>NC_051308.1:22156307-32156307 GCF_015220235.1 Choloepus didactylus
ATTTAGTTTTACAGCTGCATAATATTCTGTCATATGTATATACCACAGTTTGTTTATCCACTTATCCGTTGAGGGAATTTGGGCTGCTTCCATCTATTGGCAGTCATGAATAATGCCACTATTAACATCAGTGTGCACATGTCTGTCTGTGTCCCTGCTTTCAGTTCTTTTGAGTTTATACCTAGAAATGGGATTGATGGATTCAACACTTAGCTTCCTTAGGAATCACCAAAGTGCCTTCCAGAGCAGCTGTACCATTCTACATCCCCCAAAACAGCGAATAAGTGTACCTCTTTTTCCACATCCTCTCCAGCACTTGTAGTTTTCTTTTTTTTTTTTTTTTTATCTTATTGTGGTTTTGATTCGGCATTTCCTTAATAGCTAGCAAAGTTGAGCATTTTTTCATATGTGTTTGAGTATTTGTATTTCCTCTCTGGAAAAGTGTCTATCCATATCTTTTGCCCATTTTTTAATTGGGTTGTTTGCCTTTTTGTTGTTGAGCTGTAGGATCTCTATATATTTTGTATGTTACACCTTTATTAGATATGTCAAATATTGTCTCCCATTGAGTAGGCTGCCTTTTTACTTTCCTGACAAAGTCCGTTGACATACAAAAGTATTCAGTTTTGAGGAGATCCCATTTATCTGTTTCTTCTTCCATTGCTTGCACTTTGGGTGTAAGGTCTAGGAAACTACCTCCTACCACAAAATCTTTAAGATATTTCCCTAATTTTCTTCTAAGAGTTTTATGGTCTTAGCACTAATGTTTAGGTCTTCAGTCCATTTGGAGCTAATTTTTATATAAGGTGTGAGACAGGAGTCCTCTTTCATTCTTTTGGATGTGTATATCTAGTACTCTCAGCACCATTTGTGGACAAGGCTGTTCTGTCCTAGTTTAGTGGACTTGGGAGCCTTGTCAAAAATAAATTGTCAGAGAAACCAAGATGGCGGCTAGGTGAGACAGGGCTAAGGAACACCTCCATGAAAAACACTAGATAAGGACCAGAGAGTGACCCAGAATATTGGTTACAGTGATGTGCCAGCTGGACGAGATCTGCTAGTTCCCAGGGGCTGTATACTTGGTGAAACTGGGAGTTGGCATTCTGAAACGAGTGAGTAAGCTGGCTGGAAGTCCCGCAGCTGCGCGGCGATCTGGGGAAGCCAGGGTTTGGCGTCTGGAGACTGACGGGCTCTTTTAATAAAAAAAAAATAGGGAAAAACCCAGGAGCGGCTGCAGGTGCGATCGTGGGAACCACGCAGTAAAACACAGCAAGAGGGGGCTGGGCCAGCTTCTCGGTGACTGGCCTGGAAGATGGCCCGCTGCAGATATCCCTGGGGCTGGGGGAACGGGGTGAAGAGCCAGAAGCCGAATGAAACCCCGCAGCTAGCAGCTCGCTCCCCGGAGGGCTGGATAAACTCCTGCCTGGGGCTGTGCCCACAGCCCAGAGCCCTGCCAGTTGTCCCGGAGCTGGGAAGGAGGAACTGTGCGAGGAGGGGGGTGTGGAGACGCCCCGTTCGGCCATTTTTGCATCAGGCTGAAAGCAAGCCAGCTCCGCCCAGTGGCCTGGGGCTTCCCTTGAGGGACGGCGTGCACTGGTGACGTAGCACAGCATTCCCTCAGCAGAGGTCCTGGAGGATCGCGGCTGGGCAGGGGGACCTGCTTGGAGATCCCAGGGACACTATGCCAAGTCCGGTGGTTTGTGGGACAGTGAGAGAGAGGGGCTGGGGCTGAAATGAAATGAAGGCTTGGACTCTTGTAGCGGCCTTGAATCTCCGGGAACCAGGGGGATTTGAATATTGAGTTTGTCCTTCCTCCCTGGCCACCCGTACAAGCGCCCTGCATTCAGGGCAGACAGCTCCAGCAACACACCCAGGCTGAGTTCTCTGGCTGGACCCCACAAGAATCATTTCCCCACACACCGCGGGGACAAGGTGGAGAACTGACTTGAGAGGTATTGGTGACTCACAGATGCCATCTGCTGGTTTGTTAGAGAAACTGTACGTCACCAAACAGTGTTTCTGAAAAATTAGATAGGTGTTTTTTTTACAAATTAAAAGAACCCTGTCGAGCAGAGCAAATGCCAGGAGGCCAAAAACAACAGAAAATCTCAATGCATATGATAAAACCAGACGATATGGAGAATCCAACTCCAAACACACAAATCAAGTTATCAGAAGAAACAAAGTTCCTCACAGAATTAATCAAAGAAATACAATTGAGGAACGAAAGCATGGCAAAGGATTTAAAGGACATCAAGAAGACCATGGCCCAGGATATAAGCGACATAAAGAAGACTCTGGAAGAGCATAAAGAAGACACTGCAAAAGTGAATAAAAAAATTGAAGATCTTATGGAAATAAAAGAAACTGTTGGCCAAATTAAAAAGACTCTGGATATTCACAATACAAGACTAGAGGAAGCTGAACAACATCTCAGTCTCCTAGAAGTCCACAGAACAGAAAATGAAAGAACAAAAGAAAGAATGGAGAAAAAAATCGAAAAAATCGAAATGGATCTCAGGGAAATGATAGATAAAATAAAATGTCAAACTTAAGACTCATTGGTGTCCCAGAAGGGGAAGAGAAGGGTAAAGGTCTAGGAAGAGTATTCAAAGAAATTGTTGGGGAAAACTTCCCAAACCTTCCACACAATATAAATACATAAAGCATAAATGCCCAGTGAACTCCAAATAGAATAAATCCAAATAAACCCACTCCAAGACATATTCTGATCAGACTCTCAAATACTGAAGAGAGGGAGCAAGTTCTGAAAGCAGCAAGAGAAAAGCAATTCACCACATACAAAGGAAACAACGTAAGACTAAGTTGTGAGTACTCAGTGGCCACCATGGAGGTGGCGAGAAGGCAGTGGCATGACATATTTAAAATTCTAAGAGAGAAAAATTTCCAACCAAGAATACTTTATCCAGCAAAACTTTCCTTCAAATTCGAGGGAGAGCTTAAATTTTTCACAGACAAACAAATGCTGAGAGACTTTGCCAATTAAAGACCTGCCCTACTTCAGATTCTAAAGGGAGCCCTACCAACAGAGAAACAACAGAAAGGAGAAAGAGATTTAGAGAATTTTAACAGAAATGTATAGTACCTTACATCCCAAAGCACCAGGACACTCATTTTTCTCTAGTGATCACGGATCTTTCTCCAGAAGGGACCATAAGCTGGGACATAAAACAAGCCTCAAGAAATTAAAAAAAAAAAATTGAATTTATTTAAAGCACATTCTCCAACCACAATGGAATACAAATAGAAGTCAATAATTTTTGAACTGTAACTCCACTGTTTACTTCCTACGTGATATAAATTACACAAACCTCAATGACAAATCAGTGGTTTTGAACTCAATGTAAAATATGTAATTTTAGACAACTATATAAAGGTAGGGGAATGGAGGAGTATAGGAACATAGTTTATGTGTCCTATTGAAGTGAAGGTGGTATCAAAGAAAAACAAGATTGATATGGATTTAAGAGGTTAATTTTAACCCCCACAGCAAACACAAAGAAATTATCAGAGAATATAACCATAGAGATGAAAGGTAGAGTTTGGGTTAAGAGAAATGGGGGAAGGGGCAATGGGGAGTTAAGAAATGAGTGTGGAGTTGCTGTTTGAGGTGAAGGGAAATTTCTAGTAATGGATGGTGGGAAAGAGCATTACAACATTCTAAAGGTGATTAATCCCAGTAGTGGAAGGCTAGGGAGGGGGTGGAATGGGAAGATTTAGGCTGTATATATGTTTCCACAACTGAAAAAAAAAAAAGACTAAATAGATGATGATTGAATGCCAAGGATGAACTTGGATGGAATTGGAGGATAGAGGACAGGTGGCTCAAAGGGACACAGTTGAGACATAAGGTAAAGGAAATATAGAATGTAAGCTTTGTATCATTGTTGAATCTCTTGTACTTTTTAGCTTTGCTTAATGAGATTGCATAAAAGAATGTTCTTGTTCATGGGAAGTGTATATGTGAATTATAGTGTATGTTCAAGGATGTGTGCAGCTAGCTCTCATATGTTCAGAAGACAGAGCAATAGATGATGAATGATAGGGAGGGAAAGAAATAGCGATGTGACAGCATGTTAAGGTTGGTAGATTGAGCTATCGGGGGAGGCAGGTCAGGGTATGATGGAATTCTTTGTATGGTGTTAGTATTGTTTTTGCAACTGTTCCTATAACTTTGAGTTTATTTCAAAATAAAATTTAAAAAAATCAGTTGTCAGTACATGAGAGGGTCTATTTCTGAACTCTCAATTTGATTCCATTGATCAGTATGTCTATCTTTATGCCAACGCCATGCTGTTTTGACCACTGTAGCTTTGTAATATGCTTTACAGTCAGGTAGTGTGAGACCGCGCTCCCACTTAAGTTATTTTTAAAGATATTTTTAGCCCTGCCAAATAATTTTTTTTTTTTGGTAAGTTGTTGGGATTTTGATTGGTGTTGTGTTGAATTGATAAATCATTTTGGGTAGAATTGGCATCTTAACTATATTTAGTCTTCTAATCCATTAACACAGTATGTGCTTCCATTTATTTAGGTCTTCCTTGATTTCTTTTAGCCATTTTTGTAGTTTTCTGTGAATGGGTCTTTTATGTCCTTGGTTATGTACTCTCTCTTGCCTGGGGTTTTCTTGTTAATTGGCTTTATGCTCTTCCAGTTCTTTGACATTTTGGTTCAACTTATTCTAGACCTCTAGGCCTCTAGAATAGCTTCTTTTTAACTGATAGAATTTTTTCAGCTCTTGTTTTCTGATTTTTGACCTGCATATATATGGAATGATTTTGGAGATTGCCCTTTCTGTGCATTTGTTTTGCCTCCAGTAAATAGCTTTCTCTTCCTTCTTCCTCCTCAGAGAATGGTGATCTGTTTTTTTTGTTGTTGTTGTTTGTTTGTTTGTTTTTGGTTTTTGGTTTTTTGCCTCTAGGTTTTCCTTTTGTTACCTCTAGCAACTTTAACCTGGAGAGTTGATTCTGGGAGGAGAGTCCTCCCAGAGAAGAACTATACCCATCAGCTTTTCCTAGACATGACACGTCCAGGACTTACAAAGGGGGTGTAGATCAGTATGAAGGTTCCCTGGGGGATGAGACCCAGCAGGGTGTCAGTCTTTCCTTTGATGCTCCTGATTCTGTGCTTTTTCTGTTCTTCCCAGCAGATGGCGCCTGGCAGCCTGCTGCTCCCCACAGGCCTAAATTGGTACTGTGCTTTTAATTCTTAGCAGATCAGGCTCCTGCCAGGGGCATTCTTGAGACAGAGGCTGAGGGGGAAGTGGGCTGAAATTGTTTCTATTTTCCCAGCTCCTGGGGTCTGAATTCTCTAAATAATAGTCACTGCCTGTGCTGGGCTTTGCCCCCTCCCTCTTTTCTTAGGGAGGAGCTACTGTTCAGCCCCCTATACCCTGCAGCCTGGAAAAGTTACAGTGGCTCTCAAGCGGCCCCACTCTGCCTCTGCTAAGGCCTGTTTGAGACCAAGACTGGGCTCTGCTTTTTGTAGGTTGAAACTGTTTCTGATATCCCAGCCCCTGGGATCTCTAAATTCTCTAAGTGGCAGTCACCACTTGTGCTGGACCTTGCCCCCTCCCCCCTTTGCTGGAGGATGATCTGCCCTTTAGAGAACTGTCTCCACTGTATGATTGGTTACTGTGTCTCTCAGACAGTCGTACCTCCACCCCTGCTTGAGGCAGGGATGAACAGCGAAACTGCTGGGTGCTTTCTTTAATGGGAGCTCTTTGCTGCTATCTATCAGTCTTGCACTTCCACTAGTTCCTAGCTGGTGTATGATGTGCATCTGGTCTCCGAAGTCCCCCAAACAGTTGTTTCAGACAGTTCCTGATTATTTATTAGCTGTCTTGGAGGATGGACTAAATCCTACATCTCCCCATGCCGCCATCTTCCTTCCCTACTGATCAGTTTTAACATTAAGAAAGAAATAGATAACTTGACATTATATACATCCTGATGTGATGTAATAGAAAACATAAAACACCAGTTTCTGAAATGTTCCTGCCAGAACATCAAATGTGAACCTCAGCAAGCTTGTGGATATCCATATCTACCAATTCATAGGTGCATGTTAAAAAACAAGGGTGCTATAAACCTCACCAACAATGATGGTAATTAGGTTCAACAGGGTTAGAACTACAGTCTTTTCATTTAATAGGGATCTTAGTGGCCCTGGCAATTTACTTAAAATTTTGATGACTTGGTTTATTCGCTTGTTAAACAAGGATAACATTAACAACCTGAGGGGATCTAATAATAAATTAGATAATTGTGGTGGCAGAATAATGGCCACCGCAGGTGTCCATGCCCTGATCCCTGGAACCTGTGACTGTGTTACATTTCATGGCAAAAGGGACTTTTGCTACAGACCTTAAAATAGGGAGATTTTCTTGGATTAACTGCATGGGCCCAGTCTAATCACATGAGTCCTTAAAAACAGTAGACTTTCTCTGGGTGGAGGAAGAAGAGGAATGGAGAAGGGGAAGTCAGAGAGATCTCGCAGGATTCAGTAACCCATTGATGGTTCTGCGATGTAGGGACCATGCATAAGGAAAGGATAGAGGCCTCTAGGAACTCAGGGTGGACCCCAGTGCACGGCCAGCATGGAAACAAGGACCTTGGTTCTTTCACTTCAAGGAACTGAGCTCAGCAATAATCTGAATGAGCGATTCTTCCCCAGAGCCTCCAGTGGTGAACAACCATGCTGATACCTTGACTTTTTCTCAGTGACACCGGTATCAGGTTTCCAACCTACAGAACTGTGAGAAAATAAATTTGTGTTCTTTAAGCCACTTACAAAAAAAAAAAAGGAACTCACAAATAATGAAAACGAATAAGCACCTGGGAGATGCAGTCAGCAAAATATAAAATGTAGAAAATACCACAGGATAAATGACACAATTTTTTTCAACTTACTAAATGATGAGAAGAAAAAAAAAAAAAAGAGGAAGGGAACTGTTATTAGAATAAAAGAAACTATAGACCTAGCCAATAGGTGCATCTTGTTTGGATCTTGGTTTACAAAAGCATCTGAAAAAAAGTAATTTTTGAGACAATAGGGCAAATTGAATACTGACAGGATCTTTCATAAAGTCAAAGTATTATCATTAGTTTTTTAGGGTCGTGTGCAGAGAGGTAACCGAACAGCTGTGAGTAACACAAGATTGGCCATATGTTAATTATTGTTCAAACTGTGTGGTGGGTATATAGGGATTTATTGTACCATTCTCTCTACTTTGGGGTGTATTTGAAATTTTCTACAATACAAATAGTATGAGAAGGAATAGGTAAACACATAAGCAGAAAAACAGGGAAGAATGATGTTTGAAAAACTGTCAAGACAGGAGTTTCCACTGTTTGAAAAAATAAGTCCTTTGGATTTGGTGCTTTGAAGGTCATTTGATGCCCTTATCAACATCTGTTTCATTGGAGAAGTGGGTCTGGAAGCAAGATTGCAGTGCACTAAGAACTGCCAGATGGGGACAGTGAGACAGAAAATAGGATAGAGCAGGAGAGGATAATGGGGTCAGTTGCTTTATTGTTGAGAGAAGCCAGACTTGAGCATGTTTAAATGATGAGACAGATCACAAAGAGGGAGATTCTGACCGTTCAGGAAAGAAGCATTGGCATGCATAAGCTTAGGTTTCCTTAAAACAATCTCAAGGAGCTGGGATGGATTAATGTGGATAATGTGTATAAATTACTTACCAATGTTTAATTAATAGTATGACAATTTGGAATTGTGCCTGTGTGTGTGTGTGTGTGTGTGTGTGTGTGTGATCTGCATCCAAAGAAATTTCATTTTTGTGACCTTTTGGTTCATATTTATATTTTGTTGATGTTTATACTTTTCTCTTTTAATCATTTTGCAGATCGCTATATTAAAGCATTAAGCATTACTGTTCTTATGTTTCCTTGAAATGATTTAAATGTCAAAAATAGAATTTAGGACTGCAAATACTTGTATTGTGTTGAAATAATACTATATTAACAAAAACATAAAGTGATAGCCAAGTACTTTCATGGACCTATGTTAAATGAGTATGGTGAATTCATTCTTTGGTTGAGAGAGAGAAAGCAAGTGAGAGGGAGAGAGAAAAAAGGAGAGAGGGAAAGAGAAGGAGAATGAGAGAATGTTTGTTTAAATCACATGTTTATTCAGGGCAAACTTACATTGACCACTGTTATTATTATTTTGATTGTTTTTAGTTCCTGGTTGCCTGCCAAAAAGTAGGACTTTAGCTGTTTATCCACAGGCTTTTTCCGTGTGCTCATCTCTTTTAATTAGCTTGAAAATTAGAGTTCAAAGAATGAAATGTTAAACACAAAATTGTACTTCTTCTCTTTCAACAGAACTGTTCATTATGAAGGAGGCGCTGTGTCTGTTCATGCACGCTCCCTTTGGAGACTAGAGACACTACGAGTTGCGTAAGTAGAACTTCTGAACAACTTAATACTCTAAGTGTACAAACCAAATCTAATGCCCTTGACCTGAGCTTCTGTGTAAAATGGTCATGTTAACAGTACCCAACACCAAGTGGTAAACCTGAAAAGTAAGCAGTGATTTTGGACAGTCTGCTGTTGTCTTTCACCTCATTTGTTTTTATAACATTCATGTGCCAGGCCGTATATCTCCTGGCAAAAAGTGCTTCTTGTACAGAGTGAGATAAGGTTTGGAGACAGGACAAGTCGTTTATGAGTCTGTCAGACATTTCAGGTCTGATGGACTTGAGATTTAACCTTCTAAAGGCACTTGGAAGACAGAGGAAACTGCAACATGAATGACATTATGGCAGTCTTACTAGAAGTCACAGTCTTTACTTACAATAGCATGAGTGCAGAGTATGGATTGCAATACAATGTCACTGCATATTCACTGTTGTAATAAGTACACACACACAGAATTTTTATTTGGTGGTTGATGTCATGCTTCATCTTTCAAAAGCTCTTCAGAGATTGGCTGTTAGTTCCTTTATGTAAGTGAAATACTGTTAGTACAGGTATCATTTTGAACTCTTTAAAAAAAGATTAAAATATCAGTAAGATGTATATAAACTAAAATTATGTTTTATATTTCCTGTGACAGTGAGGCTGTGACTGTTAAAAATTATTCTATATTGCCACCATTAATAATTATCAATTAATCGATACTATAAAATTTATACAAATACACATTTAGTCAAACCACCTGTTAAAACGTTGGATAAATTGCTCTTAAAGAGTAAAATTTTATTGGAAATGTATCTCTTAATTAACAAGTTGGGAGGGTTTTAACGGTATTGTACTTAAAGGAGGATTTGATGACACCAAATATGTCAGATTACTTTTTTTTTTGAGATCCAGAGGTTTTTACAGTTCTGTACACTGCATCTCAGTTAGGTTTAGGATTGGTGGAAATACGTCTCTCTCTCTCTCTCTCTCTCTCTCTGTTTCTCTCTCTCTCTGTTTGGTATAATGAGAAAAGAAAGATTGACAAAGATGGGGTGGGAAAAGAAAACTGGCAAAATTCCTTGCCCAAGGTTAAGTTCTCAGGCAGATCAGTGTAGGAAATACTACCTATGTAAATTGAGGGTCTGGAAATTGAATCCTTTGAAACTACCCATGCATTCAGAGTTATTATAAGCAATGGCCACATAATTTCTAATTTTTATTGTACTTAAAATGTTAATAGTTAAAAATACTGCTGTTTATAATAGAACTGTATTTCTAAATGACAATGTTTATATTATGATATTTTAATATTCTATGGTCTCTTTCCTCCAATGATATGCAGCACTATATATTTGTTTTTATGTAGTCCAACCATTATATATTTTATATTGTATCCTTTTAGAAATAAAATAGATATTGTCAAAAGTTTTTCAGTATCAGGAACATTTTAATAAATAAGCTATAATGTACAGAGTTTAATTTAGTAGAAAATGCTTTCCTGTATTTTACCCTAATTCAAAGTTACAAGAACATTATAACTGTAATGGAAATGATCATTGCAATTAAAAATGTGTGTTATTTATATTTTATGTTCACTGTTTCTTATATGTACACATCAACAAAATCAAAGGTTGACATATCATGAACAGTGACCAACTACTCCCCAGTTTCCTTGGAAAGAAGTAAATATAGATGATACATAGGAAACTTTTTTCTGATAATGTTACCAGAGAGAACTGCTTTAAATAAATTCAATGCTATTACTAATTTTGGGTTTTACTAAGCATTATTTTCTTGCCCCTTGAATTTTCTGGGCTTGCCCTCTTTTCTTTTGGTCCATGTGTATGTAAGATTGGACTAATTTGAGTGCCCATAAGCTAAAGAGGATGTGCTTAGACTTCATAATTTTTTTTTTTCTGAAAACTAGCCAAATTCATTTTATTTTACTTCTACTAGAATCCCCTTAGTGACTTGAAAGGAGCACTTGTACATATGAACCCAATTAAATAGATTTGAGCTTAGTATTCAGAACACCCTCAAGAAATTCAGTTTTAAAATATATATTTGAACTGTTTTGAAAATGAAGCCATTTTCCATGATGATTAAGATGAATCATTATTTGGAAATAGTATTCAAATATGTCTTCAAACAATGGAAATAAATATTAAAAATAATTGTTTTTCATTGTATTTGTAAACAACACACTTAATTTTATAAGAGGAGACTATACAAAGCTTGTTTATTACCAAACTAGAAATCCTTTAACATGCTATTGTTGGTAGACAAATTTTAATTTCATTTTAAGATAAAACTGTGTTACTATCAGGGTTTATTATACATGATTATTAATTTAGTCAAGGGACTTGTCCAAATTAATTGTCTTTGTAAACTTATAAAAATATTCTTTTATTAGTTGAGGGACTTAATTGTCTTTATAAGCTTATTAAAATATTATTCTATTGTTAATTTTTTTCATTCTGGTATCTCAAATAAAAAATCCAGGTTAGTAAAACAACATAAAATTGATAAACATAGCTTAGTAAGATTGGTGAATTTGAAGAAAGTGTTCTTTTTGTAGAATGCAAAGGTTTTAAATTTTTATTAATCTGTATTAAAACAAATTTGTTTATTAATCAAACCATAATTGAAATTTTCCGTATCCTTATTTTTTATCCATTTGTTTCATTATACATTGATAAAATCTTCCACTGTATTTGTCTTTTAAAAAATTATCCTTATGTTTTTATTTTTAGAGTATCCCTTTTATTTCTTTTTGCCTTGAATTCTAACTTGTCTAATGATGACTTTGCCATCACTGTTTTCTTTTGACTTTCATTTCCATGGTAAATATTTTCCACTCGTTTATGTTGAGTATTTTTGAATTATTTGCTTTTACTTGTCTCTTCTCAATAATCTTTTCTAGGCAGTCCTTGCTTTGTATAGTACCATGTTAACTGAAACTTGTGCATTCTTGAATGTTGGCTTACAAGTATCTGTTTGAGTTTTGGTTTCCAATTATTTGGGGACTGTATACCTAAAAGTAGAATTACTGAGTCATATGTTAGTTTTGTTTAACTTTTTGAGGAATCACCAAACTGTTTTCCATAGTAGCTATTACTATGTAACGATTACATTACGTTCCCACTAGCATTGTACTAAAGGTTTCAATTTTTCCATATTATTGTCAACATTTATTGTTTTCCTTTTTTTTTGATTATTGCCATTCCACTAGGTATGAAGTGATCTCTCATTGTGGTTTTGATTTGCGTTTTCCTTGTGGCTAAGGATATTGAGCAGCTTTTCATGTACTTATTGGCCATTGATACATCTTCTTTGGAGGAATGTCTATTCAAGTCTTTTACCCATTTTTAAATTTGGATTGTTTGTTTTTCTGTTATTGGGTTGTAGCAGTTCTTTATATATTTTGAACATTAAACCTTTATCAGATATATGATTTGCCACTATTTTCTCCCATTCTGTGGATTGTCTTTTCTGTCTCTTAATAGAGTTCTTTGATGCTCAAAAGTTTTTAATTTTAATGAAGTTCAATTTATCTATTTTTTTCTTTTGTTACCTGCATTTTTGATATTATATTTAAGAAGCAATTGCTATTTCCAAGGTCATGAAGATTTGCCCCTATGTTTTATTGTAAGAGTTATAGTTTTTAACTCTTTAATTTAGGTTTTTGGTCAATTTTGAGTTAATTTTGGTGTATGTACAATGTAGGGGTCAAACTTTCATTCTTTTGCATGTGGATATCCAGTTTTTCCAGCACCATTTGTTGAAGATACTGTTCATTCTCCATTAAATAGGCTTGACATGTTTATTGATTTTTAACAGTATGATTGTGTTACAACATTAAATTTTAAAGCATAGGAATATATTTCTCTTGTCAGGTGAATATATTTTAAATTTATATTTTAGTACATATATGTGTGTGTTCCAATTAATAATACTTAGGTATTGAGTATAACATTATTTTTCAAGTCTCTCCAAATACAACAAAAGTTTCTAACTACCAATTTGTAAAATATCATTTAAAGTTAGAATTTCTATCTCTGTGACTATTGGTTAGGGGTTAGCTTTGAACACAAGCTCTTAGTCATCTTTGTGTAATGTATAATGTCAATGGCGTGTTTAAATCAGAGACATTGTGTTAAATTTCACTTCTACTTATTGTTAGTAGTGTGACATTGGGTATTACTTAATCATTCTGAATAATCATTTCATTATTGGTAAAATGAAATTAATACCATCAACATCATAAAGTTTTTGAGAACATCAACTAAGAGAATGTATGCAAAAGCACCCTGTTCATTGACTGATGCAAACACTTTAATTTGTATGTCTCCATTTATTGTGGATGTTATTGGATCAAGTCCTCTCTCTCTTGCTAGATGGAGTGGAAGCCACATAAGATGGGGTCAGCCATTCCGACTGCGCCATGTAACAACAGGAAAGTACTTGAGTCTCATGGAAGACAAAAGCCCTCTACTCATGGACAAAGAAAAAGCGGATGTAAAATCAACAGCATTTACCTTCCGTTCTTCCAAGGTAAAAAAGAAAGCGTCATTTTCGGTTACCAGTAAATATATCCTTGTCACATTCCCTTTGTTGTTAGAAACACAAAAAGACATAATGTGAGCATGTTTTACATGTGTTGCCAAATTCCCAGTTTATCTTCCATCCATTTCTCTCCAGTAAAACCTATTTCCTAAACCACTAAAATATACCCAGGTATCTCACCAGGTTCACGGTTCTGTGGTTATTTACCTATGACACAGCCATCCAGTAACTTTCTGTTTTCTTAGGCATTGACAGGGCACAGTTACCATATACCTTGTGCTTTTGTTGTATGACACTGTGATGATAAAGCATACTAGAATCTTTTTTTTTTTAAAGAAACATTTTTACATCCACTCAAATATGTTAAACCATTCTTATTTCTACTGAATCATTTGTAAGTACAGAACCTTTCAGAGATGTTCACGTCTTTCATGAGAATCCCATCTCTGAACCAGATGATGAGTACAATGGAAAAAATTAAGGGACACCAAAGTCAGGTTGGAATGTTGATGCTTCAGGACAGCTAGGTCCAATCAGGACCTCAAGAGCTGGTTCCCGGCTTACCAACCCCACAATACAATGGACTGATTGCTGATCGTGTCCTGCCAGTTATCTCTCAGGGATAGTTAGAAATAACACCTTCAGTTTGCAGATGCTGTGTGTCTTTTGTATTCATTTTTAAGATAATTGCATCATTCTGACCCTAATTTTATGAAGATTATGAAACTTGGTAATAGTGATGGGAATGGTATTAAATTGCTGGTTAACTGTTGTCTTACAAAGGGAAATCTTTATTCTCTTGTTATAGATAAAGGTTTGACTTTGATTCATATTTCTGAGATTATTGTATACTCATCAGGATATAGGTACTTTTAGAAGTTATCAGGGCTTCTCTTTTTGAAACCTGGTTTTTCTTTGATTTCTCTACTGAAAAAGTCTAAGGATTCCACCACCCTTCCCCATATTTTACATTCTGTCCAAATTCAAGTTGGATGTATGACAGCAGTATCACTAGATGAGGAATGCTAAAAATATTACATAAAATATGTTTATTACAAGGTCAAGTTTTGGGTTAGCAGGATTCCCATATAAGCTCTATTAATGGTTTTTAAAAATTTTAGATTAGGTTTTATATTTATACTTTGTCTTTCTAGAGATCTATGTGCTAGGTAAATATCCTCTAAATATTTTGTAAGAATTAAAAATTATTGATTATTTGTTGCTTGGGGAAAAATCATTTTTCCTAAAAGACCAGTTTTCTGTGTGCTTAATTAATTTTGTTTTGTTATTCTTAAAATGGTGTCATGTCACTGCATAGGATTTGCAGCTTTATAACAAATATTTATTGAACTTTGAGGGTGTTTGCTGAACTCGTGTTTGTACTTGTCACTTGATGCCATTGACCTTTCTTTTTATATTAATGCCTTTGTTCTGGATTTTACCAGTGAGTGCAGAAAATAAATAAAAATTAATTTTGATACTTAGAGAAATAATCTGTGTTCGCAAAACTCTAAATGATATAATTCTTATAAATCAGATCTAACTAATACAAGAAAAGAGATACATCATTTAGATTAATAATTGTAAGAAAAAAGGATTTCTAGTTACTTGTAGCTATTTAAGTTATTTTTAGTCATTTAACAGTTTTTTTCTTCTAATTTTTTTAAAGCAATACTTTTTTTTTTCAGAAAGTCTGGTAAATACAGAAAAATGTAAAGGAGTAAGAAATCTTCTATAATTAGAGAAAACATTAATGTTTTGAAGAATTTCCTTCTGGATTTTTTTACTCTAAAAATATGTATACATTTATAAAATACAGATGTAGTTTTAGATCCTGCTATCTTTATTTGACAGTATATAATAGTTATTTTTCTATTTCATAATTTCAATGGCTAATACTATTCCAATATAGTGATGTACTGTAGTTGTTTACTCATTACCCATCTTATTGTACATTTAGGTTGTTCTGATTTCACTCTCTTATGAATAACTTGGCAACCAAAGTGTCTTGTGGAGAGACTAAATGTAGCTCTGAGAAGCTGATTATACATCTCTCATGTTCTTTCTCTCACACCTCTTGCTTTGGAGTACATATTATGGTGGAGTATGGAAGATGCCTCCAGTTCTATGTGCTCTCTAAAACACTCCAGTAGACACAGCTAGTAAAGGTCTTATTCTCCATGGTGAAAGCAGAGGCAAATATGATTAACTCCAATGGATAACCTTAGACAGAATCTACATCCATAAATTTGCTGTGTGGGTCCATAGAGGGGGCTCTCCAGTGAGGTATTTGGTGGACCTCAAGTGGGAAGTACTATGGGGCTGAGTTGCTCTTTGTCTCTGTTATTGGAAAGCACAATTGATTTTATTGGGAAAAACCTTGGTGCCAGTCGCCTTCCTCAAGGCTAATGAAGCAGCAGGAAGAGAATTTGCCAGGTTATCCACGATAGCATGTAAGGCCAGAAAGTTATCTGAGGGCAGAAGTCCCGACGTTGGAAAATTTTATTTCAAAATACAGCATTTAAAGACAAAATATATCCAGCAAAAATTAGGAGAGAAAGGAAAAGTGAAAGGTACACTAAGTACTCTAATTGCCTTATATGAAACAGTTGAAAGTCAAATAATGTTTTCTTAAAAATGAAAAACCAAGTAATAGAAGTATAATCATAATTAGCAGTAAAGACATAAACACTAAAGTATTATAAACTTTACTAAAATAAGGTGGTAGAAGAAAGAGGAAAACATTGCCTTTTTTATTGTACATAATCCACGCTAATAAAGAAAGAGAGGAAAGTGGGTTACCTAAAGCAGTTATAGCAATAGAACCATAGATCACACAGACTCAGAGAAATATAGTTAACAGAGAAAATAGACTGTATAGTGAATGACTTGAAAAAAAGAAAGCCATAAAAATGAAAAAGCTGAAATATAACCATGAAGACCCAATGTATTTATCATATCAATGCATGTAAATAAGGTAAATTCACATTATAAAAAGAATTTCTGTTGGTTCATAAAGTATAACATGCTGAAATTAAGAGGCACATCTAAAACAACTCTATTTGGAAAGGTTGGAAATGAAGGGATGAGCAATGGAATACCAGGAAAATGCAATCGAAAAGAAAGAAGCAGTGTGATCTTAATATGGGATGAGGTGAAATTCAGGGAGAAGAAAGTTTTGAATGAGACAAAGAATTGCACTCCATGAGTACATTTCAATGAAGATGTAACAGTTGTAAAATCTGTGTATCAAATAGCATAGTATTAACATTTGTAAAATCTAAGTTTCAGATAACACAGTCTTAACATTCATAAAGCAAAACTTCCAGGAGATGTAGAAAGAAATAAACAGAAACACCTGCTAGCAGGAGACATCAAATCACCATTTCTTGGTTCCTGATAAGTAGATAAGAAATAAGTTAACATAAAAAAGACATAACTAACATTTTATATATGTATATAAATTTAAAAATATATTTTAAAAATATATATATTATGCATACATACACATCATTGAGGGCTTTGGAGTGTCTGAGTCTGGAGAGCTGCCTGTGGGGTCCTGCCTCTAATTTGCCTTTTATTCACTCAGGAATTTTTGAGGGCTGACTCTGGTCTAAGAGCTGGGAATGTGCTGACAGTTCCTGCCCTTAGAGAGCTATGAAGGGAGTTGGAAAGCAAGGAACCTCTCTTCCCCCACTGCTTGGCATTTTAAAGAAAACAATTGCTACCATTCTCTGATCCCTTATAAATGAATGGACACGGCTAAGCACTGTCCATCATTGATCTCATTGTGTCAAGATCCCATTTTAGAGATGGGGTAAGCCACCTGCCCAAGCCACTGAAGCCTCCTGTTTCCCCCCAGTCCCCAGCTCTAAGCCTTGGAATTTCAGTGAGCTGGTTCACTCTTTCACCCCAGGCTGTCAGGGCTGCCACAAATGGCTGAAGGTGTGTCCTTGCAGCACCTCACAGATTTAGTGCCACCCCACCCCTCCATAGGCACTGTTACACTTTTGCTGTAAAAAGCTGAATACTGACTCCTCCTTTCTCTTTTATTTTTCCTATCATAATCCTAATCCTCAGAGAGACGAATCATGCCTTTGACAAAACAGGGGCTAGGTCATATTCACATGGAAATGCAAATACAAAAGAGAAAAGTACATTAACATATTTCAAAATTATTCTTGTATACATATAAGCTTTGATCAAGCACTCACATTTTTTAGGGGATGGGGGAAAGGTGTCTTAAGGAAATAAAATAACACTAATAAGTAATGATATATGTGAGTTAATTTCATCATCATCGTGGCAGAAAAACTGAAGAAGACTCAAATATCTAATAAATTATGGTTATATCCATAATATTGAATGGTATTTGCTATTAGAGTATAGTGATCTGGAAAAATACCCATGATAATGTTGTGTGAATGCAAGCAAGCAATAATATACTAGGTCTTACAAATCTTATATTTTTAATTGGAAAAGAAATCCATGTGTGTTTGTATGTGCTTATATTATAGATGTGGAAGGATATACACTAATCTTTAACCTGGGAATACAGTCGAGAGATCAAAATGGAAGGTGTATGAGAATGAATGTAAGGGCAGAGGACTTTTTTTTTCAAAGACATCCTGGATATTTTGTCTGCTAACATAGATATTTTTTGTAATAAGAAAATCTTTTTAAAAACACAAGCATTGAACTAATATTTTGAACTTAAGTTTTGCATACATTTTTATTTCTTTAGGATGGATACCTAGAAATGGAAATGTACTGAGTCAAAACGTATGAATATTTTAAAAACGTCTTGATACATAATTGCCTAAAGAAATAGCTTTGAAATATTTTTCTCTTATGTTTCTCTTTACATGCTGTCAATGTTAAAGTATAGCTTGCATTCTGAGAAATTTTACTGGCCAAATCCTTCTGTGATATCTGCTCACAGATTCTGTTTTTGGATTTTGGCAATTGTGCAGTGTCATAGGTTATGATGGTGGTAGATAAACTGTGGGCTCCCACAATACTTTTAAAATTAATTAACTGTTCATTTTCTTCAAAGTTACTTTTCTTCTTGGCAGCCGTTATTATGGAGCCACTCCAATATGCAGGTTGTTAGTAAGCTGTGGAAATTGCATATGATAACATGGTTGAGGGCAGTAGATAGGTGGAGGTGAAATTCAGGAAAATGTTTATTTTTAAAATCACAGTACAATTTTCATTTTAAAATCACTGACAGATTAGGTCATAAAGTTGTTTTCCCATAAGGTAGAGAGAATAGTTACCTATTATTTCTTTTAAAAATATTTTATTTTGTATTTAACGCAGTCATTAGAGAAAAAATTATAAAGAATGCAAAAGTGCGGTAATGGGAAAATTAAAATCACTAGTAATCTATCACTTATGATCAACTCATGTCAACGTTTGTGTGTATGGGTATATATTTTTTTTCAGCAAATATATGCATATTTTGATACTACATAAGGCTATTTTTATATATAATCTTGCAAATCATTTTTATTGAAAAATACATAGCGTATTATTACATCCCCTTGTTTAAGAGATTGTTTAATTCAACATTTTATTGTATAGGTTTACTAAAATTTCTTCAGTAAATTCCTTATGTTTGAATATTTTGGTAATTTTTAATTTTTCACTCATCAACTGAACATTTTTGTCTTTAAAAACAACTGTATCTATCTGAATATTTCCTTCTTGGAAGTTGAACTATTTGGCAAAAGAATATGAAGATTTAAAGGTTTTTGACACTGAAAGCTCTCGGAGCACAGGGGTCTGCGTCCATTTCGCTCACTACAGCATGGTGCCTGATGCTTATTAGGTACTGGGTAATTGTTACTAGCGAGTGAATATGAAGAGCCAAATTGCTCTTCAGAAATTTGTACCAGCATTCATTCTAATCAGCAGTGTATGCAAGCTTATATTTCTGTGCAACATCACCAACAGTGGCTTTGGTGATTTTTTTAAAAGCCTCCAGTAATTAACACAATTTTTTAAAATGTAATTTGTAGTATTTTAGTATATAAAACATATTCCACAGCAATCAGTTTTTAGAAATTACTTCTTTTCATTTCCCGGAGCTCATGTGGCTTTTATAAGCAAATGGATGTGAACAGAACTTCCCTGAACTTCATAGCCTGTCTTCCCAGAGCAATGGCTATAGATTTGCATATTACTCTGTGTCTTTTACAGTCTAAACTAGAATGGATGTCAGATTATTGAAGTATTTTCTCAAATTTACGATCCCTCATATTTCAAATGATAACTGATACGGACAGAATAGGATTTAGAGCAACAGTACATCCTGGATTGTGGACTTCTGAATTTAGAATACGTACAACTTATTCTAAAACCAGGCATAAATATATTCAGTTGAGAATGGAAAGAAAGTCCTTATTTTCAGTGCGTCTAAGTGGTGTGGAGCTACTTGATTCTCTTGAACCTCTTTTCTCTTGGAACACGAAGGGAAAGGACCTTTCTATGTCCCCTTCCAAACTCTTTGAAACTCTCCTCATATCGTATCTTGAGCTGCCTCTAATCACGGATAGTAGTCAGACCTAGCTCTGGATATAATAAGTTAGAATTTTACAGATGACTTTTTCATAATAGTGTCTGGCTTCCAAGACTACATATTCTAGAGCTGGGGACTCCAAATGCCCATTCTGGTAGTCAAAAGCAGAACAGTGACATTATCTTTGCATTTTTTCACTAATAATCGTAACTATAATAGTATTTTCTAAAGCAAATTCGTACTCTGGCTAAATTAGTCTCTTTTGAACAAAATCCACAGTACTTTCACTACTGTATTTTAAATGCTCTGGTTGTAGGTCCTTGATTTTCAGAAGTTTTTAGATAACCAATAACACTCTGTAAGGGGAGTAGAACTGCAATAGAAAATAAAATGATTCTGCTAGTTGAAATGTTTTGTGTGTGTGTGTGTGTGTGTGTGTGTATCTTAGAGAAAAGAATATTAGTGTGTGATTCTTGTGTCATATTTTACCTAATTTTGATTGGTAGAAAATATTTTTCAAAACAGAAGGTGTTTTATGATACTAGACAAGTAGCTAAAATCCAAGTACATGGTCTTGGCAAAAGTACTGTAATTAACACACCATAACTTGTTAGCTGGGTTTTATTTAAAATGTTTCAAAATACAAAATGGCATCCTAGGGAAAATAAATGGCACAAAAAACACATATACAAATGGTCTCATATATACAGATACATTGTGAAAAATTAAAGAGTAATCAGCAGTGGTGAGTATAATGTTTTAAAAATATAATTTCATTTTAAATGGAAGAAAGGGAGTCAGATGAAATTAAAATCAATTCTTGCTGAAGTGTATTCTGTAATTACATATTAAAGAAGCATTGAATTGAGATAACTGAAATAGAATAAAAGTAGATGTCTAGATTAAAGAAGAAATTGTATGTCTTTTAAAATGAAACATTGTTTTTACATTGTCAACATTTTAGAGAAAATGGTGTAGCTAAATAGTTTCTCTAGTCCCTTTGTTGGTCATGGCCTCTGGTCTTATAACTTCAAATATTTTATTAAATTTTATTTATATTTTGGATTTTAATTCTTTGTTCAGAAAATACTTAACATGTTTTAAAACATACACTCAAAGAAAATGAAAATAAGAGTAACTGTTAATTTATGCATGCTGAACAATGTGCTAAGTACCTTACATGCATTATCTCATTTAACCCTGCTATAATGCTATGAAGTTTGGGTACTGTTTTAAATTTTCACTATGCAGATGAGGAAACTGAGGCTTAGATAAGTTAGGTGGCGTATCTAGACTTTGGACCTAAATAATTAAACTAAAACCCTCTTTAGTAAGAAAATTAAAGATTTATTAATAATACTAATACTGGTAATATTAAGAAGAATAATGGCAAAGAAGTTATGTTCCTCTCCTGTGATCATGTGATTATTATAGTGGGCCAATATTTAAGTTCTTAATATCTTAAAAATAAAACCAAAATGGAGAATTTGTAGTGTTCTTTTAAACTTCCTGTTAGAACAGTTATACAAATTTATTGATGGGGATGATAGTTTTATTTAATCAGGATTAAACTCAAGTAGAAATTTCTGTAGTAACCTCTTCTCAAGGGGTGGTTGGTAATATAATAGAAAATAATGCCAACTATGATTTTACTAAAAGCAGAAATTTAGTTACAGTTTTTATACTGATCCTTTCAAATAGCAGCAAGCTTGGATGTGAATTTACTGAAGGCTTCTGTGCTTAAGACAAAGTTCATCAGTAAGGGTTCAGCCAGAGAAGCAGAGCTATTAGGAAATACGTACATATTAAGGGATTTATAACAAGGATTTGCCTTATGCAGTTGTGAGGACTAGCCAAGTAAATGAGAATTCCAGAAGGGAAGATCATGAGCAAGCTGGAACCTCAAACGCAGGCCAAAGCTATTGTCCACAGGCAGTCAGGAGTAGAATGGAACCCGGCACAGGCACTAGCTGATTATAGTTTCTGAGCTCAGGGATAGCCTAAGCCTGCTTTAAAAGGTTCGTCTGATTAAGCCAGGCTCACCCAGGGTAATCTCCCATTTGACTTACTCAAAGTCAACTGATTGAGGACCTTAATTACATCTGCAAAATCTCTTCACTTTTTGCATATAATGTGACCTAATTACAGGGGTGGTATCTGATCATATTCACAACTCCTGTCCCACACTCCAGAGGTAGATTTTGCAGTGTGTTAGAGGACTTCTATAGCTCTGTGATCCTATTTGAGTGCTGCCATGGAAGCCCCTCAAAAATATAATGCAAGAAATTTTCAAAATCCCTTCTCTCCATAACCCACACACCAGAGTGTGTCCCCATGAGATTTATGAACCAGAGATAAGGAGAACTATAGTTTTTTTTTTTTTTTTTTTTTTTTGCATCTCTGGCCTGACCTGCCATTCCCGATCATTTCTCTGACTTGCGTTTTCTGACTTATAGTTCACAGTGACCAGCTCTTCCCTGCTGCAATGTAGCATCATAGAGAAGCAAATAAAAATATTTCTTTTACCCTTTAACTTTCCTGTATAATTTTAACCATTATTTATCTTAAGGAGACTGGTTATTAAAAAAATAAACAAACAAAAAAACCTCCCTCCCCAAGGGATATGGACTTTTCTTTATCCTGTCAGACACCTGACATCATAATTTGGGTAGATTTAAGGTTGGCTTCTATTACTACCAAAGGGTGTCCTTCTAAATCACGTGGTCCATATAGTCCTGCTAGTACTCGTTTTAGTTTTCTTATTGAGTCTAGTTTGGTATACCTAATGCCTATACAGCACTTGATAAGGCCACAATTATCAGAAATAGAAATAGTTTTGGTTTCATAGTGAGTCAGTTTGGGATAGCCAATGCCAAAATATCACTTAATAATTTTCAGGCCAGTCTTTTTTGATTTCTGGAACCATTTTGATATTCACTTGAAAAGTAGATTTTCCAAAGATGTGTCAATGGAATTATTTGAATACTAGGATTGGGTAGTTTGTCAGC
Source organism: Choloepus didactylus (assembly GCF_015220235.1). Taxonomy (NCBI): domain Eukaryota; kingdom Metazoa; phylum Chordata; class Mammalia; order Pilosa; family Megalonychidae; genus Choloepus; species Choloepus didactylus. The sequence continues at coordinate 22,178,852 of NC_051308.1, forward strand.
ACATTTTCTATGGAAAATCTGAAGGGAAACATATTTATGTGATTTCTCTCTACAAATTCATTAGTTCAACAAATCTTTATTGAGAGCCTCCCATTTGCCCTGTTCTGGGTCTTGGGGATAAGAGGGATGAGAGTCGGAGAACCAAACATATGATTCTTTCCCCCCCAGAGCTGATTGATAGTCAGGTGGGAAAGAAGACAGTTGACGAACAATTTCCATGAAGTGTGAGCATTGTTCCGATTGTGGAAGTACTGAGTGCTATGAAAGTACACAAAACACAAAGAACAGACAAATCTATTATGGCAAAAATAATGGTCTTTGCAGTAATTCTAGACTGTGTTGATAGCTGCTGTTTCATCTTTAAGTGCTTTTCTGTTTCTCAAGATCAATAAGGTATACAATTAAGACTACTAAAGTTAGCTTCAAAAACTTTTAACCTTGTCCCATTCTTGTTTTATCTGTGCCTATACCATTTTTCCACTAGATTATTACTTTTGTCAGTTTTTGAGATAAAATTTATATGAATATATAGAAATACAAAAACTTAGTTGCACAGTTTTGACAAATGGCTGCTCATGTTCCACAACATGGATCACTTCCATTTGTCCAGAAAGTTGCCCAATATTCCTTCCCAGGTTACTCCTACCTCTTGCCCCGATAGGCAACTATTCTTGTGATTTTTTTTCCAACGTAGATTTTTTTGGCCTGTCTAGAACTTCATGTAATAGAAACGTATCGTATGTACTCTTTTCTGCTTGCTTTCTTTCACTCAGCATAGTGTTTGTGACATCTCTCCATGTTGCTACATATATCTTGGGTTCATTTCATTTTATTATTAAGTAGTGTTCCTTTTTTTTTTTTTTTTTTTAATGTCCACAATTTGACATTGTCTTGCTGATGGGTGCTTGAGTTATTTCCAATTTTTGGTTATTGTGAATAAAGTTGCTATGTATGCATTCTATTCAAGTCTTTTTATGGATACTTGTTTTCATTTCTCTTGGGCTAATACCAGGGAGTGGAATTGATGGGTGAAAGGGTAGGTGTTTGGTTAACTGTATAAGTAATTGCGAATTGTTTTCCAAAGTAATTTTAGCATTTTACAGTCCCACCAGCAATGTATGTGACTTGCAGTTGCTCCACATGCTTGGTGACATTTGTTGTTGTCAGTCTTTTAAATTTTAGCCATTCTGGTGAGTGTGCAGTTCTATTGTGGTTTTACTTAGCTTTTTTCTGATAACTAATGATATTGAGGGCGCTTTTGTGTGTTTATTGACTGTTTATGAATCTTCTTTGTAAAGTGTTTAAGTTTTTTGCTCATTTATTAAAAACTGTTTTTGACTTATTAGGGTGTAGAAGTTCTTTATATATTTTGGATACAAGTTATATACACACACATACACACACATATAGTGATTATTTTCTCCTAGTATGTGACTTGGTTATTTATTTTTTTAATGATATCATTTGATGAGAAGTTTTTAGTTTTGATGAGTTCCTACCAATTCTTGATTTTTGCTCTTTAGTCTATACCAAATTGTGGTTATATTCTCCTATATTTTCTTAAAAAAGGTTTGTTATTTCAGCTTTTATGGTGATGTCTATGACCCATCTCTGATTCACTTTTATTTTGTTGTGAAGGTAGGGATCAAAATTTCCTTGCTACATATGGATATACAGTTGCTCCAGCAACATTAATTGAAAGGATTTTTCTTTCGACATTAAATTGCTTTGGCACCTTTGACAGAAATTAACTGTGAGTCTGTATATAAGTCCTTTCTTCGGTACCTTGTTCTACTTGTCTATTTTTATGCCAGTACCCCACCATCTTGAATGAAAACTTTATAGTAAGTCTTGCAATTTGGCATTGTATGTCTCTAGCTTTATTCTTTTTTTTACCCTCCTTTGAGTTTGTTTTGATTATTCTAGTCCTATGAATTGCCATATGATTTTAGAATCAGCTTTTCAACTTCTAGTAAAAATGATCCTGTTGGAATTATGATTGATTTTGTATTGAATTAATTATAGGAGAATTGACATCTTAACAATAGCATCTTCTGATTAATATAATGTATATGGAATAATCTCTTCATTAATTTAGATGTTTTAAATTTTTTCTTAATTTTGTAGTTTGTAGCATAGAGGTTTTGCATGTTCTTAAGAATATGTTTTTTGGTGCTATTGTTAATGTAATTTTTTTACCTTTTTATTTTCTAAATAAATAAATAAATAAATGTTGTGATGTGTTCCTTCCTTCTCTAATTTCTGAAGTAGTTTGTATAACCAACCAACAATATCTATTGAAGATAATGAATTTTTTCCAAAAACATTCCCAGAAAGGAAACTAAAGGCTGAATTTGATAATATAAATAAAAATACCTTTGTTTTGCCTTGAGTTTTGAAGAATAGTTTTGCTGGATTATGAGTTGATAGGTTTTTCTTTTAATATGTTTCAGGCTGTCATTTGTATTAGTTATTTTTTGTTGCATTCAAAAATTGCCTTAAATCTTAATGGCTTAAACAAACAATAAGCATCTATTATCTCACAGTTTCTCTGAGTCAGGAATTGAGGAGTGATTTAGCTGGATGATCTGGCTTGGAGTCTTTCAGAAGGCTATTGTAAAGATACTGTCCAGGGCTACAGTCATCTGATGACTTACCTTTTTCCTTAAAGGGCCAAATAGTAAACATTTTTGGGACATATAGTCTCTATTGCAACTACTCAAGTCTACCATTGTACAGTGAAATCACCCATAAACAATACATAAATGATTGATCACAGCTGTGTTCTAATAACATTTTAATGGACTTTTCATAAATTTTTCATATGTCGCAAAATATTTTTCTTTTGATTTTTGTGCAGCCATTTAAAATATAAAATCATTATTAGCTCATGGGACAGACAAAAGCAGGAGACAGGGAAGATTTGGCTTGCGGGAAGTAGTTTCTTGACCCTTGGACTAAGGATGGTTGGTGATTCTGTGCTACTGTTGGCAGAAAGCCTTTGTTCCTTGCCACAGTCTGCTTGAGCATCTTCTTGACATGGTGGCTTGCTTCTTTCAGAGTAGATGATCCAACAGAGAGAAATCAAGGGAGAAGAGTATCTTTTACGATCTAGTTTTAGAGTCACTCCTTGTCATTTCCACCGCATTCTGTTCATTAAAACTTGTCACTGCACCTGGTGCATATTAAAGGGAGGAGATTTAGATTCCTGCTTTGAAGAGACTTTTGTCAAAGAACTTGCGGACGAATTTTGAAACCACCACATCATTTCGTTCTCTTCAGATGTCCATTGTTTTTGATGGGAGATTGACCATCATTTGTGTTGTTATTTTTCTGTTTGTAATGTGTCCTTGTTTTCTGGCTGCTTTCAAGATTTTCTTTTTATTTTTGCATTTTAGTAGCTTGCTTAAGAAATGCCTGGGCATGGTTTATTTTTATTCATCTTGTTTGGATTTTTTTGAGATTCTTTTAAGTTAAAATATCTTTATCAAAGTTGGAAAGTTTTCGGCCAATATTTTTGCAAATATTTTTTCTACCTTATATCCTCTTCCCCACCTGTCTCTCTGGGACTCCAGTTATACTTATGCAAGTGTGCTTGATATTGTACTATTGGTCTTGGAGTCTCTATTTATTTTTCTTATTTGCAATCTTTTTAAAATCTCTGATCTTCAGATTGAAAAATTTCTATTTATCTCCTTTCAACCAAATTTATTCTTTATTCTCCAACTCCAATCTGATGTTAAATCCATCCAATAGTGAAATTTGTATTGCAATTATTGTTTTCATTATATTACATTTATGTATATTGTGTATGTATGTTTCATGACTGAGATTCCTCATCTGTTTATTCATTGCACATGTATTTTCCTTTATGCCCTTGAACATATTTTACATTTTTTATAGTTGCTTTTAAGTCCTTATTCATAAAGGATAACAGCTGAACCATTTTTAGGTCATTTTCCATTACTTGCTTATTTTTTCTTTAGTATCAGTCACATTTTCTTCTTTTATCACATCTACTTATTTTTGACTGTGTACTGAATATTAGAAATGACATGTTGTAGAAACTCTGAGTTTTCCTAAGTTTTCCTAACAGTGATTTTGATTTTGTCAGACAGTTAATTTTGCTGGAGTGAATTTCCAGTTTCTCTCTCTTCTGCAGTGGGCAGTTGCTTGTATCTCTGCTTCCATCTGCTCCTCTTTTACTGGGCCTCCCCTAAGCATGCATGGTTTAGTGATCAGCAAGAATTTGGTTGAAATTTATAAGCAGATTTTTTAGATACCTCTGTAGTTCAGGATTTAGCCCATCCAACATTCTGGCTGCTTGGGAGACCTGAATTCTACCCTCAGATACCTCAAGCCACTAAGGCTGCAACTTCTTCTGCCTGAGCTAGAGGCAGATTGGGCAGGGCATGCCTTGAGACAGAGGACCACAGACTCACAAATCTCACTGGTTAACTTTTATCTTTGAAGAGAACTCTGCATTCCAGTTTCTCCCTGCTTTTGATAACTCTCAATGGCCTTCAAGCTGATTCTGAAATATATTTTGTCCAGGTTTTATAGTTGCTACCTGTGGGAGAATTAATTCAACTAAACTACTCCACCATTTCCCAATGCTGGACCACCCCAAAAGAAAAAAAAATGATGATGATGCCAAAACTAAAACCCATTAATTTAGTTGTAATTCACCTAATATGGAGGTTCAGTAAGCTTATTACTTGCCTATTCAGGATACTTTAATTCTAATTAATACAGGCTAATTTTCTGTTAGATGTTTTCAGCAGTTGTCACATTCTTGTCTTGGCTTATGGTTATGGTCAGTCAAAGCATGTGGATTATTTTCAGCTGAATTTCACCTGAATTTCTCTGAACCACAGGAAATGGCAGGAAATAAAAGAAGGAAAGAACATGACTGGCCTTCACGCTTTCAAATGATCACACTGCTTTTTTATAATGTCACCTTAGCAGTTCTTACCTGAGTTGATGATGAGAGTAATCAGTAAAGCACAGTCATTATGCGATTTCTCTGTTAAATTTTCCAGTCTGGAGAGTGATATGAACCACTTCAATAAAGAACCAAAAAATTATAACTTTACAATTAATTATTTCAACTTATCAAAACATAATCCACAAGCCTATAAATAACTACAAACCAATTTCCTTGGATAAAAGCAAAAGACAAAAAGAATATTAGAGGCTTATTGTTTTATTCTGAAGAAATAATCACATTATGTTTTTTCCTTAGAATTTAATTTTCCTATGAATAATGTTGGTATAAGTAGATTAGTTTATCTCATTTGATAGAATGAAATTGGAATGGTTTATTATCTGTTTTATTGAAGATTCTTAGAATAATGTTTCAAATTATTTGTACAAAATTTAAAGCAACTTGATTTAATGTTGTATTCATTTACTTGGAGACCTTGACTTTTTGTATTGAGAATTTCCTCATTTTGATATTAATTTTCAGTTGTTGATGGAGGGTTCATAATCATTTTCAGGTCATTAATTGTTAGTACGGCATACAGACAATGTGGAAAATCTGTCAAAATTTTGTTTTATTTAAATTGCTCCTTTTCATACAATGGACAAATTTCACTCCAACCTAATCTTTAAAAATATTTATGTAACTGATTATTACTAATTTCAAAGAAGAGTCAAATAACCAAAGAACCAGAAAAAATTTAAAGTGAAATTTAACAAAAAAATTTAGACCATGGAGGTGAAGAATAAGAAACCACAGAAAGAGGTACTGAAAGCAAATGAACATTGCTTTTTTCATTGTTGTTTAAAGGACTACATTGAACTTCTAGGCATAATGAGTTGTTGAAGATCGGAAGTAAGTGTGGTAGGAAAAAATTGAAAGAGTGCATGTCAGAGGATAAAACATCAAAATAAATAGTTATTTGAAAGAAATACCTAGTTGGTGTCAGGGGATTGATTTTGTTTTCAGAGCAGAGGGTGCTGTGGCATGGTAACTCTTTAGGAGTGAAGATTTCTGTAGTCCAGGTTGGAAATTGCAATAGTGGACTATGGATTATAGCTTAGTTCAAAAGAAATTATCATTATCAGTAACATCCTCACCAACATCATCACCACCACAATCATGATCAAAATCACTAACATTTATCAGTGTTTATTTTCCCCTGGGAACTAGGCATTACCCTATTTTCTCTGTTCCTATGTGGGAGGTACTTTTATTACCTTTATTTACAGATTAGAAAACAAGCTTGAAAGATTTAACTAACTTGTCCCTAGGTCACAGAGGTAGTAGTGGCAGAGGTTGGATTCATAACTGGATTTCCAAAACTTATTGGCATAACTTCCAATCCATGAAAAAAATTGGGAAGAATATTAAGCCTAAACTATTAATTTTAAGATCTCTTATTTGGAGCTTGTCATTAAACAATATAAAATTATTCATTATGGAAAAATGATTTTCTACCATTGTGAATAATTTAAGAAAGTATTATTTATTTTTGTGGTTTTCTACATCATTTTTCAGTAGATTTTGAACTTCTAGAATGGACAATTTAACTACTTTTATTTAAAGGGGGTTCAGAGGACAGATTTTTTTCCCAAGTACATATTCACAACCAGGAAAGGTTCTTTTGACATATACACATATTTTAAAAATGTTTGATTGTATCTTTTTTTGCTCTCTCTTCTTAGGAAAAATTGGATGTGGGAGTGAGGAAAGAAGTAGATGGCATGGGAACATCTGAAATAAAATACGGTGACTCGGTCTGCTACATACAGCATGTAGATACAGGCCTCTGGCTTACTTACCAGTCTGTGGATGCAAAATCTGTGCGAATGGGCTCTATACAACGTAAGGTAAGACTACATGAAAACGCAATTTATTGCAGTTATTTTTATATGAATAGGAAGCGTAAATCTAACATAAAAGAGACAGGTAACAATTTCAGCCAGCTGCTAAAGCTCATTATTTTTCATGCCGGAGGTCAAATCCCACCATATTAGATTTTTGTAGCATGAACATTACTAGAATTACATCACTGATATATAGGATTTATGTATTTAATGAAGTATTATTAAGTGAACAAATATACTTTATTCTGGATTCTAGCTTAGTTTCTAACCCTGTTAAGTTTGTCTTCCATGCCACTGCTAGGATTTTGTTTCTGAAATGCAGAAGTACTCATGTACTCTCTCAGCTGTAAGTTCTTTAGTGACATCCCATTGCTTACAAGATGGAGATCAGATGTTTTGGTATTGCTTTAATACCCTGCCTGACATCTGGCTCTTACCTCTTCTCTGCTTGGTTCTCCTACTCTTCCACCATTCTGCAGCCATACTACACTCCTTGAATTTCCTTAAAAGAAGTGGGGGGGGGGATCTTTTTTTCACATTTCACCCTTTCTATATGCTGTTTACTTCATATGGATTACCCTTTAAAACTTTTCCTATCTGTTCAACTTCTATTCACCCTCTAAAGATTAAGTTTAAACATCATGGTAGAAATTCTTTCTGGCTATTCTCCCATTTATTTTCGTCTCTATCTCCACCCCTTGCCATCTTTCGCTAGATTATTAATGTTATTTTATTTTCAGTTTTTGAAGGTAACATTTATGTACATTGAAATACAAAAACTTATTTGTGGAGTTTTGGCAAATGGATACATCTGAGTGAACCACATTCCTATAAAACATTCCCATTTCCCCAGGAAGTTCCCCAATATTCCTCTCCAGGTTATCCCCACTCCTTTCCTCCAGAGGCATCCACTCTTGTGACTTGTTTTCTACCATTGATAGTTTTGCTTGTTCTAGAATAGTATATAAATGAAATCATACAGTCTGCAGTCATTTGTGTATGGATCCTTGCACTAAATATCGTATCTGTAGCATTTATCCATGCTGTTGCATGTTTGGATCCAAAAAGCTAAAGCTGCTTTTGGAGGACTTCAGAAGCCAAAAGAGCCAGAGGTTAAACTAAGTTTAGCTCACAGTCTAAAGGGGAAGGACAGAAAGGAAAAGGTGTGACAAAGATATATAATTATGATTTATTATCTATTTCTATTACTAGATTCAGAGGACTGGACCATGCCTCTTACTTTTGTATTCCCAGTATCTAGCATGGTGCCTGAATCATGCTAGGTGTTCAATAAATATTCATTGAATGAAAACACATATTTTTTCAGGGTGTGGAGTTATAGTTGAGTTAGTGAGATCCCCCATCCACATGTTAGCTTGATCTCCAACTGCATTAATATAGCAGACTCACGTGCCCACAGACTTCTCTGAGAGCTGTATTATGACTTGGAGGATGAATAGCTAATGTTGTCCAAATTGCAGCAGAGGAGGTTGATTCAGCTTCAAAGCCAATTTTTATTTTGACAATGGTGTTTTGCCCTGGCTTTTCTACAGATGCAGTTGATTTTTTATTTTGAAAAGTTTTAAACATACAGAAAAGTTAGAAACCCATAATGAATGTCCATATACCTAGGGCTGAGATTCAACAATTACTAATATTTTGTGATATTTGCTTTCCCTTACTCCCTCCCTCCTTCCCTTTCTTTCCCTTTCTCTCTTCACTCATTCTAACACACACACACACACACACACACACACACACAGAGAGATTCTTCTATACAATCACAGTACCATTATTATACCTAAGAAAACGAACAAGAATTCCATTATATCATCTAATATCCTGTTTCTATTCGTATTTCTTCTAGTGTCTCAAGAATGTCTTTTACAGCTCAGTTTTAATCTTGATCCAAACAAGTTTCAGAATTTATTTAATTGTGCCATTTTAGTCTCTTTTAATCTAGAATAGTCCCTCAGTTATTTTTGCCCCATGGCTGACTTTTTGAACAATCCAGGGCATTTATAGAATGTTCCAGCTTCTGGATGTGTCTGACAGTTTTCTCACTGTGCTTATATTCTTTTAATTTCCTGTGAACTTGAAGTTAGCTCTAGAGCCATGTTGCCCAAATCAGTAGCTACAAGCCCATGTGGCTCTTTACTACTTGAGATGTGGTTAGTACTAGAAGACCTGAATTTTGGGGTTTTATTTAATTTTAATTAATTCAAATTTATAAACTTGTACTTTAGTTATTAGAAAACTTTTAAGAATGTTTAGAAAAACTTGAGCATTTTTCCACTATAAATTTTATGAATTTTAAATAAAAATCAAGCATTTTCACTGAAAATTTTGTTTGAATTGAATATTCTGTAAGTATAAAATACACATTGGATTTTGAGGACAAAGTATGAAAAAAGAATGTAAAATATTTCATTAACAAGTTTTTACATTAATTCCATGTTGAAATAATAATGTTTTGGGTATGTTGGGTTAAATCATGCATATTATTAAAATTAATTTTGCCTATTTCTTTTTACTTTTTGAAATGTGGCTTCTAGAAAAGCCCAAGTTATAAATTTCTATATTTTAGAAACACTTCCCCTCTCCCCCATTACTGCTCTCAAGCATAACCATGCTAAACAAACTTTATGCTGTAGAAAAATAAGTCTATGAAAATCTCTAAAATTATTGCTATTCTAAAACCACCTAATACAATAATTACTTACAGGGAGACTTCTGTGAGGCAATGATATGAATTCCTCAATCTTGGACCTCCTAATTGTTATATACTTCCCAGTTCGCTGATGCCTTCAAATCTTTTATTTTTTGAAAGAAAAGCATGTAGGTGGTATTGTCTCCACATCTGTGCCTATTTGACACTGTCTTCCAGTGTCATTGTTCCAGTGTCTGTGTGGTCATTTCATATGAATAATAATTTTCTGAGTCACTATTTATAGTCTTTATTTATACCATGTTGTATGACTAGTCATATGTTTATTTTATATTTTATAATATACTATCACATACTGGGATATTACATTTTATATGCCATATTTCATTTTTAAAAACCTGAAAAATTCTGAATTATGAAATCAGGGTTTTTAATCAGCATATATAGGTCTTTTTAAAACTGAAGGTATTGTCTGAATGCAATTTTGGTTTCTATTTTTGTGCAGTTTCAGTTTCCTAGTTTCTTTCTTAAGAATACCTCAAACCCCTTGTCTCCATTTTGCCCTCTTCTGTGTCCATATTTTTCTCTGTGTCATTGTCTCTACATGCTTCTCAAGTGTGTCTTCCAAGTCACTAATTTTGCTCTCTTTGGCGCTGTTCTGTTCTTTAGGCCCTTTTAGTACTATTGAAATTTTTGTTTCCTTGTATTTTTTTGTTCTCTCATCCAGTTCACTTTTTATCTCAGCTTTTTGTCTTTTCATCTATTCTGGTAGTTTATTCATCTTAGCATGTTTACTCACTGTGAATTTTTACTCCTATTTCATAGAAGTCGTAACTTCCTGCATCCTGTGGAAAATTGAGTTTTCATATTTAACCAGTACCCTTCTATTCTTTACCTAGCTTTTAAAAAAATTAGGACTGATTGCTGATTTTATCAAAGGAGATAAAAATCATGTTTAGTGTCCTTTAATGAGTTGATGAAATAAATAGACATCCTGATATTGAAGAATTCTTACATTCCTCAATAAACCCTACTGGGCCATTAGTGTCTGGGCCATAATGTATTATTTTTTGAAATCCTACTGGATTTGATTAAATAATGTTATATTTATAAGTGAAATTAATTTTTATTTATGATAAAGTTTGATTTTTGTACAGTCTTCATGTGCTGTTAAATATTCTTCTTTTGGTCTTTTTCAACCATTTTTAAATATAAAAACCATTCACAGGCCAAACTGCAATAGACAGTGGGCCCATAGTTTGCTGATCCATGGTGGTCTGGATCAGTCTATCATTGGGAGGATGTTTTTAAAAGGTTGTTAGTGCTCAGCTGTGAAACTATCTAGCCCTAGGACCTTTTGTTGTTTGTTTGTTTGTTTTTTCCTTCTTGTAAATAGTATATCTTTACTAATCATGCTATTTCTTCAGGATTATGATTTTAATTTGCAGATATTTTCTTGACCTTCAAAGAATTTTTAAAGAGATTGATATAGGACACTTGAACCAACGTGCTTAACATCATATTTAGGCAACACACAGAACAGAAAATGGAAAAGATAATTCATGAGCACTTTGAATAAAATGTGGTGATGAGCAGAAGCCATAAAATGCAGTCATAACAAATGAGACTTCCTCTTTTGATAGAGCTGCCATAATGGAATTTGAGGAAGCAATATAGGAAATAGACTGAGTGTACCTAGAATCTTTTAAACATCAATCTCTTCAGAAGAAACTGGCCTAATCATATTTTCTACTTGGGTGGAAGGATTTCTTTTGATTATTCTTAATTTGCTAGGAAGCTATCCATTTCCTCTACGATTAACCAGCCCCCCCCCCACCCCGCCTGTTTTTCTCGTGGTAGAGTTGCATGTAGTGTTGCCTTATCATAATTTAAATCTCTTTTGTATCTTATTTCCAATCCTCTATGTTTTTGCTTTCTCTCTATTTTTCTTTAGCTTGATTTGTGAGAGTTATCTTCTCTCATTATGATCTCTTCTCAAAGAATCAAAATTTGGGTTTATTCATTGCTTCTGGTGTTTTATTTGATTTCCAGTTCATTAATTAATTCCCAATTTCAACTTTACTTTTGTTTATTTTGTTGTTGATTATCTAGCATCTTGGAATAAGTAATTATTTGCTTCATTTAGTAATTTTTCTTTATTAATGAAAGTATTTAAGGACAGTGGCGAACCTTGATTAGGATAGGGACAGGAAGGGAGCCCTATGAGGGTTTGATTTTCAGATGCTTTAATGTACTGTTTTTTGAAGAATTAATCGGGCACCAAATGTCCATAGAACCAAGGTTGAGAAAGCCTACACAGATGTAAGAAATTCATCCTTACTTAATTTTAATAATTTTCACTCAGTGTAGTATGTCTCACACAATGGTTTCTTTTGGTGGAGTGGGCCTTGCATCAGCTAAGGAAAAAGTCCCCCAGAGCTGAAGGGTAGTGCTAAACACGGGGACTAAATACTCTAAAAGATCTCCACCCCAAACAGCAGGTTGAAAAGGTAACACACTGGGTAAAAATGGACTGTCTTTGTGATCAGAAGCAGAGCTATGAAGTTGTTTGGAGTACCTGAATAGTCACTCAAAGAAAGCACTGTTATAAACTCAAAAAACATGCAGTATTGACTGTGTGCAGAATTTGTGACTAGGGTGAATTTAAATGTTTGGAAATGGGTAGAGGTGATGGTTGCCCAATATGGTGAGTCTAATTAACAGCACTGAATTATGTGTGTGATTGTGGTTGAAAGGGGGGGTTTAGAGTAGAATATGTCACTAGAAGAAAAGCTGGAGGATAAAACAGGGGACTGTGTAACAGCAAATCTTGCGGTGGATGATGACTGTGATTAATAGTGTGAATATAAAAATGTTCTTTCATCAGCTGTAACAAATGTACCACACCAATGCTAAGAATCAATAATAGAGGGAGATAAGGGGTATGAAATGTGTTATTTTTTTTGAGTAAAGAAAATGTTCTAAAATTGATTGTGGTGTGCAACCATGTGATGATACTATGAACCATTGATTATAAGCTCTGGATGGATTGTATGATATGTGAATATATCTAAATAAAACTTTTGAAGAAAAAAATGTTTTGATCTTGGTGTTGGTTACACAGATGTGTTCACTTTGTGAAATGTATTGACCTATACACTTAAGATTTTTGAAATTAGCTGTCCATATGTTCTAGAAATATAGAAATTTCAAAAACAAAAATAAGGAATAATAAAATGAAAATGTATTTAAAAAAGTAATTTGGAAGACTTAAAAGCATCATTTCAGTGCTTAGTGATTAACCAGCCTATGTTCACAACTAGTGTATAACTTGTGATATATGTGTAATGTTTTTCTTTTGCTGCGTTCGGAGACTTGCTCAGGCTGAGGATCAATCATTGAATATAGATATGTGAAAACAGTGTTTGTTTTGCTCAGCTCAATACATTCATTGATTCATTCTTTAAAACAGTAATTGAATGAATGTTTTGAATGGCTAGTTTGTACAGGTCCTGTGTGTCTTATTTTTACCTATATACAAATAGCTTTTCAGCCCTGCCACCTGTCTCTTGATTCTGCTTGTTGTTATGGCTCATCTTTTTGAGGACGTGTCTTCTTAACCACTGTTTGAAAAAGAAATGTTAGGAATAATACCATTTCTGCTGTTTTTACAGGCTATTATGCATCATGAAGGCCATATGGATGATGGCTTAAATTTATCTCGATCTCAGCATGAAGAATCACGTACAGCCCGAGTAATTCGTAGTACTGTCTTCCTTTTCAATAGGTTTATAAGGTACATTTCCTTTTGTTGTGGTTGTTTGATATTTTATTTTCATTTCTATATTAAATTTAAAAATAGACAATTAAAAGTATTCTGTAGTGATATTAATAAAAAATGGTATTATAATAAATGTGACATTAATTTCACACAACTTTTTAGGTCAGTGGGATGTATCATAAAATGCTAGTCAGATGATTTTATGTCCCTTTTTATTAAAAACAAGCTTTAAAAAAGTGAATGTGCTTTCAGAAATTTGGTATGTGACTTAAAACTGATAACTGCAGGTCAGGATTATTCTGTAGCATACCCTCATGCTGGACCCAGTTAATTATCTTTTAAATGAAAATAACGAGCCTGGAGTTTTAAACTTGATTAAAAAATGAAATGATTCTTATAATAACTAAGTTTTTCCACCTAATAATATCTATATCTGTAAACTAAACCAAACCTGTGGCCAAAGTGCTCTCTAGTAATATTATACCAATTTATACTCTGACCTGTGATGGATATCATCTGTCTTTTTAAACTTTGCCGATCTGATGAACAAAAAATATGCACATCTTCTTGTTTTTTTTTTTTAAATTTATATTTATTTGAGAATTATGAGAATGAATATAATCTCATGTTTGTTGAACATATTTCTTCATTTATTTGTTCTTTTGTGACTTATTTGCCCATATTTCTATTAGACTGTTATGAGCTTTTGTTATATTAGAAATATTAATTTCCTGTCATTATATATAAGTTCCAAATATGTCTTCCAATTTATTGGTTTGGAAAATAATTTTAAAGTGCTTTTTCAATAGAAGTTTAACCAATAAATTATTTTTGGCTTTACAAAATGGAAAGATCTTCTCCACCCAAGATTATATATATATTCACTTGATTTTTTTCTTCTTCTTCTATAAATCATCCCAATGTGTGTTTATGCATGCGTGCATGCTTATGTGCGCATCTTGATGTTTGTGTAGCCAAGGAATGTGCATGGCATTCTGCTTCATCACATCCTTAGAATTTATCCCATTTCTCTGCCCCTTCTAAACCCTAAGCCTCATCACCTGGAGTAGGGCTTAGAGGTGGGGTAAGCGTCTGTTTTTATATTCTGTTTATTATTTGTGTTTTATTACTTTTAAGTATTATATTTATTATTGTATCATTCTTACAGTATTCATTATTTGTTTTATTATAATAAAATATATATTTTAATGAAGTATAAAATTAGTGATGTCAAAAAGTACTACCTGGAAATTATAGCTTTAGAATCAATGAAACTTAGCTTTTTCTATCCAGTTCTTTCTGCTAGTTCTTATTTACTACAGCTAATCAGTTTCACGATAGGTATTGAGCAAGGTAATTTTAGATCTTTAAAAATGACAAATTTTCTATTAAATTGTCTCCATCAGTACTTGAATATGAGTGATAATTTTTAATAACAATGTGTGTGATAGTTTTTTATTACAATATGACTTCGATGGCACTATAGAGATTCCATTTGGTAAGCAATAGTTAACTTACTACCAAAGAAGTAAATGATTATTTGTATTTTTTCAAAAACATAATGTATCAGTGTTGAGAGTTAATGTAGAAAGGGTATACCGTAAGTTACATTTTATATGTTGAGTCACGAACTAAAATTCATCTATGTTAAACCATGGTTATAGTTAATAGTGCAGTTATAAAAATGTGCTTTCATCAATTGTAGCAAATGTTCCACACCAATGCAAAGTGTTAATAATAGGGTGGTAGATGGGAATCCTGTATTTTATTCATGGTTGTTCTATAAACCCACAACTTTTCTCATAAAGAAAAAAATTAATTTCATCTTGAATATAATTTGCTTTAGCACATTTGCTCTTTACTCAGACTTGTGTGTTAAAAAAAAAAAACAAAACTGGTATCTGTGATCTGGAAAATTGATTTTAAAACTTAACACTTGTTTACTTGATTACATAGGAAACCAAATATGAGAAGTTTAGATTCTGTGGCAGAAATACTGAATTACATATTTGCTGCTTCATTAAATCTTGAAAATCAGTTTCTGACTCAGTTATTTAGATGATATTCATTCATTATACTTATCATGATAAAATAGGATGGCTATGTTAGCCCATATTCAACTACAAAAAGACCATTTGATTCCTACTCTGATCTTTATTATTTCTTTTCTTCTGTTGCTCTTCTTTTTTAGTTTCTTAAGGTGAATACTGATGTCATTAATTTAAGACCTTTCTTTTTCTAATATAGGCATTTAGAGCTATAGATTTCTATCTTTAGTGGCATTCCATACATTTTGATATGTTGGGTTTTAATTTTCCTTTTGTTTACTTCTTTGACTAGTGGATTATTTAGTTTTCAAATATTGGGGGATTTTCCAGAGATCACTCTGTTACTGACTTCTGCCGCTGCCCCTGTAGTCAGAGAACATACTCTGTAAGACTTGAGTGCTTTAAAATTTATTGAGACTTATATTATAGTCCATAATATGTTCTATCTTGGTAAATATTCTTTGGGTACTTGAAAACAATGTGCCTTCTGCTATTGTTGGGTGACTGTTCTATAAATTTCAGTTTGATCCAGTTGACCAATAATGTTGTTCAAATCTTCTGTTTCCTTACTGATTTTCTGTCTGTTTTTCTATCAGTTATTGAGAAATGCTATTGAAACCACTGACTGTCATTTTGGATTTTTCTGTTTCTTCTTGTAGTTCTGTCATTTTTTTGTTCATGTATTTTGAAGTTCTGTTCTTAAGTACATACATATTTATGATTATATCCTTTTGATAAATTGACCCCTTTTTCATTATAAAATGAAATTCTTTATCCCTGGTAATATTCTTTGTTATGACATATATTTGTATGATATTAATATAGCTACTGCATCTCTCTTTTGACTCATGTTAGCTTGGTATGTCTTTTTAAATTCTTTTACTTTTATTTGTGTCTTTATGTTTAAATTCTGTTTCTTTTAGGCAGCATATAATTGGATCCTGCTTTTTTTTTTTAATCTTCATTTTATTGAGATATATTCACATACCACACAGTCATACAAAACAAATCGTACTTTCGATTGTTTACAGTACCATTACATAGTGGTACATTCATCACCCAAATCAATCCCTGACACCTTCATTAGCACACACACAAAAATAACAAGAATAATAATTAGAGTGAAAAAGAGCAATTGAAGTAAAAAAGAACACTGGGTACCTTTGTCTGTTTGTTTCCTTCCCCTATTTTTCTACTCATCCATCCATAAACTAGACAAAGTGGAGTGTGGTCCTTATGGCTTTCCCAATCCCATTGTTACCCCTAATAAGCTACATTTTTATACAACTGTCTTCGAGATTCATGGGTTCTGGGTTGTAGTTTGATAGTTTCAGGTGTCCAACACCAGCTACCCCAATTCTTTAGAACCTAAAAAGGGTTGTCTAAAGTGTGCATAAGAGTGCCCACCAGAGTGACCTCTCGGCTCCTTTTGGAATCTCTCTGCCACTGAAGCTTATTTCATTTCCTTTCACATCCCCCTTTTGGTCAAGAAGATGTTCTCCGTCCCACGATGCCGGGTCTACATTCCTCCCCGGGAGTCATATTCCACGTTGCCAGGGAGAGTCACTCCCCTGAGTGTCTGATCCCACGTAGTGGGGAGGGCAGTGATTTCACCTTTCAAGTTGGCTTAGCCAGAGAGAGAGGGCCACATCTGAGCAACAAAGAGGCATTCGGGAGGAGGCTCTTAGGCACAACCATAGGGAGGCCTAGCCTCTCCTTTGCAGCAACCGTCTTCCCAAGGGTAAAACCTGTGGTAGAAGGCTCAACCCATCAAACCACCAGTCCCCTATGTCTGTGGTCATGTTAGCAACCATGGAGGTGGGGTAGGCGAATACCCCTGCATTCTCCACAGGCTCCTCAAGGGGGCACTACATCTTTTTTTTTTCCTTGTTTTTCTTTTCTTTCTTTTTTTTTTTTAACTTTCCCTTCTTTTTTAAATCAACTGTATGAAAAAAAAAGTTAAAAAGAAAACAAACATACAATACAAGAACATTTCAAAGAGACCATAACAAGGGAGTAAGAAAAAGACAACTAACCTAAGATAACTGCTTAACTTCCAACATGTTCCTACTTTACCCCAAGAAAGTTACCTAATATAGCAACATTTCTGTGAACTTGCTCCTACTATATCCATCAGAAATTAACAGACTATAGTCATTCCTGGGCATCCCCAGAACGTTAAATAGATTATCTGTTCTTCTTGGATTATTGTTCCCCCTTCCTTAATTGCTCTCTATTGCTAGTTCCCCTACATTCTACATTATAAACCATTTGTTTTACATTTTTCAAAGTTCACATTAGTGGTAGCATATAATATTTCTCTTTTTGTGCCTGGCTTAGTTCGCTCAGCATTATGTCTTCAAGGTTCATCCATGTTGTCATATGTTTCACGAGATCGTTCCTTCTTACTGCCGCGTAGTATTCCATCGTGTGTATATACCACATTTTATTTATCCACTCATCTGCTGAAGGACATTTGGGTTGTTTCCATCTCTTGGCAATTGTGAATAATGCTGCTGTGAACATTGGCGTGCAGATATCTGTTCGTGTCACTGCTTTCCGATCTTCCGGGTATATACCGAGAAGTGCAATCGCTGGATCGAATGGTAACTCTATATCTAGTTTTCTAAGGAACTGCCAGACTGACTTCCAGAGTGGCTGAACCATTATACAGTCCCACCAACAATGAATAAGAGTTCCAATTTCTCCACATCCCCTCCAGTATTTGTAGTTTCCTGTTTGTTTAATGGCAGCCATTCTAACCGGTGTTAGATGGTATCTCATTGTGGTCTTAATTTGCATCTCTCTAATAGCTAGTGAAGCTGAACATTTTTTCATGTGTTTCTTGGCCATTTGTATTTCCTCTTCAGAGAACTGTCTTTTCATATCTTTTGCCCATTTTATAATTGGGCCATCTGTACTATTGTCATTGAGTTGTAGGATTTCTTTATATATGCAAGATATCAGTCTTTTGTCAGATACATGGTTTCCAAAAATTTTTTCCCATTGAGTTGGCTGCCTCTCTACCTTTTTGAGAAATTCCTTTGAGGTGCAGAAACTTCTAAGCTTGAGGAGTTCCCATTTATCTATTTTCTCTTTTGTTGCTTGTGCTTTGGGTGTAAAGTCTAGGAAGTGGCCGCCTAATACAAGGTCTTGAAGATGTTTTCCTACATTATCTTCTAGGAGTTTTATGGTACTTTCTTTTATATTGAGATCTTTGGTCCATTTTGAGTTAATTTTTGTGTAGGGGGTGAGGTAGGGGTCCTCTTTCATTCTTTTGGATATGGATATCCAACTCTCCCAGCCCCATTTGTTGAAAAGACCATTATGACTCAGTTCGGTGACTTTGGGGGCCTTATCAAAGATGAGTCGGCCATAGATCTGAGGGTCTATCTCTGAATTCTCAATTCGATTCCATTGATCTATATGTCTATCTTTGTGCCAGTACCATGCTGTTTTGGCAACTGTGGCTTTATAATAAGCTTCAAAGTCAGGGAGTGTAAGTCCTCCCACTTCGTTTTTCTTTTTTAGAGTGTCTTTAGCAATTCGAGGCATCTTCCCTTTCCAAATAAATTTGATAACTAGCTTTCCCAAGTCTGCAAAGTAGGTTGTTGGAATTTTGATTGGGATCCTGCTTTTTTATTCAATCTGATAATTATTGCCTTTTAACTGTGATGTGTAGCCCATTTACATTAATCTGATTATTGATATGGTTAGGTTTAAGTCTGTCATCTTACTATTTGTTTTGTATTTGTTCTATTCTTTGCTTCCCTTTCCCTCTTTTTCTGCTTTCTTTTGGGCTAGTTGAGTATTTTCTATGATTCTAGTTTTTATCCTTTCTGTTAAATTATTAGCTGTAACTCTGTTGTTTTAGTGGTTGCTCCAGGGTTTATAGCATACATCTTTAACTTACCAGAGTCTACCTTCATATGATATTTTATCTCTTTGCATATGGTGTAAGAAAGTTGCAGTAGTATGCTTCCATTTTTGCCTCCCAGAGTTTGTGCTGGTGTTGTCATACATTTTATTTTTACACATTATAAACCCCATGTTACATTATCATTTTTGTTTAAATGGGTCAAGTAGTTTTTAAAAAGATTTAAATAATAAGAAAAACATTTTATATATTTACTCATGTAGTTACCATTTCTGATTCTCTTACTTCCTTTGTAACGTTCCATATTTCCTTCTGGTCCCATTTCCTGCTGTCTGCAGGACTTCTGTTAATGTTTTGTAAAGTGTGGGTCTGCTGGTGATGAACTCTTTCAGCGTTATGTCTGAAAAAGTCATAATTTTCCCTTCATTTTAAGTACTATTTTTGCTGAGTGTAAAATTCTTGGTTGACAGTTTTCTTTTGGTTGATTTCTTTTTTTCTTTATTGTTGATTGTATTTTCATGCTTTTTACTTACCTTGTCATTTTTGTTTAGTTGCCACACATGAATCTTGCATTGTTGGGTGCTGGATCCTTTTGTATTCCTATAAATATTCTTCAACATTTTTTTTTTCTTGGATGTAGTTAAGTTACTTGGAAACAGTATAACTCTTAGATCTTTGGGGCTAGTTTTTCCCCACTTTTGAGACAAGATTCTCCTGTGTACTCTGTCCAGTGCCTCATGAATTATGAGAGTTTTCAGTCTGGCTAGTGGGAATAGGCACTATTCCTGGCCCTGTGTGAGGGCAGGTCACTGTTCTCTCTAATCCTTTCAGGCAGTTCTGTTCTCCACCTCAGGAAGTTTCCTTACATATATATACTGGTCAATATTCTCCTGAATATTTCACAGGGACCCTCTTTAGAATCCCATAATTCTCTCTTTTGGAGGTCTGTCCTCTCTGGTATTCTTTCCTGAAAACTAGTTAACTTGGTCTCCCCAAATAGCAATAACTCCTCAAATTAGGGATTCTGCTTTTCTCCGCTAAAGTTCCTGTTCTCTGTGGCCTAGAAACCTTCTCAAGGCAGTTAACTGGAGCAGCTGTAGGAGCCACATAAGGGAAACCTTATATGTTTCCCATGTCTCAGAAATTCTGGTCCATCATTTCTTGATATCCAGTGTCTTGAAAATTGTTTGATTCCATATATTTTGTCCCTTTTATTGGTTGTTTCAGAAGGGAAGGTGGTAAATCCAGTCTGTGTTACTTCATCTTAGTCAGAAACAACTCAAATCTAGTTGACATACCCAATACTGATTTCAAGATGATTCCAAATTACCCTGGCAAATGTAGCCTAGGATCTCTTGGTTAATTCTGTATTGGTCTTGTTTACTCCTTTAGATCTTTTCCTCATTTCAAACCCATCACAAATTTGCCATCTTTTCCACAGTTATCTAACATCTACTTTAACTTTATTTGTCTACTCTCAGTCTACCTATCAAATGCCATGGGTGAACACGAGTCTTCTCTTACACCAGGCTGACCTTAATATTATATTAGTTTTTAAAAAATTAAAATAGAACTGAGATTTGTTTTTTTCTTAAATCTATTTTACTTTTCTTTCCTGAATATTTACACTTTAGTTATATTGTTTAACTCCCGTCAGTCATAAATCTCCCTATATCTATCTATATCTAGCTATGTATATAAAATATAATTAAGTTGCTCCAAATTTTAGAGCTCTGTATTATATAATACTGTACAACATTTGTAGTGCTTTTGATTTTTATTTGTTTTTTCTGGAGACAAAGTACGATCTTTTCTTTTTTAACTGCTGAGATTACCTTTCTTCTATTCTAACAATAGACAGTGTATTATTTTAATGTATTTGGGTTTTACTTATTAGAATTACTGAGCTATTAGAAGTCCTGAATTTATATAGTACTTTATTTCAGATACTTTGAAAATTTCTACGTAATTCCTGAGTATTATAAAGTGTATAATCTTTTAAGTAAAATATTTTGATCCTTCTGTCACATTCATAAAAGACTTTGAAATCTTAACATCTTTATAATATTTTCATCCATGAATTTTTCAGAGTAGAGTATTTTCTAATTCTATTCATTTTATTCATTTAGATTTCTTTAATATTAGGGAGTCTCATTAAAAAAATCCATTCTCAAAGTTTTCCTTTCACTCTTAAGAGTGAAAGCCAAGATCATTTAATTGTTCAATTATTTTTTGCTTATGTGGTTTATTTTCTGTTACTCTTCTGCTCTCCCTCCCCCAGGTCAGGGTGGTAGTGGAGATTTGTGTGTGTGTGTGTGTGTGTGTGTGTGTAGGGGAGGGGGTTTTATTCTTCTGAACTATAAAAATAAAATATCAAACCTCCTTTTTCCTGGGTAGATTAAAAAATGTATTTTTGAAGTGAATGACAGAAGGGGGGAACTGTGTTCATTAGATACCAGTGTGGGTCAATCTTTAAATTACAGTATGTAGAAATAGAAAACATGCCTTTAATTTTTGCTCTGATGTAGTGTGATTTTACCACCTTTGGTTTTCCTCAATTATTATTTTGTCTCATTTGTTCTTATTACATTAAGATGGTAAACATCTTTATATTAGATGAAAATTCTAAAACAGCATAATTGAATGAGTTTAGAATTTTTGATAGCATTTTTCTGGCAAGACTAGACTGTTACTACTAGAAGCCTTTTGAAAGTAATTAAAATGGTCACATTTCTTATTGCAGAAGTGTTTAGTTCAACTTAGTAACTTAAAAACCATTTAACAAAAGTGGACATTTACTATTGTTTTATTTTAGTTTGTAGATGTAGATATTATACTCAAATCACTTTTGAATCCCATTCTCTTTAGTATGAGTTTTGAGTTTGACTTTGTCACTAGCTTATTTATGATTTGGCTACTATCAAATATTTATAAAAGAAATATTTCATTGCATATGAATTTTCATTTTAAAAGGAGAGAAATAATTATCTTCTGAAAGGTCTTTTTTGTTGTTTTTAAGCATTGAAAAACTTGTGGAGATGATGAACTAGGGAATGGAGGAATTCCGTTGATGAATAGATATAAAATTTCAGGCTAAAACTTTACAATAGTCATTCAGTTTTACTATTTCTATTGTTTGATAAAGCTCAAATCCAATATTCCAAAATTATTAGTAATCATCAGCTAAATGATAATAAATTTTCAATAGTACTTTTAAGTATCATAAAATTTAAAGCCAAAAATAAAAAGACAGCAACAACAAGAAAATTCAAATCTGAAGTATTTCTCATTAATAAGGCTTTCGTTTTTAAAAATGTAAATTCCAGTATAGTGAGATAATTAGCAAGAAACATTTCCTTGGAATAAAATGTTGCCATGTAATTGTGCTGATTCAGAGATCAGTAAAGAGATGTAATATTTTTGTGCATTACATTTTTTCATGACTAATAAGATATTACTAAATCACCTCTGGGATAGATGGTCTCCCATTCTTTCATGGTGTCTGTTGTGATTTTTTATTTTAATACACTTTTTATTTTGGAATAATTTTAGGTTTGCAAATATCATGTTGTAAAGTTCTTTCCAAAGACATTCAGAGCTATGAGGTTTAAAATTAGAGACTCAGTAAGTTCAACAAATGAACATATTTTATATCCCAGTATTACGTTTTTTCTCAAAGGCTACAAAATGCATCATTATGTTGTTGTTTTAAACTATTTTAAATGCATTTCTTTCAGGTAATAGAAACGAGTTTTGATATGTTGCTTCCTGATTGTTTAACAAGCAAATTTTCTGCATTAACATCCTTAGAATATATTTGTTAAATGGCAGGAATTAAACAGAAGGGCAGTGAGTATCAAGGAGTGGATAGCAGTTCCTTCTCAAAAACAAAGAAGTAAATGTCAGGATTATTAATCTGGGAAGTCATAGGCTTAGACCTTTAGCAGTAGTATGCAGTACTTTAAAAATGAAAATCAATTCATTTCTAAATAGTTGGACTGTTGTTTTTGTATGCATTGTTTCTCTATGCTCTTCAGGTTTTTGCTCTAGATGAGTCATTTGCTCTTATACTGGTGTTTATAATATAACATTATATATACACGACAATACAGAATTTCTGGTATGAATATACTCATTATTGCTGTTTTGAAGAAAAAGAGGACCTTTCTTATTTGTTCATTTCACAGTGGCATAGAGAGAGTGAGAGACTAAAGCTGTGAAATCATCTATAAACAGTAATAATAATAAAATAAAATTGTGAATCACTGACACAGAGAAGTGTTTGCAATTTATTTTAGGGGACTTGATGCTCTGAGCAAGAAAGTGAAGGCTTCCACAGTAGATTTACCTATAGAATCTGTAAGTCTAAGCCTACAGGATTTGATTGGCTACTTCCACCCACCAGATGAGCATTTAGAGCATGAGGACAAACAGAACAGATTACGAGCTCTAAAGAATTGGCAGAATCTCTTCCAGGAAGAGGTATGTTTCTATCAATGCTTATTTCATTTGTCTTCCTCTTGTAAAAATCACTTCCTTGTGGGGAAAATTCTCCATCTGTTTGACACTTAGTATTTTGAATTAAAGAGGAGCAGGTATACTACTATACAAAGGAAACAGGCTCTGGAGGAATCCTGCAATTATTTTTATTTCTCTACCAGTGAGTATTAATTTTAAAAGAGGAATCTTTGCACTCCTTGGCAAGGAACATCTAATTTGACTCTCTGATCAGCCCTCACACAGGTCATTCCTAAGCATGATAGTTTGCCACATGTTGGCTACACACGGAATCTTAAAATGTCTGAACGAATGCAGCTTTAGAAAGCATCAGGACTTTCCGGTTGTTCAGCAGGTTTGTGGGAGCTCCTTGGGGATTCCTGAGGATAGAAGTTGTTCAAGGAGATGGCCACCCTGGGAAGCAGAGGTCCAGGCACTCTGCTTGGACAGAGCAACCCTACTTTTTCCTTTTGTATATATTAAATATCCATACAAGCTTTAATTTCTTCAAAAGTTTCCCTGGTAAGAGAAGCTCGAATGCCATATTCCATTGACAGGATTCTCGTAGGATACGTGACTTGTCTGATGTCCTAATTCTAGTGTCAGAACTAGCATCATATACTCAAGAGTATCCATGGGAGGATGCAGGGGCACACGGGGAAATCAGGCTGGCTCAGCTAGCATTCTCGTTCTCAACGCTCTCTGTATGTAAAGAAATTTTCTGAGTAAAAGTATCTTTGTAAACGGATCTAATAAAAAGGGTTGGAGTATATTGCTGAGTTCCCAAATTCCCTAAATCCATGTTCTTCTCTTTTTAAAGCTGTTTTCTAATTTCCCATCAGAAATCTTAGAAACTGACATAATTTTTGAGGCTTTTTTTTTACTCCTATATACATGGGCAATGACCTATCTGGAGACCATAATGACATGAAGTGAGGAAATGTCAGCATAAACCACTAATAACAAGAAGGCATAGTTTATTAGGAATTTTTCTTTCTATGAATACCAAATTGTTGAACCATTTACTATACTGCATTTGTTTGATACCTGGAAAGATAAAACCAAATAGTGGGCTGTGAAAATTTTAGATAGTGATTTGGTTTAGTTTTTCTTTTTTCTCTTCTCACATAAGACAGTCTGAATGTGGATCTGGAGGTGTTTGTGATGGTGCTTTTAAAATTCTCTGTGTGAAATAAATTAATTTGATTAGTCACCTCTTTATAGCTCTTTCTTTCATGTATTTGCCTCATTTTGAAAACCTTGGTCTAACAATAATAATAAAAGAGTGATTTCAAACTTAGACCTCATCTTGCAAAGTTCTAAATTAATTTTTGAATTGCTTTAAAGATGTCTTTTCATGAAATTTTCTGTTTCATTTATTATATCTTCTCTTAAGTACTAATAATACTGCGTCTCCTAAGAATAAGGGTCTGTTCTTATGCATACTGACAATAATTATATTATGACTGATTCACTTAGTATTAAACCTTGCAAACAGAAGTATGAAATATGTTTTTATATTATTCCTCTGCTCCTGTTTAACTGAGAATATCATTCAGGATTTAAAATCCCCTTTAATTATTTGAAGAACATTTCATTTGACAAGCACATGTGTTTCTTCCTGTCCTTTGAGTAGACTAAATTATCTTTCTGATTTGCAGACTTACTTTAAGTGACACTTCCTTTTTTATCAACTTATCATTTTTGTCTGTGAACAGAATAGCAATTAATGATGATAATTTTTTCCTTTTACCTTGCAGGGGATGATTAACCTTGTGTTGGAATGCATCGACCGCCTGCACGTCTACAGTAGTGCAGCTCACTTTGCTGATGTTGCTGGGAGGGAAGCAGGAGAATCTTGGAAATCTATTCTCAATTCTCTGTATGAGTTGCTGGGTAAGAAATACGATTGTCTTTTCAAAGCCAGTGAGTTACGTCTATTGAAAATGATCACGTAATAGTTGCAACAATTTTATAACATGCTTTCAATTTGAGGTTGTCATTGTTAAACATTAGCTGGATTATATCAAATGATGTTTAGTATTTGAATCCTTCTCTGAGTGACAAAGCTTGCCAGAACAGTAACCTCCTTTGATTAAAGGAGGAGAGTTATCCACGGTCAGTTTTTGCAGGTTAGTTAGGGCGTCTACATGAGTATTAAGTGTTTCCTTTTTGGCACAGGATTTAATTTCAGAAGCGCTGCTCTTACTTCCTTACTATCCCTTCTTGCCAGGGATTTTTTCCAGTCGCCTTCTCTAGTCTTTATATGATTTGCATTTGGCAACTTCTGGTTATTCTAGATATGTTACACAAAACTTGGTGTAGTTTAGAATGCCTTCCTGGTGGCTCTCTGCAAATATAGAACCCTCATTACTTTTGGCCTGAAGTATTGCAGTAGTTTCTACTTGTCTCTTCTCAAAACTGAAAAGGGTCTGAGATTTTAGCTTACTCGCAAGCTAACAATTTAGCCTGCTATTAGGATAAAGAGAGTTAGTTTATTATTCATAGCAGTAGCTGTAGCCAGAGTATCACCATTTTTTTTTGTCATGTGTCAGATCCCTTAGCCTTAGTTTTCATAGGACAATGCAATGCAAAGGGACCTAGATAATACTTGCACATGCAGTGGGTTGAGTTAAAGTAAAGGAATCCTGAGTTTGGGAAGCCCAGATTGATTACACTGGGCAGTAAGCCTGCCTGCCCTTTGCCCTGGAGAGAGACATTGTCTTTTTGCTACATACATGCTTGAAAAGATAGCCCGGAACAAAGGCAGGCAGTGCCTCATTTGCAAGATTTGCAAAAACATAAGAGGTCTATGAAGAATGGTCTCTATCTCTGCTCCAACCCTCACCTCCAAATCCCAGATTCATCCTGTACACTGCAATGACACATCACCTTCATGCTCAGAAACTTGTCATTGATGGTAAAGGTCAAATTTCTTAGTCTAGTATGTGATGCCCCAAAGAGCCCTTACAGCTCAGTCTTTTCACACTCACTGTCTTAAATCAGGCTGCTGTGACAAATACCATACAGTGACTTGGCTTAAACAATGAGAATATATTGTCTTATGGTTTCAGAGTCTAGAAGGTTTGTTTCTTCCTCCATCAGTAGCGTTTTGGCTGGCCGAGAGTCCTTGGGTTTCTTGGCTTTCCCTTCATGGCGATGTCCTCTCCTTCTCTGCCAGGTTCTGTTGACTTCTGGCTTCCAGCTTCTCTCTCTGGCTTTCTCTCACTATTTCTGAATTTCTTCTGTTTATAAAGACTCCAGTAATCTGCCTGAAGACTCAGCTTCATTCACTGAGGCTGCAACTTAACTGAAATAATATCTTCAAGAAATCCTGTTTACCAGGGGTTCACACCTACAAGCATATGGGTAAAGACCAAGAACATGTCTAAATTTAGGTACATAAACTCAAGGCACCACACTCTCCTTCCGCCTACCATATCCCAGTTTTCTAAACATCCTACATGTGTTCTGTGACTTTTTTTTTTACCCTCACTTTTTCCTGCCTGATAAATCCCTAGATATCTTTCAAGGCCCAGTTTGTATGCCACTGATATTTGAAGTTACTCTTAAGATTTATCCCAGTTCTCAGGCAGAATTAGAAACTTCCTTCTCTATGCTTTCTTGGCATTAGTATTTACCCGGATGGTAGCAGGCATCACTTTGCTTATTTTGTTGTATATGCAGCTGGGGTCTCAAAGGCAAAAGTAACACCTTTCTAAATGAAATAAGCTTCAGTGGCAGAGAGATTCCAAAAGGAGCCGAGAGGTCACTCTGGTGGGCACTCTTACGCACACTTTAGACAACCCTTTTTAGGTTCTAAAGAATTGGGGTAGCTGGTGGTGGATACCTGAAACTATCAAACTACAACCCAGAACCCATGAATCTCGAAGACAGTTGTATAAAAATGTAGCTTATGAGGGGTGACAATGGGATTGGGAAAGCCATAAGGACCAAACTCCACTTTGTCTAGTTTATGGATGGATGTGTAGAAAAGTAGGGGAAGGAAACAAACAGACAAAGGTACCCAGTGTTCTTTTTTACTTCAATTGCTCTTTTTCACTCTAATTATTATTCTTGTTATTTTTGTGTGTGTGCTAATGAAGGTGTCAGGGATTGATTTAGGTGATGAATGTACAACTATGTAATGGTACTGTAAACAATCGAAAGTACGATTTGTTTTGTATGACTGCGTGGTATGTGAATATATCTCAATAAAATGATGATTAAAAAAAAAAAGTAACACCTTTCTGATTTTTGTATCTCTGTCATATAACTTAATGCCTGGCACATAGTAGGTACTAAGTAAATGTTTACTAATAAAAAGACTGAGTCCTTATAGAATAGGAAAGTAAACCTAAGTATAAAAAAGATATCACAATGCATTTTTTATGTGAAGAATGAAGGGGAGTCAAAATATTTCAAAATATTAAAAAATTCTCTATAATCTAATTGGTCTTCATTAAAATTTATAGTCATAATACTATTTAGCAAATAAAGATCAGATGCCAACTATAAATTTTCATGTGTTTCCATTGTGTGGACTATTTGATATATCATTAAAATTAAACACATGCTTTGGTACTGTCAGACTACATGTCATATGCCAAAAGTAACATTTGGCCAGCATTACTTTGAATAGGATCAGGGGCACTAAAACTTCATGGGAATCTGATTTTATTATTTTACCCATAGCAATGATCGGGTAAGGATTTTATGACACCGTAATTCTAAAGACTATTGCTTTGCAAATGCATAATAGGTAAGCACTATATTTCTGAATACGGTAGAGACTAAATTGTAGTTGTTTTTAATGTCTCAGTTTAAACTTCATTATTTACTGTGACAAACCAGATGCTTTAGGTAAAGAAGCATACAGTTTATTTTTGTTTGAAGGTAGAAAGGGTTATGGGCAAGGAGAACATTTTATTGTAGTTAAACCTGGGTAACATGCATCTTAGTGACTCTTTTCACAGCCTCTGTTGGTTGATCCCTATAACAGGTCCATATGCTTATGTATCCATGGTTGATAAAAATGTTCAGAAAGAATTGTAATGATTTTTCTATAATCATAGAAAAAATTCCCAGCAAAGGCAACACTTCAGTTTTATCCTTTAGAGCTGTTTATCCCTCAAGCCTAAGGTCCATTTAACGCCACAGAGTTTTGGGGGGATTAAATTTGATTACTTTAGAATTGATTGTAGTAGCAATAATATATTCTATAAAATGCTGGGATACTAGCTGGTTGTGAGCAGAGCTTCTCATCATAGTATTATGGTTTAATTTTTAATTGGAACATGGCTAGAGATGTGATTTTAAAATGGTTTATTTACTCAGAGAGGAAAGAAGCAATTGTTTGGGTGGAATGATAAATCTATTAGGATGTGTTCATTTGGAAATGAAAGAATGCTTACAGTCATTCCTTATAAAAAATACAAAGGATGTATTGACTTGCACAACTGGCCATCTTTTCCAGTGGATTTGACTCAGTGGCTCTATCGTGTCATCACAAACCAGTTTCCTTAGTTCTCTTCTCTGTCTCCTGTGGGATCAGCTTCTTCTGATGCTGGCTTTCCTTCCTGGTCTTAAATGGCTGCTGTGAATTCCTAGTGCTACATACCTCCTCTTTGATACACAAAGAGTGAAAGAGAGCTGCTTCTGGAAATTAGGTCTTAAGAAAGAGGATGTTATTTCCTACAATATTCAAATAGATTTGAATATTTCTTAAATTTGTTTTTCTTGATTATTTATACCCTATTTAATTAAGAAGGGATTTGAGGGAGCTACTAATTGAATTATGTTAATTAGAATCCCCTAAAACTCACATCCAAAAGAAGGACAGCGGATCTTAACCATGTATGTTGCTGAGAAGGAACAATGATTTCAGGCACATGTATATTTTTTGACTTTTGAAATTATTTTTTCATGAAACAAGAAACATAAGTTCTAAGTGTACTTTCCCCGAACACATACAAATATTCCTAATGTTCTTATTTGTGTATTGCTACTCCTGAGAGGGTGTTTATTATACCTATATTTTCCAGAAATTTCTGAGTAGTTTTTTAAAAAAATTATTAATACCACTTCTAAGGAAAGCTTCTTATTCCCTTTATTTTTCCTGCTTTTTCCAAGAGGTTTACCTGTTAATCCCTAGTAAGGTCTCCTGATGGGCATCCTTTATAACACAGAGTGTCATGTTGGCGAGAACATGGACACTTTGGTTCACTGACCTTTTTTTCATTTCCTTTCCTTCCATTCTGAAGCCCTTTCTTTAGCATTGCTTATAGGAACTCCCTCAGTTCGTGTTTATCTGGGAATGCCTTCATCTCTTCCTCATTTTTAGAAGGACAGTGTCATTGGATACAAAATTATTGGTTGGCAGTTATTTTCTTTCAACCCTTTTTTGTCTCACTGCCTTCTTTGTCTCACTGCCTTCTTGCCTCTAAGGTCTGATGAGGTCAGTACTTAATCTTATTGAGGCTTCATTTTATATGACACTTCGTTTTTCTCTTGCATCTTTTAAAACTCGGTCCTTGTCCTTGGCATTTGACATTTTGACTGTGGTGCATCACTTTATCCTGTTGGGGCTTGTTGGGCCTCTTGAATGTGTGTATTCGCATCTTTTGTTAAATTTGGGATGTTTTCTGCCATTATTTATTTGAATGTTAATTTTGTCCCTTTGTCTCTTTCTTGTCTTTATGGGACTTCCATAATGCATGTATTGTTACACTTGACCCACAGGTCTCTTCATCTCTGTTCCCTTTTTTTTTTCATTCTTTTTTCTTTCTACTCTTCATTGAGTCATTTCAAGTCTTTCTTCTGCCAGCTCTAATATGCTGTTGAAACTCTCTAGGGAAATTTTCATTTCAATGTCTGTGATCTTTAACTCCAATATTCCTTTTAAAAATTTTCTATATCATTTTTGAAATTCTAATGATGTTCATTCATCATTTTCCTGATTCCTTTAGTTCTTTCTCCATGTTTTCCTTTAGTTCTCTGAGAACATTGAAGATTATTTTTTAAAAAGTCTTTAGTATGACCAAAGTCTGGTTTTCTTCCTTGATGGTTTTTGATGTTTTTTCTTGTTCATTTGGATAGGCCATCATTTTCTGTTCTTTATTTTGTAATATTTCATTACACATTATAGATTTTAAGGCTGCAGCATGTTAATTATGATTTATTCTGAGAGGTTCCTTAAGTTTGTGTTCGGTTAGTGAGATGATGGAGCTCTCCTTGAGTGTTAGTAGCCAGCAATGACAATCAAACTAAGGCAAAAACACCTTTCACAGTCTTTGCAAATTGGCTCTGTTTTGGCTGGTTCTCTCCTGGGTTAGTCCTCCTTCTGAGAAGATCTGCGCAAGGGAAGTGTGGGGTCCTCTGGGTCTTTGTCTGTCTTATACTAGGCATGTGCTTGCTTGTGACCTTAGGAATTCCCCTATCTGCAGGAATTTGAATGCCCCCTGTACTCCCTATGAAATAGACTTTCTCCCCCTCCTAGGTGCTTGGTTGTATTGTTTGAAGGCATCCTTTGCCCCAGGCCACTTTGATTTAATTTTTTCTCTTTTCTTTTTTTTTTAAAAACAGTTTTTTTTTTTCAGCCAACAGAACTCCCTTTAGTATTTCTTACAGGGCAGGTCTCTCTGTGAAAATTTTGAACTCTCCCTAACTTTAGAAGGACATCTTTGCTGGATAAAGAATTCTTGGCTAGCAATTTTTCTTTTTCAGAATCTTAGATATATCATACCACTGCCTTCTCGCCTCCATGGTGCCTGTTGAATAGTCAGAACTCAGTCTTATTTGGCTTCCCTTGTGTGCTGATTTGAATGTATTATGTACCCCTGAAGACCATTATCTTTGATACAATCTTGTGTGGGTAGACTTATTAGTGTTGATTAGATTGTAATTCTTTGATTGAGTGTTTCCATGGAGATGTGACCCACCCAACTGTAGGTGATAACTCTGATTAGATAATTGGCATGGAGGCGTGGCCCCACCCATTCAGCGTGATTAGTTTACTAGAGCACTATATAAGCTCAGACAGAAGGAGTGAGCCTGCTACAGCCAAGAGGGACACTTTGAAGAACACACAGGAACTGAGAAAAGAGGAGCTGCAGATGAGAGACAGTTTGAAGACAGCCGTTGAAAGCAGACTTTTGCTCTGGAGAAGCTAAGAGAGGAAAAATGCCCCAGGAGCAACTAAGAGTGACATTTTTGAGGAACTGCAGCCTAGAGAGGAACGTCCTTGGAGAAAGCCATTTTGAAACCAGAACTTGGAGCAGATGCCAGCCACGTGCCTTCCCAGCTATGAGGTTTTCCAGATGTCATTGGCCATCCTTCAGTGAAGGTACCCAATTGTTGATGACTTACCTTGGAGACTTTATGGCCTTAAGACTGTAACTTTGTAACCAAATAAACCCCCTTTTTAAAAGCCAATCCATTTCTGGTGTTTTGCGAAATGGCAGCATTAGCAAACCGGAATGCCTTGTATGTGGTGAATTGCTTTTCTCTTGCTTCTTTCAGTATTTTCTCCTTCAGCATTTGACAGTCTGATAGGTGTGTGTCTTGGAGTGCGTCTATTTGATTTCTATTTGGATTTATTCTATTTGGAGTTTGTTGAGCCTCATTGATTTGCATATTTATGCTTATTGTAAGGGTTGGGAAGTTTCCCCCAATTAACTTATCAAATAACCTTCATAGCCCTTTACTCTTCTCTTTCTGGAACACCAATGATTCTTACATTTGTGCACTTCATGTTGTCCATCATTTCCCTGAGGTCCAATTCAAATTTTTCTATCTTTTTTTGCTATTTGTCTTTTATGTGTTCGAATTCAGCTGTTCTGTCCTCTAGTTCCCTTGTTTCCTCTGCCTCTTCAAATCTGCTAGTAAATTTTTTTAATTCAATTTTATTGAGATATATTCACGTACCATACAGTCATCCATGGTGTACAATCAGTTGTTCACAGTACCATTATATAGTTGTGCCTTCATCACCCCAATCAAGTTTTGAACATTTTCATTAACCACACACAGAAAAGAATAAGAATAAAAGTTAAACTAAAATTAACACCTAAAATAGCCCATACCCTTCATCCATCCCTAATATTCATTTACTTTTTGTCTTCATTTTCTATTCATCTGTCCATACACTATATAAAGGGAGAGGGAGCTACAAAGTTTTCACAGTCACACGGTCACATGTATAAGCTTTATAGTTATGCAGTCATCTGCAAAAATAAAGGCTACTGGGTTGCAATTCAACAGTTTCAGGTATTTCCTTCTAGTTATTCCAATATACTAAAATTATAAAGGGATATCTATATAATGCATAAGAATAACCTCCAGAATGACCTCTCAACTCTAATTGAGATCTCTCAGCCACTGAGACTTTATTTTGTTTCCTTTCTTTTCCCCCTTTTGGTCGAAGAAGGTTTTCTCAATCTCACGGTGCCAGAGCCAAGCTCATCTCCATGAGTCATGTCTCATGTTGCCAGGGAGATTTATACCTCTGGGAGTCATGTCCTACATAGGGGTAGGGCAGTGAGTTTACCTGCTGAGTTGGCTTAGAGAAGCCACATCTGAGCAAAGAAAGAAGTTTTCTGGGGGTGACTCTAAGGCACAGTTTTAAGTAGGGTTAGCCTCTTATTTGCAGTAGCATACTTCATAAGGGCAAGCCCCAAGATCAAGGGCTCAGCCTTCTAAATTGGTAGCCCCAGTGCTTGTGAGGATATCATTAATTCCCCAGGTGGGGAAATATAGTATTTCCACATTTCCCCCCGTCCCTTGATGGGCTTTTCTGCTAGTAAATTTTTAATTTGGTCTACAGCATCTTTCATTTCCGTAAAATCTGATGTTTTTTAATTTGTTTTATCAAATTATTCTTTATGGTCTTCTTGTATCTTCTTGATATCCTTTATGTCTTTAGCTAACCTGTTGAAATTATTTAGGAGATTTGTATCAACATCTTTGATTATTTGTTCCAAATTCTGTTTCTCCTTTGGCTTTTAAATTGTTCCTTTTGCTTGGCCATGTTTTCTTGCTTCTTCATATGCTTAGTGATTTTTTTGTTGATTTCTAGGCATTTGATTATCTTGATAAGGTTATTCTGAAAGTTGATTTCCTATGCTTCTGTAGTTGCTTGGTTTTGCATTGAAGATCAGAAAAGTGGTTTGCCAGAGTGCACTTTCCCTGTTTTCCCAGCAGATGGTGCTCTTGGGCTACCTCTTCCCCACAATCCTGCCTCTCCCCAACTGCATCAGTGTACTGGGCTGGGCCCCTACCAGGCAACAGTCCAGTCAAGGCTGCCATTCTCCTTGTGCGCTGGAACCCAGTGAATCTGAGGGAGTGGTTGGGCACTGTGCATCTTGACTGATGCGCCACCTGTGGGCACAATGCATCTGGCGATTCCCAGACTCCTGCATGGAAAAGCTTCAGGTTTCGGTACTGAAAGTTGCTACTTCCCCAGCCAACTACTGGTCCAGGAGTGATCTGCTTTTTGCTGGCTAACAGGATCCGGGCTTTTATTAGGGCAGTGCTTTGATAGTTGGGTTGTTTGTGTTTCTCAGCCATAGCAGGGCTGGGTTCCCATGCAGGGGGTGTAGACCAGCTGCAGTGGGCCTGGGATAGGGTTTGGAGAAGCTCTGAAAAGCCCTGGAATTCCCTTGCACTTCCTGGACTGCCCAACAGATGGCACTGTTCAATCCTCAGAAGCTGTTTATCTCCTGGATCCCCTCAGCCTCTGAAACTGAGGGCTTCCTGTGTACTGAAACTGAGGGGTTCCTGTATACTCACTTTGCCAGCCAAAAACCAGCTCAACTTAGGGCTCTGTCCCCCACTTTACTTGTGGCAGAGGATTCCTCCAGCTGTCCCAGTCTGCAGCCATCCCCCAGGCAAGGATTGGGCCTCCTGCTGCTGTTTCCCTCAAGGGTGGGGGATAGGCACCAAGACCCCTCACTGACCTGGGCCTTGAGATGTCCTCCCCTGTCCCCCAGGTCCCCAAACAGTTGATTTGGGTCATCGCTGCCTAGGTGCTTGCTGCTTTTAGGGAAGATTTTATAGTTCCCTCCCTATTCCTCCATTTTAGAAAATCCTCTTTGCTGCCCTGTTGTATTCCACTCTCTGCAGCTGCTTAAGTTCTACCATGGGACTCTGTGGGTTTGGTTCTCTGTGTCTGATATAGGTGGGGATCTGTCTCACTGCTGTGAGAGACTTCATAGTCTGTCTTCCTGGTGGGAGGTGGGAGGGATCCCAGCTGCTGCCTCTGGGCACATCCCATCTTATGCTGTGTGGGACCGAGTGAGGGGGTGGGGAGAGGACCACCTGGTCTGGGATGGAAGTTTCCTACCTGATATTTTTCTCCTTCTTCAATTCAGTGTTTGTAGAATCCTTTTCCTTTCTATACTTTCCTCCAGAGTTCTGAACTAATGAGAATAGTCCTTTTTTTTAAAACCACTGAATCTCTGGGTAGAAGTTTTCAGCAGCTGTATACTTTGCCATGTTGGGTCCAATTCCATCTGTGTCATGGCACCAACTGTGCCTCCCTTTCTCTTGGGGGTAACCTATCTGCTGTAGAGAGAAACGTTCTGCTGTTTCTCCTGGAGTTCTACCTCTAAGGACTGGAGTCCTGATGCAGTTATACAGTGTGGCCAGCAACCATTTCAGAGGCTAGAATGCTTGCTTCCTCCTGGGGTTTGTGACTTCTGGCTGGCAGAAAATCCTGGACTGATATGGTGCCCATTACATGGTGGGCCTCTCCTTTCTTTTCTAATTGTTTCTTACAGTGCTTTAGCTGTGGGAAGCTGCTTCTGACTGCAGGGCAAACTCCGGGAGGGCAAGCCAGAGAGGAGTTTCCTGGTTTGGTCTTTCAGGCTACCACGTGATAGATTGACTTCAATGTACAGGCACCCCAGTAAATGTACAGGGGTTACTCTGCTCCCTTGAGAACATGGCCAGGTTCCCATAATAAAAGCATAGGGCAGCACCACACTATTTCCAGGAGGTTTGTGGCAAGGGGCTAGCAAGGGCTCCATGAACTTCTCCTACTCTTTTTAAGTTGTGTTTTCTTGGTTTGGCACATGCCCAGTTCAGTTACTACAAACCATTAATTGTTTTCTGGGGTTCTAAGGAATATGACTCTGCCAATTTTGGCTAGTTTTTCAAAGATTCTGTTGGGGAAAGGATCCCTAGGGTGTCTTACGCAGCCCTCTTGGTCGACAGGAGTAGATTCTGCCTTTGGGCTATGTGTGAATTAAGCCACCTTCTTTTTTTTTTAAATTTTTTCAGTATGCCTATTTATCATAGGAAGAAAAAAGAGGCAGTGGGAATGATAATATATGACAATTATAGTATTTGACATGGATATATTTAATTTATGTCTTAGGTAGAGAAGGACAAAGGTGGATTTATGAGCCTGCCATCTAGAAGACCTAAGGATTTTATAGGCACTGATAGTCATAGTTTGGAAAGCATTGCTGTGGCATGATTTGATAAATCTATTCTGAATCTGCACAATTAATCTACTGGAGGTTTGCAAGCCAGGATAATTTTCTAAAGATGTCTGAAAAATGGCTCTTGGAAAACTCTGTCTATGAATACTCATTTTATAATGATTCAGTGTATGAGACAACCAGAATAGATGGCTGTTCTTTTTAGTATTACAGAATTAACTAATTTCTGAATCCTTAAACACTTGGAAAGTGTACAGACAGTAGGGATCTTTGTGCATCCAGCTTATTTTCCAAATATTTTAGAGAGGCAGATCTTTGTAAATGCCATAGAACACTGGAAAAGGCATTCAGATGAAGATAAACAACGGAGTTCATAGGCTTCAAAAACTCTCATGTCAAGTGTCCTTCCAGTGTTCTGCATATAGATATTTTCTATATCATTCTGCAGTTAAGCTTGGAAGGGCATTTTATACACACAGCACTTTTTTTTTTTTTCAATTTGGTAATTATCTAATCTGTATAAAAGAATGGCAGCCCTTAATATCTTGTTAATGGAAATTTATTTCATAGTCAATTTTGTGAGAGACCTACTTTCTTATCTGCTGATATACACTGTCAGGACCCCAGCCTTTTTTTATCTCTTCAAGCAGGAGGTGATTGTGGAGAGAGATGGCATAGCCCAGCCTAGGACCTGAGCACAGACTCTGGAATCAAACTGCTTGGGTTTAAATCCAGGCATCACTATTTGTGAGCTCAGTAGCATGAACAAGATGTCTCTCCACTCTCCTTCTCCTTTACAGGAAAGCTGCTGTTTTCCCTCTGATCTGGATGGAGAGAGGGAAGAGATAAGGTGATAAGACAGTTCTTGCTTGGATATGTGGCTTCATGCCCACTGGCTCTGGTGAGAGACAGCTGACATCCCTGAGGGCCCTGGTAGTGGCCTGGGTTGACTCTTTTTCTTGTGGGCATGTTGGAGGTTCCTAACCCAGCCCCTCATTCCTGGAGTTCCTGTGACCAGGCTGCTGTACCTGTATTTTGGGTGGCTCTTTGCAGCTCCTTCTTTAACCCATATTCACCTAGTGTCATACTTCTATCATTTTACTGTTGGTTAGTGTTGTGATGAACTTCCTTGTATTACTCTGTGTACTTTTCCAGTTTTTTGGAAACTCCCTTAACTGATTTCTTCCTGAGTTGCTGAATTATAATTCACATGCTCTGTTTCTTCTGTAAAACTTACTGATTGATGCTGTGGTGCATTGAAAGCTTGCAGTTTACTAATAGACTACTTATAGTATGTCTGGGTATTCCTGCTTCCACAGAATATTTATATATATCCAGGGTCCAGTGTGTTCATTCCCAATCCAGTTTGCTCCAGCTGTGTTTGTTATTATAATTATGTAATGGAATTGACTATCACATAAAGATATGATAGAAGTATGAAAATAAAAACCTTATTTTTCCTATGAAAAACCAAATTGAATGTGTTGAAAGACTAAAGAAAGTAAAAGAAAAACTCTGGATTTAGGCCTGGTAAGACAAGTGTAAAAAGGCAGTAGAAAAACATAAATTTCTAGAATAATTCTGCATACAAATTGCTTTACAAAGATAGATGAAGAAATTCATGCTCAAATGCTTTTGTTTAAAATCAGGAATACATGTATCATTTTTGAGGATGCATATTTTAACAGATATTCTGATTACTTAATCTTTTTGGGTCTCTATTGAATAAGAAAGCATCTAAGTTTATTCATTCATAATGTTCCGGTTATCTATTGCAGTTAACAAACTACCCCAAAACTTTGCGATTTTAAGCAACAACTGCTTTATTAAATCACACTATTTTATGAGTCAGGAGACTAGGCAGGGCTCAGTTGGGTGATTCTTCTGTGCCACTTGGTGTCAATGGAGGTCACTTCATGGCTTTAGTTGTTGGACAGATTCTTTTGCAGGGTTGCGGATGGTGTTACTCCCTTGTCTGATCCCTTGTAGAGGGACAGCTGGAAAGCTGGCTTCGGTGGGAACTGTTGACCAGAGCCTTTATGAATGCTAGCCAGCATGATAGCCTCAGGGCAGGTGGAATTCTTACATGGCAGCTCAACCTTCCCAGAGAGATTATTCTAAAAAATCCAAGTTAAAGCTGCAAGGTATCTTATGGCTCAGCTAGGATGCCTTAAAACATTACTTCTACATTCTACTGGTAAGGTCACTGAGGCTGAGCCAGTTTCAAGCACAGGGTGAGCAGACTCCTTTTCCCAGTGGGAGAAATAGCAAAGATAATTTCTTGAAATAGATTTCTGGGTAAAAAATTATATGTATTTAAAACTGTAAAATATCTGTCATATTGCCCTTCAGAAAGATTATTCCTGCTTACAATCACAAAATGATATTTGTGTGCCTCTTTTCCCATACTGTCACCAATGATGACCAATATAAATCATTGTAATGTTTGCCATTTTAATTTAAAAAGTCATTTTTTATTTATTTTTGCATGCTAGTAAGTAGTTTTTTAATATATTTGTCAACTACTTTCATTTTTCCCTTGTGATTTGCCTGATGATCTTATGCCTATTTTTCTTCTGGGGTATATATGTTTGTTTTATATGTGACAAATATTTTATTATTTAGTATTTAATAGAATTAAATATTAAATAATTTAGTAGGATTAAATGTTCATTCTTTCTAGTTTTATATCGGCTTTCACAACCCTCACATCAGTAATTACTCAACAAATATTTGTTGATTAAATAAATCAATGTGATGATTTTTTCTGGCATGTGACTTGTCATAAGTTTATTTGTGGTATCTTTTTCCATACTGTAAATGTTTTAAAACTGTATTTAAAGTGACCATTGCTTCTGTTACTGGTTTCTAACATTGGTGTCAATTCCAGAACATAAAAATATGTGTATTTTCTTCTAGAATAATTAGTATTCTAGTTATTTTTGTGTTATTCTTAAGCCTTTAATGAATTTGAGTTTGCTTCCTATGTATTTTTTAAAATTTTTTCTATGGATGGAGAGGTTTGGATTCAATGTTATTTTTTCCAAGAACTAGTCAGTTGTTTGTAGTAGCATTTATTCACCAATCCATTCCAATATTAGCAACCAAAAATGCCCTGTATATTAAAATTACATATGTGTATGTCTGTGTATGCATGTACATATACATGTGTGTGTATATATACATATACTTATTTGATTTATATATATCAGACGCACATACACACCTCTATCTCCTGAGACTGGTTCTAGATCCTTATTCTGTCTGTTCTGTTCTGTGATGTTCTCCTCTGTGATATTCTCTTCTGTGATACTCTATTCTATTCTATTCACCTCTCTTTTCTTACGCAAGTACCATACTGTTTTAATTGCAACAGTTTTATAATGTATTAAAACTGTATTGTGTTTTTCCAGGCTGCTTTCATTATTTTTTAGTAAATTCCTTGATATATCTGCATTTATTTTTTCAGATAGACTTGAATATTTTATTAAGTTCTAGAGGAAATACTGAGGGGATTTTGTTTGAGATTGAAATTCACTTTTAGATTTCTCTGGAGGGATTTTTTTTAAAATATTTTTAAAATATTGAATTCTTCCAGCTAAGAATGAAGTATCTCAAAATCCTCAGTTGAGTATTATAATTTTATAGGTTAACACAATTTTATTAGATTTGTTTGCTTTTTTTTTCTGTGATGATTTGGTGAAAATTGCCTTTATTTCCTACTCTATTTTAAGAAAACTAACGATTTATTTGTGTTCATTTTTTAATTACATACCTTGCTAAACCCTTTTTTATTTGTATTAAATAATGTTATTTGTTTTAAAGTTGATTCTTGGAGTTTTCAAAATAAACTATTAAATTATTTGCAAATAGTTATCTTTTTTCTTTTCTAACATATGGGGACATATATTTCTCTTTTTTTTCTTTTTGTATTATCTAGTACTTCTTGAACAATACTAAATAATAATATTAATAGTGAACATTATTATTTCTAACTTAATGTGGAAATGCTCATATTGTTTCACCATTATGTATCATGAAACTGACTGTTGATTTGAAATATGCACACATACTTATTTGTAATGTTTAGTCAGTAGCCTATTTTACTGAGTTAATGTCTTTTATTAGCAATTTATTCAGTTCAGAGTATGTCAAGATCATGATTTGTTTCATTTTTTACTTACTACTGGATTTTCTAATATGGGACCATTTCTGCATTGTAGGAATGAACTCACACTTAGGTTAATGTTGCTAAAGTAGTGCTGAATTTGATTTGTAAATGCTTTCCTTGTATAGGATTTATATTCATAAGTAAATGTTTCCTATAGTTTTCTCATGTGCATGCTCTCTTTGTTAGACTTTAATATCAGAGTTATTTGTCATTGTCAAAAAAGTAGATAGGTTCCTTGTGTTCCTTTACTTTGGAAAAGTATAAATAGTATTTTTTGAGTATAATGAAAAAATGTTATTGTTCTTTGACATTCTTCAAATTACTCATGGTGTTTTTAGACTATTTAGATTTTTTCCTTTCTGTTGGGTCAGTTTTGGTGAATATATATATGTGTACCATATATATATATCATAAATATATATTTATGTGTATATGTGTGTCTGTCTATCTATCTATGTATTTTTAGAGGCTGTTCTTTTTCCCAGATGTTCAAAAATTCCAGGACGTAAATATGTAAAGTGGATGTGTCTATAACTCCTTTTTCTTCTTAATTTTGTTCTTTTTCTCTTTTCCTTCTTGGTTAAAGGAGCTGGTAGATACCTTATATATATTTTTAAGTTCTTGAATATATTCATGAATCTTATTTCTAATTTATGGTAGATATACATATCAATTTTACTATTCCTAACTTATTTTCTACTTTTATTACTACTGGTTTTTTTTTCTGTTTTACTTATGATTTCTTTGATATTCATTTTTATATTCTTCAAAGGAATGTTTAAATTACTTTTCTTACTCTTGCTTAGCAATGGAAGTGTTTAAATCTTCTTAGAGTACAATTTTGGCCATCTTCCATTAGTTGTGTCAGGTAGTGTTCTCATTTTGATTTTTACTTATCTATTCTGCAACTCTGATTTTGTTTCCCAAAAAGCCCCAAAATTATTTAGTATGGAGTTTAAATATTTTAAGTTTTTGGATTTTTTTTTTTTTCTGCTTCTCTGGTCTCATTCCATTTTTGTCAGAGAATGTGGTCATATCATTTCTGTTTGGGGTAAATTTAATGAAGCTTTCTTTGTAGCTTTCTATATGATTTTCTTAAATGTCCCATGGTTTATTAAAATACTTATTCTTGATTATTGCTTCTTCAAGAATTACCTTATCTCTAACATTTGACCTTTATAAAATGTGTATCTTGATTTTAAAAGACAGAAGTAAAATTGAAAGAGTGAGTTAATTTTAAAAGCATAAAACTATGACAAGTAAAAACTTCACCATATACTTTCTCCTGTTGCTGTTTTTCTAAGTCAGGAGCAGGTATTCTTATTGATTAAAGTTTGAAGTCGCATTTAACAGATTCAACTCCTCTTTCCTCTACTACATCCCATCCTTGCCCTTTGTCCTAAGGACTCCTGTTTGATTTAATTGCTGTGTATTGTTGGAGGCTGCTGGAACCAGAGCTACAGGAGATGGAAGTAATTTGGACATCATTTTTTAATCTTTGTGTAAAAGTTAGGGCCACGCTATAAACAAAAAAGCTCTCTTCAAGCAGTAGAAGCCTCCTTCTTTCTGTCTTTGTTTCTTTTTCTTACTCTCAATTCAGTTAACTTTTTCTCTCTTTTTACAGTTTTTTTGGAAAGAGGAAATGCAAAGAAAGTCTTTCAGTTTAGTTGCACTCTGTAACCATAGGGTCTGCTACCTCCTGCTTAACAAGGAGATAAACAGGCAGTATGCTTAAACTTTTCCAGCTTCAGTTCTCTGAACTGCTTCCTAGTGTTACCAGATTTTAAGTAGTGATAATTCTTATGGAGAAATCTTTTTTCTCTTGGTTTTAGTTTCCCAGCTGCTAAAACAAATACCAGACAGTACGCACGTTGGCTTAAAAAATAGGAATTTATTGGCTCACAGTTTTGAGGCTAGGAGAGATGCTAATTTTGAGGTATCAGTAAAATGATACTTTTTTACTGGTTCTGGCTGCTGGTGATTTTTGGGTCCTTGGCTTTCCTGTCGTATGGCAATGCACATGGTGGCCTCTCCTGGCTTTTCTCTTTCTGTCTGATTTTCACTCTGCTTATAAAGGACTGGAGTAATCAGGTTAAAACCCAACCTGATTTAGTAAGTCCACCCTTAATTGAAGTAACATCTTGAAGAAGTCTTATTTAAAATGGGTCCACACCCTCCAGAATGCAGAACGAGCCAAGAACATGTCCAAACCTGGAGTACACATTCTTTAAGTATCATGTTATTTTAAAATCTCACCAACCTCTTGTAAACACTTATAAATACTTACACTGTTTCTGAACAGTCTTATAAGAATAGAATTTATTTAAATTTTTACCAGATTTTCTTTGAAATAATTGAATAATTTTGAAAAATCAAAAGTTTTAAACTAAATATAAACTGAGTTGAAAGAGATCATAAAGGTCACATAGGAATTTCATACAAGAAGGATTCTTTGAATAACTTAAGGAAAATTAATTTAAGGAAAGTTGTAGGAGGTTTCTTTACTGCAGAATTTTACATCTTTAAAATGTATGAGAATCTTCAAATGGGGAAAAGAGTTTTGGGCAAAAGGGGTTTTCGGATATTTTGGCCATTGGCTCTCCCACCCTTTTATTCCATGTGACATTTAGTTATATTCCTCAGGACCCTAGTATTTTATGGTACATATTCAGGAGAACTGATGTGCTCTTAACTTCTTTAT
Organism: Choloepus didactylus; assembly: GCF_015220235.1. Taxonomy (NCBI): domain Eukaryota; kingdom Metazoa; phylum Chordata; class Mammalia; order Pilosa; family Megalonychidae; genus Choloepus; species Choloepus didactylus. The sequence goes on from NC_051308.1 coordinate 22,221,872, forward strand.
AATGTAGGTGAGAAAATTGAGCCCCAGAGAGAATAATTTAGTCTTCCAACTAATTAAAGCAAAGAAGTATTAGAACCCATGTGAGGAAATTCTCAGGACACTGGTTTTTCCATTGTCCTTCATTATTACCTCCCTAGTGAAATGTTAATTTCTGAAATTATATTCCTTCTAATAAGCAGTGTATTTTTTTACATTCCCCATTAATAAACACCAATTTGCTTTTTAATATCTTGGTTTCATATCTGTAACTGAGTATGTATTTTTGTATATGATTTAGATATAGGATACAGATATTTTGGTTTTGATTCAGCATTATAGGGCTACTATTGATTTTTGAACTTACGAAGGAAAATCATACAACTGTGATGTCTTTTTTTTTTGCAGCTGCACTAATTAGAGGAAATCGTAAAAACTGTGCTCAATTTTCTGGCTCCCTTGACTGGTTGATCAGCAGATTGGAAAGACTGGAAGCTTCTTCTGGTATGTTTTCCAGTTTTTTCCTTTGACATTCTATTACTCCCATTTTCTTCTGTTTTTTGTCTTTAAGACATAACAAACTCTGAGTTTCAGTGTAATATGTATGTTTTCTTTTAATAGGTTAAAATTTTATTTTTTATAAAATCATTAATGCTTTCATTCTAAATGGCAATCTACAGTATCGTGCCCATTTACATTTTAAGAAAAGAGTCCAGTTATGAGTTCTGGGAGATTCTAAAGAGCCAGAATTATCATTTTTGTTCCCTAAGTTAGTTACTCCTAATATACTATACAAATAAACATTATCATTTGGAATTCCCATTTTTTGCCTTGTGTCCAGTTATTTGAATAGATTTGGAAAAAAAATTGGTTTTCCAATCATATGCCAGAATACTTTATTTTAAAGGGATTTAGTACATACTAGTCTGTATCAGAGTACAATAGTTTGTCAGTAAAACTGATAGACCCATCTCTAACATATATGTCAATTTTATTTTAGTAATACGGAAGTGCTCACACTGCATCACTGACCCTCCAAATCAAATCTTTTGTTCTTCTATCTGTGCTTATAATATTTTGTTAGTTGCCTTCTATAGCACTAATCCCCTCGTGTTGCACTATTTATTTTTTCTTATCAGCTTCCCAAACTAATAATGCACTTTGTGAAGCCAGAAGCATGTATATGTTAATCCCTGTATTCTCTGTGCCTTGCATACCATCCTGTACCTAGTAGTGCTTAAGAGTATTTGTTGAATGAATGAACACATGCTTGAATTCATATAAGAAAATGCCACTGTCAGTAGAAAAATAATTCTTGATTTTTGTACACACGTGATCTTCAAACACAATGATTTTTTTTCTTCAAGTATTTTTCCACTTTTTGTGATGCCTGGTTATATATTGTCATTTGGTGAACTAAGACTGCTGTGTTTTCTAAAATTCACTTATTTTGCTATCATGACTGACATTAAAATACTAATAATTTTTAAATATTTGGTAATTAAAGCTCAGAAAGGAATCTTATGATGGAATATTTTCCCTTGGATTATTTTATATGAAATAGGATTTAATGCTTTTACAATCATTATGTTTCTAATAGGTTAATTCTATTAGCTTTAGTAATAATAATATCAATAATAATAGCTAAAACATCTTGAGTGTTTATTATGCCCTTGCCATGCATTGATTCCTTTAATCATTAGAACCAGCCTGTAAAGAAGTTACTGATTAACTGCCATTATTACATAAGGAAACGTGCTAAGGACCTATGTCTAGTAAGTGTTAAAGTCAGAACTCAGATCCAGGCAGTTGGACTCCAGTGCCTGTCCGCCATTATTCCCTGGTGATAAAATGTATTAACAAAAAATACTCAAAAGGAGCAGGAGAAGAAGACATGTTATCTCTGGAACACTGAAATATTACTTGTAATGGGAATGAAATGTGCTAGTTACTCCTTGTATTCTGCTTGAATGGTGCCGTTATAAATTATCTTAAAATATTATTTATCAAATGAAAGATGAAACTTACAGGAGATACAAGAAACTCAAATGTGAGTTAATCTTTTCTTTTTATGTCTCCATGCATAAAACAGTATCATTGGCTGTCTTTGAAAAGGTGGTGTATGTCAGATGTTTATTTAGTATGAGAAAACAGCCAGATGGGGCCAATCAAGAACGGTGGTTCCCTTCAGAAAAGTATGTTTTGCCTTGAGGTGATCCAGCCTACTGAAACTAGATTCAGTGAGGACACAACAGTTCTTGCCAGCATTTCTGTCAGTCTTCTCCCACCCCCAGAGGCCGTTTTGTATGTTGCCCTCCTCAGGGTCTTGGACTCCGCCCTGGGTCTGTGGACTTAGGTCCCTGTGCCTGGACTTGCTGGAGGCTGAACTCACAGCTGTGGGGACTCTAGACTGTCCTTGGGGAGAGATCCCGGCTGCTGCCACTGTGCCACTCCCATGCTGCGTGGAGCCCAGTGAGGGGATGGGGAATGGGAACAGATCTGCGATCTGGGGCAGTTTTCCTACCTGATTTTTTCTGTTTCTTCAAGTCTGCATTTGTGGAATCCTTTTCCAATCTCTACCTCCTCCAGAGTTCTATGCAAGTGGGACTTCTCCTTTTTTTTGCTAAATCTCTGGGGAGGCTATTCCAGAGGGTGTCATAAGTTGCCATATTGATGATATCTGACACTTATTTTTTATTTTGTGCTATATTTATTTCTGTTTTCTGCTATTTTTCTTTCGCATCATCTTGATTTTCTTAAATTTTCTCTCTATTCAGACAACATATTCTTTTTTTTTTTAATCATCATTTTATTGAGATATATTCACATACCACGCAGTCATACAAAACAAATTGTACTTTCGATTGTTTACAGTACCATTACATAGTTGTACATTCATCACCTAAATCAATCCCTGACACCTTCATTAGCACACACACAAAAATAACAAGACTAATAATTAGAATGAAAAAGAGCAGTTGAAGTAAAAAAGAACACTGGGTACCTTTGTCTGTTTGTTTCCTTCCCCTATTTTTCTACTCATCCATCCATAAACTAGACAAAGTGGAGTGTGGTCCTTATGGCTTTCCCAATCCCATTGTCACCCCTCATAAGCTACATTTTTATACAACTGTCTTCGAGATTCATGGGTTCTGGGTTGTCGTTTGATAGATTCAGGTATCCACCACCAGCTACCCCAATTCTTTGGAACCTAAAAAGGGTTGTCTAAAGTGTGCGTAAGAGTGCCCACCAGAGTGACCTCTCGGCTCCTTTTGGAATCTCTCTGCCACTGAAGCTTATTTCATTTCCTTTCACATCCCCCTTTTGGTCAAGAAGATGTTCTCCATCCCACGATGCTGGGTCTACATTCCTCTCCGGGAGTCATATTCCACGTTGCCAGGGAGATTCACTCCCCTGGGTGTCTGGTCCCACGTAGGGGGGAGGGCAGTGATTTCACCTTTCAAGTTGGCTTAGCCAGAGAGAGAGGGCCACATCTGAGCAACAAAGAGGCATTCAGGAGGAGACTCTTAGGCACAAATATAGGGAGGCCTAGCCTCTCCATTGGAGCAACCGTCTTCCCAAGGGTAAAACTTATGGTAGAGGGCTCAACCCATCAAACCACCAGTCCCCTATGTCTGTGGTCATGTTAGCAACCATGGAGGTGGGGTAGGCGAATACCCCTGCATTCTCCACAGGCTCCTCAAGGGGGCACTACATCTTTTCTTTTCTTTTTTTTTTTTTTTTTCCTTGTTTGTCTTTTTTCTTTTCTTTTTTTTTTTTAACTTTCCCTTCTTTTTTAAATCAACTGTATGAAAAAAAAAAGTTAAAAAGAAAACAAACATACAATAAAAGAACATTTCAAAGAGACCATAACAAGGGAGTAAGAAAAAGACAACTAACCTACGATAACTGCTTAACTTCCAACATGTTCCTACTTTACCCCAAGAAAGTTACATAATATAGCAACATTTCAGTGAACTTGTTCCTACCACATCCATCAGAAATTAACAGACCATAGTCATTTCTGGGCATCCCCAGAACGTTAAATAGATTATCTGTTCTTCTTGGATTATTGTTCCCCCTTCCTTAATTGCTCTCTACTGCTAGTTCCCCTACATTCTACATTATAACCCATTTGTTTTACATTTTTCAAAGTTCACATTAGTGGTAGCATATAATATTTCTCTTTTTGTGCCTGGCTTATTTCGCTCAGCATTATGTCTTCAAGGTTCATCCATGTTGTCATATGTTTCACCAGATCGTTCCTTCTTACTGCCGCGTAGTATTCCATAGTGTGTATATACCACATTTTATTTATCCACTCATCTGTTGAAGGACATTTGGGTTGTTTCCATCTCTTGGCAATTGTGAATAATGCTGCTATGAACATTGGCGTGCAGATATCTGTTCGTGTCACTGCTTTCCGATCTTCCGGGTATATACCGAGAATTGCAATCGCTGGATCGAATGGTAGCTCTATATCTGGTTTTCTAAGGAACTGCCAGACTGACTTCCAGAGTGGCTGAACCATTATACAGTCCCACCAACAATGAATAAGTGTTCCAATTTCTCCACATCCCCTCCAGCATTTGTAGTTTCCTGTTTGTTTAATGGCAGCCATTCTAACCGGTGTTAGATGGTATCTCATTGTGGTCTTAATTTGCATCTCTCTAATAGCTAGTGAAGCTGAACATTTTTTCATGTGTTTCTTGGCCATTTGTATTTCCTCTTCAGAGAAGTGTCTTTTCATATCTTTGCCCATTTTATAATTGGGCTGTCTGTACTATTGTCATTGAGTTGTAGGATTTCTTTGTATATGCAAGATATCAGTCTTTTGTCAGATACATGGTTTCCAAAAATTTTTTCCCATTGAGTTGGCTGCCTCTTTACCTTTTTGAGAAATTCCTTTGAGGTGCAGAAACTTCTAAGCTTGAGGAGTTCCCATTTATCTATTTTCTCTTTTGTTGCTTGTGCTTTGGGTGTAAAGTCTAGGAAGTGGCCTCCTAATACAAGGTCTTGAAGATGTTTTCCTACATTATCTTCTAGGAGTTTTATGGTACTTTCTTTTATATTGAGATCTTTGGTCCATTTTGAGTTAATTTTTGTGTAGGGGGTGAGGTAGGGGTCCTCTTTCATTCTTTTGGATATGGATATCCAACTCTCCCAGCCCCATTTGTTGAAAAGACCATTATGGCTCAGTTCGGTGACTTTGGGGGCCTTATCAAAGATGAGTCGGCCATAGATCTGAGGGTCTATCTCTGAATTCTCAATTTGATTCCATTGATCTATATGTCTATCTTTGTGCCAGTACCATGCTGTTTTGGCAACTGTGGCTTTATAATAAGCTTCAAAGTCAGGGAGTGTAAGTCCTCCCACTTCGTTTTTCTTTTTTAGAGTGTCTTTAGCAATTCGAGGCATCTTCCCTTTCCAAATAAATTTGATAACTAGCTTTTCCAAGTCTGCAAAGTAGGTTGTTGGAATTTTGATTGGGATTGCATTGAATCTGTAGATGAGTTTGGGTAGAATTGACATCTTAATGACATTTAGCCTTCCTATCCATGAACATGGAATATTTTTCCATCTTTTAAGGTCCCCTTCTATTTCTTTTAGTAGAGTTATGTAGTTTTCTTTGTATAGGTCTTTTACATCTTTGGTTAAGTTGATTCCTAGGTACTTGATTTTTTTAGTTGCTATTGAAAATGGTATCTTTTTCTTGAGTGTCACTTCCGTTTGTTCATTTCTAGCATATAGAAACATTACTGACTTATGTGCATTAATCTTGTATCCCGCTACTTTGCTAAATTTGTTTATTAGCTCTAGTAGGTGTATCGTTGATTTCTCAGGGTTTTCTAGATATAAGATCATATCATCTGCAAACAATGACAGTTTTACTTCTTCTTTTCCAATTTGGATGCCTTTTATTTCTTTGTCTTGCCGGATTGCCCTGGCTAGCACTTCCAGCACAATGTTGAATAACAGTGGTGACAGCGGGCATCCTTGTCTTGTTCCTGATCTTAGAGGGAAGGCTTTCAGTCTCACCATTGAGTACTATGCTGGCTGTGGGTTTTTCATATATGCTCTTTATCATGTTGAGGAAGTTTCCTTCAATTCCTACCTTTTGAAGTGTTTTTATCAAAAAGGGATGTTGGATTTTGTCAAATGCTTTTTCAGCATCTATTGAGATGATCAATTGATTTTTCCCTTTTGACTTGTTAATGTGTTGTAATACATTGATTGTTTTTCTTATGTTGAACCATCCTTGCATGCCTGGAATGAACCCCACTTGGTCATGGTGTATGATTTTTTTAATGTGTCTTTGGATTCGATTTGCAAGTATTTTGTTGAGGATTTTTGCATCTATATTCATTAGGGAGATTGGCCGGTAGTTTTCCTTTTTTGTAGCATCTTTGCCTGGTTTTGGTATTAGATTGATGTTAGCTTCATAAAATGAGTTAGGTAGTGTTCCATTTTTTTCAATGTTTTGAAAGAGTTTGAGTAAGATTGGTGTCAGTTCTTTCTGGAAAGTTTGGTAGAATTCCCCTGTGAAGCCATCTGGCCCTGGGCATTTATTTGTGGGAAGATTTTTGATGACTGATTGGATCTCTTTGCTTGTGATGGGTTGGTTGAGGTCTTCTATTTCTTCTCTGGTCAGTCTAGGTTGTTCATATGTTTCCAGGAAATTGTCCATTTCTTCTACATTATCCAGTTTGTTGCCATACAGTTGTTCATAATATCCTCTTATAATTTTTTTAATTTCTTCAGGATCTGCAGTTATGTCACCTTTTTCATTCATTATTTTGTTTATATGGGTCTTCTCTCTTTTTGATTTTGTCAGTCTAGCTAGGGGCTTGTCAATCTTGTTGATCTTCTCAAAGAACCAACTTTTGGTGATATTTATCCTCTCTATTGTTTTTTTGTTCTCTATGTCATTTATTTCTGCTTTAATCCTTGTTATTTCTTTTCTTGTACTTGGTTTGGGATTGGTTTGCTGTTCATTTTCTAGCTTCTTTAGTTGATCCATTAGTTCTTTGATTTTGGCTCTTTCTTCCTTTTTAATATATGCGTTTAGTGCTATAAATTTCCCCCTCAGCACTGCTTTTGCTGCATCCCATAGGTTTTGGTATGTTGTGTTCTCATTTTCATTCATCTCTATATATTTAGCAATTTCTCTTGCTATTTCTTCTTTAACCCACTGATTGTTTAGGAGTGTGTTGTTTAACCTCCAGGTATTTGTGAATTTTCTAAGTCTCTGATGGTTATTGACTTCTAATTGTATTCCATTGTGGTCAGAGAAAGTGCTTTGAATAATTTCAATCTTTTTAAATTTATTGAGGCTTGTTTTATGTCCCAGCATATGATCTATTCTGGAGAAAGTTCCGTGAGCACTAGAAAAGTATGTGTATCCTGTTGATTTGGGATGTAATGTCCTGTAGATGTCTGTTAAATCTAATTCATTTATCAGATTGTTTAGGTTTTCAATTTCCTTATTGGTCTTCTGTCTGGTTGATCTATCTATAGGAGAGAGTGATGTGTTGAAGTCTCCCACAATTATTGTGGAAACATCAATTGCTTCCTTTAGTTTTGCCAGTGTTTCTCTCATGTATTTTGTGGCACCTTGATTGGGTGCATAGACATTTACGATTGTTATTTCTTCTTGATGAATTGCCCCTTTTATTAGTATGCAGTGGCCTTCTTTGTCTCTCAAAACATCCCTGCATTTGAAGTCTATTTTATCTGAGATTAATATTGCTACACCTGCTTTCTTTTGGCTGTAGCTTGCATGAAATATTTTTTTCCATCCTTTCACTTTCAGTTTCTTTGTGTCCCTGTGTCTAAGATGAGTCTCTTGTATGCAACATATTGATGGCTCATTTTTTTTGATCCATTCTGCGAATCTATATCTTTTAATTGGGGAGTTTAATCCATTTACATTCAACGTTAAAACCGTGAAGGCATTTCTTGAATCGGCCATCTTATCCTTTGGATCATGTTTGCCATATTTTTCCCTCTCTCTATTAATATCCTTTATTGTACCCATACCGAATCTCTTTAGTACTGAACCTTTCTCCAGGTCTCTCTGTCCTGTCTTTGTTTCTCTGTCTGTAGGGCTCCCTTTAGTATCTCCAGTAGGGCAGGTCTCTTGTTAGCAAATTCTCTCAGCATTTCTTTGTCTGTGAAAAATTTAAGCTCTCCCTCAAATTTGAAGGAGAGCTTTGCTGGATAAAGTATTCTTGGCTGGAAATTCCTCTCACTCAGAATTTTAAATATATCGTGCCACTGCCTTCTTGCCTCCATGGTGGCTGCTGAGTAGTCACTACTTAGTCTTATGCTGTTTCCTTTGTATGTGGTGAATTGCTTTTCTCTTGCTGCTTTCAGAACTTGCTCCTTCTCTTCTATGTTTGACAGTGTGATCAGTATATGTCTCGGAGTGGGTTTTTTTGGATTTATTCTATTTGGAGTTCGCTGAGCATTTATGATTTGTGTATTTATGTTGTTTAGAAGATTTGGGAAGTTTTCCCCAACAATTTCTTTGAATACTCTTCCTAGACCTTTACCCTTTTCTTCCCCTTCTGGGACACCAATGAGTCTTAAATTTGGATGTTTCATATTATCTATCATATCCCTGAGGTCCATTTCGATTTTTTCAATTTTTTTCCCCATTCTTTCTTTTATGCTTTCATTTTCCATTCTGTCATCTTCCAGGTCACTGATTCGTTGTTCAACTTCCTCTAGTCTTGTACTATGAGTGTCCAGAATCTTTTTAATTTGGTCAACAGTTTCTTTAATTTCCATAAGATCATCCATTTTTTTATTTAGTCTTGCAATGTCTTCTTTATGCTCTTCTAGGGTCTTCTTGATTTCCTTCATATCCCGTACTATGGTCTCATTGTTCATCTTTAGTTCTTTGAGTAGCTGCTCTAGGTGCTGTGTCTCTTCTGGTCTTTTGATTTGGGTGCTTAGGCTTGGGTTATCCATATCATCTGGTTTTTTCATATGCTTTATAATTTTCTGTTGTTTTTGGCCTCGTGGCATTTGCTGAACTTGATAGGGTTCTTTTAGGGTTTGTAGACCTACTGAAGTCCTTATCTCTAATTTATCAGATCTACAGCTTCGTGGAGTACACTTTCTCTAACTAACCAGCAGGTGGCGTCCACGAGCCACCTGTTCTCCACAAGCCAGTTCTCCCCTGCTTAGCCTTTTTGGTGAGTGGGGGAGTGAGTCTTGTGGGGCCCAATTGGTGTACCAAGCTTGCGTGTGTAGTTGGTGTTGCCTGCCCTGTATGTGGGGCGTGTTTCTGGGCAGTCGGGGAGGGGGGGTGGCCCTGACAATCAAATCTCCCTGATGATCCTAGAGTTTTAAAGCTGCTGCCATAGTCTAATCCTTCAGTTCAGTCCTGCCACAGTTTGTCTCTGCCACTGACCCACAAGTCTTTGGTATTGGCGTATGGCTCCTGAGACTTGCAAGTGGGCCCCTCTTCCAGGCTGTGCACCCCGGGTCCTCTGTTGAGGGATGACTGTGCTATGTCACAGGTGAGTGCCGTCCCCCCAGGGCAGTTCTGGGCTGCTGGGCTGTGTAGGGAGGCTCCCAGTCTGCTCAAATGATGGCTGAATGGGGCTTTGTTAATTCACACTGCTCCACCTTCCCAGCTCTGGGACATTCAGCTGAGGTTGCAGGGAAGGCTAATGTCCACGCCCAGTTTTGTGGTGTGTGCCTGTTATTTGAAGCACTTCCGTCACACTGGGTTGTCTGGGGCAGCTCTGGGCTATGGGGCTGGCGATGGGCAGGAGTGTTTCCTGTCCACCAGGATGGTGGCTGTGAGCGGACACCCCCCTTTTCTTGGGAAGTTGTGTTGTTTATTGAATTTTCTCAGCCACTGGATTATTTCCTTTTGTCTCAGAGCTCTCTTAGTTCTGCTCTTGACTTGACGTGCCCAAATTGCAATTCTTTGAAGCTTTCTGTATTGGGCTTCTTAGAGTAATTGTTTTAGAAAAAGAAAAAAGGATTTAAAAAAAAAAAAAAGAAAAGGGCCCTCCTCAGAGATCTAATGGGTTATTGAAATGCTAGTAGACAAAGCAACCAGGGTCATTAAGGAAAGGTCCACAGGGCAGAGAGATCAGCTTTTCTTCGGGATTTGCATATGCGCGTCAGGGCCTGAGCTCGGGCTTGAGCTCTGCCCTTCCCCCTTCTATTTTCACCAGAACTCCAAAAATCTTCCGTTTTTATTTTGGAGTTTTTCGTGTTGTTTTTTTTCTATGCCTGTCTCCTCTCTGCTGGGCTGGCTGCTCTCAGAGTCTCTGGTGTCTGGTCTCAGTCTATCTATGGTTGGAGTTTGAATCAGTAGAATGAGTTTCCCATAAGAGCAGCCACTGCAGTTCTCCCTTCTCCTTCCCGGAGCTGACAGCCCCTCCTCCCACGGGACTGAGCCTGGCAGGGAGGGGCACGGGTCCCCTGGCCGCAAAAACTTACAGATTTCGCTGATCTCAGCAGTTCCACGTTTTCATGAGTGTTGTATGAAGTGTGCCCAAAGACAGATTGCTCTGTGGTGTCCAGTCCACGCAGTTCCTGGCTTTTTACCTACTTTCCTGGAGGAGTAACTAAAACTTACAGCTCACCAGTCTGCCATCTTGCCCCGCCTCCCAGACAACATATTCTTTAGAGGCAATGATACACATTATATATTTTGGTATAAAACAGTGCCTTATGTGAAATAGGTACTCAATAAATGTTTATTGAATGATTGTGTAATTTGCTAATTTTGAAGTTTGAGGTAGTGGTTTAATTTATGATAAAAATGAAATAATGGCATGATATGTGATCTTTAACAGAGTAGGTTGAGTTGAGCTGTCAGAAGCTTTAAGAGGTGAAGAGGAGGTGCTAGTATGTGAGTATGAACAGTTTTCTTAAAATATTTGTCAAAGAATAGAGTGAGGGAATTTGGAAGGTAGTGTGAGTTTGTAGCAGAATCACCAGGAAGTTTTCTGGATTTTAAAGATTGCTTGTAGCCAGAAGAAAAGAAGCAGGAGAAGGGAGGGCAGTGATTAATGATGTGAGATCCTGTGGCATTTGGAGGATTGTGTAGACCTGTGAAAAATCTAGTTTTGGCAAAATCTAGAGCTTTTACAGTAGCAGAAGAGAAGAGGCGTAGCCTGATATGCCTGTGGTCTTCTCAAATAGAGGGATCAAAGTGGGCTGTAGGATGAACAAATCAAAATATCATCAAGGCGATGCTTTCTTCCTAAAGACTGGCTGCCTGTGACCCTTCACTCCTCTGTAGCATAGCAAGGCATGTGGCGGCATCTGCTGTTCTCTGTCGTGTCTTCTGGATTTCATAGATTTTCGCTTCTTGCTTCTGTGGCTTTCTCTGTCTCTCTATATTCATTCCATTTATCAAGGACTCAAGTAATAGGATTAAGACCCACCCTGAATGAAGTGGTTCACACCTTAGCTGAAATAACCTAATCAAAAGGTCCTACTTACAATGGGTCTATGAGCATGAGAATGCATTACATTTAAGAACATGTTTTTCTGGGTTATGTACAAATTCAAATCACCACAGAGTGTCACATAGAAGTCGGAGTCAAGCTAGCACTAAAAACAGTCTTCTTTTCTGCCTTCTTGTCCTTTCTTTTTCCTTTTGCTTTCCCTCTTACATCTTCCACTAAAATTGAGCTAAGAGAAGTATTGGTAATTCAAAGAACTACCTCTAAATTTAAATGGTGAAATAGGCAGCCCTCTCCCTAACAAAGCAGTAATATCTGCTCAACACTTTTGTTTCCCTTGGGAATTTCTACTTGAATTTACTTTCAGGTGTTGCCCCCCCCCCCCCCACACACACACACAGTGGGTGGACCCTAGTTCCAGGCATTTCTGTCGCTAATGAGAAAAAGAAGCTCATGGATCTGGAATGGAAAAAGAGTTGTAAGTAGAAAAGTGAATGGCAGAACCTGAAGTAGAGGCTTTTGCCACCAAGCCCTGGGGGAGTTGAGAGGTGCAGTGACTGAGAGACAGAAAACCCCCTGCTGAGTGTGCCAGCATGTGTGTATCAGAGTCTTTGAAGGCAGATAGGTAACCTTGCCTAATGGGCTAGTGGTTTACGTTTAGTTATCCTGGCCGTGTGAAAAAGTGTAAAAGTGTTACCTAAAGCATTTCTAACTCAATTTTCTGAAAGTTTCTGGGACTACGATAAGACTTAGGGAGTTAGAGTGTCTACCTATACGTAAAATCAGAACTTTTAACATTTGTCAGGCGGGACTTGTAGATTGGCTAATGAGGCACCGTTTGACCTCATTTTTCTGTTACTTTCCTTAGTTGTAAAAGCTGAGAAGCAAAATTCTCAACATCTTAATCTCACTTAAAACTAGGGCTGCTCATGTTGTGCCGTTCTGGCCTGTGCTAACAGGTAAAACCCAGGGGAGAGCTTTGCTTCCCACAGAAAGTCTTTCTAGAGAAAAGCCCCTGGATCCTTTTCCAGTCTTCATGCTTGGAACAAACATGCAATCAGAAGTATTCAGCAGCCATCCTGCCAGCAACATAAGAAAGAAGACCACACAAAGATTTGTGGAGTGGAAAATGGAAGGGATCCAATCATTGATGGTATGGAACTAATGTACTATATATAGACTTCTTGTTAACCTGGAACAACTGACACTTCCTAGTGTAAGCCGGGGTAGTAGGACTTTCACTTACTGCCGTTGAATGTCATTTTTACAACAGGGCTCTTAAGATGTATCTACAGCAAAGCAACTTTGTAATCTACCTGCAATTGTTGGAGGGAGAGATCTCTTATTTAACAGACACTTACTATGTACCAGGTACTGTTTCATGTGCTTTGCAAATATTAATTCGTTGAATCCTCATCACAACCCTATGGCATAAGTACCAGTGTTGTCCCCATTTTACAAATGAAGGAACTGAGGCAAAGAGAAATTCAATATCTTAGCCAAAACAGAGCCAGACTTAAACCCAGGAAGTCTCATACCATTATCCATGTTTTAACCATTGCACTATGCTACCTGTCTGAAACTTCTTACTGGATATGAGATTATTAATGATATTAAGGTACATATAATTATATTGATGTGGCTTTTTTTTTTAGTTCAGTTTTCTTTGTTTCTATGTTCTACCTTTACTTTTCAACAAACTTGAAAATTTCAAAGCAAGCTTTCACAGGTTTCCTCCTGATCTAAATAATCCTGCCCTCTTTTTACACTCTTACATTCTTCATTTATAACTTCCACTTGTGTGAAAGGATGAGAAATTTGAAAGTTAGGAAATAAGGTAAAACACTTGAGTGGGTAAAGGAGTGATTTTCAGCAAAAGTGGTAGCAAAGATTATAGGTAGACATATTAGAATCACCAAGGGAGCTTTATAAAAAATACTTATGTCTATGTCCCATCCCAGAGCAGTTGAATGAGAATCTCTAGGGCAGGGGTGGGGGATTGGGGAGGTGGTATTGATTTTAAAGCTCTCCAGGTGTTTCTAAGGCACAGTGAGGGTCAAGAACCATTCATTTAGCCTCTACATCTCCATATGTGAGCAACAGAGCTAGGTGGCTCTATGAATTCTAATTTTCCTTTGAGAAAGGGTAGTGGACAAAAGCCAAAATAAATTTGTGCAAACTTAAATGGAAATGTGATGATGATTTGAAAAGGGTCAGCATAAGGAAGTATTCATGAAACAACCTATCTTAGCTGGGGTTCCACCCGAAGTACACTATAGGACAAATATTCAAGGGCAAGCAGTTTATTTGGATCTTGAGTGGGGACATGAGGCAAGGCAGGGAAGGAGCTAGTAGAGGGTGTGTTGTCAAGCACGTTATGACTGTGGGTAACTTTTTAATGGGGAATTGTGGGAAACTGTGTAGAACTTGTGCCTTAGAGTTATCCCACGTGAGGGACAAGGGAGTCAGTCATTGGTTGGTGCTGCTCCAAGGAGGCAGTAATTCCATGGCACTACCAATACCACTGTGGCTAGAACAGATCTTCAAACAAATACAAAGTTCAGGCATGGGCAGTTGTAAGTCAGGCTGTGTGCACTGAATAGTGAGGGTGAGGGTTTGGGCAGACCACTGACTGTGTGTGTAACACAGCCAGCTACCATTTATCTCTTTTATATGAGAGGAAATCTCAGAAAGAGTAGGCTAACACATTTTGTGTGTGTCTGTGTACAGATTCTTTGTCATCTAGAGCTGAGCAGTGTCACTAGTGCATAAAGCTGTACTAGAGTATCTGATCAGTTTATAAGAATGACCACTCTGAAATTCTTTGAGGAATCAAAGATAAATTAGATACTGTCCCAAGCTTCATGTATGGCTATGTCTCTGCATCAAAGTTGATTGAAAACACAAACAGTTTGTATAAGCAAATACAGGTGAGGGAGCTGATGTGTTTCTGAAGGCGGAGATTTTCTTTAGGATGTTTTCAGCACTTGAAATGCTGTTTGAGACAAAATATAGATGATCAAAAATAGTCAACCAGTCTATTCCCTGAACAGTTCTGCAGTGTTAAAGTGGTCTCTCTCTGGTATTCCTGTGAATTCCTATCCTCTTAGTAAGTCCCATTGAATAACATTTCCTCTGGGTTTAGGTAGAATAAGGAGACTTTGCCTTTTCTTGATATGCCAAAATTTCATGCTTACATACAGTACAATTCTTATTAACTGGAAACTTGGTATCTTAAATCTTCCAAACCTTTTCCAAGGTTTTACCAACAATTCAAACAACACTAATGATAACAGGAAAACAGGCAGTTTTCCAGGAAATAGTCTTAGAAAGGGCAACTTTAGCTTTTGATTCAAAGGTTAATTTTGTGGAAGGTCAGCTATTGGTATACTCAAGAGATTATGCATGTGAACCTTATGAGAAAAACTAAATCAGGATCACGCTGAGATTGAGACGTTTTAAAGAATGTGTTTTGTGATAGCTATTGGGGTTAGAGCCTGTTTGGCCCTAATACCCCACATGATAATTATTCATCTACATCTATTACTTCATCTCTAGCACATTACATATGGTTGGTATTTTTAATAATGATCCTGGATCAAGATATGTAAATTACATTTAATGCTGATGGGTCCTTTAGAAGTCAGAGAAGCATACATTTTTCAAACATATATAGTCTGAATGTCTGAAATATGGTGTTAGCAATTAGAGCTTTATTAATTTAATAGTTATCTAAGACCCTTGTGAAGAATCACTCATCTTTGAATGCTGGAAAAGTCAGTGTATAGCCATACCCCTCCTTTCTTTCTCAGCAAAACATTAGGTTGTAGCTGGAAGGAGAAAGAGGACAGAAAATAGAGAATCTGAATTTAGAGGGCTTCCTGTGCTTTTGATGTAGTTTACTAGCAATATATAAAGTGGAAAAAAAGTCACCCAAAGTAAAGTACAAATGAAACCAAACATTGTTTTTTTCTTTTTTCCAGAATAAAAAAAAAATGATAAAAGTCATGGGTTATCTGAAATGGTGTTCCTTTTCATAATTCTTTTCTAAAAGGTTGTATATGGAATGGATGGCTAATCACATTTCTAGAAAATGCTTCTTGAAATGAAAAAAACCTTCAGCTATCCCAGAAAAAAAAAACAGACAAAAGGTTGTTTTACTGCTTTGTGATATAGAGTTGATTGATTTTATAATCGTTTTTTCCATAGTTGCCCCTCTTACAATATCATTCATTTCTAGTGAGAGGTGTTAACATTTGAAGGAAACTGGAAGTAATTGGACCAAACCCATCATGGACTTTCACAGACACATGCAAGTCTAACTGGCCTTATTCCTGAGTGCTCGCTCTCTGGAATCTGCAATAAATTGGGAAGGCTTTTGGTTCCTTTAATATGCTTTGACAATAAGAATTTCAAATTCACAGAGAAGTATTTGATTTCTTATGTATTTGTGTCGTGCTTACTTTAAATTCTTGATCTGTTTGAATCATTCTGCCGCAGGTGGTTTGATTCTTTTGTGGTAGATGAGTTCATCAAGTGTCTGCTCATATTGGCCAAAGAGCTTGTGTTTTCCTGGAGTGTCAGCTTCTGTGATGGATACAATTAGGGAGGGGCCTAAAGCCAAGCCTCAGTCTCTGTCAGTCCCAGTTAGTTCAGAGGGGAGAGAATGATCCTCCGTTCTGAGAGCTACAAGGGCATATTGTTGATCACTCCATTCCTGCCAATAAGCTAGGACATCCTAAACCTTAAAGAGAAGCCAAATTTGAGAAGCAGTCTCCTAGTTTCTGGTTAACCAGCCTCCAAAGGGGTTGGGTGAGGAGGCTGTGGAGAGTGAAGGGTTGAGAGAGGTGATCAGCTGGTGCCTATTTTCATCACTTCCATGTCCTTGGAGGGCTTTGGCATGCTCCTGATACTACTCCACGCCGGCACCACACGGCCAGGGCTGTTGCTGCTGATTTGGCAGCAGAGGGGAAGCATTTGTCCTAAGGCAGCGTGGGAGAGAAATTGAGCATTTCAGCTTGCCTCCAACCTTCCTCTCTGTCTGCAGTCACCCACCTCCCTCCAGCCCACCAATTCAGGATAACTTTTGTCTTCCAGGGTTATTTCTTGGGCAGTTTGGGGAATCTGTTTCCATCCTGTCTACCGAGATTCTGCAGGGTTGATTTGGAGGTGGATACCAGAAACCTGGTCTAGTTCAACATTTTTGCTAGATTTTATTCCCTGTACACAGCCCTTTGGTGTGGTCCACAAAATCCTTGTCAGCTAGAGAATGAGAGGAAGTCTTTTTCCAGTGAAACTAAAGTAAGGGCTCACTTTCCTCACTTGAGAAGAACCACTTATTTGTGAAACAAAATCACACACACACACACACACACACACACACACAATTTCTGCCTTCTTCCTGGCTTGTTTGCAGTACTCTTTGGGAATTGAGCTTATGTGTCCTGGCCGGCGGGACGTTCAACGGAAGCTCCAAATCCTGTGAGGGAGGAATGGTATGGGACAAGAGACGCGAGGAACGACAGTAAGACAGGTTTCTGATCAAGCTGCAAAACTTTATTGAAGAGGCAGGGTATATATACCCTAAGGTAGAGGGAGTGGCTAGTACGAACGGGTGGCGGCCTAGGATTGGTGGCTGCAAAGGCGGGTGGCAGTCTAGGATTGGCTGCTGCTGTTGCTAGGGCGGATGGCAGATGTAAGGCTAGCACAGGATTGGTGGCTACTGTTGCTGGGGTAGAAGGCAGGTAGTAAAGCTAGCACTCTAGGCGCAAATCTTAGGCGTGAACGGCTATCACTTCCGTAGAAGGCTGAGGGCAACTTAAGCCGCTATTGCATCAGCCCTAGCGGTCATGTTGCGTATCTCCGGCATCGCTGAGGGTGGATTTTATACATGCTACCTTAATCGTCCCCAACACTTATGTTTCACTGTGATGGACAGGACTGAAGGTTCTGCTGGTGTGCAGTGCTACTGATATATAGCTGTTTGTTGCCTGTGTCTGCTCTGATTGGGTTTTACTTATGCCATTCCAGTTATTCATTATTTTTAGCATCATCTTTGGTTAGATAATTCAACTGTGTCATGTGCTTTCAGTCAGGCTTAATTTTAAGTGTCCTTGACCTACTGTGGCTCATTGTCATGGCTTATATTCTCTGTCTGAACTGAGTTCATGGGAGCATTTCTGCAGAATGAATAACTTATCCCAGTCTTCTCAAGCTTACTTGCCTTTTGGTTGAATGAGGTCCTTTTAAAGTATGGGAGTCTTTTTATTTGGACATGGTAGTACAAAAGAAGAAAATTGGTCTCCACCCACCCAAATCTTCCATCTTTGTTACCCAGGCAGGGTGTGCAACGGTCTGAGCATCCTCCCCCAGGATCAGGGTGATGCAGTATTTGCAGTCATGGTGGACGTAAGCTCAGCTGCTTTGCTACCCCACCAAATGTGCTTGTTCTGGAGAATGGGGAGCAGTGTTAGGCATAGCCAGCCTCAGAAGGTTAGGCTATGCCAACTTTGGGCAGCCCTGCCTATCGTAAATCTCTGGACCTCCAAAAGGGTTTCCTACCTTTTTATCATCAATAATGGGGTTCATCTCTGGCAAGACTGGCTCATTAGATACGACAGCTCATTTTTCAAGTCATTCTCCTGTTTCTAACCCCTTCTCTACTACGTTAAGGAAAAGCATAGATTGCAAGTTAAAAGCACGGATTCTAGAACTGGACTGATTAGGTTCAAATCAGAGCTCATCCTTTACTAGCTGCCTGACCTTGAACAAATCACTCAACCTCTCTGGGCCTTGGATCCTCACCTGTAAAATGGGCATTGTAACTGTATTTACCACAGAGTATTGTTAGTAAACCCTACAGAAATGTTCATTAAATAAAATAAGTAAATATCACAATCAGCGCCAGCACATTTTTTTGTTGTTGTTAGCAGTTGGTGATTACAAGATTCATTTGGTTTACCTAAAATAGTATTTGCAGTATAGAAATATACTTGGCATGTGTTTTTTTTTCTTCTCAAGTCAAAGCAATGGAAATTGCCTGAGAACTCAGATGAAAAGTGTGTCTTCAGCAGGAAGCTGGGGATGGGAAAAAGAATAATTAGGTATTGTAACACCAAACCTGTGCATGGATGTGGGGATCCAGATTTTCTCCATATGCCCAATACAATGTTACTAGGTCAAGAAGTTCATACAAAAACTTGTGCAAAACAGAATGAAATATATAAGAGTATATATATATATATACGGGTCATATAGCTGGATTCTTTGGCTCAACAAAGATCTAAACCTAGGAAGGTCTTGCATGAAACTTGAACCTGAGGCTGGGTGATTAAACACAGTGTTAATGGGGTGTCTTGTGGCCAGCGTGAGCCAAAGTGTCCAGTCCGTCTGAAGTAACCCTAGAATTGTTTTGGTTATGAGGATACAATATAGTCTAATATAGTCCAGAAAGATATTAAGCTAAAGGTGAGGGGCAAGAAGAGGGGTTGAAAAGAAGCTAATAAGAAAAAGTTGCCTGGTAAAACTAGATAGTGCCCCTTTTACAAATAAGATTTTTCCATGTTAACAATGCTGAGCCATGATATGGAGAATTTCAGATGGAAAAGCATAGTAATAGCAAACACTTACATAGGACTTACTATGTGCCAAACACTGTTCTAAAACCTTTAAATATATTAACCCAGTTAATCCTCAAAATAACATTATGAGATAATACTATTAGCATTCCAGTTTAACAGTTGAGAAACTGAGGCACAACAAAGTTACTTTTCCACGGTCACACAGCTTGTAAACGCAGAGGCAGAATCGCGACCTTGGCAGCCTGGCTCCATGTTTCACGCTCTTCCCACCACAGCATATTGCCTTTTAGTAAGGAGAGAAGTGAGCGATTGAGTATGCACTACTTGTATTTTTCAAGATGTGACGAGGGAGTATAATCACTCTTTCACGTAAGCGGGCAAGCTCAAGTCACATAGGTTCATGGAGTCATAGAATTTCTTAGGAGGAGGTAATTTTTGGAGGTGTTCTAATCCAGCTAGCCTATCTTACAGCATTACTTTGTTCTCTCCCATCTCTCACATTTGCTCTCTTCTTGAACCATGTTACACAAATGCAGGTTTAGTCATGAATTTCCAGAAATTCTGGAGTTCACTACATGACAAAATATTTAATACCTTCTAGTAGTTTGTTCTCATATTCTCAAGTCTGAAGCAACTTGCTTAGCTCTCTAAAAATATATCTGCTTTTAGATGAATTTTTAAGTTGTACTTTGCTCAACACATACTGCTGTATCTCGGGTCCACCTACTGTTCTGCACATACTTTATCTAAAATTGTGGTTTTAGTCAAATGAAACATATCTTTCTCCCATTCCCCTTATGTTGCAACTGCCAGATATCAGAATTAGGTGGATTGTATCAACATTTATTTTTCTTTTGTGTCTATTAGAATAATGACCAAGGCTTGTCCTCGTACTGCAGGGGAGCTTTCAAAATTGAGATAAAGCTCAGGCAGATGCTATGATCATTTTACATTTCTACCTAAAATAATAGATCTCAATAAATCATTACTGTTAGAGGTTAGTATCTTTTGCTGAATTAATTAATCTGTGTTCATGCTGCTCTGGTGAATCCATCTTAAAGATGTTCAAATGTATGCAAGTCTTTTAAGTATTTTAAAAGTTTATGTAAGGGCTTTAGTTAATTACATCTGCCAATATTACTACAGATATGAATAGTTCAGGGAAGACACACCATTGTTAGCTTTTTAAACATAATCTATAATACATTTTAGTGACTTTGCAGTTTTCTATTGTGTGGCCAAAGAGATCTTCAATGAATTTAGAGCATTGCCCTTAGAACATCACATAGCATACTTCACTGGATACTCACAATTACTCCAAGGTGGGTACTATGATCATTTTCAGTTTTACAGATGAAGACTCTGAGACTAAGAAGCTCGGAGGTTACTTTTTCTGGATGAAATGAATAGAACTAGGGATTGAACAAATGAAGTAACAGAACTAGTGTAGTCTATAAATTCCATGAGCACAAGGATCATGTCAGTTTTTGCTCTTCATTTTACTCATAACTGGGAACTAACAATGAATGGGCCATTTTATTTACTCAGTGATGGATGAATAGATAAACAAAACAAACCCCAAGACAGCCAATAGCAAGAGAAGAATATTTTAAAGTGTTGGTGACTTACTCTCTCATGCTCTGTACTCCATAGACTTTTGAGACATCACAATATATACAAATAAATATCTGAGTAGCATACATTTCTAACATTATTTGCTGTATCATGAACTGCCCTTAATTCACATTTATTGCTTTTTTTTTTTTAACCATCCTTTATAAATTGTGGCTCCCTATATTGAAGGCAGCAAGCCACCAGAGGCCTAACTAAGGCTAAATAGTACATTTTAATTATGTTGCTCATTTTATTTCTGCTAATTTACCCAAGGAAACTTTTGACTCATATTCATCTTGTTTTCCAATAAAACACCCTAGATCCATATTTTTGTTTATTTTACTAATGCATCTGTAATATTCCACTATTCTATATATGAATAACAATGTGCTATACCTTTATCCTCACTAACTTCCATTTTTATTCCTTTTACTCTCATTTTCCTACTTTTATCAAATCGTGTTGTTGTTTTAATCTTACCTCAGTCACTTTTCCTGTCTTTCTCAGTTTCATGTTAGCTCAAGATTTAGTGAACTTACTTTTTTCTCTAGCCTCAAAACCATTATAAAAAGATGTGAAGTGTACAGAATTATATGTTCTTAATCTGGTTTGAGATTACTTCTCTTGGGATTATTTTTAAGCCTTTATATATTTTAATATTAATATTAACTTAATCTATTTTCATTTATTTGGGTGAGATATGGAAACTCTGTTTAGGGAAATGTCTTCGTATGTCATGAATTAGCTCCCTATTGTGAAAAGAAAGCAAAATTTGCATTGCTTTTTAAATTTGCTCTTTCCCTCTGTGATTATTTGTTTTAAAATGTTACAAATTATATTTTGAAGTCTAATTCATAGTGAAATGCAAATTCCTTGATTTCAAATTTTGACCCATATTGAACAAACAAACAAAAATTCTTCCTTGGCACTTCAATCTATAACATATAAACTTAATTGTAAATCTTAAAAGTGTGTTTTTATTATGCTATATATTGATTATTTATTCAACACCTGCTGTTCTGGTTGGGCCTAACCCTTCTTGGGTAGGGAGCACAAACTCAGCTCTCAGCCATCTCAACCCAGAGGAGTTTCTGCTATTTTTGGATCCTTGCTGTAATTAAAACATAGGTGATGAAAACCATGAACTAAGAAATAAAACTTCTTCCTCTATATTAGATAACATATCTCCACTACCTTAAAAAAATAAAAGTTTTAATGTGAAACAGTTTTCAGATATGGAATATTTAAAAGTAGTTCTTCCATATACCTTAACAATCATGAATATTTTTATAATTGAATAAATGAATCCCAGGTTTATTTACTGTAAACTGAAGGTGGATATTAATAGTCCACTTATTCATTCACTTACTCTTCTGTCATACAGGAGATGGAGCATCTCTGGGTCAGAGTTTACTTGATGTCAAAGATGCAAAATTAAGCCAGTTTCTGTTCTCAAGGAGCCCTTATTCTAATGGGGAATTGAATTGAAAGTGAATAATGTGTACTCAATAATAAACATTAATTCATCTCAGGGTTTGGGCAAAGACTCACCGAATGAGTGACTTTTCAGCCTTTACAGGATGATTGTGATTTTGCGTCTCAGAAGAAGGAAGTGTACTTAAGTCTGGGAATAATGTGTGCAGAGGATTGAAGGTGAGAAAGGTGCTTCAGGTTCCAAAAGGGCTTTGCCTTTCCGGATCACTGCTGACCCCTGTCCATCCCTGAGAACAGTGGCTTGTAGGTGCTTAATAAATTTTTATGACTAATATTTAGAGAAAGGTACAAATTAACTGCTCTTTGTAGGATGAAGTGGTGGTAATTGAGGCTGTAAAGGAAGGCTAAACCAGAACTGAAGGGACTTACATACCACGGTGAAAGGAATGGACTTCACCTTAGAGGCTCAGGGAAGCCACTGAAAATTTTAAGCAGGGAAGTAACATTGTAAAATGTGTTATAGAAAAATAACTGCCCACAGTTCTGGAGGGTGGATTTGGAAGGGAGCTGAGACTAGAGGCAGGGAAGTAGTAAGAGGCTGTTCATGAACATTGGAACTAAAAGTTGGTAACTGAGAAAGGAGAGGATAAATTTAGGAGCCATATTAAGATGCAGAATTAATGAAGTGTAATGACTAGATATGAGAAATTGAGAACGTGGAAGAGGATTCAAGAATGACCTGAGGCTTTCAGTTTGAATATGAATGGATGATATGGTACCACAAAAGATTGGATATGCCAGTGAAGAAACATAAAGATGATACGTTTCGTTTTGGAAAAGTTTAATTTGAGGCATTTGTAGCCATCTTGGTTGAAATATTAAAAGACAATTAGGAACTAGTATTTAAAATCAACATAGAATCTCAACCTAATTTTTGTTTATTCTTATTTTAAATTGATGGAATGAAAATAAGTTCATATAACTTAGGTGAAGTATAAGATGTTGCTCAAACAGAATCTTTCCGTAGATAAAGAGTCAGTTATATGTGGCAAAATGTTAAAAGTTGATAAATCTGGATATTTGGGTAAGGGGTATATTGGAGTTTTCTGTATTGGTTTTGTACTATTTTTGCAACTGTCCCAAGTTTGAAATTATTTCAAAATAAAAAGTTAAATAATGTAAATTATCATTATTTACTGAGTAGAAGGCAGGCAGGGAATGTCATTGTCCAGTTGCTGTCAGGAAAATAGGATTTAATTGAATGAATTGATTAATATTGAGAGTTACTGACAGAAATTAAGTTAACATGGACATTCCTTCCTACTGTTTTGTGTTCTTTAAAAAAAATTTCTTACTGTAAAAGTTGTGCATGCTCATTTCATAAAATTTATGAAATAATGAAACATATAAACAGACATGCTAATAGAGCACAATGAGAATCAACGTCTTGATTTATTCACTTTGGTGTTCTTCTGAAATGTATATTTTATACAAGTAAACATATTTTACACAGTTGCAATAATAATGTGTAGCCAATGTTATATCTACTCTTAAAAATTTACATTATACTTGATTCATTTTCCATGTTTTTAAAAATTTCATTAAAATACTTTGATTTATTAAAAATTTAAAAATCAAGTAGCTTCACCTTATTACTCTTGGTTTACAATTTGTAGTACATTTCTAATTCTTTCTTTCCTCCAATAATGGGATGATCTCCCAAGCTTTAAAATGTTTCTTTGAGAATTTGGTTATCAGCATTGTATACTGTTTCCAGTTCTGGGTGTTATTCAGTTTGTTTAGCATTTGGTGGTCAAATGATCTTTAGTCGAGTATTGCCATTATTACTGTTTTTAAGCATTCTTTCTCTTTTTCATTTTTCACCTAAGGGTTCAATCCATGTATCAGCATAATTTAAATATGCATGTAATATAAGGTAGCTAGTGTTAATTCTTTTGAAAATAGGTCTTTGAGTGTTTCCAATTTGTTTTTCTTTAAGAAATTTTTACAACAAAAAATAAAGAATATTTGTAATTTATTCCAAAAGTTGAAAGGGAAAATGGCTTTCTCTGACTTTTTGTTCAATATTAGTAGAATTAGATGCAGTCATTCCTTTTCAAGCAAATGTTTAATTATTTATTGGATCTGACCTTTCACAATCAAAAAATATATTTTAAAGTTAAATTAAAAGTTCTGAAAGCCTTCTGTTGGAGTAGGCTGGATATGATTAAAAGCAACAGTTTATTCTCAAATTAGCATTTTGTGACATGTGCTCTTCATTTCCAAAATTGAGTTTTATCATTAAAATTTTTCTGATGTTTTCAGGTTTATGTGCACTATTGGCCTTTGTGAGTACTTATTTACTAGGAGGATTTATTCCTGGTTAACTCCTACTACTTACTCGTTTTTCTCAATGGCTATACACAGTAGTAGGAGGTGGCTAATATTTTTTGTAAGGCCAGATAGTAAATATTTTAGACTCCGTGGACAAGACAGTCTCTGTTGCAACCACCGAGCTCTGCATTTTTAGCACACAAGCAGCCATAGATGATATGTAAACTTTATTTACAGAAATAGGCAGTGTTCCAGTAAGATTTTATTTATAACAATAAACAGACATGGTTGGCTGAACCCAGTTTTATAGCAATAAAACTATAGAGAAAAAATATCAGGATAACATGATTAATCTATTAAAATGCTTTTCTCTTTCTATTATTTTAGTTTATTTTAGCTCAGAAAGAATGAGTTTTGATTATTTAGTTAAATTTAGCTCAGAATGAATGGCTTTATTTCATTGCTATATTTTTGATAATAGCAAGAGAAGTATTCAATTTAGTACACTTATTTAAACACCTTCTTTAACTTTTCCACAATTAATTTTTAACTATCATGGATTATTGGAGCACAGTGATTGATTTTGAACCACACCAAAAATTAGCTTATCTTTTTTGGGTATCCTTTTTAATCAAATATACATTCAGATTTAAGTCATTAATGAAGAAATTAGCTTTAAAAGCCCTCATATCATATAACGGCTGAAGAGTTAAGATTTGGATCAACTACAGATTGTGGCAAACATAGTGAATTCCTACTATAATCTCAACAATTTTCAAACCTGAGCACTTTACATTTCTTTTCCAGGACAGTGAACTCCATTTGAGATGTATAAAACCTTCCTATAGGGTTCCTCACAAGCCTTTCCCAATATCATATAACCTTCGCAGACAGATCACATTTTTGAAATATCATGTCTAATTGCTAAGAATGGCCTGCATTCTCATTATTGATCAGACAAGCTTGCTCTGAAGATAACTGAATTCACATTTACTCGTTTAGCTTTTCAAGTTCATGCCAAAAAGTCTCACAATTAAATTTATTTTTTATTCAACTTGGTTTAAAGTTTACTATAAGAAAGGACATTTTATTTTATCTTTTGTGGCTAGTACCTAAAAATATTACTATTCTTAATCAGGTTTTGTATATTTTATATTTCTCTTCGTTTTTGTATTATTTTATATATTTTTCTTGTTTTGTAAACTAAGAAACATTTTCTACTATGAATCTCCATGAAAATGTAATCATCTCCATGGGTTAGGATGCATTGTTGCAGGATTATACTTCCAGTGACAATGTGCTTAACAAGCTGTCCACTCCCCCACATGCTCTGTATTTCATACCTATCCGGGAACTTGCCCTCCCTTTTGGACTTCTCTCATGCCTGTACTGCCCTTTCCTGTCCTGTTTGTGGAAAATCTTCATTAGTATATTCTTTAAGGCTTCACCTAAACATGGCTTTCTTTCATACCTTCCCCAGGAACAGTTACTTGCACAGATTAACACTGTATATTAGATGTTTATGCCTTTTCCGCACTGGACTGTGAGGATCAAAGTCCTTGGATCTCATTCCTTTCTCCAAACAGTACCTTTCACCAATTTCAGTGTCCTGTGACAAATGCACTAAGCCGATAATTATTTGTTGAACTTAGTGAACATATAGAGAAAAAGACAGTCACTAATCACTGTAGACTGGTTAATCATATTTTTCCCTTTTCTTTGTTTTACCTTTAGGCATTCTTGAAGTTTTACACTGTGTGTTAGTGGAAAGTCCAGAAGCTCTAAATATTATTAAAGAAGGGCATATTAAATCCATTATCTCACTTTTAGACAAACATGGAAGAAATCACAAGGTAAGTGAGCCAATTTTTTTTTTTTCCATGAAATGAATTCTGGAATACTTTGAAATATGTATTTTAAAATAAGATAACTCCTTAAAATGTGTGTCAAATTTTTACTATTAATTATGATCAATGATACTGTTTAGTGTTTATTCATAGCATTACTGGACATACGATCACTTCTCAATTCATGTATGAAGGAAAATTGGAAAATCAATGGGCATTTTAGTATAATGCTAAAATAACTGTCAAAGGTAATGGGAGGTAATTTGCTTATGCTTGCTTTTGTGAAGAGTGCTGCCAGTGTTTGAATATGAAAGGACAGTTAGAGTCAGCTAAAAGTGATTTCTTTTTTCAGGTTCTGGATGTCTTGTGCTCTCTCTGTGTTTGCCATGGAGTTGCAGTCCGTTCTAACCAGCATCTCATCTGTGACAACCTCCTACCAGGAAGAGATCTGTTGTTGCAGACACGTCTTGTGAATCATATCAGCAGGTAAATTCAGATAGGCAATGTCACCAGATATGTAGCATAACAAAATACATCCTTTGGCCTATTCATTTTTTTATCATATTTTTTATTGTAGAATGTAACGTATGTACATAAAAGTGATAGCTTTCCAAGTGCGATTTAACAAATAGAGAACAAACTTCAAAGAATATTGTAGGTTACAATTCCACAATTTCAATTATTTCCTTATTATGAAATATAAGATATATATAAAAAGGTACTATCTTTCAAAGTAGGATTTAACAGTAGATATATAGGAAATTTCCAATTTATTATGCGTTATAGTACCATGGTTTCAGTTATTTTCTTATTGTGAAATGTAACATATATACAAAAGTTATAGCTTTCAAATTACAATTTAACAAGTAGCTATAGAACAAATTTCAAAGGATGCTGTGGGTTACAGTTCTGCCATTTCAATTCTTTCCTTCTAACTGGACTATTCATTTTATCAGGATCTTTTACTTATTTCCTCAGCAAATAGTATGATTATGTTTTTCGGCCAATCAGACAGGTTAATAGTAACAATAGATGAATCAAGAAAAATATTCATTTATCACCAACAAATGTATAAGGCCTTTTGTTCACATTCATATGTAAATGGTTATAATTAAAATCTTCAAGAGCAAGCTGACAGTTATAAAGGGATTATAGGTGTGCATTAATTATATTTTTCACCTTCTTATAAATAAAGACATTATCCTTCAGTTCAGACTTTGAGATGTCCACTGTATGGGATGAAAGACAGAATTAGCATGTCCAAAATATAATAAATTCCACAAATAACCAATAAATTGCCTGTTCAGTTAGACCTATCCTCAAAGGTATCTAACATTTTATTCAGTACTCTGTACAAGCCACTATACTAAATGCTCTACATGCATTAAATATTATTTGTATGTGTACTTTCCTAGGTACTACTATTATCCACATTTACATATTAAAAACCCGGAACTGGAAATGGAACTCAGATCTAACCAACTCCAGAGACTGAGCTCTTAGGAACCATACCTCACTCCCTCCCTTATACAAAGTGTTAAAAGTTGCCTCCAGTTAACAAACTTTAATAGTAGTAACTTTGGCATACTGCATCTAGCAGCAATCCAGGAAATATTTCATACTTTATACTATTTAAAACAAAAATTTAGGGTTCAATGTGTATTTCTGTGTTGTTTTCAACAACAATAACAACAACATAATAGGATCGGTTTAAGGTTTCCTGTAGGCTTCTTTGTATAACAGACCTGCCATTAATGAGTGATATTTCATGAAAATGTCACCAATCCCCAGGATTACCATAGGTTATAAGTTCCCTCATAGAATGCAATTAAATACAATTTACTGACAATTCTTCTGTTCATAATCAGGCTTAGAGAATAACTGTTAAGATGATTAGTCACCTCAGTTCTTTCACTAACAAAATGTCCTACTTCAGCCTCATACCCTGTGTGAAACAAAGCTTAGCTTCGGAGAATTTCTACATGTCCTGGATGAAAATTAACTCTGTGAATTCTAAGGACCTGCTATCCTGAGTATCTCAGTTTGTGACTTAAATATGATTTACTATAAAATACGCTGATGGGTAATGAAGAAAAATTTCAAGTGGCATTGTCAAGTAATCCAAAAAGCAAAACACTGTTCACTGAATGTTAACTGTTAGGCTATCACTACTTTCCATATCAATTGTTGTTTTAATGATTTTGTAGTATTTTAAGGAAATGTACATTTGATATGATACCTTAGAAAAGCAGGATAAATGTTCAAAACAATTAGATATGAAGTAAAATAATGAAAGGTTCGTTCAGGCTTTTCTCATATGGTATTCATCTCTTTATAGCATGAGGCCCAATATTTTTCTGGGCGTCAGTGAAGGGTCTGCTCAGTATAAAAAATGGTACTATGAGTTGATGGTGGACCACACAGAACCGTTTGTGACGGCAGAGGCGACTCACCTGCGAGTGGGCTGGGCTTCCACTGAAGGGTATTCTCCCTACCCTGGAGGGGGCGAAGAGTGGGGTGGAAACGGTGTTGGAGATGATCTGTTCTCCTATGGATTTGATGGACTTCATCTCTGGTCAGGTAAATACTACCTGCTTTCATTCACATCATTCTAGAAGATGTTCTTTTGCCTTTGCTATGTGTTTCTGAAAGTTAATGGTGCTACTTACATTGGATAAAAAGCAAATTTCACTGGGGAAAAAGAAAACAATTACCACTCTAGGATATTTCCAAAGGATTATATTGCTTAGGAATCATGTATTTAAAAAGTGGTCTTCCAATTTATGAATCAACCACTGAAATCACTTGTTTCTACCTACCTTAACTGGTTTGTGTGAAGCTTTAGCTTCCAGTTTAAAAAGAACAAAAAAGCGAATGCTGGCAATAATTGGAAGACATAGGCTGAATTCAACCTCCTGCCCCATAATGTAATATAAGTTACCTTACTTTATGCAAACTTGAACTTTGCTTCTTAATGGAGTGCAGGTGATATTATTCATATATTAATTCTTTATAGGTGTAGGCCTAAAATAGTTTTGACAATAATTTTACCAATTAAATTAAGTCTAAGTGTTCTGGTATAAGTTTGTAAACTAAAAGTATTGAATGTAGTTATGTGTAACAGTGACATTGAATTGTTTCCTTTCTTCAATGCCAGTTAACTTAGTTGTCTACAGGAGAGTAAGCTATGTCTTGGATATTTCATTTCGACACTGAGGCATGCTGATGGGAGTTGGTGCACAGTGTGGAGTGTCTCTTGGACCACAGGTTCACTAAAAGTATAGTCAGAGACACTCTGGCTTGTTCCCATAGTAAATTTTTCCTCCTGACCAACCAAAGGCAAGGAGTACTAACTTCAGAAATCATATCAAACATAAAATAGGGTTAATGTCTATTTTACAATGCGTTTTAACTGTAGTCCTTTGGTTATTATTATCCTGTTATTGCACTTTAGATTTCCTTAGCTCCTACTATTGCTTGGCACAAAATAGGTATAGAATGAATGAAAAGTGTTAACATATTTTTCCACTACAGAAAGAAGTTAGGAAGAAAACATTAATCTGATGTTTTCAACACAGAATTGCTTCCAGTAATCATAGCCATATAACACTATTTCACCATTTTTTATTGCATTCAATTTCAAACTATTTCATTGTTTAAGCTTGAGGAATATAATTGAATTATGTTCATTATGCCTTTCATTCCAAAGTATCTCTTAAAACAGAACAATACCAAAAAATAATCAGTGACTTTATGAATATATCACTTGTTAAGTTGCCCATAGGCTCACAGAAAGAATGCTATGTTCTGGAATTTCAGTGGAAAAGTATCTCGACACTTCATTGTCAAGAGAAAGCGTATGTACGTTTTTTAAGATGGCAAGAAAATAGGCACCATACCATGCCTAAGTGGCTTTGTGGTTGAACGATGTGTTGTCTCAAGTCACTGAGGGACTGTTAAATGATCTGCTAAATTTATATTCTTGGTCAACAAAGATGAATCTAGTTCAGTTGGAGTCTGAGTTACTAAAGTCAGAACTCATCATAATGTAGGCAATCTTCCTGGGCTCATTCTTGTACTCCTTTTCTTTTTAATGGTTTAATTGGAATTTAAAGTATTAAATATTTCTGATTTCTAAGAGAGATTACTTTTCTTTACCACTTAACATTCTGCAGTGCAGGTTGAGATGATCCTTGATACTAGGATTTGGTTCTTCGGCAAAAGTTTTGAGCCATGTCTTCATTTAGTCTCTTCAGTGTGAAACTTCGCAGTGTTGCTGTACTTTCCCTCTCTCAATGCAGAATTCTGTTTTGGGTACCCAGATCAGTAGGTATTTGTAAGGGGTAAAAGGGTGGAAAAATCTTGGTGCTTTAGAGAATTTAAATATGGAAGAATGATGAAGGGCAGTCATAGAACAGTTTGGAAAAGATGGATACAGACTTCTAATCCAGGTGCAAGTCAGACAACTGTTGTCTTCCTTTATAGTTAATGCAGAGAATGGGAATGTAGTTCTCAGTTTATCAAAAAATGCTACTAAGTGGATTAAACAATGTGAGTGCCATTCAAAACTTTTAACTATCGGTTATTGACTAGTGATCTTATGGTATTTGTTTTAGGTGTTATAAAACATTTTACTGTGGTAAGTTTTAAATAGTCATTAGCATTAGCATAATATCTTTCAAAGTGAGCAACGTATTTGGATGGCAGTAAAAATCTGTGTAATAACATTTTTGTCAGCTACAGCTCTTGATTCAAACAAAGGAACAGACTTTTATCTCTAAATTGCAGTGTTTTTATAAAAGTTTTTAAAGAATTTTCCTTTATTATATCCCAGGAATTCTAGAAGTCATTTGATAGTGAATTTATTGCTTTAAGATATGAATATTCATCAAATAAAAAGGAGTGCACACATTTTTAAAAGTAGATACTCTCTTCTACTGGCATTTCAAAAGTACTATTGGTAAAAAAAATCTTGGCATGCTGGAATTAAAAGGAGGTCTTATTAAAAATGCAAGGCTTGTATCATGAAATCTATTTTTGGTTTTTGCTCAAATTCAAAAATGTTTGTGTATGTGCATGTGAATAGGAGAAAACTTGGGTTCTTTCTTTCCATTGTGCTATGAAAAACATTCCCATGAGACTCATTAACAAAGGAGTTGTGATATAGTCAAGAATGGGCTCAGAGTATAGATTGGCCAGGGCAAGAAATGACATTTATTAAATATCATTTTTGTGCCTCAAATTTTATCCTTTTGTACTTTAGAAGTCAACCCAGATCTGTGTGAAAAAAAAAATGAATTGTTAAAACAAAACAATTGGCATGTAGTTGTCTTTTGGTAAACATTGCATAAATGAATGATCACATTTTCTGCTTACATTATCCTTATATATATTTGTTTTGAGTTTATGAAGAAACCATTTGACGTAGAGCATCAATTTGCGTTCAAGATTTGTTGCATTCTCTGTTGTGCATTGATCTTTCACTACCTATTCACGTCTTTGATTTTGGCTCTGAAGACGATACTCTCAGATAAAAATACCTTACCTTCCTGAATGTTTTTCCTCCAACAGGTTGTATTGCTCGTACTGTAAGCTCACCAAACCAACATCTGTTGAAAACTGATGATGTCATCAGTTGCTGTTTAGATCTAAGTGCCCCAAGCATCTCATTCCGAATTAATGGACAGCCTGTTCAAGGAATGTTTGAGAATTTCAACATAGATGGCCTCTTCTTTCCAGTTGTTAGTTTCTCTGCAGGAATAAAGTTAGTATTTCTATGTTTTTTGGTCTGTTTTCCTTCTCACTTCTCATACTTTCACAGAAGACTCTGCCCCGCCATCACCTCTGCTTCTCTAACCTTTGTTTCTCACTCCTGGACATCTGTCCACAGGGCATTTTGCCTGTTCCTTTAAGGTAAGCTTCATCCAACAAGGGCATCTCGGGAGACTGACCGCTTTGTCCACATATTCTGCCACTTAGATGTGAGCAGCCTAATAACTCTCAGACCACTTTCTTGAGATACTTCAAAGTGCTTTTTTCAAGTACATTTTTCATCTAATAAGGGAAAATGATTATAAAAAAACTGCCACTTATTTTCTTGTATCTGTTTCCGTTAGTTTTCCTTTTCTTTGCACTATATTCCCCACCCACTCCAAATCCCTTTTTCTACAGAGATTAAATTTTCTTGTTTTTGATCAAGGTGGATTCTTTCAGTGCTTCCCTTTACTTATTAAACTTCATAAATTGTCTGCTGAAAGTCAACTGTGTCAGTATGAATATTTCCTCTCTTTCCTTTTTTGGTATTATCCAGAGGGAAATGGAAATTAAAATTGATGAGTCATTGGAGTTCTACAAAGATGATTTTCATAAAAGGTGGTCTGTTGTAATAAGGACCACTCTTTCACTTTCAAATATATGTTTACATCTACTTGATGAGAGTGACTCCCTTATTACTACCAACCATCCATCCATGTATTTTGCTTATTCTTTTTAATTATTATTATACTCACAGGAGTAATTCCTAGTTTAAAAAAGAACTGTATTGAAGGGACAGAGTAGTCATGAACTGTTAGTTATCCATATAAAACTATAATAATCTTTTTTGTGTATTTACATAAATAATATTTTTTCTGACAGCTTTTAGAAAGTTTTAAAGTTTCCATGTTCCTTGCTTTTTATTTTATTTTACTTTTATTCCCTATTTTATTTCCTGAAATTTAAACACAAAGTAGAAAATGAATTGCAAGGAAAATGAAATTTCGAATTTATATTTGGAAGCTGAGAGCTTCGAGAAATTACCACCATTTAGCTACATTTCCAATGGTGTGATTCAGTGGAGCTCAGATTAAATTATTTTAGTTAAATGATTATGATGTACAAAAGATTTTAGTGAGATCTTTGTTTTATCGAATAGGTAAATATTAGGAAATATGGTTACCTTCTTTCTTTGGCAAATGGAAGTACCATTAGGAAATTACTTAGTGTAAAGTGATTGCTTTTTCTTCTTATTGTAGCTAGTTCAGCCCCTATGATTTTAAACATATAGCTATTTAGATCATGTCTGCTCTTTCTTTTTTGACTAGTTAAGCACCTTGGGACATTAAATGACTAGTTCCTCCGGACATGGACATACATTTCCTTCATATGGAACTGTCATGCATAATCTTCTAGCAATTTTTCCAGTGGGCAATAAATTTTCTCTGATCCACTGACATAATTAATCAAGTTTTCTCTTTTGACCACTGTGTTTCCCTCATGCTTTACCATTTATGATCAGAGCCTCTTGGACTCTAATGTGATGACTTAATGATAGTTCTTAAGGGGACAAAAAAAGGTGCTTCTGGTTAAGTTAATTTTGTATTAATAATTTATTCCTTATATTTTGAGGGTTAGATATCTTTTATATACACCAGAGATGGTAAAGTTAATGTATTAATAATTTATTCCTTATATTTTGAGGATATATTTTATATACACCAGAGATATAACTGACCCTGACATGCATCATTTTTAGGGTACGCTTTCTGCTAGGAGGGAGACATGGAGAATTTAAATTCCTTCCTCCACCTGGGTATGCTCCTTGTTATGAAGCTGTCCTGCCAAAAGAAAAGTTGAAAGTGGAACACAGCCGAGAATACAAGCAAGAGCGAACTTACACCCGGGACCTTCTGGGCCCCACAGTTTCTCTGACACAAGCAGCCTTCACCCCGATTCCCGTGGATACCAGCCAGGTACCCAGATCGACTCTAATGACAGCAGCTTGCATTGTAGTCATTCTGATATGCAGTGCCTTTTAAAAGTTTTTGACTGTAACCCACAGGATTACATTTTAAGTTTTATATGTGTATCTGAAACAAGTTTCATAAAATAATGCTCACCTTTACCATGTCCGTTCACCTATTTTCTATTCTATTTCATTTTTTTTTAAAAGATGGTCCTAACCCACTAAACTGATTTCATAATACACTAAGGGTCACAATCTGATGTTTTAAAAACTGCTCTGGGCTGTCCTTAATTTTTCATTAAAATAGTTAATCCTATTTAGTTTATAAAATGCACATTATTTTAGTTCTTTTCTACATGAGCAATAATAGCAACAGGTGGAACTTAGTGGCAAAATTAAACAACCAATTTATAGGTGTGAGACTTTAAGATGATTTACTATGGGAAAGAATATTGCCTTTGAAGTAATACTTAATAGATGTAGTACATAATAATTTTAGTGTATACTTGCTTTAGAGTAGATATGGAGTTCTTAATTTCTTCTCCCTTTTAGACACACTTATTATTTTGAAGCAGTTTAACTGGCCTTTATCTTGGGTAGAGGTTGAGTCTCACCTTGTCACCTGAGATGCTAATAGTATGTTTGGCATATTAACAGATAGCACATTAGCACAGTAATTGGCAAACAGGCGCCCAAGAGATGTCAGCCAATTTTCTTTTTTTTTTCCTAAATGCAAAGAGATCCTAAGACTGATAATGAATTATATGTTGCTTTATTTTGATGTGAAGTTACTTTAGTGAGGTTGATTAGGTAGTCAAAGCTTTATTAGTTTAGTTTAATAAATAATTTAGTTTAATTAATTTTTGAAGATCAAAGGCTTTGTTTCTGAAGTCTGAAGTTGAATTAAATAGCAGGCCTCAAAAGCTTCAATTTAGTACCAGTTATTTAGCCCCTCAAATCATGTTTCTTCTCTTTCTCTGCTGATTTTTTATATTATGTTGTAAAATAAGCACAAGCCTTGTTCATTGCCAAAATTCAGTTTGTGTTGTCCATTGCTGAAAGGTGGCAGGATTGTGTCGTTTTATTGAAGGTGGTGAATATACAAGATTGGGAGGATTGGGATGGACTGAAATGGAGAGTTGGATTATGCATTGGTGACACATGTAGGATTACTTGAATCCTAGATAACCTCTATTGCTTCAGAGAAAATAAGCAGTGATAACCTGCTGCCTGTAGAAACTCTATCAATGGACTTTGTGGTTATTTGGCTGCTCTAGTCCTTGAGATTTTAGTTGTTGGATGACACATAAGGACATTATCAAGGTGTAAACAACCAATCCCTCACCTTTAAAACCATTTTTCATTCTTTAAGAAGTCATTTAACTTCCTCCTTTTAATGGGGACATGTTTAATGGGCACATTTCCTTGGTGATTTCCTTATATTTGGAAACCACTAAAAGAAACAACAGATTTAAGGGAAACATAAATCACTGCACTCAGATATTTACAGGCTCAAAGAGCCAGTGGATTGTTCTTTGAACATTGAATTGCCTTCACCCCAGACTATGGATGCTGGCCAGTTGAGTTTAAGAGCTTTGGGGTGATTTCTTTTTTTAAATAATTTACCCTTTGGTTGTTTTCTCACATCCATTAAACATCCTTCAGTTGTTCCCAACAGCACTCCATTTTCTTTCTTTCCAAATTTTGTTCATAAATCTACTTGGAAACCTAAGCTTTCAAAAACAGTGGTCCACAACTGAAAAAAAAAAAAAAAAAAAGACAGTCTAACTAGATGACAATTGAATGCTAAGGATGAACTTGGATAGGATTGGAGGATAGAGCACAGGTGGCTCAAAGGGACACAGTTGAGACATAAGGAAAAGGAAATATAGAATGTAAGCTTTGTATCATTGTTGAATCTCTTGTACTTCTTAGCTGCGCTTAATGGGATTACATAAAAGAATGTTCTTGTCCATGGGAAGTGTATACGTGAATTATAGTGTATATTCAAGGATGTGTGCAGCTAACTCTCATATGTTCAGAAGACGGAGCAATAGATGATGGATGATAGATAGGGAGGTAGGGAGGGAGGGAAAGAAATAGCTATGTGATAGTATGTTAAAGTTGGTGGATTGAGCTATCAAGGGAGGGGGGTCAGGGTATGATGGAATTCTGTGTATGGGGCTAGTATTGTTTTTGCAACTGTTCATATAACTTTGAATTTATTTCAAAATAAAAAACAAAACAAAACAAAAAAAACAGTGGTCCAGAATCAGAATTTGCCACCTAAAGAATGTCATAAAATAAATGGCTAGAAGAATATTGTTACTATTATTAAATTTTATTATTATTACATTTAAAATGTTTATGACACAGTTCAATTCATGGTGAGGACAATGCTTGCTGAATTTTATTGTATTTATATGTAATGTGTGTTTTCTTTTCTTTCTTTTTTTAAAATTTTAGATTGTATTGCCCCCTCACCTGGAGAGGATAAGGGAAAAACTGGCAGAGAATATCCACGAACTCTGGGTTATGAATAAAATTGAACTTGGCTGGCAGTATGGTCCGGTACATTATTTTGAAATTTATTTTCAGTTTTGGCTAATATATCTTTCAGAAAACATAACTTTTTCTCACTCATCCTGCTTTGTGGTGGCGTGAATCGATTGGATTGATTTTTTTCCCTACATGTTAGTTTTTGTGCAGTTTTGCTTTATTGGCGGTAATGACGTTACTGGCAGAATCCTTGAAGTATTATCTTAGTTACCTAGATAATTGAAAAGTTATTAATTCTTGGGCTGAAAATTATATTTTCAAATCGACTTTAACATATGCAGACAATGTTAAAAAGCCACTCTAAAAAATATCTCATGAAATTCAGAGTGAAAACTGAAAATAGAAGTCTTTTTACTTTTGCCTCTCTTGGTGTTTCACTTCTTCTAGTCTCAATTGCATGTAGCTGTATACAAGTCTTGTGGCCAAAGGTTTATAATTGGTTTCACAGTGGTAAGACAGACTGAGAAATAATGATTAAACATGTTTTCAAACAGTTATTTGTTAAATATCTTTGTTTATGGTTTGTTCACTAAAACTTAGATTTTAAGAAAAACTTCCTTTGCAAGCCCAATGTCTCACATACCTGTTTTTAGTAGAACCATGCAATACATTCATTTTTATAACATTATTATTCTAAATATTCCAAAAGCTATAGCACTTTCATATAGTTGAGTGATTATAGACATTAATATATTCACCCAATAATAGTTGATTGCATTGGGCTCTGCATATAGAACCTTTATTGTCAGTGTTAGTAGTAACGCCATATTTTACTCCATACTACTTCATGGTGCTTATATATTTATTTAGTGCTTTGCAGTCTCGCATACACTCTCACAGGCAGCTTATGAGGTTGAATGTTCATGACAGCACACTGAGGTATGTGATTTTTCAGTTTTACCAGGGATGACATAACTGAGAATTCTCACAGAGTTATTAAATGCTTTAACAGAAGACACAGCCAGAGAACAGCAGATTTAGGGCTGGAATCCAAGTTTTGTAACTTCTAGACCAAAACTATTTTTCATTATAAGACTTGGTAAATCCTCAGATAATTGTTGAGGTGTAATCAGAAAACAGGATCTTTTCATTAACTAAATAATGCTTAGATATTTGTCAAATCAAGGAATACATGTAAGTGCTTAGTTTTGTGCTGTATTCATTGACTCTTAAAAATCAAGGAAATGTGAATGTTAAATAAAAGATTTAACCATTAAAGTTAGTAAGAGAAGAGATATTATTAATGTGTACATAGTTAACGGCCAGATGAATACAGACAAAATTCACCAGAAGTTTTGAGATAAGGGAACAAT
Organism: Choloepus didactylus; assembly: GCF_015220235.1. Taxonomy (NCBI): domain Eukaryota; kingdom Metazoa; phylum Chordata; class Mammalia; order Pilosa; family Megalonychidae; genus Choloepus; species Choloepus didactylus. The sequence continues at coordinate 22,259,693 of NC_051308.1, forward strand.
TATTATAGGCTAAGATTTTAAAAAGTTCATACATAACTCATACACACATGCACACACAGAGTAACAGTAAACTATTTATTGGGCTTATGCTCAGTAAAGGTCTCTCTTGTCAAGCTTTTAAGATCACCTAAATGATTATATTTTGTAACAGAGCCTTAGTTCTATTTAAAATATAAGGTCTCATTATTATCCATTTCTTCAGTTAAATTCAGTTTAGTTCAATACCATATATCATATTCCTGTTATGTTCAAAGCATTCTTTGAGTTGAGATACTAAAAGACTGCTTCAGAGTCATTCTCCCCATAGTTGCCTCAAGTTATTCTTTATCTGGTCTGAGGCTGATTAAAGCAATGTTGGGCTTTAAGAGCCTCAAGAGGAGAAACTAAGCACTTGTCTGCTGCTGTAGTGTTAGCATCTAACAACTTTCTTGGTGGAGGGAAATAAATATTTCTTGATGTGCTCAATAAATATTTGCTGATGGAAAGAAAGTTGTTTTCTTAGTGCCCATTATGGGCAAACACAGCTCCAGGTACCATATCAGATCAACAATTTGGGACAGTCTAACATTGACATATGAGGAATTTCACATCATTATTACATCTAAAATATGATTTTGTGTCTTGCTGCTTTTCCAAGACTTTCCCTAAAACTCCTTCGAGTTCAATAGTTACGATCCCTGAATTTATGATTTCTTATTCTAGACTAATGTGCATGCCCATTATTAGGCTAACTCAATAAATTCTTTAAAAATTTAAATAACAGTTTGAAGTGTTCAAATGTATTTTTCTTTGGAGTAATTTAAAGTAAGCTGCCCAACAAGTTGGTTGTGATTTTTTTGTAATAAAGTTATAGTTTCTTTTGAATGGTTTTGGAAAATTTTTCACAGGGGACTCACAAGTTCCATTTTATAGAATAACATCAGCCACATTCATTCAGTCATTAATCTGTTCCTTTAACATTTATTGTGTGCCTGCTATTTACCAGGCATTGTGCTTGTCCTGGGAACCCAAAGTTGAAAAGACCTTGACTTTGAAGTACTGTGTTGCCTTGTAGGAATCTCCAGTTTAGTTGAGTGTTAAGCATGCAAACAATTACGATATATTGGGGGTTCTAATAGAATGAAGAAGGAATATTTAGGTCTTTCTTGGAAAATCAGGAAAGACTTCTCAGGAGGTATTATTTGGTCTGATACATGAAGAATGAGAATGAGTTGGATAGTAGTCATGGAGTATTCTAAGCAGAGGAGCTGACATGTATGGAGGTAAAAGGAGCTAGGCATTTGCAATGACCTTTCATGAGTTCATTCTTGCCAGAGAATAAAGAACAAGGTGCTGGTGATGCAGAGGAGTACAGGTGGGAAACAGGGCAGGTAGGCAGGAAGCATATCACAAAGGTAGAGTGTGATTTTATTCTGTAGGTTGGCACAGAGCCTTGCAGAATGTTGAAAAGCGAGATGGCGTGTTATATGTGTACATTAAAAGATATGGGTTGTTAGTGTGGAAGAGCAGCGAGCCTAGCAGCAGGAACACTCAGGGAGAAGTGATGGGTTTCACAACTGTGTGTCTGGCGGTGAGGATACATGCAGAGGACATGATTGCAGACGTTCTGAGTTCAGGTGTATAGTATGGGTAAGGGGGGAAAGATATCTAGTTAGATTTCTGGTTTTAGCTTGGACACCTGAAAGGTTATGGTATTACCAGTTATTCTCTGGTGTAGGGGATAAAAGGGAAGCAGAAGTTGTGTAAATGGGAAAGAGATTATCTCAGGACTCAGACACATTGATTTTTGCTTTGATGTTCAGAATTTGTAGGTAAGTTTTGTAACTTCAGATTTTACTTCCTGAATACAAATAAATATATACAATATATGCTTCTGTAGAAGCCCTGTTCATTCATAATGTTCACCAGAAAGAAAGGACTGTGTTACTTCTAATTTGGTGACTCCTTATGACTTTAAAAAAAATTATTTAAAAAATTATTCACATACTTTTTATGTTTATAGAACCTAGTAATTATTTCCAGGCAACACATGGTTGTCATCTAGGTGTTCCCGGCAGAAATGCCTGTGTAATTTAGGCCTCTGAGAAGATAAAAGCCTACTTACTAATGGAAGGAAATAGAGCATCTTTCTCATTAGTTCATTCCTAAAATCTTGCTAATATGTATTGTGAATAATTAATATGAAGTTATGTATTATGCTAACCAGTTTTGTTAGGGTAGTAGAGTGATTTGCCTTCAGGAGGTAACTGACAGTGTGTGAAATGAGCATCCAGAACCACCACAAGCACTTGAAATCAGTCAGTCATGTTGTTAATTGATGTCTCTAATCTGATGTCTCTAAACACATAAAAAATACTATAATTTCAAAGTAAGCCATTACACACCCTTCTTACGTATAATTCACTTCAGTTTATAAAGTGTTTGTTGAGTGCCTACACTGTACCAAGCATGAACTTAAGAAACCAAAATCCCCACTCTAGTTTATGTTCTAGTGTGGGGAGACAGGGACACAATCAGTAAATATGTAGTCTGTTAGAAAGTGGTAAGTGTTATGGACAAATAAGAGAAGGGTAGGCGGGCAGGTTGGCATACTAGGGGTTTTGGCAGGGTAAACCTCATTGAGAATGTGAAATTTAAGCAAATACGGGAAGGAGCTGAGGGAGCAGCCCATGTGGGTATCTGGGGGTGAACATATACATGCAGAAGCCCACATGAACTGTGCTGAGCAGAAGAGAACAAGGGAGAGCAATTATCACTATAGTGTTTGATGATGGCAACTATTATATGCCTATTTCTTGTACTGTTGCAGGTTAGAGATGACAATAAGAGACAACATCCGTGTCTGGTGGAGTTCTCCAAGCTACCTGAACAGGAGCGCAATTATAATTTACAGATGTCTCTTGAGACCCTGAAGTGAGTTAAATCCCCCTCCCCCAACCTGCCTTATCTGAAAGAAACAAGGTATTGATGTTATACTTTAATTCAGCAATGAAGTTATTTTAATTCCAGTTAGAACTTTTCATAGTCTAAATGGGTGAGATTAATATTTGTCTGGAATTAGACCTGGACCCTATTATTTTGTGTCTTTATGCTGTACATCAGGATTTCCCAAAGGGTATTCTACAGGTGCAAATGGGTCAATGAGCGGCTTCTGTGATCCCATATAGTGTTATTCAGTGTGAGAGTCCAGGTCCATGGACTGGGGCCAGTCATAAATTGTTTATTACTGGTTTGTGACAAAACAAGTAAAGATATTAAGAATTTATGTTTAAAAAAAAGAATAAATGTTTAGAAACGTTTATGCTAATTTGAGAGTGCTATTTTATTTCTATTGAATCTAACAATTTTTTCTAATGTAGACTTTGTATCTTATATGTCTTAATTTTAATAAATTGGACATGGGGTGAGGTTAGTGTCTACTAGAAACTTAGAAGGAAAAGGAACATATACAAATCAAGTAAGTAGAGAATCAATTAAGGATAAAACATCATAAGGCTTATCTGTAATAAAGAATGCATAATATTTTTCACGTGACCTGTTTATCTTGTTTGTGGCATCTCCTATTTTTCTTTGTGCCTGTGACTTGAAACTCATCAATTTAGTTTTGTAATTCAGGGCAGTTCATTATTTCTCCATCTTCTACAGCAAAATGGTTTTTTTTTAAAGGTCACTGACTAACATAATTTTGTTAAATTTGCAATAAATTGTGTATTATTTTAGTAAATGACAGCTAAGCCAGCAAATAGAAAATCCTGGGAAGTGCTAGAGTATAGAAATCTATATATGCATTTAATCTGCTGAGATTTTGCTGCATATAATCTCATTTATAACAGCTACTGGTGGCTGGGTTGATTAATTATCAGGCTGCATGTGTTATTCCCTATGGTTGATGCAAATGATTCTTCTCATGAACTAGATCTTGACATTTCTTTGTTACTGTTGAAAGGCCATCAACATCAGTGGTTCTCACAGCAGAGTGTTATGATGAACTGGTTTCACCTGTTTCTTTAAAATTCAAATTAGGGGAGAAAAAACCCTCATTTCTCCAAAATTTACACTATGTTCAATACAGTAGGTTAGAGGAAGTATAGTACTTTGTTTCTGTGTTCCCTTTATTCACTTATTTAGTTGATAGACACCAGAACACAGTAGGCTAAGAGCCCATAGTCTGGAGTTGGATGTTCTTGGTTCAAGTGACTTGTTCCACTACTAGAATCTTGTTGGAGTGACTCAACTTCTGAGTCTTAGGTTTTCTTATCATCAGTAAAATGTGGAATTGTTGATGAGACTAATGAAATAATGGATATAACCTTTAGCACCATATGTCTCACAAAAAGGATGCTAAAAGATCAGCACTATTTTTGTTATAAAATATCAATGGAGAGGTTAATACCTTTATTCATTTAAATCCTGAGGGTATCAAATAACAAATAAGCAAGAAATTATTCTGAAATATCCTTATTTTGGATTTGGTGGTGATTGTGAATATGGCTTTCTGATGTTCCTTCTGTAATTTTCTGTCATGTAAATTGCTGACAAAGACAACATACTTGCGACTTGAATTGTCATCTGTGGATTGTTCAGTACAGCAAAAATTCTGACACCCTCATTCAGAACAGCACGGCTTGTTCTAGCATGCCTGTCAGCTGTCTCTGCAAATTTAACCAATACTACTGAATTTTCAGTTTCTGGTTTAGTTCTCAGTCCTTATTTTCCAAATTCTAGATCTTAATTTCTGAACGGATGGCTCATGTTTTGGAAAGTAATGTTATTATGATTTTTAATTAATGTGTAGTATACTTCCATAGAATCTTTCTTTGGAAGTTAACAAAGATATAAATAGTCTACAACAGTATTTTTGTTCTAGTTCAGTAGTTTGTCTTTAAAATCATTTTTAGGATAATGCAATATGCTCATCTGCATATCTATATAAAGGAGGAGTTGGGGGGACTAGGGGCACAGGGGGAGTTAAGAGAACAATATGGAAGGAAGAGAAAAAAAAATAACCAAGGGAGAGGCATAATTATTGTCTTAAAGAGTAGGTTTTCTTCCTTCCTCTATACCTTCTTTCCAGTCTCTCTTGCTAGCAAAACTCTTCACAGTATCTAAACCTTGTGATTACTTATGTGCAGTCCTGCACCCTTTCTTTTCACTGTGCACACTCTGGAGGTATTCTCACCACACCCGTGGCTTAAATATCCCCAGTTCCCCAAATGTGCATCTCTACCCCAGACATTTCCTCTGAGCAATAGAACTGTGCATTCCACACTTGACATCTTTCCTGGATGTGTCAGAATCATCTTGAACTTATACCTTTACCTCTGCTTCTCCTCCCCTATGAATGGCACCCCCATTCCTCCTTTTGCACAGGTCAGAGACCTAGGAATTATCCTTGACACCTCCTGCACCCTCCATCCAGCTCATCACCAAGTCCTCCCAAGTATATCTCCAATCTATCCTTTTCTCCCCTTTCCATAGCAGTCACCCTGGTCCAACCTCCATGATCTGTTACCTAGACCACCACAACAGTGTCCTAACTGTTCCTTCCAATTCCAGTTATCCTCTAGCTTCCTCTCTTCCGTTCATTCTGTTCTCAGCAGCTGCCCACACATTGCTTAAAACCAGTCACTGGCTACCTATCCTGATGCTCTGACACCTCCTTATCTCTCAGTGTATCACTTTCCGCCATGTTTACTGTGTTCCAGCTTCCTGGAACTGCTAGAGAGTTAGGCAAGAGAAAGAAAAGAAAGGCACCCAGATTGGAAAGGGAAAGGTAAAACTCCCTATTTGCAGATGACAAGATCCTATATATAGAAAATCCCCCCAAAAATCCACAACAAAGCTACTAGACCTAATAAAACAAATTTAGCAAAGTATGGAGTATGAGAAAAATACCCTGTTCTAGTTTACTAATGCTGCGGAATGCAAAACACCAGAGATGGATTGGCTTTTGTAAAAAGGGGGTTTATTTGGCTACACAGTTACAGTCTTAAGGCCATTAAGCGTCCAGGGTAACACATCAGTAATCGGGTACCTTCACTGGAGGATGGCCAATGGCGTCCAGAAAACCTGTTAGCTGGGAAGGCACATGGCTGGTGTCTGCTCCAGAGTTCTGGTTTCAAAATGGCTTTCTCCCAGGACGTTCCTCTCCAGCAAGCTTGCTCCTCTTGAGAATGTCACTCACAGCTGCACTGAGTTCCTTCTCTTTGAGTCAGCTTATTTATATGGCTCCACTGATCAAGACCCACCCTGAATGGGTGGGGCCATGCTTCCATGGGAATATCTCATCAGAGTTATCACCCACAGCTGGGTGGGGCACGTTCCAAGCAAATCTAATCAGCACCAAAACGTCTGCCCCCCCAAGACTACATCAAAGGTAATGGCGTTTGGGGGACACAATACATTCAAACTGGCACATACCCCAAAATCATTACTAGTGTTTCTGTATGCTAGTAATGAATAACCTGAAGGGGAAGTTCAGAAAAAAATCCATTTACAATAGCAGCTAAAAGTATCAGATATCTAGTTAACCAAGGATATGAAGGACTTATACATGGAAAACCATAAAACATTGCTAAAAGAAATCGAAGAAGTCCTACATAAGTGGAAGGACATTCCATGTTCATGGATTGTAAGGCCAAATATCATAAAGAAATCCTGTAACTCAACAACAGAAAGAAACTCAATTATATAATGGGCAAAAGATTTGAATAGACATTTCTCCAAGGTATGCAAATAGCCAAAAAAGCAAATGAGAAGATGCTCAACATCATTGGTCATTAGGGAAATGCAAATGAAAAAATCCGCAATGAGATACCATTTCACACCCACTAGCATTGCTACAATTGAAAAAAAAAAAAATGAAAAATACCACATGTTGGAGAGAATTTGGAGAAATAGGGACACTTGTTGATTGTTGGTGGGAATGTCAAATGGTGCAGCAGCTATGGAAAACAGTTTGGTATTTCCTTTGAAAGTTAAATGTAAAATTATCATATGACTGAAATTCCACTTTTAGATATATACCCTAAGGAACTGAAAGCCGGGACTCAGACAGACATTTACATACCAAGGTTCATATGAGCTTTATTCAGAATAGTCAAAACTTGGAAGTATTCCAAATGTCCATCTACAAATGGGTGAATATACAAAATGTGTTATATACATGCAGTGGAATATTATTCAGCCATACAAAGGAATGAAGTTCTGATACATTGCCAACACACGCGAAGACATCATGTTGATTGAAATAAGCCAGACACAAAAAGAGAAATATTGTCTGATGTTACTGAAATAATTAGAATTAGCAAATTCATAGAGTCAGGAAGTAGAATACAGGTTATCAGGGACTGGAGTGGGGAAGGGGAATGGGGGAGTTAATACTTAAGTGGCACAGTGTTTTTATTTGAAGTGCTGGAGATGTTTTGGTAATGAATGGTGTTGATGGTAGCACAATATTGTGAATGTAATGAACACCATTGCATTACGTATTTGAATGTGGTTAAAATGGGTAATTTTAGGTTATATATGGTAACAGAATAAAAATTAAAAAAAAAAAAACAACAAAAACATAGGACTGTGGAACATAAACAGTGAACCCTAATAGAACTATGAACCATAGTTAATAATAAAATTATAATATTCTCTCATCAATTGTATCAAAGTTACCACACACACACACACACACACACACACACACACACAAGCATATGAAAGACAAGCCACAGACTGGGAGGAAATATTTCCAGATTTGTCTATCTAATAAAGCATATTCAGAATATGTAAAAACTTGTACAATTCAACATTAAAGAATACATCCAGCCCAGTTTAAAAATTGGCAAAGGTTTTGTGTAAATATTTTACCAAAGAAAATATGTGAATGGTTAATAAACACATTAAAAGGTGTTCAACATCAGTCATTAGGAATACGTAAATTAAAACTACAGTGCAGTACTATTACATGTAACCTAGAATGGCTACATTCATAAAGACGGGATCGTAGATAACTCCCTGGTGTCAATGGGATGCTGGGAATGACTGAGCGATTCTACCGGAAAAGACCAACATGAACTCCCGGGAGTGATACAGAGAGGGTTTTGGCCGAGGTTGAGAACACATGACACCTCTTTATGTGGATGGTAGCTGCTGAAATAATGGGAGAGATGGTGCACAAGCAGGATTTGCAGTTTACCTGGGACTTGGCCCTCCTCTAAATTTAGGTGAGAAGTTTTCTAGACAGCAGACAACCAAAGTGCAGGACTGCAGGCAGTGCACATGGCAGTTGAAGAAGCGAAGAGCCAAACATAGATAAATTCATCATTGGAACTGATAGCAAGTTTGTTATCCAAGGTATGATAGAACTGATTGCTGACTGGAAAGAAGATGGCTGGGAAACAACCTCTGAATGGGGTGATAACAATGTTCTAATACTGGATTCTGATGATGGTTGCACAATTTTGTAAATTTACTAAAAATGGTAGTAGTAATGATAATGAATCGGTCTTTAAAAAAAGTTTATTTTCTGTCTGAGAACATCTAATTACTCCAGTCTGCTGCAGGACCTTTAGTGACTTGTGTTCCTGGTTCTCTCAGTATGGTATTTCAGGACCTCATTTAACAAGCCAGAAATATTTGTTAAGCAGGTACTAGACCACATACTTGCCCAGTGTTTCCTTTCATCCTTAACCTACAACAGATGATCAGAACCTGAACTCCGGTCACCTCTTTTCTGCCCTTCCCAAACAAACCCTAATATCTCCGTTTTTTATATGTTGCACATGTTGCCCAAGTGGAACATTTGCTTCCTCATCCTCGTACCCTGCATTTTCACATAACTTCACCTTTCAAACAGTAATTAACCTCTTCGAAATATCTCAAATTTACTTCTATAAAATACAACTTTTCCTTCCTTGAACACTACTTGTTTTTGTTTTAATTTATAATTATATTACTATAATTCAATTTTATTATTAAATATAATGATTGTAATTATTCTTTTCTCTTTTTGGTCTTAAGTACTATTTAACAGAAACGTATTGCAAAATATCTTATAAATAGTAACTAATATTTATTGAATTATATTTTTATTCAAGTGTGATTTATTATGTTCACTGTCCATGCAAATTTAATTCACCTTTTTCTAAGTAACAAGCACTTGGAAAAGGATTGTGAAGTTGAATTGATTAGTTTTGAGAACGTCATGGTATAGCTTGCAGAGAGCAAACTCCGATTATCTTAGGGATGGCATTAACCTTGTGAGTTTTCTATGGCCTACCTTTGATATCCACACAGCATATGGCTCTGTCTCTCAGTGTTGACCCAGATTAACCACCTTCATAAAATGTAACATTGAGTATTAATTTGCAGTCATAATAACTGTCTCAAACACCAGAATGCTCATGGATGGACAGAAAAATATACTGCTTATTTTTACAGATCAGCCTGGGATAGTAATCACATTTCTTGGTGAGCATGGACTCAGTTGTCTCAGTTTAAGAGAAATCCTCATATTATTGTCACCTTTGAGCCCCTCAGACCTGTGAGTGGCATCCCTCCTTGATACTTTCATAGCATCTCATTGCACACAAGACAGTATATTACAATTACCTATTATTTATAGTCCCTGGTAGCCTGTATACTTCTTGACTGAAGGGATTATTTCCTAACATCATAGCCAGAACTTAGCACAGGGCTTAGCATTCAGCAGGTATTTGTTTATTTGGTGAATGAATGGAGTGTGATGGCAAAAGACTTACTTTTTCTTGGACAGTGCTTAATTAAGTATAACCCAAGTTTATTCCTGTGGGTCAATTATTCTATCCCATTGCTGATCTTTGTCATTTTAATTGACACATTTTTTATTTAGATAATTTTATGGCTTAGTCAGTTCTTGCTTTCTTCTTATTTTTGCATTTAACACTAGTTGGGTAAGTTTATGGGCTCTTTTTAATTTTGCTGTATATAATCTAAAGTTTAACTTAATAACTTTATGTTTGAAGGATGTGTATAGGCAGATTTTAGAAATCCCACATCTCTACTGGAAATGACCAGACTTTAAAAGTTTTGTAATGAAAAAAAGGATGCACCATTATTTCTTATTCTATTGGGATAGGAGAAACCACTCACTGTCTTGGGTATGAAAAACAATATTTTCTGTATAAGCATTGAGCACTATAAAGGAGGAACTGTAAACTTGAATTGTACAGATATTTCTTGGAAAAATAAACAAGAGGTTATTCAGGGGAGGAAGAACTATAGGAAATCAAAAAAGCATGAAAAACAATTCCTGGCAAACTGTGACCCTGACATATTATGTGAAAATGAGATGTTTCTAGGCTAGAAAGTCCAGAAAAGGACTAAACAAACATATGGGAATTTATTATATGATAAAGTAGCATCTCAAATCAGTAAAAGATGGATTATCTAGTAAATGTTTTCTGGACAACTGGGTGACCATCTGGGAAAAAAAATAAGGTTGGAACCCTATTTCAAGCCATGTAGTAGAAGAAGAAAACAAAAAAAAAGCATAGGCGTTTTTCTTAAAATGGTTTTAAGAATGGGGAATCTCATTCCCCAGAAACCATCTCAAAACCTGGAAGCCATCCAAAAAAGACTGAACAATTCAGTTATGTAAAAACAAATTTAAAATTGTACCTAGAAAAAAAACATTGTAAAGAAATTAAAAAGACAATAAACTATAGAAAAATATTTTCAATCGTATCTCAGACTTTATTTGAAGAATTTCTGAAACCCAACAAAGAAAATCCAGATACAGTAGAAAAGTGAGAAAAGAATATGCTTACACTAAAGGGAAGTCCAAATATCTGTTAAATACATGAAAAAAGTTGTTGAGATCCACTTATATAAAGAAACATGCAAATTAAAACTATAATGTGATACCATTTTAAGCCTATTAATTGGCAAAGATCAGACAGTTTGATATCTCTGGGTTGGAGAAGATATGGGAAATGGGCAATGTCATACATTGTTGGTGGGAATATAAATTATTACCACTCTACAAAGAGATATTTGACAACATTTGTCAAATGTTAAAATGCGTATACCATCTGACCAGTAATTCCACATCTAGGAATTTATCCTGCAGGTATAGGATAAAGTACAGACATTAAATATCTGACGTTATTCATTGTAGCATTATATGTAATATAAAAGACTGGAAATAGCCTTAAAGACTGAATCTCTGAGAATTGCTTAAAACCATTGACATATCCAGTTAATGGAGCACTTTAGAGCTGTTAAAAAAAAAGTACCAACTTTACATGAAATAAAATGATATCGAAGTTACTATTGTAAAGCAAAAATAGCAAGTTGTAGAACAATGTCTCTTTTATATAGCCTTTATATTAAAGGGGGATAAAAACAATACACATGCATAGGGGGTGTGTGTATGTGTGCTGGCTCTCTAGAAAAACATATGAGATATTGATAGCATCCAATGCCTTTAGAGAAGGAAACTGGTATCTAGAGAGAAGTGGAAGGAAGGAGACTTTTCAATTTATTCATTTTTCTGCCATTTCAATCTTCAGTGTCTCATATTTCACTCAAAAGTAAATAAATTATAAATAGTTCCCCTTTTGTGCTCCCCCACCCCCTAAAAAGACTTCTGCTTTGCTTTCAAGGTGCAATATTATGTTTTATTCCCATCTGTTATTTTGTTTGGTTATTATGGACCTATATCCTTAAGGGAGAAATTTATTGTAGTTTATCTCTGGTTTTGTTTTCCAGGACTTTGTTGGCATTAGGTTGTCATGTGGGTATATCAGATGAACATGCTGAAGAAAAGGTGAAAAAAATGAAGCTACCCAAGAAGTAAGTTGAATGTCTCACCAATATTAAGTAGTTTATGCATGGATGTATTGCACTCAAATAAATCTTGACAGAAACCTTGACATGTTGCTTCTATTTAAGCTATAAATCAGGTTCAAGAGTTTAAACTTGCTGAATCACACTTGAAGTAGTGTCTGTCAGATTGCCCATAAAGGAAAAATCTCAGAATATATTTGGAGGTGTATTATAAGAAGTGTGTCATTTTCCCTGTGTTTGTGTATGCATGCACAGATTTGTCTATGTTCCTAAGTGATTATATGTGGCTTTCCACTTTCCACCAAAAAATTATTTACTAATATTACTTTTATAAAGAAAATATATTTGCAGAATAAGTAGATGTCAGTATTATTACCGCCATTTTAAGATGAGTAAACGGAAGCAGATAAGCATTATAGTAGTGGTTTTGCTGGTTGTACCACTGTCTGTGATCCTGATTAACCTCTGCAAAGCTCAGCTTTCTCATCTGCTAAAATTTATTAATAAAACCTACTTCACAGAGATGTTTTAGGTATTAAATGTGTAAGTGCCCGATTGATGATAGCTGCTTCATATTATTTTTTTTTAATTTATTTTAAGTATTCAAGCCAATTTTCTGAGACCCATGAATTGTAAACAGCAACCTGGAAATTTTTTCAATAATATGATGGAAATAGAAACAATGTAACCCAGGTTTGTCAGTAACCCAGGTCCCCAAGTTACACCAAATAAATCAAACCCAAGTGCAAATTTATGCTTTCCTAAGCCAATGCAGATTCTAGCACGTTCTCTGACTTGCAGAGAGTTTATTATCCTTTCATTAAAGCCATTCACTCTCTCAAATTTTTAAGAAAGTATACCAAAAGGCATAATTATGGCAAAAACCCGCAACTATTAATTATACCTGTTTATCTTTCATTTAGAGGCATCTTATTTAATCGGATTTTCATAGGGATAGGAAAAGAGAAATTTAAAACACCTTTGCCAATGTAATTAATAAATCCATTTTATCACGTGCTATGCATGTATCTGTGTGTGTGTATACAGTTATATATATATATTTTTTTTAATCAAAACCTTGGAGCTCGTTCCATTTTTGGAATATATATTACTGCTAGAAAACCTGATTAGTAAAGCCACTTTTCACTTTCAAAACAATCAGCCTGCAAAGAATTATCTTTTGTCAGAAAAAATCTGGCTTCCTTTTTCTGCTAAAACAAACAGGTTAATACATGCTCCTGTGACAACTATCTCAGTTCTGACTTCTAAATCGAAGACTGATAAGAAGATAGGTAGACATATAGACAGAAAGACAGATACACACATGGCACAGGGCTTTGATGAAAGTTTGTCTCCTTGTTGAAATAAGGTCCTCTGCTTTTAGGCTGCTTACACTGATGCTTTTTCTTTGTATTGTTCGCAGTAGCTATGAGAGTAGATGGGGAAATGATAAAGGTGAGGTCATTAAATGAAAACTGTACTCACATCTGCTCACAGTCTAAACTGTATCTGAATTCACAAGATTCCATTTTATTCTTACACTATTGGCAAAAATTAAGGAATCTTAACAACAATGTGGATGCAGGTGCAGAGCAGAAAACATCTAAAAGTTTGGAGAAGTTTTTAAAACTGTCTTAAAAACAGTTTGGCATTATCATTTAAAAGTAAACATTTGAATACCTTATTACTCAGCTGTTTCACTCTAGGATTTATGCTCTCGAGAAAGTCCATACTTTTTTTTTTTTTCCAATTAGACAACAAATATTTAAACTGTTGTTCATAGCAACATTATTTTAATAGCAAAACAATAGGGGGAGGTGGATGGGAGGTAGAAGAATGAGTAATAGTCTACAGTAAGAAAATGGATAAATTTTGATATAATCACATGGTAAATTGAATGATTTGTATTTCTGAGCAAAATAGGTGAATCCTAAAAAATAATGCTGAGGGTGAAATAAAATATATCACACAAGGGGAAATACAGTATAACACCATTCTTTAGAGGCTCAAAAACAAGTAAAACTAAGCAATATATGTTATTTATGATATATTCTTATTTAATGAGACTTTTTTTAAAGCAAATAAATTTTCATTCTAGATATTAATTATCTTTGGAATGAGGTATAGGCAGGGATGTGGGATGGAGAACACACAGATAGATGGAAAGGTATTAGTCTAATTATAATGCTTTAAAGCATATTCTTTTGTATGTGTCTAATATATATTAAAGTTATTTTTAAAAATAAAAATATGATAGATAATAAATCTAATTATATCATGAATTACAGCATATATAAATGCATTAAATCTCCAGTTAAGAGAAAGATATTGTAAGATTGGATTTAAAAAGATAAAACACACTGCACACAATCCAGAAAATAAAATCCAGGTAGAGGAGAAACATCAAGAGCTTTAGAAAATAGAAAATTTGGAAATAAAATAATTAGAAAATGATATGCCAGGCAGTATTACTCAAAAGGAAACTGATGTAACCATATTAATGTAAGACAAACTAATAGCTCTTCAGGCAAAAATATTGGGGAAAGAAGGTTACTACATGAGGATGAAAAAAGATAGGCATTATGCTGTAACAGCTTTTGTACTCACCAAATAAAACAACCTCAAAAAAAATATTTTTTCAAGAAGAAATAGACAAATCTACAAACTGATACCTGTGGCAAATAAATATTCATGAACATTAATGGAGATTTAAAACCTTACAAGTAAAAGCTTGACATATATAGAACACTGCCTCCTACAGTAGGTGATTATTCATTCTCAAGCACACCTGGAACATTTTAAAAACTTGACATATTTTAGCACATAGGACACTGGTATCATAAAGATCACATTCAATGAATCTCAAAGAATAACCCTACAACAGCAGACATAAAGTCATAACACTTAGAAATTTTAAAACACCTCTAAATAGTTCACACACACATGATAGTCTCAATAGCTTTTCTACTGATTTCTACCAAATATTCAAGAACAAATACTCTTGAATGAAAAAGAAGCATTCAAAGATATCATCATGGAAATGTAATAATGTAAGAAAGGAAAAAGAAAACACATCATATAAAGCATATGGGTTGCTTATATAAAGTGATACTTGGAGAAAGTTAAAGAAAGGAAATCATAATAAGAAAAAATAATGAATTTGGTGGGGATGGGAAGACCAATGACACCAAAAGAAAGAATGTTTTTCTTAGCAATTTTAAGAATATTTTTAGGATAGTAAAATGTAATAACTTTCTTACAAAATTTTTTTAAGTTAATGAAATGAACAAATATGTAGAATAATATCAAAATGGACTCAAGAAGAAAGAAAACTTGAATAGACCTTTAACTATTAAAACATGGAATTAGTAATATAAAATATAAAATATAAACATACACACACATGATAGTCTCAATAGCTTTTCTACTGATTTCTACCAAATATTCAAGAACAAATACTCTTGAATGAAAAAGAAGCAGCATTGCACAGCTTATTTTCTGAGATTAGTATAACCTTGATACAAAAACCCAGATCAGAACACTATGAGAAAGGAAATTTATAAGCCACTCTTACTTATGGACATAGGTGCAAAAATGCTAAATAAAATATTAGTAAACAATTCAGCAGTGTATTAAGAAAGTATATTATGATTGAGCTGAGTTTATTCCAGTAATGAAAGGATGGGTTAACATTAGAAAATACACTCAGTAAATTCACTCCTTAATAAAGGAGGAAAATTCATATGATTCTGTCAATACATATGAAAAGCAGGCAAAGGATAGGAACAGATAATTCATTGAAGAGAAAACTTAAGAGCTGGTAAACACATAAATTCAACTTCATTAATGTTGAAACTGCAGACTACCCCAAAAGGCTAAGATCTCCAGCTCAAAGTTTGAGCCTTCTCGTTAGTAAGATTGACCTGCTAACCTTTGGACTAAAAGTTAATGAGATCAGAGTTTGAGCACAAAGAGAATGGAGCTTGATTCCGGGAGGAACTCATCCACCACCCTTAGAGAAGACAAGATGAATAGAGAACCCAAATGGTTCAAAACGGGCGCCTTTGCCCATCGTTCTCCTTGTCCTTATGGTGGTCAGCAGTAGCTTTTGGATCCCATCCTCATCACCAAAACTGATAAAAGAAAAACTTGTCATGCAGTTTAGCATCTCACAGCTTTATTGAGTGATTCATGAATTGGGCAGCATCCCGTTTAGAAGTAAAGGAGTTCTTCCTGGGGGATGGAAAGGGGAAGCTCATATAGGGTGATTCTGTGGAAGCAATTGAGGAGATATTCTGATGGGCTGACATGAAGTTTACACTTTATAAAGGGAAGGTGGGATCTTAAAAAGAGGGGAACAAATACACATTGATTAGTATGGTACCCTTGTCCATTCTGATAAACTAGCTCTGCTGGACCCAAACTAATTTTATCACCAAGGTGATACTTATCAGCAGCCTTGTAGGGTGTGTTCCATTTCATCAGAAAACCCCTGCAGGTCACTTGTTTTTGTCTTCTGAAAAAGCCCTTCTCCAAAAGGGGTCTTCTCTTTGCAACACTCAATGTAGGCAGTCATTTTATTTTACTTAACAGTACAGATTTTAATTGAGAGAA
This sequence comes from Choloepus didactylus, assembly GCF_015220235.1. Taxonomy (NCBI): domain Eukaryota; kingdom Metazoa; phylum Chordata; class Mammalia; order Pilosa; family Megalonychidae; genus Choloepus; species Choloepus didactylus. The sequence continues at coordinate 22,276,130 of NC_051308.1, forward strand.
GTGATGATTCATAGAACAAGATTTCATATTAAACCTTTCCTCCTGGTGTCAATTATTCCTTCCAAGGGAGTTATTAGTGGCTAGATTAGAGAAGAGCAAGATACAAATGTAAATATATTGAGTGATTTAGAATATACATCCTTCTGAAATAGTTGTAGGACGTACAGGTCAATAATCTCTAGATGAATAAGTAAAAGATTAGAAATGATCACAGATTAGAACATGGCAGATTATAAATTATGTTTTAGTTTTTCTTTAAAGAAATTATTGAACAAAAATATTTATGATGTTCATATGAAGATTAATTTTTCATTAAAATTTGATAAGAACTGGTACTCAATTATTTTCTGCAGTTGCTTTTTATCAGGTTTACCTCTGCCATTTCTCAGTTTGACTTACTTTTTTGATGTTGTTGGAAGCATGTCTTTTCTGAATGCCAAGGTTTTATATGGCACATATGTGCCTTGAAAGTAGCTTCTGTGTAACTGTTTGAAATGGGGTAAATTTCAGCACACAACCCTTGGGCTATGATCTGTAAAAGAACAACATCATAGTATAATAAATTTCACAGTTTAAAATATTTCTGTTGCTGTTTCTTTTGCAAATTTTCTATAACCGTTCATGAACCTGCAGTTTAGAAAAACTGTGAAATTAAAAATCATTGACATGTTAACGGGGCAGCCTCTTTTATGTCCTTATATCATTAATGATACTTGTTCAACTTAACTGTGCTACAGGTACAAGAGAATATTTTAGAGACCCTTTAATAATCAGGCAAGTTTGATATATTAACTGGAATTAAATGCAACTATCCCTATTGGAAAATAGACAATTTGAGAATTAGGTTTTTTTTTCTGATATTTGTTACACACTTCACAAAAAATCATGTTAGATATTTTGACTGAAACTCCTCTAAAATTTCTTAAGGATTATTCCAGAAAGTATAATTGATTGTACATGTGTTCTCCCTTTCTCTCTGTTCTTCTTCCCCTCCTTTCAAAACAAACAAGCAAACAATTGAAGAGTACCCCACATTATCTTCTGTTCTTAAATTCATAAAATCTTCCCACATTTATTGTAAAACTAAACTCGACCCATTGCATAGTTTAATGTACATAGAGCTGAATTAATGTAGGAATAAAGAACACTGCAACTGAAAAGGAATCCATTCCATGAGCTTGTGGTTCCCAATAGCTAACATGCCTGAGCAATTGAGATGTTTTAGAGAAATCTGTAGATTTAAATGAAAATAAAATCCTTGCCTGAAAATAAAAACAATTTATTTGAAGTTTTTATTTTATTTTATTTTTTAGCATTTTTCTGTTATTAAGTCAACACAAAACACAGTAGGTCAGAAACCGGTTGCCTGTGTATCACTGGGAGGTAAGAGGTAGTGTCAGTCAGTGGAGTGTGTTAGAATCCTCTGAGGGGCTTTTTTTAACTTGTGCTAGATTTTACCTCCCACTCATTCCCCTCAATACTGTGAAGCCACTGTCAGTGATGGAAATGGAGCATGTGGTATCCCTCAGGTACTGGGGCAGATAAAAGCCTGAGAATTATATTTTCAATGCATATATGTGTATATAATTTTAAAGCCACTTTCTAAAATGAATACCCATATGCCAAATGTGTATCCATATGTATATACAAGCACATGCACAAAATTCAGTTCATGTAAATATTTACTTAAATGAAAAATGGTGTTACAAATACAGTTATTTTATTTATTTATTTATTTATTTATTTTGCTATAAAGATGAGGTATTGTGATTGTGAAGGAATAAGGTTTATATACTCTTTTTATGTATAGTGGGTAAATTTCGTAGATCACAAATTTTTAAATGTGCCAATAGGTAACATCGTTATTTTCCCCTGACTGGGCTTAATTTCAGATTTTAGTATGTGGCCGTTAGCCCAAAAGACTGAATACAGTTTGATAGTAGAAACGTAATCCTACTCCGTTTAGTGTAGAGTCAATTAAATCAATGTTTTCTGTGTTTGTTCCCACCTTTCAATCTTGATTCAAATGTCATCTCAAGGAGTCTTCCCCCACCTCTTTAAAATTGTACACTATATACAAATGTGCTTCCTCCCAACTCCCTTTTTCTACTTTATTTTTCTCCACAACATTTACTTCTTCTGTTATCTCATTTTACATATTTATTTTGTTTACCACCCGATTCTGCACCAGAATGTAATTTCTATAAGTACATATGTTTGTTCATATTATTTAATGATAAATCGTTAATTCCTAGAATGGGGCCTGAAACATTCTACCTTTGTTGTTGAATTTGAATTCAAGGTTTATTTCCCTCTTACTCCCAGAGCTATGTTCAGATTCTGGGCACTCACTTCCCCTCTGCGGAGGGACACTCGGTCCTTGGTCATTCTGATCTGAGTTCACTGCTATCCACTGAGTCGTCTAACACATCAGCTGACCTTCATTCATCTCGCGGGCATCTTTTGGATGTATGTTTTCCCCACTGATCTTTGGTGATGGGTCCACACTCTGCTTGCTTTCCTAATCTCCTCTGTGGGTCCTCAGGCCACTGCCCCTTTCACCATTTCTTCCCTGCCTCTCCCTAGGGGCCCTGGAGATCTAAGGATGCTCTCTGGCAGGTTGGGGATAGCAGTCCTTGGTGGAGGAAAGTGGGAGGATTGCCTCAGGTCCTGTCAGCCTAGACTTTAGATAGATGGATAGATAGACAGACAGACAGATAGATTGATTTTTTTCTTTATTAGAGAAGTTGTGGGTTTACAGAACAATCATGCATAAAATACAGGATTCCATACCACCCTATTATTGGTACCTTGCATTGGTGTAGAACCTGTCAGCCTAGATTTGCTTTGTCGTGTAGTCTCCTGAAGCCGTACTGCACAAGACTTTGAGTGTGGATGATTCTGGGACCTTGCTGTTTTCCTGAATACAGTCTGGGAAGTTAGGGAGAAGTTCACTTGGGCTCTGGAATCTACTTGGTCTGTAACTCAGCCTAGTAGGGGTTGGACCTTGCTTGCTTTGTCTTAACACTACCCTCCTCTAGGCTATGGAATCTTTAGCCTGTCTGGGATGGGAAAGCCTTGGCTCTTCATCTGTTCTTCCTTTATATCCTTGCTCTTTTGGTATTCGAAAGTAGACCTTTTGAAAATCAGAAGACCATTCTCAGCAATGAATTTTAAAAACCTATTTAAAAAACCCCCAAACCCAGAATGGCCTTTTCTGGTCTCGTTCTTGAAATGACCCTTTCTTGGGGCAGTAGCTACTTCAGGGTCTTTTTTCAAATGAGATGAGGTGTAGCAGGACCTTAGAGTAAAAAGGAATGGGGCGGGGGGTGGAGGGGAATGTTTGTGTGCGCATCCTCACATAACATATTTAAGAACCAAACAAGAGGTGAAGTGATAGATGGAACATATCCCTTATCTTTTCCCTTTCCATTTTCTACATTAAAATGAATTCTTCATTTGCATTTGCTTTCTGAAGAAGGGTTTTTGAATATTCTCTCTTTCTGTGAAAATGTCAGCCCAGTATTCATTTTTAGTAGATGTGCTTCCAGCAAAACTTGTTCTTAATATCTCTGTTGTGCATTCATCTGAGATTTTCCCATTTGTTCCAAGGTGCTTGAAGAGCTGATTTGGTTTTGAAATTTACAGCTAACATCCACTGAACTTGGACATAATCTTTTCATGTTTACTTCTCATCTTTTATAGCATAGTGACTTCCAAGCCTCATTTAACTTGATTCACCCTAAACAAGTAAAACTCACAGGGTAGGGATAGCTGGAAAAAGGAAAGGCTTGTTTCTCTAGTTTTGTTATTCTGCCACGTTTATGTTGCACTACTTTAACTGGCACTTCAGTGATATTATATGGAACAACTTTTTCAAACCACATTTATGGTACCTGCCTAGGAAAATTGTGGGTCAGACGGGAATGAAGCACAAAACTGTATTGCCACTTAACATAATTCATAAATGGAGCCAAACTCTATCAATTTTTTGTTTACATCCATGGTAATTTGAGGCAAATCAAACTGGCAGTTTGCCAGTTCATGGTTTTATGTTGGCTTTTTTTTTTTTTTTTTTTTTATTCCTCAAGTAAGAAGCTATTTTTAAAAGGAAACTGAAGCCCAGGAAGTTTATGTAATTTATTAATCTCACTTTTTAAAATTATATTCAATTCTATACTCTGTCAAAATGAAACTGAGTTAATAACTGAAAAAGAAATTTTATACTTTGAGAGGTGAAGGTATTAAATGTATATATTTTAATTCCATGTATATTACTTGTAAGTTATTTTGCAAAATGACTGATGGCACTGAGATCTTCCTTGATAAAGTAGGAAAAGGGAAAGCCTATACATAGTATATAAATAGAATGGAGGAGAGAGAGCTCAGTTGACTGATTCTGGCAAAATTTTCCCAGGAAGTTCAAGAATGTAGCGTATAATACATAGATGTTTGTAATATGAAATGTACATATTTTGTTTTCATATAATTAATAATAATATGACCTTTCCCTATTATTTGAGCTAGGAAATACTATTTCCCAAAATTCATATAGCAGTCTTTCCTTTATTTCCTTTAAATTTACAGAAATATATTCAAAAACTATGATTGAAACCATTTAGCTTCCAAGATTCATGCCAATCACATTTTATTCAAAAAGCTTTGTCTTTGTTCTTTTTCATCCACAAGAAGATAATAGTTCATATTAGCAGTTGATTGCCCTTTGTGTATCTAATCAAATTGTATTAATAAGATGAAATGGATATTCTTGGCCAAATTACATTTATGCCCTTTTAAAATTTTCTCATTTTGATATAATTTGATTCTTGGTTACTTTGTCACGATGTACTACAAACAGAAAAATGGTTTTATAAATCACTGTTGATACCGTTAATTCATATTGGCTAAATATTCATTATGCCAGCTATGTTAGCAAATAATGTAACTTGAAGTCAATGAATTTCAAAGATACATGTATTTATTGTAATTGTATAACACGATTTAAAGAACAACACTGAAGACTTCCAGGAAGATGGTAGAATAGGGAGCTCCAAGACTCAGTCTTTCCTCCAAAATTGCTAGTAAACAGGCAGGAACTGTCTGAAACAACTGTTCTGGGGCTCCAGAGGCCAGAAGAGCACTGTATAGCAGCCACAGAAGAATGGGAGGAAGAGGCTGATAATCTACAGTAAAGAACTGTAACTTTCTTGGCCCAGCCATGGCTGGTGCCCATTCCCCATTCTTGTGATGGTCTGCTTTGGGATCCAGTCCCTGGCTAGCTGCTACTCACAGTAAGGGGCATAAAAATCCTCATACCTAAAAGCAGGATGGGCACCACCAAGGACTGATCAGTGTTTGATTTGTGAATTCAGATTGCTGGGTCCCAGCCCTGAGCTCCTGTTTCAGCCCACCCTCAACAAAGGTGGTGGCAGCCGTTGTTTCAACCCTGACCCTGACAGGGGTGAAGGAGGTGGAGATTTAAAGTCACAGTGCCTCCTTGGGGCTGTGAGGAACAATTTGCTGAAGGGTGCCATCTTCAGGGCAGGCCAGGAAAGCATGGATTTAGAAAGCTGTCCAGGAAGTTTTTGGTGGCCATCCATGGACAGCTAGAGACAGTGAAAGAAGTGTTAAACAACTATAGAGGCAAAACAGAAACAAACAGAATAGATCAGGATTTCCAGAGAAGGAGCAAAGGAAAAGAAGATTTCTTCTGGCGGTGAAACAATTGCGTAAAACATGCAATCTTAAAAATTGTACCACATATCCAGGGCAAGAATGAGATAAAGAATAGCTTGAAAGAGCTCTTCAGTTAAACACAGGCTATTCAAAGTGTCTAGAATAAATTGAACCAAGTCATAAAGAAGAGCCTTAACATGAAGCCAATCAACAATAAAACTCTAGGCAAGAGAGAGAAACTGATCTCTAGATTAAATACATCAAAATAATCAGATTAAACACATCAGAATAATCTGATGCCTAGATATCAGCAAAAATTTACAAGCCATACTAAGAAACAGGAAGATATGGCCCAGTCAAAATAACAAAACTTCAGGGGAGACAAAAAATTTGAGACAATTAATCAAAGATGTTCAAAGAAATCTCCTAAATCAATTCAAGGAGATGAAGGATAGCCTGACTAAGGAGAAAAAGGATATGAAGAAGACACTGAGTAAGCATAAAGAAGAATTTGAAAGTATAGAAAGAAACATAACATTATGGGTATGAAGGGCAAAATAGAAGAGATTAAAAATACACCAGAGGCATACAACCTCTGGCATATTTGAACAGACAGAAGAAAGAATTAGCAAACTGGGAGATAGGATGATCAGAATATTACAGGCAGAAGAAAAGAGAGAGAAAAGAATGCTTTCAGGATTCTCTCTTTATCTTTGGCAGTTGATATTCCGATTAGTTTGTGTTTAGAGTAGGTCTATTAAGATTTATTCTGTTTGGAGTATGTTTTACTTCTTGGACATGTAGATTTATGTCTCTCCTAAAAGTTGGGAAATTTTTGGCCATTATTTCCTCAGATACTCATTTTGCCCCCTTTCCCTTCTCTTCTCCTCTGGGACACCCATAAGGTGTTTATTTGTGTGCTTTATGCTGGCATTCACGTCCCTGAGACTGTGCTCATTTTTTTTTTCCGTTCTTTTCTCTATCTGAGCTCTTCATCTGATTCTTACCCTGTGAATACAGTACAATTTTTAGGATTGCACTTTTTGTGCAGTTGTTTCACCCGAAGGAGGAAGCTTCCCTTCCTCTTTTCCTTGTCCAGGAATCGTGATCTGTTTCTGTTCTGCTTCTATACCTTTTTTCTACTTCTTTCCTAACCTCTTGCTGCTTTTTCCTGGAGGGCAATTCTGGGAGGAGGGTCACCCTGGAGAGAACTTTTCCAAGTCTGTATTTCCCCACCAAAACAGGGCAAGGTACCCACAAAGAGGATGCAGACCAGCTCCCAAGAGCCCTGGAGAGGGTCAGGAAAGAAGCCCAAAGCTTTTGTGATGACTATCTGACCAGCATATGGTTCCTTTCAGCAACCGTTCCCTGAAACCCTAGGGAGGCCCTGCGACTTTAAACTTCCACTGCCTTCAGTCCTGTTAGGGGCAGGGTTGAACAATGGTCTAGGCAGTCCCAGTCCATGGCAGGCTGAAACAACACCTTAGAGCTGGGACACAGCGATCGGAATTAGCCGATCAAAAACTGTGATCAGTGCTTGGTCGTGCTCCCCCACCCCCTTCTTGGAGGAGAGGACTTCCAGGTCCCTCTCTGTTGGGCAGCAGTCAGCCAAGGACCGAGGCAGCTGCCTTGCAAGTGGGGCGTGGGTGCCAGCAGCTGCCCCTGAGCAAGGTACTCACAGTCCTTTGCTCCAGTTTCTCTGCCTCTTGTTCCTGCTCTTCCTGGGTGCTGTACAGTGCTCTCCTGGCCTCCAGAACCCCAGAACAGACAATTCCTACCCATCTGCTAGCTGTTTTGGAGGAGGAGTGAGTCCTGGAGCTCCCTACTCTGCCATCTTCCCTGGACGTTCATAAGCTCTTTCTTGAAGAAAATATGTTCTGAATGAGAACTTGTTTATATGGCTGTGCTTACAGTTTCCAGATTTGTTTGTCTATTTAGACATCAGAATTCTGTAATACAAAGACTTGTATGAGTGGTTAAAAAATCTCATGTGGCTTCTTGATTAAAAAAATGCTAATTGCCCATGCCTGTGTAGTTCTAATTTAAAACAACAAAATTTCATTTCTATAAATTTTGCTTGTGAATGTAAGTCAGATGACATGAGCCAGTAATTAGGTATAATTGTTGTAATTGCTAGACCAATCTAATTTATTTAAACAAAACAAAATATTTCTAAAACTTGCCTATAAACAAATTGGTTATGAAATATGAGATGTTTATAATGGAATAGGAGCAATTAAGATAAAGCCAACTTGATTCAACCTTAAAAAATTATTTATTGCTGAAATACAGTGATTCATTCAACAAATTTTATTGACTGCCTACCATGTATTGGCCACTATTCAAGGTGTTGGGGATAGCTATAAACAAAACAGACAAATTCCTTGCTCTCAAGGAGCATACCTTGTAATGACGCCAGCCATGGCCTAGAATAAAAAATGAAGAAAGACAATTTATAGACTGTATCTTAAAGAGCACTTTCTTATATGTTCTGATGATGTTTCTTAGCAGAATTATGTGATTTTCTTTTCTTTGCACAAAAGGAGAATCTTTTAGATGAAGATGCATATGTATTTATATTAATTTGGTAAATAAAGTTAATTTTTTGATTAGCTGTATATTGAAAGGCGGCTATCTGCCTAGCACTGTTGTGAGTATAATGGCAGTTAAAAAAATGGATCAGAAGCAGATTCTGACCTCAAGGGCTTACATTCTAATTGTAGGGAGAACAATAATGGCAGAAGAATGAAAGAGAATCAGTAGTTAAATAGAATGAGACACAGGTTTGTTGGTGGGGTGGTGGGCAGTGCTACTGTCCTTAGTGCATGGAAGAGTGTGTTGAAAATTTAATACTTTGAATTTTCTTCCAAAAGAATAAAACTTATCCCCATTTTAGTACCTTCTCTCTCCAGCTCAGTGTATGAAAGTAGTCTCTGGTAAGAGTCCATTAAAATCTAGGCTATAATAATATGTTAGGTGATTATATAGCTGAGATTTTCTCTACTTTCTAGCCTCTCTTATTTGGAGGCTTCCTAAATGTAAAAAGCATGACAGAGAAATAAATTAAAAATGCATTAATTTTCCTCATATAATAGTAAACAGATTGTATCCAGAAGGATTAATTGATTTACAAAATAAATATTAATTAATATTATATTCAAAAGTTGGGCAAAAAAAAAGAAAAAAAGAAGTAGGGGAAAGATGAAGATTTTAAGAGAAATCAAATATTTTGATATATATGAAAGCCTCAAGCCTGTTAGGAATACAATGATAAGTCCTTCTCATCTTTGGCAGATAGGTAAGTTATCTCATTTCTATATTATTGACGAAAACATAGAGATCATGTGGCATTTCCACTGAATGAATTACTAGCTAAAGTGATAGGAACACAGACTCCCTGACTAGTACTTTGCTAGGGGTTACCACTGTGATTTATGGACCAATTAGAGTTCTGTGGGGTTAGATGAAAGACTATTGTAGGGAATTTTAAATCTTGACTTTCATAAAAAAACCACTTATATATTTCTTTTGCTTTGCTTTGTAGTTACCAGCTGACAAGTGGATACAAGCCTGCACCAATGGACCTTAGCTTTATCAAACTCACCCCATCTCAGGAAGCAATGGTGGACAAGTTGGCTGAAAATGCTCATAATGTGTGGGCTCGAGATCGAATCAGGCAGGGTTGGACTTATGGTATACAACAGGTACACAAGAAAAGTAGTTCTACCAGCACTTGGTCTGATATCTACTCAAGTGGGAATCAGCATAATTAGTAACAGGAGAGTTTAAATATTGTCTGTTTTAAAACTCATATATAAATAAGTCTAATATAATGTACTTGTACATATGTAGCAAAATATGTAGCCTTTTTAGTGCTGGACTCAAGAAGTTAGATGACTGTAGCTCTGGGTGTTATGTAGGAGACATATTTAATATACAGTGGATATTACTAGAACTATGATTTAGAATGTGGTTTTATGTCACTTCTGTCTCTGAAATTGTTAGGGGAAACTTTGGGAATATGAGAATAGTGAAATAAAGGAATAATAAAACAGGTCCACAATTTCTTATTCCAAACCTAAGGTCCAGATGAATTTTTGAAACCAGACTTTTTTTGGGGGAGGGGCTTTTAGAATGGCGATATGCAGATATATCACAGATTACATAACACCCTTAGTAGGACAGTAAATTAATACTTGTTTAGCAAACTTAGAGATGGTCATTCCAAAAGGAATGAATAAAGACTATAAACAGCCTTACATCATTCAGATCTGGTTTCACTGTCAGATGAGTTTTCATTAAAGTTAAGAGAAGAAAGAGGTTTTCAGAGTTTTGTGGATTTCAGAACTGGGGATAGGTGATCGTGGGTCTCTGTTAGTGGTGGTACTTGTGAGAATAGCTGACAGTAATTAACTGCATATTGGGGCAGCACAGAATAGGAGTTAAGAACAAATTTTAGTCTTTCCTCTTACTGTCTGTGTGATGTTGGACAAACTACTAAAATTCGCTGTTCAATTGTTTCCTTATCCATAAATTAACTTCATTATACTGCTTCTGGAAGTGAAAGGTTGACAGCAGTGCCTGGCACGCAACAAATACTGTATAATAAGTAGCCATTACTATTAGATGCTGGTCACTATGTCTAGAGTTTCAGATGGAGTTCCTTCTTTAACTTTCATAACTTTCATAACTCCCCAATTCTCATTCAGTGGGCACACAACCTTAGAGTAACTGGTCCAAGGATACACAGCTGATTCATAGCAGAGCTAGGATTTGGACTCGGGAGAGCCTTCTGACTCCATAGCCAAAATTTTTCATTTCCCTTATACATTGCCTCTCGTTGGGACAGGCTGGAATGCCCTTATAAAAGATTTTCAAGAATAAAAGAGATGGTTACTTAAAAGCTTAGAATATGATTCAAGATAAAGCTTAAAAGTTGGTTTGAAAACTTTACTTCCAGAACCTTTCTAATCCAGTGACTTTTGGCATTTGGAAGAATAAATAAAACTTGAATAGCTTTGAATTTTGTCTTAAAATGATACAATTTTGTATATGGAATTAAACTGGTTAAATCGATGGGAATGTCAGTGCTAAGTCTGTTTAAGTGATTTTGTGTGTGTGTTAACCTGAACCTTATGCTACAGAGGCAAAAAGAAGAAGGTGCCTGTATTGGTTCTCTTGAAAGGGAGAAGACCCTATGGGTCTGTCAGACAAACCTGGATTTCCCTGTTTTCCTCTTCCTGGGCATGTGGTTCCTCCTCCTCATAAAAATGCAAGGCTCTTGTCTGAGCCAGCCGGGGCTCTCGTTTGAACCATTTCTCATTCCCTCACCCAGCTCCCACCCCATCTCCACCAAATTCCCCACTGACTTAGCAGATGTTCGCTGGATTATTTGAATGAGCGTTCTTAATTTTCCTTCACTTTCATGTTTATCATACTCCAGTTCAGAGTTCTTCCTTAATTTATCTTCTTATGCTTTGTATAAACTTGAGTGCGGGAGTTTACTTGAGTTAATTCTCTTCTGTCTTCCTAGCATAGCTGAAATCAGATTCCCAGGACCCCATCTCCCAAGATTCATTAGAGGCTGTAGAATTTCTATGTAGGAAATGTTTGGGAACAGCAACCAAGATGAAAAGGAGGAGGGCTGGGCAGTATGTTTGGAAGCTGCATTGGCAGCACATACATTCTGGTTATAATTCTTGTTTATATTAGGGTGCTTTGGAGTTGTACTGAAGGAAATCCCCATAGTACCCACTCTTGGTGCTACCCTGTCAAGTAACCCAGATGATTTTGATTCTGGGTGTCGGTAGACCACATTTGGAGAGTCCTTATAGGTATTCAGTATGAATTTGCCAGAGGGAGCAAAGAAGGGAGAGAGAAAATAGTTTCCCTTGCTCTTGTTCAGCAGAACAACCCCTGTCGACCCCACCTCTTTTCATTAGATGGTGTAGGGGTCTCCACAGGCTCCCAATTCCTCTTATGCTAAGGTAAATTGAGAATTGATTGTTCTTCTTGAAATATGGAGACTTTGACAAATACTACAGCCAGGTCTCAGTGTTTGGAAAGAATTAATTTCTCAAATGGTGGTGCCTTACAGGCTTGCAGGAATTAATACATCTTCACCATTCCAGTGAAAGTAAGATTTGTACCTCTAAAATTGGGCATCCTTTTGCCAAGATAGTAAGACAACCTCTTCCATTTGTCATCTACACTTTAAGAACCTTTAAATTTAGAGCCTATTTTGTAATAAATACTTTCGAGTTTCGTAGCCACTTTAATATTCTTTGTATTAGTTTCAGCAGTGGATGGAGCTAACTTTATATTTTTCAAGGGGCATAGAATGACTGTCTCAAACACACTAGGTTTTCTCTGAAGAAGGGAAAACAGTCATGTATTATTATTTGACTCAAAATCATTGAGGGATGACCAATACTAATTTGGCTTTTCTCGTAAGAAAGACTTGTCAGTGAACTGAAAAAGGAAATTATATGTTCTTTAAGTTAGCTGCTTGTCTTGTGACCATGGCCAATGGCAGACAGTTAAACAACCTTTGAGGTTGTTTTTTTGTAGAGAGAGCTAGTTTTAAATTGATAACTTATTTATTTGATCAAATCTTTAATATAGATAGATAATTCTGATAATCTTCATAGCCAGGGAAGATAAAGGGAATGAGGAAGGGCAGTTTTTACCCTCAGAAGTATTTTTGATTTGGTAGCTTTCTCATTTCCAAAAGCCGTTGCTATTGCTTTGATGTGCGCTTTTTTTCTTCCTGTAGGATGTAAAAAATAGAAGAAACCCGCGCCTTGTTCCCTATGCTCTTTTAGATGACCGAACCAAGAAATCAAATAAAGACAGCCTCCGAGAGGCTGTGCGGACACTGCTGGGCTATGGTTACAACCTGGAAGCTCCTGATCAAGATCATGGTAGATGTATATCTATATATCTTTTAACCATGCTTGCCTCTGGTTGCAAAATCATGTAATAGGCAAATAAAGAAATAAAAGCGGAAGTACTAGATCGAGTACTCTGATTTGTCCAATTTAGGCCAGTGGTTTGAAATAGTGTTTCTTTCACCTGCCCCAGGATGCACCTGGTGCATTAGACCCATCTCGCAGGGTAGCTTCAGTAGTATGTACCAATAGTAGTCCTTTAACTGATTCTAATCTTGTAAACCGCTCCCCCCAACCTCAACCAGTCTTCCTATATTTTTTGACAAAAGTTTTTTTTGTTTTTTTTTTTTAAGTCTACCCCAATATCCTGTAATGACTAATATTATCAGTATGGTATCAGTGCATAAGAATGAATCTAGATCTTAAAGTAATAATAGCTAATATTTATATAGTTAATGCTCATCATGTGCGACAACTGTTTCTATGACCTTTACATTCTTATTTAATCCTCACAGTAACTCCTTGAGGATGGTACTTGTGTTTTGCTCATTTTACAGATAAGAAAGCTGAGATTCAGAGACTTATGTGTTTTCCATTTTACTAAGTGGTAGATGCAAGACATTCTGACTCCAGAAATTAGTCTTTTGAGTTGAGTAAGTATTAGTATTCCAAGAGATCTTAGTAGTTATTGATCCTTATTTTGCTGCAAGTAAAATTAGATGTTCACTTGATAATAGTACCGTTCATAATCATTATATGGCATCTTGTTTATCTTGAGTTCAGCTTTGTAACTACAGATATTGGGTACACTCTTATTATAAGCCAGATATTACAAGGTGTGCGGGATACCGAACAGATGCCTGCCTTAAAATGTATGTAGTCCACATATCACCTGGATGGAAATATACAATAAAAGGCTTCTAGGCCAAGAAATAGAAATCGGAAAGAGGTATACGACTGTCTGATATAGAGTATGTCCTCAGGCCTATTGGATCCTTTTATTATTATATTTTTAAATTGAGATATATTTACTTAAAAGGCACAGATCCTAAATTTGCAAACTGGTGAATTCTGACATTTGAGTAGACAAAAGGAAGAACCTCCCAAAACAACATATCAAACCTTTCTATCATTCCAGAAAATTCTCTCCTGCCCCTTTCCAAGCGACACCTTCTTCCCCAGCAATGTAACTACTTTTTGGCTTCTATCATCATAGATTAAGTTTGCCTCTTCATGTACTTTGTATAAATGTAATCATTGCAATATGTATTTTTGTATCTGGCTTCTTTTGTTCAATATAATGTTTTTGCAGCCATACATGTTGTTATGTTTATCACAAAAATTATTGCTGAGTAGGATTCCATTGTTCAAGTATACTTCATTTTGTTTATCCATTCTCCATTGATGATGATGTGAGTCGCTTCATGTTTTTGTCTGTTATGAATACAGCTATTATGAATGTTCATATACTAGTCTTTTGGTAGACTTATGTTTTCATTTCTCTAGGGGTATAGGTATCCTGTGCTGGACCATAGAATAGGTATATGTTTACTTTTATAAGAAACTTCTAATCAGTTCTGCAAATTATTCTCCCACAACCAATATATGAGGTTGCAATATATTGAGTTGCTCCCACATCCTGACTAAGAATGGTTGGTGAATCTTTCTGTTTTTAACCATTTTGGTGGGTGTGGGACAGTATCTTATTGTGGTTTTAATTTGCAGTTTCCTTATAAAAAACAATGTTGATGACTTTTCTTGTAATTATTGGCTATTGGTATATCTTCTTTCGTGAAGTCTTTGTTCAGATCTTCTGTCCATGTTAAACATTGGGTGATTGGTCTTCTTTTTATTGAATTTTAAGTGTTCTATATTCTGAACATAAGCACTATATCAGATATTGCAGATATTTTCTCCCAGTTTGTGGCTTGCTTTGTTTCTTAATGAGAGCTTTCAAAGAGCAGAAATTCTTAAATTTGATGAAGTTTAATTTACTTATTTTTTGCTTTACAAGTGGGTGTTGCATGCCCTAAGAAATCTTTCCTTTGCAAACATCACAAAGATTTCCTTCTACATTTTCTTAATTTATAATTTTTTTTTTAATTTAGCTTTTTTTTTTTTTCTGTCCAGATGGTTATCTAGCTGTTCCAACACCATTCATTGAAACAGTTATCCTTCATCCAGTAAAGTACCTTGGCAACTGTGTCAAATGTCTATTGACCATATATTCATGCATCTCTTTCTGGACTATCTGCTCTGTCTTATTGATCTATAGATATAACTATGAAAGCCACATTGAGTTTTTATAAGTTTTGAAGTCACGTAGGGTAAGTCCTCTGAAGTTTTTCTTCTTTTTTAAGGGCTTCTTCACTCTTCTGCTTCCTTTTCATTTCTATATACATTTAAGAGTCAACGCAGTTGGATTTTGACTGGGATTGTAGTTGAATTTATAGATCAGTTTGGAAGAGAATTGACATATTAAAATGCATTGTCTTGTAGTTTTCATTATAGAGGTCTGGCACATCATTTATTAGATGTATTTCCTGTATCTGATATTCTTACAAATGAGATTAGTTTTCATTTCATTTCATTTTTCAATTGTTCATTGTTAAATTGAGAAACACGGAGATTTGTATATTTATGTTGTATCCTGTGAGTTAATAAATTTATTTATCAGTTCTTATTTTTCTTTCGTAAATCCATAGACTTTCTATACACACACACGAGTTCTGAAGAAAAAGACAATTTCACTGTTTTCCTTTGTAATCTTCATGGCTTTTTTTTTTTTTGTCTTTTTTACTTAATGAACTGGCAAAGACTTTGTTACAATGTTGAATAGAAGTGATGAGAGATTATCCTTGCCTTATTCCCTGTCTAAAGAGAAAACAGTTTTAATGCTCATCATTAATTATGCTGTTAACTCTAGGTTTTTCACAGATGACATTTTTTACATTGAAGAAAGTTCTTTCTATTCCTTGTTTGCTGAGAGCTTTTATCACAAGTGAGGTGTTGAATTTTGTCAAATATTTTTTTGCCATATATTGAGAAAATTATATATTTTTCTTATTTATTCTTCTAATATCATGAATAACATTGATTGTTTGGGATGTTAAACCAACTTTGCATTCCTAGGATAACTCTACTGTGTCATGATGTATTATCCTTTTTTATATATTGCTAGATTCTCTTTGCTAATATTTTGTTAAGGATTTTTCCATCTGTGTTTACATGGAATATTGGTATGTAATTTTCTTTTCTTGTATTGTTTTTGACAGGTTTTGATATCTGTGTAATGCTGGCCTCATATGTGTTCTCTCCTCCTCTACTTTGTGAAAGAATTTGTGTTTGTTTTGTATTATTTCTTCCTAAAATGTTTAATAGAATTTAGCATCGAAACCATCTGAGCCTGGAATTTTATTCTGTATGAAAACTATTTATTTATGAATCTAATTTCTTTAATTGATTTGAGTACTCTTTAGATTTTCTATTATATAAGTTAGATATTGAAGGGCTCAAAATTTCAATACATAGAGATTACTATCACAAAGGATATTCCTTTCAGATGTGTTAAAGTATAGGAAGAGTTGAGGAATGGCTAATAGCCTAGTTAGGCTGAAATGTTAATTCCCCCTTATAAATGTGGGGGAAAGAACAGTAATAGATGAAGGCAGAAAGATATTAAGACTATGATATTAGGTACAAAGATATTAGGATTACCTTGAACATCCATGTAAGAAGTGTGATTAAGTTTATGCAAGAAGTACCAGCACATGAGAATTTAGCGGAAGAGATTGGTGTGTGAGCATAGTTTACATTAGCAGTGTAACTGTGGTGATGGTGTGAAAGGATAGATGGAAGGACAGGGCCTGGAGATACAGAGACCGGTTGAAAGGGTTTGGAAAGATTGTGATATTCTGAACAAGGAAGGTAAAAATGGAAATTAAAAGATGTATGTGAGATATTTTATGATCTAAAGCAAAATAAATCTGGTTATCATTAAGATGAGATTAGAAAGATTAATTTATAATTGGCTGTATTGTTCTCACTGACATTAAAAAAGTTAAGGGCATTAAAAGTTTGATAAAATTGAATCTAAACCTATGTAATCAGGGTTTTAATGTATTTCCTAGTTGTCAGAAGATTAAATGTGAAGTCAGTCTTTGAACTGTCTATTTCGGAGTATTGTTCTAAATTATTTTAAGATACTTGGAAATGTATATTATTTGTAATCATTTACAGGTTTTCAAGGGTTGAATTTCTTAATTACAAATAATCCTAGGAGATTGAAAGGATAATTGTTTATTATCAATAATTTCTTTCGTATTATATAAACACCTAAAGGATTTTCAATATGTGCAAATTTTTAAAGAGACTCCCATGCCTTCCTTCATAGGTTGTTATAAGTCACTTGTAATTTTAATACATAATTAGATCTTGAGTGCCCTCTAGTGGCTAGTGTCTTTTAAGTGTATGCTTGGGAGCGCTTCTTTTAGGACCTGTTGGATTAGTCTTTGGTTGTGAGCCCTCTCTGTGCCAGATCTGTGGAGTACCAGGGACCTTGGCTTGACTCAGACCTTGCCCTCACTCTTAAAGGGGGGTTGTTAAAAGGGCAATTCTTGAATTTTTTTTCTATTCTGTGTACCAACGGCCTTGATAATGTGTATTAGGATTGTATCTGCTTTCATTTTTGTCAATTATTATGTTCACAGTCCTAATGTAAAAATCAGTTATATGCCACACTTACATGAATTAGAATTGTGCATCAAACAAATATGAATATAGAGTGTTTAAAATCAATCAGAACTGCATGTTTAAGGGCGGGGGTGGGGTGTGAGTCTCTGCTATTTGACTGTGGTGCTGCATGTTAGCTGTTTGCTTGGGCTCCTGAATTCATGTTTTGGGGGAGTCTTTTTCCCTAGATTCAATTCAGCAGATATTTATGGAACACCCACTTTGTGCTCAGGCACTTGATGCTATAGAAGATGAAAAACAAATCTGGTTACAGATTGCCTGAGTCTTTTTTATTTTTTTTATTTTTTAACTTCTTTGGATCCAGATTTTCATTTACTGTTAGTATTTTCTCAAGAAAGAGAATGTTGATTTGTTGCGTGTTTAAATCACTGTTGCTATTTGACCTAAACAAATCTCAGAGATAGAGTATATGAGATATGTGGACTCTACAGGCATTGTGATGAAAATCTATGAAAGTTGAAAGAAGGAAGGAAAGGAGAGAGAGAGAAAGGAAGGGAGGAAGGGAGGAAAAAAAAGAAAAAGAGGAGAAAAAAGTTAATTACTGTGAAGTCCTTTGCATGATGGTGTCTATGACTAGCATGTTCTTTTCAAGTTCATTATGAGTATAGTTGATTGAAAGAAAGTTCCACAGCTTAAGGTAAGAAAAAAATAAATACCAGAGCTAAAAGAAATTCTCCATCATGACAGCTTTTCACTGTATGATCTCCCTATAGTCCCCAGATTTTTTTATTACCCGTATCAGTGGAGGGGATTAGTGGTGTATCTTAATATCAGGAGAAATTTTTAGTGGGCTTTTGAGATGTTATATTTTTCAGGAAATTTGCCTCCCAAAACATTTGACTTAGGCTAATATTAAGATTTATTTGCATTCTGTGAGCACACTGCATAATTGTGAAGGCAGTGCCCTGGAAACATAATAGGGGGACAGTGAACCTGGGATGTTTCAGTTGTTTCGTTTTAGAAAAAACTGAATATTCATACTGGGAAAATTGAGAGTTGACTCTGTTTGTGTATAGTAGGATTTAAAGTAAGATTTTATTTCCAACTGTTGGCATAACTAAAAATGACTACCTGAGGACATTTTTACCTGTTGAAAAATAATTTCCAAATGTCTGTGTTGTTCATAGTTTATATTCTATATTTCTTAGATTTGTTTAGAGCAGATTACTCCTGTGATTTAAAGAAACAACACATCAGCTGTATCTTGAGAAACTACTAACTCTGAATGAAAATTGGACTTTTCTTGTTTTTTTATTTTGTTTTGTTTTAGTGTTGCAGCTTTTAATTTAATTTAACTGCCTTTAAATATCATGAAATTTGAAATATCATGAAATTTGACAGTACTTTTTAGTCAACAAGTAGTTTCTATCTTATCTTTACTAAGTAACGGAAATGAGAATTTTTTACCCCACTATACAGATGTTTACCTGTCTCACTCAGAACCCTTTCCATCCTCAGTTTGAAAGTTTCAAAAGCAAATGTTTTCTTGTCCAAGCATTTGGATCTATTTTAATATGGCATTTTAAATTCATATTTTTGACAGTGTCATGCATATATTTTTCAATAAGATGTTTGAATGTATTGATTAGTATGTGAGTGTGTGTGTGTTTGTGTGCATGACTGTGTGCAAGGTGGTATTTTGAATTTGAGGCTATCACTGCTGGAGACTTGAGAATCAGCTAGAGCAAGCCAGGCTGTCAAATATGTGTATGTGTGTGTATGTGGAGAAGAGATGAAAAGGCTAAGTGTTGCTTATTCAGAGCCTTAACCCATTTTTGAAAGGTTAATCAGTAGATACAGTTCAGCCTTGTGTTCTTTAATCACTACCTCCATTCTCAAAAAGCACTTATTGAGCATATCATTAATATCCTGTTATGTGTAGGAACTCTTAATCCATTTTTCTTTACTGCAAGTATCTTAAATTGTTATATATGATCTAGCTGTTTGTTTATTGGTGATCTTTAGAGCTTATCTAGATTATTTTTTTTAGTTTGAATTTGGTCATATCAAATCAATAGTTATACTGTTATTAAACTTTTATTATATATAAGGTCTTTCCCAACTCTTCAAAGGACGAAAGATGAGAATGAATATTTAACTAGTATCTACTTATTATGTGCCAGGTCCTGGAGGCAGCATAGCAGAGTGGAAAGAACTCAGGCTTTAGCGTTAGACAGCTACCGAATCCTGCCATTTATTGGTCAAGGATAAATAAATTGTGTGACCTTGGTCAAGTTTTAAATTTCTTCATCAGTATCTAACCTAAGACTAGCTGAGTTCATCCCATTCTTTGAGATACAAATGCAGTGGATCTTAGGTCCCCATGCCTTGTGATTTCCTAGGGGATTACATTCTCAAAGTCATTCTGGCTCTGAATTCTCTCCCTGAGTTCCTAACTCAGAGTTTTTACACTCCTGGACCCCTCAATCTTACTTGTCTCATTTCCTGCAGATAATTCTATTCCCTTTGCACCACATGGGTCCTGACGTTGGATTCTGACACTTTAAAATTTTATTTTCCACAGATCTTGTCCACACTACTTTTGTATGTGTTTTAGATTACAATGAAGATTTGGGACAATGGAAAAGTTTTATCTCACATCAGTGAAAAGAACAAAAAATTAAATTGGACAGTAGATACCCTCATTCTTTAGAGTCCCTTAGACACCTTGTCAGGGAAATTCGTCGTTGGCTACCGTTCTTTCCTGTGTATAGCTTCCTCTTGTTGCTGTCTCTCTATCGTCTTCATTGCTGCTTCTTCCCTCTCCTCTTGCTTCCATAAAATGTCTATTCAGTTCTTCAACAGAACTATTTAGGTCTTTTATTGTCTTCTTTCAGTCCATGCTCTCAAGGTCATCTTGTCTTCCACTACCAAGCCACCAAGGGGCTTGTAGGTGTTCTTCTAAATCTAGTTCCCTCCAGAAAAGGAGCTAACATCCCCTACCCCTACAGAGTTATTGAGGTTTGGACAATAGTTTCTCCCAATGGAGCCCTCATATTTTTCACTTCATCAGATTGCTCCCCTCTGACAGTAGCCGATCATAAATACGTAGATACTTTGTAAAATGTGAGGCAAGGTATAGAAAGTGTCCTTATCAGCAACACCATAAATTTATTTCCTGAAGTTATGTGACATGCTCCCTTATCTTTCAGTTTCCCACCCAGTGTTCACCCAAATCTCTCTAACATTCACAGCTGCCAGAGCTGAGGTGTGTAGTGGCACAGGGGAAAGGTTCCGAATCTTCCGTGCTGAGAAGACCTATGCTGTCAAGGCAGGAAGGTGGTATTTTGAATTTGAGACTGTCACGGCTGGAGACATGAGAGTCGGCTGGAGCAGACCAGGCTGCCAACCCGATCAGGAGCTCGGCTCTGATGAGCGTGCTTTCGCTTTCGACGGCTTCAAGGTGAGTGGACTCTGCTCTGCACCCGGCACCAAATTTTGTATGCTCCTAATTTTCTAGGCCCCTGTAGACCAGGCATGTAAATAATATAGCTTCCCATTATATTTTTTTCTGGTATTCCTTTTGGTAGTATAGTGAAAACAGTACTTCCCAGAGCACAAACTTTAAAAAACAGTCCGTAGATGTTTTTTAAAAACATCCTTGTCGTCTCAAAAGACTTCTCCCCCACCCCATGAACTCAGTGAAATTCAAGAAGTAAAACATTGCTTCTCCATGATTGTCAAGAATATGAACCATCCCTATCTATCAAAAGTCGTAAAAATACATACATATACTAAGAAAAAATGCATATACTTTGATGCAGCAATTTCATGTAAGGAATTTATCCTTAAGCAATAATTAATGATACATGTACAGATTTAATAGCAACAAGGATGTTTAAGGCACATGTTTTTATAATCACCAAAAATGTAAATTTTGGACTTTATTAGAAATTTATATTTCTTAAGCTGGGGGAAAAGTTGTTGAGTGCTGACTTTATTAAGTATTATTTATTTTTTATTTATATTATTTATTATTAACTATTATTTATTAATATTCAATATTTAATATTAGATAAATATTAACATGCTATTCTGTGTGTATATAAATATTTTAAAATTTAAAAATATGTATATATATAGCCCCATTAGGATACTAATAGTCATTTCTAGTTGATGAAATTCTAGATGTATTATTTTCTTTTATCTCATATTTTTTTACTTTCTTCAATGAATTTGATTTCCTTTTCATATGAGAAAAAATATTTTTTAATTTAGAAAAAGAAAGAAGATTAGAATAAATAAGAAATATGAAGAGATTCGACAATTGGGTTTTCAAGTGTTATGACCTTTGCGGGAAAGTATCTCTAGACTAGAAATTAGTATTGTGTCTCCTAGGACAATTGAGCCACTTTGTTGTGAACCATCACATTTCTGGAATTCTGTTTTTTATTACAGATAGAAAAATTTGATACTATTTGATACCTAATTTAGTTTTTAAAAAGGACAGTGTGTTATGCTTGAAGACTCTTAACATTGTTTTGCATTGATCCTGGTACACATAAAATCAGTATGAAGGTAGTGCTTAATGGAAAAATGAAAAGATTTTTTCCAGTAAAATAATAAGTACAACTAATTTTATAACTGTAAATTATTGGAATATACTTGTAGATCCAGAAGTCATGTTTATCAAAATTGTGTTTCAATTGTATTTATTACTCGAAGATTCGTTAATCTGATGTATGTTGATCTGTATGTTCAACATTTAGCTTGTTATTTCAACAAATATCTAAAGAAATTTTTAGGTTTGATTTTAAGCTTTTGTCTTTGGTTTTAGTATATAACTCAAATGTTTCTAGATGATCATTTGTTGACTTAATGGTATTGGTCCCAGGAAATAGAACTTTATTCTGAAATAGGTGAAAATTAGAATGTCATTTTCAGTGATAAACTCCCAACTTAGTTTCCAGCTTATAATTCTTTGTATTTGTGGGAGTAGAGGAAAAAAAAAAAAAAACATTCCCAAGAAAGCGTTCATTGTAATGAGAAAAGAAAATTGTGAAGACATAAAGTTTTTCATTTAGTAGAAAGTATCTGAGGTTAGACTTATAAAATAATCATCTCTCAAAATCATGAAATAATACTTGGGTTTTTTCACAAGATTCAATACCATATCAAGTTAATATCAGGGACTTAAAATTCCTAGACAACTCTGTATCACTTAAGACATTGCAGTAAGTAGATATCCTAGCTAGAGTTCATGGCTGTCATCTGCTTTAATAGAAGTGGCTGATGGTGAGAAATGCCAGTGAGTGGGTGGCCGTGTGCTCTTTTGTTGGCTTATTCTGTGACAAGCGGCTCTTCTTTCCTCCTTAGGCCCAGCGGTGGCACCAGGGCAATGAGCATTATGGCCGCTCTTGGCAAGCAGGCGACATAGTTGGGTGTATGGTTGACATGAATGAACACACCATGATGTTCACACTGAATGGTGAAATCCTTCTTGATGATTCTGGTTCAGAATTGGCTTTCAAGGACTTTGAGGTTGGTGAGGGTAAGTGCACTGCATTTTGTGCTGTGTTCAAATTTGCAGTATAATGAAGATATTTGTTCTCAAGCTTTATGACCATCCATCTTTTGTTTGAGGGTGAGTGAGCACATGAGTTGCATGGGACTCCAAGATGACCATTGAGCATGGTTTTGAAGGAGAGGTGAAAGGAGTTTGGGAAGGTGGCATTCAATTTTCAGAGCTGCACTTCCAGTAAAGTGGTCACTAGGCACATAGAGCAATTTAAATCACTGGTGTTATATGGCTTATTTGGTCAGACACCCTTGAAATTACCTTAGCAGAAATGCTATCTGCACTCTTTAGCTAGGATTTCAATATAGCAGAAATGGCTTTTCTGAGTGTGAATTAGAAGATAAATGGGAGGAAAAGGATAGTTTTCTACAAACGTTAAGTTTTAATTTAGGACTTCCCTGTTTAATCAGCCACTTATTGCCTCTCTCCATTCATTCATTTCACATAAATTTAATGAGAACCTACCATGTCTGCAATATGCTGAGGTGACAAAGATGAATAAACCAATGTTCTGTGTTTAAGGAGATCACAGTTTGCTGGGGGAAGTGACACCTATATTTCTGTTCAGCAGATAAATTCTAAAATAAAGCAATGAAGAATGTTCTATGGAAGCACAATGCAGGGAGCAAATAACTCTGTCTGTGGGACTCCAAGATGACCATTGAGCAAGGTTTTGAAGGAGAGGTGAAAGGAGTTTGGGAAGGCGGCATTCAATTTTCAGAGCTACACTTCCAGTAAAGTGGTCACTAGGCACATAGAGCAATTTAAATTTAGTTAAATGAAGATAAAATTGAGTTTATCAGTCACATTAAGCTACATTTCCAGTGCTCAATATTTATGAGGAACTAGTGGCTCCCCTGTTGCACAGTGTGGATATGGAACATTGCCATCATCGCAGAAATTTCTAAAGGACAGTGCTGCTCTAGAGCATACAAACTAGATAATATTTAATAAAATATTTTATAAATGTATCCTTTTAAAATGAGCTAACACATTTTTTTCCAGAATGGCTTTTGAATATATCCTGTTTGAATATAACCTACTTAGATTTAAAAATATACCTCAATTAATATTTTCAATATACTACAACTTGTGACTGTTCCTCAAAATGTTAGCCAGCTCATTATTTGCATTAATTTCTGTTCATTTAACAAGCTTTTGAGCAGGTATGAACTTCATTTTCCAGACACAGATTTTCAAAATAAATGGGCATTTTACATTTTTATAACTTAATTTCTGTTTTGAACACCTGTATCTTGGGTGGTGAAATTGGCCTTCTAACTCTCCCACTGCCCATCACCCTTTCTCTAGTATGTCTTTAGGAGTGTCAAAGTAGCAGAGCAAGTTTGAGGCTTCTTTTCCTCAGAGTTATCTATATGTGCCGGTCACATGGATAAACATAGATATGTCTATGTTGAGAATAGCCCCCAGTTCACATCCAGCCAGAAAACAGAGACTTGAGTCCTACAACAACAAGGAAATGTATTCTGTCAAAACCAGGGAGCTTTGAAGAAGACCCCACACTCCAGGGGAGAAGGCAGACTCAGCTGATACTTGATTCCAGCCTGGGGAGACCCTGAGCAGAGAACCCTGTCATGCTGTGCCCAGACTTCTGACCTACATAACTATGAGAATAGAAGTGTGTGTTATGTTAAGTTGTTAAATTTGTGGTAGTTTGTTACGCAGCAATAGAAAACCAATACACTAACTAAGGGGCTTTGTAGAGGTCACCTAAACCCTCAGACTCAAAAAACTATCCTAGGTCACTGTGCTGGTTTGAATCTGTTATTTACCACATAAAAGTCTATGTTCTTTTAATCCAGTCTTGGGGGAGCAGATCTATTGTGGGTGGGATCTTTTGATTAGGTTGTTTTCATGGAGATGGGACCCACCAATTGTGGGTGGGACATTTTGATTAGATTGTTTCCATGGAGAAATGACCTCACCCATTCAAGATGGGTCTTAATCTTCCTTCTCGGTGTCCTCTATGAAAGAATAAAAGGCAGAGACATTATGGAGAATGCTCAGAGATGCTTAGAGAGAAAACATCCAGAGACATTTTGGAGACAGCTGTTGAAACCAGAACCAGGAGAGAAGCTAAGAGATGAAATCCAAGAGTTTGCCCTGAAGAAGCCAAGAGATGACCCCCAGATGCTTAGAAGGAAATGTCTTGGGAGAACAAGTGAGGATGCACAGGAGCTGAGAGAGAAAAGCTAAGACAGAAGCCCAGAGATATTTTGGAGAAAGCAGCGGAAGCAGGAAGCTAACCCTGGGAGAGGCCCAGCAGACTCTGGCCGTGTGCCTTCCCAGGTGACAGAGGAACCCCTGATGCCATCAGCCTTTCTTCAGAGAAAGTATCCTACTATTGATGCCTTAATTGAGATATTTTCATGGCCTTAGAACTGTAAATTTGTGAACTAATAAACCCCCATTGGAAAAACAAATCCATGTCTGATATTTTGCATTTCAGTAACTTTAGCAAACTGAAACAGTCACCCTTTGTGCCTGTTTACTGAATAGGAACCAGTAAGACAACATCAAGCAGTCTTCTTTAACAGATCCAAAATTGATTTATGGGTTCAATCTATAGACTAAGCTCTGTCAATCAAAATTCCAACACATTTTTCATGGGATTTTGTATGATAATTCTCAAATATATATGGAAAGATAAAGGGTTAAATATCTAGACTACTTCTGAAGAAGAAGAGCAGAGAGGGGGTATTTGCCCTACCAGATGTCGGGGTTTTTCATGAATCTGAAGTCATTAGCAAGAGTGGCATTAGTGTAGTGGTAGACAAATTGACCAATCAGATGTAATAGATATACCAGAAACACACCAGCACATATGGAATCTTAGGATATGACTGAGGTGGCATGCCAGAATGCTGGGGAAAGGATAAACCATTTAATACATGGAACTGTTAAAGGTGGTGATCTGTATTGGAAAATACACGTTGTCTCAATCTGTAACACTGTCTTCAAAGGGAGGGTTCTCTACCATGTCCCAATATACGCCTACATGATAAGAGATTCCCTTTCAAATGATTTCTGAACAGGAATGCTTATTGCTCCCCATCTCCCTTTTGGATTTACCTTATTGGAGTCTCATATGCCTTTCTACAACCTTGGGGGCCACATGTTCTCTCTACAGTATCTTCTCCCTGCCCGCCATCCTTAGGATCAGTTCTGAGACCTCATGGAAGAATACTGAAGCAAATGGCTTACACTTCTCTAGGCTACAGGGAGAAATGGGCTTTTCTTTGTGAAACTTTTGGGTTTGGTTTGTCTTCCCTTGCTCTTTTGTATCATCAGCATGGTAAAATCTCAAAGGCTGAGATTTGGATTTCAGCCTAGAGTAAAGCAGCCAAGAAGCCCAAGTAGTTAGCTTTTTACCTCTGTCTCTGGAGAAACAAAAGGAGAGATTATAGTTCACACTTGGTCCAGCTCAGTTTACCAAAAAAAAAATCATAATTTGAGTCTCAAATACCAACTAATAACAAATTATGCTTTTTCTTTGCCTTGTGCCCTCTTCCCTTGCCTTATGAAGATAATTCATCCCTGAAAAAAACACGCATAGGGCAAATTTCTACAGGTCAAAACTGATTAACATTAATTTCAATAGAGAAAAATGTGCATTCCTGAGCTCCTAAAATAAACCTCATTTGTACTAAAACAATTCTAACCCCCCCTAAAATTATGTCAATAGTTAGCATAGTTATACTGCCACCTAAAAAGCATTTCCCTTCTATAATTGTCCTTAATTTGGTTGTTTATCTGCTCTACTCAAGTTCTTTCTTCATTGTCAAATAGTTTAACTGAACATTCCTTCAAACAATGTAAATAATTTACCCAATATTTATGTAATTTCAATTTTCAATGTAAGGAAAGCAATATAAAACAACAATAAAACCAAAAAAAATGAGAATGGTAAGGACAAAAGAACATCAGTGAAAACAGTACAGGTGAGATCAAATTTATCCAACAATAAATTGATGTCAATACATCAAAGGGAAAATGATGCACAAAATTTTCCATGGTATAAAACTTGGAATCCGTAAGAAGAACTTATGCAATGTGAACCAACGTTCTTGTGTGACGATGACAAGATCTCACCTCTGGTGATACTTGGCTCATTCTGAGATGAATGAAATTCCAACTGTTCCCATAAGGAAAACTAAAAAGAAGAAATACCTTTTAGGAGTTTTAAAAGAAGCTCCTCATAAAGTAGAATTCAAATTCTTGTAACCCAAAGATTACTTCAGGGTTTGTCTGGGGCTCGGCAATGGTGACTTTGGAGATGTGTCTGCTGATAGATACAGAATCCTGAATGGAAAGCATTTTTCCATCCCTTGCCCTCTACACATATATCGCTACTAATCTTTTTTTTTTTTTACTCTTATGGGCATATCCTCATGTTACCAATAGCTTCAAGAGCTAATCATATCTTCAATTTCAAACAAGTAATAGAGTCATTTAAAACCTTGCCATGTGGTGAAAAAATAATTACTTATGCTTGGACATCACCTGCATTTTATACAGTATGCTGTGAGTAAATGTCTTGTGTAAATGCCTCATTACACTGTAGCTTTTCCAACCTTGTCAGCTCTTCTGTAAGTAAAGAAAATGTCATGTTCCTCAGGTTATGTAAATATGTGTATGTATGTATACACACACACAAAACTGAATACTGGTGCTATGAGACATCATGGGATTTCTTTCTGCATAGCTTTAGGCAGAAAAGACCTCTGATGAAAAAAGGAAGAGGAATAACTTTCTATTATTGATTTTATTATGCTGTTTTCTTGGGAAAAAAAATGAAACCAGGATATAGAACTGTCAGTCTGTATTTACAATACTCTTTTTATCCTTAATTGAAATACTATGACAGTTAAGTTGTTGATGGACATATGTGACTTATACCAAAGAGTGGTTTTCAATAGCATGAATTAAGCTTAGGTGGTCTGCCACCATCCCCAAATACCGATTTCCTGGCTCTATTCCAACACCTGTAGTGTCATTCTGTATAATCTGCCATTATGTTACAGGCCTAGGAAAATAACTCATTCTTGGAAATGAGTTAGCTCTCGTTGGAGGCAGAAAAAATCAGGACTACGAGGCACTGCAGAGGGGGAATCTAAGCAAACAAGAAAGCGGGTTGGGCTTTAGGTGATTTTTGTGGACATACAGTTATAGGTATACAAATTCTAAATAATATAAAGATGTTGGAACCAGAATATGGATTATCTTAGTTGTCTCTAAAATAAGAAATAAGAGCTATCTTAGAAATTCTTTGGAGTTTCCGGGAATAAAACTTTTAATCCTTGAATCACTCTAATATATACCATGTTTAATGAGTGCTTTGGCAATTAGAACTTTTATTTTGAATATTTAGAGTTAAATTTCATATTATTATTTAATTTACATTTTCAGTTTATTGATATATTACTTAAAAAACATGTTATTTGGAAAAATTCAATTTAAAATAATTGGTATAATCAGTGAAAATTATACTTGGCTTAGGTTAAACTCACTAGTTAATTGACAGTTTTGTGTGCTGGGGAACAGAAGACATTAGTATCTTAGAGGCCATTTTGAGAATGATTAAATCCGGTAGGTGATTAGTGATATAATTTTCAAATTGGCAGTTTTTCATATAGTGAATTTGTTTGAGGTACTAGAAAGAACGATATTCACGTATAGTACCAAGAGCCTAGTGCCTGGGTGGGGTGTTTTAAGGTTGAAATGTTGCCAAGTAATAGTAGGAAAGAAATGATAACTACAATTACCTTTATTTTATTTAATTCAAAAGGAAGACCATAATCTCAAAATAAAGGACTGTCTTTAAAATTCAGATATTCAACTTATCAAAAAACTTACTGTATTATTTTTCATTTTATTGTGGATTGTAGAATCACTGGCCTAGCTGGTGTATGGCTTTTTACAGGGTAGTAATAATATGATGAATTTTTTGGCAGACTAATACAGTTTAAAGGGTCTAATGTTGGATAACTTGGGTAACCAAAATTAATATTAAGAGGCACTAAATTATTATTTTTCATAGGCACTAAAATAGAATAAATGTGTATTAATGTGGTAGAGCCAAACAACAAGATCTCTAGTTGGGAAGATTTAATGTTGGATGGTTTTAAATTTTACTGAAGAGATCAAAGAATCAGTTAGAAAAAAAGGTTGCAAGAGCCTTATATATAGTAAATTTTTCTTTTCTTTGGTTTTGGATTGATGGAGAGAGTGTGATGACTTTAAAATAGTATTCAGAGTAAAAATCAAAATCCTAGTCACTTCTATAAACTATGGACTATAGTTAATAGTATAATTGTTTCACTGGATGTAACAGAGGCAACACTAGTGCAGAGGCAACACTAGTGCAAAATGGTAATGTAGGGAAAACTATGTGGGGTGGTGGTGGGGTATATGGTTTTTCTATAAACCTACAACTGCTCTAGTAAAAAATTTTTTTTAAATGCATGAAAAAAAATCCTAGTCATATACTTGCATCATAATTAATTCCCTAAGACCTCATTTTAGCGGGTTTGTCAATTGATTTTCTAAGCCCAAATGGGTTGGGAGCAACAGATTTAGTGTCTGAAGCCTAGTATCCAGACCAATCTGTGGGACTTTGGACAAATAACCTCTCTGTTTTCATTTCCTTAAATAAAAGTTCTAATTGGAAATGATCTCTTCATTCCTCTTCCAGTTCTAAAGTTCCCAGAAATCTAAAGCAAATGGGTTTTGTTTTTGTTTTTGTTTTTGTTTTTTACCCTCCCTCTCAGCATATTCAGTTCAAATCCTAGCATCCCACTGAACTAGCTGTTGGACCTTGGACAAAGTATTTAATGTTCTACTCTTGTTTTCTCATGTAGAAAAATGGGGTTAATATAGAATAATATCTGGGAAAAGGTTTATATAATACCTTGCACATAGTTGGCTACTAATATGTGTTACCCTTCCTTTTCTTCAGAGCAAATACTTCAGATTTATATTTTAGCATAATTTTGGCCATTTTTATCTGTGTTTGGCCATTTGGTTTGAGTTGACCATGTTTTAGAAATTTTAACGTCTGAAACAGTATGTCCCTAGGGAAAGCTGATATACTTGTGATCTGCTTTATCTTCTTTTTGTTTTAGCCCCAAGCACAGACTTCACACCGACATCACTCTCCTGTATCTTTGTGATTGCCAGTTTTTTGCTGGTCTTGCCTGATCGTTACATTTCCCTCTGTTCTGGAGCACAGAGGCTCATTAAAGGAGGAAAATTAAAATTTGTCAAAGCCATCTGTCTTTTGTTGGAGGAAGCATCTTAAACATAAGTTGTAGCTACCATTTTAACAGATTTACACTAAGGGTGGATCTGGCTTTGGCCCAAGAAACCAATTGGGCTTATGTAACCTAATTTAAATTCTAGTACAGGAAGAAACCTTCCCATAGATACCATCAGACTCTGTTTTTTGCAGGGTGTCAGTTGAGGTAGCTGGGGTAGAATATTGAGAATACAAAGGACAGGAAGGTAGGATAAAAATTTATGTGTATGCCAGGGTGCGTGCATGTATTTGTGGAAATCTGTTCTATTGTATTGGAATATTTGTGTGTTCTGCCTGCTTTATATTAATAAAAATGGAGACCCAGTTATATTTTATCCTGAAGCAGTTAGTAAAATGATATCATGTATCAGCCTGTCTTAATTTATGCCAGGGATTCAGTCTTGATAGCATTTATTATTTTCTGACATTATATTATGTATATAGTTAACCATATATTTATTTACTTATTTGTCTTTTCTACTCAAAGGTACGCTCCATTAAGTCAGGGGATGTTTTTTAATTCTCTTTATAGCTTAGTGCCTAGAACAGTTTCTGGTAGGTGTTCATTGTTTGCTGCATGGAGGTACCTGATAATGTAGAGCAGTAGCTTAGAGCTGGAATTGTCACACTAAGCCTGAGGGCCAAGTCCAGCCCACCAGCTGTTTTTGTAAATAAAGTTTTATTGGAGTACAACCTCATGCAGTCATTTATGAATTATCTATTAGATGCTTTTGTGTTACAGTGGCAGAACTGAGTAGTTGTGACAGACAGCGTATGACTCACAAAGCCTAAAATTTTTACTATTTGACCCTTTATAGAAAAAATTTACTGGACTTGGGCTTAAAGCATGAACCTGGGGATCACCCAGACTTGGGTTTCTATTCTGGCCACTTATGTCTATGAGGGCAAGTTATCTAAATTAAGACTTTGGTTTCCTTATGTGGAAAATGGTAATACTGATTCTTATCTCACTGAATGGTTGTGAGGATTCACTCAGAGGAAGCATGTGAACGACATCAGATAAACACACTCAGGGAACATTAGCTACTATTATGGAGCCATCTGTGCTGATTGTTTCATTCATTAAGTCGTCACCTTCATTGTAGAGGGCCCTTTTCCAATTACTGGACAGATGGGCATGGCTAAGGCCTAGCCCTTTCCTTAAGGACTTTATGGTGTGGTAATAAGGCAGTATCTGTTGTAGCCGCCCTCCACTTTTCATGTCTTCCTCTGACCCCATTGCCATCCTACTCATTACTGGTGTATTTCCGTTGATTTAAAAAATATAGCTTTTAAAGATATTGGTTGTTTTATTATGTTGGCATTTATTAAAACTGTGTCTTCAGAAGTCAGAATCTGATTCAGTTTTTACAGTTAAAATTCTGCTTCTTTAAATTAAAGAAAGAAAAACATAAGAAAATTTCTACTGATGGATGTACTTACATGAATACATTCCTTTAAAGTGGGCCAAAACGATAAAGAAAAATACCATCTACAAGGATAGCTGCTGAAAACTGAAAAATATTACAGTATTTTTAAAATATAAAAGCAAAATATATTTGTAGAAAATTTGGAAAATACAAAAGAGTAAAATGAAAATGGTTAAAAACTATATATACTCCCACTACCCAGAGAGAAACTTGATTTTTTAATGTATTTCTCTTTCATTTAAATAATTATGATATTGTAAATGTGATTTTCTGTTTCTCTTTTTCTTTACTTGATATTATAAAGGTCCCAAGTCATAAAAGTATTTTAAACAAAATTAATTTTTTTTGTTTTTTACCAACTTTTGATTTTGATGCATTTGCCCTTCAGAAAAGTTGGAAGAATAGTATAGTGAACACTTGTGTACTCTTCACTTGGAATCACCGATTGTTTGTATCTTGGGTATATTTGTTTTATCTGTCTCACAGTTTTATTTTGATGAGCCCTAAACATGATTTTTAATTGCTGCACATATTCCGTCTTGTGGATATATCATGGTTAACCATTTTTTTATAATGGATTATTTAGTTTCCTTTCTCCTTTTTTATTTTCCATTTTTTCATATAGTTCAGTGAGCATGCACGTTAAACATTATACATACAGGGTCTCATTTTTAAAACCAAGATCATATGGGGTTGGTATTCCAGAAGAGAGGATCAAAGCTTAGCAAGCTTAACTTGCCAAAGATCAGTTAGCTTAAGAAGTGGTGGAGCCGAGACTTGAATTCAGGTCTGTTCAACTCCTAACTCTGTGTCAGTCACATCATAGTGCTGCCTACCTGCCATCTTCTTAGATGGTGACTTTTCTGCAAAACCTTACTGCCTCCCCCTGTCTCTTCACTCTTGCTCTGCTTCTAGTGCCCGATCTGCTTAGATGAGTCAGCAGGTTGTTTTGATACTACTTCTTTACTTGTCTTTCAGTTCACTACATCATGAGAACTCTGTGGCTAGGGCCTTTGTGTTTCCCTTTGGATTCCCAATTTCTGGCACATGAGAACTGCTCAAAAAGTATTTATAAAATATGTAAATAAATGGGTCAATGGCAATGTGTATTGCCAAATTGCTTTACAGAAATCTTGTACTAATTTTACTTTTATTAGCAAGAATTCTGATATTGATGTCATCACATACCCACTAACATCAAGTATTAAAACTTGAATGTTTGGGACATTTCATGTCCACATTACTTACTCTTACAAATTTCTGTATGAGAAAGATGGAGAGATATCTCATTTTATGAAATAAATTAAGGCTATCACTTGTTATGATAAGGAAATTCATATTTGTTGAAGAAAGTGTGTTAAATTGAGAGATAAAAAAGAGCAAAAAGTGTTGAAAATCCCAGTGCTATGAAACTTTTTTGGCAAAAACCTTCTCTTCCAGTGTTTTCATACCTTTAAGAATAAAACTATAGATTTTTCTTTCTTCAAATGCTTCAAATAATGTATTTTCCCATACATTAATGAACCTTTAAAAAAAACCTGATTTTCAAATGCTAAATAGTATTCCATCTCATGAAAAAAGATTTATTGTCAAAACAATATTCCAGTATTGTAAACATAGCTATAGTGAATAGTTTAGGACATAAATCTTTGTTCATATAACCAGCTGTTTAATTTTTTTAAGCAAAAGTATTTCAAACATACAGCAAAGTTTAGATATTAATATAATACCCTAATATCTACTATGCAGAATTTTACTAATACCCTAATATCTACTCTGCAGAATTTTCCAAGTATTCCATAACTTAAGCACTTCTGCAAATAAATAGTTAGAAATAGATGAATACTGTCTGAGAAGATGTTTCTGTCTTGTTAGCCCATATAATATGGTTGAAGCTGTCTCAGATCTATTGTGTTTATCCAATCCTTTGCTTTTAGTTGTAACACTTGTTTAAAATAACTTCCCTTGACTAGCATTTTATTCTCACAGCTGCAGGCACAGCTGTAATTTTTTCACACTTCCTTGGACACAGCTGGATATGTTCTTGCTATTATGTTATCATTCATTTGAATATGTATTGATGAATACAAACTGAGCGATATCATATGAATTATTGGAGTCATTTTTACCATCTTGTGTTATTTTCGGTGTTTATATATTGTTTTAGCTGTAACTAATTTCAACAAGGGAGGAAGAAAATACCATGACGATATAACAAATTGCAAATCTCTTTGTGAAAAGTGATGCCTTTTTGTTAGGAACCACACTTCATGGACACTAAATTTTTGATCTACAAGTTAGATCCTCTAATTTGTTGTTCACATTCAAATACTGATTTTGTTTAGTGTGCTGAATATTTGAAATTTTGTGTAAAATAGTATAGAGAGAAACCATGAAGAGCACATAATGAGACAGTTTAAAAGTCCACCTCTCAAAAAATATATATCTCATCACCCTACCAAAGACAATTCTAAAGAACCCAAACAAAGAGTTATTGTAATGCACTCTTTCATTCAATAGTGAAAAGACTTGCTAACCCTGCCACCCATTAGATTAGCTTATGAAATTATTTTATTGAGCGTACGTAGTCTATTGCTTATTACTTTTGGATTTAGTTTCTTGTTTACTTTAACCAACTCTTTTGATTTTATATCTTAATTATTTAGGTTATGTGCATTGCCCAGCTTAATCTACAATGGTAGTGGCATCGAAAGGAAGGCAACAGATAGAGAATTTCAGTAAGACTTTGGCAACTACTTCTAAAGATTGGCATGTATCTTCTTGAAGGACAAAGAGTGAGGTTGTGAGATTGAACTTGCTACTTTCCTATCTTGAAGTATCATTTTTCAAACTCTTTGCTGTCTTATATATATTCATACTTAGATCTAGTGTATTCCAGAAAAAGAGGCAAAATTCTTCAGTACTTCAGAGATTGAAAGCAGCTATTGGTGGGTGAAAACCTTTTAACATTTTACCTATCAATTGTTCATATTCCCTTGAGTTATGAGGAAATCTGTAACTCAGACTGTGTTTGGTGTTTGTACATAGCAACCTCTTTAGCTAGATGGAAGAACAAGGCAAAGAGAAGCAAATCCCTCTGGCACTTACTTCTTTCTTATTTTCCTGCATAAGAGAGTCATTTGTCCTCCTGAGCAAACAGGCAGTGGGGCTCAGATTTCCTTCTATGATGGACTTTAGCATCCTCAGTGGATGAGAGGCTGCTTAACAGTTTTTTCATTTTGCGGAAGAAATTGAGGGTAAGAGAAGGGACCCATCTGGGGTCCACAACTTTAAATTATGATGCCATGATTCACATACTGACCTTCCAGCCCTTGAGTTTAATACTTAATTTCAATGTCTTTTTATCACATTATTGTGTTCAACTTAGGGTGCTGTCTCTCACAAAGATGAGTTTTGGAGCAGTACTTTTCGTAATTCCATACCAACTGGATTTTATGCTGCTGATGATGAAGATTTTGATTTTCATTTTTCTTTGTAGGATTCATACCTGTATGTAGCCTTGGTGTGGCTCAAGTGGGCAGGATGAACTTTGGAAAGGATGTCAGCACCTTGAAGTATTTCACCATCTGTGGCTTACAAGAGGGCTATGAACCGTTTGCCGTTAATACAAACAGGGATATTACCATGTGGCTAAGCAAGAGGCTTCCTCAATTTCTTCAAGTTCCATCAAACCATGAACATATTGAGGTTTGCTTTGTCTTTAAAAATCAGACCATTGCCAAAAGCCGGGAGTTGAATATTTTACCTGCGGGAGTCCCTACTTGGACAATTGTCACTCAAAATGGTGACCCTGATGGGTAACACAGTAGTGGAACTTGAGCTTATGATTGGCTCTGATATAAGATACTATATGAATAACCGATTATACTGATTAAGAATACTCAATTCTCTTTTTATACAGGCAATATCAGGCCCAATCTGTATATGTGCAGTTGTAACATGAATTTCCCAAGTCATCTTTTGAATTAGTAGCAGGACTATGAATATACCCATAATGCAGTCTTCTCCATGTTTAATCATCTCTTTTACACAGTGATGCCATAAGTGGGCCATGTTTGGGCTTCTGAAAATGTCATATGCATTAATTGTCTTTAGAACTGGGAAATAGAAACTGGTTACTAGCATTTAAACTATTGCTTCTTCATTTGGTAGGTGACCAGAATAGACGGCACCATAGACAGTTCCCCATGTTTAAAGGTTACTCAGAAGTCTTTTGGTTCTCAGAACAGCAGCACTGATATCATGTTTTATCGCCTGAGCATGCCAATCGAGTGTGCAGAAGTCTTTTCTAAGACTGCTGCAGGAGGGCTTCCTGGTGCCAGCCTCTTTGGGCCCAAGAATGATTTGGAGGATTATGATGTGGATTCTGACTTTGAGGTTTTAATGAAGACAGCACATGGCCATTTGGTGCCCGACCGGATTGAGAAGGAAAAAGAAACTACAAAATCAGAGTTTAATAACCACAAAGATTATGCTCAAGAAAAGCCCTCTCGTCTGAAACAAAGGTCATTAATATATGCAATACAATTGGAGATATGTGGTTATTATGTGGAGAGGGTACAATAGAAAGTAAGGGATTTCCCAATGATAATTTGTTCCTTCTTTTTATTGTGCAAAGCGTTCAGTGGGGGAAAAAAAAAACCCTTGGTCATCGAATTTGTTAGCATAGATATAATTTTATCCCAAGGTTTACTTTTAAAGATATCTGTATTTACATTCTTGGTTGAAATGTAGATTATTCTCTCTAAATAGTACTTTTTATGGGCAAGAAGGCAAGTTACATTGGCATCCTTTTTTGCACTAAATCAGGGTTTCTTAGCCTCAGGACTATTGACCCTTTGGGCCAGATAGTTCTTTTGTTGTGGGAGGGATGCCCTGAACACTAAAGCATGTTTAGCAGCATCTTAGATGCCAGTAGCACTCTCCACAGTGACAACCAAAAATGTCTCCAGACATTGCCAAATGTCTCTGGGGTTAGAAGGGGGACAAAATTGGCCCTACTAGAGAACCACTCTACTTAATTGGTTACATGTTCATGATGTAAGTGGACAGAACATTTTAACGTTCCTTATTCCTAGTTCTCTAACACATTTCAGATTTTTGCTTAGAAGAACTAAACCAGATTATAGCACAAGCCATTCTGCAAGACTCACTGAAGATGTCCTTGCAGACGATCGGGATGACTATGATTACTTAATGCAAACATCCATGGTATGAGGTTGCAGCTTTTGTCATTTATTTCTTTTTGCCAATTATTATGATTTATTTTGTATATTTGATTCATCTTATTTAGCAAACTTCTTTTTAAAAATTATTTTCTTGCATGTTCAGATGTATTTGAGGAGCTGAGAAGTTAAAATGTATTCTATGCAATAAGCACTATTTTAGGAAAAAAGTATCCTTAATGACATCTGGAACTCCAGTTTTTCTATCCCGTTTCTTGGCAAGATTTTAATTTTGCCACTTGACTCTTTTAAGTACATATAATTTTCATCGTCTTAGTGATATGATTAAAAGAAAGTAATTCGTCATACTTTAGTACAGGTCAGGTTTTGCCATCTGCTGTTTTAAGGTTTTAACTACTTTTCTTCAAATGCCAAATGAATACATAGTTGTGTCCCTTGTAGAGCGCTCCCATGTTTGAGTTTGATTTCACGTATTAGATCTGAACTATTTCAAAATGGTTTTAAGGT
Source organism: Choloepus didactylus (assembly GCF_015220235.1). Taxonomy (NCBI): domain Eukaryota; kingdom Metazoa; phylum Chordata; class Mammalia; order Pilosa; family Megalonychidae; genus Choloepus; species Choloepus didactylus. The sequence goes on from NC_051308.1 coordinate 22,313,428, forward strand.
GTCGAAATATTGTATGTACCTAGCAAAAATCCTGAATGTTGAATGCTTTACTTCATTATTGGACAATGATAGGAGAGGCAGAGCGTATTTAAGGAGGTGGGTGGAAGTATAGAATCTTCTATTATAGATTAGTGTACCTGCAAGCTTGAAGAATTTGAGGTTTACCTGCTTATGGGATTGATGATTTTATTACATTAATATACTATTATATGTTGTATGTATGTACACACACAGATGCACATATATACATACATACTTGGAAAAATAAAAAGCCTCAAATCATTTAGCATGCTTCCTCAGATAGATGTCTTTTCTCTCTTTCCTGTGGTTTCTGATTTAATTCAGGCTCCTTGTTATAAGACTTTGCTCATTTTGCCCCATGTCAGACTTCTGTGACTATAACATTTCAATTAGGTCAAATGATTCTAAAAAAGGAAATACATTATTAGGCAATTCAGAGACTCAGAAAACAATTAACATTGCAAATCAAAGCTTTTATTTTTATTTTCTGCCACAACTTTGCTTTTGCTGTCTTGACAGTACTATTACTCAGTGAGAATCTTTCCTGGACAAGAACCTGCAAATGTCTGGGTGGGCTGGATTACATCAGACTTCCATCAGTATGATACAGGCTTTGACTTGGACAGAGTTCGTACAGTCACAGTCACTTTAGGAGATGAAAAAGGAAAAGTGCATGAAAGGTTGGTTTTTCTCCATTTTTATATCAACAAAAACCTAGGTAATTTTTTTTTCTTAGATTTCTTGTCCAGGATGGTATTTCTGTTTATGGGAACAATATCATCAAACAATTAATTTCAATGGTTTTTGTAACTCATACAAATGAGTAAGGAGTCACAGTATATTAAAAATGAAAAATAAAGAGTAGTACATTCCTTTTGGGTAATAATTATATATTAGTTTAGGTAACATTGTACATGACTAATAGCTTGGGTTATCAATACTTAGCCTTTGTTTTAGGGATCAGAGATGGGTGAATATGAAGCATTTAATGTATGATCTAATATGTATCTTGGGAACTGGTTATGTGGTGGGAGATACATGTGAGGGACAGTGTGGGCTAGTTGTTTAGTCCAGGTGGACACATTTGAACTCGGACTGAGGAGTAGTGGGTTCTTTCCTCAGCTTTGCCATTGACTTGCTGTGTGGCTTTGGGTAAGTCAGTTAAACTTTCTGTGCCATCCTTTTTCATCTGTAAAACAAATCAAACTCAAACCAAACCTTTAAAACAGTGAAGGCCATCTTCCTTGCAGATTTTAAGACAAGAGAAGATCTTACCATTCATATCCACCTTTTTGTGCCCATTCATCCTTTCTGATCTGCCGTGACAGGTCTTATAGAAAGAGCTCTCCATAATGTTGCTTTTCTCCTATATCTGCACCATCATTTCTGGTGACTGGGAAACGCACTCTCCTGCCTTCACGTTGTAGCACTTGAAACATAATGGCGCCCTGCACCTACAATACTCGTCCTAGCAAAAATCCTGAATGAAGAATGCTTTATTCAGTATGGGACTAAGAACGACAAGTCTCTAGAAATTTCTTGGGGGGCATATCTGATTTTCAGAGATGACAACAATACAAGGGATTAACTCAGTATAGAAACGGGGTAACAGATAATTTTGTTAAGAGGAATAAAGGGTAGGGAAAGATTGTTGACTCTTATGTAATTGGTAAAAAAAAAAAAATGTAGCTTAGCTGACTTTTGATTATTCAAAAATTGACTTTCTCCCAGCCTTCTTGTTCTTTTTCTCCTGTTTGCTTCTCTGGCCTTTTCTTGCTACTCTAATTAGTACATTCACTGTATAGTGAAAGAGAAAGCGAATGGAGGCAAGGTTAAAATCACTTAAGTTTGTTACCATCTCTGGTAAAAGCTTAGTTAAAGGGTCAAGGTCAAGTGGGGTTTTATTGTTAATTTCACTGATTTTGTGTGTATTCCAAGTTTTTCTCTCATAACAGATCACTGGGAATTGTCCATAAAGGGGCATTAATTATAGCCAAATTTTTTAATGTATTGATTCAATGGTGGCTCATGTAGAACTGTCTAAGTAGTTTCATAAATGTTTTGAAACTGATGCTTCTCATCTTGGAATGAGTAGTACAAATCATGAGACTGAAATTACAAATTTGGATGATGTTTAAATAAGCTTTTTTGAACCTCAGAAAAAGGTCCAGTTTGGTTTGAGTGTTTTTGAGGGAAGGTGCAGGTCAGTTGTTACTTGATTCAGACTTTTTGACCTGTCTTCGTTAGGTGTGAAATTTAGAGACATGTAAGACCTGCATCAGAATTTCCACTAAAACCAATGGAGTTTTGCTCAGAATCAGAGAATCAGGCCCATTGTGCACCTATCCCATTTCAGCATGAGCTTGTTGCTTGCACAGCATAATTTAGGTTTAGTGTGCAAATGTACATGCTTTCTCTTATGTCTGTGCTTGTACAAGGATAAAAATGTTTTCCTATTTTTTGCTTTTTTTTGAAATTCAGCATCAAACGCAGCAACTGCTATATGGTGTGTGCGGGTGAGAGTATGAGCCCTGGGCAGGGACGCAACAATAACGGACTGGAGATCGGCTGTGTGGTGGATACTGCCAGCGGGTTGCTCACATTTACTGCTAATGGCAAAGAATTGAGCACATATTATCAGGTATGTGTTCATTGATGGCCTCATGTTTCTAGGGAGGGAAGCTTATTTTTTGCCCAATAAAGAGAAACATTTTTTTTTTTTAAGATCAAAAAGTAAAATAAAAGTAAATTAAAAATTAGAAGAAAATGAAAAAGAAATGAATTAATTTTGCATTTTTATTTGTTTGAATAATAACAGTGCCTTAAGCCTCCAAAACTGTTCACAGTTCATTCCTCTAAAAATACTCAAATAGTAAAGTACTCTAATTGTTGAAAGGGGATGTCCAAATGACAGAAAGAAAAAATCTCCGGCCAGCTTCTTTAATTTTTTCCTTAGAAGTATGTATTTTCTTTACTTTATTTAACTAATATTGTTAAATCTATTTGTCTACTTAAGGTGGAGCCAAGTACAAAATTATTTCCTGCAGTTTTTGCACAAGCTACAAGTCCCAATGTGTTCCAGTTTGAATTAGGAAGAATAAAGGTAAGAAAGACTCATTCCTGGTATAGTATTTGGATTATTTTCTATTAGGGCATTTAGTTCTTCTTAATTGAGTTCAGCATTTTAATAGCACTTGGATGAAATTTTTAAAAATCATTCCTTAACTGAAGAGTAGCTTTGTTTGAAAAATCTGATAATCTCTTTCAGATCACCAGAGTATACATAAATAGAAAGGGTTTCTCTTTGGTTAGGCTAAATATGGAAAAAAAAAGTGAAAGCTTGGATGGTTAAGTAATTCAATGTGACTCTAAAAAGGATGCCATCTAGGATATGGCTGGAGATTAAAATGGATAAAAGGTAGACCAAGTCCAAGTTGAAAAGGCCTTGTATGCCATACCAAGAAGGTGGCACCTATTTCATTGTGGCAATCCAGTGAAAAATTGAAAAAGGGTTTGAGTACAATGAAACCTGTTTTGGAAAGATTTCGGTAATAATGTGGATATGGACGAGAATAAGAGCAGGCAGTATAAATTAGGAGGCCACTGAGACAGTCTATTTGGGAGATGATGATGAGAGCCATGGAAATAGTAATGGAGAGGAAGTGCTAAATGTGAAGATGTTTAAGAGGAGAAATTAATCAGAACTGACAGTGAATTGGATTAATAGGATTTGTTGCTGAATTGGAGTCAGGTACTCAAGGAGAATGAAGAATGAAAGATTAATTTAAATTTTCTGTTTTGGATAACTGGGGTGATGCTGTAACAAGAGCTTACTGAAATTTGGAAAAAGAGACTGCATTTGTTTTTGAAATTGTGAAAAACTGAGATGCCAGCCATACAGCAAGGTGAATATAATAGATAGTTTCACCAGGATGGCTGGATGATGTTGGACATGTTATTTATGTTATATGAGCTTCTGTTTCTGCCTTGTGTCATAAGGTTCACATTATCTGTTTTATGGGCTTAGAAAGAATATAGTTAAAATATTTTGACCAATGTCTTGTACATAGTATTTGCTCAACAATTTATATTAATATATATCTGCAATTCATAAAAATCGAACATATGTATATCACACACATATATACACATGCAGTGGAGATGTATATGCACATGTGTTCGAAAAAGAAAGCTATGCTGGAGATTAAGATTTTAGTAATTAAGAAATCATTTGTAGTTAAGTTTTGAGAGTGAATGAAATACTGTAGGGCAAATGCAGAGTGAGAAGAGAAGATGACTGAGTATAGAACCTGATTAAAGAGGAACGTATGACAGAGACTGAGGAATATACTGTCAGAAATGTAGGAGGAGAATTAAAAGACATTTCTTAATGGTAGCCAAGTGAGGAGGAAATTTTCAGAAGCTGGAGTGGTCAACAATATCAGATACTAAATGCCACAAAAGTCTAATTCAATAAGAACTAAAGGAATCCATTGTTTTGTTAATTGGGGGGCTATTGCGACATTTACTAGAAGAATTGCAGCAAAACAATGGGTGAAGTCATATCACAGTGAATTCAAGATTGAAAGAGAGGGAAGGGAGAAAGCTTAGATGATTGTTTTGCTAAAATTTGACAGAGATGATATTTCTTAGAATCATGACCTGTGTATTCAGTTGTCTGTTTGATATTTCTGTTTGGATAACTGATAGATGTTGCAAACTGAACATGTCCAAAACTGGACTCCTGATCATCACTGCCCCCTCCTCCTAAACTGCTTGATCTGTAGTCGTCCCCATCTCAGGTAATAGCAAATCCAGTTGCTCCGGCTAAAAACACTGGGGTCATCCTTGACTTCCCTCTTTTGCACCCTGCATACCATCCATCAGCTCTATCTTCTGACTTCTCTCACCATCCCTACTGCTACCACTCTGATCTCCATCTGGATTACAACAGAAGCCTCCTAATTGGTTTGCCTTTATTCATCCGTGCCTTCTAACCTCTGTTCATCATACAGTAATTTGACTTATTGTCATTGCTTTAAACTATAAATCAAATCCCGTCCTGCCACTGTTCAAAACCCTTAAGAAACTCTGTTTCCTTGAGAGTAAAAGCTAGAGGCTTTATAATTGTCCCCAAGTCCCTAAACAATCCGTTGCCTCTCTGACTTCATCTCCTACCACTCCCCCTGCCTTCATACCTTTCCAACCACTCTGACCTAGGTTTTCCTCAAATGCAGGTGAACTTCTCTTCTCAGTTCTTTGCACTGACAATCTTCTACATGGAAACTTCTTCTCTTTTATATCCACATGGTTCTTCTCTTTTTGGTCTTTGTTTAAATGTCACCTTCTTAAGATTCCCATCCTGGCCACCCTGTTTGTATTGCTACCCCATATTTTGGTATCCCCATCCTATTGTTTTTTAAATGACATTTCTTCAGATATACTATTTAATTTACTGATTTATTTTGTTTGATTTATGTCTCCAGCAAATTAAATGGAATCTCAGTGAGGGCAGGGATTTTGTCTGTTTGTTCATTGATATATTCTTGATGACTGAAAGTATCTGTTTTTTGTTTGTTTGTTTGTTTGTTTTTTTCATTAAAGGAAGAAAATAGGTAGCTTTTGAGATGAGGCAATCCAGAGAATAACCATAGACAAGGTCCTAGAGGAGAGGGAGATATTCAAAGTAATAGAGAAATGGGAAATAATAGTTTCTATATGGCCCCAGAAGAGACAGACAGGAATGATAGCAACTCCTGAAGAAAGTAAGGATGGCAGAAGATAAACATTTTGAGGTAGGGGAAGATGGGGGAGAAATAAATTGTTTTAGTTAATGCTGATGAATTCTTTTTTCTCAGTTGATAATCAGGTTTACCTGTTGAGCTATCTCTGTTAAACCACTGGCTAGAATGAGTGGCTTAAAGACAAGGTGGGTGACAGAGGACAGCCAATGAAAGAAATAGCCGAAAACTGTTTCAGGAAGTTTGGTGCTGAAAGCAGCTGAAAGTTTGCCAGGTTATCTTAGAGATCCAGCATGAAATGGAAATATAAAGGACATATAGTTGTATTTGGTTGTACTTTCATTAGATTAAACACGAAAGAAACATCCCAAGGCCTGTTTGTCTGCCCTGAAATTTTAGATATTTTCTCTCATTATATTTTCTCTGCTTGTCCTTTCAGAAGTTTTTCAACCCAATTTATGTTATTTCTCATATTGATTTTGCTTGACTCAAAGTATATCTTACTTTCACTTCTCTTTTCTTTGTAGAGTTCTAGTCATTACTCTATTAACCCCAAGAGATACTATGAATTAATTCTTTTTCTGCTTTACCATTTCTAGAATGTAATGCCTCTATCAGCTGGATTATTCAAAAGTGAGCATAAAAACCCTGTGCCACAGTGCCCGCCCCGTCTCCATGTGCAATTTTTATCACACGTTCTTTGGAGCAGAATGCCAAACCAGTTTTTGAAGGTTGATGTCTCTCGAATTAGTGAACGCCAAGGCTGGCTGGTACAGTGTTTGGATCCTTTGCAGTTCATGTCTCTTCATATCCCAGAAGAGAACAGGTTAGCCCTGTGTATCCTTTAATGTTTGGATGGAGTCCTTGGAATTAGAGTACTATTCCGGGGTTTAGGGATGGTGCTGGGAAAGCAAAAGGTTTAAAAAATACCTAATTTATTTGAGGAGTGGAGACATTATTTTGCATATTCCAAGTTTAAATCTATTTCTTAACCACTTAATTAATGAAAAAATTATTATAATATACTTGAAGAGGAAATTTGATAGTGTGTTGTTTATCCATTTTGTTTTACTTATGATTATACTAGCAAGTGAAAGTTCAGACAAATACATCTGCAGTTTGACTTATGACTTAGAGTAAAATAGTACCATAAAACTGTAGGATATTAGAGATGGAATGAAACTTCCAACCCTTTTATTTTACAGATGTGGAAAACTGAGACCAAGAGGCATTGATGAAATAAAATAGTGAAAATATTTTGATGTCTTTGGAAATAGATTGTTATGGATTTCAGGCAGTAATAGTATTAATATAAAGTACAGTACATATTCAAATGTAGCTTTGTTTATGATTTTCAGTTTTTCCATATTATAGCCAATTAAAATGTAGAGATTTCATTTTAGCAGCCTCATTAACAATAAAGAGACTAAGTTTTTAAGCTTTGGGAGAATTTCCTCCAAAAATACCATAAAAGAGTTCAGCCACTCACTGAGTGAAAACATTGAATGAAAATAATGCAAAGACAAATGTATTTGTTGTCCTTTTTTTAAAAAAATATTTAATTTTAAGACGGTTGTAGGAGCTGTGACCATTTATTATATCTGATGAGATTATTGGCATTTTTCTTTTATTTTTTGTATCTTTAAAAATTAACATATGATTTGGAAAACAGTTCAGAAGTTTCTCAAAAAGTTAAATATTGAGTTACAATATGATCCAGCAATTCCACTCCTAGGTATAGATACTCAAGAAAAACAAAAACATATGACTCCACAAAAGCTTGTAAATTAATGTTCGTAGCAGGATTATTCACAACAGCCATGTGAAAGAAGCCAGTCACGTAAGACCATATATTGTAGGATTCCATTTACATGAAAAATCCAAAATAAACAAATCTTTAGAGACAGAAAGTAAATTAATGGTTACCTGGGGCTTAGGGGTTTTAACGGGGAATGACTGCTAATTGGTACTGGGTTTCTTTTTGGGCTGATGAAAGTATTGTAAACAGTCTGTGGTTATGTTTGCACAACTTGGTGAATATACTAAAATCATTGAATTATATACTTCTAATAGATTAATTGTATGTAAATTATATCTCAATTAAGATATCGTTTAAAAAAGAAATCCCCCCAAAATATTCTGGCCATGTGAATCCTTTTCATGTATTAAATATTTATTTACATGTCATTTTGCACAAAATAATTAAAAAGATACGTCATTCATAATGTACTTTTTAGATGGCCATATTTCATTTTAATATTCTTTTTGTGAAAAAATTTTATATGAATTTTGTGTTTGATAATGTTTAGAAGAATTCTTCACAACTAAAAACTCTTGACAACATAACAGTTGGAAAGGAATTTCTCTTTGTGAGAGAAAATATCCCCTCTCTGATAAGCACAGAATTTTGATATCGTTATTTAATATTTGACCTGCCATATCAGAAGCCCAACATCCAACCCTGCCTTAGTTATTTATAATTTATTTTAATTACCTGTGGTAAATTTGTTTATGAATGAATGAATGTATAATTTGCACTCTCATCATAGACAAAAATGGATTTGAGGCAGTTTTTCAAAGTATATGAAAGACAAACACATAAAAAAAAGTCAATGGAATCAGGTTGTAGAGAGGTAGGGTGAAAAAAAATAACAAAACCAAGGGTCAGACTGACACAGTCTTTCATACAACACCATTCTATGTGGCTGATAAACTCTAGTCACACATTTGTCTCATGTTTCTTACGCAGCCAAAGAAAAATCTGATGAGTTTCAAAATTTAGATTCTAAAAGGTAAGTGCCAACTTAGCCTTTGGTTAAGAAGAATCTTTTTTCCTGATGCCCAATAACATAGCAAATTATTAAAATTCAGGCAGTGGTAGATATATGTCAGTACCATTTGTTTCCTTCATAACATGTATTACACGTCATAATTTAATTTAGTAAATTTGTAAGTGTGATCTCTTTCCCTGTCTAGGCTGTTAAGTCCCCTGAGGGCAGGAATTGTGTCTGTCTGGTTCTCCTTTGAATCAGCAGTGCCTAGCACAGTACTTACCCATAATAGGCACTCAGTAACATTTGTTAAATAAATGAACAATTTTGAGATCTGCAAGAAATTTCTCCAGTGGGCACTGTTAAATAGTGTAATGAGTTAGATTAGCTTTTACTGCCATAACAAACAACCCCAAAATCTCAGTGGCTGGGAAGCAAACATTTATTTCTTGCTCATGTTACACGAGGTTGAGGTTCACCTCCAACTCTGGCCAAGGCTGTGGGTGGACTGTGAATGTTACTCATGTACCTTCTCATCATGAGAAAAGCTGAAGGGGCAAAGCCCAATCTGTGCCATATCGTTTTCATGGCAAAGGTCAGTTGTGCAAGAGGGCTAACAGAAATTTTCAGGGGCCTCTAAAAGTGGGTTTTTTTTTCGTTTTTTTTTTTTTTTTTTTTGGTTGTGGCTGACGTTTTGTTCACTTAGATCCTTGCTTTAGTAAATAGGATTTCATGGTCTTGTAGAGGAGAGAGTTGTTTTTTAAGAAGAGAACATGGTGTTATAAAGTGAATAATACAGAGGGTGGTTTGGAAGAGACAGCAACAATGTAGATTGTAAGGTTCTTACATGTTATTTCTAGCAACTAATGTTTTGAGAGTGATTAAATAGTAGAATTAGTTGAGTTCTGTTTCATGAAGCTAGAGTGCAGCTATGCTGTATTGCTATATGAACAGATGTGTATACTTTGACCATCACTCAGGCTGAGGGGTAGGGCTATAGTTGTCCTGGAAGATTGAATAGCCTAACTAAGACACATGAATCATTATGCACTAAACTTTATGGAGGGACCTTGCTCAGTTTTTGCTAGAATTTAGGTGCTAACAGATGGTCCAGCAGTTGCATGATATCCTGGAAGCCTAGGTGAAACATGGGGTAGGTAATCCCCTGCTTTTTGTTTTTAATACATGAAACTCCTGATTCTGATAGCTGGGTGGTGTAATCTGGAATAATTCTGCACCAACAAGGTACAGTGACTTTTTTTAAAATTTAGTTTTATTGAGATACATTCACACACCATACAGTCAACCACAGTGTACAATCAGTTGTTCACAGTACCATTATATAGTTGTGCGTTCATCACCACAGTCAATTTTTGAACATTTTCATTACCACACACAAAAAATAAGAATAAAAGTTAAAGTAAAAAAGAACACCCAAAACATCCCATATCCCCCATCCTTTCCTATTATTCATTTACTTTTTATCCTCATTTTTCCATTCGTCTGTCCATATACTATATAAAGGGAGTGGGAGCCACAAAATTTTCACAATCACATGGTCACACAGTGTAAGCTGTATAGTTATACAATCATGTTCCAAGAATAAAGGCTACTGGGTTGCAGTTCGGCAGTTTCTGTTTTTTCCTTCTAGCTATTCCAATATAATAAAATCTAAAATGGGATATCAATATAATGCATAAGAGTACCTTCCAGAATGACCTCTTGACTCCATTTGAAATCTCTCAGCCACTGAAACTATTTTGTTTCAATTCTCTTTCCACTTTTGGTCCAAGAAGGCTTTCTCAATCCCATGATGCCGGGTCCAGACTAATTCCCAGGAATCATGTTCTGCATTGCGCGGGAGATTTACACCCCTGGAAGTCAGGTCCCACATAGTGGGGAGAGCAGCGAGTTTACCTGCAGAGTTGGCTTAGAGAGAGACCACATCTGAGCAACGAAAGAGGTTCTCTGGGGGTGACTCTTAGGCACAAATATAAGTAGGCTTAGCCTCTCCTTTGCAGTAACAAACTTCATAAGAGCAAGCCCCAAGATCAAAGGCTCAGCCTTCTGAATGGCACAGTGACTTTTAATAGAATGGCTATAACCTGGGAGTCATAGATAAAGAGGATGGGTGTGGACGGATGGTGGGATATCCATAGTGATAAATGTCAACAGTAAATAATAAGTATTTATTCAGCACCTACTTACTGTGTTATAGGCACTGTTTTTCAGGTTCTAGGTGCTGGATGAACAGTAGTAAACAAAGCATACAAAAATACAAAAAACATAAAAATCACTACTCTCATGGAGAGAAGTAGGTCTCACCAAGGACAGGTTTCCAGATTATGCGTGATTCCTTGATTATGAATGTATCAAGTTTCTATTTTAATGCTACAGTGTCACCCCTGAACAATCTATATAATTTGAACAGCTTACAAAGTACCGGCACTCCTAAAGGAACGATATGCTCTTGAAACTGCTCTGCTCAAAATTAATGACTTAAGGCATAATCTAGCTGTGTGTGTGTATATATATACACACACGTATTTTTTTTTGCATGTGTGTGGAAGGTGTAGTTTGAAAGATCATAATATATTGTAAAAATGAAGTGAACTGAATTAAGAGCCCACTGTAAACTTTGACTCCCAATAGAAACTTGAGATACTCCTTTTATTTTGTAAGTAGAAATATAATTATAGTGTATCAATAACTTTTTGAAATCTCTGATGTACCTAGATTTATCCTCTGATTCAGAATTTTAAAAAATATTCTTAATGCTTAATCTTGTTACCAATACCGTTCTTCTTTCTACAGATCTGTTGACATATTAGAATTGACAGAGCAGGAAGAATTGCTGAAATTTCACTATCACACTCTCCGCCTCTACTCGGCAGTCTGTGCTCTTGGGAACCACCGGGTGGCCCATGCCCTGTGCAGCCACGTGGATGAACCTCAGCTCCTCTACGCCATCGAGAGCAAGTACATGCCCGGTTTACTACGCTCTGGCTATTATGACCTGCTGATTGACATCCACCTTAGCTCCTATGCCACTGCTAGGCTTATGATGAACAATGAATTTATTGTGCCCATGACAGAAGAGACAAAGAGCATTACCCTTTTCCCTGATGAGAACAAAAAACACGGCCTCCCAGGGATTGGTCTCAGCACTTCCCTCAGGCCGCGAATGCAATTTTCCTCCCCCAGTTTTGTAAGCATTAATCATGAAGGTTACCAGTATAGTCCAGAGTTCCCACTGGACATCCTGAAGGCCAAAACCATCCAGATGCTGACGGAGGCTGTTAAAGAGGGCAGCCTTCATTCCCGGGACCCAGTGGGAGGGACCACTGAATTTCTCTTTGTGCCTCTCATCAAGCTTTTCTATACCCTTCTCATCATGGGAATCTTTCATAATGAGGACTTGAAGCACATTTTGCAGTTGATTGAACCCAGCGTGTTTAAGGATGCTGCCACATCAGAGGAGGAGAGTGAAGTACTGGAGAAAGAGCTCAGCACAGAAGACCCAAAGCTGGAAGGAGCTGGTGATGATGAAGCCAAAGGGGGTAAGAGGCCAAAGGAAGGCCTGCTCCAAATGAAACTGCCAGAGCCAGTTAAACTGCAGGTAATCAGAAAAAAAGATAGTGAATTTCAGAGTCACTAAGTGCTGAGGTATTGAATTTTGACTTTGTTTCTTTCTTTCTCTGTGTGTGTACACTCGTGTGGTCCTGTATGATGGTAATTCTTCATAAAGCTAAGCTCACATTGTATTTTTTTTTCAGAAGTGCCAGTCTGATTTGCCTACATTTGAAATTGAACTAATGAATTTTCAAGTAGAGTCAATTGACAATAGTTAATGAAGCTAAATTGAGTATTTTTTAGTCATGTTGATTTCCCTGGTCATAGACATCTATACAAGTGGTGTGTGTGAGTGTGTGTGTGTGTGTAAGAGAGAGAGAGAGAGAAAAGAGCAGTGATAGAAAAGAGACATCACCCATCTTTGTGCTCACCAAGAAGTCTAAAGGGTCCTGTTTTAACACCTTTTTAGTTCATTGAAGACGATTTGATATTTGTATCCTGACATACTGTTTTACTCTGTATTCCTTCAATCAACGTTGATTGACGTCTTACTCTATGCCAGGCACTTGGTGCTGGGTGAAGGAAACAGATGTGGTCCCTGCCTTCAGGTGCTCACAGTCTCTAGGGGAAATTTACATTTATTTATGTATTTCTTTAAAAATATTTTATTGTTATTTGCATTAAATATTGTGAAGGAAAAAATGAATTATTAGAAGAAATAAAATTTAGACCAGATTAATCTGAAGAAGGTCAGGGAAGGCTAGGATGGTGAATTTAGGCTGAGAACAGATTGATGAGTTGGTGTACAAGAGGTGCAGTGGAGAGGGGTGGGAGGTGTTCTGAGAGCTTTTTACACACAAAAAATATCATGGCAAAAGGTCCTGAGCAGGAAGTGTAGCTGCAGCTTAATGCACCAGGGAGAGAGAGTGAGTTGGGCAGAGGGCAGTGGATATGGCATCAAGCCTGTTTACTGAAACCTGCTATGTTATGAATTTGAGTTTTATTCTAAGTGTAATTAAAATCAATGAAGAATGTTTTAGCAGAAGAATTTTATTGTAAAAGAGGAATATTCTGGTTTTCTAATGCTGCTGTTATGCAAAATAATAGAAATGGTGTGACTTTTATAAAGGGGGTTTATTTGGTTACAAAATTACAGTCCTAAGGCCATGAAAGTGTCCAAACTAAGGCATCACAAGAAGATACCTTCACTGAAGAACAGCCAATGGCACCCAAAACACCTCTGTCAGCTGGGAAGGCACATGGCTGGCAACTGCTGGTCCCTTGCTCCCAGGTTGTGTTTCAGCAACTCTTTCTTAGCAACTGTGCATCCTTGCTTCTTTCTCACAGGGCATTTCTCTCTAAACATCTAGGGGTCCTTCCTTTGCTTCCCTGGGGCAAACTCTGGGATTAATCTCTTAGCTTAGCATCTCCAAACATCCTTCTGTCCACATCGCTAAGCATCTCTAAGTGTCAGCAAGTATCTAGGTCTGTGTTGGCTCTTGGCTTCTCTCTTATATACTCTAATCAAGACCCACCCTGAATGGGTGTGGCCATACCTCTTTGGTAATAACCCAGTCAAAGCTTTCGCCCACAGTTGAGTGAGTCACTTCTCCATGGACACACCCAATCAAAATGTTCCACCCAACAACATTGGATTAAAAGATCATGGCTCTAGGAGGCGGGGCAAGATGGCGGACTGGTGAGCTGTATGTTTTGGTTGCTCCTCCAGGAGAGTGGGTGGAAAGCCAGGAACTGCGTGGACTGGACACCACAGAGCAATCTGACTTTGGGCATACTTCATACAACACTCATGAAAACGTGGAACTGCTGAGATCAGCGAAATCTGTGGGTTTTTGTGGCCGGGGGACCCGCGCCCCTCCCTGCCAGGCTCAGTCCCAGGGGAGGAGGGGCTGTCGGCTCCGGGAAGGAGAGGGGAGAGCTGCAGTGGCAGCCCTTGTCGGAAACTCATTCTACTGATTCAAACTCCAACCATAGATAGACTGAGACCAGACACCAGAGAATCTGAGAGCAGCCGGCCCAGCGGAGAGGAGACAGGCATAGAAAAAAAACAGCACGAAGAGCTCCAAGATAAAAGCGGAGGATTTTTGGAGTTCTGGTGAACATACAAAGGAGAAGGGCCTTGAGGCACATATGCAAATCCTGAGGAAGGGCTGATCTCTCTGCCCTGTGGACCTTTCCTTAATGGCCCTGGTTGCTTTGTCTCTTGGCATTTCGATAACCCATTAGATCTCTGAGGAGGGCCTGTTTTTTTTTGTTTTGTTTTGTTTTGTTTTGTTTTGTTTTGTTTTTAATCCTTTTTTCTTTTTCTAAAGCAATTACTCTAGGAAGCCCAATACAGAAAGCTTCAAAGACTTGCTATTTGGGCAGGTCAGGTCAAGAGCAGAACTAGGAGAGCTCTGAGACAAAACGCAATAATCCAGTGGCTGAGAAAATTCACTAAACACCACAACTTCCCAAGAAAAGGGGGGTGTCCGCTCACAGCCATCATCCTGGTGGACAGGAAACACTCCTGCCCGTCGCCAGCCCCATAGCCCAGAACTGCCCCAGACAACCCAGTGTGACGGAAGTGCTTCAAATAACAGGCACACACCACAAAACTGGGCGTGGACATTAGCCTTCCCTGCAACCTCAGCTGATTGTCCCAGAGTTGGGAAGGTAGAGCAGTGTGAATTAACAAAGCCCCATTCAGCCATCATTTCAGCAGACTGGGAGCCTCCCTACACAGCCCAGCAGCCCGGAACTGCCCTGGGGGGACGGCGCTCACCTGTGGCATGGCACGGTCATCCCTCAACAGAGGACCCGGGGTGCACGGCCTGGAAGGAGGGCCCACTTGCAGGTCTCAGGGGCCATACGCCGGTGCCAAGGACTTGTGGGTCAGTGGCAGAGACGGACTATGGCAGGACTGAACTGAGGGATTGGACTGTTGCAGCAGCTTTAGAACTCTAGGATCACCAGGGAGATTTGATTGTCGGAGCCACCCCCCCCTCCCTGACTGCCCAGAAACACGCCCCATATACAGGGCAGGCAACACCAACTACACACGCAAGCTTGGTACACCAATTGGACCCCACAAGACTCACTCCCCCACTCACCAAAAAGGCTAAGCAGGGGAGAACTGGCTTGTGGAGAACAGGTGGCTCGTGGACGCCACCTGCTGGTTAGTTAGAGGAAGTGTACTCCATGAAGCTGTAGATCTGATAAATTAGAGATAAGGACTTCAATTGGTCTACAAATCCTAAAAGAACCCTATCAAGTTCAGCAAATGCCACGAGGCTAAAAACAACAGAAAATTATAAAGCATATGAAAAAACCAGACGATATGGATAACCCAAGCCCAAACACCCAAATCAAAAGACCAGAAGAGACACAGCACCTAGAGCAGCTACTCAAAGAACTAAAGATGAACAATGAGACAATAGTACGGGAGATAAAGGAAATCAAGAAGACCCTAGAAGAGCATAAAGAAGACATTGCAAGACTAAATAAAAAAATGGATGATCTTATGGAAATTAAAGAAACTGTTGACCAAATTAAAAAGATTCTGGACACTCATAGTACAAGACTAGAGGGAGTTGAACAACGAATCAGTGACCTGGAAGATGACAGAATGGAAAATGAAAGCATAAAAGAAAGAATGGGGAAAAAAATTGAAAAAATCGAAATGGACCTCAGGGATATGATAGATAATATGAAACGTCCAAATATAAGACTCATTGGTGTCCCAGAAGGGGAAGAAAAGGGTAAAGGTCTAGGAAGAGTATTCAAAGAAATTGTTGGGGAAAACTTCCCAAATCTTCTAAACAACATAAATACACAAATCATAAATGCTCAGCGAACTCCAAATAGAATAAATCCAAATAAACCCACTCCGAGACATATACTGATCACACTATCAAACACAGAAGAGAAGGAGGAAGTTCTGAAAGCAGCAAGAGAAAAGCAATTCACCACATACAAAGGAAACAGCATAAGACTAAGTAGTGACTACTCAGCAGCCACCATGGAGGCGAGAAGGCAGTGGCACTATATATTTAAAATTCTGAGTGAGAAAAATTTCCAGCCAAGAATACTTTATCCAGCAAAGCTCTCCTTCAAATTTGAGGGAGAGCTTAAATTTTTCACAGACAGACAAACAAATGCTGAGAGAATTTGCTAACAAGAGACCTGCCCTACTGGAGATACTCAAGGGAGCCCTACAGACAGAGAAACAAAGAAAGGACAGAGAGACTTGGAGAAAGGTTCAGTACTAAAGAGATTCAGTATGGGTACAATAAAGGATATTAATAGACAGAGGGGAAAAATATGACAAACATAAACCAAAGGATAAGATGGCTGATTCAAGAAATGCCTTCACGGTTATAACGTTGAATGTAAATGGATTAAACTCCCCAATTAAAAGATATAGATTCACAGAATGGATCAAATAAAATGAACCATCAATATGTTGCATACAAGAGACTCATCTTAGACACAGGGACACAAAGAAACTGAAAGTGAAAGGATGGAAAAAAATATTTCATGAAAGCTACAGCCAAAAGAAAGCAGGTGTAGCAATATTAATCTCAGATAAAATAGAATTCAAATGCAGGGATGTTTTGAGAGACAAAGAAGGCCACTACGTACTAATAAAAGGGGCAATTCAGCAAGAAGAAATAACAATCGTAATTGTCTATGCACCCAACCAAGGTGCCACAAAATACATGAGAGAAACACTGGCAAAACTAAAGGAAGCAATTGGTGTTTCCACAATAATTGTGGGAGACTTCAACACATCACTCTCTCCTATGGATAGATCAACCAGAGAGAAGACCAATAAGGAAATTGAAAACCTAAACAATCTGATAAATGAATTAGATTTAACAGACATATACAGGACATTACATCCCAAATCACCAGGATACACATACTTTTCTAGTGCTCATGGAACTTTCTCCAGAATAGATCATATGCTGGGACATAAAACAAGCCTCAATAAATTTAAAAAGATTGAAATTATTCAAAGCACATTCTCTGACCACAATGGAATACAATTAGAAGTCAATAACCATCAGAGACTTAGAAAATTCACAAATACCTGGAGGTTAAACAACACACTCCTAAACAATCAGTGGGTTAAAGAAGAAATAGCAAGAGAAATTGCTAAATATATAGAGACGAATGAAAATGAGAACACAACATACCAAAACCTATGGGATGCAGCAAAAGCAGTGCTAAGGGGGAAATTTATAGCACTAAACGCATATATTAAAAAGGAAGAAAGAGCCAAAATCAAAGAACTAATGGATCAACTGAAGAAGCTAGAAAATGAACAACAAAGCAATCCTAAACCAAGTACAAGAAAAGAAATAACAAGTATTAAAGCAGAAATAAATGACATAGAGAACAAAAAAACAATAGAGAGGATAAATATCACCAAAAGTTGGTTCTTTGAGAAGATCAACAAGATTGACAAGCCCCTAGCTAGACTGACAAAATCAAAAAGAGAGAAGACCCATATAAACAAAATAATGAATGAAAAAGGTGACATAACTGCAGATCCTGAAGAAATTAAAAAAATTATAAGAGGATACTATGAACAACTGTATGGCAACAAACTGGATAATGTAGAGGAAATGGACAATTTCCTGGAAACATATGAACAACCTAGACTGACCAGAGAAGAAATAGAAGACCTCAACCAACCCATCACAAGCAAAGAGATCCAATCAGTCATCAAAAATCTTCCCACAAATAAATGCCCAGGGCCAGATGGCTTCACAGGGGAATTCTACCAAACTTTCCAGAAAGAACTGACACCAATCTTACTCAAACTCTTTCAAAACATTGAAGAAAATGGAACACTACCTAACTCACTTTATGAAGCTAACATCAATCTAATACCAAAACCAGGCAAAGATGTTACAAAAAAGGAAAACTACCGGCCAATCTCCCTAATGAATATAGATGCAAAAATCCTCAACAAAATACTTGTAAATCGAATCCAAAGACACATTAAAAAAATCATACACCATGACCAAGTGGGGTTTATTCCAGGCATGCAAGGATGGTTCAACATAAGAAAATCAATCAATGTATTACAACACATTAACAAGTCAAAAGGGAAAAATCAATTGATCATCTCAATAGATGCTGAAAAAGCATTTGACAAAATCCAACATCCCTTTTTGATAAAAACACTTCAAAAGGTAGGAATTGAAGGAAACTTCCTCAACATGATAAAGAGCATATATGAAAAACCCACAGCCAGCATAGTACTCAATGGTGAGAGACTGAAAGCCTTCCCTCTAAGATAAGGAACAAGACAAGGATGCCTGCTGTCACCACTGTTATTCAACATTGTGCTGGAAGTGCTAGCCAGGGCAATCCGGCAAGACAAAGAAATAAAAGGCATCCAAATTGGAAAAGAAGAAGTAAAACTGTCATTGTTTGCAGATGATATGATCTTAGATCTAGAAAACCCTGAGAAATCGACGATACAGCTACTAGAGCTAATAAACAAATTTAGCAAAGTAGCGGGATACAAGGTTAATGCACATAAGTCAGTAATGTTTCTATATGCTAGAAATGAACAAACTGAAGAGACACTCAAGAAAAAGATACCATTTTCAATAGCAACTAAAAAAATCAAGTACCTAGGAATAAACTTAACCAAAGATGTAAAAGACCTATACAAAGAAAACTACATAACTCTACTAAAAGAAATAGAAGGGGACCTTAAAAGATGGAAAAATATTCCATGTTCATGGATAGGAAGACTAAATGTCATTAAGATGTCAATTCTACCCAAACTCATCTACAGATTCAATGCAATCCCAATCAAAATTCCAACAACCTACTTTGCAGACTTGGAAAAGCTAGTTATCAAATTTATTTGGAAAGGGAAGATGCCTTGAATTGCTAAAGACACTCTAAAAAAGAAAAACGAAGTGGGAGGACTTACACTCCCTGACTTTGAAGCTTATTATAAAGCCACAGTTGCCAAAACAGCATGGTACTGGCACAAAGGTAGACATATAGATCAATGGAATCAAATTGAGAATTCAGAGACAGACCCTCAGATCTATGGCCGACTGATCTTTGATAAGGCCCCAAAGTCACTGAACTGAGTCATAATGGTCTTTTCAACAAATGGGGCTGGGAGAGTTGGATATCCATATCCAAAAGAATGAAAGAGGACCCCTACCTCACCCCCTACACAAAAATTAACTCAAAATGGACCAAAGATCTCAATATAAAAGAAAGTACTATAAAACTCCTAGAAGATAATGTAGGAAAACATCTTCAACACCTTGTATTAGGCGGCCACTTCCTAGACTTTACACCCAAAGCACATGCAACAAAAGAGAAAATAGACAAATGGGAACTCCTCAAGCTTAGAAGTTTCTGCACCTCAAAGGAATTTCTCAAAAAGGTAAAGAGGCAGCCAACTCAATGGGAAAAAATTTTTGGAAACCATGTATCTGACAAAAGACTGATATCTTGCATATATAAAGAAATCCTACAACTAAATGACAATAGTACAGTCGGCCCAATTATAAAATGGGCAAAAGATATGAAAAGACAGTTCTCTGAAGAGGAAATACAAATGGCCAAGAAACACATGAAAAAATGTTCAGCTTCACTAGCTATTAGAGAGATGCAAATTAAGACCACAATGAGATACCATCTAACACCGGTTAGAATGGCTGCCATTAAACAAACAGGAAACTACAAATGCTGGAGGGGATGTGGAGAAATTGGAACTCTTATTCACTGTTGGTGGGACTGTATAATGGTTCAGCCACTCTGGAAGTCAGTCTGGCAGTTCCTTAGAAAACTAGATATAGAGTTACCATTCGATCCAGCGATTGCACTTCTCGGTATATACCCGGAAGATCGGAAAGCAGTGACACGAACAGATATCTGCACGCCAATGTTCATAGCAGCATTATTCACAATTGCCAAAAGATGGAAACAACCCAAATGTCCTTCAACAGATGAGTGGATAAATAAAATGTGGTATATACACACGATGGAATACTACGCGGCAGTAAGAAGGAACGATCTCGTGAAACATATGACAACATGGATGAACCTTGAGGACATAATGCTAAGCGTAATAAGCCAGGCACAAAAAGAGAAATATTATATGCTACCACTAATGTGAACTTTGAAAAATGTAAAACAAATGGCTTATAATGTAGAATGTAGGGGATCTAGTAATAGAGAGCAATTAAGGAAGGGGGAACAATAATCCAAGAAGAACAGATAAGCTATTTAACGTTCTGGGGATGCCCAGGAATGACTATGGTCTGTTAATTTCTGATGGATATAGTAGGAGCAAGTTCACAGAAATGTTGCTATATTAGGTAACTTTCTTGGGGTAAAGTAGGAACAGGTTGGAAGTAAAGCAGTTATCTTAGGTTAGTTGTCTTTTTCTTACTCCCTTGTTGTGGTCTCTTTGAAATGTTTTTTTATTGTATGTTTGTTTTCTTTTTAACTTTTTTTTCATACAGTTGATTTAAAAAGGAAGGGAAGGTTAAAAAAAAAAAAGAAAAAAAAAAAAAACAAGGAAGAAAAAAAAGATGCAGTGCCCCCTTGAGGAGTCTGTGGAGAATGCAGGGGTATTCGCCTGCCCCACCTCCATGGTTGCTAACATGACCACAGACATAGGGGACTGGTGGTTTGATGGGTTGGGCCCTCTACCACAGGTTTTACCCTTGGGAAGACGGTTGCTGCAAAGGAGAGGCTAGGCCTCCCAATGGTTGTGCCTGGGAGCCTCCTCCCGAATGCCTCTTTGTTGCTCAGATGTGGCCCTGTCTCTCTAGCTGGGCCAACTTGAAAGGTGAGATCACTGCCCTCCCCACTACGTGGGCTCAGACACCCAGGGGAGTGAATCTCCCTGGCAACGTGGAATATGACTCCCGGGGAGGAATGTGGACCTGGCATTGTGGGACGGAGAACATCTTCTTGACCAAAAGGGGGATGTGAAAGGAATTGAAATAAGCTTCAGTGGCAGAGAGAGTCCAAAAGGAGCCGAGAGGTCACTCTGGTGGGCACTCTTACGCACACTTTAGACAACCCTTTTTGGGTTCTGGAGAATTGGGGTAGTTGGTGGTGGATACCTGAAGCTATCAAACTGCAACCCAGAACCCATGAATCTTGAAGACAGTTGTATAGAGATGTAGCTTATGAGGGGTGACCAGGGGATTGGGAAAGCCATAAGGACCACACTCCACTTTGTCTAGTTTATGGATGGATGAGTAGAAAAATAGGGGAAGGAAACAAACAGACAAAGGTACCCAGTGTTCTTTTTTACTTCAATTGCTCTTTTTCACTCTAATTATTATTCTTGTTATTTTTGTGTGTGTGCTAAGGAAGGTGTCAGGGATTGATTTGGGTGATGAATGTACAACTATGTAATGGTACTGTGAACAATCGAAAGTACGATTTGTTTTGTATGACTGCGTGGTATATGAATATATCTCAATAAAATGAAGATTAAAAAAAAAAAAAAAAAAAAAAAAAAGACATAATGCTGAGCAAAATAAGCCAGGCACAAAAAGAGAGATATTGTATGTTACCACTAATGTGAATTCTGTGAAAAATGTACAATGTTTTATACTGTAGAATGTAGGGGACCTAGAGATACCAATTAGTGGAGGGGGAATGATAATCTAATAAGAACAGATAAACTATGGAGGGTAATCTCAATGTTATGGGAATGCTCAGGAACGATTATGGTTTGTAAACTTTCTTGAATATAGTAAGATTATGTTGGAAGCAATAGAGTTATTTTAGGTTTTTTTTTCTCTTATTCCTTTGTTTTCTTAGGGGTTGTTAATTTTCTTGGGGTATGGTAGGAACATGTTGGAAGCAATGTAGTTATTTTAGATTATTTGTTTTTCTTACTCCTCTGTTTGGACATGGTTTATTAATTTTCTTGGGGTACAGTAGGAACATATTGGAAGCAAAGTAGTTATTTTAGGTTATTTGTTTTCCTTAATCCATTGCTTTGTTTGAAATGTTGTGGGGTTTTTTTGGTTGTTGTTTGCCTGTTTGTTTTTAATTTTTTGATAAAGAAAGTTAAAAAATTGAAAAAAAATCAGTAGAAAAATGGGAGTAAAAACTAAATGACAAATAGGGTGGGATGGGGGGATGGTTTGGGTATTCTCTTTTCACTTTTATTTTTTATTCTTATTCTGATTCTTTCTGATGTAAGGAAAATGTTCAGAAATAGATTGTGGTGATGAATGCATAACTATATGATCATACTGTGAACAGTTGATTGTATACCATGGATGACTGTATGGTTTGTGAATATATTTCAATAAAACTGAATTAAAAAAAAAAAAAAAAAAAAAGATCATGGCTCTTCTGGGTTCCGTAACAGTTTCAAACAGGCACAAGGAGAATGGGAGGGTGGTATGGAATCTAATTCATGAAGCCACTGGCCTGGTCCAAACCCAGGGGTGGTGCTTTACCCTAGAGTAGAGGGAAAGGAGATGGAAAGAAATGTGTGGCCTCGGGGGGTATTTTAGAGATGAAAGTGACATTAATTGGTTGTTTTATAGATGGTGACATATAAATTTTTGAAAGTCCTCTTTAATACCACTGTGTATTTATAGCACAATTGGTATTAAGTGTATTTGAGTGTTTTTTCTAACCTTTGCTTCTTGGGCAGAGCATTTTCTGGGAACCATGTTTCTACTAGTGTGCTGTATCAGTTAAAAATCCCTTTGGCTACCAGTGTGAGAATACCCAGCTAACCATTTAAAACATAAGCTATAAAAATATTTAACTTACATAAGAGGTATGGAGGTAGACAGTTCTAGAATTGGTACAGTAGCTCAATGATGTCATCAAGAACCCAGCTCTTAATATCTTTCTGCTCTGTGGTCCTGAGCATATGGTTTTCATGAGATGTATTACCTCATTCCTTCCTCCAATTCTCATTTCATTACCCAGTTATACTCATTTTAAAAGGAGGGCTTTCTATTCTGTTTTTAAAGATGGAAACTGTTTCCCAGGAGACACCTAGCAAAAAAAAAAAAAAAAAAAAAAAAAGGATATGGGGTTTCCTTTTGGGATGATGAAAATAATTTGAAACTAGATAGAGGTAGTGGTTGCACAGTCCTGTGAGTCTACTAAATGCCACTGAATTGTTCATTTTGAAATGGTCATTTGACTTTCATGTCAAAAAAAGAAAACACTTAAAGCAAAAGTAATAAAAGACTAATACTTCCAGAAAAACTTTTCTTTATATGTCCCATTGACCATCGTACCCGTAGCTTCAGTGGGGGCTGGGAAAGTATTGTCTACCAAAGGGAATTGTATTTGCTATGTTTGACTTAGACAAATGATGTTCCAACTCCTGGGACTGAGCACATTGCTTCCTGTACAAAATCAAGATTCTCGTCACAAGGGAGGAGAGTAGGTGCCTAAGCTTCTGTTTGATTTATGTTTGATGCATATTAAATATTAAAGGATTCAGAAATTAAATTTGGTTTCTTTTTATTTGCCTTCTTAGATGTGCCTGCTCCTTCAATACCTCTGTGACTGCCAGGTCCGGCACCGGATAGAAGCCATTGTAGCCTTTTCAGACGACTTTGTAGCCAAGCTTCAAGACAATCAGCGCTTCCGATATAATGAAGTTATGCAAGCCTTAAACATGTCAGCTGCACTCACAGCCAGGAAAACTAGGGAATTTAGGTCACCACCTCAAGAACAGGTACAAGAATGAATTAGGAAATTCTTTCTTTTTACCTTGTTCTTTAATTCATTTGAGATTGCAATATTATATCAAATGTTACAAGTGTGTTTCCCCCCTGTTCTCCTTAAACTAGCCAAGTTGATTTAGTCAGTATTCTTAGCTTCATAAAAAGAATTGACTAGGTTTAAACAACAGAGGAAACTATTAAAAGATATCAGGTGCACAGCATACTTTGGGAGGAACAGTGGGCCACATTCTGAAGTTCTGCAAATAGGAACAATCTCCAACACCAAAACAGGGTCTTCTTTAGCTATGTGGGTGCTGTCATCACTCATAAGAACTCTCAATTCTTAGGACTAAATGCTAGAAGCTTCCTATTTCTTCCCTAGAAGAACCAAACGTTTCTGCCTCCAAGCTTGCTAAAAGATTGTTCACCCTGTTTGTGGTTCTCCTTCTGTTGCTCACCTCTAAATCCACGTCCCCTGAGGGTACAGCAGAACCCAGGTCACAGCCTGAGACAGAGCATAAGGTAGTCTGGGGATGTAAGTTTTCTGGAATCTACTTTGGTATGAGACTCATAATGTGGGAAATTGTTTAAGATGTGGGTTTGGCGATCAAAAGATATAACTGAGTGATTTCTTTTTTCAGTATCTTACCTTTATCATTTCCCTCTATATCCAAGTTGCCTCAGAATGAAAGCATTCATGAAGTAATTGCAGATTTATTCTTTCTCTGCAAAATGTAATTTCTATGAGAGAAAGGAATGGAATTTTGTTCACTGCTAGAAACAACATTTATTGGCCAAAGAACAAACCCAAGCTCTCCCAGATTAACTCTTGTCAGTTAAAATACCAATGGGGGACTTCCACTTCTGGGAAGATGGAGTATGTATGCTTTTCCTTATTTTTCCTTGTAAGTACAACTAAAAGCCCTGGAAATTACATGTAAAACAAACACATGAAGGCTCCAAAAGGTGAAGGGAAGAAGGCAGGTGGGCTAGAGAACTCAAGACCCAAGAAAAGATCAAGTGGTGAGTTACCTGGGTTTGCTTTTTGACTCATCCATCCTAGACGTGGAATTGGAGAAGCTGGCATCCCAGAAGTATCAATGAGCATAGACCAAAAAAGCTCCATAAAAACCTGCTCTCTCTCTAGGCAAAGGTTGAGGACAGAGGCAACCTAGCAAGATACAAAACTCTTAGACAATAACCCTCCTACTCCAGCCAAAACCACATTAAAAAAACCTGTGGCCCCATTTAACTCATGGCAGTAAAGACCAGGTGGGAGCTTAGATGTCCGCTTTCACTGTGCTCTAGGGAGGATCCTGGAGTGGGATCAGAAAAGGCCAAGTAGGGACTCAGAACTTTAATCATCACCAAGTAGTAACAAGTCCCCACTTGCCTCCCCGTAAGGTGTCTGTAGAGGCCGTGTGGGAGAGTAGTAACAAGACATTATTATCCCTCCCAGCCTGGGTAGTGTCAGCACAGAAGTGAAATCAAGCAGAATATATTCTCTGACCACAGAGAAATCAACTTGGATAGCAATAACAGAAAGATAAGAGAAAGATCTCCAAACACATGGAAACAAAGCAACACGCTTCAAAGTAATCCAGGGATTAAGGAGCAAGGCTCAAAGAAGCTTTTAAAAATAATTGAAGTAAAGGAAAATGAAAATACCACATATCAAAATTTGTGGAACACAGCTAAAGCAGTACTGAGAGGGAAATTTATGGCAATAAATGCTGACATTAAAAAAGAAGAAAACACTGAAATCTAAGCCCTACTTCAGGAACCTAGAAAAAGAAAAGCAAAATAAACTCAAAGCAAGCAGAAGGAAGGAAAGAAAGACAAGAGCAGAAATCATTGAAATTAAAAACCAGTAGATAAAATCGATGAATCAAAAAGATGGTTCTCTGAAAAGATAATAAAATTGACAAGTCTCTAAGGAGACTGACAAAAACAGAGAGAAGACACAAATTATAAATATCAGAAATGAAATAGGATATCACTACAGACCCTGCAGATATCAAAATGATAATAAGGGAATATTATGAACAACTCTACACACATAATTTTGACAACTTAGAAAAAAAGGACCAATTTCTCTAAAAGCATATACTACCACAACTCATCCAATATAAAATAGATAATTATAATAGTCCTTTAAGTATTAAGGAAATTTAATTCATAATTTAAATATCTCCCAAAAAAGGAATCTGCAGGCCCAAATGATTTCACTGCAGAATTATACCAAGCATTTAATGAGGAATTAACACCAATTCTGTGTAATTTCTTCCAGGAAATAGAAGAGGATGGAACACTTCCCAATTCATTTTATGAAGCTGGTATTACTCTAATACCACAGCTAAAAAAAAGGGGGGGGGGGACTACAGACCAATATCCTCATGCATATAGATGCAAAGATCCTCAATAAAATTAGCAAATAGATTCAGCAATATACAAAAGGAATTATACATCATGACCAAGTGGAGTCCATTCCAGGAATGTGAGGCTGGTTCAATATCCAAAAGTCAATAAATGGTAATATACCATATTACTGACTAAAGATGATCATATCAATTGATGCAGAGAAAGTCTTTGACAGAATTCAATACCCATTCATGATAAGAACTCTCAGAAAAATAGATAGAGGAACTTCTTCAACCTGTGGAAGAGAATCTACAAAATCTTACATCTGACATTATACTTAAGGATAAAAGAATGAATGCTTTCCCCCTGAGATCGGAAACAAGGCAAGATGTCCTCTCCCATCAGTCTTCTCCAACTTAGTGCTGGCCATTCCAGTCAGTGCAATAAGGCAGAAAAGGAAATAAAAAGTATACAGATTGGAAAAGAGGAACCAAACTGCCCTATTATGCAGGTGACATGATTGCCTTTGTAGAAAATCCCAAGGAATCTACAAAACTACTCCTGAAAGTAATAAATGAGATCAGAAAAGTCACAAGGTATAAGGTAAATATATAAAAACCAATTATATTTTTATATACTAACAATGAGCATGTGGTCTCTGACATTATATATGCAGTGGCATCTATAATCAAACAAGCAAATGAAATACTTAGGGGTAAATCTATCAAAATGTGCATAGGACTTGTATGATGAAAATTACAAAACATCAAGAAAGAAATCAGGGAATCTCTGAATAAATGAACAGATGTACAGTGTTCCTGGATTAGAATACTCAACACAGTAAAGACATCATTTCTCCCCAAGTTGTATGCTGGTTTAGTGAAATGCCTATCAAAATCTCAGCAAGATTTCTCATGAATGTAGATAATATTCTGGAATTTATATATAGAAGCAAAGGAACGAGAACAGCTAAAACAATATTTGGAAAAGAATAAAGTGGGAAGAATCACTGTTCAGTTTCAAGAAGAAATAAGACTCTATGGTATTGGTGGAGAGATACATGTGTAGATCAATAGAATTTCATAGTGAACCCCCCCAAAAAAGACCTACTCAGATATGCCAACTGATTTTTGACAAAGGAGCAAAAGCAATTCAGTGGAGGAAGGATGACCTTTCAGCAGATGGTGTTTGAGCAACTGGACATATATACACAAAATTGAGCCTCATACCTTTTACAAAAATTAACTCACAGTGAAACACAAATTTAAATACAAAACATGAAACTATAAAACTTTTAGAAAGAAAAACAGGAGAAAAACCATTATGACCTATGGATGGCAAAAAGTTCTTAGACTTCTTAGACATCACACCAAAATCATAATTCAGAAAAGAAAATATCAGTTGGACTTTATCAAAATTAAAAACTTTTGCTCTGTAAGAAACTGTTGAGAGGACGAAAAGGCACGCTACAGCCTCAGAGAAAGTGTTTGTGAATGACATATCTGACAAAGGACTAATAGTTTAACAGTAAAGAAGCAAACAATTCAATTAGAAAGTGGGCAAAAGATGTGAACAGACGAAAGTGAATATATAGGTGGCACATAAGCATGTGAGAAGATGCTCGATATGTTTAGCTGTGAGGGAAGAACAAATGAAAGCACAATGAAATATCAGTGTGCAATTATGAGAATGTATAAAATAAAACATAGTGACAACACCATATGCTGGCATGGATGTAGAGAAACTGGATCAGTCATTACATTGCTTGTTTGAATGTAAAATGGTGCAGCCACTCTGGGAAGCAATTTGGCAATTTCTTTAAGAACTATATGGGCAACTATCTATGATCCGCACTTGAATAACCTACGTTCACAGAAAAACCTGTATACTAATGTTCATAACAACTTTATTGGTAATAGCAAAAAGAAAAAAAAAAAAAACCAACCTAGATGTTTT
Organism: Choloepus didactylus; assembly: GCF_015220235.1. NCBI lineage: Eukaryota > Metazoa > Chordata > Mammalia > Pilosa > Megalonychidae > Choloepus > Choloepus didactylus. The sequence goes on from NC_051308.1 coordinate 22,341,571, forward strand.
TCAATGCATGAATGGTTAAAACAAGCCATGGTGTATCCACACCATGGAACACTATTCAGCAGTACAAGGCAGTGAATTATTGCTACACGATATAGCCTGGATCAATCTCAAGAGAATTATGCTGAGTGAAAAAAGCGAAATCCCAATATTTACATATTATATGACATTCTTGAAACAAAAAAAAATTTCAGAAATGGAGTCTGGATTATTGGTTGCAAGGAATTAGACAAGAGGAACAGGAAATAGGTGTTGCTAAAAAGGGGTAACAGGAAGTGTCCTTGTAGTCAACCCTGAATTCATCTTTCTTTTGTCCCTTGTTCTTCCTCTTTCTTGTTTTTGTGAACTTTCAGATCAATATGCTTCTCAATTTTAAGGATGACAAAAGCGATTGTCCATGTCCTGAAGAAATCAGAGACCGACTCTTGGATTTTCATGAAGATTTGATGACACATTGTGGTATGGTCTTCTTGATTTACAATTCTTATTAAATGTATATTTTAATCCATCTCTATTGATACAGATAAACACAATTCTTATTAGGTGTTCATACCAGGATGTTTATTATGGCAAAATGGTTAGCTGTCCCATTGTGCGAAGCCATCAGGGATAGTCAGATGATCAGAAAGAAAGAGTGAGCAGAAAAAGATGACAAAAATCTTTTGTCTCTTTTCCCTTATTCCCTCATTGGCAGGCAGCAGGAAGAGGGCCGTGGGGCATGTAGCCAGGTGCTTTTGGTGGAGAGACAAGTATTAGGTTGATATAGTCTAAAAGAAATTGAACACAAATGGTTATATTTAAACTGGTTCAAGGGCCTTTTTAGGATGGCCTAGGAAAACCAGCATATATCTTTTGAAATTAAGCCTCAGAAAATCTGGCATTAAGTTAGCTATCAATAATTGAAATCTAAGCCCCCCTCCTTTTCTAGGTGTTCTGGATATAGTTCTTTTTTCCCTTTATGCAGTCATGTGGATAAGGTCTGTGATTCACTGAAATTTAAGGAATTAGCAGTTTCTTAAATGATATATATTTAGCACTAGTAGTGCTTATTTTTACTTTTATTTTAATAAAGTAAATAAAAACACCACCTTGTGTATTAATTCAACTTACAAATGAAGCACAATAAAATGATTGCCAGAAAATTATAGTATGTATATACTATAAATATATAAATAAAGGAATACCCTAATGGTAGAACTGTTGCTTTAGACATAAAGTATTTCCTGGTTTATGATACCTAATTATGCCTGATCTCTGTGTCTCTCAACCTAGCAAACTATCATTGACATTTTTGAAGGCAAGTGAGGAGGATCAGAGTTCAGGGAGGTTTTTTAGGCACGACAGGACTATTGTTCTAGGCAGACCACGCCCAACCTTAGGGATGTTGAAGGGTCAGTGCCTGAGAGAGCTCTTTTGTTCTCTGCTTGGTTTTATATTTTGTCCTGCCTGCTGATAGCTTTGAGCTCACTGTAACAGGGAAAAAGAATGGGATGAAGAAGAGACCTATGATTAAATCTTATCTATGATTGCTAACAGGCAAGACTGCTTAATTCAGTGTTGACTAATGTTTTAGACATCGCAGCAGTGATATAAGCTGTGAATGGAAAAGGTTGCAAGGCCTGAGAATTATTCCCCCCCAAAATGTGTTTTTTATAATTTTTTTTCTGCTTTATTTTTGTATTTTTCATTCTAGGAATTGAGCTGGATGAAGATGGGTCTCTAGATGGAAACAGTGATTTAACAATTAGAGGACGCCTGCTGTCCCTGGTAGAAAAGGTGACATACCTGAAGAAGAAACAAGCAGAAAAACCAGTTGAGAGTGACTCCAAGAAGTCCTGTAAGCAGTATGAAATGACACTGGCAAAATGACTCTACTGCTGGCATCTATTCATCCTTTGAATGAATATTGTTCTAAATGAGCCAGTGAGATACTTGAGTTTGCAACATCTAAAAAAAAAAAAGATTATTAAATAGATGCCTGTAGGTGCCACAAATAGACAGCAGCATCATGGTTTATTTCTAGGAACAGGTTGGGAGCAGCATTAAAAGGGGTGATGGAGCCCCTGAGAGAACTAAAAATTTAAGTATTTGATCAGAGACTATTGAGAGAAAGTATAAAAGGGGCAATTTAACTTTTGTATCTAAATATTGTTTTGTTTTTCAAATATCCTTGCATAAAATTAAACCTTTTCTTAAAGTTTAAATAGATGTCATCTGTAACAATATTTTGGTTCTAAAATATTTTCTTTAATGTTAAGCATTTCCGGTTCATTCGTATCCTATTTAACTGAAGAATTATAGTGGCTACTCCATGAAACCACATTGATTTTAAGATGCAGAGCTCTTTTATTAACAGCTTTTCTGAAAGAAAAAATAACTCACTAAAAGTTTTCAGTTTTTCATGACTAACTTGCAGTCTCAAACCTTTATCCATACAGTTACCTCTCAAATTATTCTTCAGTATCACGATCAAATTGGAGTCAAGTCTTCTTCAGAACCAGAGTTCAAAGTTTCTTAAGAATCACTTTTTATATTTATTTTCAGGTTCATAATCTTGACCTATTAAAAAATGACAGCAATATTTTGAGATCTATGGAAATGTTTTGCATTTAGTTAAAATTGGTAGTTTTGTTTTTCCCTAAGTGATTTATAAATGCAAGTTAAACAGCTTCTTTTTTGAAAATCAGCCAGTGAATAGATGATAAGAATTAAATACTTGACTACGTTATGAATTGGTCACATCAACCCCTCTTAGCTTTTGCAATTTTATTATTTATTTTAAGAGGTTTGGAGGCTTTTATTGCATTTGAATATACTACATTGAAAGTTGCAAATACAGCTTCACAGTCTTATCCTTTTGAAGACATTTAAGTGACAATTAGGAATCCAAATTTAAGTAAAAATATAACTACATGTATTCACTAATGCAAATGACTCAACTGAAGAGACAACTGGATAAACATATGCCTTTCTGAATGTCAATGACTGATCTTTATGAAGATATATAATATTAGACCTTCTCGGAGGAATATAATGGAGCAAAGCAGATAAAAGTAATAGGGTACCTCATTGATTGCCAAATGTCCATTTATTCAATGATTGACATCAATGGTTTTGATAAAGTGACTAATTTTGAAACGGTTTAAACTCTTTAATTTAACTATGGTTTTTAAAAGAAAGGTTTGTGTAGTTTTATTCTTGTATGTCCATAACTGATATATATGATATTTAACTGAAGTTTATTTTCTTCAAAGAGTAGTCCTAGATGTTTTCAATTGCGGTACAAATATAGATACTAGTTTGGGACTATAGGATATGCAGATGAAATATCCAACTGATGTGTCTTTCTTATTATTTTCCTTTTTTTTTTAAAATATGCATAATGACTTCACAGCCACTCTTCAGCAGTTGATTTCTGAGACCATGGTCAGATGGGCTCAGGAGTCCATCATTGAAGACCCTGAGTTGGTGAGGGCCATGTTTGTGTTGCTCCATCGACAGTACGATGGTATCGGGGGTCTGGTTCGGGCTTTGCCAAAGACCTACACTATAAATGGTGTCTCCGTGGAAGATACTATCAACCTGCTGGCATCTCTGGGTCAGATTCGTTCTTTGCTGAGTGTCAGGATGGGCAAAGAAGAAGAGAAGCTTATGATTCGTGGATTAGGGTAAATTGTTTATGTCTTATAAACCTTTTTATTATAGTTTTTTCTTTCAAATTGTTTATCTTACTAGTAGTACAATAGGTACATTAATGCACATGTACTATCTGGATGAAATTATCTTTAAATTAGATTTAATTCTAGAGGTTACATTTTAAATCTAAATAAGAAAGTTGCTCAGTGACAAAATATGACTAATTTTGCAACTAGATGCTAATGTAGCCATAATATGCAACAAAACCTTAAGAGTTTTTTAATCCCTCAGTAATGTACAATCATATATAAAAATATAGATTAATAAACACATTCAAATCCATGGGAGAAGAAACTCACCAGCAGGAGATAAAAAGGATGCTAGTCTGAATCTACTTGGGCTCTGAAAAAGGAAGGGGGAAAAATCTGCAAACTGACATCATGAACTTGTGCTTCATGTGTACTTGGGGGTTAGTTTATACTTATTCACAGTCTGAGGATTTCAAAGCTGAGAAATCAGCATAAAAATTGGTCTGGATGGATACTTTCTCAACTCAGGTCATGGCGAAATCCTTCAGGGAAAACCTAAATACTACAAATGATTAGCTTACAATCAAAACTTGCAAAGCACATAAGGAAACAATCCACCAGGAGTAAGGATATTCAGACACAGTTAACAGTGGGGTTTGACTCCCAAGAACTTCAGATAATAGAATGGCAGTCAGATTAAAATTAATGCATTTAAAATGGTTAAAAAACAGAAAGGAATACATCAAATCCCCAAGAATAAGACAGTGCAAAAAAGTCCAGGAATATTTGGAAAAGATCCGCATAGAACTTATAGAAAAATGTAATAACTGACATGAAAAAAAAAACGGATAAAACTACAGCTAGACACAGCTAAAGAGAAAATAAATTGGATCGTAGATCTGAGGAAATTACTCAGAAATACAGCACAGAGAGGTAAAGATAAGGAACTATAAAAGAGAAGTTAAGCGAACTAGAGGATAGTATATGAAGTTCCAGCATATGCTGAATGGGATTTGTAGAACAAACATAACAGATAAATTGGAGGATGGGAATATTTGTAGAGCTACTGGTTTAAGTTTTTCTGAACTGATGAAAAACATGAATTCACCAATTCATACAGTACATTAGTTCCACATCTTTGGTGGGATATACCATGGTGAATCTGCTTATCACCTGAAATACATAGACTGTATTAAAAGAATAGAAAGAAAATCCAGAACGCTTGCCAATAAACAATATTTAGAGTTCTCGATTAACAAAACTATAGGTCAGAACACAATGAAATACTACATCCAAAGTTCTGATGGAAAATAACCACCAACTTAGAATGTGTTACCAAACTGAGAATTCAAATCATGAGCTTCTGTTTCATGTGGATTTGGATCTTAGAGTTGATACCCCGTATTCAAGAGTGAGAGCAAAGTCATTTTCAGAATGCCTATTTACAATCTCTCATTGAAAGCACTTCTAACATTTTTATCTTAAACACTGTGTACTTTAGGAAAAAGAAAATGGAATTCAGAGGCAAAAATGGGTGCTATAAGTTTTAGTAAGTATATTACTGGTGTATATATGGATAAATCTAAACAATCATTGATAAGAAAGAAGAATTTGGGGATATGGTAATAAGATGGAATTTAAATACCAGGTAAAATCAAATAAAAATAAGCTATATGATGTTCACACACACACAAAAGTCTAAATGTGCAGATGAAGAAATCTGGAACGTAGAATGTTGCAAAGTGATGTAAATGACAACTATTCAACAAAAAAGAAAAACAAAAGCTGGTATAATCATTTAAATAAGGAGAGATGAAGATAACTGCTGACATGAATAAAATGGAACACAAAGAAACAAAAAGGATCAAAGAAACTTAGAGTTGATTCTTTGAAAAAAAGATGAAATGGACTAACTGGATTTTTTCTTTGACGGAACTCAAAAACAATCCTGAATGAAGGAAAACAAGTATAGAAAGATATAGATAGTTTGATATTATTTATATACATTTTAAACTAAAAAAAACAAACACAACACTCTACATTGGTCATGGCTTATTAAGTGTATGAAATTATAAAAATGTAATATTATATTCCAAACTCTTGATAATGTTGGTTTGAAAAGGGTAATGGACACAAATTCTGTGCACACTAAGAATATGAATTTTAATGGAATAAAGAAAGAGGAGGGATAGAAAAGCCTAAATAGCATTAGCAAATTGTACAGACTTTATAAATATATGAGCATGGGTCTTTTCTGAATACCAGTATTTAAATACCTATACTTTTTACATGCCAATAGATAAATCTAACCTGAAGAGACTTCTCAAAAGAAGTTACCTTAATTAACAAATGTAAAAAAGAAAGTCTTTGGGAAAATGAAGAGCACTTTCGTTCTTAAAATAATGTACAACAGTATTTGCTATTGTAATAACAGTATATGTTATACATACAATATATATGTTATATATTATAACATACATAAATCACTTAGCAGTGATAAAATACAAAATGATTATGAAAAAATATATATAAATATATATAATGCTATGTATATAAAATATATATAATGCTACTTTTTTGTGGTATTAGAAATATTCCACTCAAAGGACAGGCTTAATAAATGACAACCTGTCCATTAGGCGATAGAATTATAAATCTATTTGATTTAGTTAGAAGTAAAAGCAAACAAAGTTTTTCAATTAATTCCTTCCCAAATTTAGTTCATTTAAAAGGATTTGACTAAATGAGAGAACAAATATTGCGATTACAGTTGTGGTTTGAGGGTTGAAAGTTTTATTGCCAAATATGCTACATCTAATGTGAAAGAAAAGTGTGCGTTTGTTTACCTTGATTTCTTCTTGCATGGTATAGGTCAGACATACGCTAGTCCTGGGCCCCCAAATCACTTTCTGAGTCATGCTACATACAAACCCTATTTATTTAAAAAGAAAAGAAAAGAAAAGAAAGAAACAGTAAGAATCATACTGTTCCATTTTCTTCATAGAGCCAGAGTAATTAAATTTAGCATTTTGACCAAGTGAAATAGGTGTACACCTGAATTAATGAAATCAGATTGAAGGGAATTTTTTTGTTTTCTTGAAGACTGTATGTTCTGACAGGATAGTGTTTTATAGAAAAGACTCTTGCATTGATTTGATTTATATTAATATAGAAATCAACAGAGCTCTTTATTTGCGAAAAATAATCATTAAGATCGTTAGAAATACCTTGCCATACATATTGCAATAATATTTAATGCAGTAATAATAATTTGAAAAATTTTAGGCATCATCTGCTCCTGTTTCTTTAAATTGAATGTTTATTTTAATGAGTTGATTTATTTGTACCTGTTCTTCATGTGTATTTAGTTTCTGTTGGAGAATATGCACTTATAAAAGCATTTTACTAGAATAATAACATGAATGTAACAGGAAATATTACTGTAATTATACATACAGCAGAGATGGTTATATATCAAGAATTTATATAGGAATATTCATATAAATATAGTGTAACACTAATGTGATTCATATTACAAAAGAAAGTTGAACACATGGTTGGATGTCCATAAAGTAGGAATGATATGTGTCCAAAAATATGTCATAAAAATTGTTTACGTTTTTAATGCTTTTCTTATAATTGAGAAGAATTCAATACTTGTGTATCATTTTTTGGTAAACTTTCAACGTCTTTGAAGAGAATTCAATTAATTGCACTTATATTAATTTTTGTGGCTTAATTATGATAGCTTTTACTTTTCCATTTAGGTCAGTAATTATTTCTAAAGGATTTATCAGAATCTCAGATAAATTTGCATTTAAATTCTGCTCTCACCTCTGTGCTTTGCCCCATACCTACCCTGTCCTTTTTAGGGATATCATGAATAATAAAGTGTTTTACCAGCACCCTAATCTCATGAGGGCCCTTGGGATGCATGAGACGGTCATGGAAGTCATGGTAAACGTCCTGGGAGGCGGTGAGTCCAAGGTAAAGGAAAGCCTTTGATAATTGGGGTGTCACTTATTACAGCCTCCCAGAGTACATGAGTACATGTTATTAACAGAGAATTTCTTAAATCATCTTAGGAGGGTTGTTTTTTTTTAACATTCTTTGGAAAAACAAAATTAAACCTTAGAGATTGAGAGTTGGATATGCTACTATTTTTTTTCTTTTATTAATATTAACAAATGTTTCTATTTTATACTGTGTGATTTGCTGTCTCAAATTATTCTCTTCTGGAGGATATTTTAAAACTTTAAAAGTTAAAACTATACCAATTCTTTTTCTGATTTTGAATTATGAATCAGTTCCCTTCACATTAGAAGTCCCTAACACAAGCGTGTTCTTCACATCCATCAAATTCCCTTAATTCAGATTAAAGTGAATGAAATTCAGTTCTTGATTCAGATCCAGATTTGAGAATGATGCTCTGGAGTGTATTATATTTGTTGTCAGGTCTGAAATGAATTTTTTAAGTGACTAAAATTTAAAATAGAGTTTCTTTAAAGCCAGATTAGTAGATCATGTAACAAATGACTTCAGGTAAATCAGTATAATTTTATGACCTCTGATATGCAAAATATATTTCATTATTTTTTGTATTTTAAGATTTTTTAAGATATGGAAATAAATCCACATTTCCCATTTTCAGTCTACCATTTAGACAGACTTACAAAGATATTTATAATATGTTCAATTATAGGTCTCCAGAGAGTAACTGGGGTATACTATAATAGGATTCAGCCTCCAAGGTAGATTTGGTTGATGGAGCCTAGCAGGCAGGGCTTCCAGGCAGAGCACTCACCTCAGCAGGCAAACAGTGAGATCAGTGAGTTTGTGAAATCCGGGAGGCTCTCCCCAGACCCTATTATGTGGTTCCAAGTCCCGAAATTGGGTACTTTTCTTAAATTGTCTCATTGAATCCTTTCTTCCCTTAACTAAAATAAGTGTTACCGTCCTTATTGTTTCAGTTTCACAGAACCAAATCAAAGAGATTGCACAATTTCCCATGGAAGCATGACTAATAGTGCTACAGTCAGGAATCACAGCTGGGTCTACCTGATTCCTAAACTGGGTTCAGGCCACCTTTGAGTAGGGCTGTAGCTTCATTCCAGACCCAACTCACTGATGGTAGTGAGGGTTCTAATTTAGCACCAGGCTTGATTTTCAGTGGCTCAAGTCCTAGGTGAGTCAAAGTCTAGACTTTTGAAGGTCTTCAGTATCTGCAGCTTGGCAGACATGGGTGCACATGGGTTGGCAGTGTGATTAAGACCATCATTTCTGAACTCAATTTTATAAAGGCCATTTTCTTTCACAATGAACCAAATGCTTTTTTTGTGTATAGGAAATCACCTTTCCCAAGATGGTGGCTAACTGTTGCCGTTTTCTATGTTACTTCTGTCGCATAAGTAGGCAAAATCAAAAAGCTATGTTTGATCATCTTAGTTATTTACTGGAAAACAGCAGTGTTGGTCTTGGTAAGTAAATATTTATCTTTTATTTGCTCTTTAAGATTTTATAAATGAGTGTGTATGTATGTATATAGATTGCATTTAGGTACTGAACTTTAATGTAAGTTAATTTTAAATTATATAGGTTTCTCAGTATAATATATAATATATAATTTATCTTATGTATATAGATTGCATTTAGAAGTTATATTTTAAGAGAAAGTATGTTTTTATTGCTAATTGTGTAGTTACAGCACAATCCAGGTTTTATTTCATCTTCCTTTGAATTAACAGCCTCCCCAGCTATGAGGGGTTCAACACCACTGGATGTGGCAGCAGCCTCTGTGATGGATAATAATGAACTAGCCTTAGCTTTACGTGAGCCAGATCTGGAAAAGGTAAGCAACATTCCTGCCATGTGTGTTTGTGTGAGTTATATTTCTTTGTAGTTGTTTTTTCAAGTAATAAATAAGTAGAAGTTTAAGGTTATGTATTTCCTCTGACTATATAGACCTTTCTGTGGTAGTTTGGGCTAGGTTATCAACTTATTCTATCTGCATTCTTGTATGTTTTTGTCCTTTGATGATATCTGCTGTTGATTTTCTTTAATTTTACAGTTTCAATTCCTGAAAAGGTTGTTTTAACATCTCATACATACATCTATAATATATATAAATTGATGTATGCTGATGTAAGGCGTCAGTGATATCCTAATGCCAGCATTCCATGCATAATAGGCCATATACATGCTTACCAGAATGTAGATTATTTCCCTTTATGCAGTAAATACAGTAGCATTCTAAGGGGAACTCTGATCCCACCCTACAGTCTGTTCTTACCTTAGTAGCCAGAGGGATCCTCTTAAAAGGATCATGCCAATCCTCTGCTCAGAACTCTCCAAAGACTTCCTATCTCACTCAGAAAAAAAAACAAAGATCCCACTTCATTCCATCCTATGTATCAGCCCAATTCCATATTCTACAGCTCTCCTGTTCTTTCACTTTGCTCCAGCCACACTGGTCTCCTTGCTAGGCCTGGAACATGCCAGATGTGCTCCTGCCTCAGGGCCTTTGCACTTGCTTTTCCCTCTATTTGCAGTATTCTTCCCTTGGATATCCTCTTGGCTCCTTCTAGATGTCCTTCCAGTCATTGTTCAAAAGTCACCTTCTTGATCAGATCTTCCATTTCCATACTGTTTAAAACTGAAGCTTCTTTTCCCAGTTCTTTCTTAAGGTCTTCCTATCCCATTTGCTGCTTCATTTTCAAAATTTGAAAAAAACTTATTTATTATATACAAGTTTCATCTTATTCATATTTATATAAACATTTACTTACATTTCAAATATTTATTTTTGAGAAATATTTATATTTTAAAATAAATTTATTTTATTAAAATCTATATTTTTACATATTTTATAAAATCTCCTCCCCATTATAATGTAGGGTCAGTGAGGTCAGAACATTTTTTTCTATGTTGTTCACTGTTTTGTCCCAGATTTATACAATAGCAATGGCACTAGGAAGACATTCCATAAATATCTGTTGAAGGCATGAAGGAATGAACTCTTTCACAAAAATTTGTGACATGCCAATTAGGATCATGAATCTTTATATTTCTGACACCCCTCAGGAGAATTTTCTTCCATATCTTAAAGTCTTTTATCCATACACCAATTAGAATGATTAAAATTAAAAAGATTGACAATACCAAATATTGGGAATTATGTGGCTCAGTGAAACTTTCATACCTCACCATTGAGAATGAAAAATGGTGCAGTCATTTTGGAAAACAGTTTGTTAGTTCTTAAAAATTAAGCATGTATCTACCATATGACCTAGCCTTTCCATTTCTAGGTTTTTACTCAAGAGAAATGAAAATATATATTCATATAAAGACTTATGCATGCACGATTATAGCTGCTTTATTAATAATAGTCCTAATATCCATCACCTGATGAATGGATAAATAAAATTGGGGTATATCCATACAATGGAATGCTATTCATCAACTAAAAGGAATGAAGCACTGACATACACTACCACATGGCTGAATCTCAAATAAGGCATTTGACAAAATCCAGCACCCTTTCTTGATAAAAACATGTAGAAAACTAGGAATAGAAAGAAACTTCCTTAAAATGATGAAGGAGATATATGAAAAATGCACAGCTAGCATCCATATTTCATGGTAAAAGTCTGAAAGCTTTCCTTCTAAGATCAGAAACAAGACATGATGCCCACGGTCACCACTGTTATTCAACATTGTACTGGAAGTTCTAGCCAAAGCAATTGTCAAGATAAGGAAATAAAAGACATCCAAATTGGAAAGGAAGAAAAAAATGTTCTCTTTTTGCAGATGACTTCATCTTATGTACTGAAAATCCTGAAAAATCCACAGAGCTAATAAATGAATTCAGCAAAGTGGCAGGGTACAAGATCAACACCCAAAAATCAGTAGTGTTTCCATACACTAATAATGAACACTTGGAAGAAGAAATCAAGAAAAAAATTCCATTTAAAATAGCAAATAAAAGCATCAACTATGCAGGAATAAATGTAACCAAGGTTGTAAAGGACTTGTACACAGAAAACAAACTGCAAAACATTGCGAAAAGAAATCAAAGAAGACTTAAATAAAATTCATGGATTGGAAGACTAAATATTGTTAAGATACCAATTCTCCCCAAAATGGTTTATAGATTCAATACAATCCAAATCAAAATTCCAGGAGCCTCTTTGCAGAAATGGAAAAGCCAGTCATCAAATTTATATAGAAGGGAATAGGGCCCTGAACAGCCAAAGCCATCTTGAAAAAAGAAGAACAAAGTTAGATGATTCATACTTCCTGATCTTAAAACTTTTTACAAAGCTATGACAATTAAAACAGCATGGTTCTGGCACAAGGACAGGCATGTAGACCAATGGAATCAGACTGAAGCTCGGAAATCAACTCTCATATTTATGGCCATTAAGTGGCCATTCTTTTGCAAATGGAGATCCAGTTTTCTTAACACCATTCCTTGAAGAGACTATTCTTCCCCAATTGAGTGGTCTTTGCACCCTGGTCAGTGGTGCATATTAATTGTGCAAGTATCAAGACTCAACTCAGAATGAATCAGAGGCTTAAATAGAAGAGCCAGCACTATAAAACTCCTAAAAAAAAAACTTAGGAAAGCATCTTTAGGACCTTGTTTTAGGCAGTGATTTCTTAGACTTTACACCCAAAGCATAAGCAATGTAAGAAAAAAAGGTAAATGGGACCTTATGAAAATTTAAAACTTTTGTGCCTCAAAGGACCTTATCATAAAAGTAAAAGGGCAACTTCACAATGGGAGAAAATATTTGGAAACCACCTATCCAATGTGGGTTTAATATCCAGAATATATTAAAACCCTTCAACTCAACAAGACAAACAACGCAATTTAAAAATGGGCGAACGACTTGAATGGGCATTTCTCCCAAGAAGATAAACGAGTGACGAAAAAGCACAGGAAGGGATACTCAACCTCATTAGCCATTAGGAAAATGCAAATCAAAACCACAATGAGATACCATTTCACACCCACTAGAATAGCAACTATTGAAAAAACAGAAAATTCCATGTGTTAGGGTGGGTGTGAAGAAATAGAACACATTCGTTGCTGATAGGAATGTAAAATGGTGCAGCCACTGTGGAAAAGTTTGGCCATTCCCCAGAATGTTAAATATAAAACTACCATATGACCTGACAATCCTCTTTCTAGATATATACCCCCAAAGAATTGATAGCTGGGTTTCGAACAGATATTTGTTCACTGATGTTCTTAGCGGCATTACTCACAATTGCCAAAAGATGGAAGCAACCTAAGTGTCTATCACCCAATGAATGGACAAATAAAATTTGGTACATACATATAATGGACTATTATTTAGCCATAAAAAGGAATGAAGTCCTGATACATGTGACAACATTAATGAACCTCAGAGATATCATGTAGAGGGAAATTAGCCCAACACAAAAGCTCAGATATTGTATGAACTCACTGATATGAAATAAACAAAATAAGCAAATTCATAGAGGCAGAATCTACAATATAGGTTACCTGGGGCAGGAGTAAGACATAAGGAGTTAAGGCTTAAAAAGTACAGAATTTCTATTTGGGAAGATGGATAAGTTTTGGTAATGGATGATGGTAAGGTTAGCACAAAACTGTGAATGTAAATAATAGCACTAAGTTATATATTTAAATATAGTTAAAAGGGGAAATATTATGTTATATATATGGTACTAGAATAAAAAATTTTAAAAAAGTAATATGCTCAAACTGGTGCATCCAGTAAAGGGAGGTGTTCTAGTTTGCTAATGCTGCCAGAATGCAAAACACCGGAAATGGATTGGCTTTTATAAAAGGAGGTTTATTTGGTTACACAGTTACAGTCTTAAGGCCATAAAGTGTCCTAGGTAACACATCAACAATCAGGTACCTTCACTGGAAGATGGCCAATGGCGTCTGGAAAACCTCTGTTAGCTGGGAAGGCACGTGGCTGGCGTCTGCTCCAAATTCTGGTTTCAAAATGGCTGTCTCCCAGGATGTTCCTCTCTAGGCTTCAGCTCCTCAAAATGTCACTTTTAGTTGCTCTTGGGGCGTTTGTCTTCTCTTAGCTTCTCCAGAGCAAAAGTCTGCTTTCAACGGCCATCTTCAAACTGTATCTCATCTGCAGCTACTCTCTCATCTTCTGTGTATTCTTCCAAGTGTCCCTTTTGGCTGTAGCTCCTCTTCAAAATGTCACTCTCAGCCGCACTGAGTTCCTTCTGTTTGTCAGCTCATTTCTGTAGCTCCAGTGATTTAATTTAGGCCCACCCTGAATGGGTGGGGTAACACCTCCTTGGAAATTATCCAAAGTCATCACCCACAGTTGGGTGGGGTGCATCTCCATGGAAACACTCAAAGAATTACAATCTAATCAACATCGATAAGTCTGTCCACACAATATTACATCAAAGATAATGGCGTTTGGGGGGACATAATACATTGAAACTGGCACAAGAGGTAACTAGATTTGAACCCAAGGGTATTTGAAAGTTAGTACTGCAATTAACACAATCCAAATATTCAGATATGTACTATCATTTATTCCTTTGGGTGTTTATATTAGACCTATGGTGTTTTACTGGAGCCACTGGTAGGATCCCTACTCACCTGTTATCTTCCCAAACCCCACCCTATGCCCATTAAGTTGATATATCATTGTATAAAACGATTCCTCTTTAAATTATTTTTGTATCTTAGATGGGTTTTTCAATATCTCAGATGGATTCAGACATTTTTGCCTTTGGCCAAAGGTCTTTGATGTTTTTGAAGTTTATCAGATAATATCCTTTTTGTAGGTAAGGGTCTCAAATTAAGTGATAAGAAATTGAGGAACATTTTTCTTTCATGGAGTTGGTTTATTTATATTTTTATTATGATAGCACTTTACAATTTTTAAATATTTATTAATTCTGAGGTTTCATTAAAAGTTCATGTGGATTACCATGGGAGTAAAAAATTTTACTAAAATGTATTTGTTTTAAAGCAACCTTTGAGAATATCATTTACCATACCTAGTGTAAGCATCTAATGACCTTTCTTCCACAAGTTAACTCTTGCTTATCACCTTGTTTGTAGGTAGTTCGATACTTGGCTGGTTGTGGGCTGCAGAGTTGCCAGATGCTGGTGTCTAAGGGTTATCCTGACATTGGGTGGAATCCAGTAGAAGGAGAGAGATACCTCGACTTTCTCCGATTTGCTGTCTTCTGTAATGGTAGGACTAATCTGCCTTTGCTATTTTTGGTAATTATTAAAAACTACATTAAAAAAATGATTCATTCCAGAATTTTCATGAAGAAAAGGAATATTAGTAAAGAAATTGTAGATTTTATAATCAGTTTTTCACAGTAATTGTTTATTTCACAATATTTGTGGTAGCGATGCCTTGCTTTCATTATTAAAGTAAAATCTTCAGACCTATAAACTTATTAATTTTTGTAATTGAATTGCAAATAATAGATAAGGGCATTATTTCCCAATACAAATTAATGAGGGTGAATAGTTTGTGGCCCCATAATGCTTTTATTTCCTTTGAAAATTGTAAGTGTATGAAGACATTTACTATGTTGTTTTTATAAGTAAAACTAGTATCTGTATGGAATTTTGGCTTTAAAAACTGATGGGTGTAATATTGATTTGCTCAGAACTTCTATGTATTCAATAGTTGTTTGTTTATATTCCCGATGTGATTTTAGGAGAGAGTGTGGAAGAGAATGCAAATGTGGTGGTCAGATTGCTTATTCGGAGGCCTGAGTGTTTTGGTCCGGCTTTGAGAGGAGAAGGTGGAAATGGTCTTCTTGCAGCTATGGAAGAGGCTATAAAAATAGCTGAGGATCCTTCCAGAGATGGTCCCTCACCAACCAGTGGATCCAGTAAAACACCGTAGGTCTAATATACACACCCTAAGGAATAAATGATAGTACATATCTGAAAATTTGGATTGTGTTAATTGCAGTACTGACTTTCAAGTACTCAAGATTCTCCTTTTTAAAATAGAATGTTTCAGACTTGGAGGAAAGATGGAATTTGTTGTTGGAATAGGTTGAAGGAAGAAAGAAGCAAGCTGGGAAAGAGTATGTCAACTTAGTAGAGAAATATTTAAGTTATAGAAGGAGATACATTGTGTGGATTTTCCCAGGGGCTCTGGCAAAGTGATTTTTACAAATGATGGGAGGTAAAACTTTGGAATTGGACTAGAGTTTATTGGGAAGCTAGTATAGAATGAGTTTTCATGACAGTTGTGAGAGAGAACCAGACCTTAACAGGAACATGAAGGACTTGACTAAACTTGTCTGGTGGTAAAGTCCAGAAAAGAGGATATTGAAATTCTGGGAGGTAAATGCTTAGTTAACTTATTGGGGACAGATAGGGAAGGCAACCATTATCTTTCATTTCTTCATAGAATACATTGTTAGTATTTGATTCCAGCAATGGACATGAATCAGTTCAGGCATGTTATTTATTTGAATTTTCAAATGTCTTTTGTCTGTGGAAGTGAGTGTCATGCAAGATGGTCATGGATCCACGCCATTTGCACCACTGGTGCAGAAATAATGTTAAGACTTGTTGGGGAAAACTTCTAAGCAGAGTCATAGTAGGGTACCCAGTCCTGGAAGCCTCTGTTCTTCCACATATAGAATGGGTGAAGACATTCTATACCTGCCATAGCTAGGATTCCAGACTAGGGGCGTAAGATCTCTGACCCAGGTCATCCACGGCAGTGAGTGGGCATACCTATGGCCCAGGAACAGCCTTGTGGGCCAGGAATGAGGTTGTCACCTAAGGCTGCAGACTGCTGCATCCAGCAGAGCCAGATTTCTGCCAAGCTACTAAAAGGAAAGACATGAGCCTCCATGGTCATCAAGATTTTTCTCCCATCAGTGAGATAATGAACTATTTAGTTTTACTCACTGAGATGGGCAGGGAGAAATGTTGGATTTTGTTTTGGGGGTTGGGGTAGAGTAAGGTGATGGAATACAGCTAGGTGAGGAAATAATATTTATAAAGTGCTTATTCTGGGCAGAGCACTGTGCTGGGTGCCTTATATGTATATATTTATGTGATCTTTGTCACCCTTTCTATAAACGTATGCTATTTACAAAGTAGTCTAAACTTGGATGGTTCTACCACTAATTATTTTCTTGTAAATACATTCTACCGCTAGATATAAGCATAATCTATCAAATTCATGATTCATCTTTCCTTTTAGGAGTCAATAAAGTTTCCCCAGATGTGTTCCTGCTGATAGAATCTCAAATTTGGCCTTTATCCATTGTTATTTTCTCAAATGTCAAATTGTAACTAAAAATCATATTAAAAAAAACAAGGAAAAGAATAGAAGGTCTCTTTCTTCTGAGATGTATGTAATATACCCAAAATGTTACTTTGTTATCTTTTTTGCCTTTGTCTTTTGAAAAATCCATGAAAGTGACTCAGAAGAAGAGGAGGATGACACTATCCACATGGGGAATGCCATCATGACCTTTTATGCAGCTTTGATTGACCTGTTAGGACGCTGTGCTCCTGAAATGCATGTAAGTGCCTTTCGTGCCCAGGAGTAACAATCCCGCTTTATCTATCCATGTTCACTGATAGATCACTGGCAGAGATCACAAAAGCGTCCAAAACCAGTAATCTTCATGCTCCATTGAAAATAATAGCTTAGACCTAATTGTTGAACAAGTGATTGTTTATGGAAATGTCTTGTTGGTTGTAAAAATTAGTAATGATATTTCAGTACAAGTCATTAATAGAGTAGAAACTGATTCATAATTTCTAAACTCACATATCCTCTCCACACTTTAACAAGAAAAAAGCATAGTTTCCTCAAACAATTCCCTCTCTTATTTTAGTGTGTGCACAAAGCAACCACTGCTACCAAGAGTAGTTTTCTTTGTGTACAGTATTTAGTCTCTGTGAGGGAGCTTCTCTGTGCTTGCCACTGGTTTAGGGGAATGGAGGAGTTGGGGGGAGGAAGGCAAGAGCTATAGAGCTATTCTGATCTTATACTTTAGTATTTCCAGAATTTTTTTACCAAGTTGAAATTAAAGTTTCATGAAATAATACTTATACTCTGTAATGTACTTTAATAGTTTCTTCTTTGCTTTATTATAATCTGTTCTGTTTTACTCTATTATATTTACTTTAAAAATACTAGTCAGGGCCCATAAAATTAGCCCATAAGTTGGTTTTATGATCTGTTAATGAGAAACAAGTCAGATTCTGAAACACATTGACCTGTGTTGTAGTGGAAGAGTCATGAACTACAAATACACTTTTAAACTGGTATGAGCACAGGGCCAGAGCCTCTGTTGCTTGCTCATCACCTGTCTCTCAACCCTTGCTATCTGCGTTTTTTTGTCCTTTCTCACACTCATAGGTTAAAACGCCCATGACATACTCTTTTATTATGAACAGAAAGGAATCACAGGGTGGAGAAATATTAGAATTTTAGAAAATCTTGGAGTCCAATTTTTGTGAAACCGTTATTTTGCTGCTAGTGAGATTTTTATCTTATTAAATGAGAATGGAGTATCAAAAATGTATAGGCTGCAGGTTATCATAGGCAAAAATCCTTATGTTCATAGTATCTCTTCATTTTCCTAGTAGAATGAAAATGGCAAAGGAACTAGGAGAGAAATTATACTAATAAGTAGAAGTTTTGTTCTATTGTCATATCTATATTTAGGGGCGAAACAACTGAAGCAAATAGGGACCTAAACTTGATACTTCTGAAATTTATTCATCTTCAATGGCTATTACTTGAGGGCCTACTGTGTTTCAGAAATTGTGCTGTTTCATACCCAATGGTGAAGGAAAAAGACACTCTTCCTGCTGTCTGGGAGCCTGCAGTCTGTTAAAGATACCAATCGAGATTCTTGGGTAGATCGAGGGTACTCTATTAGCCAGTAACAATCCAGAAGTACCATACTGTTAGGACTCGTGTTCAGCATTTGTTCCCCACATTATAAGCCCATCCTTTGTAGAAATCAGTGTGCAACATAGATGACTATGCAATTAAATTCTCATCACAAACCAAGAAAGATGCTAAATCAATCATAAATATTAGTGTATGTTCAGAGCCTAAAAATAATTGTTTTCCCTTCATATTACATTTGATTATTTTTTCTTTTTTCCTTGGAATTTTATTTTGCTAATGACAATTAGAAATTAGTATAAAGTGATTTAGTTATCCTTTGTGAGTCTAGGCATTGTGCATGATTTTTATAAAAAAAGGAAAGGAAAAATTGCTAAGCTGCCATTAAAAGAATGTAATTTTATGATTGTTTTCTCTAGCTTCTGTGTGATCCAGAAATTTCTTTCCCTAATTCCCAACTGCTGGTTTTAAGGGAAAATAGATTAAATCTTAATTTTGAAATTCAATGTGAAGAATATTTTCAAATTTCTCATGAAATTAATTATTATTTTGATATGTACTTCCTTGATTAATAATGATATCACAGTATGTTTTTAACTTCACAGAATTCAAAAGCTACTTTTATAATATACTAAGATTTTACATGCCTGGGTCTTGGCTGATCCTTTTATACTTCTCTGTTGACCTTCTTGTCTATTTCTGTATCAGTTACTCTTTGCTTGGATTATTGTGGATTTATATTATGATTTAATTTTTGAAAGAGCTTTGTGCTCCATTTGATGAATAGTATTTTTTGCAAGGTGACCTAAAAATTTGAAGCACTCTTTTTGCTATCTCTTTTTGGTAAGCAATGTTTTTTTTATATGTGGCTCACAAAAATTTAAAGGGCTCTCTGCTATTTAATGAAGTTAAGTAGTTTCCAGGAAATCACATTCATAAACTTATCATCAACATTATGTTCTAACCCTTGGGTTCCTAAACAGAGGTTCATGTTGTATAAAGGTATGTACATGTAATTTGGGGGTGGTGGGGGTAGGCATTCGTGGACCCCAAAGGGGATTAAAAACCGTTGCTCTAATGCTTTAATGCTGATCTAGATTTTAAGACAATTTGGTGTAAGGTGAATTCACTGAAAACTATGTGGGCAATTAAATATTTATCTTTAAACCTGAAACAACAATTTCTGAGAGAGTTCTAACTTTAAATGTACACTTGTTAACAGAAAACCATTTTAGACACGGGTTCTCATACTCTAGGTTTTCTCGTAGAATTACAACACTGATTTTACAAAGTTATTTTAATTTTCCTTTATTTTTCTTCTTGTTTAGTTGATTCATGCTGGTAAGGGAGAAGCCATTAGGATCAGGTCTATTTTAAGATCCTTAATTCCACTGGGAGATTTGGTGGGAGTAATCAGCATCGCTTTTCAGATGCCCACAGTAGCCAAAGGTAAGGCCAACTTCCATTCATTAGAATTCAGTACCAAGTTGGATGAAATGATGTTTTTAATAATACTGTTAGTACTCAATGTTTTCCCCCTTGCAGCATAGTTATACTTAAGTTTCTTAAAAAACTCCATAATGTATATTACTTTAAAAATAGTTTCTTTTCTTATTGTGGTTTTTAAAACAGCTGTCTTTCCAATGAGATTTTGATACTTCATGATATTTCAGATACCTTTCAAAGAGGAAATATGTGCTTCAACTGTTGTATGTTATTTCCTTCCTGGTGCTCTTTAGTCCCCAGGCTCCTTTATCTTTTGTGAATTCAGTTCCTTAATTCACTCTTTCTTGACAGTTTTCATTGTCACTGTCTTATAAATCTTTTCTTTCTAAATGATATTCATAGCTTTTGACTTGGATTATTAAAAATTCTCAGTGTGTTGACAGAAGCGTTTCAAGACCAAGGAGAAAATTTTTTAAAGATTTGAGTAATTATTAAAAATAACTGAGAGGTAGCTGTTAGTACCTCAAGACTAGATTCAAGGGATCCATATGTACATGAAGGTAGCTTACTTTACTTGCATGTGATATGATTATGAAGAAGGAAAGTCTCTTGTGTGCTAGCTTTACAAATCCAAATCTATAAAGTGACATAAACTACCGTAATAATTGAACACTCATTGTAATTTTAGGAGGGAAAGTTGGACCTTAAAAAATTTTCCATAACTTTGTTTTCCCCACTTTAGGCCATTTTTTTTCTTGTGTACATAAGGTCATCCTTATCTACCTGCCTTTCACCTTCTAACTCATACTTCTTTATTTGAGTAGAAAATCTTTTCCTTGCTTCCATTTTGAGCCACAAAAATGATTTAACACTTAAGACAAAGATAATAATACCAGTGACACACAGATTAGGGAATAGTAAGCCCTAAATTATGAGATAAAATTGGAAATAAAAAATAACCAAAAATGGAGCAATTTCTCTGAGAAATTGCCTAAAAATTCTCTTTATACCTCCTAATTTTTTCCAAAATATCTGCCTTTACCAGTCTTCAAGATTTTTCAAATTGTTGTCTTTCCTGTTCTACTTAGTTGTGCTATAATATTATTTTATGATGTTTTTATTCATAAATATACAATACCTGTCTACATTGTGCATTAAAGCATTTTTTGAGCTAGCACAGTTATAATGAAAATTAATTTTGAAACAATCCAGTTGTCATTGTTAAATGTCTACATTTTTTTTCAATGTTTTCCTTTTACAGAAAAAGACGGAGACCTATATGTTTTTATTTTATTGTGGATATGCATTTAAATAAACTGTACAACCTAAACCCATCAATATTTTCTTGTCAATAACAAGTTTGTTGTTTCTGTAAGCATCTTTATCAGTAATAATGGTTAATACTTGTATGCATAGCACATGAAGTTTGGTTCTAAAGATTGATCCCCCTCCCACCTTCCACCTCCATAGAATTAGCTGAGGGGCCTTCCTTAAACATTTTTATCATACTTGTTTTAGAGCTAAATGTACCCCCAGAATAATCATGAAAGAAACAGGGGCAGGGAGAGTAAAGAGTCTGGAAAACTTTAGCACAGAATCTCAGAAGATGATATTCTGTTCTTGCAACTCTTGGTCCCACCAGGCCATCTGGATTGGCTGTCTGAGGCAGTAGTTTCTGGTGGGATAAATACTGCAGGTTCCACAGAGTAAAGCCAGTCCACCCAGCCAGCCAGTCTAGTTTCAGTTCAAGTACCGATAGGCTGAGAGGCAGCCTCTCATCGGTTCATCAGCTTCATTGTCTCCATTGTGTTTGGACAGGTGGTGGAAATAAAACATCAGCTGGAACAAAGTGATGAGTCTTGAGTTCCACACACATATAATAATGACAGAAGTAAAAGTGTAATAAAATGAATGTATATTTGAGTGAGTTTAAAAACTAGATCTTACAATAAGATCAGTGAGTTGTTCACCTGTTTCTTAGGCACAGCTATACATTAAAATAATAGAATCCTATGAATTTAAATTTCCCATAGTGTGATCTTTTGGAGAAATGAACTGGACTTTCATATCAACTTTTAATTGAAAAGTACAACAAAATGGTTTAACACTTAGGGTTAAATCAACTTTGGTGGAATTTTAAATCCAACTTTAGTTGGTTTCAATCCAGCTTTGCCAATCACTACATGTACAACCTTGGACATGTTAACTTAATTCCTCAAAGCTCAGTTTTCATCATCTGCTAAATGAGGATGATAATACCAACTTCACAGTGAGATTACGAAGGTTGCACGAAATCACATCTGTAGCACCCCAGTGCAGTGTCTGACAACAGGACAAATGGCAAAAGCTGTGGTTCTTCTTCTTATAATTATTAGGAAAGGAAAGTACCAAAGCCTCTGATCTAATTCCCTTTAAAACAGTGCTGTTTGTTCAAGTTCATGATTCAAATACAAAATACATTCATCAACTACAAGTGAAAAACAAAAGTAGTTGCCTTATTCTTTCAGTATCATTATGATCATATTCATTTTTCCTTGGGACCTCCTTTCTTTAACACTGCATTAACATTAAAGATTACATGATACTATGTGTGGAATTCTCCAGTATGTTACGAATTTTATTTACACAGCACTAATTTGGTATAATTATCATATGATCAAACAGGAAACAAATCAGTTCTCCAGTATTTTAAATTGATGCATAATTCATAATTCCTATATTAGTAGTCCCCAAGTTGTGAACCTCTGGAGCTATTATATATTATAAGGAGTTCATTCATCTATGTGGGTATCAAGCATTATCTGTGAATCAAGAAAATAGTATGACTGTCAAATATGTTTTAAATGCTTTACAATTAATGAAACGTGTTTCATTGACAAGCCATATTGGTTTATGGTATTGTTTAATCATGTATTTTCCAAGCCATCTTTATGTAAATGCACTTTATTATTCTATGGGGTATGCAAGATTTATTGATGTTTAAAAGAGGCTCTCATTCTTGAAAAGATTGAACATCCTGTTTACATTTTAACATTTCATGTATTTGCTTCTGATTTTCCAGTGTAGATTTTAGATTTTTTTTGTTTCCTTGGCATCTAGCATAATGCTCTGTCCTTAGCGAGCACATACTCCATTAAAAATGGATGCCCAAATAACCTTTTCAGTGACTTTCAATTTAAATTGCACTGCCACAGCCATAGTTTCTTACCTAACTTTCTTGTGGTTAGTAAGAAGAACAGAAAATCTTTCAACTGCTAACTTTATTTAAAACATGAAAAGGATGGAAAGAAGTCATTTTGGCAATCTGAATCTCACCGATGGCATAACCATTAACACCAAAATGTCACCTTCTCTCTTTTAGATGGGAATGTGGTGGAGCCTGACATGTCTGCAGGGTTTTGCCCAGATCACAAGGCAGCCATGGTTTTGTTCCTTGACAGGGTCTATGGAATTGAAGTTCAAGATTTCCTCCTCCATCTTCTTGAGGTTGGCTTTCTGCCAGATCTCCGGGCTGCTGCTTCTTTAGATACGGTAATGATTTGAACAATTGGCTTCCTCAATTTTTGTCTTCTTAGTCTATGGCTTACGATATTCTTTCATAGATATAATCATTCATTCATTTATTTATTAACGAATGTATTGAATACCTACTGTGTTTTCAGGTACCTCAGCAATAGTTGGTATATAGAGAGAAAAGGAAACGGATTATGTCCTGAAGGAATTTACTCAATAGTAAACAAAATTGACAACCTTAAAGTATGATAAGAATTCTGATAAGGTGCTATGATAGACAATAAGAGGTTCTTATAACCCTAATTTGGGAGGTCACGGGGTGGGGGATCCTGTTAACCACTGTTTAGTGTTAACCTCTCTTTTGACTTAATGATACTTCTGAATGAAAGCGATTAAATTATTAAGAAGGTTGAATGGACATTGTTGAGTTGTGCTAATTATCTTAGCTTCCTGGTGAGTTCGTTTGTTGAGGAAAAGTTTTACATCTGTCCTCTATATTGAGAGACACGCTATTATTTATATTTCTGCTTATCAGTGTAAATTTTCTGTTTTTTGAAATATTGTAGAATAAGCTGAAGTCACAAATGTTATTTTAGTAGTATTAGTAACACCTCCTTTTATTTTCAATGAAATGGGCCCTTTAGATTTCAGAGAAAATCAGATTGTAAATTGACAGTAACCCTTTTCATGAAATCCATGGGAAGCAGCATCATAAAATGAAGCTGAAGTTTCTTCTTTTTCTGTTGGGTGTGTTCAAAGTAAATTCTGAAACTAAATTGGCACAGATAATGTAGTGATAACAGTCAACCTTTGATTATTGTGGCTAATGGACATAAGCAGAAATATAAATAATAATAAGAATAATAAGAAATATAAATAATAAGAAGAATAATAAATAATAATAATAATTCAGAAAACGTGTGAATATGAGATCTATTATGAGATCTCCTTTCTCCCTCCTCCCCTACCAAAGAAAAGTGCCCACATTCTTTGGTATCTTTCATATCTTCATCTTACATTGTTCCTATCCTTGAAATGTTATGATAGAACCTGATCCCCTTGGATTTTTTGAGGGGATAGCATTTCATTCATTTTTATCTATTTATGAAAAACTGAACCTTGATCATATTTAGGAATAAAAGATCATGTGAACCCCATTTAAAGGAACACATTTCCGTTTTTCCTGTTTTTTTGTCATTTTCTAGATAGAGAGTGAAACTACACGTCATTATGTTGATCCCATTGAAAGTGGCCTGCTGCCAAACAAATGACTTTCTCCTTTCCGATTCCTTTTGTAGGCTGCCTTGAGCGCTACAGACATGGCCTTGGCCCTCAATCGGTACCTTTGCACTGCCGTCTTGCCTTTACTAACAAGATGTGCTCCTCTTTTTGCGGGCACCGAGCATCATGCTTCCCTCATTGACTCATTACTTCATACTGTGTACAGGCTCTCGAAGGGCTGCTCACTTACCAAAGCTCAGCGGGATTCCATAGAAGTGTGTTTACTCTCTATTTGTGGGTAAGTGGACATCTCACTCTTTGCCAAGTTTCTTCTTCTTTAATAGAAAGAAATTACAATGTGGCCCTTGGTAAATTGTTATGAATTTGGGCAACAATTTCTGTATCCAAAATTAATTTATAGGTTTTCTTAACTTTTTGATAGTCCCATGTGCTGAGGTATGAGTCTCATAGAGCTCCCTCACTCCTGGTCAAGTTTAGGAGTGTTCCTCCAAACTGTTACGGGATAGCTATCGTTTGGATGTACTGTTTAAACAATTAGAGCAAATTAGCCCATAGTATTCTGGATGTTGGTGGGAAGGGTGATTTTGTGATGGGTCCTTGACTGCCTTGGAGAATGATTGTCCCCTTTGGACTCTGTTTGATGATTTTAACTCCTCTTCCAAAGAGAAAGAAAAAAAAAAGATTTATTAAATATAAAAAATGATACAATATAATATTAAAGCATTGCTATATGTGGCAGGGATGAAAGCCAAATGTTTCCTCCAGCCTGGAAAACCAGCGCCACTATTGGCCCACCTATTGATGTTTCATGGTTTTCAAAGAAATGAAGTTATCTCTTTTAACTCTGCCTTCCTGGTTACGCGCTGCCTGTTTCTAGGAGCTTAGTTCAGCCAAAGGTTGATGATAAGGATCTTGGTTAATCAAGTAGAATATGGTCTGGTGCTTTAGTGCAATTAAAGGAAACTGTACTAAAACTACTTGAAGTCCTAAGAAGTATTTCAAAAATATTTTGCCTTGTTGAGAGGCTATTAGTGTGACCGTAGATGGAGTCACAGACTCTCACTTTGACCAGTGTCAAATATAATAGAAGCATCAAGGAGTAGAAGCAACAGCACGTCTTGATTGATGAGAATTGGTAACAGGCTTACTGAGAGGTGATACCAGGAATTTTAGAATGCCAGTTACAGGTCAAACTGACTCAAGAGGTACAGCTAGTTCACACCTTCCTTTCTAGATAGCTGGACTTGCTCTGTTTTAGATCTATCAGGACAACCTAGATTGGTTTTCCTAGCTACTGAGCACCTCCCAAGCTGTAATGACACTGAAAGAACAAATGTGGCAAGTGTGTGTGGATCTTTGTGTGTGTATAGTGTTTGTGTAGGGGGTTGGGGAATGAGGAGGGTCACAGAACATATAATGGGTCTGTGTTTAAGACAAACAGGCACTGAATAGACCTTTCCTTAACCAATGTGTTCTGCCTTACTTGCGTGAGTAACTGGAAGCTGCCTGAAAATTTATTAAATAATTGCTTTTCAGTGTTTGGCCTCTTCATATTTCTTTTACTCTTTGGTGAAAGTAAATGTTCATTTAATTGTATTACTGAGTTGTGATTTATAAATAGTAAATTTTAACTTCATGCAACAGGTATATGTTTTAGGAAAAATATTGTTCCACAAGTTTGTGGTCCTAAAGCTTGGGCTTGTATGCCAAAGAAATGATCAAGTTCTTAGGGCAACACAGGTATTACATAAGCTATAAAGTGCCCAAACTAGAGGGATAATAGCATTATAAGAATGAAATACCAGATGTAATTCTTCTTACTGGTAAGTGTTCAAATGTCTTACTATGATAATCAGAAACATGTCTTCCCCTACTTTCTGTCAGTGAAAGTGATATTTCTGAAAGCTCCTAGCTGGGGTGATTGTTCCTTCTGTGAGCTCTGGGAAGAGACAACTTGCAGCCTGGTGACCATGGGTAAAAAGGCCTGTTTTATCACCTTTGGTGGAGTCTATGGGTTTAGAGGCCAGACGAGGCTGAGGGAGGTGACACATCAGGAGAGGAGGAGAGTTTAGGAGGAGGATTGCAGAGCAGCAGCAGAACGGCTTTTAGCCTTTTTCTTATTCCCAAACTTTTTCTCCTTTCTGTTTATAGAATAGAGGAAGGCAGAGTAGGGAGAACAGAAAGCTCAAGTAAGCATAGGTTCTTGAGTTAAACAGGTCTGTATTTGAGCTCATTACTAATTATGTGACCTCAGATTATGTATATAAATTTCCCAACCCTAAGGTTCTGTAAAATGGAATCAGCAATGCATCTTTCCCAGGATTTTTGTAGATATTAAACAGGACGAAGTGTGCTTAACAGTGCCTAACATGGTAGATGTTCACTATATGTTAATTTTCTCTCCCTTCCTCTTCTACCAAAATTGCTGTCTTGATTCTCTCCCCATCCCCACCACCAACACTCCCCACTCCTGCCTCCTTCCTGCTCCTCTACTCCCTTTTCTTTCTGCTTCTGATGTAGTCACTGAAGACCCCCAGTCACTGGAGGGAGGGGAACAAGCATTTATTAAAATTAATGGAGGAAGTTCTCAGCAAGTGGTGGGTTCTGTATTTGTGAGTGGTTGGGAAGGGAAAGAACAGAAAAGCAACATGTTTTGCAGGAAAATGGGGGTGGTCTTTAGATCTAGGAAATAGCTATGAGTTGGGAAATAGAATATGGCATAAATTTACATCAATAGTTAATCTTTGGGCCAGTAACAAAACCAATTATTACCGTCGGAAAAGTGGTATAGGTACAGGTTCTCATCTTATTTGATTTAGTCTAATGATTATCTGCTTAGTGTAAACACATTTCTCTTCATTATTAAAAATTGCTTTGTTCCAACAGCCAATTGAGACCTTCTATGATGCAGCACTTACTTAGAAGATTAGTATTTGATATCCCCTTATTAAATGAACATGCAAAGATGCCTCTTAAAGTAAGTATAAGAGATATTCAGAGTCATTTGATTACTGATTATTGTTACAGCATGTAAATCTCTTAGAATATGTTTGCTCTTTGGTGCTGAGCAGTTTCTTCCAATTATCTGAAATGAGCAGATAAGTTATAAAATGTGTATGTATACCTAAAATAAACAAGTAATAAAAGATCATAGAAATCCTAGGATTAATTTTCAAGTGGATAGCTTACCAAAAAACCAAGCAGACAACAAGGAAACAATGAGTCAAGATATTCTTGGGCTAGAAAACTATGGTAATAGCTATTCCTAGCCTGAGATATTATTAACAACTTCAAGGGATGAAGAGTAGGCTATAAAAACAATGTTTTCTAAGTTGGTAATCAAAAGACAGCTTCCAAATACAATTTCATACAGTTCTAAAATAAGGACACTTTCTGTGTATGCAGTTAAGTTTGTTAGAGTATGTAGGAACGTCACTGACATTTTCTCTGCTCACCTTTCTTGTTCTATTCATGAAAGATCAAGTCTCATATTGTCTTATTGACTGGGCAGAAATTTCCTGTTATCTAATATGCTAATCAAGACTCAGGATAGTATGCTCTGTACATCAAGGTTACACAATAAGATAATGGGCTTTTTACAAGTGACTATTGTGCACTACCATCTAAAAAGCATCATTTCCCCTCCTAGAGCCACACAGCAATGGTGCCATAGAAAACAGGTTTGAGATAAGAATATTTTTTGACTTCTTTTAAAATAAGTATCTGTAGCTATTTAGCAAAAGTCATCTTTATCAAAATATTTGTTGATTTAATAGTCTAGAGAAATTAATGAATTATGTACATGAGATGATTTGCTAACTAAAAATCCCATTTTTATAGTTTAATCAACTACAGTATACCTTCTCATGCAAAATTTTCTTTTTGTAAATGAACTGGAAGTTACCTGAAAAAGATACAGTATCATTTTTTTAATCTTTATGCAATAAAACTCTTTTATGTTATAGAATTTCCATTTTAATCCTAGCAAATTTTATCTCAGTATTTCAGCAATTGAATCTCAGTATTTCAACAATTGAGACTCCTCATTTGTGTGTGTGTTTTGCAACTTAGAGGAAGATCTAAATAGAAGAAATATTTCAACACTAAGAGATGTAATTAGCCTTAATAACAATAATCCTTATCAATTTATTTCCTTCATAGAAAAGAAAGTACAACACAGTTGATTCATAAACATAATTTTATTAATTTGGTAAATAGCTATAAACATTTATTAGTTGATAGTGCCATAATAAATTATCTGAAGACCTACCAAATAATTGAAAGATTCTATCCTTGTCTTTGAACTTCTAGTTCAGTCCTGAAAAATCAAAATATATGTAGTTGAAAACCTAAGGAGCATCACAGCAAGACACAACAGCAAGGAAATAAGTTGCATCCTTAACCACCAAAGAAATGTAAAGAAAGGAAAGATTCCAGTTAGAGCAAGTTTAGAAGTTTACTAAGAGAAGAAAGTTTGAGGCAAACATAAAGTATGGTGTTTAAGGATAGGCAGAGAGGGAGCAAAACTAATCACAGATGTATGGTTTCCTTAGAATGCACATTTTAGGTGCTGTACCCTACAGATACTTTGCTAGTTCCTCTTAAAGGCTCCAGTGGATTACCCTGACATCCAATTCCTTCATTTTAAGGAATGATTCCAGGGGGTCACGATTCATAAATTCTGACTGAGTGTTAGTAACTAAAGTAGAACTCAGGGATGTGTAGGTAAACAAACAACCTCATAAAGAATT
This sequence comes from Choloepus didactylus, assembly GCF_015220235.1. Taxonomy (NCBI): domain Eukaryota; kingdom Metazoa; phylum Chordata; class Mammalia; order Pilosa; family Megalonychidae; genus Choloepus; species Choloepus didactylus. The sequence goes on from NC_051308.1 coordinate 22,371,082, forward strand.
CTGTTCAAGAGACACTTGTGTGTAAAATTGGTCATTTGGTCCCCATATCATTTTCTGCATTAACTTTTAATGAGACAGGATTTGCCAAAAAATTCAGGTGGGATTGAGAGGTTTCACTTCAATTGACCTTATTACCTGGTATTAGGATGCTTTATGGAAGGAGATGGTAAAAATATAGAAGGTGTCTTTAGCTCATTTGTTTTATAATTGGTTTCCCACATAGCTGCTGACAAATCATTATGAAAGATGTTGGAAATATTACTGTCTGCCTGGAGGGTGGGGAAACTTTGGTGCTGCCTCGGAAGAAGAACTTCATTTATCCAGAAAGTTGTTCTGGGGCATTTTTGATGCCCTGTCTCAAAAGGTATTTTAATATTTTGTGGATTTATTTGCAATGCTAAAATAATAAAAAGCTAATTGGCGAGAATTCCTAGCGGAATAATATCTTTATTAATCAAGACTTACATAGCTTTACTGTTTATGTTTTCTCAACTGAATAACAAATGATGGGAATGCAATTTATGTTGACTTTTCATAATCATTATGAATGATGTTCTTTGTGATCATAACTGGTTTTGAATTTAAAATCACTAAGCATTTCAGGAAACTACATGTATGGGTTGGTAAGTTTCTGTTTCATTTGGACTTATTTGGACCCATACCCTCCCTACTCACCAACTCCACTCTAAAAAAAAAAAAAATCCTGAAGAAATCTTATGAAATAAAAAAATAAATAAAATATAAAATATTACACAATTATAAAATTCTAGTGGCCTGACTTTTCCTGATTTGCTGCTATGGAGATTTAAGTATCTCTACTCCTTGTTGCTTTTTATATATGACATTTGCTTTTAGATGTCTTATTTATAATGAATATTTCATGTATTTTCAGATGATAGGAGGATAGTTATTTCAGAGAAAATCAGAGAGACATACTTTGCATACTAACTCTTAAATTATTTATCAAAGTCAGTTTGAATTCCCAGAGAGGCATTATTAAATCATTGGAGTAGTATAGCCAGAACTTTGCTGCACAGTAGGGGAAAGTTTATCTGGGATTAAATTTGGTAGCTACATCATGATGGTTTTGTCTTACTGAATTTCCTTTGGTAAACTGATAGTCCTTTAAAAATAATGAATAGAAGATATTTTTAGAAGCATTTAAATGTAACTTAAAATTTAATATTTGAAGTGAAATCACTTTCAACATTATTTTTTATTTTAAAATTTATAAATATAAATGCAACTAATTATATAAGTAATCTACAAATACTTCTTCCCAGAAATTTTTATTATGTATACTGCCTACAGAATTTCTTTCCCCATTCAGAATTTTATTTTTCGTACCTCTATAATGCCATACAGATCAGTTAAAATTTCTCAGTCCTTGGAATGTTATCCTCTGTGTATTTTGTGTGTACGGTCATTATAATGCAGTACAGCAATAATTTATAATTAACTGTAATAAATGTAGTCCTCATTGTCTAAACTTGTCTTTATGTTGTTTAGACATGTTATAAACTTAGAATATTCAAGTATATTTCATTTGAACTATCAAAGGGTAAACTTTTGGGGAAGGCACAGGTTTTATCCTTTTCGGCAACTGCAGTAAATCTAGCTTTTGTGTTTGATGAAATTTCAGGCTGTGGGTTCCTTCTTCTAGAGAAGAATCTGTCAGGGAGTTAAGGTATCCCAGCATAATTCAGATTTTCTCCTGCAACACTGAATTATAATGAACCGTCACCGTTATCATGTTGGCAATTTTTGCTAAATAGAATTTTATCTTTTAATTTATTTTTGGACTTCCATTTCTTCCCAGAAATATGAACAAGAACTTTTCAAACTGGCACTGCCTTGCCTGAGTGCAGTTGCGGGAGCTTTGCCTCCAGACTACATGGAGTCAAATTATGTCAGTATGATGGAAAAACAATCATCAGTGGATTCTGAAGGGAACTTTAACCCACAACCTGTTGATACCTCAAAGTATGGACTCTTTCTATTGCAGCAGATTTTTATTGTAAATGATGTGTGAAGTCTGAAATTGAATAAGGTACTAAAGTGAACTTTCTCTAATCCATGCCCCCTTTGAATTGGTATCCTTTTAATAGGGGTCCCTTTCATTTATAAAATGACAATAGTTATATTAATGATTATACTAATATCAGAAATAGATAAGAATGTATCTTCTAGAATACTCTTAACATAATCAGGATTCTCAGTAATATGTAACCACAACAATAGTATCTATAATAGATCCAAGAAACTGTATGAGTTATATTTTTAGTTGCAAATTTATCCTAAATGTTTATTAATAATTACAACCAATGTCTCTATAGCATCTTTTACTCAGGATGATCCCAGTATGCAGTGCAAAAATGTTTATATACACTGCGGGAGCCACTTCACCAGTCATTCCATCTCAGCAAAGCCTAGGGTTTAGCAACTGATGTTGAGCATCATAAAGCACAGCATGAGAATGAAGGAAATATCAAATGAGAATATTTGTGGAAAATTTAGCATGCAGTTTGAGTACAGTTTGACAGCCTTAACCAAATATAAAACATCATTATTCAACATTATGAAACTTTTTTTATGTACTTAATTGCATAAAATGTTCTATAAATAGGATGTTTGGGTGCTTCACGTATTTGAAATCTCAGCTTTTTTTTTTTTTTTTTTTTTTGTAATTGTCTTTAAGTAGGACCATGGTTTCCCATTTGCAAGGAAAACTGCCTCTTCATGCCACATTTTCTTATTGATTCCATGGTGACTCAGCAAGAGCAGTGTTAGCCACATGGTAGTTATAATTCACATCTGAATTTGCTTTGGAGTTCGACTTTGAGGTTCTGGGTGGTCCCCAGCTGCTTTAGCTTCTATAATTAAATCAGATTTACAACCTGAGTGGTATGCCATTAGTTTGATAATGCCTTAAATTTGCATGTTTGGTATCAGATGACAGTCCTATGAGAAAAGAATACCCCCCAGTATTTGGCTTATGTGATTGATCCTTTCTATCTCTTCCAAAGTAAGTAAACCAAAATATCACATGGTCACATTCCTACATGGGTAAGTTTGTGGTTTGCTAACATAAAACATAATCCAGGATTACACAGAAACATCAGAATGATGTCATGATATTGGTGTTGATTAAATTCAACAGATAAGTGTTTGGCATTTGTATTAATTCACCTAATCTTGTTTCTTTGGGGACTTCTTAATAGATTTGGGTTTATATAATGATATGCAATAGTCTCTACATCTTTGTGATTATTATGTTTGCTTCATAAGTATGTGTAGGCCATATAGTTCAATTACTGGCTGGTATTTTTGTTGGAAAAGAGCAATAAAAACCATCTCATTATGCTAGATTTTATTTAGAATTCTGTTCTCAAAGTTAATTGCTTTAATAACTTACTTGTTAGTGAATGGAATTATATATTTCTGTTTTCCATTCAGAGATATATTTGATATTTCCAAGTCTTACATTCATCATCAGTCTTGGTCATCAGTTGTATGCATTCAACATTTCTTAAAGAATTAAATTTTTGTTTAAGTATGAAAGGAATCAAGAATAAATGTTATCAAAAATGATAAAGCATGAGTTAATTACTTTTCGCTTTAGTTGATATTGGCAACCTGTAGAGTGTTACACAGTCATTTATATTTAAAATTAACACATCACTAATTGTATGAAATTAATTGAAATTTTAGTTCATTGAAACAATGTAACAGGTTGGATTTCAGCAGCCTTTCTCCCATTTATAGTTGCTTCAGAAGGGACTTAAGGCAAAAAGGAAAACTAACTACAAAGAAAGAATATAGGAGAAAAGTCTAATAAGTTTAAACTTACTGAGTCGAATCATGATTAAGTTTAGTTTTGTTTTGTTTTTTGGTGTGATCTGTTGTCCCCATCTTTAAATATATTTTAATTATTTTTCTTTATGCTATGTATAATTTTGTTGTATATTATGTATCTTAATATTAAAATGTAATAATGTATAAATCAATATAAGATGAGCAGATAGAACACTATCTGCTTGATTTTCTTATGTTCTCATAATATTAAAAAGTAATACTTTGTTAATACAATTTATTTTAAGTTATGCATTGAGTGGGATCTAAGCTTTTATAAGCATGAGTAAATTATTAATATGATTTTCTGTAAGTTCTGTGAAAATCAAGGTTTTTTCTTTATGTTTTTCACAGTATTACAATTCCCGAAAAGTTGGAATACTTCATTAACAAATATGCAGAACATTCCCATGACAAATGGTCAATGGACAAGGTAAAAATATTTCATGTTATTTCAGTACTGTTATTTTTTAAGGACTAGTCACAGCTCAAATATTTCTGACCATGACAATTGCGTACTTCAAAGAGAGAGCTTTATCTAGATAAGGAAAGAAAATTTAATTGTAATTCACAAATAATTAGCTACTTCTGCCATTAATACAAGTATGATACACATATGAATTAGAATATTTGTGTTCATAAAACACAATTTTAAGATTTCAAAACTATTAATTAAATAAGAAATTCAGTTTATAAGCACATACTAATTCTAGGGTAAGATGTAACTGTCATCCAGGGCTTTAGGAAGAGTGTTGACTCCAAGTCCATAATTCCCCTTTTAAGGAAGCCTTAGCTTTATATTTAGTTTTATATTATATAAAATCTTGGAAAACCTTGAGCAAGATTTAATGATTGCTTACCCTTTGTACTTTTCCATTGTATTTCTCACTATCAAGTAGAGCTTCAGGTCACTAAATATGGATTATATTGACCAGATAACATGCTTTGTTTGTGTTTTCAGGGAAATATAAAACCAAATGAGGTAATTAAAGCTGTGGCAATCCATGATGTAATTCCTACATATTATGGGATTTTCTAAAGGAAGTACTATGCCTGAATATCATTTAAGTTAAACGTAGTTTAAACTTGAGAGAGCATGATTCACATAGGTTTGTCAGAGTTGAGTTGAGATGGTGGAAAAACCTAAAATAAGCATGTACTGATTTGATTACATGAAAAGCATAAATTCCAAAAGATGCTTCTGTTATGAGCAACTCAGTATCCTCATGCTAGATTTCATAGCAGGCCTCAGTCCTTGCCCTGGCCAAGCAGTCCCTTACTGCCTCTAAGAAACCCTCTGTTTTGATAAATGCTTGGCTCTTTGTTCAGTAGTTGATTTACTCAATAAGTCAACAAGAGTCCATTGTCTGGTTTATGTAAAGACTCTATTACAAGTACTGAACTGGTAAGGGTGGTGACGAAGGGAAAGTTTATAGGAAGACAGACCTGCGCTATTCCAGGCTAGTTAACCAGATTCCATAGGCAGATATAAAATGATGTGGGGAAACACTGATATGTTCACATGGGCAAAATAATGTAGAACAAACATGATGAGAGATAACTGGATATAGGAATGGGCAAAACAGGTAACATTATTCAAGGAAGGTTTCAAGATGCATACCTCAGTTTTCCTGTTTTAAAACAACGTTTCATACATGTCACCAGCACAGTACAAAGATGTGCCAGAATAAAAGTATAGTAGCTGTGCATCACTGTAGCCTCCTCCTAGGGGTGTGATTATTGGAACCATCACAGACCTAACTCTGTTTAAGGAAGGGATGGTGATTTTAATCTCTGGATTAAAATAATTGTTCCAGATGATTACACAAAATAGTATTGATAAGAATGGAAATCTTTATATTGACTTATTCTGGATAAAATTCAAACCTTAATCTTTATCTTAGGTCACTTCAGCTTTATTTCAAACACACACTGAAACACATACACACCTACACACTTTCTAAAATTACTATGTGTAAAATAATTTTTTGTATGTGTTTTTTTTTAGTTGGCAAATGGATGGATTTATGGAGAAATATATTCAGATTCATCTAAAGTTCAACCATTAATGAAACCTTATAAACTATTATCTGAAAAGGTAAGGCTTTTTTTAAATTTATATATTTGTTTTTGATATTTTTCTTATTGAAAAAAATTTGTTATTCATCTTTGTATTAAAATGTCTTATTTAGTGTTTACTTTTTTTTTTTTTTTTACCTTTTTTCAGACTTCTCATTTATTAACTTCTTATATGTTGTCTTTTTCCCTCTATTCCCATTTGCTGTCAGTATTTTATTGCTCACTCTCTTATCTACCTGATATTTTTCGGTTCCTTTTCAATTATTATTTCTCCCCCATATTGTTAAGGACTTTAGAAAATATTTTTCTTGTTTTTAGGAGTTTCTACATGAGGGATAATGGAGTAATAATTTAATATGTTTATTATTTATAAGTTTTCATATATTTATTTTTGGGGGAAATTAATATCTTGACAAATGAAGTGAAAAGGCTTTTCTAGCTTGATGCTTACAGGGGAAGAGTTACTTTTCTATTTATTCAGATGGTAGAAGAACTTTTACACATTAATCACATAATCGGTCGTTTTCCCTAATTGTGTTTCTCCTTTCCAGTTTCTTTTTAAAATCTTAGAAGCTGGGAAACTAAAGAAATTTATCCTCCATGCCATAACAATCTAGTTAGCATCATTAGTCAAACTAGGCCCCAGCTCGCACTCTATTTTTTAATTTTACTTTCCTTTTCAGTTTTTTTTTTTTAATAAATACTGCCAAGTTTTTAACAAAACGGTGGCAGTGTATTTCAGAACAAAGCATTAAATATTTATTATTTCCATTTACATTTATAATATCCTTGGGTTGTTTTTTTCCTAGGAAAAAGAAATTTATCGCTGGCCAATCAAAGAATCTTTAAAAACGATGCTGGCTTGGGGTTGGAGAATTGAAAGAACGCGGGAGGGAGACAGTATGGCTCTTTATAATCGGACCCGTCGTATTTCTCAAACGAGCCAAGTAAGGATGACAGTGATTAATCAGTTGTTTTTTTAAAAAATAATTTTAGTATTTTATTTAATTATTGCATTTCTGAAAAGAAATAATTTGAAAATTCTTAAGACTAAGATAAAATTTAGAAGAGGAAAAACTCTGTTATTTATTCTTTAGTTTTCAGTGAGATTAAAGGAGTGGCATTTATATATCAGGTCTTACTTTTCCTGGCTAGTACATAAAGGAGGACCCCATTGTATGGTCCTGAAGTTTTAGTAACAAAGCTGTAAAATGTGTTCGTGAGCTACAGTTAAAGTTGTTTATTTAGTTTTTTCATATTTCCTGTAAGAAAAGAAGGTTGGTTCTTAGGGAGCAGTAGGATGGTCAGACAGCAGTTGTGAAGATTTAGAACCTGGATGCGTGATCCATACAAGTGATTCAGTACTCGAAGGCCTGGGAAGCTGCAAAGGGAGTTTAGACCTGGGCATGCAGAGCGGGATTCAGGGAGTATATTCATCAAAGAAGTCTAACCTCACTCAGCAAGCTCTGGCCGTAGGGGTTCAGTGCTCTCCGTAGAAAGAGTAAGACTGAGCCTGGACCTGGAGAAACTGCCGTTCAAGGAGGGAACAAAATACCAGTTCTTGAAATTTAGTGATCTGGTTACCTGAGCTCTTACCTCTGTCACTTTGCATTTTTCTTGGGAGCTAAACATGTCACTGTCCCTTTCCTGACAGCTCAGGCCACTATTTTGGTTTACATAAAATATTGTGTTTATTACTGCTACCCTTTTTGAACAACAAAAAATAAGGATGTGCTTCCTGTGTTTCATATTTGAAACATACTTTTTAACTAAATTAAGTTCTGATTTAGTCATATTTTACATTAAAAGTATCATGTGAAGAGAAGCTTAGAAGCATATTATCTAATTTTCATGTGCATTCCTAACCGGTTACATTTTGAGTCCATTTAAACAAATCTTGACCACAAACTGTGAACTGTGTTCTAGGCAATAGGAATACAACTATTATAAATTCCAGTTCTAATTCTAAAGACTTACAAGTTGGTGTTAAGAGAAAGTCAGGTTAAATCCTACTAGAATATAGTGTAAGAACTGTTAGGCTAGTGGCAATACAAGGTACTACAGGGTCAGAGAAAGGAATGCTTTTTTTTGTTTTTTCTTTTTTTCCTGTGAGGTAGATAGGAAATAAGGAAATTACTGTATGATGGAGATGACTTTGAGCTTTGCCCTGAAAAATAAGATGTATTCTCCCACTACCCTTAACCCTTCACCCCCTTAGATCCTAGTATAGTTTGAAAACACTTGAAGTCTTCAATAGATTCTCTTAACTGACGTGTGTGGAACCAGGGGAGATGATATTATGATATCAACAGTCTGGAGGTAAGAATAGTTCAGTGGCAATTGGAAATGAAAAGCAATGGATTTTAGGCCATTAATACCTATTTAACCTTTTTCCTTTTCTTTTTTTCACCAAGTAAGGGGTGAGGTTATCAGCTAAAAGTGATGAGGAGGGAGAGGATTTAAGTGGTAAAAAAGGTTAAGACTTGAAATATTCACCATCAAAAGGGATGTGAACTAAAAAGGATTAACTAAAAATGCTGCTGCAATGAGTGTGCAGTTGGAGTGGAATTATTAACTTTTTAAAACGACGTTTCTGTAACGTTTTGTCATTCTGGGGGCAGGAATAATCATTTGACCTGTGAGTGCTCAGCTAGGTGACAAAAACATTACCAACTCTTTGTGAGTTTAAATGTCATTTGAAACTCACATTTATTGTTTTCAGTTGAAATTCAGCATTTCCTTTACTGTTATAAGCCTCTCCAATAAACTTAGTATAGAAGCACACTTTTAAATTTGTCCAGGAGCTTGCCTGAGTAATAGAAAACCAGGCATAGTATTAATCTAGTGATTGTACTATGCAATCCATTATTAGATGGTGCTTACCAGTGGATAAGGTACATGAGTCAGGTATCAGTCAGACAGACCAGTAGGTTGGCTCAGGAGCCCATTATTAATTTAAGTATAAATTAGTTTCCCTTTTATTTTACAAATACAGTTATGAACTGTATTGCACCTTTTTATTTTTTATTTACCCCTGTCTAGTAAGAGAATGTGCACAATTATGAATTATTTCAAGGTATAATTTCAAGGTTTTAAGTATAAATCTGAGCTCATTTCTATGGTACACTTTCACAACAGCCATAGTAAAATATGCCATCGGGTAGAATTAGGTAAGTGACCAGGACAGTAGTGAAACCTTTTTTACAGTAAGTAAGAAGATATGTTTCATTTTTAAAAAGTCAAATTTGGAAATGAAAGAAATCTTTTGGTTATTGAGGATTTCTTTTAAACCATTGAATACCATATGCTATATACTTTTATAATTTAAAAATTAGTTATATTTCATCCTAACATTGGACTCATAAAAACGTTTGTAAATATTTATTTACAGAATGATTGTTTACAAATTGAATTAAGTCCATTAGGATTTATAAGAAACTCAGAAATAAAATGATCCTTTACCTAAGGTAATGTTTCAAAATTTTTGATCTGTTGCACAGTTTTTCAAATTCTGATTCTTAGTTTTGGGGATTGCTGGGCCCTAAGATATTGGGATGTATTATTCATTCATAAATAATTGTCAGACACACAACTATAATTTCATTTGATAGGTATGCTTGTTAAAGCATTTCATGTAGTAACTTGCTAGTTGTATCTGAGATTTTATTTTTGCAAGTTTGATTGCATTTTATTTCTTTGCTGAAACTAAAATATCACTTTTCCCTCCGCTTGTTTTTTAACAAGATGCTATTTTTCACGTACATTGTCTAGGTTTCTGTAGACGCTGCCCATGGCTACAGCCCCCGAGCCATTGATATGAGCAATGTTACACTATCTAGAGATCTGTATGTAAGTACTACTAACTTTTGAAAATATTCTCCTACTTCTGTTTTTAAAAATCATACTGTGTATCACTTTCCTGCATATATTTTGCAACAGAATCATTTGAATTGTTGATCATATAAAAGATCCATGGACTTTATAGATCATGCACCATAACTTTTTAGAACTATGAAAGTTAATGTAACTTTTATAGGATTGTTCTTCCAGATAACACATTCTCTTTAAGAATCATATGTATTAAAAAATTCTGACATAATTAAATAACTCTGCGTGAGAAGAAAGTGAATCATAATTAATGATCACCTTAATTATTCATTAAAGAATATGTGTTTAAGTTGTTTACCCAAGGAAACTAATGATACTTGCTCCATCGGTAGTCTTATCTGTTCTCGTTTGTCACTAAAGAACCTACTTAAGAAATGGCAAGTTTGAGTGAAAGATAAAATTTTTTGCCATAGAACGTAAGTCCACAGGTTGATATGGTGATCAAACAATGATTTTGGTTTTGTTAGTATTACTCCAAGAGAAATAAGAATTAAGAGTAAAAATCTCCGTATTGAAAAATTATTTGGTTTGTCTGTTATCACTCCTGTATGAATATATTAGAATAACAGTAAACTTGAAGATCAAAAGTGAAAGTAATCTTAGAAGTCATCTTACCAAAATTCAAAAGCCCACAAATGGCTAATGGGACTTGTCCAAGGTCACTCACCTAGTTTGAGGCAGAGATTGATCTAGAAGTCAGATCTTTGATTCTTTGTTAAATGTTCTTTACATTCAATGATTGATAAGGTTTAAGTCTTCCTTAAAGCATTGAAAATTAAAATAAGAACTTGTAAATAAATTTATTTTCTGTTAAAGTCCATAGACATTTTGAAGTTTCATTATTGAATTAATACAACAAATGCCTTTAAACATTATAAATAACAGTGACCATTCCCATCAAATATAAGAGTACTGAATCGCCTCGACTGTTTACTACTGTGTAGTTTGGCAAATCATTCAAGTTCTCTGGGATTCAGGTTTCCAATAAGAGCACTGTGTTTGATTACTTTTAGATGAATATTCACTCTTAACACACTATGATTTTAAAAATTCTAAGCATGTTTTGCTATTACATGTGGGAAAGCAATGTTATACTTTATTACTCATTAAAATGTGTTAACGTAGCTGCTAAATATTTTGTTCATTTAAGGCTATGGCAGAAATGATGGCAGAAAACTACCATAATATATGGGCAAAGAAAAAGAAAATTGAACTTGAGTCCAAAGGTAATATTTTCTAAAAACTTTTATTAAAAACAAATCAGAATTCAACTTTGTAAGTATATGATATGGATAAAAAAGTAGTCTTTTTAAAACAAGAGCTCCTTATACTTTCATTTTGTAAGGATGGTTCAAATATGACTGTACCAGATTCAAGATGGAAATTCTATAGTTTCCAGGCTGCTAGTATATATTTCCTCGTATCTCAGAATTTTTGTGGTTCTCTCTTACCTGATTTAGCATATAAATATCTCCTTTCTAATATCCTAAGTCTTCTGTTAACTACTTAGACCTCCCTTACTGATTTATATCCCCAACTTAAATTTCTCACTTATCTCATCCCACTCTATTTCCCATCTCAACCTCTTTGGTAACCCCAGTTTTTATTCTCCCTTACATGCTGTTGCTTGCTTACTCTTTTCTCCTTTTTTTTTTTTTTTTTAAACTACTAAAATGACCTCACGTTATCTTAATCTTGTCAAATCTTTTCTTAACTTACTTGCATAAATATTTAATTTAATGCATCCTGCAGTGATTATATCCATTGTTATTTATTCAGTGTTAGTCTGTGCACATATTTTTCATAATAAACATGTGTGTATGTTCTTTTTAATTACTTTCTTTATATGTTTCTTTCCCATAACCAAAAAATATTCATTTCAAGCTCAGGAATTTCCTTTTTTGCTAATCTTGGTCATCCAGTCCTCAGTACCATCCCAATTTGCTTTAAGAACCTAGAAGAGTTTGGGGGAAATCAGACAGCACAAGGAGTATCTGTCATTAACAGAAATAAAGGAGTATAAGTCCAAAAAGTATATCAATACTACCAAATTATTGAAAAATGTAAAGAACTGCCACTCATTTCTATTCTTCACTCCTAACTCCCACTTCAAGTATTTTGTATGGTGATGTTCTATTATCAAGTTAAAAACAGGTCTGATACCATCTTACTTTTTATTATGAATGAATTCCAGAGCCACTGTGGTATGTTTGTGATAGTATCCTAGGAATTACCTGGAAATTGCATCCTGCAAATTCATTTACCTCTCACGTTTAGCTAGTTTCCTTCTACTCTTAGACCCAAAATATCTATGCCCATATTATAAATGGGAAAGATGAAGATTGGAAGAGCAAGGTAACTTTCCCAAAGTCACACTGCTATTAAGTGGCAAAGCAAAGATGGGCAAAGCAAAGCCCTAGTTTGTTAGCTGACTGCAAAGTAGCTGCCCTATCTAATTTAGTGGAGATATAATAAGGTGAGAAGAGTTTCAGAATCAAAAGGCACTTTCTGTTCTCAGGGATGTTTAAGTTAAAGCTTTGTTCATTACAATTCACGCGTGCACACTCTGTTGCTGTCTCTCTCTAGTTCGCTCTCTCTCTCTCTTTCCTCCTCCTCTCTCCCCCACCTAGAGTAATTTCTATTGGTTTCTGATCCCCAAATCGCCATGGATTACATATTAAGTTGCCAAACTAATATAATTTTCTAGGACTAAATGTAATAATAGAGTGCAAAATTGGTGATTAAATTAGATGCTCTTATTAAAAAAATTTTTTTTTCTCAAAGTATCCTGTTAAATGACTTCGTTTGTGATCAAACTTTGTTCCTAGTGCACATATCCTTCTTGCAGTTCATAAAATGTTTGTTGGTATTGTCTTCTGACAATTATATTATACTTGATACCATTAATACCATATTATAAAAGAACTGATGCCTCTTCAGTGTATTTAGTATTTGTTAGCTTGGTAGTTCTTAACTTGTACTTTTCCATTGTTGATTTTAGAGTGCCACCTTATGGTGAGAAAGTTGAGTGCAGTGATTCTGTTTCTGTAGATGGCAGTCTCACTCAAAGCAAGCTCTAGTAAAGCATGGCACTTTCTCCTTTGTCTTGTTTGCCTGTTATTTTGTGGAGAAAATTTGACATTTATGATTATTTTAGTAGCTTCTGGCTAAACCACATTAGACATTGATTTCATAGGCTCAATGTCATCATCATAATTCCAACAAAGTATTTATTTTTCTTTCTGGAATTCCCTTAGCAGTTATGTTTGAGGACAATTCAGCATCCCACACAAAAAAATCTATATATATTCTTACTATAGATCTTTTATAAACTTTGAATTTGAAGCAAACAGAGTTTGAAGCAAACTCTGTTTCTGCTTTAATAGCCTTTATATCAGATCTTTACATCTGGAATTAACAGTGCGCTTTGACATTTTTATAATTTTTACTAAAATGCTTTTCTCATTAGTTTTTCTTAATTTAACTAATTTTCCAGGATTTCTAAATCTAAAATAATATACCCAGAAAATGGGTATGCTAGAAATATAGCCTCTTTTTAGAAGTTACTTGCCCAAATCTTTTAATCAGTGAAGTATGTATGATACTCTTAATACATATTTAAGAGGGATCAACTTTTAACTCAGCATATTGTTTTTAGTACGGTTTTTGTGTATTCAGAAATGGTATGTGACTATAAAGTAGTCTCTAATTTGGGAGCTGTAATAAAATTCCATATTTAAGCTATTGTTTTCTCTTTTCTCTGTGGGACAGAAAATGAAGCATACTCTTTGAAATGTGCCTTATAATTTTACAAGCTCCAGCTGTGCATTTTTTAGTGTCTATTTCCACTCTCCACATGCAGAATTCGTTTGAACAGATAAGAGAATGCAGCTTCTGCTCACTCTTTGGTGATTGTGAATGTTATTAGCATTTGGTATTATAAATGCATGTATTTTCATGTTTAAATTGACTCTGAGAAGTCATATACACAGTCTTCATTTGAACAGGTTTCTTAAATTAAATGGAATAATAAAGGCACTAGATTGGGAAGAGTTAGGTATACTCTTACTAAAGGATAGCAAAAGTTCTTTGACGTGGTCCTATTATACATGCGTTTGTGTCTCATCTCAGGTTGTTTTCTAATTACTATGCTGAGTTCTTGTCTTGACATTCTCTTAGGAGGTGGAAACCATCCCCTGCTGGTACCCTATGATACGCTGACAGCCAAAGAAAAAGCCAAGGACAGGGAAAAAGCACAGGATATTCTTAAGTTCTTACAGATCAATGGATATGCTGTATCTAGGTAAAAAAAAAAACACCTATTCCAGTTACAAATTCTTTTTAGAAGACAGAATATTTTGCTGTCCCCTTCAGATTTAATGGTGAAAATGAATTCAGTGATCTGTTTAAATACTGGAGGTACTATTTAATATCTTCAAAGTACGCATCTGTCGGGAACCTTGAGGCCTTAGCTATTTGCCACATAACTGTGTTCCTTTTGATACTTTTATTAAATCACCATCCATTATTTAGGCAAAATCCCTAGGCAGAAGTCACACTTTGTTTTTCTAAAGGCAACATTTTGCTATGGAGTAATAGAATTACTAACTACAATTTAATATCAGATGCAAAGTACACTTTATAAATTAAATCTCATTTTTGCCTTGAGCTACAAGAATATTAGATAACTCCTAAAAAATTTATAATTTTTTTTACAAAATTTTAGCTTCTAATAGATTATGTATAAATTACTTTCTACATCCCTTTTTTTGCTGTTCTAGAGGATTCAAGGACCTGGAATTGGACACACCCTCTATTGAGAAACGATTTGCCTATAGTTTCCTCCAACAACTCATCCGCTATGTGGACGAAGCCCATCAGTATATCCTGGAGTTTGGTATGTGCCACAGTCCTATTGCTACCGGCCCAGCTTTTGTTATTCTTAATGTTTGCAACATCAGGATATAGACTAGCACAGTCGATTGGGCTGTTTATGTCAATTCTCTGATGGTATCGGCACGGTTTATCCTTCCTAGTACTAAGTGCAGTGCAACAGTCAGTGGGCAGACAAGTTTAGTTTTTAGCAATGGGTAAATTTTGAGAACTTTTAAAGAATTCCAATATAAAATCCTTTTCTTCTTTTAATGTTTATGGGCCTTAATTTTTGTCTTTTTGAAAGAAATTGGAAGGACATCAACATTTTAAGATATAGCTAAATCTTTCCTATAAAATTAGTTGCTCTTAATAAAACTCTACAACTCTTGGATTCCCAACATTTCTAAACAATGTAAAGGCCTTGACTTTAGCCATTGTGGCAAGACACTTGTGCAGAATACTTTATTTTCCCCTTAGTTAAAATGAAAGACTTGTTCCGTTCTGGCCCAGGACTACCTAGATACAAAATGAACTCATTATTTTGAATCTTGGCTTCAGAAAAGATAATCAAGGCAGACTCCTCTCACTTCTGTTATTTTGTGATCACTTCCAACATTGTTGAATTAAATTTCCAAGGCATTAATTACTGAGCTTCATGTCAGATCGCCTGCCAGCCAGTGGTTGGTATTGAGAGATAAGGAATTACATTTTGGTCCATTTTTAAAAACAGTATTCTCTTCTGATTACCATGTTTTAATTTTCTTTTCCCTTCTTAAGTTTTTTTTAATGCACATTCTTTCTGTACTTTCAGTCTTTCAGCACCTTTTCTCAGGATCTGTAGTCCTAGATCCCATAGTAATTATATCAATAATAAAGCCCTCTCAACCCAGGGCTCTTGCTGCTGCTGTTTTTTCTTAGGATTTAGACTCAGTTTCTGACATAGCATTAGATTAAAGTTCATAGAAGTGTGAATGCTATTGTTTTTTTTTCCTGGCCTTCTGTACTCTAAATGTGATTGCAGATTTTCTAGTTAAACATTGTTCTCAAAAAGAACCTCCCTCTCTTTGAACCTGCCTTGTTATTTATAGTTCAAATACTGTAATTTTGCTCTATTCTTAGCCAATTTTTATATAAAAGCCAATTATACAAACATATTATATATGAAATATCTTTTAAATCCATACAATTTGAAAAAGAACAATTTCTGATTCGTCCTGACTAGTAGCCATAGTAGTCTGAATTAATGAATTTGACCAAAGAACAAAAATGAGGCAGTGGTAAATATTTGAAGCTTTTATTCACAAAATTATATATTGAAAATGCTCATCCATATTCAAAATGATCTGATATGGATAATAACTCCAAGATCCAGTCCTCTTTTCTGTCAAGGTTGGGGAGAAGAGGGAAGCAAAGAGGAACGATTTGGAGAAGAGACAAAGAAAACTTTTTTTTTTATGTTCATGTAGATAGCAGAAACACAAATTTGAGGGATGGAAATAAATTTAAGTATTATTGACACTACATTCAAATTTGTGAATGAACTGTCTCCTACAGTGCTCGTGTCTAGGAGGTGGTGAGTTACCACCTTAGCACATGTCATTCTTTGCAGAAGGGAGAGGATCTTTTAAATAGAATTCTGAGAGAGAAAGTCAGGTTAGCATGGGACCCAACAAAATAACGTTTCCTCTGCAAGTCCTGGTTTTGACTGTACCTTTTTCAGGTGGCTATAACAGGGTTATATAGAATTGGCTATAAAGCCATCAGAGGAACGGATAGACTTTTGATCGTCAACACCATTATTATTTTTTAAATTTTCATTTATTGTTACTACAGATAAAACTTTCATAATGCCTTTTTTCTTTATCCTTCAATTTATTGCTTCCATAACTCATCATTAATTTTCTCATTCTTAGAAATAAGCTAATTCCAATATTAAGAATATCCATATTCCCTCTCTTTAATTGTTGTGTTGTAGCAAAGATTGTTTTCTCTTCAAACCTTTTTCACATTTTCATATTACATAAGCATTTTTGTTAATATGTATAATGAAAGAAAAGATGCTTACCATTTAATTCCTTGAAATATTAGCAGATTTGGCTTTGTACAAAATTCTGTCTTGACATATATTTATATGAGAAAGTCCCTTACATTGATATAGCCATTTTGCATAATATAATTGTTCTGGTTTGCTAATACTGCCCTTTTGCAAAACACCAGAAATGGATTGGCTTTTATAAAGGGGGTTTATTTGATTACAAAGTTACAGTCTTAAGGCCATAAAGTGTACGAAGTAAGACATCAGCAATCATGCACCTTCGCTGGAGAAAGGCTATTGGCATCCAGGAAACCTCTGTTAGCTCAGAAGGCACGTGGCTGGTGCCCGCTTGCTCCCAGGTTGCGTTTCAAAATAGCGTTCTCCAAAATGTCAGTGTCAGCTTCCAATGGCTGTCCTCAAAATGTGTGTCTCAGCTGCAGCTAACCATGAGCTCCTTCTGTCTGAGCTTTTATAGGGCCCATGCTGAATGGGTGGGGCCCTGCCTCCATGGAAATTATCTAATCAGAGTTATCACCTACAGTTGGGTGGGTCACATCTCCATGAAAATAACCTAATCCAAAGGTTCCAGCTTAATCAACACTAATATGTCTGTCCCTACAAGATTGCATTGAAGAATATGGCTTTTTCTGGGGGACATAATATATAAGAGAGATGTAGAGCAAAAGTGATATAAAAATGGAATCTGCAAGTATAAAAGCCATTGTTTTCTTTTAGTTTTGGGAAAGAGCATTGTTCTGCCATTACAAAATATTACCTAAATTCCCTAAAAATTATCCTGAATCTGTGTCTAGGATTTGATAAAGTAGATCTCTATTTTTTATTTCTATTTTTTCAGAACTTTTTCAAGCAAAAGTCAGTTTGATTCTTACAAAACCCAGTTCTACCTATAATCTATACTAAAACTGTATTACAGTTCTGAAGTTTGTAGCTCTCCAATATATTCTTCATATCGTGGTTTATTATGGCTTATTATTAGGTCTCCTGTATACAATAAAACCTTTCTGTATGCATGTAGGAGGTGAGAAAGTCTACCTCCTTCTAAACTAAATGC
The DNA here is from genome assembly GCF_015220235.1 of Choloepus didactylus. Lineage (NCBI taxonomy): Eukaryota > Metazoa > Chordata > Mammalia > Pilosa > Megalonychidae > Choloepus > Choloepus didactylus. The sequence goes on from NC_051308.1 coordinate 22,388,883, forward strand.
AGTAGGTCAATCAATTCTTAACCTTACGATCATTTTCTAAGCCATGGGGAAAACTCGGGTGTTTTTGCTTCACTTATGTAAATTATCTTTTGACACAGGTGAGTTTCTTTATTCTTTAGCAGAATGTTAATTTTCCAACCTAATATTAAAATTGCAGTCCTCCCCTTCCTTGTGGGCCCTGGCTTCTTGCAACTTTTCAGGTGATTTGTTACGACAGGAAGCCTTAACTTTCAGTCATATGAAGAGGTAACCATTTTTATTAGAGGCTTGAGTTAAAATCTAACCAGTTACATTTACTCAGTTTACACTCATTTTTCTCACCCCAGTGAGATTTCCTTCTTAAAGGCTACTGAAGATGTAGGATTTTTACTTTATTCCAGTTTTCCTTCTACTTGTCAATAAGAGTTCACAACCACACAATTATCTTTGTGCTTATAACTAGGTGTATGAGCTGTCCTTAGAAGCTTTTTATTTGAATTTAGGTGTTTTTTAAAAATCCTTTTTGTAATTTCACTTCATTTATAATTTTTGTTGGCTTTTTGTGTTTATTTTAATGGAGTAACACATTAAGCAATGTATTCTAAACTTTGCATTTTGGGTGAATATTGTGTAACATTTTAAGTGTGCAATGTGTACCTAAAAACTCTTCGTATCTACAGATGGTGGCAGCAGAAGCAAAGGAGAACATTTCCCATATGAACAAGAAATCAAGTTCTTTGCTAAAGTACAGTATACAGTCCATCTTGTTTTTGCTTCAGTATGTTTGTTTGTAAAATATACTTTAGATATTTGCCTCTTTTCAGAATGCACTTGTCTACAAATGTGAATTTTGCTACGAGTAAATATTCTGTGGCACAAAAATAAGTGCATGAATCATGTGGAATGAATTTGTTCCTTTCGTTTTCAGCACACTTGGTCACACTTGAGTGTGTTCTGCTCTCTCTACCATATTTCTTAAATGACTTAGTCCTATATGGGAGGTGGGATTCAAAGTTGTGAGTTGTTAGCTTTATCATATAACGTAGAAGAAAAGTACCTGTTTCTTAACATTTGAATATTGTTATGATTTAGCATATTTAGATTACCATTGCTTTTATAAGGAGAAAAGACAGTAGCTAATTTATAAATAGGCACATTAAAAGATCCTTTACTAGGGAATTTTTATTGTAGGGCCTTACCCTACTCATTTTACAGATGACAAAAGTAAGTCTTCTATTATATTTTCAGGATTGTGCCCTTTACTGTAAGGACGTTTATCTTGTGGCCATTTCTTTCCACTCAGTATAGCACTTAAAGTCTTTATCAATCATCTGAGGTTTGTTTTTAATGGCAAATTGACAGTTATCTATTTTTACATGTATATCCAGTCTCTACTAGGAGGTAATCCCCCTTCACAGCCATTTATCAGAAATGCTGTATTAATGGCCTCTAATCATACCTTTATGTTGTATTGTGTTGCCCACATATTCAGTGCTCCTAGTGATTTTGGGTGCAGATGCCTTATGTAGCATAGTTTCTATTAAGCCTATGATTCCTTCATTCACTGAGTTTATTGAGTAACTACTATGTACCAATCACTAAGTTCTGGCAATGTCACAACTTTCAAGAAAAATCAGTAAAATCTTTTATATTTCCTTTATACATAAACGTGCTATAACCACAGGGTATATATGACTATCATCCAAAATCATGTATATTAAATATAAAATTGCAAGTAATGCTATGAGAACAAAGAATATAAGAATTTTGTCTTGTCAAGGAAGTCAGCAAAAGTTTATATGATGTAGTGCAGCTGAGCTGAGGCTTAAAGAAGAAGTAGAGTTCACTGGTTGAAGACTGTGGGAAGAGGGTATGCAAAGCCCTGGGGCATGAGCTGATGGAGAGGGGGAGGAACTGGTCAACAGCAGTGGGATTAGCGTGCAGAAGGGAGAGGGATGAGAAGAACATTGTGTAGGTAGGTGTCAGTGTGACTTTGAGGAGTTCACTCACATTCTACCTCTCCATTCCAGTGCCTGTAAAGCAGAGATGATGACACCTATCATACAGAGTAGTTACTAGGATAAATGAAATGACAGTATGCTGGTTTGCATAGTAAATGGTAGTAATTTATTATCTTTGAGCCTGTTGGGCACTGAACTATATTATATGAAAATAATTGAGAATAGTTTTTCAAACTTAGCAATTTGGTTTGTTCCCCATAATCACACCCTGCTACAACACACACACACACACAATCACACACCTAATACACATATAGGGAGTAGAGATTTAAGAGGGAGATTTAAAAGAGGAATTCTCTGAAATGGTGTTAACTGGCATGGCTTTGGATGTTGGGAGGCCTCTTGCATGTGGATAGAAATTTGTCTACCCAAGGCCTTGGCATTCATTCATCTCCTGACAGAGTTCACTGTGTATATCTATTTTTCCTTTACTTTCTTTCAGGTGGTGCTTCCTTTAATTGATCAGTATTTCAAAAACCACCGTTTATACTTCTTATCTGCAGCAAGCAGGCCGCTTTGTTCTGGAGGACATGCATCAAACAAAGAGAAAGAAATGGTGACTAGGTAAACAGCTATAAAAATAATGTTGTTTGAATTAAATGTACATGCATTTGGTAAAGAGACACTTAGAACTTTGAAGTGAGAGCATGAGAAGCATATCTCACCCATCTTTCTTGGCCCATCCTTGTGGATTCAGACTCTGAGCAGGATAATTTCACAAGTTAACACACGTGTTCTAGATGTTGGATTTCCTTCTGTTTTGCTGCTAAATGAAATGCTGAAACAAGGAAATAAAAAATTTCCTGATACAAAATCTACAAGTATGGGCTAAAGATGCATCACTGTAGGAGTATTTTTGATAAGTGATTCTTTATTCAGTATTTTTTTAAAATTTCTGCCGACCTAATATTTTTGCCAGCTTTTGTTTTCCAAAAAGGCAAAATCCCATTTACACAAATTTTGATTTTAAATGTTTTGTTTTTCTTTTTCACAATGGCCAGTCTGGAGGGAAATGTAGTGAAAATATCTATTTTCTGAAGGTTTCCCTCACACCACTCAAGCCAGCATCTTAGCAATGCCCTCTCACTTCTATATAAACCAAGTATTCTTTAGATTTATTCATGATTCTGTTGGGGATTTGGGGTCTCAAAATTCCTCAAAATTTTGTTAAAACTTAGTACACATGAAAACCAATTACTGAGCAAGCCTGCTTCTATTTTATTTCATTGCTCAGGTGTCCATACCAAGCAGTTAGTGTGTGTCTGAACAGAATCTCTATGAACCTGAATGAGCGATATAAAACAGAACACCGGAAAAAATACAAGCTTTCCTTAGACTTGACCTTAATGGCCTGCTGCTACTCAAGGAATGGCAATGCAATATCAACCCATGAATCAGAGTGCAATGAGATTGGATACGGACTGTCACTAATTAGATTTCTGTATTGTATAGTATTGGGGATGGGACTTGCATAGGGTCTTAAGCTCTTCTCTTTAATTTATTATTTATTTTCTTCTTACCAACTGGTAAGTGGCCAGTCATGTGACGTAGAATTGCAACAGTATTAAAAATGTCCCCAAACTCCTATGAAGTTGATAAAACTGTTTAAATAACAGGGAGAATCCCACTAGGGACATACCTTTTTTCCACAAACTGTGTTACCAGGAGAGACAATAAAGAGTTACTTTCCAAGATTAAAAATTCCCTCCCTTGCCATACTTTGGCAAGTTCTTCCTTCTGCCTTCCCTAAGAGGGGAGAGGGGCCTGGCAATCTTTGTTTCCCTTGCACACTTGTCAATTTTTGGCCATTGTCTTCTTTGTGGACTTTGTGTGCACACAAGTAGCTGGATAACACAGCCATACCAAGTTACCATCCAACATTGAGGTATACAAGATACTGGAAAGTCTTCTAGTCCTCTCTGGGTTCAGTTAACCTTCAGTGACAAAAGCTTTTATTCCCAGAGGGTTTTGTTAATTTAGACATGACTCAAATAAATCAAGAGAAAATACATTCAGAGAAAATAATGAAAAAAAATACAAATAAAATGATGTAAATTCTAATTTTTCCCCTCTCCTTTGATTTATTATCCCCATTCAATTTTCAGCCTTACCCTAAAAACCATTCACTGACCACAAAATTATCTTATTTTCCTTTACCAACGCTGTATCCCTTATAGCATAAATCAAAAGAGCTGTGTTATTCTGCTCTAGCCTCAGTTGATGTAGTGTTGGATCCCTAGACTACTTTCTCTCTAACAACATTGCACAAGAATATTTTTGATTTTTCATCTTTGGCTTATCTTCACCTCTTGAAAAGAGAGTTGGCAAATTTGACTTCCCTCATTAGCTCCTTTAAAAAACAGCATAAGCCATTTAAATTCCAATGCTTAGGAATGAGGTGACCAACAATAGAGGTACCTTATTTCATCACAGTACTTTAGTGCCAAACATAGGTAGAATTTAACCTCGGAGGAAAAAATTCAGGGGTGAGAAAACCAAAAGGTAATGAACAAATAAATCATGGCACATATATATACAAAATGCTGCATAGTCATTAAAATTTTGATGTATACAAATTTGTAATTACTTAGGGAAATGATAACGATAAAAAACAAAATATATGCTTATAGAATTATCCTAAATTTTTTAAAAATTGTAAAACTGTAGGTATAGAAAAATACTGATCAGAAATAAACTTAATTTTAACAGATATTTCCTTTGTGTAATGTATTATAGTTGATTTTTTTCTTTTTTTGTATTTCCTTTATTTTTTTGAATGAAAAAGTCTGACCTTTTTAGTCATTCAAATATGTTGTAAAACAACACCACCACCACAACAAAATACAGCTAAGTAATTTCTTTGACATGTCAAAATGGAATCATTGAAATTTATAACATCTTATTTCTTACCACTTTAGTTAGATATTACAACTTCAGTGAATCTGAGCTATTACACTAACGTTCTCTGATAAAACAGGTTAAAAAAGAAAGCTTGGCCCTACTATTACGAATAAATAAGCATGCCTGGATAGACATGATAAATACCGCAAGGATGGTTTTGATTTATCAGTGAACAGTTGTGAGCAATAATAGTTGTGTGGGTCTAACTTAACTTATCCACAACTAAAAAACAGTTGTTTCCATTAGATGTTTAGATACTTAATTCCTGGTACTAGAAATTAAGCATTGAGCATGAACTCAGTCTAAAGTCAGTAAGACTCCATCTCTGCACTCCAGGAGTGTCCATTGCAGTTGCTAACCATGTGAGTATGAATATAGTAGCTCTAATAGAAGAATAAAGTCGAGTAGCACTATTGGATTCAAAGCAAAGTAAGAATGTATTGGTTGGGTGTGTATCGGCTAGAGATTTATGGGAGTCCATGGCATTCAAAGTTGACCTTAGAGAGTTTAAAGGTCACGGGTAGAGGAACGGGAATATTTTCTAGATGTAGATAACATAAACTGTAGATGTTGATGATTTAGGAGGAATATAGATTATGTAGATTTTTAGTAAAATATTGAATGGAATTTAACTGCCAAAATAAGACTCGCTTGTTTGTTCGTTCTTGCTTGCTTTCTTGCTTGCCTTCTTGCTTGCTTTCTTACTCATTTATAATGAGTAAATGTGAAGTGTAGACATTATTAACTCTTATAAATTTAAGAATGCAGAAGAAGGGAACAAAAGTGTTACAGAAAAATATCTTTTAGAGAAAGTAATAGGACAAGGCTTCGTGTATTCTGTACACAAACTGTGCCCTGAAACTGGATGGCCCAGGAGGGGAAAGAGATACAATTTATCTTTTTGAATACCTAGCCTTCTCTATCTCTATTTCTCTCTGGTGGCACTTCTGTCACTGCTTTGGTTAGGGAACAGCTGTGTAAAGAAATCATCTTTCTCTGACAGATTCTCAGGCATTAAGTGTGATGTGATAGAATGACATACAGGGCAATTCTGTTTTCCATTACAGCACAACATCCTACGTCTGGATTCATTGGGTGAAAACATGATCCAGCATTATAAATTCAACATCATTAAGAATATCTCCATTAAGGATATTTCACCCTGAATACAAGAGGTTGTCTGTTAGTAATAGGTAACAGATATCACTTAAAATAAATTGAGATACAGGGATCCAAAATGTGTAGAATTCTAGGATGTGATCTCTGTTTAGAAGGAACATGCACAGCAGTCATCAACCATAAATCACAGTAGATAAGGCCATCTGAAGAAAGATGCCCTCATTTATTGTGTTTTTAAAAAATTAGAAAACAAAGATAAATAAATCAGATCAAGTGTCTAAGATCTTATGTCTCGTAGCTACTTGAGTAGGTCATTATTTTATATTTTTAGCTCTGATATATTTCCCCAAACCTCAAATCTGTTTAGTCATTTCGGGACGAACGCTTTCTTGGGAAAGCTACAAAGGGCCCTATGTCATTAATTTCCATCAACAAATTATTCCACATTGTTACTGAAGTGAGGTACGAAGGCTAAAACTCACTTCAAAAGGTATAAATCACAGGTGTGACCTTCTCCATCTCCTTTCCTCCCCTCCTGCCATGGATCAATTGCCTTTATTATATTCCGTTGTATAGCCGGTATCCCTAATCTTATAAGGTGCATGTTTGAGCACTGCTGGTAATGGGAGAGCTGAGCAAGAGAGTGTGGGACAGTGAGGACAGATCTTTAAATATTGGGAAAATCAGATGTATGTGGGACTGTGTAAATGAATTTTCAACAATGGGGTCTTGGCTGAGTAGAGCTTGTGCTTTCTGAAAGCATGAGAGGATGTTAAAGTAATGCCAGTTGTAATATGAGGGGAGGGGATTAAGTGCCATGGTAGAGAACTACAGATGACCCCTGGGAGCAGCTAGAAGGGAACTTAGTTCAGCTTGGGTTGGGAGTGGTGAAGGAACGCTGGGTGTTAGAGAAGTTTCTTGGAGCAAACACCTCCTGAGTTGAGTCCTCAGAAAGAATAGAATGGAAGTGAGGAAAGGGTATCCCTGAAGATGGACCTGCAAGGAAGACACAGGAGTGAGGCTGGGTGAAAAGACAGGACAAAAGCAACTATCTTGTAGTTTTGGGGATCTGATGAGTTAGTGGATACCTGATTCCCCTTCTGTCATGCTAAATGCATTCCTTTGGCAACAGCTATTCTGTATCTCCCACTGCTAAACACCATGAAGAACACAAGGACCCAGGAGATTGCTTTGGAGGAGATGAGAAATATGTTTAACTCATTCGCTAGCATTGAAAATCTTATTAAGTTATCACATTTGGAATGTTTTCATCTGAGTGATTATCAGTTGTTCAAATTCTGTATATACTTCAACGTTTTCAAATTCACTGGTTGTTTTGATATATGTGTAAGGATTGTGATCAAGGTTGGGAAAGAAGGAAAGCTCAAACAAAATATGCTGAAACTAAATATACACCCAGAGCACAATACTTCTGTTATTAAATAATGCCCATAATATAAAATATTCTACAATTTCAGCAATACATTTGGGCAGATAAAATTAAACTTTTTCTTGTGGGTTTTCAGAAGTATATTCTTGTGGGGTTCATGTAGATCGCTTTTATATTAATTAGCTTTGCTTTCGAAATTTTTTTTGGTTTCTTTACTTATAATATGTGCTTTTTTAACCATGTTTGTTAAGATATGCACTCAAAGACTCTTTCTTTAATAACTTTATTCCACATTCTGCTCGGAAAATTGATTCTTTCTGCGTGACATCATGTCGCTTTTTTCCTGCTCATATATCAGCTGTTTATTTTTCTTTTTTTCTTCTTTTTTTTTTTATTTTTTTATTTCTCCCTGTCTTTTCTACCTTCCCTCCCCCCTTCCCTTTTCTCTTTTGTTTTTCTTTTGTCTTCAGCCTATTCTGCAAACTTGGAGTTCTTGTCAGGCATAGGATTTCACTATTTGGTAAGGAGACCCTTGAAAAAATACTAGCATGGCCACCACTTGGTTTTCTTTGCCATTTTTGCACTGTGTTGTGTGCTGCTGCTATTATGCATGAACGCATGGATGCACGGCTGCATGCTTGGTCGTGATAGGCCAAGATAAGGTCCCTTGGTTGTTTAAAAGTAGCATTATCTCTGGTACAATTGAGGAGTTCAACTTTTTCATGTTACTCCAAAGCACAATTGAAAATCAAAAGGTTTTATTATTAAAAAGCTAATGAATGAAAATGGCAGCAGCTTCAGAGGGGTCAAGCAAAACCAGGCCCTTGATTTCATGTTTGGTTATCTCTGATTGATTAAATAATGAGCTGTTATACATGAACAATCTTAAACTGCACTGATTTTTTTTAAATGCTCGACTAGATTTGCATGTCTACAGCATTCAAGCCACTGAAGCTTCATAGGAGAGATATTGCCAAAAGTAACTTTTCCAGCATCGTTTGCCCCAGAGTCAGTTTTTGTTTGTGTCTGAAAAATCACGTAGCTGAAGTCCATGTTCCTGAGCACCTGCTTTTCGTCAGCCATGCAGGGCAGTCACTCACTTTTCACAGACTTTTCTCTGTTGTGGGGCTTTAGGAATCTATATCAACTGGCAGAATTTGTGTTTCACACTTTCCTACATCTGCTTTTATAAGGTACCAAAGTAAAGTTTAGTCTTTTGTTCTAAGGGTTTTGAGACAGTGTTGGGGTAATTTCAGTAATAAAATATTTAGTGTATTGCTAGAGATGTTATAAATTCAGTTCCTTTTACAAGAAAAACTGAGGATTTAAAAAAAAAGTCCTTTCTACAAAAGCCACTATGAATGAGCTAAGAGGTAGAAAAATATGCAAATAACTTTCAAGTTCTATGCAACATTACATTTATTTGAAAAATGATAGTTTCTGGATGTAATTAGTCAATGTTGTATTTGCTTTCTATTATTTTTACTATTTCCAATATTTGTCGCTCTTAAATTTAGTAATTAGAAGTTTTTTTTCATGTAAGGTTTCTGAGTTTCTTATTAATATTTCAGTTATTTAAAATTAATGGTGAAATTATCTGCAGAATAATTTCCAGTTGACTGCTTTGGTTTAATTTCTCTTCAGCAGAGGAAAATTTCTATTAAAATTGTTCAGACAGGATTTTCATGAACTCTTTAACCTTGTCATAATAACAGTGGCTTCAGATATTCTGCATTTGTCTTCAGAGAGAACAATCTAATTATATATGGCTCTCAATCACAATTTGTGCATTCTAATGATCATAATGTTACAGTCTCTTGTGCTATTTCTACTTTCTTACATGGTATATATTTTTGTATTCTTGTATTTTATCTCGCTGTAACTTCCTTTTGTAAAAATTTTTGAGATAGTACATGCAGACAGTAGAGAACACGAATCTTCAGAATAGCTTGCTGAAATTTAATATATATACCATTTAATCATTGTTCAGATCAAGACATAGAATATTTCCATTGAATATATTATTCCATTCATTAATTGAAGACAAATTTGTAATATCAGCTGTCATACCTATTGGGAAAGAACCACTTTCATTCCATCACAGTGTGACCCTAATGTTACATTTAGCCATTTATTTTTAAATCCCTTAGCCTTCAAGTACTGTTATTTTTATTTTTAGCAAGAATTTATTGGGGTGTGTTTTTGCTCTAAATGCTTTTTTTGTGTGTTCTTTACAGCATTCTAGTAAATATTATTGCTTCATATTTGCTTTGGCATATAGCCTCTAAAATAATATAAATTTGAAGAGGCCTTTATTAATCAAACATTTTATCAAAATAGAGATTTGCCAAATTATTACAATTTTTAAATCTTAGACATTTAGACTGTACATATTATAGTCATAACGTAGCTGTAGATACTAATATGATTTACTGAAGAGAACAATGACTGGTTTTGAATCTGAAAACCTAGATGTAAGTCCAATTTTTGTAACTTGGACAAGAGATTTAACTTCTCCAAACCTTGGTTTCCTCATTCTTAAACTAGGTTAAAATAACTACTAATCTTATAGATTCATTGCATGCATCAAATCAAATGTAAGATGTTATAATGCTATGTACAAGGCAAACTTAACTCTTTCAAATGTAAGGTATTGCTAGTCTTATCTGTATAGATTTAATTTAGATAAATCACATTACATATGAACTACTATGGGACTTGGCTATTTAAAGTAAATGCACAATGAAGCCTTTATCATCTACCTATTTCCAGTACAAATCAGAGGTGGTAAAATACAGGTATTTTCTTTTGATGTATCAGTTATGTCGTTGCAGATTTTTCTAAAGAGAGAGACTCCACAAATTATGTGCAATGGCCCTTTGTATGTCCTTATATTAATCTTTTATTTTCTTTTTCATCCTGTCTTTATATTTCATTTTTTCTGCGTTCTGGCAGAAAATAAACTAATTATCAAAGTGTTTGTCCTATACCGGCTTAGTTCAAATTTCCATGATCTAACTAGTTCAAATTTCCATGATCTAACTTTAAGATTTAATTAAGATAGAATTGAAGGTTGAGGCTAACAAAGAAATAAAACTTGAGTTTTATGACTGAGCAAGGGTAAAGGGGTAGAAGCATATATACTAACCTTGAATATGTCAAGAAGGTGGAACTAGAGATGAGAGAAGAGCTTCAAAATAAACAAAGAAACAAGAATACTTGTCCTGATGGTGTTAGTTAAGGTGGCCAAGGTTTGATAGATAATGGAATATATATTCCAAGTTGGCTGCTGTTTGGTTTGCTAATGCTGCCGTCAAGCAAAATACCAGAAATGGATTCGCTTTTATAAAGGGAGTTTATTTGGTTTCAAATTTAGTCTGAAGTCCATGAAAATGTCCAAATTAAGGTATCAAAATGAGTATACCTTCACCGCAGGAGGGTCAATGGTGCCTAGAAAACCTCTTTTAGCTGGGAAGGCACATGGCTGGCATCTCCTGATCCCGGGTTGTGTTCCAGCTCCTCTCTCAGCTCCTGTACATTCTTCAAAATATTACTCTTGGGGTGTTTTGTCCTCTCTTAGCTTCTCCAGAGAAAGTACTGGGCTAGCATCCCCAAAGTGTTAGCAAAAGTCTGCTTTCAGCAGCTGTCTCCAAAATGTCTCTCTGAGCTGCTCTGAGGTCCTTCTGTTTGTGGGCTCTCTTACAGGACTCTAGTGATTAAATCAAGACCCACCCTGAATGGGCTGAGTCCACTATCTTCATGGAAATAATCCAATTAAACTTTTCAGTCACAGTTGATTGAGTCACATCTCCATGGAAACACTCAATCAAAGGATTCCAACCTAATAATAATACATCTACCCCCACAAGATTGCATTAAAGAACGTGGCATTTTAGGGGACATAATACAGCCAAAGTGGCACAGCTGCCAAGTTGTAGTTATATCTTCAAACTTCATGTGCAGTTGACAGACATTTCTGATAAATGACGTAGGAATTCCCAAAACTTGAGTTTCTATATTTGTGTATAGGTTTTATCAACTTTAAAATATATTCTATGTATTGATGCATACTATCTAAGAATTATATAGAGACATCAATAAACTGTGTTTATATACCTCATAAATTCTTTTATGCATTTAGAGCATTTTTTATATTTTAAAAAGGTAAGGTTTTTAAAAATGGGGACAAGCTGCATTCCCACAGAAAAGGAATGAAAATACTCGGTGGAAAAATAAAGAAAGAAATAGCATCTTGTTTAAATTTAGGCTTCCCTATTTGAATTCTAAAATGCTTGCTAGTGATTGTAAGTTGATACACTCATGTGCTTCTGGAAATTCAGTTAGGACATGAATAGGACCTGGTCAGGTTGACAAGTGATAAGGATCCCATTTGCCGTTTTCAGGGATCCATTTTGACTGAAGAAATGCTGCTTTTTAAATCGCACCATTTTCCCCCTCTTTTGCTAATTAGAAATTCTGATTACTAATAAGGCAGTTAAAGAATACATACAACCCCTCCTATTACAACAGTCATTTTTAAAGGAAGCAGAATCTGGTAACTAAGGCTCTGGTCTTCAATCCATTTTGAGTAAATTTTTGTATGTGGTATGATGTAGGGTCTACCTTCATTCCTTTGCATATGGATATCCAGTTCTCCCAGCACCATTTGTTGAATTGACTATTCTTTCCTCAATGAGTGGACTTGACACTCTTGTCAAAAATCAATTGGCCATACATGTGAGGGTTTATTACTGAACTATCAGTTTGATTCCATTGGTCTGTATGTCCTTGTGTTGATACCATGCTGATTTACTAATGCTTAATAGTAAGTTTTAAGATCAGAAAGTGTGAGTCCAACTTAATTCTTCTTTTTCAAGATGGTTTTAGCTTGGACCCTTCATCCTTCCATATGAACTGATGATTGGCTTTTCCACCTCTATAACGAAGGCTGTTGGAATTTTGATTGGAATTGTGTTGAATCTATAAATTGCTTTGGGAAGAATTGACACCTTAACAATATTTAGACTTCCAATCCATGAACACACAATGTCCTTCCATTTATTTAGATCTTCTTTGATTTCTTTTAGCAAAGTTTTAATAGTTTTCCATGGATAAATCCTTTACATCCTTCGTTAGATTTGTTCCTAGATATTTGATATTTTTAGTTGCTATTGTAATTTGATTTTTTCCTTGATTTCCTCAACAGATTGCTCATTACTAGTGTACAGACTCACTTCTGATTTTGCATATTGATCCTGTACCCCAACATGTTGCTGAATTCATTCATCAGCTCTACTAGGTTTGTTATGGACTTTTCAGGATTTTCTGTATATCCAATCATCTCATCTGCAGATAGGGAAGGTTACTTCTTCCTTCCCAAAGGGGATGCCTTTTATTTCTTTTTCTTGCCTAAGTGCTATGATGAGAACTTCCAGTACAGTGTCAAAGAACAATGATGACAATGGTCATCTTCGTCTTGTTCCAGATATTAGGGGGAAAGCTTTCAGTCTTTCACTGTTGCGTATGATGTTAGCTGTGAGTTTTTTGTGTATGCCCTTTATTATATTGGGGAAGATTCCTTCTATTCCTAGATTTCTAGGTGTTTTTAACAAGAAGGGTTGCAGGATTTTGTCAACCCTTTCTGCATTGAATGAGAAGATATGTGATTTTTCCTCTGTTCTATAATGGGGTGCAATATATTAATTGATTTTCTTATGTTGAACCACCCTTGCATGCCAGGGATAAATCCCATTTCATCATGGTGTGTAATTCTTTTAATGTACTGTTGGATTCAGTTTACTAGTATTTTGTTGAGGATTTTTTTTATCTATAGTCATAAAGGATATTGGTCTATATTTTATTTTCTTATGGTATCTGTATCTGATTTTGGTATTAGGGTGGTGTTGGCCTCATCGGATAAGTTAGGAAGTATCCCTTCCTCTTCAAATTTTTGGAAGAGTTTGAACAGGATTGGTATGAATTCTTGAAATGTTTGACAAAATTCACCAGTGAAGTCATCTGGTCCTGGGCTTTATTTAGGTGGGCAGTTTTTGATTAATGGTTCAGTCTCATTTAATAGTTAGTGGCCTGCTGAGACCTTCTGTTTCTTCTTGAGTCAGCACAGGTAGTTTGTTGTGTGTCTAGGAATTCATCCATTTCATCTAGGTTATCTAATTTGTAGGTGTACAGTTGTTCACAGGATCCTCTTATAATCCTTTTTATTTCTGTGGGGTTGGTAGTAATGCCCCCCCCCCTTCATTTCTCATTTTAGTTCTTTGCATTCTCTCTCTTTTTTCTTTGTTGGTCTAGCTAAAGGTTTGTTGATTTTATTAATCTTTTCAAAGAAGCAATTTTTGGTTTCCTTGATTCTTTTTCTTGAATTCTCCATTTCATTTATCTCAGCTCTAATTTTTTTATTTTTGTTTGTTATTTTTTTCTGCTACAATATTTTTAGTTTGTGCTTCTTTTTTCTAGACCCTCCCATTGTGAGAACAGATTTCTGATTTGAGACCTTTTTAACATAAGCATGTAGAGCTATAAATTTCCTTCTCAGCAGTGCCTTTGCTTTATCCCATACATTTTTGAATGTTGTGTTTTCATTTTCATTTGCCTCATTCTGTTTGCTAATTTCCTGTGTGTTTTCTATTTTAACCCATCAGTTGCTTAAGAGTGTATTGTTTAATTTCAACATATTTGTGACTCTTCCAGTTCTCCCTGTTGTTGATATCTAGCTTCATTGCATTGTGGTTAGAGAAGATACATTGTATGATTTCAACATTTTTGAATTTTTTTAGACTTGTTTTGTGACCTAGTATATGGTCTATACTGGAGAATAATCCATGTACACTAAAGAAGTGTATGTATTCTGCAGCTTTTGAGTGAAATTTCTAGGTAGTTCTAGTTAGTTTATAGCATTATTTAACTCTTCTGTTTCCTTAATGATCATCTGTCTAGTTGTCAACCCATTATTGAAAGCCACGTATTGAAATATCCTACTATTAATGTAGAACTGTCTATTTCTCCCTTCAAATCTGTCAGTATTTGCTTCATATATCTTGGGGCTCTGCTATTAGGTAATATATATTTATAATTGTTATGTCTTGTTGAATTGACACCTTTATCAGTATATAATATCTTTCTTGTCCCTCATACCAGTTTTGGAGTTGAAGTCTATTTAATCTGTTATTAGTATAGATACCTAAGCTCTGTTTTGGTTGTATTTGAATGATGTATTTTTTCCATCCTTTCACTTTTAACCTACTTGTATCTGAATTTAATGTGAGTCTTTTAAAAATATCTATAATTAAGTCATGTTTTTTTTTAAATCCATTCTGCCAATCTCTGCCTTTGGACTGGAGAGTTTAATCCATTTACCTTTAAACTAACTATTGATAACGCTGGGCTTTTTTCTGACATTTTGCAATTTGGTCTTTGTAAGTCTTATGTTTTTTTTTGTCCTTCAATTCTTCTGTTAATGCCTACTTTAATATTTATTTGATTTTTTTTTTTTTTAGTGTACCATTTTGAGTCACTTCTTATTTCTTTCTATGTATTTTTTTTTCCAGATATTTTCTTTGTAGTTATCATTGGGCTTAAATCCAACATCCTAAATCTATTTTGACACCAACTTACCTTCAATAGCATTCCCTACTTTTTGTTGTACTTGTTGTAAATTCTGTCTTTACACACTGTATGTCCAAAACCATAGATTTATCATTACTTTTCAGGAACTAGCAATTTAGCACATGTAAGAAGTAAACAAGTAGACTACATACCAAAAAATACAGTAATGTAATACTGGCATCTATGATTACCATATGGTTATCTTTACTGAAGGTCTTTGTTTCTTTATGCTTCTTTGATCCACTGTCTAGTATCCTTTCCTTCCAGTCTGAAGAATTCCCTTTAGTATTGTCTTTAAGGCTGCTTTAGTGGTGATGAACTCCCTCAGTTTTTATTTATGAGCAAATATCTCAATCTGTGCCTTATTTTTTTTTTTAATTAAATTCAGTTTTATTGAAATACATTCACATACCATACAGTCATCCATGGTATACAATCCACTGTCCACAGTATGATAACATAGTTATGCGTTCATCACCACAATCTATCTCTGAACGTTTTCCTTACATCGGAAAGAACCAGAACAAGAATAAAAAATAAAAGTGAAAAAAGAACACCCAAATCATACCCCCCATCCCACCCCATTTGTCCTTTAGTTTTTATCCCCATTTTTCTACTCATCCATACACTAGATATAGGGGGTGTGATCCACAAGTACTTCACAATCACACTGTCACCCCTTGTAATCTACATTATTATATAATTGTCTTCAGGCGTCCAGACTGCTGGGTTGGAGTTTGGTAGTTTCAGGTATTTACTTCTAGCTATTCCAATACATTAAAATCTAAGACGTGTTATCTATATAGTGCATAAGAACATCCACCAGAGTGACCTCTCGACTCCATTTGAAATCTCTCAGCCACTGAAACTATTTCGTCTCATTTTGCATCCCCCTTTTGGTCAAGAAGATACTCTCAGTCCCACGATGCCGGGTCCACGTTCATCCCCGGGAGCCATATTCTGCGTTGCCAGGGAGATTTACAACCCTGGGAGTCGGGTCCCACATAGGGAGGAGGGCAGAGAGTTCACCTGTCAAGATGGCTCAGTTTGAGAGGGAGAGGGCCACATCTGAGCAACAAAGAGGTACGCAGGGGGAGACTCTTAGGCACAATTATATGCAAGTTTAGCCTCTCCTTTGCAGTAATGCGCTTCATAAGAATCTGTGCCTTATTTTTAAAAGATAAATTTGCCAGATATAGAATTCTTGATTGGCAGTTCTTTTTTTGCTTTCAGCTTGTTATGCCATCTCACTGCCTTCTTGTCTCCATGGTTTCAATCAGTAATCGGCACTCAGTCTTATTGAGGCCCCCTTGTACTTGCTATGTTGCCTTTCTATTGTGGTTTTCAGAATTCTCTCTTTATCTTTGGCATCAACAGTTTGACAACAGTATGCTGTGCCATGGGTCAATTTGGGTGTATCCTATTTGGAGTTTGTTGACCATCTTGGATGTGCCTATTCTTGTCTTTCATGAGATTCTGGACATTTTCAGCCATTATTTCTGTGAATATTCTCTTTGCCCGCTTTTCCCATTTTCCTCCTTCTGGGACTCCCACAATGTGTGTATTGGTACACTTGATGGTATCCCACAGGTTTCTTCAGGCTCTGTTTACTTTTCTTCATTCTTCTTTCTCCTCCTCAGACTGAATGATTTCAGTTGTCTTATCTTCAGGTTATCGGTTTTTTCTGTCAGCTCCAATCTGCTGCTGAACACCTCTAGAGAATTTTTAATTTCTGTTACTGTGATTTTCAGCTGTGTGTTTCCTTTTCATAATTTCCGTCTGTCTGTTGATAACTTCTTTGTGTTCATCTGTTCTTTTCCCAATTTCCTTTAGTTTTTTTGTCCATGTTTTTCTTCAACTCTTTGAGCATACTTAGGATTATTTTTTTAAAAAGTGTTTGCCTGTTACGTCCCAGGTCTGGTCATCCTCACTGATGGCTCCTAATACTTTTATCTTTTCCTTTGCCTGGGCCATCACTTCCTTTTTCTCTGTATGTTTTATAACCTTTCATTGAAACCTGGACATTTTGGTATTTTAGTGTGTTATTGCTGGAATTTAGATTCTGAGGTGTCTTTTGCTTAAGGTTGTATCCAGCTAGTGTTATGATAGAATGGTCCTTGATTGACAGACGCTAAGAAAAAAATAGAGGAAAAAATCCAAATACCTTTCCCAGTCTTTGTAGATTGACCTATGTATTTGGTCTCCTTCAGGGCTTATCAATACAATGACTGGAGAATAGCTCCAGGCCAAAGCGTTGGGGTCTCCCTGTTTTTCTGCACATATGTCTTGTCTTGGGTATGTGCATCTGGTCCTAGGAAATCTCCCATGTCCAATACACAAACCCTGTCCTAGGAATCCCCCATGTTATTTACAGGGTTCTGAACATCCCTTTTTCCCTCGGAAACAGTTTCCTCACAGTTCTGGGCACTGCACTGACAGTCCTATGGCCAGAAATCCTTTGCCCTAGGCAGCTTGACTTGATTGCTTTCCCACAGCTTTCTGTAGGAGAGTTCTCTGTTCTGCCTTCTACATGCAGGACAAGTTCTTTGACAACAAATCCCTCAGACCACCACCATACAGATTGGCCAGACATACATGTTCCCTATATTTGCACAACGTTTACACTGTTCCCTCCAGAAGTAGAGCCAGGACTCTTCAGGGGGAGCATGGGCTGGCTCCCTGCCCAGCCAGTGAGGGAGTGGGGAAGCGGCCACCCAGGGAGCCTAGATATCCTGCTGCTTTTAAGTAGCCTGTTTCTTTGATTCAGTGCTGGCCCTGTTATTGCAGCCCTTTAGTTGTTTTCTGAAGCTTTGAGAAAGGTAATTCTGCCTGTTCTTGCAGGTTGTTCAAAGCTTCTGTGCAGGGTCAGACCCCTAGTGTCTCACTCTGCCACCATGATCAGGGTGGGGTCTTGAGAATTGTTATAATATTTTTTAACCCCCAATGTTGCCTTTTGTTCCTAAGATCAGTTGTGATCTATGATTTAAATTATGTACCTTTCATGCTCTCTCACACACACACAGTCTCATGCAAATGCACAATCCTAAAAGCAAATCGGCAAACCTGAAGTGTTTACCTATGTGTATAGAGCTGGTGAGATATCTATTTCAAAACAAGTGAAGTAGCATGAAATTGGGTGAGTTGAAAAATATCAAACTTCTGGTTTTTATACTACTAGGAGCTATTGAGCAATTACATAAAGATAAGTCAATCACCACCTTAAAATTTTACCATCTTAGTACACTTTGACTAGCCCTTCCTGTTCTTATCAATAGAAGATTGATGTTTCTAATTATGTTGATCTGGGTAGCCTAAAGAAAGGCAGTATTCAGGTGGTGGTTCTTATTTTATTTAAAAGGCTAACTCAGATTACTTAACACTGAGTAATGTCTTTAAGACTAGCCATTGTTTCAGGCTTCTCACACTTGCTAATGGAATTGATGCTGTTGCTATTTCTCCAAATCAAATGTTGTAGTAGATTCTTTTTAGTTTTTTTTTTTTTTCCTTCCCTATGGACTTTTTCTACCATTTTCACATTGACGTATTTCCATTTAAAGTTGTGTTCCATCTAATATGGTGTTCTGGTTTGCTAATGCTGCCATTATGCAAAATACCAGAAATGGACTGTCTTTTATAAAGGGGGGTTGTTTACAAAGTTACAGTCTGAAGGCCATGAAAATGACCAAATTAAGGCATCAACACAAGTATACCCTCACCAAAAGAAGGCCAATGTAGTCTGGAAAACTTCTGTTAGCTGGGAAGGCACATAGCTGGTGTCTGCTGATCCCAGGTTGTTTTCTAGCTCCTCTCTCAGCTCCTGTGCATTCTTCAAAATGTTGCTCTTGGGGTGCTTTGTCCTCTCTTAGCTTCTCCGGAGCAAAGTGTCAGCAAAAGTCTACTTTCAGTGGCTGTCTCCAAAATGTCTCTGTTGTCTGTAGCACCTCCTTCTGTCTGTGAACACTTTTATAAGGCTCCAGTTAAGACCCATCCTGAATAGGTAGGTAATACCTCCATGGAAATCATCCAATCAAAGGTCTTACCCACAGTTGATTGAGTCACATCTCCATGGAAACACTGAACCGATAGGTTCCAACTTAACCAACACTAATACATCTTCCCCCACAAGACTGCATCAAAGATAATGGTGTTTTGAGGGACATGATAAATCTAAACTGGCACAGGGACAGAAAAAGAAATGTGTGTTTTGGGAAGAGACAGAGACCAGCCTCTCTGACCTGGCACTGATTAAGAATTTCCTAAGGCTCATAACACATTGCATTGTGTCCCTTCTTTCTCGTCAGCCTTTGCTTTCTCATTTTCTGTACTGAATCCTCATCATTCTGCCTCCAAATATTGGAGGCCCTGGAGCCTCTTTTCTTCTATATTTATACCACTCTGGGTGATTTAATTCAAGCACCAGATTTTAAAAATTACCTATAAGCTCAAGAGACCTAAATTTCTATCTCCAGCTTGGATCTCTCCCCTGAACTACATAATCTTTTTTATAAAATTCAATTTTACCATACAGTCATCCAAAGTGTACAATCAGTTGTTCACATTACCATCATATAGTTGTTCATTCATCACCCCAGTGTATTTTTTGAACATTTTCCTTGTACCAGAAACAGTGAAAATATGAATTAAAAGAATAAGAGTAAAAAAAGAACACCCAAATCACCATCCCCATTTTTCTACTCATCCATCCATACACTGGTTAAAGGCTTTCACAATCACATTGTCACCCCTTGTAAGCTACATTGTTTTGCATAGGTCTTCAAGAGTCAAGGCTATTGGGTTGCAATTTGATAGTTTCAGGTATTTACTTCTAGCTATTCCAACACAATAAAACCTAAAAAGTGTTATCTATATAGTGCGTAAGAACGCCCACCAGAGGACCTCTGGACTCCATTTGGAATCTCTCAGCCACTGAAACTATTTTGTTCCATTTTGCATCCCCCTTTTGGTCAAGATGTTCTCAATCCCACAATGTCAGGTCCAGATTCATCCCTGGGAGACGCCAGGGAGATTTACACCCTGGGTGTCAGATCCCACGTAGTGGGGAGGTGAACTGCATATTCTTACTAAACTTTTATATACCACACTTCTACTTGAATGCTTTATAGGCCCATGTCCAATACACAACCCCTTTTATTCAACTCCACCCCCCACCCCCACAATATGCTGCTTTCTTGTGTTTTTTCCATATTATTAAATAGTACCACCATTCACCTCAGTGCCCAGGCAGAAATTTTTGGAGTTATCCTTGACCCCTTTATTATCCACTCACCTCACATTCAATCCATAAGCAAATTCTTTTGGTGCTAACTTTAATATATACCCTTAATGTTTCTACTGCTAATCCAAACTCACCATCTTCAGTCAACTGACTCTGGACTACTGCAGTAGCTTTGTATCTAACCTCCCTTCTTCCACTCATGTCCTTCCAGAGGTTCATACATTGTGAAGTAATCCTTTAAAAATGTAAGTCAGGTCATATCCCCATCCTGTTCACATGTCTCCATAATGTCTTTCTATTGCATGTAAAAAGAAAAAATAAAGAAAATTGAGGAGCTTACTTTGGCTAAAGGCTCTAGACCCTGGTCTCTCCCTGCCTGTCTACCTCATAGCCTACTTCTTTCTTCCTTAATCTGACCTGACCACCTTAGCTACTTTGGCATCCTTGCGTGGTACACCAGTTTCACTTTTGTCCAAGAGCATTTGTACCTAGTGCTCCCTCTGCCTGGGCTCTTCTCTCAGATAGTTGAATGGTTTGTTTCTTCCCTTCATTCAAATCTTTCATCTCTCTTCTCAAATGCCTGGGAGGGACCACTCTCCCCTGTTACCTTTGCCAGTTGCTCTGATCCCTCTTCCTTGCCATGTATTCATATTGTAATCTGATATGTTACATACTGATTTTTAGTTCATTTTCTCTATCATTATAATGAAAGTACCATGTGGATACTATTCTGTTTGTTACTGAATTTTTGAGAGTGCTGACATTTAAAATGTTTTTGTTGAATGAATGAATAATTAAATGAATAATACTTCTATGTGCTGAGGTAGAAGCACTGGGACCGGCACCTGCCAATAGGGAAATAAATTCTGCGTTTGTGCTGACTTTGTATTTAATTATTATCAGAAATTATGAAATTTGAAGCATAAGATGAATGTGTCATTTTCTTAAATCAGAGTCTCAGTAACACCTGTTTTTTTTCTTATTTGTACCGTATCACTAAAGTGGCTTGCCTTGTTTTGAGGCAATTATTAATTCCCTTGTAGACTTAATTCATCCATTTTAGGATACTCTTCTAAACTATTTTTATAAATGCTGTAATATATTCAAATGGTATAAAAACTTAGATTCAGATAGGAGTTGTCAACCTAAACCTAGTAGGTGAATATATATATATGAAAGTATAGGATGGGGAAGTGTTAATAGTGATAATATCAAACTGTATTGTAAGTGGTCAAATTACCACGTTGCATTGGATTCATCACTGTATTTATTTGCTTTTCTGCATCCCTGTCAAAAAAAAAAAGAATATATGTGTTTGTATCATACCTATTTTTATAGCACCTGATAAAATGTGCCAGTCAAATGAGTGAATTTCATCTTACTTTCAAAAAGTATTAGCTTTGTTTTGAATATTTCTTAATAATATTAGCTTCTTCATTCTCTAATGCTTTTCTGCATGATAGTTTGGTGCTTCTTTTTAGTCAAAGAACAATAACATCCAGGCAAATTAATTCATCTTAGTGCAGTGCAGTAAGAAAGCAGAGTCACTTGGAATAATTAAAATAGAATTAAATTTATTAGATTTTTAGCCGACCTTGTTTCTTAAAGAATATAAGCTGATTAAAAAAGTTTGCATACAATATGATTTAAAAGTAAGATAGAATAATATGGGGAATGGAATATATTTGAAGAATTCAGTTAAAACCCTTTTAGTGTGATGCAGTGCTTTTTAATGCTTCTTCTCGAGTATGTCAGCTATTCGATGTGACATGCTTTATTGCTTTCCTACTTACAGCTGCGTAATCACTTTTAAGCAGAAAAACTGCATGATTTTAAACCCAATTATTAAAATCTTTTACATTGAATTCTCAGTATGAAGTTGTGTCATTGACTAATTTTTAACACAAGTATTAATAAAAAGAACATTGAGAAATTCTCAGCATAATTTATGCAGCATTTTGTTTCCTCTTTAGGAAATGATGCAACATCAATTGTTAACTGTCTTCATATTTTGGGTCAGACTTTGGATGCAAGGTAAAATGGATATATTTTTATCTAATTTGATGTATATATAGTATTGATACATAAAAATGTAAAGAAGAACCTAATACCCTGATTGTATTCTTTGGAATTGTAATTAAGACTAGAGTAGATGAAAACAAAAAGTTTGTAAATTGCCGATTTAGTTTTCTGGGCTGCACAAGCAAATACCATGAAATGGGCCAGCTTAAACAATGGGAATTTATTCACTTACGGTTTGAGGCTGGGAAAGAGTCCAGATTAAGGCGTCATCAAAGCAATGCTTTCTTCCCGAAGACTGGGGCATTCTGGGACTGGCTGCTGGGGATCCTTGGTCCTTAGCTTGTCATATGGCAAGGCATATGGCAGTATGTCTGGGTTTTTCCCTTCTCTTTTGGGTTCCATTGATATTTGGCTTCTTGCTTCCTGTGGCTTTCTCTTTCCTATTTGAATTTCATTCTGCTTGTAAAGGACTCCAGTAATAGGATTCCTTAACTGAAGTCACCTCATCAAAAAAGTCCTACTTATAATGGATTCACTCCCACAGGAATGGATTAGGTTTAAGGATATGTTTTTCTGGGTTGCATCCAGTTCAAGCCACCACAATTACTGAATAAATAACCATTTATTATATTATTATATTTTTATAAGATATGGTTATTTAAATTTCAAGTAATTTCTTTAGCAGCTAGAAAGAAGCAGTGCAAATGTCTATCAATGGATGAATGGATAAACAAATTGTGGTGTATAAAGACACTAGATTATTATTCAGTCATAAAAATATATAACTGAAGATTGAATGGGAAATGGTTAACTAACAACTCGAAAGGACTTTTTAGCTTTCAGGTGCAGCACTGATGCTTCACATTTGTAATAACATTTACCCTTACCGGAAACATGAAAGTTGTATTCTAATTTTACAGATGAGTGAAGTGAAGCTTAAGATTGCATAGTAAGTACAGAACTAGACTAATTTCCAATTCTGTACACATTCCACTCTGCCACACTGTCAACATAAATCTAATATGTTGACTAAATACAAAATGAGTTTATTTAGCATGATTGATTCAGCCTTTAAGCCGTATATTAAATGAATAATATATCCAGGATAAATATAAATATAAATAAAAGTTCCCAAATGTCTAGTACAGAGACTCTTTAATTATCGATTTTTCTTTTTTAACATTTTATATGAGGTGTTTTCTGTAGTAAATGAAGGAAGATGCCATTATATACCTTCATTTCTGACTAGAAATACTGTCATTAGCGTATTACTTCTTTCCAAAGTCCAGCTGTCAGAGTCTTATTTAGATAAATAAAATTTGATTGCTATCCCTTAAAGCCCCAAATTTTCTGTATGGTTTGGTGACTTGATTTAGCTGATAGAAAATGTTTCTTTCATGTTTCTTTCATGCCCATTGCCTCAAGAAACATTCTGATTTGGTTCGTTTTCCAGTTTGCTCAAGCCTCGGAATGCAAAATACCAGAAATGACTTGGCTTTTACAATAGGGGTTTATTCACAAATTTACAGTTCTAAGGCCATGAAAATGTCCCAGTTAAGGCATCAAGAGGTAGACACCTTCTCTGAGGAAAAGTGTAATGGCGTCCGCAACGCCTCTGTCAGCTGGGAAGGCATGTGGCTGGTGTCTGCTGGTCCTTTGCTCCCGGGCTGCATTGCTTTCAGCTTCTGATTCCAGGGGCTTTCTCCTGAAGCGTCCGTGGGTTTTCGCTTAGCTTCTCTGGGGCATATTCTGGCTTCATCTCTTAACTTAGCATCCCTAAACATCTGGGTCTGTGTCAGCTCTGAGCCCTCTTCAGAATTTCTCTGCCTTTTATCCTCTCACAGAGAATGTGAGTAAACTAATGAAGACCTACCTTGAATGGGCAGGATCACATCTCCATGGAAATAATCTTATCAAAAAGTCCTGCTCATGATTGGGTGGGTCACATCTCCATGGAAACAACCTAATCCAAAGGTCCCACCCACAATAATCTGCACCCACAAGAGTGGATTAAAAGAACATAGTCTTTCCTGGGGGTACAAAACAGTTTCAAACTGGCACAGTTGGATTTGGGATTAATTGGCTCAGAAGTTGTGTTTTTGAGTCAACTGATAGAAATTATGAATCATTAGTACTGACCTATTGCTCCAGGGTCTTAAGTTGATTACAAAGGCATTTGGAAAATACTGTACATTTATAGAGCCATATTGCTATAACTTCAAGTATATTGAAAACAAGTACATTAAAATTGATTTTAAAACTTGAGTTGACTAAGTAGAATGCCGTAATTCAGAAATGAACATAAAGTAGAAGCATATTTGATTGGCATCTCATTTGCTCCTGTAGGAAGGTTTAACTTCTACCCCATTTACTTCCTAGGACTGTGATGAAGACTGGCCTGGAGAGTGTTAAAAGTGCACTCAGGGCATTTCTGGACAATGCAGCAGAGGATCTGGAGAAGACGATGGAAAATCTTAAGCAGGGCCAGTTCACCCACACTCGAAACCAACCCAAAGGTGTTACTCAGATTATCAATTATACCACCGTGGCCTTGTTGCCAATGCTGTCATCATTGTTTGAACATATTGGCCAACATCAATTTGGAGAAGATCTAATATGTATGTAAATCTGTTAACATTTCATTATCTATGTAATACAATCAGAAATTATAAAAGCTACATCCTGGTTAATTAAACACTGCTTATACATTAAAATGCTTTTTGCAAAACATTATAGGTTGACATTTGAGTTATAGAAGCTATTCTTATTGATTATCTAGATAATATAAAAGATAGATCACTGAATCATATGGACTCACAGAAAGGACCAGAAAGTTACTGGTTATAGAAAATATCTTTCATATTGTTGAAGTACAAGTTCCAAATTTTACTATTTCTATGTTATCCCTTTTCATATGAATTTTAATGTAGATTGACCATATTACATGCAATGTTAAATGTTGACTATTTCTGAGTCAATGCAAATTTTTCCACTCAACGATACTATTAAGCCACTATGAAGAATATTGAGGCAAAGTCTATGTTGAAATCACTGGCCTACTAGAATGGCTCAGATATCTTACACATATAGGTTTCAGTCTATTTTTCATGTGATTTGATTGACTGTTTTTGGCTGGAATTCTATAATTATTAAAAAGATTCACAAAATATCCAAAGCTAAGTTACATTGAAAAAAAATAACACATGAACTGTCCTAACTTCCTGCTCTACTCCTGATTTGAACATGAAAAAATATGAGCCTTTGCTGACCAGGTTCCTGGGTCTCACTGCAGACCCGCTGAATTAGGTTCTCAGATTTCAGGCTCCCCAGCTAAGGGGCAGCTCTGCTTAAAAACCACTGCATTATTCAGAGGATGCCAATAGCTATTACTTGCGATACCTTTAATTTAACCAGTAAGTGCATTGCTCACAGAGCAGTATATAGATGGAAAAAGGTCTGGAGGGTAAGCATTATTTTTTCATCCATTTCAGTGTATCTTCCAGCAAATGATAGCAGAATTGAAATTCAAAATTCAAGATGCTTATATTTCATCAACTTTTAAAATATGTCTCTTAGATAATAGATTATTTATAGGGTTTTATTTGATTTTCTAGCTTCAAATTACTTTAGTTAGAATACTATGACTTGAATGTCAGGTTATGTGAGAAATAAACTAACAGGCTACATCCTCCATTGTTCTCATTAGCATTCATTTGAGAGTTAAAGTAAAAATTACCATCTTTATATACCTTTTGAGTCAAAAACTAACTTTCCCCCCAGATATTCTTGTGCTTAATTTTATGCTTGGAGAACTCCTTTATTTTCATACCTTGAGAAAAATTATAAAGAAATTGTTTCTGAGAATGTTATGAATAAACACAGCACATTATTTAGATTGTTTTCAGCTCCTTAAGAAAAAGAAAAGAATTTTGTTTGAGAAAAAGGTTTTATATTTCATTTTATATATCAGTTTGTTCTTATTTTGTTCTTAAATGTTAAAATATTAGTATACTTTAATGGAATGTTGTTCTAACCCTAAACTTTCTCAAGACAATTTGTAAATAAGAAGTGTTTTTTTTTTCAAGTAAGATTCTCTTTTTCCTTAGTGGAAGATGTACAGGTTTCTTGTTATAGAATCCTCACTAGCTTATATGCTTTGGGAACCAGCAAGAGTATTTATGTGGAGAGGTAAGATTTTAAAAATATAAATTCTTATTAATAGCTCTTTCAAGTCTAATAAATATTTATATCAATAGTTTTTATTTAGTAACTTTTTCCTTAAGTTTTAAACTAAAACAGATTGACTTATTGAATTTCTCTGGAGTAGTTAATCTTTGCACTAAAAAAGAAAAGATTTGATATAATAAAGGACAGTGGAGTTATGCAGAAAAAACAAAAGCAGTAAAAGTGTGTACCATATTTGATATAAACATTAATCTTGGATTATTTATGACTCAAGAAAGAAACTGCTAGCACAGTTTCTTTCATTATATATCAGAAATAACATGTAAACATGAATATAGATAATTGTTATTAAAGTCAGTTTTGTTTTTCATGTTCTCATGTTTCAAAAAGGGAGTGATTAACAGTGTCAATGATGTGGATTGGCCAAGAAAGCTAAGGTGTTACCATTGAATTTAAAATAAGAGATCACTTGCAACTTCAGTATGAAGTTTCTTTGAAACAGAGAGAAAAGGAGGACATTTTTTAAAAAAAGACTAAATAAAAAGGACATTCTGAAAGAAAGATTTAATATTGAATAAGTCTAAATTCTTCCCAAATTAATCCATAATCACTTACAATACAATTCAAATAGAAATTTGCTTTTTTAGAACTTGACAAAATAATTCAAAATTTCGTTTGAAAGAATAAACCCATGCGACCAGCCAACAAAATTCCGAAGGGGAAAAAAAGGAGTAATGAAAGGTTACTCATTTAGCCTACCAGATATTAAAACCTATAAAGCTTCAATAATTGATATGGTCTGGCACTAACATAGTGATAGGAAAGTAGGTCAGTGGAAGATTATCGGGTTCATTCTGAGTATTTTTACATTTTTCTCTGCTTTTTAACTTAACCATATTTTATGTGATTTTTGTGGCTACAGAATGTTTTATCTTAAGGAAAGTATTATAATTTATTCAAATGTTACTTTATTTTTGGACATGTAGGTTATTTTCTCATTTTTCTCTTAAATAATGCTGAAACTTTGTTAATGAATTTCTGTGTGTGCTTATTCTTAGCTATATTCTGAAAATTTGGAATTCTAGGTTAAATGGTATATAAATTAAAGGCTGATGATATACATTTATGGTATATAAATTAAAGGATTATGATATACATTTCTAATTATTTTTCCAGAAAATTAATTCAGTTTATACTCTCAAATTTTAAGAGAAGAATCCTCATTTCCTCACATTTTTCCTTATTTCTGATTATCATTCATTTTACTGTTTGCAAATGTAATAACTAAAAAAGGATCTAATTTTAATTTAGATTTATTTCCTTAATAACCAGATACTCTGCTAATTTTGTGTATTTACTTTGCTATTTGTATATCTTCTTTTTTTAAATTGCTGCTTCTTGTCCTTCGTCCATTTTTCTACTGATGTCTTACTAACTTACAATTGTTTTATTTATTAAAACTGTTAACCTCTTGCCTGTTACTTCTTCAGTTTTTAAGTCTGTATGCTATTTATATATAATTTTTTATGACATGAGGATTTTGAATTTTTATGTGATCAAATCTGTCAGTTATTTCATGTGTGTTTTTTCCTCCTGAGTTCTTTGATTTCAAAACGTTTTCTCTACACTTTAAACAGATAAAAATCCAGTTTTTTTTCTCCAAGGCTTTTCATGCTTTCAGTTCTTTAGATTTAACTTTTTAATGCTTTTGTTCATTCAATAAATATTTGTTAAATGTCAGGTGCTGGGGAACAAGGTAGATTCCTGCCCTCACAGAGCTTATATCTGGTAGGGGAAGCAGAACAAAAAGCAAAACAGGTAAACTGAAAAATAAAATAGTGGCAGGTTATGATTTGTCTCCCAAATAAACAAATAATATAGAGAATAACACAAGTGACATACTTAAGGCAGCCAACAATGTATGTTTTAGAAAGTGACTTTTAAAACTCAAGACATTCCTCATGCAAGAACAACAGGTAGAAGATAAATCAGTTATAGATAGGTTTGTGTCTGATAGCTTCTATTTTCTCAGTGAAGTATGAAGTGAGTCCTTCCCAAGTTGATGGTTGAGAAAGGGGATGTGGAAAGTTTGAAGAAAGTAGAGAAAGTATGAAATGACCTTCTCTGGAAGTCAGGTGGGAATTTTCTAGAAATGCATCTGAATTTTCTTTTTCTCTTTGGTGTGATGTAAAATTCAAACTCATTTTTTTCTAATCAGCAACAACTTTTAAAATAATCATTTATTAAGTATTTCTTTTATCCACTAAATTATTATAAAACCTTTGTCATATAATAAATTAATATATTTACCAGATGTTTCTAGAATTTCTATCTTTTCTTTTATCCGATTTTTTTAAATGATTAGGTCAGTACCATATTGCCTAAAGTATTAATATTTTGTAATATATGTTAACATCTGTTAATCCAAACCCTCTCATGTCTTCTCATTATAGTTACTGCTGTTATAGTTGTTTCTATCCTTGCCTATTTTTTCTTCTTGATGAAATCTGGGATCATTTTGTTGGATTTTTAAAAAAAAAAGCATGTTCAGTTTTTTTTGTTTCTTTGTTTTCTTTTTTTGCAAGTAATTTTCCGTTATAAAGTGATTTTAGGAGAATATAAAATACAAAATTTTGAAAATGAATAAAAGATATTTAGAAAAATGCAAAAGTTCACACTGTACTAATGAAAAAGTATAGATATTTCATTATAAGTCATCTAAGAGGAAAATTGCTATTTCCAGATTAAAGGCCTAGATCAATTAGATAGAAGGAAACACATTCCCTATTTTGGTATAAAATGTTTTAGGCTATTAAATTCTTAAGTAAAGTATTTCTTACAATTTTAAAACATTTATTGAACCCATAGTTTGTGCCAAAAACTTTGCAATTCTACATCCCTATTTTTGGGTAAGGAACATAAAGTTTAGAAAGTGTCAGTAATTTTCTTACAGTCACATAAGTGTCGGTACTAGGATTGGGACCCAATTCTGTCTGAATGGAAGTCTGTGCTCTTTGTAATTTCTCAAGTTGCTTGAAGTCCTAAATTATTTTTAATAATAAAATGTTATTAAATGTTTGCATACAACACTGTTTTATGCAGTGTCATTCTATGAAGGATTTGTTTTTTTCCCTACCTGACTAGATATCAGTTATTCTTTTAATTAAAATATTAGATAATCAGACATTGTTAATTTAAAGTATCTTTTTTTTTTTTTCCTTTAAGGTATTTAAAATTGCCTCTTAGGAAACTTGTTTAATCTTTTCTTCATCAACTCAACTATATTACATTTAAAACGAAATGTTAATATGAAAACTTTTAAGCAGTCATAATATGCTGAAATAAATCTGAATTAGAGTTCTCCAGAGAAACAGAAATGATAGGTTGGAAGAAAACAGATATACTTTAAAATGTTGTGGGAATTGGCTCACGTGACTGTGGGTATTGGCAGTCCAAATTCTGTAGGACAGGCTGCAAGCTGGAAACTCCAATGAAGGGGAAGATGTATTCCCTAGGAGAAGCAGGTTGACTAAACAAAGGCAGAAATCCTTCTTTCTGCCTTCTAAAATCCTCAGTTCCTGCTTTTAGACTTCCATGTGATTGGATGAAGAGATTCCCCTCATTGCTGAGGGCAATCACCTTTGTTGACTGTAGATACAATTAGTGGCAGATGCAATCAACTGACTCTAGATGCAAATCCTTCTATGAAATACCTCCATAGTAACAACCAGGCCAGTGCTTGCTTGACCAAACACTGGCCACCATAACCTAGCCAAGTTGACACATGAAATTAACCATCACAGATCCCCACATTATTCTATATCTAGTCAATACTTAAGGTTCACACAAAACCTTGGGCACTTATATCAGAGGCAGGGAGAGTCTTAGGCCATATCCTTTTCCTTATCAACTGATTCTAGTTTGATTCCTTAAACACCTTCCTTCCCTTGAAAATGACAATTTACTTTTTAATAGTACCGATAGTTTTTAGCATTTAGTATGTCATAACATTTTGTAGCTACCCTGAAGTTACACATATATGGCAAATTTGCAGAAAGTATATTAGTGCTTCATTTTATCTTTCTTAGTCAGCTTATTTAAATAGTGATAATTCTTCCTCAGGTCATTCTGCTTTAAAAAGAATGAAGAAGAAGAAAAAAAATGAAGAAAAGAAAAAATGTGCAATTTTGTTAAAACAGTTAACTCTGTTTTAAACTTCTTTCTTGTTGGATAAAAGATATTTAGCTTTCTTTAAATGGTGAAGATTTTGCTATTGAAAGCATATGATGTTTTCAATATAGAAATTGGATTTGGGGATTAATTTTATTAGTAGAAATATTATTGCCCCTCTTTTAGGTTAAAGTTGCCAATTTTAATTTAACTTCTTCAGATGTTCACTTGGAAAACATAAATAAATATGCATTTCCCACTTACAGGCAGCGTTCTGCATTAGGAGAATGTCTGGCTGCCTTCGCCGGTGCATTTCCTGTAGCATTTTTGGAAACTCATCTTGACAAACATAATATTTACTCCATCTACAATACTAAGTCTTCAAGGGAAAGAGCAGGTAATGCAAACACTTGTGCAGTTTTTGAGATATGAAGCCAAAACTTAATAACATTTATTTTATTTTTCTGCATGAATTTTTAATAGGACATTTCATGTTACTCTCTCCAATGGTATTTATTCTTAGGTTTTATTATTTGGTCATATTTTTGTGAAATGCCGTATACTCTTCCCCTTGTGATTCTGAAAGAAACTTAGTTTAATTTCTTCTGAGTTAATGAGCTACAGACAAATTAACACTTGCAAGAATAAGGTAAAACAGTCAGGGAATGCAGGAAAAAATAGATGAGTCTGATTTCTGATTCAGTTTTCTCCTCCAACTGGTCAGCAAGGTGTGTGACATTTTTAATAATTGCATTTATCGATTTATTCCCTTCATTTTTCTTTGTTCACCAGATATTTCTAACTATTGATCCAATTTTAATCATTTAGAAAATAAAAAATTAATCTGATATACAATTAATCAACAACTTTAATTTGTACTTGGCTCTAGCATGTGTATTCCTAAGATTTTGTGTCTATAAGTATACTAGGTGTCTGTATAGATGCATATATTATGTTGCTTTCCATTTGGAAAAATCTGATTATTTGCTGAGCAGATAGGCACATGTTTTTCAGTGTCCCAGTGGAAAATTATTGTAAATCATCTCTTTATGGGGGCTAATGGTTACAATAATTTTATAATGAACTTTATCAAATAGAGAATCTTTTAGAATCTTGAATGACCATTACTTAAGTTGCCGATTTTATAATACTGTTTCACACAAAAATGAAGTTAAATGTGATCTAATATATTCTTCATAATTTCCACAAGTTAGTGTTTGAGTTTGAATTTTTAATCATCTTTGTAAATGTGTAAAGAGCTGTCTTATAAAGATGTTTTGATTCAAGAATGAAGCAGATTTATTTCATTACCGATAAAGATAATTCATCCGCTTATGTTTCTATTACTCATTATTTGCATAACAAAATAAAGGAATTAAATTGCTCTATTCATTTTCATTATTTTTTTAGTCAATCCTTCAACAAATATCTGTTCATGTGGTACACAGTTGTAGATGGAGGACATATGATACAGAGATCAATAAGACTGGATTCTTTTCCTCAGGGAGAGAAATCAGTCTTTAAATTTAATAAAATATAGGATAAAGTATATAGGGGACACAAAAAAGCAATTTTAGCTGGGGTATCTGGAAATGCTTCACAGGGACCCCAAAAAAGCAGTTTTTGCTGGGGTACCTGGAAATGCTTCACAGTTCAAGATGAGTTTTGAAATTTGGAAGTCTAAAACTCTGGAACATTAGGAACAATTCAAGCATTTTGTCCTGGCTGGAGATAGCTTTCAGGACAGAAAAGGGTGAAAGATGAGGAAAGAACGAAAGCCAGAGGCAAGGTAAGCTTTGTGTGTCAGATAAGGAATGGGTACTCACCCCCTTGGTAGGGAGCCTATTACTGGCTTTAAAAAGGGGAGTAAAGAGTAAATTTTCATTTTAGAAAAAGCATCGTGACAGCAATTAGGAAGATGAATTGGGTGTAAGTCACCAACTAGCAAATTGTTGTCATAGTATTAGGAGATGTGATTGAATGAGGGCCCCTTGGCTCGAGTATGTAGTGAAGTGGTCATGAGAGATTTCCAGAAAGAATCATCCTGCATGGAAGAAGGGGAGCATCGTTGCAGCCTAGAACTTCTCCCAGGTTTCTAGCTTGGATGACTGAGTGTATAATGTTGTCTTTACCAAGTTAATGCATGCTCAGGAGGCAGGTTAAGGAGAAAAGGTAACAGTTTAAATTTAGATCTGTTGTATTTTAGATGCTGTTGAGACATCCAGTATTAGAAAATAATGGTTAAGAAATACAGCTTTGTGTTATTAGCTTATAGCAAAAATCCATAGGAATGTGAGTTGCTTTCACGAACGAACATTTAAGCCAAAAAAGAGTTAAAGAACAATCTCTGGAGAAAACCTACACTTAAAAGTCCAGCAAGGAGAAAAGGAGGCTGAAAAAATTCAGAAGAGAACCAAGAAATCCTGGATTCACTGAAGTTAAGGAAGAGGGGTGTTTTAGGAAAAGGGAATTTGGTCAGTGATAGGAAATGTCAGTGAGCAGTCAGGTAAGGTAAGGATTGTAAAAGAGAAAATTTAGCGAGTGGTGGAAAGCAGACTTCATTATTGTGGATTATAGAGTGTCTGGAAAGCAAAACAATCTAGGAGAGATTTGAGCATATGCATAGGCTGCTGGGGGCGGGGTTGGGAGTGGGGGTGGTAAATGTTAGAGAAGAAGCTGAAAATACAGATCAGAACAAGGCCCCTGATATGGGGAAGGTCATGGTGTCAGGAACGCAGGTGGAATTGTGAATAGGGACCTCGAAACTCCTTCCTCTAAACATGGAAAATGGATGTGAAAGTGGAGTCAAACATAAAAGTTTGTAAACATGAAAGCAGGAAGTTGAAGAAAGTAGCACTGATATCTCCCTTGCTGTGAAGTCAGAGGAATGGTCATCCACATCCCTGGATTTTAAGGGAGTGGTGAGTGGTGGGGTGGGAACTTGAGGAAAGGAATGAAGGTCTGAAATAGTTGCCATGAAAACAGGATAACGAGCCAAATAAAGGCATGCCAGGTCTTGCTGAGTTTTGACACCCAAAATGAAATTGTTGCCTCATCTGTTACAAAACAGTGGAAATCTGGCATGTCATTTCAATTCTCTTATTCATTGCAATCCATTTTTATGTGTTTTTCCAGCTCTCAGTTTGCCAGCTAATGTGGAAGGTGTCTGTCCAAATATTCCGTCTTTGGAGAAACTCATGGAAGAAATTGTGGAATTAGCTGAGTCTGGCATTCGCTATACACAAATGCCACATGTAATGGAAGTTATATTGCCCATGCTTTGTAGCTACATGTCTCGTTGGTGGGAATATGGACCTGAAAACAATCCAGAAAGGGCTGAAATGTGCTGTACAGCTCTGAACTCAGAACACATGAACACACTTCTGGGAAATATATTGAAAATTATATATAATAACTTGGGAATTGATGAAGGAGCCTGGATGAAGAGGTTAGCAGGTAAGAATTCAAAAGAAATGAATATGTCATTTAAATATTTTT
Source organism: Choloepus didactylus (assembly GCF_015220235.1). Lineage (NCBI taxonomy): Eukaryota > Metazoa > Chordata > Mammalia > Pilosa > Megalonychidae > Choloepus > Choloepus didactylus. The sequence goes on from NC_051308.1 coordinate 22,423,027, forward strand.
CCAAAAAACGTTTGAAATTTGGGAGACAAGAATTTTCTTATCATCATCAGTATTTTCTTTTGTGTTAAAAAAATATTAATTTGTCTTATGCCGTGCTATTTCTTGGGAATGTAGGTATAATCAGGATGTTAGATAATATTCCGTATGGTTGCTGCTTTTAAGTAAGGAAACATTTCTGAATTTGACAATGTCTGTAAGAGTAATCAGTAAACAAAGCAGTAAAAACAGATGATTCTGTAGACAGAGATAAAAATAAAACTGCATGTTTTGCAACTCACTTTTAGCAGTCTGTCCTATGGTGTGGTGGGGGAGGCATAACAGGGTAGGGAAAAATAAAAAGATGCAGTCAAATATTTACATTCAAGTTTATGTATCACTGTATTATTTATTTTAAAAAATTGGAGGCAATCTAAATGCCCAAAAACTAGAGAATTGAACTGGTTATATACATCCATATAACAAAATTAATGCTGTCTTTAAACATTAAGGTTTCACAAATATTTCATGACTTGGAAAATTCTCATAGTATTGAGGATGAAAATGAGAGTTTTATAAACTGAAAACAGAATGAAATATGTATAATATATAGGTTTTTAAAATAATCTATTGAAAAAACTGCAAAGAATTCACCAGATTGTTTTTATTAATTGAGTGGGGTGATTATGATTGATTTTAATTTTTTCATTTCATATGTTTACCTAATGGATATATGTTATTTTTAGGGGAAAAATTCCTTTTAAAACTGACCAATTCAGGTTTAGACCTACTATCCACAACCACAACTTTTATTAAATAAAATAGCAGTATTATATGTAATCTGACTCTCCTATTCAGCCAAGGTTGGGGATAAAGTGAGATTAATATTCTCCACCAGTATGTAGTTACTTATATAATTATTCAGTGGTGCGTTTATCTCTTCTCCTAAATGAAGCGTTTGCGGAACCTTTTTCATGGGGAACTTTACTTCTTTGTGTGAAAATAATTGATTTCCAATGTGAGTTAAAATGATTTTTTTCTTTTCTTTTCTAAAATAGCTGCCAACCCTTTTATAAAAACAAAGGAAGCACATTGAATTCAATTCTGTGTCAATTTTGAACAGTAACTATGCAATTAGGTTTTGGAGATACAAAAATGACTGAGGCATGGCTCTAGCCTTAAGGAAGCCAGGCTCTAGAGGAGAGAGGGGCTTTAATTGTACTACAGTGGCAATTATAATCTACCCTCATTTTCAAGGAATGTGTGTGCAGAACAGAATATTAATGTCTGTCTTCAAACAGTGTTCTCCCAGCCTATCATAAATAAAGTGAAACCTCAGCTCTTGAAAACTCATTTCTTGCCGTTAATGGAGAAACTCAAGAAAAAGGCAGCAATGGTAGTGTCTGAGGAAGACCATCTGAAAGCTGAGGCCAGGGGTGATATGTCCGAAGCCGAACTTCTCATTCTAGATGAATTTACCACGTTGGCCAGAGATCTCTATGCCTTCTACCCTCTCTTGATTAGATTTGTGGACTATAACAGGTATGATGCTCAAAAGTGATTAGTTTTTCTAATTCGGGCATAAAGTTTCTTGATCATATGTCTCTATGGAATTGACTCATCACCTAAATACTTGGTGATGAGCTTGTTCATGATATATCATAATTAAATGTTTATAGAGAAGTTAATTGTCACAGAGCATTTTAAAATTAAAATCAGAAATCTCATTCTGAAGCAGTCTGCTGTCTTCATATAAATGTTCACAGTTTGATAGTTGTGTTTTAAATTTTTTTGTTTTTTTAATTAACTTTTATTCTAGTAACATTTATACAACCTAAAATTTCCACTATTAACCACATTCACATATATAATTCATTGCTGTTAATTACTTTCACAATGTTGTGCTACCATCACCACCATTCATTACCAGAAGTTTACGAGCAATGTAAATAGAGCCTCTCTGTGCAATTTAAGAATTAACTCCCCATTGCTTACCCCCAGCCCAGCCCCTGGTAACCTATATTCTACATTCTGACTCTATGAGTTTGCATATTCTAGTTATTTCATATCAGTGGGGTCAAAAAATATTTGTCCTTTTGTGTCTGGCTTATTTTACTCAACATGATGTCTTCAAGGTTCATCCATGTCATCACATGTATCAAAACCTCATTCTTTTTGACTGCTGAATAATGTTCTCTTGAATTAATATACCATATTTTGTTTAACCATTCATCTGTTGATAGCCACTTGGGTTGCTTCCATCTTTGGACAATTGTGAAAAATGCTGTTATGAACATTGATTTGTTCGAGTCCCTGCTTTCAGTTCTTTTGAGGTATATAGCTAGAAGTGGGATTGCTGGGACATATGGTAATTCTATACTTAGGTTTCTGAGGAACTGCCAAGCTATAATCCACAGTTTGCTGTGGCAGCACCATTTTAAATTCCTACTAGCAATGAATGAGTGTTCCTAGTTCTCCGTATCCTTTCCAACCCTTGTAATTTACTGCTTCTTTTTTTGAAATAGTAGCCATTATGGTGGATGTGAAATGGTACTTCATTGTGGTTTGGATTTGCATTTCCCTAATAACTAATGATGTTGAGCATCTTTTCATATGCATTTTAGCCATTTGTATATCCTCTTTGGAGAAATGCCTAGTCAAGCCTTTTGCCCATTTTTAAAATGTTTTTTTTTTTTCTTTTTATTGTTGAGTTGTGAGATTTCTTTATATATTCTGGATATTAAACCAGTATTGGATATGTGCTTTCCAAATATTTTCTCCCATTGAGTAGGTTGTCTTTTCTCTCTCATGATAAAATCCTTTGATGCACAAAAAGTTTTTAATTCTTATGCGGTCCCATTTATCTATTTTTTCTTTTGTTGCTTGTGCTTTGGGTGTAAAATCTAAGAAACCATGGCGTGACACAAGATCTTGAAAATGCTTCCCTACATTTTCTTCCAGAAGTTTTATAGTCCTTGTTCTTATATTTAGGTCTTTGATTCATTTTGAATTAATTTTTTTATATCATGTGAGATACAGATCTCTTTTCATTCTTTTGCACTTGGAGATCCAGTTTTCCCAGCACCATTTGTTGAAGAGACTATTCTTTCCCAATGGAGTGGACTTGGCAGCCTTGTCAAAATTCATTTGGCCATCAATGTCAGGGTTTATTTCTAAACTCTCCATTCAATCCTATTAGTCTGTGTATCTACCCTTGTATCACTACCATGCAATTTTGACCACTAAAGCTTTGTAATATGTTTCAAAGCCAGGACATGTGAGTCCTCTATGTTCTTTATCAAGATAAGTTTTTGGCTGTTCAGAGCCCCTTACCCTGCCAAATAAATGTGATGATTGGCTTTACCATTTCTGCAAAGTAGGCTGTTAGAACTTTGATTGAGATTGCATTAAATCTGTAAATTACTTTGGGTCAAATTGACATCTTAAAATGTTTAGTTTTCCAGTCCATGAGAATGGAGTGTCCTTTCATTTGTTTAGATGAGCTTTGATTTCTTTTAGGAAAGTTTTGTAGTTTCCCATGTGTCAGTCTTTACAAACTTGGTTAAATTTATTCCTAGCTATTTGATTCTTTTAGTTGTTATTATAAATGGAATATTTTTTCTTGATTTTTGTGTGTTGTATAGAAACACAATTGATTTTTGTGTGTTGATGCCTTACTCCACCACTTTGCTGAATTCATAATTAGGTCAGTTAGCTTTGTTGCAGATTTTTCAGATCTTTCTATATATAGGATCATGTCATCAACAAATAGTTAAAGTTTTACTTCTTCCTTTCCTATTTGGATGCCTTTTCTTCTCTTTCTTGTGCCATTACTTTGGATAGAACTTCTAGTACAATGTTGAATAACAGTGATAACAATGGGCATCCTTGTCTGGTTCTTGATCTTAGAGGGAAAGCTTTCTGTCTTTCACCATTGAGAACAATGTTAGCTGTGGGTTTTTCCAGTATGCCCTTTATCATGTTGAGAAGTTTCTTTCAGTTCCTACTTTCTGAAATATTTTTATCATGAAAGGATGCTGAGTTTTGTTCAATGCCTTTTCTGCATCAATCGAGATGATTATGTGGTTTTTCCCTTTTGATTTGTTAATGTGGTGTATTACATTAATTGATTTTCTTGTGTTGTGGTGTATTACATTAATTGATTTTCTTGTGTTGAACCACTCTTGCATACCTGGGATAAAACCCACTTGATCATGCTATATAATTCTTTTAATATGCTGTTGAATTTGATCTGCAAGTATTTTGTTGAGGATCTTTGCAACTATATTCATTAGAGATTGCTCTGAAGTTTTCTTTTCTTGAAGTGTCCTTATCCAGCTTTGATATTAGAGTAATGTTGACTTCATAGAATGAGGTAGGTAGTGTTCTCTCTTCTTCAGTTTTTTCAAAGAGTTTGGATAGTAATGGTATTAATTCTTCTTTGCTTTGTAAAATTCACCTGTGAAGCTGTCTGGTCCTTTGCTTTCCTTTCTTGGTAGTTTTTTGATGACTGATTCAATCTCTACCTGTGATTGGTTTGTTGAGGTCTTCTATTTCTTCTCAAGTCAGTGTAGGTTGTTTGTGTGTTTCTAAGAAGGTATCCATTTCATCTAAGTTGTCTCATTTGTTCGCATACAGTTGTTCATAGTAACCTCTTATGATATTTTTTATTTCTTCAGGATCCATGGTAATGCACCCCTCTTGTTTCTGATTTTATTTATTTGCAGCTTCTCTCTTTTTGTGTTTGTCAGTTTAGCTAAAGGTTTGTTGATTTTCTTGAGTTTCTCAAAGAACCAACTTTTGGTTTTGTTGATTCTCTATATTGTTTTTTTTTATTCTCCAGTTCATTAATTTCTGCTCTAATCTTTGTTGTTTCTTTTGCTTGCTTTGTGATTAGTTTGTTGTTCTTTCTCTAGTTTCTCCATTTGTTCATTTAGGTCTTTTGTTTTTAGCTCTTTCTTCCTTTTGATGTAGGCTCATGCTGCTATAAATTTCCCTCTCAACAATGCCTTTGCTGCATCCCATATGTTTTGATATGTTTTGTTTTTGTTTTCATTCATCTCAAGATATTTACTGATTTCTCTTGAAATTTCTTCTTTGACTCACTGACAGTTTAAAAGTGTGTTGTTTAACCTCCATGTATTTGTGAATTTTCCAACTTTCCATTTGTTATTGATTTCCAGCTTCATTCCATTATGATCAGAGAAAGTGCTGTATATAATTTCAATCTTTTTAAATTTATTAAGACCTGTTTGTGCTCCAGCTTATGGTCTGTCCTGGAGAATGCTCCATGAGCACTTGAGAAGAATGTATATGCTCCTGTTTTGGAGTGCAATGTTCTGTATATTATCTGTTAGGTCTAGTTCACTTATCATATTATTTAGGTTCTCTGTTTCTTTACTGATACTCTGTTTAGATGTTCTATCTATTGGAGATAGTAGTGTTTTGAAATCTCCCACTAATATAGTAGAGTCGTCTATTATTCCCTTCAATTTTGCTGGCATTTGCCTCATGTACCTGGATTAGGAGCATAGGTATTTATGATTGTTATATCTTTCTGGTGAATTGCCACTTTTATTAATATATAGTGTCCTTCTTTGTCTTTTATGACATTTTTGCATTTAAAGTCCATTTTCTCTGATATTAGTATTGATACCCCAACTTTTTGTTGTAGTTGTTGTTAGCCCTTGCATGGAATATCTTTTTCCATCCTTTTGCTTTCAACCTATTTGTATCTTTGTGTCTAAAATGAGTGTCTTGTAAGCAGCATAGAGGTGGATCATATTTTTTAATCCATTCTGCCAATCTGTGTCTTTTCATTTAGGAGTTGAAACCATTAACATTCAAAGTTATTACTATAGAAGCAGTTTTTAAACTATATTATCATTTGGTTTTTATTTGTCAGGTCTGTTTTTTCTCTCTCTCATTTTATCCTGTAAGTTACCATTACTAATACTCTTCCTTTCTGTACCCTCCTCCAAACCTCTCTCTCCTGTCTTGTCTTTTCACCCAGCAGCACTCCCTTCAGTAGGGCCAGTCTCTTAGTAAGAAAGTCTCTCAGCTTCTGTTTACCTTGAATATTTTAAACTCTTTCTCAGTTTTGAAGGACAGCTTTGATGGATATAGAATTGTTGGCTGGCAATTTTTCTCTTTCAGTGTCTTAAATATATCATACCACTGCCTTCTCACCTCCATGTTGTCTGATGAGAAATCAGCACTTAGTCTTATTTAGCTTCTCTAATGTGTGGTGAATTGCTTTTCTCTTGCTGCTTTCAGAATTTTCTCCTTCCTTTTGGCATTTGGCAGTCTGATTACTGTGTGTCTAGGAATGTATCTATTTGAATCTGTCTGGAGTATGTTGGGCTTCTTGGATTTGCGTATTTATGTCAATTTGTAAGAGTTGGGAAATTTTCAGCCATTATTTCTTCAAGTATTCTTCCTAGCTCTTTTCCTTTCTCTTCTCTTCTGGGACTACTATAATGTGTATGTTTGTGTACTTTGTGTTCTCAATTCCCTGAGATAGTGCTCAATTTTTTTCCATTTTTTTCCTCCATTTCTTCTTTTGTCTGTTTGAAATCCGTTGATCTGTTTTCTAGCTCACTGATTCTTTCTTCTTCCTCTTCAAATATGCTGTTGTATGTTTCCAGTATATTTTTAATTCCATCTATAGTGTCTTTTATTTCCATAATGTCTGTTATTTTTCTATCCTTCCAAATTCTTCTTTATGGTCTTCTAGTTCTTCTTAATATCCTTGATCTCTTTATACACATTTTCCTTCATTTCTTTGAATTGATTCAGGAGATTTGTTTGTACATCTTTGATTAGTTGTTCCAGATTTTGTGTCTCCTCCAACTTTTTTATTTGTTCTTTTGGCTGGGCCAAAAACTTCTTGAGTTTTAGTATGCCTTATGATTTTTTGCTGATATCTGGTCATCTGATTATTTTGATGGGTCTATTCTGAAGGTCAGTTTCTCTCTCTGGTCTAGGATTTAATTATTGCCTGCATTTGTGTTAGGGCACTTTTTTTATAGTCAGTTTGTCAGTATTTCCCAGTCATAACAGGGCTGGATTCCATGCAGGGGTTATAGACCAGCTCCAATGGGCCTGTGATAGGGTCGGAGAGGCTCTGGAAATCCTGCATTTTCTGGCCTGCCCAGCAGGTGGTGCTCTTCATTGACTCAATCATCCTCAGAGGAGCTGTTTACCTCCTGGAGCCCTGCAGCATCTGACCAGGTGGGCCTGAAATTGAGGGGTTCTGTGCTCTCACTTCACTGACCAAAATCTTGCTTAGTGTGGGACTCTTTTCCCCACTGTATTTGTGGCCAAGGACTCTCCTGGCTGCTGCAGTCTACAGCCTTTCCCCAGGCAAGGATCAAGCTGCCCACTGCTTTTTTCCTCATAAATTGAGGATGGGCACCAGACATTATAGTCTCTGTCCATGTTTTCTCAGACTCTTTGTGCCTCCCTGAGGTCCTTGAAATGTCCTTCCCTGTCTCCTGATTCCCCAAACACTTGATTTGGGCAGTTTCTGCCCGGCTACTTGCTGCTTTGGGGAAAGATTCTGTCTTTCCCTCCCATTTCCTCTATGGTAGTTTATTTTTAATCTCCATTATTGTGCCTTTCTTCCCTTTAATTTCCATCATGTTTCTCTTTAGTCATTCTAATTTTGCTCACTGTTTGTCTTTTAATATCTGTTTCTGTTTGCTAAAAGCTGCTTAAATGCAATATACCAGAAATGGACTGGCTTTTAACAATGGTGATTTATTAGCTTACAAGTTACAATTTTAAGGCCATGAAAATGTCCAAATTAAGGCATCAACAGGAGGATACCTGGACTCTGAAGAAAGGCCACTGGCATCTGGGGCTCCTCTGTCACATGGGAAGGCACATGGCTGGTGTCTGCTGGTCCTTCTCTCCCAGGTTTTGTTGCTTTCAGCTTCTGGCTTCAGTAGCTTCCTCTCTCAGTTCCTCCAAGGGCTTTTTCTCTACAAACTTCTCTGGATGTTTCTCTCTGTGAGTGCTCAGTTTTTTCTGTCCTTTATCCTCTCATAAAGGATCCCAGTAAAAGGATTAAGACCCACCATGAATGAGCTGGGTCACATATCAAATTGAAAGAACCTAACCAAAGGGTCGCTATCCACAGAAATGGATTAAAAGAACATGGCCTTTTCTGGGGTACATAACAGCTTCAGACCAACACAATATTGTTTGCTCTATATCCACCCTTAGTTTATTTCTATCCGTATTTTCCTTCATCTCCTTTATTTCTGTCCATATTTTCCTTCTTCTCCTTGGATTGATTTTGAAGATTTGTTTGAACTTTGATTAGTTGTTCCAAATTCCGTATCTCCTTTGACGTTTTCATTTGTTCCCTTGACTAAGCCATATCTTCCTATTTCTTAGTATGACTTGTCATGTCGTACTGATGCCTGCATAAAATCTGATTATTTTGATGCATTAACTCTTAAGGTCAGTTTCTCCCTTTTGCCCAGGTTTTTATTGTAGATTGGGTATGTGTTAAGGGTCTTTTTTGATGCATAGCATAATTTATACTGGCGCTTTAGAGTAGCTCATTTTTAACTGTTCAGATTTTCTCAGTTCTTCTACACCTGATTCTTGCCCTGGATATGTGGTACAAGTTGTAAGATTGCCGTTTTTTATGAAATTGTTTCACCTCAGAGGAAAGCTTCCTTTCCTTTGTGCCTTGTCCAGGAATTCTCATCTGTTCTGTTTTTGTGCAGAATTTTCTTCCCAGGTCCTATGATTTGTTTAACTTCTCTCCCTCATTGCCCCCTTTTTATTACACATTCCTGTTCTAGCCTCAGTCCTTTCTTACAGCAGTTCAGCTTTCCCTTGCTATATTTCTGTGAGGCTTTTCTTCCTCTGATTCCTTCCCCACTAGGGTATCCTTCCTTGGGAGCCAGATTGGTTCAGTCCAAAAGGGTCTGTTTTGTTTGTTTGTTTGTTTGTTTGTTTTGGTTTAGGTGATCTAGCAAATTTCAAGGACTGAGCTAAGTGTATGCCCCTCTTGCCAGCAGTTCTTCCTGTTCTCTTTTATTCCCTGGGAGCCATTCTGTATGCAAACCTCCTCGTCCACTTGTCTTCTGCCCTCAGTCTCTGGTGGACTTTGATCCCTGTGCCTGGATATGCATGGGGTTCTAACTCACTGCTTTGAGTGGCTCTGTGGTTTGCATCTCCAGCAGGAAGGACCCAGACTGTGCTGCCTCTATGTGACTTTTAAACTGCATGGGACCGAGTGGAGGACTCTCAGACAGTGGGTCCAGGATGTAAATCTACCTGCTTTGGGAGTGTTTTTTTTTTTTTTAACTTTTTCTTTGTTTGGCATTTGTGGAGTCCTTCTCCAGTCTTTGTCATTCTCCAGAGTTTCAACCAAGTGGGATTTGTCCTTTTATTAGTGGTTTCTAAGGGAAGAGTTCTCCTGGGGATGTCTTACATCACCATTTTGATGACATCACCTTACATTTTTATTAATGTTACAATTACATGTTACAGAGAAGACATTATGAGCTCTGTGGGCAGCATGCTCTTCTCTAGCTACTAGATTTCAAGTTTAATTTGTGAGGAGACTTTTTTTTTTTTTTTAACTTTAAGGAGTAACTGAGATTTCATTTTATTTATTTTGTGATGTAGGGCAAAGTGGCTGAAAGAGCCTAACCCGGAAGCAGAGGAACTTTTCCGTATGGTAGCTGAAGTGTTTATCTACTGGTCAAAATCCCATGTAAGTATGAAAATATTGGAAGACAGTGTGTCCCGCTTGGTTTATGTTAAAATTTTTAAATTTTAACCAATTTCCCAATCTCAATCCCCTCAGTAAATACCTTTGCTAATATTTCTCAAACCTGTCTATTAGGAATCACTAACAGTTCAGGAGAGGGGATAGGTTCCCCTGGGACTGTGGAGGATTATAAGCCTTCTTTTGAGTTTTAAGATTTAATTTTAAAAATCACAGGGATTTTTGATCACACACCCAAACATTCTGAAGTTTCCCCTTAAATCTTAGAGTAATATTGTCATTACAGAGAAAGGTGCCATTTTTATCCTTTAGCTTTCCCTGCTTATTCAAGGAGTACTTATGCCCCAGTGTGACAATTGCTGAGCTGGACTAGTGGTTTTCAATAACAGGACACAAGTAAGAAGGTATTTCTTACTCCCTTAAATTTTTGTTATCGTCATGCTCTTTGATTTCTATAAAAATTTACTTTTGTTCACACTTTAGAATCAGTTGGCTTTTAAGATAAAACTTCTGCTTAGGAACCTCATTGATAGAATTTCTAAAATACATCTTTTGCAACTTTTCACTATTTTGTATGTTGCAAGTAGAACTATGTACTTAAAAATCTGAAGCAAGTTGGTAATCATGAAAAGAATTTTATGGTATTCTATCAGGTATTTCAATAACTAGCAGAGTTAGTGTCAAAGAACATTTATTATTGCCCCAATTATTTCAAAAGCTTTGAAAATTTATGCTAATTATAATTCCATATTTCGTTGTAAATGGGAGACTCTGAGAAAGTAACAATAAAATCCTTAACCTCAGTTTTATCATCTGAGGTATCTTCCCAGTTTACTTAATCAGAGTGTCAGACAAATCAAATTACTTTGAAAATGTATAATTTTTTGAAAAGAAGAATTTCATTTTTAATGTATAGAATAATAATGTTGATTGTCTACATCTGAAGTCTGTAATACTTATTCCCAAAATCTATATTAAAATATACATGAAGATATGTAACACAAAGAATATATGAAATAATGGCTTTTTTAACTTGTGAATTTATATCGCACATTGATATTTATTATCCGTGATGTTAGAGGAAATTCTTTATGCTCCCCTAGGTAAATGCAAATGATTTCTTATCGTATTTAACTCATGTTAGGGGGATGTATTAGATCATTCAGCGTCCTTCTGAAAGAGAATTTGAAATCCAGAGGAAACTTCCATCTTGAGCTGGAAGACAAAGAAGGATTTTAGTTTGTTTTTACCTTTTATTTCCTCTGCTAGGTTACACTACCTAGTGTGCCCAGTAGGCAAATAGGAAGAACACAGGAATAAATCACTTCAGGAAACAAAACTCCCTATTTTTTCCTCGAAGAACTAAGAATCTTCTTCTATTTCATTTATCACTGCAATACCAAGGAAGCATCTTTAAAGTTATATTTGATACTGGATTTTTGACTGAAAGTATTTATCATAATCAGTAAGTTTTTAGAAAAACATTAATGATACTTTAAAAGAATAATAGGGAAGATCTGAATATGTGCTTCCAAATATCATGGGCATTGATATGTTATCAACATATATGTTTGAAGAATAAACTCCATGAGCAGCCATATGATCGTTAATGGTAAAATTAGTATGTCATTATGAGCTGAATGAAAACTGGGGATTAATGCTTTCACTGTCTTTTATACAAAACTATTTTATCATTCATCAATAATTAACATATTTATGTGTTTACTATGGAGTTTTGCTTATCAAAAAAGGAAGGCATACAGTTTATATCTTTACTCTTTTAAAACTCTATTTTGGCTTTCATTTTGGGTTTCCTTTATAAGTAGTGTTCAAACAGTTGATTTGCCAGGGTTTTTATGTTTCTAAGATGAAAGTGAATAAAACAATGTCACGGTACTTTACAAAATAGATAAAATATCTGACAGAATGGAAGGTTATATTATATTTGTATGTGTTCTAGGGAAGTCTGTGTTTATTCCAGGCAGCAGTATATGCTTTTTAGCCAGCTAAATCTGCCTTTGAGTACCTGGTCTACCCCTTGATGGATGTGTGACCTTGTTACTTAAATTTTATGAACCATAGTTGTACCATATTTAAAACATACATATCCATATCTGGTTCCCAGAATTGTTACCCCTAGCCAAATATTAAACAAATATTAGTTCCCTTTCTTGGTAAGTCCTTTATATTAAATTAATAGTCTTACCTTTGTAGAAAATTTTGAGTCCTGTGGAACCTGTAATAACATGGACTTCTTGTCCAAGTGATTTTAACTAAATTTCCTTTGCAACTTCTCAGAATTTCAAAAGAGAAGAGCAGAACTTCGTGGTACAGAATGAAATCAACAATATGTCTTTCCTTATTACTGATACCAAGTCAAAGATGTCAAAGGTACTACTACAGTCTGTTTTACTGTTTTAGAAAATATCCAAATATAACTTTCATTGGTTGAATTTTATAGACTTTTTGAAGGTTTATAGGGAATCTAGTAGATTTGATAATGTTATTTACTGATTATGCACAAACACACCACAAATACAGACATTCACAAAACTACCAGTTTTGTTTCATAACCACATGGAGGAATACCACATTCTCACATCTGGTGAGAAATATGCCTCCCCATTTTTTATTTCTTTCTCACTCATGTTAGGGGAAAGGGAAAAGCTTCCTTTCAAACATTTTTAAATTATTTCCTTTGTTTTTTTGAATTACCACTAAATAAGATAAATATATTACATGGGATAACACATAAAGTATGTTGCCAAATAGCCAAAGATGCAAAAAAGATCAAGGAAATCAGTTTCTACCAACTGAAACCTAAGTCTGTAGGAGGTACACTGAATCCCCTGAACCCCACAAGCAGCTGGTTCTCTTACTTCACTGGCCACCACTGGTGCAATAAGATAGTATCATTTGATAGGTTTAGTCTTATTTAGATTTTTACGTGCCGTGTATTTGACACTGCAAGCATGAACTAGAAGCTGATGCCAACAAAATGTGAATTACCTAGAACATTTATCCGGCTACTATAGGCTGTCGCTTCAAGTGACCTTAGTCTTGAAACACACATAGAAAAGGATTTTTCTCTCCTCTGGGTTGTGTATGTTCCTTGAGGAGATGCTCCATTGAGTACAGATTTCGTGGATGTTTTGAACTGAAAGCTGAGACAATTTTTCTGCTCAGGCAGCATATTGACACTTGTGCCAGTACTGACAAAGGAATTAAGGTGATCATTTCCTTTGGGAGGATGGCAGTGGTTCCAGTGTATCATCCAACTTGAGACAAATTAAAGGTCTCTAGAGCAGAGCACTGCATATCACTTATTCAGACATTCTGTTTCCTCTCTTCTGTCATTCTAATACAGTGGTTCTCAAGGCATACTCTCAAAGCACTGCATGTTCTGAGGCATCTATAAGCATTGACTAATAGTAGCATTTCCTCCTATTTGCAGAAAAATGTCAATAATAGTCAGTAGAAGCATCTCAATTTTAACATCTGAAAAAAACTTTCTTAAGCTTTCTAGTCTTTTTTATCATATGACTGTTTGCACTTGGAGACAAAACAGATGGCAAATAGTAGCAATAATGAGTAAAATTTTAGAAATTGCTGATTATGCTTAGCTTCCTCTTAATTTTTTTTGTCTGCATTTGTGCTTAGAATTTTATATTACATGAACTTTCCTGGAAATAATGATTTCGGTTCAAAGAATGGAGTCAAATATACTAATGTTTCATATTGTTTTGCTAAAGAAATCATGGTGTCCATGTATTTCAGAATTTGGCTAAATTTGGAGATCATTGTGTTGGCCATAGAAGCATCATATTGCCAGTTTTATCAATATCATTTGGTTACTCTGTTGAACCGCAAATGGCACAAAGGACCCAAAAGTGGGATGAGGTCAGGGGATGAGTGACATTTATCCTAGAAAGCTCTAGTGTTCAGGTCTAGTGCCAAGAATATGCCAAGAATTGGTAACAGGAGACTAGTCATAGGTATTACCTATGAAGCTGAAATGGACAGAAAGCTGTTCCCCATGTAATGCTGAGAACTAAGAGAGATAGGAAGCTTTGGGGATTCCTTTAACAAAACCTCACACGGTTTTCCTGAGGCATCACAACAGTGGATAGATCCACGCACCACAGAGTTCTGAAGGGAAAAGTAACTCCTTTAGAACAGAGATTTAGAGCAAATATAATACAGACCAAGAACAGCATAAATAAGAGGACAAAATTTTATATGGGTCTAGCCACTGTCACTCAAGCAAGGGGCAATCACTATTTGTATGGCATGCCATTTCCAAAATTAGGAAAGAAGATAAAATAGATGACTGAAGCTGGCAGACCATCTTGGAAGATGGCCACCTGAGAAAGAGATTTTAAACAAAATATGTATAGCCTGTGAAGCAGAGATAGGCTGATGCACAGAAAATTGGCTATAACCCCATTACAAGGAGAGTGACTAAATGTGTGTGGCGTTGAAGTCCCCACTGTGCCTTCTTTATCGGTCCTTGCACAGTGGTGGTGGTGACTACAGCAGCATGCACAGATTTCCAGTGGGTAGTGCTGTACTTTTATTCGCGTTTGTAAATCACTTGCACATTTGTCCATCGCCCTCTGTGTGGCATGATGAGCAATGCCTTTCTCCCTCTGCTCCCTCCCATCTGCTCTCCGAGCCCTTCATTCCCCAAGTAGGACTCTTGGCCCACAGTACTGCAGCCTGTCTTGGCCCACAGTACTGCAGCCTGTCTGTGACGTCTTTTAGACTACTTATTTCTCAATGACAGGGAACCTATTTTATTCACTTGGCAATCCTAAAGCTCAATGAAATGCTTGGGACATAGTAGCTTTTTAATCACTGTGGATAAATTACATTAAATTTTGATTTTAAGAAGTTTGAAATTTGGTTATTGTTCTAGTTTGCTAATGCTGCTGGAATGCAAAACACCAGAGATGGATTGGCTTTTACAAAAGGGGGTTTATTTGGTCACACAGTTACAGTCTTAAGGCCATAAAGTGTCCAAAGTAACACATCAGCAATCAGATACCTTCACTGGAGGATGGCCAATGGTGTCTGGAAAACCTCTGTTAGCTGGGAAGGCATGTGGCTGGTGTCTGCTCCAAAGTTCTAGTTTCAAAACGGTTTTCTCCCAGGATGTTCTTCTCTAGGCTGCAGTTCCTCAAAAATGTCACTTTTAGTTGCACTTGGGGTATTTGTCCTCTCTTAGCTTCTCCGGAGCAGGAGTCTGCTTTCAATGGCTGTCTTCAAAATGTCTCTCATCTGCAGCTCCTGTGCTTTCTTCAAAGCGTCCCTCTTGGCTGTAGCTCCTCTTCAAAATATCACTCACAGCTGCACTGAATTCCTTCTGTTATGTCAGCTCATTTATTTGGCTCCACTGATGAGCTTAGACCCACCCCAAATGGACAGAGCAACACCTCCATGGAAATTATCCAATCACCCACAGCTGGGTGGGGCACATTCCAAAGAAACACTTAAAGAATTACAATCTAATCAACACTGATAATGTCTGCCCACACAAGATTACATCAAAGATAATGGCGTTTGGGGGACACAGTATATTCAAACTGGCACAGTTGTTAACCTAGACTTTTTTATGTGTCTTATTTTACTGTTGCTTTGACTGACCAGCTATTTCAATGGCTCAAAGGTGATAAAGTTGCATCATTATATGGCTAACATTGCTAAAGTTTTTAATTCCACAACTTGTTTTAAAAACTTATACAGATAGCATTTATTATACATTTTCTATGTTAGTTTGTTGACATTTAAAGGAAATAAGTGGATTTTGCCATATAAAACTATAAGTACAATGGAATTGTATCCTATTTTTTCTTACAGTTTCAATTGCCATTGAAATATAACATCAGGCAGTGATCATTTAAAGCCAGGCTGACTTTCATAATTAGTATATCTAATATATAATAAATATCATGCGGAACATGTATCTTTTTTCTTTAGATATTTTTTGATAGACTATTTTGGTGTAGGAATATTTGAAAATTCTTTGTAAATTCTCAGTCAGAGGCTAGGTGATAAATAGAACAAATTGCAAATATGCCCCCGGTTGTTAGTGTGGTATAGAAAAGAACATGGTTTCCACTCTGCCCTTTCAGAACTATGACACCTTGAGCAATTAAACCTCACTTTCCAGATCAGTAACAATTGGTCATGTTACTTTCCTTGATAGTGGTAAAAAGTAAAATAATGTGTGTACAGTGTCTCGCAGATTGTAGGCACCCAACAAGTTTTGACTGTCCTCAAAGTAACAATAATGATAAAGGGAAAAGGCAATTGAGCATTTAGCAATGATACAGATTACAAGTACTTAGAGAATTTATTAGAGAAGAGAATGAATAGGATAGTCAAAGATTTCTTTGGGAGGTGAAGATTTGCATTTAGTATGGAAAAATGAAGTTTCTAGATTGATCCTGAGGAAAGGATGGAAGTGAAAGGTCTTCCCATTTCATCTAGCCAGAGAAATGTTTAATTGATGGCTGACAATATCTCTTTAGAAAAGTCTACTTGATATTTTTCTTCTTTTTCTTCTCTTTCTGCTGTTAAATTCAAGGCTATTTTACATGTACATTTTAGGTTCATGTATATCTGTATACGTGTGAGAGAGACAATATGGGAGAAAGACAGATTAATTGATTGATTTAGAAGAGGGCTCAATTTATCTTACTTTCTTCCAGAAATAAGCCTCATGTTGGATATTTTAATTGCTATTCATATCTGATTCAAATGTTAGGGAATAGTCTGAAAGTGAAATATAATGCAAATTCATTAGGTTCAGCAAGTCTCCTTAAATTATTGAGCAGCTCACATCAACAAGACTCAGTGGTTGGTTCTGAGTATAGAAAGGCCAAAAAAGATTCGGCCCCTGCCCTCAGAGGGCTTGTAGTCTGGGGAGGAAATAGACACTAACCAAGCAAAGAAACCACCAATGTGTATGGGCAGGAGGATATCTGATTACTTGCAGATTTAATTTCTTCATACCAGAAATGGACTATATTACCCCAAAATGTTCAAAAACTTAGTAACATATTTTGAGTTATAGATTTCCTGTGGTATAGAATGCAAGATTATTGTTTGAGCATAAGTAGGAATTCATTCGTCTAGTGTGTTGCTTTATATAGTTGCATTTTGTTTTGATTTAGTTAATAGTTGTACATATCAAACCAGGTGTAAACTCCTGCAGACTCCTGTATTCCATACAACCATAAAAGCAAAAGAAATTTACAAATTCAAAGAAATCTCTAAAACCAATAAAATTCATACCTTGATATAGTGGACAGTGCTGTTTTGCTGAAACTAAATTATCAATATTGGATTGAAGTATGTTTGCATAAATTATATGAATTTGTTTAATTTTTAAGATGATTCATCACTTGGGTAATTAGTTTTGCCATTGTAGTTATTTTCCTTTTTAACAAAGAGCTCATTTTAAATCATGGATCTATTTTTTTAGGATTAATCAATTTAATAGTACAAATGATTACTTACTGTGCTTTTTCTACAAAACTTACTGCAAATGATCTCTTGCACATTGGTAGATATAAAAATGTGATCCATGCAATAAGTACATCTCTTTGGAAGGTGATTATGATTCTGATTATTATGGGTAAAATATACAGTTTTGAGATAATAAATCAACATATAAAAGAATATATGTTATATTATATTTTAATATGATATGTTTTGTTTTCCTTTTGGGAAATCTCTTGTTCTTCTAGGGAGCTACCTGAAGACTGTTAAAGTATGTCATTATTATGAAAATATCTTACAAGGGTCAATTGTTGGGAAAAAATTCAATATACACAAGGAAGTAGACGTGGGGCAATTATTTTAATAATTTAATTTTAATATAATTTAATTTATTTAAATTAATATATTTAATATAATTTATTTCATAACTAAATATTTAAATTTAATTATTTAATAATTAAATGCTTAAATTTAATTTTTTGTTTTGTTCTTAGTAGCAAGAAGAATGCTCACTGTCCAGTAAAAATTAGACTGTGTCATTTGAGATGACCCCTTGGCACCAGCATAATTCTCTACAAAATCACAAAGAGAGCCCTAAAGTAGCATGGCAGTACTCAGCTATAAGGTGGTGATCCACAAAATCTTGAATATTTACAAAACACCAATTTTATTTATTTTTCTGCTCGAGAGGTATTGAAGCTCTGGGGAGACAAGTCTGCAGACTATATAAAAGGGAAATGTATTTCTGTAATGGTTTACATAGACCATATATATGTATTTTTTTAATAAAGCAAACATTTGTCAAAACAGAAAAAATTTTTATTTTTTTTCCTTTAAGCATTGAAAATTATCAAACATACCATATCTGAAATTTCCATAGAATTTCTCATATATCCATCTGATTCTGTAAAAATACAATGTACATTTTCCTTCTAAAAATTACATAGAAATGGATATCAATGAATTGTAATAACTAAACAATCCAAGAGTGGGACTTAAAATTAGCAAGAGATGCTAAGAAGGAAAGAGAAAAATTATTTTCAGAACAGTAGGACTTTCAAAAAAAATTAGGGGTCAACAGAAAAGGAGGAAGACAAAGCCACAATCAAGTTAGTATTCATAGGTAGCAAGTTGTGAATTTGAGAAAAGCAAACACAGATCCCAGAACTTGTGTTTGTTTCATAGGCAGCTGTTTCTGACCAGGAAAGGAAGAAAATGAAACGTAAAGGAGACCGATATTCTATGCAGACCTCTCTTATTGTAGCAGCTCTGAAGCGATTACTGCCCATTGGGTTGAACATCTGTGCCCCTGGGGACCAGGAACTCATTGCTCTGGCTAAAAATCGATTTAGTATGGTAAGTTTCCTTCTCTTACCAGTGGTGACGATCATTCAGCCTCCAGACATTGAAATGTTTGAACTCCTTTGTCTCAGTGTTCTATATCAGTCTTTGATTTGCATTGAGTGTTTTATTAGGTAGTTTTTCTGCACCGGCTGGAGGACTGAGATATACAGACTGCTTATTTTAGCAGTTAGGCCATTTTTATTTCTAAGTTATGTTCACCACCTCCATGGCATATTCAGGACCCAAGCAGAAAAGACAACCAGATCTCTGATAGTGAAAAAAAAATGGATTTCATAGGCACTCCTATATAAAATTTATGATGAAAGCTGTATTCAAATTTATGAAGGACAATTTTTCAACATGCTGATTGTGGAATAGATTAGGTGCTGACTTTTAAATCAGTAGCTCTGCTCCTTTGTAAGCATTAAGATTTAAGTTCCTGAGATTTTATGTCCTCTGTTTTTCTTCTTCGTGGTTATGGAGATGAGAATGCAATGTTTCAAAAATATGCATTGGGATTTTTTTTTTTATATTTATGTAAATGGGAGGACGTATCTCCCCTCCCCATGCCCACAGATTCAGTGAAATACCCATCTGTATATCCAGAATTTGACACTCACAAAGATGAGCAAATTGAGGGAAGGGTATGACAGAGTTGTTAGCAGCCTTATTGGAAGTTATTTAATATTTGAGTCTCAGAGGAAAGCTCTTTGCTTTTTCTGGATCATGGGGACATTGAGTTAAAATAGCTTTGTGTAAAATTGAGACAATACTGTAGACATACTTCCCTTTGAGCCTAAGGGAACATGTCTCTGCCACTCGTTACGAAATGGAATCTCAATTCCATTGGTTCTCAATGCATTTAATGTGGAATTAAGTGGGTTTCTGTCTTGTTTAAAGTCATAGCAGTATCAAGAAATTATCTGATATAGGACCCACCAACATTTGTG
This sequence comes from Choloepus didactylus, assembly GCF_015220235.1. Taxonomy (NCBI): domain Eukaryota; kingdom Metazoa; phylum Chordata; class Mammalia; order Pilosa; family Megalonychidae; genus Choloepus; species Choloepus didactylus. The sequence goes on from NC_051308.1 coordinate 22,442,557, forward strand.
ACACATACTTAGATCCTGTAAAGACATTTGTTCAGATATATACTATTTCAAAAGAGATTTGAGTTATTTCTATTGATTTACAACAAGTGATGCATTATGAGAGTTCCTTTAGATAACATTTATTTCTTGACAGAAAGACACTGAGGATGAAGTACGAGATATAATCCGTAGCAATATTCATTTACAAGGCAAGGTAAGCCAAATTTTATTCTAAAGTACATTTATTATATATAAAGCAGTCAATCTTTCTTTATAATAATATGCAAATAATGTTACTTTAGCAATAAAAATATTGAAAATATATTACTTTAATAAGTCATTATCCTACTTGCAAACCCCAAAGATATATTCTTCATCGGAGATTGTCAAACTTTGGGAAAAAACATCTGTCCCCAATCAGAATAAAGCTTGGATATGCCCTTTGTATAGATGAGTTTGAGGGCTTTGGGGACATGGAGGCAGGTATCCGTAAGAAATTGAGAATCTACATCTGGTGCTCATAAATTTAAATAAGTGTATTTAAGAATCATTAATATATAGATAATAATAAGAATTTTTGCAATAGGGGGAAATGAATTTACCCAAGAAGGGGAGTGTGCCTTTAGAAGAAAAACATGGATGGAAACTAATATAATACCTACTTTGAATGGTAGGTGAAAGAATTGCTAGAGTGGATTTTATCATTCAGGAAGAATTTGCTATTGTTTTGGCTTCTCATTTGCTAAAACAAATACCATACAACTGGTTGGCTTAACAAAAGGAACTTATTGACTTAATGGTTTCAGAAACCCTGGCTTTCTGGGGCTGGTTGCCAGTGGTCCTTGGAACTTGGCTTTACCTTTAAGTGCGTATGGTGGTATCTTCTACTGTTCTCTTTTGAGTTCCCTTAACTTCAAGCTTCCGGCTGCTCTCCATGGCTTTTTTTCCCTGTGTCCAATTTCCTTTGCTTATAAGGACTTCAGTGAATCAGTGCACCTCTTTCAGCTTGGGTGCACCTTAACTAACCACATCTTCAAGGGTCCTATATACATATGGGTTCACACCCCAGGACCAGGGGTTAGGACTTGAACAAGCCTTTTATGGGGGACATAATTCAATGCCCAATAACTATTATTTGGAAATTTTTTCAAACTGATGAATAAACTATTCATTTGTTTACAAAACCTATTATGTAATGTTATAAGTGTAGAAGTTTATTATTTATACTCTGCCTGTTTGTTTTTATTCTGGTATCCATTGCCAGGATTTTTTTTAAATGATGAAAATGTCCAAATGTCAAAAACTAGTGAGTATAAGATCATGTATGCCTTTCTGGGTGTTAAAATGTCTCCTTCCAAAGATCCAAACCATATTCTTTTTCTTTTAGCACTTTGGAATAAAATATGATAAAGGTGAGATGTGCCTTTATAATGTTCACAATGCACAAATGTTTATTTAGAGCAAATACCATGTAATTGTTGATATGTACTCAGTCATACATTCAATGTTAATTTTTCTACAGTAGAATGTTAATTCGTACTACGGTTTTTTCTCTCTTCAGACAGCAAAATAATTTTGAACATTTTTTAAAATGTCTGTTCAGCCTTAGGTTGAACTTTAAGTGAATATTTGACACTAAAACCTTTTTCCCCTCTATCGGGACACAATATATGTATTTGCATGTAGGTGTTTGAGGATGATCACATACCCTCCCATATCCTCTGAAAGGGTCGCAGGGATCCTCAGGGGACCCCAGGCCTCAGGGGAATAATAATGCACCACTACTGAGTATAGAGCAGAAATGTCAGGTACCTCTTAAGAAGGGCGTTAAGCCAGTCCCAGAAAATAACCAAATAAGGAAGGTTATTTCTCAGATAAGAAAGAAATTCTTCCATTATTTTTTGGAGATCACTTCTAGGAATACTTGGGATAAATTATATTATATATTGGGGACAGTGGAAGAAAGGGAAGAGCAGAAAAGGAAGCACATTTGTTATCAGTATTTCACTTCCAAATGAATGAGACCTGAAAGTAAAGAGAAAATGAATAGATATTCTTTCTGACATTTCAATCTATACTTCTTAAGCGATGAGTTATGCATAGATATTATGGAGATATACAGGCTTCCAAAAAAAATTAAATTTGTGTTCCTAACTCTTTGAATACATTGTCTTGAAATCATAGGGATGGTAATAGTGGAGGGGGGAGAAGTAAACTTTATATTTGAGAAAATAAATATTTTACATATTTTGCCAAATATAGGTAAGAATGCATCATTAAAATCTAGACGTACCCTGCCACAGCATCATCCTCAGTTGATAAAAGTTCATGAGAAAAAAGCATTTTGTTTTATCAAAGGACATACGGTGTTTACCAATCATGTCATCCAATACACAAAAATTCAATCTCTATTTTTTCCTCTATTTGAAAGTTATTTTGATGTTTCAATCTGTGCTTCCCCATGCTAGGAGTTATGAAGTATTAGTTGCTGTCCATTTAATTCTGCTTCATAACATTGCCTCCCATTTTAAAAGGAATTTTAAAGAGATTGAGAAAGATAAGGGGTTGCTTTGCCCATTTTTGACTCATGCTTATTTTATATTATTTATTTGAAGATATGTGTTCTTACCCTTTTTAAGATGCTTGTATTTTCATTTTCTATGATTTATAATAATATCTTTTAAAAACACGCAGACTTCAGTTGTGTCTTGCACTCAGGAAATTTTACAGTATTAAAATTCAGAATGTGTGGGCTGCTTTATAATAAGAATATGATTATATAGACCCCCACTGATTTTCATTATTTAATATTTTTGTTTCAGTGAAACTAGCCTCTGTTTATAGAGTTAGTCCTATGTGATCCTACAGCATTGCCTAAAAAGTAAAAATATAAATCTTTCAATAGCTTAACTGTGAAAGAGGAAGATAAAGGTTTGCTTGGACCATTTCCTTTCCTTGACTAATTCCAGCTCACCCTAAGTTCTAGTTGAAATTTCTTATTTAGAGAAATCTTCCCAGCCACCAACAGATTAGGTTAAGTCTCATAGTATTTTATATTTCTTTATAGTAGCTCTCATCACGCTGGTAAATATTTGTTCAATGTCTGTCTTCTCCGCTAATTATAAATTTCATGAGCCCAAAGACTTTGTCTGTCTTGGTCTCTGCTCAGAGTTTTAACACCGCTACACTAAATAAATAATTGTCTGTTGCCTCTCTGGAAGTAGGTCTTCCTTTCTTTAGATTGCAACCTTTTATTTTATAAACTTTTTTTCCTGCAGTTAGAAGATCCTGCTATTAGATGGCAAATGGCTCTTTACAAAGATTTACCAAACAGGACAGAAGATACTTCAGATCCAGAGAAGACAATAGAAAGAGTCTTGGATATAGCAAATGTCCTTTTTCATCTTGAACAGGTTAGATTTTGTGTTGTTTCAATAATATTTGCCTTAACCCATAAAAATATTTTCAAAGGAGGGTATGTATTCATTGTTAAGTATGAGCCAAAAAGCATGTTTGTTCAGGATGTGTATTATAAAGACTGGATGGACCGTTAGTGTTTAGTATCTAATGAACCCAACTTCAAAATCTTTTGCAGCAATATGTGGATAAGGTATTTTGCGAGATCAAGGCTTTTGTTTTATTGTCCTTTTCAAAATATTTCTAAAGCTATACCAATAATTAGGATTGTGTATTTAATTCTAAGTTATTCTAACAAAACTGGGTGTTACACATGATTTCAAATATTTTATGCTCACATCATTTTTTTAATTACTGCTTATATAAACATGTTTGAAATATTATCTTTCACTGGTCTAATATTTGAGGTGATTTTTTTGTCACTTGCATTTGGCCATTCTTTTTTTTTCCTTTTGTTTTCAAATTCAATTTTATTGAGATACATTCTCACATACCATACAGTCATCCAAAGTGTACAATCAGTTATTCACAATACCATCATATAGTTGTACCTTCAGCGCCACAATTTTTGAACATTTTCATTTTCCCAAAAAAACTTAAAGTAAGAATAAAAATAAAAGTAAAAAAAAAGATACCCAAAACATCCCATCCCCCCTATTATTCATTTAATGGCCATTCTTTTTATTAGAGAGATTTTTAGCTAATTTCTCCAAGTTCAGAAATAAATTACATTTAAGAAAACAGCAGTGTATTGATATTAAAACAATGTGAGAAAAGTGTTTTTATATAAATTTTCAGTTGTGTCTTATTTTAGACTACAAAGTTTGCTATGTGTTTACCTTATTATTACCTTTGCTCAAGAATTTCCAAACCAATAATATTTGAAACATTGTCAGTCAGATTATATTTTCATTTAAGGGATTTTCTGGTTGGGTAAAATATCTGTGATACAGAAACATATTCTCTCTTTCTCAAGAAGTCCATTCTGTAAAATAGTACCAGATAGAAGAAGCTCAGTGAATGACCCAACTGAATGTGATGTCTCATTAGGCCTTTTTGACGATACCTGCTGATATGGCAGGTGAATTATTTTATGCTGTACATAAAATAATTAAATGTCTTGTATCTTCTGAGGAAATTTGTCACAAAGATGTTTATTAGAACATATTTTTAAGCTTTGTATTTCCTTTATCAGCATATAAATACCAAACATTTTGCTTTGGATCCTATTTCATATTACTTGATCTTCCTTCCCTGCCGTGGCCAGTTAAATAACATAAGGATATCATCTAATATAATATCCTTTTAATTTCCTTCTTACTTACTTAGATGCTAATAACTTCTCTTACCATGCAGTTTATCAATATACCTGATGAGATTGAGCTAATCAGGAAACTCTTAGACCATATGGCTCTTCATGAATATTTACATTATGTAACACCTTATAGCTTAATATTTTGCCTACATAATTCCATCATATTTTCATGAAATATTAACAGAATACAAATTATCATCATTCAGCAGATGACAGGACTTGAGGTAAAGAAACTTTAAGTGATTTATACTGTCATAGGGTCTTTTTCAGAATTATATACATATTTAAGATTATTATAATGTTAAATATTCTACGTTAGGTTTTTAATTCTTTCTGGTTTTCATACACATAGCTTGACTTGCTTTAATTGATTTTTGGATACATTATATGAAGCTTATAGAATCTGGTTTAATTTTTATGTTCATAAAATATATTCAGTCATACCACATAAACTCGTTTGTAAGGTCATGTGATTTATTTTACCAACCATTCATTCATTCTTTGAACATATAGTGTGGGTCCCACAATGTACCAGCCCCTCTTCTTGGAGGTCCTAGTGACTGAGGAGTATTCCTGCACTGCAGTAGCTCATGCTCTAGTAGAAACATAGACACAAAAATAGGTAAATATGTAATGAAATAGATGAGCTTGGATATTAAATATACTGAAGAGTTTATGAAAGGGGCCCAGACTTAATTTATTTGTGAAGTAGGTGATCCTTGAGTAAATCTTAAAGAAGAAGTAGGACTTATCTGGAAAAAGGAAAGGTGTAAGATTTTAGTTAAAGCCAAGTATTCTTCAAAATGTTAAGGTTGGGCAGGGTTGGTTTGTCAGGAAAGGAGGATTTTTGAGTAAAAAGAAATCATCAGCTGTCAAAGAATTGAAAAGATGGGAAGATATCTGTACAGAATTCCTTTAATGACCTTTTTCTAATGAAAATTTGTAGCTGAGGCATAAAGGAGTTTGCAAAGAAAATTTTAACTTAAGCTCAGTGCAAAAGCAGTAGGTGCACAGGAAATATTTGTTGATTTAATTTATCTTCAAAATCAGAGTTCTTTTAAAATGTATATTTTGTTACACATCTGTTATTTTTTTTTTTTTTTCTTGAAAGCAGGCTGGTTCTCTTGAATTTCCTAAAACTCAAATTCCAGCCAAACCAGCACATTAGCACATGGAGACATCCAGAGTTACAGGATACGTTTTGGTATTAACCTTTGAATCATAGATCTTATAGGTACCTTTCTATTTGAGTTTCAGAAAAAGTCACTAATTTTGGTCTCTCATTGTATAATAGAAAATGATAAATTTCAAAATGGCAGGGACCTTTTCCCTCCTGTTCACTGCTGTTTCTGCAATGCCTAGGTACTCAATATGTATTTGTCAGTTGTCACCCCTTCTGATCAGAATGTCTTATTCCCATACAAAGCTACCATTCACAGTATTGGATCTAAAAAAGGGAATTTTAAATCGAAACGTGTTGGATCTATTTGAATAAACGTACTGTTGATTCTGTTTTCATTTATAACGTTGTTAAGTCTCAACAGTGTTTAATCTGTTTAACACACACATCAAGAAGACTGAGGTGGGCATTTAGCAAAAAAATATTTCTTGATCCTGATGTGCAGGGGGAGGTGTCACGAAAATAAGTTTATTTTGAGGCAAAACACACAAGCTGCTTCTTTAAAATTTCTAAACCAGTGTAGTTCAAACATGATTAATGTTTTCTACGGGTATTATTATATTCATATTTTGACTCTTTTAATAACACATATGATAATAAATTTAGTATTTTTTAGCTAACATAACCATTTTTCTTTCTTCCAGAAATATACAAGTATTGGCTGGCGATATTACAATCTGGGAAGTACAGTGTTCAGTTATCTAGAGATTACTAATTAATTTAGAATCATGTTGGGATTGTTTTCTCCTTAATATTTATAATTAATCTTTTTCCACCTGCAGTTCCAAACACCACTACCTAATGAATAACTTGCTTGCATCATTTACTATAACTTAAATTCTCATTTGTTTCTATCTAACAAAATAGTCATAAATATTTTAACATGTTTGCTAAATTAAATCCTCTTGCCCACTGCTAATACTGTGTTCACAAAGCCCTGTCATCTTCTATTCATCCTGTTACATTAAGAAATAGCAGAATTTTCATTTAGATTTTCTTTAACCACCTCTATTCGTGTTTACTGCTATTGCTCTTAAGATAAAATTAGTTACAATGGATACATAAATAAAAAGGGGGTGATTTTTTTGTATAGGCGGAAAATATGTTTTGAAACCATAATGTAAAAGGCAAAGGAAATTTCAAAAAAGATGCAGAAGTATTTTGTATACAATGGTTTAATTTTTCCAAAGAGATTACATAGCATCTAAAAATGCACACTTTTGGGAAAAATGGGTATTTTACATTTATTTAACATTTTATTTCACGTTAGCCTTGGGTAACTTTTAGGACATGGGCTTTTCCTCAAGAACTTAAAGGTACTTTTGGAATTGGAATTCCAAATGTAGGTTACTTTAAAAGTGCAGCTGTTTAGAACTGCATTTTTGAGGGTAGTTTGGTGCATAAATTATCTATCTATCTATCTATCTATCTATCTATCTATTTACTTCTATTTGTCATTTTGCCTTAGGTGGAGCATCCTCAGAGATCGAAAAAAGCCGTATGGCACAAATTGCTCTCTAAGCAGAGGAAGAGAGCAGTGGTGGCCTGCTTCAGAATGGCTCCTTTATATAATCTGCCAAGGTTAGAATAGTTGTAAAATTTATAATAGATTAAAATTATTTTTCCCTTATAACTCATCAGAGTTTAGGATCTACCTTAACATGAGTACAATAGACCAAAAGAAGTATGGAAGAGAGATATTGGCTCTTCTGTATAATACTTGTTCTTGTTTTTCTTTGTGATTATTCTCTGAGAACAGTGATCCAAAATGTGATTGGTAAATGACTTTTGTATACCAAGATCTGATCACATCTCTGAGGCAAAATGGAATGAGTAGGAACTCATTCTTTCAAGTTAGACTGCCTAGATTTGAATCCTAGCCCCTCAGCTTACTGACTGAATGACATTGGTCCATTAATTTCCCTGTCTTTCTTGTGGTTTTCTCATACAATAATAGGCCCTATCTCATGGAGTTATTTGGGTTATTAAATTGGCTTCAGTGTATGCAGAGTACTTAGAACATGCTTGGCTCAATAAATGTTAGTTGTTATGTAAATATTTTGTAATTATTAGCATTCAGGAAAAAGACCAATGCAACTAAATTTGAAAGACTCATCCAACTTCTCTTACAAGTATAGCAGACATATTTGTTAATGGAGAAGTAACCTGGTGCATTAAAGTCTGGCTTGATATCCTAGGGTACCATTTCAGTTGTTTCGCTGCTCTAAGAAACCAGGCTCTTTCACCCTTTTGACCATTATTCAAGTGGCATAATCCCCACATCTGATAAACAGGACTCAACTCAGTTATTTCTCTTTTATGAAACATCTCTGACCAATCCATGCCCTCCTACTCTTTGCAAGTTGAATGCTTCCTCCTATTTCTTTCCAGGACAGTTGCATAACATTCCTTTAATTGTAGCACTTTCCTTATAGTATTATGGCTATTTGTCCCTGTGATTCAGACATTGAGATCCTTTAGAGATTTCTTCAATTTTATATCCTCAGCCCCTAAAACATTACTGGGACACTGACGTTCAGTAAGTGTTCGAATGCATGAATAATAAGTCAGAGAGTTTAAAAAAAAAAAAAAACCCAAAGAAAACAAGCAAACATAAGTCACCCCTGCCCCTTTTGCTTAGAAGTGTTCTACCTTGGAGATTATTCAGAAAATAAGGAAGGTCCACATTATTTAGGTTATTTTTCTCTATAGAAGATACAGGGTCAGAGTTCAGAGAGTATCATGTCAATGGAATCAAACACTTGTGTCATTCTTGGATTCATTAGTCTCCTCCACTTTTATGGTAAAGAATGTTTCAGAAACCCCCAGACATAAACCAATACAAATGATCACATTCTTAATTTTAGTGGGGCCATTGTCACTGCTCAAGACCTTTCACCTTCCCTTACCCCACTGAGATGCTTTCCCATGGATCCCTTCACTGCAGGATATTATGACTTAGCCATTGAATTTAACCATTTTGATACCAATGACATAAAACATTTAGCTCTGTACTCTTACTCCTTAATTGCTAAATAATGAATGCAGCAGGTATTTTCACCTCATCCATGACTGCTCTCATCATCTTAGGGATGTTGCAAATGGACAGATGCAGTTTTTAGTTAAAGGCATTTCTCAGACTCAGGCATTTCTGAGACTTCTAAAAAAAGAAAATATAATAATTTTCTGTTAGCATATGAAATAGATGTGAATGCCCTAAAGTCTCCATCTCAAAATTGATTTACTCCCTTTTCAACAGCAATTTATTTCACAGAGAAGGCAAAGCCTATTTGGCAGGAGTTTCTCAATTTACCCTTACTTCCTCTCATTACTTCTGTTTCTGGGTTGCTGTCTTCTGCTCCTCTCCTTTTAGCCTTCCTTCTAGTTTCATAAAAGAGACAACACTCCTCCTTTTGAAAGATCATGTTCTGATCTATGCCCTTGCATATTTACCAAACTTCTTACTTCTACCCTCACCTTCCAAATATATAAGTATTCCCCATTGTAAAAGTGGATTAAAAATTAAATGATCACTTTGATTATTGCTACATGATGAAGTGATAATCACTAACATCCGTGAGGTCCCTTCTATTATGTCAGGTCCATGGCAAATGATTATATGTTGATCACCCCATTGATTCTTCACAAACCTGTAGGAGAAGTACATTCATGATTTGCTGAACAGTAAACATCTAGTAAGTCCTGGAACCAGGATTCAGATTTGAGTTAGTCTAAATCAGGAGTCAATACTTGTGACCACAGTGCAGAGTTAGGCTTACAAACAGCTCAAGATATGCATTCCAAAGCTGTCACTTGTTATTGCAGAATGACCACGGGCAAGTTAGTAACACTTCAGAATCATAGTTTCTTCACTTATGAAATGGTTAATGCCTCAAAGAGCTCTTGGTCTAATTGAATAAGGTAATGCATTTCCTTCACATCATTACCATTATTGTCTCTGCTTTCTTTCACTTTTTTCTCTGTCCCCTCCATTCCTAACCAAATGGAATCTGGCTTTGTCTCTGTATTCTCCTGATAGAAATAATTCAATACATTTCCTAAATGTCTGATGGAGGCAAGGAATTGTGAAATTCTCTCAAACGGTAATAATTCCCACCTTATGGTTGCATCCTATCTTCTTTCCTAGACTTCAAGTTTTCTTTGCTTCTCGGATGGCTTTGTCACCGTTAGCCACCCCTTTCCTCTTAAAACTTCCTTCCTGTGACTTCTGACACTGTTACTTTAGTTCTTTTCTTCTGTTTCCTTTACCACCTCTTCTTTTTCACCCTTTTCATGTTCATTCTTTGATGTTATAGTTTATGCTGGCCTTCTTTTATCCTTGAAGACTTATCATTTCATGGCTTCAACTATAACATCTTCGTAGATGATTCTGCAATGTGCATCTCCACGCATATCTCTAATTGTCAATCAGATAGGCAGATGCCTTGCCATCATGTCACACCCACTAAGTCTGAAACATATTAACTTCTTCCTCAAACCATCAGCCACTTCTAAATTCTCTGGCTCTCTTGTAGTGTCACTAGTTAGTTAGTCAAATAGAACATTAAGCTTGAGTTCATATTTTCATTCCTTTTCTGGTTACTCCTATTAGGTCTTCCTCCATGTTTCATTAATTTTTCTGTAAATTCTTTTGTTGCCATACCTTCCCTTCCCAGACACCTCTGCAAGCCACTTGTTCATTGCCTGCTATTGAGTTGATGGCTGCAGCTTCCGAGCTACTTTCTACGATGTCACCTAGCCTGCTGTTCTACTCTCTCTCATATGCCGTTTTCAAAATCGTATCCCTTATCACTATTGTTTTCAAGCCTGGTGTTTTAAAGAAATGCTGTGAAAACATCTAAGAAAATGTCCAAGCCTCAACCTTCTGAAACAGAATTTCTGTGAGTGAGGCCCAGCATGCTTATTTTTTGAAAGCTGCACAGGTGATTCAGATGAACGAATAAGGTTGAGCATGGTCTTCATCACTTCTTTGTCATGTACAAGAGCTTAAGGTGATTTCCAGCGGTTCTTTGCCGTGCTGTCAATTCCTCTCCCTGTTTATTAAGGCCCTTCATAAACTTGTCCAACTATGTGCCTCATGACTCAGCACACCCACTTTGTTACTGTTAAGCTCAGCTTCCTGCCCTGCAGCAGCACCGTTCTTATTCTGTTCCTTTGTGATGTTCCCTTATTGTCATTACTGTGCTTTCTTTTGTCCTTTCATATACTAAAATCTTACTGGTCAGCTCACTCCATCTTCATGATGTTTTTCTCTGATTCTTCTCATCTTCACTGATCTTCTTTTATTTTATAGGAGATCATTTTATCATCTGTACCCTAGAATTTCGTCTTTGGATATGTACCCACATAGAGGTTAAAGTTTACCTAATATATTTTCTTTTGTCATCCTCAGGGCTTGAATCTAATGTTAACTCAAGCATCAAATAATTCCTGTTTTGAACTTCTTAGACTTTTTATCACAGCCGCTTTATGTAGTAATAGCTACCACTTAATGAGCATCTATCCAATGTGCTTTACAATCTGTATCTCATTATAACTCTCACAAAATTGAAATGTAGACTGGATTATCCCAGCTTTAGAAAAGACAAAAACAAATATCAGGAAAGTAAATTTCCATTGTTGCAAAACTTAGAAATGGCTGAGCCAGGATTTAAACCCAACTCACTGGGATCCCAGAAGCCTTGCTGTATCCAATCAATAATAAGATAGTTGGTTTTTGTTTGTTTAGTAAACAGATTATCCAGTGATAAAGCATTACTGAGTATCTTTTCAATTTACAAAAACCCCTTTTTTTGGAATTGTGCTTGTCTTTTAGGCATCGGGCTGTCAATCTCTTTCTTCAGGGATATGAAAAGTCATGGATTGAAACAGAAGAACATTACTTCGAAGATAAACTGATAGAAGATTTAGCAGTATGTTTTTAATGGGGTTATAAGATTAAAGAGGGTTTGGGCTTGGTGAAATAAAGTTGGCTTGAGCACTCATCATTAAACATTGCAGAGAAAATATCATTCCAGTATATTGGTCTTAGGAAACTTTTCCATCTCAATTGTTAACTGCTTCAGTGTTTAGAAAAAAAATTCTTCTTAATTCAAAGAGAGCTTATCAATATCAAGCAATTCAGAATTCAAGATAAATATGTTTTTAATAACTGAACTTTTACTCATTTATTCTTTTAAATTCTTCCTCAGAGCACTCTAAAAACCTCAGAACCATGACAAAACTCTAAAAGGCTGAACAGGAAAGACTTATCCACCAAAAATAAAGTGAAGGTTAACAAAAGCCCATGAAAATCCTGGTTTAAAAAAATAGAGCAGAACAATAGACTGGCCAGCAGGAAGTTATGACAAATACAGAGATAAATATATATATAAAAATATATTGTCATGATAAATGTAAATATGGAGAATTTTAGTCTGGCAATGCTGTTAAGGTGAACCATGTTATTGAGAGTACAGCATGCAAAGGAGAAATCATCATAACCTTTTATAAATCAAGCTTATAAAAGCTTGAAGCTGTGGGCCATATTCTCAGGATAATTTACAAACATGCAGCCCCACAAAATTTTACAAACTAGTGCAGAGGCTTCATATTCCCCAGTTAGGAACCTCTTCTCTAAATCGTTTTTTAACTCACATCTGGGAATATAATGGATAAAGTAATCCAATTATTAAAATGCTACTCTTGATTGCCCCTATTTTTCTTTAAGTGAATTGAACTTTTTTCATATGAAAATAACCAGTAAAATATTAGGATATCTTATAGAAATTTGCCCAGCCCCCCAACACTCCCCCTAAATCAAGGAAATCAAATCATTCCTATAGAGAGAAAATAATTCTGAATGGGTAAATCAGTCAATAGAGAAATAAAATTCATTAGACCAATCAACAACAAAAAAGGATTAATTAATTCTATAGTCAATAAAAATGGTTACATTTCCTAACTTAAAGTTTTTACTCAATAATTAAGAAGGTTTAAAAGTAACTGAAAATGGAAAAAAAGAATTTTAAATGATTCAAGCATTAACTAATTTATCATTGTTTGCCTATCATTGTGTAGGCAAAGAAAATGTTTGATTTGATAATCAATTTGCATTTCTCTGCAAACTTGATTTTTATACTTGGGATGACTTAATGTTTTATTGCAAATCTTTATAAATTGAGCCGTGGCTAAAACTGGTATGTATGTAGCAATACACTTTCAGTTAGTGATGATTCTGCTTTATAAGGATAACATGCAGAATTTTTAAAATAATGTGTCATCTTTACCTCTACTATTGTGTGGTCAGATTTTAAATGCCTCTGTTTTAAGCTGAATAATTTTACAATGATAATGTAATATACATATATGTGTATATAATGCACATATAATACATGCACAACACCCCCCCCCCCTCCATGCACACACACACACACATACACAGCAAAGCAGAAAGAAGAGTTTCCTTTTTTGATTTGCTCCTTACCCTCATATTTCTCCTGGATTTGAGTGGACATTTCATTTAAATGTGTAATTTTATAAATTTGACTTTTTTGTAGAAACCTGGAGCAGAACCTCCAGAAGAAGATGAAGGCACTAAGAGAGTTGATCCTCTTCATCAGCTGATCCTTCTGTTTAGTCGAACGGCTTTAACAGAGAAATGGTATGGTTGGGCAGGTTCATATGAGACGTGGGAAGAACAAACAAAAAGACCCATATCTGAGTATTCTATGTATCATGTATTCATGTTTCAATTTCATCTTGTTCTTGCTAGGAGAGAGAGTTGTTCAAAGATATGACCAATTTGGCATATACTTATGGAACCAGCATTCATTCTACTTCAGGCTTGTTGTCTCAGCAACTTTGTAAATAGCTGATTTATTTTATTCTGATTCTTCTTAGGAAATAGTTTTGCTCTTGACCATAAACAGCCTTTATCAATAAAACAAAAGAGACTCAGGCAAACTCCAGTACCAAAGGTCAATAGAGACTGATGGTGACCCCAAATTTACTGAATAGAGTGTGTCTTCTCTATGGAATGCGTCTTGGGAAGCCTTTAGGGGCCGACTAAGCCATCATCCCAACTTGGAGGTTTCTTTGAGACTGATTTTAAGGGCATTGCCATTTTTCTTCGTTTCTGCAATTTTAGCTATAAGAATTCACCAAAGCCACAAAGGACAAATCTGTATGCGGTTAAAGAAATGCACTGCTATGCCTGATAATCAAAATGTGCTCCACATCTGCTCATTACAGGAGCCACAGCAAAGATTGGCTCTGTAGATGATGCCTCTCAGAGGTTATACAGCTTTTTTCTGCTTCCCTGCCACGTGAAATAAAGCCTACTTTGCCCCAGGCCTGGCCCTGTCTCTGCCTAACTTGGGAGATAATTAACAGTCTATATCCACATGAGTCTTCTCAGAAATCTTCAAAGGTTCACTTGACCCCTTTGCATACTGTAATAATGTACATTTCTCTCTCTTAGCTAATGTGACACATCCTTTCTCTCACTATTTCTCTTTCTCTTATTATTCCCTAACTAACAAAATCATCTCATCCCTAAGCATAGAACAGCTCTCTGTCTGGCATTGTCAGGTAATGAGGTATTTCTCATAAGTGAATTTTTCTGATGGCTGAAGTTTAAAACTGTGAAAATAGTTTTGCAAATTTTAGGTATTTTTTGATGGAAGCTTTACTTAATGTATTAATTATTGCTATCTTCTTAAGATAAAAATATTTTAACCATTCTTAATGTTTAAGGATCATCATTATGACCATCTTATTTTTTTAACTGTATAGTAGCATCATTATTAGGGGAGTGTTTCCATTAAATGTCAAATGTCACTTCTGCTGTCAAAGCACCTACTCCATTTAAATATGCTTGTCTCAAAGTCTGTAGGCCATTTATTTTAAGAGACTTGAAAGCTTCTTCTATAAGTTAAGATGGGTCAGTGATTTAGGAGGTCTTTCCTCTCTGAAACTAGGATATTTTTGAATTGTTGATTTTGCCTAATTTTTTGTTCATTTAATTTTAAAAAGCATACTCATTGAAAAAAATTATTGTATACAGTGAGTATATCTTTGCATATGACTAGCCTTCTACTTAAAAATTGTTTTTTCTTCTTGTTTTCCAAAGCAAACTGGAGGAAGATTTCTTATATATGGCTTATGCAGATATTATGGCAAAGGTAAATAACTGCCCTTCCTGACCTCTAATGTTTAATTTTAATAAAGGGAAAGAATTTTTATCTGACAAAGTTCAGAAACCATATATTTCTGCAATAAAACAAAATTTTGTTGAATCTTAAAAACATAAAAGTCATTGATCTCAATTTTCTACATGTTATATAAATCTCTGCTATCCTTGACAGGTAATCATTGCTACCTCCTTTAACATTTTATTTATGAAGAGCTCACAATTATTTTAAACACTCATTCAACAGATATTCACTGGACATGGAGGTATTGGGGATAAAATGATAAATAAATAAGAAACACATTGTCTTAATTTCTTAGCTGCTAAAACAAATATCATACAATGAGTTGTCCAAAACAATGATAATTTATTGGCTCATTGTTTGGAGACTAGGAAAATTCCCACAATTTAGGTGTCGGCAAAGGGGAACTTTCTCCCCAAAGTCTGTGGCATTCTGAAACTGGCTGCCTGTAATCCATGGGGTTCTTGGCTTTTCTGTCATGAGGCAGTGCACATGGCCTCTTCTTTCTCTTCTGGGATCCACTAGCTTCCAGCTTCTATCTGGTTCCCTGTGACTTTCTTTCCCAAGTCCAATTTCCTTTGCTTCTAAGGACTTCATCCATATTGGATTAAGTCCCACACTTCATTCAGCTTTGGCACATCTTAACTAATAACATCTTCAAGGGTCCTATTTACAAATGGGTTCACACCCACAGGACCAGGGGTTGGAACCTGAACACACCTTTGAGGGGAACATGATTCAGTCCCCAGCACACATGCACCATATTTTCCTGGAATTTACCATCTGATGGGGAAGACAAAATTTAAACAAATGATTACAAAAAGTTTTGAGAATAATGGTAGAGGAACTTCTAGGTATACTGGAAATAGGTTACATAGCATAGTAGTGGGACCCATGGAGAATTAGGCTTAAGGAAGTCCTTGACGCTAGTATGATGAGTTGGCCATGCAAAAATCATGATAGCTAGTATTTACTGAGTGTTTATTTCATGCCACATGGCATGAAACAGGAGGATGAATTAAGGGATGAATATAAAAGAGGAGACAATAATTTTCTGACTTGGGCAACTGGGTAGATGGTGGTCCATTTACTGAGATGGGGAGCATCAGAATAACTGTAGGCATAGGCTAAAGAGGGAAGGTGAAAAATTGTTTGGGCCATGTGAGTTAAAGATGCTTGTGAGATATCTAAGTGGAGATGACAAACATGTGATTAGACATTCGTATCTGACAGTCAGGATCTCAGGTAAGGCTTATAAATACAGATTTGGAATTCTTCAGTATAATTGAAGCCATAGAGGTGAATGATCCATCATGCCCAGGAGAGAAGGCAGAATGAGAAAAGAAGAAAGCATAAGGCAGGGCCAGTAAGGACACTGAAATGTAAGAGATGGTTAGAAAAAAAAGGAGCCCACAAAAAACAGAAGACAATCCTAAGAGTGAACCGATCTAGGAGCTATAGGAAGAAGGGTTTGATCAACAAAATCATATTCTGCTGAAAGTCTAACAAGATAAGAATTGAAAATTCTCCGGGATTTATTACATGTGCTTCATGTGACCATGGCGGCAAGAGTTTCACAGAATTGTGGAGTAGGGGCATTGGTAGTAGAAGCATCATACTGTAAAGAAGTAAGTAGTGATTCAAATGTAAGGAAATGTAGCAAAGACATTTCTTTATGGAGAAGATTGAGAGACAAGGAAAGATACAAGGTGATACACATCTAGATGGTGTGAGGTTGAAGGGGGATTATTTTGTTTGTTTGCTTGGTTTTTGAGAGATTTAAGTTCACATATCTTGGTGAGAAGGAACATATAAAGTGGGCAAGTGATGATTTAGCTAAGTGAAAACTAATGGCTTTCCAACTTTATTTTAAACCATAACTCACAGTAAAAAATAGATTTACCCAGTACATTTATAGCAACATAAAACTATATACCTTGAAAGAAAAAAAAATAATGAAATTATACCTGTTTTAGTTTCATAAAGCTTCTGGAAGGCAATATACCAGAAATGGACTGGCTTTTAACAATAGGGATTTATTAATTAGCTTACAAGGTTTGTAATTCTAATGCCATGAAAGTGTCCAAATTAAGGCATCAACAGGATGATACATTCTCTGAAGAAAGGCTGCTGGCAATCTGGGACTTCTCTGTCACATGGCCAGACACATGACAACATCTGCTGATCCTTCTCTCCCAGGTTTCAGTGGCTTGCTCTCTGTTTCCTGTGTGTGCTTTTTCAGCTCCTCTGTGGTATTTTTTCCCTCAACTTCTCTGGGCTTTTTCTGTCTTTTATCCTCTTTTATAAAGGACTGCAGTAGAGGTTTAAGGCCTATCTGAATGAGGTGGGTCACACCTCAATTAAAATAACCTAATCAAAAGAGTTCCACCCACAATAGGTCTACAGTCACAGGAAAGGATTAAAAGAACATGATCTTTTTGAATTCAAACTACCACAATACCCTTCCTAAGAGAAGTATATTTTCTATTCTATTTCAGTGAAGAATTGTTTTAGATCATGTTCCAAATTGATTTCATGTCCAATTAATGGGTTGAAGCCCATAGTTTGAAAAAAAAAAAAAAAAAAACAACTCCGGATGAAAGGATAAAACAGGAAGGATACTTATTCTTTTGTAACAAAAGGGAAGCTGGAGAGGATGGCCAGGATAATGGTAGCTTGGAAAAGTTTCCTTTTAGGGTCTTGTGTTCTCAAACCAAAGAAGAAAGTACAGTCATCTGCTAAGACTGAATGAGAAAGTGGAGGGAATCTGGAGAGTATTGTTTGTGGAAACACAGAAAGGTTGAAAGAGATATTATCAAAATTGTTATGGAATATTGATTAGAAATTAAATTAGGTTTCTCAGGCAGTATAGAATCCTGGTTTAGTTCCTTGTCTATGAATTTGGCTAGCAATACCAGTCTTTTTGGTTGTGTGACTTTTCTCTAGCAGTTCTCAGAACTGAATGCAAACTCAGAGAAGCCACAAAGTTAAATTCATCAAGGGCCAGGATTTTTGCCAGACTGCTGCTGAAAGACAATGGAGCATAAGGGTTTTGTATATTGCTGTGAGAGTGGTTGAGTTGTTGGATCATGGGTTCTAACTAAAATAATAAGGAAATGAGGATATGAGGGTGCTGATAAATGCGGAGATTATAGAATAGTCCATGGACTGGATATTCTTTGCAGTTGAAGAACTGATTAGCAAGTGGACTAGGAAGGTGAAATCTGTTTGAGAATCAGATATTTCTTATGGTTAAAGTTCTTGTGACTGAAGCAGAATCTGCCTTCATATTGGTTCTAGTTGTAACCCAAAAATAATCTAATCTCTTTCCCATAGATAGATGGTCAAATATTTTTTTTTAATTCAATTTTTATTGAGATATATTCACATACCATGCAGTAATACAAAGCTTACATTCAGTTGTTCACAGTACCATTATATAGTTGTACATTCATCAACAAAATAAATTTCTGAACATTGTCATTACCACAAACAAAAATAATAAGAATAAAAATTAAAGTGAAAAAGAACAAAGTAAAAAAGAACACTGGGTGCTTTTTTTTTTTTTTTTTTTGCCCCCATTTTTCTACTCATCCATCCATACACTGGACAAAGGGGAGTGTGGTCCACATGGTTTTCCCAATCACATTGTCACCCCTCATAAGCTACTTTTTTTTTTAATCTTCATTTTATTGAGATATATTCACATACCACGCAGTCATACAAAACAAATCGTACTTTCGATTGCTTACAGTACCATTACATAGTGGTACATTCATCACCCAAATCAATCCCTGACACCTTCATTAGCACACACACACAAATAACAAGAATAATAATTAGAGTGAAAAAGAGCAATTGAAGTAAAAAAGAACACTGGGTACCTTTGTCTGTTTGTTTCCTTCCCCTATTTTTCTACTCATCCATCCATAAACTAGACAAAGTGGAGTGTGGTCCTTATGGCTTTCCCAATCCCATTGTCACCCCTCATAAGCTACATTTTTATACAACTGTCTTCGAGATTCATGGGTTCTGGGTTGTAGTTTGATAGTTTCAGGTATCCACCACCAGCTACCCCAATTCTTTAGAACCTAAAAAGGGTTGTCTAAAGTGTGCATAAGAGTGCCCACCAGAGTGACCTCTCGGCTCCTTTTGGATTCTCTCTGCCACTGAAGCTTATTTCATTTCCTTTCACATCCCCCTTTTGGTCAAGAAGATGTTCTCCGTCCCACGATGCCAGGTCTACATTCCTCCCCGGGGGTCATATTCCACGTTGCCAGGGAGATTCACTCCCCTGGGTGTCTGATCCCACGTAGGGGGGAGGGCAGTGATTTCACCTTTCAAGTTGGCTTAGCCAGAGAGAGAGGGCCACATCTGAGCAACAAAGAGGCATTCGGGAGGAGGCTCTTAGGCACAACCATAGGGAGGCCTAGCCTCTCCTTTGCAGCAACCGTCTTCCCAAGGGTAAAACCTGTGGTAGAGGGCTCAGCCCATCAAACCACCAGTCCCCTATGTCTGTGGTCATGTTAGCAACCATGGAGGTGGGGTAGGCGAATACCCGTGCATTCTCCACAGGCTCCTCAAGGGGGCACTACATCGTTTTTTTTTTTCCTTGTTTTTCTTTTTTTTTTTTTTTTAACTGTCCCTTCTTTTTTAAATCAACTGTATGAAAAAAACTTAAAAAGAAAACAAACATACAATAAAAGAACATTTCAAAGAGACCATAACAAGGGAGTAAGAAAAACACAACTAACCTAAGATAACTGCTTAACTTCCAACATGTTCCTACTTTACCCCAAGAAAGTTACCTAATATAGCAACATTTCTGTGAACTTGTTCCTACTATATCCATCAGAAATTAACAGACCATAGTCATTCCTGGGCATCCCCAGAACGTTAAATAGCTTATCTGTTCTTCTTGGATTATTGTTCCCCCTTCCTTAATTGCTCTCTATTGCTAGTTCCCCTACATTCTACATTATAAACCATTTGTTTTACATTTTTCAAAGTTCACATTAGTGGTAGCATGTAATATTTCTCTTTTTGTGCCTGGCTTATTTCGCTCAGCATTATGTCTTCAAGGTTCATCCATGTTGTCATATGTTTCACGAGATCGTTCCTTCTTACTGCCGCGTAGTATTCCATCGTGTGTATATACCACATTTTATTTATCCACTCATCTGTTGAAGGACATTTGGGTTGTTTCCATCTCTTGGCAATTGTGAATAATGCTGCTATGAACATTGGCGTGCAGATATCTGTTCGTGTCGCTGCTTTCCAATCTTCCGGGTATATACCGAGAAGTGCAATCGCTGGATCGAATGGTAACTCTATATCTAGTTTTCTAAGGAACTGCCAGACTGACTTCCAGAGTGGCTGAACCATTATACAGTCCCACCAACAATGAATAAGAGTTCCAATTTCTCCACATCCCCTCCAGCATTTGTAGTTTCCTGTTTGTTTAATGGCAGCCATTCTAACCGGTGTTAGATGGTATCTCACTGTGGTCTTAATTTGCATCTCTCTAATAGCTAGTGAAGCTGAACATTTTTTCATGTGTTTCTTGGCCATTTGTATTTCCTCTTCAGAGAACTGTCTTTTCATATCTTTTGCCCATTTTATAATTGGGCCATCTGTACTATTGTCATTGAGTTGTAGGATTTCTTTATATATGCAAGATATCAGTCTTTTGTCAGATACATGGTTTCCAAAAATTTTTTCCCATTGAGTTGGCTGCCTCTTTACCTTTTTGAGAAATTCCTTTGAGGTGCAGAAACTTCTAAGCTTGAGGAGTTCCCATTTATCTATTTTTTCTTTTGTTGTTTGTGCTTTGGGTGTAAAGTCTAGGAAGTGGCCGCCTAATACAAGGTGTTGAAGATGTTTTCCTACATTATCTTCTAGGAGTTTTATGGTACTTTCTTTTATATTGAGATCTTTGGTCCATTTTGAGTTAATTTTTGTGTAGGGGGTGAGGTAGGGGTCCTCTTTCATTCTTTTGGATATGGATATCCAACTCTCCCAGCCCCATTTGTTGAAAAGACCATATGACTCAGTTCAGTGACTTTGGGGGCCTTATCAAAGATCAGTCGGCCATAGATCTGGGGGTCTATCTCTGAATTCTCAGTTCGATTCCATTGATCTATATGTCTATCTTTGTGCCAGTACCATGCTGTTTTGGCAACTGTAGCTTTATAATAAGCTTCAAAGTCAGGGAGTGTAAGTCCTCCCACTTCGTTTTTCTTTTTTAGAGTGTCTTTAGCGATTCGAGGCATCTTCCCTTTCCAAATAAATTTGATAACTAGCTTTTCCAAGTCTGCAAAGTACGTTTTTGGAATTTTGATTGGGATTGCATTGAATCTGTAGATGAGTTTGGGTAGAATTGACATCTTAATGACATTTAGTCTTCCTATCCATGAACATGGAATATTTTTCCATCTTTTAAGGTCCCCTTCTATTTCTTTTAGTAGAGTTATGTAGTTTTCTTTGTATAGGTCTTTTACATCTTTGGTTAAGTTTATTCCTAGGTACTTGATTTTTTTAGTTGCTGTTGAAAATGGTATCTTTTTCTTGAGTGTCTCTTCAGTTTGTTCATTTCTAGCATATAGGAACATTACTGACTTATGTGTATTAATCTTGTATCCCGCTACTTTGCTAAATTTGTTTATTAGCTCTAGTAGCTGTATCGTCGATTTCTCAGGGTTTTCTAGATATAAGATCATATCATCTGCAAACAATGACAATTTTACTTCTTCTTTTCCAATTTGGATGCCTTTTATTTCTTTGTCTTGCCAGATTGCCCTGGCTAGCACTTCCAGCACAATGTTGAATAACAGTGGTGACAGCGGGCATCCTTGTCTTGTTCCTGATCTTAGAGGGAAGGCTTTCAGTCTCTCACCATTGAGTACTATGCTGGCTGTGGGTTTTTCATATATGCTCTTTATCATGTTGCGGAAGTTTCCTTCAATTCCTACCTTTTGAAGTGTTTTTATCAAAAAGGGATGTTGGATTTTGTCAAATGCTTTTTCAGCATCTATTGAGATGATCAATTGATTTTTCCCTTTTGACTTGTTAATGTGTTGTAATACATTGATTGATTTTCTTATGTTGAACCATCCTTGCATGCCTGGAATGAACCCCACTTGGTCATGGTGTATGATTTTTTTAATGTGTCTTTGGATTCGATTTGCAAGTATTTTGTTGAGGATTTTTGCATCTATATTCATTAGGGAGATTGGCCTGTAGTTTTCCTTTTTTGTAGCATCTTTGCCTGGTTTTGGTATTAGATTGATGTTAGCTTCATAAAATGAGTTAGGTAGTATTCCATTTTCTTCAATGTTTTGAAAGAGTTTGAGTAAGATTGGTGTCAGTTCTTTCTGGAAAGTTTGGTAGAATTCCCCTGTGAAGCCATCTGGCCCTGGGCATTTATTTGTGGGAAGATTTTTGATGACTGATTGGATCTCTTTGCTTGTGATGGGTTGATTGAGGTCTTCTATTTCTTCTCTGGTCAGTCTAGGTTGTTCATATGTTTCCAGGAAATTGTCCATTTCCTCTACATTATCCAGTTTGTTGCCATACAGTTGTTCATAGTATCCTCTTATAATTTTTTTAATTTCTTCAGGATCTGCAGTTATGTCACCTTTTTCATTCATTATTTTGTTTATATGGGTCTTCTCTCTTTTTGATTTTGTCAGTCTACCTGGGGGCTTGTCAATCTTGTTGGTCTTCTCAAAGAACCAACTTTTGATGATATTTATCCTCTCTATTGTTTTTTTGTTCTCTATGTCATTTATTTCTGCTTTAATCCTTGTTATTTCTTTTCTTCTACTTGGTTTAGGATTGGTTTGTTGTTCATTTTCTAGCTTCTTCAGTTGATCCATTAGTTCTTTGATTTTGGCTCTTTCTTCCTTTTTAATATATGCGTTTAGTGCTATAAATTTCCCCCTCGGCACTGCTTTTGTTGCATCCCATAGGTTTTGGTATGTTGTGTTCTCATTTTCATTCGTCTCTATATATTTAGCAATTTCTCTTGCTATTTCTTCTTTAACCCACTGATTGTTCAGGAGTGTGTTGTTTAACCTCCAGGTATTTGTGAATTTTCTAAGTCTCTGATGGTTATTGACTTCTAATTGTATTCCATTGTGGTCAGAGAATGTGCTTTGAATAATTTCAATCTTTTTAAATTTATTGAGGCTTGTTTTATGTCCCAGCATATGATCTATTCTGGAGAAAGTTCCGTGAGCTCTAGAAAAGTATGTGTATCCTGGTGATTTGGGATGTAATGTCCTGTATATGTCTGTTAAATCTAATTCATTTATCAGATTGTTCAGGTTTTCAGTTTCCTTATTGGTCTTCTGTCTGGTTGATCTATCTATAGGAGAGAGTGATGTGTTGAAGTCTCCCACAATTATTGTGGAAATATCAGTTGCTTCCTTTAGTTTTGCCAGTGTTTCTCTCATGTATTTTGTGGCACCTTGATTGGGTGCATAGACATTTACGATTGTTATTTCTTCTTGCTGAATTGCCCCTTTTATTAGTATGTAGTGGCCTTCTTTGTCTCTCAAAACATCCCTGCATTTGAAGTCTATTTTATCTGAGATTTATATTGCTACACCTGCTTTCTTTTGGCTGTAGCTTGCATGAAATATTTTTTTCCAACCTTTCACTTTCAGTTTCTTTGTGTCCCTGTGTCTAAGATGAGTCTCTTGTATGCAACATATTGATGGTTCATTTTTTTTGATCCATTCTGCGAATCTGTATCTTTTAATTGGGGAGTTTAATCCATTTACATTCAACGTTATAACCGTGAAGGCATTTCTTGAATCGGCCATCTTATCCTTTGGTTTATGTTTGTCATATTTTTCCCCTCTCTCTATTAATATCCTTTATTGTACCCATACCGAATCTCTTTAGTACTGAACCTTTCTCCAAGTCTCTCTGTCCTTTCTTTGTTTCTCTGTCTGTAGGGCTCCCTTTAATATCTCCAGCAGGGCAGGTCTTTTGTTAGCAAATTCTCTCAGCATTTGTTTGTCTGTGAAAAATTCAAGCTCCCCCTCAAATTTGAAGGAGAGCTTTGCTGGATAAAGTATTCTTGGTTGGAAATTTTTCTCACTCAGAATTTTAAATATATCGTGCCATTGCGTTCTTGCCTCCATGGTGGCTGCTGAATAGTCACTACTTAGTCTTATGCTGTTTCCTTTGTATGTGGTGAATTGCTTTTCTCTTGCTGCTTTCAGAACTTGCTCCTTCTCTTCTGTGTTTGACAGTGTGATCAGTATATCTCTTAGAGTGGGTTTATTTGGATTTATTCTATTTGGGGTTCGCTGAGCATTTATGATTTGTGTATTTATGTTGTTTAGAAGATTTGGGAAGTTTTCCCCAACAATTTCTTTGAATACTCTTCCTAGACCTTTACCCTTTTCTTCCCCTTCTGGGACACCAATGAGTCTTATATTCGGACGTTTCATATTATCTATCATATCCCTGAGCTCCATTTCGATTTTTTCAATTTTTTTCCCCATTCTTTCTTTTATGCTTTCATTTTCCATTGTGTCATCTTCCAGGTCACTGATTCGTTGTTCAACTTCCTCTAGTCTTGTACTATGAGTGTCCAGAATCTTTTTAATTTGGTCAACAGTTTCTTTAATTTCCATAAGATCATCCATTTTTTCATTTAGTCTTGCAGTGTCTTCTTTATGCTCTTCTAGGGTCTTCTTGATTTCCTTTGTATCCCGTACTATGGTCTCATTGTTCATCTTTAGTTCTTTGAGTATCTGCTCTAGGTGCTGTGTCTCTTCTGATCTTTTGATTTGGGTGCTTGGACTTGGGTTATCCATATCGTCTGGTTTTTTCATATGCTTTATAATTTTCTGTTGTTTTTGGCCTCGTGGCATTTGCTGAACTTGATAGGGTTCTTTTAGGATTTGTAGAGCAATTGAAGTCCTTATCTCTAATTTATCAGATCTACAGCTTCGTGGAGTACACTTTCTCTAACTAACCAGCAGGTGGCGTCCACGAGCCACCTGTTCTCCACAAGCCAATTCTCCCCTGCTTAGCCTTCTTGGTGAGTGGGGGAGTGAGTCTTGTGGGGTCCAATTGGTGTACCAAGCTTGCGTGTGTAGTTGGTGTTGCCTGCCCTGTATATGGGGCGTGTTTCTGGGCGGTCAGGGAGGGGGGTGGCTCTAACAATCAAATCTCCCTGGTGATCCTAGAGTTTTAAAGCTGCTGCAATAGTCTAATACTTCAGTTCAGTCTTGCCACAGTTTGTCTCTGCCAC
Organism: Choloepus didactylus; assembly: GCF_015220235.1. Taxonomy (NCBI): domain Eukaryota; kingdom Metazoa; phylum Chordata; class Mammalia; order Pilosa; family Megalonychidae; genus Choloepus; species Choloepus didactylus. The sequence continues at coordinate 22,467,936 of NC_051308.1, forward strand.
TGACCCGCAAGTCCTTGGTATTGGCGTATGGCTCCTGAGACTTGCAAGTGGGCCCCTCTTCCAGGCCGTGCACCCCGGGTCCTCTGTTGAGGGATGACTGTGCTATGTCACAGGTGAGTGCCGTCCCCCCAGGGCAGTTTTGGGCTGCTGGGCTGTGTAGGGAGGCTCCCAATCTGCTGAAATGGTGGCTGAATGGGGCTTTGTTAATTCACACTGCTCCACCTTCCCAACTCTGGGACAATCAGCTGAGGTTGCAGGGAAGGCTAATGTCCACGCCCAGTTTTGTGGTGTGTGCCTGTTATTTGAAGCACTTCCGTGACACTGGGTTGTCTGGGGCAGCTCTGGGCTATGGGGCTGGCGATGGGCAGGAGTGTTTCCTGTCCACCAGGATGGTGGCTGTGAGCGGACACCTCCCTTTTCTTGGGAAGTTGTGGTGTTTAGTGAATTTTCTCAGCCACTGGATTATTGCCTTTTGTCTCAGAGCTCTCTTAGTTCTGCTCTTGACTTGACCTGCCCAAATTGCAAGTCTTTGAAGCTTTCTGTATTGGGCTTCTTAGAGTAATTGTTTTAGAAAAAGAAAAAAGGATTAAAAAAAAAAAAAAAAGGGCCCTCCTCAGAGATCTAATGAGTTATTGAAATGCTAAGAGACAAAGCAACCAGGTCCATTAAGGAAAGGTCCACAGGGCAGAGAGATCAGCTTTTCTTCAGGATTTGCATATGAGCCTGAGGGACTGAGCTCTGCCCTTCCCCTTTCTATGTTCACCAGAACTCCAAAAATCCTCTGCTTTTATTTTGGAGTTTTTCGTGCTGTTTTTTTCTATGTCTGTCTCCTCTCTGCTGGGCTGGCTGCTCTCCGATTCTCTGGTGTCTGGTCTCAGTCTATCTATGGTTGGAGTTTGGATCAGTAGAATGAGTTTCCGATAAGGGCTGCCACTGCAGTTCTCCCTTCTCCTTCCCGGAGCTGACAGCCCCTCCTCCCATGGGACTGAGCCTGGCAGGGAGGGGCGCGGGTCCCCTGGCCGCAAAAACTTACAGATTTCGCTGATCTCAGCAGTTCCACGTTTTCATGAGTGTTGTATGAAGTATGCCCAAAGTCAGATTGCTCTGTGGTGTCCAGTCCACACAGTTCCTGGCTTTCTACCTACTTTCTTGGAGGAGTAACTAAAACATACAGCTCACCAGTCTGCCATCTTGCCCCACCTTCCTCAAATATTTGATAATAGTTCACATGCTCACTCTTTCTCTAAAGATTTTCCATTTCATAATCAAATAATCTAGTCTTTTTATTGTTTAATGTATGAAAGGGAATGCCCAACTTTCATCACCCAGTTTGTGCTGTTCTGCAAATGCTCCAGTTTATCAGTATGTGCCATCCAGCATTTATGGAACACAATATCCCCGTAATGAGCTTACCTGTGCAGTGCATAATGGACTGTATCCTCTTTTATTCTTGCTTCAGAGCCAATATATTTATAATAAGTTGTAAAAATTCATTAAATTGAGGGTAGCCAGACTGCATTTTTCACTCCTTTTGAACTCCTATCAGTCTAAATTCTGAAGTCATTGATTAATTTCTATTTAGTTGTATCTCACACACTTAGTATTTGGATAGTTAATTTATTTTTTAAATTAAGTATGTGTGAACATTTCTCTAATTAGAATCAGGCCTGTTCAAGGCTTATTTAAATCTTTTTAAAGTTCAGTTCTAGCATCTGGTGTTAACTATCTCTTTCAATTGGTTATCCACAAACTTGATAAATGTGATTTCCCTGTATTAAGCTTTACAAGCATTTTGTAAAAGATAAGGAGAAGAGCAAAATGTGGTGGTTTTAAAAGAATAAAAACAAAATGTGGTAGTTTTATATTGTACATCGTTCCCTAGATTGATTCACCTATCCACAATTGCGTAATAGTCAAGAGAATGAATAATTAACGTCTTTTCTTTGTTTCTGTGGTGAAACATGCCATTCAGCACATTTTCCATGTAATGAAAATGATACAGGTCTATGTTCCCACCTTTACTTCCTCCTTTGCAAAACCGTGCTCACATGCTTACTGTTGTAAATGGAAAGGGTGGCACTTAATACATAATTGTTGAATGAATGAAAGAATGTGACAAACCTTTTAATTTATTAAGCAAGTGGAAGGATTGTATTTTGTATCCTCCCTTCCGTCCCCACTTTATCTCCATACCCAAAGTACTGTGGAATCATTGAATTAAAAATATTTTTCACATTTGTAACTTACTTAACCATTTATGTCCCTATATCTCCCTAATACACTAGGTGCTTATCAAATATAGGGCATACCTAGAGTTGGAACAATATAACTTTGAAGAGTAATAGGTTTCTTCCTACCATAGATATTGGAATGAGCATCTTCCTTTGGTCACCATTATACTCTTAATTCCAAACCAAAATAATAATAGCAGCTGAGATTGATTAAAAACTTACTGTTTTTTCAGGCACTTTTTCCTAAGTTGAGAACAGTTTAACTCATGTGATATTGTCCAGAAATCTGGTATTTTTCTGATTATTTCCATTTTAGACCAGAGAAACTGAGACAGAGATAAAGGAATTTGCCCAAGGCTGTGTAGCTAATAAGTGGCAGCATCAGGATTTGAGCCACCTGCTCTGCCTCATGATCCCATGTTCCTAACCATATAGGACACTCTTCCTTGTCAAGCAGCAGTTTCAGCTGTGGGAATTAGATAAAAATACATGCAGGGTTAGCATAGGTCCTGTAACATTTCCGAAAAACTAACTCCAAAATAATGGAATAGTCATTTGTATCTTTCTGTATAAAGAATAACTTCACTTTCCTCCTTTGGACCAAATACAATAAATAGTGGCCTTAAAAAATAGAGCAATTACAAGATTCATTTTAATGTTTTTGTTATTTTTAATTGATGGTTATCGCATGTACCTGTACCTGGTGCATTGTAATGGCAGGATGAAAAAGAGAAGACAGTGCGTTTGGTTTGAACAAAGCAAAGGCATGCATATCTAGTATTGTAGTATCATGTGGACCTTGTAAATATCTCTGTTACATGTAAAACAGGTAATTTAGTGTTTTAAGTTTGTAAAAGTACTATGTATATAATACAATTTTATGTTAGGTCATGAATTCATTAATCTAGTCATCCACATTTATTGTTTCTGTCCTGTGTTAATCCTGTTGTACTTTCTGCCTCATCATATTCCTTTTGGCCTCTGTTTTTTTACATGTATCAGAGTTGTCATGATGAAGAAGATGATGATGGTGAAGAAGAAGTGAAGAGTTTTGAAGTAAGATTAATTGTTCTAGATTTATCTTTTTTTCTGTTTTGAAGCATTATCTCATAGCTTATAAATGACATTTATGTTTCTTGCTCCATGGCTTATTGCAGCTTATTGTGTCAAAGAACTGCATGTCAGAAGCTGGATGGACAAATCTGAGTCCTAACGCTTGCTGAAGTTAAAACCAAGGAACATAGAATAGTTAATAATAAAACCCATATGTTCAGAATGAGTGTTCCTGAGAGCCCTCAGAGATGAGATTGCTTCAAATTTTTCTCATCTCAGTGAATGTTGTGGTCTGGAATTTCCAACAGAAATGTGAGGAAAATATTTATTGAAGAGCAACATGACATCAAGTTTTTGATTAACTCCTTGGTTTAATTTTTTTTTTTTCTGAATTGAAGAAGTCTTAAAGATTTGGCCCATTTTGACTTCTGCCCAGTTAGGTCACTCATTCCTTGTACATATGTAAATAGTGCCACATAATGCAGTTTGCATGCATGAGATAGGAATGCATATATTCTTAGGAATATGTTCTATTTTATGATTATTTTCTTAAATGCTCTCAGCTTTTAAATATCTTATATAATTTGAAATGCTGCTTACTCTTAATTAGCCAGGAGGAAAGCAAATATTATTTTCCCCCTTTGCTTATACTGTATTTTCTTTTTTTTGTGCAAGGAAAACTAGTTGTTGCTGACAACTACTATTTTCATTTATTGACCTTTTTTTTTTCATTTTCAAAAAGAAATTAATTGGGAGGAAATAGATTAGATTTTTTTCCCATTAATTTGCATCTCTGGACCTTGAGCTAGAAGTCTGACAATGTGCCAGTAACTAACAATGAGCAGCATTTCATTAAAGTGGACCCATAGAAAAGAATAGTGGAGTAATGGACTCAGAGTAGTGCCCCTTCCAGAAACATCTGGATAGGAGCATCTCTGCAGCACTGAAGTCAATGTGTAAAACATTGAAAAACTCACAGTAATTTGAGAAGAATCAGTGATTACCGCCGGCTGAGAAAAATGCCGTAAGATTAATTTCTTATATGACATGATAATATTTCCTAATACTCCATTCTCATATTCATCTTCAATGAGAAACAGAGGTAAATTTGAATCAGGTGTGAACAGCCAGTGATATTGTTTTTCTGAAGTACACACCATTTATGGTCTAACAGTTGTCTTCAGAGCAATTGTTTATTGCTATTTTGCTTCTTATCCTCATCCTTCCTTAAGGTCACAGGATCCCAACGCAGCAAGGTAAAACTATATATATGTGTGTATTTGTCTGGGTCTGAGTTTCAGTTTTTTGTGACATTTACCTTTGTTAGACCCAACATCTTGGATTCGTTTTTGATAAAAGGTGTTGAAAATCTTTCTACAAGTTTGTAGCTCCAGTGCAGTTGGTCTCTTCGATGTCCCTTCCTTTATACAGGTTTATTTTTCTTGCAATTTAAATATTCATAATTTGAAATTTTATTCTACATGTTAATTTTGAGCTGTGTACTGTGCTGGGGTAAAAGAATCCAGCCCTTTAGGTTATTAACTTTAGGCTAAGGAGTTTTCAGTGTAGCATCTGGCCTCATTCCTCTTGATTTTTTTTTTTTTTTATACCAATCTCATACTTGAAAATAGACAAGAATAATGGCATTGCTGGTGAGATTGGAAAGAAGTCTGCTGTTTTCCTTGTGCTAGTAATACTTTCAATTAGTAATTGGAGATTATGTTCCATGATTTCAATATCGATTTCAGCACTTATTACAGTGAAGAACTAGATGACTATTCTCCCTCTAATATTTTGATTGCTAAGTATTTGGAAAATTTCCTAAGAGAAAAATTTTGATCTAGAATTACAAAATAGTTTACTTTGAAGTGGAACCTCTTAAGTGTTTATCCTCTTTTCATAAGGTTACTGAGTAGGAAAATCAGTCATAAATATTCCAGAAACATAATACCCATAATGACTAGTAAAAAAAAAAAAATGTGTTCAGTGAGTGTAAATCACTTTGCTTTGCCTTTTGCAATAAAAGTAAAGTATTTTCTGTTACTATGAATTTAAAATGACATAAAGAATCTATTTAGAAGAAACAAATGATAATATTTTTAACTCACTTTAATTTGAGGAATTTATTGTTCTTACATCTCACAGTCCTTGAAAATTTTTCAAGTTGAGTTAATGCAGATACTATCAGATGTAGCTTCAATATGGTGGCTATAATGGATAAACATAAAATGGACATAGCACTAAATAATACATGAGGGACATAATGATAGCTAATAATGGGTGCAGTAATATTTTGGAAGATTTTTGTATTTTCATCACTAATTATCTCAGAATTCCTATGAGTTGTTCAGTCATGAAAACATGAAGGGACCTCCTAATATCAACCAAAAATTTGATTCTTTAATTAGCACCAAAGTTGGTGCCTTAAGCATGTGTTGATATTTGCAGGATAGGGTAGATAAGGCAGGTAGATAGGCAGGTCAGGACCAGAGGGTATTGCTGGTTAAAGACACCATTTTAATTTGGAAGATGAGTGCATTTTCTGGGAGATCTGAAGGCAAATACAATTTGGCAAACAGAGGCAAATTTGGTGGCTTAGAAAGGTTCCCAATTTCAGGAAAGAAGGCTGGGAATGTCTAGTAGTGAAATCTTAGAATTTAGGGTATATGATTCAGGGCTGGCCAGAGACAAGAAAGCAGCTGAGGTATAGAGCCTGACCTCAGAGAAAGGGATACTGTGTCTTTGGATTTGGAATGGCAGGCAGGTCCACATATTAGTGAAACCTGGCAATTAATTCCAAGATAAGGGGCATGGACCAGCAGGTATGACTGCCTACTACTAAGATTTCAATCGCCGCATATTCATAAGTGTGGTACAATAGACAACACTTGAGAATTTTGACTTCCTAAGCAGTTATACTGGTCTCCATGTAATTTGGGACTATGACTTATTCCTAATTTATGAATATGCAACTATTTACCAAATATATACTCTGAGTAAGCAATATGAACTCTATCCAAGTTGAGTAACAGTTATTTGTGTACAAACATCTATGAAGATGTTCTTCTCCGAGGCTGACTACATGACACCCACAAAACCACTAAAAAAATTGACCAGACAATTAGGGTTTTGCTTTCTCTTTATAAAGTTAGTAACCTACCAGCCTTTTCTCATTGAGATTTCTGGCTGTTTGATATCATCTGGATAGAATCTAACAGAATTTTTCATATGAGTTAGTTGGCAGTTTCAATAATTCATATAACAAATTGTATTAAAGAGAATAACTTAGCATATATGGTAATTGAATTTTGTACCTGTATCTAGCTGGTTATTAATATTTGCTGTAGTTTCTACTTAAATACTCTAACTGCAAAGTGTTCAACAGATGTGAGGAAGAGGAAAGAAATAGATATTATATGGCATTATAAGGGAATTTTCCTTGAGAATAACATAAGGCTCAAGAAAAATGGTAAACAAGGTGTGGAGACTGAACTTTCCTCAAGTATATACAAGCATTTTTCTTTGTCCATCATATGTATTTTTTATTGATATAATCCTGCTAAGACTTGCATGATTTAATGTGATAATCCCTGTTACATCTATAATATATAAAAATATTCTTTTGCTACAAGGTACATGTTTAGTAATTTTCTTTCAAATTTACTTAATTATTACGTGTGCCCTTTTTTAGATATGGAGCCACTTCAATATCAAAACCATTGAAAAGGATTTTTACAACTTAAAAACAGCCAAAATGAATTGAAAGGAAAGAAATGTTTTACCAGTTACCTAACAAGTTAATTACTGCAGTTGAGTGCCAGTATTTAGCTTTAAGTTTTTCATAAGCCAAAGCAAATAATAATAATAAAGTTCCAAGTAAAATAGCTTTGTTTTTCTGCACATGATGAGTATTTCTCATGTAGATCAATAAAGAACTTTGGTACCATAGAAGACCACTTTTTTAAAAAAGTAATTGTTAATGCTGTGATTTAATTATTTAAATAACGTAAAAGACATATAAGAATATTTGGGCTTCTTGTCAGTTGGATGGTATTGGATTATTTGGGTAGACAAAATTTTAGACACAGAATTCTTAGATTGTATTTCTTTCCAGCTTTGCCCCTGCTTTCCTGAACTCCTTGGCAAACCATGTGTTCTTTTTTTTTTTTTTTTTTTTAAACAGTTTATTCAGACACCATATAATCCATCCAAAGTGTACAATCAGTGGCTCTAGGTATACTCACAGAGTTATGTATTCACTTCCACAGTCATTTTGAGAACATTCTCATTTCTCTGAAAAAAAAAAAATCCCATACTCTTTATAGCCCCCTATTATTGACACTTAGCTTTTGTAAAGTACCTTTGTTACAATTGTTAAAAGAATATTACAATGTTACTGTTAACTATAGTGCTTAGTTTGCATTCATTGTATTTTTTCCCATATACCACCTTTATACTAACACCTTGTAATAATGGTGTATATTTGTTCTAGTTCTTATAAGAACTTTCTTAAAATTGTACAATAAACCACAGTCATCATCCACAACAGATTTCACTATATTACACAGTCCCATGTCTTATCTCCTAGTTTTCCTTCTAGTGACATACATGATCCTTGACTTCCCCTTTCACCATACTCACACTCAGCACTGTTAATTACACTTACAGTATTGTGCTACTATTACCTCTATCCATTTCCATACATTTATAATCAATCTTATTAAAAATTCTGTATACTTTAAGAATCACCACCCACTCACTACCCTCTTTCTAACTCATGGTAAGCAGTACTCTAGATTTTAACTCCCAGAGTTTGCCCTTAGTAGTTAGTTCATATTAGTGAGACCATACAATATTTTCCATTATGTTAACTAGACATAATGTCCTCAGGGGTCATCTGTGTTATTGCATGCATCAGGACTTCATTCCTTCTTACAGCTGCATAATATTTCGTCGTTTGTATATACCACAGTTTCTTTATCCTCTCATCAGTTGATAGACACTTGGGCTGTTTCCATCTTTTGTCAGTTGTGAATAATGCCATTATGAGCATTGGTGTGCAAATGTCTGTTTGTGTCCCTGCTTTCAGTTCTTCTGAGTACATACTTAGTAACTGGATTGCTGGATCATATGGAAGCTCTATACTTAGCTTCCTGAAGAACCATCAAATTGCCTTCCAGAGCAGCTGCACTAGTCTACGTTCCCACCAGCAGTGAATAAGTGTTCCTATTTCTCCACATCCTCTCCGGCACTTGTAGTTTTCTGTTTTTTTGATAACGGCCATTCTAGTAGGTGTGAAATGATATCTCGTTGTGGTTTTGATTTGCATTTCCCTAATATAGTGATGTCAAGCATCTTTTCATGTGCTTTTCAGCCATTTGTATTTCCTCTTTGGAAAAAGTCAGGCAACATTTTAACTATGATTTTACAAAAGATACAGAAACATTTTCAAATGAGTACTTCTCGGGTTTCTGTAAAATCAGAGGCTATAACATTAAATACAGTAAAAGCTTTCCTGTGGCATATTAAGGTAATATAATACAGATTTATTACCTACTGAAAAGCCTGAATTTATAACAGTAGAGCTCAGGTAAGCCAGAGGAATAGAACATTAACTTGTCTTTTAAACCGTCTTTCTCAAATATTAGGCAAATTGCATTATCCTTTGGCAAGTGCTCAATTTGTAATTCACAGACGAGTTCTCTGATGAATGAGTCCCTGAGGTCCTAATATTCTATACTGTTGATTAAAAAGAATTTCCCATGTCTTAGATACTAAATATGCCTGTGGAAGAGCTGACATTCTGAAATAAAAATTTAAAAGGCTGACTTACATTCTCTCCCAAATGGGCCTCAAGCATAAATAAAATGACATCATACCTACTAAAGTACTCAGACCAATAACCAGCTCATACTCCAAAGTAATGCATCTTTAAGTATGGAAGAGTCCATTTAGGTCCAAAATGTTTTAAGAGCTGGTGTTATATAGCACTGCTCCAGCAATAAAAGAACTTTGGTCTGTTGCGGTGCCTCCAAGCTTCTAATTTTGAATAGAATTGCATTTGGTAATTATGTGAGAATGAATTGGCTATAAGATGTACTACCCTCTCTTCTCCCTACCCCATCCCAGGTAGTGATGTGATTTGAACTGTGAATGGGTTTATTTAGTGCTATCCATTTAAGCACTAAGAGAAATATTGTTGACAGGAAATGTTGCCCAAGAAAATGGTCATTTCCATATAGATGGTGTTAGCCTAGTCTTCTGTGTTAAGTAACTTTCACTTGGGAGAGGCTTCCTTACCATTTATAATGCCTGGTATCAGTCTAACATCCCATCTCTTGATGCAGTAAAGATTGTCAAGAAGCTTACTCTTGACACCACCAAAATCATTTCTTCAGTATAAAAAGACAGTACTTATCTTCTACCCTATATTATATATAATTTACCTTGCAGATTAACCAAGTGATTTAAATGTATATTTAAGAGAAGGGAAGCTAGAACAGTTTCCTTATATGCAATATGGAGTCAAAACCTTACCTTAATGAAACTATTCCTTCTTTTTTTATTTCTAGCATCAATATTATAGGACAGAGTTTTGAAGTAGATTTAATATACTGGAATCTGTGCTATGTGTCCAGATTGGTTCATAGAGGTTTCTTGTCTGTGGATAAAAGTTAACCGTAGATTATTGCATTCTTTCAAATGTTTCACGTTATTCTTAATCATGTAAAGCACAGTATAGCAATGCCAGTTTTGGAAAGTACCTGAAATTTGCTTGTAAAATATTGGACTACTAATGATTCACTCATGGTATCAACTGAGAAGAAAGCTTATCCAGAATTTCGAAAGTATGATCTGTTAACGAGTATGTCTGGATTCAAGATAAATTTATCCTTTTTAAACGTAGGTAAGATTGTATATATAAAGCTTATCATTAGAGAATTTGTTTTTCAAGAACTGTTTCAAGATTTCAAGATTTTTCCACCTCAGGAAAAATCTATGATAATAATCTGTTATAATAAGATATCTCCTAAAGTATTCTTTAGTTTAAAGTAAGTTGGATCAGTTACAGTAATCTAAAGTAGACAGGCTTCCTAGGTCCAAGCAGAGAGAACCCTTAAATGTATAAAAATTGGAAAAAATATCTGTATTGAAACAATTATTGGAAGAATTGAAACAATTGTTCCTTTTATCAAGAAAATTATAGTTTTTTGGTTCTTTCTGAAGAAGCTATATGGTATCTAAAATATGGCTTATAAACTGCCAAGAGTTGCTTTCCATACTGTTGAGTCATAGAGGAGAGAAGGGAAAGGAATAATGATGGCCAGTGGTCTCCATTAATCATGTGGTTGCTCCCAGTCTGCCAAGTGCATTTTTATTTATGGAAATGGTTGCCCTCAAGCAATGTTTTAGCCCAAGTTCCACACAAAGCAGAGGCAAAAAGCTTATATGCTGATGTTAACATTTCATGGGGAGGGGAGTATTACGATCCAAGGAAGCAAGAGTGAGGGAAAAAAAGAAGTGGTACAGGAAGAACAAGTGCAAGGTAGTGCATTCCCGAGCTGGCCATAGCTATACAGCAATATAGCTAGCTGCTCAGTCGTGTGGGATGTCTCTAGAGAAAACTTATGCATCATGATACAGTTCTTCCTGGGAAAGAAAGGAGAGCACATTATCTGCTGGCTCCCTCCCTTCTCTTATCTCTCATTGGTCACAGGGAATTAATTTCTTCTTACTTCTTACTAATATCGCCCAGTTCTTCCAGGCAATCCCTGGGGAAGCCAGAGCCTCCTTGGGTCCAGCCTGGCCATTGCACAGACATGAGAGTCTCTCCTCATCCATCAGTGTCATGCATGGGTTCTCCTTGGGTGAGTGGCATTGATGGCAGTGGCCAGCTTTCATAACTATGGTAATGGTGTGAGCCATTTCTAGGGCCACTCTCACTCAGAAGCAAAGCAGGTGGCCAAGGATTGGAGAAAAGGAGCATGGGGAAGAGGGGAGGTATGATGGGGGTGGAGTACTGGGAAAATTGTCCCAGAGCACTGTCCTCTATATTGTGTATAGTAATTTATGCAAATGAATATGTGGCCCTAAATAGCAAGCCATACAGAAGCATGTATATTTAAACATATAAGTTGTATATTTTTAATAAGCACAATAATTTGACTTCATGTGCTGTATTTTTTTCTTTTAAGTAATCCCAGTTGAAGCTTATACTTGATCACAGTATGTACAGTAAATAGGAGTCAGCAGAGTATTAAGAGCAAAGACACTGGGGTGGACCCTCTGTGTCTGAATCCCAGCTATTATCTGTGTGATCTTATGCTTCAGTTTTTCTGTCTATAAAATGGAGTCAATTGTAGTATCTCCTTCATAGGCTTGTTACAAGGATTAAATTAGTTAATGCACATAAAGCACTTAGAACATAGCCTATCACCTAGCAAGCTCTATGTAAGTGTTGCTGTTATTATTACATTTAATCAATTTCACTTTCCCTGTTAAAGGGGAAAGCCCACGGAGATACTTTTGGAATTGTGAACACAAGACCACACCAGGCGGGAGAGCTGGACTCACATCCTGATGCTGACTGTGTGACCTTCAGTGTGAAAGAAGGGAGCTGACCCCGTCTCTGTGTTCATGCAAAAGAAAGTTTTTTTCTACTCATTTCTACAGGTTTTTATAGCATACAAAGTAGTCTCCTACATGACTGTTTTCAGGTATTTCAGGGAGGGTACATTTTTTCTAAAGCCATGAGGTGTGATTACATGTCTTTGATCTCAAGGGAGAATTTCTTTGAGGCTAGACGGGAAACAGCAGGAACAGCAAACAGGAGCATGGAAGGAGCCCAGCAGGAGCCCAGGGACTATTCCCTTATCTAAATTGCTGCCTGCCTTCAGGCATGCAAAGCTTTGGCCTTCTCCCAGCTTGGTGCCCGCCTTCAGGCTTCTGAGGCTGGAAAGTGGCCCCACTGTATAACCTATCAAGCCAGGGAACCTTCCGTGTCTCTGCACTTCAGCAAGTCTTTGAATTAAAATCTTTGGAATAGATATTCTCAGGGGTAATGTCCACCTTTAAAATTGTTTGATTTACTACTTATAAGTAAGTTCTTTTCATTTTTCAGGATAATATCACAATTCTTGTACATATGCAGATATTGATAAAGGCATGCAAATTTTTATTATTTTTCTTCTGCTATTTGGGGAAGATTGAAAAAGAAAAACTCCATATTTTTTACTACAGAAATGTGGCAGTGCATATGTCTTTATAGAAAATATCTAGCATATATATATATATATATATCCACCGTTTCCAAATTTGAAATATAAAGCATCACACAATTGCCATAATGTTGTTAAGATGGGGGGAAAAAAAAAGAAATGTTGAGGAATAAAAGGAGATAGAGACACAAGTAGAGCCTTCCAAGAATGGGATTATTCCACAAGTATATGCCGTAGAGACTTGTTAATTTGAAGTGGGTGTTTGACACAGTTGATTCCAACCTTTCTAGGAGCCAGAATAAAATTACACAAATTTAACAATTCATTATATTAGTAAAGAAAAACTTTGTGTTGGGGGAAACATAAATATTCCTGAAGCTAACATCCAGAGGCATTTTTGTGAAGAGAATAATGTGTGATATAATGAAAAAGGTCTTCAACAGTTGAGTAAAAATAATTACTGAGAGGCCAATACAATAAAGTCCTGCTTTACAGGTCCAATCTGAGGATGGCTCGGTGTAGAATGGGTACCAGGTATCTAGAAGAATAAAAGGAATATGTATCCTTAAGACAATCTCCTGAAAACTCTTCCTCTAGGCCATCAGGTAACATTTGGCAGGGAAATTGAGACTTTATCAAGTAGATAGAGTGCAGCTGTCCACCAAGAGTTTATCAGGGGTAGCATTAATAACCATTTGTGAAAACTGAGAATAACAGACTTGAGAGCTTCCAGCATTGAGAATTCTTAAAATCCAAATAACAAGTTGTTATGATCCCTTGCATGAACTTTATTCTAACTTCTCATTTTTCAACTGATTAATCCACTTTCTGGCATGTCAAGATCTAACCGTATTTTCATATTATTAGCTGTCATCAATAACTTTATCATTTTTATTCTCTCTTTTGTCAGGCTATGGTAATTGAAAAAGAAATACATAGTACTTGCTTTTTGTGTTCAAGACAGCATCCAATGTTTTAAAGGCTTAATCAAACAAACAGGTCTAAATGAAAGCTGCTTTAAATCAATATTGTGCTCAGTATAAAACACATTCCCTTTTCTGGTTTTAGAGTTACTCATTCTTTTCTCTGATTTTTATAGTTTGTTGATGGAGCTATTTGTAGTGTAGTACATGTTTTAATGGCAGGACCTTGAAAGAGAAAACTATTTTTACTCACCTGGTTTTATGCATTAGCATGCTATTATTAGTTCTAAATAGGCTGAATCCAAGTGAAACAATATTCCAACTGAAATGCAAGTGTATATGATACAGAAAGAAGAGTTAAAGTCACATTACAAAGTACACCTACACTTCTGAACCTGCAGTACGTGAGGTTTGATGTTTTTGTTGTCTCTGATTGTATGCTAGTAGAGCTTTGATATGGCATTTAAACAGAGTTTGCTTAGGGTAAAGATAATTTTTCTTCTTTTATTAGGAATTATTAAAGAGAGCATTAGAAACTGTACTAATCCTGTTGGAAAGTAGAATTGTGAAGATCATTGAACTATTTGAAAGTTCAGTTAAAGGGAATGGGCAATGATGAAAGGTGCAGATAAGAAACTAAATGAGCTAACCATAATAATTTTATTATTATTTGTGTATAATTCTAAAGACATCTCTGACTATGTACTGACAATACACTTTCAAAAACATTTCATATTGTATTCACTTTAGTTCTTCAAACAAAAATTTGTTTAAAGTATTTCAGATTAAATTGTGCAAACTACATGGCATCATGTGATTTATGTCCTTCAAATTTTATTTAACACCTATTATGTGCAGGGAACCATAATGTATGTACAGTGTGTGGTGGTGTGATTTAAACAAATGAACAAAAACTGTTCTGACCCCTATACCCATGGATCATTACTTCTAAAATTCTACACCATTTGCTTATTTATTTTTATTTTGGGAAACCATCCATTTTTAAACAAGTGTTTTATAAGTCTTATAAGTGTGTATAAGACTTATAGGTGTTTTACTAATATGGTGGGTCAACTGTATTTGAATACGGCTAATCTACAATTTCAGGAGCTGAAATATAGAACAGAATTAATTGATGTGACTATGACTCTTGTCTATCCTTTCTTCCCACTTAGTTCTGTGTTGGCCTGTTTTGTGTTGTAAACCAAATAATTAGTACCCTTTAACTCATTTTCATCTTTTTCCCCATAATTATCCGGTTAAATCTCCTGTGTTTCAGTTCTTTATTTTCTTGTAATATTGAGATTGGATGTCACTTTTCAGATCTTGACTACATTTAAGATGTCAAATTAAAATATTTATATTGAGTTAATATTATTAAATTATGGAATTTTTTAATGAGTTCAGTTCATGGAAATTTCTATTTTCTTATATTATAACTTGCTTCCCCATGCAGTGTAAGATAAAAATCTGAAGACCTGGAAATGCAAAGAAATAAAACAAGATAAATAGGCTCATTTGGCACAATTCACAGCCATAGACTTGGAAGCCCTACCTTTGAAGGGCTTGTTTGCCCCAAATGTACATGTAATTGAGAATGGCCCTTTAGAACCAATGTGAATTTCTTTGCTATTA
The DNA here is from genome assembly GCF_015220235.1 of Choloepus didactylus. Classification (NCBI taxonomy): domain Eukaryota; kingdom Metazoa; phylum Chordata; class Mammalia; order Pilosa; family Megalonychidae; genus Choloepus; species Choloepus didactylus. The sequence continues at coordinate 22,482,996 of NC_051308.1, forward strand.
TTAGGTTGCCCTGGTTTAAATGACCATTATGGGAATAAACAATCTGTTTCCTTGAAGGAGCATGGAACAATTATAATTTTTTTCTTCCTATTTTATTATTTCTTTTTCATATAAGGCAAGATGTTGAAGAACCAAATGATTTTTTTTTTTCTTCTGGCCTTCCTCCTTTTTCCCTTTCAAGTGCTAAAAGGCTAAGATACTCTTAGTTAAAATGAAAGTAAGTTAGCAATTTTATTACAAACTTCAGTTATACTAAAAGCAAATCAGTGATGACTACTTCAATTCAGGGACTGTAATTTCATCATGGGTCTGATATTTGACCACACTTGACCTTGAAAAGGCTCGTAACAATTTTATTAGAATAACAGCTAACAATTCTTGGTTGCTTCTGGCAATCAGAACATTTTGCCTAAGAGAAAATTCAAATTATAGAGCTGTTCTTTTTTCTTACCCTTCCTCTGTAACCTTGGAATAATTTAATGTCCAAAGTGCAGTTGAAGGTATAATTGTGTTTATTTAAGACCTTTTGGTAGTTTAAGTAGGTGGGGGGAGGGCGGGGGGGAGACTACTTTTTAAAAGTTGCTTTCAAGATGCTAGTTGCCTAAGACACTTAAAAAATCAATCTCCAATTTGCTTTAAAAAAAACTTATTTGCAGGAAATTTGAAGTGAGAAAATTTTTTTCTTCCCATATAATCCATCATTTTATGGTCTGAAAACTTTCTGGTTTAGCTTTCAAGGTTTTTATTTTTCATGTCCAAAGATGAGATTAAATTACATACCCAGAAGCAGTTCTCAAAAGTCAAAATGCTGAAAAGAAATAACATTAAAGTGCTTCCAAAGCAAGAACTTCCAACTCAGTCTAATAAAGAGAAAATTCAAGACAGATGTTGACCTGATTGCTGCTTATAAAGTACATCTTTTCCTGCTTCTAGATCAGAATCTTTTTGATTCAGTCTTTTCTCAAATGAGTCTCAACCTCACCCCAAAATATTATTGCAATTTAGATGCTATGTTTAAAAAAATAGTAGTGATCTTTGCTCCAGGAAGTTTATTCTAGTTTATCTTCTGATATCGTATCTATTTCTTGATCCTCCTGAGAATCATCCGTGCATGATTTCAGTTACCAAAGAGGATACTGGGATCTTAGACTCTATTGTACAAGTTGTTCTGACAGGTTTTTGAGCCTATCTACCCATGTGTGGAGCACAGACAGCCAAGAGGTTTTTTGGTGTTTTGTTTTTGTTTTTGTTTTCCAAGAGTATATGGCATGCCTCCATTCTCAGTCTTCTTTGGGTTTCTTTATTTGTTCTTTTGGCTCAATAGAGTAATTGCTTTTTCTGACTCCCTTGCCTCTCTAGTTGATGAAAATGATAGGACAATTCCTTAAGCTAATAATTTCTTGTCATCTTCCTACTGAAAAATTGTTTTACAAAATAAGTTGGTTAAGCTGGGAAGCCAAAGTTCCAGATACAGCTCTGGCAATGGGAGAAATGTAAAAGATTGTTGGGTCTAAAAGGAAGAATCAAATGTTGCTCATCAATTTTAAACAATAACTGAAGAGCAGGCGAAAGGGTCTTCTTTCAGTTTTTTTTTCTGAAACTGTGATGTAATGACAAAATGATTTGTGTGTCTGTGTGGTTTTGTTTTTGTTTTGTTTTTGACTTCACAGGAAGAGGTTTAAACATGAAGGCAAACCTTTTAGGTGTTAGCATGGCTACATATAAAGCAAAGCTGCCTCTTTTCTTTTCTTTTCTTTGCTTCCATTTAGGCCTATCACGTAATTTAAGAAAAAAATAAAATTTAACCACAGGAGCTCTAACTATAGTGTGAAAAAAAACCCTGATCAATTTTGTTTTCGCAGCACGATATTATCAAAGATTTAAGAAACAAATTTGCCAGCCTCGGCGAGAACTCTCTGGTAACAGCATAAATGTCTGTGTTGGTTGCTTTTGATTTAAAGGTTTCTTTTTTCATTTGTTTGAGCCCATTTCTTTCCCCCCTCCTTTTAGTTTACTTTATTTTTCATATTCTGTAACTAGCAAGCCTTCATTTTTTAAACCTCTTCCATCTTCCAGTGTCTATTTTTCGTACTTTGGATGGAAAGTTTATGGCAGCAAAGCTGTCACCCTGGCTACCTCTGCTGCAGCTCCTCCTGCTCTTAGGTCATATATGTTTTGGCCGTTGTGTTTATGGACATGATACTAATTGACTGTTTCATGTCCCATTGACTAAGCTTTTCTACCGCACCATTTGATGGACGCGCTGTCATAGGGCTCTATGCAACTTTCATTCTGCAACTTATACTGCTTAGTTCCTCCTCAATTCTCCAGTGAACTGGATTGCTCAAGTGAATGGTCATGCCAGTCTTGAACTTGCTGTGCCTTTATATTTTATTTTTATTTTCTTCTTTATGTTTTCAGTGGTAGTTTCAGTGGAGAAGAACAAACTCCAGCCATTGCTCTAGCAGCACCATGCAGTATCGTTTGTTACCACCAGAGAATACAAAATATAAAGGCACATTGCATCTTTTATTCTTTGGGGGTGAGGGGGGTGATCTGTATCATAAGTCCACCACTTAGTTGAAGCCTACCTTTTTAATCCATATCAGCTTTCAATTTTGCTTAAACTCCAAGACTTCTCAGTTAAAGTTTTTCTGTGATTCAGTGATAACTTGCAACTCGAGCCATTTGCTGAGCAGTATCAAGTTATGGCCATGACATGGGAGATTATTAAAAATGTGACAAACTTATGCACAAATGTATAATTCAAAAAGTGCAAGTTTAACTGATGAAGTACAGTGCTTCAAAACTGTGATACACAGGCTTTGGACAAATCAAATAATTAAAATTGAGAAAATCCATCCTGATAAACCAGTACCAAAAGTATATCAAGAAAAATATAAGAGGAAAAAACGAAGAGTTGAGTATGTTGATATCTGTTTAATAACATTGTTGGTGTTGAAATGGTTGATAATGTTGTCATAGAGCCCATACATGAAGAGATGACTAAAAATACGGTCTTTAGAAAGCTGCTCTGCTCGCTGATAGCCACAAAATAAATGGTTGGGATTTGTATTCAGGAAAAAGAAATGGAAAAGCAGAAGCTTCTGTACCAGCAAGCCAGACTCCATGACAGAGGAGCTGCTGAGATGGTTCTACAGACAATCAGTGCCAGCAAAGGTGAGGTGGTTTCTTCAGATTATTCTTCAGATTTCCTTGTTACTCTCTGAGTGCTCCTACAGTTAAATTCCACTGATTTCTTTCTTTAGTCCCTGAATTTGTTGTTCTTCACTATGTCAGGTAACTATTCACAAATATGGTCTCTCATCAGATAGATTTACTGTGTCCAAAGGTGTTTTTTTTCAGACTCATAGGAGATTTATTTTTGTTTTTATAAGTTTGGGAAACTATAATATTATGACTAAACTCTCACAAACTGATCATATACATCATGGGTTGGCAAACTTTTTCTGTAAAAGGACAGACAGTAACTCTTTTCAGCCTTGTGGGTTATTTGATCCCTGTTATAGCTATTTAACTCTGCCCCTGTAGCATGAAAGCAACCAGAGATGGTACATAAACAAATGGATATGGCTGTGTTCCAATCAAACTTAATTTACAAAAAACAGGTGGCAAACTGGATTTGACCCTCAGGCTATAGTTTGCTGAACCTTGATATAAATGTTTAGACTTTTTAACAATTAATCAACTTACTGTAGTATATCTCAGTAGCCAGCCTTTTGAATAGGCTTTGTCTTATATTAGTAATATCTTCTTTGCTACACATTTTTAATAGAGTTTGTAATGGAAAGGAAAAAGTAACAGTGATACAGTCTGCTATTAAGACTCCCCAAATTATGGAGATTATTTCTATTTTTCAAATAAGTAAAGGTGAATAACTTAAAAATAAATATAATATGCTAAATGTTGGACAGCTAGTTGAATTTTTAATTTTTTTCATTATTATCTGAATAATTAAAAATTGACAATAGTCATCCTAATAAAGCAAGACTATAAACATTAAAATGAAAGTGATGAAAACGATAAAAGTTTTTCAACTGTAACATTACTGGGGTGCAGGAAGGAGGGGAGAAATTTTGGAAATTTTGGAGATACTTAACCAAGTTATAAGTAGCTCATATTCATTTTGATATTATTTTAACCAGATGATTAATTTTTATTTATTCATTTTAATATTATTTTAATCACATGATTAATTTTGAAGCTTAATTTCAGGTCTCAGTATTTCAAAAGCAACTCTTACTTCCTATTCTTTTTTTCTATATCCTCATATAGTTTCAATTCTGGATATATTACACAGAATTTAATAACAGTATTGATGGCAAAATTAACATTATTACTATTTTAATATTTTTTGGTAAATAAGGCTGTCTGCTCCACTCCACCATTAAACAGATTTGTAGGGGGTAATTATTTTTAAAGAATACATTTGGGGATAGAACCAGTTAATGTGGGAAGTGAAATGATATAAGGAAGGATATTCTTTATGTCTTTAAGGAGAAACTGGACCAATGGTAGCTGCTACTTTGAAACTTGGAATTGCTATCTTAAATGGTGGGAACTCTACCGTACAGCAGGTAATGTCTTTAAGCCATTTATATAATTTTTTTTCAAATAAACAGACTATATGGTAACAAAACTATTAGTGGTAAAATTTTTCGTTTTCTGTCTAAAATATGTCTGTCTTTTTTATGGTCACATTATCCCAATATCCAAGTGTCTTCTAGTTAGTAAATTAAATACCCTTTAAGAGACATTAACTCAATTAGGAAGTCTGAAGACAGGTTATAATATGCCATTATCTGAAATGCTACATTTCATGTGACTAAGTTAACATAAAGCCAGCTGTTTTTAAGTGTTAATAAAAATATCCTTACATAGAGAACATGGTTTGGTATCTACCTAAAGTACAGTTTATAGTATTGTTCCTTCTATAAATTGATTCCCAGGATTTTATTGTATATTTGCTATGGCTCCTGCTCCTAGGTTAATACGTAAGAAGAATACACTAAAATATTTTTCATCATAATTCTTTCTAGCCTCCCAGGAATGAGAAAATCACCTCCCATTCGGGTTTTGTAATTATGTTATGTTTTGAAAGTTAGACATGATCTGGGTTGGCATTTTAGTAATTTCAATCAGTTATCCAAAAACATGCAATCTCTATGTCTAACTGAAGGCCAGAGTCTGTGAGTTTGTTAAAATGAGTATTTCACTGTCTTAAAAAAAAAACTGTCAGAAACAAGATGTCACAAGTTGTGCACAGCACACCTCTGGGGACACCACTCATCTGAACTTTGATGTGGCCCTGAGCTCAGAAAAATTCTTTTGCTAATTGAAAAAATACGAAAACAGCAAAACACAAAAACCAAAAACACCAGTATATAAGAAGCAGATTGTTATTCTAAAACTAAAATCTGTCTCCTGTTTTTATATTTTTGGCTTCTGTTTGGAAAGGAAAAAAGGATCTAATAGCATAGAACTAATAGCCATTCTTTCTTGGATAAATTTTAGTTAGCAGTTAAAGGGTTATCCTGACATAAGGAAAGAAAGGCCAGGTCTGCCTTCAAACTCCTTTGTATTTCAGAATCACCACATTCAGAGACCAAGCTTCTAAAAGATCTTTGAATCTAAGAAAAGAAAAGCAGAGGAAAATTGAAGTTTCCTTTGGTTTGGTGAAATTTGGGATTATTTTAAGCAGCAATTGAGAATAGGTGAAAAATTCATCTTGAAAATGTTTCTCAAATTGTGTATTATTTCCGTAAATACAGTCATAACATTTTAGAACAGGAAGAGAACATAGAGACAATATATGCCAGGAGTTCTTGATCCTCTGTTTTTTTAATGCCATAGACCCCTCTGACAGTCTGGTAAAGCTTATGGACCCCGCTCAGATAATGTTTTTAAATGAATTATATAAAGTTGCGTGGGTTTACATAAGAAACCAAATATAGTGAAATTAAATTATCAAAATATTATAAAAACAGATTTTTGATAAAGTAATATGTGTGTTCCTTTATGAACTCATTAAATAGAATAAAATTGGGTCAATTACCATAATTGAGGGGAAAATGGTTAGCATAATTTATATTTTGAAATATTGGCAGTGACTATAATGTGATATGAATATATCCATAATTTCTATTGGTTTCTAAATAACCTAATCCTAATTTTTTTTATTGCCAGCATTGATAGTTGAAAGGAATGCTAAATTTCAGTTAGAAATTAGTGAAAATAAGGATGTATTTTTTTTCTATCCAGTTTCACAGATATCCTGAATTCTCTGTGAACTTCAGTTTAAGAATCCCTGATCTTTAATTTTATAGGCAAAGTATATTGAGTCAAATGTATTCTTTCTTCTCTCTCCCATTGAGTCACACATATGGAAAGCCTAATCATTTGGACTGAGAAGTGATTATACTCCAAGGTGAACTTGGTGACAACTTACCAAAATGCCCCACAGAGAACTTAAGAGAAAAAAGCAACTATGTGATAGTCTTACAACTCCAAACATGAAATGGTGGCAAATATCATGAAAACAATACTAGTCTAAATTTGTCCTTTGATCATTAGGGTATGACTCACTCTCTGATTCTCCTTACATCAAGCCATGAATACGTGAACAAAATTTTCTGCTTATGGAATCTCTCTGGCGTGACCAGTTCCATTGATTTTCATAACTAAATGGTTACGACTTAAGAAAGAAAGAAAAGGAAAAATAAAGGAATCCTATCTAATCTTTCTACAATTTGTCAAAAATAGTTTCCCTTGCCTTATGTTTCATGTCAAAAGATCTTCATTGTATGGTGCGTACATAGACTCAGAAGTCCTTGGAGTCAGAAGGAGCCTTGAGAGATCGTATCATATTGTCCTTGTTCTCTATACAGATTTATCTTTTTCTCTGGAACTTCAGATATGAATTCTGCTACCTCCCTCCGACCATCTAAGCCTCTTAGTTTCAAAAGAACAATGAGAACAAATGCTTAGATTTATTAGAACAATAAATTGTCATACACTCTCAAAGACTGTGTTTGTGTGTGTGCATATGCATATATTTGTGTGTACACATACATACATATATTCTTTGTATGTGTGTGTGAATATGCATATTCCTCAGTTTTATGTGCATATGCATATATTTGTGTGTACACATACATACATATATATATATACACACACTTTATATGTATGTGTGAATATGTGTATTCCTCATTTAGCTTTATGTTACCTTTGATTTCTGGGAAAAAAAATTACTGAAATTTTGACTGCAGAGCTAAGCCCTGTTTAGAACAACATGGATAAATGAGAATCATGCTCTTCTCCTTAGGATTTAGAGAAAAGAAGTGTCTTTATTTCCTTAAAACCTTTGATTTTACCTTCTGTCATCTTGTATAGTCCTTCTTATTTGAAACCTCCAATACATTTTATCCACATTAGAAATAACTTTCATTATGCTATGGAAAAATAAGAAAACAAGATGTAGTCTTACATTGCTTTAGTATTTTCTGTATTTCTGTTTAAACCTTTGACCACAGATTTTGAGCATCATTCTGAGAAAGAGGAGAAAAAAATTACTGGTCAAAAGACACTCATATTCCTTAGGTGTAGGTACTATAATGATGAGAACTGAATCCCTGACTATAATATTAGCATATGGCAGTCACAACTGTCAGATTTTTATGCCCTGGGGGTAAAAAAAACACTTTTGTTTGGGAATCTTCTGTGAATGGCATCCAGATGGATCTGCTTCCCAGTTAGCTTGAAATAAGTATCCGGGTCTCCAAATACTGAAAGAATGACTGGAAGTGAATTAAGAAAAGATGTATTATTTCCCCATTATTTCAGGTGCTTCTTGTGTTTATATGAAGCAGCAACCTTGTTCCAAGCTGTGTTTATTTACTGCTGCAGCTATGAATGTACAACTATGTTGTTCTGACACATTTGTCACTATTTCATGGTAAAGATGACATTAGTAATATTTGTATGTACTGAATATTTTTAATCTTTATTCCAGAATAGAAAGCATGTTTTTGTTGTGGATTTTTAAAATTTTGTTGTGTTTATTTAACAAAAAAGCACAATTTGTGTTTAGTGACCATATGGTTTATATATTTGACTTTAGAAAATGCTTGACTACCTCAAGGAGAAAAAGGATGTGGGCTTCTTTCAGAGCCTTGCTGGCCTGATGCAGTCATGTAGGTAAGGAAATGCTTTCCTTCCATTTGTTCTATTCAGTTGGTTCAATTTTATGAATAACTTGCTTTACATTATTGACAATAATTATACATAAAAAATTTTCAATGATAAAACTCACTCTAAAGTGGGGTTAAGGGGCAGAGCCTTGTTTTCTATCTTGTTGTTAGGGTGTTAGTAACGTCTTAACTCAGTTACTCAGTATTAATAATGTCTTAAAGTAGTCTTCCCTATGCTCAAATGGTTGCCTAGGGACCTTGAAGAATCACTGTGCATTCTGCCTACTGGAAAATGAGTAGTGCATGATTTAAAAAGAGAAAAAAAAGAAAATTCTATTCAGTTTTATATGGGGGTCTGTAAGCCGTTTCTCATTAAATGATCCTTAATCATCAAATCTATGATAATCATTTTTTATTTTTTTACAGTATTTAAGATAATTTGGTCAAAAGCACCTGACACATACTTTGAAGAATAAGCTATTCTTACTGGACAAAATGTTATTATAGTTTTATGTCAGTATGTCTTCTAACTTTGCAGTGTGCTCCCAAACTTGAAACTCATTCATGCCTTATGTTTGGCTATTTCGTGAAATATTGCAGTGTTAGCCCTAGGGAGAATCTAGTACACTCCTAGGGAAAGTTGATTTCTGAACATTGAAATGAGGCATGTTTTTAGTGTTTGTTAACATTTGGTTCTCATTTCAGGTTAAGCGCTTTTTAGACATGGATTTTCTCTCTTGAACAAGAACATGTTCTAATATTAGTTGTCTAAATGCTTTCCTCTCTGTTGTTGTAGTGTCCTTGACCTGAATGCATTTGAGCGACAAAACAAAGCTGAAGGACTTGGAATGGTGACTGAGGAAGGATCAGGTATTAATGATCACCTGTCCCCTTCTCCCCTGAAATGAGTCCATTAGCAATTATCTTTTCTAGCAGAAACATAAAAGGTCACTTTACAATTGATAAAATACTGATGTGACTTATTTAAATGAATAATTAGACACATAGGTCACACCCAAAAACCAGTCTTCCAAATTAGTCCTTAACTCCTTTTTGTCCCACACCTCCTGCCAGTGGCCTGTCCACTAGCCAAACTGTTTGATGAAAGACATGAAGGAGCAATTTTTGTGTTCAGATGACTCTAATCATGTTATTTACATGTGTGCTAAAATAATAATTTACATGATCTTAGAGTTTTTCTCTGTAAATGTATTCGGGTATAAACTAAAACATTTAGTGAGCAATGCATTTAAAGCAGAAATAAACACTGCTGCACTCTCATTTTAGGTATATTTATTAAGAAAAGAAATTCTCATCAATATTCTTTGTTTTGATTTATTTTTATTCTTTTATGTTTGATTTTTAAACTAATTTAATAAGGCCCTGTGTGTCTATGTGTTTTTGTTTGGTCTGGTTTGGAATTGTCATTAGTACATTGGGTCTTCTATAGTACTAATCTTTTTGCAAAAATGAATTTTCTCCCACCTGACATGTGTAGTCATTGCTTGCCTTTCTGAAATATTTTAGAATTAACCCAATCTCTCTAATTATCTCTGCATTTTTGTTCACTCAAGTAGCAAAAGAATTAACTGCACATTTCTTATTGTACTTTAAAGTCTGTTATTTATTCATATTCTAATATTGCTACTACTATGTGACCCCTATATCATTTTATTTTCTGCTTGGCATTTGAATGTACAGCTTCAATTATTAAATAAAAGACCTACCAAGGCCCTGTCTGGAAAACATGGAGCCACACAGATCTCAGGGGCACATTGCCTGACAGCTTCTAGCACCTCACAGAAGTCCCGGGCATTTTTCATCTATAAAGTGCCTGACTTCCCTGTCTTGGAATTATAAGTTAATTTCATTTTTCCCCAGCAGTTATCACATCGTCATGTCATGGTGTTCCCGAGGCTCTGAACACGATTCTGTTCATCTTTCTTAATCACTGTTTATATCAGCTCCCTCAAAGGAATAGCTGCCACACAGCTTTATTTACACAATCTCCAACCCGCAGTCAGCCAGATATAGATAGGGATAAAATTCTCAAGTCTCATATCAGAAATAACTTTGTGTGAGTGACTATTCTGATGTGAGATTTATTTACATCTCTGAATATGATGTTGGTTTGATTTGTTTATTCTTTTTTTAACACAAGAAATAATTGCTCAAACTGATTAACTAATCTTGTATTTTATGTCCTCACAAATGGCAAAACAAAAACAAAATCTCAACTTCTTTCTTGTCCCCCATTTCCTTTTCTTTCAACTACTGTAAATGTACTGTCCTTACTTCCTCAGTCATCACCCATGAGCGTGGTAATGATTTTAAAAAACTACCTTTTACTTATTTGCTCCTTTATTTGTTGTTAGCTTTTTGTACCCTTGATAGTGGAAGTTTTTGTGCTTTTTTTTTTTCTTTTACTTTTATAGACTGTTTAAACAAGTAGACTGCTTAATTTCCATCTTTGTGCATCTTGTTATTTTTAAAATTTTTATACCTAGCTTTCCTCTCTTTTTTTTCTTCTTCCTGTGAGGATGTCAGTTATCAACATATTCAATATGAAAGGGCAACAAGCGTTTAAATTACTTTTTTGTATTTTTTTTGTTCTGTTTCTTTCATATAAGAACATTTCTAGTGGGCCCAGTGTTTGCAATTGTTGTATAAATGAATGATAATAGAATGTGTGCTATAGTCTTTCTGTGGCATTTCTGTTTTGAATATACCGTGGCTTTATGGCTGTACTGATTGGTGCACAGGAAATCACGGCAGGTCCACAATGGGCTGCAATGGGCTGACTTTCTTCCTGGCCAGTGGGTGCTGGTATTTCCCTTTCACATATTAGGAGAACTACTGAGATTTTCTCTGTTACTTTGAAAATATCACAGATTAAAAATCTTAACATAAAAAACTAAGTTTCATTCTTGAGACCAAATTCAAAAAGTAGTATAAATAGTAGCAAATATTTACTCTTCCAACTAATATAATCATAAAACTGGCATTAGTACTTCAAGGTGGTTTCTAAAAGACATTCTATGCCATGGTTATAAAGAAGGGGTTAGGTTTTGAATAGTGCCTAGTAGGTCAACAGGGCTTTAGAGATTAAATTGTGCTTTCTGGAAACAGTCTTTTGCCTTCATCAAGAGACATAATAGAAAAAGCAAGGGCAATTTATTAGCTGTATTAGTATTTTATTGATTCTTATATTGTTTTAGGAACACCTTTACTGATTCTGCCTTTTGGTGTTATTTTACATTTTCTGTTACATGGCCGTCTTTTTTTTTTTCAAGATTCTACAAAAGTTAGAAAAACTTGTAACATCATAGGAGAAGGAAAAATCAGTCATACCCTTAGGAATGTATAGAAAAGACTGAAAAATCCAAATTTGTTAGTGTGTCAAATCATGAAGCTCAGGCATCATAGACTGGACACTGAGATAATCTAAACCTTCTCTTCCCTAATCAGCTCTCTTTATTAGTGCTAAATCTCTACCTGATGATGGTAATGTGAGCATAAACTATATAGCCATGGAAAATGTATAAATTGAAATGCATTAACTTTTTGATACCCACAACCCTCTGATGAGGTAGATATTACCTATATATTTACAAATGAGGGGACTGAGAAACAGAAATGTTACATGGCTTTTCCAGGGTCACGAAGCTGAGTGCCAGAGCCCATACCAAAATGCAGACATTCTGCCTCCCACTGCTTTATTTACCAATTCCAATAAGCCTAGCACGTTTTTGCCCATCTTTCAGTATTATTTAGGGCTTATTACATGTCTGCTCCTAATTTAGATGGTACTTTTTGTCTCTGCTCCCTCTGAAGATGCCTGGAAAATATTGTCCAATCTCTTGACAAGTTTTGGATTTATTTAGTTAAAGTTTTAAAAATCACTTTTGAACATTTATGGTTAAAATGTTCCTAATCTGTCATTGCGATACCAGTAGGAAATAAGTACTTATCCAAGGTTTGTATACGAAGATTTCAGACTAATTAATTATACTCCTTTTTCTACTGCTGATATTGTCATGTAAGTTTGCCCTGTGTCCCTCTGTACCCTCCTCTTTCTAAATTTCCCCCATTTCTAGGAAAGCCTGGACCTCCCACTTGTTTTTTTTTTTTTTAAAGCTTCTTCAGCAAGTATGTTTTGTGGGTTTGTGATGTGCTCAGTGTTGTCCTCTGTGTGTATTTTTTATTCGTATGTATTTTTTAACAATATAATGAAATTCAAAACCAAAAATCTGTATGAATATTTGGAATTTCATTCCACTCTTTGATTTTATTATTTTTTTTTCCAGAATCATTTAACCTCATCACTAAATCATTATGAGCTTGAAAGTGCAATTTTCCTTATCAAAGATTCTTTTTGGAATATAGTAAAAGATGTTGCATTTTATTTTTTGATCATTCTGTGGTGGTCCTAGGCTTCATAAACAATATGAAATTTTGAAGTTGATTTGATTTCTCAGAAATTATTTGGTTTTTAAAAATCATATTTAAAACATTAACTATCAATTAACCTTTCCAAAATTTTTATCTGTATCTGATAATGTGTTCCATTGAGGTTATTACTGATATCTTTATAATGACCTCATAAAATTATATGGAATTGAAGCAAAACAGATTAATTTTGATTAAATTACTGCAGTCCTTAAATACTGGCTATCCTTTGTTTTTAACCTTTAATATTAAAATAATTTCAGACTTACAGGAGAGATGCCAGAATAACGGAAACCCAGACAGAGAACTCCAATGTACCTCCACTCCGCTCCCCTGATATGCAGATTCACCAATTTCAATATGGCCTTTACCATATCACTTTTTCTGTCTATCGTCTATCAACTTATCTATCTACCTATCTGTGCTAATTCCTGAATTTGAGAACAGATTGCATATATCATACTTCTTGAACACATAATACTTCCATGTACATTTCCTTTGAACAAGGATATTCACTTATATATTTACCTTAAGTGCAATTATCAAATTCAAGAAAGTTAACATTGATATAAAGCTTGCATTCTATATTCTATGTTCCAATTTTTCTTATATCCCAGTAATATCTTTTGTCCTTTTTCTCCATTCTTAGATCCCACCTAGTATCATGTATTACATTTAACTGTCATTATCCCTTCAGTTTTTCTTTTTCTTTCTTTCTTTCTTTTTTTCTTTCTTTCTTTCTTTCTTTCTTTCCTTTCTTTCCTTTCTTTCTTTCTTTCTCTTTCTTTCTTTTTCTTTCTCTTTCTTTCTCTCTTTCTCTCTCTCTTTCTTTCTTTCTTTCTTTTCTTTCTTTCTTTCTTTCTTTTTTTTTTTTTTGGTGGAAACTTATATCCCATATAAATCTTCCCATTCCATCCCCTCGCAGGCATACCATTCAGCGGCATTATCACATTCATAGTATTGCAGTTACCCTCACCACTGCCCATTACTATAACTTTCTCTTTGCCCCAAGCAGAAACCCTGCACTAATTTTGCATTAACTTCCCATTGCTCCTAACCCTGGCAACCTGTACTCTGCTTTTTGTCTCTATGAGTTTGCATATTTTCTGATGTTTTCTTTGTAGTTTCCATGGGGCTTTAATTTGACATCCTAAATCTATAACAGTCTTGTTGCTTTGACACCGATTTAATAATTTCAACAGAATACATAAACTATGTTCCTATACACCTCTGTCACCCCACGTCTGTGTAGTTCTTGTCCCAAATTACATATTTATGCATTACATGTCCAAAACCATTGATTTATCATTACATTTTATGCATTTATCTTTCAGATCCTGTAAAGTCAAAAGTGAAGTTCCAAATTAAAAATACAAAAGTCCTGGTATTTATATATTACCCATCTTTACTGGAGATCTTTATTTTTTCATGTGGCTTTAGTTAATTTTATAGTGTCCTTTTCTTTCAACCTTCAGAAATCCTTTTAGCATTTCTTGTAGAGCAAGACTAGTGGTGACAAAGTCACTCGGCTTTTGTATATCTGGGAATGTCTTAATTCCTCCTTCATTTTGAAAAACAGTTTTGCCAGATACAAAGTACTTACTTGGTTGACAATTTTTTGCTTTCAGCATTTTGAATATGTTTCCCACTGTCTTCTTGCCTCTGTGATTTCCAATGAGAAATCTACACTTAATCAATCTTATTGAAACTTTCTTATATGTGATAATGTTGCTTCTCTCTTTATCTTTGGCATGTAACATGGTGTGGAGTGGGTCTATTTGGTTTCATCCTGTTTGGAGTTTGTTGAGCATCTTGTATGTGTATATTTATGTCTTTCATCAGATTTGGGGAGTTTTCAGCCACTATATCTTTGAATATTCTCTCTGCCCCTTTCTTCTTCTGGGACTCCCACAATAAGTATATTGGTACATTTTATACTGTCCTGGTTTCCTACAGTTTTGTTCACTTTTCTTCATTCTTTCCCCTTTCTGCTCCTTAGACTGAAGGATTTTGATTGTCTTATCTTCAAGTTCACTGATTCTTTCTTCTGCTAACTCCAATCTGCTGTTGAACTCTTCTAGGGAATTTTTAATTTCTATTATTATGGTCTTCAGTTGTTTGGTTCCTTTTCATAATTTCTATCTTTCTAATGTTATGCTCTTTATGTTCATCTGTCATTTTCCTGGTTTCTTTTAGTTCTTTGCCTATGTTTTCCTTTAGCTCTCTAAGTATATTTAGTACAATATTTTTAAAGACTTTGTATGGAATGTCCAGGTCTGAACCTCCTCACTGATGTTTTAATTGTCTCCTTTTCCTGGGCCATCACTTCCTATTTCTTTTTATGTTTAATAATATTTTGTTGAAACTTGGACATTTTGATATTTTAGTATGTTAAGGCTGGAATTTAGACTCTGAAGTGTCTGTTCCTTAAGTTTATGGTATCCAGCTAGTGTTATGTCATTTCTTTCCTTGCATGCCAGGAGCTAATTTAAAAAAAAAAAGAGGAGGAAAAGATAACACCTTTCCCAGTCTTTGCACATTGACCCATGAAAGTGCTCTACTTATCCATTCAAGGAATTTGGAGAATAACTCCAGGCAGCATAGGGACCTCCCTTCTCCTCTCTGCCCATGCCTCTTGTGTTGGGCATGTGCATATCCCCCTAGGCATTCCCCCATTTATGAGGGTACCAAATGTCTCCTCGTTCTTAGAAGACAGTTTCTTCATGATCCTGGGCATTGCACTGTAAGTCCAACAACCAGTCCTCCCTTGCCCCAGGCAGCATGACTTGAGTGCTCTCCCAGAGCATTCTGTAGAAAAGCTCAGTGAGCCACCTTCTACATGTAGGGCAAGTTCTGGGACAGTTGAGTTCCTCATGCCAGACATATACTTGCCCAGTATGTGCACGAGGGTTACTCTGTTCCCTCTGGACCCAGGAGGAGAGATCTGCACCAGGAATGTGGGCTGACTATGTGCCTAGCCAGTAAGTGAATGGAGGTGCAGCCAGCCAGGGCACCATGAGATGCCACTGCTTTTAAGTGTCCTTTTTCTTAATTTAGTATTTGCCCTATTACTGCAATCCTTTAACTGTTTTCTGGAGCCTTTAGAAAGATATTTCTGCCAGTTCTTGCTGTTTGTTCAAAGCTTCTGTAGGGGGACAGAGCCCTAAATCATCTCATTCTGCCATCTTGCTGGGGATGGTGTGGGTGCTCATTTTTTTTTTTTTTTAATACTTTTATTGCTTTATTATTTAAAGGTTGTTTCTCACCCCAGATTTTCAGAGTTCTTTCACTAATATAGTCCAGTGCTAACACCTGGGTTCTTTCTGAGTATGTTATTCTGCCATTCCTGTGGGTAAACTTTCACTTCAAAGAAAGCCCATGATGTCAGTTCATGGCAACATTCAGTTTTATTAACATCTTTACAGAGTTTTTTAAACTTCAAAGCAGTCTTTTAATTTGAATGACTATTATGTGCTAGATGCTTTGGCATCAGAGATACTTTAGGAGCTCAATCTGGTGGCAACAGACTTATAAACCAATAACTTCAGAATGATGCTCTTTTGTCTTGAGAGAATACAAGGGTATGGGGAAAGCATCACAATAAAAGTAAAGTGATATAAGTCTTGAAAGGAAAAGTAGGAATTAATCTGGTGGACAAGGAAGTCAAAGACATTACAATCAGAGAGATTTCACAAAAGTGATCACTTTCATTGTCTTTGGATCTGAAATAGGAATGCATTCTAAATAATTGGTGTCAGATTGTTACCTAAATTTGAATAAATGCACTTAATGGAATTTACAGGTTAATTGTCATACCCACAATCTACTGATGCTATTTTAGGAATCCAAGTCTTTTTTGGACCTTATAGCTTAACAGCATTGGAACTTTTCATTTATTCTTATTGTACTTTGAATATTTCAAAGACTTTTACTTGCTTCAGTCAATTTGATCTGCTCAGCAACACAACTGAAGAAAGCTGATGAAGAGTTTGTTAATTCCCATATTAAAATGATGAAACTAAGGCTTATTAAGGTGACGACTTTTCCCAAGGCACATATCTAGAAAGTGGTTTTCCCAAGGTTCAAACTTGATGAACACAAGGGTGGTTCACAATTTGAATAATATATAGTACATGTGATAATTGTTAGCTGAATATCTTACTGATTCCTGATGTTAACTCGACAAAGTTTAGAAGCAACAGCACACTGGATCCAGAAAGACTGTAGAGTATTGCAATTATCTATTTACTGCCTGTCTCTTCCAGTGGACTATGAATTTCTTGAGGTCAGGAATTTTGTCCCATTCTACTTTTTTAACCTCACAAGGTTGCTGACTTATAGGAGACACTTGCCGAGATTTATTCTTTCACTTTACTGGTTTCAAATCCTCGCTTTACCAGTTAATAGCTGTATGACATTAATCAAGTTACTTAATTTCTCAGTTGTTTACTGAACCACAAAATGGCATTAATTCTACTTAACTTAGGATTATTGTAAACATGAAGTGAAATAATGAGACGATATAATCAGCACAGTGTCTGGCACACTAGTTGCTAACTAAGTGTTAATTCTGAACACATTTTGAAATAATATTCTTTGTTAATTGAGTTGTAATTTAATTTAAGCAACCATGTTTAAGCCATTTAAGCAGTAATATTAAAACTACCTATATGGAATAAAATACCTGACTTTTCATTGTTTAAAAGTATTTTTGCATCATAAAATGCAGAAGAATTCTAGTTCTTCTGATTTACCATTATGTAAAATAGATATTTAAGTCTTCTGAAGATTAGTTGTCAGAATGATTTCCTTCACGGCATTGGGATGCTCTTGAGTGACATTTAACATTAGATTATAGGGAAGTCTGACTCATCTACTCTCATCATGCTCTGACCTTTTTATCTTTGCATTTTTAAGGATATTGACATGGCAAGACCTTGCATCAATAGGACTCTTAATCTTTTGGAGTTTATTTATTCCTAATTCTATTATTTTTGTGTACCTACTACATATTCTTTGTACTTCTTTCATTAATTTTTTGTTTGTTTTTACCAGTTAAACTACTTTTGAAGCTTTCTCTGCAGAATAGGCTGAGAACTTTGAGCTATGTCCTTGTATATTCTAAGTATTCACTAGACACACACACACACACACACAGAGTTGTTTCATCATTTTTAAGCAGACACATATACTTTCTTATTAATTGGATAAACCAGTTGTGACTAGAATAGCCTACGAAAGTGTGTTAACTTGATTAGATCTTTAATGTAATACTTATTATTTCACTGATAGCTCGAATAAACAAATTATTCCCAAGATAAAATTTATATTTTGAGAATATTATCATCCATTAAAATCAAGATAGCTTTCAGAAAATATAAATGCATTTAATAAATATATTCAAATAACTATATTAATCACCTAGGCATGCTGTTACTATCTTTATTAAATGTTATTGTCACTGTTACTACTACTATTAACTTTTTTACATTATATTTTAAAAGCCACCTATATTATGTAGAGCCAGTGAGGTAAACATAGTATGTTATTATCCTCATTTTATAGATGAGAAAACTAAGACTCAAAGGACTAACTTAGGAGCAGCAGCAATATTGAAATCATTCTCTCTTTATTATAGCATTAGCAGTCATAAGCACCCTTATAATTAAAAATGAAACCAAAAGGATGTCCTTGATAATATTTAAATTTGGCCATCATGCAGCTATTAGAAATAATATTTTAAGAAAGCAAGAGCACTTTCAACTACATTTTACTCCATCTCGTTCTTTGTTATTAATCTTAGCTTCCATCTTACAATGGAATTTCTTTTGCATCCATCACCAAACAGACTGTTGATCCTGTACCTTCTGCAGACATAAAGCCATCATCTGTCTCTGTTACTGTACCACTTCCATGTAGCATGGGCAATGGCAGCATTTTAATCAGACAGTCATTAAGCAAAAGCAGCCCGGTTTATCCGTGGTATTAGTTGATCTAAGTGAAGGCTTCACCCGCTCCCTCCCCTGACCTTCTCCCACTGTTCTGCTATGTGCAGTGTGTCATTATGTGAGTGAAGTTACTCGTATGTGCGTTGGTATACAGACAAGAAAATAATATGCATGCCAACAGTAAATAAAACCTTGTTATAAATCTATTTGCCTCATGCAGAGCATTTTTAGGTTCACAGGCAGATTATATAATTTTTATTTTAATGTTAACTTTTTTCAGTTCTTAGTAGCAAGGGTTACTTATTTCACATTGAATGTATGAACACTGAAAATATGTACATGGTTTATTGAATCATTTTTCTGAAAAATGTTTTTAGACAGGCTTACAGGGAAACAATCAAAGAGTCTGTGTAAATCAGATTTTGATTTAAGTGACATTTTATAGTCTTTTCTGATTAAAATAGATCATGAAATGATAGTAAATACCATCAATGAAGAGTTTATTTTGCTTATTACTCTAAATGTTCTCCCTTCCTCTCCTATCCTGTCACGAATTTAAAACGCTGAGGAATGGACTTATCAGCCATGTATTGAGATTAAAAATAACGTGCATTTAACACTTCAACTTGCCACACCTTTGATCTACATACTTGGTGATGCTATTTTGGTCACCTTGCAGGCTAACAGGGAAATGAGTACAGTGATTTTATGTACTTTTTTTAATGTTTATATTAGTTTTCAAAATGGTTTTGCTTCCTAACCCTACCATTATGTGAAGCCTCTCACTTTGAAAGTCACAGACTGCGGACTGGTAAGTCCATCACTTCTCTGTCATAAGATCATAAGATCACTTGTAATTTTAGTTAAAGTAAACACATGATCACTGCATATTTTTCTTTCTTAGCCCAAATTATTTCCAGTCTGTGAGAATTTATTCTTTTTTTAAATACATAAGAACATTCATTCAGTTGCTAAATAACATTTTTCATCGTTTTGCTTTCTAAACAAATTTAGATTCTAGAGCATACTCTCATAATGTTGAAAATTTTTTTCACACTTTGTTTTTAAAATCAGCTTCCATTTGTGTGGTTTTGTTTTTTGTTTGTTTGTTTCTTTGTGTTTTTGCTTTCAGAGTCACTCATGATTAATATTTAAATTGAAATATAGATAAGATATCTGAATCCTTTTCTGAGGCTTCATCCTTGCCCCACAAATATTTTCTTAGTTTTGTTAATGCAGGGTTGCTTCTGTGACAACTGGATGCTTTCTTGTTCTTTGTTATGTTAGTTCTCAGATCATGAGCCACCAAAGTCTTTCTTTTGGTTTGATATTTAGAAGTAAGTCTGCTTGCCAGTTCCCACTCCTCTGGGAGTAT
Organism: Choloepus didactylus; assembly: GCF_015220235.1. Classification (NCBI taxonomy): domain Eukaryota; kingdom Metazoa; phylum Chordata; class Mammalia; order Pilosa; family Megalonychidae; genus Choloepus; species Choloepus didactylus. Next base: position 22,502,981 of record NC_051308.1, read on the forward strand.
TATTGTAACCAATCATGTCTCTATTTTAGATTTCTGAAGTGTTCTTTTTTTTTTAGTCAGTAAGCAAACTTATGGGTCGGTTAATTAAAATAAGTCAATAAACATTTTCTAGTAATTTACAGTTTTCACAAAAATCCTTTCAGTATTCTTTAATAGAAAATGTTTGGCCCTGTTTTATATATGCATTGAATACCTTTGCATCAAATCATTTGATCCTACACTGGGAACAAAGAAAATTAACATTAACATTTGTGAGATATGCTTCGATCATGCCTGCACACGACTTACCCCCACCCCCTCACCCCCAAAGAAAAAACGTTTTAACCTTTAGGTTGTTCATAAAATGTTGCCAAACCCATGCTGCTACCTTTAACAGAGAAAAATCTGAGTTTTAAGATTTAAATGTTCTTTTCTTACAAAGAAAATGTGCATCTATCTGCTAAGCGCATGGTCTTATGAGCTTCAGATAGAAAAGTGGCTATGATTTGTGACTTTTTGGTTCAGAGCAATGCTAGATTAACAATGCAAGTCTCATGAGGTGGGGGTAGAAAGTGGGGGACGGCATAGGGTGGTGGATAATGTTTACTCTGTCTGACCTTTCTGCAGGGGAAAAGGTCCTGCAGGACGACGAATTCACCTGTGACCTCTTCCGCTTCCTCCAACTACTTTGTGAGGGACACAGCTCAGGTTCGTGGGATTCCAGACTGTCGGATGGTTCCAAAAAAACATATTTTGAAGCCAGTAGTAACAGCTAGTAGCTCAAGCGTATGCTTCATCTCTTGAATCCACAAATAGTTCTTAAGCGTCACTATTTATGTATTGGGCACTGAGACATTTTTGATACTGCTTTGCAGTTTTCAAAGTCCATTCATAGCCATGTCACTTCATCCTTATGTTGTTCTTATATTAGAGAAAACAAGTGATAGTTGAAGGAAGATATAATTTAGACAAATACATACAGAGAAACATAGCTTTATTTTTTTGGTTCCACTTCTCTTTACCTAGGGAATATACCTTCACTGTATTACTTAACATGATATATTTCCATTGTTTATATATTTAGCTACCTACCAAGCTTGTGGATCTGTGAAGGCAGGAACTATATCTTGATTTTTTTTCCCTAGCACTTAGTAGATGATTATTGGATAAATAGTTGTATTATTATATCCTGAAGGATAGAAACACTTTTCAATCATTCGCAGAGCTCTAGAGCCAGGAATAAGGAATCGGTGCTAACAAATCAAAATTGAATACTGATATTCTGTGGAGCACTGAGATTTGTTTTAGGGATGATCACTTAAGTTTTATGAAAAATATAAATTATTTAATGATAAAATTTTCAGATAAGACATTATTCTTAGTCATAATGATTTTGTTGTGGACAATATCATTGGCTTTGTAGTTTTTCTAAGAACTGAACTCATTTTAAACTTTTGAGTGAGCTTTAATAACACTTTTTGATCTTATGTAGATTTTCAAAATTACCTGAGAACTCAGACTGGCAATAATACAACTGTCAATATAATCATCTCTACTGTGGACTACCTACTGAGAGTTCAGGTACATTGCCTTACATGTTAGTGACAAATCAAAAGCTGTTGGATTGGTTGAAATTATATAGCAGAGTTGTTAAACTGTCATGCCTTAATGGGTTTTGATTTATTGCAAGACAGAATATTTCAAGATATTTTGTCTTTGATCACAATCTTTTGCCAAGTCTTAGGGCAAACTGCCACTGTCTTGGCCTTAGATCCTAGCTCCCTACTTTAGTCATTATTTTCTTTGTATAAGTGGAGATTTTTTCCCCTCCATTTTTGGTATGATACTATTTTTAATTCATGTTCATTCTGTAAAACACATACTCAGCTCCTTCATCTATAATTGATAGGTAAAATTGGGGAAGAATTGTTGAAACATTCTTAGGAATAGGGAAAAAGCTTTCCAGCTACCTATTGTATACTAAAATTTGATAGCCTAAAGTTAGTTCCTTTCAGCTGTTCTAAAATTTGAATTAATTTTCAAATTCAGTTTAACACCCCCATCACTTAAAACTCTCTCTAAAATCATAGGCATATATTACCTTGTCAAGAAATCTGAAGTTATTAGCCTCTGAAGTAATGAGAGCCCTATACAACTTTCATTGCCCTTGTTTATTTATTTTAAAAGCTGCAAATTCAAACTTTCCATTTTTTCCTTAATCATTGAGTATGTAACAGCACAACACTTAAATTAAAGCTTAATGGGAAAAAAGACAATCTCTGAAGCAAATATAGCAATAAATGTTGCCAGAACCTATCTGTTGATTTTTAATCATGTCTCAAAACCCAAATATAGTTTACACCCTGAAATAAACTGTTATTATCCATTTAGCCTACTAAAATTCCTTCAAACTGTAAATTACTGTTCGTTTGGAAAGATTGGTCTTATATAGATTTTTTTTTTAATGTTGTCAGTATGTGTAAGCAGTCTGGCCAATTACTTGGGGGCAGTCACAAAAGCAGTGAATATCCTGGGGTTCTCACCTGTAAAATGTAATTGGCTTTGCTGGAGAAAAAGGAGATCAGATGTCCTAATTCCCAAAGTATTTGTCTAATTTCTGTGGTCACATAGGTAAATCTGACTTTGCCCAGTGGATAAATATGTGTTAGTCTAATGAATCGTTTTTTGTTTGTGAAGTTTAAGGACTTCAGTTGCAGAAAACCATTTTTAAAGCTAAGTTTTTTGTTTCTTTTCTTCTCTCCAGTTGCCTGTTTATATCTAGGAGGAGGGAGTTGTCATATTTTATGTATAGGAAAGTCATTGAGAATGATATTTTCTTCACACATGTATTTGTTTGCCTCCAAATCTATTATTTAAAATATTTTCTATTATGTAGTCCAGAACTGAACAGCTCAGCAATAATTTTAGAATGTGCCGTAATAATATCATCTCTATTTTTCAGGAGTCAATTAGTGATTTCTATTGGTATTACTCTGGGAAAGATGTTATTGATGAACAAGGACAAAGGAATTTCTCCAAAGCAATTCAAGTAGCAAAGCAAGTCTTTAACACACTTACAGAGTATATTCAGGTAAGCATTTAAAGGTTTTTGATGATTAATAAAGGAAAAAAAGAAGTGTCTAATGTTCAGAATTTAATTCCAAAAGGAAATGAAAAATGCCTAAAGTAGACAATCAAATAAAGAAACACAATACAAAATCATTATCTTTATCAAGATTTACAACAGAGGTTTTTTTGCTCATTTATTCTTAGAATTTATAAAATCATGGTCTGAAATAGACCATTTTAATGCATAATTTTTCCTGCAATCATCCACATTTCCTGTTGACCCCTTTCATAGTTTCTTAGCCAGTGACCCCAATTAAAATATTAGGTTGAGATGTGAGTTAATACAGAATGAAATTGCTTTACCGTTTGGCTCATGGAGATATCAGTTACTCCTTAGGGGCATAAGCCATCAGTTTGACTCTTGTATCTCCGGGACCTGGTATATACTAATCCACTCCATAAATATTAAAGAAGAAAGGGAGGTAAGCAGGAGGAAAAGAAGGAGAGCACTAAACCACACTTTATAGTATTTCAGTAAGAGTTAGGAAGATGTTTCATACCCGCTTTATAAAAAAGAGAATAGGTTTTAAAATCTCATTATTAATTAATATATATTATCGATAAAATTACAGATATCATGAAGAATATAACATTTTTACTTTGATTTGTTTCATATTCTCCTTAGCCCAAATTTCTAGTCTTTACTTTTAATTTTTAAAAGATTTTTTAAAACTTCTATTTCCTTCAACCAGCAAAACTTTGCTATTTCCAAGAAAACCAGTCAACCTCTTTCCTTTCTATTTTCTGTCTCAGTGGCCAATATTACTCTGAATTAATCAGTTATTTTTTGAAGTGCCATGTGCTAAGGATAAAATAGGACATAGGCACTTACAGTTTGCTTCTTTGGTCTGAACATAATCTTGTAGGGGAAAAAAAGTTAAATAGAACTATTTAAGATTAGTTAAATAAATACTGTTTGTATTTAAGATTGTATCCCCAAAGCCTAGCATAGTTATAGGTGTCTGTAGCAGATTGTTTGAGTGAATGAATTCATGGACAAGGGAAGCTGATCAACAGTAAGTGCTGTAGAGGTATGTGTGGACTACCTGTTCATCACCTCACTGAGGTTCATTCTCTCTTCTTTACTCAGCACCTTGGGAGGATCTCACTTTTTGTTTTATTCTCTCTTGGGGATTGGGGACAGGGGGTTGGGAGCAGGAATCTTTACTTCAGCATTTCAAGATGGAAGAGATTCACTTGGTAATTCTAACAACATTTCTTTAAAATCAAATGAAAATAAAATTTTAATCCACTCATGTTCCCATTTCCTTCTCTTTCCTGGCTTCCTTATCACCTTAGTAGTCTCATCCATGTCTAGAAGGATATCAGTATAACAATATACTGGAAATGTCCTGATTAAATAATAAGATTGACTGATTGTATCAGCCAGCCAGTGAATTTTTTAGACATTGTTAATAAAATGTTTTTTTATAACCAAATGAAACTTAAATGCCTTTTTTTTTGCCATGAAGTAGGCATTTCTTGGGTCCTAAAATAAGTGAGGACCTTAATTTATATAAAATCAGAAACATCCAATGAGCTTTCACTATATGTACAACTCTATCAGGTGTTGATTTCTAAATGGATGTCAAGGAATATCAAGGTTGCATGACTTATTACAGTTTGTTCATTTATTAACTTCTCCCTTTACTTCCTGTATTTTTTATATAACTTAATTTGTGAAATATATATTTTAATAAACATTTTCCTTTGTAATTGTGAGAAACAAGCATTATTCCTAAAAAGGAATAAACACTCACCCAATTGTGCAGAAGAAAAGAATTCATTCACAATTTTGCAGGAACGGGCGCCCAACCAAAATGTGGGGGGTTGGCGCACAGAGAAGTAGACCCAGCAGAATTTATTCCCTACACCTAACTCGCAAGTCCCTCCCCTGTTTTTCCAGTGGCTGGATACTTCAGAGGTTACATTCTTTTTGACAAGCCTAACCAGCCCATGCAAATTTGAAACATGCAGCCACTGCAAATTGGAAACATTTGGAAAAAAAGTTGATACAAACTGGAAACTTTTGAAACAAGTCTCCACCTTTCTTTCCTTTGTTCTTCAGCTGCAAAGCCAGTCTGAGCTAGTTTGGTAACAATTTATGAACCTATTTTAGGAACCTCTACCCCACCCCACCCCAGTCTCCACTTTGCAAGGACAGTGGGTGGATGAACAGGAGGACCAGACACCAATTATAGCTTGGCTTCTTGATCCTCTGCCATTCCCCTGATCTGCTCTCACCCTGTGTGAAAGCTAAATTTAATCTAAATCCCACAGTAATAATTTTAGATTACAGAAAAGTTACATACATAGAGATTACAGAAAGTTCCCAAATACCATTCACCCAGCTTTCCCTAATGTTAACATTTTACCTAAACATGGTACATTTGTCAAAACAAAGAAATTAACATTGGAACAATCCTATTAACTAAATTATAGCCTTCATTCTGATTTCACCAATTTCCCCATTAGTGTCTCTTTTTTTGTTCGGGGATCCAAACCAGGTTACCACATTGCATTTAGTAAAATATATTTTTAAGAAGCTTGCTTTACTGTCGTATTTGCTGTTAAACATTAGTGCTCTGAATAAAAGTTCATGTTAACTTTATGCGTATTTTAGAGTGCCTTTTATATTACAGCATTGCAGGTTACCATTTATTCAATTTTTGCTAACTATAGACAATAATATAAGGGGAAGATGCAAAACCATTGGAATGAAGGTAATGAGCTATAGGATTCCAGTTCCAGTTTTAATAAAGGAGAGAAGAGGACAAAGGCATTATGTTGTCAGGGTTTTCTAGGATAAGACCGGGAAGCAATTGGTGAAAAAAGAGAAAGCTTTATTTGCTATTGCAATAAAAAGGTTAAATCTGAAAGTAATACTGCTCTGCAGTCTGGCAAAGGTTTTATGTGTTGGAGATGCTAAACTGATCATGAGAAAGAGGACTATGAGGCAATAAGCAAGATTAGTTAACAGTTCTCAAAAGTGGGTGGCCTAAAATTGAGCAAGTTCTAGAGAGTACATTCTGCTTTTTTTTACCTTTAGAAAGCAAAACAGTTACTTTGGCCTTGAAGCTTACAACTCTGTCACATAATGGTTGAAGAAACAACTCTAGGTCACATAGGGGTTACAAAAGATCTTAACCCTTTATAATGCAATACTTTAACTTTTGATTGAAACTGTAAATATCACGTAAAATAAGATAAAATCTCTTTTCTAAGAAATAGCATTGTTGGGTTCACCTAATGTTCTTCTGCACTTTTCACCTTCCCTGATATTTGCACAGTGGAGCACAATGCTGACGCTAGACTTCCACCACAACGAAATCCCAAAGATCCATTGCTTTAGGACCAGAGTTACAACAGCTAGACAGGATGAATAAACAACCACACATAGGGGAAAACTGTACAAATACCATCTCTGGACATGGTTTGAGCTGAATTTAATAACCTACAAATTAAAATCATTTTATTCCTTCTTGCCACTGTGGCCGGCTTGCGTTCCTAGGTTCTTGGCCATGTCGCAAGAAAATTCAAGGGCACAGCACAGATCAAGTAAGTAGGCAGAAAGTTTATTAAGTATGTATGCAGAGAAAGAACTAGTAGGTGCTCTCACAAGAGGAAAGAGGCAAGAGACACACGACACTGTGGAAAGGGTTTGCTTTTATAGATTTTTGTTCATTTTGTAATTTTTGTTAACTATTCTACTACCTTCCTCTTTTTCCTCCTTTGTTGGTGCTTGATCTTAGATGACCCACTCAGGCAGGGTGGGTTGGCCCCAGGTGCTGTTCACTGCTGTTCTCAGAAATATCTTTCTCCTTGGGGCCTGACCTCTTCTTGGAATTTGCCCTTTGCGCATCAGCCAGCCACCCCTTCATTCTAACCCTGCCTTGCCAGCAGACTTGCTCAGTGGACCATTTCTTTACCTCTCCTTGGATGAATCTTGTGCATTCAACACACTCAGATAAATAAAATTCCTTTAGCTGTTTTGACACAAGAATAATGCCTTTTCACTAATAATGCTTTGTCACAATCACCTAACCCTTATCCAGTTTAAAACCTCCCCTCACCCTAAACCTGGTTTTATGCTGCAAAGCTTTAGGGTCTGGGGGTAGAGAGTGGGCAGTATGCTCTGGGTCTCTCTAACTCTCCCCCCCAACTTGATTCTTCTCTTCTTCCTCTCTCTCTTTGTTAGTCAGTCTTCTTTAGGGGTGTAAATATGGGAGGGTAAAGGATAGCGAAGGTCGTCTTCCTGGATGCAGGTCATCCAGGACTGCACCATGGAGCTGGCCCTCTGGTGTAGGGTATTCTTTCTCTAATAAGGGGAGCTTGCATAATTTCCTCAGAGATGTTCCCACTTGGCCTCTTACTGCTTCTAGTTCCTGGAAATGCCTCTTTCCACTCCATTTATTTATTTGTTTGTTTGTTTGTTTTGTCATTAGAGTTCATGTATTTTATATCCTGTAGGAAGAAAATAGTGGAGTTACAAATCAAAAATTATTGACTTTTATTTGTATTCCATTATGGTCAGAGAGTGTGCTTTGAATATATTTAATTTTTTTTTTTTTTTTTTTTTAATTTACTGAGGCTTGTTTTATGTTCCAGCATATGGTCTATTCTGGAGAAAGATCCGTGATCACTAGAGAAGAATGTGTGTCCTGGTTATGTGGGATGTAATGTTCTATATATGTCTGTTAAATTTCTCTATCCCTCTCTCTTCTTTCTTTGTTTCTCTGTCAGTAGGGCTCCCTTTACTAGCTGAAGTAGGGCAGGTCTTTTATTAGCAAAATCTCTCAGCATTTGTTTGTCTGTGAAAAATTTAAGCTCTCCCTCAAATTTGAAGGAGAGTTTTGCTGGATAAAGTATTCTTGGTTGGAAATTTTTCTCTCTCAGAATTTTAAATATGTCATGCCACTTCCTTCTCACCTCCATGGTGGCCGCTGAGTAGTCACTACTTAGTCTTATGTTGTTTCCTTTGTATGTGGTGAATTGGTTTTCTCTTGCTGCTTTCAGAACTTGCTCCTTCTCTTCATATTTGACAGTCTGATCAGAATATGTCTTGGGGTGGGTTTATTTGGATTTATTCTATTTGGAGTTCGCTGGGCATTTATGCTTTGTGTATTTATATTGTGTAGAAGGTTTGGGAAGTTTTCCCCAACAATTTCCTTGAATACTCTTTCTAGACCTTTACCCTTCTCTTCCCCTTCTGGGACACCAATGAGTCTTAAATTTGGATGTTTTATCTTTCGTATCCCTGAGATCCATTTAGATTTTTTCTATTTTTTCCCCATTCTTTCTTTTGTTCTTTCATTTTCCATTCTGTGGTTGTCAACGACGCTGAGTCGTTGTTCTACTTCCTGTAATCTTGTATTATGAGTATCCAGAGTCTTTTTAATTTGGCCAACAGTTTCTTTTATTTCCATAAGATCTTCTATTTTTTTATTTACTCTTGCAGTTTCTTCTTTATGCTCTTCTAGGGTCTTCTTTATGTCCTTTATATCCTGTGCTATGCTCTCATTGTTTGATTTTAGGTCTTTGATTAATTGCGTCAAGTACTGTGTCTCTTCTGATCTTTTGATTTGGGTGTTTGGGTTTGGGTTCTCCATATCATCTGGTTTTATCATATGATTTAAGTTTTTCTGTTGTTTTTGACCTCTTGGCATTTGCTTTACTTGATAGTGTTCTTTCTGTATATAAAAAATACCGATCTCTAATTTGTCAGATCTACAGCTTGGTGGCGTACGCTTTCTCTAACTAGCCAGCAGATGGCATCCCTGAGTCACCTATTCCCCTCAAGTCAGTTCTCCCCAACTTTGTCTTTGTGGTGTGTGGGTATCTGATTCTTGTGGGGTTTAATTGGTGCACCAAATTTGGGTGTGTTGTTGGTGCTGTCCGCCCTGAATGTGGGGTGTGTGTCTGGGTTGTTAGGGAGGCAGGGCAGCTTTAATAATCAAACCTCCCAGGTGTTTCTGGAGATTTAAGTCTGTTGCAAGAGTCTAAGCCTTCATTTCAGTCTTGCCACGGATTGTCTCTGCCGCTGACCCACAATCCTTGGTATTGGCATAGGGTCCCTGGGATTTCCAAATGGGTCCCCCTTCCCAGCCATGCTCTTCCAGGACCTCTGCTGAGGGAAGGCTGTGCCATGTCACAAGTGTGCGCTGGCCTCCAGGGACATGCAGGGGTGTTCTCAGCCTGCCTTAAAGATGGTTGAATGGGGCATGTTAATTTCCCCCTTTTTGCACAGCTTCACCTTCCCAGCTCTGGGACAATTAGCTGTGGGTGCACTAAAGGCCACTGTCCACGGCCAATATTGTGGTGTGTGCACAATGCTGTGGGAAACACTTTTGGCGTGCCTCTGAGCTATGGCTCCATCCCTGGGCAGGGGTGTCTCCAGCCCGCCAGGGAGATGGCTGCAAGGAGCATGGTTTCTTTCTCCTTTTGGCTCCCCTTTGTCCCCCTGGCCCTGAGACAATCAGCAGCGGGTGTGGGGACACTGAGGTGTTGGTTACAGACTGCTCCTGCCATGCTTCACTGCATGGTTTTCACTGCCATATCTGCAGCCACTCCCAGGTTTTTTGTTTGTTTGTTTTTTAAAAAGAACTAGTCCATCTCCAAATGCCAACCCGCGGTTTCCCCACATTGCAGCGTGGCCGCCGGACCTTCAGCTGGCTTACTCACTAGTTTCAGAATGCAGACTCCCGGTTTCACCAAATGCACGGTCCCTATGGATTTAGCAGACCTTGTCCAGCTGGTGCATCACTGGAACTGGTGTTCTGGGTCACTTTTTGGCTTTTATCTAGTATTTTTCACTGAGGTGTTTTTTTTTGCCCTGTCTCACCTAGCCGCAATCTTAGGTTCTCTCCACTCAATTTAAAATTAATCTCACGGACCTTGTGATTCTGGTCACCCTTGCTGCCTTGGAATCACTTCACCCTTTCAGACATTCTTGTTGAACAAGATTTTAAAAGGAACAGGAAGGCCGCCCCCTGGGTACCAAATATCTGGCCTGTAAGAAAAACTCTCGCATCTTTTTTCTGTCATCATTTTGAAAGTGTATTTTGTGCTTCCACTCTCTGTCACTGTTTCTAATACCAGAGATCATGGTACTCAACATGAGGAGATAGAAGCCAAGCTCTCCTAATTGTTCTCTTGAAACCTCCTCTCTGATTTGGTTCAAGGGGTTGAGGAGGCAGCCGTTCTCTCACTTTGCAGTAACGATGGAAGCTGAGATGCCTAGCAAGTAGGGAGCTCTCTCCAAAGTCTCGTCCTATTCAGCACCAACCCTTTTATATCCTTAAGATGGAAAGATTTAAGTTTAGTCACCCTTTTGCAGGTACTGAGTTTAGCACCTAGCTGTTGGAATGTGGAGGTATTTGGCACTTACTATTTTCTTCTCAGCCTTTAGGGTCTCAAAAGAGGCTGAAACTGGAAAGCATTCCATTTCAACATCATGTTGTATCTTCAATGCAGTTATCTTTTTTAATTACATATTTCTAGAGTGAAATCTGAAATGCTGGAATGTGCTCTCCAATTTCAACTTACGAGTCTTTTGTCAAAAGGAATGGATGAAATGGAATTTGTGAACAGTGATTTGTGCATGTTTTTCTTTTGAAATAAAATCCGTGCTACTTCTTTTCCTGGTTGGTGTGCATGTGTTTGCAAAACTGGTTGCCAGAATTTTTCCCTTGGGAAATGAATTGCCTCCATCAAAACATTCTGCCTATCAAACACATACTCTTTACTGTCACAGAAATGATTTCTTCAGAAATATAGACTATAAGCAAAGTTAGGGTCAAAGTGTCCTGGATTCTGGGTTCATGAAGTTAATGACCAAGTATTGATATTTTATAATCTCAGTGGTTGTGTAATTTGTATAACAGTTGTATGAGTAAGAAAGAAAATGTCAAAGAGGATTTTTTTTTTCTTTCTCTATAAATCCTTTATCCAGGTTACTATTTAGGAAAGAGAAGTAATTACCTCTCATCTGAAGAATAATCTCAGATGCTTTTCAATCTGTGTAGTGATTAGATTACTGGTTGATTTGACTTTAACAGCCAACACAACTGTACTTTACCCTTTCCCTCTAAATAGAAGAAGCCAAAGTGTGACAGAAATGAATTGATTCATCATTATATTTTGTCAGTGTTTTATTACTCATAAGGGAAATGGAATATGAAAATCCTTGTGAAACTCTTTTAGAGATTTTTTATATTAAATATTCCAAGAAAAGCACACTTACTTTCTAAAGGGTTGGTACCATTATCATCACTATATATCTTTCTTTCCTTGAGGATTACCATTTTTTCAGATAATGTGTTAAGGATATGATATGTACTCACTAAGTTACTTTTGTCCCTGTTATTGTAGAGTTTGTTTTGGCAATTAAATTATCAGGAATGATTGTTGTTTGGCTGTTTCTGCTTTAGGGTCCTTGCACTGGGAATCAGCAAAGTTTGGCACACAGCAGGTTGTGGGATGCAGTAGTTGGTTTTCTTCATGTATTTGCACACATGCAAATGAAGCTGTCTCAGGTAAATTAACTGTCATCCGCTATCCACTATCCTTAATGAAAAACAGGATAATAATCAGCAAATTAAATGTGCCTTTTTGCATGAACATTATCTTTTTTAGATTACTACTTTATACATCTTTTACTTTGTATTTGAAAAGAAACCATATAAATAAAAGGAACTTAGCAATGTGAGAATAGGTGGGAGTCATTATTCAAATTGGAGAAGAAAATGATAATGAGCAATTGAATGTAATGGAGAGATAAAACAATATAATCCCCAAACAACATACTTTTCACAGTCCTTCATAGATCCATTTCCTAAAAATTGCTTACTGGAATTTTTCGCTCCTGCTACAGATAATTGCAAAAGGATTTGTAACATGTCATCACTGGGCTTGTTAAAGAAATGAGTTTTCATGTTAGGTCATAAACTAGCAGCTGTTTCTCAGTAGATGACATTCACAACCATTAAGAAGAGATTTAACTTTGTGAAAGTCAAAGAGGAAAAAAGCAGCTATATAGATAAGCAAATAAAGAATAAACATGTTTTTTACAATGTTAATTTGGGAGTACATATTGGAAAAAGCAACATGTTTTCTCAAAACTGTGTTTATTTCATTTCAAACTAAAAGATACATGGAAAAATTGTTAATATAAATCTTGAGTAAATATGTCCCTTTAATGTAGTGAATTTTGATTGTGTGTCCTGAGATGTGACATGTCTATCAGGGCATGGATATTGTTAGGTAGAAGAAGAAATGCTAGATTTAAAGTTAAAAGACTGACAGTCTGGCCCCTGCTTTTTCATCCACTTGTCACATTAGTGTGGGCTGTTCCCTCACTTCTCTAACCCACATTTCTCCAGGGTGAAGTGAGGCTAATCAAACTTGTATCCTGGCCTATTTGTTGCAGCATATCTAGTTATTGGTGACTTAAATCAAATATGGAAATGCCATAATTCTTTCATTAATCACTGATGACATTTTACTAAGTAAAGAAAACCGACATGAATAAATTTGTCACTCACAAGAGTGACATCATTTCATTAACATCTGGTGCTACCTACTAGTTTGTAGTTAGTAGTTTCTTTAGAAAGAAAGAAATTTAGCTTCATATGTAAGAAAATCCAGATGGAAAATAATGATACCTTGGACAATTTTTAGAATGTAGAAAAAGAATAATTTAAAATAAAGAGAAAATTTGATGATAATAGTATATAAATGTAAGCACATTGCATATTTCCAGGCACTTGGTCTAAGCATAGTGATGTTTAACATAAAATGTCTTATAGAGAGAGAATTTTTTTCATGTGTAAACTGAAAAGCAAACAAAAATAAAAACAGAGAAATATTGGAAAACTAAAGTTGGTAAATGGGTAAATAAGATGCAACATTAGTATAGGTAATTACTTGCATATATTTTTATCAGATTTATGTAAGATAAATTTATCTCATAATCATTTCTGTGCCTTATTTTTCCTACAATAATTTTTTAAATAAGATATAGCAGAATTATGTAATCATTCAGAAAGAAAAAATAAAGGACAGTCTGTGCAAATAAAATAAGTCAAATGAGTAGAAGCACTTGAGTTTTGCCTACCTTCTGAGAACTCTACCACAGCTTTACTTCTTCAGTAATCTTGTTGAATACTTTAATGAACATGATTTGAAATCAATAGTAAATGCTCTTGAATTCTGAAGTATGTATATTTTTAATAAGCTACACACTTATATTTAGTTTTCCTTTAGTGATATAATATGTAGAAATGTTTACTGTTGCTAGAGTGGTACTCTTTTTTTGTGAGAATAATTATGTTATTCTTTCTCCCTAGTTTTCTTATGTTGTCTCAAATGTCATATGTTAATATTTTCAGGATTCCAGTCAAATTGAACTACTGAAAGAATTAATGGATCTTCAGAAGGATATGGTGGTCATGTTGCTGTCCATGTTAGAAGGTAGTTTTGATATATATTTTTTCAAATTCCCTTTGTCATTTTATGTTGAGGATCAATATGTGCTTGCTTATAGAGTCAGCATGGTGCAAAGAATAAAATAACTCTAAGAAGTGAGATACACCTTAGGTTTATTGATGACTTTGTTACTCTTTTCTCAAGTTGATTTTAAAAAAGAAAATTCTGCATATCTCAGTTTGCATGTCTACCAAATGCAGTAAGTAATACTTTATAATGATGCTTTTTATTTCATAGTGATACCCTAGAGAGAAATCTCTTCAGGCAGATAGTACATAAACAAGATTCTGTTCATTTTTTTAAATCAGCGTAGGTTGCAGAATTTGGATAAATTCCTGCTGTGTGCATTGCTGCTTCTGAGATTACCACATTGTAATGCTTACAAGTTCTTAGAAGTCCTGTAGAACCCTGGTGAGAACATAGGCCCACCCCAGCAACTGAGGGGATGTCTCACCCTCCCCACATGCTTCTCAATCTGGAGTCTCTCTTTTCTCTTTCCAACTTGTTTTTCCTTGCTGTTGCCTTTCTTTCTTTATCAGGCAGTAAATTTCCTGGTTAAGAACTTGGGCTGGGAGATCAACCTCCGGGGTTCAAAGCCTAGCTTACCCCCTTCTTAGAGGGGTGGTCTCTGGATAAGTTACTTCTCCATTTCTCATTCTCATCTTCTACAAAATGGAGCTAATGATAGAAGCTACATAAAAGGATTGATCTGAGAATTCAGTGAAATCGTGTTAATATGACCAAAGAACCAAGAATTGTTTGCTATTTTGTTAACCTATTCACTTTTTAAAATTCTTCCTGTTGTTTTTTTCTCTCTGTACCTATTTCTTAGACTGCCAGTCATTGCTCAGTTCCTCTTACGTGAACTCAAGTAGTTCTCCCACCATGAGCTAGGACTTCACAGATACAACGTTTGTTTAAAAACCTTAGTTGGCCCCAACAGTAGCTACTTTATACCCTCCAAGCACAAGATCCATTTACCATGACCCCAAATCAAATCTTGGTCTAAATAATAATAATAATAATCATCATCATCATCATTGTCATTATCATTATAATAATAAATGACAGCAGCAGCAGCCATTACAACTTAAAATTCACTTCTTATGATTTGCCAGATACTGTTTTATGTACTTAGTCTTGATAACAATCAGTTTAAACATGAGAAAAGTGAGGTACAGAAAAAGTTAAAAAATCTGTCCCAGGTTCTCAGCTACTAAATGATGGTGGGGACTGGATTCAACCCCAGTGGTATAGATCCAGACCCCATACCCTTAGCCACTGTGTTTACTGCCACACACATGGAATCTCAATGCCTCCCTCCCTTCCATGCACGCTTTTTAAAATCTCTTTCTTTATGTTACACAGCGCATTGTTTTCAAGGAATGAAAGCATGTTATAATTCCATAATTTAAAATATCTAATATTTTCTAGCTTATCAGTAATGTGCCATTTTCCACCTGTAAACACTCCAGACCCTGAAGAAATGCAGGCAGATACTTTTCTTTGTAAATTAGAGTGAGCATTTAATTTGCTGTCAGAAGATCTGGCTTGAAGTCCTGGCACGGATCCTTAATAATTTTGCCACAATGGGCATATTTATGTGGCTTTTCTAAACCTCAGTTTCCTCATATGTAGAACCAGAATTAATAAAAGGTGCCTGTCTGACAGACATATGAGCATTAAATCAAATATTGTCAGTGAACAGTAATTTTTCAACCAAAAAGGGCTGTGCATATGTTCGTTTTTATTGTTGATATGAGACTGAATTTCAGTTTCCTGGCTGTTTGCCCCATTTTCTTTATCCTGAAACACATTTTTTCTTTTGTTTAAATAGTTTTGTATGTGTTAGCCTTATCACTTTGTAAATATGGTTTTGCACTCTTGTTAACTTACAATTCACAAATAATTATCTATCTTTGCCCGAGACTTCATATGTTTAAAGATAAACAAGAAGATACCTTGATTCAGATCTTATAGCTATATTGTTATTTTCTCTATAAACACTAGTTGTATTAGAATGTCCATTTTAAACAAATTCAATTACTTTACTGCCAGGTAATGTTGTTAATGGAACGATTGGCAAACAGATGGTTGATATGCTTGTGGAATCTTCCAACAACGTAGAGATGATTCTCAAATTTTTTGACATGTTCTTGAAACTAAAGGATTTGACATCTTCAGATACTTTTAAAGAATACGATCCCGATGGCAAAGGAGTCATTTCCAAAAGGGACTTCCATAAAGCAATGGAGGGCCATAAACACTACACACAATCTGAAACTGAGTTTCTCTTGTCTTGTGCGGAGACAGATGAAAATGAGACCCTTGACTATGAAGAGTTTGTAAAACGGTTCCATGAGCCTGCAAAGGACATCGGCTTCAATGTTGCTGTCCTTCTGACAAATCTTTCAGAGCACATGCCCAACGATACTCGACTGCAGACGTTCCTTGAATTAGCAGAGAGTGTGTTGAATTATTTTCAGCCATTTCTAGGCCGCATCGAGATCATGGGAAGTGCCAAACGCATTGAGCGGGTTTACTTTGAAATCAGTGAGTCTAGCCGAACCCAGTGGGAGAAGCCCCAAGTCAAAGAATCCAAAAGGCAGTTCATATTTGACGTGGTCAACGAAGGAGGAGAAAAAGAGAAGATGGAACTTTTTGTTAACTTCTGTGAGGATACCATATTTGAAATGCAGCTGGCAGCTCAGATCTCAGAGTCAGATTTGAATGAGAGGTCCACAAATAAAGAAGAGAGTGAGAAGGAGAAACCCGAAGAGCAGGAGCCAAGAATGGGTTTCTTTTCTATTTTGACAGTCAAGTCCGCCCTGTTTGCTCTCAGGTGTAATATCTTGACCCTTATGAGAATGCTCAGCCTAAAGAGCTTGAAGAAACAGATGAAAAAAGTGAAGAAGATGACCATGAAGGACATGGTCACAGCCTTCTTTTCATCCTACTGGAGTATTTCTATCAGCCTCTTGCACTTTGTGGCCAGTGTTTTTAGAGGCTTTTTTCGCATCATCTGTAGCCTACTGCTGGGAGGAAGCCTAGTAGAAGGTGCTAAAAAGATCAGAGTTGCAGAACTCTTAGCCAACATGCCAGACCCTACTCAGGATGAGGTCAGAGGAGATGGAGAGGAAGGAGAAAGGAAGCCCATAGAGAGTGCCCTGCCCTCTGAAGATCTGACAGACTTAAAGGAATTGACAGAGGAAAGTGACCTTCTTTCAGACATTTTTGGCTTGGATCTAAAGAGAGAAGGAGGACAGTACAAACTTATTCCTCATAATCCAAATGCCGGCCTTAGTGAGCTAATGAGCAACCCAGTCCCCATCCCTGAGGTGCAAGAAAAATTTCAGGTAATTTATCTCTAATTCATGTCTGTTCTCTGAACTTCAGATGGGTATAATAAATGAATTTTAGATCAGGTCTCATGCTGCCATCAGAATGAGGTTAAATATGTGACTTAAAATCCAAAGGGAAATGGCTTTCTGTAGGCAAAAATAGCCTTTTTAAAATTATTTACAATTTATTAAATTATCCTAAACTATTTAGATGTAAGCCCGGTGCCCGCCCTGACAACACT
This sequence comes from Choloepus didactylus, assembly GCF_015220235.1. Classification (NCBI taxonomy): domain Eukaryota; kingdom Metazoa; phylum Chordata; class Mammalia; order Pilosa; family Megalonychidae; genus Choloepus; species Choloepus didactylus. Next base: position 22,520,157 of record NC_051308.1, read on the forward strand.
GATCAGTTGAACAACCATTCTACTCACAAATATTTCATGAGGACTTACCACATACCTGACACCAGTGGGTATTGTAGAGAATTAAAAGGAATATAAGATGTGCCATTGCTTTTCACATGTCTGTAAACTATTAGAGAGATAGAACTAACACACATGAAGAAACTGGGAAATTATTAAGTATCAAATAGTGTAGACAGTAGGCAAAAAAAAAAAAAAAAAAAAAAGGAAACATCAGTATGGTTTGGAGTCGTTAGAGGTAGGACTTTAAATTGGCCTTGAAAGACGAATAAGATTATGTAAGTGGATGGGGGTATTTCTGAAATGAGGAAATAACATAAAAAGGAGCCCAGAAGTTTGTATATAGTGCTGGTGAAGTAAGTGCATGCAGAAAAGAAGGGGAAAGTATGTTGACCCATAGAATAAAAGATGTGTGGGGCCATTTTATCTCGATATAGGCAAGAGGTAGATTAGATTGCAAATCTAATTTGTAGATTAGTTTGGCACATGGCCATGTCTCCCTAAACTCATCAAAAGGTGGTGTGTAACACTGCTTTTCTGTTCCCCATTGACTAATTCAAGGAGCAGAAGGTAAAAGAAGAAAAGGAAGAAAAAGAAGAAACCAAATCTGAACCTGAAAAAGCTGAGTATGTATATTTTCCTTTGTTTCAGTAAGTCTCTTTTCTTATACTCTCTCCTCGGGGGCTGTAATGGAGACCCTCATGCTTCTTATACCACACAAACCTCCAGTACTTCAAAGGAGCTATGTGATAGAATCCCACCTTCTCAAGGGGGTGGTTCTGACAATGATGGTCCCACTGTGGTGGCCTCAGTGTGTTGACAGGGATAAGTGTAGACATTGGGCCTGCCATTCTGGGCCTGTTCTCCCCATTCCATGAGCATTTCATTTGTGCTCAGCAGAAAAGACTCCACTGATTCCATGTAATGCTCCCCACAAGATGCCTGACTGCCACAATTCCATCTTTAAAATAATGCTTGCATTTCTGTCCTTTTAAAGAAGGGGGGTGGGGGAGGACAAGCATTCTGTATGTGGTTGCATGGAATCGTTGTACAGCGATGTTCTCCAAGTATAGTTCTAAGACCACATGCATAAAAATCACTTGGAGAGTTTGTTAAAAACACAGATGCATGGACCCCAGCCCAGAGATTCTAATTCAGTGTGTCTAGTGGGGGGTCTAGGAATCTTCATTTTCACACTCCTTGTGGTGTGCGGCACAATTACACAAGCAACAGTAAGAAGTAAACATGAGGCAATGAAAATGTGTAAGTGTAATTTCCCCATAATACCGGATTTCTATTAATAATCTAATCCGACATCATTTCTCAAGTTTCTGTAATTTTGTATGCACATTTTTAAAAATGGGACAACAAAAGAAAAAACTTTAAGTGCTTACAGTGCTACTCCTCACATATTATTTTATTTTTCTCTTCTGTTACTTTCTTTGACCTATTTCCATTGTCTGTTCTTTATAATCAGCACTATTCATTGTCATACATCTTACATTGCTGGCTCAGTTATAAAAATGGCCATGAAAATGCCTGTTATGGTAAAATGCAGACATATGTAATATGGTAGGACAGGCATTTCAATGGTAATTCTTTAATATTGTAAAGAATGTTAGATATACCTCATATGGATTAGGTTAAAGGTTGTTTTTTTTTTCCTTAATTCAGTTTTATTGAGATATATTCACATACCATACAATCATCCATTATGTACAATCAGTGATTCACAGTACCATTGTATAGTTGTACATTCATCACCCCAATTTTTGAACATTTTCCTTATACCCGAGAGAATAAGAATAAAAAATAAAAGTAAAAAAGAACACCTAAATCATTCCCCCATCCCACCCTATTTTTCATTTAGTTTTTTATCCCCATTTTCTTTTACTCATATGATGTCTCTTTTTTTTTATTTTGAAATAAATTCAAAGTTATATGAACAGTTGCAAAAACAGTACTAGCCCCATACACAGAATTCCATCATACCCTGACCCCCCTCCCCCAATAGCTCTATCCACCAACTTTAACATGCTGTCACATCGCTATTTCTTTCCCTCCCTATCTATCATCCATCATCTATTGCTCTGTCTTCTGAACATATGAGAGTTAGCTGCACACATCCTTGAACATACACTATAATTCACGTATATACTTCCCATGAACAAGAACATTCTTTGTGCAATTCCGTTAAGCACAGCTAAGAAGTACAGGAGATTCAACAATGATACAAAGCTTACATTCTGTATTTCCTTTTCCTTATGTCTCAACTGTGTCCCTTTGAGCCACCTGTCCTCTATCCTACAGTCCCATCCAAGTTCATCCTTAGCATTCAATAGTCATCTAGTTAGACTTTTTTTTTTTTTTTTCAGTTGTGGTAACATATATACAGCCTAAATCTTCCCATTCCACCCCCTCCCTAGCCTTCCATTAGTGGGATTAATCACCTTTAGAATGTTGTAATGCTCTTTCCCACCATCCATTACTAGAAATTTCCCTTCACCTCAAACAGCAACTCCACCCTCATTTCTTAACTCCTCATTGCCCCTTCCCCCATTTCTCTTAACCTAAACTCTACTTTTCATCTCTATGGTTATATTCTCTGATAATTTCTTTGTGTTTACTGTGGGGGTTAAAATTAATCTCTTAAATCCATATCAGTCTTGTTTTTCTTTGATACCAACTTAACTTCAATAGGACACATAAACTATGTTCCTGTACTCCTTCATTACCCCACCTTTATATAGTTGTCTAAAATTACATATTTTACATTGATTTCAAAACCACTGATTTGTCATTAGAGTTTGTGTATTTTATATCATGTAGGAAGTAAATAGTGGAGTTACAGTTCAAAAATTATTGACTTCTATTTGTATTCCATTGTGGTTGGAGAATGTGCTTTGAGTATATTCAATTTTTTTTTTTTTTTTTTTAATTTCTTGAGGCTTGTTTTATGTCCCAGCTTAAGGTCCCTTCTGGAGAAAGATCTGTGATCACTAGAGAAAAATGAGTGTCCTGGTGATTTGGAATGTAAGGTACTATATATGTCTGTTAAAATTCTCTATATCTCTTTCTCCTGTCTTTGTCTATCTGTTGGTAGGGCTCCGTTTAGAATCTGAAGTAGGACAGGTCTTTTATTGGCAAACTCTCTTAGCATTTGTTTGTCTGTGAAAAATTTAAGCTCTCCCTCAAATGTGAAGGAGAGTTTTGCTGGATAAAGTATTCTTGGTTGGAAATTTTTCTCTCTCAGGATTTTAAATATGTCATGCCACTGCCTTCTCGCCTCCATGGTGGCTGCTGAGTAGTCACTACTTAGTCTTATGTTGTTTCCTTTGTATGTGGTGAATTGCTTTTCTCTTACATTTTCAGAACTTGCTCCTTCTCTTCAGTATTTGAGAGTCTGATCAGAATATGTCTTGGGGTGGGTTTATTTGGATTTATTCTATTTGGAATTTGCTGGGCATTTATGCTTTGTATATTTATATTGTGTAGAAGGTTGGGGAAATTTTCCCCCACAATTTCTTTGAATACTCTTTCTAGACCTTTACCCTTCTCTTCCCCTTCTGGGACACCAATGAGTCTTAAATTTGGATGTTTTATTTTATCTGTTGTATCCCTGAGATCCATTTCGATTTTTTCGATTTTTTCCACCATTCTTTCTTTTGTTCTTTCATGTTCTATTCTGTGGACTTCTAGGTCACTGAGATGTTGTTCAGCTTCCTCTAGTCTTGTATTGTGAATATCCAGAGTCTTTTTAATTTGGCCAACAGTTTCTTTTATTTCCATAAGATCTTCTATTTTTTTATTTACTCTTGCAATGTCTTCTTTATGCTCTTCTAGGGTCTTCTTTATGTCACTTATATCCTGGGCCATTGTCTTCTTGATGTCCTTTAAATCCTTTGCCATGTTTTCATTCCTCGATTGTAGTTCTTTGATTAATTTTGTGAGGTACTGTGTTTCTTCCGATATCTTGATTTGTGTGTTTGGAGTTGGATTCTCCGTATCGTCTGGTTTTATCATATGCATTAAGATTTTCTGTTGTTTTTGGCCTCTTGGCATTTGTTTTGCTTGATAGGGTTCTTTCAGGTTGTAACAAAAAAAGAATATTGATCTTATTTTTCAGAAACAGTTTGGTAATGTACACTTTCTCTAACTAACCAGCAGATGGCATCTGTGAGTCACCTATATCCCTCAAATCAGTTCTCAACCTTGTTGCCGTGATGTGTGGGGAAATGATTCTTGTGGGTTCAGTTGGAGAACTCAGTTTGGGTGTGTTGCTGGAGCAATCTGCCGTGAATGTGGGGCATGTGTATGGGTGGCCAGGGAGGAAGGGCAGTTTTAATGTTCAAATCCCCCAGGTTCCAGGAGATTCAAGGCTGCTGCAAGAGTCTAAGCCTTCATTTCAGTTCAGCCCCAGACCCTCTCTCTCACTGATCCGCAAACCACCGGACTTGGTGTAGTGTCCCTGGATTCTCCGAGCAGGTCCCCCCTCCCAGCCGCGATCCTCCAGGAGCTCATCCGAGGAAATGCTGTGCTACGTTACCAGTGCACACCATCTGTCTTAGTTTGCTAATGCTGAAGAATGCAAAACACCAGAGATGGATAGGCTTTTATAAAACGGGGGTTTATTTCACTACACAGTTACAGTCATAAGGCCACAAAGCATCCAAGGTAACACCTCAGCAATCGGGTACTTTCACCGGAGGATGGCCAATGGAGTCCAGAAAACCTCTGCTAGCTAGGAAGGCAGCTGGCATCTGCTCCAAAGCTCCGGCCTCAAAACGGCTTTCTCCCAGGACGTTCCTTTCTAGCAAGCTTGCTTCTCTTCAAAACATCACTCGCAGCTGCACTGAGTTCCATCTCTTTGAGTCAGCACGTTTATATGGCTCCACTGATCAAGGCCCACCCTGAATGGGTGGGGCCATGCCTCAATGGAAATATCCTATCATCTACAGTTGGGTGGGGCGCATCTCCATGCAAACAACCTAATTCAAACATTCCAACTTAATCCCCACTATTCTGTCTGCCCCACAAGATTGCATCAAAGAATATGGCTTTTTCTGGGGGACATAATACATTCAAACCGGCACATTATCCCTCAAGGGAAGCCCTGGGCCGCCGGGCCATGCTGTGGCGTGCTTTCAGCTCGTTTCAGAATGCAGAATGTCTGAGGCTGTCTTTACTGCAACACCTTGCGGGCTGAGAACAGCTAAGGTTTTGTCCACAGAGAGAGGGGGGGGGACAGAAAAACTCCCAGGTTCACCCGTCAGCCAGAGGTAGCACCCGATCCTCTGGGCTCCTATCCTGAGACGGTTATGTCCCCCGACTCTCCCAAGGTCAGTTGTCACCAAAAGCCTCTGTCTGCTTGTTGAGGATTCGCTGTCTGTATTGAGCAGTTAATATTAAAACCTCACTTGGAGCTGGGCTGAGAAAGTGCACTGCGCAGCTTCCATGAGGGAGGGGCTCTCGATTCTAGGCTCTCAGCTCTCAGCGCGGGTCCGCCGTTTTACTTACAGATTTTATGCTGTGGTCTCAGGCATTTCTCCCAAATCAGGTTGGTGGATGATGAGCGGACAGTCACGTTTGTGTCCCCGCTGTTATTCCAGGTTATTTACTGGTTTTTTGGTCATTTATGAATTGTTCTGGGGGAGACTAAGTCTTCCACTCCTCTGTATTTTGCCATCTTCCCAGAATCCCCCTAAAGGTTGGTTTTTAAAACATGAATACATGACTACCCAAATACATGAATACATTTTCATGAAGTATTGGGATTTTTTTGCATGTAGAGAGTTTTTAGGTATCAGATATCAGTGCTTCTAATCCCATTATTTTCTGCAAAATTAATATATTGACATCCCTCATACGTCTGAACAACCAAGCACATATGCCTTGCATTTTGAATATTAATGGCTAGTCTTTATTAAAAATTTAACATCAAACTATAATTCAAAAATAAAGTATGTTGGAAAGTTGCAGCAAGAAAAGAATTCTTCATTAACTTATTCCCCTTTTCAATTAAATGTCTTTTGCACAGTTGAAAGTGTATCTGCTCTCTGTAGATTTAACCGCTCTTCAACTGTGCAAGATATCTCCAAGACTTGAATTTCACAGACTTATTCATCTACAGGGAGCTACGATAAGCAGGAAGTCCTACTCTAATTCTAAAATTCTGAGTATTATAGTTCATTGGAAGAGACATTACTTTTTAAAAATTGTTTTAAGATCTAAAATAGTACACACATGTATATTTTTGCACAAAACCTGTTTACTTCTTTAGTTTTCTAATGGTTTATATTTCATTCATTTGCCTTCACAGGGGAGAAGATGGAGAAAAAGAAGAAAAAGCCAAAGAAGACAAGGGTAAACAAAAATTGAGGCAGCTTCACACACATAGATATGGAGAACCAGAAGTTCCAGAGTCAGCATTCTGGAAGAAAATCATAGCATATCAACAGAAACTTCTAGTAAGATGTCTTAGAATGACTATTGTTACTGATAAATAGTGAGACCATAAGAAATAAGGCTGGGTAAATATTCATTGACCTTCCCTTGGGTGACAATCAGGGAACCAAGTCAGTCCTACAGATGTGTTTTGTTTGCCTGTCTTGCTGTCTTTATTTCCTCTAGTGAATGCCTTTTGGTTCACTGCTCCCTGTTGTCAAACCCCCAATGTGTACACTGATCCACACAACCTGAAACCATTTGAATGAGTGACTGTCAGGACAGTGCTCCCAGGGCTTTGCCACAAAGACTTTAGAGCAAATCAGTACATATATTCTGAGGCTTCGCTCTTTGCAGGGCACTGCTTGACGCCCTGCTGTAGATTAAGCAAAACATAACTCCCCAAATTAGTAAAATACATATTCATATTTGGAAAAGAAAGAAAGAACATGTAGTTTTCCATCTCTATTCACATAAACATGGGCAAGAATTCTTAAAAATCTTGTTTGAACAACCTTTTATATGTATAATTACACACATGCGCTATATCTATATCTATATATCTATATCTGTCTATATATATATACACATACATACATACATGTTTATGTGTATATATGTGTATATAAAAGGAGAAGGATAGGAGTTAAGTGTGTAGAATAAACCTACAAGTGGTACTAACCGGTAATGTAAGACTACAAATTAAGTATAACACCCCCTTAAAACCAAGCCATTTGAAAGGTAAAGTCATATTTAGTGTTTTACAGCTTGAGAAACCAAAAATAGGCAATTAAGAAATTGAATGTACTGTAGAACTTTACTTTTTAGTGAAATGAATTGACCTAAGTAGTTATATGTTCTAACTGCTTGTGTACAAATACATATAGATGTTACATATTTTTACATGCAAGTATATAGTTTAATAGTTTTAAATGTTTCCTTAAACTGTCTTATAGTTTCCCTCTATTACTTAATACAAAGTACTCTGACTTAAGTATTGTCCTGATAACTCTAGATAATCATTCATTTGCTATGTTGTAATGGTTGCCACAGCTGTAGGTGTGGCTAAATTATAGATGGTTTAGCACATGAGGTTGAATGGACTCCACAATAGTCTGAAGTAGCCCCAGTGGATTCTTGTAGAACATGTTTAACTCAGGTTGTGAAAACCTAATAATTGAGGTTTCTTTTCCCTCTTCATCGCAGAATTATCAAGTTCCTTCTCTCTGCACAGCTCTTCCATCTTCCTGCTTCTCTTTGCAGTCTGACTCTCACTGCTCACTCTTTTTTTGCACAAATAAGACTAATAATGGCCACACCAGGCCACCGCAGGACCCCTGTCTCCCAGCTCAGATAACCAGAGTTAACTATTAACTAGCTCTACCCCAATGACCCAATTCTGCCTAACTAGAGAATCACTGTGACTGACCCAGTTGGAGTTTCACGCTTGGTACAGTAAGCTGTGGCAGTAAGGCAGGGTCGTGTGTGGGTCTCCCGTCACTAATGATGGGGCCATGTACAGAGAGGGGATTCATGAGATGTTACCATTTTTATGATAAAGCACTTGACATATCCACTTGGATATCTTATAAACATCTCACACTTAATATTATAACAAAATATTGATCTCCTCCCGCAACCTATTTCCTTTAAACCTACTTCTCTTCTAGTTGTTTTTTTTCCTTTAATTCCCAGCTTAATAAATGGCACCAGCCATGTACTTAATTGCTCAGACCAAAAATCCAGGAGTTAGCATCTTTCAGTCCTCTTTCTTCCCTACTTCGTAATCCAGCAATAATTCTTCTGAGATCTTCCTGCCAGGTATATACAGAATCTGCCCACTTTTTGTCATCTCCACATTTACCACCCCAGTCCAAGCCACCACCGCCACCACCACCACCACCATCTCTTCCTGTGCTTGCTCCTGTAGAAATTTTCCAGCTGGTCCCCTTGCTTCTATTCTTGCCTCTACTATCTGTTTTCCACCAAATAGCTGGAATAATCTTTCCAAACCATAACTCTGATTACACCATGCCCTCTTCAAAATCCCTCAATAATGTCCCATCTCAAAAGAATAAAATAATTATTATAATTATAACAAAACTAATAACTAATGTCTTTTGTATGCCAGGCAGTCTTCTAAGGGCTTTTCCTTATATTAACTCTTTTAATCTTCACAGCAACCTTATGAGGTAGGTACTGATGTTATTTCCCCTTTACAAATAAGAAAAGTTAAGCAAGAAGAAGGATTATATGACTTGTCCAAGGTCCCACAGCTGGTGAGTGATGGGGACAGGATTCGTATCTAGGCAGTGTGACTCCAGAGTTCTATTCTTGACCACTGCACTATAATGCACAACCTGTACTTTTAGCAGAGGCTTATAAAACCTTGACCCCTGATCACCAATCTGACCACATCCCTTGCCACCATCTCCTATCCTCACTGTGCTTCCTTCTTGTTGTTCCTCAAGCATACCATCACCATTCTTAATTCTAGACCTTCCCCCTGCTTGCTCCCTCTCTCTGAAACTCTTCTCCATGTCTTTGCTTGGTTTACCTTCAGGTCTCTACTCAGATGTCACCTCCAGAGATAAACCTCCCCTGATCACCTACCTAAAGTAGCACCCCATTCCTGATGCCCTTAACCTGATGTATTTTTCTTCATTGCATTTAGCATTCTCTGAAACTATGTTTCCTTTGTGTGTGTGTGTGTGTATGTCTTTATTATTTGTCTCCTCTGGAGAGGCAGACATTTTCTTATTCACTGCCACGTCTAGGGCACCAAGAATGGTGCTTGATATGGTAGGTTCTCAATACATATTTTTGAGTGAATGAATGAAAGCTTTATTTAATCACCTACAGATTTCAAGTCTTCTGAATCAGTGACCTTTTGATATATTTTTTTACCTTTAGAACTATTTTGCTCGCAACTTTTACAACATGAGAATGCTAGCCTTATTTGTCGCATTTGCAATCAATTTCATCTTGCTCTTTTATAAGGTACGTACATCTTATTGTTTTAATAACCAGTATAGAATTACAAATAGATTGAATTTAATTTGAATATTTCACAGATGTACTAGTGAACACATCTAAACCTATTCTAAAATACAGTTTGATGAACAAGAAAACTTGATTATCTATTAAGGCAGAGATAGATTCTTCATCGAAACTATGTGAGAAGTGCCTCAAGTGAAGAGTGTTTGAAGGATGGCAGAGTGTTTATTCACAATTTTGCTAGTCTAATTTGGCTGACTATCTTGTTATATCAGGGTATGGCATATCTGTCTTACATTATATTCTTTTGATAATTGAGAAGCCAGCTTAGCTGTCTAACTTTTCTTGCATGCATTGGAATCACCATAACTCTTGGTTGGATTAGAATGAATTCAGCAAAGTTCAAGTATATTTATTTGCCTTTTTGTTTTGTTTTGTTTTTTGTTTTTACAGTGGATTTTTATTGGGGGTAGAAAGTAAGCTCTTTAGAGCTTTCTTTTCTTCACATTTTCCCTTTTTATTTTATTTTCTTTTTTATTAGAAAAGTTACAGGTTTACAGAAAAAACATGCACAAAATACAGAGTTCTTATATTACCATGCTACTATTAACACCTTGCATTAGTGTGGTGCATTTATTACAACTGATAAAAGATGATTTTTCTAATTGTCCTATTGACAGTAGTCCATGGTTTACATTAGGGTCATTGTTTGTTTTGTACGGACTATGTTGTTTTGTTTTGTATTTTTAATTTTTATTCTAGTAACATATATACAAACTAAAATTTTTCCTTTTAACCACATTCAAATATATAATTCATTGGTGTTATCACATTCACAATGTTGTACTTTGGCTATCAGTATCATTACCAAAACTTTTCCGTCACCCCACATAGAAACTATAATTTAAGCATTAATTCCCCATTCCCTACCTCCACCCCAGCCCCTGGTAAACTGTATTCTAGATTCTGACTCTATGAGTTTGCTTATTCTAATTACTTCATATCAGTGAGATCATAGAGTATTTGTCATTTTGTGTCTGGCTTAGTTCATTCAACATGGTGTCTTCCGGGTTCATCCATGAGCCTTTGGGTTTTGAAGAATCATCTTCTTAGCATCGAACTTCATATGCTATTTGCTAAAAAGACATTTCCATTGCTTTTTCATATATTATTTACAGTGATAGCTTAATTCAGTGAACTGACTATACTTTAAATGGTTGGAATTAGGTCTCCACTTCTTCTGTGGTTGAAGGAAAAGAGCTCTCTACTCGAAGTTCAAGTGAAAACACCAAAGTTAGCAGCCTGGACAGTGGCTCACGTAGAATTATTGCAGTTCACTATGTCCTGGAGGAGAGCAGTGGCTACATGGAACCCACGTTGCGTATTTTGGCTATTCTCCACACAGTCATTTCTTTCTTCTGCATCATTGGATACTACTGCTTGAAAGTAAGATAGTAAGGCACCAAGGTACCCATGTGTGTCCATGTATGTGTGCATGTCTGTTGCAGGTTGGACTTCCCAGAGGCAGAAATTAGCACGTGTGAAGTTTATTAGGGAATGTTCTCTGAATCAACAACTGTGGGGGAAGAGAAGGAGGCAGGATGGGGCATAGGAAAAAGTTGGGCTGTGGTGCAGACACAGCAGAGTGCAGCTACAGCTCTCTGCCTCGGAAGCTGGGAAGCACCTGCCAAGTTGCCCTGGGTTGGGGTGAGGGTGCTTGGCCTTTACTTCCCCAATTGAGCAGTCATTGGCTGCATGCTGCCCAGGAAGGGAATCTGTCCTTGGACTGTTCAGTTGTGACTCTTTCACATATTGCTAATTATTCACATAATGGACAACTTCACCTATAACTTGACCCCACAGAAGAGATGACACCCACCCACAATGTCTGCTAGCAATGGTCCAGTGTACTAAGACTTAGAGAAATACATCACATTGAGCCTATGAGTCATGTTGATTATTCTGCTATTAGTTACGTATCTAGTGCTGTCCTTGGCAGAAATGCTTCCCAATTTGTCACACTTTCACCAGAAAATAATGCAGCTCTATTAATAGCACAAAACTTTACCTAGCGCCCTGCTAAGGGAACAGTGCATTTTGGTGAATAGCACTTAGGATAGTCTCTTTGAATACCCAGGGCTGCTCATAACCTTTGCAAACCTCTTTACCTTTTCCCAGCAAGATGCCTTTTGATTGTAATGCTTTTATTTTCAGTCCTCTCCGTCTGGTTGTGAGACCTCCAAAAGACTTTTGAAAAACCAGGGCCCAAGTTAAAAGACTAGAATGTAAAGCTTTCTACAGAGACTCCTCACCCTCCCTTTTCTTCCCTTGTGTTATGTGGGGAATGTTTTTGGATACTTCCGGAATGTTTGCATCTTTCTTGGATCTGTGTCTTTTATAAAGTCTGTCTGTATGAAAGAAGAATCAATACGTTCTGGAGACATTTTGGCAACATGACAAAGATTTTTCCTGATGCCAAAATTTAAAATTATGTAAAAATGGCATGTGAGTATACTATGTAGGGAATTGTTAAATTTCTCCAATAAAACTTTGAATTTTTTTATTAGCATGCATTTTTGAACTTTAATACAATTGCTGTGTTTTGTTATATCCATTCAAATTCCCGAATACCCACACACTCACGTAAGCAGAAAAAAATCATAATTTTGCATAATTATCTTTCTTTCTTTGGTATTTAATAGTGATATCATTAGTGCAATTGTCTGTGAACTCTTATGTGTTTAAAACATATGCATACACATACATGTGTGTGTATGTAATTCCTACCCTCTCTTCTTTTTTTTCTAAAACCTTCTAAATTCTTAAATGTGGGCATTTTCACTCAAGTTTTACTTTCGTAGAAGTACATTGAAAATACTTCTTTCCAAAAACTGTTTTGTAAAAATAGTGACCAACAGAGATGCCAGTAAATATAAACTAATTTTACATTGTTTACTTTTCAAATGTAGGTCCCGTTGGTTATTTTTAAGCGAGAAAAGGAAGTAGCACGTAAATTGGAATTTGATGGGCTTTATATTACAGAACAGCCTTCCGAAGATGATATTAAAGGCCAGTGGGATAGACTTGTAATCAACACACAGTGAGTAAAAACTCATATGAGACATTTCTGTGCTCAGAAAATTTCAAATTTCAAGACACAGAAGTACTTTGCTGGAGTTCCTGCAGATTTGTCAAAAGTTTAGCAGAGGTGAATAATAGTTATACATTCAGCTGAGAAAATCACAAGACTGAACACTGTCAGACTCCTAATGGATGCCATCAATTTCTGCCCTCTGTGTTCCAAATTCCTTAATCAGAAACGGCTTTGAGTCCATTTCCACAGCACAGATGGAACTTAACATCCATTACTCAGTGTTCAGGGAAGTGTGTAGCAGGAAGTACATAACCTGCAGTGAGGAGTTAGCTCATCCAAAAGCACAGCGGAAGCAAAAAATTATTAGCATTGTAGCATTAAAGGCAAAAATATTGAATTTCACACTTTTTATGTATCCAAATCTTAGACTTCATTTGTTACTATCAAGGAGTCTAGCAAAAAACTAGTATCAGTATTATGACATGTAAAATATAAGAGAGAAAAGCAAACGCTTTTTCTATCCATTAAATATTTGACCTTGTGACATCACGACCTAAACTGCTACCTGATATTCCGGGTCTATATCTATCTCAAATATAAAATTTTCCACCATAAAAAGCATTAGTGATAGAATGTTTTTGAGTAGTTTGCACTACTCAAGAGTAAAATATCTTCTTTTTATTGTGATTAATCTTGCTTATCTTTAGAAAGGTTATAATACTTAATAGGTTCTGAGTTTTCAAATCAGGATGGTTTAATTTATACTTTAAAAATTACCAACTCTACCCATTATAACTAAATCTAATCAAATCCATCTTTTTAATTAAGTTCTATTTTAGTCAAATTCTATGACTCTATTTTGTGACAGAGTCATGGTATGGTGCTGCGCTCAAAAATTTATTGAGGATGTCTAGAGAGAATGAGGTATTTTTTCTTTCGTAGGAAAAAAAACTGACAGATTTGTAAAGACAAATTTTGAAAAGACAATTGACAAAAAAATGCATTTATTGACTTGTTAAAACTAACCTAGCAAATATAAAAATACTGTTAATAAATATGCTTATATTCCTCTCCACTAAACTATAACCTTTGTGATTTACATGTGTATAAATCTATATATTAGTATTTAAAATAATATTTAATATACCCATGGTATAGAAAAGTTATGGGACAAGATGTTAACTGAATCCGTTGTAATTGTATGTGGAAAGCAGGGTATATGTTTACATACAACTTTTATATATTTTGTAAATCCCAAACTATGTGTTATCATTTTTAAAAAATGAGACTATTTTACCTCTATGCTTTCATTTCTTTTAGATCATTTCCCAACAATTACTGGGACAAGTTCGTTAAAAGAAAGGTAATACTTGTAAAAAGGAATAAATTCTCCATTTTATCCTAACATGCAGCTCAGATTTGAATTTGATGTGACATTATACATAGAATGAGATATTGAGGTATGCTTTATCTGACTGGTAATGTCATTTCAAAATGGCAATTAGAATTGAATATGAATTTCAAAAATAGCACATTAGAAACCCATACTCTGCAGCTTTAAAATAAAGAGGCATTGCTTCAGCCACTCCACCTGAATAAATAGAGCTCAGTCCAAAGGATCAACAAGAATTGATAAAGAATTTTCTTAGAAATGGTGTAGGAAACCTAAGCTGGGTGAAAGCGATTTTCTGATAAGTCAGCTAATAAATAACTGGGAGATCCTCCTTTACACTGGGGAGAAGTAAAGTTGTTGGATGACAAAGGGATTTTATTCACTTTAAAGATTTTTTGTAAGGTTTTATTCTTCTGATGCTGATTACATTACTACAAAGGGTGGTAGAAAGAACACTAGAACTGAGTTCAACTATTGACTATGACACTTTCTCAAGCTCTGATTTTGAGATCATCTGACCTGGGGGATGATGTGAAGGATCATCTCTCCCTGCCTGCACACCAGATTTTAATGCGGATCACGGTTTTCTGGGATGAAACAGTGCCGTGTTTCATAAAATACTATAATCATTATTTTGTGGCTCCTTATTTCATCCTTGAAGGGCTCTAATGGTCAGAATGACTCAGTTCACTCTGTGTTCCATCATGAGTTCCATGTCGAGTGTATACAGTCCATAGTGAAAGGCAGAATAACCTGCCGAATGAGGTGGGCATTTTCCCTTTGATTCTCCAAGTTCCAGTGACTGGAAGCCCACAAACTCTTAGTTACCAGTCCGAGAGGAGACACGGAGCTTGCACTAAGAATAAAAATTACCATATCATTAAGCATACTGACCTTTTTTTTTCTTTTATGGCAAGACTTTCTAGATGAAAGTGAGTGTGTTTTTTGGTTTTTATTTTAATACAAGTTTTTTGTCTCCTAGAGATCATGGGAAAAGACGCCTGGCATTTTGAGTAGCACTGAATTAGGCTATAAGAGCACATCCAAATTAGGCAGAAGCTTTGAAAGAATTACTTTAAAGTAATTTTAAATAGATAATTTGAACAGTTGATTCTTATTCATTATTTAACAGAATAAAGAGGAAACTTCTATATTATTGAAGCAAGAGTTTTTCTATGAAGGTATATGTATAGTAAACTCGATTGAAAAATAAATTGTTATGGCAGCTAAGACTGTTCATGGTATTTCTATCACAATACTAATTTATTCTCCAGGGAATGGGGGTGAGAATACAGTTGTTAGAGAATTCCCACTGAGGTCAGCCTAGCCCACTTTTAGAGCTGGGAGAATAACCCAAAAGTGTTTTAATTAACCTAAATAGTGTATGTCCGTATGCTATTTAATCACCATTGCTCTTTTCTATTTTCTTTTAAATTACATGATTGTATACCTTCAGAAAAAGCCGTTTTTCAAAATCTCTGCTAATCCTGTCCTTCCCTTTTTATTTTGCCTTTTCTTCATTCCCTCTAATCTTCTACTGTAACATTTTCTCTCTTCCTTTCCCCCACCCTTTTTTATTACCTTAGTTTCTCCTGTTTTCATCCTCACTTGCTTTCCTAGTGTTCTTTTCCCTTTTTGCTACAATTTTTTTTCTCCTCCTGCTTTCTCTTCATTTCTTTTCCTCTTCTCTTCGTGTTTCATTGTTACATGGGTCTGTCTTGGTATAAGAACTTCAGGCCAAGAGTAGATCTATCACAGAGTTGGATGTACTGAGCTCAAGTTAATTGGCTTTGGCTTAGCCAGGGTGGGTGGTGAACCCACATCTAAAGCCCCCATCTGAATATATGACAAATGGGCAAAGCCAGGCAAATGTTACAGAAGGAGAGAGATGTGTGGAAACTGATGGCTGTATGCTAAGAAATTATTTTAATGATGGACAAGGAATTTATGCTAGGTAAAAATTAAACTGAGGACATGAGGACAGAGATGGACAATCCAAAGGGCTAGGGTCAGTGGATTAAAGGTTCTGGTCCTGCTGTTATGAAAGTATCAGGATACCAAGGGGAATGAGGTAGAAAGATGGAAGGCAATGATTAGAGAGTAGAATGGTTGAAATTGAGATCATGGAGAGGATGTCATTACTGTAATGTCCAAGCCTAGTGGCCTGCAGTGGCCTATGCAAGAGATCATTGGCTGGAAAGTCAACATTGCCATTGTTTCCTGACCTCACCTCTTGCAAAACATGGCAACCTTGGGCACATTGTGTTAGATTTCCTAAGACACGCTTTTGTTTATCTGCAAAATGGGAGGATAACATGAAACTTATATATTGTGACAGTCACATGAGATAAAGCATGTCGAAGTTCTTAGCATAATTCCAGACACAAAATATGAATTTGGTAAACGTTACTTTCATTTCCATTTCCTCCCACTTTTACCCTTTTACTTCCGCCCATCCTCTCCCTTTCACTTGACTTCCTCTCTTGAATTAGATATCTTGTTCCTCAGATAGGTATCTGTTTGGATACAAACATCTAATTACCTTCATACTTATTAATTATTTGTCATATTTTAGAATTAATTTTAAAAATCTGGTTTATGGTTCAACTTTGTGTGATCACATTGCTTAAAGCCTGAAGCCAGTAAAATACTGTTTTCCTTACTCCCAGGTTATGGATAAATATGGAGAGTTCTATGGCCGGGATAGAATCAGTGAATTATTAGGCATGGACAAAGCAGCTCTGGATTTCAGTGATGCCAGAGAAAAGAAGAAGCCAAAGAAAGATAGCTCCTTATCAGCTGTGTGAGTGTGATTTCTGCTTTATTCTTCAGGTTTAGGTCAAAAAGGGAAAAAAATATAATACATTTCTAAACTTGCTAGTGTATTGATTTTATTTTTTCAGTGTCAGAGGTATAGATCAATGAGGCAAACAGAATATGTATCTAAAGCCTGCTTTTACGATTCTGAGTACTTGGAGTATTGGAATGATTGGATTTTTTTCTATTAATTTTTGAAGGTGACTTTCTTTTTCATTGTTTAATTAAAGAAGAGAAAAATTTTTTAAATTCATGTTAATTTAATTTGTCTTTTCTCTCCTTAAGTGACACTTAAGTCTAAGTAAGACACATGCAAAAGTGCAAATATATGACTATCTTGTATGATGCTTCCAGTTTGAAAAGAAGATTTTTCTTGTATTTTAGAAAAAGGAATTGTGTAGTCCTTCTATTAGAAGTGTTCGAGTCGTATCATTTTATTATAACTACTATATTGTATTTAAATAGCAAAGACTTAGTGTGCCAGAAGCTACTATACTACCATACATACTATTTTTTGGAAAGTTTACTTCAAAATGAGGGACTCTTAATATAGAACTTGCATAGAATAATATGTTATGATATAACTAGAAGGATATAAACCAGTTGAATTGACTTTAACTTAAGAATAAATGTCTGTCTATATACACACACACATACGTACATATATACATATGTATATGAGTGTACATATAAATATATTTGATCAACTCAAATTCTCCAATAAATGTAAAACTTGCATCCTTTTTAAAATGCAATTTCTTATTGTAGCCACTTAGCCGTTCTTTAAGCAGTGTAGGTGTCCCTCCTTGCAAACGTGTTGATGTTTCATACCTGTCCATTTATGCTCTTGGTCAATTAGGAATCCAATGATTAGTTTGAAAACATAGGTAATCTATAGTTCTGTAGGGAAGTATTGTTTTGTGTTAGATAAATATTCAAGCATCATTTAAAAAATATTTTGCCTGACCTATCTCATTGGTAATATGCCTTGTATCTATCTGAAAACTGATTAGAGCTACTTGGTTCTTTAAACACATTGTGAAACCAGTTGAAGAGTAGTTAGTAAAGTAAATATATAACAGAAACTGTAAATTTAAATCTAAAATATTACTTGGGTACTTTAGGAAAATGAATGTGTTAACTTATTTGACTCTTAGAAAATAAGTCTGAAGAAATAGAAGGGACATTTTAGACTATTTTTTACTATAAATAAATAGCCCTAAATTGGTGGAGTTTCCCATTGATTTTCACAGTAAATGCTTGTAAATTTGACCCTTAACAAAATACCAAGAAATTAACCTGTAGCAAATATTGATGACCTTTAAATATGGGTAGTAAAATAGGAATAATAAAGAATATAGTAAATGATATACTTTCCTGGGAAAAAGACATACAGATAGTACCCTCTTATAAAACATTTGGAAAGGTTTTGTTTTAAAAGATTATCTGGTTTCTATGTAAATACTATCTTAATGTGAACATTTAAATACAAGGGTGTTTTCTTTCTCTGTTTGTGTATGTATTTATATGCCAATCAAACTCTTAATTGTGCTTGGTATGTAAATGTTTAAATAGGTGGCTAGCCCTGCTCCTGAGGGTAGAATGGCTTTGGCAGCACTTAGGCCTACAAACTTCCTCAGTTATGTCTTCCTGGAGGAGGGGAGAGATCATAGCTCAAAACTGTTGAGCAGAACTCCTCAACTTCCAGTTTAGAGTTTACTCCCAACCAATCCCTGTGGCTGGGCAAGTGCTGTGCCCTGACTGGCCTAGATCAGCCATGGCCCATCGTGGGAGATGGGGTCAGCCCCCCTAAACAGTACAGCTGCCACTATTGGTGAGAAAACAGTGCTGTCCATTGCAAAAAGTAAATGCTGCTTAATATAATTAGTGCCCAACTTGTCACCTTGTGGATGGAGAATAACTAGTCAGATATTCAAATAAGGTAATGGGTAAACTACCGCAGGATATTTAGACTTTCTGATATAAATCCTTATTTTGTTTTAGATTGCTTTCATGGAAAATAATCATGCTGTCATGCAAATTGCCCCGTTTTTTCCCCCCATTTCTTTCTTTTTTATTTAAGAAAAACTCTTATTATATTGTGAATATTCATGGAACTTTTTGAAAGCTCCTTTAACAATACAATGCATTAATTATAGCTGAAAGAAAGCTTAATTTCTTAAAAAATATCCTGAGCTAAGGTAACCCTTAGGAAGAAAACGTCTCAAGATGTCAGCTCTGATTAGCAACTACTTATCCTATCACTTAAAATTTAAGATTAGCCTAATTAAAAGAAATTACTTAAAAAGTAATTAAAAACTAAAATGTGTAAGAGGGACCAGTTTGAAAAAAAAATATATCATATTGCATATTATCTCATCTCAATTACCTGGAATATTGGAAGAGCTAGCAAAATCATCATAATTTCTAAACTATAAATCAGGAACTAAAGGGGAAGAGTTAAATTCCTGCCAAGATAGAGAAGGAAATAGAGAAGGTGAAGTTTCTGAAAATAAAATAAACAAAAACAAAATGAAAAGCCCTTTCATTAGCAAAATAAATAGATGTGTAAAATAAATGGGGACATTTGTGCAAGTTTTTATTATTATTTGAGCCAAAAATTATTCTGTTGGAATGTAATTGTAAATGTATACTAACAGTTAGTGAGGAAAATTTTCATACACACATTTTGGTTATTTTTGTACAGTTTCCAAGAATAAATGTCATGTACAAAGTGAGTTCAGCTTATAATTAGTGCAGGAAAAGAAAAGGTGAGTAAAAGCACTTTTCTTAAATAACAGAAGAAGAAGGTGGTGGTGGTTGGTTTGGTTTTGCTTTCCAAGATTCCTCCAAGAAAGCATCACAAAACTCTGAAATAAATTATCAAAGGACGCTGTCACATTTTCGCTTGGCACTCGTGTTCCAGTTTGCTAATGCTGCCAGAATGCAAAATACCAGAAGTGGATTGGCTCTTATATGGGGGGTTATTTTGTTATGAAGTTACAGTGTTAAGCCCATAAAGTGTCCAAGGTAAGGCATCAACAACAGGGTACCTTCACTGAAGGATAGCTGATGGCATCCAAAAACCCCTGTCATCTGGGAAGGCATGTGGTTGGTGTCTGCTTGCTCCCAGGTTGCATTTCAAAATGGCTTTCTCCGAAATGTCAGTATCAGCTTCTAATGGCCATCTTCAGAATGTGTCTCTCAGCTGCAGCTCCTCTCCAAAATGTCACTCTCAGTTGCTCTGATGTCCCTATTTGTGAGCTCTTTTTATAGGACTCCAGTGAACTAATCAAGACCCACCCTGAAGGGGCAGGGCCACATTTCCATGGAAACCTTCAATCAAGAGTTCACACCCTAATCAAATGTGTCACTCACAGTTGGGTGGGTCACATCTCCATGGAAGCACGCAATCAGAAGGTCCCAACTTAATCAACACTAATATATTTGCCCTCACAAGATTGCATTAAAGAACATGGCTTATTCTGGGGGACATAATGTATACAAACCAGGACAACCTGGTACAGGACTAATCTCCAGAGATGGTTCCAGCCTTGACCCATGAAAAGTGATGCTGGCAGGAGCTTGCAAGACAATGCGTCTTTGATTAATGTACCTACCTACAAATTCTTTTCTGTCATTCCAGACTGAACTCTATTGATGTAAAGTATCAGATGTGGAAACTAGGAGTCGTTTTCACTGACAACGTAAGCCTGTTTCATTACCGCAAAATTAAATGCACTCTGATTAAATGAAATCTGTTGGTGTTCTGCAGATGTAAAAGCAGTGAAGTTATTCAGATATCAGTTTCATTTAGTGAAGATCATTCTTTGAAAGACCCATGAAAAGATAGGATTAATCAGCCCTTCTCTCATTCCATTTTTTTCAATAGCTAAAAGATTAAAATGGAAGTATATTTACACAAGAAAAAGTAACTGAGGTGCAAATCCATATGTGTTTTCATTCAGGTTTTAGTTGGGAGATGGCATACTTCAGAGTTTTAAACATTTAAAAAGAAAGTTCTAAATAAAAGAAAAAAAATTTAAAAACACATAATTTGTGATAAATTTTAAGTTGCCCCAAAATTAAAGTATATTATCATGGTTTTTTTTTCTGGATTGATCCTTTAATCATAGAGCATTTGGAAACTAAACATAGAGTCAATTAAATGTATCCAAATATAATGAGAAAAATCACAAAAATCACACATTACTAAAAGCCCATCAGCTGTCAGAGTAGGTAATCACGTTGTACTGCCCTGGTCTGCTCAATTGTTTGACATTTTTGATTCATAGAGTTTTCAGTTTAAATAATTGTTACTATCCATTGTTTTTATGCTCCCATTTCTGGCTCTGGGAAGTCACTGGAGGCAATCATGAAATTTCACCCCACACCCTCATTGTTACCTGATAATTCTTACTAACCATTTATTCCTCCTGTAGGACTATGGGAACATACCTTAAGGCTTATCCAAGGTGTGCTGTTCTTGCCGCTGAGCTTCCTCCCTTGGACATCTCACTTGATCTTAAAATTTCAGTTTATAACTTTAGCTCTGACTTTTATAGTGAAAATGAGTTCTGTTCTCCCATTTAAAGGCTTGTGACAGCTCTTCAAATCTCCTGCCTCCATTCCCCATGCTGCCCCACCCAGTCATGGGCCCAGAACTCTGGGTGTCTAAAAGAACCCAAAGAGCTCTAAACCAAGACTTGTAAATAAGTGTCTTTTAGAACCTTAAACTATTAATGCCGTATCTTGCAGCTGATTTCTAATGTAACAGTTGAAGCCACTTCCCTGAATAAAAATGAAGCAAGTTCAACTCTGGCATTGGTGTTTTCCAATCAGTAGCCAACCCATCCTTGGCTTCTGCCTTGCCACAGTACTTGCATAATCAGCTTTTGCCCAGGTGCAGACTATCTATAACATTCACCTCACTGTGTAGTTTTCTTGTCCTGCAGAGAATGTGGACATGGACAGGTCCTGGAAGAAGTCTGAAGAACCTTCTTCAGACATCTTTCTGATACCTCATTAGGCTTTCATCCATATGCTGTTTCCTGGCTTCTGTCTGGCCAATCACCTTTCATCACATCTTCTGTCTTCTACAAGCACGGTTTCTTTTTGAAGCTCAGCTAGGATTGCCAGATAAAATGCAGGATGGCCAGTTAAATTTTAATTTTAGATAACCAAAGAATAATCTTTTAGTATGCATATGTTCTGCATACTGCATGGGACATACTCATACTCAAAATTATACACTGTTTATCTGAAATTCAAAATTTTACCAGGCAACCTGTATATTTATTTGATAAATCTGCTACCCATAAGCACAGTCCACATACACACCATTGGCTCAACCTATCTCTTTTGTATGTCTCCTTACTCATATTTTACCAACAGACTTATCCTTTTCCCTCAGATTTTTCATTTTCTAATAGCCTGCCGGATGTCTCCACCTGAACATCAGAAGGCAAATGTATCATTTTTCCTCTATTCTCCCTCTTCCCCCTAAATCCCATCCCCTCTTCACACCTTTCTCTTTCTGCATTTTTGTTCTTCTTGTTACCCAAGCTCAAATTATTAGCTTGGATTCCTCCTTTTCTCTCCCTCCAGTGCATGCATTTGACTAGTTGCCTAAGCTTGATCATATTTCTGTCCTTTGTGATTCTCCCTTCTACCTAGCCTCCCTATTTTAGTTATGGCTCTCGTCACCTCACCCTTGAGCTTGTCAAGTAATCTCCTGACTTAGTGTCTCTGCCACTTAGAAAATGTCAGACTTTTGGAAAGTTGCTTGACCTGATTGAGTTCACTTTCCTAATTTGTAAATTGGGGAATAAAGATACCTATTTATCAGGTTCATTTGCTTGAAAAAATTAGACAGTATGTGCCCAATATTTGGGACATCAGCCAGCACTAAGTAGGTGCTGAAGAAATTTCCCTAAAATACCACTTTTCACATCCCATTATTCTGCTCAAAATGCTCCAGTGGCTCCCCCCAAGTGCCTAGAGGATGTGTTCTGTATCCCCCCACTGGACTTTTCCAGCCTTGTCTTCCTAGACATGAACCCACCACACAAATCAAACTCTCATTCCCAAAGCACACTGTGCCTGGTCTTATCTCAGTGTCTTTTTTAAAATGCTCTTTTCTTTTATTACACTTCAATATCTTCAGCCCTGTGATTCCCATGAAATCTCTTGCACCACATCAGCCCTTCTGTCTGCTTTTTTGTTCTCTGTTAAAGATTAAGATATAGTAAAAATGACACCCCTTCCCAAAATGGGCATCACCTCACTCTACTGGCAAAACATGCCTTATGAGGAATCGTGGTACTGTTTCTTCTACTTTATTCATTACTCTTCCAAAACAAAGTAATGTACATATCTTAGTCAATGTAAAATTAATCCCTTACATTCATTATTATCCAGAAGATGTCAGTAAGTAGTGCCAATTGTATTATTCAGTTTAGTATAGCCTTTGGTGATAACAGATAGTGTTTAGGCTTTCTCCTAGACTTACTTTGGATAAGTGAGATGCTTGGTTAATAAAACACCTCATAAATCTCTTTTAACTAGTAGGTCTCAGCAAACACTGAATTAGCGAGTGAATTAATGAAAAGTAAATGAAGAAAGGAAAGAAGCAAGGAAAGTTGGTTGGTTCTTAGGTCTACTGTAACACAGTGATTTTCAACTGGGGGCAGTTTAACTCCCCAGGGGACTTTTGTCAATGTCTGGAGACGTTTTTGGTTGTCATAACTTGGGAGAGAGGTGCTACTGGCATCTGGTGGGTAGAGGCACAGAGCTGCCCCTGACAACAAAGAATTGTCTACCCAGAATTACAAGAATGCCAAGGTTGAGAAACCCTGCTGTAGAGTAGTAAGTCAAGAAATGTTGCTTTGTAGGAGGATACATAAGTCACTCTGTTTTAAAGGAGAGAATCACATTTACTTTTTCAGAACAAACTAAATTTAAAAATACACAAAGAACAAACTAATACAGCTAATTAGAGTTATATAAATTTATGTTCTAAGAAGATGAAATACAGTGACTGTAATAGTTGGAATCAGAGTAGCTTTTGACAATAGTCATGTGTTCTGCTTTCTGATATGCTTTCCCCCTGTTTCATCTCAATAGTCCTTCCTCTACCTAGCCTGGTACATGACCATGTCTATTCTTGGACACTATAACAACTTTTTTTTTGCGGCTCATCTTCTTGACATTGCTATGGGATTCAAGACGTTAAGAACCATTTTGTCATCAGTAACTCACAATGGCAAACAGGTAAAAGTTTATATTTTTTCCTCTGCAGAAACTAAAAAATTAACAAATAAGCAAACCAACCCTAAAATCACAATGTACATTTTTAAATATTTTTTTGAACAGATGGCCTATACCTTTTTTTCTTGTAAACCATGGGGATTAGTGGTTTTAGAGTCCCTTAGAGCTAGCTTCAAATCTTGGCTCAACAAATTAGCTGTGTGACCCAGATAATTTATTTAATATCTCTAAATCTCAACTGCCTCACTTTGTGAAATGGAAATAAGAAAAGTACCTACCATACAGGGTTTGGGAGAGACTTAAATAAAAATAAAAATGTAAAGGCCTCAGCCTAGAACCTGGCGTATATTAAGCATTCAAGAAATTAGTTATATTGTTCCTAATACAGGGTTGCACCATTTGATACTAAGAGGAACCAAAATATGTTGCAGCGCCTTGATGCACTAGTTGTTTTGTTAATACAATATCAGATGCTATATAATTAATTTAATGTAATGTTTTAAAACTGGATATTCATGTGCTCTTATCTCTACCTTTAAATTGAATAATAATAATGTTGACAAGGTTGTATTTGGAGGAAAACTGATCTAGGTGTAGATAATCAACTTAAGTTCTAATGAAACCCAATTATAATGTTGAAACTTTCCATCAATATGAAACATATTCCAGAAGTGTGCATTTATTAATGTGTTCTATATTTATATCAAGTGTCCATTGGGTAACATATTCTCTATTAACTATAGGGATTAAAAGAAGAACATAGAATCGTTCTTTTTGCAGACTCTTACAGTTCAACACATTTCTTAATCTTTGTCCCTCCAAAAAACTTGAACTGTATTCACTGTTAATTTCACATTATCATGAGCCCTAGTTTTCCAAATTTTGGTATGTGATTTTTGCATAAGTCATATTAGATTCTGAATATGACTATGATGTGCTTAGGTTCAGTGGCAGAAAGTGTGCTATGCTTATTCATTAGTTAGTAAATACTTTTTGAGGACCCATATATGTAAAGATTTGGAGATACTGAATCAGTTCTGTGTTTTCACACAAAAGGTCTAGCACAACTTTCAATTGATTTCTGAACTTTTATGGTATTTCTTTTCTTTTTGAGGCATCAATTTTTCATGTGTAGAAATGTATAGAACTTAATAGTCCTAGTAGGCAACACATGGAAATTTACAGTGACATTGAATTTCACATAAGAAGTGAATTAAGCCCTCTATTAAGAGAATGCTTCCTTCAAATAATTATAAAGAAATTTTTAACAGAATTAAGTCATTAAATGCGGTCATAGTCAAGGACATAGAGGTTCATTATAATCAGAGGACATATGCATAAAAATGTATTTTATTACATTTAGAATTTCTCTGATATAACCAGAAATACATTTTTACCAACTTGATGAAAGTCACTCTTAAAATACACAAATTGTACTATATATATATATAAAAATATATATAAATAAATAAATAAATAAATAAATAAATATATATATATATATATATATATATAAACAGTATACTTGGGAATTAAAGAAAGATTGCACAGACCTGAAAGAAGACCTTTCAAACTGTGACATTTAATTATACATTGATAAAATTAGCCTTCAAAATATCATTGATAGCACAATATTTTGAATATAATTAATATCACAATTGTATTAATATCAGTTGTGCAGTCGGTAGCGGTTAAAATGGGAAATTATGAGTTGTATATATGTTACTACAATAAAACTTTAAGTAAAAAAATTAATTAAAAATATCATTGGTCATTAAGCTGTGGTGTCATTCACTTTGATCATCTCTTTATATTAACAAAGCAAGACTTCTCAGTTTTAGTTTTTAAAATATTTATATTACACATTATTAACAGTTGGGTGTTCCCAGATTTCAAAAGCAATCCAAATTCCTTTTTAGTTTATATTTGCCCTTTAGGATGTGATTGAAAAGAAAAAAAATATTTCCAACCACTTTTGCTGTCATAACAAAAATGAGAATGTTTTTATTAGGAATGTAATTTATTTAAAGAGAACAGACGTTCTTAAAATGGAAAAGGTACTTAATGTAGTGTCTACTACCATATATTTAGTTGATAGAAAAAAGAACATTTTAAACTTCTTGTTAATATTGTTAATATCAATTTGGATGTGAAACTAAATCATAGTTAAAGCACACTCTAGCTATACTGTATTAGTTAATTAAATAGTCAGATTTGCATAAAATAGTCTGGCAGTTTGATAAAATAAAGAGAATGTGAAAATAAACTTCTCCACTCGGGAGTAATAAAAGTGACAAAATAATGATGTATGGGCCCCTTTAGCTTCTAGTCAGCAAATCCAGCTGAGACTCACCATAGTTTATGTTCCCCTCCCACACATGTCAAACTTCTCAATCAGGTGCCTTGTATTTCTAATACATGTTCAATGTCGCATTTCTTTCCAGCTTGTATTAACCGTTGGCTTATTAGCTGTTGTTGTATACCTATATACTGTTGTGGCATTCAATTTTTTCCGAAAATTCTACAATAAGAGTGAAGATGGTGATACACCAGATATGAAATGTGATGATATGCTAACGGTAAGTTCATATCTTTTAATCTCATATTAATGGAAAATCCTTCTATATGTTCAAGGATATTAGCTGCTATCGCAAACTGGAAATAATCTAAATCTTTATCAGGAGTACTCGTTAAATCAATTATGGTAAACCCAAATGGAAAGTTAGGCAATTATTTTAAAATGAAGTAAATCTATATATGCTGATATGGGAAGACATACAAATTATATTTAAGTGGGAAAAAAAAAAAAAACAAGATCTTGAACAGTATTGTGATATGATCCTTATTGTATACGATTGTATATAATAATTATACATATCCACATGTGCTAGAATGTATATTTTAGAAATGTTAGAATATGCATAATTTGTTTCTGGAAATTTTTCCTAAGAAACTGTTAACAAAGATTCCTATAGGTAGTGGTACCAAAGGGAGGGGAAAGAGAAAGACTTATGCTTCTCATTTTATATTCTTCTTTTATGTCTGAGTTATTACTATTTTTTACCATATGCTGTTCTTTATTTTATTTTTTAAAACCTGTAACAATTTCTTTTTCCCTTGTGTTAAAAAAGAAAGCTAATTCAGTTCTTCTCAAAGTCATTATAACAATATGGGAGTTACTTCCTGGCAGGGAACAGAATCTACAGATAGCTGATGGGGGGCGGGTAGAGGGGTGGGCATTAACAAGGCAAGAGGATGAAACAAACACTACTCCAACTGATGTTACGTTTGTGATCCACTGCCTAATTGTACTTGAGCCATTTATAATCAAATCTTTATTTTGTAAAAATATTTTTCCATCATTTAAAAATAAGTTTTCATCATAAACGATTATTAATGAAGAATATTCAATCCTTCCTTTCTTTTTAACTAATACTCTATCTTCTAATCACCAATTCAAAGATCTTCCAGCAAGATTGTCATTCCCTAGGTGTTCGTGTTTACCCATTTTTTTCTCTCCTGTATTTTTTTCGGAGAAATAAACAAAAATCTTGAAAACAATAAAGGATAACCCTCAAATGAATCACAGGCTATTTAAAAATTTGGAATACATAATAGCCTATTGGCATGAAAATTAATACTATTTTCCCTTTCTAGAGCCTGGAGTAAAAGGAATGTTTTATAGGAAGAATGCAGGAAAAAAATTTCTAATTTATAGGCCCATATATGATCGACTGCCAAGTAAATCATGTTCTTGTGAAAAACATTCATAATTTTGATTATTTCACATCATTATGACCATTCTCCCAATGTTTTGCCTATGACTTTGTGATTTCTGTGTGCTAGTCACCTACTTGGAGAACACAGAAATGCTACAGCTAAAAGGCCTCTGATTATGAGGGTTGTTTCAGTCGTAATAGCATCACAGTTACAAGTTCAGAATCTTGTAATTTAGATTATTCACATATTTATCAAGTACTTTCATAGCACTTACTGTAAGTGATCTTGTGCCGGTTTATCCCAAGTGATTTATAAATATTAACTTGTTTAATCTCCTAACAACCCTGTGCTTTAGGCAGGTGCTGTTACTATCTCCATTTTACAGATGAGGAAACTGAGGAACCCAGTGTTTGAGTAACTTACCAAAGGTCATACAGCTATGAAGAGACCAGAGACTGGACTCTCTTTCTCTCTTTTTTAAGCAGCGTGGCTTGTTTGTTTTTTTAATGCACTTTGTTTCTTTATTAGAGAAGTTGTGGGTTTACAGAACAATCATGTATAAAATACAGGATTCCCATATACCACCCCATTGTTAACTCCTTGCATTGGTGTGGTACCTTTGTTAATTGATGAAAGCATATTATTTAATTGTACTATTAACCATAGCCCATGGTTTAACTTAGGGTTCACTGTTTGTGTAGTGGATTTTTAAAAATTTTTTATTCTATTACCATATAACAGCATTGAAATATATATATCTGAATGAGACCAGACTCTTTAACCGTTATTCGGTGCTCTCTCTCAAAGACGTTAATTACATTAATGCTTGTGCTTATTATTTCAATTCACTAAATATATATTTAGCAGATATTTTTGTGCCAGGTACTTGTTGAGGGTAAGGAATATCCAAGCACAGTCCCTGCCCTCAAGGAAATTTCTTTTTAAGAACGTTTCTATAAACTGCTTAGCTCATTATTTTTTTTTTTTTTAAGAAGATCATCCAAAAGAAAAAATGACCCTGAAATTCTAGATGTTTTGGGAAAACTTGCAGAGTTACCTGGTCAATATTCCAATGGCACATAGAACTATTGCTTAAAAATACTAAACAAAATCAATAGTTGATTAAAAATCACCCTTTAAATGCCACAATTGAAAAGTTACTTTGAATTGCTAGTTGCCAGGGAAACAAAAATAACTTTTTAATGAAACATCACACTAGAAGGTAGAAGATCCAGATACGAATATAGATCAAAATATTTTAAATAATGCTACAGAACTATTTTGTGTCTGAGACATACTCTTCTGTACAGAGTTTTCTTCTCTGCTTAATTGCTGGGCAAAATAATCCAAGTACCCTGTTCCTGGAGTGCCTTCCCTTTGTCTGGCTTTCCATAGCATCTTGGATTTGACCCATCTGTACCCCGTTCTTGTAACCATCTCCCATCTTTCCTCTTACTGGCCTGAACAGCACAACAGAGAAAAAATAAAGAATTTTGTGGGTTTTTTGCTTTTAGCAATTATTAGAAAATCAGATCCAATGCAATAAGGGACTGAATGGTCACTAACAATAACTTTCCACCAGTGTCGCTAATCCAACCCTTTACCACAGCTTTATTGCTTCTCGTCATCCCCCACGCCACTTGTCCTAGGCCCAGGGCCTCAGACACCCTTCATCTCCTTTTCTGTGTGCTGCCCCCCTTTACCATATCCATCCTGCCCATTCCTCTCTACCTCGAGACTCTAAAGACTTGGGGTAAGGGCTCCCCAGAGAGCAAACAGGGAAGGGAAAGGCTGGCAGATGGCAAGAAGTTACAAAAGCCCTTGCAATAGGTATTAACAGCAGGCAGTTTCACCTACAGTGGCTCCAGGGAGATTCATTTATATTCCAGGAAATGTACCAATGTTTCTGAATCTCAAAATCCACTAGATTATAGTCAGAAAGTTTTCATAGGTCATTCACTCCCAGAGGATGGGATACTCAGTGAATTGCTCATGATTGGTAGAAAGTAAAGCCTGTTTTTAGATGGTGATATAGCTGTCAGTGACCTATCTTGGGTAGTAGGAAAAATATGCAACCTTACATCTCGCTCTCATACCATAATCCAGACCCCTGCAATAACCCAGTCCTTCCTTTAATCAACATGCATTCATATTGGTACCTTTTCAAGTTGCAATAATAGTATCTTTAAAGGATCACATTTTGAATTTCACTCTGTGTGAATTTCTGTAACATTTGTTAATTGTTAATTCAGATTGCTTTTGTTGATGTACTTATGAGAAAAACCCATATATTATTTGAACAAGAGGTTGGTCACCTGGTTGATTTTACCCAGCTATGTGGGGTATATATTTAAGATGGAAATCTGCCTCGCTTTTGCATGAGGAAATAGCCCCTTAAAATTTAGAACAATGATGTTGGGATTTAGCTAAAAGTCTGGATTTTCTTTAGTTTGAGGAATTTCTGTCCTTATGGGTGAGACTATTGATGACCAGGTCTGTTTTAGGTGTTTGTCTCTACACATAACAATAAATATATTGTCCTGCCTTTGTCTGGGATGAAGTTGAGGACATCATAAATATGTGTCTTAGATTTTTCCTAATATACTTTCCTTCCTGCAAGAGGAAACTCAGTTCCACAGACTGTAACCTACATCTCAACTCCTAGCTCATTCACAACTGTGTGCTGCTGCTAATACACAGAACCACAGGGGTCTGTATAGTTTTGAACAAGCCGTCCCTACTAGCAAGATAAATAACACCATGTCCAGCTGATTGTGCTTAACAATTATTATATCAGAGGCCACATTACCTAAATTAATCTTACATTTTGAGGATCTAAAAACCCTTTTGAATTTGCCTCTTTAAATACTTGTACATCAACTTCTTAAAAAGCCAATAAAATTAAATATTTAACTGATCATTTATAGTACTGCTCATTAGAAATAGGAACTTATTAATAGCAGTAATCTAACAAGAAAGAAAATTTTAATATGAAATGTCAGATTTAATTTCTTAATTTAGTTCTCAAAAGATAATCCATTTATGACAATTTTTTTAGCATTTCCTTTTCACAAGGTGAAGTTTAGTATTCTATCTTGAAATGTCTTTCCTCACTCATATCATATTTTATTGGCATGATCCTGAGTTTTCCTTCTCTTTGGATTTCAGGTTGGTTCTTCATTTTAGGTTTACACATACGATTCAGCCTCCAGTGTTTCATAATTTACAGCAGGTGGCACTGTAGCTGCAGTTTTATAGACTCAAATGGATTTTTTTTTTTTTTTTTTTTTATGGTGTTTTGAGCCTGAGAATCTAATTAAACCAACAGTAGCCTGATGGAATTTGAACCTCCCCTCCAAGAATTCAGGAGGAGAAAGTGAAAAATGATCTAAAGTCCAGGGGAAAAATATGATTGTGGCTAGATAGTCAAGGAGACTGACTGCAAACATATAAGGACATCATCTGAAAGGAGTGATTCTTAACCTGAAATGCACATAGGAAACACCAGGGCAGCTTTTTATCAATTCATGGCTCTAAGAGGCCCCACCTCAGACCTACTGAGTCAAAAGCTGCAAGGAAAGTATCAAGAGCTGAATATTTTAGATAAAATTTTCCAGGTGACTGGGATAGAGTATATCCCCAGCATAGTGACCTGCCTAGATAATTACTCTAAGTCACTTATTTACCCTACCTTTCCAACAGATAATCTCTCTCTCTCTTTAATTCTCTGGTTCTTTCTCTTTCTCCCCTGGAATATTTCACTGTCTCTCCTTTTTTGCCAAAATAAAGATCTTATAAGGATCTTCAACAGTCCACCAGATGCTTGCCTTTGGTGTTCCCTAAAAGCACCATAAACAAAGATTAACCCCAGAATGAATCAGTTTAAGAGATTGATAACGGGAGGAAGCCATAGAATATCAAATCTGGAGAATTAGCAACTGCCTACCCCCAAGTTTTGTAGGCCCAGGTCCCTTCCTGGATTACTAGTCATATTCTCTGAATGAAGTATATCTTTTTGTCTCTAAGAATTACTTCTTTCCATTTCCCAACTCCTTTTTTAATGTCTATGCTGAATCTGTGATAAAGAAGGTAGAGGAAGGGGTTTTCATTTTCAGGAGCAGAATGGGCAGTTAATAACTTGAAGCCTGACAGCCCCGAGTTGGTGGGCAGTCTTCACAAGACCTCATATTCCACCACCACAGCTATCCATCTGCTTCTTTCTGGGGATAGGCAGGTAGTGAAAGGTAAGATTAGGAAAATCAATACTAAAATCCCAAAGGTAAATTAGGAATTTTGTTCCTTTTAACTTTGTTATCTTACTGAGCCTGAATAATCAAACCCACAAGATGCTACCTACCTTTTCTATAAGCAGAACTGTAAGTCTCCTATTGAAATATACTGATGTCCCTTCCTCAAAGTTCTTAAAGCTGATGTAGAATGATGGTGAACAGTGAGATTGAGATATTGTCAAGAGATGCTGGTTAGATGGCCAAGAGATCTGAAAAGGAGACATTTACTTTGGTAATTTAGCCTCATTCCATGGTCTTGTCCTCAAATTTGCATGTCAAGAAACTAAAAGCAAATCATTCTCTTGGGGATGGGCTCACATTAACCAGGTTCATAAGAGTTTAATGTATATGTCAGAATACCAACATATTACTCATTAGAGTTCATGCAAGAAGTCAATACATTCTTCCCTATAGAAAAAAAAAAATCTATGTGAGGAGTCAAATTATAGTCCAAAAAATCTTGGTCAGCAAGAATCAGAGCAAGGGGAGTTAGCTGGATGACTTTAGTTACTAGTGCTATCACATGAAACTTCTCAAACAAGCAGGGACAAGGAGAGGTAAGGCATTCCAAAGACATGGATTAGACCCAAGCAGTGATAACACTGTTTGTCCACAGTGGGTATTGGTGTAGGGATCAATTAGAGATACGGATATGTGCCAGACCAAAGCCATACAAAGTGAGTACCCAGCCCAAAGGGGGCTAGACAAAGAGGAGGATTCCAGACACAAAACCAAGTGTCATGAACCAGAGAATGTAGGCAATGGGAAGTTTACCTGTGTTAGTTCATTAATTTATAGTCAGCTAAAATAAAAATTCTCTATCCATTCCCTGTGGCACAATTAAACACCTATGAAGACAGATTTGGAGGAAACATATAACCCCAATTTTTTTTCTTAATAAAAATCATGTGAATGTAGGAATCATTCAAATAGTATCAAAGAGTATACAGTGAAAGTAAAAGTTCCTCTTATCACAGATCCACTGTTAAGTTTCAAGCAGCAAGTTTTGAGAAATTAATGCAGTATCCTGAGGGACTTTTTTAATGAAAAAATCTTCAAAATTTTACTTCCAGCAATTAATCCATTAGGTGTAACAGGAATCCATAATTTTTAAGTCTTCAGGAGATTCTGATGTTAGGTTTGGGCACCATCAGCCTAATCCAGCTGGCTCCAAAGAAGGACTATCCTGGCCTTCCGCATGGCACCCCTTAACTTGGGCTCCAGAACAGTTTTTTGGGTGGGCACTGCCAAAGCTGCCCTGTGATGCTGTTTGTTTATTGTGTGCCAGCTGACAGTTCCTCACTTCTGAGTGAATTCATTCTTTATTGAATTATATTAATATCATTGATTAAATTCTGGTCATTTGACCCTATGTGTTTTATCTTCTGCATCTGTCAGATCCATTAGATAGCGATTGGATAGTTGAGTTGTGAGCATTTTGGTGTCGCTTTGCTCCCTGTTCTTCTGGCTACACCTTATGCTTTTTAATGTAGCTTGAGAATTTGAAGTCTGTCAGTCGAGGCAGTAAAATCTCCATGAAAACAGTCATGAACTTTCATTCTTCCCCCAAATAACTTTTTTGTATCTATTTATGCCAGACATTACTTTAGGCAAAGGAGACAGCACAGTAACCAAAATAATTCTTGTCATAATGGAGTCATTTCTAGAATAGTGAAATAGACAATAAAAAGTAAAGTTGGATATCCTAAGTGTGGAATTGAGTACAGAGATGCAGACCAGAGATGGAATTACTGGGAAGTTAATTGGCCCATACATGGTACTTAAAGCCCTGAAATAGAAGAAGTTCACCAGGGGAGTTACTAAAGGAAAAAAGTCAAAGAAGGGAGTCCTGGGACATTAGTTCATAAAGACAAAGGGAGATGGGGGAGACCTAGCAAAGGAGACTGAGAAGGGAAACCCAAAAATGTAGAAGAAAACCCAGACAGCGTGGTGTCTCTCCAAGTAGAAAATGTCTCAAGGTCTTTATCCCCTTCAAAGGGCAGCAAGTAAAGATGATTTGAATGAGTGAGTGACAAATCGGTTGGGTGAGTCAGAGTGTCAGGATCACGCTGAGAAGGCCTCATGGAGAAAGTATTATTAATTTAGGCCCTAATGGATGAGTAGGAATGGGATAAGCAGGAGAAAGGGCATTGTGCAAAAAGGGAATGTATAAGCAAGGCTCCAGGAATAGATTATATGGAGGAGGGTAGGAGACTGATTTGGTTAGCATGAAGCTCAGTGGTTGGGAGGAGTAAAGATGAACTTAGAGAGGCGGAGTTTGACTAAATTATGGGGCCCAAAACAGGGAGTTTGGGTTTACACAAATAAATAGGAAACACTCAATGCTCTAAGTCAGTGACTCAACTGGGGCTGATTTTGCCCTCACGGGACATTTGGCAAGGTCTGGAGAATTTTTGATTGTGCCTACAGGGGGGGTGCTATTGGCATTAAGTGGACGGAGACCGGAATTCTCACTTAAACTGCCTACGGTGTGCAGGGCAGCCTTCCACAATAGAGAATGACCCAGCCTAAAATATCAGCAGTGCTGAGGCTGAGAAAACACCCGAAAGTACTTTACTGAACCTTTCCTTTATCTGCACTGGGGACTAGCTATTGTACTTGTTGCTGGTTGTTTCAATGTTCTAAGGTTTAAACAAAACCTTTCCTCACCCCTCTTTCTTATTTATTCTAGATACTAAACTAGAGAAAAAATGTCAGTAATGTGTGGTATGTTCTGATAGGTGAAGGGAGTGTGAGTACGTTTTAAGTCTGTTTTTCCTATCTTAATTTCTAAGGTTCCATCCTTTTTTATACTTTGGGCTTTTGCTTCCCCTTTCCTGTGTCTGTTATGCTTAAAATAATAGAACAATACAATTAAATATAATTTTGTGCATTTTAATGTGATTACCTTATCATCACAGATGCTCTGGAGCCAAGATGCTAGTGAGGTATTTTTCTGTTTTCCAAAGTGAGACAGAAGGTGCTAAGCAGAATCTGCAGTTTAGAGCTTTGTTTAAAAGACAGCAGCGTGGAAGATCCAAGTGTTTGCATCACAATTATAAATATTGAAAGGAAAAAAGGTAATATAAAAAGCAAAAGATTCTCAGCATTTCCTGAATAACGCTTCAGAAGTGGGGAGAGAATCTTAGGTTTGCTAAGTGTAAATGGGCAGTGTCCCTCCCTTTAGTGATTCCTTTTCCTTCTCTTCCAGTGCTATATGTTCCACATGTATGTGGGAGTGCGTGCTGGAGGTGGCATAGGTGATGAAATTGAAGACCCAGCAGGAGATGAATATGAGATCTATCGAATCATCTTTGACATCACCTTCTTCTTCTTTGTAATTGTCATTCTCTTGGCCATAATTCAGGGTAAGCATCATCCTCACTGAAGCTGAGGAAAATCCAGAATTTGAGCTATATATTTTTGGAACTAATATTAAAGGTATGGGTAAGAATATCAAATGTGATATGGAAATGGCCAAGTAGAACTTTCCATTTCAGTATTTCTTCATTGTGAATTCTGTAGGGAAAATACAAACAAGCATGGGGCCCTGGTATAAGAGGAAGATGGGTATGGTTTTCTTTTGTCTCCTTTCAAAGAGTATAAGGTAAAGGCCACTTACAGTCACACAGAGCAGGGTTTGAATCCCAGCCCCTCCACTTACTAACTTTTTTAAAATTATAATAATATATATATTAAATATAAATATATTTTATTTCTGTTATAATTTATTTAGTAGTACATTAAAGTTCCCAGCTCAGTTCCTGATGCATGATCATTAATAATCATAGAACTGTCATTGTTTTGTACTTACTATGTGCCAGGCACATGACAATTCATTCTACCCTCACAATAACCTTTTGAGCCTGGTGCTGTTGTCTGCACTTTACACGTGAAGAAACTGAGCCATAATAAATTCAAGGAACCTGGCCAAAGTGCACAGCTCAAAAGTGTCAGAACTGGAATCCATGCCCAGGCAGCCTGGACCCCAAGCCCTCACTTACAACCACAGTGCTAAATGGACCCACGAATTCTGCTTTTTTTCCATAGTAACTGGGGAATGTGGTGTTTTTCTCAGAAAAATTGCTCATGTTATCTTTTTATGCATACACATTCATCTTAAACGTTTGTCCTGGTTTAACATAACTCAATAAAGTGCAACGTTAAGTTCCACATACATTAAAATGGTCCTTTTCTTTTTTCAGTAAAGTACATGAACAAGATTAAAGGACTCATTACCCATTCTTTATGTCTTTATTGAGTGTAAGAGACACAAAGTCATAAAACACTTGCCAGAAAATGTGCAGCTAGTAAGTCACAGGAGGGTAAAGGAGACTAATACAGAAACATCTCAGTGTAGTTAGTTTCAGATTGAAGCTATTAATAAATTATGTAAGAGTTTATTTATGAAGAACTTGTGAACAAAATTTACTTAAGGCAAATTTCTTACAGTATTTGTTACTGCTAGTCTAACAGTTAATATGGTAATATTTTACTTCCAGATTAGTATTTGAACATTTATTAGTGAAGTTTTCTGTTATTTTATAACCATAGATCTTAGTTTTTCTTAGCATAAAGTACCTAGTAACATGGCATCTTCATAAGCCAAGTTAAATAAAACTTTGTCTACTTTGTAACTTCATTTTTATACAGTTTCTCAGTGAGCACATGCCCCGGTAACTGCATGTACTTGCTCCGAAAGAGGTGACGCTACTTCCCTAGTCAGAATATCAGATTTGTGCTCACTCTTACCATGTTCTAAGGAATTTCCAAGTTGATTATGTATTTTCGCTTTACTTCCAAGGATTAGCCAAGGTGCTGTGAATTTAATTATTCTTCTCTGGTTGATGCAGATTTAATTTTGTACTTACTTAACACCAGGTTTAATTATTGATGCCTTTGGCGAATTAAGAGACCAACAGGAACAAGTCAAAGAAGATATGGAGGTAAGTCTTTCCATTTATGACTCAGCTTATTTGTGTGTGGGCACTCATTTTTCTTACAGCCATATTATCAAGAGAATTGTGAACATGAGAAAAGGGGGAAAGAACATAAGCAACATGAGGGTTCATTGGTTTGTTTTCAATTCAGGAAATAAATATAATTGAGCAGTGTGCTAAGTGGGAACTATTGTAGGCTCCAGGTATATATAAACAATAATGTGGTACAGTCCATGCCCTCAAGGAGTGAGGCAACCGTTCATTCTAAAATGGGGATACACTGACAAGTCAACAGGCAATTTCAGAACAGTGTGCTGAGCCCTTTATAGGAGTCAACCCTGAGTGCTGGGGTCTCCTGGATTGGTAAATGATTCATTCCTACATGATCAGGGAATTTCCTAAAAAAGGATGTCCCAAGTTGAGGCATGAAGCTTGCGAAGGTGTTAGCAAGTCTTTGGAGAGATTTGAGCAGAGAAGAGGGTAGATTAGGAAACTTCCCTACCCCCTCCCTATGTCTGCCTCATGTTGCATTTCTCCAGGGGCACCATTCACATTGTACCTGAGGTTATATAGTAAGACCCTGATTTAGGGAATTTGATATACAAAGGCCTGGACACAAGAAAAAAACATTTTGTCTTGGAAGCACAGATGCTCAGGATACCTACAGCATAGAGCTGCAGTGATGAGGCTGGAGAAGGAGGCCAGCTAACAGAGACTCATGACCCAAAATTTATAGTTTTGGACTGTGAGCAACAAGAAGAGGATTTTAAGCAGGGCCAGGAGGTGATCCGATTTGCATTTTTACCAGATAACTATGGTTTAAAGTGTGGGCAATGAATTAGAAACTGGCAGGACCAGGGCAGGAAAGTGGGCTGTCAGCATTTTCTAGGTAGGGGAATATGAGGCATGTGTCAAGGTAATGCTCCTGAGGATGCAGGGAACTGAGTGAATTCAAGCAAAACTCTGGAGTTAGAATTAAAAGAACATGATTGGCTGAATGCAGAGGTAGAAGAGGGTGGAGCAAGAAAGGATGATATTCAGGTTTTGGGCATGAGCACACAGATGAATGGTGGTGCAGTTACTGCATGTGGGTAGCACAGAAGGAAGAGCAGGTTCCTGGGCAAAGCTGATGAGTTAAGTTTTGAATGTCTTTAATTGCTGAGTGTGGTTTATCTGCCATCAGCAGTTGTTGATCACTAAGACAGGAAGAATTTTATAAACTGTCTTCATCATCTTGATTCTAGGCCTTAGAATCTCAGGCATCATAAGCATTCCTCAAGTGATATAAAACAGCTTCACGTTTGCAAGGAAGATGAGCATCCCGAGTCACACTGGGATAATAATTATTGAAATCGTTTGAGTCAATACATACAAAATTCTAATAAAAAAAGGGAGGGCCTACTTCTATTTGAGTTTTCTGTACTGGTCCTACAGGTGGTGGATCTAAGCAGGTGCCCCTCTACAGGCTGTGTGAAGAGATTGTGCTTGGAGCGTAGGAGACAGTGGAAGAACCAGGCACTTGGCTCCCAGAGTTGACTGTCCAAGGGATTAATTCTGTACCTAGCACAGTGCCTGGCATATACCCTCGCTGAATAGTTGATTGAATGCCTCCTGGCTTTGTATTTGCTTTACCCCTTCTCAAAGAGAAGTCATCTGCACTTTTCCCCTTGATGGTCAAACTTTACTTCATCCAGGTACCAAAATTGCAGTCCACTTGAAGACACACTCATTTTGCCTAGATAACATTAATCAACTTCATGAACAGGAGACTACATTAAGAATTAGGTCTGGGAATTTTCACTTAGGCTGGAGAAAATAAGGGAAAGACATTGCCTTTTAGTCATAATTATCCCATACTCTTTCTGCATCTATTACTTCTTGCTGTTCATGTCTATTTGCATTTAAACTAACAGCAAGATTTGTGATAACAGTTAAATTTATGTTTGTGTGCTTGGCACAACTTCCGAATGATCCTTTCACATACACTGAGTAAACAAAATAGCTGCTCCTAAGCGGTAAGTTGTGTTTTCCTTTTGTTTTGCTTTCTGAACTCTCTGACACTTTGCTGTTTGCCTTTGTCTTCCAGACCAAGTGCTTCATCTGTGGGATCGGCAATGATTACTTCGACACAGTGCCTCACGGATTTGAAACCCACACTTTGCAGGAACACAATCTGGCCAATTACTTGTGAGTGTGCTAATCCCCCCTTCTAGCGCTCCCAGTATACATGAGTTCTTTCACATCTCCTGAAACACGAGAGAGATGCGCGGCTTTGTCTTTCCGTTCGCATTCAGGCTTCTGATACCTCTTTGAGAGAAAAAGCGACAGCTAGTGGTTCTCTTTTCCTCTGTAATAGGTTGATTTAAGAAATGAAGTTCCAGCTCTCATGTGAATGATACTTTCTAGAACATAAAGCAGAAAGATGGGAAAGGAAGGAGCAGAAGGTGTCCTTGAGCCTCTCAGAGCCTTGGCTGTTTCCCATTTGGAATAGAAATACCCAGGCTGCCTCTAGAGATATAGGAGTCTGCATTTTTCTTTCCTGAGGACTTACAGATCCCTCTAGGCACTATTAGAAACAAAATTAAAAATAGTGTTTAACAAAATACATAGAAATCTGGTCATTATTGGAGACTAGCCACAACTACGGTTTGATAAATGCTATTCTCACTCAGTTTCTGACCTGATTTTAATATCAAGTGGAAGAGATACAGGGTAGCATTGTAGAAAAAAACTGTGGGCTTGGGAATTCACAGCTGAGTGGCATTAGGCAAGTTAACCTCTTTTAGCCTCAGCTTCCCAAGTGGGGATTGTGATTCCTGTCCCAAGGGAGAATAGATATAGCTACAGGTGCAGATGGTATCTGGCACTGAGCCTGGCTGGCCTAACAGCTCAGAAGTGATGTATCTTAATTTGTGGCCACATTTTACCTCCTTTGAAAACTATTTAAAAAGAAGTTTAAGCCCCACATTTTTTGCCTTGCAGTTTTGATCCATTTCTTTGTTCTGGCAACAGTATGAACAGAGGGATTGGACACATGTTGGAAACACTGGATTAGCAGTGTCAGTGGCAACCGTACACAATCCCAGAGCATCCGAAGGCCATTGCCACAATTTTCTCCTGGATTAGTCTTTTACCTAATTCATCATTAATATTCCTAGAAGAAACCAATAGAAAATAAATCTGACTCAGAGAAACAGAACTTGGAAGAAATAATGCCACAAAGCCTATGACACCACAAAAGCTCATTCACAGTGGTAGAAATTATATTGGTAAAATTTGACCATGGAAAGTTAAAACAAATAATTGTATGAAATCTTCACTTGAAGATTTTTGTGAGAAAAAGTGATCATAATGAATATATTTTAAGTAAAATGGAAATGGAAAAAATCAGAAATGGTTTAATACTCAACTGAAACTTGATCAAGAAATGAGGTTTTCTTTAAGCTGCTTTTCAATGAAAATTTATTAATGTTGATTTGAGTCTGACAAAAATGTTTACGCTCCTAACCTGAAGCCAAAGTGTCTCCATGGTAAAAATCACCCATCGGATCAGAAAGGTCAAGTCAAAAAACACCCTTACCTATTTCTGGTACACTGTTATCAAGTTCTCTGAAAATGTATTTGCTTTGTTTTCTCTGTGACTAC
Source organism: Choloepus didactylus (assembly GCF_015220235.1). NCBI lineage: Eukaryota > Metazoa > Chordata > Mammalia > Pilosa > Megalonychidae > Choloepus > Choloepus didactylus. The sequence continues at coordinate 22,560,783 of NC_051308.1, forward strand.
CATAATTGAATGCAACATATAGTATATAAAAATAAGTATTTACTATCTGCTTTTGCTGATACTTTTATACAGTCCATTTCTGATAGGTCTTTATTATCTGTAGGTTTTTCCTGATGTATCTCATAAACAAAGATGAAACAGAACATACAGGACAGGTAGGTAAACAGTGACTACTCTAACAATCTTCCGAAAGATGTGATAGGAAGAGAATCCCTACACATTGGCACAAATGTATTCATTAAACATTATGGGGTGGAATTACTTTCAGATATTACTCGTGGTATCTTAATATAAAATTACTGTTATATTGGAAGAGTGTGGAAGGATTGCCTTTGTTGAAAAAATTAAATTCTAATTTCACATATAAAATAAGCTTTTATTTTATTTTAAATAAAAATGCGGAGTCTGGGTTTTGAAATCGCTGCTATAGGAAAATCAAGTGTTCCTAATTAATGTCCTTGATGGCTTAAACAGATAGCAGATGATTTCAATTGAACTTCAACTCATAGTATTATTGTCAGTTAAAAATAATTGTATGTTAACTGTCTGAAGTTATTCTTAAGCTATTTGAGATCCATACCTCCCACCCACCTCTCAAGATTGTTCACTTCCAAATAGTGTAAATTTGAAGTAGTTTGGATTTAGAGTAGGTAGGATATGATTAATAATCATGTTTTTTAAAGAACCCTCAAAAACATATACCACAAAAATAGATTTTTAGTCATTATTATAGTATGGTTAAGATGAAGATTGATTGTTTATTACTAGTAGTAAATAAGGCCTGGTACAGTTAGTTAGGAACTTACTAAATGATTTTGGATTTCTACGATTACATGTGATATATATAAACAGGAAGGTTGAGTTTCTTTCTTATATTTTGTAGTAGCACATAGATTTTGGGGAAAGACACACTGTTGATACATTTCTTTTACTTTCCCAGGAATCTTATGTCTGGAAGATGTATCAAGAAAGGTGCTGGGAATTTTTCCCAGCAGGGGATTGTTTCCGGAAACAATATGAAGACCAGCTGAATTAAACTCAGATCCAGATCACCTCTAAAAACCAAATCCTTCTATCTCTTCCCCACCCCCCACCCTTTTTCTCTCTCAGCTCTCTTGGAAACATCTTGCTGATTTCATGAATTGCCAACATTGTGTGCTTTCTGGGAGCATTGAAGCTCTGTTTTTGAAGACCTGACTGTGCTTTCCCCCCACTTTGTGTATTTTCTTTGAAAATAAAGACTGAAGAATAATCTAAAGTCATATACAGACAAAATAGGAACTCTGAAAAGAAAACCATTCTGGACACACTGTATCATAACACAAGCAGAAGAATTTCTTTCTGAGATTTCTGGAAGTCTTCTTGAACCATGGGACATTTCCAGAGAAGCGTGGTAGCTGCACTCATCTGGTCTCTTTATTTCACCATCCTGAAAGGACCCATCCAATGGTCACCGAGCAGTGTAGCACTTAATAGATGGCCGTGGACACCAGTTGCGAAGGGAAATAGTGCCTTACTATATGTGGGTTGAGCTATGCAGAAGATACGTGCATGAAAAAAAACACCTTTATTTTCTTTATGTCAACCTTTTTTTCTTAGATTGATTTTGTGAGTTTTGTTTTGTTTTGTTTTTTTCTTTATTCTTTTCTTGGTGGGGGAGGGTAAGAAATGCAGTTTGTGCGCACCTTTAAAAAGATGGTGGCGTGTCTCAGGACTAGAGGAAGCTCTTCTCATCCGCTAAATTCACATTTACCTCCCCGTGTGCTCCTGCTCTTATTTTGGTAATGCTCTGATGCAACATTGTAACTTTATGAAATCTTTGTATGAAAACAAAAAGACTGCAAAAAATACACTTTCAAAAGAAATAGCTCATTGCATGTTTATTATGCAAGTTTAAACAGAAAACCTTCAGAAACAAGTTGATCAACGTGAGAGAAATTTCATGATAATTATATTCATAGTAATAAAGTGTTGTGGGCTTAATTGTATATTTGGAGCCAGTGTCATCAACCAACAATGTGATATGTTATGAACTTGACAGTAGTTTTGGGTTTTTTTCTTTCTTTGGGCCACCTGTGATCAGTTGTTGATTAAGGACTTCTTGTCAGGTCATTTTTTAATATCAAAGCTGAAGCAATATCCATTCAGGGATTTCATCAGTTGCATCACAGAACATGGATGATTGTATAAATCACTCCATTTTGAGTCCTTTTAAATGTAATGCTAATCTTTACAAATAAAAAAACGGATTCAGAATGGAAGCAAGATTATTTTGCAAACATTAGATCTCTTTTATTACAAGTCTGCTTGTTAATTTTAGAATTGTAAAACTGCTCTGATTAAACTATTTAACTTTGCACCCTCTGCTTGTTCCATTCCATGTACACCTGGGATGCCTTCACTTCAAAGCCTTGAGCTTTTAACTTGAAGTGGATGCAGGGAAATCCCAAACACTGCACGGGAACTGTTAACACTGTGAGATTTCCTGGTAGCTAAGCAAGCTTGCTGCATTTATGATTGTGGAATCTGAGTCGTCAGGCTTCTCAAGTCATCTGCCTAACCCCTGTCCAGCATGTGAATCTTCACTACTTCTCCCTGTCATGGGATCCTCCAGACTTCTTGAATTCCTCCAGTGACAGAAAAATCACTACCTCCCAAGTCTTTTTTTAATTTATTTTTTTAAATACAGCTCTCATTTTAGAAAGCTCTTCCTTGCTTACGGAAAATTTGCCTCCCTGGAATAACAGAGATCCAATTTCTATCTTAATATGAAAAAGAATTGGTACGCTAGTAAGAGGTAGGTCAGACACTCCAATACGAATTGAGCGTGTGCTGGGCATTGGTGACATGTCAGTCATTTTGCAGTTTGCAGGCACGACAACAGAGCTGTAGTCCCAAAGTTTTGCACTTGTGTTTTGGCATCATTTTTATTTGGGGGAATGAATAAATTTGGCTGCAGCCTGGGAATTTCCCAGCTTGCTCACAGAGGTAATCTTACACTCTGAGGAGTATGAATAAAATAAATCAGGTCAGCTCCATAAAACATCAAAGAACACATTCCCCTTTGCCATGAAATACTGTAGAGGAAGCACACAGCGAAGAAGAATAAATATTTTTTCCTCTACATAAAGTTCACCGATAGATTCTGCTCTTCCATTTATAATGCCAAAATCAGAGTTGACATAAAGCAACAGTACAGGTGAGAGGTGAACAGAGAAATTCATAGTTGCCTCCGGGATTTTGCGGACTCGGGTAGACTTTCCTGGCTTTATTGTCTTGGGAAATGACTGACAGGAGTGCTGAAGGAGAAGCCAAGAGAAAGACACTGAGTTTAGGGGAAAGGGAGCCTCCCTCATCTGGTGGGCTTCTGGAAATCATTGTTGGAAGACTAGGAAAGGAGCAGAGCCCTGTGACTTCAGAAAGCCACACACCTTCCAGCCTCATCATTGACCGAAAATCAGAGAGCAATCCTGCTTCATTTCCCTATCAAGGTTTCCTGAAGGGGAGAGGGGTCTATCTTTAACAGCATTCTAATTCCCCAGGAAGTGTTAGAGTGAATCTCAAGCACAATGTGGCTCTCTTTGATTAAACTCAGGGTTTCCTGAACCAAACTCAGAAGTGTAGCCCCTTTAAAAATTGTTGTGTAAATAAATATTCAAACAATCACAAAAATAGAATATTTTAATGACCCTCTATGTATCCATATTCTACCTTCAGCATTTACAGACATGATTCTGACATTCTTATTTCATCTATTCCTCTCATGTTTTTTTTTTGTTTCCCCTGGAAAAATATAACATCTTTTGTTCTCCATAAGATAAATTCATACTCATGGCTTAAATTGGAGTTTTCCAAATGCACAATGGTAATGTCCATCTAAACAGTACACTGATTGATAGTCATTATTTTTCATATGCAAGAGGCAGCCTGTTCTTACACGACAAAAACTCATTAAAAAGTCATAGTGCAATGAAAATACTTTATGCCTGATGGTAAAAAGCATATCTAAGAAAATTGCACATTTTTTCACTATCAAGCTTTACTGGGGAAACTTTCAGATTTCTTAAGCTCCGATTTTCTGGGTGAATCTACCAATATGACGCCTGATTGCTATCTTCAGGTGGCCGTCAGTGGTGAGTACCTGATTTATGCTGGACTTGGTAGCAGAGGACTTTTTAAAAGTGTATTTATTATATTTACCTGAGCCTGGATTTCATGTAAACTTGATGTGAAGAAGGCTTGACCGTTATTCATTCCCCAAATTATTTCATAAATACCTATTGTCTTGTGGAGACAAGGGCCTCACTGTCATCTTACTGATAATGTCTGTTCAGACACTAAATAGCTGTGTTATAAGCTGGAAAAAAGGTATTTTGATTTTGATACAAGTGCATGGATGGCATCTAGGTTTTTAATCATTATAAATACTCTCAGCACATATTTCTTAATAGGACAAAGTTCAAGTTCATATCATTGAAAATTATCAAAAAATTTTAATTGTTTGGCTAATGAAAATATTAAACAGGTTTTTAAATGAATCCTTAAAGTACCATGTTCCCAAAAAAAATCACAGAAATTTTTTATGTCACAACTCAGTACAGAAACAGTGAGAAGCGGTAACATAAATTTCCTTGTATGTATACCATTCGATGCTTCTTAGAATGTTAGAGCTGGAAGAGATGTAAAAAATCATGTTTCAGATGAAGCAACTTAGGCAGGTTAAATGGCTTGGCTGAAGCTAAAGCTTTTTCAAGGAGCATATAAGTCAGGTTTCTTGTTAATCTTTTTCCTATTATAGCCAGAATGGTTTGGGGAAAAAAAAAGTTCCTTATGCCCTAGCAAAAATGGAACACTAAAGCAGATAATCTGCAAAAGTTTTGGTGAAATATATCATCAGGGCTCTCTGTTCTCTGATAAGGGGAATTCTGGAGACTATTAAATCAAACAAATAACTGGTTTCAAAATTTGCCCTTGAACACAGTTATTTCTGAATAAAGAAACCAATTATCATTTTAGTCCAAGACAGTAGAGAAAGCTTCATCTTGGTATTTACTTATTATCTACCTTAATTCTATAAGAGCTCTGCAGAATGTTTCATTGGTTTTCACAGCTGTCCATAGTTACTTTTATTGTGGTTAAAATCAAGTTCCAGTTGTAACATTTATCATGCTTAAAAGAATTTTGGTTCATATTTTCTTTGTAAAGATTTTGGATATCACTGGTGAGGAGAAATTTTAGGCTATCAAAGAATCTGACACGTTAGTGTGTTGATGGCATTTTAATGACAAAGGGGCATCTAGTTTGCTTTTCTTGTCCACCAATGCCCACACATCCAATGTCCCCATTCCCTTCACACAACATAAAATTGTTTCTTTTCTTCCAAGGAATCTATAGATTTGATAAATATGCACTCCATCTCCATTAAACATTGCTAAATAATTTTTTAATTTTGTTTTTTTTTACAAACCTAGTTAGCACCACTAAATCTTATAAAATGTACTGCTACTAATATGAACAATACAATATTAACATGTAAACAGAAAGTCAAGTTAATTTTTTAAAGACCACCAAAACCTGAAGGTAATTTTACATTTCATTTTGAATTACCTGTGGTTTTGAACCTAATACTTAAAAATGTATTAAAATTAGATATATATATTTTTGTATGTAAATTCAGAAATATAGATTAGCAGATGTAATATCAAGAATAAGAGTAATAGATGGACTTGAAATGAATATGTTTTATTGAAAGAAAGAAAAATTGGAAATACCTGTGTTTTTAATATTATGATCAAGCTAGAAAGACTCCCTCCTCTATATAAAATAAAGATGAATGGAGCAGAAACCCTTGGCAAGATAGTATATTAAGAATTGATAAAAATTCATAACCTTTATTGTCAGCTTACTATCTTGTTTATATACTTATATAAGAAAAATTATTTAAGAAGTTTTTTCATTAGTGAAGTGAATTGGTGGAAACTTTATCATTTGTTTAAAGAGTATAAATCATGAAATGACTGTCTTGATATAAAAATGCCATGAAAACGAAGTTCCAGAATTAGCTGAGGCTATATGCTACACTCATACAAGTAATTTATACCCCATACTTGGCATAATCACAAGAAAGGAATTACTTCCTGTTTATTCTGGGTAATGTGGACATGATATTGTCTCACTCTAGTATTTAACCTGAGGCAAGGATTAAAGGGCCTATATTTTACTGGGGCACCCAGGGTAGTAAGGGTGAAGAGAGCAGGTAGTGAGTCAAGGAAAAATGTGAAGCAATGCAAAATAATGCTTTCATGCATTGGCTACCACTCCACAATGAGGCAGAATGTTGCTTTGCAGGTGTGTCCAATTGGCATGCTGGGATTTTACAAAACACTGCAAAGACAAATAGTGCGTTGGAGTAGTCTATGAGAGGGAGAAAGGACGGAAAATGCATCTGCCACTTCCCTCCCATCTCCTGTTTTCCACTGGTCAACATTCATCCCAAGGGATATCAACTTGCCCTCTCCAGCTGCTAGATTGCATCACCTGGACTCTTAGGCGTTCACATGGTTGCGAGATCTGAACCCTGCAGTAGGCAGTTGTATCCAATTCTGGAAGCGTTAGGAGGAACCAGAAACTCCAATATGCAGCAGGTCAGCCTGGCTGTACAAGGGTAGCAAGATATGGGCCCCACACTTCCAGGACAAGAGACTGATCAGCCCAGGCAGCAGAACCCAATCGTAATATATTAAATCTAAGGGCAGAAGTCTAGTTCGGTACCAGGGTTCTGAGTAGTTTGCAACTTTCTCATGTTTGTTTTTGCTGCTGTTCACCACCACCACTTTTATTTTAAGTCAGTTGAAATAAAGCCCTTAAAAGGAAAAAAGATATGAAATTAGGAAATATTTCAAGAATGACAATGAAATGTCAACATATCAAAATTATTGGATAAAGTTAAAGCAGTACAGAGGCAAATTTATTGCATAAATTGCTCATATTAGTAAAAAGAAAAGGTGTAAAATCATTTGTGCAATGTCCATGTTTAGAAGTTAAAATAAACAAAGGAAATTAAATCCAAAGTAGAAGGAAAAAATAAAGATATAAACTGAAATCAATAGAATAAAACATACCAAAAATAGAGAAAATGAACAAAGCCAAAAATTGGTTCTTTATAAGGAATAATAAAAATTGATAAAGCATTAGTAAGACTGAACAAGGGAAAAAGACTGTACAAATTATCAATATCAGATATAAAAGGAATGTAATTTAGAGGATATTTTTAATATCTGCTAGAGCAAGTTCTTTATCATCATCTATCAGTTTGCCTCCAAAGTCTTGACTTTCCTAACACAATAATTCTTTTTGGAGCACACTGTAAATGATTTTTTGGGTTCCAAAACCTTCCATTGAGGTTTTGGTTGTGATTTTGTTAAAATTATTAATTAATTTATTGAAAATTAACATCCTTATAGTTTGGATATTTAAAAATGTGTTGCATTCCCAATTTATTCATGTCATTTTATGTCCTAAAGTAAAGATGTTGGGTTTCTTCACATAAATCAGTGTTTCTCAAACTAGGTTTCAAAGATAGAATCTTTGGTGTCAGTGAAATCTCTAACAATTTTAAATTTTTAAGTTTTGATTTCAAAATCAATAAAAATCAATTACTTAAGCTAAGGCCACTCAGTTTCTCTTACCTAAAACAACAATGGCAACAGTGCCTTGTCTAAGTTAAGAATACATTACTGGGAGTCTGGGGAGTACAAGGTGGCTGGTTCTGGGGGCAGAGTACCAGGGAAAAGAAAGCTGCCCTTCCCATCTTCAGCTGAGGAATCATCAGCACAGGCACGTGGCCAGAAAAGAAGCACCTGAAAGAACTTTCTCAGCTGAAAGCAGAAAAGGAATGAGTCAGAAGAGGAGGTTAGAGAGATTCGAACTGTGAAAAGGTCTTGCACCAATAGTGCCGGCTTTAAAGGTGGAAAAAGGGGCGAGAGAGAAAGAATGCAGGTCACCTCCAAAAGAGAAAATATCCCAGGCTGATAGCCCACAAGGGATCCTACAGCTGCATGGAATTGAATTCTGCCAATGACTTGAATACGTTTGGAAGCATATTTATCCCCAGAGCCTGCAAAAAGGAGCAGCCCTGCCAACACCTTGGTGACAACCTTGTGAAACATTGAGCACAGAATCAGCTGAGTCCTGCTGGGACAACTTCTGACCTACAGAACTGTGAGTTAATAACTGTTCTTCAACTATTCCTTTCTTTCTTGCCAAATCAAGAAGGGTTTTTAAAAAGTTGATTTCTTTGCGTGGTAGTATCTACTAAAGGAGAATCATGTATTCCCTGTAAACCAGAAATTTTACTACTAGATATATACCCAACTGTACACAGTAAACCAAAAGAATATAATAATTTTCATAGTGGCATTATCCATAGCATCTAAACACTGGTGGTGGTGGGAGAGAAACAAATGTCTTTCAGCAGTTGAACAGACTTCTACAGACTGAATTCTAGGTTTATGTACTACATTCATAAAATGGAATACCCTACACCAATAAAATACTGAAAATGCTGCAATATGGAGGAATCTCGCAGTTGAGTTAAAGGCACATAAAAATTAGACATATTCTAAACAGTCAAAACTAACCTATGGTTTAAGGTTAAACATCATATGATTATAAATAGTCCAAACTAACCTATGGTTTAAAGTCAACCTGGGGGAAAAAAGGGGCTTTGGGACTGAGAAGGTGACACAAGGCTGGCATTTGACATGCCAGTCGCTTTACATTTGTAGATCAGATGGTTGCTACACAGATGTGTTCACTTTGTGACAATGTATTCTACTATGCAAATTATTTGCACATTTTTCTGTATGTAATACTTCAATAAAATATTTATCTTTTATTATTTAGTTTTCAATGTGAGGTTTTTAATATTTTATTTAGTATTTTTATTTGTTTTCCCTGGAAAGGATAATCAGGATAGCTAGCCTACCATACCACCTGAAATGAAGTTCCTCCTCACTGTGCTTTGCATGGATGTTTAACTCGACCCTAGCATAGGAAGCTTTTGTTTTTTTAAACAAATATCTTTTGTTTGTTTGATTGTTTTATACTAGACAGTGAACCCCTAAAGGGAAATATTGCTGCCTTATTCTGCTTTTATTCAGCAGTGCCTAGAATAATTTTAAGTAAGTTATAGATGCTCAATAAACATTTATTAAATGAATGAACAAATGACTTCTGTCCATTTGGGTACATAACGTGAGTGGCATTTCAGGCCTCCTCTTAGAAGAATGTTCCTTGGTTGACTTTGGTCTTTTGGTATTCTTTTTTGGCACTGTCAACTGGACTGGCCTCGGTTTAATCTGATTTAGGCTGTGGTTTAACTTCTCAGCATTTGGGGGCCTTTCCTTGTAAGACATTACCATAAAAACTTGATCAGGGTTCTGGTGGAACAAACTCTCATACTGAGATTTCAGCCTTGGTAGTGAAGCTTTACAACCTAATTAACACCACTGGAGAAGGCATAATCAGAGAAAGTCAATTGAACAGAGCGCTACACATATGCAGTTTCCATTAGAACAGAGTTTCAGGCTGGGATGCGTCCCTGGGGATCACTAATGGAGGAGACAAGCAGTGGTAAAGCAGTCTTGCGAGGCCTGCTTGATGCTGCCTTTGGTTTGCATTAGCACAGCGAGTTCTGCTCCTAATATGATTATCATACAACCACTCTGCACCAAGTTGAGACAACCTGACTGCTTAATTCAAGTAGATACATAAATGAATACAGAACAGGATTTTCACTTGCTATGGAAATTATGGCACACATTGCCTAAATTGTAGACTTCTGATTTTCTTCTATCTCAGCGAATATTTTGAAAATTTTCTGAAGGTGGTTCAACTCTTGACTACTATAAGCAGAGTTTACTTTTTTCCCCTCCTTTCCTCCCTCCCTCCATTCTTTCCTTCCTTCCTTCTTTCCTTCTTTCCTTCCTTCCTTCTCTCCTTCCTTCCCTCTCTCCTTCCTTCCCCCTAGAAAAACACTGTGACAACTCCCTGGTCACTTAATACCTTGGAGTTTAATTTATTCGAAAGGATGGGTTTTTGCAGAAAGGATGCGGCATAATTATCTTGGTAGCTGCTGAAAGTTGTTACTATTACAGATCTCTCATTTCTCATTTCCCATTAGTAATAAGCAACAGTGCTAAGACATTAAATCTTCAGCATTAGGTAGTCCAGGATGTGAATGGGTGTCAGCACATCATTCATTCATTCACTCATTCATTCAGCAGTTACTAAATGCCTTTATTTACCAGACACCGCCCGAGGTACCAAGAACATAGAGGGGAGATAAAACAGAAAATGGTGCATTTCCTAACCTTTTACAATCTCAGTTTTCTCCTCTGTAGAATGAGGATAATAATATCTCATTGTATTGCCATGAGGTTTAAATGAGCTAGAGCTCTCAGAATCATTATGTGCCCAGAGCATGGTCAATGCTAAATATAGGTCTTAACATATTTGTTAATGGTCTGTATGCATGTTTCAAGTATGTGGTAAGTAAAAGATATTAATTACTCTTGGTGTAGTAATTCACCAAATTAAGTTGTTTTAATAGTTTAAAATTTCACACCTTTAAACAAGTTTAAATTTGCACAACTGCCAAGTCCAATGTAGCTAGGGTTTGTGATTTCATTATGGCAGTCTTCACAACAGGATTGTAATAAATGGCAGGTGTCTCAAGATGACACTTTTCTTTGCCACTAAGAGAAAGTTTACTGTCTTTTCTATGAATCTATCATTTTGTTTGCTTACTGGAAGCTGATAAACTCTAAATGGTTCTCTTATGTTCCTTAACTGGAATTTCTCTTCCATATGATTGCACTTGCCTTCCTGCTAATTTGCTCAAATCAAATTTAGAACAACTACTAATTTTTCATAAACTCCCTCACTGAGAATTTAAAGAAGGAATTATTCACATTTATAAAAAATGTTGGTAGACCATTTTTATTGGATGCCTTCCAGAGATTGCCCCCCTCCCCATCTTCCTTTTCTTGTTATTGTCAAGCTAAGTCTGAACTTTTTGCTGCCTTTTCAATTCCAAAACTGTAAAGATGGAACTTCTGACTCATTATTTGATCAGGGGAGTAAAATCATGGCTTCCTTTACTTATCCTTAATCGTTTTTATTGAGTTGCAGCCAAATATAGCCATAGTTTGCAACTAATTCCTTCACTCATACAAATATACCTTTAGTATAACCTTCTTGTCAATATATTGCTTGCAGCCACTAAAACAAACTTCCTAAACTGACTTTGTTTCTTAATGGTTGTCCTTGTCCATCCCTCCCTTAATACTTTATCTTCTTCTGTCTTTGCCTCCCGTACTATCTAAAGATGATTCTTACAAATGCTCTTTTCTAATTTTCTGTCCTACCTCCCATCTTCTGTCTTCAACCCATACCCCTTGGCTTCACTGAAACACTCTCTCAGTGCATACCTCCTTCTGTCTGTCTCCTTCTCAAGAACCCCCCCTCACCCCAATTCTCCACTATTTCATCTGGAACATCCACTTCCCTCCTTTCCATGGTCTTGGATTAGAAACAGCATAGATAAATAGCATAAAACCTTTTTTCCCCTGGAAATTTTAACCCACTTGAAAGATTTTTTTAAGGCTTTAGCTAGAATATTTTCAGGCTAATAATCACTATATTGTCTAAATGCCATGCTCTCCTCCTCAGAGGTAGACAGAGAAATCACAGTGGATAAAAATACAGTCACACGCCTCACATTTCTGCAGGCTGGAGGATTATGCTTTTCCTCAGGGCAATGCAGTGCTCCTTCATTGACTTAGATGGTGAAGGTCATGTTTTCTATGGGGATCTGGAAGTAAAGGTCCTCCTGCTAACTACCGTGGGTGTGATTTTTTAACCAAAATCAAGTAATTGATTTCTGAAGGCACCCGGCCTTTACAAACATGCCTGTCTTACTTAGTGTAATTTCCTTGTGCTCTTCAAATACATGATTAGCCACAATGTGATAAGTACATAAATCAACTCCTTGCCCTCCAGGACTTTGCACATTTAAATTTAGACTCTAAATTATCTTTGTTACACTGAAAAGATATGAAAACACTCCATCTGAATCACATTCACATCACCTCAGAAGACTGTATTCAACATGACAGGCTGAAATTATTTTCCCAAATGTGATCTGTTTTGCAAAGCAGCATTCCCTTTGCCACCTCCATCATCAAGCGTTCAAATTCATCTAGTCCCCGCTCGAAAGGGAATTCAGAGTCTTGAAGAAGCTTTTCAGGCAGTGACAAGCTTCCATGGGACAGCGACAAAATGGGTATTGGGCTTTAAGCAAACTCATCTGGTGTTTTGTGAGCTAGGGCATCTCATCACTGCTTGGCTTAACAAGACACCCATCCCTCCACTACACAAAAGTCTTCCTAAATGTGTCCTGTGATATTTTTAAATGCAGGTTCCAATTACTCTGGAGAATTTTACAGTGTTCTTGGAAGTAATTGACAGCACCCCCAAGCATCATGAAATAGTACTGGGGATGATAGTTTTAATTTTCTCTCTAACCTTCAGTGGGAAACAAGTAGTATCAGTTAAAGGACTTGAGGATGAGTTTTATCATTTGAAGACTTAGATTAGAAATAGGAAATAAAAAGGATTAATGGTACATATGTCAATTGTATCTCTCATGCACTACTCTGCTCCTGGCACCACGCAGGCTTTCACCAGCTTCCTGCAACTGCACCTGACAATGGGGGCCTGGAGCCTCTGCCATGTACTTCTTGCTTCCTGCCCTAGGCTTTTCTGATGCTGCAGTGTGAGATGCCTGAGGCTACCTGCCTGGTATTCACACAGTTGCCACCCCAAAGTACAACCCAGGAGGTAAATCCTGTGAGGTCACTCTTGGCCAAGTCTGGACAGAAGCCAAGGGATAAATGCTGACCCCTGTCTTCCCCCAACAGGACAGTTCTGAGCTGTGCCAGTTTGGCAACATACCCTTGTATTGCCTCTCCTCTCTCCTTTTGCACTTCCTCTGGTCTTTCACTCCTGAGCCTGGGATTGCAGGCCCTACTGACAGGCAAATTACCTGAACAGAAGACTTTATCGAAATCTCTGATTTCGGGGGAACCCAGGCTAAGGCATCAATTCTTTGGCCAGGGCAAAAATTGCTCAGTTAGACTCCCTGTATGGCTTGGACCTCTCTTACTACCAATTCTCTCCTTGGGAGGGAAAGAGGAAGGGGAATGCAACAAGTTATCTAGGCACAGAAGGATTCACAGGGCCACCCAGCTACACAGATATGTTAGCAAAACAAAAGACTCACAAACTAATCATACCCTAATGAAGGAAAGCAAATCAGTAATTATGATAAAATCTCTGGGGAGGGAGGGAAGTGACTTTAGCAAATGCATATTTAATGACTTAGCAAGATAAGATAATTAGGCATAGTCTACTAAATGGTGGTTGTGGGGGGGGGGGTGTGTGGAAAGACTGTCAAAATTGAGAGATCAGAGCTCATTTTTAAAGTAATTAAGTCTCAAGTGCTGTTATTGCCCAAAGGAATTTAATTTACTTTTTTAAAATCTTTGACTCAATTTTTTAAAAGCTGGTTATGTCTAAGCCTTAAGGCTAACTAGCTGTGAGTGATGCAGTATTTGGAAATCTCATTAGATTTGAGAGTGGATACTCAGCAGGAAGAGCTGGGTTGGCCTTTCTTATCCTGGCAAATCAGGTGGGCAAGGAAGACAAAAGGAACTCGGGGCAGGCTCTCTGCTAGGTTCTTTACATGCCTTCTTCATTTCGCCCTGCGGTGACCTTTAAAAGCAGATATCCCTGTCTCCATTTCACAAATGGAGACATTCACAAATGGACAGTTGGGCTATTTGAACTCAGATATGTTTTGACTTTGAGACTTGGGTTTAGTTGGTATGTGGAAGACATTGACAGCCATAGACTTTAATCATCCTTACTGGAAAGGGGAGTAGACTATAAAGGAAGATCCAATATTTTCTAGAATCTTTACCCAAAATGCAGAGATTGTACATATTTTTGCTAAAATGTATTTAGACCTGCAGACCTAGTTACGATGATGATATGGAGTTTTCCAACAGCGAGAAAAATGCACTGGTTGGGGTTATTTCAGCATCCTCCTCCCACTGGAAATCTAGTTTACTCTCCAGAGCCTTTTGATTTTGTTTTTGGTGTCAGTTTCTGAGAGACAAATCAAGTCAGAATAGTAAATAAATGAATAAATAAATGAAGTAAGTAAGTAAGTAAGTTTCTGGATCTGAAAGTGGCAAGTCCCCCAAATTCCTTCCCTCTTTACCATGTTGTCAGCTGGTCATCCTCTCTCATGCCCTCATCAGTGAGCCAGCTTAACTGTGAACCTCCAAGTTCCATTAAAATAGCAGGAAAATAATGTGAGAAAATCCCTACAATAATAGATGTTGGTATTCTGACATAGTTATTATTTTTAATTTATAAATCACATTCAATCATACATCAAGCAACACCCATGAGTCAAATTATTGATGCAAAAATATTTATCTACATGCTAGGGGCTACAGGTACAGAGATTAACATTAAGGACAACAACAATAATAAAGAATAATAGCTAACAATTATGTAATATACACTGTGCCAGGCATTATTCTAAGTTATATACATATATTTATCTAATTCTCATCATAACCTATGACATAAGTTCCATTATCATCTTCATTTTACAGACAAGGAAACTGAGACAAAGGGAGGTTGAGAAACTCACCTGAGAGTATGACAGCCTAAAAGAGATCAATCTGGTGGCTAATACAGAGACAAAGAAACTGTACAAGAATGTGATAATACGATTACAGAAGCATGTAAGAAGTGGGCAGAAAGAAGGCAAGGTGTGATTTATACCATCTGTAGGAGGCGGGTAGCCTTCATCAGGCAGGTGACGTCTGAGTGACTCTAAAGCATGAAAAGCAGCTTTCAAAATAGGACAGGCAGGACATAACAAAACGAGGGTGGCAAATATTCAATCATCCTTTCAAAAACCTGAAATAACTTTGGTGCAAGTAGATAAAACATTAAGCCACAAGTATCTTACAATTAGTATACATGAAATTATTAGCTTTTTTTTTTTTTCTTGTCACCTTGTTGGCTTCAGGGTCTAGAGAAAATAAAGATTCCTTTAGCTGCAAGTGAAATAAACCCAATTCAGACTACTTCAAGCATTTTTGTTTGTTTGATTTGTATCAATGGACACATGCTTCAGTGAGGTGGTGATTTTATTTATATTCACTATGGACTTTTTTTCTGCCAATAAAGATTGTTTTAATGATAGAAAAACATCTACTAAGATTTCATGTTTTTTTACACAGAGCATTGTTAATTTCAGGAACTTAGCACAAAAAGTTTTATAACTACTGCTCTAGAGGCTGTGGTAGATTGAATTATGTACCCTAATTTAGAGAGATTCTTAATCTTAATCCTCATTCCTGTGGGTGTGAATCAATTGTGAATAGGATCTCTTGAAAATGTTATTTTAATTATGTCGTGTGTGGCCCCAGTGAAAGAGGGTGAGCCTTAATCTGATTACTGAAATTCTTAATAAGTGGAAGAAATTCCAATGTAGTCAGGCCATTGGAAAGAGCCAGAAGCTGAAAGTCAATGGACCTGGAAGGGAAAGGGGAGGACATGGCCACGTGACAGGACACAGAGATACAAGCCAAAGAACCCCAAAGATAGCTGGCAGACAGCACCAGGACATTACAGACTTTGGGGAGAAAGCTTCACCTTACTGTCACCTCAATTTTGGAGTCCCAGCCTCAAAAGCATAATAAATTCCCTCTGTTTAAGCCAACCCATTGTGTGGTGTTTGTCATAGCTGCTGAAACAGTCGCTAAATGGCTATCCTTACAAATGTGGCTGTGACTTCTGATACCAGTTGCAAATATACATATATGTATATATGCACACACGTGTGTGTATGTATGTGCATATATATATATATGTGTGTATATATATGTTTACGGATAAAAATATACTTACTGATAAAAGAATTTTTTATTTCAAGTACTAAGAAGTTCACCATTCTCTCTACCATGAGGTATAGTATATTTCCTTTCAGGCTTTTTTTTTTTGGCCTATGTGCAGGTTTGATGCGTCTTTGTTTAATGGACGGTTTGATTTAAAACCAGTCATAATCATTTTGTAATTTTCTATCCAGGGTTTTCATTTAAGATTATAATGAGAGTATTTTCATGGTACTATATAGTCTTCATAAACATAAATGTTAATAGCTGTAATTATTCTAAGTAAATATTCTCTAGTTTAATTGTATCTCTATGTTTGAATAGTTCCATATTTCCGTTCCCTCTACTTTTTATGTTACAAATCTCATAAAGGAAAGAACATTGGAAATCAGAAATAAATGACTCTAATTCTAGTCTTGCTGCGTATAACCAAAAGGTTCCTTCGCCTCTTTGAGTTTCTTTTCCAACCTATAAAATGGAGATAATTCCTACCTCTTAAAGTCATTTTGAACATTAAGTAAACATTGCAGGTGAAACAAGTACAATGTTTGACTGTTAGTAAATGTTTCATTAAAAATTTGTTTCCTTCCTCCCTTTCCTAAAGCATGAATACAAAAATAAATTATGTAACTTTGACAGACATTAGCTAGCAGACAACTATGGTTACTAGGGAAATACAAGTACTTTGCATTTTAAAAAATAAACTATGAAATTTTATGACCTTGGCCTAAAAGATTTTACAATTAGGGGTTAAACCCTAATTGTCCATAAACCAGTAGGATATTTAATTTTAAAGGACTGCATTGGAATGGATTGCCTTTGTGAGTCAGCCCAGTATGAGCTCCTAAATAAATAGATGAGTTACCCTTTTGGATAGAATTACTTTATTTTTCTTTTCTCGATTGAGCAAGGCTTTCTTCTTCTTGGTCTGAAAATAAGTCAGGAGGCTTTACGAGGCCACTTCTGGAATTTGAAGATGACACCAGTCCAAACGAGGCTGCGTACCTCTCTGTTTGCTGAGGGGAGGGAGCGTAGGCTTAGAGTTTGCATAAATGCGCAAACAAATTATTTACATATAATTTTTTTAAAAAGGCTGCCTGCTGATCTCTTCCGCCGCCATTTAAAACCCAGCTCCATAGAACCCTCCACTGCCGCTGCTTCCCAGACTCAGTCTGCTCGCCAGCACCCCCTGCCCACAATCCCGCCCCCATGGCAGGCATGAGCGCGTATAGCAAAATAGAGGAATTCACAGAGGGATCCAGAATTAATGCGAGCAAGACTCAGCAGGATGATGGTAAAGTATTTATTGGAAGCTTGAGCTGGAGTACAAGCAGGAAAGATCTGACTACGTGTCTCGATTTGGAGAGGTTGTAGACTGCACAATTAAAACAGGTCCAGTCACTGGAAGATCAAGAGGATTTGGATTTGTGCTTTTCAAAGATGCTGCTAGTGTTGATAAGGTTTTGGAACTGAAAGAACACAAACTGGATGGCAAACTGATAGACCCCAAAAGGGTAAAGGGTTTAAAAGGGAAAGAGCCCCCCCCCAAAAGCTTTTGTGGGTGGATTGAGCCCAGATACATCTGAAGAGCAAACAAAGGAGAATATTTTGCAGCATTTGGAGATGGAAAATATTGAACTACCCACAGATACAAAAACAAATAAGAGGATTTGTTTTATCATGTATAAAGATGAAGAGCCAGTAAAGAAATTATTAGAAAGCAGATATCATCAGATTAGTTCTGGGAAGTGTGAAATCAAAACTGCACAACCCAAAGAGGTATACAGGGAGCCACAGCAACAACAGAAAGGAGGAAGAGGAGCTGCAGCTGCCAGATGAGGTGGTACTAAGGGTGGAGGACAAGGTCAGGGTCAAACTGGAACCAAGGATTTAATAATTATTATGATCAAGGATATGGAAATTACAACGGTGCCTATGGTGGTGATCAGAACTATACTGGCTATGGCAGATACAATTATACTGGGTGTAACTATGGGAACTATGGATATGGGCAGGGATGTGCAGACTACAGTGGCCAACCAAGCAAGGCATCTCGAGGGGGTGGCAATCACCAAAACATTTACCAGCCATACTAAAGGAGGGCCTTGGAGAAAAGAGGAGGAAATGCTAAAGTAACCCCTCTTTCAAGGAGATGTTGAAGATCGGTCTTCTGTTGATCTATGATGATTATTTTGTAAAAGACTTTCTAGTGTACATGACACAACTGTCCAACTGTATGCAACTGCCAGTTAGTTTTCTTTATTTCTACTTTGTCCTTTGCTATCTGTGTTATGCCTCAATATGGATTTGTGTTTATACAGATTTTATTTGTATGATTTCATGTTAAACTTCAAATAAACGCTTCCTTATGTGGAAAAAAAGAAAAGGCTGCCTACTATCCTCTAGTAACGGGCCCACTACCTACCAGCATTCTCTTTATGGCAGCCACTTAATTCATCAGGCACAACCTTTAAGGAGCAGAGCTGTGTCCAGAGCTTTAGCTTCTAGTCCAGTCTAGGAGGAAGACCTGGAATAAATAATCGCTATGGGATAACTGCTGTGAGGGGGGCTGATTAAGCCTTCTTTTGTTCAGGCATTAAATAGCCATTGATTACCTGGTACCTGTCAAACTCATGCTACAAACAGGATGCGAAGACAAAAAAGACAATGTGCAGGTCCTTGACCTTGGTCTGCCTGTCCCTTTCTAGGAGTAGTTTGGAACTACCAGCATTCTCATTTCCCTTTTTTTTTCTTGGTGTAAATGAATAGGAGATGACTAAAACAACCATTTGCCCTGTAGGAACTCAATCTGGGATAATAGATTTCACTCTTATCTCTGTGTACTAGCACCTGCCCTGAGGAAACTTGAGATTACTTGCTTTTCAAATCTCTGTTTTTTTAGTAGCTTGAAGTTTGTGTTGTTCCTTTGTTTTAAGGTGGGGGAAATTTGTGTAAATTGGTCTTAGTCATGTAAAACAGATATAATTGGTCACTTAAGAGTTTAATATTCTTCCTCAGTTCAAAAATTGAAGCTGGATTGTTCTTGTCTGGATTTAAATGGTCTCTTCCCATTAGTCCTGATTAAAAAGAGCCTAATCCATTTTTTTCCCTAAAGGATGTACTACAGACCCTGGAACCCAAACTTCCCTCTTGCTATGAGTTGGTGGGAAGCTACTCCCTGAGAGCTAGTGTCTGTATTTGTCTCTCCTACTAATCCGCTCTCACGGAATTGTGTAGCCCCTTAACCTGGGGGTGGAGAAAGGACTAAAGTTTCGGTTCCCATTCCTTTCCTTGAGGACAAATGAAACCGAAGGAAGTTAATAGGAAGGTGACTCCCCAAAGAGAAAACCCTAATTCAAAGCAATACAGCCTATTAGCTATATGACTATATACCTGGGCCCTTCAGGTTCCTAGTTGGCATTCGGGAAATCATGGACGCATGCAGCCACCATCTCCCAACCCTAGCATCCCTCCCTCATTTTCCCCTCTTGCTTGATGTGTGCAGATATTTCAACATGATCCCATTCCACAGCCCAGGATGTGGGACCTTAGGTCTAATGGAACAGCCTGACCATAACTTGATCCCAAAACCAGAAACAAGCAGGTCCAGCTGCTAATCCAGGCAGGAAACTCTCAGTGGCAGGGTCCCCGCTCCCTGCGGTGTACAATCACTCAGTTCTAGGGCAGCTCAGGGTCTCTCCTCTCCAGGGCAATGTGGAGCCAGTGGAGCTGCCACCACGACCCTGACCCAGGCACTCGGCTTCCCTGTAGGACAGGCCATGATGGGACTTTTTCCCCTATTCTGTTGGACCCTATGTGATGCATAAGTAACAGAGTGGTCATTTGTTGAGAATCTCTGTTGTGCCTGACCTGTGTTTCCATGATGCAACCTGTAGCAACTCATCAGCTGGACTGGGTGAGACGGGCTACCAGTGAAAGCGGAGAAGGAAGCAAGCTGGCCCAACCTTGAGCTTAGGAATTGGTTGTCTAAAAACACATTGATTCCTTTCGCTTTTCCTGTTTGGAGTTTTGTTTTGTTTTCACTTGCCTTCAGTTTTTTTGTTTGTTTGTTTGTTTTTGTTTTTAACACAATTTTATTGAGTTATATTCACATACCATACAGTATCCAAAGAGTACAATCAATTGTTCACAGTATCATCACATAGTTGTGCATTCATCACCTCAATCAATTTTTTTAACATTTTCATTACTCCAAAAAATAAGAATAAGAATAAAAATAAAAATAAAAAAGAACACCCAAAACATCTCATTCTACTTTTCCCCCCTATTATTTATTTTTTGTCCCCCTTTTTTCTACTCATTTTTCCATACACTAGATAAAGGGAGTGTGAGCCACAAGGTTTTCACAATCACACTGTCCCACCGTTATTTACTATATAGTTATATGATCGCCTTCAAGAATCAAGGATACTAGATTGCAGTTCAACAGTTTCAGGTAGCCTTTAGTTTTGAAGTACAGCTTCTTTTGAAATCCTCATCCAACTTTCTTATTGTTGATGTATTTTTTTTTTCTTGAGAAACTGGGCAATTTACATGCAGTTTGACCCAGCAATTCCACTTATAGGAATTTATCCCAAGGAATTATTAGAAAAGTACACAAAAGTGTGTTAGTATTATAGTTTTATAGTATTAGAAACAATACTATAAAAACTGGTTTTATAGTATTAGAAACAATACTATAAAAACTGGTCATGACATAAATGTTTACCAAATGAAGATAGTTTCAAAGTCTGATATAGCTGTACATTAGAATACTATGTAGCTGTTTGCAGTGATATTTGTTATTTGCTTTAAAATATTTTGCATAGACAGTGTGTTAATTTAAATTATACTCTAGGTATTATCATTTCCCCCCTTTGGGAATTTAAACCTTGCAGGGGTGGTCAGTTAACTTTCTAATTAATAAGACCCTACTCAATGTGACCCTTGTCAGTGATTCTCTTACTCATCTTTTCATCCACACCAGACTTGGCTTATTACTGTAATGATTGTTAGAAATGAACCATATTGGTGAAATCTGTGTTATTTAACATAGTGGCTTGAATAAGCAATTTGAAATACTCTGTACCTTTGCCTAAAAACAGTATAAGAATTAAGAATTAAAAAGGCTCATGAATCATACCCTTAAGGATGACTCTGAGGCTCCATACCCCAAAATCCTGTGGTCAGCTTAGAGTCAGGTTGATTTTTAAACAGTGCTCTGATTGGGCCCAGATTCTGGTTGCCTGGTTGCAAAAGCTAACTTAATTCTAAAATATTCTTGCATTGCCTCCAATGGATCTTTTATGCAAGATGGTAAAAGAACACAGAGCTGAGTTTTCACCTAGAACAGAACGGATGTCTGTTTTTGTGCTTGCTTCTGTGTGTGTATGTGTTTATGTGTGTGACAGAGAGGGGAAGAGGGGCCAGAATTTGCCCTGAGCCTTGCTTTCATTCATGGGGGAAGTAGGTAACCCTCTGTTACCTCCCATTTTTTTGTTGCTACCGTTATCTACCAAAAAAGAATTTAAAATTTATACTGACCAAATTGGCTAAGATCTATTCACTATACCAATCAAAGAAAACATGGATTTACATACATTAATATTAAAATGTCCATGGCATGTTGGTGTGTTTGTTATCTATTGTTCAACAAATTGCCTCAAAATGTGGTGGCTTAAAACAACAATAATCATTTATTATCTTTTATAATTTCTGTAGTTCAGGAATTCAGAAATGGCATAGCTGAGACCATTTATCTCTGCTCCACATGCCTGGGGCCTAAGTTGCAAGATTTGAGGGCTGGGGACTGGAATCATCTGTAGAGTTGTTCTCGTCCTGTCTGGTGGTTGATGCTGGCTGTCAGCTGAGAGCCTGGCTGGGGCTGTTGGCCGGATAACCCACAAGGGAGCTCTCCCTATGGTCTTGGCATTCTCACAAGATGTGGCTGGGTTCCAGGAGCAAGCATTTTAAGAGAGAGAGACAGAGAGACAGACAAAGAAACAAAGAGAGAGAGAAGGAAACAGACAGCCAGAGAACCAGATGGGAGCAATATCCTTTTTTTATGACCCAGCCTCAAAATTCACACGCCATCAGTTCCTCCACACCCCATTGGTTAGAAGCCTGTCACTAAGCCCTGCCCACATTCCTGGGAAAGGAATAGACCTCCAGCTTTGAAAGGAGGAGTGTCAGAGAATTTGCAGACTTATCTTAAAACCACCACAATTGGCAATATAAAAATCAAGATATGAATACAAAGGACATAGAATATAATGTTGCTTTGTTAAAAAGAAAAATAATATTAGAAGTTTGGAAGGGTGTATACCCAAGCATAATGGTCATTGACTTTTTAACTTGCCTATGTTCTCTAAAATGTTCAATGCTTGTACTTTTATAATCATAAAAGGCAACAAATTATGCACGAATATGCTTGTACAAAATACAAATATAGAGGTATACAAAGTGAAAAGTGAAATACCTCATGTCTGCATTGATACAGTTGTCACCTTTTGATATCCTAAATTCCTCTATCAACTGGTTTTGATTCAACTCTCTAATTTGTTCTATTGATATATTTATGTTGTCTGGAACCATTTTCACAGTGTTTACAGAATTATGGCTTTTTCATATGCTTTGGCATCTGGTGGACAAATCAGACTGTTTGTTGCCTCTCTTTGACTTGTTCTTGCCTTTTCTTCTGCTTTCTTCTTCCTTTCTCTCCTTTCAAGCCTCAGCCTTTTCTGTATTAGTCCCCTAGGGCTTCCATAACAAAGCACCATGAACTGGGTGCTTTAAAACAGAAATTTATTCTCTCACAGATTTGGAGGCTAGAAGTCAAAACTCAAAGTGCAGCTTTAAGTTCTGTACTGCAAATAAGTATATATTCAGCAAACATCTTTTGGTGCTGACAGTGATGGTGATAATGGGGATGATGACAATGTAAAGAATTTTTGCCATTTTTTTGGCATGCATTCTATGCGCCAGGCACTGTGTTAAGTTCATTAACTATACTATTGTATTTAATTCTCACAACTCTTTCTACATATTAATATAATTCAATTTTTCCACCTTCCCAAAGTGTGCTCTGAAGCCTTATGGGAATAGTGAATTTTGTAAAGGGGTTTGAAGGAGGAAAGGAGGAGTGTGCTCCAGTGGCAGTCAGAGCAAGGATCCTGGGTAAAGTTCCCAGAAAATGACCTAACAGAGACAGCAATGAAATCAATAATGATGACAGCTGAAGGCTCAGGGGCCAGAGGCCAGAAAGGACAAGGAAAACAGTTAGATAAATGTGGTTATGGGATACTTGGTAGAGGGTCTTTAAGGGCCTACTGGAGACTATGTTATAGAAGAGCTTTTTGAGATAAACTGCTCAAATCCCAGCTGAATTGTGATAAGTTAAAAGTCAGAATATTATCTCATATTAACATCTTAACCCATAGGTTGTTTTACTTCCCAGTTTATAAGGATGAGAATACAGAGGCAGTTATCCAACATACCAACAACAGAGGGGCTGTTATAGAAGGCTCTCCTACCGAGCTTCAAGGAGTGCTTAGATACTGTTTTATCTTCCTGGCTGCTAAAGCAAAGCCCATGCAAGGGTTTGGCTTAAACAATGGAAATTTATTGGCTCATGGTTTTGAGGATAGGAGAAGTCCAAAACCAAAGCATCATCAAGGTGATGTTTTCTCCCAGAAGACTGTGGTGTTCTGGGGCTGGCTGCCAGCAATCCTTGGTTCTTGGCTTTTCTGTCACATGGCAATGCACACGGCGGCCTCTCCTGGCTTCTTTCTCTTCCACGTTCCATTGACTTTCAGCTTCTGGCTTCTCTCTGTGTGTCTGAATTTCACTCTGCTTATAAAGGACTCTAGGAATATGATTATTGATTCAGTTGGGCCATACCTTAACTGAAGTAACCTCATCAAAAGATCCTATTTACAATGGGTTCACACTCACAGGAATGAATTAATATTTAAAACGTCTTTTTCTGGGGTACATAGCTCCAAACCACCATAGATACCCAAGCCATTGGCACCCTCCTATCTACACACATATGAAAAATATATGAAGGGAAGGAAATTATGAAAAGGATCTCTGTAATTAGTATTTCCAAATTAAAGTAGAGAAAATAAAGAGAAAGGCTGGAATGGGGAAGAATGGAGAGGGCTGCCATAGTGGTAAAGTCATGATCTTTGGAATCAAAAATATCCAAATCAAAATTTGGATTTCCAGTGGATCCACTAGTACTCAAATTCTCAGTTTCCTGGGCTCCATGAAAGCTGGAAAATCATCAAGCAAAAATTCAAAAAGTTATTTGAGATCTGGGATGGGGATATATGGGAGCCTTGGAAAACTGGGGTTTTAAACTGCTCCTCCTTTACTTCACAGACTATTGGAGCTGGAAGAGCATTCTAGAGGTCACCTGTCCAGGCCATAGACATAACATTCATCCTTCATCACTCATTCATTAAATATTTATTGAAAGTCTTCTATATAAACCATGCTCTTCTATGTAGCATAACCTTTTAAAATTTAGAAATCTCATATATATTTTAAGGTGGGGTTAATATTGCTTACCTTCATAGGTTATTGTAAGCATTAAATAAAATAATCCATGGAAATTGCTTACACATTATCTAGCATGTTGCATGTGCTAAAAAATGGTAATTATTATTTTATGTTTTCTAAACATTTATTTCAAGATTTAAAACATATAATGCAATATTTTCCTTCCAAAGCCATGTGTTCCATGGAATAGCCTTTCACTTAGCTAAGTTCACCAGGTTAAACTCATGTTTAATTCTCCATCTCTTTTTGTTTTTACCTTTACCCAGTGCATTTTTTA
The DNA here is from genome assembly GCF_015220235.1 of Choloepus didactylus. Taxonomy (NCBI): domain Eukaryota; kingdom Metazoa; phylum Chordata; class Mammalia; order Pilosa; family Megalonychidae; genus Choloepus; species Choloepus didactylus. The sequence goes on from NC_051308.1 coordinate 22,585,665, forward strand.
CATGAAATAAATATTTATCATATAATATTTAAATAATGCTGCCTTTGTGCTCTGTTCACTTTTCCATTAATATATTCTGGTATATGTTTTCATCAGATATCAGCTGGAGAAGGACTTTCATTGTGTTCCCATATTTCAATTTTTAATTAGTTCCTACATTTTATTTTTCTTTGGTGGCCAAGAGAAGATGGCTCTGAGGTATCAAAGGTTAAAAAAGAAAAAGGCTACAATGCCAGATTAGGAAATCTCATAATGTAAAGGCAGAGGGGTGAAAGAAGGGGAAGGCTCATTCACAGGAAACACAGAACATTAAGTTGGCCCCAAACCAAGGGCACTGAGTCAACCCAGAGGTGTCTTGGGGCTTTGGTGTCATTGTTAGAGGCCATTCCAATAGATTGTATTAGGCTGGTCTGTGTGGTAATTGCAGAAGGGGCTGACTCATTGAATTTAAATGTGACTCTGACCGAGGGCTTCTTCCCTGGCCTTCCTTATGTATGAGTGCTTTCCCATCACCTATATCTGTAGCTTCCTGGACAACAGCAGAGGCCAGAAACAGCATGCTTGCAGGTCTAGAGCATTTGAAGGCAACAAGAAAGAGCATGCAGAGCATTTTCAAGAGCATGGAGCCTGATCCAGCATTCGTGCAGAACATGATGCGGGAGTACAAAGGTCCTGATGGCCCTGGGTTCAGCCTGCCTTCCTCCCCCAGTAATCACTTTAGGGAGCTCAGCAAAAAGCCAACAAACACACTACTGCTTCTCATCCATGGTCAAATAAAAGTAACCTTGTCAAAATGGTTTTCCCTGTATTAGACCCTGGGGAAGACAGGATGGGAAGAGATGCTGCTCTGCCCTCCAGGATTCCCAAGGGGCATACTCACCATTGTACACGAGCAAGTCCTTATCGTTCCAAGCCTACAGGCCTTCTGGACAAGAGAACGTAACTTATATACACAGGGAAAAGAACACGACAGCAATGTACAGACAGCATGAGCAGGGCCGTCACTGTTTTGCAAACTAAAGGACATTCACACATGTGGCTTGTTTCTGACTGACAGACAAGGAATTCTTGACCTCAATTATTTTAGTGGAAAAGTACTAAATGTGGGGGGTGGGAGTCCCTTTCTTTGCTTTGTCCTTTTGTTTTTTTCCTTCCTAATTTGGACACGCCATGTAGTATTTTTATGAGTGGGATTATAGGCCCTTTTTGTGGTCTTTATATTTTATATTGTATTTTAAAGTAACTTATAAGTATTGCTTCAAAAATGAGACAAAAAGATAATAAGTGTTGGAGAGGTTATGGAGAAATTGGAATGTTCATACATTGCTGGTGGGAATGTAAAATGGTGCAACCACTTTGGAAAGCAGTCTAGCAGTTCATCAAAAGGTTAAACATAGAGTTGTCACATGGCACAGGAATTCCACTCCCAGGTCTCACCCAGGAGAAATAAAAGCACAGTCCACACAAAAACTTTTACACAGATTTTCATAGCAGCACTATTCATAATGGTCAAAGAGTAGAAACAACCCAAATGTCTATCAGCTGATGGGTAAGCAAAATGTGGCCTATTCATATAATGGAATACTATTCAGCCATTAAAAAGGAATGAAGTACAGACACATGGTACAACATGGATGAACCTTGAAAGCATTGTTCTAAGTGAAAGGAACCACACATAAAAAGCCACATATTATAGGCATGAAGTATCCAGAATAAGCAAATTGATAAAGTACATTATTGGTTGCCAAGGGCTGGAGGAGCACTAATGGGTTTCTCTTGGGGTGATGGAACTGTTAAGGTGATGGTTGCACAACTCTGAATTACTAAAAGCACAGAATTGTTCACTTTAAGTGGGTAAATTGTATGAAATGTGAATTATATCTCATTACAGCTGTTAAAAAATTATGAAACCCCAAGCCTAGGTTTCTGAGTAGAGGACAGTGCTATAGTTGCTGCTGGATTTGTGATTTGTCTTTGTGGCATTTTTATTCCTTGGTCAAGAACTTTTACTCAAGGGGAAAAATGAGTTGTGCATGTTTTACTAGGAAATCTGAAGTCTGTAAGCTTTTTAACTGTCAAAGGATAAAGACAATCAAGCACATGCAAAGGCACAAGCCCCTTTCATTCCTGTGAACTAAGTGGTTGCACCCTGGAGACACAGGGAATCCAAAGGACAAGGAAGGGGTCGCTGAGAGAGGCAGAAAGCCTGCTGCTCTGAAGGTACTCCCTGGTCAGAAATTCCGAAAGTAGAGAACAAATGTGTTCTGGTTAAAAAGGGCATCTATTTTTGGGGAATTTTCTAGGCTCCTTTCTCTAAATCTGCCTAAATTAGGTCATTGTTTTGGTTTGATTCACTCAGCAAATGTTCCCTGAGCTCCTGCTCTGTGCCAAGCCATCTGCCCTGGACAAGAAAAAGAGAATCTTTAGGGGTAAAGCCTGCCCATTGACATAAAGGTGACTAGCAAAGAGAACCAGATTTCCCAACAACCGCCTCGTCTGTCTCAAGGACCCTTTGGCTATTTGAGGAAATAGTGGCTGTTCTGGTTTGCTAATGCTGCTGGAATGCAAAACACCAGAAATGGATTGGCTTTTGTAAAAGGGGGTATATTTGGTTACACAGTTACAGTCTTAAGGCCATGAAGTTTCCAAGGTAACACAACAATTAGGTACTTTCACCGGAGGATGGCCAATGGTGTCGGGAAAACCTCCGTTAGCTGGGAAAGCACGTGGCTGGCGTATGCTCCAAAGTTCTGGGTTCAAAATGGCTTTCTTCCAGGACATTCCTCTCTAGGCTTCAGCTCCTCAAAAATGTCACTCTTAGTTGCTCTTGGGGCATTTGTCCTCTCTTAGCTTCACTGGAGCAAAAGTCTGCTTTCAAAGGCTGTTTCCAAAATGTCTCTGTAAGCTGAAGTTTCTCTCTCAGTTCCTGTGCATTCTTCAAAGTGTCCCTCTTGGCTGTAGCAAGCTTACTCCTTCTGTCTGAGCTTATATAGTGCTCTAGTAAACCAATCAAAGCCCAGGCTGAATGGGCGGGGCCACACCTCCATGGAAATGATCTAATCAGAGTTATCACCTACAGTTGGGTGGGGCGCATCTCCATGGAAACACTCAATCAAAGAATTACAATCTAATCAACACTGATACGTCTGCCCACACAAGGTTGCATCAAAGATAATGGCGTTTTGGGGGACATAATACGTTCAAACTGGCACAGTGGCCAATGGATATGTCTGTGAGTTTCTTTCTGGGTTGTAGCTTCTCCCCTCCCTGCTGTGTTCTACATACACACACCTTATTTACCCTGAAGAGGACAATAAGTGTAAGAAACCAGATGTTTTCAATAAAAACAAAACAAATCTCCTAGGGATTTTTAACACATGTAAAATATATATTAAAAGTTCTGGGAGGGCAGTGCTCATATACTGATGGAGAGGATAAATGAATGGATTAAACATATAATAAGAACACTCAGTAAACATGAATACTTACCATAATCCAACCCCTTACTCTAATATTTAGATTAAAAAAAATCTTAGCAGTTACGTTTTAACCAATGTGATACATATTCTTTATTTTACAGCCACAAATCTTTTTACAGCCAGCCCTCTGCTCCCTCTCTTTCCAAATGTTTCAGTTGATTGGCCACCTTGTCAGCTGACCTGGCTACCTGCCTTGCGACAGGTGATTTCCTTCTTGAATGCCTATAGTTATTTTCCTATTAGCAAGGGTGGAAAAGCAGCACATTCTGGAAAAAGTGGGAAGAGATGACATTGGTCATTGGCAGGACAGCCTAATTCCTGCTCTCTCTGGCCTGCAGATACTGCTGTTAAGTCTCGATTAGAATTTTATCAAAAAGCCTCTAGGCTTTTGCTCTTAGAAGGGAAAAATGTGCTACTGAATGAGACACAAAAGCACATGTTGCGTTCACAGCATGAAAATGCTGAGTCAAAGGAGTAGAATTAGGGATAGCCAGGAATCAGGACCATTAAAATGATGATTGGATGGGGATTCAGAATATTCTAAGAGCCAAAAATTCAGAGTCAGAAGGAAATGATTTAGTCCTGTTTGTTTCAGAAATCAGAAAGTCAAGTCAAAGCATTTAATCTCTTTAATCACATATAGTGAGTGTCCTGGTCTGAGTTTTCCAGGCAAAAATGGGGATGTCCGGGAGCATGGCATTCTCTATTCAAAAGGTGGGGGGCTCGCTCCTGGCTGGTCCCATGACGTCAGGTTCCGCCTCAGGTTTCCTACTGTTTCTTCTGTTCCTCAGGCCAAGCAAGCAAGTTCCCTACTGCTTGTTGAAATGAACTGAGTACTCTAATTTCATTTTCTAATACAAAATGAAATTTATTTTGTCAAACGTAAAAAAAAAAAGATCCAATAAAATAATGCTTCAGTACGTAGAGCTCAAATCACAATGCATTTCCAGTCATCTGCCAGCTGCCTTGGATTCTTTGGATTAGACTTCTAAGATTTACCCTAGAATAAAATGCTGTTTCTCTGGAAGGTGTCCAAACGAAAGAACCTTAACATATCTTGGGTATCTAGGTGTTTGATGACTGGTGGGTCTTCATCCTTAACATATTGACTCTGAAAATTTAATTTTGTCTCTCAATCTTATTGTTTCTATGAATTGTAGGATATTTATTGGCTTATTTTAAAAGTTCCATGCTTATGTACTGATTAGAGATGGGCAGCAAACATCTCTCCGCTTTCTAACACTGGAAGGAGTGTATTGCAAGGCCTAAAATGGCATGTGCTACCTTGACATCTGTGTGCCTCACAGGCCCCCAAAGCTCTGACATGAGTTCTCCTCTTGTCAGATACGCCCCCACCCAGTGGGAAAGGGTCCCCACCCAGCTAGTCACCCTATTAGTGGAACAGCTGCAACACACTCAGTCCTCACCCCAAGGGGTTTCACCTCCCTGCTAGCCCGTGAAATATTCAAACAAGACTGTCACATTCTTCCATAGAAAGCAGGAGTTATGTCATCCTCTTCTTACTACAGAGCTTGCTTCCCATAGTCCCTGATGGTTCACTCTGTTTCCAAGTACAACCCCCATGTGGCCTGGCCTGACATGCTATGTCCTCTGGGGCTCTATGTTTCATTAGTAAACTTTTATTTGATTTTGCCTGCTGAGTGTTGTGTCATATGTTTGACTGATTCATACCATTTAGGGCAGGGGATCCCTCTCTCCTCCAAAGAGGTGAATAGGAAGTGATAATATGTGTGTGTGTGTGAATAGGAAGTGATAATGTGTGTGTGTGTGTGTGTGTGTGTGTATAAAATCACCACTCTATACAGAACATTAATGCACTTTATATGCTTCATTGTATATACATTATGTTTCAATTTTTTTTAAAGTATGTGCATATAGAGTTGTTAAACACCATCTCTTTGCCAAATGACCAGATTTACCATCTCCTATCCTGGCAGGGAGCAGTTTAACTGGGACCAAAGATCCTTAGAATTTAGGGGTGCTAAATACCTTGGAAGGTGTTCCAGTTTGCTAATGCTGCCAGAATGCAAAATACCAGAAATGGATTGGCTTTTATAAAGGGGGCTTATTTGGTTATAAAGTTACAGTCTTAAGGCCATAAAAGTGCCAAAACTAAGTTGTCAACCACAGGGTACCTTCACAGAAGAATGGTCAATGGCGTCTGGAAAACCTCTGTTAGCTCAGAGGGCACGTGGTTGGCATCCGCTTGCTCCCAGGTTGCGTTTCAAAGTTGCATTCTCCAGAATGTCAGTATCAGCTTCCAATGGCTCTTGAGGCATTTTGTCCTCTCTTAGTTTTAGCTCCTCTTCAAAATGTCACTCTCAGTTGCTCTCCAAAATGTTACTCACAGCTGCTCTGAGTTCCTTCTGTTTGTCAGATTTTTATATGGCTCCAGTGATTTAATTCAGACCCACCCTGAATGAGTAGGGTAACACCTCCATGGAAATTATCCAATCAAAGGTCTTACCCATAGTTGATTGAGTCACATCTCCATGGAAACACTCAATCAATAGGTTCCAACCTAATCAACATAATCTTGTTGTCCCCACAAGATTGTATCAAAGAACATGGCATTTTGGGGTACATAATCCATCCAAACTGGCACACAAGGCAATGGTTAATATTATAGACATATACTCCTCCATCAATTTTACTCTGAAGAAGATGACCCACCTAAATGGGAAAGAAATATGAATGTTGGTATTTCGTGTTTCAACAAAGCTAGAGTCTACGAGCCATCACATAAACACAGCATTTCCAGTCAGCTTTTGTGCCACCTTTTGTGAATGGACAAGACTGATATTTGAAGGAATACCATCATGGTTAATTTCAGTAGTGATCTTGGCTGCATTATGGTATCCAGTTGTTGGGTCAAGCAAGCACTGACCCGATTGTTACTGTGAGGATAGTTCATGGATTTAAATTATTAGTCAGTTGATGGCATCTGTGGCTGATTATATCTGCAGTCAACAAAGGAGACTGTCTTCAGAAATGAGAAAAGTTTCATCCAATCGGTTGAAGGCCTTAAAGGAAAAACTGATGATTTCAGCAGTCAGAAGATAGAATGTCTATCTCTATTTGAGCCAGTCTCCTGGGGAATTCATTAACACCTTCATCAGAGTTCCCAACTTGCAGCCTACCCTACAGAATTTGGGCTTGCCAATCCTCACTGTCACATGAACCAATTCCTATAATATTTAATATATATATACATACACACACACACACACACACACACAATGATTCAAATTCAAGTAATTTTGGTCAAGGATTCTTCAATTCAGGAGTATGTTGTAATAATTTCTCTCTGCAACAATGTTCCTTTCTCACTTTTGACCAGACTAAGTTCTAATAAGGATTCCAGGTTAAGAAACCAGGAACACTCTACATCTGCAGAAGTGTGTTCTGTAGAACATTACTCCTGCAAGATTCTCTGGGAAGCATTTCTATGGTCAAATACGTTTGGGAAATAAATATTTAGCTCCTTTTGGAGTTTTTCAGGATGTTAATTTACCAGGCTGTGAAGCCCTGCTAGAGAGAACCTGGAGTGACTTCAGGATTCTCCAGACTTGTTCACAGCACACTTTACCCAAAACCTAGGAATATGTCACGAATGTGTTGTCCACAGACCATGTGAAGAAGGGGCACTTCCCAAATATGGGTTCGTTGCTTGGGGCGGCTAATAGAAGTCATACTGAACCCCGCCGAAGAGGAAAAGATGGTTTAATTTACACTGACGGAAAGCAGGGGAAATCTTCCCAAATCTGCTTCCTCAAAGTGCTTCTCCAATTCGGTTTTATCCCGGGGTTCAGAGACAAAGAGAGATAATTATTCCACTAACATGCAACAAGAGTGATAGACAAAAGGCCCATCTATCTGGGAGGTTTGGGGCAATTTCCCAGAGATTCTTTGATTGGCTAAACCCATTAGAGACAAAGGGAATTTATTTAGTTATTTCCCATTTTCCTGTTTTCTTTAGGAGCCAGGAGACATCTGTGAAAGGTGCAAACTTCACATGTGTTTGCAGACTTTACATTTACAAATTGTTCCTTTGTAAGAATAGGAGCTTCCATTGTATGCTGTCTCTCACTTTGAAGGCTACATTTTACAATTTCTTGTTTGCTTACAGTTTAAGATTATATTTTAAAAGTCACTGTTACACATGCTCTTGGAAACATTGCACTAAGGCCCTCCCTATGACTGTAGCTCTCTTGGCAGGTCAGCTAGGGAAAGATTTCAAGGAAGAAGAAAGGACTGCTGGCTTCCTTCTTGTCCTCTAGAGAAGGACAGTGACAACTCTGTAGTTAGGGATAAGATGCAGGTTCTGGGTAGAGGCTTAAGTACCTGGACAGTCTTCCCTTTGATTGAACCCAGCACTAGATCCAGTAGACTATGGATATCACCAGGCTCCCCACCCTCCCCACAAGTGACAAACTGCTTGGACACTTGAGTAAATAACCTACATGCCAGGCACTGGGCTAGGCTAGCCTTCCCTTTTTTGTTGGAAATCTAGTTACCTATTTTATCACATTGATTTCATCTGGAGGACCACACACACTTCCCTTGTTTTAGAACAGTAAGTCAAGAACACACTACTATATCTATTATCAATGTAGTTGTTTCTCATGGGAAGGGTGAGAAACAACTTAATTAAGATGGAAAGTCAAGATAGATTAGCATGAAATTAAAAATCCCCTCCTTCTTCCTTCTGTGTCTACCTGGCTTTGTTTTCCTTGGTGATAATTTTTCAGGTGATAATTATCACCTGACATTTGTCTTCCCTAATTACTGGGGAAGCATTCCTATTTTGTTTTTAATCACTTTATTCCCAATGCATAGTATCATGCTTGCCACATAGTATTGCCAATATATGTTTGGATTTAGTGGACCTTAGATCTATGCTGTAGTTACCTGCTATAGTAGCTACTAGTGAGGTGTGGCTTTAAGCACTTGAAATACGGCTAGAGTGAGAGGAATTGAGTTTTTAGTTTCATTTACTTTGAGATTAAAAACAGATACTTTATTCAGTTATTGAAAAACTTGTATTTAGAACAAGATGGGTATATGAACTACTTTTGCAACTGTAAATCTTGTAAAACCTACAAAAAATAATTTCCAATAAAAATTTAGCATGCAAATTAAGATTTGTGATAAGACATATACTGGATTTCAAAGGCAATGTAAAAAAGGATTGTAAAAATCTCAAACTAATGTTTGTTACATATTAGAATGATATTTGAGGACGGTGGGTTAAGTATAATTATTAAAAATGACTTTTGCCTACTCATTCATGACTAGTGAGGTGAATTAGTTACTCAAGTTGTTTAAATAACTAGATTAACCATTACCACTGCTGCAATGGAGGACCAATGGCATTAAGCCCAGTAGAAGTTACAGGACTTGCATGTAAGTCATCTAGCTCAGCTACATGTCCCCCGACAGCAGGAAGGCAGGGAGGCTCTCCTAAAGAAACCCTTTATCAAGTTGAACCTTGTCTACCACTGGAAACTGGTCCCACTGAAGAGCTGAGTACTTTCAGGTTCTGGAGTCAGACTGCTTAGGCTTAAATATCAGCTTTATCATTTGTCAACCATTTGACCCTGGCTAAGTTGTTTGACCTCTATGTGTCTCAGTTTCCTTTTCTGGAAATTGGGGATAAGCACCCACCTTATCAGGTTGTCTTGAAGATCAAGTATGTTAAGAAAAATGAAGCAGCTAGGATAGTTTCTGCCACAGGGAAAGCTCAGTGTCACTGCCAGTCAAATCAGAGAAAACATTCATTCCCTGCTTCAGAAACAGTGTGAGTTGTGTTTGCTTGACTACAAAGCAGTTGTTCAAGAAGCAAGATTAATACCTATTATGTTGCTGAAGCTCCAAGTGGCCTACACATTACTTTCTAAAGGGGGATAATTAGGGAAGCCTCATTTAACCATGCTGAGTTTCAGAGCTCCACTGTGGGGAGAATAATGTTTAACCCCAGCGTATGACCAAAAGCCTTGGTTGCTGAAGAGGTCTTTGAGCAGAGGATTTACCTTGAGAGGTAACATCAGTGATTCATTCTCCCTCTGTGTTTTTTCTACCAATGTCCTAACTACTAAACTAGGAAGTTACTTGTGGGTTCGGACTCCAAACTAAACCTCTTCAGATCAAGCCACCTCCAGCTGAACAATCCTTGATCAGATAATATTTGGCTCTTAAAGATGACCTCCATTTAGTCGTTTATCTAGCCACTGGTTTTTGAAATGTGACTCTGACTAGTAAGATCGGCATCACCTGGGAACTGATTACTAATGTAGGTTGTTAGGCCCACTTTAGACTTCCTGAATCAGAAATTGGGGGTGGGGTCCAGCAATCTGTTTTAACCTGCCCTGCAGTGATCCGGATACACACTAAAGTTTGAGAACCACTGGTTCTAGAAGACTCGTGACTAATTCTAGACTTATTCTTACCTAGTCTGGTTGCTCTTGTCGTGTGTAAGAGCTTTGTTCTACACCCCTTTCAAGTCTGTAAAACCTCTGCTAAGTCTGAAGTATTTGGTCCTTATATACTGATTCAATTATCAACCAACTATGAAAGTGTTATATTCAGGAGGTAGAGGGGCTGGAGTAGAAAGATGCTGTATTATGGTTTTTTATTCCAATCTCATTCCAATCTTTATACCACTTACAGCTGGAAAGATGGGAAGCTAAGAACAGATAGGTTAATTCCTTTGGATTAGTCCTTGACTTGTTAAAGAAAGTGGGCACAGGCTGGTAGCAGCTTCTGGTTTTATTACATGTTTGGTCTGAGTCATTCATATATATTTTCTGATAGCAAAGTAGGACACTAATAAAGCTCCAATGATTAAGGCCCTGGAAAGACCTGGCACCCACAGAGCTTGGGATTCTACAGGAGAGCCTGTAGGATGAAAGACAGGTTAATGTATGCTGAAACCAAGCAATTCGACTTCCTGATAAAGACTGTCATTCTCTGCTATAGAAAAAAATTTAGTCAATTTCTGTGTCAGTTAACACTGTTTCTATCCATAAGGGATAGGAGTTAGGGGTGAGGAAGTGATTATGGTTTAACTAGGGGTTCAGGTAAGCTACTCGGGTCTTTTCTCACTCACTGGAACACTTATGAAGCTTTTCTGGAGAGTCTTTAGTGGCTTGGAGAAGAATCATGGGTCCCTTGCTAGAAGTGCTAGCAGCAATGTTCTGAAAAATCAATGTTAGAATTTCTTCTTCATGTTGGGGAGATTTGTTAGAATATTTAGTGGCGAGTGGGTAGGAAGTGAGTCTTATACAAGCCTAGGTCCCCTGGTATGAAAGTCTCTGATTCATGCCTTTAAAAAACTTCACATTACAAACTTGAGCAAGTCTGAGGCATCAAATCTAACATTGTTACCTTAGTTTGACCAGAATTTGGAAAAAGAGATTATGATGTTAGAGTATCTCTGAACTGCCATCCTTTCTGAAGTAGAAGCCTTTGGACAGCAGCATATTTAGAATTCAGATATCCTTCCTTTTGATACAAAGTAAAATAAAGGAACAGAGAACAAAACTGGGTTAAATGCTGCTTCTCTTTGCCAGTTGAGGGCCTTCGGAAAGCCAACTGAAGTCAGCTTATCTCTTTAGAAGTGGGAATCATTGGAATTGGAAGTACTTAAAGTAGTACTCATCATAAAAGCTACCATTTAGTTACTATGAGCTTTTATAAAGTCTCAGGAGCCACAAATCCCAAGTGGTTCAGAGGATAGACAGGTAATTTAGGTAGAAGTACTCACATGGTATAAATGTTGGGCCTGACCAACTAGAGAGCATACCCTATGTCTATAATCATACTCCACCGGTAGATCTTCAGGCCACAATGCAAGCCTTCCTTCAAGCAGATGTAGGAGTTTTGTGAACTATCTAGATTTAATTGTTACATTATGTTGACTTCTAAAGAGGCCATGGACTGGTTTGGCTCCTAGTTTAATTAAAATTTATAAAGCTGAGACTTACCTGAGATTTTTGTCTTATTTTTAATGGCCCAGGATTCTAGGAAGCTAGGTAGTTGTCTTTATGTTAGATTGCAAAGTTGAGTAAAGACACCTCATTACTAAAATGACTCTTCAATTTAAGTCATATGCCCAGAGGCTGAAGAAGGATAGAACTGGGACTTGGGGTTCAATCAAATCTGTCTTCTAGCATAATCAACTCTGATACTTATGGCTGCCAACACGACAGGTTGCCATAGAGGACAATGTCCCAGCAGGTTGGCAGACAAACACACTGCAGTGCGGATACACCTATGATCTAACAGTATGCAATGTCATAAGGAAAATATGTTCAAACCTATGTTATCTTCCCAGGAAGGAGTCAAGATAGGAAATTATCACAACAGAGATATCTGCAACCTGATATTACAGTAGCACTAAAGAAGTAGAATTTGTAGTTAACATGTCATGTCATTGGTAGCAAGAATTGCTTTGAGGCAGTCCCAACAGCATACATTAAAGGGCTACTTTGGTTGAGAAATAGGACACGGAAATAGTTCTAACTTGAGGGGTTCAAAATCACACTGAGGTGCATGGAAGGAAGCATCATATCCGAGCCCTGAGCCCATGCTTTGCCTCAGAGTTCACAAAAGTAAAGGTGAAAATATGGAAGCACTTGTAGTGAGAAGGAAATGGCAGCTCCAAGGTTTCCTGGACAGGGATCAGTTGGGTCTGATAATTGTCTCCACTGTAGGGGCATCTAAACAGAGAGAGCCAGTGGTCAGGATGGGCTCCTTTGAGGGACCCTGGCACAGGTGCTTATAAGAGTCACTTACCACTTCACCATAATGGATCACTGTTGCTGATGATGGAGGTTTGTGCTGGGCATGGCCCAAAAGTAAAATAAGAGCAGCCCTAGGTAGGGCTCTGTTCTGTGAAGGATGGAGATTTCCACATAAATAAGATATCAAAGTAACTTCACCTCTGGGTAGTCATCAGCACTGTAGTAGGAACTATAGTCTTTATCTACAAAAGGTCAAAATAAGGAGTTGAGGTAGTCCAGACAGTTAGAAACCTCTGGATTGCCTGAGACTATCCACATAATCTCTACAAGTATCTTTCATTACCAGTTTAGGGTCTTCATACTCCAGAAGAATGACAGGACTTAAACTGTAGTCCAGAAGCCCTGCTAAGAAGGTCTTGCCTTTGACAATATGAAGTTCCAGAGTGAGGGGTCCAGGCTGGATGACGGGAAGGGGTGGCTGGAGAGTAAAAGCCCGGACATGGACTGGGAGGGCATTGCTGCTTACAGACTATCTGCAGCTGACCCAAAGCCTTCAGAAAAACAAGTTTAACCAGCTAGTTGGGTGGGTGAGCCATGCCTTTCATTTTGACACTTCTGAGTGCTCATTAAGTACTAGGTGTTAGATGAGTTTATAAACAAGATGGATATGGTTCCTGCCCCTGTGGGAGCTATACTTTAATTTGAGAGATTAACATGAAAAAAATGTTTGTTATTATAAGAGTCATGCAAGAAAGACACTGCTGTAACAAACAGGTAGCTACTGTAGAGAAGGTGTCCAGGAACGGCCTTAGAGGGGACTTGATATGAAGGAGGAGAAGTAATCACACAGCTGGGAAATTGGGGAGGAAGAGGAGCATCTCAGACATAGAAGAAGTGCAGAGGCAAGAAAGAGCTTTATGTCCTTGGAAAACACACAGAAGGGCCAGTCTGGGATTAGGGGAATATTGGGTAAAGGACTGTGAGGCTGTGATAGATCAGGGTGAAGAGGTAAATAGGAACAATTCCCTGAGGGTTATGTTTAAGATCTTAAGTTTAAGTGATGGGAAAACAAGTAGAATATTTCAAGTGTGTGCTCTTATTGCTCTGAGATTTTAAAGGGATTCTCCTGGCTGCAGAATGGATAATGGGGTTAAAGGGAAAAGGCCAAAATGAGAAATGGAAAACCCAGTCTGTGAAATAGCAGAAACCCAGGTGAGTTGGAGGTTTAGGTCAGGTCAGTAGGAATTGTAAGGGTGGAATTAAATAGTGGTCACTGAGGTTAGAGGAGAATCAAGGCAGTATGATTGTCAAAGAAATAGAAGCCCTGAAGATGGTTCAGATGATGTTCTTCTGTGGAGCTGGGGTTTACCCTAGAACTTCTTTAATGGAGGAAGAAGTCATTCTGGGCAACCAGGGACAGGTTAAAAACACCTTTACCTGAAGATGCTATCAGAGGAGAACCAGCACTCCAAGTTCTTACATCTCTGGCTGAAACTAGCTCATTTTCATATAAGGCCTGCTCTTCAGTCATCTAGAAGAGTTGATTAAAAAAAAAAGTCTTGTCATTCCTGACAGCCAGATGCTGCTTCACTCAGAACATGCTTTAATCTAGTACTCAGCAGGAACCCCTTTGCTGAGCTCATTGCTCAGCTGAATGCCCAGGGAGATCTTCAATTGTCTCAAAGATAACATGCTTTTCTATCCTAGAGACTGTCCTAACACTAAGAAGTAGTCTGGAGACTCCCTCATGGCTAAGTTATTCCAGGTCTCCCATCAGTCACTAGGACATTCCCATCCCACCCAACTTCCAAAGTCAGGGACAATACCCAGGGCAGCTGGTCTGACCCATCTTGTGGTACCACAGGAAGTAAATGGAAGCTGGAGCAAGACAAAAGCAGGTGTTGCCATTACAGGGTTACATTAACTGTCATTCCCAAAGACCAAGTGCAGAAAGTCACCAGCAGGGCTAAGGCACTGGAGAACTGAGCATCCCGAGCACAGTGTGAAGTCACTGAGACACCAGGGCAGCTGTGCTGACGGCAGGTCATCGCTCCCATTTTTAAACCAGCCAGACAAGACTCCAACAACTTCATTGCTTTTAAGCCCCCTCTGAGAAACTGGTACTCCCAATGAATGACCTTGATGCAAATTCAGCCATCCAGGGCATCGGTTACAGTCTGGACAGGCGCCTGGGTTCAAATCTTCATTCCATCATTACTGTGTGATGTAAGAAAAGTACTTAACCCTTAACCTCCTTCTTTCAGTGCTTCATCTATAAGCTGATGATAGCAGTACCTGCCTGGTTTTACTTAGTTAGAATTCAGAGTTTTGAATAGACAGCAATGTATACATGCTCATTGCAGTTTCAGTTTTTTACCATTAAAAAAACTTGGAACAAGGTTTGGGATGTGTAGAAAAAAGTAGTTTAAGTGTTTAGAGAAATTTATTTCATGAAGATTGTCAGATACCAAAGTGGCTATTCCTTGTGAATAGATTGTGTGAGACTCTTGCTCATATGCAGAAACAAAGACTTAGTTTCTTGAGTTCACTGGATTTATTTATTTGGATTCTGGGAGGATAGACATCGGAAGGCTGTTGAAAGCTTGATTACTTATGGTCTAAGGTTCTAGGATGCATTGCTTGTACATTGGTCTATCGTCTTAAATACTTGCTCTCTGAGCAACAAAAACCCCCTACCCTCCTGGTATGGTTTTGACTAATTGGCAATTTTACTCACCTAGTTGTTTTTTTTTTAATTAAATTCAGTTTTATCGAGATATATTCACATACCATATACTCATCCATGGTGTACAACCAACTGTTCACAGTACCTTCATGTAGTTGTGCATTCATCACCCCAGTCTATTTTTGAATATTTATAAAAAATAAAATTAAAAAAGAATACCCAAATCAACCCCCCCCATCCCACCCTATTTGTCATTTAGTTCTTGTCCCCATTTTTCTACTCATCCATCTTACACTGGATAAAGGGAATGCGATCCACAGGGTTATCACAATCACACTGTCACCCCCTGTAAGCTACATTGTTATACAATCATCTTCGAGAGTCAAGGGTACTGGGTTGGAGTTTGATAGTTTTGGGTATTTACTTCTAGCTATTCCAATACATTAAAACCTAAAAAGGGTTATCTATATAGTGCTTAAGAATGTCCATCAGAGTGACCTCTCAACTCTGTTTGGAATCTCTCAGCCACTGAAACTTTATTTTGCTTCATCTCACATCCCCCTTTTGGTCAAGAAGATGTTCTCAATCCCACGATGCCAAGACCAGATTCATCCCCAGGAGTCATATCCTATTCACCTGGTTTTAAACATACAGTAAGTCATGTACCTGTGTTTCCATAGCAACAAGACTCCACTTCTTCAGAGCTGTATCACAGCCTAGTGCTTCACTGTCTCCTTGAGTGAGGGGTGAGGGGGCATATGACAGTCTCACATTGGAACAGAGTCACACAAATCAGCATCTGAAGCATCTGGGGATAGATTTTAAAAAGGGAAAAATAGCTCAAGCTAGGTAACAAAATGGGGGTCTTTCAAAAACACTCATTTGATTATGAAGCATTGACACTGAATTCCTGTTGACATGTAGACAATTGGAATAGGTATGTCTGCACTACAATACTTTACATACTATAAATATAGTTTTGAGAAAGAAGATTAAGTAAAGATTAAATCATAGTGTAAGTCCCCCTGAAATTAATCCTTTTTGAAAGAAAAGAATACCAACAAGATCTGTAGAAGCAGTAGGACTATTTATTCACTCTTCAAGTATAATACTTGGGTTTTAGCATTGCTTTTCAAGCTTTAGTGTTTATATGAATTACCTGGGGGTATTTTTAAAATGCAGGTTCTGGTTCAGTAGGTCTGGAGTGGGGCCCAAGATTCAGCATTTTACCAGTGTCTGGCCTACAGTGTGAGTGGTGGCAAGACAGATGAGAAGAGTGAATTACAAGTTCAAATCTATTACAGCTTTGAAGTAGAGCTCTCAGATAGCAAGGCGAGATTAGCTGAAATTGAGTAGGAGGCATACTTCCTACTAATTCCCCAGTTAAATGATTAAGTAGCCTCTGAGGGGGTGGGAAGCTTTTGTCCTATTCTCAGTGCACAATCTGCTTCTTGGAGGCATTTGCCAAGTCTTCTTGCTAGCTTCAGCTTCCTTCCCTCCCAAGGCTGAGGAGTTCCTGCTCCTGAGCCAGTTCTTGTTTAAATCTCTGCTTTGCCACTTGCTAGTATTGGGATCTTGGTCAAGCACCCTGTTGGGGGACAGCCACAGTGCCTACAGCACTAGATTAGGATTATGGATGGAACGTGTGACACACTTACTACAGTGCCTTGACATTGCTTTATCTATCAAGTAGTAATCTTAAAGACTCTGATTAGGGATAAAAGTTTGGAGAAAAGTCCTTCATGAGTGTCAGGTGTCACTGCACAGGGCAGGTAGGAGGGGCTGACTGCTTACTCTCTTTCCACAGCACAGGGCCACACAACTCCATGGCCACTCAGAACCTGAAAGCTTCTAGCCCTTACCTGGAAGGTCCATAGGACGCTTGAGCACCTTAAGTTTTGGAACCATCCTGTGTCCAGCTGCATCTACTCCTTCAACTCCAACCAGCACGAATGATGGGAGTCCTAGAGGGACAAGCCCTGGTGAGTCAACTTTGATGGTAGCATGAGGGGCCTAAGCATCCCTAAAAACTAGTTCATGCTCACCCACTCTGTAATGTAGCAGCTTCTGTAGGACACCTCCAACATCATGGAGATGCTGGGGCCCTCCCTTATCTGGGTTCCACGGTCAGGTTCGTCTGGAGCCTGTGCAGCAGTCTTCCATTGTCTGGGGGACAGGGAAGGGTGCAAAGCACAGAAGGTCTGTAAGTGTGGTCACCAGTGCTGGGGAAGGACAGGGAGCTTTGCCATTAGACCCCAAGTGGCAGCTCCCAATAAGGACAGAGAGGGAAAAGATGGGTGTCAGATCCAGAATAGGAATTATATTTTAGGTTATTCATTTTATAGAGAGAAGCTATAGAACTATTTAAAAGGGGCAACACATTAGGACAGGAAGCTAGTGGATAGTTCTAGTTAATAGAAGAGACATATCCCTGCCTAGCTAATTCAGGCAAATTGTTAAGCTATTAACACAGGAGGATTTGTTGCCTCCTGGCTTAGAAAGTTTACTGTGAACTGAACTTTTTGTAGCCCACAAGACAGCGCACCAGGATAACCTGGTGCCTCAGGCATATTCTGTCCACTCAAAGCAAGAGTTAATTGAAAACAGAGCCAGAGGCTTGGCAGCAGCCACATAGTACATGGGGAGTCCTGGCCTGCTAGCAAATCCTACACCTCCTTCCCCAAGAGCCAGGGTACCTGCTTCCAGGTTTGTTTATATACAGAGGGAAAGCTGGCTCTCAGATGCACATCCTTGTAATAACTCACATGCAACACCTTTGGAAACGTTCATTTGTTTTGAGGCACAATTTGCAGCTGTATTTCATTAAACTTCAGAATCCAGGAAGTCTGCAGAGCCCAGGAAAAATGTGGTACCTCTTAGCAAAAGGAGGCTTCCTTGGCATTGCTCCGTATAGCACTTATTTTGTCAGCTTATTTACTTCAGAAGAACTTCCTCTAGAATTTTGCATATCTGGGAGGAAATCCTGGCTCTGCCACGTAATAACTATGTGAACTGAGGTTATTACTACCTTCCAGAATCTTAGTTTTCTTGCCTCTAAAATGGGGATAATATCTCCTGGCAGGGGTGTTCTTTAGGATTAGGTGAGATATTCTATGCCAAGTGCCTGGCACAATGCTTGCCAAGCAGAGAGCCCTCAGTGAATGACAGCCACCAGTGTCATTATTGGGCAAAAGTTGGGGTCTTCAAAGATCCTTGTTATCTTCTTCACTGCTTCTAATGAAGCTTACATGAGAAGTCCAGAAGCTTTTTCTGGCTTGAAATCCCAGAAAAATTTGAACTTGATTCCTGAGAAGAGCTGATCTAGATAGAATTTTCTCAAGTCCTAAGAGAGAATCCCGCTACAGCAATCTTTTCTTGCCAAATTCCAAAGCTCATATTTGCCATATTTGTCTTAATGGGCTCCCCTACAGGATCTAGATGAAATGGGGATTAAGGGCTTGCCTTCTCCAAAATAATTCTGCCTCTTACAGATATTTATAAATCTCTTACTCTTCACCTACATTTCAGTTATATTTGCGTAAATATGTCAGGGTTTCTTGTTTACTTGCTTTTCACATTTTGGTTCTCCTTTTTACAAGCTACAACTTACATGCCTTGACCATTGGTTAGTTTAAGCCAGCGTCAGGTGAAACTACAGAGGCGTCCTCAGAGATTTAGGGATGTAGGGATACATGCCTCACTGGTGAGGGTGGGAGTACGGAAATTGGTTTCCATAGTCTTCTGCCAAAAGACAACAAATGGTCTTCTGATTATATTTAGCCTGATATTTATAATTTGAAATTTTTTAAAATAGTTGACTGAAAATCTTAGCCAACTGTCTGAGAATGTATAACTAGTTTTCTCTATTTCCCTTGAACTAATTAAAGAGAACAGTTAAGCACATTTCCTTCCTGGTGAAGACATTTAACCATGTGGTGACAGAGTGGTTGAGGGAATGCTGGACCCCACCCTCAAAGATGAGATGTGGCTTCCCGGCATCCTCCTTCTAGGTTAGCTATTGGCCAATGGGCCCATCTCATTCCATTTACTCTCACAGCCCATTCCCCACTGAACTGTAGTGACTTCTTACTACTCATTTTCCCTACTAAAAGCTCTTGAGTGCACAAACTGTTCTGTCATCGCATCCTGAGTGATTTGGACAGTGTGTACTCAAAGTTTACTGAGAAAAGAATGAACCAATGAATACATTTTCACTAGTGGCCATGTCCTAGGGCTAACACTCTTGAAAATATAACACTCTTGAAAATCCTAACTGGTAAAGATTTGGTTCCTTTATGGTGAGTTCAAACTCATAATCCTTAGGTATTTTTTCCTTTGAGTAACTATTCATGTGATTACAAGTGTACAAAAGAAGTTGAGGATTAGACTTACATGACATGTTCCAGTAGTTAAAAGCTAGTCTCTCAACCAGACTTACTAATGTTGCTTTCCAAAGTAGTGAAAAGTCAATAAGAATTACCCATTGCGCTAATAGTTGGAGTCATTTTAAAGTGTAGCGGTGATATGGGTTTTATCAGTGGGTGAAACTGGGTACAAAGTCTGACTCATTCATTTACTAGCTCTGGGTCTTTGTCAATTTATTGACCTCTCTCTCTTAGTTACAGTTTTTACATCTGTAAAATAAGAATAACACCATCTAATCTCATGGGGGAGGTGTAACTACAATTAACAAGTTGTCCTTAAATGAAATAAGATAATGTTGTAATGTGTGTAGTACAATGCTTGCTGCATAATAATTACTCAAGTTGTTGCAAACATCAACAAGACCAGTTTAGTGCTTGGGAAATGTGGGTGAGATGGGAGACAAATGGGAAAGCAGGTGCCAAGCAGTGGACTCATTTGATACTTGGGGGCTCTGAGGAACAGCCTATACTTGCAGAATTTAATCCCCTTCTGTTACTTTAAGCAGTATGAAAATAAACATAAAAGTCTGGAACTGTGTTGAGATATCTGGAAGTACACCCAGGCTCACACCAGCTGCTACAGAGGGGTTTTAGGGGATAAATCCCAAGATAACACCAGCAGGGTATGGATAAGGTGATTTTATACTTATGCCTGTGCTAAATCTTCCAAGGATATGTCATTCAGCTACACCACTCAATCAATATCAGGACTAGAAAATGCACTGATGGTGAGTGATCCACCCACAAGAGCCCCAGGCTTAACAGGGAAAACATCCTGCCCCCATAATCTCAAAAGTAATGTTCCACCCTTTGAATTTGGAAAGGCAAATGCTGTTCTGAGTATTCTCTTAAATTAGAATCAACTGGTCTTTGAAAAATGCTTTATGGGATTACAGATAGAATATAAAGCATGACAACTTATAGAGTCTTATGAAAAGCCTGATAATCACAGTGGTGTTTATCTGATCATCTGATCCACAGTTTATAGGTAGATTTGAAAGATCCATCTTGTGTAATCTAACAAAGTATGAGTGGTCTCACACAGAAGGCAAAACTGCCCATTGCTCATTCCCTGGTCTGGCCACTGGACTCAGGTTCCCTTTGACAGGGAGGAGAAGGGCAGCATGTGCTGCTGGGGAAAGGAAAACTGATTTCCCTAAGATTTTGTTTGATTTGGGCATATTTTTTCTTCAGTCACATTCAAACCTTTCAATTTAAACAAGTGGTCAAGGGCACACCTATGCAAGTTTTGCTAATGGGCCTTTTATTGGAATATGGACTCATTCAGCCACACCTACAAATTTGTTTTCTTTTGGTGGTGTCAACATTTTTATATGATGCTTTCTGGCTGTTACCCACGGGTTTCCTGGGATCACTTATTGTGATTTGAGTGGTGTCCTCCTGACTCGATTATAAGATATCAGGTAAACGAGGCCCTAGGAAATTCTCAAGTGTGAAAAAGCAACAATCAAAATTACCTCCCAAATGTAGAAGAACAATTAGACCATTGTGTGTGCTAATCAGTAATGAGGGAGCTGTGGGGGAACATCCAGCTGTTCCCGGCATGTGGTGGAAATTAGGACACTTCTGAAGGAAGATATCAAACTTAAGTTAGTGTAAATTCTTAAATGGTTTTCCTTTCAAGAAGTAAGAATTAAAACTGAGTCAGTTAAAAGGAGATGAGTACCATCACGAGGTCTCTTCTCTGCACCGGGGGGCACAGGACAGCCCTTACCAACGCCCCCTGCTCTGGCTGCCCTGCACCCACTCTGTTCTGATTTTCTCTTTTGTCTTCACCCCTTCCTTTGCCATCACAACCACCACTAGTGGGAGAAACCATCCTTCCAGCTGAATAGCTCTTTGGACTTTGAGAAGTATGTCAATATACTGAGGTCCTCTCACTTTAGAGCGGAAGGGGAGATTAAGCCAGAGAAAGGATAATAAATTTGGAGGTGCTCAAATTAGGGAGCTTTGGGTGGGAATTTCCAAAACAAGGTTGCTGTGAGTTTTCTGACCCATACTAGGTATCTCTGTCAAAATGTGTGCCCCTTCCTGTTAATTATGCTCTTCTGCTTAAAGAGGTCATTCTTCCTCCCCTCTAGAACATCTGGCTGGATATATTGTCTTTGAAGGAGATGGTAGGTTCTGAGTACCCAGCGTTCTGCTTCTGCCGTTGGAAAACAATTGTCATGGATTCCAATTCAGACCTTTGAATACTAACAGAATGGGAAGGCCCTGGCTCCAGTGATTTCAAGCAATTTCAATTTTATAATTTGTGTAGAAGTGGTAAGTGGACCCTCTAAGTAGCTCCTGACTACTTACTAATTATTTGTGCAAGCACGTGGTCCATTACTACTCTACTCAAGAGGTGGGTAGAAGGAACTACTCTGTGGCTGGGTTAACTGGCAGCTGTGCTGGTCTGAGACCGACAGGGGCCATCCCAACATTGGCCTTTCATTAGGGTGTGGTGTTAATACCTTGTTAATATTCTATCCAAAGAACAGGGGAACCTAGGGGAAAATATATCCCTGTTCTTTATCATTGGCTAAAATCAAACAAACAAACATAAATCCTCTTCATATGACTGTTATTTGAAAAAAGAGGGCCATTACCCTGATTACAAAGGCCAGTCTAGATCAGAGGTTAACAAGGACATCTCATTTAAAATAGCAAATGCCAAGAGATGTGAGTGTGTGAAGAATTTGAAATTGCTTCACAGATAGTTGGAATACTACCTCAGCCAAGCTAATTATTGTTTGGACTTTGTTTTTTTGGGGGGGAGGGGGGCGGCAGGGGTACTGTTTAGATGAAATGAGAACTGTGTGCCTGGAACTGCTTGTTTCTTTATTTTCATGATCTTTTGCTTTCCTTCACTTCCCTGTTAAAATTCCTTTTGAAGATTCCCAACCTTGTCTTGGCTAACCTAAAGAGATTTTTCTATTCATTGTTTACAGAAGGGGATAGTTATGCTCTTCAAAGGCTGAGCCAGTGGCTACTAATGGCTATTTCAGTTAGAGGGCTGGAAGACCTGGTGAGCTGGGACAGCTCAAGAGTAGAAAATTTAGGAGAAAAGGTGCTAGGTCATCTTTTTTTTTTTTTTTTTCAGTTTCTGCGAACCACCCCTGCTAAGTTTTCTTTTTTTTTTTTTATCTTCATTTTATTGAGATATATTCACATACCACGCAGTCATACAAAACAAATTGTACATTCGGTTGTTCACAGTACCATTACATAGTTGTACATTCATCACCTAAATCAATCCCTGACACCTTCATTAGCACACACACAAAAATAACAAGAATAATAATTAGAGTGAAAAAGAGCAATTGAAGTAAAAAAGAACACTGGGTACCTTTGTCTGTTTGTTTCCTTCCCCTATTTTTCTACTCATCCATCCATAAACTAGACAAAGTGGAGTGTGGTCCTTATGGCTTTCCCAATCCCATTGTCACCCCTCATAAGCTACATTTTTATACAACTGTCTTCGAGATTCATGGGTTCTGGGTTGTAGTTTGATAGTTTCAGGTATCCACCACCAGCTACCCCAGTTCTTTGGAACCTAAAAAGGGTTGTCTAAAGTGTGCGTAAGAGTGCCCACCAGAGTGACCTCTCGGCTCCTTTTGGAATCTCTCTGCCACTGAAGCTTATTTCATTTCCTTTCACATCCCCCTTTTGGTCAAGAAGATGTTCTCTGTCCCATGATGCCGGGTCTACATTCCTCCCCGGGAGTCGTATTCCACGTTGCCAGTGAATCTCCCTAGGTCATCTTTTCACTTTGGCCATTGCCTCATATGTGATACCTATTCTAGCGCAACTGCTCTTAGCTAACTGGAGTTGATCATGTAATTAATTCACAAAGATTGTCAGGTCTGATGATAATTGTAGTCATGTGTCTTATTTTCTACCTCAATTTGATTTTTTTATTGAGATTGTTCACATACCGTGCAATTATCCAAAGATCCAAAGTATACAATCAATTGCCCACGGTACCATCATACAGCTGTGCATTCATTACCACAATTAAGTTTTTTTTTTTTCAATTTTTAGAACATTTTCACTAATTCAGAAAAGAAAGACAAAAAAAGGAAACTCAAATCTCCCATACCCCTAACCCACCCCCCCTTATTGACCCATAGTATTGGTATAGTACATTTGTTACTGTTCATGAAAGAACATTATGATACTACTAACTGTAGTATATAATTTGCAATAGGTATAATTTTTACTTATATGCCCCTCTATTATTAACTTCTAGTTATAGTGTCATATATTTTTTCTAGTTCATGAAAGAGCTTTCTAATATTTGTACAGTTAATCACGGACATTGCCCACCACAAGATTCACTGTTTTATACATTCCCATCTTTTAACCTCCAACTTTCCTTCGGTGACATACATTGACTATGAGCTTCCCCTTTCCATCACATTCACACACCATTCAGCACTGTTAGTTATTCTCACAATGTGTTACCATCACCTCTGTCCATTTCAAACATTTAAGTTCACCCTAGTTGAACATTCTGCTCATAATAAGCAACCACTCCCCATTCTTTAGCCTGGTGCTATATCCTGGTAACTTATATTTCATATCTATGAGTTTCCATATTATAATGAGTTCATATCAGTGAGACCCTATAATATTTGTCCTTATGTGTCTGACTTATTTCACTCAATATAGTGCCCTCAAGGTTTCTTCATCAGCCCATTTTTTTAAAGATTGTTTTGTTCACCCACCATACATTCAGTCCTAAGTAAACAATCGATGGTTCCCTGTATAGTCACATATTTATATATTCACCACCATAACCACTATCTATATAAGGACAACTCCATTTCTTACACAAAGGAGGAGGGTCAAAGAAGTTAGAGAGACAAAAGAAAAAGAAAAAAAGAAATGACAGCTAGGAAGCAACAAAAGGAAAGATAGCATTAAACTAAAGTAGAATAAAGAGTCAGACAACCTCACCAATGCCAAGAGTCCCATACCCCTCCCTTATGTCCCCTTCTTACATGCATTTAGCTTTGGTATATTGCCTTTGTTTTATTAAAGGAAGCATAATACAATGTTTCTGTTAATTATAGTCTCTAGTTTGCATTGATAGTATTTCCCCTCAATACTGTAACCCTATTTTTAACAGCTTGCAAGGTTGACATTCATTTGTTCTCCCTCATGTAAAAACATATTTGTACATTTTATCACAACTGCTGAGCACTCTAGGTTTCACTGAGTTATACAGACCCAGTCTTTATCTTTCCTCTTTTCTTATGGTATCCCACATGCTCCTAACCTTCCTCTTTCAACCATACTCACAGTCATCTTTGTTCAGTGTACTTACATTGCTGTGCTTCATTACCCAAAATTGTGTTCCAAATCTCTCATTCCTGTCTTTTCCTATCTGTCTGTAGTGTTCCCTTTAGTATCTCCTGTTAGCTCAGGCATCTTGTTCACAAGCTCTGTCATTGTCTGTTTGTCAGAAAATATTTTAAATTCTCCCTCATATTTGAAGGACAGTTTTGCCAGATATAGGATTCTTGGTGGGCATTTTTTCTCTTTTAGTATCTTAAATATATCACACCACTTCCTCCTTGCCTCCATGGTTTCTGCTGAGAAATACGCACATAGTCTTATCAAGCTTCCTTTGTATGTGATGGATCGCTTTTCTCTTGCTGCTTTCAGGATTCTCTCTTTGTCTTTGACATTTGATAATCTGATTATTAATGTCTTGGCATAGGCCTATTCAGATCTATTCTGTTTGGGGTACACTGCGCTTCTTGGATCTTTAGTTTTATGTCTTTCATAAGAGATGGGAAATTTTCCTTGATTATTTCTTCTGTTATTGCTTCCCTTCTCCTTCTGGGACACACATGACACATACATTCATGTGTTTCATGTTGTCATTCAATTACCTGAGATGTTGCTCATGTTTTTCCATTCTTTTCCCTATCTGCTCTTTTGTGTGTAGTATTTAAGGTACCTTGTTCTCCAGTTCCTAAGTGCTTTGTTCTGCCTCTTGAGATCTGCTGTTGTATGTCTCCATTGTGTCTTTCATCTCTTGTGTTGTGCCTTTCATTTCCATAGATCCCACCAGTTGGTTTTTCGAACTTTTGATTTCTATGTTAGGTATGCCCAGTGTTTTCATTATATGCTTCATTTCTTTTGCTATATCTTCCCGAAACTTTTGAATTGATTTAGCATTAGTTGTTTAAATTCCTGTATCTCAGTTGAAGAGTAAGTTTGTTCCTTTAACTGGAACATAACTTCATTTTTCTTAGTGTAGGTTGTGGTTTTCTGTTGCCTAGGCATTTGGTTTCCTTGGTTACTACAATCAGGTTTTCTCAGACAAGACCAGAATGGTCTCGGGTCTCAGAAGGAGGCAATATTCAGTATCAGCTTTTCCTAAGCTGTCCAGCAGGTGGCGCCTGTCAGTCTGTTGCTCCTGACTGGTGTAAGGAGGTGTGGCCTGTGGCTGTTTTCCCCCAGGCTCTGGGGTCTGGTTCTGAATGGAAGGCTGGTAGTATAGCTGAGCAGCACCTCCTTCCTCTTAGGGAAGATACACCCCCTAGGGAGTTATCTGTCTCTCTGACTCTGCTATCTCCATCCTTGTCTGGGTCACAGTGCTATGAATTGAAAATGGCTGAGGCTTTCTCCACTGACCCGCTCAGGTTTTGAGAGAGTAAAAAGGACAGAAAGCCCCCTTTCAAGGCCAGTCCATGCCCCCTTTCCCCCCAGTTTCCCAGTTTCACCAGTCAGCCAGAGATAGCAGCTGGTCCTCTGGGTTCTCCCTCTGAGGACAGGGAAGTCTTCTGGCTCTTTAAGTTCAGTCACCACTAAAAGCCTCTGTCTGCTTGTTGGGGATTTGTAGCTTGTATTGAGCACTCCACATTTGTTAATTAAAACCCCAGGTGAAGCTAGACTGAGGTATATTCGCTTGTTCAGAGAATTCTGCTTTCTACTACAGTGAGTTTTGCAGTTCGGGCTGCCATGGGGGGAGGGGGTCCTGGCTTGGGTCTGCAGTTTTTATGCTGCAATCTCAGGCATTTCTTCCCATCCAGGTTGGTGCGCGATGTGTGGACAGTCACGGTTGTCCCCCAGCAGTTATTCCAGATTATTTACTAGTGGTTCCTTGTTTGTTTTTTAGTTGTTCCAGGGGGACTAAGTAACTTCCACTCCTCTCTATGCTGCCATCTTCTTCCTCCCTCACCTGAATTTGATTTTAACCAAGATACAGCCTTGCTTTTCCATCCATATGCCTCTGTGTACACTGTTTCCTCTATTTGGCATGCCCCCAGCCCCATCTCTATGCCCAATTCCTAACTTCCCCCTAGGGCAGAGGTTCTCCAATTCCTGTCTCTAGACCTGCAGCTCCAGCTTCACCTGGGAACTTCTTAGAAATGCAAATTCTGGGGTCTTATTCCAGACCTACTGGAGCAGAAACTCTGGGGAAAGGCCCAGCCATCTACTTTAGCATCCTTCCAGGTGATTCTGATCCAGTACGTAAAGGTACAGTTTTCAGTTCCTCTTCTCTGTGAGGCATTTCCTAATTCCCCAGCTGCAGGTAATTGTTTCTTAGTTTGATTTTCTGATGCTCTTTATCTGTACTCCTGATGAGGGGATTACTACCCTGCACTTTACTTTCCTCTCCTAGATTATAACATTCTTGAAGGAAAGGTTATGTCATATTCACCTTTATTTTTTCCACATTGCATACCTCATGTGCTCAGAGAATGAACTCTTGATTATTTAAATGAGTGAACTCGTGATTCTTTAAATGGACTGCATCTTTTCTTTAGAAGGCTGCTGATTTGGGATGGTCTACTTCATATTTGCTACTAGCTTGTGTTTTTGTGCTTGCCTCTGCACATGAGTGAAACTTCCTTTGGTTGTCAGTGAAACGTCCTTTGATCGTCAGGATAAAATCCAATCTCTTTAGCACAGTCCCTCAAATCCTCCCCAATTGTAGCCCAACATTTCCTCTTCCCTTCCTGTGGCTGCCAAATCTGCCTTGACCTCTCCAACCCCTGCTGTGGCCTGAGCTCTTTTATCTTCTGGAACACCTTTTCTTGCTTTGTCTGTTTGTTTGCTCCTGATTGGCTTATTTTTATTTTTAATTTTATTTTGTTTTTAAAAGAGCTTGGCTCAGGCATCACCTCCTCTGTAAATCCTTCTCTGGCCACTGCCCACTGAGGAGGGTTTGGGGGCTATGCCTGCTTATCTTGTATGTGTACATTCTAATCTCCCAGCTTTCATCAGTGCCCCTTAATTATTAGATCCTCTGTATGCGTCACTTATGAATTCAGGTTCTTTGAGTGCAGGTTCTTTCCTTTCTAGCTCTAAGACTTCAACATAACTAGCCTATAGTGGGTTGAACAGCATCTCCAGCAGTTTCATGTGCACCCAGAACTTTAGAATGTGACTATATTTGGAAATAGGGTCTTTGCAGATATAATCAAGTTAATATAAGGTCACACTGGTTTAGGGTAGCCCTAAATCCACTGACTTGGTGTCCTTATAAGAAGAGAGGACCCAGAGAGACAGAGAAGAAAGCGATGTGAAGACAGAGAAAGAGAGTGGAGTGTATTAGTTAGAATTCTCTAGGGAAACAGAATCAACACGAGTTGTCTGTAAATATAAGATTTTATAAAGTGTCTCATGCAACTGTGGGGATGCATGAATCCAAATTCCATAGGGCAGGCGGCAAACTGTCACCTCCTATGAAGGTGTTCGATGAACTCCTCAGGAAACACTTAGCTGGTTAGCTAAAGAAGAAGTGAAGGTCTGCTCTCTCTTCCTTAAAAGTCTTCAACTGATTGGATTAAATCCAGCTGATTGAATTCTCTCATTGGGGAAGACATACCCTTCATTAATGTGATCAATCACAGCTGCAGTCTGTTGACTGATGATTTCATAAACCAGCCTTCTGGTTTATTAGCCAGCTACAAATGTCCTTATAGTAATAGTTAGGCCAGTACTTGCTTGACCAGACACCTGGACACTCTCACCTGGTCAAATTGACACATGAACCTAACCATCACATGGAGTTATCCTGCCACAAGCAAAGGACTATCTGGAGCCAGGAACACCTGGAAGAGGCAAGAAGGATTCTTTCCTTCTTGATTTTGGACTTCTGGCCTCTAGAACTGTGATAGAACAAATTTCTGTTGTTTTAAGCTACCAAGTTGGTGGCAATTTTTGCAGCAGCCCTAGGAAACTAATACAAGTCCCGCAATAAATATTTATGGGTGGATGGATAATGTTCGGGGAATTCACCTCAAACAAAATACAAAAGTCCCATGAGGCCACTCCTCATCCCTTGATGCTCCCTGCCCTGCATTCCACACCTAAAGCTAGCTGTCCTCCTCTGTACTATGTTAAACAGGGCCTTCTTTATCTTCTTTACAATCTTCCCTAGAAGTGGGACTAGTTAAATGATGGTTGCCAAAGCATATCTATGCACTTCTTAAATCATACAGTGAAGCATAGTGCTAACTGCATTTATTTCCCTCTATGCAAATATCAGTGGAAGCATAACATCTTTGTGTTAGGATTTTTTACTCTGGCCTGAACATAAATAGCCCAAGTAATATATGGTAATCAATGCTTTGGGAATAAATTATGTTAATTCCACTATATGTGTAAATAGCAACCAACAATTGCTGAGCCCCTACTCTGGGTCAGGTATTTTCCTAGATGCTGGGGATTGAATATGATTCTCTCCTGCCCTATTTTTCCTGTTCTTTCTCTCTCTTTCATTTGACATCATCTGCCACTTATATACTAGGCTTGGGGGTATAGCATTAAATAAGACACAGTTAGTCTCAAGGAGTTTCCAAATATGATCCTGTCTGAGTAAAAACTAATCACGCGTTGTGATGGTTAGCTTTACGTGTCAACTTAGCTAGATGATGGTCCCAGTTATTCAACTAAACAGAAATCTAGGTGTTGCTGTAAAGATATTTTGTAGATGTGGTTACTATCTACAATCAAGTGACTTTTTAAAATTAAATTCAGTTTTATTGAGATGTATTCACATACCCTACATCATCCATGGTGTACAATCAGCTGTTCACAGCACCATCATATAGTTGTGCATTCATCACCCCAATCTATTTTTGAACATTTTCCTTACACCAGAAAGAATAAAAATAAGAATAAAAAATAAAAGTAAAAAAGAACACCCAAATCATCCCCCCCTCCCACCCTATTTTTCATTTAGTTTTTGTCCCCATTTTTCTACTTATCTATCCATACGCTGGAAAAAGGGAGTGTGATCCACAAGGTTTTCACAATCACACTGTCACCCCTCAATAAATTGACTTTTAAGTAAATTTAAAGGCCTTAAGAACAAAACTGAGGTTTCCCTGAAGAAGAAATTCTGCCTGTGGACTGAAGCATCAGCTCCTGCCAGAGAGTTTCCAGAGAGTTTGGACTTGCCAGCCTCCGTTAGAATCAGCTAATTCCTTGAAATCAATGCCTTTATACACACACAAACACACACACACAAATAAACACACACACACATATTCTGCTTCTCTAGTAGAACCCTGAGTGACACACACATTTACCTCTATGTCTATAGCACAATATCTTGCACTTAGTACAAGGTCAATAGTTGCTTGCAAATGAATGAATATATGAGTGAATGAAAATATAAAATAATGAATAAACTCCTTGCAAATGTTTTTGTACATTTCACTTAAGAACAGCCAGCAGCCTGCAGTTTTTTCAGTGTATGCCATTGGGAGTGATTTGGGGGTTGCCATTTCTGACCAGGAGCTGGGTATTCCCGAGAATCCCTCCAAATATTCTCCTGTTATTGTGTCTTACTCTTCATTTTTCTTTCTTCCCAAGTGTGACATATAAGTGATAGCTTAGATTCAGAGCAAGAGAATCTATTCAAGGTGTGTGTGTGTGTGTGTGTGTGTTTAAATCAAAGCTCTAGTTTTAGAGAGCCATCTGAATTACTTAATTTGGAGAAAAAGTGAAGTAGATTTCTTCCAAACTCAGCTAGTCCACAGCTAGCTTTTAGTCTGGTGTTTGCAATGAAGTTGAAACTGTGGTTAGGCCAAAAGACCAGTTTGTGGGGATGTTGTCTGTTCCTGTAACCATTTTTTCCTAAGCTTGTTTTATAGGCAATCAAGCTGGCCACAGGTTATAAACCAGAGCATATGCAGAAACACAAATTCTTGTCCCTTAGATAACCTTTGAGGCATTAGGAATTCATTGTCCTTGGAACCAAAGATTACAAGGCTAAGGAGACATCAGAAGCAAATAAAATGTGCAGGGTGCTTCAACAAGAAAGATCTGGTTCACGAGCATATTTCAACTTTATATGGATACTTCAATAAGCAACCAGTCAGAATATGCCAAACCAAATCCCCACCACTGTGTCACTGTCCCTATCTCCCTTTGTTCCCATCCTATAAAACTCCCTTAATTCTCAGATCGGGGAGATGGATTTGAGCTTGACTCTTGTCTCCTCGCCAGTTGACCTTGCAATAAAACTCTTTTCCTTTCTCAAAATCCTGGTGTCATATTATTGGCTTCTGTGTACATCGGGCAGTGAGTCCGTTGTTTGGTAATAAGGGGAACCTCAGGCTTCAAAAGCCAAGCTGAGCTTGCACCCTGAGCATTACCCCTGCAAGCTGGCTGTGGCTCTGATCTGATTTCCTCTGGCAGAGAGCGTGTAACCTCTGCTAACTCCCTTATCACCATTCCCAGGGATACCTGCAAAGTTAGACTATCAAGCAAAATTCTCTAGAACTGGTGGAAATGGTTGCAAGGACAAATTTAGGTAACAGCTGGAGAAAGATTGCTTGTGGATTGGCCAAGGCATGGGGTAATGAATGACTACAATCTGTGTAAGAGACTGGGGTCATACTTATTACAGTCCCTCACATTGGCAGGGATTTATCACAGAGTATATTAAAAATGTCATTAGTGAGAAATTAATATTACAAAACATTTTAGAAGGGCTGAAGTAATCATCTCACTTTAATAACAGAAGATGGTTCTCATAAATACCCTTTATTTTTTCTTCAAGCAGAAAATGAGGAAGATGCCAGGATTATCAGATCTCACCCTCTGTTTCCAAATTGCAAACTGAAACTGTTGATCATTTCATTTCTTTCTTAAATCAGGTCAGGTTGTTTTATAACAGGCTGTTTATTTCCTTTTACTAAGACAGACGATTCTTTCCCTTTGGAGGTAAAGAAATTGCTTCTAGTTTGGTGAAAATTACAATCTTTGAAGAAGATGGATTTAGGAAGTCTTTTGCTTCTAATAAATACTGAGCTGTGTTTGTATCATCTCTTCTGCTTTGAGGGGAAAATTTTCTGATACTGATAACTTAATAATAAAGGAGTTGAGGGATATTTCCAAAGAAATCTTAGTTTAATCCTCGGAATTCTAGCCACTTCCACAAATAAATCAATGTTCTTATTGACCTCTGTTAAGTTTCCTCCTTGACTAAGAATCTATTATATGTTATAATTGTGCTAGGGATTGAAAGGAGTAATAATAATAATAAAAGGACAACTATGAATTTCTAAACGTACACCTATAGCTTATTATAACTTTAAGTGATTTTAGGATTCTCTTATTTTTTCATGTAAGAAAACGGAGGATCATTGATTAGTTCAGAATAGTTGGGAGCAGTTAAGAATTGGGACAAGAATCTAGGACTTTTGACTACCAAGAGAGGGTGTTCAAAACATATATGAGAGATAAGGCATACACAAATGAAGCAATTAAGAACTAACACAAAAAAAAAACCCACCAAAAAACCCAATATGACACATTCTATAATCAAGTGACAAAAGATGTGATATGAATATAAAGGAATAAGACTTCAGAGCAGCGAGAGGTCCTTGGCATAGTTGAAGCTTTCTAGAAGAATTTGAGTTTCAGTTGACAACAGTTGGGTAGAATAAGATACACGGTATGGAAGGAGGCTAGTTTAGATTTGATGAATGAATAACGAAAATTAAGCGACTAAAAGGATGAATAAATACTTAAAATATATAGAATAAGGAAGAAACAGGATGTAGGTATGAGGCGATAGAATCATTTCCAGCGGAGAAGGGGCTCTGGATTGGGAGACAAGTTTGATAAGTGATGTAGCTTTAGCTCCTCTCAGGTGCCAGGTACTGGGAGTGAAAGTACAGAGATGAGTAATTTAGATTTGGAGACATTTGCATTCTAATGTCTCCAAACATTAGAACCAGAACTCAGCTCTCCTAAATCCTAGTCTAGGGATTTTTTCCACAGGAGTGAATAACCCCTTGAAGTTATTTCCTCTGGTGGTATTTGCATATGGATTTTCCTTTGTGCAGTTTGAAAACTTAGATTCATGCTTGCCAAAGATAGTTAACGAGTCTGGATATTGTCTCAGCATGGGAAGCCACTGGCAGATTGTTTAAAACAATGGAAAAAGGAACAACAAGATGACAATTGTGGTGATGGCATTCTGGACAGTTTAAAAGAGAAGAAAATCAGAGGAAGTGCAGCCAGAATTTCATTTATGAGGAAATAAAGACCTAAATTGGACTGGGAATATATTGGAATGGAGGGTAGGTTACAGAAGCTTCAGAAGAAGAATGAAAGGAACATGGTGGCTGATTAAACATAATCAGAATACTTTCTACCTCACTCACATTTGGACCAACTGAAGAGACTGGAGAGGGCTAAGACAAATATAAAACGTGATACAGGTAGAGATGATCATCTTTTACCATTACCCATCTTTAAAAATAGTTTGTATATGTGAAGGTTCCTGTATCATGAGCCTGTATCTCTGTTTTGCTTGCAGAATCAGGTTGTTCCTGACCTAGAAGTGGCTGTGGTGCCGTGGCAGTGGTGACTGAACTAAAGTTCAGATGAGTGACACTGGCAGTGGTAATAGTAACAGTTTACTCACCAGGCCAATTCTATGGTGAGGTTTTGGGTGTTTCCCTGTAAGTCTGGCCTCTATTTTTCTACCTTTATTAAGGCTCTTAATCAAGAGCCTTGAGTAAATCACTTACTTTGCTTAAGTAGATCGTATTGTTTGAAATTAAGAACCTGACTCATGTTACAAAATAACAAACTGTACATACAATACAATAACATCTATTTTAAAAACCCAAATAAAAAAGATGGGCATAAAAATACACTAGAATGAAATACATCAAAACGTTAACAGTGTTTGCCTTCTTGAAGTGGGGCTCTGGATTCATTTTTTTTCTTCTTTATATTATTTTTATTTTTCATAATAATCGTGCTACTATTATTGTGAAAACTATTTAAAGAAAACTTTATTAAAAATATTTAATTTTAATTTTGTTTTACTATTTTGATATACTATTACTTTGGAGACTCCCAGTGGAATGTGTATCCCACCTGGCATTGATGCTTCTCCTACTTTGACACTGAACTGGCAGATGAATGATTAAAAGTGTATTAGGACGCGCTGCCTTTGAGCCCCCTCTGCGCCTGCGCGTGGCGCCGGGGGTTAAGCTGCAGCGCTCGGCGCGTTTAGCGTGAGTGAGCGCCATGGCCTGGGCTGTCGGAGGGGAAACAGTGCAGAGGGTTTGGGACCTAGGTCTTAATCCTTAAACTTAAGGCTGGAAAGCCACTGAGGGTAGTGTAGGTTATGCTACATAGGGCGTGCCCCGCTTGCGTGAGGGCGCGCACTGTCACCGGGAGTCCCAAGCTATTGTTCTTTCTGAGAGACGACCGAGACGTGCAGGTTCAGACCAGGTCCGCAGGGAGGGTGGAGGAAACAAGGGCTTTGGCCTGCAGCAATTTAAGGGTCATGGTTTACTTGACACACCGGCTTCGGTCGTGAGCCGTCGTGTTCCTAACTCACCTGGCAGAGGTGCTGCTGGGACCTACTTAGGAACGTTACCACATGGCGCAGGGCTTGTTTGGTATTGTCCCGCGTGTGACTAAAGCTTTGTGAGGCTAAAAGGCTCATAGTAACAAGATGGTTGTAAAGATGAGTCAGATTTTATGTGGCTGAGCACAAAGTAGGCTCATGTGAAATGTGCATCAAGTCCAAGTTTGAGCACGTTGAAGGGCAAGGAGGAACAGGTGAAGCATTTAATAACTGAAGAGGCCCCAGATTAACAGGATTTTAAAGTGACTAAAGTTATGAGCTCCAGCTCAGGAGCAGGACGGGCCCCTCAATTCTCAACTCTGACACTCCATTCTTTAAATTTAGAATGAGGATAATGACACCTACCTCAAAGAAGGGTGATGATGAAGACTACCTAAATTCAGGGCTGGTCCAGAGTCCACTAATTGAACGCTATTTACAGATGAAGGTGCCTCACTGTTTATTCCGTCCCTGTTATCTGAACACTTTTCCTGTAGAAATAAATTAGATGCTTACCTAGTATTTGACATGCGATACCTATTTTTGTGAAAGAATGCAAGCAATTGTAAATCCCCACATACTTTTTGAGTAAGTGCAACAGAGTACAGTCCTGTAATCTCTACACAGTAGGCTAGTCCTTTGCTTTTAGCTATTGCACACACATACACACACACACAAGTGTATTAGGGTTCTCCAGAGAAACAGAACCCAAAAGATTATATATGTGTATATATATATTTGTGCGTGTATGTGTGTGTGTGTGTGTATGTATTTTTTTTTTTTTTTGTAGGAATTGGCTCATGCAGCCATGGAGATTGACAAATTCAAATTCTGTAGGGCAAAACCACAGGTTGGGAATGCCGATGATGGTTTTGATAAATTCTCCAGAAGCTGGCTGGCTGAAGTAGAGATAGAAATTCTGCTTTCTGACCACTGAGATTATTGGTTCTCCCTTCAAGGCCATAAACTGATTAGATAAACTTCTTTCATTGCTAAACGCAATCTCCTTTGTTGATTGTGGATGTAATCAGCCATAGAGGCAATCAACTGACTAATGATTTAAATCCATTAAATACCCTCACAGTAACAATCAGGCCAGTGCTTGCCTGACAGAACAACTGGACACCATAGCCTGGCCAAATTGACACATGAACTTAACCATTACACCAAGCTTGATGCAAGCAGAGGCTTGAGAAGCATTTGCTGGTTAGAGCTTCTCCTCTTGGAACTCTGCTGTCTTGGGAACCTTGAGTCATAAAAATCAGTCTACTCTGCTGGGGAGTGGAGAGGATGAGGCTCTGAAATTATACTGAAGGAGGAAATTCCTGTCAAAAATGTTGCAGCTGAGCCTAGCCCCCAGCCAACCCACAGCAAAATGCAACTATTCTATAGTGATGCAGAAGAACTGTCCAGGGAGCCCAGCCCAGATTGCAAAATGGTGAGCCAATGAAATGGTTGGTTGGGGCACCAAGTTTTGGGGTAGTTTGTTGCATGGAAATAGGAAACCTTAATGTCTTTCTTTAAAGAACAATCATGAATAGCCAAGTGGTATGATTGTAGTACAGAGTTTACTGATGCAACAGTAGAAACAAACATGGATTTGGGGGGCTCAACTTCTAAGAGATCAAAGATGGAATTTTGGAAATGAAGATCTCTCACCCAAAGTATACTCCTTTTCTTACTCCCACATCAAGGAGAAGACCATGCCTGTAAATCATTTCCATCTTTGTCACTAAAATATTTTTTATGGATGCCATCAATTTTGTGGGGAAAGAGACAAATAAAAGGGAGTACAAGGAAGTACAAGTGGTGGGAAGAGAATTAGAGGTAATTACAATTGAAATCAAAACTGAAACTCTTTGGGAAGGAAAGAGAGTTCTTCTGGCCCCACACTTTATCTACAAGTTAACACCTTTCCCTGAAACTGTGAGCAATTCACTTTGGCCAAAAATTTGACATTTTTTCCTCAAGTGATTAGCCTCATTGCTCATTCTTCTCCCAACCCATCTGCAGCTTTCTTCTCTGCTGCTAAATGATGTGGCAAATTGACATTTCTGCAATAGCACAGAAAGAGAAAAAAAAAGCCTTGCTTGTTTTTGATTTATGCACTGCATTTTCATGCTCCAGGGCATAGATAATTTAGCAGTGGCTTGAAATGAAGGAGAGAGCATTCAAAGTCATGTGGGAATTTGATAATACCATTGGATTGAGTGTTATTTGTGTGACTTTGGAAATAATTTATTTCCTAAATCTTCATTATTTTCAAACAGAGGCTGTTATTCTATTGGTGGATTAGTGACCCTTTACACATACACAGGATGGTAAGTGAAACTCTCAAGGCAAGAGACCTTTGGAAGGTGGTTGCTAATGCTAATGATATTTAACTTCAGTGTCCTAAAGTGAGAAAAGGCCATTCCAACAGCCTGACTTCCTGGGAAGGAAACAGTTTTGTCCTGGGAGTGAGGAGATCCAGGTTCGGTAGTTTCAACACTGACTGTGAACCCCACGATGTTCAATTTATTGACCCTTATTTCTCACCCTCAGTGCTGGCTGTTGTGGAATGGACTACAAGGTAGTTGTATGACTGTTCCTTTAGCCTCTCTGTGTCCCAGTTTCCTCGGATGTAGAATAAAAGCATCCTTATTAATCATCTTTAAGCACCGCTTACTACACTAAAATATTATGACTTAAGCATTGTGAGATTTGGGCTTATGTTATTTAGTTATCATTTTGATTCATTCTTATAAAAATGTTAGCTGTGGCCTGTGACAAACTGAAGAATCTTCCTACCAGTTATGATCGCGATGAAAAGTCTGATTAAGGCAACTTTAAAAAATTGTATGTGGATAGTTATGAATTGTTTAGGCAAAAGAGACCATACCCAAACCAATGAAATAAAATATTATTTAAAAAATGAATTGTTTTTGGTAAAATTTTTGGTTTAGGACACATTATCTTGGTCTGATCAGCTTAATTTCTAATATCAAAAATTAGTCCAAATGGGTGACTTTACTATTATGAGTTACATAGAGCTTTAGTTTCCTTGGAGGCTAAAGCAAATACCAGGCGATGGGAATTTATTTGTTCATAGTTTTGAGGTGAAGAGAAAGCCCAAATCAAGGCATCATCAAGGTGATGCTGTCTCCCTGAAGACTGGGAAATTCTGGGGTTGGCTGCTGGTGATCTTGGTCCTTAGCTTGTCACATGGCAAGGCACATGGCCATGGAGGCATCATGGTCTCCCCCTTCTCTTCCGGGTCCCACTGATGTTCAGCTTCTGGCTGTTCACTCTGGCTTTCTTTCTGTCGGAATTTCATTTCGCTTATAAAGGCCCCCAGAAATGGGGTGAAGACCCATCCTGACTGACATGGGCCACACCTTGGCTGAAGTAACCCGATCAAAAGATCCTACTTATAATCGTATAATGAGTTCATACCTACAGGTGTGGATTAAGTTTAAGAACATGTTTTTCTGGGGTATGTACAACTCCAAACCATCACACTTAGTATGGGTGAAGATAATGAGAGAAACATGGAATTTAAGAAATCCATATCAGGTCCTCTGAGGTGAATGGTGAGATATGGGGTTAATATGATTTAAAATTTTTTTTAATGTGTCCTCTTTGAATGTGGTGAGATGCATTCTAAGATTATATTTGTACTTTTCTCTTTTCTCTGTTGAATGAAGATCCTGAAAATTACCTTTGGATTCTGGAAGGAAACTGCCCATTCTTCAATGACTGGCATTGGTCTCCCTGGAAAGGCTGACAGGGAATCCCTTGGGAGGGTAAGAACACGCTGGGATCAGAGGGTTGCTGCTTATAAATGGGTGGGGTGGGCAATAGCCTCACTTGGGTAGACAAAGGGAGTATGATCAGATCCTTTGTGTTTTGTGTATTATAAAAGAAAAGCTGCCAGACCTCTGGATTCCTTGAGGGGGAGGAGACTGAGATGGTGGACCAGTGAGGGGGTTGGGCACCCAGAACCAGCCATGTCTCAGCACCATGAAGCCAACTGGTCCCCTGGAAGGTGACTGTGGCAATAGAAAGATACAGACTCTAAATGCTGCAGACGCAGGGGCACGCTTGGTTATTTTAGCCTTGAAGGAATGTGTTGACCCTCTTTTGACCCTCTTGCAGAGAGCCTCTGAGGCCTGTGTGTATGTCTGTTCACTTTAGTGGCTCAAATTCTACCCCTGGAGCAGGTGCAGGACATACTTGCAACAGAGACTGTGACTTTTTTTAGCAGTTGAGCAGACTCCAGCTCTTGCCCTCCTTCGGTGAAGACATCTATCTACCTGCCCCCCCGCACCCCGCCCCCGGCAGAACTGCTTAAATCCCCGGATAATTCAGGACTAAGGGGCATTTCAGAAGTAGATAATGGTCCTTCTGTTAATGATGCAGATTGGGCCTTGAATCATTTGTGGAAAAATAACTTAAAGAATGGCTATGTTGGCAACCTGAGTTGGTGGAACAATCTATACTGTTTTTACAAGTAATATGTACCCGTTTAGAAAATGTGGCAAATGAAGAGAAGTAGAAGAGATAAAAATCTTCAAATTCCCAAACCCAAAGATGATCACTGTTAATTTTTTGGTGTGACTCTCCATTCTTCTAAGAAAAGAATTTTTTGACAACTAAACCATACAGTTAGGTGAGCTCTTTGTCACTTAAGGTATTCAAGTGCAGAGTGGTGGGCTGGGACCACCCCTCAGGCAGTGCAGCCTGTCAGATTCCACAGACACCTAGGTTTAGTTTTCATTGTGGACTGAAGTGTCCATGGGGGATTCTTGTTTATTGCTGAGTCCTAGCAGCCAGAAAAGAGACTGGCCCACAGATGGCACTCAATGTATATCTATTGACTGAATGAATGTGTGGATTTTGGTTAGGGTTATAAGATTTTGCAAATAAAACTACAGCATGCCCATTTAATTTTGAGTTTACGATAAACAATGAATAAATTTTTAGTATAAAAATGTCCTTGCAATGTTTGGGCTATATAAATACTAAAAACAGTTATTTGTTATTTATCTGAATTCAAACTTAACTGGATGTCCTGTATTTTATAACCCTTTTGTAGAATTCTTTATTCCTCCCTTGTTGTTTTTCCTTCCTTGTTATTGTGATATTTAAACTGTCCTTCTCAAGGGAAGGGAGGTGGATGACTGAAGACTGGCTTTCAGTAAGCAGAGGAAGGCTTTGCACAGTCTGCTTCACCCAGATGGGTCCTTTACCTCACTCCTATCAGCCTCTCAGAAAGTGAAGATTTTACACCTGGCATAAAAGTGACAACACACTTGTACTGCCAATTGCAGAAGGAATGATGCTTCAGGGATGTTTCAGTTTGCTAAAGCTGCCGGCATGCAATATATCAGAAATGGGTTGGCTTTTACAATGCAGATTTATTAGCTTACAAATTTACACTTCTAAGGCTGTGAAAAAGTCCAAATTAAGGCATCAACAGGATGATACTTTCTTTGGAGAAAGGACGCTGGCATCTGGGACACCTCTATCATGTGGGAAGGCACATGTCGGCGTCTGCTGGTCCTTCTCTCCCAGATTACATGACTTTCAGCTTCTGGCTTCAGTGGTGTCCTCTCTCAGCTCCTCTGGGGGCTTTTCTCTCTATACTCTCTCAACTTTTTGTGTCCTTTATCTTCTCATTAAGGACTCCAATGAAAAGATTAAGACCCACCTTGAATGGGCTGCATCACATCTCAAATTGAAATAACCTAACCAAAAGCCCCCCCACCCCAACAGGTCTGCACCCACAGGAATGGATTAAAAGAATATGGCCTTTTCTGCGGTCCATAACACTTCAAATCAACACAGGGGACCTAAGGAGGGAGAATCAAGGACAATTGTTGTTTAATGAAAAGAAGTGAAGTTGGTACTTGTTCTAGTTTGCTAATGCTGCTGGAATGCAAAACACCAGAGATGGATTGGCTTTTATAAAGAGGGGTTATTTGGTTACAAAGTTACAGTCTTAAGGACATAAAGTATCCAAGGTAAGCGGGTACCTTCACTGAAGGATGACCAATGGTGTCTGGAGAACCTCTGTTAGCTGGGAAGTCACGTGACTGGCGTCTGCTCTGGAGTTCTGGTTTCAAGATGGCTTTCTCCTGGGACGTTCCTCTCTAGGCTGTAGCTCCTCTTCAAAATGTCACTCTCAGTTGCTTCTCCGGAGCAAGAGTCTGCTTTCAGCGGCCGTCTTCAAACTGTCATTTGCAGCTCCTATCTCAGCGCCTGTGCATTCTACAAAGTGTTCCTCTTGGCTGTAGCAAGCTCACTTCTTCTGTTTGACCTTATATAGTGCTCTAGTAAACTAATCAAGGCCTATACTGAATGGGCAGGGCCACATCTCCATTGAAATGATCTAATCAGAATTATCACCTACAGTTGGGTGGGGCAATCTCCATGGAAACACTCAAAGAATTAAAGTCTAATCAACACTAATATGTCTGCCCACACAAGATTGCATCAAAGATAATGGTGTTTGGGGGGACATAATACATGCAAACTGGCACAGTACTTTATCCCTAGGCTATGAAGCTATTCTCGCCTTCATAAAGTGAGGATAACATTATAACTGTAAGAAATTTCATGTTCAGTTCCATTAATTTATCAGGAGAAATGAATAAAATTGGGGAAAGAAATAACCAGTGCTAAGGAGCTATGTTTCCAGAGCTACTTAAAGTATTCCATGTTGGTTTTATTTCCTTCATGTTTAAACATGGTCTTCCTTGGTCACCTGTGAATGTTAGCTCACTCCAGTGTCTTTCTTTTACCCACTTCTCTTCCCATTCTAGGTGAGTTCCTTCATTCCTATAGTTTTATTTGATGAATCACAAATCTAGTATCTCAACTAAGACATTCATCCAACATGTGTTTGTGGAACACCTACTATGTGTTTGCCATTAAGCAAGAAGCTTCGGGATAAATATTGAACAAAATATATGTGATTTTGGACCTGATTTGGGGGAGACAGATAATCAAGTTCTGAAAAAAATAAATATGTGATAATGGTGATAAGTGCAATGAAGGGAAAATAGAGAGTGCTATGAGACTCGCAGTGAAGAACTACAATGAGGATGGTGTAGCTGGAGTGCAGAGTGAGACAAGCAGGGTCTGTGAGATGGGCCTGGGGCCAGACCGCATGGGCTTACAGACCACATTAAGAACTTTGGTCCTTATCTTGGGAGCAATGTAAGTTCATTGCAGGGTATTAAGCTAGAGAATGAAATGAACAGAGTTAGGCTTTGAAAAGCTTGCTCTGACTGTGGTGTGAAGAACAGATTGAAGGTCCATATTGTTTATGGGGAAAGGGTCAGTTAGAAAGCTCTAGTAGTAGTCTAGGTAAAAGAAGATAAGAGTCTGGTCTACAGTACAGGTGGTAGAGACAGAAGTGGATGACGTAGAAGTTATGTAAGAATTAAATGAGAGGGCTTGATGATGTACTAAAAGGGATGGCAAAGAAGAATGCAGTACTAGGATTGGTTCTTAGTTTTCTAATGGGTGGTAGTGCCATTCACTGAGAGGTGGGAGACTGAGAGATACCTAGGTCTGGAAGGGAAGAGAATAAATTTGGTTTGGGACATGCTGAGTTTGGTGTACTTTCAGGCTTCCATAAAGAAATATCAAATAGGCAACTGCAGTTGGTACTGGAACTCAAAAGAAAAGGTCTGGACTATATATATACAAGTTGGAACTCACTGATGCCTGGATGGTATATAAAGACATGAGCTTGCCTAAAGAAAGAATATAGAGTGAAAATAGAGGTGGACCTATAGCCAATTCTTGAGGAGCCCTCTCATTTCAAAGGTTATGAAGAGAAAGATGAAGCAGCAAAGAAGCATGGGGAGTGGCCAGATAAAACCAACAGTGTATAGGGTCATCAAAGTCAATAGAAGAGAGCTTTTCAGGATGAAAAGGATAGATGCCAAATTGAAGAGGATTGAGTTTTGGAAGGGGAAGAAATGAAAATAGTGACTTGAGACAATACAACAATTATTTTGATTATTTTGTCTAAAAGAGAGGAGATATGGCAATAGCTGGAGGAGTAAGTGGTAAATAGAAATATTTTCAAAGATGATCATGACTTGAGACTGTTTAAAAACTGATGGAGTGAAA
This sequence comes from Choloepus didactylus, assembly GCF_015220235.1. NCBI lineage: Eukaryota > Metazoa > Chordata > Mammalia > Pilosa > Megalonychidae > Choloepus > Choloepus didactylus. The sequence continues at coordinate 22,628,000 of NC_051308.1, forward strand.
TCATTAACAAAGGAGAGAAGGTAAATACAGGAAAAGAACAGATAATCGATAGTGTAAGAATCTTGCAAAGGCTAGAGGAAATTTATCCACAACAGAAGTTAACTTTTTTTAAATTCAATTTTATTGAGATATATTCACATACCATACAGTCATCCAAAGTGTGCAGTCAGTTGCTCACAGTACCGTTATATAGTTGTGCATTCATCACAATCAATTTTTGAACATTTTCATTACTCCAAAAATAAAAAATAAGAATAAAAATAAAAATAAGAGTAAAAAAGAGCACCCCAAACATCCCATACCCCTGCTTCCCATTATTAATTTACTTTTTGTCCCCATTTTTCTACTCATCTGTCCATACATTGGAAAAAGAGTGTGAGCCACAAGGTTTTCACAATCATATGGTCACACCACATAAGGTATATAGTTATATGATTGTCTTCAAGAATCAAGGATACTGGATTGCAGTTCAACGTTTCAGGTATTTCCTTCTAGCTTTTCCAATACACTAAAAACTAAAGAGGGATATCTGTGTAACACATAAGAATATCCAGAATATCCTCTCAAATCCATTTGAGATCTCTCAGCCACTGAAACTTTATTTTGTTTCATTTCTCTTCCCCTTTTGGTCCAAAAGGGTCTCTCAATCCCGTGATGCCAGATCCAGACTCATCCCCAGAAGTCATGTCCCACATTGCCTAGAAGTCATGTCCCATGTGAGGGGGAAGGCTTAGAGAGAGAGGCCACATCTGAGCAACAAAGAGGTTCTCTGGGGGTGACCTTATATGAACAATTATATAGGCTTAGCCTATCCTTTGCGGTCACAAGCTTCATAAAGGCACGTCCCAAGAAAGGGCTCAGCATTCTAAATTGGTAGTTCCCAATGCTTGTGAGAATATAAGGAATTCCCCAGGTGGGGAAGTTGAATAGTTTCATATTTTTCCCGAGTCCCTCAAGGGGGCTTTGCAAATACATTTTTATTCTCTGTCTAAATTACTCTGGGATGTATCAGGGATTCACATTAACCTGTACAAACCAACCAGATATCATTCCCTATTCAAAGTTCTGTGTAATTATGGCGTTTGAATAAACTGAGCATACGAGTTAAATTATATAGTGTGCTACAGAAAATATAGATTTTGCACCTAATAAACATCTCTTCCTTTGGTCTCATACAGAAGTTTAAGTTTTAAAACACCCTCAATATCGTCCTTTACCCTTTAGTCTGATTTACCTTAGTCCTAACCAAGTACATTTCATTCATATTTTTAACTGAAGTCTGGTCTCTTTTTCAACCTCTTTACCATTTGCTGTATGGGGTAATGCTGACATTCACAACTGCCAAACTCTGGCTCTGAGTCTCATGTGTAACATGGATACCCAAAGTTCCAGGGACTGACCAGGTTATACACAAAGAGCTCAGCTTTTCAGAATTTAGAAATGGCCATTGCAACTCAGGAATAGATGTAATTGCTGTAAGAGCTTACAATCTAGGGACCATTACAATAACCCTTCCCCTGATAACCTGTGCTCTCAGATTCAATTCTCAGAGTTTGCACATTATAGCTAGTCCATATTAGTGATGCATTATAATGTTTGTCTTTTAATTTCTGGTTTATTTCACTCAACATATGTCCTCAATGTCCATTCACTGGGTTGCATATCTCACAACTTCATTCCTTCTTGTAGCAGCTCAGTATTCCATTGTATGTATATACCACAGTTCATCATTGTATTCATCAGTTGATGTACCCTTAGGCCACCTCCATCTGCTGCAAATCATGAATACTGACACCATAAACCCCACTGTGCAGATGTCCATTCATGTCCCACTTTTCAGTTCTTCCAAATATGTGCACAATAACAGGGTTGACGGACCGTATGGCAACCCCATGCTTAGCTTCCTGTGGAACCACCACATTGCCCTCCAAATGGGCTGCACTATTCTACTTCTCCACCAACGGTGATTAGGTACATCTCTTTCTCCACATTTTCTCCAGCACTTGTATCCCTCTGTTTATTCTTTAAATGGTTTTATTCACACACCATACATTCCATCCTTCCTAAGTAAACCATCAATGGTTCATGGTATAATCACATAGTTATATATTCACCAACAGAATCTATATGAGGGCATTTCTATTTCTTCTGCAAGAAAGAGGAAGAGGAGAAAAAGAAAAAAGAAAAAAGAAAAAGGTAAAAATGAATTAAAAAATAAAATGAAAAATTAAAATAAAAAGGTCAGACAACAACATCAATGCCAAGAATCCCATACCCCTCCCTTATATCCCCCTCTTTAGCTTTGGTATCTTGCCTTTGTTACAATTAATGGAAGCATATTATAATGTTACGGTTAACTATAGACTCTAGTTTGCATTAGTTATATTTTTCCCCAGTACCATCCCATTTTCAACACCTCACAAAATTGACATTCATTTGTTCTCCCTCATGTGAAAATATTCTTATATTTGTACATTTAATCACAATCATTGACCACTCTAGGTGTCACTAAATTATACAGTCCCAGTAGTTATCTTCTATCTTTCCTTCTGGTGTCTTACACACACCTAGCCTTCCACTTTCAACTGTACTCACAGTCATCTTTGTTCAGTGTACTTACAATATTGTGCTATCATCACACAGTATTGTGCTATCCATTTCTGGATATATACAGTCAATCCTGTTGAACATTCTATAGTCCTTTGACATCAAATGCCCATTTCTACCTTCTTTCTATCTCCTGATATTTTCATTTCTAACTCTTCTCCAAACTGCTGCCCCTTGTCTTTGCCTATCTTTCTGTAGCACTCCCTTTAGTATTTCTTATAAAGGAGGTCTCATGTTCACGGACTCTCTCAGTATCTGTTTGTCTGTAAATATTTTAAACTCTATCTCATTTTCGAAGGACGGTTTTGCTGGATATAGGATTCTTGGTTGGCAGTTTTTCTCTTTCAGTATCTTGAATATATCATACCACTGCTTTCTCCTCTCCATGGTTTCTGCTGAGAGATCCACAGTTAGTCTTACCGAGTTTCCCTTGTATGTGATGGATTGCCTTTCTCTTGCTGCTTTCAGAATTCTCTTTTTATCTTTGCAAATCTGATTAGTAAGTGTCTTGGAGTAGGTCTATTTGGATCAATTCTGTTTGGTGTATACTGCACTTCTTGGACTCTAATTTTATGTCTTTCATAAGAGTTGGAAAATTTTCATTGATTATTTCCTCTATTATTCTTTCTGCCCCCTTTCCCTTCTCTTCTCTTTCTGGGACACCTATAACATGTATATTCATGCACTTCATGTTGTCATTCAGTCCCCTGAGACCCTGCTCATATTTTTCCATTCTTTTCCATATCTGTTCTTTTGTGTGTAGGATTTCAGATATCCTGTTCTCTAGTTCACTAATCCTTTATTCTGCATCTTCAAATCTGCTGTTGTATGTCTCCATTGGATTTTTTATCTCTTATATTGTGCCTCTTGTTCCCCTAAGTTTTGTCATTTGTTTTTTCCTGCTTATGAGTTCTTCTGTATAGTATCCCAGTGTCTTCTTTATATCCTTCATCTCTTTTGTCACATTTTCTTTCAACTCATTGATTTGATTTAGAAGATTCATTTGAACATCTTTAATTAGTTGTTTCAATTCCTGAATCTCAGTTGAGGTGTGTGCCAGTTTGGATATATTCTATCCCCCAAGAAAAAGCCATGATCTTTTAAACCAATCTCGTGGGATATTGGTATTATGTTGTTTCCATGGAGATGTGACCAACCCCACTGTGAGTGACACCTTTAGTTAGGGTGTGACCTCCAATTGAATGTTTCCATGGAGGTGAGGACCCACCCATTCAGTGTGGGCCTTGATTAGTTCACTGGAGTCTTACAAAGGGGCTCACAAACAGAAGGACTTCAGAACAGCTGCAGCTAAGGGAGGACAAAATGCCCCAAGAGCAACATTTAAAGAATGCCATTTTGAAATGCAACCTGGCAGCAAGCAGTTACCAGCCATGTACCTTCTGAGCTAACAGAGGTTTTTAACAGAGGTTTTCTGGATGCCAATGGCCTTTCTCCAGTGTAGATACCTTAGTTTTGATAACTTACCTTGGACAAATTTTTGAAAAACTTTCTGATATGAATATCATTAGAGTTTTATTGCTCCCCAAAATTTTTAGCCTGTCATATTGTATTTTTGTAGCAATTTATCATCTAATACAAAAGAAGTAGACCTCCTTTCAAGTGCCAATAATTTTACAATCATAAAACTAAGAAGTTAGGTTTGAAATTTTATTTCCATCACACAATGTTATGACAGTCTAGAAATTGCCTGTACCTATTTCATTTTAAACTTAAAGATGATTAAGTTATTATTAACAACAACAACAACAACAAAAACCCAAAATCTCTTTTCTGGAACCACCAAATTGGAATTAACTTTACAATGGCATATTTGAAGTTAAGAATATGAAAGATCAATAGCAAGGAACAAAATATAATGTGTTTTGATGTTTTCTTAAAAACTTGTCCTTTTTGAAGTATAAGGATAAATAATTAAATATAAATACCTGTGTCTGAGGGAAAAGTAAAAGTTGAGTTGTTCATTGACTAAGGATAAAGTATCTGAGAGAGGTTAGTTTTCTTGGGCCCTGAATTAAAAGAAGAAGGAATTATATCAGAATGTGTTTTTTTCCACCTCATTTCACAATTTACCACTCATATAGAATAGATATATGTATGTATATTGAAACCACTATTGCCCATTTGTCTTAATGCAAATGCCCTGAAGTCAAATTGGGGACTGAACAAACTTTTGTTAACCTAGTTCAAACCCTTGCCAATGTAGAATTACTTTTTGGTCAATAAAACAATTTCATAAAGCTTTTCAACTAGTTTCCTGAGCTCTGAAGGCCAATTCTTTTTTCCAACCATCTTTGTTTCCATAACAAATTACCCCAAACTGGGTAGCTTAAAACACAAAATTTATTGTCTCACAATTCTGGAGTCCAGAAGTCCAACTCAAGGTGTGGGCAGGGCCCTGCTCCCTCTGAAACCCATAGCAGAGAATCCTTTCTTGCCTCTTCCAGTCTCTGGTGGTTTGCCAGCAATCCTTGGTGTTCTCTGCCTCAGTTGTCACATGGTATTCTCCCCTCATCTGTCTATCTATGTACAATTCTCCCTTCCTTTGTAATAATTAAATGAGATCATACACAGAAAGCTCTTAGCATAGTGTCTAAAAATAGGAAGTGGCTAAAAGTGATAGTTCATTATTATTATTCTTTGAATGGTTTTTCTCCATTTTACAGAAAGGACATATAACTCAATGGGGAAAAGCTTGCATTTGAATTCAAGTTTGCTTGACTCCTGCCATGAACTCATAGCTTTAAGTACATGTGGCCATGAAGGCCAGTGGCTGAGGGCACTCACACTGGAGTCAGGCTCTGCAGGTTCCAATCCTGGCCCTGCCTCTGTAGCAACTGTGTGATTTTAGAAAAATCATTTATGCTCAGTTTCTTAATCTGAAAAAAGGAGAAAATATGAGTACCTGTTTCATAGAGGCTTTTGCAAGAATAAATGAATTGCTATATATTTCTTAAAACAGTGCCTGGCACCTAGTAATTGCTGTAAAAGTTATAGTATTATCACCATTATTATTGTTTTACTTGACACTAGAGTAGTAGGAATAGAAGAAAGAAGCATAAAGATCTATAAAGTTTTAGCCAACATGCTCTGAAATCACAGGATGAATGTAGCAATGGAGGAACAATAAGTTTTTAATAAATGTTTGATGAAAGTATCAAAGGAATGAGTGGATTGAATGAAACGAGGGGGCTGGGTCCCTAACTAGTAAAGACAATGAGAGAAGTCTTGGGTACTGAGGTATTTGCTTGAAACAAAGAAAGGAGAGAACCAAACACAAAAATACTTGGAGAGTCACAGACAGACAAGCCATGGAGAGGAATCAGACATACTTACACCACTTGCCCATCTGCAGCTCAGTTCTGCAGAGTGGCTGGAAGAGGTTCCTTTCCTTGTGCGTCTGTTGAATGCCATGTGACCCAGTAGTTGGCATGTCTGATTGGATTAAGAAGTAGCTCTGGATCCAGAGAAAGTCAGCATTTTATAGGCTGGGCTTCAGGGAGACCAGCAGCCTGTGAGGTGTTCAACTGTGAGGATGCCTTCCGTGTGCAGCGACCAGCCCATCACGTCTTCTCTCATCAGGAATTTGAATGCAGCTGCTTCAGAAATAGAGAAGGAAGCACACAGAAGCCATGCATGAATCAGGAGAAGCTACACATAAGTAAAAAACTTGAGCAAGAGTGGAGGAGGACACAGAACCAGCCACGGGTGCAGGTCAAGTTGCAGCAGAGAAAGCTAAAACCCAGACAGAAGTGGAGGCCCTGGGGATGATCATTTTGGAGGTTGTTTCTAGGTGAAAAGATAGATTGTAGGCATCTAACTGACAATGCAGGGCTTCTCGAGGTCCTGTTAACTTGGAGCTGTATTTCTGCATTTTATTAATGTACTGCATATCAATATAGTTAACTTTTCTATCTGGGGTAACAGAGCTTGGTTCTGTTCCTTGTGATCTGCAGTAACCTAACACGTGTAATAGGTTCAGCTCATTTGTGCACGTGCACACACCCACACACTGTGTCTTTCCAGATCAATCTGTCAAAAATGCAGATGGATCGTGTCAATCCCCAGTGTTTCCAGTGTTTTCCTTCTGGGACTCTGACTTAATATGTTATATTATATCATTCTGTTTCTCTTTATCTTTTAATCCCTTTTTCATATTTTTCAAGTCCTCTCACTCTGATTTTCAAGTTAAGTATTTCAGATCTATCTTCCAGTTCACTAATTCCTAATTCTTTCTTTGGCTGTGGCTAGCATGCCTTTTAATTCAGCAACTGAGTTTTTAATTTCAAAGACCATAGTTTTTATTTCTAAAAGTTTCATTTACTTCTTTTTTGTCTAATCATTTTTTAAAAAATTCAGCTTTATTGAGAAATATTCACATACCATACAATCATCCATGGTGTACAAACAACTGTTCATAGTACCGTCTTACAGTTGTGCATTCATCACTCCAATCTATTTTTGAACATTTTCCTTACACCAGAAAGAATCAGAATCAAAATAAAAAAATAAAAAATAAATAAACAAAAACACCCAGATCATGCCCCCCATCCCACCCTATTTTTCACTTAGATTTTGTCCCCATTTTTCTACTCATCCATCCATATACTGGATAAAGGGAGTGAGATCCACAGGGTTTTCACAATCACACTGTCACCCGTTGTAAGCTACATTGTTATACAACTGTCTTCAAGCATCAAGGCTACTGGGTTGGAGTTTGGTAGTTTCAGTTATTTCCTTCTAGCTATTCCAATATATTAAAACCAAAAAAGTGCCGTCCATATAGTGTGTAAGAGTGTCCACCAGAGTGACCTCTCGACCCCATTTGAAATCTCTCAGCCACTGAAGCTCCATTTTGTTTCATTTTGCATCCCCCTTTTGGTCAAGAAGATGCTATCAATCCCACAATGCTGGGTCCAGATTCATCCCTGGAAGTCAGATCCTGCATTGCCAGGGTGATTTACACTCCTGGGAGTCAGGTCCCATGTAGCAGGGAGGACAGCAAGGTCACCCACCAAGGTGGCTTAGTTAGAGAGACAGGGACACATCTAAGCAACAAAGAGGCACTCAGGGGGAGACTCTTAGGCACAATTATAAGCAGGGTTAGCCTCTCCTTGCAGCAACAAGCTTCATAGGGGCAAGCCCCAAGACAGAGAACTCAGCACATCAAGCCGTCAGTCCCCAGTGTTTGTGAGAACATCAGCAACAATCCAGGTGAGGAAGTCCAACACCTCTGCATCCTCCCCCAGCTCTTCAGGGGGGCCCCGAATATATATTTTTATTCTCCACCCAGATTACTTTAGGATGTGTTGCTATTTCATTCTAATCTATACAGACCTACCATAGTTCACTTCCTATTCTAAGTTCCATGTAATTGTAGTGTTTGAACAAACTGACTGTAGACGTTATATTATTTAGAAAATATAGATCCTACACCAAATAAACATCTCTTCCCTTGGTCTCACATGGAAGTTGAAGTTTGAACACAGTTTCAACCTTTACCCTTTGGCCCGATTTGCTCTAGTCCCAACCAGATCTGCTTTATTCATATCTCTAATTGAAGTCTGGGCTCTGTTTCAGCTTTTTTTTTTTTTTTTTTTTTTTTTAACAGTTGCTCTATGTGTAAATACTGATATTCATATCTGCCAAGCTCTAGCTCTGAGTTTCAGGTGTAACACAGATAACCAGTGTTCTAGAGACCAATCAGGTTATACATTAAGGGATCAACATCTCAGAGCTTGGAGATAGCCTTTACAATTCAGGAATAGATTTGACTGCTGTAAGAGCTTACAATCTAGGGACCATTACAATAATCATTTCCCTGTTAGGCTGTGCTCTAAGATTTAATTCTGAGTTTACAAATTGTAATTAGTCCATATTGGTGACGCATTACAGTGTTTGCCTTGGCTTCTGGCATACTTCACTCAACATGCTGTCTACAGGATCCATTCATCTCATGGTGTGTCTCATAGCTTCACTCCTTCTCGTAGTTGCTCAATATTCCATTGTATGCACACACCACAGTTCACCATTCTGTTCCTCAGTCAGTGTACCCTTAGGCCACCTCCTCCCATTGCAAATCATGAACACAAACACCAGTGTGCAAATGTCCACCCATGTCTCCACTCCCAGATCCTCCAAATACACACCCCTCAATGAGGTTGCAGGACCCCATGGCCCCACATACTCAGCTTTGTGTGGAGCCACCACAGTGACCTCCAGAACAGTAAATAGGTACATCCCTCTCTTCATGTTTTCTCCAGCACTTTTACCTCTATTTATATTCTTTCCTGCAATCTTACAGAGATTATTCATTTAAGATACAGCCATCCACAATGTACAATCAGTTGTTCACTACATCATCACATAGTTGTACATTTATCACCACAGTCAGCACTTGAAAATATTATAATGAAAAAGTGTTTTTTTTTTTTTGGTGAATACTAAAAAAGATAGTAAAAAGAGAAACAAAAATGTCATACAAAACAGCATAATAGTAAGGACAAAAAACATTACCACTACCGAGCATCCCATATCCTTCCCTTATATCCCCCTCTCACACACTTTTAACTTTGGTATATTGCCTTTGTTACATTTAATGGAAGCATACTGGAATGTTACTGTTGACCATAGACTCCAGTTTGCTTTGATTATGTTTTTGCCCAAATACCATCCCTTTTTTTCAACACTCTGGATGGTTGACATTCATTTGTTCTCCCACATGTGAGAACATTTTATATTTGTACATTTAGCAACAGTCATTCGCCACTCCAGTTTTTGCCAAGTCCCAGTTTTCATCATCTATGTTTATCTCTGGTGTCATACATTCCCCTATCCCACCTCTTTCAGCTTGACTCACAGACATCTTTGTTCCATGTGCTTACAATATTGTGCTACCATCAAACAGTATTATGCTATCCATTTCTGGGTCTATACAATCAATCCTAAACATTCTGTAGTCCTTCAGCATCAAATGCCTGGTCTCTACCCTCTTTTTTATCTCCTAGTAGCCTGTGTTATCAGCTTTTTAACTCTCAAAGTTTGCTTATTGGTGTTATTTCATATTAGAGAGAACATACGGTATTTGTCCTTTTGTTTCTGGCTAACTTCACTCAACATATTGTCCTCAAGGTTCATCCACATTATTATATGTTCCATGTCTTTGTTCTTTCTTACAGCTGCATAATATTCCATCATGTGTATATACCACAGTTTGTTTATCCATTCATCCATTGATGGACATTTGGGCTGCTTCCATCTCTTGGCAATTGTGAATAATGCTGCAATAAACATTGGTTTACAAATGTCCATTTGTGTCTTTGCTTTCAGTTCCTTTGAGTATATACCTAGTAATGGAATAGCTGGGTCATATGGAAATCTATACTTGCTTCCTGAGGAATCTCCACACTGTCTTCCAGAGTGGTTGCGCCAGTCTACATTCCCACCAGCAATGAATAAGCGTGCCTCTTTCTCCACATCCTCTCCAGCACTGTTTTTTGGATAATGGCTATTCTGGTAGGTGTGAGATGGTATCTCATTGTAGTTTTGATTTGCATTTCCCTAATAGCCAGTGAAGTTGAGCATTTTTTCCTATGTTTTTGAGCCATTTGAATTTCCTCTTCATAAAAGTGTCTGTACATGTCTTTTGCCCATGTTTTAATTGGGTTGTTTGTCTTTCTGTTGTTGAGTTATAGAATTGCTTTATATATTCAGGATATTAAACCCTTATCTGATATGTGGTTTCCAAATGTTATCTACCATTGTGTAGGCTGCCTTTTTACTTTTCTAACAAAGTCCTTTGACGTGCAAAAGTGTTTGATTTTGAGGAGATCCTATTTGTCTATTTGTTCTTTGGTTGCTCATGCTTTGGGTGTAAGGTCTAGGAAACCATCTCCTATCACAAGATCTTTAAGATAGTTCCCTATGTTTTCTTCTAAGAGGCTTATGGTCTTAGTGCTTATGTTTAGGTCTTTGATCCAATTAGAGTTAATTTTTGTATAGGGTGTGATGTAGGAGTCCTCTTTCATTCTTTTGGAAGTAAATATCCAGTTCTCCAAACACCATTTATTGAAGAGGCTGCTCTGACACAGTTGATTTGGCTTGACTGCCTTATCAAAGATCAATTGTCCGTAGATGCGAGAATCTATTTCTGAACACTCAGTTCAATTCCATTGGTCGGTATCTCTGTCCTTATGCCAGTACCATGCTGTTTTGAGCACTGTAGCTTTGTAATATGCTTCAAAGTCAGGTAGTGTGAGACCTCCCACTTTGTTCCTCTTTCTCAAGATATTTTTGGCTATTCATGGCATCTTGTCCTTCCAAATAAATTTGGTTATTGGTTTTTCTATTTCTGCAAAGTAAGTTGTTGGGATTGTAATTGGTATTGCATTGAATCTATAAGTCAGTTTCGGTAGAGTTGACATCTTAATTATATTTAGTCTTCCAACTGATGAACATGGTATGTTCTTCCATTTTTTTAAGTCTGATTCGATTTCTTTTAGCAGTTTCTTGTAATTTTCTTTGTATAGGTCTTTTGAGGCCTTCATTAAGTTTATTCCTAAATATTTGATTTTTTGGTTGATATTGTAAATGGAATTTTTAAAAAATTTCTTCCTCTTGTTGCACATTACTTGTGTATAAGAACACTACAGATTTTTGCATGTTGATCTTGTAGCCTGCCACTTTGCTGTATTCATTGATTAGCTCTAATAGCCTTGCTTTAGATTTTTCTGGATTTTCTACATATAGAATCATGTCATGTGCAAACAATGAAAGTTTTACTTCTTCCTCTCCAATTTGGATGCCTTTTATTTCTTTTTCTTGCCTGATTGCTCTAGCTAGAACTTCCAGCACAATGTGGAATAACAATGGTGACAGTGGGCATCCCTGTCTTGTTCCAGATCTTAGAGGGAAAGCTTTCAGTCTCTCCTCATTGAATATGATGTTAGCTGTGGGTTTTTCATATATTGCCTTTATCATATTGAGAAAATTCCCTTCTATTCCTATACTTTGAAGTGTTTTCATCAAGAAAGGATGTTGAATTTTGTCAAATGCCTTTTCTGCATTGATTGAGATGATCATGTGATTCTTTTGCTTTGATTTATTGACGTGGTTTATTACATTAATTGATTTTCTTATGTTGAACTAGCCTTGCATACCTGGAATAAACCCCACTTGGTCATGGTGTATAATTCTTTTAATGTGCTGCTGGATTCAATTTGCGAGTATTTTGTTGAGGATTTTTGCATCTATATTCATTAAAGAGATTGGTCTGTAATTTTCTTTTTTTTGTAGTATCTTTGTCTGATTTTGGTATTAGGGTGATGTTGGCTTCATAGAATGAGTTGAGTAGCTTTCCCTCCTCTTCAATTTTTTGAAGAGTTTGAGCATCATTGGTATTAATTCTTTCTTGAATTCTTGGTAGAACTCACATGTGAAACAATCTGGTCCCGGGCTTTTCTTTTTTGGGAGCTTTTTGATGACTGACTCAATCTCTACTTGTGATTGGTTTGTTGAGGTCCTCTATTTCTTCTTGGGCCAATGTTGGTTGTTTATGCTTTTCTAGGAAGTTGTCCATTGCATGTAAGTTATCCAGTTTATTAGTATATAGTTGCTCATAGTATCTTCTCATTATCTCCTTTATTTCTGTAGGGTCAGTAGTTATGTTTCCTTTCCCATTTCTGATTGCATTTATTTGCATCTGTTCTCTCTCTCTCTCTCTTTTTTTTTTGTTAGCCTAGCTGTGGGTCCATCAATTTTGTTGATTTTCTTGAAGAATCAGCTTCTGATTTTGTTGAGTCTCTCTATTGCTTTCCTGTTCTCAGTTTCATTTATTTGTGCTCTGATCTTTGTTATTTCTTTCCGTCTGTTTGCTTTGGGGTTTATTTGCTGTTCTTCCTCTAGCTCTTCTAGGTGGACAGATAATTCCTCAATTTTTGCTCTCTCTTCTCTTTCAATATAGGCATTTAAGGCAATAAATTTCCCTCTCAGCACTACCTTTTCTGCATCCCATAAATTTTGATATGTTGTGTTTTCATTGTCATTTGCCTCGAGGTATTTACTAATTTCTCTTGTAATTTCTTCCTTTACTCAGTGATTTTCTAAGAGTGTGCTGTTTAGTCTCCATATATTTGTGAATTTTTCTATCTTCTGCCTGTTATTTTTTTCCAACTTCATTCTGTTATGATCTGAGATAGTGTATTTTATAATATCAATATTTTTTAATTTGTTGAGACTTGCTTTGTGACCCAGCATGTGGTCTATCCTAGAAAATGTTCCATGAGCACTCAAGAAGAATGTGTATCCTGCTCTTGTGCAGTGTAGTGTTCTGTAAATGTCTGTCAAGTCTAGTTTATTTATCATATTATTCAACATCTCCATTTCCTTGTTGATCCTCTGTCTAGATGTTGTATCCATTGATGAGAGTGGTGTATTGAAGTCTCCAACTATTATTGTGGAGTTATCTATTTCTCCTTTCAGTGTCTGCCTCATGAATTTTGGGGCACTCTGGCTTGGTGCATAAATGTTTATGATTGTTATGTTTTCTTGATGAATTGACCCTTTTATTAATATATAGTGTCCTTCTTTGTCTCTTTTAATTGTTTTACTTTTGAAGTCTACTTTGTCTGATATTAATATAGCTACTCCAGCTTTTTTATGGTTGCTGTTTGCATGAAATATCTTTTTCCAACCTTTCACTTTCAGCCTATTTATGTCCTTGTGTCTAAGGTGAGTTTCTTGTAGACAGCATATAGATGGGTCCTGTTTTTTAATCCATTCTGACAGTCTGTGTTTTTTTATTGGGGAGTTTAATCCATTAACATTTAGTGTTATTACTGTAAGGGCAGTACTTTCTTCTATCATTTTGTCTTTTGGATTTTATATGTCATGGCTTATTTTTTCCTCTTTCTTTTTTTACCCTTCCTGATAATCTTCATTTCTCCACTCTTCTCCAAACCTCTTTCTCCTGTCTTTTCCTATCAGACTGCAGCACTCCCTTTAGTATTTCCTGTAGGGCCAGTCTCGTTTTCACGAACTCTCTCAGTGTCTGTCTGAAAATATTTTACTCTCTCCCTCATTTTTGAAGGACAGGTATGCCAGATATAGAATTCTTCGTTGGCAGTTCTTCTCATTCAGTATGTTAAATATATCATACCACTATCTTCTCATCTCCATGGTTCCTGCAGAGAAATCTGTGCATAGTCTTATCAAGCTTCCCTTGTATGTGATGGATTGCTTTTCTCTTGCTGTTTTCAGAATTCTCTCTTTGTCTTTGACGTTGAACAATCTGATCAGTAAGTGTCTTGGAGTACATCTATTGGGGTTTATTCTGTTTGGGGTATGCTGTACTTCTTGAATCTCTAATTTTCTGTCTTTCATAAGAGTTGGGAAATTTTCAGTGACTGTTTCTTTTATTATTATTTCTGCCCCCTTTGCCCTCTTTTCTCCCTCTGGGACACCCATAACACATATATTTGTGCATTTCATGTTGTCACTCAGCTCCCTAAGACCCTGCTTATATTTTTCCATTTTTTTCGCGATCTGTTCTTTCATGTGTGTGAATTCAGATGTCTGATCTTCCAGTTCACTGATCCTTTCTTCTGCCTCTTCATATCTACTGTTATATCCCTCCACTGTCTTTTTCATCTCCTCCATTATGCCCTTCATTCCCATAAGTTCTGACATTTGTTTTTTCAAGTTTATGAATTCTTCCTTGTGGCCATCCAGTGTCCTTCTTATATCCTTCATCTCTTTTGCTATGTCTTCCCTCAGTTCATTGACTTGATTTTTGAATTTATTTAGATTTATTTGAACATTTCCATTTAGTTCTTCCTTCAGCTCATTGAATTAACAATACTTGCTTCAACTCCTGTATCTCGGTTGAACTATTAGTTTGTTCCTTTGGCTGCTACATATTTTTGTGTTTCTTAGTATTGCTCATTATCTTATGCTGTCTAGGCATCTGACTTTGTTGATTAGTTTATTCTGGAGCTTGTTTTCACTCTTTTACCTAGGATTTTCTTGTTGGTTGGCTTTCTTCTCTAACCTTTGGTGTTTAGTTCAGCTTATTCTAGAACTTTAACTTAGATTCTGTTTAGTTGATCAGAGTTTTTCACCTTTTGTTTTTCTGCTTTTTGCCCTGCCTCTATGTAGCCTTTTTGTGTGGTGATCTCCTCAGATATTGTCAGCCCCAGTCAGATTTTCCTAGTCTAGAGAGGCCCAGATCTCAGGAGGAGGGTATGGAGTTTCCTTGAAAATGAGACCCTCCTGTGAGCCTTTAGACTGTGGGCATCTCCTATGCTTTCCGGCAGGTGGCACTTGCCAGCCGCGGTTCCCCCACCAGTGTAAGGAGGTGGGGGACCTTTAATTCTCCAGGTGACCCTAACCCAGTCTGGGACGTGGCTGACTGAAGCTAGTTAATGAATTCCAAACCCTGGGATCTGAGTTCCCAAAAGGGCTGGGAAATTATGTTGTTTAGCAAATTTTCTCCACCACTAGACTTATTGCTTTGTCTCTCAGAGCTATCTTAGCTCTGCTCTTACCTGGGCCCAAATTGCGAGTCTTTGAGGCTTTCTATAGTGGGCTTCTTAGAGTAATTGTTTTAGAAAAAGAGAAAAAAAAAAAAAAAAAAAAGGAAGGGTCCAGTATGGACTATTTATGGTCTTTGCAGATCTAATGGGCTATTGAAATGCTAAAAGACCAGGAATTGAGGGTGATTAAGGAGCAATCAAAAAAGCAGAGAAGCTGGCTTTTCAGACAAGGGCTCTCCCTCCCTGGTTTTGCATATGGGTCTGATTCTGATTGAGCCCTGCCCTTCTCCGTATTATGTTCACCTGACTCCATAAAGTCTCTGTTTTTGTTTTTTTTTTAATTTTGTTTTCTATTTTTTTGCTGTTTTGCTAACCCTATCTCCTCTCTGCTGGGCTGACTGCTCCCAGATTTTCTGGTGTCTGCTCTCAGTTTATCTATGGTTGCAGCTTTTGTTCTCCATCCTGGTTCCCAGCACGGATGGCCCCTCCTCCCTCGGGATTGTGCCTGGCAGGGAGGGGTGCAGGCCCCCCGGCCACAAGAACTTACAGATTTTGCTGATATCAGCTGTTTCACACGTTCATGAGTATTGTATGAACTTAGTCCAATCCCAAATTCCTCTGTGATGTATGGTCCACGCAGTTCCTGGCTTTCTACCAACTGCCCTGGAGGAATAACTACAACCTACACCTCACCACTCCACCATCTTGCCAACCAACCTGTCTAATCATTTTTGATAGCCCCTTTTTGTTTGATCAGTTTTTCATTTTCATTTTATTTTGTATTTATATGCATTGCCATTTTATATTCTGTATCTATAGTTATAGGGGTTCTAAATTTATTTTTATTTGTTTCTTCACCCATCTGGTATGTTTCTTTGCAGATTTGGTGAACTTTGATAGTGAGTTCTTATTTGGTTGATCTTAATCTGTGGGGTCATGAGGGCTTAAATTGGGGTGCTTTTCTCCAGAGAGGATTTACCATTGCTTTTCCTGGTGATGTTACTAATCTGGGAATACTATTGCTCCCTTCATGGAATCCAACTTAATTTGGAAGTTTTAGACTTAACATTCCTTCCTTGACATGGGCCTACACCTTTAATCTGTTCAGTGGCCTACTTTGTTAGGTCCTATGACAAACACTGCATAATGGGTTGGCTTAAAGAACAATAATCTATTGGCTCGTATTTTAAAGGCCCGAGTCTCAAAGCAAGGCGTTGGCAAGGCCATGCTTTTTATCTGATGGTGCTGGCCTGCTGCAGTTCTTGGGGTTCCATGGCTTGCATCTCTGCCTCCTGTCTCATGGTGGTGTTCCTGGTCTCCTCTTGGTGTCTGCACGTCTGGTTTCTGGCTGCTAATTGCATCTGAACTTCGTTTCTTCATAAGGCCTCCAATCACATGGACTAAGGCTTGCCCTCATTCAGTTTGGCCACACCTAATTAGGGTTTTAGAAGGATCTTATTCACAAATGACTCCCAACCTTAACTGATAACACATCTTCAAAGGGTCCTATTTACAAATGGGTTCGCAGCCACGGGAAAGTGGATTAAGATTAAGAACATGTCTTTGTTGGGGTACATAACTCAATCTACCACAGTCAGTTACAGGAAACTGAGCAATTTTGGGAAGGGGGAAAACATGAATAAGAGGATTCTCAGACATGCCCTTTTCTCTCATATTGCCTAGTCTCATTTGGCAAATATTATGTTTTTTTTGCCTCTCTGCCCTCTTGATACACTGCTAGTTGAAATAATTTACAAACACTTTCCCTAACAGGGTATACAGGATGTACTGGAAATGATAAGCCAGAAGAAGGGAGATTATAGATGTTTCTTCCTTGCCCTGCCAGTTTCATCACTGGTTTGGAAGTATTGTAAGTAGCTGTTTTATTTTGTACAATGCTCTTCATACTGTGACACGAAGGAATATAATGAATCAAAGACAAAAAATTTAGAATGAAACATTTTAAAACCTTGATATTCCATCTCCATAATACATACACTGAAAAGTGTATAGAGTGGGGGATTTGAGGAATGTTTGTTAAATAGCAGAAAAATTGATCTTCCTGCTGAGTTGGACCCTGGGGAGGTTCTGAACACAGTACAGGTGAGAGGAAGCTGAGGAGAAGGGATACTCAGCTATTGCATCATGAGCTGGCTCTCTGGAGCAGCCCAGACATTGTGTATGTGGCCTAGGTCACCAAAAACATAGTGAGATCTGAGAGGCACTGGGTACACAGGGTGGCCCATGGTGGGGTCAGGAGACATGGATGGGTGAGGAGCTGGGAGAAGCAGTGCTGATTTGATGTCATTGACTTGGGACTGAATTGCCGATGTATTACTCCTGTGGCCCTGAGAAAACCATTGCATCTTATCCAAGAATGCTCAGTATTCTCAGTTAAAAAGGGAATGCAACTAACAATAATAATTAAAACAGCAACAGCCAGAGAAATGATGATGATGATGATGATGATGATGGTGATGATGGTGATGATAGTAAATACCCAACAGGGTTATTTTGCAGAATAACTTATGTGTGTGTTTGAAAAAATATAAAGATGTTAGTTAATATTATTAATTCACTTGAAAAATTCCACCTCGATGTCCCACATTATTAATGTATTTGGGTTCTAGTTTTGAAGGCTAACTTCCAATGTAAATGTAAACTTGATAAAACCTTAGCTCAAATACATTTGCCCAGTTAGTCTTTGTAGGTTCCTGTCAGATGGTGCCCAGGACGAGCGTGTGTTCCTGGAGGTAAAAGTGGAGGAAGTGGCTCTAGACCTTGAGGATAAGGGGTTGGGAGGGCACCAAGCTCCTATCGTGGACTTCAAGGGGGGTGAACCCAAGTACCTGCTTGATCATTTTACTTTGGGTTAGCCCTGGGGGCAGACAACCTTACCCAGATTCAGAGGTTTAACAATGAAGGGGAGAGCAACTCCGTGGTTAGCAGCCTCCTTTCTTATTCTGCCCTTGCCTATTTATTTGATTTCATTGGCTTTTAGTCAGAGATGATTCTGTAAAATATTAGGAATAGAAAGTAAAGTAGTGCATTGAAAATACAAAGGGACAGGATATGAATAGCAAACATAATTTCCTTGGCCAGTTATGTCTTGTTTCTGATACTAGTTGTTATCAGTGATGCAGATTTTAAGGCGTAACTCACGGAAGGCATAAACATGCCTTCTTTGTGGCCCTTGAACTCTAATGAAGTCACAGTCCTCCATCAGCAGGACCCTCATTACTGTTTCCAAGGAAATGAAAACTGGGCCATGTAAATGATGCCCTTCTGCAGAATCCTACAGGAAACAGAGAAACTGCCAACATTGGACAAGCTACCCTGAAGGACTCGTTTTCCCCAGAAAAACATTCCTTAATTCAAGAATTTTCCTTCTTATAGTATCAATTGCTGAATTAATATTTCCAAAATTTATACAGACATTAATTAATATTGACTGGACAAGCCTTAGAATAAACAGAATATTTTTTCCATCTAATTAAGCAGCAAAAATGCCAGACTAATTATTATGGAAAGGTCAGGATTTCAGTTGCAAATTTAATGCATTTGAATATCTCCCCTCTAAGAAATCATTCTTGGGATTATATTGTGCAAACATTCCTAAGATGTTTTCCTTTCCAGAAATGTTTTCCTTTCCTATTAATGGAATGTATTTATTCCAAGTCTGGTGAGAAGATCCCAGGAAGCAAGTGTGACTGAGAGGCTGCCTGGCTTTCTATTTTCAAGCTTGTTGGGAGTGTTGACAAGTGGTTTTGGTAACTTAGGATGAGTCCAAGCTACTCTGAGTGTGCAAACAAAGATGAAATGTGGGGTTAAAAAAAAAAAAAGGCAAAAGAAGTAAGGTGTTTTCCCCCTCCAGAAACAGCACTAAGGTGTTCTATTTTTACTGATATCAACACCTTAAAGTTACCTTATTGTTGGAAAGGGAATGTCCAATAATGAACAGCACTTTGAGATGATCCAGAAGACTTATGTCGCCACAATGGAATCTATTTTTACAATTGCCAGCGGTCTTATAAAACAAGGCAATACAACGCAATACAATGCAACACAATGCAACACAATGCAACACAATGAATTACTTCATTTGTAGAGCTTTGGCCTAAAATGCAGACTGCTGAATTTGGTTCTGCTTCTTCCTGTCAAGTGGGTTAACACTTGACATGAGCAGGGAGACTGCATGCTGGGTGAACAGTATCCAAAAATGCAAATTGTGAGTGTGTTTTTAGAAATGTAATTAATTTTGTTATAATGCTGCTGGCAATTTGTTGAGGCTAGCAATAGATAAAAACAAAAAAACTAAGGAAACAAAATGTTATTTTGTGTTTACAAGTAAGTAGTGGTTGTTTACACAGAAAGGCAAGAGTCTCTCTACCATCACAGGAAGTCGGCTGGGCCTGGGGAGTGCTATGGAACCTCTTCACTGGTCCTGAGAACATTGCAAGAAGCAGAGAGAGTCCATTGCTTGTTTCTTGGTAGCTGCTCACCCTTTGTCCCTGATAGAGGGCATCAGGTCCTATTCAAGTAGCAGGCAGTGTGGCGAGCTGTTTGCATGGGTTCTACCACAGACATCTAGGATTACATCCTGTTTCTAACTACTCCTAACTGTGAGTTTGGACATATTAGTTAACCTCTCTGAGTCTCAGTTTCCTTATCTGCAAAATGGGGATAATAGTTCATATAGGTTTGTTGTGCATATGAAATGATATATGTATAGAACACTTGGAATTTTGTCTATTAAAATAATGGTAACGATTCTAATTATTATAATGACTATTTTATCCTTTTCATCTAATGACTTAGCAGAACAATAGCCTGTTTCCATGTGAGCACCGAGAAACAAGTGTGGGTAATACAGAAAATCATTCCAGATGATAAGATATGGGTGAATACCACACTGGTGGCTGTCTAGACTTTTTGTCACAACACAATTCAAGCCAGATATCATGAAGCATTATCCTGAAGCTGATTGTAATTTCCCATAGGAACACTACTATGATTTAATTCCACAAATATTACTTGAGCACTGTTATGTACTAGGCATCATGCCAGAGGCTGGCAAATTGCAAAGAATAATAAGATGAGGCTCTTCCCCTTCCAGGGTTGACAATTTAATGAGCAGAGCTGGTCCAGAAACTAGTAACCATCCTAAGAGCAAGAGTCTGGCCAGGAGAATCAAGTTTGGAGCCTAGGGCCAGTGCTGGAGTTGGGCTGCCTGGGGTTTGTATCCCAGCTCCCTACCGTATACAGCACATACCTTCTTAGCATGTCTGAATCTTGTTTCCCTCCTCTGTAAAACCGGGATTAATAAAACCTTCAGTTTGTGGGTTTGGGGGAGGATTGAATGAGGTGATCTCTGTAACGTGTTTTGCATTAGGGCCTACAAGATAACCCTCAAAATGTTAGATTTACCATTTTTTGTAAGTGGAAGCACAGAGAAAATACCAATATACTTTGAAAAGATCAGTTCTTCAAGGAGTTTTTGTTTGATTTGAGTAGGGTAGGGTTTTTATTGGTGGAGGAAGAGGGAACAAAGAAGGAGTGAGGTAATAAAGGGGGAAGAAAGAGAAATAATAGACGTAGAAATAGAAATAGAAATGAGTTAAAAAAAAGAATGGGAAGGGATCACAGGCAGATAAAACTGCCCAGAATGGAGAGTGTTCTGCCTCTTAAGGAAACAGCAAAATAGTTTGTATCAGAGTACAGAGTATGGAAATCTTGAGTTTGCCATGCTAAGATTGCTCTACTGTCCAAGGATTCAACTTCAGTACAGGATAGCTTTATGCTGGACATAGGAAAGATTATACAGCTGTAAACCTATGGATTATTTGAAATGTCCGAATGCTGTGCCAATTCGTATAACATGTACATAAGCATACATTATATAAGAGAACATTAAGTGTTATGATGTACTGAAGAGACAAAAATAACGCCCACAACAAATAGAACCAATGCTAGGGCTACCACAAATAGGAGTTTAATGAGAGCTTGCCTCCATAGAATTTAGGACTTTCTGAAGGATATTTTGTATATATGTGTGAAAATGGCTCGTGACACATTGATGACTGCATCTATATTCATTCATTTGATTTCGGACATATCCTCAAAGATGGGCTCTTGGATCATCTACTTCAAAAGTAGCCACTACAGGGTAGAAATGCTGGGTCATATGATAACTCTATGTTTAACTGCCAAACTGTTTTCTAAAGTAGCTGCACTATTTTACAACCCCACCAGGAATGTATGAGGGGTCCAATTTCTCCATAAGCTCATAACACTTGTTATTGTCTGCCTTTTTTGTTATAGACATCCTAGTGGGTTGAAGTAGTTTCTCATTGTGCTTTTGATTTGCATTTCCTTGATGACCAGTGATGTTGAACATTTTTTTCATGTGCTTATTGGTCATCTGTATATCTTCATTGTAAAATTGTGTACCCCAATCCTTTATCTATTTTTTAATTGGGTGTCTTTTTATTGTTGAGTTGTAAGAGTTCTTTAAATCCAGAATATTTAAGTCCCTTGCCAGATACATGATTTGCAAATATGTCCTCCCATTCTGTGAGTTGTCTTTTTACTTTCTTGATTGTGTCATTTGAACAAAAAAATTTTAAACTGTGGACATGTCTCACTTATCTATTTTTCTTTTGTTGCTTGTGCTTTTGGTGTCACATCTAAGAAGTCATTGCCTAATCTGAGTTCAAGAAAATTTATGATTTTTTTTAAGAGTTTAATAAACTTAGCCCTTACATTTCCAGTTAATTTTTTGTGTTGATTTTTGTATGTGGTGTGAGGTAGGGTTCCAACTTCATTCTTTTGCATCCATTATATCCCTTCAGAGAGTATGAAATATTTTTAAACACTGACTTTGCCATATGCCCAGGACTCTAAAAAATTGGGTTGTGAGAATATAAGCAGATGTAGGTCCACTTTAAGTTCAGAAAAGTCCTTCAGAAGTCACTCCCCCCATTTAAGTTATCTGATTTGACTTTTTGGGTGCAATGTTCTTATCCTATGATAGGAGAAAATACATCACATTAGGATATTAAAAGCATGGACTTGAGAGTAAGAGGATCTTCCATTTAAGATAACAATGAACCGTCAGTACTTCAATCAGGGAATATTTAATGAGCACCTACAATACACCAGTCACTGCTGTGCCTGCTGAACAAATCAGTGTCCCTGTCTTCTTTGAGACACCTTCATTCTAGTGTGTGTGTATGTGTGTGTGTGTGTGTGTGTGTGTGTGTGTGTGGGAGGGTGAGGAGGAGGCAGTAAAGAATACCTATGTATTGAATAAATAAAGCCCAACAATATTGAGCTCTTTACCATGCTAAGCACTTTCCAAACATCCCATTTCAAACTCAGGACAACCTTGTGAAATATGCAGCAGTAAGCCTGTGGAACAGATGATCAGCTTAGTGAAAATGAATAAGGCCCTAAGTCTTACAGTCAATTATGAGAAAAGCCAAAATTTAAAGTTTCTGATTTCAGAATCAAGACCCATAAAGTTCTAATGTTCACAGCAGTTATTCAGATATTAACAGTGGATATTTTAAAAAAACGGATGTTTTTCTGAGAAAGACCTCTTCAACTTTTCCTCAGAAATTAAAAGATCTAAAATAAGATTTTTCAAACCAAAAATACTTTGAACTTTTCAGGAAGCTTTATTTTGTCTAATAAGATATGAATTGATTAGATCTATTATTTAGAATGATTAAAGCTCTGGGAGTACCTTTGGCAAATCCTTTGAAATTGATAAAAATATATGCTCTGATCTGACAGGGATCATCCATTTGATACACCATTCCAAAGTTCCTTGTTATTTTCTGTGACATTTCTTAAATTGTCTAGAGAATTCAAGCTGTAGAAACAGCTTCTTTTATCTGCCATCTCCAAAAGCTCATCAGATTGAGAATTGTATAATTTTTTTTTGGCATCCACATGGCATTTGCCAAAAATGGACCCAGGGAAAATGACATTGTTGACCTCTAGCTTCTGTTTAAGATCAACACTTGCTGGGTGATTTTAATATTAATAAAAATAGCTAGCTTAAGGCTAAACCTTTTTTATTGGAAAGAACAAAGAGGATTTTCATGGAGAAGTAGAGTAACAGCACTTGGAATGTTATCAGCTGGTATTCTTTAAATGTAAAACTTCAGTGATAACTCTGTCTTCAAAATTAACTTCATTCTTCATTTTCATTACCAAATTTGTACTTTGTCATATATTTATAATTCCATGTGCTTTCATATTGGCATAGATACCTTCACAAACATACAATAGACATTTAAAAAATATAATATGTTTTACCTTAAATTTGTTCCTTTTAGGTTTGCAAAGAAATAAATATTGCCTCACATGGCCACTTCCTTATGGCATTTATTGTTGACCTTTATAAGATGAATATAGAAGTAAAAGGTGTTTTATTGTCAACATCATGAGCATTGTTTAAGAATTCCCAATGAAACAATAAATAACTTTCTGTGAAAACCCTCAATAGCCCCAACACGTTGACTATAGCCTGGTTAATCTGTATGTTGGTACCAGTTCGCAGACCTAATATTTATCTGGAAAGTCCAGAAATATTAGTTTCTAGAGATTTCCAGTTTATAATGTGTTATAATGTGTTATATAACATGGCCGTTACACTGCATGGGCTTGAGAAGCTGGGAAAGTACTCACCACATTTTTCCTACATTTTTTCCTTCTTTCTTTGTTTCTTTTTTTTCCCGTAGGTAAAACAGGATGCCAGGCTAGGTGTGTTTCTGAAAATTGCATTGTATCCTAAGTTGATGCTTGACACCTGAAGGTGGATTGTGCTCCACACTGAGTATGGAGAATCACGTCCTTACTTCATTGCAGCACTGCAGTGTGGTTAGGAGCCGGGGCAATCCCAGCTCTGCTACCTCCTAGCCATATAATTTCAGGCAAGTCACTTAACCTTGCTGGACCTTGCTTCCCTCACCTGTAAATGGGGATGATAGTATTACCCACATATGGAACCTAGGGGATATCTAATAAACATTAGAATTTATCATCAATTGGTAGGACTTAGTATGATCATTATGTTCCTACTGTAACTGGCAGAAAATATTGTTTCTACAGGATCACCATACTAGGTTAGGGTCATAACTGTTACTTCCTCTGTAAACATTTCTAAAGCCAGTTCATTGAAATCCTTCAGCATTTATTTATTTATGGGAGGTCATGGAGGGTCCCATATTTAGAAGATGAGTTTCATATTGTCCTTGATTTAGAGAAATAAAAACATTTTCAGAATCCTGCAGTATAAATAAAAAAACAAAAAGAGACGCTCAACATTGGGCTTTTTGAAAACCAAGACCACACTTTCAAAAGATGAGAAATTTTCCCTTTCAAGCCCAGGAAGGAACATGTTTCTAGGCAGGTACTTTAAGCTAAGGAAATATTATTACTCCAAAGGATTGTGGTCAAAACTAATAATCTGTACATGTACAAAAAGTACTGGGGGATCCACTGTTGATATTGCTTCTCAGGAGCTGAGTGAAGTGAGTTTGGATTAGGAGGTATGGCTCTGAATCACTTGATCTAATCTTAAACTCTGTAAGTGGTGCCTGCATAAACATAAAGTTGGAAAGCACCATTACCACCAATGGTGGACTCCATTCCAAACAAATTGTTTATGCATTGATCCATCAAAAGGCAGCAGATGGCTTGTACTGCTTGCCTTATCTAGATAGTAGCTAGTGTTTCTGAAAGCATCAGTGTTGAAATCTCACTTCTATAGCAGTAGCTTACACAGCTGCTGGCCTAGAATGTAATCTCTGCTCTTGCTACCCCAAGAGACTTTTCTGGATAAAGCATTAGAATGGAGATATGTGCAATGCAAGTTTCAGGAAAGCTCTGATGATTTTTTAACGATGAAAGTGCTCCGTGGGAAATAGTATTTTCTGCTTTGGCATGGAAAATACTAAAATAGAGTGGGGCTAGAAGTTAGAACACATACCAGTCAAGAAAGGATAACACCACCTTTTCATGCCTCACAGCTTTGTTGGGAGGATAGAATAACATCTTAAGGTAAAGTTTAAAGACCATGCAAAGTAAGACTCCTTAGGTAGAGACAACCCAGGACAGTGTTCATTGCATGTTTACTATGGGTAGCAGGCACTGCCCTGGTTGCTGAGGTGAGTATAAACAAGACAGAGACCTTGCCCTTGACGGGATCAAGAGAAACATCCTGAGGGGTTGCGGAAGGTATTATGGTAGGCTTTGATATACTAATTAAACTTCGTGTCAAACCTGTGGCAAGAAGAGCTAAGTAGCAAGTCCAATATGACTGAGTTAGAGGAGAAATAAGATCTGAATCCATTAATAAATAAGCATTAAATAAATATGAGCCAATAAGGGCTACACAATTCAGATAAATTATATCTGGTTGAGGTAATGAATTCCAGGTGTGCATTACTGTATTATGGGATTTTATTTGGCTTTTGAAGGATATAAAAATTTTGATTGAAAAAGCAGAGAGAATGAATGAATGTATATGTTTTAGATGGGTAAAGAATGAGACAAATATTTCCAAGGTAGGAAAACTCTAGTTGCATCAAGGGATGTTGAGGAAAGGACTTAGCTGAGCCTTTGGAAAGTTTTGCAGAGGATTTTTTTTTTTTTTTATATTGCTTCTCAGTAGTCAGAGTGAAATGAGTTTAGGAAATTAGGAAGTGTGGATCTAAATTGCCTGATCTAATCTTAAACTCTCTAAGTAGAAGAGCTGTTTAGGTTTATGAATTTGTATGAATGATAGATTAGAAGTAGTGGCAGAGGAGGAATAGTTATGAGTCAGTGGCAGAAGTCCAGATGAAAAGGGAAAAGTTTCCCAGCAAGGAGGTTTTGGGAGGAGATTGCTAATTGCCTATCCCTACATCCATTCTTCCCTTCCTGCTTAGGGTTAGCAACCTGGTTATTTGCTGGGCACACTGCCAGCCTGCTAAACTATTCTATTTCTCAGCCTCCTTGCAGTCAGGTGTGGCCACATGCCTAAGTTCTGTCCAGTGGAATGTAGGCAGAAATATGTATGGACTTCCAGGAAGCTTTTTTTAGAAGAGATGGATTCACTTATATTATGGCTTTATTACTGCCTTTCTCTTTCTCAGGCTGATTTTGAAGGGCCACAAGATGTAGGAGTACCACCAACCATCCCGGACCACAATGTGACCTCAGGATGTCAGGCGTGTATGGTGATGGTGGAGCAGAAAGGAAGGTAGGAACTCGGTCCCTGAAGACTTCATGCAGCTACCACCCAAGACTTCTTTTATCTTGTTTAGGCCACATTTAGTTGGAGATTTTCCCAGTTGTGGAACCAAACTTGACCCCAACTAAGAAAGTGGTATGTAACACAAGGTTTGGAAAAGAAATGGTACACATACAAATTAATCATTAATGCTAGGAGGAGGCATGACAGGTTGTTGCAACTACAGACTCGGGTTTGTTACCATGGCCTGTTTGAGATTTTAAAACATAAAAGACAGATTCCCGTAGTATCCATGTGATCTTAGCCTTGTTAATCTTATGCTTCTCGTAAACATCCTGGGAATTGGCATTTATCAGCTCTTATGTTTAGGTGTTGTGGTAAGTTGAATTATGTATCCCAGAAAAAAATACAAAACGTTCTCAATCTTAGTCTGTCTAGTGGATGTGAACCCATGATAAATAGGAGCTCTCAAAGATGTTTATTGAAGGTGTGGCCCAATTGAATGAGGTTGGGCCTTAATCCTTTATTTAGAGACTTTATGAAGGGAAAGCCATATGGAGGAGCAGGAGCTGGAAGTCAGTGGCACCCAGAGGAGAAAGGGGAGGACATTGCCATATTGGTTGCCATGGCTGAAATGCCGAGGACCAAGGATTGTTGGCAGCTGGCCCCAGAAGGCCACAGTCTTCAGGGAGAAAGCATCACCTTGCTGACACCTCGGTTTTGGACGTCTCCTAGACTCAAAACTGTGAGCCAATAACTTCCTATGTTAAGCCAACCTAGTATATGGTATTTGTTTTAGCAGCCAGGAAACTAAGACAGGTGTAGAGTTAATTTTTTGTAAATTGTTATACATTATTCCTTTTCCTCATATTACTATATACTTTCCATTCTCCTCCCAATTCAGACCTTTCCTAGCTACAGTGATTCTCATCTCATAACAACAGAGCCAGTATCAAGGGAGGCAAAAGGGGGAAGCTTTTTCCATTTACTCTGGGGAGCCTGTGTTAAATTTATCTTCCTCGCATACATTTTTTTGGCATCTTATGACATCTACCACTATAGACTGGTGCTGAAGAATTTCTAGATGCATCTGTATACTGACGTCTCAGTACAGTTTCATATCTATCATATGTAGCAAATAGAATGAAAAAAAGTAAAGCATCTCTACTTGTTACACCTTGATCACAAAGGAAACTCGAACATGCCCCAAAACAACAAGGGTTGAAAAGCACTTCCTGATCATATTCAGCTTAGAAAAAGAAAGTGAAAGATGTGACCAAAATTATTATTTGTAATAGCAGTTTTCATCTCGATCTCTGACAAGGAGTTGTGGCTACAGCAGAGATGTTATCAACAATATGAAGAATTTGAACCACTTGGAGATTTTGGTCCTGTTAATAGGAATAGGGAAGTTAGTAAGAGCAGCAGATTGTCAGGAGATGATTTTTCATTTAGACATATTGGATTTTAGATGATGGCAATTTATCCAAATGGAAATGTCTGCTACAAATTACAGAACAAGACAACATGCCCAGGCCAAGGGTGGGCATCCTGTCATACTTGAACACACACCGTGGCCAGGAACTCTAAAACAGCTCATTCCTTTTGTGTGTGTGTGTGTGTGTGTGTGTGTGGAGGGGGGCTGGGCAGCTGGCTAAGAACACTAGACAATTCTTAAGTTATTCCTTAGAATGAGCTGAAATCTGACAGAGAAGAGATGATGACTGGATAGAAGTGTGGAATTCTTGCAAGTGAGAGTTAAGAAGTTGGGCTTTCAGAGAGAGCTTGTAGAGAAAGAAGAGCAGAAAAATGTTCATTTTGGTAGTATTATAGCAGACACTATAAAGCCCTTACAATACGCTCTTTATTGCATTTTGTCTTGGGGCTGCAGTTGACACTCATCATCTCACTTCTCTACTATCCTTTCTAGATCTCCCTTACCCTCAGCCAAAAGCTGGTCTCAGTGGCTTACCTTATGGTTTGACTCAGGCTGTCATTCATGAAGAGTCTGTGCCTCTGGTTGCTATTCCTTTCTCAGGTTGGATTTGCTACACTTTGTCAATTTACCATTGGAATTGAGTAAGAAAATGCCAAAAGGACACAAGAGGATCATTTAGATGTCCAACCTATTCCTCTCTGCCTGCACTGTGTAACAACAGCTCTGCCTTAACCCTGCACAGATACTGACTCATCATCTTACTCTTGCTCTTCCCTCCCTTGGCATAAAGGGCCTGAAGTGCTCAGATGGGAGCAATATAGTTCCCTGGGCACTTTCTGTGCCCTCTGGTGGAACTGTTCCCCTTTGTGAAGCAGGTCTACACATCCAGTGCCTAGATTTGCAAGGATAGGAAGCACAAATCCCCCAAGTAGGTAATTGGGAGCAATGTTAATAGGGTTACTCCTCCTCCTTGTTTCTTGGATCCAGTACTCTATCTACTAGGGTATATACTGCATTCTGGAGGATGGAAACTCATCCTGGTAAAATATAGCTACCCAGTTGGTTCTTCAGTTGTGCCTTTAATAGGCCGATCTAACACGCTATAAGGCTGGCAGCTTCTTGAGGGAGGACCCGTGGATCCTGTAGTCATGTCTCCACTCCTGAACCTCCTTTGTTATAGTGGTTTCTTGACTGATCATTAGTATGTGGGATATCATGCTGGTAGATAAAATATTCTGTGAGCCCTTAGAAAGTGATGCCGGCTAAGGTCTTGCAGATAGAAAAGGCAAACCCATGCCTGGAATATGTGTCTAAGAATGAATTGCTGCACCTTCCAGAGTGGAAGGAGTCCAATGTAGTCAACTTGTCACCAAATGGCCAGTTGGTCTCCTTCAGGGGTAGTGCTTTACTGAGGGCTCAATGCTTATCTGTGTTGCTGGCAGTTTGGATATTTAGCAGTGGCTGTAGCTACATCAGCCTCTAAGTGGGATCCCATACTACTGGGCACATGCATTACCTCCAACCCTGCCACCATGTCTACTTTATTCACATGCCTATAGGGCCTGCACTGTGGCGGGTGATGATAAAGGCTGGTTGAGGTCAAATGGTCAAATCATTTTGTACATCTTATTGTTTGCTACTTATTCCAGGGTGAATACTCTGGTTGGTGTTAATATGCAAAGGGAAAATCTTCATCCACACTTTGTGCTCACTCCTTTATGTCCATCCACATGGCTCTACCCCAGGTCTCCTTGTCCTAGTTTATCCAATCTTTCTCCTCCAAACCCTTATCAAGTTCATCAAGTTATTTACCACCGCCAATGAACCCAAATATATTCTAATTTCAAGCCCCTTCTCTTTTTACTCAAAAGAGATGACCAAATGCCTAATGGGAGGATTTCTCCTCACCACTGTTATTCAAAGCCATTTCTGGGTGGGGCCATATTGCAGCTGCCATCATTTGTCATGATGTATTTGCATACTGTGAGGAGCCGCTTTCCGGGTTAGGGCCTGGTGGACACGCCGCGACCTGCTCCAGAGTAGCCCCCGCCCATCGTTTGAGCCAAGATGGCGCCCGTATCCTGCTTCCGCATATGACGCATGAGGCAGCGGTTGCTGCTAGCCTATTGTACACGCTTACGTAGTGCCAGCACATTGGTTGTAACTATTGTATATAAGAAATTACCCGGGCTAGCCTCGGGGAGACAGCCCACAGGGAGCCGTGCCTGACGGCCGCATAGAGGTTGTTCTCCCACGGGGTATAGGGCCTCGTGTGGAATATGTAACAGAGAAAGTTTTCTTCCTGGCTCCAGTAAAAGGCTTGCACTCACTGCCATTGCGTACCTCAAGTGTCAGTTTGTCTGCGTCTCTCCCTCTTTCCCTCTGTTCTCCTTGCCGGCCGAGGACAGGACGCGCGGGACCGAGCGAGAAGGCGCCGGACAAGTGGTGGCCCGTACGGGGAACGCTCCTCCTCCTGCCTCGCTCTCGACGGTCCCTCTGTGAGGAGAGCAGCGCTGCGCATCGAGCTTACGGCGGACTTCCCGCGCCTGATCAGCGCGAGAAGGTGAGTGTTTCTTTTACGTGAGAGTCAGGGCCCGTGGGTTCTCAGGCGGTCCCGGGGACTCGGAAGAGCTCTCCGAGTGGTTAAAGTACAGCGCCGACTGCAAGCATGGGGCAGTCTGGAAGTTCGCCTTTATTGGCTCCTTTAAAAACCCTCCTGAAGCAGAGGGGTATTTCAGTTAAGAAAAGCTCCCTACAGAGGTTTCTCGATGATGTTGAAACTTTTGCCCCTTGGTTTCCCTCCACCGGCAGCCTCAGTCTGCCCTCTTGGCTGAAGCTTGGTCACGATATAGACCGGGCGCGGCAGACGGGCGTTTGTCTGGATCCAGTTCTAGTCCCTATATGGGAGACCGTCCGCGCGGTCCTTGAACTGGAGTCGGCTACAGGCCTAAGTCCGTCCTCCGCCTTGCAAGAGGTACGGCACGCTCTCCAAGAAACCCGGTCGGTGTCATCTGCGGCCGGCTCCCATAAAGGCAAGCAGCCAGAGTTGAGTGGTGGTAGCTCGGACACCTCTGCCTCAGAATCGGATAGCGATGACGGTGAGGGAGCGGAAGCGCCTCCATTAATTGATTGGGAGGAGCCTCCCGCCCCACCCACGCGGCCTTCCGCCCCGCCGGCGCCTGTCGCCGCGTCACAAAAACCGCCGCGGCTTCCGGTGGGCTGGTTGAGCGGTTCCGCCAAAGGCCCTTGCCGAGAGCTCCCACTAGTGCCCGAATCCGATAATCACGATGGTCCGCCTTTGCGGGACCCGGAGCCCCTTGCAGGCGGGCCGGGGGAGGGGCATCCACAGCCGTATCCCCCACCTGAATACTCAGGCCCCCTAGACCCCATATCATCAGAATGTGGAGGGAGGCATTTCTGGAAATGGGTCCCCTCTTTCACCTTTAGGCCTTTCGGTATACTAGGTGGATACCAACCACTTAAGCCAGAACCATCCCCAGAAATGTACCCGGTTATTATTAACCACCAAGGCAACAACCAATATGAAGCATATGATTACAAACTTTTGAAAGAGCTAAGGCAGGCCGTCCATCAGTACGGCCCCAATGCCCCTTATACCCTGAACATGGTTGAAAACCTCTCCGCCCTAAATCATACGCCCGCAGATATCGTTCAGTTAGCCCGTGCTTGTTTGCCACCAGGCCGATTTATAGATTGGAAAGCGTGGTTTGAAGAGTTAGCTGAGGAACAAGCGGCTAGGAACGCAGCGGGAAGACATGGCGCGTGGAATACAGACATGCTGTTGGGGAGGGGAGCCCATGCCCAAAATCAAACGCGGTTCCCTCAAGAGGTCTATGCCCAAATCTTCCGTTGTTTCGTGGGAGCTTGGAAAAAGCTAACAGGTAAGGGAGAGGCTCAGGCCTCACTCAGCAATATACACCAAGGCCCCACAGAACCATTTGCGGATTTTGTAGCCAGGATGCAAACCGCAGCTGAGAGAATCTTCTCAGATCCAGGAGTAGCAGAGACTGTGGTTAAGCAAATGATTTTTGAGCAGTGCAACAAGGAGTGCAAAGTTATCCTGGCACAAAACAGAGCAAAAAATTTGACAGAGTGGGTCAGGCTCTGTAGAGATACTGGCAGCCCTTTAACTAATGCAGGTCTAGCTGCCATGCTAGCTAGCTCCCTACAGGTGGCTACAAAAAGCCCGAGAACCTTAGGGGCAAAGTCTAACGGGTGCTATGGCTGTGGCCAATCAGGGCACTTTAAGAGAGATTGTCCCAATAGACGTCAGCCCCCTGCCACTCAACGGTTTGGCGAACCAGGTGCAGTAACCAGGCCGTGTGGCCGTTGCCACAAAGGCCCTGACCCGGTGCTCAGCTGGGCCAGAGGCTCTGTTTGTGTTTTTCCCCAGGAACCAGGACGTCAACCAGTGTGGGTTCCGGAAAGACTGGTGAGAACCGTGACATCACCTGAAGAAGCCAAGGAACAGCTGTCAGAAACGCCAACGAATATACAACCTGAACCATTAGACCAAGCCTCCGACCCTGCTGATGATGGCGACGACCGACAAGACGATAATAGTAGGACTGACCACCCCGCGGTTGCCCAAAAAGAGGATCGGTAACTCTGTTCTTTGCTCTCCTATAGCAATCCTTCTAATCTGCCTTTTTCTTTTTTTAGTGGAACTGTGGTAGCGCAGGAGAGTGGTCTTTGGGGCCTGTGGCATCATCCCCCGACCCTGGCCCCATTCTCTGCTGGGTCTCCCGCCTCTCCTGTGTTTTTCACTCGTACCCTGTCTCTAGGTCTCCACCACCTGCCTTCTGACAGAAATATTTCCTCCACAAGCTTCAACGAGTCCTTCCCCCTCACCAATGACACACTGATCCTCTCTTTTGCTAACCTCTCTGTCAAGGTTGTCAACACCACAGTTGCGGCGAATGCTACTTGTGAAACTGGTAATGGCGAGTTAAGTAAGGGAGTCTTGCTTGAATTTCTTAACGTTACAGGGAAGAGCCGCCAGTCTTGTGAAGGGATCTTGAGTAAAAATGAGACTCAAAGGTGCCTTTTCCTTCCGGGGTTTGCTCCTACAGTCTGCAACCGTTCCAAAGACCCGGATGCCTCGCCGCCCCGCTATCCTAGTGTATCGCCCAAGTTATGTCTGGCTCCCCGTCAAGGCAACCGACTGGGTTGGCCCTGTTTCTCAAGTTGTTTCACTTAACAATATCCCCTTCTCTAAGTCTAGGCGTCCAAGAGGCATACCTTACCCGAGACGTGCTACGCCGCCACAATCAGATGCTGAACTTAAATTTCCAGGCCATTCAGAAACTCCTAGCGGAGATAGATGAACTTGGACTAGAAATAGATGGACTCTGGAGAGTTCTCCAGCAGATGTGTGATACCCGATGGTTATTCGGGAGGCTTTGTGTCACCCCGGTTAGGGTGAACTTGACAGAGGAGCAGCAAGATGTCGCCGAGTGGCTCAAGGACACTTATCTCCCCAACTTCACCAATCTCTCCGACCAAGTGAAATCCGACCTTCAGGGACTTGAGAACATTAGGAAATTGAAGCCTGTTAGTTTCGACCTTTCCACACTGGGCGAGACTGTAAAAAATCTGTGGGACCAAGTCACCTCTTGGTTCTCTTGGCCCAATTTGACTAATTGGATTCTCTTGATGGTGGGACCATTGGTGGGATTAGTCATTGTTAAATCTTTGCTAGAACGCCTGTTTCAAGCGCGGCAGTACCGTGTTACCACTATGATGGCTGTGTCCTCCACCTTTGATACCCCCAACAGCGACCATTCTGATGGCCATACCCCATCCTGGCCGCCTCGGGCGGGGCACTCGGGAGCGAGGTTTGTAGCTAAGCGCGCAGCTGTGTCCCGGGTATAACGGGCGACGCCAGCAGTCATAATATTTGTCTCAGGCGAGTCTCTTAGGCGGAGTCCCAGTTGTGGCCAGACTGGACTCTGGCCATTGCACAGAGACGCCTCGTGACGCCTTTGACGCTGGTTGCCACTCTCCTGCCCCAACCGTCTTTCCCCAGTTACGAGGCAAAGTACTGTAGGGAGAGTCACGTTGTTTCCAGCTCACGGGCTCTCCGGTCTCTATATGAGGTAAGCATTCTGGTCGGTGCCAGAGGTTCCGCCGTAAAATGGCAGGGGCCTAGTCCAGACTCCCCAAAGCACCAAAACATGTAGTGGGTCACTCAGGCCCACGGGAGTACACTCATCAATGGAGACACTGGGTTGAAATATATAAATAAGGGGGAGATGTGAGGAGCCGCTTTCCGGGTTAGGGCCTGGTGGACACGCCGCGACCTGCTCCAGAGTAGCCCCCGCCCATCGTTTGAGCCAAGATGGCGCCCGTATCCTGCTTCCGCATATGACGCATGAGGCAGCGGTTGCTGCTAGCCTATTGTACACGCTTACGTAGTGCCAGCACATTGGTTGTAACTATTGTATATAAGAAATTACCCGGGCTAGCCTCGGGGAGACAGCCCACAGGGAGCCGTGCCTGACGGCCGCATAGAGGTTGTTCTCCCACGGGGTATAGGGCCTCGTGTGGAATATGTAACAGAGAAAGTTTTCTTCCTGGCTCCAGTAAAAGGCTTGCACTCACTGCCATTGCGTACCTCAAGTGTCAGTTTGTCTGCGTCTCTCCCTCTTTCCCTCTGTTCTCCTTGCCGGCCGAGGACAGGACGCGCGGGACCGAGCGAGAAGGCGCCGGACAGCATACTAAGTCAGCCTAGCTGTGAACCAAATTCTGGCTTTTTCTCCTTCCTTCAGCTAGTCCTAAGGTACCCCAGCTTTCCCACGAGGGCATATGAGCTGCATGCAACAGTGGTGAATGCTGCTTACGTAGCTTGTTTGTGCCCTTCAATACTGCTAGTGCTTAAAACTACAGATACCACAAACCATTTTATGAAGGATTATTGTTGGGTTGTCCCAACCGTATGACGTGATAGACCTGATGGAACCCCAATCATGATGGGCAGTTCAGGCTACATGGCCACTTGTTATTCCATGGTCAGTCATTTCCTCTCTACCAGGGCTCTCTTAGGAGCTGTGATTTGAATGCTGTGTACTTCTTTGTTGCTCATGGCATGACCTTGCTCTAGAAGCTTAGGGATTTGTGTTGTGACTTTCTAATTGTGGCTTTCAATAAACACCATGCAGCATTGTTTCCCATCTTTGATATTTCTGCTGCATCCTGTGTCTTAAGTGGCAGGGCTTTTTGCATCATGGCCTGGACCTGTTGCAGAGTCCTTTCCTTCTCTGGGTCCCGCTCAAAGCTGGCAGCCTTTCATGTCACCCAGTATATAGGTTGGGGCAATATTCCCAAGTGTTGAATGTGCTTCCTGCAGAACCCAGAAAGGCATTCTGTAGCATGTCCAGAGAATCCACGTTGCTTCATAATAAATGGTGGGAGATTTAGCACAGTTAAACAGTAATAGACACTGTTTTGCATTTCAAATAAATGAATTCTTTCTGGTTCTCTTATTTGATAAGGATGGAAAAATGCATTTGCCATATCAATAGCTGTGTTAGTCAGCTCAAGCAAAGATATAATATTGGACATGGAAGCTGTAATTAGGGCTACTACTTTGCTGAGTTGGAGTAGATAACTTACTCTCCTGTATTCTTCTTGTTTTTTATTTTTATTTTTTTGCAGAGAATATACTTGTAGGTGATATGAGGACTACCATCCTTCCATTCTTTAGTTCCTTAAGCATAGCATTAATTTCTGCAGCAACTCCCAGGATTAGATATTGTTTTTTGTAAATTTTTATTGTAGTAATGTATATACAACTCAAAATTTCCCATGTTAACCACTTTCAAATGTACAATTCTATGCTATTTATTTATATTCACAATGTTGTGTTACCATCACCACCATCCATTGTCCACATTTTTTAGTTCCTCAAGCAGCAACTCTATCTATTAAGGAATAATTCCCCAATCTCCCCCACCCCCACCTCCCATTAATTTTGCAGTCTGTTCTCTGTCTCCTTGAATTTGCATGTTCTAGATATTTCATGTAAGTGGAATCATACAATATTTGTCCTTTGTATCTGACTTTATTTCACTCAACATGATGTCTTCGAGGTTCATCTATGTTGTCGCATGCATCAGAACTCCATTCTTTGTACAGCTAAATAATATTCCTTTGCACATATATACCACATTTTGTTTATCCATTCCTGTGTTGCTTCCACCTTTGGCTGTTATGAATAATGCTGCTATGATCATTGTTGTACTAATGCCTGTTTGAGTTCTTGTTTTCAATTCTTTTGGCTATATACCCAGAAGTGGAGTTGCCAGGTTGTTAATTTGCTGCCCTGGACAGACTGAGGCAGTTCCAGAGGCTTCTCACACTGTTGGCCTTCTCGTTATGCTAGCTCTTATCCCACAGGTCAAGGACCCTGTTACCAAGTGTGCCTATTCCAGTTATACATGTGGGGACCAGGGAAAGATCACCAGGGGGTCTGTGGACTCACTGAATCAGCCCTGGGACAGAGCTCCATGTACAACCTGATTACCATAAGCTCTCACTCTAACAAAGGGGCGTGATAACACTTTGAGTCTTTGGATATCACTTTCAACTTGAATCCTGTGTTGAATAGTTTTTGAAATTTTGGGTGTTCCCCCTTTCCTCAGTGCACAGGAAATGACCTTCCTTCAGGGAAGGGCTGGGAGAATTATTACAGTACATGCTTACTATGGTGTGCAGCGTTCTTCCTCCTGCAGACCTGGACTCTCCTTAAGTCAGTGAGTTTAAAAGCTGGCTCAGGCCTGCAAACTGGGTAAGGGATTGCGATTTTTTTTTTTTGAAATGTTTTGTGGAGTGACTGCTCTTAGCATCCAGATAATCCATTTTTAATTTTTTTGATTATATATGTTGAGCAACCTGGAAGCTTGGAACTGGTATTATGGGGTAAGTGATGATTTTTTTTCATGAGGAAATAGTGCATGTTTGAAGGAAAGGGAGGAACTAGCAGGAAAGGTCATATTGGAGATTGCAAGAACTCAGAAAATCAGGTGGAGCAGCACACATGGTGTGACCTTTATTAGTGACTCTCTTTACTTAAACCGATGGATTCATACTATAGAATCAGCTGTTATTGCAGGAATGTTAAAACAGCAACAACAAAACCTGAAGAAAAGTTTGCTTGGAAGTCTGTTTTTATTATGTACTGACTACTTTTGGAACATTCTTTAGTTTTTATTCTTAGAGAATTCATCCTGCAGTATTGCCCCAAATACTGAATCCTGGGGAGACTCAAATGAGGTGAACCATGATTGTGGTGGAGAAGATCATACTGGATGTAGCCAGGTAGTTTTAGTCCCTAGGGGATTTTCCTTGGGCACATAAGCTTGACTCTAAGTCCTGAACCCATATTGCTTTACCTGCCCCTCCCCACATAGACCTAGACTGCAAATCAGCTGACAAAGAGCCATAGACCACCTATGAAGTACAACCTTTAAGTGATGTACATCTGGTCTTCTAGGTTGCCATGTCTTCTATTAGTAGTGTCTTCACACCTTTAAAATCTGATCTCTGGGTTTCTTTCCTAGTTTATCAACTTGACCCTGATCCCATATCTCACCTTTATTTTTGATGATGATTTAGGTAGATACTCTGAACTCTGAGCTCTACTGTTTCCAGTTAATTCAATCACCTATAACTTACATCTAAGCTTCAACATAGTGTCTTTCTTTTCCCTTGTCAGATAATTCCTGAGGCAGGTTCTGCTAATTGAGAACAGAAATGCATGTAAGGATGAAGCAGGGGTCCAACCAGGTTCCCCAGCTGGAAGCTTTTGTAATAAATTTATTTTAGTAATAAGATAATAATTATCCTAGATTTAAGTCATTGGAGCCTTTCAAATCTAAAAATTTTGTTCATTTAGTATTCAACTTATTCTAAAGGAAGAGGAAAGGAATTGACATTAACTGAACACATCTCAAACTGTGCTAGATATTTTATGTATTTTATCTTTTTAAAAGTCTACATAAAAGGCCAGTGAGGGAGCTATTAATTTCATTTCACAAATGAAGAAGGAAATAGAAGTTTAATGAAAACTGTTTACAAAGCTATTAAGCAACAGAGCTGGGATCCAGACCAAGGCCTATTTGAGCTCAAAGTCCATGATGTTTTCATCACAAGAACTAATTTGAGGGACTTAAAAAATCTGTGTGTACTTTATAACAAAGTGGGAAAAGTGGTACATTTGTGTGTGCAATGTGCACACACATAATTATAAAAATAATACCATTTTTTTTCACATAAACGTCTAAATTCTCTTTTTAAAAATATTTCACATAGGCATTCTTTGTGTCAGTTTCATCTAGTATAGGCAGTGTAAATAAAATAATTTACTGTTACAGTAGAAACATTTATCAAGATAACTGATAATTCTTTGAATTAATAAAACTAAACCATAATTGTATAACGGGAGAATGTCTGCAAGGCAGCAACCCCACCCCATGCATTTCATGACTGCACACTGGAGTGGGTAACTTTTGGGTGCCTGACTTATCGATGAGTTACTGACTGCTCTTTCTTAGGGCAAATGCCTCCCATCACGCTAATCCACTGGGGGTGTCTTTGGCAGCTATTTTTGCATTTTCTGACACAATTCCCCTGAACACAGTTAATGGGACCAGTGTGGACATTTTACCCAAGCTGGGCCACTTAGATTCTCTTTTCTTGGGAATTTGGAGTTGGGACTGAGAGCTACCAAGTCAGTTTCTTCAGAGATATGGGGCAGCCAATTTCCATCTTGGGGACTAGAGTGAAGCAGAGAAAGCCCAGTTTACCAAAAGAGAATGAAGCAGGTGTGCAGACAGAAGAAAATAGAGAGATGTGGATACAAAACTCAGAGAGATTTCCTATTTCTGGTTCCAGTTCCTTCCCAAACCCTAGGAGCTCCAGGTTCCATGAAATATCCCTCTTTTCTCATAATAAAACTTTTACCACCTAAGCTAGCTTGCATTGGTTTCTCTTAATTTGCATCCAAATGATCTTTACAAAGAACACGCTTAATATGAATGTTTTTGTGCATTACAACACAAGATAAAATACATAGCACATGGCATGGAGTCACAAAGAACCCCTGTGGAACACAAAGTCTGAAGGATCTTGATGGCATTCATTTCAGGTTACAAGGCTGGGTCATACTCTGCACCCCAGGACTCAACACATGTGTTCCCGTTGCTGTCTAAGTCACAACCAAAGCATCAGGAATGGTGGCATAGTAAGTGAGTGTTTCTTAGCACTTCACATTAACTTTGACATTATGGATCCCTAAATATGAATAGTTTTGATGTAATGACCTGATTTTTCTATTCTTCTTGTGATGAATTACCAAATTTGGGAAGGGGGAGTTCATACCAAGACTCAGGTAACCAGGCAACAAGTGAATAAAGACTCGCCATGGGTAGTGCAGTGCTTCCTTCTGATGCTTACTGATACAGCAGCAAATAATCCTAGGCATTTTATGTTTCTACTATTGATCACCATTTATGTACTCCTATGTTCTCATGGACATGGGAGGCTTTACTTTTGCTAAATATGGGAATGAGATATCTTCATATGAACAGGGAAGCAAAATATTTGTTTTGGGGATGACATTGTTCTCTACTTTCTATAAACCACTCAATGAAACCATTTTTAAAAACTTTGAGGCACAATAGGATTACAAAAGTTTTATGACTTATGCTGTGTTTAAAATGTAAATTCACTGCCAAAAGGTTTCAGACTATATCAGGCTTTAAGTAGCTGCTTTCCCTCTCCAAATTCTCACCAAGCCCACGCCCTGAGGGGTAAAAGATGGGGGAGGAAAATCACTTACATGTTATGTTGGTTCTATGGCCAGAAGACATAGAATTGGAATTAAGATGTTTCCTTGGTCACTCCTTGTAAACATTTGATGTTTGCTCTGCCAGAAGGGCACATTTAAAACTCTTTTATGTGTAATAAATTGCTTGTCATGAAATGTGAAGAACCACATGTCAGTGATTCACACAGATGAATACTAATGCTGGACACGACCGTTTGTTCACATGTTCAGTCAAAGTGTGAGATTGTCTGACTTGCTATCAGCTTAGCTAATGTGGCAAGTAATTGACGGTGGTTTTTCTTCATTTAAAAAAGAAAATGGTGTTTGGCCTCTTGCTGTTGGATGGAGGCATCTAAGTGCCTCAGTAATAAAAGAGCATTCTTCTGGATTGGTTAGGCTTGCTTCTTTGCATGCGGCTCCCTTTCTGTATGGTAGCAGACTATTCGACCTTAGAAGGATTTAGGCAAATTTTCCATGGGTCAGAAGAGATAGGAGCAAATATCCAGTTTTTTTTACCTGAGGGTGTTTGGGGACAAGGAAAGGACATAGGGAGGGAGAGCTGCCTCATAGACTCTGGACATGTAGGAGAGTGAGGCCTTTAGTTATCTAGATGCTCATTTCACACAACAGTACAACTCTAGGTCATAAAGTGGGCTGGCAGATTCAATTTCAAATTTGTTTTTCTTCTCTTAGATTTTTGGTCCATTTGAGGAAGAGAATGTTCCATTGGGTACCTGATTAAACATGAAATTGCCATTTTCTTAGATTGCTTATTATCTAAGTTAGGAATTAAACTGTTGTTTGAAGTTGCTCAAGTTGTATAAATACTATAGTTTCTTGAATATTCACAGTTATTAGAATTAGAAGACATAAAAGTGCTCACTCCTGTGGAGGCTGAAACAGAACAGTAATAAGGAAATCAGTTATTCAGGGACAGACGTTTAAAATTGTTAATTGCGTGTGTATAATTTACCTTTATATTTAAAGTACCTACTTTTTTATTTTGAAATTACTCCAAACTTACAGAAAAGTTACAAGTATAGTCCAAGAAACACTCAATGCCCTGCATTCGTACTCCTGAGTTGTTGACATTTCACCATGTTATCAGTCTCTTTCCCTCTCTCCCTCTCCCTTCCTCCCCCTCTCTCTTTCTCACAAACACACATGCACACATATAATACACATAGTGTTGGTTCTTTTTGAGCTACTTGAGAATAAGTTGTAGACAGGATATTCCATCGCCCCTGAATACTTTGGTGCATATTTCCTACAAATAAGGGCAGTCTCTTATGTCATGACCACAGTATAACCATTAAAATCAGGATATTAACATTGATTCAACACTACCTTCTAATTCACAGACCCCATTCAAATCTTGTCAGAGTCCTTTATTACAAAGGGGACCAGTCCAAGATTGACAATTTTGTTAGTTGTCTTGTGTCTCTTTATGTCCCTCAATCTGGAATATTTCCTCAGTTTTTCCTTGAATTTCACAATCTTGAAAATTTTTCAAGGTTGCAGACCAGATGTGTTTTCCGATTGTACTTCAGTTTGAGTTTGTCTGATATGTTCTTATGCTTAGAGTTTGGTTATGCATTTTTGACAAGAGCATTACAGATGTGATGCTATGCTCTTTTCAGGGCATCTTAATAGTTGGAGCACAATGCTAACTTGCCCCATTACTGGTGATGTTCCTTTTTATCACTTGGTTAAATGGTGCCTGCCAGGTTTCTCCATTGGAGAGTTAATTAAGAATTGTGTTGTATATTAATTAATAAGTAACTAACAAGTTTGATTTATTAAGTAATTGTTAAAAACTTAATAGTTAATATTTATTAATTAATATGTAGTCAATAATATTTTCCAAATAATAGGAAGGAGAGTTTTTCCCTTTCAATTGACTTTTTTTCTCTTTGTTAGAGAACTGGTAGGTTTGCAGAACAATTGTTAATGAACTATGGGATTTCCATACATCACCCCAACACCAACACCTTGCATTGGTGTGGAACATTTGTTACTATTGATAATAGGGTATTTTTATTAATTGTACTTTAATTAAAGTCCATGGTTTAAGTGAAGGTTCACTGTTTGTGTAGTGTGGATCCATGGGTTTTTAAAAATGTTTATTCTGTTATTATATATTCAATCTGATATTTCCCATTTTAATCATATTCAGATATCTATTTCAGCACTTAATTTCATTCCCAATGTTGTGCTGCTATCATCACCATCCATTACCAAAACATTTCATTTTAAGCCTTAACTTCCCATTCCCTATCCTCACCCTGTCCCTTGGTAACCCATACTCTAGATTCTGACTCTATGAGTTTGCTTATTCTAATTGTTTCAAATCAGTGAGATCATATAATATGTGTCCTTTTTGTGTCGGACTTATTTCAATCAACAAGATGTCTTCAAGATTCATCCATGTTGTCTCATGTATCATAACTTCATTCCTTTTTATGGTTGAAAAATATTCTATTGTATGTATATACTACATTTTATTTATCCATTCATTGGTTGATGGACGCTTTGGTTGCTTCCATCTTTTGGCAATTGTGAATAATTGAACAGCGGTGTGCAAATATCTGTTCTAGATCCTACTTTTAATTCATTTGGGAATATACCTAGTGTGGGATTGCTAGGTCATAAGGTAGTTCTATACTTAGCTTTCTGAGGAACCACCAAACTGTCTTAGACATTGGATGCACCATTTTACATTGACACCAGCAATGAATGAGTATTCTTATTTCTCTGCATCCTTTCCAATGCTTATGTCCTGTTTTTTATTTATTTATTTTTTTTGATAACAACCATTCATAAAATGGTAACTCATTGTGGTTTTAATTTGCATTTCCCTGATGGCTAATGATGTTGAGCATCTTTTCATATGCTTTCTGTCCATTTGTATATCTTCCTTGGAGAGATGTCTGTTCAAGCCTTTTACTCATTTTTAAATTGGGTTCTTTGTCTATTTGTTGTTGAGTTGTAGGATTTCTTTGTATGTTCTGGATATTAAACCATTATCAGATATGTGGTTTCCAAATATTTTCTCTCATTGTGTAGGTTGTCATTTTGGTTTCATGATACAGTTCTTTGGGAAAGAAATGTTTTAATTTTGATGAAGTCCCATTTATCTATTTTTTTCTTTTGTTGCTTGTGTTTTGGGGTTAAAGTCTAAGAAACCATTGACTAAACCAAGGTCCCAAAGATACTTCCCTATGTTTCCTCTAGGAATGTGATAGCTCTAGCTCTACATTAAGGTCTTTGAGCCATTTTGAGGTTTTTTTTTTTTTTTTTAAATCAGATATGAAGCAGGGGTCTCTTTGAGTTTTACACTCCTTCTGTTGTCTCAAGCTGCTTTTGGCTTGAGGGCAAATTCTGGTAGGAGAGGCACACTGGAGAGGATTTTCCCAAGTCAGTCTTTCCCAGCCAGCATAGGGCCAGGGATTCATGAAAGAGGGAGGAGCACAGACCAGCTACAGCTCCAAAGTGCCCTGGACGGGGATTAGGAAACACACCAAGAGCTTCTCTGATGGCTCCCCAAAGCTGAGCTTTCCTGGCCTGTTCACCAAATGTGACCCTTTAACTGTCTCCTGCAGCCCTGAGGAAATACAGCATCTTTAAGTCCCCACCATGACACCTCTCCAGGGTGGGTTGAAACCGTGGCTACCACTGCCTTTGTCCAGGGTGGGTTGAAACAATATCTGCCCTCACAGCTGGACCCCCAGTGATCCAAATTTGCTAATCAAAAGCCATGATCAGTGCTTGGCTGTGCTCAGCCTTGCTTTAAGGGAAGAGGATTTTTATGTCCCTTTCTGTCACTAGCAAGTTAACCAGGGACTGGACCCCACAATGGCCCGCCATGAGAGTGGGGAGATGGGCACTGGTGTCTGCCATATGGAGAGAACAATTTACTG
Organism: Choloepus didactylus; assembly: GCF_015220235.1. NCBI lineage: Eukaryota > Metazoa > Chordata > Mammalia > Pilosa > Megalonychidae > Choloepus > Choloepus didactylus. The sequence goes on from NC_051308.1 coordinate 22,671,606, forward strand.
TCTTTATCATAATTTATCAACCCCTTTCTTTCATTCTTCCCTGGATACTGTACAGTGTTCTTCTGGCCTCTGGAGTTTCAAAATAGATAGTTTTGAAACTATCTATTGAACTCAGATAGTTCCTGCCTGTTTAATAGTTGTTTTGTTTGAAGGACTGAGTCCTGAAGATCCCTACTCTGCCATTTTCCCCAGAAGTCCAGAAGGAGAGTTTTAGACTATTCAAACACCTTGTTCTTCATCAAATTTTACCCCCTAGTTTTGGCAGCAATTGATAATTCTTATCTTAATTATTATGCTGATTTTTGCCAAATGATAATTTTCTAATTGCATCATTTTTTTATAATTTATTATTTGACATTTTACTATAAAGAGAAGACTTTTCCCTCTTTATTTATTTATATTAATATGGATTTATGGGTTCCCATTTTATGCAATTAGTTGTAATTCACTACTGTCATTATTTTGATGCTCTCATTGTCCCAGATTTGGCCACTGGGAATGCCTTCACACTGGTTCCTGTGTCCTTTTGTCAAATCCTCATTGCTTTTTGAGCACTTCCTTACATTTTGCCATAAGAATTTTTCCAGGCCCATCTTGTTATTTCCTTGTTCCAGCTCTATGATCTGACATTTCTCTAAGAAGCTCTGGTGCATTCACTTGCAGCTGTGGTGACTGCTCTCAGGTCCTCTCATTGGGCAAAGCTAGGAAACATACGGATATACACACATGCATACACACACACACATCTACCTTTTTCTATCTACATTTATATCTGAATAAAATTGTGTGTGAAGGTTAAAATGTTATATTTGTATAGTTAAATTATATACTCAAAAATCATATTGATATATTAATTTTGCTTTCAGTTCTTAGCACTTGTTTCTTCATTTGTGAAGATTTGGTCATAGCATGTACAATATATGATTGTCAGCCAAATAGTATGAAACAAGTTTATGAATTTAAATTCAGTGAAATGCTCTGTGAAGGAAGGATTCTCCAGCTTAAGAAATTTGGGGAATCCTGTGTTCTGTATTCTTTCTTTGGGAAGCTCAAAGTAAATTCTCAGAGAAGTCTTGTAATACACGGGGATGTTCAACTGGGATTTCTCAAATACAGACCCTTTTCCAATCGCTATTAGTATATCACAGGACTTTCTGGGAAATGCTGGTGGAAAATGTAAATTGATTTAACATTTGTACTAAAGCCTAATGTGAGGTTAACCAGCTGTGTAGTGAAGCCATCTTGTGGAGGATCCCATTTAGATGTTGGTATTCTAATTTCCCAGTGGCTAGATTCCTGTGTGAAGTTTTTTTCATGTTTTTAGTTGTGTTTTTTTGGTAGTTGTTTTATTTTTTTAAGTGCTAGAAGCCAAGTCACTATTTGTTGCTCTGTAACAAAAGCCCTGACTGATACTCCAGTCCTTTTAGGAATGTGGTTCTTTTCTTTGAACCCTTTTGCGCTGCTGGACATGCTAACAGATTGTCTTTACACTTGCATGTCAGCTCATTGCTTGCCAGTTAGACCACTAATAATAGGCTGGATTCCTTTTTTTTTTTTTTAGTACAAAATCCTGTCTACTGGACGTCATTCATTTAACAAATGTATATTGAGTGTCACCTTGGTACCATACTCTCTTTTAGACTCTGGAGTACAGCCGGGAACGTGTCAGATAAATTCCCTGCTTTAATGGGGCTCATAGTGGGGGTGATAGGAAACAAACACATGAGTAAATGACAATGATTTATGCTGTGACTAGAAACAGAGCAGGGTAAGAGGGTTGGAAGTTTAGAGTGAATAGAAACATGGATATTTCAGATGGTGTGGGTTAACAAAATCTCCCGCTGCTGCATGAGAATCTGAGCTTCTGTCCAACTCTCTAGTTATGTCCTGCTGGTCATCTGATAAGGGCAAAAGTACCAACTCTGTTATTAAGCAAACTTGCTTATGATAAAAATTACCTCAGCCTGGTAAATTGCTTCTAATCTAGGAGAAGCTACAAATAAACTCTTGGTATCTGATGGAGATACCATGCTTTCAGCTTCTCTGAGTCCTTGAATCTTGTATCTGGCATGTTGGTTGTGGAGACTCTGTAAGGAATGCTGTGCCGGTTTGAATGTATTATGTCCCCCAGAAAAAGCCATATTCTTTGATGCAATCTTGTGGGGCAGACATAATAGTGGGGATTAAGCTGGAATGTTTGGATTCGGAGATACTCCCCACCCAACTGTAGATGATAACTGATGGGATATTTCCATGGAGGTGTGGTCCCACCCATTCGGGGTGGGCCTTGATCTGTGGAGCCATATAAAACATGCTGACTCAAAGAGACTGAACGGAGTGCAGCTGTGAGTGATGTTTTGAAGAGGTGCAAGCTTGCTAGAGAGGAACATCCTGGGAGAAAGCCATTTTGAAACCAGAACTTTGGAGCAGACACCAGCCACATGCCTTTCCAGCTAACAGAGGCTTTCCGGATGCCATCGGAAAGTACCCGATTACTGATGTGTTACCTTGGACACTTTATGGCCTTAAGACTGTAACTGTGTAGCCAAATAAACCCCCTTTTTATAAAAGCCTATCCATCTCTGGTGTTTTGCATTCTGCAGCATTAGCAAACTAGGACAAATGCCTATGGATTTATTGCAAGAGATACTACTGGCTCTTGTGGGGCAGGAGACTTTTAAACCAGGGTTGCTCCTGCACTGACTGACACGGACCTTATCTCCTTGCCCCTGCTTGGACTCCTGTACTTAAGTTGCTGCAAGGATGCCTGCTCCTGGAGAGGAACACTCCAGGCTGTGGTTTTGGCAAGCTCAGGTTTTGTTCTTGCCAGATATCCTTCTGAATAAACTGGTGTCATGTATGGCTCACTGTTGTCTTTTGGGACTGCATGTTTAGTTTAACCTAAGAAGGCTCCCCGGTTGGTATAGCTGAAGGAGTGGTTATGATTAACAGAAGAAAAGTGATGGAGCAAACCAGGGGAAGTGAGTTTCAGGCAGAGGAAACAGCAAATACAAAGACCCTGAGACAGGAACAAGTTTGACGTGCTCGATGAGAAGTCAGAGAGCCAGTGTAACCCATGAAAAGATTCCAAAGAATTTTTATATCCATTCTTTCCCTGTGGGAAACTTTTGGAGGGGGGCATTGATTGGGTAGGTATGTATTACAAATTGAATCATGTCCCCCGAAAAAGACACATTCAAGTACTAACACCCAGTCTCATGAATGTGATCCCATTTGGAAAGAGGATCTTTGAAGACGTTATTTGTTATGATGAGGCCCAGCTAGATTAAGGTGGGGTCCTAATCCAACATGACTGGAGTGTTCATAAGGAGAGAAAATTTGAACACACAGAGAGAGACAGCCATGTGAGGGTGGCAGGGATTGAGTTTTTCCATAAGCCACTGCCAGAATCCTATGGGTTTGGGAGGAATTGTGGCCTTGCTTTCACCTTGATTCAGTCTTCTGGCTCCCAGAACTGTAGGGGCCATACATTTCTGTTGTTTTAATCCCCCCAGTTTGTGGTATTTGCTATGGCAGCCCTAGGAAACTAAGACAGTGTGGTACTGGGAGTGCCTTCAAAGTCAGGGCAATCAAAGTGCCTTTGGGAGGTGTTACCTTAAAGCCCTTGGTTTTTCTTGCCTTTTTTTTTCCCTTAAATTTTCAATTATGATGAAACAATTTTATTTTATGCTGTTGTGAGACAACTAAACTGTGATTTATGTTTTACAGTATACAGAACTGCTTTCATGTGATTTTGTGCTCAATATAACATTCCCTATAGTTACATATTTTTCCCCATCTGGGAAATTAGGGGAGAGACTGCTGCCCCTTCTGTTAGCCCCTTCTGCAACACCTCATATGTTTTACGGAACTGACTCAATTTCAGGATAAGATAAGTATTATTGTATACAGCTTTCTTATGCAAAAATGAGGTTTGGAGAAGTTAAATGACATGATTGAAGTTGTAATATTGTGGCTGAACTGAGACACTAAACTCAGATCTTTTGGTATTTGTTTTTCTACTGTCCCTTGTTGGTTTGGAACTTTGATTAATGAGACTTTTCTGGCTTACTGTGTTTCTGCTATCCTGTGATTTGTCTCTCTGCATTCCCCTCTGCCTCCCAAAGAATTGGTGTCTGATGTGAATCTCATATTTGGATCCGGGCTACTCATTTGGCTTTCTCTGGCTCTCTCTAGTCCCAGGCTTGGGTGTTCAACTTCTGCTATCATTGCCTAGGCCATGACAATTGGTAAGCTATTGCCAGCATGAGCCATCTTCTTCTGATGCTTTGACAATTAGCTGCCTGTTGGAATCATTTGACCTTGTTGAATGCCCTGCAAAAGAAAGTGTACTCCCAAGTCCAGGGAGGAATAACCTTGATTTTCTTCCCATTTCCCCATTCCAAATTTGATCTCTTGCTGTGTATCTCTCAAAGAACTCAAAAGAAAGTATGGTTGCTGAAATTTGATAGGGCTTGGCTGGGGGAGCTGAAATCTGACTGGGAGAGTTCAGAGGTGTCCTGGAAATAACAGGGGCAACAGAGAGTTGTTTCAGAGGGAGGCTAGGGTGGACTGAGGGAAGAGAGAGTAGCTTGTCAGTCACATGGAAGAGGGGTACAAGGCCATAGCCAGGAGCTAGCAACTAGAAGGTGGAGTATAATCCACCCTTGGAAATGGAATAGGAAGCTAAGCAGAAGCAAGGAAAACAGAAGCATCAAAGGTGGGAACTGGAAGATTTTAAGACAGACTATCTGACAGAAATGTAACGCAAGCCATAAATATGAGCCTATGTTGTTTTAATTTGCTAGTAGCCTTGTTACAAAAACTAAAAGAGAACCAGTGCAATTAATTTTCATATTTTATTTAACCCAGTATATCCAAAATATTGCCATTTCAACATGTAATTAACATAAAAATAGAGCTACTTTACATTCTCTTTTTCATACTAGACCTTCAAAATCTGGAGGGTATTTTATACTTACAGCACATCTCAATTGCAACAAGCCACATTTCAAGGGCTCTATAGCCCCATGTGCTAGTGGCTACCACATGGGACAGGACAGCTCGAAGATAATGCCAGAAAAGAGCCTGTGAAGCAGAAGAGTCAGAGATGATGGAGAAAGGTAAGCAAACGGCAAGGCCTGGAGGCTGGAGGTACCCACAGCCCTAACTGGCAGTTAGAACCTTTTAGAAGGTGACAGTTGAAGCTTTGTTCTCCATCTAGGATTTTCCTTTTCTAGTTTATTTTAATAAAACTCTCTGAAGGGCATGGGAAAGAAGCATAGAATATCAGAGCCAGAGGGATTCTTGGAAGCTATATGCTGAATGGTGCAATTGAAATTTGTTTTCAACTCCTGAGCCAACCACGATTGATTATTTAAGGCTGCCTCAAACACTGTGATTTGCATCTTGGCTCAGTAGGAAAGAGATCTAGGATTGTCTGCCAGTGGTATGGCACCGATGTACAACAAAGATCTCTAGATTCTGGAGATCTGGGGGACATTTGTGAATAATTGAACATCTCTGAACACAGTTTCTTTGTTTGTAAAGAAGAAATAATTTTTCGTACTTTTCAGGATTGCTATGGACATCAGATGATATAGTGCAAGACAAGGGCCTGACACATAATTATTCGACGATTGCTGGTTTCTTTCTCCTTTTCTTTTGCTATTTAATCAGTATTTGTTGAGGTTCCAGACTGTGCTCAGCATTGTACTAGAAAATCTGGGGAATATGATATGCAAAACATTGTCCTTAACTTACCTGTAAAGAGCCAGGTTAAAAAAACCCACACATTAAATAGTGAATAATCCAGTGTAGTTTATGTTTTAAAGTGCCTTTTTGTGGTTCAGAATATGGGCTAGTACTGTTAAAAGGAAAAGAAATGGAAAGTCAGGAAAGGCCTTGTGAAGGATGTAGATTTTAAGTTAAACAGACACACAACTGATCGGGATAGTTACCCAAAATGGCAATTGTAAAGGACATTGACTTAGTACTCTCAAATTAATCCCCAAAGTGAACTCGTCAACCTATCAGTTCAAACCACCAAACGATGACCACATTTTTGAGTTGTGGCCTATGCTAATAAGTCAGTGGAATTAATACTATATGTTATATTCTGCTGAGGACATTTTTACATCTTGTTTATTAAAGTTGACTCTAAAAAGTCAAAGCAGAAACTTTTCATTGTGTACTAAAATTATGGCTTCTGGGCAAGGGCTTGAGTAATGGTTCCAACACAAGTTGTCTTCTTTGATAATCTTCTCTGGTTGAGATTTCTTAGAAGGCCAAAGATTGTACTAGAGCAGCAGTTAAGCCATTTCACATTTCACCTGCTTTCAACTCCTTCACCATTAACTACAAATCATTTTATTTCCTGCAGCCAAAATGAGTCTTTGAACTTTGCAGTCTTTAATCAGAAGATTCATTATTCCAGAAACATGCCTAGTTTTATGATTAAAATAAGTCAGGTTGCATACATTTCATTTTCCTGTAAGAACCTAGCAGTAAGAAGTAAGGAATCTGTCAAAGGTTTACTTTGTTTAACAAATGTGGTGGCTGGCTACTTAGAGCCCTGGAACTGTGATAGGAATTCCAGGCTTAATGGATTTATGCGATAATTTTTATTTTTTTATTTTTTAAAAGCATACCAAGAAATTCTACGGGAAATTTGGAACCCTGCTGTTCTAAAGGTTCTTCTCTTTAGATAAGTTCCCTCCAATTTTTAAAATTTGTGTATATTTTACATTGTGACCCAAGCAAACACATATATGCATAACTAAGAGTAAAGTTTCATAATCCAACACCTGCATTTACTTCATATAATATACTTGATATTTCATTATTCCTTTCTCTTTTCATAGGTTTATTAAAAAAATGAAATTGATTTCACAATGCACTAAAGGGTTGTGGCCTCCAATCTCAATACACTGCTCTCGATGAACACTTAAGGCCGCTTCCAGATGTAACGGCACTCTAAGGATATTTAGTCTTTGCGTTAGACAGGAGAAACGTAGGTCAGAAATTGAAATAACCACTAGTTAGCAGCATAGGAACATTATAGCTTCCCAGCACTGAAAGACTGATGTTTGGACAGGGCTTAAGAGGGAGAATCAAGATAGTAACGTTCCTGGGTTCCAAATTCCAAACCTTTGGTATTGCTACAGATTTTAGTTTTCCAAGGGTCAAGAAGAGTTTCCACCAAAGACATCTGTTTCAGAAGATGACATGCAATGTATTATTAAGCTTATTTAAAAATTGTATTTCTTAAATAAATTGATTTTTAGGATTTAAGGTTAAGGGGAAAAAAATCTCAGAAAACATATATAGTGTGATCCTGTTTTGTGGGAAATAAGCATATATATGTATGGAAAAGTATTTGAATACATTTTATGGCTGAGGGGATATGATTTTACTATTTCCTTATTTTTTCTATTTTTTTACAATGAGAAATTTCTTTTAAAAGTAATATTAAAACTACAGATATTTGCATAGTACTTGAACTCAACAAATACCTATTAAGCTCTTAGCACTGTGAGACATTTGGAGAATACCAAAGAGTTGTTTAGATGGTGTTCTGCCTTTGACAGAGAATTCAGCAAGGCATAGTGTTAAGAACTAAGTTCTAGTCCTGCTTCTGAATCTGCCCCATTGTGGGTTGTGTAAAGTACAGGCCTTGTCCTACCCCCAGCCTTGCTTACTGATAGGAAGGAACTGTTCCTTTCTTGACCAGTCCTGTGGTGATCCCCAGTGGATTGGCTGCCCAGGGGTGGGCATTTGATTGTTACTCTCGGATTCGTATTTAATAGCTCATGTGGGGTCAGATCTTGACTCTCGCCTCAGTAACCCTTTGTACTACCAGGCTTCCACAGGCCTGAACATTCTTTAAGAAGCTTTTATTCGCACATGTGTGATTTTTGAGTTAGGAGAAACAGCTTTGTGTATGAATCAGGACAGATCACTGATCTTCATTCTTGCCTACTTGAAATTTATTTCAGTGTTAGATCTTGGAAGGTTGTGCAGAGGGACCACTCAATTCAAAATATCAAGGGGTTTCACAAGGTTATTATAATCCACAAACTAGATTGAGTTGAATTTTAACTTTTCTCAGAACAAACCTAATCTATTTTTCCCTCTAGTTTTTATGTGCAATATCTTATAACATTAGCTTCAGATGATTGGCACGGCAAGCAGCTGCTAATATTCTTGACATGTGTCACTATCTATTTAGGGACTCTTTGACACACAGCTGTTTGACAATACAAGTTAAGCCTCTACTGAAGCCATTAGATTGACTTGACAGTGTCTATCCAGGAAATCTTTTAGGCTACCCTGTTGATGCAATGCACCATATTGGTTCCTTGGGTGCAGTTAGGGTTTATTATGCCATTTTGCATATAGGAATCACATAACATATGGATCCCTGTGAGCAGAGAGAGCAATATGTATTATTGTCTCCCAGGGACTTGACTGATTGCGAGTAGTTGAAGCTTAAGTAGGATACACTTTAGGAGAGTGGCAGTGTGTGGAAGTGACCTGACCTACACCTTTCCCAGGCTGCGTTATGACAGCAGGAGTGTCTGGATCTTTCAGCCCCAAGTTTGTGAAGTGCTGTGTATCTCCACGTAATTTTATTGCAAGGTTTTGTTCCTCTTATGCCTGTGCTAAGATGGTGCCATGGGTTGAATTGTGTCCCCCAAGAAGGTATGTTGAAGTCTTAACCTCATGAGCTCAGAATGTGACCTTATTTGGAAATAGGGTTGTTGCAAATTAGTTAAAATGAGGTCATACTGGAGTAGTGAGGCCCTTTAACCCAACATTACTGGTTTCCTTAGAAGAAGCAAAGACGAAGAGTCAGAGACACACAGGGAAGAAGGCCATGTAACTGCAAGTCCTGGAGCACCAAGCATTTCCAGCCACCACCAGAAGCTGGAAGAGGCAAAGGATTCTTCCCTAGAGCCTTCAGAGGGATTGGGACCCTACTGACACCTTGTATCGATTTTGAGCCTCCAAAATTGTGAGAGAATAAAGCTCTGTTGTTATGAGTTACAGCAGCCACTAGAAGCTCCTATAGATGGCAGCTGCTTCAATAGCAATGACCTTGGCACCCCGATGGCATGCCTGGCAGCATGCCTTGCACAGGCTTGAATGTTCTTTAAGAAGCTCTTGTTATTTCTCCCTGTTCTCTGGAGAGGGAGTCTGAGCTCTGGGCTGTGTGTTCTTGCCAGAGCCAATTGTCAGGCCCAACTTCCACCATTTGAAGTGGCATTACTGTTTCTCCTTAAATGACATACTGATTTCTTCTCAGTTTTGGGTGTTTATAGCAAATACACACTTAATACAAATATACACTTAATACAATCATAAAATATAAATTACAATGCAAAAATTATAACTGGGGAAATACATGTTAAGGTAGGAATTTAAAACCGTGAAGAGTACTTTCTCCTCCGGGAGTCTCTGGTCTTTTTGGTGTTGAGCCACTTTAGGGTCTAATAATAGCTAGAGAAGTTCTTGCCAAATGAATGTGCAAAGGCACATACACAGCAATTGTTGCCTACAATTTCAGGTTTTTTGGGTTCTCTGAAGCCCAAGCATGGACCAGAAGAGGTCCCCTGGATCCCTTTAAGACCCTTACCTAAGACTTTTTTTGTTTGCAGAATATTAGCTGAGATAAGAAGAGGACATCACACAGAATCTGAGTCCCCTCAGGCACATTTCTCAGTTTGAGGGGTTCCTAGACCCAAAGAGGATGGAAGTTTCATGAAAGGACCATACCCAGTGACCCAGACCTAGATCCAAGGTGAATACGTTTATTTCCTAAATTCTGGGCCAATGTCTTAGCCTTGGTGATTTATTTGCTGAATTAAGGCAGTGGTGCTTCACCTGTGTACTGCAATGAGGATGATGAATGGCTATAAAAAATACAAACTTACAGAATATCGTAGCCTTTCTTCTTTCCCTACCTTAATACAGAGTGGAACCAGCCTTTTCCTCCTCTGTGTTTACTGATTTCCCTAAGTCATCTTAAAAATGTTTTAGTTCATGTCCTCCAAAATACAATTTTTCAAGCTTAGGATGGAATTTATTAGGCAGAGGAAAGATAAATTTTTACTTCCTGTTATCTACTCATTCCCCATGTATGTATAAAGTGTGTGTGGAGGGATAGACTAAGGGGTGTTGGGATGGTGGAAAGGATACAGACTTCAGCATCAGAATGAATTTTAAAACTCATCATCAACACATACTAGCTGTGTGACCTTGTTCAATGTCATGGAATACCTCTGAACTTCTATTTCCTTACATCATAAGTGGTATACTGTGAAATAATATGTTTGAATGATTTGAATGAGCCTATAGTTAGAGTCCTATATATAATAATTTTCCAGGCTTCCTGTTCTTTTTCAAGCTTTCCCCTTAGATGAGATAGGAAAATTCGCCAATGCCTAGGGAAAAGTATCGTTAGTTCATTCATTCTTAAATAGGCTTTGCATACTGATATTATCTTAGGTGTTAAACAGAAGCGAATAAGTTATGATCTCTACTCTCAAAGAAATGACAGCCTGGGGACGTCTTCACAAATAACGAAAACTAGTTAGTATGTGATACTTGCCAGTGTTTCCAGAGTTGGATCTGCTAATTAAGCCCTTTCTCTTTTAGGACATTCTTACTGCATTTTTATAGCTAGGGATTAAAACAAAAGGAACAAGGGAACTTCCAAATTGTCTCTCAGGCCTATCATGTAGGAAGTGAAATGGTGTTAACAAATCCATAGTGACCAGAATGGAAGGCTTGAGGCAGGAAGATGGCTACATCATGTCAATAAGCTGATCAGTCTGACTGAAATAACCAGCTATCAATTTAAGGTCAAATTATTGGTATAGCTTAATCATCCATGCATCTAAACAATGGCTAAATCAATTTTGCATTATTTAGTCTTATAGGCTACTTCGTATGTTAGAAATGCACACATACGGTAAGAGACCTTAATGAAAATAGTAACCATGAGCGACTTTGGTTCTCAAAATTCTTTCAGTTTAAAAACACATTCCTTTTGTTCTAGTGGCTCCTTGGTAATTATTTGGATACAAGTGGAAGAAAAATTAATTTGGACCTTAGGGATTCTCTTTACTCCATCTTAGTTTCGTTAAGCATCCAACTCCAAACAAATTATCCATGTTTGAGGGAGAATAGAGTATATTATTTTCAAAGACTTTAGATACCACTATATACATTTTATTCTCAAAAAGATGAGTAACATTTTTCTATTTTTAAATGTTAATAAACCTTAGTCATATTGCTTGCTTTTGGAATTAGAAAATTATAAAAATCCTCAAGAATTGCCCCAGAGAAAATGAAGCTTAAAATATCAGTGCAAATTAATGAAAATGGTTTGATTTTTAATTGTGGTAAAACAAAAACAGCTGGTATTTGTTTTTGAGAGGGAGGGAGGAAAGGAGAGAGGGAGGACCAGTCCTCTAGATTTTGGAATTCAGAATCTCTCAGAGAAATTGCGACTGTTTAAAAGAGCTTTGCTAATTTTACTGAAACTTTCTGAAATAGAGTGCAAGGATCATTTTTTTTTCTAAAACATTCTATGTATAGAAGGCAAACTTCTAATTTTGAGGCAATATATTGGATTTTGAGCCATAATATGGATATAACGTATCAGCAATTTTTTGTCATTGGATGTAGTAGGGAGGAAAAAAGAGAAAAAAATTAGACCTTCAAGAATTTGTGACCATTTTGAACTCTAACAAAAAAAGTTTTACCCATTCCTAGTTTAGTCCTTTTTTTTCCCCACTAGACCATGCTGTTTCTCTTTCTTCAAGGACTGTTCTATAGGAGAAAGTCTCCGAGCTCAGTAGGGGAATTCTTTTCTCATTAATGCTCAGTGGAGCTCTGGCTGGGCCCCTCCCCAGGACTTTCCTTTTCTCCTTAGATAATAGAAACCTTTGCAGTCTAGAAAAGCACATCATATTTGTTGAGAAAAGGACGGAACTTCTATACTTGGCAAGAGAGGGCAATTTACGTTTCTAAGATTTTTCCTGATGAGGCCGACTTGAAAGGAGGATGTTTATACTAAATGCAAACAGTTGACATTGCCAGTAAACATGATAGATCCCTCCTGCTGTTATTGCTGCTGCTGCTGTTTGAACAGAAGCTATTGTGGTCACTACTCATCTTCCCTGCTTAGCAAAAAAGATGCTGTACCTGTGTGTTAAGACTTTTTAAGTTCCATACTAGAGAAAGCAGTTTTGTCCTAATAGAGAGTCTGACTGATTGATAGAAACTCCAACCATGTGTTTCTGTGAAGTTAAAGACTTTTTTATAAATATATATATAATATTCAAGCACAAATAACTCGTACAGCAAAGCATGTGGCTCCTTTCTGCCAACTTAATTAAAATTGCCTAAGAACCCATCACATTATGCCTTCAAACTACCTTTCCAGCTTTAGCACATTCCACTACTCCTTACCTTCGTGCTCCATCCAATCTAGAGAACCACACAAAAAATAATGCAAGATTTTCTTTCCATTCCTTTCCTCGCATTCTGTCATCTTGCATCTTATGTCAACATTTTGCTAGTTCTTCGAGATCTGACTTCTCTGGTATGTTGTAATAGAAACAACAGGGGTGGCCCTAGATTTAACACCTGTTCCTCTTTTCTGGAAGGGGAAGAAGGCCACTGACCATCTCAGGGCTATGGCTTCTCTCCCCTGGCCATGGCTGAGTGCTCTAAGGTAGACACTGGTCCCAAACAGCATCAATGAGATGCTTTCGATGAGGTATTGGAAATTGAACAGAGAGACCCAGAACTCGACAAGCAGACTCATCTCAATGGCTAAAATTTTATGTATCTCTGGTATGAGATACTCTCTCCCTTGTCCCCCCTTCCCGTGTTTTACTATTATTTGCAAACCTGTCTACAAGACTGTAAGCTTTCTCTAGGCAGGGATGGTGACTTGCTCATTATTTTAAATTTCCTTATGGCACCTAGCATGGTATCCTGTATGTACCTGTTAAAAACATGTTCATTGAATTCTATACCATGAGCAAAGTATAGAATTTTGGTCAGTTTCCTAATATTCTGGGGTGGAATATTAAAAATGGACTATATCCAGCTTACTAGGTTAAGACTATGTATTCTGTTTTGAGAAGATACATAAAATGTATATGCAACATTGTGGTGAAATAAATAATGACTTTAAATTCATTGCATTCTAATATCATCAACTTACAGAGCAGACTAATCACAAAACATTACTCAATACTTCAGTTAATGTTTCCGTAGATTATATATTTATATGTGTATATTAATGTATATGTGTGTGTGTATGGATATATATATATCTCCTCTGATCTGAAATTATTGGCATTTTCTTTACTGTATATGTATATATATGTGTATATATATATGTTCATATTTAGCATCTGAGTCAATAATGATGATCCCAGAGTAGTCTCTACTGAATGTGTTTGGAAGCTGTTGAGGAATTTCTCACTCCTGGTTTCTCCTGCCACCTTATCTACCCACACAGTGCATTGTAATCATCTTCCGTATTCTACATGTGCTTCTTTCCTATGGCCCCTTCACTTGGATGACATTCTATCTTTGCACATTAAAGCCCACTGCCATTGGTTCCTCAGGAAGTATCAGATCTTGAAACTAGCACCTGCTAATAAACTCATAAAGCTGTTTACAGGATGTTTGTAGTGATGTGGGATGATTTAATGAAGAGGAAAGCCCCAGGACATAACAGTCAGAAGTCCTGCACTCCATCTCAGCCGTGTCCTATCTGAACCAGCCCCTTGACCTTGGCACGTCACACAGCAGAGTGAACCACCTCAGTGTCTTTTTCTATGATCTGGAGACACTAATAGTAAGGTCCTTCCTGCCTTACAGGATTTTGTGGTGAAAAATAAAACAAAGCTTTTGGAAAGTGCTTGAAATCTATAAAGTACTTTGTAAACCCCAAAGTTCAATCAAATGTTAGTTGAGTAGGAGAAGTAGAAGTACTACTATTAGCAGCAGCAGCTGCAACAGAGAAAACTCTAGACTATGCATTGAGTTTTTAAAAAAATTTTTTTTTATCGTGATTGTTCACATACCATACAATTATCCAAAGAGCCAAAGTGTACAATCAGTTCCCCTTGGTACCATCATACAGCTGTGCATCCATCACAATTCATTTTTGATCAATTTTTAGAACATTTTCATTACTCTGGAAAAGAAATAAAGACAAAGAAGAAAAGAAAAAAAAAAAAAGAAAAGAAAAGGAAACGCAAACTCAAATACTCCCATGTCCCTAACCAACCCCCCTCCATTGTTGACTCATAGTATTGGTATAGTACATTTTGTTACTGTTTATGGAAAAACGTTGAAATGCTACTCACTGTAGTATATAGTTTGCAATAGGTATACATTTTTTCCATATGTGCCCCTCTATTATTAACTTCTAGTTGTAGTGTCATACATTTGTTCTGGTTCATGAAAGAGATTTCTATTATTTGTACAGTTAATCTTGGACATTGCCTACCACAAGGTTTGCTGTTTCATGCATTCCCATCTTTTAGCCTCCAACTTTCCTTCTGGTGACATACATGACTCTGAGCTTCCCCATTCTACTACATTCACGCACCATTCAGCACTGTTAGTTATTCTCACAATGTGCCACTGTCACCTCTGTTCATTTCCAAACATTTAAGTTTATCCTAGTTCTGCTCATGCTAAGCAACCGCTCCCCATTCTTTAGCCTTGTTCTATATTGTGGTAACTTATATTTCATGTCTATGAGTTTACATATTATGAATAGTTCCTACCAGTGAGACCCTGCAATATTTGTCCTTATGTGTCTCACTTATTTCACTCAGCATATTGCTGAGTTTTTGTCATCAACCCATTTTTTTTTTTAAAGACGGTTTTGTTCACACACTATACATTCCATCCTAAGTAAACAATCAGTGGTTCCCTGTATAGTCTCATATTTATGTGTTCACCACCCACACCACTTTCTATATAAGGACATCTGCATTTCTTCCACAAAGCAGGAGGAAGAGTCAAAGAAGGTAGAGAGGCAAAAGAAAAAGAAAAAAGAAAGAGAAAAAAAAATATGACAGCTAGGAAGCAGCAAAAGGAAAGATAACCTTAGATCAAAGTACAATAAAGAGTCAGACAACACCACCAATGCTAAGTCTTACACCCTTCCCTATGCCCCCCTCTTATCTGCATTTACCTTGGTATATTGCCTTTGTTACATTAAAGGAAGCATAATACAATGATTCTGTTAATTATAGTCTCTAGTTTACGTTGATTTTATTTTCCCCCAATACCTCCCTATTTTTAACACTTTGCAAGGTTGACATTCATTTGTTCTCCCTCATGTAAAAACATATTTGTACATTTTATCACAATCATTGAGCATTCTAGGTTTCACTGAGTTATACAGTCCCAGTCTTTATCTTTCCTCTTTCCTTCTGGTGTCCCACATGCTCCTAACCTTCCTCTTTCAACCATACTCACAGTCATCTTTGTTCAGTGTACTTACATTGCTGTGCTACCATCACCCAAAATTGTGTTCCAAACCTCTCACTCCTGTCTTTTCCTATCAGTCTGTAGTGCTCCCTTTAGTGTCTCTTGTTCACAAACTCTCTCATTGTCTGTTTGTCAGAGAATATTTTAAACTCTCCCTCATATTTGAAGGACAGTTTTGCCAGATACAGGATTCTTGGTTGGTGGGTTTTCTCTTTCAGTATCTTCAATATATCACCCCACTTCCTTCTTGCCTCCATGGTTTCTGCTGAGAAATCAGCACATAGTCTAATCAAGCTTCCTTTGTATGTGATGGATCGCTTTTCTCTTGCTGCTTTCAGGATTCTCTCTTTGTCTTTGATGTTTGATAATCTGATTATTAAGTGACTTGGCGTAGGCCTATTCAGATCTATTCTGTTTGGAGTATGCTGCCCTTCTTGGATCTGTATTTTTATGTCTTTCATAAGAGATGGGAAATTTTCATTGATTATTTCCTCTATTATTGCTTCTGCCCCTTTTCCCTTCTCTTCTCATTCTGGGACACCAGTGATACGTACATTCTTGCTTTTCATTTTGTCCTTAAATTCCCGGAGACGTTGCTCATATTTTTCCATTCTTTTCTCTATCTGTTCTTTTGTGTGTAGGCTTTCAGGTGCCTTGTTCTCCAGTTCCTGAGTGTTTTCTTCTGCCTTTTGAGATCTGCTGTTGTATGTTTCCATTGAGTCTTTCATCTCTTGTGTTGTGCTTTCATTTCCATAGATTCTGCCAGTTGTTTTTTCAAACTTTTGATTTCTGCCTTATGTACGATCCAGTGTTTTCTTTATAGCCTTTATCTCTTTTTGCCATATCTTCCATAAACTTTTTGAATTGATTTAGCATTAGTTGTTTAAATTCCTGTATCTCAGTTGAAGTGTAAGTTTGTTCTTTTGACTGGGCCATAACTTCATTTTTCTTAGTGCAGGTTGTAGTTTTCTGTTGTTTAGGCATCTGACCTCCTTGGCCACCCCAATCAGGTTTTCCCAGACAAGAACAGGCTCAGGTCCCAGAAGGAGGAAATATTCAGTATCCAGTTTCCCTGATGGTGTGTCTTAGAGGATTGACACACCTTGTGCTTTTATGCCCAGCAGGTGGCACCCATCAGCCTGTCACTCCAGACTGGTGTAGGGAGATGTGGCCCATGGCTGTTTTCCCCCAGTCTCTGGGGTATGGTTCTAAATGCAAGGCAGGTAGTAGGCTGGGCCCCACCTCTTTCCTCTTGGGAAGTTACAACCCCTAGAGAGGGGTCGTTTGAATATAAATAGATTCTGTGTTTCTCTGACTCTGCTATCTCCACCCTTGTCTGGGTCAGAGCCCTGCGAGTTTAAAATGGCTGAGGCTTTCTCTACTGCACAGCACTGTGAGCTGGAAATGGTTGAGGCTTTCTCCTATGAGCTACCCAGGTTGAGAGAGAGAGAAAGGGACAGATAGCACCTGATCCTTTGGGCTCCCCATCCCGAGACACATACCTGCCCTAACTCTCCAAGATCAGTTGTCACCAAAAGCCTCTGTCTGCTTGTTGGAGAGTTGCAGTCTGTATTGAGCGGTTGACATTAAAACCCCAGTTGGAGCTGGACTGAGGTATATTCACTTGTTCAGAGAGTGCTGCTCTCTAGCACCGTGAGGCTTCTGTGAGGGAGAGGCTCTTGGGTTGGGTCTGCAGTTTTAATTTACAGATTTTATGCTGCGATCTTGGGCATTCCTCCCAATTTAGGTTGGTGTATGATAAGTGGACGATCATGTTTTTCTCCCTGCAGTTATTCCAGGTTATTTACTAGTTGTTCCTGTTGTTTATTAGTTGTTCCAGGGGGACTAACTAGCTTCCACTCCTCTCTATGCTGCCATCTTAGCTCCTTATACATTGAATTTTGACACTGCAAAGATGAAAAACAGTATCTATCTACATATGTTTATTGTAATGGGATAAAGAAAAAAAAAATTCACTGGTGTTCATTTTAGGGAAGGAAGTATATATGTTTGGAAAAACTCCCTGGTGAGTACTTGGAGTAAAAGAGGACACTTAAGATATGTGGGCATGCTTAGAGTCCATCAACATATGGAAATGGGAGACATCTCTTCATTCGCTTCAGAGGAAGGATGGGTGAGGAGAGAAACAGAGAAAACTGTTTGGTATGGAGTCAGAGAGGTGGCAGAAGGCTGGTTTTATCCCTTCCTGTGAATGCGTCACTAGCACAATACAAAAACCTTTCTTGTGGAACTGGGTGAAGGTGATTTTAACCTACCCAACCTTTTGACACATGCTGAAATAGAAGCTGAATGTATGTGGTACAAAAGGGATCGTACAGAGAAAAGCATGTACACCTGAGCCAAAGGAACTCAAAAGAAAGAGTGGTGGAGAGTTCTGGACAGTCATTGGCCATAGAATTGAAATTTAGATCAACTGTCATCTGTTTTTTTAAGGGCAGCTAACATCTGGCTTACCCTACAAACCAATCTTGCCGTCTTCCCACCAGTACTGGCTCTCCCTTCTGCCAGTACTACTGGCAGAATAAAAAAGTTTTTATTCAACCTTCAGCAGAAGTTATACATAATATGTACAAATCAGTCATTTCTAAGCCAGATATTTTTTCCTGCCAACTTAAATTGGTTTCATGTGAGCTTAGACCACATTTAACACTTAACATTATTAAATACAGCCAAATAATGATCTTACTAGCACTCCAGCTGCTATAAAATATCATTGTTGCTTCAGGCAGAATTATAGATACCTTGTCCAGTATTATTTAGGCCAAACAGTCTCATTTTGATGGGCAGCCATCAGTTTTGCCTTCAGGGAAAGTGTTTGTTTTGTTTACATATGCTGCCATGAGAAAAATGAGCTTGTGCAGGGTAAGGCTGATTAATGAAGGAGTTTCTAGGACACAGGGACCCTAACAGAATAATCTGAGTTCTGCATAGGGATTGTGTCCCCTCAAGGTTATTTGTAGACTAAACAACCACCTTGGCTTTCATCAGGGGCTCGACCTTTTTGTTGTGGCTGTTTGCTTGCTTTCTCTACTAGGACATATTCTGCTGGTCAACAGAGACTCCGTTCACAGTGTTTGCTTTAATCCAGATACCCAGAGGAGGGAAAGGATTAGACAGGGGATTCTGAGGCAGTGAGTTAACAACAGCTTTTTCAATAGGTTCACCACTAAGGCTAAAGATAGCAGCATATGGGGCTGGTTTCTAGGTTTTCCCTGCCTGTTCGTCATCCTTTAACATAGAACGAAAGGAATTTGTCATTGAGATATTGATGACATTCCCATACAGTCTTTTTTTTAGAAAATTGGAAAGTGTTTAATTATTAAATGAAATTATTATTTGTTCTCTTATAAATATATTCTAAGAAATATTTGTTTATTTATTTATTTATTTATTTTAATTAGAGAAGTTGTAGGTTTACAGAAAAGTCATGTAAAAAATATAGCGTTCCCATATACTCCCCTTTGGTTGACACTTTGCATTGCACTAGTGTGGTACCTTTGTTACAATTGATGAAAGAATATTGAAATTGTACTATTAACTATAATCCATAATTTATATTAGTATATTTTCCCCATGTACCACCCTGTTATTAACACCTTGTATTAATGTCATATATTTGTTAAAATTCATGAAAGAATATTCTTATATATGTACTGTTAACCACAGCTCATTGTCCACAACAGGTTTACTGTGTTATACAGTCCCATGTTTTATCTTTTTATTTTTATTCTTGTTACATATGTGGCCCAAAACTTCCCCTTTTAACCATATTCACCTACATAATTCAGTGCTGTTGGCTAAACTCATAAAATGTGCTACCATCACCACCATCCCTTTCCAAACATTTACAAGCAATCTAAATAGAAATTCTGTACAAATTAAGCATCAGATCCCTATTCTCTAAACCCATTCCATCATCTGGTAATCTAGATTCTAGATTCTAATTGTATGAGTTTGCTTATTACAGTTACTTCGTATCAGTGAGATCATACAATATTTGTCCTTTTGTGTCTAGTTTATTTCACTCAGTACAATGTCTGCAATGTTCATTCATGTTGTCACATGCATCAGGACTTTATTACTTTTTACAGCTTCATAATATTCCATTGTCTATATATACCACATTTTCTTTATCCATTCATTGGTTTACGGGCACTTTCATTGCTTTCATCTTTTGGCAATTGTGAATAATGCTGCTATGAACATTGGTGTGCAAATATCTGTTCAAATCCCTGCTTTCAATTCTTCTGGATATATACCTAGTAGCAGGATTGCTAGGTCATGTGGTAATTCTATCTTTAGCTTCCTGAGGAACTGCCAAACTGTCTTCCACAGTGGCTGTACCATTTTACAATTTCACACAGCAATGAATGATTTTTCCACATCCTCTCCAACACTTGTAATTTTCTGTTTTTATAATAGTACCATTCTAGTGTGGTTAAGTGGTATCTCATTTTAGTTTTGATTTGCATTTCCCTAATAGCTTGTGATATTGAGCATCTTTTCACGTGTTGTTTTTTAGTCATTTGTATATCCTCTTTGGAGAAATGTCTACTCAAGTCTTTTGGCCATTTTTAATTTGGTTATTTGTCTTTTTATTGTTGAGTTGTAGGATCTCTTTATATATTCTGGATATTAAACCCTTATCAGATATGTGGTTTCCAAATATTTTCTCCCATTGAGTAGGTTGCCTTTTTACTTTTGTGACAAAGTCCTTTGATGCACAAAAGTTATTAATTTTGATGAGGTCCCATTTATCTATTTTTTCTTTTGTTGCTTGTGTTTTGGGTCTGAAGTCTAAGAAAACTGTCTAAAACAAGATCCTGAAGATGCTTCTCTATATTTTCTTCTAGGAGTTTTATAGTATGGATTTTATATTTAAGTCTTTGATTTATTTTGAATTAATTTTTATATATGGTATGAAATAGGCATCCTTTTTCATTCTTTTGTATCTTTTGCATCCCAGTTTTCCCAGCACCATTTGTTGAAGAGACTATTCTCTCCCAATTGGGTGGACTTGGCAGTCTTGTCAAAAGTCAATTGGCTACCCCTGAGGAACTGGGGAAAAATGCAGAAATATTAAACTTTCCCACCTGGGTTATTACTGATGTTCTTACAAGCATTGGGGACTACCAATTTAGAAGGCTGAGCCCTCAATCTTGGGGCTTGTCCTTATGAAGCTTATTACTACAAAGGAGAGGCTAAGCCTATTTATAATTGTGCCTAAGAATCTCCCCCAGAAAATCTTTTGTTGCTCAGATGTGGCCTCTCTCTCTCTAAGCCCACCTGGCAAGTGAACCTACTTCCCTCCTGGCTAGGTGGGACATGACTCCCAGGAATGTAAATCTCCCTGGCAATGTGGAACATGACTTCCGGGGATGAGCCTGGACTCAGCATCATAAGATTGAGAAAATCTTCTCAACCAAAAGGGGGAAGCAAAATGAAACAAAATAAAGTTTCACTGGCTGAGAGACTTCAACTGGAGTTGAGAGGTCACTCTGGAGGGCATTCTTATGTGCTATATAGATATCCCTTTTCAATCTTTAGTGTATTGGAATAGCTAGAAGGAAATACCTAAAATTGTTGAACTGCAACCCAGTAACCCTGATTCTTAAAGATGATTGTGTAACTATATAGCTTACATAGTGTGATTTTGTGATTGTAAAAACCTTGTGGCTCATACTCCCCTTTTCCAATGTATGGACAGATGAGTAGAAAAATGGTGACCAAAGTTAAATGAAAAATAGTGTGGGATGGGGGATGGAATGTTCTGAACTCTCCATTTGATTTCATTGGTCTATATATCTATCCTTGTGCCAGTGCCATGCTGTTTTGACCACTGTAGCTTGGTAATATACTTTAAAGTCAGGAAGTTTGAGTCCTCTAACTTTGTTCTTTTTCAAGATTTTTTTTTGGCTATTTGGGGCCCCTTAAAGTTCCAAATAAGTTTGATAATTGGCAAAGTAGGCTGTTGGAATTTTGATTGGGATTGCATTGAATCTATAAATCATTTTTGGTAGAACTGACATCTTAACAATATTTAGTTGTCCAATCCATGAACATGGAATGTCCTTCCATTTATTTAGGTCTTCTTTGATTTATTTTGCAATATTTTGTAGTTTTCTGTGTACAATATTTTATATCCTTATTTAAATTTATTCCTAGATATTTTATTCTTTTAGTTGATATTGTAAATAGAATTTTTTCTTGATTTCCTCCTCTGTTAGCTCATTACTAGTGTATAGTACTAGTTCTTCTTGGAATGATTAGCTCTATTTCATTTATCATATTATTCAAGTAGTCTGTTTCTTTATTGATCCTCTGTCTAGATTTCCTATCTATTGATGAGAGTGGTGTATTGAGGTCTCCAACTGTTATTGTAGAGATGTCTATTTCTCCCTTCAGTTTTGCCTGTGTTTGCCTCATACTTTGGGGCACCCTGGTTAGGAGCACAAATATTTATGATTGTTATATCTTCTTGGTAGGTTTCCCCTTTCATTAATATATAGTGCCCTTCTTTGTCTCTTATAACAGATTTGACTTAAAGTCTATTTTGTCCAAAATTAATATTGCTACTACAGCTTTTTTGGTTACTATATGCATGGGATATCTTTTTCCATCCTTTCACTTTCAACCTATTTGTGTCTTTGTGTCTAAGGTGAGTCTCTTATAAATGACATATTGTTGGATCATGCTTTTTTATCCATTTTACCAATCTGTGTCTTTTAATAGGGGAGTTTAATCTATTAACATGCAGTTAATTCTTTCTTCTGTCTGTTCAAATCTGTTGTAGTATTTTTCTTTTCTACTCTTGTGCTTTTCATTCCCATAATTTTGGTTATGTTCTTTCAAATTTACCCTTTTAATTACCCTTACTGATGATCTTAATTTCTTCACCCTACTCCAATCCACTCTGTCTTGTCTTTTTCTTTCAACCTAAAAAACTCTCTTTTTAATTCTCGTTAACAGACTCTCTCAGTTTCTGTTTGTCTGTTAATATTTTAAACTTTCCCTCATTTTTGAAGGACCATTTTGCTGGATAAAGAATTTTCAACTGGCAATTTTTCTCTTTCAGTACCTTACATATATCATACCACTGCCTTCTTGCCTTTCTGATGAGAAATCTGCACTTAGTCTTATATTTAAGATCCCTTGTATGTGTTGAATTGCTTTTCTCCTGCTGCTTTCAGAATTTTCTATCTTTAGCATTTGTCATTCTGATTAGTACTGTCTTAGAGTAGGTCTATTAGGAATTATTCTGTTTGTAGTATGTTGCTCTTCTTGGACATTATGTATTTATATCTTTCATAAGATTTGGGAAGTTTTAGGCCTTTGTTTCTTCAAATATTCTTTCTACACCCTTTCCCTTTCTCTTCTCCTTCCTGGACACCCATGACATGTACGTTTGTGTGCATCACGCTGTCACTCAAATCCCTGAGACACTGCTCTATTTTTTTTTCTATTCTTTTCTCTATCTGTTCTTCTGACTATATGATTTCCATTGTCCTGTCTTCTAGTTTGCTAATTGTTGCTTCTGCCTGTTCAAATCTCTTGTAGTATTTTTATTTTCTACTCTTGGACTTTTCATCCCCATAATTTCTGTTATGTTCCTTTTTATACTTTCAAACTCTTCTTTATGCTCACAAATCATCTTCTCAATATTGCTTTTCTCTTTATGCATATTTTCCTTCATCTCCTTAATTGATTTATGAGATTTGTTTGAACACCTTTAATTAGTTTTTCCAACTTTGGTCTCCTCTGATGTTTTAATTTTCTCTCTTGATGAGCTATATATTCCTGTTTCTTAGCATGACTTGTAATTTTTGCTGATGTCTAGGCATCTGATTATTTTGATGAGTTAGCTCCGAAGGTCCATTTCTCTCTCTTGTCTGGGATTTTATTGTTGACTGGCTTTGTATTAAGCTCTTCTTTAAAGCTTGGTCCAACTTATTCTTGGCCTTTAGATTAGCCTGTATTTAATTGTTTAGAGTTTCTGAGCTCTTCTTCATCCTATTCTTGCCCTGGATATGTGGTACAATTTGTGATATTGCACTTTTTGTGCAATTGTTTCACTTCCAGGAGAGAGTTTCCTTTCCTCTATTTCTTCTTCAGGAATCCTGGTCTGTCCTGTTTGTTTCTGTGCAGAATATTCTTTCCAGCTTTTATGATATGTTTAAATTCTCTCCCTCACTCAGTGCCACATTCTCCTTACACTTTTCATTTCTGTGACCTGCCTGTCTTACAGTAGTTCACATTAACACCACACACTTTTTTTTTCTGTGAGGCTTTTCTGCCTCTGGTTTCTTTTTCATTAGGCTACCCTGCCCCAGGCAGCCAGATGAGATCAATCCAGAGAGGTGGGTCACTTCATCAAAATCCATTTTGCATTTAGTTGGTCCAGCCAACAGAAACTGGATTGAGTGAGGTCACAGCATCTCTTCCCAGCAGTTCTATCATGGTTTCTCTCTCTTTGTTTTCCCCTCTCTTGGACCATTTATATGCAGTACTCCTCAGTGATTTGTGCTCCACCCTGGATCTCTGAGGACTTAGGTCCCTGTGCCTGCATATGCATGGGGTTCTAACTCACATCTGTGGGTGCTCTATAGTCTCTGTCTGTGGTGGGAAGGACCCAGGCAGTGCTGCTTCTGTGTGTCTCCCAAGCTGTGTGGGACTAAGGGGGAGGGAAATGGGAATGGACTGGCAGTGTGTGACTGAAATTTCCTACCTGATATTTTTCTTTTTTCTTTGATTCAGCATTTGTGGTTTCATTCTCCAGTTTCTACTGTCCTCCAGAGTTCTGAGCAAGTGGAATTTGTCCTTTTATTCACCAAATCTCTGAGGAGGCTTTTTCAGTGGATGTCTTCCATTGCCATGTTGAGGACGTCACCCTCAGAGGCTGCTTTTCTATGAAATAATTGTGATCAATATGGACCAACACAGTTATTGGGCCCCAATTCTTATTTGGTTTATATATTCTAGTTTGAATATTACAATAACTAAATTAATTATGAGATAGGTACAGGTGTTAAAGTAGAGGAAAGCAGTGGAATGGGGTGAGAAAATAGTAGGAAGAGGCATAAATTAGTAAGAACATCAAGTACTGTGGCAACAGAAAGTCCAAAACCTGTGTTAACAAGTAGCATCAAGAACAAGCCTGACTTGACAAGAGATTTAGAGTCAGATTCTTGGTCCAACTGGAACAAGACCAGAGTTGTCAGTTAAGTGCATACTCTCATATCCAGGCAGACATGTGGGACTGAATGAAGATTGGTGGGGTTCAGACCATAGAGCAGGGGTGGGGAATAGGCCAATGGGGATGTGAATTCACAGGTAGGCTTGAGATATACAGATCACACCTTGAGAAGGGGAGAAGCATGGTACTATTACAATAGCCAAGGAGTTCCACCAACCACAGACCCAGGGCCTCTACCCAAGCAGGGAAAGGGGAGATTCAGTACTTTGAAGATTCAAAGAATAAGCAACTAGTAGAGACTCAGGAAGACAGATCAGCAGCTTGAGAAGGTAAAATTGTTGTTTCCCAGAAATAATAGCCTGGTTTACTGACACACCAGACAGTCTCAAGCAACCAGGCCAAAGCTGGTTAGTGAAGAACTGAGATACCAGTTAAATATTGCCTTCTATTAGGTTGGTAAACTTTCTCAATTTTGCCTCTTGGTTCACTTGTCTGTCTTCCCTGGCCACTGTACCTTCTCAGGAGCAGAACTGTATCTTATTCTCCTTTGTCTCTCTACCCATCTGGCACCCTTCCTTGCACAGAAAAGTATTTAGAAACTGTTAAATAAATGGATTCACTCAAGGACTGATTCTGGGGCAACAAATCAGGAATTTGAAGAATCAGAGTTCCCAAAGGAGGAGAAGACCAGTGGCAAGACTGACTTAATGCTGGGCATGTACGTAATTGCCCTAGGGCTTGTGTCATCTTTTAGGGCCAGGATTGGTCCTAGAGTGTGGGATTTTGGCTATCCCTACAGATGCATGGGAAAAGAACCTCTTACTGTGGAGTTTAAAAAGCTATAGCAGTGGGAATCTGATCAGAAATTTTAATGATATTTTTTGGGAAGCAAATATCTCAAAAGGATAAAAAGGAAGAAGACATGATTATATCAGTTAACTTTTCCTGCATAACACACCATCCCTAAACTTGGTGGCTTAAAAGAACAAAACATTTATTATTTCCCAGGGTTCTGTGGGTTTTACTCGTGGTTCTTCTAGCCTAGGTGGGCTCAGCTGGGGCTGGATGGTTGGTCTACACTGGTCTCACCCATACGTCTGGTGTTTGGCAGACTGGCTGGTATGGGAGGGGAGGTCTCGACTGGGACAGCTTATCTCTGTTCCACGTAGTCTCTCAACTTTCACCAGGCTACCGGGGACTTTTCATATAGCAGTCTCAAGGTTGCAAGTCTCTGCTTGCATTGCTCTTGTTCTGCTGGCCTAGCAAGGTACATGGCCAAGTCCGGATTCAAGGGGAAGAGAAATGGATTCCAACCCTTGATGGGAGGATCTGCAAAAATTTACTGTAAAGAAATGTGCATACAGAGATGGATGCATATGTGGCCACCTATGGCAATATACCACAAAATTTTTCTAGAGACTGATTATATTTCAGTTCAACATATTTACAGGGAACAAACGAGCAAGAAGAAAAGAGCATAGAATACAATATATTAAACCAAAGAAAGGAGTCTTTCTATAGGAGGCAAACTAATAACACACAAGGAGAACATGTTTCTGTAGGGACCTAAGCATTGTTTTTGAATCTCAGCTTGCTAAGTGACAGATCTGTGTTAATCTGTTACCTATTTCGTAACTTTGGACCAGTTACTAGTGTCTGCCAATTTCTCCACTGTTGAGTTATTCTATTTTCCCTTTCCATATTCTGATTTTGGAATTCAGTCACTAAGTCCTGCCCTCTTTCAAGGGGAGGAAATTTAAGCTCCACTTCACAAATGAAAACAGCAAATGTATGTAAGATTTGTCCAACATCTCATTCTTTTTCTTTTTTTTTTTTTAATCTTCATATTATTGAGATATATTCACATACCATGCAGTCATACAAAACAAATCGTACATTCGATTGTTCACAGTACCATTACGTAGTTGTACATTCATTACCTAAATCAATCCCTGACACCTTCATTAGCACACACACAAAAATAACAAGAATAATAATTAAAGTAAAAAAGAGCAATTGAAGTAAAAAAGAACACTGGGTACCTTTGTCTGTTTGTTTGTTTGTTTCCTTCCCCTATTTTTCTACTCATCCATCCATAAACTAGACAAAGTGGAGTGTGGTCCTTACGGTTTTCCCAATCCCATTGTCACCCCTCATAAGCTACATTTTTATACAATTGTCTTCGAGATTCATGGGTTCTGGGTTGTAGTTTGATAGTTTCAGGTATCTACCACCAGCTACCCCAATTCTTTAGAACCTAAAAAGGGTTGTCTAAATTGTGCATAAGAGTGCCCACCAGAGTGACCTCTCGGCCCCTTTTGGAATCTCTCTGCCACTGAAGCTTATTTCATTTCCTTTCACATCCTCCTTTTGGTCAAGAAGATGTTCTCCATCCCATGATGCCAGGTCTACATTCCTCCCTGGGAGTCATATTCCACGTTCCCAGGGAGAGTCACTCCCCTGGGTGTCTGATCCCACGTAGAGGGGCAGGGCAGTGATTTCACCTTTCAAGTTGGCTTAGCTAGAGAGAGAGGGCCACATCTGAGCAACAAAGAGGCATTCAGGAGGAGGCTCTTAGGCACAATTATAGGGAGGCCTAGCCTCTCCTTTGCAGCAACCATCTTCCCAAGGGTAAAACCTACGGTAGAGGGCTCATCCCATCAAACCACCAGTTCCCTATGTCTGTGGTCATGTTAGCAACCATTGAGGTGGGGTAGGCCAATAACCCTGCATTCTCCACAGGCTCCTCAAGGGGGCACTACATATTTTTTTCCTTTTTCTCCTTTTTTTTTTTTTTTTTTTTTTAACATTTTCTTCCTTTTTAAATCAACTGTATGGAAAAAAAAAATTAAAAAAAACCCACAAAAAAACAGAAAAAAAAAAACATACAATAAAAGAACATTTCAAAGAGACCATAACAAGGGAGTAAGAAAAAGACAACTAACCTAAGATAACTGCTTTACTTCCAACCTGTTCCTATTTTACCCCAAGAAAGTTACATAATATAGCAACATTTCTGTGAACTTGTTCCTACTATATCCCTCAGAAATTAACAGACCATAATCATTCCTGGGCATCCCCAGAACGTTAAATAGCATATCTGTTCTTCTTGGATTACTGTTCCCCCTTCCTTAATTGCTCTCTATTGCTAGTTCCCCTACATTCTACATTATAAAGCATTCATTTTACATTTTTCAAAGTTCACATTAGTGGCAGCATATAATATTTCTCTTTCTGTGCCTGGCTTATTTCGCTCAGCATTATGTCTTCAAGGTTCATCCATGTTGTCATATGTTTCACGAGGTCGTTCCTTCTTACTGCCGTGTAGTATTCCATCGTGTGTATATACCACATTTTATTTATCCACTCATCTGTTGAAGGACATTTGGGTTGTTTCCATCTCTTGGCAATTGTGAATAATGCTGCTATGAACATTGGCGTGCAGATATCTGTTCGTGTCGCTGCTTTCCGATCTTCCGGGTATATACCGAGAAGTGCAATCGCTGGATCGAATGGTAACTTTATTTCTAGTTTTCTAAGGAACTGCCAGACTGACTTCCAGAGTGGCTGAACCATTATACAGTCCCACCAACAATGAATAAGAGTTCCAATTTCTCCACATCCCCTCCAGCATTTGTAGTTTCCTGTTTGTTTAATGGCAGCCATTCTAACCGGTGTTAGATGGTATCTCATTGTGGTCTTAATTTGCATCTCTCTAATAGCTAGTGAAGCTGAACATTTTTTCATGTGTTTCTTGGCCATTTGTATTTCCTCTTCAGAGAACTGTCTTTTCATATCTTTTGCCCATTTTATAATTGGTCTGTCTGTACTATTGTCATTGAGTTGTAGGATTTCTTTATATACGCAAGATATCAGTCTTTTGTCAGATACATGTTTTCCAAAAATTTTTTCCCATTGAGTTGGCTGCCTCTTTACCTTTTTGAGAAATTCCTTTGAGGTGCAGAAACTTCTAAGCTTGAGGAGTTCCCATTTATCTATTTTTTCTTTTGTTGCTTGTGCTTTGGGTGTAAAGTCTAGGAAGTGGCCGCCTAACACAAGGTCTTGAAGATGTTTTCCTACATTATCTTCTAGGAGTTTTATAGTACTTTCTTTTATATTGAGATCTTTGGTCCATTTTGAGTTAATTTTTGTGTAGGGGGTGAGGTAGGGGTCCTCTTTCATTCTTTTGGATATGGATATCCAACTCTCCCAGCCCCATTTGTTGAAAAGACCATTATGACTCAGTTCAGTGACTTTGGGGACCTTATCAAAGATCAGTCGGCCATAGATCTGAGGGTTTATCTCTGAATTCTCAATTCGATTCCATTGATCTATATGTCTATCTTAGTGCCAGTGCCATGCTGTTTTGACAACTGTGGCTTTATAATAAGCTTCAAAGTCAGGGAGTGTAAGTCGTCCCACTTAGTTTTTCTTTTTTAGAGTGTCTTTAGCAATTCGAGGCATCTTCCCTTTCCAAATAAATTTGATAACTAGCTTTTCCAAGTCTGCAAAGTAGGTTGTTGGAATTTTGATTGGGATTGCATTGAATCTGTAGATGAGTTTGGGTAGAATTGACATCTTAATGACATTTAGCCTTCCTATCCATGAACATGGAATATTTTTCCATCTTTTAAGGTCCACTTCTATTTCTTTTAGTAGAGTTACATAGTTTTCTTTGTATAGGTCTTTTACATCTTTGGTTAAGTTTATTCCTAGGTACTTGATTTTTTTAGTTGCTATTGAAAATGGTATCTTTTTCTTGAGTGTCTCTTCAGTTTGTTCATTTCTAGCATATAGAAACATTACTGACTTATGCGCATTAATCTTGTATCCTGCTACTTTGCTAAATTTGTTTATTAGCTCTAGTATCTGTATCGTCGATTTCTCAGGGTTTTCCAGATATGAGATCATATCATCTGCAAACAATGACAGTTTTACTTCTTCTTTTCCAATTTGGATGCCTTTTATTTCTTTGTCTTGCTGGATTGCCCTGGCTAGCACTTCCAGCACAATGTTGAATAACAGTGGTGACAGCGGGCATCTTTGTCTTGTTCCTGATCTTAGAGGGAAGGCTTTCAGTCTCTCTCCATTGAGTACTATGCTGGCTGTGGGTTTTTCATATATGCTCTTTATCATGTTGAGGAAGTTTCCTTCAATTCCTACCTTTTGAAGTGTTTTTATCAAAAAGGGATGTTGGATTTTGTCAAATGCTTTTTCAGCATCTATTGAGATGATCAATTGATTTTTCCCTTTGGACTTGTTAATGTGTTGTAATACATTGATTGATTTTCTTATGTTGAACCATCCTTGCATGCCTGGAATGAACCCCACTTGGTCATGGTGTATGATTTTTTTAATGTGTCTTTGGATTCGATTTGCAAGTATTTTGTTGAGGATTTTTGCATCTATATTCATTAGGGAGATTGGCCTGTAGTTTTCCTTTTTTGTAGCATCTTTGCCTGGTTTTGGTATTAGATTGATGTTAGCTTCATAAAATGAGTTAGGTAGTATTCCATTTTCTTCAGTGTTTTGAAAGAGTTTGACTAAGATTGGTGTCAGTTCTTTCTGGAAAGTTTGGTAGAATTCTCCTGTGAAGCCATCTGGCCCTGGGCATTTATTTGTGGGAAGATTTTTGATGACTGATTGGATCCCTTTGCTTGTGATGGGTTGATTGAGGTCTTCTATTTCTTCTCTGGTCAGTCTAGGTTGTTCATATGTTTCCAGGAAATTGTCCATTTCCTCTACATTATCCAGTTTGTTGCCATACAGTTGTTCATAGTATCCTCTTATAATTTTTTTAATTTCTTCAGGATCTGCAGTTATGTCACCTTTTTCATTCATTATTTTGTTTATATGGGTCTTCTCTCTTTTTGATTTTGTCAGTCTAGCTAGGGGCTTGTCAATCTTGTTGATCTTCTCAAAGAACCAACTTTTGGTGATATTTATCCTCTCTATTGTTTTTTTGTTCTCTATGTCATTTATTTCTGCTTTAATCCTTGTTATTTCTTTTCTTGTACTTGGTTTAGGATTGGTTTGCTGTTCATTTTCTAGCTTCTTCAGTTGATCCATTAGTTCTTTGATTTTGGCTCTTTCTTCCTTTTTAATATATGCGTTTAGTGCTATAAATTTCCCCCTTAGCACTGCTTTTGCTGCATCCCATAGGTTTTGGTATGTTGTGTTCTCATTTTCATTCGTCTCTATATATTTAGCAATTTCTCTTGCTATTTCTTCTTTACCCCACTGATTGTTTAGGAGTGTGTTGTTTAACCTCCAGGTATTTGTGAATTTTCTAAGTCTCTGATGGTTATTGACTTCTAATTGTATTCCATTGTGGTCAGAGAATGTGCTTTGAATAATTTCAATCTTTTTAAATTTAGGGAGGCTTGTTTTATGTCCCAGCATATGATCTATTCTGGAGAAAGTTCCGTGAGCACTAGAAAAGTATGTGTATCTGGTGATTTGGGATGTAATGTTCTGTATATGTCTGTTATATCTAATTCATTTATCAGATTGTTTAGGTTTTCAATTTCCTTATTGGTCCTCTGTCTGGTTGATCTATCTATAGGAGAGAGTGATGTGTTGAAGTCTCCCACAATTATTGTGGAAACATCAATTGCTTCCTTTAGTTTTGCCAGTGTTTCTCTCATGTATTTTGTGGCACCTTGATTGGGTGCATAGACATTTACGATTGTTACTTCTTCTTGTTGAATTGCCCCTTTTATTAGTATGTAGTGGCCTTCCTTGTCTCTCACAACATCCCTGCATTTAAAGTCTGTTTTGTCTGAGATTAATATTGCTACACCTGCTTTCTTTTGGCTGTAGCGTGCATGAAATATTTTTTTCCATCCTTTCACTTTCAATTTCTTTGTGTCCCTGTGTCTAAGATGAGTCTCTTGTATGCAACATATTGATGGTTCATTTTTTTTGATCCATTCTGCAAATCTATATCTTTTAATTGGGGAATTTAATCCATTTACATTCAACGTTATAACCGTGAAGGCATTTCTTGAATCAGCCATCTTATCCTTTGGTTTGTGTTTGTCATATTTTTCCCCTCTGTCTATTAATACCCTTTATTGTACCCATACCGAATCTCTTTATTACTGAACCTTTCTCCAAGTCTCTCTGTCCTTTCTTTGTTTCTCTGTCTGTAGGGCTCCCTTGAGTATCTCCAGTAGGGCAGGTCTCTTGTTAGCAAATTCTATCAGCATTTGTTTGTCTGTGAAAAATTTAAGCTCTCCCTCAAATTTGAAGGAGAGCTTTGCTGGATAAAGTATTCTTGGTTGGAAATTTTTCTCACTCAGAATTTTAAATATATCGTGCCACTGCCTTCTTGCCTCCATG
The DNA here is from genome assembly GCF_015220235.1 of Choloepus didactylus. Classification (NCBI taxonomy): domain Eukaryota; kingdom Metazoa; phylum Chordata; class Mammalia; order Pilosa; family Megalonychidae; genus Choloepus; species Choloepus didactylus. Next base: position 22,703,701 of record NC_051308.1, read on the forward strand.
GTGGCTGCTGAGTAGTCACTACTTAGTCTTGTGCTGTTTCCTTTGTATGTGGTGGATTGCTTTTCTCTTGCTGCTTTCAGAACTTGCTCCGTCTCTTCCGTGTTTGACAGTGTGATCAGAATATGTCTCGGAGTGGGTTTATTTGGATTTATTCTATTTGGAGTTCACTGAGCATTTATGATTTGTGTATTTATGTTGTTTAGAAGATTTGGGAAGTTTTCCCCAACAATTTCTTTGAATACTCTTCCTAGACCTTTACCCTTTTCTTCCCCTTCTGGAACACCAATGAGTCTTATATTAGGATTTTTTATATTATCTATCATATCCCTGAGGTCCGTTTCGATTTTTTCAATTTTTTTCACCATTCTTTCTTCTATGCTTTCATTTTCTATTCTGTCATCTTCTAGGTCACTGATTCGTTGTTCAACTTCCTCTAATCTTGTACTATGAGTGTCCAGAATCTTTTTAATTTGGTCAAAAGTTTCTTTAATTTCCATAAGATCATCTATTTTTTTATTTAGTCTTGCAATGTCTTCTTTATGCTCTTCTAGGGTCTTATTGATATCCTTTGTATTCTGTACTGTGGTCTCATTGTTCATCTTTAGTTCTTTGAGTAGCTGCTCTAGGTGCTGTGTCTCCTCTGATCTTTTGATTTGGGTGCGTGGGCTTGGGTTATCCATGTTGTCTGGTTTTTTCATATGCTTTATAATTTTCTGTTGTTTTTGGCCTCTTGGCATTTGCTGAACTTGATAGGGTTCTTTTAGGATGTGTAGACCAATTGAAGTCCTTATCTCTAATTTATCAGATCTATAGCTTCGTGGAGTACACTTTCTCTAACTAACCAGCAGGTGGCGTCCACGAGCCAGCTGTTCTCCACAAGCCAGTTCTCCCCTGCTTTGCCTTTGTGGTGAGTGGGGGAGTGAGTCTTGTGGGGTCCAATTGGTGTACCAAGCTTGCGTGTGTAGTTGGTGTTCCCCGCCCTGTATATGGGGCGTGTTTCTGGGCAGTCAGGGAGTGGGGGTGGCTCTAACAATCAAATCTCCCTGGTGATCCTGGAGTTTTAAAGCTGTTGCAATAGTCTAATCCTTCAGTTCAGTCCTGCCACAGTTTGTCTCTGCCACTGACCCACAAGTCCTTGGTATTAGTGTATGGCTCCTGAGACTTGTGAGTGGGTCCGTCTTCCAGGCCGCGCACCCCCTGGTCCTCTGTTGAGGGATGACTGTGCTATGTCACAGGTGAGTGCCGTCCCCCCAGGGCGGTTCTGGGCTGCTGGGCTGTGTAGGGAGACTCCCAGTCTGCTGAAATGATGGCTGAATGGGGCTTTGTTAATTCACACTGCTCCACCTTCCCAACTCTGGGACAATCAGCTGAGGTTGCAGGGAAAGCTAATGTCCATGCCCAGTTTTGTGGAGTGTGCCTGTTATTTGAAGCACTTCCGTCACACTGGGTTGTCTGGGGCAGCTCTGGGCTATGGGGCTGGCGATGGGCAGGAGTGTTTCCTGTCCACCAGGATGATGGCTGTGAGCGGACACCCCCCTTTTCTTGGGAAGTTGTGGTGTTTAGTAAAATTTCTCAGCCACTGGATTATTGCCTTTTGTCTCAGAGCTCTCTTAGTTCTGCTCTTGTCTTGACCTGCCCAAATTGCAAGTCTTTGAAGCTTTCTGTATTGGGCTTCTTAGAGTAATTGTTTTAGAAAAAGAAAAAAGGATTAAAAAAAAAAAAAAAAAAGGCCCTCCTCACAGATCTAATGGGTTATTGAAATGCTAAGAGACAAAGCAATTAGGGCCATTAAGGAAAGGTCCACAGGGCAGAGAGATCAGCTTTTCTTCGGGATTTGCATATGAGCCTGAGGGCCTGAGCTCTGCCCTTCCCCTTTCTATGTTCACCAGAACTCCAAAAATCCTCCGCTTTTATTTTGGAGTTTTTCGTGCTGTTTTTTTCTATGTCTGTCTCCTCTCTGCTGGGCTGGCTGCTCTCAGATTCTCTGGTGTCTGGTCTCAGTCTATCTATGGTTGGAGTCTGGATCAGTAGAATGAGTTTCCGATAAGGGCTGCCACTGCAGTTCTCCCTTCTCCTTCCCGGAGCTGACAGCCCCTCCTCCCACAGGACTGAGCCTGGCAGGGAGGGGCGCGGGTCCCCTGGCCGCAAAAACTTACGGATTTCGCTGATCTCAGCAGTTCCACATTTTCATGAGTGTTGTATGAAGTATGCCCAAAGTCAGATTGCTCTGTGGTGTCCAATCCACGCAGTTCCTGGCTTCTACTTTCCTGGAGGAGTAACTAAAACATACAGCTTACCAGTCCGCCATCTTGCCCCGCCTCCCTCATTATTTTTCTAATGTCTCTGGGATATTAGTTGACTCCTGCCCCTTTCCTTCTCATTATGGTTATTGGTACTTTTTCTCTTTTTTTCTTGATTCTTCCTGTTTGGATTTATCAGTTCTTTTTAAAGAAACTGCCGTTAGATTTATCTCTGTTGAAGGCTTGTTTTCTTTTTCTAGTTATTTTTGTTTTCTTTAGTCTGCATTCATGTTTTTAATTTGCTGTTTATTGTGTATAGTTAAATGTTTTTGAGTTAGATTATTAGAGCATTGATTCAGTTTTTTTGCTAATATATTTATTCAAGGCTACAATTTTCCATTATGACTGAATTTAGCTGCAGCCCACTTGTTTTGGTATGTTTCATTTACAGTAGCATTTAGTTCAAAGCATTTTCTAATTTTCATTGTGGTTTCTTTCTTTGATGCATGGATTATCTGAGATTGTTAGGTTCCAAATATTCTAGTTACATTTTTGTTACTGATTTTTAGCTTATCTGCCATGGTCAAGAAATATAATCCATGTGATTTCAGTACTTTGAAGATTTTTGAGACTTATTTCAGGCCTAACTTATGGCCAATATCAGCAAATGTTCCCAGGTGCAGTTTAACAGGTACACATTACAGCTATTGGATGTTCTCTTCTATATATGTTAAACATGTCAATTTTGTTAATTATATCTTTCAAATCTCTGTCTCTTGATTCATTGTTTTATCAGGTGCTGAAAGAGGTGTGTTAAAATTTCAATCTATAAATGTGGTATTGTCTGCCTCTCCTTTTAGTTTTGTTATTTTTGACTTTACGTTTTTTAGGTTATGTTATTAGGTGAATAAATTCAGATTTATGTCTTAGTTCAGAATTGACCCCCTTTATTATTATTGAACACTTTCATACCTAATTCTTTCATACCTAGTCATGCTTTTTCCTATAAAGTCTAATTTGTTTGATATTAGTAGAGCCATACCAGTTTTTTTTTTGGTTATTGTTTACATAATATATATTGTCTCATTATTTTTTAAAATTTTCAAACTTCTTTTCTCTATATTTGAGGCATATCTCTTACAAACAGCTTATAGTGGGATTTTACTATATTAGATATCCAGCCTGACAATATTTTGTTTTTTAATTGCACTGACTTAAACCTTTTACATTTAATATGATTACTGATGTATTTGTTTATATTTACCACATTGCTCTTTCTTTTCTATTTGTCTCATCTATGCTTTGTTTTTTCTCCTTTCTTAAGTTTTTTTGATTAATCAAATTAGTTTTTATTATTCTATTTTCTCATTTATTAGCTTTATAATGATACATTTAAAATTTATACTTCTAGTGGTCACTGTATACACACACACACACACAGAGCTATCTATTATCTATCTATCTACCTATATATCTATCTATCTATCTATCTATCTATCTATCTCTCTATCTATACCCTCAAAGATTTTTAGTGCTGTTCAGGACAATGTCTGATACATTTATAAGTAGCATGGTGTGATTATATAATTTATTGTCCACACCTGTAGCAGAAGAAGGCACTATTAGTTTTTTGAGAGTGAAAGGGGGTGCTATTCATCATCATGTAGGGGCAACAGATGTTAACAGATCCTGTCCTGGGCCAACCTCTCCATGTGTGATTCTCCTGATAAGGCACTGGTTCTCAAGACCTCTGCTTGACAACTGAAGACCACTTACTTTAAGCAAGAAGTGGTTCTAGGTGCCTGAAAGTCAAACAAGATATGGTCTCTCCTCAGAGTATTTTCTCTTCATGTTATTAAACACTGAGTCTATAATGTTTAAAAAGACTCTACATCTGAGTTTTTCCCTCAACCCCTCCAAAAAAAAAAAAGTCTGGGGGATGGAGGAGAGGAAGGAGCATTATTGTAGACAGAGAGTATATGGAAGGAGGATAAATTAAGGGATGAGGAAACCAATGAACTGATGCACATTATAAGCAGTTTGAAAATAAAAGATGGGGAGAAATGGATGGAAGGTCAACAGTTAGATGAAAGTTTTTGTAAGCTAAGGGAGATGTTGTCATGAAGGAAAAATAAAAGTTGCTACTGGAGAGGGAAAGCTTTAGGAGACTGAACTGGGTGGGGTTAGGGAGAGAGAAGGGCTAAGAGTAAGATTTCCAGGAATCTGAGAAAGCTACATGATCTGTTTAAACAGTGATTATGCTCAGTAGTTGGGCTAATGCACAGTAGGAAAATTGTGTATGTTTTTTCGGAAACACTGTTTTCTTTCCCCCAAGTCATTATTAGAACTCAGTTGGTTATGAGAAATGCTTTATTCATTACTTTGGGGATACCAAATAAACTGTATCAGTTTACAAAACTCTCGTCTGCCACCGGAAATATAAAGACTTAGTTGTCGATGTTAAAGTATAAACAGATTGATAAGGAGGCCCTGAGCAGTGGTGATATTTTTTCAGAGGTGTATATTGACAATGCATTTTTATTTTCTGTGTGTATGTATATGTGTGCACACGGATGTGTGTTCATGTAAGCAGGTACTGGAATGTTTTTTTGCTTCTTTCCATTTTCTATATGTCCATACTGCTTTGGGATTTATAACAGCATCAGTTTTTAATTGCATTTAATAAGGTTACAAAAAACCCTGCTAGCCAAATTAGATAAAACCCAAGTTAGTAACCTTCTCTCTCTACCCCAAGCAAGCTGTGCCCCACCACCAGCCAGAGCGCCAAGGAAAATAGTCACTCCACATGTCTAATTGTTTGAGAAACTGCTTTTGAAAAAATCCATTTTAACATCACTGCTCAATTTAACTTGGCTTTTCTTCTCTCCCAAAAAAAGAATTTTTCACGAAAAAAAAAAAAGCAGTAGTCTGTATCAAATAAATTAGCTTGACTCTGAGTCAGTTCCTGGGAGATGTTTCTGCCGCTTCAGTTCAGACCAGTTGGTAATCTCACCTGACGCCGGAGAGTGGGTGGCTGAGACCCGAGATGCATTATTCTCCTGTGCCTCCCAGACATTAGTGTTTTGGCTGCTGGTCCTTTGTTGGAGAGGGGGGTTTGTACTGGCAAGGTCCTCTTTCTCCATTTAGGGACAGGCGTTCTAGTTTTCCTTTCATCTGCATTGAAGTCACTGAAATCTTAATCACCTCAGAAACTCTGCCATGCAAAAAGAAAGAAACCCCAGTCATCACAGTCCCCTCATTTGCCTTGAGAAGCAGCTGGTTTCATAGAGTGTGTGTGTGTGTGTGTGTGTGTGGTGAAAAGGGGATAGAGAACAGGATAGGGCAGATGGTCTGTCAAAGGATATGGATGCCAAGTTATAAAAATTGTAAAGCATATTTTTTTCAAGACCGCATTAATTCCTTGACAGAATCCACAAGGCTCAGTGTTGGCAGCTGTGAAAATTCCTCTGGGTCTGTCATGTGAGTGGCTGTTACCAGGAAGGCTCAGCAGTCTTGTCTTCTCTCTCCTGATGGACACACTAAGGGTTCTGTTAAGTAACCTCTGGTTCTTAGGGACCAGTGTCCTTTTCAACTTTGAAATCAAGCCCTCTCACAAGATTTCTCAGCTTTAAAACAAGGCTGAGCTAAGTCTGACACTGGCTAACCAAGTCTCAAAATTTACCGCTTTCCTGAAATCATTTTGAGGTGACAGAAACATTTGTGTGCGTGTGTGTGTGTGTGTGTGTGTGTGTGTGATGACATTACTTTTACACTGTACAGGATTTATGTAGGAAACATTAAATAGGTCACTGTTTTTATAAAGGAATTATTTCTGGATGGTTATACATTTTTCTTGGATATGGCTGGGCTGTTAGAAAAGTATGCCGTAAATGTGCAATTTGCTGTGCATTGATAGGCTATTTGGGATGTTAACATTTTAGTCCTTGTGTTGTTAAGACCATTTTTGTTGTAATTTTTAAATCTTAACTCAAATAAACTAGGCATAGGGGTGAATTTATTGCAAGCACATGTGGCCTTTCATGGATTTGAATGAGGAGTTGGACAAACTATGAGAAAGGAAGAAACAGCTGGGCTTTTGGAACTCCTGAAATCAGAGGCTTGAATACCTCCAGAATATTCTTTCACCATTTCTTGCCTCTGTTTCTCTCAGTTTGCTTCTTTCTTACTAGGTGAACCAGTTTCCTTCCCATGGTGGGGAACCAGGCAATAATTTCTAATGTTTGCATCTTGTACTCCCCACTTCCAGAGAAGGTGGCTGTACGTTTGAAAGTCCAGGGAAAGGATTTCATTAGCCCAGCTGGACAAGATTTCCAACCCCAGACCAATCAGCAATGGTCAAGAAAGGGGCCCAATTTGGGTCATGTGTCCACCTTGATCCAATTAATATGGCCAAGGCATCAGATCTGGCAAGAACTGCTTTAATGGACATCAACGTAGAAATAGAGAGGTCCTATAAGTGAAGAGGTGTGCTGGGGGATATCATAAATGTTTCCTAAGGTCCTTTTAGGATTAGAAGTATTTGAAAGATAAGGTTCAGATGGAAAGGAAAGGAGTCAGTATTGTTTACTTGACCTTACACACAAAACTTTATAACCTGCACATTCTGTTGGTATAGACTTATGAGGAATTTTTCTAAATTTACACCATTGGAAAATATCTCCTTGAAGATATATTGACTTTGTTTAAAGTTGTCATCAGCCCTCAGGTTCAGGTTTCTTTAGCATTGTTTCACTTATATATTTTGAATGAGGCAGAAATGGTTGTGTGGAAATAAAATGATTAAGCCCTTCTCCATTTAATCTTTTGGATGAATGTGAAAAAGAGGATTTCTGTAAGAAGAGAGAGGAGCAAAATGAGAAAAGCAGACTTTCCTGAGCTAAAGGAAATCATGATTATGGAATTTGAAGGTGCTCACCTAGTTTTCCAAGCAGGATTGGTGACAAAAGACACACATGCATATCTTGGTGAAGTTTCAGAACTCAAAGGGTTAAAAAGAGAACAAGGTTGCTGACAGGAAGAACAGATTACTCATAGTGATGGCATCAGCTGGTTCGTCAACCCTGAAAACTGTAAGTAGTAGAATAAATGTTGAGAGAAAGGACTATATCACAATACTCTTATTTAGTCAAAATTTATTCACTTGTCAGGGGAAAGAGAAATATTTGCAGACAGGTAAGGATTCAATGAGAAAATTATTCACATACCCCATGTGAGGTAAATGCTAGGGAAAATCCTTAAATATCTGATGAATCAGAACAGAGACCTCAAGGAAAGAAAAGATGAAGAGGAGGGAAACAGAGGGGATAAATGAGTATGCATATCCATTTACCTACTTACCTGGGAACATGAAATTAAGTGCTAAATAAGTTCTCTTAAAACAAAGAGGATAAAAGATACCTTTATGATGAAGATATCTGGCAAATACCATCTTAACCAAATAATCAAACTTACTATTACTAGTAATGGGACAAATTGAAATTATGTGCCTCATGATATGATGCACTAGGAATCACATCTATAAAATATTCTTGTTAAAATGTTTAACCTGAAACATTTATGAGGAAACAATCAGGCATATCTATGTTGTGGAAAATTTTTGCACACAATAAAATATCCACTCATGAAAGAATAAAAATCAAGGGAAGATATCCAAATTAAAAAAAAAAAAATCAAGGGAAGGAGACTATTCTAAAGATATATGAGAGCTAAATGCAACATATGGTCATTAATTGCACCTGGATTAAAAAAAATAATCCACAATTATAAAGAAATTATTGGGACAATTAAGGAAATTTAAAAAAGGTTGGATATTAGATACTATCATTTCATCCATGCTACATTTCTTAATAGTGATGTTGATATGCTAGTCACACTGGAGACTGTCTTTACTCTAAGGGAATATATGCTCAAATATTTAGGAGTAAAGAATTGTCACGTGTATGAGTTACCCTCAAATGATTCAACAAGAGATAAATATCTGTGTGTACGTAATCTCTATGAAAGGGAGAATGAGAGAGAAAAAGAGAAGGACTAGGTGACAAAATGTTACTAAGTAGTGAATCTCTTGCAGTGTATGGATGTTCATTGAAATATTCTTTCAACTCTTCTTGCAGTTTGACATTTTTCAAAATAAAAGTTTTTGGGGGAAAAGGAGAGATGTTTTAAAGTATTTTTTTAAGAATCGAGGAGTTGGGAGTAAGATATGACCAGGGAAAAGAAAAAGCATTCCAAAGTTGTCTCACCTAGAGTTGGGAAAGAGGGGAGGAAAGTGAAGAAGTGAAAGTATTTTAAAGTCTCATCTTACTGGGTACATGGGAGGGAGAAATGGGAGTGAAAGAGAGCACACTGTGGTGAGGGATATAGTGTTTCTTAGTGGAAAAAATAATTAATATGTTTGATTTTAAGCACCAGAGAAGGTTATTATTAGTGGAATGAGAAATATGTGGTAGGAATTCTAAGTTAACTGTGGATGGTGTGACAGAGCTAATAGCAACTTGATCAAACCTGCAAAATAACAAAAAAAGGGAAATAATAAATATGAAGTAATATGAAAATAGTAAAATCAGGTAAATAAGACTACCTGTGAATTTTGCAACTCAAAAAAGATTGACAAGATGATTGATATGATCTAAAGGAAATCTACACCCCTCTATTATGTCTCCAATGTTTGGGCAAATCTGTGGGTCTAATCCTTTGTCAAATAGCAACTAATTTATTATCACATCACTACAAACACTCCCGGAGTCCAGAAGGTAGTGCAAAAACATATTTTCTTTTTCCATTGTATTACGTTTCAGCCCAAATATGTTCACCTGGACTTGGGTGTCCTGGGGTGTTGACTTTTTCTGGTCCCCTTTCCTCTTGCCATCCCTACCCACGATCCCCTCAATTCTACCCCAGGATATTGGCTCCATCTTGGAGCAACATTTTCAGTGGACTCGGTGGACTGGCTACATAATTTGTGGGGCCCAGTGAAAAATGAAAATGTGGGGACCCTTATACCAAAATGTCTAAGAATTTCAAGATGATGGCAGGGGAGTCAAACCAGGAGCAAAGCCCATCTGAGCACAGGGCCCTGTGTGACTGCACAGGTTAAATGCCCATGAAGCTGTCTCTGCCTCCAGGTTCTGAGCATCTTGCCTGACTCCATCCTTGGGAGGTAGCAGTAGGATCTTACTGTGCATCATAGTGGGAGGACTTAAGTTTCTGAGACTAACCCAGGTAGGAGACAAATTTTTCCCTTGCTAATACTGACTGCTTCTCTTAGTGTAACTCACTTGCATTATTATGCTAACAACATCTCTATATGAAAGTATTGCTTCCCCACGAAGAATGAGGGGGGAAGGAAAGAAGGCAGTAGGATGGAATCATAATTCTGCTTTGCCAAAAATTATGGTAGAGAGGTTGGAGACTAAGTAGCACAGGACTGAAAGTGCTGCATTCTCCATTTCCTTCCCTTTTACAGAAAAAATGGGGGCAATTAAATGAGCTACTAGAGGATTAGTGAAGTTAACTTTGACGATGATGCATTTGGCTATTACAATGATATTTTATTTAGAATTGAAGCAGGTGCTCATTGTCGCTAAGAGCGAGGGTGCATTTTAAGCTTACAAAGTAATTTTATCTCAATGGCCCTAACACGATTAGAGATATTCCATTAAGCCAAGCACATCACTGGATTACATTATTTTTCCAATACACACTTCATGTATCAGAAGTTCGATTATTTAAACTCATTGTAGAAAAATATGCTGGCAACATCTCAAAATAACTAATTGACAATCAAAATCGTCGTTAATGCTGCCTCACTGTTGCTGTTTGGTTATGCAGCAATCAGTATCCTCTGAATACTTATTTTGGTATATTAAGAATTGCTTAGAGGCCTGACTGCTGCTTTTATGCTGAATTCCTAAGAAGCAAAATATTTTGCGCTTGGAGTCCCAGGCAATTCTTTCTTCCCCTAGGGTTTTCCTGCCATGTCCTCTGATTTTCCAGTGAGTGTTACATTGTCACAGGTTTTCCTGGCAAAGAAATTATGTCCAGGTCAATCTTGGCATGGAGGCAGTGGAGTGTTAATGTAAAAATATAAACTTTAGAGTCATAGAAAATTGGATATGCCAATTAACTTCTCTTTTTTTATTTCTTATAAAAACAATTAAGCAGTTAACAAAAATATCAAACCTTATAGCAAGTTTTAAAATAAAAAGCAAAAGTCTCCTGCCCCCACCTACTCATACTGCCAGAGGCAACCCTCTTAACTGTTTCTCAGTTTAGTTCTTTTAGTGGTAACCTCCAGAACTCTAAATAATGTTATTTATGTATGTGTCTATTTGTTAATATTAAACATGGTCCATTCATTACCCCACAAAAGTACCTACCCTTTCCTCATTGTTACTAGGTATATTGTTATTTAAGTTCTGTTAGTCAACTCTAAATAGTCATCTTGTCTATACAATGGAGTAAGAATAAATATCTACCTCAACGCCTTGTTGCAGGAATTAAAGGAGACAACCTGTGTTAAACATTTAGCACAGTGTCTGATACACTGCAGATAAATATCAGTGTTTGTGCCAGCTCTGGGCCTGTTTGTCTTTAGATCCACTCCTCACCCTCCCCTTCGCGGTTCTGCAAACCCCTGCAAGCTGTGCTTATAAGGCTGCCACGTCAGCTGGCTTCTGGCTGGATTTGGCCAATGAGAGGTCAGAGGGCAGGAGGAAATGAGAAGCCAGAATATTTACCCTTTGTCCTTTCTGCGTCAGGTGATATTTCTGACAGTTTCCGCTCTCCTTTCATGGCTCCAGCTCCAAAGTGTATTCCTGCTGGGCCTCCAGATGCTTCCAGGTGATGCAATAATACTGCCTCATCTTTTTTTTATTCAGTTTTATGAGATATATTCACATATATATATCACAGTACCGTCATATAGTTGTGCATTCATCACCCCAAACTATTTTTTGAACATTTTCCTTGTACCAGAAAAAGTGAAAATAAGAATAAAAAATAAAAGTAAAGAACACCCAAAACACCACCCCCCCCGCCCTATTTTTCATTTAGTTTTTTTGTCCCCATTTTTCTACTCATCCATCCATACACTGGATAAAGGGAGTGCAATCCACAAGGTTTCCAAATCACACTGTCTCCCTTGTAATCTACATTGCTATAAAATTGTCTTCAAGAGTCAAGGCTACTGGGTTGTAGTTTGATAGTTTCAGGTATTTACTTCTAGCTATTCCGATGCATTAAAACCTAAAAAGGGTAATCTATATAGTGCATTAGATTGTCCACCAGAGTGACCTCTCAACTCCATTTGGAATAGCTCAGCCACTGAAACTTTACTTCGTTTCATTTCGCATCCTCCTTTTGGTCAAGAAGATGTTTCAATCCCATGATGTCATTGCCTCATCTGTTTGCAGGTGGTAGTGACTTTCCGTGGTTGCTGATTTTTTAGTTGCCTCATTATTCCCTGGTTGGCTGCTTAGCCTCTGTTTTAGTTTCCTAGCTACTAAAATGATTACCATACCATACAATGGATTGGCTTAACAACAGAAATTTATTGGCTTGTGTATTCAGAGGCTAGAAGGCTTGCTTCCTCCCCAAGTCAGTATCCTTTGGCTGTCTGGCAATCTTTGGGGTTCCTTGGCTTTTCTGTCATATGGCAATGTACATGGCAGCATCTTCGTTCTCTTAAAGGTTCTGTTGACTTCCAGTTTCTGGCAGCTCCCTGTGGCTTCTCTTTCTGTGTTCAATTTCCTTTGCTCATAAGGACTTTACCCATATTGGACTAAGGCCCACGCTCATTCAATTTGGCCTCACCTTAACTAATAACATCTTCAAAGATCCTATTTACAAATGGGTTCATGCCCACCAGGGGTTGGGATCTGAACGTGCCTTTTATGAGGACATGATTCAATCCCCAATAGCCTCTTCCATCTCCTATAAAACCAATGACCTCTTTTAAATATCTTTATAATTTAAAATAAAACAAAATAAAACCACCACCTCAGAATGGTTTTGTTTTTCTGGTTGGATGCTGATTGACAAAGTGTTGGCAGTAGAAACCTTCTTTTCTTGGGTTTTATGTTTCCATGTGGAGGGACTTTCATTAGAGAAACATTCCTAGTCTCTTTGCCCTATTATTAATTCCTCCCAAGTCAGAGCAGTGACAAATCTGATGGGTGAGATTGGCAGGAGGAAAAGTTATGCATAGTTCAGCCCTTTTCTTTCTCTTTATTCTTCGGGGCTTGACTGCCTGTAGAGAACATATATTCTTGTCTGCTCTCTGTGCTTAGGTAAAAGGGGCCAGTCCCTGGGGGCAAAGCCTGAGGTGGTCCAGCTGTCAATGAGTTAGTAGGTCTTCCTAATTCTGGGATGCAGTAGTAGGAAGCCATTGTTGCTGCGGACCTAGTTCAGGGTTTCTAGTTGCTTTTTATTATTAAATCTGATGCTTTGCTTCTGTTCTCTTGACTCCATTGTCTCTCTTCCAATTCCATAGTCATGTGGAAACGGAGGTATCTATTTAGCCTCTGCAAAAACCAGTTGTTAGCTATTATTGTATTACAATGATCATGAAGAGGATGGTGATGATGAAGAAGATGATGAAGATGATGATGAAGATGATGGTGGTGATGGTGACAACTCTGGCCCTTATCCCTACCACAGCCTTTCAATGAACCAGTGGGCTTATTGCAAGTGCCGTGCACCTCGGTGGCATATGACATTTAGGCTTCACTTTAAAGTGCGGGGGGGGGGGGGGCAGCAGGCAGGCAGAGACCTCGCCCCACTGGCCAAATGGCAGAGGGAAGAGGGGCACTCACCTCCATGACAGGAAGGAATTCCTCCCCAAGAAAATCATTTGATCGCTTCAGAAAGCAGATTTCCTGGAGTTGCCTGTGATAAATGTCTCCCTTGCCAGGTGGTTTACACATATGGGAGTGGATGAGGTTTCTGGGCGGGCAGACGGCAAAGCTGTTCCATAGGCTCGTCTTCAATTAATCACCCTGATTTCTGTCATTCTTTCCGTTCCCGTCTCCATACCTGAGTATTCTGCGTTAGGAGCAATTGCCGCAGGAGCCTTCCCTTCTGTTCTGTCTGTACGTTGAATAATTCAACAGAAGCTCTCATCTGCAGTATCTCTTTCCTTTTCAGTGCCCTCTTACTGATTTATTCTCTTTTATATTTACTTTAGTTTCAAAGACTTTAGGAGGGATGGAAGCTAAATGCATGCACTTGGTGGACAGTTTAGAACCGGAAGCCTTTACTTAATTGTTCAGAGCCCCAGTTTCCCTTTTGAAACATGGGGACAGTCACAGTGAATGCTAAAAAGGGCCTGGGAGTGTGCTTTCTGCATATTAGGAGATCAATAAATGATAACTTTCTTATTTATGTGATATTCTTGGTATCTTTTATCATTTTGGTGGAAAAAAAAAGATGCTTAAACATATTTTCATTATGTGGTGACTATCAGGGCTGTTCATGACTATCCTGGGCCTTTTTCCTCACAGGTTCCTGGGGGACTGCATATCGTCCCACTCATTCTTGAAGCTAGGGCTGGCTGTGGGTCTCGCCTTAGCTACTGCATTGTGACTGGGAGGTATGTGTGTTAATTCTGCAAGGGAGCTTTAAGAGACGATGTGTACTTTCCCAAGCTCTTCTCTCCTGGCTTGGTGAACAGAACATTTCAAGATAGTGGCTGCTGGATTATTCTCACTCCTGGAAAGATGATTGGTCCCAGGCTGACCTGTGGTGGATGTGTAGTAAGGGAAATAAATAAATCTTTGTGGCTTTAAGAACCTGAGTTTTGTGGGTTGTTACTGAGTATAATTTAACCTGTTCTAAATAATACATGTTACATCAAACTCTTCCTCCTGGTTCCTTCCACCCTACAACCCCCATGTCGTTGTTAATTTTCACTTCCCTATAATGTCTAAGACTGAAGGTACAAGCTAGGTTATTCACATGGCTTTATAGGTTTTGTGTGTGGTTTTGAATATGGGCATGACTAAAATTTTCATAATTTCTAACACTTTAAACAATGAAGACTTGATAGCAGCTTTTGGAGACACTGTTTTGGGATAGATAAATCCTGGCTTTGAAATCAGACAGACTCCCGGACTTGTCAGCAGCTATATGACCTCATGCATGTTTCTTAATCTCTCCAAAACTTAATTTCATTATCTGAAACAAATGAGGATAATAATATCTAAAATGTCAAGGACTGGGCACTTTAGTTTGGGAAGCACAGCCTCTTCCCATTCTCATCCTGAGCAGGGATAACAAGCATCTCCATCCACAGTTAGTGTTATCCCTCACTGTCAGTGTGAGCAGACACCAAACTCAAACGCTGCTTCTCAGGGGGCTCTATTAGGTTTTCTCCTAAAATCCCATCCCCCACCCCAGCATGCTACAAGGAGGTCATGTTTTACAACATTTTGAGAGTAAGGATCTTAGTATTCTGAGATGCTCTGTGCGTACTCGGAGGATAATCTGGTCTTTTCCTCCTCAGGTTGATAATCTAATATTTGCTCCTAGTGGATGCCCAATCGAGCAAGAGATGCTACCTGTTCTACCTACTGGGGTAGTTCAACCCAGAAAATTTCCTGTTACTTCCTGCCCCAGAACTGCAGGTGTCTGCTTGCCTTGGATAAGCAGTCATTCCCAGAACAAAGAAGTTGTGTTTGAGAATGACTCAGGGGCCAGGCCACCTCCGTTAGACTCAGAATGGGTCTGTGCTGATGGCAGGCTGGGTGGCAGCCCTGGTAGGTTGCAGTCCACCTCCGATTGCCCCTGGCTCTCTAGGGTTTGCAATTGAGAGCCTGAGTTTCTGGAGACCCTCACTAAATCTAGTCTTTGCCTCATATGCCTTGAAAACCCCACTCTACTTTTCAGAGGATATTTTTTTGCTTAGGATTCTAGCATGCAATGCCATGCAGCTCCCAAATATGGCACATGATCTGGGAAGAAAATCTATGTGATTGAGTCTGCCCAAGCCTGTGCCAAAAGCTCTGCTTGTGTCTGATTCCCTGACAGCAACCCTTTAAGGGGGCAAAGCCCTGATTCCAACCCTCCTGCCTCTGCTCAGAATTGGCAATTGCTTTGGGTTAAGTGCAGCTGCAGAGTCAACCCCAACTTTCAGAGGTTTCTCCTTAACTTTCTCCAGTTCTTGTTGTCTCAGCAGCACTCTGCTGTCTTCAAACACACAAACTCTGTATTTTTATCTGGCTGCTTTTCTAGTTATTCTCAGTGGGAGGCTGTTCTGTTACAAGCTACTTCCTCTCACCAGAAGTGGAAGGCATTTATAGTTTTGTTTTTTCCCCCTCTCTTTTGTTTTGACATAAATAGTAACATTTTGATGTCAAATTCTGCAAATTGCTTCTATTGCTTAGAACTATGTTTTGGTAATCTTTATACACACACTGATGATATATGTATATGGCTTATATATAGTATATGTATTTACTTATTTTTATCTGCAACATACTATCCCATAGTACAGTTGGACTCCAGTTCTTATCACTATTCCCTTCTTTATTGACACCTGGATTGTTTTCATTTTAAAAATTAATTTATTTTTGGCATCATAAGCAATGTTAAAGAAAACAATCTTGAAGGATTGGTGGTATGTTAAAATTTTTAAAAGTATTCCAAATGGCATCCCACCTCACCAAAAAGTAAAACTAAAATAAAAGAACACCTGTTTTCAACTGTATCACATGATATAAAGAGCAGCCACAAAGAAAAAGAATGCGATGCAGATAGTACCAATTACTGATTAAATACTAAGCATGGGTTCTTGTATATACGTATGGAAAGGGTTAGTTGGGAGAGGGAATTCAAGTCTGATTAGGATGGAATAATATGACAATGATGTGAGATGAGCCTCTTAATTGGCGGGTTTAAGGAGCTAGGATGACTTTGAGTCATGGCCAGGGATGCCGAGTATCAGTTATATTTTATTTGGACTGTGGAGATTGAATGTAAATATTTCCAATATTTTCTCTGAAATTATCTTTATAGCTGTATTGGATTGTGTTTTACCAAAAATGATAAGTTACCCGAACCTGATATTGGAGCTAAATAATGTTCTGACAGATTGTGCTTTTCTTTCTCCTTAGACCACATTGTCAAAAGAGTTGCCATGTTAACTGGACACTTGCATTCAATTGGAATAAAATATCAGAAAGAGAGAGAGATCTGGCTTTACTTATTTAGTTCTTATAGTAAGAGTATGGGTTACAGGTAAGGATGGAAAAACCTTTTATTAAGGGTTGAATGGAGTCTCCCCAATGGTTATGTTGAAGTCCTAATGCCCAGGACCTCAGAATTGACCTTATTTGGAAATGGGGCTGTGGCAGATATAATTAGTTGACGAGGGTGGGCTCTTAATCCAGTATTATGGTGTTCTCATAAGAAGAGAAGAAGAGCTATGGAGACACACAGGGAAGAAGGCTATGTGAAGATGGAGCTAGAGCCTGGAGTTAGGCATCTACAAGCCATGGAACACCAAGCAGTGCTGGTCACCACCGAAGCTACAAGAGGCAAAGAAGGATTCTTCACTAGAACCTTCAGAGGGAGCATGGCCTGCTGACATCTTGATTTTGGACTTCTAGCCTCGAGAACTGTGAGAGAATAAATTTTTGTTGTTTTAAGCCACCAAGTTTGGGGCAGTTGATCACAACAGCCGTAGGAAACACATGCACTTTCTTAACATTGTAATAGTTAAGAGGTGGCTTTTTGTACCTAGCATTAGAATGTGTATGAAACCCTTGGAATCATAGTGTAACTGTGAAAGCATGGACTTTCTTTTTAAATTTAAGAAAGGAGAGAAAGTTCCGGTGGCCCTCATGTCTGCAGAACACTCCAGTTCCCTCAGCATTGTATGTACAGGATTCCCTAGGATGCTACATGTGCTCTTTCCTTCCCCAGCAGGCTCTGAGAGCATCATGTCTCTTTCAAATCAATGAACTTCCAGTGAAAATCACTCATTAACAGGGTGCGTAAAATAAAATGTACAAGGTCAACATTACCTTCTTTTGGAAAAAAAGCCATATGTGTTGTTAAATGTTGTCATTTTGCAGCAGCAAACATAAATATAATTTATAGGAATTTTTGAAAAAGAAATTAAGTCACAGCCTCCTTTCCTTCCTCCTTCCCCTCTGCCTGTTGTCACTTGCTTTCCCATGAAGAGGACTTCTTGCAAGAAAATGGCTTAATAGTAAAAGCATATTGGACTTGTTCCAAATGTTGGTTCATTTTATTTATACTTTCTTCATTTTGATCCCTTTTCAGACACTTAAGCTGAAGTTCTGTAAATGGTTTTAAATAAAACAAAAGTGACACATTCCAGAAGGCTGACAGAGCCCAGGTAAAGGCAGAGGAGGAGAGAGAAGTGTGTGTGTATAGGGGGGTGGGTAGAGGAGAGGGGGGATGGTTGTACTCCTTTAACCAGCATGTTACTCTGCAAATAACTGGAAAAACCAGTTATCTTAACTAAACTAAATGATTTGCCTTGGGAAAGCTAGGGAAGCTAAGGTCAGAGCAGGAACTCCTCTTCATTCTGATACCTGGAGCCCACAGCATAAAAATAGACTCTTTCCCCACATACATAGATCTCCCAGCAACTTCCTGTTCTTGGAATAAGGAGTAAATGCTAACTTGAACAACATACAAAATAGAATCTAGGTGACAAAATGGAATATGGAAGGGTGGAAAGGATGCGGTAGGAAGTGTAACATAATGGGGAGAAACCAATGTACTGCCTAAAGTTGGAACAAGAAACAGAACTTTAGACTTTTTTTTTTTAAAGTTACAAAATAAATATATAAAACTAACACAATAGTCTAGATTTTGGAAAGAGAGATCAGAAAGGAAGGCATTTGTATGTGTGAGGAAATCCTCATCTTTCATAGTGGAGATTCAATGTCTTAAATACTAGGTTGTCTTAAGTTGCAAGGGTCATGATTGGCAGCTCATGGTCTAGGTTTGTTAGACACATTAGAATTTTAGCTTAGACAGTACCTTCATTATTTTTGTATTTGACATTAGACAAGGTATGTACTTTTCAATTGTAATCTACACTACTCCCTATTGCCTTATACATAGCCCAATACAAAATTTATATTACCTGCTTGATCTCTATAGATATTTGTATATACAACCTTGATTTAGATAAGGAAGTGACCACCAGGTCTAAAAACAAACATGATTAAAAACAGTTGCCTCTGGGAACTTGGGGTGATGAGAGGTAGGACAAGGGAAAGCTTTACATTATAAGCTGTTCTGTTCTATTTTTAAACTAAATATGATTATATAAACTTTGATAAAAATAGAAACGAACAAAATGGGAAGAAGGACTGAGAACAGAGTGAAAGAAAGAGTACTGTGCCTCTTAGGGAAAACTGAGAAAAGGGAAAAGGGGGAAGAAGAGAGCAACGTAGTAAAGAAGGAGAGAGAGGAATTGTATTTGGGAGATTCCTAGAACTAGATTGGAACTTTGGTGTCCTGTGGTTTCCTCTCTAGACATCTCCCTCTTTCCTGTTACTGGAATATAGGCTTTGGCAAGCTTGTGTTCCAGTGCCGCTGTAAGCTCTTGTTTGCTCTTTAAACCTGGCCCAACCTCTTCTGTGCTCTTTTAGTTATGAGTAAGATTGCCTGGTGTCCTCTACAGGGGAGCAGAACTGAATGTTGGATACGTAATGATCTGGAATATTATTGGTCTATTTATAACTCAGAGTAGATGACATTCAAGCCTGTAGATTTCCTAGAGTTATAGTGAATCCATGTGAAATCCTCTACTAGAATTGAGACCTTATTTTTATTCAATAATATAGTTACTAGTCAGCATTTGTGAAAAATGGACAATTGGTTGAAATAGCATTTGATAAAATAATAATTTCTGCCTTTATCCAGGGGATAAATCTAATCAACAAATTCAAATTAGTTTAACTAAAGAATATTGATAAGAAAATCTTTATGTTCAGCTATTCACTGATATTACTATTGGGGAAACTTCTAAAGTCTTAGACATGAGATAATGTCACTAATAATAATGTGACAGCATGGAATTAATTGTGGTAAGGCAATAAGAAGTGAAATGTAAATGTTAGTTTGATAATATAGTCATCAAGTAATCAGTGATAAGATCCTGTGCATAGTGATTTTAAAGCTATTTTAAAGCCTTTTCTAACACTAAAATGATTCTAATTCTCCAGAAATCAAGTTATGTTACATTTTTGTAATAGGAGTAATATTTTGAAAAGTACTAATGTACTTTTTTTAATAAGACCTTTGTCTTAATCTACTTTATACATCAATCCGCCAATGGGATAGGGTGGCAGATGTGAGATTGGAGGAGTGATATTCACCTGCTGGCTTTATAGTAAATAGAATCTATAACAAGAAAATAGGATCGAGGGGCAGGCATCCCTGAGAGAGAACTGATTTGCCAGATTCCTTTATCCCTACATTAGCATATCCCCATCCAAGCCTGGAGGAGCTTGCCCCTTGGATTCTCTATAAGAATGTGCAGAGTTAAATTTTTCTCTCTCACAACATTTTGTGCCACAAAAATGATATACTTTATTCTAGGAAAATCACTGGGGCATAGTCATCGTGCAACAACGCAACATAGTAGTTGGGATTTAGTTACATGACTTTACTATACATGGGTTATATATAAAACATCAACTTATGTTGTCTAGTAAAACTGTAGAGCTTTCCTCAGGTCCCCCACACTGAATTTCTACCAAGTGTCAAGGTAGATTAAAGACAAAGTTTTACTTTGGGACTTTCATAGGAAGAGTATAAATCATGGCCCAAAAAGAGACTGTAGAGGGAGGATTTTACTTGAGCTGTAATCATAGATGAGAACCTCATGTTAATTTAATTTGCAAGAGGTGATAAAAAGCTAATTATGAATCTGTAAGTACCCTTGATAAGGCTAGCACTTTCTCATTTCAATCAGTGTTTACTGGTGTATCATTAGGGTTAACTTTTCAAATTAGTAGCTGAATGCAGTCAGTTTCTCCTTTCATCTTTCTTCTCTTAAAATCAAGCTCTCTGCTTGTTTCCCACCAACCATTCACCTATGATTTTAATATCAATTGATAATTCTTGCCTTAATTAGTAATTTCATTAATATTTGAAGAAAATGGTATCATTTCATATACATTTATTAGCTGGAATTGTTCTGAAAGGAAAGGTTTTCCTTATCAATAGGGGCATTTTGTTATACTAGAATCGAGTTCTGACTGAGTAATTGCTTAGTTCTTTTCCTTTAATTACCAAATTTGAGATTGAAGAATTGGTTTCATAGCCCCTTAAATAGTGAAAAAATGAGATCTTTCGGACTTTTGTGCTTGTCAATGGATGCCTGGATTTTCATAGACTGTCAATCTATGTTCAGTGGCTCTCCTCCTGTTGCTTCTTCATGTTCAAATTGTCATTCCTTCAGCCAGCAGGAACCCCTTCAAGCTGACAACTATGTCCTTTTGGCACAGCACTGAGAGCTTCTTTGCCTTCTGACCCATTACGTTGTCCTAAACTCAACTTACACCTTTCCTGTCCCAGACATGGCATCCACCATTTACCCAAAGAATCAGGTTCCTTTTAGCATGAATGGCATTTGAGATAAAATGTGTGTGCTGAGGGTGCTCATTGAGGCTGGGGGAACAAGGCTTAGATGCCATTTCATAGAACACAGGCAGAAGTCAGATTGATATTTTAAATTTCATTTCAACATTACAGAGGTGTTTTAATTTAATTTCTTTGAGTTCACAAAGAAAATCTTGTTAAACCGAGAATCTGTTTGCTACATTTAACGGAATTACTTATTTTGCTTTATTCTGTGATATAAGATATTATTACCAAAAATAACTCTACAGAAGTTTATTTTCATGGAATACTTGAGAAATTTGAATTTTCCTTATGGTTCCTTTTGCCTCTAGAGGGCATTTCACTAAATATGTATGAAGTGCAAAAAGGTGTTTCTCTATTTAGTTATATTAACAGTCCGATATACGGATATATGGTTAGATTGATTTCTTTTGGTTTGTTTGAAATTTTAGGTGTCTTTCCACTTTAGTGTTTTTAAAGGTAATTCTTTTTTGTTAACTTTTTATTTTAAGATAATTTCAGACTTAGAGAAATTTAAAAATAGCACAAAGAATTCCTATATATCCTTCAGCCAGATTCCTCAAATGTTAACATTTCACCAAGTTTGCTTTATCATTTTTTTCTCTTTCTTTCTCCCTATACATATATTTAATTTTTTTTTCTGATCCACTTGAAAGTAAATTGTTGACATAAGGCCTCTTTACCACTAGCTAATTCAATAAGCACATGTTCTTTCTGGTGTAGGATCCAATTATGGATCACATATCGCATTTGATCATTACCTCTTTTTATTCTTCTTTAATCTTGAACAAGTCTTCAGTCTTTAAAAATTTTTTTTTTAAGTTTACTTAATATTTTTGAAGGATATTGGTCACTTACTTTGTAGAATGTCCCTCCGTTTGGGTTTGTCTGATTTTCCTCAGGATTTGATTCAGGTTTTGCCTTTTTAAACAGGAATACCATAAAAGTGATGTTGTATTCTTCTCAATACCTCATGTCCAGGGGCACGTGTCATTTATTTGTTCTGTTACAGATGATGCTAATTTTGGTTACTTGTTTAAGGTTAAGTCTGCCAGGTTCTCTACTGTAAATTTACTATTTTTCCACTTTGTAATTAGTAGATATATTGTAGGAAGACACTTTGAGTCTGTGTAAGTAAGTAGTCTGTTTATCATAAAACTCTCACCTACCATTTTTAACAATTATTGACTCTTGCCTGAAATAATTAGTTTTTGGTTGTTAGAGAGTGACATTCTAATTCTATCATTTTTTCTATGTTTATTAGTTGGCATTCTGATGTAAGGAAGAGCTGCTTCTTCTTTCCCATCTATTTATTAATGAATTATTATTTTATTCAATATGTCATAATATGTTATCATCATATTTATTTTGATGCTCAAATTGTCCCAGATTTGGCTAATGGCAGATTCTTCAAGTTGACCTGTGTGAGCTTTTGACATGTTTTCATTGTTTTTTGAGCTCTGTCCTTTTAGTTTTAGCTTTTCTGAATCTCTTTGTTTTAGGTGTGTTTCTTTATGTCACATATACATGGATCTTACTTTGAGAGCTAAAGTGTAAATAATTTTCTTTTAATAGGTAAGCTATGCCCATTGACATTTACTGATACAATGGATATATGTTTTGTCTCACTCAGATAGTGGGCCAGTTTGGATGTATTTTGTCCCCCAAAATGCCATTATCTTTGATGCAACCTTGTGGGGGAATTAGTGTTGATTAGATTGGAATCCTTTGATTATTTCCATGGAAATGGGACTCAATCAACAGTGAGTGAAATGTTTGATTGGATAATTTCCATGGAGGTGTTACTCCACCCATTCAGGGTGGGTATTAATTGGATCACTGGAGTCATATAAAGGAGTTCACAGACAGAAGGATTTAAGAGCAACTAAGAGTGACATTTTGAAGAGGAGCTGCAGCTAACAGAGGACAAAATGCCCCAAGAGCAACATTTTGGAGAATGCCATTTTGAAACGCAAACTGGGAGCAAGCAGACACCAGCCACGTGCCTTCTGAGCTAACAGGTTTTCCAGACTTCATTGGCCATTCTTCTGTAAAGGTACCCTATGGGTGACACCTTAGCTTGGACATTTTTACGGCCTTAAGACTGCAACATTGTAACCAAATAAACTGCCTTTATAAAAGCCAATCCATTTCTGGTATTTTGCATTCTGGCAGCATTAGCAAACTGGAACAGATAGTATGGTATATTTGCTGTGTATTTTTATCTGATACATTTTCTTTCTTTTATTTTATGTAAGTTTTTGGCTATTTAGGAAGTGTTCTGGTTTGCTAAGGTTGCCATTATACAAAATACCAGAAATGGATTTGCTTCTATTAAGAGGGTTTATTTGGTTAGAAATTTACAGTCTTAAGGCCATAAAAGTGTCAAAACTAAGGCATCAACAAGAAGATACCTTCACTGAAGAATGGCCAATGGCATCCGGAACATCTCTGTCACCTGGCGGACGCGCGTGGCTGGCTCTGTTGTTCCCGGGTTGTGTTTCAAAATGGCATTCTCCAAAATGTCTCTGGGCTTGTCTCTCTTAGCCTCTTCAGCTCATTGCATCTAACTGTCCAGGGGTCCTCTCTTAGTTTCTCCAGAGCAAACTCTGGGCTAGCATCTCTTAGCTTACCATCTCCAAACGTCTTTCTGTCCACAGCTCCAAGCATCAGCTTTTAACAGCCTTCTCCAAAATGTTTCTCTTTTATAGGACTCCAGTAATCTAATTTAGACCCATCCTGAATGGGCAGGGTAATACCTCCATGGAAATAATTTAATGAAAAGTATCACCCACATTTGGGTGTGTAACATCTCCATGGAAACAATCAAAATGTTCCACCCAAAAAGATTGGATTAAAAGATCATGGCTTTGTGGGGGGCATAATATATCCAAACTGGCACAGGAGGGTATGTATTTTTATTCTAGTGGTTACCTTTGTACTCATCTCTTTTTTATTCTCTTGGCCCTGTATTTTCTAATTTAAACTTCTATTATCTGATCTGTGAATTTTAATAGTCTACTTTAATTCCCATCTCTTGCCTATTGACAATTAGCTTATTCACCTTTCCCCTTTCCCTTTCCTTTCTTCTCCTTTTTTAGTTTATTTCTACTTAGAGCATATAACACAAAACATATTAACATATAATTTACAACATATAACTTATATATTTTCCTACCTCATCTTATTGTTTTACATTTTAAATAATCTCCCTTCAGTTAATTCTGATGCACAGCCTAGTTTGGAACCCACCATTTTAGAGATCCTTCTCCGTGTTGGAAGTAAATGATTCCTCAGCCCTTTGGGGACATAGTCTTTGAATAAGATAATTTACCATGGATCCATTTAATTATACAATCATATATCTGACATCTTGTACAGAAATAGATTATAAGACACTTATTTCCAGGCAATATTTCACTCAACATAATGTCCTCAAGGTTCATTCAAATTGTTGCATGCGTCGTGACTTCATTCATTCCTGCAGCCGCATAATATTCCATCATACGTATACAACACAGTTCGCCCCTCCACTCGTCAATCACTGGACCCCGGGGTTGCCTCCAGCCATGGACAATTGTGAATAATACTGCCATAAATATTGGTGAGGCATGATTCTTTGATTGACTCTTTTATTTTACATATTATTAGTCAATGAAAATCTTTATCATTTTATACATTACACAAGAAGCAGGTAGTCATTTTACTGTGAAATGGGCTTTCACTCTTACTGTTACCTGAGTTTTCTTATAAGAAATTATATTGAGAATCTTAATTTTTCTTTCTTTTTCTATAAAAGATTAAACTAGTTTAATGTGTTCACATTTACCTTGTCTAATAATAGTGAGTAAAGCACTGAATGTCAAAGGATAAGGAAGAATTAATTTAATTTCTGGGGTTTAAGGCTGAGTATTTATCTTTAAAAACTTACTGAAAGTAGAAAGCTAGAACACTCAATATTATTCAGTCATGTTGAGCTTTTGGTTTCACTGAAAATATTGATGTAGCATGCAGCACACCCAGGCAGAAAGGAGAGAAACGAAGGCAGAATTCTCTCAGGATTGCTGGTTGCCTCAAATGTTACGTTAGATAGGATTTGCCATATTCTATCATCAATATATATTATAACATTATTATATAAGTTTTTTCATATAAAATTTGAGATTTTATGAGTGTTATAACATGATTTAACGTGAATGGCAGAATCAAACTCTGTAGTAATAACAATATATGTTCGAATTCAATGAATTATAAAGTATATAGAGTGGATTCTAACCATCTATGAGTTCCTGGCTAGTCCATGTTTCTGAAGAAAATCAGCAGTAACTAGAATTTATAATTTTCTTTAAGATTTATGTAAGGCCAGTGAAATTTTTATACATGTGCAGCAGTCAAAATAACACATGTGGGGCAGCCTGTTTCTTTCCTCTGCTCACTCCTCATTCCTTAGTGCTGGAGCCAGAGGATCTTTCTCTGGGTGGGGCTCTGTTGGCTGGTAGATGTGATGGAATGAGCTCTCCTGAGTTTCCTTGGATGATTTGGTTGTTGTGGGGCCCATATGTATAATGGTAGAGCACAGAGAGGTCTCCACTGGGTGTCCCTGACAAGCAGATGTGCACATCTCAAGGACATTTCCTGTCTGTTTGACTCAGGGGTTTGGGGTTAGGCTTTTAATACTAAACTCTTATATTCCTTAAACCCACTACGATGAGGGCTGATTTCGTATAATAAAATATTAAAAAAATTTTTTTTAGTGAGAAAGCCATTCCAAAACTGAGATAGACTGACAGCTAGGCTCTTGCCCCAAACTCTTGGCTAAGTTGTGAATGCAAAGGAAAGTTCCTAAAGGAAATTAAAAGTGCTACTCCCGTGAACACATGAATGACAAGAAAGTGAAATAATCTTATTGCAGATAATGGAGAAAGTTTATTGGTCTGGATAGAAGATCAAACCAGCCAAAACCTAGAGCAAGGCCCTAATTCTCTTCAATTCTATGAAAGCTGAGAGAGGTGAAGAAGCTGCAGAAGAAAACTTTGAAGCTAGCAGAAGTTGGTCCATGAAGTTTATGGAAAAAAGTCATCTCCATAACATCAAAGTGCAAGGTGAAGCAGCAAGTGCTGATGTAGAAGCGAGTTATCTAGGAGATCTAGCTAAGATTCTCCTGCAGCAAGTTATCCAGGAGATCTAGCTAAGATTATCAATGAAAGTGGCTACACTAAACAATAGATTTTCATTGTAGACGAATTAGCCTTCTATTGGAAGAAGATTCCATCTTGGACTTCCATTGCTAGAGAGGAAAGGTCAATGTCTGGATTCAAACTTTAAAGGACAGGCTGACTCTCTGGTTAGGGGCTAATGCAGCTTGGGACTTTAAGCTGAAGCCAATACTCATTTACCATTCCCAAAATCCTAGGGCCTTTACGAATTATGCTAAATCTACTCTGCCTGTGCTCTGTAAATGGAAAAACAAAGCCTGGATGACAGCACATCTGTTTACAACATGGTTTTTTTGAATATTTTAAGCACAGTGCTAAGACCTGCTGCTTAGAAAAAACGATTCCTTTCATAATGTTATTGCTTTTTGACCATGTACCTGGTCACCCAAGAGTTCTGATGGAGATGTACTGCTAGATTAATGTTGCTGTCATGTTTGCTAACACAGCATCCATTCTGCAGCCCATGGAGCAAAGATTCTTTTTGATTTTCAAGTCTTATTAAGAAATACATTTTATAAGGCTGCCACAGATAGTGATTCCTCTGATGAATTTGGGCAAAGTAAATTGAAAGCCTCTGGAAAGGATTGATCGTTACAGATGCCGTTAAGAACACTTGTGATTCATGGGAAGAGGTCAAAATATCAGCATTAATAGGAGTTCAGAAGAAGTTGATTTCAATTCTCATAGATGACTTTGAGGGGTTCAAGACCTTCCTGGAGGAACTAACTGCAGATGTGGTGGAAATGGCAAGATAAGTAGAATTAGAAGTGGAGCCTGAAGATGTGACTGAGTTGCTACAATCTCATGATAAAACTTTAATGGATGAGTAGTTGCTTGTTATGGATGAACAAGGAAAGTGGTTTCTTGAGATGGAACCTATTCTTGGTGAAGATGCTGTAAACATTGTTGAAATGACAACAGAAGATTTAGAATATTACATAGACTGAGTTGATAAAACAGTGGGAGGATTTGAAAGGACAGACTCCAATTTTGAAATTTCTCCTGGGGTAAAATGCTATCCAACAGCATCACATGCTACAGATAAATCTTTTGTGAAAGGAAGAGTGAATCGATATGGGAAACTTCATTGTTGTCTTGTTTTAAGAAACTGCAACAACCACCCCAACCTCCAGCAACTACCACCTGATCAGTCAGTAGTCATCAGCAGGAGGGCAAGACACCCCATCAGCGAAGAGAGTATGATTTGCTGAAGGCTCAGATGATGGTTAGTATTTTTTAGCAATAAAATATTTTAAAATTAAGTCTGTACATATTTTTAGACATAATGCTATTGCACACATAATCGACTACAGTATAGTATAAACATAACTTTCATATTTACTGGGAAACCCAGAAATTCATGTGACTCTCTTTATTGCAATATTCTCTTTATTGTGGTGGTCTGGAATTGAACCCACAATATCTCCAAGGTATCCCTTAAAATCATATAAGTATGACAAGTATTATGATGAACAGTATATTATCTCATGTGAGGAAATTTTATAATAACAGTGATGCAATGAAGAAAACCAATGGAATCAATATGACAAAAATGAACTTAAAACCCATTGGCCGACACCACAGAGCAATCTGACTTTGGGCATACTTCATACAACACTCATGAAAATGTCGAACTGCTGAGATCAGCGAAATCTGTAAGTTTTTGCGGCCAGGGGACCCGCGCCCCTCCCTGCCAGGCTCAGTCCCGTGGGAGGAGGGGCTGTCAGCTCCGGGAAGGAGAAGGGAGAACTGCAGTGGTAGCCCTTCTCAGAAACTCATTCTACTGATTCATACTCCAACCATAGATAGACTGAGACCAGACACCAGAGAATCTGAGAGCTGCCAGCCCAGCAGAGAGGAGACAGGCATAGAAAAAAAAAAAATAACGCGAAAAACTCCAATAAAAGCAGAGGATTTTTGGAGTTCTGGTGAACACAAAAGGGGAAGGGCGGAACTCAGGCCCTGAGGCGCATATGCAAATCCCGAAGAAAAGCTGATCTCTCTGCCCTGTGGACCTTTCCTTAATGGCCCTGGTTGCTTTGTCTATTAGCATTTCAATAACCCATTAGATCTCTGAGGAAGGCCCTTTTTTTTTTTTTTTTTTTTTTTTAATCCTTTTTTCTTTTTCTAAAACAATTACTCTAAGAAGCCCAATACAGAAAGCTTCAAAGAATTGCAATTTGGGCACGTCAAGTCAAGAGCAGAACTAAGAGAGCTCGGAGACAAAAGGCAATAATCCAATGGCTGAGAAAATTCACTAAACACCACAACTTCCCAAGAAAAGGGGGGGGGGCCGCTCACAGCCACCATCCTGGTGGACAGGAAACACTCCTGCCCATCGCCAGCCCCATAGCCCAGAGCTGCCCCAGACAACCCAGTGTGACGGAAGTGCTTCAAATAACAGGCACACACCACAAAACTGGGCGTGGACATTAGCCTTCCCTGCAACCTCAGCTGATTGTCCCAGAGCTGGGAAGGTGGAGCAGTGTGAATTAACAAAGCCCCATTCAGCCATCATTTGAGCAGACTGGGAGCCTCCCTACACAGCCCAGAAGCCCAGAACTGCCCTGGGGGGACGGCACTCACCTGTGACATAGAACAGTCATCCCTCAACAGAGGACCCGGGGTGCACAGCCTGGAAGAGGGGCCCACTTGCAAGTCTCAGGAGCCATACGCCAATACCAAAGACTTGTGGGTCAGTGGCAGAGACTAACTGTGGCAGGACTGAACTGAAGGATTAGACTATTGCAGCAGCTTTAAAACTCTAGGATCATCAGGGAGATTTGATTGTTAGGGCCACCACCCCTCCCCGACTGCCCAGAAACAAGCCCCACATACAGGGCAGGCAACACCAACTACACACGCAAGCTTGGTACACCAATTGAGCCCCACAAGACTCACTCCCCCACTCACCAAAAAGGCTAAGCAGGGGAGAACTGGCTTGTGGAGAACAGGTGGCTCATGGACGCCACCTGCTGGTTAGTTAGAGAAAGTACTCCACGAAGCTGTAGATCTGATAAATTAGAGATAAGGACTTCAATAGGTCTACAAACCCTAAAAGAACCCTATCAAGTTCAGCAAATGCCACGAGGCCAAAAACAACAGAAAATTATAAAGCATATGAAAAAACCAGACAATATGGATAACCCAAGCCCAAGCATCCAAATCAAAAGACCAGAAGAGACACAGCACCTAGAGCAGCTACTCAAAGAACTAAAGATGAACAATGAGACCATAGTACGGGATATGAAGGAAATCAAGAAGACTCTAGAAGAGCATAAAGAAGACATTGCAAGACTAAATAAAAAAATGGATGATCTTATGGAAATTAAAGAAACTGTTGACCAAATTAAAAAGATTCTGGACGCTCATAGTACAAGACTAGAGGAAGTTGAACAACGAATCAGTGACCTGGAAGATGACAGAATGGAAAATGAAAGCATAAAAGAAAGAATGGGGAAAAAAATTGAAAAAATCGAAATGGACCTCAGGGATATGATAGATAATATGAAACGTCCAAATATAAGACTCATTGGTGTCCCAGAAGGGGAAGAAAAGGGTAAAGGTCTAGGAAGAGTATTCAAAGAAATTGTTGGGGAAAACTTCCCTAATCTTCAAAACAACATAAATACACAAATCATAAATGCTCAGCGAACCCCAAATAGAATAAATCCAAATGAACCCACTCCGAGACATATACTGATCACACTGTCAAACACAGAAGAGAAGGAGCAAGTTCTGAAAGCAGCAAGAGAAAAGCAATTCACCACATACAAAGGAAACAGCATAAGACTAAGTAGTGACTACTCAGCAGCCACCATGGAGGCGAGGAGGCAGTGGCACGATATATTTAAAATTCTGAGTGAGAAAAATTTCCAGCCAAGAATACTTTATCCAGCAAAGCTCTCCTTCAAATTTGAGGGAGAGCTTAAATTTTTCACAGACAAACAAATGCTGAGAGAATTTGCTAACAAGAGACCTGCCCTACTGGAGATACTAAAGGGAGCCCTACAGACAGAGAAACAAAGACAGGACAGAGAGACTTGGAGAAAGGTTCAGTACGAAAGAGATTCGGTATGGGTACAATAAAGGATATTAATAGAGAGAGGGGAAAAATATGGCAAACATAAACCAAAGGATAAGATGGCCGATTCAAGAAATGCCTTCACGGTTTTAACGTTGAATGTAAATGGATTAAACTCCCCAATTAAAAGATATAGATTCGCAGAATGGATCAAAAAAATGAACCATCAATATGTTGCATACAAGAGACTCATCTTAGACACAGGGACACAAAGAAACTGAAAGTGAAAGGATGGAAAAAAATATTTCATGCAAGCTACAGCCAAAAGAAAGCAGGTGTAGCAATATTAATCTCAGATAAAATAGACTTCAAATGCAGGGATGTTTTGAGAGACAAAGAAGGCCACTACATAGTAATAAAAGGGGCAATTCCGCAAGAAGAAATAACAATCGTAAATGTCTAAGCACCCAATCAAGGTGCCACAAAATACATGAGAGAAACACTGGCAAAACTAAAGGAAGCAATTGATGTTTCCACAATAATTGTGGGAGACTTCAACACATCACTCTCTCCTATAGATAGATCAACCAGACAGAAGACCAATAAGGAAATTGAAAACCTAAACAATCTGATAAATGAATTAGATTTAACAGACATATACAGACATATACAGGACATTACATCCCAAATCACCAGGATACACATACTTTTCCAGTGCTCATGGAACTTTCTCCAGAATAGATCATATGCTGGGACATAAAACAAGCCTTAATAAATTTTAAAAGATTGAAATTATTCAAAGCACATTCTCTGACCACAATGGAATACAATTAGAAGTCAATAACCATCAGAGACTTAGAAAATTCACAAATACCTGGAGGTTAAACAACACACTCCTAAACAATCAGTGGGTAAAAGAAGAAATAGCAAGAGAAATTGCTAAATATATAGAGACGAATGAAAATGAGAACACAACATACCAAAACCTATGGGATGCAGCAAAAGCAGTGCTAAGGGGGAAATTTATAGCACTAAACGCATATATTAAAAAGGAAGAAAGAGCCAAAATCAAAGAAGTAATGGATCAACTGAAGAAGCTAGAAAACGAACAGCAAACCAATCCTAAACCAAGTAGAAGAAAAGAAATAACAAGGATTAAAGCAGAAATAAATGACATCGAGAACAAAAAAACAATAGAGAGGATAAATATCACCAAAAGTTGGTTCTTTGAGAAGATCAAGAAGATTGACAAGCCCCTAGCTAGACTGACAAAATCAAAAAGAGAGAAGACCCATATAAACAAAATAATGAATGAAGAAGGTGACATAACTGCAGATCCTGAAGAAATTAAAAAAATTATAAGAGGATACTATGAACAACTGTATGCCAACAAACTGGATAATGTAGAGGAAATGGACAATTTCCTGGAAACATATGAACAACCTAGACTGACCAGAGAAGAAATAGAAGACCTCAACCAACCCATCACAAGCAAAGAGATCCAATCAGTCATCAAAAATCTTCCCACAAATAAATGCCCAGGGCCAGATGGCTTCACAGGGGAATTCTACCAAACTTTCCAGAAAGAACTGACACCAATCTTACTCAAACTCTTTCAAAACATTGAAGAAAATGGAACACTACCTAACTCATTTTATGAAGCTAACATCAATCTAATACCAAAACCAGGCAAAGATGCTACAAAAAGGGAAAACTACTGGCCAATCTCCCTAATGAATATAGATGCAAAAATCCTCAACAAAATACTTGCAAATCGAATCCAAAGACACATTAAAAAAATCATACACCATGACCAAGTGGGGTTCATTCCAGGCATGCAAGGATGGTTCAACATAAGAAAATCAATCAATGTATTACAACACATTAACAAGTCCAAAGGGAAAAATCAATTGATCATCTCAATAGATGCTGAAAAAGCATTTGACAAAATCCAACAACCGTTTTTGATAAAAACACTTCAAAAGGTAGGAATTGAAGGAAACTTCCTCAACATGATAAAGAGCATATATGAAAAACCCACAGCCAGCATAGTACTCAATGGTGAGAGACTGAAAGCCTTCCCTCTAAGATCAGGAACAAGACAAGGATGCCCGCTGTCACCACTGTTATTCAACATTGTGCTGGAAGTGCTAGCCAGGGCAATCCGGCAAGACAAAGAAATAAAAGGCATCCAAATTGGAAAAGAAGAAGTAAAACTGTCATTGTTTGCAGATGATATGATCTTATATCTAGAAAACCCTGAGAAATCAACGATACACCTACTAGAGCTAATAAACAAATTTAGCAAAGTAGCGGGATACAAGATTAATGCACATAAGTCAGTAATGTTTCTATATGCTAGAAATGAACAAACTGAAGAGACACTCAAGAAAAAGATACCATTTTCAATAGCAACTAAAAAAATCAAGTACCTAGGAATAAACTTAACCAAAGATGTAAAAGACCTATACAAAGAAAACTACATAACTCTACTAAAAGAAATAGAAGGGGACCTTAAAAGATGGAAAAATATTCCATGTTCATGGATAGGAAGGCTAAATGTCATTAAGATGTCAATTCTACCCAAACTCATCTACAGATTCAATGCAATCCCAATCAAAATTCCAACAACCTACTTTGCAGACTTGGAAAAGCTAGTTATCAAATTTATTTGGAAAGGGAAGATGCCTCGAATTGCTAAAGACACTCTAAAAAAGAAAAACGAAGTGGGAGGACTTACACTCCCTGACTTTGAAGCTTATTATAAAGCCACAGTTGCCAAAACAGCATGGTACTGGCACAAAGATAGACATATAGATCAATGGAATCGAATTGAGAATTCAGAGATAGACCCTCAGATCTATGGCCGACTGATCTTTGACAAGGCCCCCAAAGTCACTGAACTGAGCCATAAAGGTCTTTTCAACAAATGGGGCTGGGAGAGTTGGATATCCATATCCAAAAGAATGAAAGAGGACCCCTACCTCACCCCCTACACAAAAATTAACTCAAAATGGACCAAAGATCTCAATATAAAAGAAAGTACCATAAAACTCCTAGAAGATAATGTAGGAAAACATCTTCAAGACCTTGTATTAGGCGGCCACTTCCTAGACTTTACACCCAAAGCACAAGCAACAAAAGAGAAAATAGATAAATGGGAACTCCTCAAGCTTAGAAGTTTCTGCACCTCAAAGGAATTTCTCAAAAAGGTAAAGAGGCAGCCAACTCAATGGGAAAAAATTTTTGGAAACCATGTATCTGACAAAAGACTGATATCTTGCATATATAAAGAAATCCTACAACTCAATGACAATAGTATAGACAGCCCAATTATAAAATGGGCAAAAGATATGAAAAGACAGTTCTCTGAAGAGGAAATACAAATGGCCAAGAAACACATGAAAAAATGTTCAGCTTCACTAGCTATTAGAGAGATGCAAATTAAGACCACAATGAGATACCATCTAACACCGGTTAGAATGGCTGCCATTAAACAAACAGGAAACTACAAATGCTGGAGGGGATGTGGAGAAATTGGAACTCTTATTCATTGTTGGTGGGACTGTATAATGGTTCAGCCACTCTGGAAGTCAGTCTGGCAGTTCCTTAGAAAACTAGATATAGAGCTACCATTCGATCCAGCGATTGCACTTCTCGGTATATACCCGGAAGATCGGAAAGCAGTGACACGAACAGATATCTGCATGCCAATGTTCATAGCAGCATTATTCACAATTGCCAAGAGATGGAAACAACCCAAATGTCCTTCAACAGATGAGTGGATAAATAAAATGTGGTATATACACACGATGGAATACGTGGCAGTAAGAAGGAATGATCTCGTGAAACATATGACAACATGGATGAACCTTGAAGACATAATGCTGAGCGAAATAAGCCAGGCACAAAAAGAGAAATATTATATGCTACCACTAATGTGAACTTTGAAAAATGTAAAACAAATGGTTTATAATGTAGAATGTAGGGGAACTAGCAGTAGAGAGCAATTAAGGAAGGGGGAACAATAATCCAAGAAGAACAGATAAGCTATTTAACGTTCTGGGGATGCCCAGGAATGACTATGGTCTGTTAATTTCTGATGGATATAGTAGGAGCAAGTTCACAGATATGTTGCTATATTATGTAACTTTCTTGGGGTAAAGTAGGAACATGTTGGAAGTTAAGCAGTTATCTTAGGTTAGTTGTCTTTTTCTTACTCCCTTGTTATGGTCTCTTTGAAATGTTCTTTTATTGTATCTTTGTTTTCTTTTTAGCTTTTTTTTTTCATACAGTTGATTTAAAAAAGAAGGGAAAGTTAAAAAAAAAAAAAAAAAAAGAAAAACAAGGAAAAAAAAAAAAAGATGTATTGCCCCCTTGAGGAGCCTGTGGAGAATGCAGGGGTATTCGCCTACCCCACCTCCATGGTTGCTAACATCACCACAGACATAGGGGAGTGGTGTTTTGATGGGTTGAGCCCTCTACCATAAGTTTTACCCTTGGGAAGATTGTTGCTGCAAAGGAGAGGCTAGGCCTCCCTATATTTGTGCCTAAGAGTCTCCTCCTGAATGCCTCTTTGTTGCTCAGATGTGGCCCTCTCTCTCTGGCTAAGCCAACTTGAAAGGTGAAATCACTGCCCTCCCCCCTACGTGGGATCAGACACCCAGGGGAGTGACTCTCCCTGGCAACGTGGAATATGACTCCCGGGGAGGAATGTAGACCCGGCATCGTGGGACGGAGAACATCTTCTTGACCAAAAGGGGGATGTGAAAGGAAATGAAATAAGCTTCAGTGGCAGAGAGATTCCAAAATGAGCCGAGAGATCACTCTGGTGGGCACTCTTACGCACACTTTAGACAACCCTTTTTAGGTTCTAAAGAATTGGGGTAGCTGGTGGTGGATACCTGGAACTATCAAACTACAACCCAGAACCCATGAATCTCGAAGACAGTTGTATAAAAATGTAGCTTATGAGGGGTGACAATGGAATTGGGAAAGCCATAAGGACCACACTCAACTTTGTCTAGTTTATGGATGGATGTGTAGAAAAGTAGGGGAAGGAAACAAACAGACAAAGGTACCCAGTGTTCTTTTTTACTTCAATTGCTCTTTTTCACTCTAATTATTATTCTTGTTATTTTTGTGTGTGTGCTAATGAAGGTATCAGGGATTGATTTAGGTGATGAATGTACAACTATGTAATGGTACTGTAAACAATCGAAAGTACGATTTGTTTTGTATGTCTGCGTGGTATGTGAATATATCTCAATAAAATGATGATTAAAAAAAAAAAAAAGAAACAAAGAGAATCACTCATAATATTACACTCAGAAATATCCAACGTGAAAACATTTTTTTTGCTTGCTACATACCAGGTATTCTTTTAAGTAATATACACAGATTAAATTACTTACACCTCAGAATAAACCTATAAAGTAGATACTATTATTAACTCCATTTTGAAGATGAAAAATGCACATTAGCCAGAATATATAACTATTCACATTCGGTCTTTTGTTTGTTTGTTTGTTTTTTCCCAGATATTTTTAATATAATAAAACATTTCCAAAAAAAAAAAAAAAAAAAAAAAAACCCATTGGCCAATAAAACCTGACAAATAATCATAAAACATTCTTAAATTTAATTTTAAAATCTAGTATCTAAAATAGCTTTGTCCCACAATTACAAATTTTGTAAGATTGTTTCATCTCCACTTTCGAATTTGACCATTTACCAGAAAATTACCATTTATAATCCACAGTAAAGATAATAATTTAACTAGTTCCAAATTAACATGTTGTGCTTATTTAATAAAGTTTTTTCTCTTTAAAACACAATTCATTCTCACTATAGAAAATTTGAGAAAAGCAGAGAGTTGGGAAAAAAAACAATATCTCTAATTCTAACACCCAGATATAATTTTTGTTAATATTTTTTTATTTCAGTTTTTTTTTTAACACAGTTGAGAGCATATACATATAATTCCAGCTTTTGTTATTTTTATATTGCATCACAGCAGAAACCTTTCCCCATGTTTATCTCATGTGAATTTTGAATGGAATTTAATTATAGTCCCTGTCTCCTTAAAAGTATCCCTTTGATGAAAATTATTAATTTGATAAATGAAGTTAAGCTCAGGAGAAATGTGGGTAATAAAGGGTCTCTGATATGCCATCTTGTAAACAGAAACAAAGAATTAATAATGATGAAAAAATTGTGTGTCTTGAAAATTAAAGAGAAAAAGGAGCTCACTCACAGAATGGAACCCAAAGGACTATGACCTGCAGTGTCATTTGGAGCAGTGTTTGAAGCAATATTAAATGGCTTTTGTAGTATCTTGTCTTTTAATATCAAAGACATATTGGTTGTACAAAATCTAATAAATATCTAATACTATTTAATATAAATAAATAGGAATAACTTTCATAATCTGAATAAGATTTCATGATGAAATGCTTAGAAAATAGAAGGGATAGGAAAGAAATCAATGAAGTGGTATATATTTAATTCTATTGTTGCCACTGCATTGCATTTCTAAATATTAAAATTTACTTCAGGGCACCTAAGGACACATTCAAAAGCAGGGCAAATTCAACATTCAGTGATAGAAGATTTTCAGTAAAGCATTTCACTAAGTGACAAGATTACCATCTCGCTATGTATTGCATAGCTATTCAGCAGTTCACGTTTCTGTTATAAGGTTTTCTGCTTTGGGCTAAAAACAACTATAAGTCTGTGACCAAATGGTATATAGCATCACTTACTGATGGTGAAACCTATGAATACAATCAAATTGAACAGGTGGCATTGTCTTGATAAATGGGAGAACAAAGAAAATCAAGCCCAGGGAGAGAAGAGATCTTGGAAACTATTTTTGTTAAAGAACAGAATCTCACTCAAATTACCTGGAAAGAACTACTCCTGTTAATGATATATGTGGTCTGGATCTGGAAAGCTTAGAATCTGTGGTTGCCCTAATAATCAGCCTCTCCCTCATGAAACATTTGTTTCCCTTTGTCTACCTGTTGCATTCTCATCTCCAGATTGATTGACTTCAACCACTACTCAACATCTTTTCAGCTTTCTCATAATGTTAGCTTAAAGCTTTATTTGAATTGCTATGGGCCTAATTTGCTCTTTGGGCATCCTTTTACCTTTGATTTCAGTACCAAGGGCATGAATCATTTTATTTCCCAAATCCCAATTCTGTGAGAGGATGAGGACTGGCCACACTGGTTTTAGGTGTGTTGGCTATTGAATGATTTGGCCATGCTTGTGTCTGGTGGAACTTGTTCAAATCAGCCTTTCCCAAAAGGGACCTGAGTCACAGACTCAAACATGTTACCCAGGCCAGTGAAACTGTGATGGGTGGTGGGCTTTCTACATTAATATACGTGCTGGAGGAAATTAAAAATACAAGTGCTGGAGAAAATGTGGAGAGAGGGATGTACCTATTCACTATTGGTGGGGAAGTAGAATGGTGCACACTTTCTGGAGGTCATTGTGGTAGTTCCACAGGCAGCAAAGTCTGGGGTAGTCATATGGTCCTGCAACCCTATTACTGGGTGTATGCTTGGAAGAACTGAGGGCAGGGACACAAACGGACATTTGCACACTGGTGTTACAGTGGCAGTATTCACAATTTTCGATGGATGGAGGTGGCCTAAGGGTACAATGACTGATAAACAGAATGGTAAACTATGGTGTATACATACAATGGAATATTGAGCAGCAGCAAGAAGGAATGAAGTTGTAGGGTATGAAGTAGGTGAATGGAACTTGAGGATAGTATATTGAGTGAAATAAGCCAGAAATGAAAAGACAACCATAACGTCTAACTAATATGGACTAACTATAATGTGTGAACTCTGAGAACTGAATCTTAGAGCACAGGTTATTAGGGGAATGCTTATTGCAAAGTTCCCTAGATTGTAAACTCTTACAGCAGTCACATCTATTCATGAGTTGTAATGGTTATTTCTAAAGTCTGTGATGGTGAGCTGTTTGTGTATAACCTGGTTGGTCCCTGGAATTTCAGGTATATGTGTGACATCTGAGAATCCATCAGAATTCAGCAGCTATGAATGTGTCAGCATTACCCCATACAGCAACTGTTAAAGAAGCTGCATAAGAGATCAGATTTTAATTAGAGATATGAATGAAATGAACTTGATTAGGACCAAGGTAAATCAGACTAAAGTGTAAAGGATGATATTAACTGCGTTTTAAATCTTCTACTTCTGTGTGAGACCAAAGGAAAATATGTTTATTATATAGTGTGCTACAGAAAATCTACATTTTCTGTAGCACACTATATAATTTAACTTGTATGTTCAATTTAACCAAACACCTTAAGTACATGGAACCTTGAATAGGAAGTGAGAACTGGTTAGTTTGTACAGGTTAGTGTGAAGCCCTGATGTATCCTAGAGTAATTTGGGCAGAGAATAAAAAGTATTTGCAAAGCCCCCTTGAGGGACTGGGGAAAACTGTGGAAATATTAAACTTCCCTACCTGGGGAATTCCTGATATACTCCCAAGCATTGGGGACTACACATTTAGTAGGTCGAGCCCTTGATCTTGGGGCTTGCCCTTATGAAGCTTGTTACTGCAAAGGAGAGGCTAAGCCTACTTATAATTGTGCCTAAGAGTCATCCCCAGAGAACCTCTTTTGTTGCTCAGATGTGGCCTCTCTCTCTAAGCCAACTTGGGGTAAACTCACTGACATGCCCTTTACATGGGACCTGACTCCCAGGGGTGTAAATCTCCTTGGCAATGTGGGATGTGACTCCTGGGGATGAGCCTGGACCTGGCATCATAGGATTGGGAAAGCCTTCTTGACCAAACGGGGGAAGAGAAATGAAACAAAGTTTCAGTGGCTGAGAGATTTCAAGTGGGGTCGAGAGGACATTCTGGAGATTATTCTTATGCATTATATAGATATATCTTTTTAGTTTTTAGTTTATTAGAATAGTTAGAAGGAAATACCTAAAACTGTTCAACTGCAATCCAGTATCCTTGATTCTTGAAGATGATCATGTAACTATATAACTTATATGGTGTGCTCGTGTGATTTTGAAAACCTTGTGCCTCACACTCCCTTTATCCAGTGTATGGACAGATGAGTAGAAAAATGGGGACAAAAAGTAAATGAATAATGAGGGGTGGGGAGGAAGGGTATGGGATATTTTGGGTGTCCTTTTTTACTTTTATTTTTATTCTTATTTTTTTTTTCTATAGTAATGAATATGTTAAAAATTGTGATGAATGCACAACTATATGATAATACTGTGAACAACTGATTGTACACTTTGGATGATTGTATGGTATGTGGCTATATCTCAATATAATTGAATAAAAAATATATGGGCAGACACACCTGTAAAATGTGTAGCATAGAAGCCAAAATCCAGTGCATTTATATTTATTAGTATATGTGAAAAAAGTGCCATGTTCAGATAAATTGTTTTTGTATGGTGTGGCAGACAGACCCTAAGGTGACTTTCCATGACCTCCACT
Source organism: Choloepus didactylus (assembly GCF_015220235.1). Classification (NCBI taxonomy): domain Eukaryota; kingdom Metazoa; phylum Chordata; class Mammalia; order Pilosa; family Megalonychidae; genus Choloepus; species Choloepus didactylus. Next base: position 22,743,351 of record NC_051308.1, read on the forward strand.
TCCTGTTCTTCACAATTTTGTAAAATCCCCTCCTCTAGATTACTGATAGGCATCGTGACTTGGTTCTAACCAATATGGAAAAGATAATAGGATGCCACTTTGGTAATTACAGTATGTTATAAAAAACTTGGTTTTGCTAGCACCTTTTCTAGAGATCCTCTCTTCCTTGCTGGTTTGGATGAAGCATTGGCCGTGATGTTGGGGCCCACATAGCAGGCAACTTTGGGGGTCCTCTTGGACCAGGGGTAATCCAGACAACAGCCAGCAATAAGCCAGGGCCCACAGTCCTGCAGCTGCAAGGAAGTGAACTCTGCCAACAATCTAAGTGAAAAGTAAGCAGATCCTTCTCTAACTGAGCCTCTAGATGAGAACCCATCCCTGGTTGACACCTTGATGACAGCCTTGCAGAGAACAGGTAAGCCATACCTAGATGGCTCTCCCACAGAAACTGTGACATAATGAATGTGTGTTGTTTTAAACTGCTAAGTTTGTGGTAAATTGTTACATAGTAATATTGAACTAACACATACCACTTCCTGGTTTAAAATGAATTAATCACTAATTTCTAAATATGTTGCCAAATGCTTCTCATACACTTAGATTCCAAACACTATTTGTGTTTCAATTCAAGCTGCTGAATTAGAATAGTTACTCTAGTGGGTTTCATTTAAGTACTAAATACCTCCCCCATTAGTTTTGAGAACCAAAGAGAAAAGTTTTTACTAGGTGGTACTCTTACGTAAAGCCCAGACCCCTTCCTAGCTGTGTAAATTGCCCCAAAAGCACTTGCTCAAGACACAGTTCACACCCCTCACTCACTCATACCACACACAGACATACATACTGTTGTGGTTTGCTAATGCTGCCGTTCAGCAAAATATCAGAAGTGGATTGGCTTTTATAAAAGGGGTTAATTTGGTTACACAGTTACAGTTTTAAGGCCATAAAGTGTCCAAGGTAACACATCAGCAATCACGTACCTTCACTGGAGGATGGGTACTGGCATCTGGAAAACTTCTGTTAGCTCAGAGGGCACGTGGCTGGCGTCCGCTTGCTCCCAGGTTGCATTTCAAAATGCGTTCTCCAAAATGTCAGTGTCAGCTTCCAAGGCTGTCCTCAAAATGTGTCTCTCAGCTGTAGCAGTGAGCTCCTTTTGTCTGAGCTCTTATATAGGACTCTAGTAATCTAACCAAGGCCCATGCTGAATGGGCGGGGTAATGCCTCCATGGAAATTATCTAATCAGAGTTATCACCTACAGTTGGGTGGGTCACATCTCCACAGAAACAACCTAATCCAAAGGTTCCAACTTAATCAACACTAATACATCTGCCCCCACAAGATTGCATCAAAGAATATGGCTTTTTCTGGGGGACACAATATATATACAAACTGGTACGCATACCTTCTCATGCACAACACAGTCTCACACACCCCTCACACATAGAAGTACAAACACTTATACACACCTACAGTTACACACACCCACACCCTCACACACAGTCACAGACACACACGTAACCCTCACACATACAGTCACACACACACACACCCATCACACACACACCTATCACACACACAGACAAACCCAGAGTCACACACACACCTTCACATACACAGACATACACTGTCATATACACACTTACTCTCTTGCACACACACACACAGCTAAACTCTAACCCACATCCTCAGACTCACAGTTTGGTGCTCCTTTCTCAATGCAATGTTTCCACTCGTGCATGAGAAAATATAATGTAGCAAAAAACTTTTTTCTTGGACCAAAGAATTAAGCCTTTAAGAATAATTATCTGTGTTCTCAGATAAGATGAATTATCTACAACCTCATCTATGCAAGGAACAGAGCTTTATTTTTTAGAGCAGTTTAATTTTTATGTGTTCCCATGTCAGTGGACAGTAGAACCTTTCCCCTGGGGTTGAGCTCATTCCTGGACATCTGGGCATTTCAGGGTTGTCTGTTTCTCTGTCATTATCTGTGCAAGCATCCTCTGAGACACCACCACACCCTCAGGTCCTTGCTTCTCATTCTCCTGGATTGTATCTGTCTCTTCCTTCATTACTGCCTGCAAGGCTCCTTCAGCTGAAGCTCTCTCTCTGCTGCCCAGGGCCCCCTGAGGCAAGCAGGGATCCTCGTGCCCCTCCCCTCCATCCCGGGGCACAGCAAACTTGATGTGGCTGCCTAGGACCATAGGCCTAGATTCTTCAATTTTTCCTTTCCCTTCTAGTCTGTTTCAACTGGGGATAAACTCATAGATTGTCCAATACTTTCTGGGTGTCTGTCAGACCCCACATTCCAGAACCAGGTGTGGCGCCTGCTTTCAGAAGTCCAGGGGTGTCTGAGCTCTCCTTCTTTCTTGCTAACCAGCCTTCACTCCTCAATCCCAATTTGCACAGTCTTTATCTAGTCCTGGGATGTGGAAGCTTTGCCCTGACTCGGGAGGTCTTCTCCTAACTATTTTTTCATGCTCCGAGTCCCCTACCAGGATTTAGGCTTTTGCAAATTGAAAGACTTTTTCTGTTCTGTTTTGCCATCCTCCCCATGAGGCGGTAAATGTGCATTGCTGCCATGCAATAGAGAAAGAGCCAGGGATACAAGGAAACACCAAGAACGGAAATCTTTGTGAGTATTCCCAAAACATATCACCACAGAGATATTTGCAAAGACCTTTTTTCTTTAAATGTTCAGATTTTTTTTTAATAACCTTGGAACAAATACAATAATAAAATCTTATAGTTGTATAGTGTTCTAGTTTGCTAATGCTGCTGAATGCAAAACACCAGAGATGGATTGGCTTTTATAAAAAGGGGGTTTATTTGGCTACACAGTTACAGTCTTAAGGCCATAAAGTATCCAAAATAACACATCAGTAATCGGGTACCTTCACTGGAGGATGGCCAGTGGTGTCTGGAAAACCTCTGTTAGCTGGGAAGGCACGTGGCTGGCATCTGCTCCAAAGTTCTGGTTTCAAAATGGCTTTCTCCCAGGACATTCCTCTCTAGCAAGCTTGCTCTTCTTCAAAACATCACTCACAGCTGCACTCCGTTCAGTCTCTTTGAGTCAGTATGTTTTATATGGCTCCACTGATCAAGTCCCACCCTGAATGGGTGGGGCCATGCCTCCATGGGAGTATCTCATCAGAGTCATCACCCACAGCTGGGTGGGGCACATTCCCAGCAAATCTAATCAGCACCAAAACGCCTCTCCCACAAGACTACATCAAAGATAATGGCATTTGGGGGACACAATACATTCAAACTGGCACATATAGCATTTTACAATTTTGAAAGAACTTTCACATATACCAATTAAACCCTCACAACATCCCTGTGAAGTAGGCAGAGTTGGTATTATTTTCCTATTACTGGAGAGGAGAACAAGGCTCAGAGGTGAAATAAGGCCACACGGTTGGTAAATGAAGGAGGCAGGACTAGAACCTAGGCCTTTTGACATGCTGCCTCCCTGAGGACATTCAAGTTACGATATCCTGTGCTATAAAATCAACATTTCTCTCCTATGATGTTGATCACATCTGTTTTTAATAAGTTGCATAATTCCTTTCCCTAATATCCAAAAACACTCAAACTATGATGGACATTTCTACCCTGTTATAGAACAATTTCTCTCAGACTTATGAAGCACCATCCTAAGATGAAACATGTTTTCAAGCTTTGAGGATCCTTGGCTATAAATTCTAAATTATATGAACAATTTGTTTTAGAAGATTCCTCAAAAGTATTCCTAAGTTAAATTTACTTAAACTCAAGAAATACAGAACAGGTCTGGTTATATTTGTGAAAGTTTTGCAATCTCTCCCAATACAATTTTTAGATGTGTATAAATGGAAAATAGGGAAAAGTGTTTAGCAACATAGCCATACTGGGAAACCTAGGCAGAGTTCACCCAAATGCAAGCCATAACACAAAAATATGTTTTCCTTCTTGGCCTTATTGAGGCATCAAAATCTTCTTTGAGATTTGATTCCATCTTATATGTGACATCCTCAGCAACAAGGTAGAAAACAGGATCTGAATTATACCAATAAGAAAGTTCAAGCAGTAGTGATCAAAGCACATTGCATGTGCTAGAAAGGGAGAAAGACCTTTTATTTTGATAAATTCAAATTCTCAACTCAAAAAATAGTGTACACAGAAAATGAAGTTTGTAGAACTTTTAGAGTTGGTTATTTCAGAATTTTAAATTTGAACATTGACTTGAGGTTGTATCACTTTTTAATCTTACCCTGGGCATTCTGTAGGCACTTCAGACTTTTAAGCCCAAAAAGCATATTTTCATTGCCAAATCATCACTCTTCTTTTAAAAGTCTTACCTTAGCTAATGACATCAGTTTCCACTCAAGAAACTAATTAGTTTCTCTGCATTCCACAACACAGCTAAGTAGTGTACTTCTGCATTGTCTTAGGAATTTGTCCTAAACTCTCCATTGTTAGAATTTCCTCATCTCTCATTTGTACATTAAGTCAATATCCTTTTTTTTTTAAATTAAATTCAGTTTTATTGAAATATATTCACATACCATACAGTCATCCATGATACACAATCCACTGTCCACAGTATGATAACATAGTTATGTGTTCATCACCACAATCTATCTCTGAACATTTGCCTTAATCAGAAAGAACCAGAACAAGAATAAAAAATAAAAGTGAAAAAAGAACACCCAAATCCTCCCCCCATCCCACCCCATTTGTCCGTTAGTTTTTATCCCCATTTTTATACTCATCCATACACTAGATAAAGGGGGTGTGATCCACAAGGTCTTCACAATCACACTGTCACCCCTTGTAATCTACATTATTATATAATTGTCTTCAGGAGTCCAGACTGCTGGGTTGGAGTTTGGTAGTTTCAGGTATTTACTTCTAGCTATTCCAATACATTAAAACCTAAGAGGTTTTATCTGTATAGTGCATAAGAATGTCCACCAGAGTGACCTCTCCACTCCATTTGAAATCTCTCAGCCACTGAAACTATTTCGTCTCATTTTGCATCCCCCTTTTGGTCAAGAAGATATTCTCAATTCCACGATGCCAGGTCCAGAATCATCCCCAGGAGTCATATCCTGCGTTGCCAGGGAGATTTACACCCCTGGGAGTTGGGTCCCCCATAGTGGGGGGGCAGTGAGTTCACCTGCCAAGGTGGCTCAGTTAGAGAGAGAGAGGGCCATATCTGAGCAACAAAGATGTACTCAGGGGGAGACTCTTAGGCACAATTACATGAAAGTTTAGCCTCTCCTTTGTAGTAATGAGCTTCAAAAGGACAAGTTCCAGGATAGAGGGCTCGCACATCAAACTGCCAGTCCCAGTGTTTGTAACAACATCAACACCAGTCCAGGTGAGGAAGTTCACTTCGGTACCTTCCCCCAGCTCTTCAGGGTGGGGAGGTCCTGTAAATATATTTTTTATTCTCTGCCCAAATTACTTTGGGATGTGTCACTATTTCACTCTAACCTATACTAACCTACCGAATCTCACTTCCTATTCAAAGTTCCATGTAATTGTGGTGTTTGAACAAACCGACTGTAGAGTTATACTGTTTAGAAAATATAGATCCTGCACCAAATAGACATCTCTTCCCATCGTCTCACGTGGGAGTTGAAGTTTTAAAACACAGTCAGTTTCGACCTTTATCCTTTGGCCTGGCTTGCCCTAGTCCTAACCACATCTGCTTCATTCATATCACTAATTGAAGTCTGGGCTCTTTTTCAGCTTTTTTTTTTTTTTTTGACAGTTGCTGTATGCACTAATACTGACATTCATAACTGCCAAGCTCTAGCTCTGAGTTTCAGGTGTCTCAAGGTCAATATCCTTTTAACTGGTCTCCTTGGCTTCTATTTCTCATTTCAATCCATCATTTACATGGCTTTTAGAACTGTCTTTTCAAAACACAGATCTCCTTGTGTCATTTCGCATGGTTACTAAAAATCTTAAGTGACCCCATATCCCTTCCTAGGACAGCTGAGACCCAAACTGCATTCATACCCTGCCACTGATCTACAAAATGTGGTGCAGTTTAACCACACAGCAACACTGAACTGTTCATCATCTTAGGAGGAGAGAAATTACTCTCATATCTTTAGATGTTTGCCTGTGATTTTTGTCTTATCTCTTGGTAATGGATCTTTACAAACAGGTAGGATTTTAAGAGATGGGAAAGGAAGGAAAGAGTGTTAGAGGAAAGAAAAAAAATTCCTATTCATTTCTTCTCATAGTTCAGCCCTCTCTAAATTTATTTATATTTATGCCATATGATAAGTTCTGGACTAGGTCCTGGGGATACAAAGATGAAGAGATACGGTTCATCCATTTAACAAATATTATTGAGCTCTTCGTATGTGTATGGGTCTAGACATGGACTAGGAATGGGTTCCCCTTAGTCATATACCATTAAATGCAACATGTAAAACTAAAATATGGTGATGAAACAGAGAGTGGCTGGGTCACTACTTTAGATTAAAGGAAGGGAGGGAAAATTTATGCTGAGGCCAGGATGAAAAGAAAGTGCAGGCCTGAAGGGAAACAGAGGTGGTAGCGTTTTGGTGCACAGACCCCAGGGTGCTTGGTATGTTCGGTGTGGGTGGAGGAGGATATCATTTTGGCCACCACTCAGAGAAAGGCAAGAAGAGTGATAAAAGGTAAGGTAGGAAGTAAGCAGAAGCCAGGTCACAGAGGCTTAGTTGGCCAAGTTTGGAGTTTGGCTGTTTTTGTCCTTGTTTTTTAAAAGCACAGTCAATATGAAGTAATGATTTCAAAACAAGACGGAAATCTCAGGTTTCCAGACCAACACATAAAGACCTTGGAAGGCATCACTCCTGGCCTCAAAATAGGAAAAAAGCTGAGAAATCATAAATCATCTAAGTCCATCAAAAACTTGAGTTCACAGGGCAAACTACTGCCCTGAAAACTGGAAAGCCAGGCAGTGCAGAAAATCTCAGCTTACCTGGGAAGAAACCGCAGCTGGAGCCAGCACCAGGTGGGAACATGTAAAAGATAATTGACTAATTGCTGGAGACTGAGCCTGAGTTAGCCTGAGAGAGAAAAACGCCAGGAGGAAACCCACAAGTTGGTGAATTTTACCTTCAGGAACCCCATGGGATTCCCACCACGAAGATGGGAGAAAAATCTCCTCCTGCTTTTGGCCATTTTGACAAATTCCCAGAGCTTTCTGTTCTTAACAAATGCCTTTCCTCAAGGGAAACTATTTTACTAGAGCCTAGCCCACTTGGGGAAGGGAAGTGCCGGATTCCAGTCCTCTCGAGGCTTCCATTCTCGCCTAAGGGGTGAAAGAAAAAAAGCCGAGAAGCACTCTGATGGTCTCAGCCTAGGCCCACAGGCCCACCGAAAGACAGAGACCTCATCGTGGGACTGTGGACGCTTTCTCACCCCACATCTTACCGCCCCATCGGCACTGCCCGCTACCTCATGTGCGACTTTCAACAAAAGCAACACGATGACCTCTGAAATGGAGGTATGTACAGAGGGCCAGGAATTGCAGAACAGGGCATTTAGGTCACAATAAGGGTGTCAGGGAAGGTTTTCTGAAGGAGTTGGCGCTTGAGCAGTGACTTAAAAGGCAAATTGGTGTCGCCTGGTCTAAAAATGGGGTAGGAGAGAAGAGAGGGCATTTGAGGCAGAAGAGACAATATGAACAAGCATGGTGTATGTGGAGAACAAGTAGTTCAGAACTGCTGGAGCAGCAAATGCAAGGTGAAGTTTAGAAAACTTTGAGGATACAGGAGGGGCCACAGATCAGGTCAACCGGGGCCCCACAAAGCCACGCCAAGAAATTTGCATCTTGTACGAGTCAGGGCCATGGGGAGACCTGCCCGCCTGCTTCAGCCCTGCCCGGGATTCCCAGTGGTGGGTGTTGGGAAGTAGAAGCACTTCCATATTCAGAAGGGTGTGTGTTTGTTTCATGCACATGGCTGCCAACAGGGGCCTGGATCCTGAAGGAGAAACTCTGCTACCCGTTCTCTTTCGCTCACCTTACCTTGCCTCGCTCTTCCTACTCATTTTCTTCTTTCCTCTATACTGTTATTCCTGAAACTTTGCACAACCTTTCCTGGTTGTAGCCTCTGCCTGTATTTTTGCACCATTAACACTTGACACACCTTCCCACTTTGGGAAAGACTGAAGTCGTCGGGGGAAGTGTGCATTGCATATGCTAGGTGCTCACTAAATGGTAACAGTATTACATTCCCAGCATGAGCTCATGGGCCATGACAGAGAAGAGAAGAGGGACTTCAGAGATCTTCGAAAAGTAAAAAAATGGGCAGAATTTGGGGTTTGAATGGATGTGGGTTTAGGAAGGTTCCTACTACTCTGGTTTGCAAAAGTGAGTATATGAGGAAAGATTGGCTGAGATAAGGAACAAAGGTTGGCAGTTATAAGGAAATGTGGAGAGATGGAGAGTTCTCTTTCTATGTTATAGGTGATTTTTGGATATCCACGACATAGCAGATGGTAGGGTTGCCCCAACCAGATCCCCTTTTCTGGGTTGGTGCACCTTTCCCCCAGCTGCTCTGAGGGTGGAATCAAATGGCTTACAATTGTACTTTCTATATTCTTTTTGATTGTGCTTAGCTAGGTGGTTTCCAAATTTCTCTGCACATTAGAATCACCTGGGGAGCTATTAAGACTTTCAAAGTTCAAACCACATCCCAGACCAATTAAATAACAATCTTTGGAGGTGGGACTCAGAGTTCAGTAGTTTTTGAAGCTCCTCAAGTGATGCGAATCTGTAGAGTAGTTGAAGCCACTGCCTCAGCCAAAGGAAGCCAACTCCTGACCTAGGAAATTACCCTCCCTTTCCCTTTCTCCAGTGGTTTGTGGCCAATGATGCACTGATGGGACGAGCTTGTTTCAAGATAGGACAAGCTCTGGAGCAATTCATGTTCTAGAGTTCCCCTTGGGGTCAAGCTGTGTCTTGACTTCTTCTAATACCTTTTTGCTTAGTGTTTTACCCCACCCTATCTTTTCTTTACTTCTTATATGTTTCTTTGCAGAGCTCTCCTTCGATAAATCACTTACACAGAAATTCACATCTCAAGCTCTGCCTTTAGGGAATTCAACTCAAGACGTAAGTGGATGGTCATAGAAATAAAACCATCTAAAACTGAGATGGGGATCAGATGATTCTTTGGATGTCGTCAGCATCGACTCTGATAGCAGATGTGATCACTGAGGGGTAGTGTACAGGAGGAAGTGCAGTGAGCTAAACTATGGAGTCCTTAGTACGGCAGAGTTTAAATGACTGAATGAAGTAAATAAAGCAATGTCCACAGGCACCAAGTAAGGAGAAGTGTCACAGATGCTGAGAGGAGAGCATTTTAAGGAGAAGATTCAACTAATTTGTTTAAAATAGAGGAGTACAAAAAAAAAATGATTCATGACTATCATTTTTGACAGGGAGGATGTGACTGTTGGCCTTTGCCTGTTTCAAGGGAGAAGTGAGAAAGAGGCCAAATTGCTGCCAGCTGTGAAGTGAGTGGGAGGCCAGCAAGTAGACATGGTGAGTGTAGACAGAAAATTTTTTTAATTCTATTTTTTATGCATTGGAGAGACTTGAGCCTACTAATAAGCTGAGGAAAGAGAACCAGAAGAGAATTAGAGTACACTTAGATTTCTAATAAGAAAGATAAGACATTAACAGGACCAGGTTTGGAGGCGATCCTAGGGCATGCTAAGATGCTATAAGGAGCCCTGCTTTCCCTGCTCAGCTGGATCTTGCACAGTCTTTATGGTCTATCATTCATTCATTCCTTCATTCATCAAATGTTTACCTGTTATATGCCTGATACTATAGATTAGGCATAAAATTAAAAAGAAAAAAAGTTAAGCTCCTCTGATAAATTGAATTATATATTCCAATTTAGACATGTTCTTAATCCACATTTCTTTGGATGTGAACCCATTGTAAATAAGATCCCTTGAAGATGTTACTTTAAAGTGTGGCCCAACTGAATGAGGATGGGCCTTAATCCAGATTACTGGAGCCTTATATAAACAGAGTGAAAGTCAGACATAGAGAAAGCCACAGGGAGGAACTGAAAGAAAAAGGAGAGGCCATCACCATGTGATGTGAGGCAGGGATACGAGGCAGGGAACCCCAAGGATTGCCGGCAGCCAGCACCAGAATGGTTACCGACTTTGGGGAGAAAGCATCACCTTGCTGACCCCTCAATTTTGGACTTCTCCTAGCATTAAAACCGTGAGTCCATGAATTCCCATTGTTTAAACCAACCCATTGTGTGGTATTTGTCACAGCTGCTCAGGCAAAACTAAGACAACTCCCAATCCCATGGGAGTTCCTAGCTTAGTTATTAGACTTTAATGGGAAAAGTGGACACAAAAACAATCACAAAACAATGTAATAATTGCTGTAAAAATGGTGAGTATAAAGTGCTATGAAAGTACAAAGGTGAAGCAGCTAATTCTGTCTGGATGACAAAATAATTTGCAAAGAAGGTAAAGTTTGAACTGGGGATAATGGGATGAATTGAAGGGATATAAAGTTGGGGGGAGTCACATATGATATGGGATAAAATCTCATGATTAGTCTGTTAAAAACTCAGCATTCTCTGTCAGGTGGTTATTCATCTTTCTTCTTGATATCCCAAATTGCAAAAGCTGTTGGAACACTAAGATTTGTTTTAATGTATAACCAGGAACAGTAGAGTGAAAGCAAAAGAGGAAGGGAAAAATAAGTAATTTTTTTTCTGACGAGAGATCTTACAGAATTTTTCACTTGCGGTGATGTAACAAATGTGGTTCATTTACACTTTTCAACTTAAGCTGACACCTTTGCATGCTACCTTGCATAAACAACAGAAAGATATTTAAAATATTTAAGCAATTGACTGCCTCACTCAGGCATGCCTCTCCAGTCTTTTCTACCAGAGAATCCCACTGGTGATAAAAATCCCCAGTCAAGTTTCAGATCCTCCTTAAAGACTATAATTGATACTGTCACCCCGCAATTGCTCTCCCTCTTCTGCTTCTAAAAGAAATTACTCTTATTGTTATTTTTATTTTTTAATACTCTTGTTAAGTGAATGTATTTGTGCATTTATGATCATATACCCTTTGTGGCCATTAAATTTACTGGTTGTCTTGGTGGTGGGTTGGCATATGGGTAGTGACAGTTTAAAGAGTCAGGTGTTAAACATTTCACAATTAAAGATTCAAGTGCTATAGACTGGAATGTCAGTTGATAAACATTTCCTTTCTAGTGATTAAGGTGAGTTAATTCTGTTACAAAATAATCTCCAGATAAATAAGAGTATTGGACCTAAGATCTGTTTTGTATGTGATGTATGTGTACTATTTCCTTGATGATTTTTTTCTTCAATCCTCCCAACTTTCCTATGTTAAGCTATTAATTACTTCTATCAGGTAACAGACTCAAAGAATCAACACACTTAAGAGGCAGTTACTTTCTATTGGCTGGAACATGGAAGGGGAAAATAAATATTCTTAGACGTACTTTTTGTCTTTCTCTACTACACTGGATTCTCAAATTTTGTTGTGCATAAAAAATCATCTACATGACTTACAAGATTGCAGAGCCTTGGAAAGTACCCTGGGGGTTGTTGTTCTAAATTCTAGAGTGAGGCATTGGAATCTGAATTTTTGAAAATATCACAGGGAATTCTTATGTTGTCAGTCCACAGCCTATACTTTATGAAAAACTGCTCCATCCTTTTCTCATTTCTCCTGAAATAAACATGTAGGAGCTCTCAAACACTAGAGGCCAAAATTTATAAATTTCATTCTTGACATTTAAAAGGAAATAGAATTGTTAATATAAACACTATATTTTATTCTGTTACAAATTATTCACCTCTCTAGCAGTATTCTATATATCAATGGTAGTTGTTTAATCTCTAGCTCACAAGAAAATAGCATAAAGAACATTTGTTAAGAGTAAGAGACAGAATCAGCTTCATGGTGTTTGTGAAAAGAGTAGAAATCTTTTTAAAGATTGTGAGAGGCACAGTTCTATTTCGTTTACTAAAACTGCATTTCCTTAAAGAAAACAAAGCTCTAGTTTATAGGCAGATATACCAAAAAACGAAGTCACCATTCGAGACACTTATGTTAAATGCAATTTAAAGAGCATGCGTATTCTTGGAAATCTCTTTTCATAATTTTAGTCTCAGTTCAATTCAGTCTACAAAGAAGAAAGCTCATATTATGCCTTAAACAATGATACAATCTTTAATCGAAATTCATTACTGATGTATAGCTTCTAAAAATAGAGCTCTTCAGCATGTTTCTGAAATCAGCACAAATGAATTTTAATGGTAAAATGCTGCATGATCACTGTAGCAGCATAATTCTGGAAATGAATGTTCAGCAATTCAGAATCTCTTCTTTGTTATGAATTTAACAGTCATAGACCTTGTCCTAGAGTGTTTTTCCTGCAAAGAACACTTGAGGGAATCTTAGCATACAAAATCCTAAGAAGCATAAATAATAAAGTGTAAATGGTGACACAGTGAAGAGCTGGTTAGGATTCCATAAATTGGCGAAATTGGTGCAAGTGAGCAGATGAGTCCTGACACATGAGAAGTATGGTATCTGGTTTGTTTACAGATGAAAACGGACCTGCATGGAATCAAGGGTAGCGACAGTATTATCCTCTTAAGATAGCAGTTTAGAATGGCTCACTAAAGGACCTTCTTCCTGGGGATGGTGTTGGAAAGGATATGGGTTTATGCAAACTTCATAGATTGGATTGCACTTATTTCCATAGTGTCATATTTAAACAGATCGGAAAGTGAAGAAACAAATTATGCAGCATATGTAAAGAGATGTATTATAGATAACTAGATGTCCTATGATTGGAGTTCTCTACTTGTGGGAGTCCTGGATTACTGAAAGATATAGGGGGACCATTTAAGTGTTTTCTGATTTCCATCAATCTATCCCGATTTATTGAACACTTACTGCATGTGCAACATTGATTGCAATTGCCAGGAAAGGAGACCTTTATTTTATTCACAGTTGTGTCCTCAGTGCTCAGAACAGTGTCTGCAATATACTAATGCCCAATAATTATTTGAGTGCTTGAATCAATTGGTGAGCAATGTACTATGCATCATGGGGGGTCAGTAACTTATAGTTTCTATCCCCATGAAACATCTCTTATTTTTTTGGCCTTATGCGATTGGAAGGTGGATTCTTTTCGAATAGTGTGCTCTTGATTTTAATATAATCATTGCAGTTTTTAAAGTGTTTTTGTTTTGCCCATGGGATGAGCCACTTTCTCATCCTCTGTCACTCTACAGTCAATAGCATCTATCCTTGCTTAGTGTAGAATGATGGAAAATAAGATTGGGGTTCAGAGTGTATTAGCTGGAGATGCTTAAATATGTCCTGCATATTTCTAAGGACATTTTCAAGTCTTATTAGATTCAAAAATAAGAATCAACATGAGAAAAGAAATAAGAGTTTTTCTTCACTTCCCCTAGACAATGAGCTTGCCCAGTAGGTCAGTTAGTGGGTGAACAGTTTCTCTTCTCATAAAAAATCGTACTCATTTTCAAAATTGAGCAATCACACCTTGCTACACAAACTGCAAATGTTTGTAGTGGCTGTTTACTATACATCAGAAATACTTTTATAACCTAGCCTAACTTATAAAATTGGAATAAAAAGTGCTTGATTTAGTAGAAGTAAATACTCTTAGTGTTTGATTGCCAAATGTTATCATTGCTGAAGAGTGGTCTATATTTAAGTTATATGTAGAAAAGAGTACATGTATTTTGTTCTTATGGCATTTCTTGTCAGTATTTTTATAAGACTTCATTAATCCTTATGCATTCATAAAAGGTGTGTTTGCTTTAAATAATGGAGGGAATGTGGGGGAGAGAGAGAGTGAGTTTTAAAAATGTTAGATATAGTTGCCCCTTCCCTTGATCTCAGCTTAGAGCAGAAACTAGCTGGCACCAATTGAGGCTGAGCAGATAGCACAGATTGAAGAGTAAAGACCTGTTTCTCAGCTTGGGAGGATCTGCTTTGCCTAGTTTCTCATTTCATTCTTGGAAGGAGACATGGATTGGGCCATGACCACTTGGCGTCAGTGGTGATACTTCCAGTGGTTTGCCTGGAGCAGATCCTTACATGATTCCCTTTCCCTATCTGAAGGATTCTGCTATTACTTTTCCTATGAAAACTCAAAGATGATATATGGGTTGTTAAGGAAAATGCAAGGTCCAAGTTTTATTGGTCCTTGATAAAAGGATGAAAAAATCACCAAGGAGGTAAAGTGTACTTACTGCCATGATAATACATCATCATCTTCAATGAAAATACCTAACAATGATTGAATACTTATCATATACCAGGGGCTTTATAAATGTGGCAAAATGAAGTTTTGTATTGTGTTTTCAGGATAATCCCTTAGAGACACTTAATTTCACTTCCATAAATGCCATGCATACAAATCATATTTTAATTTAAAATCTAACTTAAGCAATACCAAGATCATATATTATAATTTTTATAATAAGATAGTTGAAAAATCTTATATTACAATATATTTCAATATGATCAATGAGACCACAGATAGTGGGTTAACTTTCATGAGATTCATGAGAAGATTCAACTTTTTATGACAAAATAGGGTATTACAAGTTGCTATCATAATTTCTTCTTTGACTCACAAGGTAATTGGACACAAATTTTGATATTTTTATCTTTTGATGTTGATTTCTAATTTAACTGCATTTTGGCCTGACAAAATGGTGCGTTTGATACTAATTCTTTTGAAAGTTGTTTAGACGTGTTTTATGATCTAATACATTGTTAAGTTCACCATGGAGATGATTTTTGTTCCCATCCAGAGTTTATGTTGAGAACAATTTCTTGTCATCCTGGCAAGTAATTTTTTTTTTTTCTTATTCACTGTTCTACTGTGAGTGTAGCAATTGGGAGCCCAAGCTTTATGTGGATATCTAATTTCTGTCTTCTAAAACATTGTGGGCCCAAGATTTTATCTTTTGTTCTCTGAGCAGTTTGCTGCATTAAAAACCCAAACTAGGTTTCTGGTATTGTCATATGTCCCAGGATGGCTGTAGCTTCAGTCTAACTCACCTCTCTATTTTCAGATTCTTTTCATATTTGGCCCCTGAAGCTCAACTATGCACTTAAAAGGATATTTGTTGAAATCTATCCATCATCCAGATGTTTTCTTAGCAGCAAGGATTATCAGATTACCTATCATACCATATTCCCAAAAAAAACATGAACCCAAAGTGTAATGGTTAGCTCATTGTTTTGTATTTTTGAAAGTACTTATGTCAATGACTTTATTCAAAGTTTCTCATCATTTATTACTGAAAATTATTGCCTATGACTTTAACCTTCATTTTAGCGAGGGAAAAATCACATAATATTTGGTTTAAAATGATGCTAAATCATTTGGTTTGCTACCTTATTTTATTTATTTAATGTTTATGACATCCCTAGGATATCCACATTGCTCCTGTGATGTATTTAGTTGAGAAAAACAAGGACTTGTCCCAATTCCGATAAGTGGCAAATCCAGAGTGGATTCCATGTTTATCTGGATCCACAGAATATGGGCACCTTTACATTTCAGTTTTGTTTCAAAAATACGGTTTCTGTGACATGCTAGATATCATAGACACTCATTTATTGAATTTCTGTGACTGTGCTAGGTGCTGGGGGATACAAATATATTAGAAACAGTCATTACTGTCAAAGAGTAAGAGATGACACATACTTTCAAAACAATTTACTAAATACTTAGAGGTATGCACAGATCCTAAAAACGATACTCTAACTTATTGTGTTATATCACCCAGAAGACACATAATTTGGAGTCTTCGTTTTTGAATTATACTTAAAATTCGTTTTTAATATTGTTTTTATTTACGAAGTCCAAAATGGACAGATTCTATATAACAATATGGTAAAAGCCATAATATGACTAATTATAATGAGATTAATATGGATTGTTAGTCTATGTTAATATCCCAAATATACTTTTGGTGGCTTTCTGAAATGAGAATAAAATATAATCAAATAGAATATAAACTAGATTAATATGCTTCAATAGAGTGTTGGAAAACAATGTGTTACTAGAGCAAGTTATCTGAGATTTTGTAAAACAGCAACAATATTTATTAACTTTTATGCCAACTATGATTATCACTATGATGATAACAGGCTGTCAAACTCTTATTTAAGCAAAAAAGCTGCCATTCTATCGCCCCTTCATAAGTCTCATCTCAGGCTACAGAGGCCTTTTACACTTTCTTTTATTAGCAAGGAAAATGTGGAACTCCAGTTTCCCATAGAACAATGTCTCTCTAGGTGGGGTTTGTGGAGGTTGCATATTTGTGTTTACCTAGAATTGATAGACACACATCTAGGTTGGTTGAAGCTGTGGAAGTGTCTAGATTGAAGGGATGGGAAATGAGGATTGAATGCTGGGGAATGCCTGATAATTAAGGAAAGTCAGAAAAAGAGGAGCCTGTGGAAAGACTGAGGTGTGGCCATTAAAATAGTAGGAAAACCAGGTGCTGGAGCCTTGAAAGCCTAAGACAGAGTTGGTAGTCTGGAGTGTCCAGGTAGAAGATCTGCTTTTGCCAGAAGGGATTTAGCATGCCTTGAGAGAAGAGAACAATGGGATGGAAGAAGATGCAGGCAAGTTTGTTCCTAGATGTCAGGGGAAGGAAAAACTGGAATGTGAGGAGTTATCTTCCAAAGTCTATGTAAAACAGGATGGAGGTATGTGTGGAATTGAGACTCGAGGAAACTGAATATTTAAGGTACTTGCCATGGGAACTAAACAGGAACTGCTTAAGGACACATGAAACGAATGTGGCACATTGAGGTGGAAATCACGAATTTAAGGTTATCAAGCTGGAGGTCTCACAGAAGCCAGAGGATGGATGACAGAAAAAGGGTGTGAATGGCCACAGGGAGAGGTTATGTCCGAGTATAAAATACTGAGGTATTTGATGTCAGAGGTGAGGCAGCTCTGCGTGATAACAAGGTCACGATGTGATCATGGGTGGGAATGGATGAAGTGGAGGTAAAGACCACTGGGTTGATGAAATTCAGGGTATTGAATCCATTTGTCTTCAGGTGATGGTGTGGGAGTGACCAGGAGGTCAGGAGATGCCTGACAGGTAGTTGTCAGTTATTACAGGTAGTTATGACAGGTAGTACCTGCATATGACACAAAACTCAAAGGAATTATGGTTGTATGATAGAGAGGGATGGTCTATGTTGAGTGATCAATGTGCAAATAACACTCACCTGCCTTTGCTTTCTGTGGGAGATAGAGTAGACTCTTCTTGAGCAGAAGAGAGGGAGATTTCACACATTGCAGAAAATAAAGATGCTGTGATCACAGAGGCAAAGTTTTAAGGGTGTGTATTTTCAGTTGCAAAGACAGATTTGAAAGATCTGGATACTGCAGGAGAAGGCATCAGCAAAGAGGTAGAAGAGGCAGCAAATGCTACATGTAGTTTTTTGTTGTTGTTATTGATAAAATTTAGCTATTTCTCAGACTTCCATATGAAAAATTCCTTGGAAAGAAAGGCTTTAAAGACACTGCTGTTTAGATGTACTGTGGTTAGGATTTATTTTTTCTTAGGATTGAGGCATCTCTTAAATACTGATGTGGTTGTAAGTTTAACCAAATACCATTGTCTCTCTTCAGCAATAGCTGTGTAGGTCCTATGGTAGAGGAAAACTTCTTCCATTTCATGGCAGGCTAAGTGTCCTTTTCAGGCAGCTCCTGTTTCCTCTCTTATGGTCCAACCCAGCCCCTCCAAATGGGTTGGGCAAACCCAAAGCTCCAAAAGTCCCCCAAACTCATATCCTCAGACTAATTAAAAAACGTCTTATTCCTTCTGCTGAATTTTTTACCCCTCAAAGAGGTGACACATAGTCCTGGTTTGGCTCTTAGGGAAAATAGAGAATGGGAGGGAAGGATCAACTCCTCTCTATATTCCAGGTGATGCTGGGAGAAGAGGGGACAGGTTTGGAATTGTGGACATCAGAGATAAATGCCACCCGCCTTACAAGGTTTCCCATGCTGTAAAGGCCCCTGGATTCTCTCTGTAACTAACTTTCCCAGGAGACAAGGCACGAGGCTAACACTGGTCATGGGCTTCATTGGAGAAATGAATCCAAGACTTAGTGGCTCGTAACTAACATCCACTGGCAAGAAAAGTCTTACAGGTTTTGATTTCCAAAGGTACATCTGTTCACTTTGTGTTGGGGTATACAGATTTGGAATAAAAACCTAAAAATGAAACACAGCCCTTTATCTCTAACTAGATACATACACCTAACATATGTCCCATTTCCTTATTTATTTCTGTTTTTGTTTTACTTCAGTGGCTGCCAGGAGTGGAAGTGAATGTGTGTGTGTGTGTGTGTGTGTGTGTGTGTGTGTATGCATTTCATTTATATTCAATATGAAGACAGCTTGTAATCTGGGTGGGAATCCATTTAACAACCTGTTTTTCTCTGGCTACTTGGCTGCAAGCATATTTTCTCAAATCCAGTATTTTTTGGCAAAAATGTGAATTTTTCAATCTCCATGTTTTCCTCTGTTACATTGTAAAAAATTGAACTAAATTCTGTTGTTTCCTTTTTATTTTGCTGTTAGTTGCAGCATCCCTCTAGTACTCCAGCTGTTGTCTTCTACAGACATGTAAGGCAGAGATCTTGTCAGCTGTTTATGTGAATATTCACACATACTTTCTGTATTTTGCATGCATTCTGGAAGGATACTGTAGCTTGATCTCCCAGCTCACTCTCTAATTTCTGTCTAGGTAAGTTCTGCTATTCAGCTCAACTATTGCATTTAAAAATTTCAACCATCATATTTTTAATTTCCAGAACTACTTTTCTTTATCTGCTTCCTCTGATTTTGAATGAGATTTGATCTTGACTCTCTCTGAAGGTACAAATAAACTTTGTTTTTGTCTCTTTCTGTTTTTCTGATTCCTTAGGTTTTAGTTCTTTTTCTTGGCTTTGTGGCCTATCATGCACGTCTTGGTTTTCCTCAAATATTTGGATATACTTGATTGACTGTTCCTGTTTCTTCTGAGGAATTCCTGTTTGTTTGTCAGTGATGAAGTTTCTGAAGACAAGAGTGTTCCTCTTACAATTAATTGTGGGGAAGGCCTGGGATGTGAAGCCCAAGGTAGGGGCACAGGAGCTTTATCTTTGAGATTTGGGTGCTCCCCATCCCTCCAGAGTGTCCTTGGCCCCAGTGCACATCAGGTGAATCTCCTGACAGGACTGCTGCTTTAGAGAGCCAGACACACATCTGAATTTACTCCAGGCAGGCCCACATCTACTCTCTCTTTGCTTGTCTAGGTGGAATAAATCTCTTTATGCAAAATTGTACTGGTTATTTTTATATTATGGTGGGGGTAGCTCCTGCCACCTGCCACTCAGATAGTGGGAAGGTAGCTTGAGGTGATTCACATGTTTCTAAGGCAGTTCATTAAGTGATTTTTCTGATGTTTGTCTCAGCGTGTGCCTTGGTTTCTGTGATTTTTCTAAAGCAACTCTGGAAATGCTCTTGTGATATATTCTCTTGTGTCAGTTTTGGGCTGTGGTTTCTTCAGTGATGTTTCCTTATCAATCAGTGCTCATCTGCTTTCTATGTGATAGAAATTTCTCCAATTTTTTAATGACAATTTGTTTTCTTCCAATATGGATCTATTTGTTTAATAAATAAATTTATTGTCACTTCATGGGATTTATGGTGGGAAGGGAGGTAGCTTATATACAGTGAATATTCTCAAGTAGAGATTGACATCTGTATAAAGGAAGGGTAAAAATGAAGTTTTGAGTTTTAATCAAATATATGAAAGGAATGAACATTCTGGAAAGAAATGAAGTGATTGCAGGAAAATTCAAGTGACCCATCTGCATAAAAACTGACAATTTTTGCTCTTTATTTTCTCACAATATGTTTAGAAGGAGACAGAACATAGCAAGTTGAAGTAATTAAGAATAGTTTTTATTGGGGTCATTTGTGAATACCCTTTGAAGGAGGTGGTGTTACCGGATAACAGGCATCCCAACCCAAGGAAATGTACAGTGTCAACACTGGCAGTGAAGTGCATGACCCACCTGTAAGACTGGGTTGATGGTCATTTAATATATGAAAGGATATTATGGGAGATGAGATTTTAGAAGCTATGAATGCTCACAATGCTACAATCTGTGAACCTAGTTCAAATCCAAGATTCTGAGATCATGTTGGAAATAGAAAAAATCTACAGTAACCTGTTTGGTCAATTAATTGATGGTTCAAATAATTGACTGGGTTGCAGAGCGTCGTATTTTGCGTTCGTGCTCCTCCTCCTCTTCCTTTTCCTTTTTACAGTTATGTATTGCAATTGAAACATGACTAATAAAAATTAAGTGGGGCAACTCATTGAACATTGAACCTCATCTCCTTTTGCCTCATGTGCGTAGTGCATCATTATAGGTATGAGAAAGAGACTCGAGATGGGTTTAGATATCTTAGTGATGTTTTTTCGCTTTGAACTGGAGCAGCATGACAAGGAAAGGTCTCTGAAAAGACAGCACAGGCATACCAGCCTTTTATAAAGTCAGCTGTCTTCCATTTATGCTCTAAGGACTTGCAAGAAGTCAGGTGAGATTTGAGTCAAAGTGCTTCTCATAGGGTAACTATTACCTTCTAAAAGACACATTGTGGAGAAGAAATGATGCTTGCCAGGCAAATAGAAATGGAAATTTGGCTGGAAAGTGGTATAGAATTAGCTAAATGGATTAGTTAGGCTGAAGAAATCAGGCAATTTTAAGTACAGAATCTGCAAAAGATATTAAGAACATATAATGCAATTAAAAATTGCTTGGCATATGAGTATGTGCTCAGTTTAGAAAAAGTTCATGAATATAGATCTGCTGTGTTGGTCTTTACATAAATAGACTCAGTTGGCCTTAGCAGAATATTGCTGTGGCTTGGATAATGTGTTGGCAGCCCTAACAGTTGTCTTGTTAATTTTTTAAAATGTTTTGTTTGAAATAATTTTAAGTCTGCCACAGAGTTGCAAAGCTAATACAGTGATCCCAAATACCTTCTACACAGCTTACTCTAATGTAACATCGTCCATAACCATGGTGCACTTACCGAAACTAAGAAATTAACATCGGTACAGTACTATATTAAATGAACAACAGTCTTTATTAAGGCTTCCTCATTTTTTTTTCTACTAATGTCTTTTTTTTTTTTTTTTACCTTGTTCCAGAATCCAATTCAGTATACCATTTGCATTTAGTTGTCATACTTCCTTAGTCTCCTCTAATTGTGTGGCAAACTCTTGATCTTTCCCTGTCTTTCTTGACTTTGACTTTTTTAAAGAGTAATTGTCATGTATTTTGTAGTGTTTGCCTTTATCTTGTGATTAGACTGAAGCTGTGAATAATTGTATTTTTAAAGCTAAATAGTATGTTTCCAGATTTTTAGATATTTGCTCGCTAGCTAGTGGCAGGGTTGTTTCTTTTTCTCATTGGAAGTCTTAAGAATCCAGACTTCATCTATTAAGTTACTTGCTTCATAGGACTCATTTTATTTCCTTTAACACCAAAATCAGAATATTTTTTTCTCTGGGTGCAATACCCTAAATTTTGATAGTGCAAAGACCAGGAATAAGTAATTCACTTATTAGGGAAAACTCCACCATTTCACTGACTCTCTGATAAGGTAAGATGTTAAATCACCACCATATATTATCACTGTCAATGACTATTTGACAGTTATGGGTTATTTATGATGAAGAAGAAGTTGCTTTCCTTGCCAAGAAATGATTTTCCAAACTTTGAGTGTAGTCAATAAACCATATGATAATTTACTCCAAAGAATTTTCAATATGAAATAAAATTTAAAGGGAAAACAGTCATTAAATGCAAATATCTCTTGGCCTGATGGTAATGGCACAGTCTCTTTCCAGTGAAGTAATCTAATTGAATTCAACAGAAATACTCTTTTCCAAAGCTCATGGTGCTTGACTCAGCATCTTGAATGCAAATTGCTTACAGTGATAAAAGAGAAATATAGCAATAAATTTGGTTTCTGGAAGAAGGCATAAACTGCATACAGACAATAGCTCAGGGATTCAGAGCTGATTTTTTTTTTTTGACGTGATAAAGTGGCTTGACTTAATTTTGTGATAGCTTTCTTTTATGCAAAGTGTGAAAGTTTGCTTTCATATGTTTATACAGCAGCACAACATAAAACAACACTGTATAAGTTGCAACATGATCATTGTTCTGATAATGTTAGTTGGGTAATCAACTTCCAGAGTAGCATTTAAAATGGGATGGCTCACTGGGATATCCTTTTTTTTTTTTCTCTATTATAATTATCGGGGCAATTTTATTATATGGTGGGGCAGAAAGCACAATCCCACCCTGAATCATTATTGGAGATCAGTGAGGGAATGGACAGTGACTTTTATTACTACAAGAAACAAAGGGTCCTCTCAAGCTTTGATCTTTGAGTTCTATTTCTGGTATAGCTATTTACCTTGTAAGAGTTTGGAAGATTGGACAGGAAGCTCTGCTCTGCTGTGGTGAGGTACATAGTTCCCTGAAAGAGGAGATGGACCTCTATACACAGCAGAATCAAGCCCTGGAACAAGGAGACCTTTCCACAGAATGTCTCCCCAAATAGTGCAGCATCTTCGTTCAAGTACAACCATCTCTGGCTGGCAGTCTACCTGAGAAAGACACTCAGAGGGCAAGTAGAGGGTTTATCGTGATGCTTACATGTGGGGTTCTGTGGGAGCTGGAGAATTTTCCATAATCAGGGCAGCTAAAGTTTAGGGTCTGTACTCCCCTATGGCTCCTCTTAAGATGGAATCTATATTGATTTCTTAAGGTAGATTCAATAAGCATTCAAGTGCAATGAGCCAATAATTCTTGAGGCTTCTATCGGAATTAGGGTATGAGCATGTGTGTGTATCTGTGTGTATGTGTATGTCTGTTTGAGCAGGGGTGTGTGTGAAAGTTAAGTAGTTGGCTATTTCTAAAGGGATGGGTGAGAGGAAAAAGAAGTCTGCATCCAAATCAAAGAATACTTATCCCAGAAGATTTTACTTATAGGAAATTATGGGATTCTTCATAGTTATGGCTTGACAAAAACAACATGCTTACTTCCTGAATGTCTTGTGGGAAGGAAGCACTTGGAAATAATGACTGAGGAGAGAACCAGGGAAGGAGGAAAGGAGAAGAAAAATTTCCTATAGATTTGCAGAACAAAAATAGGAAGAAAATATGGGCAATAAAAGCCCAGAAGGAAGCTATTCTTAGTAGTATTCTAGATAACACCTCTATATTAATATACTATTCAGTTTCTGTGTGTGGCCCTAGATTTTAAGCCTTTACTGGGAGGGTAGCAAAGGCCTGAGTGTGAATAAAACAAAGAGACTATGCTGGAAAGATAGTTGGGATGAGGCAATATGATTTTAGGTGCAGGCCAGGAGTAGCCTAGGGTGCTTGCCCTGCCCCCTTCCCCCATTGGTGGCTTATGGAAAATCCATTTGTTATAGGCTTTCTCCTTTCTGTTCCTTGAATTTTGTATTTGCTCACTTTGGGTTGAAATTTAATTATTGGACATCTTATATAAGTTAATTTAGGCTTTGTTATCAGCAAAAGCAATAGTCACTGCTTTCTCATTGTTGATCAAGTTTTATCCCAACAGGTGACAAAATAGAAATGGTATTGAGAGTTTCAGAAGCGTGTAATAGCAAATCGTATTAAAGCACATGTAGAAACTTGGAAGACTGATTAAAATAAGGTCTAATGTATTCTCTTTTCAAGTATTAAAATTTTTTCTCAATCCTCAGAAATTGCTACAATGCAGTTATTTAGAAAATATTAAGTGCCTCATTTTGTAGGTAGAACAACATCAATAAATTATAATATTCCAGCTATAGTGCAAAGAAGAGGGAATGTGGTCTAATGGAGTAGGCAGACTTGAAAATAAATGATTACTATACAATATGATAAATTAAAATGTTTTGGGAAGAGAGACCAACTGCCTGGAAGAGTCAAAGAAGACTAACAAAGGGTGAGATTTTATCCAACAGCACAAAGGGGAAAGGGCAATTGAGTCAGAGGACATGGAAATTCCTTGGGGAAATGGCAAGAAGATTATAGCTGAAAAAAAGGAGGCATGAAAGGGAGATTGGAGCCAGTTTACAAAACATTTAAGAAGTTTGGACTTGATTCTGTAAGCACTGAGGGTGTGATGGAGTTACGTATTCATTTGAGAAGCACAAAAATGTAAGCAGAAAATGGATGGAAAAAGGGAATATTAGAGACAGGCAGGCTAGTGAGGAGGCTGTTGCTATATCATAATTTAGAAACAATGGGGGCTTCATCCAGGGCAATGGTTGTGTAGTGGAAACAGGAAGAAATGGATTTATAATCATTCAGGAGGCGGAACAGCTGGGACTTGAGATGGGTGAATGGCAAGAAGAGAGAAGGGTAAAAAATTAAGTATGAATTCTTTCCTTTCTTCTTTTTACCTTTGGTAATTCAGTGAATAAAAAAATTTTAAAAATTGAACACATGCTGATTGGAAAAGAGTATATACTCTCTAGAGAGAGGGCAAATGAGAGCCAGTGTTGCACAATGTTAACAATAGGTGAATTAAGTTGATTGGTATCAGAGAGCTCATTTCTGTGGTTTAGCATTTTTTCTGGATTACAAAGTTGCTGATTATTTGAGTTACTGACATGATTGAGCCAAGTGTAACTGAAGAATCAGTGGTACAGGACAAAGTGTTTCTGTGTTGACTTCCTGTGATCCCTTTCTGTGCTCCTTCTCTGCCACAAACACAGAAGTTTGTGTATTTTGTGCATTTTATAGGGCAGAATGACAAAGAGAATGTAAATCCAACACTTAGGCTTCAACTCTCAATTCACATAACTTCAAAATTAGAATATTTTTTATCTTATATTAGAAGTTGGGGCAGCTTCCATACATCTAATACAGACATGTTCCCAATTATTATATTTTTACATTTTTTTCTCTGCTTATTTGACTCTGCCTAATTAAGTCCTGTGCATCATCCACACTCTCTTTATATGTTCACTCAACAATTTCCACAAATATCCAAATAGAAGAAGACACATAATCAAACTCTTGACATTTCTTTGCTCTACTCTTTCAGATTCCACTGCAGCTTGTCAGATTGTTTTTTTTTTTTTTAAACTGGCATAAAAATTTCTTGCAGCCGAAATTTAATGAGTTCTGACAGTAGAAGTAACTCAAAAGGTGAAACCTTGACATAGCCATGATATTGAATTGAAATTTGTATTACATGTAATTTAATTTGTTTACAGGTTACATCAAGGTGTATAGACCCAAAGACTTTTGTCTTGGTTTTAATATGTCCACAAAATGTGTGCGTGTGTGTTATTGTACTTTTTTCTTCTGAGACTATATCATAGTTGCATTTTAATTTATGAGATTTTGCTTCTTATTCATAACCTGAGGTTAGGATCATGAGTATTTCTTTGTGCCTTCTGGCACCCTCTCTCCCGCTTTTCCTGTCTCCATACCATAGTGTTCTGTGTGTGATGGAAAGTCAGAAACTCACTGAGTTAGTCAAAGCTTTAAGTGGGTGAACATGCTACATGCTGAACAAGCTACGATGGCTAAGCAGGAATGAACATCATTGAATGTGCTAATCAGAATTCCAAAAAACCAGATTTGAAACATTTGTCCCAAACCTGTTGATTCCTATGCTGCATAATAATTAGATATAAATAGCAAACTGTTCATATAAATGTTTGCAATTTTTCTTTCATTTACACAACTGAAACAAGTGAAATGAGATTTCTAATGAGGTAGACCTTTTTTCTTACCTTCTTTCCATCCCCCCACTTCTTTCTTTTCCTTCCATGACAATCTTTCAATTAAAAGGTGTGAATATGATTTCAATTACAGGTAGTTGGATCATTGTGCCATCTTTGAGCATATTTCTTTTGTTGTGGGACAAATCCCCAGAGTTACTTTTGGTCCCACACTGCAAATTTGTATTGACCAAGAGCCCTGGTTTCAAGTCTGAATGAAGTTGGAACTATGCCACTTAGATCCACATTTCTGTTGATATATGGCCTGGCAGTTGCAGGGGAAAGGTTGGGCAAATAGCAGAAGGAGCCCAGGGATCATC
Source organism: Choloepus didactylus (assembly GCF_015220235.1). NCBI lineage: Eukaryota > Metazoa > Chordata > Mammalia > Pilosa > Megalonychidae > Choloepus > Choloepus didactylus. The sequence goes on from NC_051308.1 coordinate 22,769,603, forward strand.
TGAAAAGGGTGGTATTGGACAGATTGAGTTTAAGTTATTACAACATACTGAATAAACTGAAATGACTGACCAAGACTGATTGTTGGGAAAAGACAAAAGGTACCTTAGAGCAAAAACTTGAGTTTGAGGAGATGTGTAAAAGAAGGGAGAACTGTATTGGTTATCTGCCTTTCACACTGATCTAAACTGTCATATGTGAGCATGGCTCTTGTTAGCATGTGGCCTGAGGCTGGAATCCCCCTGAGTCAGACTTCCAGTCATCATGGATGCAACTCTGGGAAAGAAGATGCCTGTTGACAAGCTAAGGAGCTAGACCACTCAAGATTAATGACTTGAACTCAAGCCTCCTCTGGCTTGAAGTTTTCATCACAGAATGAAAACTAGAGGGAGAGGCATCTTTTTTCCTTGAACTGTGAGAAACTCCTGCCAGTTACCGTGTTGCTTCTTATGCCAGATAGGGTCTTGCACCGGGCCAGTTCCCCAGTTTTGGCAGTTAAGCCTCAAGAACAACAATAGTGACAACGGCAGTGGAGGGTGGTGTCCCTTTATGTAACAGACAAGATTTTCTGGTCACTTACTGGTGAGGCAACTGATACCAAAACAACATTTGGAACTGGATAAGCACTGGAGTAATTGACTTACCATGAGAGGGAGTAGGCAAGGAAGAATATAATTCTTACCCAGAGCATCTGGAAAACTTAGACTTGTCTAAGCAATATGGAAATGTTGATAAGTGTCCCCCTTAATACAAGGTACAGGGTAAGTCAGGTTTTCTTAGCTTTGGCCTCCCAACTACATTATTTTAATAGTTTCAATAACTCAGTTTAAAAAATGAATCTGTACAAGCATAGATTCCATATTTTTGCAATAATTAAAAAAAACAAAAGTGTAAGAAATATAAAACTTGTGTTGGTTCCCATTCTCTGCTTACATCCTATCTTGGTTAAAGGCTAGAAGAAACCTTAAAGATCATGAGACACAAATAATTGATGTGATCTGAAGGTAAGGCTTTCTCACCCCATTCCCAGCATAGATCCTTCTAACAGGAGAGCTGTTTTTATGCCCTCTCTCTGTTTTTCAGGTCTATTTTCTGACCTCTTTGGGGAAATTCCTGATTATTCCTATGGCTTACTACAGTGGAGACCCTGGCAATGGTGAGATTATGTTAATGCCTTGTTCAAGGAGCCCATAGTACATATTCACTGATTGTTTCCCCACCATCTGCCTGGTTTTCCCCTGGGGAATTCATCCACACTCCATCTTGGCTATGTGTTTTGGGTTGCCTTGACCACACCTTAAGCTCCAGGGCTAGGTCTTGATTGGCTTCAGCAAATAAGCACATACTCCAGAGTCATTGAAATTTGAGGAAACATTTCCTGGGATACCTAATTTTTTTCTTGTGGAATTGACCAAAAGAGTGTCTCTCTTTCCCAGTGCACAGAAATGAGGAAAGCTGGTCCTGAGGGCAAGTGGCAGCTGCCCTGTGACTATGAGGGGAGATTCTGCCTAAGATTGGATCCAAAAAGCAATGATGTTGACCCATCAAATGTACAGTGAGAGGCTAGGACTGGCTAGATTCAAGCTCTGGGTTAAGCACTGCAATACTCTGCTATGCAAACCATGGTTTAAGCCAATTTTAATTGCATTTTCTTTTATTTGAACCATAAAGGGTTTTAAGTGATAAAGAGACAAATGTTTTCTACACTGAAGAAAACAATCCTTTAACAGTAGATGTACTAGTATTAGTAACAAATATAAAGAAAATGAAAAATTAGTAGTCACGGGTTATGTGTTTAGTATATCCATGGTTTACAAGTTGGGTGGTAAAGTGGTAATACTTTCTTAGAGATAGTACATCTGTGAAAAGCTAACAACTTGTATTCATGTTGCTTTCTCAATGCACAGGTGAAACCTTCCCCTGCAAATGTTTTAACTTCACTGCTAGAATTACATGACCACAGAGCAACGTTATGATGAATAATTCAGGTTTTCAGTGTTTTTGTATGGCGAGGAAAGGGTGTCTTTAAGTAAGAATCAAAGCATTCTGGTCATTAGAAACTGATTGGTTCTCTTATCAACCAGCTTTCTGTTTTATGTACCATTTTGGAGCATATTTAGTTGGTGTGAGTATTTGGTTCCTAGTTACCAAGGACCTAAAGATACATCAAGAAAATCTAGTGTGGTGAACCGAAAGGCTGGGGATCAGATTGTGAAATATACCCCAATGGAGGTGTAGGCCTGCCTGACCTCCTCAGGTTGATACCTGGACTCTTTTTGTTACCCCCATCTTCATGTCGTGCTACTAGTGACTCCACCTCTGTTTGGAAGTCAGGATATATTTCACAGGGAAGAGCAAAAAGAAAATTCATATGCCTTAAACAGAAGGCATGGGTTATGATTGCAGAAGCATGTACCCTTTAAAGTAAACTATAGTGGCTATGATCAATGATATTGATGATTTCATTAAAGATCCTTCAGAAATGATTAAACATGTGAATCTCCTCAGAGTTCAGACAATGCAGTCTTAAAAACACAGAGAAAAAGTTTCTTGTCTCTTTGGAAAATGGAAAACTTTGACATGGTAAATACTAGCTATAAATAAGTAATAAAAACTTCTAGTGGAAAAGAACATCCCTAGAATTATATTCTCCTGCTCCAACTGTCAAAGCACATCTCCCTGGTTTAATTTTAAAATTCATTAAATGTACCATTTCCTTAGCTTAGGCATTACCGTCTGGAATAAAGTTTGTTCTGGTATGGAATAAAAGGAAAAAAATTTATTGAATAGTTACATTGAATATTTCTATCTCTAGATTTTCATTCTTAAGAAAAAGGAAAAATGCAGGCTTAAGATTTTTGTGATAAAATACTTATTTTCAATTATAGTATTTAGCATCCTCACTATAAAGCTAAAATCCTATATTACTTTATAATGAAACTACTACATGCATTGTTGAAAATTAAGCAGCAAACACTCTCTGACAAAATATATGAATATATGAGGGCAAAAGATTTCACAATCAGTCTTAACCTATACCAGCGATTCTTTATTTCCCTATTCAGAACACCTAGGGAAGGCTTTTTCAAGTGTTGTCCACAGGGTATTTGCATCAGAATCATCTAGAGAGACTTCCATTTCTTATTAGGATATGGAAAGTCACAAGAGATTATTGCTTCTACCCTAATCATAAGAACAAGCCAGGTAAGCTATGAGTTACAAAATGAGAATTTTAAAAAATCCATTAGAGAGAGGAACATAGAAATAGACCTAAATAAACCAAAATCTAGGAAGTTATAAGCCATTCCTAGAACAGAAAATGCCCATTACTCTTTTTGTAGCTGGCAGAGTAGGGAGTGGGAGAAATCCACCATAGATGGGGGTAAGGAAGAACCAGTAGAACTTAAAAAAAATTTTAATGGTTGTGATTGGGCTTATAAGACAAATTGAAATACTAAGGAGCCCCAGGATCAAAGCCACTGTGCACATATCCTCTAACTCTTTCCCACAGTTCCTCACTGAATGCAAATGGATATTATGCCAAAGGCTGGGGCAGGCAGGAGTGCCGAGACAAAACTTTACAAGACACTCTGGAAATATCTCTGTCGACATTGAAAGGATAATAAGAGGATGTTGTGAATTACTTTGTGCAATAAATTCAACAAATTAGATGAAATTGAACAATTACTTGGAAAAACACAAATCAAAATTGGCAGTAGGCAAGATAGAAAATTCAGAGTCCTGTATCTACTAAAGAAATCAAATTCATAATTAACAACTTTCCTTAAAATCAACTCCAGGTTCAGATGGCTTCACTGGTGAGTTTTGGCAGACATTTAAGGAAGAAATATCACTAATATTTCAAACTCTCTCAGAAAATAGAGGAGGATGAAATACTTTCCAAATTGTTTTACAAGGCCAAAATATTTCTGACACCCAAACATGAAACAGACATTAAAAGAAAAAACAAAGCAAAACAAAACTATAGACCAGTACCTTTCGTTAGCACAGATTCAAAAATCCTGAATGTATTAGTGAATCACTTCTAGCAATATGTACATTATGAGCCAGTGGAATTTTTTCCAAGAATGCCACATTGATTTAAAATTCAAAAATCAGGTTGTAATTCACCATGTTAGCAAAATAAAGGAGAAAAGCCATATGATTCTTTTATATAGAGAGGAAAAGCATTTTAGAAAATTTAAGTTCATTCATGGGAAAACAAACAATGAACAAATTAGGAATAGAAGGGAGCTTCTCCAATCTGATAAAGGATAGACAAAACAAAACTATTACTAACTTTGTACTGAAGGATGAAACTAATTAAACATTCCTTCTAAGATCAGGAATATGGAAAAGATATCTGCCCTTACCACTTTGAGTAAACGTTATGTTTAAAGTCCTGGCCAGTAGGCAAGAAAAAGCAATAAAAGGGATAAAGACTGGGAAGAAAAAAAAAGCTATTGCTATTTTCAGATTATATAATTTTGTACTTATAAAACCATATGGAGGAGAGGCAAGATGGTGGCATAGAGAGGAGTATAAGTTAGTTAGTCCCCTGGAACAACTAATGAACAACAAGGAACAACTAGTAAATAATCTGGAATAATTGCTGGGGGACAGCCATGACTGTCCACACATCATACACCAACCTGGATTGGGAGGAATGCCTGCGATCGCAGCATAAAGTCTCTAAGAAAAAGCTGCAGAACCGCGCCAAGAGCCCCCACCCCCCCATAGCAGGCTGAATGGTAAAGCCTTGCTGAGCAAGCAAATATACCTCAGTCCAGCTCCAACTGGGGTTTTAATTAACAAATGTGGAGCGCTTAATACAAGCTACAAATCCCCAACAATCAAACAGAGGTTTTTAGTAACATCTAACCTTAAAGAGCCAGAAGACTCCTCTGTCCTGGAGGGGGAACACAGAAGACCAGGTGCTATCTCTGGCTGATGGGTGAAACTGGGGGGACCGTGGACTGGCCCTGAAAGGGGGCTTTCTGTCCCTTTTTCTTTCTTTCAACCTGAGGGGCTCAGTGGAGAAAGCCTCAGCCATTTTCAGTTTGCAGTGCTCTCACCCAGACAAGGGTAGTGATAGCAGAGTCAGAGAGATAAAGAACCTATTTAAATGCAGATCATAACTCTCTAGGGGGTGTATCTTCCCTAAGAGGAAGGAGGCAGTGTCCAGCTCTAGTACTGGCCTTCCATTCAGAACCAGACCTCAGAGCCTGGGGGAAAACAGCCAAAACAGAAACTAAGGTGGACACACCTCCTTATACCAGTCAGGAGTTACATGCTGACAGGCGCCACCTGCTGAGCAGGTTAGGAAAAGCACAGCGGCTAGAGGTCTCACAGGGTGTGTCAATCTTCTAAGACACACCCTCAGGGAAACCCAATACTGAATATTGCCCCCTTCTGAGACCTGAACCTGTTCTGGTCTGGGAAAACCTGATTGGGGTAACCAAGGAAACCAGATGCCTAGACAACAGAAAATTACAACCTACACTAAGATATGGCCCAGTCAAAGGAACAAACTTACACTTCAACTGAGATGCAGGAATTGAAACAACTAATGCGAAATCAATTCAGCTAGTTTAGGGACAATATGGCAAAACAGATGGGTATAATGATGACACTGGGCGAACATAAGGTAGAAATCAAAAGTTTGAAAAAACAACTGGCAGAATCTATGGAAATGAAAGGCACAACACAAGAGATGAAAGACACAATGGAGACATACAACAGCAGATCTCAAGAGGCAGAAGAAAACACTCAGGAACTGCAGAACAAGACACCTGAAATCCTACACACAAAAGAACAGATAGGGAAAAGAATGGAAAATATGAGTGATGTCTCAGGGAATTGAATTTAAGTGTCGTGGGTGTCCCAGAAGGAGAAGAGAAGTGAAAGGAGGCAGAAGCAATAACAGAGGAAATAATCATTGAAAATTTCTCATCTCTTATGAAAGACATAAAAGTACAGATCAAAGAAGTGCAGCATACCCCAAACAGAATAGATCTGAATAGGCCTACGCCAAGACACTTAATAATCAGATTATCAAACATCAAAGAGAGAGAATCCTGAAAGCAGCAAGAGAAAAGTGATCCATCACATACAAAGGAAGCTTGATAAGACTATGTGCAGATTTCTCAGTAGAAAACCATGGAGGCAAGAAGGAAGTGGTGTGATATATTTGAGATACTGAAAGAGAAAATCCACCAACCAAGAATCCTGTATCTGGCAAAACTGTCCTTCAAATATGAGGGAGAGTTTGAAATATTCTCTGGCAAACAGACAATGAGAGAGTTTGTGAACAAGATACCTGCTCTACAGGAAATACTAAAGGGAGCACTACAGACAGATAGGAAAAGATGGGAGTGAGAGGTTTGGAACACAATTTTGGGAGATGGTAGCACAGCAATGTAAGTACACTGAACAAAGATAACTATGAATATGGTTGAAAGAGGAAGGTTAGGAGCATGTGGGACACCAGAAGGAAAGAGGAAAGATCAAGACTGGGACTGTATAACTCAGTGAAACCTAGAGTGCTCAGCAACTGTGATAAAATGTACAAATATGTTTTTACATGAGGTAGAACAAATGAATGTCAACCTTGCAAGGTGTTAAAAATAGGGTGGTATTGGGGGAAAATACAATCAATTCAATCTAGAGACTCTATTTAACAGAAACATTGTATTATGCTTCCTTTAACGTAGCAAAGGCAATAAAGCAAAGCTGGATGCATATAGGAGGGAGAAGTGGGGAAGGGTATGGGACTCTTGGCATTGGGGATGACCTTTATTCTAATTTAGTTGAAGTCTGTCTTTCCTTTTGTTGCTTCCTAGCTGTCATGTTTGTTTGTTTTTTTCTTCTCTTTCTTTTTTCTTTTTCTTTTGTCTCTCTACTTTCTTTAACTCTTCCTCCTTCTTTGTGGAAGAAATGGAGATGTCCTTATATAGATAGTGGTGATGCTGGTGAATATATATAAATACATGACTATACAGGGAACCATCAATTGTTTACTTAGGACAGAATGTATGGTGTGTGAACAAAACTGTCTTAAAAAAAAAACGGGTTGTTGAGAAACCTTGAGGGCACTGTATTGAGTGAAATAAGTCAGACACATAAGGACAAATATTGTAGTCTATCACTGATATGAGCTAATTATAATATGTAAACTCATAGACATGAAACATAAGTTACCAGGATATAGAAGGAAGCTAAAGAATGGGGAGTGGTTGCTTCTTATGAGCAGAATGTTCAACTAGGGTGAACTTAAATGTTTGAAATGGACAGAGGTGATGGTAACACATTGTGAGAATAACTAACAGTACTGAATGGTGTGTGAAGGTGGTGGAAAGGGGAAGCTCAGAGTCACATATGTCACTAGAAGGAAAGTTGGAGGTTAAATATGGGAACGTATAAAACAGTGAACCTTGTGGTGGGCAATGTCTGTGATGAACTGTACAAATATTGGAAGTCTCTGTCATGAACTGCAACAAATGTCTGACACTATAACTAGAAGTTAATAATAGAGGGGCATATAGGGAAAAATATACCTATTGCAAACCAGATACTACAGTTAGTAATATTTTAACATTCTTTAATCAACAGTAACAAACGTACTACACCAATACCATGAGTCAATAATGGAGGGGTGCATGGTTAGGGGTATGGGAGGATTTGAGTTTCCCTTTTTTGTCTTGATTTCTTTTCTGAAGTAATGAAAATGTTTTAAAAATTGAAAAAAAAAAACCATATGGAATTTATTTTTAAAAACTCTCACATAAACAAAAAAGTACTAAGTACTTAGCAAGGTCGTGAGATAAAAGGACAAAATACAAAAATCTATATTTTTAACTATTAGCAATACATAATTAGAAAATGGCATTTGTCCTCAAACCCAGAGGCAACTGCCTCTTCGAGAAAATCAACCAGATGTGTCCCCTTTTCCCATAATTTTCGACACCCCTTTTCAACATGAACATGTTAGGGTGGTCACTGCCTAGACATCCCTGAAGATTGGGAAAGTGATTAAACTAGAGGACTGGGTTAGCAATAGACAAGATGGAATTTAACAAAGGATTATGAATACTGAATCTCTGCATAATTTTCTTCTTCTTAGTTGCTAGGGTATTAGAATAGCTAGAAGGAAAGAATTGAAATGGTAGAACTGTAACCCATAGCTTCCTTTCAAATTTGTTCTATAGCTGCTTGTTAAATTGTAATTTGAAAGTTATCACCTTTTTGTATATATATTATATTTCAAAATAAGGAAATAACTGAAACTATGATACTGTAACTCATATTTTTGGAAATTTCCTATATAACTACTTGTAAATCATGCTTTGAAACATAGTACCTTTTTGCTTATATGTTATATTTCACAATAAGGAAATAACTGAAACTGTGGAACTGTATTCCATAACATTTTTTGAATTTGCTCTCTAACTACTTGTTAAATTGGACTTGGAAAGTTATCACTTTTATGTATACATGTCATATTCTACAAGAGAAATATGATTTAAAAATATGATTTGAAAAATCTTCTGTCCTAAAACAACAACAGGAACAAAAATGGTACAGTTACTTAGAGAACTGTGGTATAAGGCTAAAAATACATCTAATTATGACTCACCAATTCCATTCCTAGGCATTTTCACCAAAGTCAATGAAAACCCATGTCCACAAAAAGCCTTATACAGAAATGTTCGTAGTAATCTTATTCATAATAGACTCAGCCTGGAAATGTCCCTTATCTGGAGAATGGATAAACCATTTGTGATACATTCATGCAATGAAATGCTGCTCAGCCATACAAAGTAACATATTATTGATAGAATTCTCCATCTATCTCAAAAACATTGTGATAGAAGCCAGAAACAAGAGAGAGCAAATTGTATAATTCCATTTATGTGATGTTCAAACACAGTTTGAACTAATCTCTGGTGATAGAAATTAGACAGTGGTTCCTATTTAGGCTGGGGAAAATTGAAAGGAGAAGAATATTAGAGAACTTTCTTAGAGGACGAAAATGTTTTATATCTTGCTTGAAGTGATGGTTACATGGATGTATTCCACTTTCAAACTCATCAAACTGAACACTTAAGTTCTGTGCAATTCTATATAAATTATACCTCAATTAATTAAAAATATTTTCTACTGGAGAGTTAGTTTATAATACATACTCTTAGGCCCCAATCCAGAACAACCAAACAAAATTAAACAAATTGAACTATTCAGGAATAATTCTAATAAATACTAAATTCTGAAAAATCACTGCCAAAGGTATTTGGTAATATATGGACATAGAGTCTTTCTTATAAGTAGACATAGAAAGAGACTTTGTGCAAACGTGGAGAATAACAAGTGATAACTGTAACTGTTCAGGATTATCTAACTATTTCTTTCCCATGCCAGAAAGGGGAATATGCTTCAGGGAACTAAGAATCCATTTCCTTACGGGAATAGTAATGTGAATCAATGGTGTCTTTGTGGAACTGAAATGTTGTGAGATACTAGACTTAGACACACTTATGATTAAATAATGTGGGCTGGCCTGGGGATCTAGTCAACACTTAAATTAATTGCTAGTTTGAGTCAATGTATTCTGAGTTCCCAACAATTGATTTAAATGAATTCGGGGAACATAGCCAGCTTATAAAATGAGGACAGTCTCTACCGGGAAAAAAAAAAAATCCCTATTTACATGACAATTGGGAAAGAAGGAAGAATGTGGCAAAGAACATGTAGATTTGTGAACTGAGGGAAATTTGTTGAATTTTTGTAAACTAAAATATAAAATATAAGCACTTATAAAAATATAAACCCTGTGTTGCTAATACTGAGTTAACTATCCTGGTGAGCTCTCTCTATCCCTTAATCAAGGAAGGAAGGTACAGGCTGCCTGTTTTGTTTTTGTGCAGAATTGCAGTCAGATAAACCTCTGAATAATTGCAATTTTATTCCCTTTTCTTTTCATGTATAAAATGGGCAATGGGTGATGGGTAGGGACTTTTGGCCTAAAATATGGGCACAAGAACTTACTGTTTCAGTTTTCACTTTAGGAGAAATTTTCAGCCCTTGTTTTCTCCGAAAGAATTTGACACTGAAAACTCGCATTACCTGGTACACCAGGAGCCTAGGCCTGTTCTCAGACCTCCGGGAGCCCAGCTTTTTGGAATAGACAAGGAGGGAGATTTTACAGAAGAATTATCACAGCTGCTATACTGGTAGGACTGACGCACGTGGGTTCTGCAGGGGGGCTCTGTGCTCAGATAACTCCGTAATGACCTCAAAGCTAAGGGAAGTAGGTAGGGAAAGAAAACTCCAGGAATTCTATTCCTTCTCTTGCATGGAAAAGATGTGGATGTAAATACAGTAACCCTTCTAGCCATTCTCCAAATGACTGTTGGAATGATGGGTCCAAGTCAACATGTGACTCCTCTGTTTAAAACCACTCGCTGGCTAGATAAGGCAGTCTTCTTGGAAGTTGAGAGTGTGAGTTTTGCAGTTAATACTCCTGGACTCAAACCCCAGCACCACTTACTAGCTTTGAACTTGGGACACTTTATTTAACCTCTCCATGCTTCAATTTCCTCTCATAATAATTAATTTAATGATGTGTCCCATACAAATCTGCAGTAAAGTAGAAAGTACTTGTACATAGGAGTTCAAAAGGTAGACATGTGGGCTGTTAACTCTTTAACATAATTTGCAGCACTTCATGATCTGGCCCTCACGTCCATCTTCCTCTCCATTATGTGCACCTTATATTCCAGCCTACAGAGCTGCTAGATTCCTGAATATCATGGGTTGTTTCAGAATGCCAAATTTTGATTTCTGCTTTCTTCCCCTAGCATCTCTCCTCAACCCTTTGCAGACATTATATTAGAATGTCTGCTTTATTGCCCTCATTTGCTTATCTGCCCATCTGTAATAGTCCACGAGCTCCACAGAAGCAGGGACCCTGGCTTAGTTGTCTTGGTCCAAGCTCAGCGCCCAGGATAATGTATTAGTAATAGCAGGGAGAGTTAGCGTGGTAGTGGTGGTAGTAATGATAGTAATAGAAATACTGAAGTAACACTAATATTAATAATAATAGCTAATATTTGTTGCTTGGGTAAGCACTTTACTTGCATCATATAATTTCACAACAACTTTTTGAGGTATTTATTATTACTGTCCTTATTTTGAAAATTAGGAAATGTGATATAGAGAAGTCAGGTGTTTTGTGCAGGTTTCCAACTCCAGTAAACAGTAGCCCTAGGACTTGTATCTGTCCAATCCAGAATTAATATTTTAATCCTTACAGTGTACTCTCTAGTACTTACTTGTGATAAGAATTATTAGGGGCAGGACAGTTAATTGTGGGCTCATTGAAAATATTTCTTATGTGGGCACAAGAAAAATCTTTTCCTACAGACTTATAGGAATTCAGTGTTAGGAACATTGCTGGTCTATCTATTCAGGTATGCATTTTAAATCAAAGAGGAAAATGCAGGAGTAAATGTATTTATGACAATAATCCATTGCTATTAGGGAAAAGTATTTGGAGGAGTTCATACCTATGTTTAATTGTGGGGGCCTCATTGTTTATGAATGGAACATTTGGGTGTACAGATTGTCATGCCAGAGATGAGCATACTGACAAAGCTGGACATTCATTTTGTAGCCATCTGGGACTCTGTCGAATCTTGGGAGGCTTCAGGTTACCCCAGTCCAAGCCTGCAGAGTAGCCTTGGGAAGTCACCTGAAAGACGTTAAGTCCACTTGTTTATGAGGTGACTGTCTCAGGTCCCCTCACTGCAGTTTAAAGCTGGTCCATGGAAGGCAATGAAATCATATACCGTTTACTGATGGGCTGTAACTGAAAATTGTCAAGAATTGTGGGAACAAGACACACTGTTGCTAGTGGAAATATTGAGAGACGGTATAGAGAAGAGAAATGGCAGGAGATTGTAAAAGATACCTGGCATCATGGGCTGGCCAAGTTTCCCTGGTGGCTCAATCAGAACAGCAGCCCCCATGTTAAATGACCAATCATTTATATCCCAGGTAATTTCCACCATACATTGTGACATAGTTTAACATTTTTTGCTCTGTTTTCTCCCTATATTTTGAAGTCTTATCTAGCGGTTCTTGAATTTGTAGGTCATGGCCCTTTTTTGGAATGCTCAGGAAGGCCATGGACTTCCTGCCCTCCATACACTTGAAATGTGAGTCCTCACATATGCACATTTCTCCATACAAGGGTTCAGAGATCCCTTTTGGCCAATCCATGAATCATCTAGAAATGCATGGACTCTAAATATTTCTCTTTTTGATCCTCTTGTTACATTGGGTATCCAAATCTCTAGTAATCCTTGGCTAAATATTCCTTCATAGTGGGGAGGAATATGCCATTTTGATCTTTCTTATTACCCAAGTCCTCTTTATGGGCATAAGATTTAAGTTAGGCAGCATTTTTTTTCTTTTGTTCAGATTGGGCAGCAACTGCTCTTTTGCCCAAAGGCTTCTAGAAATTACTAGTAATGGAAACTTATAGCCATCCTCATCCATAAAGGAATCATATAAAATGCATCTCATGGCTTATTAAAATCTACATTATTTTACCCAACATAATATCTCCCGATTTATTGTTTAAAGGCTTTGTGTGTGTGTGTGTGTGTAATGATATTATAAAACATATGTTTTCTTTTGAAAGCATATTTAGGCAATAAATTGGTATTTTCATTTAGGCCATACTTATAAAAATGCTTGTTACCAACACTATCATATATACTATTATTAACAAGAAATCTAAAAGGAAGAATTCTGTTTCAGATCTACTACTTCCCCTTCACAAAACTTGGTATTAGAATTGGCTCTAAACTGTGACAAAGGTATTCCCTTGTCCATTTACTCATCTTTTAAAATATTGTACAATACTTCACCTGAGTTTCTTTCCAAAATGCTAATCACACCTCAACAATGAATACTTTCATCTACTTCATCCGAAAATGATTTAAATTTGATTTTACCAGCATTATTATATCTATGTAACAAGCTCATCACGTTTATCCTTTATTTAAAGATATCATGACTCTCTTTGTTGACTAAGATTTATACATAGTTTTTCACCTGTATCATCAGTTTCCGATATTTTAATCTATTTTTATCTCTCTCGGGTACATAAACTTGATTCAATGTCATGAAGTATCTGGAGGTGGATAAAGGAATAAAGGAACACTTAATTGAAGATGAGAAAGAGTTGAGAGAAAACTTTCTTGCTTTACCTTCCTTTATGAATTGAATTATCTATATCCTTTTAAATTAGTCCTGCTTTGGGTGTATGCCATATTTCAGTGACTGGTTGATATAACCAAGAAGAACTTTTATTGTGGAATAAAGAAAGATGATAATTTTTCTTAGTTATGATACTATATATTCAGTACCAGAATCTAAATGACGTTAAAAAGCTTACTGAAAAAAAGTAAGTACTGGCAACTCCAGTGTACTAGAAATTGTGCTACAGCTATAGCAACGTGGTTTCTCTGATTGAAAGAGACACGGTCCATACTCAAGTGAGAGAGGTGGACAAGCACAAAAGCAGTTACGCCACACTATGAAATGCAGAGATGCAGAGAGGCTATGAAATGACAGAAAGGGGACATCTAATCAAGTGCCAGAATTTCATAATACCACAGTGTTATTATGGCCCACATATATGATTTCTTATGGGCCAGTCATCTTGTCTGTCAATGCATTGAACTTTTACACATAAAATAAAAGTACACCCAGTTGGTTTACATAATACCAATAGTTTCTCAGCCAAAGCATTTGAATTTTGCTCCTCCAATCATGTGTCCATTTCTTCTTGATCATTTCTTATTTTTTTATACAAGATTATAACTCTTTAGCAATCTGAAAGGAGATATTTACTTTATATAAGACCTCTGAGAGCCATACAAAAATTATTGTTTATATTAGGAGAATGCACTGAAAGTTAATGACTCATGATTGTCTTAAAACACTCAGCATTCTTTTGGCTAGGAGTAACAGGGTGTATTAGTTAGGGTCTCCAGGGAAACGGAATCAACAAGAGATATCTATAAATATAAAATTTTATAAAAGTGTCTCACTCAACTGTGGGTAAGCATGAGTCCAAATTCTGGAGGGCAGGCAGCAGACTGGCAACTCCAAGGAAAGTGTTCAATGAACTCCTCAGGCAGTGAACTGGCAGTGGGGATGAATGTGTTCGATGAACTCCTCAGGAAATGAACTGACAACTTTGATGAACTCCTCAGGAAATGCTTCGCTAGACAACTGAAGAAGTGAAGGTCCTCTGTCTGTCACCCTTAAAAGTCTTCAACTGATTGGATTATATCCAGCTGATTGAATTCTCCTTGCGGTAGACATACCCTTAGTCGAATGTAATCAGTCACAGCTGCAGCCAATTGATTTGATGATTTAATAAACCAGCCTCCTTGCAGTGATGGTTAGGCCAGTGCTTGCTTGACCAGACACCTGGGTACCATCACCTATCCAAGTTGACACGTGAACCTAACCATCACACAGGGTTCACCTTTCCTACCATGTATCATTGTTAGAGTTAGAATGGCTGAATAATAAACAACTTTAGAACGTGGTGATTTATAACAACAAATATTTATTTCTTGCTTGGTAATTTTTGGAACTCCTTTAACTTGCTTTGACTCAGCTCCAGGTTCCAAGCTATCAGTTGGGTTGAGGTCTCCTGCACGTGCCACTCTGCCTGGGACCCAGGCTGGAGGGGCAGCTGCTGTCCCACGCACACTCTCTTCAGTCAGTGGGTGGGGATGTATAGCACACCAAGGAGAAGCATGACAGTGGCAGGGAGGGAAGCAAGAAATGTGGACAAATAATATTATTTGCCTCAAAAGATAATGAAGCTACTAGAGAATGCTATAGTGTCTCCGTGTGCATGGATGTGCGGCAGGATATGTAGGGAAGAAGAAGAACATGTTTAAAGATATTAACTGATCAGTAAAATCTCAAATATATGGAGAAATTGTCACTTCAGACTGGATATATGAAGTGAGTAAATCATCTTTATTTGTTGCATAAATGCTGGTGGGAATAGACTGCCAAGTGGCTATACTGAAAAAAGGTTGTTTTTTTTTTTTTTCCTTTCACTCATACAGAACAGGTTGTTGCCTGTGTTTTTAAATTACAATAACTTATAAACTTTGCAACAAAACAGTCAAGATTTAAATAAAATCTGAAAACCTAAATGCTATTAAATGGTGCGTAAAATTTATGATGAATACTTTCACATAATACAGTAGGAACTAAAGAAATTGAATGAGGGAAAAAATTTACTTTCTCTCTTCCACTGAGAGGCTTCCTATGTACCCTTCAACACCAAGTTAAAGTAAACAACAATTACAGTTTATTTTTCAACTCACAGAAGGAGCTCTTTTGATTGTAGGTCTTTTTGAGCTTGTTAAATTCCTTTCTTCAGCTTTAATTTGAGAATCAGCAGGCTACATAGTCTGTGTATCTGATGTAGGATCTTTGTCTTGTCACTCAACCTTCTGTGATTCAAAGCTGTTTCCACATTAGTAAAAGAAGCAGTAGGTTCCTAACTAAATAGCATATTTTGTAATTTGGCCCTGTGCCTCTGTGACATTGTGAAGTTATTGGGGTTGATGTCTATTTAACCCCAGCTGTTATGATTTAAAATTCCACAGAACAGATAAACTTCAAGATAATTTTTTCAATCTTTCTGATTTGCTTTTAACAGTCTAAATGATTCTATGAATACTAAGACAGCCTTCACAAACTACAGTGATAAAAGGTGTACGGATTGAGCAATCCCTCCTACTTGGTTATGGCTTTTTACCATCTAAACAGACTGAGTGTGGAGGGGGTTGAGAAGGAGGAATTCATCAGTTCTCCCTTATGCCTGTAGGCATAAGGGAGTTTATTTTGTTTCAAGTAACTTATTGATATTAATGCTGCTTATTATTAGTAAATAACCTGTACTGCCGTTATGAGGAATGCAGTTTGATGAAAGTAATCTTATACATTTACAGCAGCATTATTTATTGCCATATTTTTATGTTACTAAAATTCAATAATTTCTGAAATTAAGAAAAGAATCATAAAAAATATCTCTACTACCACCACCAAAAATAATTGATTACATTTCAGTGCATAAACCTACAAATGCTTTTCTCTGTATATGTTTAGAAGACTTTTCTATGTATGGGTACTGATATATTTACAGAAACGATCATGCTGTATGTGCTGTTTTGTAATCCGTCTTATTCACTCAACCACATACCATATCATGAACGTTTTCCATATTGGTGAATATGCTTCTAAGGTGGTACTTTTAATCCATTCTAGCATTTTAATTTTTCAGTTATACAAAATTAGATTTTTTTTTCTTTGCTATTATATGCAGTTCAAATAAGAATATCCTTGTAGATAAACATTTGTATATCTCCTATTTTTTTCCATTGGATAAATTCCTGGAAATTTAATTAATACCTTTATCATATACTAATTTGTTTGTGTGTATTTGTTTCTGAATTTTGTGATCAGTTAAATTGATCTATCTGTCCATTCCTATGCCAGTCCCTCACTCTTTTAATATTATTGGTGATATAGTATTTAAAAAGGTTGTTTTCCCTAAATGCTATCAGCTTCCTCAGCCTTCTCCAGTAAATTAATGTCATAAAACCTGTAAGATCAAGAGTGTTCATTTATAATGTTTAACTCATTTATCTTTTATTGTTATTTTAGTTGATCATAAATTATTCAGTGCTCCAAAATGAGGGAGTAAGGACTGATCACCAACCTCTTCCTGCTGTTTACCTTTGTAAATCCCTTGAATTTTGCTTCTTCAAGTGTAATTTCCCAGATATCTAGATTTTGTTCAATTTCTGGCATTAATTTGTCACTAATGGTGCTATAGAGAAATTATTTCATATTCTCCATTATCCATATTGTCATTTCTTATCTCCACTGTCTACACTGTTATTTCTCTCTTCATATTGTATTATTATTAGTAGTAAGGCTTTTCACCTGACTGACTCATATGGTTTACACTCCTATGTAACAGACATCTTTTCAACATTGGTTTTGTTTCTCCGAACAAACCAGTATTGCATTCTTTTTCATTGCATATGGTCTTTGGAGATGAATTTAGACCTTCATACCCAGTTGTTTTTCATGTGAATTTCACAAGTGAAAGAAAGGAGACAGCCACTTGTATTCACCATTGTGAAAATTACTATATTTCCTTGGAGAGATCAAAGCACTAAAAAAATTTTTTAAATGAACTCGTTTTTTAGAAAGTGGAAATCATAAAAATTTTTCTGAAGCAGCTGAAGGATAAATAAACTTTTAAAAGGAATAATATATTGCTCACAGTACTTTTATGATTCATGAATAGCATTCATCCAACAAGTGTTGATAGCGTGCCTGTTTTTTCCAGGCAGTATCTTAGAGCATATAGGGAAGAAGAAGACACTGTCTCAGGAAAAGAAATTCTAGAGGGGAAGGAGATGAGTAAAAACGTGATCATGATGTAGAGCTGTAAGCTCTGCAACATGGGTAAGAACAAGATTGCAATGAGAAAACATAGGAGCGCACTTGGTTCTTGCATGTGTGTGTGAAAGGGAAGGCAGAGGCACAGAATGCTCTGTGAGGCAGTGACAGCTAAAGTGAAGTCCAAAGGAGTTAGTTCAATAAAGTCAGGTTGGGAAGAGGATGGAGAAAGAGAACTTTACATAGAGGAATTGACATGTTGCAAGAATCAGTGATGAGACAGAATGGTTTCTTAGAAAAGTGCAAATAGTAGAGTTTATTCAGGGTATATGGTGTGGAGCACATAGCATGGTAGAAACAGAAGGATGTAAAACGAAGAGATTTCTCCTTTGAATAAAAAGCCCTATTTCTTGAAGTCCGTCTCAATGGTACACTGACAATGGCTAACAGACAAATCTGTTCATTGATGTATTGTTTGTAATTGCACAAAAAGGAAATGAAACAAATGATCAAAAGAAAACTGGTCAAATAAGAAAGTGGTAGACTTATATAATTAAGAACTATGAATCAGGAAGAGATAATGAGAGATATCCAAGATCTATTTTAAAATAAATATAGCAATGTGCAGAGAAATGTTTACAGTATGCTTCATTTTCTTTAATGACATGAGAATATAAAGGGTATGCTATAGTGTATGTGAGTGTGTGTGTATATGTGTGTGTGTGTATATATATATATATATATATAAACAATTAAGGAAGCATAAACTTGAAGCTAATAGCTAATAATATGTTACACTATGGGAGTTGAGGGAAAGAACAGAACAAAGGGGATAGGATTGAAAGTGGTATCTATGTAGGTACTGGTTTTGACTTTAAAATCATGTGATAGCTTTATATAATTAAAAAATCAAACCTAACTAGAAATGGAAAAAAAAAAATCAGTCCTTTTCCTGGATCAGATCATGAAGGAGTAATTAGTTTAGTTCTTATTCTTACAGTGTAAATAAGGGTAAACGTGAACAAAAAGGAATGAAACAAATGCAGACATAGGACAACAGACAAGGGCATGTCTTTGATCCTTGAAGATAACGGGAACACATGAGGTGAGATCCAGTCACTCTAGCTTTCCACTTGAGGCAGTTTCCATAATACAGCACTTGGGAGTAGAACCCTGATAGAGATCACATGGTGTCACTGAATGGAGAAAAAATAAATTGGAGCTCAGTAATTCTAAGGTGGCCAGAATTTGGGGAGCAGGATACAGGAGAATTGGGAGCTATGCAGAGGAAAAGATCGAGAAATCTGCATGGGGGTCTCTTGAATCATTGGTGAATACCAAGATGTTCAGGTGTAGGGTGAGATTCCAAGGGGCTGGGCAGAGAACAGCTGCAAGAGGGCTGTGAGCTAAACAGGAGGTAGGAGGTAACAGAATGCTGTGAGACATTAGGATTTTGGTTAGTCAGAATGAATAAACCAGGCGGAACATCCTAAACATTCAGGTCCATGGAAAGAATTAGGGTTGCTCAAGCCTTTCAGCTGTCGTATCCAAAATGGTAGCCTCTAACTACAAGTGGCTATTTAAATTTAAATTAAAACAAAATGAAATTAAGAATAGTTATTCACAGTAGCCACATGTGGCTAGTGACTATAGTACTAAAGAGTGAAGATATAAAACATTTCCATCACCACAGAAATTTCTTTTAGGTAGCACTGATTTGGGGTAAGAGCTCTTCAAAACCTGCCTTATCAAAGCATAAAACCAAGCCTTGACAGGAATAAGCTAATATGGCAGTAAATAACTGCTCTCCTGGAGAAAATACAGCAGTCTTTAAAGTCTTTAAAGGAAGAAACTTTAAAGAAAACTTTAAAGGAAGAAAATTCCATACTGTCAACAATATAGTGTCTACAGTACAATGAGTAACATCTAATTAAAATAAAAACAGGTCTGAGAATAAACAAGAAAATGTGATCCATAGGAGACAAAATAGGCAATTAAATAGACCCAGAACAATATGTGATGTTGGAATTAGGAGAATAGGACTTTAAAATAGTCCTTAAAAAAATTTTCAAGGACTCAAAGGAAAAATATGGATATAATGAATGATTGTATAGGAAATCTCAGCAGAGTCATAGAAGATATATTGAAAAAACCAAATGGAAATTATAGAACTAAAAAAATTAACTGAGTGTGCTTAATGGCAAATCTGTACTACCGAATAAAGGGCAAATAAACTTGAAGACAAGGAATTAGAAAACCATCTAAGCTAAATCACGGAGAGATTGAAAAAACTAAAAAGGATAGTCGCATTGACTAGTGTCAAAATAGCAAGTAGTCTAAGATGCATGTTATTGGAATCCCAGAAGGAGAAGAGAAAGAAAAAGTCTGTGGCAGAAAAAATATTTGAAGTTATAATGTCTGAAAAATTTCTAAATTTGACCAAAACTATAAAATTACACACCTAGGAGGCTCAATTAACCTCAAACAGAATAAATACAAAAACCATGCACATAGCACATTATAGTCAAGTTTATAAAAACCCAAGATAAAGAGAAAAATCTTAAAATTAGCCAGAGGTAGAAAGACGTTATATACAGGGAGCAATGAGGAGAAGGATCGCTGGTATTTAATAAGAAACAATGTACGAGAAGGGACCTTTGAGATGTCAAAGCAAAGCAAACAACAAAAAAATAAATCTGTCAATCTAGACTTCTGTATCAAACAAAATATGTCCTTCAAACAGCATAATTTCATGGTATGCTGCATAATGTATGAGTACTTATTCAAAGGGGAATTTTTGCTCTTCCTGAGGTAGCTCCTTGCATTGGACAGTTGCCTTTTAACTTTCCTATGTTGGCTCATTTCTTAATTTAATGCAGAGTATTTTTAGTACCTCTTCTCATGATTGCCCTTCACATATGTGAAGATAAAATATGCGCCCTTGAGTCTTTTCTTATTCAGGCAAAATAGCCCATGGACTTTAATAGTCCCATATATGACTTGGTTTTAGAGTCTTTAGTGCCTAGTTATTCTTCTGTTAATGTTTTCTCATTTGTTTATATCCTTCTTAATATGAATATGCAATCCCAGAAGTGAATGTCATTCATTCTCCAGGTGCCATTCTAACCAGGGGAAGGTATAATTGTATCTGTTCTGCAGCATTATTTTGCATAATTTGCAAGCTTTTTTTTTTTTTTTTTCTGGTTGCCTTGTTATACTACTTATTTATATGAATTCATAGTCAGTTGAAACCAATGAGACGTTTCAAATACTGTTTTCTTAAGACACTTCTGCTCCATCCCATTCTTTTCCTATTAATTTTATGTGGATGTCATGCTAAATCTGAAACCAATTCCTGTACAGTCTTGTGAGATTCAGTCCCCAGTTCTAGTCTGTATTGTTTCTGAGAACTTTTGTTTGCCAGTGCATTTAAACTTATTAGAAGACCCAGGCAAGGGATGAAGTTTTTTGTTTTTTTTTTTTTAATTTTATTCAAATTCACTAAGATATATTCACATACCATACAATCATCCAAAGTGTACAATCAGTCGTTCACAGTATCATCAAATAGTTGTGCATTCGTTACTCCAATCTAATTTGTGAACATTTTCCTTGTACCAGAAAAAGTGAAAATAAGAATAAAAAATAAAAGTAAAGAAGAACACCCCAAACACCCCCCTCCCACCCTATTTTTCATTTAGTTTTTTGTCCCGATTTTCCTACTCATCCATCTATACACTGGATAAAGGGATTGTGATCCATAAGGTTTCACAATCACACTGTCACCTCTTGTAAGCTACATTGCTATACAATCGTCTTCAAGACTCAAGGCTACTGGGTTGCAGTTAGATAGTTTCAGGTATTTACTTCTAGCTATTCCAATGCATTAAAACCAAAAAAGGGTTATCTATATAGTGTGTAAAAGTGCCCACCAGAGTGACCTCTCGGTTCCATTTGGAATATCTCAGCCACTGAAACTATTTCATTTCATTTTGCATCCCCTTTTGGTCAAGAAGATGTTCTCAATTCCAGTGTCGGGTCCAGATTCATCCCTGGAAGTCATATCCTGCATTGCCAGCGAGATTTACAACCCTGGGAGTCAGATCCCACGTAGCAGGGAGGGCAGTGAGTTCACCTGTTGAGTTGCTTAGTGAGAGAGAGAGGGCCACATCTGAGCAACAAAGAGGTACTCAGGGGGAGACTCTTAGGCACAATTATGAGCAGGTATAGCATCTCCGATGCAGTGACAAGCTTCATAAGGGCAAGTCCCGTGATAGCGGGCTCGGCACATCAAACTGCCAGTCCTCAACGTTTGTGAGAAAATCAACAACAACCCAAAACCTCTGCATTTTCCCCCAGCTCCTCAGGGGGACCCTGTATGTATATGTTTATTCTCTGTCCAAATTACTTTGGGATGTGTCAGTATTTCACACTAACCTATGCAAACCCACCAGGTCTCACTTCCTATTAAAAGTTTCATGTAATTATGGTATTTGAATGAACTGTGTGAGTTAAATTGTTTAGGAAATATAGATCTTGCACCAACTAAACATCTCTTCCCTTGGTCTCACACTGAACCTGAAGTTTCAAAATGCTGTCAGTATTGTTCTTTACCCTTTGGCCCAACCTGCCCTACTTCTAACCACATCTGCTTCATTCACATCTCTTACTGAAGTCTGGATCCTTTTTCAGCTTTTTTAAGTTGCTGTATGTGCTAATACTGACATTCATATCTACTGAGTTCTAACTCTGAGCTTCAGGTGTCACACAGACACCCCAAATTCCAGGGATCGATCAGGTTATTCACAAAGGGATCAGCATCTCAGAATCTGGAGACAGCCATTACGTTCAGGAATAGACGTGACTGCTGCAAGAGCTTACAATCTAGGGACCATTACAATAAGTGTTCCCCTGATAAGCTGTGCTCTAAAGTTCAATTCTGAGTTTACACATTGTAGCCAGTCAATGGTGAGGCATTACAGTGCTTACCTTTGTTTCTGGCGTAGTTCACTCAAAATACTGCCTACAGTTTCCATTCACCTCGTTGTGTGTCTCACAGCTTCATTCCTTCTTGTAGGAACTCAATATTTCCTTGTATGTACACACAACAGTTCACCATTCTGTTCCTCAGTTGATGTGCCCTTAGGCCAGCTCCACCCATTGCAGATCATGTATACTCTCTCCATAAACACTAGGGTGCAAATGTCCATTCATGTCTCTGCTCTCAGATCTTCCAAGTAAATGCCCTCTAATGAGGTTGCAGGACCTTATGGCACCCACATACTTAGCTTTGTGTGGAACTACCACACTGTCCTCTAGAAAGACTGTACCATTCTTCCTCCTAACTAACAGTAAATATGTACATCCCTCTCTTCATCTTTTCCCCAGCAGTTTTATCCCTGTTTATATTTTTCCATACAATTTTATAGTGCTATATTCACATACCATTTAATTATCCAAAGTATACAGTCAGTTGTTCATGGTATCATCATACAGTTGTGCATTTATTACCACAATCAGCACTTGAAGATATTGAGGACTTTGGGGAAAAAAAAGTTTTTTTTAATGAATAATAAAAAAGATAATAAAAAGAAAAATAAAATATCATACATTACAATATAATAGTAGGGTCAGACAACAACACCACTACCAAGAATCCCATGTCCCTTCCTTATATCTCCCTCTCATACTTATTCAACTTGGGTATATTGCCTTTGTTACATTTAATGGAAGCATATTACAATCTTACTGTTGACCATAGACTCCAGTTTGCTTTGATTATATATTTTTCCCACTACCATCCCCTTTCAAACACTCTGCATGGTTGACATTCATTTGTTCTTCCAGGTGCAAGAACAGTTTTATATTTGTACATTTAGTCACAATCATTTACCCTCCAGTTTTTGTTGAACAGTCCCAGTCTTTATCTTCTGTCTTTACCTCAGGTGTTATGTATGCATGCTTCTAGCCCACCTCGTTCAGCTTTACTCACAGACATCTTTGTTCGGCATAGTTACAACATTGTGTTACCATCACACAGTATTATGCTATTTCTAGGTCTGTACAATCAAGTCTGCTGAACATTCTGTGGTCCTTCAGCATCAAATGCCTCATCTCTACCCTCTTTCTATCTCCTGGTAGCCTGTGTTATCAGCTTTTAACTCTCAAAGTTTGCTCATTAATGTTAGTTCATATTAGTGAGACCATACAGTATTTGTCCTTTTGTTTCTGGCTAACATTGATCAACATAATGTCCTCAAGATTCATCCACATTATTATATGTTCTGTGTCTTTGTTCTGTATTACAACTGCGTAATATTCCATCATGTGTATGTACCACAGTTTGTTTATCCATTCGTTTGTGGATGGACATTTGGGCTGTTTCCATTTCTTGGTTATTGTGAAAAATGCTGCAATAAACATTGGTTTAAAATATTCGTTCATGTCTTAACTTTCAGTTCCTCTGAGTATATACCTAGTAATGGAATAGCTGGGTCATATGGCAACTCTGTACTTAGCTTCCTGAGGAACTGCCACACTGTCTTCGGGAGTGATTGCACCAGTCTACGTTCCCACCAACAGTGAATAAGTGTGCCTCTTTCTCCACATTCTCTCCAGCACTTGTCATTTTCTGTTTTTTGGATAATGGCCATTCTGGTAGGTGTGAGATGGTATCTCATTGTGGTTTTGATTTGCATTTCCCTAATAGCCAGGGAAGTTGAACATTTTTTTCATGTATATATTTTTTGAGCCATTTGTATTTCCTCTTCAGGAAATTGTCCACGTCTTTTGCCCATTTTTTGACTGTGTTGTTTGTCTTTCTATTGTTGAGTTATAGGATTGCTTTATATATATGGGATATTAAACTCTTATCTGATATGTGGTTTCCAAATATTGTCTCCCACTGTGTAGAGTGCTTTTTTACTTCTATGTCCTTTGATGTACAAAAGTGTTTAATTTTGGGGAGATCCCATTTGTGTATTCTTTGGTTGCACGTGCTTTGGGTGTAAGGTCTAGAAAACCACCTCTTATCACAAGATCTTTGAGAAATTGCCCTACATTTTCTTCTAAGAGTCTTAAGGTCTTAGTGCTAATGTTTAGGGCTTTGATCCATTTTCAATTAATTTTTGTATAAAGTGTGATATAGGGGTTCTCTTTCATTCTTTTGGAAATGGGTGTCCAATTCTCCAAACACCACTTATTGAAGAGGCTGCTCTGTCCCAGGTGCTTTGGCTTGACTGCCTTATCAAAGATCAATCAATTGTCCATAGATGCAAGAGTCTATTTCTGAACACTCAATTCGATTCCATTGGTTGTTATATCTATTCTTATGCCAGTACCATGCTGTTTTGACCACTGTAGCTTTGTAATATGCTTCAAAGTCAGGTGGTGTGAGACCTCCCACTGTGTTCCTCTTTCTCAAGATATTTTTGGCTGTTAGGGGAAACTTGCCTTTCCACATAAATTTGGTTATTGGTTTTTCTGTTTCTGTAGAGTAAGTTGTTGGGATTTTATTTGGTATTGCATTGAATCTATAAATCAGTTTAGGTTGATTGACATCTTAATTATATTTAGTCTTCAATCTATGAACATGGTATGTTTTTCCATTTTTTAAGGTCTGGTTTGATTTCTTTTAGCAGTTTCTTGTAGTTTTCTTTGTGTATGTCTTTAGTGGACTTTGTTAAGCTTACTCCTAAATCCTTGATTTTTTGGTTGCTATTGTAAATGGAATTTTTTTCTTGATTTCTTCCTCTCATTGCACATTACTTGTGTATAAGAGCACTACAGATTTTTGCATGTTGATCTCATAGCCTGACACTATGCTGTATTCACTGATTAGTTCTAATAGCTTTGCTGTAGATTATTTTGGAATTTCTACATATAGAATCATGTCACCTGCAAAGAGGAAAGATTTACTTCTTCCTCTCCAGTTTGGATGCCGTTTATTTCTTTTTCTTGCCTAATTGCTCTAGCCAGAACTTCCAACACAATTCGAATAACGATGTGACAGAGGGCATGCCTGTCTTGTTCCTGATCTTAGAGGGAAAGCTTTCAGTCTCTCCTCATTGAGTACGATGTTAGCTGTGGGTTTTTCATATATTGCCTTTATCATATTTAGAAAATTCCCTTCTATTCCTATCTTTTGAAGTGTTTTCATCAAGAAAGGATGTTGAATTTTGTCAAATGCCTTTTCTGCAGTGATTGTGATGATCTTTGGTTCTTCTGCTTTGATTTACTGATGTGGTATATTACATTAATTGATTTTCTTGTGTTGAACCAGCCTTGCATACCTGGAATAAACCCCATCTGGTTGTGGTGTATAATTCTTTTAATGTGCTGCTGGATTCGATTTCCGAATATTTTATTGAGGATTTTTGCATCTATGTCCATTAAAGATTTTGGTCTATAATTTTCTTTTTTTGTAGTATCTTTGTCTGATTTTGTTATTAGGGTGATGTTGGCATAATAGAATGAGTGGGGTAGTTTTCCTTCCTCTCCATTATTTTTTTGAAGATTTTGAGCAGGATTGGTGTTAATTCTTTCTTGAATGCTTGGTAGAATTCACATATGAAGCCATCTGGTCCTGGGCTTTTCTTTTTTTGGGAGCTTTTTGATGACTGACTCAATCTCATTACTTGTGATTGGTTTGTTGAGGTTGCCTGTTTCTTCTGGGGTCAATGTTGGTTATTTATGCTTTTCATGTAAGTTATCTAGTTTATTAGCATATTGTTGCTCATAGTATCTTCTCATTATCTCCTTTATTTCTGCAGGGTCAGTAGTTATTTTTCCTTTCCCATTTCTGACTGCATTTATTTACATCTGCTCTCTGTCTCTCTTTCCTTTTTTTTGTTAGCCTAGCTAGGGGTCCATCAATTTTGTTGATTTTCTCAAAGAACCAACTTCTGGTTTTGTTGATTCTCTTTATTGCTTTCCTGTTCTCAGTTTCATTTATTTCTTCTCTGATCTTTGTTATTTCTTTCCTTCTGTTTGCTTTGGGGTTAATTTGCTGTTCTTTCTCTAGTTCCTCCAGGTGGACAGCTAATTCCTCAATTTTTGCTCTCTCTTTTTTAATATAGGTGTTTAGTGCAATAAATTTCCCTTTCAGCACTGCCTTTGCTGCATCCCATAAGTTTTGATATGTTTTGATATGTTGTACTTTCATTGTCATTTGCCTCAAGGTACTTACTAATTTCTCTTGTAATTTCTTCCTTTACCCACTGGTTTTCTAAGAGTGTGTTGTTTAGTCTCCATATATTTGTGAATTTTATAATCTTTTGCCTGTTATTTATTTTCAACTTCATTCTGTTATGATCCAAGAAAGTGTTTTGTATAATATCAACATTTTTAAATTTGTTGAGACTCGCTTTGTGACCCAACATGTGGTATATCCTATAGAATGTTCCATGAGTACTTGAGAAAAAGGTGTATCCTTCTGTTGTGGGGTGTAGTGTTCTATAAATGTCTGTCAAGTCTAGTTCATTTATTGTACAATTCAAAATCTCGATTTCGTTATTGATCCTCTGTCTAGATGTTCTATCCATTGATGCAAGTGTTGTATTGAAGTCTCCAACTATTATTGTAGAGGTATCTACTTCTCCTTTAGGTGTTTTCAGTGTTTGCCTCATGAATTTTGGGGAACTCTGGCTTGGTGAGTAAATATTTATGATTGCTATGTTTTCTTGATGAATTGACCCTTTTATTAATATATAATATGCTTCTTTGTCTCTTTTAATTGTTTTACTTTTGAAGTCTAATTTGTCTGATATTAATATAGCTACTCCCACTTTTTTTCTGGTTGCTATTTGCATGAATTACCTTTTCCAACCTTTCACTTTCAGCCTATTTTTGTCCTTGTGTCTAAAGTGAGTTTCTTGTAGACAGCTTATAAATGGGTCCTGTTTTTTCACTCCATTCTGCCAGTCTGTGTCTATTTATTGGGGAGTTTAATCCATTAACATTTAGTGTTGTTACTGTAAGGGCAGTACTTTCTTCTACCATTTTGTCTTTTGGATTTTATACATCATGTCTTATTTTTTCCCTCTCTCTCCTTTTACCCTTCCTGGTAATCTTCATTTCTACACTCTTCTACAAGCCTCTCTCTCCTGTCTTTTCCTATCAGTCTGCAGCACTCCCTTTATTATTTCTTGTAGTGGTGGTCTCTTATTCACATACTCTCTCAGTGTCTGTTTGTCTGAAAATATTTTAATCTCTCCCTCATTTTTGAATAACAGTTTTGCTGGATATAGAATTCTTATTTGGCAGCTCTTCTCTTTCCATATCTTAAGTATATCATAACACTGTCTTCTAACTTTCATGGTTTCTTTGGAGAAATCTACATAGTCTTATCGCGCTGCCCTTGTATGTAATGGATTGCTTCTCTCTTGCTGCTTTCAGAATTCTCTCTTCATCTTTGACATTGGACAATCTGATCAGTAAGTGCCTTGGAGTAGGTCTATTGGGATCTATTCTGTTTGGGGTATGCTGTACTTCTTGAATCTGTAATTTTCTGTCTCTCATAAGAGTTGGGAAATTTTCAGTGACTGTTTCTTCTATTATGCTTTCTGCCCCTTTTCCCCTCTCTTCTTCCTCTGGAACACCCATAACATATATTCACATGCCTCTTGTCACTTAGTTCCCTAAGACCCTGCTCACATTTTTCCTTTCTTTTCACCATCTGTTCTTTTGTGTGTATGAATCCAAATGTCTGGTCTTCCAATTCACTAATCCTTTCTTCTGCCTGTTCAAATCTACTGTTGTATCCCTCCAATGTCTTTTTCATCTCCTCCATTATGCCCTTCATTCCCATAAGTTCTGACATTTGTTTTTTCAAGTTCATGAATTCTTCTTTTTGATCATCCAGTGTCTTCCTTATATCCTTCATCTCTTTTGCTGTATCTTCCCTCAGTTCATTGACTTGATTTTTTAATTGATTTAGGAGATTTGTTTGAACACCTTTTGTTAGTTCTTCCTTCAGTTCATTGAATTGATTTAGCATTAGTTGCCTCAACTCCTGTATCTCAGTTAAACTATTAGTTTGTTCCTTTGGGTGGTCCATATTTTTGTTTCCTAGTATGGCTCATTATCTTGAGCTGTCGAGGCATCTGAGTTTCTTGATTAGTTTTTTCTGGAGCTTGTTTTCACTCTTTTATCTAGGGTTTTCTTGTTGGTTGGCTTTGTTCTCTAACCTTTGGTGTTCAGTTCAGCTGATTCTAGACCTCTAACTTAGGTTCTATTTAGTTGATCAGAGTTTTTCACCTCTTGTTTTTCTGTTTCTTGCCCTGCCTCTATGTAGCCTTTTTGTGTGAGGGTCTCCTCAGATATGGTCAACCCCTGCCAGGTTTTCCCAGTCCAGAGAAGCCCAGGTCTCAGGAGGAGGAGATGGAGTTTCCTTGAGAATGAGATCCCCCCTGTGAGGCCTTTAGATTCTGTGCTATTCCTATGCTGTTCAGCAGGTGGCACTTGTCAGCCCGCAGCTCCCCCCCCAGTGTGAGGAGGTATGGAACCTTTAGTTCTCCCAGTGACCCTGACCCTGTAGGGGGAGTGGCTGACTGAAGCTGGTTTCTGCATTCCAGCCCCTGGGGTCTGAGTTCCCCAAAAGAGCGCTACCACTGGAGATGGGCCATGCCCCTGTTTTCTTGGGAAGTTATGGTCTTTAGTGAATTTTCTGTGCCACTAGACTTATTGCTTTGTCTCTCACAGCTATCTTAGCTCTGCTCTTGCCTGGGTCCAAATTGCAAATCCTTGAGACTTTCTGTAATGGGCTACTTAGAATAGTTATTTTTAAAAAAAAAGAGAAAAAGAGAAAAAGAAGAAAAAAGAAAAATAAGGGACCAGTATAGACTATTTAAAGAAAAGCCCTTTAATTCAGTCCTTGCAGTTATGATGGGCTATTGAAATGCAAAAAGACAAAGAGTTGGAGGACAGTTGAGGGACAATCAAGAAACCAGAAAAACCAGCTTTTCAGAGAAGGGCCCTGGCCCCCTGGGTTTGTATGTATGCCTGATTCTGTTTGAGCCCAGCCTTTCTCAGTATTATGTTCACCCCCAACTCCAAAAGTCTCTGTTTTTATTTATTTTTATTATTTTTTTCCTGTTTTTCTAGCCCTGTCTCCTCTCTGCTGGGCTGACTGCTCCTAGATTCTCCAGTGTCTGGTCTCAGTTTATCTTTCGTTGGAGATTTTGTTCAGCAGTCTGAGTTTGTTAACCAGTTCCACAACTGTAGTTCTCCCTCCTGCTTCCCAGCACTGTCAGCCCCTCCTCCCTAGGTATTGTGCCTAGAAGGGAAGGGTACAGGCTCCCTGGTGAGGAGAACTTACAGATTTTGCTGATCTCAGCTGCTCCACGCACTTGTGAGTGTTGTATGAGATGTGTCCAAATTCAGATTCCTTTGTGGTGTCCATTCCACACAGTTCCTGGCTATCTACCAGTTACCCCAGAGGAGTTAACTAAAACCCACACCTAACCACTCCACCATCTTCCCCATATCTGTTTTGTTTTTAATGCATAAATTCTACTTTTCCATAGAAGTGAATACTTCTTTTTTATCACATATCAGTGAAAAATTTAAGATTTAGGATGCATGGATCAGATGGTCAGACCATCAGACACTAGTAATCATTTTAGGGGCCCCAATCATTCCACTTAATTTTGGAAAAATGATTTCCTTTAAACTATTACCAAATCAGAGTTGATAACTTTGCAGGGTTCAGAAGCCATATCTGTTAGAAATCTAGGGCTTGTTTTGAACATACATCAGTGCATTTGAATGGAAAGGAAGTAAAGAATAGAACCCAAACATTTTCCTGATGCATCTCCCTTTGTTCTTTTACTCTGAGACTGTTAAGTTGTTGGCTTAGCTCTGTTTTGAACTGCTGTTGAAGGCTTGCTCATCTGACAGAGGTACTTTGTATTCCCTATTCAGACTTTTTAAAGATATTGATTTTTTTTTCCTATGGTGAGAAATAAAAATACAAAGGCCTTCCTGTCACTGCCTTGCTGTGGGTAGTTTTTCTGAGAGAAGGCTTTTCAGAAAGGTGGTCTCATACCTGTCAGCTGAAAAGCTCCACACCTCCTTTTAGGAGACCACAGTCATTACTGAGCATGGTATGGGGTCCCTATTCCATGTTTTAAGTGTGGCTGTCGAAAGAGACCGCCACCTGTGCTACGAGGTAGCTGTAAAATCCTTAGGATAAGTGGTGAAAGGAGCAGCAGAAGTAGTTCCCTGAAGGTACTCTTCACTGAAAACAGTGTCAGGGAGATGGTTGGGTGCCTGAATGAATTTAAGGGGAAAAGTAATACCCCTGAAAGGATAAAAATACCATATAATGAGCAGAGTTTAGACATCATGGTTTAGACGTGGTATGTACAACATATCTCCTTACATTCTGTGGAGGGTCAACTAACACAAGGTTGGTATTTTAAAAACTGTCTTTCTTTTAAGACAGATTTACTATAGTGAAATGCACATATCTGAAGCATATGACTTGATGAGTTTTGGCAAATGTACATACCTGTGATACCAATACCTCTTTCAATATAATGTACATTTCAAAAATCACAGCAGAAAGTTCTCTTATGTCCCTTAAGGTTAAAATTAAAATAACTTATTTTTCTCTGTTACCTGATCTTTTCCTTAGAAAAGATTAATAAATACAGAAAAATAAAAGAAAAATAATCATCATGGTCTGTCCTGATATGTTGAAGCCAGTATGACACAGAAAGAAATAAAATATAGAGGTAATGAGGTTTTGTAACTATGATAAAGCTAGAAATTTCTTTTATGATAATAGAGGGATTCTCGAGGGCTGTGTCCCACCTCTGTTTGCCACCTTTAGTTTTAAAAGTATTGAGTCAATGAGCCTGAGGCTCCAGGCTTCTCTTACCAGCAAAATTTCTCATTCTACCGGGGCTGCTGAGATCACCAACTTTCAGATGCACCTCCAAGAAGGATGAGTACATTACTGGGGGAGAAGTGGACTCACAGCCCCATTTATCCATAGTGGAAATAGCTATGAAATAATTGGGTCTGATGTGCTTTTCTCAATGATCCTAGAATCTGTATGAGCCTTTATTTTCTCGGTTTCCCTCAGCTGGTGCAGTTGGCAGCATTGGCCAGAATGACCATGCAGTTTACATGAGGATAGTGGGAGACCTAAATTATTATGAGGTGCCATCTACTTGCCATCACATCATATAGCCTTATGGAAACAACTGTGAATATGCTAGGGCATGGAGGGATGAAGCTGTTAGGGCATGTTTTAGTTTCTTAGGCTGCTTGAAGGCAGATACCATGAAATGGGTTGACATAAACAATGGGAATTTACTGGCTTACACCTTTAGGTAGAGATGATGTCCAAATCAGGGCATCATCAAAATGATGCTTTCTTCCTAAGACCAGCTTCTGGTGATCCTTGTTTTTCTGTCACATGGCAAGGCACATAACAGCATCTGCTTGCCTCTCCCTTCTGTTGTGGCTTTTGTTTTGGGACATACCTTAACCAAAGTATACTCATCAAAAGGTCCTACTTACAATGGTTTTACACCCCGAGGAGGAATGGATTAGTCTTAAGAACACTTTTCTGGGGCACAAACAGCTTCAAACCATCACAGGGCAGAAAGCAATTTATGGAGCTAATGATCTCTTGGGAACAAGAATATGTTTTAGCTGGCCTGGTGCTGATAGCTTTGGAAGTTTAGGAGGCTGTTGGAGATTTGGCATGGAGGAAAGTGTAATACACAGTGTTCTAGCCAAGTGAGGCTGGGGTTGGAATCAGGGACCATTGGTGACTTTCAGCACAAGTTGGCCCCTTCCTGTGGATCTCCTCAGGGACAGTAGGCATAGTAATTGGCCCTGGGCTTGGTCTGCCTGCCTTGGATAGGTCCTCCATCATTGCCCAGCTGAGCCATTATGGCATGCCCTAGTCTGCTTAGTTAGTTTCTGGTTTCTGCTTTAGGGGTCTAAACTCTACAAGGGTACCCATGACCACTGGAAAAGCTGCCTTTCTCTGGAGGCAGGCGACCCAGAGGGCTGCTGGCTAAGCAAGCATGAACCTCTCCACCGGCCAAATTTGCAAAAATATCAGGGAATACGCAACTAGGGGTTGAACCAAAAGCTGTAGATCTGTGTAGTCTTAGCATCAGGCCACAAATAGGCATCAGGCCCTGTGCCTTTAAAAAGTGGGCTACCAGGAATTAAGAGATGTTTTAGTTGCCTGGTTTTAGGATATCAAGCACCTATCAATCTGAGTGACTCCCTCTTTGAGTCTGTGCTTTTGGGGACACCAACACCAAAGGTCCTTTGTGGGGACTGATAGACTAAAGCTGGATGCAGTGCCCATTCAGTCTTTTATCATGAGGCATTTCCTCTGTGTGTGAGAGTTCTGAGGGCCTGTGGGGCTGGCTTTTACTGGTGCTGGAGAGGATCCTGATGATACAGGTGGGGCTGCCCAGTGGAGCCCTTGCAAGTGGAGCTGCACAGAATCTCAGGGCTAAGCAGAGGGACTGGTGAGGATGATATGGTGCTGGCACTGCATGGGACCAAGTTTGCTGAAGCTCAGCTTTATCAGGTGCTCTGGCTGGAGTTTCCCCATAACCTTGTATCATATCTGTTTGATATACTCCATGCACATGGCCAGCCAGATGGTTAATTATCTGCTTCGATGTTCATTCAACTCAATTGATGGATTCTGCACAGCTGAGTCATTTCCTTTGCCAGTAACTGAGAGAGTGTATCTGATATATTGGCCTGTATCTCTCACTCCAGGTGGACATATCTCAGGAGGTAGCATGGATCAGGAATGGGCAACTTGAATTTTTCAGCCTGAAATGTTCTTGCTGGGCTCCCTCTCCAGTGAAAAAATGGGCACTAGGATATTAATAAATATATGCACAAAGGAAGTGAATGGTGGAAGCTCTCCTCTCCTCAGTTGCTGCATCCTCTGACAACTTTGAAAAATAATTTTTGAAAACTCTGGCTTTGGGATATAACAGATATTTTTAAATGTCATTTTGATACTGGAGCAGTTTTCAGTAGAGAGTAGTGGACATTCCAAACACATTTAATGTTTGAAGGAGAACACCAGCAAAATTTTCCTCTAGAGAAAATATTCCATCTCTGCCTTGAAAAGTAAAAGAAACCTCCTGCGTTAAAGGATCTTTTCCATCATATTTATATGGAACTGAGAGAGTAAGGCAGATAAGTTATGCTTACTATTTCTTAATGTCAATCCTCAAAAAGAAGGGAATGACATGGGACTATGTAATAAATATCACGTGCCTCTTCCCCCATGACCTCTACTATGGGATCGGCTTGCTGCTTGAGCTGAGAGAATGGCAGGCTCTAGACATTCTTCAAGGGTTAGCAATCACTTAAAATTACCCAGCCCCTGTGGTCATTTGAGAAAATCCTCCTGTGTTTGAGCCTTGTCCAGTGAGGGGTGGATAGTATAGTTGGGAGGGAGGATGATTTATCTTGACTTTTAGGGGAGAGCAAAGATGACAAGGGGTGGACTGCAATGACATTTTTAGTGTCAATTTGGCTTGGCCACAGTCCCAAGCTTTGCTTTGTTTTTTTTCCCCTGTAGTTTATTATATCGTATTTTTTTTTTTTTTTTTATTTCTTAGAGATGTTGTGGGTCTACAGAACAAACGTGCATGAAATACAGGATTCCCATCATCCATGGTTTGACTTTGTGTTCACTGTGTATCATAGTCCCATGGATTTTTTTTTAAAGTTTTTTATTCTGTTATCATATGTACAACCTAACATTTCCCCCTTTAAGCACATTCAGATATATATTTCAGTGTTTATTGTTAATAGCATTCACAATGTTGTGTTGCCATCACCATTACTGAACATTTCCATCCTTCCAAATAGAAACCCTGTATATTTTAAGCCTTAACTTCTCATTCCCTATCCCAACCCCTGTCCCAGTTTTTCAAACACTAATCTAGGTGATGTTATAAAGAGATTTTATAGAAGTAAAATATCTCATTATCTGAGTTTAAGTAAGGGAGATGATCCTCGATAATCTGGGTGCACCTGGAAATCAGTTGGAAGGCTTTAAGAGCAAGGCTTTCCTAAAGAGGAGAAATTCCTTCTGTGGGTGGCAGCCTCAGCCTGTGCTTGTGGAGTTCCGTCCTTTTGCGATCTTCCCTCCTACTCTGCAGATTTCGGCTTGCTCAGCCTGCCCCCACAATTGCAAAAGTCAATTCCTTGTAGCAAATCTAACACATATATCTTTTGTTGGCTGTGCTTTTCTTGTTGAACCCCAAGTTGATATAGCTCACTTTCAAAAGTTCCTACACTCTCTGGAAGTTTAGTTCATCTAGTTCTTGTTATTTCTGCAGATCTCTGATAACTTTACAGATATGGCTATTGTAATTCATTTGACTTTTCTAGTTGTGTTGGTCTCATGTTATCTATTACAGATGTTCCCAACAGACATGGAGTAGAAAAGTAGGCAGGAAAGATATCCTACTCTAAAATATAGATCTGATATTATTTTTATTTTAACAAATATGAAATATATTTATATTCTGACCTTTGACTATAATTAAATATTCCAAGTTTTATCCATAGGTTGATTTTAAAATTTTAAACTCAATCTAAGTAGTGTTTAGACTTTTATGACCATGTAAATAATATCTATTGCAATGCTAGGTAATACAGTTGGGGCCATAAATGAATGTGATCCTGTGTCATTGCACTCTGTCACTTGATGGAGAGTATGCCAAACATCATGTTCCAATGCAGTTTTTACTATTTTCTTTTCAGTTATCAGTTATTCTTCAAGGTGAATCCTAATGACTATTGCTTGTTGCTTCCCACTCTGTTTGCTTTTATTTTGTGTTAGTATTTTTGTAGTTCTTAAATTCTTTATAATGTTCTATGGTTGGTAAAGCTCCAAACTCAGATCTTACATATGAAGAGCAGGATTGGGGTGTGGGGTTATAAAACAGACAATCATCTAAAGAACCCCAGTTGAAACAAGGAATGTACAGTATCTTCCCATGGCCCTACCTCTGGATATACCCAGAAAGAAAGAATAAATCTGAAAAACCACCCTCTGAAGAAAATAAACTGCCTGACAAGGAAGTTTTCCAGTATGGGTCTGAGATCCTGAGGGAAAAATGAGGCAGAATTTGTGGTAATTCTGGATCTTCACAGCAGAAATGAGTGAAAAGACAAAAAGACAGCTTTGACCACGGAAGAAATATGCAATGCACCTTAAATATGCTGTGTAGCCTATTATACATATGGAGTATACTCATACAGATATTGATACGTTGTTTCCCACAGTTACTTGTGAGCTCCTAACAGGACTTGTTCATGTGTGACTGATCTTTGATTTCAGGCTCTACCTCCTCCCCACATCCTTCCATCACCCGATTTCCAATTCTCCCATTCAGCTACTCACTTTCCTTGTCCCAGAATTTATTACACTGTACTGCACAAAGTAAACACAAAAGCATCCCTACTCTACTGAAATCAATTACCTATTCCCCACTAACTACATCCTAAAAATATGTACTTTCATAGGAGCGATTTACCTTCAAAAAATCTCATTTATAGGAATAAGCTCTTTAGAATACAATGGTAATGTTGTACCTGATGTTGCTATATCTGTGTAAGGACACAGCATTTGACTTTATAAAGATATGAAATAATGTATGCTAGGGAAAAGTTACAGTTCCAAAATTATTTAATACTTTGATTTTAGTTTTCAAATTTTATTAGCTATATAGCTAATAATAGAGCTCAGAAAAATGAGGAAGGGTATTTAAGAGACTCTTTTTACTTAAATTGTGCATCTAAATAAATAAGTAAGCATACTAGAATTGATAACAAGGCTTTGAGCTATTTGGCTTAAAAATAGGCTTATCCCATTAAGATTATTAAACTCAGAGGCACAGTTTGAAAAGAGCTCTTGAAAATGGATTTCTTGCAAACTGTCATCAAATATTCAAAGATAAAATAATTATGTAGAAAGATAAAAGGATGATGGAAATTGAAAAGGGCTGACAATAAAAGGAACTGGGTTAGATGGTTATGCAGACTTTTTGAGAGGGAGATTTTTCAGACTGGGTTGTTATGAGGCTTAGACATGAAAATTTGAGCATCTTGTTTTATAGCCCCTCATCACTCTTGTCCTTCTGAATAAACCATATGGGATGAAGGTGCGCTTGGGGGACAATCAGTTGACCATTATGGAATTTAACTCCCACAGGGGTTTGTACTTTTCTCTGATCATTGCCCGTCTGTCAGTCTTTTCCCCATCAACGAAGTATGACCTGGAGGAGGACATGCAGTGTTCAACACAGCCCCTCAAGTGTCTAGCATGGTTCAGAATGAGTGATGCTGAACAACAGGCTGTTATATACTCAATTTATTATTTCCTTGCTAAAGACCAGCATACAAAGCATTTTAATTTTTATGGTCTTATTGCTAATTTTGACTGGGAAAAGAGGGGTTTGCAAAATTAATAAATTTAACTCCGTAAATCTGAATACTTGATGAAAGAATGTCAGAACTCCATTTCCAAAAGAATTTTGTAGAAATTTCCTCTGGTCTAGATTTCCTGATGCCATCTTAGATAGTAGCTAGAGGTCCACACTGGATATCTGTCCCTTACTTTTATTTGCCAAATGTCTCTAATCCTCGTGGCGCTGTTGATATAGTCAAGGCTTCATGGGGGTTATCAGGCCTCCCCTTAACAGAAGTAGGAAATTTTCCTTCTGTGTTGACCTTGGCACTGAATGGTCTAATAGTTCTCTACTGTGCCCAATGACTATCTATTACTCTGTGAATACTTTCTCATCCTGTACCTACGGGGAAACAAACACCTGAGTCAGGGGCAGCTGTGCAAAAGAAGTTTGTTTCTAAATTGGCAAAAATATCTCATCACGAAGAGAAAAGAAATTTTATCTTAATATGTAATAAGCTATATACACTGTGTGTATATATATAAATGTTTATATACAAATAAATATATGTGATAATGATTTAGTAGGTTTTATTGTTTATGAGATAATCAACTATTGAATGTGTGAAGATACCTCACCCAAATCTGCTTCAAAGATACAATGATTGAGAATATGTTTAAAAGAAAAAAACTCAGTTATAGTAGTAAAAACCAGGAGATGTCTACATGAAATTCTGCTTTCTGTTTCTACACTATTTTGTACTGGAAGGATTAAGGACTGTGAAATACATCTTTCAATCACTTAAGAAGTATTTTATATCTTCTATGTATTAGGCACCACTCTTGGTTCTGAAATTAAAAATTTTTAAAAATTGAATAAAATTATCTGCCCCAAAGAGCT
Source organism: Choloepus didactylus (assembly GCF_015220235.1). NCBI lineage: Eukaryota > Metazoa > Chordata > Mammalia > Pilosa > Megalonychidae > Choloepus > Choloepus didactylus. The sequence goes on from NC_051308.1 coordinate 22,807,442, forward strand.
CACAGTCTGTTCAGGGAGGCAAAGTGTAAAGAGTTGAAAGCTTAATTGCTATGTCAGAGACAGCACATGAGGACCACTGGAAGGCCACCTAATCCATACAGTATCAGACACTATTCTGGTTTGAACAGTTTCCCTCCTTTCCCCCTTCTAAGGCATGAATGTCCTGTGTTTCATTCCTACAGAATTCTGGCCCAATGGATGTAATCTTCATGTTAAAAAGAAACATGAATATGAATGTGTGCATTAAAGGGTTAATAGCTGATGATGTTTTATGCATTACCTCTTTTTGCGTTTTAATAGAGAACTAGAGACCTATGTCTCTTACAGCCAAAAACATTAAGATCTAATGGTAGAATTTCAGGTTCCAGGTAGTAGAACTGTGTTATCTAAGTTCCTTCAAATTATACATACTACTGGCAAATAATATCAGGTCTTCTCACGTGTTGCTTCTCCCCTTGGCTGCTGTGTGCCTCCCCATTATTCCCCTCTGCCACTCCGAGGATTCTCTGCCAGACCCCAAAATTTCCTGAGCCCAGATATCACCAACCGAAGTGTGAAAGAGGAGACTAGCTTTTAAAACTGATTCATTAAACCAGCCAACAGATATCCAAGAAAACCAGGAGTATCAAATAATATTTATTTTTAAACCTTTTATTTTGAAGTAATTTTAGATTTACAGAAAGGTTCCCATGTACCCTTTACCCATCTTCCCCTAATAGTAACATCTTGTGTCACAACGGCACAATTATCAAAACCAGGAAATTCACTGTGGTATAGTACTATAAACTCACCTATATACCTTATTAAAATTTTACCCGTTTTTCCACTAATATCCTTTTTCAGTTCTAGGACCCCATTCTTTCCTGTCTTTCATGACCTTGACACTTTTGAAGAGTATTGATCAGTCGTTTTCTAGAATGTCCTTTACTTTGGGTTTGTCTGGTGTTTTCTTATGATTAGATTTAAGTTGCCCATTTTGGCAGGAATATCACAGAAATTATGCTGTAATCTTTTCAGTACATCATAGGGTGTGATGGTTAGGTTCATGTGCTTACTATTCTCCTGTGTGCCATAGTTTATTCAATCATTCTCTTATGTATGGGCATTTGGTTTCCGATATTTTGTAATTACAAACAACAACATTATAATTATCAGTGACTTTTTACATTTTTCCATATGTTTGAGGACCAGTTTTACAGATTATTTTGTGAATGTTCTATTCATTTATTTTTTCCAAAAAGTTCAAAGATGAAGGAAATTTCACCTTCAAAACAAAACAACATATACTGAAAGCAACATGGAATTTTTAGGTTATAAATTTTCATGTAAGTTAATATAATGACAGGATCATTCTCAGACCCAGACAACTGGAGCCCCAGACCACTGTTTTAGGTGGCACACTCTAGAAGGCTCAGCATCTGCCCTCCTCCTGCCATGGACTTCTCCAAGAGTAAGGAGTCCAGAGGCCAAGTGGAGAAGCCACTCAGAACAGGCAGAGCTGTTATAGACTCCACTTTAGATAAGTGGGGCACTAGAATCAGTTCCATTCCCAAATGATGCTGAGTCAGCTCCCAGGGCCTGGGTGAGCCTGTTTCCTGAATCCCTCCCCCCAAGTGTAAATCATACTAGGTGCCACGGAGAGCCAAAGAGTGGAATTTGGGGGAAGACTTTGGTGGACTGAGCTCAGATGTGAGGTTAGGGTGTCCCCACAATACACATAAGGCCCCGAGCTATGTGGATGGAGCCTGGAGTGGACACAAGAGGGAGGCTGCTGCAAGCTGGGGCTCTCACACCTGTATCCATTTCCGGGTTCTGTAAAGGTTAGTGGCAGTCCTATATATTGAATTTGTCTCTCAATAATGCTCTGTTTAAAAAAAATCTTTGTTTAAATACTTAAAATTGATAATATAGGACCCTTCTGAGTCCTAAAGTATGAAATGAGAAAAATAAATAACAATGATTTGGAAAAGTTGCAGGGGAAGCAGTGTCTTCAGGAAGAGAGGTGGGTGTTAGAGCAAAGAATGTGACGGGAATATTGAAAGCAAAGCATGAGGATGAAGATTTTGCTGATTGAACTTAAGTGCCAGAGGGGACATTGAAGGAGTTTCAAGTGATGGGAAGGAATGGGATTGGGGAACAAGATGGACAAAATCAAATGGTGATTAGAGTGTAGGAAATGAAGGATGAGTTTGGAGTGCTGTACTTTCTTTTTTCTTTTTTCAGATTTCCTACTGTAATTATTTTACAGCTTTATTGACATAAAATTCACATATCATATAATTCACCCATTTATAGTATATAGTTCAGTGACTTCTAAAATCCTCACAGCCCCAGGAAACCACTAATCTGCTTTTTGTCTGTATAGATTTGCCTATTCTTGACATCTCATATAAATAGTATCATATAGTATGTCATCTTTGTGACTAGCTTCTGTCACTTGGCATAATGTTTTCAAGGTTCATCCTTGTACTTTATTATTATTTTTTGCTGTGTTTTATTTTTGTTATTGCTGAATAATATTCCATTGTATGGATACACCACATTTTGTTCATATATTTGTCATACAATGGACATTTTGATTGTTTTTCCTTTTTAGCTATTATGTAGAATGCTGCAACAGACTAATATATACCTTTTTGTCTGGACATGAGTTTTCATTTCTTTTTGGTTTCTTTGTAGCACTGGAATTGTTGAGCCATATTGTAACTCTATGTCTAACATTTTGAGGAACTACCAAACTTTTCCAAATCTATTACACCATGTACTATCCCACCAGCAATTTTAAGGTTTTCTACTCTTCACACCCTTGTCAACACTTGTTATTGTTTGTCTTTTTTAATTTTAGCCATCCTCATGGGTGTGAAGTGATATCTTTGGACTTTGATTTGCATTTTACTAATGGCTAATCATATTGGGCATCTGTTCATGTTCTTATTGGCTATTTGCCTATTTTCTTTGGGGAAGTGTATATTCAAAACCTTTGCCCATTTAAAATTGAGTTATTTGTCTTATTTATTATTCAGTTGTAAGAGTTTATTCTGTGTTATGGATATAAAAACATATTTTCTTCTAGTCTGGGTTATTTTTTCATTTTCTTGTCTTGTACATCAAAAGTTCTAAATTTTGATGAAATCCATTTTATCATCTTTCTTTTGTTTCTTATGGATTATTGTGTCTTGTTTCAGAAACCATTGGTAATACAAGGTCACAATGACTTACTCCAATGTTTTCTTCCAAAAGTTTTATAGCTTCAGGTCTTACATTTAGGTCTATGATCCACTTTATGTTAATTTTTTTGTTTGGTGTGAGATATTCATTATTTTGCATTTGGATACCCAGTTGTTTCAGCACCATTTATTGAAAACATTCTATCCACATTGAATTATCTGGGAACTCTTTCTGAAAATCGATTGACCATAAATGGGAAGGTTTATATCGGGACCCTCGATTCTATTCCATTTTCAATATGTCTGTCCTTATGCCAGTACCACACTGTCTTGATTATTTTATTTTTGTAGCAAATTTTGAAATTGGGGAGTATGAGTCTTCCAAATTTGCTCCTGTTCAAGATTGTTTTGGCTGTTAGGGATCCCTTGAATTTCTTTGCGAACTTTAGGATCAGATTTTTCTATTTTTGAAAAAAAAAAAAGCAACTGAGGTATTGATAAGGATGGCTTTAAACTTGGAGCTCTATTTGGGACGATGTCATCTTATCAATGTTAAGTCTTTCAATCTATGACCATAGGATGTCTTTCTCTATTTAGGTCTTCCTTAAATTCTTTCAGTGGTATTTTGTAGTTTTCAAGGTACAAGTCTTGCACTTCTTTTGTTAAATGTATATCTAAGTGAGAGTTTTATTCTGCTTGAGGCTATTGTAAATGGAATTATTTTCTTAATTTCATTTTCAGATTGTTATTGCTGGGGCATAGAAGTACAATACATTTTGTAATTTTTATCTTGTATTCAGCCACATTGCTGAACTCATTTACTAGTTCAAATAGTTTTTTAGTGCATTCTTCAGAATTTTCTATATAAAAGATATGTAAGATCATGTCATTTGCAAGTAGTGACAGTTTTACCTTCTCCTTTTCTTGTCTGAATGCCTTTTCCTTGCCTAATTGATCCGGTTAGAGCCTCCAGTTCAATGTTAAATAGAGGTGGTGAGCGAGGCCATCCTTGCTTCATTCCTTATCTTTAGAGGAAAGCATTCCTTCGTGCAGGATTGGTACTAATTCTTTAAGTTTTGTAGAAGTCACTAGTGAAGCATTCTGGGCTTGGGTTTTTCTTAATAGAAAGTTTTCAATTTACTAAAATATTTTCCTTACTTGTTTTAAATTCAGATTATGCATTTCTTCTCTAAGTTGGTTTCAATATTTTGTGTGTTTTAGGAATTTTTTCATTTCATCTGATTTGTTGGTAAACAGTTGTTATCATCCTTTATCTTTCTGTAAGGTGGTAGTGATGTCCCTCTTTCATTCCTGATTTTATTAATAACAGAATTACTAATTCTGGTTTTCTTGGTCAGTCTAGATAAAAGTTTGTTTATTTTCTTGTCTTTTCAAATAAGCAACTTCAGTTTAATTGTTTTTTCTATTGTTACATCTTTTCTATTTCATTTATCTCCACTCTATCTTTCTGCATGCTTTGTATTTACTCTTTGGTCTAGTTTCTTCAGATAAAAATTTGTTATCAATTTATGTTATCAAAAAATTATGTCTAGTTTCTTAAGATAAAAATTTATGTTATCTCCACTCTAATCTATTTTTCTGCATGCTTTTTATTTATTTTCTCTTTTGTCTAGTTTCTTAAGATAAAAATTTATGTTATCAATTTTAAACAGGCATTTACAGATACATATTTCTCAATAAGCATTGCTTTAGCTGTAGCATATAAGTTTTTGTATATTGTGTTTTTGCTTTCATTTATCACAAAGCCTTTCTTGTGATTTATTCATTCATCCATTGGTTATTTTTTTTTTTTAATCTTCATTTTATTGAGATATATTCACATACCACACAGTCATACAAAACAAATCGTACATTCGATTGTTCACAGTACCATTACATAGTTGTACATTCATCACCTAAATCAATCCCTGACACCTTCATTAGCACACACACAAAAATAACAAGAATAATAATTAAAGTGAAAAAAGAGCAATTGAAGTAAAAAAGAACACTGGGTACCTTTGTCTGTTTGTTTCCTTCTCCTATTTTTCTACTCATCCATCCATAAACTAGACAAAGTGGAGTGTGGTCCTTATGGCTTTCCCAATCCCATTGTCACCCCTCATAAGCTACATTTTTATACAATTGTCTTCGAGATTCATGGGTTCTGGGTTGTAGTTTGATAGTGATATCCACCACCAGCTACCTCAATTCTTTAGAACCTAAAAAGGGTTGTCTAAAGTGTGCGTAAGAGTGCCCACCAGAGTGACCTCTCGGCTCCTTTTGGAATCTCTCTGCCACTGAAGCTTATTTCATTTCCTTTCACATCCCCCTTTTGGTCAAGAAGATGTTCTCTGTCCCACGATGCCAGGTCCACATTCCTCCCCGGGAGTCATATTCCATGTTGCCGGGGAGATTCACTCCCCTGGGTGTCTGATCCCACGTAGGGGGGAGGGCAGTGATTTCACCTTTCAAGTTGGCTTAGCTAGAGAGAGAGGGCCACATCTGAGCAACAAAGAGGCATTCGGGAGGAGGCTCTTAGGCACAATTATAGGGAGGCCTAGCCTCTCCTTTGTAGTAACCGTCTTCCCAAGGGTAAAACCTATGGTAGAGGGCTCAACCCATCAAACCACCAGTTCCCTATGTCTGTGGTCATGTTAGCAACCATCGAGGTGGGGTAGGCCAATACCCCTGCATTCTCCACAGGCTCCTCAAGGGGGCACTACATATTTTTTACCTTGTTTTTCTTTTTTAAATCAACTGTATGAAAAAAAAAATTAAAAAAAAAAAAAAAACAACATACAATAAAAGAACATTTCAAAGAGACCATAACAAGGGAGTAAGAAAAAGACAACTAACCTAAGATAACTGCTTTACTTCCAACCTGTTCCTGCTTTACTCCAAGAAAGTTACCTAATATAGCAACATTTCTGTGAACTTGTTCCTATTATATCCATCAGAAATTAACAGACCATAGTCATTCCTGGGCATCCCCAGAACGTTAAATATCTTATCTGTTCTTCTTGGATTATTGTTCCCCCTTCCTTAATTGCTCTCTATTGCTAGTTCCCTTACATTCTACATTAAAAAACCATTTGTTTTACATTTTTCAAAGTTCACATTAGTGGTAGCATATAATATTTCTCTTTTTGTGCCTGGCTTATTTCGCTTGGCATTATGTCTTCAAGGTTCATCCATGTTGTCATATGTTTCATGAGATCGTTCCTTCTTACTGCCGTGTAGTATTCCATCGTGTGTATATGACACATTTTATTTATCCACTCATCTGTTGAAGGACATTTGGGTTGTTTCCATCTCTTGGCAATTGTGAATAATGCTGCTATGAACATTGGCGTGCAGATATCTGTTCGTGTCGCTGCTTTCCGATCTTCCGGGTATATACCGAGAAGTGCAATCGCTGGATCCAATGGTAACTCTATATCTAGTTTTCTAAGGAACTGCCAGACTGACTTCCAGAGTGGCTGAACCATTATACAGTCCCACCAACAATGAATGAGAGTTCCAATTTCTCCACATCCCCTCCAGCATTTGTAGTTTCCTGTTTGTTTAATGGCAGCCATTCTAATCGGTGTTAGATGGTATCTCATTGTGGTCTTAATTTGCATCCCTCTAATAGCTAGTGAAGCTGAACATTTTTTTCATGTGTTTCTTGGCCATTTGTATTTCCTCTTCAGAGAACTGTCTTTTCATATCTTTTGCCCATTTTATAATTGGGCTGTCTATACTATTGTCATTGAGTTGCAGGATTTCTTTATATACGCAAGATATCAGTCTTTTGTCAGATACATGGTTTCCAAAAATTTTTTCCCATTGAGTTGGCTGCCTCTTTACCTTTTTGAGAAATTCCTTTGAGGTGCAGAAACTTCTAAGCTTGAGGAGTTCCCATTTATCTATTTTTTTCTTTTGTTGCTTGTGCTTTGAGTGTAAAGTCCAGGAAGCGGCCACCTAATACAAAGTCTTGAAGATGTTTTCCTACATTATCTTCTTGGAGTTTTATGGTACTTTCTTTTATATTGAGATCTTTCATCCATTTTGAGTTAATTTTTGTGTAGGGTGTGAGGTAGGGGTCCTCTTTCATTTTTTTGGATATGGATATCCAACTCTCCCAGCCCCATTTCTTGAAAAGACCATTATGACTCAGTTCAGTGACTTTGGGGGCCTTATCAAAGATCAGTCGGCCATAGATCTGAGGGTATATCTCTTAATTCTCAATTCGATTCCATTGATCTATACGTCTATCTTTGTGCCAGTACCATGCTGTTTTGACAACTGTGGCTTTATAATAAGCTTCATAGTCAGGGAGTATAAGTCCTCCCACTTTGCTTTTCTTTTTTAGAGTGTCTTTAGCAATTCGAGGCATCTTCCCTTTCCAAATAAATTTGATAACTAGCTTTTCCAAGTCTGCAAAGTAGGTTGTTGGAATTTTGATTGGGATTGCATTGAATCTGTACATGAGTTTGGGTAGAATTGACATCTTAATGACATTTAGCCTTCCTATCCATGAACATGGAATATTTTTTCATCTTTTAAGGTCCCCTTCTATTTCTTTTAGTAGAGTTATGTAGTTTTCTTTGTATAGGTCTTTTACATCTTTGGTTAAGTTTATTCCTAGGTACTTGATTTTTTTAGTTGCTATTGAAAATGGTATCTTTTTCTTGAGTGTCTCTTCAGTTTGTTCATTTCTAGCATATAGAAACATTACTGACTTATGTGCATTAATCTTGAATCCTGCTACTTTGCTAAATTTGTTTATTAGCTCTAGTAGCTGTATCGTCAATTTTTCAGGGTTTTTTAGATATAAGATCATATCGTCTGCAAACAATGACAGTTTTACTTCTTCTTTTCCAATTTGGATGCCTTTTATTTCTTTGTCTTGCCGGATTGCCCTGGCTAGCACTTCCAGCACAATGTTGAATAACAGTGGTGACAGCGGGCATTTTTGTCTTGTTCCTGATCTTAGAGGGAAGGCTTTCAGTCTGTCACCATTGAGTACTATGCTGGCTGTGGGTTTTCCATATATGCTCTTTATCATGTTGAGGAAGTTTCCTTCAATTCCTACCTTTTGAGGTGTTTTTATCAAAAAGGGATGTTGGATTTTGTCAAATGCTTTTCAGCATCTATTGAGATGATCAATTGATTTTTCCCTTTTGACTTGTTAATGTGTTGTAATACATTGATTGATTTTCTTATGTTGAACCATCCTTGCATGCCTGGAATTAACCCCACTTGGTCATGGTGTATGATTTCTTTAATGTGTCTTTGGATTCTGTTTGCAAGTATTATGTTGAGGATTTTTGCATCTATATTCATTAGGGAGATTGGCTGGTAGTTTTCCTTTTTTGTAGCATCTTTGCCTGGTTTTGGTATTAGATTGATGTTAGCTTCATAAAATGAGTTAGGTAGTGTTCCATTTTCTTCAATGTTTTGAAAGAGTTTGAGTAAGATTGGTGTCAGTTCTTTCTTGAAAGTTTGGTAGAATTCCCCGTGAAACCATCTGGCCCTGGGCATTTATTTGTGGGAAGATTTTTGATGACTGATTGGATCTCTTCGCTTGTGATGGGTTGGTTGAGGTCTTCTGTTTCTTCTCTGGTCAGTCTAGGTTGTTCATATGTTTCCAGGAAATTGTCCATTTCCTCTACATTGTCCAGTTTGTTGCCATACAGTTGTTCATAGTATCCTCTTATAATTTTTTTTAATTTCTTCAGGATCTGCAGTTATGTCAGCTTTATCATTCATTATTTTGTTTATATGGGTCTTCTCTCTTTGATTTTGTCAGTCTAGCTAGGGGCTTGTCAATCTTGTTGATCTTCTCAAAGAACCAACTTTTGGTGATATTTATCCTCTCTATTGTTTTTTTGTTTTCTATGTCATTTATTTCTGCTTTAATCCTTGTTATCTCTTTTCTTCTACTTGGTTTAGGATTGGTTTGCTGTTCATTTTCTAGCTTCTTCAGTTGATCCATTAGTTCTTTGATTTTGGCTCTTTCTTCCTTTTAATATATGCGTTTAATGCTATAAATTTCCCCCTCAGCACTGCTTTTGCTGCATCCCATAGGTTTTGGTATGTTTTGTTCTCATTTTCATTCGTCTCTATATTTAGCAATTTCTCTTGCTATTTCTTCTTTAACCCACTGATTGTTTAGGAGTGTGTTGTTTAACCTCCAGGTATTTGTGAATTTTCTAAGTCTCTGGTGGTTATTGACTTCTAATTGTATTCCATTGTGGTCAGAGAATGTGCTTTGATTAATTTCGATCTTTTTAAATTTATTGAGGCTTGTTTTATGTCCCAGCTTATGATCTATTCTGGAGAAAGTTCCGTGAGCACTAGAAAAGTATGTGTATCCTGGTGATTTGGGATGTAATGTCCTGTATATGTCTGTTAAATCTAATTCATTTATCAGATTGTTTAGGTTTTCAATTTCCTTATTGGTCTTCTGTCTGGTTGATCTAGCTATAGGAGAGAGTGATGTGTTGAAGTCTCCCACAATTATTGTGGAAACATCAATTGCTTCCTTTAGTTTTGCCAGTGTTTCTCTCATGTATTTTGTGGCACCTTGATTGGATGCATAGACATTTACGATTGTTATTTCTTCTTGCTGAATTGCCCCTTTTATTAGTATGTAGTGGCCTTCTTTGTCTCTCAAAACATCCCTGCATTTGAAGTTTATTTTATCTGAGATTAATATTGCTACACCTGCTTTCTTTTGGCTGTAGTGTGCATGAAATATTTTTTTCCATCCTTTCACTTTCAATTTCTTTGTTTCCCTGTGTCTAAGATGAGTCTCTTGTATGCAACATATTGATGGTTCATTTTTTTTGATCCATTCTGCGAATCTATATCTTTTAATTGGGGAGTTTAATCCATTTACATTGAATGTTGTAACCGTGAAGGCATTTCTTGAATCAGCCATCTTATCCTTTGGTTTATGTTTGTCATATTTTTCCCCTCTCTCTATTAATATCCTTTATTGTACCCATACCGAATCTCTTTAGTACTGAACCTTTCCCCAAGTCTCTCTGTCCTTTCTTTGTTTCTCTGTCTGTAGGGCTCCCTTTAGTATCTCCAGTAGGGCAGGTCTCTTGTTAGCAAATTCTCTCAGCATTTGTTTGTCTGTGAAAAATTTAAGCTCTCCCTCAAATTTGAAGGAGAGCTTTGCTGGATAAAGTATTCTTGGTTGGAAATTTTTCTCACTCAGAATTTTAACTTAGTCTTATGCTGTTTCCTTTGTATGTGGTGAATTACTTTTCTCTTGCTGCTTTCAGAACTTGCTCCTTCTCTTCCGTGTTTGACAGTGTGATCACAATATGTCTCGGAGTGGGTTTATTTGGATTTATTCTATTTGGAGTTCGTTGAGCATTTACGATTTGTGTATTTATGTTGTTTAGAAGATTTGGGAAGTTTTCCCCAACAATTTCTTTGAATACTCTTCCTAGACCTTTACCCTTTTCTTCCCCTTCTGGAACACCAATGATTCTTATATTAGGACTTTTTATATTATCTATCATATCCCTGAGGTCCGTTTCGATTTTTTCAATTTTTTTCCCCATTCTTTCTTTTATGCTTTCATTTTCCATTCTGTCCTCTTCCAGGTCACTGATTCGTTGTTCAACTTCCTCTAGTCTTGTACTATGAGTGTCCAGAATCTTTTTAATTTGGTCAACAGTTTCTTTAATTTCCATAAGATCATCCATTTTTTTATTTAGTCTTGCAATGTCTTCTTTATGTTCTTCTAGGGTCTTCTTGATATCCTTTTTATCCTGTACTATGGTCTCATTGTTCTTCTTTAGTTCTTTGAGTAGCTGCTCTAGGTGCTGTGTCTCTTCTGGTCTTTTGATTTGGGTGCTTGGGCTTGGGTTATCCATATCGTCTGGTTTTTTCATATGCTTTATAATTTTCTGTTGTTTTTGGCCTCTTGGCATTTGCTGAACTTGATAGGATTCTTTTAGGATTTGTAGACCTATTGAAGTCCTTATCTCTAATTTATCAGATCTACAGCTTCATGGAGTACACTTCCTCTAACTAACCAGCAGGTGGCGTTCACGAACCACCTGTTCTCCACAAGCCAGTTCTCCCCTGCTTAGCCTTTTTGGTGAGTGGTGGAGTGACTCTTGTGGGGTCCAATTGGTGTACCAAGCTTGCGTGTGTAGTTGGTGTTGCCTGCCCTGTATATGGGGCTTGTTTCTGGGCAGTGGGGGGGGGGGGGTGGCTCTAACAATCAAATCTCCCTGGTGATCCTAGAGTTTTAAAGCTGCTGCAATAGTCTAATCCTTTAGTTCAGTCCTGCAACAGTTTGTCTCTGCCACTGACCCACAAGTCCTTGGTATTGGCGTATGGCTCCTGAGACTTGCAAGTGGGCCCCTCTTCCAGGCTGTGCACCCCCTGGTCCTCTGTTGAGGGATGACTGTGCTACGTCACAGGTGAGTGCCGTACCCCCAGGGGAGTTCTGGGCTGTTGGGCTGTGTAGGGAGGTTCCCAGTGTGCTGAAATGATGGCTGAATGGGGCTTTGTTAATTCACACTGCTCCACCTTCCCAACTCTGGGACAATCAGCTGAGGTTGCAAGGAAGGCTAATGTCCACGCCCAGTTTTGTGGTGTGTGCCTGTTATTTGAAGCACTTCCGTCACACTGGGTTGTCTGGGGCAGCTCTGGGCTGTGGGGTTGGCTATGGGCAGGAGTGTTTCCTGTTCACCAGGATGGTGGCTGTGAGCGGACACTCCCCTTTTCTTGGGAAGTTGTGGTGTTTAGTGAATTTTCTCAGCCACTGGATTATTGCCTTTTGTCTCAGAGCTCTCTTAGTTCTGTTCTTGTCTTGACCTGCCCAAATTGCAATTTTTTGAAGCTTTCTGTATTGGGCTTCTTAGAGTAATTGTTTTAGAAAAAGAAAAAAGGATTAAAAAAAAAAAAAAAAAAACAAGGGCCCTCCTCACAGATCTAATGGGTTATTGAAATGCTAAGAGACAAAGCAATTAGGGCCATTAAGGAAAGGTCCACAGGGCAGAGAGATCAGCTTTTCTTCAGGATTTGCATATGAGCCTCAGGGCCTGAGCTCTGCCCTTCCCCTTTCTATGTTCACCAGAACTCCAAAAATCCTCCGCTTTTATTTTGAAGTTTTACGTGTTGTTTTTTTCTATGCCTGTCTCCTCTCTGCTGGGCTGGCTGCTCTCAGATTCTCTGGTGTCTGGTCTCAGTCTGTCTATGGTTGGAGTTTGGATCAGTAGAATGAGTTTCCGATAAGGACTGCCACTGCAGTTCTCCCTTCTCCTTCCCGGAGCTGACAACCCCTCCTCCTGTGGGACTGAGCCTGGCAGAGAGGGGTGCGGGTCCCCTGGCCACAAAAACTTACAGATTTCACTGATCTCAGCAGTTCCACGTTTTCATGAGTGTTGTATGAAGTATGCCCAAAGTCAGATTGCTCTGTGGTGTCCAGTCCACGCAGTTCCTGGCTTTCTACCTACTTTCCTGGAGGAGTAACTAAAACATACAGCTCACCAGTCCGCCATCTTGCCCCCCTCCCATTGGTTATTTAGGAGTGTGTTTTTTATAATTTCCTCGAGAATGTTTCTTGTAAGTTTGAGAAGAATGTGTATTCTTCCCTTGCTGAGGGGAGTGTTGAGAAAAATGTCTATCAGTTCTAATTGGTTGATAGTCTGTTCAGCTTCTGTTTTTTGTTGATCTTCTGCCTATATGTCCTATTCATTATTAAAAGTGGGGTATTGAAGTCTGCAATTACAATAGTTGAATCATTTATTTCTCCTTTCAATTTTTTCAATTTTTGCTCCAGGTATTTTGGTGCCTTGTTGTTAGGTGCATATATATTTGTAAAATGCTGTGTCTTGATAATAAAAAAATATATTTACAGCCTCCCCCTCCCCAGCCCCGAGGATCTGGGGGAAGGTGCGGATGTGTTGGGCATCCTCACTTGGACTGGTGTTGATAATGTCACAAACATTGGGACTGGTGGTTTGATGTGCTGAGCCCTCAATCATTGGACTTGCCCTTATGAAGCTTGTTACCACAAAGAAGAGTTTAAACTTGTGTGTAATGGTGCCTTAGAGTCTCCTCCTGAGTACTTCTTTGTTGCTCAGATGTGGCCCTCTCTCTCTCTAAGTGAGCCATCTTGACAGGTGAACTTGCTGCCCTCCCCCCTATGTGGGACCCGACTCCTAGGGGTGTGAATCTCCCTGGCAATGCAGCATATGACTCCCGGGGATGAATGTGGACCCGGCATCATGGGACTGAGAGTATCTTCTTGACCAAAAGGGGGATGCAAAATGAGACGAAATAGTTTCAGTGGCTGAGAGATTTCAAATGGAGTCGAGAGGTCACTCTGGTGGACATTCTTATGCACTATATAGATAACACCTCTTAGGTTTTAATGTATTGGAATAGCTAGAAGTAAGTACCTGAAACTACCAAACTCCAACCCAGCAGTCTGGACTCCTGAAGACAATTATATAATAATGTAGATCACAAGGGGTGACAGTGTGATTGTGAAGACCTTGTGGATCACACCCCCTTTATCTAGTGTATGGATGAGTAGAAAAATGGGGATAAAAACTAAAGGACAAATGGGGTGGGATGGGGGGATGATTTGGGTATTCTTTTTTCACTTTTATTTTTTATTCTTGTTCTGGTTCTTTCTGATGTAAGGAAAATGTTCATAGATAGATTGTGGTGATGAACGCATAACTATGTTATCATACTGTGGACAGTGGATTGTATACCATGGATGATTGTATGGTGTGTGAATGTATTTCAATAAAACTGAATTTAATTAAAAAAAAAAAAGTGCTGTGTCTTCCTGTCGGCTTGACCCTTTTATTATAAAATGTCCTTTGTCTCTAGTAACAATTTTTGTTTTAAAGTCTATTTTGCCTGATGTTGTAATAGCCAATCCAGCTCTCTTTTTGTTACCATTTGCATGGTATTTTTCATCCTTTCATTTTCAACCTGTTTGTATCTTTGAATCTATGTGTGTCTTTTGTAAACATCATGAAGTTAGGTCATGTTTTTCTTTTTTAAATTCAGTCTGATAATCTATCTTTTGGTTGGTTGTGAAGTCCATTTATGTTTAATGCAATTACTGATAAAGTAGGATTTATATTGTCATTTTGCTATTTGTTTTCTCTGTCTCATGTCTTTTTTGTTAACAAACTATTGATTATTGTCTACTGTGTTAAACAGATGTTTTCTGTTGTACCATTTAAATTCCTTTGTTGTTGCTTCTTTTACTATTTTTTTCTGAATTCTTTTCTTTTTTAAAAAAATCAAAATTTTAAGTTTCTTCCAAACAAATACTATCCCCTCTGCCCCTTTAGTAACCTCTAATCTGCTTTATGTCTCTGGGGATTTGTTATTTCTAATAGTCTCTTATAAATTATATCATACAGTATTTGTCAATGAGTTATTTTCTTAGTGGTTCGTTTGGGACTAAAAATAGCATCTTAACTTTAAAATAATTTATCTTGGATTAATACTGTCTTAATTTCATAGTACACATAGCTTCGCTCCAAGTATACCTTTATTCTCTTCACCCTCCATTGTCCCATTATTGTCATATAAGATATGTCTTAATACATAATATGCCTCTAAATACAATTTTTAAATTATTACTTTATATGGTTGTCTTTTAAATGAGATAGTAGAAGGAAAGAGTAAAAAAAACAAAAAAAAAAAAAATACATTTATACTGTCATTTATCCATGTAGTTTCTTTTACTGGTAATTTTGTGTGGATTTAAGTTATCCCCTTCTGTCCTTTCATTTTAATCTGAAGAGCTCCTGGTAGTGTTTTTTGTAGAGTTGGTATACTAGTAACACATTCTTTCATTTATTATTCATCTGTGAATGTTTTAATTTCTCCATTTTTGAAGGAAAGTTTTATTGGATGTAAAATTCTTGGTTGGAAGCTTTTTTACCTCAAAATTTTTAAGATGTCATCCCATTGTTTCTGGCCTATAAGGTTTCTGATGAGATCTCAGCTGTCAATCTTATTGAAGATCCTTTATACAGTATAAGAGTCCCTTTACTTGATTGTACGCTTTGTATGACTGCATGGTATGTGAATACATCTCAATAAAATTGAATTATTAAAAAAAAAAGAGTTCCTTTACTCTTGCTTCTTTCAAGATTTTGTCTTTGTTTCTGACTTTCGTCAGTTAGACGATGATGTGTCTCTGTATGAGTGTCTTTGGGTTTATCTACCTGAAAATCACTGAACTTCTTTGATGTGTAGATTTCACCAAATTTGGTAAGTTTTTGGCCATTATTTTTTTTCCCTTTGTCTTTCTCCTCCATTATGTATATGTTGGTATGCTTTGTGGTATTCATTGATCTCTGAGGTTCCCTTCATTTTTGTTCATTACTTTTTTTCTTTTCACTCCCCCAACTCAATAATTTCTATTGACCTAGTTTCAGGTTTGCTGCTTCTTTTTTCTCTCAGCTCAGATCTCATATTAAGCTCCTCTGGTAGACTGAGTTATGTGCTCCAACAAAAATATGTTCTTAATCCACATTCCTGTGGATGTGGAACCATTTGAACCCCAAGGATTGCAGCAAGCCAGTGCCAGAACACTACAGCCTTCAGGGAGAAAGCCTGGTCTTGCCAAAACCTTGGTTTGGGACTTCTAGCCTTCGAAATCATGAACTAATAAGCGATGTTTTTAAATCCAACTCTTTCTATGGTATTTGCTATAGTAGCTCTGTAAAACTAAGCTCCTGTAGTTAATTTTTCATGTTGTTATTATAGTTTTCAACTCTAGAATTTCTATTTGGTTCTATTACATACTTCCTATGTCTTTATTCATACTCCCTATTTAATGTGAGATTGTTGTTTGACTTTCCTTTAATTCTTTAGATATGGTTTTCTTTAGTTATTTGTGCATGTTTTAAATAGCTGATTTAAGCCTTTGTCTAATAAGCCCAAAATCTGGGCCCCTCAAAGTATATTGCATTCAGCACTGGTATTGTACCCCCTCTCCCTCTGAGCTTGTTGTTTTTTCTGGGTTTTATCATTGTTGTTGCTTTTATTATTGCTGCTTATTTATTTAGGGACTTTCCAGGACTCATTCGGTAGATTATATATTCCCTTTGATGTGCAATGTGATTTCTCTGTAATTTAATTTTTCTTTTTTACTTCTCACTTTTAAGCCTGGCTTCCTAGATCACCCTTGTGTCAGTGTAATTTAGTGGTCAGCCCGTGATGGGTTGGAAGTTGTCCTTAAATGCCTTAACTGTGTATCTTCCAACCATTTCCAAGGTGTCCTGCTTGTAAGGGCACACCTTCAAACTTCAGGCAGTTTAAAAGAGTCATAGGTGAATGGGATCGTCTCTTTCCCCAGGTCTTTCCCAGGCATGTGCATGGCCTTGCAAATGTGTACAGACTTTTCGATCCCCAGGAATATGTTGGAGTTTTTCAAAGTTTCCTACACTCATCTTGTTTTCCAGGAGTTCCGTTTAAATTTCTAGCCATGCTTTTGTATGTATCAGCTGAAGTCACAGTTTTAAGCAGCTACAACATTGCCAGCAGAGTGCTATTGTTTCAGTAGTGCCCTGGGAGTAGGCCTTTTCTTTTCCTGTCAAGTTCCGTGTTAAACCACATAGCCAGAACATTCCAGAGATAGAGATTTTCCAGGGAGTTGGAAGTTTGGACAAAATATTGACTATATTCTAAAACTGATGCTTTTATTGGAGTGCCAAAAGAGGTCAGTCCTATCTGTTGGCTGTGAATGTGTTTGCTTTCATGAGCCTACTATGCCAACAAGCTGGGGTAAAAGAGGAGATGGGAATAGGCTCGTGCTGAGATGTCACGAATCCCACCAGCTTGAGGTTCAGTAGTTTCTCTTGGATAGATGACTTTCAGGTTGTCTGTGGCTTTGGTTAATTCACACATTTCTGAAATGGTTAATTTTAGTTGTTTTTCCAGTACGTTATGTATGTTGTTTTTGTGAGAGAGTGGTTCACTGAAGTCCCCATGCCACCATCTGGAGGTTGGTATTTTCTATGATGATTGACATAAAGATGCCATAATTGATGTTATGAGATTAGTCCTGATAATCCCAAGGGAGAAAATGATGGAGAACCTGCAAGCATCAAGGAAATGGAGAAGGACCTTTTAAGGGCCAGGAAGAGTTCTGGGGCCTCCACTTGACTCTACTGAAGATGTAGACTCTTGTATATGAAGTGATCTCCATGAGGACTCTTAAATGAGGAGTGGTAGTTATCTACATAGGTTTAAGGATACATGGGTGGAGAAAGGCTTTGTAGGTCAATCTTTGAAACTCAACTTACTTTTAATATGTTTAAATTTAGTGGTTTTGGGGAAGGAAGATGAGATAGACAAATGCTTGCAGTAGAATGTTACTCAATATAATGCTACTCCAATTTTTAATACGTAGGATGCCATTGCACTTGGGAAGGTAATTACCAAGTGACAGAGATTGGTTTCCAGATTGATTGGTAGAGTTCCCCTCTGTTTTGATCTCCAGTCACAAAAGTGGCTGTCGCTAATGTTGGTAGAAAGGACTTATGTTTGTGATGGAGACAGGATGCCTAACAATGAGTGATCAGGAATACTGTATTGGCTCTCAGATATAGTCCCCCCCGCCCCCCCCCCCCCGTATTATTAGGGAAGCTCTCCTAGGGACAGTTGACTTCATTTAGCTATATTTCAAATGGGTAGAGTCTCACATGGAAAGGTCAGATGACCTCATTAGAGCTAGGGAAGCCTCCTTTAAAGCATGCAATGGGTCTCTACAGGGTCTCAGACATGGGTGGGTTCTACTAGACTGACTATGACAAAGTAGGCCCCTCTTTATCTGTAGTATAAACCTAAGGCATTCCCTGACTGCCACATTTCCTCCTCCTCCACTCCACAATTTGAATTTGGATTAGGTTCTAATTATGCTCTGGAATTTGGAGTCATGGAACAAGTTCATCACTGTGGCATAAAATATTTTATCAATGCACACATAATTAAAATGGAGCCTTCATAAGACATTTTTCATCTTCTTGTGACAATCTCAAAATGAAATAATTGTAAAATTTTGGGCTAATAAGTTTGAAATGTTTGGGCTGAGGTCATCTTAGCTTTGGAAATCAACTTTGCTCAGAGGTAGACGGAGACGTTAAGAAGACCTCAGAGATTGACATAAGAAGAGCGTTAGAGGTAGAATCTTGGGACAAAAAGGTCTTACTTTTGCAGACAACTGTGAATGATAAGAAACAGAAAGGAAAGGTTGGCATGCCAATAAGAAAAACAAATTTGCGTCTCTTGTGGTTGAGTAGGGACAGGACCCAGGCTGAGTCTACTTGAAAGGGGCAGAGAAATAATACAGGTCAATTAAATACTGAAGGCATATCCCATGAATAATGAAGAGCAGATGGTGGAAAGGCATGTTTCTGCTGCTATTGGAATAGCACAAATTGCCCAAGGCCTGGAAAATTAAAAGATGAAGGGAAGATAACACAGGAAGCACACAATAAAGTACATATTAGTCTTCACTGGGCCCCTAAGGCAAACAGCTTCTGAAGCATCAGCACCTGCAGTTCAGTTCAGATATCTGTTGAAGGTAACTCTCCAGCTTGATCAAATATGAGAACTGAGGAGAAATTTCCCTTAGGAGGCAGCATTCATAGGCCCATGGAAAATCAGAACAGAAGGCAAGGGCAGCAGGAAAAATATGCCTTGGTTGCAATCTTGTTTGGGATGTAAACACAGAGAAGAGGGTAGCACTGTAGGAAGTGAGAGTATTAGGGTATGCATCTCATAATACCTTTCTAAGTAGACCTCTGGACCATATGACCTTGCAGAGCCAGGGACTTAGGGGAAAAGAGGAAATAGAAATGAGGATAATTTAGATGTATAGGCTGTGTACGAGGAGGAACATGGGATCAACCTGGTGACTGTAGGTTGTTCCATTCCATATTTATATATATTTGTATTTCAGAGGGCAGGAATACTTGAAAAGCCATTCTTTTATGAAGAAACTACACAAAGGTAGATATTTTTCCCTAACAGATATAGGAAGCATAGTTTCATAACCTGTTAATGGGCATGTTCTTTCATTTGAGTTTAAATTCACAGGTTATAGATCAAACAGCACAGATGGATTAGTATCTGGTAAAATATTAGTCAAAGATAACTTCTCTTTCGTTTCTTGTTCTTCTAGAATATATAAAATTTGTATTATGGTTTTTAGCTGGCCATAGCATATCTCTAGATTATGAAGTATATTGGTTTATTAGTTAAGATGGTTTTGGCAGCAAGTAAAAGAGACCAAAGTCAAAATAGCTGATAATAATAAAGTTGGAAGTAAAGTAGGCCTTGAAGTTGGTTAATTCAGCAGCTCAATGATGTTGCCAAGAGCCCAAGTTCTTTCTGTCTTTCTATTCTACCACTATCATGGTTTTGTGTTGAGGTGAAGCAAGGAGTAAGGTCCTGAGCATTGCTAGTTCTGAATTAGAGCTGGCCACAAGATAAATTTGCATGAGATTTGGAAGTTTGAGATGAAGCTGCAGCCTGTATGCTTGGAAGGTGCTGCTGTAGTTTGTGCATATTATCTCTGGTTGACTGGATCATGTCATTTGTATGATTTGTCTTGCAGCTTTTCCAGCCCTCATGATATCTTCTCCTTTAGCTTCACAGAATTCTGGGGCAGCTATGTGAGAACTGTTGGGGTAAAGAGCTGTAGTTTATTCTATAGGTCCCCTGCCTCTACAGTTTGTCTTTGATTTTCCTCACTTCACACCCAGCTTTTCCTCCCAACTCCTTATCCTGTTGGCTTGCAGGGACTTCACATCCACCAGATGCAGAGCCAAGAGCTTTCCAGAGGCTTCTTGGCTGGCTTCCATTTGTGTTATACAATTCTGAGTGATGAATGTTCAGATTTTAAACTAGGAAAGTGCTAGTGCTGCTAAGAAGTGGGGAAGAGACAGGCTAATGGTTCTTGATCCTGAGGCACATTAAAACATCTGCAAAACTTTCACAAAACATACCAGTGTCTGAGACCCACCCTAGAGATTTTAATTCAATTTTTTCATCATAGAGCCTGGGCATTATTTTTATCTTTTTGTAGATTTATAATGAATTTATTTCTTGGTTTGATTTCCATTTCACAGGATTACTGCACAAGGATTAATGAAATAAATTTCAGATGTTGTATTATAAATGATGATCTTAACATTAAAAACTATATTCTCTTTCAAGACCTGCATCTCAGCAGGTATTTTATTTTGATGAACTTTTGTGAAAGAGGCATCTGGCTTAGAAATCTTATTTTAATAGCAAATCCCTAGCAATGTTTTGATTTAGTAATGACAATGACAATAAAATATAAAATAAGAAAACTCCTTAGTCTAGAGTAGAATCCCTGGTTTAGGCAGAGATGGGAAGTATAACTAAATTTAGAAGGATTTCCATGAAATCTTCAATTTGTTATGATAGTTTTCATGGTTTATTCCTTATAAATGGTACTCCTGAGTCTTCCATTATGATATTAATGTCTTGTTTATTTGTTTTTTAAACGCAATTTTATTGAGATATATTCATACACCATATAATTCACCTGAAGTATACAATTGATGGTTCACAGTATCATCAGATAGTAGTGCATTCATCACAATAATCAATTTTGGAACATTTTCATTACTCTAAAATAAAGAAAAAAATAAAAAAGAACACCCAAAACACCCCATACCCCTCATCCCCCCTATTATTTATGTATTTTTGTCTTTATTTTACTACTCATGTGCCCACACACTGAATAAAAGGAGTATCAGTCACAGATTTTCACAATCACATGGTCCCATGATAAAAGCTATATAGTTATACAATCATCATCAAGAATCAAGGCTACTGGATACAGTTCAACAGATTTAGGTATTACCTTCTAACTATTCTAATATGCTAGAAACTGAAAAGGAATATTTCTATAATGCATAAGAATAACCTCCAGAATGACCTCTCGACTCCATTTGAAATCTCTCAGCCACTGAAACTTTATTTTGTTTCATTTCTCTTCCCCTTTTGGTCAAGACGGCATTCTCAGTCCCACAGTGCCAGAGCCAGGCTCTTCCCCAGGAGTCATGTATGTCCCGCGTTGCCAGGGAAATTTACAGCCCTGGGAGTCATGTCACATGTAGGAGGGATAGTAGTGAGTTTATTTGCCAAGTTGGGCTTAGAGATGCCACATGTGAGCAAGAAAAGAGGTTCTCTGGGGGAGACTCTTAGGCACAATGTTAAGGAGACTTAGCGTCTCCTTTGCAGTAGTAAGTTTCATAAGGGCAAGTCTGCAGATTGATTTATTAAATTGGGGATCCATAATGCTTGTGAGAATATCAGGAATTCCCCAGATAGGGAAGTTTAATATTCCCACATTTTCCCCCAGTCCCTCAAGGTGACTTTGCAAATACTTTTTCATTTTCTGCCCCACATAATCTGGGATGTATCAGGGTATTACAGTAACCTGTACAGAATAACAAGATCTCATTCCCTATTCTAGATTCCATGTAATTATATTGTTTAAATAAACTGAACTTGCCGGTTAAATTAGATAGTGTGCTATACAGAATATAAATTTTGTACCAAATAAACATCTCTTAAATAACAGTTAAACAGTCAGGAATAGATGTGACTGCTGTAAGAGCTTACAATCTAGGAAACTTTATAATAAGCCTTATTCAACATTCTGTACTCCTGCATTGTTGATTGACCAATCTCTGCCCATGTTCTATCCCCTGCTAACCTATGCGCTCGAATTAAATTCTCAGCATTTGCTCATTATAGTTAATTTACAGCAAGGCCTTACAATATTTGTCATTTTATTTCTGGCTTATTTCACTTGACATAATGTCGTCAAGGTCCATTTACCTAATTGTATGCCTCACAACTTCATTCCTTCTTGCAGGCACTCAATATTCCATTGTATGTATACACCACAGCTGCCCTTCTGTTCACCCGTCAGTGTACCCTTAGGCCACTCCCTGTTCTCAGTTCTTCCAAGTGTATACCAAATAATGGGGTTGCAGGATCATATGGCAGCACTATACTTAGCCTCCTGTGAAACCACCACTCTGTCCTCCAGAGGGGCTGCACCATTCTAGTTCCATACCAGCAGCCAATAGGTATATATCTCTATCTACTTCTTCTCCAGCACTTGTATCTTTCCATTTGTTTTTTAAAGAGTTTCATTCACACACCATACAATACATCCTAAGTGAAGAATCAATAGCTTCCAGTATAATCACATAGTTATGCCTTCACCACCACAATCAGAGAACATTTCCATTTCTTCTGCAAATAAAGAGGAGGAAAAAATAAAAGAATAAAGAAAAAAATAAAAAAAAGGAGAAACACCACTATCGACAACAAGAATCTCATAACTCTCCCTTATATCACCGTCTTTTGACATTTAGCTTTGGTATATTGCCTTTATTACAATTAATGGAAAAATTTTACAATGTTATTGTTAACTGTAGACCCTAGTTTACATTGATTGTATTTTTTCCAATATACCATCCCATTTTCAACACCTTGCAATGTTGCCATTCACTAGTTCTCCCTCATGTAAAAACTTTCTTACATTTTTACGTTTAATCGCCATCATTGTCCACTATAGGTTTTAGTAAGTTATATAATCCATGGGTGTTACTTTTTTTGAAAACTCACCAGAGGAGTCTATCAGAATTGAAATACATCTGGTTAGATTCTATTCAATAGAGATATTTAGGAGAAAAATTATAAAGAGCCCGTTGGCCAATCAAATATAGTTGAAAGCAAAAATAAGGAATCTGAAATGACTTCAGATTATTGTGTGATGGAAGGAAGAGTTCATGTGGGGGGAAGACGATGACTTGCTGAAATTGAGATAACTTCAGGGCATTTGTGAGTGGCTCCCTAGTAGGTAGTAAAACAGGAATCTAGAGCCCAGAAAAGAAGCTGTGTCTGGCGATACATAGGCAAGTGATGTAGGCATAAAATAGCCCAGCCCTCAAAGTCATGAATGAAATGGGCGATTTCAAGTAAGAAAAGTGATCAGAGTGAGAAGAAAAGGCTGAGGTGACAAATTTGAAAACTCTGAGAAAGGCGCTGTTGACTGAGGAGGAGGCAGCACAGTATCCCAGAATTTCTGTGTAAAGCCAACAGTTTTGGATGACAGTTTGTTAAGATTAAGAGATGGGGGTATTTTGAGAAATACTGTATTTTATTATTTAAAGGAAGGGGATGGTGCTGGACTAATAAAAAGCATGATGATTTGGTGAAGAGTCTCTTTGATAACAGAAATACTGAACTTTATAGATAATGGTTAAAAGAAGGAGGGGAAAAACTAATAAAAAATGTAAATACACATAGAAAAGAGGAAGAATGTTTTTAGATTTTATGTTTTTGTGCTATATATGCATTATACCAGTCCATGCTTACTTGTTGATGCTTATGTTATGATGTTTATGTGGTTGAATGAATGTTATAGCTATAAGCACATGTTTTAGTCATGGTAGGATAACTCAAAACCTCATTGGCTTTTAATCATAAAGGTTTACTTTTGGTTATGACATCATCCAGTGTGTACCAGTAGGGAGTAGTGACTGCTATCTCTTACAGCATCTCTACTGGATCTAGTTCACATAGAAAAGAAAGAGCTTGGAGGATTGCATGGGAGATTTTATGTGCCTTGGTGGAGTTCTGCCTTTATTCCACTTCCCAGAACTCAATTCCATGGCTTCTCTTGTCTTCAAGCAAGGCTGAAAAATCTAGTAGCTTTGTGAGAAAGAAGAGAAAATTAGTTTGATAAACATTTAGCCTATCTCTGTGACAGCATATTTTGATTTTCCTTTGTCAAAATGTTCCTGGACCTGTTTAAACATAGGTGAGAGTTTAGACTGTTTAGAACTAATAAGACTGATACTCTGAGTAGACCTGCATTGGAGAGGAGCCTCGCATCCCCACCTCCCAGACAAGTGCACATCCCATGTTACATAGTCTCACGTATCACGCTGCTTCATTAAGGGCCCATGTTACCCAACTTTCACCTGCACTCCAAGTTCATAGTGAATTCTGCACGTGTAGAATTATGAAACCAATATTATGAGAACAGATGATGTAATCTCTGCATATACTATGAAAATGCAATTGAAAATAAAAACAAAACTAGAAGCAAAACTCCATAATACCCTGCAAAGTCTTCCTGAAAGTCACTGCTCATGAAATTATCACTACCCCTGAAGAAGACACACATGAGCTCTTTGTTCAAGAAGCCTATTATGAAGATATTTAGAAAGATAAATCTCTATTCAAATGGAAAGCATAATAATTATCCAGAACTATAAAATGAGAAGTGACTCTGAATAGTTCTCAACAACTATTTATTCTGTCTGAAAGAACAGTGGATTCCTACACATTTCTAAGAAATACATATTTATTTGAAAATTTAAAACCTTAAGATTGTTTAATGATTGATGTATATCCCTCTCTAAAAAATTGGTGTATGATTTTGGTCAATATT
This sequence comes from Choloepus didactylus, assembly GCF_015220235.1. NCBI lineage: Eukaryota > Metazoa > Chordata > Mammalia > Pilosa > Megalonychidae > Choloepus > Choloepus didactylus. Next base: position 22,832,129 of record NC_051308.1, read on the forward strand.
CTTGCAAAATGAAGAATTTTGTAATGGCATTTAGTGACAACTGAATATTGGTCTATATTAACAATAAAATTGTTCATGAGTTAGTTTTCCTGGGAAATTCTTCTCAACAATTTGTACTTTTTGACAATATTATTTTGATAATCCAAAGTTCAATAGTTCTGTTACTGAGAAACAATAGATCTTAGTGAAATGCATTTGACCCTGCAGGCATTTTTTCTCCAATGGAATATTCCATACAGAGAACAAAAGCCATTCTGTGTACCATTTTCTTCATTTCTGTGAGAGTCATCTGAGTATTCAGTGTGATCAGTAAAATGAAATCTAATTTTAGTGTAGAGGTATTGTAATGCTGGATGGATAAAGAAAAGATAGAACTAGTCAAACTTTTTATTTTTATTTGAAATATCCAGATGTAAGTTTGGGTTCCTAATACTTCATTTAAATACTATAATAATTCCAGTAATCTAGAATAGAAATGGTTGCACACAGTATTAAATATTTTCAAAGAGACCAACCATGCAGCAGGTTGTCCAGATGTACTGTGTCACAGGGACAGCCCCTGATTCATTCCTGCTCTTATGGAGTAAAGCGTGGGGCCACCAGCACTTTCCCTGGGGGTGGCTGCGTGAGGACCTGCTGAGGGTTGCCTGCTGCTCCTGTGGTCAATGGGCTTCATTTTTTTTTTTTTTTAATCTTAGTCAAGATTTATTTCAATGCCTGGAAACTTTCAGACTAATCAAAATGGTACTACTTGTAATTTCTTAAATTACATAAATACTTCATATAAAACTTGAAAATGTTTATACTATCAGATTTCAAAAGCAATGGCTATTTAAAAAACACAAGGCAACAAAATTTCAGAGAACTTTAATAAACTTATGAGGGCATAATTAGTAGCAAAGTAGTCAAACAAAATAAACACAAAGCTGTTTTTACTTTGCATGTTTAACTCGGTCATAAAAGCACAGATATTTGTGGCATCTTTTGTTCAAGTATTTTATATCTAACATTAAATTATGTTTTCTAAATATTTTTATAAAGGAATGAAAAATGCCCCAAACTGCTGTTTGCACAGTTGTACACTGTAAAATGAAATACAACCAACTGAATGTGTCCATATTTCCCCCTAATTGAATGTGACTTTTAGATGTTTTTCTATATACTTTATTCTAATTCATTTATACAGATGAAGGAAAACTGATTTCTAATGAGTTGTTTTCATCTTTAAAATTACGTTCTATATACTGCCCCCCCTTTCCAGCAAATCCAGTGCTACAGTGAGCAGTGATGCAATGTACTATTTCAGGTGCCCAAAGCAATCTGTAACCATAATTTCCCAAATTTCTGTTTCAAATTTCTGCCTACATAAACAAAAAGATACAAATAGCTAAAAACCATATAGTTAGCAGGAAGGAAAATGTATGAGATGAAGATTATTTAACTATAATTTTATTATTTATGCTTTCCCTCCAAGCTACAGGCACTCTTTAGACTGGCATTGAACATACCCAACTGCCGAGTTAGGTTTGTTCAGGCATGTAATTACATGAAAAATAAATAACTTTCAAGCTCTTTCCTAGTTGAATTTGCTCTTAAAATGTTTTCAGGGGAGAGGAATCCCAAGGATTTTGTTAAGAAACTACCATATATAAATGAACTGCTATATGTTCAATTAAATCTTGAAACCTAAAGATTTTTTTTTCTCTTTAAAGTGCAATGCAGATATGCATGATCATCACTGTTCATATAGTGAAAGGATGGAATGGTAAAGACAGATTCAATCTCTTGTATGTGTACAGCTGTAAGCTAATCTAAATGGAAAAAAAAAAACAAAACAAAAACTCAACACTGACAATCGTTAAAGGAAAAAAAGAACCAATCAAGAAAAATGTTGAAGAACAAGAATCTCTCCACTTAAAAAGGAGAAAAGTGTTATCCGACACAAAAATGAGAAGTACAGATTTGAAAAATACTCATTTGCCTTTGTCTTAAAATACAAACAGAACAATAGTGGAAGGAGGAAATCAAGACCATTTAGAATTGAGGCAGGTCTATGTAAAAATGGAACAGAGTACAATGATTTCACCTCATGAAGGAAATGACTAAAATGAAATTTCACAAGTCTTCATGTCTATGATAAACATATTAATGTGAAAAGAAATCAATGCATAGTTATCAAAAATACAAAGTCTGGATTTTTCCTCTTAGGTTTATAATAGACTACCAGACCTGTTTAATGCATTTACTTCTATAAGCCTGCTCTGTTCAGCAGCACATGCTATATAAAGTACATACTTTCATACTGGCATTTTACCATGAGAATCATATGTCTCATCTCAAATTAGTGATATGCCTTTCATCTACTTACATGTATTTTATTTTCATCATAACAAACTTAACTGGTACATTTAGAAAGCTTTGAAAGAGTTTTTAATCAACAGATAACATAAAAAAGAAACTTGATTTTCAGTGAAATCTTTTTAGTATTGTGGCCTGATGGATTTAACAGTTGAAGCATAAATATAGTAATTACATTGTACTGTTCAATTCACAGCTATAGGAAAATGATCAATTTTTAAAATATAGCTGACATGAGACTGTGTAGTTATGAGCATTGAAATACTAGAAAACAGTGAATGAATAAATAAGATGATTTTTCAGCAGTGGCCATTCATTATTTTGCTTTTAGGAATCTGGAACGACTTGTCTTCTTTAAGTTGCAAATGTTCTGGTAATTCTAGTCATTTTTTAGCTTCCTCAATATCACCTTAAATTGCTGAAATAAGTGACTTTAAAGAATCAAAGTTCTTTTCTGGTCTGAGGTAGACAGCGATGGCCACATTGAACATTTCCCCACAGCAGTCCTCTTTGAGGTCTGCACAATGTGAGTTCCTGTGGACTTTTCCACATTCTTGTAGTATGAGTTCCATCCTATGCTCACCACCATCTTATGGACATCTCCACTTCCAACACTGGCCCAACCATAATAAGTGCCAGTGAGTATGTCAGCTGGAAGAGTATACTACTACTTGTTCAGGAAGTTAGCAGTGGGCATGCCCCGCTGCTTGGAGCCCTCACGGAAGCGCCGCACCACCGGGCCGCGGCAGAAGTAGGGCAGGTGCCTCACGGCGCCACCCGCTTGCGGCGCGGAGTCCCGCCCAGGCTGCGCGTTCGGCGGGATCGCTGTGTAGGTGGCGGCCGAACCCTCCGGACCAAGCAGAGGACACCGCAGTGAGCTCGGCGGCCTTCTCCGCGCACAAAGGGCCACGTGGCTCCGACGAAATGCCCCGGTGGGTCCCTCATGCCACTTTTTACTGGGACATGATAAAACAAACAAAAAATCTTTTCCCCTTTCTACTCCTTCCTGGTAACTATCACCTTCCTCAAAACCAAGTAAGCAAGCTGGGAGAACAGAAAAGAAAAGGATTTGAAAGAACAGTGAGAGAGAATATTGATCAAGAGAGCAAGTTGATCCATGTCATGTATAATCCTATTAATCCAGTGAGTTCCATATACTTAATACCATTAATAATTTCCTGCACGTTCAATATTTCTAATTACCTTCATATAAGAAACATTTCTAATTTATTTAAAAGATGTTGGTGTAAAAGAGCATCCTAGAGAAACTGGCATATATGGATGTGTATGTGTGTTGGAAAATTAGTGTTGACAATTTCTATAATATATTTTCCCGTTGCCTTATAACAGTTCATGCATTTTATTATTGTAATGCTTAAACTTATTTTGTCACTGAACTTTTTTCTGCTTACTTTCTCATGAAAAAAAAATGAAGATATTCTGAGGAATCAAAAAGTGATTTGTTCTCTTCATATCCTCAAAGCACTAGCACAGACTAGACTACCTGGTAGTTCTCAATATCTTTGCAGAATGAATAATATGCTTGTAACATAATAGTCTTTAACTTAATTTGTGTCACAACTCTGCAGGGTTCTCGATTCTATGAAAACCAGGTTATCTCTGCCTCTCTCCCTTGGCTGTGATAAACTAAAATAAGTCTGTTATTAAAATCACAATGAACACTTTGTACCAGTCTTACCAACAACACCTGGAGAGAATACCCAATTGTTACTAGTCTCCATGGAGTATGATCTAAACAAGCTACTTTCCATTATTTCATCACAATTTAATGGTTTTAAGTATTTCCATTTATTCTCCCTAGTATGAAGTAAAATGATTTCAAAAGATGACTTTTCAAGACTTACCTCTTTGTACCATGAGACATTTTTTTTCATCTTTCTCCAAGGTCTGTGGACTTTTTTGCTAGATTGCCTCAGCCTGGAAGACTTGTTCTGTCTTTCTATATGATAATAATTCATTGAAGAAAAAACTTATCCTTTAATATGTCAGAATGCATTAATTGTAATGGAGATTTTTCTCAAACTAGTTCATAGTGGAGTTTTGGTTTTGGTAATAAGGAAAAGCCCACTAGTCCTTATATATATATCAGTACATTTTTTGCTGTAACAGAAATCCACAGTCAGTGTATGCTTATATATGTCTTTCATCAGAAATATTTGTTTCTACAAACCATCCAATTCAAATAGATTCCAATCAGAGAACTATGAGGTCCATACGACAAGGAAAGCCTTTATAAATTTAAGTGCTTCTTCTGCCTTTCCTAATAGGAGAGAGTAGATTTACCAGATATAGTTTTAAAATATTACACTTTTGTATCAGAAGTAGTGGCTTAATACAGAGATGGCATGACATTAAAAACATTTAAAAGTAGAGAATTTTTGAATTAGGACATTCCTTGGCATTCTTCCAGTCTAACTCCTCCTTAGAGAAGATGGGGAAAATATTACTGAGCTCATGCATTCAAATCAGTTCCGTCAGTGGTGACAGGGATAGCAGGAGCCCATGATGCAAGCAACAACTTACGCTGAAAGAATAAATGCTTCATCGGCTTTGTTTGTGGGGAGGAAGAGGTTAAGGAAGATAATATCTGTAAAATGCCTACCTAGAACCAGGTGTTGAATTCTTTCAGGGGTGAAGGTGGTGTGGTGGTGGTGAGGGGGTGAATTAGAAATAAAATAAAAATAAGGGACAAGCTATAGTAGCAAGTAGAGCACATGGAAAGAGAGGTCCACAGTGAAGGAACAGAGAAAACATTTTGCTGAGTGTGTGAGGGCAATTGAAAGAGGTTTCTGTGATTCTCCATATTTAATCAAACTAAAAGAGGTAATTTTTAAAATAAAAACTAAATTTTTCTACTTTTCTTTCAAAACTTCAGGATTGTGTACAATGAGATCACCACTCCTTAAAGGCCGTTCTTGCCTGGTATATGTATACTCTGGGCATCAGAGTCTTGACTGAAATTGTAAGTTGTGACCCATCTGAAATGTGAACAACCTATCATGCATTCAGGAGGTAGCACAGAATAGTGCAGCTGGGAGTAAATATGCTGGGATCCACTGTCTCCTCTTCTAGGTATATAGATCACCCAAGAAAATGCACACACACATCCATAAAGAATAGGTAAAAGTTGCAGCATTGTTTGTGGTAGAGAGTGGAGAGTGGATCTCAAAAAATGGCGCTGAGTGCAAAGAAAGACAAGAGAAACAGAATGAGATCTATAGTAAAATTTGCATAAATCAAACATGCACAAACTGTGTATTTTGCAAATAGAATTGTACATATCAAACATGTTAGGCATTTATTTTCGCCTGGGAGGGTTATGGAGAGATAAATAAATGGAAAATAAAGAAACAAAAATATATTTCTAAGGCAAGAAGTATGTCTTGAAAGAACAAATGTCTGCAGTTAGTTGAGGTATATGACTTATTCCAACTTCTGTATCTGAGATTAAAAAAAAAGGAACAGAAGGACAAAAGGAAGAGAGGAGGAAGGACTGAAGATAGGAGAAAAAGGAAGGAAATTTTGTAATAACACATTGATGGATTCTTTTGACTACAGGGCAAGATGAATTGAGAGATGTTGCACAAGCCCTATAGAATAAATTTTACTTTTTACTGAACAGTTAATAAGAAGGCCATAAATATTCATTGTCTTCTTCCCTCCTTCACCCTTGCCCTGCCTGTTCTCCTTCACATGAAATAAATGACAAATAATGATCTTTCAATCATTGAGAGGGAAAGGGAAGGGTCTAAGGGAGTTACCCAAGACTAAATTTGAGCTATTTCTTTCATAGAAGTGGGTTTTGTCATCTGCCACTGTGCTAACGTTCTACATATGATGCTGCATTTTCCAATTCATTAAAAACTCTGTATAAAATTGGTCAATTATGTTTGAAAAGTGTGTTTACCCTATTAGAGAACATCCCTATGTGCAGCTCACACATGAAGTACCTGAAAAACAGACTTCAGATTATTTAGAAAAATTTGAAATGCAAAACTATTAACTTGCAATTTCTGACCACACAAAATGAAGTGTATTTGAGGAAATTATTTAGAATATTCACATAGAAAATGAAGTGGAGGTTGTCCAGCTGTGCCCCATCCTTATCTCCCTGCAGATGGGAGGCTCTACTTCCCAGTTGCTAGGAGTGCTGGCTGCCCAGACCTCAGCTGAGCCCATCTCTAGAGAATGCCTTGGACTGGGGAACTGCCTCCCCTCAAAAAGGCTCCCTCTTCAGGGGCTGCCTGCAGCCAAATTCCTGGTCACATGAGGGCCAGGACCCCATGGCTCAGGTAAGAATGACTTTGAGGGGCCTTTCTGGAGTTTACTGTGGGATCCCCTGAGGCCTTGTCAAAGGCCTGCATCACAGTTTAACTTCTTTCTCAGCCCAATCCTACTTTTTTCTCTGCCTTTCTGGTGTTGATTTGAAGTCCCCATCAAAGCTCCTTCCTAAAAAAAAACAAAGAAGCATTTGAAATGACTTTGATGTCCTGTTTACCAAACTGCCACAGTCGCTTAATTTTGTGAAATAATAACAGCAACAATAATGGAGTGCCCACTTCATGTCAGATACTGCATTAAGCAGTATCATTACAGAGGCTGATAGGATATGGCCCTTGGCCTGGAGACTGTCGCAGCGAGTTCAATTTCTAGATAATTCTTTAACCCTAAATTTCATTTCATCTGTATATATATATATGTCTTTGATATACCTGTTCTTATTTAGTCAAAAGAATGTTGAGACAGTAAATCCCTTGAATCTACTAGTAGGTTTGCAATATTCATTTAATTATGTGCTCTAAGACTAGAATCAGCAGAGACAATAATATTTATATGATGTAGAGTGGATAATCCAACATTTATTTTTGTTTTGTCAGCCATGATATGCTTTCAAATTAATCTTCATTCAATAAGTCTCCATCAGCTTAGGCTGCTAGGAAACTGGAAAAATCTTCCAGGGAGTGAAATTGGATCAGAGATGAATAATTCAGAGAGGATCAAGGTTGAAATGTTTGTATCAGGTTTTCTTCCTAAAATTTTGCACTTTCAATGTGCTCAATTCTATAAGCAAAGAGAATGAATGACCATGACTTTCTTAAAATCATTATAGAAGTATTTGTAAATTGAAGCATCTCTCTAAAAGATAAAGAGGGAGACACCATAGGGAATGTAAAATCTGGTTGAAGAAAAAAGATATAACCTAGAAACCTAGAATACAGTTAGGACACAATATGTTGAAATCTTTAACTTTATTGAAGGTGCATAATGCCAAAAATAGAACCAAGATAGGTTATCAATAGAGTAGATAAAAAAAATCAGTGAATCTCAGAAATATCTGGAAAAGGAGGTGAGCATTGAATTGGTCTTACCCTTGACCCACAGAGGATGAAGGGGATGGCACAACTGGCAGAGCCGATTGATCCTTACTGTCAAGGGGAAATTTGGAAACTGGTTGTACATGGGTCAGGGATCAGTTTCTGAAATCCAGGGGATCTTCTGGGTGCTTCATAGTGCTCTGTTATCCTATGGTAACAGGTAGTGGAAAACTTTGAGCACTGAAAACCATGCTAACAACAAGGGCCCTTCAGAAATGAAGGTTTCGGTCACCCCACCAGACAGGGAACCAAGACTAGCTGAAGTACCTGCTGAGAGCAAAGGGAAGGTGAAATGGGTAGAAGAAAAAAGTAGAAACTTTGTAAGTACTATGCCTGCACAATGAGTTTCAGAAACAAGGAGCAGAGTAGTTAGACATGAATACATTTGTACATGTATTAACTGATTCCTTTTTCCCTCATCTTTCTTCCTTGCTATCTAACGTAGGGTGCATGTAGTGTGTTGAATGGTATCCTCACAGAAGTGCATGTCTACCTAGAAACACAGAATGTGACCTTATTTGGAAATAGAGTTTTTGCAGATGTAATTAGTTAAGGCTCTCAAGATGAAATCAACCTGGAGTTAGGGTGGGTCCTAAATCCAATGTCTGGTGTCCTTAAAAGAAGAGAAGAGGACACAGAGACACAGAAGAAGGCCATCTGAAGACAGAGGCATAGATTGGAACTATGCTGCCACAAGCCAAGGAACCCTGGACAACCTGAAATGGGGAGAGGCAGGAAGGGTTCCCTTCTAGAGCCTTCAGAGGGAGCCTGCTCCTGCCAACACTTTGATTTCAGACTTCTGGTTATAGAAATGGGAGAGAATAAATTTCTGTTGTCTTAAGCACAGAGGTTTGTGGTAATTTGTTACTGCAGCCCTAGGAAACTAATCCATTGTGTTAATAGTGGGTAACTTTATATCTCAGTATTTAAGTTAGAAGATATCAAAGAAAGACCAATAAGAGTAATAAACATTAACCAGTGAGTTTTAAAGTGCATGTTTATGTATCCTCTTTTGGGGGTTTGTTAGCATGTGTTTGATTATATGAGGGATAATCACATCAGTTTAGGTTTAGTTTAGGGGTAATCGCATCAGTTGAGGTGGAAGCATATTTTTGCTGATTCCCTTATTTAGAAGGTAAATATGGTTAAAGGAGGTGTGTATGGTGCCACAGTGACATAGAGTGGACTGTGCAGGATTGTGCTGAGTAACTTTGATTAAGGCTGGGAACTGCTTTTTCCAGAATCCCCTTTCTTATAAGTTCCTAGTTTAAAGGGCAAAACAACAACAACCAAAAACCTGCACAAGATTCGGAAGGTGGAGGAAAGGCTCAGTTTCTTGGAATTCCCTAAAGGCCTGCTTGTCCCTTACAGCCAGTGCTTCTGATGAACTTAGCATTTCTTTAATTGCCTGACTACCCCTTGCAGACCTCCCCCTCACTAGCTCCTTCTACATTTGTGTCAAATATACAGTTCCTATAATAAATCTCTTATTCCCATAACATGCATAAGGGGTCTGCTTCCCTGGATGAACACTAAGTAATACAGGTGTGATGGGAAACATATAGGATAAGGCATTAAAATAGGAATAAATGTGGTTGTTTATAGAAAAGGCAGGAGCTAGGCTGGACAAGAGTAGGATTGCATTGGGAAGAGGTAGGAAATGTGTTTGCATCCACTGTAGAGGCGTGCCAGATCATGGAGAACCTTGAAAGAAGCATAGAAATTACATTTGATGCAGGAGGTAAATCAAAGGCCACTATTGGCTGATCCCTGCACCCCCCCCCACACACACACACACACAAAAAAAGATGAGGGAATCTGTAAAATTATAGGCCAGGGCATTTTGCTTCCATATTGGAAAAATTGGAGAAGTGTACTATAAAAGTTAAGATAATAAGGCATAGTAACAAAAATAATCAAATTTTCCATAGAGAAAAATCATTTATATCTAACTCAATGTGTTAAAATTGATATAGACAGTAAAAATTTCAAGAAATTTCTCAGATTGAAGATAAGAAGGAGCATTCTCTTTTTCATGCAGAATGAAAAAGCATAGAAGCATAAAACCAAGGCTTGATAAATGGGCAGTCTGCTAGATGAAAAAATCACAGAGTTGGTTTCTTTCAGAGTGAGTGTTAAAACAACCCATTTTTTCATTTTTATAAATAAGTAATAAGGTATGCCCAGATATGACACTATAGCAGTGTTTCTAAAGTGTGTTCACAGAGTGTGTCCTGTGAGAATCTGTTAAAAAATGGTGTGGGAAAATGCTATACACTATATCCCACTTTGGGAAATTCACAATGCACATTAGATAATAGCGTATAAAGGGCTCTGAGGAGGTGTGCATAACATAAGCCTATTAATTTTGTCTAACGCAGTGTTTTAAAAACATTTTGCAAATGATTAGAGTCTGCCAAATTGTTTCATTAGTCTTCCAAAAGTCAAGCTGAGAAGATAGAGGAGGGGAAAAGGTGGTAAATATGTATGAGCAAATATAAAAACTGATGTATAAATTTTACTGAGGCCGTGTTAAAATAAATTTGCTTAGGAGTGAAAATAATCAAATGTACACAAGTATTTTATGTATATAGTATATACGTTGGATTATTGTGTGTATACAATATACATATATATATAAACTATACATTCTGCATTAGTATATATGTGTATATGTATGTAAATGTATAAACATGCACACACATATATACACATACACACACAAAATGAAGGGTTCTGAGTCCTGACCCAGGAAAGAGGTTTTATCTGTTCCCAGAAAATATCATCTCAATATAAGTCTATAGCAAAAAAGCCAAACAAAATGTGTGGTATCATTAATAAGGCCCCAGAAAACAACACAAAACAAAATGAATTGCTTCTAAAAGTAAAGTTTAAAACATCCTAGAAAGCTCTGTGCATTCAATATTTATTGAGCAAACACAATATGCTAAGCATTGTTTCAGGTGCTGTGAGAAGAGAGAGGAAACAAGCAGATAATATAATATGTAAGTAGTAATAACAGAGTGTAAGGGGAAAGGGAGTTTGGCAGGTTGGGTATGTGTTGTCTTATAGAAGGAGAATAAGTACAGTGTGAATCCATCTTGGAAGGAACAGAGTGAGTGAGGAAGATGGTTATACAAAAATATACACTCAGACAAGTGTTCTTCCCATATAAATATTATACACATATACTTATAATCTTCAAGCTGAGAGCCTATTTATTAAAAGCCTTTGTTCTTTTCACTTAGTCTATCAATATATCATGAAAATAAATGCCAGGCTCCAGGGGTGGAGCCAGGAAGGTGTGAGAGAACCTTAAAATCTTGTTGTGACAGAAAGTAACAAAGTGCTCTGGAAGTGATGGAGGCTTGTCTAAATGATACAGGAGCAAACTTGAGCAAGATTTTACTGGCCAGATCTGGAATAATTTAAGCATCAAAATAAATAAGGGTCCAAGGGTAAATGCAGTAGAGATTGTACTGTTTTCTGCATTGTAGCCCCATCCAGCAAGGTAAGGGGGTGCTTGCTTCTCTACAATTTGACAGTGAGGGTAGTGTCAAGATTTTGATATTTTGCCAATCTGCTGATGAGAAATGGTATTTTAGTGTAGTTTTAATTTGCATTTAACCTACTATAGATGAATCTGAAAACCTTTCTGAATGTTTGAGGAGTATTTTATATTGTTTTAGTTGTCTGTTTCAGTTTGTTTCCCATTTTTTCTCTAGAATTCATGGCCTTTTTCCTCTTAATTTTTGAATTTCCTTGATGAATATTGAGGACATTAACCACTTGTCTGTTATGCATGTTGCAAATATTTTCTTGTAATTTGTCATTTGTTTTTTGAACTTGCTTATATGTTTGCATCTGGGTTTTCTGTTATTAGAGGATGTTTCAGATGTGGTGAGCCAGTTCCTGTGGGACCTCATAAGCCTTTGTAGAGACTTGGGCTTATGATTGGAATGGGATGGAAAGCTTTCAGAGGGTGGTTTCAGGTAGAGTCAAATGATCTGACTTATGCTTAAAAAATGGCTGCTGTTTGAGGGGAAAACAATTTTGCCTTTAGGAAAGCAAGGGTAGAATCAGGGCGACTAGTTTGGAAGTACCACAATTATCTAGGGAGAAGATGATGGTGTCTCAGACCAGGGTGGTGGCTGTGGTGGTGGTGAGAAGTGGTGGGATTCTGCATATACTCTGAAGGTTGAGACAACTGGATTTTCTGAAGAATTAGATATGGAGTCTGAGAGAAAGAGAGGAGGCAAGGATGGCTCCATGGAGTTTGGTCTAAGCAAGTGGAAGGAGGAGTTATCCAGATGGGGATGCCAGAGGAAGGACAGACATGGGGTTAGGTACTGCCGTACACAGCACCTCCTTTAACCCTTACAACAGTCCTGTGACATTGTGTGATTATTCCTACTTTGGGATGAGAAAATTGAACTTGAGAGAATATGAATATGAATAACCCTTCCAGGTTCGCACAGTAAATGGTTGTCTTAGTTTGGGTTCCCATGAAAACAGCCCAGATGGAAACTTGTGTGCAGATGGTTTATTTGGGAAACAAGCCTAGGGGGCAGAAATAAGGGACTGAGGAGAGAGAGGGAGGAGGAAAGAAGAAAAATGTATGTAAGGGGGTGTTACTGAGTTTGTGGGCAGTGGGGGCTCAGTTCTACCGGGATGCATTGAAGTCCACAGAATGCCTCCCAGAATTGTCTGCAGAAGGAACAGGAAGGGGAGCATTTACCACCTGCTCTATTCCCATTCCCATTAATTGGCAGCTGCCCCTGGAGGTTGGCTCCCCTCACTTCTGAGTTTCTCATATATATGGTTCCAGAGCTGCTCATCAAGGTCTGCTGAGTCCGGAGAATCCCCAGGCAGAAAATGAAGATGCTCAGCACCCTGCTAGGCCCATTACATGTGTTATTTCATTTAATCCTCACAAAGCCCAGGGAAATAAAAATAACATGCTTGTTTTATATATAGGAAGGTGAGACCCAGTGAAGTTAAGCAGAGCTTATATGTGAGAGAACTAGGCCTTGAACCCAGAAAGGGATGCCCACAGCCATGGGTCTGCAACTCCATATCTGTCATAGACAAGTTCCTGGGCTCACTTTCACCATAACCTTGAGCTTGAAGCCTCGTTCATACCCGGTTTCCATGTTGACAGTGATGGGCCACAATAAATGAGCCTGTTTGAGTATTAATTCACCTCCAAGAGAGTTGCCTTAGTTTGTTTAGCTTAGATCCAACCAGAGTTGGGAGTTGAGGGGCAGGCATGCAAACTTGGGAATCAGAATGGTGAAGTGAAGGAATGGTGTATAGGAAAGAGTCCTGGACCCCCAGTCAGACAAAATGAGTCTGAGGGGTGTGACCATCAGGGCACTTTGCATCTCTGGGTCTCAGCTTCCAGGTGAGAAAAGGAGGGTTTGAGGATGATCTGCATGGTCCCTTCTGACTGCAATATTACATTCTATGTGGCTTCCGGTGGGTGTAAAATCCTAAAAATTGGATCTTGTACTGACAAAAACGAAAACTCCCAAGGTTTAAGCATAAATAGCATTTTCTGAGTACTCTTTCCTATGCTGGGTACTGTGTTCATGGGGAAATCCATGCACAATCATGCAAATTGTTTTCTATTGTTTCCACAAGTTCACCTTGCTGAAATAGAAGGCTGTAATAGCTTCGGCTGCCTGTTTTTCTGTGAAAGTAACAAAAGCAATTGGGATGATGCAAGAATTTAAAAATATTGATGATAATCGGTATTTGAGTATACACTTGCTTTAGTTGGAGCCAACATTTTGCCTTAAGAAAAAGACTCAAAGCTCTAACCAGGAAACAAAAGCATAGAAACAAGTTTCCTTCTTTCTTCTCTCATTTTACTTAACTATTAATCTTTGCAATTATTTTCATGATTCTGAACATTAATCTGTTTTATCAGGGACTAGGGGTCAGGATGGCAAAACAAGATAACACTTTCATAAAGGTTATCATGCCATTTTCTCATTATATTCTGGGGAAAACCATAGCGAGTTTACACAATATGGCTTTTAGTCTCTTGGTATGATAATGATTATAATATATTATCTCCAGTCAGTACTGCAAGCCAGGACATCGTTATCATGCTAGCAGGTTAAATCTCTGGGCTATTGAGTGTGAACTACATTACACAAAAGCTTGGAAGAATGTTAATTTCTTTGTTTTAATTTCTAATGGACAGTTCAGACATTTACTTGACAGGAAAGATTGCTAAATTCAGTCAACCAAGAAACAATTATGTATGTTTTAAAATGCAGAGGAAAGATGGATCATTTATTTCCTTCCTATTCCTCATGGCTTTGCATTGAATGCCATTCGGGACTCAGAAGTTAAGTCCTATTTCATGAAGAGGGCAAAATCTGTCCCTGTAATTGATGCCTTTGGTCCTTTTCTTTTGCCATCAAGATTTTGTGTGAAAACCTGTTCAACAATGTGGCCTGTCAGAATCAATATAAAATTGTAATTAACTGTCACGTATTGGTAGAAACCTGAAGGGGGAAAATGCATGTTTCTCTTAAAGTATTTGGAGCTTTCAAAAGGAAAGCAATGCAATTTCCAATACAAAGAAGAGGCCTTTGGTAAAGGGCAAGGTTTTGCTAAATGTACAATTTCTTTCTCTTTCCTCTATACCTTTATTCAAACAACAGAATAATGTTACTACATATGGAAACTGAGTTAAATTAAACCTATCTGAAATACAAGAGTAGAGATTTTTATCTACTTAGGCTACCAATTTACTGGTCACTATAGAAATTCTGAATTTTATGTATCTCACTTTTTAAAAATTGGGGAGTTATTTATCTTCCAATATTATTATAAAGATCAAAATATATTTTATTAATCTTTATTATAAAAATTAAAATTTCACCCAAAAGTTTTTCTTGGGGGAGAGAAATTTAAAATGGATCCTCTTGTTTCTCTCAAAGAAGGAAAGCAACTGAGATATGCTTTCTGCTCTTCCTAGTTCTTACGACAATGAAGCGAGTATAGACTGTGGGTCTGGGCAGAATAAACTGAAAATCCTGATATGACCATGAGCTCTAGGGAAAAATAATCTATTATCTTCAAGGTGCCTATTGTTTCAGGAACCAGTTAAGCTAGTGATACTAGTGACATGCAGCAGGGCCAAGGGTTGTATATGTATTTAAACACTTTGTTGCTATTTTAAAATTGCAGTAATATGTCAGTATTTTAGGCATTGCTGCAATATTTTTTAATTGCTTAGAGGAACATACTAAAATTTATTTGCTAATATTAAAAATATTTCCTCAATGTGTTTTCTTGGTGACGTCTTTTAGTTCTTGGCAATCTGAGGCAGAAATAATTATAGAAGCAGTAGACAGAGCGAATGCTTTTCCTCAAACCCCAGAATCAAGTGTCCCTACCCAGGGTTGAATTGTTTTCACATTAATTCTTTTATACTTTCATTTTTGAGCTTTGAACAGAAATCTATTTTGTCTTGTCAATAGACTCTTCTTTAGGAAACCTTGTCTTCTGTAGGAAATGTATCTCCTTCCAGTTTCTTGAGGATTGCTATGTGCTCAACATGCCTTAATCCCTTACCCACAGTAGATTGGCTCAGAAGCAGATGCCTGCACCAGTTTTGGCCAATCACAGTACCTTACTCCTGGAGCTACAGCTCAGTGGCTCATGGTAGGCAACTTAACCAGGAGACTTCCTGTGGGATTAGGAAACAGGGCCAGTTTCCTTGGGGGTGGAAAGCTGTGAGATGTGTTTGAAGCCATGTTTCCCTTTCAGAGGGAGAGAATAAAGCCTAGAAGTCAAGAGAAGCAAAGGCAATAAATGGCAATGGGTTGGTGGCCTGTGAATCACTCGTTTCAGGTGCCCCGAGATATGTGTCCATGTCCTCATGGAGCTGCTAAAATTTTTGTTGTTTTTGTTTGTTTTTTGTTTGGTTATTTGAGATAACCCAGTTTCCTTCCATTAAATTTCTATTTTGGTTTAAGCTATATTTGAATGGATTTATTTCTGGCAATTGCAACTAAAAGTCTTAACTAATACAAAGGTGAACCTTCCTCAAAAGCAGGTAAATTACTAAATCAGACTCCTCCCTTCCTTTTGTACCTTAAAGGGCACCACTGGAGAATCTAAACCTTCCTAATTTGCATGTTCTTTGGCTAGATTTCCCAGGCCATGGTGTCATCACATAATAAAGAGAAGTCCTTTCAGTCTGGCAGGATGAGAGAGGGAATAGTGGGCCTTCAGTCTTGGTTGGTTCTGTTTCCAAGGATGGCAGCTTGAATGAAGTTCTGTAAAATAAATTCCCAAAATAGGCAGCAAAGTAGCACAATATTTTAACAAAAGCATTTATGATCTGTTAAATACTAGCAGGTTTTTCTTTCTTTCAAGATTTAAACATAAAGGGTTAGGGCATCTTTAATCGCCCCAGCATGTTGAAAAATGTTCAAATTTTTGAAGAGCTAAAAGGCAACTCACTCCTCTATATTTCTCAACCCATTACAATAATAGTGTTTTTCACCCCAGAAAGAAAAGACCTCTTTTGCCTTCAAACAGTTTTTTGTGGGCATTCTTCAGTCTGTAAAAAAGGAAGTGATAGGCTGTAACACCTATAAGATGCCTCTTAAGGCTGGACATAAATACAGTCCAGGGTTCTTAGCAGAAGTGGGATCCAGAAGGAGGTGAATCTCCCAGCATTGCTCTCCACCCTGAAGCCTGTTCTCTGTCAACATTATGTTTCATCTCAAGACCAGTTAGGTCTTTCAAAACGACAGTTTCCTGGTGACTGATATTTTGACCTAGTGAGCTACTTAATTGAACCAGATTGGCAAATAGGTAAAAAAAAACAAAATAAAATGAAAACAAAGAACAACTTTTAGTGAGATATATATAATGCCTCAAAGTGCCTGTTGGTTACACAGCTTCTTCTGGTAAAAGCGGCAGTAAGAGGGGTCCTTTCCTCACAATTTGCTGTGCTTTGTGACCTGACCTGGATACCGTGGCCGTGATTGTTTAGACTGGGGGTGCTGGGCCTGTCACGGTGCAGACACACTACAATGAAGCACGAGGATGTCTGGAGGGGGAAACTGACCACCGAGTGCTCTTTATTGGTCAGTGACGGATAAATCAGGTCTCCTTTCTTTGGGATTTGGAATGTGACACCCAAGTGCGAGTAAGCAGTTCCAATTAGTGAAATACTGACGCAGTGACAGTGGCAAGGAGAGATAGGTGCAGATGGTGGAGCTACTACTGTGAGGAGCTCCTGGTTCTGGCTGTATCCTGAATGAGTTTCCTGTTGTGCATGATATTAGGTAGCCCAATGGATGAGAAGGTGTCCTGTGTTTCTTTACTCCTCTGAGTATTTGTATATTATATACTAAATATTACCTTAATAGAGTGACTCTATATTTTTAGAATCTGAAAAGGGCTAGCCAACACCATAAATCACACGATTTATAACCATCCATTTCCTAGCAAACTTCTAGAGGGAAGATAAAAGAAAAAAGTAAAGTAAGGGAAATCTGCTATCTTCAATGCAAAATAATCATAAACAGCAAATACTTAGATAGCACTTTATGCCAGGCACTTTCCTACAAATATAATAACTTTAATCCTGATAACACAGTCCCATGAGGAAAATACTACAATCATCCTGATTTCTCAGAGGGAGAAACTGAAGACAGAGAGGTTAAGTAACTTGCCCAAGGTCACACAGCTGATAAATGGCAGAGTTAACACCAGAGCCCAGGCAGTCTGTCTTCAGGGTAATAGCTCTAAACTGTTACATTATATTGCCTGCATACATTTCTATAGCTCTTTGACTTTGTCAAAAGACAATAATTAACTACATATTTGACTTTGGAAAAATTGTGTAATTAGTCATTGTTGCATTTAGCAAAACTATAAAATGGAGTAAAGTATTTTCTTTGTCACATTGACATGGTTTTTGTGTAAACAGAGTGAGAATGTAGATGTTGAGAACAACAAAAAAAGCACCAAATAAACACAAGACATTATTGGGGTTGTCCTTGGAAAAGCCATCTTATATGCCAAAAGCTTGTCTGCAAGGCATAAATCAGAACCTGGCAACACAGTGCAACAGAATCCCATTTAGAGTAAGCCTTTCCTTTAAGTAATACAATCCAACTGAGAAGAGCTGTTCAACTGAAGAAAGAAAAAGAATTTGCTCCAAATTTCTAAAATGTTACTGCATTGGGAATTGTCAGATCATAGATTCAGATATTTATAGCTGAAAGGAATATTGGAAATTGAATATAAAAGAAAATTTAATGGCTAATATGAGCCTCTTTGAACTCTTAAAGATGGCTCAGATGCTCTTCCTATGTTCTTGTTTGTGATTGCTCTAATTAAAGCACTTAGCACATTTTCATGTAAATACTCATGTAATTGTAATATGTCCTTGTTGGATTATAGAGACTAAACTGAGAAAAAGAGAGTACATGCATTGACTGCAATTAAGTGGCAGAATGGAGTTTGTAACTGAACAAAAAAAAAGAAAAAGAAGAAAGATTTCTTGCACACCTGAATTTGTGACTGAGATTTGGGTGTGCTGCATATGGTGATTAATACGGGATTTCCAAAAATTTTTGCGTTGTATTAGCTGAACTACTGACTGAACATAGCCCAGGGCTAAAGTTGGTGCCAGGCCACTTAAGGCAGTAAGCTTGACCCTGTGAAGAAATGGTGTGTTTTGGGGATGGGGCTTTCAGAATTTGCAGCTAATCTGCCTTCCCTCACATAGGAAACATTAAGAACCCTGTTCTGCTCTGGGCTGTGGAAAAGGGATGCCATGGCCATCCCTCTCTAATATTTCTGCTTTCACCTTAATGGGCTTGGGAAAAAGCTGGGGTCTTGCTAGCTCCTTGGGAAATACCTGTTCTCCTTACTCCAGGGGCTCCAATCCTACCTGGGTCTTCTTTCCTCATTCCACCATGCTAGGACCTATAGACAAAAGCTGGAAAAGGAGGTTACGTATACACTGTCCATTCCCCTTTCTCCTTTTTCAAGAAAAGCCTGATTTACTTGGGAAAACAATGCATACAGCTAAAACACTATATTTCTTAGTGTAGCTAGAGCTGGTCAGTGAGATGTAAGTAGAAGTCCTTGTATGGAACTTGTTGGGAAGTATTGAAGGGCCACTGGGTTACTTGGGAAATTTTCATCTTTTTCTATTTTTTTATTTTTAACAAACTTCGCATTTTATTTATATTGCATTAAACTGTACAAAATTGATAATCTTCATAAAAAATAGCAGCAATATTTTCTGTATTATTCCTAGATAAACCACAAAACGTATTTTTGTAGGCTTTCCAGGTTTTGCTTATAAATCAAGATGAAGTAGTAGATACAGTTATGAAAATAGACAGACAAATCAGTTGTCAGCATCCATGGCCTCTGATTCTGTCTTGATCACAAAACAGAAATGTTCAGTATATACCTGCTAAAAAGCTTATGAAGGCATAGGCTCAACAAAGGAAAGTAAACAGCAACAATCAGATTGGAAAAAGGCATTCGAACTTCAACTGTAACTTGTTCCTTTAGGTTAATTTGCTAAAGACAAATACACTGAAATCTTTGCTTGGTGAACTCAGTTTCTCTCACTCTCCAGTATTTCCCTTAACTGTCAAATACAAACTTTTAACATACTTAAAATTCCTACTAAAGTCCAGTTGTGAGCCTCACTTTAACATGCTACGAAATGTATTCCTTCCACAACTCCTCAAAATTTATTTCTTCAAAGTACTGATTACTGGACTATAACCCGACAATTGGATCCACAGTGATGACTAATATTATATCTAAAATGACTGAACTAAAATAATTCCAGAGGGCCACTACCAGAAATCTCGCAGAAATGAAACGTGGCACTTTCAATGATATTTTCTGGAAGAAAAGATGAGTCTTCAAAGCATGAGAGTTAAAAACAGGGGCCCCAGAGGCGGGGCAAGATGGCAGACTGGTGAGCTGTATGTTTTAGTTACTCCTCCAGGAAAGTAGGTAAAAAGCCAGGAACTGCGTGGACTGGACACCACAGAGCAATCTGTCTTTGGGCATACTTCATACAACACTCATGAAAACGTGGAACTGCTGAGATCAGCGAAATCTGTAAGTTTTTGCGGCCAGGGGACCCGCGCCCCTCCCTGCCAGGCTCAGTCCCGGGGGAGGAGGGGCTGTCAGCTCCGGGAAGGAGAAGGGAGAATTGCAGTGGCTGCTCTTATCGGAAACTCATTCTACTGATTCAAACTCCAACCATAGATAGACTGAGACCAGACACCAGAGACTCTGAGAGCAGCCAGCCCAGCAGAGAGGAGACAGGCATAGAAAAAAAACAACACGAAAAACTCCAAAATAAAAGCAGAGGATTTTTGGAGTTCTGGTGAACACAGAAAGGGGAAGGGCGGAGATCAGGCCTTGAGGCGCATATGCAAATCCCAAAGCAAGGCTGATCTCTATGCCCTGTGCACCTTTCCTTAATGGCCCTGGTTGCTTTGTCTATTAGCATTTCAATAACCCATTAGATCTCTGAGGAGGGCCGTTTTTTTTTTTTTTTTTTTTTTTAAATCCTTTTTGCTTTTTCTAAAACAATTACTCTAAGAAGCTCAATACAGAAAGCTTCAAAGAATTGAAATTTGGGCACGTCAAGTCAAGAGCAGAACTAAGAGAGCTCTGAGACAAAAGGCAATAATCCAGTGGCTGAGAAAATTCACTAAACAACACAACTTCCCAAGAAAAGGGGGGTGTCCGCTCACAGCCACCATCCTGGTGGACAGGAAACACTCCTGCCCATCGCCAGCCCCATAGCCCAGAGCTGCCCCAGACAACCCAGTGTGACGGAAGTGCTTCAAATAACAGGCACACACCACAAAACTGGGCGTGGACATTAGCCTTCCCTGCAACCTCAGCTGAATGTCCCAGAGCTGGGAAGGGGGAGCAGTGTGAATTAACAGAGCCCCATTCAGCCATCATTTGAGCAGACTGGGAGCCTCCCAACACAGCCCAGCAGCCCAGAACTGCCCTGGGGGGACGGCACTCACCTGTGACATAGCACAGTCATCCCTCAACAGAGGACCCGGGGTGCACAGCCTGGAAGAGGGGCCCACTTGCAAGTCTCAGGAGCCATACGCCAATACCAAAGACTTGTGGGTCAGTGGCAGAGACAAACTGTGGCAGGACTGAACTGAAGGATTAGACTATTGCAGCAGCTTTAAAACTCTAGGATCATCAGGGAGATTTGGTTGTTAGGGCCACCCCCCCTCCCCGACTGCCCAGAAACACGCCCCACATACAGGGCAGGCAACACCAACTACACACGCAAGCTTGGTACACCAATTGGGCCCCACAAGACTCACTCCCCCACTCACCAAAAAGGCTAAGCAGGGGAGATCTGGCTTGTGGAGAACAGGTGGCTCGTGGACGCCACCTGCTGGTTAGTTAGAGAAAGTGCACTCCACGAAGCTGTAGATCTGATAAATTAGAGATAAGGACTTCAACTGGTCTACAAACCCTAAAAGAACCCTATCAAGTTCAGCAAATGCCACGAGGCCAAAAACAACAGAAAATTATAAAGCATATGAAAAAACCAGACGATATGGATAACCCAAGCCCAAGCACCCAAATCAAAAGACCAGAAGAGACACAGCACCTAGAGCAGCTACTCAAAGAACTAAAGATGAACAATGAGACCATAGTACGGGATATGAAGGAAATCAAGAAGACCCTAGAAGAGCATAAAGAAGACATTGCAAGACTAAATAAAAAAATGGATGATCTTATGGAAATTAAAGAAACTGTTCACCAAATTAAAAAGATTCTGGACACTCATAGTACAAGACTAGAGGAAGTTGAACAACGAATCAGTGACCTGGAAGATGACAGAATGGAAAATGAAAGCATAAAAGAAAGAATGGGGAAAAAAATTGAAAAACTCGAAATGGACCTCAGGGATATGATAGATAATATGAAACGTCCGAATATAAGACTCATTGGTGTCCCAGAAGGGGAAGAAAAGGGTAAAGGTCTAGGAAGAGTATTCAAAGAAATTGTTGGGGAAAACTTCCCAAATCTTCTAAACAACATAAATACACAAATCATAAATGCTCAGCGAACTCCAAATAGAATAAATCCAAAAAAACCCACTCCGAGACATATACTGATCACACTGTCAAACATAGAAGAGAAGGAGCAAGTTCTGAAAGCAGCAAGAGAAAAGCAATTCACCACATACAAAGGAAACAGCATAAGACTAAGTAGTGACTACTCAGCAGCCACCATGGAGGCAAGAAGGCAGTGGCACGATATATTTAAAATTCTGAGTGAGAGGAATTTCCAGCCAAGAATACTTTATCCAGCAAAGCTCTCCTTCAAATTTGAGGGAGAGCTTAAATTTTTCACAGACAAAGAAATGCTGAGAGAATTTGCTAACAAGAGACCTGCCCTACTGGAGATACTAAAGGGAGCCCTACAGACAGAGAAACAAAGACAGGACAGAGAGACCTGGAGAAAGGTTCAGTACTAAAGAGATTCGGTATGGGTACAATAAAGGATATTAATAGAGAGAGGGAAAAATATGGCAAACATAATCCAAAGGATAAGATGGCCGATTCAAGAAATGCCTTCACGGTTTTAACGTTGAATGTAAATGGATTAAACTCCCCAATTAAAAGATATAGATTCGCAGAATGGATCAAAAAAAATGAACCATCAATATGTTGCATACAAGAGACTCATCTTAGACACAGGGACACAAAGAAACTGAAAGTGAAAGGATGGAAAAAAATATTTCATGCAAGCTACAGCCAAAAGAAAGCAGGTGTAGCAATATTAATCTCAGATAAAATAGACTTCAAATGCAGGGATGTTTTGAGAGACAAAGAAGGCCACTACATACTAATAAAAGGGGCAATTCAGCAAGAAGAAATAACAATCGTAAATGTCTATGCACCCAATCAAAGTGCCACAAAATACATGAGAGAAACATTGGCAAAACTAAAGGAAGCAATTGATGTTTCCACAATAATTGTGGGAGACTTCAACACATCACTCTCTCCTATAGATAGATCAACCAGACAGAAGACCAATAGGAAATTGAAAACCTAAACAATCTGATAAATGAATTAGATTTAACAGACATCTACAGGACATTACATCCCAAATCACCAGGATACACATACTTTTCTAGTGCTCACGGAACTTTCTCCAGAATAGATCATATGCTGGGACATAAAACAAGCCTCAATAAATTTAAAAAGATTGAAATTATTCAAAGCACATTCTCTGACCACAATGGAATACAATTAGAAGTCAATAACCATCAGAGACTTAGAAAATTCACAAATACCTGGAGGTTAAACAACACACTCCTAAACAATCAGTGGGTTAAAGAAGAAATAGCAAGAGAAATTGCTAAACATATAGAGACGAATGAAAATGAGAACACAACATACCAAAACCTATGGGATGCAGCAAAAGCAGTGCTAAGGGGGAAATTTATAGCACTAAACGCATATATTAAAAAGGAAGAAAGAGCCAAAATCAAAGAACTAATGGATCAACTGAAGAAGCTAGAAAATGAACAGCAAACCAATCCTAAACCAAGTACAAGAAAAGAAATAACAAGGATTAAAGCAGAAATAAATGACATAGAGAACAAAAAAACAATAGAAAGGATAAATATCACCAAAAGTTGGTTCTTTGAGAAGATCAACAAGATTGACAAGCCCCTAGCTAGACTGACAAAATCAAAAAGAGAGAAGACCCATATAAACAAAATAATGAATGAAAAAGGTGACATAACTGCAGATCCTGAAGAAATTAAAAAAATTATAAGAGGATATTATGAACAACTGTATGGCAACAAACTGGATAATGTAGAAGAAATGGACAATTTCCTGGAAACATATGAACAACCTAGCCTGACCAGAGAAGAAATAGAAGACCTCAACCAACCCATCACAAGCAAAGAGATCCAATCAGTCATCAAAAATCTTCCCACAAATAAATGCCCAGGGCCAGATGGCTTCACAGGGGAATTCTACCAAACTTTCCAGAAAGAACTGACACCAATCTTACTCAAACTCTTTCAAAACATTGAAAAAAATGGAACACTACCTAACTCATTTTATGAAGCTAACATCAATCTAATACCAAAACCAGGCAAAGATGCTACAAAAAAGGAAAACTACCGGCCAATCTCCCTAATGAATATAGATGCAAAAATCCTCAACAAAATACTTGCAAATCGAATCCAAAGACACATAAAAAAAATCATACACCATGACCAAGTGGGGTTCATTCCAGGCATGCAAGGATGGTTCAACATAAGAAAAACAATCAATGTATTACAACACATTAAAAACTCGAAAGGGAAAAATCAATTGATCATCTCAATAGATGCTGAAAAAGCATTTGACAAAATCCAACATCCCTTTTTGATAAAAACACTTCAAAAGGTAGGAATTGAAGGAAACTTCCTCAACATGATAAAGAGCATATATGAAAAACCCACAGCCAGCATAGTACTCAATGGTGAGAGACTGAAAGCCTTCCCTCTAAGATCAGGAACAAGACAAGGATGCCCGCTGTCACCACTGTTATTCAACATTGTGCTGGAAGTGCTAGCCAGGGCAATCCGGCAAGACAAAGAAATAAAAGGCATCCAAATTGGAAAAGAAGAAGTAAAACTGTCATTGTTTGCAGATGATATGATCTTATATCTAGAAAACCCTGAGAAATCAACGATACACCTACTAGAGCTAATAAACAAATTTAGCAAAGTAGCGGGATACAAGATTAATGCACATAAGTCAGTAATGTTTCTATATGCTAGAAATGAACAAACTGAAGAGACACTCAAGAAAAAGATACCATTTTCAATAGCAACTAAAAAAATCAAGTACCTAGGAATAAACTTAACCAAAGATGTAAAAGACCTATACAAAGAAAACTACATAACTCTACTAAAAGAAATAGAAGGGGACCTTAAAAGATGGAAAAATATTCCATGTTCATGGATAGGAAGGCTAAATGTCATTAAGATGTCAATTCTACCCAAACTCATCTACAGATTCAATGCAATCCCAATCCAAATTCCAACAACCTACTTTGCAGACTTGGAAAAGCTAGTTATCAAATTTATTTGGAAAGGGAAGATGCCTCGAATTGCTAAAGACACTCTAAAAAAGAAAAACGAAGTGGGAGGACTTACACTCCCTGACTTTGAAGCTTATTATAAAGCCACAGTTGCCAAAACAGCATGGTACTGGCACAAAGATAGACATATAGATCAATGGAATCGAATTGAGAATTCAGAGATAGACCCTCAGATCTATGGCCGACTGATCTTTGATAAGGCCCCCAAGTCACCGAACTGAGCCATAATGGTCTTTTCAACAAATGGGGCTGGGAGAGTTGGATATCCATATCCAAAAGAATGAAAGAGGACCCCTACCTCACCCCCTACACAAAAATTAACTCAAAATGGACCAAAGATCTCAATATAAAACAAAGTACCATAAAACTCCTAGAAGATAATGTAGGAAAACATCTTCAAGACCTTGTATTAGGAGGCCACTTCCTAGACTTTACACCCAAAGTACAAGC
Source organism: Choloepus didactylus (assembly GCF_015220235.1). Classification (NCBI taxonomy): domain Eukaryota; kingdom Metazoa; phylum Chordata; class Mammalia; order Pilosa; family Megalonychidae; genus Choloepus; species Choloepus didactylus. Next base: position 22,857,511 of record NC_051308.1, read on the forward strand.
AACAAAAGAGAAAATAGATAAATGGGAACTCCTCAAGCTTAGAAGTTTCTGCACCTCAAAGGAATTTCTCAAAAAGGTAAAGAGGCAGCCAACTCAATGGGAAAAAATTTTTGGAAACCATGTATCTGACAAAAGACTGATATCTTGCATATACAAAGAAATCCTACAACTCAATGACAATAGTACAGACAGCCCAATTATAAAATGGGCAAAAGATATGAAAAGACAGTTCTCTGAAGAGGAAATACAAATGGCCAAGAAACACATGAAAAAATGTTCAGCTTCACTAGCTATTAGAGAGATGCAAATTAAGACCACAATGAGATACCATCTAACACCGGTTAGAATGGCTGCCATTAAACAAACAGGAAACTACAAATGCTGGAGGGGATGTGGAGAAATTAGAACTCTTATTCATTGTTGGTGGGACTGTATAATGGTTCAGCCACTCTGGAAGTCAGTCTGGCAGTTCCTTAGAAAACTAGATATAGAGCTACCATTCGATCCAGCGATTGCACTTCTCGGTATATACCCGGAAGATCGGAAAGCAGTGACACGAACAGATATCTGCACGCCAATGTTCATAGCAGCATTATTCACAATTGCCAAGAGATGGAAACAACCCAAATGTCCTTCAACAGATGAGTGGATAAATAAAATGTGGTATATACACACGATGGAATACTACGCGGCAGTAAGAAGGAATGATCTGGTGAAACATATGACAACATGGATGAACCTTGAAGACATAATGCTGAGCGAAATAAGCCAGGCACAAAAAGAGAAATATTATATGCTACCACTAATGTGAACTTTGAAAAATGTAAAACAAATGGTTTATAATGTAGAATGTAGGGGAACTAGCAGTAGAGAGCAATTAAGGAAGGGGGAACAATAATCCAAGAAGAACAGATAAGCTATTTAACGTTCTGGGGATGCCCAGGAATGACTATGGTCTGTTAATTTCTGATGGATGTAGTAGGAACAAGTTCACTGAAATGTTGCTATATTATGTAACTTTCTTGGGGTAAAGTAGGAACATGTTGGAAGTTAAGCAGTTATCTTAGGTTAGTTGTCTTTTTCTTACTCCCTTGTTATGGTCTCTTTGAAATGTTCTTTTATTGTATGTTTTTTTTCTTTTTAACTTTTTTTTTCATACAGTTGATTTAAAAAAGAAGGGAAAGTTAAAAAAAAAAAAAAAAGAAAAAAGACAAACAAGGAAAAAAAAAAAGAAAGATGTAGTGCCCCCTTGAGGAGCCTGTGGAGAATGCAGGGGTATTCGCCTACCCCACCTCCATGGTTGCTAACATGACCACAGACATAGGGGACTGGTGGTTTGATGGGTTGAGCCCTCTACCATAAGTTTTACCCTTGGGAAGACGGTTGCTGCAAAGGAGAGGCTAGGCCTCCCTGTATTTGTTCCTAAGAGTCTCCTCCTGAATGCCTCTTTGTTGCTCAGATGTGGCCCTCTCTCTCTGGCTAAGCCAACTTGAAAGGTGAAATCACTGCCCTCCCCCCTACGTGGGATCAGACACCCAGGGAAGTGAATCTCCCTGGCAACGTGGAATATGACTCCCGGGGAGGAATGTAGACCCGGCATCGTGGGATGGAGAACATCTTCTTGACCAAAAGGGGGATGTGAAAGGAAATGAAATAAGCTTCAGTGGCAGAGAGATTCCAAAACGAGCCGAGAGATCACTCTGGTGGGCACTCTTACGCACACTTTAGACAACCTTTTTTAGGTTCTAAAGAATTGGGGTAGCTGGTGGTGGATACCTGAAACTATTAAACTACAACCCAGAACCCATGAATCTCGAAGACAGTTGTATAAAAATGTAGCTTATGAGGGGTGACAGTGGGATTGGGAATGCCATAAGGACCAAACTCCACTTTGTCTAGTTTATGGATGGATGTGTAGAAAAGTAGGGGAAGCAAACAAACAGACAAAGGTACCCAGTGTTCTTTTTTACTTCAATTGCTCTTTTTCACTCTAATTATTATTCTTGTTATTTTTGTGTGTGTGCTAATGAAGGTGTCAGGGATTGATTTAGGTGATGAATGTACAACTATGTAATGGTACTGTGAACAATCGAAAGTACAATTTGTTTTGTATGACTGCGTGGTATGTGAATATATCTCAATAAAATGATTAAAAAAAAAAAAAAACAGGGGCCCTTTAAATAGGTAGATTATTAATGAATAATGCATTCAATGGGAGACCTATAGGTAAAGATATTCAGTGAGGAAGCAGCCTGCATGCACCTTACAACTTCTCCTCCAAATATTAGAGGATACATATTTTTAAAGTCTCCTAGGTATTTTCAATGGTTTCTGAATTACTTATGGGAAGTTCTGACTTAGTTGTATAGAGTTTTATATATGTGTCCACCATTAAATCCAGATCATGTTTATATCAAAATTTATGTTAAGCAAAGCAAGTTACTTGACCTTTGGTCTGTCACAGTGTTCCTCAGGTAGGCTTTGAGCCACTTTTGTCCATTTTCATAGCATTCATTCTCAACCTTCATTATGGGAAGAATACATAAGACCTTCAACAATACATAAACAGGAAAAACTCGATGTCCGGTAGGAGGAGGGCTTCATAAATGGTGGATGGAAACTCTGTATCTTTCCATCTGTGTTTCTATTTGATTCTCCAAAATGAAGCTTGGCTGACAGTGTGTCAGGATTGGGAAGTCACTTCTGTATGTGTCAGCATGGTGTTCCTCTGATGTATTGCATTTGAGCTGTCCCATGACAGAGGGGACCAGAGATAAGCATTGAAGAGCTTTGAGGGTGCTGTTCTGAGAATATGCCTGTAAGTTCCTGAATAATGTGCTCCACTGTTGGAATGCTTAGGGTTTATTTATAGTAACTCTCAGAGGTTAATTGAGATTCCAGGTTACCTTGATGAGCGCTGCAGAATTTGCGAGGGAGTTTTATGTGAATATCAAATTTGGCAGCCAAATTTGGTTGCCAAATTTGTGGTTTCTTCAAACTAAAATTCATGATGAACTTCAATATTTTCCATTCGTTTATTTAGTGAAAGCAGCACTGCAGTTAAGCTGCTGGCTGCAAAGAAGACATCAGAGGTTTGCCCCTGGAGATTTTTTTCCCAAAGGGTCTTCTAAAAGATAGGACATTCTTAAGAACAACAATGAAATTAAAATCTTTTGCCGCGCTACAGAGTACAAATGCTTGGCCAGATATACAGTTATTCCATCTAATATTTGTTCACTGTTTAAACCATCTAAACATAAAACAAGTGCTTGCAGGAGTTCCACTAAAATTTCAAAAGCGTCATGCCTACCTGTCCATTGAGAATGGCAAATTTCCTTCAGTTCATTTCTCCTTTCTTCATTGCTCTGAAAAAGGACCGAAATTACATTGTCAAGTTCTAAAAGTAGTTGCAGTGATCAGTGGAACAAAGAAGAAACTTCCTTAATTATTCCCAAAGCAACAGATATTCCCATAACAGACACTGATCTTTAAGGCACAGGAAGAGCCGAGTGCAGATAGCTTGGGGGATATTTCTCTAGAAGTATAGAAGCAACAATTTGGATTTTGGAAGAAAATCCACTGGACACAATGTAAGCCTGTCTATGATAGTACTCCATGTTTAGTCCCCACTTCTCAGTTATTGTAGTGTGAAATTTCACCGCCAGAATTTCTGCATCAGTTTCATAAGGAAGGAAGCCCACAAATTCCTCTCTCAGGTTGTGAGATTCATCCACAAACCTCACCAACACTGGCAGGTGCTCTTCCCCGGCTATGTCCACCACATCATCAGTAACAATGGAAAAGAAATGTGAGTCTCTCATTTCCCTGAGAGTTTCTTCTTGAATACAATTCTCACATATCACTATTTCTGCTGTGTTTTCAAACAGAACAGCGTGTTAACTGCTGTTGTCTCAAAGCGCTCTCTCAGAACCTCTTCACCAGAATTTATTCAGCGCTGCAGCAGAGCTTGGAGGTAATCGGGAGTACAGAAACCTCTGAGGAGTTCATCAGCCTCAAGTCCACCCAGAGGCATGCTTTGTTTCCCCATAAGAATCAAAATTTCAAATAAATATTTAGGTGTTCTTTGTTTTCCTTCTCTTCGAGGGTTGAAGGTAAAATACCTTCATCCTGCTCTTCACCCCCTTCTCCTGCACTTGCATTCTGAGCATTACTGTTTGTTTCTTTATGTTTTTTTTCCTGTTCAGAAGTTTCATCAATTTTTTTTTTCTGTTGCGTTGTCCTCATTTCATCTTCACTCTTTTTTTTTTTTAAATTATTTGTTTTCTGTGACTACTCTGTGGATGGTTCAAATGACTGGTAAGATCAAATATTGTTGGTTTAGCATTATCTCAAGAGCTGTCCTATAAGGACTAGTTCTACAGATCATAGAGCTTTCAAATTGTTTGGTACATAACTGATAATGTTCATCTAGATGATCAGGTCTGCTGAGTCTGCTCTATACAGTTCTCTACCCACTTCTGGCATCTGGCCGTGTCCCGTGGGAACCTGGAGTAGGCCAGGTAGGGCTGTGAGCTCTTCTGTGTGCAGCTGGGGGCAGTGCAGAAGTTTGGCATCTTGGCCAGCCTGCCAGACCACCCTGTCCTCCCCTCTCCGCCTCCTCAGGACAGTCCACCAGCTGGCTGGGCTGGGGAGGGGAGCCAGGCTGCACAGCCAGCTCATGGGGCCCAGTTTCTCTTTTGCTGTTTGCTTTTCCTCTTTTTACTTGAAATGCAAAGGTGGTGCCAGAAATTCCAGCAGCCATCCTGTGACTATGGGGCAAACTTGAGGGTAAATGCCAAAGATGAAGAACATCAGAACAGAAAGATGGCAGAAGTCTGTGTCTCAGGTATACCATGGAACTGCCCTAACAGCCCTGTTCTGCCCACCACTGTTCTTTTACAGGAGGGAATAAGCTCCTATTTGCTTAGGTCACTTTATTGTGATCTCCATTTCTTAGGAATAAGCACAATGCCTTTCCTAATATTCATATCAGAGTTAGATGAAAGCAGACTGAATGAAAATTTAGGAGTAACATGAGAGAAGTCATTAAATAATTAATAAAAGAATTGCCCTGTTGCACACCATACACCCCTACAGTCTAACGGCCGGGCTTTTCCCCCTCTCTGTCACCTGGTTGCTGGGATCTGTTACTACTCAAAGTGGCCTCTCCCTTTCAGTTTGTCCTTTACTTCTCTATCTGGTCCTCAAGAACAGAAACTGACTGAAAAATTGAAAACCTGAAAATACCTTAACATATAAATGTACTTCCTTCAGAAATCCATCCAAACCTTAATGGGTCATTTACATAATTTTACATCATTAATCAGAATACTTGAATACTTCCATTCCAGTCTGAACTATTTGCATTTGGATTAATACATGAGTGCTTGGGATTCCCCTGTGGACAGTGATTAGACACTTGACTGACTCTTCAGTGATCAAGATAGCTCCACCAAGAAATCCTCCCCAGATCAGAGGCTACACCCAACCCTGGAAAATCTAATTTTCACCCTTATTTCCTGGAAGCAGATGTTGGCATTTTAAAAATAACTGTTTCATTTCCTTCTGGCTGGCAAGAATTCAAAAATAATGAAATACATTTTACTGAATATCTATGATAGGGAGAGAAATTCTAGGATATATTTATGGGGCAAAGAATGGAAAATAAGAAATATTGTGTGCATTAATTAAATAATACTGACTTAAAATTTCAAAACATCATAAAACATCACTTTAAAATATTTTGTGAGGAATATAGTTGTATTCCATTAAATGAGGAAGGAAAACTTCTTTAATATGTATTGGTGTATCTGTACATGTACCTTCAAAGGTTTAACCCTGACTGTGGCTTCCCTACAGCACAATAATTAAACCACATATTCCTCTTCCACAGTTTTTTTCTTTTTAAATGAAATCTTTTCACATCTTTCCCCATAAATTGTAAGGTCTTCATAAAAAAGGGAGTATTTTCACACTGATATAGCCAGGATCTAAGAGAGAATAAAGAAGAACCTGCCATCAAGTAAATGATGAGCATTTAAAAATTATAATACAAAGGGAGTGTTAGGGGTTGAATTGTGTCCCCCAACATATGTTCACATCCTAACACCTACTCCCATGAAAGTGATCCTATTTGGAAATAGGGTCTTTAAGGATATGATTGGTTAAATTCAGGCCAAACTGGATTAGAGTGGGCCATAATCCAATATTAGCAGAGTTCATATAAGAAAGGGAAAATTGGATACAGACAGGGAAGTTCATGGACGATGGAGATAGTTGCACCTACAAGTCAAGAAACGTGAACGATGCCCGGCAGATACCAGATGCTAGAACTGGCAGGGATGGAGTCTTTCCTACAGGCTTCACAGGGAGCATGGCCCTGCCCACACCTTCATTTCAGACTTCCAGCTTAAGGAACTGCGAGGCAGCACATTTTTGTTGTTTTAAGATACCTCATTGGTGGTACTTTATTACAGCAGTCCTAGAAAATTAAGACAGGGAGCATATTGCTTTAAAACTAACAAAATTTAAAACAGTCATCATTCAGCTTGGTTCACCACTGAAATCTGCATCATATTAGAGCAATAAACATAAAACCCCTAATGACAAATAAGAGTAAGGAAAAAAAAACTATGAATTGTTCTAATTTGCATTGAACACGGAAGAGTAGTGTGACAGGAAACAGAAGCAGTGACAAAAATAACACATTAGTCAATTTTCCCTTTTCAACTTTCAAAGTTAAGATGCTGTTAAAATTTAATTAAAAAATATAACTATTGAATGTCTCAAAAGACAAGGAACTTATCTCAAACTTGCTTAAAACAACTATGGAGGAAAGAAAGAAATGAATGTTCATTTTCTTTTGTATGCCGAGCTTTCCCCACTTAATTTTCTCAACAATTCTGTAAAGAAGGCATGCTTACACTATTCTACCTATGAGGAAACTGGAGCTCAATTACATAAATGTACCACGTTCACACAGCTGGGTAAACAGGGGAGGTTTCTCAGACTCCCTAGTATAGCTTATGCTCTTATTTCTACTGTGTAGTGTCATGGTGTTTCTCACCATGAAGGGAACACTAATGTCTAAAATCAGATTAATTTACATGTGATGTGAATTCTGTTGGGCTAATAAAAATGCATCATCCAAGAAGTTAGAGACAAAAATCAGAGCCTGATTCTAGATGGAGCTCAGTCTTCCCAAAACTGACAGAAGGCACAATAGGCTACAGGAGGCAGACTACTCATTGCTCACAAGTCACAGAAGTAGGGAAGGTCACAGACAGGAGCTACAACTTCCAAAGAAGGGAGCTCTATTTGTCAAACTGATTATAGCCTTCCATGCTCACTTCCCATGTGTTTAAATTTAGGATGGGGTGGAATAACACTAGAGAGGGCCCAAGAAGGTCAGGATTTGAGTTTCATTTCTACTAGTTACTAGTCATGGGTTGTGCCGGTTTGAATGTATTGTGTCCCCCAAATGCCATTATCTTTGTGGTCTTGTGTGGGGCAGACCCTTGGGTGCTGGTTGGATTTGCTTGGAGTGTGCCCCACCCAGCTGTCGGTGATAATTTTGATGAGATGTTCCCATGGAGGCTTGGCCCCACCCATTCGGGGTGGGTCTTGATCGGTGGAGCTATATAAATGAGCTGACTCAAAGAGGAAAGAGAGTGCAGCTGGGAGTGATGTTTGGAAGAGGAGCAAGCTTGCTAGAGAGGAACGTCCTGGGAGAAAGCCGTTTTGAGTACGGAGCTTTGGAGCAGATGCCAGCTGCTTTCCTAGCTAACAGAGGTTTTCCGGAGGCCATTGGCCATCCTCCATTGAGGGTACCCGATTGCTGATGTGTTACCTTGGATGCTTTGTGGCCTTAAGACTGTAACTGTGTAGTGAAATAAACCCCCGTTTTATAAAAGCCTATCCATCTCTGGTATTTTGCATTCTCCAGCATTAGCAAACTAGGACATGGGTTTTGGCCAATTTATTTTTTATTTATTTTTATTTATTATTTATTCTATTATTTATTTTTATTTATTTTTATTTTATTTATTTTTATTTATCCTTACTGAACTGTGAGGATGAAATGAGATTACCTATAAAAATGATGTACTAAGCTATAAAGCACTAAAAATAACAGGTTATGCTATTACAATCAGATTGTTAAGTCATTTGGAAGCATTAACTTTTACCGAAATTGGACAGTTAGCAAGGTGTAACTCAGGGCATGATAGCTACCCCTTGTGGCTGCTGAAGAAGCTTTTGTCCTGAGAGATGATATTAAATTACTTCCAGGTGTCCCTTCAAGGCACCCCATGAGTATTCCTGAAGGGTGAAAAAGAATAACTGCTTTTCATCTGTCAAACATTGAAATTCTTGAGTGAAGAGTAGAATGGGAAGCTGAGAATAGGAAGGCATAATTACTGCATGATCCTGGCAGAGTGGTTGTTTTACATTGTCTCATAGGAAATTTCTTGCTTCCAGATCATTCTAAGAGGCAGAGAAAATAGAAACTCCACCCACAGGAAACAGCATATTACATGATTGGATTGTAGAAATGAGAAGTCTGGACGGTAGGATTTGGCTGGCCAGTGGAATGTTTTCTTGCACATCTTTCTTGCATCAGTTGAATGGAAGTTAAATGTGAACAGAATTGCTTTTTCATTGTTATCAGGATGGAGGTATTTATATATATTTAAATTTATATATCAATTTTTTAAGTCTAATCCTGAAGTTAGACCTAATTTCAGCACATACATCCCCCCTTTAAAGGGAGAAATTCTTCAATACGGCTTATATCTAGGTAAAGTCATTCAAACTACTAAAATTTATGTTTTTAGAGGAGCAAGTGCAGAGGTAGATACTACTTGTTAAATGGAAAAAAATATTTTATCAAGTCTACAATCCTCAAGAATTTTCTTATCTTATTTTTTTTAACATTCAATTTGAGTCCCCTTTTGGCCAGTATGGAAGACTTGAACCTCAGTAGATTTCAGTTGTAAAATTAAGTTTCAAGGGATTTGTTTTGCCAAGTGTAGAGATGGAATTATGTACCCCAATTTAGACATGTTCTTAATCTGCATTCCTGTGGGTGTGAGCCTACTGAAAATAGGATCTCTTGTAGATGTTATTTATAGTTAAGGTGTGGCCCAACTGAATGAGAGTGGGTCTTATTCCAGATTACTGGGGGCTTTTATAAGCAGAAGATAGTCAGACATAGTGTGAGAAAGCCACAGGGAGGAGCCAGAAACCAGAAGTCAACAGAACCCGGCAAAGAACTCCAAGGGTCACTGGTCTGTCCAACGTCTATGGATCCTGAGAAGGAACAAGCCTTCTAGCCGCCAAAACTGTGAGCTGAGAAATTCCCATTGTTGAAGTAAACCTGTTGTGTGAATTTGTCATAGCAGCTGGGAAACTAACACCTGGTAGGTGGTAGAAGAGGTGGGGATCTGCCTTGATATCATCTTGCCAGTTAGGTGTTGGCTAAGATGACCATCTCTATGCCCCTTTCAGTTTAGCAGCTGCCTCTTCCTCAGTCACTCCTGCCACTTTAGGAATCTATGCTGAGCCTTTTTCAAATGAGATCGCAGGAGTTTCCCAAATGAACTCATTTCTCCCTGCTTTCTATTTTGGGGATCTTGCCTGCTCCTGGATTCTGTCTGAGGAATAGATATAGTTGCCTCTATTCTTTATTGACAAGCCTAATTGTAAGATAAAAAAAAAAAAAACTCTTACTTTGAACTAATTTTAAACTTACAGAAAAATGGTGAGAATAGTACAAAGAACTCTATATACCCTCTACCCAATTTCACTATTTTAAAAAATTGTTGCCTCATTTGTTTTATTGTTCTCCCTCTAAAAACTCATGCTATTATTCTTTTCAGAAACGTTTAAGAGTAAGTATCATGAATCATGCCATTTACCTTATGATACTTCAGTGTATATTTCCTAAGAACAAGAATTTTCTCTTGGATATCCATAGTACAATTACCAAATTCAGGAAATTTAACTCCAAAATAATACTTGAATCTGATCCATAATCCATATTCTATGTTGTCAATATTCTAATTTTGTCAGTTGTCTCAGTTATGACTTTTTTTTCCAGTCCAGGGTCTAGTCTAGAACCATATATTGCATTAAGGTGCCATGTTTCTGTAACATCATTTAAACTGGAACAATTCATTAGCTTTGTACCTTCCTCAATCAGTCCTGCAACCAGCCATTTCTTCAAGGACTGCTGATTCTAGTTAGAAACAGTACTTAGAAACCAGTTTCTGGACCCTGGATGTGCTCTTTGCTTTAGGCCCTGTCAGAGGACAGAACTAGGAAATACACACACACACGCACACACACACATATACACACACAGAATTATGAATCCTCCAGGTTTTTTGCCGCCTGATCCCATGTTGTAGCTCTTTTCTCAAGTGATACCTTGGCTTCCAAAAACATCAATATATTTATTTATTTACTCAGTTCTATAATACACACAAAATAGTTTCAAAGTTGTTATTCCTACCCTCCTCCAACAAACAAACCTGTTAAGAAGAGTTCAGGATTTGTGTGCAGCTCTTTTTCCCCTTTTAGATAAGGGTAAAAATTCAAGTTACTTGAATTAGATCTTTTTGGAACTTCGGTGGGGTTGTTTATTTGAACTATAGCTGAGTTCACTTGCATCTAGTTTTAGAGTTTCCCCCCTACTCTTTGTGGTTTAATTTTATTTTTTAAATATGTTGATCATTAACATGATTCAAAAAAAGCAAAACCATACAAAAAGATATACTCAAACAAGTGTTCTCCCTATGTAGATATTACACACATATACGTGTAATCTTCAAGCTGAGAGCCTATTTATTAAAAGCCCTTTGCTCTTTTCACTTAGTCTATCAATATATCATGGAAATAAATGCCAGCCTCCAGGCCTGGAGCCGGGAAGGTAAGATAACCTTAAAATCTTGTGACAGAAAGTAAGAAAGTGCTCCGGAAGTGATGGAGGCTTGTCTAAATGATACAGGAGCAAACTTGAGTAAATTTTACTGGCCAGATCTGAAATAATTTAGGCATCAAAATAAAGAAAGGTACAAGGGTAAATGCAGTAGAGATTGTACTGTTTTCTACATTGTAGCCCCATCCAGCAAGGTAAGGGGGTGCTTGCTTCTCTACAATTTGACAATAGGGATAGTGTCAAGATTTTGATATTTTGTCAGTCTGCTGATGAGAAATGGTCTTTTAGTGTAGCTTTAATTTGCATTTAACCTACTATGGATGAAATCTGAAAACCTTTTCATACATTTGAGGGGCATTTTGTATTGTTTTAGTTGTTTGTTTCAGTTTCCCATTTTTCTCTAGAATTCATGGCCTTTTTTCTCTTAATTTTTGAATTTCCTGTCATGTATGTTGCAGATATTTTCTTGTAATTTGTCATTTGTTTTTTGAACTTGCTTATGTTTTTGCATCCGAGTTTTCTGTTATTAGAAAACTTTCTCCTACACTCAGGTTTTAGAGGAATTCATCTATGTTTTCTTTTAGTACTTTTGTAACTTCACTTATTAAATTTAGATTGCTCAGTAATTTGGGGCTTAAAATGGAATTTATTTTTCCTCCATTGCATTTCACTGATTTAGTTTCTTTTACTTTGTTTTCTAACATCCTGCATTTATGGCAACATCCTTTATATTCCCTTTTCTCCTGGCATGTTTTAATACATCCTTTTGGTGCTGAGGATGGGATATAGTTTCTAGACAGAGCTTGAAGTGTTTACCTTCTCTTGTATGCTATTTAGGATCTGATCATTGAAGTCAGCACTATTCAGTAGAAATATACAGTGAGCCACCTGTATATTTTAAATTTTCTGCTAGCTACATTAAAAAAGTCAAACAGGTGCAATTAATTTTAGTAATACACTTTTAAGTACCATATATCAAAATGATTATCATTTTAATATGTATTTAATATCAAAATTTTGTGAAATATCTTCTATATTTTTTTTCATACTGTGTCCAAAATGGTGTCTACTTTGCACTTACAACACATCTCAATTCAAACTAGCCACATTTCAAGTGCCCAGTGGACATGTCTTGCCAGCTGCTGCTGTGTTGGATGACATAGATCTAGATAATCCTGCTTATCTTCATGGAGGATACTCTGTATCAGAGGAGTATCTCTGGCATCAAAAATTTGGAAGATGTCATCCAGGAAGAGGATTTTAAATGATGGTTGGTCAGTTCTCTGAACCTTTAGAAATCCTAGATGAGACTCCTAAGGGCAAAATTCTCCAAATAGGGAGCAAAGATTGTATTTGTAGATTCCTTCCTTTGTATCCCTTAATCAATGTTGCTAGGATTCTCATGATACTGTGAGAAGTATGCCGAACTGGAGGAAATTGTGACTATTGTTTACATGTGCCACAGGCTCAATCAAGTATGTGATGGTGAGTACTTACTTCTTTTGCCTTGGCTAACTGCCAACATCTTTGGTAGCGTATCAAGATTCTGAAAACTGAATTGATTTTTATTACCCTGATGTCCTCAGTTAGGTCATGCCTCTAGAGAGAAAGCCTATTATTTGGAAAAGGTAAAGTCATGTTAAAGCATATTTAAAGCAATCCCTAAGCTCTTAGAGAGATATCATTTTCTGTGACTAGCTATTCTTTTCTTTCTCTTTGAGAAGTTGTAGATTTATGGAATAATCATGCATAAAATACAGGGTTCCCATATGACTAGTCATTCTTAAATGGAATAACAATACATGTGTCTCAAGAAGACTCAAGAAGGAGGATTACTTGCTGTCATTGAGGAATTTTTGTTTCATGACCATTCTACTGTCTAGGACCCAATTGGAAAATGGGCCATTTGTTATAAAACTACTGTAAGATCAATTATTACTTATCAGAGGGTAGAAGAAACATTGCAAAGAATCACCAGTAAATATCTTAAGGAAATTCTCAGGCTCACAGAATGTTTGAGAACTGATAAAAGCTAGGGTCCTGAAAAAAACTGCATGTAAGCACATATAAAAATATTTGCTTGCAATTTCAGGGATTACTGAAGCCCATCCATGTTCTTCCAAAGTGTGCATGAACCTCAGAGGAGCGGAGTTCTCAATTGCCCTGGTCCAATATTGCATCTTGCTTAGAGCAAAATGTACTTATTGTACAGTCTATTGGACTAAGAGTTGTTGGAGACCGAGATAATATGCTTCTATGGCCTTAAAGAGACAGCAGATTTTATTTGTGTCAGTTGAGGACACGCGGATTAGAATCTGCAGGCCATGAGCCACATTGACTTCTTATGAGCCCTTAGTGCCCATGAGGTTAGAAAGCTATGAAAGAAGAGTCGTAAATAATCCTTATCCTCAAGGAAGAAAGCAGAGAATAGAATAGCATGGTCTATAATTGAGTGTGAACAGATATAGGATAGATTCACAAATACAGACAGATTACAACATCAGTTTTAAGTAGTAAGGTGATTTCTATTACACGGAATATATTGTTTACATAGAATAGGGCTTACAACTATCTTACTTCTGACTTTTCATAAATCAATAAATTCCTAATCGGGGATCATAAATTCCTCATGACATTTTGCTAAAGGGGTCATAGTCAAAACCTAATGGACTAGTTCATTTCTGCTTTTGCAGAAACGTTGATTTATTCAGGGATCAGCAGCTGCAGGCAAGCAGTCAAGCAGTCATGTTTCTGAAGCTATGTCTGAAAAAGGATGCTATGTCTTTGGGCTAAGATATTCTGGGAATAAAAGCCTATTGACTTCGGCTGAACCTTGTGAAACAGTATCACTGCTGACTGCAGCATACATTCCACAGAACATCTAAAGTAAGCATTTGTGCTGGAAGGAAAGGCATTTTGCTCCATTTTTCTGACAGCTATGGATCCTAGCAAGTTAGTCTGTTACTCTCTTGGGTCATTCAAGCTGAATGCAGAGAGAAAGTATTTTCTATTTTCTCCGGGTACTTTCAATAAAAAGTAAAGGCAGTGTTTGTATTTGAGACTTTGCTACAGAGTTCCAGGCTACAGAATCCCAGACATTCTAAACACTAACCAAAGTAAACTGGCTTTGCATTTTCAAACAATGGCCATTCCCCAGCTAGGACATGGAACACACATACCTTTTGTCAAAGCATGGACTCTAAAAACAACCGTTTTTGTACATAAGATGCTGTTTGATAATATGGGGGAACCAGCTAGAAGACACAGAGTCAGAGGATATAGTTCAATCCAGAGTCCATCACTAATTAACTGGGAGACCTTGCATAAGATTTTAATCACAGGTTTATTATGAGGGGTAAACGAGTAGATGAACATAAAAGTATTTTGAACAGTGACCACCACAAGGAAATATTAGTTAAACCAGAATATTTTTGGCAATTTCTATCTTTTCCATTTTCTTAAACCATTAGAGTAGGAAAACCTCAATATTGAAGTAAGATAGAACAAGAAGTTATGATCAGAGACACTTAGAGCTGCCTGGGAGGGATGTGATGGAAAGAAACTCTGTGAGGGCTTTTCCAGACTGTTCACTTTCCAGTCTTGGATGACTTTTCCAACAGGAGCTATATTTGCCAAGGTAGCAGTTACCATCAGCAGCAGCAGAAGAAAGTGACAGCAACCCTGGGGATGGTAGTGGTAGGGCTTCCTGGTAAAGCTATAAATTAGGGCTACATGAAGCATCAGGCTCAGAAAGAGGCTAAGGCAACAGGCCAAGGCTTGGGCAGGAATAAGGAGAGGGTCCAAGAAGAGTGAAACAGGAAAAAAAAACCTAGGTGCTGAGTGTTAAGGATTGAATCATGTGCCATACAAAGACCTGTTCAGGTCCTAACCCCCAGACCTGTAGATGTGAACCCATCTATAAATAGGATCTTTGAAGATATTAGTTAAGGTAAGGCCAAATGGAATCAGAGTGGGCCTTAATCCATTAGGACTGTGGTCCTTATTAGCAAAGGAAATTTGGATATGGTAGGAGGAGACAGACGGGGAGAAAGATGGCCATGTGACAGAGGCACAGATTGAATTATAGATATCTGGTAAGCCACCAGCAGAATGCTGCAGACTTAGGGAAATCATGGCCCTGTTTACAGTTTGATTTTGGATTTACAGCCTCTGAAGCTGTGGGCCAATAAATTCCTGTCATTGAAGCCAATCAATCTGTGGTACTTTGTTGAGCAGCCCTGGCAAACTTGGACACTGAGTAACCTACTCTTTGAGCTCTTATCACAAATGGACAAGTGATCTGGAGACCTGGGTGGCAGGAATATCCTTCAGCCACACTAAATGTTTTGCAATTCTGGAATAATGTTTGCAGTTGCATTTATTGAAAGCATGTATGTCTGCTTCTTCCGGCTGCGCTGGTGATTAGTGTGATTAGAGAGCCTCAGCAGCTCTTTGTGTGCTGCATTACTCAGTGAGCATAATATCCCCCAGCCAAGTGCTTGGATACATCTACAAGGAAGCATTGGTGATGTTGAAGGTGGTTAGAGAGATTTTAATGGTTTTAAAATGAACAGATATGTCATGATAATTTCAGCTTTTTTCTTTTCTGCTCTATTTTGTCTCCCCTTTTCTTCTTCCTCCAAGGAATTCATATTTTTAGATAAACTGCTGGCAGGGAAAGCAATAACCCTTGTAAGTGGCCACTTATTAACCAAGAACTCCAAATATTTTTGTGTAATGTTAATAACTTTTCTAGAACACTTACTGTATATCTGTCACTATCTTAAATCAATGATTTACATGAGATAGGTCATTTAATCCACATACAACCCTATTAGTATAGGATATTACCATGGCAATTTCTATAGATAAGGAAATGGATGCTTAAATGTTATATAATCTGTCAGAGGCATTTCTGGGATTTGAGCTATGCCTGCTCCTGCAGCTCTCCTTACTCACAACTACCCAAACCTACTTCATTACTTCATTTCAGCAGCTGCTTTCTGTGGTCTCCACATCAGCAAACCTACAGACTGGAGAAAAGCCATCTTCAAACTAGTTAGCTAAAACCATGCCTAGCTGCCTAGCAGTAGGCAGCAGATTTCGGTAACCATCTTGCTTCTCCATCACTTTTACTTTCATTCCCTGTAGGCCCCATGCATCCCTGCCTCTTGCCTGTTTTCTGTGCCATTTCATGCAATTTCTGTGTATAAAGGCCATGGCTATGCTCTCTTTCCCATGTGTGTTCTTTAAGCTTTCTTTTCACCTACTTTTTTTCAGGACTCCACCCCTTCACACCTCAATTCCAGTTCTTTCACTTGAGTCTGACCCTCCCTCAGTAGGGTTTATCCTGATTGTTCTTTGTGTGTTGCTGAGCTCTACTTGACACCCACCCCCAACTCCCAGAACTTGATATACTTCCTTCAAGCAAGGCTCAGGCCCTTCAACTGGTCCCCAGAAATAAACTTCTTATCTATTTCTCTCATTGGATAGTGTTGATAGCTTTTTCAGGGACACTAAGGCTTCCAATGCAACCACTGTTATTATTTCATGGTCTGGTCAGGAGGTTTGAGGGTGGTTATTGACTCCTTTAATTAAGGACTGCATAGCCCTTTAATATAGAACAGAGTGCATTACTTATTACATTTTTACTTTTTAAGTGTATTGGTAATGGGTCCTTGTTCTCCCTCATAATATTTTGTATGGTCTTGGGCAATTTGCTTAACCTCTCTAAGCCTTGTTTGTAAAATGGAAGAAAAAATCCTCTCATACAAAGCTCTTCTGAAGATTAAACAAAGTAATTATAAAAAGAACAGCACAGTGCTTTGAGGACACATTTTAAGTCATCAAAAACAATACAGTGGTGCCTCAGTACTTGACTGCTGTGAAACTCATCGAATTTGGTACTCAACACATTTTAATGTGAGAATTTTGTCCTAGTTCTCGTTGTTTGTTTGGTACTCCGTAGTTGACACTCAAGTGTCAGTTGCCTCATGACTCGCTACTCTTTCCAGCTGAAACAAAGGGTCATGCATTAGTCATGCAGTAGCTCTTGCCCTGTGCATAACCCCTTGCGGGCTTGTCCTAGCTTTTGTGGTCATTATGTGTATTTTTGCACTTTTTTTCCTCATCATGGGTCCTAAGAAAATGAACAGTGAGAGTGCTGAGCAGAAAAGAAAATTACTTCAAACCGCCATTGAGAAAAAAAAAAAAAATAGACAAATATGAGAGCAGCAGTATTCGCATTACTGATCTTGCTAAGGAACACAGTATGCCTAGAACAATGGTCTCCACTATTCATTAAGAATAAAGAAGTGATAAAAAAAAGGCTGATGTTGAGGAGGTAGTGGAGGAACATCATGACGAGCTCAGCACTGTGGAGCTTCAGGAACTATAGAAGGAGCAGCAACAAGAGGTGGCTGAAGAGATTTCTTCAGGTGAGGAGGAGATAAGGGAGGATGGCCTCAGCTCCTTGATAAGAAAAATGTGTGCAAAATGGCAGAAGTTCAGAACTTCATGGAGGAGTACCATCTGGACAAAGCTCTGACAAACAGAAATGTGAATTTATTGAATGACTAAAGAATTTCACATTTTTGAGGAATTCTGAAAAGAAGGCAGAAGCAGTCCTCATTGGGTAAGTTTTTATGTGTCAGAGCCTGTGGGGCAAGTTGAAAAAAGGCAGAAAAGCGAAAGAACACATGACATGCAAGTGCCAGTGTCCTACTGGAGGGGAATCTCCGTCCAAGCATCACTCCATGTAACCCCTCCTCCTCACCACTCTCCTCCCACCATCCCTTTAGGCCATGGACTCGTCTCAGTATGGGTAAAGTGAAGTTTTATTTTATTCAATCTAAGTATGTATTAATTTTTAGGCTTATTTCTCCTGTAAAGTAATGATATACTACCATATGTTTTTTACATATTACCTTAAAAATATGCATTGTCTTTGGTTTGGGAATGTATTAAATTTATTTACAGTATTCCTTATAGGAAATATTTGTTTGGTACTCGTCATTTTTGGTAGTCATCACACCTTGCGGGAGCAATTAACGATGAGTACTGAGGTACCACTAATTGCCGTTACCACCATGATTATACTTTAGATATGGCTTTATCTCACTTTCTTATATTCAACAGATTCCAAATCTAAACCTGAAACCATTATAAATATATAATAAAGACAGGATCTACAAATGACCCTTCTTTGGGAAATGATGTGTTGTTAAGATGAATTTAAACTTTCAGCATGAACAATGTACAAATCATTAGGACTCTGATATGAGGAAGATAAAAACAAAATCTATGTAAACTTTCCACCTTTATGTCAGAATATTTCAATATAAGTTAATAAAATTTCATTTTCTTCTGTTGTATAGGTTTATATGAGTGGGTGATGAATGTTTTCAAAATACTATCATCTCAATTGGCTTATGAAGAATATTTTCAAAATATAAATCATAAAATATTGTGGACTAGCTTATAGCTCAAGATAAAAATTTAAAGGAAAGGGCAAGACATAGAAAATGGACCTGGTGATTTAAAGTCAAATTTTTTATGGTCTATGAATGGTTTTTGAACAAAGCATGCTTTTTTAGAAAAAGGAAATAATATTGTTTTGGTTTTGCTAAAGCTGCCAGAAAGTAACATACCAGAAATGGGTTGGCTTTTACAATGGAAATTTATTAGCTTACAAATTCACAGTTCTAAGATTGTGAAAATGTCCAAAATAAGGGATCAACAGGATGATACCTTCCCTGAAGAAAGGCTGCGAGCATCTGGGGTTCCTCTGTCACATGGGAAGTCACATGTGTGACATCTGCTGGTCCTTCTCTCCCAGGTTTTGTTGCTTCAAGCTTCTGGCTTCAGTGGCTTCCTTGGCTACCTCTCTCTGCTTCTGTGGGTGTGTCCTTGTCTCTCAACTTCTATGGGGCTCCTATCTTTTATCCTCTCATAAAGGACTCCAGAAAATAGGATTAAGACTCACCTTGAATGGGGTGGGTCACATCTCAATTGAAATAACCTAACCAAAAGGTCACACCTACAAAAGGTCTGTACCCACAGGAATGGATTAAAAGAACATGAAGGGATGGAAGAAGATGGCAGCATAGAGAGGAGTGGAAGCTAGTTTGTCCCTCTGGAACAACTAACACACAACCAGGAACAACTAGTAAATAATCTGGAATAACTGCAGGGGGACAAACGTGACTGTCCACTCATCATACACCAACCTGAATTGGGAGGAATGCCCGAGATCACAGCATAAAATCTGTAAGTAAAAACTGCGGATCCAAGCCGGGAGCCCCCTCTCCCCAGTGACCCAAGCTGCAAAGCCTGGTGGTGCTAGAGAGCAGCACTCTCCCAGCAAGCAAATATAGCTCAGCTGAGCTCCAACTGGGGTTTTAATTAATAAACATGGACTGCTCAGTACAAGCAATGAATCGCCAACAAGCAGGCAGAGGCTTTTGGTGATGACTGACCTTGGAAAGCCAGAGGGTGGCTGCAGATTGGCCCTGAAGAGGGTTTTCTGTCCCTTTTTTTGGCTCAGTGGAGAAAGCCTCAGCCATTTTCAGTTCCCAGTACTCTGACCCATACAAGGGTGGAGATAGCACAGGCAGAGAGACCATTCAAATGCTAATGACCTCTCCCTAGGGAGGGTATTTTCCCTGAGAGGAAGAAGGTAGTGCCAAGCTCTATTACCCACCTTCCATTCAGAACCAGACCCCAGAGCCTGGGGGAAAACAGCGACGGGACACACCTCCTTACACCGGTTGGGAGCTACGGCCTGACAGGCTCCTCCTGCTGGGTGGAAAATCACAGCGACTTGTGGCATCACAGGGTGTACCAATCTTCTAAGACACCCTCACAGAAAATGGATACTATACCCTCCTTCCAAGACCTGAGCTCGTTCTGGTCTGGGAAAACCTGATTGGGATAACCAAGGACACCAGATGCCTAGACAACAGAAAACTACAACCTACACTAAGAAAAACAAAGTTATGGCCCAGTCAAAGGAACAAACTTATACTCAACTGAGACACAGGAATTGAAACAACTAATACTAAATCAATTCAAAACGTTTAGGGAAGATATGGCAAAAGGAATGAAGTGTATAATGAAAACAGATAAGGTAGAAATTGAAAGTTCGAAAAAACAACTGGCAGAATCTATGGAAATGAAAGGCACTACACCAGAGAGGAAATAAACAATGGAAATATACAACAGCAGATCTCAAGAGGCAGAAGAAAACACTCAGGAACTGGAAAACAATTCACCTGTAAGCCTACACACAAAAGAACAGATAGGGAAAAGAATGGAAAAATATGACAACGTCTCTGGGAGCTTAAGGACAAAATGAAATGCAGGACTGTACATGTCATTGGTGTCCCAGAAGGAGAAGAGAAGGGAAAAAGGGCAGAAGCAATAATAGAGGAAATAATCAATGAAAATTTCCCATCTCTTATGAAAGACATAAAATTACGGATCCAAGAAGTGCAGTGTACCCCAAACAGAATAGATCTGAATAGCCCTACGCCAAGGCACTTAATAATCAGATTATCAAATGTCAAAGATAAAGAGAGAATCCTGAAAGTAGCAAGAGAAAAGCGATCCATCACATACAGAGGAAGCTTGATAAGACTATGTGTGGATTTCTCAATAGAAATCATGGAGTCAATAAGGAAGTGGGTGATGTATTTAAGACACTGAAAGAGAAAAACCACCAACCAAGAATCCTATATCCAGCAAAACTGTTCTTCAAATATGAGGGAGAGCTTAAAATATTCTCTGACAAACAGACAATGACAGA
Organism: Choloepus didactylus; assembly: GCF_015220235.1. Lineage (NCBI taxonomy): Eukaryota > Metazoa > Chordata > Mammalia > Pilosa > Megalonychidae > Choloepus > Choloepus didactylus. The sequence goes on from NC_051308.1 coordinate 22,878,255, forward strand.
GTTTGTGAACAAGATACTTGCTCTACAGGACACACTAAAGGAAGCACTGCAGACAGAAAGGAAAAGACAGGAGTGAGAGGCTTGGAACACAATTTTGGGAGATAGTAGCACAGCAATGTAAGTACACTGAGCAAAGATGACTGTGAGTATGGTCGAAAGAGGAAGGTTAGGACCATGTGGGACACTAGGATGTCAAAAGATAAAGACTGGGAAGGTATAACTCAGTGAAATGCAGGGTACTCAATGATTGTAATAAAAGGAACAAATATGTTTTTACATGAGGTAGAACAAATGAATGTCAACATTGCAAGGTGTTAAAAATAGTGTGGGATTGGGGGAAAAAGACAATCAAAGAAAACTAGAGACTAATTAACAGAAACATTGTATTATGCTTCCTTTAATATAACAAAGGCAATATACCAAAGCTAAATGCATATAAGAAGGGGACATAAGGGAGGGGTATGGGACTCTTGGCATTGGTGTTGTTGTCTGACTCTTTATTCTACTTTAGTTTAATGCTATCTTTCCTTTTGTTGCTTCCTAGCTGTCATTTCTTTTTTCTTTTTCTTTTGTCTAACTTCTTTGACTCTTCCTCCTCCTTTGTGTAAGAAATGGAGTTGTCCTTATATAGATAATGGTGAAGGTGGTGAATACATAAATACGTGACTATACAGGGAACCAACGATTGTTTACTTAGGATGGATTATATGGTGTGTGAACAAAACTGTCTTAAAAAAATGGGTTGATGAAGAAATCTTGACACTATATTGAGTGAAATAAGACAGACACATAAGGACAAATATTGCAGGGTCTGACTAATATATGAATTAATTATAATATGTAAACTCATAGACATGAAGTGTAAGTTACCATGATATAGAACGAGGCTAAAGAATGGGGAGCAGTTGCTTATTATGAGCAGAATGTTCAGCTAGGGTGAACTTAAACATTTTGAAATGGACAGGGGTGATGGTAGCATATTGTGAGAATAACTAACATTGCTGAATCGTGTGTGAATGTGGTGGAAAGGGGAAGCTCAGAGTCACATATGTCACCAGAAGGAAAGCTGGAGGTTAAAAGATGAGACTGTATAAAACAGTGAATCTTGTGGTGGGCAATGTCCGTGATTAACTGTACAAATATTAGAAAACTGTCTCATGAACTAGAACATATGTATGATACTATAGCTAGAAGTTAATAATGGACATATAGGAAAAAATATATATACATATTGCATACTATATACTACAGTTAGTAGTATTTTAACATTCTTTCATCAACAGTAATAAATACACTATACCAAAACTATTAATCAATAATGGAGGGGGGGTGGTTAGGGGTATGGGAGGATTTGAGTTTCCTTTTTTGTCTTTCTTTTCTGGAGTAATGAAAATGTTCTAAAAATTGAAAAAAAAATTAATTGTGAGGGGTGCACAGCTGTCTGTATGGCTGTGGGTGACTGATTGTACACTTTGGATCTTTGGATGGTTGTATGGTATGTGAACAATCTCAATAATAAATAAATAAATAAATAAAAATATCAAAAAAAAAAAAAAGGAACATGGATTTCTGGGAACATAACAGCTTCAAACCACCACATATATTTAAGGAAAGAACATTAAGAGGTGATTCTTAATATAGATACCCTATTTTTATAAGTGGATGGATAGATGAATCGATAATGGATGGATGGAAAGATGAAAGATAGATATCCCTACAAGATAGAATCCTATAGTAATATCCTGAGTGTATTAGATGCTATTCCATTTGAATTAATAAAATTACGTTTTAATCTGCAATGTCTATTGCATTTCTATTCTGGCACTGAAGAGTTTATTTAATTCTGCTCTATCCTATGTACTGTAGGGATTGTATAATGTAATAAAAATGAGAAAGTTTAAATATTCTGTTTCAATGCTATTTGATTCTAATTTGTTGCATGCCCTTGTATGTGTTACTTTGACTCTCTGAAATTATTTTTAGATTGGCAATGCTGATACTTACACTTTACAGAATTTGCTATCATTTGTGAAAACTCTTTCAAAATTGAATTACTTTGACAACTATATATGTTACCTTTTCATGATTCGGTGTTTTTTTTTCCTTTTCTCCGTACTATCCTAGACATTTTACATGTCATCCTGCACCCATGACCTCATCTTTCCCTTAAATCTCCTATCTATCCAAATCTCTATCTCTTCCATCTTTCAAGAAGCAGTTTAAGTCCTAACTCTACAGTAATGTCATATCGTCCCAACCTTAAACTCCCATAGCATGTAACATCTGAACCATATAATGCAACTAAATTTTTTTTTTGAAGAGCCCATGTTTGTTATTCACTCTAAGATTCTTGCTTGATTAACTCTATATTAGGCTGCTCTTGCATTATGCATACCATTGGTTAATATGTAATGAACTTGCCATATATTATTTTGCATTTATTAATACAATGTTTAATCTGCCCAACTACATTATCATCTACTCAAGGGTAGGGACTATGTCTTGTAGCCTTAGAGCAGAGCATATTTCAGCTCCCTCAGGTTAACTTTTGTTTGGTGAGCTGATAGACTTTAAGACTTTGGATAGGTTTGCCCGCCCCACCTGGGTGAATAAAATATGATAGGGCATCAGTTGACTTCATGGTTGTTGTTTCCTTTTCTTATTTATGTTCCAATTATCTCTTTTGACAGTCTAGTCTCTCAGAAACACTGTTGGGATCTCTAGCACACCTGCGAGGTAGGGCTACCACACATTATATTGGCTATAACAGACCTGGTTTGTGTCTTAACTGGAGTTGGTCAGGCCTGGGATTGATTCCACTTCTACCACTCATTGTCTCTGTAACCCTTAGCAAATAGCTTAACCACCCCACGCCTCATTTCTTCAGTTGTAACCTGGGGCTTTCCTGAGGACAATCTATAGAGTGAGAAAGAAGCCTCAAAGAAGCCCAAATTTATTCCCATAAGGAGGTTCTGTCATTTTAATTTCTGCTTCTTCCACAACTGGTTCCAGGGCACACTGCCCATTCTAAACCACTTTCCTCATTCAAGTTTAGCACAGTGGTGGTAAACTAATACTTCCAAGAAAGCCCTCCAGTAAATGATAAGGGGAAATATAAACAAATAGTTACAGAAAATAAAAAGAGAATTCAAATAGTTACTTTTCCAAAATACAGGCATCTCACACTAAGATCACTATACTCTGTTTCCAAATGACTGATAGCACTTGGCAGGCACCGTGCTTTATATAATAGACATGTTAGCTCCCTCCCAGCTCATTTTCTCAACCTCTAAGTGCCCTATGGCCCTTGTTGAAGGAGTGGCCTTATATATTCATGGTTGTACCAGGTGACCCTTCTCTTGGCATTAGGTGACTGGAGCAAGGATGAACAAAAACTCAAGCTGAACCAATCATTCCTTTCTGGAGAATGTGAGTAAGATATAGGAATTAAGTCTAGTTGGTATGGGTCATTGAAATCATATAGTCATATAGAGTTGGAGTCAGGTTGGTATTTTGGAAACTGAAAGCCATGGACAAGTCCGTGTTTTATAAAAGCTGCTATAATAAAATAGCTAACATTTATTGGGTGTTTATTATGTGCTATGTCTTATTCTAAATGTTGTAAATATCTTAACTCTTTTTATCTTCACAACTCATTTTATCTTTATAGCAATCATATAGGATAGGTATTACTAAAATGCCCATTATACAGGTGAAAAACTGAGACTCATAAATTTTAAATGATTTTCGTAGTGTGATTCAGAAAAATAAGTAGTGGGGGACTGGAATTTCAAATTCAAATAGTCTCTACTTCCAGAAAAAGTTACAGAACTTTATAATCTAAGTTTCCTCTCTGAGCAGGGGTTAAGAGCCTTAATGATTCAATCTTAGAAAGTTAAAGGAGATGTACAACAAGAGAGAGAAAAGCTGGGCTAGGAATATAAATTAGAAGGCTGTTGTTATGATTCAGATAAGAAACGATGACCGACTGGATTAGATAGTTATGGTGGGAACAGAGAGGCAGGGATAAGAGTGAAGACATGATTTTGAAGATAGAATGAATGAGAGTTAGTGATGAAGTAGACATGGAGGGAAAAGAGGAACAGGAATTAAAGATCACTAGGGGTATTACAACTTGGGTGATCAAGTAGGTAAATTAATTTAAAAAATTAAGCATTTAAATGTTAAGAAGGAGATGGAGGGGCAAATGAGAGACGTTGTCTCTGCCATAAAGAGTTTACCTTCTAGTGTGGGATTCAGATGATAAATAAAGAAAAATAAAATAATTTCAGACGGTGAAAGAATGTGAAGAAAATAAAGCAGATGAAGAGAATACAGTCAAAACATGGAGAATATGAGTGCTGCTTTAGATAAGATGATCAGGGAAGATTTAAGGAGGTGACATCTGAGTAGAGACTGAGCTAATGAGAAGGAGTGAGAAACATGAAGCTTTGGGGGAGAGTTTCAGCAGGGATAAGAGCAAGAGTAGAGGTGTTATGGAGGGAAATTGTTGTGCGCATTTAAGGATTCATAAGAAGGTCAGTGTAGTTGGAATATAATGAGTGAAGGAGAGAGAGCTGGCAACAAACTACATCGGACAGGGAGGTGTTTTGATTTGCTAAAGCTGCTGAAATGCAATATAAAAGAAATAGGTTGACTTTTACAATGGGGATTTATTAACTTACAATTTACAGTTCTAAGACTGTGAAAATGCCCAAATTAAGGCATCAACAGGATGATCCCTTCTCTTAAGAAAGGCTGCTGGCATCTGGGACACCTCTTTCACATGGGAAGGCACATGGCTGGTGTTTGGTCCTTCTCTCCCAGGTTTCGTTGCTTCTAGTTGCTGGCTTCAGTGGCTTCTGTGGGTGTGTCCTTGTCTCTCAGCTTCTCGGGGGCTTCTCTGAGCTCTCTGGGCTTCATCTCTCTAGCTTTTGTAAGTGTTTTATCCCCTTATAAAGGGGTTCACTAAAGGATTTAGACCTACCTTGAATGGGCTGGGTCACATCTCTTTTGAAATAACCTAATCAAAAGGTCCCACCCATAATAGGTCTGCACCCACAGGAATGGATTAAAAGAACATGGTCTTTTCTGGGGTACATAACAGCTTCAAACCACTATAAGAGGTGAGGGCCAGGTAATGAAGACCCTTTTAGGTTTGAGAAGTTGCTTAATAGGACTATATTGGAGGATTTTAAGTAGGGGAGTAGCATGATTTGTCTTAAATTGAAAAAAGATTATTTTGGCTGCTTTTGTGTGGAGCGGACTGAGGACGGATAAAAGTAGAAGTTTAGAGACCATTTAGGAGACTGTTGCAGAGATTAGTGTGGTTTGGTCAAGGTGCTGGGAAACAGTGACTCTTGGAATATATTTTGAAAGGGAGCTGACAGAATTTGCTGATGGATTGGATATGGAGGATGCCCAAAAAGGAGGAAATTAAGGATCCCGTCAAGATATTTGACCCAAATAACATATAAATGGTAGTGCTATTAACTGAGTCACAGAAGTAGGTTTGGGGCAGAAAATCAAGAGTTTTCTTTTGCCTGGTAGACATCGAAGCAATTACATCAAATAGGCACATGGGCACACAAGCTGGTGCTTATGGGAGAGGTGAAGGTTAAAGATGCAAATATTTAAGTCTTGGGAATATGGTTGGAAGTTTAAGTCTATGAAATGGACTTAAACCCTGAGTTTAGATATAGAGAAGAGAGCCTAGATTGTTCCCTGGGTCATCCCAGCATTTAGAAGTCAAAAAGAGGAAGGAAGGCCTGGAGAGGAGCTTGAGAAGGAAGCAGCTAGAAAGGCAGGAGAAAAACCAGGAGGATGCAAGCTTAGTGAGAAAAGTATTTCAAGAAGGAGGGAAAAGTCAGTTCTGTCTTATGTTTCTGAGAGTAGAATAAGTAGAAATTAGGAAAATTATCATTGGAGAGAATAATGGTTAAATCTCAGGCAATGCTTGGTGACTCAGAGTTATAGGCCCATAACATAATAGTGCAACAACCATAGATGTTATAATTGTGCTCGGAGTTACCAGAGAATAATGGCACATAGAGTGGAGGAGCCTATTGTCTCATAGAAGATGTTTTTTCAGCCCTCAGGTCACACCAAAAAGGTGGTGATTTACCCACACCCTACAACACTGGCCCTATTTCATGTACAGACTGCAGCTTCCTGATGTGATCAAATTCCTGGAACCTATTAGAAATCTAGGCTTTCGATCCCTATTGCCTTACACGGGATTCTTCAGCAAGAAAGGAAGAGAAGGATAGAGGGAGGAAGGAGGGAAGAAACGTATTTATTGAATATGCCAATTATGTGCCAGGCATTATGCTATGTTCTTTATGTATTTTATCTCATTTTTATCCTTTTGACATTCCAATGAGGTGTCACAAGCCTAATTTAAAAGATTAGGAACTCAGTGCTCAGAGAGGTTAGGCAAATTATCCAAGGTTCATAACTTGTTAGCAGCAGAACTGAGATTAATACCCATTACCCTGACTCTTTTATTTCCACTACATCACATTGTGCCTTTAATATTCTTGTCTCATAAGACTCATTTTCTAATATTTTTGCCATGATGTGATAGATAAACTCTTTCCTTTATTAGCAATGAGATGTTGAGTTTTCTTTTCCCATCCAAATTGTAGCTTAGGAGACATTATTTCCCTGGAATAGGCCTTTGGGACTGGGATAATTTAGTTAGTGAGTTATATAAAACATGCCTAGATTTGAGTAGACTTGAGTCTCAATTTAATTATTTCAGTTAAAACATTGAAGAACTTTGGAGCTGTCACTATAAAATAAACTCTTTCCCACTTCAACGCTATTCCTTGCCTCTCACCATAGCATTTTGACAGGAATAGGTCTATTTTAAAGTAACCAACCTAAATTTTTAACAAAGCCACAGTGTTCTAAGGGAAATTGTTAATTTGAAAACTGAATATCATCTTGAAAAACTCTGAAAGGTACTTCATAATAATTTCTCATGAAACAAAAATTGGAAGCCTCTTAAAGGAGCTGTGAAATGAGATTTCCTTTTGCAACAAAGTGCCAAATGGTATGAAGGATTATACTACATTGATCTTCTGATGCTACAGAAATAACAATATTGCTAGTCATAAAAAAAAGTGTAACTACATGAACATGTTTATCAAATAAATTTATGTAACCATTTGAAATTCAGAAAGGCTAGAATGGAGGTAGGAAATCAACTAAGAAAGTTGTTTCAACTTAGAAATCATCTCAGAAAGCACAAGAGAGAATGTTTCGGTAAGACCTGGGTGTGGGATCCTAAGGGAAGAGATGAGAGATGAATCAGAAGCGGAACTTTGATTAGGTGGCATATTTGGCTCCAAAATTTCGGGAACTATATCTGATTTTTTCACTACCTTATGTACCTAGCACAAAGCAGGAGCTTAATGTATAATTGTTGAGTGAATGAGGGAGGAAGGCTATTATTTTGAGTAAACCCATTTATATGTCTGAAAAAAACCAATTCATATGAAGATACATGCCTTTTCAACAAAATAGAAGCATTATTATACTCAATAAATGGTAAGACTAGAGTTTCAAGTTCCTTTGCATGTGCTTTTATGTACCTCAAGTGAATGGGGTCACCAAACTGTTTATCTAGTTTCCTGCCTAGGGGCATGTCTCTGGTGCACGTAAGGATCAGGAAGGGGTGGATTGGGAAAAGAACCCATAGAGAAAGAACAATTGCCAGGACATGTATGCAAATAGGGCAAAGGACCTGAAGGGAACCCTACTTCTTACTCTATAACAAAAATGTACTTTCTCAGAGATATTAACCTACTGAAATTGTATTTAGAAATATTATAAAATAAAGTAAAAATCTGTTGAATAAAGACTTTATTAATGCCTTTTTAGACTTAAAAATTGTTTCCAGCTCCATTGAATATTCATTCTTGAGATTTTCATCAATCACTTATCCAAATTAAGTGGGAATGATTCTAAAGTTATACTTCACTACCCCTTATCCATTTCCCCATTCTGCAAAGATCCATGTGTGAATAATGGTCCAAGTTGGAAATGATAACCAAAATGAGGCTATTAAGCATTTCAGCATTAAATTATTCTCTAGAAAAAATCATTTTATTTAATTTCACATTTTCCCCTAAAGACTAAGTGTTAACAGTTGCCATGCTACTAATTTCATCATTGGCTTAAAAATACTGGGGGTCCTGGTTTTCCAAGATCTGTTTTCCTAGAGGAATGGAGTTTGTAAAAATGGCTTACCTTCCTGGAAAAATTGTATTTTAGCAGATTTCCCTTAAAACTAAGGTGAAATAACTGAATGGTGTTATTTCAGGGATTGTGTAAGCTGCTCTTTTCTCTGTCACTTTTTAAAATTCTGTGACTATGAGCAAAATTCACATTCTATGGACTCCCTTTAGCTGCAGCAAAGATGGGCCAGCGATGTTTTGGTAACAACTACTTTCATTATTAATGAAATTTCATGATGGACACATACAGAATAGGGGGAGATACTTTTAGGCAGAAAGGCTTACCCAGAACTTCACAGGCAGCCTTTTGGCAAAGAAATCCATAAAGATGGATGTGAAAGCAAGTGATTAAATCTATACTGTGATTTTAAAGTGCACTTCACACACTGGTGACAAAGATGACAGATTGGAGTCCTGGAAGAAAATTCATCAACAGTATCAGCTTGCCCTCATTTAACCAACATGCCACATTTTAGATTGGCTTTTAGGAGAAAAAAAGTATTGGAATTGATGATTTTGAAGCCAAGCATTTTAAGGTAATGTGATTTCAAGAAAAGAAGTATGAATTCCTGGCCAAGATTTGACTCTCTGTTAATTCAATATGTCGGGACCTTCATTACTACACTTCGGGATGACCCTCTGAAACACGAGAGTCAATTCTTTTCCATGATTTCCTCAAATATCACTAGGAGAAAGTACCTTTCTCCTTCACATGTGGTCTCTACATGGACTAAACTTTGGCCAGTATTTCAAAACCTGATCTCTTTCTCTCCCCAGTACCTATTTCACATAACTGTACCTCACAACCCCTGCTACCAAGGAGCCAGAGAGCCAGTCAGCTTCCCTGGACCTCATATTATAGGTAACTAAAGTGTTACAGGAAGAGTCTATTGATTGGATACACTTCTAATTCTATTTCTTAATCAAAAGCTGTATTTCACAAACTCTAAGGAAACATGTTAGCAGTTTATGACAACTCTGAAATTGGGATGTTTTACAAGCAATAGCATCTGAGATTTGATAGAATATGATAACTCATTTTTAAGTGTTACTTATGCTGTAATTATTTCTGGGTTTACAATGTTGATCTTAAACTCAACTTTTTTCTTTTGAGTTTATAATTCTCTTAGCCTACTAAACTTGACTGCATACTTATTGTTACTATTAATAAATATTAAATTTAACTTTTTAAAAACAATTTTTAATATAATTGAAAATTATATTAAGTTTATTGGTCTGTTTGATTTTGCATCCATGGAGGAAGTGATTTTGGCACTCTGGGATCCTAGCTGCAGCCGGCCTATCTCAACTCCAAAGTTCAGGAACTCCTCGATCCAATATCCATTGTTGGTTAGAGGTAGATGTGTACACTGGAAAAAACTTCAGGGGCTTGGTGTCTCCTAGATATGCACTGTATAGTGAAGGTTATATGCACAAAATCAGGATAATCGTATGACTACAAGTATTGTACCATGGATAAAGGGGTGTCTATGCCTAGGATCTCCTGATTAACACATATATTTCTATGTAATGGTTTTAGAAACAACATTTATTTTCTGAATGGAGTCATTCTTCAAGCACTGAAAAACAGGCTGCATTGAAAGTTTAATTTTTTATTAATAGTGTGCTATATGTTTTTCAAAGTGCTTTCACACAGATTAGCTAATTTTTACCTTCACCCATTAAGTTGAGACACATATTAGCATGCCCTAAGTCATAGATAAGGAAATTGTCAAGTAGGAGATGCGAAGTGCTTTGCCATAGGTCACTGGGTCAGAAGCCTGCCCGTCAGTGTCAGGTGCTCAGCATGAGTCCCTGGGAGCCATATCAGATGCCCCAGATATTGTTTATCTCAGTCAGGGCTCAAAGAGGTTACAAAACTAGCCAAAAGGCCTTAGCCTATAGGAACACAGATTTTTATCCTTTTAAAAAAAGCCACATTAATTTAAATAGCTAGTAACCTAGATGCCGTTGGATGGTGCTTTACTACTTCAGAGTTCCTGTCTTTGCACTGAGTCTTTCCCTTCCTTAATCGAAGTGAAATTGAGTTGATTTTAAGAAATTTAATTTAAGCTCTCAAGTGTGTCTCTCACCATCCCTCTGGGGCCATCACAACAGCTGGTAGCTGCGCTGTGAAAAAGGACTATAATATAGTCATGTTTATTGCCCAAACTAAAAAAAAACAAAAAAAAAAAAACTCTTCCTTTTCCTTCAGAGGAATGTGATATGTTAACAAAGACTAACTGTTGTTTTTGCCAGTCAGGAAAAAAAGATAAAATTTTGGGGAGGCTTGTTTGAGTTTATGGGATTAAGCAGCTTTGAGGTTTGGAGATGTCTTTTTTGAGCATCAGTTTCAGTGAAGTGGGACAAGGAAACGTTGTGCCTTTTATTCATTTACTCATCGTTGTGGGTTGAATTGGGTTCCTCAAAAAGATTTGTTCAAGTCGTAACCCCCTGTACTTTTGAATATGACCTTATTTGGAAAAAGGGTCTTTACAGATGTAATTAGTTAAGGTGAGGTCATTCTGGATGAGAGTGGGCCCCAATCCAATCTGACTAGTGTTTGGGATTGAATCATGCACCCCACAAAAAACACATTTGAGTCTTCATCCGCAGTACTGTGGGGGGAACCCATTTGTAAACAGGACCTTTGAAAATGTTATTAATTAAGGTATGGACTCATTTGTATATAGGACCTTTGAAGTTCCTATTTAGATGAGACCAGATTCAATCAGGGTGGGGCTTGTGGTAGATGGAATTCTGTACCCCAGTTTGGATACCTTCTGGTCTGCATTCTGGCAGACTCATTGTACATACCATAATATGCAAATTGAAAAACAGAGCTTCTCTGTCGTTTTATTTCTGTGCACTAATAAAAGACTTTCAGATGATGAGATTACATGCACAATGAGCGTGAATGACTTCCATTAATATCAAGGGCTAATATCTACCCTCACTTAACATATGTAATTCCCTCAGGAATTGATGTGCCAATCTTTGCCCTCAGATAATCAGGTCAATTTTGTAAATGAATATCTTAAGGACAAAGTTTGAAAATATAAACTCTAATTGGAAAGTTATAATACATAAAATTGAAAAAGGAGTTAAGAAAGATATTAAAAATTTAAAAGGTTCAGTTTTTGCTAAAAGAATTTTGACTGCAGAGTCATTGAATTAATTACACTTACAGGATTAATGCTAACATATTAATTTGAAATGCTAAGCAGTAAATACATAAAGGTAGAATAATTACGTTCACCAAACCCTCCCTAAAACACCATTCCCAAAATATCACAGGATTTTTATTTTCTTGAAATGATATTGTTACAGTATAGTGATTAAGAAGTGGAAACGGAATGAGGCCAGGTGCAAGGTATAAATTTAAATATGAAATCAACCTCAAATGCTCATGTTGATATGAAACATTCTGGAAAATGTATTTGTCCTTGAAAAATAGCTTATGTAGATTACTGGGGTTGAAAAATTCTATCTTTCAAATATGTCTGTGTTTTTAGTATTCCTTGAGTATCTGATTTTTCAACTTATTAAATTATTCATGGCAAGATTAATATTTATTATGTCTATAAATATTACTCTAAATTAAGAATGATTTTATCTATGAGAAAATTGCTTACATTTGCAGGGTTGAAAATGACACTTAAGCAGTGGTATGATGTTAGAATCAGAATGTCCAAATGAAATTGTCGTCTTTCACTTGTTTTGTCTACATGGCAACTCCAAATGATGAACTAAGACTGATGCTTATGTTTTCATCTTTGCATCATTTGTCTGTAAATAGCTTTTTAAAAATTACATCAGTTTTCATAATACTTATGTGTGCTATTTTAATCACCAGACATTGTCTCTAACTTTTGCTTATTCCAAAGAATGGGAAAGACAGAACAATCATTGGCCCATAGTACTGCTTGGATCCTGTGATCCTGTGAGCCTGGCTTTGTAAAGTGGGAGCATTGTTTTGAGTGGATACTGGTTCTTTTCTTAGGGAGGCATTACCTTGTTCTTTGTTTCATTTTTGCCACGGTGCTTTGCTCTTTCACATAGGGGTAGTGAGGTTTTTTCCTCATTTATTGTCATCTTTGGCCTCTTAGGGAATGTACAGGTTTTAGAGCTTATTTCCTCATTTCTGGAAGGTTAGGATTCAAGAATTATTTTAAATAGTTTAAACTTTGTTGTTGTGTGCTTATTTTTTTATTTTTTAAATCTATTTTCCTGGTTTCCTTTAAAATGTAATTCTCTGAGAGAACTTAGAAAGCTTCTTATTTACCTCTAGTCAGTTGAATTATCAGTAACCACACCTCAAGTCTCTGCTAGACTCAGCTCTCTAATCTCTTGGTTTTCTTTTCCTTCCTCCTTTCCTTCCTCCCATCCTCCTTCTACCCCTACCTTTCTTCCTTCCTTTCTTCCTCCTCTCTCCTTTCTTCCTCCTCTCTCCTTTCATCCCTCCTTCCCTCCTTCCATTCTTTGTCTATTTGCTAGCTCTCCTATTTCTTTCTCTAAACCTCAAGGCCCTTAAGCCTGAGTAGGAGGTCCACACCCTTAATCTAATCTTTGCTTTCATTTCATTCAGCTAAACTTGACAGGCCTTAAAAAAATCTCATCTCTTTCTGTTTGAAATTCAGCAGCTGGATTTTCCAAACCTTCAAATATGCAAACTTTGGACTCTTACTCTCTTTTATTTCTGTTTTCAATTTTTCTATTCTTCCCTGAATTTATCTATATCTTGTAAAACTTTGCAAAACAGCCAAAAGTAGGAAACATGTCTTATGCTTTCCCTCCTAAGTTACCACAGGTGACAGTTTTACTAAATATTTGACGATGTGTGACATGGATCAGCACTGTTCAAGCCTCTGGTTTTGGTTTTCTTACTACTCACCATCTGCTGTCTGCTACCCAACCACTGGGCCAGTACCATACAATTATGTTTTTAAGGCAGCACTCTCCTTCAAGTGAGGTGAAACATATGGGCATGGGATTTCTCCATGGCCCAGGAGAAATAATAAAAGTGATCTCAACACCTCCCTCCTTTGAAGCAGTTGCCCAGTTGTGGGCAACCTCTTTGCTGACTTCCCCTCCCTGAGGTTACCAGAAATTTACACATTTCCTAAAACAAAACTTACAATAAAGAGAGACAAAACCTTTACAATACAATCTGATTTTCTTTTGTTAATATTATCCGTGGTGGAGAACAAAGGAGCAGTAGAGAAAGTTTTTTGGCTGATCTTTTTCTCTTGGCACTTTTTAAAAAATTAGACCTGACCCAGGTTTTAAAGAACATAAACATAATACATACATATATGCATACATACCTACATACACACATGCATACATAAAAGCACAAAAAGGAGGAAAAGGAGGAGGAGGAGGAGGGAAAAAGGAAATGCAATATATAGATTTCTTTTCTTATGTGGTTTCATTCCTTAAACAAGCTGGAAATGAAGCATCTCAATTCACAGGGAGATTAAATATTTTTTGGCAGAATAGGTGCAGCTGTCATTACTTACTTAGAGCAGAATGCAGGCTGGAGCATTCATGAGGAGGAACTGAGACCTGGAACTAAACCGGCCCTGGTAACTGATCCAGTTTCAGTTCTGCCAGCATTCATTCAGGTTAGTGGGAAAAGCATGGAGATCACCAGGATTTGATAATCCAGGGGAACAGCCAACAATGTCCCAAAAAGTAGATTGAAAATGGCAATAGCAAATCTCAGAATTTCAGACAGGCAGGCAGAGTCAGGACATTCTGGCAGGATTTCTAGTACAAGATTGTGGGTCCCAGAGGAGGACTTACAAGAAAATCAGTAAATAATTTCTAAGTTCCAATGTTGGGTATCATCCTTGATGTAACTCTCTCACACCCTCTTCAAATCATCAATCACAGACTCTTTTTTGTATATCCTACCTCTAAATTTCACCTTTTTTTCAAATCCATTGAATTTTCCTTATCCCTGTTGCTACCACTATAATCCTCTGGGCTGTTATAACAGTTAAATGGTTTTGAGGCAGGGTTAGAATTAGGGCAGTGGCTGGCTGATGTGCAAAGGGCAAATTCAAAGAAGCAGTCAGGCCCCAAGAAGAAAGATATCTCTGAAAAGAACAGCAATAAATAGCACCTGGGACCAACCCACCCCTCCTGAGTGAGTCATCTACGATCAAGCATCAACAAAGGAGGAAAAAAGGCAAGGGTAGTAATATAGTTAATAAAAATTACAAAAGGAACAAAAATCTATAAAGGCAGATTGCTCCACAGTGCCAGGGTCTCTCGCCTCTTTGCTCTATCTTCATGTGAGAGTGACTGTATGCTCTTCTGCATGTGTACTTAATAAATTTTCTGCCTGCTTGCTTGATCTGTGCTGTGCCCTTGAATTCTTTCTTGCAGTATGACCAAGAACCTAGAAACCACAATCCAGCAACAGTTTCTCTGCATTTGCTTTGCTGATATCTAAGTCATTCTCAGCATCCAGGGTAAAATTTTAATAGTTTAAATCTCAATATGTCTCATATCATCTTAGAACTCTATAATGTTTTCTCATTTTCCTTGGCTCTAAAATTCTCAGTCCTTAATATGGCTGCTATGAGCCTCCATAATCTCTCCTTTGCCTTCCTCTTCAGTTTACCTGAATCACATTCCCCCTTTGCCACTTTATTCCAGTGGGATTCGACATCTTTTAGTTCTAGAGGTAGGTTTCTTCACCATCCATTCTTCCCCTCCCCTTAGAGACTTCACACATACTCTTGCCTCTGCTGAGAATATTTTCATCCACACCTCCTCCCCACTTTTTCATAATATTCACCCTACTTGTTTACCAACTTTTTTGCAATACATTGACAGTCTTCCATTATAGTTCACCCTTCTGATCAGCAATCACTTATCGAGTTGACAGTCTGTGCCCAAAACTTTACCAGCTGATTAGTGTCCTAAATTTCTGGATAGTACAACGTGTCTTTCATATTTCTCACTCTCCCTTTAAAATCACTGCTAAGTGGGAAGCACCTGCCAGCTGTCTCTAATGATCTGCCAACCTTATCTGCAATTACTTTGTCTGACTTTTCAAGCAGGACTGTGATTGTTAGTATAGCAAGGGAACTTGACAAAGTTGGAGGAAGAGTTCTTGGAAAACACACAGGAACAGATAAAGCAGAGCAGAGATGAAATCTGAGAACTGGAAGGGGTTCTACTGTAGAGCTCATCTTATTTTATGGATAAAGGTACTGAGAAGCAAGTAAGTGGCTTGCAAGATATGCTAAGACCTTAATGGTTAAGAGTATGAGATGTTGAATCTAGCCTGCCTGAGTTTGAACCCTGACTCAGCCTTTACTAACCATAACAGTAACTAGCAAGTTGCTGAATTTCTCTTTGATGCACTTTTCCATCCATCTTATGGGGCTATTAAGTAGCCTGTTTTCATGGGGTTGTAGAAGATTAAATGAGTTACTATTTGCAAAGTGCTTAAAGAGTATCTTATGTTTTTTTTATAATAAGTAAACTTAGTGACTGAGCCAAGACTTGAACCAAGATCTCAGGCCGTTTCTGAGCTGTCTTCTGTTATCACTAAAATTGCCAAATGTAACAGAAGTCAGGGAAGTAACCAAAATAAATAATCTAGAAATTCCATTGTCAGCATAAATGAGAACAAAGGAAACACAAGGAGCCATCCCTGAAGCTGCAGAGTCAGATTAAGTCTCCTAGCCGTCCTCTGGACCCAGTGCTGCCTAAAATGATGTCATTTTCCCACTCTCTCTCACAGCAGGGCCTCCAACTCTGAAACATCACATGGCCAGTTCATGTCACCAGATCTTGTACCAATAGAGAAGTAAAGGGTTAGAAAAATGAAACTGTCACCAAGGAGATCATTTTAATGTGGGGGAAGGGGCACAATTTATAATCTGGCTGAAAAGTCTGGGATACACTAAAACAAAGCAAGCAAAGTAAAACAGGTTCCTTATTTATAGAACCTCTCAGAGCTTTGAATTTATTAATGTACATTGAAAATCTCTACGAGGAATAAAATAAGCAACATTTTTCAAATGCAAAATCCTGTATTAAATGTGGTATCTTGTGATATAGAACACAAATATTAGAAATTCTGCCATAATCAATATATCCACTATAAATACAAAAATTTATTTTCAAATCCATAAAATTCTATGAAAGCATGACTTGAATAAAATGTGGATTAGATTACCACAACTAAATAATAAGAGTTTAAGTAAGCTATTTATGTATAAGGAGAGTCCCCAACACCAGTAAAAGATTTTCTCATTACTTGCTAGACTTTAACAGACTTTTGAATTCTTTATTTTTGCCAAACAACTATTATTAAAGTTATCCAATACCATTTTTCTTCACAAAGTTGCATATTGTTTAGGTATTTTGTGCCAATGTCAGTAACACTCCAGTAGTGCACTTGAGAAACTTTGATCTTATAAGCAATCCTGTTTTTATTTGATTCATTTAAAGCTGATCTATTTGACGTAATCCTAAAGGAGAATTGATGTTACTATAGAAAAAGGAATTTAATATCCTTATTATAAGGACACAATAGCTACAATATTGTATTTTTTTTAAATATAGCTTTATGGATTTAGCTGGAGCTTTTCTCTTCAGGTTAATTTAACTTTATCTTATAAAGAGACAACTTTATTTCTATAGTACATTTAATATGACATTATTCTGTGTATTATTTACATGCTTATTTGTACTGTTATTTTCAATTCAGAAATTATTATAATAATTTTAAAGTTATTTCTAAATGTGTGCTTATGCTCAATAATTAGGAGGTATATAATTTTCATAATGCTAGATAATTTTTCTTTAATCAGTGCTTTTGTTTTATAAAAAGTGATTTTGTCATCTTAAATGTTCACTGCCTATGCTTGTATATGCCTGAATTGAAATTTTCAAATTGTCCTTCATTCCATGTAATAGGTGACTTTTAAATGAGTTAATGTTATGACTTCAAAGTCAATTTTAATGGAGAAAATTTTGATAAAGAGGAGATTAGGGTTTCAATCTAAAACGTCCTGGGACTTTCTTCTTAGTGCTTATTCTACTGGCTTCAAGAATATTGATTCCTTTTCACCTCCTATATAAATTCCCAGTTAGTGGAGAATGTAACATGGAAATTGGGTCCTGGCCTACTGTAAATATTCAATAGATGTTTTGAATGATTGCATATTCACTCATTTCTGGGTAGGTATAATCAAGGAGGATTATATTAGCCCCTGAGAGATCTATTCTAAAAGGTGGATCTCTTTGATGACCATGGCCTTCAGTAGACTAAAGAGATTAGAGAACAGAGGACTTAATGGAAGCTGGGAAAGATATATTAGTCAGGACTCTTTCAGTTCTTTCCTTGAAACTGTATACCAAGTTAAACACAAAAAAAAAAAAAAAAAAAAAACCAGAAAAAAAAGGCATGTGTATGGGTGTGCAGTGGATGGCAGAATTTTACTAGGAGTCCAGCAATATTAAACTTAAAATTATGGTTGACCCTGTTCTGGCTTTTTAAAGCTGCCATTATGCAACATACCCGAAATGGTTTGGCTTTTATTAAGGGGATTTATTTGGTTACAAATTTACAGTTCTAAGCCCATAAAAGTGTCCAAACTAAGGCATCAACAAGAAGATACCTTCATTGAAGAAAGGCTGATGGCATCCAGAACACCTCTGTCAGCTGGGAAGGCACATGGCTGGTCCTTTGCTCTTGGGTTCTGGTTTCAAAATATCTTTCTCCAAAATGTTTCTGGACTTCCATCTCTCTTAGCTTCTCTCTCTCAGCTCCTGTATATTCTTGCTTGTCCTCCCAGTGTTTTTCTCTCTAAGCATCTGGTGGTCCTCTCTTAGCTTCTTCGGGACAAACCCCGGGCTTCATCTCTTAGCTTGGCATCTCCAAATGTCTTTCTGTCTGCATCTCCAAGCATCTGAGTCTGTGTCATTCCCTGAGCTATCTTAAGGACTCCAGTAAACTAATCAAGACCCACTTGAATGGGCAGGGTCATACCATGATGGAAATAATCTAATCAAAAGGTCTCACCCACAGCTGGGTGGGTCATATCTCCATGGAAACAACCTAATCAAAAATCCCACTCACAATAAGTCTGCCTCCACAAGATTGGATTAAAAGAACATGACCTTGAGGAGAAGGGGTAAGACGGCAGCATAGAGAGGAATGGAAGCTAAGTAGTCCCCCTGGAACAACTACAAAAAACCAGAAACAACTAGTAAATAATCCAGAATAACTGTGGGGGGACAAACGAGACCATCCACTCATCATACACCAACCTGAATTGGGAGGAATGCCCGAGAACACAGCATAAAATCTGTAAGTAAAACCTGTGGATCCAAGTCACGAGACCCTCTCCCGCATAGCCCGAGCTGCAAAGCCTCGTGGTGCCAGAGAGAAGCTCTCTCCCAGCAAGTGAATATAGCTCAGCTGAGCTCCAACTGGGGTTTTAAGTAGCGAGTGTGAACTGCTCACTACAGGTACAAATCCCCCAAAAACAGACAGAGGCTTTGGGTGACGACTGACTTTGGAGAGCCAGAAGGTCGCCTTGGACTGGGTCTGAAGGGGACTGTCTGTTTCTTTTTCGGCTCAGTGGAGAAAGCCCCAGTCATTTTCAGTTTCCAGGGCTGTAACTCAGAGAAGGGTGGAGACAGCACAAGCAGAAAGAGAGACCACCGAAATGCTAATGACCTCCACCTGGGGGTCTGTCTTCTCTAGAAGGAAAGGGGTGGGGCTCTTTCCATTCAGAACCAGACCCCAGAGCCTGGGGGAACATGGCCATACCTCCTCACATCAGTCAAGAATTATAGGCTAACAGGTGCCACCTGTTGGGCAGAAAAGCACAGTGACCTGAGGCATCACAGGGTGAAGCAATTTTCTAAGACACACCCTCAGGGAAACCAGATACTGAATATTTCTTCCCTCTGGGACCTGAGCCTGTTCTGGTCTGGGAAAACCTGATTTGGATAACCAAGGGAACCATGCCTAGATAACAGAAAATTACAACCTACACTAAGAAAAACAAACTTATGGCCCAGTCAAAAGAACAAACATACACTTCAACTGAGATACAGGAATTTAAACAACTAATGCTAAATCAATTCAAAAAGTTTAGAGAAGATATTGCAAAAGAGATAGAGGCTGTAAAGGAATCACTGGGCATATACGGCAGAAATCAAAAGTTCAACAAAACAACTAGTAGAATCTATGGAAATGAAAGGCACAACACAAGAGATGAAAGACACAATGGAAACATACAACAGCAGATCTCAAGAGGCAGAAGAAAATACTCAGGAACTGGAGAACAAGGCACCTGAAAGCCTACATGCAAAGGAGCAGATGGAGAAAAGAATGAAAAAATATGAGCAACGTCTCCGGGAAATTAAGGATGAAACAAAGTACAATAATGTATGTATCATTGGTGTCCCAGAAGGAGAAGAGAAGGGAAAAGGGGCAGAAGCAATAATAGAGGAAATAATTCATGAAAATTTCCCATCTCTTATGAAAGACATAAAATTACAGATCCAAGAAGTGCAGCGTACTCCAAGCAGAAGAGATCTGAATAGGCCTATGCCAAGACACTTAATAATTAGATTATCAAATGTCAAAGACAGAGAATCCTGAAAGCAGCAAGAGAAAAGCGATCCACTACATACAAAGGAAGCTTAATAAGACTATGTGCAGATCTCTCAGCAGAAACCATGGAGGCAAGAAGGAAGTGGTGTGATGTATTTAAGATACTGAAAGAGAAAAACCGCAACCAAGAATCCTATATCCAGCAAAGCTGTCCTTCAAATATGAGGGAGAGCTCAAAATATTTTCTGACAAACAGACAATGAGAGACTTTGTGAACAAGACACCTGCCCTACAGGAAATACTAAAGGGAGCACTACAGGGTGATAGAAGACAGGAGTGCATGGTTTGGAACGCAATTTTGGGAGATGGTAGCACAGCAATGTAAGTACACTGAACAAAGTTAACTATGAATATGGTTGAGAGAGGAAGGTGGGGAGTATGTGAGACACCACAAGAAAGGAGGAAAGATAAAGACTGGGACTGTGTAACTTGGTGAAATCTGGAGTTTTCAACAATTGTGACAAAATGTACAAATATGTTCTTTTACGAGGGAGAACAAGCAAATGTCAACCTTGCAAGGTGTTAAAAATGGGGAGGCATTGGGGGAGGGATGCAATCAGCATAAACTAGAGACTGTAACTAATAGAATCATTGTATTATGCTTCCTTTAATGTAACAAAGGTGATATACCAAGGTGAATGCAGATAAGAGGGGGGGATAGGGGAGGTATGTTAGACACTTAACATTGGTGGTATTGTCTGATTCTTTATTCTACTTGGATTTAAGGTTATTTTTCCTTTTGCTGCTTCCTAGCTGTCATTTTTTTTTCCTCTTTCTTTTGCCTCTCTACCCTCTATGACTCTCCCTCCTGCCTTGTGGAAGAAATGTAGATGCTCTTGCTTAGTATGAGCAGAATGTTCAATTAGGATGAACTTAAATGTTTGCAAATGAACAGGGGTGTTGGTAGCAAGATGTGAGAATAACTAACAGTGCTGAATGGTGTGTGAATGAGGTGGAAAGGGGAAGCTCAGAGTCATATATGTTACCAGAAGGAAAGTTGGAGGTCAAAAGATGGGAATGTATAAAACTGAATCCTATGGTGGGCAATGTCCATGATCAACTGTACAAATACTAGAAATGGCTTCCATGAACCAGAACAAATGTATGACAATACAATTAGAAGTTAATAATAGAGGGGCATATAGGGAAGAACTATATACCTATTGCAAACTATATACTACAGTTAGTATTTCAACATTTCTTCATAAACAGTAACAAATGTACTATACCAATACTACAAGTAAACAATTGAGGGGGGTTGGTTAGGGATAGGGGAGGATTAGAGCTTCCTTTCCTTTTTGCTTTTTTCATCTTTCACTTTATTTCTTGTCTGGAGTAATGAAAAGTTTCTAAAAATTGAACAAAAATTAAGTGTGGTGTTGGATGCACAGCTGTATGAGGGTACCCAGGGGCAGGTGATTGTACACTTTGGATCTTTGGATAATTGTATGGTATCTGAACAATCTTAATAAAAATGAAAAACAAACAAACAAAAAAAAAACATGAGCTTTCCTGGGGTACATAACAGTTTCAAACTGGCCCAGACCCTACTGGCTCAAATGACTTCACCCTGTTTTTCATTCCTCCACCCATCTCTGTGCTTGGGTTATTTCTTTGTATAGGATTTATTTCTCTCACAAATGAGATGGACTTCTTCCAGATAGCCAAGATGTTAACTAGCAGCCTCAGCTTAGAAAATCCAACAAAAATGGAAATTATTTTCCCAGAAATCTCTGTCAATTCTAGGATTTTATTGGTTCTACCTGGTACCTTACCATCTCCCTTAGGTCAATCTCTATTACCTAGCAAATGGGATATTATGCTTGGCCTGACTGGGTCACTTTCCCATCCCTGTGGCTATAGCAAGGTAGAAACTATCAGCCCACAAGAGTCACATGAAAAGAGGAAGGGGTAGTTCTTCCAAGAATGTGATGCAGAGATAGTCACAATAACACATGCCCAGCACCAAGAACACACAGATACATTGTAGGTGTTCAAAAGTATTAATTGCATAAATGAATGCCTACTGCATAAAAGAGGGATAGAGGAACAAATTAATATATATGTCAGACACTATACCAAAAGTTATAAAAATTTACTTTCCTTATTTATCTCTTTATTATACTCATTTAAAGATAAGCTAACTTAAGTTCAGTGCATTGTCTTCTGCCTGTACAAAATAATGAGTGAATGAACAGGGTTTCTAAGCATTAAATGTAGTTCTGCATAGGTTTTGTTCTCTGCCCTTATGATACACCCTTTCTATTGATGTTTTTCTATTTCATTAATTTCAAGGGCCGTATATTATGACAATTCTCACATTTGTTGCTCCAGAAAAGTATTTCTCCTGATCCCCATTACATTATCCACCTGACTTCTGGACAGAACAACTTTGACATCTCTCAGGCATCTTAAATGATTTTTCCCCATTTTTCCTAATCTCATTTTTCTGTTCTTCCCAACCTCACATTCTTCCAGTAGCCATTATCGTGATGAACAGACCCCAGTGTCAAGTGAAATTTCCAAAGCCATAAATTGGGGCATCATCCTGATCTCTTCTTCATCTTAATAGCTCCATTCAATTCACTGCCATGTCATATCAAATCTGTCTTCCAAGCCCATCCCTTTTCCTTTGACCCCATTTCCATTGCCTTCTTTGAATTACAGCAAATGTTTTCTCCCAAATTCATTTAATATAATCATATCCCTAAATTTTTGCAATCCAAACGGTGTTTTAAAAATGCAAACCTGATCATTTCTCTCTTCTCTAAATCCAAATCCAACAATAATTTTCTGTTGCTTACGAGTGCAAGCTCTTTAGTATGGTGGCATCCAAAATCCACTGTAATACAGTCCCTAACTCCATCTCAGCCCTCACCTTCACACTTCCTGCCTTGGAACACAGTGTCTCAGGCAATATTGGAGTCACCAAAATGAGTTTTGCAGCCTCGTATCTTCCTGTCTTTGTAAATCCTCCTCCATCTCTTTAATATTCTCTGTCCATCTTTCTCATCTTAAATATGTGCCAGCACTAAGCTTGAGTGTCTCCATTTCTAGGAAGGCTTCCTTGACGTCTCAATTCCAGGCTGATTGGAGACACTGGAATTTTATGGGTTTCCATAGCAGTCTGTGCTTACCTGAATTATAGTATTCATTTCACAGGGATGGATTTGACTCTTGTACATTTCTCCCATTTCATTAAACATTTTGGGGCAAGGATTACAATTTTCATCTCTACATTCCAATAGTCTATCCCAGTATTTTGCTTACAGTATGTTAGTCAAATCAGTGAATGAATGACCTGAAATCCAACTGATTTTTTGACAGCTTTATTGAGATATAATTCACATACCATTCAATTTACCCACTTTACGTGTACCATTCATGTATGGCATATTCACAAGGTTGTGCAACTGTCACTGCAATCAATTTTAGAGCATTTTCATCACTCCAGAAAGAAACCCTCTACTCATTGGCAATTATCCCCCATGTTTCCCCAAACCCACAAACCCTAGGCACCTATGAATCAACTTTCTGTCTCTATAGATTTGACTGTTCTGGACATTTTATCCAAATGAAATCATGCAATGTATGCTTTTTGCTCACTGGCTTCTCTCACTTAGCATATTTTCAAGGTTCATCCATGTTGTAGCATGTATCAATAATTTATTACTTTATATTGCATACAGTGTGGTGTTCCATTGTATGCATACATCACATTTTATTTGTCCATATATCAGTTGATATACATTTTGTTTGTTTTCATTTTAAGGCTATTATGAATAATGCTGTTATGAATATTCATGTATAAGTTTTTGTGTAGGCATATATTTCCATTTCTCTTGGGTATATACATATACTTAGTGAAATTAGTGGATCACATGGTAACCCTAAATTTAAACTTTTTAGGAACTTCCAAAGTGTTTTCCAAAGTGGCTGCACCATTTTATATTCCAACCAGCAATGTATGAGGGTTCTAATTTCTTCATATCTTCACCAACACTTGTTATTGTCCATTTATTTATTTATTTATTTATTTATTTATATTATAGCCATCCTAGTGTGTATGAAATGGTTTCTCATTGTGGTTTTTATTTGCGTTTCCCTGATAGCTAATGATGGTGATCATCTTTTCATGTGCTTATTGGCCATTTGTATTTCTTCTTTGGAGAATGTGTATTCAAATCCTTTGCCCATTTTAAAATTGGGTATTGGCTCTCTATTGTTAAGTGTTAAGAGTTCTTTATATATTCTTGATACAAGTCCCTTATCAGAAATATTCTTTTAAAATATTTCATCCCATTCTGTGGATGTCTTTTCACTTTCTTGATGGTATCTTTGAAACACAAAAGTTTTTAATTTTGAAGCTCAATTAATTTTTTTATTTTATTGCTTGTGCTTTTGGTGTCACATCTAAGCAAAACCAATCCAAGTTCATGAATAAAACCATGGTTTTCTTCTTAGAGTTATATAGTTTTAGCTCTCGCATTTAGATCTTTAATCCATTTTGAGTTAACTTATGTATATAGTGTGGGGTAGGGGGGTACAGCTTCATTCTTTTGCGTGTGCATATCCAGTTGTCTAAATACAATTTGTTGTAAAGCCCATTCTCTCCCCATTGCATGGTCTTGGCTCTCTTTTTGAAGAACAATTGACCATAAGTATGAGGGTTTATTTATGGAACATTCTCTTTCATTGATTCATGTTCCTTTCCTTGTGCCAACACCACACTCTCTTGATCACTGTATCTTCATAGTAAATTTTGAAATCAGGATGTGTGAGTCCTCCAACTTTGTTCTTTTCCAAGATTGTTATGGATATTCTGAGAAACTTGCACTTCCATATGAAATTTTAGTATCAATTTGTCAGATTCTTCAAATAGCGACCAGGGATTTTGACAGTCATTGCACTGAATCTGTAGATCAATTTGGAGAGTACTATTGGCTCAATAATATTTAGGCTTTCGATCCATGAAAATGGAATGTCTATCCATTTATTTAGGTCTTTTTAAATTTTCTTCTATAATGTTTTATAGATTTCAGAATATAACTTTTTCACTTCATCTGAAAAATTTAATTCTAAGTATTTTGTTGTTTTTGATATTATTGTAAATGTAATTGTTTTCTTAATTTCATGATCAAATTATGCATTGCAAGTTACAGAAATACAACTGAGTTTTGTATATTGATCTTATATCCAGCAAACATGCTTGACTCATTTATTAGTTCTAAAAGATTTTTATGGTTGCTTAAAATTTTCTATCTACAAGTTCATGTCATCTGCCAACAGAGTTCGTTTTACCTCTTCTTTTCCAATCTTGATGTCTCTTTTTTTTTTTTTTTCTCATTTTTTGCATAAGTACCCTGGCTAGAACCTCCAGTACAAAACTGAATAGAAGCTGAAAGAGAAGACAGCTTTGTCTTGTTTCTGATCTTAGGGGCAAATTATTCAGTTTTTCCTCATTATGTATGATATTAGCTGTAGGGTTTTTGTATATTCTCTTTATCAAGTTGAGGAAGTTCCCATCTAGTCCCAATTTGTCAAGTTACTATCATGATAGATGCTAGATTTTGTCATTTTTTTCTTCTGTTGAGATGCTCATGTGTTTTTGTTTTTTATTCTATTAATGTAGTATATTACATTACTTGATTTTCATATGTGGAACCAACCTTAGATTCCTAAGATAAATCCCAGTTAGTGATTGCCTCTAAACCTTTTAAAATGTTGCTCAGTTCAATTTTGCTCATATGTTTTAACATTGTAGAGGCATAAAAGATACTGGTCTGTAGTTTTCTTATGATGTCTTTGTCTTGTCAGTGTAATATATACAATGCATAGAAAATTCAGAGAATGAATTGGAAAGTGTTCCCTACTTTTCTTTTCTTTTTTTTTTTTTGGAAGTTTATGAAGAACTGATCATTTCTCCTTAATTGTTTGGTAGAATTCACCAGCTGAAGCCATCTGGGCCAGGACTTTTCCTTGTGGGTAGTTTACAATTACTAATTCATTCTCTTTAATGTTATAGGTTGTTGGGGATTGAATCATGTCCCCTGCAAAAGGGATGCTCAGATCCCAACCCTTGGTCCTGTGGATGTGAACTCATTTGTAATTAGGAACTTTGAAGATGTTATTAGTTAAGGTGAGGCCAAACTGAATGAAGATGGGTCTTGATCCAATATGATTGAAGTCCTTATAAGCAAAGATTATTAGACACAGAAAGAGAAGCTGTGGGGAACAGCCAGAAGCTGGAAGTCAATGAGAACTAGCAGAGAAAGAAGATGGTGCCAAGTGCATTGTCACATAATAGAAAAGCCAAGGACTGAGTATTACTGCCAGCCAGCACCATGACAGTGTAGTTTTCAGGGAGAAAGCATCGCCTTTGTGATGCCTAGATTATGGACTTCTGCTAGCCTCAAAACTGTAAGCCAATAAATTCCCATTTCTTAATCCAACCCATTGTATGGTATTTATTTGAGCAGCTGGGAAATGTAAACAGTCTATTTAGATTTTATATTGCTTGAATCAGTTGGTGTACTTTGTATCTTTCTAGGAATTTGTCTGTTTCATCTAAGTTATTTTGTTTTTGGCATACAATTGTTCATTGTATTTGCTTACTATCTGTTTTCTTTTCCTGAATAGAGAAGTTGTGGGCTTACAGAACAATCATGAATAACATACTGTATTCCTATCTACCACCCTATTATTAACACCATGCATTGGTGTGAAACATTTGTCACAATTGATGATAGCATTTTTTTATAATTGTACTATTAACTATAGTCCATAGTTTAATTTAGGGTCCACTGTTTGTATCCCACATAATGGGGAGGGCAGTGAGTTTACCTGCAGATTTAGCGTAGAGAGAGAGGCCAAATCTGGGCAACAGAAGAGGTTCTCTTGGGGTGACTCTTAGGCATAATTATAAGTAGGCTTAGTCTCTTCTTTGCAGTGACAGGCTTCATAAGGGCAAGCCCCAAGATCAAAGCTCGACCTTCTAAACTGGTAGTCCTCAATGGTTTTTTAGCCATGTTTTGTAGATTTCTGCACACAATTTCTTGACATCCTTGGCTAGAATAAATTTAGATGTTTGAATCTTTTAGTTGCTATTGTGAATAGATTTTTTATCTTGATTTCTTCTTCTAATTGTTCCTTGCTTTAGTATAGAAATACTCCTGATTTGGGGGTGTTGACCTGGTACTCCACCAGTTTGTGGAATTCAGTTATTAGCTCTAGGAGCTTTGTTGTGGATTTTTCAAGATTTTCTGTATATAGGATTATGTCATCTGCAAGTAGGGACTGTTGCTCTTCTCCCTTTCCAATTTGGATGCTTTTATTTATTTTTCTTGCCTACTTGCTCTGACAAGAACTTCCAGTATAATGTTGAATAATAGTGGTGACATGGCCATCCTTGTCTTGTTACTGATCTTAGTGAGAGCTTTCTGTCCTTCATCATTAAGTAGGATTTCAGCTGTGGGCTTTTCATATATGCCCTTTACCATGTTGATGAAGTTTCCTTCTATACCTAGGTTTCTAAGTGTTTTTATGAAGAAGGGTGCTGTATTTTGTCAAATGCCTTTTCTGCATCAATTGAGATGATCATGTGTTTTTTCCTTCATTCTGTTAATGTGGTGTGTTACATTAATTGATTTTTCTTATGTTGAACCAACCTTGTATATGTAAGCTATATCCTACTTGATTATGGTGTATTATTCTTTTAATATGCTGTTGGATTCAGTTTGCTAGTATTTTCTTGAGGAATTTTACATTTGTATTCTGAAGAGTTATTGGGCTGTAGTTTTCTTTTTTTGTGTAGTTATCTTTATCTGGCTTTGGTATGAGGGTGATGTTGGCCTCATAGAATGAATTAGAGAGTATTCCTTCCTCTTCAATTTTTTTGAAGAGTTTGAGCAGAATTGGAGTTAATTCTTTCGGAACATTTGGTAGAATCCCCTGTGAAGCCATCTGTTCCTGGACTTTTCTTTGTTGGGAAGTTTTTGGTTACTGATTCAATGTCTCTACTAGTAATTGGTTTGTTGAGATCTACCATTTCTTCTTGAGTCAATGTAGGTAGTTCATGTATTTTCAAGAATTCTTCCATTTTTTCTACGCTATTTAACTTATTATTGTACAGTTGTTCATAGCATCCTCTTATAGTCCTTTTTTTCTCAGTTGGGTTAATAGTAATGTCCCCCTTTACATTTTCTGATTTTCTTTATTTGTATCCACTTTTTTTTTCCTTGACAGTCTAGCTAATAGTATGTCAATTATATTGGTCTTTTCAAAGGCCAACTTTTGGTTTCAGTGATTTTCCCTATTGCTTTTTTTTTTTTTTTTTTCTTTCCTGTTTCATTTGTCTCTGCTCTCAACTTTGTTATTCCCTTCCTTCTGCTCAATTTGGGCTTAGTTTGCTCTATTCTAGTTCTTCCAGTCTGGAGGTTAGGTCTCTGATTTGAAGCCTTTCTTTTTTAAAGTGAGTATGTAGCTCTATAAATTTCCCTCTTAGCACTGCCTTTGCGGCATCCCATACGTTTTGGTATGTTGTATTTTCATTTTCATTTGCCTCAAGATATTTCCTGATTACCCTTGTGATTTCCTTTTTGATCCATTAATTAACAGTCTGTTTAATTTCCATACTTTTGTGACTTTTTTATTTATCCCTTTGTTATTGATTTTTATGTTCATTCCATTGTCTTCAGAGAATATACCTTGTATAATTTCATTTTTTTTGAATTTACTGAGACTTATTTTGTGACTTAACAGTCCAGGTCTGTCTTGGAGAATGAACCATGTGCTCTTGAGAAGAATGTGTATTCTGTTGTTGTTAGGTGAAGTGTTCTATACATGTCTTTAAGTCTAGTTATTTTAGAGTATTGTTGAAATCTTCCATTTCCTTATTGATCTTCTGACTAGATGTTCTATCCGTTATTGAAAGTGGTGTACTAAAGTCCCCTATTAACATAGACCAATCAGTTTTCCCTTTAATCTGTCAGTATTTGTTTCATATATTTTGAGGTTCTCCTGTTAGGTGCATATATATTTATAATTGTTATATCTTCTTGTTGAATTTTCCCCTTTATTGGTATATAATACCATCTTTGTCCCTTGTAAGTGTTTTTGACTTAAAGTCCATTTTATCTGATATTAGGAAAACCACATCTTCTCTCTTTTGCTTACTAGTTGGATGGTGATTTTTTTCCCATCCTTTCTTTTTCAATCTACTTCTGTCTTTGAAATTAAGGTAAGTCACTTGCAGATAGCATATAGTTGGGTCATGCTTTTTTTTTTTTTTTAATCCATTATGCCACTTTACATTTAAAGACACTACTTTATGTTTAAAGACACTTCTGTCATTTTGCTATTTAGCCTTTGTATGTCTTGTTCTTTTTTGCCCCTCAATTCTTCCATCAGTGCCTACTTTTATATTTATTTTATTTTTTGTGTTGTACCTTGTGTGCCTTCTCTTTTCTGTCTACATATATTTTTCATCTATTTTCCTTGGTTACCACAGGGTTAAAATTTAACATCATGATATATAACAATCATGTTTGATTTGATACCAACTTAACTTCATCGTGTACGCATGTACTTTCTTATGACCCTCTGTCCCCATTTGCTATTATTTTTATTTTTATAAAGTTAGTAATTATGTTCTCTGTTTCATTGCTGATATAAGCCATTTGAGCCTTCTCTCTATTATTCTGTTATCCCCAGTACTGAATGGCACAGTATGTCATGGTTCTAAATTCCCAGGTAGGGTTCATGTTGGATATGATAGGTATGATGCATCCCCATTAATTCAGTCCTCAAAGTCCACTAGGGAGAGTGGCAATATGAGTTTTGGAGATTCTTGTTCTTGAATAGCAGTAAAGGCTTGGGTACATCTCCGGTATTTTATCCAAAGGGCCTGACAGGGTTTGATAAATATAGGAAAGTGTATCAGATTATCCAACTATGAGCAGAGAGAGGGAGTATTTGGTCAGATTCCATATTCCAAATGGACATGGGTGTTTCTTTGGAATTCAATCCAATGGGTAGATTGAAAGTCATGCTGGAAAGATCCATCTCCTGGAAGGAGAAATGGTAAACAACAGTCACTGTTGAAGTAAGATCCATTTTCCAGAAATGCTGGGTTGGGTAGAAGGTAGGACAATCAGTTGGGAATAAAGAGATGACACAAGGCAGAAGCTTAATTACTCAGGCCAAGACCCCTTGGCCTAGGGATTACATTGATACTTGGAGCTCACCCCAAAGGCCCCACACCCCTGGACTCTCATTGTATAGTAAATGAGAGACAGTAGAATAGGGAGGGCACATGGGGAATTAAGTCCATCATTTGTGCCTGATCCTGGATCTTTCAGATTCCATTCTAATCTTGGAGTAAATAAGGTCAGGAGTTCCAGTGTTTCTGAGAATTACAGAAACCAGGGAAAGCATTCTCATAACTATCAAGAATATGGACAACCTGCCCTGAGTCTCCCGATCATTGCATTCATTTCCATCTGGCTGTACAGAATCCCTATTTGTCTCTTTGGTGGACGGTATAAATAGATTAACCTCCATAAGGAAAATCTGAACTTCATCCAGAGGCTACTGGCTGGTGATTTTCCTTCTGATAATTTAAATGTCTCCATTTAATTACATCTTCTAATGGTAAATTTTGACTTAGCATAAATCATTTAAAAACACAAATTCCCATATAGTTTTCACAATGTGAAAACTCTTAACATGTGTCTGTAGCAGTAGGTAGGATTCTTCATTCAGCACAAGTATTTTTATTGTGGGCTTCATTTTCTTATTTGGAATAAGAGCATTCATATTTTCATTCACTGATTTAATATGATGAATAAAAACACAGAGCTAATATACTATTTCTAAAGTTTTGGATAAAAGACACTTTTATAAACTTGTTCAGTGTTGTTTCCCATTTAATTAAATGATCATCTTCAATTAATTGGTTCTTTTCTATTTCATATCTTTGAAATCACCAGTGTCATTTCTGTTCTCACAGAGCTTAGTTGATACAATTATTAGACATCCTCTCAAGGCTCTGTAGAGTCTATAAAAAAGGATAAAGTTCCAAAATGAAACATGAAACAGCAAAGTTTCCATTTACAAAGAAAGTCGTCAAATATTAGATAGAGAGGTTTTCTATTCCATTTCTTAAATTTGGCCTAAACATTAACCCTCTCTCAGATGTATACTTCGTTCTAACTCGATTCTATTCATTCCCTAATCTTTCTTTCTGAAGTTTTTGATCAAAAACATAAATGAAAGACTTTGTGTTGGATATGTTGTGAAGTTAATAATTACTTTCATAAAGCATATTCCATTAGGTATGAACAGAGTAGGTGAATTTTCACAGGAATTCTTCTTATCATTCTTGCCAATTGCCTGAATGAATTTGGAATATATATATATATATATGTATATATAGTCTGATTTTATTTGTTTAACAAGTAGCCACAGTTGATTCTAAATATTTTACAACCTCTTCCTCTTCTCATGGCTGGTAAATTTTATTACTTTTCTTATCTTAATTACCCATAATATATTCAGTGTTGTTGGATATAGAAAGAATAGGTTGAGAGGGGTGGGAAGAAACATTTCATTCTGATCATTCATTGAATCAATAATTATAGTTCGAAAATTCATTAGATGCCAGGCCCTTTCCAAGACACAGATTTCGTTAAGTCAAGACAAGATACAAGTTCCTTCCCTCAAGGAACTTAGATTCTAATTCAATGATTACAATGGGTTAATACAATAATTTTTATTTAGTTAGTTTTTATTACTTTTATGAGATAAAAGAATACATAAAAATCATTAATTATCCTAGTTCTCATTATCTGTAATATTGCATTTTTTCATTTTCATGATTATTCTTTTTAAGCTTTTGCTGTGAATATTATACATGTTTGTATTAGTTTATGTCAGTAATTCAATAATTAAAGTATCCATTTTTAGTAATCAAATAGAAGTCAGAGGCTATAGCTTTTTTATGTACTTTATAATTTTGACTTACATGTCACTTCACAGGATAAAGGCTCCATCCTCTAGTTGTTTTTCATTTTGTGGTGTTCTCTTTAATCTTAGAAATTAAAAAAAGGAATATTCTTTTGAAGCTACTGTTACTAAATATTTATAATATCTATACATGTAACTGAAAATTAGTTAATGACTTCCTAAAAATTTTGGAACATATTTACACCTTTCAACTTTAGATAAGAAGGCTTGTTTATTGGTGATGATTCAGTTATTTGACATAAAAATTGAACGAAAATGATTGATTTTATTTGCCAGTTCCTGAATATTGGGGATGTGTGGATGAAATAGCAACTATCCAGCATTCTTGTTCCAATTTCCTATACAAAATTCAAGGGTGGTCAAGGTCACTCCTACAGCCCCAATCTGTGTGCTCAGTGAGATATTTGATATTTACATCTAAATTATTTGGGCTCTACACTAATCTTCAAGATCTCAGCTCTGATCTCTTCTTACCTAAAAACATGCTTTGTGGCAGGCCTGTTGCATTAATTTCTCTTTTCTATTTAAACATAATTTCTTGCTTCAGTTTGTTGTATAAACATTCTGAATTTTTCATAATTACTCAGTCTCACAGCTTGGCAAATTATGATTTGAGGCAGTGTTTTGCTAATTTTTCAAGTCTTTCTTAGATTGGCTTTCTAACTGGATGTGAAAAATTTGCAGTTCATGTTTTAACATTTCCTGCTAGTTTTGACACATTATATAAGCTGCCCAGATCCTTCTACGTGGCTCATAAGAAGGCAACCTCTTTTTTTGCTTGCTTGTCTGTTTTTTTGGTGTGCAGAATTATTTTTTGAGTGTGCAAGCAATCCTGCCAAAGATTATTTTACAATAGGTAGTTGTTCTGGAGTTTAAGTAGCAATAAAAAACAACCTCTGTTCCCAATTTTGAAAATCTAATTAAGAAAAAAAATCATCATTTTATATCGCTTATGTCTCTTTGAATTGAAATTTTAATATAAACTTAACTTCCTATTCATTTGGCACATAAAATTAATAAAACATTAAATATCTGGACTGCTACCAGTGTGAGGAACTAGACTGATGTGAGCATGCGATGTGTGTGTGTGTTACAACCAGTGATGAATTCTTGATGTAATTGAAATGTAGAGCTTAGACAGATAAAGTTCAAAAAGAAGGAAATTTATTTATGGGCAAGATTACTTCCAGTTAGATCTTAGCTTCATTTTGAACATTTCCATAGCAGATATCTATAAAATGCCCAACAGAACAAAACAAGAACATTTGTTTAAAAAAATCCATGAAATCTTAATACTGTGAACAATTCATTGTACACTGTGGATGATTGTAGGGTATGTGAATATATCTCAATAAAACTGAATTTTTAAAAAATGCATGAGTTCTTTTTTTGATTCTAAACTATTAATTCAAGACCACCAGAAACAGCACATTTTAACTTATATAAAGATAATTGGATCACTGTGGCTTTAGGAAAATTTATGTTTGATAACTTGTATATTGAAGGAATGTAAGGATTCTGGGTCATATTCAGAATTTCTTAAGGTAATCATTAGAGAAAATGAAGGTAAATTCTCTTCTTAAACATTTCCTGCTGTTCTTGTCCTTAGTCTAGATTGATTCTGGGTCTATCTCACTTTATTTCTCAAATTCTCATAAATTATCAGAAGATTCTTTTTCTATTGGTGGTAAATTTATAGTATGTGTAAACATCACCTCAATTTAGTTTTAGAACATTTCTATCACTCCATAAAGTTCTGTCATTTCCATTTGTAATCAGACCCCATTTCCACCCCCGAATTCTAAGAAACCACAGTTTTGTTTTCTTGACATTTTATATGAATACAATTATACAAAATTTAGTCTTTTGGGGCTGGCTTTTACTTAGCATACTACTTTTGAAATTTGTCTGTGTTGTAGGGTGTATCAGTAGTACGTTTGTTTTTACTGCTGGATAGTACTCCATTTATGACTATACCACATTTTGTTTATTCACTCCCAGTTGATGGGTATTTGAATTATTTCCAGTTTTTTACTATTATGAATACTGCTGCCATTAAACAGTCAGATACTTGTCTTTATGTGTGCTTGTGTTTTTTTCTTTTGAGTAAATTCCTAGGAGTGGAGTTTCTGGGTTGAATTTATGTTTAAGAAACTGGCAAGGTGTTTTTCAAAATGGCTGTACTGTTTTACACCCTTAACAGGATGTCTGTGGATTCTAGTTTATTTACATCCTTGCTAACATTTAGTATTGTCCTTTTTTTTTTTTTTTACATTATAGCCATCTTAATGGGCATGGCTTTGGTGGTTAAATTTGCATCTTCCAATGTAGTAATAATGCTAAGCATCTTTTTAAGTATGTTTTAGCCATTTGTATATGTATTTTTTGTGAAATGATTCTTCAAATAATTTGCCAGGTCTTTGTTGGGTTGTTTTTTTTATTTTTGTTGGAGGGGGTGATTTAAGAATTCTTTATAGATTCAGGATACAAGTCCTTAATTAGATATATTATTTGTAAATTTTTTTCTTGTCTAAAACTTGTCTTTCTACTTTCTTAGTGACGTCTTTCGAAGTGCAAGCAGTTTTAATTTTGATGAAGTCTACTTTATCAGGTTTTTCTTTTACGGATCATGGTTTTAGTGCCATATCTAAAAGCTCTTTACCTAACCCAAGGTCATGAAGACTGTCTGCTATGTTTTCTTCCAGGCTTGTATACTTTTTGTTCAGGCATTTAGTCTATGATTAATTTTGAGTTAATTTTTTTGTTTGGTATGACTAAGGGTCTAAGATAAGCTGTATTTTGTATGTAGATTTCCAATTGTCTCAACATAATTTGTTGAATAGATTTAACTTTCCCCCCATTTCTTTGTGTTTATAGCTTTGCTAAAACAAATTGACCATAAATGTAAGGGTTTATTTTTGGACTGTTAATTTTGTTTCATTTATCTGTGTGTCTTTTCTTGCACTAATACAACATTATCTTGATTACTATAGCATTAAAGTAAGCTTTGAAATCAGGTAGTGTAAATCCCCCAACTTGGTTTTTTTTTTGTGTGTGTTCTTAAAAAAATTAATAGACTTTATTTTTAGAGCAATTTTAGGTTTACAGAAAATTAAGCCAAAAGTTCAAAGGATTCTTACATACCCTTACTCTCTCGAACTTACAGTTTTCCCATAATATAAATCTCTTACATTAGTGTCATACATTTGTTTCAACTGATGAACCAATATGGATACACTATTATTAACTAAAGTCCAGGGTTTACATTAGGGTTCACTCTCTGTATCGTACAGGTCAATGGGTTTTGATAAATGCATAATGTCATGTATCCACTATTACATATCATACACAGCATTTTCACTGCCCTAAAAATGCCCTGT
The DNA here is from genome assembly GCF_015220235.1 of Choloepus didactylus. NCBI lineage: Eukaryota > Metazoa > Chordata > Mammalia > Pilosa > Megalonychidae > Choloepus > Choloepus didactylus. Next base: position 22,913,561 of record NC_051308.1, read on the forward strand.
GCTCCACCTAATAATCTCTCCTTCCTTGTCCCGCAAGCCTATCAACCACTGATAGTTTTGCTGTTGCTATAGATTTCTAGAATGCCAATAGTTGGAATCATACAACCTTCTCATACAGGCCACTTTTGCTAAGTAATTAGCATTTATGTTTCTTCTATGTTTTCTGGTAGCGTAATAGCTCAATTCCTTTTATTGAATAATAATATTTCATTGTATGGATGTATTAATCAGAGTTCTTTAGGAAAGAAAACCTGACAGGATATTTAATATTATTTAAATATTATGAGTCTTATGTGACTGTGGTGCTGGACAAGACCAAATTCCATAGGGTAGGCCACAAGCTGGGAACTTTGATGAAGATTTTTGATGAATTCCCTAGGAGAAGCTGGCTATCTGAAGTAAAGATGGAAATTCTCTCTTCTGACTGCTGAAATCTTCACTTCTCCTTTTAAGGCCTTCAAAGGATTGGATGAGATGTCTCTCATTGTTGAAAGCAATCTCCTTTGTTGATTGTGGGTGTAATCAGCCAAAGAAGCAATCAACTTAATGAATTAAATCCATGAAATATCTTCACAGTAACAATCAGACCAGTGCTTGCTTGACCAAACAACTGGATACCATAACCTGGCCCGGTTGACACATGTACTTAACCATCGCAATGCATATAACACAGTTAGTTTATCCATTCACCTTAGAAGGACATCTTGCTTGTGTCCAACTTTCAGCAACTATGCATTAAATTATAAATGAATTTCACACTGGCCTAAGTTGCACCCCTGCATCTGCTGATTCATTATTTGCTAATTTAGTTACCTGCAGTTAACCACAAAAAAAATGAAAAAGAAATCGGAAAATTTGGGAAATTCTAGGAGAAAAAAAAAAAAAAAAGATTTGTATGTTTCAAACCACCAGCCAAGCAAGTACAGGCCAAAACATGGTGAAGTCTGCCAGCCCAGTACAGGACTCATTTCCCTTTGTCCCCATATCTGCACTCCCATGAGAAAGTTTCCTTCATTATTCCTCTAGTGTTCTTGCTGATCTCATTTGTTGTGGTAATGATCTCAGTGCCTTTAAGAAAGCCCTAATAGTGTTCCAAACCGCAAGAGTAGTGGTGCTAGTAGTGGTTCTAAGCTTAAGAGAAGCCATGAAATGCTTCCTGTTAGTGAAAAAAGTAAAAATTCTTGATATCATTGAAAAAGAAAGAAAATTGTGTGGGGAGATTGGGAGGTTGTATGGTAAGAATGAATCTTTGATTCATGAAGTGATGAAACATAAAGACAAAATTCACGCTAGGTATTCTGTTGCACCTCAAACTGCAAAAGTAACTGCCATGGTGCATGGTAGGCTGTTGGTGTTTGCTTATAGCTGTGGTTTCAGCCATCCATGGTAGGTCTTGGAATGTGTCCACCATGGTTAAAGGAGCCCTACTCTACAGATTTTTATGTGGATATAAGTTTTCAAACCTGTAAGGGTAAATAGCTAAGAATGCAATTCCTGAATCAGACGATAAGATTATGTATGGCTTTTTAAGAAACTGCCAAACTATCTTTCAATGTGGCTGTACATTGTGCATTCCAACCAGCAATGAATGCAAGTTCCCATTGCTCCATATCCTCACCAGCATTTTCTTAAAAATTTTAGCCATTTAAAAAAATTTTAGTCATTAAGTTTTTGGATTTTAACCATTCTAATATGTATGTATTGGTATCCAGTTGTTTTAATTTGCAATTCTCTGATGACATACAATGTTCAGCATCTTTTCATGTTGACTTTCCATCTATGTATCTTCTTTGGTGAGGTGCCATTTCAGATCTTTTACCAATTTTTCAATTGGGTTCTTTGTTTTCTTATTGTTGAGTTTTAAGAGTTCTTTATTTTCCATCAAGTCCTTTGCCAGATATATGTTTTGCAAACATTTTCTCCAAGTCAATGGCTTGCATTTTCATTCTCTAAACAGTGCCTTTCACAAAACAGTTCTTAATTTTAATGAAGTACAACTTATCAATTTTACCTTTAATGTAGCATACTTTAGTTGTTTTATTTGAAACTCATCACCAAACCTAGGGGAAGCTAGATTTTGTCCTATATTATTAATTTTTTTTTAATTAAATTCAGTTTTATTGAAATACATTCACACACCATACAATCATCCATGATATACAATCCACTGTCCACAGTATGATAACACAGTTATGCGTTCATCACCACAATCCATCTCCGAACATTTTCCTTACATCAGAAAGAACCACAACAAGAATAAAAAATAAAAGTGAAAAAAAAACACCCGAATCATCCCCCCATCCCACCCCATTTGTCCTTTAGTTTTTGTCCCCATTCCTCCACTCATCCATACACTAGACAAAGGGGGTGTGATCCACAAGGTCTTCACAATCACACTGTCACCCCTTTGTCCTATATTATTTTGTAGACGTTTTATAATTTTGCATTTTATATTTAGGTCTTGTGCCGGGTTGAAGGTATTATGTCCCCCAGAAAAAGCCATGTACGTTGATGCAATCTTGTTGGGCAGATGTTTCAGTGCTGATTAGATTGGAATCCTTTGAGTATTTCCATGGAGATGTGACCCACCCAAACTGTAGGTGATAACTCTGATGAAACAATTTCCATGGAGGTGTGGCCCCACCCATTTAGGGTGGGTCTTGATTACTAGAGCACTATATAAGCTCGGACAGAAGGAACGAGCTTTCCACAGCCAAGAGGGACACTTTGAAGAAAGCATAGGAGCTGCAGATGAGAGAGAGTTTGAAGACAGCCGTTGAAAGCAGACTCTTGCTCCGGAGAAGCTGAGAGAGGACAAATACCCCAAGTGCAACTAAGAGTGACATTTTTGAGGAACTGCAGCCTAGAGGGGAACGTCTTGGGAGAAAGCCATTTTGAAACTAGAACTCTGGAGCAGAAGCCAGCCACTTCCAGCTAAAGGAGGTTTTCCGGACACCATTGGCCATCCTCCAGTGAAGGGACCTGATTGCTGATCTGTTACCTTGGACACTTTATGGCTTTAAGACTGTAACTGTGTAACCAAATAAACCCCCTTTTATAAAAGCCAATCCCTCTCTGGTGTTTTGCATTCCAGCAGCGTTAGCAAACTAGAACAGGTCTATTCTCCATTTTGAGTTAAATTCTGTGAAAGATGTAAGGTCAGTGTCTAGATTTATTTTTGTGCATGTGGATGTGCTGTTTCAGCACCATTTGTTGAAAAAAAATATTCTTTCTCATTAAATTGCCTTTTTTTCCTTAGTGAAAGATCAGTTGACTATATATGTGTGGATCTATTTATGGCCTCTCTATTTTGTTGCATTGATTTATTTGTCTGTTTTTTTCTCCAGTATCATACTATCTTGATTATTGTAGCTTAGTAGTAAGTTTTGAAGTTGGATAGTATCAGTACTCCAACTTTGTTGTTATTCGGTTCCATGTTGGCTTTTCTGGGCCTTTTGCGTTTCCATGTAAATTTTAGAATTAGTTTGTTGATATCTGCAAAAATAACTTGCTTGGATTTTGATTGGGACTGTCTTGAATCTATAGATCAATTTGGGAAGAACTGACACCTTAACAATATTGAATCTTCCTATCCATGAATGTGGAATATTTCCCCAATTATTTAGATCTTTACCTTCATCAGAGTTTTCTAATTTTCTTCATATAGACCTTGTACATAATTTGTGAGATTTATTCTTCAGTACATCATTTTTTGTATGTTAATGTAAATGGTATTGTGTTTTTAATGTAATTTTATTGAGATATATTCACATACCATACAATCATCTAAAGTGTACAATTGTTCACAGTTTCATCTTTAGTTGTGTGTTCAACACCACAATTTTTTAACATTTTCATTACTCCAAAATATAAAAATGAAAATAAGAATAGAAATAAAAGTAAAAGAGAACTCTCAAAGCATCCCATACACCTCCCCCCTCGTTTAATTTTTTTAATTGAAATATATTCACATACTATACAATCATCCAAAGTGGAAAACAATTGTTCACAGTATCATCATATAGTTGTGCATTCATCACCACAATCAATTTTTGAACATTTTCATTACTCCAAAAAATAAAAATGAGAATAAAAATATAAGTAAAAAGAACACCCAAAACATCCCATACTCCCCTTCTCCATATCATTCATTTACTTTTTGCCCCCATTTTTCTACTCATTTATCCATACACTGGGTAAAGGGAGTGTGAGCCACAAGGTTTTCACATTTACACAGTCACACGATATAAGCTATATAGTTATTGCCTTCAGGAATCAAGGATACCGGATTGCAGTTCAATAGTTTCAGATATTTCCTTCTAACTATTCTAATAAACTAAAAACTAAAAAGGGATTTCTATATAGTGCATAAGAGTTATCTCCAGAATGACCTCTCAACTCCATTTGAAATCTCTCAGCCACTGAAACTATTTTGTTTCAATTCTCTTTCCCCTTCTGGTCCAGAAGCTTTCTCAGTCACACAATGCAGGGTCCAGGCTCATCCCTGGGAGTCATGCTTCACACTGGCAGGAATATTTATACCCTTGGGAGTCATGTCCCATTTAGGGGGGAGGGCAGTGAGTTTACCTGCTGAGTTGGCTTAGAGAGAGAGAGGCCAAATCTGAGCAACAAAAGAGGCCCTCTGGGGGTGACTCTGTGGCATGATTATGAGTAGGCTTAGCCTCCTCTTTGCAGTAACAAGCTTCATAAGGGAAAGATAGACGACTCAGCCTACTAAGCTGGTGGTCCCCAATGCTTGTGAGAATATCAGGAGTTCTCCAGCTAGGCAAGTTTAATGTATCCACATTTTTCCACAGTCCCTCAAAGGGGCTTTGCAAATCTTTTTTATTCTCTGCCCAAATTACTCTGGGTTGTATCAGGGCTTCATGCTAACCTGTACCAACCAACAAGGTCTCACTCCCTAGTCAAGGTTCCATGAAATTACGACATTTGAGTAAACTAACCATACAATTAAATTTTATAGTGTGCTACAGAAAATATAGATTTTGCATCATGTAACCATCTCTTCCTTTGGTCCCATGCAGAAGCCAACATTTTAAAACATGGTTAATATCATCCTCTACCCTTTAGTCTGATCTACCCCAATCTCAGCCAAGTCCACTTCATTTATGTCTCCAATTGAGTCTGGTTTCCTTTTCAGCCTCTTTAACAGTTGATTCATAGGGTGATGCCGACACTCACAGCTGCTGAGCTCCGGCTCCGAGTCCCAGGTGCTACACAGACACCCGAAGCTCCAGGGACTGACCACGTCACACACAAACTGCTCAGAATCTCAAAATTTAGAAATCATTATTAAAACTCATGAATAAATGTGACTGCTGTAAGGGCTTACAATCTAGGAACTTTTACCTAAGCTGTCCCCTTATAACCCATGCTCCCAGATTCAATTCTCAGAGTTTACACATATTAGTGAGGCATTATAATGTTTGTCTTTTCATTCTGGCTTATTTCACTCAACCTATTGTTGAGTGAAATAAGCCATTTCACTTCATTGCGTACTTCACAACTTCGTTCCTTCTTGCTGCTCCCTCATGCAAAAACATTCTTATATTTGTATTTTAAAAACACTCATTGACCATTCTAGTTTTCACTTAGATATATTCCCAGTCTTTATCTGCTATCTCTCCTTCTGGTGTCATACAGACCCCTAACCTTCCTCTTTCAACCATATTCACAGTTATCTTTTTTTCAGTGTACTTACAATATTGTGCTACCATTACACAATATTGTGCTAGCCATTTCTAGATCTACACAATCAATTCTCTAGAACACTCTATATTCCTTCAACATCAAATGCCCTATCTCTACCCTCTTGCTATCTCCTGATATCTTCATTTCTACATTCTTCTCCAAACCTCTCTCTCCTGTCTTTTCCTATCTGTCTGTACCACTCTCTTTAGTATTTCCTGTAGAGGAGGTCTCCTGTTCATGAACTTTCTCAGTATCTGTTTATCTGTATATATTTTTAACTCTCCCTCATTTTTGAAGGACAGTTTTGCGGAATGTAGGATTATTGGTTAGCAGCTTTTCTCTTTCAGTATCTTGAATATGTCATGCCACTGCCTTCTCACCTCCATGTTTTCTGCTTAGAGATCCACACTTAGTCATATTGAGCTTCCCTTGTATGTGATGGATTGCTTTTCTCTTTCTGCTTTCAGAATTCTCTCTTTGACTTTGACATTTGAAAATCTGATTAGTGAGTGTCCTGGAGTAGGTCTATTTGGATCAATTCTTTGCTGTACACTGTGCTTCTTGGACATGTAATTTTATGTCTTTCATAAGAATTGGGAAATTTTCATTGATTATTTCCTCTATTATTCCTTCTGCCACTTTTCCCTTCTCTTCTCCTTCTGGGACATCTATAACACATATATTTGTGTGCTTCATGTTGTCCTTCAGTTCCCTGAGACCCTGCTCATATTTCCATTCTTGTCCCTATCTGTTCCTTTGTGTGCAGGATTTCAGATGTCCTGTCTTCCAACTCACTCATCCTTTCTTCTGCCTCTCTAAGTCTTCTGTTGTATGTCTACATTGTATTTTTCATCTCTTCTGTTGTGCTTTTCATTCCCATAAGTTCTGCCATTTGTTTTTTCAAGTTTATGAATTTTTCCTTATGATCACCCAGTGTCTTTTTTATATCCTTCATCTCTTTTGTCACATTCTCCTCACCTCATTGATTTGATTTAAAAGATTTGTCTGAACATAGATAATTAGTTATTTCAACTCCTGAATCGCAGTTGAAATGTTAATTTCTTCCTTTGACTGGGCCATATCTTCCCATTTCCTAATGTGGCTCATGATTTTTTGCTGGTGTCTTAGCATCTGACTTTCTTGATTGGTTTATTTTGGAGGTTGTTTTCTCTTTTTTACTTAAGGTTTTCTTGTTGGTTGACTTTGATCTCTATCTTTTCTTCTTTCTCTCCCTGGCCAGTTGTCAGATTGGCTTTGTTCTCCCATTCTTCCCTGCAAAATCAGGTGTCTACCAGGGCCTGGGATGGTAGTTAGGTACTGTGAATCCCAGCAAGTTCACTATATGTGGTGATACAAATCTGCTGGCTTCCAGTGGTGCTCTATCTTCCAGTAGTTAGCAAGACCTGGGTTTGTTTGGGGGCCCTGCTTTAACAGTTGGGTCTTCCCTATTTCTCAGCCAAAACAGGGCGGGGTTTCCATACAGGTTGTGTAGACTGTCCAGCAGATGGCACTGTTTGGTAACTTAATCATCCTCAGAGTCTGTTTTGCCTCCAAGCACAGGCTTTATCTGACCCAGCTGGGTGAAACTGCAGAATTCCTATGCCCTCACTTTTTTTCTCCTGGCCCTGGGGTCTGAGTTCTCTGAGGGAGGGCTGCTACTTGAGCTGTGCACAGTCTGCCTTTTCTTAGGGAATATAAACACTTTTGGTGTGATGGATTACATTAATTAATTTTTGAATGTTGAGCCAGCCTTTCATACCTGAAATAAGTCCTTTGTCATGCTGTTTAACACTTTTTATACATTGTTGAATTTGATTTGCTAATATTTTGTTGAGGATTTTTCCATCTATATTCAAGAGGATATTCATCTGTAGTTCTTTCTTGTAATGTCTTTATCTTGATTTTGGTATTAGAGCATGTTGGCCTCTTTGAAGGAGTTAGGAACTGTTGTCTCTGCTTCCATTTTCTGGAAGAGATTGTAGGAGATTGGTATCATTACTTCCTTAAATTTTGACTCAATTATTGTTTCAATTCTAATAGATATAAGCTTATTCAGATTTTTTATTACTTCTTGTGTGAGTTTTGGCAGTTTGGTCTTTCAAGGAATTGGTCCATTTCACCAAAGTTAACAAATGTAGACATAGAGTTTTTCCTAATACTTCTGTATTATTCTTTTAATATATGGAATTTATGTCTTCTCCCTTGTTTTCTTGGTGGCCTGGCTAGAGGTTTATCAATGTTACTGATCTTTTCAAAAAACCAGGCTTTTGGTTTCATTGATTTTCTCTATTGTTTTCCTGTTTTCAATTTCTTTAATTTCTGCTATAATTTTCATTTCTTTTCTTCTGCTTGTATTAAGTTTGTATCATTCATCTTTGTCTAGTTTCCTTAGGTGGAAGCTTAGATTGTTGTTTTAGATCTTTTCTGAAATACCCATTCAATTCTATAAATTTCCCTCTGAGCACTGATTTCCCTGTATCCCACAAATTGTGATAAGTTGATTTTTATTTTAATGTTTTAATTTATATCAAAATGTCTTTTCTATTGAGAATTCTTATTTGACTCACGTTATTTTTAATCTCCAAATATTTGGGGATTTTCTAGCTGTCTTTCTGTTATTGGTTTTTAATTTAATTGTGTTATAGTCTGAAAACATAATTTGTATGATTTCTATTTTTTTTTTAAATTTGCTTGGTCATGTTTTATGGCCCCAAATGAGATTTATCTTGGTGAATTTCCCACATGAGATTGAGAAGCTCAGGTATTTTGCTGTTGTAGCATGAAAAACTCTGTAAGTGTCAATTAAATCATATTGGTTGAGGTGCTATTCAGTTCAACTATATCCTTACTGATTTTATGCCTGCTTGGATCTGTCAATTAATGAGAGAGCTGTGTTAAAGTTTCCAATTACAAGACTGAATTTGTCTGTTTCTCATTTCACTTCTATCCGTTTTTGCTTCACTTATTTTGAAGCTCTGTTTTTAGTAACATGCACTTTAAAGATTTTTTTTTTTGAAGGGATGGAGAATTGACCTCTTTATCATTATGTAATGCCTCCTCTTTACCCCTGATAATTTCTCTTCCTTCAAAGTTTGTTTTGTCTGAAATTAATATAGCAAATCTAGCTTTCTTTTGATTAATGTTAGCATTAATATATATTTCTCTAACCCTTTACTTTTAATCTATCTGTGTCTTTATAGTCAAAGTGAATTTCATAAAGATAACATATAATTGGGTCTTTTGCTGTTGTTTATTCATTTTATCAGTCTCTCTTTTAATTGGTATATTTAGATAAAGTGATTATTGATACAGTTGGATTGATATCACATTTATAACTGTTTTTTATTCATTGAATTTGTTCTTTGTATCTTTTTACCTACCACCCTTTTACTGTCATCTTTGGTTTTGAGTGTTTTATGTGATTAAGTTTTTTCTCCTCCCTTAACATAATGATTATGCTTCTTTTTAGAAAGAAATGATTTTAGTGGTTGCCCTAGGGTTTGCAGTATAGATTTATAACTAATATAAGTCTATTTTCAAATAACACTATACCACTTCATGGGTAGTGTAGGTACCTTATAAGAGAGTATTCCCTATTCCTCCTTCCCATTTCTTAAAGCATTGCTGTCATTCACTTCACTTTTTCATAAGCTGCAGTCATTCAATACATTGTTACTATTTTTTAACACCATGTATTAGATTAGATATGAATAAGTAAACTAAATGGATTTCTTTTTTCTATGTTTATTTTTTAATGATCTTCTTTCTTTATGTATATCTGAGTTTCTGACCTATATCATTTTCTTTCTTTCTTTCTAAGATCTTCTTTTAACATTTCTTGCAAGGCAAATCTACTGGTGACAAATTCCCTTAGTTTTTGTTTGTTTGAGAAAGTCTTTATTTTTCCTTAAATCTTTAAGGATAATTTAGCTGGATACTGAATTCTAGGGATTTTTTTTTTTAAACACTGTAGATATTTCATTCCATATTCTTTTGCTTGCTTATTTATGAAGAGAAACGTGATGTAATTCTTGATCTGTATAGAAGAGATGTCTCCCCCACCGGCTTCTTTCAATATTTTCTCTGTCTTTGGTTTCTGCAGCTTGAATATAATAGGCGGCTTTATCCTGCTTGGTGTTCTCTGTGTTTCCTGGATCTGGGGGTTTTTTGCCTGTCATTAAGTTTGGAAAATTCTCATCCATTATCCAAATTCAAGTATTCTGTTCCTTTCTCTCTTTCCTCTCCATTCACTATTCACATTACATGTTACAACTTTTGTAATTGTCTGACAGTTCTTGGATATTCCTTCTACTTTGTTTTCATTCTATTTTCTCTGCATTTCAGTTTGGCAAGTTTCTGTTGACATGTCTTCATGACATGTCATGTCACTGCTTCTTTCCTTGACTGGGTGCAGTCTATTTGTCTGCACATCAGAGGCATTCTTCATTTCTGTTACAGTGTTTTTAATTTCTTTAGAATTTCCTTTTGATTCTTTCTTAGTTTCACTTCTCTGCTTGCATTACTAATCTCTTCTTGAATGTTTTCCACTTATTCTGTTAGAAACCTTAGCATGTTAATCATAGTTATTTAAATTCCCTGTCTGATAATTCCAAAATTTCTGCTGGATCTAAGTATTGTTCTGTTGCTTGCTTTATCTCTTCATATTCTCTTTTTTATTACTTTTTAGTTACAGAGGTTGCAGGTTTACAGAAAATTCATGTAAAAAATACGATGTTTCCATAGATCCCCCATTGTTGACACTTTGCATTAGTGTGCTACCTTTGTAACAGTTGATGAAAAATGCTAAAATATTGCTGTTAACTATAGTCCATAGTTTAAATTAGGTATATTTCCCATATATCACACTATTATTAACACCTTGCACTAGCATTGTACATTTGTTATAATTCTTGAAAGAACACTGTTACATTGTACTATTAACCACAGCCCATTGTCCACAACAGGGTTCACTGTGTTATACAGTCCCATGTTTTATCTTCTAACTTTCCTACTAGTAACATACATGACCTAAAATATCCCCTTTCAACCACTTTCACAAACATAATTCAGCACTGTTAATTACACTCACAATAATGTGCGACCTTGCCACTTTCCATTCCCAAACATTTACAATCAACATAAATAGAAATTCTGTACAAATTGAGCAGCAGCTCACCATTGGTTACTCCAAATCTATCCCCTGGTAAACTATATTTTAGCTTCTAGCTATAAGGGTTTCTTATAATTAGTTCTTATCTGCGAGATCCTACTATATTTGTCCTTTTGTGCCTGGCTTATTTTACTCAGCATAATGTCCTCAGGGTTCTTCCATGTTGTTGCATGCATCAGTATTTTGTTCCTTCTTACAGCTGAATAATATTCCACTGTATGTATATACCACATTTTATTTATCCATTCATTGGTTGATAGACGCTTGGGTTGTGTACATATCTGACAATTGTGAATAATGCTGCTGTGAGCATCAGTGTACAAATATCTGTCCAAGTCCCTTCTTTCAGTTCTTCTGGGTATATACCTAGTAGCAGGATTGCTAGATCATATGGCAATTCTATACTTAGCTTCCTGAGGAACTTCCACCAAACTGTCTGGAATGAGTGTTCCTATTTCTTTACATTCTGGAATGAGTGTTCCTATTTCTCTACATCCTCTCACATAGTTTTCTGTTTTTTTAAATGTAGCCATTCTAGTAGGTGTGAAATGCTATCTCATGGTTTCGATTGGCATTTTCCTAGTACCTAGTGAATTTGAGCATCTTTTCATGTGCTTTTTAGCCATTTGTATTTCCTCTTTGGAAAAATGTCTGTTCAAGTCTTCTGCCCATTTTAAAATTGCATTGTTTGTCTTTTTAATGCTGAGTCATAGGATATCTTTGTCTTGTTAATGCTGAGTTGTAGGATATCTTTATATATTCTGGATGTTAAACCCCTGTCAGATATGTGGTTTGCAGCTATAAACAGTAAACATAGCCTCCTAGCCAAATAAGCACAAATCTTCACACTAAGGCCAATTTACATCAGTTCCTATTACCTAATACATCATGTCCAACTTTCAACAAAAAATTGCAAGGCATGCCAAAAGGCAGTTAACAGATAGTATGGAGGAACTTCCAGGGAAGGTGGCAGAGTGGGGAGTTCCAGGATCACTCCTCCAAAACAGCTAGTGGACAGGCAGGAACTAAGTGAAACAACTGTTCTGAGGCTCTGGAGGTCAGGGGAGCACTGCACAGCATCCATTCTAATGGGTAGGAAATGGTATCTCATTGTGGTTTTGATTTGTATTTCCCTGATGGCTAATGATGTTGAGCATTTCTTTGTGTGCTTTCTGGACATTTGTATATCTTTGTAGAATTCTTTATTCAAGACTTTTAATCATTTTTTAAATTGGGTTGTTTGTCTTTTTGGTGTTAAATTGAAGGATTTCTTTATATACTTTGGATATTAAACCTTTATCAGATATGTGGCTTCCAAATATTTTCTCCCATTGTGTAGGTTGTTCTTTTACTTTCATGATAAATTCCTTTGAAGAACAAAATTTTTAATTTTGATGAGGTATCACTTATCTATTTTATCTTTTGTTGATTGTACTTTGGTGTAAAGTTGAAGAAACCACTTGCCTAAAATAAGGTCCTGAAGATGCTTCCCTACATTTTCTTCTAGGGGTTTGATAGTTCTGGCTCTTATATATAGGTCTTTGATCCATTTTGAGTTGGTTTTTGTATTAAGTTTGGGGTAGGGGTCCTTCTTTTATTTAAATGGCAATCCCATTTTCCCAGCACCATTTGTTGAAAAGACTGTTCTTTCCCACTTGAGTGGTCTTTGCCCTCTTGTCAAAAATCAGTTGGCCATAAATGTGAGAGTTGATTTCTGAGCTCTCAATTCTATTCCATTGGCCTATATGTCTATCCCTGTGCCAGTACCATGATATTTTTATTACAGTGGCTTTATAATAAGTTTTAAGATCAGGAAGTATGACTTTTCCCACTTCATTATTTTCTTTCAAGATGGCTGTAGGTGTTCAGGGCCCCTTACCCTTCCATATAAATTTGATGATTGGCCTTTCCATTTCTGTAAAGAAGCTTGTTGGAATTTCGATGGGGATTTCAGCACTGTTTTGTAATTTTCAGTACACAAGTATTACAAGATCTTTGGTAAATTTATTTTAATTATTTTATTATATTTGATACTATTATTAATGGAATTGTTTTCCTGATTTTGTTTTTGGATTATTTGTTGCTAGCATATAGAAATACAATTCATATTAGGATATCAATGTTGTATCCTGCAAACTTGCTGGGCTCCTTTATTATTTCTAGTAGATTTTTATGGTTTCCTTAGAATTTTCTGTATTTAGGATCAGGTCATCTGAAAAAAGAAAATCTTGCTCTTCTTTTCCAATCCTGATGTATTTAATCATTTTTCTTATTTTTCTGGCTATACTTTAATACAATGTAGAATAGAACTGGGAAGAGGATCTCCTTGCCTTATTATTTTCATAGGGAAAAGCATTCAGTCTCATGATTAAATATGATGTTAGCTGTGAGTTTTCTTAGATGTAGTTGTTAGGTTGAGGAAATTTCTTTCTATTTCTAGATTATTGTGTTTTTTTTTTTTTATCATGCATACGTGTTGGATTATTTTTAATGGATTTTATACATGTAGTGAGATGATCTTTTGAATTTGTCCTTTGTTTTGTTGATATTTTTATTACTTAAATTGATTTTGGATGTTAAAACCAACATTGTATTTGTGAGATAAATCTCATTAGGTCATGATGTATGTATAATACTTTTTAGATAGATGTTATTGAATTCAATGTGCTAATATTTTGTTAAGCACATTTGTATGTACATTCATGAAGGGTATTTATCTGTGATATACTTATTAGGTCTTTGGATTTGACAAAGTAATACTTACCTCAAAGAACAAGTTTGAAAGTACACTTTCCTTGTATGTTTTTGAAAGAGTTTATGAAACATTGGTATTGTTTCTTTATATATTTGATAGACTTCTGGAATGAGGCTACCTAGGCTTGGGCTGTTATTTGTGGGGATTTTTTAGTTATTAATTAAATTTCTTTACTTGCTGTACGTCTGTTCACATTTTCTATTTTTCTCTTGAGTCAGATTTAGCCATTTGTGTCTATCTAAGAATTTTGTTCATTTCATCTAAATTGTCTAATTTATTGGCATAATTTGTTCCTAAATAACCCCTCAAATCCTTTTAATTTCTCTAGGGTCAATAATAACATCCTTCCATTCATTCTTGATTTTGGTAAATTTTTTTATTTTTATTTTTCTTGTTCAGTTTAACTAAAGGTTTATTAATTTTGTTGGTCTTTTAAAGGAACCAACTTTTGGTTTCATTCACTTTTATGTATTATTTTTATGGTTTATATGCCATTATTTTTGCTCTTATCTTTATTATTTCCTTTCTTATGCTTGGACTGGGTTTGGTTTTCTCTTCTTTTCCTAGTTTCTAAAGACGAAATTATATATTATTGAATGAATACGTTTCTTATTTTCTGAAGTAGGCATTTAAAGTTATAAATTTCCCGGTAAACACCATTTTAGCTGCATTTCATACATTTTATGTGGTGGTTTGTTTTCATTCAGTTTATATTTTCTAATTTTTCTTATGATTTCTTTTCAGACCAATGTGTTATTCAGAAGTATGCTCTTTATTTTCTAAATTTTGTTCATTTCCTAGATTTCATTTTGCCATTGATTTCTAATTTAATTCAGTTGTTGTAAAACATACTTTATATGATTTCAATTCCTTTTAACTTTATTGAGATTTGTTTTCTGGTATAGCATATTGTCTGTCCTGGAGAATGTTCCATGTTCACTTAAAAAGAATTTTTATTCTGTAGTCATTGGGTATAGTGTTCTGTGTATGTCAGTTAGGTCAAATTGGTTGATTATGTTATTTAATCATCTATATTTTTTTGAGTTTCTGCCATGTTCTGTCTATTATTGAGAATGAGCTACTCAAATCTCTATTATTTTTGAATAATTCCTTCTTTCAGTTTTGTCAATTTTTGCTTTGTGTATTTTTGTACTCTGTTGTTAGATGTTTATTTATAATTGTTCTATTTTCCTGATGTAGTGATCCTTTTATCATTATGAAGTGTTTTCCTTTGGTAATATTTCTTGTTTTAAAATCTCTTTTGTTTGATATCAATACAATCACACGAGCTCTCTGTCATTTACTGTTTGCATGTTAGATCTTTTTCATGCTTTTACTTTCAACCTATTTGAGTCATTGAATCTTAGATACTTTTCTTGAAGACAGCATATTATTGGCTCTTGCCAACCGACTTTTTGATTGGTATGTTGATACCACTCGTATTTAAAGTACTTATTTATATGGTTGGTTTACATTTGCCATTTTGCTGCTTGTTTTTTATATGTCTTTCTTTTTGTTCCTCTGTTCTTCCTTTTCTGTGTTCATTTATGTTAAAAATTATGTACTGTTTTTATTATTCTTTTGGTTTTTTAATCACAATTTTTTGTTTTTTTCTTTGTGGCTGCTATTGGGATTACAGCATGCATCTTAATCAGAATCTACTTCAGATTTATATTTACTTAATTCCAGTAAAATGTAACTTTGTTCTAATATGTCTCAAACCCACCCCCCCCCACATTCCTGTGCTATTTATTCTTATATGTATTGCATGTATATAAACCATAAACCCAATAATATAGTATTATAAATTTTGCCTTACAATCTATGTCTTCTTAAAAAGTTAAGAGAAAAAATGTGAAAAAATACATTTATTGATTCTTTTATATCAGCCCACATATTTATACTTCTGGTACTCTTCATTTCTTCCTGTGGATATGAGTTATCACTGGTGTCATTTCCTTCTAGCTTGAAAAACTTCATTTAGCATTTCTTCCAAGATCTTTTTGTGAGCAAAAAATTCTCTGTCTTTTGTTATTTTATATGTCCTATTTTGCCTCATAGATGTTTTTTCTTTCAGCACTTTGAATATGTGAGACCACTGCATTCTGCCCTCCATTGTTTCTGATGAGAAACCTACCTTTAATCATATTTGTGCTAACCTGCATGTGATAAGTCATTTCTCTGTTGTGACTTTCAAGATTTTCTGTTTGTCTTTCAGCTGTTTGTTTGTGATGTGTCTAGGTGTGGATCTGTTTATATTTATCTTACTTAGAATACATTGAGACCCTTGGTTGTACAAATTTTTAAAAATCATATTTGAAAAATTCTCCAATACATTTTCTTCTCCTTTTAATCTCTCCTTTTGGGATTCACATTACTATATCTTAATACACTTGATGTTATTCAATTGGTCTCTGAATCTCTGTTTAATTTTCTCCAATGTTCTGTCACTCTATTTTTCAGATTATATAATTTCTATTGATTTCTCCTCAAGTTTCCTGTTGCTTTCTTCTGCCATCTCAGATGTTCTGTTGATCCTTTCTCATTTATTGTACTTTTCAACTCTAGAATTTCCAATTTAAAAAAAAAATGTTTTCCATTACTTTATTGAGTTCTCTATCAATTCATTGTTGTCAGGCATTTCTTTTAATCCTTTAAGTATTGTTTCCTTTAATTCTTTTAACATATTTATAATAGCTATTTTGAAATCATTTTTGCTAAATTAAACATCTCATGACACTCAGCGACAGTTTTATTTGACTCCTTTTTCCCCATATATGAATTATACTTTCCTATTTCTTTGTATGTCTCATAATTTTTGTTGCAAACTGGGCATTTTATATTTATTTTAGCATCACTGAATTCTGGTTTCTTTTCCACTGGAAGTTGTTATGGTTGCTGTTTTTTGGTTTGTTTCTGTGTTTAGTGTCTTGCCTGGGCTAAATTGGTGAAATGTGTTTACCCACATGATGTGTGACTGGTGATATCTCTGTTCAGTATTTTTATTCCTGTTTTTGTTTTTAAGCCTGGCATCGTATGGGTGATCTTTATGTCTGCATAGTTTATTATCAGCCAGATACTGTGCTTGTCTATTTGAGCCAGTAGGGCTGCTGTTCTCTGCCATGGATCTATGTGTGTGTATAGGAGAACATTCAGTTTTCCATCTGTTTTCGAGTGTGCCAATTTTTTTTTCTTCTTAGATCATTTTGTGTCTCCTCTGCAAATGCGGGTAGCCTCAAGGTTAGAGAAGCATATGTGAATCATTTGGCTGTCTCTAGTCTCTAATGTGCAGATGGCTTCAGCCAGGTATAGGCTGTCCCAACCCAGACTGCAATCTCAGGATGGTAGAGCCATTGGCCCTTCCTTCTTATCCAATATCAAGATTGTCACATTCACCAACAATGCCCCTGGGCATGGGAATCTTCTGCACTCTAAATCTAGTGAGCACATTTTGACCACTGGCAGCAAAGCTACTGGTTCTCATGGCTTGCCCTGCTCTGTCAGAACCTCCATACTGACTGAGCTGGGGGTGGATGGGAGCAGTTTCAGGCAAGAATGACAGAATCTTGCATCGTTTGAAGCTGATGTCCTGTGTCTGTACACTGCTGTGACTTTGTATCCTTGCTCTGTTTGCTGTTGTCTCACACCAGGCCCCATCCTGCAGTGATACTTTTTCCCTTACCCTTGGAACTCCAAGGCCAAGTTTGCTTCAAACTGTCTGCGAACAGAACTGGCCTGGATCTGGAACACACTTGTCCTCAGCATGAATGTCTTCCCCTGCTCCAGAGGGGAAAGCTGAACACCTGGCAGCTGAGGCTTGGAAATATTTCTTGTTTTGGTCTGAAAGATCTGAGACCTTGAGGAGGCTTTGTCTTTTGCAAAGAGTGGAGAAAAATGCCACTTCTCCCTATGGTCTGGTGGGATCTCCTGTCTTGCACCCCCCCCTCAGTGAGCCATCTCTGCCAGCCCTCTACTTGACCCCGCTCGGGAACGAGGGATGAAGAGCAGTTGGGGGACTGGGGAATATCCTGCTGGTGGCTGAAGCCTTGTGGCAGGAAGGTATATGTGGACACAGAGCATACCTGACTTATCTTCTCCAGCCACTGACTGCTTGGGTTGGGCTATGAATGACAATGGAATGACTAGAGTCTGCTGTCTCAGAACCTAGGGAGGGTGAGAAGGACTGACCCACAAGACTTTGGGATATGTGTTGGGTATAGGCATGATGCTGTGTGTTCACCCTCAGTGAGAACTGGGCAATGGGAAGAAGTTTGGATTCTTGTTGCTCAATTGCTAGAACTTCTTTGGCTATTTTTCTTGACTGGTTCCTCTTTTGGGCCCAAAGGTTGGGAGTGGGGGCCAGTCTCCCAAGCTGGTAAGGGCTTGGCTTCTCTTTTGGGCACCTCATTGCCTTTAGCCTGTACCCTCCCCCATTGTTGCCCTTCCAGTGGTTAGTATGTGAGAAGCCTGTCTCAGGTCCTCTGACCCAGTCATCCTGAAAGCCAAGGATGTTGAGTGAGTGTCTAGTCTCCGCTAGGACAGCGTGATATGGAGCCTTTCCCTACCCAGGCTGGTGCCTGCCCCACATTGCACCAGACACTGGACCCCTGGAACTCCTCCTCCTTCACTTTGTTCCTCCTTTCTCTCCCTTGGATGACTCAGTCCTGAACTGTATCTAGCACCACAAAAACCTCAGTGCCTGTCCTCTGCTGGCTTTGGGGGCACAAAGAAGGCTTGAAGGTGTGAGGAAAGGCTGCTGTTACCTGAAGTTTACCCCCAAGCTAAGGGGGTAACTTCTTCTCCCTGATCCTCCCTTATGGACACCCAAGAAAGAAGAAGCCCCTTGGGGGTGGTGGGTGAGGATTATTTCAACGAATGCTAAGGATGAGGAGAAAGGGAACCTTTTTTTCTTTTTTTTTTTTTGAAATATATTAGGAGTTAGTGTTGCAAAGAGTAGTTTACATCTTTATTTTCTGAAGACACTTGAATTTAGGATCAGTGCATCTGTGACAAGCTGCTAGAGTGGTGGGGCTAGTGGGACTAGCCACTTCATACCCATCATCCTCCTATGGGGAGCCAAGACCTGAGACACAAAGCAACACCCTGCCCCAAATCTCTGTTCATCCTGTACCCTTCCAAGGTTGGTCTGTGCCAACATGACCTTGGGGCATCAGATATCAGAAGCTCTGTGTGCCTCAGTCCTGTTGAGGGACTGGCTTCTTTTGCCTTCCCCTGAACCTGGGAGCAAATGCTCTACCAGTACAAAAGAGCCACCAGTCCTGCCCCAGCCTGGACCCCGGGGCTCACTGTCAAAGCTGTTTTGTTTTGGTTTTGTTCCATCATAGCTCTTTTTTCCCCCTCTCCTGATGATTGATTTTATAACAGAAAGAAATTAAACTGCTCAGAAGTTCCTGGAAGTGGGGAGGAGGAGCAAGGAAGACCGCTTAGTTAGGGAAGGCTCCTGTGTGCAGGGTCTCTGGATTTGACCCAGCCCCACCCTCTCCTTCACCCAGATTGGTGGCAGGAGCAGACTAGATAAGAACTTAGAGCCCATTTCTCACTGGAGAGGAAAACTTGTCATCTGGCTTTGTAGAGAAGGTTCCACCTTACGCTCATAGTACATTGTCTTTACCATGTGTTAGGATATCACATTTAAAAACACACACACACACACACACACACACACACACACACACACAAAGAAATGCAAAATACTTAAATGAGCTTGTATTATAACATTACTATTACTGAGAGTATCTGCTTTCCAGGCTGAAGTGATTCATTTATTATTCTAGTCCTGCTTTAGTCCTTCATAATTTGTGGTAATTTTGCTTTTATTTTTCACACACAAAAAAATGTATAAAAATAAAGACTTGAAAAGGTAAAAAAAAAAGAGAGAGAGACTCCACTGTTCTTACCTCAAGTTTAGCAATTCTGTAAGCATAAGCTCCTTTTAGATTGTTGCATGTCTTTGGTCAATTTCCATAGCATCGAATGGTTATTTTTGTTAATTTTGCTCAGCTTTACAGTTGCTCTTGGAGGATAGGCTTTACTGACCTCCTTCTTCAACCACAGCCAGAAATCACAATAGTGTTCTTTCAGTAGGAAGATAAAACATGAAGGAGAGAACAGGATTTTCTCCCCCTCCAACTTCCTAGGGCTGTGGGAAGGGGTAATATGCCTATATCAGGGCAGTGTTTAGCAGAAATTAAGTAGAAAAGTATAGAGGGAAAAATAAAAATGATTAATTTAGGACTGCACAGCTATTTGAAGTGGTAAGTACACGCAAGATACAGAACAATTTTGCTTTGTATAATTCATGGGCATCTATGTAAATGGCCATGCAAAACACTTGAGAAAGAGAGGGAGGGGATACTTGCAAATGAGAGCTTTCCTAAGCTGTCACTTGCATGAATAGTTCTTGTCAACGGGGAAAAGGAAAACATCCCAAATGCCTGACTCTTAAAGATTTTGTATTCCTGGCACAGAAGCTCTCTGTGTGACCTTGGACACGCTATTACAATTTTCAGTCTGACTCTTTCTACATCTCTCAAATGGAGATGTGATAATACTAATAGAGGTGATATAAGGCTGAATAAAGTTAATGTTCATAAAGCATTTTTAAAACCCTGGAAAAATAGGTCTCAAGGTGTAAACTTCAGAAGATGTGTTATTTTAAACCGGCATTTTTAGGTGCTTGCCAGCTTCGAATAATCTGGGTTTCCCTTGATATTCTGAAGTAAATGTCTCAAACACTTACCACTTTTTTTTTTTTTTTTTTCAGAAAAATAAAATGCTATTTAGTAGAATTAAAAGGTAATGTCACATCTATGGTTAGTGCAAAAAATACACATTAATATTCATTTATCATTTATAAGTGTGTTTGGAAATTGAAACAAAATTAGGGAAATAAATGGGGTAGGTTCTGGCAGTGAGGATTTGGGGGTATAGGTGGTCAAAGGTAAAGTAAGGGTCTAAACTTTGCTACTGGTGGTTGTGTGCCCTGTAGCCTTCACACAAAAGAGTAAGGTTCATTTATAATGTTTCAGGAATTTCAAAATGTTCCTTTTGACCTGCAATGAACTTTAGTTAAGTTCTTTTCTCTAAGATTACCATTTTACTGGATGAAAAATATAATTGCATGTAGTGTTCTCTTGAGGGTGTGGATTTAGAAGAAGGAGAAATGAAAGGGACCATTTCCTTTCTGGAAAGAAGTGCATTTTAAAACTTGTGTGTCTAAAGCATGGAAAAGCAAACTACCTACCCAGTGTGAAGAGTTCCCCTGAGAATTAATTGTGGCCAGATAATTGACCACTTCTAATATGGGCACCCAACAAGTCAGAAGGAGTGTATTATTTATCTGTTGCTGAGTTAAAAATACCACAAATTTAAAGCCTTCAAACAGCACACATGTATTATCTCAAGTGTCTGGGGGTGAGGAGTCCAGCAAAGTTTAGATGGGTCCTTTCTTTCAGGGTCTCTCACAAGGTGGCAATCAAGCTATTGGCCAGGACAGGAACCTCATGATGAGGCTTGACTGGGGAAGGCTCTGCTTCCAAACTTACCTTGTTGTTGGCAGAATTCAGTTCCTTAAAGGTTGTTGCACTTAGGGTCTCAATTCATGGATGGTTGTTGGCTGGAAACCACCAACAATTTCCTGCCACATAGCATCTCCAACACGCCTTCATTAAAGTAGGCAAGTCAAGAAGTTAAGCCTGCTAGCAAGACGGAAATCACAAGCCTCTGTAACCTAATCAAGGAAGTGACATTCCGTCACCTTTGCAATATTCTCTTGGCTAGAAGCAAGTCACAGGTCCTGTCCACACTCAAGCCAGAGGATTACACAATGACATGAATACCAGGAAGTAGGGGTCACTGGGGGACATCTTGGAGTCTGACCCCCACAGGGAGACCAGAAAGACTAGGGATGGTCATTAGCTCTACATACACCTTGTGCCTTTTTCATCTATGAAATATGCTCTCTGGGCTTTCTGGAAGCTTCTCCCATCTGCCCTGGGCGGGGGAGCCTCACATTGCTGCTTCTGTTGACCTTGTTGTCTTGCTCTGCTGCTCCATTTATCTTTCTTTCATTCAGATTCCCGCATCTGAAACAAAAACCTTGTTCAGATTTCTAATTGTTTTTCTCTGTCGTCTACAGAGAAGTGAATTAGCTTCAAGTTTTATATCTATGAGTGGAGCTGGGCAAGTTTGTTTGTGTCTGTGCAGACAGATCTCCCTCTCCTTAGTTAGAAGTAAGCTTAATATTAGCATTTCTCTTCTCACTTTTTCAGGTTGTTCTCTGGGGGAAAGGATGTCCAGTTTTCTTTCACATGTGCGAATTAGTAACTCTAGTCTTCTGAATGCCTGGTTGTGCTGTTTGGAGAAACTGATCCTCCTAACCAAACTTCTGCATGTTCCTCCTGGGCATTTCTTTTATTTCAGAGCCTCTGATATCATCTTTATCACCCAACTTTGGTGGTACTGGTAGGGGCTGTGCTTGACAAGAGGTTCTCATGGCCCTGACTCTTACAAGTAGCTGCAATCCCTGTTCAGAACTCTTAAGTTGTTAATAACCTCCTATCAGTGGGTCCTGACTCTTTGCAGTATCTTTCCAAAACAGGCACATATATATACATTAAACATGCACAAAGACTTTGAGGACTTTTAAACCATGGAATTAAAGAAATTAATCTTTGCTCTCAGTGCATTTGGCAAAAGTATAGCACTAATAATTAAATTCTCTTGTGAGTCTAAGAGACACTAGTATTTTTTGACTTGTTTATAGTGAAAATACATTTATTTCAATCTATTTAATCTTTGCATTGACAAAGGAAATAGGCATTTTCCTAAACATTGAAATTATTCTTAAAAATTACATTCAAGCTATTCTTTTTCAAAAGCAAATATTATTTACTTACTAGATGCAAGTCACTGTGCCAACTGATATGGAACAGGACACATAGTTATGGTCCTGATCGTAAGGATATAGTTAGTGGTATAGTAAAAACACACACTCATAAAAAAGTACTAAGCTTAGAAAGTTCACCCTATAAATAAGCCTGGTCCCCTCAGTCCTCCTCTACCCCTGTATCAACTGGTCTTCATATTATACTCTAAGCTCCTTGAAGGCATGGACTATATCTGTTCTCTCTTTGTCCCTAGAGTTGAATCCAGTAGGTTTATTTTAGGAAAGAGAGGATTTGGGAGGGTGAGCTACTAGATTGAGAAGATTGGCAGAAGAAAATCAAAACTAAAGACCAAGGTTATGGGAAGGGGGCAATATTGTCCTTCCATCTCCAACATCATCTTCCAGCTCAAGAAACATGGAAGAGATCTGTTCTGGAAATAACACCTTTGATATCTCAGTGGGTATAAATGTCTCTTTTGCAACATAAAGTTCAATTACAATTTCCATTCACAAAACTCCGACTCTTGGATCGATTTGGTCTTTTCTTGTCTTCAAGAATAGACAATACTCCTCTCATTGGAATATATCATTATCTCCCAGTGTCCAGTCTCATCCACTGGGCTATGAGATCTGAAGGTATCTAATGGCCAAAGTTAAGATTTGTGGAGGAGCTGAAGCAATGGCTCTATCAGTTCTGTAGATGTTCATCCCTGCAATGTAAAACATGTGCTCAGCTCTTTGCTGATACCGGTAGAGTTGGAGCCAGTAGCAATCCCTTTGAAGATATCCTTAAGCCCAGACAGAGTGTGCATAGAACTTTCCTGAGCTGCAAAGGGAGAAGAGGGCTGATTATTATTCATGAAAAACTGTAAAATAAACTGGAGCCAAGTACTGTTTGGTATACCCTTGTAAGAGGAAGAAACATCTGAAGGAGCCATGTGATTGAGAAAGGAAAACAGTAGCATTTAGTGAAGAGGAATCATTTCAGGCATAATTTCATGTGGACTTTCTTATCTCCAGTCTTCTCTTTAGAGATTGGGGGTCCCAGTCAAGGGACCATATCCCTTTGGAGAACAGGAATACGGCATCTCAAACAGACGAACCAAATGACTTTTCATCTTTCAGCTGAAAGTTCTTTATCAGGAACAAGGACCTTTAAAGGTGTCTTTCTCTGGATTAATTTTCATTTTCCAAAAACATGTGCAGTTGTCTGAATCAGACTGAGAGAAAGCAGGTGTGGGGAAAAATAATTACCTGGAGCCTATACACACTTTTAATGTCATCTCAGAAGGATACCCACAGAAGCTATTTGATAAAATTGTTTCTCAGACCCACGAAGAAAAGGTTGAGAGGTGAAAATCCATGATTTGATTTTTCTGTGGTATTAACTCTCTTTTGCATGCAACAATAGAACTACAGTTATCAAAGTGCTTTCAATTTTGAAAAGACAACTGCTTTGTGAAAGTAAAACATTGGCTGTTGCAAATGAGCATTAAAATGATAAGCAACCACTGCCACTTGCCAGAGGGAATAAATATTGTAATTACTTCCTTCAGAATGCTCGCTTATTAAAATGCCAGCCAGGATTCTACCTGAAGTGGGTGACAATAGAGATAATCAATTTAAGGAACATTTTTAATTCTCTGCTGTTCAATAAGCAAAAAAAAAAAAAAAAGAAAAGAAAAAAATAACTTCATATTAGAGATGTGTTGCTACATGATAAACTAAAAGCAAAGTTAAATCTCATAGGATAACAGCAATATCAAGAAAATGTTATGTGATGAGCAGAATCTTATTATAGAGCTGAATTTTATGACTGTACATGGCACATTTCTAACAACAGCATACTGCTATTTATCAGTGGCTTGCTAAATACTTGTTTTGATTAAATGTAGATCAAAAGATGTTCGATCGTGGAAGCAGTGTTTCTTTCTAATTTTGCTTTAAGAAAATTAGCAACTAAGAACGACATTGTCCTCTCTCTTTGTGGCTTGTTATTGCTCTGTATAGCTAGGACTGAACTGCAGAAATTGTTCAAGGATTTGCACAATATTTAACAGGTTTATTGCAGATGAGATAAGTGTTCTAATTTGATAAGGAGGCCTTTACAAAAATTACATGTAAGGCAATGTCCATGCTCCTTATTATCCAGCTTCATCCCCCTTGCCATAATTCCAAGTCAATACCAAATTGTGATAGTTCCCCATACGCCGTACTGGTTTTTCCCTGCTGGGCATTTGCTCATGTAGATCCCTTCTTCTCAGAACACATACCTAATTGGCTAATATTATATATATCTATAATATTTATAAAGTAAAATACAAGATCCATTGAACTCATCATGAGGGAATCAGCTCTTCCCATTTGTGTAGCCATCTCTAACAATATACAAGTCACATACATATCAGTATATCAAAATTATGGTAAGTCACACATTTGGTCATGATTATTTTTCACGTGAATTGATAATACAGAAAGGGATTCATCAGGGACATAATGTACCTCAAATCATTTGTTCATTTATTCAACAATTTTTTTTTAAGCATCTGCTATAGACCAGGCTACTACTCTTGTCTGTGCAAGGGATACAACAGTGAACAGCACAAAGTCATGGACTTAATGGAGCTTATAGTCTAGTGGAGTATACAGATCATGAAAAAATGTATCAAGAAACAAACTATATTATCTGATTGGGATAAATAATATGAAGGCAAAAAAGTAAACCGGGTGAAGGGATAGAGTAGAGTATGATGGAGGGGTGGCTGTTTTAACTGGGATGGTCAGGGCAGGCCTTTGTGAGGAACCAGTATCTGAGCAGAGACTTGAATAAAGTGAGGGAGTGAGCCATTTAAATACCTGGGGGAAGTGCAATCCAGACAGAGGGACTGAGGAAACAGCAAGTGTAAAGAAAGTAATGTGTCTGAAAACAACATATACGGAGGTGGTATTCTTTTCCAAGGCCAATTGTTTCTCTCATGATATATCTGATTCTTTGGAAGGAATGAGAGGTGGATTAGAAGCAAAATGGTGGCATGAGAAATGAGAGGAGAAATTGGGAAGGAACAATTGGATACCAATAAGAAATGGGAATATCATGTAATCACAGAAGAAAATAGATAGGTACAGATGCGATTATCTATAATCATTGGCAAAGAATATTTATTACTTGGAAATATTTTTATAACATAATTGTGATTAAGTGGTTGTATATGGTGGAATAAAAGTTGTCTGTTGATTTTAGATCAACTCTATACATACATCCCTTTGATAAAGTTGAGCTGTGGATGCTAACATTAAAATTCATTCGAATCTCATTTATTCAACCCAGATGTACTATCTGTTTTAATGAATAAACCTATTACTGATAAATAAATAAAATATTCCTAAATAATCCTCCTTTGCTTATAGTATAATGATGATACTGGCTGTGATGGTTAGGTTCATGTGTCAACTTGGCCAGGTGATGGTGTCCAGGTGTCTGGTCAAGCAAGCACTGGCCTAACCCTTACTGCAAGGACATTTGTGGCTGGTTAATAAACCAGAAGGCTGGTTTATTAAATCATCAGTCAATTGGCTGCAGCTGTGACTGATGACATCAGCGGAGGGCGTGTCTTTCGCAATGAGAGAATGCAATCAGCTGGATTTAATCCAATCAGTTGAAGACTTTTAAGCAAGACAGATAGAGGACTTTCACTTCTTCAAGTAACCAGTGAAGTATTTCTTGAGTAGTTCATCGAAGTTGCCAGTTCATTTCCCGAGATGTTCATTGAACACGTTTATCAAAGTTGCCAGTTCGCTGCCTGAGGAGTTCATCAAACATCTTCATTGGAGTTGCCAGTTTACTGCCTGCCCTACGGAATTTGGACTTGTGCATCCCCACAGTTACATGAGACACTTCTATAAATCTTATAGATATCTCTTGTTGATTCTGTTTCCCTAGAGAACCCTAACTAATACACTGACCCCAATACACTAACCGTCTGTTTACCAGGAATGACATAGAAGATGAGTTCACAGGGATTCTTATCGTTCTGGCTGAGAGTGACCATATTTGTCACTGGTTTTCAGAAAATTAAAATATGATAGAATGCACTCAAAATTAAAATTACTTTGAATAAAATTTAGTATTTCTTGGAAGAACCAGAAAACATTGCAGAACTTAGCATATTTTAGAGTCATCATTAAGGCTATACAATTTTGCCAGTTTTCTGAATTTATGTTGTCTCATGAAGTTCAAAAGGTAAACTTGAAAAAACAAGTCCTATAGAGTACAATAAAGATTAGTAGTTCAGGAGAGTCATTTGTTCAATAAGAACTTACTGAGTTGTAGTCATTCTGCTATGTGCTTAGGCAAAAAAAGATTCAATTTTTTTTTTTAGTTCGGTCTTTGCAGATAAATTTTTATATACTTTGAAAATTCCCTTAATTTCTAGTTGGTTAAGTAAAAGGTATCCATTATATTTGTAGATTTCATAATACACTGCCTTGTTTCTCCTCTTTTCCCAATTCTCCATGGATAACTGAGTTTTAAATGCTTATGGAATGAAGTGGAATACTAACAAGTGTGCTTCTTCAAGAATGCCAAGGATAATTTTATCCTAAATGTTGTGACCCATATTTCAAAGAGTGGGGAAGAAAATAACATTTTAGGCAAAGCCAGAATTTAATTAGTACTGTGGGGTATGCCAGACAATGCCTGGTAAGGATTTTAAAATACTTCAGTCAAGTCAAAGTTTTGACTAATGTTCAGAGCTTTCCTGTTGACTTTATAACCTGAACTAACAATATAGACCATTTGTCATTGTCAGTGCCTATGGGTACACCCAAAAATGTCAGTGGCAGCAGCAAAAATAATTCTCTGAATGAAATGTGATGTTTTCTAGCATCTTTACATTCTCAGCTCCTGGATATTTCTGCCTCTTCTCTGTGAATCCTTTTCACAACAGTTTCAGAAAGCATATGTCATAGATATCACCTTTTAGAAGAGTGCTGAAACTTTACTAGGACTACTCAGTCATATAGGCCTTAGTGTTTGCTGAATGAATGAATAAGAAGTGGAAGACACATAACAATTAGGAAGAAATGGTAAAGAACCTAGGATTTTTCAACTTCAAGGAAAAAGTGGCTTAGTACTGAGGTAAATGGCAGAGACTGTTGTGCCAAGTGTGACATGGTAGAAAGACTTAGGCTTGAAATATTGCTCAGCTGCTGGTAATCTGTACAATCTTGTAGAAGATAGTTAAGCATTATGTTCCTTGGTGTCCTCATCTATAAATTATGGATGATGATGCCGATGCTGTAGGATACCATGACTATTAGAATCTGGGTCATGGAGGTGTTGGATAAATTGCAGCTACCTCTATTTCCATGATCTCCATGTGTTGAAGGCAATCTCTTCCATGAACAGAGTGGCCATGGTGGTAGGGATGGAGATTATGCATGGGCTCAGCAATATGGACTTCACCCACTAAGACTTACCTTGTTACAGCCACTGCTGAGTGGCCAATATGCCAGCAGCGGAGACCCACACTCAGTCCCCAATATGACACCATTCTCCAAGGTGATCATCCTACTGCGGGTGGCAGACTGATTACATTGGACCACTTCCATCATTGAAGGGGCAGTGATTTGTTCTAACTGGAATAGACACATACTCTGGATATGGGCTTGCTTCCCTGCATGCTATGTTTCTGCTAAAACTACCATCCATGCAGTTAAAGAATGCCTTAACCACCCCCATGGTACTCCACACAGTATTGTTTTTTATTACAGCAAATGAAGTGTGAGAATGAGCACATGTTCATGGAATTCACTGGTCTTACTATGTTCCCCATCATCCTGAGGCAGCTGGATTGGTAGAATGGTGGATTGGCCTTTTAAAGACTCAATTACAGCGCCAACTAGTTGGCAATGCCTTGCAGGGCTAGGGCAATGTTCTCAGGAGGCTGTGTATGTTTTAAATCAGCATCCATTCCATGTTGCTGTTTCTCCCATAGCCAGGATTCACAGGTACAGGGATGAAGGGTTGAAAATGTGAGTGGCACCGCTCACTATTACTCCTATTGATCCATTAGAATAATTTTTGCTTTTTGTCCCTGCAAGTTTAAGCTCTGCTGGTCTACAGGTCTTGGTTCCAAAAGGGGGAGTAGTTCCACCAGGAGACACAACAATAATTCCATTGGACTGAAGTTAAGACTGCCACCTGGCCACTTTGGGCACCTCATGCCTCTGAGTCAACAGGCAAAGAAAGGAATTACTGTATTGACTGGGGTGATTGATGCTAACTATCAAGGGAAAATAGGACTGCACCTGCACAATGGACTCTGATGGTTAAGTTCATGTGTCAACTTGGCCACCTTATGGTGTCCAGTTGTTGGTCATGCAAGCATTGGCCTGATTGGATGTTTTATGGACTAAAATTAACAGTAAGTTGATTGCATCTATGGCTGATTACATCTAAAATCAGCTGAGAAGATTGGATGAGACTTTTCTCATTGTTGTAGGCAATCAGTTGAAGGCCTTAAAAGGAGACATGATGATTTCAGCAGTCAGAAGGGAGAATTTTAATCTCTACTTCAGCCAGCCATCTTCTCCTAGGGAATTCATTGAAAACCTAAATTGGAGTTCCCAGCTTGTGGCCTGCCCTAAGGAATTTTGACTTGCCCATCCCCACAGTCTCATGAGTCAATTCTTACAAAAATCTCATAGAATTTACAGAAATCCCTCTCCAGGATGAAGTCTGACCAAAAAATTGTTCCATCTAACATCTGACCAAAAAAGTTGTTTCATCTAACTTCTGTCTGCTTGAATTGTGCTTATTTCCAGAAAAATAAAGCACACAAACACTTGCAGGGAGATACTGAGAGTTGCACCTTCTGCAGCCATTGCCCATCACTCTGCAGTGAACCACAAAATCCCCAGCCAATGAAATAGCAAGAACCCATCCTGATGCTGGCCACAATTTCCCGCCTTGCCTCAGCCAGGAAAGTCCCCTTCCCTAAGCATGTGCCCTAATCCCCCAACCCTTTGCTCATTATAATAGTAAATTCTCCACCTCTGGGCAGATTTAAATGCCATTTTCTGAACATGCAATATATGTAAAAGTGTGTTTTAGCTTGACCAAGAACTGTGAACGATCAGAACCCATGAAGAAACTCTACCTTGCATCAGCCACCTGAGTGTGCATTCCCTGACCCCGTATAAAAGAACTATGCACACTTCCTTTCAGAGAGAAGGTACCTTTTGAACAGGAGTACACCTTAATTCTTTGACCAAAGAATAAAGTTCTGCTTCATTTCACCCAATCTGGTTTTCCTTTATTGATGTGAGCGACACTGGACAGGAGATCTGTTTCAAGGGTCTCACCCAAGGGAGGGTCCATAACATCTCCTGTTGGTTCTCTTTCCCTACTGAACCTTGACTAATACACCATGTATGATGAGATCCTTGAGGGTAAGGCATAAGTTGCTCATCTTTTTATAACATACAGAAACTAGTTCAATGCTCTGTACAATTGGAATTCAGGATATGTTTGTTGAATTAAAATGCAATACGTATGATTTAGTTTAGACAAAGAAAGCATTTTTATTGGACAAGTTCTGTTCATTCCTGGATTTGATTATTGTGGAAGACAGTAGAATCTCCTTTTTAATCTTTTAGAATGGGAGGTTCTGATGTGTGGGGGTGCTTAGGTGCAGTTTAACCTCATGGTCTTATGAGGCCACGTACCCATCTTAAAATTCCATGTGATCAAGGTGGGTCATGCGTTTAGTAGCCACATTGTAATGGCTGTGGGACTAGAACATACAGATAATAAAGAACTGGGTTCATATGCACATAGTTTCAATTAATGTGCCGCTAAGTGTTTCCTATCAATTTTGCTTTTTTTTTTAATAGGAAAGAAAATTAGCAGGAGTAATTGCTCACCTGGAAAGTTGAGGGAAAGTACCAGAGTTAGGTGGGGGAAACATTGAAATGTTTAATATCCTTAACGTCATATATTAGCATATTTTGGTTCAAGAACTCTCTGGTCTCTAAAACTGGGAAGGAGGACACGGGCAGGGACCACTTTTCCTATTCCAGGAGAATGGGGCCCTAATGTGAATCAATGTATTCTATGTGTGTAGGCATTCTCAATGTGGCTTCCTTCTTCCTCTTTATAAATGGAGCTTAGGGGATGAAAAAATTTGACCTCTTTAATTTTAACCAGGCTGCAACTATTGTTTCAAGTTTTAAAGATGTTGTGCTTGTCCTTGGGTCTAAAATTCCAACTAAATGGTGTTCCTAGATAATAACTCTGCAGCTACATGATAAGTTGGTCCAATGTGCATGAACTTAATGGGTTTATATTCATGTCTTTTAATTTATTCTTACTTCATTTGTATTAGAGAAGTTGTAAGTTCACAGAAAAGTCATGCATAAAATACAGAGTTCTTATCTATCACCCTATAATTAACATTTTACATTAATGTGGTACTTTTGTTGCAATTTGATGAGAGAACATTTTTATAATTGTACTATTAGCTATAGTGCACCTTAGGGTTCACTGTTTATGTTGCACAGTACTATGGATTTTATTTTTTTCCTCATGTCTTTTTAATAAGTTTTCCCAAAGTTCCAGCTAATATCCTTCCTGAAATATAAGAGTACCCAGAAGACAAAAAAGCAGAGCAAGTCCTTGTTTGCAGCAAACATTTCCTGACTCTTTATCTGTACCCTACTTTTGTTCAATCCAGCAGCTGAACACTGACGCTTTTGTTTGCTAATTCTGTATGTTTGCAAGCTCTTTTTGATTTTTTTCCTGTTTACCCCCCTGATTGCTCTAAACAAGATAAACTGGATTCTGTTGAATACCAGCATTGTGTGATTCAATTTTAATTGCTATAGTCTTCCTACCCTTACCCCCAACACTTTTTTTTGCTTTTACTGATAATCATTCCTCTTAACTAAACATTATAATTAGCATTTTGTGTTTCTTAACAGCTGTTTTCCTTCTAGTCATCTTTAAAAAAAAAAAAAAAAAAAACTTGTGTTTTCCTTCAAGTACTTTTTGTTTTCAGATTCTAGCTTTAATTGTTTTTTTCTCTTCTGTTCCCCTTCAGAAATAATACTATTTCTGTGCAATTTCAAGCAATTTTAAGGAATTTTTAAACAGAAATTGTTCTTGAATATTAGTTTCCTTTAAAGTTTTTGCTCTAATTTCAGCACACGAAAAATATCTCCTGGAAGATATTCATTTCGCAAATCAGTTCCATGATTTATTTTCTGAGGTTGTAGTCCCTTTAATAGACATAAATTTTCCAAAGTCCAAACATGAAAAAAATTTAACAACTGTATTAACTTAAAGAAAATACTAGATTATGTGGCATTTAGACGAATGCGATCACATGCTTGACAAGATGATTCTTTAGAAAGAACATTTCATAGGTACTTTTAAACAATAACTGTCTGGTGTATTTAATTAATAGAATCATAGAATTTTAGGTTAGAAAGTCATGTTATAAATACAATTTATAAAAATTAAACCTCATATTTTCTTGAAACATGGTTATGGAGTTAGACTCAATTAAGAATTTCTGCAGTAAGAGTCAGTGCAGCACATTTAGTTTAGATGACTTTCTGCTGGTAAATTATCCCAACGCAGTGAAAGATCTACTTTGAGCAGACCTCTAATTTCATTTTATTCCATGGTTTACCTTGAGAAATGTTACAGATCAATGAATAGCACTATTTCTTAGCTTTTCCAACTTTGCATTGGAGTTTATGAATATTAATCACCTACTTCTTTTCCTGTCATGCAAGTTACTGAAGGTCAGACAGCTCAGAACATACAACAATGCTTAGCAGAATGTATAAAGTGAGTCACATCTAACAGTCCACAAGAGCATCCATTTGTCTGGAAAAATAATGCTCTATTAACCCTGCACAGATTAGGCATTACTGTTTAGGTTTGCCCTTGAGAATTTATATCATTTCTAAACATATATTTTATTGCCCTTTTTCAGCTGCCACCAATAACTTAGATTATTTTTATTTTCTAGAAGCTTGTATATCTTATATATGATCAAAGGTATGTTTAGGATTTTGGTGAAAAAATACAAAGGAAATAAAATTAACCTGAGAAAAGCAGTAAACATTTCCCCATTAGTAGACAAATATATACAAAAATAACAATTTCATGCATAAGAAAAAAAGGCATA
Source organism: Choloepus didactylus (assembly GCF_015220235.1). Classification (NCBI taxonomy): domain Eukaryota; kingdom Metazoa; phylum Chordata; class Mammalia; order Pilosa; family Megalonychidae; genus Choloepus; species Choloepus didactylus. The sequence goes on from NC_051308.1 coordinate 22,946,305, forward strand.
GTTTCCTATTTTTGAACTCTTAAGTTAATTATTATTTTTACTGTTATTTTATAGTTTCCTCCTAAAATCTTATGGACAAAATTTAAAATATTTAAGAAATGTTATGAAAAACCAGTGTTGTTAAAATCCTAATATATAAGGCAAATCTGTGACTTAGAAAGTTGGTTAAAACATTTTTTAAAGACCTAAGCAATCTGCTGTCTCCAGAGCCATTTTTACATGTGTATGTGTATACACATTTTTTAAGACAGTGTTTTCCAGTTTGTGATGTAAGACCCATCTAGTATATTGTCATTAAATTACTACCATAATTAAAATTACCCCTTCTCTCTCTCAAAATCAGATTAAAATAGAGAAAAAACTTGAAAGGAGAGAGATAAAATGAAATAAATCTTGAAACACTCCATTTAGACCGGGAGACTACTTGGACACACTGTGATGCTTTGTATTCTTCATCAAAATTTGTAAGTATATAGAAAGATCAGATAATTAATAGCCTGATCAGACTGCCTTATAAACCCTAAAAACATGAATATAAAGCATTTCCATATCATTTCAAACTGAAGAATACCCCCATACCAACTCTTGGTGATGTTGTCAAAGTTCACTTTTGTTCTGAAGAGTCACATGGTATAGGAATAGACAAGTTCACCAAGTTTGGAGCCATCCCTGGCTTAAGTATCCCTTGTATTCTGCAGGCCACCCAACCTTTCTGGGCCTCATTCTCCTCAGTATAAAATTATGTAAAAGCATCCCAAATATTGTAAATACTCTAAACCTATGTTTATGATTGAAATATTTTATTACTGTACATTAAAATAAGCTAAAAAAGAGAATGTATCAACAATCTCTGGAAGCAACTATTAGAAAAACAATCAAAACGACATTGACTCCTATTTTCTTTTTTAAAAGCATCAGAATTTTAGAATGGATGAGACAAAATGATTAAGCAATATTTATATTTATTTGCTCATATTTTATTTCAAATTATTGGCACAAACATGAGCGTGTTCCTTGTACATTTAGCTAAAGAGCTAAGTCAGCGTGAAGTGAACATATGATACAAAAAAAAAGCTATAAAAATCTCAATAATCTCAAGCTAAATGGAACAGAAGCATACCCCAGATATTAAAATTAATAATAGATGCCAAGTCCACTCAATAGGGAAAAAATAGTCTCTTCAACAAATGGTGCTGGTGAAACTGGATATCCATATGAAAATGAATGAAGGTGGACCTGTTACCTCATACCATATATAAATATTAATTCAAAATGCATCACAGAACTAAATATAAGCACCAAAACTATAGAACTCCTAGAAGAAAACATAGGGAAATACCTTCAGAACCTTGTGCTATGCCATGGCTTCTTAAATTTACCCTAAAAGCACAAGCAATAAAAGAAAAAGTAGGTAAATGGGATTTCATCAAGATTAAAAACCTTTGTGCATCAAAGGACATTGTCATGAAAGTAAAAAGACAAACTACGAAATGGGGGAAGTTATTTGGAAACCACATATCTGATAAGGGTTTAATATCCAGAATATATAAAGAAATCCTACAGCTCAACAACAAAAAGACAAACTACCCAATTATAAAATAGGCAAAAGACTTGAATAGACATTTCTCCAAAGATGTATGAATGGCCTAAAAGTACATCATTAGCTTTTGGTGAAATGCAAATTAAAATCACAATAAAATAACATTTCACACCCGCTAGAATGGCTACTATTAAAAAATGGAAAATAACAAGTGTTGGAGATGTGAAGAAATAAGAATGCTCATTAATTGTTGGTGGGAATATAAAATGGTTCAACTGCTGTGGAAAATAGTTTGGCACTTCCTCAGAAAGTTAAGTATAGAATTACCATATGACCTGGAAATCTGACTTCTAGGGATAAACCCAAAAGAATTGAAAGCAAGGACTCGAAAAGATATTTGCACACTGATTTTCTTAGCAGCATTACTCACAATTGCCAAAAGATGGAAACAACCCAAATGTCTATCAGCCAATGTATGGATAAATTAAATGAGGTATATACACACAAAGGAATATTATTCAGCCATAAAAAGAAATTAGATTCTTATATATGCAACAATACAGATGAACCTTGAAGACATCATAACTGAAATAAGCCAGACATAAGAGAACAAATATTGTGTGATTTCACTTATATGAAATAATTAGAATAAGCAAATTCATAGAATCAGAAACTGGAAAATACGTTACCGGGGGCTGGGTGGGGTAGGGAATGGGGACTTAATGCTTAATTGGTACAGAGTTTCTGTCTGGGGTGATGGAAAACTTTTCGTAAAGGATGATGATAGTGGCACTACATCGTGAATGTAATTAATACCACTGAACTGTCTATTCAAAAGTGGTTAAAATGGGACGTTTTAGGTTGTATATATGTTACCAGAATAAATAGTTAAAGTCCATAGAACTACAACATAAACAGTTATCCTTAATCGACTATAATTAATACTATAACAATAATAATAATGTTTCATCAATTGTGACAAAAGTACCACTTTAATGCAAAGTATTAATAATAGGAAAAACTTGTATAGGAGTGAAGAGGGGTGTATATGGGAACTCTATACTTTCTGCATTATGTTTTGTAAACCTACAACATCCCTAATAAAAAAAAATCTCAAAAATATAAGAAATCTATAAAACATTTGGGGGAGATCTTTTGGAGTCTGCACATTTTTGCATCATTCATTTTCTTCAGATATTTGATGACTACAGTTCTATGGTAGAGAATCAAATGTTAATAGGACATTTTTGACTTATGGAGTCCCACTAGGAAGTGAAGATCCTCTTTCTCTTCAACACGGAAAGCCTTGACAGTAAAGACTCTTTAGCAAAATTGCCCCTGGGAGATTCTTTATTCCTTCAGTCCAACATGGACTGCAAAAGATCTCTGAGACAATACAGATCAGTAAGACAAGATCCCTGCCTGCAAGGCGCTCACAAACTAGAAGGCAGTAGAAAGTTTATATTTTTACTAATTGGTTTTAGGAAGATTCCCAGTGGAATCAGAGACTTTTCTGCTAAACCAAGATTATTGGAATAATATGTTTCCTTAATGTTCTGGCTGAACTTTCACTGTAATTTCTGTCAAGATAATATAAATCACACCACACTCTGGGTCAGATTATTTCATTTCCCTTTATTTCCCATTGGAAATGGTTTGTTTTGTAGAAGTTGACTCACATGGGTTGCTTATGTACATTTAAATTGTACTGTAGGAAGGATGCAGTTAGGCAGGGCCTTCTTCTGAGCTCCCACGCCCAACCTACATGAAGCATCTCTGTTTGTATCTCTTCATGTATGGGGCTTTAAAAGATGTCGCTTTAGCAAAGAGCCCTGATGTTTAAAAGGTGAATATCACTCTTTTTTGTCACTCAAGTTTTTAAATGGGGAATGGTTGGGCTACGTAGGTACTGATAAAAGAAATGATTGAAAATGAGTTTGCTAAAAACTGGGTTGTAAGGGTGTTTGTCCTTTTTATTATTATGTTTCCAATTCAATTTACGCAATTTGAGAAAAGATATAACAATCATGAGAAAGACAATATATGTATATTCTGTTCCAACCCAATTCTTGAAGGGATTGGGTTGACACAGCCCTAAGACCAAAGAACACGCCAGGTAGGGAGTCAGACATGGGCTTATTAAGACTTATGATCAGAAGATTCTTCCTGGTGGTAGCTGGCCGGAAAATGGAAGTCAGCACTCTGCAAGGGTGGTGGTGCCAAGGGACGGCTTATAAGGGTTTAGGACAGACATTCCATAGCGTATGAGAACAGAGATTTAGCAGATCTGGAGATTTGTCATCAACAGTGATTGGGGAGGGGAGTTGCAATGCTTTGTTTGTGATACCATCTGTGCATTCTTTCTTGAGGACGACTGGTGACCTTCAACGTCTGTCATGGTCATGCAGGCTGCCAAGTAATGTGGGCCTCATTCTCCATTAGGAAGGGGGACCCTGGGCTCTGTCCCCACATATTCATACAAGACATCTTATCTAGAAGGTGTTTAGTGTATTGTCAGTTAAGTTAGTGTAATATAATTCTTTTTTGGTGGTGTTAATATACTAATGTACAGATGAGTGACTCCTTTGCGGGAAGCATCCTGATGTTTTCTCATTTCTGATGCCCAAAATTTCTGTAGGCATGTGGGGTTAGTATAACATTCAAGAATCAGAGCAAGTGTGATCTTCTGTGACAAAGCCTTCCTGAGCCAGGCAGACAGTGATTTCTTGGCCTCTGGATCTAACAGTCAGATTCTCAAGTTCTTCTGTGTGACTACAAATTGTATAAATATGGACCAGAATTATTTTTATTTTTTGAATCTAGGTTGTCCATAATATTGGTCAATACTTGCACAGAAACTCTTAATAAATATTCATGAAAAGTAACAAATGGCACTCTTTAGTTTTAATTTATTTAATTCGTTGTAGATGTTAGGTTTTATGCAAGGCAGTGGGAAAAAAATGAAAAGTTGGAGTGTGTTTCTTCTGCAGTTGCAATGGTTGGTTTTGCGTAAGAATTATCCTTGAATGGTGAAGTCAGTCATCAGCCTGGGTTCCCTCTTCCTCACTTAATCAAAGGAAGGAAAGCTTTCCTCTGGTGTAGTGTTAGTGCCTTAAATTCTGTTTTGCTTTTATTTCAAAACCCAATTCCCACAGAAACACTCCTTAGGCAAATGGACTGTTTTCTTTACAATGCAGTTCTCAGGATTCTGATTTATTGAAAGGAGGGAGGCTTGAATCTCTTAGAATGCAGACTGCACCTTTTTATTTTATTTTATACTTTAAACAAAGGATTTTTTTGGCTTCAGTGGGAAATCCATTCTTACTGTTGTATTTTCTTCTGTTTGTTTTTGTTTTCCTCTAAGCATATTAATCAATTTGTTGCTCTTTTAAAAAATTCTTTAACAATCATATAATTTATAACTGTGTTACGAGTTGTACAAGTTTAAATGATTTCTTTGTACTTCACAGTCTTTTTTTTTTTTTTTTTTGACTTTTTAAGACCTGACACATCACTTTAATACTAGGAAACATTATTTTACTTTTTTTGAGGAAAAATGTTTTTAGAAAGTTATCTGTGATTTAAAAGCATATAAAAACATTAATGACTTTATGCCATTATTTGACTAAATTTCACACCAGACCCCATACTGTTGCGTAGGGATGAATGAATCAGTGGTTGAATAAATTTCATTTTTCAGATATTAAGGTTTTCCTTTCTGACAGTACTTTTCTCTAATCAAAATCATCCTTAGTCCCAGATTCACTTGCTTCACCTCTGTGTTTGTGTAGCATATTGTGTTGTATTCTATATTCACAAATTCTGTAGATGGTAGAACGGAAAGGCAATGTCAAGCTCTAATATAACTTTAATAACAGAAGCATCACAATATTTGTACACTCTTGGAAGGAATTTTCTAATGTTAGAGTCATCACACAAAAGAACAGGGCAGGGGCAAAGGATCCCTAGGAAAACAAACTATTACCCTCCACTATAATGAGATGATACAGAAGAGCCTGGAAGAACATGAAATAAAATCAGAGGTGGTGAAATGGTAGGATCACTTCTAGGAGACACGATGTAGAAACATGGGCAGAGAGGGATCAAGTGAAATAGGAAAAGAAATGTTATAAAAAATAAAATCACTACTCTTTGTTGGTCAAATGGCTGTTCCTTTAAAACACCCTGGAGACATTATTAAAAATCTACTAGATTACTAAGGGAATTTGATCAGATGTCTGGGGGCAAGATAAATACCAAAATTAAGTAACATTTCACTATTAATTCACCTAGAAAAAAATCCTAAAAATGTTTTCCACGATAGTGAGAGAAATAATGTAATTAAAATAAATTTAATAAAATATTAATGCTATTAATAATTCATCTAAACATAGAATAGTGATAATGACAATGGTAATAATCACAGTATAATTAAACAAAATTTAACAGAAATATAAAGGACCTCAATGGAGACAGACAAAACATACAAGGTGTGAGAAAATCATAAGGGACCACAGGGGATTGTGGGAAGTTGGCATAGTAGGGAGTTTCAGGACACAGTTGTTTCCCCAGAACAAATTATTAAACAGACTAAAACTGTCCAAAACAACTATTTTGAAATTCCAGAGGGCAGAAGAACACTACAGCTTCCAGGAAAGAGAGGGAGAAAGAAGCTGATTAATTACGGTAAAGATTAGTAAATTACTCTCTCTGCATGGTGGCTGCCATTGCCCATTCCCCAACTCCCACTCTCTCAGCAGGTTGCTATGGAGTTCAGCCCTTGGCTAGCTTGCTGGTGACAGAGAGGGATGTAAAAATCATTTTCCCAAGACCAGGGGTGGACATGGCTTATCACTCCTCACAATTTTATTAGCAACTTCACATTGCTGGGTACCTGGCTATAAGGGTAGCCACTATTTCAACCTACCCAGACAAAAGCTGCAGTGAGAACATTTAAAGATACTATGCTTCCTCAGAGCTTAAGGGGACAGTTGGTTGGAGGGCTGCATTTGCTGGGCAGGACAAGAAACTTAGCTTTGGGGAGCCATGGAAGAAACTCTGGTTCCTCTTCTTGATGTGCTGCCCAGGGTACATTGTAGTAGTCTGTATCTGCTTTGTGGGTCCCTGGCCCTGTTTTGACAAGGAAAGAATGACTTGGGAAAGTCCTCTTTGGTGTGCCCTTCCTCCCAGAATTTGAATGTATTGTGTACCAGGGAGTCCTAATTAGATTGAGTGCCGATTTCTCTTCAGAAACCATGGAGGCAAGGAGGCAGTGGGTTGAAATACTTAAAACAACTGCCTACTAAAAATTTTATATCTGGTGAGACCTTCTTTCAAAAATGAGGGAGAGGTTAAGATATTCTCAAATTAAAAAAAAAAAAAAAGAAAAAACCGAGGGAGTTCGTCACCACTAACCTGCCCTACAAGCAATGCTAAAGGGAGTTCTTCAGACTAAAAGGAAAGGACATTAGAGAGTGATTCAAAGCAGTACAGAAATACAGACCTGTGGTAAAAGTAACCATTTGGGAATCATAAATGCCAGTATTATTATAGTATACTGCTTGGTATATAACACTACTTCTTCCTACAGGTGCTTAAATGCAAATGCATAAAATGTGGTGATAAATTTATGGATTTGTACATACAATGTAGAAAAATATGTGATAACAAGTACTAAAAAGAAGATGGAGGGACTGAGAGGTATAGGAAAAGTATATATTTATGCTTTTGAAGTTATGTTAAGGTCAAACCAAATATGAATATTATATATATAGGATGTTAAACTTTAACCCCATGATAAACAGAAGGAAAAGAGATTAAAATATATTCAGATCATAAAAAGAAGGCATTTGATATGGTACAATGCCAAAAAACCAAATAAGTACAAAAATAGCATTAACAGAAGAATTGAGGGACAAAAATATAAGACCTGTAAAGACTAAATAGCAAAATGGCAGAAGAAAGTGCTGTATTATCAGTAGTGACTTGAAATGGAAATGGATTAAACTCTCTAGTCAAAAGGCAGAGATTGGAAGAATAGATAAAAAAGCATGACCCAACTATATGCTTTCTGCAAGATACCCAACTTACATAAAAAAATACAAATAGGTTGGGAGTGAAAGGATGGAAAAAATATACTAGCAAGTAGAAAACAAAAGACAGCTGGGGTAATATGCTAATATCAAATAAAATAGATATTGTAAAAAATCAGTTACAAGGGAAACTCTAGTTATTATATTACTGATAAAGGGGTCATTTCAACAGGAAGATGTAATAATTACACACACATACACGTGTGTGTGTGTGTGTATGTATCTAACAGCAGATTCCCAAAATATATGAAGCAAATACTGACAGATTAGAAGGAAGAAATGGACAGTTTCACATTAATAGTAGGGGACTTTAGTAAACCACTTTCAATAATGGGTAGAACATCTAGTCAGAAGATCAATAAGGAAATGGAAGATTTCAACAATTCTCTAAAACAACTAGACCTGACAGACATATATAGAGACTTCACCCAACAACATAATACACATTATTTTTGAATGCACATGGATCATTTTCCAGGATAGACCATATGTTAGGTCATAAAACAAGTCTCAATAAATTAAAAAATATTGAAATCATACAATATTTTTTCTCTGACCACAATTGAATGAATCTAGAAATCAATAACAGAGGGAGAAACGGAAAATTCACAAATATGTGGAAATAAAACAACAAACTTTTAAGCAAACAATTGGTTAATGTGGAAATCACAAGGAAAACAAGGAAATATCTTGGATGAAAATAAAAGTACAACATACCCAAACTTCTGGGATGCAGCAAGTCTGGTGCTGAGAGGAAAATTTATAGCTCTAAATACTTACATTAAAAAAGAAGAAAGAGGTCAAATCAGATACCCAACCTGAAAACTGAAAGAACTAGAAAAGAAGAGCAAACTAAACCCAAAGCAAGCAGAAGGAAGGAAATAACAAAGATTAGAAGGGAGAAAAATGAAATTGAAAACAAAAAACAATAGAATTGATAAAAACAAAATTTGACTTTTGGAAAAGATTAATAAAACTGACAAACCTTTAGCTAGATTGATAAAAAAAGAGGATACAAATAACAAAAATCAGAAATGAAAAGTACTATAAAAGTATATTATGAACAACTGTACACCAGTAAATTAGATAACCTAGAAGAAATGGACAAATTCTTAGAAACACACAAACTACCTACACTGATTCAAGAAGAAATAGAGGATAGAAGATCTCAACAAAACAATTAATTGTAAAGAGACTGAATCTGTAATCAAAAACCTCCCCACAAACAAAGCATAAGACCAGATGACTTCATAGAGGATTCTACCAAATATTCCAAAGACTTAACTCCAATTCTCCTCAAACTCTTCTAACAAATTCACTGAGGGAACACTCCCTAATTGATTCTCTGAGACCAACATCACCCTCATACCAAAGTCAGATAAAGATACCACAAGAAACTACAGATCAATATCTCTTATTAATATAGATTCAGAAATCCCCAGTAAAATACTGGCAAACTGAATACAACAGTGTATTAAAAGAATTATACACAGTGCTCAAGTGGGATATATCCCTAGTATGCAAGGGTGGTTCAACATTAGAAAACCAATTAATGTAATACACCACATTAACAGAATGAAGGAAAAAAAAACAACAAAAAAAAAACAAAACACACACATGATCAGCTCAATTGTAGCTGCAAAGGCTTCTGACAAAACCCAGCACCCTTTCTTGATAAAAACACTTAGAATGGTAGGAATAGAAGGAAACTTCCTCAACAGGATAAAGGGCATATATAAAAAGCACACAGCTTACACCTACTTAATGGTGAAAGACAAAGCTTTCCTTCTGATCAGGAAGTAAACCAGGATACCCACTGTTGTCACTGTTATTCAACATTGTACTGGAAGTTCCTGCCAGAACGTTTAGGAAAGAAAAAGAAATAAAAGGCATCCAAATTGGAAAGGAAGAAGTAAAACTTACCCTATTTGTAGATGGCATGATCCCATCTACAAAAAATCCACAACAAAGCTCTTAGGACTGATAAATGAACTCAGCAAAGTGGTGAGGTACAAGCTCAACAGCCAAAATTGGTAGTGCTTCTATACATTAGTAGTGAACATTTGGAAGAAGAAATAAAGAAAACAGTTCTAGTCACAATAGCAAATAAAAGTATCAAATATCTAGGAATAAATCTAACCAAGGATATAAAGGACTTGTCCACAGAAAACTGCAAAACTTTGCTAAAAGAAATCAAAGAAGATCTAAACAAATGGAAGGACATGCCATATTTATGGACTGAAGACTAAATATTGTTAAACTGTCAATTCCACCCAAAGCAATTTACAGAGTCAATGCAGTGATAATCAAAATTCCAACAGTGTTCTTTGCAGAAATGGAAAAGCCAGTCATCAAATTTATACGGAAGGTGAAGGGGCCCCGAATAGCCAAGCCATCTTGAAAAAGAATGAATTTGTAAGATTCACATTTCCTAATTGTAAAACTTATCACAAAGTCACAGTAATCAAGGCAGCATGATACCAGCACCAGGACAGAAATATTACAATGGAATCAAATTGACAGCTCAGAAATCTACCCTTCTTTATATGGCCAACTGATTTTGACAAGGGGAAAAAGACCATTCAATTGGGAAAGAATAGTCTCTTCAACAAATGGTGCTTGGAGAACAGACTCTCCATTAGAGAGGAAAAAAAAAAAAAAAAAAAAAGGAGTCCCCTACCTTGCACCCTATACAAAAAAAATCAACTCAAAATGGATCAGACATCTAAGTATAAGGGCCAGAACAATCGAACTCCTAGAAGAAAATGTAGGGAAGCATCTTCAGGACTTTATGTTAGGCAATAGTTTCTTAGACTTTACATCTAAAACATAGGCAACAGAAGAAAAAAAAATGATAAATGGGACCTTATCAAAATTAGAAGCCTTTGTGCCTCAAAAAACTGTTTTACGAAACTAAAATGACAGCCTACACAATGGGAGAAAATATTTGGAAACCATTTATCCAATAAAGGTTTAATATCCAGAATATATAAAGAAATCCTTCAACTTAATGACAAAAGACAAACAACCCATTTAAATGTCTTGAACAGACATCTCTCCACAGAAGATATACAAATGTCCAAAAAGCACATGAAAAGATGCTCAATATCATTAGCCATCAGGAAAATGCAAATCTAAACCACATTTATATACCATTTCATACCCATTAGAATGGTTGCCGTTATTAAAAAAAACAAAAAAAAAGACACAAAATTATAAATAAGGTGGGTAGAGGATGTGGAGAAATAGAAACACTCATTTACTTGTAGTTTCAATGTAAAATGTTGCAGCCCCTGTGGAAGACAATTTGTTGGTTCCTCAGAAAGCTAAGTATAGAACTACCATATGACCTGGGAATCCCACTGGGGAAAACGGGGACTCAAACAGATACTTGCACATTGATGTTATTATGGCATTATTCACAATTGCCAAAAGATGGAAGTAACCTCAGTGTACATCAACCAATGAATGGATAAATTAAGTATCATATATACATACAATGGACTATTATTCAACCATAAAAAGGAATGAAGTCTTGATAGATACACCAGCATGGGTGAACCTTGAAGGTAACATGTCAAGTGAAATAAGCCATACATGAAAGGAGAAATATTGTATGATCTCTAATTATTTGAAATAATTACAATACAGAAACTCATAGAGTCAGAATCTAGAATATAAGTTACCAGGGGCCAGAGTAGGTATAGGGAAAGGGAAGTTAAGGCTTAAAATGTACAGGGTTCCTATTTGGAAAGACGGAAATGTTTTGGTAACGGATGGTGGTGTCGTTAGCACAACATTGTGAACACAGTTAACTGCACTGAAATATATATCTGAATGTGATTAAAAGGAGAAAGTTTAGATTGTATATATGGTAATAGAATAAAAATTTAAAAAATATGTGGAACTACACTAGACAAAAGTGAACCCCATGTTAAACAATGAACTATAATTAATAGTACAATTATAAAAATGTGCTATCATCAATTGTAACAAATGTTACACACCAAAGCAAAGTGTTATTAATAGGGTGGCATATGGGAATCCTATATTTTATGCATGCTTGTTCTGGTAAACCCACAACTTCTCTAATCAAGAACAAAAATCATAAGAACATTGTTCCAGTTTGCCAATGCTGCCAGAATGCAAAATACCAGAAATGGATTGGCTTTTATAAAGGGGGTTTATTTGGTTACAAATTTACAGTTCTATAGGCCATAAAAGTTTCCAAACCAATTCATAAACATGAGTATACCTTCACTGGAGAAAGGCTGTTGAGGTCCGGAAAACTTCTGTTAGCTTGGAAAGCATGTGCTGATCCTGGGTTGTGTTCCAGTTCCTCTCAGCTCCTGTGAATTCTTCAAAATGTTGCTTTTGGGGCATTTTGTCCTCTCTTAGCTTCTCTGGAGCAAACTCTGGGCTAGCATCTCTGAAGCATTGCCAAAAGTCTGCTTTCAACAGCTCTCTCCAAACTGTCTCTCTAAGCTGCTCTGAGATCCTTCTGTTTGTGAGTTTTTATAGGGCTCCAGTAAACCAATGAAGACCTATGCTGAATGGGCGGGGCCACACCTCCATGGGAATAATCTAATCAAAGGTATTATCCACAGTTGGGTGGGTCACATCTCCATGTAAACAGCCTAATCCAAAGATTCAAACCTAATCAACACTAATACGTCTGCTCCCACAAGATTGCATTATAGAACATGACATTTTGGGGGACATAATACATCCAAACTGGCACAGACATAAAACAGAATCAGAACAAATTGGAATGCATGACATCTTCTTATTTAAGAAACATTATCTGAAAATATCAATTCTTTTAAAAGTGATATAGAAACTTAAAACAATTCCTATTTGCATTAGTTTTGTATTGTGTCACAAATAACCACAAATTAGCACCTTAAAACATAAAATCACAAGCACATTTATTATCTGAGTCTGGGCTGAGCTTTGCTAGGTTCTCGGGTTCAGTTTTGCATGGGGCTGTAATCTGATCAAGGCTGTGGTATCATCAGAGGCTCAGCTGGGGAAAGGTCCATTTTCAATCTCTTACAGGATTTTGGCGGAATTCATCTCCTTGTAGTCATAGGACTGAATTCCCCCTTTTTTGCTAGCTGTTGCTCAGAGGGAAGCTCTCAGCAACCAGAGTCCCCCACAGATCTTTGCCATGTGGTCCTCTCCACAGATCCTGTCACGACATGACAGCTTACTCCTTCAGTGCCAGCATGAGTCTCTTTTGTAGATTAGTATGATGGAGCCTGGTGTGTATATGGTAATGTAATTATGAAAGTGACAGTTCATCACTTTTGCCATAAAACATAAACTAATCATGGGATTGACAGCACATATTTTGCAAAATTCTATTGATTTGAAGCAAGTCATAGATTCCACCTATACTCACAGATAGGAGATTGAACAGGGTACGAATATAGACAGTAGGGTCTTTCTGTCCCACTTTTCAAATAACATTTAAATTAAAATCACACTTATATCCTAATTTGAACGTTTGTTGTTTTGCTCACCAACATTGTGCTATTTTATATGCTGGTTAGAACCTCACTGATCTGGCTTAAATGAACTCAATCAGTATAAATGACTAGGCAGATTCTCTTAAAATCAAGAGCTCACCTAAAGAGTATCCTTGAAACATTTACTTGTCAAATAAACTAAGTAAGGATAAAGAAAGATTATCTTTAGGTTATGCTGAAAACAGAATGCACAGACTCTGAAAACCAAAGTACAAAAGAAGTTTATTGAGCTGAAGTAGCATGTATGTGGAGCAGTAACAAAGGCCACCAAGGCCTTAGTTTTCTGCTCAAAAGGGCTGGGATTGAGGGGGCCACTTATATGGCTATTTGGGGACAAAGGGAGGATGTGGGGGATCGAGAGGGACAAGGAAGACATAAGTTGTGAGGGAAGCATGGGATACCTGAGCTGTAAGGGGGGTGTAAGTTGTCTGGAGCAGGGTACCTTTGGATCATGGTCCATTAATCAGCAACTCACAGCAGCAGGATTTTATATGCAAAGTTGTGGCTATTTGGTGAAGATGAGTAAACTTGCTGGTGTCAATTTGACTTTGTTTTATTACGGCTAGGGAAGGGTCTCTATTAACATTGAAGGGGATCTTTGGCATGTCAGTCTGCCTCTGTTGCCTTCTGTTTATTCTTTGTAGTTTCCTGGTAAAATGGGGAATCAAGATGATTAGTAAAGCTATTTACGATTCCAATTTTACAATTATAATGCAGAATGCCAACTTTCCTTAATAGTAATAATATTCTTTCTAATAAAACAATTTGGTTTTTGCTAACAATTCATTTTTTAATTGCTTCATTAAAACAAGAGAAATGGAGGCAGAGAGCAATCTACTGATGTTGTAGAATACAAAGTCAGAGAATTAGATGACTCTCTTGAAAGTTTCTCCTAGAACTCAGACGTAAATGATAAATATAATGATTGAAAATAAAAGAGACATAGATAATAAATCCAGGGTATTTGATATGCATATATCCATATCTGTAACTATAGTTATAAAAAGGTGAAGGAGAAAATAAAGAATGTTGGAGGAGGATAAAAAAGAAGCCATAACAAAATTTAAGAATAAGAAATGATTGAAAACAAGAATTTGCATCATTAGGAGTAAGAAAGGGTATATAAGCATAATGAGGAAGATGTTTTAGTTAAATTTGTCATAATGATATGATTACACACATAATATATATTATATACATATTATAAATTAATGTGCATATTAAAATCTTACTGAAAAGTTCTTTTTAAGGAAAATGCTATATTAGCAAAATTTGGAAGATAAATCCAATTAAATCAATAATGAAATATAATTTGAGAAATCCATGAAATAATTCATTTTATAATATATACCATACCCAAATGAAGTACAGAAAATTTCCATCGAACTTTCAAAAAAAAAATAATAATTTCCAATGATGTTTAAGCTGAAAAAAATACACCAAATTTATTCAAGGAGGAGAGCATAATCAAAATCCCAGAAACAGATCTCAAAGAAGAATATTACAGACCAATCTGAGGTACATGTACGAAAATCCTAAATATAATGTTAGTTTATTAAATTCAGCAGAAGTCAGTTAAATGAATAAACTGTCATGATTATTTTACTTTTTGCCTAATGAACTTGTATGCCATATTTTTACATTAAAAACATGAAAATGTACTTTGATTTTGATTGGCATTTTATTGAAATGATAGCTTGACCTTTGTGTAACAGATTCATTCAACTGAAAAAAAAAAAAACCCAGAATATAAGCATTCATATTTTTTGGAAATCAGTTACTTAAATATAGAAAATGCCTACTGAATTCATTGTCATGCAGTTGCTTTTAATTGATAATAATACATTAAATATTATCATCAAGCTGTCTATACTACCTTCAAATTAGTTATCTAGTATTTCAGCTAAACTTCCTGTTATTTAGCAGCATCTGTACTGCTTTTAAAATTCTTTATGTTCCTCTGCAGAAAACAAAGACACAAACAAAAACAAGGACACAGACAAAAACAAATTACATCATGGTAATACCTAAGCATATATCCCATCCAAAGAGAGAACAGTGATTTTTAAATGCAATTGTGTAAGTTCTGTTCTATATAATACTAGACTTTTAAAAATATTAGGAGTATGAGTTGCTATATTAATTGCAGTGATTGAATTAAGTGTGAGAAACATGACCCAGTTATCAATTGTAGCTTGTGCTCCTATATAATCTGACTATAAAGTGTTTGGTTGCAGCTTAACTGAAAAGCAGGCCAGGCAAGAAAGAGCCCATTGGCATAAAAGCAAAAATCATATTTGTTGTTACCAACTATATTAATCTGTGATGATAAAGTTCCTGTTGACCATTATTTGTTCTTATATCAAGGAATATTCTTACTATCCCATTTCAGGGTCTTTACATTCATATTTTAATCAAATAACAAGCCTACCTCTAAAATTTGACATTTTCAAAAGCAAAAATGGCATTTGATGTAGAAAAGAAATATGCTTCTAATAGTTGGATCTTTGACTGGTCAGGTCCCATATATTAGCTTTTAGTTGTGTCAAGGAAAACTATCAAGAATTGGTAGCCTGATAGCCAGCTATTCCCTGAGGAAATTATACCAGTTGTAATTTATCAGAGATCTGAAGTATATTTAATTTAATTAGCTTCATGGTTATCACTTTGTTTTATTTTAGTGGTAAAAAATTTGCAAAATTCAATACAGCAAATTTCTGCTCATAAATATTTTTTAAGAAAGAAATAGTTTTTATGTGTATCCTGTATGTCTTCATATTAAAGTTTTCTGGATTTTATTTGATAAATGAATTATAGCTATTTATGGAATCAATTTGGAGATTTTTTTAACTTTTTATTTTGAAATCCTTTCAAACTTACAGGATAGTTACAAAAATAATAAAACCCTATGCAAAGGACACCAACATACCCCTACCCTTTCCTCCAGATACCCAGATCCACCAATTTTAATATTTGCCCCATTTGCCATATAATTCTAGCTAGCCATCAATCATTGTATCAATCCATCTATCTATCTATCATGTATCTTTGTATGTATCTATCATGTATCTTTGTATGTATCTATCAATCCATTTTCTAAACACTGAAGTGAGGGTTGTATACATCATGCTCCTTGAACACTTAACACTGCCATGTACATTTCTTAAGAAGAGGAACATTCACTTAACTAACCACCTTAAGTGCTTGGACTTTATGCCCAAAACACAAGTTCAAGTTCAAGAAATTTAGCATTCATTTAACGCTTGCGATCTATTACATTTTTTTATATATCGCATAAAATCCCTTTGAGTTTTTTCTCCTGCCTTGCTGGATGGTCTCCAGGATCATGTATTGCATTTAATTGTCATTGTCTCTTTAGTTGCTCACTCTCTCTCTTTTTCTAAATTATGGGGACATATGCACAACATGAACTTTCCCATTTCAACCACTCCCAAGTACACCATTTAATGGGATTAATCGCATTCACAATATTGCTGTAAACTCACTGCCTTCCATTAATAAAACTTTTCTGTATTCTCAAATAAACACCCTACATCCATTATACATTAACCCTCTATTCCCCTTACCTGCCACTCCTGGCAACATGTACTTTAATTTTTGTTTCTGTGAGTTTGCATATTTTCTGAAATTTTCTTTGTGGTTGTCTTGGGGCTTAAATTTAATATCCTAACCTTGTTTGCTCTGATATCAATTTAATTTCAATAGTATACATGTACTATGTTCCTATACTCTTGTGATCCACCACCTTTATCTAGTTCTTGTCATAAATTACATTTACACTTAAGTACTAAACCACTGATTTTTCATTACATTTAATGCATTTTGCCTTTTTGATCCTGTAGGAAGTAAAAAGTGGAGTTACCGAAAATACAATAGTACTGGCATTTCTATTTACCCCAGTCATTGCCCTCACAGAGATCCTTGTTTTTTCAGGCAACTTTGATCTATTGTTTATTGTCCTTTCCTTCCAAACTGGAGAATTCTTTTTAGCATCTCTTGCAGGGCTGGTTTAAGGGTGACAAACTCCCTCAGCTTTCTGTTTTTTTTTTTTTTAATCTGTGAATAGCTTAGTCTCTCCCTCATTTTTGGAAGACAATTTTGCGGGCTATAGAATTCTTGGGTAGCTGTTTTTTTCCTCTCAGCACTTTAACTATGTTGCCCCACTGCCTTCTTGCCCCCCATGGTTTCTAATAAGAAATCAGTACTTAATCTTACTGAGGTTCCCTTGTATGTGACATATTGCTTCTCTCTCATGATTTTCAGAATTCTATCTACTATCTTTGACAGTTTGATTATAATATACAAAGGTATGGGTCTGTTTGAGTTTATCCTGTTTGGATCTCATTGAGCACCTTGAATGTGATATTCATGCCTATCATTAAATTTTGGAAATTTTCAGCCATTGTTTTTCTGAATAATCTCCTTGCCCCTTTTCTTCTCCTTCTCAGATTCCCACAGTGAGTAGATTGGTATACTTGGTGATGTCCCACAAGTTCCTCAGTCTCTTTCTTCATTCTTTCTTTCTGCTGAGACTAAATGATTTCAAATGTCTTATTTTCAAGTTCTTTGATTCATTCTTCTGCCAGCTCCAATCTGCTGTTGAATCACTCTAAGGAATTTTTTTTCTGTTACTCTGGTTTTCAGCTGTGTTTTGTTCTTTTTCATAATTTTCATTTCTCTATTGATATTCTCTTTGTGTTCATATATCATTTTCCTGATGTCCTTTAGTTCTTTTCCATATTTTCCTTTAGCTCTTTGACCACAGTTAGGTCCATTTTTTAAGAGTCTGTGTTGGTATGTCCTAGGTCTTTTCTTCCTCACTGATGCTTTCTAATGCATTCATCTTCTCTTTTTTCTGGGTCATCACTTCCTGTTTCTTTCTATGTTTTGTAACTTTTTGTTGAAACCTGAATATTTTTATATTTTAATGTGTTGTCTCTGGCTTGTATCCATCTAGAGTTTTGATAGAGCTTTCCTTGAATGCCAGGAGCTAACAAAAAAAAAAAAAAAAAAAAAGAAGGGGGGAAAAAAAAGAAAACACTTTCTCCATTCTTTGCAGATTGACCTTTAGAAGTACTCTCCTTCAGTGTTTATCCATAAAATGAGTTTAAAGAATAGCTCAATGCCAAAGTGTAAAGGTCTCCCTGATCCTTTCTGTGCATGTGTCTTGTCTTGGGGCATGCACGTATGGCTCTAGGAATTCCCATTTATATGTTTACGAATGTCCCCTCTTCCTTAGGATACGGTATCCTCGTGTTCCTGGGCACTGCATTATGTATTCTATAGCCACACCTAACACATTCACAAGTTGATTGTTCTCCCACAGCATTCTGTAGGACAGTTTGGTGAGTTGCCATCTTCATGAATGGCGAGTTCTGGGATGGTGTGCCCCTCAGGCCACCTCCTGACTGTTTGGGCCAGATATACATTCTCCAAGTATGTGCACGAGGTTACTCTGCTCCCTCTGGAACTTGGGCCAGAGGTTCATGCACTGGAAGTGTGGACCACCTCCACCCAGGCAGTGAGGGTTGGGGGATGGCCAGCCAGGATGCCACAAGATCCAACATCTCTTAAGTAGCCTTTTTCTTGATTTGGTGCTGACCCTGTTACTGCAGTCCTTTAACTTTTTTCCGGAGCTTTTAGAAAGATGTTTCTGCCAGGTCTTGCCAGTTATTCAAAGCTTCTGTGGAAGGACAGAGTCCTGAAGCATTTCACTCAATCATCTTGATCAGGGAGGAGAATATTTTAAAATGAATAGTTTGGTAATGTTCAAGATTGTAAGGTTAAAATATTAATAGAGAAACTAAATATTATAATGTACAAATGTGAGATGGAAAATTGTGATTACTAGCATCTATTTCTGTTTAAAGAGAATAAATTTTTTTTTGTTCTCAAGTAGTTAATGGTCAAAACTATGATCTTGGTTTTACTGTTATTTTTTCTTAGAAAAAGTAATTGCTAAATAATGAAAATTTTATGCAATACATGTAATTTAGTGCGGTATTTATTGATTTCAGAATTAACAATGCTTAGCTTTCTTTAATTTTAAGCAAAACTCAGCTCCAAATTTCTAATTCCATATTATTATAACTGATATGACAGCTCATTTATAATTTTTATGTGTGTATTTGCATGATTATGACATTTAGAAGCTGTCATTTTCCTTGTATGCCAAAAGTTATGTGTTGGTGGCATCTTCCATAGTGTGATTTTGAGAGCCGATTGCTCAGCTATATAGAAAAACTTATTTATTGAAGTATAATATGTGTAGAAAAACTGCACAAATAAAAGTGTGGCAGAAAATTGGATAAATGATTTTCATCTAGAGAGTGAACCAATGTGTCTACCACCCAGTTTGAAATGGAACATTCCCAGTACTGTAAACCATTTTTGTCTAATCTCTGTTACTACTCAGCCTTTCCCAAAAGTAACCATTATGATTTTTACCAGCATAGATTAGCTTTGGCTCCTTTTAAATTTTATATAAAGTGAATCATACAATATAAATATTTGTATAAGGCTTCTCTAACCCAAAATTATGTTTGTGAGAATCATTCATATTGTTGCCTGTGGCAGGCAGGGTTTGTTCATTTTCATTGCTGTATAGTGTTCTACTAAAGAAATACTGTACCATTTATTTATCCATTTTACTACTAATGGATATTTGGGTTACTTCCAGTTTGGGGCAGTATGAACAATGCTACTATGACATTAATGTATTTGACTTTTGGTGCTCATATACACATTTCTCTTTCTATGTATACGTAGTCTATATATGTAATTGTGCAATTGCTGCACTATAGGGTTTACATATTACCAAATGTTTATCCAGAGTTGGCAGATGTTCCATGTGCACTTGAAAATAATGTGTATTCTTTTATTCTTGGATGTAATGCTCAATTTGTGTTAATTTAGGTAAAATTTGTTAATAGTGCTATTAATACCTTGGATATCCTTACTGATATGTTTTTCTGATTGTTCTATTCGTCACTGAGAGAGCTTTATTAAAATCTCCAAGTATGATTATAAATTTATATATTTATCCTTTTAGTCCTGACAAATTCATGTTTCATATATGGTGATGTGATGTTATTAAGGACATGCATATTTATATAATCATTATAACTTATGGTATGTGGACCCATTTATCATTACGAAATGCTCCTCTTTATTTGAGACAATGTTCTAGGTTTTCTCATGTTAGTGCAGTCTATCATCTTTCTTTTGGTTACTATTCACTTGGTATATCCTTTTTCATCTTTTTCCTGCTTTTCACATGGTGTATCATTTTTTCATCTTCTTCTTTTCTCTTCTTTTCTTCCATGCTTTAGTATGGATGTTTTCAGTGATCAATCTTCAAGTCCACTAACCTTCTCTTTTGTAGTTTCCAATCTTCTATTAAACCCATATATTAAATTCTTAGTTTCAGTTACTATATGTTCCAGATTTAGGATATCCATTTGATCATCTGATTCTCCTTTAAGAATCTAATTGTCGTATGAATTCCCACAGCTTTTCCTTTATTTTTTTGCACGTGAAATTAATTATATTTAAAGGCACTGAATGAAAACTAAAATGTATATATAATCTGTGGGTCTATTTTTATTATGGTTCTTTTCTCTTTGTCTTCAGGCTATTTCCTTCTATCTCCTGAGACTCTTGGAAATTTTTATTACTTTTTGTATGAAAAATTATAGAGCTAATTTGAGACTTTTCCTTGGATTTCTAGTGAGCAGATAGAGTAGGGAAAGATTGGGTGGTGTGTGTGTGTATGTATGTATTAAGCTGTTTGATGCTGAGTTATCAATTTTTTGAAGGCTTATTTTATTTTAAATTCACCATACTCCTGGGGTGTATTCCTAACAAGGTCCTAACCTGAATTCTATTATTTTGTTTTGATTAATTTGGTTTTTTTTTTAACCAGGGCCTCTCCTTTTGGGCAGGCTCTGAACTACAGTTTTGTCTTAGAAGCCATTAGAAATACTGAAAACTCTCTTCATCTTCCTATTCTCTTAGTTGCAACTTTTTCTCAATCTCATATATTCTTAGTCTTGGGCCACTTACAGAAAGGTAGGACAAAATTGTCAAGATTTTCTCAATGCTTTTCTGATCTCACCAGGATCCATTCTTCTCAAATTTACAAATTGTTTATTCCTTAGACATGGGATACTGCCAAAAGTTCAGCTCAGGAAACTACCCTCTCAGCTGCTACTTTCTGAATGACTTTTTAGCTATTGCTTTTGAATCAGCAGTTGTCTCCAAAGTCATTGGATTTTTTGATAAATGCAAGAAAAAAAATTGGGAAAGTTGCAACCTTAATAGAATGATGGGAAAGGATATGAGCAGATTATTTGTAGGAGAAAAATCCAAGACCCTTAAGCACATTTTCTAACTCATTAGTAGTTAGAGAAATTCAACATAAAACAAAATAAAAAATACTATTTTATATCTGTTAGGCTGACAAACAAGGGTTCACAACAAGGGTATTGGTAGAAATGGGGAGTGGTGATCTGGGATTTTTTTCACTGAGAAAATGAAGAGGAGCCTAAGGTGGATGTACACCATGGGATGTTATTGAGTGGGGGTAGGGATCAGTCACCTGTTTTTGTAAATAAACTTTTATTGTAATAGATCACACCCATGTATTTATGTTTTGTCTATGGCTTCTTTTTTGCAATAATGACAGTGTTGACTGCAATTTAAAAAAGGGTACAGAAAGTAACTTTTTTTTTCAAATTCGTTTTAAGATCTTTTCCTGGCAAAGTAGACAGATATTTCTATTCAGGGCTACAACCATGAGCTCCACCTTTGCAGGAGCTGATATACTGTAATTTCCTAATTTGGAGCAGGAAATACACTGCAACAACAGGACCTACTGTTGTGGCCTGCTAGTTTGTAAAAGAGCATGAAGGTATCAAATGCTGAAAGGGATCTTAGTGATGGCTAAGTTCAAATCTTTCAGTTAATAGATGAGGAAACTGAAGCTTCAAAAGGCTAAGTGAATTACAGAGATCTCTGCTATTAGAGGAAGACCTGGGACTGTAATATCCCAATCTTCATTCCAATGATAGAGGGGAGAGAGAGTGGAGAAGGGAGGACTAATACAGATAAAATGAATACCTAATTTGGTGCCTGACATATATTAGACACTCAGCACATGCTGAGTATTACATATTAAGTGTTACATATATTATATGCATCATATATATATATATTCATTTTGCATTCCACTTTTTCATCTAATATAGTACTTCAGTTACTCTCTATTGCTAGAAAGGTAGAAGAAAGTCACTTACCACTTTGTTAGGTACATTTCTTTGAGAATCTACAAGATCACTTTAGTGGCCTGAAACCAGGAATAGTCCAAAATGTAAAATAAATTCTATAGAACTGGCAAAGCAATTATAAGTTATATACACATAGAGCCTGAGTTTATAAATACTATTCTCCAAACCAGATTTAAAAAGGCTTTCCTAGGAATGTTTGCATTGATACACAGACAAAAATTTGGCATGCCATTCATTCACTTATTTTTCAAAGCTATGCTGATAATTTCAATTCATTTTAATTGCTGAGTTGAATTGATTAATGTATCTGATGCTTGAATGGGTTGCTAGCATGGAAACATTGGTAAGGAGATAAATTGTGTGTCATGGTTTGTTATGTTTTTGTATTTTGTATCTACTTACTTCAGTTTTACGCTTTCCAAGGAAAGCCTCACAGGTAATGTTTCTCTCTAAATTTCTATACAAAAAGATTACTACCAAGGAATACCATTTTTAATACATAAGGGCATAAGAAAACCATTTATAAGTTATTATAAATGAATAAAATTACTCAGCCAAATAATATTTAAAATCTTTTTTTGTTTTTCCTTCTAAAACAAATTTAATTAACATTTTACCTATTTGCTTTACTATTATTTTAAAATTTAAGCTCATTATGGAGGTAATGATGGTCTCGTGACTACCAACATTATTATTTCTTGTATTTATGCTTCTCCAAATTCCTTTCTCTGTATTTATCTTCTCTGTCCACATTACCCTTGATATCTGAAGTAGATTCTGAGGCAGAGTTATTATTCTAATTTTTAATGTCAATAGAGGTTAAAGGGCAATATCTAGCCTTTTCTATACTGGGGATGATTAGTCAATTAGAATAGCATATTGCAACTCTGTGTAACAGTAGAGAAAATGGTAATAGCAGTAGCTTTTAAAAGTCAGAACACTGAGTAGGAAGCAAAAGGTCATAATGAAGTCATTCTGCAGGATAACTAAGTTTGGGATTTTGGTGAGAAGCATATCTCTTTTGGACCTATTTCTTCATCTATGAAGTAAGAAATTAGAATAGACATATTACAGACCCCATCTGGTGCTAAGTTTCTATAATTTTCAACTGGAAAATAGCCAACAATTATTAGAGATTATAGCAGGTGAATTTATATCAGAGAGTGAGAAGTGGGGGTCTTGCTGAAGGTGCCTACTTTAATCAGTCCTCAACTCTTAAGTAAACTTTCAAGCAAAAGTAAGTTGAAAATTCAATACAACTTGGTTCTGCATGAAGTTCTTACTATTATCTTTTTTTTTTTAATGACATATAAGGAAAAAAAAAAGGAAAGAAGACAGATTCCTTACCCTGTATTCTCTGGTGAGAGATTAATGTAGACACATGGAAGGCATTTTATTTAACCCATCCCAAGCGTACACATCCCAGCTGGTCTTCTCCCAGCCTCTTGAATTACACAGAGTGGATATGGGGCAAGCTGAAAAATGGCTCCCCAAAGATATTAAGCCCTGCCCTGGAACCTGAGAATGTTACCTTATTTGGAAAAAGTGCCTTTGCATATGTGATTAAGGTTCCTAAATGCCATCACAAGTGTCCTTATAAGAGAGAGGTAGAGGGAGCTTTGTCACATACAGAGAAGGAGGAAACAATGTGAAGGCAGAGCAGAGACAGATATGAAGATTGGAGAGATGTGGCAAAGCCAAGAGATGCTGGCAGCCACCAGAAGCTGGAAGAGGCAAGGAACAGATTATTCCCTAGAGTCTGTGAAAGGAGGGTGGCCCTGTGGATACCTTGATTTGTTATGGCAGCCATAGGAAACAAATGCAATGTATAAGGATTGTTCCCTAAGGCCTCTAGAAGGAATGCAGTTTGCATATATATTGGTACAGTGGTCATACTGTAGCTTCTGTTCTGCTTCTCACATCTTATAGGATTGGTTCAGGTACACAGCAAGTCCAAAAGCACAGAAAGAGCTCATTAGAATATTGAGGTGCAGTACGATACGGAAAATGCATGTAGTGAATACAAGAAAAAGCCAACTGTGTAATGGACTAGGGGACAGATAGAATGACTTCCGGGACCTCTTCCAGCTGTCTCGCTTTAAGATCTTTTTAAGTGGTTCCCTCCTGTGATGGTACAACTATGCATCCATTTGAGCTTATTGATTTGAGTGGAGCAATGATGAGGGAAGTATAAAATAATAGACATCTTGTTTCAGTGCATTAATTTCAATATTGATAATTCCAAGGTAGAGGTAAGAATTGTTAGAAGGAACGCATCAAAAAGGAAACATATGAGTTTTATATATAAAATATTTATTGAATACCTGGCAACTTTTTACAAAACAAAAGTGACCCCAAAATAAACAAATTTTCTATCCTTGAAGACAGAGCTTCCCTACTACTTTTCCCCTTTTCTCATCTTGATTTTCCCATAACCTATTTGTTAATGTTACTGTATTCTTTGTTACTTAGGTGTGAAGATTTGAAGTAATTTATTTTTATTTCTCTTTCTCTTAAGCCTCCAATATTCAAAACATAATCTATTCCTTAATCCTGTAACATCAACCCCATACCAAACACTTATGTGCATGCAGATTGGCCTCTTCTTTACATTTCAGCACTGTCATCATCCAGCCCCTCATTATCACCTTCATGTGGACTTGGATGCAAGCCCACTGTCTGATGACTTCTCCCCACCAACATTTGCTTCACACCACCATGGAGGAAATCCATGAAAGTTATGTTCACTTTGCTCCCATGATTTGAAGACTTCAGTGGCTCCTTTATGCTTATTAATTAAAGACTAAGCCTTTTGATCATACATTTTACATCCGCTGTCATCTGAACCTGGCTGAATCTTCCAGCTTCATCTCTCAAAGTGGTTCCCAAAAATATAAATGAAATTGTAGCCAGACTTGATGACCTCAAGTTCAACCAAAATTTCTTCCTTTCCTGTCTCTGAATTTTCTTCAGTCACTCACTCTAATTAAATACCCTAATCTTCTACTTTTGCCTTTGGAACTATAGTCTTTCTTTAAGACCTAACTTAGGTGCCATATCCTTCATGAAAACTTTCCAAATTTCACTTACTGGAAACAACAGTACTCACTTGGCACCAGCTAATTGGCTCTTATTTATTCTTACTTCCCTAATAGGGACTCATAAGTTGTCTCAACTCCTTTAATGGTAACTCCTTTCTGGACAAGCACCAATGTTAATCATTTTTAAATCATCAGTGAGCCTAATGGCTCACACAAAAAGCTCAATAAATATTTGCTGGGTAAATTAATGGTTGAAGGAGTGAATAAGCAAATTATGAATGGATTAAATGAAGGCTGACATTTTAGACCAGCAGCCAGTTTTTATGATTCTTGAATGCAATAAAGCATTATAGAAAGCATTATAGTTATATATACATATGTGTGATTATATATATATGCATGTGGATATGTATATATAGCTACATATATATGGCTATGCATAGACATGTGCGTGCACACCTACACACATAATTACAAAGTGATCTGGACTGAGAAAATTCAGAATTTTTCAGAACTTGCATATTACATATTACTTATACATTTTATGTAAATAAATAATTTCTAAAATTAGTACAATTAATTTTGATAATAGTCTATAGATATGGATACGTCTTTAAATATTCATTCTTTTCTAGATGGTCTCTTTTAAACCCTTATACAATCACACCAAACAATTGGAATTGAGGACAAATTCTACCTTTGTCCCTGTTTCCTCACTTGCTTTTGATTAGAGGAATGGGGCTCATTTACTATCACTATTTTCTTCATTTGTGGAAAGTATAGCATTTGTAGCAGATAATGATGTATTACTGAAGATACTGAAGCTGAAGGAAAATGTATAGCCCATTATGGCAGTAAAAGTCCAGAAGGATAATGCAGTCCTGATATAATAAATATCAGGAGATTGTTGTTGTTTTGTGTCACAGCAAATGTGAGGTTTCCATTCTACAGCGAGGCTTATAGCCATTTATCTTCTTTGCCACTTTGCCATTCAATTTACTATGTAGTGATTATATAATACAATGAGAAACAGAAAATCTTCCACTGAGCAATGCCATGCTATCATCTAGCTCTTTCCAGAAAGAAAATAGGATCAGAAGAGGTTATTGAATGAAGTAGAACTGTTATATATTGGAAGATGGTGAATATATAGAACTTTTTTCAGCTCTGTTGTATCAGTCGCAGCACAAAACCACAGACTTTGCCCCAGCAGAATGATTTACGTATATGATTCACTTTCATGAATTATGTATCCTCATTCCTCTTACCTGCTTGAAAATAGTCTGTCTAAAACAAGAAACAGTTTACTAGAAATAGCAAATCTGTGTCATAATTAAGTAATTTCAGACACTTTGAAATAGAAAACAGACCAAGTTTACTCTTACCTTGAATTGTTATTTCACAGAGATGCAAAGCAATTTTCCATTTTTTAATATAGAGGAATATAAACTATTAGTTCTTTTAGACCAACTCTCTGAGGGTCTGTGGAATTTTGTAAACCATAAGCCATTTACACGCTCTGCCAATCTCATCCAAAGCCAGGGCTTCAAAGTCTTAGCAAAGCCTTCATTATAAATAAATTTAGCTTTCAATTTATGGATTTATTTGCTTGAATTTTAGTCTCTTCTTTGAGAAGTAACCTGAAACACATTGCAATATAAACACACATATGGACATTAAAAATAAAGAATACCAGTACTACCAAAATTTCCCCATTGTATGAGGAATCCAGGAGAGGGACTGTCTTTTCACTCTTGGAGGATGAAGCAGAGGGAGAGAGAGGCTCAGAGACCTTGGGAACAAAATCAACAGGATCTGAAACCAGTGCATTGTGAGAGAAAATGCTAATAATGTTTAATAAACATTTTGTTTATTTTCTTTTTGCCTTCTTGTAGTATTTGGTTAACTATTTCAACTGAAATATCCAGCATTCCTAGACTCAATCAAAGTGAACAAAAGGAATAGTAATGGTGATAGGATGAAGTCAGAAAAGCCTAGGCATGGATCTCCTTCCTCCAGGATCAATTTTCAGATAAAAATCTGGGATGTCTGGATTTTTTTATATTGCTGGAGGCCATATTTCTCTATAAGGAAAAAGACTAACACCAAGAGATATGTAATGGCAGGTTATTAACTCTGAGTTTCCTAGCAGCCAACACACAGAAATGTGATTTGCTAAAGAGTTTTCTTATCTGATCAAATGCAACATACCATTTAAGAAGAGGCAAACCTTTATTTGGCATTACATTCTAAAAGAATTTATTTTATATTTTATTTACTTTATGAAAAGAATTGTAATAGGAAAATTGACAATATCTCTCAAAACTTGTTTGCAGGAAATTCAAACATCATTGTATTTTCATTTTTAAACATATTAAAGTCAAGGGTCATGATGTTAAATTAGTTTCTAACCTCCTCTGCACTGTGATTATGGATACAACTTAGAACACTGGGTCCTAGAGGCTGTATTCTTACCAGATATGTAAACAATTATCAAATATTAATTATCTGAACTCTACTTTAAGATTATTCACTGATAAGATGCAGAAGGAAGCAGTTGGGAAATAAACATTTCCTTATTTAAAATAAAGAATACACATAAAAAGGCAATGGAGCCTGGCATTCAAGGAAATCTCTATCATAACACTAGCTGGATATTAACTTGAAGAACAGATATCTCAGAATCTAAATTCCATAGATAACACATTAAAATATCAAAATGTCCAGATTGCAACAAAGATTAGAAAATATACGGAGTAACAGGAAATGGTGATCCATGCAAAGGGGAAGATTAGGGAAAAGCATTAGAGCCATCCATGAGACCTGGGACCTATCACATGAAGGTTTTTAAAAATGGTCCTAAATATGTTCCAAGAGGTCAAGGGAAACATGGAAAAAGAACCAGTGAACTTCAAGATAAAACAAGTGAAATCATTCAGTGTAAGTATCAGAAAAAATAGAGAATGAAGAAAAGTGCAGAGCCTGAGGAACCTCTGGAACACTGTCAGTCACACCAATATATGCGTTGTGGGAGTCCCAGAAGGAGATGAAAGAGAAAAGGGGGCAGAGAGAATGTTCCAAGGAATAATGGCTGAAAACTTCCCAAATTTAATGAAAGTCATGAATATACATATCTGAAGAGGATATACCCAAATGGACACACACCAAGACCTAAACTGCCAAAAGCCAAAGATAGAGAATACTGAAAGCCACAAGAGAGAAGCATTTTGTCACATAAGGAAGCCTCAATAAGATTAAGTGCCTGTTTCTCATGGGAAACCACGGAAGCAAGAAGGCAGTGGAATGATATACTTAAAGTCCTGAAAGCAAAAAGTTGCCAACCAAGAATTCCATATCTAGCAAAACTGTCTATCAAAAAGGAGATTAACACATTCCCAAAAAACAAGAGCCAGGGCAGTTCATCACCACTAGAATAGCCCTACAAGAAATCATAAAGGAGATTCTTCAGGTTGAAAGGAAAGACATTTATTCAACATTGTACTAGAATTCTAGTTAGAGCAATTAAGAAAGAAAAAAATATAAAAGACATCCAAGTTGTAAAGAAAGAAGTAAAACTTACCCTATTTTCAGATGCCGTGATCCTATGTCAAAAACCCAGAAAAATCTACAACAAAGGCACTAGAGCTAATAAATAATATCAGCAATGTGGTGGTGTACAAGATCAACACCCCAAAATCAGTAGTGTTCCTATAAACTAGTAATGAACAATCTTAAGAGGACGTCTAGAAGATAAATTCCACTTACAATAGCATCAAAAAGAATCAAGTATCAAGAAATAAATTTAACCAAGGGTATAAAGGACTTGTACATGGAAAACCACAAAACATTCATAAAAGAAATAAACAGAGACCTAAATAGGTGGAAGGAAATTCCATATTCATGGACTGGAAGGCTGAATATTTTTAAGATGTCAATTCTATCCAAAGTGCTTCATAGATTCAATGCAATTCCAATCAAAATTCCCACAACTTTCTTTGTAGAAATGGAAAAGCCAGTCCTCAAATTTATAAGAAAGAATAAGGGCCCTGAATAGCCAACACCATCTTAAAAAAGACAAAAAATGGAGGGCTCACACTTCCCTATTTTAAATGTTATTATAAAACCACAGTAACCAAAATAATGTGGTACTGACAGAAGGTGGATGGCAAGTACGCTCAATTGGGAAAGAATGGTTACTTCAATAAATGATGCTGGGAAAACTGGATAGGCACATGCAAAAGAATTAAGGTGGACCCGTGCCTCATACCATATATAAAATCAACCCCGAATGGATCAAAGTGCTCAATATAAGAACCAAAAACATAAAACTCCTAGAAGAAAACATACAAAGCATCTTTAGAACCTTGTATTGGGCAATAATTTCTTAGAGTTTACACCAAAATCATGATCAACAAAAGAAAAAATAGATAAAGGAATATCACAAAAATTTAAAACTGGTGCATCAAAGGGCTTAATCATGAAAGTAAAAAAAAAATGTACAAAATGGGAGGAAATATTGGAAAACCACATATCCAATAAAGGTTTGATATTCCAAATACATAAAGAACTATTACTCAACAACAAAAAGACAACTCAATTTAAAAATGGGCAGAAGACTTGAATAGACATTTCTCCAAAGAAAATTTGCAAATGACCAAAAAGCACATGAAAAGATGCTCGACATGATTAGCCATTAGGGAAATACAAATAAGAACCACAGTGAGATACCATTTCACATCCACTTGAATGGATACTATTTTTTTAAATGGAAAATAATAAGTGTTGAAGAGGATGTGGAGAAACAGGAACACTCATTCATTGTTGGTGGGAATGTAAAATGGTGCAGCTACTGTGGAAAACAGTTTTGACAATTTCTCAGAAAGGTAAATATAGAATTACCATTTGACCCAACAATCCCATTTCTCGGTATACACAGAAAAGAATTGAAAGCAGGGACTCAGACAGATATTTGCACACTGATATTCATAGTGGCATTATTCGTAATTACCAAAAGAAGGAAGCAACCCAAATGTCTATCAACAGATTGATGGCTAAACAAAATTTGGAATATACATACAATAGAGTATTATTCAGCCATAAAAAGGAAAGAAGTTATCTTACATATGATAACATGGATGAAACTTGAAGACATCATGTTCAGTGAAATAAGCCAGGCAGAAAAGAACAAATATTACATGATCTCACTGATATCAAATAATTAGAATAAGCAAATTCATAGTCAGAAACTAGAATACAAATTACCAGGGACTGAGGTAGGGTAAGGAGTGGGGAGTTAATGCTTTAATTTGTACAGAATTTCTGTTTGGGATGATGAAAAAGTTTTGGTAATGGATGATGGTGATGGTAGCACAACATCGTGAATGTAATTAACAGCATTAAATTATATATTTGAATGTGGTTGAAGGGGAAATTTTAGGTTATAAATATGTTATTAGAATAAAACTTTAAGAGAAAAACAAACATAGGACTGTGCAACACTAAAAGTGAACCCTAATGCCAACTATGAACTACAGTTAACAGTACAATTATAATAATATTCTTTCATCAATTGAGATAAAGTTACCATGCTAATGCAAGGTGTTAATAATGGGGAAGAAGGGGGTATATGGGAACTTTGAATTTTCTGCATGAATTTTCTGTAAACATACAACTTCTCTAATAAATTTTTTTTTTTTTTTTTTTAAAAAGGAAGGACACTAAAGAATAGGTCTAAGCCACATGAAAAAGTAAGGATCTCAGGTAAAGAAAATTTGAAGAGGCAGTTTATTACCTCCAATTTTCTTCAGGACTACAGAAAACTTGAGAATACAGCAGAGCATTTCTTGTCCTGAAATAACTACTCCAAAATGAACCTCAGCAAACTCTTTGCCAATTGCACTAAATCCAAAGGGACACCCAGCAGTGAACCAGGAGAGGGTTTAAGAAGCCCAACTTCCTGGGCACCTCCAGCATCTTTGCCAGCATCTGCTTTCCCTTGAAACTGTGTCTCATGCTTATGCAGATGAGGATTGGGGTGGGGGTGGGGGGCCATAGGAAGGGACTGCAAACAATTAATTTACCAATTATCAGAGAAAATCGAAAATGGTTTCAACCATTTTGAACCAAAAACCTGTAGCCCTTCCCAAAGCACCTGAAAACCTAACTTCTTCATATTTTGTATTAGATTTCCAGGGTAGGGGCTGTAGAAGAAAGGGAAATTGCTTCCAGAGAGTGGATGAATGTATTTAAGTGACCCCAGGATTTGCTCCAGGGCATTTAACCAAGGTACTGCTGGAAAGATAGTTTGTGTTGTCTAGTAAGAGCACTAACATTTTGCCTTTCACAGTCAAATTAAACCCATTTAAACCCAAATACTTCCCCAGAAGTTTGCTCCTGGAGTTGCTGTTCTTTTCCATCTTATCTTTTAAATAGACAGCAATGGGGTAGATTTACAGTCTTTTCACTTGCTAAATAGATTAAATAAAGCTTACTTGAATTCCTTCAATGCCCAACACAAACACACTGATCAGGTGTTTTACACTCACATTGCTTTTTTTTTTTTAAATAGAAAGTTGAAGTGAAGGTTTTATAATGGGAAGTCACATTTAAAATAGTTTGATATTCTAACAAGTCATTGAAAATGTGTGGAGGTTGGAGCAAGGATCACTGTGTCTTTGTTGAATTCAGAAGAATGGTGGTGGTAGTGGTAGTTAATTGGCCCTGGTGCTATTTTTCTTGTTTCTTCAGAATGGTGTCCTCTTTGCCAGAGCAAAATTTATATTTCAATAAGGCATACTTTCCTTTCTTATGTTATTGATAAGATTATACTAACATATTTCCCCTTGTATAACTATACCATATTTAACAAATAATTATGTGTGTTTATAAAAGAAAACTATGTTGTGCTTTTTACTTAAGAATAAAGTTTACTAAAGGGAACATATGGTATTGGAGAAAGTGAAGGAAAAAGACAGGTGGAAAACAGGCTCTAATAATCTTTATATTTAAATTTTTTGCTATCACATGATATCCCTTTCTCTAAGTCTGCTATTTTTTTCTGGGATTTCTTTCTGGTAAATCATTAACCTCTTTCCAAAGAGCTATGGACCAATATAGATTCTAGGCAAGTATTTATTATTTCTGAGTGAGTACTTCCTTATACTGGCTCTTTGCATCACTATTAGCCTAAAGCCATTTAGATAAATATTTTTTTCCTTAGATTCCCTAAAATAAGCTGCATTAAAATGTAACTGCCCTAGTACATCCAATTCAACAGCAAAGTGAAATAAATAAAATCAATGTAAAGGGTAATCAATGCAATTTTACTGTTTAGACCCTCGCTTGTGTCAATTTTTTATTTCTTATTGACCATAAATATTGAAGTGATCATACAATAAGTATTATTTGGTGAAGGTCCAGATATTATGCTTTTGAAAAAGATTAATGGTATTTATGATAATTTTCCCAAAGGTATCTAAAAAGAAAAGCAAAATTTTTGTCAGAATGTTCACTCACCAACAAGCTTTCTAATAAATTCACTTAGTTTCCCCAGAAGATAGTGAGCAGTGGGATACTAATTTCATGCTAATTTTGACTTTGATTCCTCTGTGCCATTAATTTATTCATCAGCAATGACATGCCCTGAACTTCAGAGTAAAGCCACAGGTCTCTAGAGATTAGGTTAATTAGGTCAATAGAAAGGAGTGTATGTAAAGCTCAATTTGCTAGCTCCTTTAAGGTGGGGAAAATTTATAATTAACCCCACTAATTTTAAAGGTACTAATATCTTAATTTTTACATTGTAGGAGGAATTGCCTGATGCATTATAGAAAAAGTTGGACTAATCAATGCTTCTTTGCAAATTTTTGCAGATAAATTTTTGACAACTTTCAGAAATCGTCAAAACGGCCACAAAAAATAACATTTTCTTTTGTTGCATTTTTTTTTTTTTTTCTAGTGCACAATATGTGACTTATGGAAACCAAATGTGCTTCTGGCAATAAAGGGTTGGGTATATCTTTGTATGTGTGTGTGTTCATATAAAGATGGTTTTTCTGAGTCCATTTTTTTTGCAGCATATAATGGTTAACAATGTTTAGAGTGCAATCTCTACATTTATCTAACAATACTCATTCTATTCCTTCCATTATGTTTTGTCCTTTTAGAGGCAAGGGTTTTATACCCTAGGATTTGATAGTATATATCATGCTCATTAGATGATATATATTTCTCTGTATTTCCATCTCCTCTAACCTTCCTACTTCATCGTTTCCAGTTGTACAAATGTAATGACATAATCTATTTCATTCTCTGGGTAAGGATTAGGAATTACTGTATTCTTGAAACTATCACTGGGGATAATCAAAGCTCTTACATTTCAGGAAACTGAAGTAGAGAGAAATGAAAAAGGCAGAACACTGTAGAAGAGATGGAAGGGGGGAAAAGAAGGCTTTGGAAGGTGAAAAAGAGGAGGGAGAAAGGAATAAAGAAATAAAAGAGGTGAGGTGTGACAAAAGTCAACACCTGAGGAGTTGTGGAATGCCTACATATTTTTAGTTTGAGTTGGGCTTGTGAAGATATACCCAAAGAGGATAATTGGATAATTTGTGTGGAGGGAGAATTCTCTTGAAATGTTTATTAAACTGGAAAATACTTGGTTGCCTTGTTTATCTTTTCAAGCATTTCATATGGTACAGTGTCTTTAAAATAAAGAGGGTCCACCTTTATTTTCATGCAGGGATATAAAGGAAAGGGCAAGTTTAGTTAATAAAAACTGCTTATAACATTTATTGTGCTCCCTGTTATTTACCAAGAAGTGTGCCCAAGAATACATTTTTCACTCTTAAAATAACCTTATGTGTGGGTGGGTTGGAATCATTGAAACACCTCTGTTCCTGTCTTCAACAAAGGTGTCCTAAACTAAAGATTAAGGGCAATGGGTTTTAGAATTCACTAAGATTTCTTGAACTTTTTGATTTCCCTAGTCTTATATATTTTTTCTTTTTAGTGGTGAGCAGGGAAGGGAGTTGAAAGGTGTTAAAGTAGTTGCCAGCAAGGGAATTCCCAGCCCTTTGGGAAATTGGTCACAGACTTTGAAGCCTTCACCACAGGGGAAGGCCAAGATGAGAGACGGAGAGTGGCCCGATGATGTGTTTTCCCATTTTCAGTGTTCTTGAGGCCCTGTAATTCTCCTACCCTGACCTCAAGGGTTTTAGTGTAACTGACTTTGAAAAGTCTATAGATATCTCTTCAGATTCCTCATTACAAAGAGCCTTTAAGAAACTGTCACTTGTAGAATTTTTGTGTTGTATTAAAGAAGAATATACACAGTTATCTGTAAAGGGTATTTAAAAACTCATCCCCTCTCCAACTACCTAGCTGTGTGAGGCCACATTTTCTTCATACGCTTCACTAAAACAACATATTGCAATAGCTTGAATACAGAAACAGATATGAGACTCTAGTTGTGTTCTATCAATCCAGGAACTAATGTGAGTTTCAAAAATGAAAAACAATGCCAATCTTCTTACTACTTTTTTTTTTTATAAATATATTCATTTTCAGAAAATGTTATTTATTTCTAACATGTAATGAATTTGTCTTTTAATACGAATCAATAGATAACTCTTTTTGAAACACCCCAGTTTAAATTTAAAATATGGTAAAGATTGATAAATAGAACCCACATAAACAAGAGCTCTTTGGAATCCTCAGTAATATTTAAGAATGTAAAGATATTCTGAGGCCACAAAGTTAGGGAACTACTGAGCTATAATGTCCGTCTCCTGCCTGTTCATCATTTGATGCATGCCTAATGCCCACGATACATTCTTATACCTCCTTACATTTGCTCCACCTAGAATAATGTTCCCTCACTTTTATAGCCTAATGAATTCTACTGATCTTTAAAGACCAAACTAAAAGCGTGTCTGCTACTTTATTTCTTAATTATTTGTACAAATTTCTATTATAGAAGTTGTTGCATTTAATTATCTGTTTGCATGTCTGTTCCCTCATTAGACTGTAGGATCTTGAAGGGCCTTCTCTTTCAGTCCTTAATGTATCAATACCTAGAAAAAGGTCAAGTCCATTTTAAGAACTCCATACAAATTGTCTTATAAAAGACTGAATTTTTAGGCTGGAGAACTCTGTAAGCTTTTGTTCTCCTGCCATAGAACTTGACTGATGACCATGACTTTGACAATGTCATATACTCCTCTCAACAAGCTAGATGCCAGGATTTAAGGCTTATGGCCAGGCCTCAAAGGGCAGCTAATCATAGAAAGAAAAATACTATATTCTGGTTTTAGGGAACCTGGAGCTCTTTAAAGATTTCCAGCATGTTTTAGGTGCTTGCAATGGGCAATATCCATTTTCAGCTGACAACTTTACCTATGAAATGACCACAAACGGGAATTATCTTGAAATATTCAGACCAGCTAATGAAAACAGGAGTTATCCTGAAACATTCCCGCCAGATAATGAAAAGATAACTGCCAGTTGGCATTATCTGCTGGAAGCAACACAGCCACATGGCATAGGGGCTTTTCCAAAACTTTTCTAATTGAATGAGAGTGGGGACATTTCTCAAGATTAATAAAGGTGTCAAATCATGTCCAGCTGGCAGCTCCAGGATCTCACCAAGTGTTTAATCACGCAACGTGAGCATCAAAGCAATGTTAAGTAGCAGCCTGGAGACATTGCTTCATGGAAGGCAGTACCTCTCCTGGGGTGCCAAGCCCACTTTTACCTGTGACTGCTGACCATTCTCTAGGGCTAAAACTGAGAGTCAATAGCAACTATTTTATGCAGAAAGGTTTAATTAACCCAAAGAAGCAAATATTACTTACCAAGCATGAGCCAATCTGACATCTTCCATGCTGTTCCCATCTGCTTCAGATATTCAGACTGGACAATTTTCAAATGGCAGCAGATGTGTCAGCTAGTAAAAAATTAATCAGCTGAAAAGCATGTCATTACCTAGGTAATTTTATAGTTCCAGTTGCCAGAAATTGCATTGCTTTTGGTCATCACCCTGTTTCCTCAATTTAAACCTGGCTTTCTTACAAAATAAAGGGTGTTTGCTTAGCCACCTATAGGTTTTTTTTTAAAAAAAAACAAAAAACATAAAGACATCCTTAAATATAAGTATCTAGATGAGGTTATCACATTGAATTTTTGGTCTTTAAATAAGGTTAGGAGAAAGTTATTCAGAGTCATAAAAACCCTATACAAAGGCAAAGTCAGTATCAAAGGTAAAAGATTACAACTTTTGATTTCTTAGCTCAGTTCATGCCTAGTGATCAGCTATGGAAAACATCCTCTTTTTTTATGTGTTTTCCTCCATCATTAATCAAATGAAATGGAAAATCAATACGTAAAGTTGAGTAACCACCCCCTTTTCTTGTATTATGTTGTGCAATTCAAGTACAATACACCAATAGACCCCAAACCTACTTGAGGGCACATACTATACAAAAACTGCTTAAAATGAAGCAAGTCCGTCTTTCAGATACTGTTTTTCTCAATAACCTTTCCTAAAAACCTGATGTCAGAAAATTACTTCTGTATAATTCAGGAGAATTTAAAAGCAATCTACTGTTTCACCATCAGCTTACAGTCTGGGAACTGATAGGGAAGTCCATCATATTTCCCATCAAAGTCATATGAAAAGATAAGACATAAGGAATGATATGAAGCCCATGAGAGGAACGAACTAGTTCATATCACTTAGTAGATTCACAATAGCTATTTCTAAGTTGCAAGGTTTATCAAGCCTAAAATATTCTAGGTTTGACAATTCAGGTATAAACAGCAGTAGACCCCAAACCTACTAAAGGGCATGTCCTAAACATTAGCTGTTTAAAATGGAACAAGGGTTCTTTTACAACATTATGTAGCAAGCTGGAGACACTGCTTCATGGAAGGCAGTACGTTTCCCAGGATGCCAAACCCCCTGAAAGGCCATCCCTCTGGAAGAGAGGTGAAGTATAATGCTTGACAGTTCTAGCTATTCCCCGTCGAATGGGAGAGGGTTCATTGTGAAGATATAAATAATGCATGTCCATTTATGATAGGCAGAATGCCCCCCCCCCACCCCTTGAAATAAAAGATGTTCACAGCCTAATCTCTGGAACATGTGTATATGTTATGTTACATGGCAAAGGGGATTTAGCAGATGTAATTAAGGTAACAGATCTCAAAATAAGGAGATTATCCTGGAATATCAAGGTGAGGCATATCTAATCACCTGAGCAATTATAAATGGAGAACTTTCTGTAGTTCTCTGGGGCAGAAGAGATGCAGCAGAAGGAGAAATCAGACAGATTCAATGCATGAAAAGGACTCATCATGTCTTTGTGGTTTGAAGATGGAGCAGCTGTGTTACAAGGACTTCAGGCAGTCTTAAAGAGCTGACAGCCAGCAAGGAAACAGGGACTTTAGCCCAACAACCACAAAAAATTGAATTCTGCCAGCAACGTGAATGAACGTGGAAGCATACTCTCCCCCTGAGCACCTATGATTGCCCAGGAAAGCTGGTACTTGGATTTTAGCCTTGTGAGACCCGGGATAGAGGAACCAGTCAAGCCCACAAAGACTTCTGATACACAGAACTGTGCGATAATAAATTTGGGTTGTTTTAAGCTGCTATATTCGTGATAATTTTTACAGCAGCAAGAGAAAAATGGATAGACTACTCTAGTAGGCAAAAACCATCCACACAGGCAAATGCTGTGTTTCTTGTAAAGGACTGGGCTTCTCTGGGAATTAAGCTTTAATTGCTAGATAGAAAGATAATATTAATTACTCCCTGGTAACAATTGTGTAAGTTTAGAAAGAGAAGAAATGACTGTGAAATATTAATGTGGTCAAAGTACAGTTGACCTTGCCAGTTATTATGAGATCCCATTTCCAAACAATGTGGCAAGAGATAATGTGAGATGATAAAACTCTCTTCAGTATATGAATGCAATTTTTGCACAAAAGTTATAATTAGGGTACCGTTTCCCTGTGAATTTGTGAGGCAAGATTGTTCCCTACCACATAGATACAGGAATATTACCTACAGATTTGATATTTCTTTGTTTTGGACATCAAATTCCCATTCATTTTCTCTATAAGAAAATTTTAAGAAGTGGAATTAGATATGAAGATATTAAATAAGTGAAGTGCTGAGAAGGCATTAGGATATTCAAAAGGGTATTTTTGACTGACTCAAGGTGTGATGAGGCATGGCCAGGAAAAGCGTGGGTAGACAGGTGGCCTGGTTACATTCTATGAGCCTTTTGTGGCTACAGTGGGGGATATATAGATTTTCACTGATACAGTTTGAAAATTCTTTGTAAACTGTGTGTTTTGTAATGATTTATATCAAAGTTGCAAAGATACTCTGTTTTCTTTTCTTCTAAATGCTTTTACATTTAGATGTATAATACATCTGGAATAGATTTTTGTGCATAGAGAGGTAAGAGTTAAGATTCTATCATTTCTACATGTTTATCCAATAAACCATCTCCAGTTCTTTAAAAGAGCATCTTTTATCACTGCTCTGTGAGTTACCTTTGTTACAAAGCACTTGACTATGTATGTCTGGGTCTCTTTCTGGACTCTATTCTGTTCCATTTGTCTATCTTTGCAAAAGAAGAGACATTTTTAATTATTGTAGCTTTATAGTAAGTTGTAATTTTTGGTAGCATAAACCCTCTTACATTTTTAATCTTTTCTGTAGAGTGTCTCAGCTATTCTTAGGCTTTTACCTTTCCTACAAGGATTATGATGGAGATTATGTTGAATCCTTAGGTAATTTGAGGGAGAATTGATGCCTTTACAGTAGTAAGAATTATAGTCCATGAACAAATTGTATCACTTCATTTATTTGAGTATCTTAATTTCTCTTAATACTTTTATGTGGGTTTCTGCACAGTGATCTTGCATATGTTTGGTTTGGTTTATTTTTTAATGTATTTAATTGTTCATGCTATTGTAAATGAAATCATTTCTAAATGTTATTTTCTGATTGTTACCTGTTTATTAGAATGGTTGTATTGTATATTGACTTTGTATTGAGCAACTTCGCTGAAGTCACTTACATATTTTAATAATTTATAACTTCTTTTGGATTTTCTCAATACATAATCATATCATCTATAAATAAGGATGAGTTATTTCTTCTTTTCCAGTCTTTTCATCTTTTGTTTCTTTTTCTTTCCTTATTGCACTGGCTAGGACTTCCTGTTTACAATTGAATAGAAGAGGTGAGAGTAGGCATTCTTGTCACATTCCCAATGTCATTGTTCCTAGGAAAAGATTATTTATTTTTCTTTTGATATAATGATTGCTATACATTTTGTGGTAATTCATCTTTATATAATTAAGAAAGATGCCTTTTATTTCTGGTTTTTAAAGAATTTTTATAACAAATATGCATTAAATTTTATCAAATGATTTTTCTGCATCTATTGAAATCATTACATGATTTTTGCCCTTTTACTGTTTTAAATTAAACTGATTACTGCTAAATTTCACTAATGACTTGGTAATCCTCCTTGTAATCAATGCAGTCCTGCTGTTGAGAATACATACCTATTAATTTTGTTTCATCTTAAATCATTTTCCTCATGTATTTATTAAATGCATACTAATGAAAAGGTCCTCTGTTAAATTACTGGTTTCTTCCCATGTGGAACTTTCCTCCATGAAAGGATATAAATGCAAATCACACAATCGTTCAAGCAAAGGTAAAATTGCGATTGTGATGGGTGCTTTAATGAGGGGCACACGGAGTTATTTGAGCTTATATCGGTTTAATTCAGACTAGTTGGGATGTTGAGAAAGGATTTCTGGAAGTAGAGTCACTGGAATTGAGATCTGAAGGATGAGTAGGTGTTAACAAAGTCAAGAGAGGAGGATGACCATTGCAGACAGAGAAAATGGCTATGAAATGACCTTATGGTGAGAGGGGACTATCAATAAGATGAGGAGATGAAAGAAATCAATGTGGTTGCATCTGAGAGAACAAAGGTACATGGTTTCAGTTAAAGCTGGTGAGGAAAGCATGGGTTATACCTATGTAGAATCTCATAGGTAAAGTTAAGACTTCTTTTTTTTTTTTTTTTTTCTCTTTTTATCTTCATTTTATTGAGATATATTCACATACCACGCAGTCATACAAAACAAATCGTACATTCGATTATTCACAGTACCATTACATAGTTGTACATTCATCACCTAAATCAATCCCTGACACCTTCACTAGCACACACACAAAAACAACAACAACAACAATCAAAGTGAAAAAGAGCAATCGAAGCAAAAAAGAACACTGGGTACCTTTGTCTGTTTGCCTGTTTGTTTCCTTCCCTTATTTTTCTACTCATCCATCCATAAACTAGACAAAGTGGAGTGTGGTCCTTATGGCTTTCCCAATCCCATTGTCACCCCTCATAAGCTACATTTTTATACAATTGTCTTCGAGATTCATGGGTTCTGGGTTGTAGTTTGATAGTTTCAGGTGTCCACCACCAGCTACCCCAATTCTTTAGAACCTAAAAAGGGTTGTCTAAAGTGTGCGTAAGAGTGCCCACCAGAGTGACCTCTCGGCTCCTTTTGGAATCTCTCTGCCACTGAAGCTTATTTCATTTCCTTTCACATCCCCCTTTTGGTCAAGAAGATGTTCTCCGTCCCACGATGCCGGGTCTACATTCCTCCCCGGGAGTCATATTCCACGTTGCCAGGGAGATTCACTCCCCTGGGTGTCTGATCCCACGTAGGGGGGAGGGCAGTGATTTCACCTTTCAAGTTGGCTTAGCCAGAGAGAGAGGGCCACATCTGAGCAACAAAGAGGCATTCAGGAGGAGACTCTTAGGCACAAATATAGGGAGGCCTAGCCTCTCCTTTGCAGCAACCGTCTTCCCAAGGGTAAAACTTATGGTAGAGGGCCCAACCCATCAAACCACCAGTCCCCTATGTCTGTGGTCATGTTAGCAACCATGGAGGTGGGGTAGGCGAATACCCCTGCATTCTCCACAGGCTCCTCAAGGGGGCACTACATCATTTTTTTTTCCTTGTTTTTCTTTCTTTCTTTTTTTTTTTTTTTAACTTTCCCTTCTTTTTTAAATCAACTGTATGAAAAAAAAAAGTTAAAAAGAAAACAAACATACAATAAAAGAACATTTCAAAGAGACCATAACAAGGGAGTAAGAAAAAGACAACTAACCTAAGATAACTGCTTAACTTCCAACATGTTCCTACTTTACCCCAAGAAAGTTACATAATATAGCAACCTTTCTGTGAACTTGTTCCTACTATATCCATCAGAAATTAACAGACCATAGTCATTTCTGGGCATCCCCAGAACGTTAAAAAGCTTATCTGTTCTTCTTGGATTATTGTTCCCCCTTCCTTAATTGCTCTCTACTGCTAGTTCCCCTACATTCTACATTATAAACCATTTGTTTTACATTTTTGAAAGTTCACATTAGTGGTAGCATATAATATTTCTCTTTTTGTGCCTGGCTTATTTCACTCAGCATTATGTCTTCAAGGTTCATCCATGTTGTCATATGTTTCACGAGATCATTCCTTCTTACTGACGCGTAGTATTCCATCGTGTGTATATACCACATTTTATTTATCCACTCATCTGTTGAAGGACATTTGGGTTGTTTCCATCTCTTGGCAATTGTGAATAATGCTGCTATGAACATTGGGGTGCAGATATCTGTTCGTGTCACTGCTTTCCGATCTTCTGGGTATATACCGAGAAGTGCAATCGCCGGATCGAATGGTAGCTCTATATCTAGTTTTCTAAGGAACTGCCAGACTGACTTCCAGAGTGGCTGAACCATTATACAGTCCCACCAACAGTGAATAAGAGTTCCAATTTCTCCACATCCCCTCCAGCATTTGTAGTTTCCTGTTTGTTTAATGGCAGCCATTCTAACTGGTGTTAGATGGTATCTCATTGTGGTTTTAATTTGCATCTCTCTAATAGCTAGTGAAGCTGAACATTTTTTCATGTGTTTCTTGGCCATTTGTATTTCCTCTTCAGAGAACTGTCTTTTCATATCTTTTGCCCATTTTATAATTGGGCTGTCTGTACTATTGTCATTGAGTTGTAGGATTTCTTTGTATATGCAAGATATCAGTCTTTTGTCAGATACATGGTTTCCAAAAATTTTTTCCCATTGAGTTGGCTGCCTCTTTACCTTTTTGAGAAATTCCTTTGAGGTGCAGAAACTTCTAAGCTTGAGGAGTTCCCATTTATCTATTTTCTCTTTTGTTGCTTGTGCTTTGGGTGTAAAGTCTAGGAAGTGGCCGCCTAATACAAGGTCTTGAAGATGTTTTCCTACATTATCTTCTAGGAGTTTTATGGTACTTTCTTTTATATTGAGATCTTTGTTCCATTTTGAGTTAATTTTTGTGTAGGGGGTAAGGTAGGGGTCCTCTTTCATTCTTTTGGATATGGATATCCAACTCTCCCAGCCCCATTTGTTGAAAAGACCATTATGGCTCAGTTCAGTGACCTTGGGGGCCTTATCAAAGATCAGTCGGCCATAGATCTGAGGGTCTATCTCTGAATTCTCAATTCGATTCCATTGATCTATATGTCTATCTTTGTGCCAGTACCATGCTGTTTTGGCAACTGTGGCTTTATAATAAGCTTCAAAGTCAGGGAGTGTAAGTCCTCCCACTTCGTTTTTCTTTTTTAGAGTGTCTTTAGCAATTTGAGGCATCTTCCCTTTCCAAATAAATTTGATAACTAGCTTTTCCAAGTCTGCAAAGTAGGTTGTTGGAATTTTGATTGGGATTGCATTGAATCTGTAGATGAGTTTGGGTAGAATTGACATCTTAATGACATTTAGCCTTCCTATCCATGAACATGGAATATTTTTCCATCTTTTAAGGTCCCCTTCTATTTCTTTTAGTAGAGTTATGTAGTTTTCTTTGTATAGGTCTTTTAGATCTTTGGTTAAGTTGATTCCTAGGTACTTGATTTTTTTAGTTGCTATTGAAAATGGTATCTTTTTCTTGAGTGTCTCTTCAGTTTGTTCATTTCTAGCATATAGAAACATTAGTGACTTATGTGCATTAATCTTGTATCCCGCTACTTTGCTAAATTTGTTTATTAGCTCTAGTAGCTGTATCGTCGATTTCTCAGGGTTTTCTAGATATAAGATCATATCGTCTGCAAACAATGACAGTTTTACTTCTTCTTTTCCAATTTGGATGCCTTTTATTTCTTTGTCTTGCCGGATTGCCCTGGCTAGCACTTCCAGCACAATGTTGAATAACAGTGGTGACAGCGGGCATCCTTGTCTTGTTCCTGATCTTAGAGGGAAGGCTTTCAGTCTCTCACCATTGAGTACAATGCTGGCTGTGGGTTTTTCATATATGCTCTTTATCATGTTGAGGAAGTTTCCTTCAATTCCTACCTTTTGAAGTGTTTTTATCAAAAACGGATGTTGGATTTTGTCAAATGCTTTTTCAGCATCTATTGAGATGATCAATTGATTTTTCCCTTTCGAGTTTTTAATGTGTTGTAATACATTGATTGTTTTTCTTATGTTGAACCATCCTTGCATGCCTGGAATGAACCCCACTTGGTCATGGTGTATGATTTTTTTAATGTGTCTTTGGATTCGAATTGCAAGTATTTTGTTGAGGATTTTTGCATCTACATTCATTAGGGAGATTGGCCGGTAGTTTTCCTTTTTTGTAGCATCTTTGCCTGGTTTTGGTATTAGATTGATGTTAGCTTCATAAAATGAGTTAGGTAGTGTTCCATTTTCTTCAATGTTTTGAAAGAGTTTGAGTAAGATTGGTGTCAGTTCTTTCTGGAAAGTTTGGTAGAATTCCCCTGTGAAGCCATCTGGCCCTGGGCATTTATTTGTGGGAAGATTTTTGATGGCTGATTGGATCTCTTTGCTTGTGATGGGTTGGTTGAGTTCTTCTATTTCTTCTCTGGTCAGTCTAGGTTGTTCATATGTTTCCAGGAAATTGTCCATTTCTTCTACATTGTCCAGTTTATTGCCATACAGTTGTTCATAATATCCTCTTATAATTTTTTTAATTTCTTCAGGATCTGCAGTTATGTCACCTTTTTCATTCATTATTTTGTTTATATGTGTCTTCTCTCGTTTTGATTTTGTCAGTCTAGCTAGGGGCTTGTCAATCTTGTTGATCTTCTCAAAGAACCAACTTTTGGTGATATTTATCCTCTCTATTGTTTTTTTGTTCTCTATGTCATTTATTTCTGCTTTAATCCTTGTTATTTCTTTTCTTCTACTTGGTTTAGGATTGGTTTGCTGTTCATTTTCTAGCTTCTTCAGTTGATCCATTAGTTCTTTGATTTTGGCTCTTTCTTCCTTTTTAATATATGCGTTTAGTGCTATAAATTTCCCCCTTAGCACTGCTTTTGCTGCATCCCATAGGTTTTGGTATGTTGTGTTCT
This sequence comes from Choloepus didactylus, assembly GCF_015220235.1. Lineage (NCBI taxonomy): Eukaryota > Metazoa > Chordata > Mammalia > Pilosa > Megalonychidae > Choloepus > Choloepus didactylus. Next base: position 22,991,270 of record NC_051308.1, read on the forward strand.
CATTTTCGTTCGTCTCTATATATTTAGCAATTTCTCTTGCTATTTCTTCTTTAACCCACTGATTGTTTAGGAGTGTGTTGTTTAACCTCCAGGTATTTGTGAATTTTCTAAGTCTCTGATGGTTATTGACTTCTAATTGTATTCCATTGTGGTCAGAGAATGTGCTTTGAATAATTTCAATCTTTTTAAATTTATTGAGGCTTGTTTTATGTCCCAGCATATGATCTATTCTGGAGAAAGTTCCGTGAGTACTAGAAAAATATGTGTATCCTGGTCATTTGGGATGTAATGTCCTGTATATGTCTGTTAAATCTAATTCATTTATCAGATTGTTTAGGTTTTCAGTTTCCTTATTGGTCTTCTGTCTGGTTGATCTATCTATAGGAGAGAGTGATGTGTTGAAGTCTCCCACAATTATTGTGGAAACATCAATTGCTTCCTTTAGTTTTGCCAGTGTTTCTCTCACGTATTTTGTGGCACCTTGATTGGGTGCATAGACATTTACGATTGTTATTTCTTCTTGCTGAATTGCCCCTTTTATTAGTATGTAGTGGCCTTCTTTGTCTCTCAAAACATCCCTGCATTTGAAGTCTATTTTATCTGAGATTAATATTGCTACACCTGCTTTCTTTTGGCTGTAGCTTGCATGAAATATTTTTTTCCATCCTTTCACTTTCAGTTTCTTTGTGTCCCTATGTCTAAGATGAGTCTCTTGTATGCAACATATTGATGGTTCATTTTTTTTGATCCATTCTGCGAATCTATATCTTTTAATTGGGGAGTTTAATCCATTTACATTCAACGTTATAACCGTGAAGGCATTTCTTGAATTGGCCATCTTATCATTTGGTTTATGTTTGCCATATTTTTCCCCTCTCTCTATTAATATTCTTTATTGTACCCATACCGAATCTCTTTAGTACTGAACCTTTCTCCAAGTCTCTCTGTCCTGTCTTTGTTTCTCTGTCTGTAGGGCTCCCTTTAGTATCTCCAGTAGGGCAGGTCTCTTGTTAGCAAATTCTCTCAGCATTTGTTTGTCTGTGAAAAATTTAAGGTCTCCCTCAAATTTGAAGGAGAGCTTTGCTGGATAAAGTATTCTTGGCTGGAAATTTTTCTCACTCAGAATTTTAAATATATCGTGCCACTGACTTCTTGCCTCCATGGTGGCTGCTGAGTAGTCAGTACTTGTTCTTATGCTGTTTCCTTTGTATGTGGTGAATTGCTTTTCTCTTGCTGCTTTCAGAACTTGCTCCTTCTCTTCTGTGTTTGACAGTGTGATCAGTATATGTCTCGGAGTGGGTTTATTTGGATTTATTCTATTTGGAGTTCACTGAGCATTTATGATTTGTGTATTTATGTTGTTTAGAAGATTTGGGAAGTTTTCCCCAACAATTTCTTTGAATACTCTTCCTAGACCTTTACCCTTTTCTTCCCCTTCTGGGACACCAATGAGTCTTATATTTGGACATTTCATATTATCTATCATATCCCTGAGGTCCATTTCGATTTTTTCAATTTTTTTCCCCATTCTTTCTTTTATGTTTTCATTTTCCATTCTGTCATCTTCCAGGTCACTGATTCGTTGTTCAACTTCCTCTAGTCTTGTACTATGAGTGTCCAGAATCTTTTTAATTTGGTCAACAGTTTCTTTAATTTCCATAAGATCATCCATTTTTTTATTTAGTCTTGCAATGTCTTCTTTATGTTCTTCTAGAGTCTTCTTGATTTCCTTCATATCCCGTACTATGGTCTCATTGTTCATCTTTAGTTCTTTGAGTAGCTGCTCTAGGTGCTGTGTCTCTTCTGGTCTTTTGATTTGGGTGCTTGGGCTTGGGTTATCCATATCGTCTGGTTTTTTCATATGCTTTATAATTTTCTGTTGTTTTTGGCCTCGTGGCATTTGCTGAACTTGATAGGGTTCTTTTAGGGTTTGTAGACCTATTGAAGTCCTTATCTCTAATTTATCAGATCTACAGCTTCGTGGAGTACACTTCCTCTAACTAACCAGCAGGTGGCGTCCACGAGCCACCTGTTTTCCACAAGCCAGTTCTCCCCTGCTTAGCCTTTTTGGTGAGTGGGGGAGTGAGTCTTGTGGGGCCCAATTGGTGTACCAAGCTTGCGTGTGTAGTTGGTGTTGCCTGCCCTGTATGTGGGGCGTGTTTCTGGGCAGTCGGGGAGGGGAGGTGGCCCTAAGAATGAAATCTCCCTGGTGATCCTAGAGTTTTAAAGCTGGTGCAATAGTCTAGTCCTTCAGTTCAGTCCTGCCACAGTTTGTCTCTGCCACTGACCCACAAGTCCTTGGTATTGGTGTATGGCTCCTGAGACTTGCAAGTGGGCCCCTCTTCCAGGCCGTGCACCCCGGGTCCTCTGTTGAGGGATGACTGTGCTATGTCACAGGTGAGTGCCGTCCCCTCAGGGCAGTTCTGGGCTGCTGGGCTGTGTAGGGAGGCTCCCAGTCTGCTCAAATGATGGTTGAATGGGGCTTTGTTAATTCACACTGCTCCACCTTCCCAACTCTGGGACAATCAGCTGAGGTTGCAGGGAAGGCTAATGTCCACGGCCAGTTTTGTGGTGTGTGCCTGTTATTTGAAGCCCTTCCGTCACACTGGGTTGTCTGGGGCAGCTTTGGGCTATGGGGCTGGCGATGGGCAGGAGTGTTTCCTGTCCACCAGGACGGCGGCTGCGAGCGGACACCCCCGTCTTCCCGGGAAGTTGTGGTGTTCAGTGAATTCTCTCAGCCACTGAATCACTGCCCCCTGTCTCAGAGCTCTCCCAGTTCCGCTCCTGACCCGATGCGCCCAAATTGAAAGTCTTTGAAGCTTTCTGTACTGGGCCTCCCAGAGCAATTGTTTTAGAAAAAGAAAAAAGGATCAAAAAAAAAAAAAAAAAAAAAAAAGGGTCCTCCTCAGAGATCTAATGGGTTATTGAGATGCTAAGAGACAAAGCAACCAGGGCCATTAAGGAAAGGTCCACAGGGCAGAGAGATCAGCTTTTCTTCGGGATTTGCATATGCGCCTTAGGGCCTGAGCTCCGCCCTTCCCCTTTCTGTGTTCACCAGAACTCTAAAAATCCTCTGCTTTTATTTTGGAGTTTTTCGTGTTGTTTTTTTTTTTTTCTATGCCTGTCTCCTCTCTGCTGGGCTGGCTGCTCACAGATTCTCTGGTGTCTGGTCTCTGTCTATCTATGGTTGGAGTCTGGATCAGTAGAATGAGTTTCCGATAAGAGCAGCCACTGCAGTTCTCCCTTCTCCTTCCCGGAGCTGACAGCCCCTCCTCCCACGGGACTGAGCCTGGCAGGGAGGGGCGCAGGTCCCCTGGCCGCAAAAACTTACAGATTTCGCTGATCTCAGCAGTTCGACATTTTCATGAGTGTTGTATGAAGTATGCCCAAAGACAGATTGCTCTGTGGTGTCCAGTCCACACAGTTCCTGGCTTTCTACCTACTTTCCTGGAGGAGTAACTAAAACATACAGCTCGCCAGTCTTCCATCTTGCCCCGCCTCCAGTTAAGACTTCTTATTTGCCAAAATGCAATATGAAGCCATGGAAAAATTTGAAGAGGGATGTATCATGATCAGATTTGTGTTTAAAAAAATAACTCTATTTGTAATGTGGTGTACAGATTGGAGGGATTTAAGCTGGTTGTGTTTAGACAGTAAAGAACCTATTTCTATATTGAAGCTATAAAAGATGGGAACCAGCTAGTGGTGCAGATGTAGGAAAATGGATGGATTCTAGAAGTACTTCAGAGATAAAAGCAGTAGGACTTGGTGGTGGGGATGTGATTCTGGCTTGCACAAAGGATCGTTCACTGCCAGAGGGAATTCTAGAAGAAGTTCAGATTTAGAGTGAGGGGTGATGATAAGTTTGGTTGGGAACATGTTGAATTTGATATGCCTATGTGACTTCAAACAGTGCATGCCATATTTCCAGTTCATTGTATGTGTCTTATGGTCAGAAAAGAGAACTGGGCTTGGAATACATATAAATCAGTTATTTGTTTAGAAGTGGTAATTGAAGCTATAGATGGAGGTGAAATTGTCTAAGGAACGCATATGGAATGTTTTAGAATTTAGAGTGAGCAGATATTATAGGATGTATACTTGGGGACTTTTAATATCTGCCATTTGAACTGAGTCTGCAACAGAGATGGGAAAGATAGTCAGAAAAACGAGAAGACAATCAGAAGAATGCTGTAGTGGGTTGAATAGTACCCCCACAATTTATGTCCACTTGGAACTTCAGAATGTGAACATATTTGGTAACAGTGTCTTTGCAGATGAAATTGGTTAAGCTAATATGAGGTCATACTGTATTGGAGTGGGTCCTAAATGCAATGACTAATATCCTTATAAAAGAAAAAAGGACACACAGAGACACACACAGGGAAGGAGGCCATGTGACGAAGAAGGCGGAGATTGGAGTTCTGCTGTAGTCAAGGAACCCTTGGAGTCACCAGAATTTGGAAAGGCAAGGAGACTTCAGGGGGAACCTGGTCCTGATGACACCTTGATTTCAGACTTGTAGCTTCCAGAAGAGTGAGAAAATAAATTTACATTGTCTTAAACCACCCACTTTGTGGTACTTTATTACAACAGCCCTAGAAAACTAGTAAAAATGTTACTTGGAAGCCTGAGAGAATATTGTAAGTTGCAGTTATCATAATAGCTAACATTTTTGAGTGTTTACTATGTGCCAGGTGCTTTTCTAAGAATTATTTTCATTAACACTTTAATTCTCACCAATCCTCTACAGCCAGTAGTCTTACTACGGAGTATTCAAATTTAACCATTAACTAAAATATTGTACATCCTTCTTAGTGACTAGTGGTCATTGGTGATCTTTGCTAGAACTTTTTGAGTGGAGGTAATGAATTTAAGGCTCAAACAGATAGGTTAAGAAATGAAGAGGAGGTGAAAAAATGGAGACAAGTGGTATAGAATATTTTGTAAAGACTGACTGTAAAAGGGTTGAAAGAGATGATTCATAACTAGAGGGGTGTGAGGAGTTGTTCTTCATTTGCCTGTTTCTAAAATGTGGATTGTTGAGCCCCTGTAAAGTCAGTGAATGCTGAAACACTGACCAAGGTGCTGAATTAGGGTGGCTGCTGGATCGTCCGCAAATTCAACCTAGAGGAGTTAGAGAGAAAAGCAGAAAAAATGTCAGAAAGCTCTGGGATGGTGTGTGTGTGTGTGGGGGGGGTGCGGAGAGGGGGATGATGGGGGGACAGGGGAAGAGGGAGGAAGAGGGAAAGGGAGAGAGCAGGAGGAAATGGGGAGGGGGGAGAGAGGGGCAGGGGTGAGGAGAGAGAGAGGGAAGGGGAAAGGGGGGAATAGAGAGAGAGAGAGCAGGAGGGAGAGATGAAGAGAGGGACAGAGAGGGAGGAGGAGACAGGAAGAGGGGGAGAGGGAAAGGTTTCTTTTTGGGGTGGCAGCTTTGTTTTAGGGTAGTAGCCAATTCACACTTCTGTGGTTGATAAAACAGGGAATTGCTGGAAGCATTTGCTTCTCTCCTGACACTGCATTTGGCAAATAATGCTGGCCTTCATATTTGCTGTGAATGAGATCACTGGTCCAGGTGTTCTCAAGAGTAAAATCAGCATAGTGCAGAAGCCTTCATTCTCTCATAAGAAAATGAGAAAAATTGGTAGGGACTAACTAGCTTTGGGCAGTTGCTTTCTGGCATTTTACTCCTCCAAACTCCCAGGAAGTGTGGTCCTGGACCACTAAGCATCACCTTTGACATTGTTAGAAATACAGAATCTCACGCCCCAGTAGACTGCATTTTATCATGGTGTCCTAGGGATTTATTTACATATTAAGAATCAATGGTCTGAGGAATAATCCTCCTATTGCTTCGTCTTCCTCAGGGGCAAAGGATGAAAATTTGTTTGTAGGGATGCTGAGTAATTGACCGGAACTTTCTCATAGATAGGGCTCACCTGTACCTAAGTTGTACATAGCTACTCAGGGAAACTCTTGGGCTCATCTGTTCCCTGCCTACTAAACAGGGTCCAACATTCTTTCACGCAAAACAGTTGAGACAGCAGCTTGGTTCTATTTACGTGTTCTTGTTTCAAATTCCCTTATCTCTTTCTAATGTGCTTATTAATATAATTTTTAATTTTTGGACCCTTTGCTGGAGAGACTTGGGTTCTGAAAAACCAGTCAGTCATTCTTTCTTCCACATATGTATTCCTCCTACTGGAGTAAAATGAACTCACAGTCAAAATAACAAGATATTAGAAGAGCATAATTATTTTAAAAAAAAACATACTGGATTACTGATTTTAGCAGAGGCAGAGATATTAGAACAGATGGATCATGTGTTTAAAATAGAATTAAAGTAGCATAAAAGACATTTCTGCATCCAAGTACAAAAGAATACACATTTTATTTTCAAGCACTCATGGAATGTTTTTAAGTTGATTAGGTTCCAGGGCATAACACCTCAATATGTTTGAAAAAAATTGATTTCATACAGTCCATGATCTCTGATCACAGAACAATTAATTTAGAATTAAATGGCAAAAATTTAACTTTAAAAACCCTGCCTATTTGGAAATACAAAGAAAATCTACTGATAACTGGTTTTAAGAAGGAATCATAATGAAAATGTAAAAATATTTAGAATTGAATGGCAATGAAGCTATATATATAAAAACTGGGGAATTCTGTAAAACGGTATGATAGAAAATTATAGCTCTTAATACTTATAAAGAAGGCAGCCTCAAAATTAAAAAAAAAAAAAAAACTGTCCAATTTTTACTTTTACTTAGAAAACCCCAAAGAATACATATAAATTATTTGAAATAGTAAGACAGTTTGGAATATTGGCTGGATATAAAATTAACACAGGAAAAATGTAGTGCATTCTTATGTATCTGCAGCAAACAACCAGAATATGTAATTAGAGAGTACATCATTTGTGAAACTATCAGATAATACAAAATAAATGAGAGTAAATCTAAAAAAATATGTTAAGATCTTACCTGGGGAAATTATATAAAATTTTGTTGAGAGATGTAGAGGAAAACTAACTAAACAGAGAGGTAAAAAAACATGTTCCTATTTAGGGACACTTAATATGATAAAGATTTCATTGCTCTTCAAATTGACCTCTAGATTCAATGCAGTTTCAATCAGGCTTTGTCAGAGAAGTGAAAAAAAATTCCAAAATGTCCAAGAATAGGCAGAAAGCCAGAGTATTTCTGAAGAAGTAGAGTTGATACCGTGGCTTTTTACGTAATGATGGTAAATATGACAGTGTGGTTTTGGCACACAGTAGGCATGTTGTTCAATAGAATTGATTCTGGAAACCGACTGATGCATATATGCATGGATAATATATGTAAGCCAGAAGTAGTATGACAGATGAGTAGAGAGTGAATGAAGTGATGCTGCAATAAATTGAATTGGAAGAAATAATTTATATGGAAAAATGTTGAAATTGGATTCCTGTCTTACACCATTTAGAACAATCCACTCCGGATGAATTTAGGACTAAAGCTGAAAAACAAAATATTCAAACACTGAAAAACTTACAGATGTACACTTCTTTACTATTTCTTAAACAGGCATAAAAAGAATTTCCTATAAAGAAAAGATGACTAAACATAAAGTATTAAAATTAATCACTTTAATTCATCAAAGGCAGCTTGAAAGAAATTTCAAAACTAAGCTACAAATTGGAAAAGATATGCAGAATGTACACAACTAGATTAGTATCAAGAATGCGTAAGCACAAACAACCCAAGAGAAAAATTGGCAAGTCATATGTACAGGCATTCCACCAAAAATACGTATGCTAATAAATATATAAAGAGAAATTCAAGATTATCGATCAGTCAGGAAATGCAATTCAAGACCACGGTGAGATATCATTTTATTGGCAAAAATGAGAAACGTTGTCCATACCATGTGTTGAAGAAGATGTGGATCTACAGGATCTGCTGGATGTTGCTAGTGGGAAATTAAATAGATGCAGCCTTTATGAAAACATTTTGACATTGCCTCCTAAAGTTGAACATTCACATATGCTATGAGGTAGCCTCTCCACTTCTAGGTATTTATCCAAGGAACCTCTTGCATATGTTAATGGGAGACATATATGAGATAGTTCATAGAAATACTCTTTTCATAATAGCAAGGACTGGTAAACAACTCAAGTCTTCTAAGCTGGCGAAGGAAGAAAAAACTATGGAATATTTCCACAATGGAATATTGTATAAGAAGTCAATATGAACAAGCTACAATAAAACACCATAATATGTTGAATCCTAGTATCATAATAGTACATGGAAAGATTCTCAAAGAATCGTATAGGAAAGTATATCCTTTTAATAAAGTTAAAAATATGAAAAATATGCTTTTAGAAATATATATATGAATAATACTATATAATTAGGAAAGCAATGAAATGAACATAAAATTCAGGATGATGGTACATCAAATGGGAGACTGTATATTTAGATGTAGATCAAAATGACAGCATTTGTTTTGGTTAGTGGGTTTACACGTTTATTTTGTTATTTGAAATAATTAAGTGAATAGCTAAATAAAGAAAACAGGCCCATGAAAGGATGAATGGTGAGATCGTATCATGAGCCAAGATTATGATTAATCAAATTCTGTGTTTCTTAGGTCCAAAACAACATAAATAACAAAAGCATCAATAAAATCAAAACCACAAGTCAGAAAGAAATTACTATGAATGCAAGCTTCAATGTGTAGAAAACTGAAAAGATTAACTATAGGGTAAAATTCTTGAGAAGGCAAGAGATGGTTCAATTCTATTGAACAATTTGCTTCTTGGTTGCCAAAGTGTAGGTGGAAGAATTAGCCTTTGATGGAAGAAAAGAGGTCTTCTTCATTGGAACAGAAGGGAAGGAATGCAAGATGTTCTAAGAGCTGAGTTTGCCTGTTTGGTATCTGGAAAACACTGGAATGTTTGTTAGCAGAGACTGGAAAATATGAACTTTCATTATATGATTACTTATGTCCTTACATCACTGTGGTGGATTGGATAATTTGTGTGTATTCGGTTTGTTTGTGCTGGCATAGGCCTCATCACTGAAGCAATGGTACATCATTGCATAAGCATAGAAAAATGCACCAAATGAAAAAAATACAAACGGCAACAACAAAAATGCAAAGAAGTGTTTGAAATGAATATATGTGCATATATTACTTTCATTTTGGTTAAATTTAAGACTTTTAGGTGGGAATTGTTTCAGTTAATTGCAAAGAAGCTCATTTGAACTAAGATTTTTGAATGTAAACTAGCACACAGACTATTTGAATATAAATGAATGGGATAAAAATAAGATATGGACAGACTATTTTAATATAAATTAATGGGATAAAAATAAGATATCAAAAAGTCTACCTAATATTTGAAAGGTGAATGGACGAGCTTTAGGAAATATGAGTCTTATTTTACATCTAGGCCAGGGTTGGAAAATTATGTCCTAATGGCCAAATCTGGTCTGCTACTTTTTTTATTTTTCTTTTTTTTTTTTAACTGTGGTATATAACATATATACACAAAAGTGATAACTTTCAAAGTGCGATTTAACAAGTAGTTGGATAGTAAATTTCAAAGAATGCTATGGGTTATAGTTCCAGAGTTTTAGTAATTTCCTTGTAATGAAATATAGCATTATATAGAAAGGAGACCATTTCAAAGTACACTTAACAAGTAGCTATACAGTCCCACCATTTCATTTCTTTTCTTGTAGCTATTCTGAAACCATAGGAACTAAGAAAAAGATTATGTAGAGATTCAGTATTCATAATCCTTTGTTAAATTGTATCTTATCTGTTGCTACCCCTTCCTCTAGTTTAATCATTTTCCTGATCTTCGGGGATGTCTAGGCAGTCACCACCCTAATTGTTCATGTTGAAAAGGGGTGTCGATATTATGGAAAGGGAATGCATCTGGTTGATGTCCTTGAAGAGGCTGTTGCCTCTTAGTCTTGGGACTTACCTGGCATAGGAACACTTTGGAGGATTTAAGTTTCTGAAAAATAATCTTAGTGAGTGAAACTTTTATGGAATCTTAGATAGGGACAGGGAATTCTTAAGGGTTTTCAGGACTACTTTTGATTTGGGGTTGTTATACTGTGGCCAACTGGCACATCTAGCTTAAGCTTGTACAGGAGTAACCCCCAGGACAGCCTCTCGACTATTTGAAATCTCTTAGCCACTGAGACCTAATTTTGTTGCCTTTCTTTTCCCCCTTTTGGTCAAAAAGGTATTCTCAACCCCCAGATACCAGGGTCAGGTTCATTCCTGGGATCTGTGTCCCATGTTGCCAGGGAGACTGACTCACCTGGGAGTCATGTCCCACATGGGGAAGGAGATGATGAACTTATTTGCAGAGTTGAGCTTAGGGAGAGAAAAGCCACATCTGAGCAACAAAAGAGGTTCTCTGGAGGTGACTCCTAGGCATAATTATAGGTGGGCTTAGCCTCCCCTTTACAGCAGTTTACAAGAGCAAGCCTCAGGATTGAGGGCTTAATTTATTCAGTAGGGGGTTCCTAATTTCACATAGCATATATTCTGACCAAGATAAACAATGTCTCACCTTATCTTCACTTAGTTGTACAATCATCATCACTCTCCATTTTAAAAAATTCTCAAGATCCGAAACACCCCTAAGCTCTTATTAGCTCTTATTTATTTATCCCTGGTATTTGTGTGGTACTAGCAAGGTTTCCTATTAATTATAGTCCCTAGTAGGCAGTAGGTATTTTTTCCCGTATACCACTCTGTTGTAAACTCTTTGTACTGGTGTCATACCTTAGAAGTATCATGTAAGCACTTATTTATATTTATAGTGCTAATCTATGGGATACATGCCTTTAAAGAACTCTTTTCAATCATGTTTGCCTTCAGTGCAGCTCATACTTATAATCCCATTAACAAGCAATCATCACCCTTACCCATTCCCATACCTTCAAATTCATTTTCATAAACATACCTGAACATATTAGGTTATCATTCCCCCTTCATTAGCTTCTGTCTATTTTTAGGTCTCCTATATTCGACATCACAATGCACTGATTTTACATTGTTCAGGGAGTTCATAGTAGTGGTAACATAAAATATCTCTCTTTTTTGTGTCTGACTTATTTCATTCATCATTATATCTTCAAGGTTCATCCATGTTGCCATATGTTTCAGGACCTCATTCCTTCTTACTGCTGCACAGAATTCCCTTGTATGTATGTATCACATTTTGTTTGTCCACTAGTCTGTTGAAAGTCACTTGGATTGTTTCCATCTCCTGGCAATTGTGAACAATGCTGCTAAGAATATTGGTGTGCAAATGTCTGTTCATGTCACTGCTTTCAAATCTTCTGGTTATATACCAAGAAGTGGAATTGCCAAATTGTAAGGTAACTCAATATCTAGTTTTCTGAGGAACCACCAAACTGTCTTCCACAGGAGCTGTAGCATTATACATTCCCACCAGCATTGAATAAGAGCTCTAATTTCTCCACATCCTCTCCAGCATTTGTTGTTTCCTGTTTTTTCAATGGCAGCCATTCTTATTGGTGTGAGATGATATCTCATTGTGGTTTTGATTTGCATTTCCCTAATAGCTAGTGAAGATGAACTTTTTTTCATGTGTTTTTTAGCCATTTGTATTTCCTCTTTGGAAAAGTGTCTTCCCATATCTTTTGATCATTTTATAATTGGGTTGTTTGTACTATTGTTCTTGAGTTGTAGGATTTCTTTATATATGCTGGATATCAGTCTATTATCGAATATATTATTTCCAAATGTTTTCTTCCATTGAGCTGGCTGCCTCTTCACCTTTTTACGCAAAGTCTTTTGAAGCTTAGAAGATTTGGATTTTGAGGAGTTCCCATTATCTCTTTTTTCTTTTGTTGCTTGTGCTTTGGATGAAAGGTCTAAGAAGCTACTTCCTATTACTATGTCTTGAAGATTTTTCCCTATATTATCTTCTAAGAGTTTTATGGTGCTGTCTCTTGTATTGAGGTCTTTGATCCACTTTGAGTTAATTCTTGTATAGGGTGTTTGGTAGGGGTCCTCTTTCATTCTTTTGGATATGGATATCTCATTCTCCCAGGCCCATTTGTTGAAGAGACTGTTCTGTCCCAGTTCAGTGGATTAGGGGGCCTTATCAAAAATCAATCATAGATCTTGGGGTCTATTTTTGAGCCCTCAATTCTGTTTCATTGATCAATATGTTTATGTTTGTGCCAATAACATGCTGTTTTGACCACTGTGGGTTTATAGTAGGCTTTCAAGTCAGCAAGTTTAAGTCCTCCCACTTTGTTCTTCTTTTTAGAATGTTTTTGGCAATTTGAGACCCCTAGTCCTCCCCAAAATTTGGTAACTAGAATTTTTAAGTAGCATTTCCTACTTCTGCAAAGTAGGTTGTTGGAATTTTTATTGGAATTGCATTGAATCTATAGATCAGTTTGGGTAGAATTGACATCTTAGTGATGTTTAGCCTTCTTATCAATGAGCACAGAGTATCTTTCTACGTAATTAGTTACCCTTTGATTTCTTTTAGTAATGTTTTGTAATTTTCTGAGTAGATATCTTTTACATCCTTGGTTAATTTTATTCATAGGTTCTTGATTTTCTTAGTTGCTACTGTGAATGGAATTTTTTTTCTTGATTGTCTCTTCAGTTAGGTCATTGCTAGTGTATAGGAATATTACTGACTTATGTGGATTAATCTTGTATCCCACCACTCTGCTGAATTTATTAGCTCAAATAGCTTTGTCATTGATTTCTCAGAATTTTCCGAATATAACACCATATCATCTGCAAATAATGACAATTTTAATTCTTCCTTTCTAATTTGGATGTCTTTTTTTTATCTTTTATATGGCAAATTGCTCTGACTAGAACTTCTAACACAAGGTTGAATAATAGTGGGGACAGTAAGCATCCTTGTCTCATTCCCAATCTTAGGGGAAGGCTTTCAATCTCACATCATTGAATACTATGCTAGCAATGGATTTTTCATATATGCCCTTTATCATATTGAGGAAGTGTTTTTATCAAAAAAGGGATGCTGAATTTTGTCAAATGCTTTTTCAGCATCTATTGAGATGATCATTTGATTTTTCTCTTTCAATTTGTTAATGTGTTTTATTACATTAATTGGTTTTCTTATGTTGAACCACCCTTGCATGCCAGGAATGAACCCCACTTGGTCCTGGTGGTAATTCTTTTAATGTGCCTTTGGATTCAATTTGCAAGTATTTTGTTGAGTATTTTTGCATCTATATTCATTAGGGAGATTGGCCTGTAGTTTTCCTTTCTTGTAGTATATTTATCTGGTTTTAGTATTAGAGTGATGTTAGCTTCATAAAATGAGTTAGGTAGTGTTCCTTTTTCTTCAATTTTTGAAAGAGTTTGAGAAGGAATGGTGTCAATTCTTTTTGGAAAGTTTGGTTAAATTCCACTGTGAAGCCTTCTGGCCCTGGGATTTTATTTGTAGGTAGATTTTTGATGACTCATTGAATCTCTTTGCTTCTGATTGTTTTGCTGAGGTCTTCTATTTCTTCTTGGGCCAGTCTAGGTTGTTAATGTGTTTCCAAGAAATTGTCCATTTCCTCTAGGTTGTCTAGTTTGTTGGTGTACAGTTGTTCATAGTATCCTCTTATGATTTCTTAAATTTCTTCAAGATCCATAGTAATGACCCTGCTCTCATTTCTGATTTTTTTTAAATTGGGTCTTCTCTCTTTCTGACTTTGTCAGTGTAACCAGTGGTCTGACAATCCTGTTGATCTTTTCAACTTTTGGTAATATTTATTCTCTCTCTTTTTTTTTTAATTGAGATATATACACATACAAAACAAATCATACATTCGATTGTTCACGGTACCATTACATAGTTGTACATTCATCACCAAAATCAATCCCTGACACCTTCATTACCACACACACAAAAATAGCCAGAATAATAATTAAAGTGAACAAGAGCAATTAAAGTAAAAAAGAACACTGGGTGCCTTTGTCTGTTTGTTTGTTTCCTTCCCCTGTTTTTCTACTCATCCATCCATAAACTAGACAAAGTGGAGTGTGGTCCTTATGGCTTTCCCAATCCCATTATCACCCCTCATAAGCTACATTTTTATACAATTGTCTTCAAGATTCATGGGTTGTGGGTTGTAGTTTGATAGTTTCAGGTATCTACCACCAGCTACCCCAATTCATTAGAAATAAAAAGGGTTGTCTGTATGGTGCATAAGAGTGCCCACCAGAGTGACCTCTCAGCTCCTTTTGGAATCTCTCTGACACTGAAGTTTATTTCATTTCCATTCACATCCCCCTTTTGGTCAAGAAGATGTTCTCCATCCCACGATGCTGGGTTTACATTCCTCGCCGGAGTCATATTCCACGTTGCCAGGGAGATTCACGTGTCTGATCCCATGTAGGGGGGAGGGCATTGATTTCACCTGCCAAGTTGGCTTAGCTAGAGAGAGAGGGCCACATCTGAACAACAAAGAGGCATTCAGGAGGAGGCTCTTAGGCACAATTATAGGGAGGCCTAGCCTCTCCTTTGCAGCAACAGTCTTCCCAAGGGCAAATCCTGTGGTAGAGGGCTCAACCCATCAAACCACCAGTCCCCTATGTCTGTGGGCATGTTAGCAACCATTGCAGTGGGGCAGGCCAACACCCCTGCATTCTCCACCAGATCCTCAAGGGGGCTCTGCATATTTTTTTCCTTGTTTTCTTTTTTTTTTTTTAAGTTTTTTTTTTTAATAACTGTATGAAAAATAAAAAAATAAAAAAAATTTAAAAAACATACAATAAAAAAACATTTCAAAGAGACCATAACAAGGGAGTAAGAAAAAGACAACTAACTTAAGCTAACTGCTTTACTTCTAACATGTTCCTACTCTACCCCAAGAAAGTAACCTAATAAAGCAACATTTCTGTGAACTTATTCCTACTATACCCATCAGAAATTAACAGACCATAGTCATTCCTGGGCATTCCCAGAACATTAAATTTACCCATGATAGCTTATCTGTTCTTCTTGGATTATTGTTCCCCCTTCCTTAATTGCTCTCTGTCGCTAGTTCCCCTACATTCTACATTATAAACCATTTGTTTTACATTTTTCAAAGTTCCCATTAGTGGTAGCATATAATATTTGTCTTTTTGTGCCTGGCATATTTTGCTCAGCATTATGTCTTCAAGGTTCATCCATGTTGTCATATGTTTCACGACATTGTTCCTTCTTACTGCCGTGTAGTAATCCATTGTGTATATATACCACATTTTATTTATCCACTTATCTGTTGAAGGACATTTCGGTTGTTTCCATCTCTTGGCAATTGTGAATAATGCTGCAATGAACATTGGTGTGCAGATATCTGTTTGTGCCACTGCTTTCCGATCTTCCGGGTATATACTGAGAAGTGCAATCACTGAATTGAACGGTAACTCTATATCTAGTTTTCTACGGACCTGCCAGACTGACTTCCAGAGTGGCTGAACCATTATACAGTCCCACCAACAGTGAATAAGAGTTCCAATTTCTCCACATCCCCTCCAGCATTTGTAGTTTCCTGTTTGTTTAATGGCAGCCATTCTAACCGGTGTGAGATGGTATCTCATTGTGGTCTTAATTTGCATCCCTCTAATAGCTAGTGAAGCTGAACATTTTTTCATGTGTTTCTTGGCCATTTGTATTTCCTCTTCAGAGAAGTGTATTTTCATGCCTTTTGCCTATTTTATAACTGGGCTGTCTGAACTATCGTCATTGAGTTGTAGGATTTCTTTATGTATGCAAGATGTCAGTCTTTTGTTAGATACATGGTTTCCAAAAATTTTTTCCCATTGAGTTGGCTGCTTCTTTACGTTTTTGAGAAATTCCTTTGAGGTACAGAAACTTCTAAGCTTGAGGAGTTCCCATTTATCTATTTTCTCTTTTGTTGCTTGTGCTTTGGGTGTAAAGTCTAGGAAGTGGCCGCCTAATACAAGGTCTTGAAGATGTTTTCCTACATTATCTTCTAGGAGTTTTATGGTACTTTCTTTTATATTGAGATCTTTGGTCCATTTTGAGTTAATTTTTGTGTAGGGTGTGAGGTAGGGGTCCTCTTTCATTCTTTTGGATATGGATATCCAACTCTCCCAGCCCCATTTCTTGAAGAGACCATTATGATCCAGTTCAGTGACTTTGGGGACCTTATCAAAGATCAGTCGGCTATAGATCTGGGGGTCTGTCTCCGAATTCTCAATTCGATTCCATTGATCAATATGTCTATCTTTGTGCCAGTACCATGCTGTTTTGACAACTGTGGCTTTATAATAAGCTTCAAAGTCAGGGAGTGTAAATCCTCCCACTTCGTTTTTCTTTTTTAGAGTGTCTTTAGCAATTTGAGGCATCTTCCCTTTCCAAATAAATTTGATAACTAGCTTTTCCAAGTCTGTAAAGTAGGTTGTTGGAATTTTGATTGGGATTGCATTGAATCTGTAGATGAGTTTGGGTAGAATTGACATCTTAATGACATTTAGCCTTCCTATGCATGAACATGGAATATTTTTCCATCTTTTAAGGTCCCCTTCTATTTCTTTTAGTAGAGTTACGTGCTTTTCTTTGTATAGGTCTTTTACATCTTTGGTTAAGTTTATTCCTAGGTACTTGATTTTTTTAGTTGCTATTGAAAATGGTATCTTTTTCTTGAGTGTCTCTTCAGTTTGTTCATTTCTAGCATATGGAAACATTGCTGACTTATGTGCATTAATCTTGTATCCCAATACTTTGCTAAATTTGTTTATTAGCTCTAGTAGTCGATTTCTCAGTGTTTTCCAGATATAAGATCATATCATCTGCAAACAATGACACTTTCACTTCTTCCTTTCCAATTTGGATGCCTGTTATTTCTTTGTCTTGCCGGATTGCCCTGGCTAGCACTTCCAGCACAATGTTGAATAACAGTGATGATAGCGGGCATCCTTGTCTTGTTCCTGATCTTAGAGGGAAGGCTTTCAGTCTCTCACCATTGAGGACTATGCTGGCTGTGGGTTTTTCATATATGCTTTTTATCATATTGAGGAAGTTTCCTGCAATTCCTACCTTTTGAAGTGTTTTTATCAAAAAGGGATGTTGGATTTTGTCGAATGCTTTTTCAGCATCTATTGAGATGATCATTTTATTTTTCCCCTTCAAATTGTTAATGTGTTGTAATACATTGATTGATTTTCTTATGTTGAACCATCCTTGCATGCCTGGAATGAACCCCACTTGGTCATGGTGTATGATTTTTTTAATGTGTCTTTGGATTCGATTTGCAAGTATTTTGTTGAGGATTTTTGCATCTATATTCATTAGGGAGATTGGCCGGTAGTTTTCCTTTTTTGTAGCATCTTTGCCTGGTTTTGGTATTAGATTGATGTTAGCTTCATAAAATGAGTTAGGTAGTGTTCCATTTTCTTCAATGTTTTGAAAGAGTTTGAGTAGGATTGGTGTCAGTTCTTTCTGGAAAGTTTGGTAGAATTCCCCTGTGAAGCCATCTGGCCCTGGGCATTTATTTGTGGGAAGATTTCTGATGACTGATTGGATCTCTTTGCTTGTGATGGGTTTGTTGAGGTCTTCTATTTCTTCTCTGGTCAGTCTAGGTTGTTCATTTGTTTCCAGGAAATTGTCCATTTCTTCTACATTATCCAGTTTGTTGCCATACAGTTGTTCATAATATCCTCTTATAATTTTTTTAATTTCTTCAGTATCTGCAGTTATGTCACCTTTTTCATTCATTGTTTTGTTTATATGGGTCTTCTCTCTTTTTGATTTTGTCAGTCTAGCCAGGGGCTTGTCAATCTTGTTAATCTTCTCAAAGAACCAACTTTTGGTGTTATTTATCCTCTCTATTGTTTTTTGTTCTCTATGTCATTTATTTCTGCTTTAATCTTTGTTATTTCTTTTCTTCTACTTGGTTTAGGATTGGTTTGCTGTTCGTTTTCTAGCTTTTTCAGTTGATCCATTAGTTCTTTGATTTTGGCTCTTTCTTCCTTTTTAATATATGTGTTTAGTGCTATAAATTTCCCCCTCAGTACCGCTTTTGCTGTATCTCATAGGTTTTGGTATGTTGTTTTCTCATTTTCATTCATCTCTATATAACAATTTCTCTTGCTATTTCTTCTTTAACCCACTGATTGTTTAGGAGTATGTTGTTTAACCTCCAGGTATTTGTAAATTTTCTAAGTCTCTGATGGTTATTGACTTCTAATTGTATTCCATTGTGGTCAGAGAATGTGCTTTGAATAATTTCATTTTTTAAAAAATTTACTGAGGCTTGTTTTATGTCCCAGCATATGATCTATTCTGGAGAAAGTTCTGGGAGCACTAGAGAAGAATGTGTATGCTGGTGATTTGGGATGTAATGTTCTACGTATGTCTCTTAAATCAAATTCATTTTTTAGATTGTTTAGATTTTCAGTTTTCTTTTTGGTCTTCTGTCTGGTTGATCTGTCTATAGGAGAGAGTGATGTGTTGAAGTCTTCCACAATTATTGTGGAAACATCAATTGCTTCCTTTAGTTTTGCCAGTGTTTCTCTCATGTATTTTATGACACCTTGATTGAGTGCATAAACATTTATGATTGTTATTTCTTCTTGTTGAATTGCCCCTTTTATTAGTATGTAGTGGTCTTCTTTGTCTCTCAAAACATCCCTGCATTTAAAGTCTATTTTATCTGAGATTAATATTGCTACACCTGCTTTCTTTTGGCTGTAGCTTGCATGAAATATTTTTTTCATCCTCTCATTTTCAATTTCTTTGTGTCCCTGTGTCTAAGATGAGTCTGTTGTATGCAACATATTAATGGTTCATTTTTTTTGATCCATTCTGTGAATCTATATCTTTTAACTGGGGAGTTTAATCCATTTACATTCAGTGTTATAACTGTGAAGGCATTTCTTGAATCAGCCATTTTTTCCTTTGGTTTATGTTTGTCATATATATTTTTCCCTCTCTCTATTAATATCCTTTAATGTACCTATACTGAATCTCTTTAGTACTGAACCTTTCTCCATGTCTGTCTCTCCTTTCTTTGTTTCTCTGTCTGTAGGGCTCCCTTTAGTATCTGAAGTAGGGCAGATCTCTTTTTAGCAAATTCTCTCAGCATTGGTTTGTCTGTGAAAAATTTAAGCTCTCCCTCAAATTTGAAGGAGAGCTTTGCTGGATAAAGTATTCTTGTTTGGAAACTTTTCTCACTTAGAATTTTAAATATGTCATGCCACTGCCTTCTCGCCTCCATGGTGGCTGCTGAGTAGTCACTACTTAATCTTATGTTGTTTCCTTTGTATGTGGTGAATTGCTTTTCTCTTGCTGCTTTCAGAACTTGCTCCTTCTCTTCCGTATTTGATAGTGTGATAAGAATATGTATTGGAGTGGGTTTATTTGTATTTATTCTATTTGGAGTTTGCTGGGCATTTATGATTTGTGTATTTATGTTGTTTAGAAGATTTGGGAAGTTTTCCCCAACAATTTCTTTGAATACTCTTCCTAGACCTTTACCCTTTTCTTCCCCTTCTGGAACACCAATGATTCTTATATTTGGACGTTTTATATTATCTATCATATCCCTGAGGTCCATTTCGATTTTTTCAATTTTTTTCCCCATTCTTTCTTTTGTGCTTTCATTTGCCATTCTGTCATCTTCCAGGTCACTGATTCATTGTTCAACTTCCTCTAGTCTTTTACTGTGAGTATCCAGAATCTTATTTGGTCAGCAGTTTCTTTAATTCCCATAAGGTTGTCTATTTTTTTTATTTAGTCTTGCAATGTCTTCTTTATGCTCTTCTACGGTCTTTGTGATGTCCTTTATATCCCATGTCATGGTCTCATTGTTCATCTTTAGTTCTTTGATTAGTTGCTCTAGGTACTGTGTCTCCTCTCATCTTTTGATTTGGGTGCCTGGTCTTGGGTTATCAATATTGTCTGGTTTTTTCATATGCTTTATAATTTTCTGTTGTTTTTGGCCTCTTGGCATTTGCTTAACTTGTTAGGGTTCTTTTAGGATTTGTAGACTGATTGAACTCCTTATCTCTAATTTGTCAGACCTACAGCTTCGTGGAGTACACTTTCTCTAACTAACCAGCAGGTGGCATCCGCGAGCCACCTGTTCTTGACAAGCCAGTTCTCCCCTGCTTTGCCTTTGTGGTGAGTGGGCGAGTAAGTCTTGTAGGGTCCAATATGTGTACCAAGCTTGCGTGTGTAGTTGGGGTTGCCCGCCCTGTATATGGGGTGTGTTTCTCAGCAGTCAGGGAGGGGGAGTGGCTCTAACAATCAACTCTTCCTGGTGTTCCTGGAGTTTTAAAGCTGCTGCAATAGTCTAATCCTTCAGTTCAGTCCTGCCACAGTTTGTCTCTGCCACTGACCCAGAAGTCCTTGGTATTGGCGTATGGCTCCTGAGGCTTGCGAGTGGGTCCCTCTTCCAGGCCGTGCACCCCCTGGTCCTCTGTTGAGGGATGACTGTGCTATGTCACAGGTGAGTGCCATCCCGCCAGGGTGGTTCTGGGCTGCAGTGCTTTGTAGGGAGGCTCCCAGTCTGCTGAGCGGACGCCTCCCTTTTCTTGGGAAGTTGTGGTGTTTAGTGAATTTTCTCAGCCACTGGATTATTGCCTTTTGTCTTAGAGCTCTCTTAGTTCTGCTCTTGTCTTGACCTGCTCAAATTGCAAGTCTTTGAGGCTTTCTGTATTGGGCTTCTTAGAGTAATTGTTTTAGAAAAAGGAAAAAAAAAAAACAAGGGCCCTCCTCACAGATCTAACGGGTTATTGAAATGCTAAGAGACAAAGCAGTTAGGGCCATTAAGGGAAAGTCCAGGGGGCAGAGAGATCAGTTTTTCTTCAGGATTTGCATATGAGCCTCAGGGCCTGAGCTCTGCCCTTCCCCTTTCTATGTTCACCAGAACTCCAAAAAGCCTCCGCTTTTCTTTTTGGGCTTTTCTTGCTGTTTCTTGCTATCCCTATCTCTTCTCTGCTGGGCTGACTGCTCTCAGATTCTCTGGTGTCTGGTCTTAGTGTATCTATGATTGAAGTTTAGATCGGTAGGATGAGTTTCCAATAAGAGCCACCACTGCAGTTCTCTCTTCTCGTTCCCAGCACTGACGGCCCCTCCTCCCACAGGACTGAGCCTGGCAGGGAGGGGCGTGGGTCCCCTGGCCGCAAAAACATACAGATTTTGCTGATTTTAGCAGTTTGACATGTTCATGAGTGTTGTATGAAGTATGCCTAAAGTCAAATTGCTCTGCGGTGTCCAGTCCATGCAGTTCCTGGCTTTCTACCTACTTTCCTGGAGGAGTAACTAAAACATACACCTCACCAATCCACCATCTTGCCCCACCCTCCAATTTATTCTCTTTATAGTTTTTTTTTTTTTTCCCCAGCTCATTCATTTCTGCTTTAATCTTTGTTATTTCTTTTCTTCTACTTGCTTTAGGGTTAGTTTGCTAATCATTCTCTAGCCTCTTTAGTTGCTCAATTAGATCTTTGGCTTTAGCTCCTTCTTCCTTTCTGCTGGATGCATTTAGAGCTATAAATTTCCCTCTCAGGACAACCTTTGCTGCATCCAATAAATTTTGATATGCTGTGTTCTCATTTCCACATATCTTTAGATACTTATGGATTTCTCTTGCAATTTCTTCTTTGACCCACTAGTCATTTAGGAGTGTGTTGTTTAACCTCCATATATTTTGAAAGTTCTGGTTCTTTGGTGGTTATTGATTTCTAGTTGTACTCCATTATGGTCAGAGAATGTGCTGTGAATAATTTCAACCTTTTTGAATTTATTAAGACTTCTTTTGTGCTCCAGCACATGATCTATCCTGGAGATCATTCCAAAAGTTATACCCTGGTACTTTGGGATGTAATAATCTATATATATAACTGTTAAGTCTAATTCATTTATCATATTTTTTTAGGTTCTCAATTTCCTTATTGGTCCTCTGTCTAGTTCTTCTATCTATAGAAGAGAGTGGTGTATTGAAGTCTCCCACTATTATTGTAGAAATGTCTATTGCTCCCTTCAGTTTAGCTAATGTTTGTCTTATGTGCTTTGGAGCTTCTTGATTGGGTGTATAAACATTTATGATTGTTATTTCTTTTTGGTGAATTGTCCCTTTTATAAATATATAGTGTCCTTCTTTTCTCTTATCACATCTTTGCATTTAAAGTCTATTTTGTTTGCTGTTAGTATAGCTACCCATTCTTTCTTTTGGTTGCAGCTTGTGTGGAATATTTTTTTCCATCCTTTCAATTGCAGTCTCTTTGTGTTGCAGGCTCTAAGTTGAGTCTCTTGTAAACAGCATATTGATGAGTCATACTTTTTAGTACATTCTGCTAATATGTATCATTTAATTGGGGGGCTTAATCCATTCACATTCAAAGTTATTACTGTGAAGGCAGTTATTGAGCCAGCCATCTTATCCTTTGTTTTTTAATTTTCAGATCTATCCCTAGCTCCACTCTCTTTTTCTCCTTTAAGTTACCATTACTAATAGTTTTCAGTTCTGTGCCCTTCTCCAGACCTCTCTGTCCTCTCTTTTTTACTCAGTTATAGAGCTCCTTTTAGTATTTCTTGCAGGGAAGGTCTCTTGTTAACAGTTTCTCTCAGCATTTGTTTGTCTGTGAAAATTTTAAACTCAACCTTAAACTCAGTTTTGAGGGAGAACTTTTGCTGGATAAAGAATTCTTGGCTGGCAATTTTTCTCTTTTGGAATCTTAAATATGTCATACCCCTGCCGTCTCACCTCCATGGTGCCCACTGGAAAGTCAGTGCTTAGTCTTATGTGGTTTCCCTTGTATGTGGTGAATCGCTTCTCTCTTGCTGCTTTCAGGACTTTTTCTTTTCTCTTCAGCATTTGACAATCTGATTAGTATATGTCTTGGAGTGGGTTTATTTGGATTTATTCTATTTGGAGTTAATTGGACTTGTTTGATTTGCATATTTGTCATTTAGAAGTTTCCCCCAACTATGTCCTCAAATACTCTTCCTAGCCCTTTATTCTTCTCCTTCTGGGATACCAATGATTCTTATATTTGCATGCTTCATGTTGTCCTTGATTTCCCTGAAATCTATTTCAATTTTTAATAACTTTTTTTCCACCATTTTTTCTTTTGTGCTTTTGCTTTCAATTGTCCTGTCCTCTAATTCACTTATTCTTTTTTCTGCCTCTTCAAATCTGCAGTTGTGTATCTCTAGTGTTATTTTTAATTTGATCTTCAGTGCCCATTATTTCCATAAGAGCTGCTATTTTTAATTTACTGTTTCAAATTCTTCTTTATGCTCTTCTGGAGTCTTCTTGATGTCCTTTATGTCTTTAGCCAAACCATTGAAGCTGTTTTGGAGAATTCTATATACTTCTTCGATTAACTGCTCCAGATTCTGTGTCTCCTCCAGCTTTTTAATTTGGTCATTTTGCTTGTCCATATCTAATTTGATCTTCATGTGCTTTGTCATTTTCTGTTGGCTTCAGGACATTTGCTTATCTTGATAAGGTTATTTTAAGATATGCCTGATTATTTGTGTATTTATATATAACTTTGCAGAGCTACAGCTTGCTAGAGTGCAGTTTCCCTGTCCTGCCACCATATGGTGCTCTTGAGCCACCTCTTACTCTCCAGCCAGCTTACCCCCAACTTTGCCTATGTGCTGTGCAGTATCCACACCAGGTGGAAATCCAATCAGCACACCAGCTCTCCATGTGCACTGGGGACTGCCAACCCTTGGTTTTGGAGGTGGGCCCTGTGCAGCTCAACAGCTAGCCCGCTTAAGGGCTCAGCGAGTCTGGTAATTCCTGGGGCTTCAAGTGGACCACTCTTGAGCTGTGGGGGCATGCTTCTCACCCCTTAGCTCAAATGTGCCCCAGATCCTGTCTGCCATGTGTCCATGAGCCTCCAGGGTTTGGAAAGGGCTCCTGGCACTTCCATGCATCATCCTCACCTCTCTCCTACTCTTACTCATGCACACCATCGGCTTTCATGGAGGAAGAGTAAATATGGTCACCACAAGTCCCCTGAATCCCAAGTTCCCTCATGAGAGCCCCCAGCTGTGGGGCTATGAAGGGTTATCTCCCCAGCCAACTGCTGAGATGGGTGCACAGGGCATGGAAAGCTGCTTTCTCTTGCACTTTGCCTCCAGTTCCAGCCACCAGTCCCTGGCAGCAGTCCTGGTTGAACACACTCACCCCATCCTTTCAGGCGCAGTCTCTCTTCCTCTGTATCCATGTCCCCACTATACATTGTAGACTTCCTTCTCTAGGTGATTGCACCCTGGGACAACTGTTCTGGGTACTCTCTACCCCTTCTCTAGTCCCTTTCATGGAGGAGAAGTTTGCTCTGCCTCTCCTGTTCTGCCATGCTTCTGGAAGTCTTGCCATTTCTTTTTGTGTGGTCCATTAATTAAATGGTTGGAAGAAATAAAAAGAAGAAGAATGTTTTGTGGCATGTGAAATTCAAACTTCAGTGTTCCTAAATAAGGTTTTTTTTTTTTGCAAAATACATTTAATTCTTATCTATAATGGAGATGCTTTATCATATGGCATAGATGTGGTTTTTGTTCTGTTCAATAGGAATTTTAATAATGTTTTACTGTTTTTAAAAAAATTTTTATTGTGAACTTTAACCTATATACATAACAGTGATAACTTTCAAAGTATGATTTCATAAGTAGAGAGGAAATCTCAAAGAATGTCATAGGTTACAGTTCCACAATTTCATTCTTGTAAAATATAACATACATACAGAAAGGTGTCAACTCCCAATTTACAGCTCAACAATCATATAGGTAATTTCCAAAATTGTTATGGGTTACAGTTCCACAGTTTCAGTTCTTTCCTTATTATGCAATACAAGGTATATACAGAAAGGTGAAGACCTTCAAGGCACAATTCAACAAGCAGCTATAGAGCAAATCCCAAAGAATGCTATAGGCTACAGTTGCACTGTGTCATTTTCCTGCTTCCAGCCATTCTGACACCCCAGCATCCAAAAAAATTATATATATATATATATATATATATATATATATATATATATATATATATATATAAAATCATATAAAGTTTCAGCCTTCATAGACATTTATTCAATCTTATCTTGTTGGTTGCTACCCCTTCCTCTCACTTAATCTCTTTCTCCATCTTCAGGGGTGTCTAGGCAGTGAGCACCCTAACTTGTTTATATTAAAAGGAGGTGTTGACAGTATGGGGAAGGGGGCTGCATCTGATAGTTGATCTTAAAGAGGCTGTTGCCTCTGGGTTTTAGGACTTGTCTGGCATAGGAACACTCTGGTGGATTTAAATTTCTGAAAGATAAAACTTAGTGAGTGTATCTTTTATAGAATCTCAGGTAGGGACCTAGGTATTTGGGGACTACTTTTGATAAGGGCATGGCTTACTGTCACCATTTGCGATGTCTAACTGGAGCTTGCATAAGAGAAACCTCCAGGATAGCCACTTGACTCTATTTGGGATCTCTCAGCCACTGTGACCACAGCTTGTTGCCTTTCTTTTTTGTTTTTCCCCCTTTGGTCAGGTAGGTACTTTCAATCCCTCACTGCCAGTGCCAGGCTCTAAACAAACTTTGATTGGCACATTGTCATGCCCATTCATTTATGGATTGTCTATGGCTGCTTTCTTGTTACTGTGGAGTAGTTGCAACAGAGGTTGTAGGGCCCACAAAGCTGAAAATATTTACTTTTTGGCCCTGCTCAGAAAAGTTTGCCAGTCCTTGATGTAGGGGAATCAAATTTAGATATTGTTCATGGAAAATGTTAAATTTTTAATCAGACTTTCCTAGGACACAAAGATGTAATTTTAAGAATTAAAATGATTCCATTATGTGTCCCTGCATTGCCTGTTTATTCCTTAAATTGTTGAGCTTCAATCTCAGGGCCTCCCAACCTCCATTATTAATATCTCAGACTTTTATCTGTGATGGTTAGCTTTTTACTAGAATTTTAATGGATACTTCTCAAGTATTCCACACCAAATGTTTGTATCTGTTTTTCACTACCTTCCCACAACTCATACCACTGCACAATAAAATTGTCCCTCTTTCAGCCATAATTATTACCTTCCAAATGTGGCCTCATTTCAAAATGTTAGTATCTGTCCTAAACCATCCTTTCCTGTTTCATCAAGGTTTTTATTTAACTCCTAAATTCACAACTATTTTTTTTATTTTTTCACATCCTTTTATTAAGAAAGTATAATGTCTAAAAGATATTCATGATTGCATTTTTCTTATAGGAGCTTTAGAGTTTATATGGTGTGAGTTGCTTTCAGTAGTCTAAATATATCCTGAAGATACTGTTCACTGCATTATAGCATTATTTCTATGAAAGACTCTTAGAATGTGTTACTTCGTTCCAGAAATAGTTGATTTTCTACTATTTGTTCTAATCTTATGGACACTTTTAAATAAGTATCCAATTGTATTCCCCTTTTTTGCATTGATTGTCAGAAAACATAGAGCTCAATTTTTGGTCCATCCCTAGCAAATGGACAGGTAACTTTACTTATGGATTTTGGAAATTATACTCATGGATTCATCAGACCTTTAAAAAAATCTGTTCTGATTTCCCCTTTCACCTATTTTTATTTTAACAAATTGTAGGTGTGTTTGCAAATCATATATCCTTGCTGGAATGAATTATTTAATAAATAAACAATTAAAACATACATGCAAGCAATACATTTATCAAGTGCCAATATTATGTTGGAACTTTCTGTAGGTAATAAATAATTTATTTTAACATATTGTAGGTATGTTTGCAAATCATATATCCTTGCTGGAATGAATTATTTAATAAATAAACAATTTAAAACATAAATACAAGCAATACATTTATCAAGTGCCAATAATATGTTAGGAACTTTCTGTAGGTAATAAATAATTTCTTCCTCATATCAATATCATCATCATCATTAATATTAATAATAGTAGCTCTCATATATTCATGGATAAATACAAGTTTTATGGAACCCAAAAGCTCATTTTGGAAACCCCTTTAATAAAAAGAATATGAAAAAGATCTTGCTTTTGCAAACATTACAAAACCACATAACCATGTTAACACATTGCTAGGGCCCATGTAGTGCTGAGGAAGGGCATGTGTAAGTGAGAGACCCTGAAGCTTAAACTTCATTAGTTTCTAGGTCAGTCTGTCTCTGCATGTATTGACTGCCTAAGCTGTACGAGTCACTTTTCATATACTATACGATGTAATGCTAGAACAATCTTATAAAGAAATTGCCTGATGGGTAAAACATGTTTTTCACAGTAAAGGATTATGTATTTGAACACTGCAGAAGTGCTTTGAACACTAGTCTGTTTAAATCTTAAACTTATATATTAAGATATATATTTATTGAGTGTCTTATATACCAGATACCCTGCTAAGCACTGACATGCTCTGACAAACCAGGCAGCTGTGGTCCCTGTTCTGGTGAAGCTTCCTATGTTATTTCTGTTACAGCAACTGGTCACTCAACTGCTTATTTCTTCTTTAATCAAGTTAGAAAGTACAGTTTAGGATATATTTTAACAATTTCTGTTCCCTTAGAAATTAATGTGCATTTTAAGTTCCACTGGTTTAGCTGGGATAGGTGAAGCTCACATTTTCTCTTGTTTATTAATTACCAACACTGGTTGGCATCTGATAGATCTTGTTTTGATCATTAAAATACATGTATAATAGGTCATGAAATGAATATGTATTCTTTTCCAAATGTATTAATTTTTAATTGGGATCAGAAATTGCTGGTTAGGTTTATCATTCTTGTTTAGTTAACTATTTTCTACACTCTCCGTATGAGTACAGTGTAGAAAGTAGGGTTCAAGATCTTTAGAACTCAAGCCTCATATCCTAAATTATGGCTTTCAATCCCTTCCTTTATTTCAAGGGGTCTCTCAACATAAAGCACCTGGGGGCAGGAGGACTGATATGTATAAATAAACCTGGAAAGTTTCTTAAAATGAAGATCATGTATCCCCATTCCAGACTATTGAATCGTAGTTTCTGGGGTTATAGCCACATTTTAATCCATACTCCTAGGTCATTTTGATGCATGTGAACCACATCACACAATCTGAAAGACACTGCTATAAGGCAATAATGAGATCAATTTATTGTGCTATTTCAAAGTAAAGAACAAAATACATTTTTATTTAAAATTACTAAATAAATTAATCTTACAAAGATATGATAGAAACATTCCATTCTTTTCCTTCTTCCTGTGTATTTCTTCTCTCTTCACTTCCACATCATTATTTTCTTGTCCATATGTCTTTTGCATGTTTCTCTCCCTGTATCCAGTCATCATATATTAGTATTTCCTAGGAATCCATACTTAATTTTCATATTTTTGCTACTATTTTCAGACGATCCATCACTTCTGTGTCTTCAGCTAATGCTCTTATGTTATATTCACATGTTTATCTCCTGCCCAGACCTCTTTCCTGAATTCTGGACCCTCAACTCAAGTCAGCTCTCTAACAGAAAATTCAATTGGAATGACTCCAAGGACTTCAAATTCATCATGTCCAAAACTGTCATTAATGATATCCCACCAATAAAAATTATTTTCCTCCTTCTGAATTCTCTATTTCAGTTTTACTTTATACACTGCTAGGCATCCCTTTGCTCAAACCAGATTCTTTAAAGCTATCCTTTCCTTTTCAGCTCTACTCACCCTCTATGTCAAATCAATCTGACAGTTCCTCTCAATTTTTGTTCTTAAAAATCTTTTCAGTATGTCTCATTGTTTACATAGCTACTGTCACACCTTTGTCCAAAGCCTAGTAATTTCTCACTGATATAACTTAACAGTTTCTTGTTTGGACAACCTGATTCTAATATAATTTCCTCAGAGCAATTCTCCACACTGCTTCCAGGTTGATCTTTCTATAACCCAATTCCGATCACCTCTTCCCTTGTTTAAATTCTCTAACAGTTCTCCATTGCTGCCCAAATGAACGCACACTCCTTGGCTCGACAGACCTGCTCTACCTCCTGAGGCCCTGTCTGGTCTCATTTCCCACCATTTGTCTTTGGCACTCCATTCACAGTGAATTCCTCCAGGGTAATATCCAACAAGTAGGAAACTTCCAGAAATTTGCACATTCTTTTCCCTTTGCTGTGATTACCCTTATCCCCTCTTTGCTTAAAGAATATCTAGCTCCCGTTTTCCTCAGGTAAACCCACCCTAATACTACCTGCCTCCCTTCAGCTTTCCTGGGCATTCTTCTGTCACTGAATCTGCTCTAGATGCTTCTATGATGGTAGCACTTTATTACACTGCACTATTACATTTTACTTTATATCTTCCACAACATGTGTTCCTTGGGAATTGCTGTGAGTTCTTACTATTTCTAATACAGACTTCAAAGGACCTAGACTAATGTCTGATTCAAAGTGGACAGTTAATATCTCTTTAATGAATAATTCAAAACATTATTGAATTCATCCAGAGGTGGTCATCCAGTTGAGTGCCACAAGAAAGTTTCATTGACAGACAGACGCATGACTTAGGCTAAATATTTATATTCATGCATGGCATAAGTGAGCATTTTATTTTGAGCCCTAGAATCTTTGAACTTGAATTAATTCCTTTTCTAAAATACAGCTAACTTATAGATGTGTCATATTAAACTCAGAATATATGCCCATAGACCAAGGTCATTTTATCCAGATGTCAGTCCTGCTATATTACAGGAGAGATTTTTAGTCCTTGAAGCCACTTGTCTCAGAGCCCACAAGCTGAGGCCTAAGCAATTCCTGAAGTGTTGGCCTGTTGATTCCTTTAGGAAATGATGCTGCATAGCTGAATAATTTCTTATGGCAGGAGAGTCTAATAGGCTTCTGAGGTTAGGGAAATAGAAAGCAGTTGTAAGGCAAGAAGGGAAACCAGTTACCTGTACAGAGTGACCAGAGTCAATGATGGGGCCATTGGTTTATATATGGAGGAGAATTCAAGCCAAGGAACTGGACCATGGATAGAAAGAAGACATTTTAATTAGAACCTAACTCAACTGGATTAAACCATAGATAGAATTTATTGACATAGCACAGAGGCCAATAACTAAAAAGGCCAAAAAGTAGTGCAAGTTTCAGGTGTGCTTTTATTAAGATGCGCTTTTATTTATATTTTATTTATTCAGGTGTGCTTTTATTTATAGATTCATGACTCACTCGGCTCTTCTCTAGTCCTTTTGTCATCCTTTCCCCAAGAGTAATGAAAGAGTTGTATCAATAACTGTCCTCACAACTGCATTATCACACCATTCATAGAGACTGAGCATCAGGGTCCTAGAATTCCCAGCAAGAGTATCAACATTCAATCATTGGATAAATTTAAGCCATAAGCAACTCTTCACCTATTCTTTTGTCAAGGGGTGTGGAATGTCCTATTTGGCTTCACATAGGTCACAGGCTCCACATCAATAGACAGAAAATGTATACATTTCTCCTTTATATTATGACAGCTTCTGCTGAGGCTGTCAGGATCGTGCAAGGGAAAGGATATAGGGAAGGCAACCAATGATTTCCTGCAGAAGATAAGGCAAGGAATTATCCCTTGTGACAATTCAAAGTAGATTAACCAGAAGTTTGCATAGAAAAATATTTGTAATTAGCCTCCAATTTGTTCACTTAGTTCTTGACATTTTGAGTAATGTTGTTCCCCAAAGCATTTATAAATTCTATCTTATTTCTTCTTTACCATATTCATTTTCTAAACAGACGCCTTTTTTAATGACTAAAACTAAACTCCATTAGAAGTCCAGTCAGCTCAGATTCCAAATTTATGTTGTTTCAACAAAAAAGATCTGATTTTAGTGGACGTGTTAAATAAACTATACAATGTAGTATAAAATTTGAACTGTTTTCCAAATAGTTCTTTTCCATATTTGAGTTTTCAGTTTTAATGTTCCTTATTTGGAGAGATGTTTCCTAATCAACCCATCTAAGAGAAATCTTCTTTTATCTTTATTTCAGTTCTTTATTTATAAGTCAATGTCACTTAATCCTTTGTTTCTAAATCCATAGTATACACCCCCTTCCTTCCTTCATCTCAACCTTTCTATACGTCTGCTACTAGAATATAAGCTCCACATCTTCTTTCCCCCATGGGCATATTTCCATTGTGGTATACTGGCTATTCCACAGGAGACATATTAATATTTTTGAAGTGCATTACATCACTTTTCCATACTTGGTCATTGTGCATCTTGCTTGACCATGGCTAAGCAGGCTGTGGACCAGTACTGGGACGTACAGGCTGTGGCCTTGTAACAGAAAAGTAACACAGCATGGGGCTGGGACCCATGAGCATGGGCCTCTTTGCATTTTGTTTTAAGCAACTGAATTAATTAGATTTTTACTGACATTTATAACTATCAGTTTTGAATAATGCAAATAAGTTCCTGGGCATGGGAGGGTGGTGGTGGGGTGGGGATCTAATGTGAGAAAGGAATGTATAATATATTTCATTTTAAGTGTTGGCAATATATGAAAAGAAAATCTTCTCAGAAATTGGAATTTTGCATTTGAAACATTTGAAACCTGTTTAATTACTGAGCTAAATGTCAAAAAAATGCGATTATTTTATTCTCTGAAAATAGGAAAGGCAGCCAAAATCTGACAATCCCACTCTGATTTTTCTATTCTGTCATTATCAGTCATGTCACATTTTATTTCACCATTTTACTGGAACAAATGTATGTGAAATCACTTTCAACATCTTCCTGACCTTGTTCAGCATATGAGTACCAAGGAAAAATAGGACCTTGGTTTTCTAGATGAAATCCGTGTATCGTAGCTATTTATATTATGACAGTTCTTTTTAAGGGAATGTGTCACTCTTTATTGAATGAAAATGAACTTCATGAGTTATGTTCAAATCCAGAAAAAATTAATGCTAATAGATGTAGCTTGATTCTATCTACTTTTTTATTTTGAGGTTTTTGGACAGTGGAATAGGAAAAATTCATTTAAAAAATCTCTTTATCTTATAATGCTGGAATAAAAATAAATTTGTCAAATGTAAAAATATAAATTTGATAGAAGTAAAATATCTGAATAGGGAGGTAGGTTAACCAATAATGAGATATTTTATTTTTCCTGAAAGAAATAAGACTATGAAATAAGAATTTTCTTCTCTTAATAAAACAAAGAAAGAGAATAACAGGAAGAATTTTCCCTAATAATCCTAACATGAGTCATATAAACTAGTTAGGTTGTAAATATATCATTGAATTTGCTAATGGAGAAGCATCATAACATAAATACCTTTTACTCTTACTCTGTCTTGTAGGCTTAGAATTTAGTCCTGATGATACTATAATACTTTACTCGTATTAATCAGCAATAGAGTAATCATAACAAATTGTATTTGTATAATGGATTACAGTTTTTATTTTGTTTAGTCCCCTTAGCCATTGGCAACTCAGATGTTATTATCCTTTTGTTTTATACTAAGACGTTGAGAGTAAGAGGTGGTGCAATGAGCCCTGACGTATGTGTGTAAACAGTGGCAGAGTTGAGGAGTCTGATTCTGGAGTCTAGTTTTTTTTCCTCCTACTACCTGAAGTGCTGGTTTCCATTGGATGAAGTTACACATGTCAGTAACAGTCTGGTTCTCAATACAGTGTATTCCAATTCCCCAGTGTCACACGATGCTTGTCCTGTGGACACCTCTATTATTGCTTTTTCACTTTTATTCCCTTGCTTTTCCTACTTTCCATTGTCAGATGTTTCGTATTCCTGGACACCATTTTCTGGCCATCCTGTTGAACTTCCTCCCATCCATAGCTGAG
This sequence comes from Choloepus didactylus, assembly GCF_015220235.1. Lineage (NCBI taxonomy): Eukaryota > Metazoa > Chordata > Mammalia > Pilosa > Megalonychidae > Choloepus > Choloepus didactylus. The sequence continues at coordinate 23,024,087 of NC_051308.1, forward strand.
TCACTGTTGCCAGCAGCTGCACACCCTTTTTTCCTTCCATTCTGCTTGCTGCCAGTGCAAGTGCTCCTTGTAAGTACTGTCCTTAAGAAAGCAGTAAATTTTGTCATCACACACAAAAGGAAAATGCTTCATTCCACTATTACCATGGTTGCCAGATAAGATACAGGATACCTGGGTACATTTGAATTTCAGATAACATTTTTTTTTGTATATCTAAAACATTGCATTGGATATATTTCTACTGAAAAATATTTGTTGTTTATCTGAAATTCACATTTAACTGGGTGTCCTGTAATTTTATTTCTGAAATCTGGCAACCCTTACCATAAGAGAAGCATAACTCTTTTCCAAGTCACCTCAGATCTCATTTAATAGTGTTAGTACAGGAGGATCGTGCAAATAGGATTGGAACATGTGCAAAATCCAGAGATAAATATTCACAAGCATTATTTTGCATGTCAAAAAAGACATTTGCCTCCAATCCAGCAACCAATTCTATCAGACTTCACCAAGAGCACATATTGAGGCAGAATGCCACATGACAGATGGGACATTAGCCTGCTTTCCATTATTGAACTGGGAAGTGAGTGCACTGTATAGTTGGGAATGTCTGCAATAAATTAGAATTATGCTTCTGTACTGCAGTAGATTTCAGATTCTAAAATTCATGTTATGCTTCATGGCAGCTTCCCTGTGGACATATTAATTTAAAAAATTATTGAATGTGCTTAATATCTGCATCTAACTTTAATAAATAAAATCTAAACAGTATTGGTCGAGTTTCAGGCAATACATATATCAGTTCAATATATCGTGTGGTGCCTAGCATGAGCCTGACTCGGTGGCAGATACAATGCAGATAGAAGACTGGGCTTTGTTATCAAGGAGTTTATCATTTACATGTGACTCATTACCAACAAGTACAAAGTAAATGTTAAATTGGTTTCAACAGATTACCTGAAGAGAGTTGTACACTTTTGCGTATTTTCTCTCTTCTTTTTAATTTTTTTCATACTTTCAGTTTTGAGTATGGGAGCTCTCCATTTTGGCATTCCATATTTATAGTTTTCATTTTCACACTTTAAAAAGCTTCTTCACTTACATCTCATGCACCCCACATTTCAATCCTAGTCTACATATCTCTACTGTGCTTCTAGTAGTGTCTAGTCTCCATTGTACAACTTCCAATGTGGCTTTCATTTATGTGATTATTATATTATCCTCTTCCTTTTATTCAGTCATTAGAAATCCTTGAGAAAGTGACACACTTACTCAGCATATAAATTGTAATTATACTTAATAGATATTTTTAACTATCAAAAATCCAAAGAACTGTACTTGTGTATTATAAATACATAAGTAATTCTATGATTATTGCCAAGAAAAACCACTGACTAGTGTTTCCTTTGGGGAATTTGTAGGTGTGAATTAACAAGTTTCAAAACGTGGGATTATGGTAATTGCACTTATTTTAATATTTATGTTGTTTCCCTAACAGAGTATTTAACAGTCATGAAAAGAACCACCTTTTACTTGGCAGTTATAAAATTGCTTATCATCAAACCTGAGTTGGAAAGCATCTTAATAGCAATTTGAGAGCACAAACAGCAAAATCCAGGGAAGTCTACTACTCACTATTAATTCCAGTTAGGATAAATCATTATCACTACCAAAGTCATTCAGAAGTTCAGTAAGAAATGGTCACTGGAAATCTTTAAAATATTTATCTTTGGGAGTATTCATTTTGCTGTGTGACTGCAGAGATGTAGTACATTTGAAATATTCAGCTACATGTTGTGGATTAATATTTTATACATTTAAAGCTAAAACCAAAGAAGACAATGATAGGTCTTGCCAAATTAATGAACCAAAATGCCAAGAGAATTGTCCGTTTGTTGTTTTTCTCATTTGTGGGTAGAAAAGGCTATAAATGAGATTGCATTTGGTGAAATTACCCAGTCATTCATCTCAAAAGAGGATCTAATTTGCATATAACCAGTGCAGTATAGTCATGGATATAATATAAGAATACAAACAATATGAGGCATCTTACATTAAAAAAAATTATGTATATATGCAAAATGTGCTAATGTCCACTAAAATTGTGTATGTATGGGTGTGAATTTATAGTGTACTTCTACGTAAGTTTCTCCAGTAATTATAATATTCTTGGACTGATATAATCTTCTTCCCCAGAATTCCCTGAAATATTGAAATACAGGGCCATTATTCTCCAAACAAATGCTACAAAGGCATTAAATTAAGTAAAATAACATATGAATAATATATTTAAAAATTGACCTTTAAGTACAGAGAATCCCTGTGGAGCAAGTTGTTGTATGGTGCATCATGGAAACACAGGCTCTGGCACAACAGAAACTTTCTGCAAATGTCGCCTTTATTACTTACACAGCACGAAGGGTCCAAAGGAGCAGGGACAGAGATCCCATGGTGGCCAGTCCCTGGGGAGACCGAGTGTTTGGGTCACTGTTGATGGATGGCAGCTCTAGCTCCACATGCCCCGTTTCATGCAAGAGAGGAGATGCAAATCTATGCTGCCCCAATACAAGGTATTTATACAACACAGGAGGAGGGGCCCTCCACTGAGAGTTCCCGCCCTGATAGGCAGCTGGGGCTGCCAGTTCCCAGTTTAAGGTTTAAAGTAGGGTCAGCCCCCTCACTAGACCTGACATCTCCTAGGGCTGTGGAATGGCAACATATTGATATTGAAACATCTGCACACAATATAAAAAGGAGAGGGGGCTGGAAGATGGCCTCTAGGCATGTCTGTGACGACCTTGCAATGCCCATTGTCTTTACTCATCTTCTCTGATCAGGTCCCTTTCTTGTGTGGCTTAGGAAAATTGAGGGCTTATTTCCTTAATTTAGAGCCACATCTCATCAATTTTCCCAGAATTCCTTTGAAAGCATTTATATCCTAACAGTATAAAGTACTTATCTTCACCTATGCATACAATTTCCTACACTTTTTGAACTTGCATGAGCTCTTATGTTTGGCAAGAATTAGCCTCTGGGACACTTACTATGCCTCCCTGTTTCTCCCATTCCTTCCTTCCCCCTCCTTCTCTTTCCCTCCTTCTTCCTTCCTTTCTCTCTCTACTCTCAGTTATTTCTCACTCCCTCTTTTTCCTCATTGTGGTGTCTCCTAGAGAAGACAAAAATATTTCCTTGAATTGAAGGCATTCCAGAATTTCCCCCCCAGAGAAAAGATACCTTCTGATTCCCTTCTGTTTCTCTCTCTTTCTCTCTCCCTCATTTCCACACACCCACAGCCACACATGCATACCACACAAAGACTGTTTTCAGTTAGTTGGATTTATTAAGAATTCCAGACCAGACAGGGGTTTTGTGGTCCCTGAAACACAATTTCAGTGTCCTTTTTAAAAAATTAAAGAATTATAATACATAACTAAATATTTATTGAAAAGAAAAGAAAAAGCCATAACAAATTGCAGATTATGAAAATCTGCCAAACTTACAAACATCACAAAATCCAGAAAAATATAGAGTTAATGCCCAATTTTTATGTACAATTTTGGTGTATATATGCTTTATTTGCATCTTCCTGTGACAATGATTGTGTAATGCCATTTTCTCTTGAGAGAAATGTAAGACATTTGTAAGCTTCTGACTTTAAAAATATTGTGGTTTTGGGGTCCTGTGAGATCCCTGTGAATGTGGGAAAGTTTCTGGAACACCAGGAGGAAGGAAGTTTAAAAAAAGTACTCAATATTGGTAGTGTCTTGTTAATTTTTAGGTTTGATGTCAATTTTGGAAAACATCTATCAAGCTTGTTTCATATATAAACAATAAGTGGTTTCAGGGCATTTCAAGATTTTTTGCACAATGAATAATCTTAAACCTCTTTAAATTGTCTATACTTATTAACTACTTTGCCATCAATATTCTTATTGTTGTGATGTATTATGAGTTTTATGCTATTTTCACCAATATCAATATTTAAAATAAAATCTTTTCCATTGTCTTTGCATAATTCACTGATCTCCATTAATTGGACTTATTGAACAAGCCAAAAGCTTATTCATTACTTCTGTTCACAATGTATCTCTTTCTGTTAATGAATTATTGCTTTTGGTTTGATCTGAAAGTAAAATTTTGTTATAATTTTCTTCTTGATATCAAGTCATTTATTTTAATTTCATTGATCATTTTTATTGATTTTATTTCATATTCTATTATTTTTTCATTGGAATTTTGTCTTTGTTCCTTAATGAATAAATGTAGGGATGACAAAAGGACTAAACGGCACTTTAACCAGGAGTCCTTAATTTCTCACTTTTAAAAAAATTGAAATGTCTTAAAGGTCTTCCTAAATTGCAGTTTAAATGGTATATTTCCAATTTCCCTTAGCCAGATTTCAAAAATGCCTGTGGCCATTTCAAGGACACCTAGGGGTAGCAAAGTATCGCAAGGGAAGCCAGAGTGGAAAGAAACAGTAGTATTAGCTAATTGTAGCTGAAATATCATGCATTTACAAATTTTACCAAAATATGTGATCATATGAATGCACTTCTAGGATCCTCCCCAGAGTCTTAGAAAGGGCTTGTGTAAGTTTGGGGCCCTGAAGTCTAAGATTCATTAGCTTCATGGAAACCCAGTCTCTGAGCAAGACATATATTCAATAAAAAATTTATATATGGGCAATTATTTTACCGTGAAAGGAATTTAGAAGTATTATTTAATTATATCTTAACATGCTTCTGAGGGACAGAGACCACAAATACCATTCACAGTTTGCAGTCTTAAAAAGTCTTAGATCACAGATTGCTTAATAGAAAGACACCTTAAAACTAAAGGATATTGCTTGTTAGCAACTTATTTGCATGTAAATAGTTCATATCAAAATGTACTAACACATGTCATTTTGTTATACCTTAAATTAGTACCAAATAAAGGTATGCAGAGGCCTAGAAGGGTGTTCCAGTTTGCTAATGCTGCTATTTTGCAGAACATCTGAGATGGGTTGGCTTTTATAAAGGGGGTTTATTTGGTTACAAAGTTACAGTCTTAAGGCCATAAAGTTTCCAAGGAAAGGCGTGAATAATAGGGTAACTTCACTGAAGGATGGCCAATGGCATCCGGAAAACCTCTGTAATCTGGGAAGGCACGTGGCTGGCGTCTGCTTGGTCCCAGGTTGTGTTTCAAAATGACATTTTCCAAAATGTCAGTGTCAGCTTTCAATGGCAGTCTTCAAAATGTGTCCCTCAGCTGCAGCTAGCAGTGAGCTCCTTCTGTCTGAGCTTTTATAGGGCTCCAGTGAACTAATTAAGACCCACCCTGAATGAGCAGGGCCACGCCTCCATGGAAACATTCAATCAGAGGTCACACCCTAACCAAAAGTGTCACTCACAGTTGGGTGGGTCACATCTCCATTGAAACAACCTCATCCTGATATCCCACAAGATTGGATTAAAAGATCATAGCTTTTTCTTGGGGGACGTAATATATCCAAACTGGTACAAAGTGAATTTACAGATACTGTCCTAGTATGGTTTTAATAATTTGAAATATATTAGATATAATATATTGGTCTGTTATTAGCTTGTGACTGCTTTCCATGTTCAGGCACTTCCATATGTCCCCACAGTCTTTCTGCTGCAATAATCATGTCTTAGTTTGCCAGGGCTGCTATAACACATACCACAGACTGGTGGGCTTAAACCTCAGGAGTTTATTGTCTCACAGCTTTGGAGGCGGGAAGTCCAAAACCAAGGTGTTAGCAGGATCGTGCTCTCTGTGATGTCTGTGGTGCTCTGGTGGTGGCTTGCCGGACATCCACAGCACAGTAACTCTGCCTCCGCTGCTGGCTGTCTCCCCTGTGCCCGTTTCCTCCACTTGTAAGGAACACAGTGCTGTCAGACCAGGGCCCACCTGATTCAGTGTGGCCTCACCTTAACTGACAGCATTTTCTAAGGTCCTACTTTAAAAATGGATTAGCACCCACAGGACAGGGGTTAGGACTTCAACGTGTCTTTGTGGGGGACATGATTCAATCCATACCGTGCCATAATGATTTCAAAGGTGTAAATCAGACAGCAAAATTTCAAATGCGCTTGACATTATTTTCATACTACTGAATTATGGTATGACTTGGGGCTTGCTATTAGGGTAAGCCTTCGTCTCAAATTTTACACCTAACATTGTAATTCACAATTCATGTAGTTTCTTTGAGAACAAAGTATAAATAAGGAAAAATCTGCCCTCATTTTCCCTTCAGATTGATGAAGATTTTCAAAATTATACTTTATAAACTTGAAACGTTTTATATTTTGTGATGTTTACAAAATAATGCAAGCAAGAATAATTGTCTTACACACACACAAATTGTCTTGCACACACACACACAAATAACCACTCACTGCTTTGACTATCATATACCTACATGTGGAATCATTATTAGATTTGTTGTTTCATATGTGTTTGAAATTGAATGGCATTTTCTATTTTTATTTAATTATTTATTATTTGATAAAACACTGTACCTGTGTACCCCAGTCACAAGTCTTTTCTCAGGCTTCAGGGCTCCAGGCTGAGGTAGGTAAACCACCATGAACACCCACAAATGTTTAAAATTTTCTGTTATGGAGTTTTCATTTTCCCCCCTCTAATAAAATACTCTGTGCTTGAAGTGAAGGATGGTATGTTTGTTATTGATCGTTGTATACCTGCTGCCTGGCACAACCATAGCATTAAATGGATCAGAAAACACCAGTAAACATCCCAGACTCAAAGCACAGATCTCTCAGACTCGTTGAAAATATTTTATATCTGTTAAGGATATGATTTTTCCTATAATTGTTTTCTAATCTACAAACTGAAAAATTATATACATTGTGAGGGATCTAACATGGAATATGCTTCATTGTATTTAGAATGGTGTATTAGTTGGAGTTTGCCAGGGAAACAGAACTGACAGGCTATATTTAATATAAATGTGATTTTTTTATATTGGGGATGGGCAAGCTCAAATTCCATAATGACAGGCCACAAGCTGGGAACTTCGATGAAAGTTTTTGATGAATTCCCCAGGAGAAGCAGGCTGGCTGAAGTAGAGATGGAGATTCTCTCTTCTGAATGCTGAAGTCATCACTTCTCCTTTTAAGACCTTCAACAGATTGGATGAGACTTCCCTCATGGTTGAAGGCAATTTCCTTGTTGGTTATAGATTTAATCAGCCATAGATACAATCAATTTAATGATGATTTAAACCATGCATGAAACATCCTCACAGTAATAATCAGGCCAGTGCTTGCTTGATCAAACAACTGGACACTCTAACCTGGCCAAGCTGACACATGAACTTAACCATCACGGGCAGCTATACTGAATTCCCCGCTTAATGTGCAAGGGGCTAGAGGCCAACATGCTCTGGCAGGTATATACCTTTTCTTTGTTCTTTAAGAATAGGTACTGTTACAACCCTCAATTATTATTTTTTCAAAGGGTTGCTAGGTGATAATGTACATTTCCTTTTGTTGTAGATGGTTTTACCATGCAGGACATCCCTTGTGATTTGGTATACGTTTGACCTATTATCATGGGCTATTGAGGGGTTTCCATCAATGCCCTCTGCCACCTTGTAGAGAAAAGCTTATATGCATCTGAGAAGTTGTATTAGGGGTCCTAAGAGTACCCCCAAGTTTGGTGATTAACTAGGAGGACTCCAGGATGCAGCATGTAGTTGTACTTGTGGCTAGGATTTATTACATTGAAAGGATACAAAACAAAATCAGCAAAGGGAAAAGGTGCATGGGGCTAAGTCCGGAGGAAACCAGGAATAAAATTCCAAGAGTCCTTTTCCAGTGGAGTCCCACAAGACCGGCTTAATTCCTAGAGCATTGAATTGTGACAATACAAGTGAAGTGCTGCTTACCAGAGGATGTTCAGTAGAGCCTCGGTGCTTAGTTTTTATTGAGGCCTGGTCATGTGGGCACACTCTGCTTAACGTATACCAAAATTCCAGATTCCCAGGAGGAAAACAGCATAAACCATATTGTTTGCACAAGCAGTTTAGGCACAGGGAGCCACTCTTATCAGTTAGGAAGGTGAGAACACTTCCCAAAATCCAAGGTTCCAGGTAACAGCCAAGGGCCTACCTTGCAGTCAGCCCTAAGCTAGCAGTCTCTGGCTTGCTATGTTAACTCTTTTCTGTACATGAGTGCTACATATAACACTTTTCCAAGAACCCACAAAATAAATCAGGAATAAACATCTCAAATTGGGGAAAAAAGACACTTTGCATGTTGGAGTCTCAGGTATATTTTGCAATTCCCTCAATTTCCTGTTTTCTGTGGTACGTGGATTGTTATAGTGATAGAAGTTACCAGGTAAGCAGGCAATTGCACGATTTTTGCAAAGGGACACTTTCTCTTGCTGACATAAACCTTTTGATCTAGATTTCAGGTATTATATTGCCTCTTATTCTGCTTTATTTTTCTCATGGTACTTCTTTCTGCTTGATGTATTATGGTTTTTACTTGCTTGTTCATTTTTCAGTGATGTATTCACAAGTAACTAAATCAGTGCCTGTCCTATAAGTAGGAACTGAATAAATATGTGTTGAATACTCAGTGAATGATACCAGCCAGAACCGTGAGGATGTAAAATTCTAAGTGAAAGCTAGTTTCTGTCTTTTTTGTGTTATCTGAACAGTACTGAATACATTTTTAGTTTCTTTTTCAAAATCGATATTGAACTAATTTTTAAATAATTTGTTTTCTCCGTTCTCTTTTTCAGCCTTCCTACCTCCCAAGGCGTATCAGGAACAATGATGACAACTAATTTATCTTACTCAAGCTTCTTGAAGGTAGGAATCTTATAGTCTTTTATGAATCTTTAGATATGGATATTAAGTACTCAGTAAATGTTTGTTAAATGTATGGATACTTTTTTTTTTCAGTTCTTGAAGGCCTTTGCATTACAATTTTGAAAACCAAATCCATCAATATTGACTGATGCCTTCTCATTATGATATTCCCAGTTTCTAAAACATTGTCAGGCACAAAGAGGCCCTTCAATGACATTGACTAAATAGATGAATTCATAAATATTATCCAAGATAATGCCATAGTGCAAGAGAAAGTTCTGTTGTTTTCCTCAGACCAGGCTGATTTACCTCTCTTAGCTCCGTTCCAAAAAGAGAAGGGATGTAAAATGCAGACACTGATTAAAATACATTTCAGACAGTGGGATCTCTGTGCCTTGAAAATCATGGATTTATGATATAATAGCAGCAGCAACAACAATAATCATAGCAGAAAATACATAGTGCTCCCTCCATGTTAATCCCTGTTCTAGAGTTTTTGCAAACATTAGCTCTTTTAGTTCTTACAAAGACACTATGAGGTAAATAACAGTTTTATCCCCATTTTGCAATTGAGGAAACTGAGGAAGAGAGAATTTAAATAAATTGTTTGCTCAAGGTCACATAATAAGTTTTCCAGTCTGCATTTAGCATCCGCTCAGCTAACCAGTGGGCTCTGCAGTCTCTCTTCAATCCACATTCCAGAATGGCTAAAGTGAGTGCATGAAGCCCGTGGGTCTGTCAGGCCTGAATGCACCTCCCAGGCCTGAGGTGTGAGGGCATCAGCAAGCTCTCCTCAAGCCCTGACTGGTCCCCAAACCATCCTTTGTTAGACAATCCACGGGGTTCTCAGCCACTGTCACAGCAGTGAATGCAGCTGCCACTGGTATTTATGGAGCTAATGTTCTTCCTGTATGGTTTGAAGAACTTTGTGGTGAGAAGAAGAAAGCGGCAAGAGAGTGGAGCATTCTGGGGTCTACTGCTGTAGTATCACAACACTAAAAGGCAGGCAGACAGAAAAACACACATACAGGCACACACACTGAGTTTGATTCCTAACAAATATTTCCTTATGTACTTGTTTAAGATCATTTCCTTTGCAGCCAGGATCTCCAAAAGGCTGGAGATATTTACAGGCTGTTGTCATGCAATGTCAAAACCTCTACATTTTTAAAAAAAGTGAAAAAATAAGTTGGCTGATTTTCTGTTCTATATACTATGCAATGAATCACCTTTTTAAATTTCAAAATAGCTAGAAATTTAAAGATATGAAGAGAAAATAAAATAGTTTTTATCCTTTTTAATTTAAAGTGTGTTTTCCTTTGTTTGAAACCAATTTATTGCAGGTTCCTTTCACATTTCTGCATTCCATAAAAACAGTATTTTCAGTTGTGACATCTTAATACAATACTTATAATGGAAGTAACTGTAACCTTCCCAATTTTCTAATTTTTAGCAGTTGCATCTGGAGTGACAGAATAACCAACATTACATATAAAATGAAGAATTATCATAAAAATATGTTAGGTTTTTGCAACTGTAATAAATGTGGATGCTACTAAATAAGCTAAGGCCTGTACTTCTCTCCATTTAAAAATAATATTTTAGAGTGAATTGGAAGAGATGAATTTTCTATATGATAAAAACTTCTCAGAACATTAGAGAAAATTTCATTCCAGTTGCTGCATAATCATCTTGTCAAACTCATACTTTAGATAGCCCTATTTATAGCTACTGGAGAACAAAACTCTGCCTAATATTTTCCTTTTTTTAATATAAAATTGTCATTTCAAAATGTAAAAGAGGCGGCAAGCTTTGTTTACTTGTGCAACTTATTGATTCATTTTCTCTCTCATCAGTAGATCTGTAGGCAATTTGGAGATCTGTCAGTGAATGGGTGCTCTGGGGGTACAATATGCCCATGAAGGGAAACCAGAATAACAAGGCCTTTAATTCCTGACCTTCCATCCAGGGATAGGAAAGCAGCATTGCCTGTAACCGAATCCTTTGAATTAGAGTGGGTTAGATTCAGTGGGCACATTTCAACTCAACTGAAAAGCATTGTCAAACCGTAAAACCATTCTTTGCCAATGCTGTTCTGTGCCATTCTCTTGATTTAGCTGATATACACATATGGAGAACTTTGTGTCAAGGCATTCCCTCTTCACAACTACCTTTATGAATAGCTTCGGTCACAGGAGGAACAAAGATCTTCCACCATCACCATATAATGGTGTCCTGATTTTGTAGCAGCAAAGTCAAACTTTTTAATAAGCAGAGACGAAATGTGACTAAAGACATGTTTTTAACAAAAGCAAACTTATCTGGATCAAATGGATTTCAGATTCAGAGACCTAATTTGAGCTGTGGGAGGACTTTACCAATGAATTCACATGGTCATATTACGGCAGCTGCTGGGGATATCCATTTTCTCTTGGGTTACATAGGGGGCATCATTGGAAGTCCTATCCCCACACTGTTTCTTTGCAGGCATCAGTTTAGTGGCAAATGACTTAAATTTAGGAGAATTGAATTATTCTTAAATCTGCCACCCCCTGCCACTGACTGTCAGAAGAATCATCTGTTCTGGGCACGAGCTTCCTTAACTGTGGGGGAAGGGTTGTATCGGATACTATTTCAGACCTTTTTAAACAGTGAAAAAAAAAATTATCCTAGCATTTGCATTCTCATGATGCCTCAAAATAGCTATATACTACTGTTACTTTTACTTGACACTTGTTAGTGTGATGGTGGCGGGGGGCAGGTGATATTTTTTATGCTCTGACAAAATCTCAGTTTTAGGAAAGCACTGTGCACCTGGGTCTCAACGATGTGGTCTCTGTAAAGCATGTAGTTCCTTCTCTAGATGGAATGCCGGGCCCAGCACATGGTCCTGTCCTACCCCCAAAGTAGGGCTTCTGTTTTTCTTTCTTTCTTTTTTTACTCTCCCCAATTTCCAACCCCAGATGCAAGGGGCTTCTGCCATTGCTCCCAGGCTACAATTATGATGACCTCCCCTCTGTTCTGTAGTGGAGATGGGCCAAATATATCTAGCTGGATGTTTGGAAATTTTCCCTTCCCCCAGCCAGTATACAGGGTAAGTGTTCTCCGGATCCTGCCTCATCTTCCCCATGAGTGTGGTGCAGTTCCTGAAGGAGAAGTGGGCCAGAGGGTACAATCCCTCTCTGTCACAGTCCCCCAGGGCTTCATCTCAGTAGCCTGCACTCACCTCTAGCAATTCATTAAAACTTTCTGGGGTAATCTGCAATCAGCTACAAGTAAGCAAATGCTCCATTCCTGTTCTGTCACTCTCCAGATTTTTGGTTAGTTATTTGTCCCAAGACTGCAGTTCTCTGTTAAGTTAAAGAAAAACCATTAATTTGCAGTTTTTCCAACTTTGTTCTAGTTGTTGGGGTGCAAGTAATGTTCTTCTCAGCTCTCCACTTCTCCAAACTGAAACCAGAAGCCGAATGGTTTATTTTTAAATATTTGATTATTTGCAAAACAAATGCCATAACCAATTTGTGTTCTGTGGAGTCTTCATTACTTTCCCAGTTTTTCAATATATTTTCTCAGTCTGAAACCACATCTCATGTAAGTATAATGACTGTCTTGTTGAACCTAATATACAAACAAAAGTATTTGCACAACCTTTAGTCTTAGCGTACCATAGACAGGATCATATAACAATGTAAATATTAATTTTTAAAAAGAATTTTTATTTGGGAAGCAACATTTTGTCCCTTATATTGTGTTTGATTCTCTTTAAATATTATTTTTATCACAATTTAAAAATACAAATTATTTTTTACAAAGTAGAGTGGAATGAAGTAATTACTCATAATACCAGGCCTTAATGAATGAACACAATACTTCCTGAAGTGAAAATGTAGCTGCTATTATCTTTGATCATGCTCTGTTGTCCTTACAAAATGTTGCTTTCTTTATTATTAACTTCATATTCATTCTTTTTTGGTTTTCTGCTTGGGAGTATGCTGATTCTCATAATTGTCTTTATTTCTTCTATTGTTCTTTTCAGTGTCTGTTTTTTTTTCCTATCTAGCAGAATTATATTCTTTGTCTCTATAATTTTGGTTATCAGTGTTTTCAGTTTCCAAAGTGACATGATAAGAATTTTTGACCTTTTTAAGGTTTTGCCAATTTTTCTTTTTGCATTTTACATTTGTTGGCTTCCATTAGAATACTTCCTTTTTCTCATATGTGACCATTTGGATTAATTAATAATTCTGGAAATAGATAAAAATGATCTGAAAATAAACATGTCCAAGAGTAATTTAAGTGTAGTTCAAAATTATTGTAATTTTGTGTTAAGCTATATACTCGCATAATCAAATTGTACTTATACTACATAATTGACCTTTTAATAAGTGTGGGTGGGTAGGTAGCTAGAGACAAAGATAGACAGATACATAGATAGATAAAAAGATAGATTTCTTCAGGCTCTTTTGTTGCATTAGTTTAACATTGCTTGCCTTTTCATCTGGAACCACCACTTTGTCAGGACAGGATGTATCAGATACTTTAAGAGGTAATTTGATATGTTGGTATGCATAAATCATGTGATTTCTACAAGTATGTTTCCTGATTGTATATTACCGCCAGGTCTGTGCCCTATAAAGGCAGGAATTTTGGTAAAGTCTATTTTTCATTTTATCATGAGAAATGAAAAACAGTACTTATGCCCTCTTTATAATTGTATATGTTGTGTCATCAAGTTTATTCCTGTTTTAAGAATTTCCCACAGACTCTCTATTGGCTGTATACATTTTGAATTTTGTTTCTCCTCCATTAGCACACACTGTTGGTGACAGGCATGCTAGGATATGGTCATATCATGTTTGAACTTCTGGCCCATCACCTCAGTGACAGGCACAGGCCAGTCAGCACAGTAGAAAGCAGACATTGTCTTAAACTGGATGGAGAAGCAATCACTAAGGCTATACAAGAGTGACTTTAAGCTATAAATATATATCCCATTAAACCCAAATTAAATGTATCCTCAACCTAATGTATCCCCTTGCTGGATCCCAGCCATTCACAGCTACTCCACCACCATTAGTTATAAGAGGATGTATGATGAAGGCAAAATGAGAGTGGAAAGGAGAGTGGTCTTATCTAATTGCAGTTACGATTTATTACTTTTGAAAACACTGCCGTAATATGACCATGTGAATTCATTGGTAGAGTCCTCCCACAGCTTTGAAAGGAGGCCACTCAAGTTAGGTCTCTGAATCTGAAATCCATTTGATCCAGATAAGTTTGCTTTTGTTAAAAACATGTCCTTAGTCACATTTTGTCTCTGCTTATTAAAAAGTTTGACTTTGCTGCTACAAAATCAGGACACCATTATATGGTGATGGTTGAAGATCTTCTTGGCATAATGCCAGCAATTGTCTCATGCTTTCCTTCAGAATTCCTCTCATGACACCTTAGAAATTGCAGCATTTTCAAGTCTCTGTAATATTTCTTTGCCCAGAGCTAGTGAGACTTCATCATATCCATGTCCTCTCCTCCATTGCTTTACCAGCCAGGGCCCCAAATGACTCTTTCCCTTCATCTCAGCTTTAGGAATTATATCTGCTTGCAATATTGCAAGGAATTATGGAGGGAGAGGTCACCAGGGAAGCTGAGAATGCAAGACCTAAGAACAGGTGGTGGGTCAGGAACCTATAAAAATAAAGAAGTTTTGGTAAGCATCAGGGCAATGTGAGCAGGGTTGAATGTTAAGAGGAGAACCTGTCCTTGAAGCAAGCTTCTTCTCAGGCAGGGGATGTTAGTTATCCTCAAGGGAGGAATAATCAGTCTGAGCTGTGGCCAATTTGCTGCTGTCGGTGCAAACCATCTTAAAAAAAATTGGGCTAGAGGATATGACTATTGATGTTAGATCCTGTTTCTTTAAATTGCATAACCAATTTTACATCTGTACCTTGAAGGAATGTCATATTAATTCCTAGGTGTTTGATGCTTTTCTTTTGAAAGTTTGCCTATTTTGTATTTAATTCTTATTTGATTGTAAAATCCTGAAAATATGCAAAAATAAGTTATTTTAACATCAGAATTTGTAGCTTGCATCTGAGCTAGCACTCATTTGAGTCTTAATTACGTATTAAATCTTTATTTCTTCTTCTTTTATGGTAAAATTTTACTGAAATGATGGAAAGCTGTATGCGTCACATAAAATGCTTCAATATCTTTTTAAAAACAAATGTTCTCCTTTCTTCACACTGATCTTTCTTTTTCTGTTAGTCTCCAATATCTCCGCTCAAACACTCCGAGTCCTTTGTTCACTAGTATCTTATTCCCAAAGCTAGCTAGATATGTGCTTGATGCAGGGGAATCATAATGATTTTAAAGTTTTGAATTAGGATAGAAGACATCATGTTGCCTGCACGAATGTCCCTCTCACCTCCTCTCCACCCCTCCCCTCACCACTCACTTTGAGTTAAGCGTCAAGCTTCACTTGACAGCTTCTCTGACAGTTTCGTCAGTGTGAAGAACCAAGCCTATTTGGAAATTCTTGAAGTGATTCTCAAGAGCTATAAGCTGAAATCCACCTACAATTCAGAATAAGTCTGTGAAAATATTCGTTATCCTTATATGTTTTAAATAATATTTTCAGAAATCAGAGCATGTCCACATTAAGTGACATTCATGATAAACATTAATGTGACTATATGATTTTAATAAATCCTTAACTTGTTATTGACATGTTAATTGGGCACCAGAAGTGCTATTAATTATTTGTGAGATATTCTGAAATCCTGAATATCTGGGTTGGATAACTATTGATTAACAGAAAGAGTAGGCAAGCACTGCTAATTTGCTTTAAACTTTACATTAAAACTATTTTCAGTGATAATGCCTATGTTATTTGAAGGCAATGTTTCTGGATCTCTGTTTTGGAGCACAGTAAGTCCTTGGATGGAAATAGTGACAGAAAAAAGGGCATTGCCTATTCCTAGCCATTATTGCATCTGTTAAACCCCTACTAATTTGCTTTTAGGGTGGAAGGGTGAGAAAAGGAGGCTAAAGGAGAATGAATGGAAGGTAAAATGAGTAGAAGAGTGGAATTCAGGTCATCATCATAGATATGTAACACCATTGAAAATATCAGATGAATGATGTGTTTTGATTACTGCATGTGTTTATGTTGGTCTGCATCTATCTTTAGATGGGTATAGATATTTTCATTCAGAAGTTCTTAGATGAAGTTTTCCAGCCACTTCCTAAGTTAACTTCTTCCACAGTAACCTCCAAGTTGATGGAGAGCTTTGGAGGACACTGATGTACCACATGTAGCTAGTTGCTAAATATATTCTCTTCAATTTTTGTCCATATTCTGGACCAAATCTAGAAATCTATGACATATAAACAAACACTGAAGGCTCTCTTCTCCCCAGGTGCTAACTGTATCATAGGCACAGAATTACTGTAATTATTCATTCTTAATACACACATTATAATAAGCAGTCCAATCTGCTCATTCAACTCTTGACCCTACATAAATTCCCTAAACTAATATCATGCATGAAATAGCATCATTGTTTTAAAATAAGACCTTCTTGAAATATATATAACTATGCTGTGTTATTAAAACTGGAAAACCTTATTCTGAGATTTTTTAGATTTTCCTGTTTTTCCCCCTAGGAGATTCCAGCTTTGATGGTCAAAGCCATTTTCAAAATGGCTCACAGAACTTGAGATGTCTTTACATTCCATAAGAGTCATTAGAGGGGATAACATGGGAGACTACTATCATAGATGGGAAAATTTGCAAGGTCACCCAGATAATGCAAGAATATTGTGGTTTTGTTTCCCTGACTGTAACTTTGCCTATTTACCACTGTTGTTTGGGTTGGAAAATGACAGTGGTTTGGCAAATATCTGTATTATCATGTCCGTACTGCAAGAATAATTCACTCTATTTTTTTGTTTTAAGATAAAATGATCTCTTCATTTTCACAGAAAGGATGTGCAGCTAACATGTAATTCTATCTAAATTCTTTTAACATTGGAATAATAAATACAGAAAAAAATTAATGTTTTCCATTGAAAGCAATTGACATCTTGCACTCAGCTAATATCTCCAAAGCATCTTACTTATACACAATTCTCTCCATCAGTAGTTTACAGTTAAAAAGAAATAAATAATAGACATATGAGTAGAAAAATGGGGACAAAAATAAATGATCAATAGGGGGATGGGGGGTCTGGGATGTTTTGGGTGTTCTTTTTTATTTTTATTTTTATTCCTATTTTAATTTTTTTGAATTTAATTTTTTGAATAATTTTGAAAAATGAACATTTTGAAAATGTTCAAAAATTGATTGCAGTGATGAATACACGTTATGTGATGATACTATAAGCAATTGGCTGTAGACTTTGGATGATTGTATGTTATGTGAATATATCTCAATAAAATTGCATAGAAAAAGAAATACACAGAAAATTATTTTTTATATTTATGAACTGTGGTAACCATAAGATTATGTCTGTATAGAATTTGAGAAATTTCAGAACACTATCAAATTTCTTATTTCTTTGATCTTCATCACCATGCTCTTTGTAAGTAGCACAGATATTAACTCTTTCACAGAGAAGGATTCTAAGAAAGGATGAGTGGATTTCCTAGGATGACATGAGGAATTAGTCACTTGCAGAGGGTGACTAAAATTAATAAAATTGCTTATTTTACTTTATAAAACTGCTGTGTGAGTCGGCTCAAATGAAATAATGTATGTGGAATGCACTGGAAGTTTATAGTTTATACAATTTCTCCTTTTCATACTCTTTCCTCCTCTTCTCTTTCATTCATAAGTAATATCTATGGAGTCCATTGCTATAATCTTCAAAAGGCGATTTATCTTTTCCATATGGTAACTTGTCCAACCATTTTGCTTCACTCATATCCCATAATGGGCAGCATTGAACATCATAAAGGATGTTCTCGTAATGATGTGGAGGCAATTGCTGCTTGACGTCAGTATGTGTGTGTGTGTGTATGTGTGTGTGTGCGTGTGCATGTGCGTGTGTTGATTATTGCTGAGGCAGAAAAGGGTGTTCATTTTTCCCTGCCCTCGATGTGAGTCATATGAAGCTAGGAGCCATCTCTGCTTGGCTGTGGAGTACCCAGGATTGAGCACAGAGTAAAGCTAGCAGCCATGTGGCGGGAAATTCTTTTTCCCCTCTTGTAGCATCTCTCAATTGCTTTGTAGGTGGCCCAAAGGTTTGTTTTTCCAATTGTGTGGAAGCAACCCCCTGCAGTGCAGATGCTGTCTCATTGAAGGAAACATCAGTCCAACCCGGAAAACTGGAAAATGGGTTTTATGTGGATGGAAAGTGGGTATAGGTGCTACCAGCTTTCACTCTAAATTATTAATAACATTTACACACCCATATATATATATATATATATATATATATATATATATATATATATACATACACACACACACACATATATATGTATATATATTCTTATTTTCTTATTTTTGTTTGGCTTTGTCCATTGAGAATTAATTTTACCATAGGATATTGCAGAATTCAGCCTCATATTTTCTGAATAACTATATATATATAGTGAATATGTGTTGCAGTACCTTTTTCATGATAGGAGAAATTCTCTTGACCTTGCCGTTAAAAGGGCTAGTTTCAGCTCTGAGCTGCCAAATAACAAGTCTGCTCATGGAAGACAATTTTTAGGAGAAGAA
Source organism: Choloepus didactylus (assembly GCF_015220235.1). Lineage (NCBI taxonomy): Eukaryota > Metazoa > Chordata > Mammalia > Pilosa > Megalonychidae > Choloepus > Choloepus didactylus. The sequence continues at coordinate 23,042,663 of NC_051308.1, forward strand.
ATCAAGTTGAATATGCCTCTAATAATTCTAAAAATTCATTTATCATTACTAATATACTACAGATCATTTCTCTATTTTTGCTAATTGAATCAGTGAACAGTAACTTCATAGAAACTCTTATGTATGTTTAAGTTTTAAAATAATAAATAATGACAAATATTTTATATCATTTATTACTACATACCAGATCCTCAACTAAGCATTTCATGTATATTAACTCATTTAAGTCTCCCAATAATTGATGAGGTGAGTATAATAATTATCAAATCCATTTGGCAGAATAGACACTAAGGCGAAGCCAGTTTAAGTAACTTGCCCAAGGTCATGCAGCTAACAACTTCCAAACCAGAATTTCTTTTGACTATTTTTTTTTTAGAAGAGTTGTGGTTTTTCAGAAAAATCATGCATAAAATACAAGGTTCTGATATACCAGTTGTGGTGCTTTTTAACTGTATGTACCCCCAGAAGAATGTGTTCTTAAATCTAATCCATTCCTGTGGATGTAAACCCATTCTAAGTAGGATCTTTTGATGAAGCTATTTCAGTTAAGGTGTGACCCACCTCATTCAGGATGGGACTTAATCTGATTACTGGAGTCCTTCATAAACAGAATGAATACTGAAAGAGAGAGAGAAAACCATGGAAGCAAGAAGCTGAAATCAACAAACCTGGAAGAGGAGGGAGAGACCAGCAGACACTGTCATGTGCCTTGCCGTGTGGTAGTGGAGCCAAGGAAGACCGGCAGTCAGTCTTTGGAAAGAAAGCATCTCTTTGATGATGACTTCGTTTGGACATTCTCACTTCCTGAAACTGTAAGCTAATAAATTCCCATTGTTCAAGCTGAGCCATTTTGTGATATTGCTTTAAGCAGCCAAGGAAACTAAAACATCAATTATTAACACCTTACATTGGTGTGGTACGTTTGTTACAGTTGATGAAAGTACAATTTTCATAATTGTACTTTTAACTATAGTTCATGGTTTAACTATGGGTCACCGTTTGTGTTGTACAGATCCGAGCATTTTTAAAAAAATTTGTTCTGGTAACATGCATACAAGAAAAAAATTTCCCTTTAACCACAATTAAATATATAATTCAGTGCTATTAATTATGTTTACAATGTTTTGTTACCATCGTCGCCTTCCATTACCAGAAGTTTTCCATTATCCTAAATAGAAACTATCCACAGCTTAGGCATTAATTCCCTATTCCCAAGCACTACACTGGCACTGGTGACTTATATTCTGAAGTCTGACTCTATCAATTTGCTTATTGTAATTATTTCATATTAATGAGATCATCTAATAATTGTCCTTTTGTGTCTGGCTTATTTTACTGAAAGTAATGTCTTCATGGTTTGTCCACATTGTTGCGTGTATCGTAACTTCATTCCTTTAGTGGCTAAATAATATTCCATTGTATTTATATACTACATTTATTTTTTTCTATTCATCGGTTGGCAGACAATTGGATTGCTTCCATCTTTTGGCAATTGTGAATAATGCTTCGATGAAAATTGGCAAAATTGGACTCAAATACATGTTTGAGTCCCTGCTTTCAATACCTAGAAGTGGGATTGCTGGCTCAAATGATAATTCTACACTTAAGTTTCCGAGGAGCTGCCAAATGATCTTCCACATTGGCTGCACCATTATACATTTCTATCAACAATGAATGAGTGTTCCTATTTCTCCACATGCTCTCCAACACTTGTAATTTTCCATTTATTTTAGTAATAGCCATTCTAGTGGGTGTGAAATGAAATAACATTGTTTTGATTTGCACTTCCTTAATAGCTAATGATGGGTATCTTTTCATGTCTTTTTTGGCCACTTGTTGAAGACACTATTCTTTCCCAATTGAGCAGTCTTTGCCACCTTGTCAAAATTCAGTTGGCTATAAATATGAAGGTGATTTCTGAATTATAAATTCAATTCCATTCATCTATATGACTCTTCTTATGCCAATACCATGCTGTTTTGGTTAATGTGGCTTTGAAATAAGTTATAAGAACAGGAAGTGTGAGTCACTCAACTTCAAGATGGCTTTGGCTATTTTTCATTTTCAAGATGTTTTTGGCTATTCAGGGCCCCTTACCCATCCATATAAATTTGATGACTAGCTTTTCCATTTCTGCAAAGAAGGTTATTGGAATTTTGATTGGCACTGCTTTGAATCTGTAAATCACTTGGGTAGAATATACACCTTAACAATATTTCATCTTTCAATCCATGAGCATGGAATGTCTTTCCATTTGTTTAGGTCTTCTTGGATTTCTTTTAGCAATGTTACACTTTTCTGCATACAAATACGTCACATCCTTGGTTAGATTTATTCTTAGATATGTGTTTCTTTTAGTTGCTATTGTAAATGGATTTGTTTTTCTTGATTTCTTCTTCTGATTGTTCACTACTAGTGTATAGAAGCACTACTAATTTTGGGGGGTTTATCTTGTCCCCCACCACTCTTCTGACTTCATTTATTAGCTTTAGGTGCTTTTTTGTGGATATTTCAGGATTTTCTGAATATAGAATCTTATCATTTGCAAATAGGGAGAGTTGCATTTTTTCCTTTCCAGTTTGGATGCCCTTTATGTATTTTTTTTTGCCTGTTTGCTCTTGTAAGAACTTCCAGTATAATACTGATAAACAGTGGTGACCATGGGCATCCTTGTTTAGTTCCTGATCTTAGATGGAAAACTTTCAGTCTTTTACATTTAGCAGGATGTTAGCAGTGGGTTTTTCATATATGCCCTTTATCATGTTGAGGAAGTTTCCTTCTGTTCCTAGTGTTCCAAGTGTTTTTATCAAGAAGTTGTGCTGGATATTGTCAAATGCCTTTTCTGCATGAATTGTGACAATTATGTGGTTTTTACCTTCATTTTGTTAATGTGGTGTATTACATTAATTGATTTTCTTATGTTGAACTACCCTTGCATATGAGGGATAAAATCCCCCTTGATCATGGTATATAATTCTTTTAATGTAATATTGGATTTGATTTGCTAGTATTAGGTTGAGGATTTTTGCATCTATATTCATAAGAGATATTGGTCAGAAATTTTCTTTTCTTGTGTTATCTTCATCTGGCTTTGGTATGTGGTTGATGTTAGCCTAGTAGAATGAATTAGGGGGTAGTCCATTCTCTTAAATTTTTGGGAGAGTTTAAGTAGGACTGGTGTTAATTCTTCTTTGAATGTTTGGTAAAATTCCCCTGCGAAGATATTTGATCCTGGATTTGTTGTTGTTGTTGTTGTTGTTGTTGTCATCGTCGTTGTGAGGTTTTGATTGTAGATTCAATGTCTTTAGAAGTTATTGGTTTGTTGTTATGTTCTATTTCTTCTTGAGTCAATGTAGGTAGATTGTGTGTTTCTAGGAATTTGTCAATTTCTTCTAGGTTATCTAATTTGTTGCTGTACCGTTGTTCATAGAATCCTCTTATAGTCCTTTTCACTTCATCAGGGTGAGTACTAATGTCCCCCTTTTTATTTCTGATTTTATTTCTTTGTGTCCTCTCTCTTTTTGTTTTTGTCAGTCTAGCTAAAGGCTTGTCAATTTTATTGGTCTTTTCAAAGAAGCAAAATTTCCCTCTCTTTCTTTATTCTCTATTTCAGTTAACCATGTTCTACTCTCTGTTGCTTCCTTCCTTAGGGTTTAGTTTGATCTGCTTTTGTTAGTTCTTTCAGTTTTGAGGTTAGGTCTCTGATTTGAAATTTTTTTCTTTTTTAAATGTAAACATTTAGAGAGATAAATTTCCCTATCAGCACTGCCTGTGTTGCATGCCATAAATTTTAGTATATTGTATTTTCATTTTCATTCACCTCAAGATAGTTTCTAATTTCCCTTGTGTTTCTTTGTCATTTAAGAGTATTTTTTTAAATGTCCACATATTTGTGAATTTTCTGTTTCTCCCTCTGTTTTTGACTTCTATTTCATTTCATTGTGGTGTGAGAAGATAAATTTCATGATTTCAATATTTAAAAAATTTTTGAAACTTGTGTTGTGACATAATATATGGCATATTCTGGAGAATGATCCATGCACACTCAAGAAGAGTATGTATTCTGTTGCTGTTGGGTGGAGTGCTCTATATATGTCGGTTAGGTCTATTTAGTTTAGTGTATCATTGAGGTCTTCTATTTCTTTATTGATCTTCTGTCCAGATATTGTCTGCATTATTGAAAGTGGTGGATTGAAATTTCCTACTATTTATGTACAAGTGTCTATTCCTTCCTTCAGATCTGTCAGTATTTGCTTCATATATTTTGGGGCACTGTTAGGTGCATATATAGTTATAATTTTTATATATTATTGGATTGATTGATTTATCAATATAAAATTATTGTCTTTGTTCCTTCTAACCATTTTTGACTGAAAGTCTATTTTATTTTATATTAGTATAGCTATCCCAGCTCTATTTTGTTACTAATTGCATGGTATACTTTTCCATCCTTTTGCTTTCAACCTAACTTATGTCTTTGAATTTAAAGTGAGTCTCTTGTAAACAGCATGTAGTTGGGTCATGCTTTTTTTCTTTTATCCATTTTGCCAATCTCTACCTTTTGACTGAAGAGTTTACTCCATTTACGTTTAAACGAACTACTAGTAATGAAAGTAACTACTGATGATACAGAACTTTCTTCTGCTATTGTTTTACTTAGTCTTTTTAAGTCTTATACCTTTTTAATCCCTGACTTCTTCTGTTAACACCTACTTTCAAATTTGTTTGTGTGTGTGTTTGTTTTGTATTGTACCATACTGAGTCCCTTCTCATTTCTCTTTGGATATATTTTTCATATATTTTTCTTGTGATTTCCATGGGGTTAAAATTTAAGATCCTAAACATATAAAAAATCATATTTGATTTAATACCAACTTGATGTCAGTAGCTTACACACACACTGTTCTTATACCCTTCTTTCACCTCAACTGCTTTTGTACTTGTTACCAATTACATTTATGTACACTGTATGTTCAAAACCATGGAATTATTATTACATTTTATGCATTTACATCTTAGCAAATGACTAAAATTAAGGCAGTAAAGTGGAGTTGCATATAAAAAATGCAACACAATAGTTCTGGGATTTATTGTTTCCCATATGTCTACCTTTACTCTGGAGGTCCTTATTTCTTTATGCCACTTTGAACCACTGTCAATTGTCCTTTCCTTTCAGTCTGAAGAACTCCATGTAACATTTCTTGTAGGGCAGGTCTAGTGGTTAAAAACTACTTTGGCTTTTGTTTATCTGGGAATGTCTTAATCTCTCCTTTATTTTGAAAGTATGTCTTGCTGGATATAAAATCTTGGTTGCTTCTCTCAGCACTTTAAACACTTCAAGTATTTCAACCCATTGCCTTCCTTCCTCCATGGTTTCTGATGAGAACTTAGCACTTAATCTAAGTGGGACTCCTTTGTACATAACATGCTGCTTTTCTCTTGTAGCTTGAATAACTCTCTCCTGCTCCTTGCATTTGAAAATTTGATCATTATGTGATGGGGCATATTTCTCCATCTGGGATTCTAGGATGTGCATATTCACATCCTTTGCTAAGTTTGTGAAGCTTTTTGTCATTATTTCTTTGAATATTCCTTCTGCCCCTTTCTCTCTCTTCTGTATCTGGGACTCCCATAATGCATATATTGGTGCTCTTGATGATGTCCCACAGGTCTTCTAGGTTATTTTCACTTTTCATGTTTCTTTTTTCTTTCTACTCCTCAGCCTCACTCATTTCAATTGACTTGTCTTTGAGTTCACTGATTCTTTCTTCTGCCAGCCCCAGTCTGCTATTGACAGCCTCCTGCAAATTATTCATTTCACATGTTTTGCTCTTCAACCCCAGTAGTTTTGTTTGGTTCCTTTATAAAAAGTTCTCTCATTTTGTTGATTTCTCATATTGTCCATTCAATATTTTCCTGGTATTATTTAGTTTTTCTTTGTATTTTCCTTCATCTCCTTGAGTATACTGAAGACCATTTTTTTTTTTTTTTTTGTCTTTGACCAGTATGTGCACAGTCCAGTCTTTCTCATTGATGGTTTCTGGATTTTAATCTCTTCCTTTGGATGGACCATCATTTCCTTTTTTTTTTTTTTTTCTCCCCGACTAGTTATCTTCTGTTGCACACAGTGGAAATTTTAATATTTACGAATGTTAACTTTGAGATTTATTCCCTGAGATGTCTGTTCCTTGAATTTATATCTAGCTAGTGATGTGACAGAGATTTTCTTGTATGTCAGGAGCTAAAATAACAAGCACACCAAAGCAAAATACACCGTTCTACATCTTTGCAAATTGGCTTGGCTGTGGCTGGTTCTCTCCTTCAGAGTTCAGCCCTCCTATTATAAAGGAAAGAGGCCAAGACAAATGCAAAGTGCAGGGCTCTCCCTGTCTTTTCTGGGCCTCTGTGTCTTGTCCTGGGCTTGTGCTTGCTAGTAGCCTTATGAGTTCCTCTGTTTACAGGAGTTTGAATGTCCCCTCTACTTCCCAGAAAACAGAACTTCTCCCTCCCCCATGTATTTTACCACAGGACTTAAAGCAGGTAAGCCTTGATCAATTGTTTTTTACCCTGTTTTTTTTTTTTTTTTTTTGGTCTCAAGTTGATTTTTTCCTGGAAGGAAAATTCTGGGGCTAGAGGGGGTACTTCAGAGAGAAGTTTCCAAACTCAGTCTTTCCCAGCCAGATCAAGACCAGGAACCCTTAAAGGGAGCGCCATTGTGCTCCAAACTGCCCTGGGTGGTGGATGTCATCAGGGCCAGGAAGGGCACCAGGAGCGTCTTCCATAGTTACCCAAAGCTGTGCTTTCTTGTCCTGGCACTTGCCTATAAAGGTGATAATACAATTCAGTACTTTCCAAATTTTTCATATCATGAAACAGAAAGAAATTATATCTGTATAGCTAAATATACATATTTTGGCACTTCTGTAAATTTTTCGTAGCTTACAAGTGTGCCTTTAGCATCAAAGATTGGAATACTTTACTATAAATGGATATATGCTTCTATACATATTGATATACATCATTATCATTATTATTTTATTTTGTATAATCCTACATCAAATTATATGTGATGTGTAAATAAACATTTAGCTTAATATATTTCTCTTACTTCCAACTTTTTAAATAACAAAGTTTCAATGAACTGCTGAGGTATAGAATTTAACTTTTAAAATTTTGTTTTCTTAAAATATATGTCCAGAAATTAAAAAAAAAAAATCTTATTTAAAGGTATAAGTTTATAATTCCTTTGTGAATAACAGAAATTCAAGTAACTGGATTTAAGGGTATAGATGATGTTTTAATCTTGGAGTTCTAGTTTTCTGGCTGCTAAATAAAATGCTATGCAATGGGTTGGCTTAAACAATGGAAATTTATTGGCTCACGGTTGGGGGGCTAGAAGAAGGCCAGGATCAAGGAGTTGTTAAGGTGATACTTTTTCCCAGAAGACTGTGGTGTTCCGGGGCCACTGCCAGAGATCCTTGGACCTTTCCTTTTTATCACGTGGCAACTTTTGCTGGCTTCTCCCTTCAGCTTCAGTTCTGTTGACTTTCAACTTCTGAGTGTTCCCTCTTTCTTTTCTCTCTCTCTCTGACCTTCCCTACAAGGCCTTCAGTATTAGGAGTAAGACTCATCCAGAGTCAGGTGGGCCACACCTTAACTGAAGTAACCTCATCAAAAGGTCCTATTTAAAATGGGTTCACAGCACAGGAATGGATTAAGTTTAAGAACATGTCTTTTCTGGGATACATAGTTCCAAGCCACCAAACTGAGTTAAACAAAAAATCCAATTTTATTAAGGTTCTTATTCCATTTTTCTTAGTCTCTTGGTCTTTTCCTTCTATCTATGATACATTTTCTCTTAGTCTGGATTCCCTTTTGGTGGAAAAATGTAGCAGTAGTTCCAGATATTTCAATATATACAACTGTCTTCAGAGGAAGAGGCAGGCTTTCTTGCTTTAATGCCTTAGAAGAGAGAAGATTTCTTTCTTTGAAAACCCCAGCAAATGTTTCCTACGGACTTCTGGCATGTGCTCATTTCTGGCCAGTATCTATAGGCAGGGACCAGGACTAAGATGATTATCCTAGTCTAAAAGTTAGGGGAATAATAGCAGGTATATTAAACAAACCCCAAATATCAAACATAAAAAGAGTTTATTTTCTTGCTCACAAAATTTAAAACGTGTACTACTGATTTTCAGATCACTTTATTCCATGAAATGACTCAGGGACATGGCTTCTTTCTATCTTGTAGTTCCAAAATCTTCAACATGTTTTAAAGCAGCCCTAATGTTCTGTACCAGTCACTGGAATGGAAAAAAAAAATGTTTGTGGATGATTGTATGTGAATGATTTTCATGGGCCTCTGGGAAGTTCTTTGTAATTTATTATCTTAAGGGGTGCTGAAAAGTATGACATTCTTGGTAACTATACAGCTTTCACAGCCTGGTTCCTGTCCAACACATGTCTAGGCGCCCAAGGGATTGTTTGAAGGCTCAACACCAAAGATTTGGCAATAACAGTTCTATTGAAAACAGGTGGCTCTTGATCTGTTTGCATCCAGTTAATTCAATGTGCCGATAACCAAACAAGCATTCTTTTCTAGAAGTAGTTCTCATATCTGTTTTTATTCTTCACTTTTTCTCCTCCAGGCCTCTGTCTCTCAGCTTAAGAGCAGTTAACCGGAAATCATTTGAAACTAGGTATTTATAGAGTGTAGCACCCTTCCTCTGATATTTGCCACAGAAAGGAGTCACTTTGTTCAGGTAAGAAGTTCCTTAATACTTGTGGACCAAAAAGGTAGTTGGTTTTTTCAATCTTGTTAGGCTCTTGTTTTCTTTACTTACTTCAACCTCTGCTTGAAAGACAGCCTATTCTTGTCTGGTCATACTTGTTCATGTAATCCATTACTAAAGGCATCCAGTAGTAGCCAATACTCATTGCCACTGTGGCTTGTTCTCGCCTTCTCAAGAGTTCAGGCTTAAAAGAGTGAGGATTTGTCTTCCAAATTTCACAGGTGATAGTTTTGCCTAATGTCTAGCCATTGCCTAATTTGGATCTTTCAGTTTCCATTGGTGATACAAATTCTTCCATGGCTGCTGAACCAATACCATATACTTCAGTGAATTTTTTTTAAGGCAGAACCAACTTTAAGATGCAAATTTTTCATTTATTAGTGTAGTAACAACTGATGTAACAAACCGTCTGTTGCAGATTGAATTATATCCCCCACATACACACATGTCCAAGTCTTAAACCCTATTCCTGTGGGTGTGAACTTGTTTATAAATAGGACCTTTTAAAATGATGTTATTAGTAAAGACAAGGACTCATTTGTGAATAGGATCTTTGAAAATCTTATTTAGATGAGAACAGATTGAATCAGGGTGGTTCCGAAGCCATATTACTGGAGTCCTTATAAGCAAAGAAATTCAAATGCAGTCTGTCTGGTAAAGCCAAGAGTAGAAGCCAGAGAGAGGGCTCACCATGTGAGAGAGGATTGTCATTACCAGGACACTATAGACTTCAAAGAAAGCATGACCTTGCCAATACCTTGATTTTGGAATTTTTCTTTTATTAGACAAGTTGTGAATTTACAGAACAATCATGCATAAAATACAGGATTCCCATACACTGCCCCCCTCACCAACACCTTGCATAAGTGTGGAACACTTCTTACAATTGATGATAGCACTTTTAAAAATTGTACTATTTTTTAAGAGTAGTCACCTTTGTCAAAATTGATTAAAAATTATTAAAATAGTACTATTAACTATCATCCATAGTTTACATTAGGTATATTTTCCCCATATATTACCCTGTTATTAACACTTTGTATTGGTGTCATGTATTTGTCACAATTCATGAAAGAACATTCTTATACTTGTACTATTAAGTATAGCTCATCATTTGTAATAAAGTTCACTGTGTTATACCATCTTATGGTTTATCTTTTAATTTTTATTCTAGTTGTTCAATCTTTTAATTTTTATTCTAGTAACATATACTATCTAAAGTTTCCCCTTTAAGCTAACATATACTGAGTTTAGCTTATTACCATTTTCCCTGAAATGATACTCCTTTCCTTTTTCCTGTTCAATTAATGACACCAGAATCCATTCTGTCACTCAAGCAAGAAGCTTTGAATTCATCTTTTGCTCTATCCTCTTCTACAGTACACCAACAAATAAACGTTGTTTATTTGATCTCCAGAATATCTTTGGATTATTCATTGTCCACTCATTTCTACCACCATTGATATAATTGAGACTCTTATCACCTATGGCAAACACACTTCCAATTTATCATGTTGCCAATTAGAGGACATTACGTCTCTTCTGTTTTCAGGAATTCCCTTGTATTTTGTCCAAAGGTGGTTTCCTAATGCTCATCTCTGATAATGTCATTGCTCTGTGATTAGGTAGAGAAGTAGTTCTCTAATACTCTCTCCCCCAACCCTTATGCTGATATTTGTGTAATATGTGAACCACTCCCCTATGTAACAATCATTTGTTATTGCTGTGATTCTCAAACAGTGCCATATTTCCCAAAGGGAGCACATCACAATATACTCTAGAATCTGATAAAGCATATGTGATTGGAAAAAATATAATTGTATGGCTACTGGTGGTTGTCCCCATTCTTTAAGAATCACTAGTCTTTTGGATAAACCATAAACTTCACCTGATATGTTAGGAGACTTTATCCTTTAAGTCATCCTCTCTCATTACATGTTCATTTCTCATCCATTATACAGGCCATAGTCTTCAGGCTCACCCAACATGCCACACTATGTCACATTACTGTGCTTTCATGTGAGCTGCTCGCAAGCTGCAGTACCAGCTGAGTCATCTAGTGCCCTACCATTCTGGCAAGGGTTCTCTCCAACACCAATATCTTCTGTGAAGATTTCCCAGGCACAGTCTTCAATAATGTTCTTTTAGCAATCACATCACTGAATTGTGGTTATCTCATCACTATTTGTTAACTTACTAAATATAAATTCTTAGGTAGTATTCTAAGTGCTGTATACACAATATTGAGAAAAACATACTTGTTTCTGCCCTCTGGGAGCTTACAGTTTAGTGAAGGAGCCAGACGTTAGACAAGGAAGTGCATGCACAGTCACACATACTCAATAAAACTAAGAGCTGAATTGCTATGAAGGATAAAATGCACAAACGGAGACCATCTGAAAGGTGGTGGTGGTGGGGGGTTGATATGTGCTGTGGTGCTTTGGAGAGTTTCTTTGAGGAAAGTATTCCAGCAGGAGCAGAGACCTAGAGCATGAGTGGGAGTCAGTCAAGTGAAGAGTGAAGGAAAAGATCATTCCAGGCAGAAGGAACATGTTACGGTTTGCTAAAGTTGCTGTTTTGCAAAATACCAGAAATGGATTGGATTTTATAAAGGGGACTTATTGAGTTACAAATTTAGAGTTCTAAGGCCATAAAAGAATCCAAACTAAGGCACCAACAAGAGGGTACCTTCACTGGAGAAAGGCTGATGGCATCTGGAAAACCTCTGTTAGCTGGGAAGGCATGTGGCTGGCGTCTGTTGATCCCAGGTTGTATTTCAGCTCCTCTCTCAGCTTCTGTGCATTCTTGGCTCTTTCTCCCAGGACATTTCTCTCTAAGTGCCTGGGGGTCCTGTCTTAGCATATCCTGGGGCAAACTCTGGGCTTTATCTCTTACTTAATGTCTTTTTGTCTGCATCTCCAAGCATCTCTAAGTGTCAGCATCAGCAAGCATCTTGGCCTGTGTGGCTCTTTTTAAAGGACTCCAGTAAACTAATCAAGACCCATGCTGAATGGTCAGGGCCACACCTCCATGGAAATAATTCAATCAGAATTATCACCCACAGTTGGGTTACTCACATCTCCATGGAAAGTCAATCAAAAGATTCCAACCTAATCAACACTAATAAATCTACCTCACAAGATTGCATTAAAGAACATGGCTTTTTCTGGGAGACATTATATTCAAACTGTCACCAAACATATGTGAATATATGAAGATCTTAGGCTATTGAAAAAGTCCAAGGTGAACACAGGAGAGAGTTGTTCTGGATACTGTCAGAGGGGAGGCAGGGACCAGATCTGTCAGGGCCTTGTACACCATGGTAAGAAGTTTGGATTTCATTGTAAATGCAACAGAACTCCATTAAAGAGTTTTAAGTATGGAGTGGATAAGTCCCAGATTTGTTCATGTAATCCCTCTCTCAGTTATATGGAGAATAACTTGGTGTAGGGCAAATTAGCTAACTATTTTAGTTTAAAGCAGTGTTCCTCAAACTTTAATGTATATATAAATCACTTGGGAATTGTTTTAGTTTGCCAGGGCTGCTATAACAGACACCAGAGAATGATTGGCTTGAACAATAGGAATTTATTGTCTCACAGGTTTGGAGGCTGGAAGTTCAACATTAAGATATGAGCAGGCCATATTTTCTCTAAAGTCTGTAGCTTTCTGGTGGTGGCTTAATCTCTACCTCTGTAGAGACATGGCAGTCTGTTTCTTCTGTCTCTTTGTCTGGTTTCTGTTCATACTACTCAGTAGTCTCCTCATAAGGACTCCAGTCATTCTGGATTGAGGCCCACTGTGCTGGTTTGAATGTATTATGTCCCCCAGAAAAAGCCATATTCTTTGATGCAATCTTGTGCGGCAGACATATTAGTGGGGATTAAGTTGGAACGTTTGGATTAGGTTGTTTGCATGGAAATGCGCCCCACCCAACTGTAGGTGATAACTCTGATGAGATATTTCCATGGAGGCATGGCCCCACCCATTCAGGGTGTACCTTGATCAGTGGAGCTATATAAATGAGCTGACAGGCAGAGGAAACACAGTGCAGCTGTTAGTGACGTTTTGTAGAGGAGCTACAGCCAAGAGGGACACTTTGAAGAAAGCACAGGAGCTGCAGATGAGAGACAGTTTGAAGATGGCCATTGAAAGCAGACTCTTGCTCCGGAGAAGGAAAGAGAGGACAAATACCCCAAGTGCAACTAAGAGTGACATTTTTTGAGGAACTATAGCCTAGAGAGGAATGTCCTGGGAGAAAACCATTTTGAAACCAGAACTTTGGAGCAGATGCCAGCCACGTGCCTTCCCAGCTAACAGAGGTTTTCCAGACACCATTTGCCATCCTCCAGTGAAGGTACCCAATTGCTGATGTGTTACCTTGGACACTTTATGGCCTTAAGACTGTAATTGTGTAACCAAATAAACCCCCTTTTATAAAAGCCAATCCATCTCTGGTGTTTTGCATTCCGGCAGCATTAGCAAACTAGAATACCCACCCTCATTCAGTTTGGCTTACCTTAACTAATAACATACTCAGAGATCCTATTTACAAATAAATTAAAACCCACAGGACTGGGAGTTAGGTCCTGAGCATGTCTTTTGTGGAGGACATGATTCAATCCCCAACAGGACTACTTTGAAACTCTGAGGTCCAACTCAGTAGGTCTGGGGTAGGGCCCTCAATTCTGCTTTTCTAATAATCTTCCAGGTGATGCTGATACTGCTCATCCATGAACCAGACTTTCACAGTAGTATCTAGAAGTTGTGTTGGTAGCAAGAGAGAAGTTTCCCAGAGACCATCCACTTCTTGACTATTGAGATAAGAGAAGTTAATTTTTTCCCAAGATAACTCTTTAGTCAAATCTCTGAACAATCTGGTCTTCTCCAGTGTTTTAGTTTCCTTGGCTGCTCAAGCAAATACCATGCAATGGGATGAATTCAACAATGGGAATTTATTAGCTCATGGTTTTGAGGTTAGAAAAAGAAGTCCAAATCATGATGTCATCAAGACAATGTTTTCTTTGAAGACTGCTGTTCTGGGGCTGGCTGCTGGTGATTCTTGGTCCTGGGTTCCTCTATCACATGGCAACACACATGGAGGCCTCTCCTGGTCTTTCTCTTCTCTTCTGGGTTTTGTTGTTGTTCACCTTCCCTCCCCTTCTCCATCTCCCCCCTACCCCTCTACCCCTCTCCCTCCCCCTTTCCCTCTCCCTCTCCTTATAAAGGACCCCAGTAATAGAATTAAGACCCATCCTGACTGGTTTGAGCCACACTTTAACTGAAGTAACTGCATCAAAATTCCTACTTATATTGGGTTCACACCACAGGAATGGATTAAGTTTAAGAACATCTTTTTCTGTGGAACATGCAGCTCCAAACCACCACATCTGTGCTTGTGTTTCCATATTTTAATAGACTATTTATATGTTATTGATAAAGGAAGAAGATAACTTCCCACTCCTAAGGAAATTTGTTTTTCTTTTTTTGTGGGATGGAAAGAACATACAACCATTTGTCTGGTTATGTTCTCATTATATTTTGAAATTAAAAGATAACTTTTATTGTTTTCTCTTCTGCTATTAGAAAAGTTTACTTCCGCAAATCCCTGGCAGCATGGAGTATTATCTTTCTTAGGTATTTTTAAAACCTAAATTTAAAACCTCTGAAGTAATTAGTTGTGATGATTGCATGAATCCATATACCACATATATAATTATTTCCCATTATGAGATAGTTATTGTGTTACCTCAAAACCTTGGTGACTTAGTCAACATTATTCAAAGATGTATTACACAAATGTGAACTATTTGAGGACTATTACCTAAATAAGCCTGCCGTTTATTTTAATTATGTTTTGATCCTTAAATATATCATCATATTAATAAGCAGCAGTATGTGAGTGGCAAAGTGGGTCAGTATGAGGACTAAATGTAAAAATACTTATGTATATATGCACACAGCATTAAGAATGGAGCCTGGCTCATGGTAACTATATAATTGTGCTGTTATCTAACAGTTTGTAGCTATGGTCTTCATTAAGAAAATATATCTAAATTTCACCTAATAATATTTGTTTAAAAGTAAAAATCCACATTATGAGAAAATATTTACTACTGTTTAAAAATAGCAATTATTATTGTTTAATATTTATTTTGTCATGTTAAAGGTATTTTTTTTTTCCAAATTAGTCCAGAGCCAGCAGTTGCAAATACTGATTTCCTCACTAGCAAAAAAAAAAATAGAAAGTTACCTGCAACAGTTATTCAGAAACTTTGATAATACATAAAATTTGCAGTTCTTCTCTATGTGCTTGTGTTTTTACTATGGAGTCTTAAAATAGGAGAGAAAATCATTCTGGTGCCTTTGTATTTCCTTTTATTAATCACAGCAGAGTCATACTTTTAAGGTACTGCAAGGGTCATTAGGAGGCACCCTGCCCACCAGTATTTCACACATTATTTGTTTAAAAGTCATCATTTTAATTTTCCTTTGTGATATGAAATTCTGCCAATAACAGATTCGTTTAAATTTTCTTTTAACACCTAAAGGAGCTCAATCAAAATGAGAGGAAGAGGAGGTAAGGAAAGGACTTGGTGATAAGAAAGAAGAGCTAGTCTGGCTGGTCTTCTTGTCATGGTGCCCTGGACTGCTGGAGAGAAGCACGATGCTCTTGAACACTTGTGCTGGGGAAGGGAAGAGGGGGTGCCAGGACGTTGGAAGACATGGGGAGAGTGTTAAGTGGGTCCCCAAACTAGCTTCTCTCATAATTCGGTTTCATCTAGGATAACCTCTGTCCTTATGTAGGTATGATTCATTTTGAATATACTGGTCCTTTTTTTCCCAGCCCACAGATGTTGGTCACAGGGTCACTGCAGGGCCATGAGATGTGCTGGTTGGAGGCTTGCAGGGGCATGTCTGCAGATGCCCCAGGACATAGGGTGCTATGCAAGGAGGTGATGACTGGATATATGAAGGCCTATCAGCAGTGTGCCTGTGGGTACCAGAGTGCTTCAGTGGAAGGGCACTGGCTTAGCTTTAGCAAATAAGTAGTCTAATCATTGAAGTCAATATACTAAGGGTAATGAGAGCGAGGATTACCACTACTGAAGAAGATATGTACAAACAAGGCTCAACAGAATCATGAGGTGATGGATTGAAGTTGGAAGCATCAGTATGAACTCATCTCATGGTTAAAAAAATAGATGTCACAGAGATGCAGAGTAGATAAATATATACTGGATTAATTAGAGATGCATGTGTGTTTATGTATGTGATATGCATGTGGTGTGTTTGTGTGTGTGTGTGTATATCTATATATACATATATATATGTATATATACATACATACATCTATGTATACTTCCTAGCTCTGTCAGTAGAGTAGGTCTAGGAGAATTGACACACAGTAGCATTGAACATAATAAGTATCCTATTCTTGGTTTCTAAATACATGCTTGTGGTGGCTTAGGGCTATGTGCCCCAGAAAAACATGTTCTTGAACTTAATCCATTCCTGTGGGTGTGGATCAATTGTAAATAAGATCTCTTCAAGATGTTAACTCATTTAAGGCATGGCCCAACTGAATTGGGTTGAGCGTTAATCCAAGGATCACTGCTGTTTAAGCCAACCCATTGCGTGGTTTTTGCTTTAGCAGCCTGGAAACTAAAACAATCTAAAATCAAGGCTTCTTGAAGAAATTGTTAATTGTCAGGCTAGGGCATGGAAAGTGCAAGATAAGCCTGGAACATTTTATGCTGGAAATTAAGAAAGTGCTCAAACAATGATGGCATGTCACAATAACACAGGAACCACTTTGGAGGCTGTTATTGGTCATGTTTGGGACAAATGGAACCTCAAAATAGATAATAACAGTGATGGAATATAATTTATTGAATAAAAATTGGAATCAATGAGTCTATACTGTTATAATTACACTAATGAATAGGTAACTATTTGGGGAAAAGGGAAAACTCTTCCTTAGAGTAGAATGCTAATAACAAATGTAGAAAGGATGATGGAATAGAAAAACACCACTGTTCCCCATCCCTCTGGTAATCATTCAGGAGGGGTTATCAATGAAGGATAAGCCTGGTCGTTGGGAGCTTGATGAGGAATGGATATTGACACAATCTTAGAACATCTCCTGATAAAATTAAATATATCAATTGCAAAGGGAGAAAAGGTGACTTGATGGAGAAACCTGGTAGAAAGACATGGCCAGGGGATAAAAAGTTAACCTCACCATTGGTTATTAGTAGGTATTAATGTCGTGGACCCCTTGATGTGAAGCACTGAGGAAAATGCTTCATTCCTGTGGATTCCTTGCCAAGAAAGCATGCCCTGCATCTAGTAATGAGGAAACATCAGGAGGGTCCAGATCCAGGGTCATCTGAAAATAAGTAAGACCTATATTCTTTAAAACCATGAGACACTGAAACAATACAGGAAGACGGAGGACATTTTCCAGTTAGGAAGAAACTGAAGAAGCATGGTAACTACATACAATATGTGCTACTGGATGGGATCCTGGACCAGAAAGAAAACAGAGATTTCATTGGAACGATTGGTGAAATTTGAATGAGGTCTGTAGATTGGATTCTAGTGTCACACCAATTATGACTCAGAATAATGTATGTTGGAGGTGATGGGACATCAAGACTAATTTGTTCTCACATAGTTCAGAAAACGGTTAATAATAATGGATACATGGATACACACACACACACACAATATGTGTGTGTGTGTTTGTGTATGTGAAAGAGAGTGGGAGAGAGAGAAGGAGAGGGAGTTAACAGCTGGGAAATCCTTTGTGAAATCTATTTAAAATATGGTAGTATTGACCATGATGTATATGTGCAATTGTGACTTGAAAATCTAACTCAGGATCAATAGTCATTACTGCATTTCAGCATGATGTGTATTTTTGTTAGCGTTTGCACCATTCTCTGGAATGCCTTTCCTTATTTCTGACTTGGCTTTTAAATTGGACCTCATGTCTTCTAGACAGTGGGACTCTGTTTTTAGAGCTGCCATCCATCAGCCTCTGGGCTTTTCCAGACAGACACAGTTGTGCCAGAGTGTATGAAGTTATTTTGGGGGACCCATGCAGAATGTTCCTCACTTCACTGCTTGTGATTGCTACACTACAGCCACAACAGAATTGCTGGTATTGGAAGAGAATGTTAGAGCAGGAAGGGACCTCACAAGATGATGTAGCCCAGTTGTTGCAGTGTAAAGCTGAAGCAACTGGGCCCCAGGGAGGTCAAGTATTATGCTAATATCCCCTGTGTAACTAGTGGCAGAATTAGTACCTTGGTCTCTGACTCTCTGTCCAGTGCTCCTTCAACAGTTGCAGTGTGGGGATCCTGCTTTGGGTTCACAGCCTTATAAGGGCAGCTGTCTCTGTGACATGGAAGTCAGCACACAGTGGTATGCACGTGTATTTCCTTTGACAGACTGATTTCCTCATCAAGTCAATGGGGTTATCATAGTAGGTTCCATGCCTTTATGCCACCTCACCCAGCAGCTTTATTGTTCCTCAGGCACACCAGGCATACTCCAGACTAGGGCCCCTGCTTTGACTTTATCCTCTGCCTGGCATGATTCTCTCCCAGTTATCCTTTTGGCTAATTCCCTCTTCTGCTTCAAGACTTGACTCACATCTCACCCTCTCTATAAGGCTTAATTGAATAAGCCCTATTCAATTCTGTAAATTGTACTACCCACCTCTAGACCATCCTTGACCCTTTGTATGGGTCCACTTTCTATTTTTTCTATCACCTTAATAATATACTTATTATGCTGATTATTTATTGCCTGTTTTCCCACATTGGAATATAAACTCCAGAAGAACAGGGATCTTCATTTTGTTGACTGATACAACCCAAGTGCATAGAACCGTGTTTGGCATACAGTATGTGCACAATAAATAATTGAGGGAGTATGCCAGAATTATTGCACATACCCATGTCTAACCTGTTTACTAAGGAAGGAAATTGAATCACCTGATTCGTTTACATGGTGGCTCCAAAGTGTGGGAACTACACATCTCAGGCCCCACTCTAGACCTACTGAATCAAAACCTATGGATTTGGGGCTCATCCATTTGTGTTTCAATAAGCCTTCCAGGTGATTTTGATATGCGCTCAGGCTTGAGAAGCACTGGTTTCAGACTCATAACCCCTCCACCCCCCATCCCCAGGCTGATGAGGCTTGTGGATGAGCAATAACTGAATAAAATCAGGGGCTGATGGGTTAGAAAGCAACAATGTGTGCCACAGGTATTTCCATGTTTAAAAATTTGTAGCTAATAATTATCCTGTTTAAGAAGGCAGAGAATTATGCTTTGTGAAAAAAAAATAGCTGTGAGGAGAATCTTCAAGGGGTTGTCACTGTTGGGAGAAACCTCAACTGTGAACATTGCTTTCATTGCTGTAGGAGAGTAGTCAGTGCTAAAAATCTATCCTTTCTTCTGCATCCCTTCCCCAGCTTATCACACACTATAACCTGCCTAATTTCTGTCCCTTCCCCATCAGGAAAGAAGAGCCGTTGTGGCCTTGAATTAATCACTTCATGCTTTTCCATTTGTAAAATGAAAGAGTTAGATTTGGTGGTTTTTCAAGTTTCTTTGAAATGTTTATTTTTTATACCTCCCTATGACTTGAGGGCAAGCTGGGGGATGCATGGACAAGCTCCTATTTGAACTTGACTCCATATTTTAATCAGAGACTGGAGAACAGAACCCAGGTTCTTTTTTAAAATACAAATAAGTTATTATTAATTTGTTTAAATACATTTTACTAATACAACAACCGTTTCTTTAAATCCAGCCATTGTCCATCATTTTTTCTATCTGAAGATACCAGAGATAAAAGACAGAGTCCCCACTGATGAAGGAACACCTAGTCTAGTAGGAAACCATATAAGTAAATCAAAGTGTGATAAATGGGTAAAATAATAGCAAAAAGGATAACGTAAATGTGATGTGTAGTTTTACTAGTGGCAGAGAAGGGTAGAGCTGGGTATGTCACTTGAATTTTGATTTAGGAATATCAATAATTATACAGAGTCTTAATATTAAACAAAGTTCAGAAAAATTGATTAAAGGCAGAACATTTTAAAACTGGTTAAAATTAGAATGACTTCAAATGGTGTTATAATTGACTTTCCCCCTTACTTTTTTGCTTTCTTCGATGCCCCAACTAATTGATTTAACATATCCCTGCTGTTTACCATATCCTTTTAATAAAGGAATCAGGTAACATGGATACATGGACTTTAGCCAAATTGACAACTTCAAACCACAATGCTGGTTGTGTCAAGCTTGAGACTCAGAACAAGTCAGCATTGGAGATATCCCTCTCCTTTTTTCAATGTGCAGTATCAGGAGAGTGTTGGATTTAGCGGAGATCAAAGAAAGCTGTCAGGCTGTTTCCTATCACATGGTGAATTATACATGGTTAATCACATTTTTAAAGTATGTTTTGGTCAAAGAGTTCTTTCTCTTGCTCTAAATTATCCAGGACTCCAAGATGCCATTGCTACTAAGAAAAGGGGTATAATTCTAATTCTGTGTGTATTAGTCCCTAAAGGCTTCTCATCATTTTAAGTGTTTTCAGTATACCAAAACCTTATAATGTTTATTTAAATATGTTAAAATGCACATGCTACGTAAAGTGCCTAGTTGGCTTTTTGTTTTTAATTCATTTTATTGAGATATAGTCACATACCATGCAGTCATACAAAACAAATCGTACATTACATAGTTGTGCATTCATCACCAAAATCAATCCTCAACACCTTCATTACCACACACACAAAAATAACAAGAATAATAATTAAAGTGGAAAAGAGCAATAAAGTAAAAAAGAACACTGGGTGCCTTTGTTTGTTTGTTTCCTTCCCCCATTTTTCTACTCATCCATCCATAAACTAGACAAAGGGGAATGTGGTCCATATGGCTTTCCCAATCACATTGTCACCCCCCATAAGCTACATTTTTATACAATCGTCTACAAGATTCATGGATTCTGGGTTGTAGTTTGATAGTTTCGGGTATCTACCGCCAGCTACCCCAATTCATTAGAATCTAAAAAGGGTTGTCTATATTATGCATAAGAGTGCCTACCCGAGTGACCTCTCGGCTCCTTTTGGAATCTTTCTGCCACTGAAGCTTATTTCATTTCCTTTCACTTCCCTCTTTTGGTCAAGAAGATGTTCTCCATCCCACGATGCCGGGTCTAGATTCCTCCCCAGGAGTCATATTCCACATTGCCAGGGGCATTCATTCCCCTGGGTGTCTGATCCCACGTAGTGGGTAGGGCAGTGATTTCACCTGCCAAGTTGGCTTAGCTAGAGAGAGAGGGCCACATCTGAGCAACAAAGAGGCATTCGGGAGGAGGCTCTTAGGCACAATTATAAGGAGGCCTAGCCTTTCCTTTGCAGCAACAGTCTTCCCAAGGGCAAGTCCTGTGGTGTAGGGCTCAACCCATCAAACCACCAGTCCCCTATGTCTGTGAGCACATCAGCAACCATCAAGGTGGGGCAGCCCAATACCCCCGCATTCTCCACCAGCTCCTCAAGGAGGCTCTGCATATGTTTTTCCTTTTTTTTTTTTTAATTAACTCTTTTTTTTTAATCAACTGTATAAAAAATAAAAAAAAAAAAATTAAAAAAAACATACAATTAAAGAACATTTCAAAGAGACCATAACAAGGGAGTAAGAAAAAGACAACTAACCTAAGATAACTACTTTACTTCCAACGTGTTCCTACTCTACCCCAAGAAAGTAACCTAATATAGCAACTTTTCTGTGAACTTGTTCCTACTATATCCATCAGAAATTAACAGACCATAGTCATTCCTGGGCATCCCCAGAATGTTAAATTTACCCACGGTAGCTTATCTGTTCTTCTTGGATTATCGTTCCCCCTTCCTTAATTGCTCTCTATCACTAGTTCCCCTACATTCTACATTATAAAACATTTGTTTTACATTTTTCAAAGTTCACATTAGTGGTAGCATATAATATTTCTCTTTTAGTGCCTGGTGTATTTTGCTCAGCATTATGTCTTCAGGGTTCATCCATGTTGTCATATGTTTCACAAGATCGTTCCTTCTTACTGCCATGTAGTATTCCATCGTGTGTATATGCCACATTTTATTTATCCACTCATCTGTTGAAGGACTTTTGGGTTGTTTCCATCTCTTGGCAATTGTGAATAATGCTGCTATGAACATTGACATGCAGATATCTGTTCGTGTCACTGCTTTCAGATCTTCCGGGTATATACTGAGAGTACAATCGCTGGATCGAAGGGTAACTCTATATCTAGTTTTCTAAGGAACTGCCAGACTGACTTCCAGAGTGGCTTAACCATTATACAGTCCCACCAACAGTGAATAAGAGTTCCAATTTCTCCACATCCCCTCCAGCATTTGCAGTTTCCTGTTTGTTTAATGGCAGCCATTCTAGTTGGTGTGAGATGGTATCTTATTGTGGTCTTAATTTGCATCTCTCTAATAGCTAGTGAAGCTGAACATTTTTTCATGTGTTTCTTGGCCATTTGTATTTCCCCTTCAGAGAACTGTCTTTTCATATCTTTTGCCCATTTTATAATTGGGCTGTCTGTACTATCGTCATTGAGTTGTAGGATTTCTTTATATATGCAAGATATCAGTCTTTTGTCAGATACATGGTTTCCAAAAATTTTTTCCCATTGAGTTGGCTGCCTCTTCACCTTTTTGACAAATTCCTTTGAGGTACAGAAACTTCTAAGCCTGAGGAGTTCCCATTTATCTATTTTTTCTTTTGTTGCTTGCACTTTGGGTGTAAAGTCTAAGAAGTGGCTGCCTAATACAAGGTCTTGACGATGTTTTCCTACATTATCTTCTAGGAGTTTTATGGTACTTTCTCCTATATTGAGATCTTTGATCCATTTTGAGTTAATTTTTGTGAGGTAGGGGTCCTCTTTCATTCTTTTGGATATGGATATCCAACTCTCCCAGCCCCATTTGTTGAAAAGACTGTTACGACCCAGTTCAGTGACTTTGGGGCCTTATCAAAGATCAGTCAGCCATAGATCTGGGGGTCTATCTCCAAATTCTCAATTCAATTCCATTGATCAATATGTCTATCTTTGTGCCAGTACCATGCTGTTTTGGCAACTGTGGCTTTATAATAAGCTTCAAAGTCAGGGAGTGTAAGTCCTCCCACTTCATTTTTCTTTTTTAGAGTGTCTTTAGCCATTCGAGGCATCTTCCGTTTCCAAATAAATTTGATTACTAGCTTTCCAAGTCTGCAAAGTAGGTTGTTGGAATTTTGATTGGGATTGCATTGAATCTGTAGATGAGTTTGGGTAGAATTGACATCTTAATGACATTTAGTCTTCCTATCCATGAACATGGAATATTTTTCCATCTTTTAAGTCCCCTTCTATTTCTTTTAGTAGAGTTATGTAGTTTTCTTTGTACAGGTCTTTTAGGTCTTTGGTTAAGTTTATTCCTAGGTACTTGATTTTTTTTCGTTGCTATTGAAAATGGTATCTTTTTCTTGAGTGTCTCTTCAGTTTGTTCATTTCTAGCATATAGAAACATTGCTGACTTATGTGCATTAATCTTGTATCCCAATACTTTGCTAAACTTGTTTATTAGCTCTAGTAGTCGATTTCTCAGGGTTTTCCAGATATAAGATCATATCATCTGCAAACAATGACAGTTTTACTTCTTCCTTTCCAATTTGGATGCCTTTTATTTCTTTGTCTTGCCGGATTGCCCTGGCTAGCACTTCCAGCACAATGTTGAATAACAGTGATGATAGCGGGCATCCTTGTCTTGTTCCTGATCTTAGAGGGAAGGCTTTCAGTCTCTCACCATTGAGTACTATGCTGGCTGTGGGTTTTTCATATATGCTCTTTATCATATTTTGGAAGTTTCCTTCAATTCCTACCTTTTGAAGTGTTTTTATCAAAAAGAGATGGTGGATTTTGTCGAATGCTTTTTCAGCATCTATTGAGATGATCATTTGATTTTTCCCTTTTGATTTGTTAATGTGTTGTAATACATTGATTGATTTTCTTATGTTGAACCATCCTTGCATGCCTGGAATGAACCCCACTTGGTCATGGTGTATGATTTTTTTAACGTATCTTTGGATTCAATTTGCAAGTATTTTGTTGAAAATTTTTACATCTATATTCATTAGGGAGATTGGCCAGTAGTTTTCTTTTTTTAGCATCTTTGCCTGGTTTTCGTATTAGATTGATGTTAGCTTCATAAAATTAGTTAGGTAGTGTTTCATTTTCTTCGATGTTTTGAGAGA
Organism: Choloepus didactylus; assembly: GCF_015220235.1. Taxonomy (NCBI): domain Eukaryota; kingdom Metazoa; phylum Chordata; class Mammalia; order Pilosa; family Megalonychidae; genus Choloepus; species Choloepus didactylus. Next base: position 23,066,777 of record NC_051308.1, read on the forward strand.
GTTTAAGTAAGATTGGTGTCAATTCTTTTTGGAAAGTTTGGTAGAATTCCCCTGTGAAGCCATGTGGCCCTGTGCATTTATTTGTGGGAAGCTTTTTGATGACTGATTGGATCTCTTTGCTTGTGATGGGTTGATTGAGGTCTTCTGTTTCTTGTCTGGTCATTCTAGGTTGTTAATATGTTTCCAGGAAATTGTCCATTTCCTCTACATTATCCAGTTTGTTGGCATGCAGTTGTTCATAGTATCCTCTTATAATTTTTTAAATTTCTTCAGGATCCACAGTAATGTCACCTTTCTCATTTATTATTTTGTTTATATGGGTCTTCTCTCTTTTTGATTTTATCAGTCTAGCTAGGGGCTTGTCAATCTTGTTGATCTTCTCAAAGAACCAACTTTTGGTGTTATTTATTCTCTCTGTTTTTTTGCCCTCTATGTCATTTATTTCTGCTTTAATCCTTGTTATTTCTTTTCTTCTATTTGGTTTAGGATTGGTTTTCTGTTCATTTTCTAGCTTCTTCAGTTGATCCATTAGTTCTTTGATTTTGGCTCTTTCTTCCTTTTTAATATATGTGTTTAGTGCTATAAATTTCCCCCTCAGTACCGCTTTTGCTGCATCCCATAGGTTTTGGTATGTAGTGTTCTCATTTTCATTGATCTCTGTATATTTAGCAATTTCTCTTGCTATTTCTTCTTTAACCCACTGATTGTTTAGGAGCATGTAGTTTAACCTCCAGGTATTTGTGAATTTTCTAAGTCTCTGATGGTTATTGACTTCTATTTGTATTCCATTGTGGTCAGAGAATGTGCTTTGAATAATTTCATTTTTTTTAAATTTATTGAGGATTGTTTTATGTCCCAGCATATGAACTATTCTGGAGAAAGTTCTGTGAGCACTAGAGAAGAATGTGTATCCTGGTGATTTGGGATGTAATGTTCTATATATGTCTGTTAAATCAGATTCATTTTTCAGATTGTTTAGGTTTTCAATTTTCTTTTTGGGGTTCTGTCTGGTTGATCTATCTATAGGAGGGAGTGATGTGTTGAAGTCTCCCACAATTATGTGGAAATATCAATTGCTTCCTTTAGTTTTGCCAGTATTTCTTTCATGTATTTTTTAGCACCTTGATTGGGTGCGTAAACATTTATGATTGTTATTTCTTCTTGTTTAATTGCCTCTTTCATTAGTATGTAGTGACCTTCTTTGTGTCTCATAACATCCTTGCATTTAAAGCTTATTTTATCTGAGATTAAATTGCTACTCCTGCTTTCTTTTGGCTGTAGCTTGTATGAAATATTTTTTTCCATCCTTTCACTTTCAATTTCTTTGTGTCCCTGTGTCTAAGATGAGTCTCTTGTATGCAACATATTGATGGTTCATTTTTTTTGATCCACTCTGTGACTCAATATCTTTTAATTGGGGAGTTAATCCATTTACATTCAATGTTATAACTGTGAAGGCATTTCTTGAATCAGCCATCTTATCCTTTGGTTTATGTTTGTCATATATAATTTTTCCCTCTCTCTATTAATATCCTTTGATGCACCCATACTGAATCTCTTTAGTACTGAACCTTTCTCCATGTCTCTCTCTTCTTTCTTTCTTTCTCTGTCTGTAGGGCTCTCTTTAGTGTCTCCAGTAGGGCAGGTCTCTTGTTAGCAAAGTGTCTCAGCATTTGTTTGTCTGTGAAAAATTTAAGCTCTCCCTCAAATTTGAAGGAGAGTTTTGCTGGATAAAGAATTCTTGTATGGCAGTTTTTCTCACTCAGAACTTTAAATTTGTCATGCCACTGCCTTCTCGCCTCCATGGTGCCTGCTGTGTAGTGACTACTTAGTCTTATGCTGTTTCCTTTGTATGTGGTGAATTGCTTTTCTCTTCCTGCTTTCAGAACTTGCTCCTTGTCTTCTATATTTGACAGTGTGATCAGACTATGTCTCGGAGTGGGTTTATTTGGATTTATTCTATTTGGAGTTCGCTGGGCATTTATGATTTGTGTATTTATGGTGTTTAGAAGATTTAGGAAGTTTTCCCCAACGATTTCTTTGAATACTCTTCCTAGACCTTTACCCTTCTCTTCCCCTTCTGGAACACCAATGTGTCTTATATTTGGATGTTTTATATTATCTATCATATCCCTGAGGATTTTATATTATCTATCATATCCCTGAGGTCTGTTTTGATTTTTTCAATTTTTTTCCCCATTCTTTCTTTTGTTCTTTCATTTTCCATTCTGTCATCTTCCAGGTCACTGATTCATTGTTCACATTCATCTATTCTTGTACGATGAGTATCCAGAATCTTATTTGGTCAACAGTTTCTTTAATTCCATAAGGTCATCTATTTTTTTATTTACTCTTGCAATTTCTTCTTTATGCTCTTCTAGGGTCTTCTTGATCTCCTTTATATCCTGTGCCAAGGTCTTGTTGTTCATGTTTAGTTCTTTGATTAATTGCTCCAGGTACTTTGTCGCCTCTGATCTTTTGATTTGGGTGCTTGGGCTAGGGTTATCCATATCGTCTGTTTTTTTTCATATGCTTTAAAATTTTCTGTTGTTTTTGGCCTCTTGGTATTTGCTTAACTTGATAGAGTTCTTTTGCAATCTGTAGACTGATTGAACTCCTTGTCTCTAATTTGTCAGATCTACAGCTTCATGGAGCACACTTTCTCTAACTAACCAGCAAGTGGCATCCACAAGCCACCTATTCCCCTCAAGCTAGTTCTCCCCTGCTTTGTCTTTGTGGTGAGTGGGGGAGTGGGTCTTGCGGGGTCCAATTGGTGTACCAAGCTTGAGTGTGTAGTTGGTGTTGCCCGCCCTGTATATGGGGCGTGTGTCTGGGTGGTCAGGGAGGGATGGTGGCTCTAACAGTCAAATCTCCCTGGTGTTCGTGGAGATTTAAAGCTGCTGCAATATTCTAATCCTTCAGTTCAGTCCTGCCACAGTTTGTCTCTGCCACTGACCCACAAGTCTTTGGTATTGGCGTATGGCCCCTGAGACTTGCAAGTGGGTCCCTCTTCCAGGCCGTGTACCCCCAGGTCCTCTGTTGAGGGATGACTGTGCAATGTCACAGGTTAGTGCTGTCCCCCCAGGGCAGTTCTGGGCTGCAGGGCTGTGTAGGGAGGCTCCCAGTCTGCTGGAAGGATGGCTGAATGGGGCATGTTAATTCACACTGCTCCACCTTCCCAACTCTGGGACAATTAGCTGAGGGTGTGGGGAAGGCTAATGTCCATGCCCGATTTTGTGGTGTGTGTGTGTGTTGTTGGAAACACTTCCGGTCATACTGGGTTTTGTGGGGCAGCTCTGGGCTGTGGAGCTGGTGACTGACAGGAGTGTTTCCTGCCCACCGGGAAGATGGCTATGAAGTTATAGTGTTTAGTGAATTTTCTCAGCCACTGGACTTACTGCCTTGTGTCTCAGAGCTCTCTTAGTTCTGCTCTTGTCTTGACTTGCCCAAATTGCAAGTCTTTGAGGCTTTCTATATTGGGCTGCTTAGAGTAATTGTTTTAGAAAAAGATAAAAAAAAAAAAAAAGAAGGGCCCTCCTTGCAGATCTAATGGGCTGCTGGAATGCTAAGAGACAAAGCAATTAGGGCCATTAAGGAAGGGTCCCAGGGGCAGAGAAACTGGTTTTTCTTCTGGATTTGCATATGAGCCTGACTCTGCCTGAGCTCTGTCCTTCCCCTTTCTATGTTCACCAGAACTCCAAAAAGCCTCTGCTTTTATTTTTGGGTTTTTCTTGCTGTTTTTGCTATCTCTATCTCCTACATACCGGGCTGGCTGCTCCCGGATTCTCCGGTGTCTGGTCTCAGTCTATCTGTGATTGGAATTTGGATCAGTAGAATGAGTTTCCAATAGGAGCCACCACTGCAGTTCTCCCTCCTCGTTCCCAGTGCTGATGGCCCCTCTTCCCATGGGACTGAGCCTGGCAGGGAGGGGCACGGGTCCCCTGGCCGCGAAAACTTACAGATTTTGCTGATCTCAGCAGTTCCACGTGTTCATGAGTGTGTATGAAGTATGCCCAAAGTCAAATTTCTCTGTGCTGTCTGGTCCATGCCGTTCCTGGCTTTCTACCTACTTCCCTGGAGGAGTAACTAAAATGTACTCCTCACCACTCCGCCATCTTGCCCCACCCGTCTGCCTAGTTGGCTTTTAGAACAGTGTATATCAATTCATTGTGGTAACATTTCAGTCAATAAAAAAATCTGACTGGCTGCCTATTACTAAATTTGTGGGATGTCTTTGATTCACTCACTGCACTATAATCACATAAACATTATATGGGTTCTTGCCAGGAAATAAATGGAGACCATTGCCACGATGATGTTTATCCCCATAGCCATAGTATCACATCAAGGGACAACATAATATTTACATTACTTTCAAAAGGTTCCCCCGTGATACTGACTTCTACTTATGAGAGGCTGCGTCATTAAGCTACTGTCAGGAGAATGGTAACCAGGTTAGCATTTCTGGGGTGACAAGAATTGAGAGGACTTTCTCTGGAACATAAGGCAGGCTGCACCCCTTCCTCATTGTATCTACTGTCTGATCCCATGTAGAAAGCTTTCCTTATACTATTTTTTTTTGTCCCCTCTGAATTGCCTCTTTAGTGAATGGGACTTTGTAGTGAAATATCCTGAGTCAGTTTTCCATGGCAAAAGGAAGTGTATTCAGATAAAATTTTGATACACACACACCCTGGGAACATTCCTTGTAAATGTTCATCCACTTGGTCCTTATTGATTGTGTAGACAATGTTTATTCAACACTGTATCAATGACATGCAGAGTATTGATGGCATAACCAAGAAACTGAAAGTAAGTTTACAGCACTTAATAATTGCTTTAAAAGAATCAGGCAATGGTTAGTAAACATGGAACAATTTATTAGCACAACGAAATTGCGATTACATTTTAAATCCCAATTGTTATGATATTTTGTCTAGAGGACATTGATTTTGTTTCACCATGCTGCTTTTGTAAATGGAAGGGAAACAGAATTATGATCCAGATTACTTACATAATGAAAAATCATTTGTATTCTTTTTTATTACTTGGACTGTCACCTAGTGAGTAAGATAACCACATATTGTTTATAAGAGCTCTAGAGGGAGAAGGAAGACAAAATCCTCATTAACCATCTGTTGAGTATTTAAAATTATAAAATGAAGGGGGATTAAAATTTAGATTACTTATGATGCAGAACCTAGTTTAGCCAGGATAAATAGCAGATTCTTAAACACTGAGAATAACTGTGAGTTTCTTATGAAAAGGGCTTTTGAATGGGTTATAGTTACAGGTAGTTAAAAAATGTTGACAAGCAAGTTTGGCCCAGCTAAATATTTGAGATCTGTCAAGGTTAAGAGATTCAGAGCATGGCATACTGGGCTTGAAGGAAGATGAAACATATTCAATGAATGTGTTGTCTTTTGTCTCTGTATGGCTTGGATGGGTTTTGCACATGGCGAATATAAGTATTTTGTGTGCCTTCCGTCAGTCTGACACCCTCATGTTGAATGTGATCTGGGTATTACACCTGAAACTTTCCTACCAACATCTTTTATTCTGTATCCTAAGTGTTCTAGATACAGATATAAGGCCTTAAGAGATTTGACCCAGTTTCGTAAGTGCAATTTCTCCATTCTAGAGAAGACCTTTTGGGAGATTTATCAATCTGAGTTCTGATAGGGGGTACAGGTCATATAGGGATTGAATTCTAAGGATAATTTCATGAAGGGACATTTATAGAGGCATAAGCAGAATTTAGGAAATCAGTAAAGATGTAAGTCACCCAAGGATTAGTGACTATGGAAACTGGAAACCCATTCCACCCCTTGGGCTGGACTGGTGAGAACTGGAGCCAGGGAGAAGGGGCTGCTCCAGAAGGCACAGGGGTCATAGGCCTGCAGCTCCATGATGCCAGAGGAGTGGAAGGGCTGGGGCAGAAATTCCCAGAAATCTGTCTCTTTCCATGTTCTGTTCTCCTGCTGGTGCATTCTCAGTAAGTGAACCTATCAGAAAGCAGAACAAGGTAGCCTGAATGAAGAAATCCAAAGGAATGTCCCTAAGTACACTGTTATAGATTGAATTGTGTGCCCCCAAAAGGAATCTTGGGAATTCTAACCCCCAGGACATCAAAACGTGATCTTATTTGGAAACAGTTGTTACAGATGAAAGCAGGCGAGATAAGATGAGGTCATACTGTAGGACTGTGGGTCCCTAATGCAATATGACATGTGTCCTTATAAGAAGAAGAAACTCAGGTGCAGAGAGAGGAGAGAATGCCATGACATGTAGGCAGTTGCCACCAGAAGTCAGAAAAGGCAAGGAATAGATACTCCCCTACTGGTTTAAGAGGAAGCATAGCCCTGCCAAAGCTTGATTTCAGATTATCTGGTGACCAGACCTGTGAGACAGTAAAATGCTCTTGTTTTAAGCCACCCTGTTTGTAGTACTTTGTTATAGCAGCTGTTAGCAGCTAAGACAAACAGCAGGAAGATAAGGGAAGAGTATGCCAAAGGGTGAAAGAAGAGGCACAGTGAGTAAGAGTGGAAAGAAGATAGGCTGGCATGAATAATTAAGCCTCCTTTCAGATGCTGTGCTGAAGTGATGAGCTTACCAGGTCAGAATGCAATAAATGTCAGTTGAGACCTTTCATTTTAGCTTACGTGAGGGGTTATTTACACTTTGGACTTTATAAAGTCAATAAAAGGGTCAGCTGAGAAGACCAAGACCCACATGGTTGAAACAACTTTATATACTATTTGCTAACAGTTTCCCAATTTTCTTTAAACCACATATAAACAAGATTTTGTCCAGGGACTTGGGTTCAGGGGAAGTGTCAAGTCATTGTGGAACACAGAAGTGCTTTTGAGGTAACTAAATTTCTGGGGCTAGTTTGGCAGGGTTTAGGGAAATGTGGAGACTCTGGGGTGTACATGGAGGCCAAGACTCATCCTTAGGGATCTGATTAGACATTAACTCAAACCGTTCTAGGTAGCTGGTAAGGACTTGCTTAGCACCAAGCAAGTTTAAGTCTAGAGGGTGAAAGGTACCAGTTACCTTACCTCTAAGTGGTTACATAAGGCAGGGACTGGCAACAGTGTTAGCTGTAAAAGTAAACTGTGTTGCACAGTTGTACAACCATCAACAATCTTCAGTGATTTTAAACAGCTGGAATAGTTCTTTTTATAAAGTAGAAGTACTGCTTAAAATGAAGGAAGGGTCTTTATAGTCGATTAGTCTTTGAGATATTCTCAATTCAAAACATTTACAATTCTTAAGCATCACATGAACCTAACCAACACAGCATCTTTGAGTAAAGTTTGTTATACTGACCTCTGAAAGTGAAAGATAACAATTTCATTAATATACTTCAATGACAATGACATATAAGTATTGACCCAGACATTCCATTTCTACTGTTTCAATGATTCATTCTTGGAGAGCCAAGATGGCAGTGTTTGAATTATAAAACTATATTCTATACTTAGATACTTAGAATACGTGTTAAGTCAGAAGGTACAGCATTGCAAAAGGAATATAAATATGATACTATCATTTAATTAAAATATCCTGGTATCTTATTTAACAAAGTACAACATGTCTCCTAGCTTTGGGTTTACAAATCCAACTAAAATTAATTATGCCAAGAATGAGACACTGCTGAATTCGAGTTCTGTCCTCCTGTGCACTAAATTAGATCAGACAAAACAAAACAACTCTATTTATTTTGTAAAGAAAATGACATAAATTGACTTAATTGAAAAAAAATTACAGAATGCTTAATACTATGCATTTCACAGTTTATTGACATTGGTTAACAGATATGTAATAAAAATTAAATGGAATTTTATGGCTTACAAAATCTTTTTTAAGACACATATCCAATATATAGGTTCTTTGTTAATGTTTATTTGTTTAGAATCATTATATATGTGAATGCTAGTTTATATTTTTATTATCCACATATCATATATTTTACTGACTCTGTATTTTATCCAGTCATTTTATCTACTCTGGAATGCCTGGAGATACATCCATGTTATTACCGTATATTCACAAACTCGAAATATTTTAACATCTTAAAAGATGTATTTGCAGCCTATCTTCTCTGAGAACCTTGAGAATATTATAAATCCAAACAGAAAAGTAAATGTTTTGAGTTTAAAATGCATGTGCCATTTAGAAAAAAAAAAAAATCACTCTTTTCTTATAACATCAAAATGGTCATTCAATTTAGTTTAACAAATATTTGTTAGAGTTCTGTGCATGGCCCTGAGCAAAATGTACTGTCACCTTCTTTTCCTTCTAGACACTTGTTTTCTAATATGCTGAAAACAAAGAGCCTACATGGATTTTAAAGAAGGATTGTAATGATTTGGGGGTATTGGGTAAAGGAGCATGGAGCTGGTAGATTGAGAAAAGGGGCTTTGAGGAACATCTCAAATGTCAATGACAGAAATGGCCATGTAAGAAGGAATTCCAAGCAGAAGGAAAATCAAGAGGAGACACACTGAGGCAAGAAATAGTTCAATTTTATAAAAGCATGGGGCATTTGGAAAGGGAGTAGTGAGAGAGAAGGCTCATCTCGATTATGGATTCCACTGTTAATAGTCTACAGTCTTTTTTTTTTTTTAAACTTGAACCATTTTTCTTTATCTTTCACTCAATTGTGTGAGAGATCGGGACACTCTACTGGCAGCATGTATTAACAAAATTGAAATAAAAATTTCCTAATTTAATGCCACGAATGCTTTATTAGTCAGGGTTCTCTGGGGAAACAGAACTGACAGAAGGTAATATGTAAATATTATGAGATTTATTATAAGAAATGGCTCCCATGACTATGCAGATGGGCAAGTCCATAATTTCATTGCACAGGCCACAAGCTAGAAACTCCAATGAAGGTTTTCAATGAATTTCCAGGAGAAGCTGGCTGGCTGAAGTAGAGATGAAAATTCTCTCTTCTGGCTGATGAAATCTTCACTTCTTTCAAGGCCTTCAACAGATTGGATGAGACTTCTCTCATTGTTGAAGGCAGTTTCTTTGTTGATTGTAATCAGCCATAGATGCAATCAACTTATTTATGATTTAAATCCACAAAATATCCTCACAGTAACAAGCAGGCCAGTGCTTGCTTGACCAAACAACTGGACACCATATCTTGGCAAAATTGACACATGAACTTAACCATCACAGATGCTCAGATGCGTCTGTAATATTTTGTGATACTGCTCCTCTTGAGTTAGCATAGCTATCTCCAAGATTTCTTATAAATCAGTAACTATGGTAGGCAGAATAATGGCCCCCAAAAGATGTCCATGTCCTAATCCCCCAAATGACTATGTATATGAATAAGTTATATTGCATAGCATTAGGTAGTTGAGGTTTCAGATGAAATTAAAGTTGCTACTCAAGTAAGGATATTATACTGGATTATCTTTGTGGGCTCAGTATAACCACGTGGGTCTTTTAAATGTGGAAGAGGGAGACAGAAAAGTGTGATCCAGAGAGATGGCATCATGAGAAGGACTTAACTGACCGTTGCTGGCTTTGAAGATGAAAGTAGACCCTGAGCCAAGGAATGTAGTTGGTCTCTAGAAGCTGGAAAAGGCAGGTGGATGAAGTTCGGCTAGAGCCTTCAGAAAAGGAACTCAGCCTTGCCAGCACTGATTTTTTGCCCAGTGAGATCCATTTTGGGCTTCAAACTGCCAGAACTGCAGGATAATAATTTTGTGTTAAGTCATTAAGTTTGTGGTAACTTGTTACAGCAGCAGAAGGAAACTAGTACAGTAAACCATATAGAAGGAAAGAAGATAGACCTTTCTACCTCCCTCTCCCTTTACTCTTAAAGGAACTTTTCTCTGTGGTGATGTAGAATTATCCTAGGATTTACCAGACAAGGATTTTTCAACCTTGGCACTGTTAATATTTATGAATGAATAATTCTTTGCCCCGGGGGTTGTCCCATGCACCATAGGATATTTAGCAGCATCTGTGACCTCTATTTACTAAATGCCAGTAGCTTTCCTCCCTTAAGAGTGACAACCATAATGTCTCCAGACATTATCACATGTTCCCTGGGGGACATATTCCCCCCTTTGAGAACCACTGAACTAAATTCATCCTTAGATTTGTGAGTTATCACTAGTATCCTTGAATTCTTTATATTCAAATCAAAGATGCTATCTGACCCTCTAGACTACGAAGATATTATGACAGGGAAATTTACTTAAAAGAAGGTATCTTCAAAATAATCTTAAATCTAATTAGACAAGCCCTGCTAGGAAAAGAGGATGGTGAAAAACGTTGAGCTCTGTGGCAAATCAGGCTCCACTCCACCTTCATGTTCTGTAAAGATCCCAAAAGACCCAGAGAAAAGATGTGTTTATGTGAGGAAAAAGGAAGTTCTCTTCACTCCAAACGGGATTTGGTAATTAAGAATGGAGAATTCTAGGGAAGAGCTTTGTGCAATAATTTGGCATTAAATATGCTACATAAGTCTGTGCATAAGCAACAGTTACCTTTTTTGCTTGCTTGAATCATGTATGGATTTCTGATTGTAGCTAGATTGTGATAGTGGTAGAGAGAATATTATTCGTATAAACATGTCATAATGATAACTGTATCCTCAGAATAAGAAATCATTCCATTCACAGGACTTCAAGGACAGATTCTCTACTTCTGAAATTGAGCATAGCTTCCACTCTCCTGTCTATTTGGGTCCTAGCTGCTGCAGGAGAAATAGGCCAGCAACAAATCTGGCACAGCGTGGCAGAATCTGGGAATGTGTGTGTTTGTGAATGTGCAGGTTCCAACGTTTCCAACAGAAGGCAGACTTGTCATTGCAATTCAATGCTAAGTAGAAATGATTGGGGTTTCCTATTGTTTGTTATGTCCTCTCCACAATTGCAGAAAATAGAGGACACATTGTTAATGACTAATAAAATTATGTTTATGTGTTCTCTAGTTGCAGTAGAGGAGAGGTTAAAACACACTTTACCCACTGATTGGACCAGTGCATAAGGAAATCCTCTCCAGTTGACTCAGCCTCAGACTGACAAAGGATTTGGATGTTGGGATACCAAGATTCCAATGAGTGGCAGGAAGGCTTAGTACAGAAACTTCCTCCACATCTCTGGCCATCCCCGTGGTGATGTTCCAGGTGGAATTTTGAAGAAAGGGCGTGCAGTTGATTCAGTGTGGTTTTCAGATGGGACTCATCTATTTTATTCTCTGTCTAGCGAAAACAACAAGACACAGGTGTGACCTGCCTTCTAGCACCAAAGCATAACTTAGAAACTCATTAACTTAGGAAACAGGCCACAACAGTGCCTGAAACTAATTAACACTTTTTAATCATTACAGCAATTTATTAAAACTGCTAAATTCAAAGATTACCAACTCCAATGAAGTTGAGAAAATGTAGGAAATAGGGTTTGATATGCGAGGACCCAGCCCTTGCTCATTTTGTAAATTTAACCATTCTAGTGATTCAAAATTATACTTACACAAGCTCCAATCAAGGCTAAAGAATCTAACCAGTGAGTAACAGTGTCCAATTTCGGACCTCTAGGAACACCTGTCAGCAATAGGCTTTCCTTCTTTAAAAAATGGCTACAGAACCTATGGGATTTTTTTTTTTTTTTTTTTTTTTTAAATCAAAGTCTAGACTACGAGAAATGTTGCAGGCCTCCCATGCACCCAGTCACTGAACCTCTCTGAGAATAGATATGAAGCTGTTAGGTAGAGCCTGTATACTTTTCACCAAATTTAGCATGTTAACTCTCTCCTATGATACCTTCCTGTTCAGAAGTGATTCTGGGGTTTTAGAAGGCCATGCTAACAAGCAGCCATGGAGCAAAAAGGTGAGTACTCCCATTATTGCCAAGTTACTGAATTTAATCTGGTAAATTTAAGTGTTAATCACTTCACTTCATTAGCCCTAATCCTATGTGCTAAAGGGTCAACCTTATCCCTGAAACTCACATGCATTAAATAAAATTTTGTGGATTGTAGGAGAAATTTAATTTTGAGAAGAAAGTCTTACTGTGCTTGAAGCTCAATTTAGAATTTTTCATTCCTGCAAAAGAAAATGCAAGTCAGCAGAGCAGATACTGAGTGGAAAACTGATGTTTCCTCTTATGTAATTCCTTTGCTCTCCAAATATCTAAGTATTTTGCAAATTACCAATTTGGTGTTGGGCTTAAGATTTCTTTGGAAGTGAAGGGGAATTGTGTTTGGGCCTCAGCATGGGCAGAAGTAACATGGAACTCTCTTCCTCCTTCCTTTAAGCACTGAATTTTCACTTTCTGTGTTCCCTCTCCTCAAGCATATCATCTTTGCCCATTGGGAGGAGAAAGATCTGACACATGATCGACAGCATCAAATTTTTACTGTGCAAGTTATAAAAATGCCTCCTATAGTATGAACCATTTAACAGATGCAAAAGCTTTGCTTCTCTCCACAATTCTGTGGGCCCAGGATGGTTGCTCAGCAGGTTGGTGCTCAAGGACATATGTCAGCATGAAACAGCAGAAAGGGACTGGCCTGGGACTTAGAACCAGGGTTTTCTTCTTTTTTGTGTGTTATTTCTGCTCCTTTTAGGCTTTTGGCTTTGAGCAACTCAGGGATCCTCTCTGGGACTTGATTTCTCAGGAGCCTCGGGTGTGAAATGGGATGGCTGGGATGGTGCAGCAGGCATTATAGTGTATCAGCTAACATCCATGTCCCACCCCAGCTATGAAGTTTGGTTCCTTTAATTGGTAGGACTGGATGCCAGTCTTCTGATTTCCAGCTGAGTTCCCATTCCACTACCCTAGCCTTCAAAGCAGCTGAAATGTGTCAGGAGGTTGCTACTATTTATATTGAATCTTCTTATTATACATATCCTCTACATATTAGATGCTAGAAGAAATTCAAAACATTAAATAGCATCATTTTCTGCTGTTGCTACAGTCATTACTTGAAGAGACTGAGAAGGAACATAGAGGCCTCACTTAATGAAAAGATTTCCTTGATTTATTCAGTAAAACAACAGATTATGGACAGATAAAAATAATTATACATTTGGAAGGCAGAACAGAAAAGGAAATTTGAAATCTTAGTTCTTTCAAGAGCAAAACATCTGTTAGAAGATATTACCAGAACCAGAGGAAACTAGTTGGAGAGCATAATTTGTTTTTCTCTGTGGATTGTTTACATCGGTGGTGATTAAGATCATAATATCAATTTTAATGCTGACAAACTTTGCTCACTAAAAATCCCTGAGGTTTTTGCAGTATTGAAAGAAAAAATACCTGACAAAACGTGGGGATGCTCTCGCTGCACCTTTATTTTATACTTAATTCCCAAGAAACCAAATCATTTGAGAGCAAATCATTTTACATTAAAATTGACATAACAAAGTTAATTGCCTTACAGCAGTGAAAGGATGACTGAGTAGGATACTTAAGTGTATTTTGACTAAAGAGAAAGCCCACATAGATTAAATATAGTTTCTTTATTTATAAACGGAATTTCATAAGTGTTTCTCTTCTTGAAATTCTAGGGGAACTTGCTAGGAGAAGGAGACAGGAAGACAGAAATGGTATCAGCATCTTCTTTTGCACTTCATAGTGATATTTTTCAAGGTTAAAGTTTCATTTACTTTGAAGAAACACAATTCTTGTGTGCTCCTGTTTCCCTCAGCTCCTTTCAGGCCTCAGAACAGTGACTTGATGAGAAGACAAGCACTGCGTGTCTTACGGAAACCCTCAGTAAAGAGGGCCTGGGTGCCAAGGCTTTTAGAAACCGGTTGGTTCTGGAGTCAGGTTGTACAGAATCGTATCTCTCCGCTATCATTTTCTAATTGTGTATCATCAGGCAAATCTCTTACTCACACTAAGCCTTCATCCCCTCATATTTAAAATGAGGATGTTAAAATCAATACCTATTTTACAGAATACAGTATTTCAAATGATAATGTATGTAATGCACATAGGACACCATGACACATAGAGTCAGCATTCGATAAATGTGACATGTTGTTATTACCCAGAAAATGTTCTATCAGGAAAGCATTTTTGAGCACTCTCCATGAAGGAACTCTATAAGTGCTGTGGTATTCAAAGGTTTATATATTGTCTAGGCCAACCAAGGAGCAATTAGGCTCTTTTGGGAAGCTAGACATATGGAAAGGTAAATAACAGAGAAGTTAAGTAAAGACCAGAGTGGTATATGCTCGGAGGAAGCCCAAGCATACAGGATTCCTACTTTCAAGAGCAAAAGCCTTCAGTGGATGTTTCAAACTTGCTGCACCAGTTTCTCTCTCCTTGGATTCCTTTGTGCAGTGCTGCAGTATTTATAGCAATGAAGGCCATTGTCACATGCTCTGGCTTTCTTAACCTGTGATTAGGACTGCCTGAAATTATCCTGTAGTCCCTTTTATCTCAAAACATTTTATAATCTCTTTTTCACTACAGTATAATTAAATGAAGTCTGGATCCTGTACCTTAATTCTAAGACAAACGTGTTTATTTGTTTGTTTAATTTAATGCTTTGGAAATTAGGATGAACCTTACAGTAAAAGTTGGACACTAAATTTGTGGCCTCAAATCTCAAAAAGGATGTCACCACTACCCAGGAATCCTGCTAAACTTCTCGTGTATGTTCACTTTCTCACTCTCCAAAATTTATACCTGTTCTCTTCCTTAAATACCAACTGAACTGTTCTTTTTTCTTAGCTTATACATTTGCATCATTTTTCAATTACAAATATTTTGAAGCTATTGCAGTCTTCCCTCTACAGAACCTTCCAATTCAACTGTGTCTCTGTGCATAGTCTCTGCCTTTCAACCTTTGACTGTGCAACAGAGGCATACTGAATACTTAAAGAAATGGCTCCAGCGACTCGGTGGCCAACATGCAAGGTTACTAATCACTCCCATGAAATCCAGTGCAGTTGTTCCCAGTCAGGTGGCTTTCCAGAGCAGCTTTCTTCCGAGTGATGCTTTAAAGATTCAGATCACTTTCCTGTTTCAGTGCCATCATTTTCAACATGTGAACCTGCAATAACAACAGAGATGAGAGAGAGAGAGAGCAGAGACAGCTCAACTGCCTTAGCCCCAAAGTGATTATTTTTACATTCCTTTTGTGAGAATCAATTGCATGGCCCCATCTAGATGCAAGACAGCTGGGAAATACAGTTGTGTGATCAGGAAGAGGAAATGGCTTGGTGCATGGTTGGCCAAATTATGAATGACGTATTTTTGTTCCTATGAAGTGCTAACTCCTTTGCTTGTGCTTTGCATTCTCTTCTCCCTCAACTTATCAAGAGTTTTACTCCTGAATATTACCACTCCCTCCTGAGGAATTTCTCTGCTTCCACTGGATCCTTGTTATTAATATTTAAACATGCTCCAGTATCTTCTCTCATAAAAACAATAGCAAAGAACACTCCCTGGTCCTCTCACTCAATTGTCTAATAGCAGTCAAAGTTCTTCAAAGTGATTCCCATCTCATTATGCTTCTGTGTCCTGATAGAATGCTGACTCCTGATAGGCTTTCCGTGGAAGGAAGAACTTGGGTATAGAAACTCAGGTTAGGTGGTAAGGTCTTATATCCGTATCTGTCACAATCGTGATAGAGAATAAAAACAGTTGATAGGCAAGTTTCAGAAATAAAAATTCTGGAATTTGAAATTCAGTAAAGGATGTATCAGACAGTGACAACACAAGGAATACTTTTATTTATCCTGTTCAAAACCAATCATGAAATTATTACCTCTTCTCCTACCTCAGCAAATTCTCACCCTCTCCTGGATCATTACCTTCAGTATCTCCTATCTTTTAAAAACAAAACAAAACAATAACACAGAATCTTTCCTTGGCCTCACATTTCTCTTTAACTATGATTCCAGTCTCTGATACTGTTTAAAAACTTCTTGCCGAGTTTGTAGTCTCTTTGCTTTCTCACGTTCTCACCAATGACCTTAAATGCCAACAAATTCAATGGTTACTTTTCTCTCTCTCTCTTTTTTTTTTGTGAAACAATTATGCTTGACTTCTGGGATAACATATGGTCTGGTTTTCCTCTGCCCCTCTGTCTGCTTGGATCAACCTTCTCCTTTGTTTAACCTCTAAATCCTGGTGTGCCCCAGAGCTCTGCCATGATCTTAGGACTTCCTGTCTTCTCTAACTTCACTCCCTTCCTCCGTGATCTCATTCAATCAAAAGACTTTAAATATTTCCTATAGACAGATAACTCCCAAAGCTATACCTCTAACCAAAACCATTCCCCATAGACTCCTTTATCAATTGCTCGCATTTCATGTATTTATTTTTCTATCCAATCCTATCCTATTACTCCCCAGTTTCTCCTATCTTACTTAGAATACTGTCTGATTTCCTTAACCTGCTAATAAAGGCCCACATGAGCTGGGTCCTGTTTTGCTCTCCAGCCTCAACTCTCATTTATTCTGCCTTCCAGAAATACTGGCCTTCCTTTTGTTCTGTATATGTGACAAGCTCATTCCCTCTGCAGACTTTTATCTGTAGCTGCTCCCTCAAAGGTCTCCCTCTTCTGAAGCTTCTTTTTTTTGTTGTTGTTTGGCTGGCTCCTTATTATTTAGACTCCAGGTTAAATGTCACATAGGCAGAGGGTAATTCAGCATTTACTAATTACAGACTAATAGTAATTATCAGTAAATGCTATCCTCTAATAATCATAAGAATATTATTTAGAAATAATTAATGACTAATTTTTTTAGTGTAATGTAACCATCTGTTCATTCCCTAACACATCGCCTTATTTTAGTTTGGTACAAGCCCTTATCACAATTGACTAGTTTTCTTGCTTATTGTCTATTTCCACCCAGTAAAATTTAAGCTGTTAGTAAAGAACTTGCCTACTTTATCTACTGATTTCTTCAGTGCTTAGGGCAATTCCTGAAACATAGCAGGCATTCAGTAACTATTTGTTGAAAAACTAAAACTGGAAGTGTATATTTAATAATGTATTAACATTTTACCCTCTAAAATGTTATTACATAGGTGGTGGCATGTTCTATGTTGTGTTTTCAAGAAACTGACATTGAGATAGATATTTTACTTATTAGGAAGTGCTAACTATTAGTTATTAATATTCGGGTGGCCATTCAGAGTTGCCTCAGTTAAGGCAAGGGGATAAGAATTTTGTACCCCACAGTGACCTGTCATTAGATACAGGTTACTACTGGAGATGGGTGAGGCACCTCCCTGTGGCTCAAGTCAGTTCTTAGAGAAACTGTGAGCTCCTAGCAACCAGCACTGCCTGCAGCCAGGGCAGTGGGCCTTCCAGTCCTGAGGGGGGCGTCTGTGTGGCACACCACAGATGGACTTGGTGCTGTGCCAGGTGAACATATTGCTTCATTTGGTAAATTGACAGGTCCTCCAGGAATCTGATTGTTCTGTTTTTTTTTTTTTTTTCCTGGGTGATGTAGAAATGGAAAATTAGGAGAATGGACCATAGCCCCTACTGCTACAACTGATCTTGAGAACATTCTTGCTACTCTTACCACTATTACCCATTTTTGACACTTTTTGCCCTTGGCTAGCACTTTTGCTGGGTGCTCAGGGGCTTCCAAGAGACACACTTTGGTGCCAAACCTCCTCTTCCCTCTCCTTCCAAGAGCCCTATCTCCTCCCGATGACTGGTGTTAATTACCCTGGCCAGTTTAGCTATCTTTCCCTGCCTGCTGGTCTCCTGACATGATCAGGCGGTATCTATAGCTTAAGGTTTGATGGATTCTTACTGTGTTCCCTGGTGAAATCATTCCCTTTCTTGGAACCACATCCTTTAGTAGTGTGTCCACTAGAACTTTCTGTGATATTGGGAATGTTATAATTCTGTATTGCCCACTGCAGTAACTAAATATGCTATTGAGCAATTAAAATTTGGCTAGTGATCCTGACAGACTACTTTTCCTGATAGATTGATTTAATTTAATTTAATGTAAATTTAAATAGCCACATGTGGTTAGTGACAACCACGTTAGACTGAACTGTTCCAGACACACAGATCTAGTCACTTTTATAATTATGCCCAGGGTAGATCATTGTCTTTTTTACCCTCCAGCTGCATGAGATGCAAGTCTTTTTATGTGATGCCATGGAGGCTCTCTAGCTTTCACACTGAACTGTAATTTGTTGATTAATTGCTCTCAGCCTTTCATTGTCTTCCTACAATGAATCAATAACCTTCAGTTACAGCCACCTGATTCTCTTGCTCTCACAATTACTACTTCAGATACCTGGGATGTTGCACCCACCTTCCTCCACCTGTATCCTAACTCAGTTAACCACTGTTGAAAGTTTTAACAATGGAGCTGTAGCATGCCAGGGGCTATCATGCCTCCAGGTATTACCAGTGATGGAGCCATAATACTTCAGTGTAAAAAGTATTCGTAGAATTAACTCCAAATATTTTAAAAATTCAAGTACACATAATTCAGGTAAACCTTTGGCAAATAGGACTTGTTTAATATTGGTCCTTAAATAAAAACAGCTATGTCTTATGAGTTATTGATTTTATTCTCCTTGGGTATGTTCTTCCTGAATTTACACAGGTTTACTGATCAAATAGGCTAGCATTTCATATCAATTAGAAGTTTGAAAATGTAAATTTGTGTTTAACCAGTTGAATTATTATTCTGACAAACTTCAGTTCAAGAGTTATTGTGTTTTGTGGGATGTTGGCTTGAAGAAAATTTTCAAGATCTTTTTGGGAACTTAAATATGTAAGGTATGCAGGATGTGTTTTTGTTAAAGAAAGGGAGTAGTTTTGTTCTAGAGTAATTTGACTGGATGTTGAGAAATAAGTAAATGTAGCACAAAACCTAAATGGTTTGTGGAAATGAATTTTATTTGTTGTGGTCAATGTTGACTGAGATTTGACAGACTTATTTATAAGAATTTTTTAAAGAGCTTTTATATCATACAGTATATTCATGTAAAACTAGAATTTTGTTTCCTCTGTGTAAATGATGAAATTTCCTTGGATTATTGGTCTGCTCTTAGTGAAAAGTTATAAAAGGTTTTTCTTAACCATCTGAATAATCCACCTAGAAAGACCAAGGTTCTGTGTCATGTCAGAATAATATCCTTGTTGATATTTATATTGACCTTATTATTCTTTATTTTTTAAGTACCATAAATTGGGTTAGTCCCTGTTATATAGTTTCTGCTGCTCCCCAACTATGTATGATATGCTTCTAAAAGGGAAAATTAGAAACATGAGGGCTCTTACGACATCTACCCATGCTATAAAAACTCATAAAGAGATTATTGACAGACTAAAGACAACTCTAAATGGATCATGGAAAACCCCATAACCCAGGCTAAGCTCATGGGGTGTTCTGTTCTTGGTATTATTCCCCTTGTCATTGGGGCAGTATCTCCTGTGTTGGAAGAGACACTATAAAATTATCGATGGTATTAGAAAAGATAGCTTTAGAATTAAATAAATATCTCCCAGCTAGGGTAGGCCATCACTTTACCAGCTGACAAAGTATTGGAAGCTTACAAAATGAGTCTACAACATTGATTAGCATTTGGATATACCCTGGCTTCCCGAGGAGGTGTGTATGCACTAGTGAGGACCCAGTCCTGTGTATTTGTAAATGAGAATCAAGAGGATATTTACCAAGAGGTAGTGGCAGCAGAAGTCCATGCTAGAGAAGCACCGAACTCAGCTTACATATCTCCCGAATCTGATTGATCTGAGTCTCCTTTCACTTGGCTTCCAGGGTTGTGGGGACCTCGGCTCAGAGATTTTCTGATAGGGGCAGTTTTTATCTTCTTAATCATAGTCATAATATTTCTCTGTCATTTTCAGCTATCTCCACTCTTAAACGCTAGTTTGCAGCCAATAACTTGACAAATGATATAACTGATGATACAAAACTAGCATGAGTGGGACGACAAAAATCTTGAACTTCAACAAACTCATGAAATCAGTGTTGAAACACGAGAGATTTTTAGTGGTTTGGTCATGGAAGACCCAGCAATTGTAGAGATTATGTCTTTTAATAATAATTTTTGATGTAATTTTAACTCATGTGTTGTTGGCCCATGGACCTATTTGGTCCAGGTTTCCAGTTATACAGAGAAGCGTAAGTAGAAATGTAAGTCACATGGCTGAGCAGGCCCTCCTTTACATTCAAAAAAATTGCCTAGACCACAAATTTTTGGTGGGTTTACTGACTGCTCTTAAATCATGTACTGTTCAACACTCCCCATTGGGTTTCTCAACTGGGAAGATTGGGGTGTTCCAGGCTGATCTGCAGGGCCAAATGAGTCCTTGGCTTAGGAAGTATTTTATTATGGGGCTATGCCTTTCAAGTCCTCCTGCTTTAGGGGGTCTTGTTTCCTGTTGGGGCAGGTGTGCCCTGGTTTTAGCTTTACCCACTACTGTTTGGGCTTCCTTAGCCCATCCCACTAGGCTTTGTGCCCAAACTCTAGGATCCACTCCTGGCAGGTCTGTTAGGAGTGGATTGTCTGAGCCTCTTTCCTTTTCCCTTTTGGTCACCAACATAAGTGTGTGTCCCTGTGAGAGGGGAATATTTATTTCTAATTTATTTCCTTGTACATATATGACTGTCCCTTTCTTGTGTAAGAGATCTCATCCCAGTAGAGGAATTGGGCACTCTGGGACATACAAGAAGGAATGCAACAGAGTTTGTTCATTTAATTTGCACTTTATGGGTTCTATAAGTGATTTACTATTGGCATTTCCCAATATCCCTGTTATCTGACATTTTTGTTGGGTAAGTTTGCCAGGTTTGGTATTCAACACCAAGTATGTGGCTCCAGTGCAGAATAAAAATTCAACAGGCTTGCCCCCTATGTGCAGTGTCAGCTGGGGCTCCTTGGAGATTATGCTATTGCACCCAGAAGCCTGGTTTTGAGCCCCTTGCCCCATCATTCTTTGTCTATTTGGATCACCTGGAAGCCCTTCTTTGGAGGGGCAGTTTGAGGGATCCTCTCTCATCCCCCATTGGGGTGAAAGTGGCATGCCCCTTTCCCCTTTGCAATTTCCCTCCTGTCTGCATATTACACACTGCTTGGGTCCCAGTTTTCTCGGTCCTCCAAACCTTCTGGGTGGTGGGTGCTTACTCACCAATGGTGATTGCCTTCCCTGGGCAGATCCCTTCCGTGGGTCACCCAGCTAGCACTGGAGGGCAAGTCACAAGGGCGGCATTCTGCTGGGCATTCTTATCCTCTCTTCATTCAAACTTTTGTTCCTACTCTATGTCTTGATTCTTGAACTCCTTATTGGCCATTTCTACCAGTTTGGAAAATGGGGAGTCTGGTTCTAATTCTAATTTCTGTAGTCTGTTTCTTATGTTTGGGACAATTTGAGAAATGAAATGGACCTTCAAGGATGTGCTACCCTCCAGAAAGTCTAGGTCTAGGGTAGTATAAAGTCTCAGACATTCTCTCAGCCTTTCAAGAAAGACTGAAGGCTTTTCCTGGGGGAACTGGTTAATGGTTTTAATTTCATTCCAATTTATGGAATTCTTGCCCATTGCCTTCATTCCCCTTAAAAGCAAGTCCCATGGCAGTTTGATGTGCTGAGCCCCTGAGCATGGGACTTGCCCTTATGAAGCTCATTACCACAAAGGAGAGTCTAAAGTTGTATGTAATGGTGCCTAAGAGTCTCCCCCTGAGTACCTCTTTGTTGCTCAGATGTGGCCCTCTCTCTCTCTAACTGAGCCATCTTGACAGGTGAACTCGCTGCCCTCCCCCCTACGTGGGACCCGACACCCAGGAGTGTAAATCTCCCTGGCAATGCAGAGTATGACTCCCGGGGATGAATGTGGACCCGGCATCGTGGGACTGAGAGTATCTTCTTGACCAAAAGGGGGATGCAAAATGAGACGAAATAGTTTCAGTGGCTGAGAGATTCCAAATGGAGTCGAGAGGTCACTCTGGTGGACATTCTTAAGCACTATATAGATAACACCTCTTAGGCTTTAATGTATTGGAATAGCTAGAAGTAAATACCTGAAACTACCAAACTCCAACCCAGCAGTCTGGACTCCTGAAGACAATTATATAATAATGTAGATTACAAGGGGTGACAGTGTGATTGTGAAGACCTTGTGGATCACACCCCCTTTATCTAGTGTATGGATGAGTGGAGGAATGGGGATAAAAACTAAAGGACAAATGGGGTGGGATGGGGGGATGATTTGGGTGTTCTTTTTTCATTTTTATTTTTTATTCTTGTTCTGGTTCTTTCTGATGTAAAGAAAATGTTCAGAGATAGATTGTGGTGATGAACACATAACTATGTTATCATACTGTGGACAGTGGATTGTATATCATGGATGATTGTATGGTGTGTGAATGTATTTCAGTAAAACTGAATTTAATAAAAAAAAAAAAAGCAAGTCCCAGTAGTGCTCCATCCAGCCTCTGTTTTCCCAAGTTATCCGAGTGGTCCCCTTGGGGATCACTCAGGAATGACTAGGTTGCCTGGCCTTTTTACCTGATGCCCAGGGTTATTCTGTTGCTCTTTATCAGCCTCCTCCTTTGCCTTTTCTGGGACAGAGGTCTTTTCTTCTCCCGTCAGTAAGATGTTTAGGAGGGATTGTATGTCAGCCCAGGTTGGATTATGAGTGAGGAAAATATTTCTCATTTAGGTTTTACATAAAATAAAATTCAGTTAGGTTATATAAATATAAATATACTACCCTAGACCTAGACTTCCTGGAGGGTAGCGCATCCTTGACGGTCCATTTCATTTCTCAAATTGTCCCAAACACAAGTTAAACCAAATAGTGTGCTGCAGAAAATTTAGATTTTGTATAAAATAAATCTCTCCTAATTAAAGTTCCAAACCGTAGATATCCTTTCTTTAGCTTATTCAATAGTGGCTTCATGGAGTCATCTTCTAGAATTAGTGTGGCTTCTTCAGTATTTGCAGAGCTGAGGAACTTTAATTCTGAGTCTCAGGTGTTACATACCTGATATGCAAAGTTCCAGGGAATTACTAGGTTATTCATAAAGACAAAACATTTTAAAATTTGAGAAAGTAAAATATCAAAAGTTGTCAGATTTGAACATTATGTTGAACAGGAAAATGGATTACTGTGACACCATTTTTGTAACCCTCTATTTTGATATAAGGCCATAAAGAATTGAACATATGGGATCTCATTTCACTTTTTGGTTCTTTGGCAGAACAAATCTAATTAAAGGATGGTATTTAAAATATTTTCAGTGTTTTAGGATGCACCCCAATGGACGCTCCTGAGCTATCAAGGTTGATGCCTGGTTCCCCATACCAGAGAGGTAGGGTTCTTTGTCTGAGACCAGCTACCCAATGGCAGTCCCCAGTGGTTAGTGGGGACACAAATTCCGCAGAGCTTGGCCTCAAAAAGTGTCTTAATTATTTTAGTTGTTCCCATGATCAGACTACTAGGGGATGGAGTGGAGGCCGGCTCCCAGTGGGTCCTGAGGCACTAAGTCTCAGGGGCTCAAGTTTTTGAATGTCTCTGCCCCAATCCCGGGAAAATTAATCCTTCATCCCTCAAGGAATCCTCCAGCTCCAAGAAAGGGATAAGGCTCTGGTTATTTCCTGACACCCCTCTGAGAAGCTGGAGGACCAAGGGGAGGGACTGGCTGTCTTTGTAAGGTTTCCTGGGATGAAGGGGAATCCAGGCCTACCCCTGGCAGGATAGAGCATAAATGTCCAAGGGCTCCCAGGGACTCCTCGTTACGTCCTCTGGCACTTGGATGGTTTCTGCCAGCAACAACCAGATGGTTTCTAGAGCATGGATGGGGATGAGAGTGAGCTCTGGGCTATGCTGTGGTTTCCTGTTTGCTAGAGAATTGGAAGGCCAGAGTGGCAGAAAGAAGGGAGACTGAGAAAAGGAAGAAAGGGGAGAAAGAGAAGAAGGAAGATGGCCATTTATTACCTTTTCACACAAGTAGGAGGGCAAAATTCAGGCATACCTGTCCTTTCCAAGGGCCTCTGTTTTTGGAGTTAGGAGTCTTGTGGTCAGGTGAACCTGGCCGACTCACCCACTCCCTAGAGTCCTCTGGTGTTTTGTCTTAGAGCTCTCCAGAGTCCAACTTTCCTCTAGTTCTGTTGCTAAAAATATAATTGAGCCCTTCCCATCCTGTCTGCCTGTGTTCACAAAGTGGATAAAACTCAGAAGGGGCTGAGTGTGGCCACCATCCCTTAGTGGCTGCAAGAGTCAGGGGGAAGCACCCTGGTGCCCACACAGCAGACAGGACTTCCTCCGTCCCTCCTGTCTTCTGGGGACAGAGAGAACTGAGACAGTCCTGGCTGAGTCTGCATGAATTTGTTCCCAACTCTCCTTGGGTCAGACACTGGAAGCATTTCTCCTGTCTGGTGCAGTTCGTACTAATAAAACAGAAGCAGATTCAGTGAAGCAAGCAGAGCTTTATTCTTTGGACAAAGAAAGGAGAAGCATGGACTTGTGTCCTAAAGGCACCTCCTCTCCAAAGGGAAGTGAGTGTGGTTCTTTTATATAGGTGTCAGGGGATGCACACAAAGGTGGCTGATGCTAGCGGGCGGTGGGGTTTCATCATTGGTTCTGATCGTGTCCAGTCCTTGGTTAAGCTAGAATATACTTTTACATACAACACATGTTTAGAAAATAGCATCTAAATCCCACCCAGAGGTGGAGAATTTACTATCATAATGAGCCAAACATAGTAAGGTCAGGATGGAGGACTTAGTGCACGTGCTCCGGAAGGGGGAGTTCCTGATGGAGGCAAGGCAGGAACTTGTGACTGGAATCAAGATGAGTTCTTAGCTATTTCATTGATTGGGGACTTTGTGGTTCACCAGGAAGCAATGGAGCAATGGCTGCAGGAGCTGCAGTTCTCACAACTTCTTGCAGGTATTTGCCTGCTTTATGTTTCTGGAAATAAGTACAACTCAAGCAGAGACAGAAGTTAAGTGGAACAACTTTTTTGGTCAGATTTCATCCGGGTTACATCAAGAATTTATCAATGACAATGGAAAATGCAACTTAGACATCTAGGACACCTAATTATTTATATATCAAATAAATTTATGTAATATAATCCATAGCCTGACGTTAAAGCCATCTTCAAACCTTGCTAAAAACATTTTATATTAGAAATCAAACAAACTGGGGTGATGGATTCAACATAAATAATTTACATAAGTTCAAATAAATTAATATTCCAAAGTACAGTTAATTATTTGTTGTTTTACAAGAAACTGGCACAGAATCAGGAAAACCAGTATCAAAGGGACCAAATAACCTTCTGCTTGAGTCCAAAATGCAGCTTCAGCATATCTAAATAAAATCTTTTTCAAAATGTGTCTCTTCCACCTTTCACATCTGCTATTTTGATTTAATAGGGTCTCAACTATGTGATTTTAGGAGAGGAGCTTAATATTATTCCCTGTTTTATAAATGGAGGATATGGAGATACCAGGATGATTGAGATTTGAAAAAGTTCTTACTATGCTCTGGTAGAAACCAGCGTTTAATTATTTTCCCTTGCTCTTGCTAAGGCCTACATTTCAGAACTTACGTTTTTGTTATTTTTGACTCTGATATTGATTGTAATTTCTTTGCCTATAAAAATAGATACATGTCCTTTGTTTACCTTAATAAAATTGTACCTTGCAATTGCTAACAAAATTAGGATTTTTCCAGTAATCCTTCACTATTTCTACTAGAATAAATTTATATTTATTCATTTTCATTTAAAGAAAGCAAAGAAAATAAAAGAAACATGTGATTTATTTCTTCATAATCTTTCATGTGTACATGTTGCCCTTGGCCTTTTGCTTCTCCATTTCTTATTGCGACTTCCCCATCAGTTAGCATACTGCACTTTTGCACTTCTCTTAATTGACATATTGAGGAAGGAAATGCATTGACAATTTGCTTCTTGTAGGAAAGGCTAATAAAAGTCACTCCAGTAGTATGCTGATGTATTTGCCTAAAATGAGCTTTTTTGGATTACCAGTGAATTTCGTTTATCGTAGTACACCTGTCCTCCATAACCATGAGTAACAGAGTTGACTCTAATTTAATCCTCCCTTTCAAATATGCAGGTTGTTCTAGAATTAAACTCCTGTAAGTAAGAGAAATGAGTATTGCTGTAACTGAGTGGCTAAATTGGCAGAGCAAGAAATACAAGATAAATTAGGAAGCAATTGACCATAAGAACTACTTTTTCCTACACCAGAAGCACAACATTAAGAAAGCCGATTAAATCAAACACCCCATCAACCCATTAACAAGAGCACAATTACACTTTAGAGTTTATTTTCCCAACAATTAATGTAAAGCACAGGGTTAGAGAAGTATGTGCATGTGTGTTTTGTTTCTTTCCTCCCTCTCCTCCTCCTCCTTAATAAATCCATATTTATCCATATTTTAACTTGATAATCTATATCTAACAAAGCTGTTACTATTTAGCCTGGGAATTGAGAACAAATTTTATAACTGAAACTGAAAAAAATACCCATGATACACTAGATAATGGTATACAAACTACAGCCCTTCGGAAAATATATGGTTTTCTGACCAGACCAAAGTTAAAACCAATTTTGAAGCTGAATGATTTTAGGTAGGACATACGTTCTCTAGAACTCCATAGCCCCCACTAGTCTATATTGTCTTATACCCACTAGCTTCATTCATTTTTACTTTCCTTGTCTGACCCATGAAAGCATTTGAAGTTATAACTGCCTGCTCTAGACAAATTCATATCTGCATTAAATAATTTGAAGCCTCACCTGCTGTTTTTTAGGGGAATTGCTGCAATCATAGCTCCCCACTTGACGTTCCTGGGGTTTAATTTTAATATCCAGACCATAGCAAAGTATTAAGTTTTTTCCTTCTCAGTTCCTTCAACTCTTCTATACCAACAAGAAAAAACTATTTTTTACCCTGATGAAAGTAGAAATAGTCCAATTAAACCCTTATACAAAGGATTTATAAAATATCTGGAAGATGCTTCTTATTTACTGTTCTAGTTTGCTAATGCTGCAGAACGCAAAACACCAGAGATGGATAGGCTTTTATAAAACGGGGGTTTATTTTGCTACACAGTTACAGTCTTAAGGCCATAAAGTGTCCAAGGTAACACATCACTAATCAGGTACCTTCAGTGGAGGATGGCCGATGGTGTCCGGAAAACCTCTGTTAGCCGGGAAGGCACGTGGCTGGCATCTGCTCCAAAGTTCTGGTTTCAAAATGGCTTTTTCCCAGGATGTTCCTCTCTAGCAAGCTTGCTCCTCTTCAAAATGTCACTCACAGCTGCACTGAGTTTTCTCTTGCTGAGTCAGCTCATTTATATAGCTCCACTGATCAAGGCCCACCCTGAATGGGTGGGGCCACGCCTCCATGGGAACATCTCATCAAAATGATCATTACCCACAGCTGAGTGGGGCACATTCCAAGCAAATCTAACCAGCACCAAAAATGTCTGTCCAACAAGACCACAAAGATAATGGCATTTGGGGGACACAATACATTCAAACCAGCACGTTCCACCCCCTGGACCCCAAAATGACATTATCTTTCCAAATACAAAATACATTCATTTCATCACAATATCACAAAAACTTAAATCATTTCAGTAACAATAGTCAAGTACAAAATCCCATCAAAATCAATTTAGGCGTGGTCAGTCCCAAGGCACAATCTTTCCTTAGCTGTGGATCTGTGAACTTAGAACAAGTCATGTGCTCCCAATATACAAAGGAGAGACATTCATAGGATAAACATTTCCATTGCCATAAGGAGAAACAGTAAGGAAAACAGGGTTAACAGGAGCAAAACAGTTCCTAAAACCCGCAGGACAAACTCCATTAGATTTCAAAGTCTGAGAGTCATTTACAAAATGTTGCATCCTTGGGGCTTGAGAGAGCGGGAGTCTAACCCTTCCTAAGGGCCTTTGTGGCAGCCCTTTCCTCTCCAAATGCTTGAGTGAGTGCTCCAACATATCCACACATTGGGGAGACCACCTTCTTGGCCCCACCTTCCTCAAACCTCGGGGCAGCTCCCGGATTCCCTTCCATCTCCGGGGTACATGCTCAACCCCTTCAGAACAGTGGGGTGGCAGCCAGACTCTCCCCAATTCCCTGGAAATGTGCTCTACCCTCTTTGGGGCTTGGGGTGGCAAGACATTTCCTGAGCATCAAGGCGGAAGGCCCGCCCTCGACCTCCAGGGCAAACTCACCCTTTCCATGTGTGTGGGCTTCTCCACTCTCCCAGCCCAAGAACTCTTGACTCCAGACCTCAACCTCCATGGCTCTGTCTTTGAAGAAATTTTTCCTTCAGTTTGTTCCTTGTCTGTCTTCTCCAGTCCAGACTGGCAATGGCTCTGTCTGTAAAGATCTCGCAAAAATTCTGTTGGCTTTACATGAAGCATGCAGGGGTCAAAGCCATCACACAATAGAACTTTCCACAAATCCTTTCTGGATAATTCCATCTCCAATCTTGGCTTGTACTGAAATGGCAGCTGGGTTCCATGTTTGGTTACGTCCTCATGTTGGGCTGTAGCTTCTGGGAGTCCACCCCCTGGAAACTCATAATTTTCCAAGCCATCAGCTTCTGGTTTCTTGGAACCCAAGAGTTCAGTTCTAAGTTTATCTCTCTCTGCTCGCATTTTACTATAAGCTGCAAGGAGAAGCCAGGGTGTATCTTCCACACGTAGTCTGGAGATCTCCTCAGCTAAGTATTCCAGGTTGCCACTTTTAAATTCTTCTCCCCATCTGACACCAGGACTCAATTTTGCCAAATTTTCTGCCACTTTAAAACAAGGATCACCTTCCTTCCAGTTTGCAACAACACATTCACCATTTCTGCTCAAGTCCTCATCAGAAGTATCTTTAGACTCCATATTTCCATAAACAGTCTCTTTAAAGCAGTTTTGGCCTTTTCTATCAAGCTCCTCACAATTCTTCCATAGTCCTCCCCTTATCCATTTAAAAAGCCATTCCAACATGTTTGGTATTTGCAAACTCAGCAGCAAAAGCACCCCACTTCTCTGGTACCAAAATCTGTCCCAGTTTGCTAATGCTGCAGAATGCAAAACACCAGAGATGGATACGCTTTTATAAAACGGGGGTTTATTTTGCTACACAGTTACAGTCTTAAGGCCATAAAGTGTCCAAGGTAACACATCACTAATCGGGTACCTCAGTGGAGGATGGCCGATGGCATCCGGAAAACCTCTGTTAGCTGGGAAGGCATGTAGCTGGCATCTGCTCCAAAGTTCTGGTTTCAAAATGGCTTTCTCCCAGGATGTTCCTCTCTAGCAAGCTTGCTCCTCTTCAAAATGTCACTCACAGCTGCACTGAGTTTATTCTGTTTGTCAGCTCATTTATATGGCTCCACTGATCAAGGCCCACCCTGAATGGGTGGGGCCACGCCTCCATGGGAACATCTCATCAAAATGATCATTACCCACAGCTGAGTGGGGCACATTCCAAGCAAATCTAACCAGCACCAAAAATGTCTGTCCAACAAGACCACAAAGATAATGGCATTTGGGGGACACAATACATTCAAACCAGCACATTTACCTAGCCGATTGTAAATTCTAAGAATTGTCCTTAGCCCTGAAGATATAAAGACAAGCAAGACACGAATTAATTTATCATTCATTCATTCAACACATTTATATTTGCCATGAAAAGGGCTGTGTGTATATCTTTTTGGCAAAACCAGAAATGGTCCTTGCCTTCCTGAAGCATACAATTTAGTTAGAAGACTACACGTAAGTGAAATTATCACATGCACCAAAGCAAACGGCACTTGTGCCAAATGCTTATACAGTGCCTATTGCTATGGGAGCCCATAATATAGAGAGACTCAACTCAGGGAAGTCAGCAAAGACTTCCTTGAGATGACACTTGGACTGAGATTTGAAGGATGAATTGGCACTGAGTAGATAAAGCCAAGATTAGGGATGGATAGGCATTGGCAGTTAAAGCTAGTAATGTGGATATTATCATTAGAGTATGGGAAATCATTGCTAGCATTTCCATGGAGGTGGTAGTAGGGTTCATTATTTTATTTTCCAAAATATACTCTGAATAAGATATGGAGAGTAGGCCAGAGTATCTGCAGCTTGACCAGTTAGAATATGCTTGCTTTAGTCCAGGTCAGAAACAGCTGATTTTGGATTTTGGAGGAGAAACCAGATGAGGGTTAGAAGATGAAATTTACAAAATTTCACAATGGAATGGAAAAAGAAAGGGTGTGAGACAGGGAGGCAATCATGAATGTCATCCAAGTTTCTGACTTTTGTAATTGAAGATTTTCCTTCCATTCTTTAAGATGGGGAATACTAATACAGTACCAGAAGTTTTCTTGGAGGGAGTTTGAGATCAAAATTTAGTTTTTGTACATG
The DNA here is from genome assembly GCF_015220235.1 of Choloepus didactylus. Classification (NCBI taxonomy): domain Eukaryota; kingdom Metazoa; phylum Chordata; class Mammalia; order Pilosa; family Megalonychidae; genus Choloepus; species Choloepus didactylus. The sequence goes on from NC_051308.1 coordinate 23,097,178, forward strand.
TTCAAACCTGGTTCATGTTCTCAAAGATCTCAGTCTGATGAGGATGGCACACAGACGAACCTATGTTTATAATAAAATGTAATAGATGCTACAGTGGATGTGCACACCAAGTCCTGTGCTATAATACAACAGGAGTGATAATGTCATCATAAGGCTTGGGGAAGCCCTTAGAGCCTTAGAGAGTAGGTAACACCTGACACAGGATATGTGAAGTGTGAAGGGTAAGCTCTACTTTGCTGAACAGATATGGATATGTAGGAATAGGGCTGGGCGGGGGGCAGGAGAGAGGCATTAGAGGCCATGGAAACTGTTTATTCAAAAGAATGAGGCATAGAAGTACTTGTCTGCTAAGAAATTATGAAACATTCCATATGTATGAAGGATTTCTCAAGGAATAGCTGCATATAAAGCTGAAAAGGGAGTTTGGGAGTGAGAGTTCAAAGTTCTTAAATATGTGGTGACCATGAGATTTATTTTCTAAACTGGTATACTTTCAGAGTGAAAGGTGAAGCTATCAGTAATTATGACAAGACAGTTGATATAAATTGGGACCATCCTGAGAAAACTGGGAGGTGAAGTTTCCTTATACTTTCTAAGACGGCTGTATGCTCTTAGGTCATGGGGAGCCATTAGAGATGCTTTAGCAGCGCAGGGAAATAATCAGATAAAGATTTTGGAGAAGTCAGTGTGGCATCTCTATAAAAGTAGATACAACATTTGCTTGATTCTTCTGAGATTTAAATTATTTTATAAATTTTAAATTAAAAGTTTGAAGAATTAATTTAAAATTTGATTAATAGTTTTTATGTTCTGTATATTGTGATGAAACAAAATGTAACTGTTGTTTACTATGTCAGGCTTATATATTAGGATTTTGATATCAGAAAAGATTGTTTATGAAATTTATGTAAATTTTAGACATTTGTAGAAGACAACATACTTTTTTCCCACCTTAGTTTTCTATATTCTTATACCTTCTCCATTTAAGTCCATACTATTCTGTTTTTCCAGCCATTCTTCATAACCACCTTTTGCTTATCTCTAGAGCACCCCTCCATATTTCTTGAATACTTTTGGGCCTGATCCATTGTTTCTCTGTGTATTCTGTCTTCTGCCATTGATCTGGGAGGTTGTAGCTCTATACTGCTGTTGTTTTGCCCTGTGTGTCATCCAGATCCTGAAGGAAGGGAGGGAGTAACTTAAAGCAGAAAAAGAAACCCAAATCAGAACCAGGTAGTCCATGACAAGTGAGTAGATGCATTCCATTATCAAAGACACAGAGGAGTGGATGAAGACCAAACAAAGGTAAAAAAAAAATGTCTTTATGGATATACTTTTTGGTATTTATATACCTTTAGCCCAGAGAAGAAGCCAAGATCAGAAGCTTTGGGAGTGCATATTGCAGTATAGGACATAGTTGGGTTGGCATGTGCATTCACCCACAGGGCCTATTCAGTGGAAATGTTTGCCTGCATTCACAATTCATCAAATGCTTCAATTTTAATAACTATTTTCACCTTCATTCTACCGCGCTGTCCCTCACTTGTGCCACCATGAACCCTGACCACCTTCATGATTGCTCCATAAAAGCTTCACTCCTTGTACCTTTCCCATTTACTTTTCCCCACTAACTCTGTTATTTATGCCTTTCTTCTCTGATCCTTCTTTAGTCCTCTAGTCTTTCAGCTACTGTGTCTTCAACTAATCTATGAGATGCCTCTTGTATCTAATTGTCTCCTTACAAAAAATTCTGTAGCATTTCTAAACTATGACTACAATGACTACTCAATTTGTTTTCTACTCCTTTTAGAATTCCAGCCTCATCTGCCTTGATAGCCTCTCTTCCTACCTCCATGAGGAGATAAAGAAGCAATTTGATTTGAGTATTTGAAATTTCTTCCCCTGCCACCTCAAACCACACCCCCTTGTCATTACCCATTAATTACCCCACTATCCCTGTCTCAAAAGAAAAAGAGCCTTTCCTTTCCCAAGGTAGCCATATGCCTGAGCTCTTGGATTCCATCCAACATCCTCCTTTTCTCTTAAGCCATAAATTTTGCCTTGCCACTGGCTTTTACCAAATCAGTCAAGTCTTCTCCCCCACTCTTTTTCTTTTTAAACACATAGGCACAAAAACGTCTCTTTGCTTCTGAGTCATTATTTTCTCTTTCTTTCCTTTTAACCCTCCAATTTCTCACAGCTGGAGTATCTAATTTCTCTGTTCATAGCTTCTACTTTAATGAAGCCAATTCATTAAGGAGCCAATTAATGTACCAAGTAATAGTTCCCTCTTTTTACTTATTTTAACTGTATTTTCTTTCCCTTTCAGTAAACGAGACTATTCATTTCTTTTTCTTTTGTTTTCTGATGTTTTCAGAGAAGCTTTGGCTTCTCTCCTGACTGAAGTGTTAATTGTGATAAAACATGACAATATAGATTCTGTTCAAAGTTAGAGGGAAAGGAAACATATGGGAGGTTGGCAACACATATTTTACTTATACCAGGACCATCTGTAGGTGCCAATTCTCTCAACTGTGGACACTGATTTTATAAAAAATTAAGCTAATTCTCTTTAAGTCAATTTGGGAAAATGCAAAATTTGAGCAAATCTATTTATTCTCAGGAAAAAGTTATTTTTCAACAGACAATTCTGTTCCCAAAACAATCATTTTGGTTCTTTTTTCTAGATGAAGCAGAATCAGTAGTAGCTGTTTTAAGGTCTGACTTCCCAGTGAAACTAACGAGTAATAGTAGTGGGCACTGTTTGATACTTTGTTAAATGGAGCAAAGATCAATACACAAAGGCCTTCTATGGCAGAATCCAAGCCTGAGAAGAAGCTGGTCAGAGAAAAGAAGGCAGAGTGGTGCAGAAGCAACACAAAAACTGGTTGGAATGAGTTCAAGGTCTCCTGATTTATTTCCTAAGATACTTAGTCTCTCCTCCATACATTTAAGACCCATCCCCCTCCCTCTTTACTGCCCTTTGCGCTTCAGAGAGAGTTTCTGCTGTAACTATTTTTTAAAAAAAATGGTTTTATTCACACATCATACTATTTTTTAACTTTTAAAGGTATCACTTAAACAATTTATTATTGCCTCAAAAATTCAGGATATTGGGATAAGACTCCAAGAAATATGCATGTTTGATTTCTCACTGTTTCACTAAAGATTACTCAAATAATGAAAATAGTTGAATGAAAAAAACCTCTTGGTGAAAACACAGTTCACTTGCCTCATGTAAACCATAGTGTTATTTTATTAAACCATTACAGAGTTCACTCAATAAATTTCAATTCCTGTGTATTCTAGCAGGATGTCATAATACTGGCTTATTTCTTTCTGTATGGGAATCCCCTTTTATGATTTCCTCTGTGGAAAAGTTGAATTTAGAGGAGACTACAGTGAAACCATTTCCTGCTGTCAGTCCTAGCTTTCTGTTTCTCCCTCTATGTTTTCATATAGAGAACTCATCCACTCCTATAATATTAAAATCCATGGCTACTCAAATATATGATTCTAGCATTCACATCTTCGATAATATCCATTCTTATGTCTCAAACTGTGCATTGGACCTTAACATTTTTATGTATTTTTCACAATAAAACAATATACGTAAAATTAGTCTCCATGCTTACTTCACTAACGGACACTAGAGAATTCCATGTTGTGTTCCATGATGAAAGAATCGACACAGACATTTATTAAAATATTTACTTAGCTAATTAATGGTGGGAAAGTGCATTTGTTTTACCTGGACAGCTGAGCAATCTGAGGTAAGTTAGCTCTGAGGTTTGGCTGTGCAGCCTGTCAGAGTCTCCTGTATCCTGGAATCACACTTGGTCCACATCCTGCTGAGAGCAGCCTGTGTACAGTAGATTTGCCTGGGGAATAGCCTGGTGTTACCAAAGCATGTTTTATAATCAACTGTTGGTGGTGTTGGGTAGAGAAGGTAGCTTGGAAAGTCAGTGCATTTTTTTCCCAAGGTTAATTCTCTATTATTACAAACAACAACAACACAAAACACATACACACACCTCTCCTGCACATATATACAAGATTGAAAGTTAGTACAAAGTTCATCCTCTAGACATCACATTAGGCGAACCTGCCTTATATCCACCAAATTAGATTCGCTTCTCAATTTCCTTGTCTCTTTTAAGGATATTACCATTTTTCCAATTACTTTCACTCAGACCTTGGAGTTCTCTGTGACAGAGCTCTCCTTTGCTCACTGTCAAAAATTAAAAATTTCTCACTGTTCCCCATGACACCTTCTAAATCCAGGCCTATGATGATTTATTTCCATTCCACTCAGCAAGTCATTTGATGGGATTTCAAGAATATTTTCCCACACCACAACCCATCTCTAATTATGACACCAAAGAAGTATCTCTCAAACAACATATCACTTCTCAGCTGAAAAATCTAAAATGTCACCATAACATTTTGAAATCAAGGCTCTCCTTGTAAAGGTCTCCACTCTTGATTTGCCCTGTTTTCCATCTTATTTATCACTCTTTTCCAATGTGAAGTGTCTACTCTGATAGGGCCAATGTCATTATTCTCCTTGAATTAAGAGTTTTCTCTTTTTCATTACATCCTATTCATTCTTCAATGCCCTGTTCCTATCCCATCACAAATTTGAAACTTAGACAACTAGCCTGGTATTCAGTGGAACCTCATGTCTCTGAACCTCCTCTAGTAACCCCATCCCTACTCTCTATAGGCCCTAAATTATATCCTTAAGATATTGTTAGTATTACACAGTGAAGCAGGTTGCCTGAGCACATAAACTTGAACCCGGGATGACCTGTGTCCTCAGGATCACAGGTCCTTGTCCTTACTTACTGCCAATCTGCCTGTCCAGCCCTATCCTTTTTCTGAACTATAGGCTGTAACTTCCTTCTACTAAATCTGACCATGTAAACAGAGTAAGTTCATTTTGTTTCTTCCTTCTATCCCTGCTTGTGATTCAAATCTAGAAACACATTCTTATCCTAAAACTGCACCAGATGTGGATTATGTGGGGGCATAATGGCTCAAGAGGAGGGGATGGATGTTTTCCTCCAACCAAAATGGGCTGAAGTCTCTGGACAGATATGGATACATTGAAATATCCCCCCTCCATGTGATATTTAATATCTGAAGCAACATATCAAAATGAGATTAAGTCATATTGTGTGGTTTCCTAATTCAAATTGTATACTAAGAGTCTAAGGCTAAAATTTTAAACTTAAATCTCAGTAGAATTCCTTTAACATAAATCTCATACATTGGGAAAGTTTTTGAAAGCAAGAACCCCTCCATTTTCAATCTTTGTGTCATCATAAACCCTCATGCAAATAATGCATTATATATATAATTTATGATCTAAGGCCCTGATTGGCAATCTGCAGCCCATGGGCCAAATCCAGCTAGCTGCTTGTTTTTATAGATAAAGTTTTATGGGAATGCAACCATACCTACTTGTTTATGTGTTATTTTTTTCCATATGGCCTTTGCTTTTGCCGTAGGACTGATGAACTGAATAGTTTGACATAGACCATATGGGCTACAAAACCTAAAATATTTACTATCTGACCCTTTAGAGAAAAAGTTTGCTGACTCTAGATCTAAAGAGAAGACATTATGACAAAACACTTGTATGTTGTTAGAGTTTGAAATGATATGTATCAGAAGACAATTCTGAGTTGGCAAGTGCAAAATGAATAACAGTATAATTACTCAAAAGCCAAATCTAATTTCTCCTCCTGGGTAAGGTTATCCCTACTCACCCAGTAAATTGCCCTCAGCCCCATCCCACTTCCTGCCAAAAAGCACTGTTGTAATAACAAAAACATGAATGATTGCTTAAGTATTTGGTTTTCTAATTGGGATCTTTAAAGGACAAGAAGCATATTATATTCATCTTTACTATCACCAGTACGTACAATGATGCTTAGTAAATGCTAAGTACTTAATAATTGCTTATTAAGGGAAAGGATGGAAGGATCCTTATTGCAGATAAGAAACTGCAATCTAGTGAAAGTCAGCTTATAGCATTTCTAGTTATTTTATTCCTTTGGACTTTTGGGAAATATCCTCAATGAACGGGCTAAGCTGGAGTAGTTAGAAATGACACAATCTGATGCATAAACATTACCTGAAGAGATGACAGAGATTGAAATTACAAATAGATTCATAATGAAATAGATTTTTAAAGCTAAATAATATACAGTTAATTAAATATAGGATATTGGATTTTATACAGCAGTGTTGTCACTTTTTGCCAAACAGATCTGCTATAAACATCAAAGACAGATTATTGATTAGGATAGAATATTGCTCAATTCCAATACAAGATAACAAATGTTCCTACAAATTGAGCTATTTGGCAAGTCTAGCCCACTGATCATTCATTTACTTGTTTATTTCCTCATTTATTTAACTATCAGTAATGAATTACCTGTGATATTTCAGGGACTGGATTAGGCACATTTACTATTTATTTTTAACTTTTATCTAACAACTCTGTAAATTAAGAATGATTATTTTTATTTCATAGATTAGGAAACATATAAAATACTTAATTTGCCATAAGTCTAGTAATTAGTGAGAGAGCAGATCTTATTAGTATTTGCTTTTGAATATTTTTGCTTTCAGTTCAAGCATTTAACCTTACCAAAAACTGCATCCCCTTTCTCCTCTGTACACGTTACTCCTTAACATGCAAAATTGGTGCAATCATTGTCTATTATTGCTGTAATAAATTAATGTAATTTAGTGACTTGAAATAACACAGACATTATTTCACAGTTTTCAGTCAGAACATTGAAACAGTGTGGCTCAGCTTGATCCTCTCCTTAGGGTATCACAAAGTCAATTCAAGGTTCCTTGATTCCTGTGTTCCTTATGGAGGCTTCAGGAATTAACCTGCTTCCAAAATCATTTTGGCTGTTGGCTAAATTCTGTGGTTTGTGGTTGTAGGGCTAAGGTCCTTGTTTCCTAGTTGGCTCTCCTCTGGAGCGCTCTCAGTTCCTTAAGGCTACCCGGGTTCCTCATCACATTGCTCCCGCCATCTTCAAATCAGCAACACCAGGAGTCCATCTCACACTTGGAATCATCCTTCTGACCTCCCCTTCTGCTGCATCTCTCTTTCCTCCAGCTGGAGACAGTTCTCTGTTTTTGAGGGATCTTGTGATTCTATTAAGCCCACCTGGATAATCCATGATAAACTTCCTATTTTAAGGTCCATAGCATTAATTATATCTGCAAAGTCCCTTTTGCCATGCAAGTTAACATATTCATAAGTTTGTGGAGTTAGAAATTTGGGCATGGTTTTTTTTTTTTTTTTTTTTTTTTTTTTGCCAGGGAGAAAACAAATGCCTATAACACCTGGCAGGACACCCTTCTTAGATGGGGAATTCTTTGGAGAAAGGTATGTATATATAATTGCAGAATTGGCTGAATTATGCTTTATTAGTAAATAATCTCAAAATCTCATTGGTTTATTAAAACAAAAGATCATTTCTTGCTCTTGCTTAATCAAAATTTGGTTTTTGTTCTGCTCCACATCTCTCTAGGACTCAGCACTGAAACATTATCAGAGATTATAGCAGAGTAAAAAGAGATGATAAACCACCTAACACATTTGCCCAGAAATGATACATACCACTTTCACATTTCTTTGGGGGAAGCAAGTCACATGGCCAGTGCAGTGCTCCCTCAGTGAAAGTCAATGCAAGAATAAAATGGAATATTTGGTGCAAAATAATGTAATATACTGCAATATACAAGTTTCTTACCATTTCTAGATCTTCTGATTTAAGACTAGCATTTTTAAGCAACCCACATTGACTCCTTAGTGTTAAGAGGGGTATGTATTACCATGAAGGAAATTTTTATTTGTGCTACTGGGACTGTATGTAGAACATCCCAACTATTTCTAGCTAGCTAGTACCTAGGGGGACAAAACAAAGGAATAGGAGGCATGACTTCAATAAGAAAAATAAGCCCAAAATTGAGAACATGTTGTAAGGAAAGCATAAAAATGATCTTGGCTAGAATTTTCAAAGTCCTAGATAAAAAAAAAAGTAGAAAAAGACTACAATCAATTGGAAAGATGTTGACAATCTTCCAAATTAAATTTTAATGTTAAGGCTTTGAGGTGAGTTTTATTATGTTATTCAAATAATTTTTCCATTCTAGCTTTTCAAATGATCACAACATTGATCTAATCTTCAAATAAATAACAATCTTCCTCCCAGAGGGAAAAAAAAATCAGAGTATCTAACACTTATTTACCATCTCCCTTGAACCTTGAGTAGAAAGAAAAGTTTCTGTTTTCTCTTTTTTGCTTTACGTCAAGCACAGCTGGCATCACTCAAACCTGATGAGACTGAGACTATGGACTATCAGTGACACTTGTAGGAAGGTCTTAGGAGCCAGTAGCTGGAAATTGGTGTGTTGGCTGCAGGTTGCTGTGAGGGAATGGCATTGAAGGAAAGGGCTACTATATATGTTTCTGTTAGCATTCATTTATACAGTAATCCATCCAAAAAATGATTGTAAGTATATGGAAGACTAGGTTGTTGTGGAAGTTTCAGAGATATATAAGGAACTGTCCTGGATTTTAAGAAACATTTTAGTACTGTTTTCTTGGGCTCTCCAGGAGTTAACATGAACAGAAGTGATTCAGTCGATTTTTACATTAATGTGGGTGACAATATATTTATTAACTATGATCTCCTAGTACACATGCAGGGAAAACTAATCCAATGGTCACTCCTCTTTGAAGTTCTGATTACTCTAGTTAGCTGTTGTGATGAAGCCCAGCATCCTCTCTGCCCCTTTAGAATCTTTACTCAGTTACTTGGTATAGCACCTATGTCTGACCTGGAATTATGTATACTGGTCTCTCCTTACTCTTTATTTTGAGCTCACTTGCAGGCGGGGGAAGGGGGCCCAAGTGTTGCAATCCTAGCAAAATATCATGCACTTAGAAATACCACCACCACCAATGTCAAATTGAACAGCATTTTATGGAATAGAATTCTGTGTTAATACAGAATGTTAGAGATGTCGGCCATGTCTAGAGGCACTGCAAAATCAAAAGTAAGTATAGTTCAGAGATTTTGGAATAGAGTGCTCTATGATAGTGATGAATGACAGTGAGAATAGGATGCAAAAATAGGGTATACTTCTTTTGGGCCCTTAGAGGATTGGAATTGTAAAATAAATGCAGAGATTGACATGCCTGATCAGAGCAGAAATGATCTCTTGTTAAATATTTATGCTGATGCTTAGCAGTTTATCAACTCCAGGATAAACCCAAAGAGTAGACACATCCAAAGACAACATTTCTTCAAAGTCTTTTTAGACCAGAATTCCTAGGGGCACATCTAAGTCAGAGGGTCGAAGGAGAGCCCAATCCCAGGGAGTAGGGTGAAGAGTGAGGGAAGTGAGGCATGGAGGATGGGAAAACCAATATGAAGATATATTTTGCAACTGGCCATTCTGATAGGACTGTCTTTTGGTATAATGGCACCTCACAGCTCAAGATCATCCCTCAGGAAGGAAGCAGGGGCTAAAAATTTATCCCCTGTATTTTCCAACTGCTTCTGTGTTCACCCAACAGGACACTAACACCCCTGCACATTGCACATGTGTGAGTGAGCAAGGGCACCAAGCAGGGTTCTGAAGTGGCATGGATAGGGGAGCCCTGTGGTGGCTGGGAGAAGTGTGCAATGCAGGCGGGTGTGGGAGATGTGAGATCTTGTTGGATTACATTTGTGATGATAACCAGAGCCCACTTAGAGCAAGAAGTAGAGAGAGGGGAGGCCAAGAGGATCTGACAAGGTGAATAGGAGGCACCTAAAATCTGCTTTGGGCCTTCACGGGATATATTTAAGATTCACTGTCCATCCTCAATGAGCTCAAGCAGCCCCTGGATACAAATCCATTTCCTCAACTCTCTGCTTTTAAAAACAGATAATCCAACTGGATCTCCAGAACATGTTTCTAAACAAAATAGTTGTAAGTTTAGTGTTTCAGTAAATAAAGTTAAGCAATTCAAAGTAGGAGTTTCTTAAACTCTTTATTAGTAGAAACAAGCTACTACCATTCACTTGGGGTAAGGTTCAACAGTAACTTTGAAGACCAAATGATGAGAGAATAGTCCATGTTAAAAAAAAAAAAATCCCTGATCACCTGTTCTAATTTGGGATCTACAAGGAAACTTTGCATGTGAGGATATTGCAACCATAGGTGTGTGATAAGCCTGTCGTTTTAAATCATCCTAGTACTGCAAACTCTAGTTATAGACTTGGGGGTGGGTGGGGGGTATGACAAATGGCTCTGTTTACAATGTGCACCTTATATATTAACTCAGTGTTTCATTAATTATTGATTCTATATTACATCACCAGTACTGTTATAGATTCAGGGGATTAAAAACAGTATTAAAATATGGCTGTCTTACGCTCTGGTTGGGGAGCAGATAAACAGGTAAGCAACTGTAAAACAATGTGAGATGTAGTATGGTGCAAGTGAGTGAAGGGGACCCTGAGAAGTAGATGGGGACCTGATTCCAGACAGAAGGGTTCCCAGAGGAGACTCTAGAACAGCTGCCAGCCAAACGGTGGCCTAAAGAAAAGTTGGAGATAGCCTCTGGTGTTGGGGATGGGGAGATGGAGATGGGAGCCCTTGTTGGTGAAGGAACAGCAGGTACACACGCACCTTTACAGGAAAATACAGCCTTAAAGGAACTGCACATCATTCAGTGGAACTGGCAATATGAAAGTTCATAACAGGAAGAGTGACCCATTAAGAGAGATCATGCATGAAGATGTGAGTCACTGGAAAGTTTCAGGCAAGAGTAGAATAAGATTTGTCTTTGAAAGGTCACTTTGATGTTAGTTGGATGGGGTGATATAGCACAGAGGAAGATCAATTATGAAGAGTCTCTATAACCCATAAAGGAACAAAAAAGTCTTAAATTGAGATTTTAGCACTGGGGATGGAGGTCAGGGATTTGAGCCATGAGAATCCATATAACTTGGGATGTAGTGAATGAACTGTATGAATAGAAAACAGAGTCAAGAGTATTCCCAGATTTCTGGCTTGAGCTCCCGGGTGAATGGTGTTACTGTGCACCGATAAGGAAGGCACAGGTTTAGGGGAAGCATGACCGTGGGGGTAAGGATCAGGATAATTAACATAATTTCACTTGTTTAATAATATTTAATAATTATTGTCAATGAATTGAATCAGTTGGCTTTCTCTGTATATTTGAAATAATATAATTAATTTTTTATGAGGCTCTAACAGTAAAAGCAAGGTTAAAATGGAGTAGTAACAAAGTTAGTCAGCCATGTAATCCATACAAATTTCAAACTGTTTAAATCCAGTGTTTGTCATATACACAAGTATTTCTGAAATTCCGAATTGCTCATTAGTCTTCTATAGTTATTTCTAGAGAGATGTATGTTAAAATATATATTTTTTCACAGAATCATTTGAAATTATTCATTGTCTCATGCAATAAAACCATAGTTATTTTATTGCCTGGAAACTGTGTTCAAATTGATGTAGTTCAAAATAGAATGTTTTGAACTCGTTTTAGTATTTTAGGTGAAACAATTTCGTTAACTGCATTTGGCATTCCTAAACAAAGACCAGCCTTAATAATACATTATAATGTAATTATGTAGACCACAAAAGAAAATTCATTTGAAAGTCATCTTTTATCATTTTAGTAACAACAATTGATTATGCACTTTTGTAAGCTTTGATCAGAAGATCAAATCTATGCTCAGATTTCACACACTGCATTTAGTTGCTGTGGCTCCTTAATTTCCTCTAATCTGTAGCATTTCCTCAGTGTTTCATTTTATTTCATAGGCATGACTCTTTGAAGAGTACTGGTTAGTTACTTGTAGAATGTCCTTCAAATTATGTTTGCCTTAGACTTTTTCATGATTATACTGGGATTACACATTATTGGGAAAGATACTGCAGAAGTAATGTGCCTCTTTCAGAGCACCACGTCAAGGGGGCATGGTGGCAATATGTCAACCTTCACTACTTGGCTAAAGAGGCGTTTGCAAATATCTTCCAATGTAAAGGTGTTATGCAAACTTTTCATTCCATAACCGTCCTTTTACATTGGATTTTAAGCAAAGTGGCTCTGGTTTACAAGATTTCGTTCCCTGTATGGCACTTTAAAGGAAGAAAAGATGTGTTTCTTGTTCTAAAATGTGCATTATAGTTTAGCACTTCCACTTGTATTTTTGCATATATTTTTTAGTCCTTTTAAAGAAAAAGAGCAATGTCCTTTTGAAATTTGTGATAACCAGCTACCATGTAGTGTTGCCTCCTCCAAGCATTGTAAGTTAAATTATACATTGATTAAATTGGGCAATGGAAACATGAATAAAAATAAAAATGAATATTTTTAAATTACTGAATATTTGGGGGGAGATACTTTGGACTATTCAAATATTGTGTTTCTGCCTGTATTTTTACCTGCTAATTTTTACATTCATCAGTGGATCTTTCCCTGTGGCCATTATTACTGGGATGTTGTAATGGTGATTTTCTCCGGCTGTTATTATTATTATTATTTAATATTATTATTATTATTTAGCCCTTTTTTACTTCCAGTGCACATAACACTCCAGACTCATTTTGTATTTTTCCTGTTCCAGTGCTGGAATCAACTTAGCCCTGATTCTTTTTATTGAAGAATGTTATTTAGAAACAAAGATTGGGGGAGAAGTAGTGCTCATTGCTCGAGTGCCACTGCGTCTCTCCTCTCTCACTTAAAAGAGCTGGGAAACAAATATATATCTACTAACTCACTCATAAACACATAAATATATTCATATCTGTTTCTATGTCTTTTAGAAGGAGTCCGTATTGATGTCTGTTTCCAATCCAATATCCCAGGATTCCTTCTAGACTTTCCCTTTATTTTTAACTTCTCTCTCCAACAGTGAGAATCCTGGCTCTTATTCTCTACCAGGTATTTCCTAATTTATTTTTAACTCAAACTCCTGTGAGAAACAGATTTACCAACTTGAATACAGTGTCTGTGTACAGTTCCTTTTTTCTTCAATCTTATAGTATCCAGGCAAAGCAATATTTTCCAAAGTTATTTAAGTGTTATTATGTGATTCATTTGTATTAGAGTTCCCCCATATTCTAGTTGATTTTTTAAAATGAACATATAGTAAAATTCACTTTCGTGGTATGTAGTTCTATCCATTTAGACAAATGCATAGAGTTGTATATGAACTACTATACTTTGTACAAAACAATTCCATTGCCCAAAAATTCCCTTGTGATATCCTATTATAAATAACTCCTTCCTTCTATCCCCAACCTGGGCAACTACTGATTTCCCTGGGATAGTTTTTGCCTTTTCCAGAGTGTCACATAAAATGGAATTGTATTTTATTTGATTAGTCTATTTTTATTTGGTTTGATCTTTTTTTTGGTCTTGCTTCTTTCACTTTACAAAACGCATTTAAGCTTCATCCATGTTGTGGGAATCAATAGTCTGTTTCATTGTTTGGTATGGATGGTTATCCATTCAATAGCTGAAGGATATCTGGGCTGTCTCAAATTTCTGTCATTTTTGAATAAAGCTTTGAATGCAGGCTTTTGTGTGAACATAAATTTTTATTTCTCTTAGATTCTTTTGTAGATCCTTTGGGATTTTCTTCATAGATAATTGTGTTATCTGAAAATAGAGGCATTTTTTCTTTTTCTTTTTTTTATCTGTTTGATTTCCATTATTTTCCTTGTGTTATTACACTGGCTAGCACTTTCAGTACAGTGTAAATAGGAGTGATAAGACATGACATCTTGCTCTCAGACTTAACAGGAAAGCATTGTCTCACCATTATGTTAGCTGTAAGTTTTTTGTACATGTTCTTTATTAGGATGAGGAAGATCCCTTCTATTCCTATATTGTTTCAAATGTATTTATTTTTATTTTTTAAAATTCAGTTTTCTTGATATATATTCACATACCATATAATCATCCACAGTGTACAATCAGATGTTCACAGTACCATCATATATATGTGCATTCATCACCACAATAAATTTTCTAACATTTTCCTTACTCCAAAAAAAAAGAATAAAAATAAAAGTAAAAAAAAAAACACCAAAAACATTCCATTCCCCCCAGCCCCCCTAATATTCATTCAATTTTTATCCCCATTTTTCTACTCATCCATCCATACACTGGATAAAGGGAGTGTGAGCCACAAGGTTTTCACAATCACAGAGTCACACTGTGTAAGCTATATTATACAATCGTCTTCAAGTATCAAGGCTAATGGATGGCAGTTCAACAGTTTCAGATATTTCCTTCTGGTTATTCCAATACACTAAAAACTAAAAAGGGACGTCTATATAATGCATAAGAATAGCCTCCAGAATGACCTCTCAACTCCATTTGAAATCTCTCAGCCCTGAAACTTTATTTTGCTTCATTTCTCTTCCCCCTTTTGGTCAATATTTTCTCAATCCCATGATGCCAGGTTCAGGCTCATCCCTGGGAGTCATGACCCACATTGCCAGGGAGATTTACACCCTTGGGAGTCATGTCTCATGTAGAGGAGAGGGCAGCAAGTTTACCTGCTTAATTGGCTTAGAGAGAGAGAGGCCACAATGAGCAATGGAAGAGGTTCTCTGGGGGTGACTCTTAGGCACAATTATAAGTAGGCTCAACCTCTCCTTTGCAGTGACAAGTTTCATAAGAGCAAGCCCCAAGATCAAGGACTTGGCCTATTAAATTCGATAGTCCCTGATGCTTGTGAGAACATCATTAATTCCGCGGGTGGGGAAGTTTAATACCTCCATGTTTTTCCCCAGTCCCTCAAAGTGACTTTGCAAATACTTTTTTATTCTCTGTCCAAATTACTCTGGAATATATCAGGGCTTCACACTAGCCTGTACAGACCAACAAGATCTCACTCCCGATTCAGTGTTCCATGTAATTATGTTGTTTGAATAAACTGACCAATTTATTCAAACTTTAATTACAAGTTAAATTATGTAGTGTGCTACAAAAAATATAGATCCTGCATCAAATAAACATCTTTTCCTTTGGTCCCACACAGAAGTTGAAGTAATGGATGTATATATCATCCTTTACTCTTTAGTCTGATTTGCTTTAGTCCTAATCTAATCTGCTTCATTCATATCTCTAATTGAAGTTTGAACTATTTCTCAGCTTTTAAACATTTGCTGTGTGGGGTAATACTAACATTCATAGCTGCCAAACTCTAGCTCTGAGTCTCAGGTGTCACACAGATACCCAAAGTTTCAGAGACTGACCAGGTTATACACAAAGAGCTCAGCATCTGAGATTTTAGATGCAACAATTGCAACTCAGGAATAGATGTGACTGATGTAAGCACTCACAATCTAGGATCCTTACGTAAGCCTTCCCCTCATAACCTGTGCTCTAAGATTCAGTTCTCAGGGTTTGCACATTAGAGTTAGTCTATGTTAATGAGGCATTATAATGTTTTTGTTTGTTTGTTTCTGACTTATTTCACTCAAAATGCTGTCCTCAGTTTTTTTTTTTTTTTTTGCTTGTTTTTTTTCTGAATGGATGTTAAATTTTGTCAAATGATTTTTCTGCATCTTTTAAGAGAACCATGTGTTTTTTCTTCATTAATCTGTTAATACAGTGGTTTTCATTGATTTTTACATTGTTTGATTTTTGAAAGTTGAACCAGGGTAGTTTAAGTTTACTATTTATATTTTCTTATCTCTCACTTACCACTCAACAGATTTCTGTGTCATCATGCTTCTCATTTCATATAACCTCTATTACTAAGGTAATCGTTTTCATGTTGCATAATTTTCAACATTAATTTAGATAGTACCTATTAATCATTACAACCTTCTAGAAATGTTCTTACCTGGTGTTCTTGTATGATTTATGCTCACTGCTTCCCAATTCCCCTTGCCCTTTCTAGAGATGTATGTTCCCTAGGATTTCTTGCCCTATGTACCTTTTACTTGATATATTTTGTCTCCAAATCTACTTTTTAAGCAATCATATACATACTGGTGACTTCCACATCTGAATCTCCAATACAGAACTCTTTGGTGAGTTCTACATCTAACACATTTACTTGGATAACTGTGATGGTTAGGTTCATGGGTCAGCTTGGCCAGTGATGGCACCCAGGTGTCTGGTCAAGCAAGCACTGGCCTGACTGTTGCTGCAGGGACATTTGTGGCTGGTTAATGAACCAGAAGGATGGTTTATTAAATCATCAGTTGATTGGCTGCAGCTGTGACTAATTACATCAGTGAAGGGCTTGTCTTCCACAATGAGAGAATGGAATCAACTGGATTTAATACAATCAGTTGAAGACTTTTAAGCAAGACAGATAGAGAACCTTCACTTCTTCTTTGGCTGACCAGCAAAGCATTTCCTGAGGAATTCATTGAAGTTACCAATTTATTGCCTGAGGAGTTCATCGAACATCTCCGTTGGAGTTGCCAGTCTGCTGCCTGCCCTATAGAATTTGGATACATGCATACCCACAGTTGCGTGAGACACTTTTAATAATCTTATATTTATAGATATCTCTTGTTGATTCTGTTTCCCTAGAGAACCCTAACTAATACAACAACACTTAGTAATCTTCACACATCACCAAACTGACCAAGTCCCCCAGTCT
Organism: Choloepus didactylus; assembly: GCF_015220235.1. NCBI lineage: Eukaryota > Metazoa > Chordata > Mammalia > Pilosa > Megalonychidae > Choloepus > Choloepus didactylus. The sequence goes on from NC_051308.1 coordinate 23,113,872, forward strand.
AAATCCCTCAAGGTCCCCCTTTTATTTTAGCCTAAATGTTATTAGCCCATCTGCTATGAATACTGCACACCTTTCCTGCTTTATTTCTTGTTGTTGTTGTTTTACCTCAGTTATACTCTTACCTTAATTATACAGAACATTCTATGTTCCCATATCAAATTGTGTCATGTATGTCATACCTGTGAGCCTTTGTAGGTGTTGTTGCTCTTCTGGAATACTCTTTACTCTTTAAATAAGTTCGCCTTTTTCAAAGTTCAGCCTATTTCACTTCCTTTTCAAGGCCTCAGACTCCACCACTCTGCATTGCCCCTAATGGCTAATAATGATTTATTTACTCATCTGCATTTTCATCATGCCAGTTTGCAACTTACAGTGTTATGCTGTAATTTTGCAATTATACAGTAATAATTGATCCACTTCATTCATATCTCTAATTGAAGCCTGAACTGTTTTTCAACTTTATTTAACAGTTGCTGTTTGGAGTAATACTGACATTCATAGCTGCCAAACTCTAGCTCTGAGTCTCAGGTGTCACACAGATTCCCAAGGTTCTAGAGACCAAACGGGTTATACACAAGGAGCTCAGCATCGTTCTACCATCCCTCCACATACACATCCCAACCATTGCTTTTGAGGGAAGGGACTATATATTGATTCCTCAGCACCTATGAAGAGCCCTAGTACATAGTTGACAATAGAAAGATATTTGTTGAATGAATGAATAGCCCTTACCATGAATCTAGAGTTTGTATCCTTGTGAAGGAAATATTAATCTCTCAAAATTTGAGCCTTTTAGTTTTAAGTCAGCCCTTCTTAAGTTAAATTTTAGAGAGAATAGGGTCAGTAATTAAGTTTGGAGCTTTGGATATGGGTTGAAAAATAAAGAGAAATTGAGCTGTAAAGAGGAATGCTGAGGGCTAAGTCAGATCCGGAGGAATATCACATAAATCTGGGTTAAATGAAGGTTTTATAGGAATAGAAAATCAGCATGGGCTGGAGTTTCAGATTCAGAGGGCACCAGAAATATTATAGGGCTCTGGCAATGGGTGCAATGTAGTTGTTGCCAATAGCATATATGCATCATTTAAAGTTACTGTTCTTCAGCTAATGACTTCCTATAGTGTATGCCTCTATGACAAATTTCTGGAGGCTATGAGTATGAGGTGACTCACATCCTAAAGATTAAGTACCATTTGTAATGAATACTCCATAACCAAAACATCATAAAATCGATGCTGCATGACAGACCAACTTCCCTTCTCTCAAGTGATTTGAAGGGTCACTTCTTAAACTTTACCTCTTATTCTTTTAGAAAGAAAATTTATTTGCTGTTATTTTTTAAATCTGTGTTTTTTAAATGTAAAATAAATTATAAACAGAAAACATTAGTGAAGCATTTGCTTAATATTAGAGTGTGAGCCAAAGACAAAGTACGAGTCAAAACTTTGAACCTGGATAAAAACAAATTATGAATCAGCATCTTATTTATCCTTATACTGTTAAAGATAAAGGTCATTTTATTTTGGTTATGTAAATGAAGCTGTTTATAGTAAGTACAGTAGAAAGCTCAACTAATTTCCACTTAATCTACTCTCTGGATTAACTGATGCTATATGTGCCTTCTGTAAAATATAATGACTGATACACATGGAACACTGAAACTTGTGACTAGTGAACTAAACCCTAGAGCAGGGGTTGGCAACTATGGCCCATGAGCCAAATCCAGTCTACTTCCTGTTTTGGTAAATAAAGTTTATTGGAACATAGCCAAAATATTTCACTTGCATACATATTTTCTATGGCAGCTCTAGCACTACAATAGCAGAGGTGAGTAGTTGTGACAGAGACCATCTAGCACACAAAGCCAAAAATTATTACCTGGCCATTAAAAGAAAGTTTGCTGACCCCTGCCCTAGAAGATTTCCATTCTGTGAAATCCATGACTCAGGTATGTTGTCCCAATTCTTAACATACCTACAATAATAAACAGTTGATACTATTTTTAAAAAATTCTGTTTATTGAGATATATTCATGTACCCTATAATCATCCATAGTGTGCAATCAGTTGATCACAGAACCATTATAGAGTTGTGCATTACCACCAAAATCAATTTTTGAAAATGTTCATTACTCCAAAAAAAAAAATTAAAAAAAATTAAAATAAGCATAAAAGCATAAGTAAAGATGAACACCCAAAAAATCCCATCCCCCATCCTCCCTATTATTCATTTGATTTTTGTTCCTACTTTTCTACTCATCTGTCCATACACTGGATAGACAGAGGGTGAGCCACAAGATTTTCACAATCACGCAGTCACATCAGATAAGTGTGACTGTGTGTAAGCACAAAATTATACAATCTTCTTCAGGAATCAAGGCTAATGGGTTGCAGTTCAACAGTTTCAGATATTTCCTTCTAGCTATTCCAATACACTAAAAACTAAAAAGGGATATCTATATAGCGCATAAGAATACACTCTAGAGTGATCTCTCAACTCCATTTGAAATCTCTGATGCTGAAACCTTATTTTGTTTCATTTCTATTCCCCATTTTGGTCAAGAAGATTTTCTCAGTCCCATGATGCTGGGTCCAGGTTCATCCCCGGGAGTCATTTCCCACATTGTCCCATATAAGGGGGAGGGCAGTGGGTTTACCTGTTGAGTTGGCCTAGAGAAAGAGGCCACATCTGAGCAAAACAAAGAGGTTCTCTAGGGGAGGCTCTTAGGCACAATTATCAGTAGGCTCAGCTTCTCTCTTGCAGCACCAAGCCTCACAAGGGAAAGCCCCCAGATCAAGGGCTCAGTCTGCTAAATTGGTAGTCCTCAGTGTTTGTGAGAATATCAGTAATATCCCAGGTGGGGAATTCCAAGATTTCTGCATTTTTCCCCAGTTCCTCAGGGGGGCCTTGCAAACACATTTTTATTCTCTGCCCAAATTACTTTGGGATGTATCAGGATTTCACCTTAACCTGTATAAACCTATGTATTAGTTAGGGTTCTCTAGGGAAACAGAATCAATGAGCGGTATCTATGAATAAAAGTGACTCATGCAACTGTGGATATGCATGAGTCCAAATTCTGTAGGGCAGTCAGCAAACCGTCAACACCAATGAAGATGTCCGATGAACTCCTCAGGAAATGAACCAGCAACTTCGATGAATTCCTCAGGAAATGAACTGGGATCTTCGATGAATGTGTTCAATGAACTCCTTGGGAAACAAACTTGCAACTTCGACGACCTCCTCAGGAAATGCTTCGCTGGTCAGCCAAAGAAGAAGAGAAGGTCCTCTATCTGTCTCGCTTATAAGTCTTCAAATGATTAATTGGATTAAATCCAGCCAACAGCATTCTCTCATTGCGGAAGACGCCCTTTGGTGAGTCATCAGTCACAGCTGCAGCTAACTGATGATTTAATAAATCAGCCTGTTGGTTTATTACCCGGCCACAAACATCCTTGCAGCAATTGTTAGGCCAGTGCTTGCTTGACCAAACAGCTGGGTACTATCACTTGGCCAAGTTGACACATGAGCCTAACCATTACAACCTATGAGATCTTACTTCCTATTCAAAGTTCCATATACTTACAGTGTTTGAATAAACTGCCCATACAAGTTAAATTATTTAGTATGCTACAGAAATATAGATCCTGCACCAAATAAACATCTCTTCCCTTGGTCTGACACAGAAGTTGAAGTTTTGAAACACAGTATTGTCCTTTACCCTTTGGCCTGTTTTGCCTTAGTCCTAACCAGATCTGCTTCATTCATATCTCTAATTGAAATCTGAACTCTTTTTCAGTTTTTTCAACAGTTGCCATATGAGATAATACTTACATTCATAGCTGCCAAGCTCTAGCTCTGAGTTTCAGGTGTCACACAGATACCCACTTTTCCAGACTGACCAATCTATTATGCACAAAGATCTCAGCATCTCAGAATTTAAAGATAACCACTACAACTCAGGAATAGATGTGACTTCTGTAGGAGCCTGCAATCTAGGGAACTTTGTAATAAGCATTCCCCTGATGACCTGTGCTCTAAGATTCAATTCTCAGAGTTTACACATTATAGTTAGTCCATATTAGTGAAGCATTATAATGTTTGTTTTTTCATTTCTGGTGTACTTCACTCAAAATGCTGTCCTCAAAATCCATTCACCCACTTGCATGTCTTACAGCTTCACTCCTTGCAGTTGTTCAATTTTCTATTGTATGCGTATACCACAGTTCACCATTCTTGTCATCAGTCAATGTACCCTTAGGCCACCCCCCACCTCCATCCATTGAAAATCCTGAATATAGAGGCCATAAACACCAGTGTGCAAATGTCCATTCATGTCCCTGCTCTCAGGTCTTCCAAGTACTTACCCAATAATGAGGTGCAGGACCTTATGGCACCCACATACTTCGCTTCTTGTGGAACCACAATACTGTCTTCCAGATAGGCTATACCATTCTACTTCCCAACCAACAGTGAATAGGTACATCTCTCTCTCCATGTTCTCTCCAGCACTTGTATACCTCTGTATTTTTTCCCTGCAATTTTATAGAGATATATTCACATTCCATACAGTCATCTATGGTGTACAATCAGTTGTTCACAGTATCATAATATAGTTTGTGTTCATCAGCACAATCAGCACTTGAACATATTCATTACTCAAAAAAAAGTAAAAGAGAATAATAAAAAACATAAAAGAAAAAATAAAAATAAAATAAAATACAACAATAAGGTCAGACAACCACACCACTACCAAGAATTCCCTCCCCTCCCTTATGTCTCCCTCTCATAGGCATTTAGCTTTGGTATATTGCCTTTGTTACATTTAATGAGAATGTATTACAATGTTACTGTTAACCATAGACTCCAGTTGCATTGATTATATTTTCCCCCAATACCATCAATTTTGCAGCACCTTGCAATGTTGAAATTCATTTGTTCTCCCACATGTAAACACATTTTTATATTTGTATATTTGGTCACCATCATTGATCAGTCAATTTTCACTAAGTTACACAGTCCAATCTTTATCATCTGTTTTTTCTTCTGGTGTCATACACGTCCCTAGCCCTCTTCTTTCAACTTTACTCACAGATATCTTTGTTCAGTGTACTTGCAATATGGTGTTACCATAGCACCATATTATGCTCTCCATTTCTGGATCTATACAATCAATCCTGTTGAACATTCCATATTCCTTCAATATCAAATACCTGATCTCAACCCTCTTATCTCCTGACAACATGTGTTCTCAGCTTTAACTCTCTACGTTTGCTCATTAAAGTTAGTTCATATTAGCGAGACCATACAATATTTGTTCTTTTGTTTCTGGCTACTTTGTTCAATGTAATGTCCTCAAGGGTCAGCCACGTTATTATATGTTCCATGACTTTGTTCTGTCTTACAGCTGTGTAATATTGCATCAAATGTATACACCACAGTTTGTTTATCCATTTGTCTGTTGTTGGACATTTGGGTTGTTTCCATCTCTTGACAATCATGAATAACACTGCTATAAATGTCAGTTTACAAATGTCCATTTGTGTATTAGCTTTCTGTTCCTCTGAGTATATACCTAGTAATGGAATTGCTGGATCATATGGCAACTCTATACTTACCTTCCTGAGGAAACGCCACACTGCCTTCCAGAGTGGTTACACCGTTGTACATCCCCACCAACAGTGAGCAAGTGTACCTCTTTCTCCAACTTCTCTCCAGCACTTATAATTTTCTATGTTTTTGTTTTGTTTTGTTTTGATAATGCCCATCCTAGTAGGTATAAGATGGTATCTCATTGTGGTTTTGATTTGCATTTCCCTAATAACCAGTGAAGTTGAGCAACTTCTTATATGTGTTTGTGCCATTTGTATTTCCCTTTCAGAGAAGTGTCTGTCCATGTCTTTTGCCCATTTTAATTGGTTTGTTTCCCTTTCTGTTGTTGAGTTGTAGGATCTCTTTATATATTCTGGATATTAAACCCTTATCTGATATGTGGTTGCCAAATATTGGGTCCCATTTCATAGGCTGCCTTTTTAGTTTTCTGACAAAGTCCTTTGATGTAAAAAAAGTGCTTAATTTTGAGTAGATGCCATTTGTCTATTTCTTCTTGCATTGCTCACACTTTGGGTGTAAGGACTGGGAAACCACCTCCTAACACAAGCTCTTTAAGATACTTCCATACATTTCCTTCCAAGCATTTTAAGTTCTTAGCTCTAATGTTTAGGTCTTTGATCCATTTTGAGTTAATTTTTGTATAAGGTGTGAGACAGGAGTCCTCTTTTATTCTTTTGGAAATAGATATCCAATTCTCCAAACACCATTTTTTGAAGAGGCTGCTCTGTCTGAGTTGCATTGGTTTGACTGCTTTATCAAAGATCAATTGTACTTAGATGGGAGGGTCTATTTCAGAACACTCAATTCAATTCCAGTGGTAGGTATATCTGTCTTTATGCCAGTACCATGCTGTTTTGATGACTGTAGCATTGTAGTATGCTTTAAAATCAGGTAGTGTGAGACCTCCCACTTCATTCCTCTTTCTCAAGATATTTTTGGCTATTTGGGGCACCTTGCCTATTCTGGTTTGCCAATGCTGCCATTATGCAAAACACCAGAAATGGATTGGCTTTTGTAAAGGGAGTTTATTTGGTTACAAAGTTACAGTCATAAGGCCATAAATTGTCCAAGGTAAGGCATCAGCAATAGGGTACCTTCACTGGAGAAAGGCCATTGGCATCTGGACAACTTCTGTTAGCTGGGAAGGCACATGGCTGGTGTCTCCTTGCTTCCAGGTTATTTCAAAATGGGTTCTCCAAAATGTCAGTGTCAGCTTTCAATGGCTGTCTTCAAATGTGTTCCTCAGCTGCAGCAAGCGTCTGAACCTGTGTGGCTCTTTTTAAATTACCCCAGTAACCAATCAAGATCCACGCTGAATGGGCGGGGCCACACCTCCATGGAAATAATCCAATCAAAGGTATTACCCACAGTTGTTTGGGTCAAATATCCATGGAAACAACCTAATCCAAAGATTCCAACCTAATCAACACTAATTCGTCTGCCCCCACAAGATTGCATTAAAGAACATGGCTTTTTCCGGGGGGTATAATATACCCAAACTGGCACATGGCCCTTCCATATAAATTTGGTTATTGCTTTTTTTTATTTCTGCAAAGTAAGTTGTTGGGATTTTAATTGGTATTGCATTGAATCTATAAGTCAGTTTAGGTAGAATTGACATATTAATTATATTTAGTCTTCCATCCATGAAGTTGGTATGGTCTTCCATTTTTTGGCATCCTATTTGATTTCTTTTAGCAGTTTCTTATAGTTTTCTATTTATACATCTTTTGTGGCCTTGGTTAAGTTTATTCATAAATATTTGATTCTTTTGGTTGCTATTGTAAATGAAATCTTTGTCTTGAATTCCTTGTCCTGTTGCTCATTACTTGTGTATAGGAACACTACTGGTTTTTGCATGTTAATCTTGTATCCTGCCACTTTGCTGTATTCATTGATTAGCTCTAGTGGCTTCACTGTAGATTTTTCTGGATTTTCTACATATAGGATCATGTTATCTGCAAATAGTGAAAGTTTTACTGCTTCCTCTCCAATTTGGATGCCTTTTATTTCTTCTTCTTGCCTAATTGCTCTAGCTAGAATTTCCAGCACAATGTTGAATAACCATGGTGATAGTGGGCATCCTTGTCTTGTTCCTGATCTTAGAGGGAAAGCTTTCAGTCATTCCCCATTGACTATGATGTTAGCTGTGGGTTTTTCATATATTGCCTTTATAATATTGAGAAAATTCCCTTCTAATCCTTTCCTTTGAAGCGTTTTCATCAAGAAAGGATGTTGAATTTTGTCAAATGCCTTTTCTGCATTGATCGAGATGATTATGTGGTTCTTTCACTTTGATTTATTGATGTGTTGTTTTACATTAATTGCTTTTCTTTTGTTGAACCAGCCTTGCATACCTGGAATAAATTCCACTTTGTCATGGTGAATAATTCTTTTAATGTGCTTCTAGGTTCAATTTGTGAGATTTTTATTGAGGATTTTTCCATCCGTATTCATGGAAGAGATTGGTCTTTAATTTTCCTTTTTCATAGTATCTTTGTTTGACTTTGATATTAGGGTGATATTGGCTTCATGGTATGAGTTAGGTAGCTTTCCCTCCTCTTCAATTTTTTTGAAGAGTTTGAACAGGATTTGCATTAATTCCTTCTTGAATGCTTGGTAGAATTCACATGTGAAGCCATCTGTTCCTGTGCTTTTCTTTGTCTGGGAGCTTTTTGATTACTGACTCAATCCTTTTACTTGTGATTGGTTTGTTGAGGCCATCTATTTCTTCTTGAGTCAGTTTTGTTTGTTGATGCTTTTCTAGGAATTTGTCTATTTCATCTAAGTTTTCTACTTTACTAGCATATGGTTGCTCATAGTTATCCTCTCATTATCTCATTTATTTCTGCGAGGTCAGTAGTTACGTCCCCTTTACCATTTCTGATTGTACTTATTTGCATCTACTCTTTCTTTTTTGTTGTTACCCTACCTAAGGGTCCATCGATTTTATTGATGTTCTCAAAGAACCAGCTTCTGGCTTTGTTGATTCTCTCTATTGTTTTCCTGTTCTCAATTTCATTTATTTCTACCCTAATATTTGATATTTCTTTCCTTCTGTTTGCTTTTGCATTAATTTGCTGTTCTTTCTCTAGTTCCTCCAGGTTAACAGTTAATTCCTCAATTTTTGCTCTTTCTTCTCTTTTAATATAGGCTTTTAGGGCAATAAATTTCCCTCTCAGCACCGCCTTTGCTGCCACCCGTATGTTTTGATACATTATGTTTTTGTTCTCATTTGCCTCAAGGTATTTACTAATTTCTCTTGTATTTTCTTCATTACACACTGGTTGTTGAAAAGGATGTTATTTAGCCCTCATGTATTTGTCAATTTTCCAACCTTCTGCTTGTTATTCATTTCCAACATCATTCCATTATGATCTGAGAAAGGTTTTTTTTTTTTTTTTTTTTTTGTAATATCAATATTTTTAAATTTGTTGAGACTTGCTTTGTAACCTAACATGTGGTCTATACTAGAGAGTGATCCGTGAGCACTTGGGAAGAATGTGTATCCTGTTGTTGTGGGGTGTAGTATTCTATAAAAGTCTGTCAAGTCTAGTTAGTTTATCAGACAAGTCAACATCTCTGTTTCCTTATTGATTCTCTGTCTAGATGTTCTGTCCGTTGATGGGAGTGTTGTATTAATGTCTCCAGCAATTATTTAAGGAGTATCTACTTTTCCTTTCAGTGTTGTCAGTGTTTGCCTCAAGTATTTTGGGGCACTCTGGCTCAATGCATAAATATTGTGATTTCTTGATGAATTGTCCCTTTTATTAATATATATACTTCTTCCTTGTCTCTTTTGTTTCACATATGAAGTCTAATTTGCCTGATATTAATACAGCTACTCCCACTTTTTTCTGGTTGTTGTTTGCATAATATATCTTTTTCCAACCTTTCACTTTCAGCCAAGTTTTGTCCTTGGGTCTAAAGTGAGTTTCTTGAAGACGGCATTTAGATGGGTCCTGTGTTTTTAATCCATTCTGCCATCCTGTGTCTTTTTTTTTTTTTTTTCATTTTTATTGAGATTGTTCAGATACCATACAATTATCCAAAGATCCAAAGTGTACAATCACTTGCCCCTGGGTACCCTCATACAGCTGTGCATCCATCACACTTAATTTTTGTTCAATTTTTAGAAACTTTTCATTACTCCAGACAAGAAATAAAGTGAAAGATGAAAAAAAAAGAAAAGAAAAGGAAACTCTAATTCTCCCCTATCCCTAACCAACCCCCCTCAATTGTTGGCTCTAGTATTGATATAGTACATTTGTTACTGTTTATGAAAAAATGTTGAAATACTACTAACTGTAGTATATAGTTTGTAATAGGTATATAGTTCTTCCGTATATGCTCCTCTATTATTAACTTCTAATTGTTATTGTCATACATTTGTTCTGGTTCATGGAAGTGATTTATAGTATTTGTACAGTTGATCATGGACATTGCCCACCATAGGATTCCGTTTTATACATTCCCATCTTTTGACCTCCAACTTTCCTTCTGGTAACATATATGACTCTGAGCTTCCCCTTTCCACCTCATTCACACACCATTTGGCGCTGTTAGTTATTCTCACATCTTTCTACCAACACCCCTGTTCATTTCCAAACATTTAAGTTCATCCTAATTGAACATTCTGCTCATACTAAGCAACCACTCCCCATTCTTAAGCCTCATCCTATATCTTGGTACCTTATATTTCATGTCTATGAGTTTACATATTATAATTAGTTCCTATCAGTGAGACCTTGCAATAATTGTCCTAATGTGTCTGGCTTATTTCACTCAGTATATTGCCCTCGAAGTTTTGTCATCAACCCATTTTTTTTTTTTAATATGGTTTTGTTCACTCACCATACATTCCATCCCAAGTAAATAATCGATGGTTCTCTGTATGGTCATACATTTATGTGTTCACCACCTTCACCACTATCTATATAAGGGCATCTACATTTCATCCACAAGGTAGGAGGGAGAGTCAAAGAAGGTAGAGAGGAAAAAGAAAGAGGAAAAAAAATGACAGCTAGGAAGTAGCAAAAGGATAAGTAACCTTAAATCAAAGTAAAGAGTCAGACAATACCACCAATGTCAAGTGTCTAACATGCCTCCCCTATCCCCCCTCTCTTATCTGCATTCACCTTGGTATATCACCTTTGTTACATTAAAGGAAGCATAATACAATGATTCTATTAGTTACAGTCTCTAGTTTATGCTGATTGCATCCCTCCCCCAGTGCCTCCCCATTTTTAACACCTTGCAAGGTAGACATTTGCTTGTTCTCCCTTGTAAAAGAACATATTTGTACATTTTATCACAATTGTTGACTACTCTAGATTTCACCAAGTTACACAGTCCCAGTCGTTATCTTTCCTCCTTTCTTGTGGTGTCTCACATGCTCCCCACCTTCCTCTCTCAACCATATTCATAGTTACCTTTGTTCAGTGTACTTACATTGTTGTGCTACCATCTCCCAAAATTGTGTTCCAAACCACGCACTCCTGTCTTCTATCACTCTGTAGTGCTCCCTTTAGTATTTCCTGTAGGGCAGGTGTCTTGTTCACAAAGTCTCTCATTGTCTGTTTTTCAGAAAATATTTTGAGCTCTCCCTCATATTTGAAGGACAGCTTTGCTGGATATAGGATTCTTGGTTGGCGGTTTTTCTCTTTCAGTATCTTAAATATATCACACCACTTCCTTCTTGCCTCCATGGTTTCTGCTGAGAGATCCGCACATAGTCTTAGTAAGCTTCCTTTGTATGTGATGGATCGCTTTTCTCTTGCTGCTTTCAGGATTCTCTCTTTGTCTTTGACATTTGATAATCTGATTATTAAGTGTCTTGGCATAGGCCTATTAATATCTCTTCTGTTTGGAGTACGCTGCGCTTCTTGGATCTGTAATTTTATGTCTTTCATAAAAGATGGGAAATTTTCATCAATTATTTCCTCTATTATTGCTTCTGCCCCCTTTCCCTTCTCTTCTCCTTCTGGGACACCAGTGATACGTACATTATTGCACTTTGTTTCATCCTTGAGTTCCCGGAGATGTTGCTCATATTTTTTCATTCTTTTCTCCATCTGCTCCTTTGCGTGTAGGCTTTCAGGTGTTTTGTTCTCCAGTTGCTGAGTGTTTTCTTCTGCCTCTTGAGATCTGCTGTTGTATGTTTCCATTGTGTCTTTCATCTCTTGTGTTGTGCCTTTCATTTCCATAGATTCTACTAGTTGTTTTGTTGAACTTTTGATTTCTGCCGTATACATGTCCAGTGCTTCCTTTACAGCCTCTATCTCTTTTGCAATATCTTCTCTAAACTTTTTGATTTGATTTAGCATTAGTTGTTTAAATTCCTGTATCTCAGTTGAAGTGTACGTTTGTTCCTTTGACTGGGCCATCACTTTGTTTTTCTTAGTGTAGGTTGTAATTTTCTGTTGTCTAGGCATGGTTTCCTTGGTTATCCAAATCAGGTTTTCCCAGACCAGAACAGGCTCAGGTCCCAGAGGGAAGAAATATTCAGTATCTGGTTTCCCTGAGGGTGTGTCTTAGAAAATTGCTCCACCCTGTGATGCCTCAGGTCACTGTGCTTTTCTGCCCAGCAGGTGACGCCTGTTAGCCTATAATTCTTGACTGGTGTGAGGAGGTGTGGCCGTGTTCCCCCAGGCTCTGGGGTCTGGTTCTGAATAGAAAGGGCCCCACCCCTTTCCTCCTAGAGAAGACAGAGCCCCCAGGTGGAGGTCATTAGCATTTCAATGGTCTCTCTCTCTGCTTGTGCTGTTTCCACCCTTCTCCGCTTCAGAGCCCTGGAAACTGTAAATGACTGAGGCTTTCTCCACTGAGCCAAAAAAGAAACAGATAGTCCCCTTCAGACCCAGTCCAAGGCGACCCTCCAGCTCTCCCAGGTCAGTCGTCACCCAAAGCCTCTGTCTTTTTTTGGGGGATGCGTACCTGTAGTGAGCAGTTCACACTCGCTACTTAAAACCCCAGTTGGAGCTCAGCTGAGCTATATTCGCTTGCTGGGAGAGAGCTTCTCTCTGGCACCAGGAGGTTTTGCAGCTCGGGCTATGGGGGAGGGGGTCCCACGACTTGATTCTGCAGGTTTTACTTACAGATTTTATGCTGTGTTCTCGGGCATTCCTCCCAATTCAGGTTGGTGTATGATGAGTGGATGGTCTCGTTTGTCCCCCTGCAGTTATTCTGGATTATTTACTAGTTGTTTCTGGTTTTTTGTAGTTGTTCCAGGGGGACTACTTAGCTTCCACTCTTCTCTATGCCGCCATCTGGCCCCTCCTCCCATCCTGTGTCTTTTTATTGGAGAGTTTAATCCATTCACATTTACCGTTACTACTGTAAGGGCCGTACTTTCTTCTACCATTTTGTGTTTTGGATTTTTTATGGCATATCTTATTTTTTTCTCTCTCTCTCCTTTCACACTTCCTGATAGTCTTTATTTCTATGCTCTTCTCCATAACTCTCTCTCCTGTCTTTTCCTATCAGCCTTAGCACTCTCTTTGTATTTCTTGTAATGCAGGTCTCTTATTCACAAACTCTATGTCTGTTTGTCTGAAAATATTTTAATCTCTCCCTCATTTTTGAAGGATGGTTTTGCTGGATAAAGAATTCTTGGTTGACAGTTTTTCTCTTTCACTATCTTAAATATATCATACCATTGCCTTCTCGTCTCCATGGATTCTGCACAGAAATTCTTACACAGTTTTATCTAACTTTCCTTGTATGTGATGGATTGCTTTTTCTCTTGCTGCTTTCAGAATTCTCTCTTGGTCTTTGGCATTGGACCACCTGATCAGTAAGTATCTTTGAGTAGGTCTATTGAGATCTCTTCTGTTTTGGGTATGGTGCACTTCTTGAATGTGTAATTTCAAAAAAAAAATAAGCATGTGTTTGTCTGCTTCATGTTGTCATTCAGTTCCCTAAGATGCTGCTCATATTTTTCCATTCTTTTGTCTATCTGTTCTTTTGTGAGTATGATTTCAAATGTCCTGTCTTCCATTTCACTGATCCTTTCTTCTGCCTCTTCAAATCTACTGTTGTATGTCTCCATTTTTTTTTTTTTTTCATCTCTTCTGTTGTGCCTTTCATTCCCGTAAGTTCTACCATTTGTTTTTTCAAGCTTAGAAATTCTCCTTTATGGTCATCCAGTGTCTTCTTTATATACTTTACCTCTTTTGCCACATTTTCCTTCAGCTTGTTTATTTGATTTAGGAGATTTGTTTGAACATCTTTAATTATTTGTTTCAATTCCTGTATCTCAGTTGAAGTGGTAGTTTGTTCCTTTGGCTAGTCCCTGTTTTCATTTTTCCTATTATGGCTTGTTATTTTTATCTACCTAGGCATCTGGTTTTCTTGATTAGTTTATTCTGGAGCTTGTTTTCACTCTTTTACCTAGGGTTTTCTTGTTGGTTGGCTTTGTTCTCTGTTGGCCTTCAGGTGAACTTACTCTAGACCTCTAACATAGCTTCTGTTTAGTTCATAAGAATTTTTCAGCTCTTGTTTTTATGGTTCTTTCCCTGCTTTTTTGAAACCTTTTTGTGAGACAGTCTCCCCAGGTAGGATTGACTCCATTCAAATTTTCCCAGGCCAGATAGGCCAGGTCTTAGTAAGGGGGTATCAGGTTTCCCTGAGGATGTGACCCTGCAGGTTGTCATACCCTCTTGTGAAGCCTCTAGACTGCATTTTTCCTATCCTGTCCAACAGGTGACACTTGTCAACCCACAGCTCCCACCAGTGTAAAGAGGTACCACGGTTGCCTTTAATTCTCTACAGGCCCTGTCCCTGCCAGGGGCATGGCTGACTCAAGCTTCTTTCTGTTTTTCAGGCCCTGGGTTCTGAGTTCTCAGAAGGAGGGCCACCTTGCGCTGGGCCCTGCCCCCACGTTTCTTGGGGAAATTATGCCCTTTAGGAAATTGTCTCCCTCACTCTACTCATTTATTTGTCTCTCAGACCTATCTTAGGTCCATCCTTGCCTGGGTCCAGCTGCCAATTGCAAATATCTGAGGTTTTTTGTAATGAGCTACTTAGAAATGTTATTTAGAAAAAGAAAAGAAAAAACAAAATCCCTTTTCAAGGCCTTTCCCCAGCCCTCCAGTTTTGTCAGTCCCAGTCTAGACTATATAAAGACTATATAAAGACACACCCTTTAGGCTACTGTCTCTTTCACCTGAATAGTTACTCTCAGACAAGTTTAATTCCACCTTTGCCCAGGGCAGTGCTGAAGCAGAGACTCTGATGGGCTATTGAAAACAAAAAGAGAAAGAGCCAGAGAGCAAGAAAAGAAAAGAAGAAAAGAAAAGAAAACACAATGCTTTTCAGAGCTGGACCCCAGTTCCCTGGGTTTGCAAACAAGAAACTGAGTTGGTACCTATTTCCATATATGTGCCCCTTTTTCTTGGAACCCAACACTTTTCCAGCATTCTGAGCCCCTCCAACTCAAAAGTCTCTGTTTATTTTGTTGGTGGTGTTGTTAGCCCTGTCTCCTCTCTGCCAGACTGATTCTTCCTGGTTCCTTTCCTGTCTGCTCTTGATTTATCTGTGCTTGGAGCTTTTATTCAGCATCACATACAATATTAATTAATTCTGCAATTGGGGCTGGGTTGAGACCCCCTCCTTGCTCCCAGCACAGATTGTTTCTTTTTCCCTCAGGAAACCAGCTCCAATACAGTCTGCCAACCCCAGCGGGGGGTGGGGTGGGGTGGGTGGGGGATGATGAAGGAGGGGTGCTAGCCCCCTGGCTGGGGAAACTTATAGTTCTTCACTGCGATCTTAGCTGTTCCACCCATGCCAGACTGGTGTGCAATGCATGCTAGTCACAGAAGTACCCAAAATGGCTGTTCCATACAGTTCCTGGCTATTTACCAGCTGCCTTAGAGAGGTAACTAAATTACACACCTTACACTCCACCATCTTGCCCCACCTCCAGTTGATATCATGTTAATTAAATATCCCAGAAACAGATGATACATAAGTCCAAGAACAAAAAAAAAAGTGGTTTTGATTTTATGTACAAAAAATGTTCAATGACTTAGAGAAAGATAATAAAAGCAAATAGTGATATTAAATTAAGATGGAACTATCATGTAAAATGCTAGGATTCTGCACTAAGATGCCTTTAAAGTTTTTCTTGTTTCTTACTCCACTCCATAGATACCAAAATTGGAAATTGTAAACAATGAATTATAGGTGTAATTTACACCCCTCCCTCCAACACAGACAAGATGTGGAACTCGAATCAGTAGATCCTTTGTCAATGAATAAGTTCTGGCCTTCCAACAAAGATTGCCAAGGCCAAAGTTTTACATCAAAATATGGGTTGTTTAGGCATTAGGAAAAAGGTCCTGGTATCCATTTATTGAATATTGAGATTTTTTGAAATATCTGATTTACCTGTGCTCAAAAAGGGATGATTAACATTATTTAATCTTGGTTGAAGAAGAACTTCAAAAGATGGATAAAATGGGTTTAATTTTAATATTTCTCAGAATTATAGGACACATATCAGAGCAGAATAAAATAAATTAAATATTCATTGTTGCCAGAACCTAAACATTGCAAGTTTTCTTTTTTCTGTTTTTGGTATTATTATAGTTATTGGAAAATCACTACTAAATTGTAGGGCTTTTAAAATCTTTCATGATTTATCTTTACCAATTTGCTATCCTCACAAAAGTCAGTATGGATTAATTCTGAATTATTCAAAGACATTCATGAATAAGTATCTAGTAAGGTGTTTTCTAGATAGCACTTCTTTCCTTTCAGATATGAAGAACTAAACCACAGTCATTTATTTACCCCCAAATGTAATAACTTTGATCTAGCTGGATCAAGAAGCTCTAAAAATGTTCAAAGAGATAACACAAGAAAAAATTCTGGGTTATGTTTTTGAAAAAATAGAAAATAAAATTATACAATTATTTTAAAGTCTTCCATATAAAGTATATAATTTTGTTATGTTAGTTGGAAGTGAAATTCCTGATAAATTTGCTTATCTAATAGTAAATGTTGCCATAAGTTGACACTCTACAGAAAATCCTGTACTACACTATAAAAAGATAATGAAAATATACTATTTATTAATCTCAGACATTAAAGTTTATAGTGATTTACAGGAAAATGACATACCGTAAAGGATAAATGGCACTGATCTTTTCAAAAATAGTAAGTAATATTGGAACTATGTAGTATGTGACTGAAATAGGTGGATCTAAGTATAAAACGGAGGAGGAGGAAGGTGGGGAAGGAGGAGAATGAAAAAGACGAGGAGAGATCAAATTAAAGTTAAAAAATTTCTCTGAGAGGAGCCAAAGATGTACTAGACATACTTTTATATAAAACTAGATGGCAAGCCAAAAAAAAATAAAAAATTAAAAAAAAAAAAAATAAATAAACCCCCTTTATAAAAGCCAAAAAAAAAAAAAAAAAAAAAAACTAGATGGCAACCAAAATAAAGTTGATGATGCTCATTTATAAAATGGAGGTATTATTTTGGGGAAAATGAATTTATTTTATAGACAGCATTACTGAAAATTTAATTTATAAAAACAACATCCAAAATAACTCTTTTAAGGTATTTAAGTATATAAAGTATAACTTTTCAATTAATAAATTAATTACTGATCTCCTTTAAAAATTTTATAGCCATGTTGATTAAAATACAGAGAATATTAAGAACATATAACCTTAGACCAACAAGGGACTTTGTGGGTTATCTAAATCAATATACTAAACAGTGTTGTCAATATAATTCCATCCATACAGTGGATCTCCTCTGTATCATAAATTACAATGAGTTTCCAGAGAGGAAAGAACCAAGATAAAGGATAAAAGGAGAACAAGAAGTCAAATCCTAGGAATTCAAATCCTAGGAATTCAAAAATCAGTATCAAGTAAAAAATGGCCAGAAGTGAGAATCTAGGCAAATTTGGAAACAAGGAGAGAGACCCAGTTTCCTCACCTCAAAATTGCCCTGGGGACATGGTTTGCATCTATTAGTCAATGGGCACATAATCATCTCTGGATGTTTTGGGTTGGTTTAAGGAAACTAGGGTCAGAGAGGATAAACACAGCACTTCACTTTGTTTCATCTCTGCATATCACACAGACTCTGCTTTGGCATTTCCTGGAATAAAATGACAAGTTATTTTTACTATTTTGTTAGAAAACTGTTCCTTGTATTGACCCCATATTCTAACTTTGTCACTTTTAACACATCTGAAGGAGTTTGACCCTTCTTCTGAAGGAAAATGTTAAAACATTTAATAACATTTAGTACTCTCTGGATTTTTCACTGATCATATTAAATGCCACAATTTTCTTGTAAACCCTAGAATGAAACCTGTACTCATTGTTTGTTATTTGCATAAACTTTCTTTGCACATAAATCAGCTTCTCTATGTGTTATCTAGAAAGGAGCATCATGAAGCAGTTGTTCTTTATCAGAGGAAGTGGAATTATTACTTCCCAATTGGAGACTATGCTCACTACTATTAATGTTGTGGATTTTTTCAGGAAGTCAGGCAACAAGAGTTGTCTCCAAATGAACTGGTAGTTAATAATCCATCATTGCCATCAGGCCTTAGTCACACACTGCCTCTGCTCAGCAAGCAAAGTTTCTTTTATCCTATACATACATAGATGAACATTTGAGCTTATTGAATGATATTGAGTCAATATGTGTGAAACACTTATGAATATTAGTTTGCCAAAATTCTAATAGAATTCAGAATTTTGATGTAGGTTTCAAAAAAGTGAATGTAATGAAAGTAATTGAGAATGCTTTTCTGGAGAAGTCAAGAGGGAGATTTGTCTTCAAACATTTAAATATTTGCCATATGAAGAGGAAATGGAGGTCAGATTTCCTTGAGTGTCAGAGAAATTTTCCATGCCACAGCACAGAGGGAAATACCACAAGAGAACACAGTGTTCTTTCTCTTGAGAAGACAGGGATTGGAGTTTGGAGAGTCCAGAGTGCCTAGTTAAATACATGCATGAACAAGCATATATTTGGCAGATGAAAAACGTAAGCTTAGGGACACTAAATGACTTCTCCAAGTAAACACACCTATATTATAGTAACAATTTCAAGTACATTATGTCACTGATCCTTTGAGGTAGAGCTTTTTAAAATTCCTATTTCATAAACCAGGAAAACAAAGTTCAGAGAGGATATGAGTTGCCCAAATTTACCAAAATAGTATGTGAACAGAACAAATACTTAAGATTTCTCCACCTAAGTAACCTGGGATGGTGTCAGAAACCACATCTTTTGCTTCCCTTCTAAATGGTTGTTTCATTTTTTTTTTTCTGGTTTATTAGTTGTTATGGTGGGAGGGTGATTTCCATAGCTTTTAATCCTTCATGGGCAGAAGTGGAAGTCTCCAGTATTCTTCCTTAGTGATTTAGTTGCTAAGGTGTATTTAATTCCAAACCATGGCAGTGTACTAGCATATATGATTTGAATATAAGTAAGACATGTTTTTTTCAAGGATCTTAAAATCCCAGGGCAAAAAGACATGCACAGTAGTAAGTATAACATGATGTAATATATACAAAGTAGCATATGTTACTTGTGAAATTATTTGGAAAGTGAGTGACACAATGATATCAATAAATTCTGGCTGAAGTCATAGGAGAAATCTTCTTGGGGAGGTGATATATTTGATCCAGATCTTGAAGTATGAAAAGCATTTTAACAGATGGAGAGGAGGTGGAAAGTCTTCTGTTAAGCCTTCCCCACCCCTTCAATCATAATTTGTTGCCCACTGTTTTGTATTTTGCTTTCAGATTTATTATATCAGTTATTTCTGATTGCTTTATAGTATGACTGTGTGGGTGGATAACTGCGTCACCTCCACAGCAGTGAGCTCCTTGGAAGCAGGAAATATATATCTAGTGTGATTCATCTTTGCATCACTCTCCCTCAAATTTAAGTTACAGTCCTCTTAAGCTGGAATCTTCTATCTTCTTGCCAAGTGCAGCAAACCTGAGAAAATAATATTATGAAATGAGAGGCCTGGTGTTAAATTGAATAGAGGGTAAAAAGAGTCAGGGAAGGATCAATAAGTATCAAGTGCCATCTAATTACAGTTCAGATATCATTATAATGTGCATTAAGGGTTTTGTCAAATTCTCTGTTGTATTAGGAACTACTTGAAATGGTAATCTTTTCACTAAACAGAGATGTTCAGTGTTGTAATATTTTTACCAAGTTATGACCTATATTAAATGTGATCACTTATGTGAGATTTTTTAAAAATAAAAACAGACATGTATGTCATGATGTGAGAAGGTTTGAAAATGAGATAGGGGTGTTTTCTAGTAACCATGAAGGAGTCTGGAAGAAGAGAAATCAGAACGAAACCAGTACAGCCTTCCCATTTCTCTCAACTTCAGATTCAGGGAAAGAGTAAGAGAAATAAGTTAAAAATGGGAAATTACAGATTAGATTCCTAATATAGTAAAAAAATTATGTATTGAACTAAAAAATTTAGCTTACAAAAACTTTCAATCAGTCAAAATTTATAAGTTAGTGCATCTTATCTAATGAAATTATATATACAGTTTTGAGTAACAGTGTAATTAATATAAATAATTATCTTTTTGGTGAGAGATCTTATTTTTATAGATTAAAGCTGATATGAACAATTACAATTAAAAACAAGACAAATTTTAAATAACTATGCTATATAATATCATAAACCTCTGTAATATAAACATTAAGCCTTCAAAATAAGGAGTATCTTATTCTGTAGTAAGTATATGGGTATCATTAGGAAGATGGAGTAACTGAAGTTTGGATTGAAGAAGCAAAAGAGACTGTATATCTGAGATGGATGAGAGAACTACCTTGACTTTGAAAACTGACTTGAAAAATTGTTTGTATCTTAAATATTATGAATCAAATCATGCTTTAATTGTCCTGTGGCTAATTCTGGGGTACAATGTCAAAATGTGTTTATTATTGGATTTTCTCTAATTGTATTCTATTGCCGTTTGAAATGCATTTTACAACTTTTAGGCAGACTTTGAAGCATAGATATTTGCCTTGTTTGATCTAAGCTTATGAGAATGTTAGTCTATCAAAATGCCATGATGTGAATTAGCAGCTCAGTGAATATCTGTAAATTATGAAATGAATGTCAATGAATTTATTTTCTGTGAACTATCTTACTAAATATAGCTTTTCTCTCATGGTCCAGGATGATTCCAAGATATCCAGTAAAGTGTAGTCTTATGGATTTGAAGCATCTGGAATGCTAGAGCTTGATGTGCAGGTTGATCCTCATAGACAGGAGAGGATGGGTGACAAGAGTAATAGTGATTTTATTGTGATAACTTCGTACACTTTATATGGAGCAGATTGTTATTTTATCCTGTTCACGGATGTGTTTTATTTTTTCAGTCACTAAAATTCAATTATTGTATGTTAACTTTCCTCTAATAGAGTGTCCTTTTTTTACATGAATAAATATATTTGTATAGTGAATGTTCATATATATGCATTGTAAGAATAAAAATATTCCCTTTGCAAATGTAATTGTCCATGTAAAATGGACACTGTTTTTCTCTAGTTCTATTTACCACATGAAATTGAAACTCTAAAAAGATATTTGTTTATTTTTGGCCTGACCATTTTTTTTTTACAGGTTATGGAAATGTCCAATTCCAAAAAGACAATGGCATTCTTTAGCGGTATGTTCCATAAGGAATATTTAAACCTTCACTTGTTGCAAGATAAGAACTAATATTTCTTCAAAATTGAATTGGAAAATTCAGATTAAATTATCCTCTGAATTCAGTCTTACTCTATGATCAATGGGAATTCCAGTTGTGCTTTCCTAGGCTGAATGATACAAACAATGATGTCGTTTAAAATCTGTTGCCTTGTTTTCAGATATAATATCAAACTTCAAAAAAGAACAAGTTTGCCAACATTTTCTAAGCTATATTCTGCAGGATATTAACAGATGCTACATAAAACCAGTTTCTGTTACCAAATAGTTTTGGAAATTCTGGGTTAACATGTTTCTATGTTGAAGCAATTCTTAGAACCTTTATGTTTTTTCCTGTGGATTAATATCGGGAAATATAATATGGAATACGTAAAACATATTTGACCATAGATTATTCTGTGGGAGAAGCAACTCAGTACACGCATCGAGAAACACTAAGAAAGGAGAGTCTTTCTATTACTACTTATTATCCTTTCCTCTGCTAAAACTTTATGGAAATTCATTGTTTGTTTATATCACCAATTTTACGGTCTTTTAGTATGTGTTTATATACATGTTTTATGCACCCACTATCTTTGAAGTACAATCATGGATCTTGGTTGTCATATAATTTAGAGGAGGTCTGAAGTCACTGGTGTAAATGAAATGTCTGCTGAAAAGAGAAGAGCAGAGAGTCTAGGGCTCAATCTGGGAGGAAGTTTGCCTTAGGTAGGATGGGCAGAGGACACAAAGCCATCCAAATATAGAGAGGAGTAACCCGAGAGTCTGGCTTAGGACAGGGTAGTGCTGCTTCAGGATGCTGCTGCTTTACAAGACTTGCAGCAATTCTAAGAAGATTATGTCGCTACTACTTGTACACTGGCAGCATTTTTACATGAGGAAACAGTTTCAAAAAGATTTTGTAATTGATTCTAAAGCTGAACAACTACTCTTGAAACTTACAAGCAGAATTTAAATTCAAGTTTTTGGTTATTTTTTTTTTTTTTTTACGTCAAAACCCACACTCTTTCTAGTTTGCTAATAACCTAAGATTTCAAATCTACATATAGAATCATAGAACCCTAGAGCTTGTCTATGGATATGTGAATGTTCCTCATGTATCTTTAGAAAATGAAACGACTTGTCCAAGGTCATGTATTTAGTTAGTGGTTAGGTTGACACAACGCTTTTCCTAACAAAAGCACATTTCCACGTGTCTAAGTAATATTATGTGTATATTTGCTAGAAGACATTGAAGTTGATTTATTATTTATGAATTTTTATGACTAAAATTAGAAAGGTTTTTGAGACTAGGTATAGTGAGCCACAGTGATTCATTGTATATCAGTTAGATAAAATTGATCAGTTAGATAATTGATCTACAATTAGATAGGTGGAATATTTTTAATATCTGAAGAGGTTTCATGATACAAGGACTGTAAAATTTGGAATTTGTCTTGAAGGAAAGATGCATAAGCACTTAACAGAAATAAGAATATATACTTAAGTTTTCATTTTCTATCATAATTCCAACATATTTCTATTTGTGAACAGAATAATAGATAACTTCTGTAGTTGCCAGCTCCATGTATGACTCAGCTTTGCTACTTCAATGGGATAGATATTGACTACTAGGGAAAAGAACCTTTAGCACCCATTAATCAATCTTTAACTTTAGTTGTATAATTTCATAATTATAACAGCACCTGAATTTCAGCTATAATGATTAAGAAAGCAACCATGTTTATAATAACATTATGATTTCCAGTAAATTATAAAATTAGAGTAGACCACATAAAGGCTGCTAATAGCAGTATTTGGAAAAAAAAAAACAAAAAAAAAAAACAAAAAAAACCAGAATGTCTCATTTGAGATTTAATTAAGGCAACCCATGAAGTAGTTAATATAAACTCACAATTTGGGAAAAGAGAGAGAGAGAAGGGAAAACCTTTCTCAGTTTGACACTTCAAGGTTGAAGCAACTTCAATCCTTTTCATCAAAAAAGCTTCTTTTTCTTAATAAAGACTACAAGAAAAACATGAAGTTTCACATTAATTTCGTTCTGTCTTCCAAGGTCTTTGTTATTATGCATTATAACTTCAATCTCCAGAATCCACAGGATCATTACAGTAAGAGTGAAATAACTTGAACATCATTTTAGACACATGCTGCAATTTGCAACTTCAGTCAAAATAGTTTTTCTAATAGGTAGTTACTTGAACTTCAGATTTAAATTGCTGTTTACCCACACATTGAAAAGAAACAATTTGAATCCATGAAATTAAAGTTAAACATGATCATCTCAATACCATCCATCATAGATCATTGCACACTTAAAAGGACTCCAGTCAACAATCAATTCAACCAACATTTCTACATCATATTTCACACAACTCTAAACAGATATTAGGGTGTACCACTCTGTGTACCACTATATCTAATGAAACCTATAAACAACAGCAACACATTTCTTTACTAAATAACCTCCTAAATCAACCTAATGGGGATATGAGGAGCAGATTGAAAATAAAGCTCCCAAAGACAATGCTGTATGGCCTAGAACAAGGAACTTTGAATGGAAATCAGGAGAATTGGGATCTAGTTTTTGCATACATTTCAATTATTGATATGTGAAAAGGAAATCAGTTCACCATGCTAAACCTCAGTTCCATTTGTCAGGAGGATAAACTAAAGTTTTATAATATATAATTCTAAAGGTTCTTTGATTATCTATTGTATCTTTTTTCAGTGTTATGAGTACAGCATTCATTACTTAGCAAGTGTGTGTATGTGTGTATGTAGCATTTAACTTTTTGTTAGGCACTATTCTAAGCATTTCAAAAATATTAACTTGGCACTGTAGTCATGGCATTGCTTTTTTTAATAGCCTTATTAAGATATAATTTATGTTCTGTACAACTCATGCATTTAAAGTATGCAATTCAGTGGCTTTTAGTATAGTCACAGAGTTGTCCATCCACCACCACAATCAATTTTAGAACATTTATTTTCTCAAAGAGAAACCCTATACCCCTTGGCCATCACCCCCAGTATCCCAATTGCTCCCTGCCCTAGGCAATGACTAATTTCTGTCTAATAGATACTTGAGCCTATTCATGATATTTCATATAAATGGAATTATACAATACATGATTCTTTGTCACTGGCTTCTTTAACATAACAATGTTTTCCGAGTTCTTTCATTTTATAGCATGTATCGGTATTTCATTCATTTCATTGATAACTAATTTTCCATTGTGTGGATAAACCACAATCTGTCTTTTTTATTGTAGTCATCCTACTAGGTGTGAAGAGGTATATTACTGTGGTTTTGATTTGCATTTCCCTGGTGGCTAATAATGTTGAGTGTCTTTTCATACGCTTATTGGCCATTTGTATTTCTTTGAAGAAATGTCTATTCAATCCTTTGCATATTTTTTAAATTCAATTTTATTGAGATATATTCACATACCATACAATCATCCAAAGTATACAATCATTCACTGTACCATCATATAGTTGCACATTCATCACCCCAATCTATTTTTTGAACATTTTCCTTGTACCAGAAAAAGTGAAAATAAGGATGAAAAAAAAAAGTAAAAAAGAACACCCAAATCCCCCCACCACCCTATTTTTCATTTAGTTTTTTGTCCCCATTTTTCTACTCATCCATCCATACACTGGATAGAGGGACTGCGATCCACAAGGTTTTCACAGTCACACTATCACTCCTTGTAAGCTACATTGCTATACAATTGTCTTCAACAGCCAAGGCCACTGGGTTGCAGTTTGATAGTTTCAGCTGTTTACTTCAGGCTATTCTAATGCATTAAAACCAAGAAGGATTATCTATATAGTGCATAAGAATGCCCACCAGAGAGACATCTTAGCTCCATTTGGAATCTCTCAGCTACTGAAACTTCATTTTGTTTCATTTCGCATCCCCCTTTTGGTCAAGAAGATGTTCTCAATCCTATGATGCCAGGTCCAGATTCATCCCTGGGAGTCATATCCCATGTTGCCAGGGAGATTTACACCCCTGGGAGTCATGTCCCACATAGGGGGGAGGACAGTGAGATCACCTGCCAGGTTGGCTTAGCTAGAGAGAGAGAGGGCCATATCTGAGCAACAAAGATGTCCTCAGGGGAGACCCTTAGGCACAATTACAAGCAGGTTTAACCTCTCCTGTGCAGTAATGAGCTTCATAAGGGCAAGTCCCATGATAGACGGTTCAGCACATCAAACCGCCAGTCCTCAGTGTTTGTGAGAACATCAGCAATAATCAAGGTGGGGAAGCCCAACACTTCTGCATTTTCCCCCAGCTTCTCAGGGGGGCCCTGCACATGTATTTTTATTCTCTGTCCAAATTACTTTGGGATGTGTCTCTATTTCACACTAACCCAAGCATACCTACCAGGTCTCACTTCCTATTAAAAATTCCATCTCAATTATGATATTTGAACAAACTGTACAAGTTAAATTGTTTAGGAAATATAGATCTTGCACCAGCCAAATATCTCTTCTCTTGGTCTCACATGGAATTTAAAGTTTCAAAGCGCTGTCAGTATTGTCCTTTACCCTTTGGCCACAGTTGCACTAGTCCCAACCACATTTTCTTCATTTATATCTCTAGTTGAAGTCTGGATTCTTTTTCAGCTTTTTTAACAGTTTCTACCTGTGCTAATACTGACATTCATATCTGCTAAGTTCTAGCTCTGAGTTTCAGGTGTCACACAGATAGCCAAACTTCCAGGGGTCAATCAGGTTACACACAAAGGGATCAGCATCTCGGAATCTGGAGACAGACATTGCAATTCAGGAATTGATGTGACTGCTGTAAGAGCTTACAATCTAAGGGCCGTTAAAATAAGTGTTCCCCCGATAAGCTGTGCTCTAAGGTTCAATTCTGAGTTTACACATTGTAGGTAGTCCATATTGGTGAGGCATTATAGCGTTTGCCTTTGTTTCTGGCTTAGTTCACTCAAAATACCATCTACAGGTTCCATTCACCTCGTTGCGTGTCTCACAGCTTCACTCCTTCTCTCAGTAGTTCAGTATTTCATTTTATGCACACACCACAGTTCACCGTTCTGTTCCTCAGTTGATGTACCTTTAGGCCACCTCTACCCATTGTAAATCATGTATACTGTCTCCATAAACACCAGTGTGCAAATGTCCATTCATGTCCCTGCTCTCAGATCCTTCAAGTAAATGCCCCCTAATGGGGTTGCAGAACCTTATGGCACCCACATGCTTAGCTTCGTGTGGAACCACCCCACTGTCCTCCAGAAAGGCTATACCGTTCTGCCTCCTAACAATCGTAAATATGTACATCCCTCTCTCCATGTTTTCTCCAGCACTTCTATCCCTGTTTATATTTTTCCATGTAGTTTTATAGAGCTATATTCACATACCGTATATTTATCCACAGTATACAATCAGTTGTTCATGGTATTGTCATACAGTTGTGCATTTATCACCACAGTCAGCACTTGAACATATTGACTACTATGAAAAAAATAAGTTTTTTTTAATGAATAATAAAAAAGATAATAAAGAGAAAAAATATCTTACAATAGTAGGGTCAGACAATGACACTCTAAGAATCCCATATCCCTCCCTTATATCCCCCTCTCATACTTATTTAGCTTTGGTATATTGACTTTGTTACATTTACTGGAAACATATTACAATGTTACTATTGACCATAGACTCCAGTTTGATTTGATTATATTACTTCCCCACTACCATCCCCTTTCCAATACTCTGCATGGTTGACATTCATTTGTTCCCCACATGCAAAAACAGTTTTTCATTTGTACATTTAGTCACAATTCTTGACCACTCCAGTTTTTGCTAAGTTAAACAGTCCCAGTCTTTATCTTCTATTTTTGCCTCAGGTGTTATACATGCTCCTAGCCCACCTCTTTCAGCTTTACTCATGGACATCTTTGTTCAGTGTAGTTACAATGTTGTGTTACCATCACATTGTATTATGCTGTCATTTCTGAGTCTATACAATCAAGCCTGCTGAACATTCTGTAGTCCTTCAGCACAAATGCCCGATCTCTACCCTCTTTCTATCTCTTGGTAGCCTGTGTTTTCAGCTTTTAACTCTCAAAGTTTGCTCATTAATGTTATTTCATATTAGTGAGACCATACAGTATTTGTCCTTTTGTTTCTAGCTAACTTCGCTCAATGTAATGTCCTCAAGATTCATCTGTTATTATATGTTCCGTGTCTTTGTTCTGTCTTACAGCTGCTTAATATTCCATCATGTGTATGTACCACGGTTTGTTTATCCACTCCTCCATTGAGGGACATTTGGGCTATTTCCATCTCTTGGCTATTGTGAATAATGGCACCATCAATATCGGTTTATAGATGTCCATTTGTTTCTTAACTTCCAGTTTGCTGAGTATATAACTAATAATGGAATAGCTGGGTCATATGGCAAATCTATACTTAACTTCCTGAGGAACTACCACACTGTCTTCCAGAGTGTTTGCACCATTCTATGTTCCCACCAACAATGAATAAGTGTGCCTCTTTCTCCACATTCTTTCTAGCACTTGTAATTTTCTGTTTTGGGGATAATGGCCATTCTGGTGCTTTGCATATTTTTTAATTGGGTTTTTTGTCTTTTCACTGTTGAGTTATAAGAATTCATGAACTATTTTAGATAAATTACCTTATTAAATATATGCTTTGCAAAAATTTTCTCCCAATGTGTGGGTTGTCTTTCATTTTCACAATGTTCTTTTAAGCACAAAGTTTTAAATTTTGCTGAATACAATTTAATTTTTATTTTGTTGCTTGTGCTTTTGGTATTCTATTTAAGGAGGTTTGCCTAATCCAAGGCCCAAATTAGTTTTTAACTCTCACTTCAACATGAATTTGGGATAATAAAATCCATGGCACTGAACATTTGCTTCAAATCTTCAGAACATTTTGAGTTTATACATTATATCCATAACATGTTAGATTTATTTTTAGTATAAATGTAGAAAATTTTAGTAGTGATTTGTACAAATACAGATGTCTTTATGTATGTGATTTGCATTCTTTAACCATCAAACCATTTTGTTTTTACTTTCAAATAAATTTTTTAATTTTAGTATAGTTTTAGGTTTACAGAAATGTTTCAAAGGTAGTTCAGTGAGTTCTCATGTGCCCCTTGCCCAGGTTCTCCTACTATTAACATCTTACATTGTATAGTACATTTGTCATATTTAATGAAGTGATATTGATACATTATTAGTAACTGAAGCCCATACATTATTGAAATTTCCTCAGTTTCCACCTAATGTCCTTTTTCTGCTCTAGGATCTGAACAGAGATACCAGTTTACATTTATTTGTCATGACTCCATAGGCTCTTTTTGTCTGTGACAATTGTCTTAGATTTTCCTTGTTTTTGATGACGTTGGCATTTTTGAGGAGTACTAGTCAGGTATTTTGGAGAATGTCCCTCAGTTGGGATTTGCCTGAAGTTTCTCTCATGTTTAGAATGATAAAATGGTTTTTGACAGGAAAACTAAAGAGGTAAGGTGCTGTTTTTATTACGTTATATCAAGGATTCATATTATCAAGATGGCTTCTTTGTCATCACTTAAAAGTTGATGTTAACTTTAATTACCTGGCGAAGGTAGTGTTTGTCAAGTTTCTACACTGTAAATTTACTCTTTTGCCCCAGGCATACTTACTCTTTGTAATGAAGTCTCCCTCCCCTTGAAGGAGAAATATCCTACAGAAATTATTTGGAATTCTTCTGCATGAGATAATTATGTCCTCTCCCCCATTTTTAAGTTTATTCAACATTTTTTAATATCAGTAAGAACTCATAGATATTTTATTGAACATTCTAGTTTTTCTTTCTTGAAAACTTCCTTATTTTCAGGCATTCTAGATTGCTCTAGGTTCATCTCACATGTTTCCTGCCTCAGCCCTAGAATCAGCCATTTCTTGAAGGAGCCATGGTTCCTTTTATTGGAGAATAGCATTAGCTATCAAGATATCAACATTAGGTGTGTTCATGGCTCAAGGGGTGTCCTGCTTGTAGGCCCTCTCAGCTGACAGAGCAAGGAAAGATATATGTGATTACCAACCCATTTTAATATGTATATCTATAAATATTTCTGTATGTCCATTTATCTGTAAGTCTTTCTATATGTATCCATTTGTACTTATATTAAGCTAAACATGAGTTCAGACTGGTCTCACATGGCTCATTCTAACTGCCTCCCCTGTTTCCCCTAATCTCCTAATCTGTAACATTCCACTCTAACCATGTAAGAAACATGGTTCCTCCCATCACCATCCATTTACTTGTTGAATGCCATGGTATCTAAATAGTGATTTAAGAACTGATAACTTGTCCATAAGGTTCTATGTTCAGTTCCTTTTGCCTTTAGTCTTATAGGTGTTACTCATTTTGACGTTACTTTGTCCAGACCATTACTTCTACTCCCTTTAATGAAGTTATTTCACACATTTGTAACATAGATTATTTGTCACTGTCTGCATTCATCCTGGGAACCCTTGATATCCTAAATTATTTGCATACATTAAGATTCTCTCTTTGTGCTGTAAAGTTCTATGGGTTTTGACAAATGTGTAGTGTCATTTATCTACCATTACAGTGTTATACATAATCGTTTCACCACCCTTAAATATCCTAAATCCTCCCCTTATCTCTAGCCCCTGGCAATCACTACTCTCTTTACTGCCTCTGTAGTTTTGCCAGGTCATATAAATGGAATCATATAGTATGTAGCCTTTTCAGACTAGCTTCTTATCCTTAGCAATAGGCATTTAAGATTCATCCATATATTTGTGTGACTTGTCAACTCATTCCTTTCTATTACTGAATAATACTTCATTGTACATATATACCATAGTTTGTTTATTCACATATTGAGTGGAATCTTGGTTGCTTACAATTTTTATGTGTGTCATTATGAGTAAAGCTACCATAAACATTCACTTGCCAGTTTTTAAGTTAATGCAAGTTTTCAGATTAGTTGGAAAAATACTAAGGAGCATGCTTGCTGGATTTTATAGGTAAACTATGTTTAGCTTGATAAAAATCTAACAAATTATCTTAAAAATGGGTATAACATTTTGCAATCTTACCAACGATATATATGCGAGTTCCTGTTGCTCTGCATCTTTAGCAAAACAATTGCCATATTTTTGCCATTCTAATACTTAGGCAGTGATATTTATTTTTTTGTTTTAATTTGCAATTCCTTGATAGCAAATGGTATTAGATATCTTTTCATATTCGTATTTGACTTCTGCATATCTTGTTTGGAGGTAGCTATTCAGATCTTTGTCCATTTTTAAAGAGTTCTTTGTATGTTTTGGATATCAGATATAGGTTTCACAAATATTTTCTCCTGGTGTGTGACTTATCTTTTCATTCTCTGAACACTTTCTATCGCAGAACAGAAATCTTAAATTTAAATAAAGTCTAATTTATCAGGGTTTTTTTTTTCATGGTTCAAGTTTAAACTCATCACCAAACTATGATCTGGTGAGGTTTTTTCTCCTATGTTTCCTTCTAGAAGTTTTATAGTGTTGCATTTTATTTTTAGGTCTATAATCCATTTTGCATTGTGTCAGGTGAAAATCCTTTGCATACGTTCACTTCTTTACATGATTCTGCACTGTTTGTTGAACACACTATTATTTCTTCATTGAATTGCCTTTGTGCCTTTGTCAAAAATCAGTTGATTATATTTGTATTTTTTTATTTATTTATTGGGGCTCTTTATTTATTCTATTGTTCTATGTAGCTATTCTTTCACCAATATCACACCATCTTGATTACTGTAGTTTTACAACACGATTTGAAATTAGGTAGTGTGACTCCTCCGACTTGTTCTTCCTCAGTATTATGTTTGCCATTCTAGATCTGTGGCTTTTTTATATACATTGCACAACCAGTTTGCCAATATCTACTAATAGTTTGCTGGAATGTTGATTGCAATTGAATTAAATCTATAGAGGAAATTGGGAAGAATCGACATTTTAACAATATCATGTCTTTCAATCCATGAGCGCAGTTACCTTTCCATTTACTCATTTCTTGTTTGATTTCTTTCATCAGCATTTTGTCGTTTCCCACATAGGGATTGTACACATATTTTGTTAGGTTTCTATCTATTAATTGTTGTGCTATAGTATATTATTGTTTTATTTAAATTTCAAAATCTTAATGTTCCTTTTCTGTTTATAGGAAATTAATTGACTGTTGTATATTTATTTTGTATGCTGGGACCTTGTATTCTGGGACCTTGGTATCCCAGCTTAGTTATTACAGGAATTTTGGACTTTTTTTCTGGTATTTTCTTTGGGATTTCCTACCTAAAGAATCATGCAATGTCATCTGTGAATAAAGACAGTTTTATTTATTCCATTCCAGTCTGAATAACTTTTGTATCTTTGAGTTGTGTGGATTACACTGATGGATTTTTGAATGTCCATCCAACTTTGAATACTCAAATCCTATTTGGTCTCAGCAAATTGTACATTATTGGATTTAGTATGCTAATATTTTGTGGAGGATTTTATGTCTATATTTGCGGTCGCGGTTACTGCTTCTGGGGGGAGTGGCGGCCGGTAGCGGAGCCCTCAGCTCTCGGGGCTGCTTAAAGGGTACCGGCGGCGGGGGCTCTTTCCCGGAGGCGAGGGCGAGGCGGAGGACTTGGCCAGGTCCTCGGCGGGAGGCGTACAAGGTGTGGAGGGCGGCGATAAGGACAAAACACTCTTCATCTAGTAGGAGTATGCGCCAAAGAGATTTATTCAGGGGTGATTACAGGTTATATAGGCTGGTAAGAAGGGTAGGGCTGGAAAGGAGGTGAAGTAGCCTTAAATGGCAATATTGAAGGGAGAGGGGCTAGGATTGGTTCTGAGAGGACGCAGGAGCCGTTGCAGCGGGCGGGAGTTGTTCTGGCCACGGTGCATGCGCGCTGGCGGTGGCAGGAGTTGCCTTGGCACAGGGGAGTGTGCGGGCAAGATAAGGAAGTGAGGAAAGGGCGGTTGGGAGAAAGGCGGTTCCCTCCGGCAAGCCTCCCCTGCCAGTGACATTTTGGGTGAGGAAAAGGGAGCTGCCTTGACCTCGCTCCCCAGGCTCGGGGGGGCTGCAGAGGGCACTAACGCCCGTACCTACTACCCTCCCCAGGGGGTGATATCAGGTCCCCTGGCCCAGGCCTGGTAAGCCGAGGTACAAGCTCAGTTACCCGCATATATTCATGTATTGTCCTCTGTTGTCTTTGTCTGGTTTGGATGTTAGGATAATTCTGACCTCATAGAATGAGTTAGGCAGCGTTTCTTCTGGAGTAAGAAAGAAGCAAAAAGTGTTTCTTCTGCTTCCGTTTTGTTGAGAATAGGTATTATTTCTTCCTTAAATGTTTGGTAGAATTAAATGGCGAAATCATTTGGACATGTATTTCTTTTTGAAAGATTATTAATTACTAATTTAATTTATTTAATAGGTATAGAGTTATTCATGTTAACTACTTCTCCTTGTCTGGTTTTTAATAGATTGGATCTCTCAAGGAATTGCTCCATTTCATCTAAGTTATAAAATTTATGAAGATAGGGATGTTCTTGGTATTCCTTTATTATATTTTTAATATCCAAGGAATCTGTAGTGATGGCCCTTCTTTCATTCTCATATTAATAATTTATGTACTATGTCCTTTTCTTCTTTAACCTGGTTAGAGGTTTTTCAATTTTATTGCTCTTATCAAAGAATGAAGTTTGGTTTCGTTGATTTTCTCTATTGTTTTTCTGTTTTCAATTTCATTGATTATTCCCATAAATATTCATTTTATGTTTTTCACCTTGCTGTAAGCATGATTATATCTTATTTCTTTAGTTTCCTAATGTGGAAGATAGGTTATTGATTTTAGATCTTACCTTTTTTATATGCACTTAATGCACCACTTTCAGTGCATCCCACATATTTTGATAATTAGTATTTTCATTTTCACTTATTTCAAATTTTTTTTAAATTTTTAATTTTGAAATAATTTCAAACAGGACACTTAAAAAAATAATACAAACCCTATACAGAGAACTCCAAAATACCTCCAACTCTCCAGATACCCGCATCCACCAACTATTAAAAGTTGATATAAATTTTATATCCTTTAATCCAATTTTTATGTCCCAAAATGTACTTTTAAGGCTTTTCTCATCCATTCTTAGATTCTATCCAGTACTGTGGATTGCATTAAATTGTCATTATCTCTTTATCTTTCTTTGTTTTCCAATTGTGGAAATATATAGACCACATAAATCTTCTCATCCCAACCTCTCCCAAGGATACCATTCAGTGCGATTAATCACATTACAGTGTTGCGGTACCCTCACCACCATCCAGTACCAGAACTTTCCTTATGCATTAACTCCTCATTGTCCCTGCCTAATACCCCTGGTAACCTGTACTCTACTTGCTGTCTCTCTGAGTTTGCATATTCTCTGATATTTTATTTGTGGTTACTGTAATGTAATATCCTAAGACTATAACAATTCCATTTTCTTTGATGGCTCCTTAATGACTACAATAGCATATATAAATGTATTCCCGTTCTCTTCCATCCCCCCATCTTTATGTAATTCTTGTCATATTTATACAAGATGAATCCAAAAGCATGATTTATCATTACATTTTATGCATTTGCCTTTTACATCCTGCAGGAAGTAAAAAGAGGAGATATAAAGCAAAAATACAATATTACTGGTATTTATATTCACCCATTTCATTATCTTTACCACAGATCTTTATTTCTTCATGTGGCTTCAGTCAGTTGTCTAGAGTCTTTCCCTTTAACCTGCAGCAAAACTCCCTTTAACATTTCTTGCAGGGCCAGTCTGGTAGTGATGAACTCCCTCAGTTTTTGTTTATCTGGAAATGTCTTAATTCCTCCATCATTTTTTTCTTAGTTAGATAAATGTTGGTTTACAGAAAAATCATACAGAAAATATAGTTCCCATATACCTACATCTCCTTTTGTTAACAATTTCTATTAGTGTGGTGCCTTTGTTACAATTGATGAAGGAATATTATAATTGTACTAACTATAGTGTATAATTAACATTAGAGTTGCCTGTGTTCTACAATCAGATTTTAAAAAAAAATTTTATTCTATTAGTATATGTACAACTTAAAATTTCCCCTTTTAACCACATCCAAGTATACAATTCAGTGGTATCAGTATATTCAAAGTGTTGTGCTACCTTCACCAATATCTATTACCAAAACCTTTCTATAACCCTAAACAGAAATTCTGACCAATTAAACATTAACTCCCCATTTCCAATCCTCAACTCAGCCCCTAGTAACCTTTACTCTAGATTCTGACTCTACGAATTTTTTTATTTTAATTATTGTGTACCAGTGATATTATACAGTATCTGTCCTTTTGTATCTTGCTTATTTCACTGAATGAGATGTCTTTAAGGTACATCCATGTTGTTGCATGCATGTATCAGAGCATCATTCCTTTATATGGCTGAATAATATTCCATTATATGTATATACTTCATTTTGTTTATCCCTTCATTTGTTGATGGATGGACACAGTTGATCTTTTGTGATGTATCTTACTGATTTCTTTCTTGTTTACTTTTTTTTAAAGTTCTTTCTGTTTTTTTTTATTTTGAAATAAATTCAAAGTTACATGAATACTTGCAAAAACAATACTAGCCCCATACACAGAATTCCATCATACCCTGACCGCCTCCCCCAATAGCTCAATCCACCAACTTTAACCTGCTGTCACATCGCTATTTCTTTCCCTCCCTCCCTATCTATCATCCATCATCTATTGCTCTGTCTTCTGAACATATGAGAGCTGGCTGCATACATCCTTGAACATACACTATAATTCACGTATGTACTTCCCATGAATAAGAACATTCTTTTATGTAATTCCATTAAGCGCAGCTAAGAAGTATAAGAGATTCAACAATGATACATTGCTTACATTCTATATTTCCTTTTCCCTATGTCTCAACTGTGTCCCTTCGAGCCACCTGTCCTCCACCCTCCAATCCCATCCAAGTTCATCCTTAGCATTCAATTGTCATCTAGTTAGACTGCCTTTTTTTTTCCTTTTTTCAATTGTGGAAACATATATACAGCCTAAATCTTCCCATTCCACCCCCTCCCCAGCCTTCCATTCGTGGGATTAATCACATTTAGAATGATGTTATGCTCTTTCCCACCATCCATTACTAGAAATTTCGCTTCACCTCAAACTGCAACCCTACACTCCTTTCTTAACTCCCCATTGCCCCTTCCCCCATTTCTCTTAATCCAAACTCTACTTTTCTTCTCTATGGTTATATTCTCTGATAATTTCTTTGTGTTTACTGTGGGGCTTAAAATTAACCTCTTAAATCCCTATCAATCTTGTTTTTCTTTGATACCACCTTCACTTCAATAGGGCACATAAACTATGTTCCTATACTCCTTCATTCCCCCACCTTTATATAGTTGTCTAAAATTACATATTTTACATTGAGTTCAAGACCACTGATTTGTCCTTAGAGTTTGTGTATTTTTTATCATGTAGGAAGTAAATAGTGGAGTTATAGTTCAAAAATTATTGACTTCTATTTGTATTCCATTGTGTTTGGAGAATGTTCTTTGAGTATATTAATTTTTTTTTTTTTTTAATGAGGCTTGTTTTATGTCCCAGCTTATGGTCCCTTCTGGAGAGAGATCTGTGATCACTAGAGAAAAATGAGTGTCCTGGTGATTTGGGATGTAAGGTACTGTATATGTCTGTTAAAATTCTCTATATCTCTTTCTCCTTTCTTTGTCTCTCTGTTGGTAGGGCTTCCTTTAGAATCTGAAGTAGGGCAGGTCGTTTATTGGGAAAGTCTCTCAGCATTTGTCTGTCTGTGAAAAATTTAAGCTCTCCCTCAAATTTGAAGGAGAGTTTTGCTGGATAAAGTGTTCTTGGTTGGAAATTTTTCTCTCTCAGAATTTTAAATATGTCATGCCACTGTCTTCTTGCCTCCATAGTGGCCACTGAGTAGTCACTACTTAGTCTTATGTTGTTTCCTTTGTATGTGGTGAATTGCTTTTCTCTTGCTGCTTTCAGAACTTGCTCCTTCTCTTCAGTATTTGACAGTCTGATCAGAATATGTCTTGGGGTGGGTTTATTTGGATTTATACTATTTGGAGTTTGCTGGGCATTTATGCTTTGTGTGTTTATATTGTGTAGAAGGTTGGGGAAATTTTCCCCAACAATTTCTTTGAATACTCTTTCTAGATCTTTACCCTTCTCTTCCCCTTCTGGGACACCAATGAGTCTTAAGTTTGGACGTTTTATTTTATCTATCATATCCCTGAGATCCATTTTGATTTTTTCGATTTTTTCTCCATTCTTTCTTTTGTTCTTTCATTTTCTGTTCTGTGGATTTCTAGGACACTGAGATGTTGTTCAGCTTCCTCTAGTCTTGTATTGTGAATATCCAGAGTCTTTAATTTGGCCAACAGTTTCTTTTATTTCCATAAGATCTTCTATTTTTTTTATTTACTCTTGCAATGTCTTCTTTATGCTCTTCTAGGGTCTTCTTTATGGCACTTATATCCTGGGCCATGGTCCTCTTGATGTCCTTTAAATCCTTTGCCATGTTTTCATTCTTCAATTGTAGTTCTTTGATTAATTGTGCGAGGTACAATGTTTCTTCTGAAATCTTGATTTGTGTGTTTGGAGCTGGATTCTCCATATCATCTGGTTTTATCATATGCATTAAGATTTTCTGTTGTTTTTGGCCTCTTGGCATTTGTTTTGCTTGATAGGGTTCTTTCAAGTTGTAACAAAAAAAAGGATATTGATCTAATTTTTCAGAGACACAGTTTGGTGATGTACACTTTCTCTAACTAACCAGCAGATGGCGTCTGTGAGTCACCTATATCCCTCAAGTCAGTTCTCAACCTTTTTTCCGGCGGTGTGTGGGGAAATGATTTTTGTGGGTTCAGTGGGAGAACTCAGTTTGGGTGTGTTGCTGGAGCCGTCCGCCCTGAATGTGTGGCATGTGTATGGGTGGCCAGGGAGGAAGGGAAGTTCTACTGTTCAAATCTCCCAGGTTCCAGGAGATTCAAGGCCGCCGCAAGAGTCTAAGCCTTCATTTCAGTTCAGCCCCAGACCCTCTCTCTCGCTGTCCCACAAACCACCAGACTTGGTGTAGTGCACCTGGATTCTCCGAGCTGGTCCCCCCTCCCAGCCGCGATCCTCCCTCAGCCGAGGGAATGTCGTGCTACGTCATCAGTGTGTGCCGTCCCTCAAGGGAAGCCCTGGGCCACTGGGCTGTGCTGCGGGGCTCTCAGCTCATTTCAGAATGCAGAATGTGTGAGGCTGTCTTTACTGCAACAACTTGTGGGCTGAGAACAGCTGAGATTTTCTCCACAGAGAGAGAGCGAGGGACAGAAAAACTCAGGTTCACCCGTCAGCCAGAGATAGCACCCAATTCTCTGGGCTCCCTATCCTGAGACAGATATGTCCCCCGATTCTCCCAAGGTCAGTTGTCACCAAAAGCCTCTGTCTGCTTGTTGAGGATTCGCTGTCTGTATTGAGCAGTTAACATTAAAATCCCAGTTGGAGCTGGGCTGAGAGAGTTCACGGTGCAGCTTCCGTGAGGGAGGGGCTCTCAGCTCTTGGCTCTCAGCTCTCAGCGTGGGTCCGCAGTTTTACTTACAGATTTTATGCTGTGATCTCAGGCATTCCTCCCACTTCTTGTCAGTGGATTTTGAGTGTACAGTCACGTTTGTCTCCCCACTGTTATTGCAGGTTATTTACTTGTTTTTTGTTCATTTATGAATTGTTCTGGAGGAGACTAAGTCTTCCACTTCTTTCTATGCCGCCATCTTCCCAGAATCCCCCTTGTTTACTTTTATTTATATATTTTTGAAATACTTTGTGGTTATCTTGGGGTTTGTATTACACAGCCTAAGTCTATAACCTAGTAATTTGAAAAGATACCAACCTAACGTCAGTAGCATACATGTTCTCTGCCCCTCAGTTTCTGCTGTTTATGTTGAATTTATCCAACATTATCTCTTTATACTTTGCATGTCCATTATTAGGAAGTATGACTATTTCTTATTCAAATGTATACCAACTCATACAGGAATTAAAGATTAGAGTTATATACTGAACATACAGTACTCCTGGGTTTTGCATTTACCCATTTATTTACCTTTACTGAAGATCGTCCCTTGTTCACAATGCTCCAAGCCACTCTGTCTTGTCTTTTCCTTTCAACCTGAGGAATAACCTTTCATGATTCTTCTAGCACGTGAACTCTCTCAGTTTATGCTTATCTGTGAATATTTTAGACTCTCCCTCATTTTTATGCAATTTTATTGAGTTATATTCACATACCATGCAGTCATCCAAAGTGTACAGTCACTTGTTCACAGTATCATCATATAGTTATACATTTATCACCACAATCAATTTTTGAACATTTTCATTACCCCCTGTGCTGGTTTGAATGTATTGTGTCCCCCAAACACCATTATCTTTGATGTAGTCTTGTGGGGCAGACATTTTGGTGCTGATTAGATTTGCTTGGAATTTGCCCCACCCAGCTGTGGGTGATGACTCTGATGAGATATTCCCCTGAAGGCATGGCCCCACCCATTCAGGGTGGAACTTGATCAGTGGAGCCATATAAATGAGCTGCCTCAAAGAGAAGGAACTCAGTGCAGCTGTGAGTGATGTTTTGAAGAGGAAATACAGCCAAGAGGGACACTTTGAAGAAAGCATAGGAGCTGCAGATGAGAGACAGTTTGAAGATAGGCATTGAAAGCAGACTCTTGCTCCAGAGAAGTTAAGAGAGGATAGATACCCTGAGTGCAGCTGTGAGTGACGTTTTGAAGAGGAGCAAGCTTGCTAGAGAGGAACGTCCTGGGAGAAAGCCATTTTGAAACCAGAACTTTGGAGCAGACACCAGCCACGTGCCTTCCCAGCTAACAGAGGTTTTCCAGATGCCATTGGCCATCCTCCAGTGAAGGTACCCGATTGCTGATGTGTTACCTTGGACACTTTATGGCCTTAAGAATGTAACTGTGTAGCCAAATAAATCCCCTTTTTATAAAAGCCAATCCTTCTCTGGGGTTTTGCATGCTGCAGCATTAGCAAACTAGAACACCTCCCCCCCAAAAAATAAGAATAAAAGTAAAAACGAATATCCAAAACATCCCATACCCCAATACCCCCTTTATTAATTTACTTTTTATCCCCATTTTTCTACTCATCTGTCCATACACTGAATAAAGGTAGTGTGAGCTACAGGTTTTCACAATCACACATTCACATCATATAATCTATATAGTTATACAGTCATCTTCAAGAATCAAGGCTCCTGGATTGCAGTTCAACAGTTTCAGGTATTTCCTTCTAGCTATTCTAATACACTAAAAACTAAAAAGGGATATCTGTATAATGCATAAGAATAACCTCCAGAATGACCTCTCAACTCTATTTGAGATACCTCAGCCACTGAAACTTTGTTTCATTTCCTTCCCCCTTTTGGTCAAGAAGGCTTTCTCAATCTCATGATGCCAGTCTGGGCTTATCCTAGATCTGTAACCCTGGGAATCATGCCCCATGAAGGCGGGAGGGCAGTGAGTCCACTTACCAAGTTGGCTTAGAGAGAGAGGCCACACCTGAGAAACAAAAGAGGTTCCCTGGGGGTGACACTTAGGCACAAATATAAGTAGGCTTAGCCTCTCATTTGCAGTAACAGGCTTCATAAGGGTGAGCCCCAAGATCAAGGGCTTGGCCTATTACAATGGTAGTCCCCAATGCTTGTGAGAACATCAGGAATTCCCCAGGTGGGGAGGTTTAGTATTTCCATATTTTCCCCCAGACCCTCAAGGAGGCTTTGAAAATACTTTTTCATTCTCTGCCCAAATTACTCTGGGATGTACTGACTCCATCTTTTTGAAGGACAGTTTTGCCAGATAAAAAATATTTGGCTGGCCATTTTGCCCTATCATTACCTTAAATACGTCATACCACTGCCTTCTTGCCTCCATGGTTTCTGATGAGTAATCTGCACTTAGTCTTATTGAGGATCCCTTATATGTGAAAATCCCTTTTCTCTTGTTGCTTTCAGAATTCTCTTTATCTTTGATTTTTGACATTCTGATTAGTATGTGTCCCAGCATAAGTCTATAAGGGTTTTCCTGTTTGTAGTACATTGCATGTCTAGGGCATGTATATTTATTTATGTCTTTCATAAGAATTGGGAAATTTTTGGTCATTATTTCCTCAAATATTCCTCTACCCCTTTATCTTTCTCTTCTGTGATTCTCATGATGCATATTTTGGTATGCTTCATGCTGTCACTCAAGATCCTTAGACACTGTTAAATTTTTTTCTTCTTTTCTCTATTTGTTCTCACTGTATGATTTTGATTGTCTTCTAGCCCACTGACTCTTTCTTCTGCCTGTTAAAATCTCCTGTTATATGACTATAGTATATTTATCATCTCTTTATTTTGCTTTTCATCCCTGTAATTTCTCTTAGGTTTCTTTTAGAACTTTCTAATCCTCCATTTCACACATTGTCTTCTTAATATGCTTTAACTCCATATCCACCATTAGTTTATTTCTATCCGTATTTTCCTTTATCTCCTTGAATTGTTTTAGGAGGTTTCTCTGAACTTCTTTATTAATTGTTTCAAATTCTGTATCTTCTCTGAAGTTTTAGTATGTTCCCTTGTCTGTGCCATATCTTCCTGTTTCTTATAGCTTGTAAGTTTTAGCTGATTTCTGGGCATCGATTATTTTGATGAGTTTGCTATGAAGGTCACTTTCTCCCTCTTGCCTAGGGTTTTATCATAGATTGGCTATGTGCTAAATCTCTTCATTGACACTTGTCCCACTTACACAGGACCTCTAGAGTAGCCCATGTTTGTCATTACCCTTTTCAGTTCTGGTACCTGACCTGCTTTACAATCCAGTAATACCCCCCCTCCCCTTTTTTTATTTGAGGCTTTTCTGCCTCCAATTCCTTCCCTGTTACAGTATTCCTCCCTAGGTAGCCAGTTGAGGTTAATGTTCAAAAAAGTCCATTTTTTTCTTCATTTAGGTGATCCAGCAATTAGAAACTCAGTTGAACTGCTGTGGCCTCTTTAAATAAAAGAGGGGCCCCTCTGACTGCATGTGCTTGCTGGCTGCTTGTGTTCTTTCCTGAGTCTCTGTGGACTTGGGTCCTTCTGCCTGGACATGCATGGGTTATAACTCACTTCTGTGAGCAGCTCTGTGTCTGTTTCCATGGCAGGAAGCACCCGGGCGATCATGCTGCCTCTGTGTGACTCTTACACTGTGTGGGACTGGGTGAGGGGCAGGGGTCCTGACTAGAAGGTCTGGTTGAAGATCTCCTACCTTCTTGGGCGTGTGGTTGGTTGGTTTGTTTTTTTTTTTTTCCTTTTCCTCCAATTCAGTGTTTGTGTGGTCTTTCTCCAGTCTCTATTACCCTTCAGAGTTCCAAGCAAGAGGGATTTGTTCTTTTATTAGTTATTTCTTAATAAAGACTTCTCCAGGGCATGTCTTATGTCACCATGTTGATGATGTCACACACTCAGTTATACTTTAAAAAAAATATTGGTTGGAATAATCTTCAGTCCACTAATCTAGATTCTCTTTCAAATAACACTATACTGCTTTCTGTGTTGGGCAAGTACATTATATAGGTTATTTCCAATTCCTCTTTCCCATCTTTTGTAAATATTGTCATTCATTTTACTTATCCTATGCTGTAATCCCTCAATGTATTATTTTATTGTTTTAAATATACTGCTATATTTTAAATCAATCAAGAATAAAACATGAAATATTTCATTTTTCTTCATTTATTTATTTTTCAATGCTCTACTTTTCTTTATGTAGAACCAAATTTTTTATTTACATCATTTTCTTTCTGCCTCTGGACATTTTAACATTCTTCTGCAGGTAAATTCTGCTGGTGACAATATCCTAAATTTTTGTTTCTCTGAGGAAGTTTTATTTCTCATTCATGTTTGACGCATAGTAACCCTATTTATAGAATTATAGGTAGGTAGTCTTTTGCTTTCAATGCTTTATTTCCCTTTACTCTTTTCTGACTTGCCTAGTTTATGCCAAGATATCTGATGTAAATATTCAATTTTCCTTTATAGTTAAGATGCTCACCCACACCATCCCTGTCTTTTTTTTTACTTAAGATTTTCTCTTTGTCATTGGTTTTCTGCAGTTACATGCATAAGAAGTGTGTGTATATGTTTCTGTGTATGTGTGTGTTATTTATCCTGTTAGTTATTCTCTAAATATCCTAGATATAGGCTTTGGTGTCTGTCATTAATTTTGGAAAGTCAAGGCCATTTTTACCGTTCTTACTGTTTTGTTCCCACTTTCGTCTTCTGGCATTCCAGTTTCACCTAGCTACATCTTTTGAAATTGTCTGACAGTTCTTGTATGTTCTGTTCTGTTCTTCTTCTTATAAATCTCTTTTCTCTTTGTATTTCAGTTTTCAAAGTTTGTATTAATCTGTTTTTCAATTTAGTTTTTCTTTTCTTGGCCTTGTCAAGTCAACTAATGATTTTGTCAAGGCTTTCTTCACTTATGTTACTACTTTCATTTCTAGCATGTCTTTTTATTTCTTAGAGTTTCCACCTTACATTGCTCATCTATTCTTGCATGTTGTCTACTTTTTCCATCAGAGCCCTTAGCATATTAAGAAATTTAAAAATTTCTGTAGGATAATTCTCACATAATACCTTGATTTTTCTTGCCTTTTTCTATGCCTTGTCATTTTGCTTGAAAGTCTGACATACTGTTTGGTTAATAGGAACACAGGTAAATAGACCTTAAGTATGAGGATTCATGTCTATTTGTCTAGGATTTATGGATATCAATAAGTTAATTTCTGATTAATTCACAAGGAGTTAATTTATATAACAATTAGGGGTATAACAACAGAGATCTACATAGCATAAGTAAAGACTTGGAAAATCAGATATACTCCTACAAAGAACAAGTTTTCATTTATTAGTTCTTTATTGATTTGATGGACACATATAAGGTGAACCCTGGTATTTTCTGCCTCCTGGAGTTCACACCTTTTTCTTATCCCTTCCCCTTGAGTGGACAGAACTTATGACTTGCTTCCAACCAACAAAATATGACACAGGTGGTGGGATATAACTCCCGTTATTACATTACATTATATAAGAATC
This sequence comes from Choloepus didactylus, assembly GCF_015220235.1. Lineage (NCBI taxonomy): Eukaryota > Metazoa > Chordata > Mammalia > Pilosa > Megalonychidae > Choloepus > Choloepus didactylus. The sequence continues at coordinate 23,157,454 of NC_051308.1, forward strand.
TGTCGTAGCAGGCTGGTGAGAGAGTCTTCCACTGTCCTTGAAGAAGCAAGTCTCAGTGTTTCAACTGCCTATGTAAAAACCCAGGGTCTTTGGTCATAGAGCCACAAAGAAGTTAATTGTGCCAATAATCTGATTGGTCTTTGAACTGGATTGTTCCTTAGTCAAGCCCCTGATGGTGATAACACACCCTGGCTGGCACCGTGATTGCAGCTGTGTGAGTCAGTTAGCAGAGGACCTGGCTAAGCTCTTCCCAGAGTCCTGACCCATGGAAATTGTGAAATAATAAATATGTATTGTTTAAGCCACTAAGTTTGTGGTAATTTGTCACACAGTAATACAAACGTAAGACAGTTAATAAGATAATATTTATGGAATGGTCTCTCTGGAAAGCTGAAAAAAAATACTTTAAGGGAGCAAAAGGAAAAAAAAAGGAATAAAGGATCCACTTAGACTTTGAGTTTGAGAGATTATCCATTTTTTATATTCAAAGGATACCGGAAAAATCATTGCAGTATAGATTAAAACTCACAGACTCCTACTGGAAATTTGATTTTTATGCCATAGAAGACGTAATTGTTGTGACCTACATAACATAGTAGAAAGAGCACTGCTACATGTTCTGAGTAGAAATGTTATGCTAGTTAATGCTGCTCCCCAAATGTTTCCAGCTTTCTGGCTTGGACCCTCTGACTTCCTTGTGAGCCAGGAATGGGACTATGCAATAAGCTCTGGGCAGTGAGCTGTCAGGGTAATGCATGTGGTTTGTTGCCATGCTGGAGAATTTAAATGACATTTCAAGATTTCCTCTTGCCTGTAACAAACAGTGAACTTGGAGATGGCAGCTGCTTTATCAGCCTGGATCCCTGAATAATTTTAATGAGCAAACTCTTCTACTAGCCCATGGTGGACATGCAGCACGAAAGAGAAATAAACCTTTTTTGTTCTGAGCCACTGAAATTTTGGGTTCTGTTTTTTACTGCAGCATAACTTGTCCATCCTGACTTATACAAGATTCACAATTTCCCAGCTATGTGACTTTTAACGAACTACTCACCTAATTATTTTGTTTCCTCAAATACACAATGGGGTGGGGGTGGGGGAATAGTACATAGCTTTTAGGATTATTAGAACTGAGTGAGATAAGATAAAAATTTAAATTGAACAGTGAAGTTCTGGTACATGGCAGCTGTTGTTGCTATAGTCACCATCATCATCATAATCCTCTCCACCCCTACCACCAAAATTGTATGGCTTGGTCTTGCCTCTGAGAAATGGTGTTTGGCTGAGACATGAAAGGAAAGGATTCAGAGAACATAAAATTCAGACTAATAGGTCAGAAATTGCCTGCAGATTAGTTCCTAAATGTGATTTTAGCTTATTGTTCCTTTGTCTTCCAGGTACCTGATTTTGGGGTTTTTATAAGCAATCCTGAATTGGTTATTGAATTCCAAAAAAAAAAGGGAAAAAAATGTGTTTTGGAGTGTGTGTGTATTTATTTAGTTTGGGAACTATTACATATCTATATCCAGGACTCCCCTCTCTCTCCCTCCCTCTCTCCCTCCCTCCAACCATCTATCTATCTATCTATCTATATCTATCTATCTATCTATCTATCTATCTATCTATCTGTCCGTCCATCCATCCATCCATCCATCCATCCATCCGTCCATCTAATTTATTTAGTTTGGAAAGTAAGTACTAGTTTATGACAAGAAAGGCAAATTAAGTAATCAAGAACGGGGAGAAATGGGACTTCTAGTGTACTTTGGATACTTTGAGGCAAAGCCTTATACTTTGAGTGCCTCTTCATTCTTATATCCTCTCAGTTGCATTATTTTTCTGCTGTTGCAAATAATGTTGGCCAATGGAGATTTGACATTTCAAAATCTCTTAGACAAATTCTCAGCTGTGTTTACTTGTTAGGAAAGCAAAAATCATTTTCAAGCAATTTCTTATAACCTAGTATGAAAACAAAAGACAAAAGTGACCTTAGTATAAAAATTAAAATAAATTGCATAACTTTCTGATATATATATTTGAAAATATGTTTTAAGTGTGAAAATAATGGAACCCTTCTCATTTCTCTTCAGATATGTTTGAAAATATATTCCATATTTCCAAAAATTATCTTAAACAAGTGTCTGCAAAGCACTTTTCAGTACTTTCACATCCATTGTTTTATTTGATATGTAAAATAATCTGTACGGTTTGTGGCAAGGCAGTCACTCTTCCCATTTTACAGGTGAAATTGATATTTAGAAGAATTAGATATCTAGCCCGAGGCTGCAGGGAGAGATAGCCCTGAAACCCCTGTATCCCTCCCATGTTGGTGGGAAAAGGTGTAGTGAGGACGCCAAGTGGTGGGACAGTGCCTTGCAGTTACCTTGGATTTCTTATCTGGCCTTCCACCATCAACATATACCACCAGTCACCAAAAGCTGTTGTTTTACTTCCCAGGTATTTCTCTGTGATTTTCATCTCACCTTTTGAGTCCTTGAGCTAATTTAAGATCTATGGCTTGGCTGACTTTGGTATTGAGGCCCTTTACAGAATGTTTAGGGCATAAGCTTTGGAGTCAGAAAGACCTTGTAGGAGTTCCAGCTTTGATGCTACTATTAATTAGATGTAAAAGTTGTGAAATGAACTTGTCGTTTATCTTCCTAAGTCTCAGTTTCCTCAGTTTTAAAATGTGGGTAGCACACAGTGCATTCAAAAGGGGTTGTTTCAAGAAATAAGTGAGATTCTAAGAGGTAAAGTGATTATTAGCCTTCAGAAACATAGAGCTTGCTTAATACATATTAACTTTTTAATTATTTTGTTATTGGCTACGATTACAACCTTTCTGATCTCCCTTGCTTCCAGTTTTGGGCTCCTTTAGTGCTTGCATTGTGTTCTTGATTTTGTTCCCTTAAAGTGAAACATCTAACATACAAATTGTAGCAGATTGATTCTCTGCTTAAACCCTTCAATGGCTCTGTGTCTCCAGGATAAATTCAACAGCCCCAACTATGGCATTCAAGGTCCTCCATGTTCTTATTCCTTTCTGTGTTTCCAGTTTCATCCAAGGCCATTTTGGGGCTAGAGGTTGTACTTTATCTTAAAGCAAGAACAAAATCATTTGCATTTCCACTGCACACAGTGGGCTGCTTATCAGCCCTGCTCAGTTGTTGCCTCTACACAGAACACCCTCCATCCCACTGTTCTTCCTTTAAGTCATAGCTCAGTCATCCCTGCTCCTGGAAGCCTTCACTGAAGGTCATTAGGCTCCTCCTCTATGCTGTCAGAATACCCTATGCAAACTTTCATCCTAGAACTTACCTCATCATATAATTCCATCTTCTTGAGTCTATACCCTAGCAGACAGTGAGCTGCCCAAAGGCAAGAACTGTCTTTTTTACCTTTTACTCCCATGCCTAGCATGTTCATAATAAGAATGGGGGGCTAGGATCAACATTTTCTAACTTCTATGTGAGAGTTCTTTCCAATAAATCATGTCCTTTGAAAATGTGACATTAAAAATGAATGCTGGAAAATAAATTCAAGTGGTGGAGTGGAACCAAATATGATTATGGCATTTTCCATCTGTCCTTTGTGACATTTTAGAAAATGTCTCTATTCTAAGGTTATTACTTGAGCAGTCTGCAAACTCCAATTGGAAGACAAAAAGAGCTCTTTGACTTATAATCAAAACTAGATAAAGGGGCTCTTTTTGAAACATTTGTTTATATCCCGCAGTGTAAATATCTGCTGTTTTTCTGATTAAGACTTCAGTAATGAGAACTGTGGCACGCTGAGCAAAAGACCAACATTAAGGCAAAGAGAGAAAGCAAATCTCCTCAAAGACAAAAGCATAGAAAAGACCCTGTGTTAGATGGCATGGCTTTGAAGAGGTTCCTTTTCTATGGAGGCCAATGTGTGTATGGCATGAGAAGGCTGGGAGCAGATTCAGTAGGGCATTTGTCTTTGTAACCGACTCCTGTGTCCCCTTTTCCCTGACCCTAGGTCAATGCTTTCTCAAATGGGCAGTTCCAATCATCCTCTAAACCAGTCCCTCCCTGTTTTCTTGTCCCTCCCATCCAACTACCCCACTTCCTAATGCATACCTCTGATCTTGTCATTCGCGGGCTCAAAATTTCACCATTCCTCATGGCCCATTCAGTAGACTTGTGTCCAAGGTCATCCATCCTATGGCTCCAACTTACCTTTCCAGCTCTAGCTCATCATACAGCCTTCTACTTATACTATAGCTAAATTAAACTACACACTTTTTCAGAATATAACTTGTACTCTCTCATTTTCATTAAATTCCTTCTCTTGAAATTTTATTCACTTCCTATGAAGATTTTGCTGACCCTTTCCCAGACTTACCTGAAGGGGAAAGGGAGGAGGTACTTATTTAAAAATACAGTTTCCTTGTTCTCACATTAACCACAGCTTACTTAGAAAGAATGCTTAAAGGAAACAACCTCTTAAAAAGTTTTTGGGTGTGTAGTGCCTAAAGGATCTGTCTTAAGGTGGCATTGACATTTTATTGATAATGCTTTTACTTGGATTGGATGATGCACGTTTAATAAAAATACCAGAGTTTTCTAATGACATTTTTTCATATGTTAGGCAATGGGAGAAAAATCAGTGTTTGATACCAAATATTATTGCTATTTTTACTTGGATTTGATGGGCTTTAGGAAGATTAATGGCAGCATCCAAAACTATAGTACTAGAATTTTGTGTCTAGAAGTGGCAATTTAGGAGGCACCCAGTGATTATTCTTTAGACTAAATTTTAAGTCATTGTAGGAAATAATGATTAAGAGCTATTCTTGACAAAAGCAAGTCTATCATTATTGTAGCCATACAAAAAAAGAGAAAGTTTAGTATTAGCAAAGATGATAATGAACAGGCAATCTAGTAGAACAAGCTTTGAAAAATTTGACTTGGAAGTCTCTGTAGTTTAATTAATGAATTTTCAGTAATTGAGAGTGATTGAGAATTGTCTGCAGTTGGTGTATTGGTAGCCCAAGAATAGACTCATTCCAGTATGAAAAGCATGCATTACCCTGGTATGTGAAAGAAGACAAAAAAAAAAACAAAAACAAAAACAAAAACTCAACAGTAAGAGACAAATAAAAAGGTAGCAAAGATATGTTCAAAGTAACAAACATCCTTGTTCAGAGGCTTATCAATTTGCATTCAAAACCAGGTTGAATCATGCTTGGGATTATATGTTAATTGTATTTCAAAGGTCTTAATGATGTCTTTTCTTTTTTTTTTTCAAATGCAGGCACCATTATTTAAATAATTTATGGATAGCCTTAATTCACTGATCTTCTAGTAGAAACCCTTGCTGAATTTGTGGAAAGCAAAGGTAGATCTATAAAGTCTTGGACAGAGAATGAATACAAACTACAGTATGTGTTCCACAACAGTGACTGCACAATGAGCTGTATGGGTTCACTTGTTCTGGGTATTTTTGATTTGAAGCCTCATTACTTCTTTCTCATTAGGTAGCAAATGTACGTTATCCAAATTGAGTTAATCAGTTATCTAATTAATACTTATATAATATTTTGAACAGCTGAGGGAAATTGAGGGAGGGAAGATGACAGATGTTAATGTGCATAATTAGTAATATACCAATTAAGCTGATCAAATTTGACAAATTGGTTAAAAATTGTAACAGATTTTTAGGGATGTGTTTTGCGTTTTTGTTTTTGTTTTTCCTACAGCTGTAATGCAAAGTGAAGAAAAATTCAGGGTCTGCAAACAAACTCCGCAATTAGTCATGACCATTTCATGCTGCAACAGGTTGTTGCACTTCTTGAGTTTGAAGCAAAAGTATAGGTCATTTGTTTACTAAGATACAATCTTACATGTTACTATATGTGGCTCCAACATGGTGGCCCATTACATGCATATCATCATGCACCAACAACAAGGTATATTGAGTATACTCTAAATTTGGTTAATCCTTACATAAAGGGTGGTCTAAACTGGAGAAAAATGAGAAAAAAATGAAGCCTATATTTGGTGTAATTTAAACTTATTTTGAGCAGATCAATATGGACAGCTTGAAGTGCAAATATTTTGTTTATTTTATCACATGTAAGGGCAAGGTTTGCAACAAATGCTTCTAGCACTCCCACTTGCCCTCTCTCACGTGTGGCAGGCATGGCTACTTGAAAGCAGCAGCGTTTTACACCATGGACTGACAGCAGTTTACAGTTCTTTTCCTCACAGTCCTCCTGGGAGATACCTTCCATCATGTAGGCAAAACCTATTTTCCATTTTGATTTTAGTGTCAGTAGATTGACGTATCCAGAATTATTCAAGTCCTTTGTTTATATATTTCTTATCTTTTCTTCCTTTCATTTGTGCATTGTGTATTGAAGACAGATCAAATAGCTGTAAATTGAAAAATAGATGAGAATGAACTTTATAGAACTTAGGCTTATGATAGGGAGAGGGGAAACACATATTAAAAAGAGTTAATACCACTCTAAGCCTCATTTCAGTTAGGTGTTCTTAGCTTCTGAATATTTTTCTCCAAATCCCACACATCAGACTTTGAGTGGAGGGAAGATAAGGAGATTACACTGGAGCAGTTTGCATACACTCAGAACTGCAGTAACTGAGCAATATTTGTTAAATTAGAATCAATGCTCCTTACTTTCTTGCTCTAACCTCTCATCTGTGCCATTAGTCAGCCTGAGATTAAATTGTAAAAAGTGTGTGATGTCCATAATTCATACTCCGGTCCCATAATATTTCCTGCCACTCTCCATTCCAGCCTTGAGCCTTTAAGCCTGCCAGTATGAACTCTGGCAACCCAGGGAGCAGAATCCAACAGCAGTTAGCTCTCAGGAGTTCTGTTTTATCCATGGCTTATATTCTGACCCCCTTTCCATTGTCACAATTTCTACACTGTTTCTTTATCTGCTCTGGTTGTCCCAACTCTTGACCTCTTGTCTCCTGCACCTAGGATACTGATTCCCTGGCACTGACTGCAGTTCCTCTCCCTGCTCACTATTTCCCCTTGTCCTTCAATCTATGCTTGCTCTGAATTTCTAGAATTAATAATGCAACCAGAGTCTACTGGAATCCTTTTATCTGACTAGAATTTCCTCTAAGCTTACCACTCATCTTGCAGCAGAATTACAGTCCTTTTGCTTTTCTTAACTTGAAGTTTTTTCTTTTCTTCCCTCTGTCAAAAGACAAAATCTGTTTCTCAGGTATCACCTCTCTCCTCTGCGATGCCCTTGAATGTCTAAATGACAGGTGGTTATTGGGTAATGGCAATCTTTGCTAGTTTGTGAATAATGTGAATAAGTGAACATGAGAAGTGCAGCCTCATTGTTTGATTTAGAAACTCACCAAAGGGATACCTGCTTTCAAAGTTATTTTCTGAGGAAAATCCCCTGGATTTTCTTTTTTAACTAAAGTTCATATTTTATTTAGGTTTCCTTTAGTTTTTACCTGCTATCCTGTTCCTGCTTAAGGATCCCATCCAGAATGCCCCATTGCATTTAATTGTCATATCTCCGTAGGCTTCTCTTTGTAGTGACAGTACCTCAGAATTTCTGTTTTGTATAATTTTGAGAGTCTTGAGGTGATCTAGTCAGCTATTTCATAGAATGCCCCTCATTAGGATTACTCCCTTGTTTTTCTCATGTCTAGACTGAGATTCTGGGTTCTGGGGAGAAAGCCCACAGAGGTAAAGTGCCGTCATCATTACATGATCTCAGGAGCTCATGCTATCAACATGACTTACCACCACTGATATTAAACTTGATCACCTGGACAAGGTAGTGCTTGTCAGGTTTCTCCACTGTAAAGTTATTCTTCCTCTCCCCCCACTCCATATTGTTATCTTTGGAAGGAATTCACTATATGCTGCCCATACTTCAAGAGTGGGGAATTATGCTCTGCCTCCTTGGGAGTGAAATATCTGCATAAGTAAGCTGCAATTCTTCTGCACTGGAGAATTGTCTATTCTCCCCCATTTACTTACATCAGTATGGACTCATGGATATTTATTTTAGTCTTTGGGTTATAGCTGAATACTACCTTTCTTATTTTGTTGCTCAAATTTTCCAGCTCTGCTGGATTTTGTTTTTTAATACAAAAGTAACTCCTCTGATGGGGATTTCATTCTTCTCTATTGATCGCGGGAGGGTGACCACAGCAGCAGGCATATGTGGGCTTTTGGCATAAGGCATATTTGATGGCCTACTTTATATGATAGTCATCCATGCTTTCAATGTTGTTCAGTATCAACTTTGCAAATGAGAACTCTGCTTAAAACTTTTATCTGAGAGCTTAGGTTTTTCCATTTGCTGAAGCTGCCGGAATGCAATATACCAGAAATGGATTGGCTTTTTCAATGAGGACTTATTAGGATGCAAATGTACACTTCTAAGGCCATGAAAATGTCCAAATTAAGGTATCAAGAGAAGGAAGACTGATGACATCTGGGGTCAGGAAGGCACATGGCTGGCTCCGCTGATCCTTTTCTCCCAGTTTAGCTTCTGGTTTCAGTGGCTTTCTCCAAAATGTCTCTGGGCTTCAGTCTCAGCTTTTCTGAGCTTTCCCCAAAATGTCTCTGCTTTTTATCCTCTCATAGAGGACTCCAGCAAGGGGATTAAGACCCACCTTGAATGGGCAGGGTCACATCTCCATGTAAACAACCAAATCAAGAGGTCCCATCCATAATAGGTTTCCCTCATAAGATTGAATTAAAAGAATATAGGCTTTTCTGGGATACATAACAGATCCAAATCAGCACATTAGGGTTCTAATATTCTTACTAAATTGTAGAAAAAAATAACTTCTTTGGACTTCTAATATACTTTCATATTTCATAAAGTCTCTGTAATCTTCCTCTTTAAAGAGATTTCCTGTGGCTCAGGAGGAGATAGAGTATTAAAAATGTTAAATATTCTAATCTTAACCCTTCCCAAATCAGAGGATTAACACAATTAATACATATATTATGAGTAGACACCAAAAATTAATATCTTCATACAGATCCAGATATTGATCTAAATGCTCCAAATAATAATTATACTCTATTATGAATCACAAAATATTTAATAGATAAGCAGGGCTCCAAGTACAATAATACTCCCACTGATGTAGTAGATCCTTAAATATTTATTGAAATAATTAATAAATGACACTCGGAAATTTTCTTCATTTTGAATCATGTTACTTATGGGTTAAGTTGTATTAACTATAGTAATTCCAGTTCTCTCTGTTTTGTTTTTAAGTCTGCATTCTTAACAAAAGTCCATCTAAATAGGCATCCAAGGATTTTTTTTTTAATTAAATTCAGTTTTATTGAAATACATTCACACACCATACAATCATCCATGGTATACAATCCACTGTACACAGTATGATAACATAGTTATGCGTTCATCACCACAATCTATCTCTGAACATTTTCCTTACATCAGAAAGAACCAGAACAAGAATAAAAAATAAAAATGAAAAAACAACACCCAAATCATCCCCCCATCCCACCCCATTTGTCCTTTAGTTTTTATCCCCATTTTTCTACTCATCCATACACTAGATAAAGGGGGTGTGATCCACAAGGTCTTCACAATCACACTGCCACTCCTTGTAATCTACATTATTATATAATTGTCTTCAGGAGTCCAGACTGCTGGGTTGGAGTTTGATAGTTTCAGGTATTTACTTCTAGCTATCCAAGGATTATTTTTAACATGATTTCACCTATGTACAAAAGCATATTCAACAAATAGACTATAAAGAAAGACATTAGAATGCTTTCACTTTCTGTAGATGTTGGAAATACTGCTGATTATCTCCTTCATTTTACTTTCATGTACTTTGTACGTTATCTATAATAAACATTACTTACTTTGTTAGTGCTTAAACAGACTTTTTTTTAAAAATGCAACCACTTCTACTGATGATAAATTTAATGAGTTAATGGTATAACTTTAATTTTATGTTTTGGTCCCATTGCCCTGGAAGTTGATTTTTAACTGGGAGAGTTGGGATAAGTGACACACATGTGTTATAATCAGTTCCAATACTTTATCCTCTAACATTGGGCTTATGGTTAACAAGAAATAATGGTTATTATATCTTAGTCTCTGGTAACCATTCTCAACATGGAAATAGTTAAAAAAAAAAAAGATCACAGGGCAACTAGAGATGCATATCTAGTAAACTATGGCTGAAAGGATTAAAGAAAATTAATCAGTTCTTTGCAGAGTCACTTTTATTAGTTTTTATAATTATTAATTATATGTGTAGTGTTTTCTTCTTGGAAAGTAATCTAAGTGAGTTTACTCCCATCATATCATTCAAGGATGTGGTCAGGCAAACTTGCACTTGAGGAGACTGTACCAGCCCCTGTGTTGCACATAGGAAGTCCACAGTAATTTTCTGTTTGTTGAAATAAAGGAGCAAAAGACAAAATTTTCCTTAGAAAAGTCATTTGACTATGTGTATATGACTGTGACATAATTTCACAAGCTACTTTTGATGACTCATTTTCTGGGCAGCTACTTCTGGGTCTGCTGCTGTGTCATTTGCTGCGTCTGAACCTCATAGGGAGAGACACTGGCTCAGGGTGGAGGGCCAAAGTTCTGATTGCCTCACAATGGCAGGAGTTGCCCTGTGGTTTCTCCATTATGAATATTGGGTGGTTTTGGTTAAATTGTGCTACTGTGTGTTCCTAATAAATTTTTCCTTTCTGACTAATGTCCAATTGCCCTTGTTTAATTCACCAAGGTGGCTGTTTCTGTATTAAGGTTGTATCTATTACTTTTTCACATGGTTAGACCAGTATAGCCAGAGAACAATAAACCTGCCCTTTATTCTTAGAAACTGATGGCAATTCAGAACCTCATTTACTGAGAGCTTTTTCCTGCCACTTTCTGTTAAGTGGAACGTGTAGAACTGCAGGTGAAAGTCGTTCAGACTCTGGCTCTGACATTGTAGTTTCAGAGCTTACACACAGTTGAAAAGAACAATCTTTAGATGGGTCAGGCAGTCTCAAGATTTCAATTTGGGGAGTTTCATTGAATTTGAATTAGTCCTGTGGTTGGAAGAAAAAGGGCATGCAGTGCTACTCCTTACAAGCAACATAAGTCAGAAGAAGGTGGCAGGCAAGGAATTCTAATGGGAGTCTACTGGTGAAAAAATACCTTTCAATTCTGGGGTATATTATATAAAGATCTTCCCTTTTTCCTAATACATTAAAGGGTCATATCAAAATCCAGATTGGAAATAAGATTGCAGAGAAGCAACTTATAAGTAGTTTAATGCCTGCTTAGAACAAAGACAATGCTAACTTTCAACCAATGTTTATATAATGAATATTTGGTGTTTGATCTGTTCTTACTGAAATTTAATGTGACCCAAAGTTAAAGCTAGATGAAGCAGAAATAACCACGGTTTTGGAATTTAATAGGCTTATAGAGCAAGAAAACTTGACATATTTTCTCACCTTTAGAGCCTCAGTTTTCTTATGAATAAAATGGGGTAATGATACTTTATCTGGTTGTAAATACTTTTCCTTTTGTCTTAGAATTTCAGTATAAGTTGCAAGGCTGAAGACACTAGGTTTTAGATAAATCCTTCTTTGTTCTAAAGATTGAGCTAAGCAGGTCCCTAGGAGCCTCTCTGGCATTTATTATGACCCTCAATCCCCCGTCTTAATAAACCTAGAATGAGAGAAGACTAGCAACTTTGGGAAGCATTCATAAGAGATTCTCAGCCCAGTAGTGAGTGCTGAAGCGTTTTCTCTCCTCCCTCTCAGGCAGGGGAGAGTGTACTTCACCATATGCCAAGAATATGTGCATTTCTTGTGAGCTAACTGCAGGTCGCTAAATGTGGTCAGTCTTGGGACAAGCAGATTCTAGCCATAAAGAGGCACATTGGACGGGTAGCTTGTGGCAGGAACTGGGGGCAGGGAGGCCTCAAGAGCCACACAAAGAGTTCACTGCCCTGTTCTGGAAATTGTGGAGAGGAGAAGATGCTGTTAATGTGCACATGTGTGTGTGCGTGTGTGTGTGTGCATGTGTGTGTGTGTGTGTGTGTGAAAGGTGCCTCCTCAAGAAACTCATCTGCCCTCTAAAAACAGCTTTGGAACCAAAGAGTGTTGGAACCAAAACAGTTTTGAACCGATTACAATGCTCAGTGGAAGAAAATTATTTATTTTATGTATAGTATAGTTATCAGAGTTTTGGGAGTTACTATAATACACACATTTCTGAAAAATTCTTCATGAAGTAGATTTCTATATAGAGAATGCACACCTTGCTACTGATTTGATAATTAAACTATCATTCTATTACTCTGGAAAACATTTTCTTCAAAGTGATAGTAAAGCAAATTAGTTTTAAGATCATAGAAAGAGAGAACAACAAATGAACAAATCACAAATATGAATTTAGACATTTATATTTATTTTCAGTTTTGGTTCATTAGCATTAAAATCTAAAGAAAAACAGGAAAAATAATGACCTAGGAAAATTGAACAGAAAAATTGCTTTGTCTGCCATCAAAATCTGTCTTCCTAATTCTTTATTTTACAGACCCCCTTTCCAATATATTTGGAATTATATCTTCATTAGATTGCATTCACTTATTCAAATATTGATTTTCTGTATTGAAATGGATACTGTACTTGGGGCTGTACTGAAAGAGTGTGCAGAGAGAAAGATGCAAGAGCAGCAAGACAGCAATTCAAATGCCACTAGAAAGCATAAAATAAGGAAATTACTCACTAAAATATATAGAACTACATGACACCATGGGTAGCACTTTAAAACGCATAGCAGAGCTGATCTTAAAATTGGTCAAGTGATACTTTTGTTATCTTCTTTTGAATATGTTTTAGTATTAAAAATAGGATATCAATATAATTTACACACTCAGTTACCTTGTATAATTTCAAGCCCAGGAGATTGTTTCTGGGGCATCTACCTCAGAAAATACCTAAATCTAAATATCTAGCTTCTAAACCTTTGCAATAAACCTCACGAAGATATAGCATATCCCTTACATAAAGCTTGAACGTGGAGGGTCCTGCATGTCCTTTTCTCAGACATTCTGATCATTTCTTTCATCATAATATAAAGAGATAAGGCTAGAAATCATTCCTCTCTCTGACATTGGATCAAGAGAATGCAGCTTCTTTCTTTAAGCTGGCAGAGATCTGCCATGGAGAAAATGCTTCCACTGAGCATTTTTCAATACTAAATGGCTCATTTTACTACTGATTGCTAAAAAAATCTTTTAATTAAGATTTCTATCAGATATTTTCATTTCCAGTAATGCCAGTTTGAATATTCAGATCAAACTTTCAATGGAAATGCTTAAACATCTCCTTAAAAATATCAAAGCATTGAGTAGAAAGTAGGGAACTCCCTGGCCAACATCTAAAACAATATTAAGGAGAGAGAGAGAACCAGAGCACCAGTCTGCCATTTAGTCCTCATGGGGGCCCATGGCATGCTCAAGGAGAGGAGTCAAATAGAGAATGCTGCAAACTAGATTGAGACCCCAAGGGGACATGACCAGAGGAGATTAAACAGACTTTCTCTTAGACCTCACCAACCAGAGGGAGAACAGGAAAGTGACTGCTTCATGTCTTTGATTGTGTTTCCAAAGAAGCCGGCCTGAGATCTGCTCTGAATACAAGTAGTTTAGTAGCAGGTGTAGTGGATGCTGTAAAATGCTGCCCAGATTCCCCCCTTCAGGAATGAGGCACTCATTCACCCCCTCCTAAGAGAGTGTGGCTTGCAGTTGTCCTCTCCAGGGCTTGACCTCACAGGAGAAGAGAGCTCCTTGTCCATAGTCACAGTTCTCTCTGACATCAGCCCCCACCCAATGACTAACACAGGGGATTAAAAGGCCTGTCTTCCTTTTCCCAAAGTGGGGAAGCTTTGAAGGGCATTCCACCTGCAGAGCTCCCTGTGGGCTTAACTGGGGCCTCTGCTGCAACTGCATTTCATTTTATCTTCTCTCTATTCCCAATCCTGCTTGATTTACCTTCATAGATGGAGAAAGTGCCCCCCAGTAAGCCTCCTTCACATAAAATCTCAGAGCCGCCAAGTCTGTTTCCTGGGGAATCAATCTAGGATAGAAAGCTATCCCAGACACTGGGGTTGTAAGTGAGGCAGGGCAGGGAAGAAGGTCAATACAAGTTGTGTGAAGGAACAGATTACCACGCAGGGAAACTGCAGCTCAAACCTACTGGGGAGCCCTGGGAGAAGGTACAAAATACTATCCAGAGGGGCAACGATATTTAGGCACTTTCCACCAACTTCCACCCATCATCAGTTGAGGGCTGCTTTCAGGGTTGTCAGTTGCCATCTCCATAGCATCTTCAGCCTCCCTGGGAATTACACTAATTGCTCTTCCATGAGAGAATAGGAGTACTAGCTCTTAGAGTAAGAAGTCACAGTCATGAAAGGAAATTGAGTTTTGATGGGATATGGTCATAACATCAATGCATTTATGATACAGGTTAGAAGACTGAGGCACAGATAAGTAACTTGATTCAAATCACAGAGTTTGTAAGTATCAGAGCTGATTTACCTTCAGAGTTCCCACTCTCTACTACTATACTCTGGAGGAAAATGATTTTTAAATATTATCTACTTTTTAAACTTGTGTTACTGTTATTTCTAATACATCATAGGGAACTAAATAACACTTATACTTTAAATCTTCAAAAAAATGTTGCATATAACATATGGCTTCAAAATCCGTGGTTGAGTGATTTGAGAATATGTATGAATGAATTAATAATAAGGGATGGATTTTGAAATTAGATAACTAAAACCAAATTCTATATAACTTCACTGCCAAATGATAGAAGGTTTCATAACTCTACAAATAATCCAACACATTAAAATAAATATGTTTAAAGTAGGTTTAAATGTGAAGTTGAATAAGTTAGCTCCATTCTAGATGTCGTATAGGCTAGAGATTTTATTTTTGCCTTTCGCCACCTCTATCTATTTTTTGCTAGCATAATTTAAATATTCTTTCCCCAGAAACACTTTAAGAGTTGCCAAAATGTTAACTAAAAGTTGCATTTTTTGTTATCATTATTATAGCAAATCTGACTCTGTACTTCCAGATATTAACGAACCCAGCAGTGTTGAACTGCTTCCAAGCCCAAACATGAGTACAGTAACTGTGCACACTTCTCAGAGAGGCTTGAGAACTCAACCAAAGCAGGAATTAGTTGGGAATAAGAGCTGCTCTTATTTGAGGTGGAGAGGCAGAGAGCCAAATTTGACTTGTCCTGTGTTTTAAGGAAGTGCCAGAATCAAGAGTTAAAAATCCTAAAAATCTGTGTTGCAAGCCAGCACACGCCACAGGTTTGCTGCTCCTGATCCCCAGAGGTCCTGAGAACCCAGTTGCAGTGAAAATACAGAAGAGGGTGAAAAGCTCTTATCATTTATTCATGGAGAAGTCATGAAGACTAAATGCCACTCCTGAAACCTACACTAAAGAAAAAAGGCTTACACTCAGGAGTAATGCAAGCTTGCTGGCTTTTAGCAAATAAGCAGTCAAAAGACCTAAATGGCTTGAAATGATAGGAAAAATCATTGCCTCTAAAAATAAAAATAGCAGAAAAGGCAATATTTATTGAACACCTACTTAGTTAAGAGTGTTACTGCTTTAACATATATAGCTTCTTTTAATCCATGTCTATGCTTTTACAAAGAATGTGAAATTAAGCTTTATACCCAGAGTGAAATATTTAGGAAATGGTTGACTTATGATTGAACTTGATTTGAATTATCCCCACTCCTTTAACTTCATGTCCTCTAACCTCACAGAGCCCTTAGTATGCCCTAGAATCCTTTTATACTCTCTCATTCATTCACCTCCCTCTCTCCTAAATGACTGTCACTGACTAGCTATGTGACCTTGGCCAAGTCACTTAACTTCTCTGTATGTCTCAATTTTCTCATCTATAAATTAAGAATAATAATATTACTTACCTTGTGAAGTTATTATGAACATTAAATAAGTTAATAAAAATAGAGCCTTTTGAATAGTGCTGATCATTGCACTTTTAAACTCAAAAGACCACTTCAACAATTCATCCTTCTTTCCCCTGTATCATCAAATTTTCTGTTCTTTTAGGAGCATTGCTATCAACATAAAAACATACAGGCAAACCTCAGAGATATTGTGGGTTTGTTTCCAGACTACTGCAATAAAGCAAATATCACAATAAAGCAAGTCACATGAATTTTTGCATATAAAAGTTATGTTTACACTGTACAGTAGTCTAAGTGTGCAATAACATCATGTCTAAAATAACAATATGCATACCTAATTAAAATATTTTATTGCTAAAAATGCTGACTATCATCTGAGCCTTAATATTTTTTTTTCTGGTGGAGGCTCTTGCCTTGATGTTGATGGCAGCTGACCAATCAGGGTGATGGTTGTTGAAGGGAGAGGTGGCTGTGGTAATTTCTTAGAATAAGACTACAATGAAGTTTGCCACATCCATTGAGTGTTCCTTTCACAAAAGTTTTCTCTGTAGCATACAGTGCTGCGGATAGCATTTTACCTTGGAACTTCTTTTAAAATTGGAGTTAATCCTCTCAAACCCGGCTACTGCCTTATCAACTAAGTTGATGCAATATGCTGACTCTGTTGTCATTTCAACAATGTTTACAGCATCTTCACAAGGAAAAGATTCCATTTCAAGACACCACTTTCTTTGCTCATTGATGAAGTAACTCCTTGTCCATTAAAGTTTTAGCATGAGATTGCAGGAATTCAGGTTCCAAACCTATTTCTAGTTCTCTTGCTGTTTTGACTACATCTGCAGTTACTTCCTCCACTGATGTTTTGAGCCCCTCAAAGTCATCCCTGAAGGTTGGAATCAACTTCTTCCAAACTCCTGCTAATCTTGATACTTTGGTCCCCTCCCAGGAATCATGAATGCTCTTAATGGCATCTTGAATAGTAAATCCTTTCCAGAAGGTTTTCAATTTACTTTGCCCAGGTCTATCGTAGGAATCACTAGCTATGGCAGCTATAGCCTTACAAAATACGATTCTTAATAATAAGTCTTGAAAGTTGAAATTACATCCTGAACCCTGGACTGTAGAATGGAGATTGTGTTAGTGGCTATGGTGGTTTGAACTGCATGTATCCCAGAAAATCACGTTCTTAAAGCTAATCTATTCCTATGGGTGTAAACTGATTGTAAATAGGACCCTTTGATGAAGTTTCTTCAGTTAAGGCATGGCCCAGGGTAGGTCTTAATCTTCTTACTGGAGTCATGTATAAGAGAATAAAATTCAGATGGAGAGGGAGAGAGAAAGCCATGGAAGCAAGAAGCTGAAAGCAATGAAACCTGGAAGAGAAAGGAGAGACCAGCAGACACTGTCATGTGCCTTGCCATGTGGCACAGGAGTCAAGGATCACCAGTAGCTGGTCTTTGGGAAGAAAGCATTGCCTTGATGTTGCCTTGATTTGGACATTTTCCTCAGCCTCAAAACCATAAGCTAATAAATTCCCATGGATAAAAGCTAACCCATTTTATGGTATCTGCTTTATCAGCCCAGGAAACTAAAACAATGGGCATGAAAGCAGCATTCATATTGTTGTACATCTCCATCAGAGCCCTTATATGACAAGGTACATTGTCAATAAGCAGTAATATTTTGAAAGAAATCTTTTTCTGAGCAGTGAGTCTCAACACAGAGCTTTAAAATATTGAGTGAACTATGTTGTAAACATATGTGCTGTCATTCAGGGTTTGCTGTTCCATTTACTGAGAACAGGCAGAGCATATTTAGTATAATTCTTAAGTACGCTAAGAGTTTTGGAATGGTAAATGACCATTGGCTTCAATTTAAGGTCACCAGCTGCAGTAGGCCATAACCAGGGAGTCAGCCTGTCCTTTGAAGCTTTGAATCCAGGCATTGACTTCTACTCTTTAGCTATGAAAGTTCTAGATGACATCTTTTTCCAATATAAGGCTGTTTAATCTACAATGAAAATCTATTGTTTAGTGTGGCCACCTTCATCAATAATCTTAGCTAGTTCTCCTAGATAATTTTCTGTAGCTTCTACATTAGCACTTTCTGCTTCACCTTGCACTTTTACGTTATGGAGACGGCTTCTTTCCTTATACCTTATGAACCAACCTCTGCTAGCTTCAAACTTTTCTGCTGTAGCTTTCTCACCTCTCTCAGCTCTCATAGAATTAGGGCCTTGTTCTGGATTGGGCTTTGGCTTAAGGGAATTTTGTGGCTGGTTTTGTCCTCTCTCCAGACCACTAAAACTTTCTCCATATCAGAAATAAGGCTATTTTGCTTTCTTATCATTCATGTGTTCACTGGAGTAGCACTTTTAATTTCCTTCAAGAACTTTTCCTTTGCATTCATAATTCGGGTCACTGTTTGGTACAAGAGGCCTAGCTCATGGTCCACCTCAGCTTTAAACATGCCTTCCTCACTACAGTTAATCATTTCTAGTTTCTGAATTAAAAGGAGGTTTTTTTTTAAAAACCTAGAGGCCCTTGGAGGGTTATTAAATGGCCTAATTTCAATGTAGTTTTTCTCAGGAAATAGAGAAGACTGAAGAGAGGGAGAGAGATGGGGTTATAGCCAGTTGCTGGAACAGTTAGAACACATACAACATTTATCAATTAAGTCCACCGT
Organism: Choloepus didactylus; assembly: GCF_015220235.1. Classification (NCBI taxonomy): domain Eukaryota; kingdom Metazoa; phylum Chordata; class Mammalia; order Pilosa; family Megalonychidae; genus Choloepus; species Choloepus didactylus. The sequence continues at coordinate 23,176,145 of NC_051308.1, forward strand.
CTTATATGGACACTGTTGATGGTGCCCCCAAACAATGACAATAGTAGCATCAAAGATCACATATCACCATAATAGAATAACAATAATGAAAAATGTGAAATAGTGTGAATTGCCAAAATGTAAGACACAAAGTAAGCACTTGCTGTTGGAAAAATGGTGCCAACAGACTTGCTTGACACAGGGTTGCCAGAAACCTTCAATTTGTAGGAAAAGCAATGGCTGCAAAGTGCAATAAAGTGAAGCACATAAAATGAGGCATGCCTGTACTGTGATCTCATGTCTACAAAGCAAAAAAAGTTCCATGGTCTTCTCTAACCACTGTTCCATTTCTGTATACCTCTGAGGTGGTTTGGAGCTATATACCCCAGAAAAACATGCTCTTAAATTTAATCCATACCTGTATGTACCCATTCTAAATAGGACTTTTCGGTGAGGTTACTTCAGTTAAAGCATAGCCCAACTTAATCAGAGTAGGTCTTAATCCTGTTACTGAAAGCCAAATAGGGAAGATCACAGAGAGAAAGTTGGCCGAAGCAGCCAGAAGCTGAACATCAATGGGACCCAGAAGGAAGGGAGAAGCCAGGAGACACTGAGATGTGCATTGCCACATGAAAGAAAAGCCAAGGACCAGGATCATTAGCAGCCAGCCTCAGAATGCCACAGTCTTCTGGGAGAAAGAATCACCAAGATGACACCTTGTTTTTAGGCTTCTCCTAGCCTTAAAACCATGAGCCAGTAACTTCCCATTGTTTAAGTCAATCTATTGCATGGTATTTGCTTTAGCAATGAGGAAACTAAAATAACAGCCTGGCAACAGAACTCCATGAAAGCTTTGTAAGGTTATTGTGCTTTGTTTTTCTGACTCTTCTTTCGTGATTCTATTCCAATTAGATATCCTCCTTTCTCTCTCCTCCAAACTGTTTTTCTTCATTGTCACCATATCATGTTGCTAAATCCAAGAGTCAGTTTTCTCCTTCATCTGAGTTTATTTATCAGCATATGATTCATATAACTAATACCCATCATCTTTCTTAAAAGACTATCTTCACTTGGCTTCCAGGACATTACATGCTTTGTTTTTTTGTGCTTTTTTTTTCTTTTTCTTTTTTTTTCTCTTCTGCTCTGGCTTTGCATGTTTCTCCTCATCTCTTCTCAAGTGCCACAGGATTTAGTCCTTGGATTTCTTATTGTTGTCTTATAACTACTCTCATCTTCATGGTATCTTCATCTAGTCTCAGTGCTTTAAAATAACTTCTATAAATTGATGTCTCCCAAATATTGAGCTGTAGTTTGGCTCTCTACCCTGAACTTCTGACAGTCTGTTTCCCATTGTGCACTCAAAATCTATTCTTGGATTTCTTGGAACCCTTTTAAATTTATTTAACCACATCCCAACTCCAAAACCAAATATGTTCACAGTCTTACCCCTTTCAGTAAATGGCCACTCTATCCATCCAGGTACTCTATCTAAACATCTTGGTCTTAACTTGTCCCTTAATTTTTTTCAAAGAGTGCATGAAATCTTTCAGGAAATACTCTTGGCTCTATTTTTAAATATATTTAGAATCTGACCACTTCTTAGTACGTTGAACGTAGCTACTCTGATCCACATCACCACCAGCTCTAGCCTAGAATTTGCAATACATCCTAAGTGATTTCTTTACTTCTACCCTTAACTTGTGCCAGTTTATCAGTACAAAGGTCAAGATCCTTCAAGAAGAGATCTTTCAAAATGTGGAGCACATCCTGTCTCTCCTTGGCCTAAAGGACTGTGCTGGCTTCCATCTCAGACAAAAGCTCCTCTTAGAGGAGCTTCCAAAGACTTAGGCCGTTTGGCTCCCTTATATCAACATGATTCGCTTGCTCGTTCTGGGGCTGTAACGCTGACATCTTGCTCTAAGTGAACACACTGGGCACACTCCAGAATCAGGGCATTTGCGTTTTCTATTTCCTTTGCCAGGAGTGTCATTCAATCAGATACAGGAATGACTCACTCTTTCCTCTTTTCACAATTTTAGTCAAATATCACCATTTCAATTTGACCTTTCTTGATCACCCAATTTAAATTTGCAACTCTCCCTAACCCCAATGAACCTTTCTACTTTCCCTGTTTTATAATTTTTCCTATAGAGTATAACACCATCTGACATACCAGGTGTTTTACTTATTTATCATTTTCCTCTAGTAGAATCTAAACTCCATAAGGATAGGGATTTTTATCTATTTTCTAAATTGCTTTATCCAGGAGGTCTGAGGAAATTGTGACAAAGAAGAGTTTTCACTAAATATTTGCTGAAGGACTTACTCCAAAGGAAATTAGTCTCTTTTCTTAATAACCTTTCCAATTTATAAATGTTTTTACATTATAAGCTTATTCTAGCCTCATAACAAAGCTACAACCTACATTACAAAAATATTTTTACATTGTATAATATATATATATGAATAATAGTCTATAAATGGTTTAAGTCACTTGCCCAAGGTTAGTCAGATAGTGCTAAGTCCTATCATTATAAATCCATGCTATTGCATAATTCGATAAAAATGTAAATAATAACTTTTTGCTTTAAGGAATTTGTAGAAAATTGCACTGTACTTTTTGTTTACTGGCTAGGGATAACAATAGAGTCCTTCGAGCATTTAGAGATTCTTTTATTCCTTTCTTTTTCCTCAATTGTAATTTATTCAATAAAATTATTGAGTGCAAACCCTGTTTTATACTCTGGAGATGCAACAATAGAAAGTGCATGGAATTTATTCTTAAGAATTTTACTGGCTCTAGGTCAGTAAAATGGACTGAACACCCTGGTAGATGGTAAACATTATTTGTAATCATGATCATGTTCAAAATAACCAGTTGTAAGTTAGGTCTTTGGTTTAACACTCTCATTTGAATGGTTTTCCTTGAGCTAAAAGATGATCTAATGTTTGATAGAATTTCATGGAAGCAGGCAATGCTGAAAGTAATGAAGGGGAAAGCACTGTCAGGGTCAGGATGAAGAGGATGGGGCTGAACCTGCTATGATTTGGAGCAGGTGTTAAATAGACAAGACACTCTCATTCCTAGAGCAACAATGTGATGCTTCCCTGCGTCTTTCACTATTTATATTTTCATTCCTTTCATAAATCTCTGATGCTTCTAGTCTTCCATTACTCAAGTCTTTCCCGGTTTCAAGTTCTCCTTTGACTTTAATTATAGGATATTTTCCAGAAATTATATAGTAGATGTGGTTACTAATAGGAGGTTCCCTCTATTTTTAGGCAAATTCTTATTGCTTCTTTTTTTTTTTTTTTGACACGGATCTTTGACCTTCCTTTAATTGCATTGATTGTTTCTATCCTTGCCTGACTTCTCTGTATCCATTGTCTTGCAGGCCCGCGCACTGCAGCTGTCTCACTTATATAGTTCAGCAAATGCTCAGAGAGACAGAAATGTGAACACAATTGTTTCTAGCTGTAAATAGAAGCAAGTTTGCATTGTGTGTTTCTGGGTAATTTCCTCTGTGATTCCCATTCAGATCCCCTTACAAATGCTCTTGTCTCAGGAACAATTTAGTCCCTCCCTCCTTGACCCTCCGCTACACTCCAATGTATCTGATCTGTAAACTTCACAAAAACTTTTATTTAAATTTGCTAATTCTACCCCTTTTTCCAGCCACCTTTATTTTATATATATCTCCTTTAAATGTTCTCTATATAAGTGGGCTAAAGGATTTGAACACTGGCAGGCAGCAAATAACTTAGGAACTATGTGTTCCTGAAGGGCAGGAGCCAGATGTTATTACTTTGCTGACCCCACCGTTCTGAAAAGAATGTTTGTATATTGTATAAGTATTTGTTAGTTATGTGAAAATACTTTGAGGTACTGATGCACTTATAAAAGTACGAACAGATTGCCCAGCTCAGAATGCTACCTCTTGTTTCTTAGGTGTAATATGTATAGCTGCCTCTCAGTTATCAGTTGGTTGCAAGTTTTCACTTTTATAACCTAACCTTGTAACAGTTAGCAATAAGCATTCCTCATTATATTATTAGCCAGGTTAATGTCATATACATTGATTAAAATGTGTAAGGTAAAAAGCCAGCATTTATCTTGTATGTTTTTTGAGAAATGTGTTAATTAGTAAATGATTATGTTTACTAATTAGCTAGCAACTAACTTCATGCAGTAGCTTCTTGTGGTAAGACCACTTTAGATATGCTGTTTTATTTAATCCTCACTACAATTCAATGTCAAGTGTAATATTACTACCACTATTATACAGATGAAGTAAGCAAAGTTTATACTGGCTAAGTAACTTTCCTGTTCGGGTTTGCTAATGCTGCCTTTGGCAAAATACCGGAAATGGATTGGCTTTTATAAAAGGGGCTTACTTGGTTATAAATTTACAGTCTAAAGACCATGAAAATGTCTAAGTTAAGGCATCAACACAAGTATATCTTCATCAAAGGAAGGCCAGTAGCATCTGGAAAACATCTGTTAGCTGGGAAGGCACATGGCTGGTGTCTGCTGATCCCAGGTTGTGTTCCAGCTCCACTCTCAGCTCCTGTGTATTCTTCATAGTGTCTCTTTTGGCTGCAGCAACTCCTTCTGTCTGTGAACTCTTTTATAGGACTCCAGTGATTTAATTAATACCCCCACCCTGATGGGTAAGGTAACACCTCCATGGAAATTATCCAATCAAAGGTCTCTCCCACAGTTGATTGAATCACATCTCCATGTAAACACTCAATCAAAGGATTCCAATCTAATCAGCACTAATACATCTGCCTCAACAAGACTGCATCAAAGAACACAGCATTTCGTGGGACATAATACATTCAAACCGGCTCATTTCCCAAGATCACAGAGCAGAGACAGAATTCCAACCTAACGTATACTTACTTCATTCTAAACTAATTTTCTAAAAGATATTACATTAAGGTCTGGTCTATGCTCTTGAGGAGCTTCATGGACTAAATAAAAAGCACCCAAATTCCAGGTTGGACAGAGCCATTCAATTCAACAGTTTCTCTAGAAAATATGTGTAGGACACTGCATTCCTCTAGGAAATTTAAAGATAATTATGACTTAGTTCTTTTCCACATGAAGGCTAAAAAAAGTAGACAGCCACAAACATGCCTCTCATACCAGGCAGATTATGGTAAACTCCATTAAGGATGTTTGCAGTGCCTGGGACTCCTGAGAAAGAAGAGAACATATTCTGTGGGGAATTGGCAATTCAAAGGGCTACTTAGTGGGGGAGATACACACACACACACACACACACACACACACACACACACACACACAGAAAGAGAGAGAGAGATTGAGAGAGAGAGACAGAGACAGAGAGAGAGAGAGGATACCAGCACAATGTCCTTGTGAACACTAATGCAAAATCTTAGTAAATCAGCAGGAGTTAAAATAAAGGGGATGGAGAAATGCAAGCAAGAAAGATGTTCCAGACAGAAGAAAGAGAGTGAATTGAGTTGGAGAAATGAGAAATTTGTTCTGAACTAGAAAACTTTAAAATCAGAAATTGAATAAATGACTGGAGAGAGCTTAGAGCCTAATTTTTGAAAAGACAACTCTATGATCAAGTTATTTAATACAGCCTATAGAAGAATGAAGTCAAAGTGAAACCCAGCAGCAGCATGCATTATATAGACTGTGATAGAGTCTGGGGGTCTTTTAGAAGCCTTAGGACAAGGAGAAATGTATAAAACAACTTAAAAATAGTTTTTGCTTCCTTAAGGTATACGATATCTAATATTAAATATATCTGTTTAATACCAATTTTATCAGCATTTATAGAATTTATTCATTGCCACGTATTGAAGATCAATAGAGCTAGTTATACTAGTGTTAAAAACAATGGCAATAAGAACAGAACTATTCCACAAAGCAGATTTAAGGATTTGGAGCCAGTAGCTGGTAAAGCTCCTTGAGGGAAGGAGACGGGTGCCATCATCCTTTAACTCACATTCAGCCTGCATACTGCAGCCTCTCAGTACCTGCCATGGGTGGCTGACTCATTTCAGTTTGAGGTCGCCCTTTTATCGGCAGTTACAGAATCACTGCAGTTCTGTCCTTCCTGTGAGTCCACTACACCCACCTCTGTTTGGAATATTAATTTAAGAAGCACAGAACAGGAAACAGGGATCATAGTGCAGGCTTAAAGGAGACGCTTGCCATTGTTCTGGGAATTTAGGAAAGTGAATTTGTAACTCTGAAACAACTCCAAAGCACGTTTCAAGCACAATCTACAGAAATATCTTGGTTTTGTTATTTGGTGAGTTAAAGTATGTTGTATTAAAACATTACTCCCAAAAACTTAGGAATTACTTTGATAAATTCTGTTTCATGTCTATTGTGACACCATACTCACATGGGAGCTTTATAAATGTTATTCTAATTAGAAAGGCTTCAATACCTGTTGTTGTAAGAGACTCAGAATCCTTTATTAATTCATGATATGATTCAAGCTAGCTGTGAGGTTATGGAAATATGAAGATTCACAAGTATCATTAACTCTAAGTCTCTCATATAAGACCAGAGTGAAGAAAGAGGCCATATAGTCAAGCCAAACAATCAGTCAAGAGATGTTGACTTAATGCATGTTTTGTGTAGGGCACAGTGAAAATTGCAGTAGGGAAGAGGAAAAAGAATAAGATGAAGTTACTACCACCTACGTGCTTCAAACTAGCACAACAGGGAAATGTGCTTTTCTGTTTAAAATATTACCAATCGTCTTCACCATACAATATGTTAAATTCAAGGGCTTCCATAGGCACCGTTTTTCCTGCATTTTGACTTGCTGAGAGCCCAAAGTGAGTTTTGCAAAATGTAAAGTGTTCTAACAGAGTATATTTACCTAATGAGAAAATCGTTTCTGTTTGTTCATTTACTGAGGAGAAAACAATTTTACTCTAGTCTTTTTTTTTTTTTTTTTTTTGGAGTATGAATTTTCTTCTAATTCTCTATTAAAAATAAGCTGGAGAATATTAATTAGTTCATTTCTTTCTTTGACAAATATTTTATTTTTTAAAAGTACAGTGTTTGATCTACCGTAGTATTTGGGTTCCAGGTTGAAATTGCACACACACCCCCCCACACTGCTGGTTTGGAGCTGTTATGGACCCCAGAAAGCCATGTTGTTTTATACCAATCTTGTGGGGTAGGGTCTTTGATTAGACTATTTCCATGGATATGGTAATCCACCAATTCAGGGTAGATTTGATTAGATCACTGGAGTCCTTTAGAAAGCTGAGAACCCACACAGACCCAGACACTTGAAAATGCTGGGAAACATTTGCAGATGCAGACAGAAAGACAGTTGGAGATGCTAAGCTAAGAGATGAAGCTCAGAGTTTGCCCTGCAAAAGCTGAGAGGACCCCTAGATGCTTAGAGAGAAACACTCTGGGAGAACAGCTAATGACGCACAGGAGCTGAGAGAGAGAAGGTAAGAGAGACAGAAGCCCAGAGACACTTTAGAGAAAGCCATTTTGAAACAGAACCCAGGAGCAAACAACCAGCAGACGCCAGCCACATGCCTTCTCAGCTGACAGAGGTGTTCAAGATGCCATTGGCCTTTCTTCAGGGAAGGTATCCTCTTGTTGATGCCTTAGTTTGGACACTTTTATGGCCTTAGAACTGCAAATTTGTAACCTAATAAATCCTCTTTGTAAAAGCCAATCCATTTCTCGTATTTTGCATAATGGCAGCTTTAGCAAATTGGAGCACACATACACAAATATTCAACAGAAAGAAATATTATTATGGTTCCCTGATAAATCTTTCCATTTACTGGATGTGCAGACTGTTACTGCAGGCTAGTTTTCTAGTTTGTTCTGTTTAATCATTGCTAATACCATTCTTTAAAAATATGTTCTTTCTAACAAGTAAAGAAAGTAAAAATGAAATGGAACATTTTAGCCTAAACCCTTGAAGAAGCGATGGCTCAGTCACAATTATTGCTGAACCACAGAGCTAAATGTTACTGGCATAACTTGTGACAGATAACATGAGATACAGAATGATGGTGGCAGTCTTCTTATGTAAGTTCATACCAGACATCTTTACCATGGTGGGGATTACTTTTTAGATTTTTACTGTTAGGAATTCCATTTTTGAACAAGACCAACAATTAATAGACTTAGAGGACTAATATACATTAAGAAAACTCACAAGAGAACAATGTATAACATTTTCTAATTACCATGAGAAATAAAACTTTCATTCAAATGGTTAACCATTTTTGTCCCAACCATGGTAATTTTGTAAATTTTCCATGATAAGATGCCAAATAACCATTAGTTGTTTGGTGTCGATATTCCTGGTAGATAGCCTTATAATACATAGCCAGCTCGGGACAGTTGCACTAAAATCTTGTATCTCTTCACCAAAATCATTTTCTTTGGATAATCTGGGGATACACTGATAGATACTTGCTATCAATCCCCCTTAACATTTCTCCATGCATGCCACCACCCTTTGGTTATTATAATATTTCAAGCTGAAAAAAACACAAAATTGTTTGTTTAGGGAGTCATTATAGTAGTGTGATTGTGAGCACAGATCAGAACTTACCAATTGTGTGGCCTTGAGTAGGTTATATAACTGCACTTGACCTTAGTTTCCTCCTCTGTAAGATGATGATGATACTATATTCCTTGTGTTGCTTTTGAGTAGATTAAAAGATGGTATCCATGTAAAAATATTGCTTAGAAGAGTGTCTGGCATAACCTGAATGCTTTTATTAGATGGCAGTTTTCTTAAGTTTCATTTTGTTCATTCATACTCTTTCTTAATAAATACTTAGTAGATTATGTTCCAGGTACTATTTAAGGAACTTGATGGGGCAGGAAAGGGTAGGGGGGATGGATTCAGACTGGTTCCTTCATCTGTGTAGTTAATAGTCTAGTGGAGGAATGAATGACAAATATAAGTATATGCATCAGGGGAAGGAGCTACAAAGCACTATAATAGGTTAAGGACACAAATTCCTAAAAATTCATTCCCATCATCATTTGACTTGAAATTCAATACTTCCCAAATAGCAGCAGCAAACACACTAACAAAGTATCTCCTAAAATTTCTCTGTGGTAAATATCCTGCACTATATATTCTCAGGCTATCATTTCCAGAGGCATATGATGATAGAGACATTATTGATGATATTAATTTTGGTCAAGTTTCGGTTTCTCCCAGAGAGTAATATTTCTTTATCAGGCATTGATCATTAATCAATTTTATCAAATATTAGGGTAAATATACTTTAGTTAGTGTATCAGTTGCCTGTTACCACAGTTGGTAGCAGATGTGCAAGAGCAAGAAAGACCTATATCATACAAGTTACCTCCAAGCCTTTGCTTGAATCATGTTTGTTAATGTCCCATGGACTAAAGCAAGTCACATTCTGGTAAGAGGTTGGAAAGGGACTACAAGATAAATGGCAGAAGGCAGGGAGATGTGCTATAGGGAGAGGTAAAGAATTGTAGTCATCAATGCGATTGATCTACCACACATAAAAATTAAGTCCAAACCTATATATAGGTGCTAAGGGAAATCTTGGGATAAATAGTCTAAGAAAAATGAACCACTATACCCACTCTCTTAACTATTGCCTGTATTACAATACAATGCAGAATACACTGTATCAGAGATGGGAAGAATGTTTCATTCCAATACTTGATGGGTTGCATTATAATTATTTTTTGTGTGTTAAGCTTTTAAAGCCTAGAAGACAAATTTCTACTGTGATATTGACTATGATGATGGAGCAGATACTTATAATATATTTGCTTTCAAAATATGCTTGTTTTGGGAAATGCCCACTGACAGGTAGTCTACTACTGAGGTTCTATATAATATGACAGTAAAAATATAATAGACTATGATAGATCAACTTTTGTAAAATATGATTAATACAAGTTCTATAATGCTCATTTTGTTAGATGCGCCTTTTGGTGTCTCATGATTAATTACAAGAAGACAAACTTTAGATAGCAATACAGATATTTTTATTCTTATGTAAAGTTCCTTATATCAGATATGCAACTCATTTCCTCAAGATTTTCTGAAACTTTTTCATTTGGTACCAGTAACTAGCTCACAATCACCTCATTTCCTCCAGTAGACTGAATAAATCAGTAGGAATGACCTAGATTTCTGGTACTGGGCCCCTGAGCACTATCAGTTCTTCACAAAAGCTCTGCTAATATGAAGATATGATGAGAACAGATAGAAACCGATCAGCTGTCCTTTGGTAATAACTTCCCACATTCCTTTCCAAACAAGGTTGGTGCATTAAAATATAGGGAGTCTGCCTCCAGCTAATATTTCTTCATCTTGAGGGTTTAAAGACATAATCTTGATCAGAGATATTGCCTGAAGGACTTATAGCTATTGACCTGGGATATTTTAGGCTCTTTCCACTGGGATTAATTTCATTTCCTCTATTTAGATTGGATTTCACCAATTATATAATACCAGCCAGAATAGCTATGCCCTGCTGAGGAACCATAAGCTCACTGGTCAAAATAAGTAAAGAAAACCAATACTAATACCATTCAGAATAGGGTGCGGTTTTCAATATATTCTCGAAACAAGCAACTTACATTTGGAAGACTTTCTTTCAAGGATGGAAGTCATTGATCTGTAAACCAAAGGTTGGATCTGGGAATTGAATTTTTCCCTACTCTATCTAACGACAACCTTGCAACTTTTTTTTAATTTTTATCCTGTAACTTTAGACTCTTCTGGTTTTAGTTCTAAGAGAAGAAAGCTTCCATTAGCAGACATGCAATAGTTTCATTCAGTTGACATTGAATTGACATTGAGACTGTGTATTAGTTAGAGTTCTCCTTGGAAACAGAATCAATGAGAGATGTCTCTGATTATCAAATTGTAAAAGTGACTCACGCAACTGCGGGAGCGCACGAGTCCAAATTTTTCAGAGCTGTCAACAAGCTGTCAACTCCAAGGAAGACGTCCCACGAACTCCTCGGGAAACGAACCGACAACTTTGACGAATTCCTCAGGAAACGAACCGGCAACTTCGACGAGCTCCCCAGGAAATGCTTCACTGAGCAGCCGAAGAAGAAGTGAAGGTTCTCTAACTGTCTGGCTTATAAGCCTCCAACTGATCACCCGGACCAAATCCAGCCAATTGCATTCTCTCACTGTGGAAGCATGCCCCTTGCTAGTCATCAGTCAGCTGCAGTCAATTGACTGATGATCCAACAAACCAGCCCGTTGGTTTATTAACCAGCCTCAAATATCCTCACAGCGATCGTCAGGCCAGTGCCTGCTTGACCAGACAGCTAGGCCACCTAGCCAAGTTGACACATGAACCCAACCATCACAGACTGCCAGCTGGTTATTTTGGCTTCACATGTTGTTGAACCCACAGGTGAAAGTGGTGATTGCTGGCAGGGATTATTACCCCTGACTATTGAGGGGATTTGGGGTTGCCATTATACAGTTAGTCTGTGAAAAATATGTCTGGAATCCAGTGTCATCTACGATTCCTCCTAATACTTCCACATCCAGTGGTGCAATTTAATGGAAGCCTGCAACAACCCAGTAGCAAGACCACTATGGACTCAGACCTTTCACTAATAAAGGACTGAGTCACTCTGCAAATTAAAGATCTTCATCCAACCAATGTGCTTACTAAAGTCAAGGGAACATGGATTGTGTAGTGGAGGGGTGAAGTTATCAATATCAATTATGTTCTCTTGGCCAGTAGCAGAAATGAGGCATATACTAACTACCCAGATTTTGTTCCTTAGTTTGTTAAAAATGTACTATATTTTCATAAATTTCTGAACATCTACTATGTGCCTGGCAGTGTTTTAGGTATTGGAGATACAGCTGGAACAGAGCAAAGGCTCCCTTCATGTCACTTAAATTTAGTGGGGGAAAAAATCAATCAAATAAATGGGTGCAAAATTTAGTGTCAAATAGTGATATATTCCAGGAAGAAACATTTTTTTATAGATTTGTATCTCTCTACTTGATTGTTCCTTAGGATGTTGCTCTTTTAATTAGAAAACACTGAGGCTTTAATGAGTTGGACTGATTTACTAGTAAACAACTGTGAATGTGTGTGTACATGAACATAAACACACACACACGACTCTTAAAAGGTTTGTTTTAAAAAGTAAATTATTTCAGTCATTTGGTGCCTCATCTCAAAGTTTTGAGGAAGCCAGTCTCAGCCAACCAGAGAATAAGAAAGTCATCCATCTTCAGTTATGAGAAAAATTACTGCATAATTTATTTTATTTTAAGGCCCTAGACATCAATCTTCTCTGGAGATCCATTAAGATTTAATCTAAGAATTCATTCTTAAAGAAAGGTAGTAGGACCTCAGAGCACAGAAAATAACAAGGTTGATATCAAGAAAATATCTCATTTCTACAATATGGGGCTTTGTTGACTTTGCATTTTAAATCTCTGTTTTAACCGTTAGTACTGAAATGAGTTCTATGGGTTGGAATACACACTGCACTGAACTATTGTGTTTGTAATATCCAATAAATCTCATCAGACTTTTACAATTTAACTTCTAAATTGAGCTGTTTTCCACCCATTTTCCCCTTGTATATTTCTGTTCATCGGTCTCTCTTTGGTTTTAGTGCCTAACTTTTCCTAGTTATCAGAAGTAATTTGATGAGGTGTTATGGTACCTTAAGAATACTAGGATCCTGCATTTTTCCAGCAAATTATTTCCAAAAGCAGAGCTTAAAGGACACTTAGACAAAGTAAAATCTCCAGCACATGTTTCCTTGTCTTCTGTACAACAAAATGTGTAATTTGTGGAGCAGATAAATGTTTATTGACATAGTCTGAGGGCCTTTGTTAAATCTTTTGTTTTTCATTTTCATTAATTTTTGAACTAAAGCTTTTTCTTTGCTGGACGCTTAAGGAGAAGTGAGCAGATGAATTATTTGAATCTGGTAGTGCATGAGGAAATGCATGTTAAGCCTTTCTGTAAATTTCCCTTTTTGTCGAATTTCAACCTTACCTTTTATAAAAAAAGAAAGAAACAATAAGAAACAACTGCCATTTCCAATTTCCTATATAGAAGTAATGATCTTCTATAGGATATGAACTTCTTACACCATGCTTCAATTATTTTCACAAAGGACTGAACTATGAATCATAGCTATGAATCACCGAAAATTAATGGAGAGCAAGTAAGCTGCCTGTTGGCATTTATAATTGCAGAAGCACGTGTGGTGATAAAGTGATAAAGTGACCCAGCATCTTCTCAGTCACTAGAGGGAGCTTGTGGTAGATTGAATTATGCACCCAGATTTAATCATGTTCCTAATCCTCATTTCTGTGGGTGTGAACCCATTGTAAATTGGATCTCTTAAGAAGTCCTTTTTAGTTAAGGTGTGGCCCAATTGAATGAGGATGGCTCTTAATCCAGATTACTGGAGTTTATTTTAAGCAGAAGAAATTCAGATATAGAAAAGCCGCAGGGAGGAGCCAGAAGCTGGAAGTCACCGGAAACCAGGAGGGAAAGGAGAGGACCTTGCCATGTGATGTGAGGCAGAGATTCAAGCCAAGGAACCCCAAGGATTTTGGCAAGTGAGAACCAGGATGCTACTGACTGGGAGGAAGCAAGCCTTTGTCAAAGTAAAAACTGCACTGTACCTTATTTAGTAGGCAAGGATGACTTTATTCAGAGGATGATAGAGCAGGCAAAAGAGAGTGGAATTAAATTCTCTTGAAACAAAGGATAAAGTTTTTAAGATCTGGGAGTGGTTGGAGGAAAAATAGTAGGAGGAATTGATCACAGGGGTGGGTGAGGGATATACTGAGGTTGTGATTAGGACCATTTGATTCAGAAAGTTTTCCTTTGAGGTTATTAGGCATTTGTAAAGGCTGGGAGAAGGGGGAAGGAGATAAGGAACTACCGAGTTAGGAGTCTTTTAGGAGCCTAGATAGCTGGGGTGGGAAGGATAAGAGGAGGAGGTCAGGGGTGAGTTTGATATTTAGCAGAGCTGGGATCTGAAGTTGTCTTTCTTCCTTTTTTTTTTTTTTTTTTTTTTTAAATTGAGATTGTTCACAAACCATACAATTATACCAAGATCCAAAGTGTACAATCAATTGCCCATGGTACCATCATACAGTTGTGCATCCATCACAATTAATTTTTTTTCAATTTTTAGAACATTTTCATTATACCAGGAAAGAAATAAAAACAAAAAAAAAAGAACCTCAAATCCTCCCATACCCCTAACTACTCCCCCTTCATTATTGATTCATCATATTGGTATAGTACATTTGTTACCGTTGATGAAAATGTTAAACTACTACTAACTGTAGAATATAGTTTGCAATAGGTATATATTTTTTCCTATATGCCCCTCTATTATTAACTTCTAGTTATAGTGTCATACATTTGTTCTAGTTCATGAGAGAGATTTCTAATATTTGTGCAGTTAATCATGGACATTGTCCACTACAAGATTCACTGTTTTATACATTCCCATCTTTTAACCTCTAACTTTCCTTCCGGTGACATGCATGACTCTGAGCTTCCCTTTTCCACCACCTTCACACACCATTCTCACAATGTGCTACTGTCACCTCTGTCCATTTCCAAATGTTTAAGTTAACCCTCATTGAACATTCTGCTCATAATAAGCAACCGCTCCCCATTCTTTAGCCTCATTTTATATCCTGGCGACATATATTTCATTTCTATGAGTTTACATATTATAATTAGTTCATATCAATGAGACTCTGCAATATTTGTCCTTATGTGTCTGTCTTATTTCACTCAATATAGTGCCCACAAGGTTTCTTCATCAACCTACATTTTTAAGATGGTTTTGTTCACAAACCATACATTTCATCCTAAGTAAATAATTGATGGTTCCCTGTATAGTCACATACTTGTATATTCACCACCATCACCACTATCTACATACGGACATTTCCATTTCTTCCACAAAGAAGGAGGAAGAGTCAAAGAAGGTAGAGAGACAATAGAAAAAAAAAGAAAGAGGATAAAAAAAACAAAAACATGACAACTAGGAAGTGACAAAAGGAAAGATAACATTAAACCAAATTAGAATAAAGAGTCAGACAATATCACCAATGCCAGGAGTCCCATACTTCTCCCCTATGTCCCCCACATATGGTTTTAGCTTTGGTATATTGCCTTTGTTACATTAAAGGAAGGATAATGCAATGTTTCTGTTAATTATAGTCTCTAGTTTGTGTTGATTGTATTTTCCCTCAGTCCCACCCTATTGTTAACACCTTGCAATGTTGACATTCATTTATTCTACCTCATGTAAAACCATATTTGTACCTTTTATCACAATTGTTGAGTACCCTACGTTTCACTGAGTTATAAAGTCCCAGTCTTTATCTTTCCTCTTTTCTTCTGGTGTCCTACATGGTCCTAACCTTCCTCTTTCAACCATACTCACTGTCATCTTTGTTCACTGTACTTACATTGCTGTGCTACTATCTCCCAAAATTGAGTTCCAAACCTCCCATTCCTGTCTTTTCCTATCTGTCTGTAGTGCACCCTTTAGTGTTTCCTGTAGAGCAGGTATCTTGTTCACAAACTCTGTCAACGTCTGTTTGTTAGAGAACATTTTAAGCTCTCCCTCATATTTGAAGGACAGTCTTGCCAGATAGAGGATTCTTGGTTGGTGGTTTTTCTCTTTCAGTATCTTAAATATATCACACCACTGCTTTCTTTCCTCCATGGTTTTTAATGAGAAATCCACACCTAGTCTTGTTGAGCTTCCTTTGTATGTGATAGAACACTTTTCTCTTGCTGCTTTCAGGATTCTCTCTTTGTCTTTGGCATTTGATAATCTGATTATTAAGTGTCTTGGCATAGGCCTATTTAGATCTATTCTGTTTGGGGTACTGTGTGCTTCTTGGATCTGTAATTTTATGTCTTCTTAAGAGATGGGAAATTTTCATCGATTATTTCCTCTTTTGTTGCTGCTGCCCCTTTTCCCTTCTCTTCTCCTTCTGGGACACCCATGACATGTACATTCCTGTGTTTCGTAGTCATTCAATTCGTGGAAATGTTGCTCATATTTTTTCATTCTTTTCTCTACTTGTTCTTTTGTGTGTAGGCTTTCAGGTGCCTTGTTCTCCAGTTCCTGAGTGTTTTCATCTGCCTCTTGAGATCTGGTGTTGTATGTCTCCATTGTGTCTTTCATCTCTTGTGTTGTGCCTTTCATTTCCATAGATTCAGTTATTTTTCGAACTTTTGATTTCTACCTTATGTACGCCCAGTGTTTTCATTATATGCTTCATCTCTTTTGCCATATGTTCCCTAAACTTTTTGAATTGATTTAGCATTAGTTGTTTCAATTCCCTGTATATCAGTTGAAATAACCTCATTTTTCTTAGTGTAGATTGTAGTTTTCTGTTGTCCAGGCATCTGGTTTCTTTGATTACCCCAGTCAGGTTTTCCCAGACCAGGATGGGCTCAGTTCTCAGAAGGGGGCAATATTCAGTATCAGGTCTCCCTGAGGGTGTGTCTTAGAAGATTGAAACACCCTTTGAGGCCTCAAGCCACTGTGTTTTTCTGCCCAGCAGATGGCACCTGTCAGCCTCTCACTCCAGACTGATGTAAGGTAGTGTGGCCTGTGGCTCTTTTCCCCCAGGCTCTGGGGTCTGGTTCTGAATGGAAGGCAGGTAGGTAAAGCTTGGCACCACTTTTTTCCTCTTAGGGAAGACACACCCCCTGTGGAGATATCATTTGCATTTGAATAGTCTCTCTGCCTGTGCTATCTCCACTCTTGTCTGGGTCAGAGAGCTGCAAACTGAAAATGGCTGAGGCTTTCTCCACTGAGCCAAAAAAGGGACAGAAAGCCCTCTTCAGAGCCAGTCCAAAGCCACCCTCAGTTTCACCTGTTGGCCAGAGATAGCACCTGGTCCTCTGGGCTCTCCCTCCCTCCCAGAGAGGTCCTCTGGCTCTCCAAGGTCAGTCATTACCAAAAGCCTCTGTCTGCTTGTTGGGGATTCATAGCTTGTATTGAGCATTCAACATTTTTTAATCCAAACCTCATTTGGAGCTGGGCTGAGGTATATTCACTTGTTCAGAGAGTGCTGCTCTCTAGCACAGCAAGGCTTTGCAGTTTGGGCTGCCATAGGGGAGGGGCTCTCGGCTCGGGTCCGCAGTTTTTACTTACAGATTTTATGCTGTGATCTCAGGCATTCCCCCCAATCTAGGTTGGTGTATGATGAATGGACGGTCACATTTGTCCCCCAGCAGTTATTCCAGATTATTTACTATTTGTTCCTTGTTGTTTATTACTTGTTCCAGGGGAACTAACTAGTTTCCACTCTTCTCTATGCTGCCATCTTCTTCCCCTTTCTTTTATTTTCTTTCTTGCAGTATGAGTTATTTTTCTGTGCAGTCCACAACTGCAGTATTGGTTCAAATTAGTTAGGGCAGGGGAGGGAAGAGGCAAGGGTTTGCCAAGAGTAAGGCTGGCAGCTTGGTCAAGCAAAAGAAAAACAGTCTTGCTTAGTCCCTCCTCTTGTTCAAAAACATAGAAAGTTCTTCATTGAACCACTTAGTCAGTTGGCTCTTGTTTGGATGTTTTTTCTTAGTGGAAGACAAGTTGAACCATTACTTGGGAGGTGGTGGCAATAGGTCAGTTGTTTTGGGTTATGCATCTTCAAAGAGAAATATCTAAAAGGGAAAAAGAGAAATATTAATATAAAAGGTTGTATTAAAGTCTAAAGTCAGTGGATGAAAATCTTTCCATTATATAGTACTGCTACTTGAGTCTCTTGAAACTAAGGTATAAATAGATGAACAGTCATGGTTATTTCTCATATCTGAACATGTTTGACTTGAGCATTTTGCCAGACTTCTTTAGTGTCCCAGACATGGTTTGTCCAGGAAAAAATATAGCCCACACAGGGTGTGATGCCGTGATGAGTACCTTGGGGTATACATCAAGTCTTCAATCTTTAGCTCGTAGTGCTCCTTTAAGTTCTGGGGAAAAGGCCAGCTGTAAGACAAACTAGAATCTCAATAAGGATTTGGGCAGTCAGGCTTTAGTTTTCAGTGACAAGTCAGGAGGGTGGGAGGAAAATTGAAAATGTTAGTTTGGAGAGGTGATACAAGATATTGACGGAAACTGCAAGAGTTGCAAAGTTGATAAAGGTTGACAATATGTGCAAGATGACAGGATCCAGTCCAATTTACAGGTAGGTAATAAAGCCATGCAGTTACCTACAGTTTACAAAGGGGGTACAAATAGCTCAAAGATAATGAAGAGTAGCAGAATCTGATAACCCACAGGAATGTGCTCTAATTTTCTATTGAAATAAAAAATTTCCCTCTGTAGTAACTCTCCTTTTAATAAAAGGTGAGCCCAAAGAAAGATTATTCATGATTATAAAATAAGGCTGGTTTTATTAGATTTGGCCTGATTCTATTACATAGGTGCAGAAAGAATGGTAGTTTACCATTTAGGGCTTTTTAAGTTTGCTTTGTTGGAAACTTTTATGAGGACTCTGATATTGGACTTTACCCAGGCTAGGAATTCAAGCCAAGAACTTGCTATCAGATTTCACTGGCAGTACCCATAGATTTGGGTGAATTCATGTCTCCTTATGGTCCCCCCAAAACTGTATAGTTCTTGGGCCTACAAGGAAGTAACATTTACTCATCTGTAAGGCTAGGATCCCTGTAAGCCAGGTATCAGGCTGGTTTTTCCAAGAGGACTTCGTAAGCATTGGCTCCATAAAGTCAACCTTAGTTTCTTAAAAGTATCTTTGTTCCTTTGAAGTCTTGGCTATATAGCCAATGTTTTCAGTTATTATTGAACCTATGCAAATTATGTTGCCATGAAAATAAGAATATTTAAGAGGTTTTGAATTCTGGAGGCCCAGGCAGTTAAAGAAGTACAAATGTTCCATTTTGTTTACAGATGTATAATTTATTAAATTGTTATTAGTGAGAGACAGCTCAAGGTAAACAAAAAGGGATTCCTTATATCTAGAAAATAGAACATTAAATCACAGTAATATTTCCCAGAAAACCTATGATCATCTTGTATCAGGTCATTGAGTTCTATGTAATTGACTTTCATTCTGCTCTATCTTGTGCTAGCAATTTCATGCACCCATCAGCTTTTCCACTAGAGTTCTGTAAATTTTTACTTAGTCCAGTGGAATGGTCTCAAAGTTATTTAAGCAATGTCATTAGAAGCTGGACTCCAGAGAATCTAATACAGTCCTTCCCAGGTGTCTTTGAGATGGTTCCTTTCATGTTCAAGACGAAGCATCTTTAGGGAAGTATCAGAAGTAACAAACAGATAAAAACTATTTGTAGATGACAAAAGATTGAAGTGGCTGTGGTTAACTTGTTTCACAAAACTGAAAGCTCTGATGAGAATTCATTATACAACAATGCAACTGTGAAAAAATTTGGTAGTTTCTGTGCATGTAACTTTTTTTTAAATAACTGAAATTATGAGAATGTTGACACAATTCTAAAAATTTTGCACAATTTCTGAATTATTTAACTCCTAACAGTTTACTCATACAAATTTAATCAATGGAAGTTTGTTCATCTGTTTTAATTTCATAATACTTCTCATATGACTCATAACATACCAAATAAAATTAATTATTTCTAGCACCTCCTTTTTACAACATGAAAGAACAAATCCTGTGTGGTTTTTCAAGGACCTTCTGGAAAATCTCAAGGAAATTTTGATTTTGAGATCAAGAAGATATAATTTAGGATTTGATTTTGGAAAGTCAAAATGTCAAAAGTTGTCAGAAGTTTTAAACACTTTGTTAAATAGGATCATCAGTCACTTTGAAAACAAAGTAGGCTCTTTATTTAACCAAAGTTAAATGAAATATTTTAAAAGTAAATATAGGCAGTAACATGATGAAAAAAAATGTTTAGCTCTTTTAAAAGTGAGAAGACTTGATTTTCTTAACAATCAAGCACATGACAAAGTTGACGTAAAGGAAGGTTTTTTTTTTTTTTTTGGTAAGATGGAGTCTCTGCCTTCTAGCCAATTACTCAGAAGGTAGACAAAACCTTTTATAATCCAAGGAAATTTTATCAATTTAAAAGAGAAAAGACCAAATACTAGATTTGTATCGCTATGTTGATTACTAAACTTCTTATAAAAATTGTATAAATAAATCCATTAAATCTTACCTAGCTTTGATCACAAGAAATAAAATTCTTTTCCACAAATCTTTTATAACTTTTCATATCCATTCAGGTTTTATCCTTCATTTTCCTCTTTCTCATTCTGCAGTGACCAGTTATTTTACTATTTTGCTTTAGGATAGAACTCTCTCTCTCTCTCTCTCATCCCCCCCCCCACCTCTTTAACAAAAACACACCCTGCATACCTTGCATACATGACTCAGCAGAAGCCTAAGGTTATAAGTTATTATAAGATCTCAGAATCTGTCTTCAAGCTGACATCCTACAAAACAAAATTGCTATTTGTGATGGTTAGGTTCATGTGTCATGTTGGCCAGGTGATGGTGCCCAGGTGTCTGGTGAAACAAGCACTGGCCTAACCATTACTGCAAGGACATTTGTGGCAGGTTAAATAAACTGGAAGGCTGGTTTATTAAATCATCAGTCAGTTGACTACATCTGTGACTGATGATGTCAATGAAGGGCGTGTCTTCCACAATGAGAGAATGCAGTCAGCTGGATTTAGTCCAATCAGTTGAAGACTTTTAAGTGAGACAGATAGAGGACCTTCATGCTTCTTCGGCTGACCAGCGAAGCGTTTCCTGATGAGTTCTTCTAAGTTGCCAGTTCACTGCCTGAGGAGTTCATTGAACACCTTCATTGGAGTTGCCAGTTTGTTGTCTGCCCTACAGAATTTGGACTCGTGCATCCCCACAACACATGAGACATATTTATAAATCTTATATTTGTAAATATCTCTCATTGATTCTATTACCCTAGAGAGCCCTAACACTGTGTTGAAGAGCAGTTTGTCAGAATAATGACTCAATTTGGTTAAACACATTTACCTTTTTAATCATCTTATATAATTCAATAATGAGGATGTAATACTAGTTTATTTGATCAGTAAACTATATAAAGTTTAGGAAGAACACAACCAAATAGAATAAAATGTATGCTTGTACTGTACCTAACTGATAGTCTCATTTGCCAAAAATTTACCTAAATCATGTGAAATTAAAATTTTAAAATATTTGAGATTAATTTTTATAAGAACACCTTTTTAACATTGGAAGTATTAGAACTTCAGTTTATTTAATTCCTGGAATTTTAAGAATATATAACTTTTATAAGTGCTCATTTACCTCTAAGCCAATTGAACAGAGCTCCTTTAAGGAATTTTGTGAGAAATTAAGAAATTGCAAAATAAACAAAAGCTGAGGAAATTCATTACCACTGGAACTGCACTGAAAAAAAACGCTAAGGGGAGTCCTTCTGGTTGAAAATAAAGGATATTAGACATTAACTAGATGAGGAAATAAAGATCTCTGATAAAGGAAATTACACAGGTAAATTCAAACACCAGTATTATTGCATTTTTGGTTTGTAATACCACTTCTTTCACGATTTAAATACAAATTCATAAAACTAATCATAAATCTATGTTAGGCACACAAGTTGCTTTCTTCTTGTGTTCTCTGTACTTTTGCAGAGTCCCTGGTCTGTCTCACCAGCTTGTCCTTCTGCCACCACTCTTCCCAGCACGAGTCTTCACCTGTGTAATTTCATTCTTCAGTTCTCAACTTAGGCATCACTTAATTTTTGAAGTTTTTTCTGAACATCTGTGTCTGAATTAGGTATCCATATCACCTTTCTTTCCCTTTTGCCTATTTAAAGTAGTAAAGTGTTTTTCCTATATGCTCTGTAAGATATTTATTTTTCCCTTTATTGCACTTGCTATGTATTTCTAGATTCATGTTTGATGAAGGAAGCTACCAGTGGGGTGCTAAACAGGCAGCTCCATGATAAAAACAACAAAACAAAAAAGACAACAAAAACAACCACTCTGATTGGTAGTATTTTCTCATTTCTGTGATTTAAATAATCCATGACCAATTTTAAACTTCCAAAGTAACGTAAGTGAATGCCGGATTCAGAAGAGATGCACACAATTGGCTCTCACCAGCCTGTATGAACTAGCTCTGATACATCACTGTCTATATAATATGTGCCAAGTACCAGAAGCTTGTACTTGGCACATATTAGACACATGCAAAAAAAAAAAAAAAAAAAGTTTATTGCACATCTTTAAGACAACAGATGAAAAATTGAAACAAACAAATAACAATGGCAACAAAACAAAAATCTACCATACCAAATGCTGGTAAGGATGTGGAGTAATTGAAACTCTCATACCTTGCTGGCAGAAATGCAAAATGAGACAGCTACTTTGGCAAACAGCTTATCAATTTCTGATAAAAAGACACATAGTTTATAGTATGAATCACTAATCCCACTCTTAGATAGTTGCATAAGAAAAAATTTAAAAACATATGTCCACAGGAAAGCCTGTACCTGGGAGTTTATATGGGCTTTATTCATAATCTCCCTGAACTGGAGAAAACTGAAATGTCCTTTAGGGGATGACTGGATAAATTGTGGTATATCTATTCAAGAGAATACAATTCAGCAGTGTGAAGGAATGGACTATCAATACACACACACTGACATAAAAACCCTGACGTTTGAGATGACTTCTGACATTCATTATGCTAAGAGAAAGAAGTCAGATTCCTGTTTATATGACTTTCTGGAAAAATCAAAATTATGGAAACAGAAAACAATATAGTGGTCTCCAGAGGCTAGGACTAGGTACAGAGTTGGCTATAAAGGAACATGAGGGAAAATTTTGGGGTGATGGAAATGTCCTGTATCTTGATTATGGAGGTGGTAACATGATTATGTATATTTGTCAAAACTCATAGTACTCTACACTGAAAAGAGTGAATTTCAATGTACATAAATTATACTTGAATAAACCAGAGTGAGAAAGAAAAACACAAAACATTTGCTAAATATATCAGGAAACAGAAATCTTTCAATAGCAGAACTTTGATTGATATTTCAGTAGTTATGTTAATGGCAAAATCAGTGTGCTAAATCATGAAAGTATCCAAATATCTATAAATTTTAGAGCATATCCTTCAGCCAAGTTGCAAAGATAAGAGAAAAGGTAACAGATGAAACTTTGATGGTAGATTGCCCAAATAATGAAAGGGTCATTGTGTCGTTCCAAATCATGGAGACACTTAAAAGCAAACTAAACAATCAAAACTACCTCTAAAAACCAACACATACCTGTGCTGAATTCCCTCTGATCATCAGATCCATGTTTCATGAGAGAAGTGCATTGCCTAACAGGTTAACACGGTCACAGCGAGACTGCTCAATAAGTAAATGATCTATTAATTATATCACAAAATGATCTCTGCACCCTTCAAGTGACAATATTAGGAGGGAAAAATAAGAAAGCTTCAAAAGTTAATACTTGGCTTCCCTGCTGTAGATTCCAGTGGCAATCATGCCAGAGGCATTGCTTCAAGCAACACCACTGCCCACAAATACCAAGTTCCTTTAATTTCAATTAACTTCAAATTTCCCTTTTCAATTAAAATAAAATCCTGGGCATTTTCTGCCATATACCAACATGACCAGTTAAAGGTTGAAATTTATTTATTTTCCATTGACCATTCTGAAGCATCAGTTGAGAGATACCTCTTTCTGCTCTCTCACTCTTAATTTGATATTCTAGGCTTTGGCAAACTGTGTGCATGCTGGGTCAGTCCATGAAGTAAACAGAATATGAGTATATCCAAATAGCAGCTTTTGTGTTGCATCCATCAGCATGAAATGAAACATATCAACAAATTCATAGTTCCACAAAATATTTTTAACAATTCTTGTACAATATAAAAAGTGTAAAAGGTCTCATAGTAAATCTAAATGGCTGAAAGGATAGTTATGATGACTATGAGGCATGAAAATATCAGCTATTTTGGTAGTCATCTCGTGGTCTGAATGAAATAGTCTTTGATATCACCTGGTTCCCTTCTTTATGACACCATGCTCATAAGTAACTTGATTGTTAGGAAGCTTTTCCAGGGATTTCTATAATAAGAGAGGAATCACTGATGTATGCATCCATTTCTACTGGATTTCCTTAACAGGAGTCAGTCCTCAAGGGCTTGAACTTCTCTGAAGACACCAAAACAATCACATTTCTGGACAAACAATTCTGAAGACCATACCAGGGATTTTGGAGACAACACCAAACACTGAACTCCCAGATGGCCTTGGCAGAGTAGCAGTTGCTCCCCCACTCCTCAAGGACTCCTCTCTCTTTCCGAATGCAATGGTGGTATTATTTCTCTCCCCACATTAAAATATACCTTGGATGTCAAATCCAATATAACTTTTGCTTTCAACAAAAATGTAAGATGATAAAAGACCAAAAATAAGAAAGAATTTTTCACCTTAGAACTATAAATATGGAATGTGCATAAAAGCACTTTATTTAAAAAAGAAAAAAAAATTAAAACTTCTCTACTAAAATCATTAGCAAAAATTTTTGTTTTTCTTAAATTGAAGTGATATTTCCATACAACATAGTGCACAGACTTTTTTTCCAAACCAATTTATTGAACTGACATTTTAAACAATTTTTAATGAAAATAGAACAGATTATGTCAGAGCATGTTGCACATATCAGGGATAAACACTGGTATGTGATATTTATGTTGTCTGTGCTAAATTTAATGTATTTTCTAAATAGAGTGCACCCACTAGGTCCATGATGTAATGTGTGAAGCCCAGAAGTTTTTAAGTTTGAGAAACACTGTTTCGGCTCTTTAAAGGCAGTAATCAGGGAGCCTTTCCACCCAAGGCAGACCAGACTGCCTCCTTATCTGGTTCCTAGACGTGTCAGGCACAGAGCGTGAGTAATAAACAATGCACATCCTGACTCATGCATCTTACAAAGTACCATAATATTTAATGATAGTGATTTATATGCATGTATATCTCTCCTTTTATGTTGTGACCCTCTTACACATGCTTGGTACAAAGTAGGCAGCTCAAACTTCTCTAGCTCATTCAACTTTTCCTAATAGAACCATTTTGAAGATTCTCATCATCACACTTGCTTTGAAAAGAGCATGCTTGCAATAATAGTTTTATTTCCTATTATTTGGACCCCATTTTCTTCTTGAGTCAATCTAATATTAAGTTTTTTGTTATTTTTAATGTCTTAGTTTGCCAGAGCTGCTCTGACACAAACAATAAACTGATTGGTTTAAACAATGGAAATTTATTGTTTCGCAGTTTTGGAAGCAAGAAACCCAACATCAAGGTATTGGACGGCTGGCTTTCTCTGGGAGTGTGTAGTGTTCTGGCAATTCTCTGTCACATGGCAATCTCTCTCTTTCTCTCTTTCATCTCCTTCTGTGGCTTTTTCTGACTTCTGGCATCTTCTGACTTCTGGTTTCTTCATACTTCTGTATGCAAAATTCCTTTGCTTATAAAGACAGCAGTCATAAAGAGTGAGGCCACCCTGATTCAGTTTGGCCTCTTCTAAATAGGATTTTCAAAGATCCTTTCCACAAATGCTTCTACACTTTAAAAAATAATAGGACCTTTGAAGCAAGAAGAATGTGTACTTTCTGTGGTATTGAAAAGAATTATACTGTTTTTTGAAGAATTAAGTATAGGTATAAACTATAGAGCTGCTAGTGTTAACCACCAATCTCTCCTCACTAGGGCCTAGGCTAATGGCATAGCCAGAAATAATATCTCAGGGTCCTCTCTCTCAGTTCTAGAATCCTCACCTCCTGTACTGGGCTGCACGATAGGTTGATCTGCTCTGAATCCCACACTGACATGTGGATACAGGTAATTTTCCGATGCCACAATCAATTCTGTAATTACAGACTACTTATTTTCGCAGACTCTGCTTACACAAAGTTGCATTTAAGGAACACAGTCTTCTGAGCTCAATGCTACCTGAAAGAGTCTGCCTCATTATTGGGAAGTGCTTCTATGGTTGCATCATTCAGCTTAAGTCTTCGACAGCAAGGAAAGCACTAACCATGTCTTAGTCACTTTAAGTCATTTGAGCACATAAAATATTTATTGAACGAATGAATAAATGAGTGATGAACAATTACTCCTAGAATCCCAATTACCTTCCAAATATATCACCTGTGTTGAGGAAAATATTTACATGGTGCTTTGCTGATATTTTGCCATATAATACTTTTATCCTTACTATATACAAGTACACATAATTTTAAGAGTACAGTTCAATGGATTTTAAAAAATAAGTATACTCTTGTAAACACCCCATCAATAAAAACAGAGAATATTTTGCTCTTTCTAGAAAGTTCCCTCATGCCCCCCTTTCCAGTCAATTCCCCTACACTATATGCAGGGGCCATTGCTATTTTAATTTCTATCACAGTAGCTTAGCTCTGTTCCAGAACTTCATATTTATGGATCTCATACTCTTTTGTGCCTGGGTTCATTTGCTCAAAATAATGTTTAAAATTTTTTTTAAACAAATTTTATTTTGAAATACTTTCACATTTATGGGTCAGTCACAAAAATATCACCATCCCCATAGAGAGAACCCCAACATACCCCTGTCCTCCATATACTCAGGTCCACCAATTTGAACATTTTGACACATTTGTTGTATTATTCTATCCATTCATCTATCCATCTATTTGTGAATCTATTTATCAATCCATTTTATGAACATTTGAATGTAAGTTGTATATATAATGCTCCTTGAACCTTTAGTACTTCCATAGACATTTCTTAAGAACAAGGGTATTCACATGTGTAACCACCTTAAGTGCTGCAAAATAATATTTTTGAAAATCATCAGTGTTGTTGGATACATTAGTAGTTCATTCCATTAAATTGTTAAATAAAATATACTACATTTTGTTTATCCATTTAAATGTTGCAAACAGTTATTTCCAGTTTATAGCTATTTTGAATAAAGCTACTATGGACATTTATACAAAAGTAATTTTGTGGGCATGTCCTTTCATTTATCTTAGGCAAATATCTAGGAGTGGAATTTCTGGCAATGAAACTGCCAAACTGCTTCCTAAAGTGGTTGTATCATTTCACTCTTCCACCATATGATAGTCACTTAGCATTCTCACTAACACTTACTATTGCTAGTCTTTTAAAATTTTAATTATTTTAATGGATGCTTAATGATAACTCATCATGGTTTTAATTTGCTGTTCCCCGATGGCTAATGACATTAAACATCTTTTCAGGTACTTATATTCAGACTTTTTGCAAGTGTGGAATCTTGGTTCAGTATTTTGACCATTTATTAAATGCGTTGTCTGTCATCTTATTTATTTATAGGAGTTCATTCATGATATATCCTGGATACAATTCATTTATCAGATATATGTACTGCAAATATATTCTTCCTTTCTGCTTGCTTCTTCATTTTCTTCCTTGTGTGTCTTGAAGAGCTGTAGTTTTAAATTATTATAAAGACTTGTGGTTGGTGCTTTTTATATCCTGTGTAAGAAATCTTTGCCTACTTGAGGTCATGAAATTTCTCCAATGCTTTTTTTCTAAAAGCATAATGCTTTAAGCTTTTTACCTTTTGGCCTATGAGCAACCTCAGATTATTTCTGTGCATGATATATAGATAAGGGTCAAGACATTTTTTTCTTATGTTTATTGAATTGTTTCCATGTCACTTAATAAAAAAAAAATCTATAATTTCCCCATTGAATAACCTTGACACTTTTGTCAAAAATCAATTGAGCGTGTACATGAGAGACTGTTACTAAACTTTCTATTCTGTTTCATTGATGTATTTATGTATCCTCATGACACTTCCACAATGCTGTTGCCTGTTGCATAATTTACAAGTGAAAAAACCTTGAAATTATATTTATAATTTCTATTCATTTTGGGTCATAATTGCCTTTGCTGTATGGAAAGAAGTACAAAGATGCATCTGTAGATTGAGTCCCATGGCTGCGCTGTAGATCCAACAAATCATGGAGAAAATAGGAAGGCAAAAATAAGTAGGGGCTAGGAGAGGCCACAGGACAAAGAGGAAATACAAATCAGCCATCTCCTGCCTCCCTTTAGAAAATCACTAAGGCACTGGTTAATTAATTGTCCTGACGAAATGGTTATCAATGTTTAGAAAAACTCCTCTGGGGAGCAGCTTTTATGTTTTAATAAAGAAATCAAAATTAGGCAAGGGTAATATTTTTTCCTCACAATGTGTAGTTATAGTACCAAGTTTACCTTAACGTTTTTTGCTGAGGAGAACATTATCTACAAGAGTAAAAAGAAAAATTGCGTATTATCTTCTTAGTGTCCGTCTTTTAAGGTCAAGTTTTCCTTGTGACTAAAACAGGGAAGAACAAACTTGCTGTAGAACTATCTTATGAGGATTTCTCAGAAGTTGAGTGATTGTATACATCAGTTACTATGGAGTCCTGGGTTAAAGGATTACTAAGTGATCTTTTGAGTGAGGTCATGAACTTTCTTAGCATTTGCTTTACGAAATATTATATAAGAAATATCTTCTTTGAAAAGAAAAAGATAGTTGTGTCTAATTTTCCAGGTGAGTAAACCTCAAAATTAAAAGTTTAAGAGATTGTCTCTTCAGGACTTCAGTTCCTAGAGAATTCCTACTCCTGCACATAGACTGTGGTGTCTCCTGGACCTACAGTTGTGTGTAGCTTTCAGATGAATAACTGAAGAAGCTGTGTGAGAGACATCTGATTGATTCTCTCTTCCCCTGGTAATCCGACTCAGAGGGGATGTCTGCTCCACAGAACAACTGGTAGCTTGCCAAAAAAACATTTTACTAAAAAAGTAATATCAGATGATTTACAGTGCATTCAGCAATCTGGATAAAGACAGCACAGACAACATCCATAGATCCACAGATGATTTAAAGATCCAACTACAATGTATCTACTGAACCCCAGAAATTAATTTTATTTCTTATTTCTGTTTCAAATGCAGAAATCCAACTAAATGCTTTGCTTTCTATTTCGACACCCATCATGTCATTTTAATGTCCTAGGATTCTTTTTTTTTAATTCAAATTTTCTGCTTCATTGAAGTTTAATTTAAATGCAATAAACTGTAATTATTTAATATGCACAATTCAGTGCAATTTGACGGATGTGCAAATCTATGACCTGCCTCCCCCCCAAAAAAATGCAGAGCAATTTCATCACTCACCAAATTTCCTAGTACCCCTTTGTAGTCTACACTTCTGTGGGTCACAGCTTTTACTTTTCTTTGTCAAGTTTCGGTTTCAGAGTATGCTTGCCTCTTAAAATGAATTCAGGTGTGTTCTCTTATCCTCTGTCTTCTGAAAGAGTTTGTAAAGGATTTTTTTTTCCTTAAATGTTTGATAAAATTCACCAGTCATATCATTTGGGCATAGTATTTTGTTTATGGGAAAGTTTTAAGTAGCCAATTCAATTTCTTTAATAGATAAAGGGCTTTTCAAATCAATTTCACCTTGCATTAATTTTTATGTTTTATTTTTCAAGAAATTTACCTGTTTCACCTAAGTTTGCAAATTTGTTGACATACTGTTGTTCACAACATTCCTTAACTTTTTCATAACTGTGGGATCTTTGGTGATCTTCTTTCATTCCTAATATTGTCATCTGAGCTCTCTCCCTCTTTTTTCTTGATCAGTATAGCTAGGAGTTTATCCATTTTATTGCTTTTATCAAAGAACCAGATTTTTGCTTTAATTTTCTTTATTCTTTGTCTATTTTTTTTGTTGATTTCTGCTCCTATCTTTATATTCCCTTTTTCAAATTACTATTCTCTTTTCTCTAGCTTCTTAAGGCAGAACTTTAGGTTACTAATTTTAGATCTTTCTTCATTTGTAATATAAACTTCTAAGTTTTAAAATTCTTTCTCAAGTGTTGCTTTTGCTGCAACCCCAAAATTTCAACGTGCTTTATTTTCACTATTATTCAGTTAAAATATTTTATAATTTCCCTTGTTATATACATTGTCTTTGATTGATAGGTTACTTATAAGTATGTTCTTTAATTTGCAGGTATTTGTGGTTTTGCTGTTTGTTATTGATATTTAATTTGATTCTATTGTGGTCAGAAAATACCCTTCATACAGATTTCAATTTTAATAATACTCTTTTTTATATGTCCAACTTACAGTTCATATGGTGAACATACCATGTACAATTGAGAAGACTGGGGTTTTTTTTTTGCAGTTATTGGGTGTAATAGTTTATAAATATAAGTATCATTGATCTTAATAAAATCTAGGCATTCTCTCATCTGGATTTAATGTTGTAGAAGCATAAAGGGAACAAGCAAAACAGGCTTACAGCTATTATAATTATATCATTCATAAAAAGTGTAGCTCTATGCTGAGTTTTTTTAAAAAAGGGTTAAATTGAGTTCTTGTCTTCAGTTATATCATTCTACAGAGTGTTAAGCACAGCTTTGTAAAAATACTGCAATTCATGTCACTGTTAACACAATTTGGGTTGTTTCGTTCCTCTTATGTTGGCAAAGCCAAGTAATAATATCTTCAGGATATTACTAGTAAAATGCTTGAAAGATGCCATTTCATAATTGGCATTTGTTTTGTTGTTTGTTGATTTAGGTTTCTTTTTGTCTTGGAATAGGGGAATGTTTGGTGATGCTAGATCTAGACCTGTGATTGACAGTGGTGTATATGGCCAGTACCAGCAGTGTTTTTACCAGTCTTCGGTGGCAACTAATGGAATATTTCATGCTGTAAGTAAAAAAATACATGAACATATTAAATAGTTCCCTCTCTACTTATATATATGTCCAATAACAGCTTGTAAAATGATTTAACTATGATAAGAATACGTGAAAGCAGCAAGTTTTGGTTTTGTTTTGGGGGATGCTGTTGTTTTAGTTTTAGTTTTGTATTTTGTTTTGGCTGAAGATATAACAGATTTTGAGTTTAGTTTGGGGCTTACTGGATTTTAGTATTGGTGCAGAGAAAGTGTTGGTTTGGAACATGAAGAAACATCTGGGCTGGAGAAAGAAATTCAATCTTCTTTCTCATGGATGGCTCCTTGACCCTTCTCCTTATCTGCTTACCCCTCCTTAAGGACCTCTACATTACATTTACCAATGCAATGGAAGAGGAAGCTTGCCACATCCCAGACACACAAAAGAACCCCTTTTCCTCCTTGTCCCATGACAACAGTGAATTCTTACATTAAATTTACTCAACTAAGAGGAGCTTATCCAGTTATATATTCTTGAACAAAGACTTTCTTGTCTAAAGTGACATGTGATCTCATCCTAAATGGAAAAACATGGAGTGAGTCTTTTCTGTTTTATAGATAAAACTGAACTTTGTTTTCATCTCGCTATGTTTTGTTTTGTTGGTTTGTTTGTGCTGGGTTTGGAATAATTGTTTTAGCATAATGTGGGTTTATCTTGACCATTCTGATCAGTGATGTCAAGGATAGACAGGCCGTACAGCTTGCTACCCTTCCTCAGAACCTGCATTTTCAACTTAGGGTGAGAAGGGTGGCAGTAGATTTCCCTCTCCCTGTTACACTTAGCAGCAAGAGGTTTGGAAGCTGACACTTTGACAGTTATTGATTGACAGACCTTCCAATTTTTCAAATGTAAAAAGCAATAACAATACATAGCACACTTGACTTGGGATTGGCATGAGATGAGATACTTTATGTAAACTACTTTTTGAATAGCGTGTATTCAAAGCTCCTTTGTTCCTTACTACAGATAAATTAATAGGCATATCCTTTGTGAGACCCCATTCGTTAAGTTCTCACTTTACTGTTATAATACAGAAAAATGTTCTTAAAAATTGGCAAACACAAATTTAAAATTGGATGTAATTGCTAAGACAATTTGGAAGTGATTGCTTCAATTTGGGAAAATAATAACCATGAAATAAAAACTATGATGATGTTTTGACCCATTTTCTAAGGCCCCATAATTAAAATTTCAGCCTAAAGAAAAAAAAAAACAGTAAAGCTATAGTTATTTATATGTCTAATGCTTACTTAAGTATAACAACAGGCTAGAAACAATCTAGATTAAGAACACTATTTAATAGTTTCATAAATTAGATAGCAACATAATGGAAAATATTGCTATTGAAATTATATTATGTTAAATGGTGATATAATATGATTAAGAAATATTCATACTATAAACAGACTGATAGCAAAAAAAATAAAGACTGGAAATGTCTATGAAAAAATGGAACTAGCTTTGTTTAGGAGTTCTTATGGAAGAATAAAATTTTCACAAAACCTTTAATGTTCAGTCAAACATGAGCTTATATGTCATTATGGGTGATACAACAGAAACAAAAGAACAAAAGAGTTCAACTTCCTATGATTTTAGGTATTGGAATGATCACACATGGAATATGAATTAACTACATATAAAAATTTTTAAACAAATAAAATAAATGTTGTAGTAAAAAGTATCAACAGAAAAAAGCTACCAAAAATAGCTAGGCAAGTGTGATGTCATCAACATGATGACAAAAGACATCACCAGAAAAAAATCTCCCTAGAGATTTAGTGAATAATACAACAAATTCCACTTATTTAAGATACTGAAGAATAGTAAAGATAGTAAAGACCGGAGAAGGACTCCACAAATGCTGAAGTAAAGAAAAAACAAAAAAACAAAAAAACAGATGGAAATTGCTGTTGTGGAAAGCCAGTACCACTCCCTCCCCTCATACAGTCCCATTTTGCTTCAGAGTCCCTCAGAGACAGAGAGGCCAGATTCCTCTCTCCCACAGCAGTCACAGACTTTAGAGCCACTCACAGGAGTGTGCTAGAACCCCAAGCATATCCAGGCGCCAGGTCCCAAGTCCTCAGAGACCCAGCGTACAGCACAAGTCACATACATAAGGGCCCTCAGAGTTTTTTTTTTTTTTTTTTTTTTTTTTTAAAGCCACAGCTGGAAGGTGGTGTATTCACTCAGTACAGTTTCTGGATAACTAAAAATCAGCAAAAATTTACAAGCCATAATAAGAAACTGGAAGATACAGCCCAGTCAAGGGAAGAAATTAATACTTCAGAGAAGACACAGAATTTGAAACAACATATCAAAGAAGTTCAAACAAATTTCCTAAATTAATTCAAGGAGATGAAGGAAAATATGGGTAAAGGGATAAAGGACATTAGTAAGAACTTGTGTGACCATAAAGAAAAATTTGAAAGTATAAATAGAAAAATAACAGAAATTAAAGGGATGACAGGCACAATAGAAGAGACTAAAAATACTCTAGAGGTATAAAACAGCAGATGTGAACAGGCAGAAGAAACAATCAGTGGGCTAGAAGACAAAACAATTGAAATCTTAAAGATAGAAAAACAAGTAGATCAAAAACATAGAAAAAAATTGAGCTATGTCTCAGGAATCTGAGTGATAACATGAAGCACACAAACATATGTGTCATGGGTATCCCAGACAGAGAAGAGAAGGGAAAATGGTTAGAGAGAATACTTGAGGAAATAATAGCCAGAAGATTCCCAAATCTTATGAAAGACATAAATATACATATCCAAGAAGCACAACATACTCCTCCAAGACACATACTAATCAGAATGTCGAATGCCAATGATAGAGAAATTCTGAAAGCTGCAAGAAAAAAGGAATTCATCACATATAATGGAGCCACAATTAGGCTAAATGCCAAATTCTGATCAGAAACCAGGTGAGAAGGCAGTGGTATGACATATTTAAGGTACTGAAAGAGAAAAACTGCCAGCCCCCAATTTTTTATATGGCAGCCTGTCTTTCAAAAATGAGGGAGAATTTAAAACATTCACAGATAAGCAGAAACTGGGAGAGTTCTTTGACAAGAGACCGACACCACAAGGAATACTACAGGGAGTTCTTCAGGTTGAAAGAAAATGACAGGAGAGAGTGGCTTAGAGCAGTGTGGAGAAATGAAGATTATCAATAAGGATAACTAAAAGGATAAAAAAGAAGTAAAAGAAAAAAAAGCTATGCTATATAAAAGCAAAGAATAAATAGCATGAAATAATTAAAGCTTTTATAGTAATAACACTGAATGTTAATGAATTAAACTCCCCAGTCAAAAGACACAGATTGACAGGATGGATAAAGATGCCTGATGCAGCTATATGTTGTTATAAGACACTCATCTTAAACTCAAAGAAATAGGTTGAAAGTGAAAGGTTACAAAAGGATATTCCATGCAAATAGTAACTAAAAAAGATCTAAGGACAAAATAGACTTTAAATGCAAAGCTGTTATAAGAGAAAAAGAAAGACACCATATATTAATGCAGGAGACAAACCACCAATAAGAAATAACAGTCATAAATATTTACGCACTTAACCCTGATGCCCCAAAATACATTAGGCAAAACCTGGCAAAACTGAATGGAGTAATAGACATCTCTAGGATAATAGCTGGAGACTTCAATATACCACTTTCATCAATAAATAGGACATATAGTCAGAAGATCAATAAGGAGACAGAAAACTTGAATCATATAAATTAGCCAGACCTAACAGAAAGTTACAGAGCATTGCACCCCCAATGCAAAGCATTTTCTCTGACCATAATGGAATGAAGCTGGAAATCAATAAGAGGTCAAGAACTGGAAAATCCACAAATATATGGAAGTTAAACAACACACACTTAAACAATCAGTGTGCTATAGTGATCAGAACAGCATGGCACTGACATAAGGATAGCTATATTGAACAATAGAATTTAATTGAGAGTTCAGAAATAAAATCCCCAAACAGCAGGATATATATTCTTCTCAAGTGTGCATGAACTATTCTCCAGGACAGACCAGCTGTTAGGTCACAAAGCAAGTATCAATAAATTTAAAACCCTCACATCTATAGCCAATTAATATTTTAAAAGTCTACCAAGTCCACTCAACTGGGAAAGAATAATCTCTACGATAAATGGTGTTTATTGTGCAAAAGAATGAAAGAGGACCCCTATCTCAAACCATATACAAAAAATACCTAAATAAATACAAATACCTAAATAAAATACAAATACCTAAATAAATACAAATACCTAAATAAAAGCACCAGGTCAATAAAACCCCTAGAAGAAAATGTAGGGAAGATCTTTAAGATTTTGTGTTAGGCAGTGAATTCTTAGACTTTACAACCAAAGCACAAGCAATGAAAAAATAAATAAATGGGAACTCCTCAAAATTAGAAACTTCTGTACATCTAAGTGTAAAGACAGCCTACTCAATGGGAAAAAATACTTGCAAACCATATATCTGATAAGGTTTTTATATCCAGGATATATAAAGAAATCCTATAACTTGGCAATAAAAAGTCAAATAACCCAACTAAAAAATAGGGAAAAAACTTGAGTAGACATTTGTCAAAAAAGGAAATACAATGGCTAAAAAGCACAGGATACTATTTATAAGAGATGTTTAAAAATAACAGATTCTCAGAGTCAGAAAGCAGATAAGAGGTACGGGGGATGGCGGGGATGGGTAGTGTATGTTTTGTGAAAATTAGGTATTTGCCAGTAAAATTAATTTAAAAAGCAAAAAATTAAAAACTGTATTTCAAATAATTCATTGCTTAATCATGTTGGGTAATGTCCGTCTCTCCCACCTAACTGTAAGTTCTATGAGGACAAGGGGCAGCTCTGCCTTGTTCTCTGCTGTATCCCTGGCACCTAAAACAGAGCAAACACATAACACAGGCAAAATAAGTATTTGTTGACTAAAAAATTACACACTAGGAGTGATTGAGGGAGAAGGACCGCCCAGCACCCCCTGCCAAGCCTGGCTTTCCCGGGACATCACTGAGCTATGCCGCCACTACTGCGCAGCAATTTGCTGTTGTAAGAACCAAACAACAAAGACCGGAAGCTGAGTTTTTACCCATTTCCTCTGCATGACAAAGAAAGACTTGAAAAATGGTTAAAGAATGTGAAACACGACTCATGAGTTTTCACTAAATACCAGTTCCTGTGTAGACCATTTTACTCCTGGGTCTCTTGACATCAGGTGGGGTGTTTGATATTTGAAATAAACTGCAATTCCAACAGTATTTTCTTTGCCAGAAGACAATCAGGGAAAGGTCTCTTCCAAAAAAAAAAAGAAGTTTCAAGAAAACAATGGAGGGTGAGAAAGTAAAGAAGAATCACTTACATCAAACTAGTCTATGAAAAATATAGTTAACAAGGATATCCTCCTTGAATGTGCAGAATTATTTAATTCAACTGCCTTGGCCCAGATACCAGCTCCAAAACAGAAAATACACAAAATAACATATTAACTCTTAACTTGGTTAAACAAGACACTGAAAAACCACCATCTGCTTTGGAAACCTCAAGTAACCAAGATATATATGTAGGTATTCTTCACACATCTTTTGACAATCTAAATTCTACATCTATTACTTTCACAACTACAGATTCAGAAGGTTTTCAGCAGTCTTAGGAAACTCAAGAATTACTTGAAATAGCTACCAATCATTTTGCTAATCCAAATTTTACAAACGACTCTGTGGAAATTAAGTCACAGAAAAACCCAGTTTTATTCTTCATAATTACTCAAAAAATTGAAGAATTAAACACAAATAAGGAATCTGTTATTGCCATTTTTCTACCCACTGAAAATCCTAGACCTACAGTTCTTTTATACCTTCCCAACAAGAAACTGTGTATGGAAGACACAGACATTGAAGGCTCCTTATATAAGGATATAGACTATGGAACAGAAGTTTAACAAATTGAACATCTTACTGCAGACAAGACATAAATAAGGAAAATTTATTGCAAAAATTTCTAAGCTACATTCAAAGATAACACTTCTTGAACTACATGAGCAGCAAACTCTAGGAAGATTGAAGTCTTTGGAAGCTCTTATACAGCAGCTAAAACAAGAAAATTTGCTATCTGAAGAAAATGTCAAGACTGTAGAAAACCATTTCACAACATATGAAGTTACTGTGATATAAAGGTTTTAAAGCTACAACTAAGCTTTTTGCAGCCAAATCAAAACTATATGTAAAGTGAACTTTTTCCTGTATAAATTTCTCAGTTTAATGAAGCTATGAAAGTCTTCTAATATTCTGAACTACATTCTGTTCTTGTAAGGCTCATTTTTTGAAAAAAAAATCAAGGGAATTTTTGAGCTATAGAGAAGTTTTATTCCTTGATAATTTTCCAAAATAAAGTTAAAATATAGTAAGTAATATGATTAAGTCAAAATAAGAGAACACTCTGATGTGTTAAAAAAGAGCCCAGAATAAAAGCCAGCCTCAGGAATCAGACCTGGTTCTACCACTGGCATATGACTTAGACAAGTGACTTATCAAGCTTGAGACTTTGTCCCTAATCTGTAAATTACGGCATTTGGTAGATCTATCTCTGATGTCGTCCATTTCTTTATAGTTCCTTGCCTTTCTTTGAGGATACCTTTAACAGACAGGTTTTCTATAAGATAATCTGTACTTACAAGTTACTATAAGTTGGCTAGAATTCAATATTAGTATCTATTGGAATATCCTCAATATTTATTGAATTCTGTGTTTGACTTTTTGGCTACTTATACATCTATAACATAAAGGAAAACACTTCTTTTATAATTTTATTCAGTTAACTAAAATACGTAATTACTTATTAGCCCAGTTCTTAGGAGAGAAAAATAGTTGGTGCTAAATAAATATTAGTTGTCTCTGAACAGCAAAAAGATTTTTAACATTCTGTACTCGTAAGTTATATTTATAAACCAAAAAGATGAAAATAAGGTTAAAAATAGATAAAATTATATTTTAGAAATCATAGTCTGTATCTTTTTCTTAATAGGTGTAGCTTTTAAAAGTTTGTGCTTGTGTCTTTTTTAAATTCCAGAATGATACAGTAATACCTAATACTATACATTCCCACTTCTGCTTATCTTAATGAAATTTGTAAGCAAGAAATTATAGATATGTGATGAAGACCTTAGGGAGACATGTAGGAAAGAGAAATGATGGTGATATAAATAAAAATACTGCTATGTCCAAAGAATTTAAGAAAGATGAATGTAAATGCAAAGACAATGGTAATAACACCAATGTGAAAATAGGTGATATGTTCCCTTAAAACTGGCAGTCAGTATAATTAAACAGGACAGCCTTTGGTTGTCCTGTTTCTTATGGGCAAGTTCCTATTCATCCGAGTCTTAGTTTTCTCATCTATAAAATAAAAGATACTATTACCTATCTTGCAGGATGGATTTGAGAATTCTATAAGGTAATATGTTTTTGGTCCTGGACAATAGTTGGTGCTCAATAAATATTAGTTGTCTCTGTACAGCAAGTAGAATACTGTTTTGTAAATGCATGGTGATTATTTTTGGCCAGATTCACTTATTTTCTCCAGGCTAATAAAATTGCTATTATAAAAATAAATTTTAAAAAAAGAGTGAACGAGAGTCCTTTTTTATTTTATTTTTTACCAGATAATTTATATCTACCCTAAACTTACAGCAAAATGTGGGATTCAGTTGAACAAACTTTTGTGCATTGAATCAGTACTACCATCTAATTTTCATACTCCATTTATGTTTTGCCAATTATTCCAGTAATGCCTTTGTTAGCAAGAGAGTCTGGTGGAGAATCACACATTGCTTGTTGCTGCCGTGTATCTCTAGACTGCTTCAATCTGGCACAGTTCCTCAGTCTTTCTTGACTCTTTGACAATAATATCACTGCAGTGATCCCAGGCTCTTCTCATTGCATTCTATTAGATGGCAAACAATTTTGATTTTTCCTGATTTTAATGATCAGAGTGATCACTCGATGTAGTGTCTCTCAGTCCTTTCCACTATCGAGTTATTTTTTTTTTCTCTTTTGTAATTAATAAGTATTTTGTGGAGATATACATTAAAACTATGTAAGTATCCCATTCCCCATCACTCCGTCTATCTGTCTGTATCTGTTTCTGCGTTAAGTGTGTATGTATGTGTGTGTGTGCATGTATGTATGAATGGCAGTACGGATTCAGTTTTTCTCTTTTGTCCAACAGGGTATAATACCTTAAATATTATTAGTTGATTTGATGCTCAAATTCTCCCCAATTTGACTAGTTGGAGCCCTTTTGGGATGGCATCTGTAGTTTTTGACATGTCCCCATTATTCTTGGAGCGTTTCTTTGTTTTTAAGTGCAAGAAGATATCCCATGCTTATCTTGAACTCTTTCATCTTCATCACAGACTCACCATTTCTCTAGAGAGCCTTAGTTTCTTTCATTGGAGAATGGTATGTAAAAACCAGATCTGGGCATGAGCTGTGCTCATTGCTAATGGTATATGTGGTATATACACTTACATACATATGCATGATATATTTACATCAATGTATAATCACACATGTACACATCTACCTCTATTAGTTACTATACAGAACCACAGGAATCATTTTAACTTCCTTTTCAAACTTGGAACTCTCTTCTCAACAGTAAAAAAACCTATCTCCCATTATCCTTAAAATATTTACTTATTTGACTGACTTTCCTGTATGTAATCTCCCCTTGCTGTCACCATTGCCCACCCCCACATGGAAACCCTATTCCCTCTATCTTTGCTGCAACACTCCCTGATGTATTGTCCAACATTTTCACCCAACCCAGGAACAGAATATAGATCTCTACATATGTTGCAACTTTGACGTATAACAAAGATGGCATTGCAGACCAGAGGGAAACGATGGAATAATTAATAAATGATACATCATGCACTCAAATAAAATTTATGAGATTAAAGACACATGAGAAAAACAAAAATATTGAAGTTTTGGAAGCAATATAGATGAATATCTATATGATTGTAGTAGATAATCATTATGCAAGACACAAAAAGCCCATCAAAGATCGACTGAAAATTCAACTACACTAAAATAAAATAAGTGCTGTGCATAAATATAAATATTTTGGAATTATAAAACCAATTCATACAACAAGAGATGGTATTTTTCATTCCTTTAACAGAGAATTTTAGTTTAGAATATAGTAAGACCTTTTGTACCTAAACTGGAAAAATGAAAATACAACTAATAGGAACACTGGCAAAGACATGGGCATGATTTAAAAGAAGAGCAAACACTAATGGGGAATAAAAATATAAAATATGGGCAACCTCACTGTTAATAGGAAGATGCAAATCAAGTCTGTAGGAGATATTATTCTAAATTCAGTAAACCTGCAAAATATAAAAGATGTCAAATCCAAGTCTTGGAGAGAGTATGCTTAATGGCAACTCTTATTTATTAATCATCAAACTATAATTGGTAAAACCATGTTGAAAAATTATTTTCTTATAAAATTGAATACACTTATCATACCTAGACATAGTCCATAGAGAAATTCTGCACTTAAGCTCCCAAAGATAAGTTCAGGAATGTTCACATAATCATGATTCTTTACAGCAACAAGAAGAAATAACTTCAGTCAACATTGACAAAAGAATTTTGAAATAAATTATGGAGTTTTCATACAGTGGAAATATATTTGGTAGTTAAAATGAACGACATCTATATGCATCAACATGTATTAATTATGGAACATAATTCTGAGTGAAAAACACTGCAGAAGTATACCGGGTACAATACCAGGTATATAGAATTCAGGAGCAAATAAAATTAAGTACTAAATACATTTTCATTTATTTATATATATATTTAAATATACATGCATATATATAGCTAGTAGAGATATATAGAAACTGTGGGTGGAGAACGGGGATGCTACTAAACATCCTAAAATACATGGGACAGTCCCCCCCAATAAGAATTCTCCAGCTCAAAATGTCATTGGCATTGAGGTTAAGAAACTCTGCTCTAAATTGAGCTGTGAGATTTAGACATTTTCCAGAGGCAATAACTAAATCTCACTTTAGGTCTCAAATTTCTTGTCAGACAACTTATTTCATTCTTTTTTCTTTTCTTTCATCCCTTCACATACTTGTAAATCAAATATTTATTTACTTCCTAATATGGTGCCAGGCACTGTTCTAGGAACACAAATGAACAAAACAGACCAAAAAATTTGCTCTGGCTGGAGCAATATAGAAAAAGTTATGGAAGTTCAAAAAGGTATCCCCACATATACCTATCTACATACATCCTTGCACACACTTATGCATTTAATTTTCTTATTTTCCTCTGTGGTTGCTTAGGTGAGCATTTCTCAGACCCATTTTCTGCTGTAATACAGAAAAGATATACTTGTGTGATATACTTGTGTAAATAATTAAGCGTAGTTTAAGGGACCATTTTGTTTCCAAAACCAAATGAAGGTTTGCTTAGGTGCCAGTTTGCAGCATGCTAGCTTTAAGTCCTTTTTTTCCTACTTGTGAAAAAATTTTCAATATTAAGTGATTAATAATTTATTTTAAGAGATATAACTTAGAATACTGTAATCAGAGAAATTGAGTTGTAACTTGGGTATTTTATTAGTAGTGGCAAATTAATCCTGATACATACGTTACTAATGAACGTAACACATTAATCAGCATGTTTCAGTCACTGTTGAGAACGGCTATGTTAAAACATGGACCTTCTCAAGTCCTTCCTAGTGGAATTTGTTAGGTAGCCCAGCCATGGTAGCCAGCTCGCAGATGCTGGTCTTTGCTCAGAGGTAGTCTGGTATTCTTTGTGAAGTTATGCTAACTACTGAAAAGAAACAAAACAAACAAGCAAGTAAAAACAACTGGATATGAGTCACTGAGGGAAATTTAATGTCATGATTCTTGTTCACTATGTGCAGCCCTATGAAAGTCTCAAACCTGCAAAATTTAGAGTTAATAATTTCTCTTTTTTCCCAACTTAATTATCAGGCACTATGTTGAGGCAGGGTAATCCTTGTTTCTTAGAATTTTGAACTTTTTTCTGATTTCATTTCTTGCAAAGTAACTTTTTCTTTTTCTCCCCATTTTTTCTCCTATTGTAGCCATTAAACTCTATTTTCCTAAGTTTCTGAATATTACTATCAAGAACAAAATGCAGAAGTTGTCAACAGGCATATTGAAAAATGTGGGTGATTATGTGATTATGGGTTATCTGCTGGTTAAACACCCCGGAGATCTTAGAAAACTGAGTTGGAAATCATCCAGCCTTTGTAGTTCCTATGAATTTTCCTTCCCTTTTGGATTTGTGTTTAAAAATGTGGAAAAAGCTTTTATACAAAAAGCTCTTACTAGTAAATAAAAGAAGCTGAGGAAGGCTAAAAGGCACAGAAGTAAAAATAATTTTGTTAAAGATGATCCAAATAATCGCAAGTTGTCTCATAAGTCTAACTTAAGGGGACATATTAATGAGCTCTACAATTTTAATTGAACTACTTTGCATATATACATACATACGTACATACATACAAGTGATTGATGAATTCACAGTTATCTATCTAAATTAGGCCACTTTAAAGAATGCTCACTTGGGCTTGTATGCAATCTTTCAGTGGCCTTACCTTCTTAGGAACAGTCATTGCCATATGTAAAAAGAGGTGTATATGGATTTGCTCAGTATGTAAAAATATTTAAGTATAGAAATGATTGTAAGGCCCACCCTTAGAAAAAAACTTAAATCACATTCTGATCAAAAAGAGAATGAATTAAATAACTGACAATGTCTTTGGCAAACTTATTAATGAGAACATGAGGTAAAATGTTGCTAAGTTATGGTACTCTGAAACAATAATTAGAAATATGTGTGCATATATTATATGACAAAACACTTGATTATACATCCATTATATACATGAAGTTAAATAGTAAATCCTATGAATGACTTTCAAAAAAAGATCATTTTTTTGTTATGTTTTTTGTTTGGTTCTTTGGCCTTCAATTTTAACAAAAGTAGCTATTTACAGATTTATTTCCATTACATTGTTTTACATTTTTGATTCCTTCTATTTTTTATACCAACTA
Organism: Choloepus didactylus; assembly: GCF_015220235.1. Classification (NCBI taxonomy): domain Eukaryota; kingdom Metazoa; phylum Chordata; class Mammalia; order Pilosa; family Megalonychidae; genus Choloepus; species Choloepus didactylus. The sequence goes on from NC_051308.1 coordinate 23,219,120, forward strand.
GTATATATACTTGACTTCTTTAATTCTCTACAATTAGTGTTTATAATTATAAATAAATATTATAAGTATCTTATACATTGTACTTGAGACTCAATATTACATTTTCTTTCCCCAAAAGCATGGAAAATGTTTTGCTTTATGGTCTCTAATGCAGAACAATACTGTATTTGATATATCACTTTTTAAAAAATCAGGTATAAAAAAACAAGAGACAGTCTCAGCAAAATTAATGCCCTACTTGTAGTTTATGAGCATCATTCAAATTTAGGAGTAATTAGATCATGCTGTCTGAGAAAGTCATCATAAATTATACACATATATACATATATATAAACACACATAGTTTTTTCAGAAACTACAAAAGAGGAAAAGCAAAAATAAGTAATCATTAATTTTTAATATACAGATTGAAACCCAAGTAGCAATTACTTATCAAATTGTGTTTGTATGTGCCCATGGGGCACGGAGTAGGGTGATGAATCCTTGAGAAAAAGGAGGTGGTGTGTGTTCCTCACATCAAGGGGAAAAAGAGAAAATGTACCTCTAAACTGAAACCATATAGTCAACAAAGTAAATTGGATCCTGTGGGTTTTGGGAATTTACTTTCAAAGACTTTGTTTCTAACATCTTTTCATCAAAACCAATTTGGAGTAATTAAAACAGAAAGCTAATATTGTGTAATCTTTGTGTCTATCAGTGTTCAAAACACAGGAAATTTCAGATAATTTAATAAGCCTTAAATGGAATGATAAAAAGGAACCCAATTATGAGAATGAACACTTTCAAATAATACTGAGAACACTGAATAATTGTAAAGGCTCTGAAAGGCACATTTAAAATAGCAAATCATTTAATAGCAATGTGGAGTGATTGGAAAATAAAGAGAATTTGAGAAGAGGATTATTTGAGTGTTTCTGAAACTATAAAGTTAACTTCTGAGAAAGAATCCACAGGATTCTAAAAAACATAGACTTTCTGCTTCAGTGAATATGAACGGTGAAAAGACAATACATAAGTAAGGAGGGAATTTGTTCTGATTGCTAAGGTTACCTTCTGACTAATGTCCAACCAATGTGTCCATTTCCATTTTGCTTTCTTTGATTCCTTGCACATAGGACCAATTTTTCTCTTTCTTCCTTTCACAAAATATATGTAAAATAACTTCTTTTATGTTCTGTGATTTATCTACTTTTGACCTTTTCCTTATTACTAATTTACCTTCCAACTTCTACATACTTACAGAAGTATACTCCCTTGTAGTTCCGTATGATTTCCATGTGTTTCAACATGGAAACCATGTTTTCAACATGGAAATTTTTAAACATTGATTGAGAGCCAACTACATATTTGAAATAATTAATTCTATTTTATATTTACTTTTGAGGTGTACGTATCAAAAGATTTTCCTGCATACTCCAGGAATTCTATTCCTTAATACCTTCATGATGAAAAATGTAAAGTTTTCTCATTTGTACGTTCAGTGATTGATTAAATTCCATTTTCTCCTAAAGACCTTTGAGGCATTTCAGGATAACACCACGGATTTGTTCACAACTAACCCAAGAAAAATACTTTGATGTCATAGAGGGATTAGCAGACACATTGGGATATGTATCCCAAGTCTAATCAAGAACTGCAATTACACCATGATCTGAGTACCCCTGCATGCCAGCATCCCAGCCCACTTAACTCCCACAAGATCACGGCAACTCTGCTTTCAATTCATTGCTCTGACACACTTGGTTAGCACATAAATAATTGTGTTGCCTTTATCAGCCTGAATCTTTTGTTTTCCATCATCAAAGACCCATATTTAATTTGAACTATTTGTTTAAAAGAAAGGTAAGAGTGGCCAATTCTCCTGAGACTTTTTCATGAAATAGCCTGTTAAAATAATTCCAAGCTAAACTCACACCTCCTCTCTCATGAACCACTGAAATTCAATAAGCTATCAGCAATTCTAATCAGAAAAAAATCACTTTTCTGTAACAGCTTTGTGCACGTGCTCATTTTCATATCAGTAAGGCTATATAATGTACATATCATTTATCTCATTCCAATCAGGTAATTGAAATGTAATTTTAAATGATTATTATTCTTCATTATATACTTGCCTCTGAAGTCAAATAATGTTACTTCCATATTTTCTCCTTTCTCTCTTGATTTATTACATAACTCCTCTGTTTTCCCTCTTAAAATATAGAACAAACTTCATCCATGGTCAATATATATCCATCTCCACCCAGATGCCCAAGTGACTGTTGGTTTCTCTAATAGAATACCTTTCTTTGTCATCAGACAGACCTTTACCTTTCTCATTAAGAATCTATTGTGTCTTCCTGTTCACGGTGGATCATATCCTAGATCTTCCCTTAGGCTTCCTCAATTGACTCTGATAAAGACACTGTGAACTCTAATCTCTTTCCATCTCCCATTGTATAATCTTCATTACTTTTTCTAAGTAAATTTATTCTGCTCTTCACAATGTTTTCTGGTAATGTTTATCTGTAGTCCAAAGACATGAAGAGTTTTGTGGCTGGCTCAGTGGGGAATAAGTGACATCCACCCTTTCCATCTTCAGTTAAATATATCACAGTAATTCCTCTAAGTATTCTAGGCATTCCAGTTATTTTATTCATGTAATTTTATTTAATGAATAGGTTTTCTAACCTAAGTGTTACCAAACCAAAGTAAGGTTATTGGAGATAAAACCAGTTGTAAATGAAAACCTTCTAGTTAATGAAATAAAGGAGATAATATATACAGATTTCATAATGTGGTTACCAATACTGAAAATTCTAGGTACAATTTCATAATGAATTAATCCAGCATATAATTAACATCAGTGAATCACCTTTACAGTGTTTTCTAAAGTACTTGAAAAAAATCAGCATATGTAAAAATATTTACATTGGGAATATTTCCAATATGTATATCACATCAATATTATAAGGAAAAATACAGAAATGTTGTTAGAAGATATGTTCAGAACTCATGTATTACCAAAAGAATGTGATTTTTTGGAATAAAACAAGAACAAACCATGGTTCCAAATTCTAGTTTTGTTATGTACCATGAACAGTCACTTAACTTTGTACTGCTTGAGTTTCTGCACATAAAAATGAGGAATTGAAATAACAGTAAAGATAGTCATATTCATTGTCTTGGGGATTAAAGGAGTTAAACCCCATGAAATTCTTTTGTATAGTTTACAACATAAATGTATTATGGTCAAGGAATGCTTTTGGTATTTATTTTACTTGTCTCCCTTCACTGTTGTGTAAAGTCAACTATATTATATAAAGACAGGGAAACATATGTATGTGAATAGTTAACCAGGTTTATCCTCTGATCTATCCATTTATCCTTCCATCCACCTACCTATTAATCCAAGAAATAATAAAACTATTAATACGATCATCCAATAATTATTCATTTAACACACCCTGTGAAAAGTAGCTTGCAAAGTACTGGAGATAAAATTATGATTATTATCTGCTTCCTACCTTCAAAATCTCACAGTCATGGGCCCAGTTTCATAGACCAAGAAATTTTGACTCTAACCTTTTAGCAATGAATTATCATTGGAAACTTTTAGCAGAGATGTGACATGGTTCCATTAGTTTTCTAGGAATCAAGGAGAGGATAGACTGATTTGCGGAGACTGTTGTAGCAAGTTATAAAGTTTGAAGACAATGTCAGTAAGGGATTAATGTAGGAAATGGAAACTGTTCTGTGTATTTTAATCAAGAAGGGAATTAATTGAGCAAAATGTATGCTTTTAACACATTTGGATAGTCTAAAGGATCATGGTCTGGGCTAGGCTACCAGGGATGCCTTTCAAAATAATAGAACGTTGGAGTAATTATTATCCAATAGTCCAGTGCCCTTGCTTGCCAGTAGTGATAGTCAAGTACTAAAGTCAGTAATATTGACCACGTCTAAATTCTGCCCTCTTAAGATCATGTGAGTGGATCTAGTGGGCAGAAACTTATGAGCTCCCAGAATCCTGGCTTCAAGGGAAGCTGAGAAATACATTTTCAGCTTTCTAAATTTGTTAATCAGTTTGAAGACAAAGTTGAAATTGAGATAGCCAGTCTAGTATATTTATCACAGAAGTCATCACAAATAATGTAGGTGGAAAATGAGCACCAGACTTGATGCAGTGTTAGTAGAAATGAAGAGGAAAGAGTAGATTAGTGTGATATATCTTAATTAGTGAGATATTCCTTAAAAAGTGAAAATAGAGGATTTGAGAATAACTGTGTTTCTTGTCTCTCTGAGAAGGCATTAGCTGGAATAGGGAATACAGAGGACAGACGGATGTTAGACTATGAGTTCTGCAATTAGAAAACAAACTTAATTTTGGTGCATAATTTGGCTTATGCTGTAAACAATTTAGTGGCTTAAACAGCACACATTTTTTATCTCATAGTTTCTGTGGGTCAAGAATCCTAACACTGGTCAACTGGGTCTTCTGCTTTACAATATCTTTTGAAGGTAAATAAATTACATAAACTAAATGTAGTGAAATAAGTTTAGGAGTTAATGAAACTAAGAAAGCACATCACATTTTAGTTTAAATTTTTAAACAGCATTGTCATAGTATAATTGACGTAATGAATTGCACATTTTTAAAACGTACAATTTGACAAATTTTAACATAAACACCCACAGCTGTAAAACCATCACCCTCAAGTTCCCTCAAGTCCATTTTAATCACTTGCTGCCGCCCCCCCACCCCCATCCTCTAGGCAGTCAGCTGCTGATCTGCTTCTATTCACCATACATTAGTTTTCATTTCCTAAAATGGTATATAAATTCATTCTTACAGTATGTACTCTTTTTTTTCTGGCCTGTTTCATTCAGCATAATTATTTTGAGATTTATCCATCTAATTGGGTATATCAATATTATATTACTTTTTATTACTTAGTGGTGTTCCCTTATATGAATATATCAAAATTTGCTTTGACATTTAGGTTGTTCCAGTTTGGGGATCTTACAAATAAAGCTGCTATGACCATTTATGTACATGTTCTTGTTTGAACATAGGTTTTCATTTCTCTGAGAAAAGCTCAAGAAAATGCTGGGGAATATAGTATGTATATGTTTAATTTTTTTAAGAAACTGCCAGATTGATTACCAGAGTAATTGTACCATTTTATATTATCACCAGCAATGTATGAGCCATGTAGAATGTTAGCATCCTCTCCAGCATTTTTAGCTATTCTACTAGGTATATAATGGTAGCTCATTTTGGTTTTTATTTGCATGTTTATGATTACTAATATGAAACTTTTTATGTGCCAATTTACCATCCATATATCTTCTTTGGCAAAACTTCAGTTCAAATATTTTGCATATTAAAAACAGATTTTCTTGTTAGAACAGTTTTGGGTTTAGGGAAAATTTGAGAAGATACTATATAAAGTTCTCATACACCCCATTTCTCCAGTTACTAACATCTCACATTAGTATGGTGCATAGGCATATTTGGTACAATATTGAAACATTATTAACCAAAATCCATAGAGTTTTCAGATTTTGTTGGTTTCGCCTGATCGCCTATATTTGTTCTAAGATCCATCTAGGCTACCATATTACATTTATTTGAGATGACTTCTTAGATTCCTCTTGGTGATGATAGTTTCTCTGACTTTTCTTGTTTTTGAAGACCTTGAAAGTTTTGACAAATACTAGTTAAGAATTTTGTATGAAACCCACTATTGGAATTTTTCTGAAGTTTTTCTCATGATTAGATTGGGGTTACAGGATTTGAGGAAGTTCACAGAGGTGAAGTGCCATTCTTTTCACATCGTATCAATGGTATATACAATCAACAAGACTTATCACTAGGATGTTGATCTTGATCACCTAGCTGAGCTAGTGTTTGTCTGATTTTCTTCAGAGTAAAATTACTCATTCTTTCCCCTTTTCTATGTGGTGCTCTTTGGAAGAAAGTCATTATGTCCAATCCACACTAAAGAGTGGGGAGTTATACTCGACCTTCTTCACGGTGGAGAATCTATGCAAATCTTTTGAAGTTGATCAGCATGGGAGATTTGTTTATTTTCCCCATTTATGTATTTATTCATTAAGTTATTTATATCAGTATGGACTCATTGAATATATCTTATACATTGGATTATAAGCCAATAAACATTTATATTTTTTTGTTCAAAATTTTCCATCTTTCGCCATTAGGAATTCTTTCAGTAGATTCCTGGGCTCCTTTGACATTCTCCCATCAATGTGGAATATTTATTTATTTATTTATTTTTGAGTGCTTCCTTCCCTTCCAGCACTGTAGGATACTCCAGATTCATCTTGCATGGTTCCAGAATCAGTCCTAGAATCAAACATTTCTCCAAAATGTCTTGGGTTTTTTTATTGGGCTATTAGAAACCAAGCTCTATGTCCATGCTGCTAATTGAGTGTCTTTGCATCTAGGCCCTCTCAACTGATAGAACAGGAAGATATGCATGTGTATACTGTTAGATCCCAGAAGAAGAAACTAACATGTAAAAGGAGTTTCTAACTCAGGGGCCCCACAGCTTATCTCACAAGAAAACAGGTGCCCCATAGACTAAAGAATGAAGCTGTTCAAAGCTGTTCAAGGCCATCCCAGTGGCCCCTCAAAGGCAGATAAGGCAAGGACAGATATGCCCATTAAATAAACAACCAAAAAGGCCTGCTCTCCCTAGCTAGATAATGCAGCTGATTTCATAAAAAGAATATTGTCTCAGAATTCTAGCAACCAATTAGCCCAAAACTAGATAGGCACTTACCCAATCAAGGCACAGAACATCACAGCAGACACCTACCCAATGTGGGTTCCTTTTTTCATTAAAGAATGCTGCTCTCAGATAGAGAGCGGGAGCCATTATCTTTTTCTTCTTTTCTGCTGGCTCCCACCTGCTTTCTTCCCCTAATAAATCTTAAACTTTATACTTAAACTTTGACTCACTGCTTTGTATGAATTCTTGAATGGCTCTGAACCTAACGTATACTACTTGTGTATATACACATGCCTGTAAACATTTTTATTTGTAGCCATCTATATCTACATTAAGCAACACATAAGTTCTTATCGATGTCTCCACTTCCAACGAATTACCACATGAATCATTCTAGACTCTTCCTCTTTCTTACCTGTAAATTCCCATCCAATGGTTAGAAAAATGTCTTCCACCATCCACTTAATTCCTTGTTCAATGCTATTATACATATACAGGAGTATAAGCCTTTTTAACCTTTGCCTCATGGGAAACAACTTTATCAGATAGTGCAGTGCTTAGGTACAGTTCCTATTTACTTTAGTCTTGCAGACTCTACTCATTTCTGAAATTACTTAGGTCAGCACCTTTTCTCTCTTCCCCCTGCAGTGAGGCTATTTTATACATTTATAATATTGTTGGATTTTCTTGTCAGAGTCTGCTTTCCTTCCTGGAATTCTGTAACTTCCTAAATGATTTTTTTTTTTTTTTAGCTTGTATATATTTAGGTTCACTGTGCTGTAAAGTTCTGTGGGTTTTGGCAAATGCATAGTGTCATGTATCCATCATTACAGTATCATCCAGAATAGTTTTATTGTCTTAAAAATATCTGTGCTTTACAAGTTAATCCTTTCCTCCCTTCCTTTGAAAGCTTGAGGTTAATAGTTTTGCCTTTTCAAGAATTTCATATAACTGGAATCATATAGTGTGTAACCTTTTTCAAACTAGTGTCTTTCATTTAGCAATATGATATAAAGTTCTTTTATGTCATTTTTTGCCTTGATAGCTGATTTCTTTTTATTGCCTAATAATATTCTACTGTTGGTATATATCAGTTTGTTTATCCATTCACTTATTAAAAACATACTGGTTTCTTCCAGATTTTGGCAATAATGAATAAACCTGCTTTAAACATTTTCATGTTCCTGTCTGTGTTTTCAAATCAAGGTAGATATCTAGGAGTAAGATTGCAGGATCATATGTTAAGCCTATGTTGAGTTTGCAAGAAACTGCCAAGCTGTCTTTCAGAGTGGCTGTAGCATTTTGCATTCCCACCAGCAGTGATTGAGAGTTTCTGTTGCTCTATAGCCTCAACTACCTTTTGTATTATCAATTTATTTTTGGACTTTAGCCATTTTAAAAGGTGTGTAGTAGATTCTCATTTAAATTTGCAATTCCTTGGTGACAAATATGTTGAACATTTTTAAATATTCACATTTTTAACATGTATAAATTAGATCAGATCTTTGCTCACTTTTAATTTTGGTTGGTTGTTTCATTATTGTTGAACTTTAAGGTTTCTTGGTATATTTTGGATATAAATCTTTTATCATATATGTATTTATACACATATATATTTATACACATATGTATATATATATTTTACAAATATTTTCTCCCATTCTGTGGCTTACCTTTTGATTCTCTTAACCGTATCTTTCACAGAGCAGAAATTTTTAATTTTTAATGCAATTTTATTGAGTTATATTGACATACCAGATAATCATCCAAAGTGTACAATCAGTGGTTCACAGTATCATCATTCATCAGCATGATCAATGTTTGAACACTTTCATAACTTCAAAAAAAATTAAAAATAAAAATAAGAATAAAAATAAAAAAGGACACCCAAACATCCTGTATCCCTTATCCTCCTCTATTATTTATTTAATTTTTTCTTTTATTTTATCACTCATCTGTCCATACACTGGATAAAGGGAGTGATACACAGTTATTCAGTCCCAGTCTTTATCTTCTGGCTTCCTTCTCGTGTCATACATGCCCCTAGCCTTCCTCTTTCAAGCATACTCAGACTCAGCTTTGTTCAGTGTGCTTAGAATATTGTGCTACAATAAGATAGCATTGTGCTATCCATTTCTGTATCTTTACAATCAATCCCGTTGAACATTCTGTACTCCTTCAGCATCAAATGCCCAATCTCTACCCTCTTTCTATCTCCTGATAACCTGTTTTTCTCAACTTTAACTCTCAAAGTTCACTTATTAATGTTAGTTCATATTAGCAAGATCGTACTGAATTTATCCATTTGTTTCTGACTAATTTCACTCAACATAATGTCCTCAAGGTTTGTCCATATTGTTATATGCTTTATGACATTCTGTCTTAAAGCTGTGTAATATTCCATTATCTATATATACCACAGTTTATCACTCATCCATTGATGGACATTTGGGCTGTTTCCATCTCTCGGCAGTTGTGAATAATGCTGCTATAAATATCCATGTGCAAATGCTGCTATAAATATTTCATTTGTCTTCCTTCAGTTCTTCTGAATATATACCTAGTGATGGGATTGTTGGATCATATGGCAGTTTGATACTTAGCTTCCTGAGGATCGCCACATTGCCTTCCAGAGTGGTTGCACCATTTTACATTCCCACCAAAAGTGAATAAGTGTGCCTCTTTCTCCACATCCTCTCCAGCACTTGTAATTTTCTGTTTCTTTTTTTTCTTTTTTTTTATAATGGCCATTCTAGTAGGTGTGAGATGATATTTCTTTGTGTTTTCACTTGCATTTCTCTAACAGCCAGTGAAGTTGAGCATCTTCTCAAATGTTTTTGAGCCATTTGTATTTCTTCTTCAGAAAATTGTCCATGTTTTTTTCCCATTTTTGTATTGGGTTGTTTGTCTTTACGTTGTTGAGTTATAGGATCTCTTTATTTATTCTGAATATTAACCCCTTATCTTATATGTGGTTTCCAAATATTGTCCCCATTGCATAGGCTGCCTTTTTACTTTTCTTATAAAGTTCTTTGATGCACAAAAGTGTTCAATTTTGAAATTCCATTTTTCTATTTCTTCTTTCATTGCTCACACTTTGGGTGTAAGATCTAGGAAATCACCTCCCATCACAAGATTTTTAAGAAATTTCCCTACATTTTCTTCTAAACATTTTAAGTTAATTTTTATACAAGGTGTGAGAAGGGGTCCTCTTACATTCTTTGGATATAGATATCCGTTATGCAAACACCATTTTTTGAAGAGGCTACTCTGTCCCAGTTTAGTTGAGTTAACTGCCTTATCAAAGGTCAATTGTCTGTAGATGAGAGGGTTTATTTCTGAACACTCAATTTGATTCCATTGGTCAGTATATCTATTTTTATGCCAGTGCCATGCTGTTTTGACCACTGTAGCTTTGTAATATGCTTTAAAGTCAGGTAATGTGAGACCTCCCACTTCATTCCTTTTTCTCAAGGTATTTTTAGCTATTTGGGGCATCCTGCTTTTCCAAATAAATTTGATTATTGGTTTTTCTATTTCTGCGAAGTAAGTTGTTGGGATTTGAATTGGTATTGCATTGAATCTATAAATCAATTTGACATTTTAACTATATTTAATTTTCCAACCCATGAACACAGTCTGTCCTTCCATTTATTTAGGTTTTCTTTTATTTATTTTAGGACTTTTTGTAGATTTCTGTTTAGGTCTTTTGTGGCCTTGGTTAAATTTACTCCTAAATATTTGATTATTTTTGTTGCTATTGTAAATGGAATCTTTTTTCTTGATTTCCTCCTCAGATTGCTCATTACTAATGTACAGAAACACTACTGATTTTTGCATGCTGGTCTTGTATTCTGCCACTTTGCTGTACTCATTTGTTTGCCCTAGTTGCTTTGCTGTAGATGTTTTGGGATTTTCTACATATGGGATCGTGTCTTCTGCAAACAGTGAAAGTTTTACTTCTTCCTTTCCAATTTGGATGCCTTTTATTCATTTTCTTGCCTAATTGCTCTAGCTAGAACTTACAGGACAGTTTTGAATAACAATGTTGACAGTGGGCATCCTTGTCTTGTTTCTGATCTTAGAGGAAAATCTTTGAGTCTTTCTCCATTGAGTAAGATGTTTGCTGTGGATTTTTCATATATTCCCTTTAGTATATTGAAGAAATTCCCCTCTATTCCTATGCTTTGACATGTTTTCATCAAGAAAGGATGTTGAATGTTTTCAAATGCCTTTTCTGCATCAATTGAAATGATCATGTGTTTTTCTGCTTTGATTTATTGATGTGATATGTTACATTAATTGATTTTCTTGTGTTAAACCAACCTTGCATATCTGGAATAAATCCCACGTGGTCATTGTGTATAATTCTTTTAATGTGCTGCTGGATTTGATTTGTGAGTATTTTGTTGAGGATTTTTGCATCTATATTCATTACAGAGATTGGTCTGTAATTTTCTTTTCTTGTAGTATCTTTGTCTAGCTTTGGTATTAGGATGATGTTGGCTTCATAGAATGAGCTTGGCAGCTTTCCCTCCTCTTCAGTTTTTTTGAAGAGTTTGAGCAGGGCTAATTCTCTCCTGAATGCTTGGTAGAATTCACATATGAAGCCATCTGGTCCTGGACTTCTCTTTCTTGGGAACTTTTTGATGACTGATTCAGTATCTTTACTTGTGATTGGTTTGTTGCCATTGTCTGTTTCTTCTCGAGTTAATGCTGGTTTTTCATGTTTTTCTAGGAAGTTGTCCATTTCATCTATGTTATCTAGTTTATTAGCATATAGTTGCTCACAGTATCCTCTTATTATCTCCTTTATTTCTGCGGGGTTAGTAGTTATGTCCCCTTTCCCATTTCTGATTTTATTTATTTGTATCCTCCCTCCCTCCTCCCTCTCTCTCTCTCTCTCTCTCTCTCTCTCTCTCTCTCTCTCTCTCTCTCTCTCTCTCTCTTGCCAGTCCAGCTAAGGGTCCATCGATTTTATTGATTTTCTCAAAGGACCAACTTCTGGTTTTGTTGATTCTCTCTATTGTTTTCATGTTCTCAATTTCATTTATTTCTGCTCTAATCTTTGTTATTTCTTTCCTTCTGTTTACTTTGGGGGTAGCTTCTTTTTCTTTCTCCATTTCCTTCAGGTGAACAGTTAATTCCTTGATTTTTGCTCTTTCTCCTTTTTAATATAAGCATTTAGGGAAATAAATTTTCCTTTCATCTTCTGCTCCACAAACCATAAATTTGATATTTTGTATTTTCATTTTCATTTGCCTCGAGATATTTACTGATTTCTCCTGTAATTTCTTCCTTGACCCATTGATTGTTTAAGACTGTATTGTTTAACCTCCATATACTTGTAAATTTTCTAGCTTTCTGCCTGTTATTGATTTCTAACTTCATTCCATCCGAGAAAGTGTTTTGGATAGTTTCAATATTTTTAAATTTATCGAGACCTACTTTGTGACCCAACATGTGGTCTATTAGAAATTTTTAATTTTAATGTAATCAAATTATCACTTTTTCTTTCAAGGATTACGCTTTAGTGTTGCATCTAAAAATTCATCACCAAATGCAAGGTCACATAGGTTTTCTCCTGTTTTCTTTTAGATGATTTTGTAATATTGTGTTTTATTTTTAGGTCTAAATTTTTTTTAGGTCTTTTAGGTTAATTTTTGTGAAAAGTGTAAAGTCTGTGTCCAGAATAATTTTTTCATATGTACATCCAATTTTTCTACCACCGTTTGTTAAAAAGGTTATCCTTTATCCATTGAAATGCTTTTGATTCTTTGTCAGAGATCAATTGACTGTATTTGAATGGCAATATTACTTCTGTATTCTGTTCTATTGATCTATGTGTCTATTCTTTCACCAATACCATGCTGTCCTGATTACTGTTGTTTTATAATAATTCTTGAAATTGGGACTAGCATTAGTCCTGCAAGGGTGTTTTTTCTTTTGTATCATCAGCTTTTCTATGTTTTTTCCTTTCTATATAAATTTAAGTATATTTTTTCAATATCTAAAAATTAGATGGTGGGATTTTGATATGAATTGTTTTGGATCTATACTTAAACTTAGGAAGAATTGGCATGTTACTATCGAATCTTCCAATCCATGAACAGGAACTGTCAGTCCATTAATTTAGATCAACTTTGATTTCTTTCCACAGAGATTTGAAGTTTTCCACATATAGATCCTGTAATACTTTGTTACTTTTATACCTAAGTATTGCATTTTTAGTTCTATTGTAAATGGTTTTGTGGTTTTAATTTTAAAATCCAATTGTTCAGTGATGCCATATAGGAAATCATAGACTTTTGTATATATTAACTTTGTAACCTGCAGCCTTGCAATACTAGTTTATTACTTCCAGGAGCATTATGTTTTTTTCTGAATTTTTGCTTTTTATTTTCTACATAGACAATCATGTCATCTGTGAACAAAGAGAGTTTTGTTACTTTTTTCCCAATATACTTATTATTTCCTTTTATTGTCTTATTGCATTCAGTACAATGCTGAGTAGAAGTGATGAAAAGGGATATCCTTCCCTTGTGGCTGAACTTAGGGGGAAAGCATCCTTTTCCCGAACACTAAGTATGATGTTAGCTGTAATTTTTTTGCTTATCAGGTTGTGGGCATTTTCATTTATTCTAACTTTGCTGAGAGTTTTTGTTATGAGTGAGTGTTGGTTTATGGCAAATGCTTTTTCTGAATCAATTGATGTGATTGTGTGATTTGTCTTGTTAGTTCTGTTGATGTGGTAGATTACACTAATTGCTTTTTATATGTTGAAGCAGCCTTGCATTCTCAAATTAAACCCCTCTTGTCTCTGGTGTTTAACTCTTTTTTGTCATTATTGGATTTAAGTTGCCAATATTTTGTTGATCATTTTGCATGTAAGAACATATTGTTTTGTGGTTTTCCTTCTTTCAAAGTCTTTAGCTTGTTTTAGCATTGGATAATGTTGGCCTCACTGAATAAGTTAAGAAGTATTCCCTCTGTTTCTGTGATAGATTGTGAAGAATTAATTCCACTTATTCCTTAAATGATTTTAGAATTTATCATGAACACTTTGGTCCTGTAACTTTCTTTCTTGGAAGGTTACTTTTGATTCAATTAATTTAATTGCTATGGGCATATTAAGATTATCTATTCTCCTGGTATGAGCTTTGGTAGTTTGTGTCTTTCAGGGAATAAAATTGTTCTTAATATTCCTTCCTTATCCTTGTAATGCCCACAGGACCGGTAATGATGATATCTCCTTCTTTTCAGATATTAGTAATTTCTGTTTCTCACCTCCCCCACACAACTCTTTTCTCTCTTTTCCTAGCCAAGCTAAATTATCAATGTTACTGATCTTTTCAAAGAACTGGCTCTTTTGGTTTCATTGATTTTTCCATTGATTTTCTGTTTTCAATCTCATTGATTTCTTTTTCAATTTTTATTCTTTCTTTTCATTTGCTTGCTTTAGGCTTAAATTTCTCTAATTTCCTAAGGTGGAAGTAAGGTTGTAGATTTTATATTTCTGTTATCTTCTAATTGATACTTTTGTTGCTACAATTTCCCTTGTAATCACTGATTTTGTTGCATGCCACAAACTTTGCTATGTTGTATTTTAACTTTCATTTAGTTAAAATATTTTTAAATTTCTCTTGAGACATCTTCTTTGACTCATTTGTTATTTAGAAGTCTTTCTTTAATCTATAAATATTTTGGGATTTTTCAGCTAAATTTTGTTATTGATTTCTAGTTTAATTTCCTGTTGTCTTAGAACATACATTTTATGATATGTATTTTTAAAAATTTGTTTAAGTGTGTATTATGGACTAGAATGTGGTCTATCTCCATGAATGTTCCATGTGAGCTTGAGAAGACAGTGTATGTCACTATTGTTGGGTGAAGTATTCCATAAATATCAATTAGATAAAGTTGATTGATGGACTTTTTTCAAGTAGACTGTACACATACTGGTTTTCTGCTTGATTAATCTGTCACTTACTAAGAGAGGGGTGTTGAAGTCTCCAACATTTACTGAGGATTTATCTATTGTCTCATTTAGTTTGATGAGGTTCTGCCTCATGTTTCTTGACACTCCAGTGTTAGGTGCATGCATATTAAGGATTATTATGTTTTCTTGGAAAATTGACCCCATTATCTTTATGTAACATCTCTCTTTATCCCTGATAATAATTGTTTTCTGAATTCTGCCTTGTCTGAAATCAATATAGCTACTCCATTTTTCTTTTGATTAATATTAGCTTGGTATGTCTTTCTTTTTTCTATTTATTTATTTACTTACTTATTTGAGAAATTATAGGTTTACACAAAAAAACTTGTAGAAAATAGAGTTCCCATTGATAAAAGGAAAACTTTTAATGCAATTGAGGACCCTGCAGCTTTGTTGAGCAATGCATGAATTGAACGGCATCCCCTTCAGAAAGTAAAAGGGAGCGCCAGTGAGGGAGTGGAAAGCAGAAGCACATATAGGGTTGAATGCAGAACAAGTGAGGAAATATTCTGATAGGCTGATATTAAGTTTCTATTTTATGGAACTTGGTGAGGGGTAGTTCTTACAAAGTGGGCAACAGATATAACATTGATTAGTATGGTATGCTTGTCCAATCTGATAACAGTCTTTACTGGACCAAAACTAGTTTCATCACCAGGAGTTGCTTATCAGCAATACTGTAGGGTATAGTCCATTTTCTTGGAAAATGCCTGCAAATCAATTGGTTTTGTCTTCTGGACAAGCTTTTCTCAAAAATGGGTCTTCCCCTGGCAAAGCCTAATGAGGGCAGCTATTTTATTTTCCTTAACACCTTATACCTGCCCCCATTATTAACATTTTGCATTTGTATGGTAGATGTTACACTTTGTGGGAGAATATTATTATAATTGTACTTTTAATTATAGCCCATGGTTTACATTAGGGTTCATTGACTTTTATAGTCCTATGGATTTTTAAAATTCTTATTCTAGTAACATATATACAGCCTAAAAGTTTTCCTTTTAACCACATTCAGATACATAATTCAAAGATGTTAATTATATTCACAATGATGTGCTTTCATCACCACCATGACTAAAACTTTTCCATCACCCCAAACAGAAATTCTTATCCATCAAGCATAAACTCCCCATTCCTTTCCCTACCCTGGCCCTTGGTAACCAATATTCTACTTTCTGATTCTATGAATTTGAATATGCTAATTATTTCATAAATGTGAGATCATACAATAGTCTCCTTTTGTGTCTGGCTTATTTCACTCAACAAGATGTCTTCAAAATTCATCCATGTGGTTGCATGTATCAAACTTTGTTCCTTTTCGTGGTTGAATAATATTCCATTATGTATATGCCTATTTTTAAAGTCTTTGACTCTATATTTAATGTGAGTTTCTTCTAGACAATGCAGAGTTGGGTCTTTTTTTTAATCTAACTGACAATAACTTTTAGTTGGTGTATTTAGACCACTCGCCACTCATTTAAAATGGTTTTTATGTAGTTGGATTTACATTTACCATGTTTATAGCATTTTCTATTTTCTGCACTTGTTCTTTGTATATTTTTATTCCTCTCTCTCTCTGCCTTTTTTGGAGTTAATTAGCATTTTGTATGATTCCATTTTCTTTCCTCTCAGCATATCAATTATAATTCTTGATTTTTTTAGTGTTTACCCTAGAGTGTACTGAATATAATTTACTATTCTACATCCCTCATATAAGTGGAAATATACAATATTTTTGTCTTGTGTCCCACTTCTTTCATTTTGCATGTTTTCAAGTTTCATAGCATGTATCTGAACTTCATTCTGTTTTCTGGCTGCATAATGTTCCATTGTATGTATATGCCACATATTGTTTATCTATTCATCTGTTGATGAACACCTAGATTGTTTCCACCTTTTGCCTATTGTAATTAATGGTGTTACTGAACATTGGGTACGATTATTTAAGTCAGTCTCTTTTGTCAATTGTTTTGTGTGTATACATAGGAGTGGATTGCTGGGTTATATGGACATTGTCTGTTTAACATTTTGAAGAATCTGCAAACTGTTTTCCACAATAGTACCATTTTACTTTCCCACCAGGAATGCATGAGGCTTCCAATTCTTCACAGCCCTCACTAATGCTCATTATTTTCTATTTTCTTTATAATTGCTATTCGAGTGTATGTGAAATGGTATCTCAGTGTGGTTTTGATTTACTTTTCCCTAATGACAAATGATGTTGAACATATTTTCATGTGCTTTTGGCCATTTGTGTATCTTCTTTGGAGAAATGTCTGTTCAGGTCCTTTGCCAATTTTTTAATTGGGTTTCCTTTTTGTTGTTGAGCTGTAGGAATTCTTTGCATATTCTGGATAGTAATTCCTTATGTGATATATGAATTGCAAATATTTCCCTCTTGTGTGGGTTGTCTTTTCACTTTCTTGATCATATCTTTTGATGTGTGAGAGTTGTTAAGTTTAATGAAGTCTCATTTATCCATATTTTTCTTTTCTTGTCTGTGCTTTCCTCAGACATTGGGAAACCATGCCAAATCCAACATCATGAGGATTTTCCCTATATTTTAGCATAAGGTAAGGGTTCAACTTCATTCTTTGGTAGGTGGGCATGTGGTTTTTCTCAGCATCATTTGTTGAAAATATTGTCCTTTCCCTGTTGCATGGTATGGGCACTCTTGTTGAAAATCATCTGAACATATATGTTAAGAGTTTGTTTCTGGACTCTCTATTTTATTCCATTGGTCTATTTGTCTGTCTTTATTCAAATTGCACACTGTTTTTGTTTGTTTGTTTTGTTTTCCTGTTTTTAAAGATTTTTATTTAGTAAGCATCTCATTGTTGCCATTAACTGACTTCTAAGTTTACCATTTTCCTTAGCAGAGTTGGAGAACATTAGCCAAAATTTATTGATGAAGGTTTATAAGTCTTAGAAGTGATTTGTTTCATTTTAAAAGCCACGTTTAAAATACCATGTGCAAAAATTTCCATGATACATAGTTGCGGTTCAATAAAATAAAGATAGCCAGAAGAAACTGTCAGTTATAAAATCTCTATTTCCTGCTAAGTTGTAGTATTACAATAGATATTATTAGTCAACTTGTAAGCCAAGTGATGCCATATCACTTTTTTAACATAAATTTTTGACATAAATTATTAATGTACTATACTGAAAAGTATATTTTATACTTTTATACTGTTTTGATTACTGTAACTTTGTAGTATGGTTTGAAATAGGATATGTCCATTCTCCAACTTTGTTCTTCTTTATAGAGATTGCTTTGGAAATCTGGGGTCCCTCAAAATTCCATATATAAATTATAGGATGCATTTTTCTATTTTTGCAAAACATATCTCTAGGGTTTTGATAGGGATTGCATTGAATCTGTAGATCACTTTGGGTAGTATTGTCATCTTAATACTATTAAGACTTCTAATCGATGCGCATAGGATGTCTTTCCATTTATTCAGGTCTTCCTTAATTTCTTTCAGCAATATTTTGTAGTTTTCAGTGTGTAAGTCTTTCACCTCATTGGTTAGGTTTTTTCCTAATCATTGCACTCTGATGCGATTGTAAATGGAAACATTTTCTTGATTTCCTTTTCAGATTGTCCATAGATACACAAATGATTTCTGCATTTTGATTTTGTATCCTGTATCTGTGCTAAATTCATTTATTATTTTAGATATATTTTAGAGTTTTTTAAAGGATTTTGTACATATGAGATCATGTTTGCAAAAAAGGATAATTTTATTCCTTCTTTTCTGATTCAAATGCCTTTTATTTCCTTTTATTGCCTAATTGCTCTGGCTAAAAATGCCAGTATTACACTGAAGACAAGTGATAAAAGTGGGCATCTTTGTTGTATTCCTAATCTCAGGAAAAGTCTTTCAGTTTTTCAGTATTGAGTATGATGTTATCTATGGGTTTTTAATATATGTCCTTTGTAATGTTGAGGAAATTTGCTTTTGATCCTAAGTCGTTGATTACTTTTATCATGAAAGGTTATTAAATTTTGTCAGATGCCTTTTCTGCATAATTTGAGATGATAGTGATCATGTTTTTTTTTTCTCCTTCATTCTATATATGTGGTGTATTAAAGTGACTGATTTTTGTACTTTGAACCACCCTTGCATTCTTGGGACAAAACTGACTTGGTCATGGTATACAATCCTTTAAATATGCTGCTGAATTCACTTGCTAATATTTTATTGAGGATTTTTCTCTTATAAGGGGTATTGGCCTGCAGTTTGGTTTTTTTGTAGAATGCCTTATAGAAAAAGTTACCTAACCTAAGATACAAGCTATAATATTTACTATGTCAGTCAAATTAAGGAACTAGAGCTAAGGGACAAACTAAGTGCTCTTCCTGTGACTGGAATTGTTTTATTTAAGAGACTTTTCTGTCAGTTATTATTTATTTCCACAGGAAAAATTTTATACCTTTGGACTCTATGCAAGAAAACAGTGTCATCTAGGTTGCTGAGGAATCATACAGTTGAAATGGTCTAATTAATACCCCAAAGAGCAATTAGCCGATTGGATTGTCTTGAAAAGCTTGATTCATAAATTAATAAAAGAACCCAGATGCTGCATGAAAGGGGTGATCTCAGTGAAGTTGGAAATAATATGTTTCTGGTTGTTATCATGATAAACATTTATTTTCATAACCCCAAAATGCCTGCCTCCCTTCATTTAGATTAGAAAAAAAAAATTGTTCTGTTGATTTACTATTTATGAAGAACGTCATTAATAGTGAAGTTAGTGGAACATACCTTTAAGTCATTTTTCAAAGTTGTTCTACTGATGATAGCATTGAAAGAGCTGAATCCTAGATTTAGCATGATAATTATACTCAGAAAAGTCCAGATTTAGATGTTGCTGTGAGTATGTGATACATTATAGTAACAGTCAAATGTGTAAAATCACTATAGAGGAAATTATGACGAAAAGAATAATGAACAAAAGCATTCAAAAGGAAGTGTTTTTAGGCATCTTAAAAGAACCTTGTTCCACTGGTCTTGCTTTGGAGCTGTCTCCTTTATGAAGTTCATGGCATTACTCTAAGGATCCCACATTAGCATTTGACCTATATGGACATCTGCTTCTGGAGTTTGAATGGAGACTCTCAGATTAAGGCCAGAAGATGCAACTTTCCATTCCAATAATGTCTCATGTTTTCTCAGAAGTCTGGGTGAAATAGGGATAGTGAATTTTCTTAGTAAAGGATAAAGCATTGTTTAATTCTAAATAATTGCCCCATTTAGATGTTCTCCTGTTACTGGGTAGATAAACTGAAATGGCACAGGCTGATACTTTGATTGGAATTGCATTGAAACTTTAGATCAATTTGGGGAGAAGAGCCATATTTACAATATTGAGTCTTTCCAAATTATTGAATATAGCATATCTCTCCATTTACTTAGTTTTCAGTAGTATAATTTTCGTTATACAGGTCTTAAACATACTTTGCAGAAATTTACCCTAAGTGTTTCATATTTTTATGCTATTGTAAATGACATTCTTATTTTTATTTAAATTTTTCATTGCTTGCTTACAGAAACATTATTGATTTATGTACATTGGCTTGTTATGCTGTTATCTGGCCAATTTCCTTTATTAATTTCTAGTAGAATTGAGTTATCCTTGAGATTTTTGTGCATATGTTCCTGTTGTCTATAAATAAAGACAATTTTACTTCTTTCTTTCCAATATTTATGCATTTATCCCTTTAGTGATTTGGTTAATGATAAAGGGAAGTGATGAGAATAGTAAGTCTTGCCTACTTCCAATCTTAGCATGAAAACATTCGGTATTTTACCATTAAATTTGTTGAAACTTTTTGTGCCTAACCATATATGGTCTCCTCTCCTGAATATTCCATGTGCTTCTTTTGTTTTCATTAATTGAAATGAGTCTCAGAAACATTTGCAATTAGCTGTATGTTGCTTATTTGCATACGGATGCTTTCCTAAGAAAATTTAATGTCTCTGCTTTTTGCTAATCTATAGCTTTCCACTAATTGTTCAGAATTTACATTGTAGTAAGTGAATAATGCACTCAAAGTGATAACTGTTCACACTAAGAAAATCTGAATGCAAATGTATATATCTATTTCAATCTAGCGGAGTATAGGCGGCAATGTAAATTGAATGGATTTTAAAATTGGAAATAGTTTTGAAAGGAAAGGCAACACATTGCATCTTAAAATCTAAGCATGAACAAGAGGAACTAGATGAGCATAAAGTGTCTTAAAATAATTCTTAATCCTTTTCAATTAAAATTACCATAATGTTAACTAAAGAACAATAGTTATTCACAATTTGTTGTATAAAAGTAAAACAAATTGATAAAAATCTCAAAATGTGACACTTTTTTACACCAAGATCTTGAAGTCCCTGAATCAAGCAACATTGATTCCAACTGCCCAAATCTTCAAAGGACTTTATTTTGTAATTTCATTATTTCATGTTATAAGATCTTAAATAATTTACTCATTGAGTTTTTTATTTATAAAATGAGTTTTTAGTTAGTAAATATGTGTTTTTAATTTTAAAATAGATATAATAATATCCACCTAGCAGTTGATTGGTGTAACTAAGACAATATGTATGGATTCCTTGGCACACTACCTGGTATAATGGTGAGCAAACGGTAGCTACTATTTCACACTGGCTAAAGTGATGCCCTTGTGAACAATAAGCTTTTTGTTTTATGTACTGTCTTTCCTCCTTCCCTTTTCTGCTCCTCATTCACTTCCTTCCTTTCTTCCTTCTTCCTTCCTTTCTCCTTGTAAAGAATATTTATCTAGTACTTACATCTTGTCTGACTTTTCAAGGCATTGAGACAAATATAAAAAATAATGATTGCATAGTTTCTGCTTCTAAGAAAAATAAGCAGTACATTGGAGTGGCTATAAATAAACTTGCCTCACTGCCCCGTATTTACTTGGGGATAAGGAACAATATTCTGAGAGTCAAATAGTCAAACAAATACATATTTGATGAGATTAGTTATTCGAAGTGTCACCATAAAATTTAAAAAAAAACAAAAAACTAAGGTTGGCAAAATGAAGAAGAGGAGTTGATAAATCTAATGAGTACTTGTCTAAACAGCAAATAAAGCTATGGCCTAAATCAAGATATTTTCCTCATTGGGTAAAACTATGTTTTAAAGTACATTGGGGATCTCCCAAGGGAAGTCTGAGACGCACTGTCTAGTGGGAAAGGTTGTACTGCCCTCTTCAAGGTTCTTCGTCTTTTACTAATTCTATAATTTAATTAATAATTTGACTATTAATTAATTCCATGATTTAATTCCATGCTTCTTAAGCATGCTTGTAACTATACAAGTTAGAAAAGTCATGGTAAAAGCAATGGTCCCTCAAGCTAAAGGGGCCTATGTCTGTCTCTTCTCTATCCGATCCCTCATATGCGCACATACCTTCAAGCAACCTATCTCCCATTTTTCAGATCTTAATTGTCATGTCTTCAGAGTTTACACTATGATTATTATTTTCTACTACTACTGCTACTGCTATTTCAAATAGTGAAAGAAATTAAGAAACTGGTTTCCATATTCTAAGTCCAAAGACAGTTTTATTTTGAGTTTTGTTTCTAAATTACTGTTACATGTTTTAAAATCCATGTTTAAAATCAACTTTGGATAATGAAGATATTCACAATTGAATATCCATGACTTTCTATTAATAGAACATGAATCAAGATTTGCTCACAAAAAAGTTGTAAGTGCAATTGCAGAACAGAGACAAAGGTTGACTAAATATGAAGCAATCCATAGTATGCTACAAAGACAAGTAAATACCAAAATGGAGTATCAGCATGATGTTCTTAAATGAATAATATGTGTACAATATTTAGCCAAAAGTAAGGGTGTAGTGCAATTTGGTGTCATATTATACTATAAAATAATTTGTTGTTTATCTGTAATTCAAAAATCATCTGGGATCTGTATTTTATCTTGCCACTCTATTTTTAAGCCATTTTAAGGAATTTGGTTTTTCCTCTGAGTTGTGAGTCATCTGAGTGAAGTAGTGACATGATATGAGTCAGATTTTGAAAGAATCACTCTTCTCCCTTTAAGAGTTGAACACTTTTTATTAATTTTTGAATTAATTGCTTGTTGTTTCTGTTTGTAAATTTAAGAAAACATGTATGTATGTATAATTTTATTTTTTACATCTCTCTTACATAAAAGGTCATTCAAAAGGCAACTCACTTACTAATATATCCTGGAAGTCACTCCAAAGATGGGATATGGGATTGAGAAATAAGCCAATGATTCAGTTCTCTCATTTTTATTAAGTAACTTTGAAATGTTGCTTTTCCAATTTTGGGAGCCATTAAAACCAAAATTTAAAATATATTTAACATGAGATCACACTCTTCTGTAATCACAAAGTGATAGATACAGTTCTGTGTTCATACTGTTAAAAAAGGAAATGAAGTTACATATGCTTTAAAATCTGATTTCTTCTATAGCTGATGTTTTGTAATGTACATACTATTACTGGTGCTAATGATATTATTAGTGATAACCAAATAAATAAATAGGTAAATAGGTAAATATATAAATGTAGAAGTTATTATACTTAAATTATTTTATTGATAGGAGGTACAATTGGAAGAGTTTAGAGTCTACTTGTTGAATGTATAATTTAACTTACTCTCTTGCTTTTGTCTAGTTCCTTTAGTCTATTTTTTATAACTAAAATTCCATGTTCCAAAACTTTAAAACTATTTTTATATACCTTTGACTCTTCCATGTGTCCCAATTTTCTCACTAACAACCTTGTGTTCTGTGACTAAATTTTGTAGCGTTTCCATACTGAACCTATAAAAATAGAGTTAACATCAGAAGATATCCTGTCAAGATGAGAAATTGAATTTTGAGCGCTTTAAAAATAAATTAGGTACAAAAGCATTTACCATTTAAATGGTATAATAGAGTGGTTATCAATCTTAATCAAGGTGAAATGGAGAAAGAAGGAATCATCTAACAGCCATTTAGAGGATTTTATGTTATAAAACAGGTGTCTATGACATTTATGCCCAGCTAATCACTATATTGTCCCTTTCTCCTATGCCATGTCCCTGTAATCCTTCTGCTTGAGTGACAAGACTTAACATATTGATTTCTTGCTGACAGAAGAGGGCAACTGTATCAGTTGGTGACCTTTTTTAGCACTCTGGTCAGTTGTTCTTAACTGCTTAATTGCCAAAGAAATTCCAAACCAAATCTAAAATCACTTTGCAAGCAAGTACCAGAGAAATGTCTAAGTAAGGGAAGAAAGTAGATGAGAGTCTTTAATATTTTGTAGAGCATTTTTTTTATTTTTAACTTTTTATTATTTTTTAAAAATATTTTTTAAATATTTTAACTTTTTAAATAAAATATTTAATATTTTATTATTTTTAAAATATTTTTTTAAATATTTTAACTTTTTATTTTTTAAAAATATTTTTAAAAATATTTTTTAAAATATTTTTTTAAAAGAATCAGTTGCTATATATCCCCACATATGCTTGCTATCTTCAGGCTTTTTAATTTTATATATTCTAGTTAGTGTGTACTGATATTTTATTGTGGTTTTAATTTGTATTTTCCGAAGAATAATTATGTTGAGCATCATTCCATGTGCTTTTTAGCCGTACCTTCAGTTGGGAAGTATTTTAGACCCCTAAGGTGAACCCCATGATCTCCAGCTCCTTGTGTCCACACCCTGTGTGATCCCTTCCCCTTTAGTGTGGATGGGACCTGTGTCTTTCTTCTAACCAACAAAATACAGCAAAGGTGATCAGCTGTATGTGGACACATTACATAAGATTCTAGCACCATCTTGCTGGCGTCTGTTCCTCTTTCGCTGGCTGTGAGAAAGCCTGTGGTCTTGTTAGGGAATCCCACATGGCAAGGAATTGCAGGTGACCTCTAGCCAACATCCAGTAAAGAAACGAAGCCCTTAATCATAAAACTGCAAGGATCTGAATTCTTAACACAGCTGCTTAGTTTGGAAGTGGATTCTTTCCTAGTCGAGCCTCATGTGAAACTGGATCCCTTGCCAAAACCTTGATTGTAGCAATTGGTAATTAATACATGAAATATCTTTTCAAGTATTTTGTCCATTTTAAAGGGTTTTTAAATCACTTTATTCAATTGCAATGGTAATGTATACATTTTGGATAAAACTGTTGATAAATTTTTTACCGCATTTTCATCCTTTTTATTTCCTTCATGCCTTCTTCAAAGGGGAAAGGTTTTAAATTTGTAATGTCCAATGTATCATTTTTTTCTTTTATTATTTTTGTTTTTCATGACCTATCTAAAAATCTTTGCCTTGCAGAGGCCAAAAAGATATTCTCCTATGTGTTCTTTCAGAAAAATTATATTTATGTATCTTTAATTTGATCCATGATACATTGAGTTGAATTTTGTAATCAGATGTGTAATAGGGATCAATATCCATGTTTTTCTATACATAATTAAGTTGTTCTAGCAGTATTTGTTGAAGTCTTTCCTATCTCCATGGAATTGCCTAGCTAGTTTTGTTGAAAATCAATTTTCATATATGTGTGGGTCTGTTTGGATTCACTATTTTATTCCATTGAACTGTGTTATCTTTTAATCAATATCACAGTGTTTTAATTACTGTAGATTTAGACTGCCTTAAAATCAGATATTGTCAATCTTACAGTGGTTCTTTTGTTTTTCTTCAGATGACACAAGTAAAAAAATGTATGAGAGTGTATATTAAAGTGATGTGTACCCCATGAATGCTACAGTCCCACAAAGGAAAGAATGCTAGTTCTATAAAAACAAGCAATAGTATTTAACTACAAATTTAATATCACTTGAATTCAATATTGTGCTGCATGCACTGTACAGTTTTGCTGTACAACCATTCAGAATCCACGTCAATGAACAGAAGATAGGAAACTAAAAACAAACATGCAAATAAATAGCAAACAAAACAACAGCAATAAAAAGCAAAAATCCAAAGCTGCATATATTTTCCAAAACCTTGAAGCATAAACTAATCAATCATTTATTATCTTGCAGCAATTTACTATTGAATAATGAATCAATTAACTATCTGATTCATGGAATTCTTGGTTACCTATCTTACAATAAAATTTATTAAACTTTATTATGGCAATAGAATCATCTAACAACTGGGAATTTATTGATTAAAGACTGCCAAGTTAAAAAATTTATAGTCAATCTTTAAGTACTGACATTTTTGTTATTTTTAAAGTGAAATGTTTCAAACTGTTTAAATATCTTATGATGTTTCAATAAACACACCCACACATACTTCCACAAGTAAGTCTACAGAATGAATTTCTAACAGTGAAATTTCTGGATAAAAAGATATGTCATTTATTCCTGTGATATACACATTTCCCTCCAATACGCTTCACCAATTTATAATTATATTTGAGAGGATGTGTTTAACAACATCATCTCAGGTACTGTGTTTTACCAAGTTTTTAAAAGTTTGCCAGTCTTACATATTTCTTTCTCTCTCTCTTCATTTTTTTCCTAAAAAATTTTACCATATTTTCCCAGCAAATTTAACTCTCATTTGTGTCAACACTATCTCCTCCCAAATGATATTATTGGTATTTTAATTGGAATTGGATACAGTTCATAGATTAATATGTGGAGAACTAACTTCCTATGTAAGAAGAGCAGTTCCTTCTGTTTATTAATTTATCCCGTTTCTTCTTCAGTGGAGTTTTGATATTCTCCTAATGCTGATAGGGACACTTTCTTTGCCGTGAGTAGGCAGATATTGTTCCTAATGATGAACAACGTTAGTTATGCCAATATTAGTCATTATCTCAATATTTTTATTTCCTCTCTTGCCTTTCTAGACTATCTGACCCTGAAAGGGTGTTTGCTCAAAGACATTCTAGGCAAATAATTTCTACGATCTATGTATTCGCACAAAATTCTTATTAATCCCCTATGCAGAGGAGCTAGGCCGAACTTCATATAGACACTTAGTTCACTCTTTGTCCCTTTGACTTAGGGCCTAGATTGGAGGGCACTGAACTAACTCTCCTTTTCTCTGAACCTGAATCCTGAGTCCTGCATGACTTTGAACATATGGGGAGACCCTCTCAAGATACCTATCTTACTGAATGAGCCACATGGGAAAAGAGAGAGAAGTTTAATTCCCCAAACCTCCATCATGGTGGTGTTTGTTTGTTCGTTTTAACTTTTTGTTTTGAAATAATTTCAAACTTACAAGACAATTGCAAAAATAATGCAAAACCCATGCAGAGAACTCCAACATAACACCTTCTCCTCGTCACCCAGATCTAGCAATTTCACCATTTTGCCACGTTTGCCATATCATTCATTCTTTATCAATCCATCATCCGTCTATCTATATACCTGTCTTTCTATCCATCTATCAGTCAATCCATCCATCTAATCATCTGTCTATCTATCTATTTTCTGAACATTTGAGTTAGGTTGCGTACATCATATTCCTTAGGACTCCCAAGTACAATTTCCTGAGAACTACCTTGAATGCAGTTATCAAGTTCAAGACATTTAATATTGATATAAAGCTGATAGTCTATATTCCAATTGTTTCATATATCCCAATAATAGTCTTTTGAGTCTTTTCCAGGATCATATATTGCAGTTATTGTCATTCTCTTTAGTTGCTCTCTTTTTTAATTGTGAGAACATATGTGCAACATAAACTTTCCCATCTTAATCACTCCCAAGCATGCCATTCAGTTGATTAATCACATTCACAATGTTGTTGTACCCTCGTCACCACCCATTACTAAAACTTTTGCATTTTACCAAACAGAAACCCTATGTACCCTTTATGCATTAATATCCCATTTTCCTTAGCCCTGCCCCTGGCAAACTTTCATCTACTTTATGTCTCTAAGAGCTTGAATATTCTCCAGATTTCTTTGTAGTTACCATGATACTTAGACTTAACATCCTAAATCTATAACACTCTTTTTTGCTTTGATACCAAGTTAATTTCAATACACAAACTGTGTTCCTATACCCCTGTTCTGGTTTGCTAGAGCTGCCATTATGCAAAAATACCAGAAATGGATTGGCTCTTGTAATGGGGATTTATTAGATTACAAATTTACAGTTCGAAGGCTATAAAAGTGTCCATACTTTACATTAATGAGAGGATACCTTCACCAAAGGATGACATCCAGAACACCTCTGTTAGCTGGGAGGGCACGTGGCTGGCATCTGCTGGTCCTTTGCTCCTGGGTTGTGTTTCAAAATGGCTTTCTCCAAAATGTCTCTGGGCTTCTGACTTTGCTCCTCTATCTCAGCTCCAGTGTGTCCTGGCTTCTTTCTCTCTAAGCATCTGGGGATTCTCTCTTAGCTTCTCAGGGGCAAACTCTTGGCTTCATCTCTTAGCTTAGCATCTCCAAACGTCCTTCTGTCTGCATCTACAAGCATCTACAAGCTTCAGCAAGTGTCTGCATTGGATCTTAAGTTCTTGTAAGTAATCCAATGAACCAATCAAGACCCACCCTGACTGGGTGGGGTCCACACCTCCATGTAATTTAATCAAAGATATCTCCCACAATTGCAGGAGTCACATCTCCATGGAAACACTCAATCAAGAGGTTCCACCCAAAAGATTGGGTTAAAAGATCAAGACTTGTGTGGGGACATAATATATCCCAACCGGCACAACAACTTTGTACCTCCAACTTTATGTAGTTCTTGCCACAAATTGCATTTTTTACCCCCCGAGTTGAAAACCACTGATTTATTTTACTTTTTATGAATTTGCCTTTTATATCCTGTAGGAAGTTTTTAAAAATTGGAGTAACAAACCAAAAAAACAATAGTACTAGCAGTTATGTTTACACGTCATTACTTTCACTAGAGATCTTTATGTCTTCATGTGTCTTTGATCTATTATCTATTACCCTTTCCTTTTAATCTGCAGAAGTCCCTTTAGCATCTCTCATAGGATTGATCTCAGCTGTTATTTTTATAATTTGTTTATTAGACAAGTTGTGGGTTTACAGAAAAATCATGCATAAAATACAGGATTCCCATACACCAGCCCACCAACAACAACTTAGGTTGGTGTGCAACATTTGTTACAATTGATGATAGCACTTTTTTGTAATTGTACTATTTTTTAACTGTAGTTATTTTTGTTACAATTGATGAAATATTATGAAAATAGTACTGTTAAGCATTGTCCATTGTTTACATGTGGTATACTTTTTCTCATATACCATCCTATTATTAACACCTTGTATTGATGTTGTACATTTGTTATAATTCATGAAAGAACATTCTTATACTATTGACTACAGTCCATTGTTTACAACAGGGTTCACGATGTTATACAATCCTATGTTTTATCTTTTAATTTTTATTCTGGTAACATAAATAACCTAAGAACATTCAACTATATAATTTAGTGCTGTTAATTACACTCAAGATAATGTGCTAGCATCATCATCCATTTCCAAACCTTTACTATCAAACTGCATAGAACATCTGTTCAAATTAAGCCTTAATATCCATTCTCTAACCCTAATTTATCTCCTGGTAACCTATATTCTAACTCTGAGTTTGCTTATTCTAATTAGTGAGATCATACAGTATTTTTTTCTTTTATGCTTGGCTTATTTCATTCAGCATAATGTCCTCAAGTTTCATTCATGTTATCATATGTAGCAGGACTTCATTCACTGTTTACAAGTGAAGACTATTCCATTGTATGTATATACAATATATTATTAATCCATTCATTGGTTGATAGACAATTGGGTTGCTTCCATCATCTGGCAAATATGAATAATACTGCTATGAACATAGGTGTGCCAGTATCTGTTTGAGTCCCTATTGTCAATTCTTCTGGGTATGTACCTGGTAGCAGGATTGCCAGGACATGTGGCAATTCTTTATTTAGTTTCCTGAGGAACTGTCAACTTGTCTTGCACAGTAGGTGCACCATTTTACATTCCCACCAGCAATGAATGAGTGTTCCTATTTCTCCACATTATTTCCAACACTTGTAGCTTTCTGTTTTTTTAAATAGTAATTATTCTGGTAGGTATAAAATGATATCTCATTGTGGTTTTGATTTGTATTTCCCTAATAGCTAGAGATGTTGATCATCTTTTCATGTGATTTTTAGCCGTCTGTATTTCCTCTTAGCGAAATGTCTTTTTGAGTCTTTTGCCCATTTTTTAATAGGGTTGTTTGTCTTTGTTTTTTTGTTTTGTTTTATTTTTTGAGTTGAAGTATTTCTTTATATATTCTGAAATTTTAAACCTTTATTGGATATGTGATTCCCAAAGTCCTTTGAAGATCAAAAGTATTTAATTTTTATGAGGTACTGTTTATCTGTTTTTTTCTTTTGTTGCTTAGGCTTTGGGTGTAAAGTCTAAGAAACCATTGCTTAACACAAGTTCCTAAAGATGCTTCCCTATGTTTTCTTTGAGGAGTTTGATAGTTCTAGATCTTATATTAAGGTCTTTATCAATCCATTTTGAGTTGATTTTTGTACATGGTTTGAGGTAGGGGTCTCCCTTCCTTTTTTTTTTTTTACAAAATGAGATCAAGTTTTCCCAGCATCATTTATTTAAGAAACTATTTTTTTCCACTTGCATGGTCTTTGCCACTTTATCAATAGTGGCTTATAAATATGAAGGTTGTTTTCTGAGCTCTCAGTTCTGTTCCATTGGTCTATGTGTCTGTCCTTGTGCCAGTATCATGCCGTTTTGATCACTGTGGCTTTGTAATAGGTTTTAAAATCTGGAAGTGTGAGTCTTCCATTTTCATTCTTCTTTTTCAAGATGGCTTTAGCTATTTGGAGTTCCTTATACTTCCATATAAATTTGATGATTGGCTTTTACATTTCTGCAAACAATGTTGTTGGGATTTTTATTGGGATTGCATTTACTCTATAAATTGCTTTGGATAGTATTGACATCTTAAAGTATGTAGTCTTGCAGTCAATGAACAAGAAATTTCCTCCCATTTATTTAGGTCTTTTTAGACCTCCCTTTAGTAATTCTTTCAGAACAGATTTTTTGTTGATGTACTCTTTCAGTTTCTGTTTATTTGTGAATATTTTAAACTCTCCCTCATTTTTGAAGAACAGTTTTTCCAGATAAAGAATTTTTGGTGGGTGGTTTTTTCTCTTTCAGAACTTTAAATATATCATATCACTGCCTTCTCAACTCCCTGGTTTCTGATGAGAAATTGGCACTTAGTTTTATTGAGGACCATTGTATGTGATGACTCACTTTTCTCTTGCTGATTTCAGAATTCTCACTTTATCTTTGTTATTTGACATTCTGATTAGTATTTGTCTCAAAGTAGGTCTATTTGGTTTTATTCTCTTTGGAGTATGTTGTGTTTCTTGGACATGTATATTTATGTCATTCACAAGAGTTGGACAATTTTCAGCCATTATTTCTTCAAATATCTTTCTGCCCATTTTCCCTTCTCTTCTCCTTCTGGACCACCCAAGAAGGGCATGTTTGTGTGCTTTATGCTCAAATCCTTGAAACACTACTCAATATTTTCTATGATTTTCTCTATGTGTTCTTCTTTCTGTAAGATTTCCATTGTCCTGTCTTCTAGCTTTTTGATTGTTTCTTTTGCCTGTTCAAATCTGTTGTAATATCTCTCCTGTATATTTTAAATCTCTTCTATTGTAACTTTCATCCCTATAATTTCTGTTATTTGCCTATTTTTGCTTTCACATCTTCTTTCTGCTCACATAGTACCTTCCTAATATCTTTTATTTGTTAAGCCATATTTTCCTTTGTCTTCTTGAATTGATTTAGGAGATTTGTTTGAACGTCTTTAATTAGTTGTTCCAAATTCTGTGTCTCCTCTGTAGTTTTAATTTGTTCCCTTGATTGAGCCATTTCTTCCTGTTTCTTTATGGCTTATACTTTTTTGCTGATGTGTAGGCATCTGATTATCTTGATGAAGTAACTCTGAAGGTCAGTATTTCCCTCTTGTCTAGGGTTTTATTGTTGATTAGCTTTGTGTTAAAGGCTCTTCTTTGTTGGTCTGACTTGTTCTGGACTTTTAGAATAGCCCGAGTTTAACTGATCACATTTTCTCAGCTCTTCATCTTATTCTTGCCCTGGGTATGCAGTACAATTTTTAATATTGCACTTTTTGTGTAGTTGTTTCACCTCCACAGAAAGCGTCCTTTCTTCTGTTCCTTCTCTAAGAATCATGATCTGTTCTGTTGGGTTTTGTGCAGAATTTTCTCCCCTGCACCTAAGATTTGTTTAAATTCTCTCTCTCACTGAGTATCCATTTTTCTTGCACTTTTCAGTTCTGGAAACCTCTTGTCATAGAGCAGTTCAATCTAATTCCACCAGTTTTTCTCTCCCTGAGGCTTTTCTGCCTCCGGTTTCTTCTCCATTAGGGTGTCCCACCCCAGGGAGCCAGATGGGGCCAATCCAGAAAGGTGGGTCACTCCAGAAATGTCTGTTTTATGTTTAAGTGATCCAGCTGACAGTAACTGAATTGAATGAGTGCACCACTTGGCAGCTGCCATTCTACAGAGAGGGTCACTCTCTGTCTTTTCTTCCCCTGGGAGCCCTTTTATATGCTGCACTCCTCAGAGGCTTGTGTTCTGCTCTAGGTATTTGTGGATTTGGGTCCCTGTGTCTGCATATGCATGGGCTTCTATCTCACTGCTGTGTGTGGCTTTTTAGTTTGTGTCCCTGGGGTGGGGGAGGAGGGATCCAAGCCCCCACTTCTGAGCAACTCCCAAGCTATGCAGTACCAAGTAGGGAGAAGGAATATGGCCCAGGATGAAGTTCCATACCTGATATTTTTCTCTTTCTTTGATTCAACTCTTGTGGATTCCTTCTCCAGTCTCTACCATTCTCCAGAGTTCTAAGCAGCTGGAACTTGTTCTTTTATTCCCTGAACCTCTGGGGAGGTTTTCTCAGGGGATGTCTTAGATCATCATGTTGATGATGTCACACTCTCCCTCAGTTATTTTTAATTTGGTGATGTCTTAATCGTTTCCTCGTTTAAAAAAAAAACACACTTTTGCCAGATATGGAAGCCTTGGTTAGCAGGTTTTGCTTTCAGCACTTTAAATAAATCATTCTTGTGTTCTTACCTCCATGGTTCTGATGAGAAATCTGTGTTTAATCTTGTTGAGGCTCCCTTGTTCATAACATGTTTCTTCTTTCTTGTGGCTTTCGGAATTCTCTCTTTATCTTTGACATTTGACAAATGTCAAACTTGGATTTATCTTGTTTTGAATTTGTTGAGCATGTACATTCATGTCTTTCATTAAATTTGGGAAGTTTCCAGCCATTATTTCTTTGAATATTCTATCTGCCCCTTCCTCTCCTACTTCTCTTTTTGGATCTCCCACAATGCATATATTGGTATGTTTCATGGTGTCCCACAGGTTCCTCAGACTCTCTTCACTTTTCTTCATCTTTCCTCTTTTGATCCTCAGACTGGATGATTTCAGTTGTCTTATCTTCAAGTTCTGTGATTGTTTCTTCTGTCAGGTACACTTTGCTGTGAACTCCTCCAGAGTATTTCTAATTTCTGTTACTGCATCCTTAATCTCTGTTTGGCTCCCTTTCATAATTTCCACCTCTCTATTGATATCCTCTTTTTGTTCAGCTATTGTTTTCCCAAATTCCTTTAGTTCTATGTCCATGTTTTCCTTTAGTCTCATGAGCATATTTGGGTCTAGTCTTTCTCACTGATGGTTTCAAGTGCTTTAATCTTCTTTTTTGCCTGGGACTTCACTTCCTTTTCTTTGTTTTGTAATCTTTTCTTTAGACTCTGAGGCATCTGTTTCTTATATTTGTCTCCAGCTAGTGATAAGACATAGCTCTCCTTGAGTGATAGGAGCTAATAAAAGAAAAAAAAAAAAAAAGCAAAGAAAACATCTCTGCCAATCTTCGCAGATTGACTGGTGTGATTGCTTCCCTTTGGTGCTTATCAAAAATATGAGTTTAGGGAATAGCTTAAGGCCAAAGCTTAGGGACCTCCCTGAACCTTTCTGCACATGTGTCTTGTCTTGGACATGCACATGTGACCCTAGGAATTCCCCCATTTACATGGATAGAAATTTCCTCTCTTCCCTACAGAACAATTTCTTCATAGTCCTGGGCAATGCACTGCTTGTCCTAAAGCCAGCAATCCTTTGCCACAGGCAGCCATGATTGGATTGCTTTTCCACACTATTCTGTAGGAGAGCTTGTGAGCTCTCTATATGTAGACAAGCTCCATGATGGTGAGCCTGCAGTGAGTTTCCTAGTTCAGTCCCTTAGGCCACCACCAGAGAGATTGGTCCAAACATACATGCCCCCAATATATGGATGAGGGCTACTTGGCTCTCTCTGGAACTCGGAGCCCAGTGGTTTTTATTGCTCAATTTTATGTAGCAGTGATTTTTACAAATACTTATGTCCCTTTATAGCAGAAAATACTATATTTAGTCTATCCTGGGTCCTGGTCTAATAAATTAGGTAGCATGCTGCCTACTGGAACACAGTGTTTTATACAAATTGTGTATTTGCCACAATTGTATTGCAAAAGTTAAATGCACCTTGTCCTTTCTTACTCCTATGTCTTTTATTATCCAGATCCCTCCAATCTGAAATGCAGTTATCCTTTCTCTTTCTCTAATCAAATACTACCCAATCTTCAGGACCCATTTAAGTCCCAAATACTGCATTAAGCCTTTCTAGACAATCCCGGCTGGAAATGGTAGCATCCTCCTTTGTGTCTATAGCTTATACACTCTCTGTCATTAATTTAAAATAATGGTTATTATATATATTTTTCTTTTATTCGGACTTGCATTCATTTCCCCAAGTATATTTCAAGTTCCTTCAAAGCAGGTCATGTGCCTTGGATCCCTCAGAGTCCCTGGCACAAGGCATTGAAAATATTTAGTGCTCAGTAAATGTCTTTGGTGGTGGCCAAAGTGGTGGATTGTACCAACAATCATAAAAGTGAAATTGATTAAATATATGTAGAAGCAAGAAAATCTCCTTGTGATAAAAATACATTTATTTCCTATTATGTTTTAGATGCAAGAAGGAGAAAACAGTATCATGGAGAAAGCACTATCATAGCACGATTGAATACCAGGGCATTTTACTAGGCATACTCTTAGCAAGTAGAGCTTTCAGTAGAGCTAAAAAGTGTAAATGCTTTGAATGTGTTATCTCTGGTTCTGTTCTTTATACTAAGCTAGTGTCTATGGACTTCCTGACTGGACCTGACGGCTTACAATGTCTTCTTCCCTCCCTATTAAATTCTCTAGGTGACTTCTGGATTCAGAAATACTCCCTCCTTAGTAACAGAGGTTCCAGTGTAAGTGACCTGGACTAGCAGCGCATTCAACCCCAGGCTGACATACATGGTCTCCTCATTCTCTTCTTCTAGGGCTGGTGGAAAGGCTTTCAATCAACTTTTCCTCCCAATTCTTTCTTGAGACCAAAAGTAAGTTTAGATTTTGGAGAGGATTTTTAGAATAGGAAAGGAAGTTTCTTCACCATGCAATTAAGCATGCCAACCTTCTACATTACATTTTTGGGGAGAAGCTTCAGATAATGATGAAGTTCAACTTTACTGGAGGCGCAATTCTGCAAGTAGAACATAAATGTCTTTATAGGTTCTATATACATATGCTCATATTTTCTCAGGGACATTAATGCAGAGGGATTTTGTTTATGGAAAGCTAAATTATGTTATGTCCTATTATTATGTAAGGTGAGTACTCCCTTTTGTACATTAACAATAGTATTTACATATATGTTTAGGTTTACATAAACGGCCAAATACAGCTAAATTATAAGGTTGATAAACCCCTTTTTTAGGATTTACTCTTCTTCACTCTTCTTTTGCTTTCATATCCTGAAATTCACCTTCCTTAAAATATGTCAAAGTTTAGTAGCTAAAATCAAGTTGTTTTATTTAAATATTGAAAATTTACATTTATAAATCTCAAGCCTTGTATTGACTCTCAGGTCAGAACTTAACCTGAAGATTATACCAAATAACCATAGGAGGTGGATATATCAAATAAGAAGCCAAAAATACACTTCCTGACTGTGGGGCTTGACATTTAAATTATGGAAAGTTGTGATCTCACCACTTAAGAAGAATTCAGATACAGTTTCTCTTCAGATTTGGTCATAATGTCTTTGTTTCTTATTATGTCTACTAGAGGTAACTTAGAGGAAGAATAGTCATTTTAACTAAGTGACTTTGTATGATGAGGGAGTAACTCTGGTTGTTACCAAGAGAGGAAGTTATTAAAATGGATATAGAAAGTTAATAGATTTAAATTAATGACACTATCCCTATTTCTCAGTTCTAGTTAAGCCATTTTACATAACCCCAAGAAGCTGATGGAAATATGGTATCAATAACTGGTATCAATAAATTTCACTACCATTTAAATTTGTTTATCAAATTTTTAATGTAGCTTGCATGATCCAAAAAAATTGTCTGATTGGTACTGTTCTCTAAATCCCTTAAATTCACTTAATTGTATGAAATAAGTTGTTTAATACAGTCCCAAAATTTATGAATACTGCCACTATAACATGAGTGGTGGATGTTGTGGTGGATTTCTTCCACATTTATAGTTTTTGTGCAATTTTGTCTTTAAGCTATGAAGAACGAGATATTTGATTAGTAAAATTGGGTAGTAGTCAGATTTCTTCACCATAATACATCACTGCATGTATAAAATACAAGTTGTAAAATATGCATCCAAACTAATAAAACATGTAGCCCTCGTAATGCCTGGTGACATAAATATTTCCACTGTTAGCCATTCCCAAGGAGTGTATCAACCATGGCTCATGATAATAAATGTAAAAATTATGCTACTTTAGCACATGAATTATTCATTCTTGCAGTAATAAATGTGTAATTTTTCTTTGCCTTCTGAATTAATGAAATGAGAATTAACCTCTTTTATAAGTAGGAATCGTTTGTTATTTTAGTGGATGTAACATTGACAAATAAAATCCATTCCCAGATTCATGATTCATGTATTAATAAGTTTGTGAGCAAAGCAGCAGTGGCACTGAATTTATTTCAAAGAAGAAAAAACTGAGGAATTACATAAAAATTATTTCTGCTTAAAAAGTGAGGAAAAATTTACACTATACATCTCAGAAATTATCTCACTGAATTCTTCTCAAAAACAGTGAAGAACCTAAATATTCTAATTCTCTAGTATGTTGTGGAAGCCTCCAGTCTGTATTTTGTGAAGTTCCACAGGTAAATAGGAGGTATAATCTGGATTAGGAATCATAGCCCTGAAACAGTGTTTAAAAGAGAACATGTGAAGTGGAATGGTCCTAATAAAAGAGAGATACATAGGGGCCCAGGAGGGGAAGGAAAAGTTCACTTTGGAGACAAGTATATCTTCTGGTTATCACTGTCGGCTGCTGGAAAAAATAAAACATGTATTTAGCACAACAGTCAGCCACCTTTGCCTGATAGGGAAAAAAAAAAGTCAGCAGTTATTTGCCCAAGACTACCTCAGATATTGTAACTTCATCTGTCAGTGGCCCCTAAGCTTACGTGGTAGTTAATCAACCATATGTTTATTGAATTGAATTTATCTGGAACAGTGCCAATAGTTATGTACATTCTGCAGTGAAAGGCTGCCAGGCTAACATGATAAGTGCAACTAGAAGTTGGAGATTTAATTATATATTACATATTTTTTTCCACGTTAAATAAATAGTCTTAAGTTGGTGATTCTGGTAAAACTCAGCTATTTGGAATGAGGGGTTTATGAAAGTTCCATGTAACATTGCTTTTATTGTAAAGGCGAAGTTTTTGTACAAGAAGTAGGTTGGAAATTGTAGCAGTTTGCCATCAAGTTACCAAATACTTTAAAGCACAAGCACCCCCAACCATCTTTATATGAAGGAAGCCTTTCTTTATCTCCATTGGAAATGAAGGAGCACAAATGGCCAAACTATAAAATGTGGATTTCCTATGTGAGAGTAAACTGGTTACTTTATTTAATTTTACTTTATTGTGGTGTATTTCTAACTTTTTTTTTCTTTTTTTTTTAAGATTGGAGAGGGTTACAAAAGGCATTTGAACCCAATATGTCAAAAAATATTTCTAAGGGTAGACAAAGTACAAAGTACACGGCTACACATATAAATTTAGTAGCTTAAATCAATTTATTCCTGTTAATAAAATTTAACATATTCAAAGAATTAATTCATTATTGACAAAATAAGTTATTTGGCAATCTAATATAAGGAAGTATTACCGAGAGCTGAATTAATTTAAATACATAGATCTAACAAAAAGTTTGAACTGCAATCTGAAGGGCATGTAGGGCTAAAATAAAGGCTACCTTTAAAATTATAATCCTGTCCTTTTAAAATAGTCTATTAAATAGAAAAATTCTTATATTTTTGGTATTTTTAAAATAATGAAATTACCGTTGTCATGAGCAGAGATGTTGGGACAGACTCAATCAATTGTGGTAGAATTGTGGTAGTCAGGTTTTCTTGGACTAGAAATAGTGAATTGACTTCCCTGTCAGTTTATAATAAAAATTATTAAATGTTTGACAATCTTTATTGGTAATTAATCCTTTTAACCTATGGACGACAATGATACCTCCACAATTTGATCAAAATGATGATCTCTACCTTCCATCACCTTTATTGCAATCAGATTGTCAATAACGCTATTCAATATATATATGGCTGTAATCATACAGAGTTTAAAAGTCAGAAGTACCCTCCTTAAAAATTGCTTGGTTCAATACTCTTCCCCTGCAGCTCCACCAGTTTTTTAAATGTATGTTTAAAATGTTAAAAATGTTGGAACATATAAAACAACAATTTTTCAAATATATAATAGTGATCACTAAGGAGTAAACAGACACTATTAGAGAAAGAAAAGCATAACCATGACAGGAGTTTGCATTTATGGTTAAGATTTTAGGCAAATCTTTGTTTCTTAAGATGTGACTAGGCCTTTAGTTAATAGGCTATGTTCTGAATGAGAGCTTCCACGCATTCTCCAACACGCATGCATGAAGGGCCTATTGTGTACTTAGATTCTAGTGGGACAGTGCACAATAACTGTATAAGCATACATGTAAAAATTTTTGTTGTCAGTGGTAAGTTTATAAAAATAAAAAAGTAAAACCATGCAGAGAGAGTGGGGTAAGGAGCTGTTTTTACCTAAGTAGGTAGCATTTCTGAGGAAGGGGCCTTTGTTTTTATTTCAAATCAGCCATTAATATATTTATTTTTGTTAATGGCATTTAAGTAATGGTACAAATATTTAATTATGATGATGAAACTTATTTAGTCTGCACATGATTTTCTGAAAGAAATAAATATTTCTTATCTTTTTGAGGTTGTGGTTAGTGGCAGTGGCTAAGTCAGTGACCAGCATTTGGTGGATTTTCAAAATATGTTTGTCAAATGAATGGATCTCGTGTGTTTAGTGATAAATCAAATGCCCAGATATGTACATGTGAAATTCGTCCCTTCATATTTTACACTGTGAGCTATTTAAATTTTATAATAATCTATCTTGTTTGTGAATAATTTTGGCAAAATAAAATGAAAATAAAAAGAAGAAACTTACAGAAAAAATGTTTTATATTCAAACTGGGTCAATAAAATATAGGATTTATTATTGTAGTTTTAAGAAGTTCTTAGAGCCTGGAAATAACACTGCAACTACAGAAGTCAAAGTAAACTATGGCTTTGATATAATATATTGCTAGCCTATCTAGTTTTTTAAAAATAGCATATCCTAGTAACCTAGGTTTCCAAAAATCACTTTCCAAAAATGGTTTACATATAGAAGACAGCAAAAACATTTTGCATCCTAAAAGTATATATCTCAGTTAACAAGAAATAAGCTAAATGTATATAAAAAGACATGCCCATTATTCTGTAAAAGAATGAAAGGTTATAATATGCTAATTCTTTGCTGTCTACCTTCATTAATCTTCATATTCATCCTTATTCATGTTAATGTATTCATTACTGCTGATAAATAAATAATGAATTAGAATACATGATTAAACAACTTATGTGAATCTCTGTATGTAATGCAACTTCCAGCCCAATATTAATGGCTTATGAAAGTTCAATTGAAAAGAAAAATGTTCCAAGAGACTCTTTTATTTCAAGTTACTAATAGCATGATTCCACAATATAAATATTACTCATTCAATGGCAAACAAAACAGAGGAATGTTCAACCAGATCACAATTCCCACTCAGCTTCTAACATTGCCTCTATGGAAGCTTTCAACAAATGAATATTTATTCATCTGAGAAGATATTTCTAGGCTAAACATTTGAGAAAGAATATTTGGATATTAGGATACCTGGATGACTTTTCATGCACTTATTTTTTGTTCACTACTCATGCATTTTTAGTACTCTAATTTCAAAGCTCTAAGTCAGCTTATAGCTGTTTTTAGTAAGTGTAAAGAGGAAAACTCTTTCAAATTTAAATAATTATCATAAAACTTCAAACATATCATGCCATGGTTAGGCTTTACTGAGTTTTGCATTCACTTCATCTTTTAAATAAATAATTTGAAAATAATAAAATTCTTTTAATTCCCTATAGATTTCAAAATTACTGATAACCATGTCTATACTCATGTTTCAGCCATATATAGTTTAGCTGTAGGCAGTGCAAAATGAAAACTGTGGGAAATCTAAGGATGTAACAATATATTAAAGGTCGAGTTGGCATCATGTATTTTAAAATTCTCAAAATATAAATTTCTAAAATGAGGAATAAATTATTTTTAATAAACTTTGTGATGCCCAAGGAAGCCTGCTAGTAAAAAGAGAAGTGTGGTATAGCCTTCAGTTCAGTGAAAAATCCTTTCTTAAATGAATAAATCTCTTCTGATACATCTTTTTGGTAAAACTAATATTTTCTATATGATGAATATTTAAAGGTAAATAAATGTATCTTAAAAGGCAGAACTGAATGATTCAATGATCTGGACCATGTTTACAAACACTGCAGCAAAATCCTCATGAGTCACCTTCTATGAACCTAGCAGAGGCTACTATCATTGAAGCCAAAGTTATGGTCAGGACACTGCTACCCCATTGCTACTCCCAGGGAATAAATTACACCTCCAATGTTTGCATCCTATTTTCTCTTATATTAGACAGAGACACTGATAAATATGAGGGGGAATAATACATCCTCAAATACTCTAATGGGAAAGAAAAAGAAAATTTGTTGAAATTAGAAACAATTAGATTTTTCTTACTTGTTGGCTGGCCCCACTTCATAGATATGATTTATTTAAATTTAGGTTGCTTACTGTTGACTTCTGTTTTTCCGGTAAATTTGTAAGCAGTTTCAAAACACCATTATTTGTGCAAATGTTAACATAATCCAAACTATTAACTATATGTAGGCTCAGGCCTTGTTTTATTTTCTTTATTTTACCACTCCTCTCCATCCTTTTTTGCATCACTCTATTTTTTTCTTTTTTATCACTGAAAGTTTATTTGAAAATATGGGGATTTTAAAAATTACTGATGTTTTAAAATATTGGCATGATTTAAAGCTGGGAAATCCCATTCATGCTATGTAGAAATTAATTATGTATTTGTTGAATTGGAAATGAATGTGAGGTGAACTTTGATCCATATCTCTGGGAAACACATACATAAGAATTGTAGAAAAAATAAATGTTATCAGCTCAAAAGTTCCATGACCTTGATTTTGATTGTGACAAGTCAGAAGGCAAAGTATTTGTCTGTGGGACCATGAGACACACACCTACAATGCCTCTGTAAAAGAATATTAAATGAATTACTTCCATTATTAAATTTTTATTATGATATTCAACCTCAAAATGTTTGAGACTCTATTAAAACATAACAATTTTTGTTATCTATTAAAAAACAATGATTTTTTCTCTCAAGATAAAACTAGGAATGTATAAAAATCAGAAATAAATGCAAAATTATTTTAAGAAATAGTTATCCTATATATGTTTATTCAAATATAAAATATGTTCAAATACTAAATAGCTAGCATATCAGCTATTCTTTCACAATTTTGAGCATTAAAAATCTGTAGTAAGTTGTGTATAAATTATGTGATTTTAAAGCCCCATTTTTATGTCTCCTGCAAATAGGAAGCATTCACTGTAGGGAAGTATGTATTTGCTTAAAAAGCTTAATGTGCAGAGGAAAATATTCCTTTCCAAGTCTGAATATTTAACTCCTCCATAATAGTAACCATGAGAAGGAAAACAACCTCATGTATGTTAATCCTAAATACACTGAAATTCACAATCTTCTATGCTGATATGTTTAGGGGCTACTTTACATTCTCATTCCAACCTCACATATTTGAACTAAGAAAGCAGGACAAAATTGTTAATCCCATAAATTTGGATTTCACTAATTAATTACCCATAATCTCTTCAGCAGGGCTGGTAGACCTATTTATATATTCTCTATGGAGTGGGGAGATAGCAATAAATATAAATCATATAGTAAGAGTGTGTATTTCATAACGGACCACATTATTTTCAAGAATTTTAGAGGAATTTACGTTACTGGATAAGCTAATGTTCGCTAGATTCATAATTTGATATTTGAATTCTAAACTATTCATATATATTTCTATAATCAACAAAGGTAGTA
Organism: Choloepus didactylus; assembly: GCF_015220235.1. NCBI lineage: Eukaryota > Metazoa > Chordata > Mammalia > Pilosa > Megalonychidae > Choloepus > Choloepus didactylus. Next base: position 23,261,571 of record NC_051308.1, read on the forward strand.
GGCTTACTTGAAGATATTCTGTATACATGAAAATATGTAAATCTTATATAACAGAGTCAAAGGTGTCGTAAGTTCCAAATTGTTTGTGCCCTGCCTAAGCATCCATCTTACTTTGGCTAAGCCACTTGCCTCAGTGCTGACGTTTGGCCTAGTTAATGAACAGCTTCCCAATTCTTGGGTATAAACTTCCCCAGAGCCTACATCTGCATCTGCAGCCATCGCCCACACCATCCACAGGCCTCACCCAAAACCCGCAGCTGGTCCCAAATGATAAGCGAACCATCTCCACTGCTGTCAGATCCCCGGTCCTGTCACCTTTTCACGTGTGTTTACTGTAAACTAACCAATCGTTGACTCCTGTGGGAAAGCTGCTAGCTTCTATCCCTGGACCACAGTAAAGGCAGAAGCCCGTGGGTCTCTCTCATTCTGCTTGTGTGCTCGCCACCTCCTGGTTGAGTGAGCCCTGGAGGCTTCTGGTGGACCTTCATAGCGCGCCCCCATCTCTAGGACCTGTGGGTAACAAACTCTTTTCTCATACATTATGGCGGGGTTTCCCACTGACCTCCACCTGTAGCCAAATTTAAAATCAAATCTGACTAATTCTAAATAAACGCAAGACCCATTCCTTTTTGTGAAGTAGATCTGGAAAAGGACATGACTAAGAAAGAACCTATTATAGATTATTTAAAGGAAACATGCTGGTGTCTGCCACTGCTATCCCTTGTCATTTGAGTGTTAAAGAAAAATGCACTGGATCTTTTTTTTTTCTTTCTCCAAATGTATTTGTTAAGCTTCCCATCTTAGAACCACAAAATTAATTGCTTTTTAAACAAGGAATAAAAATGAAACAAAGATAGCAAATGTAGATTGAATATTTTAAATGCTTCTCAATTAAATTATGTCACTGAATATTTTCTTTGTATGATATGAACTATGCTAAAATAGTAATGTTATAACAGGCATCTGATGCCTGTCCTCCATCAAAAATTAATCAAAATGAAAAGAGAGATGTACAGACAATATGCACACACTTTAGGTTATAGAATTGTACCAACCATATGTCACAGAATTTAAACAATTTCTGCTAAAATACAGCAAATTGCAACAAATCAAATAAATTATATCCAGAGACAACTCAGTAGTCCCTCCTGGCAATGTGTTATAATATGGCATGAAATAAGCAAAGATGTTCAGAAAAATCCACTGATCCTTACTAATTTAGGATGAAGGTAGGCATGTCTTAGGAGGCATAGGAGACACTTACTTGCAGTATCTTCTACAGTTCAGATAACAGTGACTGGTGGGACCTGGGAAATAAAACATCATGCTATCTGTTATCCTTAAACAAATTTTTAGTAGTGGAGTGGCTTTGCCTCACATAGTCAGTTGGTAATATGTGGGTTCTGGATCTTGACAATTTAAAGGATAAAGGACAGTAAGTAAAGGAAATCATGGGAAAGATAGACACCAAATATTAGAATTTCAGAATCGGAGCCACAGAATCTTAAAATATGGTCAGGTTTCAATAAACAGAGAGTGGGTGGATCCTGAAGCTTTTCCTAGAATCAGAATCTCACGAATATGAATGACTTACCTCAAATTTAAGAGCTCTCTTGACCTGAAGGAATATTCTTCCCAGAGAACCAAACAGATGCCAAACGCAGCAGGCAGCTATATGTGGAGGAAAAAAAAAAGCTATACCCTACATTGGAGCAAAACCAGGATAAATAGATAACTAGAGAGAGAAAATTACAGTGATACAATAGTATCAGGAAAAATAAAAATCTTGCAGGGTCAAAATGAATGTAACCTGACAGACTGGTTCCCTTATTTTCCCTTGGGTGAATGAAATGGAATGAATGATATACATCTTCATTACTCAGACTTTCATTTTCAGTTGTAAAGGGGAGAATCCTAATAAATTCCATTTTAAACTCAGCATCACCACACTCTGTTCCAAAGCTAGGAAGTATTTTTAGTGGGATTGGTTTTCTTGTATAGAACATTAGAATTCACTGATATGAGCAACTGGGCAAATCTTGGAAGGTACAAGTAGAAGTAATTATTTTTGGCCAAACAGCCAGACAGAGTAGCACTGCAGATTTCTCCTGTTGCTTCACTGTCTAGGAGTTCAGAGGTGACAGCTTCTCAGATTTCCTGTGAGCTCTGCTTTCTTGACTTGCTCCATTGCTTCAGGATGAAGTCCTCAGTGACTGCTCCTCTAATCCTGGGCTGAAGACTTAGACCCTCACTCCCACAATCCCGTCACCCATTTGTGTAAACTCTAACTCGTATATTTACTCTCTTAATTTAGCTGCTTGCTCCCATTATAATTATAGAGGCTTCATTGATTCAAATTGATTCAGTTCCAGTGTAAATAAAGGAGTAAAAAGAATCTCCTGTATGTTTTGGTTGTAAATAACAAATCTATATTGATGAGACCATGGTAAAAGATGAGAAATAAAACAAAAATAAATAAAACAACCAGTTGATTCTATAAATTCTGAAAGAATATAGAAGGGAAAATATGTAGCATGGAAAGGGCCAATGAAGAATATACAATTGAAGAAAATGTATTTCAGGCAACAAAGTAAATTGGCATGGAAAATTATTATTGTCTCTAGAAAATTAGATAAAACATAGAATTGAATAAGAAAGGTTGAGAAGAATACTAGCCAAATCTTACAAAAATGAAGTCTTAGTTGAATTAAAGAAATAATGATATGCTCAAAATTTATTATTAGAAACTCTCAAGAGCTAAATCAATACTTAATAAAATAAAATTGGGTTTTTCTGAGAACACACACAAAGGTTTCTACAGGGTACTTACAAGAGGCAAAGTAGAATCCTCCAGGAAAAATTTGGAGATCATTAGAGATGACTACACTCAATATACACTATGTTTACTTGTGGATATATTTAATTCTTAACCTAGTTTTCTTTCCTAGCTCATTAGAGCAGATATTCCTTCTCTCAATAAGCCTCAAATTTCTCTACCTTTTATTGTTATCTAACTCCTCCTGCCACGTGAAAATGATACGTTAGCTTTCTATCTTCCATCCATGTTAGTATTACTGTCTATTGGGCAAAAATAAAAATGTTAATGTTATCTCAGGCCAAGTCAGGAACTGGAAAAGTTAAGAATTAGAATCCTGTACTTTGGATTGACTAGAACTGGAATAACATTGAGCAAAACATATATGAATTATATTGGGTTGTTGATTTGCCGACAACTTTTAATGAAAGCCTCTATAATAAATATATTAAAATAGTTTCATTCTTCCGAACGTCTTAATTTTTATTAGTTATTCTCTATTGGTCAACTTTGTTGCAATAACATCTACCTTGGAGTTAGCTTTAATAATGTGTGAATGGAATCAGATGCTGAATATTAAGTATATGCATTACTTGAGTGGATCACATTTTATGTTCTATCAAGGAAATAGCCATTCATGCCACCCAAACAGAAGATTAAAAATTAAGGATGGAAATTTTCTCTTGCAGACTTTTGCTGGAAAATAAGTTAAGAGATACCTACTTGGCTGAAATGTTTTTATTAACAGCATTGCTCAGCGAGCATCTCTACAAAGCTGTTATATACAAGAAAACACTTTCCAGCAGCTGATCCTTTTCTACTTGCCCATACTGCCTATTCTTTATTTTACAGAATCCTATGGGGGAAGGAGTGTGGAGGAAAGAGATAATTTGAAGGTATTGTAAGTGGTACAATGGAAATAAATTCAGTTGGAATTGGTTCAGCTCGGCTCTAATCAGGCTGCAGGGGGGAGCTCCTCAGCAACAGAGAAGATTGCCCAGGGAACAAAGACTTAACAAAATGCCGGTAAGTGGAGAACATTTCCATGCTACAAATCTGCTACTGAAATATTTACTGGTCAAGGGAAGTGACTTATCTATATTAGATTCAAGCAAGAAATCAGTTTTCCTATTGTAGAAAACAAGCATTAAATTGCATACTCTATGGTTAGCTGAACATCTAGCATTAGTTTTTTAGAATTTGAAAGATCAGAGATCATTTGTCCAGGTGAGTTCATCCGAATACTAGAAAATGTCTGATAGTGCCAACAACTAAAAAATTACTTAGGCAGCAGAAAGTTATTTCATGAACAGGAGAGCCCTGGTCTGGCAGATATACCATACATCTAGAAAAGACACTGTTGAGTTATACGCATGGCATTTCTCAGAAAGTGAGGAGGAAGGCCCTCACAAATCAAAGCCCATTTCTTTAGGATTTTTTTGTTACAAATATACCTTTGTCTCAATTCACAGTTGCTTCCAATACCCTTCTCTGAGAGTGTCACTTCACATTACCTGCTATAGCTGCCAAACGCCTTTGTTTATAATTCTCTGAATTTGAATGCAGGGCTGACCTTCAGGAATGAAAAACTTGGTCTCTGTGTATTCTTGTGGGGATCAGAGAGGAAAGCAAAAAGAGGGAAAGGGGTCCTGAAGAATTACTGTCCTCAGTTTAGAAAATCAGGGCTTCAAACATTTAGAGAAGAATTAGGCTTGACTTTACTTCTGTTTTGCTTTAAGAAGTTTTATTCCTGGCTTTTTTGTGAACAACACCTGTCTTTCCCTTGGCTCTGACTAAATCTAGTATAGAAATAAGTACTGGAATTTCCTTAATGCAATTCTTTTGTCATTTTTTTTATTCTTTCAATTCTTATTTCCCATAAATAGAGCTTATCTTTAAAACTGATGACAATTATAATTTTTTAAAAATGTTCTTAGCATATTTGGGGTTCCATTATGCATCAGAAAATGTGATAGGTACTTTGCACACATTAATTCCAATATTTTTAATGGAAGTTTGAGGAAGGTATTTATATTCCAATTTTAAACATCAAGCCCTAGCGAACAAAGTGATCATCAATTCATTTATTAATTCATCCATTTCACCAGTATATACTAATATTGTACTAAAGCTAATATGTGTGGTAGACTAGGGAAACAATAAAAAACAAATCTTTGCCTTCGTTGATTTGCATTTTTGTTTTTGTTGGGAGATGTTGAAGTAGCCAGTAACCGAACAAATTAAGTGATATAATTAAAATTATGATAAAGGCTGCAGGGAAATAAGATGGAGCTCAAATAAAGAATGATGGGGCAGCTTCATAGCATGCAATGGTCACTTTTAAAGGCACAGTTAAATTGATAACTAAAGGCTGAGATGAGGTGAATTAGGAGGGAAGGACATTATAGGCAGAGAAAATAGATGTACAAAGATGAGATGGGCAGAAGCATGGCAAATTCAAGAAACAGAACAAAACCTAGAGTGGGTGAGGAAGATGGGCACAGCATGAGGGTCTAGGGAGATAGCTGGGTGTGAGGTCAAGCAGAGCTTTTTTGTCTGCAAAAGCGTTTCAATTTATTACTGATGGGCTTTAAGTAGGGAAGCATCATGATCTTATTTACATTTTTAAGAACATCAATTTTAAAATCAGTCTGCTGGATGGAAAATGATGTGACACAATCCATGGAATTTAAGAGATTAGTAAGGGGGTCATGACTGAAGTTTGGAAAAGAACTGATTGCTGACTGGGTGGGCTTGATGAAATTGGAGTTGGAGAGATGTGGTTTGATTTAAGATATACATTGAAGTTAGAATTGAAAGGACCTGCTAATGCATTAAGTATGGGTGATAAAGGGAAATGGCCAATCCAAAGCAAGCCTAGGTTTCTGTTTTGAATTGCCACATGGAGGATGGTGCTATTTAGTGAGGTGGAGAAATTGAGAGGGTTGGAGGCTTTCACGTTTGCTATAGGGGCAATTGTACATTTGCATTCTGGACACATTAAGTTTGAGACATTTGTATAATGTACAAGTACAGATGAAAAACAGGCAGTTATATATATAAATCTGGAGCTTAAAGCAGCTAGAGATTTAACATTGAAAGTCATCAGCATATGGATGATATTTAAAGCCATAGGAATGAATAGTATCTAATAAAAATAGTAATAAAATAATAATCTGATATTTGTTGAACATTTACTAAATTCTAGGCAATGTTATATTCCTTTGCATGTATTAAACCATTGATTCGTTACAACTACTTTGTTTATCCTCATTTGGCCTGTGAGGAAACAGAAAAAACTAGGATGAGAGTTTTACAAAGTAAAGATAAAGAGGGCCTAGGTTTATGCCATGAAGAGTGTAATTTAGCAGCTGGATGGAAGGGATAACAAAGAAAGAAGAATCAGGAAGATCAGGAAAAGGACGTGCCACTAAAGTCGAAAGACAAGAATATTTCAAGAAGGAGAATATGTTGATCTCTGTAAAACTATGCTTAGGAAGACATACTAGGAAGACAAAAAATTTATATCATGGAAAGAGTTAATTGCACTGAAAATAGAAATTTCAGAAGAACCAGTGTGGGGGAGGTAAGATACCACCAACATACAGCCACTAGGGATGGGGTCCTCTCTATTAACCCCACAATGATCCAGTCCCTAAACCGCATCTCAGCACCTGCTTTCTTGGACCGTTATTGTTGCCAACTGTGCTGCTTTGGGTTCTCTGGGAAGTAGAAGCTGAGATGGAATTAGGAGTGCAAATGCCCCATGCTCCAACTCTCAGTATAACAGATTATTCTCTAAGAAATTGGAAGCAATAAGAGAACTTCGTTTCCCTGTCCTCGGCATAATCACTTTCTTCTTCACTAATGAATCATTCCCATTAACCAACACATACTGCAATCTTTATATTTATGTCTATATCTATGTCTATACTTTACACTTGACTCCATATGTAACTCTTATTTCCTACATATTCTCCTGCTTCCCTTTGGAAAATTGTGTCTCTATGTGTGTCCCATACTCTTGATTTTCCTTCTGCCTTCCTCTCCTTCGCTGGCCTCCTTCCTCTTCCAGTCCGAACTGTCCACTGCGCTAGCCACTAACCACATGTTTCTAATTAACTTTAAATAAATTAAAATTAAGTAGAATAAAAATATAGTTCCTCAGTCATACATTAGTCACATTCCAAGTGCTTAATAAACACATGTAACTGGTGCTACATTTCCATCATCACAGAAAGTTCTACAGAGCTGCCAGCCCAGAGTATGGCCTATTCAGAATCTCCACTTGCATGTCTAGTTAGTATCTCACTTGTATTACATCAAAATCAGAACTCTGTTTATGCCCTTCCTCCTGATTCTTTGTCATCCCTATCTCAGTAAATGTCACCGACAGCTACCTAGTTACTCAAAGCAATAATGTAGGTGTTGTCTTTGCTTCAACTTTCCCCCTTAACACTTGATATTAAATTTAGCAAATCCTATGATCGCTACCTTAGATGTGTGTTCAACAAACTGCATCTCATTATGTCTACTGCCAAAATCCTAGACTTATCTATCATTTTCACTTACTAAAATTCTAATTTGCATTTGTCCTTCTCTTCCCTTCTGCACTCAATTCTTTACACAGCGGCAGACTGAACTTTTTAAAATGTAAATCAGATCACAATACTTGCTAACTTAAAACTCTTGCCAGCACATTTGGAATAAAATCCCAACTCTGTGTACCTTACAAGTCCTACATGAAATTGTCCCTTCCTAAATCTCAGGTGTCATCTCATGCTACTTGTACCACCTCTTCCCCTTCCCACCCCACCCTAACACCTTCTGCCCAGCCCCATTGGTTTCCTTGTTGATTCCTCTAACACTCACCTGCTTCAGGGCCTCAACTCTGGCTGTTCTCCCTGCCTGGAACTCTCCTCTCCCAGATCTTCATATCAGTCACTTCATAAGTAACTCTGTGCCCTGTTTAGTCACTTCTTATCAATTTACCAGCTTTGGTTTTCTTCTAAGCACTTATCACTTCCTTAAGTTATATTTTCTTATTTATTATCTATTTCTCCATCTAGAATGTGAGAGCTGGGCCTTCCTCTTTCTTACAGCATTGGTATTTAGTGTGTGTTCAATAAATATCTATGGAATGAATAAGTGAATGATAGCATTATCAAGGGATTTCAAAGCTATAGTAAAAAGGGAATGTAGTTTGAGAAGATTTGACCCTTGGGGTTTTGTTAGACTAGTGACAAGAAGTGTGATGAAGCATGATTCCAAAAAAATACCACAAAAGAGGAAAGCATTTACCCACCCTGAATGCCTGGTACAGCCTTATGTTTCTCATACTAAAATGAAGGTGTCCATTCTTTGGACTCAAGACTGTGTACAAAATATTTTTTAAATAAAACCCTAGAATGTGAGCAGTTGGTATAGTTAACAGCTACCTGATGTTATATTTCTCACTAGTATACATAAGACGAAAACAAAGGCTTCACTACATTAGTTCACTTCAAGGGCTGCCCAAATGGTTTGCTCCTGTGAAGCTCCTTGCAGAGCAGAAAATCTAAGTGGAAAACTGCTGAAGTTACAGGGAGTTATTTACAAAACATTTCATTTTTTCTAGTGATAATTATGATAATGATGCCTAAACATAATTTTTAACATTTATTATTAATAGTCTAATGCAGAGTTTTGTATTTATGAACTCTTAGTAATCAGGTTGGTTATTTTAAATGGTGTAAATAATCTAACCCCAAATAATTAGAAGGCCTTCTACACTGTATCATCTATAGGAAAGTTAATGACTTCTATTTGCTTCACATACATTTTATTAGCTGATAAAAAGAAAATGGACTTGTTGATATATTAATAGATAACTAATCTCAAAAAACTGTGATGGCTAATTTTACAAACAACTTGGCTAAGTTATCCACAAGTTCACTGATTCTTTCCTCCATCTCTCCATTCTTCTATTGAAACTCTCATGTCAGTGTTTTATTTTGATTATTGTATTTTTAAATTTTATGATCTTAAACTTCGCATTTTAAAATAGCTTGTATTAGTGATATTATTTTTTCATTTGTTAGAGTTTTCCCTCTTACTTCTTGGAACATGGTTATAATAGCTGTCTTAAAATCTTTGTGTTATGAGTCCATTGTTGGAGTCATTTGGATTGGCATTTATTGATTGGTGTATTTCACTGAGAGCTCCTGTTCTTCATATGTCAAATAATTTTCGTTTGTTGCCTGGGCATTTTGGATATTGTTCAATGAGTTTCTGGGCCTTGTTTAAATGTTAGGGAAAATGTTTTTTTGTATTGTGTTAGCAAGCAATTGACTCAGTTAAGTTCATTTTGCAAGTTATAACCTGCCTTCTGTATGCAGTGGCTCAAAAGTCAATACAGTTTATAAAGCTCTGCAACACTATTTGAATCAATTCCATGTATGTGGCACCTAATCTGGAACCTGGACAGTGCAATATTTCAGTTCTCAAAACCTTTGGTGGTATGTTTATGGTCAGATGCATGCTTGTGCAGGTCAGCGGTGAACCCAGGAGTCCATACACAAATTTATAGGATCACTTCTTGAACTGTCTCCTCTCCAAAATCTGTCTCAAATTTTCTGAATTCTGAGAGCTTCTTATTCCTGGTCCTCTGGCTAAAATACTGGGATTTTAGCACATTCTGTCATGTTCTCCGTGTGACTGTGTCTGCGTCACAGGCCAGATAGTGGGAGGATAAAGGGACAAAAATGCTTAGAGATTCTCATCACACTTTTTGGATTATGGTTCTTTTGGTCAAAGAGGATAATACTCCCTTAGTTTAAATGCCTACCTGCCTTTGTCTTTGAGGATCCCTCTTTCCTACTCAGATGAGAAAGAGAGCTTCTTTTGGAGCTTATTCTGTCCCTGCCTGGTTCATAATCTTGGGATATGGACTGCATTTGAGTTCAGGATGGGCAATTCTGTTCATACTTATCATTTATATTTCAGGTCCTTAGATAAATTCCCCATGGATTCTCTCCAAATTTTAGTTGCATTCAGTGGGAGAGATACAATGGAGTGATTATTGCTTCTTACCTTGAAGCAATAATCACTCCATAACTATCTTATATTTTATTTATATTGTTTTAAATGCTCAAATAGATGAATATGAATAATAACAGAGGGGCAAGCATTTCTGTTGAACCTCCTGCTCCTGATCCTAGTACCCGAACTGTGTGCCCATGTGTAAACACTATGGGCAATGTTCGGTGCTTTGTTCTAAAAATGTTTAAGTCTTGACAAAAATGTATAGGGCTGTTTTGTGGCAGTACTATGTACTTTTCACATTATTGTTTATGTATAATATTGTATGTATTATTTAACAACTCACTTTTTGACTTGTCTTGTTACCACATTTACATGTTTATTATGAAATATAAGACATAAAAGGAAACAAAACATAACCTTACAATGAAAAAAAAAAATGGAGATGGGAAATTAAAATTTTTAAGCAAAAAATGATTAACAATTTAGATGAGGGAAGTGAGATTTAGACTTTTCATTTTGAGTTACTTATTCACTCCTTCCAACCATCTTTCCTGGTTTCTGAATTCTATAATAGTTTATTTTCCTTCAATTGCATTATTATTAAAGAAATTAAAGAAACAGGTTTTAGTAACTATATTCCCATGGATCATTAATTCAATAGATAAAGAAAGTTTAGTCTAAGTATTATAAAACTTACCCCCCCCCCCATAAACAAAATGTGAAGAACATTTAGAAATGATTCTATAATGTCATTTTGTGTTTTTAGGCTTGGAAGATGCTCTGGTATTTATTGATGAGAGCCCTTACTACTACTTGTTCAATATGTATTAACTTTTATTTGGTATAAGTACAATCAAATGTGTAGTTTGGAACTAATTTTGCATAAGGCTTTGAAGCTGTACTTTATGTTAAAATATGGAAAATAATCCATTTAATATTTTTTATTTTGCAAATATGTATTAAATGTAGGACCATCTACACTTTAGCTTTGAAATTTAAGATTAAAAAATTAGGGTGGTTGTTTGTCTTTCATAAAAGCCATGGCTTGGAGCTTGCATATACCAACAGATGACTCACTCTCATAGCCATTGGTTCTCATTTTTCTTCCCAGAATTAAATGTGTTGAATTATTCTAGTAGTTTTTTGGCTTACTTCTTTCTAGTCTTGATTTTCATCTGTACTGTGCTTCGAATATAGAGTTCTTAAGATCCATAACCTGTATCCTGAATAGAAATCACCCAAGGGCACCAGCATCTTTGATTTAATTGCTAGCCACTAGCCGTACATAATAGCAGTTAGATCGGTGCCTTTATCTGCTTAACCCTTACATTTCACCTATAGATGAAATCGATAAAGAAGTAAAGGAATGAAGCAAACACGTGAACTACACAGTGAGAACTCCATTGTAAAGCTTTTGTCTTAAGCCCACAGTTGTTCACAAAATACGTAATAAGTTTTATAATTTTTATATAGATAAGCAGCATGGTGTTTTGTGAAGAGTACTAAAGGGAAGTCAGTAACCCGCGTTCCAATTCCATTTCTGCTTTGCAAAGCTGGGCCACCTGGGTAATATGCAGATCCTCTCATGCCACAGACTTCCAGATGAGTGAAACCAAGGGGATGGACTGGATTCCCTCAATGGGTATCATTATTCTTGGAGTCTAGTTTGTAAATTTATCCAAACCTGAGGCTTGTTTGCATTACCAGGAGCATATGTGGTTGAAAGAAGATAGATACATTACAGGAGGTTTTCTTTGTGAACTAAATATTTATCCCAAGTTTATAAAAGGGCAAAGTCATATTACAAGATACTTGTTTATCAAGCTCAGAAATGTTCCATTAACTCTGCTTGAGCCTCATATAAGATATGTTGTGAGGGTCAGCTTGACCAACAGTCCCCAGCCAACACATTCCGTAAGGTTGGAATTTAATTAAGAAAATGCTTTGATTCCATTACTTGTAAAAATTAACCAGTCTTATAACTAATTTAGCAATGTTAGTAAAGCATCCCTTCACAGCTGAATAAATCTCTATTTTCAAATGCTTTTTAAACTAGCTCCTTAATCTACCTGCTGGTTTTCTCATTAATGATTTAAATAAAATGTCGACAGGTAGCAACAAATAACTGTAAACTATACTTTAGCAGTCTTCTTGCTCCATGTAAAGGCCAATGAGAATCTCTTCACCAAATAGTCTATTGTTTTAGCTTAATGATGTTTTGACATGATGACATTTGCCTTGTTATTATTGTTTTATCTTTTTAAGCATGCACCTGTGTTACAATATCCCAAGATGTCTACATGTTGTTCCCTAAACACGTCAGGAAAGTCTCAGGTGCTGGTGCACTGCTCAGGCTGTTATGGTTCTCCTGGGGCATGGATTTGCACTGTCTCTCTCAAAGCTGTTTCTTCAGTGCTGGGAACTTGTCCTTTTCTGGGAGCTCAGCCATGGCTGTGTGATGCTGTAGCACCTAATTAACAAATGTCCTAAATCTTGGTTCTATTATCCTGCACTGACAGAGAGAAGCCGAGGTATGGAACTGAAGCATGTCCCTCTTACATATGGGGAAGGAGTTAGCTTAGCTTTATGACAACTCACACCCTTGTGGTGCTCAGCCATCTGTGGAAAGCATTTTTTCATTGGCTTGTATAAAGTATACATTTATTATCTTCTCACCCACTACTAAATTGCATAACCTGATATTACACCAGCAATCCAAGAGCTTTGTAGTGTTCATGTGGAGAAGAAATGTTTTGCTTATAATTTTGGACACTTGGCACTGGTTTCTGTTCCAAGAGCCTGCAGCTGTTTCATAAAGAGAAGTGCATTAGGCATGAGGTACTGGAGTAGAACATTTCATTAGGAACCTGTGTTAAAACCTGGCTACCTTGAAGCCTGATTTGCATTGCCATATGGTCAGTATGACAGTCCGAGTGATAATTGAACATTGATGAGGCCTTACCTACAGAAGCCACTATTACACTGCCAATTTAGTGTCTTTCTAATGACACAACTTTCAAATGTATTTCCAGGCCAGTCAATTTTGTCTCTTCATCTACTATAACAAGGCTGTTTAAAATGTTGAGTTTGAGCCTCACATCTTATCCAGCTGATTTCTTCTTACCACCAAATGCTAGTCCATCACGTGAGCAAAAAATGTTTGCTGTACCCTAAATATGAAAAGTATCCTCCCTTCCCTGTATATCTGTTATCATAGCGATGAAGTAGGCTGTATTTTGTTATCATTTGTGCCGTGCTCCATACCTGGAATACAGAGGGCACCTGATGAATACCAGTTATGTGGAATTTAATCCTCTTTTTTCTATGCCAATTCTTACTTCCTGACTTCCACATATACTTCAGTGTCAGACTTCTCCAATTATACTCTCCCCACTCTTAAGTCTATTTTACTTAGATGCTATTTACATTGAGCTGAACTTTTGGACATGTTTTCTCATTTTGTATTTGTTTCTGTATTCCATATTTCCTTTAATTTTGCAAAGTCTTTCAATTCAGGCCACTATATTTAGACTTTTCATTACTCATTTAGACTTTTATAGTGTACAATGTAAAATGGACATTCTATATATTCTTTGACATATCAGCAAATAAATATAACCCAAGCCCAGGAGGAAATCAAGTTAATATCAGGAGTTTTATGTATTCTAACTAGAAAAGGACCATGATTTATTTTTTAATCCTTAGGATACTCCATATTTCCAGATACATTTTATGAGGCTACAGGCATAATCTAAATCATGTCTATCTGGACAGAGCTGATGTATTAGTTCTTAAGCAGCATAATTAAACTATGGAATATTCTCCTTTGTATTCAATTGTTTAATAAGTTTAGTTTTTCAGTGCAGGGGAAGAGTACTAGCCAAGCAAACTCGAGGAGAGTACATGCTGTGCCTTTCTGTTCACTGGTTTCTTCTGATTCATCAGAATAGGGCATTGTCCTGTGATCCTCACTGCAAGCTCAAAACAGATCTACATTCCACAGCTTACTCATTTCAAATTTCCAATGTATTTTTAAGTTCAAAAATTAGCTCTGTGTTACTTTGAAAACAAGTCAGAATCTTGGATGTGCCAACATTGTGCATGCTTTTGAAATTGCTGGAAACTGGATAACATGCCTTCTTTAACCCTTAGCACTTTTTAATTCTAGAGTACAGTGTGTTATTGGTTAGTAAAACAAAGCCATTTAACATTCTAACCCTGTGTAGTAGCTAACTGAAAGGGAGAAGATACGATTTTGCAAGGAAAAACATGCGAAAAACAATTGCACATCAGAGGTTATGCAAGGGTTGGCTGAAAGCATTCTATATAATTTTTAATGGTCAAGTTAGAAGAAAAAAATACTCAGTTGATCTGTCAAAGCAGATTACCAAGTTACAAAAATGCAAAGGATTACTGTGTGAAATACTAAAGTTCTGTCATATGAATATGTAGCTCAGAGCTTAAAATCCACTACTAATATGGATTTCACAGAAGATCCTTATCATTTATTGGGGGAAATTTTTTGCACTGTCAACTGTATTACTTTCAAATATGTCTATGGGCGCTGTCAGCTCACCCACAGCAATGAAAATCTCTCTTTCTCCCTGACAAGTCATAGAAGTACGTGCCAGCCAGGGGCTATGTTGGGTTCTAGTTCTGGTTGCAGCCCAGGTAACACTATAACTGCCAGCTCAGTGTATTCATGGGGATCAAATATTTAGACAAAAAGCTATAAAATGGTCCTATATTCTTAAGCAAGATATCACAGGTATTTTTAAAAATGTGAATATTCCTGCCTGATGAAAATGCTTTGTCCTTTTTTTTTCCTTCTCCTGACAACTGAGAATCCAGATCTGAGCAACTACAAGGTGCCTTAAAAATTAAGCAGTTTTTAAAGCCTTGACATTTGACATCTTTAGTGTGACTACTTGCTTCTTTACGTTTTTAAAGATATTGAGAGCAAATTGAATATGAACAAATATCATTCTCTTCACTGTAGTTTGGAAAAAGTGATCGGAAAGCAATGAGTTTCTATAAAACTTAAAAAAAAAAAAACCTACAGGTTTTAACCTCCAATATCTCTCTAAGTTTTTAAAGACACAAAGAACTCTGTTTTATTGTGAAGGAAGTCTGCCATGTGCCCCTGAAATCACAATTTTAATAAGGCAGCTAAGAAAGTTGTCCGTCTATAGGGGGATATCTTTTACTTGCTCAGGAAGGTGGAACCAAATCTCACCTGTGCCTCAGGCTGTTTGACGGGTTCCCAGATAATTGGAAAGGCAAATGTATTCATTTGAAGTGTAGAAAACTGGCATTCTTATGGCACAAAATAGTATAACATTGTTTAGGGCTGTTTCTGTGTGCTTACAGTCAGAAGCCAAGGAGAGAATTTTGAGTCATGTTATTTTACAGTGCTATTGCAGGAAGACTCTTAGATTTCATTTTGTTTCACTTTTATTGAACAGGGAATTGTGATCTCTAGGTTCAAGGAGACTTTCTCATAGCCACATTATTAGGGAATGCTGGGACTGGTATGCAGTACCCTAGTCCTCTGAGCCCAGGGTCCTTCACCATGCCATGCTGCTTTTTTTTATCTTGGGAGAATATCTCATGTAATTTAAAAGAAAAATCTATACCAATAATGCTGATCTCCTAAAGTTGCCCCCTTCCTTGGATCAGGCACCTGTGGAGTTCATACTGTAGTGATTTTGAAGATCGTGGAGGTAAGAGATGGCTCAGCTCTAAAGTAGATCCAAGGCTGCCACATTTCATGCTTACCTGGTTCATACTCTTCTGATAGTCTCCTAATACAAGTTTAGGGCTCTCTCGAGCATAACATCACTTCCTTGTACACAAATATTTACTAAGACTTAGTGGCAGATGTCTTAGGCTGATTTTTAAAGTCCTCTACTCTAAAAGTCTCTAACCAAACTTCTCTACTCCTCATTCACCCATGAATGACTATATCCCTTTTACATTTCTCAATTTCCATTGAAATATGGATTATATTCTGACACACATGGAAATTAAAAGAAAAATATTCTGAACAATTTCAAATTAACAAATAATAAAATAAATCATAAATAAGTCATAACCAGGTAGATAAAATTATATAGATGTTCATTTTTGAAATGAATAAATAAATGAAAACCTCTGATGAAATCATTATGCAGAGAAAAAGTATGTGATGAGCTTTCTAGTTTTTCTTCTTCATTTATGGCCCAAATGAAAAGTTGATTCATTCTGTAGAATTCACAGTTTATTTTGGCACTGTGTAAATGGAATATTAAGTTATATGTAAAGTTTGGACATTGCTATGAACAGAATATTGAATTCAGTATCTGCCTCTTGGGCATCATATTATAAACAAAGCCAACAACAATATTATGATTCCTGATATATAATTGTTACTAATATTGTTATTATTGGAAGTAAACAATTTATGGTAGGAAGAAGATATTACCATATTGCTCTCTTGTATGATATACAGGGTCCTTGCATTGATTGTGATAATCTTGAGGCCTGTGGCACTTTATTATCAAAGTTACGAGAGAAATAAGCAAAAGAAGATTTCTTATTAGATCCTTAACAAGACTGTTGCAGAGACATATGAGAATTAATAAAATTCATTAAGCTTGAAGCTCAGGCTTCATCTACATAGTGGAGGAAATGAAAAAGACCTCCAAAAATTTAGTACAGATCAATCCTCGGATTAACTTATAACGTTTCTCAAGTTACATTTTTATTCATCCAGTCGACGAATATCACTGCACTCTTGTGGTGCTATATCATGATTGTAATGACTGGACATGTGCTGCATCCTCTCTCCTTTTTTTGTTTTATAGTCATCAAATAGTCTCTGAGAAAAGAGTAAGATAATCCAGTGAAATGTCTGACAGATGGAAACACAGATGCAAAGCCAAGTCACAGAGGAGCCAATATTTCAATGGAGATGAATTTGGTTTTGCTCCCAGGGATAGAGATTAAACCATTCAACCATAGCAATAAGTGCTCAGATAAAGGAATCAGATTAATTTCAGGTCCACAGAGATGGGGGCAAAATTCAGAATCTGCAAATAGGCAGGCTCTAAATCAATCAATAAATTAGATGTAATTTCAAAATGCTAAACAGCCACAAAAACTAACTATGAAATTAAACCCTGCTTGTATTAGAATATATGGAAAATATTTTCTGCAGCATTGCTCAAAAGAGATGCTAAATGTTCAAAATCCAAATAAATTTTTTCAAAGAATTGTTTTCAGTCATCCTCTGCTACTCCAATTGCAAAACGTCTCCCTTATTTCTATGTTCTGTAATGTATGGTTGGAAGCAATAAGAATTATAAAATCAGCACTCATATCAAGGCTTTTTCAATATCACATGGTAACAAGTATTGATTTTTATCATTAAATAATAACTGATCAATTTCTTTTTGTGAGAAGAAACTCTTTTTAAATTTGACTAAAGTAAACCCAATTTTTCTAGAATATAATGTGGAGAGTAAAATTTTGCTGAAAATAATTATATTCTTGGTTTTTAAAAATTTACATCATTTCTTGGTATTTCAACACAATGAAGTATAGATTTAGTAATGAATATGTCAATCTCAACAATTTTTGAAAGAATATCTACTTAAAGCACAAACTAAGTGCAAAAATTGGGGCCCTACAGTGTTTAATTTAGTTACTTTTGGGAAGCATTTAATGATCTCAAACTAGAGGTAGAGAAAGTCCTGATACTTTTAAAACATTTAAAAATTTAAATCTCTGAATAAACATAGTCACTCCAAATGCCTATCACAGTATCTGGCATATGGTAGATACTCAATGGATACTTTTAAAAAGTAGAGTTAGCTCCTAGAAACAAAACAGAGATGAGGAGGACTGGCAACTGGTAAAATACTAGGCACAGGCATATGTGGATTTTGTATATGTTGATTGATGTATATGGTGGGTATGTTAACTCTCTGGAGGCAAAGGAAATAGGAAACTTTATCTCCCTTTTAGAGTTGGGGAGACAGAAGTGGAATCTTAAGTAATACAAAAGGAAATAGGAAAACTCAGGGTTGAAGGAATAGAAACTCATGCTTAAGAGGCATCGCTTTCTCTTGTTGAATTGTGTGTTTGTGTGTGTGTATGTATGTGTGTCTGTTCTTTGTGTTTTTGTGTGTGTTTGTAAACAATGAAATAAGAATAATTTAAAATGTATATGCACATATAACCCAAAATAGTAGGAAGTGAAGTATATACCAGATATACCTCAGAAATTTATTTAGTACTTATTTTTTTATATAGGTCTTATTTTAAAGTACTGGTTCCTGCCCTGATAAAATATACTCTTCAACTCCTCAGAGGGAAAAAAAAAAGGAAAATTTTTAATTTATTCTTTGCCTGTAGGCCTATGATTGCTTTTGCCCTAGGACTTAGAAGACCTACAAGCTGGGCTAGATCTCTTTGAATAAATATCTTTTTTTGCCAAAGTCTTAAATGATGCTCTAAAATTTCTTAAATTCCACATAACTTTTTCAAGAGTTGTGTAGCACATTGCACGTTCAAGAAGTGCTTCTCTCTTTTATTGGTCGTTACTGGGATATGAATGTGCCCCAGATGGAGATCCAGAATTATCTCCTTTGCAACATCTGTCTCATCTGTGTCTAGAGATTCCTAGTAATATGCGTTCTCAAGGATGATTTGTGTGTGTGTGTGTGTGTGTGTGTGTGTGTGTATTTATGGCTTTTGTTTTTGCCTACCATTATTTCACAAATATTTTCCATGACATCAAATTTCATAGTATTCCAGGTTGTACATATACTTTCATCTATCAACATTTTTCCGTCAAACTTTAATTTTTTCCAGTATTTTACCTGTTTATATACACTGTAATGAAGATTTTTAGGTATACATCATTGGGGGCATTTGATTGTTTCTATCAGATGAATTCCTACATGAAATATATACAGTTAAAAGATTTTATTATTGTACAATATTTGTATCAATTTATATCACCACTGGAGATGGAGTGACATTGCACTATAGCTGTTTTATCATTGGATGTTATTTTTTGGAAATATCTAACAATTAAAGTGTTAAAATTATAATATTTCTCTTAAAATTATAATATTTCTCTTTACTTAGTAGTACATAAAGTAATTTAAATAGTTTTAAAAATTCTTATGCTTAAAGTGTGCAATAATTTGCTCATTCATGCCCTTTCTCAAGTATTCCTGAAAGATGTGTTACCGTTTTCAAACCAATAAAAATGAACAATGCAATTTAAGAATAATATCATATAATGTCTTTATAATAGTATATTGTATATTTTTGTGTTTATAATAATATATTTGTATATAAAGTAATGTAAGAGTTTATATAGTACATGTGAACATATGATATGTACCTAGCATGTATTAAATATATAATATATGATATTTTATGTATTGGTATATTTATTTTATGTGTTTCATATTTTATAAGATATATGCAGTATAATACATATTACTTTGAAGTAAATTATCCAAATATTTTCCTACTTCTTCAATTTCCATTAAATTGTTTTGTTTTTGTAGACATATTTTTTAAATTTACATTTAAATATATCAATATATAAATACTTTCTTCCTTTGCATTTATTCTTTAAAATCCTTCCAACATAAATAGCATATAAAATAATTTTCTTAAAGTTAAATCATTGAGCCATTCTTCATAACTCTATCGTTTCTCTGGATATGTTTTGACCGATGTTAGCTAGAGTATGTTTTACAATACCATTATATTTTAATCGCTAATCAGTTTGCTATTTCAACCCCATTAATAAGAGCTTGTCCCTCATATTACAAAATCTCCAATCTTCCTTTATTGCATACTTGTGTTCTCTCCAGGGCTTTACATCTGTTCCATTTCACTATCCATTGTCCCGGCCCGCGGGACGTTCAACGGAGACTCCGAATCCTGTGAGGGAGGAATGGTATGGGACAAGAGATGCGAGGAACGACAGCAAGACAGGTTTCTGATCAAGCTGCAAAATTTTATTGAAGAGGCAGAGCATATATACTCTAGGAGAAGGGGAAGTGGCTAGCAAGGGCTCGTGGCGGTCTAGGATTGGTGGCTGCTGTTGCTAGGGTAGATGGCAGATGTAAGGTTAGCACTTTTGGCGCGAACTAGCACTTTTGGCGCGAACTACTTCCGTAAAGAAGGCTGAGGGTAACTTAAGCTGTTGTTGCATCAGCCCTGGCGGCCATGTTGCATATTTCCGGCATTGCTGAGGGTGGATTTTATACATGCTACCTTAATCGCCCTCTACAATCCATGGTGCAGTTCTGGAATATTGATAATCGCTACTTAATAAAATATTCAATAACTGATATAAAAATTTATTGCTTTTATTTCCCCATATTTTATTTATACCTTCTTCTTTGTCCAAATAACATGGTCATGTATCTCTCCATTCCCACCACCATTACATTTTTGTTATAGTTTTCATTAAATCTCTGAATCAATTTGAGGAGAAAAATTATAAACAGAAAAAATAATCTGCTCTGACTCTGGTTGGGATCTGATCTCGTCTTGAAGGTAAAGCTTGTTTCTTGCCAAAGGGAAGAGTTGGATGTGAATTGTGAAGCTGTGACAAAAATGCCAAGTTCAGTTTGAAGTCATAAACTTTTCCCAAATGAAGCTTAAGATCCTGTCCCAACTTGCAGTTGTAAACTGGGAGAGAGAGAAGAGTTAGTATTATAATTTTTAAAAAGGTCTGGGTTCCAGATTCTAACCTACCCCCTTTTCTGTGTGGGAGGAAGGTTGAACAACAAAGAATCTCTTAGGAGATTGTTAGGGTTGATGGTATATGTGTGTGTGTGGAGGGGGGGTGTGTGAAGGGATGGGGTGAGAAGGGTGAGAGAGTTAGCCATTAGCTGGGAAATAGTTAGCTTTTCTTATAGTGGGTATGACTTTACTTATCAGTGTATGGAAAAGAGAAATATCTAATTCAGGTAAAGACAAGGATGAAAGAGCCATACAAATTTCAAAAAATTTAGAAGAAAATTTAGGGTAGTCTATTTATGAGTTGAGTTAGAGAAGGATTTATTTAAATAAAACAGACAAAAAAGTACAGCCATACCACATAAGATTAATTTTACTACATTAAAATAAAAACTATTCATTAAGAGGCTATAGAAAATTAAGACATTTGCAATACATATAACAGACAAAATATTGGTTTCAAGAATATGTTTTGAAACTCCTACAAATTAATAAAATGGACAAAATGTGAACAGGGAATCAACAAGAAAAATACTAACAAGAATATTTGATAAGCACTGACAACATGTTCAACCTCAGTGATGATCAGGAACATTGAAATTGTTACTGAAGAATATTTTTTCACATATTTGCTTTAAAAATGATAGTACTAAGTGTTGACTAGTTGTGTAGCCACAGAAATAATATACCACATTATATATTATATCCTAC
This sequence comes from Choloepus didactylus, assembly GCF_015220235.1. Taxonomy (NCBI): domain Eukaryota; kingdom Metazoa; phylum Chordata; class Mammalia; order Pilosa; family Megalonychidae; genus Choloepus; species Choloepus didactylus. The sequence goes on from NC_051308.1 coordinate 23,282,875, forward strand.
CATGATATCTCCACTTTGAAGTTATAACCATGATCTAGAATTACAAAAAAAAAAATGCACATGCATAGCAAGAGATATGCAAAAGTGTTTATAAGAGTGTTGTTATTAATTGGCAAAAAATATGAACAATTTAAAATTAATGAATAGGTAAATAGATCAGTAAGTTCTAGTATATTCATAAGGGAAGACTGCAATAGGGAAAATGAAGTACTGCTACATATTTAGCATGTATGAATTTCACAAATATAATTTTGAGAAGAAAACTATATCATATTAATTATAATATCCTATTTTTATAAGGTTTACAAACAGGCAAAATAATATTATAAGTTTACATTGATATATACATTTTTAGTAAAAATATGGAGAAATGAATGCAGATTGATACTAAATTCAAATAGTGGTTATCTGTCAAGAAGGTAATGGAGAAGTGAATATGCAATGAAATTTTACTGTGCTGACATTTTCTTATTATTAAGCTTTATATGTTATTACATATATCGTTTTCCTAAACTATCTGGAATTTCCTGTTCACATGTTTTCCCCAGTCCCCATTCAAACCAGCTGGAAAATTCTACTTTGCCCCATTTAGAGCTAAGTCCTTGATGTATAACCTCCTATGCCATTCTCAAGGAAATAGAAGAGGTGGTATTTGTCCATCCTCATGTTAACCAACATTCTTTTTTGCTGAAAGCTTGAATACAAGGCTGCTTGAAACTGTGTTGCTTCCATTCCCAGAACGTCTGCTACTGGTCCACAGAGTGTCTATATCCCTTCAAAACCTATAAAAACCCTTTCCTGCTTACTTGCTCTGAAGTGGTTTCTCTAGAGACTCTCTTCCCTACCAGCTAGTAAAGATAAACCTGTCTTTCCTTCCGATTTCCTTGTTTGAAACAACTCTTTGCACATATACATATCTTGATTATTTCGTAATAAATAAATATATATTAATTTTTAAAAGAGTGATTTAAAAATTCCCTCAAGTGGAGTTCTTTTTTGTTGTGCATGGAGCAGGGAAAGATGCCAGTTTCCTTCCTGTTTGCCCTGCCATTGTCCTCAGAGCTCCTCCTCTTCTCCAGTCAAGGGTAGCCGTCTTGGTTTCCTCCTCTCCCTCTGTAAACAAACGTAACTTCAAAATTTGAGCTCGGGTCCTGGAAGATTCTTGATCTACTACCATGATGTGAAGGCAGCGGATGCTTTACTCTTCGGCTTGAATAGATGCTGCTGGTGGCAAGTTCAGGTCTCTTTTCAAGGGATATAGGCTCCTTTTTACATTTGACTGCCCCCCCACACACACAACACACACACACACACACACACACACACACACACACGCCTTTTCTATGGAGTAATAGGAGTGGAGGAGAAATGCAGGAGGCAGGAGGGGATCAGTCTGTTCAGTCGGGCAATGTAGGACCAGGGAAAATGTGCAATCCTTAATTAGATAAATACTGTATAATCTAAGGGTCTGCAGTAGAAATTTTACCTACTGTGCTAGTGTGTAAGAAACTACATTACTGCCATGCAGTGTTCAGTCACTAGATTTAGTTGTAAAAATGTTTCCTACAGGGCTGCTTACTGCATTTTGTTGTCCAACACTTTCAGCTCCATATGAAACATATTGGAAGTGTGAAATGGTCAATTATAACTGGATAAACAAAATCACTTGAATAAAATATTGTTAGAGCGGTGTGACTGGCTGTTCAGTGTTCATTTCTCTTGATCTTAGGGAAGAGGGTGTGAGGGGTTGGACAGATTTGGCACTTTAGGAAGATGACTTTATGAACAAATTCACAGTTACCAAGACCAAAAGGCCTTATAAGTCAATTTCATGCTGAGTTGTTTAAAATCATTTTCGCAGCAAACATTTCAAAGTTCCCATAGTTTACAAATACCTTTCAGAATTTTAACTTTTGTGAGGGAGACTTTGTATGTTTGGTTTCTTTCCCTTAATCCTTCTGGGAATTAGTTTAATTCATGAAAACAAGCTCAAACACTAATACTGATGAATATAGATTTAGGAAGTACTCTCAAGAACATAATTTAAAATGACTGAATACATAGCCCTGAACCTATAAATAAATATCCTGCTTTAATGCATACTCTGCATTCACTAAAATACTATTTATGAAAATCTGTGATTCCTGCATTGGCTGAGGGCTTCATTTAGCTAATGGCAGTATTAAGTAATATTTCTGGACTATTTAATTCCTTTAGATCATAGCAGGTATCTTATGCATTTATAGCAATGTAGACTTGTCTTTTCTGAGATGTGTTCTGCAGTTTGAATTTTCTTTTGGGCTAATTTTCCCAATATTGGAAAGCAAATGAACTTTATTCTTCTAAGTCTTATATTCATTCTTCAATAAAAATCTGTCTCCCTTGGGACACTCTTAGTTCATGATTTTGTGGAGTTTTGTGGAGTACAGTACCCAGCAAAACAAGGAATGTAAAAACCTGATGCAAATCACAGTTATCATCTCTTTGATGTTCCAAAATAAATTTATAAACAAGCAGCAATAGCAAATAGAAATTATCTTTCCCATTTGTTGACTGATGCTGTAGCCTCCTAAAACCCAGATTCACTATCATGACTGACAGAGATAAAAACAGTGATGATTATTCTAGTCCACAGGTAAAGATGAGAAATAGGAAGGGGGAAAGAGGAAGGGAGAGAAAGAAGGAGAAAGGAAAAAGAAAGGGTGGAAGAGGGAAAATAAGGAAGGAAGAGAGTAAGAGAGAGAGAAAAACACAAGGGGACAGAGATTAGAGTTAGACCTGCTTGGTGAGATGCAGCAAAAAAGTGATTTCAACCTTAGTCATACTCACAGTGTCTCAACAGTCTGGAACCCACCTGGGGAATCAGATGAGCATCTTCTTGAGGAGAAGCCTAGAGTTGGATGGGAAGAATGCTGCAGATTCTTGTCATTTCTTAGTCATCAGGAAAGCCCTGCAGATGATTGCCCAGATGTTAAGAGTTAATATGGTATTCTCAGGGGTCTCTGTGTTTAAATTTGATGCTATTTAAGTACATGAAAAAACCTTAAGTAATGGTTGAATATTCTAAATATTGGCAAGAAAATTTTATTTTTCTTGGACAACAATTTTACTCTGTTGAAATACAATCTACTTCTGACTTTTTACTTGTGTTATTCACCTGGGATTATTTCTGCTTGTTCAACTAGCAGCAAGTACATTATACTGTCATTAGTTTGTAGCCAAGAGAATTGCTTCTGCAAATATACTGAGCAGATTATGTGTGCCTGTGTATGCAAATGTGCATGTGAGCATATAGGGTTTGGATAAAAGAAAGAAAATGTTTCGTCACTTTCTTTTTATCTCATTGCTTTGTATAGGAATAAAAGAAATATGTAAGGCCGCTTTGCTGCTTAAGAGCCTACTATTGTCTCGCTGTAAATTATGTTTATATTTCAAATACCTGGTTATGCATTCATGATTTAACTTTTCTTGAGTCCAGAAAAATTAAAATATGTCAAAATATATAAGGGCCCTAGCTTATTTATAAAAAAAAGAAAATTTTATTTAAACACCTGATTTTTAAAGTTAAATCAATATATTTAAAAGAAAACCTTGAAATGAGGTAGGAGTTTTCCTTTTCTCTGTTTCTGAAAATATCTCTACCAGTTATTATTCTAATTTTACAAGCAAAACTGGTTTTAATAAAAACATGAATCTTGAATTTTAACAAATTTACTTTGAACACAAAGATAGTAGCTTTGTCCTGCAATAAGTAAATATTGCACAGATCCAAGACCATTCTGGTGTAAAAGCTTTGTGGAATTTTTAAGTTGTAAAATTGTTTTTTCAAATGCAATTGGAATTTGATTCCAGCACAAAGCTAATATCTTTTCTTGATAGAGCCTACAAAGTTCTGGGATTCATACTGATTGGAACAATTTGGATAATGTACATCTCTGAGCCAATAAATTTGGCAAAAGGAATAGAAATTACAATAAAAGCACCTCTTGAGCTATGGGTAGAATCAGTAAACCAATACACCATGGAATAAACTATGGGAAGAATGGTATTATCAAAGCAAAATGTGCATGTTATAATAAAAATAATGTAAATGGCTATGAGGCAGTAAAAATTCCAACAAATGAGTATTCTTCTCCCTCATCCCTTTACCTTTGATAAAATCAGCAGAAAAGAATTCCCATTCCTTTGTTTGCTTTGGGGTAAAAGTGAGGAAAGATTACCCCAAAAATCAAAGAAGCAAGCTTCTTTACCTTCCTCCCTCCCCCACTTTATCTAACCCTCTATTTATCTTAGGGGCGTCAATATCTCAAAGACAGTTCCTACCATGTTAGTAGCCAGTGATACACAATCACCTTTGAGGTTTGACATTGACTATAATATTTTTTGCCTTAAAATTTACTCTTCCTCAGTGTGAGATGATAAATATGTATGTCATCAAGATACCATGTACTTCTATCTCTAAAGATGTTTCATTCTTCTGTCTACTAGTTATGATCCAACTGTAAGGAAGTATATATACCACAAGAACCATAATTAACTATAGGAATAAAGTATGAAGGTAATATAAAGTGAAACTTCAGTTCAATGACTCAGGACAACACTTATTCAAATAAGTAATTGACTAGCTTCCATTGGCCAAAGACTAAGATTGCAATTGGTTTAAATTTTGAAGGACAGTCTTTGAAATAAAGGGGTAATTAATTGAATAATTGGGATGCATACTTAAGTATCCTAAGCCAAAATATAAACTATGATTTTATAAATGAAAGGTTAAGAAAGTGGTTAAATTAGGTAAATTCTTTTCCATAATTTCCTTCCTCCCTCCCTTTCTTCCTTCCTTCCCTCCCTCTCTCTCTCCCTCCCTCCTTTCCTCCTAATATGGTTGCCTGATTCTGGAAAACTTCTCTACTCTTTATGCCCTTGATAAGACAAACAACATGTGTCCTGTATTCTGATGGTCTGGTTCCCAGATGGGTGATATGTAAATAGGATAGAGTTGTTCATATGAATATTGTCCAGAACAAAAATCCAGAGAAAGTTGATTAAATAAAATGATAATATTAGGGCATTCGTAAGTTAAAAAATCAGAAAGCAGTAATCAATAAAGCAAAGTTTTATTCTTTGTAAAGAATAGTAAAATAGATAACCTCCAAGCACTGTTGGTCACAAGTGTAAGTGAGACAAATGAACAGATTTTAGGAACACATACAGGGTCTAACTACAGTGCAGAAATGTATATAACAAAATACTTGGAATATGTTTATTCCAGTAAATTTTGCAATTTGGATAAATTTGTAAATAAAAATGGCTGCAATTGACTCCAGTCACAAAGTGACTCATGGTCTGATTTGTAAAGGAACCAGTGAATTCCCAAGATGTGGGACCTTCGGTGCTAAGGCTAGGGAACTCGTGAGCACACTGGGATGAAGTTAGCATCCTGAGCCAGAAGAAATAGGAGAATTGTATAAATCAATATATGTTTTTTTAAAAAATTAGTAGTCTAAAAACTCACATATTTCCAAGCCAAAGGTACCAGGCCCATAGGATTTTATACTTCAGTTTTGCCAAACCTTCAGGGAATAGGTAGTCCTTAATTTATATAATTATTTTGGAAAGAGGAAAATAGGAAATTCTTCCAAACTTATTTTTTAAGTGTATAATTATCCAAATTATCCAGTATATGTATAGCAAACCTGGAAAATGAGAATATAATATAAGAAATCATTAGATCAATTCAATTAGAGACACTAATACAAAAATCCTGAAGAAATATTAGCTTGTGAAAACCATAATTAATATAAAATATATCTTGTAATCATGTAAGATGAATCTTAAAGGTGCAACAGTTATGTCAGAAATTATATCAATCTGATTCACTACAGTAATAGATTAAATAAATGAAATCTATGATCAGCTCAATAGATGCAGAAAAGCATTTGATTAAGTTGTATGCTTATTTGGGATAAACCTCCTAGCAAATGAGAAATAAAAGGCAATTCCCTGACCTGACAATTTATCCTGTCACAAGTCTATGAACAAATACACACACAGGTAAAACATAGAAACTAGTATTAACATCAGGAATGAATTATTTTACAACATTGCAATTGTGGTCCTAAATGGTGGTAAATGACAGAAATATATTATAGCTCTAAAAATAGGGTAAGAGAAAAAATTATCATTAAATAAGATATGAACATAAACCTGTAAAACAGTATAATAGAAAAAGTTTGAGAGAGTTTTGCAAGGTTACTGCATACAAGTTAAATTATAGAATTCAACAGTGCTGCTGCACACTAGCAATAATCATTTAAATATCTGATGGAAAAATTGTCCCAAACAAAATAATAAAGTCCCTAGGAATAAATATAATAAAATGGGTATAATATTTAAAGACAAATTTGCAAGTCAGATCCAGGTGTATTAAAAACTAAATGTAAAACATGAAAATTGTGCAATTTTGAAGAAATTACAATATACTTTTTAGCTTTAGGATAGGAAATGAGCCCTTAAAGAAGAAAAGCAAAAGCAAAAACCACAAAGAAAAAGATTGATAAATTTGACCACATTAATATTGAATGCACCTCTTTGCCCAAAATTTTAACAAGATGTGAAAATGGAGTACAACATGGAAGGAAACATTGCAATGTACATATATTACAAAATATTAATATTCAGAAGATATAAAAATGTTTACATATCAAGTAAAAGACACAGGCCTAAAAATAGCAAAGAATATTAATATGCAATTCTGTGAAAAAGAAGTTCAAATAGTCACTAGAAATCATTGAAAGTTGAGTTGAACTAACAATGAAAAACAATTTATCTCTTGTCAGATTAGACTGTATTAAACATCTGATAATAGCAAGTTTATCCAGGACATGGAAAAGAGCTAGTCTCAAATGTCTGGTAGAAAGCCAAGTTAGTAAAACTTTTTGGACACAATTTTATAATACCTTCCTTTGACTCAGAAATTCTACTCCTATAAACAGATAAACTCTCTAACTTGTACATGAGATATGCTTAAGAATGTTCAAATGACACTACTTATAATCGCAAAATTTGAAAACAATTAAAATATCCATTAATAATGGATAAAATGCAATATAAGAGATAATGATTAATGTGAATGAACTAGGTATATGTGTATCAATAAGAATAAATTTCACAGGCAAGTGAAATGATAAAAAAAATTGCTGAGTGATTTAAACTATATGATATTATTAATGTTAAGGGTAAAAATATGCAAAACAATTCTAGATTTCATGGATGCATGTATATACAGCCAATGTATAAGAGCAAAGTTAGAAAGAATCACACAAACGTTAGGATATTGACTAACTTTGGGGAGAGAATGAGGAGCTAGTTAGGTGTGGACCAAATGGACTTTAACTCTGTTACATTTTATTTATTAAATAAAACTTGAAGCAAATAAAATAAATTACTATAGTATTTTAATTCTGGATGTCAGATTAATAATGAGCAAGTCATTTATTTTTTATGTCCCTGTTTATCAGAAATAGTTTATAATAGAAAGTTCTAGAAAACACAAATAGTCTATAAAATATATAATAACTTACATGCACCTTTGAAATTAAATAAGTTATATGGCCCATATTAATGGAGTATAGCTAACAGGATTCGAGAAATAATTCCTATTGACTCCCAAACTCAGCAATCTCCTGACTTCCTTTTTTTAAATATATAACTGCCACCTGAACACATTTATCTGAACTTCAAAAATTCCACACATCATTTTTCTTCCTCCAAATCTTATTCCTTTAATGAATGTGATCACTGTTCTTTATTCCTAATCTGATGTTTCTTCATCAGTTATTTCAGCTCTTCATTGTTATCCTTCTTATCTCCAAACAATACCCAATTGTCCATCAAATGCTTTATGTTCTATAGGCAAAATAGCTCTGGAACCTAGCACTTCATTTCTGTTTCCACTGTCAATACATTAACCAGGTCCTAATGTTTCATATATAGATTTTTCCAATTGTCCATCATTTAAAGGTAAAATAGACTCATCATTATTATAAAACCATCCCTTGTTCATTATATATTTTTTAAATCATGCAACATCCTAAGTAGGTACAAAGAAGAAAGCAAAAAATAAAAATAAAAAGTAAAAATAAAAAATAAACAACCACCCCTCAAAATTCCCCTTTTAGATGCAGAGATGCATGTATCTTAAGCCTTTAATTTAACGTATTTATTATTATATTTCTAAATATAAAAATATACCATTGTATGTAGATAGTTATAGATTTTAAGGGAAAATACAAATGTATAAAACAAAAACAATTAATAATAATAGAAGACTTAATTCTCCCTTTTGAACATAAGGGAAGAGACTTTCTCCTCCCTCCCCTCTCTAAGTACTTTAGAAAGCCTGTAATTATAAATTCTTTCTCTGTCCTTTTGAAACATAATCAAGGAAGATATTGCCCCTACCACATCTCCCAGTTTCCTGGGAAGAGATTAACATAACTTTCAGGGGGCTTCAAATTGCAAACCTACTTTTATTGAGCAAAGGGCTGACTGCCCCATACACACAAAAGCAAATACTGTGACACCAGGATTTTGAGAAAAGAGTTTCATTGTGAGGTTGACCGCAAGGAGACAGGAGGCAAGCTCAAATATGTCTACCTGATCTGAGAATTAAAGGAGTTTTATAGGATGAGAAAAGGGAGGTGGAGACAGAGATGGGGATTTGGTTTCGCATATTCTGATTGGTTGCTTATAGAATTATCCATATATGCCAGATCTTCCTTGTTGACGGACCCTTCACATTTTATTTGCTTCTGATATTTCCTCACCCTTTGTAATTTTTGGTTCCAAGAAGGGTGAGTTCCTAGTCTCTCAGTGGTTATCCAAGGGACAAGAATTTGTGTTTCAGTGAATGCTCCACTTTATAACCTACAACCAGTGTGACTGCCTGTAAAACAAGCTCAGAAAAGAAAAGGTTACAAGAACCCAGATGACATCCCCAGAAATTGGTTTTTGGCCTGTGCCCAGCTTCACTACTTCCAAAATAGCTTGAGAATGTGTCTGTAATGGGTTGTATCCCCTTAGCCGCATAAAAAAGGGTGAGCTCTCTTTCTGTCTTCGCAGTGTCTTTGCAGATTGCCTGTGATGCATCACATTCTGGTTTAATGCTTATTCAAAAATAAAATTATTTTCCTTTCTCTTCTACTATTTTGAAGAGATTTTCTGGGTTAGGAAAAGATTTCATTTTCATTTTTAATTATATTTCCCCAACAGTATATAAAGATTTAAAAAAAAAAAAGAACTACACTGTTACAAGACCTTTAATAATTGTTGAATAACTTTTAGTTTTAGCAGAAATGATCTGTAACAAATACCAAATAGTTGCTGAATTTCATAAAAGTAACTTTATTTCTTCAAAAGAGATTGCTTCCCAGCCACTTTCTTGTACTCTTAAAGAGGGAATTATGAAAATCACCTATTGTACAAATCGCTACAACTCTAAACAACTTCTATTAATTCCCTGCTTTTCCAGTTCACCCATCTCTCTATTTTATTAGGTTTGTAATTAGTTTTACATTTTATGCTTTATAGCATGTAAACTGTCTTTTGTAACAAATTTTTTAGTTTAGAAGTATTTCCATCCCTGAGCTTATGTTCATCTCTATTGTATTTTCCAAATTATTATATTCTTTAAAATGCCTATAGATTTTTTTCTTTAAATTTTTAAGGCCAAAGTAGAATTAAAAAAAGTTAATGTACTATATGAATACTACATTCCTCACACAAATTAAAACATTAGAGAGTTTTAATGTTTCCCTTTGAGTACTACATATAACCATTCTCCCCTCTTTTTCTCCTGAGAATCAATCTTTACAATATGTTTCATATATTCTTCATTATATACTATTACATACATTCTATATGTCTATAGGAAATATATCCTGTAATATTGGCTTTTTATATGTTTGTGTGTCATTTTAAACTCTACACATATATTATTATACTAGCCTGTCATTCTGCTTTTTTTTCAACTATTTACATGTATTTTGAGCTCAATCTATCACTGATGGCATATATATACCTTATATGTTGAACCATGTAGCTCTGATTTCATCCCTATAATTATCAAATCATACTTTTCAATTAGTAAAATTCTAGGCATTCATTCTGTTTCACTATAAAAAATGCTACAATAAATGTAGTTGAATGTATAATTTTATGTTTCTCTGTGATTATTTCTTTAGGATAAGTAACTTGATATAGTAGTGCTTAATCATAGGATATGCAAATTTTATCTTTTATTAAATGTTTGTCAAATTCCCTGCAACTTGGCTCTACCAGTTTACTATCCAAATATGAAACTGCTTCCCAGTAATCCTGAAATACTTGATATTATCAGACACTTTAATTTTTGCCAACTTCATTTGTAAAAACTATTTTCATTAAATTCTCATATTGATCTATTATTTTTTTAGAACTTTTCAGATCTTTTTTTTCTGCTGCTTTTTCCATTAAGAATATTTGTATACTGAATCTCCTCATCATATATATCATCTTCTCTCTATTTTTTAATAATCTTTTTCTCCATTGTGTCTGTGTAGCTTCCTCAAGCCTGCCTGCCATATGCCAGATTGTTTTCATTTTATTTTCTGCAGTAAATATGATTTTCAGATCTCTAATATGTTCCTTGTGATTTTCAATTTTATTCATGAGCTTTCCCAGCTCAATTTTCATCTCCTAACATTGCTTCATAATCTTCTCTGAACTTTAGTTTTCTTACTTCGATTCATTTTGTAGTCAGTTTGTCATCAGTACAAATTTTAAATTATGGAGGACTTTTGTTTAGAGTATTTCCTCCATTTTTTGATGGAATTTATGCATAGTTTTCCCACTGCTTGCTTTCTTAGTAACATCGGTCTTTGAATGGGACTAGGTCTTTGCTAAATTATGAACAGTAGGGAAGGCTGGGAGTAACCTGAGGCAGTCAAGGACTCTGAATCAGATTTGTATTTTCCTCTCTAAATCTCTCTCATTTAATGTGTTATGTCCTTTGACTTGCAGATTTATCTTCTTTCAATTGATAGCCTCAAGTGTGTTTCCTAGCAAAAGCTCCTAACTCTGGTAATTACCACTTGAGTCTCCATGCTTCAATCTGTCTAAAGAAGAATAAAAAAAAAGTTGCCTTTTGAGTTCTGTCTGTCCTGTAACTCTCATGTTGGACAGGATCTACACATACATTACCTCACATATTCCAGGACCTGATCATTTTTCACTGCTTTAATCAAAGGGGTTTTGACAGATTTTTAAGGATTATGGCATTTGCTCTTAGAGAAATCTCTTTCGCCTAAAGTTGATAAGATCCATGTTGGGTTTCAGCCTTTTGCTTCATTTTGGTTTAGAGATGAAAGTATTTGGGGAGATGTGATTCATTGTTGATGGTTTGGAGTTGTGTCCTCAGACTCGTTCCATTTCAGTTAGCTGCTATTTTCATCAGTTCTGAAGTTTTCTGTGGCTTTTTAAGGAGGTGAAGCCTTGAGAAATCCACAGCAATGATTTCTCAGTTGGCCTCTGTAATGAATTAAAATAAAATGGGTGCTTTTTCACTACCACGATGCCTCAGCATCTCAGAACTTGTCTTTATAAACCCCTCGGTAGCCACCACTGATGCCTGCTTTACAACCTAGACAGCTTCTTCTCTCCTCCATGTGCATCATGACTGGTTGGTGACCCCATGAAAGTCAAATACAAACTCCCCAATACTTACTCTTACTTGACAAACTATACAGCTCCAAGCATGTAACAGTAGAAAGGTATACTCCCCAGGTGCACTGCAAACTTTTGCTCCCTGCCTGCTTGGTTGAGCTTACCTTCCTGATGTGTAACCATATGAGACTTGTCTCTCTCTTCTGTTGAAGGACCTGTGAGGACTAACAGACGTCCCTTTCATACATCTCTGCTGTCACTTGCCACACCTGACTATCCAAATAAAAATCCTTACAATTCAACCTCTTTGCCACCAATTGATTTGTCATACCAGACCTCTTAACTTGTACACCAACTCACTACCACTTCCTCTAAGAAGTCTTCTGTGACCAACTGGGTTGGTGGCAAGTTTCGTCAAGTGTGCTCTAAGGATAATTTTTATTTGTCTGTATTATTTTCATTTAATACATTGACATCATTGCTGTTCACAGGATTTTTTGCTGATTAAGTTTTCTGCTTTCGTATGGGATTTCTTGCATTTCCAGGAATTACCATAATACCTGAAAAGTAGGAAGCCTATGGGAGGCATTCAATAAATTTGTGGATTGTAGGAATTAGTAATTTAATTACAGGAATGACCTTGGGAATGTAATCATTCAATTTTGAAACAAATAATTAATGAGTCCCTATTATATACCTGAATTTTTTTTTCAAGATAACAAGGATAGAGTGGTGATCAGGACAAAATTGGTGTTTGCTTTCATAGAGTTTAAATTCAGTTTTTAAAAGTAAAAAAAATACACAAATAGATATTTACATTTTTATAAGCAAGAAAGGTAGCTCTACCATGGCAGGAATCTTTTGCTTTATTTTCTCACTGATGGGTGCCAAATACTTAAGACATAAACACAAGTACAGATTCAAAAAAACTTTGTTGAATGAGCACAAAGGGAAAATAAAAGACCAAATAGTGGTAAATGCTTTGCAGATAATTTAGATGGGGGTACTGTGATAGTGTTCTGGAGGGTGTTTTACATTGTCGTTGTGAAAGCCTCTCTGAGGAGGTGACATTTAGGCTGAAATCTCATGACAAGGCTCTCTAAGCATTTATTATTTGTAAGAATGAATTTTCTCATGAGGATTTTTAAAATTATTTTTATTAGAGAAGTTGATAGAAATATGTAGAAATACAGCATTCCCATATAGCCCGCTCATATACACAATTTCTCTCTCGTTCATATTTTGGATTGGTGCGATACCTGTGTTACAATTGATGAAGCAATATTATTATACTTAAACTATTACATCTAGTCCAAGGTTTACATTAGATTTCACAATTTGTGTTGTACACTCCTGTTTTCTTTTTACTCTAGCAACATATAAAACCTAAAATTTCCCCTTTTAACCACATTCAAATGTATAATTCAGTGTTGCTAATTACATTCACAATATTGTGCTACCATCAACGCCATCTTTTATGAAAACTTTGCCGACTCCCCAAACAGAAACTCTGTACCAATTAAGCATTAATTCCCCATTCTCCACCCCCAACCTGGCCGTGGTAACCTGTATTCTAGTTTCTGACTTGTGATGGTTTGAAGCTGTATATACCCCAGAAAAGATCATGTTCTTAAATTTAATCCATTCCTGTGTGTGTGAACCCCATGTAAATAGGATCTTTCGGTGAGTAGGATCTTAAGATGTGACCCACCTCATTCAGGGTATGTCTTAATCCTCTTACTGGAGTCCTTTATGAGAGAAGCTCAGATAGAAAAAACACACCAGAGAAGGTAAGGGGTGAAACTCAGAGAAGCACACAGAAAAGCTAAAAGAGAGAAAAAGCCTGAGAAGCTGAGAGACAAGGACACACACATAAGCTGAGAGAGGAAGCCACTGAAGACAGAAGCCAGAAGCAAGGAAAACCGGGATAGATGGGAGAGACCAGCAGATGTCACTGTGGTACCTGGTCATATGACAGAGGGGTTGAGGATTGCTGGTAACCTATCTTTGGGAAGAAGGTATTATCCTGTTGATGTCTTGATTTGGACATTTTCATGGCCTCAGAACTGTACACTTGTATGGTAATAAAGCCCCATGGTAAAAGCCAACCCATTTCTTGTGTTGATTGCGTTTCATCAGCTTTCGCAAATTAAAACATGACTCTATGAATTTGCTTATTCTATTTACTTCATATCAGTGGGATCTTACAATATTTGTCCATTTGTTTTCTGACTTATTTCACTCAACATCATATGTTCAAGTTTCAACCATGTTGTATATATCAGAACTTCATTCCTTTTTATGGCCGCTGAATACTATTCTATTCTATGTGTATATAACAATTTGTTTATCCACTCATCTGTCTGTGGTCACCTGGGTTGCTTCCATCTTTTGAATTGTGAATAATGCTGCTATGAACATTGGTATGCAAATATCTAGATGTATATACTTTGAGATATGTATCTAGAAGTAGGATTGCAGGGTCATATGGTAATTATACACTTAATAATTACGCATATGGGTATCCAGTTTTCCCGTCACCATTTGTTGAAGAGACGATTCTTTCCCCAATGAATGGACTTGGCACCCTTGTCAAAAATCAGTTGACCATAGATGTGAAGATTTATTTCTGAACCCTCAATTCAATTCTATTGGACTGTCCTTGTGCTAGTACCATGCTATTTTGATTACTGTAGCTTTGTAATAAGTTTTAAAATCAGGAAGTATGAGTCTTCAAACTTTGTTCTTATGTTTCAAGATGTATTTGACTATTCTGTACCCATTATTTTTCCATAATATAAATTTGATGATTGGTTTTCCACTTCTGCAAAGAGGGCTGCTAGAATTTTGAACTGTATATCACTTTGAATCACATTGGCATTTTAACAATATTTATTCTTCCAATCCATGAGCACAGAATTTCCTTCCATTTATTTAGGCTTCCTTTAATTTCTTTTAGCAATGTTTTGCAGTTTTCCATATTTAATCCTTCACATCTTTGTTATCTATACGCCTAGATTTCGATTATTTTGATTGTTATTGTAAGTGGAATTTTGGCTTTGATTTCCTCTTCAAATTGCTTATGACTAGTGTATAGAAACACTACTGATTTTTGCTTGTTGGTCTTACACCACCACCCTCCTTTGCCACATTTGTTTATTAGCCCTAGTAGCTTTGTTATGGATTTTTCAGTACATTTTATATGTAGGATCATGTCATGTGCAAATAGAAAGTTTTATTTCTTCCTTTCCAGTCTTGATGCCTTTTATTTATTTTTCTTGCCTAATTTCCCTGGCAAAAACTTCCAGTACATGTTATATAACAGTGGTGACAGTGGGCATCCTTGTCTTGTTCCTGATCTTCAGGGGAAGCATTCACCATTGAATATGATGTTGGCTGTGGGTTTTTCATATAAGCCCTTTACCATATAAGGAATTTTATTTCTACTTCTAGTTTTGTGAGTATTTTTATCAAGAAGGGGTGCTGGATTTTGGTAGATGCATTTTCTACATCAATTGAGTTGACCATGGGTGTTTTATTTCTTCATTCTATTAATGGGGTGTATTACATTAATTGATTTTCTTAATATTGAACCACTTTTTCATACTTGGGATAAAAACCACTTGATCATGGTATATATATTTTTAGTGAGATGTTGGATTTGGTTTGCTAGTATTTTCTTTAGGATTTTTACATTTATATTCATAAGGGATATTGGTGTTATTTTCTTATCTTGTGGTATGTTTACCTGTGTTTGGTATTAGGGTGATGTTGGTCTCATAGACTGATATAGGGAGTGTTCCCTCCTCTTCAGTTTTTTTTGTGAGAGTTTGAGCAGGATTGGTGTTAGTTCTTCTTGGAGCACTGAGCAAAATTCACCTATGAAGCCATCTGGTTCCAGGCTTTACTTATTGAGAGGTTTTTAATGACTGATTAAGTTTCTTTATATGTTGTTGGTCTCTCCAGGTCATTCATATTTTCTTGAGTCAGTGTAGGTAGTTTGTATGTTTCTAGGAATTTACCCATTTCATCAAGGTTTTCTAATTTGTTGGTGTACATTTGATCATACTGTCCTCTTTTAATCTTTTTTATTTCTGTGGAGTTGGTGGTGATGTCACCCTTTTCTGATTTTAGTTTTTTGCATCTTCTCTCTGTTTTGCCCAGTCTAGCTAAAGTTTGTTGATTTTATTGGTCTTTTCAAAGAACCAATTTTTGATATCAGTACTTCTCTCTATTGTTTTATTTTTGTTCTCTATTTTAATTATCTCAACTCTAATCTGTGTTATTTCCATCCTTCTGCTTGCTTTGGGTTTCATTTGCTCTTATTTTTCTAGATCATCTAGTTGTATGATTATGTCTCTGATTTGAGATCTTTCTTCTTTTATATTGTAAGTACTGAGAGCTATAGATTTCCTTCTCAGTACTGCTTTTGCTACATCCCATAAGTTTTGGTATGTTGTGTTTTCATTTTAATTCACCTCAAGATATTGCCTAATTTCCCTTGTGATCTCTTCTTTGATATATTTGTTGTTTAAGAGTGTGTTTTTTAACTTCCACATATTTGGAAATTTCCAGTTCTCCCTCTGTTAGTGATTTCTAGCTTTATTCCATGGTGGAAAAGATACGTTATATGATTTCAAAATTTTTTCAATTATTGAGACTTATTTTGTGACCAAACATATGGTCTGTCCTGGAGAATGATCCATGCACATTGGAGAAGAATGTGTATTCTGCAGCTGTTGGGTGAAATATTCTATATACGCATGTTAGGTCCCATTGGGTTATAATGTCCTTCAAGTCTTCTTTTTCCTTATTGATCTATCTAGATGTTCTATCCATAATTAAAAGTGTTATATTGAATTCTCCTACTATGAAGGTAGAACTGTTTATTTGTCCCTCCAAATCTGTCCATATTTGCTTCATAAAATGCGAGGCTCTGCCAGTAGGTACATATATATTTATAAACGTTATGCCTCCTTGCTGATTTAACCCCTTGATCAGTATATAATGACTTTCTTTGTCCATTGTAAAGGTTTTTGACTTAACGTCTATTTCATCTGATATTATTATAGCTACCCCATCTCTCTTTTGGTTACTATTTGGATGGTATATTTTTTCCCCATTTTTACACTTTCAACCTATTCGTGTCTTTGAATTTAAGATGAGTATGTTATAAACACAATATAGTTAGGTTGTGATTTTCTATCCATTCCATCAGTGTCTGACTTTTGATTGGAAGGTTTTATTTATTTAAGTTTAATGTGACTACTATAATGCAGGACTTTCTTCTTTCATTTTGCTACATGATCTTTGTAGGTCTCATATCTTTTTCATCCCTGAATCTTCTGTTAATTCCTACTTTCATACTGATTTGTTTTTTGTGTGTGTTGTATCATTTTGAATCCCTTTTAATTTATTTCTGTAAATATTTTTCAGACTTTTCTTGTGGTTACAATGTGACTTAAATTTAACATCGTATATCTCTAACAATCATGTTTGATTTGATACTAACTTAATTTTAATAGCATATGTATACACTGTTCTTGTACTCCTTCGTCCCTTCACCTTTTTGTTGTACCTGTTACAGATTATACCTTTATATGTTGTATGTCCAAAACCATCAACTTGTTATGACTTTTTATGCATTTGCATTTTAGAACTTGTAGGAAGTAAAAAGTGGAGTTACATACCAAAAAATGCAATACAATATTACTGGCATTTATAATCACCTATTTGGTTACCTTTATCTGGGGTCTTTATTTCTTTATGCCACTTCTGTCCTCTGTCTAGTGCCCTTCCTTTCAGTCAGAGGAACCCTCTTTAGCATTGCTTGTGTGGAAGTTCTAGTGGTGATGAAGTCCCTCTGCTTTTGTTTATCTTCAAATGTCTTACTCTCTCCCCCACAGATAAAAGAAAGCCTCACCTGATAAAAAATTTTTAGTTGGCAGTTGTTTTCTTTCCACACTTTAAATATTTTTGTTCCACTGCCTTGTTGCCTCTCAGTTTCTGATGAGAAATCAGCACGTAATTGGGACTCTCTTGTACATAGCATGTTTCTTTTCTCTTGCAGCCTTAGAACTTTCTCCTTGTCCTCATTGTTTGACATTTTTATTACTATGTGTCCTGGAGTGATTCTCTTTGAATTTATCCTGTTAGCGGTTTGTTGGTCTTCTTGAATGTGTAGATCCATGTCTTTCATCAAATTTGGGAAGTTTGCCACCATTATTTCTTTTTAGTATTTCTTTTGCCTATTTCTCTCTTTCTTCTTCTTCTGTGACTCCCACAATGAATATACTGATATGCTTGAGTTGTCCTACAGCTCTCTCATGCTCTATTAATTTTTTTCATTCTTTTTTTTCTTTCTGCTTTGTAGCCCAAATCATTTCAATTGTCTTGTCTTCAAGTTCACTGAAGCTTTATTCTGACTGCTTAATATACTTTCCATACCTTCTAGGAAATTTTTCATTTCATTTAGAGTGGTCTTTATCTCCATTATTTTGTTTGGTTCCTTTTAAAATATCTGTGCCTTTATCTGGTATATCCAAAGTCTTATCTTCTTTCCTGATAGTTTCTGGATTTTTATCTTGTTCCTTTGGATAGAACAATAATTCCTGTTTCTTTGTCTTCTAATCTTTGAGTGGACATTTTACATATTAATGTTTTAAAGTGTTAACTCTGTGATTTAGTCCCTAAGCTTTCTATTTCTTAAGTGTTTATTCAGCTAGTGATATGACAGAGATTTCCTCGAGTGGCAGGAGCTAACAGAAACAAGGAAACCAATGCAAAAAATGCCTTTTAGAGTCTTTGCAAATTGACTCTGTCTTGGCTGGTGTTCTCCTACAGAGCTTAGTCCTCCCATGGAAAATCAGCCCAAGGTGAATGTGAAGTTCAGGATCCTCTCCATCTTTTTTGGGACTGCTTCTTTTCCTGGGCTTGTGTGTGCTTCTGACCTTGGGAACTCCCCCTTGTACAGAGGAGTGTCCATTCCAATGCCCCCTTTACTCCCTATGAAATAGACTTTCCCTCCCTTCCTGGGTGTTCTGTTATATTTCTAAAAGCAGGTAATCTTTTGGACCAGATCACTTTGACTTAATTTTTTCTTATATGCTTTAAATGCCTGCAAATTGCTTTAACTGCCTGCAATCTGCTGTCTGGGAGGGTGAGCCAGAGAGGAGCTTCCTGGTTCAGTCTTTCAGGATGCCACCTAGTGTAATGGTATTGACATGCAGGCACCCCAGTCTGCACATAGGGTTACTCTCCTCCCTCCAGAACAGGGCCAGGGATGCACACTGCAAGTGAAGGTTGACTCTACACCATGCTAGTTAGAGTTTAGGGAAAGGCCAAAAAGGGTGTCTCTAGCTTCTCCTATCATTTTTAAAGCAGCATTTTCTTGACTCATCACTCACCCAGTTACTGCAACCCTTTTATTATTGTCCATAGAATAGAGGAAGATGGCTTTGCCTATTTCTAAATTTGTTCAAAGATTCTATGGAGGAACATCACCCTGGAGTGTCTTACACCACCATCTTTGTTGACCAGAAGCCCTTGTATAAGACTTTTTTTTAAAAAACTTTTTTTTTTTAATTATCAGATTTGATAATCATGTATGTCCCCCTGTATAGTCCTGCCCTCTGTATATTTTACTTGCACAAAAACAAAAATAAGCAATGCAGTTTTAATGTCCTTAAATTTAAGAGGACATTCAATATTCAAGTTTATAAAAAATCATTGTAACTTGAACCAGGAAATAGAAATTTCTGGATAAGAACTATTCTGAAAGTTTTTTGAATTATCTTCAGTCAGCAACTTTTTCAAAGCTCTTCATTTTAGATATTTTAATGTATACATTCCTATATTACAAAAATTACCTTACATTTCACTACCAATGATGGCACTTAGATTTGTGTCCTGGTTACCATTCAAAGACCATCTTCTTTGTGAGGTCTGATTTTGTATTCCTACTGTGTTTGGGGCGTAATAATAATTTAAACCACTCTGTCAATTGTGAAGACTAAGGCTGGATTTTCTGGGTAGAATTTTAACAAATGTTAAGCTCACTGTAAAACTAGATCTCCTTGGAGGAACTTGAGGCAATTTTTGATTGTGAAGAAAAGATTATCTGATCCATTTACCACATTAATATATTGACACCAGATATACTCTTTAAAATCAATCTCATATTCCAGTCACTCCATTATCTTGTGTCTGATTGGCTGCAAGGGATGGATTTATGTCTGACTTTTAGATGACATTCTCAAAAAGTAGAGATATGTGCCAAATAATTATTTAAACCTATTATAGATTTAAGTCCCATAAGTGTTCCTAAATCTCTGCTTCAGATCATCTTTCAAATAACCAAATATGTAAAATGTTAGTATCTAATATACCAACTAGTAAATTCTTTTACGATTTTCCTCTGTAAATCTACCTTTTTGAAGCATTAGAAAGGTCTCTTCTCTCTTAAAAATGAATGCTTTCCATGGACTGGGTTCTGTTCTAAATGAAATGCTTAATATGTATAACATTTAATGGTCACAACAATTCTAGAGGAGGCAGAAGTGTCACCCTTATTTTGCAAATGGGAGAAGTGAAGCACAGAGAGATGAAATAATATGACCAAAGTTACACAACTAGGCAGCACTGGAACTTGTAGTCTTAAGTACCACCATCCTGTTATTACAGTACTTTAGAAAAAAAATTTTTTTTTAATCTATATTCACTCTATTTTCTTTAATGGCTTTCGGGCTAAATAATCCTCAATTTTTTTAACCTGTTGTCAAGTGGAAGCTCTACCACTTAAACTTATCATTTTAATCATTTTTTTCAATCTCTGAATTTTTTCTTATTCCATTATTTCATTTTTGAGATGGAGAAATGCATTTGGATTGCAGATGTAAACAATACTTAGTCATAAATGTGTGCATGAAAGTATTTCCTGTTTATTTGCTAATAAAAAACCTGTTATTGTCCAAAATCTTTTTTTTTTCTCTATTGCGTATCTGCTTAATGTGTTCATACCATTTCGTATTGTGTAACTGGTAACATAGATTCAATTTTCATATTGATCAATTGTGATTAATTTTCCCTGTGCTTTCACCTCAGCCTTGAGCTGACTTACCAACTTTTGGCCCATAAATTTACCACATAAGTAATTTTTATGGCAACATTGACAACTTGACCTTCTCTCACACTGTCAAATTAATCATTTTTTTTTTATTATAAGAAGTCTCCCTCTCTCTCAGTAAGCTCAATTTCCTGATCAGCATCCTCTTTATTAGTATTCAACAAAATCACCCCCGAACTTCCAAGAGAGGAATTAAAACAAAGCAACATGTTAAATAGTTAATTAGCACTTTTATAGCTCTTTATAATCCTGCAAACATTTTAACATGAATTTCTCTTGTGTTTAACTTAACTCTATGAAGTCTTTGTATAGGTAATATTATCCCAATTTACAGATGAAAAGATTGTGACACAGATTGCTTAGCAACTTAATCAACATCACATAATAAAAGGTTAGAAATGGAATGCCTCAGTAGTCTATCTCTACAGCGTATCACACTATTTCTTCTCACATTTCCCTCCAGTTAAATGACCAGATATTAGAAATTGTTATTCATAATTTTAGAATTAGAGTTAAACTAAATGCTAATCTGAATTGACATAACATATCATACCCCTGAAGTGGCAGGTAGATACACAGAGCAGACATATGAAATCTTAAAAGTGGAAAGGTCTTTGGGACCAGTGAGTCAAAACTAATCACATTACATGTTAAAACACACACTCACACACATACACATAACAACAACCAAACAACCACCTGAAATGTCAAATAACTGTATATTTTCAAATAAGTTGTAACCAGGCTAAAGCTATATAACTTTTTCCCAAAATACAGTCTTGGTATATTAGAATTTGATAATATTCATCAAAAAATAGATGAATGAAAAGATCCCTTAGGGCTCCAAGGTATTTCTGAAATACATTTAGAAATCACAGAGTAGTCTGAATAGACAAAGCTGAACCAGGCGCTCTGACAAGTCGGGGTGGAACTGTCACTCTCCTCCAGGGATGTGTCTTTAGAACAGACTCAGCTTGTACCTGAATATGAGTACCAAACGATAGGATTCTCGTCACCACATCTAATTTTACAGGTAGAAGTCAATTCCAAAATTTTGTTTCAAACATCCCTGGAACTAGAAAACCTTTCCACCTGGATTTATGGCTGAAGAGATGATAGGCAGTGGCTCCCTGATTACATGGCAACAAGTCCTCCAGCCTGCTAATCTTGATATCATGTTTTCCACTTTTACTGAAATTATGTCTTTTTTAAATTAGATTGATTTGAAGATTTGAACTCCAAGTTAATATATGTGTATGTTTTCCTGTGAGTGGGGGGAGAGGTCAAATCGTTATCTACAATTGATATAAAATGCATGTAATAAATGAGCCACTCCATAAGAATTTCCAGAACCACAAAGAGCAGTGGAGAAAAAGTTGTCAGTGGTTGGTAGTAGTTTGGCACCAAAATTCTGGATTAGATGCATCCCTCAGATAATCTGACCCAAACCTGGAAGGTCAGGATAACAAGAAGCCTTCAGTGCCAAGAGTCAGAAAGAGAAGGGATGTGGGCACAAGGTTTCAGTAAGGATACTCTAGACCATGTCCTAATTTAGGGGATACTTTTAAAACCTGGTAAATATTGCTGTATAAGTTTATGTGGCTTGAAAATTTGTGGTTTTCATTATTAGTGACTAATCCAGGAGGTCTAAATCCATAGTAACTTGCAGTTTTCCTGAAGCAAAGATTTAAAGATTGATTAAGCAGAAGGGTGAAATATTCAGGGAGTGAGTTCAGAGAAGGCCTGGCCAGTCTCCCAGCATTCTCACTTCATTGTTGTCACTGTTTTCCTTCAGAAGCTTATGGGCAGTCACTCTTTGGAAATGATATTGAGACTGTAGTATAGAGAAAGAAAAGAAGTTTAACAGTGGATTGACTTCTAGCCGGAACAAAGAAGTCCTGGATAAATTAAAGAGAGGAATGTTTAGTGCTGATTCAGACCTGTGTTGTGAATTAAACCAACAGAAACTCCATAAGGAAAGAATAATTTTTTTTAATTCCAAAATATTTTAGTTAGAGCACACTTTGTTGAAAGCCAAACAGCATGTTTACTCTGGGTATGAGGCTATGTATAGGAAACATGTCTGTAGACAGAAATGTGATGCTAAAAATGCTATTGACACAGAGAAACTTCTTTGGGGGGATTCTGGGATGTCTAAAATAATGAATAGACTGGCAAACTTTGTCTCCTCTTATGTAAAACTATATTACGGGGGTGTCATTGTTCTCAATTATTCCATTTTGTGAAGATGAATGCAAGAATAATAAATATTTAGATACATAGTAAGTGTTATATTATCTTGCACTGGAATGAAAATAGTTTTAGTTAAAAGGATACTATTAGTATTGACTCAGAGTGTTTAGGCCAATGAATGGAGATAGAGTCCTACTGCTGAAAATAAGAAGTTTACTCTACTTTTTTCACACCACTAAGATGAAATATACACCTTGAAAACTTCTCAATGCAAAATTATATCCTGGGGGAAGAGGGTTATGCTAAGAGAAAAAGAGATGATTCATTATGAATTGAAATCCAGAGAAATCACCTTAATCCTAATTATCCCCTTCACTACTTTCACAGAAAATGACATGAACAACCTTCTACATAGAAGCTAAAGCTTAGCAATGATTAAATCACATGAACTAGAAAAGTAAATTAAACTCTTTTCCAGTCAGAGCAAACCAGTCCTCAAATAAAAAGAAAATCACCTCCTAAATTAATAGTAAGATTAGTTCTGCCAAATGCAAAACCCAAGAGTATTTGCAAATCTGACATGTTCTAAATATGAAATTAGGAGCTAAGCAATTCCTAAGTTACACGATTTTATTTACGTATTTTGGTTATTGCCTTTTTAATTAACATAATTCCTTTTGTATTCTGCCTTGAAAATAAAAGAGTTTACTTTAAAAGCTCTGCTATCCTAATTCTCAATATAGGAAAGTTGCATCTTACTGCAATAAATGTTAAAAGATTTTGTTTCAAATTTAAAGGCTTATTTACTTCTTTGGATTCTCACACTTATTCTTTGAAATTTATTCTATTTGTATTTAATTTCTTTATCCCTTTGACTCATGTTTTTAAAAACTTACATAAAATTAGTTTTTAGGGAATGTGTTACTACTAGAATTTGATATCCTGTTTTTAAATTAAAATAAAACTGAATAAAGATTAGTAGAAGCAACTGTAATATGCTTCCCCATAAGCTTTTTTGTCTCATCTTCCAAATATTTTTCAATTTAAATATGTATTTTTTACTAACACTATTATTTTGTAATATTTAATAATTAATTATTACATAATTATTAATTATGTAATAATTAATTATGTATAATTAATAATGTGGAGGAATTTCTCTCTTTTTTTAATTCCTTAAAAAGTGAATTACTGAAACGCATGAAATTAAATCCCTTCTCTTACTCTTTGACACAGCAGTAAATTGATCTAGGAATATTTTCTCAATAGAAGATAGTGGGTTTTTTTTTAAATTTTTAAACAAAGTTCTTAAAATCCTATTTACATATCAAGAGTTTTAGAGAAATAATATTAAAAATAATATTCACAGATACTTTTTATTTTGTGGCTGAATCCAGGTGATGCAAGATGCTTTGTGTAGGTGCTCTATTTCTGAGTTTTCTGGTAACAGTATTTCCTAGGAATCAAAAGCATAGGTCCTGTAATAAACTGCTTTGTTTGAAATCAGTTCACACCTTACATTACCAGTTTGATTTGGGGCAAGTTACTTAATTTTTCTGCACCTCAGATTCCTCAAAAGAGATGTAAGAATAGTAGTAGTATCTAGTTCATATGGTGGTTGTGATATCTTTTGCAGTGCCTAGGACATAGTAAACTTGCAGCAAATATTGAAGATATCCCACAAATGACTTGCCCAAGTTTTATAGCTAATAAATGGCAGAATGTGGTTTTAAAACCAGAAGAAATACCTTGAAAACCTGATTATTATTGTACCAGATTCCTCCTTTGTGTTTCCTACAAACTGATCTAATCAGTACTGAGTTTGAATTATTTTACCCACATCTGCATTACCTACAAGAAGTCTAGTTTAAGACTTCTCAGCATGTGATTCTCATGGATAGCAAAGAAAACTTCAGCAAGTTTGATCCATTTTAGATGTATCCCTGAATTTCCTACTCCATTCCTTTCCCCACACTTCCCTATTTTACTTTTCTTCACCTATCCTTTAACTATTTTCAATATTATAATTTTTAATTTAATATCATATTTATTGGGTGAAGATGGTGAATTAGGAAAGACACAGCAAAATTCTCCTCTGTGAAAAACACTAGATAAAAGACAGAGTACTCCAGAATAGCAGTTCCAAGATTCTACTGGCTGGACAAGGTCCACTACATCCACAGTAACTGTGTACTTGGTGAAACTGAGAAACTGTTTGGAATGAGTGAGTGCTTGAACTGCTGGGGAAACAGTGCTTGGTGACCGTCATTGGGAGAAACCTGGGGTCGGCATTTGGAAGTGGGTTAGTTTAAAACCTGGAAAGCAGCTGCAGATCTGGTAGAGAGAGCCTCACAGTTGAGCACAGTGCAGAGGGTCCTCCACACCCTGGGCATCTGCCTCAGTATCTGGTGTGGGTGATAGCCTTTCACACACCTGCAGCTAATTGTGCCAGAGCCAGGAATGGGATGCTGCAGCAGGCGGAGGATTGAGGAAGTGGGAAGTTACCATGCCCCATAGAGCCATCTTTTCAGAGGGCTGGAAGATGCCCCTTTGCAGCACCATGGCTGAGAGCTCCCCTTGGGGATTCTGCTCGCCTGTGACAACACGCAGTCTTCCTCAGCGGAGGCCCGAGGAGTACACGGCAGAGATGCGGGGTCCTGCACAGAAGGGCGAAGAGCCCTACACAAATCCCAGGGACTTGTGAGCCTCTAGCAGAGAGGGACTGTGGGGAATCTGAGCTGAAGGATTGGACTCATGCAACAGCACCATGGTATTACAGTCACAGCCCTGGGAAAGGCTGAGGGTTCTGAGTCTTAAAGCTGTCTTCCTTGCCTGACTGCACAGGGCATACCCTCCACCCTCAGGACTGGTGATCCCAATGCACATGGAAAATTAGTGCACTGATTGGACCTCTACAAGGTTTGGACCCCCACTGGCTGCATAGATGAAGTTGAGGAGTACTGACTTGAGGGTAATAGGTGGCTGGGGGGTGCCATCTGCTGGTAGGTTATGGAAAGTGCACTCCACCAAGCTGTAGCTCTGTCAAATTATACATAATTTTTCAAATAAGCCTGCATATACTAAAAGAACCCTATCAAGATAAGCAAATGCCAAGAGGCCAAAAGCAACAGAAAGTTTTAAAGCATACAAAGAAACCAAAAGATATGGATAATCCAAATGCCCAAATCAAAAAACCAAAGGAGACACAGAACTGGGAGCAGTTAATCAAAGAAGTAATCACAAACAACAAGATCATGACTCAGGAGATAAAGGACATGAAGAAGACCCTAGAAGTGTGTAAAGAGGAATTTGTAAGAGTAAATAAAAAAATGCATGGGCTTATGGAAATAAAAGAAATGGTTGATCAAATTGAAAAGATCCTGGAAACACATAGCAGCAGAATAGATGAACTCAAAGAACAAGTAAGTGAAATGGGAGAAAATGTTCTGGAGAGTTAAAGTACAAAAGAATGAATGGAGAAAAAAAAATCAGAAAATTTGAAATGGATCTCAGGGATATGATGGACAACATGAAGCACACAAATAGAAGAATCATTGGTGTTCCAGAAGGGTAAGAGAAGGGTAAAGGTCTAGGAAGAGTATTCAAAGACATTATTGGGGAAAACTTCCCAACCCCTCTACATGGCATAAACACACAAATCATAGATGCTCAATGATCTCCAAACAGAATAAATCCAAATAAATGCGCCTCTGAGACATATCCTGATCAGATTCTCAAATGTTGAAGAGAAGGAACAAGTTCTGAAAGCAGCAAGAGAGAAGCAATTCACCACATACAAGGGAAACAACATAAGACTAAATAATGAGTACTCACTGGCTACCATGGAGGCAAGAAGGCAGTGGTATGACATATTTAAAATTCTGAAAGAGAGAAATTGCCAACTGAGAATTCTTTATCCAGGAAAGCTCTCCTTAAGACTTGAGGGAGAGCTTAAAATCTTCACAGACAGACAAATGCTGAGAGAATTTGCTAACAAGAGACCTGCCCTACATGAGATTCTAAAGGGAGCCCTACCAGCAGAGGAAAAAAGAAAGGAGAGAGAGCTATGGAGAAGGGCTCAGAACCAAAGAGTTTTAGTAAAGGTAGGTTAAAGGAAATAAAGAGAGAGAGGGAAAAAATATATCTGACAAATAAAAACCAAAGGATATGATGGCTGATTCAAGAAATGCCTTCACAGTAATAACATTGAATGTGAATGGATTAAAATTCTCAATTAAGAGATATAGATTGGCAGAATGGATTAAATAATGTGAACCATCAATATGTTGCTTAGAAGAGACCCATCTTCAACACAGGGACACAAAGAAATTGAAAGTGAAAGGATGGAAAAAATATTTCATGCAAGCTACAGCCAAAAGAAAGCAGGAGTAGCAATATTGATCTCAGATAAAATAGACTTTAAATGCAAGGATGTCTGAAGAGACAAAGAAGGTCACTATATACTAATACAAGGGACAATTCAACAAAAAGAAATAACAATCATAAATGTCTATGCACCCAATCAAGGTGCACCAAAGTACATGAGACAAACATTCATACAACTGAAGGAAGCAACAGATGTTTTCACAATAATTGTGGGTGACTTCACTACATCACTCTCCTATAGATAGATGCAGAGGACCAATAAGGAAATTGAAAACCTAAACAATTTGATAAATGAATTTGACTTAACAGACATATATAGAACATTACATCCCAAATCACCAGGATATACATTCTTCTCTAGTGCTCACAGAGCTTTCTCCAGAATAGATCATATGTGGGGCCATAAAACAAGCCTCAATAAATTTAAAAAGATTGAAATTATCCAAAGTACATTCTCTGACCACAATGAAATGCAACTAGAGGTCAATAACCATCAAAGATTTAGAACATTCAGAAATATCTGGAGGTTAAACAACACACTCCTAAACAATCAGTGAGTAAAGAAGAAATATCAAGAGAAATTGCTAAATATCTAGAGACAAATGAAAATGAGAGCACAACATATCAAAACTTATGGGATGCAGTGAAGGTGGTATTGAGGGGAAAATTTATAGCTCTAAATGCATACATTAAAAAGGAAGAAAAAGCTAAAATCAAAGAATTAATGGAACAACTGAAGAAGCTAGAAAATGAACAGCAAACTAATCCTAAACCAAGTAGAAGAAAAGAAATAACAAGGATTAAAGCAGAAATAAATGACAGAGAGAATAAAAAAACAATAGAACAAATAAGACTAAAATTTGGTTCTTTAAGAAGATCAATAATATTGACAAGCCCCTAACTAGACTAACACAATCAAAATGAGAGTAGACCCAAATAAACAAAATAATGAGAGAGGTGACATTACTGCAGATCCCTAAGAAATTAAAAAAAACTTATAAGAGGATACTGTGAACAACTGTATGCCTACAAAATAGTTAATATAGAGGAAATGAACAATTTCCTGGAAGCAGATGAACAACCTAGACTGACCAGAGAAGTAACAGAAGACCTCAACAAACCAATCACAAGAAAAGAGAGCCAATCGGTCAACAAAAAAGCTTCCCACAAATAAATGCCCAGAGGCAGATGGCTTCACAGGGGAATTCTACCAAACTTTCCAAAAAGAACTGACACCAATCTTACTTAAACGCTTTCAAAACATTGAATAAAATGGAACACTACCTAACTCATTTTATGAAGCTAACATCACTCTAATATCACAACCAGATAAAGATGCTACAAGAAAGGAAAACCACAGGCCAATCTCCCTCATGAATATAGATGCAAAAATTCTCAAAAACATACCTGCAAATCGAATCCAAAGACATACTAAAAAAACCATACACCATGACCAAGTGGGATTCGTCCCAGGCATGCAAGGATGGTTCAACATAAGAACATCAATCAATGTAATACAACACATAACCAAATCAAAAGAGAAAAATCAGATAATCATCTCAATAGATGCTGAAAAAGCATTTGACAAAATCCAGCATCCTTTTTTGATGAAAACACTTCAAAAGGTAGGAATTGAAGGAAACTTCCTCAATATAGTAAAGGGCATATACTAAAAACCCACAGCCAGCATAGTACTCAATGGCAAGAGACTGAAAGCCTTCCCTCTAAGATCAGGAATGAGACAAGGATGCCTGGTGTCACCACTGTTTTCAAAATTGTGCTAGAAGTTCTCTAGCCTGATCAATCTGGCAAGACAGAGAAGTAAAAGGCATCCAAATTGGAAAGGAAGAAGTAAAACTGTTATTATTTGCTGATGATATGATCTTATATCTGGAATCTCTGAGAAATCAATGACACAGCTACTTGATCTTACACCCAAAGCACAAGCAACAAAAGAAAAAATAGATAAATGGGAACTCCTCAAACTTAAAAGCTTCTGTACCACAAAGGAATTTGTCAAAAAGGTGAAGAGGCAGCCAACTCAATGGGAAAAAATATTTGGAAACCATGTATCTGACAAAAGACTGACATCTTGCATATATAAAGAAATTCTAGAACTCAAGGACAATAATACAGACAGCCCAATTATAAAATGGGCAAAAGACATGAAAAGACAGTTCTCTGAAGAAGAAATTCAAATAGGCAAAAAAGACATGAAAAAATGTTCAGCTTCACTAGCTATCAGGGAGATGCAAATTAAGACCACAATGAGATATCATCTCACACTAATTAGATTGGCTGCCATTAAACAAACAGGAAACTACAAATGTTGGAGAGCATGTGGAGAAATTGGAACTCTTATTCATTGTTGGTGGGACTGTATAATGGTACAGCCACTCTGGAAGACAGTCTGGCGGTTCCTTAGAAAACTAGATACAGAGTTACCCTTTGATCCAGCAATTGCACTTCTCTGTATATACCCAGAAGATCTGAAAGCAGTGACACAAACAGATATCTGCATGCCAATGTTCACAGCAGCATTATTCACAATTGCCAAGAGATGGAAACAACCCAAATGTCCTTCAACAGATGAGCAGATAAACAAAATGTGGGATATACACATGATGGAATACTATGCAGCAGTAAGAAGGAACGATGTCTTGAAACATATGACAACATGGATGAAACTTGGAGACATAATGCTGAGTGAAATAAGCCAGGCACAAAAAAAAACAAAAACAAAAACAGAGAGAGAGATTGTATGTTACCACTAGTATGAACTCTGTGAAAAATGTAAAAATAAGTGGTTTATATCGTAGAATGTAGGGGACCTAGTGATAGACAGCAAATAGTGAAGGGGGAATGATAATCTAATAAGAACAGATAAGTTATGGAGGGTAAACTTAATGTTAATGGGAATGCTCATGAATGACTATGGTTTGTTAATTTTGGGGGGGTTTGGTAGGAACAAGTTGGCAGCAATGTAGTTATTTTAAGTTAACTGTTTTTCTTATTCCTTTGTTTGGTTATAGTTTATTTTCTTGGGGTAGAGTAGGAACATATTAGAAGCAATGTAGTTATTTTAGGTTAGTTGTTTTTCTTATTCCTTTGTTTGGTTATGGTTTGTTAATTTTCTTGGAGTAGGGTAGGAAGCAGTATAGTTATTTTAGGTTACTTTTTTTCCTTATTCCTTTGGGTTTTGTTTGAAATGTTGTTTTTTACTGTTCTTTAATTTTTTGATAAATTTAAAAAAATAATTACTAAAGAGATACTAAAAATATATTTATTTATTTATTACTAATAATTCTTATGAGTAAGATGAAAATGTGGCATTGTTAAAGTTCTTGTACTACACGTTCTCATTTATTGATTCTGTTTAAAAATGTTAACATTCCATGGGTATAAGGAACAACAAAAAATCTCCTGAGAATATTTCCCTCATTTATGAAAGGTACTCCCAGAGGTTCTTTGGTAAGATGTTAGCTATTAAATTGCCTAACAATTGAGATACTATTGGGACAAAAATTTAGTGTATTAATGGTAGGTTCTGAAATCGGAGAAATGTATAGAAAACCAAAAGCATTGAAAATGAGTCCATTATTTCCTCACTTTCAGATGTTTCTTGAGTCCCAGACACATTATTGTGTTCGTTCTTTTATTTTCCGACCCATTTCTTATTTATATGGATTTTTATTTAATGCATCAAAGGTAAGAAGCCAAGCATGTTTAAATATTCCATCAACAAACAATTGATGAAAAATAAATTTTTCCTATTAGAAATTAGGGAATCTTAGAAGATTTAAAAAACAATTATTTTGTTTATACTATTGGCTTTATTTTTACAAGAAAAATAGTTAAATTTTTATTCTAAAATGTGTAAGATATTCTATAATATACATGTGGGAATTTGTTACAAACCCATGTGAAAATATTTCACAAATACAATGCCTTTGGTAGAATATTTGGAGGAAAAAATGCTAAAAATTTTAATTATATTGCCAAAAAAAAAAGCTAAATAAAAGGAACAACCAACAAACTAAAATTAATTAAAAGGAAAAATGAAACAAACAGAATTATTTAATTCATTAACTAAAGTATAAGTATAGAAAGTATTTCTAAAAATCACCTAAAAGATGAAAAGTTAAAATCAGTAAAAAAAATTTGAATTAAGAACAGTAAAATGGAACTTCCTGCCATTTCAGATATCAAAACATATCCTAAAGCTTGAATAATAATAACTGCTGTTCCTGGTACAGAAATGTATAGTAAGATCAAAGAAAAAAAATAAAAATATTTCTTCATATGTAGTAGGAGATCTTGACACATCAGAAGTTATTTAAAGAGTTAGAAGTATATTATATTACATAAAGAGATAATCATAAGTGGAAATTTTAAAAATACCAGAAAAATATGAATAAAAATTCATTCTATTTAGAATAAGGATCAGATTTCTAATCTTATGAACAGAAGAAGTATTGTTCAAAGTTGTATTGATATCCATTATTATATAATAAATTATTCCAAAACTTAGCAGCCAAAAAAACAAGAAATATACATCTCACCATTCCCATGGGTCAGAATTTTGAAAGCACCTTAGCTGTTGGTTGTGGTTCCAAGTCTTTCATGAAGTTTCAGTCAAGATTTCAGTTAGGATGTGGTCATTGGAAGGGTTGACTGAGACCAAAAATCTACTTCCAAGTTGCTTCACTTGCATGTCTGGTGACAGAAAGTCCCCAGTTTCTTGTTGGATGTTGGCAGGAGGCCTCAGTTCTTTGCCACGTGGAGCTCCTCCAAAGGGCTGCTTGACTGTCCTCAAGACTGGAAGCTGGCTTACTCCAGAGTGAATGATAAAAGAGACAGAGAAATAAAGGACAAAACAGAAGCTGCAAAGTTTCTTTCTTTTTTGACTAATCCTTGAAAATAATGTACCGTCACTTCAGTGTTCTAATGGTCACACTGGCCAAACTTGATACATTATGACAGGGTATTATAAATGGCATGAATACCAGGAGATGGGGATCCTTGGGGAAATTCTGGCAGACTACCTACCTCAGGCTGCTCACTTGTTCTCAGTATTTTTGGAAAAAAAACACTTATCCCAAAATTTTCATCCCATTACATCATCAGCTCAAAGTCCAGGATCTCATCATTTAAATCAGTTCCAGGTATGAATGAGGCACCTGGGGCATATTTCCTCTAGTACAGGTCCTCACAATCTGAAGATTTATGAATCAAATAAATGAGTCATCTGCTCTCCACACAACCAATATACAGTGGTAGGACAAATATAGGACAACTGTTGTAGGCATGCCTCTTCAGAAAGGGAGAAAATGGGAGGCACAAGGGAGTCATTAGTGCATAGAAATTCTGAAATTCAGCTGGGGCATGTGTTGGAAGTTTCTTAATTAGACAAAGGACCTTGAAATAATTAAACATGGCTCCTCACTCCACCCTCAGGGCTCTCAGTTTTAACTGCTAAGTCATCCTTCATTTTAGATAAAAGGTGGCACAGGTTATTAATTGAATTGTTTTCTCAAGCTGATTCCTGCCTGTGGAACTTTGAGGACACAAAGTCCTCTTTTAATTGTGTACTGTTTCTGTACCTCTCAGACTCATATGGTGATGTTTTCTGCTGATATAATTCTATTGAAAACTTGTGGGTCTCCTGTCTTACCAGAATTCATTCTATGGGACAAAAGCCCCACATGCAAATTTATTTGATGTAATCCCTTCTCTATTTCTAGCTTGTGCTGACACTACCAAGGGAAGACACTCCTAAACAATTTTGAATGCCTTATTGTTTGACCAAATGGTTCTCTGAATTACTACCTTTGATATTTCTAAGTTCTTCACAAAGGCTTTTCCAGTGATACCCCTAGATTCATCCTTAGACAATATTTTCCTAGCTGTCCCCTGAAAATGCTCTTTGCCCAGGAGCTTTATCTTTTTTTTTAAATTCATTTTTATTGAGATATATTCACATACCATGCAGTCATACAAAGTATACATTCAGTTGTTCACAGTACCATTACATAGTTGTGCGTTCATCACCAAAATTAATTTTTGAACATTTTCATTACCACACACACAAAAATAATAAGAATAAAAATTAAAGTGAAAAGAACAATTAAAGTAAAAAAGGATACTGGGTGCCTTTTTTTTTTTTTTTTTGCCCCCATTTTTCTACTCATCCATCCATACACTGGACAAAGTGGAGTGTGGTCCATATGGCTTTCCCAATCACATTGTCACCTCTCATAAGCTGCATTTTTATACAATTGTCTTCAAGATTCATGGGTTCTGGGTTGTAGTTTGATAGTTTCAGGTATTTACTGCTAGCTATTCCAATTCATTAGAACCTAAAAAGGGTTGTCTATATTGTGCGTAAGAGTGCCCACCAGAGTGACCTCTCGTTTCCTTTTGGAATCTCTCTGCCACTTTCATTTCCTTTCACATCCCCCTTTTGGTCAAGAAGATGTTCTCCATCCCACGATGCCGGGTCTACATTCCTCCCTGGGAGTCATATTCCATGTTGCCAGGAAGATTCACTCCCCTGGGTGTCAGATCAAACATAGTGGGGAGAGCAGTGATTTCACCTGCCAAGTTGGCTTAGCTAGAGAGAGAGGGCCACATCTGAGCAACAAGGAGGCATTCAGGAGGAGGCTCTTAGGCACAATTATAGGCAGGCCTAGCCTCCCAGAAGCTTTATCTGGATTTTAGCATTATTTGCCACTTGGTAGGCTTGGATTTGCAAAAGCAGCATGTCCTATTTCCTTTTTGTGTAGTGGTCCTTCCTTTAGCTTATCTCCCTACTCTCACATTTTCCTGTAAGCAACAAGAATAAACCATATGTCTTCAGTATTTCACATGAAAATATCCTTGGTTAGATCACACAGTTTATTAGGTATATTTTCTACTTTCCACATTGCTACAGGCAACAGTATTGATAAACTCTATGACATTATATAACAAGGAACTGCTTTCATCCAGTTTCCAAAAGGATTTTTCCCATGTATTTTTTAATTCAATTTTATTGAGATATATTCACATACCATACATTCATCTACGGTGTACAGTCAGTTGTTCAGAGTACCATTATATATCTGTGCGTTCATCACCACACTCAATTTTTGAACATTTTCATTAACACACACAATAAAGAATAAGAATAAAAGTTAAAGTAAAAAAGAACACCCAAAACATCCCATACCCCCCATCCCTCCCTATTATTCATTTAACTTTTGTCCTTAGTTTTTCTATTCGGCTGTCCATACACTGTATAAAGGGAGTGGGAGCCACAAAGTATTCACAATCACATGGTCACACAGTGTAATGATTATAGTTATATAATCATCTTCAAGAATAAAGGCTACTGGGTCACAGTTCAACAGTTTCAGGTATTTCCTTCTAGCTATTCCATTATATATCTATATAATGCATAAGAATAACCTCCAGAATGACCTCTCAACTCTATTTGTGATTTCTGAGTCACTGAAACTTTATTTTGTTTCCTTTCTCTTCCCCATTTTGATGCAAGAAGGCTTTCTCAATCCCATGACACCAGGGCCAATCTCATCCCCAAAAGTCATGTTCCACATTGCCAGACTCAATTCTCAGAGTTTGCACATTATAGTTAGTCCATATAAGTGAGACATTATAATGTTTTTCTTTCTATATCTGGTTTATTTCACTCAACATACTGCCCTCAATGTCCATTCACCTCACAACTTCTTTCCTTCTTGTAGCAGCAGGTCAATATTCCATTGTATGTATACACCACAGTTCACCATTCTGTTTATCAGTTGATGTAGCCTTAGACCACCTCCCTCCCCTGCAAATCGTGAATACTGACACCATATACCCCACTGTGCAAATGTCCATTCATGTCCCTCTTTTCATTCTTCCATGTATATACCCAATAACAGGGTTGCAGGACCATATGGCAACCCCATTCTTAGGTTCCTGTGGAACCACCACACTGCCCTCCAGATGGGCTGCACCATTCTACTTCCCCCCCAATGGTGATTAGGTACATCTGTTTCTCCACATTTTCTCCAGCACTTGTATCCCTGTTTATTTTTTAGACAATTTTATTCACTCACCATGCATTCCATCCTAAGTAAACAATCAGTGGTTCCCTGTATAATCACATAGTTATGTATTCACCACCACTATCTATATAAGGACATTTCCATTTCTTCCAGAAAGAGGAAGAGGTGAAAAAAAGTAAAAAGAAAAAAGAAAAAGAAGAAAAAAATGACAACTAAAAAGCCACACACACAAAAAAAATTAAAACACAATAAAAAAGCCAGACAACACCACCAATGCCAAGAATCCCATCCTCTCCCTTATACCCCCCTCTTATAGGCATTTAGCTTTGGTGTATTGCTTTGGTACATTAAAAGAAGCATAATACAATGTTTCTGTTAACTATAGTCTCTAGTTTGCATTGATTTATTTTTTCCCCAATACCACCCCATTTCTAACACCTTGCAAAGTTGACATTCATTTGTTCTCCCTCTTATAAAAACATATTTGTACATATGATCATAATCATTGACCACTCTAGGTTTCACTAAGTTATACAGTTCCAATCTTTATCTTCTATCTTTCCTTCCAGATCACCAGGCAAGAACTGGAGTTGGTACCTTTTTCTGTGTGCTGCTTTTCTTGGGCCCCTTTTTCTCCTTGAAATCATTTTTTCCCTTGGTTTCTGATGCATCATACTCTCATAACTTTTGTTTTTTACTACCAAGCTGTTGTTTTCCTTATTATTATTTTATGTTTTACTCTCAACTGAGACCAAATTTCTCTAAACCCAGTGGGCCCAAATATGCCTAAAGTGGTGGGGATGTGAATGTTTAGTTCAAAGGGTTTAATTCTTCAAAGAGGCGGAGATGAGAGAGACAGAGGCTTTAAGTGGAATGGTTCAGATGGCTTGTATAGCTGTCTTCAGGTTTTGATGATACTCCCTTGGGCAAGTCATTCTTCTCACTAGAGAAGCAGTTGATACAATGGTTGAGAAAGCAGGTTTGAAGGAGTGGTTTTCAAACTTCAGAGTCTGTCATCATTTAGGGATCTTATAAAAAAGATGCATTTCTTGGTTTCACTTCCTAGAGATTCCGATTTAATACATTTCAAGTGTTGCTCAACATATTTAGTCTCAGCAAGCTGGGGTGCAAGGACAGGGCTTTCCCTATATTCTGAACCAAACATGTTATGTAAAGTCATGTTTGTAAAAACCAGCACAGCTGTTTCAGAGATGTAATTTATGAGCTTTTAAATCTCCCCAGTAAGCAAGCCTGTTATGCATGCCTTTGATGGAAATAAGATGAATGTGACAATTTCTTCTCTAGTAGGGAATAGGTATGGAACAAAAGAGATCTATAAGAGTTGGGAACTGGAAAAAGGAGGAATAAGAAGAAAGCTATCGTTTATTGAGCTGTACTATGTTTTACACACATGCCAAATGCCTATAAGTGCCCCTTTGTACAATCACAGTAACCCTGTTGCAAATGGAAGGGTTACTCTCTTGATTTTTTTAAATAAAATAAAACAATAAAGAGCCAAGACACATGAGATGATTGTTATATTTGACCCTGAAGCTGATGTTTGTTCTACCATGCATTCTCCCCAGCTGAGAAATGTTAAATGTGGATGGTAGGAGAACAGTGGTTTTATATACATTGATTTTGAAAATTGTATTAAGTTTAAGGGCTCCAAGTATTGCTTCAGGTAGGGGGCTCTGAGTATCAGAAGACGGGGGGGGGGGGAAATATTTTCAGAGAGGAAGACTTGGGTAGGAAAACTGCAGCCTCCTAGTCCTAACCCATTGGTTCTGGGGAAGTCTCAGACATGCCTAGCAGCCATCTCCCAGTCCTCACCTATCTCCCCCCTTCTTTTCTATTACGTGCAGATGTTTCAGTATGTTTCCATTCTGCAGCCTAGGGATATGATAGGCTTGACCATACTTTAAAACCTGAAGCAAGAAATAAGCAGTTCCAGCTGCTTATTAGGGGGAGAATTGTGTTCCCACGATGCACCATATAGCAACTCACTCCATAATCAGGTGGGGAACATGTTACCATTTCTATCCCAGGTGAATCAAACATTTGTGGAAAATTATAAATTATATCTGATCAGTGGGAAGATGCAGAAAGAACCAAGGTGATTATGGCTCCAAAATGTTCATCTTTCTAAATTATGTGAATACAGGTAACCATAACTCAGTTTGTGGACAGAAAATTCAGTCTTTCCTGGGCTTTGTCTGTATAAACCAGCAAATTTTTCCGCAGAATATATAATTAAGAAAAATATTCCACGGAAATACAGATCTAAGTAAAATGTAGATGTTACCTGAAAATTTATCATACCAATATCTTTTAGAGAGTAGCATGGAAATTAATTGCTTGGGAACTTTTGTGTTTAGGGTGACATAACAAGAAGGTAATATACCTTTCACACAGCAGAGATTTGCCAAAAAGAAAACAAAAAAATTCCATTTACGACAAGAGTTTGTAACTAGTTTATAACTTACTATTCAGCATTCAGAAAATTTCACCTATAACATAGTATCAGCAATAATATTCAGAAACAAATGCAGATTGGTGCAGGAGTACTCTGCTGGAAATTTAAGTATTTTAAGTTTTGTCTTAACTCACTTGATTTTCCAATATACGAGAATTGCATTCTTGTAATATTCAATGAATATTAGAACAGCCTAAAGCACAATTTGTGTTCAGTTGTGAAATGGAGTTAGATGCCCTGCCTCTCCCAGAGGCTGGTACTGTGGAATTGTGAACTCATGGGCTTGACCCATCTTCAACTTTATTTGATAAAGCCAAATTAAATTGACTTAGAGATGTCTTTTCATAATGCGCTGACACCGGCTGGATATGGACTGCATTAAAGACGCCCTCAGGCCAGAGTGGGCAGGAAATCCTCCCACTGGAAAGACATTTAAGGAATACATCTAGTTATTCACTTTGCTGAGCTCATGATTTCTAGCTTGTGGACACATACAGATAGTCTTTCAAAAATTACTGAAAAATGAAACATTTACAGTCTTGAGCAATCTCAACATTCTTTATGCAATTTTATACTCTAAATTTGCTAAGATTATAAATTTGAATTCAATAGTAGAATGTAATTTTAAATGTTCCATAAATAAAATTGTCTTAGATTCTTCTCACATGTCTAATTCTGCAAAATTTTATTGCATTACTCCACAGTGATTTGCAAATTTATCAGCATATGTACATATTTCCATTTCCATTGTACAAATGTAGATGCATATTAAATAAAGTGTATGTTTCCTGTACTATATAATAATCCAATTACCAATAGTTAATTAAACCAGAACTTAATAGCCATTCTTGGTCTATTTAATTGATAAAATTATTTTATTTTGACCTTTCAAACTGTATTCATGTCATTTATTACTAAAATCCTAGTGAGTTGTGTGTGTGTTTGTGTTTATACTCTAAAATATATCTAAATATGATCCATGCAAAGGGTAAGCATGCAAATTGTAAGAATCAAAATAAGCCTCTTAAATAGCTACTATTTAAAATTCATTTAAAATATTTTCTGAATTTTGGTATAATACATTGTTGATGAAAGAAATAACCAGGAGACTTGCTGCAAAGGCAAGAAATGAAACATGCATGTCAGAGCAGAGATAAGAAATAGTACCTGCTCAAGAGCTGGGACTTAGGGAGTGGCTTATATGGGCTATCTGGGAGTCGGGCTGCCTTGGGAGGGGGTAGGGCATGGTTAGGTGTGCTCTTATGATGGAGTGTCCTTGGAAACATCTAGCCAGTTCAGATACCATAGCGGAGCTGAGTATCCTTGGATCTGGCTAGTTCAGATACTATAGAAGCAGGATGTTCGTTAGCAGACCTTTTAGTGCGTGTGGCTGGCTTAAACTGGTTGCTTTTGTCTTGCGGGTGCTGCAGCTGCAGAAGTGTTCCAGGCTCACTTGGCAGGCAACACAAAGGATCAGTGGTATGTCAAGTTGGAACAGTGGCTGCTTTACCTCTCAGTTCCATCTGATTCTCGGTCAACTCGGCTGTTGCGCAGATTAAGATGGTTGGTGTAGTCATTAACCGTTCCATTTTCACAACATCTGGAAAAACAAAGATAGAAAATTTTGTTGAATGCTAGAGAGTATTTATCAACTATTCTTTATAAGGCTTTACTTTTGAAATGGGGAAAACGATAAACAACGATTTGTATAATTATTTCCAAGTTAATACGGCACTTACAGCTTGAGTTTTATGTTATTTCTTGAGATTTATGTTATTTCTCAAAACAGCTATTCTATGATAATTTTAAAATCCTGTTACCACTAATCCTCAGATTCCCTACGTATTGTGCATTAAATAATATATCATTATGGCTTCTATAATTTTTTCTATTATAAAAAAATGTTGGTTTTGACATTTTCTTTTTAAAAGTTTTATGTCAAACGGTTGCTTCTATGCCTTTTAAATTTGGGGAGTGGTTAATAAAACACAGTCTAATTTTTACTTGAAATTAAGTACACAGATCATTATTAAATACATGTTCACTAGCTTACCAAATATCAACTGATCTATCAGGAATATGGCTGCAGAGTTTTCGTATAAAGAGCACTTTCTCCCTGCATTTTATTTCTATTACAACTCAGAAGAAATGTTGTTTTTTTTTTTTTTTTCAAGTTGGAAAAGCAGACCATCACTCAAACACAGAATTATCTAAAAAACCTATGAACTGAAAACAAGAATCTACAAATTGAATGGACTTTTATAGAACATATTATCTCCAACTCTCTTAATTTCTCTGAGTGAAAGAATATTTGAAGGAGTTAATTTCTGTTAATTTTAGTACTCAAATGTTTCCTCTAATACATTCATTTTTATAAACTCTTGCTGCCAGTCTTTGTACTCTTTTTTACATACCTTTGTAAACCATAAATATTTACTGAACACCTATAAGTACTAGATATTATGTTAGGTGCAGTGGATTCAGCAATTATTAGAAAATCTTTCTGTTTTTGTGGAGTTCACAGAACACTGAGTGAAACCAAGAAGAAATGAAAAAAAAATATTTAATAGTACTGTAATAACAACAAAAAAAAGTGGGGGAAGAGGGAGTATGTGGAGCAGACACAGAAAAAAAAATAATGGTCCCCATGTAAATTATCTTCTAAATGGGGACCCAGATACCACATTAGAGTTATTAAAGTTATGGAAAGAATTTTCTAGTCAAGGTGAACAATGTGCATTAAAATTTACAGATGAGAGAGAATTGTGCAATGTAGACACTGTAAAGACATTCAGTGTGATTGAGTCATAGAGTCTGAGGAGGTTAGATTCAGTGTTAAGAATAGAGACATAAGCAGGAGCCAAAGTATTCATATACTTAGGAGGCATATCCAACAGATTGGGATTATTCTTAAGAGAAATGAGGGAAGCATTGAATGGAATTTTAAGAAGGCTGGGCATGGACCAATTTTCACTTTAGAAAGATCATTCTGGTTGTCGGTAGAGAATGACAAGACTGGAGGTATCAAGAAAAGCTGGAGGAAGTGGAGAGGGAAATATTATCAATTCAGGTGGAATATGAGGGAGATGAATAGTAATGTACTGACCTAAGAGATATTTAGAAAGTAATTATTTAAAGCCTATGGGAGGTGAAGTTGGTAAGGCTGATGCCTTTGTTTGGGTGTTGGATAGCAGAGAAAATCCCTCTTACTGGGATAGGGAATAGAAGCAGTGAATTAGTTGGGGGTATGTGTATGAGTAATAGTTTCAGAATAAGTTTGAATTTCTTCTGTAAAATCCA
This sequence comes from Choloepus didactylus, assembly GCF_015220235.1. Lineage (NCBI taxonomy): Eukaryota > Metazoa > Chordata > Mammalia > Pilosa > Megalonychidae > Choloepus > Choloepus didactylus. The sequence goes on from NC_051308.1 coordinate 23,324,105, forward strand.
AATGAGATGTCAGTGATATAGCCTTAGATTTCAGGTGGAGATATGGATTTAGAAGTCATCCATACATAAATGGTAATTGAAGTCATTGGAATGGACAAATCATTCAGAGAAACCATATGGAATAAAAAGAGAGGAAATGTCAAAGACTGCACCCCCAAGGATCATTAGTAGTTGCCAAGGGGCCTATAATTGAGAAAGATTGGGAGACTAAGAAGATCCAAAAATATATGGTGTTGTGAAAACCCTGTAAAGATGTATTTTAAGAAGTGAATGGTGAGCAACATCAAAGGCTGCTGAACAGTCAGGTGATATGAAGATGTGATGCGAAGACTGAGAAATATCCATTGGATTTCACAACAGTGAGGTCTTTAATGATCTTTGCAAGAACAGTTTCAGTAATATGGAGACTGAAAATTTAAATGTGATAAGAAGGAGAAAGTGTACTCTAGACAGAATTTGTATTTACAAGTAAGGAATAATAGATTTTATTGTGTTGACCTGACCCCTTTTGTATACTTGATTATCTTAAGTCTGGATATTCTGAGTCATTAGAAGATGCTTGTTCATAATTTTTACTCATGTCATAGCTGTAACATGGATAATTTATTATAATAATATTAATAAATATGTATGAAACAATACTTGTGGCCACACCATGTTCTTTTATTCTTCACAACTAATCTCTGTAGTAGACATAGTAAAGCCATACAACAGCTCAGCTCAGGAGACTGAGGCACAGAGAGGTTAACTAGCTTGTCCAAGGTCATAGAGCTGCTAGGTAGCAGAGCTGGGGTTCGGCTTCCTCACTAAGTCACATTGACTGCTTGTGCTCACTGTGAAGTAAGGAAGCCCCAAAGTGTCAGCCAGGCTATGGGACTTTCAAACGTTATTGAATATTTTGCACTCCAAGGACCTATATTCCTGCCTCATCTACCTCACATGAGAACTTACCTCTCTCAGCTTGTTTTTACAGGATTATTAATATTATTTTAATATTAATAATATTAATAATATACAACCATGCATTTTTCTCTCTATGAAACTAACACGAATTGACCACTGCACTCTCATTGGACATTTAACAAAATTTGTAAAAATTCTGCATCTTTTTGATGAAAATAATTAGGTGTGTGCACAAGTAAAGTGTAATACACCTAGATAGAATAAAAACCATGTTAGGGTAGCAATGCAAAAATGGTACGGTTACTGGGTTTTGCTCTGGAGCATATACATTGAGGTAAGGTCTACCCAGATCACATGGCTGGGACACTTAAAGTCCTTCTGCCTCAGAGCAGGAGGGCAACAAAGGTAAAATGAGTGAGACTACTCCCTGAGATGAGAACTATATACATTTTGCAGTATCTTAACCTTAAGGTGTGATATGTTGAACATAGATGGATAGAGACAGAGAAAGAGAGGATAGGGGGATAGAGACGGGAATAGAGGTAGGTATAGACATAGAGGCAGGTATAGCTATTGATATGGATATGGATATATCCATATAGTATACTTTGGCAATCTGGTAGCAATTTTAAATCCTCCTTTCTTATCTGGTGAAAATACTGAAATCCTAAAGTTCTGTTCTAATTCACTTTTCAGGACCTATCCTATGTTTAAATTAATAATTTTTGCTTTCCTTTTACACTTAAAGTACAATCTGAAATACCCAAATTTTTATTATTTGATATTTATGGAAGAATTATCTAAATAATGGTTTGTACATGTTTATCAGCTTTCCTAGACAAGAGAGAGGATTGCAACCCACAGCTTTCTGTTTATCCCCTTTGTCTACATTTTGTTGGCCAGCTGCACTCTCTGCCATTATCAACATTTTGTTTGTTCTGGTAGTGGAAAGGTTTTAACTTTTTTTGCAAGGAGTCACTTTAAATTTGGTATCTCTCTGAAGATGCCTCTCCCCAAGATAATTCACTCATCTTTTCTGGCTCAGAAATTCTGGTCATATTTAATAATCTTATGATCATAATTGCATGTTCTACACAAGTACAATTTTTCTACAAAATAGACATAATCTGGAACATATACCCTTTGATCCATGTGTGTATTTGCCTAAAATGAAAAAAAATAGTATATTTAGAAGACTTAGAGTCATTCGGGACCCTTTCCATTAGATATTATTTTAAGGACTAATACATATGAATCCATAATTTCTTTTCTTCAAGAAAGGGTTAAATGATTTGTATATGTTAAAAAGAAAATTCACACATAAATTTGGTACTGGCCTAATTGATATTGACTTAGACATTTTTTAAGATTTTAAAGACATTCTTATAATCTTGGTTATTCATGTATTGATTGATTAATAGGATCACAATTTTATTCTTTTACATATTCATCAGCAAAACAATAACAGGATGATGGTGATGATAACTTTTAGGTCAATGAATTCAATTTTTATATCTCTTAAATATTCAACTAAACATTTCTTATTTATTAAATAATAGAATTAAGTTAAATGAAGTCTAAGCCTCCTTCTAGTTCTACCAATCTATTTTTATAATTTGCTGAACTTATTTTGTGCAAAACAGTGTGCTGGAAGCTTGGGAGGGTCTAAAGGGACATACCTTCTAAGGTTTATAATCTAAATATAAACTTCTACCTTGACTAAAAGTAGAGAGTAATAATTACATGCCATAAGAGAGAGGAAGATATATTGTTATGGGATTTCAGAGAAGGAATAAGCTGTTTCTAGTTGGAAAAAGTAATATACACAATTACCAGAAAGAAATATGAAATTTTTGCTCTGCTCTATATGTTGATCATGGAGTTTGGCTAAATTATAAATTGCATTTAAAAATATTACATGTTGAATTTTTCAACAAAGAAAATGTATTCATATTTTTTTCTCCTCTATAGGTTTTTTTTTTGCTGATCCATGAATTGAGTCTTCATTAAGTTTTGCAGACCCACTAGCAGGATGTGAAAGACACAAGACAATTAACCAATCCCTGAAGTCAGGTAATTTCTTTTAATTTGGCTTCTGATTTCTGGCATCTAGAATGGTACCTTTATATAGAAAGTATTCCATAAATGTTTGACATGGAAATCCTGCTGCTATTTAGAATGTTTAGTACTTACAAGAGGTTCAGAATACCTTATAATAAAGAAGAAATGGATTGTAATTTCAAGATACCTTTCCTCATTCATCCTTTCTACCACTTGTCCAAGCAGAAGACATTGACTCACTTTAATCTCTTTAAAAATCATTATTAATATTACATTAAAATTTTCCCTCTGTTCTATTCTTTCTTTATTTTGAAAGGAGTATGATGTGGATATTTAAGCATGTGAATTTATCCAGCATGCTTCTTACAAGTTTTTTTTGTTCATTCCATGTCTTTGTTTTCTTTAATGCTGTATTCTGGGAGAATTTTTTTGGTTTGATCAATGTTATCTCTCCACTTCTAGCTATGCCTATTATTGTTTAACTGAGTTTTTCATTCATTTATTTGTTTATTTCAACCATCATATTTTAACTTCTAAAATATCAATATGACCTGTATTTGTTTCATAGATATGAATTTATATTTCAGAGGACATATATTTAAAATCCTTTGTATTATGATTGTGTTTTCTCTGTTTCTGTGGGTGATATTTTTCTGTATGCTGAGTTTGTTGACTCTTGTTCATGGTACTGATTTTCCTTAAATGTTTGGTGTTCTTTGTTCTGTTATTATTTAGGATTCCCCTTTCCTCTATTTAGGGATTCTATTTCTGTTTATAATGGCTTGTCTACAGTGATTGTGGGAAAAGAATGTTGGAAGAGCTGAAGGACAGGGTATGCCTGTATCCCCGTTTTTCTGTGGAGTCCAACAGGTACTTCTTGTTGATCCATCCACATGCTATTTGCCTTCTTGGAATTAGATCAGATCATTCTGAGTGGGAAGAGTGGGTGGTGGGCTGATATATTTGGCAGTGTCAATATTAAGAATGTACCCCATGCTTATCTTTTCTCTAATTTATTAGATTATGAAAATACTTTCTAATAATTCCTTTTGCCATCCCTCAGAATGTTGGGCATTGAATTCACAGTCGGTGATTATGAATTTAAACATATAAAAGGAAGCCAAAATATAAATATTGCAGTGTATAATGCATAAAGGGCCATACTGTGACATAATAAATATTAATATTAGTTCAATAATATTATAGTCATATGTGCTATTTTGAAATCTTTTTAATTTTGGTCATGACTTAATATCTTTCTCAGTTGTAGTCATTCACAAAAATATTAATTATTGTTAAGTACTAATACTTTGAAAATTCCTGATTAAAAATGTCTACACCTGAACAGGTGGCTTAACCATACATTCTGTCTTATTTGCTAGATATCCTGTCAGGTTTCATTAGCGTTTTAGTGTGGCATAAATGATGGCAAAGATGAATCAAATGAATAAGTGAGTGACTGAATATTAGTAAATGTTATTGCTAAGGGAATTACCAAATTGGAATGTGGGTGTATTATGGTATGAACAGACTACTACATTAGAAGGAAAACAGAGTTTGGAATTCTGAAGTAGTAACACTTAATAATTTTACTCTTGACAAATCTATTGCTTAACAGCAACAACACTCCCAGGCCCCAAAAACCTTTCTTTACGCTAATTTTTTTCTACCTAAAATAGATCCAAATACTCCAGTATTTTCAAAAATGCCAGCTTCTGCAATAGAATTTTTGCAATATTATTTGAGTGTGCTTCTAACTTCACAATTTAGCACTAAAACCACATTATATAATTACTTTAAGATGAACCGTTCCCTGTGAGAATAGTGCTTTCCAATTTCAAGAAGCTGGGCAGTCTGCAAGTTGATAGAAAATAAAGTTTGGATGGCTCTTGAATAACCAATCAGATGCTGTTTTGCAAGGAGGTATTTTTTCCTAATGTAGCTCAAGATATTACATACATAATTATTGTATAGCTGTGTGTGTGTGAATACCAAATATATATATATATATTTAGTTGAAAGGCTCAAACGTCGTAGTTGTTCTGACTCTGGGTTAAGAAATGCATATTTATGTGACCCTGCATCCTTGCTGTTAGCATGCATACCACTCAATTCCCAGGTGGTTTGAAAAATAGGCTGGGGAATTTTACTTTACTTTCAGTTTGTTCAATAAATTCAGGATACCATTCTTTGGTACTATGCATGTATTATTACCAATGTGTACATAAATGTTAGCTAGTCACAATGATAGGAGTTTTAGATTCCAAATGTTATGGGGTTCATTATATTTTCAGATTAAAAATAGCCTGATTTAAAATGCCAATTGAGATAAATATATGAAATTGCGGAGAGAATTTAAGTCACAAGGCCTTCAGAACAAACCTCTAGTTATGTGTGAACACCGGGGCAAAACCTTTCCTGTCTCTTTAAATCTTTATGCATCTACATTGATTGCAACTTCAAGTCATTTTTTTTTCAGTTCTGAATACAGAACCTCATTTTCTTTCATGAATTAAATAACTTTATAGTCAGTCAAGTTCACAGATCATATCAAAAAATATCAAGGGAGAGAAAAATCAATCACAACTGCAACTATTTTTATTAACCTGAAAGCTACACATAATTCATTAAGATTATACTTTAAAGATTGAAATAAGAGGCATCAAACCTTAGAAGAGGACACCAAAATCTATCACTTTTAGATATTATGACTAAAAATCTGAAAAGTTAAGGAACTTAACTAAATCACCCAGCAAGATATTAAAATGTTTACTCAAAATGGCTCCCCCAACATAGGTTATACATTATGAAAAATATATTTTTAGAAAATTTAAGAGTTATATTAGAAAATATTAACTGGAAAATATTTTTGGAAGTATACAAAATTATTTTCATAGTAACAACAAAAATACTAAATAAGGATAATATTAATAAGAAATGTGAAACACTTATGAAAATATGACTAAACCCAGTTGAAGAATGTAAAGAAACAATTGAATAAGTGACAATGCATACAATGTGGTTGTAAAGTATCAGAACTTCCCAAGTTATTTAACAGGTTTAGTAAAATTATAAAAAGAAATCTCAATGCAGCATATTTTAAAACTTCAGGAAATTACCACAGAATATACCTGGAAAAAAAAAGACAGTTAAGAATAGTTAAGAAATTTTTTAAATGAATGATAATATTGTGAGATAGAAGTTTCCCTACCAATATCATCATATATTTGGTAGATCAGTCTGTGTCTCAGCAGGAAATACATGGTACCCTCAAATGGAGTAACTGAGGGAAAGAGTCACCTGAAAGTAACTCTGACATTTGGTAGAGGGTCCCAGCTGAGCCATGGAACCATTAAAAAGGAGGGAACTGGTAGAATAAATACCATAACTCTTCCCTCATCCTTGGATGTTTTGTCACTGTTTCCCACTGGCTGAACTCAACTAGAAGCTAACAGGCAAAGGATACTGTTGATGCAATCTACCCAGTCAGACTCTTTCAGTCTGGCATTTAGTAGGGAGCAGATAATAGACACACATACACACTCAGATACACACTCATACCAATGGTGTGTGTGTGTGTGTGTGTGTGTGTGTGTGTGTGAATGGTATAGAAGATATGAATGCTAAAATCGACTAGTTTGATATACCGGCATTTACAGAACAATTCAATGAACAGAGATTCAATACTCAAAATGAGAAATGAAAGTTATAAGTTAAATAATCTAAACTAATAATATAGTTGTATTAGTTAGGATGCAGGGTAAATTTCTGTAAGTAGAGTCCACAAAATACAATGTCTGAAAAAACAGAAATTAATGTCTCTCTCAATTAATAGTCCAAGACAGGTAGATGAAGTATTATCTCTGAGTAACTGGCATTTGTTTTACTTATAACCATCTCCCAGGTACTGAGAATTACAAAACGGTAGGAAGACAAAGATGGGAATACATGCATATAATCCTTTTGAGGAGCACGGCCCTGAAAGTGGCAAACAAAAATTCCAAGCACTGCCAATTACCAAAACTACTTACCATGACTACATCAAGTTTCAGGAAGATGGGAAATATCATCTCTTGGTAAACAGCACTGTGCTCCACTAAAACTTATGTTATTAAAGTAGGGGGACATGGATATTGGTAGACAATTTTTCCTTTGCCCTATGGACATGGATATTGGTAGACAATTCTTCCTTTGCCCTATGGACTATCCTTCTGGCTACACAAAATCCTTATACCCTTCCCCACACATGGACCACACTCCTTCCTTCCCTAAAGGAGGCGATTCATCCAACCACTGCAGTTAACTCCAAGATGGTCACTTAAAAAAAAAGTACCTTCTTTGGAGGCTCTAAGGGTTTGCAACCCCACCCCAGCTTGCTGAACAATTTCAGAGGGTGGCTTTAGGGGCAGAAAAATCACAGTCTTGTGGTTCTTTTGGCTAGACAATTTTTTCAATATATAATGGGCTTCCAGTGACTCCATTAATAGCAATATGGTAGGCCAAGTTATTCACCAGTTCTCTCACTGGAAAATATTGAATGAAATATTTTGAAGTGTTCTAAAAAGCATTAAAAAAAGAAAGAAAGGAAGGAAGGAAGGAAGGAAAGAAGGAAAGGAGGAGAGAAAGAAAGAAGGGAGGGAGGAAGTAAGGAAGGAAGGAAGAAAGAAGATACTAAGGAACCAGCATTACTAAATCCAGGTAAAGACTAACCAGAGGGCTAAAGTCAGTGGAGCTGAATTTGCCAAACTGACAGTAACAATTTCACAGTCTTGCTAGAGGCAAGAGCTACTCAAGACAAATCCCAGTGCTTATCCAAGATGGAGAGTTTATTATGAGACCCTTCTCTCTCCACCTATTAATCTGAGCGCTACGCTTTTAGTGTTAAAGGTAAACTAGAAGTAAATCAACCCAACTCACCTCTTCTAAGGAAGGTACTCAGTAGGACAGGAGAACAAAAACTCACCAATCATCCCTTATGTGAAGTTTCAACCAAATGCATATCACCTAAATTTGCAAAAATCTCAAATATTGAATTGAGTTTAAATAGCCCTGGAGGAACAGTGGCCTTAGATATCTGTTAGAAACAATGTTCTCTGAAAGAATGGAGATATTTCATCCTAGGTCTTAAAGATATCATATAAATAATTCTACGAGGGGACTAAGCATATTAAACACAAAGATTATTACACATTAAGGAAAGTTGTCACACTAAACAAGAAACGACAGAAGACACCAAAACATTTCAATTATTAGAATTTTCAGATATGTTATAAAATATACTTTTTTGTTTTAAAGATATAAATTAGAGCTAGAAATTCACTTAATGGGTGCATATATAATCAGATCACAAGGGAATGATAGAGAAAATAGGGAAAAACAACTATTTGATAGAAAATGATTAAGATATTTTCAGTTGATTTGAAAAAAAAAAAAAAAATCCAAAGCAGGACAAGAATAAAGAAATCCACATCTAGAAATATCTTGGTGAAATAGAACACAAAAGGCAATCACACAATTTTAACAGGAGTCCTAGAAACCAACAAAAATATTAAAAATATAATGTAATTTCAAAAAAATACTATTTATAATATAAACATAAACAGTACTATATAAGGAACCCAGTATAAGTCTATTGAAAGATACCAATAGATCTAAGTACTCAAAGATATAAATATCCAGTTGTTCCCAGAATAATTTATGAATTCAATGCTTCTCCAATCAGTATCCCAATAGAGGCTTTTTGTTTTTGTTTTTGTTTTTTTTTCTGGTAGAAAATGACATGGTGTTTCTACAATTTGTATGGAGTTAAGGGATAAAAATAGCTAAGACAATTTTCTAGAAGGATAAAGTGTTGAGATTTGTTCAACAAGATGTCAAGATTTGTTTTAAAGCAATAGCAATTAAAGTGTTGTGGTATTAGTATAGGTATTCACAAATCAAGTAAAGGAACAGATTAGAGAGCCCAAATGCTGACCCACACATATGAGAAAAGTGGATATTTCACTAGATGGCAGTGCTTATCAAAGGGCAGAGGGAAAGGCTTGACAGTTAATGCATCATGCAGGGTCACTTGTTCTCCATGAGGCAAGAAATAAAATTTGCTTACTGTATACAAAATACAAAAAAAAATAATTCCAGGTGGATAAGATACCAAACATGTAACTGAAATTTAAAAATGTTTTGAAAAGATATGGGAATATTTCTCTATGATATAGGGCATTAATTTCTTTACTAAATAAAATATAAAAAGCACAAATCAAACAAGAAACAATTGATAAATTATATCACATTAAATGGAAAATGTTTGCTTATAAAGATACCAGGAAACTGGCAAAAAATAGAAAATATTTGCAATGCATGTGACTGACAAAGATTTAGTAACCAGATGTCTACAGAATTTCTAAAATCAATATGAAAATGACAAAAAATGAAAATGAAAATTAGGTCAAAAAATATGACCCAGAAGTTCAAAGAAGGGAAAGAAGAGAGGACAAACACATGAAGAAGGATTTAATGGCCAGAAATCAAGAAAATGAAAATTAATACCGCAATAAAACACCATTTACACCAAAGAGGTGTACAAAAATTTCAAGAATTGATAATATCAAATGTTGAATACACAGGAATGCTTAAGCACTCCTGGTCATAGTGTAACAAATTTATAATCACATTTGGCATTAATTAATAAAATAGGAGACACAGATAATCTAGGACTCAGGGATCAAACTTTAAATACCCTAGAGAAATTCGCACATATGGAAAAATGAAGAGAATTGCACAAGAGTGTTCAAAGCAGCATCGTTTGTCATGGGAAAAAAAAACCATGAATACAACCTAAAAGTCCAATGGAAGAATGGATAATGTTTTGCATTTATGCACTTATTAGAGCACTATTGCATATCTACGAGGAAATGGTTTATTTTCTGAAGATTAATTAAAGACATATGAAAATTATCATGCTATAATAATAAGTAATTATAGAATTCAAGTACCATTAGAAACTGTTTGAAAATACACCCAAATTTTATAACTTATTACAAACATAGCTAATCTGGGTGACCTTTGATTCAGTCTCTATATTTTCTGGATTTTAAAAATTTTTAACAATTTTTTTTATATTATGTAACATAAATGCTTTTTCAAATAGTAGCTTGTTAATTAAATTATTATTTAATATAGGTTCAGACTAACTTCTGAAAATGAAGACATACAGTCGAAAAAAGCATTCACTGATCTGTAGTTATTATGACTAGAATAAGGCTCAGAGAAGTAGGCATTTTTAATTGGGCATTTGAGAGGGGGTGGGATACTGCCAAAAAGCATCCATATGAGAGAAACTCAATTATTATAAATGACATAAGAGCAGAATGTGAACTTACACTCCATTTTTGTTTTATTTTCCTTTAATGTATTTTTTGTGGAGATTAATTGATTCCGTTATGACTAAAACTCATTTTATTCTTATTACCTAAGCATATTTACTAATTACAGAAGAAATGTGTTCTATTTCCCTAGCGTCTGGGGTGAAGATTGGGTATAGCTTATTTATAAAATTATAGACCCCTAGAACAAATTGCTCTTGATGGTAAGCTATATACTAAGTGACTTTAATTCACTCATAAAGAACAAAGAGAAATTAATAAGACTTGTTTAAGTTCATTGCACTTATATGCTATAGACTGTGAATAGGAACAATTCCATTGGTTTAGATTAATTATTTTAAATTAATGAGAATGGTTATTTTCATTTGTTTGATTAGAGGATACAAGTTGAGAGTTGGAAAGTAGAAACACTTTTTGAGGACAAGTATAGTTGGAATTGTGTTACCCAGCAGGGAAATAAAGATCCAAGTAAACATAAATATTCAGTCTTTTGTATTATTGATAGATCATTTTATAACATAGCATGGATGTCTTTGGTTCTTTAAATCACTGAATTTCATAAATCTTTTAAGCCAGAAGCCTAGTACAATTTTTGCAGACTTTAGAGTTGAATTGTCATTGTAAGGTGTAGATGGTCACCTGTGGCCAAAAATATGGAGAGTTCTACAAATATGAAATTTCACTAATACCTGATATATCTATTTATTTCTGCCTATCTATCTATCTATCTATCTATCTATCTATCTATCTATCTATCTACATAACAGAAATAGATCATATTCTTTGCATTATAGAGCTCCTTCCAAAATGAAAATGCATCTTTATCATGTAAAGTCATATATATCATAAAAGTCAAGAACCTGTGAGCAAACTCTGTTGTTTAGGAGTTTTATTATTTGCAAACTCTTCTACTCTGATTTTTCATTAATTTATTACAACAACTATCCCCATATTGTTGATGAGAAAAACCGAAATGCAGACAGGTTTAGTGTTTTCTCTGCATACTAATGTGAAGAAGCAATCCAGTGGTTCCATAAAAAAATGAACTCGTCTATAAAAGAGAATTGTGTTAGTTTTTTTTAATGGAGCAATGCAAGTCTATTTATTTCAAAGGCAATTATTCCCTACCCCTTTGATATATGCTAATTTCCACACAAAATTTTCATAGACATAGGAAATGTTAGGATTTAAAACATAGTAATTAAACCAGTCCTGCGTGTGTTGCAAGTCCCCGTCCTGTAGCAGAAATGAGTTACATAAGGTTTCTCCCCAACTGCACTATCTTCTCTGTCTTCCAAAGCATCATTGCATGTTGCTCTCTCTCCTTGGAATTTCACCTAAGTGATTTTCCCTGCATAGTTTCTCACTGTAATTGTTTTCTAGCATTGGAATTGTCAGGCATTGTTGCAGGTGTCTGGAGGAGTACATGGAATGATAAATGTGTGATTTCTCCACTATCTCTTCTTGTCAAATGCAGCAGGATTCTTACAAGTGAGATTTGCAGGCACGCTGAAGCCATTCATACAAGCAAGAATACATAGGTTAATCGAATAGATACCAATAAGCAACTCTGGCCATGAATAAATGACAGATATCGCTCATAAAAATATTGAAGTAATATCCCTACTTGAATGAGATGTAGTTTTTATTATGGGTGTGATTTTAATAAGTTGTAGGCTTGGATTTTTAAACCTGTATTTGCTCACAATAAAATGTATCGTATTCTTGTTGAATTAATAGTTTATCAAATATCTCTGTTTTACTGAGTATAAATCAAAATTTCGGTAGAAACATCAGTATCAGAGCAATTTATAACAGGAAAGCATAAACATTCTTCAGTTTTATCTAGGGACTCCTTAATTAATTTGTGCCTGATAAAATCTATTTGAAAATAAGAAATTCTCAAACTTTAATATTAAATATTCTGCTATCAAAGGAATTAGTCTTGAGAATTTACAGTCAGCTTAACCTTACAGAAGAGAAGAATTGAACAATCACTAAACCTTTGTGATTTTTTTTCTGTGCCCTTACTCTGGTCAAATAATAATAGAAAAAAATTATAGCACCCTAAAGATACATTTCCTGGATATGAAGAACACTATATGGGTATTTGATTAAATAAATATTTATTAATAGTAAAATTTCTACCAACTCATAAACCCCTCTATTTTGAGATGGTGGGGTTACAAAATAGCTGTTTGATATCTGAAGCATCAATTTTTATATAATCTAATGGCCACGTAAGAAATTCAGGTACATATACAAATATTAGTACTCAATTATAGACAAATGAGAATTAATACTATCTTGATTCTTCAGTTGCTAGTTTTCTTAACTTTGGACGTTGCAAAACTGTGCTCCACCAACTATTTTCTGTTTTTGCAATAATGCTTGTAAAGTATTTGTTAGCACAAGCCATGCCTATGAGGAAAACATAAAGAACACTATATATTACTATTTGTAGTTTTTATGGTTCATATCTCCATTTATTCTCGAAGTGGTGATCTGTCTTCACAGTTTACTACAAATACACAGGCACATGCCAGACCCAAACTTTGGGAAAGCCATATCCAGAAAAGCAGACTTCAAACAATCACAGAGGAGGAATTAGGGGACAAATACCACAGCTTTTTTATGCTTCAGGTGGAATAACTCTGAGGCATACTCAGAGTTTCACCGCACGATTTGGTCTAGTTGTGCACAGTGGTGACTGCTTTGACTGGCTGCCTTCCTTTCATTGTCTGTTTTCCAAACTCCTCTACCAATATATCCTGGGGTCATCATCCAAATAAACTATTTTCACCCCAATCCTCATCTCAGATCCTCCTTCCGTAGGAACACAAACTACGACAGTTGTATTGGAACTGGTCCTAGGAGGCTGACCCTCAGGATAAGATCTAGGAACTGGATCACTCGCCATCCTGAAGGCAACTGGCAGCTTCTTTGTTGGCGTCCAGTGGGGTGGAGATAGCCCTGGTCTGCTGTACAATCACAATTGTAAAGTCTCTTACCTGTGTTGAACAGAATGGAGTCTAAATGGAAGGTGGTGCATATGAGAGCCATGGTAACTCTAAAGAGTTCAGGGTTTACTGACTGTTACAGCTATTAAAAGCCTAAAGGAAGAAAAGGACAAGCTCAGGTAGCCAGCTACCATCTCAGGGCTCAGTGTGAAGCTTCCAGGGCAGCACTTAAAGAGACCACGAGTTTCCAGCAGCTAAAGGACAGACTTTGTTGAGTGTCAGTCCAAGGATCTAATAACCAGCAGAACGAGTCAGAGCCACAGCTCATCTCCTATGGTAATATCAGAGCCCTGACGGGGAAGAATTAATACCTGGCACCTGGAATGGAGGCATTAGAGAGATGTGCTTGGTAACATCTGATGCCTAGATTCTGTATAATTTCTGGACAGAATTCTGGCATTTCCCTTTCTCTTGCTAGCAGTGAGTAGTTCCTCTTGCCTGTAGACCATGTAAGAGTTTCACGTTAAGGCAGAAACTTCTTATATGATGCTTGCCCTCCTCAAGGGATGTAGACCCATAACTGAGGTCAGGGCTCAGCATGAAACAACTGAGGCAGTTCTATCTCTGCCACAGGAAAAAAGAATATTGCCTAAGTAACTGCAGGTTCTAGATGATACGCACCAGCAGGACCTGAGATCTTTGGAATGGATTTTGCATGTGCTAGTCCAGGGAAAAGGTGGACAATAAGGAGACTTATTTAATAAGGAGAGTTACTGAAATGGGGCATACTTTCTTGACACTGATTTTAACTTCCCAGCAAGGAAACCTGCAAATATTCTTAATACACTTCTAGGATGGTTCCTTAAAGCTTGGGTAGAAGATAGTATACAAATAGGGCTATTGTCTATTGTATGGGGAGATGGTAGGTAGAAAGCCCTCTCTTACAAAAGTTTGGATTACAGGCAGGAGCCCCATTGTACCTTGTGTCAGGGAAATTGTGGCACCTTGTTTGACAGGGGCAGTTCCACGGAAGACTGATTTGGCATGGCCCATCAAGGGAGCCAAGGATTTGGTCTTACTCCAGGAGACATGTTAGAGATCAATACCAATTAATAGTAAAGGGTGCCACCACCAGGGGTAGCTGTTTAATAAGAGTTGTTCCAATAGTCACAACTCCCAGGGGTGGGGGACAGGGGCTGGACCTTTGATCTGCAGGAGAAGGAGGTGAGGCCCTGTAGGGGAGGGGCATGTGGCCCCCTGGTCCTGATAAACCAGGATCTGTAATTTTTTTGTGAGTTCCCCTCACATCCTACGAATAGCTCCACCTGGTCCATAGCTTGGAGAGAAGTATTAGCCCTGATAAGGGTGAACAAGGCTACCTGGTAATTCAGGGGGAGGGACTTCCTGTAAGAAAATTTTCCATGACTGGGTATCAAAGGGGCCTCCTCAAGGTTGGGATGAACTCTGGGTCTCTTTTTTTCTGACGCTAGAAGAAACACTATACCTGTTGCATCATCACAGTCTTTCTATGGAACAATCGGCCTCATCAGTCAACAACTGGGAATCCAGCGGGAATCTGATGTGATAGTAATACCTGCTACGGACAGGCAGATACATCTTTTTTTTTTTTTTTTAATGCCATAAATATCTGTTCCAGTTTGCTAATGCTGCCATTATGCAAAATACCAGAAATGGATCGGCTTTTATAAAGGGGGTATATTTGGTTACAAATTTACAGTCCAAAGGTCATGAAAATTTCCAAATTAAGGCATCAACATGAGTATACCTTCACTGAAGGAAGGCCAATGGTAGCAGGAAAACCTCTGTTATGGGAAGGCACATGGCTGCTTTCTGTTGATTCTTTGCTCCAGAGTTCTGGTTTTAAAATGGCTTTCTCCAAAATGTCTCTGGGTGTCTCTTAGCTTAGCATCTCCAAGAATCTCTAAGTGTCAACAAGCATCTCTTCAGGTATGTTTTCCTCTCTTAGCTTCTCTGGAGCAAACTCTTGGCTAGCATCGCAAAGTGTCAGCAAGCAACTCTGTCAGCTTCCAAGCATCTAATGTCTGTGTGTCCTGGCTTAGCATATCCTGAGACAATTTCCTCTCCCTGCTCTCTGTGAGATCGCCCTTTAAACGACCCAGTAAACTAATCAAGACCTACCCTGAAAGGGTGGGGTCAAGTCACCATGGAAATAATCAAGAGGTCTCACTCTAATCAAAAAGATTAATCAATCTGTCCCCACAAAATTGCATTAAAGAATAAAGCTTTTTCTGGGGGGCATAATATATACAAACTGGCACACTATCCAAGTCAATAGGGAAGGTAATACTGACCAATTCCTCGTTTTCTGGGATGAGAGTGGCAACTTGGACCCCATAGGAAATATTCTCAGGAACATATGTGCCTCTTTCTCCTTGTCCTCTTGAACAAAACTTTAAGTATGGTTTTAACTCCAATCATGTAAAATTTCAAGTTTTAATTCCTAATTCAAATTCCCTTTTGGGACCTCTGTGACTTTACTCTTAGTGACGGGAAGAGCCATGGTTCTTACATATGCAGTCTAGGGTGTACTAATCAACCTCATTGGGTTGAGTTCTAATTTCCACTAGTGTGCTGTTGGTAAGATCTTTAGGGTCAGGACAACATACCCTGCCCACTGTGCCACTTGTTTCAAATTAGTTAAGTTGGATTTTAAATGTGGGTCTGGGTGGAGGTCAGGTACAGCACAATGGGGGACAGTGATCATAATGCATGGGAAAAGATAGCTTATTATTCACAGGTCCCAGGAGAGGCAGGTGCCAAGAGGGGTCCATGGGAAGCTCGGTCAGCTCAGGAAGCTCAGCTTGCAGGTGGGGAGCAAAGAAGCAGAGCCAGAAGGACCCATGGGCTTGTGACTTTGCTGTGGTCCATGGATAGAGGTTAGTAGATTTCCTGCTGGAGCCAGGGATCCATTAGTTTAAAGCAAATGCTCAAGAAAAGGGAAAGGGATTGGGAGTCTGGGGACAGTGGGGAGGGTTAGCCTATCATTTGGGGCCTCTGTGGGTTCTGCCTGACGTGGGCGGGTTGTGTGGGTGGTATCACAAATGTGGTTTTAAGCTCTGGGAAGTCTGGGCCCCAAGGTGGAAAGCTGTTTCAAAGGTCAGTGTTGAGGCAAGTGGCTTAACCAGAGTATGAAGGATGTCCCAGCAGCACAAAGTGTTGGTAATTATAACATTCCTCTTCACTCATTAAGGATTATTCCAAGGGGTGACCTGACTCCTTTCTCAGAATTCAAAGTGTGATTGAGTTCCAGCTGCTCAAAGTGGTAACCGGCTTGATAAGGTGCTCTTTATTGATGTCTTCCCTTCCTGGAATCACTTATGAAATAAACTAATTGTGTTCATTTCCTCTCAGGATCTTCTTGGAGAACCTAAACCAAGGCCCACACTTAGAAACAAACTATTTGCTATACTTTGAAGAAATATCCATTCTAAAATTTATGCAGATAACTCAGTTTCACATCTGAATACTTTACCTATGTCCTGATTTTTCCCATCTAGAGCCACTACAGTCCCCCTTCAGTGACACCAATATTAAAAAAATACTCAAAATAAAAACAGTAATACAAGAATCATCAAAACCAGTGTAGTGCATCAAACCTGCTACATGAAAAATTCAGATCATACGTTTTTATATGTATTTCTCCTAAGTTTTTACCCTTTGAATGAATGAATGACTTTCAGGATCAAAAGTATTCTACAGCCTGCTAAGTGCTATAGTTCTGTTTTCATTCAATTACAAGATAATTTTATTAGGTTTTATGCATGTATGTGGGAGTGTATTCCTAAATGTATGTATTCTTATCTGAAAGCTAAAGAATAAAATGATTGTTAAAAAATGATTTTTATTTTACATATTAAAAGGGTGCATAAGGGTTACATTTTTCTTGTTCAGTCTTCCAAATTGCATTTTCACTTCTTGAAAACTTCTTTTAGAGAGAAATTGAGTGTGTTCATATATGAGTGGCTCTTCAGTTGAATACTTTTTAATGTACATTTGCTTTACATAAAATGAGCAATTTCTTTTATATAGTTCTAATTAAAAACTGGACATGTTGTTAAAAACTCCTCCTTTTCATGGATTTATGCAAAATTGGGATTGCAATTAGTTCCGGGACTGTAAAGATAAGTGCCACAGTCCATTAAAACTTATGAAACCATATCAGCTTACCTAAAGCTGAGTCACCAGGGAGCTGGAAATGAAGTGCTGATAACTTTCATACATAACATTTGTGGAACAGTTACATGCTATTCATTTTACATTATATTTTACTAGGCAAATGGAATTAGTGTGGTACAAAAATCATTGATCTTTTTAGCATATGATGGGTTTTGCTAATCAAATCTGACCACTTCTTTGAAGAAGCAAAAACTTTGAAATACTTATCTACAAAGGAGTCCTTGTATGTCCAAATTAAAACCATTTTCTGTTGATGATAGTCAGATAACTTGCCATTTGAAGGAAAACATCATCAGGATAGTGTTGAAGTTTATTCCAGATAATTTTCTGTTTGAACTTGTAAAAACTTTCATTTTGTTATTTTTCATGTGGAGTCTTTCCATCTTGGGAATTTAATGTTTTTCCTTCCTAATTCCTTGATTCTTCATAGTTTTTTTCATAGTTGTTACTTGCAAAGGAAGGTTAAAGGTGGGGTTTTGCTCATCAAGTAAGTCAAGTAATTTTTGCTCACGTCAAGATTTATACTACATATTCTCTCTATCAATCCCCTCTTAACATCAATTTCTTCCTATAAAATATAGACTCCATGATTTTTCATTTCACCTACTCTCATGTCAGTATCAACTTCCTTATCTCATTGTTCCAGTGACACATTCATTCACAGACAAAAGAAATCTGAGCTGAAAAATCAAACAACCTTATATTGTATCTTGTAAACATTGACTTGAAATTCTTGTTGTTTCATTAATATTTCCCCTGTAATCAAAAGAAATCATTTAAAGTCCTCTTTTATCATTAAATTTTTACCTCCACCACTCCTATTATACTTAGGAGATGATCTACTTTGTCCTTCACACACAAAAATAAAGCAACATTCCAGTATTAGCATTTCCACTATGACCACTTTACAAGCTCTTCCCTTATCTCATGTGATTCTGTTAATTTCTGTTATCCTTCTACATTTCTGACATCAGTTTTATTTATTATTTTAATTTCCCCACAGAATCCTATTCATTTTATTACCTCTTTAAATGCGGTGCCCCCTTCCTTTTTTCAATCTCTTTACCTACAATGCATGTGAGTCTCTTTCACTTTAATGGTTTAATCTTCACACTCTGCTTCCAAACAAATTTATATCTCTCTTCCAGTTGTGCCTTTCATTCTGTGAGTCTTCTTTGTGTAACTATCCAACAGAGCAAACAACTACCAAACGATGCAACTGGCATCCAATTCACTTAGAAGGGTGCGGTGATGGTGAGCACAGCACGTCAGCGTGCCAGCATAGCCATCTCTCATTCGCGGGAGTCCTTGCCACAGTCCCACCGTGCTCCCAGGACTGTGGTGTCTGGTAACAGCCTGGCTGGTCTGCGCCTGGCTCGGCTTTCTAGTTGTGCGTCTCGCGGATGTGACTTAGTCTATGTCTCAGTTCCCTCCGAGGAAATACCATGGTAACAGTCATACTTCACCTGGGGGTGTGTTTTTGAAAACAAGAGATAATACATTTAAATCATGTTAGAAAAGCTTTTGGTTAGTGCACAATAGATACTGCTACAATTATTATCCTGTACCACCTATAATTAATTTTCTCTATTTTGCCTTTATTCATACAACACCCTTTTTTCAAGGTTCATCTGAAATGTCGCCTCCTCTGTAGCTTTTCCTGGTATCCTCCTCAAATCATACTCCTATAACTCATAACCACCATTTCTATTATATTATATTACCATATATGTTAGTTTTTATGTCCAATCCCCCTTCCCCCATCCAAAACACAAATTAAAGGAATTAAAGAAGTATTTCAGAATGAATGGTTTTTATTTCAAGATCTTTTTTAAAAAACTTGTTAAAGAAAAAAAAATAGGTAGATGTAAAAGTAATGGATTTTTAAAATATAACTGATTCTGTGAAGAGTATAAATTTTTGGTAGAGGTTGAAATGCCTGGCTGTTATTTGGAGAAAAGTATCTAACTCCTGTGCAGAATATGAAACTAAAAGAGAATACATAAGATTTTGTATACAGAATGGTCTTATAATTAAGTTATATTTCAACTTTAAAAATGCACTGTCTACTATGGCAGTCACTAGCTAAACTTGGCTTTTGAGCACTTGAGATATGGCTGGTCCAAATTGAGGTATGCTATAAATGTAAATGTAAAATACACTGTGGAGTTAGAAGACTTTGTATGAAACACAGAATGTGATGTATCTCATTAATAAAATTTTACACTGATTATATGTTCAAATGATATTTTGGATATATTGAGTTAAACCCTCTATTATTAAAAATTAATTTCACTTGTTTCTTTTTCCTTTCTTCATTATGGATACTAGAAAATATATAATCACATATGTGGCTTGCATTATATTTCTATTGGGAAGTGCTGCTGTAGACAATGAGCTAGAAGTAAAAAAGAATGGATTCCCAGTAGTAAAGTGGTACAAAAAAGGATTAAATGTGTGCCCCCAATTCCATTTTTTTTTCCTTAACATGGAGCTTCTATTACTTGAGGTAACCCAGAGAGCCAATCAAGCCTTTAGCTGGTACACTTGGCACAGTATATAATAAAGCCCTACTTGCCCTGGACCCGCCCCTATATAACATATGAACTTCCATCCAATCAATAGGACTCAAGCTAACTTTCTTCTTTATGTCTATAAGTACAGCTTATAAGTCTTGAAGCTTGAAACCACTTTAGCTTTTGCAAGTCGATGGGACTTCCATGCTGTGGTAATTTTGGCATCCCTAATAAAATGCTGTAAACTGAAACTCGACTTGGATTTGTCTTTCAACAAATCTGAACTTTTAATTATGTTTGCTGGGTTTCCTGTTGGACTAAACACATCATAGACCATCTATAAATAAACATATCTGATATATTTTTGCCATGAACAACTTAGTATGCATTGGTAATAAAGAGGAACTAGAAAATAGTTTTCTTCCCACAAGCCAATTTGTTCATCTGGTTCACTTCATATAGAGTGACAAAGGGAAAAACCCAATGCAGTCCTTAAGAAAATGAAACTTTTTTGCTGTCTGAGGATAAAATTTTGCTATGAAGATACAATCCTTCTATATGGACTGTTTCATTAGGAGAGCGATTCTCAAAATATAGTGCCTGGACAAGCATTTTGGAATGCTCGAGAATGTGCCTCAGAAGGTTTTGGATAGCAAATTCACAGGTCCCCTCCCAAACCTCATTAATCACAACTCTAGGATGAGACCCAGCAATCAGTGGTTTAACAAGACCTCCAGGTGATTCTCAATAATGCTAAACTTTAAGCATCACTGCCTCTCTAGAATGGTTTTGGACCTTTTCTTCCCCTTCTTCTTCATGGGATGAGGGTAATGCACCAGCATGTAAGGAGTGAAGGAATCTGACTGAGATGAATAAATAGGGTGCCTCCCAAGTAGCCTACGAAGAACATTTTACCTATTGGAATGCTGGGCTCACTGGACGATGAAATAGACCAAGTGATTCTTAGTGCTTCACGATACTGCTCCTCTGAAATACACATGGTCTGTCTAGATGAGGGAAAAAAAGTAAAACAAAGCAGATGTTTTCTCTTTAACTGCTACTGCAATTCATGATCTTTCAATGGATATTTTGTTGTCCTAAATGTATTTCAGGAGCAAATACTTAAATTACATTATTTCTAAATTTCAGTTTGTAATTTTTTATCTTACCATGGGATTAAAGTGTGGGGAGATGAATCTTCAAAACAATTTTGATTTTATGAAATAAAAGGTTTTCTGTTTACACAAAAGATACTTGACTTGAAATAAACTACTTGTGAGTTAATTAAAATGTATTGTAAATGCATGCCACCTTTTCATGTCAGAGCTGATATTTCGTACTGTTTTGATCTATACTGAAGCTAAAGTTAATACAGGCTATGATTAAATAAACCAGAACTGTTTAAAATGACACTATAGAAACAATAAGTTATGAAAGTGGTATTTTGTAATTCTATAGGTAAAAAAAATTAAGGACATTACTGCCTTTTAGAACCAAATGGAAAGCTAGGGCTTGTAAAACACTAGAATTATTTAGTCAACTTTAAAAAAAGAAATTATTCACTGTAATCTTTTGGGGTAATATTTTCTAACAATAGCATATTAATTAAAATAAATTATAATGAATATCCTTTGGAAGTACAAAGGATATCAAATCTAATATCATGTTAATTCACTGTTCTAGTTTACTAATGCTGCCAGAATGCAAAACACCAGAAATGGATTGGCTTTTATAAAAGGGGGTTTATTTGGTTACACAGTTACAGTCTTAAGGCCATAAAAGTGTCCAAGGTAACACATCAGCAATCAGATACCTTCACTGGAGGGGCCAATGGTGTCCAGAAAACTTCTGTTAGCTGGGAAGGCACATGGCTGTCATCTGCTCCAAAATTCTGGTTTCAAAATGGCTTTTTCCCAGGATGTTCCTCTCTAGGCTGCAGTTCCTCAAAAATGTCACTCTTAGTTGCTCTTGGGATATTTGTCCTCTCTTAAGCTTCTCTGGAGCAAGTCTGCTTTCAAAGGCCGTCTTCAAACTGTCTCTCATCTGCAGCTCCTGTGCTTTCTTCAAAGTGTCCCTCTTGGCTGTGGCTCCTCTCCAAAATGTCACTCTCAGCAACACTGAATTCCTTCTGTTTGTCAGCTTATTTATATGGCTCCACTGATCAAGGCCCACCCTGAATGGGTGGGGCCACGCCTCCATGGGCATATCTCATCAGAGTTATCACCTACAGTTGGGTGGGGCACATTTCCATGCAAACAACCTAATCCAAACGTTCCAACTTAATCCCCACTAATATGTCTGCCCCACAAGATTGCATCAAAGAATATGGCTTTTTCTGGGGGACACAATACATTCAAACCAGCACATTCACCGTGATTAAAATTCTTATACTTTTTATCCTGCCAACAACAGCGCTAATTAAGTAATTGATGCACTTACACACACATACAATATTCCCCATTCCTTAGTAAGATTATAATTGAGTTTAACAAAAACAGAAGACAAAGTCATATTTTTACATCAAATGCAGAATTTACATAAGCTTTATATACAGATTACATAAAATGCAATCCATTATTTATACTCTTGACTGCCTGTTGGAGCTTAGAAATAAAGCAGCAAGTGCACTTTATAACTAAGACTAGTTTAAAGACAAGTCTGTAAGTTGCTTTGTGTTTTGTTTACCTACTGTATTTTGGTTTATTGCTTAGTTCTACAATCTAATAATATTAGGGTTTTCTCTTTTATTATAATTTTCAGGAAATAAATGTAAGTTTTTGTTTTATGGTATCATAGGTGTCAGGCAAATTTAGATTTCTGTGATACAAACACTATCTCTCTTGGTCACTAATCTATTTCCAGCAGCCAGAACCAGGCCTGGCACATACTAGGAGATTAAAAATATTAGTATAAAGAATAAATAAATAGATGAACCAACATATTTGATATAAGACATAAATATATTAAAGCATTATGTCAGTTTTTTCTCTCAAATACATAGTTTACTTATATGTTAACAAAGAGAGGATAACAAGTTTTTTTTCCTGCCAAGTTATGCCATCATTTTGAATTTATTCATTAATTCAAAAATATTTATTGTGTGATTACTATTATCCATCTTTCTGTAAGTAATCCAATCTGGTTACACAGCAATTACCAGTTTGTATGACAAATTGAACACTAAGTTATTTCAGTGACCAAAACTGGAAAGAAAATTTTCAAAATTTTGTTTATATGCTTCAAAATGTATATATCCATTTTGTATAATGTTCAAAAGTAATGGTATTGTAGGGGAATCTGACCTCTCCTGGCACTGACATATAATGGTTTTTCCTTTTCCAAGGAAACAGATGGGATTAACATTTACTATGACTATTGTCTGTTGTATTTAAGTAACCCATGCTAAGGTCTGTGTGCTGACTCCCAGAGATGGGCTGAAAGCTAACAATGAGGAAAGAGAGCATTTTTCATTTGCAAATCCCCTGGCCATAGTTTCTTTGAATTTAAAAATCATATTTGTTTGCTATTTTAAGTTTCCATTAAAAAATTAAGGGAAAATGTGTTTATCAGTATCCCAAATAATACTATGGAAATTCAGTGTCTGCCTTTAAGCAAATAAAAAAAGGGATGAGGGCATTTCAGTGTCCACTCCTACCCCTGTTATCTGTTGCTGCGTGACAATACCAAAACTTAGTGGCTCAAACCAACAATCATTTTATAATATATCATGATTATATGGGTCAGAAATTTTGACAGGGCTTAGGTAAGGGATTTTTCCTGTTTCAGATGACATTGATGGAGGTCAGTTGGTGATATTCAGCTGGCAGATGGATTGATCTAGAGAGCCTGAAATGGCACTGTAGAGTAGCCCTTTAAATGTAACCTTAAAACTGCAAACAAGCTGTGAAGTTGAGCTCTTTGTTTCACAGAGGAGCAATATGTAAATGTAGACTCTTGTATTGGTTTGTATATATTATGTCCCCCAGAAAAAGCCATGTTCTTTGATGCAATCTTCTGGGGGCAGACACGTTAGTGGGGATTAAGTAGTAATGTTTAGATTAGGTTGTTTCCATGGAGATGCACCCCACCCAACTGTGGGTGATGACTCTGACTGGATAGTTTCCATGGAGGTGTGGCCCCGCCCATTCAGCATGGGACTTGATTAGTTTACTAGAGCACTATATAAGCTCAGACAGAAGAAGCTAGCTTGCCACAGCCAAGAGGGACACTTTGAAGAACGCACAGGAGCTGAGAGAGTAGCTGTAGTTGAGACAGACATTTTGAAGATGGCCATTGGAAGTTGATGCAGAGATTTTGAAGACTGCCATTTTGAAATGCAACCTGGGAGCAAGCAGACACCAGCCACGTGCCTTCCCAGCTCACGGGTTTTCCGGACACCATTGGCCATCCTCCAGTGAAGGTACCCGATTGCTGATGTGTTACCTTGGACACTTTATGGCCTTAAGACTGTAACTGTGTAACCAAATAAACCGCCTTTATAAAAGCCAATCCATTTCTGGTGTTTTGCATTCTGGCAGCATTAGCAAACTAAAACAACTCCGTACCCAGATATGAATAAGCTTTCATCTGTTGCCCCAGACTTGGAGGCACCATGTCTAGACATCACAGAAGGTGTAAGTCCTATAGGAAGTAGTAAATAACTGAGATAAGAAACTAATGAATTTCTCCAGACTCCTGTTGCCTGTTACCCAAGATGATTATCTTTCTTTGTCTATAACGTGTATAAAAGCCAACTGAAAAATCACTAACAGAAGCAGATTTGGGAAGTTTCCCCTGCCCCCCTGCTGGCATAATAAACCTTTTTGGTCTTCCTCTTCCTCCTCCACAAAAAAAAAATATGCATACAAAGCATAGTTTGCATCCATTTTTTTTCATTCACAAATTATTGATTGATTGCTTACTATGGCCAGGCCATGTGTTAGGCTACAGCAATAAAGCAATAATAGTCCTATCTGTCTTTTAATCTGGAGTGTAATCTTTGTCGTAGTAATACTGTGAGTGAGTACCAATGATGTATATATTGATAATAATATATACAAATGTTTATATTGTAAGTATCCAGTAAATGCTTGAGGGATGCATAAATTCTAACTTCATGCTGTCAAACCAGAAAAATCTGTCTGTACCCTTGAAAACAATATATATATATATATATTTCTCATTAAATTCATGCTCTTTGAAGATAGTGAAAAGCTTTTGGAAACTCTTCAGGGTAAAATTCTATAATAAAAAGTTATTTTTAGGGTTTGGCTTAAATAATTCCTTCAAATTTCCAAAATCGTAGGTGTTTAAGAAAGTATCTATAGTGAAAAAATGTATATTTTTCCTGATAAAGATGTCTTTTTAAAATAATCTACATTTAGATCCTTACAAGTGAATACAAAGAATATTTAGCACATCATTAATCTGTTAAGAAATACATAAATATGTTTGAATATGTTTAAGGACATAATGTATATAAAACTATGCTGCTATAACACTAATAATAATGTCTTTAAGCAATAATTTTACTAAAAAATTGAGTTTCCATTTCTTGGCTTTCCTCTCTCCCCCAGATCAGTTGCATGTATGAGTATGTGCATGAGTGTGTTTGTGAATGTGTATGTGTATATTTGTGTGAGTGTGTGTGAGTATACTTGTGTGAACCTGTGTGTGTGTGTGCGCACAGGTGCACGAATTTGTGTTAAATTAGTCATTTGCCTTCTTTCTTGCTTTTTTTGCTAACTAGAAGTGGCAACATCCTGTTTGTGGATTATAGATATTACCCCAAGCTACCAGTTATGACGCCACTGTGCGCACAAGCAGTTTTTGAAGCACCAGCAAGAACAAATGATTTTTCTGAGCCAATTTTTCTATTTTTTTTTTTTTTTTGCAAATGTTCCTGGTAATAAATGTCAGGAAAATTTTAAAAAATGCAAATTGGATATCTATGATGTCTCATCAGAGTAGTTTCAGATTCTATCAGGTAAGATTGTTCTTCCAGGTTTCTTGGCAACATTGGAGTTGTGAAGCAGCTTGAGTGAAAACCAAGATGCAAAAGAATGAAGAAATTTAGATTGGACCAAAAGTGTGCTTCTCTGGCTGTCCTTCAGGGCTGGAATAGAAGTTAAAAGGAGATAGAAGCCAATATGGAGGTGGGATTTATTGGTCAAAAATTAGAAATTTAATTTAGTAATACTAAAATAATACATTTGGAAATGTGTAGCCATTTGAGGATTTATACCCATAATATATATTTTAAAGATTTGTGCCCTATTGTGCATGGAGTTCTAAGCTATATAATACATAAGCAAAAATATACATGTTCAAATTCACCTACTAATAAAATTTTAAGCACGAGGTTTCAATTTATTTTTTCCATAGTGGAAAATTTCCAGATATGAAGTGCTTGATTGCCTTTATCTTTATGTTGTGGATTGCTAGCTATAGTCACCCATTTTACCAGATTGAAGGAGAACAAAGAAACAAACATGGAGTTAAGGTGATATCTTGATTAATGATGTCAAATTGCAAAACAAAATATATACCAAATCGCATGTAAATCACAGATGATATTTTCGTAACATTTCCAAATTTTACAACTCAGTGGTACCTAGGGAAATTTTTTAATTGCAAATGATTCCTTCTTAGATGAGAAGGCATGCTTGACTTGTTGATTACTTTATTTCTTTGTTCAAGATGATGACTGACAAATGGTACAAAATTTGAGACAAAACTGCCAGCTATTTAAGTTTATGTTTTAATGACTTTTGTCGCATGTATAAATCCATGTAACTGCTGTCCCCCAAAATATATAGAACATTTCTTTCATCTCAAAAAGTTTCCTCTGGCCCCTTTGAAGTCAATTCCCCTCAACTTTCTAGGGACATACAACCAATAATTTGATTTCTACCATTATAAATTAGTTTTATCTTCTCTAGAATTTAACAGAAGTGTAAACTATAGTAGGTTCCATTTCTTTTCTGGAATATATCACTCAGTGTAATTTTTTAAGATACAAGCTGTTGTGGGCATAATTAGTTTGTTTATTTTTGTTGCTGAATAATATTCCATCATTTGGCAACACCATAATTATTTATTCATTCATCTGCTAATAGAAATTTGCATTGTTTCCAATTTTGGTAGTTATGAATAAAGCCAGTGATGCCAAGAACAATGTGTACACATCTTTATTCAGACATACAATTTTATGTCAAGTAAATCCCTAGAAATGAATTACTGGGACATAAGTAAGCAAATGTGTAATATAAATGAAATTTCAGAAGTTTTTTTCCCAAAGGGTTGAATTGTTCTATACTCCTACCATCAAATCATGATAGTGATAGTTGTTCCTCATCCTAGCCAACACTTGGAATTGTCATGTTTTTAAGTTTTAGTCATTGTGTTGAGTGTATAGTGGTATCTCATTTTTTGTATTTCCTTTATTTTGTATTTCCCACACCTATTATTTTGTGTAATTAACTTTTTGAATCCCAGACATTGAAGTGGGTTTTCCAGTTGGAACAAATAAATAAAAATGGAATCAACAGCTGCCAGTCATGGTCAAAGAGGGATGAACATTCAGCCAACACCAGTCCCATTTATGCTTAAGGAGATTATTCAACTGGAGAATGCTTGGTATTTTAACGGTAGTTGGAGAATGGAAAGATGGATGATTAGCGTGATTTTTACAGTTCTACCTTGGTTATCCAAAACACCTATTAAAATGATCTCTTTTTGCTTTATATACAAGCTTGTACATGCTAGAGAGATAAATTTAATAGAATAAATCAGGTGCTCTAGGAGGGCATAGGATAAGCCATTCTTAATTATCTCACAATGTCCTGTGGTTGTTCTGCAAGTGACATGTGTCCAACTGCTTTGCCCATGTCTAGCAAATGGAATGAAACATAAGTACTCAAAAATAGCTGATGAATGAATTCATGCAACAAAAGGAGCCAAACAATCTTGGTCTAAAATCCACCCACACTATATACAAAGTATGTGACTCTGGAAAAGATAAGTCTTAAAATTTTGAGTTATTTATACTGCATGCTGGCAAAAGTTGTTATACTACGTGAGTCACAATGTAGACATGGGAAAAAACTTTTTTTTAAATTTGAACATAAAAGTAGATTAGTTTTGTACAGAGTACTCAACGTTTAAAATTGGGGAATAACAACCAATTAACAGTTTTGTTAAACCATCTCCATTTTACTTTCAAAAAAATGCTAAGAAACTGCAAAGTGGAATGCTAAGAAACACTACCACAATTACTGGGGGCTCTCATTTTGCATTTGAAGAAATACAGATAAAATGACAGAAAGCATTTTTGCCTAGAATTGTAGCAAAGTCTTTTTAAAAGTTGACAAGCATAATTTGAGCATTATTTGTGGTATGGCATTCAAAGGAACTTTATATTGACAAGGGAATTCACATTGTATTGCTGGTCCTTGTTTTGGTTGTCCTTTTTCTTTAGTATCTGACGGTCTCACCACTCTTTTCTCATCAGTGCATGCCGGAGTGTAGCTGTGGTTTTCAGAGTCCTATGGGTAGGAGCCACATGTGGCATATCTGTGCAGAGCGGCTCCCTTTGTTATGTTGATAATCTGGGACCTCCAACCTCTCTTAAATTGTCACTTGCTTAGGGTAGGAGTATAGAGAGGGCAGAGCAGAACAAGAGAGGCAAGAAGTGGTTTACCCTCTTTTACCTCTCTGACCCGAGGGTAAATACTAACCATAGTAGAGTTTATATCTGGCTCTAACATTTAATGGCATTTAACTAATAACCTGAGGAAAACATAATAGAATTTCATTAGATCCCAGATAAATTCAGAACTAGGTAAAGAATTGATCTTGGGGTCTACAGGGCTCAGACAGTCTGTTGCCTCTCAGGTGTTTTAGTAATCCTCCCCTCCATGCAGAGGCAGCTTCACCACCATCCCTCACAAATATATGTACAATTCAGGAAGACCCTAATTCTTTCTCATAGCATTGGGTTAGAGTATAATCCTGCTTCATCCATTCATGATTTCCTTCACAGTCCTCATTTTCTACTACAGGATCAAAACCCAACTGTTACCAGCCCTGGCAATCTAAGCCCAACAGGCAATCCTATCAGAAGACAGTAAACTAATGTTGGTATACTTTCCAAAGTGTGAGCATATTTAAAATTATTTTGGAAAAAAAAAAAATAAATGTATATACACACACATGTCTGTATGTACATATATAGGTGTTTATATATTCTAAATGTAATCTAAACATTATATATAATATATATAATAAAAATAATATAGGCTGAGCTTTCCTTTAACCTGGTCAAATTCATTTTTAATAGTATTTCTCCTTTATTAGATCAAGATGAATATCTGCATATTCTTCCTCAATTCTTCCAGGTCTTGGTGTCTGAGCTTAGGACTAATTGCTCAAATAAGAATACATGAGTATCCACCAGTAAGCATTTGCAGCCATAGTTGAAAGGAAAAGAAATATTTCTCATAGTAAATATGGTCTCCCAAGAAGTAAATGTCAATATATACAGATATAGTTCTCAACTTGACTGATCATCAGAATTACCTAGGATGATTTGAAAAAAATACAGACTACCACATCCTATCCCTGGATTGTGAAGGGCCTGGTGGTGTGACCCTATGTTCTGTATTTTACAAGGCATCCTAGGAATTTTGATGACTCCCTGATAAGTTTAGGAACTGATAACTAACCTTTGCTTGATCTCACAAAGGACCTTGGCTTTTCACACACATCAAGTTGGGTGATTGTTCTTTCCATGACATAAACAAATGGGTCATTTTGGCAGTTTCCCCAGAATACAGTGATAATCTGCTCTAAGGTGATATTCACAAGCAACTTTTGCGTTTTCAAAATGACAAATTTTGCAGCCTCACTGTAATAATTATGTTTCAGTGATTTTGAAATCAAGTTTCACTCATCTCCAAAGAATTTACAAGAATACTTTTTGTAAGCAAAGAGACTAGGAATAAGACCTCATACCTGAACAATGTCAATGGAAAATTAACTTTGCTCTTTCTCATCTCACACCCATGAGATAATGGAGGCTCAGAGAGTTTAAATTATTTGTCAAAGGTCACAAGTGTGGTGGAGCTAGGATTCAAAACCAAGTCACTCTTACTCCAGGGCCACACTGCCTTGCAAAATGTGTCACTACATGTAACTTCTCCTTAGATTACAAAGCTTTGTGCCACAAAAGTTTTACAGACTCCATGTTCAGGTGGAACTATACATTTTTCAGGTCTCCAGATAAGTCAGTTCATCCCAATCACATTCAATTCATCTCTCATTTATTGATCTCCTATATTGTTTCAAGTACTGAGTGCTAGATATAAAAAGATGAGCCAGAGAAGAAGGAGAATTTTGGAGTGAGAGCAGAAGGAATCATTTCCTTCTTGCTTTCCCCTGGTTCAGATGGCATATCTTTTGCACATGACAGTTTTCCTGTAACCTGGTGTAGCACTTTGAAATTCCAGTAAAGCTGAAGTGACAGCCCTGTAACTCATCAGCTCCACTGAGATTGCTATGGTATGACAAACCTGTCTTAGCTGTCTGTATATAAATTAGGAATTCCTAAAGCTTTCAATATGAAAGATGCTATGCGCTGCTTTGTTTCAAACTGGAACTATTGAAATGCTAATGAGGAAGCATTGTTTTTCCAAAGTAACTTTAAAAGACTTTTAGGGAAAGTAAACACATTTATTCTATTTAAGATTTTACTTGGAAGGCTTTGCCTTGTGAAAGGAGAATAGGCATTTTTATGAATTACTGTAGAATATATATATTTGAAAAGTCACTTTGTGTCATAGGATTTGGCAGATAAAATGATACTGATCATGTTTTATCGGAATCCATAAACACAAATTGATTTAACACGGAATTTAATGTTTTTGGATGCTAGGAGTTAAGGAGGAAGAAGCAACCTTCAAAATTAACAAAATAATTATTGTCTTCCTTCTTGTAGTCTCAACCTCCCCCAAGACAGAAAATGCTTACCCACTTGGGGAGAGAAGTATATCTAATCGTTCTAAGGACAGAGTCAAAATTGATGCTATGCTTTTACTTCTTTGTTCCTTTTTTTCACTATGTATTATACTTTTTCTTCTTTATTTTTTAACGTGTGTGTGTGGGGGGGTAGAGTATGTGCATGTGCCTAGCAGGGAGGAGATCCTAGAGAATCTCAGGTAGATTTTATTTTACTTTTTAATTACAGAGTGTTCACGGGGAACCAAGCAATTACCCAATTTTGCATGGTGCAGAAACAGCACAG
Organism: Choloepus didactylus; assembly: GCF_015220235.1. NCBI lineage: Eukaryota > Metazoa > Chordata > Mammalia > Pilosa > Megalonychidae > Choloepus > Choloepus didactylus. The sequence continues at coordinate 23,355,447 of NC_051308.1, forward strand.
TTGCCTTCCCTCTAACCTACAGTTTCTAATGTATTCCTGATCTTGTAAATAGCATGAGTAAATAACCAGTTGTACAATCTGAAAACATAGGAGTAACATAAACTCTTCTTTTTCTATCGTTTTTCCTCCACACTCCTCAGTCCAGTCTTAATGTCTCCAAGTGTCAAATATTTGCATTCCCACTGACACTTTGTGATGTACAATCTGTACATCATTTTATCATATGTAATCATATTTGTATCATAGTGCACATATTTTATATACCATGGTAAGAAATTTTCTTTTCACTATTTGGATGACTTTGTTCTTACTAATATATGGAACTGAAAGATAAGAAGGGGAATAAGTTTCCTAATAACTAGGTTATGATTTAAGATGATCACTATTTTAAAAAGGTTTCTCTACAAAGGCTTCAAAGCAATACCGTTGTTTATATACATGGACAAACAAACACAACACTATTGTATATTAAATCCTAGAAAACTTTGCTAACTATTGTTTCTGTGCAATGTGGAGAAAGAAATTGTGAAAAAAATAGTACTAAGAAAAAATAAATTTTATTAAAATATGTATACTAATATAGATATATCCTTCAAAACAATGCCTTGCTAAATATAATGAATCAAATGCTCTATTTTCTTTAATCTGAACATATTAAAAAAGTTAATCCAATAATAATAGTTGAAACAAGGAGATTTTTCAAGAAGATTTTGTACAGACATGAATTTATAAAAATAAACTCATCTTTGAGGTGGGTTTGAGTCTCCTTATATAGGTTTGAATAATTTGACCATCTCTAAGTTTATGTGTTTTGATCATCATTTGTTTGTTGTTTTTTGTTTGTTTAGTTATTTTGTTTTTAACCTTACATCTGGTTAAGATTTTATTATCGGGTGTCTCAAATTATAAGCTTCTGCTTATGCCGATTCAAGACTTAAAAGTATTCCAAAATAATACATGTCTGTAAAAGTTTTCCAACTTAATGATTCTTTCTGCTTTGGAACTAAATTCCTTCTTAAGCACATTTAAATGAAGTAATGTTGTTGATATTTTTATAAAGAAAATAACACTGATTTGCATATAAGATGACTTCTATTTTTTTAAAATTAACTCTGTTTATTAATCAATCAATAAACATTTCCAGATAAAATAAAACAAAGGGATAGGGAAAACCAATATCCTGATATAACTTCATTGATATATCTGATAAAATCACTATAACTGATATAACTTCATTGCTTCCAATATGCTCCTACCATACTTCAAATAAATTAACAAACCATAGTCATTCTTGAACATTCCCGTATCATTAAGATGACTTTCAATAACTATTACTTAATACTGGATTATTTTTCATTCTAAAATATTGTTAGAAATAGATGCTATATTTTAAGCATTATTTATCATTGGCATATACTATTTAAGAAAGAGAGAAATTTTTAAATATTGATTTAGCTATTTTAATAGAGAAAAAAATAAAATTCTCTATATTGGATGGCAAAAATAACCGATTGGTTAATATTTGACCTGTCCAAATTACTGTCTCTTCCTTCATAAAAACAACTTCTGAGCACATATTAAAATTGCCTTCTATTCTCATTGAAGACATAAATGAAAGAAACACACAGAAGGTTTTTATTCTGATCATAAAAATGATAAAAAATAATTGTAGAAACTTTAGAAAATGCAAATAAAATAAAGAAATTTGATTGTGAATGTTCACATAATAGTTTTATAATCATAAGACTAATTCATTTTTATTCTTAGATGTAATATAAATATCAGTGATTTGTTCCTATATTTGTTTGTTTTCTTTCATGACACAGGTTTTTTTTAATTACTTTAATGTAATTGATTTGGCTGTATTTTCTTTTAGGTTATTGAATATTATTATTGTCTTTTAAAGAAATTATTCAGAATTCAATTTTGTAAAAATATTCTCTGTGTAATTGTATATCTTTTAAAATTTAGATTTTCGCATTTAATCAGATTTTTCCTGCATAACAAAGAACCCAGTTATTTTGTGACCTAATAATATTTTGTGGCAAAATGATATTTTGTGGCATTTATCTCTTGCTCATAGGTCTATTTGCTGACTGAATTTCCACTGGTCTTGACTGGTCTCATTTGGACTCTGTTGGGTTAATTACAGCCTCTTTGATTAGTATCAACCCCTGGCTTTGAGCTTCCAATATTTGGAAGTTGGAAGTTAGGCATTAGCTCATTGGAATCCATGGAGAAATAATGGTTGCAAGACAGTTTGGGCAGCTGGACTCAGTGTTGCAGTGACCGTGAGTGTGGAGGGGCAATTGGGTTGGTGGTGACAATGACAATGCAGATCTTTCTGATTTCCAGATTGCAGCCATAGTAGAAAGACCTGGAAATCAGACTCCCACTTCTTTTGTCTTCCATTGATATTTACATACCTGTATTAATACTTGTCTTAAAGCTGGTTTATTGTATCCTTTCTGCAGATGGAGAGAACCGTATGTTTCTTGTATTGAACACTGGCTGATACACCCACCTAATCATTTATGGTTAATCATCTATATTTTTTGGTGTTATGCTATTTCCTTGTTTCCAGTTCACTTGTATGCTCTCTTTGACCTTCTTCAAATCATTAAAAAGCTGGGACTCAGGAGGTGTCTGCCTGTAGTGTAGGTTTTCCTATGAATTTTAAACTTTTACATTGCTTTCTATGCAAAATATGTCAACCTCTCCAGAATTGCTTTTGAGAATGGGTAGATGATTCTTTAAAAAGGTAAAAAAGTAAACTCAATTTAGACTGTCATTAAGACTAAAACCATACTTCACAATTGTTTTTGAATAATATTACTGAGAAATTTTATAATTTGGGTAACTTGCTGTTGTGAAAAAGAATCAAAATTTGTATGCAGCTTTATAGTTTAAAATAACATGCTATTTTTAATTTGAATTAGATAAATTAAGTACACACATAGGCACAAAACTCTTCCATCCTCTAGTAAGCACATAGAAGTAAGTTCCAGAACACAAATTATAAACACTCTGCTGAAAACATGCAATTCCCCTATACTATACTGTGCTGAACTTGAGTAGGAAATTTGTATTTCTTCTTGCTTTTTACAAAAGTTGTTTATTGTTTTTATTTTCTCTTCCCTTCCCCCTCCCTCCCACCCTTCCATCCTTCCTTTCTTTTTTCTTTCTTTCCTTCCTACTGGTTGTTTCCTTTTGTTCCAAGCTCTGGGCTCTCCCAGTATAGGATATTCACTGCTTAAAACAAACAAAAATAAATAAATAAATCTTTATTATTTCCCTCTGTTTTATGAGTCTGGGAGCAATATAGTGAATGGCTCTAGCTTGGGGTCTCCCAAGGAGTGCAGCCGAGTTTCCTGCCAAGGTTGCACTCATCTGAAGGATTTAATGGGGCTTATGATCTGCTTCCAACGTGGCTTATTCCCATGGTTTTGGTGTAAGTTCCCTGACTCATGGACCTTTCCATACAACTACTTGAGTGTCCTTATGACATGTTACCTGGCTTACCTCACAGTGAGTAATCGCTGGAAGTCACGGATTGTCCTTTCTGATATATTCTATTCATTAGAAGTGAGTCATGACACTAGTCCGCCCTCAGGGGAGTAGGAATTAGGCTTCATTTTAAAGAATGTCAAAAATTTGTGGACATTATTTGAAACCACCTCATCTGACCTTATTCAAAAAGTTGCGAAGTAATTCTCTTTTTTTCTCTTTTCTGGGAGAAATTTTTTAATTGTGATTACTTCCTAAGTATTTGAAAGAATTCAAAAGCAAAGCCACCTAGGCCAGCAGTTTGTATTGTGTTTTTTTACCGTTATTTTGTAGAATTCAAAATTCACAGAAATTTGTAGAAGTGATAGCATTTTTGGAGAATTCAGGTTTTTCAAAGCGAAGTCATATTCAGATTTTCTATTCCTTTTTTTCTACCAGTTTTTGGTAAATTATGTTTTTCAGCAAATACGTTCATTTCATCTAAGTTTTAAAATAGATTGGTGCATGTGAATACATGACACTCTGCATTTGTCAAAACTCACATAACTGTAAAACACAAAGTTAGCCCCAATGTAAATTATGGACTTTAGTTAATAACAATGCATCGTTGTTTCATCAGTCATAGCAAATTTATCACACTAACTCAAGATGTTTTCAATAGGAAAAACCACGTGGGGAGATGGGAGCAGTGGGAACTCTACTTTCTGCACAAGTATTCTGTCGACTTAAAACTGCTCTACAGACTAAAATCTATTAAAAGTTGATTGGTACAATTTTCATAAGATTCTTTTATTATCTTTATTATCTGTCTATAAATATTTGTAGAGATGTTCAAATTTTAATTTCTGATATTGGTATTTTTTTTTTCTCTTTTTGGTCCTGAATTAGTTCAGTAGAACATTACCAATTTTATTAATCTTTTCAAAGAACCAGACTTTGGCTTTGTGATTTTCCCTGCTCCATGTTTATTTCTGTTTTCTATTTTTATTATTCCCTTTCTTTTTCTTTCTTTATATTTCAGTTTGCTATTCGTTTTATAGCATCTTGGATTGGAATGTTGGATAATTGGTTTCAACCCTTCTTTTCTGACACATGGATTAAAAAAAATTCTAAGCACAAATTTTCCTATGTTGTATTTTCTTTAGCATTCAGCGCATTTTAAATTTCCGTTTTGATTTTTTCTTTGAAATAATAAATATTTAGAAATTTTTAGTTCCAAGCATTTTGAGATTTTCTGATTATTTCTCTGTCATTTATATCAGTTTAATTGCACCCTAATATGATGATATACATTGTATGATTTTATTCTTTAGAAATCTATTCATGATGCAGCATCATTTCTGTTTAGGTAAATAGCCTATTTGAACTTGAAAAATATGTGTTATATAACACTATATAAAGTATAGTGCTTTATATAAACCAGTTAGATCAAATTGGTCAATCATAGTATTCAAATCATCCATAATCTTACTTCCTTACTGATATTTGTCTTATCAGTTACTGAAAGGTTTCAATATACACATATGATTTTTGATCTGTTTCTCTTTAAATTTTTATATAATTTCTTATATAATTTGAAGCTATGTTATCAAACAAATTTTTAGAAGAATTATATTTTCTTGTTGAGTTTAGACATTTGCCATTATGAAATGTTTCAATTTATATCTCATAATACTTATCTTAAGAGTATTCCTGATATTGACATAGCTATACTAACTTTCTTTGGAATTGTTTCTTTTTGGTATATTTTTCTCCACCCTTTTATTTTCAGCCTCTGTGTGTCTCTATTTTTGAAATGTAAAGAAACAGCATTGGGTGTTAGTTTTTAATCCAGACTCAAAATCTTAGCCTTTGACTGAAGTATCATAGCATTTATCTTTATTCTTATTACAGATATAGCTGTGTTTAAGTCACTACATCCTATTTGTTTTCTATTTTCTGCATTTGAATTCTTTCTATATTTCCAATTTTTTGTTTTCTTTTGTTTTTCAAATAGCTATATTATTTATTTTCCTCCTTCTAGGTTGTTAACTGTAACTTCTTGAATTATTCTGTTCATATCTTTTACTTTTTATCTTTTTTTTTTTTAATTTTCTAATTGGATTATGTGGGCTTTTTTTTGTTTTTTAGTATTGAGCTTTGAGAGTTCTTTATGTATTCTAGATACTAGTCCTTTCTTGGATATATGGTTTGCAAATACTTTTGCCTTTCTGTGGCTTATCGTTTAATCCTCTTCACGTGACTTTCACAAATCAAAATAGTTTAATTTTGATGAGGTCCAATTTATCAACTTTCCCTGTTATGGATCATGCTTTTAGTGTCAATTATAAGAACTTGTTGCCTAAAACTAGATCTCAAAGATTTTCTTCTATTTTTTTCTAAAGGTTTTATATTTTTATGTTTTACATTTAAGTGTATGATCCAGTTTGAATTATTGTCTGTATAGGGTGTAAAGTTTAGGGTGAGGTTCAATACACCTTTAATATTTATGTTGTGTAATATAAATTTTACTAAGTATATAATGACCTAACCATATTTGCCTTCAGCACTTTGAAGATATTTTTTTTCATCATATATTGGTCTGTTTTTGGCCCCTAGAAGCTCTTAGAATTATCTCTTTATCCACAGTGTCCTTAAATATAATTGCAATTCTTCTAGCTATTTATTTCTTTTTAAAAACATTTCTTGCTAAGTCCGTGGTAAATAATCAATCTAAGGATTCATTTCTTCTAGAATACCTAATAGAAATATGTTTATGGTTTGGGGGTCTAGTTTCCAAAGTTTAAAGTTTCTTCATTGCTGTTATATTTTTAGCTCATTGTTTTTGTATTGCCAATTTGCATTTTGTTTTGTCCATTTGGCACATCAATCCATGTATCAAGGTCTTTTAATTTCAAAGATCAAAATTTTGATATTCATCAATTCTTGGCAACTCTTTTTCATGAATCCACAGATTCTAAAGTTCTGTGCTGCTTGCCTTATTGACTGTTTCCTAGGATGTAGTGCATTTGACTTAACTGAAGAGTCTTTCAAAGGGTAGCCTCTAAACAATGTTTGGTGATTTTTGATTATGTGATTATTATTCTTAGAAAGCTATTTGGGGAACTGTGCAGCCATTTAGGGAAGGTACTATAGGTGTTTCTGATACTCATATCCCCTCCTGTTCTTAGTGAAATTGAGCATATATCTGAGAGTATTTTACTGTAACAGCCGGTAGGGTACCTTGGTTCCTAGACGTCTGTGAACTTTTGTTCCTGTGTGTCACTAGGTATAAAGGAGCACCACCCTATCTCTCTGACTCAAGCTCTCACTGTTTCAGTTTCTGCCTGGACATAGACAGTTCCTCCAGACAGCTGGGCCCCAAGAATAGAGTCCAAGCTACAAGATACAGTGAATGCTTGTTTGCTCCTTCTGTGGCATCTCAGCTATCACCTGCCCTTTGCTTCATGTCAGCCCACCTGCCTTTACCCTTTTAATCACTTCTGGGTGCATATACAAATAACTCTCCTGGTGTCATTCTTAGTGGAATTAGATTGCGGTTTCATTCCTTGATTCAGTATCTTCTGATTTCCATCTTTTAGGGATATTTCAAAATTTCTGATTCCTGAGACTTCCCTTCTTATTCCTTGGCTTGTTTGGGAATGTGTGTGTGTGTGTGTGTGTGTGTGTGTGTGCGTGTGTGTGTGTGTGAATGTCTAACATATTACTATACTGGGTTTCGGTAGGGGTAGGCAGTAACTTAAGCTTAACATACTAATATAGCCTACAGAGTATATGTGAACCTAGGAAATATACTTTCAACTACAAAACCTAATTGGGATAATTATATGGAGACAATAAATTGAAAATGTCCTACCAAGAACAATTGTATAGATGTAGCCCTGAAGGGGTCAAGTGAACATTTTTTCTGAATTGGTGGTTGCTTGGCTAACTGGTTTTTATCGCAAGTATGAATCCTGCACAGCCCTCAGGGATGACTAGTTAAAAATCCCTTCATATTAAGTGACTTGAGGTTTTTAGCATGCAAAACATTTTTTCAAACAAAATATTACACAATCTTAAAATCTGAAACCCAGGAGCAGAACACTCTGGTGGAAACCAGAAAGGGAATGGGACCCCTGATAAAAGGTCTTCTAATTTGTCACATGCATCAGTCCCTGAGGCTTCCCTCAGGAAACACTGGGCTCAAGAGGACAGTTTGAAATCCTTTGCCTTAGCCCATCCACAAATATTTCAGTGATAGTAATTTAAAAAAACAAAAACAAAGATTTTAAAAATGAGCCAGAAATATTTTAGGCTCTAGAATTCTTCTACCTAATATTGTAATAATACTTTACATTTTTATGGCTTTGATTTTCTATGAAATACACGGTTCCATAAAGAATGCCAGTTTAATTTCTTCCTTTCTTTCACTTTGAACTTCATTGTTCTTGCCTTTACTAATAAGACCCCAAGAGGCAATACTGCCCAAGGTAACATATTGAATGCTAACTATAAATAGTAGTCCTTTATTCTTACATAACAGATGAATATTTTTTGAGGGGGCAAATATGGGAGGAGGTTTTCTAGGCATTTTAAATGTACTTGGTAAAGGTTAATAAAGATATAGAGATAAAGGATATTGATTTACATTAAATTAAGTTGATATAATGGTTAAGTCTGAAGTTTGAATACTATTTATAAAGAGCTGAAAATTGATATTCACTCAAAGTCTGATAAATCGCTTTAGAAAGTATTAAATAATTTTCAGCAAAGTATGTTTGAGATAGTAAGTAAACCATTAGTGTAAACATATTAATTACTATTCTAGACATTAAAGAATAGTACGTAGCATCCCCAATTGCAGAATATTTTATTATTTTCACCATATTTGAACAAATAATCTAATTCTACCTTTGTTGCTTATTGTCTCTTGTAATACAAAAATACTATAACATCATCTATGAATCAATTGATATGACAAGGCCATCATTAGTTTAACTTATAGACTCTCTGAACCTAGGAAATCTACTTTCAATTACAAACATAATGAAAATATTTATATGGAAACAATAACTTAGAACAGGGATTGGAGCACTGTTTTTATAAAAGGCCAGACAGTAAATATTTTAAGATTTGCAATCCATATGGTCTTGGTTGCAATTACTATTTGCATATTGTCTATGGCTCTGCCATTGTAGGAGCCATGGACAACAAGTAAATAGATGACCTGGTTGTGTAATTGTGTAACACTAAAACTTTTATACAGAAATGAGCAGTGGACTGGATTTGGCATGTATGTCATATTTTTTCTGACCCTGACATGGAGCATTAATTCAATTATGCATGTATTCATTCAACAAACACTTATTGAGCACCTATTATGTGCCAGAAAAGATATTAGATCCTAGGGAGATGAAAATATGTGAAACATTTCAAGATTTAAATAGAATACATTTTGGTATGAGATACAAAGAAAAAGTTAAATGATAGATAAAGGAAAGAGTGACAAAATCTTATACAAGGTGTGCTGGTTTGAATGTATTGTGTCCCCCAAATGCCATTATCTTTGTAGTTTTGTGGGGCAGAAGTTTTTGGTGCTGGTTGGATTTGCTTGGAATGTGCCCCACCCAGCTGTGAGGATGATTCTGATGAGATGTTCCCATGGAGGTGTGGCCCCGCCCATTCGGGGTGGGCCTTGATCGGTGGAGCTATATAAATGAGCTGACTCAGAGAGAGGGAACTAACGGAGTGCAGCTGTGAGTGATGTTTTGAGGAGGAGCAAGCTTGCTGGAGAGGAACGTCCTCGAAGAAAGCCGTTTTGAGGCCAGAACTTTGGAGCAGACGCCAGCTGCCTTCCTAGCTAGCAGAGGTTTTCCGGATGCCATTGGCCATCCTCCGGTGAAGGTACCCGATTGCTGAGGTGTTACCTTGGACGCTTTGTGGCCTTAAGGCTGTAACTGTGTAGCGAAATAAACCCGTTTTATAAAAGCCTATCCGTCTCTGGTGTTTTGCATTCTGCAGCATTAGCAAACTAGAACACAAGGTATCCAGGGAGCATAGACTACCTAAATTACCTCATATATGATGGAAATCAGCTGTTCAAAAGAGTGATCATCAGGGGAAGGAAGAAAACATTTTCAAGCTGTATGGCAATGTCAATAGGTAAAGCTACTTTCTGTACAGTTAGTTGCACTAGGCTTAGAAACCCAGTTCACAGTATGGGATTTCATTCCGGCAGTTCAACCACAACATTAATTTATATGGGAGGCCTTGTCAGTAAAAGCAATCCCTTAAGTACAATTTCTAGGGCCTCATAATGCAATACATTTAAATGCAGTTCTACCTTCAGTTAAAGCCCCTAAATTTTCAATAGTTTGTTATTCATTAACTGCAGCAATGTTAGTTTTTGCTTTGGAATTAGCTTTTTATATTTCTTACTTTCGTGTGTAAGGTAATCTTTTCTATGTATTTGTTTTAGTTTTGTTGGGATGCTCAAGTAAATGCCACGAAATGGGTTGAGTTAAATAATGGGAATTTATTAGCTCATGGTTTCAAGGTTAAAAGAAAACCCAAATCAAGGCATCATCAAGATGATACTTTCCTCCCAAAGACGTGTTCTGGGCAAGCTGCCAGCCATCCTTGGTCTGTCACTTGTCACATGGCAAGATAACTGGAGGTGTCTCCTGCTCTCCCCATCTCTTCCAGGTTCTGTTGATAGTCACTTTCCAGCTGCTTCCTCTGTGGCTTTCTCTCTGTGTCTGAATTTCATTCCTCTTAGAAAGGACTCCATAATAGGATTAAGATCCATCCTGACTAAGGCGGGCCTCACTTCAACTCAAGTAACCTCATCAGCAGGTCCTACTTACACTGGGTTCACACCCACAGGAATGGACTGAGTTTGAGAGCATGTTTTCTTAGGTACATACAGCTTCAAACCATCACAGCCTCATTTATACTTCTCTTACAGTAGTTACCACATAAACTGTAATTTATTAGTCTATATATTTGTTTTGCCTTCGACTTGGATATTTTGTTTTCCAAACTATCAGTTTTCTTCTTGGGCAATGTCCTATAAGTTCCAAGTAACAAGAAAGTAAAACTCTCAAACTTATATAAAGCAACTGGGAAATTTTCTGGAATGATAAAATGCACGTCCTGAAAACTGAAGGCTAGAAATACATGTGGGCCTCAAGAGGCATTGGAACTAGGACTGGGACTCCATTGAACCAAGACAGCTTTCTCCGGAGCCCATATGTCTGCTCCCCTCTGCTTGTCTTTGTGCTTTATTGTTCTATTTTTCTGCAGACTGATTTATCAGATTCCCTATGTTGATACATGGTAAAAACTAGTTGCCCCAGTTCATATTCCAACATATATTAAATAAACTTACACAGTCCCAATTTGAACTTGCTCAGGCTGAGGGTTTGTTTCCAGGTGAGGTTTGGAGTGCAGACCTGACCCTCCATTCTTGCCCAGAGTAGCAGATTTATACATAGTACAAATATCACTATTCACCCAATCTCTCTTGATATAAGAGATCAGATTTAAGAGATGGCCTTAGTCCAGATAGAGAGCCTAAAATATGAATTCTCAAGTAATCTTACAGGCACAGAGCAATTGCTTTGTCATTTGTTTTAACTTCCATGGTTTAGTACAAGGCCTGGAACACTGTAGTAATCCAGATTAGAAATGACTATGTGAACTAAGGCAGAGGCAGTGAGGATGGAAAGCAGAGGATTGAGTAATAAATATTCAGAAGGCAGAATAATAGAATTTGATGTTTAATTGGATGTGAGCAATGAAGAAGATGGATAAGATGAGGAAATGCTTTAATTTTGTAGACTCAATAAACATAGAATCCCCTTAAGGACATAAGATTGCATTAATTGTTCATTTGTCTTGAGGGATTTTAAATTTCATTAAAACTTTCCCTTGTGAGTAAGAGAAATGAGTGTGATAATATAGTGAAACATGTGTTCATCTCTGTAGGGAATTGAGTGATTGGAGTGGGATTAGATGCATTCTCCACTTCCATTCGATCTCTACCCTTACCCCAGCTTTGCTCAGTGAAGGAAGCCTCTCTGGCTGCATGCTTGAATCATTAGAAATAGTACATGGAAAAATAGGAGCTGCCAAAATTGAGCGAACTAAAGAATATAATATAATATAATAATATAATATATATAATATAATATAATATAGCCCAGCTGTCTACCATACACTGATTTGCATGGTAGGAATTAAACACCTTAATTGAGAGGATAAAATCTCAACTTCTCCAGATTTAGAGGCCAAATGATAGCCCACTCCCTTTGCAGCAATGCTACTGTGCTGGTTTGAATGTATTATGCCCCCCAGAAAAAACCATATTCTTTGATGCAGTCTTGTGGGGCAGACAGAATAGTTTGAATTATGTTGTTTGCATCGAGATGCACCCCACCCAACTGTAGATGATAACTGATGGGATATTTCCATGGAGGCGTGGCCCCACCTATTCAGGGTGGGCCTTGATCAGCGGAGCCATATAAACATACTGACTCAAAGAGATCGAACTCAGTGCAGTTGTGAGTGATGTTTTGGAGAGGAGCAAGCTTGCTAGAGAGGAACGTCCTGGGAGAAAGCCATTTTGAAACCTGAACTTTGGAGCAGATGCCAGCCACTTGCCTTCATAGCTAGCAGAGGTTTTCCGGACGCCATTGGCCATCCTCCGGTGAAGGTACCCGATTGCTGGTGTGTTACTTTGGATGCTTTGTGGCCTTAAGACTGTAACTGTGTAGCAAAATAAACCCCCATTTTATAAAAGCCTATCCATCTCTGGTGTTTTGCATTCTGCAGCATTAGCAAACTAGAACAGCTACTTACCAAGGGCCTGATGGGAAAATATAGCTATGGGTAAATGAGCTTGAGATTGTATTGAAGGCATCATTTGTAAAGGATTCCTTACTAAGAATCCAATCTGAACTGTTTCTGAAAACAATTTAAAAATCTATGTAAGAAAAAAAAAATGACAATCTCTCTTTGTTGTAAAAACTATTGTGTATGTGTGTGTGTATAACAACTCCAGGGCACATCTAACATTTATCCTTTTCTTCCAATTCAGATTAGGAAGTGAGACCTCTCCCCAGGGCTCAGACCAGAGCAGTAGTGATCATGTATGGACAAAGTATGCACAAAGTCTTTTCTCTCAGTAACCCAGCTGGAGCTTCCCCATCACTGACCATGGACATGACCCATTGGTCAGGCCAGGGTGCCCTGAGAAAGTCAGGGGTGTTGATGCCCTCTTGAGTATCACAAAACAGAGGCTCCTCAACAGCTTATCATCAGGCTAGCAGGTTTAGTGAGAAACAAACTCCATTTATTTATACCTTGCTAGGTCATACTTGAAGGTAATTCTATTGCAGCCTAATTGGACCTCTTCTCGACAAGAGAGCATCTATACCTTGGTAACAAGTAGATGATAAAATTTTGCTTTAGCGGAAACATTAAATAACTTAAGACCTATTACTTGGGAAAACTATGCACACAGCCTAGGTCATATGTCTCTGACAAAAACTGCAATATACCAAACTACGTAAAAAGTATTCTTAGCATACTCACTGGGGCAGATGGAATTATGTTCCCCAGGAAAAAAAAACATGTTTTTGATCATAACTCACATTCCTATGGGTATAAACCCACTGCAAATAGGATATATTGAAGTTTGTTATTTTAGTTAAGGTGTGGCCAGCTGAATCAGGAGTGGTTTTATTCTGGTAACTAGAAGCTTTGTAAAGAAAATGCCATGGGGAGGAGCTGGAAGAAGGAAGTCAAGGGAACCTGGAAGAGAAAGGAGAGGGCATTGCCATGTGCTGGGAAAGCCAAGGAACCCAAGGATTGTCAGTCAGAATGCTACCACCCCTGGGAGGAAGCGGGCCTTCTATCCTCCCAAACTGTGTGCCAATAAATCCCCTTTGTTTAAGCCAACCCACTGTGTGGTATTTGTTATAATAGCATGGAAATGAACATACTAGCATATTATTTATGAATTTGTGCACGTGTTCAAAATACACAAAATTTGTACAGAATACAGAAGCAGCTGAAATAAAGGCAAGTTAAATTATTTTGCTATAACTCCCAGAAAAACATGTCATCTAAGCATTCATACACAAATAATAGCATGAATACATATCTCTATACACATACCTTCATATAGATTTTTATAGTATAGTGCAATGTTGAAAACCCAAGATGGAAACTGTATTTTCTCTATACTCATGCCCTTCACATAGATTTTTTATAGTGATGCTGAAAACCCAAGATGTAAAGTGTCATTTAAATGAAGCTGGAACTTGGATAAATATTCAGCAATACTATATACATTTGTTTACCCTTTTCTGAAAATGTGTTACTTCATTGTGATAGGATATTAACCTTTTTTGTAATAAGTCTATTTTTGTAGCAACAGCTCCTAGAGACTGATCCAATTTATTTTAATTTTCAATTACCTGATAATAGCAAGTTTTTATGGGAATAATAGTAATTATATTCTCTAAATGGGCCTATTCTAAATTCAAATTAAAACAAACTTAATGCTCCAGTGAGGAAAACAATTTATTGGGGGAAAGAAAACAAAACTGTTTTGCATTTCAGTACCTCAATAACTGATTCACTTCATATTCAAATATACTTTAAATATATTTTTCCTTCATAGCTTATACTTTTATTATGAGGAAAAATATATAATTATAGTGATGTACTAATTTATGCTACTTTCTTGAACATAGTAAAATGAGGCCAGTCTGAATCAGTAAAAAAAAAAAAACAATTGAATTAGGGAATGATTTTACATAATTAATCTTGAGTTGCTTTCAAAATAATAATTATTGACAATGAAAGTATCTGACTTCATGAATAGATAAGCAGATCAAGTCACATGTTAGCAAAAATCATGAAAAATCATGAAAATCAACCATCATATTTGACCCAGTAAATGTATTTTAGAAGAATGATTTTTTCACTTGTATTATATGTTTGCCGATAGTACAGCAATAATGTAGTGATAAACTATACTTTCATTTTTAAATATTTCCTGAAATATGTGAGAATCTTGAGCAAATATGATAGAATTTGTGTTCTCTTGGGAAGAGTATAGGTCTGGGTCACACAGAGCTCGAACAAATGCCAGCCCTTCCAGCTGGAATCTGCATGAACTTCAGTGATCACACCAGTAATTTTATCTGAAAAATCTGTCTAGTTCATTCAAATGCATTAAGTTGTTGTGAGGATTAAAAGAGATGCGTTTTGCTGTGTGCCCATTTGAATGGTGAGGTCCATGGTAGATATGGACACCCTGTAGTCAATCTCAATTTATAACCCAAAACATCTGTGAGGTGTGGGTCCCAGATCTAAGGCTCCTAAGACTATAGTAATTGAATTTAAGAAAAAGAAATAACAAAGTACTAAATCATATGGTAATTTAGTACAAGGCACTGAGACAGAGAGTACTAAAATCACATGGGAACTTTAAGAAGGGAAAAAAAGAGGTTATGGGTATAGGGAAAGGAAAATTCAGGGAAGTTTTTTTGACCACACTCCTGGTTAATCAGCCTGAAAATGAACTCCTTCCTACCATTTTGTTTGTTTTCTTTTCTCATGAGGCTCATTTATAAGAGGCGTTGTTGAAGAGACTTCAAGGCACACTTGACTTCATTCTTCAGCAACAGTCCTAGTTTATGCTCGACTCTCTGGATTTTACTTTCCTCATCAATAAAATGGGAGTTATAGGATTACTATCCTATAGGGTTGTGGCAAAACATAAATGAAAAAATAATGCAAATCTAACACTTGGCACAATACTGAACACTCTGTCAGTAAACTTCAGTTATTATATTTCTAACATTATCACCTTGGCTGATTTTTCTGTTGTTTAGTGTTTCTGGAAATAAGTCAGTCCACTTGGTGAGGCACACTTTTCAGAAGCTGCTGAGAATTAGGATGGCCCTGAGTTTGAAAACCTTTTCTTCAGTCTTTGTGTAAAAACCTACAAAAGGGGTTGCTGGAGTATTAAACAATGAAGCCAGGTCATGAAGAATGAAAAGAATAAAAAATGCTACTTCTTCATCCTTTATAAAATATATAATTTTCAGTTCTCATGGCTTTTTAAATTTATTTTATTAAAAATGTAGTCTGATTGCCAGAGGATCTTTAGTCCTACTAAGAATATAGGAAGAATGTTATATATAGTTACTTCTTTTTATCAAGTAAATAAGAAATTTAACATAACAAAAATAGCATTGTAAGCGTATGTAAGCATGTGGGTTATTTGGAATTTAAAATGTCAGTGTTTTAACTGGTTCATCAAATTAAAATAAATAGTTTAATTGTCATTTGTTTTTACTTTATCTGGACTAAATTATGTTATTGTTCAAATTGGAGTAGTTCTTTTTTGTCATTCAGAAACAAATGGAATAGGAGTAAAATTGAAGTTAAATTTAATTTCCTATTTGATGGGGTAGCTTAATTAGTCATGTATATATACATATATGTAATAATAATATGTTATTCATAATTATCCCTCATTTGCTGAAATGTAAATAAGTATATAATTTTAACTCTAATGAATTTTTTGAAACCCAGGAAATTATTTTATAGATACATTTTAAAAATCCCTATATTTAAAATGTCAAACAAAAAGTATATCACAGTGACCACACATCTTAAAGTAATCATAGGGAGCATTGATTAAAGCTTCCATTTTTGTAAGATACGGAAAGGGAAGGCTACTTATGATCGGGCAGTCCATGGAAGCATCTGAACTGCTGCATCATGACTGAACATTCATTCTTCTTCTCTGTATCTGACTACATTCTCTCAGGTTTCTGATTTCTGTCCCCTTCTTGGATTGCAGCTGTTTCCCCCCATCAGGTTCACAGTACCCCTATGGGGCTCTGTCTACCTTCTGCTCCTGTCTACTGTTTTCAGTTCTGATACTGACCTGATCTACCTTACAGCATGTAGCCACAGCAAAGGGGCATCTCATTTTATCCCAGGAACAGGGCAAGTAGAACCTGTTCGAGTTAAGATGACACACGATGAGCAGGGAGGGGTGGGTGATATAGAATTAGGTAATGAAAGGAAAGTGAGTATAATGGACTCAGGTTAGAAAGCTTCTACATTCTAGAAAATAATGAATAATCATAATCATAATGATTTGCAGATAAACATGATCTGAATAATAATAATAAACAAAAATATTGAGTGTTTCCTATGTGTCAGATACACAAATAAGCAGACAAACAAAAAAATCTTAAAGTTCTATTTTTATCCTCACTCTTTAAGACTATTCCTTTAATGGTATATGCTGGAAACAGCAGTACCTGAGTAAACTGTACATTCATTAAGCCTTGGCAAAACACAATGAGTAATATACTATTTCCCTGAGATTCAAACAACTGTATTTGATTCTTTAAACAATTTGGGCCTTTTGTTGAGTGTTTCGAGAGAAATCAGTGTGCATTGGTGGATTTCAACATTGGGCTGGATGGGAACCCAACTCTGCCACTAGATAAGCAACCTGGGGCAAGGCTTCAACCCCTGCGGCCCTCACTTCCCTCATCAGCCTACTCTCTAAGTGGCTTTCCAAATATAAGGAACTATAGATGCAAAACTACTTAAATGGACCATTGATACCTTACAAAATCTAACAAATCCAAAATTTACAAGTCTTTTTGCATTGTCACACGATCTCAGGTAAATTTTTCACCTATAGAATAAACATGACTTGGTAGTTCATAAAAGATGAAGCAAGTACCATGTATTACTGAATCTCACTATTTTGGTTCAGAATAAAATTGGATTGAGCATGCTGATTTCCCTGGGTGAAGAATTGATATTTTTGAATTTCAAGAAGCTACACTGTCCTCATAAAAGACTGGGATCAATGCCAATTTTTGCAGATGGGTCACATTATTATACACTAAAACAGAAAGCAGCTGTGTGCTTTAATAGAATAATTTCAGACAATTTTCCTCTAAAAGGATGCATAAGACTAAGATGCCCACCACTTCGTGTGTTTGGCATTGATTTTTAACCATTATCTGATAATGTTAGATCAACCAAGTTAGTGAGAGTTATCTGATGGCAGTTAGGAAATATGTTTTGCCATTATTTAGGCATTTAGACATACTTATAAATGTATTTTACAGTCAATCTGTGATGTCAGATGTTTGTTTCATATACATTATCTACGTTTATGTTATAATGAGAATGACTAAGATTATACAAATAATATTAATAAACTTTGACAACATGTGCAGGATACTTAGTGGAATCTATATATTCTATGACAAAAGTGTAAACCACTTTATTTGAATATTGTCTATGCTATAAGAAATTTCATTTAACTTTAAATTACTATAGATAGAAAAATAGAAGCAGATATTTTCCAACTGCTGAATCATACCTCATTTAATTTTTAAAAAATGTATTTATTTTTAATTGTAGTAAAGTATACACAACATAAAAATAATTTTAACCATTTTAAAGGGACAATTGTTAGGTTTTTCAATCTAGAAGAGGCAAAAATTCGATCAAAAGGAGTTTTATTGTCCGGCCTTGTGCAGGAGGGCTGAAGCCTAAGAAAATGGCGACAACCCCGAGCCAAGGGAACAGTAGGGCTTTTAAAGAATGGTTGGCAGGAAATTCTTTGTCTAGGGACGGGGAGGCTGGCAGGTTTAGGTTTGCAGTCTTTCAGTGGCTATTTTTGGGAAAGGGGGTATTTGGCAGATTTCCATTGGCTGGTTTGAGAGCGGTGGGGGGGTGGTGCTTGGAAGCGGGAAAGTTTAAAATTTTAACATTTAGGATTCCTAAGGGTGGGGGTGGTGGACTATTGCAGATCTTCAGGTTCCTAGGTTGGGAGGGGCGGTGGCTCTATCGCAAAATTCTTAAGGGGTGAAGGCCCAGGGCCTAAACCTAACAACAATTGTTTTGACATTAAGTTGATTGACAATACACTAACTTTCTCCACTATTTCCAGACTATTTTCTTCATTCGGAGCCAAAACTCATATTTATTTAGCACTAACTCCCATTCCCCATTCCTGTCACCCATGGTAACCACTATTTTGCTTTCTGTCTTATGAATTTGCTTATTCTAAGAGTTTCATATAAGAGAAATCGTACAGTATTTGTCCTTTTGTGTCTGGCTTATTTCCCTCAACATGATGTTTTCATGTACCAGCATGTTGTTGCATGTACTAGCATTTCATTTCTTTAATGTCTGAATAATATAGCATTGTATAGATATACCACATTTTGTTTATCCGTTCCTTTGTTGATGGACACTTGGATTGCCTCCTCCTTTTGGCTATTATGAATAAGACTGCAATGAACATTGATGTACAAATATCTGTCTGAGTCCCTGCTTTCAATTCTTCTGGATATTTACCTAGGAGTGGAATTGCCAGGTCACATGGTAATTCCATGTTTAATTTTCTGAGGAACCACCAAACAATTTTCCACAGTGATTGCAACGTTTTACATTCCCATCAACAATGATATATGAGTTCCTATTTCTCCGCATCCTCACCAAAACTTGTTTTTTTTTTTTTCAGGTTTTTAAATAATAGCCATTCTAGTGGGCATGAAGTGTATCTTATTGTAGTTTTAATTTGCATTTCTGTAATGGATAATGATGTTGAGAACCTTGAATATCATCTTTGGAGAAATGTCTATTCAAGTTCTTGGCCCACTTTTTAATTGAGTTGTTTGTCTTTTTGTTGTTGAGTTTTTGGAGTTCTTTTTAAAATATTGAAAGCATACAAAGTATCTTATCAGACCACAGTGGAATGAAACTAGAAATCAATATTAGAAGGAGAACTGGAAAATTTATAAATATGTGAAATTTAAAATCACACCATTAAATAACCAAGGTTTCAAAGAAAAAATAACAAATTAGGAAATATCTTGAGATGAACACAAATGAAAATGTAACATACCAAAAGTCATGAGATGCAGCAAAGGCAGTGCTTAGAGGGATATTTATAGCTTAAATAAAGAAGAAAAATCACAAATCAATAACCTGACCTCACACTTTAAGAAACTAAAACAAGAAGTGCAAATTAAATGCAAAGTTTGTAAAAGGAAGAAACTAGTCAAGATTAGAGCAGAGATAAATGAAATAGGTATAGAAATACAAGAGAGAGAATCAGCAATACCAAAAGTTGTTTTTTTTAAATAATAACAAAATTGGCAAACCTTTAGCAAGACTGACAAAGAAAAAGAGAGCGCACAAATAATGAAAACCAGGAATGAAAGTGGGTATATTACCACCAACCTTACAGAAATAAAAAAAAAAAAGATTATAATAGTGTACTATGAACAATTACATACCAACTAATTAGAAAACCTTGTAAAGAATTATGCAAACAAAAAAAAAGAAAGAAAACATAGATGAAATGGTCAAATTCTTAGAAGCATACCAATGACCTAATCTGTCACAATAAGATTATACAAAAATTAATTCAAAATGGGTCAAAGACTTAAATATAAGAGTGAATACTATAAAACTCTTACAAGAAAGCATAGAGAAATATCTTCAGGGCTTTGAAGTAGGCAATAGATTTTTAGATTTTATACCAAAAGCACAAATAACAAAAGAAAAAAATAGATAAATGTGACTTCATCAAAATTTAAGACTTTTGGGCATCAAATTACATTAGCAAGAAAGTGAAAAGACAACCTACAGAATGGGAGAAAATATTTGGAAACCATATATTTGATAATGGTTTAATACCTCATTTAATGTTTAGTGCTATCCCCAGGAAGGTTATCATCAAAAAGCAAACAGTAAGTAATCACAACTGCTGGCACATCATAACTGCACATATACAGTTCAGGGCTTAGTTGAAAGTATTGCTGCCCTGCTGTGGTTTGGTCTTTGGTCTTCTTGGGTTGCCTTTCTCTCCTGACAGAACTGCCAGTTGGTCTGGAGTGCTGAGTCGATAAGCAAAGCAGCACTGGCTAGAGACAGCCTTCCGTGGCTCTGCAGGGCAGTATCTGGGCTCAAGACTGCTCACTTGGAGGTGGTCTGCATTTGTGCAAATATTCGCAGTCTCAAAAAACTGCTACTTTTTACCACTCTGAGTTTCTTCCCTCCAATCAAGTATAATAATCAAGGAAGTAAAGGGAGGCAGAGGTAGTAGGTAGTAGAAAGGCATTTATCATCTCTCTGTACCACAAAAGAAAAATCAATCTACCATATAGGAAGTTGGAGAATACAAACCAATGAGATTGACTTTTTATAATGATGATGAAGAAATTCAATGAGCTGAAAATATTGAGAACAGTAAGGTTGACTAATTAAATATAAAATTAGCTACAGAAACAGGTTTGATATAACTTTCATTCTAATAATAATAAATCCTGTTATATTTGATTTCTATAGATTTCATTCTACTACTGTACAGAGATATGAAATAGATTATGTTAATAAAAAATTCCAATCTTATATTTTGGTTTAAATATGGAAAACATAATTTTAAAAATAGCATAATTTAAGTGAATTAGTAATAATTATTCAATTAATTCTTTTATAAAAGGATATAGGACACAGATTCAATATAACATGATTTGAGATTTGGGTATGCTTTCTCTTATACTTGAGGGAACCAAAGAGTGGGGAGTGGATGTGACT
Organism: Choloepus didactylus; assembly: GCF_015220235.1. Taxonomy (NCBI): domain Eukaryota; kingdom Metazoa; phylum Chordata; class Mammalia; order Pilosa; family Megalonychidae; genus Choloepus; species Choloepus didactylus. The sequence continues at coordinate 23,376,606 of NC_051308.1, forward strand.
TTTCCAACAAATACAGAAAATCTCCATCAGAAAGAGGAATTTTTCAACCAGTTTTCCTTACTATTGCCCAGTACTATTTTCATTAAGGTAAAATATTTGTCTTGACATATTTCAGTTGACGGCTTCATGATCCTAGCTATTGGTGCCCAAAAACTATTGTCTTAATCAATTGACCTCATTTCACATAAGGAAAAATTGGACTACCTAACTGACTTTTCAAAAATATACCTTTTCTACTTTAGGTCATAAAAGGAAAATTGCCATCTAAACCACTTTTCTATTAAGAAACTGATTTTTCTTGAAGTTGGGCATTTGCTAGTTCACCTAGAAAATAGACTCTAACTAGCAGAACCAGTTGAGAGATTATTTGTTACCATGTAACCATCTCTCAATAGGGGAGTGGAGTTGTCATTAAAAAATGTGAAACCAGGACTTTTTCATTTCATGGAATTTACATTTAGAAATGAGATGCATCATCCATTGATATTCTGTAGTTTGGGGAGTCATTAATTTTTGGTGCAAAAGTAAAGAAAAAATGAAATAAATACTTTTCCCTGGACATTTATTAAAACAGAAGAACTCTCTTAAGTGTGTATTCATTACAACAATTTCCAATCATTAAATATTAATGTAGTGCCTACTACGTATTCAAATAAAAATGAACTGGCTTGAACCTTAAAAATTGTTGTTCCTCCTTGTGTTCTCTATTATCTTCTTGCTCTGTACACTTGGATGAACTCATCACATGCAGTTTTAAGAACAATCTTTGTGCTGATGACTAAAGAATCTTGATTGGTTACAAAGCGATTCAAAGAAATTGATTCAACGTTGATTTTAATCCTTATTTTGGAAAGCAAATGTGTCTGTAAATATTTGTATGTAGCAAAACCCCGCAAATCTCACCAGCACCAAGTGACATATACTTGTTCTCATGCTCATGAGTCTTCATGTCCGCTGCGACGTGCTCTGTGCTGTAGGTCTGCAGATCAGGCACCTGTTTCAGGCGTATTTATTCTGGAGCCTGAAAGGATGGGGCTGCCCAAAAGAAACTTGCCTCATTTGGAGACTGAAAGTTCAGGCAAGCAAGCCCAACCAAGCAAACACATTTCAAACATCCCTTTAACCAAAGTAAGTCACATGCCCAAGCTCAAAATCAAATAGTGAAGAGTATTTTGTCCTCTATCATGTGGTAGGGGTGGAATTGGATGTTTTTAAATAATAAGCTTGTTTATCGTCATACAAGGGAGGCTGAAGATTAATGAACTACTTGTTCATATCATTATCATTAAGGATATTAGCAAAAGAATAATACAACTAAACTTAATATAGTAGAAAAAAGGAGGAGATAACGATAAGAGCATACATTTGTTATAAAGAAAACCAGGATGTAATTGAGAGAGTAAACAAAGCCAAAGTTGGTTTTTCAATGACATTATACATTGTCAAGTACATAGCAAATGTGATCATGGAGACAAAAGGAGGGAGGGGGCATCCACTACTTATTTCACTGCTCTTATTTGAATTCACTGTTTAGTGGTTGTGGGTGGGTGGGATGAGAGAGATTTAGAGACTTTTCTTTCCTTTTTTGTTAGCCAACCAAAGATTTTAAGGATGTATTTGTTTTAATTTTCCAAAATCTACTGTTATTGTAGTTGAAGGACTTTTTAGAATGTCTAGTTTGTCATATTTCTGGAAACTAAAGTCTCTAACACTTCACGGATCCCAGAATGTATGCAGCTGATTCAGGAATGGGCCCAGGATTCTGAGGAATAATATTATTGCTTCGCTTGCTTTAGTTGTGGTAAGAGAGGAATCTGTGACAGACTGCAAACTTTACATGAGGAAAAGCACTGGAAAAAACAGTGTCTTTCTCCCATGACAGTACACAGAGCACCTGGGGGTGGTGGAGGGGAGGTTGTAAGGGGGGCAGGTTGATGCTAAAGCACACAGGTCTCTTCTTTTCCAAGAAGAAGGGACTGATTCCCTGAGAGCTGCTTTGCCTGATGGTCATCCTGAGGTCAATGGTTTTGCACCCTTGGCAGTCAATCTCTGAGGTTCTCATTAGAAATGTTGTAGACCCATGAAGTAGTGGGGTTGCATTAACAAATATTTAATTTTCTTTCTCATATTCTCTCCCAAGTTAGAAAAAGAGAGTGAAAACTTCCAATATCTTGAAAGCCTGGTTGAGTTTAAAAATACTTTATCACTTGAGAAAGCTACAGAAATGAGGAAAGCTCAAAACTATAGAAGATGTGAGTGAGTGTGTGTGTGTGTATGTGTGTGTTGTGACTAGGGGTTTGACAGAAAGTGACTCCCAATTTTATGCTAAGTCTTGTGTTACGGTTTGAATTGTACCCTCCAAAAAAACATGCTCATGTCCTAATTCCTAGTACCCAAGAATGTGAGCTGTTTTGGAAATAGGGTCATTACAAATAGAAATAGGCAAGTTAAAATGAGGTCATACTGGAGTAGGGTGAGCATTTAATCCAACATGACTGCTGCCCTTATAAGAAGGGTATAATTGGACACAGAAAGACAGAAGTAGAAAGTGTTATATAACTAGGCAGATTATGCTATGGATCCCTGATGAATCATCAGAAGAGGAAGAGGCAAGAAAGGATTTTCCCCTATACGTTTAAGAGGAAGCATGGCCCGACTGCCATTTTGATTTTGGACTTCTAGCCTCCAGAACTGTGAAACAATAAACTTCTATCATTTAAATCATCCAATTTGTGGTTCTGTCAGCGGCTCTCGGTAAATAAGACATCTTGATATATGAAAATGAAGAGTCATGTGAAGAGGGAGGTGAGGGAAAATGTCTCAAGTGGAGGGAGCAGCATGTTTAAGGGTTCTGAGGTGCAAAAGATGTTTCAAAGAACTGAAAGATATTCATACGGCAAGAAGCATGGCTAGGATACTGGACAGAGGGGCTGTGTTTTGAAGCGTCATGGAAACTGTTTTAAGAAACTTTTGGTACCATCCACCACCACTGCCAGTTCCTTCTTATGAACTCAGAGGACCGCTTTCATTAGATTCAATTACATATAGCAAAGCTTCCAAATGTAACTGGTGGCGGCTAGGGTGGGCACAGATTATTCTGCTTAGATTCAGCAAGTTACTCTATTTTTATTAAAAAGAAATGCTCCCTGTCTTAGAAGTTAACCCCCAAGGCTTTAGCTTCTGGGCAGCGTGACTGCCCTTGGGCTTTCAATAAATGACAAGAAGAGAAGGTGAGAAATTGCATGCTGTACACTTTTTCTCTGCCCAGGAGAAACCTCAACTTTTAAACAGAGGTTTCTCCATCATGCATGTGGATTGCTGCCTACTCACTGTTCTTTTTCCAGGCAACACTAATCTTCCACATGATCTTGCTCTCCTATCTTCAAATACTTTCTTCCGTTGCCTTGAAAATATTTATTCCCCTGAATCTTCATCATTATGCAAATTTTATCATACTATTCATTATTTTAAACACCAATTAACTTTTATATTTCTAAATTGTTAACTCAAAGTATTTAGCTTTTTAAGATTTTATTCTAGATTTATCTCTGGGTTCTACTTTTTTATTTTTAATAAAATAAATTATTTAACCCTTATGATCTTTGACTTCTTTTAATAAGAGTTTACACTTTAATTTTTGTAAAAATAGTTCCATTTTAAAGCTTCAAAAATTTTTAATTACAATTCCCTTTGATGTTTCTCTTTTACTCTCTTCATTATTTTCCCTCCCTCTTCTGGAATTTTTCTTCATATTTTGATTTGCTCATGCACTCTGACTAGAAACATGGCTGTAAGGATGTCAGACTGAGATTGTTCAGACCATAAACTTGAGAGTGTGGGTCTTCTCTCCCCACATAAAGCCTTGGACATCTCCCGGTTGGAGCTCCTATGTATTGTCAGAAGGACTCTCCCCTCTCCAATAACAAACAAAACAAGGCAAAACCATAGCCAAGAATATTTAAGGAAGTCATTGCTAAATCATCCTTAGGTTTATGATTGTAATGTGTACATGGGGTACCCATGTCAAAATAGTGCCTCTCCCCAGGCATCTCACGATTTTCAGGATCTTCCTCTCAGATCAAACGTTCAGAGTTCAATATTTTCACTTCCATGAAATCTAGCACATGAACCCCTATGATTTCAGGCCTTTTCTAATAGTCTGTCTTGAGTCAGAAGGGAATTGGGTGAAGGAACATTCCAGGATATTCATTCATGTAATGATTACTGAGCTAGCCATATGAAGAAATCTACTGAATTTGAATTCCCAGTTTCATGAGAGGCAGTACAGGATAACATGTATGGAATCTTTTGCTATCCTTTTAACATTAGGCTTCTGATAATATAATTTTGTTTTGGTTGGGCTTGCCCTCTATTTCTTTAAGATCATGAAAGGATTCTTAGTTATACAACTCTGCTGATTTCTTTTCCTCATTATGAAGATTTGAAAAATTGTCCAGTGTAGAGCTTATCCCAAATAGGATTTTTAAAATGTGTTCACTAAGTCACTACTATGAGAGTCTTTTAACTTAGAGAATCCATATTGGGCAGTCAAGAACTCTTGAGAACATCAGGGCACAAGATCAAAGGGAGGTATGCTTAATCTCTATACCATGAGGCTTGGTCCTACTGGGGAAGTTTTTGAGACATAGGATTGAGACTGAATTATAGGATCTTAATTGTTAAGAGAGGATTATCTTCTCCTTGGGTAACTATGTTTATAAGCCATCTGAAATACTTTCAAGAAAAAAAGTAGGATATAAATGCATAAGTAAATAATAAAATAGCTTTTAGTTACTCATAATTCTACACAGTCAATTTCTATAACTAAGAGATAACCCCTTATGGAAATCCATCAGCTTACCAATTCATGACTTTTCTCTAAGAAACAGGTCACCATGAATGGGCATCACATTATGTAAAAAATAAACATTTATCTCCTGTAAATAGATTCCAATTTTTAAAGGATGATAAATTTGGATTCAGAAGAGAGAAGTAGAAGGGAGGGCAAAACTGAAAATATCTGTAACACAGCTGTGGGAGAGGGAGATCGGTTAGAATGAAAAGGTGCTGGACTTTGGGGACTTATTGGGCTGAGGCAGTGGATGTGGAACAGGGGCCTGACTGACCTATTCTAAAAGCTAAATATTCACACATTATTTTATAAGGGAAGCTCAGGATTCAAAACTTTGGCCTGAAGAGGCGTAGTAAAGAAACAACACTTATTTGACTTAGAGACGTCTTCTTTAGCTAGGCTAGGGTTATTAAATTAATAAATTGAATCTCAGTTATTTTTATAGTAAGCACGTAAGTGACTCTAATCAAAGCCAAAATAGAAACAAGAAACAAGAATAAATATATACAGGATTAAACATGCAAAGCATGACTTTTTCATAATAAAAATTAGTGACACGCAGTTTGATTTGATTAAGTCAAGTGATGGAGGGCAGCGTTTTATGTTAACAACTTTACCTGTCAAAAAGGAATAAAACAATTCATTTACCATCTTTTTATCAAGCTATTATTTTATACAAAGCCTATTGATGAATGAACTAGCTCTCCTTCTCCTTAGTTATGGGTTTCAATTTGTTTATTTATCTTTTATCACTGTGTTTTATCAGCAATTTCTCTGATTGATCATAGTTAATAATAAGATAATGATTAATCAGCTATAGAGATTTGGATAGCATTTATTTTATAATACTAAATTAATTTTATTTTTATTTCCCTTTTTACAAAATGTTGCCTACATAGTCTCTTGATGATTTGATGGTAAATAGATTAAGTAGCAAAATTCCAGAAATGCATAAAAGCATCTCATCAAAGCTATATAAGTAAATGATATCCATTTCATTTGGACCAAAAAGAATAATTTATGAAATATAATCAGCATGTATGAGAGTATATGAAATATGTGTGTCTGCATGGCCCAATACTTGATATTGTCACACTTTTAGTTTTTCCCAATTGCAGTGGATTGAATTATATACCCCAGTTTAGCCATTTCTTGGTCTTAATCTGCATTACTGCGGGTTTGAACCATTGTAAATAGGATCTCTTGAAGATGTTATTTTAGTAAGGTGTGGCCCAACTGAATGAAGGTGGGCCTTAATATGGATTACAGAAGTCCTTCCTAAGCAGAAGAAATCAGAGACTGTAACTGAAAGCCACAGGGAGGAGCTAGAGGCCAGATGTCAGCGGGAACCTGGAAGACAAAGGAGAAGGATATAGCCGTGTGACTGGAGGAGGGCCAAGGAACCCCAAGGATTGCAGGCAAGCCAGCACCAGGACATCACAGCCTTCAGCGAGAAAGCAAGACTTGTCAGTATTTTTATGCTGGACTTCTGGCCTCTGAAACCGTGAACCAATAAATGCTTACTATTTAAGCCAACCTACTGTGTGTTATTTCTGATAACAGTTCAGGCAAAACTAAGACTCCAATTTTGTGGATATGCAATGTAATTTAAGTGTGATTTGAAAATTCTACTTCTGTAATTCCTAATGAAGTTGCCTATAGATTTATGTGTTAATTAGTTGTTTTGTAACATACAAGCTAACTAATTTGGTCCATTTTTCAGGATATGTGTATTTATTTTGATTTACAGGAGTTCTTTAAGATACATTCATTCAGGAATTATCTATTGAGTCCCTGCTATACCGGGCATTGTTTTAAGTTCCCTAGAGATACATCAGGAAATTATGCAAACAAAATATCAGAGTCCACATAAATGGGTAAATTCCAGTTGGATGGAGCAGGGAGAGTCAATTAAAAATAATGATAATAAATATATTATATGGTGCTAGAGGAAAAATAGACAAAGATAAAGGGGCCTAGGAAAGCTGGACAGAAGAGGGTGATGTTTGCAATTTTACATAGGGTGCTCATGATAAGCCTCAAAAGGTATCATTTCATGGGAGACTTGGGGGGAAAGCTTTCTGTACATGGGAAATATGCGTATAAACCCTTGAGATGGCCACGTGTCTGGCATGTTCAATGCACAGTGAGTAGGTCGGTAGTTGGAGCTGAGTGAGTGGTGGAGGAAGCTGTTAGCTATGAGTTCAGAGAAACAACGGAGGGACTAAATCACATAAGGCAGTTTAGGGCATTACAGGGCATTACAGGGACTTTGTTTTTACTCATAGATAACAAGGAGTCATTACAAGATTTTGAGCAGAGGAATGTTGTAATTCAATTTAAGTTTTTTCATTCAAGTTATGTCGAGTATGCTTGTAGGGGACCAAAGAGGAAGCAAGGAGAGCAGTTAGGGGCAGTTGTTGTGTGTATGTGTGTGGGAGGGTGTGAGTGGTAGCAGTAGTAGCAGTGAGAAATGGCAGTAATCTGAATATATTCTGAAGGAAGAGGTGTCCTGAAGGATTGGATGTGATGTGGTGTGTTTGAGAGAGAGGAGGCAAAGATGACTATAAAATGTTTTCCTGAGCACCAAGAAGGATGAAGTTGCCACTATCAAGACTGGCAAAACTGTGCATGGAGACCATTCTGTGGAGGGCAGATCAGGAGTTTGATTGTGTACATGTTATTTGGTAAAAAACGACCCTTAACCATGGGTGAAGACGTCACTTTAAGTCATCTGCAATCCAAGGAATTAAGTAGTTGGGAGTTAAGTAGTTGGAGTTGCCAGCATAGAAATGATGCTTAAGTTACTGAAGCTAAATGAAGTCATAGAGAGTAAATGAAGTAAGAGAAGACATTTAAGCATTAATTGCTGGAGTTCTCCAACTCAGGTTAGATTCTGGAGAAATTTCAGGGAGGTGAGGATGCAGGAAAAATATTGTTTTATATTTGTGGTAAAAACATTTTGTTTCGTCTCTCACATATGGCTTTAATTCATTGAGAATTAATTCGTGTAAAGTTCGATGTGACATCTCATGTTATTATTTTCCCCTTAGTAATAATTTCTTTTCCCAGCACTAATTATGAATAGACTCTCATTACCCTCTATCTGCAATATCAGACCTGGCCCAATCAGAGGACCATATATAACAATATAATTCTGAAATCTGCTTTGTCTCATTTGTCGGTTTATCTGTCCTTGTTCCAACAGCATATATTCTTAATTACCCTAGGCTCATTAGTCTTAATATCTATTACTCTTGGCTATTCCTGTCTCTTTGCTTTTTCACATATATTGTAGAATCAGCTATTCAAGTTCTGTTAAAAAAAATTACTGTGGTTTTCTGCTTTTTGAAATGTATTGAATCTATAGAACTATTAAATGGGAATTGGCATCTTTTTATATTTTCTTGATATATTTTAAAAATATTTAAATGTTTTCAATAATCTTCTATATAAGTTTTAATAGATTTATTCCCAGGTCCTGTTTTGGTCAATTTATGTTCTTTCAAATTGTAATTTTTCATTTAATTATATCTTATAACATTAAGTTGCAGGTATATCAAAATTCAATTACATATTTTCTGTGTATGAAATTATATCAGCAATTACTGCTATTCTTTCTTTCTTAATTTCATATATTTTATTACTTTTTCTTGTTTTTTTGCCCTTGACTGGGACCTATGTTAAATTACAGAGAGAAATCATAATAGGACACTTTTTTTTCTTGTTCCTGATATTAAAGGAAATGTTTTAAGCTTTTTACCAGTAAGCGTGTTTGCTGTTGGTTAGGAAGATGCTTGTTATCAGGTTAAAGAAGTTCTCATTTATCAAGGGCTTGCTAAGAGTTTCTGTCATGAATAGATTTTGGATTTATTGCACATTTTTCTGCATCTGTTGGATAACGTTGTTTTTCTTTCATAAAGCAAATTGCTTTAATCCATGTTCCAACGTCAAATCAACCAGAAATAAATCAAATGCGTTGTGATGTACAAATGTTTTTACATTGTTGGATTTGATTTTAAAATACTTCATTTCATTATTATTTTGAATAGTAGTTCAGTGTTTCCCTAAATCCCAATTGTGACATGGTTTTATTCCTTTTAATAGCTGAAATAAGAGAGGAGGATCCCTTCAGTTTGCTCTCCTCTCTATTTGGGGCAGGATAGATATTCCTCATGATGTTGAAGACTTACCAGTAAGGGTTCTGATGATTAGGGATAGAGCAAGAATGCTGTAGAGGAACCCAAGAATTGTCTGTTTCTTTTCTTAAAATTTTTGACATAAAGTTGTCTCCATTTCCTTATTTTTATTGCTGCCAGTTTTTATGAATTAATATAATGTAATGTAATGTAATACAATGTAATACAATATAATATAATATAGTATAATATAATATAAAATAACATAACATAATATAACAATATAATATAATTTCCTATTAGAGGAGGATTATTCTGTAATTCTTTTCATTTATTCATCTTTGCCCCGAGTCACCTTGTTATGTTAGAAGCTATAATAACACCAAAAGCAACAGGTCCTCAGAAAATTAAAAATACTGTTTTTGCAACCATTTGTTACACCCCAAAAATATTTTCTATTGTCTGGCTTTGCAGACAGGGAAACTAGAATGTGTCTAAGACTTTCAAAACTTGAAAACATAAATGTCTTAAATTCTTTTTCTCCTTTATACTTTGACTTTGTGGACTTTCTAGCATATTTTCTTTTACCTGCAGGAATTTCATGTACTACATTTTGAGGACAGAAACACTATGTTTTATCTCCTTCTTACCTCCACTTAGATTTCTACAATTTTTCTATGTTACTTCTTCCCACTCTGTTCTTTTAAGCTAAAACCTAATGAAGAGTTATGCAGATGTCATCCAACAGCTGAGAAACCAAAAGAAATACTTAGCCAAAACATATTTTTGGGGCCTGGACTCTGGCTTGACCTTGAGTAATTCTTTAGGAACATTGATAGCCAGAGAGACTTATTTGTTTGAGACCCATTTATTTTAAATTCTTTAAATTGAATTATTGGTTTAATTTGCTGATAATTTTAAATCAACCTAAATTCAGATAAATCTAGGAAACTGGCTCATCAAATGAAATTTATTTCTATCATGAACTTATAACAATTTGTAGAATTTTTATAATGAAGGCAATTTGAAGTTAGGAAAAAAAGATCAGGTGGATGTTAGAAGATACGGATGTATTACCAGTTTCCATTTTTCTCTATTCAAAGTTCCTTAAATCACTTAAGTTTTTCTGGGCTTAATTTTCCATATTTATAAAATAGTAATAATAAAAATGATAAGATGAAGAAAGAAAAGGAGAATGGGAGGAACAAGCAGTAGAAGAGAGAGGAGAAGTAGAAGTAGAAGAATGAGAGGAGGGATGAGAAAATAAATGATACAAATTGGCTGAGAAGTTGTTATATCTTAAGTTTTGTAGTCACCATTTTTACTTAAATTAGTCATTCATATTTCTCATCAATTCTATTAAGTGACAGTTGGGTGCTTTATACAGATAAGGAAAGAAAGACCTAGAGTACATAATGGGTCCAAGGCAGAACTGGTTAGAAGATGAAAGAGCAGGGAAATTTTACAGAAGCTGAAAATAATAGTATCAACAGAAAAAGCTTGATGACTCTTTTTTTTCTTTTTGAATTTTACTGTAGGGGTCAGAGAAAGTACTATCTGGTCAGTGTGCAGGGCCTTCTGATAGAAACCCATGCAGTGACTAAATCTCAGTAGTTGGAGCAACAGAAATAAATTCCACAAGATAAACACAAAATCATCAATGGAAATCTCATAAATGAAGATAAAATATATGTCTGGCATTCACTGGTGACTAGTTAACCTACCCAAATATTTGTTTTTGCAGTGATAGCTTTTGGTTACATCTGTGCATTGAAGAAGACACAATTCAGAACAGTGGTAATCATGTCTATTTTTTTAAGGTCTAAATGGCCAGTTTACTGTATAGTCATTGTTGGATATTAATGTCCCAAGGAATGTAAATATTAGTTCAAATTGATTTCTCATAGTCAGGGCTTATCGTCTCCATAGGCAAGCTACAGATGCACAGCAGTGAATTAGCAAATGCAGAGAAGTATACAAAACAGACCATCCAGAAAGCCACTATTCTGCTGCTTATCTGAATATTAGTCTGACCATGCCCAGAGACTATTTTCCCTCCAAATAAGGAATGGATGTTTTTCATCCTATCCTGTATCATCCTCTATTTGGTCAGCCACACTGGATACTGTTCTGGCCATTCTTTTTGTTGGACTTTCTCACTGCTTTTATTTTTCACACCACAAAATAGTCTTCTTATCTGTTCCAGTGGCAGTATATCCTAAAAAGAACATGATTTGCTTAGTCATTCTTCTTTAAAGAATGTTCCTTTTAAAATCTTCCCTTCTAAATAGCAGAATATCTACTACAAAAATGATTGAGGCTCTGGAGTCCACATTTCTGCCTATGAAATTATGATATATTTGTGGTCAGAATTTGAAAATAAAACAGATGTAGTAGGACTTATGCATTAAATAATGAGAATTATATGTGACATCCATGTAGTTAATAAAAATCTAGCATTAAAAATAATCATTAGCCTTAAAATGATGTAGGTAAGGATAATATTTCTGTTCAGGATTGTACCATATGCTTTTCTTGTTTTTATCATCTTGCTGATTTTAATGGTGTCTTCTGTACCACAAGGACCTACTATGGTCCAGCTCAGAATTATTTTGTTAGTATTTACGGTAACTGTAAATGAGCCATAATTTTTCCTTCTGCAATTGTTCAGCTATCCCCCTTTTATAACAAAACCAACAACTCCATTTAGGAGAAGGTTGTTTTCCTCTGGTGTGATCTGAAATTATTCCTACATATAGGAAGGGCATATTTGTGCTTGCACAGAGCAGTTGTGCATAATTCTGTTTCTCTAGTAAGTCCTGTGCTGCAAGTGAATTAAAATTATTTTTCACTCTGATCTTGGGAAGGAGTAAGCAGCTTCTTGACTGGCAACCAAAATTCAACTCTCCCACTGAATTCTATGATATTCTTGAGCAGCAGTACTGAACAATCTATTGTTAAATGATATCATGTCCACATGCATGGAGACTTCATCCTAATTATTTAGAGAAATAAAGCAAAATGATTACCAATAGCAGTCCAGGAAAATGAATTGAATAGCTGCACATGATAAACGAAGCCTAATATTTTTTGCCCTTTCAAAAGGCAAGCAGCATGGGCTTTGGGATTCAGAGACAAATACACCATGCCTATAAATAATTCTATCTCAAAATAAATGTATTCAGAATCTCATAGTTATATTGCCAATGTGTCTGCTTTGGTATAACAACTCACCTGATTTTTATAAAATTATTACCCTGCCTTCATATGTGTTTTAGTAATCATAACATTTCTGCATTTAGCGTTTTTCTGGAATCGAGAATGCTTTTTGCTGCAATGCCATAGTTTCTTGATGATTTTTACTGAAAATATTGGCCTCCTGTGGATTGAAATATCTTATAAGTCTGTCTTTTAGTTTACCACTTCCCAAATACTCTGACATGCATCTTGGTTCACAGCGAGTGTTCCCAGAGTTGCAGTTTAGCAAATTGCTATTCACAAAAATGAAATTGCTAAAGTAAAAATGCTTTTCAAGAAAGAATCTAAAAATGTGGTTGAACAATAGCAGGCAAAATGGTTCCAAAAACATTTTTTATAATCTTTCTTTCATTTAGTAACTTTACATTCAAAAATGGTTTGTGGAATATTGCCCCCCTCCCCCCAACTCCACCCCCCATGCAGCTTTTTCTCAAACACACTCTTAGCCCCCAAGCCTCCATTTATCCATTTAGTAAAGTATTTGAAATTAACTAATATCTGTAATTTATAATACTTATAATAAACTAATGTTTATTATTTTCTACTTTTCCCCTCTTTTCCTTCTCTTCTTTGTCATTTGATTCCCTGTCAATGGCATTTCCTTTCCTTTAAATTGGAGAAATAGGAATAGATTGGCCGTATCTGGAGAAAATAACTTTAGGATAGTGTAAATAAGGTATGTTAATTGGTTCAATACTTTTTCAGGACATATTGGCAAAGTTAAAAACTACCTCAAAAGAGAGCATATGCCTTGCTCTAACAATATGTATTCTTAAAATGAATCCTAAGAAAACAATCAAGCAAATTCAAGCATGTTTATTACAGTGTGCTTTATATTTGCTCCCCTCTCCTTTCCCCCATGAATGAAACAATCCAAATGTTGATGAACATAAAATTAAAATGTTAAAAGTTATGGTACATACAAACAATGTATTGCTAATACTTGCTTTAAAAACGATGATGGGCATATACAAATATAGATACAAATAAACATATAGATATAAGAAAGGATGTCTGGGCTGTATGGGTAAATAGAAAAAAATGACCAGACGTTCCTTTTCATTGCCAACATGCTTTATTTGGTCCAATAGAATATGTATGAGGACTGACTATTTGTGACTATTAAAAATTAAAAAAATTTAAAAATAAAATTGATTGCTTTAAGAAATAAAAGAGCAATATTATTGCCTTTATTTTCATTGAACAAGTCCATGTGTGTATGTGTAGTATGTTTCAGTATGTTAGACTATTATAAAATCTTTCTATTAAGTCTTGATGCAGTTTTAAATTAAATACATTTTAAGGGTGACTCTGCTACTGATTGCATTCAATTTTAAAACATGGATACTTTTTATTTCTTTGCATCATTGGTCATATCATTTTATTAAGTAAAAATTTAGTTGAGAGCAAAACTAGATAATAAGGGTAACTAGAAGGGAGCATGAATAGGTATGATATTTTTAAAGGAAAAATGTTAAATAAAATAATCATAAATATTTGCTTATGAAAAATATTTGTGTTCAGCCTCCATCAATACTTAACATTTCACATGAAACCATGACTTAACTCACAATAGTCTTGGTTTTCTTGGAACTTCCAAAACATTTATATTTGTCTCTATTATTAGAATTAATAATTTTCTTATTTTTTACATATATATTAAAATTATTATACTGTAAATTTATTGAGGAATCATAGCTGAGTGTTAATCCTTATAACTTACATGTTACTAGGTAGTATACTTAGGTTTCAGCTCTGAGATATAGAGAGAAAATGTGCACAAACTTTAAATAAATGACTTTTCTTAAACTCATTAGAGATCTGAAGTCACAGGGCAGACAACGAACCCAAAATTTCCTAAGAGACAAGCATCTGCAAGGACAAATGGAACTGGAACATTTGCTTACTGAGGATAGATGCCACTGAACACCATCCACATCAGTAGGAAAGGGTCGAGTAATCTACAAATGTTTAAGGAACTATTAAAGGCTGAGTGTGTGCTAATCCCTGGGGAATGGAGACATGGCATGAAGATGATCAGAGAGAATCTAGAGAAAGCTAGATTCCAAAATCCAGTCAACCCCTCCCCACATCTCCATAGAGTATAAGAACTCTTCAGAAGAGGACACTGGTAAAATCCCATTACAGGTGGGGGAAAGGAAGTGAGGCCATAACCAAAACTCCATCCACACCAGCCCTCACCTACTTTAAGTAAAAGCAAACAAATAAACAGCTTATTCTGCAGAAGAAAGGACATCAAAATTATAGCCTAAGGACACAGGTGGCTACCCACTGTAGCTAAAGGAGGGGAAGAAGGGAGAATATACAGAAGCTCTATGCCTGCCGGAGGGCCAGGGACACTTATGAAGGCCACACCCCCGAGACACAGGTCCACAGTATCTGCTAAGATTGAAGCTTAATCAGAACATCAGAGAATGTCTGTTCTTCCCTACCCCTCACCAAAAGGCTAACAGGTCTTAAATAACAAATGACAGGGGAATAGAGCTGGAGAACTGCAAGAGAGAGACTCTGAGGAGCAGCACAAAGGACAGACCCACAATCAAGCAAAGAGGCACAAAGTATTACTAGAGGGATTTGAAGTCCCTGGTACCCTTAGCAGAAACAAATTCCAACTCAGGTAACCATAGCAACATCAAACTTCAAACCCAGCCAAACTCCTGTCTAGATTATTACAAACGTCAATATTAAGGACCTAACAGAAGAAAAGAGGCATTCATCTCCAAATATAAAACATAGTTACCTCAGTATCCATTGTCATACACGATAAATCCAGCTTTCAATAAAAATTGCAAGCATATCAAAAACCAAGAAAAAACTTAGTTTAAGAAAACATTCATCAGAAACAGACTCAGATATAACACAGATATTGATGCTATCAGATAGAGAATTTAAAACAACTGTGATTAATATGTTGAAGGCTCTAATGGAAGAAGTAAACAGCATGTAATATCACAAAGGTAACTTCAGGACAGGGTTAGAAACTATAAGAAGGAATCAAATGAAAATTCTAGAAATCAAAAATACAGTAACAAAAATGAAAAATGCCTTCTACAAGCTCATCAGTAGACAATGCCAAGGAAATACTCAGTTTACTTAAAGATAGGTCAATAGAAAATTCAGAGAAAAATAAAGTGGAAAAAAAATGGGGCAGAATATCTGAGAGCTGTAGAACAATATCAGACATTCTAGCACAAAAAATAGTTGGAATCCCAGAATGAGAGGAAAAGGACAGAAGAAATATTTGAAGAAATAATGCCAGGAATTTCCACCAAGAGAGCCTAGAAGTGCTTACACCCCAATATCAAAAAGCATACTCAGTATCCTGACCTTGGATTCCTATATCATCACCCAACAGAAGGAACCATGGCTCATTGAAGAAATGGCTGAATCTAGGACTGTGGCAGAGAAAATAAAAGATGAGCCTGGAGGATCATGTAGTGCCAGAGAGTAAAGAAATTCTCAGTTGACAAGAGGATGGAGCCATGCCAAAGAGTCATCCTGAAGGAGCTGTCAATGGTCAAACCCAGAAGAGTTTGAGCAACAATACAAATAGGGTGTGTATTAGTCAGGGTTCTCCAGAGAACAGGATATATATACATATACGGATATGGATATGTATGTAAATATTAAGCGGTTTATTATAAGAATTGGCTCATGCAACCATGGGGATTGGCAAGTCTGAATTCTGTAGGGCAGGTTACAAGTTGGGAACTTGGTGAAGGTGAAGCTGAATTCCCCAGGAGAAGCTGGCAGGCTGAAGTACAGACAGATTCCTCTTTCTGACTGCTGAAATCCTCAGTTCTCGCTTTAAGGTATATAACTGATTGGATGAGGAGACTCCCTTCATTGGTGAGGGCAATCTTCTTTGTTGATTGTAGTTGTAATCAACCACAGAGGCAATCAAATGACTAATGATTTAAATTCATCCATGAAATATACTTAAAATAACAATCAGGCCAGTGCTTGCTTGACCAAATCACTGGACAACATGAAATCGGCCATCACAGTGTGGGATTGGATCAGAACCAAATTGTAAAATAAATATGCATGTGCTCATATGGATATAATAAATGACTGAATAAATAAGTGGAGGAGAAAGGACACCTTAAAGAATTCAAAACTATATATGCAGATACTTCTAGCTCCAGGAGGTAGAACTTAATCTATCCCTCTCAACCCAAACCCCTTCCGTTTCAAGAGTGTCCTCAACTCAATGGCTCACTTCCAAACAATAGAATATGAAAAGGGAAAAACAGTAACTTTAGAATGGAGAAACACAGCAAACACTTACCTTAACCTAGTGATCAAAGATAACATCAAAAGTAATGATATGTTGATATTATATGCCCCGACATGATGTGACAAAAAGCATTCATCGCCTCTGTGATATTCTTTCCCAAACTCAGTACTCATGTCTAAAAATGAGAAAACATTAGAAAAACCAAAATTGAGTGATATTCTTCATAACACCTGACCAGAACTTTTCAAAGTGGTCAAGGCCACGAAAAACAAGGAAAGACTCAAACTGTTAGAGACCAGAGGAGACCTGGCAACTAAATGAAATATGGCATATTGGATCCTGGATCAGAAAAAGATATTAGTGGGAAAAGCCTGTGAAGTCTGAATAAAATCTGCAGTTTAGTTAATCGTGATGTACAATGTTAATCTCTTAGTGTGACGAATCTACCAAGGACATTTAAGGTGTTAACATTAGAAGAAATCAGAGAAAGAATATGTGGGAACACTCAGCAACTTTTCTGTAAATCTAAAATTTTTCCAAAATAATTGTTTATTAAAAAAACAAGTGATTCAAAAATACATACATACATACCTAGTAAGTAACTCTGGGGGAAAAATTAGTTTTTGAATTAATAAAAAATAAGGTGGATTTTTCTTATTTTAAGGCATAATAATAAGACCATAATTAATACATATGTAAAAGTTTTCACTTACCCTAATAGTAGGAATCATTAATAGACATCAGCACAGTTTACAGCAGTAAATCTGCAGGATATTCTTGTAACAGATAGAAACACGTTGTCACAAGGGTTTCTCAGATTATTTCCAAGGTTATCAAAGATTATATGCAACCATTTGGCATTGCATTTATCTATTGATCTTTTAATAGTTGAGTTTTTGCCTATCCAGTTCCCATAGATCTGCCAAATTTCTGACTTTCAAACTTAGAAGTTTGAAATTTTACAAAATAAAAAAATTTTGTAAGTTTTTCTTCTCCCTATAGAAATGAAAAGTATCATCAAAATGAAAGCATTCAGGAAGTGGAAACCCACTTAACAATTTCTGAATACCTTTGAAATAGCCAGAATAGAATACATTTGATCCAAAATTGAAATGTGACCAAGAATATTCTCAAATTAGATGGTAAACTGTAATTATTTTGATAACAATTCTGTGCATCAATGTTTTTTAGTACGTTGTTTATTGAATATATTTGATAAGTTCCTTTTTAAATGAATTATATCAATCAGAAATAACATACACTGTAAGCCATGTTAAAACACCACCAAGGGTTAAGAAAGGAAGTTTTGTATATTTTTATCCTTTCCATCTCTTGGTAGTTGATTTAATCATCCCAAGTGAATGCGACTGAATCCAAGTAATTTTATGGAAGGCATCACGAGTCATGAAACCAGCCTCGGAGGGAGTGAAATAATTGTCTTGAGAAGCTTGCAAATTGAAATGTGTGAATTTTGATTTATGTTTTCTTAAAGAAGAGTTAAGGAAGATACTTGAAGTTTTCAAGATTAGAAGCTCTGTGTATCCTCTGTCCCAAATTTAATAACTTTGGAATAAATACAGATCTTCTTGGAGTTACTTCCTTAGCTGATTCAGCAATAACTTAAAAAAACAGGACAGTCACCTGAATCCAGTTATACTTGTGGATACAATTTAAACATTTTAAATGTTTGGCTATTTAATTCTAAAATGGTTTCATATAAACATTCTCATTTATTGTAGAGGAAAGTTCATAACAATTATGATATTAATACAAAAGCTTTATATGCTTATAAAAGGTAATGTCTATGTTACTACATGAATAAGATTAACACATTTCACCCTTACAGATAAAAGGTAGGAATCTGATTTCAAAAAAGACTAACAAGAGCTAATGCACTAAGAGCCTTTTTCAGAGATTAATAGGAATTCAAAAGTTAAGCTTTTTGAAGCCCTTGCTATTCGTAGAGGTAAAAAAAATAAATAAATAATTGCATCAACAGGTCAACTGAATGATGGTACATTAAGTTGAAATATGAAAAACTTGGGTATTTTATTGTCAGATACTTTTTCTGTACCTATTAAGATAATCATGACTTTCTTTATTATTCTATTGATGCATGAATTACTTCATTTTATTTTTTGATATTGTACTAACCTTGTATTCCTAAGATAAAGCCTACTTGATCATGATGTGTTAGACTTTTCTGTATTGCTGGATTTGATTTGATAATATTTTGTTAACATTTTTGTATAAATATTCATGAGAAATGGTCTGTAATTTTGTAATATATTGGTGTCAGGTAAGGCTTGTTTCGTAAAACTAATTAGGAAGTATTCTCTCTTCTTTTGAAAGAGTTTCTCTAAGATTTATATTATATTTTTGCTTAGATGTTTGATATAATTAACCAGTGAAATGTTTGTCACTAGAAACTTGTTATGTGTAGGTTTTATTTTTTACATTTTATTGAGGTATAATGTACATACAATAGAATGGATTTATCTTAAGTGTGTAGTTAAATGCATTTTAACAAATGTATGGCCCTGTGTAAACGATACCACAATCAAGATACACAACATTTCCATTAGTCCCCAAACTGTTTCTTTGCAGTCAATTGCCTCTCATCCCTCTTTCCATTCAACTTCTGATCTTCTTTCTGTCATGATAGTTTAGTTTACACTTTTCATGAATTTGGTATAAATAAAATCAAACAGAATGCATAATGGTAGTCCAGCTTGTTTTTGCTCAGCATAGTGTTTTCAGATTCATACATGTTGTTGGCATTTGTCTGTTGATTTCTCTCTTTACTTCTGGATAATATTCCACTGAATTAACATGCAACAATTTGTTTATTCATTTCCATGTTGATGGACATTGGCTATGTTTCCAGTTTGATTATTATGAATAAAGTTTCTGTTTGCATTCATGTGAAAATTTTTGCATAGGTATATGTTTTTATTTCTCCTGGGTAAATACCCAGGAACACAAATGTTTTGCCAAATTGATTTGCACAATGTGGTTGTAGGATTTTACATTCACCCAAGCAATATAAAAGAGTCCTAGGCATTCTACATCCTTGTCTACACTTTGGATTAATAGTCTATTAAATTTTAGCCACTTAAGTGGATGTATAGTGTTTTTTCATTGTGGTTTAACTTCAAATTTCCCAGATGGCAAGGGATGTACATCATAATTTCATGCATTTATTGAATTTTCATTTATCTTCTTTTGAGTTTTTTTTTTCTGTAAACCTACATCTCATCTAATAAGAAAAAGTATAAAAACATAATATAGATTGAAAGGAAGAAATACAAGTATCTCTATTAGTGTATGACATGATTGTCCATATAGAAAATTCCAAGGGATAACAACAACAACAAAAAGACTCCTAACAAATAATTGAGTTCAGCAAGGTTGCAGGTTACACAGATATCAATTACAATAGCTCCAAAGAAATGAAATACTTAGGTATTTACTTTACAAAACTTGTATGACATCTGTGTGCTAAAAATTATAAAATACTGATGAAAGGAACCAAAAAAGGTCTAAATAAATAGTAAAAAAATACTATGTTCATGGATTGGAAGACTCAACATAATAAAGAAATTAATTGCTCTCAAATTGTTCTAGAGGTTTGCTATAGCTATCAAAATGTTTTGTGTGCCTTGGAATCCATCTTACTTTGACCAAGACACTTGCCTCAACACTGACTGTTGGCCTAAATAATAATCGATTTTTCCATCTCTGTGGCATAAACTACCCCAAACCCCAAACCTGCATCTGCAGCCCCCATCTATGCCTCCCACGCAGCTGACCCAAAACCCACAGCTGGTCCCAACCCACAGCTAATCCACAGCTAATTCTCCAACTGCTCTTGGAACCCCAATCCTTTCCCTTATTACCCATGTTTGCTTTAAACTAACTAATTCCTGACTTTCCTGAGATATCTAACCCCCACCTCAGGACTACAATAAAGGCACAAGTCCACAGGTCCCCCACATGCTCCTTGTGTGCTCCCTACCCGCTGGTGGAGCCACCTGAGCTGATGGAACTTCCCATCCAGCTCTCATGGCACTCCCATCTCTCTCTCTCTCTGACCTGTGAGTAACAAACTATCTTTTCTCATGCATTACGGCCTTAGTTACCCATTGTGTCATACCTGACCTCCACCTGGACCCAAATTTAATATCTAACAATCAATTCAAAACAGGTTTAATATAATTATTATCAAAATTCCAGAAAGGATTTTTGTCAGAGTATGCATGCTTATTCTGAAATTTATATACAAAGGCACAGTCCTTAGACTACTAAAATAATCTTAACAAGAATTACTGAGTGAGGAAGAATCAATATACCTCATATTAAGGCTTACTCTATATTTATAGTAATCAAGATAGCTTGTGTGTTTTTACATTTTTTTTAATTGTGATTGTTCACATACCATACAATTATCCAAAGATCCAAAGTGTACAATCAGTTGCCCCTGGTACCATCAAACAGCTGTGCATCCATCACCACAATTAATTTTTGTTCAATTTTTAGAAAAGAAAGACAAAAAAGAAAAAAAAAGGAAACTCAAAATCTCCCATATCCCTAATCACTCCCCCTTCATTGTTGACTCATATTATTGGTATAGTACATTTGTAATTGTTTATGAAAGAACGTTGAAATACTACTAACTGTAGTATATAGTTTGCAATAGGTATATATTTTTTCCTATATGCCCCTCTATTATTAACTTCTACTTGTAGTGTCATAGATTTGTTCTGGTTCATGGAAGAGATTTCTAGTATTTGTACAGTTAATCTTGGACATTGCCCACCACAAGGTTCACTGTTTTATACATTTCCATCTTTTAACCTCCAACTTTCCTTCTGGTGACATGCATGACTCTGAGCTTCCCCATTCTACCACATTCATGCACCATTCAGCACTGTTACATATTCTCACAACATGCTACCATCACCTCTGTTCATTTCCAAACATTTAAGTTCAACCTAGTTGAACATTCTGCTCATACTAAGCTACCACTCCCCGTTCTTTAGCCTCCTTATATAACTTTGTAATTTATATTTCACATCTGTGAGTTTACTTATTATAGTTAGTTCCTATCAGTGAGACCCTGCAATATTTGTCCTTATGTTTCTGAATTATTTCACTCAGTATATTGCTGTGATGGTTAGGTTCATGTGTCAACTTGGCCAGGTGACCCAGCTGTCTGGTCAAGCAAACACTGGCCTAACAATTGCTGTGAGGACGTTTGAGGCTGGTTGATAAACCAACAGGCTGGTTTATTAAATCATCAGTCAATTGACTGCAGCTGTGACTGATGACTCATCAAAGGGCATGCCTTCCACAGTGAGAATTTGATCCAGTTAATCAGTTGAAGACCTATAAGCAAGACAGATAGAGGACCTTCACTTCTTCTTCGGCTGCCCAGTGAAGCATTTCCTGAGGAGTCCGTCGAAGTTGCTGGTTCGTTTCCTGAGGAGTTCATCGGACATCTTCCTTGGAGTTGACAGTTGGTTGACGGCTCTACAGAATTTGGACTCGTGCATACCCACAGTTGCGTGAGACACTTTTACAATTTGATAATCAGAGACACCTCTCATTGATTCTGTTTCCCTAGAGAACCCTAACTAATACAATTGCCCTCAAGTTTTCGTCATCAACCCATTTTTTTAAGATGGTTTTGTTCACACCCCATACATTCCATCCTAAGTAAACAATCGATGGTTCCCTGTATAGTCACATATTTATGTGTTCACCACCCTCACCACTTTCTATCTAAGGACATCTACATTTCTTCGACAAAGCAGGAGGAAGAGTCAAAGAAGGTAGAGAGGCAAAAGAAAAAGAAAAATGAAAGAGAAAAACAAACAAAAAACAACATGACAGCTAGGAAGCAGCAAAAGGAAAGATAACCTTAGATCAAAGTAAAATAGACACCACCACCAATGCCAAGAGTCTCACACCCCTCCCCTATGCCCCCTCTTATCTGCATTTACCTTGGTATATTGCCTTTGTTGCATTTAAGGAAGCATAATACAATGATTCTGCTAATTATAGTCTAGTCTATGTTGATTGTATTTTTCCCCAATACCTCCCTATTTTTAACACCTTGCAAAGTTGACACTCATTTGTTCTCTCTTGTGAAAATACATATTTGTACTTTTATCACAATTGTTGAACACTCTAGGTTTCACTGAGTTATACAGTCCCACTTTTTATCTTTCCTCTTTTCTTCTGGTGTCCCACATGCTCCTAACCTTCCTCTATAGCTCTTTGTTCAGTGTACTTACATTGCTGTGCTACCATCTCCCAAAATTGTGTTCCAAACCTCTCACTCCTGTCTTTTCCTATCAGTCTGTAGTGTTCCCTTTAGTATTTCCTGTAGAGCAGGTATCTTGTTCACAGACTCTGTTGTTGTCTGTTTGTCAGAGAATATTTTGAACTCTCCCTCATATTTGAAGAACAGTTTTGCTGGATATAGGATTCTTGGTTGGCAGGTTTTCTCTTTCATTATCTTAAATATATCACACCACTTTCTTCTTGCCTCCATGGTTTCTGCTAAGAAATCCACCAATAGTCTTATTAAGCTTCTTTTGTATGTGATGGATCCCTTTTATCTTGCTGCTTTCAGGATTCTCTTTTTGTCTTTGAGGATTGAAAATCTGATTATTAAGTGTCTTGGCATAGGCCTATTCAGATCTATTCTGTTTGGGGTATGCCGTGCTTCTTGGATCTGTAATTTTATGTCTTTCTTAAGAGATGGGAAATTTTCATTGATTATTTCCTCTATTATTGCTTCTGCCCCTTTTCCCTTCTCTTCTCCTTCTGGGACACCAATGATAATGTACATTCCTGTATTTCATTTTGTCCTTAAGTTCCCAGAGATGTTGCTCATATTTTTCCATCCTTTTCTCTATCTGTTCTTTTGTATGTAGGCTTTCGGGTGCCTTGTTCTCCAGTTTCTGAGGGTTTTCTTCTGACTCTTGAGATCTGCTGTTGCATGTTTCCATTGTGTCTGTCATCTCTTATGTTGTGTCTTTCATTTCCATAGATTCTGCCAGTTGTTTTTTTGAACTTTACATTTCTACCTTATGTACACCCAGTGTTTTCTTTATAGCCTTTATCTCTTTTGCCATATCTTCTCTAAACTTTTAAAATTGATTTAGCATTAGTTGTTTAAGTTCTTGTATCTCCGTTGAAGTGTAAGTTTGTTCATTTGACTGGGCTGTAACTTTATTTTTCTTAGTGTGGGTTGTAGTTTTCTGTTGTCTAGGCATCTGGGCCCCACCTCTTTCCTGTTAGGAAGCTATGCCCCCTAGAGAGAGGTCATTTGCATATAAATAGATTCTTTGTTTCTCTGACTCTGCTATCTCCACCCTTGTCTGGGTCAGAGTGCTGTGAGTTTAAAATGGCTGAAGCTTTCTCTACTGCAGAGCACTGCAAGCCGAAAACAGTTGAGGCTTTCTCCACTGAGCTACCCAGGTTGAGAGAGAGAGAAAGGGACAGAAAGCTCCTGTCCATGGCCCCCAGATCACCCATTGGCCAGAGATAGCACCTGACACTTTGGGCTTTCTGTCCCAAGACATATACATCCCCTGACTCACCAAGATCAGTTGTCACCAAAAGCCTCTGTCTGCTTGTTGGGGATTTGTAGTTTGTATTAAGAGGTTAACATTAAAACCCCAGTTGGAGCTGGGTTGAGGTATATTTGCTTGTTCAGAGAGTGTTGCTCTCTAGCACTGCAAGGCTTTGCAGTTCATACTGCCATGGGGGAGGGGGCTCTTGGCTCGGGTCTGCAGTTTTTACTTACAGATTTTATGCTGCAATCTCAGGCATTTCTCCCATTCCAGATTGTTGCATGTTGTGTGGACAGTAATGGTCGTCTCCCAGCAGTTATTCCAGATTTTTTACTAGTTGCTCCTGGATTTTTATTAGTTGCTCTGGGAGGACTAACTAACTTCCACTCCTCTCTATTCTGCCATCTTCTCCTTCTCAAGATAGCGTGGTTTTAGTGAAGGGATAAATATATAGGTCATTGGAACAGAATAGAGAAAGCAGAAATGGGCCCATACCGATATGCTCAAATGACTATTTACAAAGGTATAAAAGCAAGTCAATGGATATTTTTCAATAAATGTTGCTGGAGTAATTGGACATCCTAGGTGGAAAAAAAAAAACAAAAACAAAATAAAACCACAAACTAACCTTACATCTTATACAAAATTTAAATCAAATGGATCATATAGTGGATGAAAAACTTAAAATACTTTTAGAAAAAAATACAGAAAATCTTTAGTATAGAGGACTATTTGAAGACTTCTTAGACTTAATGCCAAAAGCAGGATCCATAAAAGAAAAAAAAAATGATGAATTGGACCTTATCAAAGTTAAAACTTTGGTCCATGAAAGCCTATGTGAAGAGCATGCAAAGACAAGCTATAGATTGGGAAAATATTTGCAAAGGGCATATTTAACAAAGGAGTGTCTAGAATTTATAAAGAACACTCAAAACAGTGAAAAATCAAATTAATACATGAGCAAAAGACATATCACTGAAGAACTGAAGAGGATATATAGATGGCTAATAAGCACATGAAAAGATGACCAACACCATTAGACATCAGGTAAAAACATTTAAAACCTCAAATTTTGTACACATGAATGTACACATACAGATACAGAAATGCAGACACACACACAAACTCAAGAACAAGTAAAAGTGGGCAAATCTATTAGACTGATGAATTTTATCAGTGTCATTTTCCTGGTTGTGGTATTTAACATGGCTTTGCAAAATGTTGCCTTTAGAGGAAACTGTGCAAGGTATACAAAGGATTTCTCTGTATTATTTCTTACAACTGCATCTGAATCTACAATATTCTAAATAAATATTTCACCTGAAAAATAGTTGGGAAGCTTTCACTTTATTTTATAATTTTGAATAAGATTGGTATTATTTACTCCTAAAATGTTGGATAAACTTCATCAGGGAATTATTTATCTATGTTAATACTCCTTATATTGAAGTCTACTTATTTAAATTATTTCCTCATATTAAAATAGCCACTCCTGGTTTTTGCACAGTATTTCTTTTTCCATGCTCTTTGGCTTTCAACTGTTATAGAAATATAAACTGTATCTTCCATAAAAAGCAAATATTTGGATACTTTTTTTAATACAGTCTGAGTCTTTGCCTTCTACATGGAGAGCTATTCCATTTCTGTTTCCCCTAATCTTCTAGGAGTGCACCATCTAAAATGGGTGGACAAAGTCTCACCTCTTCCTGTTTCATTTCTGCTTATACTTTATGCTCCCTGCTGCTCTTTCCTTCATTTTGGCCTAAGCTTGCATAACTTGAAGATATTTCAGTATTATATTTTATGCCCACTATTCATGTTTTAACTATATATTTTTTATTATGTTTTATTGTTTCTTTAGAGGTTAAAAAGTATATTTTTAATTTACCACTACCTAGGTTAAAAATAGTTTACTACTTCATAAATAATGATATAATTCTATACGTAATATAGACTCCACATTATATTGTTATTATTTTTGCATTAAACATATAATTAGATATTTAAAAATAATTATATAAATATGAATGTCATATGTATAAACACACATGTGATATATATGTGGTATATATATATATGTGATATACACATTCACACACACCATATGCTTAACTCTACCTTCGTTCTTCTGATCTCATTTCCCTTTAGCTAAATTACCAGAATGTCTTGTAAAGTAAGTCTTCTGATAACACATTGTCTCACATTCTCTCAGGTTTGTTCATCTGAAAATATTTCATTTTGCCTTATTTTTGAAAGATATAAATAAAGGATACAGACTTCTAAGTTCAAAGTTTATTATTTTTTAAATTTTTCTTCCAGTATTTATTCATTTTATCTCCCACTGTCTTCTAGTCTCCTTTTTCCTGTTGAGAAGTCAGCTTCAATTCTTACAATTTTCTTCTGCATATATATATGATGATTTTTTCTATGTGTGATTTTTAAGTTTTTATTTCTTTATTGCTAGTTGACAACGGCTGATTTTGACATGCCTAAGGTTTTCTTTATACCTGTTTTGCCTGGGTTTCATGAGCTATCTGGATCAGATTAAAATAAAAACACTAAGCTGATATTTCTTCAAATATACTTTCTACTCATTTATTTCTTCTTTCCTTCTCTTTGATGCTGTCCTACTGGTCGTTGGTTCTCTGTTAATTTTTTTTTTCAATCTTTTTACTCTCTCTGATTCAGTCTCAACAATTAAGATTGATTTGTCTTTATTTACAATAAAACTTTTCCTCTATTGTTTTTAATCTGCTATTAAACCAACCATGTTTGGGTATTTATTTTTAATTCTGATATTTAATTTCACAGTTCAATTCTAAGGTTTACATTTGATACCTTGAAAATTTCTCCTGTGATTTCATCCCTCTTTACTTAGTATAGTCATAGTTTACTGGAGATTCTTTGATGTGTTTATCACAGCTATTTAAAATCTATTTATAATATTTTAAACAACTGGCTCATCTGTTGTTCTGTTTCTAGTCATTGATTTTTCCCTTTATAATTTCATATATCTGCATGCCTCATAATTTTTTCTGTTCTGCTGTACAGTGAAACCTGAAAATTGATGTGATGTGAAGATTGTATGTGTGTGAGTGTGTATTTGTGTGTGTGTGTGTGTGTGTGTGTCACCATGAGACTAGAGACTGAGTGTCAGACCATAAGGTCGTGACATGGGACTGTGAGAAGATGGGGTCCCCTTTCGTCCCCCCACATCCAGCCTCTGCTTACTCAGCACACAGTCCATGTAATGGAATTCTTTGGGAAAAAGGATCATTTTTGTGATTGGGCCTCTTCCACATTCAAATTTGATACATTAGATTTTTCAAAATTGTGTCTGTTTTCTCTGTTTCAGAAAAATTTCTATTCTCTGTCAGGCTTTTCTGACAACTCAGTCTAGAATTTCAGCAAGTAGCCCCTCTATGGAAACAAGCTCTGCTGCTTATTAACTTAGGAAGGGCTCATTCTTCCGAAATTTAGCTCTTAAATATTTCTTTGTGTCCATAAATCTTCAATGGCTTCAAAAGAATGTATGATTTTTTGGTTTATTCTGTGATTTTCTGTTATTTTGGTGGGAGTGAAAGTTTTTCACATACTTCTATACCCTTATTGCAAGCAGAACCCAATCTGTTTCTTATGAAAAACTTCCCATTTTTGAGACTTAGACAAAAACAGTTGTCACATGATGTCTTCCTGGAGTACACCATCTAGAAGGCATTTCTTCCTCATCTGAAAAATTAAAGTTTGTTGTTTCTCTTATAATGTGGTAAAACATTATATATTAGCATCACATGCTGGCATATTTGCAATTATTTCCACCTATGTCTTACCTTGCTTCTTGCAGGGAACAAGTTTTCTTTATTTTTGTTTCTTTTCCCACAATTTAATAGGAGTTTAATAAATACTTGGTGAATAACTGAATTTAGGGAATAATATTAACAATTAAATTAATTAACAATTAAATTATTGATTTAATTGTTAATTAATTAATTTGATAGTTAATTAAGTAACAATTAAATTATTTTCACAATAGAGTAATAGCTGCTCTAATAAATTATCTGTGCATAAAAAAGTGAATGAAGACAAGTTGCCCTATCCTGTGTTCCTATCAGAAAGTAAAGCCTCTTCATTTTCTCTTTCGTCGTACAATGCCTGGTCTACACATTCTCCTGTCCAGAACCATGTCATCAAGGCTTGCAGGGCACAGCTATAGTGCACTTGGACCTCGTGCCTCTGAAATCACCAACAGCCAAAGCAGCTCTGATTTGCCTACCCAGACTTTTATATGAGTGATAGCTATAATTGTATCTTATGTAAGCCACTCGTACTTTAAATTTTTAGTCACTTCTAGCCAAACATCTGTCTAACCAATATACAGGGCCAGAAAAATAGAACTGGAGTTTGCCTTTGAGAAGTGAATGAAAAGTAGCTCGTGTGTAGTCCAGAAACTTGTGTCAGAATATTGCAGGGGCTTATTGTTATTCTTGCACAATTTATTAGAATTTCCCATGTTCCAGCTTCCCTGTGAAATAGCAAATAGGATAAATTCAGTCTTATATCTTTTGCAAAGTAAATAGCAGCTGCTATAAATTTGGGAAAGAGGTTTGAAGGGTACATCTGCCAATTAAAAATAATACCTCAGTGATAAGGAAAAAATTAATTTGCAGAGAAACCAACTTAGACATGATAGTAACTATAAAAATGACTTTGCCTATTATTCTCAAATTCTAACATAGATATGCATCAAAAAGAAACAAAGCAGGGATAAAGATGTGTAAAACTTGCAAGACTAAAGAGTTCAAAAGTGTAGATCTTAGCGTGTAACGGAAATCAAGCCTCATTAACTCTAATTAGGCTTCCTGCACACATACCTACATTTCCTTGCAGCAGACTCACTAGGTGACTCTTTGCAGTAAATGCCTATACAGAGTCTCCTAACTGAAGAGAGTACATTTTGAGTAGTCTAATAATTCTATTTTACTGAAAGTTCCCCACAGTGTTATTTAGTGTTCTAGAATCTTCACAAAATATGCCTATTTCACAAAGACAGAAACCAGGATGTTACAGTTTACTTTATCATATATTTATCCTACATTTCACCAAATCTTGCTTGGTGGGCTAATTTCAATGGCAAACTGAAAATAATTTTTATTATTTAGCACAACAAAATCACTATCACCAAATGTGTGAAGCCTTTATTCATCTAAACTTATTATTTATTCCACTCTGATTTATGGTTGAATTAGTTGTTGGCCTCCCTAATTATAGTGTAAACTCCTTGAGGATAAGAACATATTTCCCCCATTATTTTTTATTCCTTCAGCACCTTAACCACTGCTTTAAACAATAAATTTCAAACAGAAACAGTTTTCTAAAGCAGGAGGGGCTCTTAAAACCAAATATACAGATACAAAATCAAAAACCTCAGACTGAATAATTTGCAAATCCTCTAAGCAGATTATCTTATTGAGTCCTGCCAGGGCTGCTCACTGTTTTGTCTCTTTTTCAGTAAAGGTGGAGAAAAAGAAGCAGCTCACCAGGGCAATGTTCAACTGACACATACGAGTTGAGGGCACCGAATGTTTACAGTAGGCATCCCTTGTGATCCATCAATGTCTATGTTGTGACAGCTGGTCAATATTAGAATAGTAGCTCTGTAGTTTGCTCTAAAATACCCAACCGGACAATACAAAACTGCTCACTGGAGAAGACTGACTGACTTCAAATTAGGTTTATACAAATATCTATACATCATACATTTCTAAATGTACATTTGTTCTTCAGAAGACAACTAAACAAATAACAAAATTGAAATTGTTCGAGTAATGAAATTGTTCTCTTTGATCCCAAAGGCAAGGCAGTACGTGAGGATCCCCTTAAATTTTCCCCAACCAAACCTAGAGCTATGAAGAGAAATCTTTCCTAGGTGTTACCAACAATTTTATCGTGGAGCAAACATGGAAGAGAAATATGCTTCCTCAGTTTCAACATGGCGCTTAAACTCTCTAAAGGAAAAAGAATTAGTATGGTTGAAAAAAAATAGTTAATAAATATCAATCTAATTTAATTTTAGTTTGGAATCCAGAGAGATACTAAGACTAATTTGCAGTTAGTTTCAGTACAAATGATCATTTGATATAAGGCAATGGAGAGGATCAGTAGATGAAATAAAAATCATTCAAAGATCCAAAAAGATGTCAGAAAGGATCAGACCTTTAATAGTTAATTATTCCACCAATAAATTATCCCACAGGAAATAAAGTTAACACCAGAACTGCACTTTAGTATTTTAAGTAGTGTGTGTATGTGTACATGTGTATGAGTAAAAAGACATAAAAATGGAACTGTCTTGGCCTCTGTTTTAACCTATGCTCTAACACAGTGGTTTCCAACTGCTCCCATATTACAAAGTGAGATAATGACCTTTCGAAGCATAATTTTCAAAGGAGTTTTCGTAGGCAGAATAACGGTCTCCCAAAGATATCCATTCCCTGTGAGTATCACAGAACCTGTGAGCATGCTATGTTATATTTAAAGATGAGTTATGATTGCAGATGCAATTAAGGGTGCTAATCAACTGAACTTAAAATAGGGAGGTTATTCTGGATTGTCTAGGTGGCCCAATGTAATGACAAGAGTCCTCAAAGATGGAAGTGGGGGGTAAAAGAGGAATCCCTATAAGAATGATGTGACATCGGTATATGATGCGAGAAAGACTGGATCAGTCACTGCTGGCTTTGATGACAGAGGGGGCCATGAGCCAAGAAATGCAGGTATCCTCTAGAAAGAAAATTTTACAGCAGCAAAAGAAATCTAATACAGATATTAGTTTTGTTTCTCTAAGATACTTAACCTCCAGCCTATAGGAAGGTTGCAGATGCCTACAGTGGTTGAAGGGAGATTAGAGGATTCTTTTGGAGAGTTCCTTGCCTTCCATGTGTCCCATTTTTATCATCACCTCAAGCCTAGTAAGAAACAGTTCATAAAAATTCAAAGAGTATAATGTGTCCCCTGGATTTGGGGGCCATGTGAACTGGTCCAAGAGTCATTTGTGAATATATATTCCAACTGCAATTGGACTGCAATTCCAGCAACAAATGTAGTCAAATATGCAATGTTCCTTGAGAACAATATAAAATCTTTTCTAGATCATTGTTTCTGAAAGAATATCCTGCATCAGATTAATCTGGGATGCTTCTGAATATACAGATTCCTAGACCCACTGAGTTATCCCAGACTGCATCAATATTCCTGAGGCTGAAATCCAGAGATAAATTTTAACAAATGAAATAAGATTGTGATATTTTGAACTAGGGTTGGTAATTATAAGCAACTCTTTTTGCCTTTATATGCTTTTCAATTCCCTATTTCTTATATGGAATAGATAATGAGTGTTAAGTATTGGGTTGGTATTAATGTTAAATTTGGATTGTTTTGAAAGGAATCCTCATTTAAAGGACTTTGTTAGTGGAGAAGTTACTTGCCAATAAAGCAGCTGTTTGAACGCAGACACTGTAGATGTGTTAGAATACAGCTTGGCAGAGGCACTGCCTGCCTCCGGGGTCAAATGCCAGTGTGACTTCTAAAGATTCCACAATATTCCTCAATTTAAAAATAGTCGATTTTCAACATATGCTATGACTAACCGAAAACAGTACTAGATTACTGGTGCTATTCAAGTCTGCTCCTTTCTTGCCTTTTACCTCTTCACTCTCCCTAGCCTCCAACTCTAATCTTGGAAGAGTTAATAAACTTAAGGTTAATATGATCAGACTTGCTCTTTATGTTCCTCAGTCCTTCTGGCAAAAGTGGGTTCAAGTCACAACTCTGATGTTTACACCCCTGATGAAGAGAACAGACAGACCAAACATAGTCTGATGCCAAATTCTGGGAGCAATCTTGATTCTGGTGTCCATCCCTTGATGCATTACTGGTGCCCACATACTGGTTCCATGATATGCAGTATGGCTGCTTCTACTGAAATGTTGGGAGGTGGATGGGAGGCAAGATCAAAGAAAATGATGGCACAGTCCCCAGAAAGAGAAAAAGGGGTCAGCAGATAACATAATATTGGGGTATGCTTACAAGCATTTTCATCCTCAAAAAAGAAATCTCCTTCTTTATTAGGTCAGCTAGAAACAAGTGCAAGGACACAAGGCTCCCTTATTAAGGAAAAAAGCAGTGGTCCAAAATTAGAATTTGTCAGAAGATCAATCTGTTATTAAAGTAAGGAGCATCTCAAAAATTCTTCTTTGACATGATTTTACCTTTTTGCTTTGTTGAAACTGACAGCTACTTTAAAAATTCTTTAATTTAATTCAATTAATTAATTTAATTTAATTTCACAGAGATGAAGGACAATAGATGCATTATATGTACACACTCATGTATGCACATACACTGATGTTAAAGACAGCTTCTGAAGTAATGAGAGAAGTGTTGATTCTAGAATCATGGTAATCCTTTCATTAAAAATAGCCTATTTCATTCTGAATTTGTAAAGCAAATGAGCAGGTGCTGAAATGTCAGTAACATTCTTTTATTATGTCCTTATTGAGCTGTTTCTTTCTGACTCTTAACAAAGTCTGAAGTGTGATCAAGATGAAGTGGCCTTTTTAGCAATGTTCAAAGGATTGGTTTTCAATTCCAGTTGATAATGCCATCTCCCAATATGCAACTGTAATTTCCTTCAGTTAATTCCTTTTGAAATACATCTAGTTATAATTTTCATCTAATGCAGAAATCTGATTTTCTTTTGAGCAACACCAGAAGTATCTAAATCAACTCAAGCATTTTCAAGTGAAATAAAATAAGACAACAGAGAAATAACATTTTCAGAAAGTTATATTTCTGTGTTTAATTTTGAATTGAAAATGTTTTGAAGATTTGAACTGGGAATTGAACTACTACCTTTTTTCTTAATATTAAAAGATATTTGAAACAGACTGTAGGGAGAACAATTACTTTTATTGTAAAAATTAGTACTTAAAAAAGAAATGAAATAAGATTGTGATATTTTGAACTAGGGTTGGTAATTACGAACAACTCTTTTTGTCCCTATATGCTTTTTAATTTCCTATTTCTTATATGGAATGGATAATGAGTGTTAAGTATTGGGTTAGTAGCAGCATGATTTTATTCCATTAAAAGAAAAGAGGAACTCAGAAATTTCCCATTAGCAAATATTTATTTTGTAGTTTGCATCTAGCCTAGATTTATTGACTTTATTTCCTTCTTTTGTGCATGGTAGAATCTTTTCTAGATTATTGTTTCTGAAAGAATATCATGTATTAGATTAATCTGGGATGTTTCTGAATATACAGATTCCTAAACCCAGCTGAGGTATCCCAGACTGCATCAATATTCCTGAGGCTGAAACCCAGAGATAAATTTTAACAAAGTCCCCAGTTGATTTTCTGAATAGTGAATTTTGAATAACCCTGGTCTAAATAAATAGATTCTGGATTTCAAAATATCAAAAATTTGAAAGACTTATGGAAAAAGGTTCAATCTAATTAGTAATATTTCATTAGAAACATTTTACTATTAAGTGTCATTCATCTAATTTAATTTGGGACCTAATTATGCAAGAAATTGACGTTTTTGCCCCTAGAATGATACAAATATGAGAAATGAGTTGGTTGTAGAGTTTAGTCTTTACTAGGGAAATATCCTCAAATTATTTCTCTACTGATCACAATATGAGTATCCATATTTCAACCATTTGGTAAAAAGAAAAATATGAAATATTTCACATCTTCTGGAGTCCCTAAGACAAAATAAAGATAGTATTAAAAATAAACAGTTAGAATATCAGCAAACAACTTCTCCCCCTTCCCCAAAACTCTGAGTGTTCAGGGAAATCAAGGTGGTCATCCAGTGCCTCCTTCTTTTCTAACCATTTTTAGTCTGCCTAAGCATAATTGTTTTTCAACCATATAGGTAATCTCTTCTACTTCCAAATGGCTCTAATCCTTAAAAAAGTTGTTCCTTGTATTGAGTTCCAGTCTTCCTCCCTTTAAGTTCTGCCTATTTGATCAAGATTTAAACTCTGGAATATCATAGAAACAAATCTATTATTTAATATGATAGCTTCATGAGAAATATGTTCTTCTTTAATCTTTGTTTTGCCAAACACAACATTAATATCTTTTTCTACTTTTTAAATTATAATATAATACTCAGACCTTTCCATATTTGATCATTTGAACTAATTTCAGAATTTAGCATTCTTCTTTACAGAATGGTTCACTGAAAATATTTTCCTTTCTAGATAAAGAAAATTGTGTATATTGTACCATTTATTCTGGGACTTATCCTTCCATTAAGACAATCTAAGACATAATTTTTAAAAATCCATTATTTACTTTTTTCTGAAGTTTTTGTTGAAGTAGTTTGTTTTACTTTCCTGTCAGCTGGTCTGTGATATCTGTTACAGCAGCCCTGCATTACTAAACCACTCAGGGAGAATTTTCTGACGGATTGATCTGTTCTTGCATTTCGGCTTCTCCATTTCCAATCTTCCCTGTCAGCCCACACCACTGTCTAAGAATCATCTGATTTCTCCTCGTCTCTGTAGTAACTGTCTAACAGTAGCTGTCACTCCTCCATCTGTCCACACTCTGACAAGGCACTCCTCTCTCTCTTTCTGCTCTCCTGTGGTAGGCTTATTTACATATAAAATTTAGTTCATCAGGATTTCCTTTTATCTGTCTCTTTGTGCTAACCCAATAGAAAGTCTAGGTTTTATTTTTTCTGGGATTTTCTTGTTTTTAGCATGTACATTCTAGTAGGAAATATGAGTTTTCTCATAATGTCTTTAATATAATCAATTTATCACTGTGATTGCAATAGAAATAGGACTTTGGATTTCATCTCTTCAATCTTAAAGTATCTTAAAACATCACTGTTTATTTTTCAAAATTACAAATAAATGTGTTTGGTTTAAAATGCTCTTTAATTAGCAGACCATGGTTTAACCTCTTATATTTAACAAATATATGAAAATATGAGGTTATATTGTCTTATATTTTTCTATGTGCATAGCATTTTAATATGGAGCTCAAGAATAAAGAAAACAATGAGATTACATTTTTTAGTAAATACCAAGGGAAACTACAGAAAAATAGTTCTAAAAACCCAATTATACAGAAAAATAGAACTTATTGTAAATTGATTATTAGAATTAAGAATTTCCAGTAAAGCTCCATTGAGCTGAAGTATTAAACTATGGATTTTATGAGAGCATTACAGTTGGCAACTGATGCTGACAAATGCTTTATTGCCACTTAACACAGAGCAAACTGACCTAGAAGTCATTGAAATCATTTCTCACTTCCACAGTGATTCAGCTGTGGTCATGAACACAGCATCTGTGCAACAAGGAAATAGTGCAACTGTCTTTTACTATGTATAGTTTGCTTCATGAGATATGGTCAAAATATAGTCCCCTTTTGCATACTCCTTCAATTATACTGAAATTCAAGTTAGGTAAAGATTATACATCAATAGGGAAAGAAGTGGATGAAAACATCTGTGGCATATTACAATCTGGGCATTTTAATTACTAGAGGAATATTACTGTAGTAAAGTCGTGGTTTGGAGCTCTGTGTACTACAGAAAAACATGTTTTTAAACCTAATCCATTCATATGGGTGTGAACACATTGTAAGTAGGATCTTTTTTGTTTTGTTTTGGGTTTTTTCTTTGTTTTTTCCTCATAGTTTACTTTTTTTTAAATTTTTTAACAGTTTTATTCACACACCATACAGTCCATCCCAAGTGTACAATCAGTGGCTCTTGGTATAATCACATAGTTATGCATTCACCACTATAGTCAATATGAGAACATTCTCATTTCTTTCAAAGAAAAAACTCCCATACTCCTTATGTTCCCCTATAATTGACATTTATCTTTGGTATATAGTACCTTTGTTACAATTAATGAAAGAATATTACAATGTTACTGTTAGCTATAGACCTTAGTTTACATTAATTGTATTTTCCCCATATAATACTCTATTATTAATACCTTGTAATAGTGATGTATGTTTGTTCTAGTTCATGTAAGAACCCTCCTACATTTATAAAATTAACCACCATCATTGTCCACTCTGGGTTTCACTAAGTCATACAGTCCCAGTTTTTATCCTCTAGCTTTCTTTCTAGCGACATAGACGACTCTAGCCTTCCTCTTTCAGCCATATTCACACTCAGCTTTGTTAATTATACTTATGGTATCATGCTACCATCACACTGTTTTGTGCTATCCATTTCCAAACCTTTACAATCAATCTTATTGAACTCACTCATTGAAGTGAGTTTGCAGAGACTAGTACTCCATGTTAGGGTTTAACTGAACATGGAATCAGTCAGCTATTTCCAGGGAAGACAAGACTGATGTTCCAGTTTGCTAAAGCTGCCATTATGCAAAATACCAGAAATGGATTGGCTTTTAAAAAGGGATTTTATTAGGTTACAAATTTACGGTTCTAAGGTCATAAAAGTGTCCAAACTAAGGCATCAATAAGAGGATGCCTTCACAGAAGAAAGGCTGATGGCATCCAGAACACCTCTGTCAGCTGGGAAGTCATGTAGCTGGTGTCTGCTGGTACTTTGCTCCTGGGTTCTAGTTTCAAAATGGCTTTCTCAAAATTGTCTTTGGGCTTCGGTGTCTCTTAGCTTCTCTTTCTCTCAGCTTCTGAGCATCCTTGCTTGTTCTCTCTTATATTTTCAGGTGTCCATTGATTGAGGTCTAACATATATAAACTAGTTTTAGAAGATGGGTACATCTTAAACTGGGAAGCCACCCTTGATGGATGTTTATAAAGCAATGAAAATGAGCACAAAATGGCTTGCTTTATAGGCATACAACTGAGAATGTGATTCTGTGGGAGGCCAAGATTAGGGTTTTAGGGATTCAGTTTTCAAATAAGCAATCATATTTATGCTTTGACTGTGATATAAAGCTATGAATGTGGCAAAAATGCATTGTACATTGGTGTTCTTGTTTACTTTTTGGTTTGCACTAGGAACTACTGAATGCTTGGATATGAGTTTATGAGAAAAAATTCCAGTATTTCTTTTGAAACTTTCCAAAAATCCCTTGAAAGGGACAGTAAACATAGTCAAGTTGATGATACTGTGTTGGCAGTCATCAGATTTGTAGGTATTCCTCTTCATAATAAAATAGAAAATAAGAAAAATAGATTCCTTCTTAGAAACAGTAATAAATAGTAAAAATGCCCAGGTAAAGGAGCAACATATTAATGGGAGAAGGATTACATATCTCTTTAAAAATTTAAAATAGAAATCAGAAAATATACTCTAATGTTGTCCATTTATCAAAATAAAAAACTCTATATTCTGGAACTCAATTATCCCCACCTTTATAAATGTACATTTTTGCAGAATTATCTCATATTTCATTTTAGATATTACTTTTAGATAAAAATGTGATTTGAGGGAATTTATTTTTATCAAAGCTCTTTTGAAATATATAGCACAGAGCGATATTATTATAAGTGTGGTGAATCAGTTTGCCAAAGCTACCGGAATGCCGTATAACAGAAATGGATTGGCTTTCTCAATGCAGATCTATTAAGTTGTTAATTTTACAGGTCTAAGGCCATAAAAATGCCAAATTAAGGCATCAAAAGTTTGGTGCCTTCTCCGAGGAAAAACTGGTGGCATCTGGGCTTCCTTTGTCACATGGGAAGACACATGGCTGATCCTTCTCTCCCAGGTTTAGCTTCTGGTATCAGTGGCTTTCTCTAAAACATCTCTGGGCTTCTGTCTCAGCTTATTGTTTGGTGTTTATTAAAGACTTAAATCTACATAATATAACTACATAGTATAGAGTTGTTATGGATTGAATTGTGTCCACCAGAAAAATATGTTCAAATCATAGCTTGATCCAGGGCCTGTGAATACCCTCTTTGGAAATGGGGTCTTTAAAGATGCTATTAGTTAAAATGAGGCCAAACTTGATTAGAGTGGGCCCTAATCCAAATATGACTGGTTTCTTTATAAGAATGGGAAAAGTGGTCACAGACAGAGACAGAGAGAACATGGGCATGAGACAGACGCAGAGATTGAGAGATGCCATACATTGTTGACAGGCTACTACCTGACCCTTTTGACTGACCCCTTGACTTGAGACTTCTGGCCTCCAGAATTATGAGACAATAAATTTCAGTTGTTATAAGCCATTCAGTTTGTGTTACATTGATATGATATAGGGCTCTGAGAAATCCTTCCAAGACTTCTTAAGACCATCAAAGGATAAAGAGTATAGAATCAGAAACTTCATATCTTGGTCATTGTTGTAGTATGGGTTGCTATGAGGCTGAAAGAGATTTCTGTCAGAAAGAGACAGGACATTACTATTATATTTGTGATTTCTGGACTCTATTGAAATATTTTCTGTTTCTGTTTTGGAAGAGTCAGTTCTTAAATCCAGTTATGTGGAGGAATATATTGTGACCAATAGAATACCTACAGATTTTCCTGACACTGCCTGCTCCCTTGTTCTTTTAATTTTTCCCCAGGTGTTTATATCCTATAGTTTGGGAAAAGATAGGTCCTGGTAGCACTAAATTAGGGCTTAGATCAAAATTAATACTTGATGTGTATATGTATGTGTATATATGTATTTGTGTCTATATAGGTATATGCCAACCTGGATCAATAGAAGTTAATACAAGAAAATATAGGTGATTAAGCTGCTAATGTTCTAGTAGATGAAGATACTGTAAATATGTAACAAGCATAAAAGGCATAAAGGATAGAATTTAATAAACATTGAAAATGTCTGTTTCTCAAACACATCATAGAATTAATATAACACAAGTGGATTAATAGATAAAAATTCTGTTTAATCAACTCCTGGTGTATTAGGAGGATCTCCATGGACCTGCTCCCAGTGAAATTGGTTAAAATTATACACACACACACACATTTAAATCTTCTGGAAATTGTCCTAAGAGAGAACAGTGAATCAAGAAACACCTATTCAAGAACATTTGAGACTTAGTTTGAGAAGGCAAGAGTCTGTAGAATTTGAACCAGGACAATTCCTTTCTGCTCCCTCCAAGATCAGGGAGGAGAAAACACCACACCAGACTGCTGTAGCCAAGAACACAGTACCCAGTACCCAGAAGAAGGGCTTTCTTCCCAAGAGGAGCAGGATATCAGCAGTTCTCATCTTGCCCCCAGCAGCCTGTTAGCAAGGCTAAGTCCCAGGCAAGTGTTGTTGAGAGCTGGAGGCTCCCTTCTTCTGTTCAGCTTCCACTCAGGGAATGGAGGCCCTACCTTTGGTGCAGCTTGCTGAGGAGACTGCCCAAACTCATGAGGCAGTAGACCCACACCAGGAGAGGCAAGCTGAGAAGACAGTACTCTGCTGTCACCCTCAATGAATGCTCAGCTTGTAGAGCAGAGCTGTCACTCAGAGAGAAGTTGACCATTGTCTCCATTCCCAGGTCGAGAGCACTGGTTTAGAGATTTTGTCTGAAGTGAGATAGCCCCTAATCTCTTCGCAAAGGAACTGACTTCATTTGAAACAGAGAGTGAAGAAGTTCAAATTTAAAAGTGTTCTCAAGAACAGTAGAGATTGTAGTGAAAGGCAATTAGGAGGAGATTCAAGATACAGGATAAACTAGTTTGTGGAGGAGAACCTGGGCAGCTTGGCAAAGCCCTCCTGGGGTCACAACAAACACTGAACATTGATTTCAGAAACAATTTATTCAAAAGAGCCAGACATTGATTTGAGTATTTTATGGAGTAATTTATGCACCAGGGCATTGTTGAAAACAGTAGTTCAATTAGCTGGCAATTAGTGGAGTTTAACGGTTAGGTGTGGTAAGGGAAAGAGAAGAGAGCCCTGTCAAAACCGCTGCCATCCCAGAGTGACCCTGGACATACATAAAGTTGCTCCTCCCTGAGGAACAACATCAGAAGCTGAACTCTGTGGATGGAGAAGAGGGGTTATATGCTACACTAAAATAATCTAATCAGCCAGTGAATGAGTAAACAAGGAAACAAGCCATTGGAAGGGTCAATACCCAGAGTTCCCATAACAAATAATATAAAATTTCCAGTTTTCAGCAACAAAACAAAATGACATACAAAGAAATATGAAAGTTTCTATACACTGGGGGAAAAGGCAGGCAAAAGAATCTGCATGTGACAGAGACCAGTTGTGGGATTTATCAGAAAATGACTTTAAAGTAGCCTTGATAAACATATTCACAGAACTAAAGGAAATTATGATTAAAGAATTACAGGAAGATAAGATGGCAAAATTGCATAATAGAGAATATCAATAAAGAGATAGACACTATTAAAAAAATAAAAACATAGAGATTCTGAGGTAGAAAAGTACTGTTTTAGTTTCTAATGGATGCTTAAGCAAATATCATGGAATGTATTGGTTTAAGCTATGGGTATTTATTTATTAGCTCATAGTTTTGAGGCTAGGGAAAAATCCCAATCAAGGAATCTTTAAGGCAATGCTTTCTTCCTGAAGACTGGCATTCTAGGGCTGACTGACGGTGATCCTTGGTCCTAGTCTGCTCTGTCACTTGGCAATGCATATGGCGGTCTCTCTTAGCCTCTCCCTCTCTTCTAGATTCCATTGACCCTCAGTTCTTGTTTTCTGAGGCTTTCTCTCTGTCTAAATTTCATTCTGCCTATTAAGGACTCCAATAAGAGGAGTAAGACCCCTTGCCTTAACTGAAGTAATCCCATCAAAAGAGCCTACTTAAAATTGTTCCCACCCACAGGAATGGATTAATTTAAGAACATTTTTTTTCTGTAGAACATAACTCCTAGCCACCACAAATACAGTAACTGAAAATTTGAAATTCACTAAAAGAGCACAACAATAGCTTTGAACAGGCAAAAGAAAGACTAAGTGAACTTTAAAATAGATTAATAGAATATGCAAACTGAAGAGCAGGGTGAAAGAAAGAATGAAGAAAAATGAAAAGTATACCATAAAGCACACAAAACTACATCTAGCAGCAGCTCGGGCGGCGGGTTCGTGAAGGCTCTCAGCGCGCCGCGGGCCGCAGCACCCCGCAAGTGCCCGCTCGGCCGCTAGGATGCCCAAGAGGAAGGTCAGCTCGGCCGAGGGCGCAGGGAAGGAGGAGCCCAAGCGGAGGTCAGCGAGCCTGGCAGCTAAGCCTGCTCCTGCGGAAGTGGAAGCGAAGCCAAAAAAGGCAGCGGGAAAGGATAGGTCTTCAGACAAAAAAGTGCAACCAGAAGGGAAAAGAGGAGCAAAGGGAAAACAAGCTGAAATGGCTAACCAAGAAACTGAAGAAGATTTACCTGCAGAAAATGGAGAAACTAAAAATGAAGCGAGTCCAGCCTCTGATGAAGCAGGAGAGAAAGAAGCCAAGTCTGATTAATCTCATATACCATGTCTTATCAGTGGTCCCTGTTTCTCCCTTCTTGTACAATCCAGAGGAGTATTTTTATCAACTGTTTTGTAAATGCAAGTTTTTTAGTAGCTCTAGAAGAAACATTTTTAAGGAGATTGAAATCCCACCTCATCCCATTTTCTTAAGTGTAAATGTTCTTTTTTAAGAGAAGAAATCATTGGCTGGTTGTTTATTCTTTGGTGCAACCAGAAAATAGTGGGATATTGAATTATGGGAGGCTTTGACAGTCTTGGTTGTGAGCTTTAACATTCCATAGGGTGGGGGGTGGCAGTTTTTATACCCCCGTAATACAACGCATACTAAATGATGATTTGGAGTCACAGTCTTGCATTTAATATGTCTTGAACATTTTAAATTACTTCTATTCCAATGTTTTCAGTAAAATAGTTTCTTAAAACTGCTCCCTGATCTTGGCTCTCCGTGTCAGAACTGTGTGTGTTCTCTAACATCCTTGGTTGTGGTCGTCCAGTTTTCCTAATAACTTTGTTATATGCTGTGAAAGATTGGAAATGTGAGTAGTGTGTATGATATTAAATTGTGAATTAGTGGGACTTATGATGCAACAGCTTATCAACATTTGAAGATATTGGTACTTGATATCCTCTTAGGGAAAACTTGCCTCCAAATTTTAAGCTGGAAAGTCACTGGAATAACTTTAGAAAAGAATTACAACTCTATGGCTTTTTAGATTTTCGGTACATACATACATTGTGTACAAATTGTTCATAACGTCTGTGTGCTGATCTTCAGAACAATCAGTAAAATCTCAATTATGAAAGAATTTTTTGAAACCACCCCCCCCCCAAAAAAAAAACACATCTAATGGATAAGGAAGTACCAGGAAGAGACAAGAGAGAGAAAGAAGCAGAAAAAAATATTCAAATACATAATGACTGAGAACTTCACAAATTTATTGAAAAACAATAAGCTATTCATACAGGATACTCAATGAACCACAAGTAGGGAAATGCAAGGAGATCCACAAACAGACACAACTTAGTAAAAATACTGGATGTTTAAAGGCTAAGAGAAAATATTGGAAGTAGCAAGAAGAAAGCAACTCATTACTTGCAAGGGACCCCAATAAGATTAAAAGATAACTTCTCATTGAAACAATGGAAGGTGGAAGGCAGTGGGATAACCTATTTAAAGTGCTCAATGGAAGAATAAAAACTGTCAATCCAGAATCCCATATCCAGCAAAACTATCTTTCAAAAATGAAGTAAAAATAAAAACTTTCCCAGATAATCCAAAACTGAGAGCATTTTCTGGAAGACCAGCCTTATAATAATTACTAAAGAAAGTTCTTCAGCCTGAAAGCACATAGCCATAGACAGTAATTCAAACCCACAAGAAAAAAAAAAACAACATAGAACATCAGTGTGCTGCTTTGTATATATTATATCCCCCAGAAAAAGCCATATTCTTCAATGCAATCTTGTGGGGGCAGACACATTAGTGTTGATTAGGTTGAAAACTTCCGACCGAGTACTTCCATGGAGATGTGACCCATCCAACTGAGAGTGACACCTTTGATTAGGGTGTGACCTCTTGATTGAATGTTTCCATGGAAATGTGGCCCTGCCCATTCATGGTGGGTCTTGATTAGTTCACTGGAGTCCTATAAAAAAGAGCTCACACACAGAGGGATCTGAGAGTTAGATTTTGAAGAGGAACTGCAGCTAAGAGAGGACAAAATGCCCCAAGAGCAACATTTTGGAGAACACCATTTTGAAATGCAACCTGGTAGCAAGCGGACACCAGCCACATGCCTTCTGAGCTAACAGAAGTTTTCCGGATGCCAATGGTCATCCTTCAGTGAAGGTACCCTATTGCTTACCTTAGACACTTTATGGCCTTAAGACTATAACTTTGTAACCAAATAAGCCCCCTTTATAAAAGCCAATCCATTTCTGGAGTTTTTCAAAACAGCAGCATTAGCAAACCAGAACAATTGGTAATGATAGTTATGTAATTATGAAAGACAGTATAAAAGCATATTTTTTCTCCTTTCTTCACTTAACTAATTAAAAAGCAATGTATGGAGTAATATGTGTATAATGTATTTTGGGTCCTATAATATATAAAAAGATAGTGCATTATTTTCCCAGCTTCTAAAAAAGTATCATATGATGGGTTGGTTTAAACAACAGGAATTTATTGGCTCACAGTTTTGAGGCTAGGAGAAGTCCAAAATCCAAGCATCAGTGATGCAATGCTTTTTTCCTGAAGACTTTGTTGCTCTGAGGCTGGCTGTCAGCGATCTCTGGCCTGTGACTTTTCCATCGCATAGCAATGCACATAGCATTGTCTTCTCCTTTCTCCTCTGGGTTCTGTTGACTTCCAGTTTCTGGCTGTTCTCCATGGCTTCTCTTCCCATGTCCAATTTCCTTCACTTATAAGGTCTTCAGCCATACTGTGTTAAGACCCAACCTCATTCAGTTTGGGTACACTGTAACTATTAATATCTTCAAAGGTCTTATTTACAAATGGTTTCACATCAGCAGGGCCCAGAGGTTGGGAAGTGAATATACCTTTTGTGCAGGTCATGATTCAATTCCCAACAGGTAACACATATATAATATATTTGCCAATAATAGAAATAAGGTGGTGTGGAGCAAAGTTCCATTGGGATAAGGAAATAATTACAGATGGTAGATTAATAAATATAACAATGTATGTTGTATTTGCAACATTAATAGATATAGTATGTATAACACTACCACAAAAAAGGAGGAAGAGGGAATACAGGTATATAGAAATAATATTTCTATAT
Organism: Choloepus didactylus; assembly: GCF_015220235.1. Taxonomy (NCBI): domain Eukaryota; kingdom Metazoa; phylum Chordata; class Mammalia; order Pilosa; family Megalonychidae; genus Choloepus; species Choloepus didactylus. The sequence continues at coordinate 23,420,919 of NC_051308.1, forward strand.
GTTGCTAATTAAGCTAGTATAAATCAGAAGTTTATTCTGATTAAGTTAAGATAGATATGATAATCTCTAGAGCAACCATAAGAAAGCTGAAGTGGTTATACAGAAGTCAGACAAAATAGATTTTCAGACAAAAATTGTTACTAAAGAAAGAGACATTTAAAAATGATAATCAATCCATCAAGAATTATATAACAATATCCCAAGTATAGACACATAATTTTATAATACAAGGAGCAAAAACCAACAGAAGTGAAGAGGGGGAAAGGCAATTCAACATTAATAGCTGAAGAAATCACTACTCTACTTTCTGTAATGGAAGGAACAACTAGACAGAACATCACCAAGGAAATGGAAGAGTTGAAAAACAGTGTAAACCAACTAATCTTAACAGATATTTAAGGAACAGCCCACAGAATATACATTCTTTTCAAGTGCACATAGAACATTCTCCATGATAGACTGTGTGCTGGGCTGTATAACAAGCCTCAATAAATTTAAATGGATTGAAATCATACAAAATATTTTCTCTGATCATGATTGACCAGTAAAAAAAATAAACTTAAAAAAAAAATCCGTGGAACTACACAGTGAACCCTAATTTAAACCATGGACTAAAGTTAAAAGTACAATTATAAAAATGTGCTTTCATCAAGTATAACAAACATTCCACACCCATGCCAGTTGTATATGGGAATCCTATATTTTATGCATGATTGTTCAGTAAACCAACAACTTCTCTAAAAAAATAAATTACATAAAATTTAAAAAGAAATAAATAGAAGGGAAAAATGGGAAGCTCACAAATATGTTAAAATTAAAAAAAAAACACTCATAAATAGCTCATGGATCAAGGAAGAAATAAAAAATTGAGATGAATGGAAATTAAGATGCCAAATATCAAAATTTATGGTATGCAAACAAGGTAGTGCTTAAGAGGGATACTTAAGCTCTAAATACCTATAGTAAGAAAGAAGAAAGTTCTTAAATCAATAATCTAACCTTCACCCTTAAGACACTGGACAAAAAAAGAGCAAATTAAATTTAAAATAAGCTAAAACTAAATGTTAGACTGGAAATTAGTGAAATAGAGAATAGGAAAACAATAGTGAAAATAAATGAAACAAAAGCTGGTTCTTTGAAAAGATCAACAAAATTGACAGATTTTTAGATAGATTGACCAAGAAAAAAGAGAAAAAGAGAGAGAAAACTCAAATTACCAGAATCATAAATAAAAAGGGGCATATTACTACTGGCTTTATAGAAATAGAATGTATTATAAAGGAATACTATTGAAAATTATATTCCAATTTTTAAAATTACTTAGATTGACATATTTCACAATAAGTAATTATGAAGTGTTTGAGAGTTGGGAAACGTCTTTTACTAAGAAATCCTATAAATCAATAGAAGCTTTTATGCTTCTCAATTGTGTTTCACCATATTGAAATTCAATACTGAATTAAGGGGGAATTTCAGAGTCTGAATTGATTTGGGCCTACGTAATTGACTTTAGGGATACCGGTTGTTTGTCAAATAAGATGTACTACTATGCAATGTGATTGATCAGTTTGTTTAAGAATTTCTTAGAATACTGTCAATGGAGTGCTTAGAAAACCTACCATTTTCTTTTGAAAAATCTGATACTTTCAGACATTTTAATACTTTCCAGTTACAATTATAGTTAGAAGTTTAAAATATAGAAAGGATAAAAAATAAATAAAAAATAATGCAATTTTTTTCAAATAAAAAGGGTATATAAACCATATATCTCTAGAACCTACAAATTCTACCAAGATCAGATTAATTTCAGTATTTATCTAAACTTTCTGGAAAGAAAATATAACGATATAATCATTTATTATAAAAAGGAAACAAAGTGGGGTATAAACTACTAAAATTAACAATGTATTTTTTTAATATTCATTTTGAGATATATTCACATACCATGCAGTCATACAAAACAAATCGTACATTCAATTGTTCACAGTACCATTACATAGTTGTACATTCATCACCAAAATCAATCCCTGACACCTTCATTACCACACACAAAAAAATAACAAGTATAATAATTAAAGTAAAAAAGAGCAATTAAAGTAAAAAAGAACACTGGGTGCCTTTGTCCGTTTGTTTGTTTCCTTCCCCTATTTTTCTACTCATCCATCCATAAACTAGACAAAGGGGAGTGTGATCCTTATGGCTTTCCCAATCCCATTGTCCCCCCCTCATAAGCTACATTTTTACACAATTGTCTTCAAGATTCATGGGTTCTGGGTTGTAGTTTGATAGTTTCAGGTATCTACCACCAGCTACCCCAATTCATTAGAACCTAAAAAGGGTTGTCTAAAGTGTGCGTAAGAGTGCCCACCAGAGTGACCTCTCGGCTCCTTTTGGAATCTCTCTGCCACTGAAGCTTATTTCATTTCCTTTCACATCCCCCTTTTGGTCAAGAAGATGTTCTTTGTCCCATGATGCCGGGTCTACATTCCTCCCCGGGAGTCATATTCCACGTTGCCAAGGAGATTCACTCCCCTGGGTGTCTGACCCACATAGGGGGGAGGGCAGTGATTTCACCTTTCAAGTTGGCTTAGCTAGAGAGACAGGGCCACATCTGAGCAACAAAGAGGCATTCGGGAGGAGGCTCTTAGGCACAATTATAGGGAGGCCTAGCCTCTCCTTTGCAGCAACAGTCTTCCCAAGGGCAAATCCCATGGTAGAGGACTCAATCCATCAAACCACCAGTCCCCTATGTCTGTGGACATGTTAGCAACCATCGAGGTAGGGTAGGCAAATACCCCTGCATTCTCCACCAGCTCCTCAAGGGGGCTCTGCATATTTTTTTCCTTGTTTTTTTTTTTAACTTTTTTTTTCTTAATCTACTGTATGAAAAATAAAAAAATTAAAAGAAAATTTAAAAAAAATACAATAAAAGAACATTTCAAAGAGACCATAAGAAAGGAGTAAGAAAAAGACAACTAACCTAAGATAACTACTTTACTTCCAACATGTTCCTACTCTACCCCAAGAAAGTAACCTAATACAGCAACATTTCTGTGAACTTGTTCCTACTATACCCATCAGAAATTAACAGACTATAGTCATTCCTGGGCATTCCCAGAACATTAAATTTAGCCACAATAGCTTATCTGTTCTTCTTGGAAGAATTCCCCCTTCCTTAATTGCTCTCTATCGCTAGTTCCCCTACATTCTACATTATAAACCATTTGTTTTACATTTTTCAAAGTTCACATTAGTGGCAGCATATAATATTTCTCTTTTTGTACCCGGCTTATTTCTCTCAGCATTATGTCCTCAAGGTTCATCCATGTTGTCATATGTTTCATGAGATCGTTCCTTCTTACTGCCGTGTAGTATTCCATCGTGTGTATATACCACATTTTATTTATCCACTCATCTGTTGAAGGACATTTGGGTTGTTTCCATCTCTTGGCAATTGTGAATAATGCTGCTATGAATATTGGCATGCCGATATCTGTTCGTGTCACTGCTTTCCGATCTTCCGGGTATATACCGAGAAGTACAATCGCTGGATCGAAGGGTATCTCTATATCTAGTTTTCTAAGGAACTGCCAGACTGACTTCCAGAGTGGCTGAACCATTATACAGTCCCACCAACAATGAATAAGCGTCCCAATTTCTCCACATCCCCTCCAGCATTTGTAGTTTCCTGTTTGTTTAATGGCAGCCATTCTAATTGGTGTGAGATGGTATCTCATTGTGGTCTTAATTTGCATCTCTCTAATAGCTAATGAAGCTGAACATTTTTTAATGTGTTTCTTGGCCATTTAAAATTAACGATATATTTTTAAATCCCAGTCTAAAATATTCTTTGACAGGTGGCCCATTTTGGGAATTAATCTGAAATCTACATAATAATGAGGGCAAGTACTTAAGAAAATAAATTTAGCCAGATTGAAAATATAATAAACTTTCTAAAACACATTTTTCTCCCTTAGAGAACCTAAACTCACATTACGAAAATGTTTAGCTAAACACATGGGAAGAATCAGTTTTAGAAGACTCATAATTATTATAAATCAATTGCTGGATGCATGCCCTTTTGATTCAAATCAGCCTCCTTGTTTCTATTCCATCTTCTCTGACTTCCATGAGCCTGCCAGAACCTCCTCTTTGATGCTCAGATGAAGAGTCTGTCCAATTATTTTCTGTTCAAATATTCAGTGATCATTTGGATGGAGATTAACCAGCTGAGAACCAGAAGGAACCATGGGATTTCTGTGGCGCTTGTGTGTGTGTAGATTATCAGAGTAAATAGCATTTTACTCCATAGATCTAAGCTTATCATTAAGAATAATGAAGTAACATATTTTTGAGAGTCATCTCCACTTACTTTTGCCCTAATTTAGATCAGCATGATATAAAAATTTTATGAAGTGCTATGGTTTAATCAGGACTTTTCTTCTTCGATTTCCGTCTTTTATAAAATCCTACTGGCTCAAAGTGTGCATGTTGTGATGTTTAAGTTCATGTGCCGGTTTGGCTAGGTTATGGTGTCCATTGTTTGATCAAGCAAGCACTGGCCTGATTGTTACTTGAGGATATGTCGTGGATTTAAATAAGCAGTAAGTTGATTGCATCTATGGTCAATTACATCTACAATTAGCTAAGAAAATTGCCTTCAACTATGAGAGAAGTTTTAGCCAATCAGTTGAAGGCCCTAAAGGAGAATTGATGATTTCAGCAGTCAAAATGAAGAATTTACATCTCTACATCATCCAGCCAGCTTCTCCTGAGGAACTCACCTATAATCTTCATCAGAGTCACCAGCTTGTGGAGTAACCTACAGTATTTGGACTTGACCATCCCCTCAGTCGTGTGAACCCATTCCTATAATAAATCTCATAATATAAAATCTTATATATACATTATATATAAATAAAAATATAAGTATGTGTGTGTCTGTTTCCTTGGAGATCGCTGCATAATATACATGTGAATTTTCTCTGTACTTTTTGAAATTATTCAAAATTATTCTAACCCTTACTGACAACATGAATTGAGATAGTGCCTTTAGCACAAGGGAGAATGATTCTTATTTTAACTCTCTATTATTTATTGCAAAATTCCTTTGGGAAAACATAAGAATTTTTTCCCAGTCTAAATTTGAGCTCTACTGAGGTATAAGAGGATCAGTGATTGGCCATGAGAACAGTAAATTATGAAAAGAACTAAAATTTAAGCCTTAGTACTTCCAATCTTTGTGCAATTTTGTCACTGTGTAAGATTATTTAGATGTAAGTGAACCTATTAATTCATAGTTTAGCAGAGCATGAGTTTAGCTTTGTATGATCTCTAATAATTATCAATATTATTTCCCTCCCATTGGACAAAAATTCACAGTGGAAACCACTTTTAAAAGGAATGTGACAGAAAAATCGTAATTAAATATGACTTGTTTTTCAAAGTTAATACTAGTGAGGTTAGGTCCAATAGAATTGAAATAGTCAATAAAATAAATTAAAAGTTTAATAGGCAGAAGAAATTGAGAATTTTTATATCTTTTAAATTATCTTGTTTTGCATCAGGATGCAAAATTGAATGTTGTCACTTATAAACAAAGATCTCTAAGGTAAGAATATTCCGAAAAGAGTTGTTTGATGATGTTTCAATTTCAGAAAGAATTATGTACTGGTAAAGTTAATTTCATATTGAAAAGAATGCTAGAACACATCGCTCATAAATGCCAAGTGTGTTCAGTTCCTACAAGTCTTGCAAGAAACTTTTTCACCTTTATCTTAGTCTTTTGTTATAATCCCTCTTATAATCCATATATATATATGCAATATACATATAAGGCCATATATGTAATGGTGCTATATCTGGGTAATGGTCTTCTTAACAAACAAACAAAAGAAACTTGTTTCTATGCTTTAGTTTAGGGTATATTTCTTAATGCCAGACATATGATTGAATTCATCAGGATTTTATGAGGTTTTAAGTAGCGTGTCAGTCAAATTGGATTACTTTTACATCATACATCTAATATTTATTTCGCTTCTGCTTCTATCCTGTTTGCCCAGAGCTAGGACCATGTGGTTGGTACATTATTACTCCAATGCCCCCCATTGAATCACACCTCTTGTTTTCCATGCCCACATACAATCCATTTTTCATTGACTTTGGACTTGGTCTCATGTGACTTTAGACAATGGGACATCAGCAAATGTGACACAATGGAAGTTCGATCAAAGCTTCTGTAATGGTTTTGCCCTCTTAAAATACTATCCTAAGACAACTATTTAAAGAAGCTTGTTTAACCTACCGTAAGAGGAGAGAACATGAGGAGAAATGAGGTGTTCCATTCAACAGCCAGAAACCACAGCCAGCTGCACTGCATGGTTCTAGGTAAAAACAGCAGAAGAACTAAGCCCAGTCCAAATTACTCATTCTCAGGACTGTGAGTATATATATGATTCTTACTTAAAGTTATTAAAGTTTGGGGTGGTTTGCTACATCTCAATACATAACTGATACAGACCCATACCTCCCTAACTTGATTTTTATCTTTCACATCCTTTGCTCTATCTGGATATCCTGAATACAGAGCTCATTTTCTTTCATGGTTCATAATGGGAAAATGATTAAAGGTATGTAGTTGGGAAAGAGTTGATGCAGTATAAGTAGCAGTACGACAAAAAGTCTGAGTTATACACAACATGATAAGCTCATGGTTTTTTAATGATTGGGTAATAAGCTGCAAGGCGGGGGAGGTTAATCTGAAAATCTGTGAAGTACAAATCCTGTATAGCTCTCAATATGTAACCATAGATAATTGCCTTTTATATGTCTCTAAGTGAATAAATAATTTTAAACCCCTTTTTCCATCCACGTATACATTTCTTATTACCAGAATTCACACCATACTTGCTTGTTGATTTCTGTTTCATGCTTCAGGTTGAATTTATTATTCAAATGTGCAAATTGATTTTGAATAGATATGGTAAACTGTATCTGCTTATGAAGTGTTGAATTTTAAAAAATCATCTTAAACTTCCCACAGTTAGTTGTCATCTTACATCATTTTGCATATTGCAGAAATATGATTAGATTAAATCAGCCATAGTCAGGCAGTATTTACTATTCAGTCAAACTTAGAACACTGGTTTGTGAGATCAGGTGACTTTTTATAAGACATTTTGCATGATTTATTAAGGAATAAATGTCCATAACTGTTTTCGTTTCCTAGGCTGCTTAAAGCAAATATCAGGAAATGGTTCATCTTGAACCATGAGAATTTATTAGCTTACAGTTTTGAAGTCAAGAAAATGTCCAAATGAAGGCATCATCAGGGTAATGATTTCTTCCCAAAAACCAGTTGCCAGCAATCTTTGGCTCCTCTGCCACATGACAAGGTATATGTTGGCATCTGCTGGTCTCTCCTTTCTCTTCTGGGTTTTGTTGCTTTCAGCTTCATGCTTCCCTGGCTCTCTCCTTTTGTCTTGCTTAGGTTTGTAAAGGCATCCAGTAAGAGGATTAAGACCCATCCTGAATGAGGCATGTCACATCTTAACTAAAGTAGCCTCACCAAAAGATACCACCTTACATTGGGTTTACACCCAAAGGAATAGATTAGATTTAAGAACATGCTTTTCTGGGGTACATACAGCTTCAAGCCACCATAATACCTATAGGAATTGCAAAAACTCAGAATATATTTTAAACCATCCAAAGAATTTGGACTGTTTTCTTCCCCATGTTTTTCTGCAAGTTCAAAACATTCCCCTTAAAGTTACTGGTAAAAAGGGGTATTAATAAAATAAACTAATATATTCTCTTGAGATGAATGAAAAAATCCTCTCTAGCTTAGTTTATGAGCCTCTTACCTAGTGTTCTCTAATTGTCCATCATGCAATCACTGGTGCTTTTGTTATTTAGAAGGAAGAGTAACTAGTCTGGGTATCAGGAAAATTTGGTACAGATTAATATTTCATTCGTTCAATGAATATTTTTGGATGCCTATTATTTGACACTTTTCTATGTCCCAGATATACAGGATTGAAGAACATAGACTAGACCTCCAATCTTTTGGAGCTTATATTCTAGTGGTAGAAGCCAAATTATAAATTGTCTTGTGGTTGCCCTACAGAAGGTTGATCAACACCCCAAAACCTAAAATTGGTTTGAATGTTGAGACTGATGAATACACACACACACACACACACACACACACACACACCACTAAGGTATAAAAAGATTTATTACTTACCTAATGAAGCTCTTAGGAAAGAGCAACACAGGCACCCAAGCTGGTAAAAATATGGCCTGAGAAAAGGGAAGAGTAATTGATTAGTTTTTAATGTGTTGGGGGTGTGGGGATGGACAAGGAATCCCCACAGGGACCTGATTTTGCATAATATAAACTTCCCCAGTGCCAAGGGCTGGAGCATATGGGCTTTCTTATTGGCTATCTCAGGTGTGGGGCAATTAGGGAAGGGGTAGGAATGGAGTCCGGTATCTGTCAGAAGTCAAACTTCAAAAATGGGGTCAGACTCATTATTACAATTTATCCCTGATATTTGACTGATGAGTGAAGTGTGCGATGTTTAATTTAATTGTATTTGAGATCATTTAAGTAAGCCATTATAGTGCTCTAAGAGGTCTACAGCCGGAGACCAGTAAGGAAAGCGAAAGTTCTGTTAAAGGCCTTGTTCAAGAGCCCATGTTGTGCCTTGCCTATTTTGAGAATTGAAGTAAGTGCCTTGGTCACTATCAGTAATATCTGGAAATTCAAAGGGGATAACAGCAATCTGGTGAGGCCTTGTATTATGGCCTTAGTACATGCAGAGTTATGTTTGGCCTTGATTTATATTTTGAGTATCTATGAATCAAGATATTCCCAGAGTTCTTTACTGCAAAGAGAGCAACCTTCAATAAGGAATTTTTGTTGATGCCTTTGACTGGACCATACAGGTGAACCATTGGCAATGGCTCAAGAGTCTGTAAAAATGTGTAAATGGCGTCTATTGTTGGCCAGGAAATTGTCTATGACTGCCTGAAGTTTGGCTAATTGTGCTGACCCGTGGGTATCATCCATGGGCTTCCTGGTTGGAGTGGACAGCAGCAGCCCCCCTGCAGGCTCCATCCTGTGTTATGGTGGCACTCCTGTCGGTAAGGTGTATGTGCTACTTCCTCTGTCCACTCAACTGTTCCAAGGGGCTCCTCAGATGACCAGTTGATCCTGGAGAGGAGTAACCTCCTCCAGCATCATTGTATCTGGCAAGGGACTGAGAACAGAGGAAGCTACTTCCTCCTGTGGGTGAGATATAGCAGAGGCTCCTGTAGGTAGGTATGCCAGAGACTATACCTTGTAAGTATCATCTTAATTTCAATAAGAAGGCCCCTGTGGCTCTGCTGAATCTGTGGGGCTGCCACCATGTCCCAACGCATAATGCGCAAGTAGGTCATAAGGTTCAGACCAAAGAGCACTGATCTCCAAAGGGCCCAATATGTGGCCTGCTGTTGATGTTCTAGTGGAGTATATCTGGAGCAACAGAAGGCGCATTTTGCACCAGAATCCCATGGGAAATATATGGCCATCATGGGTGATCCAGAGACTCTAGGATTCATGAGAAAGAGGTTGCTAAAGCCTGTACAGTGATGCAGTCTCTGGAGAGCAAGATGGAAATGCCTGTTTTATTGCAGTGTGGACAGATTCTACAGCCTTTGTTGTAGGGAACCCCACTCAAAGTAGACCAGTTTGAAAGTGACAGTATAAAGGGACATAAATAAAATTTGTTAACGAGAAAAATGTCATCTCCAGAACTCAGGCCTAAAAGATGTTGTACTGTTTTAGCACTGTGGGTTCTGACAGGGTCGATCATTGTTTCTTGACAGCATAAAGGATGTAGTGGCCCTTGACTATGAAAATAACTCCCAGAAATTTAACTGAGATGATCGGACCTTGTACTGTGTTTAGGGTAACGGCCCATCTCTTTTGTGAGCCTATTTCTGAGTATTTATAAGTCTTGAATGAATGTATCAAGTGAATATCCTCAGAGGAGAATATCATTTATGTAAAGTCATACCTGTGTTTCCTGAGAAAATTGGATGCAATTAAGATCTTACCTACAAATTTTGTGTGAAATGGTAGTGTTGTTGAGATACCCTACAGGAAACCAGATGAAGTCATATTGGGCAGCTTTGAAGGTAAAGGCAAACTGTGCCTGAGAGGCTGTGGAAATAAGCACTGAATAGAACGTATTAGCCAAATCCATAGGAGAAGTGTGTTTGCCAGTTGATGATTGTATGAAGTCAATAATTTCAATAATACTGGGAATGGGGGATTTAATTAGCAAAAAAATCATGGCATTAAAGTTGTGGTCATCCACTGTTAGGGGCCATTGATTTTTATCAGGTTTGATTATTGGTCAAATTGGTCTAGCAAACAAATAAAAAAAATAGTAGGTACAATTGTCCCTTTCTTTAGTAGGTCTTTTATGATGCATAGGGCTTGTATGATGGGTTTTAATTTCTGTAAGTCTTGCTTTAATCTGTATTTGGTCATATTAATTATTTTTATTGGCAGGGGAGGGCCATCGCATCCTATTTTGTCAAGCTGACTGTAAGAACCAATAAACAAATGAAGAGCATCCATGTTCACTATGGAATATTTTAGGGCAATGGGGGATTTAAGCAAGGCAATAGTTCCGATGGGTAAGGTAGGGTATAATTTCTTGTCCTCTTGTTTATGTCTGACAACTTCCCAAAGAGTATAGGTAGTATCTTGTTTAAATTTGAGCCACAGTATCTATCAAGGCGATGTGATGGTGTCCCCCAGCGCTTCAAGAAAAGCCAGAGTAAAGCATTCAGACCCTTTGACATAAGGGTCTATGCCATAGGTATCATGGATGTTTTAACTTATTACTCTGAGTATCAGAATATTTTTGGCAATGGAGACATAGAAAAGAGCAGAAAAAGTAGAAGAATTTAAGGTGTAGGGTTGTAGTAAGTCATAGTTTTTGAATGTGGGCCTAAGCACACCACACGATGACTAGTCTTCCTCAAAATGACCACCTGAAGGACACGACATTGCAGAACAGCCTGAGTCCCCTACAGAAATGCCTGGTTGAGATACGTAACTAAGTATCACAAGATAAAAGATTTCCCCTGAGCCTAGTGCCATCTATAGCTTCTGCCCTTGATGTATCAGGAGGTAAAAATTGTGAACAAAATGTCTAAGGGAAAGAACCAGAGAGTGATGCAGATTTGCAACTTCATATTTTAAACAAGATGATATATTTTGAGACTTAAAGGAAGCAAGCTATTCAATTATCTGAAGGAAGACTATTACAGACAGTGCAGCAGCATGTAGAAATGTCCAGAGAGAGTGGGGGGGATTTGCTTATCTTGTTGGAGTAACAGCAAAAATTTCAGGGAAGCTGAAGCTGACTGACTGGATACAACATTTTAGGAAATGAGATCACAGAAGTGGAGTAGGACAGTAGATCATCTAAGGCCATGGTGAAGACTTTGGGCTTTATTCTTAGAGACAGGGGAACCCATTGGAGGATTTTTTGGCATGATTCAATTGATGTTTTAAAGAGTTTTTTGTATATAATGGACTCTAGAGGAACAACAGAAGTGGCACACCAGTTAGAAGATGTTTAAATGGTTTAAATAGGGAATAATGTTGGCATGGGCCAGAGTAATAGCAGGAATTTTGAAATATTATTAGATTCAAGATATATTTTGAAGGTAGGGGAGATCTGAATTTACTGATGAATTGAATATTGGATTTGAGAGAAAGAGAAGAATCTAGGTTAACTCCAAAATCTTTGGTCTTAACAACTAAGAGAGTGGAGCTCTGTTTATAGAGATAGGAGAGACCATAAAAGAGTAGTAAAAGGAAGGGTATGTTTTCAAGCATATTAAATTTGAAATACATTCTACTCACCCAAGAAGATATGGATATACCCATCTAGAGATGAGGGAATATACATGACTAGAGTCTTCATTGTGTAGATGATATTTAATTCCTTAGCTCTATCAGAAACCTCCTAGGGAGTGAGTAGAGATAGAAAATAAAAGGGATTTGAGGGTTGACATCTGGGACAAAACATTTAAAGTTGGGGAAAATGAAGATTATTCATTAGAGGAGGCTGCAAAGAGAAATCAGTGAGAAAATAAAGAATTAGTAGTAGAGGGAGAAGATGTGGATAAAATGTTTCAAGGAAGAGGGAGCATTTAACTGTATCAAAAGTGGCTGGAAGATTCAGTGAGAGCCAAGAATCGGCCATTGGATTTGGCGAGATGGAGGCCGTTGGTGACTCAGGTAAGAGCTGCTTAGGGATTAGACCATCACTGAGACTCAAGGCATTAGTTTTCTTGCTTGTAAAATTATGGTTTTGTTAGCTGAGCTCTAAAATTTTTCATATTTCTTCACAGCAAAGATATAGAATTATCCCATCTTATTTTACATTCTTCATACTTAGCACGCACATTTATTATCCAATTAGCAATAAGATTGTTATAACATTGAGTAGCATATTGATGTCAGTGAATACGCATTTATGAACTGAAAAATTAGACTTTACAAAAATGTTCATCATATTATTTATATGTGTGTGTGTATGTGTGTGTGTGTAGATAGATAGATATATTATTTTAATTGGGGACTATTTTTTCCCAATATATAGAAATGTGTTTGGTAACTAATAGACCTAAACTACCCATCAGGGGAAAATGAAAGTATCATTTTCACATTTTGGGTGCTTTGCATGACTATTTTATTCAAAAGGGTAATGAAGATGGATTGAAGGAATGGAAAAATTATGAAATTGGGGCTAATAAGTGGAATAGTTGGGAAATCAAATTAAATTAGTGATCTAAAAAGCATACAAATTATATCCCACTTAATTGTGCATTTCTTTATTTGACTCATTTAAGAAGAACGTGGAGGTGAGATAGTTTTAGGGTATCTTAAAATATTCCAGTGCTTGGAAACTCATAATGGAATAAATGACATGAGCTCAACCAGTGTTTGAAATATTAGGTCTAACTAACCCTATGGCTCAGTACCAATAATTAAGAAATGCATGAGATAGCCTAACATTTATGTCTTTGATCTTTTCCCACCAAAGAAATAAAGAAAACTTGTAATTTCTGACATCCTGATTCTATTCCTCATGTCATGGATGGGTTACACTGCTAATAAAGTGTAAAATGTAATATTAACACGCCTCAAATTTAATTATTAGTCTCATTACTTAACTTGTGAAAAAATCATAGTGCCCTTCATTGAGCTCTTTTTAACGTTAAATTCCCAGAGATGGAGTGTTCCACAGAGTTCTCTGTATTGATAAATAAGTGTAATTATTCATTGCAAAAATACGAGAACACATGGTCCTTATTCTTGTCATGAGCCACATTCTTGAGGTTAAGAAAAATTGAGGACCTATTGTTTTGTGCAAGACATAAAAATTTAAATATCATAAGACATCTGTGATAAGAACAGAGAACTGCAGTTCAAAGCAAGTAAAACTTTAGCACAAAGCATGCAGATAGGAAGTGGGGAAACAGGGTTTTAGACCCAGGTTTGAATGCTTCCCAATCACCTGTTCTTTCCTCTATACAGTGTGGCTTCCACTGTCTGCAAAAATATTCTAAATGGAGTCCCTTTTTTCCTTTAAAAGTAATGTTATAATCTGCCTTTATTGTTTGGGCCAAAAGCTTGAGGGCCAAATATTTACCTAAAAGGATACCAACACCATATTTATTAACCATTTTTATAAAAGATCTCAAACTAATATACCTCGTATGGTACATTTCTAAATATACATGTACATTAATTAAAAAGTGTATTGAAATAAACAATCACAAAAACTCAGTGTGATACAGTTAAGGCAATGGGACCTCAAGGAATTAGAAATGGAATCTTTAAAGGAGTTAAAAAAAAAAAAAAAAAAAAAGACGTGGTGGGAATTAAGGAAATCCTTCAAATTCAAGCTATTTTGAGTTGCAAGAGACCTCTACCAAGCCTAAGAATGGGATGGATTCTCTCTTGCACAAAAGACATCAGGAAACCTGTGGACTTGACACCTGGGGATTTTACTACTTGCTGTGTGTGTTGGAGTTGCTACTGGTAGAGTGCTTGGGAGTCAATCACTATTTCTCATATTGCCAAATATAAGTCTGAAGTTCACTCATAGCAGATAGAAGAGTCTGTCAAACTATTTGGATTTTGTTTTGCCATTATAATTATTCATACCTTGAGTTATGTCAGGAGATGTACTAAAACACAAGCAAAGAATAGTCAGAAAAGATCCAAATTACAAAAGCAGTTGTCTTAGAATCAGGATATATCCATCACAATCTTGCCTCCACTATTAGCTTCATGAACTTTTCCAATTTGTTACAGCCCTCTGGGACTCAGATTCCCAATTATCTTGTTGCTCTAAAATTCTAGTTTCTTATCTATAGTTTACAGGACTTATCTATGCTTAGTTAGTTGGGTAAGCATATAAGCTAACTTGACTGAGTATTTCTGAACAATTATTAAGAACTTGATGCTCATATCAGGTAAATGGGTTAATTCAGTAGAATTTATTGTGTTGTTTTTTTTTTTTTTTTTTCCCAGATTGCAAGAGCAGCCTAAGTCTAGAAGATACTTTTCAACTTAGTTCTGAAAAAAAAAAAACACTGCTTTTTCTCACTCCCTGTGCTAAGGTGACTTTGAATCTTCCAGTAGTCATAATATTAGATAAGGATAAACAGTGCTTTTGGATTAATAATGCCCCAGAAAGGTAGAGGTCCAAGTTTAGAAACATGCCAGACACTCATCTTCTGAAATTGAATAAACTAGGTATAAAATGGATGAAAATAACTCTTAGCAGATTTCTTCCAAGGGGTAACAAAAACAAAGTGTTATGTCATAAACATGGCTGAGGATAAATAATCTGAATTAAAAATAGATTAGAATATAGGAAGACAGATGCATAATATTATTTTAAAATGTAAATATTTTAATTTTAATGTACAGAATGAAGGAACATTATGAGGACAAAAACTTTTTTTGATCACCAATATGGTAAAATATTCAGCAATATTTGTATATTCATTAGACTTTTCTAATTGTGTCTTTGTTGAAGGGAGATGGAATTATGATTTTCAAGCACACGTTTTAGCCTGGTTAGCACATGAATGATAAAGAGTGATCAGTCAGGCTATCATAATTTTTAACACCATTCTCTAAAAGCATTCAGGTCACTTCATTCTTATTCTATATTAGCTGGGGATTTTTTTTCTTATGTGCATTTGGTCTTCCCAAGTGGATTTTTCTATTAGGTGAGAGCATGCTGACTAGCTAACACAAGTGTTCCAACCCACTTAGCAGCTGTACTTCTTAGTGCAAATAAATAAAATAAAACTCTGGTTAATCATTCAGTATGATTTGGTCCTCCAGTGTTTTTCCATTCTGGGTGAATGGATAAAATCTTACCCATCCTCAATTTACGATAACATTCCCAAATTCCAGACTGCCTTTGAGGCTCTCCCAGAAAAGTCTATTGGCTTCCTTCTATTCATCCAAATTATGGCTCTTTCAAGGCTTAGAATGAAATTAAGAGAAGTCCAATATCTTCTTCCTTAGATTCCTCTCCTTTACCATCTACTCTCAAATCATATTTACACTATAGGGAGAGATTGTGAGAGGGATTTTATTTTATAAACCTACAACTTAATTGTTGCCCAAGCCTGGAGTGAGAGGGCAATGGAACTAAATTGAATTAGCAAGATATTTTATGATTCAAATGGTCAGAACTGTTCAACTCCACTTGCATTTTATTTGTCACAATAAAAGAATTTTCTTAATTGGCTGAACTTTTAAAATGACAGTTGTAATGACATCTGAGTGGATAAGGCAGCAATTCATGAAAACTGTCTTTTCAAAAAGAGGTATAAAATATTTTGTTAGGCAGTTTAGTCATTGTTTAAACTTGAGTTATAATTAGGTAACCTTTACTTATTCAATATATCATCATTGATGTTAATCAGATTATTTGTTTTTGTTTATCTCCTACTGGAGGGAGAAAGAAATCTAATTGCATTTTAATGCAATATTTACATATATATCTGCATAAGACCAGATGAAGTGTTACTCTAATGAAATAGCAATCTTCCTGACATCCTGATAATGAAATGACCCAATATTGATTGACTTTTATACACAAAGCTGTTGTTGATGCATATTTGTATAATGATGATATTATGTTAAATTGTGTAGTCACTCTTCAATTGCCATGTACTGAGAAAGAATATGATCATCTAAAGCTGTTTTGAATTCAGAATTAAAGATATTCCACTTCTGAATCTGGAGTAAGATAAAATCTCATAGGTCTGAATTTGAATTAAGATAAAATCTTGTAGGTCTAAGATAAAATCTCATATGCCTTAAGCAGGAAGAATATTTAGGTGAAAAATAACAGATATTTATACAATTCTGTACCACAATGATGTATTAACCAGTAGCAATATGCTCATAAAAGTTTCAATTACAATATAATTCTAAAATATGCATTCTTGTTATTGAAATTGAGTAAGATGCTTGTTTAAGAGGAGAAATTGCTTAAAGTAAAATGTTTATTACTGTTGCCACTACTGTGGTTACTATCACCAGTAAAATAGCTATTTCAATATACAGAGATAATTTTAATTATGAATTTAATTTATAAAGATTTTCTTCCTCTCAAGAACAAAACATAACCGTCTCAAGGTTAGAGCGATTGTAAGGCATACATACACATGTGTACACACATACACATACACATTAAATGTTCACCTTATTTATCAAGTAATATTTAAAATTTTAATCTTCAGGCATTCCCTGATTAATACCTCAAATCTCAAGCCAACCCTATCCATGAACCTGATCCTATACTTGATTGTCGTCCAGCTCCCTGACCCTAAAGCCCCATCCCTGACTCCTACTATCTATCCATGAGCTTCAACCCATCACACTCACATCCCTGGGGTAGACAGATGATTTAAATAAATTAAAAAATTAATTATGGGATGCTACTTGTTTGGAGACAGAAAGGAAAGAAAGGTGAATACATGATGCTTTATCTTCTTGGGGACCTGAAACTGGCCCAAACTGTGGCAACACTGGTGTGACTAAAGAAGAAATCATAAATTTAAGAGATTTTGAGGAGAAGAAATTGATAGGCATGAATTCTTATTTACAGATATGATGTTCAGATGGGGAAGAGAGTCATTATTTCTTTTATTATTTGTAACGATAATAAAATAGCTATCATTTATTAGTGCATGCTGTCTTCCAAGTACTACGCTAAGCAACACAATTGCATTATCTCATTGAAACCTATCAAAGCACATATGAAGGAGAGCAGCACAGGGTTTAAGTACATGAATTCAGGATCCAGATTACCTGGGCTCAATTCCAACTCTACTACTTACTAAATATGTGATTGTTCCTGTTTGCTAAAGCTGCCCGAATGCAATATACCAAAAATGGATAGGCTTTTTCAATGGAAATGTATTAATTTACAAATTTACAGTTCTAAGACCATGAAAATTTCCAAATTAAGGCACCAAGAGGAAGATATCTTCTCTCAGGAAAGGCTGCTGGCATCCGGGTTCCTCTGTCACATGGGAAGCACATGGTGAAATCTGCTGGTCCTTCTCTCCCTCCCAGCTTCTGGTTTCAAAATGGCTCTCTCTCTCCAACATGTCTCTGACTTTTATCCTCTCATAGAGGACTCCAGCAAGGGAATGAAGACCCACCTTGACTGGGCAGGGTCACATCTCCATTAAACAACATAATCAAAATGTCCCGCCCACAACAGGTCTGCCCCCACAAGATTGGATTAAAAGAACATAGGCTTTTCTGGGATGTATAACAGATTCAAACCAGCACATTGACCTTGAGCTATTACTTAATCCCTTTTTAATAAACATTTTATTGTGGTAACATATATACAATTCAAAATTTCTCATTTTAACCACTTTCAAATGTGCAATCCAGTAGTATTAATTGCATTAATAATGTTGTGTTACCATCACCACCATTCATTATCGAAACTTTTTTCATCACTTCACCATTTTTTCCCCACCCCTCAGCCGCTGGTAACCTGAATCTACTTTAAGTCTCTGAATTTTTATATTCTAGGTATTTTCATTTAAGTTGAACCATACAAAATTTATTTGTCCTTTATGTCTGGCTTATTTCACTCAACATGATGTCTTCAAGGTTTATCCACATCATATGTAGCATGTATCAGAAATTCATTCTTTTTTATGACTGAATAATATTTCATTGTGTGTATATAAAAAACAACTTGTTTATCCATTCATCTGTTGATGGATACTTGGATGCTTCTCCCTTTTAGTTATTGTAAATAATGCTGTTGTGGGCACTGGTGTACAAATATCTTTTCAAATCCCTGCTTTTAATTCTTTGGGGTATATTCCTAGAAGTGGGATTGCCAGGTCGTATGATAATTCCAGGTTTAATTTTCAAAGGAACTGCCAAAGCATTTTCCACAGTTGTTGCTCCATTTTATGTTTCCACCAGCAATATATGAGGGTTTCCTTTTCTCTGCATCCCCACTAACACTTGTTATATTTGTGAGTATATGAGTGTGTCTTTAATAATAACCATCCTATTGGGTGTGAAGTGTTACCACATTGTGGTTTGATTTGCAATTTTCTGATGCCTAATGATGTTAAGTGTTTTTGCATGTGCTTATGGGCCATTTGTATGTCTCCTTTGGAGAAATTTCTACTCAAGTCTTTTCCCCATTTTACGATTGGGTTGTCTTTTTCTTGCTGGGTTGTAAGATTTCTTTATACATTCTGGATACTTTCTACCATTCTGTGGGTAGACAAGAGAGCTGCAGAATATTTTATTTCTCTAACTGTATTCCTAAATCTAAATAACATGCTGGTTTGCTAATATCGATATACTAGCAAGATTGTTCATTTGTATAACAAATAATGAACAGTTTCTCTCAAAAATAGCAGTTCTGATCTAAAATGCATTGAATTTTTAGACATAAAGCATGAATATTAGGGAAACTGAAGACCTGGAAATCGACATGGACAGATATTGTCCCCTGGAATCAATAACTATTGAATTACATGAATTTTTGAAAAGATTCTCTCAGTGACAGAAAAGAGACATACTTCTTATATGTGAACATTTCATATTAGAAATAAGACATGGAAAACAAAGCCACATCTGTCTTAATTTTAATTTAACAACCTTCAGAAGAATTTCAATAAACCCAAATGTTAAAAGAATATATTAGAGAATAGTAGGCTCAAAGATCAACATTTTATATTGTGGCTTTGCAGTTTGTCTACACACACCTGATTCTCAATAATTATGCAGCATTTTCATTCCTGGCTTATACTTCAAGAATTAATAAATAGCTTATTGTAATATTTCATTGATAAGGCAGTTATTAGTCAGTGGCCAAATAAAGAGAAAGTGCCAAACACAAAGGTAGTCATGGATCCAGAGCCTAGAGTGACCTGAAAAAGAGCATTTATTGAGAAAATAAACAAGACCTAATTAAGAACAAATAGGACCTAGGATCCCACATTCCTCATGGTGGAAAAGGCTCATATCAATGTAAAGCAACCAATACCTCCTATATGCAGACTTACAAGAGAGGTGTCATAATTTGTCAAAATAAAATAGTTAAATAAAAGGACTCTAACTTATCACCCACATTCATATAACTTTCACTGGGGAGGGAAAGGCTTGGACCATGGCTCTGTCAAACCCACAACTTGTTGTGCCACACTGGGTGTGGAGAAGGATTAATGAATTTACTGGAGGCATAGAGAAGCATAAATTTGAATCAGTGTTGAAAAGTAGGAGGAACAGTGACATTTTTCCTCCCATCAAAATCTAGTTAAAAATGAAGTTCTGGATTTCACCAACTTGCTATTTAGAGACCCTGTGTGGCCTTTTAAGAACACTTAGGGCAGATGATAATTGATAGTATCCTATAGACCCACACTGTCCAACATGGTAACCATGAGCTTCTCCTAACTATTGAGCATTTGAAATGGGCTTGTCCAAATGAAGATGTGCTATAACTATAAAATGCATGCCAGATTTCAAATATTTAGTATCACAAAAGTATGTAAAATATCATATTCTGACCTATTGATTCCATGTTAACATGATAATTTTTGGATATATAGGTCACACACACTGTATTATTACAATTAATTTCACCTGTTTCTTTTTACTTAATCTAGGACAACTACATAATTTAAAATTACATACATCCATTGCATTTGTGGCTTTCATTATATTTGTATTGGATAGCACACCTATAGGGTCATGGGATGGTTAGGTTCATGTGTCAACTTGGCCAGGTGATGGTACACAGGTGTCTGGTCAAGCATGCACTGGCCTAACCATCACTGCAAGGACATTTGTGGCTGGTTAATAAACCAGAAGGCTGGTTTAGTAACTCCTCCATCAATTGACTGCGCCTGTGACTGATTACATTCAACAAAGAGCGTGTCTTCCACAATGAGAGAATGCAATCAGCTGGATTCAATCCAATCAGTTGAAGACTTTAAAGCAAGACAGATAGAAGACCTTCACTTCTTCTTCAGCTGGCCAGCGAAGCATTTCCTGAGGAGTTCATTGAAGTTGCCAGTTCGTTCCTGAGGAGTTCATTGAACATCTTCACTGGAGTTGCCAGTTTGCTACCTGCCTTAAAGAATTTGGACTCGTGCATCCCCACAGTTAGGTGAGACACTTTTAAAAGTCTTATATGTATAGGTATTTCTTGGTGATTCTGTTTCCCTAGAGAACCCTAACTAATACAGGTGGCAAAGAGAGAATTGCCCTCACAAGGGTCAGCAGGAACTTACATCACTGTTGTAGAAGATGTGAACACCAGGCAGAGTGTTGTATAGAGGGATTTGATCAATAATATAATTTTTTAATCTCATTTGACCAATGTCCACTCTAATTTGTCTCACAGCAACTTGTTCATGTTAATTTTATTAGTACTGGTCAATAAATTAGTACTGGTCATTAGTACAATGACATTATTATAGTAGGAAATTATAGGGTCAGTTCTTTTAGATGAAAATTCGATAATAATCCATAGGCAGAAACGAAGAGTGGGAAATTATCCCCCAAGGATAAAGTTCTGCCTAGTGAAAGAGAAACTCTGGGGGTGCTGCCCTGCAAAATGAGCTTTAGCAAGCCCCCAGGTTTTTTCTGATGCTTGCTAATCTCTGAGAACTTTAAAAGTTATTAGAAATCATTTATCCAGGTGCAAGGATAACAACCCTATGGAAATAGCCAGAAAATTTTGTGATAGTTTAGCCAAAGATTCCTACCTCAAAAAAAAGCTTTCTTTTAACAAAATTATATGCAGGCATTCAAGGGAATGAGAGGTGATGGAAATCATTGTCATAACCATAAGCCCTTCCAAACGAGTTACAAGAATTTTCATTTATGTGTCTATCTCTGGGGTAGGACTAGAGGTCATAATTGGAGATTGGCTCAATTACAGTGTGAGACATTCCAGAGATCTGAGAATAGGAATGTCTTGGTCTTTCGCAGGAAATTCATTTCCTCATCTAGCCATGACTTAAAGGATATATGTGGGTTGGAAAGGTATTATTTTGCCCAAATTATAAAGAACAGAATGCTTTATAACATCATCATCAAGGTGGGGATTATTTCTAATAAAAAAGAGGTATTGGATAGCCCACTGTTTTAGTTTCCTAGGCTGCTTAAAGCAAATACCATGAAATGGTTCAGCAGAAACAATGGAAATTTATTAGCTCACAGTTTTGGGACTGGAAAAATGTTCAAATCAAGGTGTCATCAAGGCATCATCAAGGTGATGCTTTCTTCCCAAAGACCTGCTGCCAGTCATCTTTGACTCCTCTGTCCCATGGCAAGGCACATGGCAGCACCTGCTGGTTTCTCCCTTCACTTCTGGATTTTGTTGATTCAGCTTCTTTTTTCCATGGCTTTCTCTCTGTCTAAATTTCATTCTCTTATAAAGGACTCCAGTAACAAGAGTAAGACCCATCCTGATTGAGGTGGTCCTGTCGGAAATAAAGTGGTACCTGTAAGGGACTAAACGCTCTCTCGGTTCTGGAGGAGAAAAGAATTTATTTACGATCTTGCAAGATGGGGCGTCCAGCCAAACATGCGGAAGGCTGGCGCGCCAGAGGAAGAGAATGGCGATCTTTAAATCTCCTACTCCTAATTCGCAAGTCCCTCCCCTGTTTCCCCATTGACTGGGTACTACAGAGGTTACAGCCTATCCGAGAACACTAACTAATTCATCTTTTGAGATTTTAATTTGTACAGCCAATCCCAGAGAGCCAACTAGCTCATTATTGAGATTTTGAACTGATTAGCCAATCCCCCCCCAAATTTTTATTTTTTTTGCTGTGAGTTCCCGCCTCTGATACTACCTCATGTCTCTTTACATCAGGCAGATTCTCTCTTCTCTTTGTCTGGGGCTTGTTTAAACTGGTTTTGCCTCCATTTCCCTTATTCCATGCTGTCTCTATGTGAAAACGAAACTTATTCCTTTCTTATAGTCCACACTTTAATTGAAGTAACCTCATCAAAAGGTTCTACTTAAAATGGGTTTACACCCCCAGGAATGGATTAGATTTAAGAATATGTTTTTCTGGGTACATACAGTTTCAAACCACCATACCCACCTTCTAATACTATCTGTAAAACCATTGTTTATAAATTGCTAAATCACGATAATATAGATCTTTAAGTTGAATGACTCATAAATCGATTGTGCTCAGATGTTTCTTGTTATTAGTATAACTTGAAACTCACTCACATAGGGCAATGCTTCTCAAACTCTAATGTTCCTACAAACCACCTGAAGAATTAGTTAAAATTCAGATCCTGATTTAGTACATCTGGGGGTGGGGTGGGGGGGTCTGAATTTCTGCATTTCTAACAAAGCTCCTTCCTAGCTAATGCTGGCTCATGGATTGCACTTTGAATAGCAAAGGTGGTCCATACTAGATCTTTGCAATTCAAATCTGCATTTTAACAAGATGCAGGGGTGATTTGTAGGCACATTCAAGTTTGAAAACAATGATAGTCTACAGTGAGTCACAACTCTGACTGCACTTGTAATTACCAGGAAAATGAGTAAAATCTGATCCCTAGGTCCCATTCTGGACCACATAAATTAGAAATTGTTGGGGAGGAACAAAAGTAACAAACAGCATATTTTCAAAACTCCCAAGTGTGTAGTAGGCAGAAGCGTGCCACCCCACACCCAAAGATGTTCCTGCCCTATTCTTGAAACCCATAAATACATTCCCTTACTTAGCAAAAGTGACTTTTGTGATTCAGGATCTTGAAATGGGGAGATCATCTTGGATTATGCAGCTGGGCCCAATCTTATCACACGAGTCCTTAAAGCGGACAATCTTTCCCAGCTGTGTTAAAAGAGAAAGGTAAAGACAAAAGAAAGGTCAGAACTGCAACATAGAAGGATTCCAACTGCTGTTACTGGCTTTCAAAATGGAGGAAGGGGGCCAGGAGAGAAGGAATGCAGACAGCCTCTTCTAGAAGCTGGAAAAGACAAGGAAAAAGCTTTTCCCCTGCAGCCTCCAGAAGGGAATCCAGCCCTGACAGCCTGTTGATTTTAGCCCAGTGAGATGGGGGTCAGACTTCTAACCTACAGAACTGTAAGATAATTATTTTTTGTTGTTTAAAGACACGCAGTTTGTGGTAATTTGTTATAGTAACAATAGATTGTATCAGGTGATATTAACGTGCATCCACTACTCTAGAGGTCTGTAGGAAGAAGCCAGCAGATGGTTTCTGGGATTCCTCATATGTGATAAGAATTCTTCAGCTTCCAGGGATTTCCTGTGCCTCCTGTGCAGAGATTTTTGAAGAATCGAGGAACTATTGTGTATCTATATACTTGAAACTACGTAAAACTTTCCTAATGCTGATACATTTTGCTCTTAATCATTTAGGTAAAATGTGCTATAGAGACCCAGGGTTCTGTCCAGGATTGGAAGGTCGGGAAGTAGTTGGGAAGAAGACGATGTCCTTCCTAAGTTTAGTTAGCATTAAATCATCATAGCCAAGAACAGCATTCTATGACATAAAATATAATCTCAAGTTTTTGGAGACCTAGCTGTCTCAATAATGAATTAGTGAGAGTAAAATACTTTTGCCTACCCTTCAGTTTCCAGTGCTTCCTTTCTCTTTTAATGATCTCATCCCCTGCTGCTGTTGCTTATTGATGCTGCAGTCCCTTTTACCACTGTGGAGGGAGAGGTCAGTGGTGGCAGGAGCCATAGGGAACCTTGCCCATAGACATGCTTCCTTTGAAGACTCAACGTACCCCCAAGTGTGGTTAGGAGGCATTTAGAACAATGCAAATGCTTCTTTGATAACCAGTCATGGCCAAATAAACTATGTTAGGGCAGACTTGCTTTCTGAACTCTAGTACATGCTAGATAAAGTGCATAGCAAATGGAAACCCCACTTAAATAGATATTTTACTCATTTATGTTTCTTCAAATAGTTGGGGTTTTTTTTGGAATTATTAACAGAAAAACTATTACTTTCTTCATCATTCTGTGTTTCCATGGTCTATAAAATTATAGCTAGAATTTTCAAGTAGTGTTCAACAGCTCTCATGGAGGAGATACTTCTGGGAAACTAGGAATCAGAATTTAAGAGAACTAATATACTAATTTAGGCCAGGGTTCTATTTATTTATCAAAATAAAATATCAAAATAAAAGCATAAAATAGTGACTCATTAAAAAAAAAATTTCTGGAGCACATAGTCTTTCTGAAAGGCCTTAATTCAACAATATAAGGACAAAAAAAGGCAAGTTACCATCAGGTGTCATTCTTTTAAAGCTTGATGATATGTGCTTCCATTCTGCTTAAACTTTCCATTGTTTCACTTTTAGCAACATAGGTTTGAAGAATAGTTGGTGATGCAGTATATACATAAAATTTTGAAGTCTGTCTCTCCTTTGTGCTATACTAAGAATTATCCTACAGGTTAATGAGAAAGGTTCAGTGGAATGCTTCATGTCTTCGTAATTATAGACCATGAGTGGTGAAACACAAAGGCTCTCTTATAAAGATTCATACTTTCTGTTTTCTTGCACTTAAAAGTGCTCTATTTTTGAAACCTGACTTATAAACTATGTTTCTGGCCAAATAGAATCTCTGAAGAAGCAAAAGTTAAAAGGCGAGTGGTAAGAGGTTCCCTAATATGGAATGTAATAAGAAAAAAAGATTATAGAAGAACAATAAATGCAAGGAAAAAAGGTTCCACTGAAGATTTTGTGAATAGAAGGGAGGTGACTGAATCAAAATAGCAATGCAGATACAATGAAGCATTTCAAAGACATTTGAAATAAATTGAGAACATGATTTTGACTCCATCATTCAAGAGCTTTGTATATATGAAGGAGTGATAAAAGAATGTTAGCAAGATAAAATACTCAGTTTTGAAGAGAAACACAGGCAGTGCTGTATAAAGGTGTGATACAGGTTCAAAATGATGTGAAAATAATATTAATGATAATCATCATGCTATAATGGCTATCATTTAGGTAATATGAGCCAGTGCTGTGTGCTAGGCACTTTCCTAAAGTGTCTTACGTAATCCTAATAAAACACATTTAACAAACTATATTTACCCAAATCACAAATGACAAAGCTGAGACTCCAAAAGGATATCTTTTGCAAGGCCACACACATAATCAATACATCTCTGAGTCACGGTTTCAAACCAGTTCTTGCTGCATTTAAAAGCAGTGTTAGTAACCAATGTGATTTACTACTATTAGATATGTAGAGACTTTGAGTTAAGTCTTAATTTCTAAAACCTCAGAGGACAAAGAGATATATGTTTGTGTTTCTGTGTGTGCATACCCATACCCACATATATACACATATATGTGCACATTTTACACACACATATATATCATTACCTTATTAAAAATAACCCACGTATTTTCAAAATAGCAGTTTTGGATTCATGTGTGAATTTAAAAAATGTCAAAATCTAAAATAATTTGCTATATTAACCAGTAAGCTAAATGATGAATGATTTGGATGCCTTATCAGAAGCAATCAGTCAGAATGTTTGGATCACTCTTTGAAATTGCAAGCATAATGTAGGTATCTTTACTTGGATGTATAATGAGCATCTCAAAATTAATATGCCTGAAGCAGAACTCCTGACATTTCTCCCAAACCATCTCTCCAGTCTTCCTCATCTTGGCTTACAGAAACTCACCCTTCTTGTTATTCAGGACAAAACTTTGGAATCATCATGACATCACCCTCCTCTTCTTTCAGCAAATCCAATTAGTTCTATCTTCAAAATATGATCTAGTTTATAATTATAATGATACCGATCAAAAGCAGTGGGTTCTCTGCCTGATGTGCTCAAGTAACCAATTCCTGAGACACCGGGGTTTCAAAGAGAGAAAGAGTTTATTGCTAGGCATGAAGCAGGAAAGCAGATGACCTATTGGCCTAAATGTCTTTCTCCCCAAACTGCAGTAATTCTGATAGTTTTACAGTATCATAAGATGGGCAGGTTTTAGGATAATGAGCACAATGGCTCGAGATGATGAAGTTAGAGACTATCTAATTATTGAGAATGTGCAGATTGATTACATGCTTAGTCCCAGCACGTATGTAAGAAATAGCAGCCTTAATATGATGCTGGGTATGATTTTTAGCATTATAATGAGGTATAGGTCACTTATAGGTTAAAGTTGAACTACTGTGCATGTCAAGCGGGCCAATTTTGGTTACATCCAGCTTTGTCTAGCAAGATAGCTTTGGAATTAGGGTGGGTTAGCTCTGGGCTGACTCAAGGCCCTTCATTAACAAATATTAGGGGCTGTCTTTAGTGATCATAAGACTCTAAATTTGAAAAGCAGGATAAAGGGGCACAAGTGGGGGTCTGTCACAAGGTTTTTACAATCACAAGATAAAGACAATATAGATATAGAATCATTATCAGAGATCAAGACAGCCAGATTACAGTTCAGAAATTTCAGTTATTTCCTTTTGGACACTCTAATACATCAGAAAGTAAAAAGAAATATGTATATAATGATTCAGTAATCCTAATCATTTGTTAAATCCTAACTTCTTGGTTACAATAACATACCATATTCACCACCACTATCCTTGGTCATTTTCACATGGGGTATATAGCAATTACCTCCTAACCACTGTTCCTTCTTCAGACTTTGACCATTGTCAGTTTATTCTCTTCATGGCAGCCAGAGAGATTCTGTAAAAACTCACATCAGACGGTGTTCCTCTTCTGTGCATATCTTCCACTGGCTCTCCATCAAGCCCACCAAAAGCTTTCATGACTGGTCTCTCTGAAAACTACTCAATTCAAACTCTACCTCTTCCTCTCTTATTCCACACTAATCAAACTGACCTTCACTCTTCCTCAGACACACCTGTCCCAAGGTCTTGCACTTGTTTCCTCTGTGTAAATGCTGTTCTGTATCTGTAATACTCTCTCACTTCTTTCAGGCATTTATGCAATGTGGACTTTTTTTCCCACTTTACCAAAAATATCATCCCCCCACACTATTTAATTCTCATTTGCTTTATTTTTTCTCTTTTATTCTGATCACTCTCTCAGTTACTGCATTTATTACTCTGTTATTGTTATTTTCCCTTCCTAGAATGGAAGCTCTTTGAGGATAAGGATTATTGGCTGTCTTCTGTTCTGCTAAAACTTCAGGACCTGGAGCAGTGATTTGTCTGTTGCAGGTGTTCAGTAAATATTTGAAGTATCAATGAAATAACAATAATTCATTCCGAAGAAGAAATAATAATAGTTAATATTTATTTAGTACTTAGTATGTATAAAACAGTGTGTTGAGTATTTTACTTGGATTGTCTCATTTAATCATTATAAGAAACCTATGAGATAGAAACTAATACTAGACCTATTTTACAGAGGAGGAAATATGGGAAGGAGTGATGTCGCATGGGGCAGTTGTGGTGATTTCAGTCTGAGTATTCTGATGTCAGAACGTTTGTTCTTTCACTTGCAGTTATGCAGGAATGCTCTCAAAGCTCTCTTTATTTATAATATGAGAAGATTTTAATGTAGTTATTGGGACAAACAATCCTGAAAAGAATTTTATACATTAAACCTACAAACAAGGTGAAATAGTTGAAGAATTCTTTACAACTATATTTACTTTGTCTCTGCACCTTAATTTAGAGCTGAATTCGTCTTTCTGAAATAAGAACAGAATTTACCCACATTCACTCTCTGAGGAAATTCTATGATGTTACTGTTTTTCCCTGGGGGACCTCAAAATCTGTACTTTGAAAGGCAAAGAAATAGGCTATAGTAATGATAGTAATGACCTTCATCGTGCTTGGTGTTAACTTTATTTATAACGGAGTACTGAAAGAAATATATCTGCTTCTAGATTGGAGCAAAATCATATTTCTAATTTTTATATTTATAACATGTGCCCGAAGTGGTAAGTAAAGCCTAGTATAGTAAATAAACTATATTAGCCAAGGACTACATATCCTTGTAAATTATTTTTATTTTTTCTAGTGTATGTGAGTGGTATTTAGTGCCACAGGAATAAAGTACCTTTCATTACTTAGAAATAGATCTCAAGGTGATTTAGACACAAAATTATTCTATTTCAAACAGAATTGTTCCCTTATAATTCATTTTTTTCCTTGCTGTGGCTGGTATCTATGAGGAACAAAATAAACTTGGGAGAGTAGGAGAAGAAATATAATTGAAAACAGAATAGTGATTTAACAACTATTGCTGGAGAGAGGATACGTGGTCGTGAGTCCTTTTCAAGGCTTAACTGATGACTAATTACCTTCCCCCAATAACAAAAGTAGAGCTAGCTAACTAATATTCAAATTTTCATTACTTTAATGAGCTTATCCAGAAGTAGTTTGTTTATTATAGTAATCTGAAGTAGAATTTTATTCAAATAGTAAAATAAACAAAATAAAATTGGGAATTTTGGGTCAAATCCTTAGAAAATAGCATAAAAACTATTAATCAATTTGAGCCCAGTAATGTATTAGCTATGACCCTTTTAATTGTGAATATGGAGAGGTTTCTTTTCCCAGTACTTCTCTAAAATATTTAAAAATTTCAAGTTTGAATTGTTGAATCTCTAATTTTCCAAGTTTATGGATCTTTCCTACAGGACAAAGGAATTAAATAATCTAGTTTACAGCTTCTCATCAATATCAATTTAAAAACACATCAGTATTAATGAGTAAGACTGTGCAGCTTTTGATGCGATACCCATTAAGCCACCAACAACTATTTGTTATAAATGTACTATGGGCCTGAAATACCCTAGAGCTAGAAGCAGCTGCAAGAATAAAACCTATTCCTTTAATAGACCACAGTCTATTCAAAATAAGCAGCTATAATATAAAGCATGGGCAGTCTAGTTGAAATTTAAGTGTCCGATCTTGCAAAATTTCTATTCAAATATTGTTATAAATAGGATAATAGTAATGAAAATCTGAGTAATGCCTTGTGAGTTATTTTGGAAGAAGGGAAAAAAATGGATCACATCAGGAGGACTTAATTTGTATAATGATGGGCATAAAGTTGAAGAGAAATTATGGAAATGCTAAAAATAATTCATGAGATGTAATGAATAAATGGCTAATATATGCTAGAGTCTGGTATTATAAATATTTGCTACAATAAAAAAGATTCTGGATTTTCTCTTAGTTTTCCCAGCAAAGATAACTCTTTATAATTTCAGTTATTTCCTCAACCAAATAGCTTTTAAAGGAATAGGAATGATTTTGCTTGCCTTTAACAAGCAATGCAACCCCCCAAGAAAAGTTGCTCATTTAAGCAAATAATTGCATGCATCAACATGCAATGCTGCTAGCTCTAGTCTTACACCCCCACCACTTTTATGGATCTGCTCTACATCATAATGCTTTGAAATGCACAAATTAACGTTTTACTTTAAGTTACACCGTCAAGAATCTGAAATGGTAGACTTTTGTCGCCTCGTGCCAGTAGGGGTCTATGGAGATAGTGATAGAAAAAAATATGGATAGCAGATGCTAATTCCAAATAAAATAATCATGTAAAGGCCATGGGCATTGATCTGATAGAGCATAAAAGCACAATGTTTGAAACAAATAAAACATACTTGTATTAAATTCTTATATGTGTGCATTTATTTTAAGTTTTATTGGCTTTATTGTCTATCTTTAAATTTTGTCATTATTATCTAAACTAGACAGTATTCTTGAATTTTAGAGTGTGAATTTAAAATCCATCTCATCTTACAGGGAGGTAAATTTTAATTTACCTTCATAAATTTTTCAGTTATGGTAAAAGTCATAGGCAAAATTAAGATTTATCAATCTTTCAGCAGCTACCTATTTGAAAATAATCTATAAAAATTTGGGAACTATGGTTCCTGCTAAAACAAATTGTAACCTAAGAGAAGATATAATTCTACAAAAACACAAATGACTTTCAGAAAGATTAAATGCTCAGTTGCATCTTGCTAACCACAAATGGAATTAAGAAGAGAATTATTCTGATCTGAAGTAACTTGAAAAATACTTTAGGAAGCAGATGTTACTTGAATAAGATTAGGGATTGTATTGTTGGAGAAAGGTGTGAGGAAATAATATGGGGTAAGCCTTTTCTCAATAATATTAAATGGATGCTGTCAAATTAATGCAAATACTTTAGTATTGCTCTTATTAAATTATTAAGTTAATGTTTTGCTCAACAAGATGTTGACAGAGTGACTAAAACATGTCCCCAAACACTACATACATACAGGGTTATACACATTTTATAAAGTTCAAAATAAGTGAAACTAGTGTGTGTATATGTACATATATACATGTTATATAATAAAAGTGGCAATAAATGTAAGGATACTAGAAATTCCTGGAAGTGGTCACCTTTGGAGGAAAGGTGGAGATGTCATAGGAAAGAAATAATCAAGTAAATTTAAGTGATTGGCAACATTAATTATTGAGTTGTGTAGTGGTTTAATTATGATAACCATATTATTAAAAAAATGCGTCTATGAACACAGAGTGGAAAAAAGGAAGGCAGGCAGGCAGGAAGGAAGGATGAAAGGAAGAAGTAACAAAGGGAGGGAGGAAAAGGAAGAATATAATAGAGGGACATGAAAGGGCTAATTACTGTACTAATGGTCATGCGCCATTGATAAGGATTGATTCAACTCAGAACCAGGTCGGACACTGAGAAGAGTGAGGGGCACAGGGAGGGAGAAACAGGGAGAGAGGAAACCGGTATAGTGTTTGCAGCTTAGCAAGGGTCAATACATGTTGTCTTTTTATCATCATCTTATCACTTTGAAGCACAAATAAGCTTCTGTATCCTCAGTACCTCTAAATAAAAGTTCAGGCTTTTTTCCCTCATATTTATAGGACATTTTAAAGTAAGTTTCAGGATTTTTTTATATGCCATTCCAGAATTGGTTTTTGATAATGTACAATAGTGGTCTCTCAAGCAATGGGGGGGTGGGGGGAGAGGAAGAGAGAGAGGGCATATGTGCCTGTGCGTGCAGGCACAAGAGAGAGGGCAGGTGCAGAGGCTGGCTCCACTGCAAATAAGGGAGAAGATTCTTTCAGACAAGCAAAGGAAAAGAAAATGGCCAAGTGGGACATGGTCCTTTACTATACAATCCAGCTGTATCTGTTATTGCTCTAAAAAAAGATAAAATTGTTGGCAAAAATATATTTATTTAAAAATGGCTCTGTTCAAATTTGTAATACTCGTTCAAGAATGGTGAACAGTATAAAATGGAACTTTGTTTTAGCTTCCTGTTTGTCATGCTTTAATTTTCAGGTATTGCTATGTATTATGCAAGAGACGGTATTTTGCATTTTAAATTATACATAATAAACTTATGAATATTCTTGTAGTTCTTTTCCCCTTTCTTTCCAAAAATAAGCATGAGATTCAAATTGGCTTTAATTTTTTGGTTAGATACTTGACTTTAGCATATAGATGCAGCTAAAGATCTTCATAGTCATTAATGAGTACTGATGGTTAAATAAATATTTTCAAAATAAAAGTTTAAGGTTGAGCTCTCCCTGCATTTCAGTAGGACAGAATTCCCACACAGAAAACTTAAAAGTCATTATTGGTCAATTTATTTGAAAGCCAATAGTATTACTAGTGCAATACTTGAAACATATTTCCAACTTCTTGGAACATTCTGAAGAGGGCAAGAATTCTGAAGAGGGCAAGAAATCACCCATCCATGTACAACTCAGGGTCCTGCAGAAAATAGAGTACACTCAAAGACTGGAACTTAGAAGAGTTCAATGAAGGGGTATTTATAAAAGTATGGAAACATAAGGGATGAAGTACCTGGACTACCACCAGAAAGAAGCTCTGCTCTCCCATAGCCATGAAGAGGCAAGGGGAAGAATTGTCTTCAGAGAACCAAGAGAGAATGTGGAGTCCTGTAAGAAGCCATATCTCTGAATCCTAGGACAAAGATCTCTCAAAACCATAGCAGGGTGGGATGGGGGGATGATTTGGGTGTTCTTTTTTCACTTTTATTTTTTATTCTTGTTCTGGTTCTTTCTGATGTAAGGAAAATGTTCAGAGATAGATTGTGGTGATGAACGCATAACTATGTTATCATATTGTGGACAGTGGATTGTATACCATGGATGATTGTATGGTGTGTGAATGTATTTTAATAAAACTGAATTTAATAAAAAAAAAAAAAAAAAAAAAAAAACATAGCAGGACAGGGAAGAAGAATGAGGGTAAATGACTCAGATTTCTTTCCTCCAGCCTTACCATCTCCTGGCTGTGCATCCCTCCTCTGGGTGAATCTTCCTGAAACTGCTCAACCTTCTGAGCATAGAGCAAGGCCTAGCTGGAATGGGGTGTATGCACGTGGGTTATGGTGGTGGTGAGAGAGCTGGCATACAAATGTAGAATAATGCACACTTCTTTCCTTTTTTGCTTAACATGAGTTTCTATATCATTTTTCCTATATTTTATTAAAATATATTATAGAAAAAGATACATGTGTAAGAAACAAAAGTTAACAGCTTGATGAATCCTTATAAAGTGAACATGTCTTTGTAACCAGAAATCTCCTTATTTCCCCTTCCAATTACTATCTATCTTAACTTTAAACAGCATAGATTTAATTTTCCTCTTCTTGAATTTAAATAAATTGGATCCTACTGTAGTTTATGTACTCTTTTGCTTCCGCCTTCTTTAACTCATTGTTTTTTTTATGAAATTCAACCATGCTGTTGCTTACAATTGTTGTTCATTCTTACTACTAAATGGTAGCGAGTTGAATGAATATGCCACTTTTTATAGACATTGAGGTTGTTAGCAGTTTTTTACTCTTACAGAGAGTACTGCCACGAGCTTTCTTCTACATGGTTTGTTTGTGGTAAACATGGGTACATATCTATGTTTGTTATCTAAGTTCCACTTTTTTTATTTAATCAGATTTTAATATTAAGTGAAGTAGCTAGTCCAGTTTTAATTTGATAATTAATTTACTCCATGGCATATGTCTACTATCATATCACAATGTTATTTAAAAATTTATGAAAATAATTT
Source organism: Choloepus didactylus (assembly GCF_015220235.1). Lineage (NCBI taxonomy): Eukaryota > Metazoa > Chordata > Mammalia > Pilosa > Megalonychidae > Choloepus > Choloepus didactylus. The sequence continues at coordinate 23,454,598 of NC_051308.1, forward strand.
CCCTGTGTTTTAATAATACAAAATTATATTTTGTATTTTGTACTCTGAACAGGGATGTCTGTTAGTAAATCTGAAAGAGGTGGGATGGGGGAGTGTATGACACCAGAGTTAGGGGTGGATGATAAAGACTGGGACTGTATAACTTGGCAAAAACTGGAGTGGCCAATGACTGTTACTAAATATACAAATGAAGAAATGTTTTTGCATGTGGGAAAACAAATGAATGTCAGTGATGCAGATTGTTGAAAAAGGGATGGTATTTAGGAAAAAAACATAATCAAAGCAGACTGGAGTCTGTGGTCAACAGTAACATTGTAATATGCTTCCATTGGATGTAACAGGGGCAATATACCAAAGCTGGATGTGTATGGGGGGGCGGGGATATAAGGGAGGAATATGAGATTCTTGGTAGTGGTGTTATTTTCTGTCCTTACTATTATATTGTATTGTATGACATTTTATTTTTCTTTTTATTATCTTTTTTATTACTAAAAAGTTTTTTTTCATAGTAATCAATGTGTTCAAGTGCTGACTGTGGTAATAGGTATACAGCTGTATGATGATACCGTGAACAACTGGCTGTGCACTGTGGATGATTATATGGTGTGTGGGTGTCTCTATAGAATTGTAAGAAAAAATATAAATGGGGTAAAAGTGCTGGAAAGGACATGGAGAAAGGGGTGTTCCTATTTACTGTTGATGAGGCGGAATGGTGTGGCCTTTCTGGGGGTCAGTGTGGTGATTCCACAGGAAGCTAAGTATATGGGTGCCATAGGGTCCTACAACCTCATTGTGGGGTGTGTACTTGGAGGATCTGAGAGCAGAGACATGGGTGGCCATTTGCACATTGGTGTTTATGGAGGCAGTGTTCATGATGTGCAGTGGGTGGAGGTGGCCAAGGGGTACGTTGACTGAGGAGCGGAATGGTGAGCTGTGGTGTGGGCATACAATGGAGTACTGGGCAATGGTGGGAAGGGGTGAGGCTGCGAGGTGAATGGATCCTATAGACAGTGTTTTGAGTGAAGTATGCCAGAAACCAAGGCAAACCCTGTAATGCCTCACTGGTGTGGACTGACTACAGTGTGTGAACTCAGAATTGGGTCATGGAGCACAGCCTAGCAGGGGAATGATTGTGGTGGTGGTCCCTGGACTGTGGGCTCTTGCACTGGTCAAGTCTGTTCCTGGGTTGTAATGGCTATCTCCAAAAACAAACAAACAAAAATAACAAAACAGACAAAAATAAAAGCAAGTAAACAACAACAAAATCCAACACTACATGGATTTAGAAAGTAGAAATTCCCAGTACTCTCACCCAATTTGGTATATTCTGTTTAAGACATTTTTCCAAGTATATATCATACATTTTTCCATCTTTTCTGTTGTTTTAATAAAAATGGAATAATACAATAAAAAATTGTAACAATAATTTCCCTGTATTTTACAAATACAAAGTTATATTTCCACAAATAATAATTTTGACCACTCTTATAATGTGTCATGTAATGTAATACTAGGTGTTCTATGTATACGTATTCTACGTAAAACCTGGTACCTCTGCCACATATTAAATTCACATAAATACATGGGTCTGCTACTGGGATAGCTCTTGTCAGTTTATTCTAGGATTTTAAAATCTACTTCTCAAATCCTTTGGGGATTTTGTCTATACATTTGACATATTTTTAAATTAATTGGATAAGATACATATATATATATAATGCTAAACCTTTCTATTCAAGAACATATTAATTTATCTTTATTTAGAATTTTCCTCTATTAGATTAGTGCTAAGCAACTAAGTGGTTATTATGGGTATATAGAAACACTTTTTTGGTTTTTATATTATTTTTTTAGTGGCCTTATGTCTAGCAAACTTCATGAACTTTCTTATTAAACCTCTTAGTTTGTCTAGATAGTTTTTTCATTTTTAGGTCAAAACATCATGTTTGTTGTCTATGAATACTTTCCTTCTTTTCCAGTATTTTTATGTATTTGTTCTACTATATGTTATTGCATTATTTAGAACCTTCAATACAATGATGAGTACTAGCAGTGATTGCAGGTATCTTTATCTAGTCCTTGCCATTAAATAGAATGAATCTTAAATAATTTGCTTTTTTGGATTATTGGTAAAAAAACATTTTATCAGATAAGGAAGTCCCTTTCCATTCATAGTTGACTAAACATTTTTTATCATAAATAGTGTTGAATTTTATTTATTGATTTTTTTCATATTTTTGAGACCTTAATATGCTTTTCCTTTATCTGGCAATAGAATAATAGTGTCAATAGGCTTTCTACTACTGTCCCATTATTTCATCTCTGAGTTAAATTGTACCTGTTTGTGATATATTATTTTTAGTATATTTCTGGATTTTGGGTTTGTTAATATTTTACATAAGCCTGCAGTGCTCTATACAGGCAAAACTTAACATGGTGCAATCTGGCTAAGGAAAATTTTTTAAAGGGCACAAATCCATTTCCACAGATCATGCAATAAAGGCTGAATTTGGGGGTGAGAGGCAGTAAATTGATAACTGGCACACAAGTCAACTTATATCCCCAGATGAATATAAATTCAAGGAAAGTATCAACATAGGTATCTGAAAAACCCAAATATTATTTTAAAAAGGAAAATAAATCAAACAAGCTATAATAAAGGAATAGAATTCACAAAAATTCATAAATGTAATTTAAAATGATCATACTATACACCTCAAAAAGATATATTAAACAGAAACATAAAACTATTTGTAGATAGAAAACAAAAATAAGTGGTTAACAATAAAAGTCAAATGGGCAAATTTATGTTGGGACCAAACGCAAAATGAAGACCAAATTAAAACACTAGAACTTATAATTTTCAAATTATTGGAAAAGCATATCACCTAATAGAAACCAAAAATCAATATATAAAGCAAAAAGAATTAAAAATTTTAATGATAAATGATTTTTAATATAGTAGTAATTGCATTAATTGTAAACAAATTCAACTAACTGATCAAAAGTGAGTGGCTGGACATGGTGTTTAATGGAAATGACAGAGTAGAGAACTTCAAGAGCCTGTCCCTCCATAGAAACAATGAAAATATCAGCAAAAACTGTCAGAATTAACTTTGTCAGAACTCTGGAAAATGGTCACAGTTCCACAACAACCACGCAGACACTAAATCAAGAAGAGGGCAACATTAAACCAGTAGGAGTGCTTTGTGGTGCTTTTACTTGCCCTTACCCCATCCCTTACCTGGCTTGGTGCTGGTCTTAAAGATGGCAGCCTGCATCATCAGTGTGGGAATCTGGTCTGTATCTCCAGCGGGAGAAAAGCAGATCTGGTTCTCAAAGAATTGTGTTTTTCTGTTTGGACCTGCCTGCCAAAGTGCTTGCCTTCATTTTGCCTAACTCAGAAATTTCTCAGAGCACAAAAGCACCTACTCCAAGGCCATTCCTTGAAAACATTGGAATGTAAATTTAAATACCTTGCCACCTGGAGCAAAAGATTACAGGTGAATCAAATATTAAATATGTTGAAACCCTGAGAGGCAAATGTGGACAAAGAGATTGTTTGCAGAAGTAGGACATTGTAAAGCTCCAGCATGTACTGGGGACTGTAGAAAGCCATGTGCATGCCCAGGGCAGGGTGCATACTCAGAAAAGACCTAAAAAAATCATAAGCTTTCTCCTCAGGCTGAACTGTAGGTTCAATGCAAGCAGAAAGTGAAGGCTAAGGCAGAGTTGTAAGTGGCCTAAGCATTGAAGAGTGCCTCCATAGAGGGCCAATTTACAAAAACTAGGAGAGTAATTTTTATTTTATTTCTTTGCCTTTTTATTTTTCTTTTTTTCTTTTGTTCTATGTGTTCAAAGAAATCTCTGTCAACATATTGGTTGATCATAAAGCAAAGAAACTGAGACTTTGGAGACCACAGATACAAAAGAGTACAGTCTTTACAAAAATCACCAGACAAATGAACAGCTATGACCTGTTACAAGCAACAAAATAAATTCTGGAGAGTGATACAAATTGGATTTCTAAAGTTACCGCATTATAGTATTTAAAATGTCCAGGTTTTAAATGCAAAAGTATGAAGCATGCAAAGAAACAAGAAAGTATGGCTCATTACACCCTAAGCACAAGCAACAAAAGAAATAATAGATAAATATGACTTCATCAAAATTAAAAACTTTTGTGTATCAAAGGAAATTATGAAGAATGTAAAAAGACAAGCTAAAGAATAGGAGAAAATAGTTGCAAACCATGGAGCAGATAAAAGCTCAAAATTTCAAATATATACAGAACACCTACAATTCAGCAACAAAAAGACAAACAACCCAATTAAAAAATAAATGGACAAATCATTTGAATAGACATTTCTCCAAAGAAGATGTACAAATGGCCAATAAGCAAATGAAAATTAAGCTTAACATCATTAGTTATTGCAAATCAGAACCACTATAAGATACCTCTTCACACCACAAGGTTATTTATTATTTAGAAAAATAACAGGTGTTGGAAAAGTATAGAGATATTAGAGCTTTAGTGCATTGTTCTTGGGAATATAAAATGGTGCAGCCACTGTGGAAAGCATTATGATGGCTCCTAAATAGTTAAATGTAGAATTACCAAATGACCTGTCAATTCCACTTCTAGGTATATACCCAAGGAAAGTGCAAACAAGGTTTCAAACAGATACTTGTACACCAGTATTTACAGCAGCATTACTCACAATAGCCAAAAGGTGCAAACAGCCCAAGTGCTCATCAACAAATGAATGGATAAACCGAAATGGGTACAGACACACAATAGAATATTATTTGGCCATAAGAAAGAATGAAGTTATGAGACATGCATGGAAAAAATTTGGAAACATACTCACTGAAATAAGCAAGGCACATAAGGAAAAATACAATATGATATAACTTATAAGAAATGACTAGAAATAGCACATTCACAGAGGTAGAAATTAGTCTAGAGTTCACAAGGGAAAAAGGAGAATGGAGTAGGGCAAGTTATTGTTTGGTGTGGTGGTTTAAAGCTGCATGTACCCCAGAAAAACATGTTCTTAAATTTAATCCATTCCTGTGGGTTATAAGTAGGTCCATTGTAGGTAAGACCTTTAGATAAGGCTACTAAGTTAAGATGTGACCCACCTCAATCATAAAGGGTCTTAATCCTATGACTTGTGTCCTTTATAAGCAGAATGAAATTCAGACACACAGAGAAAGCCACAGGAGACAAGAAGCTGAACCCAGAAGAGAAGGGAGAGACCAGGAGATGTTGCCGTGTGGTTTAACATGTGACAAGTTAAGGACCCGGGATTAGTAGCGGCTAGCCCCAGTATGCCCCAGTCTTCAGGGAGAAAGCATTGCCTTGGTAATGCATTGATTTGGACATTCCCAGCTCAAACTGTGAGTGAATACATTCCCATTGTTTAACCTGACCCATTTTCTGGTATTTGCTTCAGCAGTCCAGGAAAGTAAAACTTGTGGGCGGAGATGGGGGCCAGGGGAAACACAGGGCCTATGAAGATAAGGATAGGAAAAAAAAAATAAGGGATTTCTGGGGAAGATGGCAGAGTAGGAAACTCTAGGACTCAGTCCTTCCACCAAAACAACTACTAGGCAGGCAGGAACTGTCTGAAATAAATATTTCAAAACTCCAGAAGCCAGGGTAACACTGTATAGCATCCAGGGAAGCACAGGAGGAAAAGGCTGATAAATTACAGCAAAGAACTGGAAATTGCTCTCTCTGCATAGAGGCTTCTGGTGCCCATTCCCCACCCTTGTAGCAGGCCGCCACAGAGTACAGTCTCTGGCTAGCTCACCGGTGAGAGCAAGGGACATAAAAATCCTCTTCCCCAAGAACAGAATTTTGCATGGCAATCATTGATCACTGCTTTTCATTAGTAATTTCAGATCACTGAGTCCCAGTTCTGAGAACATCTTTTGTTTCAACCCAACCCAAACAAAGGCAGCAGCAGCTATTGTTTCAACCCCACCTCAGACAGGGGCAGCAGTGGTGGATTTTGAAAAACACAGGGCTTCCTCAGGGGTGTGGAGGAAATTTAGCTGAAGCGCTACATTTGCTGGACAAGCCAGGAAATCTCATCTTTGGAAGCTGCTGGAGAAGTTTTGGCACCCTTCCTGACCCTTCCTGACCTCCTCCACAGGGCACTTTAGAGCTGGTCTGCCCTTCTCGAACTTGTTTTGGCTGGAAAAGACCAAATTGGGGAAGTCCTCCCCAGGGTAAACATCCTCCTAGAATTTGCCCTCCAGACAAAAGCCGCATGAGACAAAAAAAAGTGTAAAAAACTATAGACTATGCCAGATTTAGATACCCAGGAGAGGGAGGTTTGTTCCCTGGGAAACAGAGGGGACAACCAAACTCTGGAAAACATGGGAACTCCAAAGCAACTAATAAACAAAAGCCCGGGACAAGACAGAAGCCAAGTAAGACAGGGAAAACCCTGCACACTGCATTTGTCTTGGGCAGACCTTCTTGACAGGAGGGCTGAATCTCAAGAAAATCTCTGTCTTATCACAAGCTGGCTACAAAACTAGGAAACAAGTATCCCAGGGAATAAATCCCAGAGTTAACATTTTAAAATATTAAAATGTATAGTGTGCAACAAAAGAGCATAAGACAAAAAAAGAAACAGGAAATGATGGCCCATTCAAAAGTATGGGATAAAAAGAAAACATAAGTGAAGAAGATGAGAATGTGGATATACTGAACAGAGCCTTTAAAAACTGATTTTAAAAATGCTTAAGGAGATGAAGAAAAGTACAGAGTAGGAACTACAGAATGGGAACTACAGAAAAAAATGAATGAACAATATGAAATTCTAAGTAAAGAGCTAAAAATTTTTTTAAAAGGAACCAAACAGAACTATTGGATTTGAAGACCACAGTAACTGAAATGAAAAATATTCAGGAGGGTTTCAAGAGCAGAATGGACCTGGGAGAAAAAATCATCAGTGAACTTGAAGACAAGACACTTGAAATGAGTCAGGCTGAGGATCAGAAAGAAAAAAGAAATATCAAAAGTGAAAATTAGATTACGATAGCTATGGGACACCATCTAGCACACCAACATGTGCGTTATGGCAGTCCTAAAAGGAGAAGAAAGAGAGAAAGGGGCAGAAGGAATAGTCAAAGAAATAATGACAGAGAACTTCCCAAACTTAGCAGAAGATATAAATAAGCACATCCAAGAAGTTCAGACAGCACCAAACAGGATAAAAATGAGAAGAATGCACCCCACAATATATTGATCACACTATCAAATGCAAAAGACGAGAGAGTTCTGAAAGCTGCAAGAGAAAAGAAATGTGTTACATAGAAGAGAGTCTCAATAAGATTGTGTGCCAATTTCTCTTCAGAAACCAAGGAGGCAAGAAGGCAGTGCACTGAAATACTTACAGTTCTGAAGAATGATAACTGCTGGAAAAGAATTTTGTATCTGGTGAATTTATGTGTGCCTTATGGGGACACCTCAGATGGGTGCTGGACCTGGAACATCTTGGAGAGCTCTATTCAAAATAGCTGTGTGTAGGTGGGTTTTGATCCTAGCACTGTGTGTGTGTGTGTGTGTCTGTGTGTGTGAGCATAGGGAATAGGCACCTGAAAGCCAGGAGCTACAGGCAAAGTCATCAGTAGCCCTCCAAAAGAAATGTTTCTGGCATCAGAAAGTGCAAATGACAGATCTCCAGTGACAAGGCGTTTTAAAAACCCTCAAAGTTGCTTCATAAGGAAGGCAGTAACTTATTGCAACACATACAAAGAACCAACACCGTATTACAACTTGAAGAATAGTATGGACCACACCTTGTGTGGTAGGTAGAATTATGTACCCCAGAAAAAAAATGTGTTCTTAATCTTAATCCCATTCCTGTGAGTTTGAAACCATTGTAAATAGGACCTTTAAAGATGATATGTATTAGCTGAGATTTGGCCAGCTGAATAAGGACAGGTCTTAATTCTGCTGCAGGCATACTTCAGATATATTGCAGGTTCAGTTCCAGACACTACAGTAAACCACATATTGCAATACGGTGAGTCACACAGTTTTTTGGTTTCCCAGTGCATATAAAAGTTATGCTTTGACTTTATGATAGTCTATTAAGTGTACAATAGCATCATGTCTAAAAAAACAATGCACACACCTTGATTAAAATGTGACTCAAGCTCCCCCTGAGTACCTCTTTGTTGCTCAGATGTGGCCCTCTCTCTCTCTAACTGAGCCATCTCGACAGGTGAACTCGCTGCCCTCCCCACTACGTGGAACCCGACTCCCAGGGGTGTAAATCTCCCTGGCAACGCAGTGACTCCCGGGGATGAATGTGGACCCGGCATCGTGGGACTGAGAGTATCTTCTTGACCAAAAGGGGGATGCAAAATGAGACGAAATAGTTTCAGTGGCTGAGAGATTCCAAATGGAGTCGAGAGGTCACTCTGGTGGATATTCTTATGCACTATATAGATAACACCTCTTAAGTTTTAATGTATTGGAATAGCTAGAAGTAAATACCTGAAACTACCAAACTCCAACCCAGCAGTCTGGACTCCTGAAGACAATTATATAATAATGTAGATTACAGGGGGTGACAGTGTGATTGTGAAGACCTTGTGGATCACACCCCCTTTATCTAGTGTATGGATGAGTGGAGGAATGGGGATAAAAACTAAAGGACAAATGGGGTGGGATGGGGGGATGATTTGGGTGTTCTTTTTTCACTTTTATTTTTTATTCTTGTTCTGGTTCTTTCTGATGTAAGGAAAATGTTCAGAGATAGATTGTGGTGATGAACGCATAACTATGTTATCATACTGTGGACAGTGGATTGTATATCATGGATGATTGTATGGTGTGTGAATGTATTTCAATAAAACTGAATTTAATAAAAAAAAATCAAAAAAAAATGTGACTCAAGGACACAAAGTAAGCACATGTAGTTAGAAAAATAGTGCTGATAGACTTGCTCATTGCAGCATTGCCATAAATGTTGATTTGTAAAAAACACAATATCTGTGAAGCACAATAAAACAAAGCACAATAAAATAAGGTGTGCCTTATAAAGAGAAAGCCATGGGAAGAAGCTGGAAGCTGGCAGCCAGAATGCAACAGAACCCCAAAAAGAAAGGAGAGGAAACTGCCTTTTAATTTGGGCAGAAATACAAGTCAAGGAACACCAAAGTTTCCTGACTGCCAGCACAAGAATGTTATAGGCTTTGGGGAGAAAGCATCGCTTTGCTGGTATCTTAATTTTGGACTTCCAGCTTGAAAACCTTAGCCAATAAATTCCCGTTGTTTAAGCCAGACAGCCCACTGTGTGGTATTTGTCAAAGCAGCCTGGAAGTGGAAGGCTTATGAATCTGAGCTGAGAGAGGAAAAAAGTTATCAAGTTATAAAAAGGCATGGTAGAATGAAGCTGTGATATTGAGCTGTGCTTAATTTTCAATATTTAAAGAGGCTACTATTAATATTTAAAAGTGACCAGAAAAGTTATGGGATAAGCTACTTTCTAAGGTTGATTATTTGGTATAAAAATAAAGTCATTTTATAATGTATCCCTTCTAAGTCTAATTAATTCAATATATTAGTATATAGCCACAAAATATTATATTATATACTATATATTATTAAACCTATATAATTATAATATAAAATATACAATATAAGATAATTATAAGTATAAAATATAATTATATTATAATTAATTGCTGTTTAATACTATACTTTATGGATAAACTGCTTATTTTACTAATACCCTTTAGGGAGTTGTTTTTTCAGTGTTCACTATTAAAAACCAGAAAACCTGTACCAATTTTCCTGCTGTTAAATTATGTATAAGAATATATGAGATGTCCTGTTTCCATAAATCCTATGCTAAATATTATCGATTGTCAGTTAAGAATTATCAGATAAATAAAACCTTGTCAATTTGATAGGTTAAAATATTTTAAATTCTATCTATGCTATAATTTAAATGTTTTGCCATTAGTGACTTTGTGCATTTTACAGTATATTGAATAATAATATAATATATCATATAATTATATGTATTGATGCTCTTGTTCTGTTTTTTAACTGACTGGTTCATAATTATTAAGCTCTTTTGTATATTAAATGAATTAATTAATCATGAATTTTTTGTGTTTCAAATACCCCAGTTTATTACTTGGTGTTAATTTTCCTCTTTATAGTGAATTTTTATGAAGTCTTTTCTGTCACTTTCATGGTTTCTGGCTTTGGAGAGAAGATCTTTTCTAATTAGAAAGGGCTTTTCTACTGTGAGATTATAAAAATAATCTTCTAAATTTTCTTGATGTTCATATACTTTAATCTAAACTGAATAGCATGCATTATATGAACTAGGATCGTTGCTATATTTCTTTTCCAATGAATAGTCAAATATTACATTTATTAAGTGAATAATCTATTCTTTTTTTAATGCTGGAAAATATTACAATTGCCACAAGTATTGATGACAGTTCTCAGCTGAGTTGCTGCTTTTCCTGTGTTTGATATTTTCTTTGATTTATTTTCTGAGTGTTTATTTTTATTAGACGATGTTTTATGTTTTAATTGTTTCAATAATCTAGAAGAATGTGTTGAATATGGTAATAAGATATTTTTGGGGAAACAAATACATTTTTGCACTTAGGCTTAAAAAATGAACTGTTGAATCATTGAATAGATTCACCTACAAACATGTTATGTGCAAAGGGTACTTAGGATTTAATGAGGGAACTAATGAACAAAATAAAGGTGATTTAGCTCACAAGTTAACATATAAGCTAACATTACCTATAGCAAAATAATTACCCAGAATAACGAAAAATACTAGTCCTCTAACTTTCTGCATTTTATATCAAAATTTAAAATTTATATCCACATTAAGTGGTAAAATCTATAAGAGCCACTATGCATATTTTAGACAAATGGCCAGAAAACTGGACAATATATCATATGAACAATTTTGAAAAATTGATTTTGATTTCTCATTTGTATGTATGGGTGGTAGAGAAAAACAGCTTCATATGCTAATAGGAAAGAAAATTTATATTCATTCAGCGTGAACTGCTTTGGTCCACTGCTCATTTGAAGAAATTTCTATGCAAGGAAACCCTGCATTCCCTTAGACCCTGTTTGGCTGCCAAGAGATTAAGTGTATGCTCTGGTGACTGATTTATTCCCATTCTGCTTTAGGCTGTGTTGGATAGCTCACATTCATGGTCTGGGAGAAAAAGAGTAAAAATTCTAAACCCCTTTGATAAGAGTTAATTTTTATTTTTACTTTTAGATTGAACAGAAAATCTATAACACTAGAAATTAAGCCTGAGGGGTGATTCCATGTCAATAACTTGCTTTGAATCCTTTGCTTTCCATTTTGTAGAAATTAGATATTTCATTTTCATCATTAATTCCTGCAAGTACCTGTTAATTAGATGCCAAGCAGAACAAGATCCTAATTCAGCAACTCCATAGTTTTTTTTACAATGGCTCAGTTTTCAGAATTTTTGTAAAAGATCGGATTTAGGAATTTATTATTATTATTATTTTAAATTCAATTTCATTGAGATATATTCACAAACTAGTCATCCACAGCATACATTTATTAGCAGTACCATTATATAGTTGCACATTTATCACCACAATTTTTGAACATTTTCATTACCACACACAAAAAAATAATAAGAATAAAAATTAAAGTAAAAAATAACACTCAAAATATCCCATACCCTTCATCCCTCCCTATTATTCTTTTACTTTTTGTCCTCATTTTTCTACTCATCTCGCCATACACTGGATAAAGGGAGTGGGAACCACAAAGTTTTCACAATCACACTTTCACACAGAGTAAGCTATATAGTTATACAATTATCTTCCAGAATAAAGGCTACTGGGTTGCAGTTCAACAGTTTCATGTATTTCCTTCTAGCTATTCCAATACACTAAAAACTAAAAAGGGGTATGTATATAATGCATAATAATGGCCTCCAGAATGACCTCTCAACTCTATTTGAAATCTCTCAGCCAATGAAACTTTATTTTGTTTCATTTCTCTTCCCCCCTTTTGGTTCAAGAAGGCTTTCTCAATCCCACAGTGCCAGAGCCAGGCTCATCCCTGTGAGTCATGTCCCATGTTGCCAGTGAGATATACACCCTTGGGAGTCATGGACCATATATGGGGGAGGGCATTGGATTTACCTGCAGAGTCGGCTTAGAGAGAGAGGCCACATCTGAGCAACAAAAGATGTTGTCTGGGGGAGACACTTAGGCACAATTTTAAGTAGGTTTAGCCTCTCCTTTGCAGTATCAAAACTTCATAAGGGCAGGCCCCATGATCAAGGGTACAGCTTTCCAAATTGGTAGTCCCCAATGTTTATGAGAATATCATTAAGTCCCCAGGTGGGGAAGTTTAATATCTCCACATTTTTCCTAGTCCATCAAGGGGGCTTTGCAAATACATTTTATTCTGTGCCCAAATTACACTGGATGTATCAGGGCTTCACACTTAACTTGTACAAACCAATCAGATTTCACTCCATTTTCAAAGTTCCATGTAATTATGGTGTTTGAATAAACTGACCATACAAGTTAAATTATATAGTGATGTTACAAAAAGTTTTGCACCTAATAAACATTTTGCACCTAATAAACATCTTTTCCTTTAGTCTCACACAGAAGTTGAAGTTTTAAAACACTGTCAATATTGTCCTTTACCCTTCAGTTGATTTACCTTGGTCCTAACCAAGTCTATTTTGTTCATATCTCTAATTGAAGTCTGATCTCTTTTTTTTTCAGACTCCTTAACATTTGCTTTATGGGGTAATGCTGACATTTATAGCTGCCAGACTCTGGCTCTGAGTCTCAGGTGTCACACAAAAACCCAAAGTTTCAGGGACCAACCAGGTTATACACAAACAGCTCAGCATCTCAGTATTTAGAAATTGCCATTACAACTCAGGAATAGATGTAACTGTTGTAAGAGCTTACAGTCTAGGAGCCTTTAAAATAAGCTCTCCCCTGATAACCTTTGCTCTCAGATTCAATTCTCATAGTTTGCACATTATAGTTAGTCCATACTAGTGAGGCATTATGTTTTTCTTTTCATTTCTGGTTTATTTCACTCAACATACTGTCCTCAATGTCCACTCACCTCACAACTTCATTCTTTCTTTTTTAAATGCATTTTTAAATTGGGAAATTTAACATATATACATAACAGCAACAACTTTCAAAGTATGATTCAACAAGCAGTCAGAGAACAAAACTCAAAGAATGTCATGGGTCATGGGTCATTCCTTCTTGTAGCTGCTCAATATTCCATTGTATGATACACTGCAGTTCACCCTTCCATTCATCAGTTGATGTTCACTTAGGCCACCTCCATCCACTGTGAATCATGAATACTGCCACCATAAACCCCACTGTGCAAATGTCTATTCATGTCCCTCTTATCATTCTTCTGAGTATATACCCAATAACAGGGTTGCAGAACTATATGGCAAACCCATACTTAGCTTCCTGTGGAATCACCACACTGCCCAGATGGGCTGTACCATTCTGCTTCCCCACCAGTGGTGATTAGGAACATCTCTTTCTCCACATTTTCTCCAGCACTTGTATCCCTCTGTTTATTTTTTAGGTGGCTTTATTCACACACCATACATTCCATCCTAATTAAACAGTCAATGATTCCCTGTATAGTCATAGTTATGCATTCAGAACCACTATTTGTATGAGGACATTTCCACTTCTTCCACAAAGAAAGAAGAAGAGGCAAAAAAAAAAAAAAAGAAAAAGAAAAAAAAGAATAAAAGAAAAAAATTACAGCTAAAAAGCAACAAAATAAAACATAAAATTAAAATAAAATGCAATAAAAAGTCAGACAACAACAAGAACACCAACACCAAGAATCCCATACCCCTCCCTTTTATCCCCCTTTTATAGTCATTTAGCTTTGGGATATTGCCTTTGTTACAATTAATAGAAGCATATTACAATGTTATTGTTAACTACTATAGACTCTAGTTTGCATTGATTGTATTCTTCCCCAATACCATCCCTTTTTTTTTTAGAACACCAGGCAGTGGCACATGTCAATTTTCCAGAGTCCTGCTTTGCAGGCTGTTTGAACGCATTGCTTGGGGTCTCTGCTTACACTGGCTGGAATCAGTCATGGCAGGTTTTAGTCCACAGGTTGCTTTTCCCCATATTTCTTTGTGAACTCTTCTGCATCTTACAGAATTTTTTATGGTCCTTAGAGTATTCTTCAGCTAGGTCAGCCCGAAGTGGGTGCTCGGGCTGAGGGTCATTCACCAGTGCAAAGAGGGACTGGATTACTTGGTTGGTTTTGGTGGCTGGCTTCCAGTTTTCAGCACTAATTACCAGCAGACAGATCTGCCCCTTTTCATCGATGTTTGGGTGGTAGATCTTTGTTTTAAATGTGTTCTTCAGTGGTTTGAATGGGTACTCTGCTGGAAAGTTGATTTCCATTCTGAAGGCCCCCTTATCATATGGAGGGTTGTCAGGAACAATAAGCTCTTGCCAAGTCAATAAATTAGCTTCACCAACCTGGATGTTACAGAAGTTTTTCATCCCGTATTTGTGGATTTCTTCAAGCTCCTTCATCAGCCTCCTGCTAGCTGCCATCTTGGATCTGGTGCTGCTGCTTCCCCCACATCCCATTTTTAACACTTTGCAAAGTTGATAATACATTTGTTCTCCTTCATGCTAAAACATTCTTATATTTGTACATTGTCTCACAATTGTTGACCACTCTAGGTTTCACTAAGTTATACTGTCCCAGTCTTTATCTTCTATCTTTCCTTCTGGTGTCCTACATGCCCCTAACTTTCCTCTTTCAACTGTACTCAAAGTCATGTTTTTTCAGTGCACATATAATATTCTTTTACCATCACCCACTATTGTGCTATCCATTTTTTGGATCTATACAATCAATCCTGTTGAACATTCTGTATTTCTTCAGCATCAAATGTCTGATCTTTTTACTCTTTCTATCTCCTGGTAACTTCATTTATACACTCTTCTCCAAACCTCTGTCTCTCCTGTTTTTTTTCCTATCTGTCTGTAGCACTCCCTTTAGTATTTCCTGTAGAGGAGGTCTCCTGTTCATGAATTCTCTCAGTGTCTGTTTATCTGTAAATATTTTAAACTCCCCCTTATTTTTGAAGGACACTTTTGCTAGATATAGGATTCTCAGTTGGCAGTTTTTCTCTCAGTATCTTGAATATATCATACCACTGCTTTCTCACCTCCATGGTTTCTACTGAGAAATCTGAATTTAGTCTTAATGAGCTTCCCTTGTATGTGATGGATTGCTTTTCTCTTGCTGCTTTCAAAATTCTGTCATTGCCTTTGACAGCTGACAATCTGATTAGTAAGTATCTTGGAGTAGATCTATTTGAATCAATCCTGTTTGGGTTACAATGTGTTCTTGGACCTGTAATTTTATGTCTTTCTTAAGAGTTGGGAAATTTTCATTGATTATTTCCTCTATTACTCTTTCCACCCCTTTTCACTTCTCTTCTCCTTTTGGGACAACTATAACACATATATTCATGCACTTAATGTTGTCATTCAGTTCTCTGAGCCCCTGCTCACATTTTTCCATTCTATTCCCTATCTGATCTTTTGTGTGTAGGATTTTATATGTCCTGTCCTCTAGTTCAGTAATCCTTTCTTCTCTCTCTCCAAGTCTGCTGTTGTATGTCTCCATTGTGTTTTTCATCTCTTCTATTGTGGCTTTCATTACCATAAGTTCTGCCATATGTTTTGTCAAGCTTACTTATTCTTCCTTAGGTCACACATTGTCTTCTTTATGTCCTTCATCTCTTTTGTCACAGTTTCTTTCAACTTGTTGATTTGATTTAGAAGATTTGTTTGAATATCTTTAATTAGTTGTTTCAGCTCTTGAATCTTAGTTGAGATGTTAGTTTGTTCCTTTGACTGGGCCAAATCTTCATGTTTCCTGGTGTGGCTCAATTTTTTTTTTTTTTTTTCCATCTGATTTTCTTGATTAGTTTATTCTGGAGATTGTTTTCTCCCTTTTGCCTTGGGATTTCTTGTTGGTTTTCTTTGATCTCTGTATTTCTTTGTTTCTCTCACTGGCCAGTTGTCAGATTGGCTCTGCCTCCCCCAGTCTTCTCTCAAATCAGGCATCCACTATGGCCTGCCACAGGGATGGGAGATAGGCACTGGGCACCCCAACCAGTTCACTCTGTGGTCATATAGATCTGCTGGTTCCTGTGATGCTTTGTTTTCCACAAGTCAGCAAGAACTGGGTTTGTTTTAGAGCCCTGCTTTGACAGTTGGGTTGTCTGTATTTCTCAGCCAAAACTTGGCTGGATCTTGTACAGGGTGTGTAGACCAACTCCTGTGGTCCTAATAAAGGATCTGAAGCATCTTTTTAAAAGGGTTTCTATTTCCTTGCACTTTCTGGACTGTGCAGCAGATGGTGCTGTTTGGTAACTTAATAGTCTTTAGAGGATGCTTTGCCTCTGAGCACAGGCTGCATCTACACAGGTGAGCTGAAACTGCAGGATTGCTATGCTCTCACTTTGCTGGCCAAAATCAGGCTCAATGTAGGGCCGCACCTGTGGCAGAGTACTCCTTCAGTGACTCGGTACTCCAGCCATCCCCAAGGCAAGGAAATGGTCACCAGCTGCTGCTTCTCTCAAGGGTGGGGGAAAGGTTTTCAGACTCAGGGCTGAAAATACGGTCTCTGTCCATGTTTTCTCAGTCTCTTTGTCCCTCACTGACCTGGGCCTTGAAATGTGTGTACCTGTCCCCCAGGTCTTCAAACAGTGGGGGTATGTCTCACTGCTGTGAGAGATTTTAAAATCTGTGTCCCTGGTGGGAGGGTTCCCATCTGCTGATTCTGTGCCTTTCTCACACTGAGCCTGAGTTGGGGGATGGGAGGGGAGGGGACCTGCTGGTCTGGGACAGAAGATTCCTACCTGATATTTCTTCTCTTTCTTCAGTTCAGCATCTGTAGGGCCCTTCTCCAGTCTATGTCCTCCTCCAGAGGTTGAAACAGTTCAGAATTGTCCTTTATTTCATTGAATCTCTGCAGAGGAATTTTCAGTAGTTGTTTATGTTGCCATGTTGATGACATCACCCCATAGGAGTTTATTATTGACTGAAAGTATATAAAGCATCAGGATTTTTTGAGATGTAGTTGTACCCTTTGATTGGTCAAAAGTCAGGAAAGAATAACTGAAGCCAAGGAGACAATGGTAGAAGCCAATATTTTTCCTCTATTTGTTGTTCTGTATTACAGGCAAAAAGAAATCATAGTAAAAATGAAGGGAAAGTTATGGATTAGGCTGATCAAAAGTTATTGAACAGATGATTGTCCTCCATCCTACCTTCTGGATCTCTTTATTATTTTAAGCCATTTTTGGGTGTGTAATAAGTCAGCCTAGCTATCATAGCAAATGGAAATCTTTCTATCTTTCTTTCTTTCTTTCTTTCTTTCTGTCTTTCTTTCTTTCTTCCTTTCTTCCTTTCTTCCTTCCTTCCTTCCTTCCTTCCTTCCTTTCTTTCTCATAATTTGAAATTTTCCTGGCTAACACATGGTATCAACAAAGGAAACTAGATCAAAGGGTAGATAGTATAAAGAAACATTAAATTGCTAACAATTACATTTGTCTTCACAAAGTAGTGATGCCCCTATCATTACTCTCCATCTCTTCAGTAAGTCTCTGGACTTCTTTGGAGGATTTTAAATTTCTAAAAAGTGCCAAAGTATAAATATAATTGGGAAGAATAATGCATTATTTAAGTATACATTAAGTGATGATTGATATCAGATAATTTCTAAGTGCAAGATTTGATAGTATGAATGTATTCTTAGTTTAAGTTGTTCAGAAAAAGAAAGAGCACCATGGATAAGTTAAACACATATAAGAGGAGATTGAGGGGGAGGATTGTTAAATATAAATTTTTTCTTAGGTTTGACCAAATAAAATTAGAGTTTTCAATTAATTTTGTGTACTGAGGTATTTAAGTTACTCTCCAGACACATCAACTTTGACTCAATTTTATTATTCCCCCACCCTGAAAAAAATATGCTTGGCAAAATACTTAAGAAGACACATACTTTGTGAAGGAAAGGTAAATGAGACCAGGCTATCAAAATGTTAACTAACAATACTTACCTGCAAATAAAAATATACTGGTAGCATATTTCAATGAATAAAAAATATATATATTCACAGTGCCAAAATAAATATTATATCCAGATAAATGAATTACATAGAAAGATTTTTCCCTCTCAGATTTTGCCTCTATATACATTTGTGTCTGTTTTGATTTTTATAATATTATGTCACAAATACAAACAGCTCTGTTAAAACTGTAAATGTTATGGGTGAAATTTACTTGCTAGTGCATGTTTTATATGCAACCTTTTTTCATTTGTTGAGCAATTCATTTAATCTGGCAGCTCTAATTTTACAGAATTACTCTTTCAAGATTCATATTTGAATTTGCTCTTTATATCAGAATTATACATTTTCCACTCTCAGTCTAGGTGTAACATTCATAAAAACGACCTAAATGTTTTATTACTAGAATTGCTACTGTCATCGTCAAATCACAGCCAAGTTAGTATATAGCCTCTGGAGGCAATCTTTCTGGCAACAAGCTTTTCAAGGGTAAAGTTTGTAACTTGAACATGGTCCCAGGATATTAACAAATCCCCTAAACAAGGACTGGGTATTTTCCATCATCCAACTTCTTATGACGTTTGTTTTATGGACTCAAATATGTGTTAAAAAGAAGTCCATTTTTCTATATAAGGAGAAATGCAGAATAATTGTGTTAGTCTTCTGGGGCAAGTGGTAATAGAATATAAATGATTGCTTTTTTGATAAACTAACAAACTTTCTCTTTATAAATAACATTACAGAAAAAATGTGTTATTTCTCATTTCTCTTTATGCATGCTCTGTCAATTCAGTCTCCTTTGAACAATCCATGTTCATATTCTTTAATTTTGTTTTCATATTTTATCCAATCTTTCCCCCTTTATTTATCCGGTTTATATAAAACTCTAAGTATTTATTTCAAGTCCCTTCTTCCTGAATTGATTGACTTTAGACAAAATTAATTATCCCTTTTTTGGAATAATTCTTAATCTTATATTTAGTCCTTGAAATTTTCTTAGAAGCTTTTATCTCTCCTTTCCCTTTCAGAATTTTTGGCCCCAAAGACTCAAGATAATTTGGACATTGAACCAAAAGGACACACCAATTTCATTTTCTACTAAGTTTTACATAAAAACAGGAAAGACCCTTACATGGGGTCTAAAAATTTAATTTCTTTTCCTCATCTATTTGGATATTTGGGGCTGCTTTTCCTCTTGAGCTAGTTATAATGAGTTCATCCTAGAATGCATTGTTCTTGTACAGTTCCCAGCAAGTATTTTCTGGCTGATGTAGTGCCAGTGCTCTGCATTATTGGCTTTAGTTTTATTTATATTTTCTAAGGCTGTAATTTAGAGACCAGTAATAACAACACTGTGCCAAGCATGTGTCAAGGCCTTCTCTGCATATCTTCAAACTGAATTTTCACAACTAATGTAGGTAGTGCCATTATTTTCTTAAACTTTGTTCTTTCACAAAGTTGTTTTGACTATTGAAGATCCTCTGCATATACTATATAAATTTTATGATTTGTTATTTTTTGCAAAAAAAGTTCATGCTGGACTTTTAATTGTGTTTGTATTGAAGCTATCAATTAATTTAGAGAAAGATGACATCTTAATAATACTGAGTCTTTCCACCATGAATATGATATATTTCTGTATTCCTTTAAATCTTCCTAATATGTCACAGCAGTGCTTATTTTTGTTTTGTCTTGTTTTCCATGTAAAAGTCTTTCACAACATTTTTAAAGATTTATTCCTGTGGTTTTCACAATTCTATGCTATTATAAATTATATTTTTAAAAATTTCAATTTATAATTTTTGTTAATGTATAGAAAAGTAATTGATTTCTGTACATTGATTTTGTACCCTACTACTTTTTAAACTCACTTATTAGTTCTGGCAGCTTTTTTGCAGATTTTCAGATTTTCAACATATATCAGGAATCAGCAAACTTTTTCTTGATAGGGTCAGTTAAGAATTGTATTAGATTTTACAGGCTAAGGTCTCTGTCACAACTACTCAACTCTACCACTGTAATGTGAAAACAGCCATAGACAATATATAAATGAAGGAGGCTGGCTCTGTTCCAGTAAAACTGTATTTACTAAAAAGCAGTTGGTCAGATTTGGCCTGTGGGCCTTAGTTTGCCAACCCCTGAATCAAGTTGTCTATGAAGAAAGACAATTTAATTTCTTGCATTCTAATCTGGATGAGATTTATTTCTTTTTTTTTTATTTTTTTATTTTTTTTTATCATCATTTTATTGAGATATATTCACATACCACGCACTCATACAAAACAAATTGTACTTTCGATTGTTTACAGTACCATTACATACTTGTACATTCATCACCTAAATCAATCCCTGACATCTTCATTAGCACACACACAAAAATAACAAGAATAATAATTAGAGTGAAAAAGAGCAATTGAAGTAAAAAAGAACACTGGGTACCTTTGTCTGTTTGTTTCCTTCCCCTACTTTTCTACACATCCATCCATAAACTAGACAAAGTGGAGTGTGGTCCTTATAGCATTCCCAATCCCACTGTCACCCCTCATAAGCTACATTTTTATACAACTGTCTTCGAGATTCATGGGTTCTGGGTTGTAGTTTAATAGTTTCAGGTATCCACCAACAGCTACCCCAATTCTTTAGAACCTAAAAAAGGTAGTCTAAAGTGTGCGTAAGAGTGCCCACCAGAGTGATCTCTCGGCTCGTTTTGGAATCTCTCTGCCACTGAAGCTTATTTCATTTCCTTTCACATCCCCCTTTTGGTCAAGAAGATGTTCTCCATCCCACGATGCCGGGTCTACATTCCTCCCCGGGAGTCATATTCCACGTTGCCAGGGAGATTCACTTCCCTGGGTGTCTGATCCCACGTAGGGGGGAGGGCAGTGATTTCACCTTTCAAGTTGGCTTAGCCAGAGAGAGAGGGCCACATCTGAGCAACAAAGAGGCATTCAGGAGGAGACTCTTAGGCACAAATACAGGGAGGCCTAGCCTCTCCTTTGCAGCAACCGTCTTCCCAAGGGTAAAACTTATGGTAGAGGGCTCAACCCATCAAACCACCAGTCCCCTATGTCTGTGGTCATGTTAGCAACCATGGAGGTGGGGTAGGCGAATACCCCTGCATTCTCCACAGGCTCCTCAAGGGGGCACTACATCTTTTTTTTTTTTTTCCTTGTTTGTCTTTTTTCTTTTTTTTTTTTTAAACTTTCCCTTCTTTTTTAAATCAACTGTATGAAAAAAAAAGTTAAAAAGAAAACAAACATACAATAAAAGAACATTTCAAAGAGACCATAACAAGGGAGTAAGAAAAAGACAACTAACCTAAGATAACTGCTTAACTTCCAACATGTTCCTACTTTACCCCAAGAAAGTTACATAATATAGCAACATTTCAGTGAACTTGTTCCTACTACATCCATCAGAAATTAACAGACCATAGTCATTTCTGGGCATCCCCAGAACGTTAAATAGCTTATCTGTTCTTCTTGGATTATTGTTCCCCCTTCCTTAATTGCTCTCTACTGCTAGTTCCCCTACATTCTACATTATAAACCATTTGTTTTACATTTTTGAAAGTTCACATTAGTGGTAGCATATAATATTTCTCTTTTTGTGCCTGGCTTATTTCACTCAGCATTATGTCTTCAAGGTTCATCCATGTTGTCATATGTTTCACCAGATCGTTCCTTCTTACTGCCGTGTAGTATTCCATCGTGTGTATATACCACATTTTATTTATCCACTCATCTGTTGAAGGACATTTGGGTTCTTTCCATCTCTTGGCAATTGTGAATAATGCTGCTATGAACATGGGCGTGCAGATATCTGTTCGTGTCACTGCTTTCCGATCTTCCGGGTATATACCGAGAAGTGCAATCGCTGGATCGAATGGTAGCTCTATATCTAGTTTTCTAAGGAACTCCCAGACTGACTTCCAGAGTGGCTGAACCATTATACAGTCCCACCAACAATGAATAAGAGTTCCAATTTCTCCACATCCCCTCCAGCATTTGTAGTTTCCTGTTTGTTTAATGGCAGCCATTCTAACCGGTGTTAGATGGTATCTCATTGTGGTCTTAATTTGCATCTCTCTAATAGCTAGTGAAGCTGAACATTTTTTCATGTGTTTCTTGGCCATTTGTATGTCCTCTTCAGAGAACTGTCTTTTCATATCTTTTGCCCATTTTATAATTGGGCCGACTGTACTATTGTCATTGAGTTGTAGGATTTCTTTGTATATGCAAGATATCAGTCTTTTGTCAGATACATGGTTTCCAAAAATTTTTTCCCATTGAGTTGGCTGCCTCTTTACCTTTTTGAGAAATTCCTTTGAGGTGCAGAAACTTCTAAGCTTGAGGAGTTCCCATTTATCTATTTCCTCTTTTGTTGCTTGTGCTTTGGGTGTAAAGTCTAGGAAGTGGCCGCCTAATACAAGGTCTTGAAGATGTTTTCCTACATTAACTTCTAGGAGTTTTATGGTACTTTCTTTTATATTGAGATCTTTGGTCCATTTTGAGTTAATTTTTGTGTAGGGGGTGAGGTAGGGGTCCTCTTTCATTCTTTTGGATATGGATATCCAACTCTCCCAGCCCCATTTGTTGAAAAGACCATTATGGCTCAGTTCGGTGACTTTGGGGGCCTTATCAAAGATCAGTCGGCCATAGATCTGAGGGTCTATCTCTGAATTCTCAATTTGATTCCATTGATCTATATGTCTATCTTTGTGCCAGTACCATGCTGTTTTGGCAACTGTGGCTTTATAATATGCTTCAAAGTCAGGGAGTGTAAGTCCTCCCACTTCGTTTTTCTTTTTTAGAGTGTCTTTAGCAATTCGAGGCATCTTCCCTTTCCAAATAAATTTGATAACTAGCTTTTCCAAGTCTGCAAAGTAGGTTGTTGGAATTTTGATTGGGATTGCATTGAATCTGTAGATGAGTTTGGGTAGAATTGACATCTTAATGACATTTAGCCTTCCTATCCATGAACATGGAATATTTTTCCATCTTTTAAGGTCCCCTTCTATTTCTTTTAGTAGAGTTATGTAGTTTTCTTTGTATAGGTCTTTTACATCTTTGGTTAAGTTTATTCCTAGGTACTTGATTTTTTTAGTTGCTATTGAAAATGGTATCTTTTTCTTGAGTGTCTCTTCAGTTTGTTCATTTCTAGCATATAGAAACATTACTGACTTATGTGCATTAATCTTGTATCCCGCTACTTTGCTAAATTTGTTTATTAGCTCTAGTAGGTGTATCGTTGATTTCTCAGGGTTTTCTAGATATAAGATCATATCATCTGCAAACAATGACAGTTTTACTTCTTCTTTTCCAATTTGGATGCCTTTTATTTCTTTGTCTTGCCGGATTGCCCTGGCTAGCACTTCCAGCACAATGTTGAATAACAGTGGTGACAGTGGGCATCCTTGTCTTGTTCCTGATCTTAGAGGGAAGGCTTTCAGTCTCTCACCATTGAGTACTATGCTGGCTGTGGGTTTTTCATATATGCTCTTTATCATGTTGAGAAAGTTTCCTTCAATTCCTACCTTTTGAAGTGTTTTTATCAAAAACGGATGTTGGATTTTGTCAAATGCTTTTTCAGCATCTATTGAGATGATCAATTGATTTTTCCCTTTTGACTTGTTAATGTGTTGTAATACATTGATTGATTTTCTTATGTTGAACCATCCTTGCATGCCTGGAATGAACCCCACTTGGTCATGGTGTATGATTTTTTTAATGTGTCTTTGGATTCGATTTGCAAGTATTTTGTTGAGGATTTTTGCATCTATATTCATTAGGGAGATTGGCCGGTAGTTTTCCTTTTTTGTAGCATCTTTGCCTGGTTTTGGTATTAGATTGATGTTAGCTTCATAAAATGAGTTAGGTAGTGTTACATTTTCTTCAATGTTTTGAAAGAGTTTGAGTAAGATTGGTGTCTGTTCTTTCTGGAAAGTTTGGTAGAATTCCCCTGTGAAGCCATCTGGCCCTGGGCATTTATTTGTGGGAAGATTTTTGATGACTGATTGGATCTCTTTGCTTGTGATGGGTTGGTTGAGGTCTTCTATTTCTTCTCTGGTCAGTCTAGGTTGTTGATATGTTTCCAGGAAATTGTCCATTTCTTCTACATTATCCAGCTTGTTGCCATACAGTTGTTCATAGTATCCTCTTATAATTTTTTTAATTTCTTCAGGATCTGCAGTTATGTCACCTTTTTCATTCATTATTTTGTTTATATGGGTCTTCTCTCTTTTTGATTTTGTCAGTCTAGCTTGGGGCTTGTCAATCTCGTTGATCTTCTCAAAGAACCAACTTTTGGTGATATTTATCCTCTCTATTGTTTTTTTGTTCTCTATGTCATTTATTTCTGCTTTAATCCTTGTTATTTCTTTTCTTCTACTTGGTTTAGGATTGATTTGCTGTTCATTTTCTAGCTTCTTCAGTTGATCCATTAGTTCTTTGATTTTGGCTCTTTCTTCCTTTTTAATATATGCGTTTAGTGCTGTAAATTTCCCCCTTAGCACTGCTTTTGCTGCATCCCATAGGTTTTGGTATGTTGTGTTCTCATTTTCATTCGTCTCTATATATTTAGCAATTTCTCTTGCTATTTCTTCTTTAACCCACTGATTGTTTAGGAGTGTGTTGTTTAACCTCCAGGTATTTGTGAATTTTCTAAGTCTCTGATGGTTATTGACTTCTAATTGTATTCCATTGTGGTCAGAGAATGTGCTTTGAATAATTTCAATCTTTTTAAATTTATTGAGGCTTGTTTTATGTCCCAGCATATGATCTATTCTGGAGAAAGTTCCGTGAGCACTAGAAAAGTATGTGTATCCTGGTGATTTGGGATGTAATGTCCTGTATATGTCTGTTAAATCTAATTCATTTATCAGATTGTTTAGGTTTTCAATTTCCTTATTGGTCTTCTGTCTGGTTGATCTATCTATAGGAGAGAGTGATGTGTTGAAGTCTCCCACAATTATTGTGGAAACATCAATTGCTTCCATTAGTTTTGCCAGTGTTTCTCTCATGTATTTTGTGGCACCTTGGTTGGGTGCATAGACATTTACGATTGTTATTTCTTCTTGCTGAATTGCCCCTTTTATTAGTATGTAGTGGCCTTCTTTGTCTCTCAAAACATCCCTGCATTTGAAGTCTATTTTATCTGAGATTAATATTTCTACACCTGCTTTCTTTTGGCTGTGGCTTGCATGAAATATTTTTTTCCATCCTTTCACTTTCAGTTTCTTTTTGTCCCTGTGTCTAAGATGAGTCTCTTGTATGCAACATATTGATGGTTCATTTTTTTTGATCCATTCTGCGAATCTATATCTTTTAATTGGGGAGTTTAATCCATTTACATTCAACGTTAAAACCGTGAAGGCATTTCTTGAATCGGCCATCTTATCCTTTGGATTATGTTTGCCATATTTTTCCCTCTCTCTATTAATATCCTTTATTGTACCCATACCGAATCTCTTTAGTACTGAACCTTTCTCCAAGTCTCTCTGTCCTTTCTTTGTTTCTCTGTCTGTAGGGCTCCCTTTAGTATCTCCAGTAGGGCAGGTCTCTTGTTAGCAAATTCTCTCAGCATTTCTTTGTCTGTGAAAAATTTAAGCTCTCCCTCAAATTTGAAGGAGAGCTTTGCTGGATAAAGTATTCTTGGCTGGAAATTCCTCTCTCTCAGAATTTTAAATATATCGTGCCACTGCCTTCTTGCCTCCATGGTGGCTGCTGAGTAGTCACTACTTAATTTTATGCTGTTTCCTTTGTATGTGGTGAATTGCTTTTCTCTTGCTGCTTTCAGAACTTGCTCCTTCTCTTCCGTGTTTGACAGTGTGATCAGAATATGTCTCAGAGTGGGTTTATTTGGATTTATTCTATTTGGAGTTCGCTGAGCATTTATGATTTGTGTATTTATGTTGTTTAGAAGATTTGGGAAGTTTTCCCCAACAATTTCTTTGAATACTCTTCCTAGACCTTTACCCTTTTCTTCCCCTTCTGGGACACCAATGAGTCCTATATTCGGACGTTTCATATTATCTATCATATCCCTGAGGTCCATTTCGAGTTTTTCAATTTTTTTCCCCATTCTTTCTTTTATGCTTTCATTTTCCATTCTGTCATCTTCCAGGTCACTGATTCGTTGTTCAACTTCCTCTAGTCTTGTACTATGAGTGTCCAGAATCTTTTTAATTTGGTCAACAGTTTCTTTAATTTCCATAAGATCATCCATTTTTTTATTTAGTCTTGCAATGTCTTCTTTATGCTCTTCTAGGGTCTTCTTGATTTCCTTCATATCCTGTACTATGGTCTCATTGTTCATCTTTAGTTCTTTGAGTAGCTGCTCTAGGTGCTGTGTCTCTTCTGGTCTTTTGATTTGGGTGCTTGGGCTTGGGTTATCCATATCGTCTGGTTTTTTCATATGCTTTATAATTTTCTGTTGTTTTTGGCCTCGTGGCATTTGCTGAACTTGATAGGGTTCTTTTAGGGTTTGTAGACCAGTTGAAGTCCTTATCTCTAATTTCTCAGATCTACAGCTTCGTGGAGTACACTTTCTCTAACTAACCAGCAGGTGGCGTCCACGAGCCACCTGTTCTCCACAAGCCAGATCTCCCCTGCTTAGCCTTTTTGGTGAGTGGGGGAGTGAGTCTTGTGGGGCCCAATTGGTGTACCAAGCTTGCGTGTATAGTTGGTGTTGCCTGCCCTGTATGTGGGGCGTGTTTCTGGGCAGTCGGGGAGGGGGGGTGGCCCTAACAATCAAATCTCCCTGATGATCCTAGAGTTTTAAAGCTGCTGCAATAGTCTAATCCTTCAGTTCAGTCCTGCCACAGTTTGTCTCTGCCACTGACCCACAAGTCTTTGGTATTGGCGTATGGCTCCTGAGACTTGCAAGTGGGCTCCTCTTCCAGGCCGTGCACCCCGGGTCCTCTGTCGAGGGATGACTGTGCTATGTCACAGGTGAGTGCCGTCCCCCCAGGGCAGTTCTTGGTTGCTGGGCTGTGTAGGGAGGCTCCCAGTCTGCTCAAATGATGGCTGAATGGGGCTTTGTTAATTCACACTGCTCCACCTTCCCAGCTCTGTTACATTCAGCTGAGGTTGCAGGGAAGGCTAATGTCCACACCCAGTTTTGTGGTGTGTGCCTGTTATTTGAAGCACTTCCGTCACACTGGGTTGTCTGGGGCAGCTCTGGGCTATGGGGCTGGTGATGGGCAGGAGTGTTTCCTGTCCACCAGGATGGTGGCTGTGAGCGGACACCCCCCTTTTCTTGGGAAGTTGTGTTGTTTAGTGAATTTTCTCAGCCACTGGATTATTGCCTTTTGTCTCAGAGCTCTCTTAGTTCTGCTCTTGACTTGATGTGCCCAAATTGCAATTCTTTGAAGCTTTCTGTATTGAGCTTCTTAGAGTAATTGTTTTAGAAAAAGCAAAAAGGATTTAAAAAAAAAACGGCCCTCCTCAGAGATCTAATGGGTTATTGAAATGCTAATAGACAAAGCAACCAGGGCCATTAAGGAAAGGTGCACAGGGCAGAGAGATCAGCTTTGCTTCATGATTTGCATATGCGCCTCAAGGCCTGAGCTCCGCCCTTCCCCTTTCTGTGTTCACCAGAACTTCAAAAATCCTCTGCTTTTATTTTGGAGTTTTTCGTGTTGTTTTTTTTCTATGCCTGTCTCCTCTCTGCTGGGCTGGCTGCTCTCAGAGTCTCTGGTGTCTGGTCTCAGTCTATCTATGGTTGGAGTTTGAATCAGTAGAATGAGTTTCCGATAAGAGCAGCCACTGCAGTTCTCCCTTCTCCTTCCCGGAGCTGACAGCCCCTCCTCCCCCGGGACTGAGCCTGGCAGGGAGGGGCGCGGGTCCCCTGGCCGCAAAAACTTACAGATTTCGCTGATCTCAGCAGTTCCACGTTTTCATGAGTGTTGTATGAAGTATGCCCAAAGACAGATTGCTCTGTGGTGTCCAGTCCACGCAGTTCCTGGCTTTTTACCTACTTTCCTGGAGGAGTAACTAAAACTTAAAGCTCACCAGTCTGCCATCTTGCCCCGCCTCCGAGATCTTTTTCTTGCCTTTTAAATGACTAGAATCTCCAGTACAGTGTTGAATAGAATTGTGAGAATATACATCCTTGCTTTGTTCCAGAGCCTATGAGGAAAACATTCACTCATGTACCATTAAGTATGATATTAGCTGCAGGTTATTTGTACATGTCTTTTAACAAGGAAATTCCCTTCTACTCTTATATGGCTGATAGTTGTTTTTTTTTTTAAATCAGGAATGTAATGCATGTTGAATTTTGTCAAATGATTTTTTCTGCATTGATTAAGATTTTTAGATGATACTAAATATGTTTGTGCATATGGTGAATAACATCTATTAATTTATGAATGTCAAACTAACCTTACATAACAGATAAACCCTCTTGGTGATGATGTATTGTCATTTTTATGTGTTGTAGGATCTATTTATTAAAATTTGTTTAGAATTTTTACATCAATGCTAAAGAAAGATATTGATCTACAGTTTTATTTTCTTGTGCTATCTTTGTCTGATTTTGGTATCAAAGTAACAGTGGAATTAAGGAATGTGTTAGAAATTATTCCCCTTCTTCAATTTTCTTGAAGAGTTGTGTCAAATTTTTACTATTTCTTCCTTAGATGTTTTGTAGAATTCCCCTCAGTTGAAACATCTGGGGCTTAAGTTTTTCTAGTGGGGAGATTTTTACCTAAAAATTCAGTAGCTTTAATTTATATAGAAGGAGGATTAGAGGAAGAAGGAGAAGTAGGAAGCTCCAGGAATCAGACCCTCAACCAAAACAACTATTAAGCAGGCAGGAACTGTCTGAAACAACTATTTCAAAACTCTGGAATCCAATAGAACACTGTGCAGCATCCAGGAAAGAGCAGGAAGAAGAGGCTGGCAAATTGTAGTAAAGACAAATGAATTGCAGTCTTGGGCAGAGGCTACCATCACCTACCCCCCAACCTTGTGTCATGTATCAGTGCAGCTTGCTGATGCCAAAGTGGGATATAAAGATATGGTTCCCCAAGGTACAGGGGTTGTACATTCCCATCATTGAAATAATAAAGATTACAGCACACACACACACAAAAATGAAATTGAGGATAAAAAAATCGAATCAACAGGACCAAAGTTATTTCTTTGGAAAGATAAATAAAACTGACACCCTCTTAGCCCAGACTGCCAAAGAAAAAGGAGAGAAGATGCAAATAAATAAAATCAGAAATGAGAGGGTGACATAACTATTGACCCCACAGAAATAAAGGAGATAATGAGAGGATACTATGAGCAACTATATGCTAATAAACTAGACAACTTAGATGAAATGGACAACTTCCTAGAAAAGCATGAACAACCAACACTGACTCAAGAAGAAACAGACATCCTCAACAAACCAATCACAAGTAAAGAGATTGAGTCAGTCATCAAAAAGATCCCCAAAATGAAAAGTCCTGGACCAGATGGCTTCATCTCTGAATTCTACCATGCATTCAAGAAAGAATTAGTACCAATCCTGCTCAAACTCTTCAAAAAAATAGAAGAGGAGGGAAAGTTACCTAACTCATTCTATGAAGCCATCACCCTATTATCAAAGCCAAAGATACTACAGGAAAAGAAAATTACAGACCAATTTTGTAACCAATATAGATGTGAAGAAGCTCAAGAAAATACTTGCAAATCAATCCAACAGCACCTTAAAAGAATGATACATCATGATCAAGTGGGTTTTATCCCAGGTGTGCAAGTGTAGTTCAAAATTCGAAAATCAATTAATGTAATATACCACATTAACAAATTGAAGGGGGACGAACCACATGATCCTCTCGATTGGGGCAGAAAAGGCATTTCTGTGCCAGCATCCTTTCTTTATAAAACTCTTAAAAGATATGAAGAGAAGGAAAATTCCCGACATGATAAAGGACATACATAAAAACCCACAACTAACATCACACTTAATAGTGAGAGACTGAAAGCTTCCTTTACGATATGGAAGAAGACAGGGATGCATACTGTCACCACTGCTATTCAACATTGTGCTAGAAGTACAAATCAGAATTGTTTGACAAGAAAATGAAATAAAAAAGCATCCGGAGAAAGCCATGGAAGCAAGAAGCTGAAATCAATGAAACCCAGAAGAGTAGGGAGAGACCGGCAGATGCTCCCACATGCCTTGCCATGTGGCAGAGGAGCCAAGGATTGCTGACAGTCAGTCTTGGAGAAGAAAGCATCGCCTTGATGATGCCTTGATTTGGACATTTTCTCAGCCTAAAACTATGTAATAAAGGAACAGAATCGAGAGTTATGAGGTACACAGAGGGCTGTAATCAGAGATTGAACAGCTTTAGAGAAACAAGAAAAACAGCTGGAATTAGAAATTAAGAAAATGGCCAAGACTGGTAACAAAGAAGCTTGCAGGGTTTTAGCACAACAGCTTGTACATCTACTGAAACAGAAAACAAGTACTTTTGCTGTAAGTTCAAAAGTCACTTCTATGTCCACACAAACCAAAGTGATGAATTCCCAGATGAAGATGGCTGGAGCAATGTCTACTACAGCAAAAACAATGCAGGCAGTCAACAAGAAGATGGATCCACAAAAGACATTACAAACAATGCAGAATTTCCAGAAGGAAAATATGAAAATGGAAATGACCAAAGAAATGATCAGTGACAAACTTGATGATATCTTTGATGGCTCTGATGATGAAGAAGAAAGCCAGGATATTGTGAATCAAGTTCTTGATGAAATTGGAATTGAAATCTCTGGAAAGATGGCCAAAACTCCATCCGCTGCCCAAAGCTTACCATCTGCCTCTACTCCAAAGGCTACAATCTCCAATGAAGGGATTGAAAGGCAACTCAAAGCTTTAGGAGTAGATTAGCCAAAAACATCATAATATTTTTTGCTTACTTATAGTTACTTATTATAAACCAGTCACAGTGCAGATTCCTTTTACAAAACAAATTTATTTTGCAAAAATAAAGACCATGAGTGAACAGTTGTTTCCTAACCCATGGCTATTTCAAAAGAATCTTTTGCCAAAGAATAACAATGATGCAAAAATGGGAGCAGTTTTGATTTAATTAGAACCATATAGGAGTGATGATGTGTAAAAACTTGACTTCTTTTCTGCATGGCATAGAGAAATTATATTCATTACTTAGTATCAGTTTATGTCTAAATCTTTTTACACTGAATACAAAAATTTTGTTACATGCCAGTGGGATCAACTTAAAGAGACTTGTAAAAATATTAAAGATATATCATTAATTCTGTTTAAAAAAAGGCATCCAAATTGGAAAGGATGAAGTAAAATTTTCACTATTGGCAGATGACATGATCCTCTATACATACAAAAAGTCCTGAAAAATCTGCAACAAAGCTGTTAGATCTAATTAATAAGTTCAGCAAAGTGGCAGGATACAAGATCAACATGCTATATTCAGTAGTGTCTTTACACTAGTAATGAGCAATGTGAGGAGGAAACCAAGAAAAAAAATCTGTTTATAATAGCAACCAAGAATCACATATCTAAAAATAAAGTTAACTAAGGATGTAAAGGACATGTACACAGAAAACTAAAAAACATTGCTAAAAGAAATCAAAGGAGACCTAAATAAATGGAAGGATATTCTGTGTTTATGGATCGGAAGGCTAAATATCATGAAGATGTCAATTCTGCCCAAATTGAATTACAGATTCTATGCAATCCCAAACAAAATTCCATCAGCCTTCTCTGCAGAATTGGAAGGGTAAAGTGCCCCAAATAACCAAAAGCATCTTGAGAAAGTTGGAAGGCTCACACTTCCTGATTTTTAAAGTATATCACAAAGCTACAGTGGTCAAAACAGCTTGGTACTAGCATAAAGGTAAAGATGCTGACCAATGGAATAAAATTAAGAGTTTAGAAATAGACCCTTACATGGGTGGTCAACTGATTTTTGACAAGGCTGCCAAATTAACTGAACTGGTACATAATAGTCTCTTAAAAAAATGGGGCTGGGAGAACTGGATAACCATACCCAAAAGAAAGAGGACCCCTATCTCATACCCTATACAAAAATTAACTAAAAGTGAATCAAACACCTAAATATAAGAGCCAGGACCATAAAACTCCTAGAAAAAAAAAATATATAGGGAAGCATCTTCAAGATCTTGTGGTAGGGAATTGTTTCTTAGACTTTACACCTAAAGCACAAGCAATGAAAGAAAAAATAGACAAGTGAAACTAACTCAACATTAAATACTTTTGTGTTTCAAAGGACTTTGTCAAGAAAGTGAAGGCAGTGTACTCAATGGGAGAAAATGTTTGGAAAACACACATTCAATAAGGGTTTAATATCCAGAATATATAAAGAAATCCAACAACTCAACAATGAAAAGAAAAACCAACCAATTCATATTGGGAAAAAGACTTGAATAGACATTTCTCCAAAGAGGAAATAAAAATGGCTGGAAAGCACATGGAATGATGCTCAACATCACTAGCTATTAGGGATATGCAAATCAAAACTACAGTGAGATATCATTTTACACCTACTATAGAGGCCACTATTTTAAAAAACCAGAAACTGCTAGTGCTGGAAAGGATGTGGAGAAATAGGAACAATCATTCACTGCTGGTGGGAATGTAAAATGTCGCAGCAGCTGTGGAAGACAGTTTGGTGATTCCTTAGGAAGCTGAGTATAGAATTACCATATGATCCTACAATTCCACTATTAGGTATATACCCAGAATAACTGAAAACAGTGATTTGAACAGGTATTTGAACATTAATATTCATAGAAGCAATATTCACAATTGTCAAAGAATGGAAGCAACTAAGGGTCCATCAACTGATGAATGGATAAACCAAAACATGGTATATACATACAATGGAATAATATTCAGCTGTTAGAAGAAATGAAGTCTGATGCATGCAACAACATAGATGAACTGTGAGGACATTATATTGTTTTAAATAAGCCAGACATAAAAGGACAAATATTGTATGATCTCACTAATATGATCTAATTATATTAAGCAAACTCATAGAGTGAAAATCTAGAATATAGGATACCAGAAGACAGGATGAATATAGAGAATGGGGAACTGATGCTTAATTTATGGTGAATTTTAAAAAGGTTGACTGTGAATATTTGGAGATGAATAGAGGTGATGGTAGCACACTATTGTGAGTGTAATTAACAGTGATGAATTATGTGTGTGAATGTGTTTGAAAGAGGAAGTTTAGGGTTGTGTATGTCAATAGAAGGAAAGCTAGAGAATAAACCATGGGACTGCATAACTCAGTGAACCTTGTGGAGTTGACTATGGTTAATAGAACAAATATAAGAATGTTCTTTCATGAATCAGAACAACTGTACATCACTATTACAAAGTTATCAGTAGGGTGGTATATAAGAAAAATACACCTAAGCGAGCTATGGCCTATAGTTAACTGTAATATTTTAATATTCATTCAACAGTTGTAACAAAGGTACCACAATAATGCTAAGTGCCAACAATAAGGGGACATAGGGATATGGGGTTTTTCTTTTCAGAGTAATGAAAATGTTCTAAAATTGATTATGGTGATGAATACGTAACTCTGTGAACATACCGTAAGCCATGGACTTACACTTGGGTGGACTTTATGGTGTATGAATATATCTCAATAAAACTGCTTAAAAAAAGCAACAAAAAATAAATTGAGGATGTAACCAATATTTAATCTAAAATGTAACCCTTAAAGAAAAGTAAGACAAGGGAAGAGTGTTAGAGAGATGAAGCAACCAATTCAGGTAAGAGTTTTTCTACTTGAAGGAACATATATGGATCTTAATTCTTGAAAATTTCATTCTTACTTAAGCAATGACTTTCTGTTAGTTATCATGATTGTGGTAACGAGAGTAATGAATGAGATTCTGCAATTTAAGCTGTATACACACACACATACACACACACACAAACCCACACATTGTTTTAGAAACAAAAGGCTTGCTAGCATTGGGCATATTCCACTGGCTGCTGAGGAAAGAATTTTCTTAATGAAAGCTTCTCCATAACTAGTAAGAATAATTGTGCTAATGACCATGAGACAGAGTGTAAATCTATAGCTAGTACCCATTCAGAGCATTTACTTAAGGTTTATTAGCTCTCACTAGTGTTCATTTTATTTGTCAATAAGAGGAACTGTTTTTTCAGACAGCAGGGAAAAATCAGGCACACAATACAAATAAATCATCTTAAGGATGTAAACGTTTTGGTAAATTATAATCTCCCTAAAGCCAAAGGGAATCCTGTTGCCACATATCTCTTGCTGTTGCTTTACTTTGGTTCCAGCTCTAAAATTTAAAATTGGAAACATTTTTATTGATATTTCAGATTATATTTCCTCAATTGGTAAGTCCCTTTTTATTTGATTTATACAGAAAGATTACATTCTAAATAGCAAATAGAGAATTTTCAAAAAAAATAGAATTTCATTCATTATTTGCAAAACAATCTATGATAGACTAGATTTTGCAGAATATAATTTTCAAGATGAGTGCACTAATATATATCCAAACTCACGTCTCCATGAAGAGGTGGGTTCTGTTGTCTAGGCTGTATGCCGCTGTAAATTTTATCAGTCCTCCTCTCTTTGTTCATGCCTTTTGGAGCCATGTGTTGCCCTGTAAGATGTCGAGCTATGCTAAAGTTGCCACATTTTAAATATATGTGGGGAGACCACACAAAGATAGAGATGCCTATAGAATTCTATCTAAGTTTTCCTAGACTATGATCACCTTTGAGATGCCCTCAGCCCCAGCCATTGTGTTTCTGAACATTATGAGGGACCTTCAAGCTCAAATGTCCAAACAAGGCATGCCCACGTTCCTGACCCATAGAAACCCTGAGGGGGACAAGTGATTGTTATTTTAAGCCACTAAATTTTGGGATGCTTTGTTACACAGCAACAGTAACTAGTTCACACTTTCATTTCGTATGTATTTTTATATGTGTTAAATAAGATCAGACACTCAAACTGCAGAATCATCTTATCTATGGTATGAAAATAGAGTGCAAATTATGTGGTTAGTCATTTTATAAAATTTCTTCTTTTATTTTCTCACTTTCTCCCTAATGCTTTGAAGTTAGATGATCCTTGAAATGAATGTTGATTCTACCCCTAATTAGTTTTATAATTTTAGTGTTATTTAATTTTTCTCCATTCCTCTTTCCTCATTTATAACTATCATTTAATTGATATAAGAATTAAATGAAATAACATGAGAAATAATTTTATACAATGTTTCAAATATAGAAGGCACCCATTTAAATTTATGTTCTTTTTTGCTGAAACATACATAAAGATCATTTTGAAGTGATGATAAACTATGTTTGAAATTTCATTTCTTTCCTTATCTGTTGAAAGCCTATTAGGTTTATTTTGGCTTTCTGATATCATGAAGTTGCTTATAGAAAACCAAAACTCCTGACAAGAATAATTAGAAAATTCATATAAAACCAGCAATCATCTGAAGTCATCAGAAAATTCCTGGGCAATCAGAAATTAAGAAGACAAAATACTGAGGAAGGTGTTTCCTTGGAGAGCAGTAAGCCAACTTTCTGTAGCTACATTTTTTTCCCATTGGGCATTGGCCAATTCTGTGCATACAGCAAGAGGCTGAGATTCTCAAGGTTTAGACAAATGTTTGAAAATAAGAGATGGTTAAAGCACCAGCGCTTTTAGTAGTCATCTGAGTTTTGAGAGAAAACAGTAACAATAACAACAGAAAATTAAGATTCAAGGGTTCAAAATTCTACTAAGAAGGGAAAAGTGATAAACTGAGGTCTAAGTGCCAATTTTCCCCTCAAAATATTGACAATATTCTGAAGTTGCTTGGGACATGAAGGTAAGGGAAAAAAAGTCT
The DNA here is from genome assembly GCF_015220235.1 of Choloepus didactylus. Taxonomy (NCBI): domain Eukaryota; kingdom Metazoa; phylum Chordata; class Mammalia; order Pilosa; family Megalonychidae; genus Choloepus; species Choloepus didactylus. The sequence continues at coordinate 23,490,699 of NC_051308.1, forward strand.
CAAGAGCAAAGCTGAAGGCTTGGAGTTTAGGCCCCAGGCTCCCAGATGGAATGCACCCTAGTTTGGATAATACCAAAGAGTAGGGGTTAATTGGAGGAAGACAGAGCCATAACGTATATTCAACCTTGTCTCTAGTAGTGTCAGTACATGAATGAATTATAGCAGTCTCCCACTCTGCCTTGCAAAGGAAAGTGGAAGTTACAAAACTAAAAAGAGAAGCAGATAATCTACAAACCAAATAGATGTTAACATAAGCTTTTCAGTAATTGAACCAAAAGGCAAAAAATCAGAAAATAATTTGAAGATTTGAATTTTAGTATTGTGAAATCCAACATAATTTATACACTCAAAACTGCAGAACATGTTCTTTTCAATAGTACATGAAACAATTATCAAAACATATCACATAAGAGCCATAAAGCAAGGTTCAACCAAATTTGAAGGAATGAAATTATACAGAGTATGTCCTGTGATTGCAGAGAAATTAAGCTTGTATTCAATAACATAATGAAAATGAAAAAATCTCCAAATGTCCAATAGATAAGTATAAAATATCTAATAACCCATGGTTAAAGAACAATTTTTTATAAATTTTAAAAAAATATTTTTGAATGGATTGACTGTAAAAGTAAGACATAATTTATAAAAGGCATTTAAAATAGTGCTTAGGTGGGAACTTTATCTTTAATTGCATATGTTAAAAAATTAAAAATCAATGACTTAAGCATTAATGTCAAGAAGCTAAAACAAATGATTGAATTACAGCCAAGAAAGTAAAATAATTATAATAATAGAAATAAGAGTAGCAGTGAAATAGAAAGCAAGTATATAATAGAAAAAAATGGCATAGCAAAATTTGCTTCTATGATAAGAGGAATAAAATTGATAATCCCCTAAAAAACTGAATGAGAGTAAAAGAGAGAGCAAGAGAGTGTGCCTCATTATCAGAAATAGAAAAGGGGCTTAATTACAGACCTCATAGTTGAAAAACCATTCTTGAAAATCAAACATAACAAAACTGGCAGAAAAAGAAAGAAAATTAGAGAATCTTGATCTAGTAAAGAAATTAAATTCATCATGTAACAAAGGAAATTCTGCCAACACCCTTCATAAATATGTTCACCTGAACATTTATAAAAGAAACAATACCAATATCATACCATGCTCTTAAGGGAATTGAAAAAGATAAAACGTTTCATAACTTGTTTTAGGAGGCTGACTCCACAAAATCTTGCTACTGATATCTGATGAGGCATTAAAAGAGAAAACCCTGGTCCAACAAAAATCATAAACAAAATATTAGGAGATTGAATCCAGCTATATGTAAAAAGGATAATATATTATTATGATCAAGTTGGGTTTATTATAGCACTGCAAGGTTGGTATAACTCTCAAAACTCAATGTATTTAATTAAAAGAGCGAAGAATAAAAATTATGTGATCATCTCTATAGAATCAGAAAAGTATCTGATAAAACATAGCACACATTCATGATATAATTCTTATCAAGTAAGAATAAAAGTGAACCTCCCTATTCTCATACTATTATCTTAAAACAAGCAATAGCAAAACTCATATTTAGTGGTAATATATTAAATGTTTTCCTCCTGAAATGAGTAATGTGATAAAACAAAAAAAATCCATCATTACTGCTTTTATCCAAATTGGACCAAAGCTGTAGATATTTTAGTAAGACAAAAAAAAAAAAAAAAAAAAAGAAAGAAACAAAATTAGGATATTAAAAGTATTAAGTTAAAATTTCATTGCATTTTTAAGTAAAAATTCAAAGGATCAGGAGATAAAATATCAAATTTAATGAGTGAAGTTAACAAGCACACTGGATAATACAAGGTCACTGTAGTCATAAATAATTAAGTGATATAATTTAAAAGAAACCATTTACAATAACATCAGAAAATATCAGATACCCAGGAATACAGCTACCAAAATTGTGCAAGTTCAAGAACTGTCTAACATTTCTGAGAATAAAGATGACCTAAATAAATGGAGATACATACCAAGTTCCAGATGTGAATGATTTACTTTTGTAAATATATCAAATCTTTAACATTTATTTACATATTCAATGTAAACCCAATAAAAATTCCAGTAGCTTTTTTTGTCAAAATTGAAAACTTGATTCTGCAATTTATATGGAAATGAAAAATGCCAAGAAGAACCAATGCAATGTTAAAGAAGATAAAATAGGTTGGCATACACTACCAGATATCAAGACTTATTAGTGCTATGATAAGTGAAACAAATTAGTGTAGGTAAAAGGATAGACAGATCAACCAATGGAAGAAAATAGATTCCTGAAACATTTAAACACACACAGAAACATTTGATTTACAAAGGTGCCACTGAAAGCACTGAGGAAAGAATGGTTTTTCAACTAATGATTCTGGATTTATTTGATAAATATATAGAAAAACGGAGAACCAGCTCATAGTGAGTGTGCACAAATACCCATTCTAGATGGAATGAAGTCTTGAATGTGAAAGATAAAACTATAAAGCTTCTCAATGATAGCATGGTAGAATATCTTCATGTCCTTGGGATAAACAGTTGTTTGGGTCCAGACCAAGTTTGTGCAAAGCATGAGCTGGTGCTGCTGGGGAAACAAAAACACACCAGGCCAGAAGTAGACACAGGTTTATTAGGACTTAGGAACAGGAGAGAGTCTCCAGTGGCAGCAGACTGTAGAGGAGTACAAGAGGCAATATGTATATGATTTTACAACAAAGACATTCCATATAATATGAGGACAGCAGGCCTCTAATATAATCATTAAAGGGGCTTAAGATCTGATGTTCTATCAAGATTAATGTTTAAGACCAAGATGCCATCAATGCCATTTTTACATCCGTGATTACCTTCTTCTCCCTCAGGCTGGTAATGTGCTCACTCAGGGTTTCATTCCCCTTTAGGAGGGGGGCTTGGGCCCTGGGCCACCACACAATGATTTCTTAGAAGTCATGAAAGCACACTAAAAATGAAGGAAAGGTCTGATAAATTTTACTTTATTAAAATTAAATTTTTTGTTCCACAAATACTTTTCATATATCAATGGACTTCCATCCAAAATTTATAAAGAATGTCTTCATATCCATAATAAAAGAGTAAGCTTTTCTAAAAAAAAATGAGCAAGAGTCTTGAACAGGCACCTCAATAAAATGATGTACAAAGGGCAAATAAACATATAATGAAGTACTTCACATCATTTGTCATCAGTGATTTCCAAATGAAAACCAAAGTGAGATACCTATGTACCCCTACTAGAAGAGGTGAACATTATAAAAAAATAAATTGACACTAACGAATGAGCAACAGAAACTCTCAAACACTGATAGCAGAAGTATAAATTAGAGCAATCTTTTTGGAAAATGGCAATATCTACTATACTGAACATAGGTTTGCTACTCTATGACTCATCAATTTCATTTCTAAGAATCTACCAAATGGAAATGAGGCCATAGATCACCAAAAGATATGTATATAAATGTTCATAGAAACTTCGTTATTTAGAACCAAAACCAGAAATCAATTCAGATGTGTTTCCACAGCAAAGTACACTCTATTATATTCATAAATGAAATGCTATACAATGATGACAATGATGCTGATGTGTCATAATATTGCTTGCATGCTTTATCATCCTATTTATATGAAATTCAAGCAGGTAAAGCTATTCTATGATGTCAGTGTTCAAAATATTCTTTACATTTGTGGGTAAACCAATTAAAGTGAGGGGCATGAGAGAAGCTTCTGGGATAGTGGTAATGTTCTATGTGGTTACATGGCTTTATTCACTTTGTAAAAATTTGCCAGGCAAATTTATTGTATGCAACTGATGCATACAATAATATAAATTAAAACATTTACAATAACTTATGTTTTGGGTAGGGGCCATGACAGCAAATACCTGCAGGGTCCAGTGATGCAACATGCACTGTCTAACTGACCCATCTTGTACATAGACCCAGTCAAATGCTGTCATGCAGGACTGTGAATCTAGCATTGCCCTATTTTGTAAGATTTTAGAGAAGCTACAAATTTTAGATGTGGAATTTTCTAATTTTAAGTGTCTCTGTTTTATATCCCAAAACAGTGTGCAAATGGATTTGGTCGAGGGGCAAATAGTTCCATAGTGTGATGGTTGAAATCTTGATAATGAATTTCTTTCTATGGTAAATTTTTTGGAGAGAAAGTAGACTTGCCCTTTGTTTCATACTTGCTTGGGCAACCTCTCTGCAGCATTAAGTGGTTTTCTATTGTGGCATGTTTCCTTATCTGCTACCTCAGCTTTCAAAAGTCATTTCTATTCTTTTTCCCAGTTCAGTTGACTGTCAAATAATACCATTATTTTGTGAATCATCGGTATAGAACGCTTACCATCTAATTACTTGTCAGAGTATATAACCCCAAATCCACTATTGCTCAATATTTATGAAAAGCTCTGTTGAGAGACACAATATTTATGGAAAATTTTCTGAATGGTAAGCAGTACACTCATTTCTCTAAATGCTCTAAGAGCTATCCATAAATTAATCCAGACTGTAAGTGCACCATAAAGCTTGACCACATAATTTTACCACCTCCTGATAGAATAGCTTTTACAGAATTGCTTTTTGACAAGATGCTGTCGGCATATGAGGGATAGTATTAGAAATGTGCCTATGGTACTTGTTGCTTTTGGCTACATACTGCTTTTCCAATGACCAGAAATGTCTTTCAGTGTCAGAAAAGATTATGCATTGCTTTTACAATTGGATTGCTCACCTGAGGTGGCTCTTTGGTGAGCATTCACATGGGATGCAAATATCTTCATGGCTCTTTGGCCATTCAGGTCTATACATATCCCTCTTCCCCAGACCACCTTGTGACCAATTTCTAATCATGTTCCTTCCAAATCCCTGACCATCCAGCCAAACCCTTAGCCCCAGTCCATGAATTGGTACACAACTGCATTTCTCTCTTTCTAAGTAAAATGATCAACCAGGTGCACAGCTCAGAGTTCTGCCCCCTAGGAAGATTTCCCTTCATCACTCTTCTTCAGGGATGTCCAGAAAGGAGCTGTAGTTATGCAACTGTGCATTTGGGGGTGGTGCCTACGTATCATGCAGCACTGTCTGTAAACCAGGCCTAAATTTAATTTCCTTTTCTTCATTCAGTTGATCATAGGATTGTCAGAAGGCCACAGGTGCAGACTGGAAGGGAGATGGTAATGTGGGAGGAGTTGGGGGCCATGGACATTTGGACCACTTTCCCATGTAACTTACTTGTGCCTTCAGGACTGTCCATGCCCAATCTCTATACACCACTTACATGTGTATCTACTCAGACAGTGACACCACATCTGGAACAGCAGCTGCAATTGGAGTCACAACCTGGTTAAATTTATGATAATCCGCTGTCATCCTCTAAAATCCATCTGTTTTCTGCAAATAGGAAGCTGAATGGAGATGTGTTGGGAATCACCCCCACCCCCATCCTTCAACTCTTTCATGGTGACACTGATCTCTGCAATTCCTCTAGGAATGCAGCACTGATTTTGGCTTACTATTTTTGCTAATAGAGGTGGTTCTAGTGACTTTATCTTGGTCATTCCCACCATAATAACCCTTACTCCATAGGTCAGGGAAACAGTGTGAGGTTTCTGCCAGTTTACTGAGTTCATGTATTTCAGTTATGTATTCTGCAACTGGGGAAATAACCACAGGATAGGTTCAGGGACCCACTGAACCCACTGTGAGAGAGACCTGGGTTAAAACTCCATGATCACCTGACCTCCTTAAGGCCCTAATGTGGTGTACCACAGTGATGCTTTGGGTTTCCTGGAATTAGGGTCAGTCCAGTAATTCCCCTCAAAACCTGATTACTCCCTTTTCCCCAATGAACAGTACATTGGTAAAAGGGCAGAGGTATTTTGGGGAAAGTTGGAGAACAATTAACAGTACAAATTTTTGGCAGCATAGTGGTGTCCTTCCTCAAGGGAAGCTGGCCTGCCCTTATTCCAAGAAGTTCTGGGTACGTAAGCTGGCTCAAATCTGGGAATTGACAGAGGGCCATGACTCTGTTTTGGTGATTCAAGTTAGAGTTCTCTTCACTTGACCTAGGACCCTTCCATGTATACAGATCAAGTAACAATTTAATAATTTCACAATTATTTTGAGTACCTCATGATCAACTAGCCCAATGCCATGTAGGTCTTGGTGGTTCAGACTGTTCTGATTCCTGCTTTGACTCTGCTGTTCCTTGTGATAGCCATGCCTACCCTGTCTTTGAAAATTAAGTGCTGTCTCTTGGCTCCTGTAATGCAGGAATTCAATTATACCCATTGCATTTAAGGATCCTAGTTCAGTGGCAGCAGGTCCCACTGTAATTCCTGACAGTGAAGAGTGACCAGAGCTCTAAAAAGATGTTGGGGTTCCATTCACAGATTTATTTCTCAAAGACATGGAGAATTATATGTCCTCTGGACACTCCTGGGGTAGGTGAGCAGGTCTTATATAATAAATCCACTCTAACAATCTAATCTCCCTAAACCTTTGTATACCTTCTTCTACATTATACCAAGGCAGTCCTGGCATTTCAACTTCATTTAGTGTAGACTACATTTTGGTCCATGTTTCCAACCAACCAAAAAACTGTTAGAGCCCTTTCTACCCCTTGAGCTACAACATTGAATCCATATTCTCTGTTTAGTGGCCTATATCAATAAATTCAGCCTGATCAAAGTTCATGTACCTTCCAACATTATCCACACATACTTAATATCCATTCCCAAATATATTCCCCATATTTATCTCTTTAAATTGGAAAAAGCATGGAGTTCTTTTGGATTATAGGAGATGTCCTCATAATTTGCACTTTGTATCTCACTTTTGGGGGACTTCAGTCTATTTATAGATCTGGAAGCAAAGGGAAGTGGTGGAGATGTGTCTTGAGAATCAGCTGTGACTTGATAATCAACTACCCTATCAGAGTCCATTACGGTTTGCTTGGCAAAGTAGGATTAATCTCACCTGATGTGGAAAAAGGGCTGCTTCCTCAGGGGAGGACATTACAGGTTTGTCTGGCAAAGAAGATTCAGATGAATCTGAAGGTTCAATTCCCCTAAATAGAGTCATTAGTACTGTGCCAGTTTGGATGTATTGTGTCCCCCAAAACGCTGTGTTCTTTGATGCAGTCTTGTGGGGACAGATGTTTTAGCATTGATTAGATTGGAATTCTTTGATTGAGTGTTTCCATGGAGATGTGACTCAGTCAACTGTGAGTAAAACATTTGATTGGATAATTTCCATGGAGGTGTTACCCCACCCATTCAGGGTAGGTGTTAATTGGGTCACTGGAGTTGTATAAAGGAGTTCACAGACACCAAGGACCTCAGAGCAGCTGTGAGGGACATTTTGGAGAGCAACTGAGAGTGACAGTTTGAAGAGGAGCTGTAGCTAAGAGAGGACAAAACATCTCAAGAGCAACATTTTGTAGAACGCCATTTTGAGATGCAACCCAGGGGCAAGCAGATGCCAGCCACGTGCCTTCCGAGCAGGCAGAGGTTTTCCAGACATCAATGGCCATCCTTTGGTGAAGTTACTCTCTTACCTTGGACACTTTATGGCCATAAGACTGTAACTTTGTAACCAAATAAACCCCCTTTATAAAAGCCAATCCATTTCTGGTATTTTGCATGATGGCAGCAGTAGCATACCTGAAAAAGTATGCTTTAATCTACTCAGATTAAAGAACTATTGCCCAAAGCTCCAGAAACAATTCAGAAAACTCATCCTTAAGATCGTGTTCCTCTAGAATGACTTCTGGTACCAAAATCTGTGCTAGGGTTCTTCAGAGAATCAGAAACAATAGCATATATATATATATATAAAAAAGATTTAATTTAAGGAATTGTCTCAGACCATTGTGGGGGCTGGTAAATCCTAATTTCATAGGGCAGGAAAATTCCAGTGAGTGTTACTGAAGTCTTGAGTCTGAAATCCATAGGGTAGGCAAGCAAGCTGGAAAGTATGAGAGATGTAAATGGTGTAGTCTTAATGCAGATTTTCTTCCTGTTAGAATCCTCAGTTCTTTGCTTTTACAGTCCCTGTTTGGATTAGGTCCATTCACATTACTGAAGCTAATCTCCTTGAGTTAAAGTCAACTGATTTTAGATGGTGATCCCATCTATAAACTGAACAGCAACACCTAGACCACTGTTTGACCCAACAACTGGACATTATAACCTAGTCAAGTTGATATATAAAATTAATCACCACAGTGTTACATTATTTATATTATTGCTAGTGTAATTTTGTTTTCTCCTTTAAAAAAAATAGTCTTGCTAGGGGATTAACAATTTTATTATTTCTCTCAAAGTAAATTTTTCTTTTGTGATTATCTTATTATACCTGTTTTTATTTCATTTATTTACATATTATTTCAAACCTTTTCAAATTTATGCATGACATTTATCTTATTTTGGTAAACGTTGCATGTGTATTTTATAATAAACAGTTTCTTACATTTGTTTAGTGTGATGTTCTATACAGGCAATTGAGTCAATTCGGGTAATTCTGTTTTTCATATTTTTCATTTTTAGTATTATTCTTTAACTGCTTGTTTATCAATTAACAAGAGTCATGCATTAAGAGTATCAAATGTGATTGTGGATATGTTTATATTCCCCCTTGACTCGGGTTAATTTTTGCTTTTGTAACTTGAAGCCTTCATTATTAAGTGCATTCAAATTTAGGCTTAGTTATTCCTGCTGAAATCACATTTTTGCCATTATGAAATATTCCTATTTATCTCCAGGATTATTTCCTATTTCAATAATATCTTCTCAGCTTTTTATAGCCACATCAGATTTCTTTTGTATTTGCATGTTACCTCTTCTTCCATTCTTATTGAACAAAAGTACTTTTTCATTTAGTTTGTCTTTATAAAAATCCAATCTCACAGTCATTGGTTTTTTTTTTTTTAAATAAAGCATTTAAACCATTTATTATATGGTAATTTTTAATATATTTGGGTTTAAGTTTACATATTGATTTTTATTTTCTATTTTCTTTTATACAGTTTTTTTTAAAATTCTTTTGGTGATTATATAAACTATTAAACTGTGCTGATACCTTAAGAAATACTTTTACCACTTCCTGAGAAAGTACGAATATTACAATATTTTTTCTGTATTTGCCATTCCCATCTCTTTTGGAATTGTCATATAATTAATTCCTCTATAACAAAACATTTTTAATAGATGTGTGGAAAAGGCAATATTTTTTATTCTGTTTATTCCTTCTATATCCTAGTTTTCATGATTGGTTGTCAGGATGAAAAAGGTTTCTGTCATTTCATGTCATATAATTCTGCTGATAGTAAATACTCTATTTAAAATATATTTATTTTGCATCCAGTTTTGAAGGATATTTTTTCTGGATGTGAAAATATAGATTTAATTGTTTTTCCTTTTACTACTTTAAAGAGAACATTTTATTATCTTTTGGCCTCCATTGTTTCTAATGCTTATTATTTGCTCCCTATATATAATGTGTATTATTTTATCTGGCTGTTTTTAAGATTTTGTCATTTTGTAATGGTTTTAAGCACATTTACTGTTGTGTGCCTAGGTGTGATTTTCTTTTTGATTGTGGTTTCCTTTTTGTTTTTGTTTATTTCCTATTTGTGTTTTGTTGAGCTCTTTGGATATATAAGTTGATGTTTCTCCACATATTTGTGGAAGTTTTCTTATTTGCTTTTTCAAATTTGTTGTACCTTATACTTGCTCTCATTTCTTTAAGAGACCCCCAAAACACACATTAGGTGGTTTAATGTGGTTAATGTTAATTTTTAAATCACTTTTCCTCCCACTGTGTTAGCTAGGTTACTTATAGTTGGCCTATTTTCAAGTTTGCTACTTCTTTCTTCTGCAGTGTTCAATCTGCCCTTAAGGGCATCCAATATATTTTAAATGTATGATATTAAATTTTTTAGCTGTGCAATTTCAATTTGGGTCTTTTGAGATATATCTCTCCTGATATTACTGATCACTTATCCATTTATCCACCTGCTCCTATGAATTATTTAATTATTATAGTTATTTTAAATCTTTGCTTGTTACTTTTACCATCTGAGTTTCATATGGTTCTTTCCTACTGACTTTATTTTTCTGGATTATGAGTTGGTAAGAATCTCCTACTTCTGTCCCTATCTAGTAATTTTTGACTGAATTCTTGACAGTGTAGATGATATGTTTTTAGAGGTTGTAGATTAATTTAAGATTCTGGCTTTTATTATTTCAGGCAGAAAAGTTACTGGTGAGTTACCCTGACACAGAGGAGACATGGTTTCAGAATCTGTCAGAGTAGTTCAGAAGCATGTAAAATGAGTATCTTAACATTACTGCCCCAATATTAAGCTCTTTCTTCTTATTACAGCTCTTTAATATGGATTAAGTGAATGTTGGTAGTGATGCTGTCTTCAACCATAAAAACCATAAAATACTAGACTATTGACTAGTAAAATATGTATTGTGATAAGTCCTTCTGTATCCTATTAATATAAATTTAAAAAATAAAAAAACAATGCCTAACCTAAGGCACTTTAGAATACAAAAATGTTATTCAACATTGGAATTTAGAATATGAGTTCTACAAGTTAAATGCACCTCTCAAATTTATTACTCAGAATAATCTAAACAGTTTGAAGAGGAAAGATAGTACATAATTATTCAAAGCCTGTGGATTAAAAAAAAAAGAGAGAGATTTTGCCTTAGTAATGTTAGGGGAGGAAGACAAGTGATATGTCATCTGCTTTTTAGCCTTTTTTAAGCAGAGGCATCTCCATCTAAGTATCTGACCATCCTTTATAATTACTAAATGGAGGCAAGCTATGTGAAGCTTTTTATTATCAGCCAGATTTATTTGTTCCACAAAATCCATAGTTCATAGATATGCATCCTGGAAAAAATCTTTTTTATTCTTTAGAATTTGTCGTATGAAAATAGCACTTCCATCACATTTGGGCATAGATGACACAGCATGCACTGCTCACACAACTAATGTGAGCTGCTGTCAGTATTTTTGTCACTTCTTTAGGTAGCATCCTGATTAAATGGAATGATCAAACATTCCATTTTGATCAGTGAATATTTGGCATCTTCAATTTCTATAGTAGAAGATAGGCTTCATTTCATAAAATAGGGAATGTCCAAGCATAGAATGTGGCTTCAGATGCTGAGTAGTCAAAATAAGTGGCAACTACCCACCATAGAATAGCTCTAAATAAAATTAAATGCTACACTGAATAAAACTAATACCAAATAATAATACCCATAACTGTAAACTTAAGTAAAATTTTTCATTGCATCCAATTTTGTTTGATAAAAGCTCATTGAAATAATTTTCAGAAAGAATGGAGTATTAGTCAGGATCTAGTCTTTGAAAATTAAAAAAAAAAAAAAAGTGGTTTGCAAGGAAAAAGTACTATTCAAGGGGAAGTGTCTTGGTTGCCAGGCAATGACCCCCCTGCCCAGTTGTTGTTGTTTTACCCTCTGTGCATACACATTTGTGATTCTATATTTCTATTTAGAAGCAATTTGTTATTGTTTATTTGTTTATTTGATTTATTTTTATTATTTGTTAGTTCTTCACAAGACAATCACAAATATATGTTTATGATAAGAAGAAGTAATCACGTTTCTTATATTGAACGGGCTATGTTTGATCATTCCATTTAATCAGCATGCTACCTAAAGACTGAAATTTCAATTACACCTATGCAGACAATTTTGTATATGGATTCTTACTTCAATGTGAAAACATATCTTTTTCACAGATGACTAAATTAACCTATTTATTTCATTTAGTCTATTGGATAGTGATTATTTGTCTCTGCTTATTAAGAGAATTATTAACTAAGAAATTACAAGAAAGTTATCTAGGAAGATACAAGTTCATTACCTTTCATTGGAAAGTCAATAAAGTATAAATGAGAGGTTATTTTATGGTTATTTGAAAATACACAAAATCAAACTGGATTATACTGCTTAAGTAATTTGTAGGATCATCTCTGGGTTTGCTAAGCACTATACCAATATGTTTTGCAATTCCTTGTTTTGATTTTATGCCTATATAATGATTCTAAATTAATAATAGCTATGAATTCATTTAAACCAATGCAAAATTAAATATTTTATGCAAGGCAATGTTTGACATTAATTTCTATAGGAGAGGAATATTCCCAAATAGAGAGTTGAAGGCATAAACTTTAAATAAATCATCCACAAATGTATTCTGTGAACAAATGCTCCTAATTTTCTCTAATGTGTAATTACATTTGCTCAAACATGTCATAAAGGTTTGTTCATTGAATTTAACACTACTGTTCATTTTCACCTTCACAGCCCTTGTCCTTTACTTTTCAACCTAATCAGTATCAGAAGTCCTATCTTTCTCAAATTCCTAAAGCTTGCCCCAATTTTTAAAATTTTGGTTTTCATTAACTTTGCAGTTTAAGGATGAAAAATCTCCTCAGTCCATATAGAAGTTCATTATAGGAAGCAGTGTCTGAAATACTGACTGCATTTTTACTGTTGAAATAACCACATCACAATTCAGCTAAAAGGATTGTTTCACAGTTCTCACAAATTTATTCCAGAAAAATCAAGATTCTTTTGTTTTCTATTATGAAGATGGCTAAAAGCACTACATCACCTAAAGTGAAGCTGCTTCATTCATGGGAAGAAAATTGAAAAAGCCATGTGCTAAATACCATGTTAGGGATAAGTACAGGGTGTTTTCAAAGTACAGAGTAACAACACCTACCAGAATCCTGGCTTCCCCAGAAAGGAGAATTTTAAGATAATTCCTGAAAGATTAGGGGACAAAATAATCAAGTGTCTACTCCTTGTCCAGATGGCCTCTTACTGCATGTATATATACAAGCTTATATATATAAATAAGCTTATATATATGTGTGTGTGTATATATATGTATATATAATTTCTTATACTCCTGAATTTTCACAATGCTTGCCACAATACAAAGAATGTAGGAAATAAAATGTTTGCATATTGGTCATATAATTTCTTGATAACCTGAGGTAGCAAGAATTTTTTTCTTCCGTTTCCTCAAGTCCACAGCCTATACTCATTCAGCTAGGAAATCTGGGTGGTGTATTGTAATCCTTGAGATTAGACACGTGTTTGTCCAGTCCTAGCCTTACCATATCCGGATGGGAAACCTTGCACAGACTACCTTTCCTGAGCTCTAGTTTCTTTGTTTTTAAAATGAGAATTACATTTGAGGTTTAATTTAGATGATATGTGCTCTGGTAATATTTATTCTGTTATTCTGTTATTATTTTTGTTATTCCGTTGTTATTTATTGTGCCATGATACAAAAACAGCATTTTGACAATTGGGTTAATTACATACTTTTATCTATTATGTGTAAACAAAGACATGTGGTTTGAGGTAATGATAATTCTCTAGGATTTTGTCTCAGTCAAATCTCTCTGAAGGGAAAAAGCATGAACTTTCATCTTTTGAAATAAATTTCAGAAGGATACTCTTGTAAAATTAAAAAAAAAAATTCTCACTTCCTTACCTCTTCCTGTATCTACGCCTTTGCTGTGTGGCTTTAAAATTGCTCTTCCTAAAGAGCCCAAGGCTATTTCCCTACCTTTTAAATTGGGACAAGCTTTTTGGCTTTCTTTGGTCAATAATAGGTGGTGGAAGGGATGATGTGCTACTTCTGAACTAAAATCTCAAGAGATCTTGAATGTTTCCATTTACTGTCCAACCTTCTGCAGGCTGGGTCCGCATGTTCTTGTGGTAATGGCAGAGGCACAAGACAATTTGCCAAGGCTTTATCAGCCACCTGCCAGCCAGCATTCAGACATGTGAGTAACCCCAGCCAAGATCAGCAGAACCACTTAGCCAATTGTCAGCTGATTCACATGTGTACAATAAACACTGGCTGTTAAATGCCACTGAGGTTGTTTTGTTTTGTTTTGTTAAAGGGCATTATTGACTCAAAAAATAATACACAGACTCCAAAAATGAGTACCAATCTGCCATGGTGTGTTAGAAATGCAATGTTTTAACTATATAAAGTTGTGTGTATGTTTGTTTGCTTGCTTATTTAGCATTTCTGAGGGGCAAAATTGTATTTTATTTTATTTATTGCTCAATTTCTAATTTTTCTGTAAAAATTCATATCTACAAAAAAGTTGAAAGAATAGTATAAGGGATATACTCATCTAGATTTGCAAATGTTAACATTTTTCCATATTGCATTTCTTTCTCTTTTGTCTATATAATTGCTGTTATCTGCTATACCAATTAAAAGTAAATTGCAGATATCATGATCATTCAGCACTTCAGCACATATTCATCATGTCATTAAAATTATCTTCCATAACAAAATACAGTTACCAAAACCAGGAGAATGAATGATGACATTATATTACTATCTAATATAAATAGACTATATTCAAATTTTGCCAATTGTCTCAATAATATTCCTAGCAATTCTTTTTATAAATTAAAGGTCTGACACATTAGAATATGATTAATTTAGGTGTCAGGTATCTATAGTCGCTTTAAATTCTAAACAAGGTCTCAGTCTTTCTTTGTCTTTCAAATCATTGTTATTTTTAAAAATAATAAGTAATTTTTAAGAATGTTTCTCAATTTAGGTTCCCCTAATTGTTTCCTCGTGATTAGATTCAGGTTATGCATTTTTATCAGGATATGAATAATTTTGTGTTTATCTTGCTGCATCATATCAGGAAAAACATAATTCATACTTCTGGATCTTTATCAATGATACGAACTCTTAGCTCAGAGAGTGTCTTCTAGATTTCTTCAGTGTTAAAGTACTTTTACTGCATTTATAATAAATGAGTAACCTGAGGGGGGATGCTATGAAAAGTTACCCTTTAATTTTAGCATCCATTGATTCTTGGCTGAGTTGGTTATTATGATGATGAATGCAAAATGGTGATTTTTAATTCTGTGATACCCTTCAAATGAATATTTTTATAATCCTTTCTCCACACCTTTTAGACTTCACTATGTATCTGCATTATATATATGTATGTGTGTGTGCACGCATGTATTACTGTATGTATCTTTTACTGTTCTTATGATGTCGTGATGGGCTTTTAGAATCCCATTATCCCATTGTAATCCATCTGTGACATTATTTATTTGGAAATCAAATTTTCCTCAAGTTAGGACACTGAAAGTCCTTCCATGTTTAAACAAGACCCCATGAATTTTTCAACAGTTTCTTGCTTTTTGACATAAGACAATCCAGGATAATCTTGTACTTTCCCTGCTCCAGCTCTGGAATCAGCCATTTCTTCAGGAATCCTGTTTGACTGAAATGGGCAATAGGTATAGAAATCAAGATAGGGGTTCTGGTTGTTTCATTGTTACTGACTTTTCATTGTTTTTAGGCTGTTTCATTCAACAGAGCCAGGGTGTGTATGTGTGTCTGTGTATGTATGCACATACACGTTTGCTTGTGCATATGTATTTCCACACATGCTTAAATGTGTATAAAATCGTGATTCTGTGCTAATTACTCTAATTATAATCCAATTCCGCAGAATTTTTCCTCTTCTTCTACTTTCCACATTTCACATTAGTATTTCCTTCTGAGAATGAAAACCATGGTCCCCAAAAACATCAATATATTTACTCATTCATTTAGTCTTAAAATACATAAAACACAGTTTCAGTATAGTTATACCCATACCACTATAAACAAGAAACCTCCAAATAAAGGTCAAGGTATTTTTGCAGTTTGCTTTGTGTTCCGGTTTGCTAAACCTGCCGTTATGCAAAATACCAGAAGTGGATTGGCTTTTATAAAGGGGATTTATTAGGTTACAAATTTACAGTTCTAAGGCCATAAAAGTGTCTAAACTAGGACATCAACAAGAGGATACCTTTGCTGAGGAAAGGCCATTTGCATCTGGAACACCTCTGTCAGCTGGGAAGGCATGTGGCTGATGTCTGCTGGTCCTTTGCTCTTGGGTTCTGGTGTCAAAATGGCTTTCTCCAAAGTGTCTCTGGGCTTCTGTCTCTCTTAGCTTCTCTCTCTCTGCCCCTGTGCATCTTTGCTTGTTCTCCCAGGGCGTTTCTCTCTAAGCATCTGGGGGTCAATGCTCTGGGCTTCATCTCTTAGCTTAGCATCTCCAAAAGTCTGTCTCCCATCTCCAAGCGTCTGTGTCTGTGTCAGCTATCATCTCTTAAGTACTCCAATAAACTAATAAAGATCCACCTGGAATAGGCAGAGTCACACCTCCATGGAAATAATCTAATCAAAAGGTCTCACCCACAGTTGGGTGGGTCATACCGCCATGGAAACAACCTAATCAAAAGATCCCACCCATAATAAGTCTGCACTCACAAGATTGGATTAAAAGAACATGGCTTTGTGCAGGACATAATAGACTCAAACCAGCAGATTTTGTCTTTAAAACACACTCCCATTGATGCATGTAGTCGAAGTAATGTGATCAAAGGTTTAATCTATTAGTTATTATTTTCTTCTGGGTGAATTCAATTTTATTCTCCTTGAATCTGTTGATATAATTTAATTTTTTGAATATGAAAAACACCAACAGGGTTCCAGGAGTCAAAGCTATATATTAAATGTATAGTCAGAAAAGTATTAATTTCTCTTCTAATATATGTTCCACCTTACTGCAGTCACTCACTATACTTAAACAAACCATTCATTTATGGTTTATTTTTTCTGTTTCTTATGCAATACACACAAATACACACACTTTTTTTTTCTTTCTTGAAAAAAAGTAGCATAATTGCATAGATAGACAGATACTTATTTTGATAATCTTTTATACTTTTCCTTGTTTGGTTTTGCTTGTTTGTTTATACTTCTCAATGTTTCCTGGAAACTACTATAAGTTTATAGAAAGTCTACTTATTCTTTTTTTGCAGGTGCATAATACACCAGAGTGTGGAAGTACATCACTTATTTTTCAATCTTTTATTACCGTTTAACTTGTTTTTGCAATTTTTTGCAACATTTTGCAATTACAAAAATGACAATGTGATTATTAGAAATGTGTTTATCTTTTTATTTTGGGACAAATAATTTTGTGGTAAATTTTAAGAACTAAAATTGCTCAAAGGACAAATGCATGGAAATTTGTGGGTATTGTCAGATTACCTCTAGGAAGGGTTTTAACTATTTTACATTCCTATTGGGAACACGGGAGAGAGTCTGTTACCCTACAGCATCACTAATGGTGTTTTTCCAAATTTTGAAATTTTATGAATTCAGTAGGTACAAAATTGTAACATTATGTAGTTTTATTATTTATTTTTAGTTGGGAGTGAAGCTGAGCATATTTTCCTATGTTTAAGGGTCATTTTTAGATCTCATTTGTAAATAATCTGTCCATATTTTTCCCATTTTCCTACTAGATTTCTGGTTCTTACTCTTCTCAGTTTTTAAGTTCTTAAAGTCTTGGAGATAGCAATCCTTTATTTGTGATAAATATTGCAAATGTTTTCTTCCATTTGTCATTTGATTCTTGTTTCATTGTAGTGTTATTATCTAGTGTATATTATTATAATGAGCTTTTTTTTTGCCATGCAAAATGTTTTCCTCCCTTTCTTTTATTTCATCTAGATTTTGAGTCAGAGTTAAAATACCTTTTACCATACCTATATATAAAAGAATTGACAAATGTTTTCTTCTCATACATGTACAATTTTAGTGATTATATTTAGATCTCTTATACATTTTGAGTTATTCTGCTGTGTGGCATGAGGAATGGATCCAGTTTTGCCTATTTCTGAGTATTTAGAAGCAACTAAATAGCATTGTTCTTCTTTTAATGTGTAGTTAGTCACATCTGCTTAGAGAATGTGATAGCATGAACACTCAAAGACAAAAGCACATTCAGACATTTCCATATGCAAATTCAGGAAGTTAATTGTAATTTGTAAACTTATTATTGGACCTTAAGGATACAGGAACCCTATGGGAACAGGAAAACGGAGGTGACATTATTTTAATCTATAGAGAGTATTTTTGAAAAAGTTCTCCTTTATGTGGCTGGATCTGGAGCACACTGTGTCTTGTAGTAGGGAAAATGCCTCATCTTCAAATCCCAAGTTTTCATCAAATATGGGGGAAAATGACAAAATAATAAGGACACCATTGCTACAATAAACTTGAGCTCATACATTTGCCTCTGAGATTTTCATTAAAACATTTTTTAACCTTTCCTCAATAAAATCCAAGATATGGTAGTATGTACATTAGAGACAAAAGTGCTTTCATACAAATTTTTGGTGGTTCTTGCAACCTGCAGTTAAAGTTCCAAATATTATGTATTCAAATATTCAGAGTAAATCTAGAAATGAAAAACAGCCAATCTAGGATTTAACTTAGATGTGTTTGCTTCTTTTATTATTTATTTGTTTTAATTTTTGGCAATTTCTTTATGTATAGAGTACACACTTTTCCAGATAATAGGGATCATTTATGAATTGCTATGTTTTGCTTTTTATTTTTTTTTACATTTTTTTTTATTGAGTTTGTTCACATAGCATACAGTTATCCAAAGATCCAAAGTGTACAATCAGTTGCCTCTGGTACCATCATACAGCTGTGCATCCATCCACACAATTAATTTTTTTTCAATTTTTAGAACATTTTCATTACTCCAGAAAAGAAATAAAGGCAAAAAAAGGAAACTCAAATCCTCCCATATCACTAACCATCCCCCCTCCATTGTTAACTCATAGCATTGGTAGAGTATATTTGTTACTGTTGATGAAAGAATGTTAAAATACTAACTGTAGTGCATAGTTTGCAATAGGTATATTTTTCCCTATATGCCCCTCTATTATTAACTTTTAGTTATAGTGTCATACATTTGTTCTGGTTCATGAAAGAGATTTCTAATATTTGTACAGTTAATCATGGACATTGCCCACCACAAGGTTCACTGTTTTATACAGTCCCATCTTTTAACCTCCAACTTTCCTTCTGGTGACATGCCTGACTCTGAGCTTCCCCTTTCCACCACATTCATGCACCATTCTGCACTAATAGTTCTTCTCACAACATGCTACCATCATCTCTGTCCATTTCTAAACATTTAAGTTCAACCTAGTTGAAGATTCTGCTCATAATAAGCAACCGCTCCCCATTCTTTAGCCTCATTCTATATCCTGGTAACTTATATTTCGTGTCTATGAGTTTACATATTATAATTAGTTCCTATCAGTGAGACCATACACTGTTTGTCCTTATGTGTCTGGTTTATTTCACTAAATATAGTACTCTCAGGGTTTCTTCATCAACCCATTTTTAAGACAGTTTTGTTCACACACCATACATTCCTTCCTAAGTAAACAATTGATGGTTCCCTGTATAGTCATGGATTTATGTATTGACCACCATCACGAATATCTATATAGGGACATCTCCGTTTGTTCCAAAAGCAGGAGGAAGAGTTAAAGAAGGTAGAGGGACAAAAGGAAAAGAAAAAAGGGAGAGAAAAAAAAACAGTGACATCTGGGAAGCAACAAAAGGAAAGATAGCATTAACCTAATGTAGAATAAAAAGTCAGACAACATCACCAATGACAAGAATCCCATACCCCTCCCTTATGTCTCCTCTTATATGCATTTAGCTTTGGTATATTGCCTTTGTTACATTCAAGGATTCAGAATACAATGTTTCTGTTATAGTCTCTAGTTTGTATTGATTGTATTTTTCCCCCATACCTCCCTGCTTTTGGTTGACGTTTGTTCTCCCTCGTGAAAAAATATATTTGTACATTGTATCACAATTGTTGAGCACTCTAGGTATCACTGAGTTACACAGTCCTGGTCTTTATCTTTCCTCTTTCCTTCTGGTGTCCCACATGCTCCTAACCTTTCTCTTTCAACCATACTCACAGTCATGTTTGTTCAGTGTACTTACATTGCTGTATTACCATCACTCAAAATTGTGTTCCAAACCTCCCACTGCTGTCTTCTCCTGTCTGTCTGTAGTGCTCCCTTTAGTATTTCCTACAGAGCAGGTATCTTGTTCACAAACGCTCTCATTGTCTGTTTGTCAGAGAATATTTTAAACTCTCTGTCATATTTGAAGGACAGTTTTGCCGGATATAGGATTCTTGGTTAGCAGTTTTTCTGTTTCAGTATCTTAAATATATCACCCCATTTCCTTCCTGTCTCCATGGTTTTCTTCTGCCTCTTCAGATCTGCTGTTGTATGTCTCCCTTGTGTCTTTCATCTCTTGTGTTGTACCTTTCCTTTCCATAGATTCTGCCAGTTGTTTTTTCAAACTTTCGATTTCTACCTTGTTTGCCCAGTGTTTTCATTATATGCTTCATCTCTTTTGCCATATCTTCCCTAAACTTTTTGAATTAATCTAGCATTAGTTGTTTTAATTCCTCAGTTGAAGTGTAAGTTTGTTCCTTTGACTGGGCCATACCTTCGTTTTTCTTAGTGTGGGTTGTAGTTTTTTGTTGTCTAGGCATCTGGTTTTCTTGGTTACCCTAATCAGGTTTTCCCAGACCAGAACTGGCTCAGGTCCCAGAAGGAGGAAATATTCAGCACCAGGTTTCCCTGAGGGTGTGTCTTAGAAGATTGCACACCCTTGATGCCTCAAGTCACTGTGCTTTTCCTAACCTTCCCAGTAGGTGGTGCCTGTCAGCCTGTCCTTCCCAACTGGTGTAAGAAGGTGTAGCCCCTTTAATTTTCAGCTTAAGTTGTTTCTGGTTTGATTGTTTTCCCTCGGGCCCTGGGGTTTGGTTCTGAATGGAAGGCTGGTAGTAGAGCTGGGCACCACCTCTTTCCTCTTAGGGAATATACACCCCCCCAAGGAGTTTTAATTTGCATTTAAATAAGTTCTTTGTCTCTCTGACTCTGCTTTCTCCACCCTTGTCTGGGTCTGAGTGCTGGGAATTGAAAATGGCTGAGGCTTTCTCCACTGTAGAGCACTGCAAACTGAAAATGACTGAGGCTGTCTCCACTGAGCCACTCAGGTTGAGAGAGAGAAAAAGGACAGAGAGTCCCCTTTCAGGGTCAGTCCATGGCCCCCAGTTTCACCTGTCGGCCCGAGATAGCACCCAGTCCTCTGGGCTCCCCCTCTGTGCCGGTTTGAGTGTATTGTGTTCCCCAAATGCCATTATCTTTGTAGTCTTGTGTGGGGCAAACGTTTTTGGTGCTGGTTGGATTTGCTTGGAATGTGCCCCAACCAGCTGTGGGAGATAATTTTGATGAGATGTTCCCATGGAGGCGTGGCCCCACCCATTCGGGGTGGGCCTTGATCGGTGGAGCTATATAAATGAGCTGACTCAAAGAGAGAAAAGAGAGTGCAGCTGGGAGTGATGTTTTGAAGAGAAGCAAGCTTGCTAGAAAGGAACGTCCTGGGAGAAAGCCGTTTTGAGGCCGGAGCTTTGGAGCAGATGCCAGCTGCCTTCCTAGCTAACAGAGGTTTTCCGGAGGCCATTGGCCATCCTCCGGTGAAGGTGCCCGGTTACTGATGTGTTGCCTTGGACGCTTTGTGGCCTTAAGACTGTAACTGTGTAGCAAAATAAACCCCCATTTTATAAAAGCCTATCCATCTCTGGTGTTTTGCATTCTGCAGCATTAGCAAACTAGAACACCCTCCCAAGACAGAGAAGTCCCCTGGCTCTTCAAGGTCAGTCATCACTAAAAGCCTCTGTCTGCTTGTTGGGGATTTGTAGCTTGTATTGAGCAGTCCACATTTGTTAATTAAAACCCCAGTTGGAGCTGGAATCAGCTGTATTTGCTTGTTCAGGGAGTGTTACTCTCTATCACAGTGAGGCTTTGCAGTTTGGGCTGCCCTGGGGGAGGCGGCTCCCAGCTTGGGTCTACAGTTTGTACTCACAGATTCCACACTGCACTCTCAGGCATTCCTCTCAATCCAGGTTGGGGCACGCTATGTGGATAGTCATGGTTGTCCCTTGCAGTTATTCCAGATCATTTACTAGTTGTTCCTGATTGTTTATTAGTTGCTCCAGGGGGACTAACTAACTTCCACTCCTCTCTATGCTGCCATCTTCTTCCGTGTCACTTTTGGTTTTAAAAACCAAATGTTGGGAACTGGTTTTCAATCAATAATTTGTGTAAATTTAGTGATTTCTGTGATGAATGAAACTAAATCAGTTGGAGTCTAGACTGACAATCATATCAGTTTTCCTTATGGCAATATAATTGCTTTGCCAAGTCATGGTAGGATGAAAGGCCTATGGCCTTTCAAATAACTTTCTGAATGTAGGCCTGCAAAATGGAAGCTATTTCTAACAATGAATTTTATATGCTATATCCTTAAATATCACCTTCATGGGTGTATTAGTTAGGGTTCTCTAGGGAAACAGAACCAACAAGAGATATCTGTAAACATAATATTTTATAAAAATGTCTCATGCAACTGTGGGGATGCACGAGTCCAAATTTTGTAGGGCAGGCAGAAAACTGGCAACTCTGATGAAGGTGTTCAATGAACTAATCAGGAGATGCTGGCTATCTGAAGAAGTGAAGGTCCTTTCTCTCCCTTCCTTAAAAGTCTTCAACTGATTGGATTAAATTCAGCTGACAGAATTCTCTCATTGTGGAAGACATGCCCTTCTTTGATGTAATCAGTCATAGGTGCAGTCAACTGACTGATGATTTGATAAGCCAGCCTTCTGGTTTCTTAAGCAGCCACAAATGTCCTTGCAGTAATGGTTAGGCCAGTGCTTGTTTTACCAGACACCTGAGTACCATCACTTGGCCAAGTTGACACATGAACCTAACCATCACAATGGGTAAATTGAAATCTAAAGTAAAAAACAAGTTACAAATACTGTATATATGTGAGATGCCCTTTTTTCTTTTTTTCTTATTAGTTTTAATAGGAAAAAATTTATACTGCATCTATTATGTCTGAATAGCATTTATTAGAACTTCACAACCAACCAGTTTTGACAGTTACCTCATTTTGACAATGTGATTCTTAACCTTTCCTTTTGTTTGGATTAATAGATTCTGCAATGCAGTTACAGTAAAATCTTGTACTTACTTCGTAGTAAGCAGCTCCTTGATCTCTAAAAACTTCTAGCAAGTCAAACATGCTCTGTTGGCCAATAATGCCTGTAATTACTTTTTCTTCCAATACATTTTTGTGGTCTTCTAAAATACAAAATATAACAGTGAAGTACTTGGATACATTTTTATTCATCCTTGTTATTTTTCTCTGTTAGAAAGACAATAAATTTTCCCCCTTTGATCATGAAAGGGATCAATTTATGTATTTTTAAATTTTTATTTATGATTTCAGTCCCTTTCAGTTGCTCAAAGAATTTTCTCTAAACCACATTACTACCCATAATAACTTGGATTGTGGGATGAAATTACCATCATTACTTTTTATTTAAATCACTAAAATATGTGGAATTAACTATCTGTAACTTCATCAGCAAGACATCAGCAAAGCCCGAACTACCTGGTTTGAACCCTGCTACTTTTCTATCAAAATTAATTCTCCAGGAAAAATCTCTTATATAAATTGTATGCAGATAAGAATCATTTAAGTTTAGAAAAAAAAATAAAAATATTTCAAATTCCTAGGCACCACCCCAAGTCAGCTGGAGCTAAATTCATGAACAGCAATCTAGGAACCTGAATTTATAAATTATGCTTAGGTGATTCTGGCTTCTCCCTCCTCTTCCCGTGAGGATCCTGCTTGCTGGGTGATTATGCAATTACCTCTACCCACTCCTTCTCCATCTTCCAAAAATATGTGCCTTTTATCACTTCTGTTGTTTACTTTGTGTGTAAGTGTTTATGTCCTTAAAATAGCCAAACAAGTCAAATCAAAGCAAAACAAGAACAACAAAAATATACTCTTCACAAGTTTGGGTATATGGAGCAGCAGATGCAAATTTTCAGTCCTCTATTTCTAACTGGTTGTCTCTTTTATGATTTTATTTTGTTGTACATATACATTCTGTGGTGTACTCTATAATTATATGACTGACTAGACTGAGAGCTATCTATGATTATAGAAACTGATTTTTTTTCTTTCTTTTTTTTTTTTTTTAGAAAATGGCTTTGTGTCTAAAATATTTTGACTAGCGTGTGGCATGTGTAAGCACTCAGTCAATAGCTATGAAGTGAAGAAGTGAATTAATTGTTTTTGAAACACCAAAGTAAAATTGAAGATTTTACTTCTGCCTCAGAAACTCTCACTTTTAAAACATCATAAAGGAGTTTTTTAAAATGTGTACTATTTTTGTCTGAAAACACTAATTTTTCTCAGAAGCTGTTCTTTCAAGCTATACATTTATTAATTAACTTAGAAAAATAAGAGACCTCAGCAAGCAGAGAGTAAAGACAATAGTGAGAATTTTTAATAAGATTAGTATCTGAGAACAAAATATTTAGAATGTTTCTTGTGTTTTATATAACTTACAAATACAGATTTTTCAAAATTTATTTTAGTTTATTTTTTTTTTAATTTTATGGCCATTTTCACATATGGGCTTTTTTATATTTTCTGGGTTAGTCTATGTAACAATAAGCATCTTAAATAAATGCACATTGACTTTCTTAACTCTTACAGTCCCTCATGGGTCTTCATAAAAAGTAACATTATTTTTGACACATTCTGTTGCTGTTGACTGCTAGGACATTAACAGTATCTTTCTCTAACTTTCTCAAGCATCAGTTTGTGGTTTTAATATTTTTATATGCACATCTGTGCCTTTGTCACATCAATATCCATAAAATCCATATGGTTTAGCTAGCTAAAAATTTCACTTTTTAAAAAATGCATTCCCTTTATTGGTGAGTCAGCAAAGTTGAGGAAAAATACCCTATGCAATTATTTGTAAGTCTCACCTGTAACCCTTGGATTTAAAATAGTATCTTTTCTTCTTTCTTCAAAAGTGGAGTTTAAAATATAAATATTGGTCCTTAGGAAGCCAAAAGATAAGCATAACAATTTATTATCTGCTTCAATTAATGACCCCTGTGATCTTTAATCTCCCCAACAATCCAGCATCCTAAAGCAATGCCTTAACATGGAGCAAATCTTTTATTTCACAGTCAAAGGTCTTTAAGTCTCAAAATGGAAACACTCTTGTGAGAGGGAAATGCATTAATAAATTCATATTAAGGCATGGATGAGAACTATTCTAGCATCTTAAACTTAAAGGTTTTGCTTTTCACCTTGAATTGATAATCAAGACAAGGCATATTATGGTTATTTTTGTTCTCTTGTTACTATTCTTTATACATGTACTTTTGAAATCTCATTCAACCCATTGACTTCAGATTTTCAGTTTCAACTTTCTGCTCAGCAGAGTAGACCACCTTGACCCAGTGAACTTCAGATTTAATTTAGCCCACATCTTTACACAACTCTTATTCTTCTGGTTTAATCTTTCCTCTTCTACATCCTATCTTCACAGTGTAAACTCTGCTTCACATTTTGCTTTGCAGCTTTGTTTTCATCCCAAGATTGTTCCCTCAACATTTCCCATTCTTAGCAATAGCTGCTGTGTAATAAAGCCCAGGAATTTACAGAATGCATCTTCTTATATCTTTTTCATTGCAAGGGGCATAGGCATGAATACAATCTCTAGAATCATAAGGACATCTTTTATAAATAAATATACCTGTAGAGGCTGAATTATTCCAAATCTTAATCTTTATTTTGAAATATTTTTATTTATTAGTCAACAATGAGTACCATGATTGTAGCCATTATTCAGAGATCTGGTAAAAGAATTAATGATAGAGGATGCTATTTTCTTAACTTACACACTGCAAAGTTTTCCATAAAATTAAAAGCACATTGATGCTTTTTTTTATTCCGTGATTTAAATGAATTGCGATGGAGACTAATTTCTCAAAATTATTCATACAATAGATGAAACAATAGCCAAATATGAAACAATTTATTCTTTTATTTAGCAATTATTTATTGAGAAGTTTATATAAAGAAATGAAAGAAAATAAACAAAAATATTGCAGCTAGACATAATTTATGTAAAAGGGCTATTCATTAATATTTGTAAAGTAATTTTTCTAAAATACTGATATTTACATTGCAAAATATAAAATGAGCTCAGTAAAAGATATAAAAACTATTCATAAGTTGATCATTTACTTGTATATCTCTGCTATTGTAATAAGCTCAATTACCTCCCTAATTTACCTGAATAATAATTTCCCTCTTTCTCATAGAATGTTAATAGCATATTATATTTTATAAATATTTAATAAAATTAATTTAAACTAATTTAATAAATATTAGGTGCCTAAATAAATCAGCAAAGCTTGGCTTACAGCATCAATTGAAGCATTCAGAAAATCTTTAAGAAAAGCAATTATCCTGTTAGCAGCAGGTTAGCACTTTTTCAAGGAAAATCATAAAGTTTTTTTCTCCTTTAACTTATTTTACTATTTTTATGACTGAGAATCAAGTTAACATATGAAAACTTAGTACCAAAGGAGTAAAAAAAAAAGAAATTCAGATCATCAAGAACAGTATAAATAAATATAGGAGGATTTTGGGAAGATGGTGTAGTAGGAAGCTCCAGCAATTAGTCCCTGCACCAGAACAACTAGTAAACTTGCAGGAACTGTCTGAATCAAATATTTTAACATATCCCAGTTTATTCCAGCACACGTGTTCTTAATTCACCCTAATTCCCTATGGAGCCTGGGAGCCACAGAAAGCACCATGTTTATTTGTTATATTTTCTCTCTCTCCTAGCTGTTTGACTTCCCCAAAAGAAGATGATAAAGTTAACCTGTGGACTTTTAACTGGAGGAACACATTTATCTTTTTTCTTTTTGTTTTGGAAATCAATAGTAAGTAAAATTCTATTTTTTTTTCCTGCCTGGTGAGAAATGGAAGTGGTTGGGGAGGGTTTTTTCTTTTGTGGAAATGTCTTTAATTCCAGGTTTATTCTATATTTTCTTGTTCTTTGCTTTCCTTCAAATTGTGAGTAATTTGTGAGATTTTTACTTACCTCCTGCTTATCTAGCACTGTCCGTATCTCATACACATACTGCTGTGGTTTGGAACAGTTGTGAGCTGTCACAGACCATGCCTGATGGACTCCAAAACTACATTATGGTCATTGGGAAATGTAAGTCACCAAGTTTATTGACAAACCTAAAGCTGTGAAACATGACCTTTCACAGCTGTTTATTAATTCATGTTTGATAGTAACTGTAAGCACATCCCTTGCTTATATTTCATCTTAGAGAATGAGCTGTCCTCCTTATCTTCAAATTTACTCCCCACCTCTGTTTTTGATCTCATCAAATCCATTCTTCTCTGGATTCTCAAAAAGGACCTGCTCTTAAAAATATTGACTGTGTACTTGTGTATATATACATATGCATTTCAAAAGTAAGGGAAATGACCAAGAAATATTTTAGCTAGTTTGAGTGTTTAAAAAATAAGAAATTAATTATTGTTGGAATGTGCCCCAAAGCATTAAAGGAAGAAACTAAAAATTTTTCATTTAAGAAGTTTTTAGAAATACTAAATTTTCCCTTTGAGTCATTATAGCAAAAATAAACATTTTTATTCAGTTTTTAGGCTATTTAAATGTCATTTAAAATTGTTTTAAAACTCTCTTTAACCCTTAGAGAAGGAATTAAGTCAGTCCTGAATTCTGCTTTCTTGCTTAAATAAATATTTAGTGTTTTCTAAAATCATAGGTGAACTGGTAATGTTTCATTTACTTCACAAATTATATGATGCTGTGGGGCATATAAAATGAGAATTAAACCTAATTTCTATTCATAATTATTATTCATTATGTATCTACTGTTGACCATTTTGTTATACTTTTCAGTTGTAGGTTATTATTTTTATGTGTATTATAGAGATCTTTTCAATCACCATATTTTAAAGCTCCTTCATATCATATTTATCAAACAGATTTTGTAGACTTATGAAAGGATATTAAACTTCTGGATTGTTCTTAGCTCTCAGTGAAAGGGGTTTAAATTTTATTGGGTATGGTTTAACTTTTAACACATGCCACAATCCCCCTTAAATATTTTCTGGAGAAAAAAATGAAAAAGAGTGCACTCAACATTTTAAATCTGAAATATCATGTTTTACCTTAGAGCAGGTTTTTGAAATGTACCTTTTTTTTTTAAAGCAAGACCCTTTGGAGGGGATTTTCCCAGCACAAAGAATACATCTAAATATCAAAGGAAAGCTAGATGTGGAGCAAAATGTTTGGTCTTCATAATCTATGAGAAAAGGAAGGCATATTTTTGTTTTACAGACACATCTGAGGATAGACTGTGTAAACTTTTGAGTCCACTAAACTTGGTTTTGTGTGTCAGAAAATGGCTAATGTTATCTCATATGCACTTTTAGCTCTGTATAATCTCTTTATGATTGCAAATAGAATTATCGGTAACAACTCTTCCTAGGGTGGTATAAAACATTATGTATGATAAACTGCTCAGAGGTACATTAACTCTCCAGCATTGCATGGGAAGTTCCCCTGATGCCAAATCATGAGGCAAAATGCCTAATCCTGATTAAAATCTGGAAAAGGCCAACAGTGGCTAGCTAGAGAGAGACCTAGGGAAGACATTTCTGTGCACTGTGCTGAGATAAGGGGAGCCCTGGAAAGAGGGTGACAGATTAATACTTAGACCTGTGGTTTTCATTCCTGTCAGTCTGATTGTTAACAGGGTTTACTTGAGAACCAAGCCGAGCAAACTCCTACAGTGAAAAGGATTAGAAGCTTTACTACAGTAAAGCTCCTGCCATCAGTAGTCTTATTCCATTTCTTTAAGAATAAATACACCTGCCATCAGTAGTCTCATTCCATTTCTTTAAGAATTCTGTTTTTATGTTTCTAAATATTTTAAAAGAAAATTCCTATTTATGCTCATTTTTTTTTGCAACAATTACAATGTTTAGCCATACTTTACTATTTTCAGGTTCAAGTAACTGTAAGTAAATAGTTCACATCATTTCTATACAGTCCAAGGAAATATCTGTGAGTTTAATGTATTATTATGCAAAACCAATGTTTTATTTAAAAATTCAAATACTTGAGATTTCATTTTATAAAAAGAGCTAAACTGAAGCTTATAGGCCATTTAATTCACTTTCAAGTTATTGTGCAAATCCCTATATATCATCTCAGACACGTGGTAATTTAAATTCTGCCAAACATATTCAGAGACAGAAAAATCAGGGCTCAAATGAGGAGTCCACTCCATATTCATTCAGCTCTATTTTGTTAGAAAATGCTTTTATTTTGAGCCAAAGTTTACTTCTCTATATATACCTACTCATTGATGGTAGTTAGCCATCTAAAACTAGAGAGTAGAGAAAGAAACACACTTCCACTTTATATTTCTGCAAATTTTGAGACAATTATCATATCCTCCTTTGACTATTCTCTCCTCAGCTAAATGGAATTATTTAACTCTAGTGTAATTTATATGCCATGGCTTATAGTTTTCTCAATATTTCAATCATTTTTATAAAATCTTAACCACTATCAAAACTTACGTCTGAATATCACATAACAAGTATGCTCTAGCTAGTGTAGAATCTTCAGCAACTTGAAATTGTGACTATTCCCCCTATTTATTTAAGCACTATGTGAGTCATTATAAATTTTTGCCAGCAGTACAATCAAAAGTTGAAAGACATAGTCCCTGTTCCTTGATCTCAGCTTTCCCATCCATCCTATGTCTGCTGTGTATCCTATTTCTATCAATTCTAT
The DNA here is from genome assembly GCF_015220235.1 of Choloepus didactylus. Taxonomy (NCBI): domain Eukaryota; kingdom Metazoa; phylum Chordata; class Mammalia; order Pilosa; family Megalonychidae; genus Choloepus; species Choloepus didactylus. The sequence goes on from NC_051308.1 coordinate 23,520,501, forward strand.
GGCCTGGTCCTGAGTGACTGCAATATCCTTTGGATGCATCTAACACCAAAACTTAGTTTTCATCTCTCAATGTCTTACCTTTAATAACTCTTCTCAGAGTCATCTGTTTTGGTTGTTGAAATGCAAAATCTTTGGGGCTAAGTCTCAGAAAACTGAATTTCAAATTTACCTTGAGTTATATGTGTATTCACATACAACTACCCTAATATCTTAGTTCCTTTAATTTCCCACCTCTGGAACCCTTAATTTTTAGTCATACAATCCAGTAGTCAATCCCATTCTTATTATCACTCACAATTGCTGACCATCTGAAAACTTAGCTCTATTATTTTATTATCCAACCATTATCCATGTATTATTACTATACCTATTCTTCATCTTCATAGTGACCTCTCACTACTAATTATTATTTTACCAGGAGGTTCATCTCAGCCCTCCAAGAACGCAGTCACATTGGATGTTTACATTGGTATTTGCTATTATTGGTTGACTCCTAAACAGTGGCAGGAGCAAGATCAACCTTGGTGAAGGGAAAACTCATGCTGTTGTTAGGAAATATAATCTCCATCCCAGCTGCCATGCTCACCTTGTCCATGAGCTCATTGAGTAAAGTTAATATTCACAGAAAGTCACATGGCCCTCTTGAGTATGCCCTTGCTGGTAGGTGCTGCCATATGACTGAGGTCTGGCAAAATTAATTTAGGTGGAAGTGATGTATGTCACATCCACCTGAAAGTGGAGCACGAAATATTCTCATAGAGTAAAATAAAAATATCCTCATACACTGTGCCATTCCTAAAGATCCATATATCCATTTACCTTCCCCCACCCATCCTCTTTATCACCAAACTTCTTATTTTGCTTTCTCCATGAGCATGACCATCTAGCTGGAACATTGAACACTGCTCATGAATTAGTGCATATTTGTAAGTTGGACCATCTCCCGTTCCAGGCAAGGTGAATGAAAATGATGGGTTTCTCTTTTCCAATAGATACTCAGGGAATCCCAAAGTAGAGCTGTTATGCTGTAGCAGTACACATTCAGATGATGTAGCGTATGCTACAGACCCACATATAAACTGGAATCCAGTATTTTTCATCTTCAGTCAGCAGGTCAGAAGGAACTCTCCATGAGACCTTAAATGAAAGTTAACGAGGTGCTTAGGCAAATTATATCCCAGGCCTATTTGAACCTTACCTTATATATTTCTTTAAAACTTATGATGTACTGTTTCTATACACATATAATTATGTTTTGATGAGTCAGACTTTTTTGATTGACGGCTTAGGGCACTTCATCACATGTTATCTCATAATCAAACTTGCTATTTGTTATGTCCAGAATCCAGAAAGGTTTGTCAAGCATTGTTCATTTTTTCTTAGAGATAAAGTCTGCAAAGTACATTAACTTATCAGAAGACTTGGAGGATATTTTAACAAGCTTCAAATCAATAAATTCCCTAAATTTAACCAGTGGGATGGACCCCTCTAACTTCATGAAGTTTGTCTCCCACCCACTGGTATATATGTTTCCTTGCAAAGCACTTTGCATATTTGCTAATTCCCTGTGACTAAACTGTATTGGCATAAGATGGTGGGTCAACATGATGTTCTGTAGGATAGCAAAATAGTTAAGGTTCCTTCAGAGTAGATTATGGCAGAGAAACCTAAGCTTTGATATAGCCTTGATGGAAGATGGTAAAGAAATACTGTTGTCCCTGATAGATGAATTCAAACTGCTTCTGATGATCTGTGTTAATAATTATAACAAACAATAATTTCAAAACTGTCTTATCTGTATCTGTATACTAGATTTTGAGGGCTATAATTATTTGCATCATTAAAATGATTATATCTGGAACAGGACCTGCAACTGGAATTACTTCCTGAATAAGTGGATGATACCCTACTGTCATTCTTTAAAATCCTGCATTGGTCATATAAATGAGTAAATGAGTTAATTGGACTACCATAGGAACTGCTATTAAGTTGGTGGAGGTCTTGATACCAGAGGCTTACAACTTGTTTTCTCTCCTGTGATAATATTACCTAGTCTAATAGTGAGGGAGCAATTGTAGATACTTTGCTTTTTGGGGGATGGGGGGTGGGAACCATCATTCAAATTTCCAAAATATTAATTCAGGAATTGTGTATATAACAAAAGTTTGAGACCTTGGATCCACTATATGCAAGTATCAAAACAAAACTCCTTTTTCCATCTCTGATTAATGGACCAGAGTAACGTTTTCTGTGCTCAAGGATTTATATAACTCAGAGTCAATAAATTCCCCAAATTATGTTTTATTTGAATATTTTCACAGGCCCTTCTAGGGAAGGATAGGAAGAATATTAAGTGTGTATACTTGTAGAATGTTGCAGATTTTCTTATGTTGATGAAACTTTCCTTTCATTCACATACTCTTTGTGTATTGATTCAGATATGGAAACTGAGTAAGAGACCTTAACTCTCAAGGAAGGGTCTCAGTTCACCAGATGTACATTTTTTTCCACTCATACATATCAAATAAACCTTCAGCACATTGTACAAATATTAAAGTTCTTAGTGCATAATGATCAGTCTACAACCAACCACTGGAAATCCCTGAAGGTCATACCATTATGATTTCTCATCTAGCCCTGAAATCTAGAACAGAAAACACACAATTTTTCCCTGGTGGTTAAGAGCTGGAACTTGTGTCTTCCACTCCAGGAACCCAACTTCATTGAAATCAAAGACACAATTTAGTGGGGCATCTTCTACTTTCATTCTTGGTCTACAGAGCACAGCTGTCAGAAGTTCAAAAGCAAAGCATTTTAAGAAAGCTTTTATTCCCCTCCAATTAATTTCTCTATAATGGGATAAGTTTAGAACTGTTTGACTATGTTATCATTGCAAACATTGTATCACTAAGTTTTGGATCCCACCCTCTCCTTTTTATCAATGTATGTATACATTGCAACCATACCCTGTGATGCAGGGGAATGTTTAAAAGGGTCGGAATGTTTTTGAACATACACAGACAACATCTCAAGCAAGTTAAATGAGCCAGTACATTTCCTTAATCATTAAGACAGTTTAGTTTTCCTATTAATGGTAAAAGTTGACAGGTATTTTGGTACTATAAACATAAAATCTACCATTACAAAAATCCTCAGCTCTCTTCAGCAATTGTTTTAGACTTTTCTACTCATGCTTCTCTGATAGTGATTTCAAGCCTTCTCCTTTATCTTCAAATCTATAACTCCCATTACTTCCACTTCCCACTTTTAAAAAATTACATCTATTTCAAGATAAAAATGAAAGTACAAACATAAAGACACCCTTAACTACAGACACTAAACCTATAAAATCACCTGTATGCATACCCCAACTGTTTTAATTTCCTAGTGCTCAAGCAAATGCCATGAAATAAGTTGGCTTAAACAATGGGAATTTATTAGCTTATGATTTTGAGGCCGAAAGAAAATCCAGATTAAATCTTCATCAAGGTGTTGCTTTCTCTCTAAGACTGTTGGGTTCTGGGGCTGGCTGCCAGCAATCCTTGGCTCCTCTGTCACATGGCATGGCACACGGTCTCTCCTTTCCCTTCTGGATCGCATCAATTTCGACTTCTGGCTGCTTTCTTTGTGGCTCTGTCTGAATTTTATTCCATTTATAAAGGACTCCGGTAATAGGATTGACTCATCCTGATTGAGGTGCTCTACACCTTCTTAACTGAAGTAGCCTCATCAAAAGGTCTTACTTAACAATGGGTTCACACCCACAGGAATAGATTAAATTTAAGAACATGTTTTTCTGGGTTACAGACAGCTCCACACCACACAAACTTTACCAATTTACTTCAGCTATAGTGGAGAAGGTGTTTCTTTTCTTACATATGTGCTCTGGATATCTTAGTTTCTTAGTTTATTAAGAATTTGATTTAATTATCTTTGATATATCCTGTATCTTTATTCATTGATTGGCTTATTTCTTCATCACTTTTTCTGAGTCATTCATGTTTCTTTAAAACATGCTTAAATTTTTCTCACTTTAATATTTCTAATGATAAACAGATACCCAAGCTCTCTGACCTCTTATTTCCTTTTAGCTAGTGTTTTCTTTTCATAAACATGGTTGTTTAAAAAGTTGTCTATATTTATTATCTTTACTTTCTTATTTCTAATTCGATTTTCATGCTATCACAACCCAACTTTCTAACCCATCAACTTAACCAAAACTGCCGCTTCATCCAAAAATAACAGTTTTCATGTCCACTGATAGCTCTAGAAGTTTCTGATATTAAAATTATTTATTTCTTAGTGAGCACTCATTGCATGATATTTTCTCATATCTCTCTGGGGATATTAATGACGTATTTTAATAATTTTAATGCATTTTCCTATAGGAACGCTATAACCTTGTAAGCTTTTCTTTCCTGTGTTGTTTCTTATACTTGTATGAGACCATTAGTTTTAACAAAAGATTTGTAATTCTTAACTATCTGTTCATACTTCTTTATGAGCATCGATTCAGAATCATGTTGGTATATGGATTTTATTTCACTGGCCAATCAGAATACAAATTCACCAGGGTTTGAATATACATTTCTATTATAGGAGATCTGATTTCCAATATTTTTCAGGAAATACTGGGGATGCTTATCCCAGAAGGTAGTGTGAACTGTTGATTTCCTGTGTATTGCAGCTTCACTTTTCATTGGAAAATCTTTTGCAAAGTGGGTTCTGGCTATGTTTCCCTATGCTCAAGTCCCTCTCTGAGGACCTCCTTTGTCGAAAATTCTACTTCATAAATTTGCAGGCATAATATTAAATGTAGGAAGTTACTTGAAATTTTGAGGGTTTTCTTAGCTGTTCTGAGAAATTCCCATGACCCACTATTGTCCTTGCATTTCCTATGTCTACTTTGGAGGTTATTTTGGCAAAATTCTGTCTTTGGGAAACTATTCTGTAACATATATTAGTCTTTGTATTTTTAGCTACTTGAATTTTGCAACTTACCTGGTTAAATCTTTCTTGTTTCTGCTTAAACTACTATTTATTTTTAAATTTAACTCTCTTTCAGTTCAAAAATATGCAAATACTTCAGGAAATCCTAATATACACTCCTGGTCATTATCACAAGTTATTCAGATGCTAAGAGATTATTTCATAAAATTGATTCTCAATATTTTTTTCTATATTTCATATGCTTATAATATGTGCATATAGACATTATGAAATTCCATATATCCTAGTATTTTCTCTGTGTTTGATCTGCAGTGGCAAACTTTTCATATTTCTCTGGTCTCCTCAGAATTTATTTATGTATGACCTTAATTTAATAGGATCAGTCATCACAATGAGATTTGAAAGGAAGAAGAGATATATACATGCATTCTACTAGTTATAAGTATAAGTCTATAATTTGCTTTTGCCTTTCTGTTTCACTTAATAAAATGCAATATCCATGAATTGAGGGACTCAAACGTTAATATCCTTACTATTTAGCATGGGCCTGGAGTTTAATACGTAATAAATGAAAATGTGCAAAATAAATACACTTTAGGTGCTCTAGTAAAAGAGGTACAAATTGTTATTTTGCTTCTTACACCATCAAATGGCTAGCTGATTATGAACATACTCTCCAAACTACTTTTGTGTTTCTACGTGGATTACTGTCTTTAACAGTGCTGTGGAACCTCTGTGTTCTGGATACTCGGGCTAGATGCTCAGCCACCTGCTTTCCCTTCTCTGTTGGAGTTGACCAGTTATGGCCAACAGAACATAGGCAGAAGTGTGGCCCTTAAATCCCCCTGTGAGGTAACAGGCTAGTTTTTTCTCTCCCATTCTTTGGAAGAGTTTTGAGGAACAGAACCACACAATGGTATCAGATTAGATCCCCAATGCAGCCCTGACCTACATCTGATGGTAACATGAAGGAGTCATTAGATTTTGCTGTTTTAAGCCACTGAAATTGGGTATCACCTGCCATAAAAACTAGTGAGTGGTAATAAAATCTAAAACCAGAATTTTTTTCAGTCATAAATTAGACACTGTGTGGGTTCTCCAGGAAAGAATCTCTGCACTGGAGAATTGTATGCAGGTGACTAGCTGAGGTATGCATTTGGGAACAAGGCCTATAAGGCAATTTCAGCTGACCTCTGGGGAGCACTAGATCTGGGATCACAAGGGAGATGGGCCTTTATACCTCCTCATCAAGGCTGCCCTTGGAGAGAGATCATAAACATGGGCAAGGAAGTTTCCTTCATCTGAGGATAAATCCTGAGCAGAGAAAAATCTATGAGCCAATAACAGGCAACAGGAAAGGAAAGCTTTGGTTGGTGCATCGGAGCATCTGCTACTATATGTTATCACTTACATATGTATGTGCCCCACATATTGTTTACTTTTGCTTTATTTTAACTTTATACAAAAAACTATGTATTTATACTATTCTGGTACTTTACATTCAAGCATCAATATAGTTCTATGGTCATCTGCTGGTTAAATGTAATTATAGTTATTATATTTTCTTTGCTGTGTCATACTCAATTGACTATGAAAAAATATTTTGACATTTATATTTTGCTGGTATGAGAACATTTTAGAAGGTTTTTATGGTTATAAAGAGTATTTTTATATATCCTGGTGCACTTAGTGAGGGTTCCTATAGGATATAGATCTAGAAAGTGTAATGGGTAATTGCTAGATCTTTGGCTACGATAACAATCAGTGAATGTTGGTTTTGAGCTATCATATGTAGTATTACAGCTGCTGATTGCTAACAGTTTTTCAGTTTTTCTATTCCTGTGAGTATTTCTATATTTCAAGGTAAGTCTAAGAGTGTGTATAAAGTTTGGGAAAATAATATCCATAAAAATTATTCAGCAATGCATTACCTTAAATCATATTTTCAAGCAAACAGGAACTCTTCTATAGTATAAAGTGTTGTTTCAAATAATATTTACTTAAAAGGGAAATTTGTTAGCTCAAGTAAGAAGAAAGCCACAAAATAATTTATGTTAAACATGCTGAAAGTAATGATGGAAGATATGAAACTATGCAAATCAAAGTCTGATGTGATTTCCTTAATGTACATTTATTCATGTTTTCCTTGTTCTCCTTTTGTTCCTATGAACTCCTCTTGCTGCTATGTTTCCTGCCATTGTTGTCTAACCAGCTATTCATTAAAATTCATTGAATAGAATAAGGTCAAAGACAAGGTTATTTATAGATACCTTCATGTACAACCCGCTATTAAATTAACTAAATGAATTGTCGGAGATGCCACACTTTGAATTTTTTTCCTTTTTAATGAGGAAGATAGAAAATGCTTAGCCAAAATCAAGATTCATTATTTTAAAAATACTCATGCTTACGCATCCAGTAACTGATGATTAAATATTTTCTGGAATATTTATTCACAGTGAACAAACTCATTTGGATCCTGGTAATCTGCACTTAGCTAGATACATACATGCACACAAAATCCTTCCAATAATCCATTATATTATAGTTCTTATCAATTGACTTACTAATTTCCAGTACTGAGAATCTTCTTAATTTTGAAATTATGAACATCTATTAGTTTCTGTTCTAGTACCCTTTACTTTCTTCAGTATTTTACATAGACTGTGAACAGCCATTTGTCAAGATCATCTGAATCATTATTTAATATTGTGGAATATAAATTATGGGGGAAAAGATATTTGAAATGGTTATAGTAATTATGTCTAGATTAATTTAGCTCATCTTCCATTTTGACCCCTCCCTTTGGCCTTATGATGTAAAACATATATGTGGCAATCTTTAAGACCTCCATCTTCAAGACATATGATTAAGGGAAAAAACAGAAAGTACAGACTTTCAGGATGTATACAAACATGGTTGTGTGCACACATACACACTTAAATATACATAAAATTATAATAGCATCTCAACTGATTTTTAGAATGATCTAGGGGTCTGATGTGGGAGTGGAGTTCATGACTCAGGCTTGTTTGAATTTTTAAATTATGTGCATGTATTATATAGTGTCATTTGAACATGTTAAATAGAGAATGTTTAAATCTTTAAATTCTCTCGGACAGGAGGACATATTTATAATTGAAAATTAATTGCAATATACCCAAGCTTCAATATCAAATTAGATATAAAATGGTATTTAGATAAGCAAAAAAGTACCCAATCAGTGAATAAACAAATTTGAGATCCTGTTGTAAATAACAAGGTACAAATAATGTTATGGAGGAAATAGAAAAAACAGGGCAGACAAAAAAACAGAATCATTCAACTGAAGGTAGGAAACAAGAAGAATCCATTATTTTTTAAAATAAATGATTTGTTTTCTGTACTTTTTAGTCGAAAGATGTGGAAGCTGCCTTTATGGTGTCATATATAAAATAAAGTGCAGTTTTGATATTGGCTTCAGTATTAAAAATGAGAAGATTGTAGGACACAATTAGGATTTTTGAAAAAAATGTTTTATATTGAAAATGTAATTAAATGAAAATATTTATTATTTTATATCCATTGAGATTTTCACTGTAGGATTGATTATTAATGTAAATAACAGGACATATCCTCTTAGGGGTTTCTATGAATAGCTTCTCAAAAACTTCATTACTTCTTCAACGTCAAATATAAAATTTAACATATATATTCATGTTAAATATAAATCTTGTCAGATATTAATTTCCAAGTATGCCCAAATCAATCAATACAAGCTTTATTTTTAACTTAGTGTGTCCTAACTTATTAAATCTGAGTGTTCCTAGGTAGAAAATGTACATAAAAAATTCCTTCTCCAAATTATAATTATCATTCATGTAATAATTTTTGTTTGCTACAAAGAATATGTTTAAGCAAATTCAATTCAGCTTGTGTTGGCTAGATCACCTAAATGGAATTTTCTGGAGTGACCCTATCTGACTGCCCAGGCAAGATACCTTAAAAAAAAGGGGGAGGTTAATTGAACTGCTGTAAGGCAGGAGGTTCCCAGAACTGAAATTGCAAGAAAAATGGGAAAGAATTGCAGAATGAGGGAAAGAATTTAAACAAATCATGGGATCTGGGGAGAGAATTCTGAACAAAAACAAACAGAAAGGATCAAGATTCCCAGAGAAGGAACAGAGGAAAGGTAGCTTTCTCCTGTAGGTAAAATGATTGCACAAAATGTTCAATCTCAAAAATTATAACACATATCCAGGGCAAGAATCAGATGAAGAAGAACTGAGCCCCCAGTGGCTAAAACTGGACAATTTGAGTCACAAATAATGACAGTATTAGATAATAAACAAAATAATAAAGTAAATATCCATGGGTCCATACTGAAAAAAAAACAGCAATTGAATGTATGTAAATCAAGGAGAAGGACAGATCTTCCTTACTAATAAAATACAATTGTATATATGATAACTTTACAGTAGAGTAACTGGACACAACTAACATCTTAACCAAATAATCAAAGCTAACATTGCAGGTAACTGGACAAAAGGTAGCAGGGGGCCTCCTAATATACACTGAGAAGAGCTTGCATCTGGTCGTCTGCAGACATGAATCCAGTCACGGGAACACTCCAGACAAACTAAAGGTCATTTTATAAAACAACTGGCCTGTTTTGCTCCATAATTACAATGCCATGAAACTGTTCCTAATTGAAAGATAGTAAAGAATTATTAATCTTACACTTTCTGGGAGAAAACTGGGAGAAGTAAGACTAAATTTTCTATATTAGGTAATAATAGAGTATCAGCGATAATCTCTGGATTTTGATACTTCTACTTTGTACAAGAGAATTCCTTTCTTTTAGGAATTACCCATTGTAGTTTTAGACATATATGGGCATCATGGTCTCAAGTTACTCTGAAGCAGTTTAGAAAAATAAATTTTATTGAAAGAGAGAGATTGAGAAGGACTGAGAGACAGAGAGAGAGGAAGTGACAGAGAGAGAGATAAACAGTAAGACAAAGAAACAAAGAGAAGTTATTATTTGGGGGAAAATTTGTAAATTCATTTATTGTTTCTTGGCTCACCTAATTTTAAAAACAATTTCATTGTGTCTGTTTAGTTTTATTATTCACTTCACCTAAATTAAAGATATATTTGGCAAAAATTCTTTCTAATCATTCATTATTTTAACTTCACCTGTATCTGTAATAATGCCACACCATTTTATTCCTGACAGTGTTTATTAGTCCATGTCCCATATTCACCACATTATATTTTTCTTTGGGATCAGTACTTTGAATCTCAATTTGTGACTTCCTGCATTTTAAAGAACACACCTGTCTACTTACTTCATCAGCATCAATTGCAGAGAAGCCTTTAATAAATCATGTTTGATGATTATGCCACTAAGGAGAACAGTTTTCTCTACTTTATGTGACTAAGGTTATTGATAGAGTGTGTCTTTTTAAATATAATTTTCAGGTGTCTCATCAACACAATTTCAGAAATATCAATCTTGAAGTCAGAGGTGAATTTATAATACATCATTTCAATGTCATTATTTTTAGCAGTCCAGCAATTCTGAAAATATTAGACAAGAAATCAAACTCTTCAACATTAGGAGCTATTCTTCTTTTTCTATAATAATACTTTTTTTGTCTTAAAATCCTTTTGAGTATGTAAATGAAATTGTACCAACTTCATTTCATGTTTACAAAGTATGTCTTTTTCCATTCCTTCTTAAATTAAATTTTTTTTATCAGAAAAGTTGTGGGTTTACAAAATAATCATGCATAAAATACAGGAAACCCACACAGCACACCACCACCAACACCTTATATTGGTGTGGAATGGATGACAGCAATTTTTATAATTGTACTTTTTTTTTAACAGTACTTACCTTTGTTACAATGGAAAGATTATTAAAATCATGCTATTATCTATCGTCCATAATTTACATTAGGTATATTTTTCTCACATATCACTCTGTTATTAACACCATGAATTAGTATCAGACATTTGTTATAATTGATGAAAGAACATTCTTACACTTGTCCTACTAACTACAGTCCCAAGTCTATAGGAGGGTTCACTGTGTTGTATAGTCTTATGTTTTCGCCTTTAAACTTTAAATTTTATTCTAGTAATACATACATCCTAAAGTTTCCCCTTTAATTACATTTACCTCTGTAATTCAGTGCTGTTGAATACACTCACAATAATGTGCTACCATCACCATCACCCATTTCCAAACCTTTATCATCAACATAAATAAATTCTGTACAAGTATCAACTCCATATTCTCTAGTCCCAATCTATCTCCTGGTAACCTATATTCTAGACTTTATGAGTTTTAACTCTATTTTAACTGGTTCATATCAGTGAGATCATATAGTATTTGTCCTTTTGTGTCTGGCTTGTTTCACTCAACATAATGTTCTGAAAGTTCACCCATGTTACCACATGCATCAGGACTTCATCCCTTTTTATAACTGAATAATATTCCATTGCATGTATATACCAGATTTTGTTTATCATTCATCAATTGATGGACAACTGAGTTGCTTCCGTCTTTGGCAGTTGTCAATAATGCAACAAAGAACACTGGTGCTAAAATATCTGTTGAAGTGCCTGTGCTCAGTTCTCCTGGGTATATACCTAGTAGCAGGATTGCCAGATCATGTGTAATTCTATACTCAGCTTCCCAAGGAACTAACTGCCAAACCATTTTCCACAGCAGCTGCACCATTTTGCATTCCTACTAGCAGTAAATGAGTGTTTCTATTTCCCCACATCCTCTCCAACACATGTAGTTCCCTGTTTTTAAAAAGTAGCCATTCTAGTAGGTGTGAAATGATACCTCATTGTAGTTTTGATTTGCCTTTCCCTAATAGCCAGTGATGCTGAGCAACTTTTCATGTGCTTTTAGCCATTTTTATTTCCTTTTTGGAGGCATGTCTATTGAAGTCTTTTGCCCATTTTTTAATCAGGTTGTATGTAGTTTTATTGTTGATTATTGTGGGATTTCTTTATGTATTCGGAATATTGAACCCTTATTGAATCTGTGGTTTCCAAATATTTTCTCCTGTTAGGTAGGTTGTATTTTCACTTTTGTGGCAATTTTTAGGGGGTACCATTTATCTATTTTTTTCTTTGGTTGCTTGTGCTTTGTATGTAAAGTCTAAGAAATCGTTGCCTGCCACAAGATCTTGAAGGTGCTTCCCTAAATTTTCTTCTAGGACTTTTATTGTCCTCGTTCTTATATTTAGGTCTTTGATGTGTTTTGAGTTAATTTTTGGATATCATGTGAGATAGGGGTCCTCTTTCATGCTTTTTGATTCTGTATGGTCACACAAGGTCTTCCTAATATCCTTTAACTCTTTAGTCATGTTTTCCTTCATCTCCTTGAATTGATTTAGGAGATTTGTTTGAACTTTTTGATAAATTCTTTCAAATTCTGTGTCTCCTCTGAGTTTTAATTTCTTCCCTTGACTGGGCCAAATCTTCCTGTTTCTTATTATGGCTTGTACCTTTTTGTTGATTTCTAGTCATCTGACTATCTTGATGAGTTTATTCTGAAGGTCAGTTCTCTCTCTTGCCTTGGGTTTTATTGATGATTGGCTTTGTGTTAAGGCTCTTCCCTGATGCTTAGTCCACCTTATTCTAGACCTTTAGAATAGTCTGTGTTTTACTGATAAGATTTTGTCAGTTGATTATATTTGCATAGGTCTATTTCTGGCTTTATATTATCTACTTGTATATTATTTCAGTAATACCATACTACCTTGATTACTATAGCTTCTTATTGTCTTGAAATGGGGCTGTAGGGGTCCTTCAACTTTGTTTTTCATTTTCAAAATTATTTGACTATTTTGGATCCTTTGCATTTCCATATAAATTTTAGAATATGTGTGTCAATATCTACAAAAAGCTTACGGGAATTTTTATTTGCATTGTGGAGACTCTCTAGATCAAATTGGGGAGAATAGATACCTAACAGTTCTCAAACATTCAGTATGTGAATGTGATAGATCTCTCCATTTATGCCACAATCTTTCTTTCATTATTTTTTTTTGTAATTTCATCTTATATTTCCTACACTTTTTTCAGATTTATGTGTCATGGTTGGGTGAAGAATGAGGGATAGTCACGTAATTACCAGGTTATAAATCATAAGTGTTCTTAACTCCAAATGGCTTCCTTTCATGAGCAATGCTTCTAATGCATTATTCAAAACCTGTTTGTTATTCTGTAATAAAAACATGTCCTAAGTAGAAGAAAATGGACACTTTGTGGATCTGTGTCAAGTGATTATGATACCTCAAGGAGAATAGCATTTCTCCTTGAGAGAATACTTGATGTTTGCAAATACCTTTGAATCAATAATAAAGTTGGTTAAGATCTATAATTTATATAATTCTATGTTGACAGTCCCACCCTTTGGGTAAATACAATTTCTCACTCAGTTTAGTAAGACCATAATACCAAAACCTGACAACTATATAACAGGAAGGTAAAATTATAGACAAATCTCATTCATAAACATTAATAAGAAAGTCTATAACAAATTATTAACAGAATCCAGAAACATATAAAAAGGATAATATAAAATTGAGCTAATTGTACAAATCTATGCTAGAATTTGAGAATTCTTCAAAGTAATTCACCAAATTGAATTGAGTAGAAAAAGATTTTCTGATCATATCAATAGATACCAAATAAATATTTAATGAAATTTAATATCCATTCAAGCTAAAAACCTTTAAAAAATTAGGAATATAACAAGAAAGAAAAGAGTTGATAGCCCTTCTGTGGCCTTTCTTCTAGCTTCAGAAAACTCCTCCTTCAGAAATAACTTAAGGGATGTATATTGGAACCAAACTAATTGACAGTCCTGATGAATTTCTCATGTACTGACTGAGATTGTTTATTGAGTGACCTGTAATTGATGAGATGCAATAGCATAGAAAATGGAAAGAAATGATGTACCCTGTGGGCCTATGCATCTAGTAATGAGTAAAAGCACAAGAGAATTCAGCTCATCAGCTCATCAGCTCATCAGACAGCCCTGAGCAGAGGTGGCTGTGCTGATTCAGATATTATATGTCTCTCCAAAAGACATGTTTTAACCCAATCTTGTGGGATATTTGGATCCGGTTGGGTGACTCAACCAAACATAGGTGATAATTTTTATTAGATTATTTCCATGGAGGTGTGGCCCCACCCATTCAGCATGGGTCTTGATTAGTTTACTGGAGTCCTGTAATAGCTCAGACAGGGGGAGCTTGGTGCTGCAGTTGAGAGAGGCATTTAGGAGATGGCCTTTGAAAGCAGTTTTTGCTGATGCTTTGGAGATGCTAGCACAGAGCTTTCTCCAGAGACTCTGAGAGGACAAAATGCCCCAAGAACAACATTTTAGAGGACACCATTTTTAAACACAACCTGGAAACAAAGAAGATGCCAGCCACGTCTTCCTAGCCAACAGAGGTGTTCCAGATGCACTGGCCATTCTTCAGTGAAGGTACCCTATTGTTGATGCCTTTGTTTGGACACTTTTATGGCCTTAGGGCAGTAACTTGGTAACCAAATCAAACCCCCTTTATAAAAGCCAATCCATTTCTGGGGTTTTGCATAATGGCAGCATTAGCAAACCAGTACAGTGGTCTGTATCCACTTAGGGTCATCTAAGTTGACAACATGTTTTCTAAGTGTAATGCAATTTGGGGACATCAGAAGCTGCTTGTGGGAATCAAGATTATTCTGCTATGTTATTACCATACATTCTGTGTTTTCTCTCCTTATCATTTCTTAAAGTTTATACTAAAATGTGAAGGGTAATCAGTGAAGTCCATATAATATCTATATTATAGATAATGCAAACAATGGAGAAAGCACCAACTAGTATGATTTAAAAATACTAAGACTGAAAAGGAAGCAAAATTTGCACTTTCACAAGTAACAAAATTATTTATGTAACATATTCAAAAGTATGTAAATATAGGATATTAAATATAATAAATGAATTTAACAAGTTTGCTAGATCCAAGGTCTATATCCAAAAATAAATATATTCCTATTCATTATTACAAAAACAGAAAAAGTACGTTTTAAAAGTATTATTTGTAAGCATTAACTATGTAGGAATAAATGTAAAAAATTAAAAGAAAATGAAGAAAACTAAAGAAAACCTAAATAAATAGTGTGATACATCATGTATCTGAATTGGATATTTCAGTATTACAGAGATATCAATTCTCTTCAAATTGATCTATAGATTCAGTAAGAGCCCAACGAAAATCCTAGCAGGATTTGTAAAATGTATAAGCTAATTATACAATTTTGTTATGAAACTGCAAAGGATCAAATAGATCCAAAACAAACTTGAAGAAAATAAAATTGAGGACTTATTCCAGCAGATACTATGATTTATTATAATGATATTAATTAGTATAGTGTGGTATTTGCACAAATATAAACAAATCAACCATTAGGACTGAATAAACTTCAAATACACAGCTGCACGTAAACCGATATGAGATTTTTTATAATATGATAGTAAAGATTAATAAGTAAATGGATATCCTTCTATCAAATATTGCTTGGAAAATTGGACAACCATTTTGAAAAAAAATGAACTTTACTGGGATCACACAAGCTTCCAGATTAGGGAATCGCAACATTTTTCTTACAGCACTAGATAGTAAGTATTTTAGGCTTTTGAGCCAAGGGGCAACAACTTGTTTATTTATACAGATATTATATAACCATTTAAAATGTAACCATTTAAAAATATAAAGGCCATTCTTAGCTCACATGACATAAAAAAACAAAGAAATAAACAAGCAAACAACAGGTGTTGATCAGATTTGGCCCTTAGGCTCAGTTACTGATATTTGTTCTATATGAAAACATAAGAGAAGGTCTTTATATCCTTTAGGTAGGCAAATATTCCATAACATTTTCCAGAAAGCATAACCATATAAAAATCATAAATTGAACTGAAATTAGCATCTTTAGTGAAAAAAAGAAAAAGTCATGATTAAGAGATTCTAGAAGCAAGCCTATGAATATGATGCTTTTACAATACATATATAGGTAAAGGCTTGCATCTAAAGTATAAGAACTCCAACAAATCAATATGTAAAGGACAGAAAACAGTATAAAAATGGGCAAGAAACTTCAGCAGGCACTTCAGAAAAAATAATATCCATTGCTCAATTCTATGTATAATCAGAAAAAATACAAATTAAATGAAAATAGATTCTATTACACGCCCACAAGGCAGGCATAAATTAAAATTACTGACAATGTCACATGTTGGCCAGGGTGTGGAACAACTGGAATTTTCTTACACTTCTAGTAGTAGTGAAAATTAATACATATATTTTGGGACACTATTTTACATTTTCTATTTAAATTTAATATGTGCATGACAAAATACTTAGCAATATCACTCTAAGGCATATAGTGAACAAAAATGAATTCATATTTTCACCAAAATACATGTACAAGGATGTTTATAATAATATTATGTGTAATTAGCAAAAGCTTAAGAAAGCCCAAATGTCTGTCTACTATAGAAAGGCTAAATTATATCAATGGATGATGAACTACTATAAAGCAATAAACATGAGCAAACAGCTACCACACGTAAAGATTCATTTCACAAACACCATATTGAGCAAAAGAAACCAGCAAAAATAATGTACTATTTTATCCCATTGTAAAAATTAATAAATAAATAAAACAAATGGGTAGAATTAATCACTTGCATTTGATATCAGGATAGTGGTTACCTCTGAGGAGAAGGAAAGGAGAAGTAATTCAAAGAGGACAACTCTGGGGTATTGATAATAGTTAAAATTTTGAGTTGGGTGGCAGTTATATGAGTGTGCTACTTTGTGATAATTAATCATTGTGTAAATTTCTTTCTTTTCTGCATTTTTGCTTAAATCAATAGCCCAACAAAAACATGTTTAAAAATGAAGTGAAAACTTAATTCTCTCAAAATAAATATTTTACAGGGAAAATAGTTGCTAAAAAATCCCCATTTTTCAGTAGGTCACTCAGTACTTCTTTTCTCCATGCAACCTCCCTTGATTGTGCTCTCGCTGGGTAAGCATTTGAGGATGTGATAGATGCTACATTTCTCATAGATGCAAAAACATTACTGAGCACATAGAGACATCATGTAGGAAAATAGTCCTGGACTCAATGCCAAAATGCCACAGCTGAAGCCTTTGCTCCAAAACCTATTATTTGGCAAATTCTTGCCAAAGTCACTAAATCACTGGAGACATAGGCTGGCCCCTTATCTACTGCTCGATATCCTC
Source organism: Choloepus didactylus (assembly GCF_015220235.1). Lineage (NCBI taxonomy): Eukaryota > Metazoa > Chordata > Mammalia > Pilosa > Megalonychidae > Choloepus > Choloepus didactylus. The sequence continues at coordinate 23,537,765 of NC_051308.1, forward strand.
CACATCAGGAATCATCTTCTAATTCATGGAAAAATGCAGTAGACATTATTTCATTAAGGCTGTAGAGTTCATCTCTGCTTTCATTTGTGTTAAAAGCATCCGTACATTACCCATCTGTTACTGGTTTGAAATCCCTTCTGGTTTACTGAAAATAGTTAATTGTCTTGATTCCTTCTTTGTGATATTTTCACTATCTTATCTGAGAATTTTTCTGTATCTGATAAGCTACAATAGGGAGAAGCATTGTCCAAACTCATTTATCAGTTATTGTATGGACATAGACTTGCAGTTTTCAAGCTCATAGCTTTTGACAAGTGTGATAGAGATACATGTGTTATTCCATGATCTTCATCACTTACATTACCTAACCCAGATGTGCTATCTCTGAGTGAGTGATTTATTTTGAAAATATGATTTTCCCAACTATCACCACAAGTGTCTAGGCCCTATTTTGAATGCCTTTATGGTATTCACATATGAAAAGAGATCTCTGAATCATGTATGTCTCTCCTAGCATTGTTTAAATGAAATAAATAAATTATTATTACCTAGATACTGGTTTGAATCTAAAATTTCAGACTTTGCCACATTATTCTTTATTTTCCTGAAATGTTATATTAAAATAACTTAGGAAAAATACTGAAAAAATTGTCAAATTGATGCTAGTTAGATTTCATTAATGTAAAAAACAAACTGGTAGTGGATTTTTACTAGGGGATCAAGTTAAGAAATTTGATGCTATAAAGATTATCAGTAAGCAATAATTTCACGTGTCATAAATCAGTTGCCACTATCAAGAAGCCCCAAACACTTCCTTTGAATGTTAAGTTAAATAGAAAGCTTATCATACTTGGGGTAATGGGAGATACCAGGGCCATTAAAAACAAACAAAAAACACCCTTAGAAGATGAGCTCAAATTTTGGGATAGCTATGAGCTCCCATCTTCTAAATTTTATTCATAAAAAAACAAGAGGAAACAACAGAGTGGATGGCTGAGAAATAAACTTTGATGTCTGAAAGAAGGCCAAATTTGTGCTTATGATATTTATTCAGGCAGTTACTTGCATGGATGCCCAAAGTAACTTTTGAGCAAGATAACAGTATGAAAGCAGAGGTGTAATGTGCTGTCTTTCCATTCCTGTTTAAACAACCAACAGACTGCAAATAAAAGGAAAATTAATGAGAGCTGTGCTTAATTCTAAGCCACAGACTTTGAGGCATTTGTTATAGATATTTCTATGTATAGTGTGACTCAGGAACATACTGTAAATTAAAGATTAGAGTGCAGAATATGCATTTAGGAAATCATCCCAGGAAACAAAGGAAGGACAGTAGGGAGTTGAGGCAGAGAAGAGGAGGAAACCAGTAAAGGATGTGTTAAGATAGTTATAACTCTGGGCAACTGGAATTTATTAAAACTGACAACTCTGGAGACACAAAAGAACATGCCTCTCAACAACCCAAAACAAGGCATAAGGAAACTGGTGTATTTATCCACCTAATCCATGTCTGTATTGACTAAGGACTGCTTCTGGGAGCACTAAATCTCTGGAAACTTTCAGGTTTCCCTGAACAGATACTAAGTGTCTCTCTGCAGCCAGATAAAATGCCTGCAACAGAGAATCACAGATGCTTGCAGTAACAACCTTTGACACTTAGAAGTGAATGTGGAGGGCACATGGGCAGGACACGATGGTTTCTGTTACAATTCACCCTCTATGCCACTGAGATATTGCCATGCCCCATGTTAGGCTACTCAGTTCTCTCTTTGATTTTCCAAAATGGTGACAGGTCACAATTAAAAATAATTAATAACAATAGAGGGATTAGTGGAAGAAGCCATATTCCCTATTATTGCATGCAGTCTTGAAACCTTAAGTGATATTCATCAGTTTTCTTCTCTACAACCTAGTCTGTGTTCCCTACATCCTTGGCATATCTGCTTGACGAGGTTGCTTGCCTAATGGGGTAACCCAGATCTTCTTCCCTGAGGGTCTAAACCCCTGGTTGCTGTACCTTTAGAGCCATGATATACTGCTATTCCCTGTTCATGTTGTAGACATATTCTTCTTTACTCCCATTCATAGCACTCTTACCAAGCTAAAGTAACCCTGCCAGTCCAGTAGTTCCTTCTTTGCCTGCTGGCCTACTGACAAGGAACTCAAAATAACCAGGTAAAAACCACACTTTAGATTTAATGATACCTCTATCTATTGGTAAAGGATCCCTTTGGGAAATAGCAGAGACTAATGTTGTAGATCTGGAAAGTGTAAATTACCCAAATGTTTCATTGGGAATGTTGGTGAATTTTAGCTACTCGTCAGTGGTTCAAAGTATATACCACATCTTGAAGAACAATATTCTCAATCCACAGTGTACAGTCCTCAAGCTGACATCTTAAATGAAAATTTAAGAAGTAATTCCAGTATTGTACTGAGTTGGCTGTTTGTAAGTAAAAGCAGAGAGTATTTTCCCATATGCTAGTCAGATGCAATATGAAAATTAAATTTTAAAGGATATTTAAAATAGCATCAACTTATATTAATTTTCTCAAAATTAAATCTAACAAAATAGGTGTAAAACTTTGTGAAAAAAAAATATATAATAAAACAATAAATTGAGAAACAAAATAATCCCATCAATTTTGGTCACTCATGTCATAGTTAATTTTCCACAAATTTTTATACAGATTAAATGCAACATGAATCACAATCCCAGGAGGATTTTGTGTATAATTTGACAAGATAATTAGTTCTAAAAGCCAAGACTTGCTAAGAACAAGGCAGAAGTGTTTGCTTCACCAGCTATCAAGCTATATTATAAAGCTACCCAAATTTAAATGATATGATATTGGCACAGGGAGATATAATTAAATAAATGGAGTTTCATAGAAATCCAAGAAGCAACTGTGAATATATACATGACGTGTAGCAAAACAGATCAATGATGAAAGGATGATTTTTTAAAAAAACAGCTCTAACAATAGGATAAGCTTATATTAAAATATGTAATTGGACCTGTATCTCACACTATATGGTAAAAATTACTTCCAGTGATAGAGGAATAATTTTCACTAGTGGGAAGCAGATTTTGTGGGGGAAAAGTAAAAGTAGAAGTGAAGATTGTAGAGAAAAATAGTACTCAAAGAACATCCTGGCCCTTAAGGAAATAGAAAAAGAGTAGCAAAATAAACTCAAATCAAGCACAAGAAAGGAAATAATAAAAGACTAGGGAGTAAATAAATGATATAGAGAATAGAAAAAACAGAAGAAAATAGAAAAATAGAGAAGAATGATAATACAAAAGTTTTTTCCTTGAAAAGATCATCAAACTTTAGCTACACTGTTGGAGGAAAAAAGGGAGAAGATGAAAATTACTAAAATCAGGAATGAAATAGAGAGTTACTGTCATACTGACTGTGATGATTAAGTTCATGTGGCAACTTGACTAGGTTTTTGTGTCCAGTTATTTGGTCAAGCAAGCACTGGAAGGGTAAGGGTATAACAGAGATGGATTTAAATCATTATATAATTGATTACGTATGTGGCTGGTTACATCTGCACTCAACAAAGGAGACTGCCTTCAGCAATGAGGGAAGTTTTATCCAATCAGTTGAAAGCTGAAAGGGAGAACTGATGATTTCAGCAGTCAGCAAGAATTTCTGTCTCTATTTCTACCAGCCAGCTTTTCATGGGAGTTCATCAAAACCTTCACTGGAGTTTCCAGCTTCTGGCCTTCCCTTCAGAATTTGGACTTGCCAATCCCCAAGGTTTCAAGAGCCAATTTCTATAATAAATATCTGAATATTTACATATATATTTTACATACACACACACACATATCCTGTTGGCTCTGATTGCTGGAGAAGTCACAGATAAATTCCTCAGCAGCCTTCTCCCAGCCCTCACCAACCCCTTTCTTTTCCCCTCTTGCTTATTTTTGCATATGTTCAACATGTTTCCATTTCTACTTGTTTGCATGCGGGTGTGAGGTATGTTTCTATTTTTTCTTGTTTGTGTGCAGTTCATTATATTTGCGTTTCCCAAGAGATGCAGGCAGCCTGGGGGACAAGAAAGATCTCGACCAGCCCCAGCTGCTTGCCAGGGCACATTCACGAATGCTTTCCTGCTCATTGGTGCCCTCCCTCCCCCATCTTCCTGAGGTGTTTAAAAGACTGCACTCAGGTGGGACAAATATTCCTCATTTCTGCTGTGGTGCTGCGGACCCTGTTCCAAACAGTTAACTGCGCTGAGGAAGGAGCTCTCCTCCCTTGCTCTTTTGGATGTTTTGTTCTGTGTAAGTAATGAAGCAATCTTTTGCTTAAAGTCTTTGTTGGGCATGAGCCTGTGTTCCTATGATGCAGTATATAGCAATTCCCTTCACAATGACTAATACAGAGTTGGTAACAAGAGTGGTTCTTGAGAAATAGAATCTATAGCATGAGATTTCTGAGTTGGGTCTGGGATTTGTGGATTTGGTTCTCTAATCTGACTATATTAAAAGCCTCTAATGACTCTATTTCTAATGCTCAAGATGGTACAGATAGTCCATTACACGGATTGACGATAGAAATAATAAAATATCACCACTGGATACTGATACTCAAATGCTTATAAGAGGCAAGGCTCTGGATGACAATGCATTTAGTATCTTAGAGTTTTGTGGAGTTAAAAAGTATAATGATGTTGGCTTGTTTTTCCTAAATATGCTGAATATGGTTGTTAAAGAATGGGATGAGCTCAATGCTTCAAGTTCTCAGGTCAAGCATGTTATGAAAGGCATGAAAGTTCCTTTGTGTGCCTTGAAAGAAACTCTTATTTTTGTAGCTGCAGACTTGATATTTCTGAAAATCAAACACAGAGACTGGTTGTGGGAGTGGCTGAATTACAAAGCAAACAGAATTCCCAACTTTGCAAGGTATTTGCTGTTTAAGTTAGGGCAGTGACTTCAGAAGGAATGGGATCCCGAAAACTGGAATGGGAACATATGTGTTGATAATGCTGTGGAACATTGAAACCCTAGATTTTGCTGAGTCTTCTTTGCCAGATAAACATATTAAACCTCCAGTCTGCCCTGAGGAAGCAGCCATCCCATCTTCACCTGAGGAGATTAACCCTGCTGTGCCTGATAAACCTGTAACTGCCTCCCCTGAGGGTACAACCCTCATACCTCTGCCTGAAAAGATTAACCCTGTTTCATCAGATGAAACTGAAATGAATTGCCCTGAGGTAGTTGCCTTGCAAGACATTGCTCATTCCTCCCATGACCAATCCCCATCACCCATCTTTTATTCCAGACCTATAACTAGACTGAAGTCCCAAAAGGTGAGGTCCAAAATATGACCCATGAGGAGCTGTGCTACACTCCAAAAGAACCGCATGATTTTTCCTCTCTATATAGGCAGAAGTCAGGGAAATATGTGTGGGAATGGATATTTAGGGTGTGGGATAATGGTGAAAGGAACGTAAAGTTGAATCAGACTGAATTTATTGATATGGCCCCTTGAAATAGAAATTGTGGATTCAGTGTTGTGGCTGGAGGGCTTACAAAGGGCTCTAACAGTTTGTTCAGGTGGTTGACCAAAGCCTGGAGCAAAAGCTGGCCGACATTACCTGAAGTTGAAATGCCAGAACTGCTTTGCTGTAATATAGGTGAGAGGATCCAAAGGATTAGAAAGATTGGAAAGATAAGAGTGTATGTAAGACCTGCTCACACATCTCAGGAAGGGCCAGAGGACACACCTTTCAACAGGCTACAAGGAATAAATTTATGAGAGCAGCTCCATGTCCCTGAAGAGCTCTGTGGTTGTTCTTCTCTGTAGATGTGGGAATTGCTGCCACTGAACTTTGATCCTTAAACACAATGGGAATGATCAGGCTAACAGGTTGCAGGAACCAAGTGGCAGCACTTACTTGCTAAAAACAAGGGGGGTGTGGCATCCACAGTGGATGGCAGATTCAAAGCAGCAATCAGAATAGTCTGTCTTGCAGAGACCTATGGCATTAGCCGATTGATCTTGGGGCACCTATACTTTAAATAAAAACTGGGGTCTTTAGGCTGACAGGCTTATTGAAGTACAACTTATGATAGATATTTGAGGAGGCTTTAAATGCTTCCTAGGTGTTTTCTTATTTTGTGCATTCAGCAGATGACACACTGCTGATGTGTCTTTTGATAACAATAAGAACAGAATTTGAGAAAATTATTTATAAAAACATCTTTCAATTTCCTCTTTAACAACTCTATTTCATCACACAGCTGGAGGGTAAGTCTTCAAAAGTTCAAGTTAGTGAGTGCTGCCATTCTTGCACTTTTTCCAACAGGGAGTGACAGGTGAAAATCTTTGCCTCTGAGCATCTGAGGAAAACATTCCATGGTACATAAGGAAGAAGTCATAGCATTAGCAACAGACAGGATCTCCCTCCCTCCCTCCCTCCCTCCCCCACCCACCCTCACCCCCGGCATTGACACCAATTTGTTTTGTTCTGTTAAGATCCTGAATCAATGAGAATATTATCCATGGCAAACTTTCTTCAACAGTAGTTTGCATTAGCATTTTAATAAACTCTGAAGAACACTTATTTCAAAACATCACAATTTTCTTACTAGGGAGTAAGATTGTGACTAAAACTTTGCCAGAATACTTCTGGATGTTTTGAATACATAGTATACTTTAAGTTGTGGTTGTTTCTGATTTTAAACACTGTAATAGCTGACATGGAGACGTTTAATGGGGATTTGGACGAGCCAGTGAATAGAAGCCAGTAAATGGTAAAAAGGAAATGAAACCTAGAAGAATTTGGTAGAAATCTTTTCTACCAGATAATCTGGCACTCACTGTTACAAGGAGAGGTGAGGGAAAGAAATCAACCTATTGTTATTTAGGTTTGATAATGTGATAATCAGAATTTTTAGTAAAATCAAATAATTATATAAAATCATGTGTGAAACATCCAATTATACATTTTTGAAGCTGTAAAAGTCAAGTTTAGTAGTCTTGAAAGATGAGTATGAAATACACTTAAACAGACATTACCAGTCTAAAGAACTAGGTGGTCATATTTGTATAGTGAAAAATAACATTTAGCATCCACACCTGAAAGGATTTTGAGAGGCTCTGATGGACCAACCTATGTTAAAATCTGAGAATTTGCTGAGTAAATTTTCTGATTTTCTTTTTGTGTAATTAGCTTGGATGAGCTAATGTTGAAGTGTCACAGTTCTAAAGCAGGTGTAAGGAAAATAGATCAAGGGAACTGAAATATGCTAGCCAGAAAATTATAATCAATCGGGAGGCAAACATAACTTTTAGGAAATTAATTGGCTTTGGCCATCGGACAGGTTGACAGAGCTAGAAATTGCCATAGAATAATCCTTTTCCTCTGTTTCCTCCCAGTGAGTTTCCCAAAAGGCTGATGTTTTATTTTCCATCTTCTTATCTGATAAGAAAATAGAAAAGACTTGAATAAGTAAGTTCTTATGGTTTTTATTAAATTATAATAGAAATACATAAATACAGAACCTGGTTAAAAAGAGTATAAGATTAGAATAGACCCCAAGGCTTTCTTCTCTGATTCCTTGCCCTAAAAATATTTCTTAGTGTAGTGTTTGCCTATTTAAAAAATAACTTCCATAGATAGTGTTGTTGATACATTCAATGAATTGGGCACCATAACTATAATTTTCTTGTGCAAATGGAGAGATTTACGATAGGACTGGAGAAACTAAGAGTTTTCTGCTTGAGGAAAGACACTCATAGCATATGTAGCATATACTTCAGTGTGGTGTGAGGAGAACAGACTAGAGATTTAAATGGGAACAGAAAATTAAGGGTATGTTAAGGGTATGGTGATGGTGGAATAGTCAGAAATGGATATGAAATGTAGATTGAAGGTGTATGTGTAGCAGAGACCCATGCTTTAGCAAAATCGTCTTGCTAACTCATAGGTAAGTTAAAGAGAGGAGATATAACACTGTCATCAATGGGTGTAAGTCCTTTTGAGCTTCTTATGAAAGCTTCTTGCTGGATTTTCTGTAACTCTAGTATTGATGGCTTTGAGTCAAAGAAATTGTTCTGTTCCTTTATTTAGAGTAGCTATTTACAATTTACTGGGAGAAGGTATTCATTCATATTCTGTAGTAAATATAAATTTTAATTTAATCTCGTAAGTGCGTTATCTTTATACACTGTGAGATGCTTAATCTGTCAGGATTCAGTTTAGGTAAAGGATTAAAACAATAGCTAATTTAATGAGAAAAGTCATTATCAAAGGGTAGTAAATGTCTTAAGAAAATCTCTTGGAAAGCTGAAGAAACAGTCTCTAGTTTGAGTTATCAGGAATAACTTGAGAGCCACATGGCAGAACCAGGATATTAAGGAAACCACTGCTTCATTTATAACTAGTAAAATTTCTTGATCAAGAAGCCTGTTCTAGTTTGCTAATGCTGCCAGAATGCAAAACACCAGAGATGGATTGGCTTTTATAAAAGGGGGTTTATTTGGCTACACAGTTACAGTCTTAAGGCCATAAAGTGTCCAAGATAACACATCAGCATTTGGGTACCTTCACTGGAGGATTGCCAATGGTGTCCAGGAAACCTCTGTCAGCTGGGAAGGCACGTGGCTGGCGTCTGCTCCAAAGTTCTGGTTTCAAAATTGCTTTCTCCCAGGGCGTTCCTCTCTAGGCTGCAGTTCCTCAAAAATGTCACTCTTAGTTGCACTTGGGGTATTTGTCTTCTCTTAGCTTCTCCGGAGCAAGAGTCTGCTTTCAATGGTCATCTTCAAAATGTCTCTCATCTGCAGCTCCTGTGCTTTCTTCAAAGCGTCCCTCTTGGCTGTAGCTCCTCTTCAAAATGTCACTCACAGCTGCACTGAGTTCCTTCTGTTTGTCAGCTCATTTATATGGCTTAATTTAGACCCACCCTGAATGGGTGGGGTAACACCTCCATGGAAATTATCCAATCAGAGTTATCACCCACAGTTGGGTGGGACACATTTCCATGGAAACACTCAAAGGATTCCAATCTAATCAGCACTAAAATGTCTGTCCCACAAGATTGCATCCAAGAATATGGCTTTTCTGGGGGACATAATACATTCAAACCCGCACAAAGCCACTGTAGAAAACCAAACATATTCACAACCATAAACAATACCAGGAATGGTTGAAAATATAGTCTGACTCTGATGAATCTTCCAAATTGAACTTAGGTACAGAATACCTAAATGTTGTAAGTTATATTTTACACATTTGTACCCGTAGGAAGTCTGAGAAATGTATTTTGCAGTACACTTGCATATGCTGCAAGAGGGCTGGCATGAATACTGTGTGACAAACTACCATACCCCACAGCTGGCAGTTTCCTTGTCAGCAAATAATTTCATACCCACATGAGAAAAAGTGGTATCTTAAGCATCTATCATGTTTAACACTGAAAAATTAAAAAAATACATTCCCATTAGACATAAACAAAGCTATGTAAATAATTTAGTAGCTCTACTTTTATCTTTGAACAGTGAAGTTTAAACTTTACTCTGAATCTGAGAATCAACAAAATAATCTGTAGGCCTACAAAATTTGCTGCAGAAAGAATAAATGATGTGTTAATTTTGATAGCAAATCATACATAGATCCAAAGGTTTTCAAACACTAGGGAACACAAGCCAGTAAAAAGAGATCAAAGGAAATTAGAAACACAGGGAGGAATGACAAAATAATAGATGTGTATTGGAAAAACAAAACAATGGAATAATTAAAACAATGCGAACATGCTACTTTTAAATTGCAGGGAACTTCATAATTGATAACAATAATGGAATATGGTGGTCTATAGGAAATAAAATCCTAAGTACTAAAATGATGTAATTTATACCAATTAATAATTTAGTAGTAAATAATGAGCTAATGTACAAAGAATTATTTGGTACCCATGCAACTTTGAAAGCCGTTCTGGGTTTAGTTCTGAATAATACCAGGCCAGCAATCCCTGATGCAGCATTTCCCACCACTTCAGGAAGACAACATGGAGGCCCACATTAACTCTAGAAAAGGATGAAAACTCATAAACACACCTAAAAATCAAAATTTACTAACTGCCCAGGTTCGTAATCATGGACAATCTTTACTACCTAGAAGAAGCTAAATAAACAGCATGCAATAATAATCAACAAAGAAACAATGAAAATTACCTTGGCGCTTGGCCAATCCATGCTTTACTAATGAAACAGATCAACTACGCAGAAGGGGAGAAGATACTTCACTTTGCCTCTCTCCAGTCTTGTCCATACCCTCTCAGGATGGATATAACCATAAGCCTGGGAGAATGGCATTTTTGCTCTGGGATGCTGCATTTCGAGGCAAAGTAGATATCTCTGAATCTCCTCATATTTACACATCCATTTTAGGACAAAAACTCCCAGAAACTACAAAGCAAGAATATTAAAGCTGATAAAAGTTAAGGCTCCTGAGCCAAAAAGTCTGAGTTTGCTTATAGCATATTGACACTGGGTATTTAACCTTGGACTGGTTAACTTTTATAAGCCTAAGTATACTAATCTGTGAAATGTGGAAAAGATTAATACATACCTCAGAGTTGTCAAATATGTAGATTGCTTCTTATTTTCTATGCATATAAATATGTTATCTGGAACTAATATTTTCTTCTCTCTTAATTCTCACATCTTTTCTGTATTTTTTCTTTTGCTTTGTTACACTGCCTAAACAATGATGGCTCTTGATCCTGATCTCAGGGGGAAAGTTCTTAGTATTTACTATTAAATATGATGTCAGTTGTAGATTTTTATGCATACCTTTTATCAGATTAAGGAAGTTCTTTTCTCTTCCTAGTTTGACAAGCATTCTTCATCAATGGGTACTAAATTTTGGAAACATTTCTTTCTGAATTTATTAACATGATTAAATGATTTCCCCTTTATTTCTATTACTGTTGTGAAAAATGTTGAAAGTCAAGTGTTCAAACTGATGCACACGTCAATTGGATATAATGCATATATTCCGGGTTTGATTTGCTAAAACATTGACAATATGTATTTATGATTGTCATATTTTGATATTGAAGATTTTATTTCTTCCTTACATGTTTGGCAGAATCTGTCAGTGAAGCCATTTCTACTAGTATTTTCTTTGTGGAATGTTTTTTTAACTTATCAATTTAAGTTACTTTACTGATTTAGGGCCTTTTAGGCTTTCTGTTTAGTTCGTTTAGTTTCTGTTTTAGTAAATTATTAATATAATTTACATTAATATAATCATTAATCATTAATCATTAATATGTGTTGTATTTGTAAAGGAATTGTTCGAATTCACTAAAATTTGCAAAGTATTGATTTAATGTCTTTAATAATATGCATACTAGATTTTAATTTCCATAGGATTCAGTAGAGGGCCTTTTATTAATTTATAATAGAGATTTGTATCTTCTTTTTAAAACTCTCATTAATGAATTTAATCAGTTTTCCTACAAAATATCCTTCATATTTGTTGAATTTTGTTATTGTTTGTTTGTCATCTGTTTCTTTATCTGATCTTCTGTCTGATATTTCTCACCCTCAAGTTGTGTTGTTTTGAACTATATTCTTCCAGATATTCTTATATCACTTTTTTCCACTTCTTCTCTGATAAGTACATGTAAAGCTGTATTTTACCTTCTCAATAAAAACTTTACCTGTACTAATTAATTTTCCAAGATTATGATATTTTGTAGATATAATTCTACTGTGATAAGAGGACATATTGTCTATGAATTCTATCTTTTGTGGTCTAATTAATGTTGGTGAATGTTGCATGTGCACTAGATATATTTAATAATCATGTTCAAACTTTATTTTTATTTTTTCACATTTTTATCAGTTACTGATTGTTTTATATAAAAATCCTATAACTAGAATTGAAAAATTGTCTTTCTCTTTTAATTCTACCTTTTTATGTCTTTATATACTGAGAGAATTTATTATTGGATGAGGAAGTTTTAAAATTGTTGACTCTTTCTTGGAATTGACTTATATTCATGAAAGACCTTTTTTACTCATATAATTCCTCTGGCCTTAAAGTCTACTTTTCCTGATATTAGTAAAGCTTTACAAACCTGTGTGTAATTAATATAGGCATGGCATATCTTTTTCAGAACTTCTTTATTATCCTCCATCTTTCATTTGAGGCATGTCTCTTGAAAGCAGTATTTAGTTCACTGATTTTATTCTTTTACTGTCTTACTTTGTTTTCATTAACTTTGTCAATTTACATTAATATAATCATTAATATATTTGGGTTCATAACTACCAATTTATTATTTGCTTTATATTTATCCTCTCTGTTATTTTACTTTTTTCTCCTTTATTGGTGAATTTTTAAATAAATATAAAATTTTTTTTTCATTTCTCTCCTGTTTATATTGTTGGTTTTATATTCTCTTATGTAAAATTAAGTGGTTATCATAGGCATACATTCTTTCCTATTGAAGTCCACTTAAAATTTACTTTAACATTCCCTGGGAAATTCAAGGACTTTTAGATCTTTTCAATTTCATTAACTTCTTTCTTTCATTGTGACACTACAGTCATATAATTTAATCCTATTAGTGTTTCATATTCCACAAAACATTATTGTTGTTTACAGTGTCATTATTCATTTTATACAGTCAATATTTATCCACTTTTGTGCTCTTTGTACCTTCTTGCATTTCCATGATTCCATATGCATAGTTTTCTTTCTGAAAAATTACCTTTAGTTTTTATGTTTTTGTGGATCTGTAGGTGGCAAGGCATCTCATTTCTGTTCAATTTATAATGTTATTTTGTGATCATTTTTTGGGTATGTTTTTACAGGCAAAAAATTTTAAGTTGGGAGTTTTTAATTTTTGGTTTTTGATTTGTTTTGCAGCTGTTTCTCAATACCAGTTCAACATCTAGTGTCATTACTTTTATTGAAAATATAGATGCCAATCTTATTGTATCTCCTTTGAAGTTAACATACCTTTTTTATAATTTTTATTTGTTTTTTTACCCTTTGTTTTTGATTAGCAACAGTTTACTATGAGGTCCTTAGGTGTAGTTTTTCCTTCAGCGTCTTTAATCCATAGAATAATGCTTTTCGTTGGTTTTAGAAATGTCTTGGCTAGTATCTTTCCAAATATTGCTTTGACCTATTCTTCCTCTCCTCTTTTTCTGAGACTCCAATTGTATGCATGTTAACACTACCTGCATTTTTCTTTTCTCTTTTATGATATTTTTCTACATGCTTCACTCTTAATATTTTCTACTGACCTTGATCTTTCAGTTCACTAGTCTTATCTTTATTGCATCTAATCTGCCATTAAGCTAATAATTAGAAACTTATAACTAATTATTTGTCATGTCTAGGATTTGTGCTTGAATCTTTTTTAATGATTATAATTAATAATATTTGTTTTAAAATCCATGTGTTAAATCCAAGATCTGAATCAGATGTATTTATTCTTTCAAAACTTTTTCCCCTGGTTTGTCACTATTTGACTCTGACTCCAATTGTGCCTGATATTTTTTTTTCTAAATTCAATTTTATTCCAATATATTCACATACCATGCAGTTATACAAAGCATATATTCAACTATTCACAGTAGCACTGTGTAGCTGTGCGTTCATCACCAAAATTAATCTTTGAACATTTTCATTACCGCACACACAAAAATAATAAGAATAAAAATTAAAGTGAAAAGAAAGAAATAAAGTAAAAAAGAACACTGGGTGCCTTTTTTTTTTTTTCTCCCCCATTTTTCTACTCATCCATCCATACACTGGACAAAGGAGAGCATGGTCCATATGGCTTTCCCAATCACATTGTCACCTCTCATAAGCTACGTTTTTATACAATTGTCTTCAAGATTCAAGGGTCCTGGGTTGTAGTTTGATAGTTTCAGGTATCCACTGCTAGCTATTCCAATTCATCAGAACCCAAAAAGGGTTATCTATGTTGTGTGTAAGAGTGCCCACCACAATGACCTCTCAGCTCCCTTTGGAATCTCTCTGCCACTGAAGCTTATTTCTTCTCATTTCATATCCCCTTTTTGGTTAAGAAGATGTTCTCCATCCCACAATGCTGGGTCCAGACTCCTCCCTGGTAGTCAAATTCCATGTTTTCAGGGAGATTTACACCCCTGGGTAAATCTTGTTAATCTTCTCAAAGAACCAATTTTTGGTGTTATTTATTCTCTCTATTGTTTTTTTTTTTTTTTTCCTATGTCCTTTATTTCTGCTTTAATCCTTGTTATTTCTTTTCTTCTACTTGATTTAGGATTGGTTTGCTGTTCATTTTCTAGCTTCTTCAGTTTCTGCATTAGTTCTTTGATTTTAGCTCTTTCTTCCTTTTTGATGTATGCATTTAGTGCTATAAATTTCCTCCTCAGTACTGCTTTTGCTGCATCCCATCGGTTTTGATATGTTGTGTTCTCATTTTCATTCATCTCTATATATTTAGCAATTTCTCTTGCTATTTCTCCTTTAACCCACGTATTGTTTAGGAATGTGTTGTTTAACCTCCAGGTATTTGTGCTTTTCTAAATCTCTGATGGTTACTGACTACTAGTTGTTATTCCATTGTAGTCAGAGAATGTGCTTTGAATAATTTCAATTTTTTTTAAATTTATTGAGGCTTGTTTTATGTCCCAGCATATGGTATATTCTGGAGAAAGTTCCATGAGTATTAGAGAAGAAGGTGTATCCTGATGATTTAGGATGTAATGTTCTATATATGTCTGTTAAATCCAATTCATTTATCAGATTGTTTAGGTTTTCAATTTCCTTATCAGTCTTCTGTCTGGTTGATCGTTCTATAGGAGAGAGTGATGTGTTGAAGACTTCCACAATCATTGTGGAAACATCAATTGCTTCCTTTACTTTTGCCAGTGTTTGTGTCATGTATTTTGTGGCACCTTGATTGGGTGCATAAACTTTTTTTTTATTAAATTCAAGTTTACTGAGGTATATTCACATACCATGCAATCATACAAAGCATACATTCAGTTGTTCATGGTACCATTATGTAGTCGTGCGTTCATCACCAAAATTAATTTTTGAACATTTTCATTAACACACACAAAAAATAAGAAGAAAAAAAACTAAAGTGAAAAAGAACAATTAAAGTAAAAAAGAACATTTGGTGCCTTTTTTTGGCCCCCATTTTTCTACTTGTCCCTCCATAGCCTAGACAAAGGGGAGTGTAGTCCACATGGCTCTCCCAATCATATTGTCACCCACCATAAGCTACATTTTTATACAATCATCTTCAAGATTCAATGGTTCTGGGTTCTAGTTTGATAGTTTCAGATATTTGCCACTAGCTATTCCATTCATTAGAACCTAAAAATGGTTGTCTATAATGTGCATAAGAGTGCCCAACAGAGTGAACTCTTGGCTTATTTTGGAATCTCTCTGCCACTGAAGATTATTTCATTTCCTTTCAAATCCCCCTTTTGGTCAAGAAGATGTTCTCCATCCCATGATGCAGGGACTAGATTCCTTCCCAGGAGTCATATTCCACATTGCCAGGGAGATTTACTCCCCTGGTTGTTTGGTCCCACATAAGGGAGAGGGCAGTGATTTCACCTGCCAAGTTGGCTTAGCTAGAGAGAGAGGGCCACATCTGAGCAACGAAGAGGCACAAAGGAGGAGACTCTCAGGCACAACTGTAGGCAGGCCTAGCCTTTCCCTTGCAGCAACAGTCTCCCCAAAGGCAAGTCTTATGGTAGAGGGCTCAGCCCATCAAACCACCAGACCGCTATATATGTGAGCACATCAGCAATCATCAAGGTGGGGAAGCCCAACACTCCTGCAGTTTAGACCAGCTCCTCATGGGGCTCTGCATATTTTTTCATTTTTTTTTTTGTTTGTTTTGTTTTTTTTTAAATTAACTCTTTTTTAAAAATTAACTATTAACTATATCAAAAAAATAGGAAAAAACATACAATAAAAAAAACATTTCAAACAAACCATAACCAGCGAATAAGAAAAAGACAGCTAACCTAAAATAACTACTTCACTTACAACATGTTCCTACTCTACCCCAAGAAAATAACCTAATATAGCAACCCTTCTGTGAACTTGTTCCCACCATACCCACCAGAAATTAACAAACCATAGACATTCTTAGTCATTCCCAGGATGTTAAATTTACCCATGATAGCTTATCTGTTTTTTTTTTTTTTTTGAAATAAATTCAAAGTTATAGGAACAGTTGCAAAAACAATACTAACCCCATACAAAGAATTCCGTCATACCCTGACCCCCTCCCCCGATAGCTCAATCTACCAACCTTAACGTGCTGTCACATCACTGTTTCTTTCCCTCCCTATCTATCATTCATCATCTATTGCTCTGTCTTCTGAACATATGAGAGCTAGCTGCACACATCCTTCAACATACACTATAATTCACATATACACTTCCCATGAACAAGAACATTCTTTTATGCAATCCCATTAAGCGCAGCTAAGTAATACAAGAGATTCAACAATGATACAAAGCTTACATTCTATATTTCCTTTACCTTATGTCACAACTGTGTCCCTTTTAGCCACCTGTCCTCTATCCTCCAATCCCATCCAGGATCATCCTTGGCATTCAATTATATATTTAGATTGTCTTTTTTTTTTTTTTTAATTGTGGAAACATATATACAGCCTTAATCTTCCCATTCCACCCCCTCCCTAGCCTTTCATTAGTGGGATTATTCACCTTTAGAATGTTGTAATGCTTTTTCCCACCATCCATTACTAGAAATTTCCCTTCACTTCAAACAGCAACTCCGCCCTCATTTCTTAACTCCCCATTGCCCCTTCCCCCATTTCTCTTAATCCAAACTCTACATTTCATCTCTATGGTTATATTCTCTGATAATTTCTTTGTGTTTTCTGTAGGGGTTAAAATTAACCTCTTAAGTCCATATCAATCTTGTTTTTCTTTGATACCACCTTCACTTCAATAGGACACATAAACTATGTACCTATACTCCTCCATTCCCCTACCTTTATATAGTTGTCTAAAATTACATATTTTACATTGAGTTCAAAACCACTGATTTGTCATTAGAGTTTGTGTAATTTATATTATGTAGGAAGTAAATAGTGGAGTTACAGTTCAAAAATTCTTCTATTTGTATTCCATTGTGGTTGGAGAATGTGCTTTGAGTATATTCAGTTTTTTTTTTTTGTTTGTTTGTTTTGTTTTTTAATTTATTGAGGCTTGTTTTGTGTCCCAGCTTATGGTCCCTTCTGGAGAAAGATCTGTGATCACTAGTGAAAAATAAGTGTCCTGGTGCTTTGGGATGTAAGGTACTATATATTTCTGTTAAAATTCTCTATATCTCTTTCTCCTTTCTGTTGTTTCTCTGTTGGTAGGGCTCCTTTTAGAATCTGAAGTAGGGGAGGTCTTTTATTGGCAAAGTCTCTCAGTATTTGTTTGTCTGTGAAAAATTTAAGCTCTCCCTCGAATTTGAAGGAGAGTTTTGCTGGATAAAGTATTCTTGGTTGGAAATTTTTCTCACTCAGAATTTTAAATATGTCATGCCACTGCCTTCTCGCCTCCATGGTGGCCGCTGAGTAGTCACAACTTAGTTTTATGTTTTTTCCTTTGTATGTGGTGAATTGCTTTTGCCTTGCTGCTTTCAGAACTTGCTCCTTCTCTTCAGTATTTGACAGTCTGATCACAATATGTCTCGGATTGGGTTTATTTGGATTTATTCTATTTGGAGTTTGCTGGGCATTTATGCTTTGTGTATTTATGTTCTGTATAAGGTTGGGGAAGTTTTCCCCAACAATTTCTTTGAATACTCTTTCTAGACCTTTACCCTTCTCTTCCCCTTCTGGGACACCAATGAGTCGTAAGTTTGGACATTTTATTTTATCTATCATTTCCCTGAGATACATTTTGATTTTTTCGATTTTTTTTCTCCATTCTTTCTTTTGTTCCTTCATCTTCTGTTCTGTGGACTTCTAGGACACTGAGATGTTGTTCAGCTTCCTCTAGTCTTGTATTGTGAATATCCAGAGTGTTTTTAATTTGGCCAACAGTTTCTTTTATTTCTGTACGATCTTCTATTTTTTTTATTTACTCTTGCAATGTCTTCTTTATGCTCTTTTAGGGTCTTCATGTCCCTTATATCCTGGGCCATGGTCTTCTTGATGTCCTTTAAGTCCTTTGCCATGTTTTTGTTCCTCAACTGTATTTCTTTGATTAATTCTGTGAGGAACTTCATTTCTTCTGATAACTTGATTTGTGTGTTTGGAGTTGGATTCTCCATATCATCTGTTTTTATCATATGCATTGAGATTTTCTGTTGTTTTTGGCCTCTTGGCATTTGCTCTGCTCGACAGTGTTCTTTCAATTTGTAAAAAAAACCTATCTAATTTTTCAGAAACACTGTTTGGTGACATACACTTTCTCTGACCAGCAGATGGCATCTGTGAGTCACCTATACCTCTCAAGTCAGTTCTCCACCTTGTTCCCGCAGTGTGTGGGAAAATGATTCTTGTGGGGTCCAGCCGGAGAACTCAGCCTGGGTGTGTTGCTGGAGCTGTCCACCCTGAATGTGGGGCATGTGTATGGGTGGCCAGGGAGGAAGGACAGCCTCAATATTCAAATCCCCCCAGTTCCCGGAGATTCAAGGCTGCTGCAAGAGTCCAAGCCTTCATTTCAGCCCCAGCCCCTCTCTCTCACTGTCCCATGAACCACCGGACTTGGTGTAGTGTCCCTGGGATCTCCGAGAGGGTCCCCCCACCCAGCCGCGATCCTTCAGGACCTCTGCCGAGGGAATGCCATGCTACGTCACCAGTGCGCGCCATCCCTCAAGGGAAGCCCTGGGCTGCCGGGTGGAGCCAGCTTACTTTCAGCCTGATGCAAAAATGGCCAAACGGGGCATCTCCACACCCCACTCCTCACACAGTTCCTCCTTCCTAGCTCCGGGACAACTGGTGGGGCTCTGGGCTGTGAGCATGGCTCCAGACAGGAGTTTATCCAGCCCTCCTGGGAGCGAGCTGCTAGCCACGGGGTTTCATTCGGCTTCTGGCTCTTCCCTCTGTTCCCCCAGCCCCAGGGTTATCTGCAGCAGGCTATCTTCCAGGCCAGACACCAAGAGGCCGGCCCAGCCCCCTCTTGCTGTGTTTTACTGCGTGGTTCCCTCAATCGCACCTGCAGCTGCTCCTGGGTTTTTCCCTTTTTTTTTTTTTTTTTCATTAAAAGAGCCCGTCGGTCTCCAGACACCAAACCCTGGCTTCCTCAGATTGCCGCACGGCTGCGGGACTTCCAGCCAGCTTACTCACTCATTTCAGAATGCAGACTCCCAGTTTCACCAAGTATACAGCCCCTGGGAACTAGCAGATCTCATCCAGCTGGCACATCACCGTAACTGGTATTCTGGGTCACTCTCTGGTCCTTATCTAGTGTTTTCCACTGAGGTGTTCCTTACCCTGTCTCACCTAGCCACCCTCTTGGTTTCTCCCTGGGTGCATAAACATTTATAATTGTTATTTCTTCTTGTTGAATTGCCCCTTTTACTAGTATGTGGTGGCCTTCTTTGTCCTCATAACATCCTTGCATTTAAAGTCTATTTTGTCTGAGATTAATATTGCTAATCCTGCTTTGTTTTGGCTATAGCTTGCATGAAATATTTTTCCCATACTTTCACTTTCAGTTGCTTTGTGTCCCTGTGTCTATGAGTCTCTTGTATGCAACATATTGATGGTTCTTTTTTTTTTAATCTTCATTTTATTGAGATATATTCACATACCACGCAGTCATACAAAACAAATTGTGCATTCGATTGTTCACAGTACCATTACATAGTTGTACATTCATCACTTAAATCAATCCCTGACACCTTCATTAGCACACACACAAAAATAACAAGAATAATAATTAAAGTGAAAAAGAGCAATTGAAGTAAAAAAGAACACTGGGTACCTTTGTCTGTTTGTTTGTTTGTTTCCTTCCCCTATTTTTCTACTCATCCATCCATAAACTAGACAAAGTGGAGTGTGGTCCTTATGGCTTTCCCAATCCCATTGTCACCCCTCGTAAGCTACATTTTTATACAATTGTCTTCAAGATTCATGGGTTCTGGGTTGTAGTTTGATAGTTTCAGGTATCCACCACCAGCTACCCCAATTCTTTAGAACCTAAAAAGGGTTGTCTAAAGCGTGCGTAAGAGTGCCCACCAGAGTGATCTCTCGGCTCGTTTTGGAATCTCTCTGCCACTGAAGCTTATTTCATTTCCTTTCACATCCCCCTTTTGGTCAAGAAGATGTTCTCCGTCCCATGATGCCAGGTCTACATTCCTCCCCGGGAGTCATATTCCACGTTGCCAGGGAGATTCACTCCCCTGGGTGTCTGATCCCACGTAGTGGAGAGGGCAGTGATTTCATCTTTCAAGTTGGCTTAGCTAGAGAGAGAGGGCCACATCTGAGCAACAACGAGGCATTCGGGAGGAGGCTCTTAGGCACAATTATAGGGAGGCCTCTCCTCTCCTTTGCAGCAAGATGGTTCATTTTTTTTTTTTTTTGATCCATTCTGCCAGTCTGTATCTTTTAATTGGGGAGTTTAATCCATTTACATTAAATGTTATTACTGTGAAGGTATTTCTTGAATCCTCCATCCTATCCTTTGATTTATGTTTTTCAGATATATATTTTCCCCCTTCTCTTAATATCCATACTGAATCTCTTTAGTACTGAGCCTTTCTCCATATCTCTCTCTCCATTCTTTGTTTCTCTGTCAGTAGGGCTTCCTTTACTATCTCAAGTAGGGCAGGTCTCTTGTTAGCAAATTCTCTCAGCATTTGTTTGTCTGTGAAAAATTTAAGTTCTCCCTAAAATTTGAAGGAGAGCTTTGCTGGGTAAAGAATTCTTGGTTGGCAGTTTTTTTTCTCTCAGAATTTTAAATATGTCATGCCAGTGCCTTCTCGACTCCATGGTGGCTGCTAAGTAGTCACTACTTAGTCTTATGCTGTTTCCTTTGTAAGTGGTGAATTGCTTTTCTTTTGTTGCTTTCAGAACTTGCTCCTTCTCTTCAGTATTTGATAATCTGTTACAAATATATCTCAGAGTGGGTTTATTTGGATTTATTCTATTTGGAGTTCACTGGGCATTTATGCTTTGTGTATTTATGTTGTTTAAAAGGTTTGGGAAGTTGTCCCCAAAGATTTGTTTGAATACTCTTTCTAGACCTTTACCCTTCTCTTCCCCTTCTGGAACACCAATGAGTCTTATATTTGGGTGTTTTATATTATCTATTTTATCCAAGGTCCATTTCAATTTTGTTGATTTTTTTCCCCATTCTTTCTTTTGTTCTTTCATTTTTCTGTTCTGTCATCCTTAAGGTCACTGTTTTGCTGTTAAGCTTCCCCTTGCCTTGTACTATGAGTATCCAGAATCTTTTTTATTTAGTCGACAGTTTCTTTTGTTTCCATTAGATCGTCTTTTTTTTTATTTACTCTTGTAATTTCTTCTTTATGCTCTTCTAGGGTCTCCTTCATGTTCTTTATATCCTGTGCTATGCTCTTCTTGTTTTGTCTTTAGTTCTGTGATTAATTGCTCCAAGTACTGTGTCTCCTCTGATCTTTTGATTTGGGTGTTTGGGTTCGAGTTATCCATATCTGGTTTTTTCATATGCTTTAAAATTTTCTGTTGTTTTTGGCCTCTTGACATTTTCTTAACTTGATAGGGTTCTTTTAGGATATGCAGGCTGATTCAAACACTTATCCCTAATTTGTCAGATCTACGGTTTGGTGGAGTACACTTTCTCTAACCAGGAGGTGGCCTCCGTGAGCCACCTATGCTCCTCAAGCCAGTTCTCCCCAACTTTGTGTTTGTGGTAAGTGGGGTCTGAGTCTTGTGGGGGTCCAATTGGTGCACCAAGTTTGCATGTGTAGTTGGTGCTGCGCACCCTGAATGTGGGGCATGTGTCTGAGCAGTTAGGGAGGGAGGGTGGCTTTAAAATCAAATCTTCCAGGTGTTCCTGTTGATTTAAAGCTGTTGCAATAAATAGTCTAATCCTTCAGTTCAGTCTTGCCACAGTTTGTCTCTGCTGCTGATCCACAAGTCCCTGGTATTTGTGTATGGTCCCTGGGACTTGCAAGTGGGTCCCCCTTCCAAGCTGTACCCTCCTAGGGCCTCTGCTGGAGAAGACTTGGCTATGCCACAGGTGAGCACCTTCCTCCAAGGGAAGTTCTGGGCCACAGGGCTGTGTAGGGGCATTCCCAGCCTGCTGAAAGGATGGCTGATGGGCGTGTTAATTTCCCCCTTTTTAAACAGCTATGCCTTCCCAGCTCCGGGACAATTAGCTGCAGGTATGCAAAAGGCTATTGTCCACACCAGATATTGTGGTGTGTGTACATGTTGTTGCTGGAAACACTTCCCATCACACTGGGTTGTTTGGCACTGCTCTGGGCTGTGGTTCTGGCACCGGGCAGGAGCATTCCCAGACCATCAGGAAGATGTCTGTAAGGGGCTGTCCCCCTTTTCTTGGGCAGTTATGGTGTTTAGTGAATTTTCTCATCCACTAGACATTGCTTGTCCCTCAGAGCTGTCTTAGCTCTACTCTTGCCTGGGCCCAAATTGCAAGTCTTTGAGGCTTTCTGTAATGGGCTTCTTATAGTAATTATTTTAGAAAAAGAGAAAAAGATGAAAAAAAAAAGAAAGAAAAGAAAAAAGAAGAAGAAGGTCCCTCCTTGCAGATCTAATGGGCTATTGAAATGCTAAGAGACAGGAGTTTAGGGCCATTAAGGAACAATCAAGAAAGCAGAAAAAAGAGGCACTTCAGACAAGAGTCCTTGCCCTCTGGATTTGCATATGCACCTGATTCTCTTTGAGCCCTGCCCTTCTCTGTATTATGTTCACCAGAACTCCAAAAATCTCTATTTTTATTTTTAAGGTTTTTTTTTTTTTTTTTTTTGCTCTTTTTGCTAGCCCTATCCCATCTCTGCCAGGCTAACTGCTCCCAGATTCTCTGGTGTCTGGTCTCAGTCTATCTATGTTTGGAGTTTTTGATCAGCAGTCTGAGTTTTCAATCAGAGCTGCAACTGCAGTTCTCCTTTCTGGTTCCCAGCACTGATGGCCCCTCCTCCCATGGGACTGTGCCTGGCATGGAGGGGCATGGGTCCCCTGGCCACTAGAACTTACAGATTTCACTGATCTCACCTGTTTCACACATTCGTGAGTGTTGTAGGAAGTCTGCCCAAAGTCAAATTGCTATGCGGTGTCTGGTCCATGCAGTTCCTGGCTTTCTACCTACTGCCCTGGAGGAGAAACTAAAACCCACACCTCACCGCTCTTCCATCTTCCCTATAGGTTTGTACCTGATATTTTATATTAACTGAATGCATAACATTGAATATTAAAAAAAGATTATAGGTAATATTATCTTGCTGAGAAATTATTTTGATTAGAGGAAGAGCAATTTTAGGCAATTTGGGTGTAGGTTTCATTGAGAGTTGGTGTTTTTGTGATTTATTCAAATTGCTAGTCTACAGTCTTTCAATGGAAAGATTGGTATTTTTAGAATGGGCTGTCATCCTTGGTGACCACTGAAATATATATATTTTTTTAATTTTTTGTTACTAGTGTCCCAAAATTGGGACCTTTTACCTTCCCTTTGTATTATTATTTACTGTTTATATTTTGGCAACAATATCACGTTTTATATGTCTAGAAACAACTTTATATCTTGAAAAGAATAATTTTATAGGCTTTAGGGTTATAGGTTAGCAGGTTTTTTCCATTCAATATGTTAAAGATGATACCCTTTGTCTTCTCTATTTCTCTATCCCATAATTTATATTTAGAAGTCAGTTGTAAGCCTTATTGTTGCTCCTTGAAGTTAATGAATTTTTTCCCTTCTGGCTGCATTCTTTTTTTTTTTTTTTTTTTTAGTTTTGAACATTTTACCAATAACATGCTTAAGTAATAACCAGTGTTACTTTTTAGGTATTTTTTTTTAACTGGAGAGGTTGAGGGTTTATACAAAACTCATGTATAAAATAAAAGATTCCCATATATCACCCCAAACCAACCCCATGCATTGGTGTAGAACATATGTTACAACTGATGAGAACCCATTTTTATAATTGTACTATTAATTAAGGTTCATGGTTTAACTTAGGAGTCACTGTTTGTGTAGTGTACTTACATGTATTTTTTTCCCACCATTTTTTATTCTGTTACCATATATACAACCTAACATTTTTCCCTTTTAATCACATTCAGATATATATTTCAGTGCTTTTAATTGCATTCATCACCATCCACAACCAAAATATTTCCATTATTCCAAATAGGGTCCCTGTACATTTTAAGCCTTAACTTCCCATTTCCTATCCGCACTACATCCCATAGTAACTTATATTCTAGATTCTGGCTCCATAAGTTTGCTTCTTCTAATTGTTTCAAAACAATAAAATCATATAATAATTTTTTGTCTGGCTTATTAAACTTACATGATGTCTTCAAGGTGCATCCATGTTGTCACATGCATCAGCACTTCATTTCTTTTTATGGATGAATAATATTCCATTGTATGTATATACCACATTTTATTTATCCATCCATCATTTGTTGATTGTTTCCATTTCTGCAAAGAATGTTGTTGAAATTTTGACAGAGATTGCATTGAATTTCTAAATTGCTTTGGGTAGTACTGACATCTTAAAAATAGGTAGTCTTCCAATCAATGAGCATGAAATATCCTTCCATTTATTTAGATCTTTATAATTTCTTTTAGCAATATTTTGTTGTTTTCTGTGTTCAAGTTCCTTACATCCTTTATTCCTAAGTATTTGATTGTTTTAGTTGCTCTTATGAATGGAATTTTCTTCTTGATTACTTTTTTCCAATTCTTCATTGCTTGTGTATAGAAACACTACTGATTTTCAGGTATGGCTCTTGTTCACATCTGCTTTGCTGAATTCATTTATTAGCTCTAAGAGCTTGTTTGAACTTTTCAGGATTTTCTGTATATAGGATCATATCAACTGCAAATAGGGAAAGTTCTTCTCATGGGAAAACTTAAAGTATATAGTCCATATTAGTAAAATAAATAATTAAAGGAAATTAAAGAATTTAGAAAAGGAACAAAAAATAAATTTAATAATGTCCAGATGCAAAACCCAGTAATTCTTAAAACAAGTAATACAGAAGCAGAAAAAGTAGAAATGTAAGTGTCTGAATATATAAATACACACACACACACATATATATAAATAATCACATCATCACATTTCAGGAAATTATGCAACTTCACTAAGAAAATAAAAGGTAGATGTACAGAAATTTTTAAAATGAGAATAAAGAAATAACCAATGATAGAAAAGAGTAAATGAATTATTAAAGGGAAATTTGTTTAAATATTTGTAAGTGAATTTGAAAAATTAAATACATTAGCTTATTCCCTATAATAACATGCATTCATATATTTGGCCCCCTAAGAGACAGAAAATCCAAAAGAACAAATATTTTGTAAACTTGCAGAATAATTTCAGTGAACTCCCATCTCACATCCATCTATTAAATATAGAAAGTTCTAGATGTTTTCACAGGGGAAGTCTACCAGACTTCCAGTAGCACATAATTCACGCAATTTAAATTATTTAGAACAGAACTGAGAAAAAAAGCACAACACTTTTTCCATTATTATTTTTAAGTTAGTATAGCCCTGTGGGGATTTAAAGCTGTACGTACCCCCAGAAAAACTTGTTTTAAAATTTAATCCATTCTTGTGGGTGTGAACCCTTTGTTAGTAAGATCTTTTGATGAGGTTACTTGGGTTAAAGTGTAGCTCACCGCAATCAGGATGGGTCTTAATCCTATTACCAGAGTCCTTAATAAGAAGAATGAAACTCAGAGAAAGCCGCAGAGGAGCAGGCAGAAGCTGAACATCAGTGGAACTCAGAGGAGAAGGGAAAGAGCATAGATGCTGCCCTGTGCCTCGCCATGGGGCAAACTAAGAATCAAGAATCACCAGTCCCAGAACACCATGGTCTTTGGGAAAAAAGCATTAACTTGATGATTCCTTGATTTGGACTTTCTTTTAGCCTCAAAACCATGAGCAAATAAACACCCATGTTTAACCTGACCTGTTTCATGGTATTTGTTTGAGCAGCTTTGGAAACTAAAAGAGATTTTGATACCAGGAGCATGGGTTGCTGCTACTGAAAAAAAAAGGAAAAAGTGGAAAAGGCTTTGAAATTTGGAAATGGGTAAAGACTGGAAGAATTGTGAAGTGCTTGATAGAAAAAGCCTAGATTGCTTTGAAAATTGTTGGTAGAAATATTGATGCTAAAAGTACTTCCAGTGAGGCCTTAGAAGAAAATTATGAATGTGCTATTGGAAACTGGATTAAAGGGAATCCTTTTTTTAAAATGATGGAGACCTTCACGAAATAGTGTTCTGAAGTCAGATGGAAGGCAGAACTTGAAAGCAATGAACTTTGATATTTAGCTGAGAAAATTTCAAAGCTGAGTATGGAAAGTACAGCATGATTTCTCCTTGTAGCTTACAGTAAAATGTTATATAAAAGAGATAAGCTGAGAACTGTACTACTGGGAACAAAGAAATCAGAAATTAAGAGTTTGGAAAATTCTGAGCCTATTCAAAATGGAGTGCCATTTGATGATTTAATTGAACATGGATATAGCCAGTCACTCAGGGGAAGTCAAAACTGGAGATGTGGTTGTGCAGGAAAGATCTATGGGAGACTCTATTGTCTGCTTGTTTGGACCCCTGTGATCTGTATGCAAGACAAGCAAGTTCTGTGTGAGATTTGTATTAGTGGAACCACTGCCAGCCTAGACTGAAAGGCACAGAGAATGGACAAACTCCAAGAAGAATGATTTCAAGAGCAGAGCCATAGATGCTGAGGTCTGGAAAGAAGAGATTTTCTTGGGCCAAGAGAGCAGGCCCTTCCCTGTGTATGGAAAGGATAGGTCTGCACCTGTACTTTGAGGGGAAGTGTCTGCCCCATTATGCAGATTAGGCTGCCATCCCTACGCTTGGATGGGTGGGGCCTATTCCCCATGGTTTGCTGAAAGACTGACTGCCATTCCAGTGTTTGGAGAGTCTGGATCATTCACCCCAGGGGTTGGGGAGACATGGTCACTACCTAAGCACTTGGGGTTGTGGGGAGGGGGGGTGTGAAGCTGCTGCTCTATTGGGCACAAAGGACAAAACATTAATCTATATATGACTCTCAGACCTTCAAATTCAATGGACTTTGCCATGCTGGGTTTCAGAATCATTTAGGAACTGTGACTCCTGTTTTCCTTGCAATTTCTCCCTTCTGGAATGGAAATGTTGATGCTATGCCTGTCCCTCTGTGCCAGCATGGATACATTATGTCCCCCCCACCAAAAGCCATGTTTTAATCCAATCTTGTGGGATATTTGTGTTAGGTTTTCTCCATGAAGATGTGACTCACCCAACTGTAGTTGAAACATTTTGATTAGATTTCCATGAAAGTATGGCCCTGCGCATTCAGGGTGGGTCTTAATTAAATCACTGGAGTCCTGTAAGAGAGCTCACAGATAGAAGGAGCTCAGAGCAGCTGAGAGAGACTTTTGGAGAGACCCAGATGCTTGCTGATGCTTACAGACAGTTGGAGATGTGGACAGAAGGAAGTTTGAAGATGCTAAGCTAAGAGATGAAGCCCAGAGTTTGCCCCAGAGAAGCTAAGAGAGACCCAAAGACATTTTGGAGAATGGCATTTTGAAACACAACCTGGGAGCAAGGAAACAGCAGATGCCAGCCACGTGCCTTCCCAGATGACAGAGGTGTTCTAGAAGCCATCGGCCATTCTTCGGTGAAGGTATCCTCTTGTTGATGCCTTAGTTTGGACACTTTTATGGCATTAGAACTCTAAATTTCTAACCAAATAAACCCCCTTTATAAAAGCCAATCCGTTTTTGGCATTTTGCAAAACAGCAGCATTAGCAAACTAGAACACCCTCCTTTTTATAATGGGAACAAATAACTTGTTCTCTAGACTTCACAGGTCCAGGACAGACCACACTCATCGCCGATTTTGATGAGACTTTGTACTTAGCATTGTTATTGAAATGACTTAAGGCTTCTGGGATATTGTTATAGAATGAATGTATTTTTTTTTTTGCTTATTTTATTTGTTTCTTTACAAATATGTAACACTAAATGCATGTTTCATGATATAACATCTGTCCTTTCTGCCTGAGTTGCACTCTAGCATTTTCTATCCTCTGCTATTCTATTGCATTATTAATTTTTGTAACATATATGCAAAATGGTAGTATCTTTCAAAGTGTGCTTTAACAAGTAATTTTATAGAAAATTTCCAAAAATGTTATGAGTTATGGTACCATAGTTTCAGTTATGTCCTTATTGTGAAATATAACATATACACAAAATGGTGATAACTTTCAAATTAGAATTTAACAAGTAGCTATAGAACAAATTACAAAGGATGCTTTGGGTTACCATTCTACCATTTCAGTTCCTTCATTCTAGCTATTCTAATACCCTAGCAACTAAAAAGAAGAAAATTATATAGAGATTCAGTATTCAAAATCCTTTGTTAAATTCCATCTTGTCTATTGCTAGCCCCTTCCTCTAGTTTAACAGCTATCCCAGTCTTCATGGATGTCTAGGCAGTTACCACCATAACTTGTTCATGTTGAAAAGGGGTGTCAACATTATGGGGAAAGGGGAAACATATGGCTGATGTTCTTGAAGAGGCTGTTGCCTCTGGGTTTTAGGACTTAGCTGGCATAGGAATTATCTGGAGGATTTAAGTTTCTGAAGAATAAACATAGTGAAATATTTATAGAGTCTCAGGTAGGGATCTGGGTATTCTCTGGGGTTTGGGGGACTACTGTAGACTTGCGCTTATCATACTGCAGTAATTTGGCATATCTAGCTGAAGTGTGCATAGGAGTAACCTCCAGGACAGCCTCTTGACCCAATTTGAATTCTCTTCGCCACTGAAACCTTTTTTTGTTGTCTTTCTTTTTCCCCTTTTGGTCAAAAAGGCCTTCTGAACTCCTCAATGCTAGGGTCATGCTCATTCCCGGAATCCACATCCCATGTCACCAGAGAGATGGAATGAATGTATTTTGGGGTCCAGAGGGTGGAATGTGGTGGTTTAATCTGTAGGTACCCTTGAAAAACATTTGCTTAAATTTGACCCAGTTCTGTGGTTATGGAACCATTGCAAGTAGGACCTTTTGATGAGGTTATTACAGTTCAGGCATGACCACAATCAGGATGGGTCTTAATCCTATTACTGGAGTCCTTTATAGGCAGAATGAAATTCAGACAGAGAGAGAGAACGCCACAGAGAGGGAAGCCCAAAGCTGAACATAAACAGAACCCAGAGAAGGGAGAGACCAGGTGACACCACCATTTGCTTTGCCTTGGGACAAACTAAGGATCAAGGACTGCCAGCCCCAGAGTGCCGCAGTCTTCAGGCAGAAAGCATTGTCTTGATGATGCCTTCATTTGGATTTTCTTTTAGCCTCAAAACCAAGAGCAAATAAATACCCATTGTTTAATCTGACACTGGTTGAACAGCCTAGGAAACAAGCAAGCATTGATACTCAAAGTTTAAAAGTAATAAGGAATAACAGAAGAAAGAAGGAATGAAAGGCATATAAAAAGTATGAAAGAAAGGAAATGAAGGTGAGAAAGAGGGATTAGGGGAGGGAGGATGGAAGAAAGGAAGGAAAGAATAACAGTTGAAGAGAGGGAGGATGGAGGGACAATGGGAAAAGATGAAAGATGCTAATCTTCATAAATGATCACACAAAAATGAATAAATAAAATATCCAATAGAATATACAACAATTAAAAATAGTGCATTGTTAAAATATGGGATTTATTCTAGAAATGTAAGCAGAATAGGAACATTATTTTTACCATATTAATGTCAGAAAATTATAATTTCCAAATATACAGTATGAACGTGTATTCCTGATAAAATTATTAAAGTCTAATGAAATCAAGAACAAGACAAATGTGCTCATTATCATTATTAAATATTTTTTCTTTAATATTGCTTTAATCAATGTAGCTATTTTTCTGCTATTGCCAATGAAATCAAAGTAAAAAAGATTTTAATGCACATGGAGAGGAAAATACAACTTATATTTTTATGGGAAAAAGTAATGAATACATGCACAAACAGCCAAGTAGTAAGTAAGCAAATTCAGAAAAGTGTCTGGTTATAGAACTACAAATTTACAATTAATAGTAGTAGCTTTACTTTAAGCAAACATGATAAATTCTAAAATAAAGTGAAAAATTATGTTTACCAGGTTACAAAACAAACACCAACAATCAAATTCCTGTGAGAGAAAGACAAATCTTAATGAGAAATCGAAAGTCTAAGTATGGTAAATATGTAAATTTGGCCTTAATTAATCCACAACTTTACTATTATTAATTGACTTTCTGGAAGAATTTATAAATAAATTACTGTTCATTTTGTTTCTGTTGGAAGAGTAGAACTGATAAACAAGAGTACTAGGGAGATAATTTTTCAGAATATACTTTTAGTTTTCTTTGGCATTTTTAAATATACTATGAGCTAGAATTATTTTTATAATAATAAAATAGATAAAAAAATATAAGCCTTGCAACTAATTCTCAAAGAAATTTTATAGTGTAAAATATGTATTCCCTTTACTCAGTTAATACCTATATAAAAGTCATTTGTAACAGTATTACACAACTATACTAATTTTTACCATGTCTTAGATATTAAAAATACTGGAAACCACTTTGGTAAGTAAATTCGATGATTTCAAGGCTTATCAAGGAAAAGATATGACCTCAAGAGTGCATTAGCACACAGTGAGCTCTGTGTGGGTGGCACCTGGACAAGTTTGCATGAGAGCAGACTTCTCTCTCAGCACATCTTCCAGAAGCAGTAGCTTGAGGTCTCCTCTAAGAACAGGAGCAGGCAAGGGAACTCCCTTGGAAGAAGGGACTCAGAGAGGGGATTTATGCTCAGCAGCAGCGTAGGGAGTCTTTGGGTCAGAGAACTCTGAAAGACAGCCACAGTTGGAATCTTCTGTAGATACATGGTGTCTCATCTATGGCTAGCAAGTGTTGGGTACAGGTTTCAGGGGTATGCCAAACAGGTAGGCCCTAAAAAATATGCTTATTGGAGCTATATTTAAAACAACTGTATGTGTAAGAATTTGTGTGTGACCCTGGTGGACTTTGGACCAATGATCCTAGCCTGCTGTGAAGAAGTAAAGAACATAGGAGGCAACAGGTCATTTTTAACTCATTTATATAACAGCTACCTAGATGTCTGTTAACAATTCATTTGGCATAGAACTGGAATAGGCATTGTGAAGCTATTAAAAGGTGTATTGAACACAGGTAAGGCAAGCTATATTACAATATTCAGTGTATCAACAACATATTTGTATTAAATATTTCTATGCATTTATTTATAAAATTCCTGAAGTTTTCATAAGAAACATTTAATGCTGAAGGCCTCTGAATATTTAAAGATACAAATAGACTACTACTCTGCATATTTTGCCTTTTGTATTATTTATTATTTTATCACAAGCAAATACTTAATGTATAAGCAATTTAATGATAATAACACTAAGCCGAAAGACCGTTCTTATTTTTCTCACCAAACCTTGGTTTTGATAAAATGATTCCAATAGTTCAGTTTTATTCTTTTCCTGACTGGAAGTGCTTTGAGCCTCCATATTGTGTGTGTGTGTGTATCTCTATATATGGAGAGGAAAAGTTAATTTCCTCTGTTCTTTAAGTTAATATTTGCACATACTCTAAAAAAAAGAGTTTTTTTAAAGCCCTAAATTATTCAAAGATTTCCTTAATTTTTTCAGGCAGGAGAGATGTAGACAAGAAACTGCTTAAAACAAGTCAATGGAAATAAAGGGTTTCAAAAAGTATCCCAGGTGGTGAAGGCATGGCAACCATTAGTCTGTCGGAAACTGTAACTACAACTTTGAAAACAAGATGAGTCATGAGGGGATTGCCTGGAAGATAAAATTATAGGAGACTTAATTTAGCAACTCTGATTCACTACATTGAATTAAGTAAAGGGGTGGATATGATGGGGCATAGTTAGCTGCTCCCACACATCCCACAGGTGGTAGTTCAAATGCCTATTTGCCACATGGTTTCAAAAGTCTTATTCCTATTTCTCCTTTCCAAGCCAACCTCCCACCAAAAACAAAGCAAAACAAAAAACTGTAATCTGTGAATGGTGAAAAGAAACTGATTGTTTAGAGTACTTTTTGTAGGCCTCAACATAAAAGAGACTGTAATTCCAAATAGAAAAATGAGATGGAGGTTATAACAGACAATGTGTTTGTCAAGAATGCTGACAGAGAAAAATACTGTGCGTCTTACTGCCAATAATGAGGAAAAATAACAAACAGGTAACTGTTGTTATTTATACTCTGAATTTGGAATATTGAGAAGGATATAAGTTGATCTTTAATGGATAAAGGCAATGAGTTAAGGAAAGTTTCATCCTATTAGATCAGGTACTGCACAAATTACCATAGCAACCCGGTTTAACTTGGACTACAGCAGAGCAGAATTTAGAAAAATTTGCCTCTAGCTGGTGTAATAGAGACTATGTTTTAAGAACATATTTTTGGTCAGAAAAGTTGAGTAATTTAATATATATTTAGCTTTCTTTAGATATGTTTTTTGAAAATAAGGTAAGCCAAAGGGATTTAATAGTGGTACCATTGTGGAAATTCTGGTAACATGAATATTAAAACCATAAATCTGGATATATTTTTCTTCTATGAATTTATACATGTCTGCAGCCTAGAATCTTCCAATGTCTTTTCTTCATTTACTCATATCTTAACCTTTCTTTCTTATTCAGGCTGTGGTTGTTTTTATTCCAATGACCATTCCAAATTATTGCCAAGTTCTTTTAATTTTTATTCTGCTGTTACTATATATTTAAAAATTATGGCATGTGATTACATTCACACATGTATCAAATATTCCCTACATAGTGTGTATCAGGCACATGCTTTTATGATAATCTGCATGAGTGGATGTGTATGTATAGCTTGTCCTTTTTTATCAGAGTGTAAAATCTTCGGCGAAAAAGCTAACAGCTCATAAAGTTTGCAAATACTCCATCCATTTATTGTGCTGCTGAGAGGCTCGTTATAAATGAGACAATTATCTGTACTTATTGATCAGTGATTAATATTGAAATGTGAACAAATCCTGTTAGTATTTTTGCTTGTTTTGGAAATAGTGAAATAATTTCCCCCTCTTCCTAAGTCAGAAATAAGTAAAGAAAAAAAAAAACTTTTCAAATAAAAATTTAAAGAAAATAATCTATCAAAATAAAGATATGTAAAGTCTTGCTGAAAAAAAAGTGACTGAGTCCATGTAATTTTCTCAACACAAAACAAACAACCAAACACAAAGAAATTTGTGGCATAGCCTGGTGCTCTTTCTTTAAACACACTGGGGAAAACTATTCTGGCTCCAAATCTAAATGCCCTTTGTATGTCTACTACTTCCATTTTCTTTCAATAGCCGATACTGGCATCTGAAAGAGCAGGGAAAATTTAAGTTAGAGGAGGGGAGAACAGATAGAGAGGAATTCTGGGAACACTCAGAGCAGTGTTTGCCTTACCACAGAAATATCAAATTGTCAAATACTTGGGTTATTTTTATATTATGCAGCTATATTATATTTACAAGTAATTATTCTTGCTCTACTTCCATGCTCAAATTAAACTCTAAATTACTGTGGATTTACATAAATCTGCTTACAGTAGTAATTCTCAAATTTTGTGGCAATGTGGCGGCTCATAGGATACAATGAAAACTATGTAGCATCCCCCAGAGTACTCTGAGGTTATGCACATATTCACAATTATTTTTTTAGGAGGTGAATGGATCACTAAAGTCCATGTATGACCTCACTCTAAAACCTGATGATCTGCTGGAAGAAAGTCTGATTTTCTTATATGTTTAAGAAGCCATAATAATTATTTGTCATTTTAAATTGATAAACTGCTGTAGTTTTGATTTGATTCCCATGAAAGTTTACCTACAAAGAGGAAACAGACATGGTGGTGTGTATATTAGTATCTTGTGGCAAAGTTATAATGTACTGTAAATTAATTCCTTTATTCTCTACCCTTTATTTTCAATATATTTTATTTGAATTTAAAATAAAAAAAAAAAAAAGAAAAAGATGCAAGACACACACAAGGAGTTAGAGATACAAAGAGGAAAAGTTCGCAATAGACTGGGCATCCAACACCAGGGAGCCTGGTGCTAGACAGGAATGCAGCCCTAGGATAAAAGAGGGTACACAACTATGGGAAATCTATCATAGTTAAAAAAATATTATATTGCATATAATCCATCCAAAGTATACAATCAGTGACTCACAATATCATCACATAGTTGTGCATTCATCACCACAGTCAATTTTAGAGCATTTTCATTACTCTAAGAAAGAAAAAAACTGAGAAAACTCAAAACATGCCATACTCCTTATTCCCCCAATCATTGGCATTGGTGTGGTACATTTGTTTCTGTTTATGAAAGGATATTAAGATAACACTGTTAACTATAGTTCATTGTTTGCAATAGGTGCATTTTTTCCCAAATGCTACTCTATTATTAACTCCTTGTAATAGTTTCATATATTTGTTCTAGCTCATGGAAGAAATTTTTTATGTTTGTGCTGTTAATCAAGGTCAAAGTCCACCACAAGAATACTGAGTTAGACAATCCCTTGTTTTAACTTTCCCACTTTCCTACTGATGACATATATGACTCTAAATTCTCCCTATCAACCACATTCACACACAATTAAGCACTGTTAATTATACCATTAACTCTATCCATTTACACTGATTTAAATACAACCCAGTTAAAAATTCTGCACATTTTAAGCAAATGCTCCCCATTCTCTAGCCTCATTCTATCTCCTGGTAACCTATATTATAGATCTATGTCTATGAGTTTATATAGTATAATTAGTTTATATTAGATCATACAATATTTGTCCTTTTGCATCTGACTTATTTCACTCAACATAATGTTCTCAAGGTTCATCCATGTTGTTGCATGCTTCAGGACTTCATTCTGTCTTACTGCTGAATCATATTCCATTATCTGTATATGCCAGATTTTCTTGATCCATTCAAAAGTTGATGGACACTTGGAATGTTTTCCTCTTTGGCAATTGTGAATAATGCAATTATGAACACTGGTGTGCAAACATCTGTTCACATCCTTGCTTTCAGTTCTTCTGGGTATATATACTAAGTAGAAAGAGTGCCAGATGATAGGGAAATTCTACACAGCTTTCTGAGGAACCACCAAACGGCCTTCCACAGCAGCTGTATATATCATTTCACATTCCCATCAGCAGTGAATAAGTCTTCCTATTCCTCCACATCCTCTGCAACACTTTTAGTTTCCTGTTTGTTTACATAGTGGCCATTCTAATAGGTTGTGAATTATATCTCATTGTGGTTTTGATTTGCATTTCCCTAATAGCTGGTGAAGATAAACATCTTTTCATGTGCTTTTTGGCCATCTGTATTTTCTATTTATAAAAATGTCTATTCGTGTCTTTTGCCCATTTTATACTCGAGTTGTCTTTTTATTTTTGTAGGATTTCTTTACATGTTCTGGATATCAAACCCTAATCAGATACGTGGTTTCCAAATATTTTCTCTCATTGTTCAGCTGTCTTTTCATTCTCTTGACAAAGTACTTTGAATCACTGAAGTATGCAGTTTTGAGGAGTTCCCATTTATATATTTTTTCTTTCATTGCTTGTGCTTTGAATGTAAGGTCTCGGAAACTACTGCCTATCACTAGATCTCAAAGATATTTCCCAGATTTTCTTCTAGAGGTTTTATGGTACTGTTTCTTATATTTAGGTCTTTGATACATTTTTACATTAATTTTTGGATAGGGGTCCTCTCTCATTCTTTTATATACGGATATCCAGTTTTCCGAACACCATTTATTGAAGAGACTGTTCTGTCTGTGTTGAGTGGGCTTGGGAGCCTTGTCAAAAATCAATTGATTGTAAACCTGAGGGTCTATTTCTGGACTTTCAATTTGATTCCATTAATCAATATGTCTATCTTTATACCAGTCTGAAGCTGTTTTGATTACTGTGGCTTTATAATATGTATTAAAATCAGGAAGTGTGAGTCTTCTCACTACATTCTTCTTTTTCAAGATGTTTTTGGCTATTCAAACTTCCTTTTCCTTCCAAATAAAATTGACAATTAGCTTTTGCTTTTCAGCAAAGTAGGCTCTTGGAATTTTGATTGGTATTACATGGACTCTGTAATTACATGGTTTGGGCAGAATTGACATCTTACTGACATGTAGCTTTTCAATCCATGAACACAGAATGTCTTTCGATGTATTCAGGTCTGCTTTGATTTCTTTTAGCAATGTTTCATAATTTTCTGTGTACAGGTCCTTTATATCCTTGGCTGAGTTTATTCCCAGACATTTGATTCTTTTAGTTGCTATTGTGAAAGGAATTTTTTGCTTGATTACTTCCTCAGGTAGCTCATTAAGTGTATAGAAACACCATTGATTTTTGCCTGTTGATCTTGTATCCTGCCACTTTACTGAACTTGTTTATTAGCTCCAGCAGTTTTGTCATATTTTTAATGGGCTTTCTAAATATAGGAACAAGTAGGGGAAGTTTTACTTCTTCCTTTTTATTTGGATGCCTTTTATTTCTTTTTCTGGTCTAATTGTTCTAGCACAATATTGATTAACAGTGGTGACAGTGAACATCCTTGTCTTGTTCTCAGCCATAGAAGGAAAGCTTCCAGTCAATCACCATTGAGTATGATGTTAGCACTGGGTTTTTCATATATGCCCTTTATCATGTTGAGGAAATTTCCTTCTATTTCTATCTTTTATAGTGTTTTTAACAAGAAAGCATGCTGGATTTTGGTAAATCCCTGTTTTTTTAATCAATTGAGATGATCATGTGGTTTTTCACTTTTGATTTGTTTTAATGTGGTGTATTACATTAATTCATTTCCTTGTGTTGAACCACCCTTGCATTCCTGGGATAAAACCCACTTGGTCATGGTGTATAATTCTTTTAACATGCTGTTGGATTTGATTTGCAAATATGTTGTTGACGATTTTGCATCTCTATTCATTAGAGACATTGGCCTGTAGCTTTCTTTTCTTGTGATATCTTTGGCTGTGTTATTAGGGTGATGTTGGCTTCATAGAATGAGTTAGGTTGAGTCCCTCTTATTCAACTTTTTTTGGAAGAGTTTGGACAGAATTGGTATTAATTCTTTAGAATGCTGGGTAAAAGTCACCTGTGAAGCCACCTTGTCTTGGGCTTTTCTTCGTTCGGGAAGTGTTTGATTATTGATTCAATTCCTTTACTAGGGATTGGTTTGTTGAGGTCTTCTATTTCTTCTTGAGTCAGTGTAGATTGTGTGTTTCTAGGAAATTGTTCATTTCATCTAAGTTGTCTAGTTTGTTGATTTACAGTTGTCCATAGTATCCTTTTGTGAACATTTTATTTCTGTGGGTTCATTAGTAATGCCCCACATCTCATTTCTGATTTTATCTATTTGCATCTTCACTCTTTTTGTCTTTGTCAGTCTAGCTAAGGGTTTCTCAATTTTATTGAACTTCATAAAGAACCAAATTTTGGGTTAATTGATTCTCTCTTTTGT
The DNA here is from genome assembly GCF_015220235.1 of Choloepus didactylus. Taxonomy (NCBI): domain Eukaryota; kingdom Metazoa; phylum Chordata; class Mammalia; order Pilosa; family Megalonychidae; genus Choloepus; species Choloepus didactylus. The sequence continues at coordinate 23,575,506 of NC_051308.1, forward strand.
TTTTTGGTTGTAGTTCTCTGTTTCATTTCTTTTTGCTCTAATCTTTGTTATTTCTTTCCTTCTGCTTGCTTTGGGTTTAGTTCGCAGTTCTCTCTCTAGTTTCTCCAAGTGTTCACTTAGGTGTTTGATTTTTGCTCTTCCTTCCTTTTCAGTATAGGCATTTAGGTATCTAAATTTCCCTCTCAGCACTGCCATAGGTTTTGATATGTTGGGTTCTTGTTTTCATTTGTCTCAAGATATTTACTGATTTCTCTTGCAATTATTCTTTGATCCCATAATTGATTAAGAGTGTGTTGTTTATCCTCCATATATTTGGGGCTTTCTTGTTCTCTAGCTGTTATTTATTTCCAGTTTCATCCCATTATGAATGGAGTAGTAAGTGCTTTGTATAATTTCAATCTTTTTTAAAAATTATTGAGACCTGTTTTGTGTCCCCGCATGGAGTCTATCCTGTGAATGCTCCATGAGCACTTGAGAAGAATGTATATCCTGCTGTATTGGGGTGCCATGTTCTACATATATCTGCTATGTAGGTCTAGTTCATTTATCATATTATTTAGATTGTTTCTTTATTGATCCTCTGTTTAGATGTTCTATATATTGAAGATAGTGGTGCATCAAAGACTCTCACTATTATCATAGAGTTGTCTATTATTTCCTTCACTTTTGCCATTGTTTGCCTCATGTACTTTGGGGCAGCTTAATCAGGTGCATAAATATTTATGATATTTCTTCTTGGTGAATTGCCCCTTTATTAATATTTAGTGTCCTTCTTTGTCTCATAACTTTTTTGCTTCTAGAGTCTATTTTATCTGGTATTAGTATAGCTACTCCAGCTTGTTTTGGTTACTGCTTGTGTGGAATTTCTTTTTCCGTCCTTTCACTTTCAACCTATTTGTTTCTTTGGGTCTAAAATAAGTCTCTTGTAAACAGCATATAGATGGGTCATATTTTTTTATCCATTCTGCCAATCTGTGTCTTTTGTTTTGGGAGTTGAATCTGTTAACATTCAGTGTTATTACTGTAAAAGCAATCATTGCTTCATTTTAACCTTTGGCTTTTATTTACTGAATCTATTTTTTCCCTTTTACTTACCTTTACTGATAATCTTCATTCCTCTAATCTTCAAGCTTGTCTCTCCTGTATTTTTTTCAGCTGGCAGAACTCCCTTTAGTATTTCTTTTACAGTGGTTCTTATACAGAGAGTCAATAAACCCTCTCAGCTTCTGTTTGTGAATATTTTAAACTCAACCTTATTTTTTGAAAGACAGCTTTTCTGGATAAATAATTCTTGGCTAGAAATGTTTCTCTCTCAGTATCTTAAATATATCATACTACTGCCTTCTCACCTCCATGATGTCTGATGAGAAGTCAGCACTTAGCAATACGTGGCTTCCCTTGTATGTAGTGAATCACTTTTCTCCTAATCTTTTCAGGATTCTCTCCTTCTCTTTGGCATTTGACAATCTGATTAGTATGTGTCTTGAAGTGTGTGTATTCAGATTTATTCTATTTGGAGTACTTTGGGCTTCAATTTGCATATTTATATCTTTTATAAGTGTTGGGATTTTCAGCTATTATTTCTTCGAGCATTCTTCCTGACCCTTTTCCTTTCTCTTCTCCTTCTGGGATATCTATGATGTGTATATTTGTGCACATTGTGTTATCAGTCATTTCCCTGAGGCCTTGCTCAAATATTTTTCTCCATTTTTTCTTTTGTGTGTTCAAATTCAGTTGCTCTGTCTTCTAGCTCAATGATCCTTTCTTCTCCTTCTTCAAATCTGTTGTGTGTCTCACATATGTTTTTAATTTCATCTATAGTATCTTTCATTTCTGAAGGATCTGTTGCTTTTCTATGTATTCTTTCAAATTCTTTATGCTCCCCTAATGTCTTAATATTGTTTATCTTTTTATTAATAGCAATGAATTTATTTGATTTGTTTGAACATTTTTATAAGTTTTCCCAAATTCTGTATCTCCTCTGACTTTTTAATTTGATTATTTGGTTTGGCCATATCTTCTTGTTTCTTAGTATGTCTTGTAATTTTTTGTTGGTATCTAGGCATCTGATTATCTTGATATGATCATTTAGAGTGTTGATTTCCCTCTCTTGTCTAAGATTTTGTTGTTGATTGGGTTTGAGTTAAAGGTCTTTTTTGGCACTTGGCATGTCAGTATTTCCAGCCAAAACAGAGCCAGGGGCCCACACAGTGGGTACAGATAATTCCAAATGGCCCTGCGGTTAGGGTCAGGAGAGCAGCTTCACAAAACTGAACTTTCACAGCTTTTCCTGTAGATGGTGCTTTTGGCAACATATTTCCCACAGCCCTAAAAGATAAGTTATTTATTTATCCCGTGTCCCCTCTGTATATGAGGGGGGGTTGAAATAATGACACCTGTCCATAAAGGACCAAGGTTGTGGGACCCTGTGATCCAATTTTCCCAACCAACATTTGTATGAGAACTGTGCTACATCCCCTTCTGTTCCTTGGTGGGAGGGCTTACTCCGCTCCTCCAGTCTGTGGCAACCAACTGGACAAGGTCTGGGCCAACAAGAAGCTGTTGGACTCAAGGGTGGGGGCTGAGTGCTGGGAACCATGGCCAAGTTCAGTTGCTCACTGCAGTTTTTCTCTGTGTGGAAACAATGGCACATGAGCACCCTGGGCTCCTGCCTGGAAGTGATCAAGGCTGCAGGACCCAGAGGGTCAACTTTGCCAGCCAACCGTGGGATCAGAGCTATGCTGCATCTCCTCTTATCTGAGGAGGGTGCTTACCTGTCTGTTCCAGTCTGCAGCAGCCAGCAGGGCAAGAACCAGGCTGAACCAAATCTGCCAGCCTCAGGGTTGGAGAATGGGTGCTGGGAGTCATAGCTGAGTTCAGTCACTTACTGCAGTTTCTCCATAATAGAGCTGGATGAAGAAACAGAGAAACTTCTTTATACATTGCAGTGGATCTTCTGTGGTCTCCTGAGCCTCAGAACCACTGCTTTGGACAGTTTCTTTCTGATATCTATGTGTTTTTGGTGGAGGAGTGAGTTCTGACTCTCCTTATTCCGCTGTCTTCCGAGAAGTCTCAAAAAATATTAGATTTTGTGCATATGGATGCATTCCACATTTTTTTTCTTTTGTGTGTTTTGCTTGTTTTTTTCCTCTTGTAATGGGAGGAGGATATTGACTCTGTGTTATTAAATGGAAAAGGTAGGATGTTTATTTTGTTTCCATTATGTTAACCACTAGAGCTAGTACAACCAAAAAAAAAAAACACACACAAAAAAAACCTACCCCTAACCATTAATCCCCCTTTAAACTTAAAAATATAGAATTGAATTGACCTTAAACCTCACTTCATGATCATTGCCAATACAATGCTATTCTTTTACATATGCAATTTAAGAAAAAGTACAGTTCACATGTTCATTTTCCCCTCTTTCTCTAGGTAAAGATCTTGCAAAACTATAGCAAAATACTGACATTTTAAAGCCACATCCTCCTCCCTTTCTGTGCACTCCCCTTTACCCCACTATCCCTAAACCTTGCAACCACTAATTTGTTTTCCATTGCTATAATTTTGCATTTAAAGAATGTTATGTAAATAGAATCATGAAGTATGGGATGTTTGGGGATTATTTTTTTCACTCAGCAAAATACCCTTAAGATTTATCCAAATTGTTTTGTGTATCAAAAGCTCTTTCCTTTTTATTGCTAAATGGTATACCATGAATATTGCTGAACATATATTTTTATTTCTTTTTCAACAGCTTGGGAAAAACACTGGAAAATCACATTTTTTTTGACAAAGGACTTCTATCTAGAATATATAAAGAACTCTCAAGCACTATGTAATTTAAAGAATAAAACTGGAAAATAACGCAATAGAGAGAGAGAGAGATTTTAAAAAGATATACAAAAGACAAATAAGTATATTTACAAATGTTTAACATCATTGGCCATTAAGGAAATGTGAATTAAAATTGCAAATAAATATCACTACACACATCAGCCTGTCTACAATAAAAAAAGTGACAAGACCAAATACTGGCAAAATGCAGAGACACTGGATTACTCATACATTGCCATTGAGAGTGTAATAGGTACAGATACCCTAGAAAACTGTTTGGCAGTTTTTGAAAAATTAAACTTACCAATGACCATAATGACCCAGAAATTGCAGTCTTGGCATTTATAACAGAGGAGTAAAAATATATGTTCAGCAGAAACCTGTACACAAATGTTAACAACAATAAATAAGCCAAAAGCCCTTCAATGGACGAATGGTTAACCAGTGATATATGCATTTCATGGAATGCTCTTTAGCAATAAAAAGAAAGTGGGGCAAAGACACTTACCACTGCATTGCAGACAGGTGAGATGGAAGGAGGAAGTTCAACTGTCTCCTTGACAATGCTGACTCTCTCCCAAAAGTGGGGCACCAAATATCACTTTCTCCTTGCTCCTGCTGGGCCACATGACAACCAGGGAGTGTGGAAATAGAGGGCTGATTCACTATTTTGTTGCTGCTGGGTGGGGTATGGAGCCAGATCCCTGTTGGGCTGCCGTGAAACAAGGGAAAGAGAGGGGAGAAGTAAAGTGTCTAATAGCCCTGCTCTCACCAGTTCATTAGGTCTCACTGAATTCCATTGAGGGTGGAGGTACAGTTCCACACTTGGTCCTGCTGATACTAGGGGTAGAGGAGCAGGAATATCTGCTAGCCCTGCTTCACACTGCCTTGTTCAGTCTTTTTGCTGCCCAATAGGTGTGGACATAGGTTTAGCCTCACAGTGGGTCTTGCTGACACCAGGGTTAGAGGGAAAGTAGAGAGTTTATTAGCACTGACATGTACCACATTGTGCATTCTCTTTGATGTTCCATGGATATCAAGGCTCAGCTCCCCACCAGACTCTCTGACAACTGGTGTGTGTGTAGGTGGGTTGGTGATGATGCCTTGTTGTAGTGGGCTGAATTATGGACACCAATTATAGAGATGTTCCTGGTTTTGGCTTACATTCCTGTGGGCAAGAACCATTGTAAACAACATCTCTTGAAGATTTATTTCAGTTAAGGTGTGGTCCAACTGAATGATGATGGACCTTAATATGAACTACTTCAGTCCTGTATTAGCAGAAGAGATTCAGTCATAGAGAAAGCCATGGGGAGGATCCAGAAGTCAGAAATCAAAGGAACCTCAAAGAAAAAGGGGAGGATAATACCAGATAATAGAAAAGCAAGGAAACCGAAGGATCACATGAAGCCAGCACTAGAATATAACAGAACATCACCTTGCTGACATTGCAATTTTGGACTGCTAGCCACTAAGCTATGTCAGTAAGTTCATGTTGTTCAAGCCAAGCCAATTTGTGCTATTTGTCCTAGTAGCCTGGCCAAATAAGACACTTATGGTTACTGGCCTTGTCTTGTGCTACCTTAAATCTCAGTGTTGGTGGGTAGGTGTAGATAATCAGAGCATCGCTTTGCTCTGCAGCATGTGCGATGGAGGAAGAGCTACCAGTTGGGTTCTATGAACACTGTCCAGCTGGGGAATTGGGTATCACCTACTTCTGTAGAGCAGAGGGATTGTTTGAACGATCACTTCCCCACTTGGTCTCCTGAAACCACAGGGGAGAGGACACTTGTTTTTTCCATGGGTATTGGCTAGAAATTAGGTATTTCTAAAAATATTTTCTGTTGTTAGACAACTGTTTCCCTGGGCCTTTCACTGTGGGTGAAGACGTCTGGAAGTCTCTTTTTCTGTTTTTTTGACATTTTCAATATAAGTCCAGTATACCTCAAATATATTTTATGTTGATGGATATGTATTTAAAATATATTTTCATTTTGAATGTAATTTTGTGTTTCAATTTATATTAATGATAGTATGCAATGAATCTCATTTGGCTTTTACTTTATCCCACAATTAATTTTTGAAATTTGCCAAAATTGAAACAAAAGATTGTACTACTGCTGTATAAGTTCACACTGGGAAAAATGCACTCTACTTATACATTTAAAAATTGATAGTTAATATGTCTGTGATTTTTCTATGATTTGCATAATATTGTAGCAAATACCCTTAAAATATTTGCTCAAGTATTACTTTGAGTGTGAATACACACACACACACACACAGATAGCCCAGAAATTCCATTTCTTTATCTATCTATGTGGCATGTGCATTGGCAATTTTACAAGATAGTGCTAAATGCTGTTGAAAGGGGAAACACCAATTTACATTATGGTCATGCATTATTGTTAAATATTTTGGTTTGGGCTTCATTTGGATAATCTAATGGATGTGCAATTGTATCCTATATACATATGAATTTTTCAGATTTCTAGTGAGTTGAGCAACTTTTCAGCTGCAAAATGACCATTAAGTTTTACATTTACATGTAATCCTTTCTTATATAACTTGGCAATTTTCCATTTGGTTGTGAGAGTTTTCTTCATTGCTTTCATAGTTTCCCTACAATCTGGATATATGAATATATACATTTTCTCCTAGTCTATTGCTACTTTAATATACTTCCTTATAATAACTCACCCTTATTTTACCTATTTTTTGAGCATTTTATAAAGTAAATTACACAGCCATTGCTGTGCTATTTGTTTTACTCATTTTTTTCCTGTGAGGTTCATGCATTTTCTCATATAGGTGCAGGTCATTCTTATAGTATTTTTACTTTGAATACTTTTTTTTTTTTAATGAGTAAGTAAACGTTTATTTTGTGAATGTGGAAAAGCAAAATATGTTTTTATTTTCTTAATTACATAGGCATTTTGAAGAGTAATAGATATTTTTCATTATCTTTAGTAGGAGGTGCCGACGTATCTTTACCTCAGCTGCCTATGTATGGTAAAGGACTTTTTGAGAATTAGTCTCTGTAATACACTTTACCTGAAGGTACTCTGTGTGAATGCAGTTATCAAGAAGATACAATTGAATGGATTTATACAGTGGTTTTAGGAAAGAATTGAACATGCACAGTTTAGCTGATTTTTGAAATACAGATCATTTGTTCATTCATTCAAGAAAGGAATACAGTTTCCCATAGTGACCTTAGAAATGTTTTTTCTGAATATATTAGCAATATATAATAGCATTTTAATAGCAATATATGATTGTTTTTAACTTTATCAAAAATTTTAAAAACAATTAAAAAAACATTTCAGACAAAACCAAAACAAAGGAATAAGAAAAAACAATTAACCTAAAATAACTACATTGCTTCCAACATGTTCCTGCCCTACCCCAAGAAAATAGACTATAATCCAACAAAGGAATAAGAAAAACAAATAACCTAAAATAACTACATTTCTGCGAACTTGTTCCTACCATACTCCCCAGAAATTAACAACCCGAAGTTGTTTCTGAGCATTTCCATAACATTAAGTTTACCCTCCATAACTTACCTGTTTTTATTAGATTATCATTCCCCCTTCACTATTTGCTGTCTATTGCTAGGTCTCCTATATTCTACCATATCAACCATTTATTTTACATTTTTCACAGTGTTCACATTATTGGTAACACACAATATTTCTCTTTTTGTGCCTGACTTATTTTCCCCAGCATTATGTCTTCAAGGTTCCTCCGTGTTGTCATATATTTCATGACATCATTCCTTCTTGCTGCTGCGTGGTATTCCATTGTGTGTAAATACTACATTTTGTTTATCCGCTCATCTGTTGAAGGACATTTGGGTTGTTTCCATCTCTTGGCAATTGTGACTAATGCTGCTATGAATATTGGCATGCCGATATCTGTTCGTGTCACTGCTTTCAGATCTTCCGGGTATATACTGAGAAGTGTAATTGCTGGATTGAAGGATAACTCTATAGCAAGTTTTCTAAGGAACCGCCAGACTGTCTTCCAGAGTGGCTGCACTATTATACAGTCTCACCAACAATGAATAAGAGTTCCAATTTCTCCACATCCTTTCCAGCATTTGTAGTTTCCTGTTTGTTTAATGGCAGCCATTCTAATTGGTGTGAGATGGCATCTCGTTGTGGTCTTAATTTGCATCTCCCTAATAGCTAGTGAAGCTGACTTTTTCATGTGTTTTTGGCCATTTGTATTTCCTCTTCAGAGAACTGTCTTTTTCATATCTTTTGCCCGTTTTATAATTGGGCTGTATGTACTATTGTCGTTGAGTCGTAGGATTTCTTTATATATGTAAGATACTAGTCTTTTGTCAGATACGTGGTCTCCAAATATTTTTTCCCATTGAGTTGGCTGCCTCTTCACCTTTTTGACAAATTCCTTTTAAATACAGAAGCTTTTAAGTTTGAGGAGTTTCCATTTATCTATTTTTTTCTTTTGTTGCTTCTGCTTTGCATGTGAGGTCTAATACAAGGTCTTGAAGATGTTTCCCTATATTATTGTCTAGGAGTTTTATGGTACTGTCTTTTATATTGAGATCTTTAATCCATTTTGAATTAATTTTTGTGTAGGGTATAAGGTAGGGTACTCTTTCATTCTTTTGGATATGGATATACAGCTCTCCCAGCCCAATTTGTTAGACTGTTATGTCCCAGTTCCATGGTTTTGGGGGCCTAATCAAAGATCAGTTGACAATAGATCTGAGGGGTCTATCTCTGAATGCTCAATTCAATTCCATTGATCAATAAGTCTATCTTTGTGCCAGTACCATGCTGTTTTGACAACTGTGGCTTTATAATAAGCTTCAAAGTCAGGAAATGTAAGTCCTCCCGCTTCATTTTTCTTTTTTAGCATGTTGTTAGCAATTTGAGGCATCTTCCCCTTCCAAATAAATTTGATAACTAGCTTTTCCAAATCTGCAAAGTAGGTTGTTGGAATTTTGATAGGAATTGCATTGAATCTGTAGGTGAGTTTGGGTAGAATTGACATCTTAATGACATTTAGCCTTCCTATCCATGAACAAGGAATATTTTTCCATCTTTTTAGGTCCCCTTCTGTTTCTTTTAGTAAAGTTATGTAGTTTTCTATGTATAGGTCTTTTACATCCTTGGTTAAGTTTATTCCTAGGTACTTGGTTTTTCTAGTTGCTATTGAGAAAGGTATCTTTTTCTTGAGTATCTCTTCAATTAGGTCATTTCTAGTGTATAGGAACATTACTAACTTAGGTTCATTAATCTTGTATCCCAATACTTTGCTAAATTTGTTTATTAGCTCAAGTAGCTGTGTTGTCAGTTTCTCAGGGTTTTCCAGATAAAAGATCATGTCGTCTGCAAATAATGACAGTTTTGCTACTTCCTTTCCAATTTGGGTGCCTTTTATTTCTTTGTCTTGCCAGATTGCTCTGGCTAGCATTTCTAGCACAATGTTGAATAACAGTGGTGACAGCAGGCATCCTTTTCTTGTTCCTCATCTTAGAGGGAAGGCTTTCAGTCTCTCATTATTGAGTACTATGCTGGCTGTGGGTTTTTCATATATGTTCTTTATCATTTTGGGGAAGTTTCCTTTATTTCCTACCTTTTGAAGAGTGTTTATCAAAAAAAGGATGCTGGATTTTGTCGAATGCTTTTTCAGCATCTATTGAGATGATCATTTGATTTTCCCCTTTTGATTTGTTAATGTACATTGATTTTTCTTATGTTAAACCATCCTTGCATGCCTGGAATGAACCCCACTTGGTCGTGGTGTATAATTATTTTAATATGTCTTTGGATTCGATTTGCAAGTATTTTGTTGAGAATTTTTGCATCTGTATTCATTAGCAAGATTGGCCTGTAGTTTTCCTTTCTTGTAGCAGCTTTACCTGGTTTTGGTATTAGAGTGATGTTAGCTTCATAAAATGAGTTAGGTAGTGTTCCATGTTCTTCAGTATTTTGAAAGAGTTTAAGTAAGACTGATGTCAGTTCTTTTGGGAAGTTTGGTAGAATTCCCCTATGAAGCCATCTAGCCCAGGGCATTTATTTTTAGGAAGCTTTTTGATGACTGATTGGATCTCTTTGCTTGTGATTGGTTGGTTGAGATCTTCCATTTCTTCTCTGGTAAGTCTAGATTGTTCATGTGTTTCCAGGGAACTGTCCATTTCCTCTATATTATCTAATTTCTTGGCATATAGCTTTTCAAAGTATCCTTTTAAAAAAAATTTTTTTTTAATGTCTCTGGGATCCTTAGTAAAGTCATCTCTCTCATTTATTATTTTGTTTATTTGGGTCTTCTCTCTTTGATTTTGTCAGTCTAGCTAGGGGTTTGTCACTCTTGTTGATCTTCTCAAAGAACCAACTTTTGGTGTTATTTATTATTACTATTTTTTTTTGTTGCCTATGTCATTTATTTCTGCTTTAATCCTTGTTATTTCATCTACTTGGTTTAGGATTAGTTTGCAGTTCATTTTCTAGCTTCTTCAGTTCCATTAGTTCTTTGATTTTAGCTCTTTCTTCCTTTGTAATGTATGCATTTAGGGCTATAAATTTCCCTCTTGTACCACCTTTGCTGCATCCCATAAGTTCGATATGTTGTGTTCTCATTTTCATTCATCTCTATATATTTAACAATTTCTCTTGCTATTTTTTCTTTAACCCACTGATTGTTTAGGAGTGTGTTGTTTAACCTCCAGATATTTGTGAATTTTCTAAGTCTCTGATGGTTATTGACTTCTAATTGTATTCCATTGTGATCAGAGAATGTGCTTTGAATAATTTCAATCTTTTTAAATTTATTGAGTCCTGTTTTATGTCCCACCATATGATCTATTCTGGAGAAATTTCCATGAGCATTAGAGAAGAATACATATCTTGTTGATTTTGGAGGTTCTGTTCTACATATATCTGTTAATTCAAAGTCATTTATTAGGTTGTTTAGGTTTTCAGTTTCCTTATTGGTCTTCTGTCTGGTTGATCTCTCTATAGGAGAGAGTGATTTGTTGAAGTCTCCCAAAATTATTGCAGAAACATCTGTTGCTTCCTTCAGTTTTGCCAATGTTTGTCTCATATATTTTGGGGTACCTTGATTGGGTGCATGGACATGTATGATTGTTATTTCTTCTTGTTGAATTGTCCCTTTTATTAGTATATAGTGACCTTCTTTGTCTCTTACAACATCCTTGAATTTAAAGTCTATTTTATCTGAGATTAGTATTGCCACTCCTGCTTTCTTTTGGCTGTAGCTTGCATGGAATACAATTTTCCATCCTTTCACTTTCAGTTTTTTTTGTGTCTCTGTGTCTAAGATGAGTCTCTCGTAAGCAACATATTGATGGCTCATATTTTTTAATCCATTCTGCCAATCTGTATCTTTTAATTGGGGAGTTTAATCATCCCATTCAGTGTTATTACTGTGAAGGCATTTCTTGAATCAGCCATCCTCTCCTTTGGTTTTTGTTTGTCAGATATATTTTTCCCCTTCTGTCTTTATTTCCTTCAGCATACCATTACTAAATCTCTTTAGTTCTCAACTCATCTCTATACCTCTCTCTCCTTTCTTTGTTTCTCTGCCTGTAGGGCTCCCTTTAGTATCTCAAGTAGGGCAGGTCCCATGTTAGCAAATTCTCTCAGCAGTTGTTTGAATGTGATGATTTTAAGCTCTCCCTCAATGAAGGAGAACTTTTCTTGATAAAGAATTCTTGGTTGGTAATTTTTCTCTTTCAGAATTTTAAGTATGTCATACCACATCTTTCTTGCCTCCATGGTGGCTGCTGAGTAGTCACTGCTTAGTCTTATGCTATTTCCCTTGTATGTGGTGAATTGCTTCTCTCTTGCTGCTTTCAGAACTTGCTCTTTCTCTTTAGCATTTGACAGTCTGATCAGAATATGTCTCAGAGCGGGTTTATTTGGATTAATGCTGTTTGGAGTTTGTTGGGCTTCTATGATTTGTGTATTTATGTCATTCAGAAGGGCTGGGAAGTTTTCCCAAACAATTTCTTTGAATTCTCTTCCCAGACCTTTACCCTTCTCTTCCCCTTCTGGAACACCAGTTATTATTATATTTGTGCACTTCACATTGTCCATCATATCCCTGAGATCCGTTTCAAATTTTTCAATTTTTTCTCCATTCTTTCTTTTGTACTTTCACTTTCAAGTCTGCACTCTTCCAGTTCACTTATTCTTTTCTCAGCTTCCTATAATCTATAATCTAGTACTGTGTGTATCCAGAATCTTTTTAATTTGATCAACAATTTCTTTTATTTCCATAAGATCCTCTATTTTTTAAATTTACTCTTGTGAATTCTTTTTTATTCTCTTCTAGGGTCTTCTTCATGTCCTTTATATCCTGTGTCATGATCTTGTTGTCTGTGATTATTTCTTTGATTAATTTCTCCAAGTACTTTGTCTCCTTAGATTTTTTGATTTGTGTGTTTGGGTTTGGATTACCATATCTTCTCTTTTCTTCATATGCTTTAAAATTTTGTGTTGGTTTTGGCCTCTTGGCATTTGCTTATCTTGATAAGGTTCTTTTAGGATATGCTTATTTAAACAATTATCTATAATTTGTCAGAGCTACAGCTTGGTGGAGTGCACTTTCCCTGACTTACTAGCAGATGGTGCTCCCAAGCTACCTATTAACCTCAAGCCAGTTCTCCCCAATTTTGTCTATATGGCAATTGGGGGTCCGAATCTTGTGGGGGTCCAGTCAGTGCACCAAATTTCCGTGTGTAGTTGGTGAGCCAGCCCTGAAGTTGGGGGATGTGCCTCATTTCCAAATGCAGACTCGGTTTCACCAAGTGTACAGTCACTATGTATGTAGCAGACCTTGTCCAGAAAGTACAACCCTGGAATAGTATTCTGGAGCACTTTCTGTCTTTTATCTAGTGTTTTTCACAGAGAAGTATTTTGCTCTTTCTCTCCTAATCTACCATCTTGGATCTTCTGAATACTTTTTAATTTGTTATTCATATTCAGATTAATATTTTTTGGTAAAAGTGTTGGTTATTTTTAATCAGGTTGCTGTAATTTTGCTAATGACTTATTTTTCCAAAATAGTCTCAATTCAAACTCTCACTATCTGTGTCTGAGTCAGTTACTCCAGAATTTCAATAAGACTTAGTGTCATTACTTTAATTTTTAAAAAATTGCCATCTGTAGTGGTATCACAAAATAATTGTTTTGTATTTTTGTAATGATGTTGCTTTGCTGTTCGTATACTTATTGGCTACTTGAATAATTTTATTTGTGATATGCCTGCTAATGTGTTTTGGCTGGTTGCATTTTTATTTTCTTGTTAATTTTTTGGTGTTCTATATATTTTCTGAATAATAATTCTTTATTGAAAAACCAAATGTTGAAGAAGAATACAATGGAATAAGGCATAAATAGGACAAAATAACTAGTGTATACAAAAACTGGGAAAAATCTCAAAAACATTATTAGGGGCAAAATATTCCATATTGAATCACTTTACATATAAAGTTAGAAAACAAGTAAAACTTAACTTTATTTATGGAATGTGGTTTAGAATAGAATTTAGAATGGTTATGTAGTAGAGGATATCATCTGGGGAGGAAAAGAAGTAGCCTTCTGTTGGATAATGGAATCTTCTATATTTCTGTTTGGGTGATCCTCACATGGGCATATACATATGTTAAAATGTGTTGAATAATACTAAAGATCCCTGTACTTCACTGATAGTTATACCACAATAAAGAAAAATCGGTGAATATTTTCCTATTCCAAGTTTATAAAAGGAGACACTTATGATAGCTTTAAAAGATACATTTGTTGGTTTGTATTTAATTATCTTTTCACATTTAGTTCTAAGATAATTTGGAAAATATCTGTGAAAAAGAAGGTTGTCATATTTAACTTTCTTTATCCATTTTTAGGTTAGTTACAGGATTTACTGTTGCACAGTGCTGTTTTTTAAAAAATTTTAATTCTTGTAGTATTTAATAGAGTAAAATTTCCCCTTTTAACCAATTACAAATATATAATTCAGTGCTGTAATTACTTTCATAATTTTATGCTACCAACACTACCATCCATTACCAAAACATGATAATCAAGCCCAATGGAAACTCAGTATAATTTAAGCATTAAGCCTCCATTGCCTACCACCAGCCCAGATCCTGGTAACCTGTTACAGATTCTGACTCTGAGTTTGCTTATTCTAATTGTTTCCTCATTGTTCTCAGTGAAATTATATATTATTTTTCATTTTGTGTATGGCTTGTTTCACTCAACATGATGTCTTGAATGTTCATCCATGTTTTCACATGTTTCAGAACTTCATCCTTTTTCACATCTGAATAATATTCCATTGTATGCATATACCACATTATCCGTTAATCGGTTGATGGGTAGTTGGGTTGCTTCCACCTTTTAGCAATTGTAAATAATGCTGCAAGGAACAACAGTGTGCATTGTTTTGGAGTCCCTGTTTTCAATTCTTTGGGGTATATACCTAGAAATGGGACTGCTGAGTCATATGGTATTTCTATACTTAGCTGTCTGAGGATGCATCAAAGTGTCTTCCACAGCAGCTGCACCACTTCATATTGTCACCAGCAATGAATGAGTGTTCCTATTTCTCCACATACTCTCCAATTCTTGTAATTATCTGGGTTTTTTTTAATAGCAACCATTCTAATGGGTGTGAAATTGTTTGTCATAGTGGTGTTGATATGCATTTTCCAAATAGCTAATGATATTGAGCATCTTTTTATGAGCTTTTAGGACATATGTCTATTCAAGTCTTTTGCCTGGTTTTTTCTTAGGGTGATATTAAAAATTTTTTTTTATTTATTAGAGAAGTTGTGGGTTTTCAGAACAATAATGCATAAAATCAGGATTCCCATATACCATTAAAACAACAGTTTGTATTGGTGTGGAATATATGTTAGAATTGAAGATAGAATATTTTTATAATTGTACTAATAATTAAAGTTCAAGATTTAACATAGGGCTCACTGTTGGTATAGTATAGTTTCATGGATTTTTAAAAATTTTTATTCTGTTACTATATATACAATATAACATATCTCCTTTAAATCATATTCAGATATATATTTCAGTGCTGTTAATTGCATTGACAACATTGTGCTACAATCACCACCATCCATTAACATAACATTTCCATAATTCCAAATGGGAACCCTGTATATTTTAAGCCTTAAATTCCCACACTGTATTACTAAGCCATTCCCTGGTTACCTATATTCTAGATTCTGACTCTAAGTTGGCTTATACTGTTTCAAAAAAATGGAGACCATGCAATATTTGCCCTTTTGATTCTGACTTATTTGTGTCTGACCTATTTCCAATATGATGTCTTCAGGGTTCATCTATGTTGTCATATGTATCAGGACTTCATTACTTTTTAGGGCTGAATAATATTCCATTGTATTATATACTACTTTTATTTTCCATTAATTGATTGATGGTCACATGGGTTACTTGTATCTTTCAGTGATTGTGAATGATGCAGCTATCAATATCAGTGTGCAAATATCTGAGTATTTGTCTTCAATAGCTTTGGTTACATACTGAGTAGTGGGTTTGTCTGGTCATATGGTAGTTCTATACTTAGTTTTGTAAGGGGCTGCCAAACTGTATTCCCGCAGTGGCTGCACCATTTTTCATTCCTATAAGCAATGAATGAGTGCTCTTATTCCTCTGCATCTTCTCCAAAACTTGTTTTTAAATTTTTTTAATAGCAGTCATCCTAATGAGTGTGAAATGGTATCTCATTGTGATTTTGATTTGCATTTCCTTGATGACTGATATCAAGCAACTTTTCATGTGCTTCCTGTCCATTTGCATACCTTCTTTGGAGAGTCTTTTGTCTCCATTTTAAAATACGGTTGTCTTATTCTTAAATTGAAAGATATCTTTTTGTGGTCTGGATATTAATCCTTTCTCAGAGATGGGGTTTTCAAATATTTTCTCCTATTATAAAGGTTGATGTTTTACTTTCATGATTAAGTCATTTAATGCTCAAAAGTTTTTTTATTTTGTTTATTTTGATGAGGTCCCATTTATCTATTTTATTATTTTGTAGCTTGTGCTTTGAAGTAAAGTCAAAGAAATCATTGTGTAACATATCCTGAAGATACTTTCCTATATATTCTTATAGAAGTTTGATATTTCTAGCTCTTATATTAAGGTCTGATCCACTTTGACTTTCGTATATAGTGTGAGGTAGGGGTGTGTCTTCTGTTTTGTGGAGACGGAGGTCTAGTATTTCCAATACTATTTGATTGGCTAAAATGATTTTTCTCTCCCAATTATGTCATCTAGTCCACCTTGTAAAATATCAGTTGGCCAGGCTCTGCATATAAACTTACTACCCTCCCCACCTTGGGAGATATGATTTCCAGGGGTTTAAATTTCCCTGGCAATGAGGGACAGGACTCCAAAGGATGAGCCTGGCCCTGGCAATATGGGATTGGGAATGCCATGTTGACCAAAAGGGGGGAAGGTGAAACAAAATAAAGCTCATTGGCTGAGAGATCTCAAATAGCTGAGAGGTCAATCTGGAGGTTATGCGATATATAGATATTCCCTTTTACTTTATAGTATATTAGAATAGCTAGAATGAAATACCAAATCTGTTGAATGGTAATACAGTAGACTTGATTCTTGATGATAATTGTATAACTATATAGCTTCTATCATGTGACTGTTTGATAGTGAAAACCTGGTGACTGACTCTCCCTTTAACTAGTGTATGGGCAGATGAGTAATAAAATAATGACAAAATGTATAAATAATAGGATAAGGGATATGGAATGGTTTGGGTCCTCTTTTTTACTTCTTTTTTATATTTTTACTTATATTTTTTCTGTATTTTAGAGTAATGAAAATGTTTGAAAATTCATTGAGGGCAATGAATAAACAATGATGTAATGATACTGTGAGCCATTGATTGTATACTTTGGATGGATTATATGGTGTGTGCATATATCTCAATAAAATTGCATTAAAAAATGAGTTGGTCATTAATGTCAGGTTTGATTTCTGAGCTCTTATTTAAATTCCATTGGTTTCTATGTCTGTCTTTGTGCTAGTATCTTGCAGTTTTTATTATCATGACTTTGTAATGAGTTTTAAGAACAGGAAATGTGAGTCCTCCATCTTTATTCTTCTTTTTCAATATGGCTTTACCTATTTAGGGCCTCTTAACCCTTCCATACAAATTTGATGATTGTATTTTCCATTTTTGCAGAGAAGGTTAGTTGGAATTATGTTTGAGATTACATTGAATTTATAAATTGCTTGGGTAGTTTTGACATCATAATGATATTTACTCTTCCAATCCATGAACATGGGTTATCCTCACATTTATTTAGGTTTTCTTTAATGTCTTTTAGCAATATTTTGTTGTTTTCTGTGTTCAAGTCCTTTACATCCTTAGTTTGATTTTTCCTAGGTATTTGATTGTTTTAATTGCTATTGTGAATGGAATTTTGTTCTTGATTTTTTTTCTGATTGTTCATTGCTTGTGTTTAGAAACTGATGAATTTTGGGTGTTGATCTTGTACCTTGCCACTTTGCTGAAATCACTGGTTAGTTCTAGGAACTTTGTTGTGGATTTATGAGGATTTTCTGCATATAGGATCATATAATATGCATATTGGGAAAGTTTTATTTCTTCCCTTCCACTTTTGTTCCCTTTTATTTCTTTTTCTAGACTAATTGCTCTGGCAAAATCTTCCAATACAATGTTGAATAATAGTGGTAACAGTGGGCATCCTAGTCTTGTTCCTGATCTTAGAGGGAAAGCACTCAGTCTTTCACAAATTAAAGTAGAATTTTAGCTGTTGGTGTTCATATATACTCTTTATCATGTTGAGAAAGTTTCCTTCTATTTCTAGTGTTCTAAGTGTTGTTATCAAGAAATCATGCTGCGTTTTATCAAATGCCCTTTCTGCATCAATTGAGTTGATCATGTGTTTCTTTTTTCTTCATTCTATTAATGTGGTGCATTATATTATTTGATTTTCTCATGTTGAAACCACCTTGCATGCCAGGGATAAATCCCACTTGATAATGGTGCATAATTCTTTTATTATGCTGTTGGATTTCATTTGCTCATATTTTGTTGAGATTTTTTGTATCTATATTCATAGGAAATATTGGTATGTAGTTTTCTTTTGTGGCATCTTTATATGGTTTTGTTATGAGGGTGATATTGGCCTTGTAGAATGAGTTAGGTACTGTTCCCTCATATTAAATATTTTGAAAGCATTTGAGCATAATTGGAGATAAGTCATTTGGGAATGTTAGTTAGGAGGCTTATTGAGATCTTCTATTTCTTTTTGAGTCAAAGTAAGCTGTTTGCATGTTTCTAAGAATTTGTCCGTTTCATCTAGATTATCTAATTTGTGGGAATACAATTGTTCATAATATACTCTTACAGTCCTTTTCATTTCAGCAGGGTAGGTAGTTGTGTCCCTCTATTCATTTTGATTTTCATTATTTCTATCCTTTTATATATTTTTGTCAGTCTAGTTACAGGCTTGTTGATTTTATTTACCTTTTCAAAGAACCAGCTTTTGGTTTTGTTGATTCTATTTTTTGTTTTCTATTTCATTTACCTCTGTTCTAATCTTTGCTATTTCCTTCTTTCTTCTCACATTGGGTTTAGTTTGCTCTTCTTTTTCTAGTTCTTCTGGTTTTGAAGTTAAGTTTCTGATTTGATGTCTTTCTTCTATTTTAAAGTCAGCCTTTTGAACTATAAATTTCCCTCTAAGTGCTTCCTTCACTGCATCTCATAAGTTTTATGTTGTATTTTCATCTTCATTTGTCTCAAGTATTTCCTAATTTTGCTCCTGATTCCTTCTTTAACCCATTGGTTTTTTAAGAGCATGCTTTTGCACTCCACATATTGGTGAATTTCCCCTTTCTCCCTATGTTATGATTTCTGACTTCTTTCTATTGTGGTCACAGAACTTACACTGTATGATTTCAAAATTGTTGAATTTATTAAGAGTTGTTTTGTGACCTAATATTTTGTCTATCCTGGAGAATGATCCATGTGCACCCAAGAAGAATGTAAATTCTGTTTTCATTAAGTGCAGTGTTCTATATATGTCTGTTAGGTCTGGCTGCTTTACTGTATCATTCAATTCTGTACTTTTTGAACTTCTGACTAGATGTTCTATTCATTATTGAGAGTGTTGTGTTAGAGTCTCCCACTATTAATTTAGAACTGCCAATTTCTCCCTTCAAAACTGAAAGTATTTGCTTCGTATATTTTGGGGCTCTGCTTTTAGGTGAATATATATTTATAATTGTTAGCTCTATCTGTTAAATTTCCCTTTATCAGTACATAATGAACATCTTTGTCCCTTGTAACTGTTTTTGACTTAGTCTATTTTATCCAGTATTAATATAGCCACCCAGCTCTATTTTGGTTACTACTTGTATGGTATACTTTTTTCCATTCTATCACCTTCTACCTACTTGTATATTAGACTTTAAGTTGTCTCTTGCAGAAGCATATAGTAGTTTCATGCTTTTCTTTTTTATCAGTTCTGCAAGCCTGTGCCTTTTTAATCTGGAGAATTCATTTTCATTTAAAGTCCTTATTGATAATACAGGATTTTTTCTGCTATTTTGTTATTTAGCCTTTTTAACTCTTATACCCTTTATCCCTTATTTCTATTAAAGCCTACTTTTACTTCTTTTTTTTTTTTTTGCTTTCTTTTTATTGCACCACATGTATGCCTTTTCATTTCTGTCTAGATATATCTTTCATCTAATTTTCTTGTGTTTACCATGGGGTTAAAATTTAACATCTTAAATATATAGCAATCATATTTGGTTTGATACCAACTTAACTTCTATCACATGAACATATACTTTTCTTGTACCTGTCTGTCACCTCACCATTTTGTTTTTGTATATTGTATGTGGAACTTAGATTGAGCATTACTTTTTTAATGCAGTTTAATTGAGATATAGTCACACACCATATAAACCATCTGAAGTATACAACCACTGACTCACACTATCATCACATAGTTGTTCATACAATCCCATGATCAATTTTAGAACATTGGCATTACTCCAGAAAAGAAAGAAAAATAAAAAAGTAAACTGAAATCCTCCCATAACTCTTATTTACCTTTAGTATTGGTGTAGCACATCTGTTAATGTTGAAGAAAGAATATTAAAATATTACTGTTAACTATAGTCCATAGTTTGTAATAGGTACATTTTTTCTGATAAACCCCTCTATTATTAGCTCCTTGTAATAGTGTTGCACATTTGTTGTAGATTATAAATGAGTTTTTTCAATATATTTTTACAGTTAATCATGGACATTGTCCAACACAAGATTCACTCCATTATACACTCCCATGTTTTAACCTCTAACTTTCCTTCTGGAGAGATACTTGACTCTAAACTTCCCCTTTCTACAATATTCACACACCATTCAGCACTGTTAATTATTCTCACCATAATGTGCTACCATCACCTCTGTCCATTTTCAAATGTTTAATTTCAACCTTTTTAAATGTTCTGCACATTAAGCAATCACTTCCCATGTTTTAGCCTCATTCTATATTCTGGTAACCTATATTCTATATTTTATATCTATGAGTTTATTATAATCAGTTCAAATCAGTGAGTTCATACAATATTCATCATTTTGTTTCTTACTTTTTTTTATTAACATAATGTCCTCAAGGTTCATCCACGTTGTTGCATGCTTCAGGACTTCATTCCTTCTTACTGCTGAATATTTCATTGTATGTATATATCACATATTTTTTATCCATCTGCTGATGGACACTTGGGTTTTTTCCATCTTTGGGCAATTGTGGATAATGTTGCTATGAACATTAGTGTACAAATGTCTGTTCACACTTGTAGTTTTCTCTTTGTTTTTATAGCAGCCATCCAGTATGTGTTAGGTAATATCTCATTGTAGTTTTGATTTGCATTTCCCTAATAGCTGGTGAAGCTGGGCATCTTTTCATGTGCTTTTTAGACATCCGTATTTCCTCTTTGGAAGATATCATTGTTCTGGTTTGTTAATGCTGCTGTTAAGCAAAATACCAGAAAGGGATTGGCTTTCATAAAGGGGGTTTATTTTGTTATGCAGTTACAATCTTAAGGCATAAAGTGTACAAGGTAATGCATCAGCAATCAGGTACCTTCAGTGGAGGATGGCCAATGGTGTCTGGAAAACCTCTGTTAGCTGGGAAGGCACGTGGCTGGCATCTCCTCTGGCATTCTGGTGTCAAAATGGCTTTCTCTCAGGACATTCCTCTCTGGGCTGCTGCTTATTCCTAGGTTATTTTCTCCAGATAGTCTCTGCAGCTATGAAAGGCCATCTTCAAAATGTCTCTCTAAATTGTAGCTCCTCTCTCAGCTCCTGTGCATTCTTCAAAGTGTCCCTCCTGGCTGTAGCAAGTTTGCTCCTTCTGTCTGAGCATATATAGTGCTCTAGTAAACTAATCAAGGCCCATGCTGAATGGGCAGGTCCATGCCTCATGGAAATTATCTAATCAGAGTTATCACCTACAGTTGGATGGGTTGCATCTCCGTGGAAACACTCAAAGAATTACAATCTAATCAACACTAATACATCTGCCCACACAAGATTGTATCAAAAATAATGGCATTTTGGAGGTCAAAATACATCCAAACTGGCACAGTCATTCATGTTTTTGTTGTTGTTGTTATTGTTGTTCTTTGTGCATTTTTAAATTAAGTTGTCTTTTTATTGTTGACTTGTATGATTTCTTTATACATTGTAGATATCAAACCCTTATCAGATATATGGTTTCCAAATATTTTCTCCCATTGAGTTGGCTGCCTTTCCACCTATTTGACAAAGTCATTTGAAGCACAGAAGTATTCAATTTTGAGGAGTTCCCATTTATTTACTTTTTTTCTCCCATTGCTTGAGCTTTGGGTGTAAAGTATAAGAAACTATCCCCTCTCACTAGGTCTTAGACATGTTTCCCTACATTTTCTTCTAGGATTTTTATGGTACTGGTTCTTATATTTAGGTGTTCAATCCATTTTGAGTTAATTTTTATACAGGGAGTGAAATAGGTTCCTATTTCTTTCTTTTTTTTTTTTTTTTTTTTTGGTCATGTATATCCACTTCTCTCAATACCATTTATTGAAGAGACTGTTCTGTCCCCACTAAGTAGCCTTGGGAGCCTTGTCAGAAATTGATTGACTGAGGAATGGCAAGATGGTAGCATAGAGAGGAGTGGAATTTAGTCAGTCCCCTAGAAAGGCCAGTAAACAACAAGGAACAACTAGTAAATAATTTGGAATAACAGCTGGGGGACAATTGTGAGTGTCCACACATCGTACACCAAACTGGATTGGAAGGAATGCCTGAGCTTGCAGCATGGAATCTATATTCCATGTTCAGCTGTAAAAGCTGCTGAACCATGCTGAGAGACCCCTCCCCCACCATGGCAGGGTACGCTGCAAAACCTTGCTGTGGTAAGAAACTAGCAGCACTCTCCGAGCAAATATGGCTCAGCTGAGCTCCAACTGGGGTTTTAATTAACAAATGCGGACTGCTGAATACAAGCTATAAACCCCCAATAAGCAGACAGAGGCTTTTAGTGATGACTGACCTTAAAGAACCAGAAGACTCATCTGTCCTGGGAGGGGGTGCCCAGAAGACCGGATGTTACCTCTGGCTGATGAGTGAAACTGGGGGGCTGTGTACTGGCTCTAAAAGGAGGCTTTCTGTCCCATTTTCTCTCTCTCAGCCTGAGGGACTCAGAAGAAAGGGCTGCAGCCATTTTCAGTTTGCAGTGCTTTGACCCAGACGGGGTGGAGATAACAGTGTGAGAGAGAATATTCAAATGCAGACAATAACTCCCTAGGGAGTATATCTTCCCTAAGAATAAGGAGGTGAGGCCCAGTTTACCTTCAGAACCAGACCCCAGAGCCTGGAAGAAAACAGCCAAAACAGCTGAAACTATGGAGGCCACATCTCCTTATACCAGTCAGGAGCAACAGGCTGACAGGTGCCACCTGCTGCGGAGGTTAGGAAAAACACAGTGGCTTGAGGTCTCATGGGAAAGTCTGGCTTTCCTCTAAGATACACACTGAATATAACCCCATTCTGAGACCTGAACCCATTCTGGTCTGGGAAAATCTGACTGGGGTAAGCAAGGAAACAAGATACCTAGACAACAGGAAACTACAATGTATACTAGGAAAAATGAAGATATGGCCCAGTCAAAGGAACAAACATATACCTCAATAAAGATACAGCTGAGATATTGTTTCACTTTAATGAAACAATATATTAAGCATTTTCAAAGAAATGTGCTGAATCAAATAAAAAAAAAATCAGTAAGCTCAGGGAAGATATAACAAAAGAAATGAAGGCTATAAAGAAAACACTGAGTGAACATAAGGTAGAAATCAAAAGTTTGAAAAACAACTGGCAGAATCTATGTAAATGAAAGGCACAGCACAAGAGATGAAAAACAAAAGTGAAACATACAACAGAAGATCTCAAGAGGCAGAAGAAAACACCCATGAACTGCAGAACAAAACACCTGAAATCCTAACACACAAAAGAATAGGTAGGGAAAAGAATGGAAAAATATGAGCAACATCTCAGGGAACTGACAACATGACATGCACAAATATACGTTTCTGGGTGTCCCAGAAGGAGAATAGAAGGGAAAAGGGGCAGAAGCCATAATAGAGGAAATAATCACTGAAAATATTCCCATCTTTTATGAAAGACAAGAAATGATGGATCCAAGAAGCACAGCATACCCAAAACAGAATAGATCTAAATAGGCCTACACCAAGACACTTAATCAGATTATCAAACAAAAAGACAAAAAGAGAATCCTGAAAGCAGCAAGAGAGAAGCAATCCATCACATACACAGGAAACTTGATAAGACTGTGGCGGATTTCTCAGTAGAAACCATTGAGGCAAGAAGGAAGTGGTGTGATATCTTTAAGATACTGAAAGAGAAAAACTGCCAACCAAGAATCCTATATCCAGCAAGACTGTCCTTCAGAAATGAGGGAGAGTTTAAAATACTCTCTGACAAACAGAATGAGAGACTTTGAGGGCAAGATACCTGTGCTACAGGAAATACTAAAGGGAGCACTACAGACAAATAGGAAAAGACAGGAGTGAGAGGTTTGGAACACAATTTTGGGTGTTAGCACAGCAATATAAGTACACTGAACAAAGTTGACTGTGAGTATGGTTGAAAGAGGAAGGTTAGGAGCATGTGGGACACCAGAAGGAAAGAGGAAAGATAAAGACTGGGACTGTATAATTCAGTGAATCCTAGAGTGCTCAACAATTGTGATAAAATGTACAAATATGTTTTTTCATGAGGGAGAACAAATGAATTTCATCTTTGCAAGGTGTTAAAATAGGGTGGTATTGGGGGAAAAAGGCAATCAATGCAAGCTAGAGACTATAGTTAACAGAAACATTGTATTATGTTTCCTTTAATTTAACAAAGGCAATATACTAAAGCTAAATGCCTGTAAGAAGGGGACATAAGGGAAGGGTATGAGACTCTTGGCATTGGTGATGGTGTCTGACTTTTTAATTCTACTTTAGTTTAATGCTATCTTTCTTTTTGTTGCTTTTTTTTTTCCTTTTCAATTTTTATTCCAATAACATACATATAACTTAAAATTTCCCCCTTTAATCACATTCAAATATAAATTCAGTGGTGTTGATTATACATTCACAGTGTTCTGATACCATTGCCACCATTCATTAACAAAACTTTCCATCAACCCAGACAGAAACTCTGTACCAGTTAAGTATTAACTTACCATTCTCTATCCCCACCCCAGACCCTGGTAACCTGTATTCTAGTTTATGACTTCATGAATTTCCTTATTCAGATTATTTCATATTCATGAGATAAAACAATAGTTGTCCTTTGTGAATGGCTTATTCCACTCAGTTTGATGCTTTTAAGGTTCATCATGTTGTATGTATCAGAATTTCATTCCTTTTTAAGGCTGAATAATATTCCACTGTATGTCTTGACCACATTTTGTTTATCCATTCATCAGCTGATGGACCCTTGGGTTGCTTCCATCTTTTGGCAATTGTGAATAGTGCCCATTATGAACGGTGGTGTGCAAATATCTGTTTGAGTCCCTGCTTTCAATTCTTCTGGGCATATACCTAGAAATGGGATTGCCGGATCATATGTTAATTCTATTTTAACTTTCTGAGAAATCACCAAATTGTTTTCCAC
Organism: Choloepus didactylus; assembly: GCF_015220235.1. NCBI lineage: Eukaryota > Metazoa > Chordata > Mammalia > Pilosa > Megalonychidae > Choloepus > Choloepus didactylus. The sequence goes on from NC_051308.1 coordinate 23,600,613, forward strand.
AGCGGCTGCATCATTTTAGATTCCTACCAACAATGAATGTTCCTATTTGTCTACATCCTCTCTAACACTTATTTTCCTTCTTTTTTCAATAGCAGCCATTCCAGTCAGTATGAAATGGTATCTCGTGGTTTTGACTTGCATTTCCCAAATTGCTAATGATGCTGAGCATTTTTTCATATGCTTATTGGCCATTTGTATATCTTCTTTGAAGAAATGTCTATTCATGTCTTTTGCTCATTTAAAAAAAAATCAAATTAAGCTTTATTGAGATATATTCAAATACTGCAAAGTAATCCATGGTGTGCAATCAACCATTCATAGTATCATCATGTCGTTGTGCATTCATCACCCCAATCTACTTTTGAATGTTTTCCTTACACCAGAAAGAATAAGACTAATATTCAGGAAAAAAATAAAAGAAAAAAGAAAACCCAAATGATTCCCCCCCATCCCACCCTATTTTTCATTTAGTTTTTGTCCCCATTTTTCTACTCATTTATCCATACACTGGATAAAGGGAGTGTGATCCATGAGGTTGTCACAATCACACTGTCACCCTTAATAAACTACATTGTTATAGAATTGTCTTTAAGAGTCAAGGCTACTGGGTTGCAGTTTGATAGTTTCAGGGATTTCTAGCTATTCTAATACATTAAAACCTAAAAAGGGGTATCTATATAGTGTCTAAGAATGTCTATCAGAGTGACCTCTTGACTCCATTTGAAATCTCTCAGCCAGTGAAACTTGATTTTGTTTCACTTCACATCCCCCTTTTGATCAGGAAGATGTTCTCAATCCCATGATGCCAGGTCCAGATTCATCCCTGGGAGACATATCTTGCATTTCCAGGGAGATTTTTTACCCCTGGGAGGTCAGGTTCCATGTAGTGGGGAGGGCAGTGAATTCACTTGCTGAGTTGGCTTAGCTAGAGAGAGAGGGGCCACATCTGAGCAACAAAGAGGCACTCAGGGGGAGACTCTTAGGCACAATTATAAGCAGGTTTAGCCTCTCCTTTGTAGTAACGCTCTTGCTCATTTTTTAATTGGGTTCTCTCTTTGTATTTGAGTTGTAGAATTTGTTTATATGTTCTGGATATTAATCCGTTACTGGATATGTAGTTTCCAAATATTTTCTACCATTTAGTAGGTTGTCTTTTTACTTTAATGATGAAGTCCTTTGATGCACAAACATTTTTGACTTTGGAGTCTCATTACCTATTTTTTTCTTTTATTGCTTTTGCTTTGGTGTAAAGTCTAAGAAACTATTGCCTAACGCAAGGTCCTGAAGATGCTTCCTTGTGTTTTCTTCTAGGAGTTTTATAATTTTGGTTATTATATATGAGTTTTTGACCCATTTTGAGTTAACATTGGTATATGGAGTGTGGTAGGGAACTACCTCCATTCTTTTGCATGTGGATATCCATTTATGAAAGAGACTATTCTTTCCCCATTGAGTGGACTTGGTACCCTGTTCAAAAATCCATTGGCCATAGATATGAGGATTTATTTTGGTACTTGTAGTTTCATTCTGTTAGTCTATATGTCTGTCCTTGTGCCCATACCATAGTGTTTTATTTTATTTTGAGATAAATTCAAACTTACAGGAACAGTTGCAAAAACAATACAAACCCCATACACAGAACTCCAGCATACCCCAACCCCACTCCCCTGATACCCCAATCCACCAACTTTAACATCCTGTCACACCACCATTTCTTTCTTTCCATCCCTCCCTCCCTATCATCCATCATCTATTGCTCTGTCTTCTGAACATATGATAGCAAGCTGCACACATCCTTGAACAAACAATATAATTCAAATATACATTTCTCATGAAAAAGAACATTCTTTTATGCATTCCCATTAAGCACAGCTAAGAAGTTCAAGAAATTCAACACTGATACAAAGCTTACATTCTTTATTTCCTTTTTTTTTTTTCTTATGTCCCAACTGTGTCCCTTTGAGTCTCCTCTCCTCCATCCTCAGATTTCATCCAGGATCATCCTTGGCATTTATTGTCATTGTCTATTTAGACTGTCTTTTTTTTTTTTTTTTCACTTGTGGAACCATATATACAGCCTAAATCTTTCCATTCCACCCCCTCCCTAGCATTCCATTAGTGGGATTAATCACATTTAGAATGTTGCAATGCTATCACCTTCCCGCCATCCATTAATAGAAATTTCCCTTCATCCCAAACAGAAACCCTGCACTCCTTTCTTAACTCCCCATTGTCCCTTCCCCCACTTCTTATAACCCATACTCTATTTGTCATCTCTATGGTCATATTCTGTGATACTTTCTTTGTGTTTAATGTGGGGCTTGAATTTAATCTCTTAAGTCTGTAACAATCTTGTTTTCCTTTGATACCAACTTAACTTCAATAGGACACAAAAACTATGTTCCTTTACTCCTCCATTCCTCCACTTTTATGAAGTTCTTGTCAAAAATTACATATTGTACATTGAGTCCAAAACCACTGATTTATCATTAGATTTTATGTATTTTAGATCCTGTAAGAAGTAAATAGTGGAGTTACAAATCAAAAATACAGTAGTATTGGTATTTATATTTACCATGTGATCTTTACTGGAAATCTTTATTTCTTCATGTGGTTTCAGTCAAATGTTTAGTATCCCTTCCTTTCAGCCTGCACAATTTCCTTTAGCATTTCTTATAGGACTGATCTACTGGTGATGAAGTCCCTCAGCTTTTGATTACCCAGGAATGTTTTCATCTCCCCCTCATTTTTAACCTCCAGGTGTTTGTGAATATTCTAAGTCTCTGATGGTTATTGACTTCTATTTGTATTCCATTGTGGTCAGAGAATGTGCTTTGAATAAATTCAATTTTTTTTTTTAATTTATTGAGTCTTGTTTTATGTCCCAGCATATGGTCTATTCTGGAGAAAGATCCATGATCACTAGAGAAGAATGTGTGTCCTGGTGATTTGGGATGTAATGTTCTATATATGTCTGTTAAATTTCTCTCTATCTCTCTCCCCTTTCTTGGCTTCTCTGTCAGTAGAGCTCTCTTTAGTATCTGAAGTAGGGCAGGTCTTTTATTATCAAAATCTCTCAGCATTTGTTTGTCTGTGAAAAATTTAAGCTCTCCCTCAAATTTGAAGGAGAGTTTTGCTGGATAAAGTATTCTTGGTTGGAAATTTTTCTCTCTCAAGAGTTTTAAAGATGTCATGCCACTGCCTTGTCACCTCCATGGTGGCCGCTGAGTAGTCATTACTTAGTCTTATGTTGTTTCCTTTGTATGTGGTGAATTGCTTTTGTCTTGCTGCTTTCAGAACTTGCTCCTTCTCTTCAGTATTTGACAGTCTGATCAGAATATGTCTTGGGGTGGGTTTATTTGGATTTATTCTATTTGGAGTTTGCTGGGCATTTATGTTTTGTGTATTTATATTGTGTAGAGGGTTTGGGAAGTTTTCCCCAACAATTTCTTTGAATACTCTTTCTAGACCTTTACCCTTCTCTTCCCCTTCTGGGACACCAATGAGTCTTAAATTTGGACGTTTTATTTTATCTATCATATCCCTGAGATCCATTTCAATTTTTTTTATTTTTTCCCCATTCTTTCTTTTGTTCTTTCATTTTATGTTCTGTGGTCCTCGAGGATGCTGAGTCGTGTTCAGCTTCCTCTGATCTTGTATTATGAGTATCCAGTGTCTTTTAATTTGGCCAACAGTTTCTTTTATTTCCATAAGAGCTTCTATTTTTTTTTATTTACTCTTGCAATTTCTTCTTTATGCTCTTCTAAGGTCTTCTTTATGTCCTTTATATCTTGTGCCATGCTCTTCATGTCCTTTATATCCTGTGCCATGCTGTCATTGTTTGGCTTTAGTTCTTTGATTAATTGTGCCAAGTACTGTGTCTCTTCTGATCTTTTGATTTGGGTGTTTGGGTTTGGGTTCTCCATATCATCTGGTTTTATCATATGCTTTAAGATTTTCTGTTGTTTTTGGCCTGTTTGCATTTGCTTAAAATACCAATCTCTAATTTGTCAGATCTACAGCTTGGTGGCATACACTTTCTCTAACTAACCAGCAGATGGCGTCCGCGAGTCAACTATTCCCCTCAAGTGAGTTCTCTCCAAATTTGTCTTTGTGATCCATAGGAGTCTGATTCTTGTGGGGTTCAATTTGTGCACCAAGTTTGGGTGTGTTGTTGGTGCTGTCCGTCCTGAATGTGGGGCATGTGTCTGGGTGGTTAGGGAGGCAAGGCAGTTTTAATAATCAAACCCCCTAGGTGTTCCTGGAGATTTAAGGCTGTTGCAAGAGTCCAAACCTTCACCTCAGTCCCATGACAGATTGTCTCTGCTGCTGACCCACAAGTCCTTGGCACTGGGGTAAGGTCCCTGGGATTTCTGAGTGGGTCCCCCCTCTCAGCTGTGCTCTTCCAGGACCCCTGCTGAGGGAAGGCTGTGCCACATCACAAGTGCACACCGGCCCTCCAGGGAAGCCCTGGGCTACAGGGCCATGCAGGAGCGTTCCCAGCCTGCTGCAAAGATAGTTGAATGGGGTATGTTAATTTCCTCCTCTTCACACAGCTCCGCCTTCCCAGCTCCAGGACAATTAGCTGTGGGTGCCCTAAAGGCCACTGTCCATGGCCAATATTGTGGCCTGTGCATGGTGCTGTGGGAAACACTCCCCATCATGCTGGGTTCCTTGGTGCAGCTCTGGGCTATGGCTCCGGCCCTGGGTGGGAGCGTCCCCAGCCCACTGGGGAGATGGTTGCAAGGGGCGCAGTTTCTTTCTCCTTTTGGCTCCCCTCTGCCCCCCTGGCCCCAAGACAATCAGCAGTGGGTGTGGGAAGGGCTATCCTGCATGCCAGACACCGAGGCATTGGGAGAGCCCACTCCTGCTGTGATTCACTGCGCGATTCTCACCATTGTATCTGCATTCAGAACCAGTTGTTTTTTGTGGTATGTGAATATATCTCAATAAAATGATGATTAAAAAAAAAAAAAGATACCACAGGAAGAAAAAACAAAATCTACAGACCAATATCTCTTATGAATATAGATGCAAAAACCCTCAATGAAATTCTAGCAAACTGAATCCAACAGCACTTCAAAAGAATTATACACCACGATCAAGTGGGGTTTATCCCTGATACATGAGGGCATTTCAACATAAGTAAATCAATTAATGTAATACATGATATTAACAGAATGACGGAAAAAACATATAAACATTTCAATTGATGCAGAAAAAGCATTTGACAAAATCCAGCACCCCTTTTTGATAAACACTTAGAATACTAGGAATAGAAGGAAACTTCATCAGTAGGATTAAGGGCATATATGAAAAACCTGCTGCTCACATCATACTCAACAGTGAAAATCTGAAAGCTTTCTCCCTCAGGTCATGAACAAGACAGTGTTGCCCACTATCACCACTGTTAATCAACATTACACTGGAACTTCTATCTCGAGCAATTAGACAAGAAAAAGAAATAAAAGGCATCCAAACTGGAAAGAAGAAGTAAAACTTTCCCTATCTGCTGGTGATATGATCCTATATACAGAAAATTTTGAAAAACCCACGAAAACACTGCTAGAACTAACAAGTTCAGCATCAACATGCAAACATCAGGAGTGTTTCTATGCATTAGTAATAAACAATCTGAGGAGGAAATTGTAAAAATTCCATTTATAGCAGCAGCTAAGAGAATCAATATTTAGCAATATATCTAATGAAGGATGTAAAGGACTTCTACATTGAAACTACAAAACATTGCTAAAAGAAATCAAAGAAGACCTAAATAAATGAAAGGGATTTCATGTTCATGGATTGGAAGGCTATTGTTAACATGCCAGATCTACCCAAAGAGATTTACAGATTTGATGCAATTTCAATCAACTTCCAACAGCCTTCTCTGCAGAAATGAAAAAGTCAATCATCAAATTTATATGGAATTTATATGGAAGGGTAAGGGCAGAACAAAGTTGGAGGACTCACACTTCCCAATGTTAAAACTTACTACAAAGCCACATTGTGACATGTACCAAAAAGCATATTAAAGGTGCTCCACATCATTAGTCATTCAGGAAATCTAATTGAAACCACAAAGAGATACCATTTCACACCCACTGGAATGGTTACTACTAAAATAATCAGAATATAAAAAGTGTTTGAGAGCATATGGAGCACTAGAACACTTGTTTGTTGTCAGTGAGAATGTAAAATGATGCAGCCTCCGTGGAAAACAGTTTAGTGATTCTTCAGAAAGTTAAGTAGAGAATTACACATGACCCAGTAGTCCCAATTCGAAGTATAAACACCAAAGAATTGAGAACAGGGACTTGAACAGATATTCGCACACTGATGTCCATAGCAGCATTATTCACAGTTGCCAAAACATGGAAGCAACCCCTGTGTCCATCAACTGAAGAATGGATAAACAAAATGTGGTATATTCATATGATGGAATATTATTCATTTGTAAAAAGGAATGAAGTTCCTATACATGAGGCAACATAGACGAACTTTAAGACATCATGTTGAGTGAAATAAGTATGATCTCTCATACAAAATAATTATAATATGCAAATTCATGGGGTCACAAATTAGGTTACCAAGATTCAGGTTAGGGGTAGGGAATGGGGAGTTAATGATTAATTGGTATAAAATTTCTGTTTGGCATGATGGAAACATTTTGGTAATGGATTGTGGTGATGGTAGCCCAACATTGTGAATGTAATTAACAGTTCTGAATTATTTTTTTTTGTATTTGGTTAATAGAGGAAATTTAGTTTGTATATAAGTTGCTACATAAACATTTTTTAAAAACGTAGGTGTTTGCAACACAGTGAACTCTAATGTAAAATATGGAACACAGTTAATTGTACAATTATGATCATATTCTTTCAACAATTGTAACAAAGTTACCATATTAATGCAAGCTGTTAATAATTGGGTAGAGGTATATGGGAACTCTATTTTCTGCATAATCTCTATGTAAACTTACAACTTCTCTAATAAAAAAATTAATTAAAAAAAAAAAAAAAAAAAAAAAGAAAACAACTAGTCTGTCTCCAAATGCCATCCCACAGTTTCCCCACACCACAGTGCGGCTGCCGGACTTTCAGCCAGCTCACTCATTTGTTTCAGAATGCAGACTCCGGTTTCACCAAATGCACAGTCCCTGTGGGTTTAGCAGACCTTGTCCCACTGGTGCATTGCTGGAACTGGTGTTCTGGGTCACTTTCTGGCTTTTATATAGTATTTTTCATGGAGGTATTTTTTTGCCCTGTCTTACCTAGCCACCATCTTGGGTTCTTTCCCTGTTGCTTTTTAACTATTATGTTTTTTTTTTTTCTTCCTTTTTCTTTTTCTTTTTCCTTTGTCTCTCTACCTTCTTTGACTCTTCCTCCTTCTTTGTGGGGGAAATGGAGATGTCCTTATGTAGGTAGTGGTGATGGTGGTGAATACATAAATATGCAATGATACGGGGAACCATTGATTATTTACTTAGGACAGAAAGTATGGTGAGTGAACAAAACCATCTCAAAAAAATGTGTTGATGAAGAAATCTTGAAGGCACTTCATTGAGTGAAATAAGTCAGACACATAAGGACAAATATTGCATGGTCTCACTGTTATGAACTAATTATAATATGTAAACACATGGACATGAAATATAAGTTTACAGGATATAGAACGAGGCTAAAGAATGGGGAGCAGTTGCTTAGTATGAGCAGAATGTTCAACTAGATTGAACTTAAATGTTTGGAAATGAACAGAGGTGATGGTAGCACATGTGAGAATAACTAACAGTGCTGTATGGTGTGCAAATGTGGTGGAAAGGGGAAGCTTAGAGTCATGTATGTCACCAGAAGGAAAGGTGGAGGTTAAAAGATGGGAATGTATAAAACAGTGAATCTTGTTGTGGGCAATGTCTGTGATTAACTGTACAAATATTAGAAATCTCTTTCATGAACTAGAACAAATGTATGACACTCTAACTGGAAGTTAATAATAGAGGGGCATATGGGGAAAAATACACCTATTGCATACTATGTACTACAGTTAACGGTATTTTAACATTCTTTCATCAACAGTAACAAATGTGCTATACCAATACTATGAGTCAATAATGGAGGGGGGTTGTTAGTGGTAGGGGAGGAATTGAGTTTTCTTTTTTGTCTGTATTTCTTTTCTGGAAAAATGAAAATGTTCTAAAAATTGGAAAAAATTGTGGTGGATGCACAGCTGTATGATGCTACCGTGGGCGATTGTGCACTTTGGATCTTTGGATAATTGTATGGTATGTGAACAGTCTCTATAAAAGTAAATTTAAAAATTGACTGTAGATTTGAGGGTATATTTATGAACTCTCAATTCAATTCCATTGATCAATATGTCTGTCTTTATGCCAGTCTGATGCTGTTTTGACCACTGTGGCTTTATAATATGCTTTAAAGTCAGGAAGTATGATACCTCCCACTTCATTCTTGTTTTTAAGATGTTTTTAGCTATTTGAAGCCCTTATTTTTCTATTAAAATTGATAATTAGCTTTTCTGTTACTGCAAATTTGTGTTTTGGAATTTTGATTCATATTTCTTCTAATCTGTAGCTCAATTTGGGTAGAATTGACCTCTTAATTGCATTTGGCCTTTCAATCCATGAACACAGAATGTCTTTCCATTTATTCAGGTCTGCTTTGATTTCTTTTAGCAATGTGTCATAGATTTCTGTGTACAAGTCCTTTACATCCGTTGTTAAGTTTATTCCTAGATATTTGATTCTTTTAGTTTCTATTTTAATGGAATTTTTTCTTTTATTATCTCTTCGAATAGCTCCTTACTAGTGTATAGAAACACCACTGATTTTTTCATGTTGATCTTGTATCCTGCCAGTTTGCTGAACTTGTTTATGGGCTCAAGTAGCTTTGTTGTCATTTTTTCTGGGTTTTATAAATACAGGATCATATCACCTGCAAACATTGACAGTTTTCCTTCCTCCATTCTAGTTTGGATGCTTTTTGTTTCTTTTGCTTGCCTAATTACTCTAGTCAGAAATTTTAGCACTATGTTGAATTGCAGTGGTGACAGTGGTCATCCTTGTCTTGTTCCTGATCTTAAAGGGAAAACTTTCAGTCCCTCACCATTGAATAGGATATTAGTTGTGGTTTTTTCATATATTCTTTTTATCATGTTGAGGAAGTACCTTCAATTCCTACTGTTTGAAGTGTTTTCATCATGAAAGGATGCTTAATTTTGTCAAATGCCTTTTCTGCATCAGTTGAGATTTTCATATGGATTTTCCCTTTTGATTTATTAATGTGGTGTATTATATTAATTGATTTTCTTATGTTGAACCACCCTTGTATACCCGGGATAATACCCACTTGGTCATGGTGTATAATTCTTTTAATATGCTGTTGAATTTGATTTGCTAGTATTTTGTTGAGGATTTTTCCATCTCTATTCATTAGAGAGATTGTTCTGAAGTTTTTTTTCTTGCAGTATCTTTATCCAGCTTTTTTATTAGGGTAATGTTGACTTCATAGATTGAGTTAGGTAGTGTTCCCTCTTATTCAACTTTTTGGAAGAGTTTGAGCAGGAATGGTATTCTTGAAATGCTTGATAAAATTCACCTGTGAAGACAGTTGGTCCTGGGCTTTCTTCCTGGTAGGTACCCCCCCTCCCCACCCCGATACGTGAACTTTTATTCAGAGCTTACCAACAGGGTGAAGTCTTGAAGATATCATGACGGCTTTCTTACCCTATGTGGGCATCACATTCCCATGCAATTAAAGAGGATGGCAAGCCATTTATAAGGGTTTGAGACAAAGACATTCCTAGGGGTACAAGCACAGGAAGAGTCTCGATGGGAGGTGGGGGGTGGTAATCCATAGATAACCACAAGAATGTCAAGAAGGATGTAAACTATTAACACTTGATGGTGGGAGGTCTGGGGACCATGGACTAATGCTTATTCAAATCTGGGTGTAAGACTTTATATTTACATCTCACTCTTGGGAGACCAAGAGTTTCTCACCTCCTGCTTACTTCCTATTTCATGTTTCAAAGTTACATTTTAAGGTTAATTTACCCTTTTCTTTTTACTGACTTACAAAGATGATAGGTTACACTTTAACTTCCTAGGTCATGCAGACTGCTGTGCACCAAGATCTGCAGGCCTGTTTTGCTCAGGCCACGGGCTGCCACAATCCACTCCCATACAACAGTTTGCATTGACCATAGGGCAGACGTTATATCCATAATTCATAACAATACAATAAACAACATAGTACAAGTACCAATAAATATGAACAGCAATTCTATTAATAAATGGTGCCATGGCCAAGTTAATGAGTTCTGCTATTTAAACAAAGGGTTATCAGATAAATGATCAATACATTGTATGTGATTTTGCATATGATTAAGAGCATAGGTTACGTTTTGTGAATTATTAGGCACATACATACAACATTGAACATTAATTAGAGCACAGATACTGTCTTGGGCCGTGGCCAGAATATTTAATGCCATTTTGCTTTGCAAAACCATTTTTCTAAGTTGTGAGGTTTCATTAGGTAGTGATATTGCTAGTTTTTACCATTTTCCAGCCTTGACCACAGAAATAAATTGCCCTTTCCGCAAACTTGCTGCTGGGCAAACATGGCCTGCGTGGCAATGGTACTGGTTTTGGGATGGGCACCGGCTGGATGTAATGTGCAGGGGGGTTCATGTCCTTCCCATTGGGGCTGACACCAGCCCCATGGTCATTCTGGGCATGGGTGCTGGGCCTGGGGAAGTAACTGTTAATGGCCACCATCTCTTTGTAGGACAGGGGCACAATGGCAGTGGAGGAGGGACCAGGAGCCACTTGGTGTGGCCCTGGAGCCAACATTTCACCACCGCTAGGGCCATAGTCAGGCTGGGAGGTCCGTGCTGTTTCAATTACTGTAGCTTTGTAGTAAGTTTTAAAATTTGGAAGTGTGAGTCCTCCAACTTCATTCTTCTATTTCACAATGGTTTGGGCTGTTCAGGGTCCCTTATCCTTCATATAAATTTGTTGATTAGCTTGTCTGTTTTTGCAAAGTAGGCTGTTGGAATTGTGATTGGGATTGCATTGAATCTGTATATCACTTGGGGCAGAACTGACATCTTAATAGTCTCCCAATCGATGAACATGGAATGTCCTTCTGTTTATTTAGGTCTTCTTTGATTTCTTTTAGCAATGTTTTGTAGTTTTCCATGTATAAAGTCCCTTATGTCATTGGTTAAATTTATTGCTAGATATTTGTTTCTTTTAGATGTTATTGTAAATGGATTTTTTTCTTGATTTCCTCTTCAGATTGTTCATTACTAGTGTGTAGAAGCACTCTCGATTTTTGCCTGTTGAACTTATATCCTGCCACTTTGCTGAATATGTTTATTAGCTCTAGTAGCTTTGTTGTGGATTTTTCAGGATTTTTATATATAGAATCATATCATCTGTGAATAGGGAAAGTTTTACTTCTTTTCCATTTGGATGCCTTTTATTTTTCTTTCTTGCCTAATTGCTCTGACTAGAACTTCCAGTACAATAATGAAAACCAGTGGTGACAGTGGGCATCCTTGTCTTGTTCCAGATATTAGAGGGAAAGCTTTCAGTCTTTCACCATTGAGTATGATATTAGCTGTGGGTTTTTCATATATGTTTTATTATGTTGAGAAAGTTTCCTGCTATTCCTAGTTTTCTGGGGAGTCCCAGAAGGGAAATAGAAATAACTTTTGGCATCATATGTAATTCTAACACCCTGTAGGCTGAGGGTTCTTAACCAGTGTGGCTGTGTGGGCCAGAACTAGAGTCGATTGACCTTATTTTCCCCAATTTCTAGTGTTTGTGGCACAGGCAAGATTAAGTTATTATCATTGCCCTGTTGTGGCTTGAAGGTAGCTGGCCCCTTTATCTGAATTTGTAAGGCCTGCATGGGCCCAGCAATTACCATGTCCACAGGGGCAGAAGCTGGCCACTTTGAGTCTGGAGTTAATGCTGGAGTTCATTGTTCTAAGGAGTTTCTATCATCCTTTAAGTGTTCTTTAAAAGGCCATTCATTCTTTCAATTAACCCAGCTGCTGTGAGATTATAGGGCAAGTGAAACATCCAAAGGACATCATATTCTGTAGCCCAGGCCTGGGTTAATTGCCTGGTGAAGGGGGTCCCCCTATTGCTGTCCACTCATGTGGGGACCCTGAAAAAGGCACTTAATTTTTCTGAGCTACATATGGAGCTCGTCATTTGGCCTTGCCCACTGGGAAGGCCAGCAGCAGTCCTGTAGCCATATCCATGGCGGTGAAGGCATATTTTGCCCCTTTGGACAGAGGAAGGGGCAAATATAGACTACTTGCCACTAGGTGACAGGGAACTGATGTCCTCGATGCCTGGTTTTCCAGCACAGTCATTGGTGTTAGGCTGCACAATTTCACTAGGGCATTCGCTTCTGTGTTATCTGATAATGAATTGGTGCTGTGGGCAGAGACATGAAATCTGGTTACCTTACATTTGCACCAGGCAGTCCAGATGTCTTCCCACCAGATGGTGTCAGTACTGTGCTAGACAGTCACGGCCATCCGGGTAGTAGGTTGCCCATGTGCCAATTCATGCAGAGTCAGGTACACTTCCTTATTTGTTAGTGGTGGGCATGGGAGGAGCCACCTCAGGAGGATCAACAGGAAGCAGGACATGCTGCTCTTCCACATAGGAGACCAATCCTAAAATTTCATGCATCTCTGTACTTAAAGAACCATTGTTAAAAATGCCATATTGTAGGAGGTAGACTTTCCATTTTGTCAGCATGCTTACTTGAGCCCTCCCCAAATGGGGCTTGTTTATAACATCCTGTATTCACCCTGTATGGGTATGGTTCTCTGTAAGGTCACTGGGCACCTTTGAGTTATACCTCCAACTTGTAACAGAGTATTATAAGCTGTGCACAATTGCTCTTTTAAAGGGCTATATCTGAGTTCTGTGCCCTTTCATAGTTGGGACCAGAATCTGATAGGTACACATTTAGCATGTGCCTTTGCCAAAAACCCCACCCAAAGCCAATATCTTTACTGGCCACATCCAAATCACAGGGTATATCAGGGTCCACCTCCCTTAAAGCCTGTGCTTGCACAACAGTTCGCGTAGCCTTTTTAAATACAGCCTGCCATGGAAAATCCCATACCCACACTTTCTTTTTTCTAATTAGGGTGTACAAAGGTTTTAAAATTCATACTAAATAGAGTATAAACAGTTTTCAATAACTTAATGAACCAAGAAAAGCAATTAACTGTTTAGAAGTAAGCAATGTAGGATAACTTTGTATTTTAACAATAGCTGAAGGAATAGCCTTAGTTTTACTCAACCATGTAATACACAAGAACTTGATAGAGTAGTCAGGCTCTTCTCAAGGTCTTCACATTTTGACGTATCCTTGTGGAAGCATAGCAAATGTCCGTTGTTGTTTTTACCACTTGAAGGTGAACACAGATTGACTGAAATAATCTAGAGGAAAGCTAGAGAAGGCATTAGCAAGATCTAACACAAAATGAAATAGGCCTAACTTTATGCTAATATCTTGGAGCAATATGGTGATGTTCAGCACAGATGGAAACAAAGGAGGGGTTGCCTTCTCTCTGTAATCAATAGTCATTCTCCAAGAGCTGTCAGACTTCTTTACCAGCAGGATGCAGGGCTCTCTGCATGTATCATGTTTGAACAGCCCTTTTTTCCAAGGTTTTAGTGCCTATCTTAACAAACCTTTGCTCCTTAGGTAATTTACTCCACAGTTTATGGGGTAAGTCCCCTTCTTGTGGCCACACTATTTGCATTGCTTTACTAGCCAATTAAAAAGTGAATGGGTCTCGGTTGCTGCAAAGGAGAGGCTAGGCATCCCTATAATTGTGCCTAAGAACCTCCTCCCGAATGCCTCTTTGTTGCTCAGATGTGGCCCTCTCTCTCTGGCTAAGCCAACTTGAAAGGTGAAATCACTGCCCTCCCCCCTGCATGGGATCAGACACCCAGGGGAGTGAATCTCCCTGGCAACGTGGAATATGACTCCCGGGGAGGAATGTAGACCCGGCATCGTGGGAGGAGAACATCTTCTTGACCAAAAGGGGGATGTGAAAGGAAATGAAATAAGCTTCAGTAGCAGAGAGATTCCAAAAGGAGCCGAGAGGTCACTCTGGTGGGCACTCTTACGCACACTTTAGACAACCCTTTTTAGGTTCTAAAGAATTGGGGTAGCTGGTGGTGGATACCTGAAACTATCAAACTACAACCCAGAACCCATGAATCTCGAAGACAGTTGTATAAAAATGTAGCTTATGAGGGGTGACAATGGGATTGGGAAAGCCATAAGGACCACACTCCACTTTGTCTAGTTTATGGATGGATGAGTAGAAAAATAGGGGAAGGAAACAAACAGACAAAGGTACCCAGTGTTCTTTTTTACTTCAATTGCTCTTTTTCACTCTAATTATTATTATTGTTATTTTTGTGTGTGTGCTAAAAAAAAAAAAAAAAAAAGTGAATGGGTCTCAATGTTAGTTCCTAGTGAGTACAGAGGCTGCCACAGAGAAGGGTGAGTGGAGAGTGTGGCCAGTTTGCTTATCATCTCATTTCCTGTAAGCAAGGTGCTATCTGTGCCACTACCCTATAGCTTTAACAACCAGTTTGCTAATAATTCTCTAGGTTTTTGTTGATATTGGTTACTAATATCTTTTAATTTGGCTAGGGAAAACTCCCTGGATGAATTGAGCACCTTCTGATAAGGAGCTGCTGCTACTGCCCTGCCTTCCTCCCTCCTAGGGGATCAGGGTGTTGAATTTCCTCTGTTTTAACCCTTTGTTGGACCAGAGGTAGAGCATGCTTACTTTCCATAGTATTAATTTCCCAGTCAGACAGGGCTCATCTTCTTTTGATGAGGAATCAACAGGTTCACACACTTTAGGGTCCTAGTTAGGGGAAGCCAGAATAAGCCTAACTTGCCCTTTGGGCAGCTTATGCCCTCTTACTATAGTGTGTTGGTATGCTAGTATTTTTAAACTTTTATCCAGAGCATCTTTCAATTCTGCTTATGCTAGCCTCATATCTTTTCCTAGCTTTAATTCATTTCCCAGGTGGCTTGTAGCCACCTTTGCTGATAAAGCTTCCTCAGTAGCAGCCTATACAGCCTCTAACAATGGCCAGCCCACCACAGCCACAATCTGGCAGCCCCTTTTTTTTCTTTCTGAATCCCCAGTGCTGCGGCCTGCTGCAGGATAGCTACTAGTCCTGCTGGAGAGGTGCAAGCACCTTTGTACTCCCTTGGTGGGCCCCATCCATCCAGGAGGGTAGCCACTTCTCCCCACATTGAAGTTCCAGGCTACCCCAGTATCCCTCCCGAGGTCAATGCTCCTTTGGCCTGCTGCAGGACAGCTATAAGTCCAGCCAGAGAGTTTTAACATTTCTGTACTCCTTGGCAGATGCCACTCATCTAGGAGGGTAACCATCCCTCCCTACATGGACATCCATTTGTCTCAGAGTATAGGCACTCCTCCCCACATAGACATCACAGGCCACCCTGGTATCCTACCCGGGGATTTCTCCTTTCCCTTCCCCATGTTCACATTTTATCAGTGCCTGGTATTTCTTTAGTCTCCGGGCTGGCAGCTATTTGATTCTCCTGGCTGGCTCTGCCAATTGTCACAGCCCATGAGGGCTTTGCCAGTCCAGAGGCTAAAGAAGACACCAGGCATTTTCTGATACATGAACTTTTATTCAGGGCTTACCAACAGGGTGAGAAGTCATGAAGAGATCATGACGGCTCTCTTACACTGGGCAGACATTGCATTCACAGGGAAGTTGACCACACATTCTTGGTAGGTTTTTGGTGACTGATTTAATCTCCTTACTTGGGATTGGTTTGTTGAAGTCTCCTATTTGCTCTCAGGTTAGTGTAGGTTGTTCATGTGCTTCTATTAAATTGTCCATTTCATCTACTTTGTCTAGTTTGTTGGCATACAGTTTTCAGATAACCTCTTTTGGTCATGTTTATTTCTTCATGGTCTGTGATTATGCACACACCACCACTCACATTACTGAGTTTACCTATTTGCTTTTGTCAGTGTACCTAAGGGATTGTCAATTTTATTGATCTCTTCAATAACCAACTTTTGGTTTCATTGATTCTCTCCTTTGCTTTTTGTTGTCCATTTCATTGATTTCTACTCTAATCTTTGTTATTTCTTTCCTTCTGCTTGCTATGGGATTAGTTTGCTATTCTTTCTATGGTTTTTCCAGTTGTTCAGTTATGTCATTGGTTTTAGCTTTTTCTTCCTTTCTTCCTTTTTAATATAGGGTTTAGGCTATTAATTTCTCTTTCAGCACTGCCTTTGCTGCATCCCATAGTTTTGATACTTTGTTTTCTCATTTTAATTTGGTTTAAGATATTTACTGATGTCTCTTGCAATTTCTTCCTTGACTCACTGACTGTTCAAGAGTGTGTTGTTTCACCTCAATATATTTGTGTATTTTCTGATTCTCCATTTGTTATTTACTTCTAGCTTCATTCCCTTATGATCAAAGAAAGTGCTTTGTATAATATCAATCTTTTAAAATTTATTATGACCTATTTTGTGCCTCAACACATGATCTATCCTAGAGAATATTCCATGAATAGTTGAGAAGAATATATATCCTGCTGTTTTGGGGTGCAAAGTTTTTTATATGACTGTTAGGTCTAGTTCACCGATCATACTATTTAGGTTCTCTCTTTATTGATCCTCTGTTTAGATGTTCTATCTGTTGGAGAGAGTGGTGTGTTGAAGTTCCCACTATTATGGTCGAGTCATCTATTACTCCTTTCAATTTTGCCAGTGTTTTCCTCATGTACTTTGGGGCACATTTTGTTAGCAGCATTGATATCTACAATTGTTTTTTCTTCATGAATTGCCACTTTTATTTATATATAGCATTCTTCTTTATCTCTTATAACATTTTTGCATTTAAAAATTTGTCTGATTGCATTTGTCTGATGTTAGTGTAGCTACCCCAACTATTTTTTCTTACTACTTGTGTGGAATACCTTTTTGTATCTTTTCACTTTCACCCTCTTTGTATCTTTGGGTCTAAAATGAATCTCTTATAAACTGCATATGGATGGGCCATATTTTTCAGTCCATTTTGCCAATCTACACCTTTTGATTGGGGAATTTAATCCATTAACATTCAAATGTATTACTATAAAGGCAGTTTCTTAATTCAACCATCTTACCATTTGGTTTTTATTTCTCAGATCCATTTTTTTTTTCTCTCTCTCTCCCTTTATGCTTTAACTTACTGTTACTGATACTCTTCAATTCTGTGCCTTCCTCCAGACCTCTCTCGCCCATCTTGTCTTTTCAGCTGGCAGCATTCCCTTTTGTAGTTCTCATAGGGCCAGTCTCTTATTAATAGACTATCCAAGCTTCTGTTTATCTGAGAATGTTTTAGATTCTCCCTCATTTTTTAAGGATAGCTTTGCTGAATATAGAATTGTTGACTGGCAATTTTTCTCTTTCAGTGTCTTAAATATATTGCATTCATGCTCCCTGATGAAAAATCAGCACTTAGTCTTATTTGGCTTCCCTTCTATATGTTTAGTTGTTTTTCTCCTGCTGCTTTCAGAATTTTCTCTACTTCAGCATTTGACAGTTTGATTACTATGTGTCTTGGTGTGGGTCTATTCAGATCTATTCTGTTTGGCATATGTTGAGCTCCTGGATTTGCATATTTACATCACTTTTAAGGGTTGGGAATTTTTCAGCCATTATTTCTTCAAATAATCTTCATGACTCTTTTCTCTTCTTTCTCCTTCTTGGACACCATGATACATATGTTTGTGTGCTTTGTGTTGTCACTCAGTTTTCTGAGATCCTGCCCCAATTTTTTCTTGTTCTCCATTTTTTTGTCTGTTTGAATTCACTTGATCTGTCTTATAGCTCACTGATTCTTTCTTCTACTTCCTGAAATCTGTTGTGTGTCTCCAGTATATTTTTAATTTCATCTGCAGTGTCCTTTATTTCCATAATGTATATTATTTTTCAATGTATTCTTTCAGATTCTTCTTTATGCTCATCTATTTTTTTCTGAATGTCCTTTATTTCTTTATATACATTTTCCTTAATTTCTTCAGATTGTTTCAGAAGATTTGTTTGCACATCTTTGATTATTTGTTCCAGATTCTGTGTCTTCTCTGACTTTTTGATTTGTTCTTTGGGGCTATTTCTTCTTGAATTTTAGTATGCCTTGTGATTTTTTTGCTGATATCTGGTCACCTGATTATCTTGATCGACCTATTCTGAAGGTCATTTACTCTCTCTCTTGTCTAGGATTTAGTTGCCTGGTTTTGTATTAGGGCACTGCTTTGCCAGTTTGGCTGTCAGGATTTCTCAGCCAAAACAGAGCCAGATACCCATGCAGGTGTTATAGACTAATTCCAAGGGGTCTGTGATAGATCTGTAGAGGCTCTGAAAAGCCCTCCCTTTTTCCCCTGCACTTTCCAGCCGGCACAGCAGATGGTGTTATTCTGTGACTTAATCATTCTCAGAAGCTGTTTACCTCCTGGAGCCCCACACCATATGAACAGGTGGGGCTGAAACTTTGGGGTTCCTGTGCCCTTACTTCACAAGCCAAAATCTGGCTCAATGTGGTGTTGCATCTCCCACTTTACTTGTGGTGGAGGACTTCGCCAGCTGCCCCAGACTGCAACCATCCCCAGGCAAGGATCAGACCACCCATTGCTTTCTCTCTCAAGGGTGGAGAATGGGCACCAGGACCCAGAGCTGTAAACACAGTCTAGACCCTGGTAAGCTATATTTTCATTTCTGACTCTATGAATCTGCTATTCTAATTATTTCATTACAGTGAGAATCATACATTGTTTGTTCTTTTGCATCTGGCTTATTTTTTACAGAATGATGTCTTCAAGGTTCATCCATGTTGTTGCAAGTATTAGTATTTCATTCCTTTTTATGGCTAAATAATATTCCATTTTGTGTATATAATGCATTTTGTTTATCCATTCATTGGCTGATTGACACAGGTTGCTTCTGCCTTTTGGCAATTGTGAATTATGCCATTATGAACATCAGTGTGCAAATATCTGTTTGAGTCCCTCCTCTCAATTTTTTGTATATACCTAGAAGTGAGAATTCTGGGTCATATGGTAATTCTATACTGCACATTCCAGTGGCTTCACCATTTTACTTTTCCACTAACAATGAATGAGTGTTCCTATCTCTCCACATCTGCTCCAACACTTTTATGTTTTTTTTTTAATAGCAGCCATTTTAGAGACTATGAAATGTTATATTTGGTTTTGATTCGCATTTCCCTAATAGCTAATGATGTAGAGCATCTTTTCATAAGCTTATTGGCCATTTGTATATCTTTGGAGAAATGCCTACTGAAGTTTTTTTGTCCATTTTTAAATTGATTTGTCTTTTTATTGTTGGGTTGTAGGGTTTTTTAATATATTCTGAATATCAAACCATTATCAGATATGTGGTTTCCAAATATTTTTTCCCATTTGTTAGGGTTTTTAAATTTTTCATGATAAAGTAGTTTGCACAAAAGTTTTTAATTTTCACAAGGCTCCAGTTAACTATTATTTTCCCTCATTGCTCATACCTTGGAGGTACAGTCTAAAAACAATCACCTAACATAAATTCCAGAAGATGCTTCCCTATGTTTTCTTCTGAGTTTTATGGTTCTGGATCTTTTATTTATGTCTTTGATCCATTTTGAATTTATTTTTATATGGTGTGAGGAAGGAATCCCCCTTCATTATTTCCCATATGGACATCCAATTTTTCACAGCACCATTTTTTGTAAAAGCTATTCTTTCCCAATTGAGTGGACTTGACACCTGTGTCAAAAATCAGTTGACCATAAATGTTAGGGAGTACTCCTATACTCTCAGTTCAATTACATTGGTCCCATCTGTCCTTGTGCCAGTACCATGCTTTTTATTACTGTGACTCTGTAGTAAGTTTTATGATTGAGAAGTGTGAGTGTTCCAACTTTGTTCTTTTCCAACATGACTTTGGCTATTTGGGGCCCCTTACCATTCTATATAAATTTGATGATTGCCTTTTCCACTTCTACAAAGAAAGCTGTGAGAATTTTGATTGGGTTGCTTTGTATCTGTAAGTCACTTTAGGTAGAAATGAGATCTTGACAATGTTTAGCTTTCCAATCCTTTAGCATGATATGTCTTCCCATTTATTTACTTTATTTACTTTTGGCAGTGTTTTGTCATTTTCTGTGCACATGTCTTTTACATACTTGGTTAGATTTATTCTTAGATAATTGTTTCTTTTAGTTGCTCTCATAAGTGCAATTTTTTCTTGATTCTTTTCAGAATATTCAGAATATTGTATAGAAATACTGAAGACTTTTCCATGTTTATCTTGTACTTTTCCACTTTGCTGAAATCATTTTTTAGTTCTAGGAGCTTTGTTGTGATTTTTTTTTTCAGGAATTCCTATATATAGGATCATATCATCTGCAAATAGGGGAAGTTTTTAAATTTAATTTAATTTTATTGAGGTTGTTCACATACCATACAATTACCCAGAGATCCAAAGTGTACAATCAGTTACCAATGGTACCATCATACAGCTGTGCATCCATCACCATAATTAACTTTTTTTGAATTTTTAGAACATTTTCATTATTCCAGAAAAGAAATAAAGACAAAATAAGGAAACACAAATCCTCCCATACCCCTAACCACCCCCCCATTATTATTGACTCATAGTAATGGTACAGAACATTTGTTACTGTTGATGAAAGAGTGTTAAAATAATACTAACTGTAGTATATAGTTTGCAACAGATATACTTTTCTCCCTATATGCCCCTCTATTATTAACTTCTATTTATAGTGTCATACGTTTGTTCTAGTTCATGAAAGAGATTCTAATATTTGTACAGTTAGTCATGGACACTGCCCACCGCAAAATACACTGTTTCAGACATTCCCATCTTTTAACTTCCAACTTTACTTCTGGTGACATACATGATTCTGAGCTTCCCCTTTGCACCACATTCACACACTATTCAGCACTGTTAGTTATTCTCACAACATGCAACCATCACCTCTGTCCATTTCCAGAAAAAATGTTCAACCCTAGTTGAACATTCTGCTCCTAATAAGCAACTGCTCCCCATTCTTTAGCCTCATTCTATATCCTGGTAACTTGTATTTCATGTCTATGAGTTTACGTATTATAATTAGTTCATATCAGTGAGACCATGCAATATTTGTCCTTATGTGTCTGGCTTATTTCACTCAATATAGTGCCCTCAAGGTTTCTTCACCCACCATTTTTTTTTAAGATGGTTTTGTTCACACACCATATATTCCATCCTAAGTAATCAATCAGTGGTTCCCTTTATAGTCACATATTTATGTATTCACCACTATCACCACTATTTATATAAGGACATCTCCATTTCTTCCACAAAGAAGGAGGAAGAGTCAAAGAAGGTAGAAAAAAGAAAAGGAAAAGAAACAAAACAAAACAAAACAAAATCAGAGCTAAAAAGCAACAAAAGGAAAGACAGAATTAACCTAAAGTAGAATTAAAAAGTTAGACAACATCACCAGTGTGAAGAGTCCCATATCCCTCCCTTATGTCCCCCTCTTAAAGGCATTTAGCTTTGGTATATTGTCTTTGTTACATTATAGGAAGCATAATACAATGTTTCTGTTAACTATAGTCTCTAGTTTGCATTGGTTGTATTTTTCCCCAATACCACCCTATTTTTAACATCTTGCAAGGTTGACATTCAATTGAGCAATATACAAAATAAAAACATATTTGTATATTTTATCACAATTTTTGAGCACTCTTAGGTTTCACTGAGTTATACAGTCCCAGTCTTTATCTTTCCTCTTTCCTTCTGGTGTCCCACATGCTCCTAACCTTCCTCTTTCAACCATACTCACAGTCATCTTTGTTCAGTGCACTTAAATTGTAGCGCTACCATCACCAAAAAGTGTTCCAGACCTCTCACTCCTGTCTTTTCTTATCTGTCTGTAGTGCTCCCTTTAGTATTTCCTGTAGCGCAGGTACAGTTCTTGTTCACAGTCTCTCTCAATCTGTTTGTCAGAGAATATTTTAAATTCTCCATCAGATTTGAAGGACAGTTTTGCTGGATATAGGATTCTTGATTGGCAGTTTTTCTCTTTCAGAATCTTAAAGATATCACATCACTTCCTTCTTGCCTTCATGGTTTCTACTGAGAAATCCGCCCATAGTCTTATCAAATTTCCTTTGTATGTAATGGATCACTTTTCTCTTGCTGCTCTCAGGATTCTCTTTGTCTTTGATGTTTGATAATCTGATTATTAAGTGTCTTGGTGTAAGTCTATTCATATCTATTCTGTTTGAGGTACGCTGTGCTTGTATCTGTAATTTCATGTCTTTCATAAGAGATGGGAAATTTTCATTGATTATTTCCTCTATTATTGCTTCTCCTTTTCCCTTCTCATCTCCTTCTGGGAGACTTATGCCACATATATTTGTGCATTTCATGTTGTCATTCAGTTCTCTGAGACATTGCTCATATTTTTCCATTCTTTTCTCTATGTGTTCTTTTGTGTGCAGGATTTCAGGTGTCTTGTTCTCCAGTTACTGAGTGTTTTCTTCTGCCAAAGTTAAACAGTATCTCAATGGTATCTTGATTAAGGTATAAGTTTATTCCTTTGGGCCATATCTTCATTTTTCTTAGTGTAGTTTGTAGTTTTCTGTTGTCCAGGCATCTGGTTTCCTTGATTACTGTAATCAGGTTTTTCCAGACCACAGTGGGCTCAGGTCTTAGAAGGGTTTCCCTGAGGGCATGTCTTAGAAGATTGACACACCCTGTGAGGCCTCTAGCTGTTGTGCTTTTCCTAACCTGCCCAGCAGATGGCACCTGTCAGCCTATCATTCCTAACTGTTATAAGGAAGTGTGGTCCCTTCAGTTTCTGTTTTGGCTCAAATAGGGGAAGTTTTACTTCTTCCTTTCCAATTTGGATGCTTTTTATTTGGTTTTCTTGTCTTACTGCCCTGGCTAGAGCTTGCAGTACAATGTTGAATAACAGTAGTGACAATGGACATCTTTGTCTTTTTCCTTATCTTAGAAGGAAAGCTTTCAGTGTTTCACCATTGACTATGATGTTAGCTGTGGGTTTTTCATATGTACCTTTTATCATGCTGTGGAATTTTCCTTCTATTCCTAGTTTTCTAAGTATTTTTATCAAGGAGGAACACTACATTTTGTCAAATGAATTTCTTCAAAAATTGAGATGATCTTAAGTTTTTTCCTTCATTCTGTTAATGTGCTGCATTGCATTAATTTATTTTCTTAAGTTGAACCACCCTTTGCAACCTGGGATAAATCCTACTTGATCATGATATATAATTCTTTAAATATGCTGTTGGATTTGGCTTACTAGTACTTGAGGGTTTTTACATGTACATTCATAAGGGTTATTGGTCTGTAATTTTCCTTTCCTGTGTTATCTTTATCTGGTTTTGGTATGGGGGAAAGGTTGGCATCATAGAATGAGTTACGGAATATTCCCTGATCTTCAATTATTTTGAAGTGTTTCAGCATGATTGTTGTTAATTCTTGTAGGACTGTTTGGGAAAATTCCCCTGTAAAGCAATCTGGTGCAGAGTTTTTCTTTTTTTTGGAGGTTTTAGATTACTTATGCAATCTCTTTGGTAGTTATTGGTTGAGATCTCCTATTTTTTTTTCTTGAATCAGTGTAGGTTGTGTGTTTCTAGTAATTTGTCCATTTCATCTAGGTTACCTAATATATTGGCATACAGTTCTTCACAGTATATACTTACAGTCCTTTTTATTTCAGAGAGGTTGGTAGTAATGCTCCACCTTTCCATTTCGATGATCATTATTTGTATCCTCTCTTTTTAATTTGTCATTGTAGCTAAAGGTTTGTGAATTTTATTGAACTTTTCAAGGAATCAATTTTTTTTTGTTTTTTGTTTCCTGTATATCTCTATTTCATCAGTCTCTGCTCTAATATTTATTTCCTTCATTCTTCTCTCCTTGGGTTTAATTTCCTCTTGTTTTTTTAGATCCTCCAGTTTGGAGGTTAGTTCTGTAATTTGAGATCTCTTTTCTTTTTTAGTGTAAGTATTTAAACCTATAGATTTCCTTCTCAGCAGTGCCTTTGTTGCATCCATAAATTTTGTTATGTTGGGTTTTTACTTTCATTTGCCTGAAAATATATCCTAATCTTTCTTGTGAGTTCTTCTTTGACCCATTGGTTGTTTAAGATTGCATTGTTTAATTTCCATATGTTTGTCAATTTTCCTGTTCTCCCTCTCTATGATCTATCCTGGAGAATGATCCTTGAATACTAGAGAAGAATGTGTATTGTGCTGTTGTTGAAGTGTTCTACATATGCCTGTTAGTATAGTTGATTTAGATTATCATTAAAGATTTCTATTTCCTTAATGATCTTCTGTCTGGTGTTCTATCCATCATTGGAAATGGTGTATGTAAATCTCCTGCTATTAATGTAGAACAGCCTTTCTCTCTTCATATCTGTCAGTATTTGTTTAAAGTGCATATGAAACAGCCACAAAAATAGACCTTATCTTGGGCTCCAAAGCAAACCGCAGCTATTATAAATTATTGTAATCATTTGAGTATTTCCTCTCACTCTTTTGGAAATAAAGTAGAAATCAATAATTAAAAGCTAATGAGAAAATTCCCAACATGTAAAATTCAACAACAAACTTGAAATAACATGAGATGTAGATTATAATAGAAATTAGAAAATATTTTAAATTTATATAATAAAAGTATGACATGATAGGATTTGTGTGATAAGCTAAAAAAGTTGATGTAAGAGAAATTTAACTACAAACATAATAGAAAAAATTTAAATTTCAAATCAATCTACTTTAGAGAAATTAGGAAAACATAAAGTAAAAGGAAACTATAAAGAAGATAATAAAGATAATAGAAATCAAAAAAGTAAGATTTATTCTTTCTAACTTTTTATATTTTTTCTTCCATACAAATAACTGGAAAACTGTACTATATATGAAACAGCAACTTATAGTCATTGGGCAACAGGAGAAATAGTGCTGTGATTCCTGAATAAAAGGGAATCAAATGAGGTAAAACTTATGATACATCTGTCTCTACTTTTCTGTAAGTACTTTTCAAACAGTGGAATGGGGAGACAGAACCATGCAGAACATCATGATATTTCACAGTTGAATAAAACTGATTGGTGTTTGAGGAGGATGAATCAGGGAAGAATCTGGTAGAGGTGGAAGCTACCCTAAGAATCATCTCCAAAAATCTGCATAAGGATCCCCCGGAATCTTTTGCTTGAGTTATCTGCACATGTGTAGGGTGAATTGCACAGGTCAGGCAAAATATTTCTGAGGAGCTATAGGTTGAGCAATTCCAAGAGCTTCCCAGACCTGGGAGATTTTTCTTTCAATAAGCTAAAAACATACAGGTCATTCAATAGAGAGTTCAGATATCTTATACTTTAGCATGAGGGCTACACTAGTCCTAGAGTAAAGTCTGCTTTAGGCCTATCCTAACAAAGCTTCAGAGCAAAGGTTAAAATTATCAAGTTGTTCCACAAGTTAATCAACTCACACTAAAACAATTCAATAGTCTTTAAAGGCAGACATCAAAATTCAAGCACTCAACATGTAATAGTCACAAAGTTCAGCATCTAGTCAGAATTACTAGGCAAAAGAATCGGGAAAATATAACTCATATCCAAGAAAAAAATCGGCCAAAGGGAAACAGATGCAGAGTGGAGAAAGTTGATGGAATTAGCAAATAAAGACTCTAAAAGAACTAGTATAAACATTTGCAAGTATTTAGAGAAACATTAATATATTGAAAAGGCAAGTAGAACATTTTAAAAACTCCTATAGGGATGAAAAATGCAGTCTCTCAAGTGAAACATTTACTGACTAATTGAACAGCAGATTAGACTTTGAAGAAGAAAAGATACCTTTGAACTTAAAGGTATAGAAATGGAAAATATCCAAAATTTCACACCAAGAGTAAAAAGACCGATAAAAATTAACAATGAACAGTGGGGCAATATCATGAAATTTAATATATGTGAAACTGTAGTTCCAATGGTGGGGGGGGGGTGCCAAAAAAAACTTATTTAAAGACATATTGATCAATCTTCCCAAATTCGATGAAAACTAGAAGTCCACAGCTCAGTGAACACAAATAGATCAAACACATCATAACTGAATTGTGTAAACAAACAAACAAACAAACAAAACACTGAGAACACAGCCAGAGAAAATGTAAACATAATGCATAGAGACAAGTATAAGACTAGTCTCATTATCCTTGCCAGAGACAAAGCAAGCCAGAATATTACGGAATGATATTTTTAAAGTCTTGATGAAGAGATTTGTTCCCTCAAAGTTAAATACTGACAGAATATATTCTTCATAGAAGTGAAAAAAGGACACATTTATTAAAACAAAAGTTTAGAAAATGGATCTTCAGCAGATCTAAACTATAAGAAAGGAAATAGGCAGTTATTTAGGGGAAAGGAAAATATGAAGTGGAAACTTGGATCTGCAAAATTTATTGAAAAGCTCTGAAAGTAGAAAATGTTTTCTACATTAAAAGGGCTTATTTTTAAAATTTCATAAAGAAGCATTTACTTTTTGAAGCAAAAACATCAAAATATATTGTGAGTTTTATAACATATAAACAAATAAAATGACAAAAACAAAACAAATGGGGTGGGAAGTATAACAATATAAAGTTATTACATTATTCTTGAGTTTGTATGTTACATGAATAAGACTATGATATATTAAAGATGCATATTGAAAACCTTAGAGGAGGTGTCTGTGAGCTCTATCTTAAAGGGCCAGATGCTAAATATTTTAGGCTGGCAGGTCTTCCCTTCTGTTTCAACAACTTAACTCTGACATTTTAACAAAATGCAGCCTTGGACAATTTATGTAGACAGTATTTGAATTACTGTGTCTGTGTTCCATTAAAAATGGGCCACATTTTACTGATTCCAGCCCTAAAGTATGAATAAAATTTAAAAGAGAATTTATACCATTAAAGCAATAGAAGAAATATAAATAACAGTATAAAAACACACTCAATTTTAAAAACTGCAACAAAAGAGGAAGAACAGATTATATGGGAGAAACAGAAAACAAATGATATATTGATATTTAAATGCTATAATATTTATAATTTTATTAAATGTAAATGGCCTAAATGCTTAAAATAAAAGGTATAGATTCCTGGACTGGATACAAATATAAGATACAACCATATGCTGTTGAGAAGAAACTCACTTAAAATATAAGGACACACAGAGGTCAAAATAAAGATAGTAGAAAAATACAACCCATGCAAAACAAATCATAAAATAATCAGTGCTTATGTTAGTTTCAGAAAAAAATAGTCTTTAGAGCAAAAAATATTGTCCAGGATATAAATGGATATCTTCTAGTGATAAAGCAGTCATTTCATCCTAAAGACAAACAATTCTAAATATGCACATATGCATCTAATATCCAAGCTTCAATATACTTGAAATGACAAGACAAAACTGAAGAAAGAAATTGACAAATCCAAAAGTAGATTTGAAAATTTCAATATTCTTTTTCTGGCATTTGATAGAACATCTAAAATGAAAATCCTCAAGTTTATAGAAGACTAGAACAATACTGAAAACTGTCTAATAATTGACATGGATAGGACATTCCACTCAATGTTATCAGAACAAATACATGGAGAAAAAAATAATTCAACACCCATTCAGGAAAACTGAGCAAATTAGGAAAAGTAAACTTTTCAATCTGATAAAGATCTTCTACAAAATACTGCAACTAACATCATACCTACTGGTGAAATATTAAACAGTATATTGCTAAGAACAATTACAAAGCAAGGGTGTTTGTGCATACCCTCATACTTGGCAGAAGATCTGATCATGTCATAAAAAAATTCTTTAAAAATTACTAGAACTAGTAAGTGAATTAATATTTCAGTATATAAGATCTTTACACAGAGTTCAGTTGCATTTTCATATGCTGCAAATGAAAATTGGAAAATAATAAAACAAAAAACATGAAATATTTACAAAAAATTTAACATTTTCAAGGACTGTACACTTTAAAATAGTCAAAGAGCATTCTAGATGTCTTAAAAGTGTACCCCATAGATCTTGTCTGCTAAACAATAGCTCTTCTAAGGATTTTAAGGCTGTTGTTCCAAAGCAGCCTTGCACTTTTGGAAAGCACAAGGTAGAGAGTATATAAAAAATTGATAACATAATGCTTTTAAGGCTTTTAAGAGAATTACCTAGCTTGAACCTAAAGGAATATTGTCAGTACGAAATGAAATGCGTCTGGAACCACAAACTACGCATCTTCATATATGTGCTACTTCTTATGGAAAAACAAAAACAAAAACTCAGATGGCAGAGAACTAAGAGCCAAGAGTCAGAGCTCAAGGCCACAAAGAACAATTCCCAGGCTTGGGCCCTAATCAAATAAGTGGCAACATGTGCTTGACTGGATTTCAGAACTGCTATGGAACAGCATGGCTCTTTTCTATTTACCCCCTTCCCAACCTCACTTTTGAACAGAAGTGTACGTATTTAGTTGTTCTATGCCTGTCCCATGCTTTGATGTTGAATAATAAATTCTCCATTTATTTCAGAGATTTTAGATAGTGAGGACATGTACTCAAAGGTCTGTACCTAATAAAGAACACCCAAGGAGCCTCATCTCCACATGGACCTCATTTATTTAATGAGATCTTGGACTTTTAGAAAATGCCCTATTATTACATATATAGATAATGATGAGATTGGAGGCTATATTTGAGGCATTGAGTATATTTTATATTTTACAATGTATCAAGGAAAATTAAATAAACATGCCAGTCATGAAGGAGTTTCAGGGTACAGAATTTTGCTTCTCTGGTAAACAATAGAAAATTGGACCAAATTTATAAAATATACATTGGACAACAGGCAGTGGACAACATCATCTCTGACAGAAGGGAAACAATTTAGATGAGCCTATGACCACCTTAGATTTTTATGTAGGAGCAAGCCTCTGATTGTAGCAAAAAGATCAGACATAAAAGTACAGAAAAGAATGATCTATGGAAAGAATGATTGATGGAAGTCGGCACAGAAATCCCCCCAATGTGTCTTTTCCTGACTATCAGCCTCCATCATCATATAATGAACCTCCATGATCTCAAGCAGAGAATGAATAACAGCCAAGATCCTATAAACCAAGTAATTGCAGAGTCCAAAAAATATACTGGAAGACATTCAAGTTCATACCCACCAGAGCGAAGACTCCTCATTGAACACTTACAAGATAGAAGCAGAAAAATGTGATTCATATCCAAAGGAAAATGAGTCAATGAAAACAGACCCAGAAATGTCAGAGATGATGAATAAGAAGAGAAATGAAAGATTTTTAAAACGTGAAACTTCTATAGTGGAAAAAGACAGTATTAGAATTGAAATAATTTCCTGTATGGTATTAATAGTACATTAAACACTGCATAAAAATAATTCATCTTGAAGACTTAGAAATAGTACCTTTCCAAGATGAAACAAAGGATAAAAAAGTGATTTTACAAAGTAATACCACCTCCGTAACATTTGGGACAGGCTCAAGAGGCAAAATTTGCAAGTAAATCAAGTATTAGGGGAATGGGTAGTTGGGGGACTGAAAATATTTATTTCTGAAATTTCATGAAGCCTAAAATCCCAAAGATTCAAGAATCATAACAACTTCCAAGCAAGATAAAGACACATGCAAAAATTAATCACACTAAACCACACTAGGAAAAACAAAAACAAAAATGTCAACTTAGAATTCTATAGCTAGTAAAAAAAAGTCACTAAAAAGGATTGTTCTGTAAACTTACTTCTTTAATAAAAAATGATAAAATAAGGACAAATAATGACTATTTTTCCAGACTAACAAAAGCTGAGAGAACCTGTTGCAGCAATAATGTATTATGAGAAATGTTAAAAATGATTCTTTAAGTGAATCTACATTGGGGAGAGAAAAGCAGTAAAAAACTGGTAATATGTGGTTAATATATAAAACAGTATCACTTATTTAAAAGAGAATTAACTGTTTAAATTAAATGTAATAATGGTAGGGTGTGGCTTTATAACATATTCAGAAACGAAATATATAACAATAGCAGAAAGGGTAGTAGGAGGGAATTAGAAATAATATGGTTATAAGGTTTTGAAATTTTATGTAACTTGTTATGATGTAGTCAGAAGAGAGATTTTGATAAACTAAAGATGAATATTGTAAACACTACAGAAAGTAATAAGACAAAATATAGCAACTAAGCCAAGAGTGCCAAAAAAAAAAAAAAAAATCAGAGAACAACCAATTCATTTGAATGCAGGAGTATAGGAAATGAACAAAGAACAGAAGGAAAATTAATAGAAAACATAGAAAGATATTAGATGTAAACCCAAACATATTAATAACTAGATTAAATGAAGAGGATATGAAAAATCAAGTAAATTTAGAGACAAGCTGAATAAATAAGTAATGTCCAACTATATGAGATTTATAAGAAACTCACTTTGACTATAATAACACAAATGGATTAAGAGCCAAATGTGGAACAGAGTGAACCATGCATATTTTAATCAATGTTATTGAGATGTATTCACATACCGTACAATCATCCAAAGTGTACATTGTTCACAGTACCGTCATATAGTTGTGCATTCATCAACCCAATCTACTTTATGAACATTTTCCTTGTACCAGAAAAATTGAAAATAAGAATAAAAAATAAAGGCAAAGAAGAACACCCAAAATATCCCCCCTCCCACGCTATTTTTCATTTAGTTTTTTGTCCCCATTATTCTACTCATCCATCCATACACTGGATACAAGGACTGTGATCGACAAGGCTTTCAAAATTACACTGACACCCTTTGTAAGCTGCACTGCTATACAATCATCTTTAAGAGTCAAAGCTACTGGGTTGGGGTTTGGTAGTTTCAGGTATTTACTTCCAGCTATTCCAGTGCATTAAAACCTAAAGAAGGTTATCTATATAGTGCATAAGAAATGACCACCGGAATGACCTCTCGACTCCATTTGGAATCTCTCAGCTGCTGAAACTTTGTTTTGTTTCATTTTGCATCCCCCTTTTGGTCAAGAAGATGTTCTCAATCCCACGATGCCGGGTCCAGATTCATCCCTGGGAGTCACATCCCATGTTGCCAGGGAGATTTACACCTCTGGTAGTCAGGTCCCACGCGGGGGGGAGGGCAGTGAGTTCACCTGCTGAGTTGGCTTAGCTAGAGAGAGAGGGCCACATCTGAGCAACAAAGAGGCATTCAGAGGGAGACTCTTAGGCCCAATTATAAGCAGGTTTAGCCTCTCCTCTGCAATAACAAGCCTCACAAGGGCAGGTCCTTTGATAGAGGTACAGCACATGAAACCATCAGTCCTGAAAGTTTGCGAGAACATCGGCAACAATCCAGGTGAGGAAGCCCAACACCTCTGCATCTTCCCCCAGCTCCTTAGGAGAACCCTGCATATATATATCCCCATTCTCTGCCCAAATTACCCTGAGAGTTGTCACCACCTCACACCAACCTCTGCAAACCTACCAGGTCTCACTTCCTATTAAAAGTTCCATGTAATTATGGTGTTTGAACAAACTGTATGAGTTAAGTTGTTTAGGAAATATAGATCTTGCTCCAACTAAACATCTCTTCCCCTGGTCTCACATGGAACCTGAGGTTTCAAAATGCTGTCAGTATTGTACTTAACCCCTTGGCCCCACCTGCCCCAGTCCCAACCACATCTGCTTCATTCACATCTCCAAAGTCTGGACTCTTTTTCAGTTTTTTTTAACAGTTGCTATAAGTTCTAATACTGACATTCATATCTGCTGAGCTCTAGCCCCAAG
This sequence comes from Choloepus didactylus, assembly GCF_015220235.1. Classification (NCBI taxonomy): domain Eukaryota; kingdom Metazoa; phylum Chordata; class Mammalia; order Pilosa; family Megalonychidae; genus Choloepus; species Choloepus didactylus. Next base: position 23,632,605 of record NC_051308.1, read on the forward strand.
TCCCAGGCATCAGAGACACCCAAAGTTCCAGGGATTGATCATGTTATACACAAAGGGATCAGCATCTCAGAATCTGGAGACAGCCACTACAATTTAGGAACAGCTGTAACTGCTGTAAGAGCCCACAATCCAGCGACAGTTATTCCCTGATAAGCTATGCCCCAAGGTTCAATTCTGAGTTTACACACCGCAATTAATCCATATTGATAAGGCATTATAGTGTTTGTTTTGTTTCTGGTGTAGCTCACTCAGAATGCTGTCTGCAGGTTCCATTCACCTCCTTGTGTGCCTCACAGATTCACCCTTCTTGCAGTTGTTCAGTATTTCATTTTATGCACACACAACAGTTCACCATTCTGTTCTTCAGTCGATGTACCTTTAGGCCACCTCCACCCATTGCAAATCATGCGTCCTCTCCATAAATACCAGTGTGCAAATGTCCGTTCATGTACCTGCTCTCAGATCCTCCAAGTAAATGCTCCCCAATAAGGTTGCAGGACCTTATGGCACCCACATACTTAGCTTCATGTGGAACCACATGAAGGCTATACCATTCTACCTCCTAACTGACAGTAAATATTTATATCCTTCTCTCCATGTTTTCTCTAGCACTTTTATCCCTGTTTATATTTTTCCATACAATTTTAGAGAGCTATATTCACAAACCATATAATTATCCACAGTGTACCATCAGTTGTTCATGGTATCATCATACAGTTGTGCATTTATCACCACAGTCAGCACTTGAACATATTACTATAAAAAATGTATTTTTAATGAATAATAAAAAGATAAAAATATCATACAATGTAATATAATAGTAGGGTCAGACAACACCACTTCCAATAATCCCATATCCTTCCCTTATATCCCCCCTTATACACATTTAGCTTTGGTATATTGACTTTGTTACATTTAATGGAAGCATATTAGTGTTACTGTTGACCATAAACTCTGGTTTGCTTTGATTATGTTTTTCCCCAATACCATCCCCTATCCAAAACTCTGCATGGTTGACATTCATATGTTCTACCACATGTAAGAAGAGTTTCGTATTTGTGCATTCAGTCACAATCCTTGACCACTTCAGTTTTTGCTAAGTTAAACAGTCCTAGTCTTTATGTTCTGTCTTTACCTCAGGTGTCATTCATGCCCCTAGCCCACTTCTTTCAGCTTTACTCGTGGACATCTTTGTTCAGTGTAGTTACAATATTGTGGTACCATCACACAATATTATGCTATCTGTTTCTGGATGCTATCTATTTCTGGATCAATCAATCTTGCTGAACATTCTGTAGTCCTTCACCATCCAATGCCCGATCTCTACCCTCAATCTACCTCCTGGTAGCCTGTGTTAACAGCTTTTAACTCTCAAAGTTTGCTTATTAATGTTAGTTATATTAGTGAGACCATACAGTATTTGTCTTTTTGTTTCTGGCTAACTTCGCTGAACATGACGTCCTGAAGTTTCATCCTTTATTATATGTTCCATGTCTTTGTTCTTACAGCTGCATAATATTCCATCATGCATATGTACCACAGTTTGTTTATCCACTCATCCCTTGATGGACATTTGGGTTGTTTCCATCTCTTGGCTAGTATGAATAATGTGGCGATGAACATCGGTGAACAAGTGTCCGTTCGCCTCTTAACTTTCAGGTCCTCTGAGTACATACCTAGTAATGGAATAGCTGGGTCATATGGCAAATCTATAGTTGGCATCCTGAGGAGCTGCCACACTTCCAGAGTGGTTGCACCATTCTACATTCCCACCAACAGTGAATAAGTGCGCCTTTTCCTCCCCATCCTCTCCAGCATTTGTATTTTTTTTTTCTTTTTTTTTTTTGATAACGGCCATTCTGGTAGGTGTGAGGTGATATCTCATTGTGGTTTTGATTTGTATTTCCCTAATAGCCAGTGAAATTGAGCATTTTTTCATATGATTTTGAGCCATTTGTATTTCCTCTTCAGAAAAGTGTGCATGTCTTTTGCCCATTTTTTAATTGGACAAAATTAAAATTGTTGTTGAGTTGTGGGTTCGCTTTATGTATTCGGGATATTAAAATCTTACCTGATATGTGGTTTCCAAATATTTCCCATTACATAGGCTGCCTTTTAACTTTTCTGAGGAAGTCCTTTGATGTACAGAAGTGTATGATTTTAAGGAGATCCCATTTGTCTATTTGATCTTCAGTTGCTCAAACTTTGAGTGTAAGGTCTGGGAAACCACCTCCTATTACAAGATAGATATTGCCCTACATAGTCTTCTAAGAGTCTTAAGGCCTTAGCATTAATGTTTAAGTCTTTGATTTATTTCGAGTTAATTTTTGTATAAGGTGTGAGATAGGGGTCCTCATTAATTCTTTTGGAAAGGGATATCCAGTTTTCCAAGCACCATTTATTGAAGAGGCTGGTCTGTTCCAGTTGCTTTGGCTTGACTGCCTTATCAAAGATAAATTGTCTGTAGATGTGAGAGTCTACTTCTCAACACTCAGTTCAATTCCATTGGTCAGTATCTCTGTCCTTAGGCCAGCACCATGCTGTTTTGAGCACTGTAGCTTTGTGATATGATTCAAAGTCAGGTAGTGTGGGACCTCCCACATCATTCCTCTTTCTCAATATAATTTTGGCTATTCAGGGCACCTTTCCTTTCCAAATAAATTTGGTTATTGGTTTTTCTATTTCTGCAAAGTAAGTTGTTGGGGTTTTAATTGGTATTGCAATGCATCTTTAAATCAGTTTAGGTAGAATTGATGTCTTAATTATATTTAGTCTTCCAATCCATGAACATGGTATGTTTTTCCATATTTTTAGGTCCTGTTCAATTTTTAGCAGTTTCTTGTAGTTTTCTTTGTATAGGTCTTTTGTGGCCTTCATTAAGTATATTCCTAAATATTTGATTCTTTTGGTTGCTGTTGTAAATGGATTTTTTTCTTGATTTCTTCCTCTTGTTGCACATTACTTGTGATAAGAAACTACAGATTTTTGTGTGTTTATCTTGTGGCCTGCCACTTTCCTGTATTCATTAGTTCTAATAGCTTTGCTGTAGGTTTTTCTGGATTTCCTACATGTAGAATCATGTCATCTGCAAACAGTGAAAGTTCTACTTCTTCCTCTCCAATTTGGGTGCCTTTTATTTCTTTTTCTTGCCTAATTGTTCTAGCTAGAACTTCCAGCACCATGTTGAATAACAGTGGTGACAGTGGGCATCCCTGTCTTGTTCCTGAACTTAGAGGGAAAGCGTTCAGTCTCTCCCCATTGAGTACAATGTTTGTGGTGTGATTTTCATATATTGCCTTTGTCATATTGTGAAAATTCCATTCTATTCCTATCCTTTGAAGTGTTTTCATCAAGAAAGCATGCTGAATTTTGTCAAATGCCTTTTCTTCATTGATTGAGATGATCATGTGGTCCTTCTGCTTTGATTTATTGTTGTGGTGTATTACATTAATTGATTTTGTTTTGAACCAGCCTTGCATAACTGGAATAAACCCCACCTGGTCATGGTGTATAATTCTTTTAATGAGCTACTGCATTTGATTTGTGACTATTTTGTTGAGAATTTTTGCACCAATATTCATAAAGAGATTGGTCTATAATTTTCTTTTTTTTGTAGTATCTTTGTCTGACTTTGGTATTAGGGTGGTGTTGGCTTCATAGAATGAGTGAGGTAGACTTCCATGTCCTTCAAATTTTTTGAAGAGCTTGAGCAGGATTCTTAATAATTCTGTCTTGAATGCTTGATAGAATTCACATGTGAAGCCATCTGGTCTTGGGGTTTTCTTTTTTGGGAGCTTTTTAATGACTGACTCAATCTCTTTTCTTGCAATTGGTTTGTTGAGGTTGTCTATTTCTTCTTGGGTCAATGTTGGTTGTTTATGCTTTTTTAGGAAGTTGTCCATTTCATCTAAGTTCTCTAGTTTATTAACATGTAGTTGCTTGTAGTATCTTCTCATTATCTCCTTTATTTCTGCAGGGTCAGTAGTTATGTCCCTCCCCCCCCTTTTTTTTGTTAGCCTAGCTAGGGGTCCATAAATTCTGTTGATTTTCTCAAAGAACCAACATCTGGTTTTGGTGATTCTCTCTATTGTTTTTCTGTTCTCAATTTCATTTATTTCTCCTCTGATTTGTGTTATTTCTTCTGTTTGCTTTGGGGTTAGTTTTCTGCTTCTTCTCTAGTTCCTCCAGGTGAACAGTTAATTCCTCAATTTTTATCTCTCTTCTCTTTTAATATAGGCATTTAGGACTATAAATTTCCCTCTCAGCACCATTTTTGCTGCATCCCATAAGTTTTGATATGTTGTGTTTTCATTGTCATTTGCCTCAAGGTATTTACTAATTTCTCTTGTAATTTCTTCCATTACCTACTGCCTTTCTAAGAGTGTGTTGTTTAGCCTCCATATATTTGTGAATTTTACAATCTTTTGCCTGTTATTATTTCCAACTTCATTCCATTATTCTCTCAGATAGTGTATTTTATATCAATATTTTTAAATTTGTTGAGACTTGCTTTGTGACTCAACATGCAGTCTATCCTATAATATACCATGAGCACTTGAGAAAAATTTATATCCTGTTGTGGTATGTAGTGTTCTATAAATTTCCATCAAGTCTCATTCATTTGTCATACAATTCAACATTTCCATTCCCTTATTGATCCTCTGTCTAGATGTTCTATCCAATGATGAGAGTGGTGTCTTGAAGTCTCCAACTATTATTGTAGAGGTATCTACATCTCCTTTCAGTTGTTCTCAGTGTTTGCATCATGAATTTTGGGGCACTCTGGGGTAGTGCCTAAATATTTATGATTGTTATGTTTTCTTGATGAATTGTCCGTTTTATTAATATATACTGTCCTTTGCTCTTTTAATTGTTTCACTTTTGAAGTCTAATTTGTCTGATATTAATATACCTACTACCACTTTTTTCTGGTTTCTTTTTGCATGAGATATCTTTTACCAAGCTTTCACATTCAGCCTATTTTTTTCCTTGTGTGTAAAGTGAGTTTCTTGTAGATAGCATGTATATGGGTTTTGTTTTTTAATCCATTCTGCCAGCCTGTGTCTTTTTATTGGGGAGTTTAATCCATTAACATTTAGTATTATTACTGTAAGGGCAGTACTTCTTTCATTTTGTCTTTTGGATTTTATCAGTCATGTCTTACTTTTTCCTCTGTCTCCTTTTACCCTTCCTGATATCTTCATTTCTACACTCTTCTCCAAACCTTTCTCTCTGTTCTTTTCCTACCAGTCTGTAGCACTCCCATTAGTAGTTCTTGTAGTGCCGGTCTCTTATTAACAGTCTCTCTGTCTGACTGTCTGAAAATATTTTAATCTCTCCCTCATTTTTGAAGAACAGTTTTTCTGGATATAGAATTCTTGTTTGGCAGTTCTTCTCTTTCAGTATCTTGAATATATCATACCACTCTTTGCTCGCCTTCATGGTTTCTGCAGAGAAAGTTGTACATAGTCTTGTCAAGCTTCCCTTGTATGTAATGGATTGCTTTTCTCTTGCTGCCTTCAAAATTCTTTGTCTTTGACATTGGACAATCTGATCAGTGTCTTGGAATAGGTCTACTGGGATATATTCTGTTTGAGTTACACTGTACTTCTTGAATCTGTAATTTTCTGCCTTCCATAAGAGTTGGGACATTTACAGTGAATATTTCTTCTATTATTTTTTCTGCCCCTTTTCCCCTATCTTCTCCCTCTGGGACATGCTTACCACATATATACATGCACTTGATGTTGACACTCAGCTCCCTAACACTGTGCTCATATTTTTCCATTCTTTTCACCTTGTGTTCTTTTGTGTGTATGAATACAAATATCTTGTCTTCGAATTCACTGATCCTTTCTTCTGCCTGTTCAAATCTACTGTTGTATCCCTTCATTGTCTTTTTCATCTCCTCCATTATGCCCTTCATTCCCATAAGTTCTGCCATTTGCTTTTTCAAGTTTATGAATTCTTCCTTATGGTTATCCGGTATCCTCCTTATATCCTTCACCTCTTTTGCTATGTCTTCCCTAAGTTCATTGACTTGATTTTTGAATTGAGTTATCTTTGTTTGAACATCTCCAATTAGTTCTTCCTTCAGTTAATTGAACTGATTTAGTAATAATTGCTTCAGCTCCTGTATCTTGGTTAAACTATTAGTCTGTTCCTTTGGCTGGTCGATATTTTTGTGTTTCCTAGTATGGCTCATTATGTTAAGCTGTTTAAGCATCTGAGTTTCTTGATTAGTTTATTCTCAAGCTCATTTTCACTCTTTTACCTAGGGTTTTCTTGTTCCTTGGCTTTGTTCTCTAACCTTTTGGTGTTCAGTTCAGATTATTCTAGAACTCTAATTTCAGTCCTATTTAGTTGATCAGAATTTTTCACCTCTTGTTTTTCTGTTTCTTGCCATGCCTGTATGTACCCTTTTTGTGTGAGGGTCTCCTCAGATATGGTCAACCCCAGTCAGGTTTTCCCAGTCCAGAGAGGCCCAGGTCTCAGGAGGAGGATATGGAGTTTCCTTGAGAATGAGACCCTCCTGTGAGGCCTTTAGATTCTGTTCTTTTCCTATCCTGTCCAGCAGGTGGCACTTGCCAGCCTGCAGCACCCCCATCAGTGTAAAGAGGTATGGAACCTTTAGTTCTCCTCGTGTCCCTGAACCTCTCAGGGGCATGGTTGTCTGAAGTTGGTTTCTGAATTCCAGCCCCTGAGGTCTGAGTTCCCCAAAGGAGGGCTGCCGCTGGAGCTGGGTGCCACCCCCCTTTTCTTGGAAAGTCATAGTCTTTAGTGAATTTTCTCTGCCACTACACTTATTGTTTGTCTCTCAGAGCAGTCTTAGGTCTGCTCTTGCCTGGGCCTAAATTGCAAGTCTTTGAGGCTTTCTGGAATAGACTACTTAGAATAGTTATTTTAAAAAAGAGAGAGAGAAAAAAATATTTAAAAAAAGAAAAAAGAAAGGCCTAATATAGACTATTTAAAGAAAAGCCCTTTAATTCAGTCCTTGCCATTCTGATGGGCTATTGAAATGCAAAAAGACAAGGAGTTGGAGAGCAACTGAGGTGCAAACAAGAAACCAGAAAAACTTGGCTTTTCCAGTAAGGGCCCTGGCTGCCCAGGTTTGCATATGTTCCTGAATCTGTTGGAGTCCAGCTTCTCTCTGTGTTATGTTCACCCCCAACTCCAAAAGTCTCTGTTTTTGGTTTTGTTTTTTGTTTTTGTTTTTTGTTTTGCTGTTTTGGCTAGCCCTGTCTCCTCTCACCAGGCTGACTGCTCCAAGATTCTCCAGTGTCTGGTTTCAGTTTATCTGTCATTGGAGTTTCTGTTCAGCAGGCTGAGTTTGTTAATCAGTTCTGCAACTGGTACTGGGTTGAGCCTCCCTCCTAGTTCCCAGCTGTGATGGCCCCTCCTCTCTCAGGAAAGCAGTGGCAAAACAGTTCCTTTTGCCTTTCAGGGAGGGGCGCAGGCCCCTGGCCATGAGAACTTACAGATTTCACTGATCTCAGCTGCTCCACACTCTGGAGGCTTTCATATGACATGTGACCAAAGTCAGATTTCCCTGAGGTGCCTGTTCCACACAGTTCATGGCTATCTACCAGCTGCCCCAGAGGAGTAACTGAAACTCACACCTCACCACTCCACCATCTTGCCCTACCTCTATTTATCTGGTTTTGGTATTAGAGTGATTTTTGACTCATAAAATGAGTTAGGTAATGTTCCTTTTTCCTCAAAATTTTGAAAGAATTTGAGCAGGAATGGTGTCAGTTCTTTTCAGAAAGTATGGCAAACTTCCTCTGTGAAGCCATCTGACCCTGAGCTTTTTATTTGTAGGAAGGTTTTTGATGACTGATTGGATATCCTGTGTTCTGGTTCATTAATGCTGCCAGAATATAAAACAACAGAAATGGATTGGCTTTTATAAAAAGGAGTTTAAAAAAAAAAAAAAAGGAGTTTATTTGGTTACTCAGTTATAGTCTTAAGGCCATAAAGTGTTCAAGGTAAGGCATCATCAATCAATCATGTACCTTCACTGGAGGATGGTCAGTGGCATCCAGAAAACCTCTGTTAGCTGGGAAGGCACATGGCCAGCATTTGCTCTAGAGTTCTGGTTTCAAAATGGCTTTTTCCTACAACATTCCTCTCTAGGTGTCTGCTTGTTCCTGGGTTGCATTCTCCCAAATGTCTCTGTAAGCTGCAGCTCCTCCAAAATGTCACTCTCAGTTGCTCTGAGTCCCTCTGTCTGTGAATTTCTTTATACAACTCCCAGTGATCCAATTAACACCCACCCTGAATGGTTGGGTAACATCTCCATGGAAACTGTCCAATCAAAATCATCACCCACAGTTGGGTGAGTCATAGCTCCATGAACACAGCCAATCAAAAGGTCACACCTTCATCAAAATCTGCCCCCACAAGATTGCATCAAAGATAATGGCATTTTGGGGGCCATAATACATCAAAACTGGCACATCCTGTGATTAGTTTGTTGAGGTTTTCTATTTCTTTTTGAATTAGTCTAGATTCACATGTTTGCAGGAAATTGTCCATTTCCTCTAAGTTGTATGGTTTATTGTCATATAGTTGTTCATAGTATCTTATGATTTTTAAAATTTCTTAAGGACCCATACTAGTGACCCTGCTCTCATTTCTGATTTTATTTGGGTCTTCTTTCTTTTTGACTTTATCAGTCTAGCTAAGGGTTTTCAATCGTGTTAATCTTCTTAAGTAACCAACTTTTCATCTTAGTTACTCTATTGTTTTTTTTGTTCTCCATATCATTTTTTTGTGCCTTAATCTTTGTTATTTCTTTTCTTCTACTTGCTTTATGGTTAGTTTGCTGATCATTCTCTAGCCTTTTCTGTTGCTCACTTAGGTCTTCCATTTCAGCTCTTTCTTACTTTTTGATATGTGCATTTATAGCCATAAATTTTCCTCTCAGCACCACATTCACTGTATCCCATAGGTTTTGGTATGTTGTGCTCTCATTTTCATTTGTCTCTAGGTATTTACTGTTTTCTCTTGCAATTTCTGATTAGACCCACTGGTATTTTAGGAGTGTGTTGTTTAACCTCCATATATTTGTGAAACATCTCGTTCTTTGGTGGTTATTGACTTCTAGTTGTATTCCATTATGGTCGGAGAATGTGCTTTGAATAATTTCAATCTTTTTAATTTTATTAAGACTTGTTCGAGTGATAGAGAAGAATGTATATCCTGGTAATCTGAGATGTAAAGATCTATATGTGTCTGTAAATCTAATTCATTTACCACTTTAAGTTCTCAGTTGCCTTATTGGTCCTCTGTCTAGTCATTCTATCTATAGAAGAGAATGGTGTTTTGAAATCTCCCACTATTATTGTAGAAATGGCTATTGCTCCCTTTAGTTTAGCCAATGCTTATCTCATAATTTGGAGCTCCTTGATGCGATGCATAAACATTTGTGATTATTTCTTTTTGGTGAATTTTCCCTTTTATTCATACATAGTGTCCTTCTTTGTCTCTTATGACATCTTTGTATTTAAAGTCTATTTTGTCTGATATTAGTATAGCTTTCCTTTTGTTGCAGCTTGCATGGAATTTTTTTCATATCATGTCACTTTCACTCTTTGTATCACAATGTCTAAGATGAGTCTCTTGTAAACAGCATATCAATGACTCATCTCTTTAATCCATTTTGCATGTCTTTATGTTTTAATTGGGGAGTTTAATCCAATTATATTCGAAGTTTTTACTGTGAAGGCAGTACTTGACCCATATATCTTAAACTTTGGTTTTTATTTATCAGACCTATTTTTCCCCCTCTCTCTTTATTTCCTTTAAGTTACCCTTCCTAATACTCTTCAGTTCTTTGCTCTTCTCCAGGCCTCTCTCTCCTGTCTTTTTTCCTCAGCTGATAGAGGTCCCTTTAGTATTCCTTGCAGGGCAGATCTCTTATTAAAAAATTCTCTCAGTATGTGTTTCTCTGTGAAAATTTTATACTCTCCCTCAATTTTGAAGAGAGCTTTGCTCAATAAAGAATTCTTGGCTGGCAGTTTTTCTCTTTCAGAATCTTAAATATGTCATACCACACCTTTTTGCCTCCATGGTGCCTGCTGAATAGTCAGTGCTTAGTCTTATTTGGTCTCTCCCTTGTATGTGGTGAATTGCTTCTCCCTTGCTTTCAGGACATTCTTCTTCTCTTCAGAATTTGACAATCTGATTAGTATATGTCTCAGAGTGGGTCTATTTGGATTTATTCTATTTGGAGTTCATTGGGCTTCTTTGATTTGCATATTTGTCATTTAGAAGGATTGGGAAGTTTTCCCCAACTATGTCCTCAAATACTCTTCCTAGCCCTTTACTCTTCTCCTTCTGGGACACCAATGATTCTTATATTTGTGTGATTCATGTTATCTTTCATTTCTCTGAGATCCATTTCAAATTTTTAGACTATTTTTTTTACCATTTGTTCTTTCATATGTTCACATTCAATTGCCATGCCCTCCAATTCACTTATTCTTTCTTCACCTCTTCAAATCTGTTTGGGTCTCTAAAAGGTTTTTATTTGATCTACAATAACTTATATTTCCATAAGTTCTGCTATTCTTTCAAATTCTTATTTATGCTCTTCTAGCATATTCTTGATGTCTTTTATGTCTTTAGCCAACCCATTGAAGTTGTTTTGGAGATGTGTATATACTTCTTTGATTAATTGCTCCAGATTCTGTGTCTCCTTTGGCATTTTAATTTTGTCATTTGGCTTGTCCATATCTACTTGAGTCTTCATGCCTTTTGATTTTCTGTTGGCCTCAGGGCATTTGCTTATCTTGATAAGGTTATTTGGAGATATGCAGGATTATTTGAATATTTATTTATAATTTGGCAGAGCTACGGCTTGTTGGAGTGAGTGTACTTCCCCTGTCTTCCCAGCAGATGGCACTTTTCAGACACTTCTTACTCTCAAGTCAGCTTTCCCAAAACTTCACCCATGAACTGTGTGGGGTCTGAACCAGGTGGAAATCAAATCAGCACACCAGTTCTCTGTGTGTACTGGGGGTTGCCAGCCCAGTGTGTTGAGAGTGGGCCCTGTGCAGTTCAGCAGGGAGTCTGCTCAAGGTCACAATGGGTCTGCCAGCTCCCAAGCCTCCAAGTGGATCACTCTTGGGCTGTGGGGCTGTGCATCTCACCCTCCAGCTCAAATGCACTGCAGTCCCCGTCCACCTTGTGCCTGTGAGCATCTGGGATTGGGGAGGGGTCCTGGTACTTCCATGTGGTGACTCACTTCTCCCTGCCTCTCACCTGTACACACCACAGGTTTTCATGGGGAAGAGTTAATGCAGTCACCACAAGTCCACTGAATCCTGAGTTCCCTCATGGGAGCTTCTGGCTGTGGGGCTGTAAGGGATTATCTCCCCAGCCAACTGTTGAGATGGGTGCCCAGGGAGTGGATAGCCAGTCCCTCTCCTGCTTGGTGGCTGGCTCCTGCTGCCAGCCCCTGGTGGTGGCTCCAGTTTAATAAACTTACCCCATCTTTTAAGATGCAGTTTCTCCACTTTTTCATCCAAGTCCCAACTATGTGTTGTAGAGGTCCTTCTCTGGCCAGTTGTACCCTAGAGCCACATTTCTGGATGCTTTCTGCCCTTCATCTAGTTTTTTTCCACATAGGAGAAGTTTGCTCTGCCTCTCCTATTCTGCCATCTTCCCAGAAGCTTTCCAAGCATCTTAACTCTGACTCAGAAAAAAATTTCAAGTATTTAGAGTACAGAAATATCCAGAATCAATCAACATAATATTCATATTGTCTAGAATTAAAAAAATCAGATAAGCAAAGAAGACAGAAAATGTCTCATCACGAGGAGAAAATCAATCAATACTAAACCAAAACTGACACAAATGCCAGAATTAGTGAACAAGACCATAGGTGAATAGAAAAACAAACTGTGGTATAACCGTAAAATAGAATAAGACTCAGCAATAAAATTAACTATTTATACAGGCTACAACATGGATTACTCTTTAATTATCTGAATAGAAAGAGCCAGACACAGCAAATGTATGATTCCATTCAAAATAAATTTTAGAAAATGTCAGAAAGCAAATCAGTGGATGACTGGGAATTGGGAGGAGGAGGATAAAGGATCTAAGGGTTTTGAGGAAATTTTGGGGGTTGATAGGTATGATAATTAGCTTAATTGTAGTGATTTTTGTATGGATGTATATATAGTCGAATTTATCAAATTGTACAATTTACATATGTTCAGCTTAGTGCATGTCATTTATATGTATATAAAGCTAAGAAAAAGACAGAAAAACAATAAAACCAAAGTAATAAAATTAGAATGGCCTGCTTGTATTATTTCTTCACAAGTATTAAAATATATAACATCCATTCTTCCCAGTAATTTGTAAATAAGCTTTATATTTTAGAACAGTATTAGATCTACAGAACAAATTGTGAAGCTAGTACAGAGAATTCCCATATACCTGACAGCCAGTGTCTCCTACTGCTAACATCTTAAATTAGTTTGGTACTTTTGTTACAAGTAATGAACCGATGTTAATATATTATTAATTTTATTTTATTTATATTTTATTCATATTTCTTTTTACCTAATTTCCTTTTTCTGATGTAGGAAACCATATTATATTTAATCATTTTGTCTCCTTTAGCTCCTCTTGATGACAGTTCTCAGAAATTGTTTTTTATGATCTTGAGAGTTTTGAAGAGTACTATCAAGTCTCCTGTGGAATGTTCTGATGATGCTAGGTTACTCACTATCAACATGCTTTTATCACCGTTGATGTTTACCTGGATCACCTAGATGATACAGTATTTGTCTAGTTTCTCCTCTGTAAAATAGTCTCCTCTCTTCTCCCCTTTCCATATGGTATTCTTTGTAAGGAAGTTACTATATACAACCCACATTTAAGGAGCCAGCTGTTACGTACCATCTCCTTAAGGAAGAATTGTCTACATAAATTATTGGAAATTTGTCTGCATGGGACACATGTCCCTCCTCACCCATGTAATTATTTATTCAATCATTTATTTATAGCAATGTGGACTCATGGATATTCCTTGCTTTCTGTTACAGTCTAGTATTTTATTAGTTTCAGTGCTCAAACTGATCCAGCTTTGGTCTAAGAGAGTACTTTTTGTTGAATCCTGTGTCCTTTTGATTCGCCGCCATCAGTATGTTTATTTTTTCTTTTTTGAGCAGTTATTACTCTCTGGCACTACTAGAGGTTTCATGCTCATCTTGCATTTTCTTGCCCCAGTCCTAGGATTAGTGATTTCTACAAGGAAACCTTGTTTCTCTATTGGGAGAATGGTTTTAGAAACTAACACATGGGTGCTAAATATGCTCACAGCTACTGGGGTGTTTTTATTCTCAGCCTTCTTACCTGACAGAGCATGGAAATACATGTGTGCATATACATTTTTAAGTAATTCTATAAGTAACGATTTGTAGTTCTATGAAGCTAAATATGAGTTTATACTGATGACTCCAACTCTATGTATTATCCCATTACTTTAGAATGCAAACATTCACTCCAACAGTGAGAAACTTGCCTCTCACTATCCAGTATCCATTGGTTATTCAATTCCAGAATATAGGTATTGTGGTATTATGATTATTTAACATGTACCCCATGGTAAGCAACTTTACTGACTAGATTATAGTTTTAATGTGCAATTCTTTATGCCTTGAGTCATACAGACTCCACTCATTTTCAAAGTTGTTTTATTCAGCAGCTTTTCCCCCAACTCCTTTCAGAGAGGTAGTTGCATAGATTTATGACAGTAAGATTCTTTTGTCACATTTTGCATCACATCCTGTGAACTCCTAATTTTTTAAAAATTTGCATATGTTAAATTTCAGTGCTTTAAATTTTTAACAAATGCATGGTATCATGTATCCATTATTACAGTATCATGCAGAATATTTTCTCCAGTATAAAATAAAGCCCTGTGCCAAACCTCTGGCAACTGCTTAATCCTTTTTTTAAATTTATTTTGAAATAAATTCAAAGTTATAGGAACAGTTGCAAAAACAATACAAAACCCATATACAGAACTCCAGCATACCCTGACCCCCTCCCCTGATACCCTGATCTACCAACTTTAACATGCTCTCACACCATTTCTTTCCCTCCCTCCCTCCCTATCATCCATCATCTATTGCTCTGTCTTCAGAACATATGAGAGCAAGCTGCACACATCCTTGAACAAACACTATAATTCACATATACAATTCCCATGAACAAGAACATTCTTTTATGCAATCCCATTAAGCACTGCTAAGAAGTTCAAGAAATTCAACATTGATACAAAGCTTACATTCCATATTTCCTTTTTTTTTTTTTTTTATGTCTCAAATCTGTCCCTTTGAGCCTCCTGTCCTCCATCCTCAGATCCCATCCAGGATCATCCTTGGCATTCAATTGTCATCTATTTAGATTCTTTTTTTTTTTCAATTGTGGAAACATATATACAGCCTAAATCTTCCCATTCCACCCCCTCTCTAGCCTTCCGTTAGTGGGATTAATCACATTTAGAATGTTGCAATGTATCACCTTCCCACCATCCATTACTAGAAATTTCCCTTCACCTCCAACAGCAATCCTACACTCATTTCTTAACTCCCCATTGCCCCTTCCCCCACTTCTTGTAACCCATACTCTACTTTTCATCTCTATGGCAATATTCTCTGATAATTTCTTTATGTTTACTCTGGGGCTTAAAATTAACCTCTTAAATCCAGAACAATCTTGTTTTTCATTGATACCAACTTAACTTCAATAGGACACATAAACTATGTTCCTATACTCCTCCATTCCCCCACCTTTATGTAGTTCTTGTGAAAAATTACATATTTTATGTTGAGTCCAAAAGCAATGATTTGTCATTAGAGTTTGTGTATATCATGTAGGAAGTAAATAGTGGAGTTACAAATCAAAAATTATTGACTTCTATTTGTATTCCATTGTAGTCAGAGAATGTGCTTTGAGTATATTCAATTTTCTTTTCAAATTTATTGAGGCTTGTTTTATGTCCCAGCATATGGTCTATTCTGGAGAAAGATCCATGATCACTAGAGAAAAATGTGTGTCCTGGTGATTTGGGATGTAAGGTTCTATATATGTCTGTTAAATTTCTCTGTATCTCTCTCTCCTTTCTTTGTTTCTCTGTTGGTAGGGCTCCCTTTAGTACCTGAAGTAGGGCAGGTCTTTTAGTAGCAAAATCTCTCAGCATTTGTTTGTGAAAAATTTAAGCTCTCCCTCAAATTTGAAGGAGAGTTTTGCTGGAAAAAGTATTCTTGGTTGGAAATTTTTCTCTCTCAGAATTTTAAATATATCATGCCACTGCCTTCTCGCCTCCATGGTGGCCGCTGAGTAGTCCCTACTTAGTCTTATGTTGTTTCTTTTGTATGTGGTGAATTGCTTTTCTCTTGCTCCTTTCAGAACTTGCTCCTTCTCTTCAGTGTTTGACAGTCTGATCAGAATATGTCTCGAAGTGGGTTTATTTGGAGTTTGCTGGGCATTTATGCTTTGTGTATTTATATTGTGTAGGTTTGGGAAGTTTTCCCCAACAATTTCTTTGAATACTCTTTCTAGACCTTTCCTTTTCTCTTCCCCTTCTGGGACAGCAATGAGTCTTAGATTTGGAGGTATTATTTTTTTCTATCGTATCCCTGAGATCCATTTTGATTTTTTTGACTTTTTTCTCCATTCTTTCTTTTGTTCTTTCTTTTTCTGTTCTTTGTTCCTCAAGGACACTGAGTCATTGTTCAGCTTCCTCTAGTCTTGCACTATGAGTATCCAGAGTCTTTTTAATTTGGTCAGTTTCTTTTATTTCCATAAGATCATCTATTTTTTTATTTACTCTTGCAAGTTCTTCTTTATGCTTTTGTAGGGTCTTCTTTATGTCCTTTATATCCTGTGCCATGCTCTTGTTCTTTGATTGTAGTCCTTTGATTAATTGCGCCAAGTACTGTGTCTCTTCTGATATTTTGATTTGGGTGTTTGGGATTGGGTTCTTCATATCATCTGGTTTTATCAAATGCTTTAAGATTTTCTGTTGTTTTTGGCCTCTTGGCATTTGCTTTGCTTGATAGGGTTCTTTCAAGTTGTAAAAAATACCAATCTAATTTTTCAGATCTACAAATTGGTGGCATACATTTTTTCTAACCAGCAGATGGCGTTTGCCAGTCACCTATTCCCCCAAGTCAGTTCTCCTCAACTTTGTCTTTGTGGTGTGTAGGGAAATGATTCTTGTGGGGTTTAATTGGTGAACTCAGTTTGGGTGTGTTGTTGGTGCTGTCTGGCCTGAATGTGGGGCGTGTGTCTGTGTGGTTAGGGAGGCAGGGCAGCTTTCATTATCAAACCTCCCAGGTGTTCCTGGAGATTCAAGGCTGTTGCCAGAGTCTAAGCCTTCATTTCAGTTTTGCTCCAGATTTTCTCTGCTGCTGACCCACAAGTCCCTGGCATTGACGTAGCATCCCTGGGTTTTCCAAGTGGGCCCCCCTTCTCAGCTGTGATCATCCAGGACCTCTGCTGAGGGAAGGCTATGCTATGTCACAAGTGTGTGCCATCCCTCAAGGGAAGCCCCGGGCTGCTGGGCCATTCAGGGGTGCTCCCAGCATGCTGCAAAGATGGCTGAATGGGGCGTATCAACCCATCCCCCCGCCCCTTTCACACAGCTCCACCTTTCCAGCTCCAGGACAACTAGCTGTGTGTTCACCCAAGGCCACTGTCCACGACCAATATTGTGGTGTGTGCACGGTGCCATGGGATACACTCCACATCACACTGGGTTTCCTGGTGTGCCTCTGGGCTGTGGGTATGGTCTCTGGCAGGAGTGTCTCCAGCCTGCTGGGGAGCCAGCTGTAAGCAGCATGGTTTCTTTCTCCTTTTGGCTCTCCCCTCTGCTCCCCCTGGCCCTGAGGGAATCAGCAGTGGTCTATCCTCCATGCCAGACACTGAGAGGTTGGCACAGCCCGCTCCTGCCGTGCTCCACTGTGTGGTTCTCACTGTCATAACTGCAGCTGCTCCTGGGGTTTTTTTTCTTTTTCTTTTTTTTTTTTTTCAAGAACGAGTCCATCTCCAAATGCCAACCCTTGTTTCCCCACACTGCAGCGCGGCCACAGGACTTTCAGCTGGCTAACTTGGTTCAGAATGCAGACTCCCAGTTTCACCAAGTGCATGGTCCCTGTGGTTTTAGCAGACCTTGTCCAGCTGGCGTATTGCTGAAACTGGCATCCTGGGTCAGTTTGTTTTTTATCTTTCACGGAGGTGTTTTTTCACCCTGTCTCACCTAGCCGCCATCTTACATTCTCCCCACTTAATACTTTTATTGTCTCTACATTTCATTTGACTTTTCTGAATTTCGTATAGACTGATATAGTATGGAGCCTTTGCAGACTGTTTTCTTTCAGTTAGCAATATGCATTGAAGGTTAATCCATGTTATTTTGAAGGTTGTTAGCTCATTTCTTTTAATTACTGAATAGTATTCCATTGCATGATGTACTATAGTGTATTTATCAGTTTACTTATTGAAGGACATCTTTGTGCTTCCAGTTTTTGGTGATTATGAATAAAACTGCTGTAAGTTTAATGTGAAGGTTTTTACGTGAATATAAGTTATCAAATCAGTTGAGAAAATATCAAGGAGCACAATTGCTGGATTGTATGGTGTTCTAGTTTGCTAATGCTTCACTGGAGGATGGCAAATGGCATCCAGAAAACCTCTGTTAGCTGGGAAGGCATGTGGCTGGCGTCTGCTCCAAAGTTCTGGTTTCAAAACGGCTTTCTCCCAGGATGTTCCTCTCTAGCAAGCTTGCTCCTCTTCAAAATGTCACTCACAGCTGCACTCCGTTCCATCTGAGTCAGCACGTTTATATGGCTCCACTGATCAAGGCCCACCCTGAATGGGTGGGGCCACACCTGCATGGGAGTATCCCACCAGAGTCACCTCCCACAGCTGGGTGGGGCATATCTCCATGCAAAGAACCTAATTCAAACGTTCCATCTTAATCCCCACTATTCTGTCTGCCCCACAAGATTGCATCAAAGAATATGGCTTTTTCTGGGGGACATAATACATTCAAACCGGCACATATGGTAAGAAAGATTATCTTTCCAAGAGACTGCCCAACTGTTCAAAAGAAACTGAACCATTTTTCATTCCACCAGCAAGGAATGAGATGTTCCATATCTCACTAACACTTGGCACTGTATGATATTGTCATTTTTTTTTAATTTTAAGCAAAGAATCTAATAGGTGTGTAGTTATATCTCATTGTTTTAAATTATGATTCCTTAATGCAGTTGATGATAAGCATTTTTCATATGCTTACTTGCCTTCTGTATGTCTTCTTTGGTAGGAATGTCTCTGGATCTTTTGTTCATTTTTTATTAGGGTTCTTTTCTTTTGTTGAGTTTTAAGTGTTTTTGTATATTTTAGATAGTCTTTTTATTGGCTTTGCAAATCTTTTCACCCACTCTGTGGCTTGAATCTTTATTAAAAGTGAGAAATTGAGAGCAGACCACAGAGTGATTTACTAAGAGCTTGGGACTTGTAATGCTACTTGAATACATGTAAAGTGATCTTTTAAACTAGCACAGTAAATCAAGCATGATGTATTGTTAGCACAATTTTTAAATACTCATACTGAGACACTTCTTGTAATAGGGTGACTGAGTTTGTGTTATCTGTTATTCTAAAGCACAAGCACATATTTCCTAAAATTTGGCTCAGGTCCATTGATATATCTATATTACTGTAGGTTAGAATAGGTTATTTTGACATTACAGCTGTTTTATATAAATTCTTACTAATGCACAGAAATATACTATTCTGCCTCTAGTTAATTATCACCCATCAGTTATCCTCATACTACAAAATTTATGTGGAAAATAGAAAATGGCTACTACTTGTCTATGGCTATGTACAGTGTACAGTAGAGGTAAAAGAGAAATACAGAATTTAAAATAGTTTTATATATGTTTATATCTCAAAATTATTTATAGTACAAAATCTGCATTTCTCACCTTAGAAAGCATATCCCACATCAGTAGTGGCACTGGGAAATTTATATCAGAATAAGTACTCTTGAAAGAACTTAAACATCCCGAGGATTCAGTGTTCAACTTTGAGTTCCATCTTTGTAATCACTCTGTTTAACAGCATTGAGCAAGCATATTTTGAAAAAGTGCTGTCAGTGAGCGATGTCATGAGTAGACCAAGTTAAAATCAAATTTGAAGACACATTCAGTGTTTTCTACTGAAATCATCACTTGAACAAACATGGTATTGGAAATTGCTTACAAGTTCAGGGATTTATTGCATCATAATTACTATGGCAGGGTCAGCTTTATTGAATTTTTTTTTTGTTTGATGAAATATTTATTTTTAAATGGACTCAATCTCAGCTCATATTTTAAACTATTGGAGACATTGGTTACACTAAACTGGATTTCATTTTTTAACATTTATGATATAAGTACAGATATACTTGGTGTTATAATATTTTAATTTAAAAAAGAGCCTATTGAATGAGAGAAATTGTTACCACCCTGTCATGACTGATACAGTGAAGGGCAATGACATAGAAGGATGTAGTAATATTTTTTCTCCCCTCAGATAAATAATCTAATGCAGTGCTCCAGGAATCATTAAGAAATAAACTAAACATATCTGTGTGTGTGTGTTGGTATGTAGTATAGGTTTAGGAAAAGAGATGTTAACATGTTCATCCCTGGATCCCCAAAGCACAACTTTTATTGGCAAGAACAAAGCAAAAGTCCAACTGTTTTCTTACAGAGGGCCATTTTTATAAACAAACACACTTATTGAGGTATATGATATATCTCATTCTTGAAGAATTCTCTGTATAACATTTCCAAATGAATACTGTTTTCCCTACTTTCCTGTAATTATGGACAGAGACATTTTAATTTGTTCAGAGTACCTCAATATTTGAGGTAGAAAATTGAGATATTAAAAATTTCTGACAAAAGGAAACAATTTGATACACCTGTATATTTTTGTTTTTATTAAAATTTCTGAAGCTCTCTAAATTGCATGAACTGAGAAAATCTAAACCTTTAATAAAATATGCAAGATGTTTAATTTACGATCAACACAAAAATGTATTGAAATGTGGAGAAAATTCTGCACATAAACTGTCATAAGTTTTTATTTCTAATTTTAGAGTCATTTTATGATGTACCTAAGTAATTTGGACAAAGAATCACATAATATTTGGACTTTGAAGGTCCTCCTCAACAGTTACAAGGTTCCATCTGATGAACAATCAAGTGATCTGAAGTTATATTATACTATTTGCAGTATTTAAAGTTAAGTTCCATTTTGCTAGCTGTTACAGTCATTCTAAAAAATCAGCATATTTTTAATATATAATTCAAGAATCTTATTTGAGTATCTATGAAATATAAGTTTGGTAGGCCCTGAGAGGCTGCCAAGATGAAAAAAAGTTTCTGGGGACTTTCATATCGCCATAATGTAGTGATTTGTAACACTGGACAGATCTTAGAAAGCCAACAAATCCAAGTCCACAAATGTGTAATAATGGAAATAGTTTATCAAAAATTGTAAAATGTCATTAAGAAAGTTTTAAGGGCATTTATAATTTTAAAAGCTTTAATTAGAAAAATAAGGTCTACAATAAAGGCCATAGGTTCCATCTCAAGAAGGAGGAGATAGAAGGGAAAATTTAAAGACAAAATAAGTAGAAGGAAAACAATAAAATCAAAGCAAAAATCAGCAAAATAGAAAACAAACAGAGAAACTAAACTAGCAAAAATGTGGTTCTTCAAAAAATAAAAATTGAAAAATCCTTAGCCGGACTGATTAAGAAAAAGATAATTCTTGTCTCCAATATCAGGAATGAAAAGGGCATTAACACTATCCATTTTAATGAGTAAAAGGATAAGGGATTGATGAAATGGACAAATTTCTTGAAAAATACAACTTAAAATTAAAACAGAAAATTAGTCATTTATCTATTAACATAATTGAATTCATCATCAAAAATTTTTCCACAATGATAACTCCAAGTCTACATGTTTTCACTAGTGCATTCTACAAAATGAAGAATTTAACTCCAATCTAATCCCCACTCTCTTATAAAAAATTGGAAGTGAATACTCTTTCCATGGGTGTTTTTTTGTTTTTAACTTTTTTTAATTGAGATGTACACTTTGGATAATTGTATGGAATGTGAATAATCAATTGCCCCTGATACCATCATACAGCTGTGCATCCATCACAATTATTTTTTTTTGAATTTTTAGAACATTTTCATTACTTCAGAAAATAGACCAAACAAAAAAAAAAAAAAAAAGGAAACTTAAATCCTCCCATACTCCTAATCACCCCCCCTTCCATTATTGAATGCTAGTATTGGTATAGTACATTTGTTATTGTTGAAGAAACAATGTTAAAATACTACTAACTGTAGTATATAGTTTGCAATAGATACACTTTTCTCCCTATGTGCCTCTCTATTATTATAGTGCCATACATTTTTTCTAGTTCATGAGACAGATTTCTAATATTTGTACAGTTAATAACAGACCTTGTCCACCACAAGATTCACCGTTTTATCCATTCCCATCTTTTAACTTCCAACTTTCTGGTGACATACATGACTCTAAGCTTCCCCTTTCCACCACCTTCACATACCATTCAGAACTGTTATTTTCACAACATGCTACCATCACCTCTGTCCATTTTGAAACACTTAAGTTCAACCTAGTTGACATTCTGCTCATAATAAGCACCCATTCTTTACCCTCGTTCTATATCCTGGTAATTTATATTTCATGTCTTTGAGTTTATATATTATAATTAGTTCCTATCAGTGAAAACCTGCAATATTTGTCCTTATGTGTCTGTCTTATTTCACTCAGTATAGTGCCCCCAAGTTTTCTTCATAAAACCATTGTTTTAAGACAGTTTTGTTCACACACCATACATTCTGTCCTAAGTAAACAATCAATGGTTCCCTGTACAGTCACATAAATTTAGTATTCACCACCATCACCACTGTCTGTATAAAGACATCTCCATTTCTTCCACAAAGGAAGTGGAAGAGTCAAAGAAGGCAGAGAGAAAACATGACAGCTAGGAAGCAACAAAAGGAAAGATAGCATTAAACTAAACTAGAATAAAGAGTCAGACAACATCACCAATGCCAGGAGTCCCATACCC
Organism: Choloepus didactylus; assembly: GCF_015220235.1. Taxonomy (NCBI): domain Eukaryota; kingdom Metazoa; phylum Chordata; class Mammalia; order Pilosa; family Megalonychidae; genus Choloepus; species Choloepus didactylus. The sequence continues at coordinate 23,654,814 of NC_051308.1, forward strand.
TTCCCTTATGTCCCCCTCTTATAGGCATCTAGCTTTGGTATATTGCTTTTGTTACATTAAAGGAAGCATAATACAATGTTTCTGTTAACTATAGTCTCTAGTTTGCGTTGATTGTATTTTCCCCCAATACCTCCCTATTTTTAACACCTTGCAAGGTTGACATTCATTTGTTCTCCCTCGTGTAAAAATATATTTGTACATTTTATCACAATTGTTGAGCACTCTAGGTTTCACTGAGTTAGACAGTCCCAGTCTATTTTTCCTCTCTCCTTCTGGTGTCCCACATGTTCATAACCTTCCTCTTTCAACCATACTCACAGTCATCTTTGTTCAGTGTACTTAGATTGCTGTGCTACTATCTCCCAAACCGGTGTTCCAAACCTCTCTCCTGTCTTTTCCTATCTGTCTGTAGTGCTCCCTTTAGTATTTCCTGTAGAGCAGGTATCTTGTTCACAAACTCTCTCATTGTTTGTCAGAATATTTTAAGCTCTCCCTCCTATTTGAAGGACAGTTTTGCCATATATAGGATTCTTTGGCAGGTTTTCTCTTTCAGTATCTTAAATACATCACCCCACTTCCTTCTTGCCTCCATGGTTTCTACTGAGAAATCAGCATAGTCTATCAAGCTTCCTTTGTATGTGATGGATCGCTTTTCTCTTGCTGCCTTCAGGATTCTCTCTTTGTCTTTGACATTTGATAATCTGATTATTAAGTGTCTTGGCATAGGCCCATTCAGATCTATTCTGTTTGGAGTATGCTGCGCTTCTTGGATCTGTAATTTTATGTCTTTCATAAGAGATGGGAAATTTTCATTGATTATTACCTCTATTATTGCCTCTGCCCCTTTTCCCTTCTCTTCTCCTTCTGGGATACCAATGATATGTAGATTCTTGTACTATGTTTCATCCTTAAGTTCCCCTAGTGGTTGCTCATATTTTTTCATTCTTTTCTCCATCTGCTCCTTTGCTTGTAGGCTTTCAGGTGTTTTGTTGTCCAGTTCTTGAGTGTTTTCTTCTGCCTCTTGATGTCTGCTGTTGTATGTTTCCATTGTGCCTTTCATCTCTTGTGTTGTGCCTTTCATTTGTATAGATTCTACTAGTTTTTTTTGAACTTTCCATTTCTGCCTTATATATGCCCAGTGTTTTCTTTACAGCCTCTATCTCTTTTGTGAAATATTCTCTAAAGTTTTTGAATTGATTTAGCATTAGTTGTTTAAATTCCTGTATCTCAGTTGAAGTGTATGTTTGTTCCTTTGACTGGGTCATAGCTTCATTTTTGTTAGTGTAGGTTGTAGTTTTCTGTTGTCTAGACATCTGACCTCCTAGGCCACCCCAATCAGGTTTTCCCAGATGAGAACAGGATCAGGTCACAGGAGGAGGAAATATTCAGTATGTGGTTCCCCTGATGGTTTTTCTTAGAGGATTAATACACCTGTGCTTTTCTGTTTGGCAGGTGCACTCTGTCACTGCCTGTGTAAGGGGGTGTGGCCTGTGGCTCTCCTCCCCCAGGCTTTGGGGTCTGGTTCCAGAAAGGCAGGCAGTAGAGCTGGGCCCCTCCCTTTCCTCGTGGGAAGCTATGCCCCCCCCCCTCCCAGAGAGGTCACTGCCTATCAGGAAGTTCTTTGTTTCTCTGACTCTGCTGATCAAATTGTTTTGATTTTAAAATAGCTGAGTCTGTCTTTACTGCAAAGCACTGAAAGCAGCTGCTGTTTTCTCCAGACAGAAAGGGACAGAAAAGCTCCCAGGCTCACCCATCAGCCTCTGGGCTCCTCGTCCTGAGACAGATATGTCCCCCAACTCTCCCAAGGTCAGTTGTCCCCAAAAGCCTCTGTCTGCTTGTTGAGGATTCGCTGTCTGTATTTAGCAGTTAACATTAAAACCCCAGTTGGAGCTGGGCTGTGTTACACTAGCTTGTTTGGAGAGTGCTGCTCTCTAGCACTGCGTGGCTTCTGTGAGGGAGGGGCTCTTGGCTCTCAGCACGGGTCCGCAGTTTTACTTACAGATTTTATGCTGTGATCTCGGGGATTCCTCCCAATTCAGGTTGGTGCATGATGAGTGGACAGTCACTTTTGTCTCCCTGCAGTTATTACTGGTTATTTACTAGTTTTTTTGGTCATTTATGAATTTTTCCCCGGGGGGACTAACAGTCTTCCACTCCTCTCTCTCTCGCCATCTTTTCTCATCTCCCTAAACTTTTTGAATTCAGTTATTATTAGTTGTTTCAATTCCTGCATCACAGTTGAAGTGTAAGTTTGTTCCCCTGACAGGGCTCATTTTTCTTGGTGTAGGTTGTAGTTTTCTGTTGTCTAGGCATGGTTTCCTTGGTTACCCCAATCAGGCCTCCCCAGACCAGAATGGGCTAAGGTCCCAGAAGGAAGAAATATTCAGTATCCAGTTTCCCTGAGGGTGTGTCTTAAAAAATTGGTACACCCTCTGATGCCTCTGGTCACTGTGCTTTTCTGTCCAGCAGGTGGTGCCTGTTAGCCTATAATTCTTGACTGGTGTTAAGTTCTGAATGAAAGGCAGGTAGTAGAGCTGGGCCCCACCCCTTTCCTCTTAGAGAAGATAGACCCCCCTAGGGGGAGGTCATTAGCATTTCAGTGGTCTCTCTCTGCCTGTGCTGTCTCCACCCTGGTCTGGGTCACAGAACTGGGAACTGAAAATGGCTGAGGCTTTCTCCACTGTCAAAAAAGGAACAGAGCACTAGCTCTGGAGCTAGTGACCCTCCAGCTCTCCAAGGTCAGTCATCACCCAAAGCCTCCATCTACTTGGGCATTTGTAACCTCAGTGAGCAGTTCACACTCGCTACTTAAAACCCCAGTTGGAGCTCAGCTGAGCTATATTCGCTTGCTGGGAGAAAGCTTCTCTCTGGCACCACGAGGCTTTGTAGCTCAGGCTGTGGGGGAGGGGTCTCCCAATTTGGATCTGCAGTTTTTACTTAGATTTTATGCTGTGATCTTGGGCATTCCTCCCAATTCAGGTTGGTGCATGATAAGTGGACAGTCACATTTGTCCCCCTGCAGTTATTACAGATTATTTACTAGTTGCTTCTGGTTTTTTTCAGTTGTTCCAGGGGGACTACTTAGCTTCCTCTCCTCTCTATGCCACCATCTTAGATCATCCCCTTCATCTCTTTTTGCCACATCTTCTCTAAACTTTCTGAATTGATTTAGCATTAGTTGTTTCAAGTCCTGTATCTCAGTTGAAGTGTAAATTTGTTCCTTTGCCTGGGCCATAACTTTGTTTTTCTTAGTGTAGGTTGTAGTTTTCTGTTATCTAGGCATCTGGTGTCCTTGGTTACCCCAATCAGGTATTCCTAGACCAGAATGTGTTCATATCTCAGAAGGCAGCAATATTCAGTATCAGGTCTCCCTCCCTGAGGGTGTGTCTTAGAAGACTGACATACCCTGTGAGGCCTCAAGCTACTGTGCTTTCCTTAACCTGCCCAGCAGGTGGTGCCTGTTAGCCTGTAGCTCCTGACTGGTGTAAGGAGGTGTGTCCCCCTTATTCCTTAGCTTCTGTTTTGGCCGTTTCCCCCCCCAGGCTCTGGGGTCTGGTTCTGAATGGAAGGCATGTGGTAGAGCTGGGCACTGCGTCCTTCCTCTTCAGGAAGATACACCCCCTAGGGATATTTCATTTGCATTTAAATAGGCTGTCTCTCTGACTCTGCTATCTCCACCCTTGTCTGGGTCAGAGACCTGTGAACTGAAAATGGCTGCAGCTTTCTCCACTGAGCTGCCCAGGGTGACAAAGAGAAAAAGGGACAGAAAGCCCTCCTTCAGGACCAGTCCACGGTCCCTCCACCATCACCCACTGGCCAGAGATAGCACCCGGTTTTCTGGGCTCCCCCTCCAGGCACAGAGAAGTCTGCCAGCTCTTTAAGGTCAGTCATCAGTAAAAGTCTCTGTCTGCTTGTTGGGGATTTGTAGCTTGTATTGAGCAGTCCACGTTTGTTAATCAAAACCCCAGTTGGAGCTGGACTGAGGCATAGTCACTTGTTCAGAGAGTGTTGTTCTCTATTACAGCAAGGTTTTGCATTTCAGGCTGCCCTGTGGGAGGGGCTCTCAGCATGGGTCCGTTGTCTTTATTTAGATTTTATGCTACGATCTTTATGCTACGATCTCAGGCATTCCTCCCAATCTAGGGTGGTGTATGATGTGTGGACAGTCACTTTTGTCCCCCAGCAGTTATTCCAGATTATGTACTAGTTGTTCCAGGGGAACTAACTTCCACTCTTCTCTATGCTGCCATCTTCTTTCTCCCTCCATTGGGTTTTAAGAGGCCAGTATCACCTCAATACCAAAACCTGAGAAAGACAGTAACAAAAGAGTAAGATAGAAAGTCAATATTCTTCATATGGATGAAAAATACTAATAAAATATTACAAAACTTAATCCGATATGTAAAAATAGTATCTTATCAAGTGAGATTTACCCTAGCAGTGCAAAGTTTATTCAACATTCAAATTTTATTTACTGTAATTCACCGTAATACAAAATAAGTAGAAAAGTCTTATGATCTTGTCAATAGATTAAAAAACATTTGGCAAAACTCAACATATCTTCATGATGCAAATACTCAGCAAAGTAAGAACTGAAAGTAACTTTCTCTTCTGCATAAAGGACATCTACAAAAACTAACAAAACAAACAGTTAAACAAACCATACACACAGGGACATTTCAGTCCTTTTCCCTTTAAGATTAAAAACAAGGCAATGTTGTCCATTCTAACACTTGTGTTCCATCTCATACTGGTTGTCCCGATCACTGAATAAAAAAAAAAGACTACAGATAAAATCTTTAGAAGTCAACACAACTACTAGAACTATTAAATGGATTTAATATTTTCACAGGATACAAGCATAAAATATAAAAATAATTTTAATTGCTGTCTTCAATAAATGATCGCTATTTTTTGTTATAAACTTAGCAACTAAAAGTATCTTCCAAGATTGACTATAATTTGTTAAAAGAAAGGATGTAATAAATATGAAATAGTTGTTTATATTATAAAGGAATATCAACCCAAGGTACGACAATGATTTCCAAATAAGTTTTTATTACAATAACTAAAATTGAAAGCACTAAGAAAAGTAATGAAATTCTTTAATGATTCTAAAAATAATTGTATTTTTGAGTTAAAAATAAACATGAAATGCTTAAGGATAAAGAGGGCAGGACTTCTTCACTGAAACCACTGAAAATTGTTGAGGAAATAGAAGACATAAATAATTGGAGAAATTTATTGTGTTTATAAATTGTTAAACTCAATATATTCTACATGTCATTTAATTCCAAACTGTCTACAAATTTCAAATAATTCCAACTATGATTCTACCAGACAACTATGGAGAAAATGGCATTTATTATAAAATATATATGGAAATTCTAGTAACAGAAGAGTCACAGCAAGTTTTAGAGGGAAGAACATGGTTGTAGGAAATATACCACTTGCTTTCCACACTTTTGGTGGATTCCAGTGCTAGCCTGGAAGGAATAAAAGGGATTCAACTTACTCTCCAGTCTTAAACAACTAATTAAAAAAAGACAACATATGTGTCTCTAATTTTTTACTACATCTTATGTAACTCAATGTTTTATACTTGTTCATATATTGTCTTCCTAACTAGATCATAAACACCTTGAGGTAGTTTACAATAGTATGTCTAATACCCTCATTACATATCCTCTGTTATTCATAGAGACCCATAAACTCTGATGTTGAGAGAGGACTGTAGACCAAGTTGAAAGTGTACTAAAATACTGTTCCATACCTGCATTAGTTAGTCTCCTATGAAACAACATGCTCTCAAGTTCTCTGGAGTTTTCAGACCTGGCTTTGAATTCCATACTGCCAGTAGCTATCTGGGGCTACTTGGCAAAATCTATGATCCTTAATTTTCTTACTTCAAAAAGACCTAAAAGAATGCCTACTTCATTTATTTGTTGTCAGGACTAAATAAGATTAGATGAGTAAATTGTTGTACACAGTAATGGGTATAAACTTTCTGTCCATTATAAGGAAGTTCTCTGACTTCCCCTCCTTAGTACCTCCATATTTTATCCCTAGCTAACGATGTTTCAATGGGCTTGCTGACTCTTCAGTATGATATTACTTCTGTATGAGAATTGGATGAGCAGAAAGCAGATGGAAAGTCCCAGGGAGTCTCTGGGCACACAAATGCATTTTATCTGATATGCAGTCACTTGTATTTCTAAGACTCAAGCTCTGTAATTGCTGCTTTTGAGCTCCCCATGAACAGTGTTGATTTAGGACAAAACCCAGGAGAGTATAAAAAAGAAAGAGGCAATCAAGACAGAGCAATTTCCCTCAAGAGAAAAGGAAGAGGGCACCCTAGGAATCTGTACATATCATTTCAAATCCTGTGGGAATGAAATGACTTTTAGAGAACAGATGGTTGCAATCAAATAAATGATCACAAGTCTTTACACTTGGTCAGTTATCATATTATTGGAGATGAGCTAACATACAAACAGTAGTGAGTTAAGAATCAATGTAAGACTCATGCAGATTAACACATTTTTACAATAAAGAAGATTCCCTGTGCACATGCTGTTGCCTTTACATTTTTACTGCAAATAGTATTTACAATTTTTTCCATAAATAAAAACATGTTTTCAAGTATATTGGGAAAGGTATCATAAATATATATGACTTTACAATAGTTATCAATTTTAAGTACATCTTTTCTCTTTTTATTCCCATATACATATTTCCTATATTTTATACTTACAGTCATCTTGATTTTTTCTTGCAACATTAAGCTAACTATATATATGTATTTTTTCAAGTAAAATAGGCACTTTATTTTTAATTTATATATTAATTAATATTTCATACATTAGCAAGTGTGTATTAAATCCTTATTATAAAGAAGTCATGGGCTAGGTTCTGAAATTATAATAGTAATTAAGATACTGTATATATATCTTTAAATTACTACCAGAGGCGGGGCAAGATGGCAGCACAGAGAGGAGTGGAAGCTAAGTAGTCCCCCTGGAACAACTAAAAAAAACTAGAAACAACTAATAAATAATCTGGAATAACTGCAGGGGGACAAATGTGACTGTCCACTCATACACCAACCTGAATTGGGAGGAATGCCTGAGAACACAGCATAAAATCTGTAAGTAAAACCTGTGGATCCAAGTCATGAGACCCCCTCCCCCATAGCCCAAACTGCAAAGCCTCGTGGTGCCAGAGAGAAGCTCTCTCCCAGCAAGCGAATATAGCTCAGCTGAGCTCCAACTGGGGTTTTAAGTAGCGAGTGTGAACTGCTCACTACAGGTACGCAGCCCCAAAAAACAGACAGAGGCTTTGGGTGGCGACTGACCTTGGAGAGACGGAGGGTCGCCTTGGACTGGGTCTGAAGGGGACTATCTGTTTCTTTTTTGGCTCAGTGGAGAAAGCCCCAGTCATTTTCAGTTTCCAGGGCTTTGACTAGGGGAGGGGTGGAGACAGCACAAGCAGACCATTGAAATGCTAATGACCTCCACCTGGGGGGTCTGTCTTCTCTAGGAGGAAAGGGGTGGGGCCCTTTCCATTCAGAACCAGACCCCAGAGCCTGGGGGAACACAGCCATACCTCCTCACACCAGTCAAGAATTAAAGGCTAACAGGCATCACCTGCTGGGCAGAAAAGCACAGGGACCTGAGGTATCAACGGGTGGAGCAATTTTCTAAGACACACCCTCAGGGAAACCAGATACTGAATATATCTTCCCTCTGGGACCTGAGCCTGTTCTGGTCTGGGAAAACCTGATTTGGATAACCAAGGAAATCATGCTTAGACAACAGAAAATTACAACCTACACTAAGAAAAACAAACTTATGGCCCAGTCAAAGGAACAAACGTACACTTCAACTGAGATACAGGAATTTAAACAACTAATGCTAAATCAATTCAAAAAGTTTAGAGAAGATATTGCAAAAGAGATAGAGGCTGTAAAGGAAACACTGGGCATGTATACGGCAGAAATCAAAAGTTCAAAAAAACAACTAGTAGAGTCTATGGAAATGAAGGGCACAACACAGGAGATGAAAGACACAATGAAAACATACAACAGCAGATCTCAAGAGGCAGAAGAAAACACTCAGGAACTGGAGAACAAAACACCTGAAAGCCTACATGCAAAGGAGCAGATGGAGAAAAGAATGAAAAAATATGAGCAACCTCTCCAGGAACTCAAGGATGAAACAAAGTACAATAATGTACATATCATTGGTGTCCCAGAAGGAGAAGAGAAGGGAAAGTGGGCAGAAGCAATAAGAGAGGAAATAATTAATGAAAATTTCCCATCTCTTATGAAAGACATAAAATTACAGATCCAAGAAGCGCAGCGTACTCCAAACAGAAGAGATCTGAATAGGCCTACGCCAAGACACTTAATAATCAGATTATCAAATGTCAAAGACAAAGAGAGAATCCTGAAAGCAGCAAGAGAAAAGCAATCCATTACACACAAAGGAAGCTTAATAAGACTATGTGCGGATCTCTCAGCAGAAACCATGGAGGCAAGAAGGAAATGGTGTGATATATTTAAGATACTGAAAGAGAAAAACCGCCAACCAAGAATCCTGTATCCAGCAAAGCTGTCCTTCAAATATGAGGGAGAGCTCAAAATATTTTCTGACAAACAGACAATGAGAGACTTTGTGAACAAGACACCTGCCCTACAGGAAATACTAAAGGGAGCACTACAGGGTGATAGAAGACAGGAGTGCGTGGTTTGGAACACAATTTTGGGAGATGGTAGCACAACAATGTAAGTACACCGAACAAAGGTAACTAAGAATGCGGTTGAGAGAGGAAGATGGGGAGCATGTGAGACACCACAAGAATGGAGGAAAGATAACGACTGGGACTGTGTAACTTGGTGAAATATAGAGTATTCAACAATTGTGATAAAATGTACAAATATGTTCTTTTACGAGGGAGAACAAGCAAATGTCAACCTTGTGAAGTGTTAAAAATACGGAGGCATTGGGGGAGGGATGCAATCAGCATAAACTAGAGACTGTAACTAATAGAATCATTGTATTATGCTTCCTTTAATGTAACAAAGGTGATATACCAAGGTGAATGCAGCTAAGGGAGGGGATGAGGAGGCATGTTAGACACTTGACATTGGTGGTATTGTCTGATTCTTTGTTCTACTTTGATTTAAGGTTATTTTTCCTTTAAAAAAATAAGTATTTACACAAATCAAGTTCTGGAGAATAATAAACTAGTCAACCTTGTACATATGGAGAAAAATGAGCAAAAGAAAGGCTGAAATAAGTTAAAAAAAAAAAAAAAGATACTACCACCTTAACGAAGGACTTCCTGGCATATCACTGCTGCATTAAGATAAGCATCTCATTCTCTCAGAACACAGAGGAGAAACTCTTAAAATATTTGTAGCAAGTCTGTTGTAAAGAATGGGTCAATGAAAAAAAAAAAAATAATAAAAAAAAAAAAAAAAAGAATGGGTCAATGATACAGAAGTCTTACCAAATTGGGTTATGAAAGAGAAGAAGGAACCAAGTTTGTCAGAAGGAGGAGGTGAGATGTGGCCATTCAAAATTGAAAAAATGAAAAGTGTACAAAATATTAAGAACCAAAGAGAATCCACAAAAAATATTTTGGTAAATGCCAAAAGCTCAGTTTGTTTGTAGAAGAGAGAGAGGGGGGGGGGGGAAGGGGTATACGAAGAGAAAAGTAGAAAGGTAAATAGATCATGATGAAATCAGTATGTTTTAGGCAGAAGATTGAACTGGCTAAGGTTGTGCTTCAAAAGTACTATTCTGGTAACGTTGAACTTGGTTTCATTGATTCTAAGACAGTCTCATGAAGATAATCTAAGAGAATTTCCTTTTATTTGTCTTATTGTACCTTTCAGAGACATGCAAAGCTGGCATTCAAAAATAATTACCAAGCAATTTAAAATCTTTCCAATAGTTTGCGACAACATGCCAACAGGTAGAAGGTGGGATTAAATTTATAACATACAACAAAACTCAAATCTCTTTGTTTCTCATTATTCCACATGCTTCTCAGCTATTTCCAATTCTTGCTTAAAACTATAGTCCCAAGCCTCTGAACTTAGTACTCAAGTTTTCCCTATAAAGATTCTTTAGCAATTTCATTCCTTTGAAAACTTTCTCTCTTAAAAATAGCAATCTTGTTGCTGCCTCTTCTAACGTAAATTAGGTAAATCTCTGTAAACTCTGGGTCAACTCTACTTGTAGCTGTTTTCCATTACCTTCATCTGCAAGATAAAGGCTAAAATGAAATTACGTAAAACAGAATGCACTCTGTTACACCTTCAATCAACAAAAATTTATTGGGCACAGCTAAATGTCAGATACAGTTAAAATCCATTAAAGCAATTTTAATCCAGGGAAAGAGAATGGTGGTGCTAAAAATAAAATAATCGGGGATAGATTCAAGAGAGAAAAAGGGATTAATGAGTAAATGGGATAAGGAAATAAGAGATTAAAAAATTCAAAGATTACACTGCATTCATTAAGACAAACTCTAGAATAATAACAGGCTGGTGAAGATTTAGATTTTAGACATTTGGGTTTGAGTTGTTTGAGAAACACATTAATAGTCTGTCTGAATGCTAATTTGGATTTGGTTATCATCAAACAATGCTGCTGGGAGAGTATGACCTCATGAAAAAGAGTGGGTGGATTAGAAGATGAAAAAGATTGACAATTAAACCAAATTGGGAAGTCACTTCCAGAAGCCAAGAGTAGAGAATAATTCAAAGTGGGAGGAGTATTTCTTCTGGGAATTTGAGAGGAAATAAAAGCATTGAAATTTGCTTTTGGATTTCTCAGAGAAGTTGGTGACTGACAAAAGCAGTTTCAACTGAGTGGTAGGCATTGATGCCAAGTTTCAAAAAATTTCAAAGGAAATAGGATAAAAGGAAGTAGCAACGTTGAACATAGATAACTCTAAGGAAGTTTAATTTTGAAGGTGAAAAGAAGAGAATAATCATAAGTATATGATTTCATTTTGCTACAGAAATGTTTTTGAGCACTATTCAATGCTGTTGGCTTTTCTGGAAATATGAACTCTTCATACATGTGTAACTCAATTTTCTCAATTACTGGGAATATACAGCTTGTTAACTATTGTTAACGTTTTGATAGATGGTAAGCGTTCTTGAGACTTTTAACGTATGAAACAGAATGGCATACAATGGAATGTATTCCCTGAAACTTCAAAGACTGTGATAAAATCAATGAGTTACTTCTGAAGATTCAAAGGTAGATTTCCATCAGAGAGGCTAGACTTAAGTCCTGATCTCTCTTTACACGAATTACCTAGTATTATGGGTGTGTCTGAGTCAATATTAACCTCTCTCTTCCTTTCATACTGTACATTCAATCAATCAGGAAATCCTTGGATCTGCCTTCAAAATAAACTTAGCATCTGACTAATTCTCTGTTACCATCATCTCTCACTTGGATTACTGGAATAATAAGTTCCAATGTGTATCTCTATGTTCTTATCTTGATACAAACTCGTCTTAACACAAGAGCCATGTGTTTTGTTTTCATACACTTTAAGTCAGTTTTCAGCAAACATATACTTCTCCAAGAGCAGCTCTTATTGGGGAAAACTCAACTGAGGCAGGAGCAATAGCAGAAGGTAAGGGGGATGGGGAATTGGACTGTCTTACTGTGCATTACTTGACAGAAAAGTGCCTAGAAAGCTAATGGGCCAGATATCTGACTTGGGAAAAGTGAGGCTGACCTCAAGCCTCCTAAGAACATAATTATCTATTTTGGTGAGACTATTTTTAAAATGCAATGCACAAATCTCTTCAGCAACTGACAGAAAATCTGAACAACAGAAACAAAAACATGATCTGATTGGTATATATCATACCTTCTAGTCAACAGCAGCAAAATATTTGTTTTTACAAAAATTTTTTTTTGCATATGGATATCCAATAGTAATAGCCCATTTCATTGAAAACATCCTTTCCTCATTTGATTCCCTAAGACTTCTGTCATAAATCAGATTATATTCCATAGTTTACAGTAGGGGTCACTGTGTTCTATAGTCCTATGCTTCTTATTTTTACTCTAGTAGCATATACATACAGTAAAATTTCCCTTATTAACTACATTCAAATATGTAATTCAGCGGTATTAAATTACATTCATGGAGTTGTGCTTCTCTCACCAGCATTCTATGCCAAACTTTTCCATCACCCCAAACAGAAACTTGTCAGCATTAACAATTAAGGATAACTTCCCATTCCCCATACTCACCCAGCTCCAAGTAACAGATTTGAGATTCTGACAAAATGAATTCCTTTTAATTATTTCATATCAATGAGACCATATAATAATTGTCCTTTTGTGTCTGGCTTAATTCACTCAATATGATGTCTTCAAGGATCATCCATGTTGTTGCATGTATCTGAACTACACTTTATGGCTAAATAATACTCCACTTTATGTATATACCACATTTGGTTTATCCATCCAATGGACATGTTATGCATCCATCACTCGATAACTGAATAATGCCTCTATGAACATCAGTGTGAAAATATCTGTTTGAGTTCCTGGTTTCAGTTCTTTTGGGTATATACCTAGAAATTACTTGGTCATATGGTAATTCTGTACTTAATTTTCTAAGGAACTGCCAAACATTTTCCACAGTGGCTGTACCACTTTACATTCCTACTGACAATGTAAGAGTACTCATGTTTCTCCACATCGTCTTTAAAAACTTGCTGTTTTTTTTTTTTTTTTTTTTTTTTTTAAATAATAGTCATTCTAGTGGGTATGATGTGATATCTCACTATGGTTTTGATTTGCATTTCCCTGATGGCTAATGCTGTGTGAGCAACTTCTCATGTGCTTTTTGGCCAAAAATGTCTATTCGATTCTTTCATCATCTTTTACTCGGGTTCTTTGTCTTTTTGTTGCTTAGTTGTAGGTTTTCCTTATATATTCTGGATAGTGAATCCTTCACTGATATGTGGTATTTTAGTTTCCTTGGCTGATCAAGCAAATATCATGTCAGCTTAAACAATGGGAATTTATTCACTGATGGTTTGAGGCTGGGAAAAAGTCCAAATCAAGTGGCATCAAGGCGATGCTTTCTTCCTGAAGCCTGGAGTCTGGGGGCTAGCTCTGGCAGTTCTTGGTCCTGGGCACATCTGTCAGATGACCGTGCACCTCGCAGCCTCTACCTTTTCTTCCGGATTCTGTTGATTTTCAGCTTCTGTCTGCTCCCTCTGACTTTTCTCTCTCTCTCAAATTCATTCTGCTTTATAATAGGATTAAGACCCATCCTGATTGAGGTGGGCCACAGCTTAATGAAGTAACCTCATCAAAAGTTCCTACTTACAATGGGTTTAAAACCCACAGAAATGGGTTAGATTTAAGAATATGTTTTTCTGGGTACATACAGCTTCCAGTCACCACAGGTGTTTTCCAAATATTTTCTCCTGCTCTCTAGCTTGTCTTTTTACGTTCATGATGCTGTAACAAGGTTTGTAATTACGATGATGGCCCACTTACCTATTTTTTCTTTTGTTGCTCATGTTTTTGGTAAAAATTCTAAGATACCACTGGCTATTACAAGGTCCTAAAGATGTTCCCTATGTTTTCTTCCAGCAATTTTATAGTTTTGGCTATTATATTTGTACATTTGATCCATATTGAGTCACTTTTTATATGGTGTGAGGTAGGGGACTGTTTTCATTCTTTTGCATATGGATATTCAGTTTTCCAGCACCAGTTGTTGAAGAGATATTCTGTCTCTGATGAGTGGACTTGACAACCTTGTCAATAATCAGTTGGCCAAATTATATGATGGTTTGTTTCTAATCTTTGTTTGATTCCATTGGCCAGTAGTCTGCCCTGTGTCAGATACAGGCTGTTTTGATTACTGAAGCTTTGAAATAAGTGTTAAATTTTGGAGTATGAGTCTTATTTCTTCTTTTTAAAGATGTTTTTGGCTATGTAAGACCCCTTACACTTCCAAATAAATTTGACAGTTATCTTTTCCATTTATGCATAGAAGACTGTTAGGTTTGAAGATGTATGTACCCCAGAAAAGATTATGTTCTTAAACCTAATACATTCCTGTGAGTGTAGACCTACTGTGGTTGGTACCTTTTCATTAGGTTATTTCAATCAAGGGGTGTCCCAGATGGGTCTTAATCCTCTTACTGGAATCCTATATAAGAGAAAGGAAAAAGACCCATGAGAAAAGAGAAACACACAGAAGCTCAAAAAGAAAGCCACATATGGTGCAGCCAGTAGCTGAAAGCAACAAAACCCATGAGAGGAGGCTCAGCAGACAACACCATGACAAAGGAGTCCCAGATCCCCAGCAGCCATTTTTCAGGATGAAGGTATCATCATGCTGATGCCTTGATTTAAACATCTGCATGGTCTCAGAACTGTAAATTTGTAAACTAATACATACCCATAATTAAAAGCCAGTCCATTTCCTGTATATTGCATTTTGGCTATAGGAATTTTGAGTGTAATTATATAGCTTCTGACATTTCTTTGGTTGGAATTTACATCTTAACAATATTTAGTCTTCTGAACAATGAAGGGCATTCCTTTTACTTAGGTCCTTCTTGATGCCTCATAACAATGTTTTACAATTTTCTTCAAAATATATTATGACTTGTTTTGTGATCTAACATATGATCTATCCTGGAGAGTGATGCATGTGTACTGAAGAAGAATTTATATCTCGTCATTGCTGGGTGCAGTGTTCTACATGTCTGTTAAGTCTAGTTGATTTCGAGTATCATTCAAGTCTTGTATTTCCTTACTTAACTTCTGACCAGATGTTCTACCCATTATTGAAAGTGGTGTATTAAAGTTTCCTACTGTAAATATAGCAGGATCAAATTCTCCCTTCAAATCTGTCAATATTGGATTAATATATTTTGGGGCTCTGTTATTAGGTGCATATTTATATTTATAATTGTTACACCTTCTTGGTGAATTGACCCCTTTATCAGTAAATAATGACTATTTCTCTTTTAGCTGTTTATGACAAAGTCTATTTTATCTGATATTAGTATAACTACCACAGCTCTCTATTAGGTTAGAGTTACTATTAGCATGGTGTATTTTTCATATCCTTTCACTTTAAATCAACTGGTGTCTTTGAATTTAAGGTGAGTCTTTTGCAGATAGCATATGGTTGGGTCATGCTTTTTTATCCATTCTGCCAATCTCTGCCTTTGACTGGAATGTTTAATCCATTTACATTTAAAGTCACTATTAATAATGCAGGGCTTTCTTCTGTCATTTTGCTGTTTAGCATATGTGAGTCATAACTTTTTTTTTTTTTTTTTTACCTCAATTCTTCCATTAATACCTACTTTTATATTTATTTTATTTTTTGTGATGTACCATATTCAGTGACCTCTCTCTTCTCTCTGGACATATTTTTCATTTCTTTTCCTTGTAGGTACCATAGGAAATATATTTATTATTGGTTTGATACCAACTTGACTTCAGTAGCATACACACACTTTTCCTATATCCCTCAGTCCCTACACCTTTTTATTATTACCACTTACATATTATACACTGTATTTCTGACACCATAGCTTTATTATTACTTTTTGGGCATTTTAGCACCTCTTGGAAGTATGTACTGTCACATGAAAAACCATTACAATACAATAATACTGGCATTTACTGGAGGTCTTCATTTCTTTATGCCACTTTGAACCACTGTCTTGTGTCCTTTCCTTACAGCCTGAAGAACTCCCTCTAGCACCGAGTAGGGCAGGCCTAGTGGTGATGAAGTCCTTCAGCTTTTGTTTATCTGGGAACGTCTTAATCTCTCCCTCAATTTTGAAAGAAAGTCTTCTTGGATATAAAATATTTTGTTGACAGTTGTTTCTTTTCAGCACTTCAAATATTTCAACCCACTGCCTTCTTGCCTCCATAGTTTCTGATGAGAAACCAGCATTCATTGTTATTGGAACTCCCTTGTACATAACACATTGCTTTTCTCTTGCAGCTTTCAGAACTTTCTCCTTGTCCTTTGCATTCAATAGCATGATCAGTATAAGACAGGGTGTATTTTTCTTCATACTTATCCTTGTTTGGTGTTCTCTGGGGCTTCCTGGATGTGCACATTCACATCTTCTTCTAAATTTGGTAAGATCTCTGTCTTTATTTCTTGGAATATTCCTTCTGCTTATTTCTTTCTTTCTTTTCCTTATGGGCTCCCATAATGTGTGTATTTGTATGCTTGATGGTGTCCCATTGCTATCTTAGGCTATTTTTGCTGTTAATATTTCTTTCTTCTGCTCCCAGTGTGACTTATTTCAAGTGTCTTGTCTTTGAGTTCACCATTTCTTTCTTCTGCCAGCTACACTCTCCTGTTGAGTCACTCCTGGACATTTTTCATTTCAGTTATTGGGGTCTTCAGATCAGTTTGGTTCTTTTTTAAAATTTCTATCTCTTTACTAAGATTCTCATATTGCTCATTTGTTGTTTGTCTGATATCCTTTAGTTCTTTCTCTATTTTCCTTCATATCGTTGAGCATTTTTAAAATCATTTTTGTAAAAGTCTCTGTTTGGTATGTCCATGTCTTGAACCTTCATTGGTGTTTTCTGGCTATTTATCCTCTTCCTTTGGATGAGCCATTATTTCCTGTTCCTTTGTCTTGTACTCTTTGGTTACACAATGTACATTTTAATATTTTGAAATGTTAACTCTGGGTTTTATTCTCTGAGATGTCTTTCTTGAATTTGTAACCAGTTGGTGATAAGACAGAGAATTTTTTAAGTTTCAGCCCTCCTGTCGGGAAGGTCCATCGAAGGCAAATCCAGAGAGCAGTGTCCTTACTACATTTTCTGGGTCTGTGTCTTGTCCTCAGGTTGTGCTTGTTAGTTGTTTTGAAGCTTCCCTGTGTTCAAGAGTTTGAATGCCAACTCTAGATCCCCAGAGACAGACATCCCTCTCCCTGCTGTTTAAAGCAGGCAAGCCTTGGCCCCAGGCTGTTGGCCGCTATAGTTTCTTACAAGCCTTTCACTGTCTCAAGCTGCTTTCACCTGGAGGGCCATTTCTGGGAGGGGTCCCTGCCCAAGAGGAGTTTCCCAAGTCAGTCTTTTCCAGCCAAAATAGGGCCAGGGACCCATAAAGGGGGCAGAGACCATCTCCTGCCTCCCGAGGGAAGTGATCAGAAAGAATGCCATGAGCTTCTTCCATGGCTTCTCAAGTTCAAGGGCTGCCCAGCAATTACAGCCCCTGGACTTGTTCCCCAAAGCCTTGAGGAAGCATAACGTCTTTAAGTCTTCTCTGCTGCTGCCTTTGTCTGGGAAGGATTGGAACAATAGCCACACTCAGAGCCAGGCCCTGAGTGATCAGAAGTCACTACTCCAAAGCTGTGACCAGCCATCAGCTGTGCCAACCCTGGTCATGGCAAAGGGGACTTTTATGTACGTTTCTGTCACTAGCAAGCGAGCTAGGGACTGGATCCCAAAGCAGCCTGCAGTGAGAGTTGGGGATCGGTGCCAGTAACTGCTGAGAGAGAGCAATTTACTAGTCTTGACTGTAATTTATCTGCCTCTTCCACTCTTCCCTGGATGCAGTATTCTACTGGCCTCTGGTGTTTTACAATAGTTGGTTCAGACACTTCTGTTTAATAATTGTTCTGGTAGAAAGACTGATTCCTGGACTTTCGTATTCCATGAACTTCCCCAAATCCTCCATTTACTTTTTTCCATTGTTGAATTCCCTTAATAGTAATTTTTTTATTTAAACAGTTTTATTTCCACACCATACAACCCATCCTAGGTATACAATCCATAGCTTTTGGTATAGTCAAATAGTTATGCATTCACTACTACTGTCAATATGAGAACATTCTCATTTCTTCTGAATAAGAAAATAAATAAAAATTCCATGCCCTTTATATCCCCCTATTATTGATACTTAGCTTTGGTATAGTGCCTTTGTTACAATTACTGAAGACTATAATGTTACTGTTGACTATGGACCTTAGTTTGCATTAATTGTATTTTTTCCCCACATACTGCTCAATGATTAGCACCTTGTAATGGTGGCATACATTTGTTCTAGTTCACGTAAGAACTTTCATATATTTGTACAGTTAACCACCATCATAATCCATCCTAGGTTTCGCTAAGTTATACAGACCCAGATGTTATCTTCTAGCTTTCCTTCTGGTGATATACATGACCCTAATCTTCCTCTTTCAACCATACTCACACTCATCTTTGTTAATTGCATGTATAGTTTTTTGCTACCATCAGAGTATTGTGCTATCCATTTAAACTATGGTGCTAATAAATGAGGAATAAATTAAAGCAGTACAGTTCTATACCTTGAGGTAAAAGATAAATGCTATATTGATTTTCATAAAGCTTTCCTGACATTTTTTATTTACAACTTTTAAAAATAGATGGAGTAAGCATTCCCCTGGGATAATTGACCAAAATTACTATTCAAGCATGAAGGAGGGGAGATTCCAGAGATATCAAAATATTAATTATTGGTAATTGAAAAAAACTATAGGATAATTCTGGGAAAGGGGGGGAGTCAAAGAAAATCTGTGTATCTGGTAGACTATGCTCTCCAACACAATATCCACTAGCCACATGTGGCTATTTTAAATCTAAATTAAAATAAGATAAAATCAATTCCTGTGTTGCACTAGACATATGTTAATGGTTTAATAGCCACATGGGGATAATATTTATGATCCTGGATAGCACAGAGAACATTCTATCATTGCGTAAGTTCTATTGGACAGTACCTGAGGTTGACCTACAAATGGAGATTTCCAATATAACAGTTTGATATATGAATTTTTCAGTGAAGAGTAAGATAATGTATAGAGTTATTGATTTGGCTAATCAAAAAATGAAAGTTGGAGCCATGAAATAGATAAGACTTCTAAGCAAGTTAAGGCACAACCCTTGCAGAATATCCAACATTCAGTGAGTAAGCAGGAAGACTGGACAATAAAACAATGTTCAGTAGGTGAGGAAGATACATACTCTCATGTATCACAGTCTTGAGTATTTGGACCTGGGCTCTCAGCATCATAGAGAAAACATCCTGGCCTGGCATAATGCATTTTTGAAAATTGTGCAACTCATAACCTCATTTATTTTTATATCCACACACTTGGGCAGATAAATTACCCCAAATAACTATATCCTAGAGATATCTTTCAGGGGCGTCTGGTGGACCAAGATGGCAGCATACACGCTCAGGGTTCTGTTCCCCCTCACAGCAGAACAAGCTGCAAAAAACTGGCAAAGCCATCTTCCTCAGAACTCCAGAAAGATTAAAGGGTTGCAATAACTGGGTGAATGCTGAATCAAGAAACAATAACTTAAGAACCATAGGAGAGATATGTAAAACAGAGTTAAGAAGATGGCAGTGTAAGACATCCACAGGCATATTTACCTTTAGAGACTGCTAAATGTAAGGGCAGATTCAACTTTCTTTGAACACTGGAAGATGATGGAGACTGGGGAATGACTCCACAAATGCTGAATTGAGGGGAAAAACACCTTCAGTAGGTAAGAGTGTGGCATGGTGGACTTGCTGGTCCAGGCCCTACCCTCACTTTCAGATCGATGTAGTTGAAGAGAGACACAGCAGCAGCATACTGGCCTGGCTCCCCAAATCTGATGAAATAATGAATATACACATCTGAGAAGTGCAAAAAACTCCAAATAGGAAACACTCCAATAAACCTATTGGATTTTGAATGCCAGAGATAAAATGTTGAATGCCAGAGATAAAAGAGGATTCTGAAAGCAGCAAGAAAAAAGTGATTAATCACATCAAGAGATAATAAGATTAAAAGCTCATTTCTCATCAGAAACCATGGAGGCAAGGAAGGAATGGTATGAAATATTTAATGTACTGGGAGAGAAAAACTGCCAGTCAGGAATCTTACATCAGACAAAACTGTCCTTCAAAAATGTGGGCAAGTATAAGATATTCACAGGTGAACAAAATCTGAGGTATTTCTATACACCTGAACAACCTGAAGAGGAAATCAAGAAAAAATATATTTACAATAGCAATTAACAGAATCAAATATCTAGGAATAAATTTAATCAATATATAAAGGGCTTATAATAGTAAACTTCAAAATATTACTACTGGAAGGAATCAAGCTCTAAATAAATGGAAGGACATTCTGTGTTCATTGATTAGAAGACTAAATATTGTTAAGATGACAATTCTACCCAAAGGGATGTGCAGATTCATTGCAGTACCATTAAAATTTCTAGTAGCTTTGTTCTCAAAAATTGAAAAGTCAATGATCAAATTTATATGGAAAGTTAAAAAACACAAAGAGCCAAAATTATCTTGAAAAAGAATGTTGGAGTACTTCTCAATTTAAAAGTTTATTAAAAAGCAACAGTGTTTGGCATGAGGGAGGATACACAGGTAGACCAATGAAATAAAATTGAAAGATCAGAAATGAAACCTCAAAGCTATGGACAACTGATTTTTGACAGGGGTGCCAAGTCAGTGAATTGGGGAAAAAGTTGTCTCTTCAACAAATAGGGCTGGGAGAGCTGGATAACCATATGCAAAATAATGAAGGCATACCCTACTTCACACCATATACAAAAATTAACTCAAAATTATCAAAGACCTATATATATAAGAACAAAAAAGGACAAAACTCCTAGAAGAAAATGTAAGGAATCATATTCAACACTTTCTGTTAGACTGGGTTTCTCACACTTTACACCAAAAGTACAAGCAACAAAGGAAAAAAAAATAGATAAATGAGACATTCATGAAAGTAAAAAGACAACCTACAGAATTGGAGAAAATATTTGAAAACCATGTATCTAATAAGGGTTTAACATTCAATGTATATAAAGAAATCCTAGAACTAAACAACAAAAGGCAGGCAACCCAAGTAAAAGATAAAAGAGTTGATTTTATATTTCTCCAAACAAAAGATACAATTGGCCAAAAAAAGCACATGAAACAATGCCCAGACATCATTAGCCATTTAGGGAAATGCAAATCAAAGCCACAATGACACCATTTCATACCCCTAGAATGGGTACTATTAAAAACTGCAATATATGTTAGAGAAGACATGGAGAAATAGGAACACTGATTCACTGTAGAGGGGAATATAAAATGATGCAGCTGCTGTGAAAAACAGTTTGGCACTTCCTTAGAAACCTAAGTATAGAATTACCAGTTGACCACTTTTAGCTGTTTACCCAAAGGAATTAAAGCAGAGACTCAAGCAGATATTTATTTGCATACCAGAATTCATAGTGGCATTATTTACAATTGAAAAATTCTCCAGAATAGAAAGGATGGATGAATATAAAGCTTACCTCATGTGTTTTCCTTCTCTCAAGAATCAGAGCTCCACATGTTTGCTGACCAGTGACTGAAAGAGTACATTAATGTAATTTTTCCAGTTAAGTAATTATTTACTGAGAATGGTTAGGCTGGAGGCTCTTTACTTCATCATGTACATAAACAAAATAATCTTAACAAATATTTAATTTCAGACTACTTTCAATTTTATAATTTCCATATAATTCTTAAAGCTTCGATATCTTTTCCAAAATTCTCCTTTTCTTTACTCACTATATACATCTTTTCCAGTAGGCCTTTTACATATTTGATATAATTATTTTACAAACCTTCTCTGATAAGTGCAAATGTATGTATTTTATCTTTGGGTTGCTCCTATTGGATATGTTTTCCTTGTGATTATAAGCCATAATTCTCTGCTTATTTGCTTGTCTAATAATGTTTTAAAAATTTCATGCTATTTGTAAAGATTCTGGTTTCTGTTTTCTTGTTCTTAATGTTGAGTTTTCTTTTAGCAAGCAGGTCATCTTGATTCTATGGAGGCCTATTTTAGGAATGTTAAGGAAGGTTTAAAATTTTCCCTCTTAATTTTAGGACTTATCTAGGATGTGGTCCTTAATTCTAAAGAATTGCCATTCTGGGAATTTATTGGAAAACCCTAGATATTTCTCAATTTCCAAATTAATACCTGAATTCTAAGCTTTCTCTCTAGTACCAGCAATTTGCGAAAACCTCTCAGCCTTATTACATACGCTGCTTTCTTCTGGGCCTCTCGTTGTCCTACCTCATGCATGCAGTATTGAAAAGTCAGACAAGGAAGGCTGCATTTGAATGGAGAATTAAGGCTTCATCTTGTGTGACTCCATTTTCCCCACAACTTCTTTCCTCTGGCAGTCTTGGGTTCTGACCATAACTACTCATCACAATAAGACTAATGCTTTTTGATATTTCCTGGTTGATACGGATTGTAGAATGTTCCTAGAGGAGAAACTGGTTAAATGTGGATCACACACAGTATACACACATCCTTTCTTTTATTATACTATCAAAAGGCTCCTCTATTTCTGCCTGCTTTTAATTGTTCTCCAATGCTTTCAGTTAGTTTTTTTATATTTTGCCTAGAATTTATAATTGTTTTCACCAGAAAGATCAGTTCAAAACAATTACCCCAATATTAATGAAAGAGTGAAAACCCTTTTAGTGACCATGCCTGAAAATGTATGCATTTATTAATAGCTGTAAGTCTTGGGGGACTTCTCCCGGAATAGTTGTATTTCTCAGACCCATCCATTGAGATTTTTGATCAGATTAATAAGGTATACTTTTGTGGGGTTTTGTGGTGATTTTTATGTTTACTGGCACCATTTTCTCATTTCAACAATGTAGATGCTGATCATAGCAATTCCTCTTGTTAATAGTTTAGAACCTATGTGTCTTCATTTCTAATATTTGAGCAGAGATAAAAAGATTATTTATATTACTATATAATGACTCATCCAGATGCCATTATAGTCAGTCAATTTCTCAGGTGGTAATGTAGCATGGTTGCAAGGGTGGAAGTTCCACAAAATTAGAGAGGTAAACAGAAGTTCTCATTTGATTTCACTGTATTGCAGTTTTTATATGTCAAGTTACAAGTGTTTATGGATTGTACTTTCTAATTCTAACTAAAAGTGTGGATGGAAGATTATGTATGTAATGTAAGCCCAGGGCAACATGTTGGCATTCTAACACAGTTAGTATTTTGTTAGACATATAATGAAGGAAAAAAATCTGAAAAGTGGTCAGGCAAAACATTATTCATGTATATGAAAAATATTTGAAAGATGGCCTTATGTACATTATATTTTACAATGAGTCTCCTTCAATATGTATATTGTACTGTAGGATATTATCTTGTATGTATCTCACCATGTACTCAAGATATTTTTAATTTTACATAAATTTTAATGTTTCAGAATTTTTAGTAAAATATCTATGGGTATTTTGATTTTTTCAATCAAAATAGATTAGGTAACTTAGGAGACTAGTTTATATGGTAAACATACTGAATTTTCTACCATCGTAAAAATGAGTTTTTTTTTTTTTTTTTTTTTAATCACATGGTTTGGAATGTGCACTTTTCTCTTTTACATTCTCAGTGTCTGGTATAGAGTGTGATGGTTTGAAGCAGTATGTATGCCATAAAATCATGTTCTTAAAGCTAATCCATTCCTATGGGTGTTGACCTATCGTGGGTGGGACATTCAGATTACATTATTTCAGTTGAGGCATGCCCCAGGTGGGTCTGAATCCCATACTGGAGGCCTTTATAAGAGGATGAAATATACAGACACAAAAGCTCAGAGCAATGAAACCAGGGAGAGAAGGCCCCAGCCGCCACTGCCACGTGCCTTGCCGAGTGACAGGAATCCAGGATCACTGGATCACCTGTTGATGTCTTGATTTGGACATTTTCACAGCCTCAGAACTGTAAGCTTGTAAACTAATAAATCCCCATTGTTAAAAGCCAGCCTATTTATGGTATCTGCATTTCAGCAATTTTAGCAAACCAAAGTAGAGCTAGGATACACGAGACAATTAATGTATAATGAATGAATTAACTAATGAAATATTTATACAGCATGAAAGCAAAACAAAACAAGAAAGTTGTTACCATAAAGCAGCCTATATATCTTGGTTTATATATTCTGTTTCAGTAGAGAGATGAAAAACAAGTAGTGTTTCGGTAAGTCAGTGGACAACCAAAGAGGGCTTTCAAAGAGTGACACTGCTTCAATGAAGTCACCACAAAATAAAGTCCGAGGTTTGGCTTTGTAGTTCCAGAACCTCAATTTTGTCAGTGATACTTCAAGATCATAACATATAGTGAACACATTTGCAATAACCAAAAATAAAAGGCACTAAAGATGACTTAATTTCCAAAGTACCATTTCCAAAGATATAGGGTTTTTACCGTGACTAAAACATACATAACCAAAATCCAGGGAAGACTTCTCAGTTTGAAAGTGTTATAGAGCATAATTAGTAATAAGATGTTGTGTTAAGGGTTGAATATGAGTATAATATCCTTATGTGATATCTCATCAAGATATTGCATGCATCAAGTATGTACTAACATCCCAATTACTATTTTAATTGCTGCAACATTTTTATACAGCTGATTATATGTCTATTTCCCTTAAAAATGATGAATAAGTGGAAAAATTTCCCATAGGTTTTCATTTTTTACATTCTAGGGAGCTCGACCTAATTCTAGTAGTGAAGTTCTTTCTTATGACAAAGTACAATAAAGTTGATTAGGTTTAAGATATCTTAACGATAGTCACATTTCAGTCCTACTGGCATCAGATTATACTTAAATCTACATAATTAGAGTCTAGGGGTTTTCTCAACACTATCACATTTTGTGATTTTATGCCAAGAATTATGTATGTGTTACACAATGGAAAAGAGATATACATACATTTATATGTATAGAAAGATTTTAATATGCATATATGTGTATATTTATACAAATGTGTACATATGCATATATGTACATATATGTGTTTATATGTGGATTCTAGAACATACATGTACATGCATCTATATATGTGTGTGTGTATATAGATATACCTGATATATATTCACAAATATATATGTGGTGATTTGAAGTTGTATGTTCTTAGGAAAAAAATGTTCTTAGATATAATCTGTTCCTGTGGGTGTGAACCCATTGTAAGCAGGACCTTTTGATGAGATTACTTCAGATAAGGTGTGGCCCACCTCAGTAGGATGGACTAGAGTTCTTTATAAGCAGAGTGAAATTCAGGCAGATAAGTAAGGCCACAGGAAGCAAGAAGTTCTATCCACAGAAGCTGCAAGAAAAGGGAGGGACCAGGAGACAGCAATGTGACAGAGGATCCAAGAATTTCCAGCAGCCAGTCCTAGAATGCCACAGTCTCTGGGGAGAAAGCATTGCCTTGACTGATGTCTTGATTTGGATTTTCTTTTAAGTTCCAAACTGAGCTAATAAATTCCCATTGTTTAAGCCAACCCATTTTACATTTTTTGCTTGGGTAGCCTAGGAAACTAAAACAGTAGCTATATTATTCTTGCATATCTATATATTCTCACAGAGTCATCTTAATTTTCTTATTTTCAAAATCTTACTGTGTTCAAGTTAAACACTATTTTTCTTTCCCTAAGAAGATATAAGAATCAAGTATATAAATAACAAGCACAAAATGTTTAAGATAGATGTCTAGAACAGAGAAATAAAATTATGATAGCAGTCATTCATCCATTTCACACATTTTGGTGGCCTACTATTAAGTGTCAGGCAATGTGTCACCTAACACAATTGTTATGTAATTTTTTGAAATAGCACATTGTTTGATTTGGTACTAAAACTTGAAAGTGATGACTCTTAGTATATAATCACTACTGAATTTTATATTTTACTGTCTGTAGGAGGTGAAATTATTGTCCTGTGAAATGGAAGCAATACAGAGCACAGTGTTAGAATGATGTGCATGTGCTCTAGTTATATATACTCGAGTATTTTCTTCTTATGTATTCTTTCTGCTTGGTTAGATGTTATGTCTAGAAACTATTTTAGTTTTCACTACAGTGGGAGATATAGCTCATGTGTCTTGACCTTTTAGCTAAAGAAATAATGTTGGGAGTCCTCAGCTGTAGATGATATTTAAAGCCATAAGATCAAATGAAATTAACAAGGAAGTGAGGGAGATAAAGAAGAGATTATGACCAGTGACTGGGTCTAGAGTGACTCTGACAGTAAGTTTAAGTGTTTGGTACAAAAGAAGACAGAGCATGATCAATCAGTGAAACAAGAAAAACAATGATTAAAAGAGAAAATATATGAAAATCTAGTGATAGTGTAACCAGCACCCTGCTGGCAACAGTGCTAGGCAGAACCCTGTTCCAGGTTCAGGACTCTCACCATGGAAAGAATTCAGAGGTAAGAGGGGCCAGTAGAAATAAGTAGCAAAGTTTATTAAAGAAAAAGAGAAAGAAGACACATCACAGAGATAATGTGGGCATGTTTGAGGAGAAGCATGCACAGAGTGGCTTTGGTTAGCTTGTTATATAGGAAAGTTTTACTGTGATCTTACCTCAACCTTTGAACACCTGGTGTCTTTGTTCCAGGAGGAGATAATAATTGCAAGGATCAGAACTTGTGACCTACCCTTGCATATCTAAAATTTGTCTTTGGGCAGATGTTTAATAACCTTTATGACCCCATGCTTTTTGTCATTAACTGAGAATTTGCTTTGGGCCCATTATTTTACAAATGTTTATGGTTTGGGGAGGCTTCAGAGCTTTTAGCTTCTGGCTCCATGAAGTCTGCAGTTGAACTTTGCAGGTTTGCATTAACCCTTTTGAAGCTTAATAGAAGACCAGGGACCACAGCCTTGATGCCCTATTCTATCCTGCCTCAATAGTTCATATAACAAGATGATCAAGATTATATCATTGCAATTTGAAACATGATATATATTAATAATCTTGCCTAGTACAGTTTGGAAGATCGTTAAGGGAGAAAGCCTGATTGGAATAGGTTTAAAGGAAAATGTGAAGAGATGAACTAGTCCCAGAAAAAACAGAAACTGTTTCTGGTTTTTGGTGCAAAGTGGAGCAAAGAATTTAGGTGTTAGTAGTTGGGGAGTGAGGTCAAATATACTGTGTTTGCTTCTTTAGGTTTTGTAAAAGAAGACAGAAATAATGCTTATTATCTTACTACTGGATTATTCCCCTCAGCTTGCCATCAACATAAGAGAGAGAAGAGAGATTTGCTAAAAGATTTCCTTGAATAGGTGAGAGGAAATGGAATCTAGTGGACAATTGGAGTGAATGATCTATGGCTTTAGACAAAGTGTTGTAGTTTGCTTTGTGTGCCATGGACACCCCTGAAGGTATGTTAATCCTTATGAATACCTTTTATCATGGTATTCTTTCTAAATGTGTAAAATAAACTCCATAGGATTATTAAATAATTATATTAAAATATAATCAAATTATTTCAAAATTGCAATATTGTAGTATTTGTTCATTGTTAAGATAAAAAATATAAATTTAAAATTATTAAAGACATAAATGGGAAGGTTATTGTCACTTCCCATTTTTTAAGTGTAGCTTAAAAGGTGGATGAACAAAATTGCTTGATAATAAGTATAAAAGAAATTTCAAGATAACTGTACCATCTGTAATGTGATATAGAAATATTGGTGATAAAGCCATAGTATCTGCTAATAAAACAATGGTTTGTTACCTATCTTAACAGTTAATACTAATTTTTGTTAGTGGCTAGAAAAAATGATAATAAAAGGCATGCGTATCTTTTCCCCATCTAAGTTTACTGAACTATATTAATCCTTTCCACAGAGACCATGATACCAGAGTAAAAATTATTTTGGATAGTACCACAGATTAGTTCATCTACGCTAAGAAGAGGGAAGGCTGGACATAATATATGCATATTGATGCTGGTAGGTGCAAAGATTTGGTGCTGGGAATCTTTGCACTATTGTTTAATTTTCTTAGTTAAGAAGCCAGGAGTGATTTCAACAAAAATAGTGGAGAAGGTAGTTCCAAGGGCCTGTCTGTCAACAGAGAAAAAGTTTTAAAAAAAGGAAAAAAACTTGTCAGAATCAACTTTGTCTTTAATTATGAAAAATAATTATGACACCCAGTCCGTTTTGACACCCGAAAGTATTGTGTGTGGTTCTGCATCTATCTGTGAAGTGGAAGAACAGTTATATCCTCTCCCATCCTGGTGCCATTATCCAAAGAGATGAGGGGAGAAGTACAACGTGCTTCTGAAAGTCACTGTTCAGGGCTGAGACCCCTGGGGCTTGACAGGCTGAGCTGATTATGTCCAGCGAGGGGAGAGATTGATATGGGCCTATCTTGATCACAGGGAAGACCCTGGTTCTTTTCCCAAAGAGACCCTTGCAATTACACATTGGTGTAAAAAGGAAGGGGAAGAAATATCTGCTACTGAGCTGCTAAATGAATATCACTGCTACATCATATCAATAAAACATTTCTAAATCACTCCAAAAGTGGGGGGGGGGTCATTCTATAGATACATCTTTAAACGCCACTGACTCCAGCGGTTGCATTGTCAGTAGCTCAAAGGTTTACAACAGCTAAGTGAATGCTGAATAAGAAAAAGTCAACTGAAAAATGACTAGAAAGCTTTGCTGCATTTTTACATGCCCTTGCACTGGTCTTGAAGAGATGAGCCAATGCTGCCGGTGTGGGACCCTGGTCATTGCTTGTGGAATGAGCAGAACAGGTTTGTTTGCAAAGAACTATCTTTGGCTGTTTTGACCTGCCTCTGAGGCTTCCTGAATGACTGCTGCAAGGTATTTGCCATTGTTTTCCCTAACTTGTAACTTTCTCAGGGTAGAAAAACAGCAAAGCAAAGCAGGTGCCTTGAAAACACTGAGGGACAAATGAACAACCCTGGGACTAAAAGGTAACAATTGAGGCCTACAATAGACACCCCAAAAGTCTGGGAGGAAAAGCCTGGGTGAGACAGTCTGTGGAGAATTAGAGCATATAAAAAATCCTGCATATACAGGGCTTTTAGAGAACCACCTTCATGCCAGTGTAGGACACCTACTCAGAGAATTCCTGAGAGGACCCTAAGCTTTCACCTCTGGCTGAACTTGAGTTGTAAAGCAAACAGGAAGTGAGGACATGGATCAGAATTATAAAGAGCCAGATACAGCACTGGAGAAGTGCCCTACACAATACCAATCTGCAAAGACTAGGAGAGTTGTTTCTCCTCTCTTTTTTTTTTTTTTTTGGACTCGGGGATCTCTATCAAAACACTATCTGAACACAACCTAAAGGAACAAACACTCCCAGGACCACACATAATAATCAAGAGCACAGTATAAAAATTTAGAAAAGTCACTAAGTTTAAAACCTCTGTCAAGTAGCAAGAGAGAGGGGACTCACCACCTAGCAGGGATCCTCAATAACATGACCATTTTTTTTCTTGGAATCCATGGAAGCAGAAGGGAGGGGGATGACATACTTAAAGCACTGAAGAACACGGCCAATCACGAATTCTATATCCAGCAATACCATCCTGCAAAAAGGAAGGAGAAATTAAGAAACCTCCAGATAAATAAAAGCTGAAGTACTTTGTTGCTAGTAGATTTGCCCTATTATAAATGCTAAATAGAGTCCTTCAGGTCAAAATGAATGTAAACAGTAACTTGAAGCCATACAAATAACACTGGTAAAAGAAACAACACAGGTAAATACAACACCCAGTATTATATTCTAACAGTAAAATGTAATCTTAAAACTGTAAGCAAGCTGGAAATTGTAATAATAGCCTTTAAATGTAACTTTAATTGGTAAGCAAACTGTGAATGTGAGCTCTTAGTCTCAGAATGGAGCAATGAGTAAATGTAAAGTCTTCACCCAGACCTGAATAAGCTTTCATCTATTATTTCTAAACCTTCCAGATTTGAATAAACTTTCATCTATTGCCAGAGACTTGCAGGTTCCTTGACCCAGGCATCAAAGAGATATAAACCCTAAAGGAAGTAGCAAGTAACTGAGAGTAAAAAAAAAAAAAAACTACTGAAGTTCTCCAGACATCTATCTCTACCTGTTACCCAAGATGATTATCTTTCTTTGTCTTTAATGGGTATAAAAGCCAACTGACAGAGAGGTGAGGCAAGATGGTGGCATAAAGAGTTGTAGAATTTAGTTTGTCCTCTAGGTTAGCTAGTAAATAGCCAGGCACTGACTGAATCAACCGTTTGGGAACTTCTGCGACCAGACATACATTGTACACCATCCTGGAACCAGTGGAAGGGCCCAGATCACAGCACAGAACTGTAAGTTCTTCAATGCTGGGGAGGCTGGTACCCTCCTCCACTGGCACAACAGGCAGACTTGGAGACTCACCCCCATGACTTGTTTCTCTGTTTGATGTAGGATCAGGTGGGCCTGACTATTTGGAACCATGTTTTCTGACAGTATCCACAGTACCACTATTAGCCTGTGGTAAGCAGCAGGCTGCCAAGCACCATGCGCTGGGCAAGACAGGAAAACAACAGGATTAAGAGGCTTCATAGGAAAGACTGGCAACCTGCTGGATCTCATCCCCAGGGAACACTGATACTGACTGCAACTCCTTCATGAGTCCTGGGTCTGTCTGGTCTGGGAAAATGTGACTGGGGTTGATTCTATATGGGGAGACCCTCCTCTCAGAGCCAGACCACTAGGCGAAAATTGCTATGTAACAAAAGGAGTGTTAAAAACATATAGCAGGAAGAGACAATAGGTTCATGTGTTCTAAGTTATTTGTCAATTTTCCTCTGAGTGGCAGAAATCATACACACTTTACTTATTCCTTCCTCTGTATGGTTTAAGTAGAAATTGAATTACTGAAACAGTTGAATTAACAATATTATTTCTTTTTTCTCATGTCTGTTTTGCTTTAAAGACATTGAAAAATCTAGGCCTTCTTTATGCTGACTTTAAATTTGAGTGTCTCATTGGTGAATTTGTGCAAATCTCATGTATTTAGAACTGGCAAGGTAATCAGAATTTGTACGAGTTTGTGGAGCATGGTACAGCAACTCACCCTGTTGTAGCAAATGGTTTTGTTTCTGGCGGTGTATCCCCTCCCCTTGCCCCGATGCCATGACAAGGATGGCCCTGTCTGCAGACACATTTCAGTAGGCTGGGAGCTCCATCCTGCTGCTCCTTTTTCTCCCTGGGACCAGCTTTGGTTATAGGTTATTATTCCTTAGAATTCTTGTTTTGCATGTGTATTGGATCTGTCATTCTGTAACAAGCAGCAACTATTTTTCTTTAGAGACACCACTTGGCATAGAAAAAAATGAAACTAAGCTAGCATCTGCATTAATGATGAAACCATATTTCTGTTTATGAAAGTCGGTTCAGATACTGATAACTATGTTTCCTCATGCTGCCTCTAGCATGTTCTACCTATTTCCTATTATAATTAAATCTTACATGTCCTGTAGAGGTGGGCCTCATAAACATTATTTTAGCTTCTCATTACAAAGTTGAGACTTAAAAGGAAAGCAGTTACTTGGGATAAGATGCACCAGAAATGGGATCAGCAAAAATGGAAATTCTTTTATGACTTGTTCTTCCTATTTGCTAAAACCAATGACTCTTCCATTGTTTCATGTTAGTTTAAATGGAGTGTAGTATTTCATTAAATTAACATTTTAAAAAGAGGATATAATTTTATTTCTTTAAAGCCTCTTTCTCTTCTTTGGTTTGTCACAAAATTGTTTTCTAGCTGCACATATAAAACTTAAAAATCAAGCAAAATGAAACAGCATCTGAAAATAGTTTTATAAAACTTATTTCTCCTGTTAAAGCCATTAGAGATTTACCAGTTTGGGAAATTGATTATTTCTGATTATTTAAATGATGAATTTAGGTATATAAAGAAGATAGTGTAGTGATTTTCCTATAAGTTAGTTTATAAGGCAGTATTATTTCCTCATCTGTATTACACAATGTGCCTTTGGTTTTCTTTCCTCAGGAATTTAGCATGCATACTTATGCTTCTTTATGGGAATGTGAGGTATCAAGGGGTGTTCCCAGGAGGGTATGCTTGGGCAGGGCCTGTCTGGATAAAAACATCACAGAGGTTCTCAGAGTATGCAGTGATGTTGCTTTATTTTACAGAGTAGATTAAGTAATCTGCCCATGGTAACAGTGGCAAGGGTGGAATAGAACCCAAGAATTCTGACTCTGATATATAACCCTTTCCCTCATACTTCCCTGTGCTGATTTACCCTAATTAATCTTCTGAATGCAGAATGAATAATATATTTCAAAGTTGACATTCACCAATCATTTTATGAGTTAGGAAAGAATATCTTAGTTTTTAAATCTGCTATGGTAAAGTAGATTTAAATGTAATTTTTTAAATGTCATGAATCCAGATATAATTTTGCCCAGCTCTTTATAGAATGTGTTAAGATCTGATTTGATGATTTTATGGCTCTCTCATGATTTCTTTCTGAGTGGAGTGAGGCTAGTTGGAAGAGTCTTATCTGGGAGTCAGGACCCTGCGATCTGTTTCTAACTGGTCACCAACATGCTGTTGAGTGTTGACAGGTCTCCTACCTCTCTGCATCTCAGATGTCTGTAAACTGAGGATGATTCTTAACCTCCCACAGTGAAGGGAGCAAACAGAAAACTCCAACCTTGGGAAATGTACAATGTAATTTTATTGACCAGTATACCAAAGTAAAATTTTATTAGGTCAAGGAGTAGCGATTTATTCCATTTAGAGGAAGAGATATAATTTGGAAAACTAACTTATTTCAAGGCTAACATTCTCAAAGTGCTTAGATCTCTGTTAAATAGCTTTCTGGATTTTAGAGAAAACTTCCACTGGCTGCGATCATGTAAGAGCCTGTTAAGCCCTGTGGTGTGTACAGTGCCCTCCTACATGCTGGAGCAGACAACACAGTGGCCAGCCCTGGCTCATACCTGGTGCCTGAGTGTTTCTTTGTTAATCACATCTTGAGCTAAGCTTTAGAACAAATCCTGCGTTGAGGAGGGAGGATTAAAAATTCTCAATCCAGCAGCTCAGTGGCCTTGTCATCCTCCTGCCCACCCTTCCTTAGTTTAGCTAGGAATTGATCACCTGGCATTTCCCCCCAGCCTGGCAGGAAGGGCTGTTTTCACACTGTCTTCTTGGGGGCCTGGAGTTTGATCTCAACATGAGTGTCTGGGGCTGGGATTTGGGTACCTGCTGCCAGGTGGTGAAGACATTTGATGATAACATGCCCTCGATATACATTACCAAATTGGCAGAACTTTGTTTTTGAAGAGAGGCAATTCTGTGGTTCTTATATGGTTTCTAATAGAGGTAGGGTAAAGGGAAGCTTGAGAGGCTTTGAATTTTTAGAGCTTCTAAGTACAGTTGAGGAACTAGCAGAAAAGATTCACTTTTTATAACTGGGATTATCTCAAAATCAGACAAATAAATTATCCCACTTAGACATTGCTGGTGGGAGTGTAAATTGATCTAACTTTTCTGAAGTCCAGTGTGGCATTATATATTGATAACCTTTAAAAAAAAGTGTGTACTTTTGACCTAGTATGTCTGGTTATAGGAAGTTACACTAAGGTACAAAGGTGTTCTAGCACTGTTATACTGAAAAACTAAAAATACCCTAACTGAATTCATAGGGGATTGGTTAGGCAATTTGTTGCTTGACACAGTATTTCATACTCTAATGTTACACACAAAAAATGTAATGTTATGGTAAAATGTTTGTAATTTATAATTAAGTGAAAAAAAGCAGGTTAGACAATGTTATGTACAGTCTGATCTGATTTGGGGGAGCAATTATGTATACATATATGTCTGATAGAAAAAGATTGGGAGGAACACCCCAACATTTAAACATGGTTACTTCTGGGTGGTTTTTATTTTGACTTTTGTACATTTATATATTTTCTAAAAATTTTATAATCAGCTTTGTTAAAAAAAATAAATTATTTTTAAAGAAAAAAAATACAGAGAGACAAGAAAACAAAACAAACAGTAGATCAACATGCCCTGAGGAGGAAGAGGGAAGACAGAGCTTTTTCCTGGGGCTGAAACAACTGCACACACACAAAAAGGGCACTCTCATAAAACTTCCATATAGCCAGGGCAGGAATCAGAACAATAAGAGCCAAAAAAATCTGATCAAACAGTCTATGCTAGAGGTCTAGAATAAGTTGGACTGAATTTCAAAGAACAGTTAAAGAACAAAGCCAACCAATAAGAAAATCCTTGGCAAAAGAGAGAAGATTACTTCCAGAATAAATTAATCAAGACAATCAGATGCCTAGGCATGAACAAAAAATCACAAGTCATACTAGGAAGCACAAAGATATGCCCTAATCAAGGGAACAAAATAACACATTAACTGAGATACAGGAGTTAAGACGACTAAAGATGTTCATAGAAACCTTTTAAATCAATTCAATGAGTTGAAGGAAAATGTGGCAAAAGAGATAGACATAAAAAGACACTGGGTGACCATAAAGAAGAACTCAAAACCTTGCAAAAACAAATGGCAGAATTTATGGGAATGAAAGGAACAATAGAAGAGATGAAAAACACAGTGGAGACACAGAACAGCAGAATTGAAAAGGCAGAAGAAAGGATTAGTGAACTAAAAGACAAGGTATCTGAAATCCTACACACAAAAAAATAGATAGGGAAAAGAATGGAAAAACATGAGCAGGGTCTCAGGGAATTGAAATGCACAAATATATGTGTTACGGGTGTCCCAGAAAGAGAACAGAAGGGGAAGGAGGCAGAACGAATAACTGAGGAAATAATCACTGACAATTTGACAACTCTTATGAAAGACATAAAATTACACATCCAAGAAGTACAATGTACCTCAAACAGAATAGATCAAAGTAGATGTACTCCTGGACATTTTTTAAATGTCATGAATTCAGATATAATTTTGCCCAGCTCTTTATAGAATGTGTTAAGACCTGATTTGATGATTTTATGGCTCTCATGATTTCTTTCTCAGTGGAGTGAGGCTAGTTGGAAGAGTTATCTGGGAGTCAGGACCCTGGGACCTATTTATAACTGGTCACCAATGTGCTGTTGAGTGTTGACAGGTCTTCTACCACCTAGACACTTACTAGTCAGATTCAATTGCCAAATAAAAAGAGAGAATTCTGAAAGCAGCCAGAGAAAAATGATCCATCACATACAAGAGAAGCTCATAACATTAAGTGTGGATCTCTCAGCAGAAACACTGGAGGCAAGAAGGCAGTGGTATGACATATTTAAGATACTGAAAGAAAACAACTGCTAAGAATTCTGTATTGGGCAAAACAATCTTTAAAAATAAGGGAGAGTATAGAATGTTTACAGATAAACAGATACTGAGAGAGTCTGTGAAATAAGAGACCTGCTTTATAAGGAATGCTAAGGGGAGTAGTACAGGCAGATAGGAAATAACGGGACAGACAGGTTTGGAGAAGAGTGTAGAAATGAAGATTATCAGTAAGGGTAATTAAAAGGATAAAAAGAGTGAGAAAATAAGATTATATAATCCAAAGGGAAAAAATGATTGAAGAAACTACTGCCTTTACAGCAATAACATTAAATGTTAATGAATTAAACTCACCAATCAAGAGACATATACTGGTAGAATGGATTAAAAAAAAAACAGGATCTCTCTATATTCTATTAAGAAGAGACTCATTTTAGACCCAAGGAAAAAATAGGCTGAAAGCAAAAGGTTAGAAAATGATATTTCACACAAATCACAACCAGAGAAGAGCAGGGGTAGCTATACTAATATCAGACAAATTACACTTCAAATGTAAAAAATTTAAGAGAGACAAAGAAGGGCACTATGGATTAATAAAAAGGACAATCCATTAAGAAGATATAACAATCAAATATTTATTCATGAGACATAGTGCTCCAAAATACATGGGGCATACACTGACAACACTGAAGGGAGAAGCAGACTCCTCTACAGTAATAGTTGGAAACTTCAATACACCACTCTCATCAGTGGATAGAACATCTAGACAGAGGATCAATAAGGAAAAAGAGACGTTGAATTGTACGATAGATGAACTAGACTTAACAGACATTTACAGAACATTGCACCCCACAACAGCAGAATATACATAATTCTCAAGTGCTTAAGGATAATTCTCAAGTGCAGATAGGAAATAACTCTCCAGAACAGATCACAAAGCAGGTCTCAATAAATTTTAAAATATAAAAATTATACAAAACACTTTCTCAGAACATAAGGGAATGAAGTTCAAGTCAGTAACAAGTGAAGGCTGGAAAATTCTCAAATATAAGGAGGCTAAACAATACACTGTTAATCAATGGATCAAGGAAGAAATTACAAGAGAAATCAGTAAACATCTTGAGGCAAATGAAAATGAGACTCAATATATCAAAACCTATGGGATGCAGCGAAGGCAGTGCTGAGAGGGAAATTTATTTCCCTCAAGGCCTAAATTTAAAAAGAAGAAAGAGTAAAAAGTGAGGCTTTAACTGCTCACCTGGAGGAATTAGAGGAACAACAGCAAAATAACCCCAAAGCAAAAAGAAGGAAAGAAATACCCAAGATTAGAGCAGAAATCAATGAAATTGAGAACATGAAAATAGAATCAACACAACCAGAATTTGGTTCTTTTAGAAAATCAAGAAAATTGGTGGAACCTTAGCAAGGCTGACAAATGGGGGGGGGGGGGATGCAAATAAATAAAATCATCAATGGGAGGGGAGACATAACTACTGGCCCAGCAGAGTTAAAGGAGATAAAAGAGAGGTTAAGATGAGCAACTATATGCTAAAGAACTAGACAACTGAGATAAAAGGGACAACTGCCTAGAAAAGCATGAAAAACTGACATTGACTCAAGAAGAAATAAAAGACCCCAAAAAACTAATCACACTTTAAGAGATTGAATCAGTCATCAAAAAGCTCCCACTTGGAATTGTGCAGCCCCTCTGGAGGGCAGTGTGGCAGTTCCTTGGGAGGCTGGGTGTGGTGTTGCCAAGTACCTGACAGTCCCATTACTAGATATATGTGTGGGAGAACTGAAAGCAAGGACATGAATTATACATTTGCACACTGGTGTTTATGGTGGCATTATTCATGGTTGCCAATGGATGGAGGTGGCCCAAGGGTACATCGACTGATGAGCACAAACGCAAACTGTGGCATGTGGAATATTGTGTGGCTAAAGAAAGGAATGAAGTCACAATGAGGTGAACGAATATTGGGGGCATTATGTTGAGTGAAATAAGCCAGAAACAAAAGAACTCATGTGAGACCAAAGGAGGAGATGTTTATTTTGTCCAAAATTTATATTCTCTCTAGCACACTATCTAATTTAACCTGTCTGGTGTATTTATCTAGACAAACTAAATACATGGAACCTAAAATAGGGAATGAAATCTTGTTATTCCGAACAGGTTAATGTTCTACCCTGATACATTCCAGAGTGTGTTCAGCAGAAAATAAAAATGTATTTTCAAAGTTCCTTGAGGAAAAATGTGGAACTCTTAAACTTCCCCACCCAGGGAACTCCTGATATTCTCCTTCAAGCATTAGAGACTCCCAGCTTAATGAGCCAAGCCCTCAATCTTGAAGCTTGCCCTCATGACACTTATTTCTATAATGGCTAAGTTAGGCCAACTTATAATTACGGCTAATAATCACCCCAGAGAACCTGTCTTGTTTCTCACATGTGGCTTCTCTCTCCAAGCCAAACTTGGCAAAAAAACTCACTAAACTCCCCCCCTACATGAGACATAACTCCCAGGAGTCTAAGTCTCCCTGGCAATGTGGGACATGACTTGGACATGTCAGGGATGAGACAGGCCATGATATCACGGGATTGACAATGTCTTCTTGACCAAAAGGGGGGAAAGAAATGAAAGAAGATAAAGTTTCATTGACTAAGAGATGTCAAATAGAGCTGAGAGGTCATTCTGGACATTACTCTTATGCAAACTTCAGCCAGATATTGCAAATTGCCACCATACGCCAAACCCCAACCAACAGTATTCCTGAAAACCCTAAAGAATAACATGGGCTCTATCTAAGACTATATACGAGTTTTACTTATCAATTTTATTTTTTCAGAAACTTACTTAAAGCCTCCAGGTTGTTCCTATGCCTGATAAGACCTGCAACCCAGAGGTACCAGTCTCTCCAAGAACATCAACTATTTTCACTCCTCTACTCCATAATATTGACTCTCCTTTTCAACAAGAAGTTAGAATGGTCTTTGCTGTGATATCTCTGCAAGGTTGAAAGAATGATCAAAGGAGAGGGAGGAGTTGTAATGGAGAAGTTAGTTAGGATTTAACAAATGTGTATGACTACTGACTTATTACATAGATATTTCTTTTTAGCTTCTAGTGTATTAGAGTAGCGAAAAGGAAGCACCCAATATTGTTGAAGTATTCCAATAGCCTTGATCTCTGATAACAGTTGTATAACTATACAGGTTTTATCTTGTGACTTTGTAATTGTGAAAACCTTATGATTGACACCCCTTTTATCCAGTGCATGGGTAGATGAGTAATAAAATAAATACATGCACGAAAAAAAGCCAAGTGTAAAGTCATTACAGGGAGACAGACTTGGGAAAATCACCTCTGTTCTCTCACTGGCATAAACAAACTTCTTTTTCCCCCATCAGTGTATCTGTGTATTTGACCCACACTGAGCAATGAAACTAGATTTTGGGAAAGCCGCATCTACAATATTTTTGGTTTGTCATTACTCCTTTCTTTCCTTTAAAATTCATATCAATGGAATGATAAGTATGGAGCTATGTTAATAGGTACCCTATTTGTAAATATATATGTGACCACAACAAAATAAATGGTGATGTCTTAGTTTGCTAATGCTGCAGAATGCAAAACACCAGAAATGGATAGGCTTTTATAAAACGGGTTTATTTTGCTACACAGTTATTGTCTTAAGGCCACAAAACTTCCAAGGTAACTCCTCAACAATCAGGTGCCTTCACCAGAGGATGGCCAATGGCATCTGGAAAACCTCTGCTAGCTAGGAAGGCAGCTGGCATCTGCTCCAAAGCTCCGGCCTCAAAACGGCTTTCTCCCAGGACGTTCCTCTCCAGCAAGCTTGCTCCTCCTCAAAACGCCACTCACAGCTGCACTCACTTTCCTCTCTTTGAGCCAGCTCATTTATATGGCTCCACTGATCAAGGCCAACCCCAAATGGGTGGGGCCATGCCTCCACGGAAATATCCCATCAGTTATCGTCCACAGTTGGGTGGGGCACATCGCCATGCAAACAACCTAATCCAAACGTTCCTACTTAATCCCCACTATTACGTCTGCCCCACAAGATTGCATCAAAGAATATGGCTTTTTCTGGGGGACATAATACATTCAAACTGGCACAGGTGATGACAAATAGGAGCAGAGGATTTTATACTATTGAAATTAAGGTGGTATTAAATGTAGATTATTTATTAATTTAAGGGGTTAATTGGCTTCTCCAGGATAAACACTAATAAAATTAATTAAAAAATACACTACAGAAAAAGAAATGAGAAATTAATACAACTTCTACAAAAAATATAATCAAATTATTTTCATATTGGGTCTTAGTTATTTAATAAAATTTGAAGAGCTAAATCCCAGTTAAACATGTTAATCAATACTATGACAAAAATGATCATATAAATCTACAATTAAATCATACATTTTGTAGTATATTGAAGTTTATTAATAAGCCCATGTCTATTTAGTAAATATACTGGAAACTACTGATTTTTATAAAGGAATTTATAATCACTCTTCTGTTGTGTTACGTGAATATAAAAATGGAACTTTCTGGCAGCTTATTTAGATTATAATTTTCTAATTTTGTCTCTGAGATGAAAGGGCTGCACTTTCAAGCTAAATGTTAGGGGATGAGAGAGATTGAAAAATATGTAAGTTTTCTGAAGAAGATCATAGTGGTTATTTCTGAACTATAATTTTGTTAGTTTTTTTTTCCCCCAATACCAGTAACAGAAACATAAAAAAAAAAAATTGATTAGGTGTTTGAGATAAATTTCTAAGTGGCTCATATAAGCTTTCTATAGATACATTAATGAAATATTTGTAAATATATATTTAGAATAAATTTGAATTTGTTCACAGACCTAGCATTTGTACACAGGCCAACAACCACTCATTTAAATCAGGTCAGTTGTACTTCATGAAATAGATGTCACTATAAAAGTGACTTAATCCATTTCATTGTTATGGTTTGGGTACATTTTAAAGAAATGTATTAGAGCTAATATGTTTATATTTTAGAGAATCACTATGTAAAATTAATTTTTAAAATCTGTAATTGTTTGGTATTACAAACAAGTTCTAGGCAATTATATTAATACCCAAACTAAACTCTAGTCTTAATTTATTTGATTTATTTTTGCTACAGTTCATTTTTTATTTCAAAAATATTTAATGACAACTCACAAAGTATCTGAAACTCTACTTAACAATAATGGAAAGTATAATTCAGTAAGAAAGAAAAAAAATATAGCAAGTAAGAAAAGAATACATAATGGCCAATTGTGAAAAGTAATAAAAGAGAAAAGCAAAGAAAGCATCAGGGAGCTTTTCCTGTTTACAGAACTTTAAAAGATAGATTAGAATTTGAAGGAGGCAAAAACAGAGAGATTGAGGAACAATGGCTATGTCAGGTTTTTGGATTTTGTCCTGACTGACTGAAAGTTATGGAAGTGTTTTGAAAGTTGCAGCCATGTTGTGTTGGTAAATTTGAAGTCATTGAAAGTGACTGTAGCAACAATG
This sequence comes from Choloepus didactylus, assembly GCF_015220235.1. Lineage (NCBI taxonomy): Eukaryota > Metazoa > Chordata > Mammalia > Pilosa > Megalonychidae > Choloepus > Choloepus didactylus. The sequence goes on from NC_051308.1 coordinate 23,695,563, forward strand.
AAATCCAAACCTACCTCAACTGGGATTGAAGTGATGAAATCCACAGAACTATTGTGCTGAGAGAGAAATGTTCATTTCAGGGCCCCAAAAATTATTTCCCTCAGATTTGTGAAGGATTATGGGAAGATGGTGGAGTAGGGTGCTCTAGGCCTCAGTCCTTCCACCAAAACAACTATTAAAATGATAGGAACTCTCTGGAACAGCTATTTGGAGACTCTGGAGACCAGAAGAATACTATACAGCATCTACAGAATAGGAGGAGGAAGAGGTTAATAAATTATCGTAAGGAATAGTAAATTGCTCTCTCCACATGGTAGCAACAAGTGCCCACCATTCACTCTTGTGGCAGGCTACCAGGGGTCCAGTCCCTGACTAGCTCGCTGGTAACAGAAAGGAGCATAAAACTCCTCTTCCCCAAGACCAGCAGTGGGCATGACTGATCACTGATCACAGTTTTTTACTAGTGAATTCAGATCACTGGGTGCCAGATGATGAGGACAGCCATTGTTTCAACCCTCCCCAGACAAAGGTGTGGTGGTAGAGACTCAAAGATGCTGTACTTCCTCAGGGCTGCAGGGGACAGTTACTAGAATTGCTGCATTTACTCGGCAGTCCAGGAAAGATCAGCTTTGGGGAGCCATTGGAGAAGAGCTTGGCACACTTCCTGATCCCCTCCTTGGAGCACTTTGGAGCTGATCTGTGCCTACTTTGGGGGTCCCTGGCTATTTTTTGTCTGGGAAAGACTGACTTGGGAAGTCCTCTCTGGTTTATCTTCCTCCCAGAATATGCCAAACAGGCAAAAGCAGCTTGAGACAAAGAAAGGAGTATACGTAACTATGAAGGCTGACAGTCTGGTGCAAAGGTCTGCTAGCTTCAAACACCTGGGCAAAGGAGACCTTTTTCCTAGGATATAGAGGGGACAGCCAAAGTCCTGTAAACAGGGGAACTCCAAAACAACTGACAAGCAAGAGCCAGGACAAGTAAGAGGCCCAGAGAGACAGGAAAAACCTGCATACTACATATGCCTTAGGCAGACCTTCATGATGGGAGGGTCAATGATCAAGAAAATCTGTCTCATCACCAGCTGGTTACAAAATCAAGAAACAGGCATTCAAGGGAATAAATACCAGAGTTAGCATTTAAAAAAACTTAAAATGTACAGTGTGCAACAAAAGAGTACAAGACAAAAAAGGAAACAGGAAGTGATGGACCATCCAAAAGAAAAGGATAAAAATCAAGAAGACACCAACAAAGAAGATGACAATATGGATACACCAAACAAAGCCTTTAAAAAGTGATCTTAAAAATGTTCAAGGAGATGAAGGGAAATACTGAGAACTAAAGTACATCAGGAAAACAATGAATGAGCAATATGAAAGTCTTAATAAAGATAGATTTCAAAAAGGAACAAACATAGATTTCAAAATGGAACAAACATAACTACTGGACTTGAAGACCATAATAATGAAAATGAAAAATGCCCAGGATGGTTTCAACAGCAAAGTGGAGCTGGCAGAAGAAAGAATCACTGAACATGAAGACAAGACACTTGAAATAGAGTCAATGAGAAGAAAAAGGAAATATTAAAAGCAAAAATAGCCTAAGACATCTATGGGATACCATCAGGTGCACCAATGTATGCATTGTGGGGGCCAAGAAGGTGAAGAAAGAGAGAAAGAGGCAGAAGGAATATTCAAAGAAATAGTGACAGAGAACTTCCCAAATTTAGTAAAAGACATAAATAAGTGCATCCAAGAAGCTCAGACAGTAACAAGCAGGTTAAAAATAAAGAAAAAATGCACTCTATCATATATTGATCACAGTATAGAATGTAATAAACAAGAAGAGAGTTCTGAAAGCTGCAAGAGAAAAGCAACATGTTACAAGGGAGTATCAATTAGAATGAGTGCCAATTTCTCATCAGAAATCATGGAGGCAAGAAGACAGTAGGTGGAAATACTTGGTGCACTGAAAGGAAATAACAGTAAATCAAGAATTTTATATCCAGTGAGACCCTCTTTCAAAAATTAGTGAGAGAGAGATGGAAGAAGATGGCGGCACAGAGGAGTGGAAGTTAGTTAGTCCCCCTGGAGCAACTAATAAACAACCAGGAACAACCAGTAAATGATCTGGAATAACTGCTGGGGGACAAGTGTGACTGTCCACACATTGTGCACCAACCTGGATTGGGAGGATGCCTGAGATCACAGCATGGAATCTGTGAGTAGAAACTGTGGGTCCAAGCTGGGAGCCCCTCCCCCATGGCAGCCCAGATGGCAAAGACTCATGTGATAGAGAGCAGCACTCTGAACAAGCAAATACAGCTGTGTCCAGCTCCAACTGGGGTTTTAATTGGCAAACATGGACTGATCAATGCAAGCTGCAAATTCCCAACAAGCAGACAGGCTTTTAGTGACGACTCACCTTGAAGAGCCAGGGGCCATCTCTGTCTCAGGAGGGGGAGCCCAGAGGACTGGGTGCTATCTCTGGCCAAAAGATGAAACTGGGGGCTGTGGTCTGACCCTGAAAGGGGGCTTCCTGTTCCTTTTTCTTCTCTCTCAGCCTAAGCAGCTCAGTGGAGAAAGCCTCAGCCATTTTCAGCTCACAGTGCTCTGCAGTAGAGAAAGCATCAGCCATTTTCAGCTTGCAGCTCTCTGACCCAGACAAGGGTGGAGATAGCACAGTCAGAGAGACAAAGAACCTACTTATATGCAAATGAAAACTCCCAAGGGGGCATAGCTTCCCTAAGAGGAAAGAAGTGGTGCCCAGACCCCCAGAGCCTGGGGGAAAACAGCCATTGGCCACACCTCCTTACACCAGTCTTGAGTGACAGGCTGACAGGTGCCACCTGCTGGGCAGAAAAGCACAGCAGCTTGAGGCCTCAAAGGAACAACAGGAACAAGGTGTCCTCAGGGAAAGCGGATACTGAATATTTATTCCTTCTGGGACCTGAGACTTTTCTGGTCTGGAAAACCTGATTGGGGTAACCAAGGAAACCAGATGCCTAGACAACAGAAAACTAAAACCTACACTAACAAAAACGAAGTTATGGCCCAGTCAAAGGAACAAACTTACACATCAGCTGAGATACAGGAATTGAAACAACTAATGCTAAATCAATTCAAAAAGTTTAGAGAAGATATGGTAAACAAGATGAAGCCTATAATGAAAACACTGGGCATACATTAAGATAGAAATTAAAAGTTTGAAAAGACAACTGGCAGAATCTATGGAAATGAAAGGCACAACACAAGAGATGAAAGACATGATGGAGACATACAACAGCAGATCTCAAGGGGCAGAAAACACCCAGGAACTGGAGAACAAGATACCTGAAAGCCTATGCACGAAAGAACAGCTAGGGAAAAGAATGAAAACATGAGCAGCGTCTCAGGAAATTGAATGACAACGTGAACCATGAAAACATACGTTTCATGGGTGTCCCAGGAGAAGAGAAAAGGGACAGAAGCAATAATAGAGGAAAATTTCCCATCTCTTACGAAAGACATAAAATTATGGATCCAAGAAGCACAGCATACCCCAAACAGAATAGATCTGAATAGACCTATGCCAAGACACTTTATAGATTATCAAACATCCAAGATAGAGAATCCTGTAAGCAACAAGAGAAAAGCGACTCTCACATACAAAGGGAGCTTGATAAGACTATGAGTGGATTTCTCAGCAGAAACCATGGAGGCAAGAAGAAAGTGGTGTGATATATTTCAGATACTGAACATGAAAAACTGCCAACCAAGCATCCTATATCCAGCAAGACTGTCCTTCAGAAATGAGGGACAGTTTAAAATACTCTCTGACAAACAGAATGAGAGAGTTTGTGAGCAAGATACCTGTGCTACAGGAAATACTAAAGGGAGCACTACAGACAAATAGGAAAAGACAGGAGTGAGAGGTTTGGAAGAAAATTTTGAGTGATGGCAGCACAGCAATGTAAGTACACCGAATAAAGAAAACTAAGAATATGGTTGAAAGAGGAAGGTTAGGAGCATATGGGACACCAGAAGGAAAGAGGAAAGATAAAGACTGGGACTGTATAACTCAGTGAAACCTAGAGTGTTCAACAATTGTGATAGAATGTACAAATATGTTTTTTCATGAGAGAGAACAAATGAATGTCAACCTTGCAAGGTGTTACAAATAAGGAGATGTTGGGGGAAAAATGCAATCAGTGTAAACTAGAGACTATAATTAACAGAAACATTGTATTATGCTTCCTTAAATGTAACAAAGGCAATATACCAAGGCTAAAAGCATATAAAAAGGAGGGGTATGGGACTCTTGGCATTGGTAATGTTGTCTGACTCTTTATTCTACTTCAGTTCCTTTATCTTTCCTTTTGTTGCTTCCTAGCTGTTAGGGTTTCTTTTTTCTTTTTTATTTTGTCTCTCTACCTTCTGTCTCTCTCTCCTGCTTACTGGAAGAAATGGAGATGTGGTGAGGGTGGTGAATACATAAATATGTGACTATACAGGGAACCATCGATTGTTTACTTAGGATGGTATGTATCTTGTGTGACAAAACCATCTTAAAAATAAAACAGGCTGATGGATGAAATTTGAGGACGTTACATTGAGTGAAATAAGTCAGACACAGAAGGACAATTATTGTATTATCTCACTGATCCAAACTAATTATAATATGTAAACTCATAAACATGAAATATAAGTTACCAGGATGTAGAATGAGGCTAAAGAATGGGGCATGGTTGCTTATTAAGAGAATGTTCAACTAGGTTGAAATTAAGTGTTTGGAAATGAAGAGATGATGGTAGCATGTTGTGAGAATAACTATCAGTGCTGAATGGTGCACAAATGTGTTGGAAAGAGGAAGCTCAGAGTCACATATGTTACCAGAATGAACGTTGGAGTTTAAAAGATGGGAATGTGTAAAACAGCGAACCTTGTGGTGGGCAATGTCCGTGATTAACTGAACAAACATTAGAAATCTCTTTCATGAACCAGAACAAATGTATGACAGTATAAATAGAAGTTAATAATAGGGGCATATAGGGAACAAAATATACCTATTGCAAGCTATATACCATAGTTAGTAGTGCTACTTTAACATTCTTTCACCAAGAGTAAGAAATGTACTATACCAACACTATGAGTCAACAATGGAGGGGGCATTATTTAGGGGTTTGAGAGGATTTGAGTATCCTTTTTTTTTTTTTTTTTTTGTCTTTATTTCTTTTCTGGAGTAACGAAAATGTTGTAAAAATTGAACAAAAATTTAATTGTGATGGATGCACAGCTGTGTGATGGTACTGGGGGCAACTGTTCACTTTGGATCTTTGGATAATTGTATGGTATGTGAACAATCACAATAAAAAATTTTTTACAAAGTGAGAGATTAAGACATTCTCAGATAAACAAAAGCTGAGGGAGTTCATCACCACTAGATCGCTAAAGGGAGTTCTTCAGACTGAATGAGAGGACACTAGTTAGTGGTTGAAAGCAGGAAAAAAAAAACTGCAGTAAAGGTAACTTTTTGGCTAATTATAAATGCCAGTTTATTGTAGTATATTGATTGGTATGTAACTCCACGTCTTCCTGTAGGTGCTAAAATGCAAATGCATAAAAAGTAATGAAGTCTATGTTTTTGGACATACAATATATAAAGATACAATGAGTAACAAGTACAAAGAAAAAGTAGGGGGACTGAGAGGTACAGGAAAAGCATATGTGCATGTTATTGAAGTTAAGTTAGTATGAAACCAAACATGTTTGTTACATGTTTAGGATGTTAAATTTTAACCCCATGATAATCACAAGAAAAATATATGAAAAAGATATACTGATAGAAGTGAGAAGGCACTTATGGTAAAACACAAAAAATCAAATACATATAAATGTAGTCATTAATAGACATGAGGGACAAAAAAGAGCTGTAATATTTAGAGAGGTTAAATAGCAAAATGGCAGAAGAAGTTACCATATTATCACTATGTATGTGTAAATAGATTAAACTGTGCCATCAAAAAGGCAGATATTGGCAGAATGGATAAAAAAAGCATGACTAAACAATATGCTGTCTGCAAGAGACTCATCTTAAATTCAAAGATACAAGTAGGGTTTAGGGTGAAAGGGGGGGGGGGGGCGGGATATACCATGCAAGAAGAAACCAAAACAGAGCTGGGGTAGCTATACTGATATTGGATAAAACAGACTTTAATTCAAAAAGAGTTGTAAGGGTCAAAGATAGTCATTATATACTGATAAAGGAGACAATTCAACAGGAAGATGTAATAATTGTAAATATATATGTACCTAGAAGCAGAGCCCCAATGTGTATGAAACCAATACTGACAGATGTGAAGGAAGAAATTGACAGTTCTACATTAATAGCAGGAGACTTTAATACAACACCCTCAATGGATAGACCATCTAGTCAGAGGATTGATAAGGAAATACAAGATTTCAATAGTACTCTAAACTAACTAGGCCTAAAAGACATATATTGAATACTGCACCCAAGAAAAACAGAATACACATTCTTCTTGAGTGCACATGGATCATTCACCAGGATACACCATAGGCTGTGTCAAAAACCAAGTCTCAATGAATTCCAGAATATTGAACTTATACAATGTATATCCTCTGATCACAAGTCAGTGAATCTAGAAAGTAATATCAAAGGGAGAAATGGAAAATTCACAAATATCTGGAAATTAAACAACATATCCTCAAATAACCAATGAGTTAAAGAGGAAATCAGAAATGAAATTAGGAAATATCTCAAGGCAAATGAAAATGATAACAAAACTTATGGGATGTAGCAAAGGCAGTGCTGAGGCAGAAATTTACAGCTCAAAATGCCTATATTAAAGTAGAAGAAAGACTTTAAATTGGAGAACTAACCTCAAAACTGGAAGAACTAGGAAAAGAAAACTAAATCAACAGCAAGCAGATGGAAGGAAATAATAAAGATTAGGGCAGAGCTAAATGAAATAGAAAACAACCAAAAAAAAAATAATAAGAGAGAATCAATAAAACCAACAGTTGGTTCTTTGAAAAGATCAATTTTAACAAAGCTTTAGCTGGAATGGCAAAGCAAGAAAATACAAATCATGAAAATCAGAAATGAAAAGGTGACATTACTACCAACTCCAAAGAAATAAAAAGGACTATAAGTGGATACTATGATGAACTGTACATCAATAAATTAGATAACCTAGATGAAATGGACAAATAATTAGAATCACACATACTACTTACATTGGCTAAAGAAGAAATCACAGATATTAGCAAACCAATTACTGGTAAAGAGATTGAATCAGTCACCAAAAACCTTCCAACAAAGAAAAGCCCAGGAGCAGATGGCTTCACAGGGGAATTCTACCAAACATTCCAAGAAGACTTAACTCCAACTTTAATTCTGCTTAGACTCTTCCAAAAAAAAACTGAGTATGAGGGAATACTCCCTAAGTAATTCTACAAGGCCAACATCACCATCATACTTAAGAGAGATAATGATAATAGGATAAAAGAAACTTACAGACCAAAATCTCTTATGAATATTTTGTTGAGACTTTTGCAAATGAAATCCAATGGCATAATAAAAGTATTATATAACATGATCAAGTGGGATTTATCCCTGGTATGCAAGGTTTGTTCAACATAAGAAACTCAATTAATGTAAATCACTACATTAACAGAATAAAGAAAAAAACATATAATTGTCTCAGTTGATGCAGAAAAGGTATTTCACAGAATCCAGCACCCCTTGTTGAAACAAATAGTCAGAAAACTAGGAATAGAAGGAAACTTCCTGAACATGATAGAGCACGTATATAAAAACCCTACAGCTAACGTCATACTTAATGCTGAAAAAGAGAGCTTTCCTTCTAAGATCAGGAACCAACAAAGATGTCCATTGTCACCACTTTTATTCATCATTGTACTTGAAGTTCTTGCCAGAGCAATTAGGCAAAGAAGGAAGTAAAAGGCATCCTAAGTGGAAAGAAGAAGTAAAACTTTCCCTATTTGCAGAGAACATGATCCTATACACAGAAAATCCTGAAAAATCCACAACAAAGCCCCTATAGCTAATAATTGAATTTGGCAAACTGGTAGGGGTACAAGGCGAAGACCCCAAAATTAGTAGTGTTTTTACACAAGCAAAGAATGTTGGAAGAGGAAATAAAGAAAAAAATTTCATCCACCATAGCAAGTGAAAGACTTAAATAACTTGGGATAAATCTAACCAAAGATGTAAAGGATTTATACACAGAATGTTACAAAACAATGCTAAAAGAAATCAAAGATACCTAAATAAATGAAAGGGCATTCCATGCTCATGGTCAGGAAGATTAACTATCATTAAGATGTCAATCCTTATTTCAGGATATTTGTTTTTCCTATTCCTTTGCTTTGTTTTATTTGGAAATGTTTTTTTAATTTTTTGATAGTTTTTTTTTTTAAATATGTCAATCCTACCCAAAGCAATTTATAGATTCAATGCAATCCCAACAAAAATTCCAACTGTGCAGAAATGGAAAAGCCAAACATCAAATTCATATGTAAGGGTAACAGCACCTGAACAGCTAAAGTCATCTTGAAGGAAGATGAGTGAAGTTGAAGAAATCACACTTCCTGATCTTAAAACTTACTACAAAGCTACAGTAATAACAGCATGGTACTGCTACAAGGACAGACATGTAGGCCAATGGAATAGAATTGAGAGATCAGAAATCAACCTTTACATTTATGGCCAACTGATTTTTGACAATATGGCAAAGTCTTCTCAATTGGGAGTTGTCAAATAGTGCTGGAAAAACTGATCTCCGTGGAAGCATCTTCAAGATCTCCCTTTAGGCAATGGTTTCTTAGACTTTACACCCAAAGCACAAACAAAAAAAGAAAACATAGATAAATGGGACCCATTAAAATAAAAAAAACTTTTGTGTCTCAAGAGATTTTATCATGAAAGTGAAATTACAACCTACAATGGTAGAAAATATTTGGAAATCACAGATCCGATAAAGGTTTAATATCCAGAATATATAAACAAATCTTTCAACTTAGTAAAAACACAACCAACCTAATTTAAAAATGGGCAAAATTCTTGACTAGACATCTTCCCATAGAAGATATACAAATAGCCAGAAAGCCCATGAAAAGATGCTGGACATCATTAGCCATCAGAAAATGCAAATCAAAGTCACAATGTGATACCATTTCACATAGCATATAGGTTACCAGGGGCCTACATTAGAATGACTGCCATTAAAAAAAAATAAAAAAATTACAAGTTTTGCAGAGGTTTCAGAGAAATAGAAACAGTCATTTATTGCTGGTGGTACTGTAAAATGCTGCAGCTGCTGTGGAAGATGGTTTGGTGTTTTCTTAAAACATATAACCATATAACCTGGCATTCCCACTACTTGGTATATACCCAAAAGAATTGAAAGCAGGGACTCAAACAGATATTTGCACACCAATATTCACAGCAGAATTATTCACAATTGCCCAAATATGGAACTAACTCAAGTGTCCATCAACTGATAAATGGATAAATACGATGGTGTGTATACATTCAATGGAATATTATTCAGCCATAAAAGGGAATGAAATCTGACACATGTGACATCATGGATGAACCTTAAAGACATGTTGAGTGAAATAAGCCAGACACAAAAGGGAAATATTGTCTGATCTCACTGATTTGAAACAATTTGAAGAAGCAAGCTCATAGAGGAAGAATCTAGAATATAGGTTACCAGGGGACAGGATGGGGATAGGGAACAGGAATTTAAGGCTTAAAATGTGCAGGGTTCCTATTTGATTAAAAGGGAAAATGTTAGATCATATATATGTAACAATAAATTTTTTAAAAATCCATGGAATTACACTACACATACAGTGACCCCTAAATTAAACCATGGACTTTAGTTAATAGTACAATTGTAAAAAGTGCTATCATCATTTGTAACAAATTTTCCCCACCAACGCAAGGTGGTGGTGGTGTATGGGAATCCTGTATTTTATTCATTATTGTTCTGTAGGCCACAACTTCTCTAATAAAGGGAAAAAATTAATCAGTCTTTAATGTTCTACACAGCATACCCCACAATCATTCCAAAATTGTAAGACACACAAACAAGCAATAGAGAACAACTGACTGACAGGAGATGAAGCTGTCAACTGAAGCAGACCCAGATATAGCCCAGACAGTGAAAATATCAGCAAAGGACTCTAAAATAACTATAAGCAATATCCTTAAGGATCTAGGGGAGCTTTGATTCATTTTCAAGTAATGGTGAAAAAATAGAATAAAATAAATACTCATTTTAACCCAAAGGAAGGAAAATGAGAGGACAAAGTGAGGAAAAAACCTAGCAAGATATTATTCAAAACCAGGTCAGAGACAGAAGAAGACGGTGGCATAAAGAGGAGTGGAAGTTAGTTAGTCCCCCTGGAACAACTAATACACAACCAGGAACAACCAGTAAATAATCTCGAATAACTGCGGCGGAACAAACTAACTGTCCACTCATCATACGCCAACCTCAATTGGAAGGAATGCCCGAGATCATAGCATAAAATCTGTAAGTAAAAACTGTGGATCCAAGCCAGGAGTCCTCTCCCCCCAACAGCCCAAACTGCAAACGCTCATAGTGCTAGTGCATCACTCTCCAAGCAAGCGAATATAGCTCAACTGAGTTCCAACTGGGGTTTTAGTTAGCAAACACGGACTGCTCAATACAAACTACTAATCCCCAACAAGCAGATAGACACTTTTGGTGATGACTGACCTTGGAAAGCCAGAGGGTGGCTGTGGACTGGCCCTGAAGGGGGCTTTCTGTCCCTTTTTCTACTCAGTAGAGAAAGCCTCATCCATTTTCAGTTCCCAGTGCTCTGACCCAGACAAGGGCGGACATCGCATAGGCAGAGAGTCTATTCAAATGCTAATGACTTCTCCCTGGGGGGGGTATCTTCCCTAAGAGGAAAGAGGTGGGCCCCAGCTCTACTACCCACCCTCCATTCAGAACCAGACCCCAGGGCCTGGGGGAAAACAGCCATGGGCCATACCTTACACCAGTCTGGAGCTACAGGCTGACAGGTGCCACCTGAAAGGTGGAAAAGCACAGTGACTTGAGGCCTCACAGGGTGCACCAATCTTCTAAGACACACCCTCAGGGAGACATGATACTGTTGCCTTCTTCTAAGACATGAGCCCATTCTGGTCTGGGAAAACCTGATTGGGGTAACCAAGGAAACCAGATGCCTAGACAACAGAAGACTACAACATACACTAAGAAAAATGAAGTTACTGCCCCAAAGAACAAACATACACTTTAGGGAAGATATGGCAAAAGAGATGAAGCATATAATGAAAACGCTAGGCGTACATGAGCTAGAAATCAAAAGTTCAAAAAAACAACTGAGAGAATCTAAGAAAATGAAAGTCACAACACAAGAGACGAAAGGCACAATGGAAATGTACAACAGCAGACCTCAAGAGGCAGAAGAAAACACTCAGGAACTGGAGAACAAGGCACCTGAAAGCCTACACACAAAAGCACAAATAGAGAAAAGAATGGAAAAATATGAGCAACATCTCTGGGAACTTAAGCATAAAATGAAAAGCAAGAATGTATGTGTCACTGATGTCCCAGAAGGAGAAGAGAAGGGAAAAGGGGCAGAAGCAATAGAGGAAATAATCAATGAAAATTTCCCATCTCTTATGAAAGACATAAAATTATGGATCCAAGAAGTGCAGCATAACCCAAACAGAACAGACCTGAATAGGCCTACGCCAAGACACTTAATAGATTATCAAACAAAGATGAAGAGAGAATCCTGAAAGCAGCAAGAGAAAAGAGATCCGTCACATACAAAGGAAGCTTGATAAGACTATGTGCTGATTTCTTCTCAGTAGAAACCATGGAGGCAAGAAGGAAGTGGGGTGATATATTTAAGATACTGAAAGAGAAAAACCACCAACCAAGAATCCTACATCCAGCAAAACTGTCCTTCAAATATGAGGGAAAGCTTAAAATGTTCTCTGATAAACAGACAATGGCAGAGTTTGTGAACAAGATACCTGCTTTACAGGAAACACTAAAGGAAACACTGCAGACAGAAAGGAAAAGACAGGAGTGAGAAGTTTCGAAAACAATTTTGGGAGATAGTAGCACAACAATGTAAGTACACTGAACAAAGATGACTGTGAGTATGGTTGAAAGAGAAATGTTGGACCATGTGGGACACCACAACGAAAGAGGAAAGATAAAGACTGCAACTGTATAACTCAGTTAAACCTAAGGTGCTCAATGATTGTAATAAAAAGTACAAATCTGTTTTTACATGAGGGAGAACTAATGAATGTCAACATTGCAATGTGTTAAAAATATGGTGCTATTGGGGGGGAAATACAATCAATGCAAACTAGAGACAATAGTTAACAGAAACATTGTATTATGTCCTTTAGTATAACAAAGGCAATATACCATAGCTAAATGCATATGGGGGGTGAGGAACATAGGGGAAGGATATGGGACTCCAGGCATTGTTGATACTGTCTCTTTATTCTACTTTAGTTTAATGCTATCTTTCCTTTTGTTGCTTTCTAGCTGTCATGTTTTCTTTCCCGCTTTCTTTTTTCTTTTTATTTTGTCCCTCTACCTTCCTTGACTCTTCCTCCTTCTTTGTGGAAGCAAAGGAGATGTCCTCATATAAATAGTGGTGATGGTGGTGAATACATAAATATGTGACTATACAGGGAACCAACGATTGTTTACAGAATGTATGGTGTGTGAACAAAACCATCTTAAAAAATGGGTTGATGAAGAAATCTTGAGGGCACAATATTGAGTGAAATAAGACAGACATATAAAGACAAATATTGCAGAGTCTCACTGATATGAACTAATTATAATACGTAAACTCATAGACAAGAAATATAAGTTACCAGGATATAGAATGAGGCTAAAGAATGGGGAACAGCTGCTTATTATGAGCTGAATGTTCAACTAGGGTGAACTTAAACATTTTCAAATGGACGGAGGTGATGGTAGCACGTTGTGAGAATAACTAACAGTGCTGAATGGTGTGTGAAGGTGGTGGAAAGGGGAAGCTCAGAGTCACATATGTCACCAGAAGGAAAGTTGGAGGTTAAAAGATGGGAATGTATAAAACAGTGAACCTTGTGGACAGTGTCTGTGATTAACTGTACAAATATTAGAAATCTCCCTCATGAACTAGATCAAATGTATGAAACTATAACTAGAAGTTAATAATACAGGGGAATATAAGAAAAATATATATACCTATTGCAAACTATATACTACAGTTAGTAGTGTTTTAACATTCTTTCATCAACAGTAACAAATGTACTATACCAAAACTATGAATCAATAATGGAGGGGGGTGGTTAGGGGTATGGGAGGATTTGAGTTGCCTTTTTTTTTTTTGTCTTTATTTCTTTTCTGGAGTAATGAAAATGTTCTAAAAATTGAAAAAAAGATTAATTGTGGTGATGGATGCACAGTTGTATGATGGTACCATGGGCAACTGATCGTACACTTTGGATCTTTGGATAATTCTATGGTTTGTGAACAATATCAATAAAAAATTTTTTTAAGAAAAACTAGGTCAATAATTGCAGTAACCTTAAATGGTCTAAATTAAATTTCTAATTTAAAAGTAGAAATTGTTAGATTGAATTTTAAAAAGAGAGACCAAATTGTTTGCAGTCTAAAAGAAACTCATGTGAAATGTAAAGATACAGATAAGTTAAGGTTGAAGGATAGAGAAAGATATAGCATGGAAACACTAATCATAAGAAAGCTGAATTGCCTATATTAATTCCAGATAAAGATAACTTCAGACCAAAGAATCAATTCAGCAGGAAGACATAATGATTCTAAATGTGTATGCATCTAACAACAGAGCTTCAAAATTCAAGAAGCAAAACCTGATTGAACTGAAATGAGAAAAAAAATCCAAAACTATATTTGGAGACTTTACCACTCTTCTCTCAGTAATTCATAGAACAAGTAAAAAAAATTATGAAGGTTACAGAAAGCTGAAACAACATGAGCAATAAATTTGACATAATTGACTTTCATAATTTGTTTATCAAAGCCAGAATAGTTACTTGTTTGCCTTATTGTATTTTTTTTTTCCAATTTAGGGCATTTTTTCTGATTATGAAATTAACACATGTTCCTTGTAGAAAACCAGGGCAATAGAAAATAAAAGTTTAATAAAAATGTTTTAGATTCATTAATTCATCTCAGAAATAATCATTCAATTTTGGTATATATGCTTTTAGATGAGATATAAATAAGTACATTTATTCATTAATAAAAATTAAAATTATACAGTACATGTCTTTTAAATTGTTTTATCAGCTGCTTTCTACAGCATGAAAATATGGATTGTATTATTATATATGAGCAACCTGATTTATTTCACTAGTTCTTTATATCTTTGATATTTATGTGGTTTTCTTTCAGTTCTTATTTCTGTTATAAGTGACTCTGATGAGTATTTGTGTACATAAATTTTATTAGCTTACTTTTAATAGTGAAAATCTTAAATTTACTATAATATGATTACATCATGCATCAAATTCTAGAAGCAGGTGTTTGAGTAGAATGGTAAAACGACTGTTAAATACTCTTGTTATATAATATCAAACTTTTTTTTGTAAATATTTATTCCCATGCAGATTTAAGACATAATACAGAAAAATTCCATGGACCTTTACTGTTTTTCTCCCAATGGTAAAATCTTGTGAACCTAGAGTACAGTATCACAATCAGCATATTACATTGATACAGCCAAGATACAGACAACTTCAATCATCACAAGAATCCCTCATTAATACAGTTCATAGATGGTGGATTAGGAGAAACAGAGAAGGATTCTCCTCCATGAAAAACACTAAATAAAGGATAGAATGTACTCCAGAAGAGCAGTTCCAGTGTCCTACCGCCTGAACAACGACTTCTATACCCATAGTGAGTGTTTACTTGGAGAAACCAAGAGGCTGTGTTTCAAGATGGGTAAGTGTCCAGCCCCAAATGCCGCTGAACTGGCTGACAGTGCAGACGGAGTAGCCTTTCACACCCTGGGCAGCCTCCAAAGTACTAGGCTCAGGAGATAACCCTTCAAATACCCATGGCCAAGAGCTTCTGTGTCAGGGACTGGTGTTCGAGTAGGCAGATAATCATGGAAAGGGTGGTGCTCCATGCCCGGTGCAGCCATCTATGCTGTTGCTTGGGAGATAGCCTTTCACAGGACTCTTCAGTAGCCTGGGAGACAGCTTTTTGTTGCCCCAGGGCCAGGAATTTGTAGTTGACTGGGAGATATCTTTTTATGGCCCAGCAGTGGGAGTTTCCTTGAGGGAAGTCAGGATTTGACATGCTTGTCTTGGCATGCACTTTTCCTCCATGCAGGCCCACAGTGCACATAGGATAGAGACAGGGGTGCTGCACGGAAGTGCCAGGAGCCCTCTCCCAATCCCAGGGACACATGAGCATATGGCAGAAAGGGACAGTGGGCCATTTGAGCTAGAAGGTGAGACATGAGCTCTGTAGCCCCAGAGTACTCCACCCATAGAGCCAGGGATAGCCAGGACCACTGGACTCTAGAGCAGACTGTCTGCCAGATTGCACAAGGCACACATCCCCAACCCATAGGACTGACAGTCCCCAGTGCACATGGAAAACTGGTACACTGACTGGACCCCCATATGATTTGGACTCCCACTCAGTATATAAATGAAGTTGAGGAGAGCCAGCTTAAGGGTAAAAGGTGGCTCAGGAACACCATCTGATTGTAGGTCTGGAAAGTGCACTCCACCAAGTTGTAGCTCTGTCAAATTATAGATAAATCCTTAAACAATCCTGCATCCTCTAAAAGAACCCTATCAAGATACACAAATGTCAAGAGGCCAAAAACAACAGAAAATTACAAAGCAAATGAAGAAACTAGAAGATATGGATAACCCAAACATCCAAATGAAAAACCCAAAAGAAAAACAGAATCTGGAGCAATTAATCAAAGAAGTACTCACAAACATTAATATTATGGCTCAGGATATAAAGGACATGAAAAAGACCCTAGAAGGGCACAAAGAAGAATTTGCAAGAGTGAATAAAAAAATAGCAGATCCTATGGAAATAAAGGATACTGTTGATAAAATTAAAATGTTATTGAGACATGTAACAGAGACTTGAAGAGGTAGAGGACCAAATTAGTGAACTCAAAGATTGGATAATAGAAAGTGAAAGCACAAAAGAAGGAATGATGAAAAAATTTGAAAGAAGTGAAATGGATTCCAGGGAAATGATGGACAATATGATCCATATAAATATAAGAATTACTGGTGTCCTAGAAGGAGAAAAGAATAAAGGGCTAGGAAAAGTATTCAAAGATATTATTGAGGAAAATTTCCCAACTCTTCTAAATGACATAAATACGTAAATCAAAGATGCTCCACAAACTACAAATAGAATAAATCGAAATAAACTTACTCTGAGACATATCCTGATCAGATTATCGAATGCTGAAGAGAAGGATAAAGTTCTGAAACCAGCAAGAGAAACAATTTGTCACATACAATGGAAACAATACAAGATTGAGGACTGACCATTTGGCAGGCACCATGGTGGCAAGAAGACAGTGGTATGGTACATTTAAAATTCTGAAAGAGAAAAATTGCCAGCCAGGAATTCTTTACCCAGCAAAGCTCTCCTTCAAAATGGAAGGAGAGCTTAAAATTTTCACAGAAAAACAAATGCTGAGAGAATTTGTTAACAAGAGACCTCTTCTACAAGAACTACTAAGGAGAGCTTTACCAACTGAGAAAAAAAGGAAGGAGAGAGAGGTCTGGAGAAGGGTACAGAACTGAAAAGTCTTCATAAGCGTACCTTAAAAGAAATAAAGAGAGGGAGTAAAATTAGATCCAACCAATAAAAACCAAAGGATAAGTGGCTGATTCAAGAACAGCCTTCACAATAATAATGCTGAATGTGAATGGATTAAACTCCCCAATTAAAAGATATAGGTTGGCAGAATGGATTTTAAAATATGAACCATCAATATCAATATGTTTACAAAAGAGTCATCTTAGACTTAGTGACACAAAGAAATTGAAAGTGAAAAGATGGAAAAAAATATTCCATGCAAGCTAAAACCAAAAGAAAGCAGGAGTAGCAATACTAATTTCAGATAAAATAGGCTTTAAATCCAAGGATATTGTAAGAGACAAAGAACAACACTAAATACTAATAAAAGGGAGAATTCACCAAGAAGAAATAACAATCATAAACATTTATGCACCCAATCAAGGTGCTTCAAAGTATATGAAACAAATATTAGCAAAACTGAAGGGAACCAACAGATGTTTCCAAAATAATTGTGGGAGACTTTACTATAACACTCTCTCCTATAGACAGATCATCTAGACTGAAGACCAATATGGAAATTGAGAACTTAAACAATGTGATAAATGAATTAGATTTAACAGATATATAGAACATTACATCCCAAATTACCAGGATATACATTCTTCTCTAGTGCTCCATCTGTAGGATGGATAATATGCTGGGGCATAAAACAAACCTCAACAAATTAAAAAAGATCAAAATTATTCAGAACACATTCTCTGACCACAATGGAATACAACTAGAAGTTAGTAACTATCAAAGAACCGGAACACTCACAAATATCTGGAGGTTAAAAAACACACTCTTAAACAATCAGTGTGTCAAAGAATAAATTGCAAGAGAAATTGCTAAATATCTAGAGACAAATGAAAATGAGATCACAACATATCAATTTATGGGATGCAGCAAAGGCAGTATTGAGAGGGAAATTTACAGCTATAAATGCATATATTAAAAAGGAAGAAAGAGCTAAAATCAAAGAACTAATGGAATTGAAGAAGCTAGACAACATCAGCATACTAATCCTAAAGCAAGTAGAAGAAAAGAAATAACAAGGATTAAGGCAGAAATAAATGATATGGAAAACAAAACAAAACAAAACAAAAAACAATAAAGAAAACCAAAAGTTGGTTCTTTGAGAAGTTCAAGATCGACAAACCCTTAGCTAGATTGACAAAGTCAAAAAGAGAGAAGATCCAAATAAACAAAATAATAAATGAGAGGGGTGATATTACTACAGACCCTGAAGAAATCAAAAATATTACAAGAAGATACTATGAACAACTATGCCAACAAACTAGATAATTCAGAGGAATGGATAATTCCCTGGAAACACATAAACAAAGAAGAAATAGAAGAACTCAAGAAACCAATCACAGGTAAATAGATCCAATCAGTTATCAAAAAGCTTTCTACAAATAAAACTCCAGGCCCAGATGGCTTCACAGGGGAATTCTAACAAAATTTCCAAAAAAAAAACCTGACACCATTCCTACTTAAACTCTTTGAAAAAATATGTAGAAAATGGAACACTACCTAACTCATTTTATGAAGCCAACATTGCTGTAAAACCCCAAAGATGCTACAAGAATGGCAAACTACAGGCTAATTTCTTTAGAGATGAAAAAATTCTCAACAAAATACTTGCAAACCAAATTCAAAAACACATTAAAGAAATTATACACCCTGACCAAGTGGCATTCATCCCAGGTATGCAAGGGTGGCTCTACATTTAAAGAAAAAAAAAAAAAAAATCAATGTAATACAACACATTAACAAATCAGAAGGGAAAAAGCAAATGATCATCTCATTAGATGCTGAAAAGGCATTTGACAAAATCCAACATCCTTTTATGGTAAAAACCCTTCAAAAGTTAGGAATAGATGGAAACTTCCTCAATATGATAAAGTGCATATAGGAAAAACCCACAGCCAGTATAGTACTCAATGGTAAGAGACTGAAAGCTTTCCATCTAAGATCAGGAATGAGACAAAGATGCCCATTGTCACCACTATTATTCAATATTGTGCTAGGAAATCTAGCCAGAGCAGTCCAGCAAGAAAAAGAAATAAATAGCATCCAAATTGGAAAGGAAGATGCAAATCTCTCATTATTTTCAGATGATATGATCTTATACTTGAAAATCCCTCTCATTATTTTCAGATGATATGATCTTATACTTGAAAATCCTTAGAAATCAATGACACACCTACTTGAGCTAATAAACAAATTCAGCAAAATGGCAGGACATATGATTAATTCACATAAGTCTGTAATGTTTCTATACAGTAGAAATGACATAACTGAAGAGACAGTCAAGAAAAAGATTCCATTCTCAATTGAAACTAAAAAACTTAAGTACCTAGGAACAAACTTAACCAAGGACATAAAAGACCTTACACATAAAATTTCAAAACTCTACTAAAGAAAATAGAAGGTGACCTAAAGAGATAGGGAGATATTCTGTGTTCATGGATAGGAAGGCTAAATGTAGGTAAGATGTCAATTCTACCCAAATTGATCTACAGATTTAGTTCAATTCCCATCAAAAGTCCAACAATCTATTTGGAAGGGAAAGATGCCTTCGGTTGCTAAAAATATTTCTAAAAAGCAAAGCGAAGTGGGTGGGCTTACACTGCCTGACTTTGAGCCTAATACAAAGCCATAGTAGTCAAACAGCATGGTATTGGTACAAAGATAGACATATTGATCAATGGAATTGAATTGAGAACTTGGAAATAGACCCCCAGATCTATGGTCGACTGTTTTTAGATAAGGTTCCAAAATCCACTGAATTGGGACACAAAAGCCTCTTCAACAAATGTGGCTGGGAGAATTGGATATCTATATCTAAAAGAATGAAAGAGGACCCCTATTTCACACCCTATACAAAAATTATTTCGACATGGATCAAAGACCTCAATATAAGAGACAGCACCATAAAGCTCCAAGGAGATAACATAGGGAACCATCTTCAAGACCTAGAATTACGAGGTCGCTTCTTAGACCTTACACATAAAGCACAAGAAATGAAAGAAAAAAATAGATAAATTGGAAGTCATCAGAATTAAAAGCTTCTGTGCCTCAAAGGAATTTGTCAAAAAGAAAGAAACAGCCAACTCAATGGGAGAAAATATTTGGAAACCATCTATCTGATAAGAGACTGATATCTTGTATATATAAAGAAATCTTACAACTCCGCAACAGAAGTACAAATAGCCCAATTATAAAATGGGCAAAAGATATGAAGAGACATTTCTCTGAAGAGGAAATACAAATGGCTAAAAAACACATGAAAAAATGTTCATCTGGAAATCAAGACCACGATGAGGTATCATCTCACACCAAACTACAAATGCTGGAGAGGATTTGTAGTTTCATTGCTGGTGGGACTGTATAATGGTACAGCCACTCTGGAAAAATAGTTTGGCGATTCCTTAGAAAACTAGGTATTGAGTTACCCTACTATCCAGCAATTTCACTTCTCAGTATTTACCCAGAGGACCTGAAAGCAGTGACACGAACAGATATTTGCACACCGATATTCATAGCAGCACTGTTTACAATTGCCAAGAAATTGAAACAACCTAAATGTCCTACATCAGATGAATGGATAAACAAATATGGTACATACATATGATGGAATACTACACAGTAGTGTGAAGGAATGAGGTTCTGAAGCATATGACAACATGGATGAACCCTGAAGACATAATGTTGAGTAAAGTAAGTCGGACACAAAAGGAGAGGCATTGTATGTTATCACTAAAGTGAACTCTTATTGTAGAATATAGGGGACCTAGGGATATATACCAGTTAGTGAAGCAGGAAGGATGATCTAATAAGAACAGATAAAGATACTGAGAGTAGTCTAAATGATACCGAATGTTCAGGAATGACTATGCTTTGTTAATTTTTTTGTGGTATAGTAGGAGCATATTGGAAGCAATGAAGTTATATCAGAATATTTGTTTTTCCTGTTCCTTTGTTTTATTTTATCTGGAAATGTTTTTAAATTTTTTTATAAAGTTTTGAAAAAAAATACAATTCGTAGAATGAATATAATTTCTTTTATTAGACACATCCTCACCCTTTCTCTCTCCACTTCTCTCTAACCTGTGGCAACCAGTATTCTGTCCCCCAGTTCTACAATTTTGTCATTTGTAGGTGTTATATAAATGGAATCAAAGAATATGTAGGCTTTCTGATTGGATATTTTCACTCAAAGTTTTCTGGAGATTCATCCAGTTTTTTGTGTGTATCAATAGATAATTTCTTTCTACCATGGTATATGTGGTATTTTGGAGCTGTTATGTACCCCCAGAAAAGGCCATGTTCTTTTAATCCATTCTTGTGGATGTAGTCCTATTGTAGGTGGGACCTTTTAATTAGGTTATTTCAGTTGAGATGTTACCCGCCTCCTTCAGGGTGGATCTTTTTCTGGGGTCCTTTATAAGAGGATAAAACACATACAGAAGCTAATAGATGAAGTTCAGAGAAGCACCCAGAGAAGTGGAGAGGAAGCCACTGAATCCAGAAGCTGGAAGCAATGAAGCCCAGGAAAGAAGGGCCAGCACATGTTGGCCATGTGCTTCCCATGTGATGAGGTGTCCCAGATACTGGCAACCAGTCTTCAGAGAAGATATTATCCTGTTGATGCTTTAATTGGGACATTTTGACAGGTCTAGATTGTAGGCTTGTTAAAAGCCAGTCCATTTCTGGTATATTGCATTTCTTCAGCTTTAGCAAACCAAACAGTATGCATGTGCAACAGTTTGTTTAAACATTCAACCACTGAAGGACATCAGAGTTCTTCCAGTTTGAGCTATTACAAATACAATTGCTATGAACATTCATGTGCAGGTTAATGTGTCGATATAAACTTTCATTACTCTGGTGAAATGTCCAGTGTCTTTGCTGCATTGTGTGCTAACTCTAAGTTTTTTTTATTTATTTTGGGGCTTTATCCTTTTACTAATAAGCAATTCATTAGTGATCCAGTTAATTGGCATCCTTGCCAGCATTTGGTTTTGACAGTTTTTCATTTGTTTTAATTTTAGCCATTCTATTCAGTACGTAGTGATATCTTTTTGTGGTTTTAATTTGCATTCTTCTATTGGCTAATAATGTAGAACATCTTTTATTTCCCATCTGTATATTCTTCATGATAAAATGTCTGTTCATGGCTTTTGCCCATATTCTAATTGGACTGTCTGTTTTCCTACTGTTGATCTTGGAGAGGTTTTTTCCCAGTAAAGTCTAGATACAAGTCCTCTGTCAGAGATCTGGTTTGCAATTATTTTCTCGTGGTCTATAGCTTTTCTTTTCCTCCTTTTCAAAGAGCAAACATTTCAAATTTTGACCAGACTCAGTATATGAATCTTTCCTTTTGTGCATCTTGCTTTTGGTTTAAAGTAAAGGAACTCTTTGACTAGCCCTATACCCTGAAGGCATTCTCCTATTTTTACCTAAAAAGTTTCCTAATTTTAAGTCTGTGGTCCAGTTTGTGTTAATTTTTGTAGGAATTGTAAAATGTAGGTTGAGGTTCAATATTTTAAAACTGTTTACTGTAGAAACAATTTTTAACTTGGATGTCTAATTGCTCCAGCTTTATGCCAATGAATTCAACAACTTAAATGAAATAGTCCACTTCTCTAACAGTCATAAACTAATAAAGATCACTCTCAAATAAACAGGTCACTTGAAGATACTGGCAACTATTAATTTTTTTTTTTTTAATTAGAAACCTTCAACAAAGAAAATTCCAGGGCCAGATGGCTTCACTGTGAAGTTCTGACAAATATTTAAGGAAGGAAAATTAACAATTCTACGCAACACAAATGAAAATTTGTGAGGCAGGAACACTTCCTATCTCATTTTAAGAGATTAGCATTATCCTCATGTTAAAACCATGCAGATACTACAAGAAAACTAAAAACTGATACCCGCCCCCCCCCCCCCCCACCGTGAAAAGAGCTAAAAAGTCCCAAGAAATTATCAGCAAATCAAACCTAGCAGTAGTTGCAAAGGATAATAAATTGTCACCAGGTGAGGTTTTTTCTAGAAATCAACGTTTGAATTTTTGAAAATCAATCCATGCAATTCACTATATCAACAAAGAAGTTGATTGTCAAATTCAAATGCAATGCAAGGGACCTAGAATGGCCAAAATAATTAGGAAGGAAACTAATTTATAATTAATATATATTCAATATACTTAATCATATACTTAATATGAAGCTACAGTAACCAAGATAATGTATTTTGGGGGACAGAATAGATATATAGATCAACAGAAGAGAATGAACAGTCCAGATGTAGTCCTCATACGTATATGTATGTATATGTTTGTGTGTGTGTGTGAGTCTAGTCATTGTCACAAAGTGACAAAGTTACTCAATTGAGCAAGGAGGGTCTTTTCAACAAATTCAACTTTGACTATTACTATACAGTGTATAAATTAACCTTAAGTGGATTATGAGCCCAAACAACTCTTACATAAGAAAGAATATCTCAGATCTTGACAAATGCAAATACATCTTAGTAATAACATAAAAAACCCAAATATAAAAAAAGATATTTGACTTCATCAAAATTAAAACGTTGTTATTTGAAATATATTGCTAAGAAAATGAGCCATCAAACTGCATACTCTCAGCAAATATTTGCAAAACATTTATTTTACAAAAGACTTGTATTCAAAATACATAAAGAACCCTTACAACTCACTAATAAGAAACAAACTATCCCATTAAAATAGGGGAAAAAGTTTGAACAGACATTTCATCAAAGCAAAAATGTAAATGGACAATAACAATAGAAAGATATTCTTAGGTTATTATTAGGGAAATGCAAATTAAAGCCACACTATTATGCTAATACATACTCACCATAATGACAAAATTTATAAAACTGGAAATACCAAGTCCTGCCAATAACGTGTAATAACATGATATATATTGCTGATTGGAATGCTAACTAATATAGTTACTTTAGAAGTTCTTTAGCAATTTCTTAGAAAGTTAGACATATACTTACCATACAATACCATTACTGGGTATATATATAGCAGAATACTATTTAGAAATAAAAACTGAATGAACTACTGATAAATACAACCACATGGATGAATCACAAATATATAATGCTAAATGAAAGAAGTCAGAAGCAGTGCTACATTTTGTGTGATTTCATTCATGACTTTCTTGAACAGGCAAAATTATAATGATAGAAAACCAATCAACAGTTGCCAGCAGCTGGTTTTGGAGTAGATTGATTGGTAGGGGACATGAGAGAACTTTTGGGGCTTATGGAAATAATGTGTATCTTGATTACTTTGGCAGTTACACAACTATATTTATTTGTCCCAATACATAGAACTGTATACTTTAACACAGTGAATTTTATTGGATGTAAATTAATACTGCCATATACTTCACGTTAAAAGCCATCTTTCTACCGCACTGGCTTGTCTGTACTACAAAAGCAACCACCAAAACTAGAAGTAATAATTACTGCTATGTTGACTTCACTGCATGATGGTGTTGGGTCTTTGGTGGTAGGCACCAGGATCAGAGCCGAAATATGTTAATTACTGCTCATTAACTTTAATGGCAGAAGTGTTGGGAAATTCTATTTAAAGTTATAGGCCAAGAAGCTTCATATTCTACTAGGTTGCAATATCCATTAAGAAAAACACTGTCTTTTTGTTTTGTTTTGTTCTTTATTGTATTCCTAGGGACTAAGAGTAGCTGGTGCTCAAAAACTGTTTATTAAATGAATGAAGGGATGCAGATGAATGCAGTTAATAATTACAATTACTGGATTAATTAAAACTGTTAGAAATTATTTTTTCAAGAGGTTGGTGTGACTTGAAAGGAAAAGTTTATTTGGATATTATAGTGCTGCACTGAAGTGGTTTTCAGTTACTGGGGTAGAGCCGAGCTGCGTGGCATTTCCATACTCCAGAGGAGGCCTTTTGCAAGCCTCTGAAGGCATTGTAGGTTGTAACAATGATTAATGAGTTTTACTGACATGTAGTGGATGTCGGCCAGGGATAACGTTCTCCTGTAGTGCCTATGACAGTTCTATGCAAACAAATATCATCCTGGGTTTTGTTTGATTTTAGAATGTCACGTAGGTGAAACACCTCTTTGTAATTATTTGAGAAAGAACTCCATTTTACATGTAAACCAAAAACATTTGTACATGGTTTAAGGCATTCTGAACTTTTTTAGAGTACAAACACTACATAAATTGAGCAAAAATTGTTATTATTTTTTTTTTCATTCGGAACATTGAGAAGTATTCATCCCTTAGTAAAATCTTTTAATGGCTCTCAATGCCATGCTTGTTATTTTGGTCACCCATAGAGCACACCTATATGAGAGTGGATTCGTAGATATTGCACATGTGATTCATCCTATAAATGCAAATATCTGTGATCTTCCTTGTAATTTCTAGAGTAGTCTTGTCTGGCATTTACACATGGAAAACAAAATCCTTTTTATAGATGTTTTTTCTTCTTTTCTAGTTTATATCAACATTTGGGCATTAAATTGATTTTCCTAAAATTATATGTGTAGGTAGGTTTTATTAAGTATACATTTTAGTTTGGCCTAGAGGGCATTAAATCTGATGTAACTGAGAACAATTTATATGTGACCACCAACTTCCTAATATTTCTCTTCAGTGTATGTGTACAGCACAATCCCAACCACTGTATATTTTATTCTATTTTAGTTTTTAATTTGAAATTGTCTCAGCCCAGATCAAATATTTGTCATATTTAACTATTTAGAAAAACAGATAGTAAGAACACAATCTTTCCAAAGGAGTTAAGCTACAAGTTTCATATAATTATGATTTATAATTCATATGACCCTAACTATACCTGTATATAATATGTCTTAAATTCAATATTAAGAAAGTCATTGTAAGCTATGTAATGAAAGAAAGAAGAACATAGCAAAGAAGATGGGAAAAAGGTTTAGTGTAACAGAAATTGAGTAGATTAATTAATTGATCAACAGACATTATGATGCTGAATAACAGAGGAATACCTAAGGTAAAATTCAAACTCTCTAAAATAAAAGTTCTTCCTCATTTATCTTTTCTTTAATCTCTTTTGCTAGGAATTGTCCTCACTAACCATTTTTAAATTCCAGAACAGATCATATTGCCCTTTTTGCCTAGATATTTTTTCCCACATATGTTTTGTATGTTGGGTATTGTTTTAATTCCTGTGCATATAGAATCGTACTAAACATATAGAAATCCCTGAATTATAGAACCTATATTCTAGTTGAAAAGAGAAAAGTAAAGAGATAATTTTGCAAACATAATGCCAGGTAAAGACTAAGACAACAACAATAAATATGAATAAGTAGGAAAATAATGGTAGAGGTTACTATTTTAGATAGATGGTCAGAAAGTTCTCTTTGAGGAGGGGGCAGTTGGACAGAATAATGAATTAGGGGGTCATGTGGATCTGAGGAGGTGGAAGAAGAGCACGTTCAACAACATGCTTGGCATGTTTGAAAAATGGCCCAGAAGCTGGTGCCTTGAACTCAGTGAGCAAGTTTCAGAGACAGAAAGACAACGGAGGGTATTGGGTGTTGGTAAGAACTTTGAAGAGTATCTGGCATTGGTGAACTATGATCTGATGTAGTTTTTAAGTGCTATTTGTGCAGCAGTTGGAATAACTGACTTAAAAGGGGCGAGAGTAGAAGGAGAGAAAACCACCAAAGTACTATTAATAAAAAACGATCATATTTCATTTTCTTATTTTTAGGTCTTCTTCATTGGTTAGTGGATGAATAACTTGGGGGACTAGACCTTCGAGGAGCAGCAGATGAGGTATAAGAAGAAAATGAGACAGCATGAAATATTTCCCAAGTTCAAGTAAACTCTCCCCAGGGAGTCAGGTAAAGTGAACTCTCCTGTCAACAAACAAAAATCAATCCCACAAAGATTCACTGAAGCCAGCTCTAACAGTTTGAAGAAATTAAATCCTTGTTCTGTTAAAAATATGATTCTGAAAACAGTATTTAAGCATGTGCATTAAAAAATACACATCTATTTTAATAGGCTTTTGTTATTCACGAAGGAGATGCCTATTATACAAAGTTATTAGCAGCTTTACAGTCATGCAGTATAATCTACTAAGTTATGCCTAATAAGCAGAAAATTCTATTTTGTAAAAGAAATGAAATAACATCCTACTTTTCGAAAAAACAAGAGAGAAATAAAATCTTTAATATACCATATGGTAAACACTAAGTTTTTACCTGTAAACATATTTGTATGAGCATGTGTGTGTGTCTGAGTTGAGGGGAATTCCTTTCGTATGTTGAATGGAAAAATTTGTGTTCATGTTACCTACAAATATACTTCCAAAACAACTGTTAGGCAATGAAATGCCATAAATTGCAAGTAATTTTTATGATTATACTGTGTTGGTGCTTTAATGGGAAAATAAGCTTAATATTTCCCAAACCAATTTCATTTTCTTTCCTATAAAAAACAATTTCACTAATTGCCCTGTGTAGCACATATTTTCCCAAGCCAAAAATCATGAGAGGTAAAATATTGTAATAATAACAGCAATCAGTATTCTTTCCAGCTTTGCATGGATCTGCCAAATTTCCTGATATATTTTCAAACATGCAGTTAGTTCTCTTAGAGATTTTCAGTTACTATGAAATGTTAAAATTTTAGCCACATCTCCTAAAAGTCATGGAACATGCTCTTTTTTATTTTCTCTCTTTTCATATCTATCTTCTCTCTTTTCCTATCAGTGATAACACACAGATCTCTGTTGCTTCTGACACAAAACTTTTCCTTCTTTATCTAATGTTTTCCAATCGTGTCTACACTAGAGTGGAGAAAATACTTCCTATCTGAGCCATATGAGACTTTGTTTTAATCCAGTCTCTCAATGTCTCTCGGTGCCTAATCAGTATCTTAAAGAAAACAGTTATTAGATCCTTTTCTTTATGAAGCTTCTCCCGGTTCTGGGGAGGTAGGCTAGTGGATCCTCTAATTAATTAGTATGCATTTGGATAAAACTAGTTTTATCCAAATGCAAACCATCCCCTCTGATGTTAAAACATGGAGTGTACCAAGCCTGTGCATGTGAATTCTCTGTTAGTGTCTTATCGTGAAAATCCTTAGCCGTTGTATCTCTGAATTAGTCAAAACGATTGAATCTAAAAAATCCATATCACCCCAGATTATAAATATAGGAATGTGGCTGCAATGATATCCTGGCCAATGAAACATGATGGCAAGTCTAATAGTCTTAAAATTGTGCTGTCTGCTGTATGTAAATGGATTTCAGAAGAATAAAAATGGAAGAGAGTGGACTGGTGAGGAGGTTAAGAGAGTGGTCTAGGGCAGAGCTAATGATAGCTTGGGCCTGCATGGATGGGGCAGAGGTCTACTCAGCAATAGAATCAACAGTACTTCCTTGGACATTCTATTTTCTCCTCCTGTTATTTTTTACCTCAGCAACTAGCTGTCTGCCCTAATAGCAAGTACTGTTTTTATTATTTTATTCATTGATTCATCTTGTTTGGTTCCACTGTTACTTTTTTTTTTAATCTGTTGTTTCAATTAATTGCAAGCTTTGATGGTTAGAGATACTATTTTTGTTCACAATTATATCTCCAGTGCTCACCAAAATATCTGGCACATGGTAAATGCTTGAAAAATATCTGTTCAGTAATTAAATAATTGGTTACTTGATTGAAGCAAGTGACTGAATGAAAAATGGAAAGATAGAAGAATGAACTGGATTTGAAGAAATAAGGTGAGAGGCATCAAAATGATTGAGTAGCTGGTTATACTTTGAAAAGGGAATGAAGCATACTAGAAGGAAAGACCAAGACATTTAGTTTTGAAATATTTTTAAGACATTCAAATGAAATTATCAAGGAGCAAGTTGGATATTGAAGATTGGAATTATTAGTCTTAGCTTCCCCAAAGTTATCATGAAATGGGAATCCATAATTCCACAAAAATAAAAAAAGACAATTCACCCAAAAGGCTATTTTCATTCATTAATATTTTTGAAGAATCATTAGCAGAGCATGAACTCTGTGATATAATAGCTGTCTCAAAGAGCTTCAGATCTGGTAGAATGTATGAAAGTGTACCTTCAAGAATCTCATGGATTTTGATAAATCAAATGAAGATTATCTGCTTAAAGTAATACCTAATCAGGACTGAAGAAAATCATACTGCTTTACAGACATCAAAGATGGGAATGGTCTACTATTTGCTTGATTTTATTTACCTCTGTCTTCCATACTGTTTTCTAAGCTTTTCCAGGGTTGGAATCCTATCTCATTAATAGGCCCCTAATACCTAATACAGAGTTGGTATTAATAAATATGCACTGAATGAGAAGAGAATAAAATCCCCAGGATCAAATTATTAAAAATATATATATATAGCTACTATCTACTTAATGCATTATAGTTGAAGATTAAAGTGGATATTTATATTTATTTATTTATTATCAAGGGCTTATGGGATGTGAGTAATATTTAACTTTTTAACTTCTAAAAGAGTCCTATTTTCATTTCATTATCAAATTTCTACTGAAGAAATCCACCTGAAATATAGTAGTAACTTTCCTGTTTGCAAAAAATCATTTAATGTCTAATCATATATTGCCCTACTGTTATGCTTATTTAAACTCATATTACATTGATAAGATTAGTCAAGAAATAAAATGCAATTATATGGATGTTAATATCAACATTTTGGTTTTGCAAATCAATATATGGGGGAGCTATGTTTTAAAAAGTCTACAGATGACAGTGAATTGCAAATTTCAATTAGCAAAAGCATAGTTAGTCGATTCTGAGTCAGATATCCCTAGATAGTTAAGTCAGATTTCATTGGTAATATCCAACCTGGCATCCATGCTGAGATTCTTGGCATCGGTGTCAAAATCTGCCATGGCATTCTAGACATTCTTCCTTTGTGTTCTCTGAGAATTGGCTCTGTTCTTATTTTCTGCCATCATCCCAGTGAGAAATTCAGAGAAATTGCCAGATGGCTCATCCTAAGAAGAACTTGGTGTAATCAAGAAGAAATTAGAAATAAAGCAAGCCTTGGCAGAAACCAGTTAGCAAAAATCATTATTGTTTTTGTTTGAAGATCTGTTGTTCTGTTCTCAAAGAGAAAAATGTTAATAGTTCGAAACCAAGATTTCCAAAAAGTGGGGTACCATAATAGTCATTTTATTTTATAGGAAATGCTACTAATTATCTTACATAAAACAAGGTTAGCCTTTAGCACAATGGCAATGTGTGCTTCAAATTGAAAGAAGAAAATCTTTCAAATGATCTCTCTCTCTCTCCAATACTTGATTTATCTCAAATTAAGGGAATTATCAGAAAATTTGATAACTGCACTGTCACTACAGTTTTTGGATTTAAGATCCTTGAGATAGGAACTAAGTCTTTTATGTATGATGATGTACAATGATGTATCATGTTAATACCATTCTTGCTGAAAATTATAAAGGGAAAAATAGAAACACATGAACATTCCTATGAAACTGAAACTGCACGTCCCTTAAATAAACCATTTTACCCAGAAATCTGTATTGATCTTAATATAATTTAATAATAAGGTACTAATATGTGTGTATCATTGTAGTATGTGAAGATCTATAGTATCTCCCAATAATTTACCAAGTCAAATACAAATTCAGGAACTTTAAAATTTTCCTTATTTATATACGTATCCTTGTTTTCCACAACTTCTAACATATCCCACTGTCTACTCTCAGTTTAATGAATGGCACATGTCTTCCCATTACCATACTATTTCCCCTACCTAGAATACATTCCTCCTTAATGCCTAAATCCTATGCTTATTTCATGATTAAGTTTTCCATTAAACTTTTTGAATCCACAGCAACCAAAGATGATTGTTTCTTTACTCTGAAGTCCTTATATAAATATAGATGCACTGTACCAAATTTGCTAATATCCTACTTTGAAATAATCTTTAATACTTCCTAAATATAGCAACAGGCTCACAGAGCTTCCCACTACCAGTCCCTTCCATGTTTTCCTTTAGTCTCTCCTCCAAACACCCCAGATTTCCATATCAGTAACAATTTTGGCTCTTTCTTGCTCTGCATCATTCCCTTGCACTTTAATGCCTATAGGATAAATTATGCAATTTAACACCAGAACAAATTAAAAATCTCATTAAATACAAAAATAATGAATGAGACTAAATGGTAAAAACTATATTTTGATGCATATACATATATGCCTGTACACATATACATATATACCTAGAATAAAACACTGAAAAAATAATACAAAAAGTATGACAGAACCAAAACCAAACATTTCTGTCATGAGTAAATGAAATTAAAGTAGTACTAATTTACCAATTAAATTAAAATAGTCTCAGGTTAGATCTAAAGCAAAACACAACTCTCTCCGAGATACCAATATGAAGTCATCAAGAAGGTAAAAATAGTTCAGGCAAAGATAAACTAGGCAAGTGCATACTTAAAGAATGCGTTACTAGATTTCCAACATCATATACATTAGTGTTGGGGATTGAATCATGTCCCCCACAAAAGACTTACTCAGTTTAATGACAGTTTTAGTCATGTATCAAATTACTTTTTATATAAAATAGTTTATATATAGAAAAGTTATGCTACAGCTTTTCCAAGTATATTAGAAATGTTCAGAATTTCTTTACCTTCCAATATCTGAATTAACTGCTTATTTCATTTGTTAGCTCTCTCACTAATTTTTATAAATTCCTTGCCAGATTAGAGATCTTTAGTAGTATCATATATAAAGCACTCTATAATAGAAACCATTTCATGCATGATTTTTTAAATTCAGAAAGAAATATTCTGAGCATTGTATAGCTGTAGTTTTATTTTTAATATTTTACTTGACATCCCCTAAACATCTTCATTTCAGTGTTTTGGCAAGAATTAATTTTATTTTCTTAAAGATTTTGCAAACTTTTGTTTTTGTGAAGTTACACATTTTGTATATTTTGTTATCTAGTTTGGAGACAACAATTTGCAGTAAATATATTCTATCAAAAAGGTATTTGTACTTTCTTTCCTATAAATACATACCTTTTTGAATAATGTATTATCAAATATAAAAACTGAATCAAACAGTTTCTCATTCCTTTCTAATCTTGATATGCATTTGTTTAACCACAGCTTTGTAGGAGGTATAAGTCACATTGTGTTGGAATATATTTCAACAGATTATTAGGTATTTTTATTATTAGATAAGTGGTCTGAAAGATAGGCTATTTCTTCTAATCATTGTCCACAGTTTATTCATTTTATTAACTAAGTAAACATATATTAATTACTTTCTAGGGGCACAGAATTTCATACTGTGCTTTCAGGTAGCTTCAGTGTATATGAAGTGATAAATCAGTACCACAATGTGCTCACTAATTTTGATTATTTAGGTGTTATTATTCTAAATTATTCAAACTCAAGTGAAATTGCAACCAACCCTAAGCCATGAATAAATATGAATTTATATAACAAAAATTGTAAGTATTCTAGGAGTTCAAAGAATAGATTTAATAAAGAGACTGTGAGTAGCAAATAGACACATTTTAAGGAAAATACTAATCAACTGACATTTAAAGGGAAATAGTCTTTTGCAAAAATATACTCTTCCAACAGTCTCTACTCTTGCTACCAATGGCTCCTCCCTGCCATTTCTCTGGCTTTTTATATAGAAACCTCCTCCATCTAAGGACAACTCAACCAGAGTCATCTGAAAGTGATCCTTCGACTCAAACAGAATACTTAACCAGGTTTCTAAATTTTATTGCATAACAATACCCAGCAACAATATCCTTGGTAATTTAATTCCATACATGGTGATAAAGTTTTTAACAGTTTCCATGAATTTACATGCACTATAATTTTACCTGACAACAATGCCCATCTCAAACCCTATTCTTTGTTTGGCTCTTCTGAAAACTCAGTTATGGCCACATATTACCTACTAATTATGCTTGTGTTTCCAGTCTTTCCCAAGCTATATACTCAAGCTCATGAAATAGCCAACCACACAACTCCTCTCTTACATTTTGTCAGTGATCGCTAGCTTTTCATCAAAATCCATTTGCTTTTCTTCCTGCATACATAGCTGAACCACATTTCCAATCGCCCGTGCAGTTAAGTATTGCCACATCTGTGAGTCCAGCCAATGCTTTGTGAATGAAACTGAAATGTACACTTCTAGATTGAGCTCATAGAAGATCTGTTACATAACAAAGTAAAACTTATTTATATGCAACAATTAAATATTGAGGTCTATACCAGAATCAATGACCTCATGGTCCATAATACTTGCTGCAAGTTTAGCTTCCTATGTCTGTTATATCATCAAGATATGAACCTGCAGTGTTAAAATATATTTTAGCATATTTTTAATGTGTTCTAGCCTGGCCTAATAAATTTTTACACATGGGCAATAATAGTTTTGCAAATTTAACTTTCATTGTCTGAACTCCTTAGTGACACCCATGATGTGTTTGAATTGGCTCACTAAACATTGAGTTCAAAGCACTCTTAGGATTTCTTATTCAATAGAATATTCTAAAAGCCAAAAACTGCAGTTAGGATTCCTGCTGTTTCTCTTGCAGACAGGTTCCTAATTTGTTTTGGGACGCACAAGCCCAAGTCTATAATTTGAAATTGAAAACTGCATAGGAGTGAGCAGAGCATGTGGCTTCATTTTGTTGGCATGGAACGTGGCCAAGGCAACATTGTTTTAGCTTTGGTAGTTCTGGCATGGACTCCCCAGTTTGGCAGGTGGCTTCCAAAATCAATACCTTCCTGGTCACAGTGGATGCACTGAAGTTCTGGAGTGAACATCTGTGGTTACAGCTTGTTTATCTACAGCTTCCTGAGTGAGACAGAAAAATCAGCTTCTTTGAAATCTAACTGGATGGTGAGATTTGACAATCATTCCCTAACGTTTAGCTTAGAGTCTTTTTCCACCCGTCCACTCTTTGTATTAATAAGAACTCTTTCGGCTAGATAGGGTGGGCTCCCTTTTTCACAAATAAGAGCTCTCATCCATGCAGAGGTTTTCTTCCCTGGATCCACTATCCAGCATGCTCCCTTTCATTACATCAGTATCATCTATACCATTTCCTCTGCTTCATCTATACCCAAGGTTTATTTTTATCTTAGTCATTGAACATCACAGCAGACACTGGGGGAAATGAGGCAGAGCTGGCTGATAGGGAAATTATAGGTGTTGGTAATTTAAGCCAATGTTTACTAACCCTACATTTTGCTCTGTTTTATCTATAATTTCTATCTCTTTCCTAGGCACTAGCCATTCTTTATGAAGCTCAAAATATTGAAAGGCCAAACTCCAGTGCTTTATCTTATTGTACCAGAGACATTTTTTTCACGTGGCATAAAGTAGTTCAAAAACTAGAGAAAACGTTTTAAAATGCAACAATTTTGGAAACAATGTTTGGAAATTCAGAACTGTATTGCTTATGGAAAAATGAACTTTCCAAACTCAAATTGGTAAGTTCTATATATTGCACCTTGAGGATATGTAATACTGTTTTGTTGCCTTTTATCTTTTTTTCATTTTAAGTAAAACAACAAAAAAATCACAGCCCTTGGTTCTTCTCTCCAATCACAGGAGAGAGAGATCCACATCAACTCATTTTACACCTAGAGAAAAATATTTCAAATATTGTATTTAGAAAAGGAATCACTTATGAGAATCTTTATTGCACTATTAAAATCATATGATTTATATTGATCTGTTTTTCTTCTGTAAGATGTCTTGCCTATGAGGTTGAGTTTTTTCTGGGTGTAAATATATGTGTGTACATAGGTACAGAGCTGAGGTAACAGTTACAAAGCCATATATATATATATATATATATATATTCATACCTTATTATTTTCAAGAAAAAAAACAAGCCTTATTACCTCATAAAGTGCAAGGAGGTTGGCAGATATTCCAAAAAGAGTATTGAGTGCATACAGAATATGGTCTTTGTATAGTTTTGTACTAGCAGAAGATTTATAATTTTCCAAGATGTAGCTACATTATACTGCATAAAAAGCTGTGTTCAAAATGAACCTCCATTTTCAAGACTTTTACCTGATATTATGCTACAATCCACATACTAACTCCATCTTAGAATTTGAAACCCCTTTGACCCTCCCTTTTTCTTGCTAACAAAATCTAATTACTGTTCTAAATGTCAAATATGAGCTCCTTAAATTGACCTTTATAATCCTTCATTGTCCAGCAGGTAGGTTGGATTATTACTCCCAATTCTTCACTCCCTGTCATTACACACCAATGACATGTGGCTTTGCTACCTTTTCTAATAGAATTAGAGTATACAACCCCCTTCCCATTGACTTTGGACTTGGGCAGATGATTTGCTTTAGCCAATGGAATGTTAATGAGCATCACATGGGCAGAGGCTTTGACTAATTTGACATGAGTTTGACTTCGATTTTTGTGTATCTGCCAATTGAAAAAGCATACACAAGTAATCACTGGTCCCAGAAAGACTGATATAACAAGCCAAAGTGATCCCAACTAGCACTTGGAACAGAGCTGCTTTAGCTGACCATGAGAAAAATATTCATTTTCGTAAGTCACTGATATTTCAGAGTACAGTATTATTGTAGTAGAAACCTAACTAATTTACTGGGCCTAACTGCATTTTTCAGTCTTACTTTTTACTCATCTTTTCAAGTGTTTCACTATAATGAAGTCAAATGTTTGCTACTTCACACATATACTTTTACTTCATCGCATTGACACCTTTGCTGAAATGTGCCTTATATCCAGAATACCACTCTCCAATAAAATTTTCTACAGTGATGGTAATCTATAATTTGCATTGATAAATATGGTAGCCTTAGGTCACATGTAGCTATTGAGCACTTGAAATTGGCTAGTGTGATTGAGGAACTAAAATTAATTTGATTTAATTATAAATGAATTTAAATTATATGACATTCATCCTGTTGCCACCAAATTCAACAGCACAGATTATAGAACTCCTGTACTCCTAATTTTTCATATCTTACCCATCCTTCATATTTCAAATATAAAGTCATCTCGTATGTTAATATTTTCCAAGTCTCCCATTTAAAAAGGATCTCTCCCATCTTGAAACCTCTCATAATATTTCATTGAGTACTTGCTTAACTTTCTCCATTTTGTTAATGAGGCATTTATTTAAGTGTGTAATTTCCTTTGTTAGACCATTAGTTTCTTGAAGGCAAAATTGGGCTAAAATATCTAGATACCTAGAACAGGACCTCAGAAATAAAATATATTCATTGAAATAACTAAATTGTCGTTAAGCGATCACTGAATGAAATTATTTTGGTTTGGAAACCGATATTCTTTTTACAAATTAATCATGTCTTCTATTATTGAAATTAAACATTAATATGTATTAATGCCTTTCAATAGAAAAATAGTTATTTTCTAAAACTATGAATAGAAGATAAAATTCTTGAGAATGAATATCATATTCCAATGTATTTGACATTCAAGGGCAAAAAAATAATTTTGAATATTAAGTTCTAGTTCCATGTTGCATTCTCATTTATCAAATATCCACATATTACATGGCTACTGATTTTGTAAATTTTGTTTTTTATAATCAGAAATTTCAAAATGTGGAAATATTAGAAAGAGAAAGAAAATTTTCCCTATATGTTCTATCTACATTTTGATTAAAAAACCTAATGAAATTTACTGAAATTTATTAATGAATTTAATAAAAATGAAACCATTTTAAGTGTACAGTTTGCTAAGTTTTTCAAGTGATTCACCCATGTAATTACCATCACAATCAAGGTATAGAACATTTTTCATCACCCAAGAATGAATTCCCAGCTTCCATGGTCTCAGATACAAATAGAAATGCTTTCTGCCACCATTGACTAGATACAGTGTGTCCTTTCAATAGTTTGATAATCATTCATTTTCCATATTGTTCATTGATTTCCTATTTCTTTGAATTCTGCCCTGATCTATATTTTTCCTTTCTTATACTTACTTTTGATTTAATTTTCCTTTCTACTTCAGTTTCTTAAGATGAAAACTTAGATATTGATTTGAGAATTTTTTAATATTAGAATTGTAATGCTATAAATTTCCCTCTAAGAACTGCTTTGGTTGCACCTCACATATTTTATACTGTGTTTTCCTTACCAGGTAGTTCTACATATTTACTAATTTCCTTGCAATTTCTTCCTCCTTGACTTGCAAAGTTCTTTAGAAGTGGATTTTTAAAAATATTTCAAGTTATTTATGGATTTTCCAGAAATCCTTCTGCTATTTATTTCAAATTTATTTCTCTTGTGGTCAGGGAGCTACTGCAAATTAATTCCATCTCTTTAAGATTATTGAGTATAGTCTTATTCACAGCATATGGTCTATCTTAATGAATGTTCCATATATTCTTCAAGAGAATGTGCTTTCTCCTGTTGTTTGATGAAGTATAATAAAATAGCAAATAGATAAAGATGGTTGATAATATATTTTTAGCTTTGTTCCATCCTTACTGGTTTTCCATCTGATATATCAATAACTGATAAATAACTGGTAAGATATCCAACTATATTTATGGATTTGCCTATTCCTTTCAGGTCATTCAGTTTTCTGTTTTTTGATGTTCTGATATTAGATGTATTCGCAGTAGGATTTTTATGTCTTCTTGATGAACTGACACCTTTATCATTAAAGAGTGCCTCCTTATCCTGGTAATATTCCTCCTTTTGAAATTTATATTGACTGATATAAATATAGCCACTTGAGTTTTCTTATGATTAAAATATGCATGGTTCAAGGGCAGGGCAAGATGCGGGAATGGTGAGGTGTGTGTTTTAGTTACTCCTCTGGGGCAGCTGGTAGATAGTCAGGACATGTGTGGAATAGGTGCTGCAGAGGAATATGATTTTGGACACATATCATAAAACACTCTCCAGCTGAGATCAGTGAAATCTGTAAGTTCTCATGGCCTAGGAGGTCTGTGCCACTCCCTGCCAGGCACAGCACTGTTTTGCAGCTGGTCTCCCAAGGGAGTAAGGGCCATAGGTGCTGGGAACCAGGAGGGAGAACTGCACTTGCAGCACTGATTAACAAACTCAGATTACTGAACAAAAACTCCAACCATAGATAAACTGAGACCAGACCCTGGAGAATCTGGGAGCAGTCAGCCCACTGAAGAGGAGAAAGGGATAGCAAAAATAGCAGAAACAACAGCAACAACAAAAAAACTACAGAGACTTTTGGAGTTGGGGGTGAACATAAAACAGAGATGGGCTGTGCTCAAACAAAATCAGGCACATATGTAAACCCAGGGGGCCAGGGCCCTTCTCTGAAAAGCCAGTTTTTCTGGTTACATGTTTGCTATTCAATTGCCCTCCAATGCCTTGTTTTTGCATTTCAGCAGCCCATTAGAATTGCAAGGCCAGAAATAAAGGGCTTTTCTTTAAATAGTTTATATTGGGCCTTTCTTTTTCTTTTTCTTTTTCTTCTTTTTTTTTTTAAAAAAAAAAAAAAAAACTATTGTAAGTAACCCATTACAGAGAGCCTCAAAGACTTGCAATTTGGGCCCAGGCAAGAGGAGAGCTAAGATAGCCCTGAGAGACAAAGCAATAAGCCCAGTGGGGAAGAAAATTTGCTAAAGACCATAACTGCCCCAAGAAAAGGGGGGTATATCCAGCTCCAGTGGCAGCATTCCTCTGGGGAACAAAGACCAGAGGGGCTGGAATTCAGAAACCAGCTTCAGTCAGCCATGCCCCATGAGCAACAAAAGAACAAGTATATAAATGGAATCTCCTCAAAATTAAACACTTTTATACATCAAAGGACTTTGTCAGAAAGGAGGAAAGGCAGCCTACATAATGGGAGACAATATTTGGAAACCACATATCAGATAGGGATTTAATATCCTGAATATATAAAGTGATCTTACAACTCAACAACAGATAAACAACCCAATTAAAAATGGGCAAAAGACATTGACAGACACTTGTCTGAATAGAAAATACAAATGGCTCAAAAACATATGAAAAAATGCTCAACTTCACTTGTTATTAGGGAAATGCAAATCAAAACCACAATGAGATATCATCTCACACCTACCAGAATGACCATTATCCAAAAAACAGAAAATTACATGATGGAGAGGATGTGGAGAAAGAGGCACACTTATTCCCTGTTGGTGGGAACGTAGACTGGTGCAAC
Organism: Choloepus didactylus; assembly: GCF_015220235.1. Classification (NCBI taxonomy): domain Eukaryota; kingdom Metazoa; phylum Chordata; class Mammalia; order Pilosa; family Megalonychidae; genus Choloepus; species Choloepus didactylus. Next base: position 23,734,788 of record NC_051308.1, read on the forward strand.
CACTCTGGAAGACAGTGTGGCAGTTCCTCAGGAAGCTAAGTGTAGATTTGCCATATGACCCAGCTATTCCATTACTAGGTATATACTCAGAGGAACTGAAAGTTAATACAGGAACAGATATTTGTAAACTGATGGCTATTGTGCCATTATTCACAATACCAAGAGATGGAAACAACCCAAATGTCCATCAATGGAAGAGTGGATAAACAAACTGTGGTGCATACACATGATAGATTATTATGCAGCTGTAAGACAGAACAAAAACATAGAACATATAATAACATGGATGAACCTTGAGGACATCATATTGAGTGAAGTTAGTCAGAAACAAAAAGACAAGTTCTATGGTCTCACTAATATGAACTAACATCAGTAAGCAAACTTTAAGAGTTAAAAGCTGAAAACACAGGCTACCAGGAGATAGATAGAGGGTAAAGATAGGGCATTTGATGCTGAAGCACCACAGAATGTTCAGCAGGATTGATTGTATAGATCCAGAAATAGATAGCATCCAGAAATAGGCAGCATAATACTGTGTGATGGTAGCACAATATTGTAACTACACTGAACAAAGATGTCCATGAGTAAAGCTGAAAGAGGTGGGCTAGGAGCATGAATGATACTTGAGGTAAAGATCAAAGATAAAGACTGGAAGTGTTTAACTTAGTAAAAACTGGAGTGGTCAAGGATTGTGACTAAATGTATAAATATAAAACTGTTCTTGCATGTGGGAGAACAAATGAAAGTCAACCACGCAGAGTGTTGGAAAGGGGATGGTATTGTGGAAAAAGTATAATCAAAGCAAACCAGATTCTATGGTCGACAGTAACACTGTAATATTTTTCCATTAAATGTAACAAAGGCAATATACCAAGGCTAAATGTGTATGAGAGGGGGATATAAAGGGAGGGATGCGGGATTCTTGCTAGTGGTGTTGTCTGACCCTACTATTGTATTGTATGATATTTTATCTTTTCATTATCTTTTTTATTATATGTTAAAACCTTTTTTTCACCATAATCAATATGTTCAAGTGCTGACTGTAGTGATAAATGCACAACTGTATGATGATACCATGAACAACTGACGGTACATTGTGGATAATTATGTGGTTTGTGAATATTTATTTTTTATGGAAAAATATAAATAGGGATAAAGGTGCTGGGGAAAACATGGAGAGAAGGATGTACATATTTACTGTCAGTTGGGTAGAATGGTATAGCCTTTCTGGAGGACAGTGGTGTGGTTCCACATGAAGCTAAGTATGTGGGCGTCATAAAGTCCTGCAACCTCATTAGGGGCATTAGGGACATGACTGGACATTTGCACACTGGTGTTTATGAGAGAGTATGCATGATCTGCAATGGGTAGAGGTGGCCTAAGAGTACATCGACTGAGGAATAGAATGATGAACTGTTGTGTGTGCATACAATGGAATACTGAGCAACTGCAAGAAGGAATGAAGCTGTGAGACATTCAATGAAGAGAATGGAACCTGTAGACAGTATTTGAGTGAACTAAGCCAAAACAAAGGCAAAAACTATAGTGCCTCACAAATATGGACTAACTACCATGTGTAAACTCAAAATTGAATCTTAGAGCACAGCTTATCATGGCAATGCTTATTGTAATGGTCCCTGAACTGTGAGCTCTTAGAGCAGCCAAATCTATTCCTCAATTGTTATGGCTGTCTCCAAACTCTGAGATGCTGATCCCTTTGTGTATAACCTGATTGGTCTCTAGAACATTGAGAATCTGAGTGACACCTGAAACTCAGAGGTACAACTCAGCAGATATGAATGTCAGTATTAGAACATATAGCAACTGTTAAAAAAAGCTGAAAAAGAGTCCAGACTTCAACTGGAGATATGAATGAAGCAGATGTGGTTAGGACTAGGGCAAATTGGGCCAAAGGGTAAAGGACAATACTGACAGCACTTTTTAAAACCTCAAATTCCATGTGAGACCAAGGGAAGAGATGGTTGGTTGGTGCAAGAGCTATATTTCCTAAACAATTTAACTCATACAGTTTGCTCAAACACCATAATTACATGGAACTTTTAATAGGAAGTGAGATTTGGTAGGTTTGCATAGGTTAGTGTGAAATAGTGACACATCCCAAAGTAATTTGGGCAGAGAATAAACATATATATACAGAGCCCCCTGAGGAGGTGGGGGAAAATTCAGAGGTGTGGGGCTTCCTCACCTGGACTGTTGCTGATATTCTCACAAATATTGAGGACCTACGGTTTGATGTGCTGAGTCCTCGATCATGGAACTTGCCCTTATCAGGCTTGTTACTGCAAAGGATAGGCTAAACCTGCTTATAATTGTGCCTAAGAGTATCCCACTGAGTACTGCTTTGTTGCTCAGATGTGTCCTTCTCTCTCTAGCTAAGCCAACTCAGTGGGTGAACTCACTGCCCTCCCCTCTACACAGGATCTGACTCCCAGGGGTGTAAATCTCCCTGGCAACATGGGATATGACTCCAGGGAATGAATCTGGACTGGACATTGTGGGATCGAGAACATCTTGACCAAAAGGCGATGCAAAATGAAACAAAACAAAGTTTCAGTGGCTGAAAGATTCCAAAAGGAGTCGAGAGGTCACTGGTGGGCACTCTTATGCACTATGTAGAACCCTTTTTCGGTTTTAGTGCAGTGAAATAGCTAGAAATAAATACTTACAACTATCAAACTACAGTTGTATAGGAATGCAGCTTACAAGGGGTGACAGTGTGGTTGTGAAAGCATTTTGGATTGCAGTCCTTTTATTCAGTGTATGCATGGATGAGTAGGAAAATGGCGACAAAAAACTAAATGAAAAATAGCGGGGATGATTTGGGTGTTCTTTTTTACTTTTATTTTTTATTCTTTTTTTCATTTTTTTCTGGTACAAGGAAAATGTTAAAAAAAGAGACTGGGGTGATGACTGCACAACTATATGATGGCACTGTGAAGAAATGATTGTACACTTTGGATGATTGTATGGTATGTGAATATATCTCAATAAAAATGAATTTAAAAAAACAAATGGCATAACTTATGGGAATGAAGAGCATAGTGCAGGAGATGAAAAAGACAATGAAGGGATACAACAGTATATTTGAAGAGGCAGAAGAAAGGATCAGTGAATTGGAAGAAAAGACTTTGAATTCACACACACAAAAGAAGAGATGGTGAAAAGAATGGAAAAATATGAGCAGGGTCTTAGGGAGATGCGTGACAACATGAAGCACATGAATATTCATGTTATGGGTGTCCCAGAGGGAGAAGAGAGGAGAAAATGGGCAGAAAGAGTAATAGAATAAATAGTCACTGAAAACTTCCCAACTGTTATGAAAAACAGAAAACTACAGATTGAATAAGTACAGCATACCCTAAACAGAATAGATCCCAATAGACCTACTCCAAGACACTTACTGATCAGATTGTCCAATGTCAAAAACAAAGAGAATTCTGAAAGCAACAAGAGAAAAACAATCCATCACATACAAGGAAGCTCAATAAGACTATATACAGATTTCTCCACAGAAACCATGGAGGCAAGAAGACAGTGGTATCATATATTTAATATACTGAAAGACAAGAACTGCCAAACAAGAATTATATATCTGGCAAAACTGTCCATCAAAAATGAGGAAGAAAACCCTGAGATGTTGATCTCTTGGTACATAACCTGATTGGTCTCTGGAACATTGGATGTCTGTGTGACACCTGAAACTCAGAGCTAGAGCTTGGAAGATATGAATGTCAGTATTAATGCATACAGCAAATTATTAAAAAAAAAAAAAAAAAGCTGAAAAAGAGCCCAGCCTTCAATTAGAGATATGAATGTAACAGATCTGGTTAAGACTAGGACAAATTGGGCTAAAGGGTAAAGTTTGAAACTTTCTGTTAAAACCTCAACTTCCATGTGAGACCAAGGGAAAAGATGTTCATTTGGTATAGGATCTATATTTTCTAAACAATATAACTTCCACAGTAAGTTTGTTCAAACACCACAATTACATGGAACTTTGAATAGGAAGTGAGATATGGTAGGTCTGTATAAGTTAGAGTGAAATAGCAACACATTCCAAAGTAATTTGGGTGGAGAATAAAAATATATAATCGGGGCCCCCCTGAGGAGCTGGGGAAGGATGCGGAGATGTTGGACTTCCTCGCCTGGATCGTTGCTGATGCTGTCACAATACTGGGGACTGATGGTTTGATGTGCTGAGCCCTCTGTCTTGGAGCTTGCCCCTATGAAGCTTATTACTGCAAAGGAGAGGCTAAACCTCCTTATAATTGTGTCTAAGAGTCTCCCTGTGAGTGCCTCTTTGTTGCTCAGATATGGCCCTCTCTCTCTAACTAAGCCACCTTGCTGGGTGATCTCGCTGCCCTCCCCCCTACGTGGGTGTAATTTACAGCCCTGACTCCCAGGGGTGTAAATCTCTCTGACAATGCAGGATATGACTCCTGGGGTTGAATCTGGACCCAGCATTGTGGGATTGAGAACATCTTCTTGACCAAAATGGGGATGCAAAATGAAATGAAATAAAGGTTCAGTGGCTGAGAGATTTCAAATGGAGTCCAGAGGTCACTCTGGTGGACACTCTTATGCACTACATAGATGACACTTCTTAGGTTTTAATGCATTGGAATAGTGAGAAGTAAATACCTGAAACTACCAAACTCCAACCCAGTACCTTGACTCTTGAAGACAATTGTATAACAATGCAGATTACAAGGGGTGACAGTGTGATCATGAAAACCTTGCGGATCACACTCCTTTTATTTAGTGTATGGATGGATGAGTAGATAAATGGGGACAAAAAGTAAATGAAAAATAGGGTGGGATGGGGGAGATGATTTGGGTGTTCTTTTTTATTTTTATTTTTTATTCTTATTCTAATTCTTTCAGGTATAAGGAAAATGTTCAAAAATAGATTGGGGTGATGAATGCACAACTATATGATGGTATTGTGAACAGTTGATTGTACACCATGGAAGACTGTATGGTATGTGAATATATTTCAATAAAAGTGAATTTAAAAAATGAGGAAGAGATTAAAATATTTTCAGACAGACACGAGGAGTCTGTTAATAAGAGACCAGCACTACAAGAAATACTAAAGGGAGTGCTGCAGGCTTATAAGAAAAGACAGGAGAGAGAAGTTTGGAGAAGAGTATAGAAATGAAGATTATCATGAAGGGTAAAAGGAGAGAAAGGAAAAAATAAGACATAACATATAAAATCCAAAAGACAAAATGATAGTAGAAAGTACTGCTCTTACAGTAATAACACTAAATGTTAATGGATTAAACTCCCTAATAAAAAGACACAGACTGGCAGAATGGATTAAAAAACAGGACCCATCTATATGCTGTCTACAAGAAACTAATTTTAGACACTAGGAAATAAATAGGCTGAAAGTGAAAGGTTGGAAAAAGATATTTCATGCAAACAACAACCAGAAAAAACTGGGAATAGCTGTATTAATATCAGACAATTTACACTTCAAAAGAAAACAATTAAAAGAGCAAAGGACACTACATATTAACAAAAGGGTCAATTCATCAAGAAGACATAACAATCATAAATATTTATGCACCAAGCCAGCATGCCCAAAAATTCATGAGGCAAACACTGAGAACACTGAATGGAGATGTAGATACCTCTCCAATAATACTTCAATACACCACTGTCACCATTGGATAGAATCTCTAGACAGAGGATCAGTAAAGAAATGGAGATGTTGACTTGTACAATAAATGAACTATACTTGACAGATATTTATAGAACACTACACCCCACAACTGCAGGATACACATTTTTCTCAAGTGTTCATGGAACATTCTCTAGGATAGACCACATGTTGGGTCACAAAGCAAGTCTCAACAAATTTAAAAATATTGATATTATAGAAAACACTTTTTTAGATCACAATGGAATGATGTTGGAAATAAATCAAAGGTAAAAGATTATAAAATTCACAAATATATGAAGGCTAAACAACACACTCTTAGAAAACCAGTGGGTAAAGGAAGAAATTACAAGAGAAATTACTAATTACCGTGAAGAAAATGACAATGAAAACACAACAGGTCCAAACTTATGAGTTGCAGCAAAGGCAGTGCTGAGGGGGGAAATATATTGCCCTAAATGCCAATATTAAAAGAAAAGAGAGCAAATATTGAGGAATTAAGTATACACCTGGAGGAACTAGAGAAAGAATAGCAAACTAACCCCAAAACTTACAGAAGGAAAGAAATAACAAAGATTAGAGCAGAAATAAATGAGTTTGATAATAGAAAAACAATATAGAGAGAGCATCAACAAAACCAGAAGTTGGTTCTTTGAGAAAATCAACAAAATTTATAGACCACTACCTAGGCAAACAACAGCGCAAAAAAAAAAAAAAAAAAAAAGACAGCGAGGGAGGGAGAGAGAGAGAGAGAGAGAGAGAGAGAGAGAAAGAGGAAAGAGAGAGAGGGAGGATGTAAATAAATGCAATCAGAAATGGGAAAGGAAACATAAGTACTGACCCTGCAGAAATAAAGGAGATAATGAGAAGATACTATGAGCAACTATATGCTAATAAATTAGACAACTTAGATGAAATGGACAGCTTCCTAAAATAGCATAAACAACCAACATTGACCCAACAAGAAAAAACAACCTCAACAAACCAATCACAAGCAAAGAGATTGAATCAGTCATTAAAAAGCTCCCAATTTTCTACTCATCCATCCATACACTGGACAAAGGGGAATGTGATCCACATGGCTTTCCCCTCATAAGCTGCATTGTCACCCCTCATAAGCTACAGTGTTATACAATCGTCTTCAAGATTCAAGGGTTCTGGGTTGTAGTTTGATAGTTTCAGGTATTTACTGCTAGCTATTCCAATTCATCAGAACCTAAAAAGGGTTATCTATATTGTGCATAAGAGTGCCCACCAGAGTGACCTCTCGGCTCTTTTGGAATCTCTCTGCCACTGAAACTTATTTCCTTTTACATCCCCCTTTTGGTCAAGAAGATGTTCTCCATCCCACGATGCCAGGTCTAGATTCCTCCCTGGGAGTCATTTTCCACATTGCCAGGGAGATTTACACCCCTGGGTGTCAGATCCCACTTAGTGGGGAGGGCAGTGCTTTCACCTGCCAAGTTGGCTTAGCTAGAGAGAGAGGGCCACATCTGAGCAACAAAGAGGCAGTCAGGAGGAGACAGTTAGGCACAATTATAAGCAGGCCTAGCCTCTCCTTTGCAGTAACAGTCTTCCCAAGGGTAAGTCCAGTGATAAAGGGCTCAGCCCATCAAACCACCAGTCCCCAATATCTTTGAGGACATTAGCAACCATTGAGGTGGGGAAGCCCAACAACCCTGCATTCTACCCCAGCTCCTCAGGGGGGCTCTGCATATTTTTTTCATTTTTTTTAATTAACTATTAACTGTATCCAAAAAAATTTTAAACAAAACTTACAATTAAAAAAAAAACATTTCAAACAAACCAACACAAAGGAAAAAGAAAAAGACCACTAACATAATATAACTACTTTACTTCCAACATGTTCCTACTCTACCTTAAGAAAGTAATCTAATATAGTAACATTTCTGTGAACTTGTTCCTACCATACCCACCAGAAATTAACAAACCATAGTCATTTCTGGGCATTCCCAGAACCTTAAATTTACCCATGATAGCTTTTCTCTTCTTATTGGGTTATCGTTCCCCCTTCACTAATTGCTCTCTATTGCTAGGTCCCCTACATTCTACATTATAAACCATTTATTTTACATTTTTCAATGTTCACATTAGTGGTAGCATATAATATTTCTCTTTTTGTGCCTGGCTTATTTCACTCAGCATTATGTCTGCAAGGTTCATCCATGTTGTCATATGTTTCATGACATCGTTCCTTCTTATTGCCGTGTAGTAGTCTATCGTGTGTATGTACCACATTTTATTTATACATTCATTTGTTGAAGGACATTTGGGTTGTTTCCATCTCTTATCAAAAAAAAAAATAAAGACAAATATATAATGGGGGGGCGGATAAGGATATGGGATGTTTTGGGTGTTCTTTTAAATTTTTATCTTTATTTTTTCTTCATAAAAAATAATAATAATGAAAATGTTCAAAAATTGATTGTGGCAATGAATGCACAACTATATGATGATTCTGTGAGCCATTGATTGTATACTTAGGATGGATTATATGGTGTGTGAATATATCTCAATAAATTGCAATTTAAAAAAAAAAAAAGCTTCCCAAAAAGAAAACCCCAGGACCAGATGGCTTCACATGTGAATTGTACCAAGCATTCAAGAAAGAGTTGGTAGCAATCCTGTTCAATCTCTTCAAAAAAACTGAAGTGGAGGGAAAGCTACCTCTCTCCTTCTATGAAGCCATCATCACCCTAATACCAAAGTCAGAAAAAGATACTACAAAAAAAGAAAATTACAGATCAATCTCTTTAATGAGTATAAATGCAAAAATTCTCAACAAAATACTTGCAAATCAAATCCAGCAGCACATTAAAAGAATTATACACCATGACCAGGGGGGTTTATTCCAGGTATGCAAGGCTGGTTCAACACAAGAAAATCAATTAATGTAATACACCTCATCAATAAATCAAAGCAAAAGAAATCCATGATCATCTTGATCAATACAGAAAAGGCATTTGACAAAACTCAACATCCTTTCTTGATGAAAACACTTCAAAAGATAAGAATAGAAGGGAATTTTCTCAATATGATAATGGCAGTATACTAAAAAACCACCACTAACCTTGTACTCAATAGGGCGAGACTGAAAGCTTTCCCTCTAAGATGAGGAAGAAGACAGGGATGCCCACTGTCAACATTGTTATTCAACATTGTGCTGGAAGTTCTAGCTAGAACAATTAGGCAAGAAAAAGAAATAAAAGGCATCCAAATTGGAGAGGAAGAAGTAAAACTTTCACTCTTTGCAGACAACATGATTCCATATGTAGAAAATCCAGAAAAATCTACAGCAAAGCTATTAGAACTAATCAATGATTACAGAAAAGTGGCAGGCTACAAGATTAACAACCAAAAATCTTTAGGGTTCTTATCACAAATAATGTGCAACAAGAGGAAGAATCAAGAAAAAAAATCCATTTACAAGAGCAACCAAAAGAATCAAGTATTTAGGAACAAACTTAATGAAGGCCACAAAAGACCTATACAAAGAAAACTATAAGAAACTGCTAAAAGAAATCGAACAGGACTTAAAAAAAATGGAACAACATACCATGTTCATGGATTGGAAGACTAAATATAATTAAGATGTCAATTCTACATAAACTGATTTAAAAATTCAATGCAATTCCAATTAAAATCACAACTTATTTTGCAGAAATAGAAAAACTAATAACCAAATTTATTTGGAAAGGCAAAGTGCCCCAAATAGCCAAAAATATCTTGAGAAAGAGGAATGAAGTGGGAGGTCTCACACTACTTGACTCTGAAGCACATTACAAAGCTACAGTAGAGATACTGACCAATGGAATCGAATTGAGTGTTCAGAAATAGACACTGTCATCTATGGACAATTGATCTTTGATAAGGCAGTCAAGCCAAAGCAACTGTGACAGAGCAGCCTCTTCAATAAATGGTGTTTGGAGAACTGGATATCCATTTCCAAAAGAATGAAGGAGGAATCCTGTCTCACACTTTATACAAAAATTAACTCTAAATGAATCAAAGACCTAAACATTAATGCCAAGACCATAAGACTCTTAGAATTATATGTAGGGCAATTTCTTAAAGATCTTGTGATAGGAGGTGGTTTCCTAGACCTTACATACAAAGCATGAACAACCAAAGAACAGACAAATAGGATCTCCTCAAACTTAAACACTTTTGTACATCAAAGGACTTTGTCAGAAAGGTAAAAAGGCAGCCTACACAATGGGAGACAATATTTGGAAACCACATATCAGATAAGGATTTACTATCCCGAATATATAAAGCGATCCTACAACTCAACAACAGACAAACAACCCAATTAGAAAATGGGCAAAAGAATGGACAGATACTTTTCTGAAGAGGAAATACAAATGGCTCAAAAACATATGAAAAAATGCTCAACTTCACTTGCTATTAGGGAAATGCAAATCAAAACCACAATGAGATATCATCTCACACCTTCCAGAATGACCATTATCCAAAAAACAGAAAATTACAAGTGATGGAGAGGATGTCAAGAAAGAGGCACACATATTCTCTGTTGGTGGGAATGCAGACTGGTGCAACCACTCTGGAAGACAGTGTGGCAGTTCCTCAGGAAGCTAAGTATAGATTTGCCATATGACCCAGTTATCCCATATACTTAGAGGAACTGAAAGTTAATACGGGAACAGACATTTGTAAACCGATGCTTATTGTGGCATTATTCACAATACCAAGAGATGGAAACAGCCTGAATGTCCATCAATGGATGACTGGATAAACAAACTATGGTACATACACATGATGGACTATTACGCTGTTGTAAGAAAACAAAGACGTGGAATACATAATAATGTGGATGAACCTTGAGGACATCATCTTGAGTGAAGTTATCCAGAAACAAAAAGACAAATACTGTATGGTCTCATTAACATGTACTAACATTAATAAGCAAACTTTGAGAGTTAAAAGCTGAAAACACAGGCTACCAGGAGATGAAAAGAGGGTAGAGATCGGGAATTTGATGCTGAAGGACTACAGAATGTTCAGCAGGACTGACTGTATAGATCCAGAAATACATAGCATAATACCGTGTGAAGATAGCACAACATTGCAACTACACTGAACAAAGATGTCCACGAGTAAAGCTGAAAAGGTGGGCTAGGGGCATGGATGACTCTGAGGTATAGATAGAAGATAAAGACTGGGACCATTTAACTTAGTAAAGACTGGAGTAGTCAAGGATTGTGACTAAATATACAAATATAAAACTGTTCTTGCATGTGGGAGAAAAAATGAATGTCAAGCATGCAGAATGTTGGAAAGGGGATGGTATTGTGGAAAAAATAAAATCAAAGCAAACTGGAGTCTATGGTCAACAATAACACTGCAATATGCTTCCATTAAATGTAACAAAGGCAATACTCCAAAGCTAAATGTGTATGAGAGACGGATATAAGGGAGGGGTATGGGATTCTTGATAGCTGTGTTGTTGTCTGACCCTATTATATTGTATGATATTTTATTTTTCTATTATCTTTTTTATAATTCATTAAAAGATAAAACTTCTTTTTCATAGTAATCAATATGTTCAGCTGCTGTGGTGATAACTGCACAACTGTTTGATGGTGCCATGAACAACTGATTGTACACTGTGGATGATTGTATGGTATGTAAATATAGCTCTATAAAATTGCATGGAAAAATTTAAACAGGGATGAAAGTGCTGGAGAGGACATGGAGAGAGGGATGTACGTATATGCTGTTGGTTAGGAGGTAGAATGGTACAGCCTTTCTGGAGGACAGCGGGGTGGTTCCACTGGAAGGTAAGTATGTGGGTGCCATAAGGTCCTGCAGCCTCATTAGGGGGCATTTACTTGGAGGATCTGAGAGCAGGGACATGGATGGACATTTGCACACTGGTGTTTGTGGAGACAGTATGCATGATTTATAGTGTGTGGAGGTAGCCTGGGGGTGCATCAACTGAGGAATGGGTGGTGGGCTGTTGTGTGTGCATGCCATGGAATGTTGAGTAACTGCAGGAGGGGGTGAGGCTGTGGGGCACACAGCAGGGTGAGTGGATCCTGTGAACAGCATTTTGAGTGAACTACACCAGAAATGTGCAGGCACTGTAGTGCCTCACCAGTGTGGACTAACTACAATGTGTAAACTTATAATTGAACCTTAGGGCACAGCTTATCAGAGGAATGCTTGTTGTGGTGGTCCTTGGATTGTGAGCTCTTACAGTGGGTTATGGTGGCTGTGTCCAGATTCCAAGATGCTGATCCCTTTGTGTGTGACCTAGTTAATCCCTGGGGCGTTGGGTGTCTGTGTGATGCCTGAAGCTCATGGCTACAGCTCGGCAGATATTAATGTTGGTATTGGCACATATAGCAACTGTTGGAAACACTGTAGGGGAGTCTGGACTTCAACTAGAGATATGAATGATGCAGATGTGGTTGGGGCTAGGGCAGGTCAGCCAAGGGGTGGGGGGGGGGCAGTAATGACTGCAATTTGAGGCTTTGGGTTCCATGTGAGGCCAAGAGAAGAGACGTTTGGTTGGTGCAAAATGTATATTTCCTAAACAATTTGGCTTGTATGGTTTGTTTGGATACCATGATTACAAGGAACTTTTACCAGGGAGTGGGACCTGGTGGGTTTGCATTGGTTGGTGTGAAATAGCAACACATCCCAGGGTGGTTTGAACAGAGAATAAAAATATATGCCCGGGGCCCCCCTTTGAAGCTGGGGAAAGATGCATAGGTGTTGGGCTTCCATACCTGGATTGTTGCTGATGTTCTCACAAACACTGGGGACTGGTTGTTTGGTGTGTTGGGACTTGCCATTGTGGGGCTCGTTGCTGCAAAGGAGAGGCTAACCCTGCTTGTAGTTGTGCCTGGGAATCTCCCCCTGAGTATTTCTTTGTTGCTGCTCAGATGTGGCTCTCTCTCTCTAGCTGGGCCAGCTCGGCGGGTGGGCTCACTGCCCTTCCCCCTGTGTGGGACCTGACTCCCAGGGGTGTAAATCTCCCTGGCAACACAGGATATGACTCCCAGGTATGAGGCTGGACTCGGCATCGTGGGATTGAGGGCATCTTCTTGATCGGGAGGGGGATGCAAAATGGAGCGAAGTGGAGTGTCAGTGGCTGAGGGATTCTGGGTGGGGTCAGGAGGTCACTCTGGTGGGTGTTCTTGTGTACTATATAGATAATCCTTTGTAGGTTTTGATGCGTTGGAGTGGCTAGAAGTAAATACCTGAAACTATCAAACTGCGACCCAGTGGCCTTGACTCCTGAAGATGGTTGTATGGCAATGTAGCTTGCAGTGGGTGGCAGTGTGCTTGTGGGGGCTTTGTGGATTGCATTCCCTTTGTCCGGTGTGTGGATGAATGGATAGAAGAATGGGGACAAAAAACTAAATGAAAAATGGGGGGGGGGATTTGGGTGTTCTTTTCTCTTTTATTTTTTATTCTTATTTTTACTTTTTCTGGTGCAAGGAAAGTGTTCGGAAGGTGGATTGGGGTGATGGATGCACAGCTATGTGGTGGTGCTGTGGACAGTTGATTGTACACTTTGGATGACTGTATAGTGTGTGAATGTATCTCAATAAAATTGAATTAAAAAAAACAGATAAAGAAGCTACAAGAAAGGAAAACTACAGGCCAATCTCCCTCATGAATATAGATGCAAAAAGTCTCAACAAAATACTTGCAAATTATATCCAAAGGCACATTAAAATAATTATACAGCACGACCAAGTCAGAAACATTCCTGGCATGCATGGGTGGTTCAAAATAAGAAAATCAATCAATGTAATACAACGTATTAACAAATTGAAATGGAAAAATCAAATGATCATCTTGATTGATACTGAAAAAGCGTTCAACAAAATTCAGCATCCCTTATTTATAAAAATACTTCAAAAAGTAGTAATTGAGGGAAACATCCTCAATATGATAAACAGCATATATGAAAAACCCACAGCATTGTGATTTCTTTAGATAATCTCTAGACATATGTTTTCCAGTATAGTAGCCACTATTCAAATGTGGTGATTGAACACTCAAAATATGGTTAGTCCACATTTAGAGATACTGCATGTCTAAAATATGTACTGGATATCTGGGATTTAGTACAAAAAAAAGGATGTAACATGACTTCTTAGTTTATATTGATTACATGTTGCAATGATATTTTGGATATATTATGTTACATAAAATTACATTGTTAAAATTAATCTCACTTGCTTCTTTTTTTAATGTGACTATTTGAATATTTAAAAATATACATGTGGGTTATTATTTTCCTATTGGACAGTACTGCTCTGCTATAATAGAAAAAAATACAAAACTTCTGATCAGTTAAACCTTTATCAGTACTATAATTTTAGCTCACCAATATGAACTTTTAGAGAGCACAAGTAGACCCTCAGTCAAAGCCACTGGTATTACAGGTTTAATTGTCCACCCCCCCCCCAAAAAAAAAAAAACAAAACACAACAACAAAAAATCCTGTTTCAGTCCTAACACTTGGGCCTGTGAATGCAAAACCTTTGGAAATAGGGTCTTTGAAGATGTCATAAGTTTAAATGAGTTCAAACTTGAATAAACTGGGCCCAAATCTAATATGCTGTGTATCCTTACAAGAAGAGGAAATTTGGACAGAGAAAGTGAGAGATGCAGGGGAGAAGCCATGTGATGCCTGACGCAGAAACTGAAGCCCAAGGATTGCCGGCAAACCATCGGAAGCCAGGACAGAAGCACAGAACAGATTCTCTCCTACAGGTTTTAGAGGGAGCACGGCCCTACCAATACCTTAATTTCAGACTTCTAGCCTCCAGAAATGTGAGACAACGAAATTTATTTTTTCAAGCTATCTGATTTGTAATAATTTGTTGCAGAATCCCTATCAAACTAGGACAACTGGCACCGTTATTTAAAATGTGACAAATTCAGTCAAAAAAATGTTTTTATCACTTTACATGACATCATTTGCTTTCCTTAGCCACAAATTGAATTTTTCACTGAGTTCTGGTGTTAAGAAGGGACAGGTCAGAAAGCATCACTGTAAAACTTATTATTTTAATACAGAAGTAACATGCATGGATGCTGCGTGGAAAGCTTGCCTAATAATTTTTGTAATTTTCGGCTTTGGCTATACCAATAGATAAGAATCATTGAATGTAAAACTGAAAAGTTATCAAAATATATACAGCTGGTAATTTTCATTTCATTAAATGTCATATGTTTTCCTTCCTGTGGAAGTAAATGAAGAGCACCTAAATAAAAACAAGCAAAGGTTATTTATTTAGCACTTGCTATGGCAAGGGAGTCAGCCACCATCACCTGCATTTGGCAGAGCCTCAAAGGTAGGCAGAGGAGTTGGGAAGCTTTACAGTGGAAAAAGGGAAGCTAGAAGATATGCCTGGAGGCTGTTGGCATAGGGAAGCTGGAGGCACGATAACTAAGAGAGGGGCTTCCTGTATGATTGGTTATGGAGCATATTTGGCTTTCTCCAGTTGGTCCTAAGTTAGAAGTTGGGGGAGCATGGGGGGTAAAAATTAGGGAACCTGGCACACATTGACCAAATCCTGGCTATTTGGACCAATTTTTCAAGAGACTGTAGTTTAGCTTTCTGGACTACTTGTAGGTAGTGGTTTGGCTTCCAGGACTGGTTGCTGCAGAAAGTGGGTAGTATTCTATTTTTATACATGGTTGGCCTTTGTCTATTGGTTAATGCTGGGGAAGTCATGGACACACCCGGTGGCCATCTCCCAGCCCTCATCTACCCCTCTCCATTTCTACTGTGTGCTGATGTTCCAGTATGTTTCCATTCCCCAGCCCAGGGAAGATACTGGGGCTAACGGAACAACTTGACCATACCTTAAACCTGAAACTGTGAAGAAGCAGTTCCAGCTGCTTATCAGGGCAGAAACTCTCAGTGGCAAGGCCTCCTCCCCTGGATGCATCAATACCCCATCCCCAGGCAGCAGAGGTTTGTCTCCCCTCTCCAACATTAAGTAGGGAGTGTGGAGCTGCCACCTACCAACCTTCACACTAACAGTTGGCCTCTCCAGGAGGCTGGCCATGATGCAACCTCTTCTGCTCTTTTGGGCTCTTTGAGCTGTGTAATAAAGTGGTCATTTGCTTTTGTTTCTGTGTCTGAGTCTATGTCCCCATGACCCAGCATACAACATCTTGCTCCAGTTTATTCGTCTCTCATGTGTAAATTTTCTTACATTGGCTGTGATAACATGCATCTTTTCAAAGTTCATAGATTGAGTTCATTAATAATAAATTTTATGCATTTTGTGGATTTGCTCATTTTTCTGGAGAAAGGATTCAATTTAACAGATTCCTAAGGGACTCAATGATACAAAAGTTTTATTTGCAATTTCTGTACTAGCTTAATAGATTTTTGGTACTGTGAGATTTATTTTTGAGACTATATGTAAGTTTCTTCAACTGAGTCTATGCTAATTTCGAGTTTCTGAATTTTAAGAAAAAACTGACAATATTGAGAGTCAGTAAGCCCTCAGAGAGGTATGAAGGACTGCATTTGAATCTTCAACTTAAAGCAATTTAATATCATTTAAATGATAATTTTCATATTCTGAATACTTGCTAAATGCAGTGGAAGAGTTAGCGTTGTCCCTAAGAGTAGTGATTAAGTTAAAGTTGTCAAAATGAGTTAAACTAGTTTTGTTTGGGGCCAAGCATCAAATTTTTCCAAAAGAGTATTTCTTTTAGTATTCTCAGACATCAGCTTCACACTCATGCAAACTAACAGAGAGCAAAACATCCCTTAGGCATTATAAACATTTATAACAAAAAATGCTCCATCCCTGCTACTGCAGGCTTTAGCCAATGAATCAGTGCTTTTTCTATCACTGGAGCCAAAAGATTAGCTTTTAAGAACACTGATTTCACAAAAACTCCTCCAAACTAGGTGAAGTCTGAACATAAAACTCTTAAATTGCAAAAGGCCCATAGTCCTGGAGAAACTGAACCACTTATATGTATATTTGATAATAAAATCCATAGTTTTATGTCCTCTTGTTATCTATGCCAGCATAGTAACAACTATGGAAAATTTGAACCCCAAGTATGTGTTTATTACTAAATAATATACCTGAGTTTCTTTATTATGCCTATAATGTTACAATAGTTTACAATCTAGTTGAGTTCAAGGTGGGTACCAACCAACTACCCAAGAGGTGAGATATCTGGGAAATTCAATGACTGTTACGGCATTAATAATTAAAAACAGGACCAGCCTGGACTGTAGTGCTAGAAGACTGGAGTAGGAGGCACCCTTTAGATAATGCACAATGTATCGATAAGAGGAGCCCAGGGAGAAACCAGAGCTTCTCTAGGGAACAGGCTAGACAGCAGGAGACTCGGGACAACAGATAAGTACCAAAGGATATAGAAGCTCTTCAATATTTTAACAATCTCTATGGTAGAAACATAAATCCTGATCGCAGATCATAAACTGAGACTATTTCAGGGGCTCAGCAAGGGCAAAACCATTTTCATAATGATACCAACATGCTACACGTCATTTTCACTCTCCTTCTCTTACGAGTGACAAGTAGGTTCCAGAGGCAGAATTAAATATTATAAAGCAACAGAACAAATTTAGAAACAGATGTAAGAATCCAGAAATTGAAGACACTGACCAGAAATGTAAAACAGTGCACTTCTCACATACTGAGTTCGTAAAACAGTTATTTTAAACAAAAAATGTTATTTGTATTACTGTATAATGAGTTTATTCCTGTTATTTTTAAATGAATATTTAATTTTTTTTCAGTTTTAATCACTAATATGGAAAATACTGATAGATAAAATCCTCAATATCTTTCAAGAGCGAAGGGGGTCTTAAATAAAAATAATTGAAAATAATTACTCTAAATTAACAGATTAAAATAGAGAAATAATATGCTCTTCCCAAAAGCTGCTAAAAAAGCATTTGATGAAATTCAATAGATTTTTATGATGAATGGGAAATACAGGGAAAAAATTTAGTAAGAGATATTACCAATTCATTTGAACTACACATCTGATTGTGGAAAAATGTCTATCTGACGGAATAATGGGAAGATTTACATTTTCAAATCAATATTTTAATCTTTTCAGGTTTACTTCTTCCCATCTAAATAGTCTATATGTGTGTGTGTGTGTGTGTGTGTGTGTGTGTGTGTGTGTGTATACTATTCATGGCTCAGATTCTTATCCATTGCAGGTAAAAAGTCTGTCGATTGATTCCATCTCCTGACATAAATGCTTTCAGAATGCCATTTCTTTCCCTTATTTTATCCAAATACCATCTGAGTACTTGAGGAGGTCCACTCTGTCTTTGTGGGGGTGGGAGGTCTATGCTTGAATCCATATGGTATCTTACAAATTCCCATCTGCTGCAGAATTTCTGATCTGGCCTGTTTCCTGGGCTCGTGACTGCTGAGGCATGAACTGGTTCCACCGGGAAGTTGAAGGGGAATATCGGCAGACATCATCTGAGTGTGTGCCCTGGTCATTTTTACAACTTCTCTCTGCATCCTCTTCTCTCTGACCAGGCCTCTGCAGGTTCACACACCATCTCAGGACTTGTACATTTCCTCAGCAGGGTTTGCAGAAACTTCTGAATCTTCTGTATACCAAGAGCAGGCTATGTGTACCCGGAGCTCACCTTTAGACAATGCTATGTGGCCTCTTTCCACTTTCACTTCTTCATCTCTCCCACTCCATGTTGAATATATTACTAGGCCAAAGTCTTGAGAAGCAGAGTACTAGAAGTAACATCCTTCAATGCTTATTTAGGTATTTTTTTTTTTTTAAGTATAATTTCCTCATGAATGATCTGTTTCAAGGAGTGGGTAGAAGAAACAAAAACCTGGCATATTAATCATTTATTTACTTCTGTCTCCCTCTACTCAAGAATCTCTGAGGCATATAGGCGCAAAGCTTTACACTTCTCCCTCTTTTCCCTTCTTAATTCTACTATCTGCCAGTAAGAGGAAAAAAAAATTAGAACTCAAATCAAGAATTATTTTTATACATAAGCAAATGATAGAAGAAAGTGGTCATAACATGAGAAAAGATATTTTCCAAAATCTATAGGAAACATGATACCTATAGCAAAACACTGGAAACATCTGCAGTACAGACAAGAATAAAATTTGCAGGGGGGTGGGCAAGATGGGGGAGTGGTGAGGTGCAGAATTTCATCTCTCCCCTAGAGCAGCTGGCAATTACCCAAGAACTATATGAAACAGTGTTTTTGGGGTCTCCAGTAACCAGTCACACATCAGATGCAAGTTTGGAATTGGAGGAAAAGCTGAGCTCACAGCAAACATTGTAAGTTCCCCAGACCAGGGGTCTGGCACCCCTCCCCACCCAGACCTCACAGACTGTCTTGCTGCTGGCTCCCTGAAAGGGGGAAAAGAAACCCCAAAAAACAGCAATCTGCTGAAGGCAAGAAGAGGGGCTCAACCCAGCCTCAACTGCAGAATTAATTAACAAATTAATTAACTAATTTTGGGAGCTGGGGGTGCTAAAGAAGGCTGGGCTCTGAGAAGTGGGGGCACGTAAAAGCGGGCACCCGTTCCCAGACTACAAAAAAGCCATTTTTTTTTCCCCTACATTTTGTCCCTTCTGGCTTCTCACTGATCCCTTATCTTTTTGCATTTCAATAGCCCCCAGCAGGGGTGGAACTGAAGCTGTTGGAGAGTAATTATGAGACAATAGCCCAAAGCATATCTTTAAATGCTCTATTCTGACACTGACAGAACTTCCAGGCTGGGGAAAGACTTTTAAAAGGGACTTTTTTTTTTTTTCTTTTTCTTGTTTTTCTTCTCTATTTTTTTTTTTAAATCTAAAAGTAACATGTATGGTTATTTTCTATTGGAAAGCCCAGGTTGATTGACTAGGCTGGGCTTGGGGGAAGACAGAGTACCCACAGTGTCTTTGAGTCCCGTATTCACTACTGAAGGTCTCCACCCCTGTCTTTAATTGGCAACTCAGGCTGGCCAAGGAATCTACCTGGAGATACCCCAAAGAGGAGAGGGGAGAAGGCAATAGTGCCCCTGAGAGACAACTGGAGTTCTGAGGATTGGGAGAGTGGAGGTAAGTCCAGCTCAACTTTTGGGAACTCAGACCCCAGGGGGCTGGAATTCAGATTCTGGCTTCAGTCAGCCACACCCCCGACAGGATCAGAGACACCAGGAGAACTAATGTCTCCATACCTCCTTACACTGGTGGGGGAGCTGCGGGCTGGCAAGCACCACCTGCGGGACAAGAGAGAAAAAGCACCAATTCTAAAGGCCTCATAGGAGGGTCTCATTCTCAGGAAAACTCCATACCCTCCCCCAATAAGACCTGGGCCTCACTAGACTGGGAAAATCTGACTAGGGTCGATCATATCTGAGGAGACCCACTCACAGAAAGGTTACATAGAGGCAGAGCAAGAAACAGAAAAAACAAGAGGGGAAAAATTCTGATCAACTAAATAGAACCTAAGTTAGAGGTCTAGAATAAGTTGAACTGAATAACAGAGGCCAGAGAACAAAGCCAACCAACAAGAAAACCACTAGGCAAAAGATAGAAAACAAGCTCCACAATAAACTAATCAAGAAAACCAGATGCCTAGACAACTTAAGATAACAAGCCATACCAGGAAACATGAAAATATGGACCAGCCAAAGGAACAAACTAATAGCTCAGCTGAGATACAGGAGTTGAGGCAACTAATGCTAAATAAATTCAATTAAATGAAGGAAGATATAGCAGAAGAGCTGAAGGATATAAAGGAGACACTGGATGACCATAAAGAAGAATTCATATACTTAAAACAAATGGCAGAACTCATGGGAATGAAGACCACAATGAAGGAGATGAGAAACACAATGGAGGGACACAACAGATTTGAACAGGCAGGAGAAAGGATCAGTGAACTGGAAGACAGGTCATTAGAATTCATACACACAAAAGAACAGATGGTGAAAAAAATGGAAAAATATGAGCAGGGTCTTAGGGAGCTGAGTGACAACATGAAACGCACAAATATTCGTGTTATGGGTATCCCAGAAGGAGAAGAGAGGGGAAAAGGGGCAGAAAGAGTAATAGAAGACATATTCACTGAAAATTTCCCAACTCTTATAAAAGACAGAAAATTAGAGATTCAAGAAGTACAAATACAATAGATCCCAATAGACCTACTCCAAGACACTTACTAGTCAGATTGTCCAATGTCAAAGACAAAGAGAGGATTCTGAAAGCAGCAAGAGAAGGGCGATCCACCACATACAAGGGAAGGTCGATAAGACTATGTACAGATTTCTCTGCAGAAACCATGGAGGCAAGAAGACAGTGGCATGATATATTCTACTGAAAGAGAAAAACTGCCAACCAAGAATTCTATATCCAGCAAAACTTTCCTTCAAAAATGAGGGAGAGATTAAAACATTTTCAGACAAACAGACACTGAGAGAGTTTGTGAATAAGAGACCAGCACTACAAGAAATACTAAAGGGAGTGCTACAGGCTGATAGGAAAAGACAGGAGAGAGAGAGTTGGAGAAGAGTGCAGAAATGAAGATTATCAGGAAAGATAAAAGGAGAGAGAGGAAAAAATGAGATATGACATATAAATTCCAAAAGACAAAATGGTAGAAGAAAGTATTGCCCTTACAGTAATAACACTAAATGTAAATGGATTAAACTCCCCAATAAAGAGATACAAGACTGGCAGAATGGATTAAAAAACAGGACCCATCTATATGCTATCTACAAGAAACTCACTTTAGACACAAGGACAAATATAGACTGAAAGTGAAAGGTTGGAAAAAGATATTTCATGCAAACAACAACCAGAAAAAAGCGGGAGTAGGGGAGTAGCTATATTAATATCAGACAAGTTTAGACTTCAAAGTAAAACAATTAAAAGAGACAAAAGGACCGGACACTAATACATTAATAAAATGGGTCAATTCATCAAGAAAACATAACAATCATAAATATTTATGCACCAAGCCAGAATGCCCCAAAATTCATGAGGCAAACACTGTGATCACTGAAAGGAGAAATAGACACCTCTACAATAATAGTTGGAGACTTCAATACACCACTCTCATCAATGGATAGAACATCTAGACAGAGGATCACTAAAGAAACAGAGATGATAAATGAACTTGACTTGACAGACATTTATAGAACACTACATTCAACAACAGCATGATACACTTTTTCTCAAGTGCTCATGGAACATTCTCTAGGATAGACCACATGCTGGGTCACAAAGCAAGTCTCAAACAAATTTAAAAATATTGATATTATACAAAACACTTTCTCAGACCACAATGGAATGAAGTTGGAAATAAATAAAAGGCAGAAGGTCATAAAATTCACAAACATATGGAGGCTAAACAACACCCTCTTAGAAAACCAGTGTGGTAAGGAAGAAATTACAAGAGAGAAATTAGTTAAATACCTCGAGGCAAATGACAATGAAAACACAAATTACCAAAACTTATGGGATGCAGCAAAGGCAGTGCTGAGAGGGAAATTTATTGCCCTAAATGCCTATATTAAAAGAGAAGAGAGAGCAAAAATTAAAGAGTTAACTGTTCACCTGGAGGAGTTAGAGAAAGAACAGTAAACTAACCCCAAAGCAAGCAGAGGGAAAGAAATAACAAAGATTAGAGCAGAAAAAATGGCAATTGAGAACAGGAAAACAATAGAGAGAATCAACAAAACCAGAAGTTGGTTCTTTGAGAAAATCAATAAAATTCGATGGACCACTGGCTAGGCTAACAAAAAAAAAAAGAGAGAGAGCAGATGCAAATAAATGCAATCAGAAATGGGAAAGGAAATATAACTACCACCCTGCAGAAATTAAGGAGATAATGAGAAGATACTATGAGCAACTATATGCTAATAAACTAGACAACTTAGATGAAAGGGACAACTTCCTAGAAAACCATAAACAACCAACATTAACTCAAGAAGAAATAGATGACCTCAACAAACCAATCACAAGTAAAGAGATTGAGTCAGTCATCAAAAAGCTCCCAAAAAGGAAAAGCCCAGGACCAGATGGTTTCACATGTGAATTCTACCAAGTATTCAAGAATGAATTGGTACCAATCCTGCTCAAACTCTTCAAAAAAAATTGAAGAGGGAAAGCTACCTCTTTCTATGAAGCCAACATCACCCTAATACCAAAACCAGACAAAGATACTACAAAAAAAGAAAATTATAGACCAATTTCTTTAATGAATATAGACGCAAAAATCCTCAACAAAATACTCACAAATCGAATCCAGGAGCACATTAAAAGAATTATACACCACGACCAGGTGGGATTTATTCCAGGTATGCAAGGCTGGTTCAACACAAGAAAATCAATTAATGTAATACACACATCAATAAATCAAAGCAGAAGAACCACATGATCATCTCGATTGATGCAGAAAAGGCATTTGACAAAATTCAACATCCTTTCCTGATGAAAACACTTCAAAGGATAGGAATAGAAGGGAACTTTTTCAATATGATAAAGGCAATATATGAAAAACCCACAGCTAACATCACACTCAATGAGGAGAGACTGAAAGCTTTTCCTCTAAGATCAGGAACAAGACAGGGATGCCCCCTATCACCATTGTTATTCAACATTGTGCTGGAAGTTCTAGCTAGAGCAATTAGGCAAGAAAAAGAAATAAAAGGCATCCAAATTGGAGAGGAAGAAGTAAAACTTTCACTATTTGCAGATGACATGATTCTATATGTAGGAAATCCAGAAAAATCTACAGCAAAGCTACTAGAACTAGTCAATGAATACAGCAAAGTAGCAGGCTACAAGATCAACACAAAAATCTGTAGTGTTCCTATACACAAGTAATGTGCAACAAGAGGAGGAAATCAAGAAAAAAATCCCATTTACAATAGCAACCAAAAGAATCAAGTATTTAGGAATAAACTTAACCAAGGACACAAAAGACCTTTACATAGAAAACTATAAGAAACTGCTAAAAGAAATTGAACAAGACCTGAAAAAATGGAAGAACATACCATGTTCATGGATTGGAAGACTAAATATAGTTAAGATGGCAATTTTACCTAAACTGATTTACAGATTCAATGCAATACCAATTCAAATCCCAACAACTTACTTTACAGAAATAGAAAAACCAATAACTAAATTTATTTGGAAGGGTAAGGTGCCCCGAATAGCCAAAAATATCTTGAGAAAGAAGAACGAAGTGGGAGGTCTCACGCTACCTGACTTTGAAGCATATTACAAAGCTACAGTGCTCAAAACAGCATGGTACTGGCATAAGGACAGATATACTGATCAATGGAATCGAATTGAGTGTTCAGAAGTAGACCCTCACATCTATGGACAACTGATCTTTGATAAGGCAGTGAAGCCGAAGCAACTGGGAAAGAGTAGCCTGTTCAATAAATGATGTTTGGGGAACTGGATATCCATTTCCAAAAGAATGAAAGAGGATGCCCATCTCACACATTATACCAAAATTAACTCAAAGTGGATCAAAGACCTAAACATTAGCACCAAGACCATAAAACTCTTAGAAGAAAATTTAGGGCAATATCTTAAAGATACTGTGATAGGAGGTGGTTTCTTAGACCTCACACCCAAGGCATGAGCAACCAAAGAACAAATAGACAAATGGGATCTCCTCAAAATTAAACACTTTTGTACATCAAAGGACTTTGTCAGAAAAGTAAAAAGGCAACCTACACAATGGGAGATGATATTTGGAAACCACATATCAGATAAGGGTTTAATATCCAATATATAAGGAATCCTGCATCTCAATAACAGAAAGACAATCAATTAAAAAATGGGCAAAAGACATGACAGACATTTTTCTGAAGAGGAAATACAAATGGCTCAAAACATATGAAAAAATGCTCAACTTCACTGGCTATTAAGGAAATGCAAATCAAAGCCACCATGAGATATCACTTCACACCTACCAGAATGGCCATTATCCAAAAAACAGAAAATGACAAGTGCTGGAGAGGATGTGGAGAAAGAGGCACACTTATTCATTGTTGGTGGGAATGTAGAATGGTGCAACCACTCTGGAAGACAGTGTGGAGGTTCCTCAGGAAGCTAAATATAGATTTGCCATATGACCCAGCTATTCCATTGCTAGGTATATACTCAGAGGAACTCAAACTTAAGACACAAACAGACATTTGTAAACTGATGTTTACTGCAGCATTATTCACGATTGCCAGGAGATGGAAACAGCCCAAATGTCCATCAACAGACGAGTGGATAAACAAACTGTGGTATATACACATGATGGAATATTATGCAGCTGTAAGACAGAACAAAGGCAAGGATCATGTAAGAATGTGGATGAACCTTGAGGACATTATGTTGAGTGAAGTAGCCAGAAACAAAGGACAGATTCTGTATGGTCTCACTAATATGAACAGACATTAATGAACAAACTTTGGGAGTTAAAAGCTGACAACACAGGCACCAGGAGATAAAAAGAAGGCAGAGACCAGCCATTTGATGCTGAAGGACTACAGAATGTTTAGGATTGATTGCATAGATCCAGAAATAGATAGCATAATACTGTGTGATGGTAGCACAGTATTGTAAGTACACTGAACAAAGATGTCTGTGAGTAAAACTGAAAGAGTTGGGATAGGAGAATGTATGACACCAGAGGTAAAGATAGATGATAAAGACCGGAACTGCATAAGCTGGCAAAAATTGGAGTGGCCAATGACTGTTACTAAATATACAAATATAAAAATGTTTTTGCATGTGGGAAAGCAAATGAATGTCAACCATGTAGAGAGTTGAAAAAGGGATGGTATTCAGGAAAAAACATAATCAAAGCAAACTGGAGTCTATGGTCAACAGCAACATTGTAATGTACCTCCATTAAATGTAACAAAGGCAATATGCCAATGCTAAATGTATATGAGAGGGGGATATAGGGGAGGAATATGGGATTCTTGGTAGTGGTGTTATTTGCTGTCCTTACTATTATACTGTATTGTATGATGTTATTTTCTTTTTATCATTTTTTTTCTTATTGCTAAAAAAATTTTTTTTTCTTGAAGTAATCAATATGTTCAAGTGCTGATTGTGGTGATAAATGTACAACTTTATGATGATACCATGAACAGCTGATTGTACACTGAGGATAAATGTATGATATGTGAATATAACTCTATAAAATTGTAGGAAAATATATATATAGGAGTAAAAGTGTTGGAGAAAACATGATGAGAGGGATGAACCTATCTACTGTTGATGAGCAGGTAGAATGGTGTAGCCTTTCTGAAGGTCAGTGTGGTTGTTCCACAAAAAGTTAAGTGTGTGGGGACCAAAAGGTCCTTCAACCTCATTATGGGGTATGTCATTTGAAGATCTGAGAACAGAGACATGAATGGACATTTGCAAACGGGTGTTCATGGAGGCAGTAATCATGATTTGCAAAGGGTGATGACCTAAGGCTACATTGACTGAAGAATGGAATGGTGTACTGTGGTGTATGATACAGTGGAACACTGAGCAACTACAAGAAGGAGTGAAGCTGTGAGACACAACGAGGTGAATGGATCCCATACATAGTATTTGAGTGAAGTACACCAGAAATAAAGGGAAACACTTTAATGCCTCACCAATATGGACTAACTACAATGTGTAAACTCAGAAATGAATCTCAGAACATAGCCTAACGTGGACACAATTATTGTAATAGTCCCTAGATTGTAAGCTCTTACAGCAGTTAACTCTATCTCTGAATTGTAATGCCTATCTCTAAACTCTGAGATGCTGATCCCTTAGTGTATAACCTGATTGGTCTCTGGAAAAATGAGTATCTCTGAGACACCTGAAACTCAGAACTAGAGCTCAGCAGATATGAATGTCAGTATTAGTGCATACAGCCATTGTTAAAAAAAAAAACAAAGCTGAAAAAGAGCCCAGAATTCAATTAGTGAGAAGAATGAAGCAGGTCTGGTTAAGACCAGGGCAAGCCAGGCCAAAGGGTAAAGGTCAAAACTGATTGTGTTTTAAAACTTCAACTTCCGTATGAGACCAAGGGAAGAGATATGTATTTGGTACAGGATCTAAATTTTCTAAATGGTACAACTCTACAGTCAGTTTGTTCAAACACCACAATTGCATGGAACTTTGAATAGGAAGTGAGATATGGTAGGTTAGTATAGGCTGGAGTGAAATAGTGACACATCCCAGAGTAATTGGGGCAGATAATATAAAATATATTTACAGCCTCCCCCTCCCCAGCCCCGAGGATCTGGGGGAAGGTGCGGATGTGTTGGACATCCTCACCCGGACTATGCTGATATTGTCACAAACATTGGGACTGGAGGTTTGATGTGCTGAGCCCTCGAGCATGGGACTTGCCCTTATGAAGCTCATTACCACAAAGGAGAGTCTGAACTTGCATGTAGTGGTGCCTAAGAGTCTTCCCCTGAGTACCTCTTTGTTGCTCAGATGTGGCCTCTCTCTCTCTCTAACTGAGCCACCTTGGCAGGTGAACTCGCTGCCCTCCCCTCTACGTGGGACCCGACTCCCAGGGGTGTAAATCTCCCTGGCAATGCAGAATATGACTCCCGGGGATTAATGTGGACCCGGCATCGTAGGACTGAGAGTATCTTCTTGAGCAAAAGGGGGATGCAAAATGAGATGAAATAGTTTCAGTGGCTGAGAGATTTCAAATGGAGTCGAGAGGTCACTCTGGTGAACACTCTTATGCACTATATAGATAACACCTCTTAGGTTTTAATGTATTGGAATAGCTAGAAGTAAATACCTGAAACTACCAAACTCCAACCCAGCAGTCTGGACTCCTGAAGACAATTATATAATAATGTAGATTACAAGGGATGACAGTGTGATTGTGAAGACCTTGTGGATCACACTCCCTTTATCTAGTGTATGGATGAGTAGAAAAATGGGATAAAAACTAAAGGACAAATGGTGTGGGATGGGGGGTATGATTTGTTTCTTTTTTCACTTTTATTTTTATTCTTGTTCTGGTTCTTTCTGATGTAAGGAAAATGTTCAGAGAGAGATTGTGGTGATGAATGCATAACTATGTTATCATACTGTGGACAGTGGATTGTATACCATGGATGATTGTATGGTGTGTGAATGTATTTCAATAAAACTGAATTTAATTAAAAAAAAAAAAAAAGACAGAAACTAAAAAAAAAAAAAAAAGAATAAAATTTGCATGCTCAATATCACCTGTACTATTCAATATTTTCCTGCAGTTCCTAGACATAAGTAAGAGTCATTCATAGATAGATAATACATAACTGTTACCTTCATGCCAATGTGCTTATTGCCTGTTTGGAAGAATTATTTGTCACACCGGTAGATTTATAACAACTTTCAGAAGGTAGTCTGCTGTAAAATGAATATGTAATATTCAATAGCTTCAGAATGCCTTTAAAAAGGCAATATATTAAAATAAAACTCACAATAGTAATTAAACACATCAAAAATAGAAGTGAGAACTTTCCTGCTCCTTTCTCTTTTCTCCCTTTGCTCCCCAATTCCCAGAAACTACAGTTAACAAGTTGAGAGGAGAAAACAAGTAAAGAAAGAAGAATCCAGAAGCAGATCTTCTTGATTAAAGAATGCCTTCATGCCTAGTGGGACCAGACAACTTCATTTTTAAAATGAGACTATGTTTTAATACATACTGTGAGAAGAAGGGTTTCTACTATCCAAGTGGGGTTAAAAAAAATCCTGGTACAATCTGAGTTGTCATCTAGGGCAGTGAAAAAAAATTCTCCTGAAGATATTGTAAAATAGAGGACAATGATGTTTAAAAAACTGATTATATTTAATTTGTAAAACTATATCTCTTTCAATATATGACGTTACTGAGTCATAAAATAATTTATGTAGATCACATTTTCAAAAGTAAAAGTCATCAAAATATGGATCCTTGTTTTGTCCCAGGCTAGGAAAATACAGAAGCAATTTTAAAAATCTATAAAAATTATGTTAAGATATACTTATATAGAAGGTACTAGCTAGAAAATATCACTTTTACAGTGTACTACAGATTATTTTAAATAATGAAAAAATTGCTCATAAAAGTCAGCCATACTTTCACATTTTAGGGTTTTTACAATATACTTTATGCCTAGAAAAGTCTTATCTTTTAACTCGGAGCTCAACTGCCATAACTCCTGTGAAACCCCTTTTTAGTACCAAAATAGAATTAATTGTTCCCTGTTTTTGGCTCCCCTTGTTCCCTTTAAACAATGACTGTATTTTGGGATATTGCACGGGAATCAGTTGTCTCTGCCATTAGATTGAGTTCCTTGAAAACAGGACTGATCTCCTTTGCGTTTTTTGCATTCCTGATGCTTAGCACATGCTAGATACTTATTAGAAGAGTGATTCATAACAATTCAGTTGAAACAAATATTAATCACAATTCAGAATTCCTATAGCCATGCAAATGTTTTTATTACTATTGTGAGTGCTTCCTGTGTTTGCCCAAATTGACTAAATTGTTCTGTTATTTATTACATTGCTAGGCATTGTTTAGTTACATGAATCATTATATACATGGACACTATTTTAAAATCACCAAGAATGATTCCTTTGACTACCTTTAAAGAATTAAATTTGCAGAAACTATGCAAACAGTTACAAAATGTAATTAAAATTATAAAGCATTTGAGTTATTGCTACTATGTGTATATATAATAAAAATATAATGAAACTATACTTTCTGAAACTGAATAGTGGAGTTTTAAAAAAAAAAATTCCTGTCAAGGTATGAAACATGAGAAGAGTAACACACAAGTCATAAATCTATTTAAAGTTGAAAATATAGCCATTCTTTTACAGAAAACAAGATAGTGGTTAAATACATAGCTGAATTTTAAATTTTATAAATAAAATATGAATAGCTAGACAGGAAATTCATATTTCAAAGAGAAAGTAAACTGCAGTATTGATAAGGCAAAGGCAAAGTAAAAATCATGTTCTAAAGATCTCCAGAAACTATTCTGTAATTTCAAAGGACACCATGAATTGATCTGAACACATCCATCTGAAGATGACCCTTACAGCCATGATTTGTTGTAATTTAAAAATGACAGTGGTCTATTTAGCATATTTTTCTCTTTCTAAAGATGTCCATCTTCCTCTTGGAAAGTGAAATTTACATTTTTTTTTTGTATAAAATACACCCTGTGTTTGTATCTAAAACCTTACCTTCTTTTCCTTCCTTCCATCTCTCCTCCCTTCCTACTTTACATCTACCATTTTTGTCTTTTACTGCTCTTGGTTTCTAAACAAAGCCCTGTCTTTTGTCCTTCCCTCTGAGCTTTGCCCATCTCAAGCCCAGGGGGTGGATCTGGATTGATGCAGGCCATTATTGAACCACTATATTCAACAAGCCCTGGAGCTTCTTGTTATCTGAGACAATGGTTTTCCTTGTTGTTCAGAAAAACGTGAGTTTGGTCTTTTTTACACATAACTGAAATCATACAAATTGTTACAGAACAATATTTAGGTGACACCACAGATGACAATGTTTATGTAAAGTGGAGTGATAGGTCTCTGAGAGTATTGTATTTAGATTCATCTTCATTTAACCTCTCTTGAAATATGCAACACATTAAGATTGCTTGTATTTTCTTGACAATTTTCACATTTTCCTGGTAAAATTTACATTCTGTATTTTTTAATACTTAACTGTGAAATATACTATACATTCTCTGCCTGAAAAGTAGAGATAAAACACATGTAAAACTCAATGATCAACAAAGCAAACGATGAAGTACAACTTGAATCAAATAAAAGATTGCTAAAACTCCAGAGGTCTCTTTTATATCACCACACAATCACTATTTTTACTTCCAGCAGCATGGATTAACTTGGTATGTTTTTATACTTTAATAAATGGAATCAAAGTATGTATTAGGTTATATTACATAATTTTGCTTATAAAGAGGACATTTCTAAGATCCATGCAATTTTTTTTGCAAATAGTGGCTGGTAATTCATTGTCATTGCTGTATAAAATTCTGTTACATGAATATACCAGAATTCATTTGCCAATTTTAACTTTGATAGACATTTATAAAAAAGTATTGGGGGAGGCGGGTCAAGGTGGCAGAGTGGTGAGGTTTGGAATTTAGTTACTCCTCTAGGACAGCTGGTAATTACCCAGGAACTCTATGAAACAGTGTTTTTGGGGTCTCCAGCGACTAGTCATGCATCGTACACTAGTCTGGAAGGGGTGGAACAGATAAAATTGCAGCAAAATCTGTAAGCTTCTACTGCCAGTGGTCTGTGCTTCTCCCCTCCCAGTCCCAGTGGACTGTTGTACAGCTGGGTCCCAGAGGGGAGGAAAAAAAACAATCTGCAGGGAGCAAGAAGGGGGGTTAATCCAGCCTCAAACACAGAATTAAATAACAAATTAATTAACTTTTGGAGTCTGGGCGTTCAGGGTGCTGGAGAAGGGCTGGGTTCCAGAAATAGGGGGAACATAAAGCAGGCAATCAATCAGGCTCCAAAAGGGCTTTTTTTTTTTTCTACATTTTGTCCCTATTCTTTTCTTGCTCTCTGACTCCTCATCTTTTTATATTTCAATAACCCCCTGGTAAGGGCAGAATTAAAGGTGTTGGAGAGTAACTATCCAGGGTGAAAGAGTTACTAGCCTAAAGCACATATCTTTAAATAATCTATACTGAGACTGACAAAACTTAGTGGCTACAGAAAGGCTTCAAAACGGAATTCTTTGTTTCTTTTTCTTTTCTCTTTCTTTTTAAAATAACTATTCTAAGGAGCTCTTTACAGAAAGCCTCAGATATTTGCAACTGGCCTCTGGAACCAGGCAACAGAGACCTGAAATAGATCTGACAGACAAAGCAATGAACCTAGTGGGGGAGACATTCCCTAAAGGGCATAACTTCCCCAAGAAAAGGGGGGCATGGTCCAGCTCAAGTGGCAGCCCTCCTCCAAGGAACTCAGATCCCAGGGGCTGGAAGAGAGAAACCAGCTTCAGTCGGCCATGACCCTGACAGGGACTGAGTCTACAGAGACCCACAGCTCGTTGCACTGAGGGGAGCTCCTGGCTGACAAGTGCTTCCTGCTGAACAGGATAGGAAAAGCACAGTGTCTAGAGGCCTCACAGGAGGGTCTCATTATCATGAAAACTCCATTTCCTCCTCCTGAGACCTAGAATTCTCTGTACTGGGAAAACCTGACTGGGGTCGACCATATCTAAGGAGACCCTCTCACAAAAAGGTTACATAGAGGCAGGGCAAGAAACAGAAAAACAAGAGGTGAAAAATCCTGACCAACTAAATAGAAGCTAACTTACAGGTCTAAAATAAGTTGAACTGAAGGCCAAAGGATTGAGATCAAAGCCAACCAACAAGAAAACCCTAGTTTTTCTTGTTGTGAAATGAGCTCCAGAATAACTAATCAAGAAAGTCAGATGCCTAGACAGCTTAAGATAACAAGGCATATTAGAAAACATGAAAACACAGACCAGCCAAAGGAACAAACTAATAGTTCAACTGAGATATAGGAGTTCAGACAACTAATTAAAGATGTTCAAACAAATCCCTAAATCAATTCAATGAACTAAGGAAAGATATGGCAAAAGATGAAGGATATAAAGACACTGGATGACCATAAAAAGAATTTGTAAGCTTAAAAAAACAAATGGCACAACTTATGGGAATGACAGGCACAATAGAGGAAATGAATAAAACAATAGAGGGATACAATAGTATATGTGAACAGGCCGAAAAAAAAAAAAAAATCAGTGAACTGGAAGACAAGACATTTAAATTCAGAGATACAAAAGAATAGATAGGAAAAAGAATGGAAAAATAAGAGCAGGGTCTTAGGGAGCTGAGTGACAACACGAAAGACATGAATGTATGTGTTATGGGTGTCCCAGAAGAAGAGAAGGGAAATAGGGAAGAAAGAATAATAGAATAAATAGTCACTGAAAGTCTCCGAACTCTTATGAAAGAAAATTACAGACTCAAGAAGTACAGCATACTCCAAAAAGAACAGATCCCAATAGACCTACTCTAAGACACATACTAATCAGACTGTCCAATATCAAAGACAAAGAGAGAATTCTGAAAGCAGCAAGAAAAGCAATTCATCACATACAAGTGAAGCTTGATAAGAGTATGTACGGATTTCTTCGCAGAAACCATGGAGGTGAAAGGCACTGGTATGATATATTTAAGATACTGAAAGAGAAAAACTGCCAACCAAGAATTCTATATCTTGCAAAACTGTCCTTCAAAAAATGAGGGAGAGATTAAATTTTTTCAGACAAACAGACACTGAGAGAATTTGTGAGTAAGAGACCAGCGCAAGAAATACTAAAGGGCATGCTACAGGCTGAAAGGAAAAGACAAGAGAAAGAGGTTTGAAGAAGAGTGCAGAAATGAAGACTACCAGGAAGAGTAAAAGGAAGGAGAGAAAAAAATAAAACATGACATATAAAATCCAAAAGCTAACGGTAGAAGAAAGTACCGCCCTTACAGTAATAACACTAAATGTTAATGGAAGAAACTCCCCAATAAAAAGACATAAACTGGCTGAATGGATTAAAAAACAGGACCCATCTATATGCTGTCTACAAGAAACCCACTTTAGAAACAAAGATAAACATAGGCTGAAAGTGAAAACTTGGAAAAAGATATTTTATGCAAACAACAACCAGAAAAAAGCTGGAGTAGCTATATTAATATCAGACAAATTGGACTTCAAAATTAAAACAATTAAAAGAGACAAAAAGGACACCATATATTAATAAAAGGGTCAATTCATCAAGAAAACAATCATAAATATTTATGCACCAAGCCAGAGTGCCACAAAATACATGAGGCAAACACTGAGAACACCGAAGGAGAAGTAGACACCTCTACAATAATAGTGGGAGACTTCAATACACCACTCTCATCATTGGACAGAACATCTAGACAGAGGATCAACAAGGAAATGGAGATGTTGGATTGGACGATAAATGAACTAGACTTGACACTTATAGAACACTACACCCCACAACAGCAGGATACATATTTTTCTCAAGTGCTCACAGAACATTCTTTAGGCTAGATCACATATTGGATCACAAAGCAAGTCTCAACAAATTTAAAAATATTTATATTATACAAAATATTTTCTCAGATCATAATGGAATGAAGTTGGAAATAAATAACAGGCAGAAGGTCATAAAATTCACAAATATATGGAAGCTAAACAACACACTCAGAGAACCAGTGGGTGAAGGAAAAAATTAGAAGAGAAATTAGTAAATACGTCAAGGCAAATGACAATGAAAATATAACACATCAAAGCTTATGGTATGCAGCAAAGGCAGTGCTGAGATGGAAATTCATTGCCCTAAGCACCTATATTAAAGGAGAAGAGAGAGCAAAAATTGAGGAATTAACTGCTCACCTTGAGAAACTAGAGAAAAACCAGCAAACTAACCCCAAAGCAAACAGAAGGAAAGAAACAGTAGAGCACAAATAAATGAAATTGAGAACAGGAAAAGAGTAGAGATAATCAACAAAACCAGAAGCTGGTTTTTTGAGAAAATCAGTAAAATTGATGGATAAGGATAAGGGTTTAATATCCTGCATATATAAAGGGATCCTACAACTCAACAATAGTAAAGACAAACAACCCAATTAAAACATGGGCAAAAGACATGGACAGACACTTTTCTGATGAGGAAATACAAATGGCTCAAAAACATATGAAAAAATGCTCAACTTCTCTGTCTACTAGGGAAATGAAAATTAAAACCTCAATGAGATATCATCTCACACCTCCTAGAATGGCCAAAAGCAGAAAATTACAAAGCTGGAGAGGATGTGGAGAAAGAGGCACACTTATTCACTGTTGGTGGGAATGTAGACTGTGCAACCACTCGGAACACAGTGTGACAGTTCCTCAGGAAGCTAAATACAGATTTGCCATATGACCCAGCTATTCCATTACAAGTATATACTCAGAGGAACTGAAAGTTAAGACACAAATGGACATTTTTAAACCGATGTTTACTGCAGCATTAGTCACGATTGCCAAGAGATGGAAACAGCCCAAATGTCCATCAATGGATGAGTGGTTAAACAAACTTTGGTATATACACATGATAGAATATCACGCAGCTGTAAGACAGAACAAAGTCATGGAACATATAATAATGTGGATGAACATTGAGGACATTATGTTGAGCGAAGTTAGCCAGAGACAAAAGGACAAATACTGTATGGTCTCACTAATATGAACTAACATTAATAAGAAAACTTTGAGAGTTAAAAGCTGATAATACAGGCTATCAGGAGATAGAAAGAGGGTAGAGATTAGGCATCTGATGCTGAAGGACTACAGAATGTTCAGCAGGATTGACTGCATAGATCCAGAAATAGATAGCATAATATTGTGTGATGATAGCACAATATTGTAAGCACACTGAACAGAGATATCTGTGAGTAAAGCTGAAAGAGGAGGGCTAGGGGCACGTAAGATCCCAGAGGTAAAGATAGATGATGAAGACTGGAGCTGTATAAATTAGCAAAAATTGGAGTAGCAATGATTGTGACTAAATGTACTAATACAAAAATGTTTTTACATGTGGGAGAACATGAATATCATCTATGCAAAGTGTTGAAAAGGGATGGTATTTGGGGAAAAAAAATCAAAGCAAACTGGAGTCTATGGTCAACAGTAACATTGTAATATGCTTCCATTAAATGTAACAAAGGCAATATAGCAAAGCTAAATGTTTATGAGAGAGGGATATAAGGGAGGGATATAGGATTCTTGTTAGTGGTGGTGGTGTCTGATCTTACTATTATATGATGTTTTATTTTTCTTTTTATTATTATTCTTAAAAAAAAACTTTCATAGTAATCAATATGTTCAAGTGCTGACTAGTGATAAATGCACAACTATATGATGATACCATGAACAACTGATTGTACACTGTGGATAATTGTATGATATGTGAATATATCTCTATAAAATTGCAGGAAAAAATATAAACAGGGATACAAGTGCTGGAGACAACATGGAGAGAGGAATGCACCTATTTACTGTTGGTGAGGAGGCAGAATGGTGTAGCCTTTCTGGAGGACAATGTGGTGGTTCCACAAGAAGCTAAGTATGTTGGTGCTATAATGTCCTGCAACCTCATTATGGGGTTTATACTTGGAAGATCTGAGAGCAGAGACATGAATGGACTTTTGCACACTGGTATTTATGGAGGCAGTATTCATGATATGCAACAGGTAGAGGTGGCCTAAGGGTACATCGACTGAGGAACTGAATGGTGAACTGTGGTATATGCATACAATGGAATATTGAGAAGCTGTGAGGAGTGAAGCTCTGAGGCACACAGTGAGGTGAAAGGATCCTGTAGACATCATTTTGAGTGAAGTATGCCAGAAACAAAGGCAAACATTATAATGCCTCACCAATATGGACTAACTACAATGTATAAACTCTGAATTGAATCTTAGAGAACAGCTTATCAGGTCAATGCTTATTTTAAGGGTCCCTATATTGTAAGCTCTTTCAGCAGTCACTTCTACCACTGAATTGTAATGGCTATCTCCAAATTCTGAGAGATTGATTCCTTTGTCCATAACCTGATCGGTCTCTGGAACTTTGGGTATCTGTATGACACCTGAAACTCAGAACGAGTGCTCAGCAGATATGAATGTCCATATTATCACATATAGCAACTGCTAAAAAAAAGCTGAAAAAAAGTCCACATTTCAATTAGAGATATGAATGAAGCATGTCTGGTTTGGACTAGGGCAAATCAGGCCCAAGATTAAAGGACAATACTGACTGTGTTTTAAAACTTCAACTTCTGTGTAAGACCAAGGCAAAAGATGTTTATTTGGTAGAGGATCTATATTTTCTGTAGTACAGTAAACAATTTAACTTGTACAGTCAGCTTGTTCAAACACCATAATTACATGGAACTTTGAATAGGAAGTGAGATCTGGTAGGGTTGTACAGGTTAGTGTTAAACAGTGACCCATTCCAAATAAATTTGGGCAGAGAATAAAAATATATATGTTGCGCCCCCACCCCCAACCCCCAGGAGCTGGGGGAAAATGTGGAAGTGTT
Organism: Choloepus didactylus; assembly: GCF_015220235.1. Taxonomy (NCBI): domain Eukaryota; kingdom Metazoa; phylum Chordata; class Mammalia; order Pilosa; family Megalonychidae; genus Choloepus; species Choloepus didactylus. The sequence goes on from NC_051308.1 coordinate 23,771,656, forward strand.
GGACTTCCTCACCTGGGTTGTTGCTGATGTTCTCATAAACATTTAGGACTTACGTTTGCTATGCCAAGCCCTCAATCTTGGGTCTTGCCCTTATGAACCTTGTTGCTGCAAAGGAGAGGCTAAATCTGCTTATAACTGCACCTACGACTCTCTCCCTGAGTACCTCTTCATTGCTTAGATGTGGCCCTCTCTCTCTAGCTAAGCCAACTTGGCAGGTAACTGACTGCCCTACCCCCCTGGGACCTGTCTCCCAGGGGTGTAAATCTCCCTGGAAATACAGGATATGACTCCTGGGGATGAACCTGGACCCAGCATCATGGGCTTGAGAACATCTTGACTAAAAAGGGGAAACAAAATGAAACAAAATAAAGTTTTAGTGACCGAGAGATTTCAAATGGAGTCTAGAGGTCACCCTGGTGTACATTCTTATGCAGTATATAGAGATCCCTTTTCAGGTTTTAGTGTTTTGGAATAGCTAGAAGTAAATACCTGAAACTATCAAACTCCAACCCAGTAGCCTCGACTCTTGAAGACAATTGTACAGCAATGCAGATTACAAGGGGTGACAGTGTGATTGTGAAAATCTTGTGGATCCCACTCCCTTTATCCAGTGTATGGATGGATGAGTAGAAAACTGGGGACAAAAACTAAATGAAAAATAAGGTGGGAGAGGGGGATGATTTGGGTGTTCTTTTTTACTTATTTTTTTATTCCTATTTTTATTCTTTCTGGTGTAAGGAAATGTTCAAAATTAGATTGGGGTGATGAATGCACAATTATATGAAGGTGCTGTAAACAGTTAATTGTACACCATGGATGACTCTATGGTATGTGAATATATCTCAATAAAACCGAAAATTTTTAAAAAAGTATTCAGAGTAGGGAAATGTAAGCTGCAGACCAGGAAAAGGAATTTGAAACATATAAAACTGACCAAGGGCTTGCATCCAGAATGCATAAGGAATTCTTGGGAATCAATAAGAAAAAATATAGAAACTGAGTAATAAAATGAGCAAGAATCTTACAAGCACTGCACTACAGAGGACATGTAAATCTCCAAAAAAAAAAAAAAAGTGAAAGATGATCTACCTTATTAGTTATCAGAAAAAAATGCACATTAAAATATAATTAAATTCCACTACCATTCCCCCCACAATGAGAAAAAAAAAAAACAAAAAAACAAAAAAACAAAAAAACAACCCCAAGAATACCAAGTGGTAGCAAGAACCTAGAACACCAGGAATTCTCATACTCTAGAGTTTAGATTGGGAATTTTTACAATATTTTGAAAAACATTTTCCTAATCTTTTAAATTTGAGCATATGCAATCATTATGACCTACAAATTTCACTGCTAGGTCTATCCCCATCACTCCTAGGTGGCCATTTGCTAGGGACATATGTTTGAATGTTTAACGCAGCAACAATCAGAACAGTAAAAAACCAAAATCTTCCAAACGTATCCTTTAAAATAATTCAAATTTCTCTTCCACTTCTTAGGCCTGAGCAATTGTGTGGATGGTGTAATAATTTCAAAGACAGAGTAATAAAGGAAAGGGAATGAAGAGTTTGATGTTGAGCCTATACAGCTGAGCCTTGCCATAGACATTCATACCAAATTTGCTGTGCTCAAAACAGATGAATACTAAGTCCAGCAGTGTCAATTACAGAATCACTACTTGATTCACCACTTCCAAACTTTTCCAGAAGATATTTTTCATACGTTCCCAACCATTCTTGAACCTAATGTGGCATTCATGGAGGTGCACAGTAGAGACTCCCTTCCAGAGAACCCACCATGAGGAGCACAGCTGACTTACTGTCTCCAGTTCCCACAACCTTAAATCGACTACTGTTCACATCGAAGCCGGTTCACATATTCTCCCTGGGTTGCTCCCAGCCAATGTTGAGTATAGCACAGATATTACAACTTCCATTACTGCCTAAGTAAGGACTCTTCAATAGGCACTTTTTGCCCCAGGAATCCCCATCATGCTGGTTGAGACTTTCTGAGAGCTGCACTTCAGACTAACATGCTTTCTACTAAATCCTTCCTTTCATATACTCCTTATAAGATGTCACTCTCACATTGCGGTCTAAAGGCCTTTCTATATCTTCTGTTCTTTCTGTCCTTTGTTCTTCCATAGTAATTTCCCCTAATGAACATCTTGCTCATCCAATTGCATCTTGGTTTATGTTTCCAAGTGGACTCAAGCTGCCATGCTTAGTAACTTTTAATCTCTCCAAACACTCTCAAAAATTATCTTACAGTCTTACCTTACAGTCAATAGGAATTTTTAAATTTTCTTTCAGAGATTATAAGAGCAAACTGATATCCATATCAATTCTTTTTTTCATATTGATAAAAAGTTTTTTCTTTTTTGTTTTAGACTAAAATTGTATGAAAATTATTTGCCACCCTTTCTTTCCAAGGTAGGTGGAGTCTAATTTACCTTCCTTTGACTTGAGCAGGAATATCTAAGACCAGGTCATGTGAAATCTTGCAGATTTCAACCAGCTTCCTTGGATCACTCTTTCTGGGAGGCCTGAGGCACCATTTAAGAAGCTCATTTGTCCTGAGGTCCTCCTGCGCAGAGTCCCAACTGAGCCTAGCCTTCCAGCCAGTCCCACCAATACATAAGATAGCCATCTAAGATGCTCCAGGCTAGTTCATCCACCCACAATCTCAGTGGATGACACAAAGAACAGAAGGTTCACCCAGCTAAGCCCTGCCTGAAATCCTATCCAAACCATAAGATAAGATATAATGAAATGGTTATTGCTTTAAATTGCTAAGCTTTAGTGTTATTTATTACATAGCAATGGATAACTTCATCCTCCCATCTATGGGCCATCCATCAATCTGCAATCTCTGTCTTTATACTTATTATTTCTGAAAAATAGTGTTATTGTTTATCTCATTTTCCTCTAATTCTCCAAATTTACCCTCTTCTCTTGCCTCAAATAAACATGCTCAAGTATTAAAAACACAGACCCTATTGTTTAGGTTTGTTGGAAAAGCAGATAAACAACATTTTAGTAGCTTAATAATATAGAAGTTTACATCTTGCTAACATAAGAGTCTTGGGTGGGTGCTGACATTGCAGGGGAGCTCCATGGAATGCTCACTGAGATGCAGACTCCTTTCATCCTGTGTCTTCTCCATAATCTATGGAGATAAACTCCATAATCTCATTAGTGTACACCTCTATCAAGCAGGAGGAAGACCATGGAAAAGGGAATAGTAGACTTTATGTGCAAGGTCTGGAAGTAGCACACCTCATATCTGCTTATATTTCACTGGCTTGAACAGAATCAATGGCTACATCAAACTGCAAAGGGGCATAACAATAGTCTGCCTGTATACCCAGAAATAGGAAAAAGTGATTCCTGGAGAACAGCATAGTTTCTATCCATACCCATCACCAGATTAAGTTATGTTATTCGTCAAAATCTTCCAAGTAACTATGAAACCTAGGTATGTTAGAACTCTTACAGACCACATTACATAATGAATTAAATAATTTTATAAATTCCCATCATTTGATAACTCCATAAGAATACAGTCCACGTGTTCTCCCATTCCTTCTACTTTCATCATCTTTCATTCTTTAGGCATCTATGGAATTTCTCATAGTTCACTGAATATACTTATATTTTCAATGAAAACATCATTTAATTAGGATAATTTTTCAAAAATAAAAAAAGTATTCATACTTTTGGACTCAATGTCATTTTTTTTTGCATGGAAAACCAGTTGTCCCTGAACCATTTATTGTACAGACTCAACTTTTCTTACTAATAAGGGATACCACTTATTTTATATATATTATATTGTAATGTATCTACTTTGTGCTCTCTATTCTCTGTCCTTTCACTTTATTATACCATTTTATCCTTTTAGTACATAATTTTAACTACATATCTTTATAATGATTTTTGATATGACAAGGGGAAGTTCTTCATCCTCTACAAGTTGTTCCTCTTTTCCAAAACCATGTCTATAATTCTTGGTCCTTTTTAAAAAAGGTTTAGATTCAGTTTTCTTGTTGAACACACATTTTGAACCAGAATGTCAGCATGAGGAGTGCCCCAGGAAACAACCATAGCTGTTAAAAATTATTTAAAAAACTCTTTAAAATCTCTAGAATTTGTCCTAAGTGCAAACAACAAATGAAAGAACATTTATTCAAGAAAATAAGCCAAATCTCAATAAGAACCGTTGAGTATCTGTGGCACTTGAGCACTGACCCACTCCCTCTACCTTTCCCCATCTCAGCATGAATATGGAAGTTCCAATATGGATGGATGTGATGATGGAAATGGGATTTCCTTTCCTCTAAGCATCCAGTCAAGGGGTATCTATCTAATATGGAGGTACCATCATTTATCCTCCCCAACTTCAAGTTGCATGGGTTAAATTCCAGACAAGGATGGCCAAGAGAGTGGGGCTTCCTTCCTTCAGCTGGCCTCCACTCATAGACAGATGCTAAATCCCAGGAGGAGCAGATTGAGAATATCTGGTCTCTGATCATCCTTACCTGAGCTCACTCATAAGATGGAGGTTCCACATTGAAAGAGGCTAGCCAAGGAGACCAGCGGCTACAGCCTCCAGCTAGCAACTTGCTCATAAAGCTCCAAAAGAAGTTTGTCACTGTCCTATACCCAGAAGCAGACAGGCTTTCCCAAGGAGACAGGCAATGAATGATAAAATAGAGATCTGAAGGTGTCCCCAAATTTCAAACAGAGTGTAGGGATGATCTAAGTTAAGGGTACTCTTAAAACAATGGATATTTTTGTAGTAAGAAATTAAGAGCCACAGGCTAAATATTTTTCCAGTTAGGATACAACTTCTCTGATAAAAAATAAATTTAAAAATTAGAAAATATAATACCAGGCCAAGGCAAAGGGTCCTGAGTTTAATTGAATCAGATTCTGGAGCAATTTATCCTCCAAGTCATATCATAAATGACAGAGCAGTGATGTCACTGACATGGCAACATAAAGCATCCTCTGAAAATATCTTTCTAGGGATTCAGTGAAACAAGATCAAATCTCATTTTCATAGAATCCTGGAGGAAGGTAGAGACTGGAGAAAGACTCTACAAGGAGAAAAATATCAGGTAGGAAACTTCCATCCCAGACCAGCTGGTCCTCTTCCCTCCCTACCTCACTTAGCCCCACACAGCTTGGGAAATACTCAGAGGCAGTGGCCTGGGTCCCTCCCACCTCCCACCAGGAACACAGACTATAAAAGCACTTACAACAGTGAGTAAGATCCCCATGCATATCCAGATACAGGAACGCAAGTCCATAGAGACCCAGGGCAGAACAAAAACTGCTGAGGAATGCAGAATACAAAAGGGCTCCAAGGAGGAACTTCCAAAATGGAGGATTAGGGAGGAATGGCAGAACCTACTTCTCCCAAAAGCAGTAAGTAGCCAGGCAGAAACTGTCTAAATCAACTTTTTGTGGATCTAGGGAACAAGGGAGGACAGTACAACATTCAGGGAAGTGTAGAACGAACATATCCAGAAACTATGGTCAAAGACTGAAAGTAATTCCCTCCATGGATTCTGGCACTGATTCCCACCCTCCAGAGAAGCAGAAACTGGTGGCCTGATCCTTGCCTGGGGGACTGCTGTGGAGTGGGATGGCTATGGGAGTTTCTGCCAAAAGTACAGAGTTAGACACAGTCCAACACTGAGCCAGATATTGGGTAGCAAAGTGAGAACAGGGGATCCCCAGTTTCAGACCCTCCCAATCAGATGCCACTGGGCACTACTGTTTCAACTGCTTCAGAGGTAGATTTCAAAAAGACATAAAAACCCGCCTTCCAGAGGCTGAGGGGAAGAGTAGCCAACAAGCACCATCTGCTGGGAAGGTGAGAAAGTGCAGAAGCAAAATAAGGGCTACTTGGAGTCTTTCCAAGCCCTCCTCCAAGGCCTATCAGATATGGTCTATGCCCCCTACATTGGTACCCTACCATGTTTTGACTGGAAACACTGATGATCTGTCAAACAAGAGTGTTAATAAAAACTGAATCAACAATGAAATCCTAGACAAGAGAGAGAAATTGACCTTCAGAATAAACCCATAAAGATAATCAGATGGACAAATATCAAGAAAAAATGAAAAGCCATAATAAAAAGCATGACGATGTCTCAGTCAAAGGAACAAATTAAAAATTTGAAGGAGACAGAATTTAGAACAACTAATCAAGGATGTTCAAACAAATCTTCTACACAAATTCAGTGAGATGACTAAAGACATAAAGGATATTAAGAAGATGCTGGGTGAGCTTAAAGAATAATTTGGAAAACTACACAGAAAAATAACATTGATGTGGAAGATACTATAGATGAAATAAAAAATACACTAGAGAAACACAACAGCAGATTTGAAGAGGCAGAAGAAAAGATCAGTGAACTAGAAGACAGAGACTCCCAATTCAAACAGATAAAAGAATGAATGGAGAAAAAATTGAAAAATTTGAGCAGGTTCTCAGGGAAATGACTGACAAAAAAAACACACAAACAAACAACATATAAATACATAGGTGCCCCCAGAAGGAGAAGGAAAGAAGAAAGAGCCGGGAAGAATATTTGTGGGAAAATTTCCCAACCCTTTTAAAAGACACAAATATGCAAATCCAAGAACCCCAAGGAACTCAAAATAAATATGAATATACCCACTCCAAGACACATACTAATCAGGCTTTCAAATGCCAAACAGAAAGAGAATTCTGAAACGAACAAGAGAAAAGTGATTCACCACGTACAAGGGAAGTCAAATAAGAGTAACTGCTGATTTCTCATCAGAAATGATGGAGAAATGAAGGCAATGGTACAGTATATTTAAAATACTGAAAGAGAAAAATTGTCAGCCAAGAATTCTTTATCCAGCCAAACAATCCTTCAAAAATGAGGGCGAGTTTAAAATATTCACCAATAAACAAAAGCTAAAAGAGTCCCTTAACAAAAGGCCTGCCCTGCAAGAAATACTAAAGGGAGTTCTACTAGCTGAAAAGGAAAGACAGGAGAGAGAGGTTTGGAGGAGAGTATAGTAATGAAGATTATCAGTAAGAGTAACTAAAAGGATAAAAGGACAGGTAAAAAAAAAAACAGATCTGACAAATAATCAAAGGATAAAGTGGTTGAAGAAAGAATTGACTTTACAGTAATAACAGTGACTATTAATGGATTAACACACATATCAAAAGAAACAGATTCGCAGAATGGATAAAAAATGAGATCCATCTATATGGTGTTTACAAGAGACTCACTTTAGACCCAAAGAAACAAAGAGGTTCAAAAAGAAAGGATCAAAAAAAAAAAAAAAAAAAAAAAATCCACACAAGTTAAAAAAAAAAAAAAAAGAAAAGAAAAAGAAGACAGGATGGGGCTGTTATACAAAATAGACTATATGCAAAAATGTTGAGACAAAGAAGGACTTTACATATTAATAAAAGGGACAATTTATGAAGAAGAAATATCAATCATAAATATCTATGCACCTAATCAAGCTGCCCTAAAGAACATGAGGAAAACAATGGCAAAACTGAAGTAACAGATGTCTCTATAAGAATGGGAGACTTCAACACACTACATTCTTCAATAGATAGAATGTGTAAACAGAGGATCAATAAAGAAATAGAACATAAATATTATGATAAATGAACTAGACCTAACAGATCTATCTATCCATATATATAGAGAGAGAACATTGTACCCCCAAATAGCAGGATATACATTATTCTTAAGTGCTCATGAACATTCTCCAGGATAGACCATATGCTTGAGCATAAAACAGGTCTTAATAAATTTTAAAAGATTGAAATTATAAAAAGCACTTTCTCTGATCATAATGGAATGAAGATGGAAATCAATAACTAATGGAGAACTGGAAAATATACAAACATGGAGGCTAAACAACATGCTCTTAAATAATCAGTGGGTCAAGGAAGAAATTCAAGAAAAATCAGTACATATCTCAAGATGAATGAAAACAAGAACACAACATATCAAAACTAATGGGATGCAGCTAAGGCAGTGCTGAGAGGGAAATTTATAGGCCTTAACATCTACATTAAAAAGGAAGAAAGAGCTAAAACCAGCAACCAAAGTGAACAACTGGAGAAACTGGAGAAAGAATGGCAAACTAATCTCAAAGCAAGCAGAGGAAATTAGAGCAGAAATTAATGAAAAGGGGAAGAAAAAACAAAGAATCAATAAAACCAGAAGTTACTTATTTGAAAAGATCAATATCATCAGCAAACCTTTACATAGACTGACAAATGCAAAAAGAGAGAAACTGCAGATAAATAAAAGCAAAAACAAGAGGTGGGCAATACAAAGTACCTTGAAGAAATTAAAATTATCATGAGGTTACTATGAACCATTGTGTGGCAAAAAACTAGTCAACTTAGATGAAATGGACAACTTCCTAGAAACACATGAACAACCTACACTGATTTGAGAAGAAACAGAAGACCTCAACAAACTACTACCAATTACAGAGATTGAATCAGTCATCAAAAACATACCTAAAGAGGTAGGCAGGGCAAGATGGCAGAGTGGTAAGGTATGGAATTTAGTCACGCTTCTAGGGCAGTTGGTAATTAGCCAGGAACTAAATGAAGCAGCATTCTCGGGGTCTCCAGTGACTAGTCACACATTGTATACCAGCCTGGAGCGAGTGGAACAGCTGAGGTCACAGCAAAATTTTTAAGTTCCCCCGACCAGGGGTCTGATGCTCCTCCCCACCAAGACCCTATGGACTGTCTCACAACTGGCTCCATGAAGGGGAAAAAAACCAATCTGCTGGGGGCAAGAAGGAAGGCTCAACCCAGCCTCAACTACAGAATTAATTAACAGATTATTTAATTAACCTTTGGAGTTGGGGGTGTCCAGGGTATTAGAGAAGGGCTAGACTCTGGGAAGGGGGGGGGCACATAGAAGTGGGCACCCATTCCGTGGCTCCAAAAAGGCTTTTTTTTTTTTTCCCTACACTTTATCTCCTTTCCCTCTATTGTTTTCTGACTCCTTATCTTTTTACACTTCAATAGCACCCTGGCAAAGGCGGAATTAAAGCTGTTAGAGAGTAACTATCCAGATGAAACAGACAATACCCTAAAGCGCACATTTTTAAATAATCCATACTGACACTGGGGAAAGGCCTCAAAAAGTTTTTTTCTTTTTCTTTTTTTCCTTTCTTTTTAAAATTAACTACTCCAGGTGGTCAACTTCCCTGTGAATGCAATACTCACCTGGTATAAGAGCTGCCATGATCTCTTCATGACTTCTCACCCGTTGGTAAGCCCTGAGTAAAAGTTCATGTATCAGAAAATGCCTGGTGTCTTCTTTGGCCTCTGTACTGGCAAAGCCCTCATGGGCCATGATAATTGGTAGAGTCAGCCAGGAAAGTCAAATAGCCACCAGCCTGGAGACTAAATACCAGGCACTGTTGGCATGAACTTGGGGAATGGAAAGGAGTTCTCAAGTGGGATACTGGGATGGCCTGCAACATCTATGTGGGGAGGGTGCTCACCCTCCTAGATGAATGGATGTCTATGTGGAGAGGGATTTCTACCCTCCTAGATGAGTGGAACCTGCAGAGGGAGTATGGAAATGTTTATAACTCTCTGGCTGGACTGATAGCCATCCTGCAGCAGACCGCAGGAGCACTGGCCCCAGGATGGATACCGGGGTGGCCTGGAACTTCAATGTGAGGAGGAGTGGCTACCCTCCTGGATGGATGGGGCCCACCAAGGACTACAAATGTGCTTGCACCTCTCCAGCAGGACTAGTAGCTATCCTGCAGTAGGCCGCAGCATTGGGGATTCAGAAAGAAAGAAAAAGGGCCTCCAGATTGCAGCTGCAGTGGGCTGGCCATTGTTAGAGGCTGTATGTGTCACTACTGGAGAAGCTTTAGCAGCAAAAAGGCCATAAGCCACCTGGGAGATAAATTAAAGCTAGAGATATGAAGCTAGCACAAGCAGAATCGGAAGATGCCCTGGATACAAGTTTAGAAATACCGGCATGCTAACACACTAGAATAAAAGGGCATAAGCTGCCCAAAGGGCAAGTTGGGCATATTCTAGCTTCCTCTAACTGGGACCCTAAAGTGTGCGACCCTTTTGATTCCTCATCAAAAGATGATGAACCCCAGTCTGACTGGAAAATTAAAATGGAAGAAAGTAAGCAGGCTCAACCTCTGGTCCAACAAAGGGTTAAAACAGAAAATTCAACACCTTAATTCCCCACATGGAGAGAAGTTGGAGGGACAGTAGTAGCAGCTTCTAATCAAAAGGTACTCATTTCATCAAAAGGTACTCATTTCATCCCGGGAGTTTTCTCCAGCTGATTCAAGAGATATTAGTAACTAATATCAACAAAAACCTAGAGAGCCATTAGTGAACTGGTTGCTATGGCTATGGGATAGTGGCATGAATAGCACCTTGCTCACCAGGCATGAGATAAGTAGACTGGCCACAATCTCCACTTACCCTTCCTTGTGGCAGCCTCTGTACTCGCTAGAAACTAACCTGGAGATCCATTCACTTGTTAATTGGCTGGTAAAGCAATACAAAGTAGTGTGGCCGGGGAACTTATCCCATAAACTGTGGAGTAATTTACCTAAGGAGCAAAGGTTTGTTAAACTAGGCACTAAAACCTTGGAAGAAATGGCTGCTCAAACACAGGAAATGTGGCGAGCGTCCTCCACCCCACTGGTAAAGAAGTCTGATGGCTCTTGGAGAATGACTACTGATTATAGAGAGATAAATAAGGTAACCTTTGTTTGCAGCTGATCCCAACATCACCACATTGCTCTAAGATATTACCACGAAGTTAGGCCTGTTTCATTTTGTGTTAGAACTAACTAATGCCTTCTTTAGCATTCCTCTAGATGCTTTCAATCAACCCTGCCGCAGTGGGGTTATAGGGAGGTGGAATGCCGCCTTGTTGCAGAATATGAGTACTCAATTAAGCCAATTTAACTTTGTGACAAACCATGTATTTAGCATATTTTTGGATTTTTCCAGTCAACCTGTGTTGTTGTTGTTAAAATACAAAGTTATCTTACACTGCTTACTTCTAAACAATTAATAGCTTTTCTTGGTTTATTATGTTATTAGAAAATGTTTATACTCTATTTAGTATTAATTTAAAAACCTTTGTACACACTAGTTAGAAAAGGAAAAGCATGGGAATGGGATTTTCCATGGCAGGCTATATTTTAAAAGGCTAAGTGAACTATTGCAAAAGCACAGGCTTTAAGGGGGGTGGACCCCAATATACTCTGGGAATTGAATGTGGCTACTGCCAATATTGGGTTTGGGTGGGGTCTGTGGCAAAGGCAACAAGCTAAACGTGTACCTATTAGATTCTGGTCCCAACTATGAAAGGGCACAGGACTCAGATATAGCCCTTTAAAAGAGCAATTGTGCACAGCTTAAAATGCTCTGTTACAAGTTGAAAATCTAACTCAAAGGTGCCCAGTGATCTTGCAGACAACCATACCCATACAGGGGTAAATACAGGACACTATAAACAAGCCCCATTTGGGGAGTGCTCAGGTGAACATGCTGCCAAAATGGAAAGCCTACTTACTAAGATGCAGCATTTTTAACAACGGTTCTTTAAGTACAGAGAGGCATAAAATTTTAGGACCGGTCTCCGATGTTGAAGAGCAGCATGCCCTGCTTCCTGTCAGTCCTCCTGAGGTGGCTCCACTCATGCCCACCACTGATGGACAAGGAGATATACCTGAATTTGCATGGATTGGCACATGGGCAACCTGCTACCCGGACGGCCATGCCTGTCCAGCCCAGTACTGATGCCTTCTGGTGGGAAGACAACTGGACTCCCTGCTACAAATGTAAGGTAACCATTTTTCATGTCTCTGCCCACAACAACAGTTCATTACCAGGTAATACAGAAGTGAATGCTCTAGAAAAATTCCCCAGCCTAACACCAATGATGTAGGAAGTGGCTGAATGCCTGTGCCAGAAAACCGGCACCAAAGACACCAGATCCCTGTCACCTGGTGGCAAGTAGTCTATATTGGCCCCCTTCCTCTGTACAAAGGGGCAAAATATGCCTTCACTGCCATGGATATGGCTACAGGACAGCTGCCATCCTCCCAAGTGGGCAAGGCCAACCAACGAGCTACCATAAGTAGCTTAGAAAAATTAAGTGCCTTTTTTGGGGTCCCCACACATATGGACAGTGATAGGGGGACCCCCTTCACTGGGCAAATAACCCAGGCCTGGGCTACAGAAAATGATGTCCTTTGGACTTTTCACTTGCCCTATAATCCCACAGCAGCTGGGTTAATTGAAAGAATGAATGGCCTTTTAAAGGAACACTTAAAAGACAATAGAAACAATGGACTCAGTGACTGTATCAGCATTAACTCCAGACCCAAATTGGCCAGCTTCTGCCCCTGTGGACATGGTAACTGCTGGGCCCATGCAGGCCTTATGAATTCAGAAAAAGGGGCCAGCAGCCTTCAAGCCACAATGGTAAATGATCACTTACTCTTGCCTGTGCCACAAACACTAGAAATTGGGGAAAATAAGGTCAATTGGCTCTGGTTCTGGCCCATGCAGCCACGCTGGTTGAGAATCCTAAGGCCATGGGGTATTAGAAATACATAGGATGCCAAGAGTTATTTGTATTTCCCACCTGGGACTCCCCATCCCCCAGGGAACTGTATGCATAACTTTGCAAACACTCATTATACCTGAAACTAACTGTAGATGTGACCCTGAAGGGCTCCCTGCAGGGGGAGAAAACAAGGTATGTAAAAATCCCTCACCTGGAACTCTTCTAACTACTAATGGACTCAGTTTATATATTGTTAAACCACTCAGCTGTCCAGTTTAAAGCTTACATGTATTGCTAATTCTTGTTAAAAATGTGTATTACTATTTCAATAATGCATTAATTACAATATTTTCAGTATTTAGCATTATTCTAACAAGTTTAATCTTAATAGTGATATGTTATGAAACATTTGCTTAAGAACAGTTTCCAGAATTGTTTTGCTGACTTGAATGTAGAGGGTAAGAGGTATGTTTTTATTGAAGGAAAAGGAAAGTAGTTTTGTTCTATATGAGTGGTTGTTTCAGAATGGGAAAAAGAAAGGGGGGTGGGGCGGGGAGAGAGAAAGATGTGGAACAAAACCTGAATGAATATGGAAAGTTGCAGAAAGTTAGTGGAAAGGGAAATTTATTTCTGTGGTCAAAGTTAGAAAATGGTAAAAACTAGATATAGAATAAATCAGACTGCCTGGTAGTTTTATCCTTTAGCTATTTTAGCCCCAGGGATATGTGTGCTCTAATTAATATTCAGTGTTGTATGTATGTGCCTGGTAATTCACAAAATGTAACCCATACTCTTGATCATATGCAAAATTACATACAAAGGAGTGATCATTTATCTAATGATCCTCTTGTATAAATGGTGGAACTCATTAACTTGGCCATGGCACCACTTCTAATAGGTTTTTATCTCTCTGTACCAGTATATTAATTCTATGTTGTTTATTGTATTGTTTTTGTGAATTATGGATGGAAAGTCTGTCATAGTCAATGCAAACTATTATGCAGGGGTGGATTGTGGCAGGCCCTGGCCTGAACAGAACAGGCCTGTGGACCTTGGTGCACAGCAGTCTGCATGACCAAGGCAGCTAATGTCTAACCTATAATCTTTGTAAGCCAGTAAAGAGAAAAGGGTAAATTAACCTTAAGATGTAACTTTAAAATGTGAAACTGAGAAGGAAGCAGGAGGTGAGTAACTCTTGGTCTCACAAAGGAGTAAGATTTAAATATAAAGACTTACACCCAGATTTGAATAAGCATTCATCCATGGTCCCCACACCTCCTGCCATCAAGTATTAATAGTTTACTTCCTTCTTGACACTCTTATGGTTATCTATCAATCACCTCCCCTCCCCCATCAAGATTCTTTTTCCGTGCCTTGTACCCTTAGGAACGTCTTTGTCTGAAACCCTTATAACTGGCTTTCTGCCCTCTTTAATCATGCAGTCAACTTCCCTGTGAATGCAACGCCCACCTGGCGTAAGAGAGCTATCATGATCTCTTTGTGACTTCTCACCCTGTTGGTAAGCCCTGAATAAAAGTTCACGTATCAGAAAAAAATATATAACTATTCTAAGTAGCTATTTAGAGAGAGCCGCAGATATTTGCAACTGGCCCCTGAACACAGGCAATGGAGAGCTGAAATAGATCTGACAAAGCAATCAACCCAGTGGGGAAGACAATTGCCCAAAGGGCATAACTCCCAAGAAAAGGGGTGTTTGGTCCAGCTCATTGGCAGCCCTCCTTCAAAGAACTCAGACCCCAGGGGCTGGAATTCAGAAACCAGCTTCAGTCAGACATGCCCCTGACCAGCTCAGAATCTGCAGAGAACTAAAGGTACCACACTTCCTTACAGTGATGGGGGAGCTGTGGGCTGCTGGACAAGATAGGAAAAGCACAAAATCTAAAGGCCTCATAGGAGTCTCATTCTCAGCAAAACACCATACTATCCCCCTGAGACCTAAGCCTCTGTGGTCTGGGAAAACCTGAATGGGGTTGAACTTATCTGAGGAGACCCTCTCACAAAAAAGGCTACATATAGGCAGGACAAGAAACAGAAAAGCAAGAGGTGAAAAACTCTCATCAGCTAAATAGAACCTAAGTTAGGGGTCTAGAATAAGTTGAACTGAACACCAAAGGTCAACGTCCAAAGCCAACCAACAAGAAAATCCTAGGTAAAAGAATGAAAATGAGCTCCAGAATAAACTAATCAAGAAAATCAGATGCCTGGACAGCTTAAGATAATAAGCCATACTAGAAAACATGAAAATATGGACCAGCCAAAGGAACAAACTAATAGTTAACCAAGATACAGGAGTTTAGACAACTAATGCTAAATCATTTGAATGAACTGAGGGAAGAACTAATTAAAGATGTTCAAACAAATCTCCTAAATCAATTCAAAAATCAACCCAATGAACTGAGGGAAGTTATGGCAAAATAGATGAAGGATATAAGGAAGACACTGGATGACCATAAAGAAGAATTCATAAACTTGAAAATACAAATGGCAGAACTTATGGGAATGAAGGGCACAATGGAAGAAATGAAAAACACAATGGAGGAACACAACAGTAGATTTGAACAGGCAGGAGAAAGGATCAGTGAATTGGAAGACAAGACATTTGAATCCATACACACAAAAGAACAGATGGTGAAAAGAATGCAAAAAAATATGAGCAGGGTCTTAGGGAGCTGAGTGACAACATGAAGGACATGAATCTATGTGTTATGGGTGTCCCAGAAGGAGAAGAGAAGGGGAAAGGGACAGAAAGAATAATAGAAGAAATACTTACTGAAGATTTCCCAACTCTTATGGAAGAAAATTGCAGATTCAAGAAGTGCAGCATACTCCAAACAGAATAGATCCCAATAGACCTACTCCAAGACACTTACTGATCAGATTGTCCAATGTCAAAGAAAAGAGAGAATTCTGAAAGCAGCAAAAGTAAAGCAATCCATCACATACAAGGAAATCTCGATAACACTGTACAGATTTCTCCGCAGAAACCATGGAGGTGAAGAGAGAGTGGTATGATATATTTATAATACTGAATGAGAACAACTGCCAACAAAGAATTCTCCATCTGGCAAAACTGTCTTTCAAAAATGAGGGTGAGATTAAGATATTTTCAAACAAACAGACACAGAGAGTTTGTGAATAAGAGACAGGTGCTACAAGAAATACTAAAGGGAGGACTCTAGGCTGACAGGAAAGCACAGGAGAGAGGTTTGGAGAAGAATGTAGAAATGAAGATCATCAGGAAGGGTAAAAGGAGAGAGAGAATAAAATAAGACGTGACTGATAAAATCCAAAAGACAAAATGGTAGAAGAAAGTACCATCCTTATAGCAATAATGCTAAATGTTAATGGATTAAACTCCCCAATAAAAAGACACAGACTGGCAGAATGGATTAAAAAACAGGTCCCATCTATATGCTGTCTACAAGAAAGCCACTTTAGACACAAAGACAAACATAGGCTGAAAGTGAAAGATTGGAAAATACATTTCACACAAACAACAACCAGAAAAAGCTGGAGTAGCTATATCAATGTCAGACAAATTGGGCTTCAAAAGTAAAACAATTAAAAGAGACAAAGAAGGACACCATATATTAATAAAAGGGTCAATTCATCAAGAAAACATATCAAATATTTATGCACCAAGCCAGAGTGCTGCAGAATACATGAGGCAAACACTGAGAACACTGAAAGGAGAAGCGATACCTCTACAATAATAGTGGGTGATTTCAATAATCTGCTCTCATCAATGGGTAGAACATCCAGAGGATCAATAAGCAAATGGGGATGTTGAATTGTACAATAAATGAATTAGACTTGACATACATTTGTAGAACATGACACCCCACAGCAGCAGGATACACATTTTTTCCAAGTGCTCATGGAATATTCTCTAGGCTAGACCACATGTTGGGTCACAAAGCAAGTCTTAACAAATTTAAAAATATTGATATTATAAAAAACACTTTCCTGGATCATAATGGAATAAAGTTGGAAATAAATAACAAGCAGAAGATTGTAAAATTCACAAATATATGGAGATAAATGACACACTCTTAGAAAACCAGTGGGTACAGGAAGAAATTACAAGAGAAATTAGTAAATACCTCAAGGCAAATGACTATGAAAGTACAACATATCAAAACATATCGGATGCAGCAAAGGCAGTGCTGAGAGAGAAATTTATTGCCCTAAATGCTTATATTAAAAGAGAAGAGAGCAAAAACTGAGACATTAACTGTTCAGCTGGAGGAACTAGAGAAAGAACAGCAAATAAACCCCAAAGCAAACAAAAGGAAAGAAAGCAAAAACTTTAGCGCATAAATAAATGAAATGTAGAACAGGAAAATAATAGAATCAACAAAACCAGAAGTTGGTTCTTTGAGAAAAATCAATAAAATTGATGGAGTCCTAGCTAGGTGAGAGAGGCGAGTGAGGCGAGTGAGGGAGCGAATATGAATGCAAATAAATGCAATCAGAAATGGGAAAGGGTGCATAAATACTGACCCTGCAGAAATAAAGGAGATAATGAGAAGATACTATGAGCAACTATATGCTAATAAACTAGACAATTTAGAATAAATGGACAACTTCCCAGAAAAGCATAAAAAACCGACATTGACTCAAGAAGAGATAGAAGACCTCAACAAACCAATCACAAGCAAAGAGACTGAGTCAGTCATCAAAAAACTCCCAAAAAAGAAAAGCCCAAGACCAGATGACTTCAAATGTAAATGCTGCCAAGCATTTAAGAAAGAATATGTATGACTCCTGCTCAAACTCTTCAAAAAAAAAATTGAATAGGAGAGAAAGCTACCTAACTCATTCTATGAAGCCAACATCACCCTAATACCAAAGTCAGATAAAGATACTACAAAAAATAAAATTATAGACCAATCTCTTTAATGAATACAAATGCAAAAATCCTCAAGAAAATACTCATAAATCGAATCCAGCAACATATTAAAAAATTATACACCACAACCAGGTAGGGTTTATTCCAGGTAGGCAAGGCTGCTTCAACACAAGAAAATCAATTAATATAATACACCACATCAATAAATCAAAGCAGAAGAATCACATGATCATCTTGATCAAAGCAGAAACGGCATTTGACAAAATTCAGCATCCTTGCTTGATGAAAACACCTCAAAGGATAGGAATAGAAGGGAATTTTCCCAACATGATAAAGGAAATATATGAAAAACCCACAGATAACATCATACTCAATGGGGAAACACTGAAAGATTTCCCTCTAAGATCAGGTGCAAGACAGGGATGCTCACTGTCACCACTGTTCAACATTGTGCTGGAAGTTCTAGCTAGAGCAATTAGACAAGAAAAAGAAATAAAAGGCATCCAAATTGGAAAGGAAGAAGAATTGTCTTGCAGATGACATGATTCTATATGCAGGAAATACAGAAAAAATCTATAGCAAAGCTACTAGAACTAATCAATGAATACAGGAAAGTGGCAGGCTACAAGATCAACATGCAAAAACCTGTGCTGTTTTTATACACAAATAATGTGCAACAAGAGGAAGAAATCAAGAAAAAAATTCCATTTACAGTAGCAACCAAAAGAACAAAGTATTTAGGAATAAACTTAACCAAGGCCACAATAGAACTATACAGAGAAAACTACAAGAAACTGCTAAAAGAAATCAAACAGGACCTTTAAAAATGGAAGCACATACTGTGTTCATGGACTGAAAGACTAAATATAATTTATGTCAGTTCTACCTAAACTGATTCACAGATTCAATGCAATACCAATTAAAATCCCAACTTACTTTGCAGAAGTAGAGAAACCGATAACCAAATTTATTTGGAAGGGCAAGGTACCCCAAATATCCAAAAATATCTTGAGAAAGAGCAACGAAGTGGGAGGTCTCACACTAGCTGATTTTGAAACAAATTACAAAGCTACAGTCCCCAAAACAGCATGCTACTTGGCATAAGAATATACATACCGACCAATGGAACTGAATTGAGTGTTCAGAAATAGATTCTTGCATCTATGGGCAACTGATCTTTGAAAAGACAGGGACAGAGCAGCCGCTACAATGAATCATGTCTGGAAAACTGGATATCCATTTCCAAAATAATGAAAGAGGACTCCCATCTCATACCTTATAAAAAATTAATTTGAAATGGATCAAAGACTTAAATTTTAGTGCTAAGACCATAGACTCCTAAAATATAGGGCAATATCTTAAAGATCTTGTGATCTTCTCATGAGCCAAGAAAGAACAAATAGACAAATGGGATCTCCTTAAAATTAAACACTATTGTAAATCAAAGGACTTTGTCAGAAAAGTAAAAGGCAGCCTAGGCAATGGGAGATGATAGAGGTTTTAATCCCAAATATATAAAGCAATCCTACAACTCAACAACAGAAAGACAAACAACTCAATTAGAAAATGGGCAAAAGACATGGACAGACACTTTTCTGATGAGGAAATACAAATGGCTCAAAAACATATGAAAAAATGCTCAACTTCATTGGTTATTAGGGAAATGCAAATCAAAACCACAATGAGATATCATCTCACACCTACCAGAATGGCGATTATCCAAAAAACAGAAATTATAACTGCTGGAAAGGATATGGAGAAAGAGGCACACTTATTCACTGTTAGTTGGAATGTAGAATGGTGCAACCACACTGGAAGACAGAGTGGCAGTTCCTCTGGAAGCTAAGTATAGATTTGCCTTATGACCCAGCTATTCCATTACTAGGTATATACTCAGAGGAACTGAAACTTAAGACAAGAACAGACATTTGTAAACTGATGTTTATTGAGCTATTATTCACAAGAGACAAGAATGGAAACAGCCCAAATGTCCATCAACAGATGAGTGGATAAACAATCTGTGGCGCACACACACAATGGAATATTATGCACCTGTAATACAGAAGAAAGACATGGAGCATGTAACATGGATGAACCTTGAGGACATTATGTTGAACAAATTTAGCCAGAAACAATAGGACAAATACTGTACAGTCTCACTAATATGAACTAACATTAATGAGCAAACAATGAGAGTTAAAAGCTGACAACACAGGCTATCAGGAGATTGAAAGAGGGTAGAGATCAGGCATTTGATGCTGAAGGACTACAGAATGTTCAGCAGGCTTGACTGTATAAATCCAGAAATAGATAACTAATACTGTGTGATGGTAGCACAATACTGCAAGTACACTAACAAAGATATCCAGGAGTAAAGGTGAAAGAGGTGCACTAGGAGAATATATGAGACCTGAAGTAAAGACAGATGATAAAGACTGGGACTGTTTAACTTAGCAAAAACTGGAATGGTCAATGATTGTGACTAAATGTACAAATATAAAAATGTTCTTGCATGTGGGAGAACAAATGAATGTCAACCATACAGGGTGTTGAAAAGGGACAGGTATGGGGGAAAATATAATCAAAGAAAACTGGACTCTATGGTCAACAATAACATTGTAATATGCTTCCATTAACTGTAATAAAGGCAATATACCAAAGCTAAATGTGTATGAGAGGGAGATATAAGGGAGGGATATGGGATTCTTGTTAGTGGTGTTTTTGTGTGACCCTACTATTATATTGTATTGTATGATATTTTATATTTCTTTTTATTATTTTTATTATTCATGAAAAAACTTTTTTTTGTAGTAATCAATATGTTCAAATGCTGACTGTGGTGATAAATGCACAACTATATGATGATATCATGAACTGATTGTACACTGTGGATATTTGTATGGTACGTGAATATAGCTCTATAAAATTGTAGGAAAAAATATAAATAGGGGTATATGTGCTGGACAAAACATAGAGAAAGGGATGTATTTATTTACTGTTGGTTAGGAGGCAGAATGGTGTAGCCTTTCTGGAGGACAGTGTGGTGGTTCCACAAGAAGCTAAGTATGTGGGTGCCATAAGGTCTGGCAAACCTCATTATGGGGTATATACTTGGAAGATCTGAGAGCAGAGACATGAATGGACATTTATACACTGGTGTTTATGGAGGCAGTATGCATGATTTGCAATGAGTGGAGGTGGCCTAAGGGTACATTGACTTAGGAATAGAACGGTGGACTGTGGTGTGTGCATACAATGAAATACTGAGAACTGCAAAGAGGAGTGAAGCTGTGAGACAGACAACAAGGTGAATGGATCCAGTGGACAGCATTTTGAGTGAACCATGCCATAAACAAAGCAAACACTATAATCCCTCACCAATATGGACTAACTTCAATGTGTAAACTCATAATTGAATCTTAGAGCACAGCTTATCAGGGAACACTTACTGTAATGGTCTCTAGATTGTAAGTTCTTACAGAAGTCACATCTATTTCTGAATTGCAATGGCTATCTCCAGATTCTGAGATGCTAATCCCTTTGTATATAGCCTGATTGACTCCTGGAATTTTGGGTATCTGTGTGACACCTGAAACTCAGAGACAGAGCTCTGCAGATGTGAATGTCAGTATTAGCACATACAGCAACTGTTAAAAAATCTGAAAAAAGAGTCCAGACTTGAATTAGAGATATGAATGAAGCAGATCTAGTTAGGAGTAGGGCAAATTGTGCCAAAGGGTAAATGACGATACTGACTGTGTTTTAAAACTTCAACTTCCATGTGAGTCCAAGGGAAGAGATGTTTATTTGGTGCAGGATGTGTATTTCCTAAACAATTTAACTCATATGGTTTGTTCAAATACCATAATTACATGGAACTTTGAATAGCAAGTGAGATCTAGTAGGTTTGTACAGGTTAGTGTGAAGCAGTGACACAACCCAACGTAATCTGGGCATAGAATAAAAATATATATGCAGCCCCCCACTTCCCTATGTAGGACCTGACTACCAGGGGTGTAAATCTCCCTGGCAACGTAGGATATGACCCCCATGGATGAATCTAGACCTGACATCATCGGACTGAGAACATCTTCTTGACCAAAAGGGGGATGCAAAATGAAACAAAATAAAGTTTCAGTGGCTGAGAGACTCCAAATGGAGTTGAGAGGTCACTCTGGTGGGCACTCTTACATACTATATAGATAACCTTTTTTAGGTTTTATATTGGAATAGCTACATGCAAATACCTGAAACTGTAGAACTGCAACCCAGTGGCCTTGACTCTTGAAGACAATTGTATAAAAATTTATCTTACAAGGGGTGACAGTATAATTATGAAAGCCCTGTGGATCCCACTCCCTTTATCCAGTGTATGGATGGATGAGTAGAAAAATGGGGACAAAAACTAAATGAAAATTAGTGTGGGGGATGATTTGGGTGTTTTTTTTTAACTTTTATTTTCTAGTCTTATTTTTACTTTTTTTGGTATAAGGAACATGTTCAAAAATTAGATTGGGTTGATGAATGCACAACTATATGATGGTACTGTGAACAACTAACTGATTGTATACCAGGGATGATCGTATGATATGTAAATGCATCTCAATAAAACTGCATTAAAAAAAAAACATACCTACAAAGAAAAGCCCAGAACAAGATGACTTCACAGCTGAATTTTAAAAAGTGTTCCAGATAGAATTAATAACATTCCTGCTCAAATTCTTCCAAAACAATGGAAGAAGAGGGAACACTACTTAATTCATTCTGTGAAGCCAACATTACCCTAATAACAAAGCTGGGTAAAGATACTATAAGAAAAATCTTCAGACCAATCTCTCTAATGAATCCTCAACAAAAATCCTCAACAAAATACATGCAAATTGAATTCAACAGCATATTAAAAGAAATATACACCATAACCAATGGCTTTTATCCCAGGTATACAAGGGGAGGGGGTGTGTCCAGCAAAAGAAAATCAATTAATGTAAAACCCCACACTAATAAATTTAATAGGAAAAAACCACATGTGACAGACAGGTATGTGGCAAAATTCAGCATTCTTTCATGATGAAAACACTTCAAAAAGCAGGAATTGAAGGCAACTTCCTGAACATGATGAAGAGCATATATGGAAAACCCACACCTAACATTCTATTCAATGGTGAAAGACTAAAAGCTTTCCCTATAAGATTGGGAACCAAAGGATGCCCACTGTCACCACTACTATTGAACACAGTGCTAGAAGTCTATCTAGAGCAATTAGGCAAGAAAAAGAAATAAAAGGCATCCAAATTGGAAAGGAAGAAGTAAAACTGTCACTATCTGCAAATGATATGATCCTATATTTAGAAAATCCAGAAAAAAATGACAACTTCTTGAGCAACAAATGAGCGCAGCAAAGTGGCAGGATAAAAAGTCAAACACACACAAAAAAAATCAATGTTATTTTTATGCATTAGTAATGAGTTATCCAATGAGGTAATCAAGAAAAAATTCTATTTACAATAGTAACTGAAAGTCAAATATCAAGAAATAAACTTAACCAAGGATGTAAAGTACTTGTACACAGAAAACTCTGAAAAATTGCTGAAGGAAATAAAAAAAAGACCTGAATAAATGGAAATATATTCTGCATTTAGGGACTGGAAGGCTAAATGTCATTAAGATGTCAATCCTACCCAAATTGATCTACAGATTCAAAGCAATACCAATCAAAATTCTGAAAGGTTACTTTGCAGAAATGGAAAAGGTAATTATCAATTTGATTTGGAAGGGTAAGGGAACTTGAATAGCTAAAAACATTTTGAAAAAGAAGAATGAAGTGGGAGGTAACACATTTCCTAACTTTAAAGCATATTATAAAGCCAAAATGGTCAAAAAAGCTTGATACTTGCAAGAAGATAGACATATTGATCAATGGAATCAAACAATCCAGAAATTGAGCCTCAGATCTATGGTCAATTGATTTTTGACAAGTCTACCAAACTGACTTAACTGGGACAGGACAGTCTCTTCAATACTGGTTTTGGGAGAACTGGATGTTCATATTCAAAAGAATGAAAAAGAAACCCTGTCTTATACCATATATAAAAATGAACTCAAAATGGATCAAAGACCTAAATATAAAACCAGTACCATAAAAATCCTAGACAAAAATATAGGGAAACATCTCCAAGTTCTAGAGACAGGTGGTACTGTCTTAGATTTTTCCCCTAGGACACAAGAAATGAAATAATAAAGGGGGAACACCTCAAAATTGAAAACTTCAGTGCTTCAAAGGACTTTCTCAAAAGGATTGAAAGGCATCTGATTCAAGGGAAAAAATATTTGGAAACCACATATCTGGATAAGGGTTTGATACATAGAATGTATAAAGAAATCCTCTGAGTCAACAATAAAAAAAAAAACCCAATTTTAAAATAGGCAAAAGATATGAAAAGACATTTTTTCAAAGAGGAAATACTGATGGCTAAAAAGCACATGAAAAGATGCTCAATTTCACTATTAGGGAAATGAAAATCAAAACCACAATGAGATATCATCTCACACCTAACTAGAGTGACTGCCATTATACCAACAGGAAACTAAAAGTATTGGAGAGAATGTGGAGAAATCAGAACACTTATTTACTGCTGGTGGAAATGTAAAATGGTACAGCTGCTGTGTACTGTTTGGTGGTTCCTCAGGAAGCTAAGTATAGAGTTGCTTTATGATCCGGCAATCCTGCTACTCAATATATACCCAAAAGATCTGAAACCAGGATGCAAACAGACATTTGCACACTGATGTTCATAGCAGCATTATTCACAATTGCCAAAAGATGGAAATAGTCCAAGTGTCCATGAACAGATGAATGGATAAACAATATGTGGTATATACAGACAATGGACTATCATTCAGCAGTAAGAAAGAATGAAGTCCTGAAGCACACAACATGGATGAACCTTGAGGGCATTATGTTAAGTGAAATAAGTCAGACTCAAAAGGATAAATATTGCATGATCTCCCTGATGTGAATTAATTATCATACATAAACTTGTAGACATAAAATATAGAATATAGGTTACCAGGATATAGAACAAAGCTAAAAAAAAATGGGAGTGGTTCCTTAATACATGCAGACCATTTAACTAGGTTGAACTTAAATGTTAGAGAATGGACAGAGGTGAGGGTAGCCCATTATTGTGAGAATAATTAACAGTGCTGAACGGCATATGAATGTGATGGAAAGGGAAGTTTAGGGTCATGTTTATTAACAGAAGGAAAGTTGGAGTTAAAACATGGAAGTGTATAATAGAGTGAATTTTGTAGTGGACAATGTCCATGATTATATTTGTACAGTTAAAAGAATTCTATCATGAACTAGAACAAATGTACTACACTATTACAAGGAGCATATAATACAGGGGTATATAAGAAAAATGCACTTATTGCAAACTATGGACTATAGTTAACAGTAATATTTCAATACTATTTCATAAACAGTAACAAATGCACTACACCAATATGACAGGGTCAATAAGGGGTATGGGAAGATTTGGGTTGTCTTTTTTATCTTTATTTCTATTCTGGAGTAATGACAATGTTCTAAAATTGATCATGGGGTTGTATTAACAACTATGTGTTGATACTGTTAGCCAGTGATTGTATATTTTGGATGGTTTGTATGGTGTGAGACTATCTCTGTAAAACTGAATTTTAAAATAACGATCAATCTGGGTTTTGCGTACAATGTACAAAGATATGTGATAACAAAAAAACTGTGAGGGGACATAGAGGTATAGGAAAAGTATATGCTAATGTGAGAGAAATTATGTTGGTATTAAACCAAATATGATTGCTATATATTTAGGATGTTAAATTTTAACCTCATGGTAATCACAAGGAAAACATAAAAAATATATCCAGATAGAGATAAAAAGGCACTCAATATGATACAATACAAAGAAAGCCTGTGTGTGTGTGTGTGTGTGTGTGTGTGTGTGTGTGTGTGTGTGTAAGCTTTAACAAAAGAAAGGGAAAAAAGGTATAAGACTAACAAAGGCTAAACAGCATAATTGCAGAAGAAAGTCCTGTATTATCAATAAGGACCTCAAATGTAAATGGATTAAATTCTCCAGACAAAAGGCAGAGGTAGGCAGAATGGATAAAATAGCATGACCTTATTATATGCTCCTGCAAGAGGTGCAACTTAATGCCTAATATACAATTAGGTTGAATGTGATAGGGAAAAATTATACCATGCAAGTAGTAACCAAAAGAGAGCTGGGATGTCTATATTAATACTGGATAAAACAGACTAACTCAAAAAACAGTTAAAGGGACAAAGATGCTCATTACATACTGATAAAGGGAACAATTCAACAGGAAGATCTAACAATTATAAATATACATTCACCTAAAGGCAGAGCCTCAAAATATATGAAGCAAATACTTTCAGATTTGAAGGGAGAAATTGATGGTTCTGCACTGATAGTGGGAGAGTTTAATACGCCACTCTCAAAAATGGATAGAACATCTAGTCAGAAGATCAAAAAGGAAGTACAAGATTCAATGATACTGTAAACCAACCAGACCTAACAGACACATATAGAACACTGCACCCAATGAAAACAGAATACATATTGTTCTCAAATGTACATGGATCATTCTCCATGAGAGACAAAATATTAGTTCATGTAACAAGTCACGATAAATTTAAAAATACTGAAATCATATAGTGTGTATTCAGTGACCAAAACTGAAACTAGAAATTAAAAGCAGAAGGAGAAAGGGAACATTCATATATATGTGGAGAGTAAACAACATACTCTTAAAAAACCAATGGGTTAAAGAGGAAATCAGGAGTAAAATTAGGAAATAGCTTGAGTCAAATGAAAATGAAAATACAACATAAAACTTATGAGATGTAGTAAAGGTAGTGCTAAAAGGGAAATGTATAGCTTATAATGCTTACATTTAAAAAGAAGAAACTCTTCAAATCAGAGACCTAACCTCAAAACTGGAAGAATTAGAAAAAAAAAGAACAACTTACACTGAAAGTCAGCAGAAAAAAAAAGGAAATGACAAAGATTAGAGCAGAGGTAAGTGAAATAGAAAACAAAACAAAACTCAGAGAATCAACAAAAGCCAAAGCAGGTTCTTTGAAAAGATAAATAAAATCAGCAAACCTGTAGCTAGACTGACAAAAATAAATAAATAAATAAAAGCCTAGAAACAATGAAAATCAGAAATGAGTAGAGGGATGTAACTACCTACCCTGCTGAAATGAAAAGGACCATAAAAGTATACTATGGGGGGCAGGGCAAGATGGCACAGTGGTAAGGAGTATGTTTTAGTCACTCTTCCAGGGAAGTAGCTAGAAAGCCAGGAACTGCATGGACTGGACAACGCAGAGCAATTTGACTTTGGGCATACTTCATACAACACACATGAACACATGGAACTGCTGAGATCAATGGAATCTGTAAGTTTTTCCGGCCAGGGGATCCATGCCCCTCCCTGCCAGGCTCAGTCTTGTGGGAGGAGGGGCCTTCAGTGCTGGGAAGGAGAAGGGAGAACGGCAGTGGCAGCTCTTATCAGAAACTCATTCTACTGATCAAAACTCCAATCACAGATAGAATGAGACCAGACACCAGAGAATCCGGGAGCAGCCAGCCCAGCAAAGAGGAGATAGGGATAGCAAAAACAGCAAGAAAAACCCAAAAATAAAAGCAGAGGCTTTTTGGAGTTCTGGTGAACATAGAAAGGGGAAAGGCAGAGCTCAGGCCCTCAGACTCATATGCAAATCCAGAAGAAAAACTGTCTCTCTGCCCCCTGGACCTTTCCTTAATGGCCCTAATTGCTGTGTCTCCTAGCATATCAATAACCCATTAGATCTTCCAGGAGGGGCCTCTTTTTTTTTTTTTTTTAATCTTTTTTTCTTTTTCTAAAACAATTACTCTAAGAAGCCCAATACAGAAAGCCTCAAAGACCTGCAATTTGGGCAGGTCAAGACAAGAGCAGAACTAAGAGAGCCTTGAGACAAAAGGCAATAATCCAGTGGCTGAGAAAATTCACTAAACACCACAACTCCCAAGAAAAGGGGACGTCCTCTCACAGCCATCATCCTGGTGGACAAGGAACACTCCTGGCCATCACCAGCCCCATAGCCCAGAGCTGCCCCAGACAACCCAGTGTGATGGAAGTGCTTCCAATAACATGCACACACCACAAAATCAGGTGTGGAAATTAGCCTTCCCTGTACCCTCAGCTGGTTGTCCCAGAGTTGGGAAGGCAGAACAGTGTGAATTAACATGCCCCATTCAGCCATCCTTTCAGCAGACTGGGAGCCTCCCTACACAGCCCTGAAGCCCAGAACCGCCCTAGGGGGATGGCACTCACATGTGACATAGCACAGCCATACCTCAACAGATGACCTGGGGGTGCACAGCCTGGTAGAGGGACCCAATCGCAAGTCTCAGGGGCCATACGCCAATACCAAGGACTTGTGGGTCAGCGGCAGAGACAAACTGTGGCAGTACTGAACTGAAGGATTAGACTATTGCAGCAGCTTTAAAACTCCAGGAATACCACCAGGGAGAATTGATTGTTAGAGCCGCCCCCCGCTCCCTGAGTGCCCAGACACATGCCCCGTATACAGGGCGGGCAACACCAACTACACACACAAGCTTGGAACACTAATTGGACCGCACAAGACTCACTCCCCCACTCATGACAAAGACAAAGCAGGGGAGAACTGGCTTGAGGGGAACAGGTGGCTCATGGACGCCACCTGCTGGTTAGTTAAAGAAAGTGTACTCCACAAAGCTGTAGATCTGACAAATTAGAAATAAGGATTTCAATAGGTCTACAAATCTTAAAAGAACCCTATATCAAGTTAAGCAAATGTCAAGAAGCCAAAAACAACAGAAAATTTTAAAGCATATGAAAAAACCACACGATATGGATAACCCAAGCCCAAGCATCAAAATCAAAAGGTCAGAGGAGACACAGTACCTGGAGCAATTAATCAAAGAACTAAAGATAAACGATGAGACCATGGCACAGGATATAAAGGACATGAAGAGCATAGCACAGGACATAAAGGACATCAAGAAGACCCTAGAAGAGCATAAAGAAGACATTGCAAGAATAAAAAAAAAATAGATGATATTATGGATATAAAAGAAACTGTTGACCAAATTAAAAAGATTCTGGACACTCACAGTACAAGACTAGAGGAAGTTGAACAATGAATCAGTGATCTGGAAGATGTCAGAATGGAAAATGAAAGAATAAAAGAAAGAATGGGGAAAAAAATTGAAAAAATCAACATGGACCTCAAGGATATGACAGATAATATAAAACATCCAAATATAACACTCATTGGTGTTCCAGAAGGGGAAGAGAAGGATAAAGGTCTAGGAAGAGTATTCAAAGAAATTGTTGAGGAAAACTTCCCAAATCTTCTAAACACCATAAGTACACAAATCATAAATGCCCAGTAAACTCCAAATAGAGTAAATCCAAATAAACCCACTCCGAGACATAGTCTGATCACACTGTCAAATACAGAAGAGAAGGAGCAAGTTCTGAAAGCAGCAAGAGAAAAGCAATTCACCACATACAAAGGAAACAGCATAAGACTAAGTAGTGACTACTCAGCTGCCACCATGGAGGCGAGAAGGCAGTGGCATGACATATTTAAAATTCTGAGAGAGAAAAATTTCCAACCAAGAATACTTTCTCCAGCAAAGCTCTCCTCAAATTTGAGGGAGAGCTTAAATTTTTCACAGACAAACAAATGCAGAGAGAATTTGCTAACAAGAGACCTGCCCTACTTCAGATACTAAAGGGAGCCCAACAGAGAAATGAAGAAAGGAGAGAGAGACATGGAGAAAGGTTCAGTACTAAAGAGATTCAGTATGGGTACATTAAAGGATATTAATAGAGAGAGGGAAAAAGTATATATAACAAACATAAACCAAAGGATAAGATGGCTGATTCAAGAAATGCCTTCATGGTTATAATGTTGAATGTAAATGGATTAAACTCCCCAATTAAAAGATACAGATTTGCAGAATGGATCAAAAAAATTAACCATCAATATGTTGCATACAAGAGACTCATCTTAGACACAGGGACACAAAGAAACTGAAAGTGAAAGGATGGAAAAAAATATTTCATGCAAGCTACAGCCAAAAGAAAGTAGGTGCAGCAATATTAATCTCAGATAAAATAGACTTTAAATGCAAGGATGTTACGAGAGACAAAGAAGGCCACTACATACTAATAAAAGGGGCAATTCAACAAGAAGAAATCACAATCGTAAATGTCTATGCACCCAATCAAGGTACCACAAAATACATGAGAGAAACACTGGCAAAACTAAAGGAAGCAATGGATGTTTCCACAATAATTGTGGGAGACTTCAACACATCACTCTCCTATAGATAGATCAACAAGACAGAAGACCAATAAGGAAATTGAAAACCTAAACAATCTGATAAATGAATTGGATTTAACAGACATATATAGAATATTACATCCCAAATCACTAGGATACACATTCTTCTCTAGTGCTCACGAAACTTTCTCCAGAATAGATCATATGCTGGGACATAAAACAAGCCTCAATAAATTTAAAAAGATTGAAATTATTCAAAGCACATTCTCTGACCACAATGGTATACAATTAGAAGTCAATTACCATCAGAGACTTAGAAAATTCACAAATACCTGGAGGTTAAAAAACATGCTCCTAAACAATCAGTGGGTTAAAGAAGAAATAGCCAGAGAAATTGCTAAATATATAGAAACGAATGAAAATGAGAACAAAACATACCAAAACCTATGGGATGCAGCAAAAGCGGTACTGAGGGGGAAATTTATAGCACTAAACACATATATTAAAAAGGAAGAAATGGCCAAAATCAAAGAACTAATGGATCAACTGAAGAAGCTAGAAAATGAACAGCCAACCAATCCTAAACCAAGTAGAAGAAAAGAAATAACAAGGATTAAAGCAGAAATAAATGACATAGAGAACAAAAAAACAATAGAGAGGATAAATATCACCAAAAGTTGGTTCTTTGAGAAGATCAACAAGATTGACAAGCTCCTGGCTAGACTGAAAATCAAAAAGAGAGAAGACCCATATAAACAAAATAATGATTGAGAAAGGTGACATTACAGCAGAGCCTGAAGAAATTAAAAAAAATTATAAGAGGATACTATGAACAACTGTATGGCAACAAACTGGATAATGTAGAGGAAATGGACAATTTCCTGGAAACACATGAACAACCTTGATTGACCAGAGAAGAAACAGAAGACCTCAACCAACCAATCACAAGCAAAGAGATCCAATCAGTCATCAAAAAGCTTCCCACAAATAAATGCCCAGGGCCAGATGACTTCACAGGGGAATTCTACCAAACTTTCCAAAAAGAACTGACACCAATCTTACTTAAACTCTTTCAAAACATTGAAGAAAATGGAACACTACCTAACTCATTTTATGAAGCTAACATCAATCTAATACCAAAACCAGGCAAAGATGCTACAAAAAAGGAAAACTACCGGCCAATCTCCCTAATGAATATAGATGCAAAAATCCTCAACAAAATACTTGCAAATCGAATCCAAAGACACTTTAAAAAAATCATACACCATGACCAGGTGGGGTCCATTCCAGGCATGCAAGGATAGTTCAACATAAGAAAATCAATGTGTTACAACACCTTAACAAATCAAAAGGGAAAAATCAAATGATCATCTCAATAGATACTGAAAAAGCATTCAACAAAATCCAACACCCCTTTTTGATAAAAACAGTTCAAAAGGTAGGAATTGAAGGAAACTTCCTCAATATGAGAAAGAGCATATATGAAAAACCCACAGCCAGCATAGTACTCAACGGTGAGAGACTGAAAGCCTTCTCTCTCAGATCAGGAACAAGACAAGGATGCCCGCTATCACCAATGTTATTCAACATTGTGCTGAAGTGCTAGCCAGGGCAATCCGGCAAGACAAAGAAATAAAAGGCATCCAAATTGGAAAAGAAGAAGTAAAACTGTCATTGTTTGCAGATGATATGATTTTATATCTGGAAAACCCCGAGAAATTGATATAGCTACTAGAGCTGATAAACAAATTTAGCAAAGTAGCAGGATACAAGGTTAATGCACATAAGTCAGTAATGTTTCTATATGCTAGAAATGAACAAACTGAAGAGACACTCAAGAAAAAGATACCATTTTCAATAGCAACTAAAAAAGTCAAGTATCTAGGAATAAACTTAACCAAAGATGTAAAATACCCATACAAAGAATACTACATAACTCTACTAAAAGAAATAGAAGGGGACCTTAAAAGATGGAAAAATATTCCATGTTCATGGATAGGAAGGCTAAATGTCATTAAGATGTCACGTCTACCCAAACTCATCTACAGATTCAATACAATCCCAATCAAAATTCCAACAACCTACTTTGCAGACTTGGAAAAGCTAGTAATCAAATTTATTTGGAAAGGGAAGATGCCTCGAATTGCTAAAGACACTCAAAAAAAGAAAAACCAAGTGGGAGGACTTACACTCCCTGACTTTGAAGCTTATTGTAAAGCCACAGTTATCAAAACAGCATGGTACTGGCACAAAGATAGACATATAGATAAATGGAATCGAATTGAGAATTCAGATATAGACCCCCAGATCTATGATAAGGCCCCCAAAGTCACTGAACTGGGTCATAATGGTGTTTTCAACAAATCAGGCTGGGAGAGTTGGATATCCATATCCAAAAGAATGAAAGAGGACCCCTCCCTCACACCCTACACAAAAATTAACTAAAAATGGATCAAAGATCTCAATATAAAAGAAAGGAACATTAAAGTCCTAGAAGATAATGTAGGGAAACATCTTCAAGACCTTGTATTAGGTGGCCAATTACTAGACTTTACACCCAAAGCACAAGCAACAAAAGAAAAAATAGATAAATGGGAACTCCTCAAGCTTAGAAGTTTCTGTATCTCAAAGGAATTTGTCAAAAAGGTAAAGAGGCAGCCAACTCAATGGGAAACAATTTTTGGAAACCATGTATCTGACAAAAGGCTGACATCTTGCATATATAAAGAAATCCTACAACTCAATGATGATAGTACAGACAGCCCAATTATAAAATGGGCAAAAGATATGAAAATACAGTTCTCTGAAGAGGAAATACAAATGGCCAAGAAACACATGAAAAAAATGTTCAGCTTCACTAGCTATTAGAGAGATGCAAATTAAGACCACAATGAAATACCTTCTCACACCAATTAGAATGGCTGCCATTAAACAGGAAACTACAAATGCTGGAGGGGATGTGGAGAAATTGGAACTCTTATTCATTGTTGGTGGGACTGTATAATGGTTCAGCCACTCTGGAAGTCAGTCTGGCAGTTCCTTAGAAAACTAGATGCAGAGTTACCCCTTGATCCAGCGATTGCACTTCTTGGTATATACCCGGAAGATCGGAAAGCAGTGACACGAACAGATATCTGCATGCCAATGTTCATAGCAGCATTATTCACAATTGCCAAGAGATGGAAACAACCCAAATGTCCTTCAACAGATGAGTGGATAAATAAAATGTGGTATATACACACTATGGAATACTACGCGGCAGTAAGAAGGAACGATGTCGTGAAATATATGACAACATGGATGAACCTTGAAGACATAATGCTGAGCGAAATAAGCCAGGCACAAAAAAAGAAATATTATATGCTATCACTAATGTGAACTTTGAAAAATGTAAAATAAATGGTTTATAATGTAGAATGTAGGGGAACTAATGATAGAGAGCAACTAAGGAAAGGGGAACAATAATCCAATAAGAATAGATAAGCTATCGTGGGTAAATTTAATGTTCTGGGAATGCCCAGGAATGACTATGGTCTGTTAATTTCTGATGGGTATAGTAGGAACAAGTTCACAGAAATGTTGCTATATTAGGTTACTTTCTTGGGGTAGAGCAGGAACATGTTGGAAGTAAAGTAGTTATCTTAGGTTAGTTGTCTTTTTATTACTCCCTTGTTATGGTCTGTTTGCAATGTTCTTTTATTGTACATTTCTTTAAATTTTTTTATTTTTTTATTTTTTATAACAGTTGATTTAAAAAAAAAAAGTTAAAAAAGAAAAAACAAGGAAAAAAATATGCAGAGTCCCCTTGAGGAGCTGGTGGGGAATGCAGGGACATTGGGTGTCCCCACCTTGATGGTTGCTAATGTGCTCACAGACATAGGGGACTAGGGGTTTGATGGGTTGAGCCCTCTACCACAGGACTTGCCCTTTGGAAGACTGTTGCCACAAAGGAGAGGATAGGCCTCCCTATAATTGTGCCTAAGAGCCTCCTCCCGAATGCCTCTTTGTTGCTCAGATGTGGCCCTCTCTCTCTAGCTAAGCCAACTTGAAAGGGAAAATCACTGCCCTCCCCCCTACATGGGATCAGATACCCAGGGATGTGAATCTCCCTGGCAATGTGGAATGTGACTCCCAGGGAGGAATGTAGACCCAGCATTGTGGGATGGAGAACATCTTCTTGACCAAAAAGGGGAAATGAAAGGAAATGAAATAAGCTTCAGTGGCAGAGAGATTCCAAAGGGAGCTGAGAGGTCACTCTGGTGGGCACTCTTACGCACACTTTAGACAACCCTTTTTTTAGGTTCTAAAGAATTGGGGTAGCTGGTGGTGGATACCTGAAACTATCAAACTACAACCCAGAACCCATGAATCTCGAAGACAGTTGTATAAAAATGTAGCTTATGGGGTATGACAATGGGATTGGGAAAGCCATAAGGACCACACTCCACTCTGTCTAGTTTATGGATGGATGAGTAGAAAAATAGGGGAAGGAAACAAACAGACAAAGGTACCCAGTGTTCTTTTTTACTTTAATTGCTCTTTTTTCACTTTAATTATTATTCTTGTCATTTTTTTGTGTGTGTAATGAAGGTGTCAGTGATTGATTTTGGTGATGAATGTACAACTATGTAATGGTACTGTGAACAATCGAATGTATGATTTGTTTTGTATGACTAAGTGGTATGTGAATATAACTCAATAAAATGAATATTAAAAAAAGTATGCTATGAACAATTGTTTTCCCACAAATTAGATAACCTACATGAAATGGACAAATTCTTAGAAATACACAAACTGCCTACATAGAATCAAGAAGAAATAGAAGATCTGAAAAAACGAATTACTAGTAAAGAGATCAAATCAGTAATGAAAAAACTCCCAACTAACATTCTGAAATGGCTTAACTTCAATGCTGCTCAAACTCTTCCAAAATACTGAACAGGAGGTAACACCACCTAACTTATTCTAAAAGGCCAATATCACTCACATAACAAAACCAGATAAAGACATCACAAGAAAAGAAAACTACTGACCAATGTCTCCTACGAATATAGATGGAAAAACCTCAATAAAATACTTGCAAATGAAATCAAGCAGCATAGTAAAATAATTATACAACATTATGAAGCGGGATTAATCCTGGCATGCAAGGTTCCTTCAGTAAAAGAAAATCATGTAATGTAATGCACCATGTTTGGTTTGCTAGAGCTGCCATTATGCAAAATACCAGAAATGGATTGGCTTTTATAAAGGGGATTTATTAGGTTACAAATTTACAGTACTGTGGCCATGAAAGTGTTCAAATAAGGCATCAACAAGAGTATATCTTCACTGAAGAAAGGCTAATGGCATCTGGAACAACTCTGTCAGCTGGGAAGTCACATGGCTGGTGTCTACTGGTCCTTTGCTCCTGGGTTCTGGTTTCAAAATGGCTTTTTCTAAAATGTCTCTGGGCTTCTGTCTCTCTTAGCTTCTCTTTCTCAGCTCCTGTGCATACTTGCTTATTCTCACAGGGCATTTCTCTCTATGCATCTGGGAGATCCTCTCTTAGCTTCTCTGAGGCAAACTCTGGGCTTTTTCTCTTAGCTTAGTATCTGCAAATGTCTTTCTGTCTGCATCTTCAAGTGCCTCCAAACATTTGGGTTGTGTGGGCTCTCAGCTCTCTTAAGGACTCCAGTGATCTACTTAAGACCCATCCATTCACATCTCCATGAAAATAATCTAATCAAAAGATCTCACCCACAATTGAGTAGGTTACAGCTCCATGGAAACAGCCTAATCAAAAGATCCCACCCATAATAATTCCACCCCCACAAGACTGTATTAAAGAATATAGTCTTTCCTGGGGTACATAAAAATTTCAAACTGGTACATACCACATTAACAGAATTAAGGGGGGGAGAAAACCACATGATCAACTCAATGGATGCAGAAAGGGCATTTGATAAAATGCTCCCTTTCTTGATAAAAACACAACACTAAGAATAGAAGGAAACTTTCTCAACATGATAAAGGGCATATATGAATGCCTACAGCTAACATCCTGCTTAAATTATGAAAGACTGAAATCTTTCCAAGATCAGGAACAAGACAAGGACATCCAATGTTATCACTGTTATTCAGCATTGTAATGGAACATCTTGCCAGAGCAATTAGACTAGGAAAGGAAATAAAAGGGATCTAAATTTGAAGGGAAAAAACGAGACCTTCCTTTTCTTTTCCCTTTTCTTCTGCCAATAGCAGAAGATATGATCATGTATGCAGAAAATTCTGATAAATCCACAAAGTTCCCAGAAATAATCAATGAATTCAGCAAAGTGGCAGGGTGCAAGATCGACACCCAAAAATCAGTAGTGTTTCTACACACAAGCAATGAACAATCAGAAGAGGAAATCAAGAAGAAAATTACATTCACAATAGCAGCCAAAAGAATCAGATATCTAGGAATAAATCTAACTAAGGATATAAAGGACTTGTGCACAGACAACTACAAAACCGAGGAAGATGGTGTAATAGTTGAGGCAGAGCAAACTTCTCCTCCATGAAAGAAACTAGAGAAAAGCTGGAGGACACCCAGGACAGCAGATTCATGGTGTCAGTGGCCACAGAAGACTTCTAAAATATGTGGTGGGAATTGGAAGAAAAAGCAGGGAAACTGCATCTCAAAGGACAGGGTGAGTTTATTCAGCTGGGAATGCCACTGGGGGCTGCTAGCAGTGAGATAGTTGCTGAGCAGGGGGTGAGCAGCTCTCTACTCCTGTGCATCCATTACAGAAATTAGCTAGGGAGATAATCCTGCACAGCCACACAGACAGGACCTCCTATGAGGGGACTTGGGAGGCAGTGGACCAGTGTTTACTGCATTTACTCTCCCTCCACAGAAGTCCATTGTGTGCATGGTCAAGAGACAAGGATAAGTGAGGGTGCCACACAGAATTACCAAGAGCCCCTCTCACCCCCAGAGAATCTCAGGTACACAGCAGGCAGGAAGCAGAGCACATTTGAGCTGGAGGGTGAGATGCACAGTTCCATAGCCCAAGAATGAAATACTTGGAGGCCTGGGAATCATCAGAACCAAGGTGCCTATGAGTAAACTCCCTGCAGAATGGCACAGGGCTGGCAGTCCCCAGTGGACATGGAGAATTGGTGTGGTGATTGGATTCCTACCAAGTTTGGACCCCGCCCAGTGCACAGGCAAAGTTGGTTGAAAGCTGGCTTGAGGACAAGAGGTGACTCAAGAGCACCATCAGCTGGGAAGACAGGGATGTGCATTATAGCAAGCTGTGGATCTGCAAACAAATACACAAAAATGTTCAAATAATCCTGCATTTCCCAAAATAATCTTATCAAGATAAGAAAATGCCCTGAAGCCAGCAGAAAACCATAAAGCACATGAAGAAACAAGAAGATATGGACAAGCCAAATGTCCAAATGAAAAAGCCAGAAGAGACACAGAACTTGAAACAATTAATCAAAGAAGTACACACAAATCTCAAAAACAACTGCAATGAGTAGGGTACAGACATAAAGGATATCAAAAAGATTCTAAAAGAGTACAAAGAAGATTTGAAAGAGTAAGTTAAAAAACAGAAGATCTTATGGAAATAAAATATAGTGTTGGTTAAATTATAAATAAACTAGAGACACACAACAGAATATTTGAAGAAGCAGAAGAAGGAATAAGGAAACTAGATGAAAAAGCAATTGAACGCGAATGCACAAAAGAACAAATGGTGAAAAAAATTGAAAAATTTGAAATGGATCTCAGGAAATGCTGGACAACATGCGGCACACAAATATAAGAATCATTGGTGTCCCAGAAGGAGAAGAGAAGAGCAAAGGGCTAGGAAGAGTATTTGAAGACACAGCTGGGGAAAATTTCCCAAACCTAAATGACATAAATATACAAATCAAAGAACTACAAATAGAATAAATCCAAATAAACCCACTCCAAGACATATTCTGATCAGATTGCCAAATGCTTAAGAGAAGGAGAAATATATGATAGTAACAAGAGAGAAGTGATTCACCACATACAAGGGAAACAGCATAAGACTAATTACTGACTACTTAGCAGGCACCATGGAGGCAAGAAGGCAGTGGTATGACATATTTAAAAGCCTGAAGGAGAAAAATTGCCAGTCAAGAATACTTTATCCAGCAAAGCTGTCCTTCAAAATTGAGGGAGAAATTAAAATTTTCACAAATTCTAAGAGAATTTGTTAACAAGAGACCTGCCCTGCAAGAAATATTAAAGGGAGTTCTAGCTGCTGAGAAAAAGGGAGGAGAGAAACATCTGGAGGGCACAGAACTGAAGAGTATTAGTAAGGGTAACTTAAAGGAAACTAAACAGAGGGAGTGGGGAATAGATCTGACAAATAAAAACCAAAGGATAAGATAGTTGGTTCAAGAATTGCCTTCATATTAATAACATTGAATACGAATGGATTAAACCCCCCAATTAAAAGAGACTGGCAGATGGCATAATGGATTAAAAAGTATGATCCATTGATACACTGCTTACATGACACTCTTCTTAGATCCAGTAAACACAGATGGATTGAAAGTGAATGGATGGAAAAAAAAATATTCCACGCAAGTTGCAGGCAAAAGAAAGCAGAGGCATCAATACTAGTATCAGACAAAATAGACTTTAAATGCTAAGATATCATAAGAGACAAAAAAGAACACTATATATTAATAAAAGGGAAAGTTCACTGAGAAGAAATAACAATCATAAATGTTTATATACCCACCAAGGTGCTCGAAAGAACATGAGACAAACATTGGCAAAACTGCAGGGAGCAATGGATGTTTCTACAATAATAGTGGGAGAATTCAATACTCCTTGCTCTCTTCTATAGATAGAACAACCAAACAGAGGATGAATAAGGAAACTGAGAACTTAAAGTGATAAATAAATTAGACATAACAGACATATTGAGTGTTACAACCCAAATTACCAGGATATACATTCTTCTCTAGCACTCATAGAATGTTTTCCAGAATAGATCATATGCTAGGGCACAAAACAAGCCTCAATAAATTTTAAAAGATTGAAATTATTCAAAGCACATTCTCTGACCATA
Source organism: Choloepus didactylus (assembly GCF_015220235.1). Taxonomy (NCBI): domain Eukaryota; kingdom Metazoa; phylum Chordata; class Mammalia; order Pilosa; family Megalonychidae; genus Choloepus; species Choloepus didactylus. Next base: position 23,810,616 of record NC_051308.1, read on the forward strand.
ATAGAATGTAATTAGAAGTCAATAACCACCAAAGAACCAGAACATTCACACACATGGGGAGGTAAAATACACTCCTAAACAACCAATGGGTCAAAGAAGAAATTGCAAGAGGAATTGGTAAATATCTAGAGACAAAGGAAAACGAGACCACAGCATAGCATATCAGAGCCTATGGAATGCAGCAAAGGCATGCTGAGGGGGAAATTTATAGTTCTAAATGCATACATTAAAAAGGAAGACAGAACTAATATCAAAGACCTAACTGAACTGAAGAAAATATGTTCAGAAAACTAATCCTAAAGTAGAAGAAAATAAATAATGAGATTTAAAGCAGAAATAAATGATCTGCAGAACAATTAAAACAATAGAAAGAATAAATAAAACCAAAAGTTGGTTCTTTGAGGAGATCAACAAGATTGACAAACCCGTAGCTTGACCGACAAAATAAAAAAAGTAAATAAAAAATATAAAAAAATAAAGAAAACCCAAATAAACAAAAGCAGAAATAAGAGGGGGGACATTACAGCGGATCCTGAAGAAATAAAAAAATCATAAGAGGATACTATTAACAACTGTACACTAACAAACCAGACAATTTTGAAGAAATGGATAATTTCTTGGAAACACATGAACAGGCTAGACTGACCTGAGAAGAAACAGAAGACCTTAAACCAATCGCAAGTAAAGAGATCCAATCAGTCATCAGAAAAGCTGTCTTAAATAAAAACCAAGGGCCAGATGGCTTCACAGGAGAATTTTATTAAGCTTTCAAAATAAAACTGACACCATTTCTGCTCAAACTCTTTCAAAAATTTGAAGAAAAAGGAAGACTACCTAATTCATTTTATGAAGCTAACATCACTCTAATACCAAAACAAGATAAAGATACTACAAGAAAGCAGAACTACAGGCTAATCTCACTCATGAATATAGATGCAAAAAGCCTCAACGAAATACTTGCAAATCGAACCCAAAGACACATTAAAAGAATCATACACCATGACCAAGTGGAGTTCATCCCAGGCATATACAAGGGTGGTTCAACATAAGAAAATAAATCAATATAATATAACACATTAACAAATCAAAATGGAAAAACTCAAATGATCATCTCAACAGATGCTAAAAAACCATTTGACAAAATTCAGCATCCTTTTTTGACAAAATCATTTCAAAAGGTAGGAAATGAAGGAAACTTCCTGAATATTATAAAAGGCATTTATGAAAAACCCACAGCCAGCACGGTACTCAATGGTGAGAGACTAAAAGCCTTCCCACTAAGATCCAGAACAAGACAAGGATGCACACTGTCACCACCATTATTCAACTTTGTGCTGGACCTTCTAGTCAGAGCAATCCAGCAAGACAAAGAATTTAAAAAGCATCCAAATTGGAAAGGAAGAACTAAAACTGTCATTATTTGCAGATGATATGATTGTTTATTTGGAAATTCCTGAGAAATCAACAACCAAATTACTTGAGCTAATAAATTCAGCAAAGTGGTGGCATACAAGATTAATGCACAACAGTCAGTAAGTTCCTATACACTAGCAATGAACTAATTGAAGAGACATTCAGGAAAAAAATTACATTCACAAGAGCAACTAAAAAAATTAAGTACCCAGGAATAAACTTAACCAAGGACGTAAAAGATCTCTACAAAGAAAATTACAAAACTTTACTAAAAGAAATCAAAGAGGAACTAAATAGGTTGAAAGATATTCTGTCTTCATGGGTAGGAAGGCTAAACATCTTTAAGATGTCAATTCTTCCCAAACTGATCTGTAGACTCAATACAATTTCCAATCATAATTCCAACAACCTACCTTGCAGACTTGGAAAAACTACTTATCAAATTTATTTGTAAGGGAAAGGGGTGCTGACTTGCCAAAAACATTCTAGAAAAGAAGAACAAAGTGGGAGGACTTACACTTCCTGACTTTGGAGCCTACTATAAAGCCACAGTGGCCAAACAGTATGGTACTGCCACAAAGATAGACATATTGATCAATGGAATCAAATTGAGAGTTCAGAAATAGACCCTCAGAGCTATAGTCCACTGATTTTTATAAGGCCTACAAATACACTGAACTGGGACAGAACAGTCTCTTCAACAAATGGGGATAGGAGAACTGCATACCCATATCCAAAAGAATGAAAGAGGTCCCCTACCTCACACCCTATAAAAAATAAACTCAAAGTGGATCAAAGACCTCAATATAAAAGGCAGTACCATAAAACCCCTATAAGATACATCTTCAAGACCTAGCATTAGGAGGTAGCTTCTTAGACCTTACATCCAAAGGACACACAGTGAAAGAAAAATATGTAAAAGGGAACTCCTAAAAATCAAAAGCTTCTGTACCTCAAAGGACTCAAAAGGTGAGGAGGCAGGCAACTCAATGGGAAAAAATATTTGGAAAAATATATCTGATGAGACTGATATCTTGCATATATTAAAAAAATCCTATGACTCAACAACAATAGTACAAACAGCCCAATTATAAAATGGGCAAAAGGTATCAAAAGACATTTTTCTGAAGAAGAAATACAAATGGCTAAAAAACACATGAAAAAATGTTCATCTTCACTGGCTATTAGGGAATTGCAAATCAAAACCAAATGAAATATCTCATATCAGTAAGAATGGCTCCATTATAAGAAACAGAAAACTACAAATGCTAAAGAGATGTGGAGAAACTGGAACTCTATTCATTGCTGGTGGGAATGTATAATGGTACAGCTGCTGTGGAAGAGATTTTGGCAGTTCCTCAGAAAACTAGATATTAAATTACCCTATGATCTGGCAATTCACCTTGTCAGGTGAATATACCCAGAAGATCTGAAAGCAGTGACATGGACATTTGCACACTGATGTTCACAGCAGTATTGTTCACAATTTCCAAAATATGGAAACAACTCAAGGGTCCTTCAAAAGACAAGTGGATTAACAAAATGTGGTATATACATACGGTGGAATACTGTGCAGCAGGAAGGACGAGGTCCTGAAACAGATGAAGACATGGATGAAACTTGAAGATATAATGCTGACTGATGTAAGTCAGACACAAAAGAGAGATATTGTATGCTATCACTAATACGAACTCCCCGAACAATGTAAAATCAGTGTCTAATAATGTAGATTGTAGGGGGCCTAGAGATAGTCAGAAGCTAGTGAAGGTGGAATGATTATCTAAAATGTATAGACATATTAATGAGAGTGAACTAAAGGTATGGGAATGGACAAAGGTGATGATAGTTCATTAAAGGGATTATAAGTTATCAGTGCCATATTGAAGGTGAACATTGCTGAAAGTGTTTGTTTAGAGGTTTGTATACCACAAGTATTGCATGATCTACATCTAAGGTATGACACTGGTACAAAGAGTTAACAAGATAATGGTATGTGGGAAAAAACTACACATTGCATATTAAAGACTACATTTAATAAGAATACCTTACCAGTACCACACTAATACTAGGGATAAATAACTAGGGGCTGCTAAGAGCTTTGGGGTGTTTGGGGTTATGATAATTTTTTGAAATTTGAGAGTGATGATGATTGTACAAATAAGCGAAAATAATGTGAGACACTGATTGTTTATCTTGGATAGAATATATTGTTATGTGAAATTAGGAACCCCCTTCTTAATAAATCAAGCTTTCAATCTTGAGGCTTGGTTTAGTGAAACTTATGGCTGTAAAGGGGAGGCTAATCCCATCTATAATTATGCCTAGGAGTCACCTCCAGAGAACTTCTTTTGTTGCTTGGATGTGGCCTTGTTCTCTCTATGCCCAACTCTGCAAATAAATGCATTACCCTCCTCCCTACATGGGGCATAACTCACAGGGGAGTGAATCTCCCTTGTGATGTAGAACATGATTCCCAGGAATGATCCTGGCCCTGACATCGAGGGATTGGAAATGCCTTTTTGACCAAAAGGGGGAAAATAAAGACAACATAATAAGGTTTTATTGGCTAAGATATTTCAAATACAGTCAAGAAGCTATCCTGGAGGGTACTCATTTGCAAGCTGCAGTTGGATATTCCAAATGTCCTTATTATGCCAAGCCCTAACCCACAGTACTCCTGAAAATACTAAACAATACCCAGGTCCCTATCTGAGACTGTATAAAAGTTTTACTTAATAAGTTTAGCTTTCAGAAATTTAAACCCCCAGAGTGTTCCTATGCCAGATAAGTCCCAAAACCCAGAGTCAACAGCCTCTCCAAAAACATCAACAGGTGCATCTCCCTTCACCATAATGTCAATACCCCTTTCCAATATGAACAAGTTAGGGTGGTCACTGCCCAGATATCCCTGAAGATTGAGACAGTGATTAAATGGGAGAGAGGGGTAGTAACTGACAAGATACGACTTAACAAAGGATTATGAATAATGAATCTTTAAAAAAAATAGTTTTTTTTATTTTCTAGGGTACTAGAATAGCTAGAAGGAAATAACTGACATGTTAGAACTGTAACATATGCTTCGAAATTTGCTCTATGGCCACTTGTTAAATTATACTTTGAAAATTAACACCTTTCTGTTTATATATTATATTTCACAATAAGGAAATAATTGAAATCGTGGAACTGTAACACATAATACTCTTTGAAATCTGCTCTCTACTTGTTTAACTATACTTTCAGAATTATCACTTTTCTGTATATTTCACAATAAAAATTTTTTTTTAAAGTACAAAACATTTCCTCAAGCCATCTTGAAAAAGAAGATTTAAGATGGAGGACTCAAGTTTCCTGTTCTTAAAACTCATTACAAAGCCATGGTAATCAAAAATGCATGGTACTGGCACAAGGACAGACATAGAGGCCAATGGAACTGAAATGGGAGTTTGGAAATCAACCCTCACATTAGTGGCCAACTCATTTTTTTACAAGATGGCCTTAGATGACTTCATTAGGAAAGAAAAGTCTCCTTAACAAATAGTGCTGGGAAAACTGGACCTCCATATTCACAAAAAGAAGGAGCACCTCACACCATATACAAAAACCAAGTCAAAGTAGATCAAACACCTTAACATAAGAGCTAGAACTATTAAAGTCCTAGAAGGAAATACAGGGACACATCTTCAGGATGTGCTAGCCAATCATTTCTTAGACTTTACACCAAAGCACAAACTACAGAAGAATAAAATACATAAATGGGACCTCATGAAAACTAAAACCTTTTGTGCATTAAAGAACTTTATCATGAAAGTAAAACAACCCATATAATTAGAGAAAATATTTGGAAACAATATATCTGAAAATGGATCATTATCTGGAATACATAAAGATATCCTCCAACTTCACAACAAGACAACCCTATTTAATAATGGGCAAAACCTCTCCAAAGAAGATGTGAAAATGGACAAGAATCACATGAAAGATGCTCAACATCATTAGCCATCAGGAAAATTTATATCAAAACTACAATGAGGAACCATTTCACACTTAGTAGAATGGCTGCTATGAAAAATGGAAAATAACAAGTGTTGGAGAGGATGCAGAGTAATAGGAACACTCCTTAATTGCTGATGGGAATGAAAAATGATGCAGCCACTGTGAAATACAGCGTCACAAAGCTAAATATAGAACTACTATATGATTGAACAATCCCACTTCTCAGTATGTACCCCAAAGAATTGAAAGCAAGGACTAAAACAGATATTTGCATGCTGACATTCATAGTTGCATTATTCACAATTGCTAAAAGATAGAAGTAACCCAAGTGACCATTAATCAATTAATGGATAAATAAAATTAGTGTATACATACAACGGAATATTATTCAGCTGTAAAATGTAATGAAGTCTTGATACATATGACAACATGGATGAAACTTGAAGAAATGAAATAAGTCAGACATGAATAAGTTGGACACAAAAGGGCAAATATTGTCTGATCTCCATTTTTTTAAACAATCAGAATAAACAAACTAAAAGTCAGAATCTAGAACATAGGTTACCAGGGAATGGTTTGGGAATAGGTTTGGGAAGTTTAGGTTTAAAATATACAGGGTTCCCATTTGGAATTATGGAAATATTTTGCTAATGGATGGTAGTGATTGTAGCACAACAATGTGAATGCAATTAACAGCACTGAAATATATATCTGAATATGATTTAAAGGGGAAATGTTAGAGTGTACATATACAAACAGAATAAATAATTTTTAAAAATCCACAGAACTATACATCAATGGTGAACCATATGTTAAAACAATGGGCATTAATTAACAGTAAAATTATACACATATTCTATCTTCAATTCTTACAAATATTCCAACCAAATTATTGATTTGATGGTATATGGGAATCCTATACTTTATGTATGATTGTTCTGAAAGCCCACAACTTCTCCAGGAAAAAAAAATATAAGAGAAAACCACCCTAAAAAAAAAGGGCAAAAACCTGAATAGATATTTGTCCAAAGAGAATATACATATGCCCAAAAAGCATATGAAAAGATGCTCAACATCATTAGCTATTAGGGAAATGCATATCAAAACCACTATGAGAAACCATTTCACACCCATTAGAACTGCTACCAAAAAAAAAAAAAAAAAGCAACAGATAATTCCTAGTGTTCAAGACTATGTGGAGAAACAGGAACACTCATTCATTGCTGGTGGCAATGTAAAATGGTGCAGCTGCTGTGGAAGACACTTTGATGCATCCTCAGAAAGCTCAGTATAGAAATACCATATGACTCCACAATTCTAGTTATATACCCCAAATAATTGAAAGCAAGGACTCAAACAGATATTTGCATGCCGATGTTCCTTGCAGCATTATTCACAATTGCTACAAGATGTAAACAACCCAACTGTCCATCAACCAATTAATGTGGTATATGCATACAATGGATTATTATTCAGCCATGAAAAAGAGAGAAGTTCTGATACATGTGACAACATGGATGAGCATTGAAGACATGATGCTGAGTGAAATAAACCATCCACAAATAGACAAAGTGTATAATCTCATTGATAGGAAACAATTAGAATAAGCAAACTCAGAGTCAGAATTTGTAACACAGGTTACCAGGGCTATGCTGGCGTTACACAATGGAGAGTTAATGTTTCAGTTTTACTAAGTTTCCGTATAGCTTGATTGTAATGTTTTGCTAATAAACAGTGGCAAGAGTAGCACAATATTGTGAAAGTAAATAACAGCACTTTATTATATATTTGAATGTGGTTTAAAGGGGAAATTTTACATTGTTTAGTTGCTACTAGAATTAAAATTTTAAAAAAAACACATAGCACTGTACAATAAAGTGAATCCTAATGAAAATGGTGGACTACAGTTGATAGTAAGATTATGAAAACCTATAACTTCTCTAATAAAAAAAGGAAAGAAAAAGAGTTAAATGACCACCATCTTTTTCATGGCATATTGAATATTTTCCAATTTACCTTAGAAATAAGTGTGAAAGGATTATATAAATAAAAAACAAATATTGTATATTCTAAAGCTATCCTAAGAGCCTCTCTTATAACCTTGGAGTAGGGAAATATTAACCTATTTTTCTTGACTGTGGTAAATAACTAAAAATCAATAAAGTGCAGGGATCTTTATTATAATTCAACACATTTTCACATATGTATATACCCATGTGAGGATTACCCAGGCAGAACTATAGAAGATTTCCATTATCCAAAGAAGGTTACTTCTTGTCCTCCCCCAGTTGATATCCACCACCCCATATCCATTCTAAATTCTATTCTAGTCTAAATTCCATAAATATAGTTGTTATACTTGTTTGTTAATTTTATAAGTGAAATTATTCAACGTGGACTATTTTGCTCCTAATAATGCGTTTTGCTTTTGAGATTTTCCTAGTTGTTGTATGTATTAGTTTATTTTTGTCATATCTATGCATTATTCCATTTTATTCTTGTTCAACATTTGGTTTGTTTCCAAGAAAGTATTATTCAGAAAATATGCAGAATGCCTAACATTTAACAAGAAAATTAAAGGTAACCTACCAAAAAAATTCCAAAAAACTCAAAAACTTTAATGAGCACATCACAAATAAGATTATTCAAATAGCCAATAGTATATGAATAGCAATGCAACATCATTATGGAAATGCAAAGAAAGTACTTTGTGATACCACTATACATGACAATTTAAAAAAAACTGAACTAATGATACAAAGGTTACTGAAATCCTGAAGCAACTAACTCGGACACTGATGGTGGGAGTTTGAGATGTTGAGTCTATTTTGGAAAAGTATGTCATTAGGAAAATTATAGCAACTTTACTAAACATAACCAAAACTTTTATTACCCCCCTCAAAATAAATAATAATATGAACAACAAATTAAAATGTATTCAAAGTAGAAATATTACATGGCAATGGAACAGAATGACTTGAACCTACATGAAAAAATGTGCATGAATCTCACAGGAAAAAATGAGTAAAACAAACAGCACGATTGCTGTGCAATTTACTTTATAAAAAGCTCAAAAATAGGTAAAATAAGGGTGAATATTATGAAAAAAGTATGTTAAAGAAGCAACAGACTGGAAGAAAATATACTGTATTCATATATCCAGATTATAGGTAAACTATGCAGGCAATAAAGAAAACTCTCAAAACCAAATGGAAAATTGTCACGTTATATAAGGGAATACCTGGACAAATAAAACTGAATGGTCATATTGCAGATGACAAGCTCCTCAATTCACCAGAAATTTGAAAAATTCATATGTATAAAGGATACAATTGCATATCCATTAGATTATCTAAATGAAGCCCAACCAAAATGTCTATAATACATGTCCACAGTGGAAATTGGTATTACCCCTTTGAAGAGCATTTTCAGCATTATCTTGTAAAATCACCAATGCACATACCATATAGCCCAGAAATTCCATTTTTATATCTAAATATATACTCAGATTAATAGTCAAGCAAATACTTAAGGGTATTTGCTACATTATGCAAATCATAGAAAAATCAGAGATATATTATCAATTTTTAAATGTATAATGCATTTTTCCCAGCGGGATCATATATAGCAATTAAAGAAATGTAGTAAAATCTTTTGTTTCAATTTTGGCAAAATTCAAAAATTAATTGTGTGATAAAGTAAAAGCCAAACGAGCATCATTGCATACCATCATTAGTATAAATTGAAACACAAAATTACATACAAAATGAAAATATATTTTAAATACATATCTGTCAACATAAAATATAATTGAGGTATATTAGACTTACATTGAAAATGTCAATATACATGTCAGTGCAGGTGCATGTCAATGGGAGGATAGAAAATAGGATTGGGGAAATCAGGTAAGAGGGAGACTTAAAATAATATAGAATTAAACAATAAAACAATGGGATTGGAGATACCCAGTTCTGCCAAGATAGAATAGCTCTATTCCTCCCAGGTTCTCCCTCTTACAACTAAAAACCCTCTATTTAATACCACAAGCAGCATTGGAAGACTCTGAAATGTAGAAAGTAGAAATGTGGACTGCCTAGGGATCTTGGCACTTCTCTTATTGACTTTCTTATTTGATCTTACTGGATACTTTTATTACTTTACATATAGCCCAGCCTATCCAGACTATTTTATTGTAATAAATGAGACAAACCTGGGCCTGGGCCACCTGGAAGGTGTGTGGACAGGTGCAACCCTTCAGCACCTGTTCCTGGGTGAGCCTCAGCTTGCAGGGGACAGTGGGGTCCCTGCAGACAGCCCCCTCCTCCACTGAGGTTGACCTTGTAAATGTTCTGCAATGTCCCTGCATCACTCAGTGAGACTTAATGTACTGGTGAGAGCAGGGCTAGTTGACACTGCACTTCTACCCTCTCTTTCCCTTGTTTCAGGAGGGGCCAACAGGGATCTGGCTCCATACCCCATCCAGCTGCAACAAAACAGTGAGTCTGTCCTCTATTTCTACCCCCTGGGGTTGCCATCTGGCCCAGCATGGAGCAAGGAGAAAGTGATATTTCGTGCCTCACCTTTAGGAGAAAGTGTCACAGGGTAAAGACAGTTGAACTTCCTCTTTCCATCTCGCCTGTCTGCAATGAGGCAGTGAGTGTCTTTGCCCCCCTTTCCCTTTTATTGCTAAACAGTATTCCATGGAATGAACATATCACATTTTGTTTAACCATTCATCCATAAAAGGGCATCTGGCTTATTTACAGCTTTTGTGCATTGCAAATAAGGCTGCTGTTAACATTTGTGTACAGGTTTCTGCTGAACATATATTTTTATTTCTCTGGTATAAATGCCAAGAGTGCAACTGCTGGGTCATTACGGTAATTATAAGTTTAACTTTTCAAAAAACTGTCAGTTTTCCCAGGTGTCTGTACCTCTTACATTCTCAATGACAATGTATGAGTAAGCCAGTGTCTCTGCATTTTGCCAGTATTTGGTGTTGTCACAACTTTTTTTTATTGTAGCCGGGCTGTTAGGTGTGTAGTAATATCTATTTGTGGTTTTAATTCCTATTTCCTTGATGGCTAATGATGTTAAATATTTTTATGTATACTTATTTGCCTTTTGTATATCTCTTGTGAAATCTATGTATATAACCTTATTCTCCAATTTGATTTTTTAAATTTTATTGTGCTTGAGAGTTCTTTATATATTCTGGATAGAAGTCCTTTGTCAAAAAATATGATTTTTCAGAGTTTTTCCTCAAGCTGTTGGAAAGGAAATGAAAATATATATTCAGCAGTATCATGGAATACTATTTCACAATAAAAGTGAAAGAGCTATTGATATACACAACAATTTGGATGAATCTTGAGGGTATTATGCTGAGTGGGAAAAAAAAAATCCCTAAACATCCCATATTTCATGATTTCATTTACATAACAGTCTTTAATGGGGAGTGCATTGAAAGGGAGGGGATGTGGCTTTAAAATGTCAATATTGTACTATAGTATTACAAGATATTACCATAGAGAAACAGGTGCAAATGAATATGTGAACTGTATTTTTTTCTTAAACTACATATGCAAAAAGAATGTCATTGTATTGGCAATAATAATTTTTCATGAAGCGAGTTTTACGGTCAATTCAATTCTATATTTTTAAATTTAAAGGGGGATTAATTGTTAGTTGCAGGTACCTTTATTTAGTTGAACTAGCTCTAGTGATTAACTTAATGGAAACATAAAATAAGCATCCTGCCTTTTCCATTTAATAACATGGAGTCAGTATCCTCTTCTGACTACAAAAGAAAAAAAAAAAGCATGCAAGACACACAAAAGAAAACCATGGAATGCATCTGTATGCCCATCAAAATCTAATATTATTAGAGACTTCCATGAAGATGGTGGACTAAGGAAAGGCAGAACTCACTCCTCCACCAAGAACACCTCGATAACAGGCAGTTTCTGTCAAAGGGAGGATAGAAAATAGGATTGGGCATATCAGGTAGGAGGGAGCAGTGGTTCTGGAGCTTGGGAGACCAGGGAAGCTCCACTGATACACACAAGGAAGAGCCAGAGGAAGAAATGGAGAAAGTATGATGGCGAAACTGCTGAGTGAGTGACTGAACTCGGCTGCAGCTCCCAGCACCCATCTCCCAACACTGAAATTGGAAGCTTTGGGTCAGCCTGCTTCTCATCCAGCTGGCTGCTCTGAACTGTATGAGACATGAAGCCCCCTCCCCACATAAGAGGAGTTGTGGCATAGCTCTGATCCCACTGTCGGCTGGTGAAGCTGACCCTCTGGTTCCCACAGCTTTGATCCCTTCCAAGCAGGAGACTGGGGTGCCTGCTGTGCCATCCCATACGCAGAGGAATCTGTGGGAAACAAATGAACTTGGACATGGCTCCCAGCACCAATCCCCCATCCTCAAGGCCAGCAGCTTCTGGTTGGCCCAGACCTTGCCCAGTTGTCTGCTGTGGACTGGAAGGTTTGGGAAAGCACCACCCCCACCCTGGGAACAGAGAAGGGAGGCAGCACAGTTCTGATCCAACTGTTCGTTCTTAGAGAAGATCAACAAAATTGAGAAATGCTTAGACTGACAAATACAAAGAGACAAGATGCAAATAAATCAAATCAGAAATGAGAGCAGGTCATTAACATGGACCCCAAAGAAATAAAAAATATCCTATGAGGATACTATAAAAACAAACTAGACAACGTAGATGAAATAGACAATTTCCTAGAAACCCACAAACAAGCTACACTGGCACAAGAAGAAACAAAACACTTCAAAAAACTAAGCACAAGTAAAGAGATGGAACCAGTCATCAAAAACCTCTCTACAAAGAAAAGCACAGGACCAGATGTCTTCACAGGTGAATTTTACCAATAATTTCAAGAAGAATTAATACCAATCCTGCTCAAACTCTTCAAAAAAAAAAAAAAAAAAACCAAAAAACAAAACAAAAAACCCAAAACTGAAGAGGGAACCCTACCTACCTCATTCTATGAAGCCAACATCACCTTAATACCAAAGCCTGATAAAATACAAGAAAAGAAAACTACAGAACAATCTCTCTAATGAAATAGATGCAAAAATCCTCAAGAAAATACTTGCAAATAGAATCTAACTGTACATTAACAACTTTATACACCATGGCCAAGTAGATTATATTTCAGGTATGCAAGGCTGTTCAACACAAGAAAATCAATTAAAATAATACACCAAATTAACAAATAAAAAGGAAAAACCACATGATCATATCAATTAGTACAGAAAAGGCATTTGACAGCATCCTTTTTTTTTTTTTTACTTATTAAAACACTTAGAACACTAGGGATAGAAGGAAACTTCCTCAGCATCATAAAGGACATATATGAAAAACCCAGTTAACATCATACTCAATGGCGAGAGACTGAAAGCTTTCTCTCTAAGATCAGGAACAAGACAAGGATATCCACTATCACCACTGTTATTCAACATTGTGCTAGAAGTTTTAGCTAGATCAGTTAGGCAAGAAAAAGAAAAAGATATAAAAGGCATTCAAATCAGAAAGAAAGAAGTTAAGACATTCACTATGTGCAGGTGACAAGATCCTATATTTAGAAAGTCCTGAAAAAGCAATGATATAGCTACTAGAGCTAATAAATGACTTCAGGAATGTGGTGGGATACAAGATCAGCACGCAAAACTCAGTAGGCTTTCTATACACTAGCAATGAGCTATCTGAAGAAGAAATCAATAAAAATACTCCCATTTACATTAGCAACTAAAAAATCAAATATCTAGGAATAAACTTAACCAAGATATAAAGGAACTCTACATAGAAAAGTATAAAACATTGCTAAAGGAAATCAAAGAACTAAATAAATGGAAGGACATTCTGTGTACACAGATTGGAAGGCTAAATGTCATTAAGATATCAATTCTACCCATACTGATCTACAGATTCGATGAAATACCAATCAAAATTCCAACAGCCTACTTTGCAGAAATGGAAAAGCTAATTATCAGCTTTATTTGGAAGGGTAAAGGGCCTCAGACAGCCAAACACATCTTGAAAAAGAAGAAGAATGAAGAGGGAGGATTCATGCTTCCTGACTTTAAAGCATATTATATAGTCATAGTGGTCAAAACAGCATGGCACTGTCATAAAGAGACATATTCATCAATGGAATTAAATTGCGAGTTCAGAAAAAGCCCCTTGGATCTATAGTCAATTGATTTTTGACAAGGCTGCCAATTTAACTCAACTGAGACAAGAAATGGTCCTGGGAGAACTGGATATCCATATCCAAAAGAAGGAGAGAGGACCCCTATCTCACACTTCATACAAAAAAAATTAACTCAAAATGGATCAAAATTAAATATGAGTCAGTACCACAAAACTCCTAGAAGAAAATGTAGGGATGCATCTTCAACCTCTAGTGATATTTGGTAGTTTCCTAGACCTTACACTCAAAGCACAAGCAACAAAAGAAAAATTGGATAAACAGGACCTCCTCAAAATTGAATATTTCTGTGCTTCAAAGGGCTTTGTCCAACGGTTAGAAAATAAGCTGACTCAGTGGGGGAAAATATTTGGAAACCACATATCTGATAAGGGTTTGATATCCAGAATATGTAAAGAAACTCTACAACTCAACAACAGAAAAACAAACCCAATTAAAAAATGGGCAAAAAAAACCTTGAATAGACAATTTACCAAAGACAAAATATAGATAGCTAAAAAGCACATGAAATGAGGCTAATCTTCACTAGGTATGAGGATAATGCAAATCAAAACCACAATGAGATATTTCACACCTACTAGAATGGCTTCTATTAAAAAAAGCAGGAAAGTACAAGTGTTGGAGAGGATGCATGGAGAAAATGAAACACTTTTTCACTGCTGGTGGGAATGTAAAATGGTACAGCTGCTGTGGAGTACTGTTTGGTGGTTCTTCAGGAAGCTTAAGTATAGAGTTGCCTAATTATTCAGCAATCCTGCTATTCTGTATATATCCAGAAGAACTGAAAGCAGGGACATGAACATTTGCACACTGATGTTCGCAGTAGTATTATTCACAATTGCCAAAAGATGGAAACAACTCAAGTATCCAACAATGGATAAATGGATAAACAAAGTGTGGTCTATACATAAGATGGATTATTATTCAGTAGTAAGAAGGAATGAAGTCCTGAAGCATGCTACAACATGGATGAGCCTTGAAGACATCATGTTAATAAGACAGACACAAAAGCACAAATATTGTAATGACCTCATTAATATGAACTAATTATAATATTAAACTCATAGACATTAAATCTAGAATATAGACAATGGGAACTGAATGCTTAATATGCGCAGAATTTTTAACTAGGTTTAATTTAAATGTTTGAAAACAGAGGTAGCACATTATTGTTAGTATATTTAATAGTGCTGAATTTCATGAAGGTGGCTGAAAGAGGGAAGTTTAGACTTAAGTATATCACTAGAAGGAAAGCTACGGTTAAAACATGGAACTGTGTAACACACTGAATCTTGTGGCAGATGATGACTGATTAACAATACAAATATTTTAAAGTTCTTTAAAGAACTAGAACAAATGTACATCACTATTACAAGGAGTTAATAGAGTGGTATATAGGGAAAAATGCACCTATCCCAAACTATGGACTATAGTAACAGTAATATTCTAGTATTCTTTAAATAACAGTAACAAAGATACCACACCAATGCTAGGGTCAATAATGGGGTGAGGGTCAGGATTATGGGATGCTTTGGGGTTTATTTTGAATAATGAAAATGTTCTAAAATAGACTGATGAACACACAGTATGGGTTGATACTGTGAGCCATCGATTGTATGCTTTGAATGGATTGTACGGTGTGTGAATATATTTCAATAAAATTGCATTAAAAAGTGATAGAGCAATTAGCTTGCAATTAGTGATGCCTAAAAGCTGGGTGTGATAACATCAGAGGTAGAAAACTGGACAGAGAGATCAAGGATAGACATCGAGTCCTGCTCAAACCAGGGGACTGTGTGCATGCCCAGGGCTGAACCATTTGAGGAGTGACATCAGATGCTTCACAATGAGGGAGAAAGGGACTTCAATAAAATTGTCCAACCAAGTCACTAAACAAATAAGCAAGCAAACAACAAAAAAGCAAACATGGGGGTGAAATTATTATCCAGAGTTGATATAATCTATTATCTAAAATTTCCGTTTTCAAAAAAAAAAAAATAAAATTCTGATGTGTCCAAAGAAGGAGCAAAGTGTGACTCATACAGGGAAAAGAGCAGTCAACATAAACTGCTTATGAAAGGACCTAGATATAGATTTCACAGAAAAGGATTTTTAAGCAGCCATTAATAATATTTTCAAAGAACTAAAAAAAAAAAAAAAGCTTAAACAAGTAACAAAAAGTATGATAACAATGTTTTATCAAATAGAGAGTGTGAATAAAGGGATAGAAATAAAAAACAAAAGGAAATCCTAGAGTTATAAAGTATAATAACTCAGATGAAAAATTCACTAAAAGGGCTCACAGTAGATTTAAGCTGGCTAAAGATGAATCAGTGAACTTGAAGACAGCATGATATTATGGAATGAAAATAACAGAGAAACAAAATAATGAAGAAAAATCAACAGGACCTCAGAGAAATGTGGGCTAACATCAACCTTACTAAGCTATGTGGAATAGAGTACCAGAGAAGAGAAGCAGAAATGTTATTTGAAGAAGGGATACAAACTTCAGGTATTTGTTGACAAAATTTATACCTCCAAGAAGATAACAAAATTCTAAGTAGAAGAAATGTAAATAGTTCCAGAGACACATCATAGTAAAATTGCTGAAAACCAAATACAAAGAGAAAATTTTGAAAGTAGCAAAAGAAAAATGACTGATAAGATGAAAGGAAATCCCAACAAGCCTAACAGCCAGAAAGTACTGTATTTACATACTAAATGTAGAAAAAGGCAAAAGTTATACCCACCAAAAATGATCTTTTGAAATAAAGACTTTCCTAGAAAAACAAAAACTGACAGAATTTTAACTTGTAGACACACCTTGCAAGAAACACTAACAAAATCTTTCAGGATGAAACCCTATGGCTGCAGGCCATATACTTGTATTCCTGGGCTTATAATATATAGAAATGTAATGTATTTGACAATAACCAGCACAAAGGAAATGAGTTGGAGTGAAGTTGTTTTGGAGTAAGGATAAAACAACAGATGATAATGCAAATCCACAGGAAGAAATGAAGAGAACCAAAAACAGCAAATAAGAAGGTTAATGTAACAACCTCTACATATATACTTGTTCTTCTTAATCTCACTTTCTTTAAAGGGCATAAAACTATATGAAGTGATAATTATAACAATGTAATCCTGGATCTATATCATATATAGATTTAATATGTATAACAGCAGCTGCAAAACTAGGGGAAAGAAGGAAAAGAGCTATGAATAACGTTTCTATGTCTCACTGGAATTAAGTTAGTATAAATCTGAACCTGATTCTCATAAGTAAAGATACATATAGTAAGCCTGTGAAGCAAGTTGCTGTATGGAGCATTGTAGGAACTCTGGCTCACGCACAATAGAAATTTGCATTCAATTACTGCTCTATTACTTACACAGCACAAAGAATCCAAGACAACAGGGGAAAGATCCCATCACGGCCAGTGTCCTGGGAGGCCAACTGCTTGGGTCAGAGACAGTGGATTGCAGCTCCACACACTCCACTTTGAGTCCCCACTTTGCGTCAAAGAGGAGAGAAATTTGTACTGCCTGGGGTTAGAGTATTTATACAACACAGGGGGAGGAGGCCCTGACACTGAGAGTTCTTGTCCTGATAAGTAGCTGAGGCTGCTTGTTCCTGGCTTCTGGGTTTAAGGTATTGTCAGGTCTTTTCATTAAACTGAATGTTTCACCATACTGCAGAATAGAAATATATTGAAACATCTGCACACAAGAGAAAAGGAGGTGGTGCATAGGTGAGGGCTGGGAGATGGCCACTAGATGTGTCTCTGATCTCTCCAACAAAGCTCTGGAGCAGCCATTAGAAAATAACTCAAAAATATAGTGAAAAATTAAACGGATTAAAATGTTTCACTAAAAAGTATTTACTTAATGCAAAACATAGCAGTAAGTAATAGAACAAAAAAAGAGGAACCATAAAAAAACAAAAATCAAATTGGCAGATGCAATCCCATAACATCAACAATAATACTAAATCTGAAAGGATAAAAGTAAGAGACTGTCTGATGGGACTAAAATACATGATCCAACTATATGCTATCTGCAGAAAAACAGAAGACACAATCTACGGCCAAAGATACAAATTGATTGAAAGTAAAACGATGGGAAAAGATATATCATGAAAATAGGAGCCATTAGAAAGCTGTAGTGTCTATAAAGATATCAGAAAAAAAGATTAATACAGAAACATTTTTAACTAGAGATTAAAAAGTGACATGTTATAGTGATAAAAGAGCCAATGGATCAGGAAGATATAACACTATGAACATATATGCAACTAACAAAAAAGTCCCAAAATACATGAAGAAAACACTGATAGAACTGAATAAACAGATAAGTCAACAATAATAGAGACTTAATACTGCACTTCCCATAATAGAATTAGAAGATCAACAAGGAAATAGAAAATATGAATATTAAAAATTAATAATACCTAAAGAACCTTTAGCAAACTCTCTCCATCAACAGCAAAATACATATTTTTCTCAATTGCACATGAAATATTATCCAGGATAGACCATATGCTAGGACAAAGAATTCTCAAAATGTTAAAAAGATTTGAAGTAATATATTTTTTGACAATACAATGAAACTGAAAATCAATAACAGAAATTTAGAAAGTGAACAAATATATGGAAATTAAACAATACATGCCTAAATATCTAATGGGTCAAAGAAGAAATCACAGGGGAATTAGAAAATATTTTTAGATAAATGTAAATGAAGACACAATGAAACAAAACTTGTTGGACACATCTAAAGCCATGCTTAGAGGGAAATTTATAATTGAAAATGTCTATATTGAAAAAAGAAGAAAGACCTCAAGTTGATAACCTAACCTTTTATATTATAACATGGGGGGGGGGGTGGGGGTGTGGGGGGGACACTAAAAGCAAGTAGAAGGAAGTAAATAATGAATATTAGAGGTAAAATAAATGAAATAGAGAACAGAAGATATAGACCAAAAAAAAAAAAAAAAAAAAATCAATAAAATTGAAAACCTTTCAGCTATATTGACCAAGACTCACATTCCTAAAATTATATATGAAAGAGAGAATGTTACTATTGGCCTTACAGAAATACAAAGGATGCGGAAATATCATGAAAAATTATATGCCAATATATTAAATAACTTAGATGAAATGGCACATTTCTAGAAGCACACTGACTCAAGAAGAAACAGAAAATCTAAATAGACCTATAACAAGTAAAGCGATCGAATCAAAATATAAAGAACTTCCAACAAAGAACATCCCAGGACCAGATGGCTTCACTGGTAACCCATAACAGACATTTGAAGAATAAATATTCACAGTATCTTCCACACAAATAAGGAAGTAGGTAACAATTTACAACTCATTCTATTAGGCCCTTATTACCCTGATACCAAAAGCATACATAATAATATAAGAAAAATATAGATCAATATCAATATAGATGATAAATTTCTCAAGAAAATACTAGCACACAGAATCTAGCATCATATAGAAAGGAACACAAGTTTTGTTAACATTCAAAAATCAATTAACGTAAAACACGAAATCAATAGAATAAAGAAAAGAATATGATCACTTCAATAGATGCAGAGAAAGCATTTGACAAAATTGAACATGTTACAGTAAAAGCATTCAACAAACTAAGAATAGAATGCAACATATTCAACCTGATAAAGGGCATGTATGAAAATCAAACAGATCATATCATACTTAACAATGGAAAATAGAGTGCTTTCCCCTTAAGATCAAGAACAAGTCAAGGATATCTGCAGCTTTCATGCTATTCAACATCATACTAGAGGTTCTTGCCGTTGCAATTAAGAAGGAAAGGGAAAGAAAACATCCATATTGGTAAAGAAGAAGTAAACCTCTCTCTATATGCAGATTACCCTATCTAGTATATATAAAATCCTAAATAATCCACAAAACTATTAAAACTAATAAATAAGTACAGCAAGGCTATAGGATACAAAAATCAATCTATAACAATAATTTCTTTTACAATCAATCTGAAAAGTGAATCTGAAAGTGAAAATTGAGAAAATTCCATTTACAATAGCACCAAAAAGAATAATATACAGATAAATACATTTAATAAAAGAAGTGTTAAACTACACTCTAAAAACTACAAAACACTATTGAAAGAAATTAAAGAACCAAATAATAAGACACCGGATTAGTTGAGTTCTTGTGTCAACTTGACTAGCTTATCGTGTCCAGTTGTTCAGTCAAGCAAGCACTGGCCTGATTGTTACTGTGAGGTTATCTCATGGTTTTAAATAATCAGTAAGTTGATTACATCTATGGCTGATTACACCTACAATCAACAAAAGAGTTTGCCTTCATCAGTGAGAGATCCTTCATTAAATAAGCTGAAGTCCTTAAAGGGAGAACTGATTATTTCAGCAGTCAGAAGGAAGAATTTCCATCTCTCCTTCAGACAGACAGCTTCTCCTATGAATTCATGAAAAACCAGAGTTCCCAATTTGAAGCCTTCCCTATAGAATTCAGGCTTGCCAATCCCCACAGACATGTGAAACAATTCCTATAATAAATCCCACAATTTTTTTTACCGTGCAGAACCATGTATAATACTGATTTAGTACTCAGAGTGGTCCTTGAGAAACAGAATCTTAAGAATGATGTTTCTGAGTTGGTTTTGGAGTATTTGGAATTGGCTCTCTAATAGGATTAGACACATTGGACTAATGGCCCTATTTCCAATGATCAGGATAGCCCTGATAGTCCATGGCATGAACTGATAATAGAGACATGCAAAATAACATCATTGGATACTGCTACTCAAATGCTTATAAGAGGTAAGACTCTGGGAGATAGTGTATTTGATACCTAAAAAGAGTTTTGTGGATTAAAAAGTATAATGATGTTGGCTGTTTGTTCCTAAATACACTGGATATCCTTCTTAAAGAAAGGGATAAACTCAAGATTTCAAATTCCCAGCTTACTCATTGCATCAAGGACATGAAAATTTTACTGTGTATCCTGAAAGAAACTCTTATTTCTTGTAGCTACAGATTTGAGATTTTCGAAAACCAGACACAGAGTGTCACTGTGTGAGTGGCTTAATTACAACATAAATTGAATTCTTCACTATGCAAGGTGTTGCTGTTAAAACCCACAGTGTTGATAAGAAAGTATGGGATCCTGAAAATTGGTATGGGGACATACACATAGGCTGACAATGGTGGTGGTGGAGACACTGAAACCCTAGGTTTTGCCGAGTCTTATTTGTCAGATAAACCTGTAATTGTTTGTCTTGAGGAAACAGTCACCCCACCTCCAGTCTGCCTGAGGAATCAGCCATCTAGCCTCCAGATGAAGAGAATTAACCCTGCTGTGCTTGAAAAAATCATAACAGCCTCCCCTGAGGAAACAGCCCTCACACCACTGTCTGAAGAGATTAATCTTGTTTCCTCAGATGAAATTGCAGTGGAATGACCTGAGGCAGTTGGCTTCCAAGACATTGCTAATTCCTCTCATGACACACTCATACCACCCCTCTTTTATTCCAGACCTACAACTCTATGGAAGTCCCAACAGGTCCCAAGAAGGTAAGGTACAAAGTATGACCCATGACGAGGTGCACCATATTCCAAAAGAACTGCATGATTCCCCCCACCCAATTTATATAGACATAAATCAGGAGAATATGTATGAGAATGAATATCAAGGATATGGGACAATGGTGGGAGGAACATAAAGTTGAATGAGGCTTAATTGATTGATATGGGCCCACTAAGCAACGATTCCATATTCAATGCTATAGTTTGGGAATTTAGAAAGGGCTCTATTTTGGTAGTTGGCTGAAGCACACACCAAAGATGGCCTATATTGCCTGAAGTTGTCATACAAAAAGACATACCAGAACTGCTCTACTGTAAAATGAGGGGATACAAAGGCTTAGAGAGATTGAACTGTTAGAGCGGATTCATCATGAAAGACCTGCTCGCCTACCCAAGGAATGTTCAGAGTATGTATCTTTCCCCAGGACAGTGAGAAATAAACTTGTGAGAGAAACTCCATTATCCCTGAAGAACTCTGTTCTTCTCTTTAGGTCAGATATTATTGTGGGAACTGCTGCTATTCAACTTAGATCCTTAAACACAATGGAGGCAAATAAGAGTTTGCCTGGAATGCAGGAGATCCCTTTAGGGCATCTCTTAGTACTACCATGCTCTATGAGTAAAGTCAATGGAAAACTGCAACAACCCAATCCAGACAAGACTATTGATGGCCCAGAAACTTCAGGAATAAAGGTTTGGGTCATCTCCATCAGGCAAAGAAACTGTGGTGCATGCTGAGGGTAACATGGAATGTGTAGTGGAAGAAAGCTATAAATGCAAGCCACAACCACTTGACCACTACAATTACGAATATTTTTAACTTTTATGAATAGATATATATAAATATATCAAATCTGTTTTCTTCCCTATCTTATCCCCTTATCATATAACATAAGTTGTATTAACTTTATGTCATAGTATTTAAGTTGCAGGATATCATGTTTACAAGTGAATATTACCCCATGGCTTGTACCCTCTCCCAGGGAAAGAGTCAGTGAGTTACCGCTTGTATGCAGGATAGTTGAATTATGCTAGGCAACAATATGTCTGTTACTGTTTTTATCTAGAGATTCATTATGGATTAAGGAGATATGTATGGGTGCTAAGTTGACAAGGAATGGGCTGTAATGGTTAAATTCATGTGTTAACTTGGCTTAGCTAGGTTGTGGTGTCCAGCAGATTGGTCAAGCACTGGCTTGATTTCTACTTTGAGGATATTTCATGGGTTTAAATCACTACTAAGTTAATTACATCTATGGCTGATTACATCTACAATCAACAGAGGAGACTGCCTTCAGCAATGAGAAATCTCATCCAAACAGTTAAAGGTCTTAAAGTGATAACTGATGATTTCAGCAGGCATAAGGAAAAATTGCCATCGCTATTGTAGCCACACAGCTTCTCTTGGGAATTCATTGATTATCTTCATTGGAGTTCCCAGCTTGTGGCCTGCCCTACAGAATTCAGACATGCCAATCTCAAGAGATGCAGTTTGGGAATTTACTATAATAAATTACTATAATAAATATAATATTTGCATCGTATATACACACCCATATATAAATATATACATACATACATACATACACACATAATACACACACATTTATATCCTGTTAATTCTGTTTCCCTGGAGAACCCTGGTTAATAAAACACCCAATGTTCATTGGTTGGAAAATTTAGTATTTTATGACAGTAAAGCCAAACTCAGCTGGATTTTTTTGATAAACGTACAATGTGAGCCTAACATCAAAGAGGAATTTCGAGTAAATCAGAAGAACCAATGCAATCTTGAGAATGGATAACAAAGCTAGTGGATGCACACTTCCCAATTTCAAACTTTACTGCAAGTCTACATTAATAAAGACTGTGTGGAGCTGGAATAAGAGTAGACTTATAGGTCAATGGAATAGAATTGGGAGTCCAGAAATAAACCCTCGACTTTGTGATCAATTTTTTGTACGATCATTTAATAGTTAAAGAATGGAAAAATAATTTTTAATTTAAAATCTTATTTCCAACCAATTATCAATGAAGTATGATACTAGAATAAAACTATTTCCAGACATGCACAAATTTCTGGGGCAATTATATCAATATATATTAAAAAAAATATTTAAAAAGGAACAAGACAAATCAAAGAACTAGTAGATCCAACCAAGGATCTAACCTATAATTGCTCCAGCGTGACAGTTGTGCAGTAGGACAATAGTACAACCAACCCAGATGGGAATAAAAGTATGGCTGGCCCTGGGAAGTCAGTGTCTGAGGAGGAGGATTCTCATTAGTGTGTCAAATGTGATGTACAGGTTTAATAAACTTCAGGATATGATAAAAACAATAAAATTGCAATCAAAATGTTCATTAAAACATAGAAAATATGTATATGAACCTATTGTCTCTTAACAATATCAGGAAAGAAAAAAAAAGAGTGCTGATTCCCTCTGTGTAAGGTGAGAAATTTAGCAAACCTTTTTATTTTCTTATGCCAAATTATCCAATTTCTATTGCACTCAGTTGATTTTACATCCATATTATTTCAAAATTACTTCCTTTACATGATATGTCTTTCATTTTAAATATTGTGTTTGATATATTATTAAGCTTTGTATTAATAAATCTTACATAGAATGTATTTTTTTTTTCTGGGTATCATTTGACATGATTATTTTATTATATTTGCTCCTCTTTTATACATTTACTTTAATTTTCTAGTCAAACCCAGATATTCACAAAAATGTTATAGTGTAGCTAATATTATCCTTTTTTATAAACAATGAAAGGCATAGAAGGAAGCTCATTTCAGATCTCATAGTAAATAAAGGAAGAACGAGAATTTAATAGCATGTCCCCTGACTCCAAGTCCTTTCCATTTCAAGTTGTAGGCACTGTATTTCTTTTAATATGATAAAATAGTTTGAGCATATTAAATAAAATTTAATCAAGGATTTTTATTGGTTTTGTCACTGAAGATTTGTAGATGCTTTTTCTACTTATCCATAATTTTTCTCATGGGGCATAGTGTAGGGTGATAAGGTGTGTGAATAAAATTGAGTGTATATATTGATACTATCCATTGGTGGTCATTATTCCTAGTTTTAAAATAAGTTCATAATCCTGAGGTTATAGCCTATAGTGTTCTGAATGTTCGTGGATTTATAGCTTCCATTATTATGAAGCAGAACATGCTTATTTCAGTAAAAAGTGTACTAAATCTGAAACAGAGAAGGTTAGCGTAGTTTCTGCTCAAGAGTGATACAAAAACTTGTGCAAACTTCCATTGTTTTAGAAGGGAAAGCTGACTTTTAACTCCAGATATTAAATTAATATCATGTAAACTTATAAATGTGTTAAATCTTGTCATTAAAAGTAAGTGAAATAGAAAGTTGGGCACACATGGAAATCAGTATCTCAGGTCATTAGAGGAGAATGGAAATACATTGAAAATGTAAAACTTAAAAAAAATTAAGAGATAAATAAACCACCATAAAGAACCCATAAATAGAAAGCATATATAGCAGCTTTAGCATTTTCCAAAATATTATATGGAAAACTGGCATCACCATTTTGTTTGTAAAATCCAAAGAGGAATGAAAGCTTGCTTCTAAATCATCATTTTAAAATGGTAATATAGATATGTGTTTTATTAATTCATTTTTACTAACTATTTATCAAGAGCATTTTGCAGACTGTGTGGAGATGTGACAAGTAAGAAAGTTTGGTTGGTTGTATATTTTAGAGAAAGGTATTCATGAACAACCTTGCTATAAAGTAGACTGTGGTAATTGCTATACAAGATGTAGTAAGTGTGTTGGCAATATGAAGTGACTCTTGTTGGTGTGATCAAACAAGGCATCAAAGAAGAGGCAGAATTTGAACTAAGTCAAGAAAGATGATAGGACTTTAACACTCAGAGTTCTGAGGATGGGAAAGGAATGAGAAAGAAAGAATACTTTGAACAAAGCCCTTGAAACAGAAATTTGTCCCAGGAATGATAAAGAGCTCAGTTTGAGTGTACAGCAGAGTACCTGAAGGACTGTAATGAGGCAGTAAATTAAAATATTTGATCAAGGCCAGATTAACAGGATGCTTGCATGCCAGATGGAGAAATTTTTTAATAATTGTGGTAGGAAATTATAAGTTATAATTAAACTTGATCAGAAATATAAAAAAATTAGTACTCTTTTAACTGGAATTTGTTATGTGTCAAATATTTGAATTACTGATACATGACATTCACAGATTATATCACATATTAACATACGTGCTGGTTTGAAACTGTTATATACCCCAGAAAACACCATGTTCTTTTAATCCATTCTTGTAGGGGTGGACTTTTTGTGAGTGAAACCTTCATTTAGGTTGTTCCCATGGAGGTGTGACCCAGCCCATTCAAGGTGGGTCTTAATCCCCTTTCTGGAGTCCTTTATGAGGGGATAACAGTTAGGGACATTCTGGAGGGAAGCTGAGAAAGAAACCCAGAGACATCTGGAGACAGGCAATTTGAAACCAGGGCCCAGGAGAGAAGGACTAGGAGAAGTTGCCATGTGCATTCCCATGTGACAGAGGAACCCCAGATACCAGCAGCCTTTCCTCACAGAAGGTATCTTCCTCTTGATGCCTTAGTTTGGACATTTTCATGGCCTTAGAACTGTAAATTTGTAACCTAATAAATCTTCTTTACAAAAGCCAATCCATTTCTGATATATTGCATTCTAGCACCTTTAGCAAACCAAAGCAACATATAATTAAATTATTCCTCACAACAGCATCTTCTGGTGGTCTGGAGCTGTATGTACCCCAGAAAAATACATTCTTTAACTTAACCCTTTCTTGTGCTTGTGAACCCATTATAAGTAGGACTTGTTGATAGGCTACTTTAGTTAAGTTGTAGCCCACCTCAATCAGGATGCGTCTCAATCCTATTACTGG
Source organism: Choloepus didactylus (assembly GCF_015220235.1). Classification (NCBI taxonomy): domain Eukaryota; kingdom Metazoa; phylum Chordata; class Mammalia; order Pilosa; family Megalonychidae; genus Choloepus; species Choloepus didactylus. Next base: position 23,836,789 of record NC_051308.1, read on the forward strand.
AGTCCTTTATAAGCAGAATGAAATTCAGATAAGGCCTTGATGATGCTTTGATTTGGACCTTCTCTTAGTCTCAAAACCATGAATTTTTTAAATCGTTTAAGCCAACCCATTGCATGATATTTGCTTGAACAGCCAAAGCAACTAAAACAGGTCTTAAAAACATTTTCTACAAATATATAATACATTGAGATTTGTAGATGCCCTTAGGCACATACGGTGCAATACTTTCAATATATCAGGTATGAAGGAATGAAGCAGGCACCACTGTCAGTATCTGATTGTTATAATGATCACTGTTGTAACATATATGATTCCATCTGGCATTCAGACCAACAGAGAAGACCACTGCCAATCTAAATTAAGTATGCACTGAAATATTAGTAAATCTTAATTTCCTTGTTATTCAGATTAGCATAAACATTAATAGAAGTTCTAATATTTGCTTCCCACACCCTAGTGAATCTTCTTGATCTCTACTTTGTAAATCAGTATTCTACAATTACACCATTAGCCTGATAGAAAATTCTATTCAGATGCAAACAAAGCAAGAGAAGAATGGATTATTTCCAATTCTCTTTATAAAATATTCCAATTCTCTTTATAAAATATTTATCACCTGGTTACATTGAACTAATCCACTCTTGACTTGATACCTTATATTCAACTCATTATGAGCCAGCTGACCACTTTTCTATATTTCCCTTACTTGAGAATTTTACAAGCCTAGTTTGCCTTTTAATTTCATCTGTGCTATATCATTACCCTTAATATATTTTAAATACTGTATAATTTTGTCTTCATTGTTTTTACTGATTTGGATTTGTGACCTTCTAATAGTATGTTTCATTAGCTTTATTCTTTCATCTGATATGGACATTCAAAGCCCGATCTCTGATTTACTTTTTCTCTTCCTTTCTGGACCTATTCTTACCCTCTTTTTTATCTTCTCTCATTTTGACCACGGCTATAGTTTCACTCATATCAAAAATTGAAATGTACTTGTCCCCACACACCCACATATACCAGAAAACAAATACATTAGGAAAAACAAGGCTTATATGGGTAGCAAGAATAAGAAGAGAGAAGGATGGAGAGAGAAACTGGATTGAAAATAACTGACTGGATATGTTAACTGATTTGAAAAGGAGTAAAAAATTACTCAGAGTTTAAACCTAAGTGATCACTAGAATGTTTATACTATCAAGTAGTAGGACACAAAAACTCAGTCCAAATGGGAGACAAATTTTGTCTGTTGGTGAAACCTGTGGGTTAAGAATTTCATGAGTCATTTATTTCTTTTTATTGCCATTATTGTTCAGGTAAAGTAAATTATGAGTGTAGAAGGAGAATAGAAAGAGGTCAGTGAATTTTGAACTGACTGAAGAGATTTCAAAGTCAAAGGAGCTGTATCCATGGAAGTCTCTGTGAACATTTATGAACCAGAAATGCTGTATCACACAGATTAATTAGAGCCCTAGCCTCCCCATTGCTCTGTCACAGGCCCTAGAAGCCACAGTACAGGTGCAGCACCCTGAGGCCAGAGCAGAAACACCTGCCTGTGGAAGACTGAACTGTTCACTGAGGGTGCTAACGGCAGAGGTAGGGAGGTACTGTGACGAGGCGGCCCAGGTGACAACTGATGACCACAAGTAGGCGTGTCCCAAAGCATGTGAGACAATTCTCTAGGGACTCCCTGAAATACCTGAGAGAGTCTTTGTAGTGGGTTTAAAAGGCACTATAGTCTGCGCACTGGTGTTTATTGCTTCCATAGTGTAGTGAAGCTCAAGAACACTCAGGTTTCAAAGAGAAGTGGGGAAGTCAGTAAAAGAAGAATGGTGATAGACTTTAGTTTAGAGATATGTTGATTTTATGCATCTATTCCCCAATGGAAATATTACTCAGGCAAGTAGTAATTATAAGAGTAAATCCCAGGCAAGTGTTTGAGGTTGGTTTTATGGAAAAGGAATCACCTATACTGAGGTTGTAGTTCAAATTACACACGTAGATATGAATCTTAATGGAAAATAGAGGAAGGTAATAAGACTTCCTCATTTGTTCTATTTAATTTACATAAGCATATTTTTCTATAACCTCTAAGACTCCAAACTTTTGATTTTCAGTGAATAAAAGTTGAAAAAGGGGAAAGAAATGAACCAAATAGTGTCCCCAAAGTAAAGAAATTTAAATATAGTATGCAGATGAGAATGTCTAAGTATTAATCAAGAGGCCACTACCTTAAATATGGAATGTTAACTCCTGATCAATTTAAAGACATAGAAAGTTACCAGCACTCTTTAGGTCAATTTAATTAAAACTGGAAAAGACCATTCATGTTAGTAATTCTAAATCTTATTTCAATGGCTATGATCACATTGCTTAAGGGAAATTCCTTAGTCTTTTTTTCATGATAATATTCTCAACTATAGGATTGATTGCTTAAAAAATGTATGAACTACATAATTTTGTATCCTCTGAAATCTCATTTTAAGCAAGTCTTTCTTTCTTTGCCCTAAGATAGTCAGAGAAGAATTTTAAATACGTATCAAATATCAGATGAGTCAAGCAATTTACAGTATACTTCAATGCCAAATGTTTCCACTTTTATATTACTAGATTACTTTTGATGAAGACAGCACTTTTCTTAAGAGTTGTACTGAAAAATTCTAAATAAAATCAGGGAATAATATCTGCGATGGTAATGTATAAAAGTTGTAGCTACAGGAATAGGCAGTATGATAATGAATGCTAAGAAATCCCCACTGATTTAAGAATTTCTTGGTTTCATCAGCTTTACAATACAGCCTTTAACTTTTAACTATTCATCCAATTTGGAGTAGTCTACGTAACACACTGAGTAGCTGCATATGTTATGCAGATAATAAAAAAAGTGAAATTGGCATTAAAAATAATTTTACAACATAGAGGACAATATTGTTAGCTGCTCAAATTTAAGGGTTATTTAAAACAGAATATTTTTAGTTGTTTTATAAAAGAAGTTCTTGGTAGCCTTCTTAAATACTGGGTTTCACTAAACTAATGAATAAACTGAGCAGAATCTAAAATTTCTATATATCTATTTCCATGAAGGAATTGGGAGAGGATAACATTAAATACCAAGAAACATTTGTAAAATGGAGAAAATGCAGCTAATTTTTAAAAACATGATTAACAATCCCTTTGAAAATCAATACTTTAGCTGTATACAATTACTATTTGAAGTAAATATAAAGAGAAAGACTGAAAAGTGCCAACCAACATTCATTCTGTATCAATATATGACCAAAGTAGGAATTCAAATTGGAAATTTTCAATAAAATTGGAAGATGCGCTTCAAAAGCTCAAGAACTTGCTGATGTTAACTGGACAAATTCATCCATCTATATAAATACTCACATCTTTGCAAAAGATTTTTGAAATATTTACAAAGCAGCAAGCAAGCACAAATTAAGGTAGAATATGAATATGTGATGAAGTGTAAGGTTAAGATTCACACAGAGAAGATAAACTTTAAAAAGGGAGGTTTTGCCACTGTAGAAATCAGTTTGGTGTTTCCTCAGAAAGTTGAATATAGAATTACCATATGACCCAGCAATCCCACTACTTTGCAATAAGCGGTAACCAAAAGAATTGAAAGCAGGGGCTTGACAGATACTTATACATCCCAGACGCAAAAAGACAAATCCTGTATGATCTAGCTTATATTAAATACTAGAATAGGCAAATTTCATAGAGACCAATAGTAGACTACAAGTTCCCATGGGTTCTGGGGGTTGGGGATAGGTAATTACTTAATGGGTACAGAGTTTCTTTTTGAGGTGATGAAAAAGTTGGGGTAATGGATGGTGGTGATGGTAGCACAATATTTTGAACATAATTCATATCACTGAATTGTTCATGTAATTTGAATGGAATTCAATAATTTGAATGTAATTGTATCACTGAAGTAAGTTGATGACAAGGTGACCTTTTATTCCTAAATTCTTCAATGTATTTCCTAAAAATAAGAACATTGTCTTGTAATCACTGTACAATTGAAATCAGGAAATTTAACATTGTTAGAACAGTGTAATCTAAGTTCCATATTCAAATTTCATCAGTTGTTCCAATAAAACATATTTTTTACCTAGAGTCACACATTGCATTTAATTGTTCTGCCTCTTTGGCCTCTGTTAACCTGAAACAGTTTCTCAGCTTTTCTTTGCCTTTCTCCATGGTGAAATTTTTGTATAGGGTTCAGGATAGATTTTTTTTTTTAATGATTTCCCTCTATTTGCATTTGTCTGATATTTCCTCACAGTATATTCAGCTTATACATTTTTTGGTAGGAATAATATCACAGAAGTGATGTTGAGTCCTTACAATATTTTATATTAGGAGGTATATAATGTCAGTTTGTTCCACTATTGGTGATGTTAACTGTAATCACTTGGTTAAGGTGGTTTGTTCCAGGTTTCTCAACTATAAAATTACTGTTCTCCTTTGTAATTAATAAATGATTTGTGGGGAGATAAAACTTTGAGTTTATGTAAACATTCTCTTCCTCAAACTGTCACCAACTGGTTTCAGCATCTATTGATGATTTTCTAATTTCATCATTCCTTCTATATTTATTACTTGACATGTTACTATAAGGAAGAGCTTTTCCTTTTATTAATTATTTATATCAATATGGACTCATAAGTACTTATTCACTTATATTTAGTTAATATGCTATTAAATTGCAAAAAAAGAATATTGTTTGACTCTAATATACATGCGAAGACACAAATTAATGAGAATGTTTCTTATCCCAAGAATTTAGAGTCCAGATAGGTATGGATTTGCTCTAAGTCTTGACCCAGACTTGGTAAGAGGTGAGAGATGCAATGTGGTGAGGATTTAGAGCTAGTTTCCAACAATGGGATAAAGAAGGAATCAGCCACGCTGTGCACAAGGAGCAGTGATTAAATCCTCTCAGCTGAAATACTGTCAGTGATGAATTACAGTGAAAAATCAAACCGCACCATTTTAAAATTCAGGAGCTATCTATTTTTTACATTAAGAAAGTTATGCCCAAGGGCTTACCTAATATTACACACGTGAAAGTAGAGCTCACAGATTTTGACCCCAAGTACTTCTAACTTCACAATATTTCTGTGAAGCCTGAGTGAAGCAGATTATATTTGACAGAATTAAGCCACTAGAAATCCTGGAGGTTTTTGTCATGAGTACTGTATGGGAGAAACACGAAAGACCAGCAAGAAATATCATCTATAATTAATATTTACTTTCTACAGGGGTCTAAAAGATATATTAGATGTACTCTAGTACAGCTCTTAGAATTAATGTCTCTCTTAAAAATTGTTCAATTTACTATAGTAACATTAATAGAATTCATTTGCTTGATTGTTAAGGCATTGATGTTTTATATTGTATCCATTTTGCTAATCTGGAAACAGAAGATTTTGCAAGCAGAAATGAAGCCCTCATCCTTACACTCTGCAGGCAAAATCCCCACACTGTTGCTGACCTACTTTGGCAATAACGAGCAGCCATGTCCTTCAGCTCCTCTGCCTCCCGTTGGATCTCTTCGTTAGGATTTCTAGTGTTGCAGGCCAGGTGTGCAGGCAACTCTGGGTGGAAAGCAGCAGCTGCTTCTGCAAGTCACGCAAGTCATCAGCGTGAGATACAGTGAGAGACAAACGAGTTCCACATAGTTGTTGCATTTTGATATATTAGTGATTTTGAATCCCCAAAACATTATAAACATCTTGAGCACAATTAGAATGTAAACCAGTTGAGAAAAGTATGCTTTTTGTGACAAATGATAACCAGACATTCAAAAGAGGATATGGTATGGACTGGCTTGGTGCCTGCCAGGGGTACACTCTCTTGAAAAGAATACTGATGACCAGACTTCTGACAAAATATCCCAGTGCAGAGGCCACTTCAGTGAGCATCAGGTAGAGGCAGAGTGGTGCCTACTTGCTCTGACTTCCTGCTCCAAGGCCCGTGTCTGCTGTGAGGCTTGCTGCTGTCCTGGCTGCACCATGGCCAGCACCTCGTACCATGCACTTGGGACCCTCTGCTGATGCCGCGTTGGACCAGCTCATGAGACCTCTCATCAAAGGCCTGTCTTGTGCTGGCCCTAGAGACATGAACTTTAGACTCTGGCATCCTCCACCATTAAATGTGTTGTGTGCCCCTGACCTGGTTATTGCATATTGGTTTTATTGGCATTTTATTGGCATTTGATTAAGCAAACAAATCACACGGAGTATCCAAACTGTAGTCATGCCAAATCTGCTTTCACTTTGCAATCACTTCACAGGTCATTTTACAACAGTAACACAACATTAGTTTGTTTTCAGCTTCCAGTTTGTTCTTGATTTCTCATTTTTGCTGCCTGGCAACTACTGGACTTGCTGTACAGCAACTCTAAGCCCATCACCAAATGCAAAGACAATGTCCCTCCACAGACATCTTCATCACCTTCCCTGGTTGGTGAATTTTCTCTGATGTGCCAACCATCCCCATCATGATCTTTATTCCCCCAGCTTCTTTCATAATTGTGTAAAGTCTTACTCTAAATTAATTTTCCAATTTAGAGTTTAATTTCTACTTTTATGTGACTCAAAATGAGGTCAGAAGTTTGATTATTTTAGAATACATTTCTACATAATAATAAAAATTTATATTGAGAAGAAAATGTTACACTGTTACAAGTTGTATTTCCTTTTTTGGTAGGGTCACATAAATTGCTAAGAGATATTCCAACAATAAAAAAAAATACCTCATCTCAGCCAATTTGGAAATATGACAAGAACCATCACTCCCATAAATTACAGTACTTTGCTTGTCAAACAGTTAAAGAGCATAAAAAGAGATATATGTATTGGCTCCAGTCCCAGTTGAAAACTGGGTTGCCTACCGTTACTAGAAGCACTTCTGTAAATGTAGTCTGCTCATCCACTCCTTCATTGACATTAGAACAAGGCTTTGCTTTATTGTGAGGTTGTAATGGGATAGAGGGTGGTGGAAGACAATGTCCATTTGCTACTCTCTTATTTGTGCAGTCCAAAGTAATGCAAAGAAAACATTAATGCTTTGGAATGGGAAGCAATAGAAAGTAACCTTTGACAAAAGGTTAATGAATCTATTTTCCCATAATGATTTTGTCATGACAAAAACTTATTGATGATAATTTTGATTTTTCATGTTTGAAAATATGGTATATGGGAGGGAGGACAAATAGAAGTAAAAGCCAAAATTCATGAATAAATTAGAAAAGATACAAAAATGTAGCATGAGTGATGTGACAAATATATCTTGTAAGTTAACAGAAGATAGTTATTAGGATATTTGTCATATCTCTCTCTCTCAAGGGATAAATTAATATTCTCAATAAAATAATTCAATATTCCTCCCTGAAATAACTACCCTTCTTAATTTAAAACTATGAAATTCAGAATACACTTAGGAAGCAGTAATTTATTTTGGGTCATTATGTGGCAATTCAGTTAACTCTCTACTTGTTCCTTACAAGGATCTTAATTGTTTTATATATTTATTTGTGTGTATATACGTGTGTGTATGTGTGTGTGTTCAACTCAGTGTTGAGTCATTAGCATTTTAGATCTGGAGTTTGAGAGGAGAGCAGAATAGACCTGATATTATGCTAAAAGTATATTCATGCTAGCTGTGAAAGACTAACTTGCAACCTGAAAGATCAGAAAGGGTTGATAAAATATACTTTAGAAGAGAGGCTGCAAAATATTGAAAATGCAAATATTCCCATCACCTAGAAAACTTCTCTCAGTCCCTTCATTATCAAGGGCAATTTCTTCATGGGAGCTTTTCTTGAGTCTCCTTGACTGGTTAGTTTTCTTTGTTATGATATGCTCTTTTCTTTCACATAACTTATCTCAATTCATAGAATGATTTGAATATAATCTGTTAACCCTGTAGGGGAAATGATGTATCTTTTTGTACCATTGTATCTTCAGTGAAAAAAAAATTAGTATTGTGCTTAGAAAATATTAGATGCTCATAACTGTAAATTTAAAGAATAAACAAATAACTAATCCACATCTAATGGTACAACCTGGACTAGAATCTAAATTTGTTCACCATCATTAAAAAAAAAAAAAAGCAAAATTGGTAAGAGACTATATATGATGTAAAGGCTCAGTTCACACAATACAAAACAAACTTAATATACCCAAACATAAAATGAAAGGAAGTCATACAAATGGCTAAAAAATACATGAAAAAATGTTCATCTTCTTAATTATTAAGGAGATGCAAATCAAGACCATAATGAGGTATCATCTCACACCAATAAGAATGGCTGCCATTAAGCAAACACGAAACTACAAATGCTGGAGAAGGATGTAGAAAAATTAGAACTCGTATTCATTGTTGGTGGAACTGTATAATGATTCAGCCACTCTGGAAGACAGTTTGGGAGTTTTTCAGAAAACTAGGTATTGAGTTATCCTACATTCCAGCAATTTCACTTCTCAGAATTTACCCAGAGGACCTGAAAGCAGTGACATGAACAGATATTTGCACACCAATGTTCATAGTGGCATTGCTCACAGTTGCCAAGAGATGGAAACAACCTAACGTCCTACATCGGATGAGTAGATAAATAAACTGTGATACATACATATGAGAGAATACTATGCAGCAGTGAGAAAGAACAAGGTTGTGAAGCATATGACAACATAGATGAAACTTGAGGACATTAGTGTTCAGTGAAATAAATCAGACACAAAAGGAGAGATATTGTATGATACCACAAATGTGAGCTTTGTGAAAAACATAAAACGAGTGTCTTATATTATAGAATATAGGGGACCTAGAAATAGACAGCAACTAGTGAAGGGGGAATGATAATCTAATAAGAACAGAGAAGATATTGAGGGTAATCTTAATGATATGGGAATGCTCAGGAATGACTATGGTTTATTAATTTTCTTGGGTTATGGTAGCATATTGGAAGCAATGTAGTTATTTTAGGGTATTTGTTGCTCTTATTTCTTTGTTTTGTTTGAAATGATTTCTTTTAATTTTTTGACAAATGAAGTTAAAAAACTCTAATAAATTTTTTTAAATGAAAGGAAGACAATATTTGTAGAGAAGTCAACTTCAGTATTAAATTTGCTGTGTTGTATTTTTGAAGAGTATAATGGCTTGGACTCATCCTACTGTGAGAAAGATAAACGGAAGAGAAAAAGAATGAGAAACAGAAAGAAAGACAAGAGGACAGAAGGATGGAAGGAGGGAGAGAATGCACTATGCATTGGCCTAGTTATACAAGGGTGGAAAAAGTTTATTTATTCACTTGCTGTTCTTTTGTGACCTAACAAGAACTGCTCAAGGGCGTGATACTCCAGCAACCAGAGCAAAAAGATTGCAGTTTGATAATAGTGGTATCCTCATGGTATTGCTATGAGGATTAAATTATTTAATAAAGTCTCTAGAACAGTTACTGGAACATAGCTCACCATAAATGTTAAGCATTATTGTTTTCATTTGTATTTTTCCAGTGTATTAAGAGTGCTTGTTTCTGAGAGGGTTGGCCTTACATATTATGGCCCTTTTGCATTGCTCTGGAGTCATAAAATCACTGACTAGTAATGTGAAAATTTAAAATAAAAATCATGAAAATATGAATAAGCTGAACAGGTAATAATTGGCTGAGCATAAAAAATACAAAAACAAGAAAAGAAAACTCCAAAACAGCAGATGTTTATTTGATAAGAGCAGCAAGCTAGAAATTGTGTTTAATCCAATTATTTTTCCCCTCTTTGAGGCAATGCAAATCAAAAAAGTTCATTAAAAAAGAAAAATCTTCGTAAGCATCCTGGTAATAGTTCATGCTACCAATCTTATTTTACTAGGGAGAAATTGAAGAGAAATTGCCCAAAACAGTTAAGAATTATGTTTCTTTCATCATTATACTTTGATTTATTATATTTTTCTCTTCTAGTTGAAAGAATCCTAGATCCTATTTTTCCCATTCTCATTTTCAAGAAATTGCCTTTTTATGTTTAAAATGTGTTCCTTGTATTGTTTTGAAACAATACAACCTACAAGTCCTTGAAAAGTAATTGTTTTATGTAATAACACCATGCTTAATTCATTCATGTAGAAACATATACCAGGCCACTATCTGGACAAAAAAGAAAGGAAATTTGTATTTTGTTATGAAAATGCTACCTTTCAGTAATAATCCTTCATGACACATAGTACCATCTAACTACAGGGAAATTCATAAAATTTTTTCTAAGTATTATATCATCTGAGTTTTATTAGATAGCAATCAACAAATATATCATATAGTTGAAAATCAAATGCTATGAAACCCTAAATTAGCTCTATGTTGCACTGAAACAAATTTAGAAGTCTTACTCCAGCTGTCTAACTTCATACTTTATTCCCAAAATAAATTTAAGAACCAGGGACAAATAACAGCTGTTGTAGCTACTCTACTTTTTTATTCATTTATAATCTTTTTTTTTTGCATATAATGTAGACAGAATTCCAACCTGCAACATTAGATATGTATTACAACTGTCCCTGAACATGCAACAAGCTATTTTTTCACCAAGGAAACATGGTATTTTAAATGTGCAAATAAAAATGAAGTAATGATCATAAAATTCCTTTCAACCTCTTGAAAATATTTATCACCTAGTAACACAGCTGGTGAAGGACATCTGAATTCTTTCACATGTAGTGGTTTTGTTTGTTAATGAACTAGCTGATAAATGAGGTCAGCACTAGATTTATTATCAGATGAGAGAACAATCACGAGTTCAGGGAAATGTGAAAACATCCTAAGAAGCTAGACGATAGAGAATAAATTAAAAGAGAAAATCATACCCTATCTGAAAGATGATAGATTGGGGTTTTCATCACACCTTATAGCCAATAAGCTGGAGTATGGGGCTTTGGAGCTAGAAGGGAATGAAACACAGATCAGAGGGGCATGCAATTAGAAATTAAGGGTATCGTTCACCCGATTTCACTTAGGAGTTAGATACATTCAAAATAGGGACCTTGAGCAGAGTCTCAATAAGTGTAATTTATAATATAATAAAGGAAGTGTTATGTAGTTGATCTGATAAAGTGATTTGCATTTCATCATATTCCATTAAGGTAGGGGAGTACATTTCCTGCTTTTAAATACCTATAATCAGTTTGTTTCATTAACATTTCTTACACAACAAATACATGCTTACTGAAGAAGAACGTGTTGTGAAATCCAACCACTCAGGGATAACTTTGTTTATATCCCCATATTTCTATATTTATTATTGTACACAAATGGTAACATATATAAACATTTGCTTTTATCATTTTATAGCAAAATATTTTCTTTCAGGTCAGTAAAAAATAGCATTTTGAGTCTAATATCTAAAACGAAACAGGTTGGGTTTAAATTTAAATTCACCACTTATTGGTTGCTTGACCTTGATCAAATTATATGATCTTGCTGTGTTTTTATCTCTCATAAATTAAAGTAATGATAGTACACTCATGATAGGGTTTTGAAGCATTTAATAGAACTATTCATGGCAAAAAACCATGAGCAGCACCTGACACCTAATAAAAACTCAGTAAGTGATCAGTAAGGTGATCAGTAAGGTGGTATATATTATTGGCTTCTAAAATTCATTTATGTGACTATAAAGAATTGTATATCCTTTTTATTCCTGGGCAATGAACATATTTTAATTTTTCCTTGTAGTAAATCAACCTGAAATGTAGCTCATTGTAAGTACATCTCTGAGCACTTGTTTGGAAATTACCATAGGAGAAATTCCTAACAGAGGACTTGCTGATTCAGTGAATATATACTTATATTCATATATATATATATACACACACACACATATATATATTCAGTGACTATATACTTATATGTGTATTTCAGAATTTTATTGAAAAAAATTTATACCAAGTACCACCTCCATCAGCAGTATACAAAACATCTTTTTTCTTATGCTCCCTCTAAAGCTTTCAAATAATTGCTACTTTCATGCCTGCCTTTTTTCATTTACACATACTCCTTGGAGTAGTAATTAAAGTGAATATTTTGCTTTATTGGCTATTTGGCCAAAGCTATTTCTGAAATGACCACTCTGGTCTTCTTTCTATATAAATCTCTATCTTTTAATAAAACTAGAACTATAGCCACATAATGCATGCTCTAGAAGATAAACTATGAAGGTAAGGAAAATGAAGAAAAAATTGGAAAACCACTTGTAGTATCACCAGTGAATGCCTTAATGATCATAATAAAAATATTCATTTATTCTGTACAACTTTGTACTTATGATGTACAAACACTAAACTAAGCACTGTGCTTTTTCTACGAGTAACAGATTATTCTAATCTTATGAACAATAAAACTGTCACTCAAAAAATTAAAGTTTTCCAAACATGTACAGCTAGTAAAATAAGAGAGCTGAGATTCATCAAGTCTTTGATCATATTTCTTTATGTATCAATAGCAGAAGTGAAAGCACCAATCAAGTGATAAATAATGTGTATTACCAAAGGGTTTTGATTTTTATTATTGAATTGTCCCAAATATATACCAGGAAAATGCCTTCAACTATATATATTTCTATAAAAGGGCCCATTCCCCACACTCTCATTGATACAGATAATTATCAATATCTTTCATTGCTTCCCAAAAAAGCATTTTAATTATAATTACTATTTTTGATTATTTTTATTTGGAACATCTCTATGTGATTATAAATTACTTAGTTATCTTTATTTGTGGTTGTTTTCTTACTTGTATATAAGAGCTCTTTATACCCATTTCTTTCTGTCATAAACAACTACATTTTTTCTTAACTTTTAATATTTGAATTTGTATATGTCAAAACTTCGCCAAATTAGATGTTTTTCACTTAGTGGAATTCAATCTATGTATTTTAATGCTTTCTTTGGGTTCATGCTTCAAAAATCCTCTTTCCTCATATTTCCCTTTAGTATGTTTACAGTTTGTTTCTTTACATTTAAATACTTAACCCAACTAGCATATTTTTGAGTAAATGATATGAGGGAATTTGAACTAGGAAATTTGTTTATTGTCCCAATTTTGTAAGTAATCCAATATACTATGTTGATTTGAGATCGCCTCTATCCTTTATTACATAATCAAATTTATGTTTTAAATATCCATTTTGCACTCTCTCTTCTTGAAATTTATTTGATAGCTACTGATTTTGTGCTTTTTTACTAATATGACTTAATACCAGGGAGGGCAATTTTGCTTCATTACCCTTTTTCAAAAAAATTTTTGGTTGTTCTATCATTTACTTAAGTAATATTCAATCCATTTGTCAAGAAAAGAAAACTTTTGCTAGTTTGGTAAAAATATCAAAATCTATGGAATATTTGTGGGAAAGGGCAGCTTTTCAATATTTTCTCTTCCATCTGAGGAGAGTTAAGTGGTCTCCCATTTATGAAATTATATTCCTCAGAAAAAAATTGTAATTACTTCTATATATATTCACAATTCTTGTTTAATTATTGCTTAGTATTTTATAATTTGTTGAGAACTTCATTTGACTTTTTGTAACTCATTGCTAGATTTACTGTTTTATTAATATATGGTGACCTGTACAATTTTTGTTTGTAGAATCAATCAAAATTTATCTTTAAAAATCATTTTAGAAACTATTTTTTATTATTTGGAACAAATGTCTACATATATAGGGCAGAATGTTTATGATATCAATATAGATGTATATTTAGGGTTTCCAACTATATGTGTGTATATATATACATTTGTAAATATTAATGTAAAGTTTAATTATTCAGATTCTATAACTGATATATAGATTTTTAAATATTTCCAATTCTAATTTACTTCTTTGCAACTTTGCTTATTTAAATAAAACTTATTAACTCACCATGAGATGGCTTAAAGATCAGCAATAACGAAGAATTCTTTATTTTTGAGGTAGCCAGCAGTAGCTATAATTTGATTTTATATTTTGCATTTTGTTTACTTTTCTTCACTTTTTTTCAATGATGGCAAAGGTAAATTCTTAGATTTCATTCTAAGATGACTGAGAATGTTTTTATTCTATTGATTATGATATTCCATGTTTAGAAGTATTTACTGATCAGAATGTTTTTACATTTTAGAGTTGTGTGAAGAATGTCCCACCTAATAAGATACATATCAAGTCCTTAGTTAATGTTGCTTTCATCCCACCTGTTATTTCTCTTTATAAATATTTATCTATAGTATTATAACTCCAAATAACTCTAATATAAAACTTCTATGAATAAAAATCGTATTTGCTTTTTCTTTCCAATATGTGTATGATTTCTCAATTATAAGTTATGTTAGTAAACACAGACCACGTTTTATGACCATCCTGATTGTTTCACATCCTCCCACCAAAGGTGGCAGTCACAAGCCACACCTGGGCATGATAGAAGTTAACGTTCCTAGATGTTAAGGACTTGGTGTTAGGTGCAGTAACTGGATACAATTTCAAATTGTCTCCTTTGGGGAAGAAATTGGTGTGTCACATGTGCAAGGATTGATGCTCATGGGTATATTGTGTCAAGAGACCGAGTTGTTCCCCAGTTTCTATTTAAACTTCATCTTCAGTAATAGAATATTTGAATTTTAACTGGGCACATGACTGCTAAGAATAAAACCAGTATTTCCAATTTACTTGAAGCTCAATCTTGCCACATAATGATGTTCTGGTTGATGTCACATAATTAGATGTGGTGTGTGTAACTTCAGACAAGACTCCTCAATGAAGATGGTATCCTCATGTTCTCCCTTTCTGAATGCCAGTGTTCTAGTTGGTGGTAGCACAGTCATCTTAGAGACTATGAGCTAGAAATTTAATCTCCAGGCCTTCTGATAGTCTGTTTCTCTACTGGAACAGCATCATCATCCCCTCTCCCATATTCCTCTCCCATGTTAATGCCTGTCTACCTAATACTTATCCTGTCTACCTAAAACTTATTCAGTTCATCAGCTTTTCCTGATCCCTCAATGATGAATGTGATGCCCCTCTTGTTGACCCAACAGAACATTCTACCTTTAAAACTTTAGCATTTATATTTCATTAAAACTGGATTGAAAATTCCATGAGGAAAGGAGTCTATGTTTGTCATCAACTACCTAGCCCAATGCTTGGTGTTTAGGTTGAGTGCAGCATGTCTTTATTGAATGACTAATTAAAAATTCAAATTTCTTAATGAATAGTCATTTTAACAGGTAAATTCATATTTCTTACAACTTGTTATTCCCTGAATTTTTGAGTTGATTTTCATATTTTATTGGTGGCCTAAAACTTTGAGCAAATAAATATGATTCTCAGCCTTTATTTTAATACACACACACACACACACACATATATATATATATATATATATATATAAAGATATATATATATATATATAAAGATATATATATATATATATAAATTCTTTTTGAATTCTTGGTGCCATTTTTGTTTTCTTATTATGCATATGCCAGTAAAAACCCTCAGAAAATATTTCAATATATTTAGACAAACTTGTAATAATTTTGGATGTTTACATTATTGTATGAGAACTTCCCTCAAATGGGTGGTCCACTGGCATTCATTTGAAAACTACAGTTTTATAGTACAGTAATTTGTTTTCTTGTGTTGATTTAGAATGAACCCCAAGAAGAAATTTGCTGCAGTTCACAGAAGAAACCTAAAATAATGTAAAATACCTAGAACTGAATAAAAATGTTCTTAGAGAAACAGAAAATGTCACAATATCATACTGAATTGAAAATTGAATATGTATCATGTGGGCAATTTGACCTTTCTTTCTTTATGGTAAGTGAAACATTACCTAAACCATAGGATGAAAATTGGAATGGCAAGCTACATGAAGAAATGATTTTTATTATAAGAAAACTTACATGAGGAAAATTTATTTTTAAAGAAGAAAGGACCAGATCTTATTTAGTTTAGACATTTTGCCAATGACGAAAATGAAGATGGGGGAGGAGGGGACGAAGTTATTTACTCCAAACCACAAAGCTATTTACTTATTGGCATAGCTGGGACAAGAACGCCACTTTTTAAAATTCATAACAACTAGTTTTTCATTAAGATTCATTTCTCTTGCATTATTATGCTTCCAAATTACAATTACATTGGTGACTTAAATTTATCTTCTCTAAATAAAATAGGACACTTCCATTAGTCAGAGATTTAAATGTAATTTGTGGTTAATAAGTAAGAAAACTAAATTTGTTAAGGCAACCAAGAAGGCTATGTTTTTATTACTGGAAATATTATATTGAGCAGATGCCAACTGATCCATGAAAATACATTTATATGCATGAACTTAATATTTCAGACTCTAAGTTTAATTTTCCTTTCTATTACATGGGTGCATTGGACTACATGATCCTTAATTAAAATTCAGTTCTATCAGTACTAAAAGTAAAGAAAAATACTGTATCCCTTAAAATTTATGGGAGGTGCTAGTGGATTGAGAAACATAGGACATTATTAATGTTCTCATATGATATTAAAGATGAGATTTGAAGGCTTTGAAGAAGAGGAGAGGATAACACTATGTTCTTCAGGCCCTAAGCTATGAAAGAAGTGGCATTTTAGGAAGTAAAGATTATAGAAATCAAACAGGAGAGAGGTAAATGTTGATACTGAACATATAAGCAGAATGTTGGAAGACCTCCTTGATCATGTTTTTGATGTTAGGTTTTATACTAGGTACAATGAAAATTAAATACATTGAAGGGTTTTATCCAACAGTGACAGCTTAAATAATATCACTGTAATTGCTAAAGTAATCATGGAGAACATCTAGGAAGCAACTACAGTAGTCCATGAGAGAAATGATGATGGTCAGACAATGGTTGCCACAAACGAGTTAGATTCAAAAAATAGATATTCTTTACAGATAAAAATCAACAGGACTTGCTGATGAACTGTATGCATGAGTGAGCAGGAACAATGTAGGATGGTGCCCAAGATTGTAGGTTTCTTCAGCGTTGTTATTTCATACCATGAAAGGAAAAGAACTTGGAGGATGACTTTGAAGAAAAGTTGAAGGTTAAATTTCGGGAGTGTTTCAAATGCCAAATGGCTCATAGATACCAAATAAGCAATTGAACACGAGACAGAACTCAGTGATGTCTGGACTGAAGACATAAATTTGGAGTACAAACATATAGATGGAATTTAAAATAGGGGAAATAAATAAGATTATCTGAAGAAAAATACTGTTATGCAATCATTCAAATGTTTAAAGATTACCGAAATCTTTAGAAAGGTGTTTAAATTAATTTGAAACATTAAAATTTGAATGTTGATACAATATTCTATGAAAATAAAAGGATACAAAAATCATATCTAATATATCCAAATATATGTAAATTCCAAAAAAATGTCTTAAATATATGAGAATGCAATATTTATCTTTAGATAATGGAACTTTGGAAAGTTTTCTAATTTTATGTATATATTTTGTTAATTATGTTAAACATTTTTTAAAACGTGAACTTATTTTTTTAATTACTGGATTTCTGGTTAAATATTGCACAAATATCAACCCCCTTTATTGCCTGTCTCTATAGTCCCAATAAAGTAACAATAAATTTAAAAGCAATAAACGTAAGTATAGAGAATCTCTCTCAAAAGCACATGAGATTCTGAATGAAATAATAAAAAGAAAGCAGAGCACTGTTAATGATTTAGACTACAACCTAAATGTGTACCAAGTGGCATACAAAGGAGAACCTCCCACTGAATCCCAGAAAAATTCACAACCTGAAGTCCCAGGCATCTTAGAAGGTGTGCTAAGTTTAAGTCTGAAAATGGAGGTGTTTAAATCTCACCAGAGGAGGCAGCTGGACTTCTAGGTCCCCTTTGAAACCTCCTAGAATCAGCTACACAGTATTCCTTCTAACTGCACTGCCACTGGAGACTGGATTTCTTCTATGAAAAACTAAAACCTGAAAGTTTACAGACTGAAGATCAGGTAGAGAGAAGGTTACTGTTAAGGTTCAGGAATAAAACCATTAAATGCAAGTTGTGATGGTTAAGCTACTGTGTGTCAACTGGCCAGTTTATGGTGCCCACTTGTTTGGTCAAGCAAGCACTGGCCTGGCTGTTACTGTGAGGATATTTCATGGACTTAAATCATCAGTAAGTTGATTGCATCTATGGCTAATTACAACTACATTCAACTGAGGAGATTATCTTCAACAATGAGAGAAGTCTCATACAATCAATTGAAGGCTTTCAAAGGAAAAATGATGATTTCAGCAGGTAGAAGACAGAATTTCCATCTCTACTTCAGTCAGCCATCTTGTTCTAGGGAATTCATCGAAAACCTTCCTTAGAGTTCCCAGCTTGAGGCCTGCCCAGTGGAATTTGGACTTTTCCATCCTCAAAGTCATATGAGACAACTCTTATATAAATTTCATAATATTTACAAATATATCCTCTCGGTTCTATGTCTCTAGAGAACGATGACTAACACAAAAGTGTAAAAGCCGAAATAAGTGCTCCCATCCCTCTTTCCACCTTACTTAAGAATTCTGGTATGTAGGAGAATCCTCCCCCAGAAGAAAATATTCCTCTAGATATTAACATTTAGGAAACACCCAGTAGAAAGTTAGTTCACTATTTGATCATCCTACAGGGAAGCCTTGCATGTGAATATGCCCTGCCCATGGACACATACCTTCCAATCAGCACATTATTATAAAAAGCAACAAAGAATTCTACTTCAGGAAATATAGAACACTAAGGTGAGTTGGTCCCCTTCCACTGTAAATACATAGACATTCTTGACCAAATATAGTATATGGTAAATTTTCAATTCTGTTCTTGCTAATACATTTACATTGTATTAGAAAATATGGAAAAATCCCCAACTTCCAATAACAAAGGAAGAATACAAGTTTATAGCATTAAGTTGGAGCTTGTATCAATCAGCCCATATGGATTGGGCCTTATTCCCAACTTTTTGTGACCCTTAAACATAAGTTTGGCCTTATTAATAGATAGCATTAAATACACAGTATTCCACTAATAAACATGACGTGATGTAACATGTTATTATAGTATGATTTCTAATCTAATTATCTACCTAGGCAATTGTTTCCAACAAATAGTCACACCTCATAAACTACTTTCCCTCCACTTTAAGAAAAAAATAACATTTATGTACAGTCTATTACGCTAAGCTCCAATTACTTTGTTTTGCCTGTTAAATAGTTTTAACCATCTTCTTTGAACAGGTCTGGAAAGAAAGCAATATCAAATAATTATAATTATGGTATAGGGCAAATCACTTTGTTCTTAGCTTAGAAAATGTGTTATTAGCATCCACACTTTTTCAAACCATGAAAAAGTGACCTTAGAAATATAAAAATAGCAATTTCAATAAAATTATAAGATTTAGTTCTCTGTAGCCTCTTTATATATTTTTTCTTAAAGTAATCAGACTAAATGGGTTAAACTCAGTGGGGTTATAAATGCCTTAATTTTTCTCCAATTGCTGATATCTGTCATGATTTCTCACATATTTCCATCCTGGATGATATCTCAGGCACATATCTTGTATTCTAGATGTTGACAAAATTAAAGGAGTCTAGAGAGGAAAGGTACTGATTAGGTAGCTATGTATTTGTTTGCTTGTTGTTTGTTTATTTGTGCATGTAACTGTCCTGCTATTGTATTCGCCTTTGGTTAATCATAGATTCTCAATATGTAGCAATTATTCCAAAGCTGACATTTCTTTGAGGATATATTAGTGCTTTCTTTGGAGTCCTTTGGGGGAACTATGAAACTACTATGTTTCATGTTATAAACAATGTACATTCTGACTAACATCTAACCTTTGCTCCCTACTCTACCTCCCTTGCCAGAAATATAATCCATACCCTCTGAGTGCTGGAGTCTTGGCATTATGTCTACTTGAGAAGAGTATTTTCAAAATAGTTCTGTTCACCTGTCATCCAAAGCATCCATGTGCCAATGGATTCACCGAACTTTGGATGCCAGTTGGTGGAAATCCAAACTGCTCCCCAGCTTCCCTCTCTATTCATCCTGTTATAAGGGACTGGTCCAGCTCATCTTATTTCTCCAGAATTCTTAAGGTAGAGAAGCAGTCCCAAGTTTTCATGTTTTCATATTTCCTCAAACTCCAAAAGATACATGACCTTCCCCAACAACTTTCTAACCATATTCCATTTTTCTGAGGGGCTACAGGTGTATGCCTAAGAGTTTCTAAAGCTCATCCTTCTCCTCTTTCAGATATCCCAATTTCCACAAAGGAGTCTCCGGGAGCCCTTCCAAACCTACAAAAATATATCTTATGTTCAGCTTGATACTGTGAGATAAACAATATATTTTTCAACTTCAAAATTTATTTTGCTATTTTAATAACTTATTCTTACATATGAATTTGGTGAATATCATTTCAGAGTTACTGGAAAACACTCCTGATATTACCAGAATTGCATTTAGTTTGAACATTATGGAGAAAATTGGCATATGATAGTTAATCTTTCCACTGATGAACATGGTTTAATTCTGTACTTAGGTTCTTATTCATTTATTTCAGGAGAAGTTTATAATTTTCTTTGTATAGCTCTTGTACATTTTTGCTATTTTATTATTTAGTATTTCCAGGTATTGTTGCTATAGCATACATACAAACTTTTTTTTTTTTAAGTCAGATGGTCTAACTTTTGCTACTGTAAAGGAAGCTAATAAATTTTTGTATAGCTACCTTAATTCTGGAAAACTATCAGGAGTCTTGTTTATTCTAATAATTTTTCTCTAGATTCTTTTGGATTTGCCACAGAGAAATTAAAGTTGTCTGAGAATACTGACTAGCTGTTTGTTAATCTCCAGGTGTTTTTTTCATGATAATGTCATCTCCCATATTGTTTTTAATCACTTATCTCTCTACTCTGAATCTTGGCTATTTTCCTTATTTCTTTCTTAAATTTTACTAATTCTCCATTCTGCTGGGTCTAACGAACTATTTAACTCAGTTGCTGAGACTAATTTCCACATTTTATTTTTTTCAGATCTACTTGTTCTTTTGTTCCTAGTGTTGCTCCTTTCATTAGTCTCTTATTCATATGTTGCTTTAATATTAAAAATTTTTATGTCATTTTCAAATTGTTCTATCTCAGATTTTCTGGGTGCTAATTGTCACATAAGTTGTGCTTGTTTTATCTTCCTCATAGCAAGATTTTTACTATTTCATTAGCATTTTTGAAAGCACATCTTTTGCTGTTTTCCCTGGCTACGGTCAGTCGATAAAGTAAAACATTATTTCACTATAAGGAATAATTTCAAGTGTTCTGCCAGGTGCTCAATGAATTTAAACAAAAACATGACTTTTTTTCACCCTTTATATTAGTTATTAGTTTGGAGTTATCTAAACAATGAGAATGTGATGAATAGGGGGTTAATACCCACACCTGGGAGAGGAATCCCTTTTTCCACAACTTGAGCCTCCGTTAAAGCCAAACTTCCTATTCTATCTAGCGATCCTATTCTAGCTGCATGTGGGCTCTGTTTCATCCTTGTCAGGAAGGTGAAGGCTGCCTTGGTTTTTACAGAATGCAGATCACATTTCTAGACCAGTTTTGCTTAGGGCTAAAGAAGTGCCCTTATGCCACTTACATGTGATAACCTAAGTCTCCAGCCGTTATGTCCTATTTCTGTACCTAGTTCCCTTAAGTGCATATTACTGTGATATTAAATCTATTCTTTGTTTATAGCAATGACCATTTTCTTTAACTTCTTTTCCTGCACATTTTAAACTGCTTTCCTGTTGAATTTAGTTCAGGATGTTTATGGATAGAAGAAAGGATATTAGGGTTATCACATTTTATTTCATGTTGCCAACTCAAGAAAAAAAATTATATGGTAAACATTTTAGGGGATTAAGGTTCAATGAGGAAAAATGGTTTCATGGCAACATGGGAATCAAGGCTAGTTAGTTATTTGAAGTCAGAAATACCAATTTGATATCTACTGTTTGGTTTTCTGTAATATAAAACAAAGGAATTAAAACGAGGATTAGAAGTTAGCTATGGTAAGATGGGAGTTGTCTATACTCAAAACTATTATGAGTCTGAAAATAGAGACACAAGCATTCCCATGAGCCTATCTCACAAGACTCTTCTGTTCTTAGCTGTTTTAGTATTTAGAATTTTAGTCCTAAGGGAAGTATGTATCCTCAACTAGAACACATATTTGCAAATATGTTAACATTAGAAATATCGTCATCCAGAATGTGAAGACATTGTTAAAGTTTTACTGCAAGTTAGTGAAAAAATTTAAACTACCTATGCCATTTACTACTGCAAATGATGAAAGCATGATTATGAAAAACACCAGTGCGAAGCACACTGCACACAACCATTGGAGAAAGTTTCAAGTTTAGATTGTCATTCTCATTCATGCAATCCATAAGCCATAATCTGGTACCATATTAATTTAGTTTAGGGAAAGATACAGGACAGGAATTCCAATATATCTGGCAGCTTCAGGAGCGTGATCTTCAAGGAAAATCCTTATAATATTCCAGGAGACATTTTTTCAGGCCACCCAAGTGTTAGCCCATGTCTAAGGGATGAGACTAGATATGTAGGTGCAGAAATTACCCTGGATTTAGTCTGATTCAACACTAGAAAAGGTATCTTATAATATCCTTTGAGCAGAGCTTTAAAGCCCCCAAGGGACAATTTAGTTAGAGGAGTCATTGCACCCAGGCATCTCAAGTGTGTGCCTTGATAGGGCTTAACAGCTCACTCCCAATCCTGCAAGCCCAGATGCGGTCAATCAAATGTAGGTCATTTTCACAATAAACAAGGCTTGTTAATGGAGCTGACATGCCACATTTAACTTAAACTAGCAGGTTTCCAGGGAAATGGTGCTAGGAGAGACAAGTCTAAGACCATGAAGAAAATGGGAGAAATCATTTAGAAATGCTGTTAATCCTTCTCCCCAACTACCCACTTAGCTGTGTGTGTGTGTGTGCATGTGTAGTTTCGGTGAATCTTTTAATGTTAGAAATATCTTGGACATGGTATCTTTGACAGAACAACATGAAGCAGCTTGTAATTTTGATGAGAAGCACCTTGAAAATTTTAGGGCACATTGGTCAAAATTTGGGGTTTGTCTAAATAAATAATGCTGGTGTTCCTCAATACTTCATTCTATTTTTACAAAATCATCCAACTTGGCAGTCTTACGTGCTTGTTAGAGAGTGATCATCCTGTTACCAAAGAATGGAATGAAAGTACAAATAGTGCTTCCTTAGTTGACATAAAGCCAAATTACTCTATCCTCTATTACTTTCCATCATCCATAATTCCATTGCCAGTATGTGCGTATGTGTGTGTGTGCCTAACAACTGAACATAACATTTATTCAAATAAAGAAGCATCAGGAGTCCTTGGCTATAGTTTGCAATTCTTCTCTGGCAAAATAGTGTATCTATTCAAGTGATAGAGAGAGACACAGAGACATGTCAAAGGAAAAATGACAATAACAATGCCCACATTTTTAAATCCGTAAACCAGACTTCTCTCTTGAACTCTAAACTCTATATATACAACTTAGCATCTGAACTCGGATGTCTAAAACACATCTTAAACTTTTCTACTTCTACCCTGAGCCAAATATGCTTCATCAAAAGATTTTCCATATATTTTCATGAAAGCATCATCCTTCTAATTGCTGAGGTTAAAACCCTGAAAACCATCTTTGACACATCTTTTTCTTTCGAATTCTCCATCTAAGCCATTAAAACACACAGAAATATTTCCAGATTCCACCCCCTCACCATCTCGTTACCACCCTGCTCTGCACGGCCATCTTCTCTCTCTTGGATTAGGCAGTGGTCTCCTCATGCATTCTCCTGCTTTCCTTCTTGCCCTTATACCCTGTTCTCAACACAATAGCCAGAAGCATCCTTTAAAACATAAATCAGATGTTATTTCACTGTTCAGAATCCTATACCAACCCCTAGTTCGCTCAGAGAAAATAGCCCACTTGTTACAAGGAACTGCAGGAGCTTGTCAGATCTGTTTCCCTCTCTCCTCTCTGGACACATTTGTTATGGATCTTCCTTTCTCTTCCGTTGCTCCAGCCACAGTGGTTTCTTGTTGTTCCTTAATTACACTGAGCACTTCCCTGCCACAGGCACCTTGCACCTGGCTGCTCCCTCTGCCAGGAGCCGATTTTCTCCCAGATATAGGAATGAATAGTGCCTCACCATCAGTTCTTTGCTCAAATGTCATTTTCCCAGTGATGCTTTACTTGGTCACCCACGTAAAATTGTAGTTCATTTCTATGTTTCATCCCTTAATCCCATTGCCTTAACTTTCACTTTGGCTTCTTCAGTCTCACCCTTAATCTGTACCTCAGAATTTATTATGGCTCTTTCCTTTGAGAACATAAGCACTTGTAATAAATTGATATTGAGCCCCCAGATTTTGTGGTCATTCATGATGAAGCAAGAAATTCTCTCTGCTTCCATGGAATCCAAAGTAATCAGCACACACACACACACACACACACGCACACACTTCTTTGGTGACACCATACAGGCCTTTTAAGAGCAATTAGTTCCTCAACTTGGTGTTTTTGTTTTTGTTTTTTTTGTTCACTCTAACAGAGAGTTGACATAATCATTGCATAACCTGTGAGGTAGGGACCTTTATGATTTTTATAGCAAGATCTATCAATAAAACAATTTGATAGGACTCATTAGGGAATGTAAGTTACATCTACCCTGGAACACTACATTCCCTTGACTAGCAAATTAAATTACCACAAATTTGCCAGCTCAAGAAAAAAAAAAAGAAAGTGGTTCTCTCACAGTTTTGGAGGTCCGAAGTCTGAAGTCAGCACCACTGGGCGGAAACCGAGGTGTCAGCAGCGGTGTGCAGGCTCCACAGGCTCTCAGGGAGAGGATGTCCCTCGCCTCTTCCCGCTTCTGGCGGCTGCTGGCATGTTTGCCCTGTAGCCACATCACTCCGGCATCTTCAAACCTGTCTCGGCCTCACTCGGTCTTCACATCGACCTCCCCCCAGCGTCCGTCTGTGAAACCTCACGCTGCCTCTCTTATAAGGCCACTTGTGACGGCATTTAGGGTACACCTGGGTAATACAGGACGCTCTCTTCATCGGAACAGCCTTAACTTAAACACATCTGCAAAGACTCTTTTTTCAAATAAGGAAACATTTTCGGGTTCCAGGAATTAGGACCTGATTGATGACTTTGACCAAGGGTGGGCGTGGGGAGCATAATTCTGCCTATTACACTTTGTGGCATATAATTACGTAATGGCTTATTTGAAATTTTTTTTTCCTTATCCTGCCTATTTCATCTGGGGCATACAATTATGTAGTGAAGGATTTAAAATCATTTTTTTCTTTATCAGGCATTGAAAGCAATGTTATACATTTAAAATTATTAGCGATGTGAATAATATGATGTGCTAGTAGCAGTAATTTAAAATTCATTAATTGGGTTATTGGAAAATGCTGGGTTGGTTATCAGTAACATGGTTTGATCAACATAGATTCACCAATGGGGCAGGGATAATCTGCAGAAACATCCACTATTGTTTAAACTGCTCTCATGTGCATATGCAAGGAGGTTAAGCTGCTGCCCCTGGATCTGGAGAAATACTGAGACAGGAGATGGGTTCCTGATGATCCCTATGTCGTCGAGTTAAGCCCTCTACTGCATATCCCTGCTTTTTATGAAAAAAAAAAAAAAAAATTCAGGACATTTTAAAAAAATTCTGATACACAGAATATTGGGAACATATAATTACCTTGAAAAGTGGCTAGTTGTTTCAGCCTCATCATTCTACAGAATGGTGTTTGGTAAGTTTATGAAGGGATTGTTTTATGCTGAAAAGGCTGGGAATCCATTGCTTACAATACCCTGTAGATCCCAAACATATTTCAATTTTCTTTTGGTGTTGGTTTAGGATATTAACTGAACTCTTTAGTACTGTTTTCTGAGCTAGAATTTGCCCTTCAACAAAGAGGCCAGGACCCAAATAATGTACCACCTCATGAAAAACTTGTAATGTTTTTTTTTGAGACTGAAAACTTTTAGCTACCTTTACCAGGTAAATTGTGTCCTCCTGGGAGCGTTGCAGGGCAGATGTACACAATTCACGTATTGAATGGGGGCTGAAAGTCTTGGGGATGTTATGTCCTTTGTATCATTCTCTAGGTACTGAAAGAAATATGAATGCACCCTGTGGATCCTTAAGATTTTACTGCCCAAATATATTTTTGTTCATTCTAAAAGAAGGAGTTAGGTTATAAAGCAGCAAAACAAAATAAAAGCATAAACAAAAATAATGCTTATTTATAAAGCCCTTAGTATGTGTAGCCCTGGTGAAGGGTATTCTATGTCCCCTTGCCTTGGTCCTTCATTAGAATGATACACAAGCTGACCCTAGCAAGTTTAAAGCTTTTAATAATTAGAAAATTTAAAAATTGAGGCTTATACAGAGAGAACAAAGGTAAATAGAATGAAAAAATGCCCCCGCCCCCCACACTATTAGCCAAAGAGCCGAAGTCTGGGCCTGAGTCCTTAACTCAGGTGAGCCAAAATTGCTGAGATGAGTGTGAAGGCAGTGGTGGAGCTGGGGAAATTATCCTGGTATATCCCTCCGGCTTATAACATAGACTAGATTTAACCTATGATAACTCTAATACTACAGGTACTGGAGGGAAGGATTAGAGAAGCATTCCTTGAGTGTGTTTGCAAGCATGCACAAGCACATGCGTGTTTCCACAATGTCCTTCTTTCTTTGTCACATTATCTGGTTCCTTTAAACTCATGCTTTATGCTGAAGTCAGCACCTCCCCTGGAGATGTTTGACAGTGATAGTAACTAGCTGTTTCACGCTATCTGCCTGCAATTGCCTTTTGTATTTTTTAGAAGCCACTGCCCAAAGAGAGGATCTGTTCCTAATCTGAGTACTGCTCTGTCAGCCCCCACCAGGCGAATGCCCTTGGTGCTGACGTGCCTGTGAGCGCTTTCTAATGGAGCCACTTGACATAGGAGAGTAATCCACAAGGAGGATAGGATAGAGGGAGGGAGAGAGATCAGTGTTTTAACATTTTCCCTTCCCATAGTATCCCTAACCACTGATATTTTCTTCATTCTTTTTTAGGAGCCTAAATTTGATAGGGAATGTCATCAATATTGCTTGGTTTTGAATCAGCCAGGTTAAGCTAAATGCTATTTTTAAAAACCAGATTTTAGTGGCTTTACACAATGGAAGCATATACCCCACATAAAGTCACAACAGTGGTGAGAGAAGGTGGGGGGACACTCTGCTCTACACAGTCTTTCAAGGACCCAGCTTTATTCTATATTTCAGGGCTTAAAGACCGTCTGATGGCCAGCAAATAGGGAAGAGTAAAAGCATGGAGGGTGGCATGAAAGGCTTTCTCTGTAGGTTGTTTCCCAGGCCCCATTCCACTATGTGTCTATTTTAGTTTGCCAGGCTGCTATGACAAACCCCACACAGGGTAATGGCTTAGACATCAAGAATTTATTAGCTCATAGTTTTAGAAAGCTGCAAGTCCAAAAGCAAGATGTCATCAAGGTATTCTTTCCCCTCAAAGTCTATAGTGTTCTGGTGCTGGCTTGCTGCCATCTTTGGGGTTCCTTAGCTTGCATCTCTGCCTCCTGTGACATGGGGAGCTCTAGCTCCGTGTGTCTGCTCCTCCAGTTTCTGCTGATTTCTGTCTTCCTCCTGTGTGGCTTTCTCTGACTCCTGGTTTCCAGTTTCTCCTCTTCATTTAGCCTCCAGTAATATGGATTAAGGCCTACCCTGATTCAGTTAGCTACACCTTAATTAATAATAAGATCTTCAAACGATCTTGTTTACAAATATGTTCATAACCACAGGAATACTGGTTAACACTGAGAATGTGATTTTGAGGGGAAATGTAACTCAATCTACCACAGTGCCTATAACAGAGCCACAGTTAACTGCAAGGGAGGCTGGGAAATGTGGTCTTGCTTTGTGCCCAGAAGGAAAACAAAATGTGTTTTGGTGAACACCCAGCAATCTCTGCTACAACTTTAATAATACTAGGCTTTCTTAAAGTTCTTCATCACTTAGTGATCATTTCGGTGTCCTGTGATAGCTGCTTCTGATAACCAACAATGTATCGGCATGCCTAGCGTACAGGTCTGGGCCTTCTGCTCTTCTCTGTACCTTTAAATTCTAGTTTTGATTTTTTTTTTCCCTGAATCACACTCCTTCCTTCCTTCCTTCCTTTTTTCCTTTTTTCCTTCTTTCCTTGTTACTTAATTTTCTTTTCCTTTCCCCTATCTTATATGTAGAAGAGTTGCTCGAATATTTGGTATCTTTTTCCATTTACAATTAAGAATAAGTTACTAAGGCAAATTGGATGTTCTATATATGGCCTTGTCAACTGATGAGCTTCACTGTGAGGTAATCTGTCAGAGAACAAACATGTATGTGTGTTGTATGTCTAAGTATGTATGTGTCTGTGTGTCTGTGTGCATGTAGGTGCATTGTATGTGTACACGGGAGAGAGGGGTTTGTGAGTTGCCATCGCTATTGGAAGAAAATGGAGCAAGGGGGCTAGAATCCCTCCCATTTAAATAGACTTGTTCTAAACGTCCTTTTTCCAGTATGGTATCTTTCTGTCTACTGTATGTGTTTGGGAAATTGGCCATTTTATGCTGAAAGTGGTTTTATATAGAAAATTGTATGCTTAGAAAAAGACTTTGGGAATGTTGGAGAGTATGTTCCAGGTACATCTCCCCAAATTATTCCCAAAAATGCACTCCAGGTCTGGCCTGTCAATGAACTGGTAACATCTGCCACTTTGAGGAAACTGAGGAATAAGAAAACTACCACTGGATCTGTTCGTTCTGGGGGCGGGTGAGGGGGGGGACTCTTAAAACTGCAATTCTGTGACAGGAAACAAGAGCAAGAAATATTTAATTCAAAGAATATATTGCTTTATAGAAAATTGGGAATTAGGGAGCCACCTCTCCACAGTTGACATCAGAGACAAACTCACCTGCTAAATAAGCATGGCAAAATTGAATGGCCTCCCCCTTGCCTCTTACACTTATAAAACTAGTGACTGGACATGGAACCTTGAAAATCTTGACTCAGAAAATCCCTACACCTCATTGCCTCTGCTGGCCATCAGAGATGCAAGAAGAAGCATAAATCTGACATTTACATTGAACGTAAATCAAAACCCCAGCTGAAGGTTTTGATTTGAATCCAGGAAAGATAATTTCTAGTTTTTCATCTCTGCAATGCAAGATAGCATGATATTAACCAAACCACTCCTTAGCTCTCCCTGATATTGGAAGTTCCTGAGTGAAATTTTTTCCAGAACAGGATGGGCAAGGGGATCTGGGGTTCTAACTGCTCTCATCTATCATTATTCCACAATATTCCTGTTTTCAGCTCCCTGCCTCACTTGTACTTTTTGCAGTAAATAGTTTGTCCAATATTTAATCCATTCTAGAATTTTGTAGAAGTGCAAATGGTTCTCAGTGGCCTTGTCCTCCAGGTACTTGGTATTCAGTTTCTCAGCCCTTTTATCTCCTCCATTTACTTCCCATCTTTTAAAAATCATTGATAGCATTTGCTCACCAAAGTTTTACCTCCCAATGTCTTTGTCCTTGTAGATACAGACAGCTTTAATTACATTACTCTTGTTTAGTGAGGTTTTAGGAGAAAACAAATTGTGCTAAACCAAGTTCAACCCAAAATCAACTCACATTTTTTTTTTTTTTAATATTTACCTTTTCCTAGGTGATCTATTCCAGTCCACTGGCCATAAATAGCATACACATGCCAATAATTCCTAAATTTGTATTTTTACCTTTATTTCACCATAGAATTCCAGACTCACATATCCCAATGCTTGTGTGGTGTGTCCCCTTGAACATATAATTCTGCCAGAACAGAATTCTTGAATATTTTCTCTACTTGCCTGTTTTTCTCCCTGGCATCTAAACAATATATAGATATACAATTTAGGGGATTTTTGAAATTCCACTTGTTTAATAGAAGGACAACATCACTCAGTATTACTATTTTATAATCTCCAAGTGGAATTGATTTTAGCATTTCAAATTTCCCCATACCAAAACACACACACAAACACACACGTGCATGCACACACACAAATGTTTCAGTAACCTTTCTTAGGATAGGAGCCATCCTCTACTTTTATCAGACAAGTCAAAAAGTAAAAGTTGTCCTTTGGACATCCCAATAACCCTTAGGAACCTTTACTATATTGGAGGTCAATTCAAAATCTTTACTTTACAAGTTACTATTTTATTTTTATGTAAAATATTCTGCATCTCAATTTTTAGAATCTGATGTCAAAACAAGGTTTTCAGTTTTTTTGTTTTTTTTTTTTTTTTCATTTTCTATTTGGTGTTGCAAAATGATCCTTAGATATATAGCATGTAAGTAAGTTGTATTGGTCTAATTTATCCTGATTCCCATTTCCTTGAGGATGAGACTTTGGGTTGCAGGCCTCAAGTAAATGTGCATATTTTCTTAATACATAAACCTATACCAACAATAAACATTGCTCACATGCTTAATATCCCTGGAGTCTGTAAAAAGAAAAATTAGGAAACATATTTTGGAAGTTAGGTAAACTTTTTGTAACTGAGTTATAAATTTAATGATGTTAAATTTATATTTAATGTGGTCAATATTATAAGATACATTAACAAAAATCATATTTTGGAAAGTATATTTTATGTAGATTTTAAAGTTCACTAGATGTTAAAGCATATTGTTTAAAACAAAGTGGTTAAAATTTCTTCATAATATTAAAAAAGGAAAATAAAAGGTGCTAAAATAGTTTAGGAAGAAAACCAAGTAAAATGAGCAGTCAAGTCTATTACATGCCAAGCTTTGTGTCTGAAAGTGATGGATGCCTCTGATGCAAAATGGTGTCTGTCTGATGTCTGCTGAGCAGTGCCACATGCAACGTCTCTAAAATTCTAATTAAAATTGTGCTGAAGAGCTGAAGACATGGGGGGAAAAGACAAAAATTCAAAAGTACAGAAAGTAAAGACTGACAGCATATCTACTTCTAGAATCTCGGAAGAACTGGCATTAATTACAAGGTAGATGGATCTGGTTGAGAATAATCTGCCAAGGCTTCAGCTCATGATGTACATTGAGTCTGTATCATGAAACCAAGTCTACTTGAAACACACAGAGGAATGCTGTGTCTGAACATAACCACCTTTTACCAGACCTAAATACACAGGGTGAGAACCAATGTGTACTCCTCACCTATGAAAATACATTAAATCTAGGCAAAGAATTAAAAAATATATACAATATAAAATAACAGAGTGGAGGGTTGAGTGAATTGAAGGTTCATTCCGAGAGTTTATAATCCTAAGAAAAGGTAGGCGTGTGCCTTCAGGAGAAACCCTGATAGAAATGCATGCTAGGAAATCGTAGTTTTCCATTTACTGTATCTATCGAGAAGATTGGGGTGTTATGCAGTGGGAAATGAGGCCCAACAGGGTAAGATGGTCAGAAACTCAATCGGAGCAGGATTTTTGTTTGGTTTCTTTACTACTGCAATCCAGTGCCTAGAACCGTGCCTGGCACATAATGTGACTATGGATATATGTGCATGAATGAAGTAGGAGAGGGAGAGAGGAAGGAAGGAAGAATGAGGAGAGTGGAAGGAAGGAAGAACAAGGAGAGAAGGATTAAAGAAAGCAACGTATTTAAGCCAGCATAAGGAAACATGAAACACGTATTTCAGAAAGCCAACACTTCCTTGTCATTGATGTTAACTGGCACCAGCTGTTCCTTCACATTCACTCAGGGAACTGACACGCCAGACTGACATGCCAAGGGGTATCCAGGGAAGAAGAATTTTCAGCTGGGCCAGATCTACTTTTTTTGTCATGTGATTTGTACACTTTATGGCATTTTTAGCAAAAATTCAAGACATTTAAAATCCCTATATGTTATTTTTAAAATAAATGAAACATTATAGAAACAAGGGAAACTGGAGCTTAGACTACATATTATTTATAATATTTTCAACATAGAAATAAATAGAAAGGAGCTCGGAAATGTGATGATGACTTAGATGGAGAAAAGAGAAACTTGCATTTTTGTTGCTGAGTTATTTAACCTTTTTATTATCAAATTTTGGAACAAAATTAAAATCAATAGGATGCAAATAACTTCCTTGATCATGATGAAAATATCATTACTGGGTATGCTGGTTACAGAATTAGAAAAGGACACGGTTCTTACTGAATCACACCATCTAGGTATTCTAATCACTCAGTTCAGATCTATAGTTAATAGGGAAGTGATAACACGGCTCCACTTAGAATTTTACATGGGATTTTAGAGTTGCTAAAGCCCTTCAGGATAATAGAGTTCAACCACTATGTTTAACTAGAGAAACAGGCTCTAGGTAGCTTCTGGAAAGTATCAACTCTAGTCACCTTTCAGCTATTACTATCCACGAATTTACTCTTTCCTCATTGTACTGTGAATCGTTACCATTCTTCCAGATCTGTTTTCCAGAAGGTCATTCTTCAGCATTTGATATTATCAGTATGCTCCTATGTGAAACCTTCTTCCATCTCTCCTACTATTCCTGCTCAACATTCTTTCATGGACTCTTTTTTCTTGTTTCACAGGCTTCATCTTCCAGCTTTCTAACTTCTTGTGGTTTATACTTTCCATTAACAAATTTTTTTTTTCCAACTACAATGTATTTACTGACAATTTCTAAATCCACATCTCCATACACAGCTTTTTCCCTGATATAAAACCCTGGAAAGTTAACTGACCACTGGACCTCTTCATTGTTTTTAGCCTATAGCCACTTCATTCTTGACAGGCCCAATTTTTATCTCATGAACTTAACTCCTTTCTTTGATAACTATCTTCATTGTCCACTCAAGTTAGAAACTGCAGTTTTTCCTTATTCCACCAATTACCTACTCATGATCTAATTGATTAATAAGGCATGGTAATTCTTTATCATTAAACCAATCAAATCTCCTCTTTCCCATCCCAATGTCACTGCAATAGCAGTAGCCTGCATAATAATTTTTCAATTTGCTATGAAAGCTTGTTTTGGGTCTTTTTATCTAAAATTATTCAACTTTACCAATCTGATCTGCACATCTCAGTAGAATAACTTATGCAAAATATAATCATGATGACTAGTGCCTAAAGCATTCCTTGAAATCCGTATCACCTACCCAATACATTAAGACAGCATGAAAATAGCTTAGCACTGAGCTCAACAGAATTCAGGATATAACCACTACCTTATGTTTCACAAGAACAAAAGTAACAACTAAAAGTGTCCATTCTTCAATTCATTACTGTCTTCTCATGCTGAAATTTTTGCTGTTTTTCCTAAATTAGTTAAACTTTCAAAAGTTTGGGGGTCTTTACATATGTTCAGCCTTTACTTGGAAGTATCTCACTTTACCTGATAATACCTATTAATTCTTTAGATATCAAATCCACAAAGTTTGTGAATACTCTTTTCTTTCCTTATTAGAAAAGTTCTATATATACAGAACAATCTCCATAAAATAAAGGTTTCCCAATACACAACTCAACTACCAACACTTTGCATCAGTGTTGAACATTGATTACAACTGATGATAGAACATTTTTATGATTGTACTATTATTTAAAGTCCATGGTTTAACTTAGGGTTCACTGTTTGTGGAGTGTAGTTCCATGGATTTTTATTAAATTTTTATTCTGTTACCATATATAAAATCTAACATTTCCCCTTTTAATCCTATTCATTGCATTCACAATGTTGTGCTACCATCACCACCATCCATTACCAAAACATTTCCATCATTTCAAACAGAATCCCTGTACATTTTAAGCCTTAACTTCCCATTCGTTATCTCTACTCAGTACCCTGGGCTTTATTCTATATTTTGATACTATGAATATGCTTATTCTAGTTGTCTCAAATCAGTGAGATCATAGAATGTTGGTACTTTTGTGTCTGGCTTATTTCACTGAACAAAATGTCTTCAAGGTTCATCCATGTTCTTGCATGTATCGGTACTTCATTCCTTTTTACAGCTGAATAATATTCCATTGTATGTAAATACCAGGCCTTATTTATCTATTCATTAATTGATGGACACTCGGTTTGCTTCCATCTTTAGGCAATTGTGAATAATGCCACTAGGAACATCAGTGTGCAAATATCTGTTTGAGTCCCTGCTTTCAATTCTTTTGGGTATATACCTAGAAGCGGGATTGCTGGGTCATATGCCAGCTTTCTGAGGAACCACCAAACTGTCTTCCAAAGCAAAAGCAACATTTTACACTGTCACCAGTAATGGATGGTGTTCTTTTTCTCTACATCCTCTCCAACACTTGTTATTTTCCATTTTTTAATAGCAGCATTTCTAATGGTTGTGAAATGGTATCTCATGATTTTTAATTTGCATTTCCCAGATGCTAATAGATATTGAGCATCTTTTCATGTTCTTTTGGGCCATTTGTATATCTTCTTTGTAGAGCTGTCTATTCATGTCTTTTGCACATTTTAAAAATTGGATTGTCTTTTTGCTGTTAAGTTGAAGGATTTCTTTCTATATTCTAAATGAAACTTTTATTGAATATGTGGTTCCCAAATATTTTCTCTCATTGTGTAGGCTGTCTTCTTACTTTCATGATTAAGTCCTTTAAGGTGCAAAAGTTTTTAATTTTGATGAGGTCCCATTTATCTATTTTTTCTTTGGTTGCTTGTGCTCTGGGTGGAAAGTCTAAGAAACCATTGCCTAATACAAGATCCTGGAGATGCTTCCCTATGTTTTCTTGTAGGAGTTTGATAGTAGTTCTGGCTCGTATATTTAGGTCTTTGATCAATTTTGAGTTCATTTTTGTATATGGTGTGAGGCCTCTTTTTTGTTTTTTGTTTTTTTTGCAAATGGAGATCTAGTTTTCCCAGCACTATTTGTTGAAAAGATTATTCTTTCCAAATTGAGTGGACTTTGCCTCCTTGTAAGAATTCAGTTGGCTGTAAATCTAAGGATGGATTTCTGAGCTCTAAATTCAATTCCACTGGGCTATATATCTGTTCTTGTGCCAGTACCAAGCTGTTTTGATTATCATGGCTTTGTAATAAGTTTTAAGATGGGGAAGTGTGAGTCCTCTGATGTCATTCAATTTTCAAGATAGCTTTATATATTTGGGACCCCTTACCCTCTCATAAATCTGATGATTGGCTTTTCCATTTCTGCAAAGATGGTTGTTGAATTTTTTAATGAGAGTGCCTTGAATCTATAAATTGCTGTGGGTAATATTGACATCTTAATGATATTTAGTATTCCAATCCATGAACACTGAACGTCTTGCCAATTATTTAGGTCTTCTTTGATTTCTCATAGCAATGTTTTGTAGTAAACTGTGTAAGTCCTTTACATCCATGTTTAGATTTATTGATATATCTTTATCTATATTTGATATGAGGGTGATGTTGACTTCACAGAATAAATTAGGGAGTGTTCCCTCCTCTTTAAATTTTTGGATGAGTGAGTAGAATTGGAGTCAAGTCTTTTTGGAATGTTTGGTAGAATTCCCTTGTGAAGCCATCTGTTCCTGGGCTTTTCTTTGTTGGGAGATTTTTCATTACTGATTCAATCTCTTTACTAGTAATTGGTTTGTTAATATATTCTATTTCTTCCTGAGCCTGATGTAGGTAGTTTGTGTATTTCAAAGAATTTGTCCATTTCATCTACATTATCTAATTTACTGGCATAGAGTTGTTCTTAGTACCTTCATATAGTCCTTTTTATTTCAGCCAGGTTGGTTGTAATGCTCCACTTTTCATATCTGATTTTAGTTAGTTGTATCCTTTTTTTTCTTTGTCAGTCTAGCTGAAGATTTGTTAATTTTGTCATCGTTTTCAAAGAGCCAACTTTTTGTTTTGTTGATTCTCTTTATTTTTTTAAATTTCTTTTCTATTTCCTTTATCTTTGTTCTAAACTATATTTGTAAGTATTTAGAGCTATAAATTTTCTTCTCAGCACTGCCTTCATTACATCCCATAAGTTTTGGTATGTTGTATATTCATTTTCATTCACCTCAAGATATTTCCAATTTCTCTTCTGATTTCCTCTTTAATGCAATGGTTGTTTAAGAGTATGCTGTTTAATTTCCATATTTCTGTGTACTTTCCATATCTCCCTCTGTTATTTATTTCTAGCTTCATTTTGTTGTGGTCTGAGATATACATCATATGATTTAAATGTTTTTTAATTTATTGAAATTTGTTTTGTGACTCAAAATATGTTCTATCCTGGAGAATGATCCATGTGCACTCCAGAAGAATGTGTATTCTGTTTTTGTTTGTTTGTTTGTTTTTTAGCTGAAGTGTCCTATATGTGTTGTTAGGTCTAGTTTCTTTAGACTATCATTCAAGTCTTGTACTTCCTTAGGGCTCTGCTATTAGATGAATATATGTTTATTCAGTTAAATTTTCCTCTTGAATTGCCCCATTTTCAGTATATAATAAGCATCTTTGTGTCTCATTACTGTTTTTTACTTAAAGTCTGTTTTGTCCAATATTAGTATAGCCACTACAGCTTCCTTGGTTACTACTTGCCTGGAATATTTTTTCCATCCTTTCATCCTCAAACTACCTGTATCTTTGAATTTAAGGTGAATCTCTTGCAGAGAGCATATATTTGGGTCATGCTATTTTATCCATTCTGCCAATCTCTGCCTTTTAACTGGTGAGTTTAATCCATTTATATTTAAACTCACTACCAATAAAACCAAACTTTCATCTGCCATTTTGCTATGTAACCTTTGTAAGTCCCATACTTTCATTGTCCCTCACTTCTGTTAAAGCCTATTTTTATATTTATTTGCTTTTCTGTGTTGTATCATATTTAGTGCATTCTTATCTCTATCTGGGTATAAATTTTGTCTATTTTCCTTGTGGTTACAATGGGGTTAAAATTTAAAATCCTAAATATATAACAATCATGTTTGATTTGATACCAAATTAACTTCAATACCATGCTCATATACTTTTTCGATATCCTTCTGTCCCCCTACCTTTTTAGTTGTACTTATTACCAGATATCTTTGTACACTGTATGCCCCAAAACAGGTTTATTATTACTTTTTATGCATTTGCATTTTAGTACCTGTAAGAAATAAGAAGTAGAGTTACATACCAAACAACACACTACAATAATACGTATTTATAATTATGCAAATGGTTACCTTTGCTGCAGGTCTTATTTGTTTACACTGCTTTAAACCACTGTCTAGTGACCTTTCCTTCAGTCTGAAGAACTCCCTTTAGCATTTCTTTTAGAGCAGGTTTAGTGATGATGAACTCCCTCAGTTTATGTTTATTTGAGAATGTCTTATTATTTCCCTCATTTTTGAAAGTATTGCCAGATATACAAGTCTTGGTTGGCAGTTGTTTTCTTTTAGAACTTTAAATATCTCAACTTCTTGCCTCCTTGCCTCTATGGTTTGCAATGAGAAATTGGCACTCAATCTACTTGGGGCACTACTGCACCTAACACATTGTTTTTCTCTTGCAGCTTTCAGAACTCTCTCTTTGTCCTATGCATTTCATAGTGTGATCAATATATGATATAATGTATTTTTCTTCATGTGTATACTGTTTGGTGTTCTCTGGGCCTCTTGGATGTATGTTTTCATGTCTTTTGCTATGTTTGGGAAGTTCTCTTTCATTATTTATTTAAATATTCCTTCTGCGTCTTTCTTTCTTTCTTTACCTTCTGGGACTTCCATAATGTGTATATTGGTGTGCTTGATGTTGTTCCAGAGTTGTCTTAGGTTATTTTCACTTTTAATCACTCTTATGTCTTTCTGTTCCTCAGCATGACTCATTTCAAGTAGTTCTCTTAGGTTTCTTTTTGAAATTTCTATCTCTTCATTAAGACTCTCATATTGCTCATTCATTATTTTCTTGATATCCTTTTAGTTATTTTTCTGTATTTTCCTTCATCTCCTTGAACAGTTTTAATACCATTTTTTAAAGGCTGTGTTGTGTATGTCCACATTCTCATCTTCTTCATTGGTGTTTTCTGTAGTTTTATTCTCTTTCTTTGGATTGGCCATCATTTCCTGTTTCTTTGTTCATATTGTACTCTTTTGTTGCATACTAAATATTTTAATATTTTAAAATGTTAACTCTGTTATTTATTCCTTGAGATGTCTGATTCTTGGTTTTGTACCAGATGGTGATAAGACAGAAATTTTCTTGAGCTTTAGCCCTTGTTTCAGGAGGGTCTTTACAGGTGAATGCAGTGTGCATGGTTTTCCCTGTCTTTCTGGACCTCTGACTTGTACTTTTGCTTGTTACTTGTTTTTGGAATTTCCCTGTTTACAGGAGTTTGGTTGTCCACTCTGCTTCCCAGGAGACCAACCCCCTCTCCCAGATGTTTGAAGCTGGAGTGTCTTTGTCCCAAAATGTCTTCCTTTACAATTTTTACTCTCCTTTCATTGTCTCAATCTTCTTTTGCCTGGAGGGCAGATCTGGGAGGAAAACACACCAGAGGTGACTTTCCCAAGTCTGTATTTCTCAGCCAAAACAGCATCAAGGACCCACAGAGGGTACGCAAACTGCTCCAAAGTGCCCTTGGGAGGAGATCAGTATAGGTGCCGAGAGCTTCTTCTACAACTCCCCAAAGCTCAGCTTTCCTGGCCTGCTCCCAAAATACAGCCTTTTACCTAACTGTCCCCCAAGTTTTTAGGAAGTGCAGCATCTTCAAGTCTCCAGCACCACTGCCACTCTCTGGGGTTGGTTGAAACAACAGCTGCTGCTGCCTTTGTCTGGGGTAGGTTGAAACAACAGCTGCCCTCAGAGCCAGGCCCCCAATGATCAGAATTCGCTAATTAAAAGCCACAATCAGTGATCAGCTGGGCCCACCCCTATTCTTGGGGAAGAGGATTTTTACGTCCCTTTCTGTCACCAGTGAGCTTAGCCAGGGTCTGGCTGCTCTTTACCAAAATTTATCAGCCTCTTCCTTAAATGCTATATGGCATTCTTCTAGCCACTGAAACTTCAAAATGATTGTTGCAGAACAGTTCCTGCTTGTTTTATAGAGTTTTATTTTGTTTGTTTTGTTCTGTTTTGTTTTGGTGGAAGAACTGAGTCCTGAGGCTCACTACTCTGTCATATTCCCACATTCTTCCTGTGAATACTTTTTGGTAACAAAATCTGGAATAATCTCCTACCTAAAGGATTTCAATATCTGTTAAATTTGCTGTTATATTCACTAAATTTGCACACTTTTTATGTATGCATTTTATATCTATATCCCCATGGTCTTATTCCAAGTCTGGTTCATCATAGAAACTCATTAAATATTTATAGAATAAATCAGTGATGTTAAGAGTTTAGAAGGAAACACAGCAGGGTAAAATTTACTTTCCCAAACCTAGTCTGATTCTGGAAACCATTCAAGAGTTAAGAAGAGAAAATCCTTTGACTTTTTTCAAGTGAAGGAACACAGAGGGAGATTAAGCAAATTTCCTGAGGATACACAGCTGTTATAATATATGGCTCCCATTATCCTTAGATATAGGGAAATAGATAGGAGGCCTACAAAAATGATATATGTAGATAATGCCAACCAAAGTTTGATTCATTTCAAGAAAACACATTGAATGCCTAATATGTTTAAAATGTTGAAGGAGTGCTATATAATTTGGTGATACCTTTTTTGAAAAACAAAACAAATTTGACTTCATTGTAAGAGGGTCCCAGTGACCCCAAAATATATTAAGCATGATAGTAAATGCATCCTTTTAAAATTTCCTAGTCTTATCAATGTAATACCAGTTATTCAAAAAGCAAAAACAAAAACAAACAAACAAAAAATACATAGAGTTTTTATAAAGCTACATTAAAATCTGGGAGAAAATCTAGGAAGCTCTTATGAGAGGTCATTTCTTATAAATTGAAAAATTAATTTTCTATTGGGCAGTCCTGACTACAATTGCAAGACCAGAGTCATCACTTTCATGTAGACATGTTCTCTGAATTATTTTCATAAATTAGGAAGTAATGTTACACTTTGTTAATGACCTCTTGTGAATATCTAAACTATGAATTAATCTAATCTATTTTGTCATTGAAAGGTATCATTTAGGCAGGAATCCTTGGTTTACTGTAGCCAATGATCAAAAAGACATATATCTGACACTTACATGGTAGGCACTATTTTTTGCACTTACATGACATTGTAAAATCCTCACAATAACTCTGAGTTAGGTTTTAACATATTCCCACTTAGACAACAGGAAGCTAAAGCAGACAGTTGCCCAGGGTACACAGCCAGTAAGTGCCCATGTTCCCAACCACTCACTCCTGCTGTACCATCCTGTGTCCCAATTTCTTTCTTCTTTTTTCTTTCCAAAATGGGGTTGTGAGTACATTTATCTGCATATCTTCTGTGAATATTCCTAAAACAAACATCAGAAAGAACAGATTTAATGTTTTGAGGGACAAAGGTATTTGAGGGAGAAAGCAATCAATAAATATCAAACTTGTCCATTATTAAATTAGATTTTCTAGGGAATCCTTCTAAAATTTCAGCACCATAAAATAATGTTTAGTTTTGTTTATAACAGAAACTTATACAGTTCAGAGGAGAATTTAAGATTGAAGCAAGTATTATGGTTGTTTACGTAAGTGCTAAAGGTTAATTTAAAATAGTCGTCAAGAAAAGTGAAAAAAGAGAATTATTCTCCATTTTTGGATAAAAAGAAGACTAGAGAATGTAACTGCATTCTAAAGCCCACCAAAGATGAGTTGTGATTTCTTGGTGCTTTGTTGTTGTTATTTCTTTACTGAAATTCTTCACTATTATTTCTTTACTGATGCATTCTCAGCTCTAGATATTGACTTGACCCTTATAGTTACCCAAATTTAAGGTGACTTCCAGATCATTTCTTTAAAGGGTATCCAACAGGACCTTGGAAGGAAAATGTCACTGATATATCTGCAGTGTTAATTTCATGAAACAATGGTAGAGATCTGTGAATTGGGAAATGAAAGCAATATTAGAGATCTGTGAATTGGAAAATAACTATATAAATGACAATCTACATTACTTTGCATAAGATTTTAAAAATGACTATAATTTAATAAATATTTTCAAAATCCACATGCCCAAATTATTTTCATTTTGTTAAACTTTTGGACCTCTCAATTTCTATATGATGCTCTTTATATTAGGTATTTAAAAGAGCCATGAAAGTTCATATACAAAAATATTAATTTCATCTGTTTCAGTGGGTATTTCTGAATTCATCTTTCTCCATCAACAGGCTAGTAGAATAATTTTCCTCTCTCTCCTGTTCTGCACTTTATTTGCCCTTTGCTTCCCTTTTTAATTTTCTCCTCTAATCCTCTTTTCTCTGCTAGTGATTTATTTTCTTCTCTCTCCAATTAACCTCCTGATAAACTGTCTCTAATAGTTTTTATCTTATAGCCACACCACTTAATTTATTTCTGTATACTCTGCTTTGCCAACAAATGATGGCCCTTTCCTCCTCCCACTCCTACTCTGCTTCTTTAAAGTAATTCAGGAGATATAAAGTGTTCGATCAGCCTGTTAAACCAGGAGATCAATTTTTGGTGGTCAACAATAAAATAGGCTGACTGTGCACAGAAACTTTAAGGAACTGCTCTGCTAATACTTGCCCTAGCTCATCGACATTTATTGATGATGACCTATCATTTCATATCATTTTCTTGGAAGGCATTATAGTAACACTGATGTTGCATTTTTAGATGATGGAATTAAGTATTACATAAGCTGTATAATGAGTAGTGGTTTTATTATTATATTATCAACAACCCCCTTACTTCAACCCTCTCACTCAATATACACAAGCATTATTCAATCATTAGTATTCAGAGTGGTGTACAAATTAGTTAGTAATACATATTTACATCACAGCAAATTTTCTTCTACCTTTACATAATTTTGGAACACTATATCAAAATTATGTGGAAAATACACAATTTACCTTTTCATACACTAAGGTTTTTACATCTAGATTATAAATATTTCTTATGATAGACACCACTTCTGAAATTTCAAATACTCAAAAATTATTCCTTAATTAAATGGTTAGAAATAATGCAATCCCCAAAATGATCTGGCAATTACATCATGAAATTCATGATAAACACATCATCCATACCAATGTTGTGTTTAGGTCATTATTCTTTCTCAAAAGGCATGCCAAAGAAAATGAAGCAGTTGACCTCCCTTGTATCATTGAATTGGTGACCTGGAATTTTCAGAATTCCTTACATTTTTTAATATGAAGCTCATTAGCTTTGTTTAGTTATCATGAATTAAAAGATTGGCATTCTTTCCCTCACCATTTCTACTAATATGGATGCCTTTGATTCAAGTATTCAAACTATTAAGGTTTTTCCTCTAAAACGTTCTGCATCTTCTTAAGCATATGTCTTAATCATTTAGCTTTGGAAAAAAATAAGCATGTGTCTAGTTTGGAATTTATTGAAACTATAATTCCCTGCTTTTATCAAGGTTGTTATGTTAATAGTCCTCCTTCCTTGCTTATTTTTACACACCATGCTCCCTTAGGTTGACACTGCCAGAAACTAGCAAGGGAAATAAAAGTTGCTCAAAAGAAAAGCAGCAATACAGAATAACCACTCACTGTGGACTGATGAACTGACACCCCCCCCCCCAAATCTGGTTGTTCTCTACTTTCGATGGTCTCTCCTCAAAATACTCTCCTCCTTTGACTTCTAAGACAATATACTCTCCTGCTTTCCAGTTACTCCTTTTTAATATCCTCTTCCTCTTTTTTCATCCTCCGACCCAACCTTTAAAAAATGGTATTCTTCTCTTTTGTTACTCAGATGTGGCTTTTCTCTCTAAGCCAACTCTGCAGGTGAACTCACTCCCCTCTCTGCTACATGGGACATGACTTCCAGGGGTATAAATCTCCCTGGCAACATGGGACATGACTCCCAGGGATGAGCATGGACCCAATATCCTGGGATTGAGAAAGCCTTTTTGGACCAAAAGGGGGAAGAGAAGTGAAACAAAGTAAAGTTTCAGGGACTGAAAGATTGCAGATGGAGCCCAGAAGTCATTCTAGAGGTTATTCTTATACATTATATAGATACCCCTTTTTAGTTTTTAGTATATTAGATTAGCTACAAGGAAATACCTGCAACTGTTGAACAGCAACCCAATAGACTTGATTCTTGAAGATAATCTTATAATTATATAGTTTACACAGTGTGACTGTGTGATTGTGAAAACCTTGTGGCTCACACTTCTTTATCCAGTGTATGATCAGATAAATAGAATGGTGACAAAAAAGTAAATGAATAATGGGGTGTGTGTGATGGGAATGGGTTGTTTGGGGTATCCTTTTTTAGTTTTATTTTTATTCTTATTTTTATTTTTATTTTTATTTTTTGGATTCATGAAAATGTTCAAAAATTGATTGCAGTGATGAATGCACAACTATATCATGATACTGTGAACAACTGGTTGTACACTTTGGATGACTGTATGTGACTACATCTCAATAAAATTGCAAGGTAAAAAAGAGTTGGTCTGGTGGCTCTGATGGGGGTGTTCGGTGGGCTGGCTGGGGAGGTGAGGGTTCTCCTTCTTCTCCCTTGGGGGTCTTTGACTGGTTAGATTGAATTCAGGTGGTACAGTTCTCTTATTGCTGAGGACATGCCCTTCGTTGAGGTGGTCGGTCACGGATTCAGTTGATTAACTGGTGGTTTGATGGGGCAGCCTTCTGGTTTGTTGGCCAGCTGCGGATATCGCTGCAGTAGTGGTATGCTGGTTCTTGCTTGGTGAGACCATTGCCTGGCTAAGTTGATACATGAACCTAACCATCACAACCCCCATGTACACATCTGCTACCTCATGGTGGAAGTGAGCAATGGCTTAGCAGTCTGGCTAGATTTGTAGCTAGAATGCAATTGGAGTATCAAATATTCCCTATTTTAGCAGAGGGACCTTTGTAAACAACTGGTGGTGTGGAAAGACACCATATGGTATGGCAAGGGTCTTATTAGGATGGATATCTTTGGAATGACATAGCCAATGAGAATTACACTGAACTGCTTTTCACAACCTATGAGGCTGGAGATCCTGGTAGGAGAGGCTGAGAATGATCATTTCCTGGAAGATGAGGATAATGAACTTAAATCTCAGTGACATCCATGAAATTGTTGAATTTCCCATGACAGTGTTCACTGTAGGTGGATACACAACTGAACTGAACATGCAAATTCTGATTACATGAAATTTTGGGCCCAGGAACATGGATTAACTCTCCTAATAAATTTCTAACATATATTAAAAAAAAAAAAAAGAGTTGATATTCTTCACAGTGATGGCAAAATGCCTTCACTCTTCATACTCCCCAACACTCTCCCCAGAAAATCCATAAGACAGCCTTTTACATGTCTCCAACTTACATAGATATTTCCAGACAGTGTAAGTTAACTGAATTGTTTAGAAAATATCTTCAATGTAATGAATGTTGTGGGTTTAATTCCCGTAAAGATTTCCCATAGATAATATATGTATTAGTTAGGGTTCTCTAGGGAAACATAATCAATGAGAGGTATCTATGAATATAAAATTTATAAAAGTGACTCACACAACTGTGGGTATGCATGAGTCCAAATTCTGTAGGGCAGTCAGCAAACTGTCAACTCCAAGGAAG
This sequence comes from Choloepus didactylus, assembly GCF_015220235.1. Taxonomy (NCBI): domain Eukaryota; kingdom Metazoa; phylum Chordata; class Mammalia; order Pilosa; family Megalonychidae; genus Choloepus; species Choloepus didactylus. Next base: position 23,881,660 of record NC_051308.1, read on the forward strand.
ATGTCTGATGAACTCCTCAGGAAACGAACCAGCAACTTTGACGAACTCCTCAGGAAATGCTTCGCTAGTCAGCTGAAGAAGAAGTGAAGGTCCTCTTTCTGTCTCACTTATAAGTCTTCAACTGATTAACTGGATTAAAACAAGCCAATTGCATTCTCTCATTGTGGAAGGCATGCCCTTTGGTGAGTCATCAGTCACAGCTGCAGCCAATTGACTGATAATTTAATAAACCAGCCTGTTGGTTTATTAACCAGACACAAACGTCCTCACAGCAATGGTTAGGCCAGTGCTTGTTTGACTAGACAGCTGGGTACCATCACCTTGCCAAGTTGACACATGAACCTAACCATCACAATATACAACAGAAAATTTTTGACAGCACCATAAATTTAATTTGACATTTGTCACAAGAGGAATCATATAAAATAACACAAATTACTCACTACAAAGTAGAAGTGTAGTAAGCATATTAAGTCACATGGGAGCTATAATAGAAATAATATTTGAAAAATAATACATTTTCAGAATTTTTAACATCTCAGTCTGAGAGTTTTCTATTTATGGTATTTTAATTTGATTAAAAATAACACCCATGTGGGTGTGTGTACTGTGAAACCAGAGGAATACTCATAAAGGAATATTCTAGCCCAAAGAAGTTTTTAGAATATACTACCATTCTTATTTTTGAAAATCCAAATATGCTTCAAGCTTGTGGCAGTGTAAGACTCAGACTAAATTTGCTAGTGCCATGATTTGGTCACTATAATGCATCTACATAATAATTATTTTTCTCTCTAATATTAAAGAACAAATAATTACTTTTTGTCATCTTTTTTTAAGGTGTCTTTTTTTTTTTTTTTTTTTACTCTCTGGTTATTATGATTTCTTGTCAAATGATACTTGTTTGCCGACTGCTTCTCTCTGAAGGAACATTTTACTATTTTTGCTTTCATCAAAGAATGAGTTGACCTAAAATAATAAAGCGTATTTAAAGTAAAAAAAGAATAAATATGAAGCAATCAGAGATGTCTTATTTTGTAGCTATAAAAACATTCTACTTTAATTGAAAGGTTGATGACCAAATACTTTCTAAAGCAGTATGACTTCCATTTTAATTTAGGAATACATAAAGCACTTTCAAAGCAATAATGATCTCTCATTTAAAAGTTAATTTCAACTTTTGTGAATAAGTATTTCTACATAACTGTTATTAAGATTTGTTTTCCCATAATGATTGAATAGTATAAATTTCACATTTTCCAAAAAGATGACAGATTTATGTAAAAATGTGAAGTATTAGTTAATTTTCAGCAGACATCATATTGGCACAACTAAAAATTCATAGTAAAAAAAAAAAAAAAAAGGATGGGACCCCAAACCTCACAACTTAACACAAAAATTAATTCAAAATGGATAATGGATCAATTTGAAATGTAAAAGCTATTAAATGCTAAGATGAACACATAGAAAAACTTTGCAACCTAGCATTAGGAAAGATTTTTAGATATGACATCAAAGTCATGGTTTGTTAAAAGAAAAACAAAAGGTGAAATTCACTTTATCAAAATTTGAAAATTGCTCTTCAAAAGTCCCTACAAAGAGAGTGAATGGACAGCCACAAACTGGTAGAAAATATTTACATACCACAAAACCATCAAAGAACTTGTTTCCAGAATATATAAAGAACTCTCTCTGAAATGAACTTTAAAAAACAAAAAAATACAGTTAGAAAATGGGCAATAATTTGCACAGACACTTCATCAAAGGGAAAGAACATATGGTAAATAAACATAAAAATGATGTTCAACATTAGTAGCCATTAGGGAAACATAAATTGAAACTATAATGAGTTACCACTATACATATTTCAGAATATCTAAAGTTAAAAAGATTAACCACAACAAATAAGGGCAAGATTTCATGCAATTTTATCTCCCATACAATACTGTAATGCAAATGTTACAATGACATTGGAAAACAGTGGGAATTTACATCTACCAAATGATCCAGCCATTCTACTACTGAGTAGAACAGCTATGTCCTTACAAAGTCTTGTATACCATTATCAGCATTATTCCCAATAGCCAAAAACTTATTGACAAGTGAATGGATAAACAAACCGTAGTATATCCATACAATAAAATAGTATTTACCAATAAAAAGAAGGAGCTATTTATACAGGCTACAATATGGATGAATCTCAAAATAATTATACCAAATAAAAGAAAAAATACAAATAATTGTATGTATATGATTCCATTCATATAAAATTCTAGGAAATGCTAATTAATCTATGGCGGCATATACAGTGGGAATAGGAGTGGGGAAAGGGAAGTGTAAGGGATTACACAGGATATAAGAATGCTTTGAGGGGTAATGAACATGTTAATTATCTTGCTTTTGGCAATGGTTTCACAGATATATAAATACATTGAAACTTATCAAGTTGTACAATTTAAATATGTGCAGTCCACTGCATGTCAATTGTGCTTTAATAAAGCTGTTGAGAAAAGAAAAGAGAATTATTTTTCAATCAAATAGATGTTAAAGAAAACAACATCTGAAGGATTCAATATAGTGGTTCTTTGCGGTTGCGGTTGATTCGTCTGGGGGAGGGTGGCGGCCGGTTGCTAAATCCTAGGCTCCCAGGATTGCTCCGAGGGTACCGGCGGCGGGGGCTCTTTCCCGGAGGCGAGGGCGAGGCGGGGGACTTGGCCAGGTCCCCGGCGGGAGGCGTGCAAGTATGGAGGGCGGCGAGAAAGGAACAGGCGGGACACGATTTCTTTTAGGATGATGAAAACCAAGAGAGAGAGCGAGAGTTTTATTAGGGGAGAGTACAAGTTTATATCGGGCGGTTTAGAGGGCGGGGTAGCTGTAAGGGTTAAAGGCTTGGATTGGTTCTGAGAGGACGCGGAAGCTGTTTGTCACGGGCAGGAGTTGCTCTGGCAACGGTGCATGCGCACTGGCGGTGGGGGAGTTGCTCTGGCAACGGGGAGTGGGTGGGCAAGGTAAAGGGGGCGGTTTTCTCCGGCAAGCCCTCCCCAATGGTTTTTACTTTGGGGTGAGGAAATGGGGCCTGCATTCGGCTCCACTTTCTCAGGCCCGGGGGGCCGTGGAGGGCGCTACCACCCATGCCCCACTACCTTTCCTAGGGGCTGATCAGTTCCCCTGGCCCAGGCCCGCCAAGTCGGAACTCGATAACAGTGTCCCGCATTTCCCCCTTCTTTTCTAATTAGAGGAAGAAGCTTACCGGAGAGATCCGCCAAGGGATGAGGGAAAGGGGAGGTGGGGGAAGGGATAGGGGTAGATGGTAGTTAGAGAGGCTGGAGCTCGACGTTGGTGTGGCGCCCGGGAGTTCGAGAGGGGCCTCGCTGCTTGCGGGATGGACGAGGGTGGCGACGCTGCGGAGGGTCAGCTTCTTCAGTGGAGGCAAGTTGTTGATACTGGACTTGCACAAATGATGAAAAGACAGCATTGGCTTGGTTCTTAGCAAGCTGAACAATTTTGCGGATAATGCAGGGCCCTAGGGTGAGAGCTAGAATAATCATTAGTAGGGGGCCGATGAGAGGGAGGAGGTATGGGAGGAGGGGGGTAAAGATGTGGGACCAATAGCTGGTGGCTTCACGGTCTTTTTTGCGTTGTTCCAGTCCCTCTCGGACCTTTTTTAGGCTGTCCTCGGCGAGACCTGTGGAATTGGCATATACACAGCACTCTTCTCCTAGGGCGGCGCAGAGGCCTCCTTCTTTGAGGAGGAGAAGGTCGAGGCCTCGGCGGTTTTGGAGTACGACCTCAGAGAGGGAATTGACAGAATTTTTAAGATGAGAAATAGCGTCTTGTAGGTGACGAATGTCCTCGTCAACAACCGCCCGGAGGTGAGTTAGGGCGGAGCCTTGACTGGCTAATGCAGCGATTCCGGTGCCAGCGCCTGCAAGACCTAGGAGGGAGGCAATCGTGAGGACGGTGATGGGCTCTCGCTTTTGCAGTGGAGCAGGGGCTGCAGTTCTTTCCAGGCGGAGGAAGAAGTCTTCCTCGCTGTGGTATAGGACCCTAGGGATAAGGACAATTAGGAGGCAAGTTTCATTAGTTGTATTGAGGGTTTGCATGTTAAGGCAGGGCGTAAGCCCTGTAGAGGAGCAGAGCCATTGGGAGGAGTTATGAGGAATGAGAAATTTTGCAGAGCTGCTGGGAGATGAGTAGCTGGCACAGGCAGTGAGGCTGGGAGAGTTAATTGAGCGAGGGCGGATGCACTTTCCTGTAAAGGAGACTGAATGAAAGGTTAGGGGGACGGCAGAGGTATTCCAATTGCATTCCGAGGGGCTGTCCTCTGTGTTTTCTGAAAAGGAGAGGTTGGAGGCAACTGGCTCATACAGGGGGGAGGAAGTGGAGAGGCAAAGCCAACAAGAGGAGGTAAGATTAGGGTTGGAGGAATTCACTGAGGTGAAGGCTGCTTGGATAAGGCTGAGGAGGGGAGAGGAGTAACGGGCGGGGGGCGGACGAGGTTGGGGTGGTGGTGTTGGCAACGCGCCGTTTGCAGCTGAGGTGCGGCTGGTTGGAGCTGAGGTGCGGCTGGAGAGCTGTGGAAAAAGGGGGTTAATGACTTTGTTGGGACCTATGGCAGAGGGGTTTTTTTGTACAGCCTCCTTTTTTACAAGAATAAGGGAACCTGGGTCGACTCCTTTCAAATAAATTCTGAAGCCTCAGGTTCGACCGAGTAACCAGGAGGGATTAGTGGGGAGTTGCACTGTAAGATTAAGATGTGTGCAGGATCCCTCGCTTTCTTGGCCAAGCCAGTTAACTGTAGGGAGTTTGCACCCTGTAGGGGCCCACTTTAAGGTAAGGTATACAAGGGCTTGGAGTGCAACTAATTTGTGCGTGGGAAGGGGCCACTGCTCCACCCATATAGGTTCCTCAGTATCCCACTGCAGAGGAACGGGCGCTGGAGGTGTTAAACGTGCAGTGGCGCACATTATTGGGGGGGCTGCGTGGTAAGCACTGCCCCAGAGGCGGCGAGGATGTCACGGCCCCATAAAATTTGGTCTATGGGGTGTAGAAATAACGGGCGGAAGGTGCCTGAGTGGCCCTCTTCATCCTCCCACTTAATGGGCCCTATGGCCTGAAGAGAGGTGGAGGTACCAGTGGCTCCCACTACTGAGGGACCATCGAGAACCATGCACATGGTGGCATACTGAGCGGGCATGCAAGAGACCTCTGCCCCTGAATCGAGCGTGCCCGTGTACCACTGCCCCTCTATTCTTAACTTACGAGTAGGCTTTTCTGGGGTGATAGGGACTGTCCAGAGAAGCGTTTTACTGCCGGTGAAGTGATTAGCTTTATTAGAACCGGCCGGCACGCTGCCTCTTAGGGGCGGGGCTGAGGCTTGCCCCGCTTGGAGTTTAAAGCTTGCTCAGTGCCCTGGCGCTGACTGCCGTCAGGGCACCAGGGATAGCAGAGGTTTTTTAAGCTATTCTTGCTAAGATCTCTGGGGCTGCTTTTGCAGTCGCGCGCCCAGTGATAGCCACGCTGGCAGCGTGGGCAAGGAGTGGGAGGGGGGCGCCCATTACGCTGCATGAAAGGTAGGCGGTTGATTTCTGCATTGGGGCACTCCCGTGCAAAATGACCGCTCTGCCCGCACTTAAAACAACCGGTGGTGGCGGCTAAGGCGGCAGTGACAGCGCCAGAGACAGCCTGGGCTAGGGACGCGGCAGCTGGGTCAAAGGCGCTGCAGGCGAGAACCCAGTCATCTAGACTTTTTTCCCTCAAGGGGAGAATGGCTTGCTTACAGGGGGGGTTAGCCCCTTCTAGAATGAGTTCTCGGGTGAGAGCTAGCTGGGCTTGGGGGTTGCTGACTTTTCTAGCGCAGGTTTCTTCGACTCTGGATACGAAGGTGGCGAAAGGTTCGTTTGGCTCCTGGAGGAGCTTGGTAAAGCTGTCAGGTCGACGGGCAGAGCAGTTGGCAAACGCGCGTAAGGCGATGCCTCTGAGGATAGTCCAGAAGGTGGCAGGGACATTAATATAAGCAGACGCATTTAGAAATGCTCCCGTGCCTAAATAGGCTTCGGGGGGATGATAGACTCCAGTGGCTGCGTCTTGCTCACTTTGCTTAGCTGCTTCCGCCTGGAAGTGAGCACGCCAATCAACAAACTGGCCGGGGTTAAGAATGGAACGGGCAAGCGAGGCCCAGTCTTGGGGGATGCAAAAGTCCATGCCGAGATCCTGCAGTATTTGGGAAGCGTATGGGCTACCCAACCCGTCCTCCTTGACGGCCCTGCGAAGCTGCTTAATAGTATTAGAGTCAATGGGATACCAGTCATACGGTTTCTGTGGTGTGGGGGTAAGGTTAAGAGGAAAGCAGCGAAAGGCACGAGAGAAAGGAGGACGCGCTTGCAGAGGACTTGGCGCGGGAGTGGGGGTAGGGGGAGCGTTGCCCCAAGGGTTGCCTTGAGGTGTAGAAGGCAGCCAGGGGTTGTTAGTTGGCAGGGTGGGAGGAGCGGCGGCAGCTGCCGGTAGCGGCTCCGAGGGGGAGCTCGCCGGAGGGGGAGGCGGAAGTGGGAGGCCCCAAGCGTCGCAAGACGGCGGCGCGTTGGGAGTGGCTAAGGCATAGGATGGTGGACTAGCTCCGCCCTGTGAAAGGGTGGGGCCCAAGGCATAAGATGGCGGACTAACTCCGCCCTGTGAAAGGGCGGGGTAAAGCGCATGCGGTTTCCGGCCCAGCTTAGGGCTGACGTCATCGCCGGAGCACTTCCTCCCCTCGATGGAAGAAGAAGGAGGAAGTTCGCCATCTTGGCGAGGCTTAGTATTGCTTTGTTTTTGGGGGGCGACTTCGAGCGTGTTGTTAATTTGCTCGACTAAGGATTCTGTGTCCGAATCGTGGTCTACATTAGTATCGCTGTCTGAATCTGTTGGCTGGGTTGATAGGGCCTCCTTGGATTTAATGGGGCCTCGATCAGGGGGAAGGGAGCCTTGAAGGCAGGAGCGGACGGTTATTAAGGTGGGGAGCAAGCCGGGAGGGAAGCGCTTGCTCTCATGTTCCATGGCGTTGGTGACCCGATCAATAAGGCGATCATAAGTAACAGGGTCCCAAAGATGGCAAGTGGTGAGCCATGGGTTAAAGGGCAGCAGGAGGTCCCAGTATACCTGCAGCTGCCGGACAGACACTTTACAGCGATGTGTGTCTAGGAGACCCGCCAGAGCGCGAACTTGGGGTGCTTGGCGTGCAGATAGACGATTACCCATAGCGGAGTGAGAAAAGAGAAAAAAAAGGGGGGTTGATTATTGAGTAAAGAAAATGAGGTAAACTGTGGCAGCGAGGCCGAAGGAGATGGTGAGAATGGAAGGCAGGAGCCTCTAGTAGCTAAAGAGGGAGCCTCTAGTAGCGAGAGCAGTTTGGGGGGGGGGGGGGCGGTTGCAAAGAGGCACACCGCGCGAAACAAAGAAACAAAGACACAGAGGACCACAGCAAAGTAATGGAGGGGAAGAGGGAAAGCTACTGGAGGAAGAGTGTTAGGAGGAATGTGGGGGATATAGGAAGAGAAGACGAAAGGTAGTCGGGGGTAAGAGTTAGGTTAACGCGGGTAAGGAAGAGCGGCCCGGGCGCGGAGCGGCGTGGGAGGGGCGGCTCCAGACGTGGAGCGGCGAGGGAGGGGCGGCTCCGCGGGGCGGCGAGGGAGAGGCGGCCCTTACTTTGCAGGCGAGGAGAAGGGGAGCTGGAGAGGCGTCCGGGCGAGCGGGTGGTTTCACTGGACCGCTGCGTGGAGAGGACTTTTAATTCCAGGGGCCCCACGTTGGGCGCCAGTTGCGGTCGCGGTTGATTCGTCTGGGGGAGGGTGGCGGCCGGTTGCTAAATCCTAGGCTCCCAGGATTGCTCCGAGGGTACCGGCGGCGGGGGCTCTTTCCCGGAGGCGAGGGTGAGGCGGGGGACTTGGCCAGGTCCCCGGTGGGAGGCGTGCAAGTATGGAGGGCGGCGAGAAAGGAACAGGCGGGACACGATTTCTTTTAGGATGATGAAAACCAAGAGAGAGAGCGAGAGTTTTATTAGGGGAGAGTACAAGTTTATATCGGGCGGTTTAGAGGGCGGGGTAGCTGTAAGGGTTAAAGGCTTGGATTGGTTCTGAGAGGACGCGGAAGCTGTTTGTCACGGGCAGGAGTTGCTCTGGCAACGGTGCATGCGCACTGGCGGTGGGGGAGTTGCTCTGGCAACGGGGAGTGGGTGGGCAAGGTAAAGGGGGCGGTTTTCTCCGGCAAGCCCTCCCCAATGGTTTTTACTTTGGGGTGAGGAAATGGGGCCTGCATTCGGCTCCACTTTCTCAGGCCCGGGGGGCCGTGGAGGGCGCAACCACCCGTGCCCCACTACCTTTCCTAGGGGCTGATCAGTTCCCCTGGCCCAGGCCCGCCAAGTCAGAACTCGATAACAGTGTCCCGCAGTTCTTGAGGATAGTGGCAAGGAAAAATGACATTATGTTTGGAAACCAATAAGGTAAAACTGTGATTATTGGCAACTGACATGATTGTATATGTAGGATAACATGAAATGTACAAAAATTCTGTCATTATTTTTAAAGTATCAGCAAGGTCAGTGTCAAATAATTTTATATTTATATCAATAAACGATTTGAAATTAAATTTAAATTAATTGAAACAAAAATAATTAAGTATATCCATCATGCACTTAGGAATAAATTTAATAAAAGATATGCAAGATGCATACATTACAAAGTATTGCCGAGAGAAATTAAAGCAGACTTACATGAAATTACATACAGTGCTCATGGAATTGAACAATTCAATGTAATACAAATTAAGAGTCCATGGACTTTTTAAAAGATATTTGCAAGCTGATTCTCAAATTTACATAGAAATACAAGCATCTAGAATAAACCACCAATACAAACTTGAGAATGAAGAACAAATTTGGAGAATTCTCAATATCTGATTTCAGGACTTACTATAAAGCTACAGTAGTCAAGACAGTGTACCATCACTGCTTGAATGACAGACAAATACATCACTGGGTCAGGATAGAAAGCCCAGAAGTATCATCACAATTATATGGTTAATTGATTTTCAACCAGGTGACAATTCAATCTAATAAAAATGGGAAAATCTTTTTAGTAAATGATATTGGAAAACTGCATATCCACATGAAGAAAGCAAGGACCTCTACAACTACAATGCTTCATATACAAAAATTAATTCATTTTTGATCACAGGCATAAACAAATGCCAGAATTGTAAGTTTATAAAAGAAAGCATAAGATGATATTTTCACAAATTTAGGGTGGGCAAACAGTTATATAATACAAGACAAAAAACACTAATTATGAAGAAAAAAATGACAGAAAATATAAAAGTTTGGAGATGTAGGGCAATTTGAACTTCCATACATTGCTGATAGGAGTGTAAAATTGTATAACCATTTCAAAATACTCTTTGGCAGTTTCTTTCGTTTCCCCCCTAAACTTTTTATTTTGAAATAATCTCAAACTTATGGGACTTTGCAAAGAAAACAAAGTAACAAAACCCAAACAGAGAATTCCAACATACCATGTAAATATCCAGATCCACTTATAATGATATTTTGCCACATTTTCCATATGATTCTATCTATCTATCTATCTATTTTCTAAACATTTGAGAGTAGGTTTTAAACATAATGTTCCCTGAACACATACTTCCATGTACATTTCCTAAGAACAAGGATATTCACTTACATAACCACCATAATCACAGTTATCAATTCAAGAACTTATAAACTTCCAGTATTGTGCCAGTTTGGATATATTATGTCACCAGAAAAAGCCATGATCTTTAATGCAATCTTGTGGGGGCAGATATATTAGTGTTGATTAGGTTTGAGCCTTTACATTAGGTTGTTTCTATGGAGATGTGACCCACCCAACTGTGGGTAATACCTTTGATTGGATTATTTCCATGGAGGTGTGGCTCTACCCATTCAGCGTGGATCTTGATTGGTTACCGGAATGCTTTAAAAAGAGCCACACAGGCCAAGATGCTTGCTGCAGCTGAGAGACATTTTGAAGACAGCCCTTGAAATCTGACATTTTGGAGAATGCCATTTTGAAACACAACCTGGGAGCAAGCAGACACCAGCCAATGTGCCTTCCTAGCTGACAGAGGTTTTCTGGATGCCAATGGCCTTTCTCCAGTGAAGGCACCCTACTGTTGATGCCTTACCTTGGACACTTTATGGCTTTAAGACTGTAACTTTGTAACAAATAATAATCCCTCTTTATAATAGTCAATCCTTTTCTGGTGTTCTGCATTCTGGCAGCATTAGCAAACCAGAACAAGTAAATACTCCAGTTTTTTTCAAATGTCCCATAATGTCCTTTGGGGCCTTTTCTCCTCTATTATTAGATGTAGTCCAAGATCATATACTGCATTTTATTGTCATTGTCTCTCTAGTTGCTCTTAAATTACAGGAAGTTATATACAGCATAGCCTTTTCCATCTCAACCACTCACAAGCATACCATTGAGTAGGATTAATCACAATCACAATGTGGTGTTACCCTCACCACCTTCCATCAACCTAAACACACTACGCATTAACTCTCCATTCCCCCTCCCACTAGCTCCAGGTAAACTGTACTCTGTTTTCTGTCTCTATGCATTTGCATATTCTAGCTGTTTCATATAAGTGGAATCATACAATATCTGTCCCTTTGTGTCTGACTTACTTCACTCAACATGGTATCTTCCAAGTTCATCCACATAATTACATGTATCAGACTCCATTCCTGTTAATGGCTAAGTAATACTCCATTGTATGTATACACCATATTTTGTTCATTTGTCTGCTGAGGGACACTTGAGTTTATTCCACTTTTTGGCTATTGTGCATAATGCTGCTATGAACATTGCTGTACAAATATCTGTCTGTGTCCCTGCTTTTAATTCTTTGGGGATAGAAGTGGGATTGGCAGGTCATATGGTAGTCCTATTTTTGATTATTTGAGGAAATTGCTCAACTGTTTTCTATTCTACATACCTTCAGCATTTTAAGGCAGTTCCTTTTAAATATACATCTATCTTAAGATCCAGTCATTCTACAGCTAGATTTTTACTCAAGAGAAATAAAATCAAAAAGAAAACAAAAAGATTTATGTTCCTAGGAGCCTTATTCACAGTAGTCAAAAACTAGAAAGAAGCTAAATGTCCTTCACTATGAGAATGTTTTAAAATTATTGCAGCATTCAACAAATGGACCACCTCTCAGTCAAAAAGGGAAAAAAATATTGCTGTTATGTAGAAAAACATGGATGAATCACAAAAATATCAGGTTGAGTGAAAAAAGGCAGAAATATAAGAATTCAATATGATTCCATTTATATGAAGATCTAGAGCAGGCAAAACTAAGTTGTGCTGATTGAAATCAGAATAGTGATTTCCCACAAGCATGAGAGAACTTTCTGGGGTAACTGAAATTATTTCTATATTTTTAATAGTTATTACACATAAGTATACAGTTTTCCAAACTAATCAAAGTGAACCACTATAAAATCTCTGAGGAAAACTGCAGATTAATAGCATACAAAAGTTTGATACAATGATACTTCATAATACCTAATCCAGCAACATATAAGGAGATAATACACCACGACCATATGGGGTTTAACATAGAAAAATGAATCAGTGTAATTCACCACATTAACAGAGAAAAAGCTTATTTATTTTAACAGATAACATCATGAACAAGCCAAGGATGTTCCTTTTCATCATTACTGTTTAGCACCATACTCAAAGTCCTAATCAGTACAACAAAGCAAGGAAAATTAATAATAGGCATGCAGACTGGAAAGAAAGAAGTAAAACTATTAGTATTTATAGAAGCATGACTAGGTATGTAGACCATCCTAAGTAATATATAAATTGCCAGTGGAATTAATAAGCTAATTTAGTAAGGCAACAAGCTCCCAGGTCAGTTTTCAACAATCCAATGTATTTCTGAATACTAGCCTTTCCTGTTTTTTAAAAATGAAATCAACAACAGAAATAGTAAAAATAATTTTCAACATCAAAAACATGAAGTACTCAGGGAAGGATTTCAGAAAATATGTTCAAGTTCTTTATACTGAAAACTACAAATTCTTATTGAGAGAAATTAAAGAAGACCTAAATAAATGGAGATATATACCATATTCAAAATTTGGGAAATGTTAGGATATCAATGGTTCCTACACTGATCTACAGTATCAATGTGATTCCAGTCAAAATCATAGCTGGATGTTTTTGTTGAAGTTGGCAAATTGACTTTTAAAAGGATATGAAGATACAGAGTAACTAGAATAACTAAAGCAATTTTGCAAAAGTAAAACAAATTTAGAGGTTTTATACTACCTATGTCAAGATATACTAACATTCTACAGTAACAAAGGCAGTTAGGTAACGGCATAAGAAGAGACACTTAGGTCAACGGATCAGAATAGATCCAGAAAGTGAACTCTACATATCAGTCAATTGATTTTCAACAAAGATGTCAAAGTATTTCAGTGAGGAAAGTAAAGGCTTTTCAACAATGGTGCCAGAACAACTGCATATCAGTTGGTGAAAAAATATATTAACTGCAATCTTTTCCTCACGTCATACACAAAAGTTAACTCAAAATAGACAATAAAGTTAAACTAAAATCTATGCTTATAAAACTTCAACATAAGAGAAAATTTTTCCAAATTTTGGATAGGCAGAGATGCCTTAGTTGGGACATAAAAAGGAAAAAAATGATTCATGAAACATAAAACTTGGCTTTCAAATGAAGAAAGTGAAAAAGCTTGGTTCAGACTAGAGGAAATTTTCTAATAGATAGATCTGATGAAAGACGGCACCCTAGAATATATAATGCCTGCCACATAATAAAAAGACAGAAAACCCCATTTAAATGTACAAGATATAACCAGACACTTCACAAAAGGTTTATGAATTAATAATGAGCCACACAGATGAGTCTCAAAAATGTTTGATGACACAGAAGACTGTATACTCTATGATTCCATTAATATGCAACTCTAGAGAAGCAAAGCTGATTTAAAAGAAAGCAGGTTAGTGGTTTCCTGGAATCAAAGACCTGGAGGGGCAGTGCACAATTAACTACAAAGGATAGAAATGTTCTCTTTCTTGGTTTTGTGGGGTTTGGGGTTTGACTTAGGTATATATTAGTCAAAGTCATTAAAAAGTGCTCTTAAAATGGGTGTGCTTTATTTTAAATTACACATCAATAAAATTAATTTTAAACAAAATATACCTGTATTTTATGATATATAAATTATACCTTAAAAATACGTTGAAAATTATATTAAAATATAATAAATGGCAGAGAGGGAGAAGAGAAAAACATCTACTTTAAGTAAAGATGCCTGTAAGGATTTCTCTTAAAGATTTAGGTGCTGTTATATCCTAAAAAATGAGACCTGACTTTGGCTCGAGAGCAGGTGGCATTATCTTTCAGATCTCTCAGGCTTGAGACAAGGTACACGCTAAAGTGGGCTGGCCAAGTATCCCAGCACATTTAAAAATCATTGTAACAATTGCAATCAAGAAGCTTATGGTTTGCCTCAAATGAGATTGTTTGTGTCCCCGCCCTATGGAATGTTTTGTGAGTTTCTGGAATGACATTTAGGTTGCATCTGTAACATGCAAAGACGATGAAGGGAAGTTTCTAGCATAACAATCTCCAGACTCTCTCCAGTAGTAGTATATATCAAACCCTAAGCTCAATAAAAATTCCTCATTTTAGAAGCATATTAAGCCTCTACTGAGCTCCTGACATAGTACTCGGCAGGGAGCTGATTCTGGGATTGTTTGCTGGTTTTATGGAAATAATGGGACAGGGAACAGAAAGGCATAATCTCTTTTAAAATGGGAGACTTCCTTGATTATTTTTTCATTGCCTCCAATGTAATGTAATCTAACTGGGATTTGACTTCTGTATCTAAAAAGTGTTTAAGCCAGTTTATATTTGCATTTGAAAAGGAGTTGTCAACACTGTAACTCTAAAGAATACATTGTGTATTAATTTCAAGAATTATGGTAAGGCTGGCAGCGAAGATTCTTTTGGCAAAAATAGAAACTTTCCCTGTGTCTATCTTTCTCCCAAGCCTCCTTATACTTTCATATTACCAGTCATTTTTCAATAGTTAAAATTAAATCCAGTGCAACAATTTACCCTGGGATCTTCCTTTGTATTTTAATAATAAAATTATCAGCCTGGTATGTAGGAAATTTATTCTTTTGGAAATATTAGCAAACAGACCAATGCAATATAATTAAAAATCCAGAAATAAATCAAAATATATATGGTAATTTACAGTAGGATAAAAGTGATATCTCAAAACAGTGAACAAATCATAGACTCTTCAGTAAATTAGTAGTTGAATATCATGTGTTTAAAAGCATATTGGGAGCTATATGTCACACTTTACACCAAAATTATTTCCAAGTGGATCAAAGATTTAAATGTGAAAACAGCATGAAAGTTCTGGAAGATAATGTGGGATATTTCATTATAATTGTGTGGTGGGGAAAGTCTTTCCAATTTTGACTCATAATCTAGAAAGAGTAAGGAATAATTGATAACATTGACTACATTAGCAAATAGCAATAACAAAAATTTTAAAAACCAAACTTCAATCTGACAATATTAAATAAACAATGAAAAGTAACAAACAAGAAAAAATTCACAGCTGTATCAAATGGCCAAAAGGAACCGTTTAATGTCACATTATTTTTGGAGACGCTATAGAGAATCAGGCACTTTCATACTCTGCTAGTGGAAACAAAAATTCAATCCTAATGGAAAAAAATTCATCTGTATTTATCAAAATAATAAATACATATTCTTGATCTAGAAATTCAACATATGAGAATTTAATTTTATATGCACACTTGTAATGTGTTCTTCATCCATTCATTGCAAAAATGGTTTGTGATGGCAAAATTTTGAGGAAAAATTTTAACATGCATCAGTAAAGTACTAGCTAAATAAATGATGGTAACTCATAATAATGTATGGAACTCTAAAAAAAGGAAGATACTCTCTATGTACTGATAGGGAAAGAGCTCCAAGATACATTAAATACAAAATGCAAGAGGCAGAACAATATTTTAGTATGTTTTCTTTTGTGTAAACAGGGAGGAAATAAGAATCTACATAGATACTGGCTTGAATATATAAAAAGAAACTCTAGAAGTGTACACAAGAAATCAAGAATAACACAGTTAAACCTGGAAGATGTATAGATGGGAACGAGGCCTAAGTAGGTACTAAAAGCTACTCTTTTTCCTTTTATACATGAATGAGAGCTGGCCTTGAAACCACAGGCAGATAGCCAGGAGTCATAACTAAAAATCAAGGTTCAGGCCAAAACCTGCTGCTTATCAGAATTCCTTCCTCTCCCATTACTAAAATTCTTTCCTGAGTTTGTCTTATAGGTAGTCAAACTTAGCCACAGTCAAACTCAGCTATCGATGGAGCATTGCATTCTTGCTCCTTGAACAACTCCTGAGACACTACAAACAAAAATCATCTTCTTTGGAATTAAAATTATGGGGATGCCTATGTGGGACCTGAGTCCCAGGGATGTAAATCTCCCTGGCAATGCAGGATATGACTCTCAGGGATGAGCCTGGACCTAGTATCATGGGATTGAGAAAATCATCTCAACCAAAAGAGGGAAGCGATATGAAACAAAATAAAGTTTCAGTGGCTGAGAGATTTCAAATGGGTTAAGAGGTCACTCTGGAGGGCATTCTTATGTGCTATATAGGTATCCCTTTTTGGGTTTTAGCATATTGGAATAGCTGGAAGGAAATACCTGAAATTGTCAAACTGCAACCCCGTAGCCTTGATTCTTGAAGACAATTGTGTAACTATGTAGCTTACACTGTGACCATGTGATTGTAAAACCTTGTGACTCACACTCCCTTTATCCAGTGTATGGATGGATGAGTAGAAAAATGGGGACAAAAACTAAATGAAAAATAGGGTGGGATCAGGTGATGGAATGATTTGGGTGTCCTTTTTTTGCTTTTATTTTTTATTCTTGTCTTTATTCTTTTTGGTGTAAGGAAGATGTTCAGAAATTGATTGAGGTGATGAATGCACAATTATATGATGGTACTGTGAACAGTGGATTGTACACCATGGATAATTGTATGGCAAGTGAATATATCTCAATAAAACTGAATTAAAAAAATAAGATTATGGGGATGAGGAGTCGTTGGATGCAAATAAAATGCAAGGGGTCCCTCAAAAGGAAGCTAAGATGCAGCCTGTTGGCATATTTCTGCTATGTATAGACTGTCCCATAGAGAACTACTCAGAATATGCCAACCTGAATCCCTGTCACTGTCTCCACCTCCCTTTGTTTCCAACCTATAAATCTCCCTTACTTCTTGGATTGGTGAGACAGATTTGAGCTTGCTTCCTATCTCCTTGCTAGTCAACTTGCAACAAAACTCATTCTTTTCTCAAAATCCTTGTGTGATGGCATTGACTTGGTAACACGCTTATCTTAACCCAATATGAAACACCCAAGACTTAATTGCTGTTTTCAAGATGCTCCATCAGCCAGAGACCCTCCTTTTGACTCCTTGTGATGAGAACATTTGTCATGGATTCCACTTCAAAATCACATGGGGAAAATATTTTCTCCCTTCTTTGACATGCAGTGCACAGGAGACTTAATTTAAGTTCATCCAATCACATACCACACCACTGATTTTGAAACTTGAGGGAGCAACATGAATATACAAGGGCAGCTGATTAATTATTCACAGTAGCAGTAGTTACCCATCAAGAATCCAGTAGCAGAAGAGTAATTATGGCAATGCTACTGGACCTGCAGCAATGTCCAAGTATGCTACCAAAACCTACCATCGCTTGTCCCTCTGGGTTTAAAATCTGAGGTCCCCAGACTTCCCTCCTTTCTGTGAGCTCCAATGTTTTTCCTGTAAGTGCCATTTCTGTTATAGTCAGCCCTAGTTTCCTTTGCTAGCCACATATTGGTATAGTGTTATCATGAAATATGTTTTTTCTTTTTATTTATTTATGTTTTTACTCTCTTTCACATTGGACTGTAAGTTTTCTGAGGTCAGGAATTTGGTTTTGTTCAACATTTATAGGTCCTAGCACTGTGCTTGCCATATTACAAAAGGTGGTCATTGGTAGAATTGATTAATTCAATTACTCAGAGGTCAAACCTGGAATGAACGTTTTTATTCACTGACAATTAGAAATCCTCAAAATAAAGTTGCCAATACCAAAACTCTGAGTCGGTGCAAAATATCCACATTAATTTGCTCATATTACCAGTCCAGTCAAAGAACACATTGAATGATTTGAACCTTAAAGAATAATTAGATATTTAGAAGGCAATGCAATTATTTTTTCTCACAGTAAAGCAGCAGGAAAGCCATTCTTAAAAATATATTTCTTAAAACATGATGAACGCAAAATTTCCACCACGTATCTCTTTAAAAATGATAAACTATCTCTCATTTTTAATGATTGCTACTATATACACTATCCATTCCAATTTCCAAACAAAGTAGAAGAAACAGTAGATTACCTATTTAGATCATTTAAAAAAAAAATCAGTTAAGCAAACACAATGTATTCCAAAGGAAGTTCTCAAAAAACAACTTTTACTTTACACAAGAAAAACCTTACTAAATTTATATATTCCCCCAAACTTGGATAATAAAACTTGGATAATAAAAAAATCTAGAATGTTATAAAATAAACTCCAACTTCCAATTATTTAAATAATGTATTTTACATAGCACTAATCATCTTCAGCTAGCATACCACTATGAAATGAAAAGCAATCATGAAATCTATTTGATTAATGTGTTAGAACATGGCAGAATTATATTTTTTTCCTCTTGGCAGAGATTATTTCCCTTTTCCTTTTCTTTATTAAGTACTCTTATGTTGACAATATTGATTTGACATATAAATAAAATTCCCATAAGACCAGTCTTATTTTCTACTTCTTCACATATGTTGCATTTACCCATAAAATACATTATGCCTCACTAATAAGCTTTCTAAATTTATATTATACAAAAATAATTCTTAACTGCTAAATTTCTCAATGTGACTTGAAAAAGATGACCGAAAAATTAGTAAACTTAAAGCTATTACATCACTCTCATAAGAATTAGATTAGCTTTGCTCAAGGGCACTCCTCTGTCACTTTTAAAGACCTTCAAATATATATGCATTACTGTCTTTAAAACTAAAGAAACAATACCTTCTTGTCTGTTTTTTTGTACAAAAAAAAAAAACACTATTCAAGTTTAATTTTCCTTATCATTTTTTCATTATATCCTGCAAATAAAGTGGCCAACCATTTTTGTAAATAAATATGTACTAAGAAATTTCAAGACCTAATACCACTCTCCAGAAAAGATGAAATCAATCTAACGTTGAATTAAGGTTATATTTCAAAAATCTCTAACTTCTGCAAGTAAATTTCCCTACTAAGGCCAAGGAAATTACATTTAAGTTTAGTCCATTTAACACTGCCTTGAAGTACCCCTTCCCTGACTCAGTTTGGTTCATTTTCTGTATGGCACATACATTCTGGAACTACTTAAAACTACCAGGATCATAGGTTTATAATTTGTTTATTCAAGTTTGCTTTTCCTTCTGCTTTAATAACTTTTTCCAGCAGTTGGATTGGGTTTATAAAATTCAGAAGCATAAGCTATTTTTTGCCAAACTACATTATTTAGGTACAAAATATAATTTTATAAAAGTATAAATACAAGGAATGGATTGTTGTATTTTCCAAGTCCTGTTTCATATTCCACATCCTTGAAACTTTTCCATTTCCCTTCTCTCTTCTGGTTGAACTTCATTACCACTTACTACCCCTTATGCCTGATTATATTCTATTCATTATTGTAATTTTTGGCTTTTCCTCTCCAATTAGAATGATGGATGCATGAAAGTGGGAAACTATATTTTATTTTATTCAGTGACAGTCCATCTCCACCGACTTCCTTCTTTCAAGTCTGCAAGTGTGCCCAATTCCTCCTCATCCTAAAAATCTACTTTCAAACTTGCTTTGACATCATCACTTCCAAATCACTATTAACATGAGTGCAATGTGACTCCTATACACACCCTCCAATTGAAGGTTCTTTCTCATCACCAGTCTTCTAATTTCAAAGTCTGTGATTTGGTTACAAAATCTTTACTACTTATGAAAGTAATAAACTCTTGACTAATCTGAATCTTCCTGAGACTCTCTCTAACCATGGCTTTTATGACTTTCTTCTCTCTCTTTGCTGTAGGTAACATTTCTTGATTCCTTTTTCCACTTAAATTTAAGGGCTTGAATTCACTAGCATTACAGTTATTCATACTCGTTCAAAAATACTTGCTGAAAGTGTGTATCGTGTTAAGCACTTCTCTATGAACTGGGGCTTTAGCAATGAACAAAACAGCCACCAATAAACAAACAAACAAAAAATCTGCTGTCATGGATCTATATTTCACTCAAGAGACAATGAATAGCATGTCAGATGGTGACAAGTGCTATGCAGAATGCACAGAGATAGCAAAGAGGGAATGTCCATGAAGAGGTATACATGTTTACCTAGAGTTTTCATGGAAAGACTGACTGTGAAGGTGTTTCTGAGTGATGGTCTCTCAGAGTTAAAGGAACGAGCTTTGCAGGTATCTAGGGGAAGAACAGTTGAAACAGAAGAAAGAAAAATGCAAAACTCTACAGGTAGAACATGCCAGAGTATGTTCCAGGAAGAGCAAAGAAACCAAGAGCAGAGAGAGACAAGTAGAGAGAAACAAATGAGTTCAGAAAGGTAACAGAAAAACCGGATCATGCAGGACATTGTAAGTGATTGTTAGGATTTTGCTTTTATTCTGAGAGTGATAGAAAGTCACTGAAAAGTTCTACATAGAAAAGTGACATATTCTAGCTTGTTTTAAATCAATAACTATGGCCTTTGGGTTAAGACACTATTGTAAGGAGCAAGGGTGGATACAAGCATGTTATTTAGGAAGCTGTCATATTGATCCAGAGGGGAGATGACAGTAGCCTGGGCCAATGAAAGTACTTTATGGTGTAGTAATGATCTATTTTAACCATAAAAGCTTTTACTTTGAAAGTAAGAAAAAAATTGGTAACCCTTCATTCATAAGCTCAGTAATTATTGAGCATTTACAATGTGACACACACTAGAAGAACTGGGTATGGGTTTTGTTTGCTTTTGAGTTAGAAACAGAAGACAGAATCATAACCTTCAAGAGTTCAAATTTGTTGGTATTCTCCAGCCGAAGACCACCAGAAACAACAATAGTTGAACAAGTTGGGTCTGTGGCTTGTTGCAGTAAAGGAGAATGAGTTTGTGTGGAATCGCGGAGCCTCTCTGTTGCCCTATAGTAGAATTTGAACTTTGGTTGGGTGATTTGGGAGAGAGTTTAAGGAAGTGGGGCTTTGTTTCTGGATTGGATAGGATGTTGTGCAGAAGTAGGGGTAATTCTATGATAGATAAATTTTAACTATAGCTAGGGAAGAACTTATCCCTCCTTCATGCAACCTATGAGAACAGATGAAATGTGAAAAACGTGATGAAATAAATATCAAACATTATTGCTATTATTTTACGTGCATCAAAAACTCTACTTAAAAAGGGAATGACAACAGATAAGTTTTAATGTAGGTAAATTATACCTCAACAAAGCTGTAAAAATTTAAGGATTTGCATTTTTCTTAAAAACAAACAAAACAAAATTACCACTAGCAGCAATGATAACACAAGAGCTTAACATACAGTTCTAGCACATAAATACCACACAAGCACCTTGTTTTATATAATGCAATGACAGAAGAATAAATTATAGAGTGAAATATTGTTAGCAGTGCTGTGCTTCTTTCCTCCCTGCTAAAACTTTAATTGAAAAATCTCTTAGGTAATCAGCACTGCTTCTGAGATATTACCACACAAGTAAATGTTTCTGTTGGTAGAAAATATCCCAGTCTTATTCAAATTACTTAGTAGATAGCATTATTTGACATAACATTTTACTGTGCTTTAAGAGAGTGAATTTTATCTTTTCTTGCTTATGCTGGTATTCTCAGCTATTTTCATTCTTCTCAATATTCTTTACCATATTTTTATAATATCAATTCTACCTTGGTACATCATAATTTATTCTTCTTTATATTTTTCTTTTACTATATATGTATGTATGTATATGTATGTATGTATGTGTGTGTGTATATATATATGGCATTTTTTCAAATATGCCGAACCTAAAGAAAACATTACAATAAACATCCTCATACCTGTCACCCAACTTAAAGTGTTATCAATATGTTGCTAGTCACATTTTATATATCTTCCATTCCTTCTTTTTTGTGGGGTATTTTAAACCATAATAGATATTATTTTACTTCACTTATAAATATTATAATAATCACTACTAAAAGAATAGGGTCATTTTTATAATAATGATTCCAGAATCATATCAAATAAAAATAAGAACTATAGAAAAGGGTATTAAGTGGCAGGGGTAAGATGGTGGCATAGAGAGGTGTAGAATTTAGTTATTCCTCTAGAGCAACTAGTAAATAGCCAGGAACCACTAGTAAATTGTCTGGAACAACTGCTGGGGGACAACTGTGACTGTCCACACATTGAACACCAGCCTGGAATGGGTGGAATGGCTGAGATTGCAGCATAAAAGCTGTAAGTAAAAACTGCAGACCAGTGCCAGGAGGCCCCTCCCTCCTTGGCAGGCTGAGCTGAAAACCTTGCTGTGGGAGAAAGCAGCAGTCCCTGTTGGTAGCAAACGAATATAGCTCATCCTAGCTCCAATGGGGGTTTTAATTAACAAATGGGGAATGCTGAATACAAGCTACAAACACAGACAATCCCCTTGCAAGCAGCAAAGTACCCTGAGGTTGCTCCCGGTAGAGAGGAAGTGGGGCTGAGAAAAAAAAAAATACAGAGGCTTTTGGAGATGACTGCTTAAAATACTCCAAAAAGCATGTGCCCCAAGAAAAGGAGCATAGAAGACTGGACACTATCTGGCTGACAGGCAAAACTGGGGGGCTGGGGACTGGCTCTGAAAAGGGGCTTTCCTTCCCCTTGTTTTTCTCTCTCAACCTGAGTGGCTCAGTGGCATTTTTAGTTCTCAGCTCTCTGACCCAGGCAGGGGTGGAGTTAACAGAGTCAGAGAGACAAAGGAGTAATTCAAATGCAGAGGATAACTTCCTAGGGAGTGTATCTTCCCTAAAAGGAGGGAGGTGGGGACCAGCTCTTGTGCTGCCAGCCCCCCCTTCAGGACTCAGACCCCAGGGCCTGTGGAAAAACAGTCAAACCAGAAACAACCTAAGCTGAGAACTAAAGGTACCACACCTCTTTACAGCAGTCAAGAGTGAAAGGCTGACAGGCGCTACCTGCTGAGCAGGTTAGGAAAAGCACAGTGGCTAGAGGCCTCATGGGAAAGTCTGTCAATCTTCTAAGACACACCCTCAGGGAAACCTGATACTGAATATTGTCCCCTTCTGAGACCTGAGCCCATTCTGGCCTGGGAATATCTGATTGGGGTAATCAAGGAAACCAGATCCCTAGACAATAGAAAACTACAAATCACATTAGGAAAAATGAAGATATGGCCCAGTCAAAAGAACAAACTTACACTTCAACTGAGATACAGGAAATGAAACAACTAATCATTAATCAAACAAATCTCCTAAAACCTTCCAAAAATCAAATCAATGAGTTAAGGAAAGATATGGCAAAAGAGATGAAGGATATAAAGAAAACATTGGGCAAATATAAGGAAGAAATCAAAAGTTTGAAAAAACAACTGGCAGAATTTATGGAAATGAAAGGCACAACACAAGAAGTGAAAAACACAATGGAGGCACACAACAGCAAATTTCAAGAGACACAAAAAAACATTCAGGAATTGGAGAACAAGACACCTGAAATCCTACACACAAAAGAACAGATAAGGAAAAGAATGGGAAAATATCAGCAACATCTCAGGGAATTGAATGACAACATGAAGTACATGAATGTATGTGTCATGGGTGTCCCAGAAGGAGAAGAGAAGGGAAAAGGAGCAGAAGCAATAATAGAGGAAATAATCAATGAAAATTTCCCATCTCTTATGAAAGACATAAAATTACAGATCCAAGAAGTGCAGCATACCTCAAACAGAATAGATCTGAATAGACCTACACCAAGACACTTAATAATCAGACTATGAAACATCAAAGATAAAGAGGGAGTCCTGAAAGCAGCAAGAGAGAAGTGATCCATCACATACAAGGGAAGCTTGATAAGACTATATGTGGATTTCTCAGTAGAAACCATGGTGGCAAGAAGGAAGTGGTGTGATATATTTAAGATACCGAAAGAGAAAAACTGCCAACCAAGAATTTTATATCTGGCAAAACTGTCCTTCAAATGTGAGGGAGAATTTAAAATGTTATCTGACAGACAATGAGAGAGTTTGTGAACAAGATACCTGCTCTACAGGAAACAGTTGAGGGAGCACTACAGACAGCTAGGGAAAGACAGGAGTGAGAGGTTTGGAACACAATTTTGGGTGATGGTAGCATAGCAATATGGGTACACTGAACAAAGATGACTGAATATGGTTGAAAGAGGAAGGTTAGGGGCATATGGGACACCAGAAGGAAAGAGGGAAGTTGAAGACTGGAACTGTATACCTTAATGAAACCTAGAGTGGTCAATGATTATGATAAAATGTACAAACATGTTTTTATATGAGGAAGAACAATGAATGTCAACCTTGTAAGGTGTTGAAAAGGGGTTGGTGTTGGGGGAAAAATACGATCAATGCAAACTAGAGTCTCTAGTTAACAGAAACATTGTATTTGCTTCCTTTAATGTAACAAAGGCAATATATCAAAGCTGAGTGCCTATACGAGGGGGATATAAGGGAAGTGTATGGGATTCTTGGCACTGGTGTTGTTGTCTGACACTTTTATTGTACTCTATTTTTATCTTTTCTTTTGTTGTTTTTTAGCTTTCATTTTTTTCTTTCTTTTTCTTTTTCTTTTATATCTCTACCTTTTTTGACTCTTCCTCTTTCTTTGTGAAAGAAATGGAAAGTCCTTATATAGATAGTGGTGGTGGTGGTGGTGAATGCATAATTACGTGATTATACAGGGAACCATCAATTGTTTACTTAGGATGGAATGTAAGGTGCATGAAAAAACTGTCTTAAAAAAATGGGTTGATGGATCAATCTTGAGAACATTATATTGAATGAAATAAGTCAGACACAAAAGGACAAATATTTTATGAGCTCACTGATAGGAACTAATTATAATATGTAAACTCATAGACATGAAATATAGGTTACCAGGATATAGAATTATGTTAAAGAATGGGGAGTGGTTGCTTCATATGAGCTGAATGTTTAACTAGGTTGAACTTAAGTGTTTGGAAATGGACAGAGATGACAGGTTATTGTGAGAATAACTAACAGTGCTGAATGGTGTGTGAATGTGGAGGAAAGGGGAAGTTTAGAGTCATGTATGTCACCAGAAGAAAAGTTGGAAGTTAAAACATGGGAATGTATAACACAGTGATTCTTGTGGTAGTGATTCTTGTCTGTGATAAACTATACAAGTATTAGAAATTTCTTTCATGAAATAAAACAAATGTATGACACTAGCTAGAAGTTAATGAGAGAGAAGCATATAGGGTAAAAATGTACCTATTGCAAACTGTATACTACAGTTAGCAATATTTTAACATTATTTCATCAACAGTAACAAATGTACTATACCAATACTATGAGTCAATTATGCTGTGAGGGGGGGTTAGGGGTATGGGAGGATTTGAGTTTTCTTTTTTCTTTTTTATTTCTTTTCTGGAGTAATGAAAATGTTATAAAATTGAAAAAAAATTAATTGTGGTGATGAAAGCACAATTATATAAAAGTACCATGAACAATTGATTGTACACTTTGAATGACTGTATGGTATGTGAATACTCTCAATAAAATTGAATTAGAAAAATAAGAACTCTAGTATCATCTAATAACCAGTCTATTATCAAATTCCCTCAATTATCTCAAAGATATTTTTAGTTCCTGCCTCTTTTCCTCTGTTTTCTCTTTCTCCTTGAATGATCTTCTATACTATTTTCCTCTTCCTTATTTTCTGTATTCTTTCAGCAAAATTGTCTTCACCTGTACTTCAACCTTGCTATTGAATTTTTAAAATTAGTATATATATGTAGTATATTTCTAACTGCTTTTTCTTTTTCCTTTTCCTGCCATTGATGCAAAATTTTCTCTTTTCTCAAAATTTTTAAGTTTTCTGCTCTTTCAGAAATTATCTCTATTTTCTCTCTTTTTTTTTTTTTTTTTTTTACATTATTCTCCAATTTGCTTCTTTAATTTACCTTGGACATTTTCACACCAATACAGACAGGCAATTTCAAACTTACAGGACAGTTGCAAAAATAATGCAAAACCCACACAGAGAACTCCAACATACCCTCCACCCAAATACACGGATCCACCAACTTATAGTATTTTGCCACATTTTGTCATATCTGTCTACCTGTTTATACCTACCTGTCTATTTTCTAAACATTTGAGAGTAGGTTTTATATATCGTGCTCCATAAACACTTAATACCTCTATGTACATTTCCTTAGAACAAAGATATTCAATTATCTAACAACCTTAAGTACAGTTATCAAGTTCAAACATAAAGCTTACAGTCTATACTGCAGTTTTCTCATACATCGCAAAAAAGTCCTTTTGGGCATTTCCTCCTCTATTATTAGATCCAATCCAGGATCATGTATTGCATTCAGTTGTCATTCTCTCTCTTTTTAAAATGTTTATTTTAATAACATATATACAACTTAATATTTCCTAGACATACTTAATTTTTATTGCAATAGAGGTTCCCATTGTCTGGGAAGTAGGAAGCAGACAGAGCTGGGTGGTAGTCAAAGGGGGCTTGAGCTTTACCTGTCGTGTTCTAATTTTTTAGGAGACTGGAGTTGTGAATTGTTTGCAGAATTAAAAATGAATAAATAAATAACAATAAACAGACTGTGTATTACCTGAAGGGCACAAGCTTGTGCTAGGAGGCTGTTTTCTGATCCTTTGAAGTTCAGGATGGGATTCAGGGTATAAGTATCCCCCTGCTCAAAAGTGGGACCTTGGGGATCTGAAAGGGTGAGGTCTACCAAGGAATCTGAGAAAGCCCAGCAGAAAGGAAGGTCATTTTTCCCTTTGGAAGGCCCCTGAAATTGCCTTTCCTGAGACATCCCACCTGCCAAGTGTGAGAATGAGATTAAGTTTAGCTTTCACACAGGACAGGTGTGCCTAGCAGGGTGGGGCAGTTAAGGAATTGGTAGAAGGTTAAAAAGACAAACTAATCCACAGTCAGTCCCCCTGCTTATCTGCCCACTAGCCACAGTCAGTCCCCCTGCTTATCTGCCCACTCTCTACTATCCTTGCAGGGTGGAGCCTCGGAATAGAGGTTCTCAAAATAGCCTCATAACTTGTTACCAAACTAGCCCAGACTGGCTCTAAAGAGGCCTGGGCATACCCATTATGGTCAGGGGTGGAGATTTGTTCCAAAGGTTCCTAATGTTGCAAATTTGCGCAGAAACATATTTCAAATATTTCCAATTTGGGCGGGCTGCATGTTTCAAATTTGCGCAGGCTAGTTAGGCTTGTCGAATAGAATGTAACCTCTGGAGTATCCAGCCAATGGAGAAACAGGGGAGGGACTTGCGGTTAGGTTTAGGAAATAAATACTGCTGAATCTATTGTTCTGGGCACCAACTCCACATTTGGTTGGGCGCCCATTCTTGCAAGATCGTGAATAAAGTCTTTTCTTCTCCACAATCAGGTGGGCGTTTGTTCCCTGTTAGGAACAGTGCTTGTTTCTCACACAAGTAGACCCATTTAAAATAGCATTCTCAGATCCAGTGGGATATAGAGAAGAAAGTTTATCCCCTGACTTCTCAGAGTCCAGATGCTTTTTCTTTTAATTTTTTAAAATTATGAAATATGTCAAATATCAAGACTGTTCTTTCAAAGCAGCCTGTATAACTACCACTCAGTTATTCAAATCTTAATGTCATATTTGCTTCCAATTTTTTTTTCATTTTATTGAGATATATTCACATACCATGCAGTCATACAAAACAAATCGTACATTCAATTGTTCACAGTACCATCACATAGTTGTACATTCATCACCCAAATCAATCCCTGACACCTTCATCAGCACACACACAAAAACAATAAGAATAATAATTAAAGTGAAAAAGAGCAATTGAAGTAAAAAAGAACACTGGGTACCTTTGTCTGTCCGTTTGTTTGTTTCCCTCCCCCATCCCTCTACTCATCCATCCACAAACTAGACAAAGTGGAGTGTGTTCCTTATGGCTTTCCCAATCCCATTGTCACCACTCATAAGCTACATTTTTATACAATTGTCTTCGAGATTCATGGGTTCTGGGCTGTAGTCTGACAGTTTCAGGTATCCACCACCAGCTACCCCAATTCTTCAGAACCCAAAAAGGGTTGTCTAAATTGTGCATAAGAGTGCTCAGCAGAGTGACCTCTCGGCTCCTTTTGGAATCTCTCTGCTACTGAAGCTTATTTCATTTCCTTTCACATCCCCCTTTTGGTCAAGAAGATGTTCTCCGTCCCACGATGCCAGGTCTACATTCCTCCCCGGGAGTCATATTCCACGTTGCCAGGGAGATTCACTCCCCTGGGTGTCTGATCCCACGTAGGGGGGCAGGGCAGTGATTTCACCTTTCAAGTTGGCTTAGCTAG
This sequence comes from Choloepus didactylus, assembly GCF_015220235.1. Taxonomy (NCBI): domain Eukaryota; kingdom Metazoa; phylum Chordata; class Mammalia; order Pilosa; family Megalonychidae; genus Choloepus; species Choloepus didactylus. The sequence goes on from NC_051308.1 coordinate 23,909,509, forward strand.
AGAGAGAGCGCCACATCTGAGCAACAAAGAGGCATTCGGGAGGAGGCTCTTAGGCACAATTATAGGGAGGCCTAGCCTCTCTCCGCAGCAACCGTCTTCCCAAGGGTAAAACCCATGGCAGAGGGCTCAACCCATCAAACCACCAGTACCCCATGTCTGTGGTCATGTCAGCAACCATCGAGGTGGGGTAGGCCAACACCCCTGCATTTCTATTTTCTCTTAATTCTTTCTTCTGTTTCCTTGTTTATTCTGGACCCTTTCTTTCATGCTAGAGACTTTGCTTCATTCTGTAGTGATTCCTGATAGTCCATCTAAGGCATATTTCATCAAATCTAAGATGGCATCAATTATAAAATGTATCACTATTTATGTACCAAAACCAGAAAAAAAGCCATTGCCAGTTAAATTAAAATAAATTACAATAAAATTACAGTCTAATAATTAAAAAGTATTAAGAGCTGGTTGGAAGTTGTGTGTTTATAAATGGGGTTTTTCAAATCCTGGGGTTCTCTTTAAGGTAATAATGAATGCCAAGCCAGGTGTTTGTTGGAGAAATCAAATATCACTTTTCTTAAAACTTTTCTTTCCAAAGCATAAAGATTGATTTGCTTGTCCAATTCTATTTTTAAGCACATACCTATATAACTTACACTTATTTTCAAAAATGAAGCTGTAAATATTTTAGAAAGAGAAGACATGGAAACAATACCCCATTAATAGGCAATTGACTTATATAATTTGTTAGATAACTTATGCAAATTCATTTTATCATCAAGTTTAACTTATTTAATAAAAACATTTCTAAAATATATTTCCCACTTCTCCATTTTTCCTACAGTAGTATCCTGACTATAACTTAACTTATAGATCATTATGAAGAACAAAAGTTGTTATAATAGTGTAATAAACAGAAATTTATTCTCAGGAGCTACTGAGGTTTATAATGCCATATACTCTTTCCTACATATCCCCAACTTTCCATGCCTTTTGAATTATGTCAATTTTTTTCCAGTTTCTGCACCTTTCCTTAAAATCAACTGCGACTTTTTACTGTTCTCTGCTTTCTGAAATTGGCCCCTAATTTGCTTTCTAATTTGCTGTCTTCTGAGAAACCACATTGCCACGCTTCTAGATTGTGTTTAAAATAAGAGTAAGTAAACTCAGAAAGACCTAAGAAGCTTCTCTAGCATTCAACTGCATGGACTTTGTGACACTGGTTTGGGTACTTATCACAGTTATTAGTCAGTCAGTTCTTTACTACGAACTTGCCAAAATACTGAATTGAATATATGATCATATAATTTAGCTGTTAATTCAATTTACATATATCCCTGTTTCCATGTTTCTAAGATTTCTCTAATTCACTCTTTGGAAAATAATTGTCTTAAATCATTTATATATGTGGAAGAAATAACTGTATTTATTTCAGTAAAGTACTAAATATTTTATTACAGTTAATTGTTCTAAATGAGTCTAATCACTCAAACAAAATTTACAACACTGCATGTACAACTTCAAATCTGTTCACCAAGTCTTATATTTTAGAACTATTGGGTTAGAACTAAAGATCTATGGATAATTCAGTAAATTCTGCCTAGTGTATTCTGGAATGTTTGAGGAGCATGTCACTTCTGATATCACATTTCTTTGGACCCTAATAGAGCACTGAACTCTTAAAGAGCATCAAAATGACTCCTAGTCCAAATTCTCCATGGAAAACTGACTGGCTGGAAATTCCAACAAGAGCCAATGCTGAACTCAAGGTAAAAATTCTTCTGACCTCTGAAACCCCTAGTTCTGGCTCTTAAGACCTCCAAATGCTTGGATGAGGAATTGGAACATAGAACTAACTATAAGGAGGGTAAATATGGAAACAGTGATTCCATTTGCACAGTCACAATTCTTCTGGTTGAAGCTTAGTTATCTAATCCAGTAACTTCATTTATCTTAAAATAAAAAAGAGTAGATAATGAATTCAAAAGGCTTATGACCAACTACTATACTATAAACAGATGTGGCAAAATCAATGCACTAATTCTAATGAAATACTTCAGTTCTAAAGATAAGAATTTGGACTAAGAACTTCAACATCACCTTTATTGGAGTTTCTGGCATGAAGTCTGTTCTGTGAAGTTCTGACTGCCAGCCCCCACAGTAGCATAAGTCAATTCCTTATGATAAATCTCTCTCTCTGAGTATGTACGGTTTGATTCTTTGGAGAATCCTGACTTATAATACAATGATATATCAATATCTTTTTGCCCATTTTTAAATTGCGTTATTTGTTTTCTTATTACTGAGTTTTAAGTGTGGTTTTTATCCAGTATGTGATAAGTCCTTTATCAATATGGGATTTACAAATAATTCCTCCAAGCAACATCTTTTTTTTTTTTTTCATTCTTTCATGGATTGTGCTTTTGATGTTGTAGCTAAAAACTTATTACCAAAACCAAGTTCACATAGATATTTTCTTTTGTCTTCTCCTTGAAATTTTAAAGGTTCACATTTTACATTTACATTTATAAACTATGTTGAGTTAATTTGGGCAAAATGTATAAGGTTTATGCCCAAGTTCTTTTTTTTTTTTTTTTTTGCATATGGACATCCAATTTTTCCAGCACTGCTAATTTTAAGACTGTTCTTTCTCCATTGAATTGTCTTTACTCCTTTGCCAAGAATAAGGTGGTTATATGAGAATCTATTTCTGGACTCTGTACTTTGTTCCATTAATTTATGTGTCTATTCTTTTGCCAATACCATGCTTTCTTAATTATTGTGGCTTTATAGAAAATCTTGAAATTGGATAATGGGAGTCCTCCGAATTTGTTATCTTCAGTGTTGTGCTGGCTATTCAATGTCCTTTGCCTTTTCTATAAATTTTAGAATCAGTTATTGATATGTATGCCATAGCTAGTTGGGATTTTGTTTGGAATTGCACTGATCAATTTGGGAAGAAAGGACCTCTTAACAAATAGTGAGTCTTCTGATCAATGAATAAGAACTCTCTCTCCATTTATTTAGAGCTTCTTTGAATTCTTGTACAGTGTTTGTAGTTTTCCACATTCAGATCCTGTGCATATGTTGTTAGATTCACACCCAAGTTCCTACTGTTTTGTTGCTGATGTTACTGTAATGACATTTAAAAACTTTTTTCAAGTTCCAATATTTTCATAGTTGGTTTACTGGAAAGAATTTGAATTTGTTCAATGATCTTCTATCTTCTGAACTTTCTATATTTGCTTATTAGTTCCAGGAGTTTTTGTGTGTGTTTAATTTTATTTGGAGCTTTCTACATAGACAATTATGTCATCTGTAAATACACACAGTTTTACTTATTCCTCTCCAAAATGGATAAATTCATTTATTTTTCTTGTCCTATTATTCTCGTGAGGACTTCCATTATGATGTTAAATAGGACTAGTAAGAGAGATCATCTTTGCCTTGTTTCTGATCTTAGAGAAATTTTTCAGTCTCATAATTAAGTACGATGTTACTGTGAAGTAGGCATTTCATATATACTATCCCCAGTTTTTTAGTTTTTTTAATCATGAATAACAGTTGAATTTTGTCAAATGTTTTTTCTGCATCTACTAATATGACCATATCATATCAGGTGATTTATTTATGAATGTTGAAATAATTTTGTTTTTCTGGGATGAACTCCACATGGCCATATATATTTTACTTTTTATATATTGCTAGATTCTATTTGCTAATATTTTGCTAAAGGTTTTGGCATCTATTTTATTAGATTTTGGTCTGTTTCTTGTAATATCTTTAGCTGCTTTTTGTATATATGCATTTAATGTTAGAAATTTCCTTACCATATATAAAAGGACAGAAATGGTGCAAAGTATGTTCTCAGATCACAATGGAATTAAAATAGAATTAAAAACAAAAAGATATCTGGAGAATAATAAGCTATTTAGAGATTAGACACACCTAATAACACACATTGGTCAAAGAAGAAGTCTCAAGAAAAATTTAAAAATATTTTGAGCTAAGTTAAAATGAAAACACAACTGTTTAAATTTATGGAAGTCATCAAAGCAGTGCTTAGAGGGAAATTTATAACATTAAATGCATATATGAGAAAAGAAGAAAGATCTAAAATGAATAACCTATGCTTGCCCATTAAGAAACTTAGAGATAGAAGAAATTGAAGCCAATCAAGCAGAAGAAAGAAAATAATATAATTAGATCAACAAATCAATACAATGGAAAACAGAAAAACAATAGGGAAAATCAATGAAACCAAGAGCTAGCTCTTTGCAAAGATCAATAAAATTAGTACACTGCTAGGCAGGCTAAACAACAAAAGAAGACCCAAGATACCAGTATCAGAAACGAAAGAGGGGTCATCAATACTAATCCCAACAATGTTAAAAGGATATTATGGGAATTATATGAACAACTCTTGGACCAACAATTTTATAATGTGGATGATACGAACCATTTCCTTGTAAGACACAAACTACCAAATTCATTCAAGGAGAAACATAATCTAAATCACTCAGTATCTATTAAAAAATATGGTCTATCTTAGCAAATGTTCATTATGAGCTTTAAAAGAATGTGTATGCAGATGTTCTGTTTAGTTTTGTATTGTCAGTGGAGTATTCTGTAGTCATCAATTAGGTCAAGTGATGTTTATGTTATCTTCATCCCTACTGATTTTCTGCCTGCTTGATCTCTCAATTACTGACAAAAGGGTGATGAATCCTCAAATTATAACAGTGGCTCTGTCTGTTCCTCCTTGCAGTTCTTTCAGTTTCTGCCTCAGGTGTTTTTTGATACTCCGTCATTAGCTGCATAAACATTTAGGATTCGTATGTCTTCTTGGAGAATTGACCCCTTCATGGAGAATTGACCCCTAAATCACTATATAATGCCCACTTCATTAGTAAAGCACACTTGATTTTAATCCTTTGCTAGACTTGACCACAAGTGTTTGAGCAAAAATGAAAACAGATTTGCTTAGGTAAAATTCATTATCTGACTTTTAAAAGGAAACTTAATCTTGAGGTATTTTCTCATGCAAATAAGAACTCACAAATGTATTATAAAATTGTTTAATTGTTTTATAAAGAACCCAAGGAACAAAATAAGCATCATTTCCAAAACACACTAAACATTGTTTACCTGAATGATTTTAGTATTAATTCCTCAGAAAGCCAGAAGGAATAATATTTTGCAGCAATATAATTAGTGTAGTTCTTCTGAGTAAGGGGAAAGTGGGTGGGAGGGGTCTGTTTCAGACATGGTTATTTACATAAGTTGGACAAATGTGTGGTCATCCATCTGAACCCTTGAATAACACTCTTTCTGTACAGCTTTTATCTCCACTGTCTTAGGCTTCGCACCTAATCATGCACAGACTTGCTTTCCGAAACCTGTGTACCAACTTGTAACAATGATGTTCTTCATTCCCTTACTCCCAATTTTTTTTTTTTTTTTTTTTTTTTTTTTTTTTTTTTAATTCCTGTGAGCTGTCATAACTTCCACTTGATTGGATGTCTTGGAAAAACTACTCTGGAAATAATGCTGAAAGTGCTGTGAATCTCAAACAACACGCTGAGATTGCCCATCTCCCCACCTAGAGATGTGCCTATTTGCCTCACCCCTCATCCAACTCCCTCTTCCTGCTGGGCCTTTGCTTCTCAGTGACCCACCATGTGTTACATCCAAGTGCTACTGATACGTAGCAGAAGACAATGACCACGGTTAAAGTATCAAACCAAAAGGTCAGTCTGCCTAAAACTGAGAAGCAGGTGTCTTTTCAATAGTATCTTTAAAAGTACCTTGATCTCAAATCTGAGCACAATTCTCATCACCTACAGCTCCATTCAACATACTCAGATGCAAATTCTTCATAAATTAAACATCTTTAAGAATGAAAAAAGAAAATGTTTAATTAAGAAATCTTCTTGAAAGTAAATCTTTTTGACTAAATGAATGCAAAGGATAAAGCAAGGGAATATATATGATTTCCTGAATGCCTACCATGTGCCAGGTGTTGGGTTGGATATTCTGTATAGATTCATTCATGCTTTACTTAACCATCAGCACAATCTTGCATGTTTTAATGTTCTGCATACTTCTGAACTAGGGAGAGGAATTACACACATGGTCATAGCATTGAACGCTCAAAATCAGGCAAGGGAAAACAAAAGGACTGATAAGGTGTGATTGATAATAAAAAGAAATGGGCACCAACCACTCATGTCTGCCATTCTCCTGCCCTGGGATGCAGGCAGAATTCTCACAAACTCTGCTGGCCGCATTTCAGGGAACAGTCATAAACTATGACGTCCGGGGCTTAGCACCCCACGTTCCATTGTGGGATCTATCCTAACAGTTCAGTGTGTAGTGAACAGGTCAAGTACACACTACAGCAGTGGCACCTGGTTACCAGCCCCAGCCTCCCAGTGTGCTCCTGAACTACTTACTGTCTGAAGGTCTGTGCATTGGAAAACAGACTGCTCTGCATCTCTCCAAGGAAAAAGCTAAATTCTCCAAAGACTTACTAAAAGAAGCAGGGATATGATTGTGAATGTTAACCTAATTTAGTTTAAAAGATATTGTACTGTTTTTACTGCTGGAGAAATGACTATATTCAGCACACCTCTTCGCCGAGAGAGGACTTGGATTGTTTTTCAGTATTAAGGGAGTTAGATGAGGAGCACCACGCTATTACTCTCCCTTTCCTCTATTGGCAAGTAATCAGGGAGATATACAAACCATTAATTCCCGTGCAATATATTTAACCTTTCCCTAACAACCTAAGAAATAAAAGCAGTTAATATTAATAATTACTGAGAGATGAACTTCCAGTTGAGTTCCGTTAATTGTAAACATGAATAAGAGGTTAAATACCTGAGTCTAGATTCAAAATTTGAGTTTCTTTTTGATATGATGAGATTTACATTTCACTCTAAATACTATCTTATACCACAGAAATACTGTGCATCAGATTCCTTAAAAATATATTTATTCAGAAAAGGCATAAAATAGTTATTTTATGAGGAATATATTAAATTATTTGGGAAGAGTAGGGAATTGATACTGCATGTGAGCTGCCTATTGGAAGGAAAGACTATGCAGTTATCTGAATAAGTCAATAAAAAGAGTGAAGGAGAACAACTACTAGGAGGAAAGGTGAGTTATTGCTATCTCTCTCTGCATTTATTTTCCCATATAAAGTATGAGAGAGAAACAAATTACAAAGATAGCCTATGATTTTCTTTTAGAACAAGATTGAGTCTTACTATTGAATGCTGTGTATCTTAGTCATCATTTGTAAAATGGATTTAAAGAATGGGTTAAACATAATAGGTTTAAAAATAGCAGCATGCATCACTTTTCTTTTTTAGATAAATTATATACATATATTCATGTTTCATATATTTTTAATATTTAGGATAGCTTATTAAAATTAAATTATGGGAATGGTAGAATTAAGAGATAGATTTTAACACTACCTGAATTAAATATTCATGATACTTTTAAATGAAAAGCTGTAAAATTATTTCTAAGATCAAGTTTCCATAAGTCTGCTATTAAGACTTGTGTTGACTGCTAGCATTGTTAAAAAAGATGAAGACCAAGATATATTTAAATCTGCCTATACTGAAATGTTTTAATGATGATAAGCTCATATGAAGTAATTAGATTTTCAAAATTTTTTCTTATTTTAAATATATTTCCATATTGGAAATGTTATGGAATGGACCAGAAAGAGTTTTAAAAATTTTTTTTTTTTTTTTTTTTTTCAAAAACACACTTACATTAGTTAGCTACAGCTACATAAAAAAGATCTCCAAAACTTAGCAGCTTAAATCAATAAGCATTTACTATCTCACACAGTTTCTGTGGGTCAAGAATTTGGTAACAGCTTAGTGGGTAGTTTTGGCCCATAATCTCTAATAAGTGGAAGTTGAGCTTTGGCCAGGGATGCTACCATCTGCAGAGTTGACTGGGGTGGCCAGTACTCCAAGGAGGCTCACTCATGTGCCAGGCATATTGGTGCTGCCTGGCAGCAAGAGGTCTCTCTTCTCTCCAGAAGGCTACGTGAGTGTCCTCATAACATGGCAACTGGTTTCCCCCATAGCAAGTTATCCAAGAGAAAGAGGTAGAACCTGCAATACATTTTATAACCTAGCTTTAGAATTCACTCTCCATTATTTCCCCAATATCCCCGTTTTTATATAAGTCAGCTGTGTCCATGTGAGAGAGAAGGACACAAGGGCATGAATGGCAGAGGGTGAGAATCACGGGGGACTGTCTTCAAAGCTGGCTACTACAACTGTGTATCTTTATTTTATGACCATTTAAAAGCTTTTCCTAGCCACCCCCAAATAAACAGGATAATAAATAGAAAAGCATTTGAAAATTCACTGAGCTCACTCATTCCATTTGTATCATGTCCTAGATCAATATTTCTTAAAGGTTTTTTATTTTTCTGATAGCATTAGTGTTGTCTAAATTCTTAAAGATTTATTAAAACAGCTTTATGTTCAACAAACATTTACCATCTACTAAGTGACCATTACGCTCTTAGGATAGGGGTCACAAAACTAGTATGGAACATCTCATGGCTAGGTGGTAGAGAACCATATGTAACAGTGGGAGAAATGTCTCATCCCATCTCCACCCTGAAACTTGGAATGAGTACCTTCATGTGGTAGGGGTGAGAAATATCTTTAAAATAAGGTGATAATTGGGGTGAGGATAGGAACAGAAAAAAGACATATTATCAGGGTCATATTTTGGCCAGATTTGTTTATCTAAGAGCCACTGGAAATCACAAATTCCAGTGTCTCTTCATTGTATTTTGAATTGTCTCCTTCAAAAATTGCCTCTTTTATACTTAGAGTCCATAATTGCAGTAGTTTATTTCAATTAATAAATAAATCTCCACATCAAGAGTGGGAATTTTTCAGTGTTATATTGAAATTCTTAGAGGATGAACACTTATACCTTTTATGGTGTTCCTAATTGTACAGGAGATCAGACCGGGAAAATATTTCTTCTTATTAACATCTCTACTCTGAATAAGAAATACATGATTAAATTTCTTACAATTCTCTCAATAGCTTACAAAATTATATGTAATATTTGAATACCTCCTTTGAGGATGTATTTACTTGACATATCCCCTTAGAAGCTAATTTAAACTTTTAATGTCTTTATTGTTTTCCCTTATTAGAAAAAGTAAGGCATGCTTGGGAAACTTCAAACAGTAGAGAGATGTATAAAATAGAAAATGAAAGTGCTCTGAAATTGGAGTGGGAGTCAGGGTCAAGGAGATTTATGTGGCACACGATTTTTGGTGATACTTTTTTAATGCAATTCATTTGCATATGTTTTGAAAGAGCTGCTTTGATTGAGCAAAGAATAGAAATTAAAAAGAAGTCCCAGCCTTTTTAAAAAGTATTTTAATGAAGGCAAGAGAAGACACGTGGAGTAGAGGGATGACAAACATAAAACCAGAGTTAGGCAAGAGCTGAGCAATGTCAGGATGGTGGCTTTGAGGACGCATACATATTCTGAATCCTTGAGAATACAGGGAAATAACGCTGGCTGCAGAAGAATTGTCATTGTGGATGAACTACATAGATGCAGAAATACACTGAACAGGCAATAAATTGTTGCACAAATAGTGCAGGAAGGGAGATAATGGCTCAGGGTGGCCTAGAAGAGGAGTTCCTTGAATGCAGGATTTTTGTGTCCCTTGTTCATCACTGAATCACCAGTATCCCAAACAACTCCTGGCCTCTAGCAGGCACTCAATAAATGCTTGTGAAATAAAAGAATGAAAAATTAATGAATTGGAACTTAAGAGTACCTTAAAGAGCTATTTAGTGCCCAATGCCAGAGTTTAAAGAAAGCTTTTCATTCAGGCCGATGTACCATAAATGATAATACCAGTAGTGTAAGATTCTCAAACAAACCTACTTCCAATGCTTTGGTTTGAAAGTTTCCTTCCTTTCATTTCCTATATCATTATGTGGCCCTAAACCATCATTGTGGATGGGTTTTAGCTATATCATAAAAGAAGAAAAGAGAGTTCATAAAAATGTCTTTGGATATGTACTTTTATATCTACTTTATGTTTAATGATTTTTTAATAATTTTAAAATAATTCTAAAATCATACCATTTGGATATGAACTCTAGGAAAAGAAGCAAGCATACTTTAGAGCCAAGCCCCAGTAGACTTTAAATTTCTTAAAGGCAGCTGCTGTGTCATAATCACTTGCATAACCCTGTTCACCTTCATAGGCTCTAAAGATCCACTGAATGACAGAATGCAGACAGGAGCTCATCAATCTTCTGAATTTTCACAAGAACAGCTCTCTAGAATTTTTACTATATCTAACTCTGAATGACTTTTGCCTAAAATAAAATTCTCATAATTTATTTTTTGGGAAATAAACTGTCCATTAATTCAATAGTTATTGCCAAAAATGATTTCTACCATTAGTAAAGTTAAAATCCTGAAAGAAAAAACAAAACTGTTCACAGGTGTAAGTCAGATCTAGATTGAGCCAGCAGCCAGGCCTAGAATTGCTCATCACTTTATTGTCTCTTGTCCTATTATGGAGATGGAACTGGCCCCTATTCTTTACCTCCCATCTTCCATGCCCCCCCGCCCCATGCCAACAAGTTTCCCTGGCAGAGAACCACTTTGGAGATCATTTAAAAATGCATTTTTTCAAACCTATCCAATTGAAACTTTTGCATGTTAACATGAAATAGCTATACACTTTTATTGCTCTGGCCTCTCAGCATCAGATTGCAGATGTCTCCTCAACAATTGGCTTAATGAAGTTTAGAGCAACCATCCTCTCTCCCACATACAGAACTATTTTTAAGACTTATGTTAATGTGTTGTTCTCTTCACTTTTACTGAATTTACTCCTGTTTAACATTCATTTTGCAGTGATATCTTTAATGAAAAAAAACACAAGTGTCATTTTCAGGAGAGAACATTTCTCAACACCCATTAAATAATCATGCATATATTAGCCAAGGTACAGAAAAATGTTCATGTTTGGTTTCAGTCATTCATCTGGGTCATGCCAAACTACTTCTAATCAGAAGAACATTTGCTACCAGTATACATGATTGTTGACATTATTTTCTATTTACATAAAGAACTGTCTGTAACTTCTTTCATCTCCAAGGCTTCTTCCTGCCCGAACCTTTTATAGCCAACATTTACTTTCACTTCCCATGTGCCATTGCATGTGGATCCTGTCCTGGAAGCCTTCCATGATACAGCGGAAGCATGGATGGAGCATTTATTTATGCTGGAATCCATCTTTAAACAACTATCTGTATGAAATAATTCACAGATTAAAATAATCTGCCACATGAAACATAACTTGAAGCCCAGGGCTATCACTGAGTATTTCATAAATTAATAAAGAAAACAAATCTGGATTTATAGAATGTTATTTTTTTTTTTTTTATATTCTTAGAATGTACTTTCTCTAAAAGTATGGATTGGTTCTACTACTAATGGAAAACTACAAATTGTTATTTTTTTAAAATAGAAGGGATTAATTGAAATAAATATCATGACTCAAGTTTAATTGTTAATAAACTGAATTTAAGTGAAGGACCCTATTTACCCATAATCAATACAATACAGTTTATATTGCCAAAAGAACATTTTTAAAGCTAGGATTTAATTTGGCTCTGGTCCCTTACACCATTTCTACCTTTGAAATTTCTTTTCTTGCTCCATCCTACATATTGCTGCCTGATTATTTTTGTTTTCAAGACTTATTGCAATACAAAATTGACTATTCATGTTCATTTTTCAATTTCCACAAGTGAATTTTAAAGAATAGGTAATTCGACCCATATCTCTACTGCTTACCAATGTTACGTGGTGTAAGGCAACTTTTAAAAATTCTCTGACTTCATGTCTTTCATCTATAAAACAAAAAGAGGTAGTACCTTCTAACTAATTCATTTCTGATATGGCTTTTAGTAACTTTTGTTATGTATTTCTGTCAAATCATAGCAGTGATTTTAGGGTACTGAAGACAATTGGACACTGTAGAAATAAAGGCTGTAGTTACAGGTCAACTGGCATCCCAGCAGAAAGACAGAGATGGAATACTACAAAAGGCAAACCTAAGAATTCACAAAAGTCTATCAGGGGCCATTTAATGGGTGTGAATTGGCCTGGATATCTCTAAGGTGTGTGGGCTCTTTCAATATTATAACTTAACTTGTGTAATTGTGAACATTGGTCTTTCTACGGATGTCCCTGCTCCACCCCAAATGACAAGCACAGGAGGCTTGTCAGGTACATAATAGATTTTTTTGTTGGGGATTCGTAATTGGTGGGGGAGATACCTCACAAAACCATACAATGGATAATTTAAAATAAAGTATAGAACTGTCTTTCAATTTTCTACTAATCATTCTTCGGCCTTTCTCCTGACTTCAGGCACTCTTAATGTCTCCTACTGCTCTTTACACCAATTCCTGTTTTGTTTGTTTCTTTCTCGGGCAGAGAATTTGTCCATCTCCTTCTAGTCTGCTTCACACCCATGCCTTGAGTCCTCACTTTGGACAGTCAAGTGACATTTCATGGGATTTTTCTAAATAAAGACCATTCTTTCCCTAAGAACAACCCTGGCTTCAACTATTGAAAATAGTAATTTTCTTAATGCCTCTATAAAAATAGTATTCTTAAGAAATATGTTCATGTCGAATAGATATAGTCTTAAATGTTTAAAATGGCAGGCCTCTATTTTCTGAAATTATCCATTAAGCAAACCTAGATAAAGATGACATATTAATAGTATGTTACTAAAATTATCACAGATATTGGTAGAAAGGAAAACGACTGTTTTTGAATGCTGTGTCAACTGTAACTGGCCTTTTTCCTGTAGTCACTGCTGTCTACAAAATTTTACTCCTAAAGGTTCCTTCTATTGGTGAAGCAGTGCCCTCTTCAGGCAAAATTGCCTGAAGTATTATTTCTCCCTAGAGAAATACATTTGGGTTCATTGATATTTTCATGAATTTAATTTGTTAGCTCAAGACCTATGCAAAATAAAGCATACACAAACAAAACTCTAGGAAATAACTAAAACAAATTTTACCTTAATCTAGTTAAATTTAAATGAATTACCGAAGTTGTGCACTTGTTTACAAGGCTAAAATATGTGATCTTTTAACTCTAAAATACCATGAACTATAAAACCAAAGATGAAGAAGACAATATGTCAGACTTATACAATTTATCAACTCATTAAAAATTATTTTAAAAAATATGAATTAGATCCAGGATGTTCAAAATTGTTTTCTACTCTTAGTTATAAACAGTGAGGTGTTGTTAGCTGTTACTGAACTGAGAACAAATGTGAATCTAATCACAAAGAGTTGCACTTCTAAACATTACTTAATTAGCCTAGTGCATTATTTTAAAAATTAATAAAATTTCAATATGGTGAGGAGAGATCAAGTGTTTTTAATTCTATCAAAAGGAAATGTGTTATAATTAAAGGCCAGCTCTACTGCATTATTCTTAAAAAGAGAGTAGAAGTTGCTCAACTGTGTCAGAAATCTCTTCCATAAATTTCATTTAGGTCTTGGTTCCTGATTCTTTTCATTGTAGATAGCCTTTCTGGAAATGAAATGATCCTGTTAATTGACAGCAAATTCCCACAAAACACTTTTAAAGAGCATACTTTTTATAAAATTAGATTGTACTATCATATAATATAAATTGTTCATCTTGTTCATTCTATGTATAAAATCTTTTAAATTGCCCTCATGTAATTCCTCAATCACATCCCGTATGATAATTTTAGAGTCACAGCTCTCAGCAAAGGATTTCAAGTTATTCACTCTGGGAGGAAAAATGTGATGCCTCCCAACATGAGAAAAATCATTGTTAAGTCTGGAGAAAGAAAATACTAGGTGCCTATAATTAAGTCCTGCCCAAAATATAAAGAGAGAGAGTCAACTGTCAAAAATTAAATAAATAATTGGGTCAGAAAAATATTTCTGTGAATGCAGTTTACAAGAATGTGCAAATTATAGAAGAGAGCAGATATCAAGTTAAACCTTTTTAAAATGACCAGTATTAGAGTTTTGTTTGAATCATGTTCCTGATAAAATCATGCTCAGTTTAACTATGTTTGGTCATACAAAATGGGTGAAAATTAATCTGCAAGCTCGAGAATTAATTAAAAACTGTTGTATTGCAAAACTAATTTGAGTGAAGAATAGGTTGGGGAATATTGGCTTAGATCAGAAGAGGCTGAGAGAAGAACACTAAATTTGGAATGGAATACACTGGGTTCAAGTTACATTTTCCTTAGCAACTCACATAAAGCAGTTTTGATTCATAAGACATATAGATTTTTGAAGCCAGACTTTGGGATTCAACATCAGCTCTGCTCTCTACTAACTCTTTACTAGTCTGGACATTTGCTGCTTCACCTGTGTTTCTTCATCTATTAACAGAGATATAATTCTTATCTCTCAGGGGTGTTGGATGGATTAAGTCAGACAGCATATCGAGATTCTGTACCATAATGCTTGACAATAATAAACATTCAATAAATGTCAGTTCTATTTTTCCGTTCTTCCCCTTCACTTTTGGAATCTTACATTTCCTAATTCTTTAAAATATGAGATATAAATAAAGCTAATAAAAATAAAGCCAGTATAGTACTAAAATAATTAATAAAACATATAACGTCACAGGAAAATACTTTGCAAATTGTAAAGCTATGTCACACTCCTGAATTTTTTAATTTGTAGGATGATCAAGACAAAGTACATGAGATCACCTAGGGAGTAAGTCTTATGAAGCCTTTAAATTTAACTTCCACTTTAGAGAAAATACAGTGGATAGAAAAACAAGTTAATACATACCACAAGAAATTTCTTTAGACAAATCTGGAAGGTGAAGCATCTTCCAAGCCAACTGATACTACATCTGTGTCATACCACAAGAAATTTCTTTAGACAAATCCAGAAGGTGGAACATCTTCCAAGCCAATTGATACTATATCTGTGTCACACACACACACACACACACACACACACACACACACAAAGTAGGATGAAGGTGAGGGGAATGATACAGATTGAGAGACATGCAATACATGACCCTGGCTACAGTCTGGCTTTAAAAATTTTTTGCCATTTTTTGGGGGGACCATTTGAGAAGTTCAAATATACTTGGGAATTATATGATATTAAGGATGCTGGTAAATTCTTAGTTGTAATAATGTCTTTGATGTCACATAGAATATGTTCTTATGTGTGAAATGCCAATATCTATAATTTCAAAAGTTTAGCAAAAAGTATTAAATGAATATGAAAAAAATAATACTAACATATATATAATTTAAAAAGTTCAAATTTTCTTCATCAGATTGCCTTCTCTGTTCCTCCACCCCAAGACAACTGTAAGGACTTATTAAAACACAGTCACAGATCTTATTCATAGCATCTATTACAATTAAAATTATTCATTTATTTAATGTTCGTATTCAACACTAGGCTGTAAATCTTTGACAGCCAGGTCCATGCTATTTTGTTAAACATTGTTTGCAAATGTTCAATAGCTGTTTGCTAGATTAAAAAATGAGGCACATGGATTACTCCCAATTCTCTGACCATTTATTTCTTATTTTCTTAATATTTTTCCACATGTCCCCCTAGTCCCAATACTGACACCTGAAATTCTACAAGATTCCACTCAAATGCTACCTATTCTGAGAATATTTTTCTGATTTTGTCAATCAAAATAATTTTTCATCTTCTCTATAAACATAACTTAATCATAGCAAAAAAAAAAAACAACCAGTTTCTAAGTAACTAGAGTCATCTAATTATGCTTGCATTACTCCCTATGTATCCTAAAAGCAGGGACTGGGACTTTTAGTCTCTATTTTCCTCTTGAATTCTTTATTGCTTTGTAAGGGTTCAATAATTGCCTTTGGAGTTGGGCACAATAAGCCTTTTATTGTATTGTTTTAAAAAACTTCTAGTATAATTTTATGACAAAATATCAGGTTTTTTTCCAGGTGTTTTGAAGTTTCATAAGCATTTCTTAATGTTAACTAACACAATAGGATTAACAACTTCTCTTTAGACAAATCCAATCTTTCATTCCTGATGCTCAGTACCAGACTGGACCTGTGCCAAGGTGACTACGAAGACACTGCTCAGAGAGTAACAAAGGGGCAACTGAACCAGGGCAGCCAAGAGAAAAAATGGAAGCAGACCTTTAAACCATGAGACTTTGCCTGTAACATTGGCTATGTTAGCCAAGAGACGATAGTTAAGGATTGGGAAATCTTTGAGCCAAAGAATTCAAAAGAACATGACATAAAAGGAAAACCTGCAGAAACTAAAGGGCAATCACAGACAAATATCCAAAAGGAACAGAAAGTCATTGTTGTATTTTTGTTGGGTTGGCAGCTAAGCGAATGGTTTTCAGTTGCTATTTGTCTGTTAATTCCTAGTATCTTGGTTGCATTGATTTTGTGTGTGCACACAACCATTAACGTATACATTGTACAGCCTTCCCCTGCCCTCTGTCAGCTACCCCTGCCACCTACCTGCAGAACCGAACAGGGAGGGGGCAAAGGGGAAGAAAGGAAAAATGCCCAACAATTGGATTTTCATGAAGCAAATGAGAAAGCTAGGCAAAGCATACTTCTCTGGGTCTCTGTACGCTACGAAAAAAGCCTTCCTTCCATCTCACAGTGCTCTGTGAAGCCATCGCGCTGGGATACAGATCCCAGTGACCCCTTCTGGCAAGGTAAGCATGACTCAGAAAAGAAAGAAAGTTTTTCCAGGAAGTAAATACACAACCCTCACATTAGTGTTTTTTTAACAGGAAAGGTTCAACTGCTTCATTCTTGCTTCTAAATTACCCTTGTCTTACTCTTAAAATGAATAGAAACACTTTCATTCTATAGGTATATCCATACCTATATCACTTTGCACTTTTTGTCAGATATCACTCTTTTATTACTTGGTTTTCCCAAAAACAAATGATTTCTCAATGGGGCTTTCTTTTCATTTCATAGTATATGACCTTGAAATTATGCTTTCTATAAAATAGAAATAAATTCAGGATTATTTAGACAGGCATTTGCAGGAAATCATACTTTTCTTACTCTATTTTATATAATAAATATCCCAACAGAGCATTTTGAGAAAAAGAAGTGATGCAACAAAATATCCATTAAGTAGTTTATAATGTGGTTATTTCAAATAATGGAGTCCAAGACATAACATATGTACAGAATCTAGGCCAGAGCTTTATGCAGAGTAACTGCTGTATAAATGTAAACTCAGATTGGAATGAGAACTTAACTACAATGAAAATGCCACACAATGATAATACCTTCCTTCAGATTTTGCACGTTGCCATCTTTATGGAATTAACCATTTTTTTGGAAAAGCCAAACAATTTCATGCATGCTAAATAAATTGGATTACTTGCCCTTTGCACATTGAAATATTGAAAGTACTACACATTATGACAAATTAATTTTGGATTTAAAATTCCCTATAAGAACAAGATCCACAATAATTTTTATACCATTGTTACAGAAATACTATTTTCTAAATTCCACTTTCTCCATTTAAATTTCATTGTTTATGAACTAAAAGCACTAGATTGTGGTTTGGAATTTATTATGTTCTTTAAGAACAGATTTATATTGTTCTTGTTACTATTTGTTAATGGTTATCAAATCTACCATTCACCTAGTATTCAGTGTTTATAAAGAACTTTCTCACATATTCTTTGATTTGCACCCGAGAAAACATCTTTAAGGATAATATTGTTCTTATTATATTCTTTCATTTTTATAGAGTTGGAGTAATTAAGTTACTTGCCCAAGGAAACGCCAATACATATCAAAATCTTCTTACTCTAATGTCCTTTTGATTGACTCTATACCGTATCTCACTTTAAGCACAAACTTAGAGACACATTAACACAAAATTACAAAATTGATGTTTAGTTTCTTTAGAAGCCACATTTCAATATTCAAATGAAACATATATTCTTCTTACTGTATTTAATTCCCCCTTGTTAAACATGCAAGCAGTAAAAACACAAAAATTAAGACCAAAACTATTCAACTTTGTAAGAGATTTAGCCATCCTGATTTTCTAAAGAAAGATCTGTTAATATTAACACATTAAAAAATTATCTGTCTGGCTGGCTTCTACAAAAAAATGTTTCTGAGATTTGCACATTAAAAAAAACAGATTAATCCAAAGAAAATTTTAAAGAATACTGTATAGAAATATATGCTTAGCATCACCTGGGATCAAGAGAATTTTATCTTTGATTTCTTACGGAAATTTGGAAAATAAATACGGAATATTAGAAGACAAGCTCTCAAATCAGTACATAGTTCATATGTACCATGCACCAGGGAGGGACTATGTCCAACCAATAATAAGACAAAGATAAGGACAATAGGGAGAGGAGAATGTAAAAGGAACATAGACTTCAAAACATAAAAAATATTGTGTTCTTCTCTCTAATCAAGTGAATTATAAATTTACTTCAACTTTACATTTGAGAAATGATGCTGTTTAATTGCCTGCTATGATACTCTAGAACAGGAAATTCCTAGAGAACAAGCTGAAGCATATAAACAATTTGTTTCACAATTTAATTCTATAAATTTGCAAACAGAATCTTCTCTGTTATAAATAATGAAAATTAAAAGAAGTACTGTTGGCCCTAAAACCTCCTCTCATTCCCTATAATCATTGTAATGAGGAAAAGAGGCTCTCCCTTCTTTAGAGGCCATTCTAGACTCCAAAGACTGAGAACCCAAAGCTTCGGTCCCTTTCTTCAATATTTAGAACCTAACAGGAAAAAGGTGTTTTAATTAATTTTGCTCTTATGATGGATATTGGGGGCTAACAGCATATGATTTACAGGAGTACTTGCAAAATCAGAACCTTGAATAAATCACCATATAATGTCATAGCTATACAGAATAAGAGAGGAACTATGAATAACTTTTGAAATTTTCAATTGATTTATTCATGCATTTAAAGTTATATGAAGGTTTGGGATGTGGTAGGGCAGCTTGATGCCAAGCTATGTTCCCATGAGAACAACCAAAAGAGTTAGATAAAATATGATAATCATTTTGCCTAAATACATTGTAGAGCTTCTGAATAAATCAGCATTTGAAGGGCCAAGTTCTTGTTGAAAAGGCATGCCCAGAAAGGTGAACTAGTAATATGTAAACTACTTTTCTGCTTAGAACATTTGCTAATAAGTAGCAGAAAGCAACTTATAAGCCAGTCATAGGGATGTAGCAAAAAAAACTGTAAAGCAAGGAGAGCTTTTGACAACCTCACAGGGAAGATACAACAAAAACTGGGGTTTGGTGTTGGCAAGGCATGCAAGATTCATAAAACCTAAATCTTGAGAAGGGTGGTGCAGAGAAATAATGCCAAAACCCAAGTGTTCCTCCCTTGATGCATTTGTTGAATTTTTAATTAGGGAAGAAGAGCAAGATACTAAAATGTAAGCAGAAAGCCACAAAAAAGCCCAGCAGAGGCTAATTAGGAGCTAAAAATTAGATCATACCAAATAGAAGGAGTCCTATAATCGGTTGATATCCCTTGAAATCTATACCCTATAAGATGGAGCAATCAGAGGTAGATAAAGCCAAACCAAGGTTGCATCCCAGCTTTGAATTAGTTAAATGGCTGATTGGATTCAAGTCATCTCAATTCTTTCTGCTAGTTTGCTTTGTTTACTCAACATTTCCTTTTCAACTATCTTGTTTTCAATCAGCATTTCAACATATTCAACTATTACCCATAATCAATTGCAGAGAAAAATCTTTTCTCTCATATTCCCACTCTTCATTCCCATTATAACACTATCTTCATTCCCTCTGTTTCCTCATATTCCATTTACTCCTCACCCAAATTCAATCCTACTTCCTTGCCCACCATGCTAATAAAATTGCTGTTATAAAAAACTCCAATAACTTTCATGACCCTCCATGTCTCTAATGATGAAAATTTTCAGTCTATATCCCAGGAACTTTCCATATGTTTCATAATTCCTTCCAACTCAAAAAATTTACTCTTTTTGTTTGGTAGGTTTCTCCCTACATTTCTGCCTCTGCCCTCTTGTCTGTTTCAGACATTCTTATTATTCTCAAAACTACTTTTGTAATTCTTTTTCCCTCTCAAATTTCTACATGCTTCTGGCTAACTTTTCCACTTACACTCCTTCACATACCACTTACATATGATGGTAATTTACAAATCTAAACCTCTATCCCAAGATATATTCTGCATTTCCAATCACACAAATCCAACTACTATTTGCAATCTCTATCTGGACAGTCCAAACGCTCCTGAAACTCAATATATCCAACACAACACATCCCCTTGCAATAAACTGGTAGTCCTTCAAAGTTTACTCTCACATTTTATACTTCATAATATCTTCATTTCAACCAGTTCCTCAAATCTTACTACCTGATCTTTTTTCCCCAAAATATCTTGCAAATCTGGCCTCTTTTCATCATCTCTATTCTATCTACCATGAATTTTTCCTTGGCTGTGATAATATCCTCCATGCAGCAGTCAAAGGGGCCTTATATACAACTGAAAATCTAATCATGCCACTCCTCCTTTTAAATACTTTAAAAACTTCTCATTGTTTTAAGGACAAAATCTTGTCCCTGTCAAACCTGTCTGGCTTCACAGTGTACAATTCTTCTTCCTTCCTCTCTTTGTTACAGTCAAATTGCCCAACTTTTTGTTCTTCAAATGTACCATGCTCCCTCCCCTCTCAGAACTTTGAACATGCCTCTCCTTTTTCCTAAAATGCTCTTTTCAAATGAACCCTTTCTCTGTTGAGATAATTAACTTGTACTCATCTTTCCAGTCTTATTTCAAATGTCACTGCCTTAGGGAAACTTTGCCCGACACCCTTGGCTAGATTACCCGTTATATGATCTCTTAACTATATGCACTTTTTTCTGTAGAAGAATTTATATTCGTATTTTATTATTTTCTTTTCTTCCCACATGCCCTACCCCAGTCCCAACTCTAACCAGATTGTAAATTCCACAAAAGTAAGGATCATGTCTGTTTTGTTCCTTTGTAGGCCAAATGCCAGGTCAGTTCTTACAAATAGTAGATGCTCAATAAATATGTGTGGAATAAATGAACAGTTAAATGAGTGAATATTTGGCCAAGAAGATACATATGCAGATTCTTTGTGTGCTCTCAGCTACAATCTTAAGGTACAGTAGTTTACTCTAGGCTTACTTGGATAAGGCGACTTTCCTCACAAAACACTAGGTCCTCCCATTTTTATCTGATTTCTTCTCGTTATTTCATCTACTGTATAATTTTAATACAGTCTAACATATATGAAATACATTTAAATCACATTTATGCAAATACTAATCAGTATTTCCGAAGTGACTCACCAACCTTAAGAGCTCAGTGTTTTAAAACTTATTCATCAATATAGGAGCTGTTTTAGCATCTTCACCTAAGTACATGATGCTTTTTTGTATAGGCAATGTGAAATCAGTGAAGTATGTATTCAGGGTCCACAACCTCTGGTTTGGGACCTTCTCTCCCAACTCTGCTCAAATTTTTATTTACTTTGCCATGTAACTGACTGAATGTTTAAAATGTTTGCCTCTTAAGACTAATTCTACTTTATTAGTATTAACAATGATGTGCTATCTATCTATGTGAATCTATTATGTCCCCCACAAAAGCCATGTTCTTTAATGCAGTCTTGTGGGGGTAGACTTATTAGTCTTTTGATTAGGGTGGAACCTTTTGATTGATGTTTCCATGGAGATATGACTCACCCAATCATAGGTGAGAATTTTGATTAAATTATTTTCATGAAAGTGTGGACCCTGCCCGTTCAGGGTGGGTCTTAATTAGTTCACTGGAGTACTTAAGAGAGCTCAAGAGCCAATGCAGAAGCTAATGCCTGGAGACGCTTGTTGATGCAGACTGAACAACATTTGGAGATGCTAAGCTAAGAGATGAAGCCCAGAGTTTGCCTGGGAGAAGCTAAGAAAGGAACCCCAGACGCCTAGAGAGAAACACCCTGGTGAACGAGCAAAGATGCACAGGAGCTGAGAGAAGCTAAGAGAGACAGAAGCCCAGAGACATTTCGGAGAAAGCCATTTTGAAATGCAACCCGGGAGCAGAGGACAAGCAGACACTGGCCACATGCTTCCCAGCTAACAGAGGTGTTCCAGACGCCATTGGCTGTACTTCAGTGAAGGTATCCTCTTGTTGTTGCCTTAGTTTAGACACTTTGATGGCCTTACAACTTAGGTTATTGTAACCTAATAAATCCACTTTATAAAAGCTAATCCATTTCTGGTAACTTGCATAATGGTGGCCTTAGCAAACTGGAACAAATAATAATAGCCAGTTTTTATACATTGCTTCCTCTATGCTTGGCAATCTAAACAATTTTCAAGTAATAATTAAAAATAAGAGCTGCTGCTGTTTCTCCTTCTGCTCCCCAGTTTAAACTTTAAGCATTGCAAAATGGTTGGTAAAATATTTTCAACTATTTAAAAATGTACAGCATAGCATCATTTCTGAGCTACTGGAATAGAAAGCAGATCAAAAGTATGTTATAATATCGATAAAAGATTTTGACTGTGACTGTTGCATAGTTTTAGCAAGTTTCAGTTTTTCTACACTAAATACTTGGGTTTTATTTTTCCTAAGAAATGCCGATAAAGAAAAATATTACATGGTTTTATATTGACACACACAGAAAGAAAAAGAGACAGGAAAGCAAAGTAAGAGTGAAACAAATCAAGGATAAGAAATAGCCCAAAAGGAAGCCAAATTTATCTTTGGAAATTAACATGGATGTATTCCCCACTCCACCTACTCTCTTGTCAAAGCCTCACAAAAATATCAGTGGTAATAAGAAAAAATTCAAAGATGTTACAAAATCATCGAGGTGGAAGTGTGCTTAAGCTATAACCTTAACCAACCCAAACCACTCAGGGAAGCATACCGTGGTTAAGAGGCCACAGTCATGGGCTAACTGATGGCAGAATAGCAGTAGTCCTGAATCCTAGGCTAAGTTCCTTTTCTGTTGTGGAAAATGCCGTCTTTGCACTGAGCATTTTTTAGGCATTTAATGTCAAAATGGTCATGATTTAACGTGCAGTAAATTGACTTCTGACTCTGCTGCCGATAAACATATGACCAAGAGAGCGGCATTTAAATTTGGAAACATCAAACCCTTTATCTATAAATTGTTAAAAGATAAAAGATATCTACTTCAGAGGATTGTTTTGCTCATTAAATGTGATAAGTTTGCAAATTAATTTGATGGGACTTTTCAAGAAAGATGACAGCTGACATTTATTGAGCACTTACTATGTACTACGCCATGTTATAATTTATTTATAGGTAAGTTATTTAATTCTAACACCAGCATGAAGCATATACCTCATGCACCTAGAAGGAAACTGTGACCCCAGATAGATTGGCCAGAGTTTCTATCTATCTATATCTATCTATCTATCTATCTATCTATCTATCTATCTATCTACCTATCTTATATATATATATATCTCCACCGAACAAAAATGCAAAATATTTTACATAACACCAATATCATAAAATGAGCAACCATATAACCACTTCTAAGCTTAATACACAGATCATTACTAGCAGCTTTAAAGCCCTCATTGTGTTTTTTCCTTTATTATATACCCTCCTCCCTTATGCTCAGAGTTAACCACTAAGTTAAATT
This sequence comes from Choloepus didactylus, assembly GCF_015220235.1. Lineage (NCBI taxonomy): Eukaryota > Metazoa > Chordata > Mammalia > Pilosa > Megalonychidae > Choloepus > Choloepus didactylus. The sequence continues at coordinate 23,933,332 of NC_051308.1, forward strand.
TTGGGATAATCATTCCTTTTCTTTTCTTTAAGTTTTTCCCAAATATGTGTGAAAAAAAGAACCAGGTACACATATATTGTTTCAGTTTGTAACTTGCTTTTTATTTTCTTTTTGATAAACAAAATGTTTTTGATGAGCAAAATGTATCAATTTTAAGATAGCCATATTTACTAATCTTTTCCTTTAAGGTCAAAGCCATTTTATAAACCTATAATATAAATAAATATATAACTTCAATAATGGACCATGTGACCACTTTAGTTTCTATTTCTTTTTATTATTTATAATGTATTATATACTCATAAAATCATCTCCCAACAAAAACTAAAACCTAACAATAACCTGTATCTAACTACCCCATCCCCTCACTATGCCTCTCCCACATTTGGAGGAACTTAATCTTGAATCCCATGCTCATCTTTTCCTTGCTTTCAATTTCATGCAATTTCTTGTTTATATATATATTCCTAAAAAGCATTCATGTATATATGTTCTGTATGTGTATACACACATATATTCACATATTAATTTTAGTTTTATAGAGTTTTCAAATATATAACAGGGATTTGATGTATAGAGTGTTTTGGAACTTGTTTTGCACATAATATTGTATTGCAAACAGTCATACATATTGTTACATGTTACTTTAATTCATTCATTTTGATGGCTATATATACTCATTAAGTGGTTTATAAGTTTTACATCCATTTTCTCACTGATGATATTTGATTGTTCCTAGGTTTTTATTACTATTACGTTTGCTATGGTCAACTTTCTTTTAGTTCTAGGGTAGCCCAAGAGTAAATAACTGGGTCATAATGTAGATACATGTTTATTGTTAGGAGATATTGTTAAACTGTTATTGCAAAGTGGGTTTACCTGTTCACACCCATAGTTAAGGTAATAGCAATTTCTTGGTAATATTCCACTTTTCAAATTTTCTATTTTGCTATTTAGGTGTGAATTGAAATCTTTATGATTGGTTTTGCATTTCTCTAATCTATCATGATTGAACATTACTGCTATATTTATTGGTAATGAGTATTTCCATTTCTGTGACAATATCTGGTACTTATTTTTCTTCTGAGATGTTTGAGTTTTCTTATTGATTTTAGGAGATTTTTAAATGTTTCATATTCTTGATACCAGTAATTTATCAGTTCTGGGTATTGAGAATATCTTTCCTGTCTCTAACATGTTTTCTTATTCTTAGTGTGTCTTTTGTTGAAAAACTTCTTAATTTTAATATAGTCATGTTAACCAACCTTTTCTTTTGTGAGCAGTGCTTTGTGTGTCTTAAAAAATCTCTAGCTCTAACTCAAGTTCTAAAAGAATGGTATTTTTATTTCATCCAAAAAATTCCAAAATTTTGCTTTTTACATTTAATTCCTTGCTGTATCTGGGGTTCATTTATTAAGGCAGTGGGGAATATCTGCCTCCCCATTCAATTTTTCCCATATTTACAACTTTCTAACTCCATTTATTGAACAGTACCCTTTACCCAGTAATACTACACCTATAGCATTTACCAAAGATTTCTACACGTGTATATTGTTTCTGTGTTCTCTCTTCTATCCCATTTGTCAATTTGTTTATCCCTGTGGCAATACCATTCTCCCATATTCATGAGAGCATCAGAATAAATCCAGATATCTAGCAGAGCAACCACTCTCATTCAGCTCTTCATTTTCAAAAGCATACTAGCTATTCTTCCTTCATTTTATCAATTTTTTTTTAGAATCATATTATTATACCTCATGAAAATTTGCACTGGGATTGTGATTGAAATTATATTGAATCTATAGATTAATTTTAGGGAATTGAAATCTACACAAAATTAATGTGTTCTATCTCTTATATGTGTGGGATTTTCTCTGTGGAAGTCTTATACTTCTTTTGTGAAATTCATTTCCATATATTAACATTTGCTGATATGATTTAAAAGTTTGTCTTCTTTTTATGTTTGGGTTGTTTGCTAGCTGTATAAAGAAATGCAATTGACTTTACTCTTTACTCTTGTATCCAGCCATCTTGCTAATCTCTCCCCATCATGTCTGAGAATTTGTTTGCCATTCTTTAGGCTTTTTTAGGTAATGATTTTATCATCTTTTCCCTCCATTCATATTCTCTATTTTATTATATTTATTCTGTTCATTCATTCATTCATTTTTCCTGAATGCCCTGGCCTGGAGCTCTAATTTATTGATGGGCAGAAGTGATAACAGTAATCATCTTTACTACTTGATTGTAAAGGGAATGTTTCTAACATGCTTTTATTTAGGGTGATAAAGTTTGCTCTCTGATCTATAATATGTTTTATTAGGTTAATGAAGTTGCATTTTCTTCTGCATTTTTATTCATAATTTTTTCTTCATTTCTACTTGTGAAGACTATTTAATTTTAGAAAGTGCTTCACACCTTTCTTGACATGATATCTCTTTTAATCTGTTAATAAAGTACGGATTTTAAAATATTAAACCATTCTTGCATACCTGATCTAAATCTAACTTTATCATTGTATATTGTGTACACCTCTGAATTCAATTATTATAAATTTATTTATAATTTTGCATCTATATTAGTGATTTATTATTATTAATAAAATTTTCTTTCCCATAATGTTCCTATCTGGTTTTGTTAACGCTGGTTTCATAAAATGAGTTGAGCAGCATTTACTCTTTTATAATTGTCTGGTGTATACACATGTCCATTCTCCAGTTAGTCAATGAAATACTGTATATATGTATATTAGAGCAACCTTGTTATATATGTTAAATAAATCACCAGTATACATACTGAGTTTCTCTAGGTTTAAACTATCAATCACTGAGGAAACAATTAAAATCCTCTGCTATGATTGTGAATTTGTCTGTTTTTCTCAGCATTCTGTTAATAATTGCTGTGTAAATTTTGAAGTCATATTATATTATTGGCTATATATTGGTGAAAATTTGATAAATATTCCTGATAAACTAAACATTATTAATACAGGGTTTATTTCTTGTTTGCATTGTAGATTTTTCTGTGCTTGGAGCTGGTATTCAGCAGTCTGAAGTTGTTAATCAAATCCACAATTGGAGCTTGGATGAGCTCTCCTTCCCTTGTTCCTAGCATAAAGGACTTCCGTTTTCCTTGGGGAAGAGTCTCCCAGTCAGCCTGCCATGCCAGTGGGGGAGGTGCATCAACCTCCACAGCGTGTGTCACAGCCCAAGAGGGCTTTGTAGCCAAAGGACTAAAGAAAACACTGGACACGTTCTGAGACATGAGCTTTTATTTTTGGGGCTTAACTACAGGGTGGGAAGTCGGTCACATTGCACCCCCCACCCCCGAATTCAGGAGCTGCTCTGAATGGTGGCAGGTTCAGAGCTCAACATGAAGACACCCTGCAAAAGTAGGGGGTGCCAGGGAGTGGTTTGTAAGAGATAGGACAAAAACATTCAAATGGGTATGAGGGGAGCGAGGGTCTTGTGATGTAGGGAGGGATGATTGTAAATTATCTTGTAGCTTTAGGGAATTTCAGAGAGGAGGTAGTTTCAAGTATAGATTACATTTACTGCCTGATTTTACAAGGAGAATAGGTCAAACCTTAACTGTCCTAGGTCAAGCAAACTGCTGTGTGCAGTCTTCAAGGCACCTGGGGAAGGCCCTGGGCCCAGGGGGCTCTCCAGCATGAAAGAAGTTACTTACAGTTCTATGCTGTGATTTGTCTTTCTTGGTCATTCAAATTGTTTCTGGTTGCTGTATGATGTGCATCTGCTCCTGGAAGTCTTCCAGTTGTTCCAGGGAGGTCCTGGCTATTTATTAGCCACCCTAGAGGACAAATTAAATCGTATGCCTTCTTATGCCACCATCTTGTGAGCCCCTTAAATTTTTAAGTATTTGAATATTTAAAATTGTTCCTCAAAGTAAATCTCCAGGTTAAATGGTTTCATTATGGAATTCCTCCAAATGTTTAAAGAAGAAATAATGCAAATCTTAAACTCTCAAAAAACTTAAAGTATGAAACATGTTCCAACTGATATTTATTATGAGGCCTGCCTAAATTGAATATTAAAACCTATCAAGGATAATATAAGAAAGGGAAATTACAGGCACATTTCTCTCAGGAACATAGATGAAAAATCCTAAATATAAAATCCAGCGTTATATAAAGAAGATGATATATAGAAATCAAATATGCTTTATTCCAAGAAGGCAAAGTCGGTTTTTTGACATTAAAACATATAAATCAATATAATTCATCATATTTATAGAAAAGTGTGGAAAATTAATGATATTTCAATAAAAGCAGAAAAGAACATGATGAAAACTCTCAAAAATTGAGACTTGAAAGGATCTTCTTAATTTGACAGCATATCCATCAAAAGTATACAAAGAATATCATTATTGGTGAAATACTGAAGATTACCAGTAAGATCAGACACACAAGAAGGCTGATTAATATCATCACTACTACTTGATACTGTACTGAAAGCCTTATTGAGTGCAGTAATTTTTTTTAAAAAGACAAAAAAAGAAATGAGTATAAACACAGATGACTAGGGATGAAAAAGTGTAACAGCCACACTTTGCAAATAGTATGTACATTAAGAAAATCCAAAAGAATCTACAGACAGAATATTAAAATAAAGGAATTTAGAAAAGTGATTGGATAGAAAATCTATATACAAAAAATCACTACATACTAATAAAATACAAATGAAAACATAGAAAATAAAAATTTTAAATATACCATCCATATTAGCTTCAAAGATTATAAAGGCCTAAGAATAAATTTAACAAAAGAAGTTCTAGAGATTGAACATTATAAAACAATATGAGTAAAACTGTAGAAGGCCTTAATAAATTAAGAAATACACTGTGTTCATGGATTGGATTTTATTATTTTAAATATTCCAATTTCTTCCCAATTAATTAAAGATTCTAGCAAAATTCCAACCAAAATAGCCAAGGTAATCTTGAAGAAGAAAAAACATATGGGACTTAAAATATTAGATAAATATATATTACAAATCTACATTAGTTAAGACTACATGATATTGTTGCAAGGACAGACGTACCCCACACAAATAAACCAGTGGAACTGAACAGAGAATACAAGAACAGGCCTACACATATACAGTCATTTGATTGACAGAGAAGACATTGTTGTATGTTGGTTAAAATTGGGCTTTTCAATAAGTGGTGTTAAGTCAATTGGATCTCCATGTTGGGGAAATAAAATAAAGATTTATTCTAATCTCACATTGTACACAAAAATCTGAGATTGAAATGGAAGTTCAAAAAATCTTTAAACATAAAACACAAGAGTAAATGCTAATGATATTGGGGTAGGCAAACCAAAATAAAAATAAAATTGAGTCCCTGGATTACACTAAAATTAAGAATTTCTGTTTGTCACAAACATCATTAGCAATACAAAAAATCAAGCCAGAATGGGAGAAGATATTTGCAATACACACACCTAGTATTAATCCATAACAGAACAAACAAAGAATTGCTACAAACCAGTAAGGGAAAGTCAGAAATTCCAATAGAACATTTAGCTAAAGATTTGAATTGGCACCTGTTTTAGTTTGCTAATGCTGCAGAATGCAAAACACCAGAGATGGATTGGCTTTTATAAAAAGGGGGTTTATTTGGCTATACAGTTACAGTCTTAAGGCCATAAAGTGTCCAAGGTAATACATCAGTAATCAGGTACCTTCACTGGAGGATGGCAAATGGCATCCAGAAAACCTCTGTTAGCTGGGAAGGCACATGGCTGGCTTCTGCTCCAAAGTTCTGGTTTCAAAATGGCTTTCTCCCAGGACATTCCTCTCTAGCAAGCTTGCTCTTCTTCAAAACGTCACTCACAGCTGCACTCCGTCCAGTCTCTTTGAGTCAGCATGTTTTATATGGCTCCACTGATCAAGGCCCACCCTGAATGGGTGGGGTCACACCTCCATGGGAGTATCCCACTAAAGTCACCACCCACAGCTGGGTGGGGCACATTCCAAGCAAATCTAACCAGCACCAAAATGTCTGTCCCACAACACCACAAAGATAATGGCATTTGGGGGACACAATACATTCAAACCGGCACAGCACCTCACAATAAAAGGATATTCATAAAGGTAATAAAAACATGAAGATACTTCAACTTCATCAGGCATCAGGAAAATGCAATTTGAATCCACAATGTGATGCCGCTTCACAATTTATCAGAATGGTTCAAATGAAAAAGACAAGAATTTCTATGTGGTAGCAAGAATGTAAAATACAGTTACACTTCTGTCCTCCTGATGATATTGTAAATTGATACAACCACCAAGGAAACTATTTAGAAATATCCGCAAAAGCTGAATTAACACATACCATATGTCTTAGTTTGCTAATGCTGCAGAATGCAAAACACCAGAGATGGACTGGCTTTTATAAAAAGGGGGTTTATTTGGCTATACAGTTACAGTCTTAAGACCATAAAGTGTCCAAGGTAACACATCAGTAATCAAGTACCTTCACTGGAGGATGGCAAATGGCGTCCGGAAAACCTCTGTTAGCTGGGAAGGCACGTGGCTGGCATCTGCTCCAAAGTTCTGGTTTCAAAATGGCTTTATCCCAGGACATTCCTCTCTAGCAAGCTTGCTCTTCTTCAAAACGTCACTCACAGCTGCACTCCGTTCAGTCTCTTTGAGTCAGCACATTTATATGGCTCCACCGATCAAGGCCCACCCCGAATGGGCGGGGCCACACCTCTGTGGAAATATCCCATCAGTTATCATCTACAGTTGGGTTGGGTGTATCTCCGAATCCAAACATTCCAACTTAATCCCCACTATTATGTCTGCCCCACAAGATTGCATCAAAGAATATGGCTTTTTCTGGGGGACATAATACATTCAAACCGGCACACCATATGACCCATATTTCCACTATTAGGCATACATATGTTTGATAAAAAATATGTGTAAGAATGTTCATGCTATATTTTAGTAGTCCCCAAATGGAAAATGCCTCCATGTCCATCAATAAGACATATAATACATAAAATGTAGGATATTTCTAAGAATGAATACTACATATAATGAGAAAAATATGATACAATGACAAGTGATTCAACATATGTATGAATCTCACAATCATAATATTGAGCAAATTCAACCAGAATTTATACACCAAATGAGAAATATAATAATATGTACTGAATGAATCAATTCATATAATGATCCAAAATTATCAGTTACCTTTCAGGGATGGGGAGGTATAGAGTGGGAGAGGGCTCAAGCATTGCCAGTGGGTGTTCTGATTCTTGATCCAAAACATGGTAATATGGCTGTATACATTTTGTTTTGTTTAATTGAACCACATACATTTACTTTGTGGACAATTTTATTTTAAAAATATGATATGTCCAAAATTCTAGGGTTTTAAAGAAAGGGACAATTACATAATACCTCTAATGAAGGCACAAGAAACACTTCCAATCAATCTCAATGAAAAAATACTTCCCAATTTAAAAAGTGCTCATAACGTAGTGGAAAATTAATATGTAAAAATGATGATATAGGAACCCAGAGCTTGGAGCAACTAGCTCTTTCATTAAAGAATACATGAAAACTTCAAAGAAAAAGTGATTTAACAGCAGATATTTCATGGGTGAGTAAAATGCCACAGGTAGAAAAGTAGAAAGACATTTCAAGATAAAGGAACTGCCTGTGCATTGGTGAAGAGTCATAATAAGTTTCTGACAAATTGTGGTCAGGAGTTACTGAGAAATTCAGTATAAGTAAAGCCTGAAAGAAAACTCAGTATAGTTGAGTTATGTCTCCTGCTGATAATTTATAGAGTTTGCATTTTGGAATGCTTTTCTGTATTCCCTTTTCATTGCTCTCCCTTTTAACAAGGGTTCTGTAAGTTAAATCAGTTTGCATGCATTCCTAAATTTCCTCATCTTATGACTGACACTGTATTGACTCACACACCAGGTACTTCCTATATTTGTGAGTTACAGTAGGTAAGGTGGCTAATATTGTTGGCTTGGACTTCAGTTTCTGGGAATATGGGAGCTGTTTAAAGAAACATCTCCTAAGAATGTTAGATATAATATTAATTTTTTAAAAATCTTGTATTATGCACAACAGATTAGAATTTAAAAATTCTGACTAGAATTAAAAAATAAGCATGAACTAGAAACCATAAATACAATAAATGGCAAACCATTTTTATGTTTTATGAGCTTTGCAACAGAAGTTGGTACTGCGTGCATTGTTGTTCAAGAGTGTTGTGATGTTTGAGTGTTAAGGACCCCATAAGTGGGATAGAGAAGACAACCTGAATTGAGCAAGGTGGAATTCAGATCCACGATCACTTCAGCAAAAATGGAACAGTCAAATAGTACCTTCTTCTGATGTGAAGGTGTGAAAAACAAAACAAACAAATAAAAAGAAAGCAAAGCAACAGTAGCTTCAGAAAATAACTTGCTTTCCCAGCCTTGGCTCTAATTGAAGAAAAAGTCTCCCTTAGGAAGTCTTAAAAAATCACATAACTGAGAGCATTATTTACACTACTTATTCAGATCCTCAACTCTGAGATTTATATTAAATGTGTTCTGAATTTCTATTGCTGCTAAGCATCTGGCAAAAACAAATACAGATTCTTTCTGGATGAACACAACTTAAGCTCAGGCTTCAAAGAGTTCCCAAAATTAAAGTCAAAGAAAATTTAAAAGCCATTAAAAGCTTTAGGAAACAAAGTAGCATTGGAATGAGCCAATAGAAACACAAATTGGCAGAATCTGTTTTGAAAAGTTTATGGATACTAGGATTATTAGAGAGAATATAAAATAAATTATTTTTAATATATTTATTTACACAAAGAATGGAATTGAAAGCATGAGAAAATAAGAAATTGTCAAAACTGACCAAGCACATTTGGGAAATTACTAACATGACCTTTCAAAAATAAAATATAAAAATTGAAATGAAAAATTCAGTTGATGCATTAAAAATCACAATAGATGTATCTTAAGAAAGAATTAACAGACTGGAAAATAGATCTGAATAAAAAACGCAGAATTCAGCATGGAGAGCAAAATAAAACAATGTAAAAGAGAAGATTAAAGATATATAAAATAAAGAGACAATGATCAAAATTTATCTAATCAGAGATCCAGAAGCATGTATGTAGAAAAAGAGGCAATAGTCAAAAAAGAAATTATTGCAAATGATGAAAAACGTATATTCTCCATTTGACTGGAAGACTAATGAATAGCAAATCTGGTAATTTAAAATGAATAAAACTGAAACACATCAAGACATAGAAAAGACTTTAAGATCAGTCAAAGATAAAAGGCAGATGCCAATAAATAAATGATTATTTGACTGACAACCAAAATGAATGGCAGAAGACATTGAAATAAGATCTTCCAAGTCCAAGGAGAAAAATAATGGTTAACCTAGAATCACTATTTGGCAAAATTATCTTTCAAAAATGAGGGCAAAATGATGGCAATATTAGAATAAATACAACATGAAAGATTTTATTACTTTCCCTTCCTAAACATAAGAATTTCTAAAGGATTTTCTTCAGAAAGAAGAAAATCATTTTGAAAAGATGTGAGATGAAAAAAGGGATGATACCAATATATTTGTATGTAAATCAAAGCAAATGTTCTTTATAAACCAATAACAAAACTGTGTAGTTTGTGGGGTTATAATATTAAGATAGAAGAAAAATCCTAGAGAAAATAGTCTTATCACCCCTAACACTGAAGGTAACAGGATTTTAAAAGTTTTAAAGTCCTTGTTTCATTAAACTGTTTACAGTATCCACTAAATTATTATATATATAATGTATAATTTTCAAAATAGTAGAGGGAAATTGAAAGGAAAGAAAAAAATAAAGAAAAAGATAGGGGAAAGAGAAACATAAGAAAAGTAGCTTAGATGGAGTATACCAACACGATTGTAGAAATGAATCCAACTACATCAGTTGTCACAATCAATATAAAGAGATTACATTCTTCACTAAACAATAAAGTAGATCAATTGACTTTTTTAAATTAAAAAAGATATTAGATAAGTCATAGGTTTACATAACAGTCATGCATAAAATACAGGCTTTTCTTATACCGCCTTATTATTAACACCTTGCATTGGTATGGAACATTTGTTACAATTGATGACAGCACATTTTTATAATTGTACTATTAAATATAGTCCATGGTTTAACTTAGGGTTTACTGTTTGTCTAGTACAGTTCCATGGATTTTTAAAACATTTTTATTCTATTCCCATATATGCAACCTAATATTTCCCGTTTTAACCACATCCAGATGTATATTTCAGTGCAGTTTATTATGTTCACAATGTTGTACTACCATTACCAGCATCCATTACCAAAACGTTTCCATAGTTTCAAAGGAACCTTGTAAATTTTAAGCCTAACTTCCGATTCCCTAACCTCACTCCCTTACCCCCCAGCTCCCGCAATATATAATCAAACTCAGAGTCACAGTCTAGAATATAGTTTATCAGGGGATGGGTGAAGACAGATTGACTTTTTTAAACATCCAGTTGTGTGTTGTTTACAGGAAACAACTAAAATATAAGGATATAGAAGTTTTAAAAGTAATAAATTGTATTTCATATGAATCCTAACTAATGTTACCATATTAATATCAGATAAAATAGATATAAGGCACTGTATTAAGCAGGGAGAAGGCAGGGCTGGCAAAAAATTTAAACAACAATAACAACAAAGGCTTCTGAAGTTTCCTGAGAACCGGAGTTCCTGGAAAAGGGCTGTGCCCCAAGAAAAGCAGCACAAAGAGCCACGGATGAACTCTGGCTCTTGATTGGTGAACCCAGGATCTGGGGACCCACTCTAAGAACAAATTTTTCTTCCTTTCCCTTTTTTTTTTCTTATGCAGCCCATTAAAGAAAGCAGCAGGCATTCTCTGGTTTTCAGCCCTGCCCCAGGCAAGGGTGGGAGTAGAGCTAAATGTAAGACAAAGTAAACAATCAGTTGGAGGAGATAGTTCCCTAATGGCTTATCTTCTCCAAGAAAGCAGGGCCCAGCACAAGTAGTGGCTCTCACTCAGAGAATTTAGACACCAGGAGTTGGGATATCAACAGTAGCTTCAACCTACAAAAATCAGAGCCGAGTCTGCCTCAAACACATGACAGTTTCAACCTACAAAAAGTGAGCCCAGCCTGTTTCAAACACTCACCCAGAAGGGTGGAGAGGAGTGGTGCTTGACAGTTCTAACTTTCCCAGCCTGAAGGGAACAGGGGGCTGAAGAGTGATAGCCCTTCAAAAAATAAGAGGAGGGGCTGGGTCCAGCACAGATGGTGACTGTTATTTAGAGAATTCAGAAGCCTGGAGCTGGAAAACAGAAACAGTTCATGCCTGCCTTCAGCCTAATGTTTGCAATGTTTTCAAGTACTATAGTAATACACCCCTTTTTATTCTTAATTTGCGATTTGGCTATTCTTTTCTCAGATGAGAATCAGAAACACCTTTTTTTATTGTTGTTCATTCTCCTTATTGGGTGTTTTTGTATTTTTCTCTATTAATTTCGGATCTTATTTTGATTATTCTTCCTTCTTTTTTTTACTTTAATTTATTGTTCTTGTAGTTTCTTTTACTTCTTGAGATGAGTGCTTAGTTCATCCTATATCAGCCTTTCTTCTTTCCTAACAAATACATTTGAAGCAGTATTTCTTCATGAGCATCACATTCAATGCATTTTAAAAATTTGATGTATTTTCCATATTATATTCTTCAATATTTTTCTAATTTCCACTCTGATTCATTTTTTGCCATATTTTATTTTTAAGTATAATCTCTATTTCCTAAAAATTTGAAGACTTTCTAGTTATCTTTTTTTACTCATTTTATTGTGGTCAGAAAACATATTCTATATGAAACTAATCCTTTGACATTTGATAAAACATGCTTTTATAGCTCAGCAAAGATTCATATTTAGGAATTTTCTGCATGTATTTGGAAATAATGTGTATTCTGTAGTTGTTTGCCTTTTTCTAGATCAATTAGCACAGTATTTAAGTTTTTCAAAATTTAAATCCAGATAATTATGATTTCCTTTTAAAAATTATTTGTGTGTTCTATTTGTAACCAAGACAATCATGATTAGAAAACTTTTCAAATATGATCAGGGATTTCTTTATTTCTGTCAATTATTGCTTTATATAAATGAGGCACTATTTTTGGGTACACACCAATTTAAATTTTTATGTTTGATGGAATAACATTTCTATCTCTATGAACTATCCATCTGTATATCTAGTGATGGTTTTTATTTGTTTCAATTTTATCATGAATTCAACAATTTTAATTCATCTTTATTTGAAATAAATTTATTTTTAAATGTTCTGCATTCTTGAACCATAGTATGTATTTTTAAGTAGCATGTCAAATTTAAAATCTAGTGTGAGGCAGGACTTTCTGAATGGCATAATAATGACTTTTTTTCTGTTTATTCATAAAAGCAATGAGAATACCATCAAAAGTTGTCAAAAATCAACATTTTCAGAAATCAGGAAATTAACCAAAACTTTGCAACAATCTGATCAAGATAAATTAAATCAAAATAGCTGGATCTCATTTGTGACCTTTTAAAAAGCTAACATTATTTACACCCCCCATCCTCAGTGATAAGGTAGCTTTGAAAACCGCAGCCTCACAACCATGGTAGCTATAAAGCCAGCAGCAGCAAAGCCATTGAAGGGGACAGACCAGGTCTGGAAGTCCTGAAAAAGCCATGACCCTGGATAATTGTCACTATTTTACATGTCTGGCATCTCTCTTGAAACAAATCCCCCTCACAGGTTTTGTCCTCATTTGACCTAAGTGCCAGTTCAGTGGGAAAAGGTCTCACACAAGCGTGTTTATTGAAAACAAGCAGGGATAGTTATTTAAAAATCATGCTGAGCTGGCAATACATGTTAGACCAAAGAAGAGGTGGCCAAAAACCTTAAAAAAGGAATATCTTGTGAACAGATGTCCTTTGGGGGCTGTGCCAGTTTGAATGTATTATGTCCCCCAGAAAAGGCCATATTCTTTGAAGCAATCTTGTGGAGCAGACATATTAGTGGGGATTCAGTTGGAATGTTTGAATTAGGTTGTTTGCATGGAGATGCGCCCCACCCAACTGTAGGTGATAATTCTAATGAGTTAATTTCCATGGAGGCATGGCCCCGCCCATTCAGGTTTAGCCTTGATCAGTGGAGCCATATAAATGAGCTGGCAAACAGAAGGAACTCAGTGCAGCTGTGAGGGCCATTCTGAAGAGGAGCTATAGCTAAGAGGGACACTTTGAAGAAAGCACAGGAGCTGCAGATGAGAGAGACACTTTGAAGACAGCCATTGAAAGTAGACTCTTGATCCACAGAGGCTGAGAGAGGACAAATACCCCAAGTGCAACTAAGAGTGGTATTTTTGAGGAACTGCAGCCTAGAGAGGAACGTCCTGGGAGAAAGCCATTTTGAAACCAGAACTTTGAAGCAGACACCAGCCACGTGCCTTCCCAGCTAACAGAGGTTTTCCGGACACCATTGGCCATCCTTCAGTGAAGGTACCTGATTGCTGATGTGTTACCTTGGACACTTTATGGCCTTAAGACTGTAATTGTGTAACCAAATAAACCCCCTTTTATAAAAGCCCATCCATCTCTGGTGTTTTGCATTCTGGCAGCATTAGCAAACTAGAACAGGGGCTATTGACACATTCCTGGAGATCTAGAAGACCACATGAATGGGCAGGGCCGTATACATGCCTGGAAAAGACCTGGAAACTTCCTTAAATCTCATTTCTGGCTGACCTTAATTCCCTGCACAAACAAGACATGAAACCTAAGGCATAATTATAATCTTCCATAGCATTTAAGATATTCCCAATATACAAATAGAGTCACTTGTCAAAGTGTGGAAGATTTACTGGTTCAAGGCCTTTAAGGAAATCTCTTTCCAGTCAAAAGCTGATCACTAAGCTAACTGAGGAGATTTCAGTGGCCACACATGATAGGAAGTACATACTTTACATAGTTGGTCGAGGTAAATCACTAAATAAATAGCACTGCTGCCACCACCACAAACAACAAAAACAACAAAATCAAGGGTAGTATCATGAAAAACTTGGCTGACCTTTGCCTACAGTTCCTGGGGAAGCTCCTCTGAATCTTTGGAATTTCCTGTGATAATAGTGCCTTTTGTTGTTCATGGTGGGCCCAGAACAACACCTGACAGTTAATCTGCTAATAAGATGACAGTGTGGGGCCAGCCAGTCCTTCTCTATTAAGTGAGGGGAAGGGGGCAGCACACCTGAAGACCAACCAAGTGATCAGGAGAATGGGGCATATCAGCCCATATCAGCCCACCTCCCCATCCTCTGTGAGAGAAGGGAGGTGTGGGTTGAGTTTAACCTCAAAGACAATGATTCAATCAGTCATGCCTACTGTTCTGGTTTGGTAATGCAGCCAGGATGCAAAACACCAGAAATAGATTGGCTTTTATAAAGGGGGTTTATTTGGTTACACAGTTACAGTCTTAAGGCCATAAAATGTTCAAGGTAAGGCATCAACAATCGGGTACCTTCACTGGAGGATGACCAAGGGCATCCAGAAAACCTCTGTTAACTGGGAAAGCACGTGGCTGGCATCTGCTCCAAGTTCTGGTTTCAAAATGGCGCTCTCCCAGGACGTTTCTCTCTAGGCCACAGCTCCTTTTCAAAATGTCACTCTCAGTTGCTCTTGGGGTGTCTGTCCTCTCTTAGCTTCACTGGAGCAAGAGTCTGCTTTCAATGGCCATCTTCAAACTATCTTTCATATGTAGCTCCTCTCTCAGCTCCTGTGCGTTCTTCAAAGTGTACCTCTTGGCTGTAGCAAGCTCACTCCTTCGTCTGAGCTTGTATAGTGCTCTAGTAAACTAATCAAGGCCCATGCTGAATGGGCAGGGCCACATCTCTATGGAAACTATCCAATCAGAGTCATCACGCACAGTTGGATGGGTCGCATCTCCATGGAAACACTCAAAAGAATTACAATCTGATCAACACTAATAACTCTCCCCACACAAGATTACATCAAAGATAATGGCATTTTGGGGGACATAATATATTCAAACCAGCACACCTACATAAAGAGAAACCCATATAAACCCAGGGCACTTAATACCTGGATGAGCTTCCATGACTGAGAATATGTATCTCTGTACTAGGAGGTTTATATATTCCGACTCCATGTGACTAGAACAAGGAATCTTGCACTTGAGACCCTTTTCAGACCTCCCCATATGCATCTCTTCTTTTGTCTTCTTATTTTTATCCTTTTACCGTAATAATGCTATAATCACAAGCATAGCACTTTCAGTGAATTCTGTGAGTCATTCCAGAAAATTATTGACCCCAAGGGGATGGTGGGAATCACCCAAATTTGCAGCCAGTTGGTCAGAGGTGACCTAGGCTGCTGACTTGCAACTGATACCTGAAGGTCAATCTTGTAGGGGATTGCCCTTAGCTTTTGAAGTCTAACCTAACTCTGGGTAGAGTCATAATTAAATTTACTGAGTTACTGCAGTGTTTGCAGTTTGTGTCCAAAGCTGTTGTGGAAGTTGAGGAAGATTTTGCTAGCTTATGCACAACAGCAAACCCTGCGGAGGAGGAGAAACCTATTTACAAAGTTGCCATATCATATTATTAAAAATGTCCAGTTTTCAACATTAATTATCACACATGCAAAGAAACATAAAATTCTGTCCCATATGTAAAAATAAAGCTCTAAATAGAAACTGTCCCTGAGGAAGCTCAGATATTGGACTTAACTAGACAAAGAGTTTTATATAAGCTACCATAAACATGTTCAATGAACTAAAGGAAGATATGTCAAGGAATTAAAGTATGAAAGTTATTTCACCAGATAGAAAATCTGAATTAAAAGATAAGAATGAAATTCTGATATATGCTATGACATCAATGAACCCTGAAGGCATCATGTTGAGTAAAATAAGCCAGACACAAAAGGACAATTTTGTATGATCTCACTGATATGAAATAATTTGAATAAGGCAGACTCATACAGTCAGAATCTAGAAAATAGGTCTCCAGGGAACAGAGTGGGAGTACAGATTAGGAAGTTAAGGCTTATAAAGTACAGAACTTTTATTGGGATGATGGAAAAGTTTGGTAATGGATGACGGTGTTGGTAGCACAACATTGTGAACATAATTTTAGTTTGCATATATGATACTAGAATAAATTTTCTAAAGATATCCATAGAAATGTACAACACAAACAGCAAACCCTAAGTTAACCCATGGACTGTAGTTAATAGTACAATTGTAAAAATATGAAAGTCTCAAAATTTAAAGAGATTGAAATCCTACAATATATGTTCTTCGACCAAAATGGAATTAAATTTGAAATCAAAAAGAAAATTTGTGGAACTCACAAGAATGTAGAAATTCAACAACACACTCCCAAATAGCCAATAAGTCAAAGATAAATCAAAAGGTTTATTAGAACATACTTTATGATGAATGGAAACAAACCACAATATCCCAAAGTATATGACATATAACTGAAGCAGTGCTTAGAGAGAAGTTTATAGCTGTACATATCTATATTAAAAGAGAAGAAAGATCTCAAATCAACATCCCAATTGTCCATCTTAAGAAACTAGAACAAGAAGAGCAAAGTAAATCTTCAGCAAATATATGAAAGTAAGTACAAAGATTAGTGTGATCCTAAGGAAAAAATTTTAGAACTAATAAATGATTTCAGCATGGTTGCAGTATGCAAGATTGATATAAAAAAATCAACTGAATTTGTATGCACCAGAAATGAATAATCTAAAAAATAAGTTAAGAAAAATAATTCCCTTTACAATAGCAGTAAAAGAATAAAATACTTAAGAATAAATTTAACAAAATATTTGTTAGATATACAGTGAAAACTATAAATAATTATTGAAAGAAATTAAAGAAGATCTAAATAAATGGAAATACATACCATGTTTGTGGATTGGATGACAAATATTATTAAGAGGTCAATACATTTCAAATTGATCCACAGGTTCTACAAAATCCTCATTAAAATCCCAACTCCTTTTTTTTTTCTTTTTTTGCAGAATTTGAAATTTAAATTTTAGCATGTATTGTAATCTTAATTTCAGTTATCCAATCTGGTCTAGGATTCACTTGACTGTTTTTATAATTTACATTTATCTGATGAACTTGTCCATCTTTCATTTACTTTGTAAACATGTTAGTGATTGTATCCCTTATGAAAATGTTATTATCTTTTTTTTCGAGTTTCCATCATGAATTGTTGTTCTTTATTATATGTGGTAATTTTTTATTGAATGCAGGGCATTTTGTATGAAACATTACAGCAATACCTTAAGGTTTTGTACTATGCTTTCTACTTCTAAAAAGGACCTACTTCCATTGCTGCAAGGTTGTTAAGTAACATCAGGTCACTGTAATTAAATCAATGATGGCGCAGATTCAAAACCAGGTCCCGATGAGGACCAGTATTTCCTTTTCACCACCTCTCCTAGGGGGTCTCTTTTTAAAGACTCCATGTCTAAGTTTTGTTCACCCTTCCACATCTGGTGATCCTGAACTCCTAGTTTTTTCTTCTAATTCTGGAACCTTGCCATAAGAACTTCTTTACCTTCTCAGTATCTCAGCCACTAGTTTCTTTTCACCTTTTCCATCTTTTAACTGCAACTTTCAAATCAACAAATGCCTCAAGGGAAAAAAGTGGTGCAAAATATTGATTAACTTATGAATTTCCATTTCTATGGGATCTTAAACTCTCAAGACTCCATTTCCTACTCTCCAATACCTTTAAATATTTGTGTTATTCTTGTTTATATATTTAAAACATATTTTCTGTTTATTCTCAGCAGAAGTTGTTTTGCAATCAGCTAATGTTCATTACCCAAAGCAGAAATGGATACTGTGCTTCTTAAGAATGCGGACTACCTTATTATTCTTAGTAAACCCAAGTTTATTATATAACTTTATAAGCATTTGATGATTGACTGTATTAATAAGAGGAAATCTAATCTAAATATTCTTTCTAAATTTAAAATTTAGAAGACAAAAAAATAACAAAGTTGGTTATTTGTTTCCTATCTATCTACTCACACATTATCTGCTATAAATGAAGGAAAAAAAAATAGCTGCAGATGGCTAAGAAGACCTGATAAAATTTAACATGAATGAGATGACATTATTTGCAATTTTTCAAAAACATATCTGGCTAAAATGGGGCTACGAAGCTAGGAAAGTTACCCAAATAATTTAGCACTAAGAATCACACTAGAGAGACCCTGTTGATCAGTACAGATTAATGTATTCATGGAATAATCAATGGTATCAATGCTGTTTAATTACAAGCAGCATAGAAGTATGAAAAGATATCCAACAAGGTTCCATAGGTCATACAAGGATATATTTAACAAGAGATCTTCAATTACTGAAGTATATGACAGGGATAGTTCTCCTTTACATCCAGAAATACATCAAGTCTGATGCCATGAAATAAGATCACTAATATAACCTCCTAGACTGTTTTGTGCTCAGAAAAGAACTTATTCCCTCCCATATCCTGTACAGAGATATGTCATCCTGGCACCACTTCGGAGAGTTTTTAATGCCTAAATTTCAAAGACCCCAAAATTTGTTAGTTTATATCTTCCCAAAAGGTATGCTCAGGAATAATAGTGTAATTAGATAAGGGAGGGATCTGCCCAGATGAAAGCAGCTACTGTGGGTATCTTATATTAATCATATCCTTGTATTTTTCAATCCATTGTAATTTAGGGATTCCATATAAATTGGTCCTATCATGGACTCCATATGGGAAACTTTAGTTATTGAACTAGCCAATGTATATTACCACAGGCAATCGCCTTTAAAAATGAATCATTCATGATGTATTAAAATTCTTGAGAGGCTGTACTAAACTCTTCAATACTCAGTGGATATCTAACTATGTGGAAGAAACTGTGTTAGGTGTTTCAAGTGATATAATGTCCAACCTCAAGGAATCTACAATCTGATAGGGAGAATACTTTTAGAAACAGGGCTTCATAACCAACTCCAAAAAGTACATGTGCTCTTCTTTTCCTGTTTATAAATATTTTCCAGTCCTTTCTCCTTTAGGTCATGCATAGTGAAACACCTAATGAAGCTAAATTTTAAAAAGTCATGTTCTGTAATTGAGAGGCACCAGATATAAGCCATGACTATAGCCAAGGGATGTGCAATGTTCTGCATTTAATTTGCCTTCAACTTTAAATGTAATAACATTAAAATAGCAAACGTATGCATTTGTCCACATGTGGGCAACTGTCACTATTAAGCTGCAAAATCCCAAAGAACTAACTAAATCAGTAATAGCTTTTTCTACTCCTGTAGCCTCTGAGTGACAATTTAATAAGGAGTGTTTTAGTGATCCTATAAATCAGAACTAAACTCCATTCTAACAAGACACACAAAATACTTTCTAGAAATTTTCTCAGAAAACTTTTTGCTTAAATGAATTCATGATTCCAAATACCACACATCCCCACTTATATAATGAAATATATTTTTACAACTCTCTGATCTTGGCAAGTGTTAAAACATGACACTTTCAGAAACAAGTTTCTTTTCATTTTATTTATGAAAATGATGTTGCTGTGAAACAGATGACATTTTAAGAATTGTTGGAAAAGAATGGTGCACTTACCCAGAAATTTTAAGTCAAGGAACTTAAACAACCTCATTATTAGTTCAAGAAATTCACCTTGTGTAATATCCTATGTATTTTGGTTACTGCATGTCTGTTACTCTATTTCCTTCTCTATTATTCTGAATCTTAAGAACGGGCATTTTAGGCCTTTATTATGTGAAAATCTCAGGGACAAAGACTCAAAGAGGACTAGAAACTACAGTAAATCCTCTAGTCAGAAATATTAAAACTTACAGTTATTGGAGTATTGTTTAGCTTTTTATTTTGTTCTTTAATGTGACTAATTTACATATATAACCCAAGGAAAAGACGAGAATTTATGTGCCATTCATTTCCTATGCATTATGTTTAGAATTCAGTCATCAATATTCTTGGGAAAACTCTACCTTAAGAATGGAATTAATTTATTTAACAAATGTTGACTGAATGCTTACATTCAGGACACTGAGCTAGGCACTGTAGTTCAAAATTAATAACTTCAAAAATCTTAAATTATAGAGAAATTTAAGAAAAAAACTGCAAATATAACTCCTTGATATCAACTAAAATTTTATAGAGATTATTTTGAGAAAAACAAAAGAAGCCCCTAATATCCAAGGCTGGCCTGGCACTCACTTCTAGGTCTTGGTGTCCTTTTGTTCGAACATAAACAATTTCATAGAACATCAAAATCAACCAAGGCCAATCTGTGATCACAATGGATCAAGACAAAATATAAGA
Organism: Choloepus didactylus; assembly: GCF_015220235.1. Taxonomy (NCBI): domain Eukaryota; kingdom Metazoa; phylum Chordata; class Mammalia; order Pilosa; family Megalonychidae; genus Choloepus; species Choloepus didactylus. Next base: position 23,953,795 of record NC_051308.1, read on the forward strand.
CCATTCTTTATGTTAAACAGGGACAAAACATGAACATTGTCCCAAGTCATGAAAGTGACTTGTATGAGTGACTACTACCTCTTTACAGCTTTAGCCTTGGTCTAGTTTTCCCATTTTCTAGATTTATTAACATGCCCAATCAGAGAATTATACACATTTTCTGACATCATCCAATGTAAAATAACCCCCCCCCACATCTTCAAACCCTCTACAAAATCACTTTACACAAACCTAAATCATATAAAAATCTTCTCAACATCGTTTTACCCATGTGTGCATTCTCCCTCCCCAAAATGAGTAATAAACTTGACTTGTTCAATTGCAGGTGTGTTCCTGGTGTTCTTTGTCTGGAAAGCACTGACAATATAATTTAACAAATAATTCTGTATCTCCTCAAATGAAAGACACCATAAATTTCAAGACACAGTCTTAATTCCACAAAAATTAGAATATGAAAATTTTGCATCATAGAATTGATGCAATACTGCATTTGCTTTTAGTTTGCATATACTTTCTAGATATAAGGAAACATTTATCATAAATATCACATTAAGAAATTGATGGAATTTTTTTTTTAATTTTAAGACAAGACCCTCCCTTACAAAAGCTCTTCATATGTTCTCTGAAATGTTCTCATGAGGAAAATGAAAATATGTATCATATGAAGTAGGAGTGCAGTAAATTTTTTCGACTAAATGAATAAGGGAATATATGATTGTTTTTTAAAAGTCATTCTAAATCAGAGGTTGGAAAACTATGGTTCATAGGACAAATCTAGCCTACTGCCTGATTTTCATAAATAAAGTTTTATTAGAATGGTATTATACCCATTCACTGATGAGTTGTCAATGGCAGAGGTAAGTAGTTACAGCAGAGATCATATGACCAGCAAAGCCTAAAACATTAACTAACTGGCTCTTTAGAGAATAAGTTTACTGATCTGTCTTTCAAATAGGTAAGTGAAAGTTAAGCAATCACCTGAAATTAGGGTATGAATGTATTGCAGCTTCATATCACATAAAAATATATTATTATTTGTATGCAAAAATAAAATTAGAACTTCATAAACAAAATACTGTGAATCAGCCTCTTCACCTAAAAAAATTAGTATTACTACTTCATACAATTATTGTGAAAATTAAATGAATTAATATATCTAAAGTGTATAGAATAATGTGGGCATAGAGTAAATGCTAATGTAAGTGTTTATATTTTTTATAGATTTTATCTATTTCTATAGATAATCACTAACAACACCAATAGCGTCCTAGAACTCAAACATTAAAGCTCATTTTCTGAAAAATAAGAAAATATTAGTGAGCACAATAATAGCTAATAATGGAGAAGTTGATTTCTACTTTATAACCGGCTAAAAATGGACACAGTGTAAAAAAAGAGGGTGGGGTGCATGAAAAGCAATGGTAATTATTCTATTGAAAACTAGGAAGCAATTAATACAAATGATTAGAAGCAATAGCATACCTGATGGTTTTTTTGGAGTGTTCCACTATTGGATTATGAACAGATGTGAGTACAACAGAGTTTTGAAAAACCTACAAACTGATTAAATAGGAGAAAACCTAAATATCCACTACACACTCATCTCCTGCAGAAACATCAACATGGTAAATTAGTCTGTCCACAAACTAGTGATTTGATTTTTGTGTACTCCACCTTCCTTTACGGTGTTTCTTAGCTGAGAAAACCAACCTACCAGTTAGTGTAAACCAATTGAGCACTGTTCTAGTTTGCTAATGCTGCCGGAATGCAAAACACCAGAGATGGAACAGCTTTTATAAAAGGGGGTTTATTTGGTTACACAGTTGCAGTCTTAAGGCCATAAAGTGTCCAAGGTAATGCATCAACAATCGGGTACCTTCACTGGAGGATGGCCTATAGTGTCTGGAAAACCTCTGTTAGCTGGGAAGGCACATGGTTTGTGTCTGCTCCAGAGTTCTGGTTTCAAAATGGCTTTCTCCCATGATGTTCCTCTCTAGGCTTCAGCTTCTCTCCAAAATGTCACTCTCAGATGCTCTTGGGGCATTTGTCCTCTATTAGCTTCTCTGGAGCAAAAGTCAGCTTTCAAAGGCTGTCTCCAAAATGTCTCTGTAAACTGCAGTTCCTCTCTCAGTTCCAGTGTATTCTTCAAAGTGTCCCTCTTGGCTGTAGCTCCTCTTCAAAATGTCACTCACAGTTGCACTGAGTTCCCTCTGCCCATCAGCTCATTTATATGGCTCCACTGATCCAGACCCACCCTAAATGGGTGGGGCCATGCCTCCATGGAAATATCCAGTCAGAGTCATCACCCACAGCTGGGTGGGGGCGCATCTCCAAAGAAACACTCAAAGAAATCTAATCAAAACTGATAACATCTGCCCACACAAGATTACATCAAAGATAATGGCATTTGGGGGACACAATACATTCAAACCGGCACAAGCACCTTTAAAAATCTTAAATTAAAATTAAGGAAAATGTGGGGTAACATCCTGGGAAATTTCATTAATAGGTAATATCGCATTCAGTGGTTTGAAGCTATACATACCCCAGAAAAATATATCCTTAAATTTAATCCATTCCTGTGGATGTAAACCCATTGTAAGTAGGATGATTTGATGAGGCTACTTCAGTTAAGAGGTGACCCACCTCATTCAGGATGGGTCTTAATCCTTTATAAACAGAATGAATACAGAGAGAGACAGAGACAGAGAGGAAGCATGGGAGCTGAAATCCATGGAACCCAGAAGAGAAGCGAGAGACCAGCAGATGCTGCCATGTAGTTTGCCATGTGGCAAAGGAGCCAAGGATCACCGGCAGCTGTTTGTCAAGAAGAAACCATCACTTTAATGTCTTGATTTGGACATTCTCCTGGCCTCAGACTGTAAGCTGATAAATTCCCACTGTTTAAAGCCAATCCACTTCATGGTATCTGCTTTGAGCAGACTAGGAAACTAAAACAATATAAAACTCTCTTTAAAACATAAACAATTTTTACAAATATTTTAAAGTTAATTTATTGAGATTATATCCTGTATCAACTGAATGCAATGTAATATTTATTTAATTACTATCCAACTGCCTGCTAAGCTCTAGTCAGATAAACTCCCTGGGACTGAATTTCAGCATGAAACATAGCCAACAATACCTATTTTCATTGATAAGGAACTTGCAAGTTTAGAAGTCTTAGTGTTTTGGAGCAGGTAATTCACACTTTGGCATGCAATTTAAAAATTAAGGAGAGACTAACAGGTGTGTTATGTATTGTGCCAGTTTGGATATATCATGTCCTCCTATATTCTTTGATGCAATCCTGTGGGGGCACACATGTTAGTGATTAGTTTGGAATCTTTTGATTGAGTGTTTCCATGGAGATGTGACTCAATCAACTGTGGTGAAATATTTGATGAAATTATTTCCATGGAAATACGGGCTGCACCCTGAATGGGTGATTAAGTGATTGACTTAATCACTGGAGTCCTATAAAAGAGCTCACAGAGGGAGCTCAGAGCTACTGAGAGGGACATTTTGGAGAGAAGCTAAGAGTTGACACTGACACTGACACTTGAAGATGCCTGGAGATGTTTAGAGATGCTAACCCAGAGTCTGCTCTGGAGAAGCCAAGAGAGAACTCTAATGCTTAGATGCCCAAGAGCTGAAGAAGCTAAGAGACACCCAGAGACATTTTGGAGAAAGTCATTTTGAAATGTAACCTGGGAGCAAAGAAACCACAGATGCCAGCCATGGGCCTTAGTAGCTGATAGAGGTGTTCTGTATGTCATTGGCCATTCTCAGTGAAGGTATCATCCTGTTGATACCTTAGTTTGGATACATTTATGGCCTTAGGACTGTGCATTTGTAACCAAATAAATCCCCTTTATAAAAGCCAAACCATTTCTGGCATTTTACGTAACGGCAGCTCTAGCAAACTGGAACAGGTGTGTTACATGCTTGACATGTTTTATTATTGGGAATAGTGATACCTAACAATTAGTAAATGTTTATGAAGTATCATGAAATATGTTGTTTGTTTTCTTTAGTTTCATCCTTATTTCATTTAATAGGAATGTTTATTAAACACAAGGTCAAACAAGGTTTAGGGCTAAAAATCAGAGGACCAAAAACTACACTGTATTTATTTTGTGGGGAAATAAGGGCACCAAAACAGGATTTCTAGGTGTAATGAATTAGGATTTCAAAGTGCAATGAATTCCTAAACACAATGAATTCTAAGTGTAATGAAATATTCAAAGTACCCTGTCATGGTTTCAGATTATTTGACTCAAATATTTGACCCAGAGAAATTTCTACATGTTTTCTTTATTGCTGGGTGATACTGGCTCTACACTTAGACTCACAATACCTAATAGTTCTTTTTATTTAATATTATTATTATCATTTTCAGTTTTGACTTCACTGTAGTCACATGATTAATCCTTTACTCACCTACATATTAAGCTGAGAATATTACCAAGCCTTTTTTTCCATCTACTGTAGTTGAATTGAACATTGGATAAAAAGACACAATAAATGAAAATTAAGAAAGGTCTAGTCATTTTGATGGAGAAGAGCACAAAACTTCTTAAAACAAGTTCTGATACATGTGACAACATCATGTTGAGTGAATAAGCCAGGCATAAAAGGACAAATATTGTATGATATCACGGGTATGAAATAATTAGAATAAGCAAATTCATAAATTCAGAAACTAGAAAACAGGTTTCCAAGGGCTGGGTGAGGGCAGGGAATGGGGAGTTAATACTTAATTGGTACAGAGTTTCTGTTTTTGGTGATGGAAAATGTTGGTTAGGGATGGTGGTGGTGATGGTAGCACAACACTGTGAAAGTAACACAACTGAATTATAAATTTGAATGTAGTTAAAATGGGAAATTTTAGGTTATACATGTGTTACTAGAATTTTTGTAAAAAGTAGGATGCTACAACATAAACAGTGAACTCTAATGTAAACTATGGACTATAATTAATAGTATAATTAAAACATCATTGTTTCATTAATTGTAACAAAGCTACCATACCAATGAAAAGTGCTAATAATAGGAAAAACTGAGTTTCTAAGGGAGGTACATGGGTACTCTGTATTTTCTGCATGATTTTTCTGTAAACGTATACCATCTCTGATAAAAAATGAAAAATAATAAAAAACAGTTCTGTGAAATAGATTAAATTCAGTATAATTTTCTCAATTACATATTATTGCTATGAAACTCACTCACCAATAGATTTCACATACCTTTCCCTTCACATCATAATTTTTTATAATCACAGCATTAATCAGATATACAGAAATATGTGGTGGTAGATAAGAGTATCACGAAGTCATTAATCTCCTTAATAAAGGGATACACACATATGTGCTTATGTGGAATGACTGCCAACTTGTGTAATTTAATGGAAAAAAATGGGTGCAGAGCCTGTGAGGCAGGCAGACTCTAGGATGGCCTCTTGTGACTCCTGCTCCCTGGTATTCACGCCCCTGTGCAATCCACCCAAATTGAGAGTGTGCAGAATGTATGACTTGCTTTTAACCAATAGAGTATGACAAAGGTTATGAGATACCACTTCTATTATTAGGTTACATAGAATTGCAACTTCTATATTGCTAGCACATTTTATTGCCTTCATGGCTTGTAAGCTTTGACATAGCAAGTGGTAGTGTTAGACAGGTACATGTGGCAAGAAACTGAGGGCAGCCTTTGACCAACAGCCAGCTAGGAAATGAAGCCCTCAGTTCAAGGGCCCACAAGGAACTCTAACAGGAACTGAATCCTGCCAACAACCATGAGTTCGAAGTGGTTTCTTCCCCAGGTGATTGTTCAGTAGAGACCCTAGTCTCAGATAACACCTTGGTTGAAGCAGAAGATCCAGCTAAATCATGCCCAGACACCTGACACAGAGAAACCATGAGATAACAAATTTACATGGTTTTAAGCCACATACTGTGTGATAATTTGTTATGTAGCAATAGATAACTAATACATATTTTGGCACCTGGTAAAAGGGTGCTTCTGTCATAATTACTTAAAATGTGGGAGTGGTTTTGGAACTGGGAAATGATTAGAGGCTGAAAGGATTTGGAGAATGACAGAGAAAGTTTAAATGTCTTTACTAGATTATAGGTAGAAATCTGGTATTTGAGGAGGACACTGCCATGAGGGCTCAGAAGCAAGGAACCTGTCATCGGAGACTGGAGGAAGCAGGACCCTTATTATGTAGTGGCAGAAAGCTTAGTACATTTCCCACCTTAGTTATATGGAAACAAAATATGTATATGATGAACTTGTTTATTTAGTTAAGGACGTTTCCAAGTAAACTGCTGAAGATGACACTTGGTATCTTCTTGCTGCTTATAGTAAAATAAATGAGGAAAGAGATGGAACGAGGGATGAAATGTTAAACCAAATGAATGAAGACCAATGAGTTTCAAAATTCTCAGCCTCTTCCGACTGAAAAAGATACTAAATTTAAGAAATGATGCCCAAACACTCACAGAAAAATATGTTCTTGAGAAAAGGCCTATTTGCGGATAAAACTGGGTGTGTCACTGTGCAAATCCTTTGTAAAATCTCATCAAGATAAAATATCAGAGTATTCAGTCATAGAAAGGGCCACTCTCATTCTAACCCTTGGGCACCTAAGAAGCTTAAGGGCATTGTCCCTCAGCCATCTCTACATGAGCCCAAGGTACAGAAGCATTTATCTAAAAGAAACCTGGGGGGAGGCAGCAAGGTAGTATCATAGAGAGGAATGGAAGGTAGTTAGTCCCCTGGAACAACTAATAAACAACCAGAAACAACTAGTAAATAATCTGGAATAACTGCTCAGGGATAACCATGACTGTCCAGACATCATACACCAATCTGGATTGGAAAGAATACGTGAGATTGCAGCATAAAATCTGTAAGTAAAAGCTGTGGAAACACACTGGGAGCCCCCGCCCCCTACGGTAGGCCAAACAGCAAAACCTCGCTGTGGTAGAAAGTAGCAATCTCTGAACAAGCAAAAATACCTCAGTCTAGCTCCAACTGGGTCTTAATTAACAAACATGGACTGCCCAATTCAAGCTCCAAATCCCCAAAAAGCAGACAGAGGCTTTTAGTGACAACTGACCTTAAAGAACCAGAAGATTCTGCTGTCCCAGGAGGGGAAGCCCAGAAAACATGTGACCTCTAGCCAATGAGTGAAATTGGGGGTCTGTGGACTGGCTCTGAAAGGGGGCTCTCTGTCTGTTTTTCTCTCTCTCAACCTGAGCAGCTCAGTGGAGAAAACCTCAGCCATTTTCAGTTTGCAGCACTCTGACCCAGACAAGAGTGGAGATAGCAGAGTCAGAGAGACAAGGAACCTATTTAAATGCAGATGATAATTTCCTAAGGGGTGTATCTTCCCAAAGAGGAAGGAGGTGGTGCCCAGCTCTACTACTGGCCCTCCACTCAGAATCAGACTCCAGAGCCTGGTGTAAAAGAGCCAAAACAGAAACTAAGGTGGCCACACCTCTTTACACCAGTCAAGAGCAATAGACTGACAGGCACCACCTGCTGCGCAGGTCAGGAAAAGCACAGCAGCTAGAGGCCTCACAGGTTATGTCAATCTTCTAAGACACACACTCAGGGAAACCTTATATTGAATATTGCTCCCTTCTGAGACCTGAGCCCATTCTGGTTTGGGAAAACCAGATTGGGGTAAGCAAGTAAACCAGATGCCTAGACAACAGAAAAGTACAACCTACACTAAGAAAAATGAAAATATGGCCTGGTCACAGGAATAAACTTACACTTCAACTGAGATACAGAAACTGAAACAACTAACGCTATATCAATTCAAAAAGGTTAGGGAAGATATGGCAAAAGAGATGAAGGGTATAATAAAAACACTGGGTAAACATAAGGTAGAAATCAAAAGTTTGGAAAAAAAACTGACAGAATCTATGGAAATTCACAACACAAGAGATGAAAGACACAATGGAGACATTCAACAGCACATCTCAAGAGGCAGAAGAAAACACTCAAGAACTGGAGAACAAGACACTTGAAATCCTACACACAAAAGAACGAATACAGAAAAGAATGTAAATATATGAGCAATGTCTCAGGGAACTGAATGACAACATGAAACATATGAATGTATGTGTCATGGGTGTCCCAGAAGGAGAAGAGAAGGGAAAAGGGACAGAAGCAATAATAGAGGAAACAACCACTGAAAATTTCCCATCTCTTATGAAAGACATAAAATTACAGATCCAAGAAGCGCAGCGTACCCCAAACAGAATAGATCAGAATAAGCCTACACAAAGACACTTAATAATCAGATTATCAAACATCAAAGACAAAGAGAAAATCCTGAAAGCAGCAAGAGAAAATTAATCCATCACATACAAAGGAAGCTTGATTAGACTATGTGTGGATTTCTCAGTAGAAACCATGGAGGCAAGAAGGAAGTGGTATGATATATTTAAGATATTGAAAAAAAAAAGAAAAACTGCCAACTAAGAATCTTATATCCAACAAAACTATCCTTCAAATATGAGGGAGAGTTAAAAATATTCTCTGACAAAGGGACAATGACAGAGTTTGTGAACAAGATAGCTGCACTATAGGAAATAATAGAGGGAGACTACAGACAGATAGGAAAAGACAGGAGTGAGAAATTTGGAACATAATTTGGGGTGATGGTAGCACAGCAATGTAAGTACACTGAACAAAGATGACTGTGAGTATGGTTGAAAGAGGAAGGTTAGGAGCATGTGGGACACCAGAAGGAAAGAGGAAAGAAAAAGACTGGGACTGTATAACTCAGTGAAACCTAGCATGCTCAACAATTGTGATAAAATATACAAATACATTTTTACATGAGGGAGAACAAATAAATGTCAACCCTGCAAGGTGTTAAAAACAGGGTGGTATTGGGGGAAAATATAATCAATGCAAACTAGAGACTATAGTTAACGGAAACATTGTATTATGCTTCCTTTAACGTAACAAAGGCAATATGCCAAAGCTAAATGCCTTTAAGAGGGGGACATAAGGGAGGGGTACAGGACTCTTGGCATTGGTGATGTTGTCTGACTCTTTATTCTCCTTTAGTTTAATTCTGTCTTTCATGTTGTTGCTTCCTAGCTGTCATGGTTCTGTTTGTTTGTTTGTTTGTTTTTTCTCTTTCTTTTGTCTCTCTACCTTCTTTGACTCTTCCTCCTTCTTTGTAGAAGAAACAGAGAGGTCTTTATATAGGTAGTTGGTAATGGTAGTGAATACATAAATACATGACTATACAGGGAACCACTGATTGTTTACTTAGGATGGAATATACCATGTATGAAGAAAAACATCTTGAAAAAAACAGATTGGTAAAGAAATCTTGAGGGCAGTATATCAAGTGAAGTAAGTCAGACTCATAAGGAGAAATACTGCAGGGTATCAATGATATGAAGTAATTATAATATGTAAACTCATAGACATGAAATATAAGTTACAAGGATATAGAATGAGGCTAAAGAATGGGGAGTGGTTCCTTAGTATGAGCAGAATGTTCAACTAGGTTGAACTTAAGTGTTTGGAAATGGACAGAGGTGATGGTAGCACATTGTGAGAATAACTAACAGTGCTGAATGGTGTGTGAATGTGGTATAAAGGGAAAGCTCAGGGTCACATATGTCACCAGAAGGAAAGCTGGAGGTTAAAAGACGGGAACGTATAAAACAACTGAATCTTGTGGTGGGCTGTGTCCATGATTAACTGTAAAAATATTAGCAATCTCTTTCATAAACGAGAACAAATGTATGACACTATAACCAGAAGTCAATAATAGAGGGGCATATAGGGAGAAAAAAATATACCTATTGCAAACTATATACTACAGTTAGTAGTATTTTAACATTCTGTCATCAACAGTAATAAATGTACTCTACCAATACTATGAGTCGAGAATGGAGGAGGGTGGTTAGGGGTATGGGAGGATTTGAGTTTCCTTTTTTTGTCTTTCTTTTCTGGAGTAATGAAAATGTTCTAAAAACTGAAAAAAAAAATAATTGTGGTGATGGATACACAGCTTTATGTTGGTACCATGGGCAACTGATTGTACACTTTGGATCTTTGGATAATTGTTTGGTATGTGAACAATCTCAATAAAATCAAATTTAAAAAAAAGAAAGCTTTATCACCAAAAATGCTGCCAGTTTGAACACAAAGGTTCAGAGAGAATAGTAAATGAAAAGATGCTGCTGGACTCCAAATTTCTACTGCCAGGAAATCCACTGATGAAATACTCAGCTGCAAACACATGCTACCTGTCATGAAAAAAAGAAGGAAGGCTTACAGAGCAGAATCAAGATCTCTGAGAAAGAAGCCAAGAGTTAGAGAATCATTGCCAGTCCTTGAAACCTAATCATTTAACATTTGTCCAGCTGGACTTCAAACATGCTATGGACCAGTGACTTCTTTTTTACCTCTGATTTCCCCCTTTTTTAATGGAAATGTGAGTAGACCTGACCGGACGTGCTCTCACCATTGTATATTAGGTATATGGGGAGCAGATCACTTGCCTCTTTACTTTTGCATGTCTAAAGATGAGAGGAGTTGTGCTCTAGAGCACCACTTAACAAACTATACCTGATGAATCCCATTCACACTGAAGCCTGATTTAGATGATAAGATTATGTAGAGATAGCATACTTGGGGACTTTTGAGATGGGGTACAGTTAGTGTGTTTTGCATGTGGACGTGATGTGAAAGTGGGGACCAGAGTACAGACACCTTCTAAAATGGCTCCCAACAACTCTTGCCTCCCGGATTCATAACTTGTGTTAACCCCTTCCCTTATATAACCAGTAGAACTAATAGAACTTGCTTCTAACCTAAGCATTGAGGAGGTGTACTTTCTATGATTTGACTAAATAACATTTTATCTTCTACCTTGCTATAAGGTATTCTCTACTGTTTACTTAGAGAGTTCTATGTAGCAAGAAACTGAAGGTGTCCTCTGGAAAACAGCCAACTAGGAACTGAGGCTCTCAGTCCAACATTCAAGAAGAAAATTCATCAAACCAATATGTAAGCTTGGAAGTGCATCCTTCCCAGTTCAAGGCTTCAGATGAGAGATCAGTCCTAGCTGACACGTTGACTGCAGCCTTGTGACAGAGCCTCAATTAGAAGGCCCATCTAAGCCAAGCCAGATTCCTGACCTGTAAAATCTATGAGATAATATGTGATTATTTTTTTTTCCTTCTTAATTTTTATTGGGATTGTTCAGATACCATACAATTATCCAAAGATCCAAAGTGTACAATCGGTTGCCCCTGGTACCCTCGTACAGCTGTGCATCCATCACCACACTTAATTTTTGTTCAATTTTTAGAAACTTTTCATTACTCCAGACAAGAAGCAAAGTGAAAGATGAAAAAAGAAAAAGAAAAAAAGAAAAGGAAACTCAAATCCTCCCATATCCCTAACCAACCCACCTCAATTGTTGACTCATAGTGTTGGTATAGTACATTTGTTACTGTTTATGAAAGAAAGTTGACATAATATTAACTGTAGTATATAGTTTGCAATAGGTATATATTTCTTCCCTATATGCCCCTCTATTATTAACTTCTAATTGTATTGTCATACATTTGTTCTGGTTCATGGAAGAGATTTGTAATATTTGTACAGTTAATCATGGACATTGCCCACCATAGGATTCAGTTTTATACATTCCCGTCTTTTGACCTCCAACTTTCCTTCTGGTGACATATATAATTCTGAGCTTCCCCTTTCCACCTCATTCACGCACCATTCGGCACTGTTAGTTATCTCACATCTTGCTACCGACACCTCTGTTCATTTCCAAACATTTAAGTTCATCCTAGTTGAGCATTCTTCTCATACTAAGCAACTGCTCCCCATTCTGAAGCTTCGTCGTATATCTTGGTACCTTATATTTCATGTCTATGAGTTTACATATTACAATTAGTTCCTGTCAGTGAGACCCTGCAATATTTGTCCTTACGTGTCTGGCTTATTTCACTCAGTATATTGGCCTTGAAGTTTTGTCATCAACCCATTTTTTTTTTTAAAGATGGTTTTGTTCACACACCATACATTCCATTCTAAGTAAACGATCGATGGTTCTCTGTATGGTCACATATTTATGTATTCCCCACCTTCATCACTATCTGTATAAGGGCATCTACATTTCTTCCACAAGGCAGGAGAGAGAGTCAAAGAAGGTAGAGAGGCAAAAGAAAGAAGAAAAACAATGACAGCTAGGAAGCAGAAAAAGGAAAAATAACCTTAAATCAAAGTAGAGTAAAGAGTCAGACAACACCACCAATGTCAAGTGTCTAACATGCCTCCCCTATCCCCCGCTTCTTATCTGCATTTACCTTGGTATATGGCCTTTGTTACATTAAAGGAAGCATAATACAATGATTCTGTTAGTTACAGTCTCTAGTTTACATTGATTGCATCCCTCCCAATGCCTCCCCATTTTTAACACCTTGCAAGGTTGACATTTGCTTGTTCTCCCTTGTAAAAGAACATATTTGTACATTTTATCACAATTGTTGAACACTAGATTTCACCAAGTTACACAGTCCCAGTCTTTATCTTTCCTCCTTTCTTCTGGTGTCTCACATGCTCCCTACCTTCCTCTCTCAACCGTATTCATAGTTATCTTTTTTCAGTGTACTTACTTTGCTGTGCTACCATCTCCCAAAATTGTGATCCAAACCACACACTCTTGTCTTCTCCTATCACTCTGTAGTGCTCCCTTTAGTGTTTCCTGTAGGTTGGGTGTCTTGTTCACAAAGTCTCTCATTGTTTGCTTGCCAGAAAATATTTTGAGCTCCCCCTTAGATTTGAAGAATAGCTTTGCTGGATATAGGATTCTTGGTTGGCAGTTTTTTGCTTTCAGTATCTTAAATATATCACACCACTTCCTTCTTGCTTCCATGGTTTCTGTTGAGAGATCCGCACATAGTCTGATTAAGCTTCCTTTGTATGTGATGGATCACTTTTCTCTTGCTGCTTTCAGGATTCTCTCTTTATCTTTGACATTTGATAATCTGATTATTAAGTGTCTTGGCGTAGGCCTATTCAGATCTATTCTGTTTGGAGTACGCTCACTTCTTGGATCTGTAATTTTATGTCTTTCATAAGAGATGGGAAATTCTCATTGATTATTTCCTCTATTATTGCCTCTGCCCCTTTTCCCTTCTCTTCTCCTTCTAGGACACCAATGATATGTACATTCTTGTACTTTGTTTCATCCTTAAGTTCCCGGAGACGTTGCTCATATTTTTTCATTCTTTTCTCCATCTGCTGCTTTGCGTGTAGGCTTTCAGGTGTTTTGTTCTCCAGTTCCTGAGTGTTTTCTTCTGCCTCTTGAGATCTGCTGTTGTATGTTTCCATTGTGTCTTTCATCTCTTGTGTTGTGCCTTTCATTTCCATAGATACTACTAGTTGTTTTTTTGAACTTTCAATTTCTGCTTTATGTATGCCCAGTGTTTTCTTTACAGCCCCTATCTCTTTTGCGAAATCTTCTCTAAACTTTTTGAATTGACTTAGCATTAGTTGTTTAAATTCCTGTATCTCAGTTGAAGGGTAGGTTTGTTCCTTTGACTGGGCCATAGCTTCGTTTTTCTTAGTGCAGGTTGTAGTTTTCTGTTGTCTAGGCATCTGACCTCCTAGGCCACCCCAATCAGGTTTTCCCAGATGAAAACAGGCTCAGGTCACAGAAGGAGGAAATATTCAGTATCTGGTTTTCCTGATGGTTTTTCTTTGAGGATTGATACACCTCTGCTTTTCTGCCTGGCAGGTGTACCTGTCAGCCTGTCAGCACCTGTGTAAGAGGGTGTGGACTGTGGCTCTCCTCCCCCAGCCTTTGGGGTCTGGTTCCGGAAAGGCAGGCAGTAGAGCTGGGCCCCTCCCTTTCCTCTTGGGAAGCTATGCCCCCTCCAGAGGGGTCATCCTGCATATCAATAAGTTCTTTGTTTCTCTGACTCTGCTGATCAAAGTGTTTTGATTTTAAAATGGCTGAGGCTTTCTTTACTGCAAAGCACTGTGGACTGAAAACGGCTGAGGTTTTCTCCACAGAGAGAGAAAGGGACAGAAAAGCTCCCAGGTTCACCTGTCAGCCAGAGATAGCACCCGATCCTCTGGGATCCCCATCCTGAGACAGATATGTCCCCCGACTCTCCCAAGGTCAGTTGTCACCAAAAGCCTCTGTCTGCTTGTTGAGGATTCACTGTCTGTATTGAGCAGTTAACATTAAAACCCCAGTTGGAGCTGGGCTGAGAGAGTGCTGCTCTCTAGCACCGTGAGGCTTCCATGAGGGAGGGGCTCTCAACTCTCAGCGCGGGTCCGCAGTTTTTACTTACAAGTTTTATGCTGTGATCTTGGGCATTCCTCCCAATTCAGGTTGGTGGATGATGGGTGGATGGTCACGTTTGTCTCCCTGCAGTTATTCCAGGTTATTTACTAGTTTTTTGGTCATTTATGAATTGTTCCGGGGGGGGGACTAACAATCTTTCACTCCTCTCTATGCCACCATCTCAGCTCCTCTCTAAATGTGATTATTTTAAGCAGCTATTTTTGTGGTTATTTGTTGCACCAACGGATAACAAATGCAAAATTGTGCATAAATACAGACTTTAATTTGTGTAGAACATTTCTGAGACAGATACAATAAATGAGTGAGAATGAGTAGCTCTCTAGAGAAAACAGGGAACTTCCATAATGGGAAAAAATCATATTTTTCTTTGTACATCTTTGTATTTTTTGAACTTTTTGAGCTTCATATGTAACTAAAATTACTAATTATTTTTAATGAAATAACTAATTTTATGCTTGTCATTAGAAACTATCTAGGAATGCATTATACGTAACCCTGACTTTATATATATTCTATGTATTCTCATTCAACAAAATGAAACAGCTTGAAAGCCCAGAAGTTTATTTTCTGTGAAAGAAAATAAATGGGAGAATTGTCAAGGTGAGGGCACACTTTGGTTCAATTGCTTGACAGTGACTGTTTTATAGCCAAGATTTAAAATCTGTGATAATTTCCATGTAGTCCCTCTTCTTTGAGAATAGACATCTGAATGCATTTGGTTTTCAGTAAAATATTAAGTGGCAGATAAGTAGAGCTCTAGTGTTCTTGCAATAGCTTGGTGTCCATCATGGGAAAAATGCTTACTTATATTTTTAGATTATGAATTTATTGACGATTTATTTATATCAATTATGAAGTGCTTAAATCAAAGATAAAGTTAATAGGCATGATTGTTTTTCTTCTTACACATGCAACATAAAGAATGAGATATTCTCCTAATATTTGTTTCATTTTAAAATCTTATATTGAATGCACAGTATATGGCTGGCAGTAGTGATGAACAAGACAGTTTCTATTCACAGGAAACTTTTATTCCAATAAAAGAGAAAAATAAACCTCCAACAATATCTCAACGTGGTAAATATTATAAGTACTTGTACAGTGAGGCTAATGGAGAAAACAGAGACACCTATCTGAGCATGTGGGATGGGGAGACCTGGGAAGGTTTTCCAGAAGAACTGTTGCAAAAGCTAAGATTTTGCATTTCCATACATGACTGAGACAATTTCAAATATTACTTTCATTTTGTATGCAATTTTATTCTCAATTCTCATATGATGTTTTTCCTTTTTTGCCTGATAATGCTACTTTTGACTCCAACTTCTTTATTATGCCAGTAGCAAAAGAAGTGACATCTCTACAGTGTTGGGAGGAGTAGTTCATGATGCTAAGCTATGACACGGGAGAGACGGAACATTGGAGAGAAAAAGAAGCTATGTTAAAAGATCTAAAAGAATGTCAGAGAGGTGGCATGGGAGGACTTGTGGAAGAGGCACAGCAGGAAATGTTCACAGTGGACTAGAGCAGATGGTGGAAGGAAAAAAATATATATAAATATATATATATATACACACACACACCCATATTTTTAAAAGCAGTAGAGAACAGCCCGAGAAGATTGAGTAGGCTGACAATTACCATACCATATTATCTATTATTTTTAGTTTGCAGATTCCTATTTATTTCACTCAGGACTGCTCCTAAGTATAACACATATTTTGAAATGAGGGATTTAGAAAAGAGTGGGTGAATTGAGGAGAGATCAGAGTGACTCAGTGGAAAATGAGCACAGATGCTATGGCAGACTGCCATCCTGTTTTCCTAGGAGTACACACAGACTACCTAATGAAATTTTTTCAGGGGCTGGAGGTTGCTCTAGGGCTCAGCTACATGGAGTCTGTACCAAAGCAAATCAACTGCTTCACAGACTCCCTCCCTCTCTGCGAATTATAAGACCCATCACTGTCAGATTTGGGACATCTATGGATAGCTTCACGGGATGCAGTAAGCTTTAGTATGAAGACAATTATTTCAATATTGATTCTTTCTAAGTAAGTAAAATAAACCATTCTCAAAAACCAAATTTATGCAGGAAGAACTGGACTCCAAGAATTTACTCCAAGCTAGGAGTGAAACCTTGTACAAATCATTAGTCCAATATCTTATGCAACATAATGCATTGAGTAGTATAAGAAAAGAGCAAAAGCATAGAACTTTTTCAGTAATACACAGAATTTACTAATAACTGATGGTTACTGGGAACAGGAATGATGTTGATAAACAAAACTAATGACTGAACTTGGGTTTTAAGGAGTATCTGTGAATTTCAGTCTTGTCCTATGCCTTTGATCATTCATCTGTTTGAAATGACTTAACCTCAGATTGCCTCTCCTACAACAACATCCAAATTAGTTTAACAAAATTTTAAATTTATGTGGAGGAGAGCATTTAAAGTGTTAAAAAGTATAGAAAGCCCAAAGACCTGTCACCAGTACACAGCCAGTCTTTAATTTAACTGGCAGGCAGGAAAAGGCAATATAGTACAGATCAGTCTGGTTTGGTTTTGTTTTTGTTTGTTTGGTATTTCAGCTTGTTTCCTATTGGCATGATCTTACAAATTTCCCTTTGCTGGGAAGTGAATCCCTTTTTTCAATATTGTATGTTACCACTAATGTGAATTCTGTGAAAAATGTACAATGTTTTATACTGTAGAATGTAGGGGACCTAGAGATACCAATTAGCGGAGGGGGAATGATAACCTAATAACAGATAAACTATGGAGGGTAATCTCAATGTTATGGGAATGCTCAGGAATGATTATGGTTTGTAAACTTTCTTGGATATAGTAAGATCATGTTGGAAGCAATAGAGTTATTTTAGGTTTTTTTTTTCTCTTATTCCTTTGTTTTCTTAGGGGTTGTTAATTTTCTTGGGGTATGGTAGGAACATGTTGGAAGCAATGTAGTTATTTTAGATTATTTGTTTTTCTTACTCCTCTGTTTGGACATGGTTTATTAATTTTCTTGGGGTATGGTAGGAACATATTGGAAGCAAAGTAGTTATTTTAGGTTATTTGTTTTCCTTAATCCACTGCTTTGTTTGAAATGTTGTGGGGTTTTTTTGGTTGTTTGCCTGTTTGTTTTTAATTTTTTGATAAACAAAAGTTAAAAAATTGAAAAAAAAATCAGTAGAAAAATGGCAGTAAAAACTAAATGACAAATAGGGTGGGATGGGGGGATGGTTTGGGTATTCTCTTTTCACTTTTATTTTTTATTCTTATTCTGATTCTTTCTGATGTAAGGAAAATGTTCAGAAATAGATTGTGGTGATGAACGCATAACTATATGATCATACTGTGAACAGTTGATTGTATACCATGGATGACTGTATGGTTTGTGAATATATATCAATAAAACTGAATTAAAAAAAAAAAAATTCCACATAGGCCAGAGTCAGTGTAAATTGGTGTGAATTTATTATCATTCAGGCCTGTTGGTGTGTGTGTGTGTGTGTGTGTGCGCACAACGCGTGCGCGTTTTCTGTAGACTCAATGTAACTATAAATTCAAACTTAACATTACAGAAAGACTCTTGATATAATAGACATATGATAAGTGAAATCATTTACTTAGTGGCCAAGAAGTTAAAATGAATGGGGTGAAGCTGGAAGGTAAAAATAGGGTAAGATCATAGTTACAAGTACATTAAATACACATGAAAATTTTTTGAATTATTCACTTTTTTCTTGATCATGCAAATTTTCATTTTCTTCTGCAATAACAGCTACTAATAATTATAATAATTATGACTTAAGATTTGATGAATGCCTCATGTGTGAAGGCACTTATAATCCATTGTGTTCATTATCTCATTAATGCTTTCAAAAACCCTTTATGGTACATAATATTAATATCCTCATTTCACAGTTATGGAGAGAACTATGAGGGGTTAAGTAACTTCCCACTAATTCCACACCTAAAAACTGAAAGATTTAAAGTTTAAAATCCAATTCTAAATCCATACCACTCTGTTTTATTTAAAATATGCATCATAGTATTCTACACGTAAGTAAAACACATTCCTGCTATATATTCACTGTTTATTCTCTGAAGATTACATACATTTATAATTACATATGTATATGTTACATATATGCCTATAAATACATGATACATGATTAACTATCACCTCATTTAGTAATTAAAAAATAATTCCTTTTCCCCCAAAGTTCCAATTTTATTTTTGCATTTTTCAGTTAAAGAGTATATAAAAGTTTTTTGTTGTTCTTTTTTTTATTATTATTATTTTAATTTTGGTCACAATAGTACTTGAATAAGATGTTACCTTACCAACAGACCATTATTGTTACATCTGGTCAAGTTAAGGTACAGGTATTCCTAGTACCAAACCACGAAGGACTGTGTCATAGTTCTCCAATGTGCAATTGGCACTTCAGCAGAGGGAATGAGATTACTTCATGAAGTAGTGAAATATTCAATACATTGCATAAAAGAAAAAGAAAAAGCAAGGTATCAGGGTAACATTACCACTCACTATCACTAAGTACTGATACCCAGTGAAACATGCTATAAATAGAACAAGTTCTGATTCTGGAGTTAGTGCAACAAAATTTATTACCAAGAATAAAAGGAAAAGAAACAAAAACAGTATAGCTGGTTTAGCATTACTAGAAGTATACATCAAAACACACTTCAAGTACTTTAGACCTGAATGAGTTAAACAAAGATATGGCACACCGATGTTTACAGGGGCATTATTCACAATTCTAGTAGATGGAAATAGACCAAATGTCCATCAGTTAATGAGTGGATAAACGAACTGTGCTAAATACATATGATGGAATATTATACAGCTCTAAGACAGAATGAAGTAATGACACATGCAATGACATGAATGAATTTTGAGGACATCATTTGAGTGAAATAAGCCAGACACAAAAGGATAAATATTTCATGGTAGCTAACTATAATAAGCAAACTCTGAAACTTAAATTTGAGAGCATAGGTTATCAGGACATAGAAAGAAGGCACAGATTGGTCAATTAATGCTTAAGGAGTACAGAATGTTTAATAAGGTTGATTGTAAAGGTTTGGAAATGGATAGCACAATATTGTGGGATGGTGAACCAATTTCGTAAGGGTAATTAACAAAGCTGAGTGTGAGTATGGTTGAAAGAGGAAGGCTAAGGTCATATATGTCACAGAAGGAAAGCAAGAGGATAAAAACTGGTTTGATATAATTTAGCAAAACACAGAATGTACAATGATGGTGGTTAATTGTACAAATACAAGAAAGTTCTTACATGAACTAGAACAAACATACATCACTATTACAAGATGTTAATAATAGGGTAGTATGTGGAAAAAAATACAATTAATGCAATCTATGGTATATAGTTAACAGTGACATTGTAAAATTTTTTCATTAATTGTATTATAGGCACTATACCAAAAAATACAATGTCAATTGAAACTAAGTCTGATGGATGCAGGAGTAATGTGACCAATTTGGATAAAACCTTTGTGTTTAAGAAGTGATCTCTGATTATAAATAAATGTGATTGCTTTTCATATTTAAAAAAAACACTTCAAGTATTTTAGGCCTGAATGAATTAAAGGTATTGCTGTATTACAGAATGGCAGCAGCTATAAATCAACAGATTGCTCATGAAAACACAAAATCAATTAGTACTTGTACTTCATGGACATATGTATGTATGTGTGTATGTGTATGTATAGATAAAGCACACATAATTCGTATATCAATATATTCTCTGTAACCTACCACTAGGTGATAGCTTTTATTTTCTTAATAAAAGCTTAAAAACTAGTAAATTTTATCCACATTATTCCTCCCTCCCCAATTTTCTTCTAACTGGTTGAGAAGTTAAAACAAAATAAACAAACAAAAACCAAGTTATCTCACTGGTATGCTTACAAGAATTTAAAATGATGTTTCCAGAACTCTCTGACTTTAAAACCTATAATAACCATAAAGACTCAGATCTGATAGCAAGACAATGTAGAGTGGATTTGGGATGGGGAATGGGAGATAAATGAAACAGGAGTCACTGTTAACAGCAAAATAAAATGCATGAATGTTTTTCACTGCATATTTGAAGTAAAATGAAGTCATTCCCAAGACAATTTTAAAAGGGCTGTGAGATTTAAAGACTCAAATTTGAGCAGATGCACAGAGAGACTGAGAAATCAATGTTCAATTAAGGCCATGATTATAAAGATACAGCATTTCAGTGCAGATCTGGATGGACAGGACAGTACTGGACACTACAGTAGTGGACACCCCAGGAATATCAGAACTATTTGACAGGAAGAGGAATCTTCTACAAGAAGAAAAATCTGGACAGATGGGGACTCAGGCTGTAATCTTAGTCAGAATATGGTTAAAAGGGGAAATTTTAGGTTATATACATGTTACTAGAATTGAAAACAATGACGTTGGACTGTAGAACACAAACAGCGAACCCTAAATATGGACAAAAGGAGTAAAATTATAATAATATTGTTTCATCAATTGCAGAAAGGTAAACATTAACGGAAATTGTTAATTATAGGTAAAACTGTGTGTTTGGGGGATATATGGAAACTCTGCATTTTCTCCATGATTTTTCTGTAAACCTACAACTTCTCTAATAAAAAAAAAAAAAAGAGGGATCTGACACAAGAAGAAAAATTTGGACAGACAGGGACTCAGGCTGTTTTCTTAGTCACAGATTCCTGAGGATTTTTCTAACCAATTCCCTTTGAATGATAATCAACATGAAAACATCACTTATACCACTTATGTTTGAATATCTAGAGTAATGTTTAGATAAATGATATGATAATTCATTCAAAAATTCAAATCTAGTAATAGGCAAACCTTAAAATCATATTTTATTGAGAGGAAATTACAGTGAATGTAAATTTACTACCATGAAAAAATATTTGTTTCATTTATTTCCTTCTTAAGTATAAAATGAGTATATGTTATTAAAACATTTCTGCATAATATAATTTGTTTTCTTGAAAAAGAAATTTACATTAAAAAGCCTTCTTTATACTTACGTGGTTATGTATTAAAATGTTATATTTTACATTTAACAATCAAGAATTATCCTTCTTGCATTAAACAGATAAAATTCAGTTATGATGCTCTCTCTTATAAAGATGGGTCCATTCCAATAAATAATCAGTGTGAACAAGAATATATTCAACTAATGAAATGATCTATTTGAGATTTGAGTCTGAAAATCAACATGCTACCAAGGTCTTTGATCATGACCAAACAGTGTTTCAGGAATAGAGGAAGCTTATTTTATTATATTCTACTTTTTATTTTATTTATTTATTTATTTATTTATTTATTTTATCAGATGAAATAGAATATCAGCTTCCAACTCTTGATCAAGAATCTAGGAGAAGTGATCTTATTTAGAGATTTATATGCAAATAGATTCTCAAGATATTTCTTGAGCCACATTGAAGGCTTCTTGTTTTCATACTTTCTGAAACAGTGTTAGAATATTAGAATATTCATTTTATTTAGTTAAAAATTTATTACAAAGTGCTGGAGAAAACATGGAGAGAGGGATGTACCTACTTACAGTTGATGAGGAGGCAGAATGGTATAGCCTTTCTCGAGGTCACTGTGGTGGCTCCACATGAAGCTGAGTTTGTGGGGCCAAGGGGTTCTGCAACCTCATTGTGGTGTGTGTATTTGGAGGATCCGGGAGCAGAGACATGGGTGGACATTTGCACACTGGTGTTTGTGGAGGCAGTGTTCATGATTTGCAATGGGTGGAGGTGGCCTAAGGGTATACTGTCTGAGGAACAAAATGGTGAACTGTGGTGTGTGCATACAATGGAATATTGAGCAACTACGAGAAGGAGAGAAGCTATGAGACACGCAACAAGGTGAATGGATTCTGTAGACAGCATGTTGAGTGAAGTACGCCAGAAACCAAGGCAAACACTATAATGCCTCACCAATATGAACTAACTACAATGTGTAAACTCAGAATTAAATCTTAGAGCACAGCCTAACAGGGAAATGATTATTGTAAAAACAAAAAAAAATTATTACAAACTTGTGAGACTCTCTCAATGTTAGTATGTTAGTTATTTTACCTTAATACTATAAAAGCTTCCTAGAGTGCACTCTCGTGTACCATCAGTAATATAAATTATGAGGCTTGTGATTGTTTTATATCTCTCCCAGGAAGGTAACATATCCGAATCCTATTAATAAATAAGTTCAAATTTGACAGAATATTTGCTCTTTTTTGCAGTTGCGCATTCTTCAAGATACTGCTTCCTGAAGTGTTTTTCATTAAAAACGAAGAAATATGTTTAGTTGTTAAGAACAGCAAACTGGAGAGAGAATAAAATTTTGTGAAAAAACTGTCCTTTGAAATAATATCCTGCAAAGGGAGAGGATCCTTTTAGTTACTATAATTTCATATTAATTTTTGAATATTGGCTGAAGTACCAAAATCTATCAAATAGGAGCCATAAATTTAATTCAGTTTGAAAATTTGTTTAACTTGAACAGGAGGATATCCAAATACTTGAAATCCCATTTAATATTAGATTGCTCTATGCAATTTGATTCCATCTTCTGTTAAAAATTTAAAATATAATGCTGAAAATCCCATAGACAGCATCTTAGGTTAAAAAATTAAAAGACATTTCAAAATAGTAATTTATTTATATTCCATGCAAATTTACAATGTTATCTTTCACTGACTTCACTTCAGATATGCCCAAGTCTCCTGATATAAGCATTTTAGTTGCTCTTGTCCTTAGGTATCACGAGTGATTGTTTAAAATATTTATTTTCTACCTCTGCTGTGGGGAACTAGAAGCAACAGTCCTTCAGTAGTAATGAACACATCTAGCACACAAGTCTTGGTTTCTAAATTCCATTCACTAACAGTAAGCTCAGCTAATTAGAAAATGATTTCAACATTGGGGCAAGAAACTTCATCTTGTGCCTGAAAGTAAGGAGTTGCTCCAAAAATAGAATGATAGGGGCATGACATAAAGGACACAGGCATCAGCTTCATAAAGCTCCCACCAGCCAAATCTAGGAGAACTTCAGCATCAAAATAAGTAATGATATTATTGGATGGTAAAACATTGATTATATCCCATTGAATAAAAGAGGAATTAATGATCCCATGCTGAAACTAATAAGAAATAAGGTGAAATAAACTATCTTTTATAGTATAAATCCAATTACTAAATGTATTAAGAGCAATGAAGGGGGTGGGACAAGATGGTGGCATAGAGAGGTGTGGAATTTGGTTAGTCCCCTAGAGCAACGAGTATATAGCCAGGAACAACTAGTAAACTCTGGAACAACTGCTGGAGGACAACCATGACTGTCCACACATTGTACACCACCCTGGAATGGGTGGAATGGCTGAGATTGCAGCATAAAAGCTGTAAGTAAAAACTGCAGACCTGTGCCTGGAGCCCCCTCCCCCCATGGCAGGCTGAGCTGAAAACCTTGCTGTGGGAGAAAGCAGCAGTCCCTGTTCACAGCAAATGAATATAGCTCAACCTAGCTCCAATGAGGATTTTAGTTAACAAATGGGGACTACTCAATACAAGCTACAAACACAGACAAACCTCTAACAAACAGCAAAGTACCCTGAGGTCACCCCCAGTGGAGAGGAGATGGGGCTGACAGAAAAAAAAAAAAATACTGATGAAAAAAAAAAAAATACAGAGGCTTCTGGGGATGACTGTGCTTAGAATACTCGAAAGAAAAGGGGCACAGTAGACCAGGTACTATCTAGCCGACAGGCAAAACTGGGGGTCTGGAGACTGGCTCTGAAAAGGGGCTTTCTCTCCCCTTTTCTCTCTCAATCTGAGTGATGTAGTGGAGAAACCCTAAGGCATTTTCAGCTCTCAGCACTCTGACCCAGGCAGGGGTGGAGGTAACAGTCAGAGAGACAAAGAAGTAATTCAAATGCATTGGGTAACTCCCAAGGGAGTGTATCTTTCCTAAGAGGAGGCAGGTAGGGCCCAGCTCTAGTGCCAGCCCTCCCTTCAGAACCAGACCCCAGGGCCTGGGGGAAAGCAATCAAACCAGAAACAACTTAAGCTGAGAATTAAAGGGGCCACACCTCCTTACACCAGTGGGGAGCGGCAGGCTGACAGGCACAAACTGCTGGGCAGGTAAAGAAAATCAGAATGGCTAGAGGCCTCACAGGAGATCTGTCAATCCTCTAAGACACACCTTCAGGGAAACCTGATACTGGATAGAGCCCGCTTCTCAGACCTGAGCCTATTCTGGCCTGGGAAGATCTGATTGGGGTAATCAAGGAAACCAGAAGCCTAGACAATAGAAAACTACAAATCACATTAGGAAAAATGAAGATATGGCCCAGTCAAAGGAAAAGACTTACACTTCAACTGAGATACAGGAATTGAAACAACCAAGTATTAATCAAACAAATCTCCTAAAACATTCCAAAAATAGAATCAATGAGTTGAGGGAAGATATGGCAAAAGAGATAAAGGATATAAAGAAAACATTGGACAAACATAAGGAAGAACTCGAAAGTTCGAAAAAACAACTGGCAGAATCTATGGAAATGAAAGGCACGACACAAGAGATGAAAAACACAATGGAGACACAAAACAGCAGATCTCAAGAGGCAGAAGAAAACATTCAGGAGCTGGAGAACAAGATACCTGAAATCCAACACACAAAAGAACAGATAGGGAAAAGTATGGAAAAATATGAGCAACATCTCAGGGAACTGAATGACAACATGAAGCACATGAATGTATGTGTCATAGGTGTCCCAGAAGGAGAAGAGAGGTGAAAAGGGGCAGAAGAAATAATAGAGGAAATAATAATGAAAACTTCCTATCTCTTATTAAAGGCATAAAATTACAGATCGAAGAAGCACAGCGTACCCCAAACAGAATAGATCTGAATAGACCTATGCCAAGACGCTTAATCAGATTATCAGACATCAAAGACAAAGGGAGAATCCTGAAAGCAGAAAGAGAAAAGTGATCCATCACATACAAGGGGAGCTTGATAAGACTATGTGCAGATTTCTCAGTAGAAACCATGGAGGCAAGAGGGCAGTGGTGTGATATATTTAAGATACAGGAAGAGAAAAACCGCCAACCAAGAATTTTATATCTGGCAAACAACTGTCCTTCAAATATGAGGGAGAGTTTAAAATATTCTCTGACAAACAGACAATGACAGAGTTTTTGAACAAGATAGCTGCTCTACAGGAAATACTAAAGGGAGCACTACAGACACATAGGAAAAGACAGGTGTGCCAGTTTGAATGTATTATGTCCCCCAGAAAAAGCCATATTCTTTGATGCCATCTTGTGGGCCAGACATATTAGTGGGGATTAAGTTGGAATGTTTGGATTAGGTTGTTTGCATGGAAATGTGCCCCATCCAACTGTAGGTGATAACTCTGATGAGATAATTTCCATGGAGGCGTGGCCCCACCCATTCAGGGTGGGCCTTAATCAGTGGAGCCATATAAATGAGCTCACAAAGAGAAGGAACTCAGTGCAGCTGTGAGTGACATTTTGAAGAGGAGCTACAGCCAAGAGGGACATTTTGAAGAAAGCACAGGAGCTGCAGATGAGAGACAGTTTGAAGACGGCCATTGAAAGCAGACTCTTGCTCCAGAGAACCTAAGAGAGGACAAATACCCCAAGTGCAACTAAGAGTGACATTTTTGAGGAACTGCAGGGTAGAGCAGAACATCCTGGGAGAAAGCCATTTTGAAACCAGAACTTTGGAGCAGATGCCAGCCATGTGCCTTGCCAGCTAACAGAGGTTTTCCAGACACCATTGGCCATTCTCCAGTGAAGGTACCTGATTTGGACACTTTATGGCCTTGAAACTGTAAATGTGTAACCAAATAAACCCCTTTTATAAAAGCCAACCCATTGCTGGTGTTTTGCATTCCAGCAGCATTAGCAAACTAGAACAGATTTTGGTACTGAGAGTGGGGTGCTTTT
Source organism: Choloepus didactylus (assembly GCF_015220235.1). NCBI lineage: Eukaryota > Metazoa > Chordata > Mammalia > Pilosa > Megalonychidae > Choloepus > Choloepus didactylus. The sequence continues at coordinate 23,980,215 of NC_051308.1, forward strand.
GCTGCTGAGTTTGCAAATACCAAACATGTTGGAATGGCGTTTTAAATGGATAAGGGGAAGATTCTGGAAGAATTGTAAGGAAATTGATAGAAAAGGCCTAAACTGATTTGAAGAGACTGTGGAAATATGGACTCTAAAGTTACTTCCGATGAGGCCTTGAACAGAAATGATGAATGTGTTGTCGCAAACTGGAAGAAAGGCAATCCTTGTTTTAAAGTGGCAGAGAATTTGGCAAAATTGAGTCCTGGTTTCAGATGGAAGGAAGAATTTGAAAGTGACAACCTGGAATACTTAGCTGAGGAGATCTCCAGACTATGTGTGGAGGATGTACCCTGGCTTCTCCTTGCAGCTTATAGTAAAATGCGAGCGGAGAGAGATAAACTTAGAACTGAACTCTCGGGTTCAAAGAAATCACAAGCTGAAAATTACTTGCTCCCAGGGGGTGGAATCTCAGATGCTACAGTCCAATGTTAGGATTTAATCAAACATGGAACCTGACTGCCATTTCAGTACAAGCCAAGATTGGAGATGGAATTATCCAGAAAGGATTTGTGGAAAGTCCTATTGTCTGACAGCTTTGACCCCTGTGTGCTTCATGCAAAGCCAACAGAATTTTTGAAAGATCTTTTTAGATGGAGCCACTGCCGGTCTGGACTGGAGGGGACAGACAAGGAACAAATTGAAGGAAAAATTTCTTCAAAGGCAGAGCCATGGAGGTTGAGGTCTGGAGTCAAGAGGCCTTGGATTGGGAGAGCAGAGTGTCCCACATGCATGGAAAGGGTGAGTTTGCCCCGGAGGTCGAGGGTGGGCCTTCCACCTTGATACTCCAGAAGAGTTTTGCCACCCCAGGCCCCAAAAAGGGCAGGGCACATTCCCAGGAAATTGGGGAGAGCCTGGCTGCCATTCCACTGTTCTGAAGGGATTGAGCATGTGCCCCGGAGATGGAAGGGAATCGGGTGTTGCTCTAATGTCTGAGGAGGGTGGAGCCAAGAAGGTGGTCTCCCCAGTGTGTGGATGTGTTGGAGCACTCAACCTGGCATTTAGAGAGGAAAGGGCTGCTGAAAAGACCCTTAGGAAGGGTTAAACTCCCGCTCTCTCAAGCCCCAAGGATGCAATCTCGTTCTGTTAATGACCCTCAGACTTTGAAATCTAATGGAGTTTGTCCTGCGGGTTTTAGGAACTGTTTTGGTCCTGTTAACCCTGTTTTCCTTACTGTTTCTCCTTATGGCAATGGGAGTGTTTATCCTATGAATGTCCCTCCTTTGTATATTGGAAGCACATAAGTTGTTCTAAGTTCACAGATCTACAGCTAAAGGAAAATTATGCCTGAGGGCTGACCATGCCTATAACTGATTTTCATGAGATCTTGTACTTAACTATTGTTACTGAAATGATGTAAGTTTTTGTGATATTGTGATGGGATGAATGTATTTAGTATTTGGAAAGAATATGTTTTTCTGTGGTCCAGGGGGTGGAATGTGCCGGTTTGAATGTATTATGTTCCCCAGAAAAAGACATATTCTTTGATGCAATCTTGTGGTGCAGACTTATTAGTGGGGATTAAGTTGGAATGTTTGGATTAGGTTGTTTGCATGGAAATGTGCCCCACCTAACTGTAGGTGATAACTCTGATGAGATAATTTCCATGGAGGCGTGGCCCCACCCATTCAGGGTGGGCCTTGATCAGTGGAGCCATATAAATGAGCTCACAAAGAGAAGGAACTCAGTGCAGCTGTGAGTGACATTTTGAAGAGGAGCTACAGCCAAGAGGGACATTTTGAAGAAAGCACAGGAGCTGCAGATGAGAGACAGTTTGAAGACGGCCATTGAAAGCAGACTCTTGCTCCAGAGAACCTAAGAGAGGACAAATACCCCAAGTGCAACTAAGAGTGACATTTTTGAGGAACTGCAGGGTAGAGCAGAACATCCTGGGAGAAAGCCATTTTGAAACCAGAACTTTGGAGCAGATGCCAGCCATGTGCCTTGCCAGCTAACAGAGGTTTTCCAGACACCATTGGCCATTCTCCAGTGAAGGTACCTGATTTGGACACTTTATGGCCTTGAAACTGTAAATGTGTAACCAAATAAACCCCTTTTATAAAAGCCAATCCATTCCTGGTGTTTTGCGTTCCAGCAGCATTAGCAAACTAGAACAACAGGACTGAGAAGTTTGGAGCACAATTTTGGGTGATGGTAGCACAATAATGTGGGTACACTGAACAAAGATGACTCTGAGTATGGTTGAAAGAGGAAGGTTAGGGGCATGTAGGACACAAGAAGAAAAGAGGGAAGGTGAAGACTGGAACTGTATAGCTTAGTGAAACCTAGAGTGATCAATGATTGTGATAAAATGTACAAATACATTTCTACATGATGGAGAGCAAATGAATGTCAACCTTGCAAGGTGTTGAAAGGGGGTGGTGGTGGGGAAAAATACAATCAATGCAATCTAGAGTCTATAATTAACAGAAACATTGTACTATGCTTCCTTTAATGTAACCAAAGCAATATACCAAAGCTGAATGCCTATAAGAGGGGTATATAAGGGAGGGGTATGGGATTCTTGGCATTGGTGATGTTGTCTGACTCTTTTATTGTACTCTATTTTAATTTTATCTTTTCTTTTGTTGCTTTTTAGCTGTCATTTTTTTCTTACTTTTTCTCTTGTCTGTCTACCTTTTTTGACTCTTCCTCTTTCTCTGTGGAAGAAATGGAAATGTCCTTATATAGATAGTGGTAGTGGTGGTGAATGCATAATTATGTGATTATACAGGGAACCATCAATTGTTTACTTAGGATGGAATGTACGGTTCATGAACAAACCGTCTTAAAAATAAAACAGGTGGATTGATGAACCTTGAGGACATTATACTGAGTGAAATAAGTCAAACACAAAAGGACAAATATTGTATGATCATACTGATCAGAGATAATTATAACATGTAAACTCATAGACATGAAATATAGTCTACCAGGATATAGAATTAGGCTAAAGAATGGGGAGCGGTTGCTTAATATGATCAGAATGTTTAACTAGGTTGAACTTATGCATTTGTAATTGGACAGAGGTGACGGTAGCATGTTATTGTGAAAATAATTAACAATACTGAATGGTGTGTGAATGTGGTGGAAAGGGGAAGTTTAAAGTCACATATGTCACCAGAAGAAAAGTTGGAGGTTAAAACTTGGGAATGTATAACAGTGAATCTTGTGGTGGACAATGTCTGTGATTAACTTTACAAATATTAGAAATCTCTTTCATGAACTAGAACAAATATATGATACTAGAACAAGAATTTAATAATAGAGGGGTATATAGGGGAAAAATGTACCTATTGCAAACTATGTACTACAGTTCTTTCAACAACAGTAACAAATGTACTATACCAATACTATGAGTTAATAATGGAGGGAGGTGGTTAAGGGTATGGGAAGATTTGAGTTTTCTTTTTTCTTTTTGTTTCTTTTCTGAAGTAATAAAAATGTTCTAAAACTGAAAAGAAATTAAATGTGGTGATGAACGCACAACTATATAATGGTGCCATGAACAACTGATTGTACACTTTGGATGACTGTATGGTATGTGAATAATCTCACTGAAATTGAATTAAAAAACAAACAAACAAACAAACAAAAGAACAATGCAGTTAGAAAACCACTATTTGAAAAATACCCTTGTAATAACGATGAATCAGATATCTACATATTCTAAAATATCCTCCAGAAATACTAATTAAATTTACAGTGGAAAAAACTTAAGACATCACCGTAACAAACTGACCAAAATAATGTCCTCAGTATTGGGACAAACCAACCATGTGATTCCTGATAGGAGGCACTGTGAAGGGCAACATTACTCTCCTGCTGTAGCTGCCAAAAATGTAACTAAAACCGTAATCAAATCATAAGAAAATATCAGACAACCCTAAAATGAGGTGCACTGTAAAAAATAACTGGCATCTAGTCTTCAAAAACCTTAGAGTCATGAAACATTAGGTACAACTGAGGAATTCTTCCAAATAAAACTAAAAATGACATGATATCACAAGTCAATGCAACTCATAATCTGGGATTTTCTGTTGTTATAAAGGATTTTAGGAGGCAATTTATGAAATCTAAATAAAGGCTGAAGGTTATATTGTGAATCACTTAAATTCATGATTTAAATTTGAGGTTTATAAAAGAGTATCATTATTCCCAGGAAACATACCCAGTATTTACAGGAAAATTGGCATTTTTTCTGCAACTTACTCTCAAAAGGTAAAGGAAAAAAAAAATTACTATTTAATATTTAGTATATGTACACAGTATATTTATATTTATATATATGTTTATATATATATATAAATGGAGAAATGGTACTATAAAGCAAATAGAGTTAAATGCTAAAAATAGGGGAATCTAGCACTGGGTATGTGGGAGTTAATTTCACTAACATTGCAAATGTTCTGAAGCCTGAAATTATTTCAAAACTATAAAATTACAACAATATTTTATCCTATTTAACTTTGAGTACTTCGAGGTGTGAAATTTCATTATTATTTGCTCTATAATCGAGTTCTCAAAATGGCAGTCAACGGCAGTTTCAGCTTTCACATATTTTTAAAATTCAATTTGTTTAGTGTGGTTTTATTTCAGTTGTACATGGCATAAAAATAGAATTATTTTTAACCATTTAAAACACTGAAATTTGATATGTAAATATAATTTCAAGATTCCCTTGAATATTGATATTTGGAAATTTAAACTGCTTATAATCCCACAAACAGAAAAATCAGTGGTTGCTAGTGATTTCACCTTAGACGATATGCATGCTCTGCAGTTCACACTTCCCCTCCTCCTGCTTCATTCATTCTCTTTATTCTGTAACCATTTGATTAAGAACCAAGCTCTAAAACCTAAGAGGCCATGGTCCAATGCAGGTTTTGGAACCAACAATATGGATTGAAAACTATGTAATTTGAGCTCAAACTATGTAACTTGGAAAGTTGGACCAATCCTATTTAGCATATTGGTTTGAGGTTTAAATGAAATAGCATAGGAAGGCCAAGTATCAAGCCATAGAAAAGCTCTGCTCAACACATACTGCTCATACTACATTGTCTCCATGACTGGACAGACACAACTGTCAGTTGCCTTTAATGAAAATTGAATATACATATATACTTGATATATACATGCATAGCTACATGGACTTCTTCATAAATTACTGTATATGTCTTGTAATTTTTGATAGGTTTTAAACAATGTATTCTATAATTATAAGAGATAACACAATAGAGTGTAACTGGAAGATATGAATGTAAATTTTCAAAGTTTCACTTCCTTCAATCTTTGGATATGAAATATATAAATCATTAACTTTTCTGAGTGTTGATTTCCACATCTATAAAATGGGGAAGACAACTCTACATCAATGAGTTGCTCTGAGGATCAAATGAGATATTGTATGGGAAAGTCCATTTTAAAATAAATTGCCCCACAAATATACACTGTTCATAAAGATGAATCTATTCATAATTCTAACCAAGTCTGATAAAACACGCATATTTGAAATTTTGAAATTTATTTAGACAGGGCCTTTGTGTGATAAGTATTCTCATCACACAATATACTTTAAGTAATATGGTATTCTGAGATCTACAATATATATTAATTTCAGTAACTACTCAGATGCTTACAACCTAAGAAAGCAAGCATATTAAATGGGGAGTCTGTATACAATAAATTAATAACCAGAAGTTAATAAAAGTTTATTGCACTGAGGAAGAGCTCTAGATTAACATTCAACAACCTCTGATTCCAGAGAAAAAAAGACTGTGAAAATTAATTTAAATAAAAATCATAAGTGTTATGAAATACATTGAAGTTCAAATGAAATGTTAATTAGAATTTAGCCCTATTTTCTGTCTTCACGTTTTTCTTTCCTTCAGGATATGCATTCTTTTTAGCCCCAAAAGGTTCCTTGCTCTCACTTTATAGGCTTTTAGGGACTTTCCATCCCCAAGAGTATCACTATCCCCTCTTTCCGTCCACAAGATGGAATCGCTAATGTGTTACTGACATTATAACATTGATGGGATTGTCAAAGTGCCACCTTAAAAACATTTCTTTCAACTTATCCAGTAAACGAAGTAATCATTCCCTAGTGGATGTGTCTCCTAATGAATACTGAGGGAATCAAAATTATTCTTCCTGACTGAACTCCCACTGCTATTACAATTTGCCTTCATCCAAATCTCAAATTTTATCTGTATAGCAGCAAAATAATTGGTATAATAGTTTCTGGTTTGTTATGTGAACAAAAGGAAATAATTTTTATTTTAACTATAATTTCTCTAGTTTCCAATGAAGTTACCATATTTATATGTTTATAAAACAGGTTATATCTCTTCCCAGTTTTCTTATAATGTGATTTGTTCATTTCTTGTTTTTACTTATTTCTCTTTTATTTTAGTACAAAAGGATTACATAGAATTTTTTAAATGTAACCACAATTACATTTACATACAGAGATAAACATTGCTACCATTTCATGTATTTACCTCTAGGTTTTTTACTATGTATACATATACATGTAAACTCAGTGTCTACTTCTGTGCTTTTGGTTATGATATATACTGCACTGACAAAAGTCTTTCAGTCTTTATTGTCACATTTCTTTCTGGAAGTCGAATGTCTCAATTTCTGTGGAAGTGGAGGTAATATAAGGATAACATATATCTGACTGCTTCAAAAAGCAGTGCTCATATAAGTGAGGGATGGACACTGTTCCATCTGTTCATGTGAAGCCTAGATCTCTGTTCTGCCTGGCTCCTGACTCAGTCATGGATAATAAAGACATAATTTTTCCCGTCAAAATTTATGGCACTCTGAAGTCCATCTATGACCCTCAGATTAATAACCTTGACAATAGGAATATTCTTTCCCAAGATATCTGTTTGGCCCAGTCCTCACCTCTTTCATGTCTTTTCTCAAATGTCATTTTCTCAGTAAAGCTTTTTCTGACTACCATAATTAAAACAGCAAACTTTATGTTTCTATATTGCATGTGTCATCATCTTAATTTCAAATATTTATTGATTTGTGATTTTTCTTCCTGTTCTAAAATTGAAAGGTTCAAATATGTAGGGAATTTTCTCCAGTTTGTTTGCTGAAGCTTTCCCAGGGACTAGAATACTACCTTCTACATAGCAGGCACTCAAAAATATTTTGTTCAATGAATACATAAATAAATAATTGATCATACCACAGGAAATAGCATGTGAAAGTGCTAGCAGAAGTAAGGTACATAAATGAGCCTGAGGTCGGATTCCCAGTTCTACAAAACCTGCAAATGGAATGCAAGGATTTTGGAAGTTCCCAGATTTCCTAGTGGAGTGATACAGAGGTAATGTAGAGGGCAAGGGTGTTGGACCAGAGACTAAATCTCATTGCAGTAATGGAGCCCAGTATGTCCATCTCCATGCAACCACAGGGATCTGATTACTTCTCCCTGTTCAAAAGGACAAATAGCAGATCAGTCTAGCTGCTACACAGAAGATCCAACGAGCACTGCAAGGAGAGATCCAAGAAACTGGTCTTCTCTCAACTGCCATGAGATCATTTAAGCAAGATCCTTCTCTGATGCACACTGGCACTTTATTACAGAAGAAAAGGAGAGAGAAATACTAAGCATGTAAAATAAAGAAATGCAATTATGGATACAATCTCTAAATTAAGGAGTCAGAGTAAGATTAAAAAAATTAAATTTAAGTTTTTGATATTTTTCTCACTAGCATTGGAAGTTCTGATCAGATAGATTAGAGGAAAATTTTAAACTACAATTATTTTAGCATGAATGAATATATAAAATTATCTGTACTATTCTCTTTAATACACATAGCTGAACAATCAATGTTAACATACAGTCATAGTTGACTCCGCATTCCTCAGAACTTTCCTGCCAATATATGACAGCTTACATGGCATATTTCTTCTAAATCATAAAGATTGGTTAATTGACCCTATAACATGAATGACCATTTCATATAAATTGTAATCTTTTAAAAAGAGCCTATTTATAACTATATTTTGGTCCCTCCACATTCCAGAAAGGAATCAACTCAATAGTTCTTGAATTACAATTATAGGTCCTCAGAAAAATGAATCTTATTTGGAACTAAAGCTCTATTCTACAGACAGCTAGGTCTTCTCTCTAAGGGAAAGAATTAAGCCTACTTATTATTTATATGAAAAAATCTATTCCCAGAAGGAGAGAAAGGCATTTTTCCAAAGTTTAAAGCAAGTTCTTGAGTTCTAACAACCATAAGGAATTTAATAAAATCAAGAATTTAGCCAATAAATTTCAGTTTTACACTTCTTATAAAACAACATACCATTGTCTTGCAGCTCAGGATTATTAACATTTTATATATTAGTAGTATTCATGAAGGGTTTTGTTTTTTTTTTTTTTTGATCCTTGTTTCCACTTATGAAGTTCAACTTAATTAAGTAATACTTTATAAAAGAGTCCTGGATCATGCATGCTACAGAGTTCCACATTTTTATATGACTCCACATCCATTCATTTAACACAAAGCAAACTCGGTGCTATATGCTAGAGACACATTGGTATAAAGAACAGGGACACAGTCCTGAACACCACAGAGCTGATATATCAGCAAAGGAGACAGTTTTTTTTCTTTAAACTTTTATTTTAAAATAATTACAAATGTACAGGACAGTTGCAAAAATAATACAAACCTCATACAGAAATTCAACATACTCTTAGTGCCAACCCCCAGATACCTATATTCACCAATTTTAACATATTGATACATTCTTTGTATCATTCAATCTATTATCTTATCTATCTATCCATCCATCATCTATTTTATGAACATTTGAAAGGTTGCATACATCATGTTGCTTGAACACTTAATACTTTCACGTACATTTCCTAAGACCAAGGATATTCACATATGTAACCACCTTAAGTGCAGGTATCAAGTTCAAGAAACTTAACATTGACAGAAAGCTTACAGTCTATATTCCAAATTTTCTTATGTCCAAATAATGTCCTTTTGAGGGTTTTCTCCTCCATTATTAGATCCTGTCCAGGATCACGTATTATATTCGATTTTCCTTGTCTCTTTAATTGTTCTTTCTTCTTTTTTTAATTGTAGAAGCATATATACAACATAAAACTCCCCACCCCCTCCCAAGCATACCATTCATTGGGATTAATCACACTTACAATGCTGTGGTACTCTTACCAGCATCCATTACTAGAACTTTCCTTCACCCCAGACACAAAACCTCCACCCATCATGCATGAACTCCCCATTCCCCCTTTCTCCTGTCCCTGGTAACCTATACTCTACTTACTGTTTCTATGAGTTTGCATATTCTATGATATTTTCTTCATGTTTACTATGAAGCCCAAATTTAACATCCTTTCATTGTTTTATACCAACTTACCTTCAATAGCATGCATAAACTATGTTCTTATACCCCTCTGTTCCTCCATCTTTATGTAGTTCTTGTCACAAATCACATATTTATACATAAAGAGTCAAAAACATTGATTTATCATTATAGTTCATGCAATTTTTCTTTTAGATCCTATAGAAATTAAAGAGTGGTGTTGCAAATCAAAAATTTAGCAGTAGTGGCATTTATATTTACCAATGTCAATATGGTAAATTATAGACCATAATGTTAACTGTACTGGAGATTTTATTTCTTCATCTGACTTTGATCTTTTGTTCAGTATCCTATCCTTTCAGCCTGTAGACCTCCCTTTAGTGTTTCTTATGAGGCCAGTCCAGTACTGATGGGCTCTCTCAGCATTGGCTTGTCTTAGAATGTCTTGATTTCTTCCTAATTTTTGAAAGGCAATTTTGCCAGGTACAGTATCCTTGGATGGCAATTTTTTCCTTTCAACAATTTAAATATGTCATCCTATTGTCTTCTTGCCTCCATGGTTACCAATGAGGAATTGGAACTTAATTTTTTTGAGGCTTTCTTACATGTGACATGTTGCTTCCCTTTTGCAGCTTTCAGAAGTCTCTATCTTTGGAATTTGACAGTTTGATTATAATATGCTGTACAATGTGTCTATTTGGTTTATCCTAGTTGGATTTCATTGAGCATCTTGGATGTGTATATTCATGTCTTTTGTTAAATTTGAGAAATTTTCATCCACTGTTTTTTTTTTTTTTTTTTTTTTTTAGTATTCTCTCTGCCCTTTTCTCTGTTTCTCCTCCTTCTGGGACTCCTTCAATGCATATATAGGTACACTCGATGGTGTCTCACAGTTTCCTCAGGCTCTGATCATATTTCTTCATTCTTTAGTTTTTCTGCTCTTCAGACTGGATGATTTCAATTGTCTTATGTTCAAGTTAACCAATTCTTTGTTCTGCCAGCTCCAATCTACTGTTGCACCCTTCTAGAGAATTTCTAATTACTATTACTGTCTTTAGCTCTGTTTGGCTTCTTTTCATAATTGCCATCTCTGTTTTGATATTATCTTTGTGTTCATATATCATTTTCTTAATTTCCTTTAATTCTTTGTCCATGTTTAACTTTGGCTCTAGGAGCATATTTAGGACAATTTTTTTAAAAGTATCTGGAATGTCCTAGGTCCTGTCCTCAATTTCTAAAGCTTCAACCATCTCTTTTTCCTGGGCCATTGTTTTTGGTTTTCTTTGTAAGTTTTGTTGTAATCTTTTGCCAAAACCTGGACATTTTGACATTTTAGCATGTTTTCACTGGAATTTAGAGTTTGAGTCTTCTTTTCCTCAAGCCTGTATCCAGCTAGTGTTATGACACAGCTTTTCTTTAAACAACAACAACAAAAATATATGGGGGTGGGGATCTTCTTTCCCAGTCTTTGCAGATTGACCAATGGGCATATACCAGTGCTCTCCTTCAGGGTTTATCTATACAATGTGTTTGGAGATTAGTTCCAAGCCAAAGCATAGGGCCCTCCCCTCCCTTTCTGAGCATCCATCTTATCTTGGGCATGCATGTGTGGTCCTTGGAATTCTCCTGTCTACACAGATAGGAATGTCCCCTCCTCCGTAGGAAACAGTTTCCTTATGGTCCTGAGCACTGCAGTGTATGTCCTACCATCAGCAAATCCTTGCTCCAGGCAACAAGATTTGAAGTTCTCCCACAGCATTCTGTAAGAGAGCTCTATGAAATTCTTCCAACATGCAGGACAAGTTCTGGGACAAAGTGTTCCTCAGGCCACCACTAGACAGATTGGGCCAGTCATACATACACTCTATATGTTCACAAGGATTACTCTGCTCCCTCAGGAATTGGGACCAGGGTCTGGGACAGCAGGCTGGATCTGCACTGAGTTGGTGATGGGGCGGAGGACGGACTAGCCAGGGAACAATGAGATATTACCACTTTTAAGTGGCCTGTTTCTTGGTTAAACACTCCGTTACTGAAATTCTTTAATGTTTTCTGTAGTTTTTAGAAAGATGTTTCTGCCAGTTCTTGTTGGTTGTTCAAAACTTCTGTAGGAAACCGAAGACTTGAAGCATCTCACTCTACCATCTTGATTGGGGCAAGGCTGACAAGTTCAATTTTGGACATGATGTGTTTGATAACTTAAAGTTTACAATCCTCCTTTACAGTTACATTGCTAATATAGGCTTAATTATTCTTCCCAGGACAACTGTTAACATTTCAAAAAAAAAAAAATCCTAATCATAATTTGATGAAATAACCTAAAGTTTAGAAAGTAATCTGAGACTGTAGATACTTCCTATGGAACTAGGAGTAATACCAAATTATTTAATTCTTCTTTTTCTCATTCACTAAAGTTATATAGTTTTTTCCTTAGTCCTACTCATTTTTATTGATATTTTTGTAAAAATTTTTGAATCTTTCTTGCTATTATCAGTGAGTTCATTTTATCTTTATTTTTAAAATATAAATGTAGCTATTTATTGAATATGACTTAAAGAACCCGTTACCAAAATTCAATAATAAGGATTTGATAACTTTATAAAATGAATTTAAAAGGGCCTACATTATTTCAGTGCCAAGGAATAGTTTATAAAAACCTGTTTCTTTTGAAATTGTGATAAATTTACATGTAAAGTTTCTAGTTTGGATTCTGGGACTAGATTTTAGAAATCCAAAACTTCCTCAATTTGTTTCATTTTCTAAGGAGATTTGCTATTATTTCTTGAATAAATTTTGTTATGTCTTTCTTTAAACCAATGGTTCCCATACTCTAGTCTGCAGTCTGCTGATGAGTTGGATGCATAATAATCACCTAGAAAACTGGTAAAAGGTGCAGATTTTGAACATATCCTGATTTAGTAGGTCTTGAATGAATAATAGAGGAACCATACATTCAATAGTCTCCCCTCCTGGTATCAATGATACTGAGAGGGAGTCCAGTTTGTTATCAATTGTATGGATCATTGACCATTTGATTTTTATTATAAATGCATTTCAAAAGCCTTTTCTTGTAATTATGCATGTAAGCATGCATGCTACTCAGAAGCTGGGATTCAATCAGTGATGCCCTTGAGCTTTTGTTTACTGCTCCGGTTTTCAGTTTTTCCTACATTATTAGTACATAGTTTCTTGTGAGTTTGGATAAGTATTAAACGTTGGTTATTATATTCCAACTGATATTTTGTGACATTTTATAGTAGAAATGTTTTCAAGTTATCTGTTCTATGAACATAATTACATCTTTATACCCAAGATTTTGTGGTGTGCACACTGGAGTGGCCTAATAATTATTAGTTGGTGAAAGATTGCCATTCACATTGCTGCCTAGTAAGACATTTCTTCTTATTATAACTAATTTTATGCAAGTTTACTATTATAAACAGCAATTTAATTCTGATCTTTCATTGGCCAAACTCATTAGATATTTATAACATAACATTTTTCATCTAGAGGTGAATATTAAATTGACTACTAACATGGGGAGATCCAGCTTACCTTCCAACTTGTTTTCATTCCCTTTCTTATATAAGTATTTATCAAAAAGAAGTAACAAATTTTTAGGTTTTTTTTATTGACAAGAGATAACATGAAATTGTGGAGAATTCATTATTAAAAGGTAAAATATCCTTTTAAGAAATGAATTAATTTGCATTTTATCTTTATGTTGATTCAAATAGTGTTAGATTTAGTGAAACAAATGAATACCCTCTTGTAGCTCTAATTTTACTATGTATCTTAGCCTTAATTAATCCCATGCAGTATCCCAAAGAAATCATTTATTTGGAAGTATCATCTCAGGGTCAGGAGTGAAGGACAAGGGATGCAAACAGGAAAGAAGGAATGCCAATATGAGGATGTGCTCTCAAGCTGACTCTCAAGAATCAAATACATGTGATCAGTTGTCTTATCATATGGGATTAACAAGCCTCATGAAGTTGTCTTAGATCAAGTGCTTGAGAAAACAATGAAAGAGTACAGAAGCATTTATCTCTTGGATACTAATCCCTCAGTTTAGCGTTGCTCCATTTGGTTTTAAATTGCCAACACTTGAAGGTTGTGTATGAATGAATGAAGTGAGAGTGCATTCTCCACATGTTTTTGCTGTTCACATATACTTGGAGGAACTAAGAGCAGGGACTCGACTGGACATTTGCACACTGGTGTTTATGGTGGTAGAATTCGTGATTCTCAATGGATGGAGGTGGCCTAAGGGTACATCAACAGATGAACAGAATGGTGAACTTTGGTGTATGGGATATTGAGTGGCCACAAGAAGAAATGAAGTTGCGAGGTACGCAACTAGGTAAATGGACCTTGAGGACAGTGTGTTGTGTGAAATAAACCAGAAATGAAAAGACAGACATTATAATGCCTCACTAATATGGACTAACTACAATGGGGAAACTCTGAGAATTCAATCTGAGAGCACAGGTTATCAAAGGCTTATTGTAATGGTTCCTAGATTCTAAGCTCTCACAGTAGTTACCTCTATTCCTGAACTGTAATGGCTATTTCTAGATTCTGAGATGCTGAGCTCTTCAGTCCTTGGAACTTTAGGTATCTATGTGACACCTGAGATTCAGAGCTAGAGTTTTGTAGCTATGAATGTCAACATTACCCCATAAAGCAAATGTTAAAGAAGCTGAAAAAAGGGATGAGGATTTAATTAGAGATATGAATGAAATGGCCTTGGTTAGGACTAAGGTAAATCAGACAAAAGGGTAGAGGATGATATCGACTGTGCTTTAAAAACTTCAACTTCTGTGTGAGACCAAAGGAAGAGATGTTTAATGACTGGAAAATCTATATTTTCTGTAGCATACTTAACTTGTATGGTCAGTTTATTCAAACACCCTAATTACGAGGAACCTTGAATAGGGAGTGAGATATGGTTTGTTTATAAGGTGAGTGTGATGCCCCTATACATCCTAGAGTAATCAGGCAGAGGATAAAGAAGTATTTGAAAAGCCCCCTTGAGGAACTGGGTGAAAATGCAGAAATGTTAAATTTATCCACCTGGGGAATTCCTTATAGTCTCGCCAACACTGGGGACTACCATTGCAGTAGGCCAAGCCCTCGATCTTGGGGCTTGCCCTTATGAAACTTGTTACTGCAAAGGAGAAGCTAAGCCTACTTAACATTGTGCCTAAGAGTTACCCCCAGAGAACCTCTTTTGTTGTTCAGATGTGGCTTCTCTTTCTAAGCCAATTCTGCAGGCAAACTCACTGCCTTCCCCTCTACATGGGATATGATTCCCAGGGGTATAAATCTCCCTGACAATGTGGGACATGACTCCTGGGATGAACCTGGACCTGGCATCATGGGATTGAGAAAGTATTCTTGATCAAAATTGGGGAAGAGAAATGAAACAAAATAAAGTTTCAGGGTCTGGGAGATTTCAAACTGAGTCAAGAGGTCATCCTGGATATTATTCTAATGCATCATATAGGTATCCCTTTTTAGTTTTTAATGTATTGGAATAGCTAGAAGGAAATACCTGAAACAGTAGAACTGCAACCCAGTAGCCTTTTTTCTTGAAGGCGAGGGCATAAGTATGTAGCTTATACAGTGTGACTGTGTGATTGTAGAAAACCCTGTGGCTCACACTTCCTTTATATCCAGTGTATGGACAGATGAGTAGAAAAATGGGGACAAAAATTAATGAATAATAGAGGGGGTGTGGGAGATGGGTTGTTTTGGGTGTTATTTTACTTTTATTTTTATTCTTATTTTTATTTTACTTTTTTCTTGGTGTAATGAAAATGTTCAAAAATTGGATGTGATGAATGCACAACTAAATGATGATATGTGAACAATTTATTGTACACTTTTGATGACTGTATGATATATGACTATATCTCAATAAATTGCAAGGATAAAAAGAAGAAAACAAAAAAAAACAAAAAACAAAAAAAGAAATAAACTTAGATGTCACCTTCTCAGTGAGGCCTTTTTGGATAAATCACAATACTGATTTATTTTTATCATTGCATGTAATATTTATTTGCTTATTGTGGATTCCTCTTTGTAGAATGCTTCCTGAGAGCAGGGACTTTGGTTGTCATTTTCAATAAAGTCTCCCAAGTAGCTGCACAAACAAAACAAAACAAACAAACAAACAAAAAAATGTAAAGCAAGAAGAGGGTCATAGCCAGAGAGAATGTGAAATGATGAACAAGAAGTCTATCACTGTGTGGTTGTATATTTTCTTAGTGAAGGATTATAGAACAAACACCATATATATTATGTTTATATAGCCTGCACTCATGTTTTTCATGTTTTGTATTTGCAAGTCTGTCATTTTTTGTTGGGTATATCATTTTTTTGACAGCACTTAATATATAACTAGTCATTTTCTATCATCTTCCTAAAAAATCTCATCTGTTTTTCTAGTCAGTGACCAGACCTGTAAGCTGCAGCTACTGCTATAAAAAATAAATTGTATGTTTCTGTGTGAGTGTATAAATGCACAAATATATAATATATGTACTATATGTCTGAATATATTTTTAAAAGTATAAAGCATACATACATATAACATATAGTTATGTAATCTATTTGTATAGATTTTAAAAATACATTGTGTGGAATGGTATGCAATAAACCACCAACATGGATTATTTTAGAACAGGGGTATTGGGATACACACACACACACACACACACACACACACACACACACACACGTTAAAATGCTTTGTATTTACTTTCCTAATTACAAAAAATAGGGAAAATTCAGTGGAAATTTAACAGAATTTTAAGCAAATAATTCCATGCTCTTTTGTTTTTTTTGTTTTGTTTTGTTATTCAGGTCAGCAAACTATTAGAGTTTAGTTGGCATAAAATACAATATTAATCAAACATATCAAGTGTGCTGCTAATAAACATATAAGTCCTCTAAGCTAACAAGCTAAAAATCTTTTGGATTTTATCATTGAAGGCCATCATAGATATCTTTTTTTAAAGTTTTTATTCTAGTACCCTATATTCAGCCTAGCATTTCACTTTTAACCACATTCAGATATATATTTCAGTGCTGTTAATTACATGAACAATGTTGTGCTACCATCACTATCAGAGAAAGCCAACAATTCCGGGAAACCAATCCAAACTGTCTGACATGTGTGGTTTCCCCTTAGAATCCTATTTTCCTTTGGATTTTGTTTTTGTTTTTGTTTTTTTTTTACCTCCTTTGACTGTTTGTTTTAACTTAGCAAGGATCATTGATGCTCATTTTGCTGATTAAGGTAAACTCATTCACCTCAGTTGCTGGTATATTTTACTGGTCTATGTTTGGGAGACTAAATTTTTCATATGGGCATCTAAATTCTCCACTTTAGAAAATAAGATCACAAAATAATATTCCAGAAAACAAAACACAGGATGTTACAAAGCTCCCAGGATAGCCTCAGCTGTCTTCTATGGGATGACTTGAAACGTTTCAAAGTTACTGGTTTGTTTTTAACTTACCTCCCTGACCATTTTAGCATAATCAAATTTAGCTCTCTTAGACATTGTTGTATTGCTTCCCATGTCAGTTGACCCTTGCATCTTTTAAGAACAAAAGCTTCAGGAAATTCCCCAAATTGCATTTAGATCAGAAATTGGGATTTAACTGTGGAAAGTATTTACATTTTGGTCATGCTAAAGCTTATGAGGAAGTTATACTGAAGTGTTTATCAGAGCAATAATTCACATTTGAGCTCTGTATACTCAATGTTTTATCTCTAAAAATGGCAAACTTTTCCTCACAGGATCATATTTTGAAAAGAAATTATAAATGTCTTAGGACAAAAAAATTAAGACAAAAGCAATCTTTAAAATTGACTAGGCATAATTGTTCTAGCCTCCACTTCCCTTTTTAACAAAGAGCCAGCTTTTCTCACACTGCTTTTACAAGGCCAAAATGCCAAGAGGTAACTAGTTCTTGCTTATTTCAGTTAGCTAAAGCACAGGGTTAGTTAAGCCAAAGTTAAAGCTCTAATGGGATCTAGTTATTTTTCTACTTTTCTATAGTCTCCAATCTTAGCTGCCTACAGAGAAAATTGAATATTTATTCATAAGGGACAGAATGTTGGCGTTTTTGTTCAAATTCTCTCCCCTCCTTTAAAAAGTATAAATTTCCATGTCTTATGGAAGATGAATGCATCAACTTCATTTGAGAAGCAGCACAGTGTAGTGGAATGGGCTATGATTTCAGAGTCTGAAGACATTTATCTGAGCAATAATCCCATCTCTAAACTAGTTGAGTTACCTAGGATAAGTAAAAATTTGAGCCTATCTTTAGTCATCTGAAAAATGGGGGTAATAAAAAATTATAATGAAGGTCATTTTTGTTTCAAAAGATTAAATCAAATGACACAATGTATGTAAAATTATTTTTGTACATAAAACATCATGAAAAAGTTACTTAACTTTATTATAGTAGGCAAGTACTTTCTAAGATGGCTTCTTTATGGCAGATTCTCAGTCTGAAGCATGATATCAATGTAGCTACCCAGAGATGTGATGGTTTCTGTCATTCTGGTAGTTCTTTTTCTATGTAGAGGAATGAATTATGTTAGATATAAATGTAGTAATTCATTGTTTTCTGTGAACTAAATATATACTGCACAGCTTAACTGGCATTTTGATAGACGTGTGGGAGAAAAGGGTGATATGGTCTTTTAAAAAGCTTTGATCCATTTATATCTCTACATTTAATTGGGTATTATTGCATTATCTGTATACATTATAATGGAAGATAATCATTTCCATTCTTTTAGAATATATAATTTATTCTACTTCACAGTTATTGGGCCAATATTTGTCTGGGTAATTTTTTCCCTAAGGAAGTAAGTATCTATAAAAATATTTAAAGCATAGTTAAGGGAGAAATATACAGATTCAGTGTTTCCTATGATGTGAAAAACAATTATTTGAAGTTGGGTAAATTCTATAATGTAACTTAAAAAAAAACTAAGTAAAATATGAGATGACTTCAAAAACTTAAAAAGATAATGGAAGAAAATGGCATATAAGGGGAGCAGAATCAGCATTGTCAAAACTTAGATCAATGATCTGGAGAAGAGCACTGAGAAAATCACATATAAGACAGGAAAGAGAAAAAGATGTGAATGTCAGTCTAGGGAAGATATTAGTGAGGAATAGAAGGCAATGAAAAGCCAATGTGATAAAAGGGTTTCATGAAGAAGAGAAAAGACCAAATATATGATTAATAATATAAAGAGAAATATTAGAAATATAAATCTTCCTTAATTCTAAGACTTAAAGGAGCTAATCATATAAAATCAATCATCAGCAGGTAGCACCTAGATAATAATTCAATAATCATTTAAAATATTTGATTTCAAGAGCCAAGAGTTATTGAGGCAAAGAGAAAGTCTATTAAATGCAAAGGTTAAAAACAAATAATAATTTCAGACTAATTCACAAAAGTAGATGCCAGTAGATCTGTCTTGAATCAATAAATGTGACCAGGATATAGATACAATATAGTAGTAATGTATATAAAAAACTGAAAGATGGAGTATTTCTCAGAAAGATGGGTATAGTGAAAGCAGGGACTCAATTCTCTGCCCACCCCCCAAGAAAATGTAACATTTTAATCTCAATCTTATTTTGATGGAACTTAAAAAAATTATATCTTAAATTTATGTGAAAGAATACAAATGAAAGAGAGGTCAGGAAATTTCTGAAATTTCAGGTTAAATAAAGGGGAAAGGGTCCTATTGCTTCTTTAAATAAAAAAACAAAGATAATTAATAAAAAGAGTGCATTCTTGACTCAGAACAAACAGATCAATGACTAGTAAAATCCAGAAGCAGATTCTAGAATGTGTGTGTGTATATATATGTGTATATATGTGTGTGTGTATTTTTATTGTTATAAAAAGGTCTTGTGGCATAATTTACAAATCTAGAATAAACAAAAATATTTAGTAAATAGAACTATATATGATACCTGTTAAGCGTAAAACATCAAAAATAAAACTAAAATCAAATATGCTCCTGGGGAAAATTATTTATCGTACATATATGGCAAATAAAAAGTTTAACATCCTCAATAAATAAAGAAATCTTAGAAATCTAAAGGAAAGAAGCACCCCACAGAAAAATTGGATAGATATTACACAAAAGAAGAAATAGAAGTGGTTAATAAAATATAAAATGATATGCCCCTAAACATGTACTGCAGTTAATATAATTTAAAGAATGAGATGCCATTTTCAGCTTTTGTATTAGTATAAAATGAAGATAATCTTAATACCTAAAATTTGCTTGGGTATAAAACTCCAGGGTCTCTCATATTCTTCTGGGATGTGGAACAAGGTACACATACATGGGCAAAGTATATTTTATTAAGCAAGTTGTCTTCAGGTATTGAAACTTCATGTTGTTTCTGTTTTCTTTTTATTTATTTTCTCTTTGCTCTTCATGCTTTGGATCATTTAAAAAATAAAAGCATCTACTTCAGAATTTCCATATGAAAGGACTGGAATATTAATCAACAAATTTCCCAAGCTGGACCCCAAAGGGATATTTGATATTTATGGTGGTACTTCCTACACTTTCCTACTATTAACTAGGAATATCTCAGTTATACTCTTTATAGTCTTTAATGACAATTTCTGTTTCTTGTATTTTACTTTGGCCCCTCTTTAAGGAAATACTACATTCCCATTTAGAGATTGGTGAAAATTTTAAAATAAAATATTTATAGTAGATATTGCTCTACTTAACTATGTCAGCCATTTTTGATACTTATTTGAAATAAAAATCTCAAATTAAACTTTAAATAACCAGAATCATTCCAACAAGCTATTTCCATTCATTATATCATGGGTGATTCTGAAAGGCTCACAAATATTGGCAAGTGACCTACCTGTGACATAGCAAAGTTTTATTCAAAGGATGGACAAATGGTAAATGAAAGATCTTAGCAGTCCCTGTGGTTTATTTTCACAAATTACACTACTCTCATCAAATCAGGACATAAAGTTTATCACATTTATGTCTTCAGCTCCTTCATGACTAAATGCTGTGATGATCGATAGATTGCCTATCATTTTCCCATATCCAAGTACTATAAGATATTTTAAGTTAGAACTTGTAATTTAAAGGAACTTGTAACTCAAAGGAAAGGCAAATTAATTGCTTTCTCCAAATACATTCTTTGAGTTTTTATTTCCATAGTAAAATTTACCTTGAAAAGAGGTTTGCCTGATCAATCCCCTTTCTTCTCTAAATCTTTACAATTCCTTTGGAAGAATCTGAATCAATTTTCAACAACTGAATGCTACCTATTGAGTTGTAGGATGTTCAGATCAGTGCCTCTCCATGTCTTTTGGGACTAACTCCTTTTTTGAGCATTTCAGTATTTACCTGCCCACCTCAAAAGCCAAACCAGTAAACACAAAATGAGTCTCACTCTGTTAGACCTATGCTTTAAATTTTAAAATTTCAATATTTCCATTTAAACTATTTTTGTATATGACATATTAAGGATCCTGATTTCTACACTTAAAATCACAAATCTACGTAAGTGCTTAAATTAAGATATTTAAAGTGATTAATTAAAGCTAACTCTATATTCCTTGAAAAATACAAGTAGATACTGCTTTGGCTCTATCACCAAATCTCCCAAACCCTAAGAGAGAAGTTGAGGTAGTGGCAAGGATTTTCACTCCACATTCTAATATCACAGGTTATATGGTATGCCTGATGCCCACTGAAGATGTCCATGTCCTAATCCCTGGAATCTGTAACTATATTTCATTACATAGCAAAAGGGTATTTGAAGATGTGATTAAGATTAGGGACCTTAAAATGGGGAGATTATCCTGGGGGCTCAATCTAATCACATGAGCCAGTAAAGGCAGAGAACATTTTCTGGCTGAAAGCAAGAGAGACGCTACAGAAAGAGAAGTCAGAGAAATTCCAAGCATCCTAGGGACTCTACCCCTTGTAGCTGCAGAGGACACATGGAAAGAAAGGGAAAGAATGCAGGAAGCTTCTACGAGGAGGAAAGACTGGCTCCAGGCTAACAGCCAGAGAGGAAACAGGAACTTAGTCCTGTAACCACAAGGAACTGATTTTGGCCAACAACCTGAATGAGCTTGGAGCAGATTAAGCCTCAGAGCCTCCAGAAAGGAAAGCAGCCCTGCCAACACCTTGGTTTCTGCCTTCTAAGATCCTAAGCAGAGGACAGAACCAAATTTACCTAAATGTCTGATTTATAGAAATTGTGATGTAATAAATTTATGTTGCCATAAGATGATGAATTTGTGGTAATCTGTTATGGCAACACTAGAAAATTAATACAGTTTATCAAAGGAAAGCCATATCCTGGCAAGCAGGTTTTTGTGGTTTTGATCTAATGTTATTTGCTTTGTCTTAGTTTATTTTTAATTTAAGGACATTAGAGTTCACAAATAAAATGTGTTTGAATTTCACAAGTATGTTTTAATTTCACAATCTTCCATTTCACATAAAAGCCACATACTGTTGCACTTTTCATCAAAATATAAAGCATTATTTAAACAAATATTTATTTTGGGAACTTTAGTGTAAATAAAGTTCATTTATGAATTGTTTCACTGTTCTTCCTTATTGGACAAAGGCAATATATACAAAAATGTAGTAGTTAAATGGTTATGGAACAGTTCATGCAATTCAGGGGCTTCTATTATAAAATAGCCACTATTGAATTAATTATAGAATATGTGACTATTGAATCAGGTATTCAGATCGAATGAAACAAGGATACATAATCTTTCAGTCTTGTATTCATTTTGGACATTTTTGTTGTTATTATTAGTCTTAGAAACATAGTCTAAGTTAAACACACACTCAATCACAAAAATTGCATTGATGTAGAAAACTATGCAATATAATATATTAATCTATCCACTGGAAATGATTTATCAATATCTACTATATGCCCAGCATTAAGCTAGGCACTATTAATGATATAAAAGGAATAAAAGACATATTGAAAGAATTTATAATCTATGTATTAAGGGAACATGAGAAACAATCATGAAGTAAATAGATAAAAATGACAACTAAACTCTGGAGGCAAAAAAAAAATAATGACATGATTTTGGAAGAGAATGGGATGGAGGAAAGTGATAATTATAGATGAGGAAGGTCTATGGAGAAGAATAGCATATTCTTAAGTTAATACTGGATAATGTAGGAACTTGAACTCTTACAACAGTAGAGTTTAAAGATGTATTTGTGAATGACTTTTTAGTTAGTTCCACAGAGTATCCTAGTCATTCTTGTATCAGCTGGAAGGAGAGACCCACTCAATGGAAAAGAGGATCCTAGGGATCACATATAGGCAGGATCCTCATTACCTGTGCTGATTTGTAAAGCCAGTGTCAATATGGAGAGGCAGAATCATAATCAGGGGAAAGACATTCTTATTCAGAAAGATAAAGCTACATATGATTCATTTATGTGTTGAATGATTAACCAGGTATTTATTCATTTAGTTGACAAACAATTATACATGCTTACTATATGTTAGACATTGTGCAAGCATCAGGGTTACCAAAGGAAATAAGACTGAGTCTGTGCTCTCAAGAATCTAGCCAGGGAGTAGGAATCGAAAGAGGGGACTGCACCAGAGAGAGATGAACTGACAGAGATATACACAGTTTCCATGTGAAATAGAGAATAAACCCATCCCATCCTGGGGAGAGGGGTGGGATGAGTGGGTCAGGGGACTGGTGGCTAGAAAGAGGTTTCTATTGGAGAAAACTTCTGGAATTAGCTCTGAAGAATGAGCAAGACTTCCCTACTTAAAAGACTAGGGCATTCAAACCAGAAAGAATCACTGTATAGAAAAGGGCAGAGACAAAAGAGAAAGTGGTGCATTTGTTGCATGCTGTAAATGTTTTACTGGGGGGAAAAACTTGCATCTGTGAAAGTGAAGTGGAGATAAAAGAGTAGAGAAAACAAAAGACTCATCATGAAGGGCCCTCTGGGACATTCTAAGCACTGTAGATTTTATCATGAAGCTTTAAAGAGCAATTGAAGCGGTTTCAGTAGAAAAGTCTCATGGCCAGGTTTAAATTTTAGAAAGTTCATTCTGGTGACAGGAAAAAAACAATTGGTATCTAGGTTTTCCACAGGGAAATCAGACAGCGGGCTGTGTAGAAATCAGATAGCAACAATGGTTATGCGAATTACTGTGATATGTGAGAGCATTGTATGTTATCTCCCTAAACCTATTTTAAATATGTAAAAAAATGGGTAAATTCAAGAAACATTGAGAAAGTAGAATCAACAAAAATTCATGTCTAACTGGAGGGGCGTGTGGCAGTGGTAAAGTGTAGGAATGAGAGAGGAAAGTTATGAATGACTTTCAGGATTCTGGCTTAAGGGTAGATAATATTGCTATTCAATAAGGGGAATAAGATTAGGTCTAGGGTTAGATAGAGGGGAAAAGGGAGGTTGTAGATAATAAATTCAATACATGTTGTATTTGAGGTGCTCCTCTGATTTGCAGCTAGAGGTTTCAGGTATTAATTGGATACACAGACCTGGAATTCAACAGGTGAATGACCTCAAACATGAATTTTGGAGAGATCAGAAGCCAGAGGAATGGATGAAGTCATCTAAGGAAGGTAAAGAAATCAATGGTGTGTGTGTTTGGGGGGGGTGGGGGGATGACACTGAATTTAGGGGGAGAGAGAACAAAATGGGGTGGGGGATTTAGAGGTAATAAAACTACTGTCTGGAAAAACATGGAGAATAGATAACATGTGGTTTGAGACATTTGTTACTGTGGAGTAGGCACATGCCTAAGTGTCAGGGTGCAATTCAGGATAGACATTAGAATTCAAGCATCATAGATAATTGCTGTGGAAGAACACTGATTAAAGTAATGTTTTAGAATTGATAAAAAGATTGAGTAGACTGTTCATATGTTATATAAGTCTATGGAAATAGCAGCAAAATCTTTCTAAAAAAAGAATAACAAAATTTTCTCACCTTTTGCTCCCTTTGCCTCACTGAAAAGGGCAACTACCATTTATTGAGTGCCTCTACATGCAGTATTTGTTCTAAGTTTACACTTAGATCTTATTTAATTCTTAAGACAGCTTGGAAGGAGAGTGGCACTGCTTTTCATATAGACCAAAAAACTAAGTCTCGGTGAATTTAAGTTGTTTATTGCTCTCAAACCAGTTAGTGACAGAATATGCATCCAAATCCATAGGAACCTAATTCCTAACACCGTGTTCTTTTTCCCTACATCATGCGCCCTCTACTCAGCTGCTCCCTCTCCCACAAAACTTATCTGAAATTCTCATAATTTTTTCCTTTCACCCCTTCCAATCTTTCTATTTTCTTATATTTCACCTGAATTTCTACTTCTTCAAGGAATTCTTGCTGATTACTCCACTGCAAAAGTATTTTTCTCTTCTCAAAATTCATATAAGACATTTCTGAAGGTGTTTTCCAAAAATTCCATGAAATTAAGTTCTGCAAATTAGAAATCCTGCATTGGGAGCTTTACAATGATTAAGTACATATTAGAAGTCGTGTACTAAAGAAATTTCTTTAACTCTTTTTAATCCAGTATTTTTTAATCTTTTAAATCTATAAATTCTATTTTCCAGGCATTCCTATAATTCTATAACATCACCCTAACTGTAGAAATGGTCAATTGCTCAGACATTATTTTATTTTTGCTCTGGAAATCATATTACACAATAAATTGTAAACCTGATTGTCACGACCATATAGAAATTAATTTCGTGCAGGTAAATTGTGTGTAAACATATTACATGATAAGAACTCATAAATATTTCAATTGATTCATTTGTAGGAAAAATTAAATAATAAATATTACAGATTATTATTTACTGTCTAAAAATATAAGAAAAATATTATCTGGAGATTTAGATGGTAGGAGTGAATGCAATAAGCTATTTAATATTTTCTTTTCTGCAAATTTGTATCCAACTCAAAATATGTCACATTACAAATGAATAAACAAGTTTTTCTCCTGGTATATAAAAGAATGCAAAAGACCTTTACTCCTATGGTAACACCAAGAAAAATCCAGATAAAATTTAAAAGAATCCTTATGAATGGGACGATCAAAGAGCAGTAGATGCAAAAAAATCTTAATTTACTGATATCCAGGGAGAAGAGACTTTCATGGGCTAGTAGCAAGTTGTGGAAACTTTAGTAGGCAAACACCAGGTCAGGCAAAAGGAAGGTATGTAAAACATAAAGAAAAAACAACTGAGCTTCTGTAAATGGCAGGAAAAGGCAAGAATGATTCAGAGTCTAAAGATCAATAAATACAATATTTTGATTGGCTTTACAATTTAGTTCTTCCTTCCTGCTGTCTCAAATTTTTGCTGAGGAAAGGGCAAGTAACTTCAGACTGTATAGGAAATAAATAAATAAACCTCATTTAACATACACAAAGCTGCATCCCAATTCCAAATAAACCAAAACTCAGTGAAATCTGAAAAGCAAAAACAAAAACAAAAAACAAAAAACTCCTCTCTCCTCCTCACTTTATCTGCCCAATAAAAGGAATAAGTTCAAATTATTTGGAAAAATAAAACTGAAACAGTAGTTTACTTAAATATCCATTCTTTTTCTATCAACAAATATGGTATATAACAAATATGATATATATATATATAAAGAATACCAATATGTTGGGAAAACAAATAATGCAAAACTATCTCAAAAACCAACCCACAAATGACTCAAACATTGAAATTAGCATGTAAGGTTTTAAAATATTTGTAAAACTGTTATGAATATGTTCCAGGATTTGTAAGAAAAGACAGTAAGATTATATCTTTCAAAGATGGTCAATGACAGCAATATCTCCCATCATACTTTTCTATAATTTGACCTTGACCTCTTCAAGAGGTAGGAGCTACGTTCTCTCTGCTAGAAAATTAGGAGACTTGTGACTCACTTTTAAGTAGAAAGTGGTGGCAGTGATTCTGCATGATTTCTCAGGCTAGGATAGGAAAGGCATGCAGGTCCTGCCTTGTTGTCTGGGTCACTTATAAACCACAAAGTAAACAGATTCACCCCCTGCAGCATCTATACTGTGGGAAATCTAAGTCAAATGGACGGGTCACTTGTAGGCACTTCATCAGCAATCTTGGTCTTTGAGTTATCCCAACTCAGATGCAAAATATGGTTCTTTAGCTGACTCTAGGCATCAAGCCATCACAATCCCCACGCAGCAGATATAAGCCATGTGGGTCTGCTGTTTCTAAACTGCTGACCCACAGAATCTATAGCTTTAGCAAAATGAGTGTTTTAAGTCATTAAGTTTGAGGATAATTTGTTACACAGAAATAGTATTTGGAACAGCTGATGCACAATGTAGGGCAGACAGATGTCACAAGTTGAGTCTAAGAGAGCTGTCTCCTAGATCTGAAAAAAAAAAAAAAAAACTTAAAAAAGGAACAGATTCCACAGCTTCTACAATAAATTACCTAGAATGTCTGAATTTCAACCAAAATTACAAGGTATGTAAAAAACAGAAAAGTGTGAATCATATCCAGGAAAAAAGCAGCCAATAGAAATGTGTTGAATGAGTCCAGATGGTAGGTTTAGCTGTCAAAGATTGCACACAGATAATATAAAAAATTCAATAAGTTGACAGAAAATGTATTCAAGGAATTACAGAAAAATAGGTTTTAATTAGTATTCAGATAATGTCAAAATAGAAATTAAAATATTTTAAAACATAAAAATTGATAGTTGAAACCTGAAAAGCACAATAACTGAAATAAAAAATTCAGTACATGGGCTTATGCACAGATTTGAGATGGCAGAAGAAAAGATCGATGAACTTCAAGACAGATCAATAGAAATAATCAAATCCAAAAAATAGAGAAATAAGATTGAATAAAAAGAAACAAAGCCTCACAGACCTTTGGCACAATATCAAATGGTCCAACTCTTTTATATTGATGGTTAGAGAGTAAAATGATACAACTACTTCAGCAAACTGTTTGGCAGTTCATTCTAAAGTTAAAGTATACCTACTTAAATTACTAGCAAGACAACTTCTAGGTATTTACCCAAAAGAAATGAGAACACATTGTACAGGAATTGTCATTGCAGCTAAATTAATAGTTACAAAAAATGAAACAATAAAAATGTTCCATAAACAGAGGAATTGATAAACTGTGATATATTCATAAAATGTACTACTCAGATATAAAAATAAATTACTTAATGATAAATGCAGCAATGTGCTGAATTTCAAAAGCATTGTATTGAGTGAAAGAAGGCAGGCACTAAAATGAATGCACCATATGTTTCCATTCATGAAGAGTTCTAGATGGCAAAAATAATCTATCAGGTCAGAAATCAGGATTGCTGTTGGCTCTCAAGGTGAAGGGGAGGTTTAGAATGCATCCTGAGGGATTTCTGTGGGTGTCAGCAATGCCTCATATCTCGATTATAGTATTGTTGGAAGAGTGAAACTATTTGTCAAACTCATCAGATTGTACTTTTGATCTTGACAATTACTATTTGTAATTATACATCATTTTTAAAAAATCAGAAAAGAATCATTTGTGTATATTTATTTCTGTTGATTTCCTCTCAGAAAATATAAACTCAATTATCTATTCTGTGTTTCAAAATTTACTTTCTTTAATCATTAAGTCATTAAAGTTGGGAAATCAGGGTAATTTTTAAATAATCTCATTATTAAGGACTCATTTTTTATTCAGCAAACTCTAATTTTGCGATTTTTATAGCTAATATGGTTTAACAAACTCTTCAAGGAAAAATGTTTTGTTTATTAATGAGAACAAGATGTTTAAAGATTTTTAAAAATCCATTGACATGCAAGTACTTAATTCAAAAAAAATTTTTCAAGTTACAAAGTAAAGGACCTCTACTTGATAATGCTGTAAAAATCGATTTTAAGCTCAGCAATATATTTGAAGATAATGAAAGTAAATTTTTCTTAAATTCTGTAATTTCATTTTCCATTAGTTAGGATTACTGCATTAGCACCATAGTTCAACTTAGCAGGTTGTGTTTCATTGGTTGGTGCAACAAAAGATTCAATACATTTTGATTCTTACCATATTTTACTTCCTCAAACTGTTTTTAGATGTGTTACATAGATCTAAATATGTAAGTGATGATTTTAAACTTGTGTTTCATTTGTCAGTACTCACACAAACAAACATCAATTGTGATACTGAATTAAAAGGAGAAATAATACAAAATTTGAGATGAGAACCAAAGATGGGAATTTGAAGTGGATGAAGAGGAATCAAATATCCTATAGAATCTTATTTGCCAAGAATATTTTCTTTTCCACTCTCTTTTCACTTTGAACTTGGAGATGAAAAATTTTTTTGAAGAAAACTAAACTACAAATTAGATCCTGATACCTCTACCTAGTGCAGATCAGTGCAATGACTACAATATGTCTTATACTTTTTACTAATGATGAAGATAGAACAATATCTTTTCCAGATACAATTAAATTTAAAACTTAGAACTGCCACTTACTAATTATAGGATAAGAAAATGGGAGAAAAAGAAATAAAATGGGAGCCTCAGTTTATAAACCTTATTATGATTTTATCATTACAGCTTTATATTATGCATTACATATAATACCTAATATACTCCTGGTATAAAGAAGATGCTTAATAAGTAAATGTATATAGGTGCATGTGCACATCATTTTTTTTGGCTTTATGAGAATTAGAGCAATTAGAGTGAAAGCAATCTGGAAAGAAGGCTGCCACATTGAGAAAAGTATTTTAGAAGAATATAATGTTACTTTAAGATCTTGCCCAATAATAAAGACCTTGTCAAGCAATAACCCAGAAAACTCCATGGTTAGTCTTACATTTTTGAAAGGATTTAAAAAGCTTTTCTGAACTATAATCAGTTCAAGAAATAAATTTAATAACATTTTGAGGTATATCCCTTACTCAAATGAAGTTATAAATAGGATTGGGAGATGATGGTTGGGAAAAAATTTCATCCATTTTTTATAAATGCTTTCAGAGAAAAAAATGTATATAATCATAAATAGGATATTTTCTTAGAACGGAAATAAAAATTACTATAAATATATGCTTTATAAGACCTTATGATATAAAACTGTGATTATAAGAAATAAACATGTCAGAACAAATTTATTCTTCATCACAAGAATTCACCGAGGAATTCGTAGCCTATGCTTTAGACCAAGTGATGACTACACAGATCCAAATTCCTTTATCCACAATTATAAAATTCAAAAGGCTCTGGGACAATTTCTTTGAAAACTTGGTGTGAAAAGTCATTAAGTGGGTAACTTGTGCCTCTAGTCAAAATGGAATAACAGGGGCCTATTAACCCTACTGCTTAAAACAAACAAAAATATATATGACAAGGGTTTTCAAGACATCAGTCATCAAGCAATGAAGGACAGTCATCTCTGAGAGACAACGAACAAACCAGGAGAGTTCTTTGATTGCCCGTTTACCGAATAGAGAAAGTTCCCAGGCCACAGCACAAGCAGGGTGATGATTAAACCTTTTTTGCACAGGGGAGATGGGAGATGGTTCTTGGTGGATTTTGATAGTGGCCAGTGTCCCCTCAGTCAATCAGTACCACGGGGGGAGCTTTCTTTTGATTATCCCTGATCTTCGCTGTGGGCACCTGCTGGGGTCACTGGAGAAAAAGCCTGCAAGAGAGTGGAAACTCCCAGCACTAACGCTTCCTAAGTTTCACACTCGCACTAGTTTACACTCAGACTTAAGCAATTCGTTAAACATTTCTAGTTAAATCTTCTTAGCTGCATAAAGGATGTGTGATGGTTTTTTGCCACAGGTAAGCAAAAGCTCTGGATCTGTATCTGCCCCGAGGCATTTACATCTCTCCAGATTTTGGATTAATTGTTTGCTCTGCAATCTCCATTCTCCCTCAGGTTCAAGAAAAGTCATTAATTTGAAGTTTAACCAGTTTTTCCTTGTTGTAAGGGCAGGACAGTCTTCTTATACATTTTTTAATTGAAACCTGAAGTTCATCATGCATGTTAAAAATTTAAAAAGCAAATAAAAAATAGAACAAAACACACACTCTGATTATTGAATTCTGACCGACCTGGGCAAAATTAATCTAACTAGTTTTGATTTACCTTAGGAATTTTGCACAGAGTTTATCTGGATCATCTCATGATTCAAAATCACACTCAACTACAATTGTACCTTTTCTTCTGACACCTCTTAATGTTTGAGAGGCAATTATTTTAAGCAACCCATGGTAACTTGAGAGCAATCTTACACCTTTCCATGATTATATATACCAGTGAATTCCTCTCAAATTTCTGCAATACTCCATTCAGATCAAGAGAAGATCAACTTTTTCAGTTTGTCTTCCTTCACTGATCAATATATGCTGATTGGTTTCTGTCTTAGTTTGCCAAGATGCTAGGACAAATACCACATACTGGTTGGCTTATCAACGGAAATTATTGTCTCATGGTTTTGGTGGTCATAAGAAGAAAATCAAGGTGTTGTCAAGACCATGCTTTCTTCCCAAAGACTATAATGTGCTGGGGCTGGCTTGCCCAATCCTCGGGGTTCCTGGGCTTGCATCTTCTCCTCCCATCAGTCCATGGCTGTCTCTCCTTGTGTCTGCTCTTCCAGTTGACTTCCAGCTTCTGGCTCCTTCCTGTGGCTTTCCCTGACTCCTGGCTTCCGGTTTCTTCTTTATAAGGCCTCCAGAACTATGGATTAAGACCCTCCCTGATTAAGTTGGTCCAACTTAACTAAAAATAACATCTTTAAAAGGCCCTATTTGCAAATGGTTTCACACCCACAGAAATGTGGAAAAAGATTAAGAGCAATTCTTCTTGGGTACATAATTCAACCTACCACAGTTCTTAACTCTGTAGACAACTCTGTGCCCTGTGGTGAGATCATGGATTTAGAATTCTATTGTATGTGCTCCACCTAGGCATTATCTAGGTCAGTACATTTACTTTTCTGATCCATTTAATCCTTCCAACAGCAATTTACTGAATGTCAATTATGTGCCAGGTACTGTCCTAGGGAGTAAGGATCAAGTGATTAAAAAAAAAAAAAAGACAAGGTCCCTGTTCTCATAGAGATTACAAATAAGTAAATAATCAGTTGCAATTATTGTAAGTGTGACAGAAAAGTTTGACGTGTGTTCAGAACATACAAAAGAGGTCTGGGGGTCAGTGGAAGCCATTCTGAGGTGGTGACACTCTAGTCAAATAGCCAAAGATAAGTCATATTTTAACCATAAAAAAGAGAAAATGCAAATTTCTCAGACATGAGAAAATTCAACAGTAATTACCATAATTTCAAAAAATATTTGAAATATTATTCTTAGCTTAATTTTAACTAAGGTATAAGTAATGATGAATAGGATTCTCAATCCCAGAGTAAAAACAATGAAAAACATCAATGTTTAATCACCCAGCAGATACTTGAGGACCCTTAGTCACAAGAGATCCATGACAAATTTATTAGAATTTTAAAATGTAGAAAAGGTTCTTCCTTACTTCTTTCAATTCCAATTCATAATACATTGGGAAAAAGAAAATTTATAATATTTTTGAAGAAAGTATAATACAAAGATTATAGTATTTATCCATATTATTTTGAATAATATTCAGAAACCAATTCTCAGGAAGCTCTAGGAAAAACAGAAATTAATAAAAGAGAACATTTAAAAATTTGAGATAACTGTTAACACAAAATGAATGCCTCCTAAAATATTTCTTTTCTTAATTCAATAATTTTCTACTTACCACAAGCATAAATTTAAATTTCTAAGAATAAAGCCATAAAATTGTTTGGCATTATAATAATCAGAGGAAATTGAATTTTCTACCTAGCAATAATTCAGGTGTACTTGTATAAATAGGTGTTCTATGTATGCACACATATAAAAAATGCATATGTGTTCGTGTTTGTATATATACATATTCACATTTGTTTTCTGAGTACTACCTGATTAATTTTCCTTTAAACTGGGAATATACTTGCATCAAAGCCAATAAAACAAACTCTCTTTTAATGAGACTTGAAGACAGTTACGAAACTTGTTTTGAAGAGTTTAAAAAAAAAGGCTTTTCATTGAGTAAAAAAAAATTGCCTCAGACAACTACCCGATTCACATTCCATCTTAATATTAACAGTACCCTTAACTTAAAGAGGACTAAAACAATCATGCAGCCTTCTTAAAGCATGAGTTTTTTTAAAGTAATGGTAGTTTTAGCTTTTAAGCCTAAAGCAACACTAATTCAAACCTACAATGTCATCACAGTTTTCATGAGTCTCTTTCCAGGTCCCTATTAACCACTTGAGACTGTTGAAAATGCATGTAAGCTTTCTGAAACTATGTTTCTTTACCTATAAAATAAGGAGTCATGTTAGAAGCTTTCATGCATCACTTTTTGCTAGCTGCCACAACTACCACTCTAATTCAGAATCAATTCAAGAAGAGATGAAAAATATTCATGTACAGTCTTACAAGCAAACATAGGTTGGGTCTACAAAATCTCATTGAAATTCCAGTGTCTAATTATAATGAACTATTTGCTAATCTTCACACCACCAATACACAGGGTCTCAGACTGCAAGAGCATGTTTCATTCAATTCTACCCTCTTCTTCAATAAATTTCCCTAAATAGTAAGGTACAATTAAAAAATTAGGTTAAGAACAAACTCATCCATACAGCATTTTCTAAAGTACCCTATGGCTCAGAAATTGCTGAGACCAATTGATCACAGTACAAAAGTTTATTCTAATAAACTTATTATATATATATATTATTCCAATATATATATTAGAATTATATATAAAATTCTAATATATATTAGAATTTTACACACATACACACACACACACACATATTATATATATACACACACACAGATCAGTCAGCCTGAATGAATTGCCCACCACTCAGAATGCTCTCATAAGGAAAGACATAAGAGCAATTCAGACTCCAATTTATCTTGGAAATGGAATATTATAAGCCACATTGACCGCCATTCATCTACTACAAATATTTAATGCAGCCAGTGGATGTGCAAAGAAGGGATCTACAATAATCAAGTATCAGATATCTTTTTTTCTGCACTAAAAAGACTATGATAACAAAAACTTTTCTGTCTTCAAAGAAAGAGGCTGTAAGGAACTATTAATGCTGTTTCTAAAAATCATGAATTCTGTTAACAGTTTCACATAATAAATTTCTGAAATATTTCAAATAAAGAAGTATTCTTCAATCCTGATTCAAAAAACTATACAATAACCGAAAAAGAAAGCATAAAATCACAAATAGATAGTGAAATTATTAGCGTTCAATGCCTGAAAGAAGCTTCTTTAAAAGACACTTTATAATGTCAAACTTAAGTGTATAGGAGAAAAGCTCCCCCCCCACCCACACACTATAGACAATTTTTTAAAAGTAGGATGATTTAGAAACACATCTAAGTGTGAGACTATTCTAAAAAATCCCAGTACTTCTACAGCATTGGGCTCAGTGTCCCTGACAGAGATAGAGCACTTAGTTCAGTGGGCAAGATTTCCCAACTCTTCATTTCTTTGGATTTACAAATACCTTTTATAATACTATTCTTTTGGTGGGATTTCTCCTGAGTGACAAAACTATTTTTATAAAATGTTAATGCCTTTCTGTTAAAATGAAAAATCGTGTTATGGATTAAGCTCTGCGCACTGTGTTTAAATGATGGAGGAAAGGAATGTGCTGCACTTTAATGAATCGTGTCTGCACAGAATGTGATGCTATCCTTTGAACCGAAAGGCATTCTGCCTAGGGTGATGGAAAAATATATCAGGCTAACAGGAGCTGGTAGATAAATAATAGATTCTTTCATGAAGAGAATATTCTTATTCCAAGTGTACACTTCTAAACTAATTTAGTTAATGCAACATTAGCAGAAAAAAAATTTTGTAAACAAATACACCTAGTGTTACAAATTCAGACAGGTAGGAGCTTAGGTAGGATTCATTAGATCAAACTCTAAGAAAGCACACCCCAAAAATATTTCCATAAAATAAATAACTACATTTTAAAACACTGTATAAACATGGTAAAGGTAGTTTACTTTTATGTGCACAGTTTGTGCAGAGAAAGGATGATAATTAATAAATATTGGACATCTACTAAGAATCAGGAACTGGGTTAGGAGCTTCAGGTATTCTGTCACTTGATTTTCATAACAAACCTTTTTCATCAGTATTACATTGTCTCAAATTCACAGATGAGCATATAGGCTTCCTATGTCCATCTGTCAGTCAGTTAACTAAAAGTACTGACTGTCTTTGTGCTGTCTTCTAAGGGCCCCAAGGTGAATGCCACAGAGACAGTGTCTTGTGCTCATGGGTTCTACATCTAGCAGTGAAGAATTACACTGAACAAGTTGTAGTTGCTGTTTTGATTTGTTTTTGTTGCTGTTGTAATGGAAAATTCTCCCAGAGATAATAATTTTAAGATTCAAAAACATGTCCCTTCAGTCATTTAGCAGTGTGTGGAAGAAACACCATTTGAAAGTGTCTGATTCTACAGCCTAGCTCATAACTGTAATTTGTTGCAATATTTAGTTACTAAGATAGTTAATTAATTGTATGTTTGGTCATAATTCAGAGAAGAAAAAAGAGTTGATGTATATTTGCTACACAACTAACTCTGCAGAAGCAGTGTCCAGAAGCCTGTCACGTGTGCCCCAAAGAAACTAACGAACTCTGAGCTACTGCTTGTATTACGGCTGTCCCCCTCCATTCGCCCACTAAAAGAGAACCTGGGAGAACCTCATAGGAAATGTAGTCTAATGGAAATGTGCTCGAGATCCTAGCAAAACCATATAGTCCTCTTTTCAAATCAGTTTTGTTTGCTATGATGTTGGGCAGTCACAGGCAACCTCCAACTACACATAGTTCAAAAGCAGCAATCAACAGTCAGATATAAACTACATACCCTCCTTTGGGGCCAAAGATAACCTTTACTTCTGCCCTTCACTCACTTGTGACCTCCCTGATTCCCTCTGATTTGTTAGATCTGAACTCAGTGTAGTAACTAGTAAAAAGGCTTGTTCCCCTGATGCTACAGATTTTGTTTTCCATCTGTGAATTCTATAGCTGCCAATCCCAGTGAGGAACTCAGGTTTACATCCTGCTTCTGACTTATCAACAGGCCTACACCTAACATTTGAGTGGCCCAGGGCAAGAGTGTAAATGGAGGCCCACCTACCATATTGCTAATATTTACAACATATATCTCAAGAAAATAAACTAAATGAGACAAATTCAACTTCAATGTCTAAGGCTTCCTATCAGACCTACTATGCGTTATATCTAAATAGTTACATTTTTCTGAGTTTGAAGGTTGTATTTCTTTTAATGCTAAGTAACCCAACATAAAAGAAGCAGTACCTAACATTTCAGATGAAATTATTAATTATTAAAAGTCTAGTTTACAATTACCTAAAACACAGAAACTGAAATCTACATAAATCCAAACATGAATAACATAAGAGTTAAACCTCAAACAGTTAAAGCCAGAATCAATATTTGGACCTTGTCATAGAACTCACTCTGCCCCTCAATGGGGGGATCTTTTTCAGCTTTAAGTCAACAATGAATTTATTTTTCCTTCAAAGAGCAAATTTAAATTTCACGTGCTACCACTGTCCTAACTATCAAAATTTTTGTGCCCAGTCTCAGCAGCCGTCTCACTTCTGCAAAGCTGCTTGCCTCAACCCTGACCTTCAGCTTAGTTAATAAACAGTTTTCCAGCCTTGGGGCAAAAACTTCCCCAGAGCTCAAACCCATATCTGAGGCCACCATCCACACACCACCACGTGCCTCACCCAGAACCCACAGAGGACTCCAAACAATAAGGTGACTATACCCACTGCCCTTCGACCCCCTGTCCCTTTCCCTTTCTAGTGCATTTGCTTTAAACTAACCAATCTTCCACTTCTGTGGGAAATCTACTAACCTCTACCACTAGACCACAATAAAGGCACAGGTCCAGGGTCCCTCTCACTCTGCTTGTGTGCTCCCCACCCATTAGTTGAGCCACTGAAGCCAATTGCAGCCCTTTCAACCCCTGGTGGCATCCTTCTCTCTCTGAGATCTGCGAGTAATAAACTACCATTTCTCATGCATTGTGGCCTCAGTTTCCCATTGTGTCACACCTAATTTCCACCCAGATCCAAATTTAAATACCACTTGAGCTAACTCAAAACATCCATGATCTGACCACTAGCAGCAGGAGGGGGTTGTCAGGGTTAAAGGGAAGGCAATAGGGCTAGTCAGTCCCACAAATGAACCAATAAAGGACTTGAGAGATTTTATGAATCTGGTGACTTTGCAAATGACTTAATTAATGAGGAATGAATATCAAAAACCCTTAACTTAGAATAATTATATGTGTAGAGTTGTAGAAATCTTTGCAACCAGAAAATAAAGTTATCTTTACAAAGAAGAGACAATTCCAATCCAATCTGATAAACAGGAGTTACGAATCCAAATACTGAACAAAAGTAAAGGCCAGTAATTAATTGAGAATATGCTCCCATATAAAAGAGTACATTTTTTAAAAAATATAAAGCAATATGCAAACTAAGGAAAATATGTCAAACAAAAACACTTTGTTTTCTATCCCTCACCTAACTCTGAGGATTAACACAATAAAATAAAGATGATCAGAAGGGTATTGCCCTCATAAGAAATTAAAAGCAACCATACTATCTATTGCAGACTATAGAAGATAAAGATTTGCATCTTCCACAAATTTTGATTTGTATGGAATTTTGCATTGTAATGAGTGCTAAGCTCTAGAGTTATAGCTCTCTTAATATAGTAATAGCCTACTTAATGATTTTACCAGTATAAATGTAAGTATCTGATTTAACTTGTTTCTCTGCTTATTTATACTTCCATAACAAATTCTAGAGGCAGAAGAAAGCATTACAGAGTTGCATTTGAGGATATTTTTTTTCATAATAAAATTATTATTATTGAAAAGAGAAAAGAGAGAGTGGCACAGTATAGTGAAATTCCCTGAAAGATATTCAACTGCAAGACAATTGAATATTTAATTCAGTGATTTTGACCATTGCTTATCTTTAAAGATTGAATTCTAATTACAAAATGCAAGATGGAAATGAAAATCTCCTTAAGCAACTGCCTAAGGGAGACAGTCACTGGCTGTTACATTTATAAAGTCTATATCACCTTTGTTTCAAGGAAGTTTGAGTTTACATGTTCAATTAAGGTTTTTGAATTTAGTAAATACCAAACTGGGTACGGTAGTTAATGACATTTATCACAAAAGCTACGAGAATATGGAAATCAAAAACCACAGCTGTCTAAGCAGCTAGTCATTTGTACTTTTATTATTATTATTTTTTTAATTCTGTCTCTCCTTTCTACAGATAAAATGACAGCAATTTAAAGTAAAACTGCAGTTGGGGAAAAGCTGTCAAGTACAATTTGCATCGTAAATAGCAAGCATGTAATTAGAAATGCCTAGAGAAAAATCCTGACAGGTTATTTGTCTGTGTGTTAGGTTGATGTACATATAGAGTACTTAGACACCCATTATATAGTTTATTAACAAGACACTACCAAAGTTTATTGGAACAAAATTAAAAGTGTAACAGATAACATAAACCTAAAGAAAAGCAAATACCCCCATTGCATTATGTTTGGTCACACATCATGAGTTCAATGAAACAGTCAGAGCATGACTCCCAAATCATTGTCATCAGCAACAATAAAAATATGTTGTTTTATGAAAGACAAGAATCCACCTCAGATTCAATAGTTGGCTCTTCTATCCATCTCATAAACTCTATCCTACTCTTTTGTTCTTCTCACTCTTCTGGGATATTTTATCTATCACATTTTTTTTTTATTACCATCAATGTGTGTTCACTCTCAAACCATATCTCAATCTCAGTACAGTGCCCTGAAGTTCTGGCCCATGTATCTAACTGCCTAATGCACATTTCCTCATGGATGTGACACGAGAACCTTAAGCCTAGATGCCCCCAAGTGAATTCTTCCTTCTACCCTATCTCCCAAACAATCTGCTTTCAGCACTCCTTGTGAAAGTGTGCTGAAAAACTGAGTTTTTCAAGAATCATCCTTGATTCAGTCTCCTACTCTTCCTTCACATTTAATCTAACACAAAGTTCTACTGGATCACCTTAATAAACTTCGATGATGTACCTTCATACCACCAACACTGCTGCAATCTGAACCCTAGCTATTACCAGCTTTATGATGTTGCAGTCTTGCCCCTCCAAGCCATTTAGTACAATAAAGCCAGAGCAATATCTATGAAACAAAATATCATCATGTCTGCTTGAAAACCTTTACTATTAGGGAAACAAAACAAAACAAAACGAAAACAAGCCAAAAAAGAAAAAAGAAAAAAAAAAAAAAAAAACTCCAAATATTTCCACATGACTTACATGAAACTGCATGCATTGTCCCCCAATTAAAAGATCCATTTTAAGCCTTCCCCCTTCCTGGCATATTAGGTTATTCATATTATTTTCATTTTTTGAAATGAAAGGATTTCATGAATTCTTTTTTTTTCTCCAAGGTTTGGACATGTTTTCCCACTTGTTTGACACTTTTCTCCCTTATTTTCTTCTACTCCTTTCTACTTTCATGAATCCATTTTACATCAAGGAGTCCCTCAAGCATCAGAAAATAGATCAGATTATCTTACAACATGCTTCTTAACAATTTGTATCTCCCTTTTGCAACACTCACTATATATTATTATATTTACATTTTACTGCTTATTCCCTCCCCCCACCCAATTATATGCTTCACAAAGACAGAAGCATTCTGCATTGTTCACTGTTATATACCCACAGTGGAATGCTGGAGATGGCTTCTAATTGTGATAGTTTATTGTGCATGTCTGTTCTTAACTCTGTGTTTCGTGATGTCATGTTTATAGCATGAAATCTGCCAAGGCGGGGGAATTTAAGTCATAGAAATTAGCAAATGATATATACCAGGAATTTTTTTTCAGAGTACTGGTTGTTAAATATGTTCCAGCACATACATCACTGTATATCCAGTTCAATTCCCGTCATGTAATAGCATTCAATAAAATGAGTAGAATAAATGGATAAATAGATAAGAATTAGGGATACAATCAAAGATCAGGCATAGTTCCTACATTCCAGGTGCATAAGGATTAGGTGCAATATATTTTCTAAAAGTGAATGAAACCATTAAGTTTTCTGAGTTGATGACTGGGCAGATGGCTACTAGTTTCCCTAAGGTCTATTCCTCCTCTTTCATAGAAAAGAAAGCTACACTTCCAACTATGTTAATTCAAATAGATTAGGAAATAAGTTTCCAGAAACTTCTTCCCTGAGGGGTTCTGAGTTATACAAAAACCAATTGTATCCCTATATGCTAACAATGAACAATTAGCAAACAAAATTATACACCAAATCCATTTACAAGAGCATCAAAATACTTAGGGATAAATTACTGAAAGTATAGGATATAGACATTAAAACTGCAAAACACTATATGGGTTGGAAGGCTCAATATGGTTAAAACAGCCATACTCCCAACTTGATCGATAGATTCAATACAATTCCAATCAAAATGCTAGCAGGTTTCTTTTAAGAAATTTACAAGCTGATATTAAAATTTATGTGCAAATTTAAAGGACCTCAAATAGCTAAAATAATTTGAAAAGGACAAGTATGAAGAACTTCTAAGATACATTATAAAGATATATTAATCAAGATTTCAAGATATATTACAAAGCTACATTAATCATGACAGTGTGATGTTGGCATCAGGAGAGATATACAGTTAAATAGAACAGAATAGAGCCTCTATAATTTAACCCATCCTTATATATTCAATTGGTTCTTTACAAAGATACAAAGGTAATTCAAGGGGGATTATAGGCTTTTTCACAAACGGTACTAGAACAACATGATATCTGTATGGGGAAATAAAATATTAACCCTAAACTCAAACTTAAATGAAATTTAACTCAAATTGGATCATAAAGCTAAATATAAGAGCTAAAGCCATAAAAATTCCAGAAGAAAACTACGGGGAAAATCTTTTTAACATTTGACTGAGAAAATATTTCTTAAACAGAATACAAAAAGCACAATCTAGAAAAGACCAAAAATAAAAAAAAACACAAAAAAACTGTTAATAAAATAAACAACAAAATTGAAAAAATTTGTTTTTCAAAGGACACATTTAACACAACTAAAATTTTGGAGGAAAAATATTTGCAAAACATAAATCTAACAAAGGGCTTGTATTCAGAATATATAAAGAAGTTTTACAATTAAATAATTAGAAGACATATGACCCTTTTAAAAACAGGTAAAAGATTTGAAGAGAGAGTTAACAAAAGCAGATTTCAAGTGGCCATTAAGCACTGGCCCCAATTCAGAGTCATTAGGATATGAAAAGATGTCCCAAATTCTTAGGAAAATGCATTTTAAAACTACCCACTACAATAACTAAAGCTAAAAAGACTGACATTACAAAGTGTTGCCAAGGGTGTAAGAGCAACTAGAACTCTCCTGCATTGCTGGTGGGAATCCCAAATGGTACAACCACATTGAAAAACATTATGACAGTGTCTTATAAAATTAAACATATATTTTCCATTTGACCTAGCAACCTCCCTCTTGGCATTGTGCAATATAGTAGACACTAGCCACATGTGGCTGTTTCAATTTAAATGTAAATTAATTAAAACCAAATAAAATTTGAAATTCATTTTCTCAGTCACACTAGCCACATTAGAAGCTTTAAATAGCTACATGTGGCTACTGGCTACCATATTATACAGTGTAGATATATGAACATTTCTATCAACACAGAATGTTCTATTAAACTGCATTAAAGATACTACCCAACAGAAATCCATGAAATCATGTATGTCCACCCAAAGACTTGTATACCAATGTTCATAGCAGCAGTATTCATAATAATACAAAATTAAAGACACCTAGTTGTTCTCAACTGGCAAATGGTTACGCAAACTATGGTGTTTTCATACTATGGAATACCACTCAGCAATAAACATGAGCCAAATATTAATGTACACAGTGGCAGGAATGAATCTCAGAAACATTATAAATGCTCAAGGAAAGAAGCCAAACATAAAAGACTACATAAATCTGATCACATTGATATGAAATTCTGAAAATGCAAAACTAAAGTGACAGAAAGCATATCAGAGGTTGCCTAAGCTGGGAGTTAGGGTAGATATTTAACTGTAAAAAAGGCATGAGGAAATTTTTAAGAGTGGTGAAACTTCTCTATATCTTAAATTTGATTGAGGTCATATAATTGTATATAATTACTAAAACCCATCAAACTGTACATCTAAAATCAATTCATTTTACAGTATGTAAATTATACTTCAAGAGAACTAAAATGCACCTCCTCCACATGTACATGCACACACATACACACACCAAACCACTATATATTTCTTAGTTTCTCCCTAGCTTCATACTTTCAAAATAAGAGCAACCACACACACGTATGACTGCTTCATTTAACAAAGCTGACACTGCAATGCAGTGAGGAAAGGGTATTTTTAACATAAATGCTGCTATGTCAATTGGGTACCCATTTGGAAAAACTGAATCTTGATCACAACCTCACATCATGCACCAAAATTAATTCCAGATTCATTGCAGATCTAAGTGAAAGGGGTAAAAAAACAAAAGTTAGAAAACATAAAAGAAAAATTCAGGACTTTAGAGCAGGCAAATATTTCTTAAACAGAATGAAAAAAGTAATAACCTTAAAGAAAAAAAACTTCATGGGTCAGAACATAGATTTAAAAGCAGCCATTTAATTAAGAGAAAAGGCATGCCACAGAGTGGGAGAATATATTTGCAATATGTGACAAAGGACTTGTATCCTCAATATACAAAGAATTTCTAAGAAACTATTAAGAAAAGGACAAAATAAAATTAAAATGTGGCCAACAAACAATGGCAAAAAAAATATGAAAATGTGTTCAACCTCATTAGACATCAGGAAAATGTGAAAACCATGATATCTTATGAGTACACATCCATGAGAATGGATAAAATTAAAGGAGGAGGAAGAAAACATATATAACAAATGTAGGTAATGATGCTGTACAACTCTCATACATTGCTGGTGAGTGTGTATATTGCTGCATTCGCTCTGGAAAACTGGCAGTGAGTAATAAAGCTGAATTGTGTGCAATCCCTATGACCCAGTAATTCCACTCCTAGGTATATATCCAATAGAAATGCATTTACATTCACAAGAAGACATAAATATAAATTTTTGTATAGACATTTTTTGTTAAAATGAAAAAAAAAAACTAGAAACTAAACAAATGCTTATCAACAGTTGAATTGAAATTATAACTTACAATTAGACTATGAACTTCTATAAAACAATGAAAATGAAAACACTGCAGCTACATGCAATGAAATGGATGAACATAATGTTGAGCGGAAGAGGCCAGACACAAAAGGAATACATCATGCATCATTCCATTCATAAAAATTTCAAAAACATGCAAAACTATTCTATATTACTAGAGATCAAGACAATGGTTGCCTTGGCAGAAGTAATTACTGGTTGAGAATGTAAGGAAAGTCATTTGTTCTGTTTCTTTATCAGGATACCTTTTATAAAGATGTGGGAAATTTATGAAAAATTCTTTAAGTTGTATACTTTCTGCATGCTTAATATATTCCCCTAAAAAGGTTTTTTAAAACAAAACAACCAGAGAAAAAGAAAGGACCTGGTTATTAAAAACATGACCTGAAAATACTGGTGGGCTTGAGATAGGACAGCAGATAGGAATTGTCGAACTATCCAGAGAAATGTTATTTGTGGATCTATCTATGAAAAACATTTTCTAAGCACCCATCCCAACTTCCTCAGAAAAGTATTATCTAAATGAATGGTATTATCCATTTTGCTTTGATTTTGGTTAAATTGGTACTGAAAAATAAACGAAATTTGGATCTTCTCATTGCACAGGTACTCAATGTGGATGCCCTTAGTGTTAGGTGGCTGATTTAAAGATGTGAATGCACTGCAGGAAATGTTTTTCCTCAGTAGCCATTAGCACCTTGGGAAAATACTGACAGCTACCTGCTTATTTGTTTCTTTTGTACAAGGCATTTTCACTTCCTAACCTCCTTTTCCCAAGCTGGACTTTTCTTTATGTAAGAGGCTGGCAAAACCTGGAGGAAAAGACTGAAAAATCAGTGTGGCTTTCAACAATTCAGAAAGAGATAGAAGTACTCCACATAATACAGAAAGCAGAAAAAAAAAAAAAAAAAAAAAAAAAAAAGCTGCTTTGGATTAATTGAGTC
The DNA here is from genome assembly GCF_015220235.1 of Choloepus didactylus. Taxonomy (NCBI): domain Eukaryota; kingdom Metazoa; phylum Chordata; class Mammalia; order Pilosa; family Megalonychidae; genus Choloepus; species Choloepus didactylus. The sequence continues at coordinate 24,024,115 of NC_051308.1, forward strand.
ATTTTCTTGATGATAAAAATGCAAAACTCAGAATCATTTTCATTAAAAGTTAACTAGGATCATTGCAAATAAATAAAAAGAACATGAAATATGAGCATGAGAAACATAATACATTTTAACAAAATACAATGGTTCTATAAATAGAACAAAGCCAAATAGATTTTCTCTTTGTGAAAGTGATAGAGCAAATATTTCAGCACAAACAGAAATCACACAAATTTTTATTAACTAATTTACAATTGATGAATGGAAGAAATAAAATGTGAAAATGAAGCAATCCATGTTAAAAATCAAATGGAAATGTTATTTCTGTCAAAGTAAGATCTTCAATTATTTGCATGCAAATTACAGGTGTGTCAGATCCCAGAAAAACAGTCTAACATACAGAAGGAATTTCTGACCCAGGGCCCCGCAGCTTATCTTATAGAAACCAGATGTGCCACAAAATACAGGTTGAAGACTGTTTAGAAACTTCAGTCATGGTGGCGCCTCAACCTCCAAAAGGCAGATAACGCAACATCAGATATGTCTATGAGATGAACAACCATAAGCATGGGGAAAAGGCCTGCTCCCCCCAAATAGATAATGCAGCTGTGCTTCAAAGAAGAGTAGTGCGTCAGAACCCTAGCAACCAATCAGCTCAGAAGTTACCAAGCCCTCACCCAATCAAGGCACAGGACATCACTCAGCCGACACCCTTCCCTCCCAATGTGGTGTTTTTTTCTTTAAAAATGTAGCTCTCAGAAAGAGAGCCGGAGTCATTTTCTTTCTTTTCGCTGGCTCCCACCTGCTTTTTCCCTCTAATAAATCTTAAACTTTCTACTTAAAACTTTGACTCACTGCATTGTGTAGATTCTTGAATGACTCCGAACTGACCAGGTAATTGGTGGAAAAGACAGGAAAATTAACATCAACAAAAAAAAGGCTTAATGTCCATTATCTGTACTAGCACAGTTGTCAGTTTATTTATAGCCATCCTTTCTGTTAGATCATATAAACATTTGATGAATACAAAGTTTAATTTGAATGCATGCCAAACACTTAAAATTCCTATAGTAATGTCTTTGACAAACATGCTAAGATTATTCCCTCCACTCCCCTTCCCTCACCCCTCACTCACTATCCAATATTTTGGAACTGCCTTCAGAAACAAAAACAATAAATGTAATTTAACAGAAAAAGAATGTTTCCTATTAAAAGATGTCCCCTTTAAAATATTAGCATTTAAAAGCAGTGGAAACTAAATTTTAAACCTAACTGAAAATGAAATTATAGGATAACAAACGAATAGTGGCAGGATACTCCTGAGATTCTCGAGGAGAAAAAGCAAATACTAAAGGAATTCCTGAGAAAAATCAGGATGAATTTCAAAAAACATATACAAAAGTTTTAGAAGTATTCTGCCAGCTTTTTCCCATCACAGCAATAGAATTAACTTTCTTCAAGTTCAACCCCTTTATTCAGTTCAACACCTCAGTTTAAGCAGGAGGGAAATTAATGTCCAGCAGAGCTAAATCAATTGCTCAAGGTTATTACAAACCAGCACCAGAGATGATCCTGGGACGCAGTCTCCCGATTCTCCCACCCATAGTTCGTTTACTCCACGGAACCACCTCACTTTAGGGGTGCTTCTTCCAAGCTTGAGTTATAGCAGCTTGTTAGTTCATGCTAGTTCTGCACTGCTACAAGAAACAAATATAATTTATCTGAAACTCCCAGTGTCCTGGATCAAATTGTCCAGCAGTAAAAAGCGTATTATTCTCCTCTGGCTTTGGCTTCATGAGATTAACTGGAAACACTCTGTACTTTCATCATATTTCTTAGAAGATCAGTTTTCTGTCTTGTGAATAATTCTTTAAATTTGAATGTTCTATATCTTCTGTTTGTCAACCCACTCCATCATGTTTTGGTCATATATTTTTGAGTGCCTATGAAATCCCTGTTTTTATTTCCAAAGAAGTAGTCCAGCCCTAAGCTGAGTAAAATAGCTGACAGGAGGGTGGAGGTTTTACTGAAAATGCTTGTGTTTTGGCTAACTGACTGAGAAAGCAGTCTATTGAATGGAGCACTGTATTTGAAATCTGTTCCCTTCTTGCCACTGAGTTACTGATTGTGTGTATTAGCTGCTCTTTGCCTCTTTTATTCCCTAAATAAATTGGGTTCAATAATATCATTTGAGAGCAGAATGGCAAGGAGTAAAGAAGAAAGTGATTCCTTTAATAATATAATCTCCCTTTATCAAAGAAAAATGGTAGCTGACATAAATAGTAACTTTTTTTTATTCATTCTACCTGAGAGGAACAAAAAAAACTAACATATAACTAACATCAATCTGTTTCCATCCTCTTCTCTTCAGTCTCTCCTTCCCCAAACTCTGGAACACCACACATCTAATGTTCCAAACTATCTTTCAGTCTCTACTGATGGAATCTTCCTCCATTCATCTCTTAAGTGTAGAAATTGCTTAATATTCTTTTCTAAACAGTTTCATTTTATAAAGATCAAGCTATATATGTCATTACTATGTTCAAAAATGATTGCAAGCTTGTTCAAACACTATAGAATGCAGAGCAAACTCCAAAACACAGCACTCAAAATCATCTACTAATCCCAATTTATCCTTCCTCTTTTTTTTTTTTTTTTTTTTGCTGCTACCCTCAACACACCCCATGGAAATTCACAGTATTTTACCAGTAATTGTATTCCTCTACAACACCTCTCTTTCCTTTGATGCAATTCTTACGGTAGTCTTTTCCCAACTTTTTAACATGTAAATATCACATCACTTATGAAACTTTCCTATACCTTTCAAGTTCAAGTATTTTAATTTCTATTTTCATTGCCAATTTTAGGACTCATATCATTGCACAGTCTATGTGATATAAGATACATGCTTCTCTCTGTTCCCGCGTACATTTTTTGAGCTCTTGAATTGAATTCATCTTTGCGTCTTACCAGTGCCAAGAGTGGTGTTTTCGACAAACCATACACTCACATTACAGGAACTCAAGAAATGTGTACATCACCTTAAACTGAGAAATAAATGACTTAATACCTAATCTGACTTTACAAATACAGAATGATTTTATGCCATGGGGAAATTAGAAATTACTTTTTTTCAGGAATGAAGAAAACTCGTAAATCAGTGAGTATTTGGTTAGGAAACAAGTCAGACATCACACCCAGTATTTCAAGAAGGAAGGCATTCAATGCAGAGAAATAGCAGCTCTCAAAACTGGAAAGAGGGAGAAAAGCAAAAGTCAGGAACCATGCCACTGATGGTCAGGAAATCAGGAATTACAGAAGGCCAAAGCCCAGACTCCTGCATTTCATCTCCCAAATCTCATGCAATCTTCTCTAATTGATGCCTCTAAGTGCTGGCAAACATTCTGAAAAATGTAGTTCCCAGGTTCCTATGCCTTACCACTTGAAAGGTAGCATAGGAAATGGAAAATACTGCTGAATGTTTAATGCCAACTAATTGGGCACAGAGACCCAGAAGTCAATGTAAGCCAGGGCCATTTTTCAGAGTCAAGGAATTCCGTTACAAACATACATTACCAAGTAAGAGAATTATATGTTGGATCCATAAAGCAGGTAACTGCCCACAACTTTAAGCTAAATGGTTGTCACAGTCTAGTTATTTAAATGCTGATAAGGACCCAACTGACTCAAAAAATATCAAATTATTTATTTCTTGAAATGTGCCTGTTTTAGTTTGCTAATGCTGTGGAATGCAAAACACCAGAGATGGATTGGCTTTTATAAAAAGGGGGTTTATTTGGCTATACAGTTAGTCTTAAGGCCATAAAGTGTCCAAGGTAACACATCAGTAATCAGGTACCTTCACTGGAGGATGGCAAATGGCGTCTGGAAAACCTCTGTTAGCTGGGAAGGCACGTGGCTGGCGTCTGCTCCAAAGTTCTGGTTTCAAAAATGGCTTTCTCGCAGGACATTCCCCTCTAGCAAGCTTGCTCCTCTTCAAAACGCCACTCACAGCTGCACTGAGTTCCATCTCTTTGAGTCAGCACGTTTATATGGCTCCACGGATCAAGGCCCACCCTGAATGGGTGGGGCCACGCCTCCATGGAAATATCCCATCAGTTATCATCTACAGTTGGGTGGGGCACATCTCCATGCAAACAACCTAATTCAAATGTTCCAACTTAATCCCCACTATTCTGTCTGCCCCACAAGATTGCATCAAAGAATATGGCTTTTCCTGGGGGACATAATACATTCAAACCGGTATAGTGCCTGACTGCAAATTCTAAGTGTTTGTGATGACAGTTTAGAAGTAAGAAAAAAATGAATAGAAAAAGAATTAAAGAGTCCATTACTTTTACATGGAACAAAAAAAATTATTATTATTTTTTTTTACCATAACAATGTTCTCTGTACGAGACGCTGAAAAGTTGCCCAATCAGTAGTAGAAATTGGTGCTGCTGTGCTTAAGAAAGTTAGAGCCCCTGGCATGAATTCCACCAGAAAACCACCAAATTCTCATAAATATTTACAAAGAAACCAACTTTTTCTAGGTTTCTTTCTTTCAGGTAAGCACATTACACTTATTTCCAAGAAATGCAATTTCTGGAACATTAAAATTCCATGAAGTTTTACACATTTTTGTTTCTCTATTGCTCGATATTTGCATATGTGTATACCTTAGGATCAAATAAAACATGGATTGTGAGAAGCGCATGAGATCATTTGCTGTGAATTTAGATACTAGTAACATTTGAAACCAAAATTGTCAAAATATATGATGGTACATTTTTAGGAAAATTGTCCTCCTGCCAAATAGAATGAGGATAGTAGGACACACAAGAGAGAAAAATGGAGAAACATACATAGTGTTTATAAGACTAACAAGCATTATGAGATGTTTTGCTATATCACTAATAACCAAGTGTCATTTGATACATTGTATAATCTCTCTATGCCTCCATTTTGTTCATTTGTCATGTCAGCGATGTGAAAAGCTTTCTCCCCATAGCCCATTTAGGCACCACTCCAGTCAGGGACATCTAAACCAGTGAGGCTTAGCCCCTGCTCCCCTTCAATCTCACAATGGCTGTATCTTGGAACTCTGTGTAAAATTCCATTTGAACTAAGGATTCTCAAACCTAGTAACAATTTGAAACCCACATGTCTGGATCAACTATAAAATATAAAGTCCTATGAATGAGGTATTTTCTTTTCATCAGGCAGTATGAGATGAAGCCTCTCAAGATAGATAAATACTTTCCTATTTTAAAAGGTGCCCAGGAAGGAAGCTTTATTATAGCTTTGATGCTATATCCCTCAGCTTCACCCTCATTCAAAATTTCTCTTGGGGGGATTTAATTCAGCATCACTAATTATCAAAGAAATACATTAATACAAATGTAAGATACATTTTGCATCTATCAGATGAGAAAAAACTTTAATAGAATAATATTTTTAAGAACGTATTTAGACAGGCATTATTTTCACTTCTATATAGGTTGTAAACTGGGACAGACTTGCTGGAAAGAAAGCAAATTGGCAATGTAAATCCAGTGCCTTAAAGAGGTTCCAGCTCTTTGAACTAGTAATTTCACTTCTAGGAAGAATCAAGCCTAAAAAAATAATCAAATGGATAAAATTATTAGTCTACCTAGAAATTCTTTGTTGCACTATTTCCAATAGTAACTGAATATTTATCAGAATCAATAAAAACAAAGGGCTGACTAAATTTACTATGCTACATAATGCACATAGCAGATATTGGTATATTATATAAACATTAATACTAGTTTCTTAAGACTCTCTAATGACATGGGAGAACCTTGTGCTATAAACATTAATTGTAAGAAGTAGAAAGCTTGACAGAAATGCTATAAAGTATTAACAATGGCTAACTAAGGGTGGTGAGAATATTCACAATTTCAATACAATAACATGTTCTGTATGACCCAAGCATTAATTATGTTCACTTTAAACAAAAGAATATTACAAATATTAAAAAGAAAGTTGAACAATTTTGTATTCAGTGGAGTTGGATAAAAATAATTAATGCTCTCAAAAATAACATTTTATGTACATAAATAATGATTTAGACAGTGTCTACTCCTAGAGCCAAAGTGGAGGGTATTACCAGTTTTCTTTGTATTATCTCAATTATCAACATACTAGAAATCAGTCTTATTTTCAACAATCTATTTCACATGGAAGTTGGTGATTTACCTCGTAGAAACTAAAACAGATTCAGCTTCCCAATATCTAGATCTAATGAGGATCAAGTGATTCCCAAACTACCCACATCTTCCAAGTGGAATCCAAGGGAGTACAGTACACCCACTCAAGAAAGAAAGTATTCACAATTCAGAAAGTCCATCTATATCCTTTTCCTTATATCTAGCAGGACCTTTCATTTCTATTGCCCAATGCTGTTCAATTAAATGTTAGAGTTTACGATGTTCCATTTAAATAATTATCACACTATTTTTACTAGAGAAACCTAGTGAAGTAGTTAAAACCCTCAATAACACATATTAATTCAGCACAACTACAAGTTTGGCAATGTGAGAGTAATAATAATTATAAGTCAAAAGCGATTTTAGGAAAATGTCAAAACTTGTAATCCATTCTATTTAATTCAATAAAAATTTTTGGAGAGTCTGCCTATGCCAGAAAATGTGCTTCATAACTCATTCACTGTTCATCTAGACAAGCTCTCCTCTGTGACTAAGATAATCGATTAAAAATAAGTGTTCCAGGGTATAATTTTTCAGAGTCCTTATGAATAAAATCAGTAATGAGAACAGTCATCACTCTAAGCTTATGTGTGAATATTGTTATATACTAAGCTAGAGTATCACAGTTGTATTTTCAGCAAAGATATATCAGAGATTGATTAATCTTTTACCAAGACTTTTATCATCTAATGGCTCTCTAGAAATAGGACTTTCTTAGAGCAAACATATATTATTATGTTTAAGAGCAAGGTTTTGGGGTCAGGTAGACCAGGTTTTTAATCCTCACTTGCTCCACCTATGTGACCCAGGACAAGTCGCTAGGTTTCTAAATGACTCTGTTTCATCTGTAAATTAAGTATAACAGTTCCTACTATATAGCATGTTGCTGCAAGATTAGATGAGATAATGTATGTACAATTCCTGATACATAGCAACCTTTCAAGAGTAACTATTATAAAGGCTATTTTTCTCTTTTTTATTGGGTTTCAGAGGGAACCCTGAATTAGAGCCACATCATGAGGTGGAACAACTATACCAACTGAATAATTCATATAAATTTATGGAAACACCCAGACATACTTAAGTGTTAAAATAAATAACAAAATATGACAGGACCACATAATTTAAATCTGACTGTGCCTGGAGAGATTTCAGAAATATCATAGAGAAAGTGATATTTGAGTTCAGTCTCAAAGAATAAATACAAGTTTTCTGGATGAATTAGAAGAAAATTTTAGGTGTAAGAAGCATCATGTTACAATAGCAAGGTTAAAAGGGCTTTCTGGGAAAGGATGAATTCAGTGAGGTTGGGGCACAGAGTTGGTTGGGATTGGAGAATTTGGGGAAGACTGAAGCTTGATTGAGACAGAATTTGTGGTCATTGATACAGAGTTGTGAATTTATCATTTATATAGTATGTTCCTATATGGAAGATGATTATATGCATGTCTGCATTTCAGGATGATATCTCTGGCTTTCCTCCAAAATGTGTGAAATCCTACTTTTTCTCTCAATAGTTATACATATTGAATAAGTTTGTGAGTTGCAGAGAGCCAGGAAGACCTTTCATTTTGCCATTTAAAATAAAGAAGTGTGTTTAAAAGTGTTTGATTTGGGGTTTAAATAACCAGCCTTACCTTTAGCTATACAGAAAGTACGGTTCCCTTTCTCACATTGCCCACCACGCAGTACACAGCAATTCTGCAACGGAGGATCTCGGCCACATATTCAATTGTGTCTGTCAAGAAAGAAGCAACACACACAAAAGCAGTGGTCAATGCTGAGAGAATTTATCCCATATGCTGATGGCAAGAAACTCGGCTATTTGTATTGAAGTGCGTTTAAATCGGGTGAGCCTTCCATGTCTCTATGAGCCGTAATCCTGCTCTGCTGAACTTTTGCAATAATATTGGAGGATCATTCCTTCATTTAAATTGTCCTTTTATTATTTCACCAAAATAAGCTGCCAAGTATCTGGCAGTATGTACTGTGTTTCTGTATTATCAAGTTTATTTTCCACAAACACGCATGGATTTTTTTCAACCTTTCAGAGCTTTACAGTTTGTATAGTGCAAATCGTGATGATTAGTATAAAGCTATTATGAAATTTATCTTTAAAATATAAGCTTCAGAATATAATATTATACATACTTCAGGACTAATAGTTATTTGACAAATGTAGGCTAATCAAAAGAGTTGATCTGATACATTCTATTTGACAGTACAAGTTATCAATGAGAACATGTGGCAAGACGGCAGCTTCTCAATGTCCAAAATCAAATGGGTGGTATATCTCCAACCACACCAAACTGATTTTACTCCTTTTGTTTTTATTTCTGTTACTGGGACCATTATCCTTCTAGGTATCCAAGCTGTAAATCCCAAAATGATGTTTAAATTCCTCTTTCTTTTATCCCTCAAAATCTCATCAGTCCCAAAACCCAGAGGATCCCTACTTCTGATATATATCCCTTCTTTTATATTCCTACTGCTACTCACGAATTTAAACCCTCATTCCCTTATATGGACAATTTCAATAATTTCTCAGTTGACCTACTGCTTCCAGGCTCTACTTGCCTTCATAAAGGACAAATCTGATCATTTCATTCCCTATTGAACACTTTGAGTGGCCTCCCCTTTGCCCACGAGATAACTCATTAGCGGACCTTCCAAAAACTGATTCCAATCTAACTTTCACTAAACCTTTCCATTCACCCTCTGATCCCAGGTTTTTATTCACCAAACTCTACTTTTCATTGCTCTAGCAATCATAAACAGCATGTTGAGATATCTGTTTGTTTGAATTGCTTTATCCAAATATCTTGTTGTACCTCCCAACCCTGGGGATGGCCTTTGCCCACATTTCTTTTTGCGTGAAGGTTGAAATGAGGATAATTATAATACCATCTCATAAAATCATTTTGAAGTTTAAGCAAATTAGTATATTTAGAACACTTAGAATAGTGAGTGGTACCTGGTAAACACTATGCATTTTTTACTATTATTTTTATTATTATTACTTCAGGCCCTATCAAATAGTCCATTTTTAGGGAGGCTTTACATGATGCACATCCCTAGGTAGCGATGTTCCCCTCTTGAATTATCAGAATTTGCTTCTAAATATTTCAATATTTTATGCAATCTATATATTGCATATATACATATACACATACATATAGCATACTATATATATACATATATATGCATATACATTTATGTTATGTTGTCCATTATAGGGTTTTCAAACTTCATTCAAAGGAGCCCTGATATAGTAGGTTGTTACAGGAATTACTACAAGGGCAGCAGGGGCCAGGGAGGACTGACAGCATGGTTTTTGGGCCCTCATCCCCCACCTCAAACAATAACTCAGCACTTATTTTTTTGATATAATAAAGTATTACATAAATCCTCAACTTCATTTTTTAAAGTAGTTTGCACTGCTTTTTCAAAAGCTTGGACTCTTTTTCCCCAGTTTAAAAGATTTCCTATACCCAACTCCTATATATATGCATTGATGGGAGATTTAAAACAGAACATCTGTAGATTCTCCAGAATTAAAATTCATTACAAAGGAGTTGGCTCTCGTGAGAATGTCAGATCAAACAGCAGAATACCAGGCATGGATGACTTCTGCCTGAGATTTTGTTTACCAAAACCCATATGCCAAGTTCCTGGTTGCCATATTTTTTTGGTCTTTTTCTCCTTTTATCTATGGCCATTTTTCCCCTACCTTTTGTTTTAAAGTTTTTGACTGCTAAAACTTTAAGGTTTCTTCTTCTTATCTTGCTCCTCTAGGCAAATCAAGAGAATGAACACAAACCTATTGCTGTCAACTCTGTATTATCTACAGACTTGGGACAGGGATAGGATCTATTCTCCCGTCTGACTTCTGAATGGGCATGATTTTGTCTAAGAGGTATTGTCTCAAGCCTTCTGTTACTCATGTTAATGGTTTGTTGTTTCCACAGTTCACTGTGTTTTTTTCAAGATTCTGAAATGTTTCAATATAGCTATTCACTCAACAAATGATTGAAATCCAACCACAAATACAGAAGTCATAAGAGGTCCTGATGGCAGTCATCCCCAACAAATCAGAGAGTGCATTAGGCACAAGTGATACTGGAGGACAGAACAAAGCAACTTTCTCTACTGACCAACAGCAAGGCCTGTAAGAGATCCAAAAGATGAAAATTTTCTATCTTATCCTTAGTATTCAAATATTTTGAGCTCCCTACAGTTTTACTTCTCTCCCCTTTTTCCAAATGGCCTTGGTCCCTGAAACCACTCCTCCTGCCTTTCTTTCTAAACCCTCTTCCAAGAACCATTTTCAACCAAATATGCCTGAAACTAGCTGAATTTTAGCTGACTCCTCTGGCTAAAGATCTATAAATATTCCACTTTTCTTTCCCAGAGGAGAATACTGCTTCAGAGTTCTCATTCCTCAGCCTTCAAAATAAAGGCTTATTAATTAATGTGCTCTGGTTATTCTTCCACATCACCTCGCCTAAATCATATTAGAAGTAATTGGCAGAGCCCCAACTCACACCCAGGTTTCATGATGAACAATATACTGCTCCAACTGATACATGATTCAGAGTCATAATCTGCATTCAAAAGGATTCAAAAGAGAGAGATCATTTTTTCCCGGTCCTAGGTGATGGGGATGCTTAGGAAAATCCAAAAATCGGGCCTATTGCTCCTGACACAAAATGTAATGATATTTCTTTCTTAAAGGAACTTATAAAACTGATAGATCATTTTGATACTTTTTACTAAGCAAGATAGGAAAACTTCACTATAGCCTATTTATATTTTCATTCATGGAAGATGAATACCATCCCCTACATAAAAGCTATTTGTTTAGGAATTCTATTTGCTTGTTTTTTCATGTGTAGAGCTAACAAGTATATCCTTAGCATCTAAAATAAGGCAAAAGAATGTTGCAATTTCATTTCCCTGAGGACACTAGTTTATGCCCAAGGTGTTGTAACTTAAGGTTAGAACATTCTTGCAGCTTGCTGCTTCCAACAGGGCTCAGAGTGTACTGTGCAGACAGCTCTATTATCTGTCCACTTCCCTACTACTCCCACCACAATCATGGAATAAGAAATACCAGCTATAGACAGTTAAAGCATCCCATCTTCAGGAAAATTGCTGGAAGCAAAGCAGAATAAACATGAGCATGAGGGAATAGGTACTATCTGTATATTGTTTGATGCGTGGCTTTTAATGGAGAAAGACCTTTGGTTTTCTGGCTTTTGGTTCCATTTTATTGTAATTAGAGAATTAAAATACAGTACAGTTCAGAGAAGGATGGAGTGCTAAATTCGGCAGACGGTGGTTAAGAAAGAGTTTATAGAAGAGATGAGAATGGTGTTGAGCCTTGGCGAATTGTAAGGAATCGCTAGTTAAGCAGAACAGTTTTTCACAGTCTGACTTAAAGGATAACAACTCTGGAATGACAGAGACACACATAGTGATAAATACTATTTGTCACCATGGCTTGAAATTACAAAACAGTAAGCAGTCAAAGCTGCTGCTGTACTGTGTTGCCCAGATCCCACCTTCAGGACCAAGGCCCTTGTTCACCCTGCTGCAAAGGCCATGGCTGAGTCCCTCTCCACGTCATACCCTCAGGCAAAAGGAAGCTGCCTTGCTCACGATTATAACTCTACACAGGGACACCCAGTATCTATTGACTGATGGATATCAGAGTATGAAGGCTGTCCTGTCTCAACTTAGAAGAGCTCTGAAATTGCTGAGACCTTTGCTATAATTTCATTGTAGTTTAACCTCTCCCTTACCCAATCCTGTTTTTCTCACTCTCTTACAGATATTATTCCCAAGAGCACTCTAAAATAAACAAACCTTCTGCACACAATCTCCATCTCAGAGTCTATTTCTTGGGGAACCTGACCTAAGACAGAAGCTTTCCCATAAGCAAAATTCTTAAATTAACAATGCATTCATGTATGTTCAAAAATCACCACTAATAGAATCTTTTATAAGAAGACAATTTTATGAATCAGCAGAATACATTTAATTAATACTTCATGAGAGAGTAATTTGCACCTTGGATTAATTTTCTTGATCTTTGGACACTTATGGGGCCATGGTTCTATTTTTAGGATCCACAATTTTAGATAAATGTTATAATTTGGAGAGATTTCAAAGAAAGGCAAGTCAAATGATTAAATAATGAGAATAAAATGAGTATAAAAGGTGCCAGGAACATTTGACCTTTTGGAAGAAAGGACAAGGGTACATAATAGCCTTCAAACATATGCCTGTTTATTCAAGTGGGTAGAGGGTAGGTGGTTGTGAGGTCAAGCTGGAGGGACAGGGAAGGCTCGATTATCACGGGCCTGGATTCCTTCACTAGCCTCCTAACTCAGCTTCCTAATTCTACTCTTGACCTTCCACAATTCATTCTCCTGGCAGCACCCAGAAGGATCCTTTAAAAAGCATGCCAAATCACGTCACTCTTCTTCTCAAATCATTCCCTTGGCTTTCTGTCACACCTTGAATAAATTCTACGTTCTTATCATGTTCCAGAGACCCTTCATAATCCAGTCTTGTCAACCTTTCTGGCTCGTCTTCTCCCACTCACCATTGACACTCCCTCTCCTCCAACATTCTGACCTTCTTGATGGCCTGAAACAGGCCAAGCCATGCTCAGTTCAGGGATTCCCCAGCTAGCTGTGTTGCCTGCCCAAAATGCTCTTCACACTGATCCCATATCCCCACAGCTAACACACTTCTCTGCTCAACTGTCACCTCCTTAGAGAGGACTTTCCAGTATAAATTTGCACTTATTCCCTTACCCTGTTTTATGATTGTTCATTTATTACTTTCTCATCTTTTCATATTCTAATATATATTTCTCTCTATATATAGATTTTATATATATCTCATTTGTTTATACTCTATTGTCCACTACAATGTAAGCTCCATAAGGGTAGGATCTTGTACCGTTGGTTTACGGCTGTATCCCCAATGTCCAGATTAAAGTCAAACTCTTAGTAGGTACTCAACAAATATTTGTTTACTGAATGATAAAAAGGATAAATAACATGATATTTGCATTCAGTATCCTTTCTGGACCAACTCTCTTAAGAATCCATTGGATAATTAAACTAAACTTTTTTTATCTTCAAGTGGTCTCTGTCTGATATTTTCTCCTAGCTTGACCTACTACTATTGATAGTTTTATGATGGTCCTCCAGTCTCCAGCTGTCATTTTGTATTCTCTGGAATAAAATGAGGATTATCTGTAGAAACCATCTAGCTCTAGTATCTTTTTGAAGAGCATAGAATTAAGGGTGAATTTTCTTTTTTTACAAATTCAGTGCTCCACTCAATCTCTAACAAGAAACTTTTTATCATTTTCTTTCTTTCTTTCTTTCTTTTTTTTTTGGTATGCTGTCTGTATATCTTATGGATTTTGATACATAATAATTGTGTTTTATGTTTTGTATTCCATTTTGATATCCACTCTATTTTCATTTTCTGCAACTTCCCTTAGATGCATGCTGCAGGATGTCAAACTATCCTTTGAGTTTCAATTTTATTTTTCATATTATTTTTTACTTTTTACTTTTTATGTTTTATCTGAACCTGACAAAAAATAAAATTCTGCTAAGGATTTTCTTTTGCCTTTATGTTTCTAAAATTAAAGTTTTTATTTAAATTACATATCATAAAATAATATATATATTTTACAAAAATTTTATCATGTATATAAAGTGGAATATCCCTCAAAGTATTCTTGCTCCTACCTCAGCCCCTGGAAGTTAAGTCCCAACTCCAAAAATAATCATTTTTATGCATTCATTGCACATACTTTCTGATCTATTGGTTAGAATATATGTATATACACATGAACAATTAGAAATATGTTTTGTTTTGTGTGTTAAATTCATTAACAGAAAAATTTCAAGAGAGATTGTAGGTAATGTCATGAAAGACATTTAAATATTAGGCCATATTAAATAAAACTACAGTCCACATAAAAATGGTGAGTGATGAATCTAGTCTACTGATTAATATGAATGACTATAATGATCTTTGCTTATCTTATTTAAATGCTCAATAAACAATATAAAGTTTTCCAATTTTATTAAATGTACACAGATGTTATCTTTATTTATTAGAAATAATTTGATTTTTTAAAACAGTTAGAAAAGGATTATTTAACTGGCCAACCAATATACAGTAAACCCTTTTGTCTGTCAATAAACCCCTACTTAAAATTATATAATATTAACTGCTTTAGAGCAACCTTTACCTCTCAAAATGTCCCAATGTGTATAATAAATTACATGGTCATTTCACTCATAATCAAATAATTCTCTACCCTGTTATTTACCCAGAGACATGTGTGCACAGGAAAACCAAGAGACCAATTCAAAATTGTTTATAGCTATATTATCCATAAAAGCTCACAATTAGAAACAAGCCAAATACCCCCAAATACCCTAAAACAAGAATGGATGAATAAATTATGGTAAAATTATAGAGTAGATTGTTATAGAAATGAAAATGAAAGAATGCAATCACATGGATGAATCACACAAATGTAACTGGAAAAAGAGAGAGATGCAAAGGGTACATACTGCATAATGTAACTCCATTCAGAAAATGTCAAAGAAAGACTAAACTATCATAATTATTCACACATTCATAGGTAGTAAAACTACAAAGATAAAAAACGACATAATGGCCACAAATTTCAAGATTTTTGTTACATTTGAGGAGAGGAAAGAATAAGGGCTTCTAGTGTTCTGGAAAAATTCCATTTCTTGAACTTAACAGGGTTTAGACAAGTGTTTCCTTTATAAAAATTCATACAGTCAACATTTGGATTTATTTGGGTAAAATTTATTTTTCTGCATGTATTTCATATTTTAATTAAAAGTGGTATCAAGGTGAAAACTTTTTTTAAGTTTATTCTAAAGCCTCCTTTTGGCATTTGCACTTACCAAAGGAGTTTATGCTTTTGAAATATAAATTTATTAAACAAGTATAAATTATATTTACATCAAGATGATTTTCCCAATCTAAATAACCATATATGTGCATGTATTTGTAAATGTTTTTGTGTGTGTGCACTTGTACCTGCAATTATATATGTATGCACATATGTATATGCATGTGTATTTGTGTGTGCATATATGTGTCCATGTGTTTATAATGTGAGACTATGTGTTTGTTTTGCTATAAGGTGGAGTAAATTTTTTGGTGTAGAGGATATGACCATCACAGAAAGAATTAAGATGAACTGTTAATTTGAAAATGGAAATTCAGAAAGAAAATGCCAAGTAAATGAAATGAATCAATGTACTGTTTTCATCAATTTAGACGATTTAAAATGCATGCTTTAGCACTAGTATTTTCCCCAGCTCCTTGTTTTCTCACTATGTGGTTCATGCAACTAGCATGTCTTCATGAAAACAGAGCTTTAACTTATGGAAGAGCCCCACTTTTTATTCTAAGGTTATTCTCATTTTTTTTATTCTTTTCAGTAGCTCAATATAATTATTATCCCAAAGCAAAAACAAACACCTGCTATATTATACAAAATTTTCTATCAACTCATCAGTAGTTTTAGCTACTTATTTCTTTAGAAAGAAATCAAGCAAATTATTAGTCCACATAGGACCTGTGAAAACAGATTTAAAAGATGACAATATTTTCATTTCAAAGTAATTTGGTTTCTTCATCTTTTGCAGTTATGGAGCACCAAATACTTTTTGATTTTCCCCCTAAATTTTTCATAATTATTTTTTATAATGTTTATTGGGAAAATATCTGAATATTGGTCACCAAAAATTACAAGAACACATCATGCATATGCACACATACACACACACTAACCACAGATAACAATGTCCTGTATTTTCCAGGATATTCAAGTTTCATTATAACCATTCTTTCATTCTCTAAAATTTTGAATCCACTCTTATCATGCTTTCTCTCTGCTTATAACTGACACTTTGATTATGAGGTAGAAAAATTCTCTTAAATTGAGAATTTTTTAGTGCATTTTGCATGATAAGCTTCTGGCTTCAGTGGTTTCTTCTCTGTTTTCTGTGGTTTTCTCTCTCAGTTTCTCAGAACTTCATGCTCTTATAAAGGACTCCAGTAAGAGAATTAAGGCTCACATGGGGCATGCTTTGACTGAAATAACCTAATCAAAAGGACCTACCCACAATAGGTCTACACCCACAGGAATGGATTAGCTTTAAGAACATGATCTTTTCTGAGGTCCATAAAACCTCCACACCATCACAAGTACTATAATTTTTGCCCAAAAAGCTAACTGCAGGACTTGCAAGCCTAAGCAATCACACAGAAGCTTCAGAGTCAATAAATATAACAAGTAACTGTTAAATCCTTTGTACCCCTCCATCAGGAATGTGAGTCAAAGGCTAGGAGATCCCTTCTCAAGCTTACTTAGTTTTAAAACTATGAAGTGTTAAATGTCACTCCGAAATATCCCATGTAAAAACTCTGCTAAGATATTGATTGTTATCCAATTGTACATTTTAAAATAAGGGTATATTCCACAAATGACTATCATCGGTCGCTCTGTATGCCCATTATGTGCCTATCACCAACTGTGCAATCTGAAACATATAATACATAAATTTAGTTTTCTGCTACTTTCAGGTGGGGGAGTCTTTCTCAGTCAGCACATTTAGACCTAAAAATGATCAAAGAGAAAACTCCACTCAATTCTTTGGTGTGTGCAGGGTCTAAAAGTAAACTACACGTCCCAGACCAGGCCATTGCATATTTTATTCACATATCTAGATGAGTGCACTGTATACATTATCCAACATGACACAGAAACTATAACAGTATACATTTTCTAATATACCATTTGTGTCATTTTGAATCAAAGATTATCTTGGATGAGAGAGAAGAAGATGCAAAAGATCAAGTACAAGAGGAATTAGAGTCTGGTAACTGAGGAAACACTCTACAAAGCAGATGCAAAATTTAGTTTTGATAATGACTTTGCTATGCAGTCTACATTTTTTTAATTTGTGCTTGCTGCTGACAGTTTAAGAACTGAACAGCAAGTCACATCTCCAGAGAATCCATGTAGGTAGCAAAAATATTGGTAACTGAACTGAATATAATAATGAATAAGAACACAGGCATCTGTTTGGCAAACTAGGTTAATATTTTTTGTGCTGTTGTGTAATGGTCCAATTTGAACCATAAGCTACACAAACCTTGAAAAAATACAAAACACACTGTTATTTAGAATATTTTGAAAGCTATATGTAAAGATATGTCTAGTAATATATGCATATAAGGTACCAAATAGGGCTAGATAATTATCCTCTTAAATTTGAAGATCCATTTAATCAAGCTGGAAATTTCAAGCAGTATCAGATTGTCAGTGTTTTGGATTTTTGAATGAACCAAAAAGTGGTTGTGTAGGCTTTATAAATTCAATTTACTATATCGATATGACCAAATGACATTACATGACTTTAAAATAAAACTATACTCATGAAAAAAGATAAATATTGATTGTATTGTTCTTACAATCCAAATATGCAGATTATCTAAAGATCTCTTCTTAATACTTCTAGTTTCACTCAGACATGTAAAGAGCTCAGAAAGTGTTGCTACCATCCATACAGGCAAAAATCCTAAGCAAATTGAAAAAAAAATGACTTTTCTTGGACCCATCAGAAAATCAAAGTCACATAGCAAATCACAAACCTGAATTCTGGAGGTGCATCCAGAGGTTCATAGCTGAAACCATCTTACCTCGAGCAGAAGCCACTGGAGCCATAAATCAGTAGGAATACTTAAATGGTATTTTCTATGAATTGCTGGAGGCTGAGTGTGGACTAGCCTGGGAGTGAAAAACTTCTGGGGGCTGCAGTCTTAGGGGACCCCCAAACTCCTTACCTCCAGGTATCTCACCAGATTCTCACGGTAAGAGCCAAGAAATATCCCCCAAAGGCTCTGGCATGGGTTGGTGAAAAGTAGGCACATTGAAATTAATCATAAGATTACAGAATGCTTCTCCTTCCCCTCCATTATTCCTTATCACCACAGCAATAGGCCTCCAGTATAATAGAGGTTTACAGTTAAAAGAGCTGCAAGGCAGAGATTCAGGCAAGATGGTGGCATAGAGAGGAGTGGAAGCTAAGTAGTCCCCCTGGAACAACTACAAAAAACCAGAAACAACTAGTAAATAATCCAGAATAACTGTGGGGGGGACAAACGAGACCATCCACTCATCATACACCAACCTGAATTGGGAGGAATGCCTGAGAACACAGCATAAAATCTGTAAGTAAAACCTGCGGATCCAAGTCGCTAGACCCCCTCCCCCATAGCCCGAGCTGCAAAGCCTTGTGGTGCCAGAGAGACGCTCTCTCCCAGCAAGCGAATATAGCTCAGCTGAGCTCCAACTGGGGTTTTAAGTAGTGAGTGTGAACTGCTCACTACATGTACAAATCCCCAAAAAACAGACAGAGGCTTTGGGTGACGACTGACCTTGGAGAGCCGGAGGGTCTTGGACTGGGTCTGAAGGGGACTATCTGTTTCTTTTTTGGCTCAGTGGAGAAAGCCCCAGTCATTTTAAGTTTCCAGGGCTGTGACTCGGGGAAGGGTGGAGACAGCACAAGCAGAGAGAGAGACCATTGAAATGCTAATGACCTCCACCTGGGGGGTCTATCTTCTGTAGGAGGAAAGGGGTGGAGCCCTTTCCATTCAGAACCAGACCCCAGAGCCTGGTAGAACACAGCCATACCTCCTCACACCAGTCAAGAATTATAGGCTAACAGGCATCACCTGCTGGGCAGAAAAGCACAGTGACCTGAGGCATCACAGGGTGGAGCAATTTTCTAAGACACACCCTCAGGAAAACCAGATACTGAATATTTCTTCCCTCTGGGACCTGAGCCTGTTCTGGTCTGGGAAAACCTGAGTTGGATAACCAAGGAAACCATGCCTAGACAACAGAAAATTAAAACCTACACTAAGAAAAACAAAGTTATGGCCCAGTCAAAGGAACAAACGTACACTTCAACTGAGATACAGGAATTTAAGCAACTAATGCTAAATCAATTAAAAAAGTTTAGAGAAGATATTGCAAAAGAGATAGAGGCTGTAAAGGAAACACTGGGCATATATAAGGCAGAAATCGAAAGTTCAAAAAAACAACTAGTAGAATCTATGGAAGTGAAAGGCACAACACAAGAGATGAAAGACACAATGGAAACATACAACAGCAGATTTCAAGAGGCAGAAGAAAACACTCAGGAACTGGAGAACAAAACACCTGAAAGCCTACATGCAAAGGAGCAGATGGAGAAAAGAATGAAAAAATATGAACAATGTCTCCAGGAACTCAAGGATGAAACAAAGTACAAGAATGTACGTATAATTGGTGTCCCAGAAGGAGAAGAGAAGGGAAAAGGGGCAGAAGCAATAATAGAGGAAATAATCAATGAAAATTTCCCATCTCTTATGAAAGACATAAAATTACAGATCCAAGAAGCGCAGCGTACTCCAAACAGAAGAGATGAATAGGCCTACGCCAAGACACTTAATAATCAGATTATCAAATATCAAAGACAAAGAGAGAATCCTGAAAGCAGCAAGAGAAAAGCAATCCATCATATACAAAGGAAGCTTAATAAGACTATGTGCAGATCTCTCAGCAGAAACCACGGAGGCAAGAAGGAAGTGGTATGATATATTTAAGATACTGAAAAAGAAAAACCTCCAACCAAGAATCCTACATCCAGCAAAGCTGTCCTTCAAATATGAGGGAGAGCTCAAAATATTTTCCAACAAACAGACAATGAAAGACTTTGTGAACAAGACACCTGCCCTACAGGAAATACTAAAGGGAGTACTACAGAGTGATAGGAGAAGACAGGATTGTGTGGTTTGGAACACAATTTTGGGAGATGGTAGCACAGCAATGTAAGTACACTAAACAAAGATAACTATGAATACGGTTGAGAGAGGAAGGTTGGGAGCATGTGAGACACCAGAAGAAAGGAGGAAAGATAAAGAATGGGACTGTGTAACTTGGTGAAATCTAGAGTGTTCAACAATTTTGATAAAACGTACAAATATGTTCTTTTACGAGGGAGAACAAGCAAATGTCAACCTTGCAAGGTGTTAAAAATGGGGAGGCATTGGGGGAGGGATGCAATCAACATAAACTAGAGACTATAACTAAGAGAATCATTGTATTCTGCTTCCTTTAATGTAACAAAGGCAATATACCAAGGTAAATGCAGAGAAGAGGCGGGGATAGGAGAGGCATGTCAGACACTTGACATTGGTGGTGTTGTCTGACTCTTTACTTTGATTTAAGGTTACTTTTCCTTTTGCTACTTCCTAGCGTCATTTTTTTTTCCTCTTTCTTTTGCCTCTCTACCTTCTTTGACTCTCCCTCCTGCCTTGTGGAAGAAATGCAGATGCCCTTATATAGATAGTGGTGAAGGTGATGAACACATAAATATGTGACCAAACAGAGAACCATCGATTATTTACTTAGGATGGAATGTATGGGGTGTGAACAAAACCATCTGAAAAGAAAAAAAATGGGTTGATGACAAAACCTCAAGGGCAATATACTGAGTGAAATAAGCCAGACACATAAGGACAAATATTGCATGGTCTCACTGATAAGAACTAATTATAATATGTAAGCCCATAGACATGAAATATAAGGTACCAAGATATAGAACAAGGCTTAAGAATGGGGAGTGGTTGCCTAGAATGAGCAGAATGTTCAACTAGAATGAACTGAAATGTTTGAAAATGAACAGAGGTGTCAGTAGCAAGATGTGAGAATAACCAACAGCACTGAATGGCACGTGAATGAGGTGGAAAGGGGAAGCTTAGAGTCATATATGTCACCAGAAGGAAAGTTTGAGGTCAAAAGATGGGAATGTATAAAACTGAATCCTATGGTGGACAATGTCCATGATTAACTGTACAAATATTAGTAAACTCTTCCATGAACCAGAACAAATGTATGGCAGTGCAGCTAGACGTTAATAATAGAGGGGCATATAGGGAAGAACTATATACCTATTGCAAACTATATACTACAGTTAGTAGTATTTCAACATTCTTTCACAAACAGTAACAAATGTACTATACCAACACTACGAGTCAACAATTGAGGTGGGTTGGTTAGGGATACGGCAGGATTCGAGTTTCCTTTTTTTTTTTTTCTTTCTTTTTTCATCTTTCACTTTATTTCTTGTCTGTAATAATGAAAAGTTTCTAAAAATTGAACAAAAATTAAGTGTGGTGATGGATGCACAGCTGTATGAGGGTACCAGGGGCAACTGATTGTACACTTTGGATCTTTGGATAATTGTATGGTATCTGAACAATCCCATAAAAATTTAAAAAAAAATGTACAGGTTTCCTAACTGGAACGATGGAAATATTTTGGCAATGGATGGTGGTGATGGTATTACAATATTGGGAAAGTAGTTAACAGCACTGAAATAGATACCTGGATGGGGTTAAAGGGGAAATATTAGATTGTACATATGGTAATAGAATGAAATTTAAAAAAAAAAAATCCTTGGAACTGCACTACACAGGGAACCCTAAGTTAAACTAAAGACTATAGTTAATAGTACAATTATTAAAATGAGCTTTCATCAATTGTAACAAATGTTGCACACCAATGCAAGTTGTTAATAATAGGGAGGAATACAGGAATCCTGTATTTTATGCATGATTGTTCTATTAACCTACAACTTCTCTAATAAAGAGAAAAGGAAAGAAAAGGCTAACTTCTGCAGACCATATGAAAAGACAGGAACTGGTTTCCAGCGTGAGGCCTGCCTTAGAATAAGACCAAACCTCCTCTGGCCTCCCTGTCCCCACCTCTAATATAACTGCAATATGGTGAGCAATCACAAAATCCTGTCTTCATCTATCATAGAACACGCCATTAATTTTGCAATTGTCTGACTTCCTACTAGGCAGTGATAGAGGTGGAGTTGGTGACTTACTGTTGTATTCCCCAGACTTAGGACTGATTGTGCTCAGACTATGTTTTCCTAAAGAATTAACCATGAAAGAGGAAGAGAAGTGAGTCTGGGAAAGGGGAGTGTGGTGGTTTGAAACTGTATGTACCTCAGAAAATCATGTTCTTAAAGCTAAGCCATTCCAGTGGGTGTGGACCTACTGTAAGTAGAGCTTTTCAGTTAAAGTGTGGCCCAGGGTGGGTCTTCATCCTCTTACTGGAGTCCTTTATAAATGGGATGAATATGGAGGGAGAAGGGAAGCCTAGGAATCAAGAAGCTGAAAGCAAAGAAACCTGGAAGAGACAGGAAAGACCAGCAGACACTGTCACGTGCCTTGCCATGTGACAGAGGAGTCCAAGATCCTGTCAGGTCTTTGGGAAGAAAGCATGGCCTGATGATGACTTGATTTGGGCATTCTTCTCAGCCTCAAAACTGTAAGCTTGTAAGCTAATAAATTCCCATTGTTAAAGCCAACACATTTCATGGGATCTGCTTTGAGTAGCTTAGCAAACTAAAACAGGGAGGATTGAGATGAACGAAATTCTCAGAAAGATAGCAAGTCACATATCTCTCTACCTCACCTTTGTAACCTTAGCATCTAACCTGCACCCAACACGTACTAAGGTCTCAGTAAATATTTGTTTAATTAATTAATTAATTTGAATTAGCAGTATACATCTGAGAAAGAGAGAAAACACTGGAGTCAGGTAGAGGTAGATTTTAATTTTAGCTCTACCGCTTATTAGCATTGTGACATATAGCAAGTTATCTGAACCTTAGTTTCCAGATGGATAAAAGAGCAATAATCATATTTAATTCACAGTGTTATAAACAGGAGTACACTATAAATATAAATCTTCCATCAGAAGGCCAGGTGTGTAGCAGACATTAAATTAGTGTAGCTTTGATAAGTCTTACTGTTTAATGTTATCTTTTTCCCATAATGACATAGGTTATGTGTTATCAGGGGTAGGGGAAAACCCTTTACTGGTTCTGAGCTCCCTGCAGTAGCCAGGCTAGTTATGCAAATGCTTCTTTTGACCCAAACCTATTCAGACTCTGAATGAAATTAATTTTAATAAAATATAGACTTGATATTCAGAGTATACAAAACTAAATATAATGCCACAACGTATGTTTAAGCCAAGAATAAAGAGTGGCTATCTACCAGTGTATAACTAGTCCACATAAAGATTTCTGACCAATGTAACTTTGTATGAGAGAGCTAATCTATCATATTTACTAACCCATGGCAATCATAGAAGAGTATACAGCCAAGGGTTATCATCTGTTTGTCATTTTCTAACTACTATTTTGAGGACTTCCACTTAGCATTGTTTCTAGAAATAACTGGTATTTTCTATACCTCCCTCAATAAATAATGTGAATGTACAATAACCAAGGATTTGCTTAGTAATCAGGGTTCTGCCCATGTTGAAGATAATACATTCCTACATGTCAAGGAGGGGTAACACCTACTTAATGCAATATTATCCTTCTATGGTAAAGAAAAAATCTAATTTTATTTCTAAACTTTTTTTCCAATAATATATGAAAAGTATAGTATCAAATATATTATTAGTTTCAGGGAAATAATCCTTTTTTACTGTTACTGTTCTTGAGTTTACAGAAAAAATCAGAGGTATAAATAAAATCTAGCATACTTTTCTCTCATAGCTTCAGATGGCTTGTGGTATCTTTTGAATGTTTATTACCAATTTTGAACAAAATAAATCTCAAAGACTATCTAGCCAACTCCCTCGAATTCACGAAGAATTGCTCATGTACGAAGCTGCCTGATAAGAAAGGAAGACTGTTAACTTTGCTTGTGCTTGCTTGAATATATCATTCCTTTCTGTTCATTCTGCCATTCACTGTCAAGCTCAAGAAAAGCTATGAGGTTCTGAATCGTTTTCTTAGAGCTCAGGGAATGATATAAGAGGAAGATAGATGCTTACCCCTTAAAAATGACTAGATAGAAATCAGGTAAACCAACAGAAAAGTGTAACAGCTTTAACAAACAAAATTCCCAAAAGAAAAGTTGAGGGGATTTTTCTATTTCATATTTCTTTATGTGACCAGGAAAGAATACTAGCACATGAATTCTGTGTGTGTGCATGTATGTATTTTTGTGCACACACATGCATGTTTGGCTTATTTACATGGTAAATTCAATTATTCTTTCTGATTATATGGTACATAATCCCATTTGATATCTGAATTCTACTGACAGAGCTTTTGTTCAGCTAGGGTAAGAAGCCTTCACAAGCAGATTGGGATATAAAAGTCCCTTGGCACTCGTAAGAGTTTCTTACAGGAATGTTTTCCATAACGATCTCAGCCTATTAAACGACTCAGACATAAGTGCATAGTGGTTAATTTGCTTTTTCATTTTACTTGTTAACCTTTGTATAATGTAAGGAACTGCTCTTTTTCTTTTTCATAACAGTTTTATTAAGATATTGTTCAAATACTATAAAATTCACTGCTTTAATGTGCACAATTCAGTGTTTTTCAGTATATTCACAGCGTTATACAACTGTTACCACTATATAATTCCAGAACATTTTCATCACTCCAAATAGAAACCCCATACCTTTTAGCAGTCACTCCTCAATGGCCATCCCCCAACTCAAGGTAATCACTAATCTGCTTTCTAACTCTATGTATTTGCCTATTCTGAACATTCCATATTGATCCTTTTCTTTTACACTGTTAACGTAAATTATCTCAACACCAATCACCTGTCATGTTTCACTCTGGCATATAAATCAGAGTTATATCTCCATAAAAGCAGACATTACATATTAAAACTCCTTTTTAAGAGAAAAAAGTCTTTATTTCATTCCTTAAAGAATCGTCTATTAGGAAATGATGAAGCTTCTTTAGATGAATTAATTCATTTCAAAAAAATATTTATTGAGGCCCTAACCAGTGTGCCTCCAGGTGTGGATTTTGGAAGACCTCCTCAGAATCACCTGGGTGCTTATTAAAACTGTAGATACCTGGGCTCCATCTCACAACTCTTGAATTAGATTTTCAGGGAGGGGACAAAGGAATTTCCAACTTAAACAGGGCCCCTAGGTTATTCTTACTTATACTAACATTTGACAATCAGAGTCCTGTGTTGTACTGGGGATAAAACCAATGATTAAGACACAATATTTAATCTTAGATGCTTTCAACACATTTAGTGTATACACCTCACCAATGATATTGTAGTGAAATTATGCAAATATGTTGATGTTTAGTAGGAGTGAGCACTAAAAGAAAAGATTGCCAGTGATCGATCACTTTCTGCTTCCTAGAACACACTCCACAATTAATTTTTACTCATTAAGTGTATCACACAGTACCAGATGTTGTGACATATATAATTTTCCAATATTTGCTCTTGCATAAAACTACTCATGTTGGCATGAATTCATTCATTTATTCATGAAATGAATACGTGTTGAGTTACTATTATCTGCCAAGCACTGTTACAGGCAGTAAACAAAATAAATTAGGTCTCTAAACCTAATAGAAGAGAGAGTGAATACAAGAAATATTCAAAGGAAAGAACACTGTGGGTGAGGAAATGCTTCACGAAAGGAGTAAAAAGAACTGGTTCTCAGAAAATGCGTAGGATTCCTCTGTGAATCAGGATATAGTGGCCATTCACATAATGGAAGATAGATAAACAAAAGTATATAGAGCAAAAAAAAAAAAAAAAAAAAAAAATGGAGCATTTGATTTAGTTTAGCTCCAACTGATCTACCTCAGTAAAGGATCTGGTGGTGCCTGGAATATATGAGAGACACCTGACCAAAATAATGGTGCAGAACTATCTTATATTTGGTCCATGAATAAAACCTGGAGACCAAATTTGGCATACCCAAATGGCAAGCTCTTCACAGTGTATCCAGTGTACCCCAGGGGAAAACATAAAAATATATTCTTCTGCTACATGAACAAGCTTGGTATTCCCAATCCTGAAGACCTAGGAAGCTAAATGGCTGTCTCAATCCTCTCTACAGCTAAGAAAGGGAAAAGAGATGGAAGAACAAAGTGGGTTCCTTATGTAGTCTAATGGGAGATTGATTGACAATCTGCCCGCTGTTCAATTTTGGTCCAGAAGCATAGAATCCTGTTAATTTTGCCACTAATGTGGCTACTTCCCCTGGAAGCACCCCAGAAGACGGATCTGAAAATCAATAAGCTAAGAAAAAACAATAATAATACATTTACAGGGCCTAGCAGATAAAGATAATGGGGGGGGGGGGTTAAATTAAACACCTTAAAAACATAAAAATACTGCAAAAGACAGACCAGAGCATGAATAATAATAAGCATTTAAAAGGTTTAAGTATGATTTCAAAAGATTTTATAGAAATATAAAATTAAAAACATTTAGTGATGAGTTGAAAAACAATCATTGTTGAGATCAAAACTGGCGGTCTAGATGACACAGAGTACGAATTATCTTAAAAATTCAAGGAACCAGAAAACAATACAGCAAACTTCAGAATTGGAGGATAGATATGACAGACCTAAGGTGAATAGTAGGAGTTTTGTAGGGAGGAATGGAAATATATTGAGGACAGTAAAGAATAAAATAAAACATGTACTTTGTTTCGCTTGAGCTGAAGAAAGAGCTGAGACTGCAGAGAACCGTTCAATGAACAATCCAGGCAAAGTTAACTGTTAAAAAAAAAAAAAGGCTGGAAAAATTCCAGAACTTCAAGGAAAAGGAGAAACACATTTTCAAGTTTCCAGAGAGAAGGAACAAGTTACCTAAAAAGGAAAAAAGAATCAGAGCAGCCGTAGCTACTTATCTGCAACATTGAAAATCAAACGGACTTTAATCGACCAGACTTCAAATAGTTATAAATTCTTAAAATTGAAGAGACATTCTTGAAATTAAAAGGAAAATTATAAAAAGAATCCAGAATTAAAAGTATTAAACCATCCTAACTAAAACTCTAAATTAATACTGAGTGAAGGAGAGTGAAGAAAAAAAAAAAAAAGTCGAAGACTTTTAGGTGGCAGTGATCAAGGCGAGTTGAGGAGTAAGTGTATTCTAAAGAGCTCAACCTGTGGAGAAGGAGGGGCGAGAGCAGGAGGACAAAGTACTTGTGAGGGAAGTAGTTGGAATCTTATTTCCAGAAATAATAGAAAAAATTGCATTAGATTAATAGAGCCAAGACAGATATGATAACAACTAATGAAATAAGAAATTATGATAAAAGATGAACACAACTTTGCTCAAAAGACTGAAAATTGAAAATAGGATTAAAAAAGAGACATTGGAGAGAAACAGATAAACAAAAAAGAGGAAAGCAGGTGATTAAAATAATCAAACATCTTGAATATATATGTATATATATAGACACACAACAGATGTATATTTACTGAAGAAATATAAAAGCCACATTTTTATCATAAACAAATAAAATTAGAAATATAAAAAGCAGACAAACATTACCTCAACTACTTAGAAATTAAGAAAAGCAGTCCTTGATAACCCTTGATCAAAGAAAAAATATCTACATTATTTACAAAGGCATAGAATGAAGAACACATCATGCCAAAACCTATAGGACATAGCACAACTGTACTTGGAAAGATGATATTGCCTTAAGTGCCTTTATTATAACTAAACAATTTTTGTGCTGAAATTATGCTTTAATAATTTCTATTCAATCTTCTATTCAATCTAATTCAAATAATATCTTTAAGATTCATGGCTTTCAGTTATTTTCACATGTAAATTCAATCAGCAACATGAATTGAATAATTTCAGCAGTAGTTTGTCCTGAAGGCAAAAGAAAAGCTGAAACATTCATTAGAATGTCAACAGCAGATTACTTTGAAATAACTGGATAGTTTGGTAAATTTTTCATTCCCATAATGGACTTTGTATTGTCACAGCCACTCTATGGAACTTCCATTCAATTTAAAATGAAGCCAGTGGCATACTGAAGCACAATAACAATTTCACAGTAAACTTCAATACTATAAAAAATATTTACATGTGAAATAAGTTGGCCAGCTATTTTATCAGTTAAGGAGTAATTTTAAAAATACTTCCTGCATATAGTTGAAGAAGGACTTTGATATCTAGGCAGTCATATACCTTTAGTACTCTCCTCAAAAGCTTTCTAATAACCACAGAAACTAAACATGGCCAGCTGTTCAAAGTATCCATTAATCATTAACTGCTCCAGTTAAAATTACCACAATCCATGCATTACACTTAAGAGGCTATCCCTGAGATTATTATTGTAATACTTAACTATGCTGTTAACAATGGGTAAGAGTGGCCAATAAGCTTGCTATTCCAGTTATTTCAAAGGAAAGTTAAAGTAGTTGAAAGGACAGCAATAAAATAGCCAGGGCACTATAAACTAAGGTAAACAAAAGCACATGCTAGTAACTAATTAAAATGACACATGCAAATCTTTAATATTATTCACGGCTTGAAATCCTTTATGATTAATAAAATTTATCCCTGTGTTCCTGTCCCATAGCTAGCAAATACTATACTAATAGAAGTGAAATTCATAATGGTTTTTGGCAGTGTCAGAAGAAATAGAAGTCTTATTGCTAAGTAAATATGATCAATCTGATCATTTCTTATGTTAGATGCATTTTTTGAAATAATATGAATTTCCTGATTTTACTACTACATTTTCTGCCACCCCTATAATACCTAAATTATTTTTCAAATACATAATCTTAAACCCATGAAATATATATGGAGGGTAAAAATAGCCTAGTTTCATTTTAAAGCATATATTCAATTTGTGAAAATATTTTAGAATATGTATCAGCGTGTCTTTTTCCACTTACCCCAAGGAAATTCTTAAGTGCTAAATCATATGGCACCTATTGATAGGGTAACTTTTTAGGTGTAGTTTTAAAGTTCACTTGTATGGGGCTTCCAGTAACCCCAGGCATTAAGATCAACACAGGTGTTTCTACTCTATTACCTGTAGTAAAGAACCAATGTTAGCTGACGGTAATAAAAACCACCATGACCATAACAATGATCCTTGTTAGCATTTATTGAGCCATTACTGTCTGCCAAGGTCTCATTCACATTTAAGTTTATTTAATCTTTACAATACTTTAACAGTAATCTAAAATAGAAAACTGTTATATTGATCCATTTATTTATCCAAAAAGCATTTATTGAGCTTCTCTGAGGCCCAAGTACAATGGGCTGAAGTGGAAGAATTCAGAGTCAAATCCAAACCTATCTGGAATAGCTATTTTCCTTTCAAATGTGACCATTCTTCCTTATGGACTGAGGTTCAGCCACAGGAAATAAAACTTCTGAGTTATAGCTCTAAATTGTGGTCAAGAATGCCCCTGTTAATTTTTCCTACCCCTGAAATTAAGTGTGTGAAGCACATAAAAAGAAGGAAAATCCAAGGAATAGAAGTGTTTGTTTTGTCTTTCCCAAAGTGACGTTTTGCAATTTTTCGCAGTAGCAAATAGTCATGATGACATGCTGCTTGCAGCTGTTAACTACGTGTTAATATGAGATGAAATGATGAGAACATAGGAGATCAAAAAATGGCAATACGTTGCAATATTACAAATGTGTCAGATCAGAAAACAAATAAAGCAAAACTAAAATTTTTAGCAGCATCATGGTAAACCAAGCATCCTCATTCTCTGCCGGTGGCAGAGAAAAATAGCACAGCTTTTATAAAGGATAAGTGGGCTGTTTCCAAGAAAAAAAAAAACGCTTTTAAAAATTGTGCATTTTAGAGGTGATTTCAATTCACAAATTTATCATAAGGAAATAATCAGAATACACTAAAATTTTTATTTATAAGGAGTCTAATGCAATGTTATTTATGACTGTAAAAACCCAAATATATAATTTAGATATACAATAATAAAATGGTAAATGATAGATGGTAAATAAAATGTGTAATAATCAAATGGGAAAATACAATGCAGTTGTAAATATGTTTCCAAAATTGAATGACATGTTAATATTTGGATAATATTATGTTGTTTAACTTCTCTGTATTGTGATAGTTTGTTTGTTAGTTTGTTTTAGTGGTTCCAGTATTTTGCAACCCCCTTCAGGAAAAGAGGTCCATTTCTCCACCCTTTCAATCTAGGAATGCTCATGTGAAAAATTTTGGTAACAAAAATGTTATCATTAACAAGAATTCTCATAAGTATATATGCAGTATGTTATCATTTATACAAATTTTAAACCACAAAAGTAACATTATACATTATTTATAGACAAATTCATAGATAATAAAACGATTAAATCACAAGCAAGAAGGATATTCATTTTCTTAGAGTGAAGGGAAGATAATAGGATTGAAGAGAGGTATAAAGGGGGTTCAACTCTATTTATAACTTTTTAAATACCCAAAGCAAATACAGCTAAATATTTTTCATAAGAGATGGGTGCAACTTGTTATATTATTTTATGTATGTTTGAAATGTGTCTTACTTAAACAAAAAGATATAATAAAACTGCCCAGAGGCCTAAGAGAAATAATGAGAAAATGCATAA
Source organism: Choloepus didactylus (assembly GCF_015220235.1). Classification (NCBI taxonomy): domain Eukaryota; kingdom Metazoa; phylum Chordata; class Mammalia; order Pilosa; family Megalonychidae; genus Choloepus; species Choloepus didactylus. The sequence continues at coordinate 24,054,912 of NC_051308.1, forward strand.
CACAAACATTTGCAAATGATTATATGAAACTCCAAATGTTTCTATGATACCAGTTCTAACCAGTTAGAATGTATAATGGAAAAACATATAACTCACTCAAAATAATAAGCAAATATAAAAACCCAAGGGATATTTTAACAAGATATGTACATCACATATAAAAAACTTGATAAAAAAATGTAGAAATAAAAATGCACTTGAAAACGTGGAAGAAACACTCTTCAATGTTAATTTTTCAATTGAATGGTTCTATGTAACTTCAAATAAATCAGTGGATTAAATGTGATGTGCCAGTGATACTGCATATTTCTGTAAAATTGTAGATAGCCACAATAATTAAGACAATATTTAATAAAAGACAAATAAAGAAGGACCCTGATATTTCCATAACTCAAAGAATAGATTACACATTCAAGGATATTACTAAAACTTCAACAAATCATGAGAACGTAGTGTTCCTCTTTTTAAGAATTTATATTTCTAATTCTTATCAGAATTCAGTACATGATTACCCTTTCATTACATGTAACTGGGGAATAAAGTGGATCAATAAATAGTTTAGGGTTATTTAATCTTTTAGGAAAAGTGAAGTTAGTTCTTCAGAATCTCCATCAAACATTTGAAGGCAGAATAGTTGGATGCAAACTCCACCCCAATGTCACCGCTACCGTGCCAGTTTTCACTCAAATGCAGAGCGCACAATTAGTGAAGTAAAGATTTGTGGCCACAGCGTCTGCAGGAAAAATTAACGCTGGGCCACTGAATCACTGGAGAAGCCAGTATCAGCTTCCAAAACTAGGAGCTACTCTCATTTTTTTAAACGACGTTGAGTATACAACACTGGGCATAGGAGGAAAATAGCAGCCAGAAATCATAACTCCAAACTCTAAAATGAGAGCAAATCCACAAAGAAAACAAAATTAATGAAAAAAAAAAAAAAATAAGAAAGAACTTAAAAATATCTAATCAGTATTTTGAGTCACATTCAAGAGAATTTGCAAGTTATAAAACCAAGAGCGACTTCCAAAGAGAGGCAATCAGGTGAGAAGACTGCAAAGAAAACATGTCTATAAAAATTAGTAATTCAGTAATAATTCAATAACAAATCATCTATTTTTAAACACTACATTTGTGAAGACCAATTATATTAAAATTATGGGAAAGAGAAAAAAAAACACATAAGTAAAATATGTGCTTGGTAAATGCAGGGAAGCCAAAACCAAGGAAGGGAGGGAAAGAGGGAGGGAAAGAAGAAAGAAGGAAGGAAGGAAGGAAGGAAGGAAGGAAGGAAGGAAGGAAGGAAGGAAGGAAGGAGGAAAGCAGACAAGCAAACAAGCAAGCAAGCAAGCAAGCAAGCTTCCGGATACATACATTAGATGCAAACAAACACAGCAACAAATTAAAAAAAAACAGTAAACAAACAAATAAAAATAGGCTATAAAAGAAAGAGAATCAGAATAGCTGTTTCTTATCTGCAAATCCACAAAGTTCTGCTCAAAGTTAATAGTGTTATGAGGTAATGCAATATCCCAAAGTAATTCAATTGAGAAGACAGAAACAGGAAAAGCAGGTTAAGTTAGAAAATATAAAGCATGTTTTCAATTTTTTTGATGTATACATACATGTTGACACATGAAACTGTCCTATATTAGGGAAGGTTTGCAAGGTGAGGAGGGATTTTGGCTTTTGTTCTGTTTTTAACAAATTAATATCATGACATGCCTTAATGTTTCTGGAGTCTCCGCACTGTGATTTCCCTACCTTTCCATTAGGATAGACAGAAAACAAACAACTACGAAAGAACATGTGGACAAACATCATGTGGTATCATGGACTGCTTAGGAGGGGCCCCTAACTCAGTCAAATGGATGTGTGTGGAGAGAGGAATATTGCTAAGTATAAGTCTTAAGAGATAAAAAATATCTGGCCAACTCATAGGATGCATGAAGAAGGGAAAACATAAGGCAAAAACAACACGTTGTGTGGGAATGAAGAATTAGGACTACAAGCTGAGCAGTTGTCAGAATGTTTTAAAAATGAGTCATTGCATTGAAGAAAATAACGCTGAAGAGGTTAGTTGGGCCCAAATCATAGAGGACCTTTAAACCTATGCTGAATAAACTGAAGCATATTCTGCAGGGCATAGCTTTTCAAATTTTGCAGAATAACCCTTCATTCAAACAATATATATCTAGAGTTTTAATATATAAATACATGAAAAAATAGTATTAGAGTTTGTAAATAAAGTGTTTTTTTTTTTAAGTCCATAATTATTTTAATTATTCCTGTTGGTGACACAAACTTTTATAGTCAGATATTAAGAACAATGAGCTACTTCAAGGAACCCCCAAAATCTCAACCTTGGCTGTTGAACAGTATCAAAAAAGTATTAAATCATAGAGATAAATTATTGCAAATTATAAGTCAAGATTTTTTTAAGCAGAAATGGCTAGAGATCCGAATGGAAAAAGAGAGACTGAACGCTAGCAAACTTGCTGCACATGTTAATGAGCTGACGAGGGATGGACCACAGAGATGAGCCCCAGAACAGGCTAAAGTTTTGGTAACCCGACATCAATAATCTTTAAATGCTTTGCTTAACATTGATTAATGTTCCTGTGTATATGTTGAAGGTGAGGGGAGTGATCTTCTTTTAGAAAACAGTTTCTTTGTATTCAAATTTTTTCATTAGCAAGTAAAAAAATCAAAATGTAAATATTTAACAAGAGGGAGACAGTATTGGAAGGTAGGGGGGCTCACAGAATTCACAAGAGAGTGAAAAATCCTGCTTAGAAAATGTGCTACCACCCCCTCCCCCCCCAAAAAAAAAGAAAAAGAATTAAAGAGAGGGAGGGAGGAAGGGAGGAAGAAAGGAAGGGAGGAAGCGAAGGAGGCAAGGAAGGGAGGAAGGGAGGAAAGGAAGGAGGGAAGGAGGGAAGGAGAGAAGGAAAAAGGAAAAATGCCCAGGAACCCAAACAACAAAGTTCCAAATGAGGAAAGGTAGTAACTTGAGCTCCAGCAGGAACAATCCTGCCAGCAGATGCAGTCACGAAGCTGTAGGGCATGTTCTCCATTGCAGAAGACACAGCAGGTACTGCACTGGGTCTTCCTAACCCACCCTGAGCATGAATGTCTGATTAGGTGAGCTCACGCCCTGAGCCCTTGCCCACCTCTGGGAGGGTGAGGAAGAGGATCTCTCCCCTAAGGCTTCAGCAGTGAGGGATAAGCAATGACTGCTGACAGTAAGAGAATGGGAAGATTGTGCTAGAAGTTTAGAAAATAGAAGTCAGCTCTGGCAGAAAAAGATCTTAGTCTCCATTCAAATTCAGAAGGCTATGGGGGTTTTGTATATTCTGTGAGAAATGCTGACAGTTGGTACAGAGGCAGAGAAACATCTGCCTCCATGGAACACTATGATTCTGACAACATACCAGCTACTTAGCTACTACCAATACAGACAGAGGGAACACTCCCTTGACATTTTGCACTCCATAAGATCTACAAGACTCTTACACATTCCCAGGAAGGGCAACTCAGTAGCTAATCAGAGCAGATCATATAGTTTAGATGTTGATAAATAAATATAATTTCATTTGGAATCAGGAAATACGGGTCAGACAATACTTACAGAACTTTATACACTCAATTCATTTACTCCTCACATCAGCCCTATAGAAGATACTAGGATTATCCCCATTTTACACACAAGGGATCTGAGAAACCATGAGCTTTAATAATATGCCCAGAATCATATACTAATAAAAGCAGAACCAGGTTCAGATCTAAGGGGTCTACCACCAAGCAATCCATGTTCATAGTCAATATGCTATATTATCTCAAGGATTTGTGGACTAAAAGTAACATCAATTATATTGGCATGAAAAATAAGGAACTTAGATATTCTAAAAATGACTTGTGGAATTATATTTCAACTTTCCTGTCAGTCCCAACTAGAGAAAACTGGTTACTCATACTCGTGAAGAATAGTGAGCAATAATTCACAAGTTTTTAAATTAGCATAATAGATCTTTAAAAAGTCCAGGAAGTATCAATTGACTAGAAATTTTTTAAAGAATCCCCACCAGTTTAAGAATTCATCGAGCCCAGTGTACTACACATTTGGGAGCAGTGACTTCTTTAGGATTTGTTACTAGACCTTCCTGTAGCAAATAATTGGATAAATATTTCCCCTCACTGACCAAAAATTTAATTGTTTTCTACTGCTAAAATGCTGTCACATATGTCTTGAGCAACTGTTTTGTGCAAAGTGCAAGGACAGGGAGCTGGGACTTCAATTTTTCAGAAGTGATAGTACAACTTTTTGTATTTTCTTGCTATGGTAGATTGAACCATGTATCCCGATTTAGACATGTTCTTAACCTTAATTCACATTCCTGTGGGTGTGAACCCTCTGTACGTAAGATCTCTTGAAGATGTTATTTTAGTTATGGTGTGGCCCAACTGAATGAGGGTATGCCTTAATCCGATAACTAGAGCCCTTTGTAAGCAGAAGAAATTCAGGTTTAGTCAATGTGCCAGTTTGGATGTATTATGTCCCCCCAAACACCATATTCTTTGATGCAATCTTGTTGGGGCAAATGTATTAATGTTGATTAGATTGGAATTCTTTGATTGAGTGTTTCCACGGAGATGTGATTCAGTCAACTGTGAGCCTTAAGACTATAACTTTGTAACCAAATAAACCCCCTTTATAAAAGCCAATCCATTTCTGGTGTTTTGCAAACCAGCAGCATTAGCAAATCAGGACAGTCTTAGAAAGCAATCATAGGATCCAGAAGCTGGAAGACAATTAGAAAGGAGAGCACATCTCCATGTGATGCAAGGCAGGGTTACAGCCAAAGAACCCTAAGGATCCACAGCTGCCAGTACCAGAATATTACAGACTTTGGTGAGAAAGCATCTCCTTGCTGATGCCTTGGTATTGGACTTTTCCTAGCCTCAAAACTGTAGGCCAACAAGTTCCCATGGTTTCAGCCAACCCTTTGTGAGGTATTTGTCATACCTCAAGAAAACTAAGACACTTGCTAATACATGTTTTTATGTGTGATAGCATTTGGCCCAAGACTCACTTTCATTACAACACCTTCTCTGGTGGCAAGGTTGGAAGGTTGGAAACCTAAAGACCTCACCTATCTCTAAAAACTGGACAGTGCCTATATCCACCAAAGAGAACTGATAATTCTGAACAAGTAAGTTAGTTACATCAATGTGCAATGGGACTGTAGTTGGGTGGTGCATCTCTCCTGCTTCTACTAAGATAGATGGAACCACTATGGATATTTTAGCACACTCTTTTGTTTGCAATTACAGGCAGCCAATTAGTCCTAGGGAAAATTTGCTCATTTTTTTGGACTATTATATTACCTTAATGTTTCTCATATCATAATAACATTCTTGTCTCCAAATATTAATGATAAAGTGTGGTGACTTTGAATATCACCAAAAAGCCGAACATACCAGGGTGTATTCTTTTTCTGAAAGTGGTGATGAATTTTCGCCACCTTTTTTTAAATTCATCTCTGTCAACTCTTGTAAACTGGTTTATTAGAAATTCAACATAATGACATTGTTTCCGAATGGCACTAGGCTTTAATTCTTATCTCTAAAACTTATTATGTCAGAGTCTAATATTTAGTGTGATTGTCATATAATAATAATATAAAAACCAACACAACCAACCACCCCATTTCTTATACTTACACCCATGTGCAATCATGGTGCTCCTTAGTCTACATCAGGAATGTCTCTAGATGCCATCTACACAATACTCTAGGGAGTCTCTACCAATCAATTTGAGTTTTCAGGTGAGAACAAACATGTTTACCACCCAAAGCTCTAAGCTAAAACCTTTGAGCATGGTTCCAATTTTGGATGTTCCTTTAACTGGGCTGAGGCTGCTGCAAATGTCTAATAAAGGGATTTTTCTTCAGTGAAACATAACAGACACTAGTAATAAATAGTCAATTTCTCACCAAGATTACAGAATCTACACTCCTAAGGTGAGTGTCAATTCTAAGACTAATTCCAGTTTCATTCTTTCATGCCTTCATTCAACAAACATTTACTGAGAGCCTGCGCGGGTTTGAATCTATTATGTACTCCACAAAAGCCATGTTTCTTTTAATCCAATCTTGTGGGAGCAGACTTACTGTAGGTGGGATCTTTTGATTAGGTTGTTTCTATGAAGATGTGACCCATCCAATTGTGGGTTGGACCTTTTGATTAGATTATTTCCATGGATATGTGGCCCCACCCATTCAAGATGGGTCTTAATTAGTTTACTGGAGTTCTTAAGAGATCTCAGGGAGGGACGTTTGGAGATGCTAAGCTAAGAGATAAAGCCCAGAGTTTGCCCCAGAGAAGCTAAGAGAGGACCCCCAGATGCTGAGACAGAAACACCCTGGGAGAAACAAGTAGAAGGACCCAAACAAGCTAAGACATTTTGGAGAAAGCCACTTTGAAACCTGGGAAAGAAGGACCAGCAGACGTCACCATATGCCTTCCCATGTGACAGAGGAACCCTAGATGCCATCGGCCTTTCTTCAGTGAAGGCATCCTCTTGTTGATGCCTTAGTTTGGACACTTTTATGGCCTTAGAATTGTAAGTTTGTAACCTAATAAATCCCCTTTATAAAAGCCAATCCATTTCTGGTATTTTGCATCCAGCAGCTCTAGCAAACTGGAACAGAGCCTAAAACATAGTAAGTACTATTTTGGATGCAGTGGATATAGCAATGAACAAAGCAGACAGAAGTATCTGCCATAATGGATGTCATATTTTAGTTAGTTTCCAGTCACACAGTAAAGAAACAAATGGGTAAAAAATACATTATGATATATGGAGCTAAGTGCCATAGAGAGACATAAAGCAGAGAAAGGGAATAGGCAGGTAGAAAGAGCATTTGCAATTTTAAATATTTGGGCCTGGAAAGTTGAAACTGAGAAACTACATTTGAGCAGAGACCTGAAAGGGGTAAAGAAGCAAGCCATGAAACACCTGAGGCATTTTTTTTAATATGTTATTATTGAGGTATATTCACATACCATACCATCATCCACAGTGCACAACTAATTCACAGTACCATCATATAGTTAAGCATTCATCACCAGAATCAATTTTTGAACATTTTCCTTATTCTAAGAGAAATAAAAATAAAAATAAAGAACACCTAGTTCATTCCATCCCCCCTATTCCAACCTATTTTTCATTCAGTTTTTGTCCCCATTTTTCTACTCATCTGTCCATATACTGGACAGGAGTGTGAGCCACAAGGTTTTCACAATCACAGTCATACCACATAAGCCACAGTTATGCAATCACTTTCAAGAATCAAGGCTACTGGATTGCAATTTGACAGTTTCAGGTATTCCCTTCTAGCTATTCCAATACTCTAAAAACTAAAGAGGAATATTTATATAGTGCATAAGAATGCCCTCCAGAGTGACCTCTTAATGCCATTTAAATCTCTCAGCCACTGAAACTTTATTTTGTTTCATTTTGCTTCCACCTTTTGGTCAAGAGGATTTTCCCAGTCCTGCAATGCTAGGTCCAGGCTCATCCCCAGGAGTCATGTCCCATGTTACCAGGGAGATTTCCACCCTTGGGAGTCATGTCCCAGGTAGGGGGGAGGGCAGTGAGTTCAAGTGATGCATAGGCTTAGAGAGAGAGAGAGGGGCCACATATGAGCAACAAAGAGGTTCTCTGGGGGAGACCCTTACTCAAAATTAAAAGTAGGCTTAGACTCCCCTTTGTAGCAACAAGCTTCACAAGGGCATGCCCCAAGATTGAGGGCTCATCTACTAAATTGTTAGTCCTCAAAGTTCATAAGAATATCAGTAATAATCCAAGTGGGGAAGTCCAACATGTCTGCATTTTTCCCCAGTTCCTCAGGGGGACCCTGCAAATATGTTTTTATTCTCTGCAGAAATTACTTTGGGATGTATCGGGATTTCACTCTAACATGAACAAACCTACCAGTTCTCACTTACTATTCAAAGTTCCATGTACTTATGGTGTTCGAAGAAACTGACTGTGCACATTAAATTATTTAGTGTGCTGCAGAAAATATAGATCCTGCACCAAATAAACATATTTTCCCTTGGTCTCACACAGAAGTTGAAGTTTTAAAACACAGTCGGTATCATCCTTTACCCTTTGGCCTGATTTGCCTTAGTCCTAACCAGATCCTCTTCATTCATAATTCTAATTGAAGACTGAACTCTTAAGCTTTTTTAAACAGTTGCTGTATGAGGCAATACTAATATTCATAGCCGCCAAGCTCTAGCTCTGAGTTTCAGGTGTCATACAGATACCCAAAGTTCCAGAAACTGACCAGGTTTTACACAAAGAACTCAACATCTCAGAATTTGGAGATAACCATCACAACTCAGGAATAGATGTGACTGCTGTAAGAACTTACAATCTAGGGACCATTACAATAAGCATTCCACTGATAAGCTGTGCTCTAAAATTCAATTTTCAGAGTTTACACATTGTAGTTAGTCCATATTAGTGAGGCACTATAATGTTTGTCTTTTCATTTCTGGCATACTTCACTCAAAATGCTGTCTTTAAGATCCATTCACCTAGTTGCCTATTTCACAGCTTCATTCCTTCTTGCAGCTGCTCAATATTCTACTGTATGCATACACCACAGTTCACCATTGTGTTCAACAGACAATGTACCCTTAGGCCACCTTCATCCACTGCAAATAGTGAATACTGCCACCATAAACACCAGTGTGCCAATGTCCATTCATGTCCCTGCTCTCAAATCTTCCAAGTATATACAACATAATGAGGTTGTGGGATCTTATGGCACCCACATACTTAGCTTCTTGTGGAACTACCACACTGTCCTCCAGAGAGTCTATACAATTCTACTTCCCCACCAACAGTAAATTGTTACATCCCTATCTCCGTGTTTTCTCCAGCACTTGTATCCCTGTTTGTATTTTTCCCTGTAATTTTATAGAGATATATTCACATACCATACAATCAACCAGAGTGTACAATCAGTTGCTCACAGGATCTAGTCGCATATTGATGAATACACACAATCAGAACTTGAACATAATTATTACTCCAAAAAAAATTTTAAAGAATAATAAAAAAGATTTTTTAAAAATTGAAATACCATGCAAAAATATAATAATAAAGTCAGTCAACACCACCACTACCAAGAATCCCATACCCCTCCCTTACATCCCCCTCTTGTAGACATTTAGCTTTGGTATATTACCTTTGTTACATTTAATGGAAGCATATTGCAATGTTACTGTTAACCATAGAATCCAGTTTGCTTTGATTATATTTTTCCCCAATACCATCCCTTTTTCAACACCTTGCAAGGTTGATGTTTATTTGTTCTCCCAAGTGTAAAAACATTTTTATATTTGTATATTTACACACAATTCTTGACCACTCTAGGTTCCACTAAGTTATACATTCCTAGTCTTTATCGCCTATCTTTCCTTCTGGTGTCATACATGCTCTTAGCACATCTCTTTTAGCTTTACTCACAGACATCTTTGTTCAGAGTACTCACAATATTGAGCTACCACACAGTATTTATGTTATCTATTTCTGGATCTATACAATCAATCCTGTTAAATATTCTATAGTACTTCAGGTTCAAATGCCCAATCTCTACCCTCTATCTCCTGATAAACTATGTTCTCAGCTTTTAACTGTCAATGTTTGCTCATTAATGTTAGTTCATATTAGTGAGACTGTACAGTATTTGTCCTTTTGTTTATCTTAACTCAATATAATGTCCTCAAGGTTCATCCAAGTTATTGTATGTTCCATGACTTTGTTCTCTCTTACAGCTGCATAATATTCCATTGCGTGTATATACCATAATTTGTTTATCCACTCATCCATTGATGGACACTTGGGCTGTTTCCGTCTCTTGGCAATCATGAATAATGCTGCTATGAACGTTGGTTCACAAATGTCCATTCATGTCTTAGCTTTCAGTTCCTCTGAGTGTATACCTAGTAATGGAATCGCTGGATCATATGACAATTCTATACTCACCTTCCTGAGGAACCACCAAACTGTCTTCCAGAGTGGCTGCACAATTCCACCAATAGTGAATAAGTGTGCCTCTTTCTCCACATCTTTCTCCAGCACTTGTAGTTTTCTGTTTTATGGATAATGGCCATTCTAGTAGGTGAGAGATGATATCTCATTGTGGTTTTGATTTGCATTTCTTTAATAGCCAGTGAAGTTGAGCCTCCTTTCATATGTTTTTGAGCCATCTATATTTCCTCTTCAGAAAAGTGTCTGTCCATGTCTTTTGCCCATTTTTTAATTGGGTTGTTTGTCTTTCTGTTGTTGACTTATAGGATCACTTTATATATTCTGGATATTAAACTCTTATCTGACATGTGGTTTCCAAATATTGTCTCCCACTGTGTAGGCTGCTTTTTTTACTTTTCTGACAAAATCCTTTGATGTAGTAATGTGTTTGATTTTGAGGAGATCCTATTTATCTATTTCTTCTTTGATCATGCTTTGGGTATAAAGTCTGGAACCCACCTCCTATCACAACATCTTTAAGATATTGCCCTACATTATCTTCTAAGAGTCTTATGGTCTTAGCACTAATGTTTAGGTCTTTGATCCATTTTGAGTTAATTTTTTATATGGTGTGAGATAGGAGTCCTCTTTCATTCTTTTGGATATGGATATCCAGTTCTCCAAACACCATTTATTGAAGAGGCTTCTATGTTCCAGTTGCTTGGGCTTGACTGCCGTATCAGAAATCAAATGTCTGTAGATGTGAGGGTCTATTTCTGAACACTTATTCAATTCCATTGGTCGATATATCTATCTTTTTGCCAGTACCATGCTGTTTTGACCCTTGAAGTATAAGCTTACATTTTCAGGAGGCTCACAGTTATTTTATTTGAAAAACATGCAGGTGCCTTGTCAAATTAAAAGTCCTGAGTCATCCAGCTAGTGGTTATAAATCAAAATAAAAACAGGTCCAAAGTCTCTTAACTCATGCTCTCCATTTTTCCACACTGCGTCTCTTGGGGGTAGAGGAGCAGCAGCATGTAATACTTTATAAATCTATGATAAAATATAGAGCCCTCACTAAATTTAGTCTCCCAAACCTAAAAAACTACCTACATGTTAAAATAAAGGAATTATTCTCTGCACATCCTCTTAAAGAAAAACTGTTTAGTGATGATGCTTAATGTAAAGCAGCTGCTGCCTCTCACAAAGAAGACTCAACATTACCGCTGGATGAGTCATCAGTCATGCATGAATATGGAATCAGCAAAACGATCATTTGTTGAATTGTCTAGGCCTGTCTCTATAGAATGAAAGTCACTGGGAAAGGACAAAGATAAGACTACCTTATAAGGAATGCTAAAGCAATTGGGGTTGATTTTTTGTTTTGTCTTGATTTTTAATTACCATAGAGTGCCCTAGGTCTTCTCTGCAGCCCTGAGGAAGTATACTTTGAAACCAGGGTCACCCATCTCAGTATAGATGAACCTTCCTAGGGACCTACCACCAGCCTGATCTCTGGCATTAGTTAGGGCTGGGAATACAGATACAGAACTAAACCAGGGGCAGCCTTTCATAGGTTATTTTAAAATTAAATTAGCTTTCTAAGTCTAAATGACTTATTGCTTTAGGCCTAAATGAGACATCTTACAGGGAACACAGTAAAGCCTTTCTTCAAAGAAGCATCTAACATACTGAAAATGGTCTAAGCCCTGGAGGTGAGCACTGAGCACCACAAATCTTTAAATATTTAGAAATCTGTCTGTGAGTGTATCAGCAGAAATGCCATTCTTCAAGGCTTAGAGAAACTAATGTGCATAATATAGGTCTGAAAGTTGTCTGAGAGTACATTGTGCTTTTTCTGAGGATTATAATAAAATAACAGGAATGTGAACTCTGTGACATTTTAAAAATATTTTTAATGATAGAAATTTTTCCCAAAAAGATATGACCATTAAATACTAAATATTAAGATAGCTTAGGAATAAATTATTTCCAGATCATACAAGTCATGTTTAAAAATTTGGAAATTTCCAATGTTGCTGGTGTTGAAGGTATTCATAAATTCATATTTTAAATTTATGAAATTTATAAGACCATATGCTAACGAGAACTTAACTAACGGTGTAATACAACGATATTTAATACATACGGTTTTAATCAGTTCTTAAATATTAACACAAACTTTAGAGGATTACACTGTGCTCTCCACTTGTTCCATGCTAAGCTGTGTAGTGGATCATTTCTATGATATTCCAAGTCAACTGAGGACAGCTTGCTTTTGCTGATAGCTGATGAATCTGAGAATGCTGCATAATTAAATAGAAAGGAAGTATCTATTTAAGAAGGAAAATAAACACCCAGGAAGTTAATCTACGAGAAGGGAAAAATATTTCTTACCCTGTTACCAGTCTTTTCCAAGAACTCAGATTTAGCTTTTGTTTACAACAGTCAGTTTAGCATTTCTAAATCCCTTTACTAAAATAACTGACATTTGAATAGTGCTTTATAGTTATGAAACTTCTTCACACATATTTTTTGCTTCAGTACACCAAAATAACTTATGATGTAGCTATTGCTATTACCCATTTTAATAAGGATGCCTGGACTCACTGAAGCTAAATTATTTCCCTAGAGTTATACAGGGTATGGTGACAAGACTGGGAAGGCAGGTCAAAAATGTTTTGCCCTTTCCCCAATATTATGCTGCTTCTCACTAGGGAACTTTCAACACTGATAAGGAGGAGGGGCCAGTCAACATAATTTGCCTAAACTGTGCTAAAAATCCCGTCTTGTCCCCTTTCAGTCTGTTCGGAAATAACCTCTGCTCTCCTACACACTGATGATTCCTAAAGTAGACGTCATCAAGTCACTACTTTCTTAGCCCAGGAATCAAGGCTCTTAAAATACAGCCAGTTTTCAAATAATCATAATAACAATAAATGGTATTTTTGCCTATTTATTATGTGTCAGGCATCCTGCAAAGCATTTTACATATGTTTTCTCATTTCATCCTAACAAAACCTCATGAGACAGCCACTATTCTTATATCAATTTTCCATTTAAGGAAACCCAGAAATGCAAGAGAAGAGGGAACTTGCTCAGGATTCTCTGCCTTCCCTCTTAAGTGCAGGGAATATTGCTTTTCTTCCCACTAAACAGGTCAGAAACAGAATGATGGCAGGTCAAATGCACCTGGACGTGAACTCGGCTATAGCTGGGAGTGGAAACTGGACTGATCACGGGAGTGATGCATTATGGGATATGGAATGTTTCACAAACTGCCGATAGTCAAAGAGGAAGTTTAGAGAGCATCAGATTATGCAGAAAAATGTGGTCCCCCAGAGAGACATGATGGATACAGGATAATCCCAACCCTGTCAAGCCTATTACACTGGATGAATGCTGGAAAATGATCAGGAGATTGCTAGGGATTGAATACAACAAATGGCCATCCGTCATAAGATGTACTCAGTATACTTGCCCAAGTGTACACTAAAAGTGGTGAAAAGGAAATATGAATAATACACATTGGTAAACAATGGAACCAGATACCTATTTCTTAAGAAATTGGGATATTGTTCAAATTAACTTACAGAACTACCTTCATCTATATGCTGTCTTTATGATATGCTTCTGCAATATACTGAATGTGTAAAACAAAAAAGGGAGGGGTAGCGAACAATTAAGCAAATTCAGAAGAAAAAAGAAAAAAAGAATTGGAAATATAAATTAGATATTACTCAAATTAATTTATATAACTAAATCAAACTATATGCTGATTATATGAAACACTTCTGAAATATACTGAATGTTTAAAAATTTTAAAGGAAATAAACAATTAAGCAAACATACAAGGAAAACAGAAGAAATGGAAATATAACTATCAAACTGCAATGATATAACCAAAAGAGATGTATTACTTAATCCAAAATTACCATTTTTTTTCCTGAGCAATGGGACATAGTGTTTACCACTAGGAAAAAAATATCTTTATACTGCTTTGATAGCCTTGTTGCAACTAGAGTGGGGGAGAGAAAGGCAAGCACCGAAGAATCGGCTTGCTGTATGTTAGAGCAGTTTACCAGCTTTTGCACAAGATGGGACTAGGGAATTCCCAGAGCTGGTTTCAGAGGTTGAGAACCTAAAAGAGAATTAGAAAATAAAGGGAATTTGCTTTTGACATTTTGTTATTTCTAGCTACTTAAATGGAAGGAGCAGAGATGAGATATGTCTATAAATAAATTTTGATTTGTTTTTATTAGGGCTAAATGCCCTCAATCATCTCCAGGCCCTCTGTAAAACATGACACAGGCAAGTCCTCGTACAAAGACTTCTTGGTGCATGTGGTTTTCAGTGTGGGCCTCTGTGCATTCATGTTTGAGTTTGGTATCCCTGATTAACATTGTCAAAACCTTAAAGTCCTCAAACATCTTCCAAGCTTCTCATGGTTCTCTCCTTTTTCTCTTGCGCAAATCATCACCATCATCAAAAATTGTGACTCAACTATTATTCTCAGATGTATCACTAAACATTTTTGTGCACCATTCTTAGAAAGATAATGCATATTAGAGATAGAAATTGAATATGCATTCTATGTAAAACTTATTGGAGAAATCTCAGTACAAAATTGTTACATTGGTGCTATTAAAAAGCAGAGCATTAAGCCTGCCACAAAAAAATGTTAAGATATGCTCATCATGGCCACTAATTTCTTCCTGGCAGGATTTTGCAGATGGTCAGAATACACTCCCCCCATCAGATCAGATGCTCAGATTTGAAGAAAGCCCCTATGCTGGCATGCATATTGTGTGGTCCAAGGCCTCTCAGTTAACCAAAAATGAGTAAAGGAGAAATAGTCCAAGTAGAAAGTTAAGTAACACATAAATGTTGAGTCATTGTTTTGGGTGGGAGTAATCTGGTAGCAAAAGTAATCCTTAGACTGTTCTCTAGTCTTTTGTGACCTGAAAATTAACTTTTTCATATTTTTGAAAAATTATTCCATCTAACTAGGGGAAAGAGAAAGCAATAAACCTTGATTTTCAATAAAAACCTTGTTAAAGCAGTTAAATTAGGAAGAATCACATAGTTATGTAAATGTTCTTGAAAGGAGATAATAGAGAAGCAAAAAGCAGTATTAAGAAAAATAACTCAGGGGAAGGGTAGAAATCTGAGGCAGAATTGCCCACAGTCATTGAAATCCCACAGATGTCACAAAAGTTTAGTGAAAGTATTTTACTGTCCAAAGCCATATTTGAAAATGTTACCCAAGTGATTATGAGGCAAATTCCAGGCTAAGCACTCTGTTTCAGACTATCACATTCATGAACAAATTACAATGATATTTCAATATGGCAATGTTGAACTTTCCTTCAGCCCTGTGTTCCAGAAAAAAATGGGGACAGTTAAGAAATCCTCTCAATCGTTTGTTTCCCAAAACCCCCTCCTCTTTTCTTTTCCCAGAAGCAGCTTACTACAAAGAACACCCCCCACCCCTTCCCGGTAGAATTTAGATAAGACTCCCCACCCACTTTTTTCATGACTCTCATAATACTCACAAATGACTTCCTTGTTTACCTGTGACAAGGCCAAATGCAGACTTTCCCCCTTTTGCCTGAACTTGGCAAAAAGCCCAGACACAAACCCTTCACCTTCCATCTTTGTCTCCTGATTGATCAGCTAAGATTAGAATTGTTAATCACCCTGAAACTAGCTAGACACATTGATAAACATTTGCTGTTCAACTAACTGATGGAGATTCCCCCAATCGTCAACAAATCCACCAATACCAACTGTAAATTACCCTACCTGTAACTTGTCTACTCTTAAGAAAAGTCTAAAGAGCTATGTGGACCTGAGTAAGAGTTTCTAAGGGATATATACACAGCAGTGTTTGAATGTAGGGAAGGTTTAAGTTTCATTTGAATAAATTGTGCCATCTTGTGCTCCAGTGTGGTTATGCCTATCCAAATTGATTCTACAACCTTAAAAACAACATGGGGAAAATAGCAATTTTTATAGAAATGAAGAAAGAGGAGTAAAAGTTGTCAGATTTCAGTTCATCTGAGTTGGCAAATACAGAGAATACTGGTCGTCTATCACCATAACTATAGTGCAATACAAGACACCCTAAACATCAGTGGCTTAAGGGCACAATTTGTTTTTCATACTTATGGGTTTATAAAGAGCTGCTCTGCTTGAACCTGCAGATCACTAAGAACTAGATCCAGGTCTATTGCACCCATCTCTTAATTATCCTTGGAGCCAAGACTATCTGAGGCAAATTCTCACTGGGATGACAGACATTTAGAGTTTGAGTAGAAACGCGGCAAGAACCATTGGCCTGAGCTTGGAACCAACAAACTACAATTTTTCCCATATTCTATCACAGTATTGGGGATTGAACCACATTCCCCAAGGCAATGTTCAGGTCCCAACCCCTGGTCCTGTGGGTGTGAACTCATTTGTAGGAACTATGAAGATGTGATTAGTTAAGGTGTGCCCAAATTGAATGAGGACAGGCCTTAATCCAATATGGCTGAAGTCCTCATAAGCAAAGGAAATTGAATAAAAAGAGAAGCCACTGAAGAAGCAAGAAGCTGAAAGTCAATGGAACCCAGAAGACAAAGGAGAAGATGCCACTATGTGCATCATCATGTATCAGAAAAGCCAAGGTACCCCAAAGATTGCCAGCCAGCCAAAAGATATCAACCCCAAGAAGAAGCAAGCCTTCTAGCCTCTGAAACCATGAGACAATAAATTTCTGTTATTAAGCCAACCTCTTGTATTGTATCTGTTTTAGCAACTGAGAAAATAAAAATCGAAGCAAGTCCTGTCACCAACTCTAATATCAATGGGTGAGGAAATACAGTTCTGTCACTCAACTGAAAGAAATAAATATATCAATAATCCATTCTGCAATAGAGGGCATTCAAGGCAAGTTTAAAGATGTTAGGAAACCTCGTGGTATTACAGTGAGCAGATACAGCTGAAACAACCGATAGGAAGGAATGGGTCAGAAAAACAACAGGCTGAGACATGAAATTAAAGTGAAGACAGGTGGCCAGTGAATTCTAGATCATCAGGGACAGAAAGAAATGTGTTGTGAGTAGTGTACAGGTGCCAATCAATTAAACTAATGACTTTCAGTTTTTCCCAGTGGCCTATTAAAATTACAATGGATTGGGGGGCATAAGAAAAATTCAAACTTGGAAAAGTAAGTACCCTTTATTTCATATTCTCTATTACCAAGCAGAAATGCTTAACAGACTTCTTTCTGTCTCTTTAAACATCCCACAGTACTTTCAAGAGTTAGGAGAGCAGCCCAAATGAATTTTCCAACATTGTGAAGCTCAATTGTAATAGTCTGAACAGCACTATGCAATTTATTCTGGCTTTTCTCTTTTACCTCTGGATCATGTTCCTGTTAATTGAATTATCCCGAATAAAATATAGAATAGTAAAATGAATGGCTATGACTTAATTAGAGAGAAAGATAAAAAGCAGAAGCACTCACCTCCACAGTATTCCTCATTTGGAAGAGGCAATTAGTCATATTTTAGAATATTTCCAATTAAATCAGACTTCAATAAAATTAAGTTTTTAATAGTAAAAGCTTGGATCAGGGAAAATTTGTTCATTTTTAAACCTGAAGCACATTCATCTACTATATAAATGAGAGTCAGTCATCTATAAGACTATTTCGCATTCATCCCTATTACATTTTCTCTATGCAAATATATCTGCTCTCCAATGCAAGCCCATTAAAATCAGTACAAAAGGAACACTTCACTTTGCTGTTTGTAGCTGAATAAACGAGATACGATGCTATTTTCAAAAATATTCTTGATTTAAAAATTTAAAAATGACTTTTCATAATAATTCCTGAGCATTTTCCTAAAAATATTTCTTATACATTGTATTTTATTCTACACCAAAAATGGCAGCATTGATAGAGTTGGTGAAGCACTATTGAGGAGCAACACAATTACTGTAGCCAGACCATACTCTGCCAGTCTGAAGCCACCATTTCAACTTTCTAACCAGAAATATCTAAAATTTAAAATATCCCTTACCCTTTAATCATAAACCAAAAACATACTACTTCAGGGTGATTTAATTTCGTTATTAAATCCTATTTGTTCTTAGGATTTTAAAATATTCTCTGGATACCATGAATCCCTAATTGGCAGCGATAGGCTTAGCAGGATACTCTGTTACTTAATTTACATTGCAATTCCTACTCTCGAGCAGACCAAAACCAGGTCTACCCTTTAGATCTATTTCTGAAATGGTGCCAAAGTCTGTTCTGGGCTTTCAATAGTTCATACTAGAAACTCAGACTGAATGGCTTTCCTCGTGTGTATGTTCTCTGTCCTCAGCAACAAGAATCACAACTGAAATGGTTATGGACTGCTGAGAGAATTTTCCCAAATGGTAATTGATATTCTCAAAGGAAGGCCCAATTTTGCTACTAGTATTTTATTATCCCAGCAATCTTCACTCCAAAATTAACAATTACAATAATTCTTTGCATTTTTCTCATTATGTCCTTCCAAGTAGCACAGGAGCAAAATTTTCCTTTCACATCCACCTGTCAGAACTTGACTCCTACCTAAGTTTCTGACTCCCACAGAGATACGTGTGCTTGAGGGGAGCAATGAAGTTCAGACTTTTCATCTGCCCCATGGAAGATATAATTAATTTTACCTTAAAATCTATGGGATCAAGCAACTAGTCACCAGAGGTGGTGGTCAAAGTGATAACAGTCTAATTAGATTTATCTCCTTCCCTGCTTCAATCCCCTTTCCCTATTTTGATCTTCCAAAATCAATTATCTGCATGCACATAATATTTTGTCTCAAGCCATGCTTTTGGGAGGACTCAAAATAAGAATTCTCTGTGTTTTAGTATCACTATTTGTCTGGTTGTCTGATCGTTCTACCAATCCAACCATCTTTCTCAAGGACCTTATACTTGTAATGTAGACCAGAATATTTAGCTTGAGAGAAAGCATAGATCAGTGGATAATTAATAAGGAATGCTAATAAATTCTAAAAACATAAGCACTTTTAATATTTCACTTGTATCCCTCCAGTATTTTTCTTTGGATATTTAGGAATTTATATATCTATATTTACTTTTAAAAAATGAGATCCTATTATATACATACCTAGTCCCACAAATAATCACTTTTCTTAAAATGTGACCAAATGTAGACCTGAAAATATTAAGATATAAAAATATTAAGACATATTTTCCCCCTTCCCCTTCCTTTAATCTGTTAAATTGAATTGCATTACTTGCTATTCTAAAGTCAAACTGTCATTCTACTTGATACAACATTCCCAGTTGACACAACTCACATATTCTAAGTGTAAGCATATTATCCTACAACTACAATGCTATTATCATATCTTAGAAAGTTAACAATAATTCCCTAACATCATAGAATAACTAACCATATTTAAATTTTCACATTGTCTACAAATTTTTTTTTTCTTTTTTGCACCCAAACCAGGATTCAATAAAGGTTCTTGTATTGCCTTTAACCACTGTCTTTTTTTAATCTAGAAAAATCCCTTGCTTAATTTTCATTTTTTAATTAATTTTCTGTAATGAAATCACTGGGAATTTAGAATTTTTAGTTACAACAGAGTTCACACCTCAGGTAAGACTCAAGCTACCTTTTTACAATCATTAATCAGAGTTTTTTTCCTATTCTTTGCTTTACAGGCAGTTCTGCTGTCCACGGCTCCAAGATTTACATAGAAGCACATTTAAGGTAATTTTGTTAAAGGGTCTAACTCTAACGGATTATCAACTATGTTTGTGTGGACATTCAAATTCCGAAGCCTAAATCCAGTACTGGTAACTGCATAAGATGTTGGGCTTCACCTCCCGATCACTAAGCTTTGGGTACTTTATCCCTTGATGATGCCTTGCTGATTTTTCATCTTGCTTTGGGAGTCAACCAAATGTTTTTAAAAGCATAAATATTCTATCCAATATTTCCTGTGTCTGTAGTTGAAAAAGGGTGCTTGACTCATCCCCATAGTCTGTCATTTTGTGAAGAATATTTTTTTCTATTTTATTAATAAAAAGATTTATGAATAAAAAGTACCCTGGTAAAAAGGATATTTTTATGCCATAGAGAACTTCATGGATTAAGATATGTGAAAAGATACCTGAAACTATCAAAATACAACCCAGAACCATGAATCTTGAAGATGATTGTATAAAGATGTAGCTCATGATTGGGAAAGCCATATGAACCACACTCCCCTTTGTCTAGTTTATGGATGGATGAGTAGAAAAATGGGGGAAGGAAACAAACAAACAAAGGCACCCAGTATTCTTTTTTACTTTAATTTCTCTTTTCCACTTTATTATTCTTGTTATTTTTGTGTGTGTGGTAATGAAGGTGTCAGGGATTGATTTTGGTGATGAATACACAACTATGTATTGGTACTGTGAACAATCGAATGTACGCTTCATTTTGTATGACTGCATGGTATGTGAATACATTTCAATAAAATGAATTTTTTAAAAAATGAAAAAACAAGATATGTGAAAAGAAAATCTACTAGGTAACAAAAGCATCAAGTAAATACTTAGATGCTTCAATGGCAATGGAGGGTACGGAAAATTAGTTTTTAGCTCTTTGATGATATGAGTACTATTTACATCAAAAAATTTAACCTAGGATGGGATTGGAATTTAGTATTTGAAGTTTTAGTGTTTGCGTATGTACACCTTCACACATACGCTCACACATGCATGCTAAATTCTTTTCATCCTGATTCTCCTGAATTTTAAATAATTTTTTTACCTCCTCCAAAATTTTGGTCTCCTTCCGCTTGATTAAGAAGTTTGTTTTAAAGAGCTTGTCCTGGAATTTGCATTTTCTATATAAATCATCTATAATTGCCATGTATATGCTTTTTATATTTTTTAGAAGTAACCTGATCTTTGCAAAGCTTTACTGGAAAAAGAGACTTATTTGCACATCACCTTAGGTTTTCACTGGATCACTTTCTCACAGGAATACAGATGATATCAGATGTGTTAAATGAATTATCTTCATAAGTTTATGTATTTCCAAGCACTACGTTTTGTTAAAAGATTTAGCAAATATTCTCTCTTTTTTTCTTTTAAATTTGCTGCCTTTTACCTAAGTATTGGGCATGGGACTGGAAATTATATTCTTAGGTCAATAAAATAAAACTATGTATCTTAGGGACATGTGAAGAATGGATAATATCCCAGACAACTGAATATATAAAATTATACTTTTATTGCAGTAACCCCAAGGAGTCATTTTGGTAAAGAATGTCACAAGATACACATGAAAGAGTATTTGCTCTAACAGCCTAGACAAGGTGAAAATAAAATATAAAGTAGTGTAGCTAAGATAAATGTTATATGAACCAATCCATGAAAGTGATAAATAACTTAAAAGTACAGGGCACTTAGTGTGCCAAAGGGAAAATAAAGCAAACAAATAAAAAGAATGGGGATGATGTGAGCAAAAAATATTCATATGCTTTTCCAATTGCAATTGTTCTCCCTTGCCTGACTATCATCTACTTCCAAAATCAAATCCCCCAATTTTCCCACAGTGGATGAATAAGCCCAATGGGAATCATCAGTCACTTAAAGTGATACATTTATTTAAGTTCTGAATATAAAAAAATGACAAATGGCATCCAACCTCTTTACGTATCACCCAAGCCTAAAACTTAATTTTAAAAACAAAAGGCCCAAATCAGTCATTGCAGTCCTTTACCTGTATTTTTGAAGAAAGCAGTTTGAAATGAGAACTTTCATTTCTCTGATTTATTTAAGGTAGAAAGTTCAACACAGACTCAAAGAAACAGAAAGTAAGGAGTATAAGAAAAGTAATGTAGGTATTTCACATATTTTTAAGAGAAATTAAAATGGTATTAAATATCCCAAAGCTATTCAAAACATCATTTCTTTAAATAAGTAAATCATACCCAAACCACAACAAACCAAAATAACACTCTCCTCACTCAGAACATGGCCAGTTTCCCTTTTTAAGCAATAGAGAAATTAATATGTATTCGTTCAATGAAATCATGTCATGAATTTTTTTTTCAAATAGAATTCCATAAATTACCATATTAAATTATATATCTAATCTAAAATATGACAGGTGAAATTTTAGAAATTGCATTAGGATGTAAAATTCCTACTTTTTAATCACATACGATATTAAATATTCTTTTTTCTCATTCAGAGAATCTCAGTCACCAATGTGCTCTCCTTTTCAAGTTCTCATGATCCACCATTATTTTTTCCAGTTGAACTTTGTTTCTCACCCTTTATTTATTGACAGATCAACTTTAGTGTGATTTAAAATAAATTTAAGATTAATTCAAATATAAAAGAGCAATTTTTTTGAAAAGTTGAGACCAAAATTAAAGTGTTTATTTCTTAATATTTGTCTTCAGAGTATATTAAACTTTAGAGGTTGTTTTGGTTTGCTAAAGCTTCCAGAATGCAGTATACCAGAAATGGGTTGGCTCAATGGGGATTTATTAGGTTGCAAATTTACAGTTCTAAGGCCACAAAAAAGTCCTAATTAAGGCATCAAGAGGTAGATAACCTTCTCTGAGGAAAGGCCAATGGCATCCAGGGTTCCTCTGTCACATGGGAGGGCACATGGTAATGTCTGCTCGTCCTTCTCCTGGGTTCTGATTTCAAAGTGGCTTTCTCCAAAATGTCTCTCCAAAATGTTTCTCTTAGATTCTCTGAGCTCTCTGAGTTTCATCTGTCATTTCTCCTCTCATAAAGGACTCCAGCAAGGGGATGAAGACCCATTTTGAACAGGTGAGATCACATCTCCATGGAAACAACCTAATCAAAAGTCCCACCCACCATTGGTCTGCCCCCATGAGACTGGATTAAAAGAACATAGGCTTTTCTGGGCTACATAATAGTTTCAAACCATCACAGAGCAAATGCTATTAGTGAAATGTACAAAGAGAACCAGAGGAGGAGCTATTGCATTCTTAAGGAATCACCAAAAGATCTGCATAAGTGACACCTCTACTGAGACTAAAATATTTTCTACAATATGTGCGTGTATATGTATTTTTAATGTTCTCTATTATAATTCTAAAATGGAAAGCTAGAAGTAAAATTCCTCTGGAAAATGTAACAAAACAAACTTGCAATATTTATTTTGATCCCAATGGCTAAGATTGACCATTAAACAATATGTAAATGCAGTCTACTTAGATATTGTAAATCTCTGTAATCAGAATTGAAAATAAAAAAGATTTTAAGAATTCAATAGCACTGTTATACATTTATCACAACCTCTACATTTAGTAAAATTATCTCTTTTGTTTTGCTTGCATTTTCTGTTTCTATAATTAATTTACAAGTGTTTCTGTTTGGTATCCCTTTTTAGTTTTTAGTGTACTGGAATAGCTAGAAGGAAATAACTGAAACTGTTGAACTGCAATCCAGTATCCTTGATTCTTGAAGATGATCATATAACTATATAGCCTATACGGTATAACTGCATGATTGTGAAAACCTTGTGGCTCACACTCCCTTTATCCAATGTATGGACAGATGAGTAGAAAAATGGGAACAAAAATTAAATGAATAATGGGGGGTGGGGGGGCATGGGATGTTTTGGGTGTTCTTCTTTACTTGTATTTTTTATTCTCATTTTAATTTTTTTGGAGTAATGAAAATGTTCAAAAATTGATTGTGGTGATGAATGCAGAACTATATGATGGTACTGTGAACAACTGATTGTACACTGTGGATGATTGTAGGATATGTGAATATATCTTAATAAAACTGAATTGAAAAAAAATCATATCTGTTTGGAAACTTTTGATTCTATCCTTTCTGTTTATCAAGTTATAGTATGGAAAGTAGCATAAGTGAATTTTTACCTTGATCTAGCATTTTTCTGCATCCAGCAGTAATAAGCTTAGAATTTCGTAGGTGGGTAATGGGCTGTGAAGGATGAAATATAAATTGAATATAATGATGAATTTTCCCTTAATGGTCTATAATTAGTTATTTACAATGTTGTTTATTCATTCATTAAAACAGGTATCACTGACTACTATGTTCAGAGTCATATGTTGGGGTGAGTGGACAAAGGGACAAAGCATTATATTTGTAACAGGATTCTCTCATTTGTTTAAACTGCATTTTGGATCTGGAGTCAAATGCACCTTCAGTTGATTGCACCTCTTCTTTTCTGTTTGAGTTTTGAACACGTGATGAAAAGTAAGACTTGTTAAGCAACAAATCTCATCAGGATTCACCTGGCTTTCCTTATAACCTGAGCATGCTCGAAGCACACTTACTCAGTAGCAGGTATAGACATGTCATACACGAGCCCAAAATAATTGACTGAAAAGTATTCAATTTGATGTTTTTTGACAAAATCAGAATTTTTTTAATTAACTCAATTCAGGAATGTTAACTGTAGTCCTGAGGGGCATGCTAATTTAAATAAATAGCTAAGAAATATTAATTTGCATTTTTCTTGTTTTTGTTAAGCAAGAAAGGTCACACATCTCTTTCACATGTTAATAGCCTTCCTGCCCTTTGTTTTCCAGAAAGATTATAATCAAACACATGGCTGTAGATTAAGAAGTTACAAAACATTAGAGCTATATCAATGTATTGATGCCACTACTCCTATAAGAAATTTGTTATAGATTATAAATTTCCCTAGGTTTACAATGAGTTTATAGCTTTTTAGTTGGAAAGAACTTTTTGCTTATTTGTCTATTCCTCTCATTTTCCATCTGAAGAAACTGAAGTGCAGAAATTTTGTGACTTGTGCTGAGTCACAAAGCTAATTAATGACCAGCAGCAAGACATATTCCCAGGTCTCTTGACTCTTTATCGAGTGTTCCTCTAAAGATCAACCTTTATGAGATAATAGAAAGTTCATTAAAAAAAAAAAAAAAAAAAAGAAAGAAAATTTGCCTTTAGCATTAGAAATAAATTGTGGATGAAAAAGTTTGCCTTGTTTAAGCAATGCATCATACTACCAACAAAATATTCCAACTAGAAGCCTGTAAAAATGATTATTCTTCCATATAATGCTGTCCTATGTTTTGCAGATTTTGCAGTTCTCTATATCTTAAGCTATAAAAGTGACTGGCATGTTTTTATTTAGTAAGATTCAAAATATTTTATGAGTAAGCTGTAGATGATTTGTAAATGTCGGTAAGTTCTCTCCATTACCCTGATATCTGCAACACCATTTTCTTATCAAGGGACGGTGAGTGGATGAACCAAGTTCTCCTCCTAATCCCCATTCTACACCATATGCCAAAACCATGGAAAATGTCACTGATGAGCCTTGGCCACCCTTTCTTCGGGTGTGGATGTGGCCCCACATTCCTACTCAATATAGACTTCAAGAAGTCCCTAAGAATGAAATGGAGTTGGCAAATAAAATGAAACTTGCTTATCATCCGTTATACTAATCTTTTTGCTTACATCATGATAATTATTATTTTCTTCTTCACATTTAGTTTTTCTTTATCCAGAAAGACATGGAAACATTATTTTTAATAATTTGGTACTTCCTTAAACAAAATGTACAGAAGTGAATTAACTTCTTTGTTTGTTTGTTTTTGACATAAGGGTATTACAAATAGGCATCATGATACAATTTTTTTTTATTTTGCTAAATACTATTTTGAATTTTTTGGTTCCTTTTGTATTACTGTATTGTTATGGCTTCATTTCTCCCATAATTGGTCATCTGGCAAAAAGCATTTCTAATTTCCCTTTTCATATTTTGTAAGCTGAAAATCAGTTAACTAAGCATGGTACAGATGTGTACGTAAAGTATCCATAAGGTTATACAAGAGTCCAAGAAGAAAGATGCTCCAACTTTGGGACTGTTTTTGTAGATGCTCATAGGACTTCTCTTTTAAGACCTGGGGTGTGGGCTGGATTGTGGTAACTAGGACAGAAGATTAGGGCAAATTAATTGGAACCACTCCATACTTTGTATCCTGAATGTGCCTCTTATTATGCTTCAAGCATGATTCCCCCATGAGCAGAAACTAGAGGTTGGACTTTTTGTATGTGTGACTTCAGGTAAAGGCAGCTCAGAGAAGGATGAGCAGACTGGAGTTGCAGGAGTTGGTCCTGGAATGAAGATAGTGACTTTTGCCACATCAAATTTCCAATCTATTTTCAAAAGAGGCGTGAATGTGGTAAAGCCAGGATCTGGAAGCCAGGGGAAAAGAGGGAGCAGTCAAGTTGTTATAGAGAAGGTCTCTCAGTCATCAGAGGACAACAAGCATGGAGATCGGATCTGGAGGCAGTGACTTCGAAGATTCCCAAAGAGAGACCTATTATCTGTCAGTAGAGTCAGTTTCAAAGTTAATTTCAGACTCAGCTATAATTTTCCCTGGTTTTGGGCAGTGCAGTAGCTTGAATGATGTACCCCAACAAAAGACACGTTCTTAATCTTAGTCAAAGTTCCTGTGGGAATGAACTCATTTGTAAATAGGACACTTTGAAGAATTATCAGGTAAGGTATGAACTCATATTTTGTGTAGGATCTTATGATATCCTATTTAGGTGCTGCCTAACTGAATCAGGGTGGGCTTTACTTGTTATTACTGGAGGCCTTAAAAATAGAAGACAGAGAAAGCCGCAGGAGGAGATCAAGGACACTGCCATGTGAAAGAGGCAGAGATGCAAGAGAGGGAACCCCAAGGATTATGGCAGACCAGCACCAGAATTCTATAGACTTTGGGAGAAAGATGTCCATGCAGGTGCCTTGATTTGGACTTCTAGCCTCCAAAAGCGTGAGACAATTAATTCTTATTGTTTAAGCCAACCCATTGGTGATATTTGTCATAGCAACTCTGGACAAGTAAGATAGGCAAGAATCAAGAAATACGTGTCAGGACAGTTCTATAATTTAATCCTTAACCAGCACCTGATTAAGGAATAAGAGGCTGGATTGGCCTGTGGTCCAGCCTGGATTGAACAGCCCTCATTCCATCTACATTGTAGTATGATACTTTGTCCTCTAATAAAAATGAGCAGGTTACTGTGGCTTGAGTCTAACTTTCTGAGATATATTCTTGTTTCAAATTAACCTCTATTTCAAATTCACTAATGTGCTCAATGAGGCAGCCACTTAAATTATATCCTGGGAAGGTGTCAGTGCTGATTATGGGGTGATAAAAGCATTGTCTTCCTGACATTCCTTATATGGTGTGATGAATCTTACAACAATCCCTACCTTGCTTGTGGTAATTATACTCATGGATGTGTGTTAGTTTCCTAAGGCTGCTGTAATAAATTATCACAAACTTGATGGCTTAAAGCAACAGAAATGGATTATCTCACAGTTCTGGAGGCCAGAAGTCTGAAACAAGGTGTCAGCAGGGTTCATTCCCTCTGGGGGCTCAGAGAGAGACTGGGCTCTATTCCTCTATTCCAGCTTCTGGTGGTTGCTGGTAATCCTTGACTGTGGCAGTATAATTCCAATCTCTGCCTCTGTCTTCACATGGCGCTCTTCCCTGTTGTCTCTGTGTGTCCAAATCTCCATCTTGTTTCTTTTATAAAGTCACCAGTCACTGGATTTAGGGCCCATCTTAAACCCAGTATGTTTTCATCTCAAGAACCTTAACTAATTACATCTGCAAAAACCCTGTTTCCAAATAACCTCACATTCTGGGCTTCAGGTGGACGTGAATTTGGCAGTGGGGGGTAGGGGATACTATTTAACCCACTACAGGATTTTTACTCGTTTTATTGAGAAAATCCTGGCAGTTATACAGATTTTGCAACCTTCTCTTGATAACAATGATCATCATCAGCAGCATTATGTTCTATCTTATGCAACCACATTGATTATGGTTTCCTAAAAATGGTTCTGATGCCCTTTAAGAATTGGTGTGGATCAGGTTCGTAAGGTACCTTTTGTTACTCTAAGTAATCTAAGAAGGGGGGTGTCTCCTCTTCGAAGTGCAGTATCTACTGGATACATCCAGGTAGTTCCTGTTTGCTTTCTCCTTTTAGGTATAAAGGGGAATACTAGCAGTTTTGGTAGATTTCAAAATCTGGCTTTGAGTAGAGAATGGATCTCTCTGCTTCATGTGCAAAGAGTTAGCCCTGAGGGTGTTTTTGAGAATCTTGGAGGTTGAAGGTGTCTCTGACATCAAAGCTTGCATTTGCTCAGTCATGTCAAGTTCTTTGCTTCCCTAGACAGACTGACATCAGGGACTGTGTAGGAAAGGTTTTATAACAAATTGCACTCCTATACCAATGGAAAACCGATGAGCTGGGCTGTAGTACAGTGGCAGTGATTTAGAGCTAGAAATGTGATGCACATCATTAGGGTGTAAGTGCCAAATTTTTAATTACTTGGATGTTATACATTTCCCAAGGTAAGCCCCCTCTCTGCACTCTTATAGTCTTAACAATTGAATAAGGTCTTTGATTCCTACATTGCATAGGCTATTTACTCTCTCTAGATTTTTTTCTCATTCCAGTATTGAATACAACTGTTAGTTGACAGAACAAAAAACTTAAATAATTAGAAGCTAGATAAGGTAGGCATGACATGAGTTGCCAAACCCTGGAATTAACATCTAAGTGAAGATTACAATTTTGGCAAATGCTGTATCTTAAATTAAAATGAAAAACTTATATTCTTCCAGAAGATAAAGATGAACAATAAAAGAAAGAGAGTTTTTTAGAGATGCGTTGTTTGTAGATATCTTCCACAGCACTCACAGGCTTAGTGAGCTGAGTGTTGCCCCCTGAGTCTGGCTCTATCTCAGGAGGCCCATCTCTTCATGGCTCCAAATTCTTCCTTTCCAAATGGCCAAAAAGGGAGCAAAAAAACCTGAGCCATGGATAAATGGTCTCATGGGGGCAGTGTGCTCCTCAAACAATGGAATATAGAATATACTTTACAAAGGTCTACAGCACATTGATAGATAGGATAATTACTGACCAGAGCTGTGAAATTTTTTTTTTTTTTTTTTTTTTTTTTTGCTGCACTGTCCCTCTTTTCTGGTTCTGACCCTCCCCAGCCTTTGGTGTCTGCTGCTCCTCCTTCCCTTCATCAGCTTCCTAGGACTAAGGCACTATTTGCCTTCCTTGGTCCACGTGTAGGCTTAGATCTAGAATTTCACTGCTGCCAGCTCCTTGCTAATCATTGTTGCATGGCCAAGGACTCACCAGGGCGGCTATGAATAATTGATACTCAAAATCAACAGGGCAAATTTATCATTTGTTTGTTTCTTAACATCAATTTCCCTTATCCCACACCAAAAATATCACCAAATAAATCAGGATATAAACACTCCCTGTAAAGAGATACTGTTTACCAAATCAGGCAAACTTTTGACATGCCTGGATCCTGGACCATCATCTTGTCATTTATCATAGACAGTTTATTTTCAGGAAAAGATTAAGCATATTTTTTCCAATATTTGTACCATGGAGTTAGTATTTTCTCTTTGGCAATTTTAGAGTTTATGTGCAATGTCTTTAAAACTAGAAAACAATATTCAGAGAGAGACAAAAATGATTCCGTTCTTATTACTGCAATAAAAATAATAATACTTTTAGTTGTGTATTTTAATGACCAATTCAGATTGTTATAAGCTGCTTTAGTTGAGCTGCCCCTAAAATACGGAACATATTTAACAAATGTTTATTTCATATTTCTGGTAATATTTTGTGACCACTTGCCAGACTTCATGCTTCTGCAAGCAAAGGTATTTTGTTTTTCTCAAGCCCAAGTAAGAACCTTGGCTTCAGGGATAGTCTAATCCTCCTTGAGAGAATTTGGCTATACAAGCTCTCTTGTCTTGGTGAGGTACAGTTCCAAATTGTTTGTTTTATTTCATTGTGCCAATTCCATGCAGTGTAAGTACCAATTTACTTTTAGAGTAGATTTCTTTGATCTTAGTTATTTTTGTAATATTATAATAAAAGAATTACTGGAAACATACATTGGATGTCACACATCCAAAGAAGATAGTATGTATTTCATACTGACATTTTGTTTTTATACTAACAGATGTTAAAATCTGTTCTCTAACTGGTCACTAATATAGTTGTTTAAGGAACAAATAATCTGACTTAATTTGGGGGAACTAATGTGGACAAAGTGACTTCTAAGAATTTTAAAAAAGATTGAGATGTAAATCAGGAGTGAGAGGCAGACAAAACACTGCAGATGGAGGGAATGTGTTTGACCATATTTGGTAATATTTGGTGGATACATAATTATTGTGGAGATTTGAACCAGTATGTGATAGGTGATAGACATTTGATTCAAGAAAGTTCTGCTGTTAAGTAGAGGAATCTACTGGGTAATATAAGCTTTGAGGAGAAAAAATGACTTTAAATTCATCCAAAAAAAGTAAGATAGACTCTAAAGACAAATGCATTCCAGATTGTTTAAAATTTTGAAAGGGAAAAAAATTTAAATAGAAGGACTGGCAGCAAATATAAGTGAATAATTATTTAACCTTAATATAGGAATGGGATATCTGGACATAACGTAAATGACAAAAATCATAAGGGAAAAGGTTTATATATTTGAAGCCAAAAATTCTTAAAATTTCCATTTGGTAAAATAGTTAAAAACAAGCAATAACCTATGAAAATTGTTTGTTATATTTATGATTGACAAAGGGTTAATATAGGCAAACATGATGCATTTTTTCCCCTAGACTTTTATTTCTTTTTCCTTTACATGAGATGTTCTTCTGTGCTTCTTCACCCAGCTGATTCTTAGTTGTTCTTCAATCCCAGCTTAAATCTTACTTCCTTGGATGTTTTTTCCTAAACCCCTAATTGTTTAAATCTCTGGCCTCTCTAGATGTACAATTTTGGTGCCAAAGAATTATTTATCACCACATGACACCATCACAATTGTTAATGGATAATTTCTTTACTGGACTCTAGGGGCGAGAGGGAAGGGACCATGTTTCATATTTACCATGGGATCTGCAGCTCCTAGCACATATTACCCAGCATATAGTAAATCCTCAATAAATAGTATTTGCCATTGAAATGAATGACTGTTTTAAGAGCTCATTATGAGCTAGTAGATGAAGGACCATATTAGGCAATTCACAAAGGAAAACATGCAAAAGTGCCAACCATGGTAATGTGCACTGTGTTGCTTCAGTAATAATCAAATAAATGCAAATGAAATCACATATATATATGTATATCTATCTATAATCAATCTATCTGTCTTTCTATCTATCTAAAATTTTGCATGTATGTATTCCTTGTCAGAACATCTAAGAAAATGTTAATGTCATCAATTCTTGTGAAAATGTGATAAAGCATATATCTTATAAATTTCTCCTGGTAGTAACTTCAATTGGTACAAATTTTCTGTAAGAATGGAATATCATTCACCCAGAAATTTGTATTAGTAAAATACGTTTTTAATTGAACAGAGGTGCATGTAAATTGATGCTTCTGACAACATTATTTTATAATAGTAAAAAAAAAAAAAAAAAAAAAAAGCAGGAAACAAACTAAATAGTTATCAACAAGGGATTATTTTCAAAATCTAGGCACAACCATCCAAATATTGCTATGTTATCTCCACAGTTATGAAAAATATATGCTATATTTAGTGTCATTGAAATAAAGATATACCCACCTTATAGTTTAATTGAAAATAGGCTAACATGCAATAATAATTCACCACAAGAACCTTAATAATCACATTTTAAGACATTATTATTTCTTAAAAATCACAGTTTAAGAAATCACCACATACAAAGTAAACTTAATAATCATTAAAATTTGGAGAATCTAAAAAAGGGCTTGGCTTATATGAAATACATTTCAGGAATGTTAGTTTTGGAAGAGGAAGAGCCTAAAGATTTACAAGGAAAATAAATTTGTTGAACCTATTCTGGAAAGATAAATAAGAAGTGTCCTGGAATCAGGTTGGGTAATGTGGAAACAAGACAATTAATTTCAAGGATCTTTAGTTTCAATGTTAGAAACTCTGCTCAAATTCTTTCCTCAGACAATGATGGGAAAATTAACCTATTTTTATTAAGAAAGCTCTTATGACCATCTCTAGTATCAATTGGGGTAAATAAATATAAATTGAAATGCAACAGCTGTAACATTCCAGTTCAATTCATTTTACCAATATATGAACTATTTATCTTTTTTTCATTTTCACCTTATTTGCAAAGGGTCTCTTAGCATGAAGGAAGGTTTGTTTATTCCCTGTGCTATACAGCCCCATGTTCTATCTTCTAACATTCCTTCTACTAACACACACAACCCAAAACTTTCTTTTTCAACCACATTCACAAATATAATACAGGGCTGTTAATTACACTCACAATAATGTGCTATCATCACCAGTATCTATTTACAAACATTTACAATCAACCCAAATAGAAATTCTGCACAAATTAAGCATCAGTTCCCCTTTCTCTACCCCAATTCAATCCCCTGGTGACCTATATTCTATATTCTAACTCTGTAAGATTGCTTACTATAATTAGTTTGTATCAGTGAGATCATATATTTATCCCTTTGTGTCTGGATTATTTCACTCACAATAATGTCTTCAAGGCTCTTCCATGCTGCAAAATGCATCAGGACTCCATTTCTTTTTAAAGCTGAATGATATTCCACTGTCTTTATACACTAAATTTTTAAAAACCATTCTTCAGTTGATGGACACTTTTTAATGCTGAATAGTATTCCATTATACATACATACCACATGTTATTTATCTGTTCATCAGTTGATGGACATTTGGGTTGTTTCCGTCTCTGGGCAATTGTGAATAATGCTGCCATGAACATCTGGGTGCAAATGTCAGTTCTTTGGGGTATATACCTAGTAGCAGGATTGTTGGAACATATGGCAATTCTATACTTAGCTTCCTGAGGAACTGCCAAACTGTCTTTCATAGCAACTGCACTATTTTGCACTCCCTCCAGCAATGAATGAGTGTTCCTATTTCTCCATATCTTCTCCAACACTTTCAGTTTTGTTTTTTTATTTATAGCCATTCTAGTAAGTGTGAAATTATATCTCACTTTGGTTTTGATTTGCATTTCCCAAATAGCTAGTGATGTTGAGCATCTTTTAATGTGCTTTTTAGTCATCTGTATTTCCTCTTTGGAAAAATGTCTATTCAAGGTTTTTTGCCCATTTTTTAAACAGGGTCATTTGTATTTTTACTGCTGAGTTTTAGGACTTCTTTATATATTCTGGATATTAAACCCTTATCAGATAGGTGGTATCCAAATATTTTCTCCCATTAAGTAGGCTGCCTTTTTACTTTCCTGACAAAGTCCTTCATAGCAAAAAAGTTTTTAATTTTGATGAGGTCCCATTCATCTATTTTTCCTGCTGTTGCTTGTGCTTTGGATGTAAAGTCTAAGAAACCATTAACTACCACAAGACCTTGAAGAGGCTTCCCTACATTTTCTTCTAGGAGTTTTATGGGCCTGGTTCTTATATTTAGATCTTGGATTCATTTTGAGTTAATTTTTGTGTAAGCTGTGATATAAGGGTCCTCTTTCATTCTGTTGCATATGGTTGTCCAGTTTTCCTAGTACCATTTGTTGAAGAAACTTTTGTGTCCCAGTTGAGTAGACTTGGCAGCCTTGTTAAGTATGTATTGGCCATAGATGTGAGGGTTTATTTCTGAACCCTCAATTTGATTCTATTGATCAATATAGTTATCTTTATGTCAGTACCATGATGTTTTGACTGCCGTAGCTTTGTAATTTGCTTTAAAGTCAGGAAGTGTGAGTTCTCCAACTCTTTCTTCTTTTTAAAGATGTTTTTGGCTATTCAGGGCCCCTTACCCTTCCAAATAAATTTGATAATTGGCTATCCATTTCTGCAAAATAGGCTATATGAATTTTGATTGGAATTGTGTAGAATCTGTAAATAAATTTTAGTAAAATTGACAAGTTAAAGATATTTCACTTTTCAGTACATGAACATGAAACATCCTTCCATTTATTTAGGTCTTTGATTTCTTTTAGCAAAGTTTTGTAGTTTTCTGTGTAAAAGTCATTTAAATCCTTGGTTAAATTCATTCCTAGATATTGGATTCTTTTAGTTGCTGGTATAAATGGAATTTTTTCTTGACATCCTCCTCAGATTGCCCATTATTATTGTATAGAACCTCTACTGATTTTTGTATGTTGCTCCTGTAGCCTGCCACCTTGCTGAATTTATTTATTAGCTCTAATAGCTTTGTTGTTGATTTTTTGGGACTTTGTACTTATAGGATCATGTCATCTACAAATAGTGAAAGTTTTATGTCTGTCTTTCCAATTTGCATGCCTTTAATTTTTATTATTTTATTTATTTATTTATTTTTCCTAAAGGCTCTATGGCTCTACCTACAACTTCTAGCACAATGCTGAATAATGATGGTGATGTGGACATCCTTGTCTTGTTCCAGATCTTGGAGGGAAAGCTTTCAGTTACTCACCATTGAGTATGATGTTAGCTGTGAGTTTTTCATACATGCCCTTTACATGTTGAGGAAGTTTCCCTCTATTCCTAGTGTTCTAAGTGTTTTCATCAAGAAATGATTCTGGATTTGTCAGAAGGCTTTTCTGTGTCAATTGAGATGATCATGTGATTTTTCCCCTTTGATTTGTTCATGTCGTATATTACATTCAATGGATTTCTTATGTTGAGCCACCCTTGCATGCCTGGGATAAAACTTACTTGACCATGGTGTATAATTCTTTTAATATGCTCCTGGATTCGATTTGAAAGCATTTCGTTAAGATTTCTGCATCTCTATTCACTGCAGAAATTTGTAATTTCCTTATAATATCTTTATCTGACTTTAGTTTTAGGGTGATCTTGGCTTCATAGAATGAGTTAGGTAATGTCCCCTCTTCTTCAGTTTTTTGGAAGAGTTTGAGCAGAACTGATATTAATTATTCTTGGAATGATTAGCAGAATTCACCTGTGAAGCCATCTGGTCCTGGGCTTTTCTCTGTTGGCAAGTTTTTGATGACTGATTCAATGTCTTTACTTGAAATTTGTCTGTTGAGGTCTTCCATTACTTCTAGAGCCAGTGTAGGTTGTGCATTTCTTAGAATTTGTTCATTTCATCTAAGCTATCTAATTTGTTGGCATACCATTGTTAATAGTATCCTCTTATGATCCTTTTTATATCTGAAGGATCAGTAGTACTGTCCCCCCTCTCATTTCTGATTTTAGTTATTTGCATCTTCTCTCTTTTTTTTTTTCCTTTGTCATTTTAGTTAAGGGTTTGTCAATTTTATTTATCCTCTCAAAGAAGCAACTTTTGGTTTTGTTACTTCTATTTTTTTTCTCAATTTCATTTATTCTTGCTGCAATCTGTTATTTCTTTCCTTCTAGTTGCTTTGGGATTATTTTTCTGTTGTTTTTCTAGTTTCCACAGGTGTGCAGTTAGGTCTTTGATTTGAGATCTTTCTTTTATAGTGTATGCATTTAGTGCTAAAAGTTTCCCTCCCAGCACTGCCTTCACAGCATCCCATAAATTTTCACATGCTGTGATCTTGCTTGCTTGCTGGGAGAGAAAGGGGTACTCTCCCAGCAAGCAAATATAGCAAATATAGCTAAACTGAGCTCCAACTCCTCATAATCAACAAATGTGGACTGCTGAATACAAGCTACAAACCCCCAACAAGCAGACAGAGGCTTTTAGTGATGAGTGACTTTAAAACACCAGAAGATTCATCTGTCCCAGGAGGGGGAGCCCCAAAGACTAAGTGTTACCTCTGGCTGACGAATGAAACTGGAAGGCCGTGTACTGGCTCTAAAAGGGGGCTTTCTGTCTCTTTCTCTCTCTCACCATGAGGGGCTCAGAGGAGAGAGCTGCAACCATTTTCAGTTTGCAGCGCTCTGACCCAGACAGGGGTGGAGATAACAGAGCCAGAGAGACTATTCAAATGCCGAAGATAACCCACTAGGTTAGAAGGAGGGGCCCAGCTTTCCCTTCAGAACCAGACCCCAGAGCCTGGGGGAAAACAGCCAAACCAGAAATTGAAGGGGCCACATCTCTACACCAATCTGGAGTGACAGGCTGACAGGCGCCACCTGCTGGGCAGGTTAGGAAAAGCACAGCAACTGGAGATTTCACAGGAAAGTCTGTCATTCTTCTAACATACACACTGAATATAACCCCATTCTGAGACCTGAACCCGTTCTGGTCTGGGAAAATCTGACTGGGGTAACCAAGGGAACCAGAAGCCTAGAAAACAGAAAACTACAATCCATTCTAGGAAAAACAAAGATATGTCCCAGTCAAAGGAACAAACTTACACCTCAATCAAGATATAGTTGAGATATTTTTTCACATTAATGAAACAATCTATTAAAGATTTTCAAAGAAATACGCTAAATCAAATCAAAAACCAAATCAATGAGTTCAGAGAAGATATAACAAGAGAGATGAAGGCTGCAAAGAAAACACTGGGTGAACATAAGGTACAAATCGAAAGTGTGAAAAAACAACTGGCAGAATCTATGGAAATGAAAGGCACAACATAAGAGATGAAAAACACAATGGAGACATACAACAGCAGATCTCAAGAGGAAGAAGAAAACATTCAGGAACTGGAGAACAAGACACCTGAAATCCTACACGCAAAAGAACAATTAGGGAAAAGAACGGAAGAACAAGAGTAACATCTCAGGGAATTGAATGACAACATGAAATGCTTGAAGGTACATGTCATGGGTGTCCCAGAAGGAGAAGAGAACAGAAAAGGGGCAGAAGCAATAATAGAGAAAATAATCCATGAAAATTTCCCATCCCTTATGAAAGACATAAAATTACAGATCCAAGAAGCGCAGCATACCCCAAACAGAATAAATATGAATAGACATACACCAAGACACTTAATAATCAGATTCTCAAATGTCAAAGATAGAGAATCCTGAAAGCAGCAAGGGAAAAGTGATCCATCACATACAAAGGAAGCTTGATAAGACTATGTGTGGATTTCTCAGTAGAAACCATGGAGGCCAGAAGGAAGTGTTGTGATATATTTAAGACACTGAAAGAGAAAAATCACCAACCAAGAATCCTATATCTGGCAAAACTGTTCTTCAACAACGAGGTAGAGTTTAAAATACTCTCTGACAGACAATGATAGATTGTGAACAAGATACCTGCCCTACAGGAAATACTAAAGGGAGCACTACAGACAGATAGAAAAAGACAGGAGTGAGAGGTTTGGAGCACAGTTTTGGGTGATGGTAGCACAGCAATGTAAGTACACTGAACAAAGATGACTGTGAGTACAGTTGAAAGAGGAAGGTTAGGAGCATGTGGGACACCAGAAGGAAAGAGAAAAGATAAAGACTGGGACTGCATAACTCAGTGAAACCTAGAGTGCTCAAAAATTGTGATAAAATACACAAATATGTTTTTACGTGAGGGAGAACAAATAAATGTCAACCCTGCAAGGTGTTAAAAGTAGGGTGGTATTGGGGAAAAATACAATTAATGCAAACTAGAGACTATAGTTAACAGAAACATTGTATTATGCTTCCTTTAATGTAACAAAGGCAATATACCAAATCTAAATGCCTTTAAGAGTGGGACATAAGGGAGATATATGGGACTGTTGGCATTGATGTTGTCTGACTCTTTTATTCTACTTTAAGTTAACACTGTTTTTCCTTTTGTTGCTTTTTAGCTGTCATTTTTTTTTTTTTGTTTCTTTTTCTTTTGTCTCTCTACCTTCTTTGATTCTTTCTCCTTCCTTGTTGGAGAAATGGAGATGTCCTTATATAGATAGTGGTGATGGTGGTGAATACATAAATATATGACTATAGAGAGAGCCATCAATTGTTTACTTAGGATGGAAAGTATGGTAGGTGAACAAAACCGTCTTAAAAAAAAAACAGATTGATGAAGAAACCTTGAGGGCACTACATTGAGTGAAATAAGGTAGACAAATAAGGACAAATATTGCATGGTCTCAATGATACGAACTAATTATAATATATAAACTCATAGACATGAAATATAAGTTACCAGGATACGGAATGAGGTTAAACAATGGGGCTCAGTTGCTTATTATGAGCAGAATGTTCAACTAGGGTAAATTTAAGTGTCTGGGAGTGGACAGAGGTGATGGTAGCACATTACTGTGAGAATAACTAACAGTGCTGAATAGTGTGTGAATGTGGTGGAAAGGGGAAGCTTATAGTCACATATATCACTAGAAGGAAAGGTGGAGGTTAAAAGATGGGAATGTATAAAACAGTGACTCTTGTGGTGGACAATCTCTGTGATTAACTAGAAATATTAGAAATCTCTTTCATGAACCAGAATAAATGTATGACACTATAACTAGAAGTTAATAATAGAGGGGCATATAGGGAAAGTATACCTATTACAAACTATGTACTATAGTTAGTAGTATTGTAACATTCTTTCATCAATAGTAACAAATGTACTATACCAATATAATGAGTCAGTAATGGAGGGGTATGGTTAGGGGTATGGCAGCATTTGAGTTTTCTTTTTTTTGTCTTTGTTTCTTTTCTGGAGTAATGAAAATGTTCTAAATATCAAAAAAAAAATAATTGTGGTGTTGGATGCACAGCTGTATGATGGCACTGTGGACAACTGATTGTGCACTTTGGATCTTTGGATAATTGTATGGTATGTGAACAATCTCAATAAAATTAAAAAAAAAAAAACACAACCTTTACTCTGGTTTACCTTAGTTCTAATCAAGTCCATTTCATTCATATCTGTAATTGAAGTCTGATCTTTTTTCAGCTTTTTTAACATTTGCTGTATGGGGTAATGCTGACATTCATAGTTGCCAAACTCTGACTCTGAGTCTCAAGTGACACACAGATACCCAAAGTTACAGGGACTGACCAAGTTATACACAAATAGTTCAGCATCTCAGAATTTAGAGTTAACCACTACAACTCATGAGTGGATGTGACAACTGTAAGAGCTTACAATCTAGGAACCTTTATCATAAGCCTTCCACTGATAACCTATACTCTCAGATTGAATTCTCACAGTTTGCCCATTATAGTTAGTCTATATTAGTGAGGCATTATAATGTTTATCTTTTTTGATTCTCGCTTCTTTCACTCAACATACTGTCCTCAAGGTCCATCCATCTAGGTATATACTTCACAGCTTTATTTCTTCTTGCTGCCGCTCAGTATTCCATTGTTTGTACACACTACAGTTCACCATTCTGTTTATCAATCAATGTACCCTTAGGCCACCTCCACCCACTGCATATTGTGAATATGGCTGCCATAAACACCAGTGTGCAATGTTCACTCACATCCCTGCTCTCAGTTCTTCTAAGTATATACCTAATAATGGGTTTGCAGGACCATATGGCAACCCCATAGTTAGCTTCCTGTGGAACCACCATACTGCTGTCCAGATGGGCTGTGCCATTCTACTTCCCCACCAATAGGAAATAGGTACATCCCTCTCTCCACATCTTATCCAGCACTTGTATCCCTCTGTTTATTTTTTTAACAATTTTATTCACACACCATACAATGCACCCTAAGTAAACAATCAATGATTCCCAGTATAATCGCATAATTATGCATTCACCACCACAATCTATATGAGGACATTTCCATCTCTTCCCAAAAAAAAACAGGAAAGGGAGGAAAAAAATTAAGAATAAAAATACAAAAGATAGATGAAAAATAAAAATAAAATACAATGAAAAGTTCAGAAAACATCACTACCACCGAAAATCCCATATCACTCCCTTATATCCCCCTTTTATAGACATTTAGCTTAGATATGTTGCCTTTGTTAAATTTAATAGAAGCATCTTACAATGTTATTGTTAACTACAGGCTCTAGTTTGCATTGATTGTATTTTTCCTCTATACTATCCAATTTTCAACAGCTTGCAATGTTGACATTCATTTGTTCTCCCTCATTTAAAAACATTCTTGTATTTGTACATTTAGTCACCATCATTGACCACTCTAGGCTTCACTAAGTTATACAAACCCAGTATTTATCTTCTATCTTTACTTCAGGTGTCATACATGCCCTTAGCTTTCCTCTTTCAACTGTACTGACACTCATCTTTGTTTGGAGTACTTACAATATTATGTTACCATCACACACTATTATGCTATCCATTCCATTTCTGGATCTATGCAATCAATCCTCTTGAACCTTCTACACTCCTTCAGCATCAAATGCCCGATCTCTAACCTCTTTCCATCTCCTGATAACCTGTGTTCTCAACCATCAAATTTTGCTCATCAATGTTAGTCCATATTAGCGAACCCATACAGTACCCGTCCTTTTGTTTCTGGCTAATTTCACTCAACATAATGTCTACTGTCTACCATTTTTTCTTTTGTATTTCATGTCATATCTTATTTTATTTTTATTTTTTCCCCTGTCTCTCTTTTTACCCTTACTAATAGTCTTCATTTCTACACTCTTTTCCAAACCTCTCTCTCCTCTCTTTACTTATCTGCCTGTAGTGCTTCCTTCTTGTAGAGCAGGTATCTTATTCACAAACTCTCTCAGTGTCTGATTGTCTTAAAATATTTTAAACTCTCCCTCATTTTTAAAGGACAGTTTTGCTGGATATAGAATTCTTGGTTGGCAGTTTTTCTCTTTCTGTATCTTAAATATATCATACCACTGCCTTCTTTCCTCCATGGTTTCTACTAAGAAAGCTGCACATAGTCTCATTGAGTTTCATTTGTATGTGATGGATCTCTTTTCTCTTACTGCTTTCAGAATTCTCTCTTTGTCTTTCACATTAGATAATCTGATTATTAATTGTCTTGTAGTAGGACTACTTGGATCTATTCTGCTTGGGGTATGGTCTGCTTCTTGGATCTGTAATTTTATGCCTTTCCTAACAGATGGGAAATTTTCAGTTATTACTTCCTCCATTATTCTTTCTGCCCCTTTTCCCTTCTCTTCTCCTTCTGGGACACCCGTAATATGTATATTCCTGTGCTTCATGTTGACATTCAGTTCCGAGACCCTGCTCATTTTTTTCTATCCTTTTCCCTATCTGTTTTTTGTGTGTAGGATTTCAGATATCCTGACCTCCAAGTCATGAATGCTTTGTTCTGCCACTTCAAATCAGCTGTTGTACGTCTCCATTGTGTTTTTCATCTTTTCTACTCTACCATTCATTCCCATAAGTTCTGCCAATTGTTTTTTTAAACTTTCAAGTTCTTCCTTATGTTTGCCCAATATCTACTTTATATCCTTCATCTCTTTTGCCATATCTTCCCTCAACTCATTGATTTCATTATTTGAATTGATTTATGAGATTTGATTAATAATCAGCTGTTTCAATTTCTGTATTTCAGTGAAGTGCAAGTTTGTTCCTTTGACTGGGCCATATTTTCACTCTTCCTTGTGTGATCTCTAATTTTCTGTCACCCAGGCATCTGGTTTCCTTGATTAGTCCTATTAGTTTTTCCCAGATCAGATGGGCCCAGGTCTCAGGAGGAGGCTGTATTCAGTATCAAGTTTCCCTGAGGGTGAGACCCAGCAGATTGCCTGACTTTCCTGTGAGGCCTCTAGTCTCTGTGCTTTTCCTATCCTTCCCAGCAAGTGGTACTTGTTAGCCCACAGTCCCCTTAATTCTCAGTGGGACCTGTTACAGCCAGGGACTGTGGGTGTCAGAAGCCAAGCTTAAGCTGTTTCTGTTTTGTTTTTTGTTTTTTTTTTTTTTTAATTTCCCACCCAGGCCCTGGGGTCTGAGTTCTTTGGGGAGGCCCGCTTCTTGAGCTAGGCCCTGCCTCCACCCCTTTTTAGGGAAGATAAGCCCTTTAGGGATTTTTATCCTATACTTAAGTTTTTCCAATGAATCTCCATAACTCCACCCTTGCCTTGGTCAGTACTGACAAATGAAAATGCCTGAGGCTTTCTCTAATGAGCTGCTTAGAATGAGAGAGAAAAAAAGGGAAAAAAGCAAAAAGTCCCATTTTTGGAGACAGTCCTCAGCCCTCCAGTGCACTAGAACCACAGTTGCTACCCAGTTCTGTGTATCCCTTTTCTTGAGACACATCCCTTTTCCAGTATTCTGAGCTCAGCAGACTCCAAAAGCCTCTGTTTTTATTTATTTATGCATTTTTTCCATCATCCCTGCCTCCTCTGCCAGGATAAACTCCTGAGTTCCTTTCATTTTTGCTCCAGATTTATATGTGCTCATAGCATGTATTCAGTAGTCCATATTTGTTAATTGAGACTGCAGTTGGCACTTGGTTGAGCTACATTCCCTTGCTCCTGGCAGGGACTGCTTCTTTCTCCCACAGCGAAGTTTTGCAACTCAGCCTGCCATGCTGGTGAGGGATGTGCACCAGCTCCACAGTTTGGGGGGCTTTACTTATAGTTCTATGCTGCAATTTCAGCTGTTCCACACATTTTTCTGACTGGTGTACAATGTTGTCCAGTCACAGATGTTCCCTCATCAGTTGTTCCAGACTATTTTCTAGTTGTTCCTGGATATTTACTAGTTTCTCTAGGGGACTAACTAAATTCCACACCTCCCTATGCTGCTATCTTGTCCCACCTCAATCAGTGTCTTTTAATGGGGAGTTTAATCATTAACATTCAATGCTATTATTGTAAATGCAGTACTTCAACCATTTTATCCTTTGGCTTTTATATGCCATATCTTATTTTTTCTCTCCTTTTACCCTTTCAGTTACTCTTACTGGTAATCTTCATTTCTACACTCTACTCCAAGCCTTTCTCTCCTCTTGTCTTTTGTTTTGCCAGCCTACAGGATTCCCTTTAGTATTTCTTTTAAGGTATGGCTCTTGTTGATGAACTCTCTCAGTTTCTGTTTATCTGTGAATATGTTAAACCCTCCCTCATTGTTGAAGGAATTCTAAATGAGCAAGATCTCACCATCACACAGATACTAGGAATTATGAATACGAGTAATGTCATACTGCCTGCTCTGTATATGTATATAAAATATTTTCATGTGGACTTGACATCCAAGAATCTAAAGACTTTAAATTAACATTTGTTTCCTTCTATGCGGTTGAAACTCGCCACTTAGAATTCTTGGCATTTGAATTTTCTGATTTCTTAGATTTCTTATTTTCTACTACTTGTTTATCACATATTTTCCATTTCCCCTTTATCCAGACAAGGACTTTTTCTTTCTTGTTTACTGCTCTGTGTCAACACATAATACAGCATATAGTCGGCAAAATGAATAAAAGAGCAATTGAATGAAGGAATGTGCCAAAATAGTTAGCTATTTAGACAAATTAGATGTTTCAAGCCTTGCTCATGTACTGTCTGATACATTCATCAGTATGCTCCTATATGCTACTGTGCTGGTTTGAATGTATTATGTCCCCCAGAAAAAGCCATATTCTGTGATGCAATCTTGTGGAGCAGACATATTAGTGGGGATTAAGTTGGAATGGTTCGATTAGGTTGTTTGCATGGACATGCACCCCACCCAACTGTAGGTGATACCTCTGATGAGATAATTTCCATGGAGCTGTGGCCCCACCCATTCAGGGTGGGCCTTGATCAGTGGAGCCATATAAATGAGCTGACAAACAGAATAAACTCAGTGCAGCTGTGAGTGATGTTTTGAAGAGGAGCTACAGCCAAGAGGGACACTTTGGAGAAAGCACAGGAGCTGCAGATGAAAGACAGTTTGAAGATGGCTGTTGAAAGCAGACTCTTGCTCCAGAGAAGCTGAGAGAGGACAAATACCCCAAGTCCAAATAAGAGTGATATTTTTGAGGAACTGCAGCCTAGAGAGGAATGTCCTGAGAGAAAGCCACTTTGAAACCAGCACTTGGAGAAGACACCAGCCACGTGCCTTCCCAGCTAACAGAGGTTTTCCGGAAACCATTGGCCATCCTCCACTGAAGGTACCTGAT
This sequence comes from Choloepus didactylus, assembly GCF_015220235.1. Taxonomy (NCBI): domain Eukaryota; kingdom Metazoa; phylum Chordata; class Mammalia; order Pilosa; family Megalonychidae; genus Choloepus; species Choloepus didactylus. Next base: position 24,098,902 of record NC_051308.1, read on the forward strand.
TGCTAATGTGTTACCTTGGACACTTTATGGCCTTAAGACTGTAACTGTGTAAGCAAATAAACCCCCTTTTATAAAAGCCAATCCATCTCTGGTGTTTTGCATTCTGGCAGCATTAGCAAACTAGAACAGACCCTAAATAAATGTTTTTGTTCCCTTGAAGCTCAGTATTCTGACATTCAGTTGACACTTTTTAAAAAAAAATGTACGCCCCAAACCTTTTTCACTATCTCAATGGGGAACAGAGTACACTGCATGATGTTAGACTTCTTGCTCTGAAAATGCAGTTATGATGTCCAGGAGCATGCCACAAGCAGGGAAATAATTTAGATATCCTAGAGCCTATGATTAGCACTTACATGAGTATGCAACTGGTTGCTGTCCAGGATAACCAAAATAGTGATAGAATTTGAGCAAAGGAAGTTTCCAGGAATTGCTGAGATGTAGCTAGAACATGGATGGATTGAGAACAGGGCATACAATGATATGTTGAAGCTAGATTCTACAGTTTTGCAAGAGCACATTGGTGTACATCTCCCAACTGAACATTTGGTGATATACATTAGCGGTTTGAAATGGACTATGGTGGAAGTATTTGCACCATGCAAATAGGCAACTTCTACAAATCAGGACTTATTTTCTCAACCAGTCTACTGTTAAATAGCATACCATTGAGGGGGTGTCACTTTAGGAAACAACAATATTCTTCTGTGCTAAAGTCAGATAAGTAAATAGAAAACTGAATAATCAGGAGTGTAAAATAAAGGATGGGTAGGACAGGAATGAAAGTGGAAAACCAGGAGCTTGGCAGGATAGGGGAAGTTCAAGTACAGGATAGAGAATGTGGTAGGGAGGAATGAGACCTTAAATCAGAGTTGGTAATTGAGAAAGAGGAGAGGGTGGGTAATCTGAAGATGGTTCTGGTGCTCCTTTGGGGCCTCCAAGGAGTAGATGCCAAGGAGGATTTAATGTGCAAGAGATTTACTAGGAGAAACTCCTATGATGGGTGAAAGGGTAGGAACCGGAAGAGCTGGTGAGAGCCTTCAGGCTGTGATAAAGAGATGATACCTGTGAAAGGAGACAGATAAAGGAGGAATAGACAACAAGAGTCCCAGTCTTCAGTGCAGTTCTAAGAAATCTTCAGCCAGGCTAATGGGTGTTCTTGATCCAAAGTACTCCACTGGAGGAGTCCCTCATTCTACAGGCTAACATTGATACCTTTTCCAGGCTCTAACATAGAGAAGTTTAAGAGAAGCTTAGGAGAACCACAGCCTCGGCATGAATGAATGTTGGATCTAGAGAGCAGCAGGTGACACCATCTGCCAATTATGTTTCCCTGTAGCAGTGAGCTGAGTGATTCGTTTACATGCATATGGTACAAACAAAGCATTTTTCCAGATACTAAGTTTCAATGGAGACATTCAGGGTTTTCTTTAGTAATCCCTTCCTACTGCAAAACTCCAAACATTGAGGCTTCTCTCTTATGGGGTTATCTTTAGAAATATTACTATTTCCTTATGGTGGATTTCAGAATCCATTGCAACCTACTGCTTTCCCCAAGACACTGCTGCAGTTATATCCTAGGGCTAGGAACTTGCAGGGCCTTTAATACGGCACCTTTGACTAGTCTCGGCATCTGTGGCTCCCAGTGTTGGTATTTTGGCCTGCCTCTGGAAGTCATGTGTGATTTCTTAAATTTATATATTCAATGTATATTATTAGGTATTGGCTATGTCATAAAATATTTTTCTGAGTCCTCACATTGTGTCCCAATTCTTTGGTTCTGAGTTTGTTTATTCAGGATTGTCCAGCATTCAAGTTGCAGCTACGTTGACATGTTTATTAGCCTCCACCCCACTGCCCAGGTTTATGTTTCCTAAGAGTGAGAAAAGATTGTTTTTCAAACTCCATTTCTCCCTACAGCACATCACATGGATGTGAATGCAGTGGAGATTCTGAAACATTAGTTGATGTACTTCTTTACAGGCTTCACATTTGGGATGCTGGAGACATTTTTATGTTTTGCTTAATATCTCTCTTGTCTTTTCCCATAGTACTTAGTTTAATTTACAAGGTAGTTCCATTAGATGTTTGACCTTTGTTCACAGTTTCATGGACACATAGGAAGGCTGGAGGTCGATGGATATTATTTTAATATATTTTAATATTTGAAATTAATATCTTATCTACCTAACATTTGTAACAGAAATTTCTACATTGCAGAAATCAACTCACTGAACACTGAAATAATTGTTTTATCACTATTGTTTCTTCTAACAGCAAAATGGATACTTTTCTAATGTTCTACATGGGTAAAGAAAAGCATTTATTTTATGTATATAAATAGTGGTAATTTGCAAAATGAGCATCCAAAAGCAGTGTCAGAAGAAGATTCTCCTAGCAGACTTTAACAGAGGCACTTTCTTCTTCTTGTGGCAAGGAGCTTTGCATCAGAATCAGTGAGAAAAGATAATAATTTAGTTCCTAATTACAGCACTAAATATAGCATAGTTTATTTTCTGTTAGGAAAGCATATAATTCAAATTAAAAATAAAATATAATTTTACCTTCTGTTAGCATTTTATCCTGTGTATTTAGAATAATAAAAAGACCATTCTCACTACACAGAATTCCCTCAACATAACCTATTTATTCTTGACAGCTAACAGCAAAAATTTTAATTTTCCATTATATTGCAATGATTTGGCTACATTATTAGTGCTATCATTCCACCTACAAGATATATAAAGGAGAAAACTTAATACAATGGAATTAGCTAGTATTTTTTGTTGTAATTGAGAGTGAAATTGATCCCATTTTAATGCTCCGGAAATTTGTGTATTAAATTTCACTTGGGATTCCATACTCCAGGATATTTTCATTTTCTACTATGTGGGAATGCAAGTAAATTCCTGTTTGATCCTTAACAGAGTCTACTAAATCTTCTAGACAATGCCTCATAGAAATGCTATTGTATGGTTTTTTCATGCTAAAAAGTTGCTTACAATTATTAATAAATCATTATGCCTATATTCAGGTAAACATGTTATACAGTTAATTGAAAGGATTTTTTTTTTCAAGGAAAGCAATGCATTGTAATATTTTTCATAGAGATATTTCTACTTTTGTTAATTCTCTAAAATGCTACATGCCTAACATAAGCATTCTCAAAGGAATTATAAACAATACCAAATATTCAACCCCACCCATTCTAATCTGATGACTAAGAAACAGGATCTTAATCTAAGGTCCAGAAACAAGAATTCAAGAGGTTCATCAACAGAGATGGGTTATTGTCACTAACCTTCAACTGAAATTATTATTTCTTTTCTTTATGAAACAATGAGCCACAGTAATAATAATAGAAGTACATGTGACTTTGTCACCAATAGAAACACAGATACTATGCTCAAATCATATTACAGCTGTTGGGTATATCCTAAAATACCAATTGTGCTAAAATACCATGTCTCTAAATTTATATTAATTAGATTTACAACTAGATTGTTTATGTATAGGATGTATAATGGATTAATAAATACATGTATTACTGTATCCCAAGTTTATTTATATATGTTCAAAAGTATCTCTATATAGACTATATATATGGATATAGGGATATATAACTGATAATTAGCTTCCTTTATTATCTTTGTGTTTTTATCCTACATATTTTAAAAATTCATTTGAAAAGGTATCCATAGGATTCCTTACACTGTCATTGGAACCCAAGTTTCATTAAAAGATAGAAACCCTGCATTTATGTTTATTTTGGCAAGATAGTGAAGGAGAAACTTGGGCTTTCACATGGTAAAACTAAGTAACACCAATGTACTTATCAAAAAATCTTCAGGGACTTGGCAATACTTTTCAGAATAAAGTATAAACTCTTGTCTGGCTTCAAAATCCTTCTCAAAGTGATCCAGACTGACATTTTCTCTTACTCCTTCTCTCAATTCATGTTTTGTTCTGGCCAGCATGTTCCTAAACAACATTTCTCACTTCCTTACTATGAGTTTCCCTCTTGCTTTATTTGTTCTATAGAATGTCACCTTAATCCCTCTCCACTAACCGAAAGTCTACCTCTCCTTCCTGCTTCTTTAAGATAATCTTCCCTCACAACTCAAACCTACATAGACCTCTCTATTCTGTGAATTCAGAGGAGAAAGATAACATTTTGGAAGCTGTAAAAAAGAAGTCAGAAATTATTTAAACTAACCTTTTAATTTTACTTGTGAGGAAATTGAAGTACTCTGTCCAAGTTCAAGTTATGTTTTGTGGAGACCAAAAGTAAATCAGAGAGGGGTCTTAAAGCATGAGGAAAGACGGAACCAGACAGACCCTTTCCCCACCAAAAATTCTGCTTCTATCTGTTTTTATTTTTTGATTGATTTTGCTACTGGAATTTATTTGAAAAATGAGTTTGATTCAAAACACATAAACAAGTCCAAATTTTTTAGTAAACTGTGCTATACCATCCTGACTCAATATCTAAACTAACTATTCATAATCTACAAAAACTATTTGGCATTTAATTATACCCTGAATTGATCATATCTTGTTTTGTTATTTTATATTTAATTTGATATGATTTCCCAACCCAACTGAATGGTAAGCAAATAAGTGAGAAACAGACATTATTTTATGTGCACAAAAAAGGTTTCAGTAAGAACGTTTTTGGGTAAAGGAATATATGCATGAATGAAAGTATGAATGAATTCTTGCATTAAAAAACCTTGCTTAAGTCTTTTTATTACCTTCTGAAATTAGGATGAATTTTCCTACTACAGGTATCAAAAATGGGAGGAAAATGTCATTCTGTTCTCTTTGGACTGAGTAATTTTAAAAGATATGAAAACTTCCACATAATAAAATGAAAAATCACATAATATGTTTTCTAAGTCATATTAAATGCAGCCAGCCTAGTTACTGTTCCGGTTTGCTAGTGCTGCCTTTATGCAAAATACCATAAATGGATTGGATTTTATAAAGGGAGTTTATTTGTTTACAAACTTAGTCTTAAAGCCATGAAGTGTCCAAGGTAAGGCATCAACAATAGGTACCGTCACTGGAGAAAGGCCATTGGCATCTGGAAACCCTCTGTTAGCCTGGAAGGCACACAGCTGGTGTCTGCTTGCTCCCAGGCTGTGTTTCAAAATGGCATTCTCCAAAGTGTCAGTTTCAGCCTTCAACAGCCATGTTTAAAATGTCTCTTTAAACTGCAGAACCAAGTTCCTTCTGTTTGTGCTCTTACATAGGGCTCTAGTAAACAAATCAAGGCCCATGCTAATGGGCAGTACCACACCTCCATGGAGAGTATCTAATCAGCGTTATCACCTACAGTTGGGTGGGTCATATCTCCCAGGAAACAATCCAATCCAAAGATTCTAACCTAATCAACACTAATACATCTGCCTCCACAAGACCGCATCACAGATAATGGCGTTTTGGGAGCCATAATACATGCAAACCAGCACAGTTACCCACCAGCTATCGTTATCAAAAATTCCAATATCAATCCTTTTAGGGATTGTTATAGTTCACACAGATTGTACCAGAACTTTTGGAGTTATGCTACCCTTCTGATGGAGAATTTCCTTTTGACCATCTTTTGCCTCAGGTTCCAGGGGTGAAAGTAAATTTCTCTTCCTTTCTATACAGAAAATTTAGTCGCTTTCACTTTCTTTCATACCTAGAACTATCAGTCCATATTCAAATATTCATTAATATATTCTACTATTTAACATGAGGTTTGCTTCAGAGACTGTCACTAAGAAACTTGGAAAAAGTAGTAGGGGCTTTAAAATTCTAGTTTTCCCTTATACCCACACCTACACTACTATTGGCAAAAAGAAGTAAGCAGACTAGACATGTACTTTCTTCACATTAATTTTGCTTTCTATTTCATGTAGAGCATAAAATTATCCCTAATGATTGTTACTGTCAGATGTATTTTTTTTTCCTTTCCAAAACACCTTTAACATTGTTTGGAACTTAAGGCCAATGTAACAAGACATGAAACAGATGCTAGTTTGCAATACGTTTACTAGAAAAAGATAAAGAAATTTTCACTCTTGCAGATGGCATGACTGTACACCAAAACAAAATTACAACAATTTCCAAGAGAATCAACTGAAAATGTTACAATTAATGAGTGATTCTATTAAGTTTGATGACAATAGCCTAAATATACAAAAATTAATAGCTTTCCTGTTTATTAGCTGTAACTAATTGGAAAACATAATAGAAAAAAAGATTGCCTTCTCTCAAAGCAGATACAAACACAAGGATATAAAATTAAATGTCTGGGGAAATCTGAAAGACGCTTAGGAGAGCAATATGATTGATATACAGATATAAAACTTTAAATTCTTGGGCTGAAAATTCTTTCTAAATGTATGGCTAATGTGGTATGAATTAAAGTGTTATTGAAATTTTGGAAAATGATTCAGTTTTTTTCCTTGAAAAATGGTAAGCCAAGAACAGATAAAAACATTTTGAAAAAGAATAAAGATAAAATGGTATTTAATGAAATTGTTTTTCTTCCAGGGTCATAGTTGAATTCCATATTCTCATTTTATTTTCATTATGTGGAGCTATATGCCCTGCCTTATTGAACAAAATGTGATTAGAAATATGTGTACAACTTGCATAGTGAAATCTTAAAGGGCCAGTATGCGAGTCACCGATTTCCTTTTTTTCCTACTTCATGGTTGTGGGAGCCCATTTGAAGTTGGAACCCCATAAGCCTAGGTTCCTAAGTGACTAAAATGAGCAGAACCCTCTGGCAACAATATCTTGACATGTATCATGAGCAAGAAATAAACTTTTATTGTTTTAGGTGACTGTTTTTTATGGCAGCAAACCGTTGCCAATCTTGATTGATACAAATCATCCAAACGGAGTACTTCCTTTCAATTAATTAAGGAATTATAATAATATAATAATATGTTGACCAGTGTTGTCTGGGCACAATAATTTACATAGCAAACAAATAATATTAATGACATTCACACACACATAAAATTTGAATATTTCAAAAACATGAAAAACAAGTCAATTTGGGATGAAGTTATTCTTCAGAGAATAATGCTGGATATTTATTTAGAAAAATGATTCCACATCTTAAATCTGTAAAGTAATGAGAGTTAATTTTAACTGAGCACCGATGCTGAGGTTTCTATTCACAATGCTTTACATGTAAGCTTTCATATAACCTTCAGATCACTACATAAGAGATCTAACAATGAGATGCATGTTTCATGTATGAGGAAACTGAAAAACTGAGAGGTATAGTATTTGGTAAAGACCCCACAGCTGACTACTTTAGAAATTAAATTATTGAAAATAACTTCAAAATCATGAGAAGAAGAATAAAACATAACAAATATCATGACAGAAAGAAAATGACTTTGTAAGATTAAAAGCAAGGATAGGGAGGGCGGGGCAAGATGGCGGACTGGTGAGCTGTATGTTTTAGTTACTCCTCCAGGAAAGTAGGTAGAAAGCCAGGAACTGCGTGGACTGGACACCACAGAGCAATCTGACTTTGGGCATACTTCATACAACACTCATGAAAACGTGGAACTCCTGAGATCAGCGAAATCTGTAAGTTCTTGTGGCCAGGGGACCCGCACCCCTCCCTGCCAGGCTCAGTCCCGGGGAAGGAGGGGCTGTCAGCTCCGGGAAGGAGAAGGGAGAACTGCAGTGGCAGCCCTTATCGGAAACTCATTCTACTGATCCAAACTCCAACCATAGATAGACTGAGACCAGACACCAGAGAATCTGAGAGCAGCCAGCCCAGCACAGAGGAGACAGGCATACAAAAAAACAACACAAAAAACTCCAAAATAAAAGCAGAGGATTTTTGGAGTTCTGGTGAACATAGAAAGGGGAAGGGCAGAGCTCAGGCCCGAGCTCAGGCCCTGAGGCGCATATGCAAACCCGAAGAAAAGCTGATCTCTCTGCCCTGTGGACCTTTCCTTAATGGCCCTAATTGCTTTGTCTCTTAGCATTTCAATAACCCATTAGATCTCTGAGGACGGCCCTTTTTTTTTTTTTTTAATCCTTTTTTCTTTTTCTAAAACAATTACTCTAAGAAGCCCAATACAGAAAGCTTCAAAGACTTGCAATTTGGACAGGTCAAGACAAGAGCAGAACTAAGAGAGCTCTGAGACAAAACGCAATAATCCAGTGGCTGAGAAAATTCACTAAACACCACAACTTCCCAAGAAAAGGGGGGTGTCCGCTCACAGCCATCATCCTGGTGGACAGGAAACACTCCTGCCCATTGCCAGCCCCATAGCCCAGAGCTGCCCCAGACAACCCAGTGTGACGGAAGTGCTTGAAATAACAGGCACACACCACAAAACTGGGCGTGGACAATAGCCTTCCCTGCAACCTCAGCTGATTATCCCAGAGTTGGGAAGGTGGAGCAGTGTGAATTAACAAAGCCCCCATTCAGTCATCATTTCAGGAGACTGGGAGCCTCCCTACACAGCCCAGCAGTCCAGAACTGCCCTGGGGGGATGCACTGACCTGTGACATAGCACAGTCATCCCTCAACAGAGGACCCGGGGTGCACAGCCTGGAAGAGGGGACCACTTGCAAGTCTCAGGAGCCATACGCCAATACCAAGGACTTGTGGGTCAGTGGCAGAGACAAACTGTGGCAGGACTGAACTGAAGGATTAGACTATTGCAGCAGCTTTAAAACTCTAGGATCACCAGGGAGATTTGATTGTTAGAGCCACCCCCCCTCCCTGACTGCCCAGAAACACGCCCCATATACAGGGCAGGCAACATCAACTACACACGCAAGCTTGGTACACCAATTGGACCCCACAAGACTCACTCCCCCACTCACCAAAAAAGCTAAGCAGGGGAGAACTGGCTTGTGGAGAACAGGTGGCTCGTGGACGCCACCTGCTGGTTAGTTAGAGAAACTGTACTCCACGAAGCTGTAGATCTGATAAATTAGAGATAAGGACTTCAATTGGTCTACAAATCCTAAAAGAACCCTATCAAGTTCAGCAAATGCCACGAGGCCAAAAACAACAGAAAATTATAAAGCATATGAAAAAACCAGACGATATGGATAACCCAAGCCCAAGCACCCAAATCAAAAGATCAGAAGAGACACAGCACCTAGAGCAGCTACTCAAGAACTAAAGATGAACAGTGAGACGATAGTACGGGATACAAAGGAGATCAAGAAGACCCTAGAAGAGCATAAAGAAGACATTGCAAGACTAAATAAAAAAAGGACGATCTTATGGAAATTAAAGAAACTGTTGAGCAAATTGAAAAGATTCTGGACACTCATAGTACAAGACTACAGGAAGTTGAACAACGAATCAGTGACCTCGAAGATGACAGAATGGAAAATGAAAGCATAAAAGAAAGAATGGGGAAAAAAATTGAAACAAATGAAATGGACCTCAGGGATACGATAGATAATATGAAACGTCCAAATATAAGACTCATTGATGTTCCAGAAGGGGAAGAAAAGGGTAAAGGTCTAGGAAGAGTATTCAAAGAAATTGTTGGGGAAAACTTCCCAAATCTTCTAAACAACATAAATATACAAATCATAAATGCTCAGCGAACTCCAAATAGAATAAATCCAAATAAACCCACTCCGAGACATATGCTGATCACACTGTCAAACACAGAAGAGAAGGAGCAAGTTCTGAAAGCAGCAAGAGAAAAGCAATTCACCACATACAAAGGAAACAGCATAAGACTAAGTAGTGACTACCCAGCAGCCACCATGGAGGCAAGAAGGCAGTGGCACGATATATTTAAAATTATGAGTGAGAAAAATTTCCAGCCAAGAAAACTTTATCCAGCAAAGCTCTCCTTCAAATTTGAGGGAGAGCTTAAATTTTTCACAGACAAACAAATGCTGAGAGAATTTGCTAACAAGAGACCTGCCCTACTGGAGATACTAAAGGGAGCCCTACAGACAGAGAAACGAAGACAGGACAGAGAGACCTGGAGAAAGGTTCAGTACTAAAGAGATTTGGTATGGGTACAATAAAGGATATTAATAGACAGAGGGGAAAAATATGACAAACATAAACCAAAGGATAAGATGGCCGATTCAAGAAATGCCTTCACGGTTATAACGTTGAATGTAAATTGATTAAACTCCCCAATTAAAAGATACAGATTCGCAGAATGGATCAAAAAAAATGAACCATCAATATGTTGCATACAAGAGACTCATCTTAGACACAGGGACACAAAGAAACTGAAAGTAAAAGGATGGAAAAAAATATTTCATGCAAGCTACAGCCAAAAGAAAGCAGGTGTAGCAATATTAATCTCAGATAAAATAGACTTTAAATGCAGGGATGTTTTGAGAGACAAAGAAGGCCACTACATACTAATAAAAGGGGCAATTCAACAAGAAGAAATAACAATCGTAAATGTCTATGCACCCAATCAAGGTGCCACAAAATACATGAGAGAAACACTGGCAAAACTAAAGGAAGCAATGGATGTTTCCACAATAATTGTGGGAGACTTCAACACATCACTCTCTCCTATAGATAGATCAACCAGACAGAAGACCAATAAGGAAATTGAAAACCTAAACAATCTGATAAATGAATTAGATTTAACAGACATATACAGGACATTACATCCCAAATCACCAGGATACACATACTTTTCTAGTGCTCACGGAACTTTCTCCAGAATAGATCATATGCTGGGACATAAAACAAGCCTCAATAAATTTAAAAAGATTGAAATTATTCAAAGCACATTTTCTGACCACAATGGAATACAATTAGAAGTCAATAACCATCAGAGACTTAGAAAATTCACAAATACCTGGAGGTTAAACAACACACTCCTAAACAATCAGTGGGTTAAAGAAGAAATAGCAAGAGAAATTGCTAAATATATAGAGACGAATGAAAATGAGAACACAACATACCAAAACCTATGGGATGCAGCAAAAGCAGTGCTAAGGGGGAAATTTATAGCACTAAACGCATATATTAAAAAGGAAGAAAGAGCCAAAATCAAAGAACTAATGGATCAACTGAAGAAGCTAGAAAATGAACAGCAAAGCAATCCTAAACCAAGTAGAAGAAAAGAAATAACAAGGATTAAAGCAGAAATAAATGACATAGACAACAAAAAAACAATAGAAAGGATAAATATCACCAAAAGTTGGTTCTTTGAGAAGATCAACAAGATTGACAAGCCCCTAGCTAGACTGACAAAATCAAAAAGAGAGAAGACCCATATAAACAAAATAATGAATGAAAAAGGTGACATAACTGCAGATCCTGAAGAAATTAAAAAAATTATAAGAGGATATTATGAACAACTGTATGGCAACAAACTGGATAATGTAGAAGAAATGGACAATTTCCTGGAAACATATGAACAACCTAGACTGACCAGAGAAGAAATAGAAGACCTCAACCAACCCATCACAAGCAAAGAGATCCAATCAGTCATCAAAAATCTTCCCACAAATAAATGCCCAGGGCCAGATGGCTTCACAGGGGAATTCTACCAAACTTTCCAGAAAGAACTGACACCAATCTTACTCAAACTCTTTCAAAACATTGAAAAAAATGGAACACTACCTAACTCATTTTATGAAGCTAACATCAATCTAATACCAAAACCAGGCAAAGATGCTACAAAAAAGGAAAACTACCGGCCAATCTCCCTAATGAATATAGATGCAAAAATCCTCAACAAAATACTTGCAAATCGAATCCAAAGACACATTAAAAAAATCATACACCATGACCAAGTGGGGTTCATTCCAGGCATGCAAGGATGGTTCAACATAAGAAAAACAATCAATGTATTACAACACATTAAAAACTTGAAAGGGAAAAATCAATTGATCATCTCAATAGATGCTGAAAAAGCATTTGACAAAATCCAACATCCCTTTTTGATAAAAACACTTCAAAAGGTAGGAATTGAAGGAAACTTCCTCAACATGATAAAGAGCATATATGAAAAACCCACAGCCAGCATAGTACTCAATGGTGAGAGACTGAAAGCCTTCCCTCTAAGATCAGAAACAAGACAAGGATGCCCGCTGTCACCACCGTTATTCAACATTGTGCTGGAAGTGCTAGCCAGGGCAATCCGGCAAGACAAAGAAATAAAAGGCATCCAAATTGGAAAAGAAGAAGTAAAACTGTCATTGTTTGCAGATGATATGATCTTATATCTAGAAAACCCTGAGAAATCAACAATACACCTACTAGAGCTAATAAACAAATTTAGCAAAGTAGCGGGATACAAGATTAATGCACATAAGTCAGTAATGTTTCTATATGCTAGAAATGAACAAACTGAAGAGACACTCAAGAAAAAGATACCATTTTCAATAGCAACTAAAAAAATCAAGTACCTAGGAATAAACTTAACCAAAGATGTAAAAGACCTATACAAAGAAAACTACATAACTCTACTAAAAGAAATAGAAGGGGACCTTAAAGATGGAAAAATATTCCATGTTCATGGATAGGAAGGCTAAATGTCATTAAGATGTCAATTCTACCCAAACTCATCTACAGATTCAATGCAATCCCAATCAAAATTCCAACAACCTACTTTGCAGACTTGGAAAAGCTAGTTATCAAATTTATTTGGAAAGGGAAGATGCCTCGAATTGCTAAAGACACTCTAAAAAAGAAAAACGAAGTGGGAGGACTTACACTCCCTGACTTTGAAGCTTATTATAAAGCCACAGTTGCCAAAACAGCATGGTACTGGCACAAAGATAGACATATAGATCAATGGAATCGAATTGAGAATTCGGAGATAGACCCTCAGATCTATGGCCGACTGATCTTTGATAAGGCCCCCAAAGTCACCGAACTGAGCCATAATGGTCTTTTCAACAAATGGGGCTGGGAGAGTTGGATATCCATATCCAAAAGAATGAAAGAGGACCCCTACCTCACCCCCTACACAAAAATTAACTCAAAATGGACCAAAGATCTCAATATAAAAGAAAGTACCATAAAACTCCTAGAAGATCATGTAGGAAAACATCTTCAAGACCTTGTATTAGGAGGCCACTTCCTAGACTTTACACCCAAAGCACAAGCAACAAAAGAGAAAATAGATAAATGGGAACTCCTCAAGCTTAGAAGTTTCTGCACCTCAAAGGAATTTCTCAAAAAGGTAAAGAGGCAGCCAACTCAATGGGAAAAAATTTTTGGAAACCATGTATCTGACAAAAGACTGATATCTTGCATATACAAAGAAATCCTACAACTCAATGACAATAGTACAGACAGCCCAATTATAAAATGGGCAAAAGATATGAAAAGACAGTTCTCTGAAGAGGAAATACAAATGGCCAAGAAACACATGAAAAAATGTTCAGCTTCACTAGCTATTAGAGAGATGCTAATTAAGACCACAATGAGATACCATCTAACACCGGTTAGAATGGCTGCCATTAAACAAACAGGAAACTACAAATGCTGGAGGGGATGTGGAGAAATTGGAACTCTTATTCATTGTTGGTGGGACTGTATAATGGTTCAGCCACTCTGGAAGTCAGTCTGGCAGTTCCTTAGAAAACTAGATATAGAGCTACCATTCGATCCGGCGATTGCACTTCTCGGTATATACCCGGAAGATCGGAAAGCAGTGACACGAACAGATATCTGCACGCCAATGTTCATAGCAGCATTATTCACAATTGCCAAGAGATGGAAACAACCCAAATGTCCTTCAACAGATGAGTGGATAAATAAAATGTGGTATATACACACGATGGAATACTACGCGGCAGTAAGAAGGAACGATCTGGTGAAACATATGACAACATGGATGGACCTTGAAGACATAATGCTGAGCCAAATAAGCCAGGCACAAAAAGAGAAATATTATATGCTACCACTAATGTGAACTTTGAAAAATGTAAAACAAATGGTTTATAATGTAGAATGTAGGGGAACTAGCAGTAGGGAGCAATTAAGGAAGGGGGAACAATAATCCAAGAAGAACAGATAAGCTATTTAACGTTCTGGGGATGCCCAGAAATGACTATGGTCTGTTAATTTCTGATGGATGTAGTAGGAACAAGTTCACTGAAATGTTGCTATATTATGTAACTTTCTTGGGGTAAAGTAGGAACATGTTGGAAGTTAAGCAGTTATCTTAGGTTAGTTGTCTTTTTCTTACTCCCTTGTTATGGTCTCTTTGAAATGTTCTTTTATTGTATGTTTGTTTTCTTTTTAACTTTTTTTTCATACAGTTGATTTAAAAAAGAAGGGAAAGTTAAAAAAAAAAAAAAAAAAAGAAAAAAGACAAACAAGGAAAAAAAAAAAAAAGATGTAGTGCCCCCTTGAGGAGCCTGTGGAGAATGCAGGGGTATTCGCTTACCCCACCTCCATGGTTGCTAACATGACCACAGACATAGGGGACTGGTGGTTTGATGGGCTGAGCCCTCTACCATAAGTTTTACCCTTGGGAAGACGGTTGCTGCAAAGGAGAGGCTAGGCCTCCCTGTATTTGTGCCTAAGAGTCTCCTCCTGAATGCCTCTTTGTTGCTCAGATGTGGCCCTCTCTCTCTGGCTAAGCCAACTTGAAAGGTGAAATCACTGCCCTCCCCCCTACGTGGGATCAGACACCCAGGGAAGTGAATCTCCCTGGCAACGTGGAATATGACTCCCGGGGAGGAATGTAGACCCGGCATCATGGGATGGAGAACATCTTCTTGACCAAAAGGGGGATGTGAAAGGAAATGAAATAAGCTTCAGTGGCAGAGAGATTCCAAAACGAGCCGAGAGATCACTCTGGTGGGCACTCTTACGCACACTTTAGAGAACCTTTTTTAGGTTCTAAAGAATTGGGGTAGCTGGTGGTGGATACCTGAAACTAGTAAACTACAACCCAGAACCCATCAATCTCGAAGACAGTTGTATAAAAATGTAGCTTATGAGGGGTGACAGTGGGATTGGGAATGCCATAAGGACCAAACTCCACTTTGTCTAGTTTATGGATGGATGTGTAGAAAAGTAGGGGAAGCAAACAAACAGACAAAGGTACCCAGTGTTCTTTTTTACTTCAATTGCTCTTTTTCACTCTAATTATTATTCTTGTTATTTTTGTGTGTGTGCTAATGAAGGTGTCAGGGATTGATTTAGGTGATGAATGTACAAGTATGTAATGGTACTGTAAACAATCGAAAGTACAATTTGTTTTGTATGACTGCGTGGTATGTGAATATATCTCAATAAAATGATGATTAAAAAAAAAAAAAACGTACAAATGGCATTATTTGAAATATGCATGTGGACATATATAGAAAAAGACCGGGAAAAATATGCCAAAATATTGGTAACAACTGTCCCTGGAGAAGAGTTTATAGATAAGTATTACCCCCCCTCATAAATTCTGTCTTAATTTTCCCAATACTCTTCTATGACTGTGCATTATTTTACTGCTGAATTAAAATATGAAATAGTGATAAGCATGTTCGAATTTACCAGAACAAAGTTAAACTCTTATCATTATTCTTTGATGATTCAGGATTTAAAACAATTTCTGGTTTGGAGATGCAGAACTTTTTGTCTGTGAAAGAAATTCTCCATAAGTAGTGACTAATGGAAATATGTGTGACCAGAAAGAAGCAGGAAGTGGTATTTGGTTGCCAACCAAAAACAGGGTTGATGAAAAGTTGAACAACTTTGTTACTAGAAGAGTACAGGATTAAAAAGAAAACTATAATTCTCACATTCGTAGATTCCCATATGCATCCAAATATTTATGGAAATATGAACATGTGGCACAGCTAAGCCCTGAAACATTATTTAGTGCAATAAAATAAAATGAACCACAACATGGAAGTCAAGAGCACTATGTGTTAATCCCAACTCTGATTCACCAGTTACGGAACATGGAGCATTTTAGTTCTAGAGATCTCAGCTCCCTCAACTAGAAAGTGAAGGACTGGTACTTAATCATGTTTATGAGTCCTTCCTAAAGTTCTTGTCAATATAGGATGAAAAAATTAAAGACTCAAAATTCAACTACACTGCTTACATCATTAAAAATTTTAAATAAACCATCACTGCACTAGTTGGACTCTAAAGATTTTTTTTAGATTAACTCAGGATAGCAAAATAGTCAAAAACATTGAGATATAACACAGTACTATGAATTACATTAAATTTTATTTTCAATTTATATATGCCAAAACAAAAACCTCTTATCAAAATATGATAACTTGGAACTGGTTACTTAAAAAATTAGTTGAAACATGAAAGTATTTTTTATAGTACTATAAATATACTCTTTTAATGTAAAACAAGTATATGTACATTTATTTGGACAGCGACACATGAAAAAAACTCATTGAACATGAATTCTCTGTTTTAGGCTTTATCTTAATTGAAAAATCCATGCTAAAAGTAGACTTCATATGATTTTTAGTTTCAATGAATTTAAAGACAACTTCACAACCATTGCAACCTAAATGCAAAAGCCTTCTAGACTTCTATAATATTTTCCAGTCTTTTACAGTGGTTTTGAGCACACTTCTAATCTGAGTGTAACATTTTTAGCAAGTTACTGTTATTAATTTTCTTCAAAGAATTCAACTTGGTTTTCATCAAAGCATCAATTATCTTTATTACATTGGTTTAAATAAGATTAATTTTTAAAATCTAATTAGAATAATAACTACAAGTAGCATAAATAGGTTTTATGAAAATAAAGTAAACTGAACATTGGTAAATCAATTGCAAGCATAAAAGCACAGGGATGCCAAATAATGGCCTGTTAATTCTGAGCATTCCACATATGATAAGCCTCCATACTTTTACTGAGAGAAGAGGGAATATCAATTAATAGGGCATGTCAGTTAAGTGAAGGCTGGTTAACAGAGTTAGGCAGATTCTACTGTACATGTATATCTGCACATTTACAAAAAATGCTCTAAAAGTAAATGTACAATTCAAAAAATCAATCTTAAAATATTTCAGGTGCAAGATGATTTTATGAGACTGCTTAGCCTTCTGCATTAAGAAGGCAGTTACAAGATGATTTTAAATGGCATATTTTGTATAGTTGCATGAATCAGAAGTAAATGCAAATGAACATGCAGTCTGAAACTTTTGAATAAGATTAACGAGCATCATCTCTAAGGCTGGACGTAACAGTGACCAAAATTTTGGTATTAAAACGACCTACTAGCAGCTGTTGTCTTAAAACCCCCTTTATAATTCCATCAACAAAATAGGAACTTAGAGGGAAGATAAGCACAATGGAGAATAACAATCTAGTATATATGAAAAGCCCATATAGATTTATTTGGCTAAGATGTATAGTTATTCATTTCCAGGAATGAGGAATTTTGCATCAGGTCTTGGTAATATTTTGGAATAGAGTCCAAGTTCATCTGACTCATAATGAGAAACAAGTAATTTAAAAATTATTTTCACCTTTGTTCACCTCCTCATACTAGAGATAATATTGGTCTTTTGCTCAGGTTTAGTGTGTACCCTGGTAGTGAAAGTGAAAACCAAAGCATTTGAAAATAATGTTCTATGGATATTTTAATAATTTGCAGAAATGAATTTGCAAGGTCTGCAAAAGAATATAATATTGATAAGCTTCTAAATGTACATGAGGGCAATTTATCTCTTAAAACTTTGAGAAGTTAGTTAGAAAGATGAAATTTCCAAATATAAAGCTTTAGAATTTATAATGCAGACCCTTTATTAAAGAGTTTTCTTAAAATGATTTGTTTCTTTGATATAATTATATAGTGGAATACATTAACACATACATCCTCTTTAAAACATTATTTTAATAATTCAACAAACATTTTTGGTTGTCAATTCAATGAAATGCATACTTAGTTGCTGGGAAAATACATAGATACATAAGATATGGTCACTCTTCTCAATTAGTTTGCAATGGATACTGTAGAGTAATTTTTAAACTGGATCTGTTTTCTAGTTAAGACAAGCTGATAAAAATGTTTGAATGCTAAATCAATATGGCAGGGAGAAGACAAAGGTTTGATTTAACATCATTTATGAAACACCTCTTTATTTTCAAGCACTCTGTTAAATCCTATGTAAACAAACAAAAATAAAGCATGACTCCTGTCTGGTGAGTCTTACAGGATATGAAAGGTAGCATGCAAATAATAAACTGGAGCCAGAGAGGATAAAGTATTGCAGATCTTTTCTAAAATTATATGTAGAGTAAAATGTGGACACAAAGCAGAGAATAGTCAATTCCATAGGACTGGTGCAGGCTAGTAGCTGTGGAAGCCAGGCACTCTGATTAATCTAAACCAGCAAGTTTTCTCCTCTAGCATTCTGCTGAAGCACACTGACATCTCAAAGGTTTTCTGGCAGTAAAGTTATTTAATGACTCTAATGAGTCTCCTGAATTAGACTATATTTAGCTCCAACACTTGTTCAGATTTCATAGAGATCAATTAAAATTTCTCTATGTAAAGTGAAAAATATATTTCTTATATTTCTACAGTTAAATTTCTTTTCTAAAAACTTATAATGCAGGAAATGAGCAATAAATAACAAATGTAATGGCCTGTACTACCTGATATTATGAGAAGTATTTATTGAAATATTACCTATTACATGATAGAGATACTTGCCAGGTACTGAATGCAACCTAAACAACAATGACAAAACATACCTCTTCTTAGCTAGAGCCTATAACACAAAGGTGCAGATCAAAAAAAAAAAAAAAAAAAAAAACAAAACAAAACAAATGCAAAAGCACACAACATTTGGATAACCTATTCTATAGCTTTTAGAAAGATTTTAATTTCCTGTTTAGCAAATAAAGGTAGAGGTGGAGGAAATAACATGCATTGAGTGTGAGATACTTTACTATGCATTATTAGATTTGATTTTCACAACAAAACTATTATCATGTTTTAGGTGAGAAACTGAAGCTCAAAAAGTTCCTCATGATATTAGTCAAACTAATGTATGCTGAAAGCAGGAAGCTAAAATAACTCTATATGGCCTCCAGACACAGAACTTTCATGCACCCCAGAAGAAATCTTGTTCTTAAAGTTAAGTGATCCCTGTGGGTGTGATCCCATTATAAGTAGGATCTTTTGATGAGGCTACTTCAGTTAAGTCAGAGAGACAGAGAGACACAGAGAGACACCGAGAGGGCTGCATGTACCCCAGAAAAACATACTAAATCTAATTCATTCAAATGGATGTGAACCCATTGTAAGTAGGACTTTTTGATGAGGTTACTTCAATTAAGGTGTAGCACAGCCCAAATCAGGATGGGTCTCAATCATACTACCGTATTCCTTTATAAGTATGATGAAATTCAGATGGAGAAAGAGAGCCATGAAAACAAGAAGCCTAAATTTAATGGAACCTGGGAGAGAATGGAGAGGCCAGGAGAGGTTGCCATGTGCCTTACTATGTGACAAGGGCTAAGGACCACAGATCACCGGCAGCAAGCCCCAGAACATCACAGTCTTCAGGAGGAAAGCATTTCCTTGATGATGTCTAGATTTGGACTTTTTCCCAGCCTCAGACTGTGAACTAATAAATTCCCATTGTTTAACCTGACTTATTTTATGGTATTTGCTTGAGCAGCCTAGGAAACTACAAGGGTTCACTGAGTTTCTTGTACATGTATATTGTTTTCCCTCAATTTTTGGAAGTTTAAAATATTCTTTTTTATCCCTTTCTCTCTCTCCTCTTTTTCTGATATCCCATTATGCATATGTTGATATGTTTGATGGTGCCCGCTAGTGCCTCACAATTTTTCCAGCCTCTACTCATTATCCAATTTCAAAGCAGTTTCCATATTCTTTAGTATTTGCAATAGCAGCACCCCACTCTTGGTACCAAAATCTGTTTCACTTTCCTAGGCTGCTCAAGCAAACACACGAAATAGGCCAGGTTAAACAATGGGAATTTATTCACTCACAGTTTGAAGTTGGGAAAATTCCAAATCAAGGTGATGCTTTGTTCTGAGTTTGGCTACTGGTTTATTTTGATCCTTAGCTTGTCACATAGCAAAGCCTGTGGTGGCCTCTTCAGGCCTCTCCATTCTCTTCCAGTTACCATTTAATTCCATCTTCCTGCTTCTGTGGCTTCTTTCTCTGTATCAATTTCATTTCACTTATAATGGACTCCAGTAATCAAATTAGGGCTCATTCTGATTAAAATGTGCCACACCTTAACTGAGGTAACCTCATCTAAAGGTCCCACTTACAATGGGTTCACATACACAGGAATGGATTAGATTTAAGAACATGTTTTTCTGGGGTACATACAGCTTCAAACCACCACAAACTCCAAGTAGGATAAGCTCAAAGAGATCAATTCCTAGAAACATCAAAATTTAAATGTTGAAATCACAGTGAGAATCTTGGAAACAAAAGGGAGAAGTGACTTATCACATAAAAGTTATCCTCAAAAATGGAAGTTAGTCACCAAACTTCTAAATAACCAGTCGGTCAAAGGAGAGTTCCCACTGGAAATGTTATAAAAGATTTTGAATCAAATGTAATTTTTTTAATAAACCAGACATTATAAAAAGAATTATGGGATCGAAACAAAGCAGTGGTTAAAGTTTAAATACACATCTTAGAAAAGTAGACAGATCTCAAATAATTAACTTAAGCTTCCCCCTTAAGAAACTTGAAAGAATAAATAAATGTAAGTCAATCAGATGGAAGCAAATAATGAAAATATGAGTGGAAATCAATGAAATAGAAAAAAAAAAAAAAACAATATAGAGAAAGAAGGAAACCCAAAGTTGTGTTTTTGAAAAGATCGACAAATTTGATGAATGTTTACTTAGATTGACCAAGGAAAACTAAAGAAGAAAAAAATGATCAAAAACAAGAATGAAAGAAGGAACATCACCATCAACTTTACAGATTATAAAGATTATAAGGGAATAATAATAATAACTCTGTGATGGTTAAGTTTATGTGTCAGTTTGGCTAGGTAAGGTGCCCAATTGTCTGGTCAAGCAAGCACTGGCCTGATTGTTACTGTGAGGATATCTCCTGTACTTAAATCATTAGTTGATTCCATCTATGACTGATTACATCTACTATCAACAAAGGAAAGTGCCATCAGCAAAGAAAGACGTCTCCTCCAATCAGTTGAAGGCCTTAAAGGGAGAACTAATCACTTCAGCAGCCAGAAAGAATTTCTATCTGTACTTCAGCAAGCTAGTTTCTCCTGGGAAATTCATCAAAACCATCAGAGTTTCAAATGTGTGACCCGCCACCCAGAATTCATGTTTGCCAATCCCCATGGTCACACGAGTCAATACCTATAATAAATCTCATAATATTTACAAATATATATATCTACATATATATATATATATATATATCCTGTCAATTCTGTTTCTCTGTAGAATGCTGACTGATACAAACTTAATGCACAAACCCTAAGACAACTTGTATGAAATGAGCAAGTTCTTAGGGAGAAATAAATTGCTAAAATGGACTCAAGAAGAATTAGAAAATCATAATAGACCAATAACTAGTAAAAAATTGAAATGGTAAATTAAAAATCTCCCAACAAAGAAAACCCCAGACTCAGAAATCTTCACTGATGAATTTCAAAAAAACATTAAAAGAAGAAATAATGCTAGTTTTCCATAAGATCTTTCAGGAAATAGAGGAGAAAAATCTTTCCCAACTCATATAATGTGGCCAAGTAATACCAAAGCCAGAGAATAATAACACAAGTAAAGAAAACTGCGGACCTATTTCCTTCATTTATATAGATCCAAAATTAGTCAATTAAAGTTTATCAAACCAAATCTAGCAACATATGAGAAGAACTATACAACATGACTAAAGTGGGAATTATTCCAGGGATGAATGGTTGTTTTAATAGCTGAAAAATAAGGTAATGCACCATATTAATAGAAAAAAGGACAAAACTATATGATCATCACAAAAGAGGCAGAAAACCCATATAAACTATCTTAACACTCATTCATAATTAAAACTTATCAACAAACTAGTAACAACAGAGAAAATCCTCAGCCTAATAAAGGGCACCAATGAAAAACCTACAGCTAACATACTCAATAATGAAAAATGGCATGCTTTCCCAACAAATTCAGGAATAAGTCCAGAATATCTGCTCTCATCACTTTTCTCCAACACTGTATCAAAGATTCCAGTCAGTGTAATCAAACAAGAAAACCAAAGGTATCCAGAAAAATTGCCTCTATTCACAAAAGACATGATTGTCAATGTAGAAAATCGTATACAATCTACAAAAAAGGAACAAGTATAACTAGTTCAAGAAGGTTTGAGTATACAAGATTAATATACCAAAATAAATTTTATTTCTATTCACTAGCAATGCACAATGACAAATAAATTAAAAGCAGTGATATTTATAACAGAATCAATGAATATGAAATACTGAGGGCTAGATCAGACAAAAAAAAAAAAAAAAAAAAAAAAACACTGCTACACTGAAAATCATTCCTAAGAGAAATTAAAGAAGACATAGAGAGATATAAAATTTTCATATATCAGAATAATCAATATTTTTAAAACAGCAATATCAAAATGCATACAAGCCTTATCACAATAAAAGAAGGCATTTTTAAAGCAGTATACTAACTGTTTCTAAAATATGTGAAAATACAAAGGACCTTTAAAAGCAAAAATTTCTTAGGAATCATTTTGAAGCTATAGTCCCAAGAATTCATAATAATGAACTTACGCCAGACAAATATATCAATTGGTTAGAAAAAGAGAGTACAGAAATAGACTCACACAGATACAACCAACAGGATATCCGTAAACAAAAAGAACTTCAATCCTGTATCACACCATTTACAAAAATTAACTTAAAATGGATCATATACTATATTAAGTGTTGTCAAGGTTATGGAACAACTGGTAACTTTGGTAAACTGCTGATGGGATTATAAAAACATACAACCATTTTGGAAAACTGTTTGGCAGTTTCTTAAAAGGTGAAATATATTCTACTATATAGCTCAGCCATTCCATAGTTAGGTTTTTATCCAAGAGAAATTGAAGAATATATCCATACAAAGACTTAAATACAAATATTCATAGCAGCTTTATTTGTAATAGCACAAAACTGGATATAACAAGAATGACCATCAACAGATGAATGGATAATAAATTGTGTTGTATCCACACAATTGAAAATATTCAACAATAAAAAAGATATTGATATCATAACATGGATGAGTCTCAAAATAATTATACTGAAATAAGCCACATGGAAAAAGTACATATTACATGATTCCTTTTATATAAAATTGTAGAAAATACAAAATTGTAGAAATTTTATACAAAATTTTAGAATTTTACACAAAATAGTAAAAAATACAAAACTATTATAACATGGAGCAGATCAGTGGTTGCCTGTGTACAGGACAGGAGTTCAGAGGAAAGATAGGGTCCAGTTATATGTCAATTACACCTCATGAAAGTCATTAAAAATATAAATATTATTTAAAAATTAAACAGCATAGTAGAATAGAGAGAAACAAATCAATGAAAGTCCAGTAACAGCCAAAATTTATATGAGTTTAATATAGAATAGGGTGATGTTTGTAACAATAGAGGAAAAGATGAATTATTTACCATAATTCAATAGGAGAACCCTGTGATCAAGAACACAGGTTGGTGGGAAAGACTTGCTGCAATTAGTCCTAGTTCCACTGCTTAATAGTACTGTGACTTTTGAAAATTTATTTAACCTTTCTAAGTCTCTAACCCATGACCTTCCTTTTTACTATCTCCCTCCAACAAACTATTTGTCAAAGAAGGGAACAAATTGAAATTTAATTTAACCTTAAGTTCAGTGAAAGGTTAATTTAACCTTTAACCTTAACTTTAATGACATACCCAAAAATTAACTCAAAAAGGCCCATAGGATCCATCTTATATAAAAGTAAAGACCATAAAGTTTCTAGAATAAAATAGCACAGAAAATCCAGAATCCTGATACTTGAAATAGCCTTAGTCAGAGATGGGAGGAGCTACATATCCCCAGGAATTGTCAGAAATAAATATCACTGCCAGGCAGAGAGTCTAGAAATGACTGAATATATATCAAATATAAAATATCTTCAGTTTTCAATAATGAAGAAGAGAACATTTGTTTTAACCAATCTCAGAGATGGATATTGTGAAAATATAATCCTTAATCCTTTTATTCAAAATTAAAACAAAACAAAGGATTATACATCTATTTCTTCTGGTTTTTAAGTCTTTTTAGGTCTTGCCAAGCTTTAAGGCTTGCCCATATTCTTTTCTCCGTCTTAAGTTAATATGACACTCTAAGAAGCACATCGTCTTTGAAGTCATGCAGGACTGAGTTCAAATACCAGCTCTGCCATTTATTAGTTGGGTTACCCGAAGTGATTGCTTTAAACTCTCTTGAGTCTCTGTCTACTCATAAAAGAAGAAAAGAAGTAATTTATTGTAATATGAACGAGATAACATTGTGCCAACGTGTGTCTCACAGTATTCATTTAAAACTATGTCTCCTTTCGTTTCGGAATATCACATATTGTATACGTCTCTAGCCAACCCAGCTTCTCCTCAATCATTCAAGAGCCATTCAAGGCAAAAATTATTTTAGTACAACTCTAAGTAAAACCATTGTCACTGTCAATGTTAGCATTTTGATTGTCCCCTGGTATTCTTTATTCCTTTTTTTGTTTTTTATTCTTCAGAATTCACGACATCAGAACAGGAAGTTTGGTCCTTTTTGTCTTATTTCTGCTAATGGGAACAACTAGTGTCATAGAAACAATTGAAACCCTAGGTAACCTATAATATTTCTGGTTACAACCTTCTTCTAAAACAAACCAGTTGTCAAACGAAGGAACAAGTAAAAATGTAACGGATTTCTCTTTCTTTTCCCCTCTCTTCTCTCCAGATCCCTTCTGACCCTCTATTAAAGGTGTAAGTTATTGTAAAATTAATCAGACATTCATACCAAAAGAAACAGAAAGTGTAAAGTATTTAAGTTATCGAATAACAGAAAATTAGTTTTTAATAATTGATTGACCTGTGTTTAAGGAATTGGTACAAGATCACCTAGTGGGAGTGTCTGCAACCAGCCTTCCTTAGCTAAAAAGCCTTCTACACCTATCATTACTAGCAGCAGCAGCAAAAATCCCTTCAGTGAGAAAAAAGAATGAATAACAGTATTTTCGGTCTCATAAGCAGTAGTTACTATCATTGCTCAAGGTCAGTGTCTTAGTTTGCTAATGCTGCAGAATGCAAAACACCAGAGACGGATAGGCTTTTATAAAACAGGGGTTTATTTAGCTACACAGTTACAGTCTTAAGGCCACAAAACGTCCAAGGTAACACCTCAGCAATCGGGTACCTTCACCAGAGGATGGCCAATGGCGTCCAGAAAACCTCTGTTAGCTAGGAAGGCAGCTGGCGTCTGCTCCAAAGCTCTGGCCTCAAAACGGCTTTCTCCCAGGACACTCCTCTCTAGCAAGCTTGCTCCTCTTCAAAACCTCACTCACAGCTGCACTCCATCTCCTCCCCACGAGTCAGCTCATTTATATAGCTCCACTGATCAAGGCCCACCCTGAATGGGCGGGCCGCACCTCCATGGGAACATCTCATCAGGATCATTACCCACAGCTGGGTGGGGCACATTCCAAGCAAATCTCTGCTATCATCAAAACGTCTGCCCCACAAAACTACAAAGACAATGGCATTTGGGGGACACAATACATTCAAACTGGCACACTCAGTATGCATAAAAGCAAGTGGAAACTGAGAAGAAAGAATGAAAGTTTTTATGAGAAGAGAAAAAAGCTCTAGGGCCTTGCACAAAAGAGGCAAATTATTAAATCTTTCCTAGAAATGATGATACAATATCAAATGTACAATATAAATATGGCTCTTTAAACAAGTAATGATTGTTCTGATTAACTTTTTCAAGGAAAAAACTTCCAGTTAATAATTTCTTTTCAGTAGAAAATATTCATCTTCTCTTGATAATGCAGAATCATGTTATTAATCATTTTCACAACATATCAGAAGGAACTGTCAAATATCACAGATCCTATACGCTTATTGGCAACAATTCTATTAATTTCCCTTTTATCTGAGCACAGATTCCTGGTATTGTAACCAAGAAATTAAGATTTAAGAAATGATTACAATTACTGAGTCATTATATAGATATTCCTTTATACTTTCTGGGGTATCAGAGTAGACAGCAGGAAATACCTGAAACCTCTCAACTGTAATTCAACTGCCTTGATCTCTAATAATGATTTTATAGCCTTTATCTTGTGCCCTTGTGATTGTAAAACCTTGCAACAAATCTTCACTTAATACCCATAAATCCAGTTTTTCGATTTTAGTCTTATGACCACTAAAGACGGCCCCTAGCATTTAATGAAGGGTGTTGGGTCAGCCCAGGAATAACCCACCCCAAGTCCAAAGTTACCTTGATAACCGAAGCTGGATCTAACCAAAATCAGCCAACCAGATGTGCAATAGCGTAGACTTTAACCTACAAGTCACCTATACCTCATTATAGTCCTAAAAATCACACCTATTATCATATTAAGGCCACCATTTTCTTACATATGTGACTAAGCATGTAATCAATCTGCACATGCTCAGTAAGTAAATCACGTCTAATTACATCATCTGGGGCCATGGTGCTCATTATCCTAAAACCTGCCCATCTTTTGATGCTATAAAACTATCAGGATTACTGCAGTTCAGGGGGATGGATTTTGGACCGATAGGCCATCTGCTCTCCTGCTTCATGCCTAGCGATAAAACTCTCTCTTTGAAATCCCGGTGTCTCAGAAATTGGTCATTTGAGCGCATCAGGCAAAGAATCCACTGTCTTGGTCCAGTAATAGTATCTGTTATAGTTTTCAGTTGTTTAATGCTTTCTACATTCCAGGTACTCTTCTAAGTAATCGAAACACATTATTTTGTTTAACCTCACAAACACTTAGCTTCATTCCATAGATGCTATTTCTTACATAATATTTCCCTTTTTTCAAATTGAAATACAGAAACTATAATTTCACTTTTATAAAAACATAATAATCAAAACTACTTTTCAAGGACTTAACATTTACAAACTTTATATTGTTAAAATATAATTTTTTAAATAAAAAATGTACACATCAAAATTTTAAATTAACTAATTAAAGTAGGAATCAGTAAGATGTGACAATGAGTTGAAAGGAGAATCCAAATAGAAGACATACATAGGCAATCAGAAATGCTGATATAAATTTGCCTAATAAATGTAAAAACTTGTCAATATCAAAAGGGCAATAACACATCTTCAGGGTAATCTGCATTTCTATAGACAAGGTTCATTTGTATCATTATCTGTAAATTACTATCTACAATTTATGGAGTTGTAAAATACCTCGAAAATAATACAAGTCCCAGAGATGCCATAAAACCACAGTGCCTAGTGTTTTTTTGAAGACATCTAGTAATCTTTTTTGTTCCATCTCAAAGTCTTTTGCAATTTTCTCCAAATTCTCTAATTTTACCCCCATCATAGTCCTGAAGCAACTAAAAAAAAAGGGCAGGGGGTATGCTTGACTGACTTGAAAAAGATCACACAGTTAACACTGCAAAAATGGAGAAATCATCACATACCTATATCTCCTTTTCCTCCTAAAATCTCACTAAATTTGCAATACATAAATGAAAAAGGCATAGTCCTTTCAGAATGAGGAGAACATTCTGCAGAAAAGTTAGACCTCTAGAAAACTTTCGACATCTTACAAATATCAGGATGTAAACATGCTTCCCCCTGGCCTCCCACAGATCAGGCCTTTATAGAAATTTAACAAGAAAGACTCTGGGCTCCTTTATATCAGCTGCAGTTGAAAGTGGGGATTTCACACATGATGGAAAACAGGAAGATTAAGTGAAAGATGCCAAGTAATTATCCCATGATTTGCATCTTCACTCTCCTAACCACAGCAATATGCCTTCAAGACCAGAGATTTGAGGATTCTTCCCCTGAGGAACTTAAAATTCCCAAAGAAAAGATCTTTGTATTCTGATATTGCAGAGTCATCAATTTACTGCCCAATATCCATGAGACCCACCAATCTTCCCCAATGCCTGCCCTTAGAGTGATTAAAATAAGTGATTATTCACAATAGCAACAACAGTTATGAAGTCTATAGAAATTAACGAATACAAGCATCTTCTGTGGAGAACAAAAATAAAAATTTCTCTGTGATCTCTGGACAGTTTCACACACCAACAATTCAGTGCCCAAGAGATTTCACACTTAATTCTGAGAGATTTCAGAATTACAGAAATCATTGAATTACTTGATGAAAAGAAAGATGAAGAGAAAGATCTATTCAATGTATCTATTTGGTAAAGGACTGTTTCTTTTCTGGTTGGGTATGATATAAAGGGAATAAAATTGCATTAATAAGAAAATGCCTTTGGCTGCACACTTGAGAAAAGGATAAGAGAAGGAAAGACATTAAGAAATAAATGTATGAACATCCCAGAGTAATTTGGGCAGAGAATGAAGAGTATTTGCAAAGCCCCCTTAGGGACTGGAGAAAAACTGGAAATATTAAACTTCCCCACCTGGGTAATTCCTGATATTCTTGCAAGCATTGGGGATTACCATTGCAGTAGGCCAATCCCTCAATCTTGGGGCTTGCCCTTATGAAGCTAACTCCTGCAAAGGAGAGGCTAAGCCTATCTATAATTGTGCCCAAGAGTCACACCCAGAGAACCTCTTTTGTTGCTCAGATGTGGCCTCTCTCTCTAAACCAACTTTGCAGGTAAACTCACTGCCCTCCCCCTACATGGGACATGACTCCCCTGGCATGAGCCTGGAGCCAGCATGGTGGGAAGGGAGAAGAGAAATGAAACAAAATAAAAGTTCTTGTGGCTGAGAGATTTCAGATGGAGCTGAGAAGTCATTCTGGAGGTTATTCTTATGCATTATATAGATACCCCTTTTTCGTTTTCAGTGTATTAGATTAGCTAGAAGGAAATACCTGAAACTGTTGAACTGCAATCCAGTATCCTTGATTCTTAAAGACGATCATCTAACTATATAGCTTATACAGGATGACTGTGTGATTGTGAAAACCTTGTGGCCCACATGTCCTTTATTCAGTATATGGACAGATGAGTAGAAAAAAGGGAGACAAAAAGTAAATGAATAATATGGGGGAGAAGGAGTATGGGGTATTTGGGGTGTTCTTTTTTACTTTTATTTTTATTCTTATTTTTATTTTTATTTCTTGGAGTAATGAAAATGTTCAAAATATTGATTGTGGTGATGAATGCATAACTATATGACGATACTGTGAATAATCTGTTGTACACTTTGGATGATTTTATGGTATGTGAATATACCTCAATAAAACTGCATAAAAAATAAATGTATCAAGATATTATATTACTTATGCTTCCATAGCTCTTTGATCCCAGAATATCAAAGAAATATTTAAGCAATTATGTCATGAATCACCAGGTAGTTAGAAGCAGCAAAATCAAGACATGGAATATTAGAAATGGGAAGAATTTTCAGCATAATTTATTCCAGTTGGCTCAACTCACAGGATAGTGAACCAAAGCCCATTAAGGATAAGAAGACCCTGTAAGGCATAAAGTAATTAGCATCCAAGTAAGGACTGCATCACCTAAATCCTTGGCTAGATCTTATCAGTATTAAGAAAGTAAAAACAAACAAAAAAACACCTATTCCTATACCTATTAATTGTAGATTATGAAACTGAGGCTCACTTATATTAAAAGACTTATTTAGAACCATATATAATTTTAATATCTTGATATTCAACTTGAACATTTCTGACTGCATAATGCTGGCATCTCTTAATTAATTAAAAATAAGAGTTAAAAAGCTTAATTTCTGCCAAATGTAAAGCCAGTGAAAAAGTGGTAGTAATAATCTCTAGTAAGTATGAAAACAAGAGAATGGAAGGTCTAAATTATCAAAAACATGAGACAGATTTTTCTTAGAATACATTTTTTGGTATTCATTTGGAATTCATATTTTATGATATAAGTTTTGAATTTCCTCCAAATCATATATAATGCATATTATTTTTAAAATACTGTAGTACCACATATACAGGACTTACTTTCTTTTTTTTTTTTTTTGTTTTTTTTTTCAATTCATTTTTATTGAGATATATTCACATACCATGCAGTCATACACAGCGTACATTCAATTGTTCACAGTACCATTATATAGTTGTGCGTTCATCACCAAAATTAATTTTTGAACATTTTCACCCCCCACACACAAAAATAATATGAATAAAAATTAAAGTGAAAAAGAACAATTAAAGTAAAAAAGAACACTGGGTGCTTTTTTTCCGCCCCCCCCATTTTTCTACTCATCCATCCATACACTGGACAAAGGGGAATGTAGTCCATATTGAGCCATTGTTTTAATGTCCCTTTATGTATTTGTTTTTTTTGTTTGTTTGTTTTGTTTTTTTTTTTCAATGCTTTGATTTTTATTCTGGCTTGTGGCATCCTTCTTGTTTCTATGATCTTCTTAAAGTCAAGTTTAGGTTAAGTTTACCAACATATTTCTTTGCTCCTTAAGTCTTTTTTTTTAATTAAGATTTATTCACATACTATACAATCATCCAAAGTATATAATCAATTGATCACACTACCATCATATAGCTGTTCATTCATCACCGTGATCTATTTTTTTTTAACATTTTCCTTGTACCAGAAAAAGTGAAAGTAAGAATAAAAAAATAACAGTAAAAAAAGAACACCCAAATTGCACCCCCCCCCTTGTAGTTTTCCTTTAGTTTTTTTGCCCCCATTTTTCTACTCATCCAACCATAAACTAGACAAAGTGGAGTGTGGTCCTTATGGCTTTCCCAATCCCACTGTCACCCCTCATAAGCTACATTTTTATACAATTGCCTTCAAGATTCATGGGTTCTGGGTTGTAGTTTGATAGTTTTCAGGTGTTTACTGCTAGCTATTCCAATTCACTAGAACCTAAAAAGGGTTGTCTAAATTGTGCGTAAGAGTGCCCACCAGAGTGACCTCTCAGCTCCTTTTGGAATCTCTCTGCCACTGAAGCTTATTTCATTTCCTTTCACATCCCCCTTTTGGTCAAGAAGATGTTCTCCATCCCACGATGCTGGGTCTAGTTTCCTCCCTGGGAGTTATATTCCACATTGCCAGGGAGATTTACACCCTTGGGTATCACATCCCTATGTATTTGTTTTGATAGCACTTTTTTTGTCTTCTCTTAGTAGCCTGATAATCATGCATGCCAATCATATTCAGGGATATTATGGGCCTAAAAGTGTCTGCCACATTAAGTCAAGCGACAAAACAAGGCACAATATAGCATTTTCTCCTTCAAGCATGTATATCCATTGTGACCTCATATCTCTGTAAATGTGTGTAAGAGAGACTGGTGCTATTTTTTCCCCAGATAGAAAAATGGAAAGACATATCAAGTGTCCTGAATGGATCATAGCTGAATACCAAGTGAGAAATCCACCAGTTTCAGGATCCTTTTAATAGAGAACTCGCAAGACTGTTGAAAACAATCTCCATCCAATCTCTAAAGAATTAAGAGGGAGGTCCTCTTTCTACTAGTCTCCACTACATCACTCTACGTACAGTCTGTAACGAAAGTCTGGACGGTGATGGCACATTAGTATAAAACTTGACAAAAATGCTAATTACTACTTTCCCGGAAGAGTGCTTTGACTTTTTCCCTACTTCATTTTCACTTTTGAGAGCAACATCAAGGTGCTCAGAAGACAAGGTCCAGGCCGTGACCCTGAGGAAGCCCGAAACGCCTGGGAATGCCGAGTGGGAAGGGGAGAGTGCCTAGGTGCTAAGAAGGTTCCTGTGAGGTGTGAATTCTGGATTTACCCTTGGCTAATCTATTGCCATTTAGCCCTGCTGACAAAGGCTGAGGTTCCAGCATCCCTCACCACGAGTGGAGCGCGGAAGGACAAATAGTACCTCGTGGCGGGCTGCTGGCCTGGCCTCAGGTTGCGGCAGCGGGAAGTCGGAGGGCAGAGAAGAGACTACCCACGCTACCCCTGGATCCCAGATCGTCTCTTCCCTGCCAGTCAGTGAATTGCACTCACCTGGGAAGAGCATTCAGTCTCTCACTTTAGGTATGATGATGAGGGTTTTTTTTTTTTTTTTTTTTTAATCGTGAGTGAGGGTTTCCAAACGCCTTTTCTTTGTCTATTGATATGACTGTATGATTTTTCTTCTTTAGCTTGTTGATATGGTGGATTACAAAGAATGATTTTTTTTTTAAATGAATGATTTTTGAATGGTGAACCAGCCTTTCATACCTGGAATAAATCCCACTTGGTCGTGGTGTAATATTCTTTTTATACTATTATTGGATTCGGTTTGCTAGTGTTTTCTTGCAGATTTCTGTGTCTAAGTTCATGGGAGATATTGGTCTGCAGTTTTCTCTTTTTGTACTGTCCTTGGTTTTGGTTTCAAGGTAATACTGGCCTCAAGATAAATTGGTTTTCTATTTTCTGGAGGAGATTGTTTAGAATTTGATATTATTTCTGTTTAAATGTTTGGTGGAATTATCCAGTGAAGCCATTTGGGCTTGCAGGTTTCTTTTTTTTTTTTTTTTTTTTTTAAATTCAGTTTTATTGAAATACATTCACAAACCATACAGTCATCCATGGTATACAATCAACTGTTCACAGTATGATCATATAGTTATGCGTTCATCACCACATTCTATTTCTGAACATTTTCCTTACATCAGAAAGAATCAGAATAAGAATAAAAAATAAAAGTGAAAAGAGAATACCCAAACCATCCCCCCATCCCATCCTATTTGTCATTTAGTTTTTACTCCCATTTTTCTACTGATTTTTTTTCAATTTTTTAACTTTGTTTATCAAAAAATTAAAAACAAACAGGCAAACAACAACCAAAAAAACCCCACAATATTTCAAACAAAGCAATGGATTAAGGAAAACAAATAACCTAAAATAACTACTTTGCTTCCAATATGTTCCTACCATACCCCAAGAAAATTAATAAACCATGTCCAAACAGAGGAGTAAGAAAAACAAATAATCTAAAATAACTACATTGCTTCCAACATGTTCCTACCATACCCCAAGAAAATTAACAACCCCTAAGAAAACAAAGGAATAAGAGAAAAAAAAACCTAAAATAACTCTATTGCTTCCAACATGATCTTACTATATCCAAGAAAGTTTACAAACCATAATCATTCCTGAGCATTCCCATAACATTGAGATTACCCTCCATAGTTTATCTGTTCTTATTAGGTTATCATTCCCCCTCCACTAATTGGTATCTCTAGGTCCCCTACATTCTACAGTATAAAACATTGTACATTTTTCACAGAATTCACATTAGTGGTAACATACAATATCTCTCTTTTTGTGCCTGGCTTATTTTGCTCAGCATTATGTCTTTTTTTTTTTTTTTTTTTTTTAATCTTCATTTTATTGAGATATATTCATATACCACGCAGTCATACAAAACAAATCGTACTTTCGATTGTTCACAGTACCATTACATAGTTGTACATTCATCACCCAAATCAATCCCTGACACCTTCATTAGCACACACACAAGAATAACAAGAATAATAATTAGAGTGAAAAAGAGCAATTGAAGTAAAAAAGAACACTGGGTACCTTTGTCTGTTTGTTTCCTTCCCCTATTTTTCTACTCATCCATCCATAAACTAGACAAAGTGGAGTGTGGTCCTTATGGCTTTCTCAATCCCCTTGTCACCCCTCATAAGCTACATTTTTATACAACTGTCTTCGAGATTCATGGGTTCTGGGTTGTAGTTTGATAGTTTCAGGTATCCACCACCAGCTACCCCAATTCTTTAGAACCTAAAAAGGGTTGTCTAAAGTGTGCGTAAGAGTGCCCACCAGAGTGAACTCTCGGCTCCTTCTGGATTCTCTCTGGCACTGAAGCTTATTTCATTTCCTTTCACATCCCCCCCCTGGTCAAGAAGATGCCCTCCGTCCCACGATGCCAGGTCTACATTCCTCCCCGGGAGCCACACTCCACGCTGCAAGGGAGATTCACTCCCCTGGGTGTCTGATCCCACGTAGGGGGGAGGGCAGTGATTTCACCCTTCAGGTTGGCCTAGCTAGAGAGACAGGGCCACATCTGAGCAACAAAGAGGCATTTGGGAGGAGGCTCTTAGGCACAACCATAGGGAGGCCTAGCCTCTCCTTTGCAGCAACCGTCTTCCCAAGGGTAAAACCTGTGGTAGAGGGCTCAACCCATCAAACCACCAGTCCCCTATGTCTGTGTTCATGTTAGCAACCATGGAGGTGGGGTAGGCGAATACCCCTGCATTCTCCACAGGCTCCTCAAGGGGGCAGTGCATCTTTTTTTTTTCTTTTTTTAACTTTCCCTTCTTTTTTAAATCAACTGTATGAAAAAAAAGTTAAAAAGAAAACAAACATACAATAAAAGAACATTTTAAAGAGACCATAACAAGGGAGTAAGAAAAAGACAACTAACCTAAGATAACTGCTTAACTTCCAACATGTTCCTACTTTACCCCAAGAAAGTTACCTAATATAGCAACATTTCTGTGAACTTGCTCCTACTATATCCATCAGAAATTAACACACCATAGTCATTCCTGGGCATCCCCAGAACGTTAAATAGCTTATCTGTTCTTCTTGGATTATTGTTCCCCCTTCCTTAATTGCTCTCTATTGCTAGTTCCCCTACATTCTACATTATAGGCCATTTGTTTTATATTTTTCAAAGTTCACATTAGTGGTAGCATATAATATTTCTCTTTTTGTGCCTGGCTTATTTCGCTTAGCATTATGTCTTCAAGGTTCATCCATGTTGTCATATGTTTCACAAGATCGTTCCTTCTTACTGCCGCGTAGTATTCCATTGTGTGTATATACCACATTTTATTTATCCACTCATCTGTTGAAGGACATTTGGGTTGTTTCCATCTTTTGGCAATTGTGAATAATGCTGCTATGAACATTGGCGTGCAGATATCTGTTCGTGTCACTGCTTTCTGAACTTCCAGGTATATACCAAGAAGTGCAATCGCTGGGTTGAATGGTAACTCTATATCTAGTTTTCTAAGGGAACTGCCAGACTGACTTCCAGAGTGGCTGAACCATTATACAGTCCCACCAACAGTGAATAAGAGTTCCAATTTCTCCACATCCCCTCCAGCATTTGTAGTTTCCTGTTTGTTTAATGGCAGCCATTCTAACCGGTGTTAGATGGTATCTCATTGTGGTCTTTAATTTGCATCTCTCTAATAGCTAGTGAAGCTGAACATTTTTTCATGTGTTTCTTGGCCATTTGTATTTCCTCTTCAGAGAACTGTCTTTTCATATCTTTTGCCCATTTTATAATTGGGCTGTCTGTACTATTGTCATTGAGTTGTAGGATTTCTTTGTATATGCAAGATATCAGTCTTTTGTCAGATACATGGTTTCCAAAAATTTTTTCCCATTGAGTTGGCTGCCTCTTTACCTTTTTGAGAAATTCCTTTGAGGTGCAGAAACTTCTAAGCTTGAGGAGTTCCCATTTATCTATTTTCTCTTTTGTTGCTTGTGCTTTGGGTGTAAAGTCTAGGAAGTGGCTGCCTAATACAAGGTCTTGAAGATGTTTTCCTACATGATCTTCTAGGAGTTTTATGGTACTTTCTTTTATATTGAGATCTTTGGTCCATTTTGAGTTAATTTTTGTGTATGGTGTGAGGTAGGGGTCCTCTTTCATTCTTTTGGATATGGATATCCAACTCTCCCAGCCCCATTTGTTGAAAAGACCATTATGACTCAGTTCAGTGACTTTGGGGGCCTTATCAAAGATCAGTCGGCCATAGATCTGAGGGTCTATCTCCGAATTCTCAATTCGATTCCATTGATCTATATGTCTATCTTTGTGCCAGTACCATGCTGTTTTGGCAACTGTGGCTTTATAATAAGCTTCAAAGTCAGGGAGTGTAAGTCCTCCCACTTCGTTTTTCTTTTTTAGAGTGTCTTTAGCAATTCGAGGCATCTTCCCTTTCCAAATAAATTTGATAACTAGCTTTTCCAAGTCTGCAAAGTAGGTTGTTGGAATTTTGATTGGGATTGCATTGAATCTGTAGATGAGTTTGGGTAGAATTGACATCTTAATGACATTTAGTCTTCCTATCCATGAACATGGAATATTTTTCCATCTTTTAAGGTCCCCTTCTATTTCTTTTAGTAGAGTTATGTAGTTTTCTTTGTATAGGTCTTTTACATCTTTGGTTAAGTTTATTCCTAGGTACTTGATTTTTTTAGTTGCTACTGAAAATGGTATCTTTTTCTTGAGTGTCTCTTCAGTTTGTTCATTTCTAGCATATAGAAACATTACTGACTTATGTGCATTAACCTTGTATCCCGCTACTTTGCTAAATTTGTTTATTAGCTCTAGTAGCTGTATCGTCGATTTCTCAGGGTTTTCTAGATCTAAGATCATATCATCTGCAAACAATGACAGTTTTACTTCTTCTTTTCCAATTTGGATGCCTTTTATTTCTTTGTCTTGCCAGATGGCCCTGGCTAGCACTTCCAGCACAATGTTGAATAACAGTGGTGATAGCGGGCATCCTTGTCTTGTTCCTGATCTTAGAGGGAAGGCTTTCAGTCTCTCACCATTGAGTACTATGCTGCCTGTGGGTTTTTCATATATGCTCTTTATCATGTTGAGGAAGTTTCCTTCAATTCCTACCTTTTGAAGTGTTTTTATCAAAAAGGGATGTTGGATTTTGTCAAATGCTTTTTCAGCATCCATTGAGATGATCAATTGATTTTTCCCTTTTGACTTGTTAATGTGTTGTAATACATTGATTGATTTTCTTATGTTGAACCATCCTTGAATGCCTGGAATGAACCCCACTTGGTCATGGTGTATGATTTTTTTAATGTGTCTTTGGATTCGATTTGCAAGTATTTTGTTGAGGATTTTTGCATCTATATTCATTAGGGAGATTGGCCGGTAGTTTTCCTTTTTTGTAACATCTTTGGCTGGTTTTGGTATTAGATTGATGTTAGCTTCATAAAATGAGTTAGGTAGTGTTCCATTTTCTTCAATGTTTTGAAAGAGTTTGAGTAAGATTGGTGTCAGTTCTTTCTGGAAAGTCTGGTAGAATTCCCCTGTGAAGCCATCTGGCCCTGGGCATTTATTTGTGGGAAGATTTCTGATGACTGATTGGATCTCTTTGCTTGTGATGGGTTAGTTGAGGTCTTCTATTTGTTCTCTGGTCAGTCTAGGTTGTTCATATGGTTCCAGGAAATTGTCCATTTCCTCTACATTCTCCAGTTTGTTGCCATACACTTGTTCATAGATTCCTCTTATAATTTTTTTAATTTCTTCAGGATCTGCAGTTATGTCACCTTTTTCATTCATTATTTTGTTTATATGGGTCTTCTCTCTTTTTGATTTTGTCAGTCTAGCTAGGGGCTTGTCAATCTTGTTGATCTTCTCAAAGAACCAACTTTTGGTGATATTTATCCTCTCTATTGTTTTTTTTGTTCTCTATGTCATTTATTTCTGCTTTAATCCTTGATATTTCTTTTCTTGTACTTGGTTTAGGATTGGTTTGCTGTTCATTTTCTAGCTTCTTCAGTTGATCCATTAGTTCTTTGATTTTGGCTCTTTCTTCCTTTTTAATATATGCGTTTAGTGCTATAAATTTCCCCCTTAGCACTGCTTTTGCTGCATCCCATAGGTTTTGGTATGTTGTGTTCTCATTTTCATTTGTCTCTATGTATTTAGCAATTTCTCTTGCTATTTCTTCTTTAACCCACTGATTGTTTAGGAGTGCGTTGTTTAACCTCCAGGTATTTGTGAATTTTCTAAGTCTCTGATGGTTATTGACTTCTAATTGTATTCCATTGTGGTCAGAAAATGTGCTTTGAATAATTTCAATCTTTTTAAATTTATTGAGGCTTGTTTTATGTCCCAGCATATGATCTATTCTGGAGAAAGTTCCATGAGCACTAGAAAATTATGTGTATCCTGGTGATTTGGGATGTAATGTCCTGTATATGTCTGTTAAATCTAATTCATTTATCAGATTGTTTAGGTTTTCAATTTCCTTATTGGTCTTCTGTCTGGTTGATCTATCTATAGGAGAGAGTGATGTGTTGAAGTCTCCCACAATTATTGTGGAAACATCAATTGCTTCCTTTAGTTTTGCCAGTGTTTCTCTCATGTATTTTGTGGCACCTTGGTTGGGTGCATAGACATTTACGATTGTTATTTCTTCTTGCTGAATTGCCCCTTTTATTAGTATGTAGTGGCCTTCTTTGTCTCTCATAACATCCCTGCATTTGAAGTCTATTTTATCTGAGATTAATATTGCTACACCTGCTTTCTTTTGGCTGTAGCTTGCATGAAATATTTTTTTCCATCCTTTCACTTTCAGTTTCTTTGTGTCCCTGTGTCTAAGATGAGTCTCTTGTATGCAACATATTGATGGTTCATTTTTTTTGATCCATTCTGCGAATCTATATCTTTTAATTGGGGAGTTTAATCCATTTACATCCAACGTTATAACCATGAAGGCATTTCCTGAATCGGCCATCTTATCCTTTGGTTTATGTTTGTCATATTTTTCCCCCCTCTGTCTATTAATATCCTTTATTTTATCCATACCGAATCTCTTTAGTACTGAACCTTTCTCCAGGTCTCTCTGTCCTTTCTTTGTTTCTCTGTCTGTAGGGCTCCCTTGAGTATCTCCAGTAGGGCAGGTCTCTTGTTAGCAAATTCTCTCAGCATTTGTTTGTCTGTGAAAAATTTAAGCTCTCCCTCAAATTTGAAGGAGAGCTTTGCTGGATAAAGTATTCTTGGCTGGAAATTTTTCTCACTCAGAATTTTAAATATATCGTGCCACTGCCTTCTTGCCTCCATGGTGGCTGCTGAGTAGTCACTACTTAGTCTTATGCTGTTTCCTTTGTATGTGGTGAATTGCTTTTCTCTTGCTGCTTTCAGAACTTGCTCCTTCTCTTCTGTGTTTGATAGTGTGATCAGTATATGTCTCGGAGTGGGTTTATTTGGATTTATTCTATTTGGAGTTTGCTGAGCATTTATGATTTGTGTATTTATGTTGTTTAGAAGATTTGGGAAGTTTTCCCCAACAATTTCTTTGAATACTCTTCCTAGACCTTTACCCTTTTCTTCCCCTTCTGGGACACCAATGAGTCTTATAATTGGACGTTTCATATTATCTATCATATCCCTGAGGTCCATTTCGATTTTTTCAATTTTTTCCCCCATTCTTTCTTTTATGCTTTCATTTTCCATTCTGTCATCTTCGAGGTCACTGATTCGTTGTTCAACTTCCTCTAGTCTTGTACTATGAGTGTCCAGAATCTTTTTAATTTGGTCAACAGTTTCTTTAATTTCCATAAGATCATCCATTTTTTTATTTAGTCTTGCAATGTCTTCTTTATGCTCTTCTAGGATCTTCTTGATTTCCTTTATCTCCCGTACTATGGTCTCATTGTTCATCTTTAGTTCTTTGAGTAGCTGCTCTAGGTGCTGTGTCTCTTCTCGTCTTTTGATTTGGGTGCTTAGGCTTGGGTTATCCATATCGTCTGGTTTTTTCATATGCTTTATAATTTTCTGTTGTTTTTGGCCTCGTGGCATTTGCTGAACTTGATAGGGTTCTTTTAGGATTTGTAGACCAATTGAAGTCCTTATCTCTAATTTCTCAGATCTACAGCTTCGTGGAGTACACTTTCTCTAACTAACCAGCAGGTGGCGTCCACGAGCCACCTGTTCTCCACAAGCCAGTTCTCCCCTGCTTAGCCTTTTTGGTGAGTGGGGGAGTGAGTCTTGTGGGGTCCAATTGGTGTACCAAGCTTGCGTGTGTAGTTGGTGTTGCCTGCCCTGTATATGGGGCATGTTTCTGGGCAGTCAGGGAGGGGGGGGGTGGCTCTAACAATCAAATCTCCCTGGTGATCCTAGAGTTTTAAAGCTGCTGCAATAGTCTAATCCTTCAGTTCAGTCCTGCCACAGTTTGTCTCTGCCACTGACCCACAAGTCCTTGGTATTGCCGTATGGCTTCTGAGATTTGCAAGTGGGCCCCTCTTCCAGGCTGTGCACCCCAGGTCCTCTGTTGAGGGATGACTGTGCTATGTCACAGGTGAGTGCCGTCCCCCCAGGGCAGTTCTGGGCTGCTGGGCTGTGTAGGGAGGCTCCCAGTCTGCTGAAATGATGGCTGAATGGGGCTTTGTTAATTCACACTGCTCTACCTTCCCAACTCTGGGACAATCAGCTGAGGTTGCAGGGAAGGCTAATGTCCACGCCCAGTTTTGTGGTGTGTGCCTGTTATTTGAAGCACTTCCGTCACACTGGGTTGTCTGGGGCAGTTCTGGGCTATGGGGCTGGCGATGGGCAGGAGTGTTTCCGGTCCACCAGGATGATGGCTGTGAGCGGACACCCCCCTTTTCTTGGGAAGTTGTGGTGTTTAGTGAATTTTCTCAGCCACTGGATTATTGCGTTTTGTCTCAGAGCTCTCCTAGTTCTGCTCTTGACTTGACCTGCCCAAATAGCAAGTCTTTGAAGCTTTCTGTATTGGGCTTCTTAGAGTAATTGTTTTAGAAAAAGAAAAAAGGATTAAAAAAAAAAAACAAAAAAACAAAAAAACAACAACAAAAAAAAACGGGCCCTCCTCAGAGATCTAATGGGTTATTGAAATGCTAAGAGACAAAGCAACCAGGGCCATTAAGGAAAGGTCCACAGGGCAGAGAGATCAGCTTTTCTTCGGGATTTGCATATGCGCCTCAGGGCCCTTCCCCTTTCTATGTTCACCAGAACTCCAAAAATCCTCCGCTTTTATTTTGGAGTTTTTCGTGTTGTTTTTTTTCTATGCCTGTCTCCTCTCTGCTGGGCTGGCTGCTCTCAGATTCTCTGGTGTCTGGTCTCAGTCTATCTATGGTTGGAGTTTGAATCAGTAGAATGAGTTTCCGATAAGGGCTGCCACTGCAGTTCTCCCTTCTCCTTCCCGGAGCTGACAGCCCCTCCTCCCCCAGGACTGAGCCTGGCAGGGAGGGGCGCGGGTCCCCTGGCCTCCAAAACTTACAGATTTCGCTGATCTCAGCAGTTCCACGTGTTCATGAGTGTTGTATGAAGTATGCCCAAAGTCAGATTGCTCTGTGGTGTCCAGTCCATGCAATTCCTGGCTTTCTACCTACTTTCCTGGAGGAGTAACTAAAACATACAGCTCACCAGTCTGCCATCTTGCCCCGCCTCCAGGACTTACTTTCTTTAGGAAGATCAATGCAATCCGAATTAGTTCAGACATTGAATTTTTTTCCTTTGTGAAAATGACAGAGCACTCTATTTCTACCCATTTTGCATTTGCACAAACTGAAATTATAGATATCTATAACTGCCTTTCAAATCTTAAGACAAAAAAGTAGATTATTTCATTACATTTATCACACACCAAAATCTTTGAAAGCTATTATTCCTGGTTAACTTTAGATTTTCTTGTATTTTATATATCAAACTATATTTTATATATCAAACTAGTTCTTTTATACAAAAGTTTCCATCTTTATATTTATTCAAATATTTTATATACTCCAGGATGTCTTAATTCATGTCAGAAACATTCAACTTTATGTCATTGCTTTAATATATTTTAATATATGTTTGGGCTGATCTACCAACATACATCTCTTATTCTTTGATAGTCTCATATAGTCTAACCCATGTGTTATGTCAAATGAATAATTCTCTAAAAATCATATACTAATTTTGATTGGGATTGTGATAAACATGTAAAGGAATTTTAATAGAATTTATATCTTTCAAATATTTCCTCTTTCCATTAAGCAAAATGTTTTTCCGTGTAATTGTCTGCATCAATATTTCTAATAAACTCTTGTTATATCATACATTTA
The DNA here is from genome assembly GCF_015220235.1 of Choloepus didactylus. Classification (NCBI taxonomy): domain Eukaryota; kingdom Metazoa; phylum Chordata; class Mammalia; order Pilosa; family Megalonychidae; genus Choloepus; species Choloepus didactylus. Next base: position 24,140,880 of record NC_051308.1, read on the forward strand.
TATATGTCTCTAAGCAAAGTTAATTATTCAGTATTTGATTTTTTATAGTGAAGGACAAATTGTTAGTTCACAACTGGTTAATAGAGGAGTGAAGGTATGTCATTCAGTTCACAAATGGGAGGAAGTCATGTCATATATATAATTATTTCATTATCACTTCCTTTGGTGAGGAAGTGTAGTGATTAATATCATTGGCTTTGTAGACAGACCAAAACAAAAACAAAAAATACATGGATTTGGGTTCAACTTTGTTTATTGCTGACTGTTGAATTCCATAATGTAAAACATAATGCGTAATATAAAAAATATAAATATTTCTTCTCAATATCTTCAGTAAAACGAAGGTAGTATTTTAAATGAGGGTAGTATGTAGTTTTTAATGGCTGGGCTTTTGGATTCAATTCTATGTATTTGAGATTACTCTATGGTAATGTAAGATACTTTTACTCATTTTTTGATGGTATTTCACTTTATGAATATACTATATTTGTCCATTCCAATGTTGATGAATAACTTTGTGGTTTCCAGTTTGGAGCTATTCTGTAATGCTGTTCTGAGCATTTTTATACATGTTTATTAAGAATACATACATATACATTTCTGCTGGGGGTGAGAATGCTGAATCATTGGTGAGGCATATGTTCAGCTTTACTAAATACAGCCAATTTTCTAAAGTGGTTGTAACTACGAATAATTTTATTATATATTCTCACCAACACAACTAGCCTAAAGTTGACTTTTCTATATGGTGTGATGAAGGGGTCAAGATTGTTTGTTTATTTTTTCCATATGTGTAGCTACTTAACATTGCACCATTTCATAAATAGTTCTTTTAATTTTCTGTCCTGCACATTTGTCATAACCAAATGTCTAAATCTGTGTGGAACTGTTGTTGAATCCTCTATTATATTCTATTGGTATATATAAATATCAACTCTGTATTAGTTACCATAGTTTTGTAATAAGTACTTGCTATTTGTTAGTATAAGTTCTCCAACTTTGTTCCTTAAGATATTAGCTAATATTATGCATTGATATGTGTAAATACATTCTCTAGTGGGTGTATAATTTTCCATATTCTGGTGTGATTTTAACTGTGACTGAACTAAATCTACTTATCAATTTGGAACAACAGATTTTTAACACAGATTCTTTCTAGCCAAAACCATAGTCTAGTCCTACGATTATTTAGGGTTTCTTAATTTCTCAAAATAATGCTTTATAGGTTTTTGTTTACAGGGCTGTGGTAGATGGAATTCAATGACCCTTGAACTTGTATAATCTTATTCCTTTGAATGTGAGCAGAATCTGTGCATGTAATGAGATGTCACTTCTGTGGTTAGGTTGTATAGCAAATTTTGCAGAGGCAATTAAGATAGCAGATAAGTTAACTTTAAAATAGGGAAATTATCTAGGTGGGACTGACCAAATCAAATGAGCCGTTTATATCTGGGTCTAGGAGTCAGGGAAGGAGAAATCCAAAGTATAAAAGCATGAGTAGGATACGACATGCCATTTCCTGGCTTCCAATACGAGAGAAGCAATGTGGCAAGATAACAGGGCAGATGCTAGGAGCTAAGAATGGCCCCTGGCTGACATCCTACAAGGAAATACTGTAGTCCTACTGGAACAATGAACTGAATTCTGCTAATAATGAGCTTGGAGGCAGATTTACCTCCAGACCCTACAGATAAGAATCCCACCTAACTGACACCATGATTTCAGCCTTGTTGGGATTTTGAGCAGAAGAAGCAGTCATTGCATGCCCATCTTTCTATAGAAGTGTGATTTCACAAATGTGTGTTTGTTTAAGCTGAAAAGTTTGTGGTAATTTATTATGCAGCAATAGAAAACTGATACAAGGCTTTTGTACATCTTTTATTCGATTTATTCCTAGTTATTTTATATTTTTGATGCTATTGTAAATAGGATCATGTTTTTTAACCTTTGTTTTTTAAATGTTTTTTTTTTTCTGGAATCTAGAAACATATTGATTTTAATAAAATAATGTTCTGGTTTTCTGATGCTGCAGTTATGCAAAATCAAAAATGGACTGGCTTTTATAAAGAGGGGTTATTTGGCTACAAATTTACAGTTCTACTGCATAAAAATGTCCCAATTGAGGCATCAACGAGAGGACACCTTCATGGAAGAAAGGTCGATGGCGTCTGGAACTCCTCTGTCAGCTGGGAAGGCACATGGCTGGCATCTTCTGGTCATGGGTTGTGTTTCAGGTACACTCTCTCAGCTCCTGTGAGCCTTGCTTCTTTCCCCCAGGGCATTTCTCTCTAAGAATCTGAGAGTCCTCTCTTAGCTGCTGCAGGGCAAATTCTGGGCTTCACCTCTTGACTTATCTCCAAACGTCCTTCTATCTACATCTCCAAGCATCTCCAAACATCAGCAAGCATCTGTGCTGGCTCCTGGCTACTCTTAAGTAATCCAGTGAACCAATTAAGACCCACTCAAAGTGGGTGTGGTCCAAACCTCCATGGAAATAATTTAATCAAAGTTATCAACCACAGTTGGGTGAGTCACACCTCCATGGAAACACTCAATGAAGAGGTTCCACCCCACAAGATTGGGTTAGAAGATCATGACTATTGTGGGGGACATAAAATATCCAAACTGCCACAAATGATGTTGCATCTGTCTCTTTTATTAGTTTATTTTTATTCAATTTTATTAAGATACATTCACACACCCTACAATCACCCAAAGTTCACAGTACCATCATATAGTTATGCATTCATCACCAAATCAATTTTTGAACATTTTCATTATTCCAAAACAAAAAAAGGAATAAAAATAAAAATTAAAAAGAACATTCTCTACACCCATTACCCCTTCTTAACCATTTACTTTTTGTCCCCATTTTTCTATTCATTGGTCCATACACTGGATAAAGGGAGTGTGAGCCACAAGGTTTTCACAATCACACAGACACATTTAAGCTATATAGTTCTACAATCCTCTTCAAGAATCAAGGCTATTGGAGTTGCAGTTCAGCAGTTTCACATATTTCCTTTTAGCTATTCCAATACACTGAAAATGAAAAAGGGATATATATATCACATAAGAAGAACCTTCAGAATGACCTCTTGACTCCATTTGAAATCTCTCAGCCACTGAAACTTTATTTTGTTTCATTTCTCTTCCCCCGTTGGTCAGTAAGACTTCCTCAATCCCATGATGCCAGGTTGAGGCTCATCCCCGGGAGTCACGTCCCACATTGCCGGGGAGATTTACACCCCTGAGCGTCATGTCCCACATGGCGGGGGGGGGGGGGGTGGTGAGTTTACCTGCAGAGTTGGCTTAGAGAGAGGCCACATCTGAGCAATGAAAGAGGTTCTCTGGGTGTGACTCTTAGGCACAATTCTAGGTAGGCTTAGCCCCTCTGTTGCAGTAACAAGCTTCATGAGAGCAAATCCAAGACTGAGGACTCTGCCTACTTAATTGGTAGTAATATAAGCATTAATTCCCCAGATGGAGAATTTTAATATTTCCACATTTTCCCCCAGTCCATCAAGGGGCTTTGCAAATACATTTTTATTCTCTGGCCAAATTACTCTGGGATGTATCAGGGCTTCACAAGAACCTGTACAGACCAATGAGAACTCACCCGCTATTCAAAGTTCCATGTAATTATTGTGTTTGAATAAACTAACCATACAAGTTAAATGATATAGTGTGCAAGAGAAAATATGGATATTGCACCAAATAAACATCTCTTCCTTTGGTCTCAAACAGAAGTTGAAGTTTTAAAACACCATCAATATCGTTCTTTACCCTTTACTCTGATTTGCCTTAGTCCTAACAGTTCAGCTTCATTCATATCTCTAATTGAAGTGTGATCCCTTTTTCAGCTCCTTTAACATTTGCTGTATAGGTAATACAGACTTTCATAGCTACCGAACTCTAGCTCTGATTCTCAGGTGTCACACAGATACCCAAAGTTCCAGGGACCAACCAGGTTATACACAAAGAGCTCAGCATCTCAGAATTTAGAGATAACCATTACAAGTTGGGAATAGATGTAACTGCTCTAAAAGCTTACAATATAGGAACCTTTATAATAAGCCTTCTCCTGATAACCTATGCTCTCAGATTGAATTCTCAGAGTTTGCACATTCTACTTAGTCTGTATTAGTGAGGCATTAATGTTTGTCTTTTCATTTCTGGTTTATTTCACTCAACATACAATCCTCCAGGTCCATTCATCTAGTTACATAACTAACAACTTCATTCCTTCAATATTCCATTGTATGTATACACCACAGTTCACTATTCCATTCATCAGTCTATGTAAACTTAGGCCACCTCCATCCATTGCGAATCATGAATACTGCTGCCACAAACACCAGTGTGCAAACATCCATTTGTGTTCCTGCTCTCAGTTCTTCCAAGTATATACCTAATAACAAGGTTGCAGGACCATATGGCAACCCCATGCTTAGTTTCCTGTGGAACGACTGCCCTCCAGATGGGCTGCACCGTTCTACTTCCCTACCAACAGTGATTAGATACATCTGTCTCTCCACCTTTTGCATTTATATCCCTCCATTTATTTTTAAACAGTTTTATTCACTCACCATACATTCTATCTTACGTAAACAATCAATGTTTCCCAATATAATCATAGAGTTATGCATTCACCACCACAGTCTATATGAGGACATTTCCATTTCTTCCACAAAAAAAGAGGAAGAGGAGAAAAACAACAACAAAGCAAGAAAAAGGAAAGACAAATAATATAAAAGAAAAAATAAAAATAACATACAATAAAAAGGTCACACAACATCACCACCACCAAGAATCCCATAACCCTCCTATATATCTCCCTCTTATAGACATTTAGCTTTGGTATATTGCCTGTGTTACAATTAATGGAAGCATATTACAATGTTAGTGTTAACTATAGACTCTAGTTTGCATTGATGGTATTTTTTTCCCCAATACCATCCCATTCTCCACACCTTGCAAAGTTGACATTCATTTGTTCTCCTTCATATAAAAGCATTCTTATATTTATACATATAATCACCATCGTTGACCACTCTAGGTTTCACTAAGTTATACATTTTCAGTTTTTATCTCTTATCGTTCCTATTTGTGTTGTACATGCCCCTTGCCTTCTTCTTTCAACCACACTCACAGTCATCTTTGTTCAGTGTACTTACAATATTGTGTAACCATCACACAGTATTGTGCTATCCATTTCTGGATCTATATAACCAATCCTGTTGAATATTCTATACTCCTTCAGCACCAAATGCCCTATCTCTACCATCTTTCTATCTCCTGATAACTTGTGTCCTCAGTTTTAACTCTCAAAGATTGCTCATAAATGTTAGTTCATATTAGTGAGACCACACAGTATTTGTGTTTTTGTTTCTGGCTAATTTTTCCCAACAAAGTATCCTAAAGGTTCATCCACATTGTTATATGCTCTGTGACTTTATTCTGTCTTATAGCTCCATAATATTCCATAGCATGTATATACCATAGTTTGTTTATACACTTGTCCATTGATGGAAATTCGGGCTCTTTCCAACTCTTGGCAATTGTTGAATAATGCCACTATAAACACTGGTTTACAAAATGTCTGTTTGTGTCCTAGCTTTCAGTTCCTCCAAGTACATAACTAATAATGGGATTGCTGAATCACATGGGAATTCTATACACAGCTTCCTGAGGAACTGCCACACTGCCATCCAGAGTGGTTGCACCATTCTACATTGCCACCAACAGTGAATAAGCGTGCCTCTTTCTCTACATCACCTCCAGCATTTGTAATTTTCTCTTCTTGTTTTTGTTTTTTTTCATAATGGCCATACTAGTAGCTGTGAGATGATACTTCATTGAGGTTTTGATTTGCATTTCCCTAATAGCCAGTGAAGTTGAGCATCTTTTCATATGATTTTGAGCCATTAGTATTTCTTCTTCAGAAAAGTCACTGTCCATGTCTTTTGCCCATTTTTTAATTGAGTTGTCTTTTTGTTGCTGAGTTGGAGGATCTCTTTTTAGATTCTGGATATTAAACCCTTTTCTGACATGTGATTTTCAAATATTGTCTCCCATTGCATAGGCTGCCTTTTAACTTTTCTGACAAGTCTTTTGATGCATAATGATGTTCAGTTTTGAGGAGATCCCATTTATCTATTTCTTCTTTCATTACTCGTGCTTTGGGGTGTAAGGACTAGGAAATAATCTCCTATGACAATTTCTTTAAGATATTTCCCTACATTTTCTTCTAAAAATTTTATGATCTCAGCTCTAATGTTTAGGTCATTGATGCATTTCAAGTTAATTTTTGTATAAGGTGTGAGACAGGAGTCCTCTTTCATTCTTTTGGATATGGATATCCAGTTCTCCAAACACCATTTATTGAAGAGGCTGCTCCTTCCCAGCTGTGTTGGCTTGACTGCCTTATCAAAAATCAATTGCCCATAGATGAGAGGGTCTATTTCTGAACACTCTATTCAATCCCATTGATCAGTATATCTATCTTTATGTCAGTACCATGCTGTTTTGACCACTGTAGCTTTGTAATAGGCTTCAAAGTCAGGTAGTGTGAGACCTCCCACTTCATTCCTCTTTCTTAAGATATTTTTGGCTATTCTGGGCACTCTGCCCTTCCAAATAAATTTGGTTATTGGTTCTTCTATTTCTGCAAAGTAAGTTGTGATTTTAATTGGTATTGCATTGAATCTATAAATCAATTTAGGTAGAATCGTCATCTTAACTATATTTAGTCTTCCAATCCATGAACTTGGTATGTCCTTGCATTTATTTAGGTCCTCTGTGATTTCTTTTAGCAATTCCTTGTAGTTTTCTGTGAATACGTCTTTTGAGGCCTTGATTAAGTTTATAACTAAATATTTTATTATTTTGGTTGCTATTGTAAATGGAATATTTTTCTTGATTTCCACCACATGTTGCTCATTACTAGCGTATAGGAACACTACTGATTTTTGCATGTTGATCTTGTACTGTGTCACTTTGATATATTCATTTATTATCTCTAGTTGCTTTGCTGTAGATTTATCAGGATTTTTCTACATATAGGATCACTTCATCTGTAAACAGCGAAAGTTTTACTTCTTCCTGTCCAATTTGGATGCCTCTTATTTCTTTTTCTTGCCTAATTGCTCTAGCTAGAACTTCCAGCATAATGTTGAATAACTGGTGACAGTGGGCATCCTTATCTTTTTTCTGATCTTAAAGGGAAAGCTTTCAGCCTTTCCCCATTGAGTATAATGTTAGCTGTGGGTTTTTCATATACTGCCTTTACCATTTTCAGGAAGTTCCCTTCTATTCCTGTCTTTGAAGTGTTTTCATCAAGCAAAGTGTTGAATTTCATCAATCTCCAAATCCTTCTGTCTGCATCTTCAAGTGTCTCCAAGTGTCTGGACCTGCGCTGGCTCTTAGCTTCTCTCAAGTACTCTAGTGAACTAATCAAGACCCACCCTGAATGGGTGCAGCCCACACCTCCATGGAAATAATTAAATCAAAGGTCTCACCCACGGTTGGGTGAGTCACATCTCCATAGAAACACTCAATCAAAAGGTTCCACCCAGCAAGATTGGATTAAAAGATCATGGCTCTTCTGGAGTCCATATCAGTTTCAAACTGGCACAGTAGGGGAGCTCAGTGTTAGTCCTTTGGGGCTCTGTGGGGCTCAAAGATGACAAGGCAATACATCAAATTTTAGGCCTAATAATAATAATAATAATAATAATAATAACACAACCTCACTGTCAGTTTGGAGACAAGTTAAAAGAATGAGATATAAATTTTACACATAACAAATTGGCATAAACGTTTTAAATCTCATGACCCTAGATGTTGCCTCTTGTGTGAAGAAATGGGAAAGGTCTGATAATTTTGGTGGGAGTATAATTAGTTCCATCACTTTGGAGAGCACTTTTCCAATATCAGATCAATTAAATAAAGATGTGAATATCCCCAGACCAAGAAGTTCCAATTTTATATATATGCACTATAAAAATACTCATACATGTACACAGAGAGACAGGTAAAATAATGTACATCAAAATGCTGTTGGTTTGTAAGAAAGTAAGAGAGAGAGGAAGGGAAGGAGGGAGGAGGAGAAAGAGAACATAAAATTGCATCAAAAAGAGAACGGAAAAATAGATAATTATATATTTGCAAATGGACCGCTAAACAGCCGGATAAATAAAGCAAATGAACATTTATGCTATCTTTTGCAAATTTTAAAAGCAGAAAAATACTATATATTCATATAGATATGTACAAATGTAATCAAGATATGAGAATACAAATGATAGGATAAACAAACTTAGCTCAATGATTATATTTCTAGGAAATAAGAGTTCTTTAAGAAAAAGAAATATTTCTGAGTCACATTGGTAAAATATCAAGTTAAAAATCTCAATGTTATATACATGACATGGATGTATGGCATATTATTTTCTGCTATTTTTTGTTTGTGTCACTAACTAATACATATTTATATCGTAAAGATTCATGACAGCCCCATTCTCTAACATAGGTCTTTGCTTTTAAGCTCAATCACTTAAACCACATCTCTGCTTAAACCACTGTACATCTTCTTATCAGGTGATATCCAAAGCAGAGACAGTCATCATTCAGAAACCACCTATCTGTAAGCTGTGTAAGCTCTTTCAAGGGCAAGAACTATGTCCTCATTATCTCTGTGTACCTAGTATCTAACTCAGTGCAGCAGCTCAGTAAACAGTTTGTATAAGTGAACTGACTGATAGCTGGAAGACCCAACCCACGTGTAGGATATAATGAAGAGCTGGTTAGGCATATCCCATTTCAGGCTTTTTTGGTGTGTGTTTTATCCAAGACTCACTGTTATTATGTAACTCTGGAGAGTGGCAACCTAGATATTCACTTCCTGAATAGCTAATATATATAGAAACATGTATAGCTAATGACAAAATATACATTACCTCGTTGTTCTCTTGCTTTCAGCCAAGTTTTTGTTACTGAGAATTCATTATGTCTTCTATCTATTCTAGTTAAAAGACAGCTCTCAGACTGGGCCAGAGCCTGGCCAACTTTGATTTACTTTGTCCTCTGGTTGGGTTCCATGCTTGTCTTGGCAGGTCATTGCCTATTCATGTAGAAATCTTTATAATGATGTGCTGGCTGCCGGGATGTTGCAGGCTTTTAAGGTTTCAAATTACAAGGCTTTTTGTCTAAAATTCTGTTGCCTGCCTCTCCAACTCATCTCACACAGAATCCACATCAAAATAGATGCTCCAGCAATATGAGCTACCTAGAATTCCCTGATACGCGGCATTGTTCCTTGACTCTGTGTTGTGGCACAGGCTTTTTCTTGTGCCAGAAATGCCATTCCCAGTTCCTTGTCTACCTGGCAAGCATTGAAGTATACCTGGCAAACCCTACTCAGACGTCACTCCTCTCATAATTTCCCTGATTTTGTAATCCATGTTTATCATGACTCAAAACAAGAACTAACAAAGTCTAACTGCCTTGTGAAAATCAGTATCTTCCACAATACATCCTAGCATACTAAATCATTCATTTGTTCACTTAAAATTTATCAAGTAACTACTAAGTTTTAAGCAATATACAAGTTTTTGAAGATAGAAATATGTCTAAGACCCACTCTCTGGCCATAATAAGCTCATTGGATAATGAAACAGACCAAAACCCAGCAATCAAACAAAAAACCCAGCATGTATAATATACTGTAACTACATATATATTTATATGTGTGTGTGTATATATATATATTATTATGTGTGTGTGTTTTGACAATATGAGAACACCAAGGAGTAAGTAAAAAGTAAATAACTCTGGTACATAATGGATTTTCAAAAAAGGAAGGGAGAAAAGAAAAGAGGGAGCAAAGCAAGAAAAGGAAAAGGACAAGGAAACAAAACAAAAAGAAAGAAAAGAAGTAGGAAAAGGATACATGTGAAAATAAGTTTTTACAGAAAGTCTTAATTTTAGAGTTAAGGCTGAAAGGTTAAAGGCATTCACCAGGCGGCTAGTAACATCAAGAGAACCAAATGCAGTGAATAAAATACATATTAAGGGAAAGAAAGATAGTAGGTTTACTAGCTGCAACACTTACAGGAGGATCATCCACAGGAGAGCTCGGGTCCTCAGTTGTGTACAAGATTCTGTATACATGGCTTTGTTCTAACACTGACGTAAACTGTAGAAACCAAAAACATCGTCCACCACGCCTACTTGGTCTCTGCCTTTTGTATGTGCAGAAAACTAAGTGAGCAAAGTGGTCAGAGGCGAGACGCAAGATGGCGGAAGCAGGGAGTTTTACAAATCCCTCCACCAGAAAAATGAACGAATCAGGAAAAAATGGATTGGAATTGACTAAATGGTAAACCGGGAACAGACTGGACATTTAGGACAACCACAGGAGTGCCATCTGAAGGGACAGGCTGCTGAGAGTTCAGCTTTTGTGAGAGGGGAACCAGCGACCAGCCTCCATACCTTGGCGGCGGCAGACGCGGAAACATGGCCCGGGGCTCCAGGAGCAGCCGGCGGGTCCCGGGTGGGCAGAGGTAACCTTAGCTTCCAAAAGTTGGGGTTGAGGGCAGAGGTCGGTCTGGGGGAATCCCTGCGGGGCGAGCACTGAGGCCGGCCCCAGCTTCAGGCTTCCGGGCAACGGTGGCTTCCGGCCTCCCACTTCCCACTGAGAGCTAGTGCATCGTCTTTGGTGGTTGTGTTTTGTTCCCTTATGTGAGTGGGTGTTGCGTCCCCCTGAGGGACCAGAGCAGAAGTTGGCCTCAGTTTCAGCCTTAGATTCTGCTCTCTGGGCAGTAGTGGCTTCTGGCCTCGGACCAGCGTCCACCTGGACATGAAGAATCAGTGAGCCCTTTCTTCATTGTTTTCTTTCTTTGGTGTGCGGGTGTTTCTCGATCTGAGGGGTGCCTGAGGTTTCCAGCACAGTCTGTAGCTTAGATTTCAGCCGTCTGGGCGGCAGTTTCTGGCTTCACACGGGCATCTACTGAGAGACGGGGAGATGCAGACACTTGTCTTTTCCTTGTTCTTTTGAGGGTGGTTTTTTGTTTTTTTTCTTCTCTCTCTCTCTCTCTCTCTCTCTCTCTTTCTCTTTCTCTCTCTCTCTCTCTTTCTCTTTCCCCCCCCCCCCCTCTGTTTTTCTTTTAACTGCTTTCTCTTTTGAAACCATGGAGGGTAGAAGGGAAACATATTCAAAGTGCTGAAAGAAAAAAATGTTATCCAAGCATAATATATCAGACAAATTTGTCCTTCAAAAATGGAAGAGAAATTAAGGCATTTCCAGATAAACAAAAACTGAGGGAGTTCATTACCACTACACCTGCCTTAGAAATGTTACAGGAGGTTCTTCATGTTGAAAGGAAAGGACGTTAGATAGTTACTCAAAGCTGTATGAAGAAATAAACACCTCAGTATAGGTAAATATGTGAGGAAATATTGTTAACTGAGAAATAAGAAACTGAGCTGCAAGGCAACAAAAGCGTTTATTTGGGTTTTAGAATTGCAATTCAGGGAGCATAGGTTCGGGTAGCAACTCATTGTGTTCTAAGGGTTTTCAAGCAAGGTTTTTTAAAGAAAAAAGAATACGTAAGTTGTTTGTAAAGAATTATGATCGGTGGATATTTGGGGCATTCCAAATGCTGGTCAAGTTAGACAGTTTACTGATTTCTTTACCTTGTGGCTGGTTCATGGTGTCCAGATGTCCTCAGAAATTTATTGCTTTTGGTTTTGCATACTTCAGCAGCTTGTGATATCTGGCTGATACACACCTAAGAGTAACTTCCTGAATGGCCTCCCAACTCCATTTTAAATCTCTTAGCCATACTGACTGCATTTTTAAAAAATCTCTTTTCACATTTCTCCCTTTGATCTAGATCTTTCTCTGAAATCATTGCTGATCAACATTTGGGATTAATCCCTCAGCACCAGGGAGGCTTATTCTTGGGAGTCATGTCCCACTTAGTGGGGGGAAGGTAGTAAGTTTATTTGCGGAGTTTGGCTTAGAGAGTGGCCACATTTGAGTAACAAGGAGGTTCTCAGGGAGTGTCTCTTAGGTATTAGTTTAGTTACGCTTAGCTTCATTATAAATTTTATAAGTACAAGCTTCAAGATTAATATTCTGATGCTTAAGCATGGCTCAGGAGGTAGCTGTGTCTGCTATTCTAGAGATGAAACAATGAAGAAGAGACACTGTAATGATTATAATAATAAAAAAGATTATCAAGTTTTGAAATGTGCTGTGAATTCAGTCCCCTTAAGATCCAAGATTCAGCCAGCATTATTTTTAATTATGATATTTCAGTTAAAGCTTTGGTTATAGAACCAGCATCTCCAGTTATGCCCTAACAGGGAAGACATTTTCTTACTGAACTTATGCAAGTATTTATATTTTCATGAAAATAATAACATTTAATGGGTTTCTGAATTTTAGGGGATCAGACAGGAATAAAAAGATAAATGTTGTATGAGTTATAGATGGCTTAAGGGAAAAGCAAAAGGGATTTCTTGTATCTAAAAACCATTAAATTTCAGCAACATTTTAAATACTATAATTTTTTAATCAGTTCATTCAGCCCTAGTAATCAATTCTTGTTCCATTCGATCTTGTGTTAGCAGTTTCATTAGCCCATCAGCTTTCCACTAGATTTCTGAGTCAATTTCATGATGTGATTTTAATGTTCTTTAAGCAATGTCATTAGAAGCCAGTGCTACAGAGGACCTGGCACATTCTTTTCTACAGGTTTTTGAGATAATACTTTATTGTTGAAGATGAAGTACTTTGGACTACAGCTGATTGCAAGTGTTTATGAAACCATCAGAATAAAATACAAAGTTATCTGTCAATTACAAAAGACAAAGAATGGCAATGGTTAACATATTACTGTTTTATAAAAGTGAAAGATCTAATGAGAGTTTATTACAAAATAATATATGTTTGGGAGGATGTAACATTTTTAAGAATAGCTGAAATTATGCTGGAAACATTACACTTTCATCTAATATGAGGTAGATATGCTATGGAGAGTGAGGACATTGACAAATCCCTAGGAACTTTATATAATTTCTGGAAAATATATATCCATAAAATTTTGTCTACATAAATGTAACTAGTAGAAGGTCAGTATATCCCTTTTAATTTGACAATACTTCCTATGCAATTTATAATATATCAAAAAAACCTAATTGTAGCACCTTTCCTTTTTACAAGGTGAAAGAGTAGATTGATTGATTCATTGTGGTTTTCCAGGGGCTCTCGGAAAAACCCAAAGATAGTTTGAAATAAAAACAGATATTATTTAGCATTGGATTGAGGAAGCAAAATGTTTAACATTGTCAGGAGGTTTGAATACTTGTTTAAGTAGGATTATGGGTTACTGCAAAACAATACTTGGATTTCTATCCAACTAAAGTGACAATAAAAGATTTTAAAAAGTAAATATAAGAGATGACATGATGATAAGAAACCTAGCTTTTTTCTCAAAACTGAGAAGACTATTTTTTTAAACAATCAAGGACATCCTGAGGTTAACATAAAGTTCAAGAAGTTTTCTGATAAAATATAGATTCTCTGCCTTTTACACTGATTATTCAGAAAAAAAACTATACAATCTCTTAATAAAAACAGACAATCCAAGAAAACTTTGTCATTTTAACAGAGAGCAAATCTAATTCTAGTTTTGAATCAGTATACTCTTTGATACTAAAGCTCCTAAAAATCTTTACAAATAGACTCATCAAATCTTACTGAATTTTGACTACAAGAAATAAAATTCCTTTTCTGCAAATGTTCTACACTTTCTATATGTATGCAGGTTTTATCTTACATTTTCCTTTTTCTAATTCTGTAACACCTAGTCTTTTTACTTTAGACAAAATACTCTCCTTTTCCTTAATTAAAAAAAAAATATCTTGTATACCTACATGTGTAAGTTACCAAAATGATCTTGGAAAGTGTCTTCAGCCTGACATCTTACAAAACACATATATCAACAAAATCAAACTTGTTAGAATAATGACTTAATTTGTCTATTAAAAATTTACATGTGTGTGTGTGTGTATTTTTCATTTTAAACATTAGCCAGTTGTAATACTAATTTTTTGATGAGTAAGCCTAAATACATACAGGAAGAATATTTCCAAAAATGCATGTCATTTTTTTGTACTTAATACTGATAGCTCAGAAGATATAACGGTTTTTCTTTTAAACTAAGAATGTTCAGTTAGTCCTGTTTGTCAAAAAATTATGAAAATTAAGCAGACTTAAAGTTGGCTTTAGTTTTATGTATACTTTTTTATTGGAAATATTAAATGTTAGATTTCCTTAATTTCTGGGACATTAGGAGTATTAATTTATGTATAAGAGCTTAATTATCTTTAAGCCAATTTTAACAGAGCTCTTTTAAGGATTTTATAAGTTACTTTGGTAATACTATTTCAAAACAGGAAAATATCATGCATATGACATGCATATATAAACACACAGACACAAATAGAGGACTTAAAATTTTTTTAGAGAGCTTAAAATTTTCAGCCGTGAGTCAAGTAATCTGACTCAAAAACACAGAAAGACAAAACACAGAGTTACAAAACTCTAGTTTTTTTTGAAAGAGCTGGCTTTCTGTCCTTGTCCCTTTTTCCTTCTTTCTTCTTTCTTCTTTCTTTTTTTTAATCAGGGTTATTAATGTTTCTGGTAAACAGTCTATTTTAGAATCATTTGTCTTTTAGAAGCTTATGAATAGCAATCAAAGCTTGCTCCCCATTGTTCCATGGAGAGTTGGGATGTTTTTTTGTTTTCCTGTTTTTTAAGAAAGCACATGAGGAACACATTTTAAATTGGATCTTTTATGCACCTTGAGCTTGCTTTTTTTTTCCTAAGAATGGACGATCTTTTTCCAGTGTCCCTATTGCTCGCAATATAGACATTATTGTCCTTTATATTTTTTCCCTTAAAGTTACCTCTGTTTTTGTATTGATTGTCATTAAAAGGGGCAATCAGGAACTGTTTTATACTTTTTTTACTCCATCCTTTTGGAGTTGCTGAATTGTAAAGCCATTATTTTAGTGTTGCTTTATTTTTATCCTGACCTAGATTTCTTTAAAAATGTTCAGGCAATTTAACAAGTTTATCTTAAAGGAGTGGCTTTCCATTCAAGTTTATGTTTTTTTTTTTTTTAAACTAACTTTCCAAGATTAGGTTTAAGCCCATGGACAAATAATGCAAACAGTGGTTCCTTTAAATGCATCAGCAAAGGATGAAAGACTTGAATGAGCACCAAAGGTATGAAACCATTTTTTTAAAAATCCCAAACAGATTTATCTTTTTTTTTTCTTCCTTATTTACATCTTTGGATATTGACTGTTTTTTTTTAAAGCCTTTGGTGTGGCATTTAATCAATTCTTAGCAATTTGGCTGGCATTTTTGAGTGTCCCTACCTGTAACATTTGTAAGGTCCCTTATATCATCTTATAGCTTTTCCCATTTAGCCACCTCAGTCCACTCTTTTTTTCTCACTGAGACTCAAAGCCATATGTACAAATTGAAAAAGGTCATGCAATCCTGGATTATAAATTCTAAATTTCCCATAATTTTTTTTGATCCATTTTTGTATTGGAAAATTTCTTAATAATAGCCCTGAACACTACTTTTGATCAGGGGCTAAAAGTTATGAGGGGTGCTATTCCAGTGATTTCAGATAGGCATTTGCCAAATTTTGATAGTCAGCCAAAGAAATATCAAAGGAAGGAACACAAAGGAGGGCAGTAGGATTAGAAGAAGCACAAAGGGCAGTGTTGTCCAGTCCAGTCTTTTCACTTAGAGGGTTATCAAGGCTAGATTATTATTATTATTATTTTTTTTTTTTTTTTTTTTGAAGCTCTCTGGATGAAGTTCTTTAAAGAAGCAGTTTTGGAATCAAATATCTTCTGTAGCCTGGCAAGTCTCCCCTCCCCACCCCCCGCAAAAAAATATTCTTCTGGCTGATTCATCGTATCAATTAAAGAATACATTACATTGTGTCTGGGGGAACCTTGGTAGGATTTGGAATTTCCTTGGTTATGTCTCTTAGTTCAGCGTCAGTTGAAGGAGTGGAGGTGATAGAGGCAGTTTCTGAGCCTCCTTTGTTAAGTTTGACTTTCAAAGGGGCCAAGAGGGGTGGCTCTGAAGGAGGTTCGGTACCTTATTACAAAAGGGCAACCTGAAGAGGCTAGGATAAATAGGAGGAGGACAGGAGGACAGAGGAGGAGCTGAGGAAGCCTCAGAAAATTCAGAGGTTTCAAGCAATTTTTCAAGTTTAGTTATGCATTTAAATAAGGATTTGTTTTTTTTTTTTTTAATTTTGGTATTTGTTTTTTGAAGAGAAGTAATTTTGGAATTTGTTGGGCCTTTGGAAGCTTCAAAGTACCAATTAAAGGTATCCCATTTATGTCCTTTGATCTTAACAGCCCCTATTTTCTAATTTTGCATGCAAATACACTAATTTGTGCATATTAGAGCCTCATTGTGGCCATTATAATTCAAAATTATTTTTAGTATGCCAGGTTCAGTGAGATAAGACTTTTCCATGATGCAGGACCATAATTTTTATACATAAAACCAGCTGCAGTGCTTGATGGCAGTACAGCATTTGACATTTTTGAAGAATTAGAACCCAATATTTCTGATTGATAGCAATCCTAAAGACTAAAACTCTGATAAGATTTATCTTAGGGCTGAGGTGTTTTATAGTGTACCTTCAAGGGCTACTTCCTTAACCTGGCAGACAGACTGTGCTCTAGTTGTCTGAACCACAACCAGGTGTCCCTAGTTGCACAAAAATTGTCCTGAGGGTGGTGGATTGCCTACTGTCACTCCTTCCCATCCATTACCACCTTTTCCTTACACAGGAATCCTCTTGGTCTTTGGAAGCTCAGGCTTCAGTGGTGATGAATGCTCTAATAGCATTTAAATGCCCAACACGTGCCCACCAAGATGATTGTGTGATTGCTCTCGGTCAGGACAGAGGTCAATAACATGTTAGGGAGTTATCTCTCTGTACACTATCAGAGGGAGAGAGAGAGCGAAGCAAGTGATTCCAAATATTTGAGTACTCACCAAACAGGAGAAATTTCTGTAAAACAAAAGGGCAACAAAGAACTGCTGCCCACCAGTCCAAACCAAAAGAACCAAGTTCAAAATAAAAACAGAAGAATGAAATTCAAAATGCCCTTAATGAGAAAACCGCCCAAACAAAGGCCAGAACCTCAAGCAAAGCAAGGGAGGTTCAGAACCAAGAGGACTAATCAGAAATCCGGGGCCATTGGGGACACAACAGAGCACAAGAATTTGTAGCAATTACTGTCCTCAAATCCAGTGGCGGTTCTGGAGTGTAGGTGTGGTCGTTTCATATCCCAATTCTGAACACCAGAAATGTTGGCTGAGAAATAACAATTGAAGTGCAAGGCAACAGAAGCATTTATTTGGGTCTTAGAATTGCAGTACCGGAAGCACAGCTTCAGGTAGTAATCCAAATTGTGTCCCCTCTTGGGGTTTTCAAGCAAGGGTTTTTAAAGAAAATGGAGAATACGTAAGTTACTTGTAAAGAATTATGACTGGTGAATGTTCAGAGCCTTGCAAATGTGCTGAAAATTAAGACAGTTTACTGATTCCTTTATCTTGTAGTTGGTTCATGGTGTCCAGAAGTCCTCAGAAACATTGTTGCTTTTGTTTTGCATACGTGGCAGTTTGGAATATCTAGCTGATACATGCATAAGAGTAACTTCCTGAATGGCCTACCAACTCCATTTTAAATCTCTTTAGCCATACTACTTTTTATTTTATCTCTTTTAACAATATAAATAGCAGTATTACTGCATTTTTTATTTGTAATGCTGTCTTTTAATTCTTACGTGGCTTAAAATTCAAATGCATAAAAAATAAGCACAGGCCCTTGTTACTGGGCACACAGTATATAAAGATGTAATTTGTGACAAGAACAACATAAAGGGGTAGAATGGAGGGATGTAGAAACAGGGTATATGTAGGCTATCTAAATTAAACCAAATAGAGCTAACAGACATATGCAGGACACATCAGCAAACAACAGTAGAACACATATTCTCTTCAAGTGCTCATGGCTAACTCTCCAGGATATACTATATTTGTGAGTACAAGACAAATCTCAACAAGTTTTAAAACATAGAAATCATACAAAGTAACTTCTCTGACCACAAGGTAGTGAAGCTAGAAGTCCATTACAGAAGGAAAACTAGAAGACTTTCAAATATGTAGAAATTCTTTTAATTTAGCATACTCTTAAACAACCAATGGGTTAAAGAAGAAATTACAAGAGAAATTAAAAGATACTTAAAGATGAATGAAAATGAAGATACGACATACCACAGCTTACAGGATGCAGTGAAGGCAGTGCTCACAGAGAAATTTTTAGTTATGATTACCTGTATTAGATTACAGCTGAGACAAATGAAATAGAAACTAGAAAACAGTTGAGAATATCAACAAAACAAAAAGTTGATTCTTTGAAAAAACAATAAAATTAACAAATCTTTAACCAGACTTTCAAAGAGAAAAGATGCAAATAACCAAAATCAGAAATGAAAATGGTGATGTCACTGCTGACTTTACAGAAATTAAAAAAACTTATAAGAAAATATTATGAACAATTTTATGCCAATGAATTAGATAATATAGATAAAATGAAAATATTCCTAGAAATACACAAATTTCCTAGATTGGCTTGAAGAGAAAGAGACAACCTCAACAAACTGATAACAACTACAAAAATTGAATCAGTAATGAAACACTTTTCACCAAAGAAAAGTCTTAGACCAGATGCCTTCACTAGTAAGTTCTACCAAATATTTAAAGAAGAGTTAACAGAAATTCTTCTCAAGCTCTTCCAAAGAATTCAAGGGGAGAGAACACTTCCAAATTCATTCTTTGAGTCCAGCATTACCCTGGGACCAAAGCCTGATAAAGATATCACAAGAAAAGAGAATTACAAATCAATATCCCTTATGAATACAGATGCAAAAATTCTTAACAAAATAGTAGCAAACTGAATTGAATAGAATAGTTAAAAAGATTATTTATTATGACCAAGTGATATTTATCCCAGGAATGCAAGAGTGGTTCAGCATATGAAAATCAATTAATGTAATACACTACACAAATAGAATGAAAAAAGAATACATGACCACCTCAATAGAGGCTGAAAATGCATTTGATAAAATCCAGCAGACTTTCCCACTTACAAACACGCAGAAAACAGGGAATAGCAGGGAAGTTTCTCAACATAATGAAGGCCATTTGCGAATTTATCATATTCCTTGGTGAAAGACTTAAAGCCTTCCCCTTAAGATCTGTAACAAGACAGGGGTGCCCCTTTTCACCACTGCTCTTCAATAATTTACTGGAATTTCTAGCCGGAGAAGTTAGTCAAGTAAAAGAAACAAAAGCTATCCAATTAGAAAGGAAGAAGTAAACCATCTCTGTTTGCAGAAGACATGATTTTATATATAGAAAATCCAAAGGAATCCACAAGAAAATTATTAGAGCTAATAAGTGATTTCAGCAAAGTGGCAGGGTACAAGAGCAACAAACAAAAATCGTTTGTGTTTCTATGCACTAGTGATGGACAATCCAAAGAGAAAATTAAAACACCCCCTTTACAATAGCATCTAAAAGAATAAAATATCTAGGAATAAAATTAACCGAGGATATTGCTAGGGAAGTCATGGACACACCTAATAGCTATATCCCAGCCCTGTCCCCCATCCTGTTCTATTGTGTGCAGATGCTCAGGGGAGATGATAGGTCAAATGGAGCAGCCTGACCATACTTTAAACCCAAAACTGGGAACAAGCAGTTCCTGCTGCCTTTCAGGGTGGAACTCCTCCAGGGTTGCAAAAATTTCCCATCCTTGGGCAGCACAGAATTGCCTCTCCTCTCCAACTCAAAGTGGAGCATGCAGAAATGCCATCCACTGACCATGACTGTAGGAATTGACCTCCCCAGGAGACCAGCCATGATGGAATCTCCTCCCCTGCTCCTTTGGACCTTTTGTGCTGTGTAAGGAATAAAGCCAACATTTGCTAAAAGTTTCTGTTATGTCTGAGCCTGTGTTCTCACAACACCTCATACAGAAACTTGCTTCACAGATTTAAAAAGCCTGTACAGTGAAAGCTACTAATCACTGTGAAAGAAATTAAGTAACATCTTTAAAAATGGTAAAGTATCCTATGTTTGTGGACTGGAAAACTTAATACAGTTAAGATGTCAATTAACCAAAGCAATCTACAAATTCAATGGACTCCCCATCAAAATTCCAGCAGCCTTTTTGTTGCAGAAATTCAGAAGCCAATCCTTACATGTATATGGAACTTCAAGGAGCCCTGAATAGCGAAAACAATTTTGAAAATGAAAAGCAAATTGGAGGATGCACACTTCCCAATTTTAAATTTTACTACAAAGCTACAGTAATCCAAACAATGTGGTATTGGCATAAAGATAGTCCTATCAATTAATGGAACAAAATCAAAACATCTAGAAATACACCCACACATCTATAACCAATTGATTTTCAACAAAGATGCTAATTGCACGAATGGCCAAAACTAATCTGGTCAACAAATGGTATTGGGCAAGTTAGATATCCACAGGCAAAAGAATGAATTTAGACCCCTGTCTCATACCATATACAAAATTTAATTCAAAAGCATTGAAGGACATGAATATAACAGCTAACTCTACTGTAAGAGTGTTAAACTCTTAGAATATAATTTGTGGAAAAATATTCTTGACCTGGTAGTCAGTACTGAATTCTTAGATATGACACCAAAAGCACAAGCAACAAAAGAAACAATGGATAAATTCAACCTCACCAAAATTTTACATTTTTGTACATCAAAGGGCATTATCAAGAAAGTGAAAATACCTACAGAATGGTAGAATATAGTTGCTAACCATATTTCCAATAAAGGCTTAATATCCAGAATTTATAGTATCATTATTCATGATAGCCAAACGGTGGAAACCACCCAAGTGTCCATCAAGAAATGAATGGGTAACAAAATGTTATAAACACACAATGGTATATTATTTGAATGTAAGAAAGAATGAAATTCTGAGACATGCTATATCATGGAAGAAACTTGAACACTGCTCAGTGAAATAAACAAGACACATAGGATATTACACATGTGTGATTTCACCTATAAGAGGTTTCTATGAATAGCATATCTACAGTGATGGAAAGTAGAATAACAGTTACAAGGGGTGGAGAGAGGGGGGAGATGGAGTATATATTTGGTGGATATGGAGTGTGTGTAAGTGAAATTAATAAAAATTAAAATGACCAGAGGTGACCACACCAATATAGCAAGGAAATGCAAAATGACAAAATCACACACAGTGGTGTATGTGTATGAATCTAAAGAATAAGCTCCATGAGGGCAGGGAATTTTTTTTTTTCTACTTTGTCCAATGCTGAATTGCTAGTGTCTAGAAGAGTGTCTGATATATAAGAAGGGCTAAATATTTATGGGTATAATGAAATTATGAATAAGCATATCCAGTGTAATATAAAAGGAAAACAAAAGTAAACATATCCACCCAAAATTCTAAGACCAATAATTAAAAATTTTCCTCTGTAAAATCCTTAACTTCCTTTTTTTACTTTTTATTTTGAAATACTTTCAAACATAGATACAGAGCAGTTTTTTTTATTCAATTTTATTGAGATATATTCACATACAATACAGTCATCCAAAATATACAATCAGTTGTTCACAGTATCGTCCTATAATTGTGCATTCATCACCCCAATCTATTTTTTAAACATTTTCCTTGTACCAGAAAAAGTGAAAATAAGAATAAAAAATAAAAGTAAAGAACATCCAAAACAACCCCCACCCTATTTTTCATTTAGTTTTTTGTCCCCATTTTTCTACTCATCCATCCATACACTGGAGAAAGGGAGTGTGATCCATAAGGCTTTCACAATCACACAGTCACCTCTTGTAAGCTACATTGCTCTACAATCGTCTTCAAGAGTTAAGGCTACTGGGTTGCAATTTGATAGTTTCAGGTATTTACTTCTAGCTATTCCAATGCATTGAAACCTAGAAAGGGTTATCTATATAGTTCATAAGAATGCCCAGCAGAGTGACCTCTTGACTCCTTTTGGAATCTCAGCCGTTGAAACTTTGTTTCATTTCATTTTGCATCCCCTTTTTGGTCAAAAAGATGTTCTCAATCCCACAGTGTTGGGTCCAGATTCATCCCCAGGAGTAATATCCCACATTGCCAGGGAGATTTACAACCCTGGGAGTCAGGTCCCAGATGGGGGGAGGGCAGTGGGTTCACCCACCAAGTTGGCTTAGCTAGAGAGAGAGGGCCACATCTGAGCAATGAGGAGGTACTCAGGGGGAGACTCTTAGGCACAATTATAAGCAGGTTTAGCCTCTCCTTTGCAGTGACAAGCTTCATAAGGTCAAGTCCCGTGATAGAGGGCTTGACATGTCAAACCGCCAGTCCTCAATGTTTGTGAGAACATCAGCAACAATCCAGGTAGGAAGCCCAACACCTCTGCATTTTCCCCCAGCTCCTCAGGGAGGCCATACAGGACAGTTTTTAAAATAGTACAAACTCCATGCAGAGAACACCCAAATACTCCTAACACCCCAGATATCCAGATACACCAATTTTGACATTTTGACACAGTTTCTGTATCATTCTGTCTATATACCCATCTATCTATCATTTTGTATATCTATTTATCAATCCATATTCTGAACTCTTGAGTGTAGGTTGTATACGTGATGCTCTTTGAACACTTAATACTGTCATGTATATTTCCTAATATCAAAGAAATTTACTTAATGTAACCATTGTCTCTTTGGTTGCTCTTTCTACTTTTTTGTTGTGGAAACATATACAACCTGAACTTCCCCATCCTAATGACTCCAAAGCATACTATTCAGTGGGTTTGCTCACATTCACAATATTTTGGTGCCCTCACCACCTTCCAGTGCTAAAACTTTCCCATCTCCCCGAACTGAAAGCCTATACCCATTATACATTAACTACCCATCCCTCCTATTCCTCCTTCCCCCCACCTCTGGCAACCTATACTCTAATTTCAGTCTCAATGAGTTTGTATGTTCTCTGATATTTTCTTTGTAGTTACCATGGGGCAAATTTATATAACACCTTAAATTTGAAGCAATATGTTTCTTTTTATACCAACTTAACTTCAATAGTATATGCAAACTATGTTCCTATAACCTTCAGTACCCCCACCTTTATAAAAGTTCTTGTCAGAAATAACAAATTTATACATTTTGAGTCCCAAACAACTGATTTATCATTGCTTTTTATTTATTTACCTTTTAGATCCTTAGGAAGTAAAAAGTGGAGTTACAAACCCAAAATACAGTAATTCTGGCATTTATATTTGCCTGTCTTTTACCCTTACAAGCCATTTTCGTTTCTTCATTTGGCTTTGATCTACTGTCTATTATCCTTTCCTTTTGATCTGCAGGACTCTCTAGCATCTCTTGTAGGGCTGATCTAATGGTGACGAACTCCCTCAGCTTTTGTTTATATGGGAATGTCTTAATCTCTCCCTCATTTTAAAAGACAGTTTTGCCAGATACAGAATTCTTGGTTGGCAGTTTTTTGCTCTCTGCACTTGAAATGTTATCCCACTGCCTTTTTGTCTCCATGGTTTCCAGTGAGAAATTGGCACTTTAGTCTTGTTGAGGATCCCTTGTATGTGACATGCTTCTTCTCTCTTGTGGCTTTCAAAATTCGCTCTTGATCATTAGCATTCAACATTTTGATTATATGTTGTGTTTTGGATCTGTTTGGGTTTATCCTGTTTGGAGTTCATTGAACATCTTGGATGTATATATTTGTGTCTTTTGTTAAATTAGGGATATTTGTCAGCCCCTATTTCCTTGAATATTCTTTCTGTCCCTGTCTCTATTCTTCTCCTTGTAGGACTCAATAATGCATGTATTAATACACTTGATGATATCCCACAGGTTCCTCAGGTCCTTTTCACCTTTTCTCATTCTTTCCTATTTCTGATCCTTAGATTATATGTTTTATTTGTTTTATCTTCAGGTTCACAGATTCTTTTTTCTGCCAGCTCCAATATGCTTTTGACCCCCTCAAGGTAAATTTCTGTTACCATGGTCTTTAGGTCTTTAGTTCTGTTTGGCTCCTTTTCATAATTTCCTTCTCTATATTGGTATTCTCTTTATGTTAATCTATCATTTTCCTAATTTTCTTTAGTTTTTTTTTTTTTTTTTTTTTTTAATAATCCTCATCATCCTTAAGTTCTTTGCCCATGTCACATTTGAGTATATTTAAGACCATTTTTAAAAAGTCTTTGTCTGGTATGTCCCAGGTCTTGTCCTCCTCATCATTAGTTCCTAATGCTTTAGTCTTCTCCTTTACCTGGGCCATCACTTCCTGCTTCTTTGTATGTTTTGTAATCCTTTGTTGAAACCTGGGCATTTTGATATTTTAGTGTATAACACAGCAACACTGGTGGGACGTGTCCTTGCCAAAACAGAAGGAACATGCTAACCACCAAACTGACTTCTCTGACTCTTTCCCCCCTGTGCCTCATGCACCCTCAAGCTCTCCTCCCAGCCCCTAGACTTCTTGCATCCCCCAGCCTCCTGTGCAGATGCAACCAGCTGGAAACTCGGGTTTTGCAGGGACCAGCCAGCCTGGCCCTCAGCTCCCCTTCATCCAGCATAGCCAGAGCCTGTGGTTCTACCAAAAGTGACCATCAGATTGTATCTTCAACATCACCCCCACCCCAAAGAGTGAGGGCTCCCCCTCCATGTGTCCCAGGCCAGTAAAATCTCCCTGATGTGTTTGTTCCTTAAGCCTGTATCCAGCTAATGTTATGACAGAGCTTTCCTTGAATGTCAGAGCATAACAAAAAGAAAAAGGAAAGAAAATACCTCTCCCAATATTTGCAGATTAATTGTGTGACTACTTTCCTTCAGAGCTTATTCATACAATAAATATGAATATCTCCAGGCCAAAGTTTAGGGGCCTCCCTGATCCTTTCTGCACATGTCGTGTCTTGTGCATACACATGTGGCTCTAGGAAATCCCCCATTTACATGGATGCAAATACCCCCTCTTTTCAAGGAAATAGGCAGCCACAACTTGTCTTTGTTCCCACAGTGTTCTGTAGGAATGCTCTGTGAGCTGCCTTCTACATGCAGAGCTGGTTCTGGGACAGTAAGCCTTTGCCAAGTATCCTGTTTCAGTCCCTCAGGGCTGCCACCAATCAAATTATGCCAGACATACATGTTTCCAGTATATACATGAGGGTTACTCTATTCCCTTTAGAACTAGGACCAGGGACCCATGCTGGGAGTGTGGGCCAGACCTTCACTGAGCCACTGAGCAGATTAGAGAGAAACCATGAGATCCTACTGCTTTTAAGTAACCCTTTTCTTGATTTGGCACTCTGTTTCTCTAAGCCTTTAGCTGTTTTCTGGAGCTTTAAGAAATATGGCTCCACTAGTTCTTGCTGATTATTCAAAGCTTCTCTTGGGGCACAGAGACATGAAGCTTTTCATTCTGCCGGGTTGATTGCAACCAAAACCCTTAACTTCCATTTCATACTTTGCTTTCATTATACTCAAGTCAAAATATCAAACCTAAATGAATCCTATCCCCAACATTTTCTGTAAGTTTACCTTAACAGGTCCACAACTGAGGAAAAAATATTCAAATAGATCAATTGATTACACTTTAACCAATGGTGCCTAAACTCAATTGGACACTCACTGCTCTCCAGCAATCTTAATAGTTTCATTTTCCCAATTCTGAGACCATTATTTCACATTTTCTCCTATTTATTTTAAACTTTTAGCCCCCCCCCATACATATCTCCATTTTCAGATGATAAACTGGACTCACAGAAGTCATATAGGAACTTTCACCAATAAATCTACAAACTCATCCTTCCATATTCCCCTTTGTAACCTTTGTTTTTCTTATTTCAGTAGAGAAAGCACTCATACTTCTAAGTCCAACCCTAGAAAATCTGTTTGGAACTCTACCCATTGTCTCCTTCTCATTGGTACAAACCTTGGTTTTCTACTCCTTACCATGACTTGTCCATCTCTCCTCCTTTACTGGATCATTCCCCTCAGCATATGGACATTGCGAGCTGAAGTAGATGCCCCCATTGTTCTAAATCCTGTTGCTTTATTTGCTTTTTTCAAAGTATTTATAAATTTTTGTAATTATTGCATTTATACATTTGAAACTTCTGGAATGCTGGAAATATTCTAGTTCTTGACCTGAGAGTTTACACACTTCATATTTTATTGAACTGTATGTTTTTTATTTATATCTTTTATGGTTTTTTTGTATCTGTATTATACTTCAGAAAATTATATTTTATTTTGATACTGATTTCTAGCATATTTAACTTGTAAGTGCATTTTTCATGAGAATCTCATCATTATATGGCTCAATATAAATATTGTATTATCAGTAAGTGTGGGAGTAAAATATTGAAACTTTTTGTTATTGTTTTTACTTTGCATTTATTATAAATTTTTAATGAAATTTGAGGTTCTTCTTAATTATTAACTCAATAGAAAACAATTAAACAGTAATTAATCATGGGCCCAGAAGAGAACAGAAATAATGTAGGAGGGACTATATTTGAAGAATTCACAAAGAGTTTTCTTATGAATTAAGGGATGTAAATCCTTTGATGAAAGAAAAAAAATCACAGACATAGGAAGCACAACATACACAAAGCAGGAAAAAGGAAAAGAAATTTCATGCCTCACCATATTATAATGGAACTTCAGAGCACTAGGCACAAAGACTAATTTAGATAATAGAATCAGGGAGATAAAGTTTAGGCAGATGACTAAATGGTGAAAAGGAGTGAATCATGTAACCTTGTTCAGGGAAAAGCAAGACGTTAAGTGATCTGGAAAACATTTGGCAAGAGGAGAGATGGAAAATATGCTTGAAAATTAGGCAGAATTCCAATCATGTAAGTCTTTGAGGCCCTGGGGAGAAGTTTGTGTGTGTGTTTTGTTGTAGTTGTTGTTTTTCCTAAGTGCAGTGTGAAGCCATTGGAGAGTTTTGAGTGTGTGAATGACATGAATGAATTCATGATTTAAAAATGATCACTCTGTTTTGTGTGGTATGGACTATATTGGATCAACAGTGAAGGCAGAAGGACTGGTTGGGTAAGTTATATCTCCATAATCTGAGTGAAAGATGAGAGTGTTTTGGAATAATGTAATAGCAGTAGAGAGGTAAAAAGGAGTTGGATTGGGAACATATTTTTAAAGTATGGCATATAGAGCTTGTTGATAATTTTCAATATGGTTATTTAGGGGAAGAAAAATAATGATTAACTCTTAAGAGATGGGAAGACTTGGGAGTGCAAAACGAGTTCTCTTTTGGATAATCTGATGGTTTGCTAAAGGTGGTGGAATGCAATGTGCCAGAAATGGGTTGGCTTTTACAATGAGGGTTAATTAACTTAAAATTTATAGCTCTTAGGCCATGAAAATGTCCAACTCAAGGCATCAACAAGACAGTATGTGGACTCTGCAAGCAGGCTGCCAGCAACTGAGACACCTCTGTCACATAGGAAGGCACATGGCCAGCATCTGCTGCTGCTTCTGTCCTGGGTTTCATTGCTTTCAGCTTCTGGCTTCGGTGGCTTCCTGTTTTTGTGGGTCGTCTCTTAGCTTCTCCAGGGCTTTTCTCTAAACTTCTCTGAATTTCATCTCTTAACATCTGTATGTGTTTTATCCTCTTATAACAGACTCTAGTAAAAGGATTAAGGCCTACTTTGAATGAGGTGGGTCACATTTCGGTTGAAACAACCTAATCAAAAGCTCCCACCTACAATAGGTCTACACCCACAGGAATGGATTAAAAGAACATGGCCTTTTCTGGGGTACATAGCAGCTTCAAACTACTACAGATACATTGTTTGAAATTAGTATCAAAAGGAAAGTCTGTGGAGGCAGTTGGATAAATGTATCTTAAATTCAGATGTCATGGCTAAGACTTGAATTTTGGAAATTTTAATTTATGAATATTATAAATAATACAAATAGCATATGTTGACTCTAACAGCTGATTATCAATTTGTCAGTGGGTCCCCCTGACCTGAAGAAAGTAGTGAGGCTTTTTTCTAAAAACAATAGTATTGTTACAATTGGAAGAGATTTTTATGAGAGCCCACTTATTTGTTTCTACTTCAACATGATGACATCTTAAGAGAATATTCAGGACTGCAAGGTGATTAAATTCAAATACTGCAATTGGGGATTTCATATTTACTTCACACTTTTCAACTGTGTATCATAGAATAATAAATGAATGAGGTTCTACTCCATTATTAAATATTTTTTGATGCTTTTCTACCCAAACCCTCTTCCTTGAGACAGGCCTGGAATGGTTATAGTCTTGCTTATAAAAAGACAGGAATAAAAGAAATCCTTGACCACCGTTTCCTTATCCCTCAGGGAGACTCCATGCTTGTTCTTTCCTTTTAGCAATAGCTAAAAAATGAAACAACAAGATTGAATGTAATCAGTGTCATCTCAAGCTGACTAAGGGAGTATCTTTTTTTGTGGCTTTGCTATAAGATGTCACTGGTAAGCTGCTCAGTCTCATTAACTTTATAGGCCAATCTGCTCTAAGCATCTGGTTGTAAATTTGCCAGTAATGAAAAAGGCTAGGATATACCTCCTGGGATCATAGCTTTATACATTTTGGGTATTCAGATTGAGCTTCCTATATTTCTGATCATCCATCATTATTCTCATTTTTTAGGACTAGCAAGGGATGTTGGGAAATAGATTGACAGAAAATATAAACCTGGCTCTTTATCTAACTCAGTCTAGCACAACGGAACAATCATTTCAGTTACCTTACTTATAAGAAGAGGTATCCAGTGATTAATGAATCTGGCTGAGGCAAATTATATACTGGAAACCTCATATTTCCTACACATCAATACCAGTCATCTGTTTTGATACCTCTATTGCAAGACACATAATCACTACTTCTATAGATTGACTTCTCTCTTCCTTTTGCAAGACCATTTTTTTTGACCTTGAAAATTTTCATTCACAATGAAAATTCATTGATGTTAAAATGTAAAAGTAACTTTTATATCCTATAACTAGATCACAGAAACTTACATTTAAAATATAATTTTCTAGTTTTAAACAATATTACAGTAGACCAGGGCCACTAAAGACTACAGGGTAAGGAGAGATGAATTTGGGCACCAGAGTTAAGTCCCATATAGGTGTTGAGTAATCAGTATCAAAAAGTCTTAATCAAAGTATCAATAGAAGTCTTTTAGCTTCTCAGGTCACGCTGCCTTATCCAAGTTATTCTTGGCAAGTACCATAATTCCTAAATTGAACACAATACTGAAGTCAATCTGCATAAATCGGAAATGATATTTTTAGATAGGAAAATGACCCAAATACTCATAGTGATTTTGTTAGCATTTGACTTTGTATTTTTAGTGCATCCAATATACTCCATGAGCTCTGTTTTCTAAAAGTCAAAAGATTACCACATATCATGAAGATATAAGCTGCACATAATCAAAAAACCCCACCCAGTGATATTATTCATCCATCTTTTCCTAGTGTGGACAGAGAATAATAAATCTTATTCTCAAAACCAGAACCAAATACTCACCTATTTAAATGCATAGATACATTAATACTTCTTAATACTTTAGAATGTTTTCAAATATAACGTATTATCTCTTCCTTTCAGTAACCCTTTGGGGAAGATATTATTTTATCCCCTTTAGAGATGAGATTCAGTGAGATTAAAACACATTGGTTATAAGTGGCAAAAACGTAAATTCAAATACGGATTTTGTAATGCAGTACTTTCTCCACCACAAAGCTTCCACCACTGGAATGTTGACGTAACTTGTAAATTGTGATTCTCCTTCTGGATCAACATCTTAGAATCACAAAATCTGGATTGTTTTAATTAAAGTGGATGTGTGGATGATCTTTTACTGTTTTGTCTAGATATCTTACCTTGCTCCCTTATAACTAGCAATGCAAGAAAGGAAAAGGAAGCTATTGCTATTGGTGTAATCTATAGTCGTATAAGAAAATGTCAAACTGGTTTGCATGAGGACTGAAAATTTAGAATGAAAGCATATTATTCTAATCCCTGAACTAACATAATTTTGCTTGCCAAGATTTGAAATATCCTGCTAATATTTTATAATTCCTTCAGCAAGAGTGAAATCCTACATATGATAAGAGAAGCTTCCACCCTATAAATATGAGACTCACAATAAGATTGAAGATCAAATGGATCCATACATATCTGCAAATCCACAACTCTTACTACACAGTGATACTTCTCAAGAGCCCATTAAAATATTAAAGATTGACTCAGTTGAATCAGCTAAGAGATTTTGCAAAAATGATGAAATACATAAAAATATACACAGTACCAACTTCCTAGTCCTTCACACTTTGCCATTCTGCTCATCAGCTGTTTAACACGACCTAAAACAGCCTAGTTCTTTACTCTCATCATTTTTACTCTATCTTTATGTTATTTCCACCATGACAAAACAGATGAAAGCAATAGACTATATATGGTATTTTACACCATAGTGATAAAGTGAAAATGTAGTTTCTGAGCTGCCTCTAAAAGTAATGTTAGAATGGCCATTGTATTGGTTAAATACGTTGATTTTAGTAAGTACAGTTACCACCAAGTTAAGGAAAAATGTATCATTAGTTGTTATGTTTGGTGTAAATTGAATAGCTATGAATTTTAGTAACTTAGCATAAAAGATAATATTGCCGGGAAAATTCACAAACAGAAAACAATGTTTTCCAATATATATATATATAAAAAAAAAAAGGACTTAGCTCCCAACTGGGACTAATAAGAAATTGAGCATAATTTGACTACAAATAACAAAATACAGTTGCAAAAGAGGCAAATCTTAAAAACTTCTAAGCTTATTACCAGTTATGTTGTCAAACTTGTTAGGGAATCTTGGAATAATTCATTTTCCCAACATACCACTCTTCTTTTTATCTCTAGTACTTAGCCCATACTGAAATATAGTGCTTAAAAATATTGTCTTAATTTTGCTGAGTTTTGTAATATAAAGCTAATATCAATTGTGACAACTAAAGCACTAAGATACTGAAAGGAGCAGTGTGGCCCAAATGTAAAATACTCCAAATGAACACTTTGCTGTCCTCATAAAATTCTCCCAAGAACAGGAAAATATCCGTATGCTTTGGATCAATTGGCTGAAAATATTGCTGTGTGCCATGTCACAACAGACTGTTCTGCCATAGAGATTTATGAATACTGGCTCATGTCCAGTTTATATAAGAGACTGACTTTATCAAAGTCTCTGAAGATAAAAGTGCAAGCCGATTCATGTGACTTGGTCACAATAGCATATCCAATGCAAAAAAAAGCTTACAAAGGAACAAAGACTGCCTCATTCATGCTGAAAGACGTAGAACTATTGCAAGGTTTTGGCAGAGTTACTTGAATGTGCTCACCAAAATCAGTTCCTTTTTTTTATATAACTGGTACTGTGAATGTTGATTAGATAAGGAAAGAAATGCTGCCAGGACTCAGAGAAAAATTTTTTTTTCCCATCAATTGATGGTGAAACACTGTGAGGGTGTAAAATATCCTTCTCTCTAAGCAGATGACTTGTACTGAAGTAGAACTTCTTGTGTCTTTTCTTGATTCGTGGCTTTGGCTTTTTCCCTTTTGTGTGAGATTTTTCCTTAGCAGGATTTTAGTCATTTGGTATAAAGACCACTGAGCAGGTGATGAAGCTAGATTTGGCAGAAGTTATGAGAGTAACAGCATTCATCTTTGCCTTATGTTTGGAAAGAGGTAGCCTGCCCAAAACCAAACTTTCGTACTCTTCATCAGTAGGAAAGGCCACTCAGTCACCAGAGGTAAATGTTATATAGCTATGGAGAATAGAAATGTTGGAAGGAACAGACAAATCTGTCTCTTGGGAAAAGCAAGAGGAAAGCTTGTATGTTCTCCTGCTCTGGGGATCGTTAAGACTCACCTTTTACATTTCTTTTCAAATATTTATAATTTGCATACTCAAAAATTAAAACAATGTTTAGGCACCAAAATTCCTGGAGGGGAAAACTGACCTTCAAATGCTTATATAATAACCATAAAGCAAGATTTTCATTTATTCCTAGATTCTCCACCATAATGATTGGGAATTATGTCCTATTTATGTTTCTCTTTGGACCTTTGTTGCAATATTGCTGCATGGTAGAACTAATCTATTATAACTGCTTGTTACAGACCTTTTGTTTTAACTCCTGAAGAGGGCCTCAAAAATGGATTTCTCATTCCACTCTATTAAGATAGTTATTTGCAAATTCTTTAGTAATGTCCAGAATAATATAATAGCAAAATATTTTTCAATATATATATTTACTTTCACAGTGCTTCCTTTTATCACATAAGCCCCAAAAGTTAAAAAATGCAGCAAGTTTTAATTTAGGAGTCCCATTTAGCACACATATATGAATGCAAAGAGATTGACTTCTTATCTACTAAAAAGAGTCTGAGTATTGAAAAGCCTGCAATTATGAATATATTAGTCTCTGGCCCCCTATATATACTACTGTTATTTTTCTCTATCATATCTTGTACTTCATTTTTGCAAACTAAATTGCTCCACAAATATCCCGGCTATGCCCGCCTACTCTTAAGCAATAAATACCCGTGCTACTGATAAACCATTAATGGTATCGGAAAGCTTGTGATATTGTACATTCTAAACACAACTATTATAAGGAAACATGTTTATGTCACTTAGGTTTAGTATTCAGATAGCTCTGTGAAAATAATTTTTATCCTAACTCTTAAATTTTTCATTGGAGAAAATTTATACAAAAATCATTTCAAAGGAAGTGGAAAAAACAACCTTATTCCCTGTTTGGATAGTACATAAGGTATAATATCTGAAAAATCAATCAGTAATTGGTACTTACAATGTGCCAAACAGTTGAATCACACAGTAATAAAGTTGCTATTAATATCATTTTACAGATGAGGAAACTGGGAATTAAAGATATTAAATAACTTTCTTAAATCACACAAGTGAATAGTGATCCTTGATCCTAAATCCCTTTTGTATATTTTGAGTGATATTAAACTGATGGCAGTACTTCTTCTGTTTGATGTCCTAGTGACAGAGAACATATTTTGGTCTCTTCTGGAATTACTCTCTCCATAATTTAATTCCCAGAGCATTTATTACTTTTATGTGACCTAAAGCAGTCTACTTTTGTTATAGATACTTACATGCCTGAATTAAGTCAGAGATTTTAAGTTTAAGACATGAAAGTTCTTTTTTCATGTATGCATAACCTAGTGTGTAACCAAGTAAGTGATTAACCTAACCATAAATGAATAAGGAAAAAACATTATACAGATTTACCAACACCTTGGTCTTTTATTAGAGCTGTTTAGACAAGGTAAGAAAATATTGGACCAGCAGCTCACCATATCATGACACTGATCAAAAAAATTCATCCCGAGCTCCTCATTATTCTTTCTATCTCACTTAGATTTCTAAACTTGAATTCCTGGCTTTCCCACTCTGTAGACTTTCATTCATTTTATATTATCTCCTTTATTTCCTAATTGCTATTTAACCAGGGTTTTGCTCTATGTCCATCATCACCTCTGCAGAGATAGCCGTCCTGTCATCTTTTGCAATATATTGCTTCATTTCCTCAAAACCCAACATTTTCCTAGCCTTATTTCACTTTCCCTCATCAGTGAGGATTCTTTTTGAACAAAACCATCCTCTCTAATTTTGCTAATATTTCCTCTTTAAATATTTCCAATTCTCCAGTAGGTATAGCTCTTGTCTAAACAAGATTCTAAAATCTCTAGAGGAGAAGTGCTATGTCTTATATATGTCCTTAAAATGGCCCACTCAGAACACTCAAAAGAAGGCTTTTGGTACACCTAAAGCAAATATTAATTGAAATAAGATGGTAAAAAAATACCACAATAGTTAATTCCATTATTAGTCAAATCAGTGTCAGTTGCTTAAGGTTTTAGGGTTCTGTCCCTTTTTGCCAGTGTTCTGAATGAGCCAGTGTTTTCGTTTGTTAAAGCTGCCGAAATGTAGCAGAAATGGGCTGACATTTAACAATGGGGATTTATTAGCTTACAAGTTCACATCTAAGGCCTTGAAAATGTCCAAATCAAGGCATCATCAAGATGATACCTGGATTCCTCTGTCACATGGCAAGGCACATGGCGGTGTCTGTTGGTCTCTCCCTTCTCTTTTGGGTTTCGTTGCTTTCACCTTCTGGCTCCTGGTCTTTCTCTCTCAACCTCTGTGGCTTTTTCTCTCAGCTTCCTTGTCTTTTTAATCCTCTGATAAATGTCTCCAGGAAGAGGATTAAGACCCACCCTGAATGAGACGGATCACATCCTAACTTAGGATCCTACTCACCAAAAAGATCCTGCTTACAATAGATCCATACCCACAAGAAATGGATTAACTTTATGAGCACACTTTTCTGAGATGTATAAAGCCTCAAAACCACTACAGCTGGTCATTCCACATGTTTTATATTACCATGGAGCATGATCAACAGATGTTCACTTACACTGAGTTGACAACTCATTTATTCATGTCAAAGCTTATTTGTATCACCATCTTGTCCAACCTTATATATAACCAGTTGATCTGTGGGAATTATTAGTTCATATACATTATTCTGAGGATGGTAGGAGGCTGGAAAAAACTGGGCATTTATGAAAGTGCTCCAGATGTTCAGCACCAAAAGTTTAGAACTTCAAATAGTACATTTAATATTATTAGAGCTGTTAAGATCTGTTTTCAGAGACTTTAAAATGTTTGATTTTCTTCTTTCTATATTCCCAATGCATTCTATTTCTTTTTCCCAAATGAATGTATTTTATTGACATTTTTTTGCAAGATAATTCTGTCAGAAATTATTTTATCCTAATATATGTAATGACCATAATAAATTCACAGAGTTAAACAGACAATAAATTTCTGTTATTTATTATTCACATATATAAGCCAGTAAATCAAGTGGATCATTTAAAATGAGTTTGTTTCATACACACACTCCTCTACCGAATACTGAGAAGCAAGCTACAAATTATTAGTGTTATTTTTTTTCTGATTGTAGACATAAACAAATAAAATGATTCTGTGCCATGATCAAATTTTTGGCTCCTTTATATAATAAAACTATATTGAGTCTATAACTAGACATAACTGTGAAAAATTGCATGGATCATGGGTAGTGCTCCAGAGGAGTAAACTGCCCCATGCCACTTCACGTGCTTATAGGGAAGTTGGGAGAGGACAGGGACCACCAAACTAATTAACTTTTTTCTCTAGTAAAACTCTTATTGAAGAGAAGAAAATATGAAGCTTGGATATCATTTGCCAACCAGCACATTTATCAGTAAGATATCTTTGAAGAGAGCTCAGGCTTACAGATGCAGTTCATTATAGGCTCCCTGAGTTAGGGAGAGTGTGGTTTCAGAAGGATGTAGCAGGGTCCATCTAGCAGGCAAAGCTTTTTCTCTCCTAACCTAGTAAAGGACAGGTAAAGGATGTTAAGAAGTTATAGTATGAGTAGTGTGGAAGAATGAATGAGTATGCAAAATGTTTGACTTTTAGTCAAGATTTTTGGCCAAAAATTGCTCATCATTTACCCCCACATATTCTTCATCTCTCCCAGAAGATGCCAGTTACCATCTTTCACATTAGGGATCTGGCTGGCCATGTGTGTGTCAGTTCTCATTCTGAACAGAAATCGTAGAAAAAAAGTAGCAACCTTATGTAGCCACTCCATTTATTAAGTTCTTCTTTGATATATTTTC
The DNA here is from genome assembly GCF_015220235.1 of Choloepus didactylus. NCBI lineage: Eukaryota > Metazoa > Chordata > Mammalia > Pilosa > Megalonychidae > Choloepus > Choloepus didactylus. The sequence continues at coordinate 24,176,878 of NC_051308.1, forward strand.
TAGCTCTTATCCTATGTCTTCTTAAATTCCTGTGGTTATACTGATTATTTCCCAGACATTTAAAAAATGTGTTTAATGATGCTCATTGAAAACTAAAACTTTTAATACAGATAAAGTCACCTGAGGTCTTTGGGAAAGAATCCCAAATGATGACAGTTGTGGGGGTCCCCTTCTGTCAATAGCACTGACAGCTAATTGGGAGATCAGAAGTCACACCTAGGACAGACCACACACAACAGGTTTTCAACAAGTTAGCTAACTAGCAGCTTATTCAATTTAGGACATGGTCTGCTGTTCTGGAGAAGCCAGTTTCAAATGTCCCTTCATGTGGATGTGGCACTGGCAGAGACAATAGGTTTAAAATGAGTGCTTCAAACCTGTGCACAAATGATTTTCTACAAGTGGCCTATTGATAGTAAGAATGGATATTTAGGTTTCCTGGTAATGGTCAGTTAGCGATTTGCTCAGGGATGATGATAGATCTGGGTTAACATAATTTGATCAGCAGTGGTACTATCACTCCAGGTTCTGGCATATGTAAGGCCATAGATGCCCTCTGTTCAAGAGCCAAGATGTCTTTTTGGGTCAGGCCAGTTCACCTGAGGTGCTGAATTGGTTCCTGTGAATCACCCATGCCACACAAGCCAAGAAATAAGGATCCAGGCCTGACATAATGACTTTCAGGCAGTTGCTGGTCTCAGGAAGTTATGCTGCTCCAAATCTAGGATTACAGCCAGGTTTCTGCCGGCAGGGAGATGTCTGTCAGAACTCCGAGTGGGTATGATTCAGCCCTTGGTAATGGGTTTATTGCCTTTGCCTCCGAGGGAAACAATTAAAAGAAAGGTTATCATTATAACCTGGTAATGAAGGCATAGGGATCTGAGAACTCATGACTCCCATAATGGCAGAGTGTGGAACAGGCTCATCAGAGAATCTATCCCGCTGATTCAAATCAATGTACCTGTCCCACCAAGAAGTTAGTGATCAGGGCTGAAACTTTAAATTTGGCATAGCAAATTTATTTTAAAACTTCCCTTTAACTTTGAAAGTTGCAGATATGACATCCCCTGCAGGCAGAACACCACTGGTCTTGCTGAGTGGGGTCTTTTTATTGGTGGCGTAAAGCAGTGCCAAAACAAATAACAATGTTAAGGGGATTCTCTCCAGCAAAAGACCCCTTATCTAAGGTTTAAGAGAGGTGACAGGAATTCAGAAAGCAAGGTTCCTGAGTCTTCTACTTTGGCAGTGCCACAGGCTTCCTTGGTTATTTCTAGAATATATGGAACTGAAGTAACTGGGTGGGAGAGGGTGCCACAGAGCTGATCTTACTGTAACCTGATGCTAATAGCGCTAATCAAACCAGAAATATATGAATGCAGATTTCCAGCTTGGCTGTTCATAGGCTCCTACACTCGCAGGGAGAAGAAGAGAAATTTCTATCACAGACAGCTCATGAAAACCCAAAGCAAGGCAGGCAAAAATTGATACAGGTATTTTGTGTACTAAGTAAAGTGGTTGCTGCCAATTTGAGGAAGAGATAATAACAGAAGCATGGTCACAAAAGCATATAAAGAAGAATGTCCAATAAGTACCACCAACGTGAGTTATCCAATCATGATTTAGATAGACACCCCCTTGTATGTTCTGAGGAATGGCATGGACCACTAATATAAGCTGCACTTACCCATACACAGGTCTTGTAAACAGAACTATGATGACCCTGCCCCTTCTGAGGGCAAAATAGTCACCAAGGCCTCATGAGCTCAACAACTTTAGTTACCAATCCTTAGAGTTATATACTCAAACTAGTGTTCTGGTTATAAATTGGCCAAATATCCAGCATATGGTAATAATTAAGGCTATCATCCAAGTTAAAGTTGGTCCTGGAGGAGTCCATTAAATATGTCTCCATTTAGAGAAAAGTAATCATAGCTGCCCCACATTAACCATTTCATCTCATAGTTTGTTGAGCAGTGATCATCAGTAAGTTAAATTAAAAAGAATGATAGTTTTTATGCCAAAGGAAAAGCTAACAGCTGGTTATGTTCCACCAACAGATGGACCCTTGCATAAGAAAGGACCTCCATATATGATTGAAATTGAAGCACTTTTCATTACTACTTCCCTGCATCGTAGAGCAATTGGGGAAGAAGGTGAGTTTCCTAGCCCCAGAGAATATAAGGGTTATATTTCTCAACACTCCAGGCAGTATGGTACATGCTAAATCATGTGCTGATATGAAATTAATTATTCTACATCATCCATTCAGGAGAGGGAGTACAATACTGCCTACAGCTATTGCAGGTATAACAACAAAAAGTGGAGTCTAGAGCATATGCCCTGTTATATCAGTTCACAAAAAATAACACAAGAGGCTGGTTATGGCCCTTATTAAGCATGGTAGACTTTATAGGCTAGACCATTTTGGCATGAGTAATCCTCCAGATATCTCAAGTGCTATCACCACAAACCAATGACAGAATGATATCAATGAAAACGGTAAAGTGTTGACCTCTGAAACAGAACTCCTCTATAACAGCAATGGAAAAAAATGACCAAAATCATCAGAATCATCTTTGTCAGAACTCTGGAAAATAAACAAAGGTTGTCAATAACCCATGCAGCATTTATTCAATTAAAGCATCTAAATCTCAGTAACAACAGAGAATTTGGTGGCATTTTAACTTTCCACGCTCCCCTTCCCTGTTCTCCAGCTCTGCAGTAGCCTTGAAAAATAACAGCCCACAATGCTAGTGCAACCTGGTAGCCATCAGAGGAGCAAAATAGAACTGTAGTTCTTTCAAAACCTTATTCCCAAAGAATTGTCATTATTTGATCTGCTGTTCTCTAGAAGATCCCACCTAAAAGATGGTCTGTTGTTGACCTGCACAGAACTCACCCAGAGGAACAAGTCTTCACCCAGGAGGCACTTGTCAAAAGCAATTACAGGCAAATATTTTTACTTCGTGCTGCCTGAATTGGGGCAAGTTACAGTTGGGGCAAATAAAAGACCAACTAAAACAGTTAAAAGGAAAAGCTGGAGAATGTAATGTCCATAGGGGTTTTGGAAAGCCATGGCATATTCTGAAAATCTAGAAGTCTGTGCATTTATGTAGGGTTATACGCTTGCCCAGGAAAGATTTGAGAAAGCACAAAGCTTTCACCTATGACTGACTTAGAAACTCTGCAAAGCAGAAAGTGAAGGGTAAGACAGAGTTGTCAGCTACCTGGCTGAATTTGAAGGCTTGCCCTGAAGGGAACACAGAGGCCCTCAGAAATGCCTGGAAGATTTATTAGTTTCAGGCACATAAGAAAATAACTGAGCAATCATTCACCGATCACAAATAGAGACTACTGTGACTACACATGACAAATAATACAGAATTTACAGAATTAGTTTAAAAAGTGTAAAAATAAGAACTAAAATAACCACAAACCCAGAGAAAGGAAAAATATAATTATTACAGTTGCCACATTATATTCCTTAAGATGTCCAGTTATCAACAAAAAGTATGGTCATGAAAAGAAACAACGAAGTATGGCCCATATGCAGGAAAAATGCAGTAAATGGGAACTGTCCATGAGGATGGACAAACATTAGACTTAACTATACAAAATTTTTAAATAAACTATTTAAATATGTTTAAAGAGCTGAAGAAAACAATACGTAAATAACCAAAGTCTGAGAATGATGTCTCACCAAATGGAAAATATTAATAAAAAGGCAGAATTATTTTTTAATGGAAATTCTGGAGTTGAAATGCACAATAACTGAGTGAAAAATTCATTAAGGGCCCATCAACAAAATTGAGTTGGCAAAACAAAGGATTGCCAAATGTGAATATAGCTCAAGTGAAATTATCTAGTCTTAGGAACAGAAAGATGAGTAAAGAAAAATGAATAGAGCCTCAGAGGCCTGTGAGTGCTGACATTTGTATAATGGGAGTCCCGAACAGAAAGGAGAGGGAAAAGGGGCAGAAAATATATTTGAACAAATAGTATCTCAATAAGTTTAAAAGGGTTGAAATCATAAAAATATATACTATTTACTGTGACCACAATTGGATGAAATTAGATATGAGGGAAAAAATGAAAACTCACAAATATGTGTAAATTACACAAGACCTCCTAAATACCAGTGGGTCAAAGAAGAAATCACAAAAAAGGTTTTGAAAATAATTTGAGATTAGTGAAAATGGGCACACTACATTACAAAATTTGTGGACTATCGTGAAAGCAGGCTTTAAAAGAAAATTAATAGCTCTAAATGCCTACATTAAAAAAAGATGAAAGTGCTCAAAATAATAACCTCTTACACCTTAATAAACAAGAAAAAGAACAAATTAAACTCAAAACAACTAGAAGGAAAGAAATAATAAAATTTAGGACTGAAATAGGAAACAGGAAAATAATCAAAAACACCAATAAAAGTTGATTCTTTGAAAAGATCAACAAAATGGAGAATCCAAAAAAAAAAAAAAAAAGGTGAAAAGACTCAAATTACTTAAACTAAAAATGAAAGTGAGGACAATACTGCCAACTTGACAGAAAAATAAAAAGATTCCAAAGGAAAAACAGATAACTTACATGAAATGGATAAATCCATATTAAGACAAATACCAAAACTGACTCAAAAGGAAATAGACAATCTCAATACATCCATAAAAACTGAAGAGATTTCAGTAATAAACAACTACCCGGTAATAAAGTTCAGGCACAGATGGATTTGCCACTTAATTCTACCAAGTGTTTAAAGAAGAATTAACACCATTCCCTAACAAAATCTTCCAGAAAATAGATCAGGGAATACTTCCCAATTCTTTCTATGAGGCCAGTATTACCTTTATACCAAAAACTGCAAAGACATCACAAGAAAATCAAACCATCAACCAATATATCTTATGGATATAAATGCAAGAATCCTCAGAAAAAAAATACTTGCAAATCACATCCAATTGCATACAAAAAGTATTGTATACCATGACCAAGAGGGATTTATCCCATGAAAGCAAAGTTGGTTTAACATCCAAAAATCATTTAATGTAGCATATCATAAAGAATGAGATACAAAAATCACATGATCATCTCTACAGATGTAGATAAATCATTTGATAAACCCCAACAACCTTTAATGATTAAAAAAAAAAACTAGGAATAAATGGGAACTTCCTCAACCTGATAAAAGACATCTACAAAAACTCCAGAATTAAATATTTTACTTAATGATGGTAGAATGAAAACTTTGTCCTGAAGATCAGGAAAGAGACAAGGATGTCTGCTTTTACCAATTCTATCTGACATGGTACTGGAGGTGCTAGCCAGGGAAATTAGGGAACAAAATGAAATAAAAAGCACTAAATTGGAAAAGAAGAAATAAAAAAAATCTCTAGCAGCAAATGACATCATCTTGTATATAGAAAATCCTAAAGAATACACACACATACACATATATGCACACATACAACTATTAGAGTTAATACAATTTTAGCATGGTTTTAGAATAAAATGTCAATATACAAAAGGAATTGTATTTATTTACATTTGCAAAGAACAATCTGAAAATGAAATTAAGAAAATTTTTCATTTACAAAAGCCTCAGAAAGAAGAACAGATTTAGGGATAAATTTAACAAATGAAGTGCAAGGCTATTAAACTGAAAAGCACAAAGCATTGTTCATGGAAACTGAATAATACCTAAATGAATGTAAAGAAATACTTTGTTCGTGGTTTTGAAGATTTAACATCATTAAGAATTCAGTGCTCCCCAAATTGATCTTCAAATTTAATGCAACCCCTGTCAAAATTGCAACTACCTTTTTTTTTTTCCACAGAAATTGAAAAGCTGCTCCTAAAATTTATATGGAAATGCAAAGGATTCAGAATAGCTAAGACAATCTAGGAAAGAAAAAAAAGTTGGAGGGCTCATACTTCCCAGCCTCAAAACTTACTACAAATTTAAAGTTCTCAAGTACAATATTGGTGTGAGTATAGACATATAGATCAATGGAATAAAATTGAGAATCCAGAAACTAACCTAAACATTTATGGTCATTTGGTTTTCTACAAGGTTGCCAAGACCATCTAATGGGGAAAAATAGACTTTTCAACAAATGGTGCTGTGGCAATTGAATGTCCACATGGAAAAGAATGAATTTGGAACCGTACTTCATGCCACATAAAAAATTAACACAATGAATCAAAGATATAGATTTAAGAGCTACAGCCTTAAAACTCTTAAAAGTAAACATAAATGCAGATCATTGTGACCTTAGATTAGATAATGGTTTCTTAGCTATGACACCTAAAGAAAAAGCAACCAAAAAGGATAGATAAATCAGACTTTATCAAAACTAAAAATAATCAAGAGAATGAAAAGGCAATACACAGAATGGGAGAAAATATTTTCAAATCATATATCTAGTAAGTCGAATATCCAGAATATATAAATAACTTATAATTCAACAATAAAAGACAAATAACCCAATTTAAAAAATGGAAAATGACTTGAATATACATTTCTCCATAGAAAGTATACAAATGACCATGAAAAGATGCCCAACATCATTAGTCTTTAGCTAAACTGAAATCAAAACCACAATGAAATATTGTTTCATACCATTTAGGATGACTGTAATCAAAAATGGAAAATAGCAAGTTTTGATAAGGATGTGAGAAATTGGAACCCCTTGTTCTAGTTTGCTAATGCTGCCAGAATGCAAAACACCAGAAATGGATTGGCTTTTATAAAAGGGGGTTTATTTGGTTACACAGTTACAGTCTTAAGGCCATAAAGTGTCCAAGGTAACACATCAGCAATTGGGTACCTTCACTGGAGGATGGCCAGTGGTATCCAGAAAACCTCTGTTAGCTGGGAAGGCATGTGGCTGGCATCTGCTCCAAAGTTCTGGGTTCAAAATGGCTTTCTCCCAGGACGTTCCTCTCTAGACTGCAGTTCCTCAAGTGTCACTCTCAGTTGCTCTGGGGTGTTTGTCCTCTCTGACATTCTCCAGAGCAAGAGTCTGCTTTCAACGGCCGTCTTCAAACTGTCTCTCATCTGCAGGTACTCTCTCACTTCTGGGCATTCTTCAAAGTGTCCCTCTTGGCTGTAGCAAGCTCACTCCTTCTGTCTGAGCTTATATAGTGCTCCAGTAAACTCATCAAGGCCCATGCTGAATGGGTGGGGCCACACCTCCACGAAACTATCCAATCAGAGTCATCTCCCACAGTTGGGTGGGTCGCATCTCCATGGAAACACCCAAAGAATTACAATCTAATCAACACTGATACGTCTGCCTACACAAGATTACATGAAAGATAATGGCATTTTGGGGGACATAATATATTCAAACCACACCCCCATATGTTGGTGGTGAGGCTGTAAAATGGTAAAGCCACTTGGAAACAATTTGGCAGTTCCCCAAAAAGTTAAACATAGAGTTTCCTATGATCCAGCAATTCCAGTCCTAAGAATATACTCAAAAGAAGTGAAAACATATTGACACAAAAACTTGTACATGAATGTTCATATCAGCATTACTTGTAATGGCTAAAAAGTGGAAACAACCGACATGCCCATTAACTGATAAGTGGATAAACAAACTGTGGTATATCTGTACAATGGAATATTATTCTACCATTAAAAATAAAGTGCTGATACATGTTACAATGTGGATGAGCCTTGAAAAGAATGCTAACTTTTAAGAAGCTAGACACACAAGGCCAGGTATCATATGATTCCGTTTCTATGCAATGTCCAGAAAAGGCAAACCCACAGAGTATTAATGGTTTCTAGGGGCTGGGATGAGGGGAGAAAAGGAGGTGACTGAATATTTTTATGGGTTTTCTTTTGGGGGGTTGATGAAAATATTCCAGAATTAGATAGTGATGGTGCAACCTTCTGAACAAACTAAAAACCTCAGAATGGCACATTTTTCAAGGATAAATTTTATAGTCTATGAATTATATCTCAATTTTAAAGATCTGCAAAGGAGGTTTAAAAGCAAAAACAAAAAAAGGAATTTGTGGTTAAACATGCATGTTTATTCCTACTATCTACTGAAAATTCAAAAAAATAATAGAAAAGTTCAAGCCCAGTGGGTGAATTGCATGGCATGTGAATTTTGCCTCAAAAAAGTTGATTTTTTAAAAACAATGTATGCTTATGAAAATAAAGAGAACAGAAGAGATGGCAGTGAATGAGCACTGTCAACAAATTTTTGAAGGTTGGAAATACGATAAATGACTGGTAACTGAGTTAACAATAAAGAAAGCTTAAATCTAAGGACATGCAGAAGGAAATGCAAAGAGAAATAAGTTAATGTATGCCACAAATCCTAGGAAATGATAAAGAAGGTGAGAATCCAGTTACCCCAGAATGCATTGTTAAGAGCTGGCATTTAAAATAGAATAATATATTAGATGTCGGTATATGGGGCAAGTTAAACTTGCAAGTTTCTCTTCCATACCCTGGCAGAGACAAGCATTTATTCTCTGAAGAAATTGAACTGAGAAGCTCTAGACATTAGTCAGCAGAAAGAAGGCATGAGTCACTGTACTGAACACAAGAAGATGAAGATATTCCACACACTGAATGGTGACACGCCCACCACCCCAACCCTATTTCCCTGCTTAGATCCCAGATTGCTGGAAGCCTCGCTGACTATCATTAGGCAAGAGATTAAAGGGTTTCCCCTTGGAAAACCATCTAGTACAAGAAAGGATGCCTACAGGTATTTATGTGTATTTATCCCTCAAAGAAAAGGCCAGATCACCTTCCTGTCCCCTTTATAGTAAAGTCCTCCATGCACTTAAAATTTCCAATCTTGTTTATAATTTTTCAAGCCAAATAAAAACAAACATTAGAGGGAAAAATTGTGAGATCAAATCAAATAGATCAAAGAGTATATCAAAAGAGAAAATGACAATACAAGAAGAAAATTTAATAATTAGAACTGAGATGTTTTATCCATTACAACAGAAGAAAATATGATAAAAAGGAACAGCAAACAATAAAAATGTTATAATTCAAATATGATAACTAATTTAAAACTTAGTAAATTAAATGAAGCTGTTATTGAGGGATTCTTCCAAAAAGTGGATCTACAAGGGAAAAAAGACAGGAAATAGGAGATCATATGCGGTTATAGAATAAACACATTTTCAGACATGCAGTTTCTCAAATATTAACCTCAAAGGCACTATATTCATTCTCATGAAGGTAAAGAAAAAATGTATTCCATTGAAACAGTGTACCAAAAAGATTATTACATAGAGGCAGTAAAGAGAGGATACAACAAAGGATTGAAACAAAGGAATTCCCTGTAGGTGAATGGCAGGTAGAGTCAGAGAACAGATGTGTCCTTTGGCTAGTAAACAGTTGGTCCATTTAGGAACAGAGGATAGAGGCCTCCTAGAGGAGAACTGCAAGAACAAAAATGGAATCAATATTTTACTTTATGAGAAGAGTTAAGAAATCCATAGGAGAATTTGTGGTAAGTTCATAGAAAATTTAGCGCATAAAGAAAAGGGTGGAAGAATATAGACATATAACTTATAAAGTGTTCACATGCAGTTAAATAAAACAAGAAATGAATAATCAAACACAGCATAATAGATAAATGGTATGAAGGGATATTTCACAAAATTGTGAACCCAAATGGCTAATATACATAAGAAAACTCACTGGTAAATAGAGAAATAATTACTTACTGAAATTAAGTTCAAAGCAAAAGTGAGCATCATTTCATACCCATCAAATAGCTAAAAATGTAAAAGTTTGATAATATCAAGTGTTACAAAGAATGAGGAAAAATGGGAATAATCATATGCTGGTTGTAGGAGCATCAATTTGTACAGTCACTTTAGAAAGCAATTAGGTATTATGTAGTAAAGTTGAAGCTGTGCATATTCTTTAACCTAGGATTTACATACTGAAGAATTCTCACAGATGCACAGTGACATATGTATAAAAACATTTACTACAGGGATAGCAATATAATGTGTTGTTTCTGGATACATGCACATTTGTTACAAGTACAAAAACAGGCTTGGCATAATAAACACCAAATTAAAGATCAAGGTTAATTGGGATGAGGGGAAAGGGAAAGGAATAGAATTGTGCTGGGGTGTGGGGCATGTCAACTGAATATGTGAATGCTGTGAGGCAAAAATAGCAAGATATTAAACTGGGTACAGCTACATGGTTGTTTATGATATTATTTTCCATACTTTTATGTATGCTTGAAGTAATTGTTAATTTAAAAAGGCAAACACAGTAAGTAGATCATGACCAAATTGATGTTTGTATCAAAACAGTCTTAACAATGTGGATATGGAAGGAAAGAGTAGGTAGCGTGAGCCAGAAGATTGACGGCAACGAATTGACTCATAAAATATTTCCCAGAGAGGTGAGAATGCCAGGCTCTATTTCAGACAACAGGAAGAAAATAATGTTGAAAGCAACAGAAAATGACTTCCAGGTCACAAGTGAACTTATAAGGATGTGAAATAGTTTCCTCCCAACAATGCCCTGTGGTTAGTGGAAAAATCTCAGGATGGTTGAGCGCTTTCCTGGCTTTGTCCTTCAGAGGTGAAGGGTAACGAGAAAGTTGGTATGTCACCCAAGTCAGTATCCTCAGCTGTAAAAGACTAGTGAGTTCTAGGATACTTAAGTGCTGTAACATTTGCTTTAATGGATTTGTGGCTTCCACCTTAAGAATACACGGAATTACTCTTAGTTAATTAATTACACTGTTTGATTCTTTTAATTACAATAGCAGATTATCAACTACACTATCCACTACAGTATTTTTTCTTCCTAGTATCTCCAGAACAGCATTTTTTAACCTTCTTCTCTTAAAATTACTTAGCCTCTATTCATTTCCAAACTTCGTTTAATTCTTACTTTTTCTACACTAAACAAAATCCACTCTTCTACCTTTTTTTAAGTAGTTGTTTAAATATTTGTTTCTTAAATGCTTGTTTAAATGTTTAAGTGTCTGTTCCAGTACATTAGCAAGAGAACAATTTCTAGAGATGTCTTGGAAACAAATATAAGGAATGGGGTCAAAATACAATGCTACTATTACTCATAACCTGAGATTGACCTATATTCTCTAATCTTGTTAAAAAGAGGATTGTATTATAATTTTATTATGTTATATTGATATCAGGTATTTCCTGTTAAAGGCAAAATAAGCATTAAGAAAACTAGTGTCCTGAGAATTTATTCTGATTTGAAAGATAAAATCAATTCAATCACCAATTAAATTCAACAACAGCTAGAAAAAATATTGTTTACAATTGAAGTGTTGTTTCAAGTCCAAACCATTTGACTTGGGTAAAGTGACATAGAATCTTGACAAACAGATTTCATCCCAACAATTCAAGAATGGTTTTAAGTTCAATATTTACCAAGTTAACTGTATTATTCTATTGGTGCTTCTATAATATACATAAAATATTTGTTTTGCTGTGGTACATACTAAGATGTATATCTGTCAACCTTTTTTAGAATTTAGCTTAGCATTTTCACATCTTCAGACCTTTGTACACATTGGAAATCAAAAGCAAAACAAGCAAGTAAAAAGTGATGAAATGTAACCTAAAAGGACAGCTTCTTTCTTACAAGGATGAATGACGTCTTTGAATAGAGGCTAAACCCCAGTGAAATAAATAAAAATAAATTAAAATAATAAGATTCTACTTAAAGCCAAGAAATTATTTTCACATTGCTTTAGTGATAGTGAGAAAAATATATAATTATAATATTTGAGACTGTGTAATTGCAATGAAGTCTCTTCTTACTCTGTCTGTTTAAACCTCTGTCCATTAGCAGTATTAAGCACCTTGCTGTAGAAACTGTAAATCATTAGGTAAATGAAGTAAAGACAGAAGTACAAGTGTAACATGGATGTAGAATGAGCAATGCAGTGAATTGGTAAGCAAAGAAGAGTAGAAATACTCTCTACTGCTGAATCTCAGACCAGTTTACCCACAAGGGATACTGACTCTCAAGCATTTCTTACCAAGAAGTTTGAAAGTCAGAAAGTTTAGTCATCCAGAATACTCAGATGACTTCTAGAGTTGGCAGCCAATTGAGTGTTATATGTGAACTTAATACTGGGCCTGGTTATATACCATGGAATTCTGTTTCTTTAGATGAAACAAAGGATCAGAAATCTTTAGGCAGTGACAGTCTTTAAAGTGAGTTGACCAGCAGCTTAGTCGGGGGTCATGATGGGCAGCAAGATGGTGTCTGCCAGCAGGGTCGCTCAGGTAGTCAAGCCACATACTCCATTAATAAGTTTCCCTAAACCCAATATATCAGAAGCTCTGAGATCAGCAGGAATGCCATCTCACTCTTCTGCAATTTCACAGCATTCTGTGGGAAGTAAATCACCAAATTTGCTAATGTATCAAGGTTCTCCAGATACTGCAGAAATAATAAAATCATTACCTCAGAAATATAGAAGGAAACCTATGTCTCAAGAAGAAATTGAATTTATCCAACATGGAGGTCCAGAATAATCACTGACAAGGCTGCTGTTTATCATCTGACAATTATCTTTACAATAAAGGACTTCCAAGTGACAAGCAAGCTATTGTACATTAAACAACTTTAATAAAATATTCTGTAAAAAAATGAAAGAAAATTTAGATGGACACTTGTATTTCTTAATTTATGTATCCTGGTCAGCTTCTCCACAAGCTTATCTAAGTATTGATAAGCTTTATAATTATTAAGGTTTACATTTTTGAATGCTAGCCTGTTGTTTTACTCTTACCAAGCTTTACCACTATTGAATTATTAAAAGCACACAACGTCTGGAAAAATATCATAGGTTTCCCCTAATTTCACTTTTCTTTCAGGTGCTGTTTAGATGGAAAAAAATTATCAGCAGAATTGCTGCTGATAAGTATCAGTGAAATAATGACTCCATTATTTGTCCTTAATTCTTTAATGTTTTTACATTGACAAGGTTACTGGAGTATAATTGGCTTAATAAGCATATAATACTCTAAAGGATAAAAATATAGCCAAGGTAAAACAGGTGATTTGTGGTATTGAGATGGTAGAAATAATGCACGAGATTATTATTTGTAACCTATATTCAGAAAAAATGTGAAACAGTATAAAATGGAAAATAAATTGAGTTCAAAATGAACATAGCATAGGAATAAGTGACTAGAAATTGCAATTACATTTTGGTGAGTGTTAAAATGTCACATTCTTTTGGTTTATTTTACCTTTTTGATTTTGATCATATATGCAAATCCTGATAACCAGTAACTTTTTCAAACTTAATATTTGAAAGCCTCATAAAATCAACCTGAAGATTTACCTTATTAAAGCAATTTATGACACTTTAATAAGGTCTTCCTGTGCCAAGAGTATGTTATTATTGTGTAAGTAAAGGCTCACACACACGCAAAAAAGTGAGTTGACCAATAATTATTAATGTGCTCAGTCATTTCTTTGGATTAGAATCTACCAAGAGTCTGGGAATGTTAGAAAAGAATATACGGAAGTATCAGAGAATCAACTACCTTATCTATAATTGCAATGTCCAATACAGTAACCACTAAGTAAAGGTGGCTATGTAAATGAATTAAAATTTAAAAAATTAAACATACAGTCCGTCTGTCACATTTACCACATTTCAAGTGCTCAGTTGCTCTCTAGGCCAATGGTGATCATATTGGACAATGCATATATTGCACATTTTCATCAACTGGACAGTGCCGATCCAGAATCTTGGTACTCAGGTGGTGGTCCATGGATCATTAGCCCTGGCATCGTCTAGAAGGTTTTCAGAAATGCAGAAACTTTTGCCCCACCCCAGACCTACGGAATTAGAAATCACATTTTAATGTGATCTGTGTGCACAGTAAAGTATAAGAAATTCTGGAATGCTCATTCCAGGACCCCAATCATTGAAAGATAAATGGCATGCAAATCAGGAAGCTGAGGCAGAAGTCTGGTCATAATGACTAGGTAAATTGTGTAATGACTATCTATAAGTACAGTTTACTCTGGGTTCATCCAGATAGCACTGGGTATCTGATTTACAGTTTTACAGGTATATCTACTCTTTGTGGAGCTGAGATACCTAATATTCTGTCTACTTTGGTCAGGACTGGCTAGATAACAAATATACAAACAAACAAATAACATTGGCTGAGCACTTACTATTTTCCTGACACTATGCTGGGTGGTTAACAGACATTGTCTAAATTATTCTACATAAATGCCCTTTAAGCAAGGTCCTTTAGGACCACAGTTTTACAGATGATATAGCTGAGCCTTAATGAGGGTGAGAAATGTGTCTAAAATCACACAGCTAATAAATGGTAGAGCCAAATTTGAACAAAAGTACTTTCTTTTAAAAACAACGGAGCATTGGGAAATATTCGTTGTTATTTTTGCTTAGAGGCCTAGCATTTCTATCTATAATTACTACTATAGCAAGAATGAATGTTTATTTGAGAATCAGTACCAAGAAAATATGTTTCAGAAAGATATTGTGCCTGCCTTTAGCAATGGTGAAAGGAAATACTTATAATTTCCTTAAGAGCTTTTTGTCTTCTGAAGAGACTGTAATCTGCATTAGCAGAGGTTCTGCCCTTGGAGTGAAAATCAGTTTTCTCCTCTGAGTATTTAGAAATGTGAATTTCAGTTTCTCTCAACCTCACTTCATGGAGGGCCACCTTTCTGCATGCAATATTAAGTTTAAATCATTCTGTTGTTTCCTCAGAATCAGATACCACTGTGATCTCTCATTAGCTGGCAGAACAGGCTGCAAAATCTTAGTAGTACAGGCATATTGAATATCCAACTGGGAAGCATAGAATTTGATATTGCTACCAAGCTATCATTTCTAGACAACTGTTTGGTAAACATGGTTGTAACACTCTTCAGATGGACCATCATAGATGCTGCTTGTCTGCTTGGCTTATTTATAAAATTTACCTTTACCCAAGTTAAAGTATATTCATTCTTTAAATCGCAAAATCAGCAACCAAAGCTGGTCTTTTACAAGTGACTTTTTAATTTTTAAGCAAAAATACCAGAAAGTATTCTCTCAGTAGAAAATTTCAAGAAACCAGAAGAATATAGAGTCAAAAAGAAAATTTAATGAAGATTAACTATGAAATTCTCGTTAAGTATAGAATAATCCCATTAAAGAATGTGTTATTTGCCCTAAACAATTTATTTCATGTTTCAAATTGTCTTATCATATATTTTGAATATATTGAGTTGTTTATGTTTTTATGATGTATTGCAAATATTCAATATTTTAAATATAAATTTATGATTTTTATAACAGTCAAGTTAGAAGTGGTAGTGTATATGTTTTTACATTGTATACTGGAAATATAATTTCAGAAAGTATCCTTTGTTGACATAAGACAATCAAGTTTGTTGATGAGTTCTGAGAAGTGACTGGGAGAATTAAATATTTTTAGTGAAAGAACAAACCTAAGTTTAAATATTTAATGAACTTTCATGTGGAGAAACTTTGATTTCTTCATGATGTAGATCTAAGATCTGTGAATGATTAGACAATACTGGAGACAAATTCTAAAACAATAATTTCTGGTTTGCTCTTTTAAAAATTGAATAGACTCTCTCTCCAAATAAGTTAAAAACAAACTAGAAATTATTTAAATGTTGGAATTTTGGTCACCTGCTAACCCCTTGTGGGAGTTCATTTTATTCCATCCTCAGGGAGATGAGCTGAAAGACCTGCAGTGTGTCAATGGGCAGGATTTTAGGGGCAAGGATCATAGGAGGGCTAAATGTTCTTCCTTCTTATTTTTGTTCCTTTCCTGTCCTACTACTGTTATCATAAGATTGACCTGAATATTGCTTCTGCTTGTGGTATTCTTACCTTTGGAAGGTAAATGAAGCGGCCCAGTACAAAGACCTAATGTATTGGAAATTAGTTCCTCAGCCTAAGGAGAAAGATGTACGTAATCAATGTGATTTCCAAGGCAATTTGCCTGGAGTTGGCTTCCCTGGCCAACTTCTTGTCCAGGCTTTAAGATAAAGGCAAAGAATAGTCATTCAAGTTCTTTTTATATTGCCTGGCATGTCTTTCCAATGTTAAAAGCCAGTCAAAAAATCTGAGACTGGAACACTCTCTAGTAATAAACAGTACACATTTGCTGAGTATCTATTTATTATGTATTATTTGTTAAAGAAGGAGTCAACTGAAGTAGGATTTGGGGGGAACCTTTAATTAGGGATGATAACCTATTCTATTATCTTTCCATCAGATTATCAGGAAGCATACCCAGGATGGAGTAACAAACAAATTTATGTTCCTTAGTGAAACAGTTTTAAAACACTATATATGAAATAATGGTTTTCGAGACATTGGATATAAGGGCACAAAGGACAGTGACTTTGGGATGGGAAAGATAAGGTGAACTTGCCCCTGCTTACTGCTTGAAGGGAGATTCCAGGCTGTAGTAAAAGTAGGAGAAGACAGGCAGAGCTGGCAAACTCCCTAAATGAGGAGATGAAGCTGAGCATGTCAGGAGACTAAGTTGATTAAAGTTCATAGGGCAGAGTAACGGAGAGGAGAAGTTATACAGGGAGAGAGCTTCAGAGATCTACAGTTTCCCCTGTAATCTTCAGCTAAATAGTAATCAACACATGTGTGAGGAAACTACCTGAGGCTTGTGAAAGAAATACATGGAAGGATTAAAGAGAAATATTCTCAGAGTTCATATGGAGTTGGTAATAATTCCTGTCCCCACCAGCCACATAGGAAATTTTATAATTCATGGGGCATCAGGTAGTGTACTTAGAAGGGTTTTGCCTCATTAATGGAGCAAAGTTAGTCTCAGCTAAAGTTCTTCTTGTCCCAAGTAGCAAAACTTGAATGCAAGAACCAAAATGTCAAACTGTTTCCAATAACCTGACTACCCTCTAAGATGAAGCTCAGGAATATTTATAAGAATACAAAAATATTCAGCACCCACAGTATCCATTGTGAATTGTAAAACGTTGCCAGACATTCAGAGAGGCATAAAAATGTGACTCATGATGAAGATAAAAATAAATAAATTTAAAACAATCCCCAAAGACACAGATGGTAGAATGAGTAGACAAGAATATTAAAACATTTGTTATGAGTGCATTCCATATATTCATAAGTTAGGGAAAAGATTGAGTATGCTAAGTTAAGATATAAATGTATTAAACACATCCAAATTAAGCTTCTAGAGATGAAAATTATAATACATGAGATTTTTAAAAATACATACCAGGTGGAATTATCAGCAGGCTAGAGACTAGAGAAGAAAAGATTAGTGAACTTGAAGACATAGCAATAAAAGTTACCAAAATGAAATTCAATAAAAAAAAGAAAAACAAGCAAACAAAAACTACAGCCTTAGTTTCCAACATCTATAATCAGCCAAAAACATATCATGAGCCGCTGAAGGTGAGAGAACAAAGGAGAAAATATACTTGAAGAAATTATGGATTTTCTAAATTTGATGAAAACTACTAACCCACAGATACAACTTAAACAACTCCATTATAAGAAATGTGAAACAAATGTACAAGGTACATAATAATCAATTTGTACAAAATCAGTTCTAAAGAGAAAATATTAAAATCAGAAACATTTTAGGTACAGAGAAACAAAATAACAAATTAAAAAAATCTCTCATCAGAAAAAAAGGTATAAGACAATGGAACAACATAGTTAAAGTCCTGGAAGAAAAATATCATCAATCTAGATTTATAAGAGGAAAAAAATATTTCAAAAATGAAAAGGAAATACAGATTTTCCAAACATACAAAAGCTGAAAGGATTCATAACCATTACACTTGCCATGTTACTCTACTTTGAAAATTCTACAGAATATATAAAAGATCTATTAGAAATAATAAATGAGTTTAGCCAGATCATAAGCTATAAGATTAAAATACCAACGCCTATTTTATTTCTATATACTACTGTTTATGTTTTCTTGGCTGTGCAAGCAAATACCATGAAATGGGCTGGCTTAAGCAATGGGAATTTTAAAAACTCATGGTTTTGAGGTTAAGAAAAAGTCCAAATCAAGGCATCATCAACACTTTCTCCCTGAAAACTGTGACATTCTAGAGCTGGCTGCTGGAGATCTGTGGTCCTTTGCTTGTCACATGGCAAGGCACATGGTGGCATTTCCCAGTCTCTCCCTTCTCTTCCAGGTTCTGTTGAATTTCAGCTACAAGACCCATCCTTATTGAGGTGGGCCACACCATAACTGAAGTAACCT
This sequence comes from Choloepus didactylus, assembly GCF_015220235.1. Classification (NCBI taxonomy): domain Eukaryota; kingdom Metazoa; phylum Chordata; class Mammalia; order Pilosa; family Megalonychidae; genus Choloepus; species Choloepus didactylus. Next base: position 24,195,160 of record NC_051308.1, read on the forward strand.
CATAAAAATGTTCTACCTACAGTGGGCTCATGCCCACAGGAATGTATTAAATTTAACACCATGTTTTTCTGGGATACGTTCAGCTCCAAACCACCACAAATAGCTATAAAATAATCTGAAATTGCAATTTAAAAAATACCATTTGCAATAGCATAAAAAGTATAAAAAGCTTAAGGTTAAATTTGTAGAAAGATCTGGAAGACGTGTTCTGGAAATTATAAAACCCTGTGGAGATGAGATAATTACCTAAATAAATGAAGAGATATATCTTATTCATGGACCAAAAGATTCAGTAATTTTTATGTGACAATTCTCCCCCAAATAATCCATAGATTCATCATATCCCAATCAGTATATCCCTTCAGACTTCTTTGAAGAAATTGACAAGCAATTTAAAAATTTAAAAATTCATGTGGATCTATAAGTCTTTAGTAATCGTGACTGTGATATTTAAATTAAAAATAAACAGATAAATAAAAAGAATGAACTGTTATTGGTATAAGCAATGATACGGATGAATCTCAAAATAATATTGAGTGAAACACACAGAAGATTACATACTATATTATTCCATATATATAAAAATCTAGGAAATTCAAATTAATCTCTAGTGGCAGAAAGTATATCAGTGATTGCATAGGGATGGGGTAGAAAAGCAGGGTGGGAGGGAGGGACCACAAACGGACATGAGGAAACATTTGAGGTCACACTTAATGTTCATTTTATTCATTGTTGCAGTGTTTTACTTGTATAGACATATCTCAAAACTTATCATACACTTTCAGTACATACAGCTTTAATAAATTATGCTTCACACATAGAAAGAAATGTTAAGTCTTTACACTTCACACTTCATTTTTTTTTAATTTTTTATTAGAAGAATTGTGGATTTACAGAACAATCATGCATAAAATGCAGGATTCCAGTATACCACCCCACCACCAACACCTGCATTGGTGTGGAATATTTGTTACAATTGTTAATAACACTTTTTTTTGTAATTCTAGTATTTTTAACAGTAGTTATATTACAATTGATGAAAACTTATTAAAGTAATACTATATCTATTGTCAATAGTTTACATAGAGGTATTTTTTCCCCATATTCCCAGCCTATTATTTTTTTTCATGCATGTCTTTATTTAATTACTAATTGTGCTAGTTTGGATATATCATGTCCCACCAAAAGCCGTAGTCCTCACTATAATCTTGCGGGGGCAGACGTATTAGTGTTGATTAGGTTAGAATATTTGACTAGGTTGCTTCCACGGAGATGCGACCCACCCAACTGTGAGTGACACCATTGGTTAGGGTGTGACCTCTGATTGTTTCCATGGAGGTGTGGCCCTGCCCATCCAGCCTGGGCCCTGATCAATTCACTGGAGTCTTATAAAGGGGTTCACAAACTGAAGGTCCTCAGAGCTGCAGCTTAGAGAACATTTTGAAGATGGCTGTTGAAAGCTGACACAGACATTTTGGAGGACGCCATTTTGAAACACAACCTGGGAGCAAGCAGACACTAGCCATGCACCTTCCCAGCTAACAGAGGTTTTCTGGATGCCAATGGCCTCTCTCCAGCGGAGGTGTATTTGGGTGTATTTGTGTTGATGCCTTAATTTGGACATTGTCACAGCCCTCAACTGCAAATTTGTAGCCAAATAAACCCCCTCTATAAAAGCCAACCCATCTCCGGAATTCTGCAAAACAGCAGCACCAGCAAACAGGAACACTAATCTACCCATACACTGGATAAAGGGAGTGTCAGTCACAAGGTTTTTACAATCACATGGTCACAAGATGAAAGCTATATAGTTATACAAGCATTATCAAAGATCAGAGCTGCAGGATTACAGTTCAACAATTTCAGGTGTTTCCTTCTGGCTCTTCCGATACACTAGAAACTAAAAAGAAATATCTGGATAATGAGTCAGTAGTCACAGTCATTTGTTAAATCCTAACTTCTCAGTTACAGCTCCTCCCTCTCATTTGGTCTTTCTCTCAGTCTTCAGGGATATCTGGGCAGTGACCATTCTACCTTCTTTGTGCTGAAAAGGGGTGTCAATATTATGGGGTAGAAGAATGAAACTAGTTGATATTCTTGGAGAGAATTATACCTCTGGGTTTCAGGGCTTATCTGGCATAGGAGCCATCTGGAGGCTTTAAGTTTCTGAGAAAATGAACTTAGTAGGTATTCTGGTTTGCTAAAGCTGCTGGAATGCAAAACACCAGAAATGGGCCGGCTTCCACAATGGGGATTCATTAGTTCACAAATTCAGAGTTCTAAGGCCATGAAAATGTAACCAATCAAGGCATCAACAGGCCAATACCTTCCCTGAGGAGAGGCCGATGGCACCCGGGGTTCCTCTGTCACATGTGAAGGCACATGGCTGGAGTCTGCTGGGCCTCCTCAGGGTTAGCTTCTGGTTTCTGTTGCTTTCTCCAAAATGTCTCTGGGATTCTGTCTTAGCTTCTCTCTCTCTCACCTCCTCTGCATCTGTGCTTGTTTCTCCCAGCGCATTTCTCTCTAAGTATCTGGGGGTCCTCTCTTAGCTTCTGTGGGACAAACTCTGGATTTCATCTCTTAGCTTCTCTCCTGGTTTTGGTTTCAACGGCTGTCTCCAAGATATCTCTGAGCATTTTCTCTCTATGCATCTCTGAGCTCTCTTCAAAATGTCTCTGCCTTTTATCCTCTCATAGAGGACACCAGTAAACCAATCAAGACCCACCTTGAATGGACGGGGTCACATATCCACGGACACAATGCAATCAAAATTTCCCACCCACAATTGGGTGGGTCACATCCCCATGGAAACAACCCAACCGAAAGGTCCCACCCACAATAGATCTGCCCCCACAAGAGTGTGTTAAAAGAACATGGCTTCTTTGGGGTACACAGCAAACCCAAACCAGCACAATAGGTAAAACTTTTATATCATCTTAGATACAGCCCTGGGTATTCTTTAGGGTTTTTAGGAATACTGTTGGTTGGAGCTTGGTATACTGTGGCAATTTGCAGTATCTGGCTGAAGCTTACAAGAGTAACCTCCAGAATAACCTCTTGACTCCATTTCAAGTCTCTTGGCCACTAAAAATTTATTTTGTTTCATTTCTCTTCCATCTTTTGGTCAAGAAGTCTTTCTCAATCCCACGATGCCAGGGCCAGGGTGTAAGTCTTCCTGCCATTTTCCAGGGAGACTTACACCCCTGGGAGTCATGTCTCACATAGTGGGGAGGGCAGTGAGTTTACCTGCAGAGTTGGCTTAGTGAGACAGGCCACATCTGTGCAACAAAAGAGGCCCTCTGGGGGTAACTCGGAACAATTAATAAGTAGGCTTAGGCTCTCTGTTGCAGCAACCAGTTTCATAAGGGCAAGCTCAAGATTGAGGGCTTGGCTTATTAAATTGGGAGTTTCTAAGTAAGCATCTTTTTTTTGTTTTGTTTTTCTAGAAAGCCATCAAAGCAAGTATGCTGAAATCTGTTACCAATTCTCTCCTAACTGCCCCATTTTTCCAGGACAAACACTTCTTATTTGGACTGCCCCCCACCCCCACTGGATCCTTCCTCAGATTGAGTTTTTTGTTTTGTTTTTTTTCCTTTTTTTTTTCCTTTTTAATTTTTATTGGTATTGTTCAGATACCATATAATTATCCAAAGATCCAAAGTGTACAATCACTTGCTTCTGGGTACCCTCATACAGCTGTGCATCCATCACCACACTTAATTTTTGTTCAATTTTTAGAAACTTTTCATTACTCCCGACAAGAAATAAAATGAAAGATGAAAAAAGAAAAAAAGAAAAGGAAACTCGAATCCTCCCCTATCCCTAACCAACTCCCCTTAATTGTTGACTCGTAGTGTTGGTATAGTACATTTGTTACTGTTTATGCAAGAATGTTGAAATACTACTAACTGTAGTATATAGTTTGCAATAGGTATATATTTCTTCCCTATATGCCCCTCTATTATTAACTTCTAATCGTATTGTCATACATTTTTTCTGGTTCATGGAAGCGATTTCAGTATTTGTACAGTAGATCATGGACATTGTCCACCATAGGATTCAGTTTTATACATTCCCATCTTTGATCTCCAACTTTCCTTCTGGTGACATATATGACTCTGAGCTTCCCCTTTCCACCTAATTCACACACCATTTGGCACTGTTAGTTATTCTCACATCTTGCTACTGACATGTCTGTTCATTTCCAAGCATTTAAGTTCATCCTAGTTGAACATTCTGCTCATACTAAGCAAACGCTCCCCATTCTTAAGCCTCGTCCTATATCTTGGTACCTTATATTTCATGTCTATGAGTTTACATATTATAATTAGTTCTTGTCAGTGAGACCCTGCAATAATTGTCCTTATGTGTCTGGCTTATTTCACTCAGTATATTGCCCTCGAGGTTTTGTCATCAACCCATTTTTTTTTATATGGTTTTGTTCACTCACCATACATTCCATCCTAAGTAAATAATCGATGGTTCTCTGTATGGACATATATTTATGTGTTCACCACCTTCACCACTATCTATATAAGGGCATCTACATTTCTTCCACAAGGCAGGAGGGAGAGTCAAAGAAGGTAGAGAGGCAAAAGAAAGAGGAAAAAAAATGACAGCTAGGAAGCAGCAAAAGGAAAAATAACCTTAAATCAAAGTAGAGTAAAGAATCAGACAATACCACCAATGTCAAGTGTCTAACATGCCTCCTCATCCCCCCCCCCTTAGCTGCATTTACCTTGGTATATCACCTTTGTTACATTAAAGGAAGCATAATACAATGATTCTATTAGTTACAGTCTCTAGTTTGTGCTGATTACATCCCTCCCCCAATGCCTCCCCATTTTTAACACCGTGCAAGGTTGACATTTGCTTGTTTTCCCTCGTAAAAGAACATGTTTGTATATTTTATCACAATTGTTGAACACTCTAGATTTCACCAAGTTACACAGTCCCAGTCTTTATCTTTTCTCCTTTCTTCTGGTGTCTCACATGCTCCCTACCTTCCTCTCTCAACTGTATTCATAGTTATCTTCGTTCAGTGTACTTACATTGTTGTGCTACCATCTCCCAAAATTGTGTTCCAAACCACACACTCCTGTCTTCTATCATTCTGTAGTGCTCCCTTTGATATTTCCTGTAGGGTAGGTGTCTTGTTCACAAAGTCTCATTGTCTGTTTGTCAGAAAATATTTTGAGCTCTCCCTCATATTTGAAGGACAGCTTTGCTGGATATAGGATTCCTGGCTGGTGGTTTTTCTCTTTCAGTATCTTAAATATATCACACCACTTCCTTCTTGCCTCCATGGTTTCTGCTGAGAGATACACACATGGTCTTATTAAGCTTCCTTTGTATGTAATGGATTGCTTTTCTCTTGCTGCTTTCAGGACTCTCTCTTTGTCTTTGACATTCGATAATCTGATTATTAAGTGTCTTGGTGTAGGCCTATTCATATCTCTTCTGTTTGGAGTATGCTGCGCTTCCTGGATCTGTAATTTGATGTCTTTCATAAGAGATGGGAAATTTTCATTAATTATTTCCTCTATTATTGCTTCTGCCCCTTTTCCCTTCTCTTCTCCTTCTGGGACACCAATGATACGTACATTATTGTATTTTGTTTCATCCTTAAGTTCCCGGAGATGTTGCTCCTATTTTTTCATTCTTTTCTCCATCTGCTCCTTTGCATGTAGGCTTTCAGGTGTTTTGCTCTCCAGTTCTTGAGTGTTTTCTTCTGCCTCTTGAGATCTGCTGTTGTATGTTTCCATTGTGTCTTTCATCTCTTGTGTTGTGCCTTTCATTTCCATAGATTCTACTAGTAGGTTTTTTGAACTTTTCATTTCTGCCGTATACATGTCCAGTGCTTCCTTTACAGCCTCTATCTCTTTTGCAATATCTTCTCTAAACTTTTTGAATTGATTTAGCATTAGTTGTTTAAATTCCTGTATCTCAGTTGAAGTGTATATTTGTTCCTTTGACTGGGCCATAAGTTTGTTTTTCTTAATGTAGGTTGTAATTTTCTGTTGTCTAGGCATGGTTTCCTTGGTTATCCAAATCAGTTTTTCCCAGACCAGAACAGGCTCAGGTCCCAGAGGGAAGACATATTCAGTATCTGGTTTCCCTGAGGGTGTGTCTTAGAAAATTGCTTTTTCTAAGGTCACTGTGCTTTTCTGCCCAGCAGGTGATGCCTGTTAGCCTATAATTCTTGACTGGTGTGAGGAGGTATGTCTGTGTTCCCCCAGGCTCTGGGATCTGGTTCTGAATGGAAAGGGCCCCACCCATTTCCTCTTAGGAAAGATGGACCCCCTAGGGGGAGGTCATTAGCATTTCAGTGGTCTCTCTCTCTGCTTGTGCTGTCTCCACCCTTCCCCGAGTCAAAGCCCTGGAAACTGAAAATGACTGGGGCTTTCTCCACTGAGCCAAAAAAGAAACAGATAGTCCCCTTCAGACCCAGTCCAAGGCGACCCTCCGGCTCTCCAAGGTCAGTCGCCACCCAAGGCCTCTGTCTGTTTTTTGGGGATTTGTACCTGTAGTGAGCAGTTCACACTCACTACTTAAAACCCCAGTTGGAGCTCAGCTGAGCTATATTCACTTGCTGGGAGAGAGCTTCTCTCTGGCACCACGAGGCTTTGTAGCTCGGGCTATGGGGGAGGGGGTCTCGCAACTTGGATCTGCAGGTTTTACTTACAGATTTTATGCTGTGATCTTGGGCATTCCTCCCTATTCAGTTTGGTGTATGATGAGTGGACAGTCTCGTTTGTCCCCCCGCAGTTATTCTGGATTATTTACTAGTTGTTTCTGGTTTTTTTTAGTTGTTCCAGGGGGATGACTTAGCTTCCACTCCTCTCTATGCCGCCATCTTGCCCAAGCACTCACACTTCTTTTTAATGAAACTGCCTAATTATGCTTTAATAAAGCTACTAAAACAAAAGATAGTCAAACAATTTGAATTCTTAGATAGGAATTTAGAATAGATTACCTAGAATCATACAATTAGTCCACAGATTTATGTGATTTTTGAATTTTCTGTACAACATCATGCTCAGAGGATTGTATATTTCAGGTTTAGTGGACTTACCACCTTCCAAGAAAACTCATAATGTCCTGACATCCTGAAGAGTTTGTCAAGGATCCATGAGTGAAAGCCATAGAGTTCATTATTTTGGCTCCTTATAATCAAGACTTTCTCAAAATTTCTAAAAACTGTCAGACATTTTTTATGTGTGAAATACATTAAATTTAACTTCTTCAAATGTTTTCTAGAAAAAAGAATGACTCCATGAGTTTTTCTTCCATAGAATAAACAGTTCCAGATATTTCATTCACTAAAAATGTATTGATCACCTATTGTGTTCCACACTTTTTCATGGCACTGGAAATAGAGTGGTAATAAAAGAATATGACATCTCTGATATCATGAAAGAGAAGATAAAGATTAAATAATTAATGAAATTTAATGACTGATAGTATATGGGATAAGAGCATGGTCAAAATGATGAGAACATATTACAATGTTTAGAATCTAGTCTAGGGGTCAGGGAAGGTCTCTCAGAAGATGTCATGTTTAAACTGAAACCTGAAAGATGAATAAAAGCTATTCATACTGAGATGGGTTTTAAGAATGTTCTAGCCATTGGATACCATAAGTGAAGGTATAAATGTAAGAGAAAGCAAAGAAATCTAAGGAATTAAAATGAATTTTCTCTAAACATATCTTATATAAAACAGCTTTTAGTTCTTAAAATATCTTACACCTCCATTTTAGCATACACCATTACTTTCTACATTAGCTTTAAAATGAGAATTCCTTTACTGAGACTATATACTTTTCACTTAAACTTTTATTCACTCATTGGTGCCCAGATTTGATTACTAATATTTGGTAATAAATTTTCATTCTAGAATCCAGCTGGCTTTGCTGTAAATCCTTGTGTCTTTTAACATGTGTTCCTGTTAAGTTACGTTTCTGTTATCCTGTAATTATGCAGTTTTATTAAAAAGGAAATGTAAGGTTTGAAGACTTGACATTTCCTCTCTCTCTCTCTCTCTATCTGTATGTGAATACACAAACATACACACATATATACATCCAAGCATTTAACTGAAGTTATATGTTTATATGAATATATTATTTGTATTGTCAATGTACCACATGTGATACTTAAGGTCATGTGTCAGCTTGGCCAGATATGGTGTCCAGTTGTTTGATCAAGCCCCACTGGCCTGATTGTTACTGTTAGGATATTTTGTTGATTTAAATTATTAGTCGGTTGATTGAGTGAGTCTATGGCTGATTAAATCTACAATCAACAAGGGAGCTTACATTCAACAATGAGAGGTCTCATGCATTCAGGTGAAGGCCTTACAAGGAGAGCTGTTTATTTTAGCAGTCAGAAAGAAGAATTTCTCTATCTCTACTTCAGCCAGTCAGCTTCTCCTAGGGAATTGACGAAAATTTTCATCAGTGTTTTCAGCTTGTGGCCTGCCCTATGGAATTTGGACTTGCCAGTCCGCAAAGTTGCATGAGCCAATTCCTATGATAAATCTCATAACATTTACATATGTATATATAATTATATATCCTTTCAGTTCTGTTTCATTGGAGAACCGAACTAATACATCACATTTTTCTGGTATTCTGGCCAGGTCAATTCTAATGTTAATATTTAATGTTTATTAATTGAAATTTATTATTATTCTTTGTATGTGTATACTACCAAGTTCAAAAATTATGCAGAACTAAACTAGTTCTTTTATATCAGTTCCTTATAAAGGCGAAGTTAAATTTTTATGAATATATAGGTATTCAACAAATATCAAAAATAAATTCCATAATTTACATTAAATACATTTAGCAGTTCAGAACATTTCATAACTTATATTAAACAATACATTTGACAGATCAGAACAAGGTACTATGCATGTTATTTCTCATTGTATTGTTTCCCAAGTATATGGCAATTACAAATATAAAGTCATTGTCATATTGCTGAATGTTCTTCCCATTTATAAAAGACATTATCATTTCATTGTATAGGCCTTAGTAAAGTGTAGAAGTTCAAATGCATTTGTTTCTAAAGTAATCACCCCAAATTACTAATCATTGATTATATTCTCTGAATAACTGATTAATTCATTTATTAAATTATTGTGCAGTTGATTATACCACAGTTTTGACAGGGAGTTAAGTAAAGACAGTAGCCATGTGGAAAAAACATTAAAACATTGCAACCCTTTCTCAGTTGCCTGTCATCAGTATTGTTAGTCAGACTTAGAAATAGTTGAGTTGGTTGCATTTTTATATACAAAGTTCTTTGTTTAAATAGCAGACCACCCACTAGAGCATATCTAAATTCTCATTTGATAATTTGTAAGTAAAAGAAAATGAGGGCAGTAGAGTGGCAGCTATGAGAAAATAGAAGACATTTACAACAGTGGGACATTACTAACTGCTTAATATGCATGACATTTACATGTAACATACATTAATGTAATTGTCATAACAACTATAGGAAGAAATTATTATTATTACCATGTTCAACTGAGGCTAGAGTCTGATTGCTATATTTGCTGGCTTGAACATACTATGTCCCCCAGAAAAAGCCATATTCTTTGATGCAATCTTGTGGGGCAGACATATTAGTGGTGATTAAGTTGGAACATTTGGATTAGGTTGTTTGCATGGGAATGCACCCCACCCAACTGTAGGTGATAACTCTAATGAGTTATTTCCATGGAGGCGTGGCCCCACACATTCAGGGTGGGCCTTCATCAGTGGAGCCATATAAATGAGCTGACAAACAGAAGGAACTCAGTGCAGCTGTGAGGGACATTTTGAAGAGGCACTACAGCTAAGAGGGACACTTTGAAGAATGCACAGAAGCTGAGAGAATAGCTGCAGATGAGAGACAGTTTGAAGAAAGCCGTTGAAAGCAGACTTCTGCTCCGGAGAAGCTAAGAGAGGACAAACGCCACAAGAGCAACTGAGAGTGACATTTTTGAGGAACTGCAGCCTAGAGAGGAATGTCCTGGGAGAAAGCCATTTTGAACCCAGAACTTCGGAGCAGATGCCAGCCACGTGCCTTCCCAGCTATCAGAGGTTTTCCAGACACCACTGGCCATCCTCCAGTGAAGGTACCTGATTGTTAATGTGTTACCTTGGACACTTTATGGCCTTAAGACTGTAACTGTGTAACCAAATAAACCCCCTTTTATAAAAGCCAATCCATTTCTAGTGTTTTGCATTCTGGCAGCATTCGCAAACTAGAACACTATAAGACAGTGTTAAACTTAAACCCAAATATCTTAACCCTAAAGCCCATACTCTCAAAAAACTTGTACTACTGACATCCAATCAGCATTTCGTTATTGATATTAACAATAAGGATGCCTTCAAGATGGGCAAATGAATAAAGCAAAAATCTATGTAAAACTAACTCTTAGGTATTGCAGAAGATACTACAGACCACACACTGAATGAGTTAATAGAAGTCATATTTTTTTGTTTATAGAAAGGTTAACTGTAGTTCCACTTCCAGTAAAGACTCAGGAGGATATGAAAGACTTTCACTCCATGGTAGCAGCAAGACAAAATTTGATATAATAAAGCACATAATTTTATAATGCTATTGAAGAACAGTGGAAAAAGGATGACTTGATGAAATAAATTGCTGAGAGGGATGAGCCTTTCATAGGTGATCAAAGTGTCATTTCAACAGCTGGTGTCAAGGGCCGTGTGTGGGAATCAGTAGGTAGAAGAGTGGGCCTGCCATAAACTGAGAGCCTTGCAGAGACAAAGTGAAACCAGCCAATTTTATAATGAAAGATCGGAATAAGAGAAGTCTCCAGTTAACAACAACAACAAAATCTTGGGCTGTCAATTCTCCCACTCCCCTTTTGAGAATATTGCTGAGTAAATGCAGTGGATATTAGGCTGAAAAGGAGAAAATCTTCCATCTTGTGCAGCTACATAGTACTTACATTCCAAGGATCACCTGGAATAGACTCCAACAGAGAATCAAAACTACTTAAAAGTACAGTCCAATTCACTCCCACCTCCAATCCTGACAAAAAAAAAAAAAAAAAAAGCTGAAGAGTAAGAGAGACTGTCTTAATCCATTTCTAAACCAAAGGTTTTACAATCAATTTAAGATTACAGGACACACAAACTCAAGTTAACTTTTTATAGAATCTGAAAAAATCATCAATTATATTACTAGCCTCTGAGAAGAATGGGTTTGAACTCTTTAGGAAAGATGATAGTAACACAAAACAACAACAATACTATATTTCAATCTCTACTCTTTTTAATGTAAATGCCCAACATAAAATTAACAGAAAAATAAGTAGAGAATATTGCCATAAAATAAAAGATAATCAACAGAGGCAGACCAACAAATGACCTAGTAATTGGAATTAGCAGGCAGAAATTTCAAATAACTGGTAAATATGTTAAAGAATTTATACACACACACACACACACACACATGCACACAAAGATAGATACACTGGGTAAAGAGATGGGGAATTAATGAAGAGAAAAGGACATTCTAAAAGTTAAAAATACAATATCTGAAATGAAAAACATTTTTAAAATGAGAAGCTTGTTGAATTCCCCCTCCAATCCTTTGTGATATTTTTGCATATAGTTTGAACACAGCAAAAGAGTCAGTGAACTTGCGGAGAGATTGTTAGAAGTTGTCCAAATTAAAGCACAGAGAAACAAGAATAAATTTTAAAAAGTGGATAGAGAATAAATGATCTGTAGGAAAATATCAAATTATTTAACCTATGTATAATTGGAGTCCAGAAGCAGAGAAGAGTGAGAATGTGGCAGAAAAAAAATTATGAAATAATGACTAAAAATGATGCATATTTGCTATAAAAGGTCAACATACATTTCCAAGGAGTATAAGAAACCCAAACTCAGTAGATATATAAGCACACCTAAGCACATCAAAGTCAAACAGCTAAAAACCTAAAATAATTTTAAAATTTTGAATGAGGACTTTGAAAAAAGGACACATTGTATAGAAAGGAAAAGCAATAAGAATAATTTAGCTTTTCATCATATACAATGAAATGAAAAGAAATCAACCTTTCACCCAATACTTGGCCAAAATGTCCTTCAAAAATGGAGGCAAAATAAAGAAATTTTCAGATAATCAAAAGCTGGGAGAATTCGTTGGCATCGAAACCAACCTAATAAAATATACCAAAGGAAGCTCTTCAGATCACCAAGGGAATCCAAAGTTATCTTTAAAATAATACAAGAAAGTCCAGGAGACAAGACTAATCTACAAAAATTAATTGCCTTACAGCATAAGAGCAGCAAATAATTGGAGAATGATTTTTTTAAGAGCCATGTAACTTAGTATCAAAATATAAAACATTTAGAAATAAATTTATTAAATGATATACACAAACTCATCAATGACATATACAAAAATATTAAAGTTGGCTTAAATGAAGATATGCCATGTTTATGAAGTATAATCATTATTGTTAAGATATCAATTCTCAAATTAAATTGTAGATTTGATGCTATCTAGATAAAAACCCCTTCACCTTTTTTGTATAAATTGAAAACATGCTTTTAAAATTTATAGCTAATTGGAAAGGATCTGGTATCTCTAAACTAAAATAATCTAGAAGAAGAAAAACAAATTTGGACTGCTTTCCCTACTTGGTTTCAAGATAGCATACTAGATCATAAGATACATTTACTTCCTAATTGCAATTTATACAATAAAATGACATTAATTTTGACAACATGATATTGTCGTAAGGATAGAGAAAGAGATCAATAGAACAGAATATATGGTCATAAGACCCAGTGAAATTCAGTGAGAAAAGGAAAGTCTGGCATAAATGGTGTTGGAACAAGTGAGCACAGAACCTTGGCACTTTTTCACATCATTCAAAAAGTTAATTCCAGATGGATCATAGACCTGAGTATAAAAGTTAAAAAATAAGCTCTAGAAGAAATCTTAAGAAAATATTTTATCAATCCTGTTGTAGGCAAATATTTTGTAGATACGGCATTAAAAACCATCAACTTCAAGAGAAAGAGTTGAAATACTGCTTATCAAAAGGCACCATTAAGAAAAAAAGAGAGGAAAAGCCACAGAGTGGGAGAAAAGGTTCACAATACCATTTATCTAACAAAAGGCATATCCAAATTACATAAGGAACCCCTACAACTCCATAATACAGAACAAATAGCCTCCCAAAATAGGCCAAAGACTTGAATGTCAGTTCCCCAGATAAGATATACTACTGGCTAATAAATGTGCGAAAAGGTGCTCAATATCATTAGGCATCAGGGAAACCCAAATTTAAGCCTGCATCAGGATACTACTTACACTAAAATAAAAACTATTAAAAAGGCAGTCATTAAAAAGGCAGTCATAAAATAACAACAATAAAAAGTTGTTATTAAGGATATGAAGCAACTGCAACTTTCACGTATTTCTGGGGATAGAGTTAAAATAGTGCAATCATTTTGCAAAACTCATGGACAGTTTCTTATAAAGTTAAACATATAGTATGTGCCAGCAGTTACTTTCTAGGTATAAACCCAGAGATATGAAAGGTATAAATGGACAAATGCAAAGTATAGCAGGAAATATCCATCAATAAAGAATGGTAAGTAAGTAGAATGCAGTACTCAGCAAAAAAAAAGAACGAACTATAGACACAAAAGAATAAATGAATCTTGAAAACATTATGTTGGCTAAAATAATCTAGAAGTGAGAGTATACACTGTGTTATTATATTTATATGGAGTTCAATAAAAAGCAAAATTAAAGTATAGTGATAGAATTCAAAATAGTGTTCACTCAAGAAGTCAGGGTTGGCCCTTGATTGAAAAGACACAGAGGAAATTATGTGGTGATAAACACATTCTGTCTCTCGATTAAGGTTTTAGTTACATGGATTTTTAAATTTGCCAAGATTCGTCAAGCTATTCATTTAAGATCTGTGCCTTATAAAAATTACAACTGAATTTTAAAATGCCTGAAAGATTACTTGGATGAAGGGGTGAGGGGCATGATAGGGATGCAGAGCCCCAAAAAACAGGAGTGACTCCTTAGAAAATGTCCAGAACTAGTCAAATCTTATTCTTTATTATGTCCATCCCAAGTCTTCTTGCTTAAAACTGATTTGAAAAAAAAGAAAAAGAAAAACAACAAAAACAAGCAGTAGGTTAACAGGTTATGGAAAGCCATTATTAAAAAATTAAAATTTAAAATATATTCTTTTTAGTATTTTGACTTACTGCAAAATCCCCCCCAAAACACATTTGAGATTACCAATCCTTCCCTGTAGGGCCTAGATCCCATCTAGCTCCTAAGTAGTGGAAATTTTGATTCTTTTAGAAATTCAGTATCACGTCATTTAGTCTTCACACTAATCCTGTTTGGGTCTAGTATTTGGATTCTGCCTATTTGTCTATGACTAATAAGACTCATTCTTTATCTTTTACCCTCAGTTTCTAAAAGTTTACTTAATTTCAAAGTGATTTAGTTATCTTGTGCTCAAGTTTCATTCAGGATTGAAATTTTCTCTACAGTTCACTTGACAACTGTTATGAGTTTACTTTGTGCCAGACTCTGTATAATAAGCACTGGATATACTTCAGACAATAAGAGACAGACATACATCTACTGTCTAGTTCCTAAGGAAAAGGAATTAAGTCTTTGAATGGAGAGTGTGCATGTCTATTTGAACAGTAATCTTTATTCATTATAAGCACATGAAAAAAGTCAGGCCTCCAAACCATGAAGAGAAAATTGCAAAATCAAAATGAACATTCATTTGAATATCTGTAGAATGAAACAGTTTCATCTGTAGTTGTCAATTTACTATTCATTAAAGTGCAATAAAGATAGTCGGCGATTTTTAGTTTAAACTTTTACTTTACAAAAACTCCCAGGTTTATATTCTATGAAAAGAACATATAGCCAATTTATATTAAAGATGTTCATGTAGACATACTTTTAAAATCATAGTCATAGAAATCCTTTCAAAACTTTGTAGAAAATATTTTAATATGGAATGTGTATTACATATAATATGGAATGTCTTTTAATATGCCTGATATGTTGGATTAGTTGGGGTAGGCTAGGCTGAAGTAACAAAAGGGGCCAGAAATGTAATGAGTCAATAAAATAGAAGTTTTTAATTTTTATACATTTTAACAGTCTATGGTGATTTTAGCTTAGTGGGAAAGTGGAGGGGAGTTTAAACTGCTTTATTTTAACTGTCAGAACAGGACAAATAACATAAGCCATGCACATAGGATTGTTTTTAATGACTCGTATCACTTTGGTCCATTCCATTGACTAGAGTTCAGTCACTTGGCTTCACACAGGCTGGGACATGAAGACTACCGTGTACCCAGGGAGAACAGAAAACAGAGAAGGGTGAACAGATTAGTAGTCCCTAGGCCATGGGGCTGCCCTAGAGACAAGAAGGCTGTAAAATTCCCTTACTGACTGTTAACACTGCTCTTTAAATCATGCATTTTTTTATTACCTCTGTCTGAGACTTAGATATATTTTCCATCCCTTTTTATAACAGAAATATCTCATTGTTTTCATATTTTTAAAAAGGAGTAGATAAGTGAATTTATGTTATACAGTTCGTTTGTGTTATCACTGAGTAAAAATAATTTAAATCTCTTCATACTTCCTTAAAAATGAAACAGACAAATAAACTTAAACTCATGTGTGTACAGAATAGGAGACTACATCTTAAACCTACTTTTCCTTCCACCAGCCCAGGGCCCTATTCCCATAGTGATATTCCTTAATGTTTGTTAAACAAATTAGCATTGCCTGAAGAAAGCAAGCTATGTGATGTCTTCAGTGATTTTATATAATAAAACTACTTAAGAAAATCATTGTCCATCTCCAAGGATGATCAAAAGTGCTTTTTATTATGCAATATTATTTTATTGTTTGTTGTCTACAATATGCAAGACACAGTGCTTGATACTAGAAGACATGCAGAGACCTCTAAGACATTGATCCCTGAACTTAAATAGTTCACTGTGGAAACCAGCAAGAATGCTGGTTTGATTATAACAGTGAATTAACAGTTGAACAAGTTAACAAGAAGGTGTACAGTTGATGAGAACATTTTTAAAATAGAATATTAATTACCTGTCTTAGAATTTGTAGTCATTTGCTTCTCTGGAAATAAAACTAGTTAACTTGTGAATATCTCATTAATTCCTGACTCTAAGTATTATAAAATGCTGTTCCATATTTTGAAAATATATTCCCAAAACTTTTCTTCCAGTTGACTTATTATAATGGTTAGACCACAAACCCACATTCATCTCAATTATTTCATTAACTTGAAACACATTAGGAAAAGCATATCTAATGAAGTCATCAAAAGAGACTCAATTAATGGAGCAGTAGTTCATGGGATTGCATTAAAAATTATTTCTCATTTAAGTGCTGTTTAATACAGGGTTTGCTTCAGTGAGGGAGAAAGAAAATGGACTCAAAACGGAAGTGCTGGTTCTTTGTCCTTAGTAGTATTCCAATAGCAATAAATTATTTTTGACCCTTGGTGTTAATACTGATTCAGGAATCCCTAGTGAATCACAGGTGCAAGTAAAAACTCATAGTGTATGATAGATTACAGACAGCTGCAAATTATCATTCCTTCTGAGACATGGAGTTTTGTTCACTTCCCGTTGAATCTGGACTGACCCTATGACCACTTGACCCTTCAGACAGGTTTTGCCTGTGCTTCTGCCAGGTGCCCCAAGGTTTTCACTGACCAAAACCATTTTATGTTTCCTTTTGCCCATAAGGCATCCTGAATAATTTAGTATAAATTTACTCTATTCTCTGTAAGACACAGAGACATGATTATGTTTCTCACAGGACTGAGGCAGCTTAACAACTTCCTGGAATGCTTTGTTCTATTGAAGGTACAGCACTCTAAGAATCTTACTACAGGGGTGTCAGTTACAAGTGCTGCCTTACAAATATTAAAGGCCCTGTCTCCTCTCCTGGTTACTGGTCAGGTAACTTCTAACTCTTTTTAGGCCTTCTGTAACAAATCAGCTCACCTCTTACTGCTTTGTTTGCTTGTTTGTTTGTTCGTCCAGCTCTGGCACCTGGAAATTTATGTTCTTTATATTTTTTGTTATTAAGTTATCCAATCATTCTAGGTGTTTAAAGTAGGAGTTTTAGCTTGAATCCACCATTTCATATCAACAATAAGTTTTCCTGACATACTTTTTGATTTAATTATTGCTGCTGTGTGGGAAATAGAATAAAACAAGTTAAGAATAATATTTGAGGAAGTAAACCCTTTTCTTCAGTGTGAATGAATGGTTCAATAATTTCTCAAAGTTCCATGTTTTTATGAAGCTTACAATCAAGGCAGTAACCATATTATTTTTTAAGTCCTCTGACAATTTAAGCATAAAGACATATGCCTGCAGGTTTTAGCCAAATTTCATAATGGTCAATTTAATCATATTTTACCTGTCTGTTTCACTTCCTGGGCTTGAAATAATGTGCTGCTTTGCTTGCAACATGACAGATGATAGGATTTACTGCTGGTGCAATATAGCTATTATTAAATTAACTCCCCTTAGTAAACAACTTCTTAAAACACTCCTGAGAGAAAAAAGTTGTACAAGTTGACATGTATTCTAATTTTAAAAATCCGAATGTAAAAGATATTTAAAAAAAAATTCCTACTGGTTTCTTTGGCCAATAATAATTAAATGAGGTTGCTGGAGAAGGTGTGGCCCTTATGTCTCTGGACAACTGGGGGACTTCAAAGGTATTATTTTTGAAAATCTTTTTGTCTCTTTTCTGTGCTGTATCAAAGAATCATGTAGTCCTTTCTCATGTCCCTTCACTATCTTTATCTAGCAAGAGTAGCCTTCAGAGATAATAAGAGTTCTATCCAGGAGAAATGGAGTTAAAGGATTTGCTTCTTACATAGTGTAGGAAAAGAGTTCTGATGAATTTAAGGATATATTAGTGACAGACTCTTGATATAGTAGCCAGAGCATGGAATTAATAGTAAGTAGTAAAGATGTTATAGGAAGTCTACAGAGGGATTTAGCATTTTTATCCCAGGTTGAAGGAAGAGTATTACTAAAGGAGATCAATGTTTAACTTTGGAATTTTAGACATGCTAGTGATTTTCTATCTCTTCCTGTGATTGTGGTTCATGATTACAAATAGTCATATATAATATGGAGGTAATCATGTGTTTCCCCCTGAGAACAAAGAAAAACCCATCAGATGAAATTGAAATGGAGCCCATTGGTAGCTCATTTAGACATGAGAACTTTGTGTTTCTATTTAAATTCAGTCAAGAATACCAGAATTATCCAGGAATTATTACTAATTCATGAAAAAAACAGGAAATTTAGAACTTTTCCCTGTAACTGCAGTGTTTAATCAAATGGTTCAAGTAATAATATATAAAAATTAATACAGAATATATTGATTGATAAGTTCATCGTAGAAAAGATGAAGTATTTATAGACTTAGCATAGTGTCTGGCTGATAGCAGCTGGTTAATAATTATCAGTTGCATTAGCAAATTAGTCAAAAAACTAATCAACAAATTATTGAACTCATAGGTCCCAGAAGATGGTACAAACAAACATTTAATTGTTCATAATAGGTGCCCAACAAATTTTTGTTGAGTTGATTCGAATTTAAAGCTCCCTATGTAATGACATATCAGGCAACTTCAAGCAGTGTTCCTAATTTCCACATCTGGGAGCACTTAAAGCCCCAAAGCTTTGGAGCCAGTACCATTTGTAGACAGGGAAAAACGGAATCCCTTAGTTACTATTTCATTGCTGAACTTGAAGTTAGCTTTACTCTTGGTGCCTTTCTAATCATGTAGCCCAGTTCAATTTGAATAATTATATTGTTATATTTCCCTTGTGACCCACTTCCCAACTTTATTCTATTGTTCTTTGTTTTAGTTTGCTAATGCTGCCAGAACGCAAAACACCAGAGATGGATTGGCTTTTATAAAAGGGGATTTATTTGGTTACACAGTTACAGTCTTAAGGCCACAAGGTGTCCAAGGTAACACATCAGCAATCGGGTACCTTCACTGGACGATGACCAGTGGCGTCCAGAAAACCTGTTAGCTGGGAAGGCACATGGCTGGCATCTGCTCCAAGTTCTGGTTCAAAATGGCTTTCTCCCAGGACGTTCCTCTCTAGGCTTCAGCTCCTCAAAAATGTCACTCTTAGTTGCTCTTGGGGCATTTTTCCTCTCTTAGCTTCTCCAGAGCAAGAGTCTGCTTTCAACGGCTGTCTTCAAACTGTCTCTCATCTGCAGCTCCTGTGCTTTCTTCAAAGTGTCCCTCTTGGCTGTAGCTCCTCTTCAAAATGTCACTCACAGCTGTACTGAGTTCCCTCTGCCTGTCAGCTCATTTATATGGGCTGATCAAGGCCCACCCTAAATGGGTGGGGCCACACCTCCATGGAAATATCCAATCAGAGTCATCACCCACAGCTAGGTGGGGCGCATCTCCAAAGAAACACTAAAAGAAATCTAATCAAAGACTACATCAAAGATAATGGTGTTTGGGGGACAATACATTCAAACTGGCACATCCTTTAAACCTGAGAACCAACAGATAGACTAGCTTTCAGAATTGTTTTCTTTCTAGCTCCAGAAGCAAAAACATCTATCAATAATTAGTTACTGGACATTTTTATTATCCATAGTCAGGGGAACATTAAATACGCCATCATGTGACAAATCTTTAGGGATACACCTTTTTCACTTCAATGAAAATATTAATAAATTTTACTAATTTGCCTATAGTTAATTGGATAAATAGTTTTGGTCATAAAGCATACTAGTAGGCCACTGCAGGTCTCAACATAAACTGGAAATAGAAGGTGAAACATGATGTTTTCCTGTTTCTCTGGAATTGCATCTAAGGCATGAAGTTGAGAGCAACAGGAACTAGTCATAAAATCCTCTTCAAATTTTATGGGGTCAACATTTTCAAGAACCACCAATTTTCTAACCTATAGTCTCATCCAGCCCAGGTTATATGAGGAAATTACAGAATGGTGACAAGGTGACTGAAATTCTGGAAAGTGCAGTGAGCATGGAGGGAAGATATTTAATAGATACAGGGAGGGAAGCTGCAACAGAGTTACTCTTGGAGATTGGACATGCATATCAGGAGGATTAAATGGTATTTCTTTCATCAGACTGGATTTCTGATTACCAAGGACTTTTTGATACAGCCAACTGCTATCTGAGAAGAGGAAATAATCATTAGTAAGAGAAGGATTGGTGGGGCTTACCAAGCAAAGTGGAAACCAGGATTGGCATCCCTAATCCCCCACTGTCACATTGAGCAAGATGATTACTGCTTGACAGTTGACCATTGGATTTGTTGGTTGGTTGGTTGGTTGAGAGGTAAATCAACAGAATATGCTTTTCAAGAATCACTGCAGCATTGATTGGGGAAGTGGGAGGGAGTTGTAAATGTGGTGCATATGCCAGAGGGATGTTGCATGGATCTGTACCTGAAGCGTCAGTTAGAAGGGGTGATTAAGTCTTGCAAAAATGGAAAGTGCTTATAGAATTTGCATAGGAATGACCTTAATTACCAGAAGGAAAATATTCTAGCAACTAAAGGTGAGTGAAATTTTCTAGAATTTGACCAAGATGTTGTTAAGAAAAATGGTAATGAACAAGAAATAGGGAGCAATATAGGGCAGGAGGGGAGCAGTTATTGGAACAAATGGAACACTTTCTTGTTTATCTCATCATATTGAGATTCCTCATTAGATTGATTAAAAGTTGGAATGTGTTCTTATGCCAGACAGGATTAGAGGTAGGATTTATAAGTTTTAAAGATTTCAGGTTGATCCTAAGAAGAGATTGACTTCATGTTTGATTTTACTTGTTGTTATCAAGGAAATGGGGAGTATAGAATCATTCTACTTCCGTAACTAGAAATTATTGCAACCAAAATAAGCTTCAGTCTGCTGTAAAAGCATCATTTAATTTACCATATATTCTCCCCTACTTCATCAACCAAGGATATATTTCATAGAGCCCTCTCCGTTTTCTTTCCAAAATACGTGATATGGCTCTAATACAATAAAGAAACAATCAGGTGATTTATGGAAATTAATCTCAGTACTTTATTCTCATTTCTTACTATTTTTTTCACCTTGGATTCAAGTGATGACTTTAATGGAGGCTTTGTTTGTTTCTTTGTTTTGCTTATGAATCATAAGATTTCAGAGCTAGAAGAACCTTAGATTTTATTGTAAATATCCAAAAGTCAGTGAAAAAAGTCAGAGTTGGTCAGATATTTATTCATTCACTGGACAAACATTTTTCACAAACTTCTATAAACAGTGTACTAGGCCAGACTCTATGGGAGCTTCTTTGAAGAAGCAATTATTACAAATTTAGTGGATTAAATTAACAATGTATGATCTCAGTTTCTGTGAATTAAGGCATAGATAGGAGCTGGCTGGTTCCTCTGCTCAGGGTCTCAGTAGACTGAAATGAAGTTGTTGGCCTGGTCTGTTTTCTCAACCTGGGCTCAGGGTCCTCATCATTGACAGAATTCAGTTCCTTGGGGTTGTAAGAATGAGGTCCCTATTTTCTTGCTGGCTTTTGGCAAGGAGTTGCTCTCAGCTCCTAGAAGGCCTCGGGTCCCAGCCATGTGGCCTTCTCACAATATGGCATTTTATAACTTCCAAACCAGTCAGAGACTCTTTTTTGCTTAGAACCTCTCCTCCAGAATGCCAAGTCAGAGTCTTGTATGATGTAACCTAATCAAGGTTTTGACTGTCCATCATGTTCAGATGTCCTGCTCACGCTGAAGGTGAGATCATCACACAGCATACAGTACAGGGTATATTTACAGATATCTCCTATCAGCTCTATTTCTCTAGAGAACCCCACTTAACATAGGGGGGTGGAATCTAAGGTGCTCTGCTTCACTGACTATTAAAACACTTTCATGGCAAAGGAAAGAAGAGATTTTCCTAAACAGCCATGATGTAAAATCCAATCCCTGTATTGGTACGTCCTTCCTACATTTTCAAATAAAACAACTCAATGTGAGCATTAAATATTTAAAATATAATCATATATATATTAAATGCACCATAGTAATTAAGCAATTATTTGCTAAAAGTTGAGGCTAACATATTTAATTGTTATGCTATTTCTTCAAACTGAACAAAATTCTCTGAACCGCAGAATAACGGGTTCTTCTTGCTCTAAATCTTCTTGTCCTCTGCCTGCTAAAACTCCTAATTCCTATATATGCTCACATTATAGATCTGTAACTTTCTCTGTGCATGGATGGATCTGATGAAGGACAGCCTGTCTTATACACCTTATCTTAGGGCTGTCACTGCAGCCACTAAATTTGTTGAGACTTCAGCTGACATGGTCTAGGCTCTCCCCTGGAGAGCCTTTGGTTCTCCATGCAGTACAAACTCTTCTTCTAAATGCAGACACCTAAATTTTTCTCCTAGCAGATTCACCTCATATGAAATCCTTTAATTGACTGCTTCCCACTTGATATCCATTAATGTAATTCTCTCAATCCAACCATAATCCTTCCTCTCTTGGAGGAAAGTGAGATCCATGACTGCTTGTCCCTCATTCAAGAACTTCCTACCCCTTCGATGGATCTCAGAGGCACCCCCCCCCTCCGAAGTCTGGATCTGATTCTTTTCACAGATGGAGCTTACCTTAGGACTGAAAGAGGTAACTGTCACAGGGAGTAGGCTACTTCCCAGAAAATCCGGAATGTACACTTATCTGAGGTTAAGTCAGCCCAGGTGGCTGAATTAATATCTTTGACTAGAGCTTATAAATTGGCAGACTCTCAGAGAGTGAATATATACACAGATAGTAGATATGCCTTTGATGTAGTCCATGACTATGGGCATATGGCATATGGAAATAAAGGTGATTCATGACATCTGCAGGAACGCCCATAAAAAAATGGCCTTCCAGTAAATGACTTCCTCAAGGCTCTAAAATACTCAAGAGAGGTATCTGTTATAAAAATAGAAGCTCACTCAAGTAGAGACACAAAGGAACATAAAGGAAATTCTTTGACTAACTTCTATGCTAAAAGGAGAGCACAAACAACAATGTTGTTATCAACAGCTTATGATTTTAAAACCTGTACACACAATTAAGAAGGATTTCAAGGGTCACTGAGTACAATTCAACAATAAGCTTCTGAAATTGACAAATTTGTCTCAGAGCTGGATGTACCCTCCACTCTGATGGGCTCTGGTGCTCCCAGGATGGACACCTGGTAGCACCTGAGTCCCTAAAATGGCCCATAACCAAGATCTTATATTAACACACCCATCATTTCCCTAGTTTAAACTCTAAAAATCATTTGTAGGGAGACTTTAAACAAGAAACAAAGCAAGTATATGAATCATGCTCTATCTGTTAATTACATAACCCTGGTAAAACTGTAAAAGTGGAACAAGGTCAAATATCTCAACTGAAAGGGCCCTTTGAACATCTTCAAATGGACTTTATACAGGTACCGCCCTCTATGGGATATGAATAAGTCCTTGTCATCATATGTCTAGTCTCTGAATGGATAAAGGCTTTTCCTTACTGTAAGGCTACTGCCCTCACAGTATCTAAAAGCTGTTAGACATTGTTTTCCCCACTTGAGAAATTCCTGCTAATCTCTCAAGTGATAGAAGCACCCATTTCACTGTAACCATATTCACAGAACTTTGCAAGATCTGACACATCAACCAAATGTTTCACTGTCCCTACCACCCTCAGTCATCAAGAAAGTAGAAAGAACAAATGGTGTCTTAAAACTTAAATTAGCTAAATTATCTGAATCTCTCCCTCTGTCTTGACCTAAGATTCTTCCCTGAGATTTGATGGCCGTGAGATTTAGTCCCTCAGGAAGACACCATATGCCCCCCTTTGAAATCATAAAGGTAAGACCCCTGAGGCTCATTAACTTCTCCTACTACACCAGGCTCCAATCTACTACAATATGAAGTTTCTAGTTATTGTAAGTGACTATTAGCATATACTCAGTTCCATCATTCACAGATCCAGACTGGCTTTCCCAAGATTTCTCTCCAGGAGACTCTATATGATCTTCAACCCAGAGACCTGTTATATGGAAGGGTTATCAATGAAGGACTGCTTTAGAATCTAGATGGAAAGGACTTTGTCAAGCCTTATTGACCATCACTACAGCAGTAAAACTACAGGAATGACCCCTGGGTCTACATGTCACAACCAAAATGTATTCTAAGCCCCTGGGAGGTCACACCCATTTTGGACCTCGAACGAAAATTGATATGAGGGTTCCAGAAGCAGACAGCATCTGATGAAGTCAGCTTCAGTCCAAGATTTTGGAACAAGTAGATGATGCCCATGATCCCTGCCTAGATTTCCCTAACTTATTCCCTGTCTGTTCATATCACCATCTGCCTAAACATTCTATTATTCATTCTATACCCCTTACACTGCTCAATCTCCATCCCCACTAATATCCTACCTTCACAATGATTTTCTTTTATATCTTCTCGGCCTTTTTCCGTCCTATATATACTTCCTTGAACACAATTCCTTCATCCTTCTAGCATATAAGATAGCAAATGAAACCAGTCAGAGTAACTGTGGGTCTGTGCCAACCCTTCACTTAATCCCAAAACTGGCATTCCTTTAATAACCAGCCTCTCTTACATTTGTAGATTTGTCCCTGACAGGAAGCATCATAAATACCCATCAGATAGATCTCCTTTTTAGAATGACTCTGGGTTGTGCTTTAAAGGTCCACAGGAGTGCAATTAACAATGTGGTCAAGGAATGTGGTGTTCTACTAGAAACCAGACAGACAATAATGGCCACCATGTTAGGCATACTAAATGTTCAGTTTCTATATGGCAAGACTCCTTTTACTTCCATGAGACAGGAGCGTACTATAGCGGCCAAATCCCCTTTAGTGACACCATTTTTCTCTAAGCAACCCCAAGGTTTTAATAACATAAGAACTTACCTGGTGGACTGAAGGGTCAAGCAAAGGAAGTTTTTGGTTAAATGGGACCAAGATATCAGATAACAATGAAGAGGATGATGGTCATGATCTTCCTTGTGGAGTTTACATGCAACTAGCTGTATAAGCCACTATCCCATTCCTTACAAGTAATAGATACCTTTTTATACTCTTCAAAGACATTATTTTGCATGTGTACACAAGGCATACAAAGTACTACCTGCAAGGTGGTTTGTATTTTTTACGTGACTTTTCTGTAAGCCTACAACCTCTCTAATTAAAAATAAATAATTTTTAAAAAGCCTTAGGCTAAGTGCAAGAAACCAGACAAAGTACTACATATTGTATGATTCCATTTATATAAAATGCAAATATAAATAAATTTACAGAGACAGAATTAGATTAGTGGCTATGTAGGGCTAGGAAAGGATGGAGGGATTGAGAAGTGACTGATAAGGGATATGGGCTTTTCTTTTTTGTAGTAATGAAAATGTTCTAAAATTGACTGTGCTGATGAATGCACAGCTCTGTGATACTAAAAGCCATAGGACATTTTGGATTGATTGTATGGTGTGTGAATATATCTTAAAAAAAAAAAAACTGCTTTAAGAAATAAGTACCACCCATTAATTGGGTTGGTTCCTGTTATATAGATAATGCTGTTCCACAAATAGCTATTTATTATAAGTTTCCAAATGGTAAAATTAGAAAAATGAGGATTCTTATGACCTATTCCCATACTAGGGAAACCCAGGAAGAGACTATTATCAAGCAAAAGACAGTTCAAATGGATCATGGGAAAAACACCATTAACCCAGGCTAAACTTACAGGGTGTTCTGTTCTTGGTATTGTTCCCCTTGTCACTGGAGCACCTATCTCCAGTGTTGGAAGATACACTATAAGGCTACAGATCATATTAGAAAAGGTAGCTTTAGAGTTAGAAAAATCTGTCTCCCGCCTAAGGCAGGCTATCTACTTACTAGCCAATAAGGTATTATAACTTCCTAAAATGACTAAAAAATCGATGGACACTAGACTATATTCTAGCTTCCCAAAGAGGGAAGTACAAAGTAGTGGGTACATAGTACTGTGTATTTTTAAATGACAGTCAAAAGGAAATTTACCAAGCGGTAGTGGCAATAGAAGCCCATGATAGAGAAGCAGCCAGATCAGCTTATGCACCTCCTAAATGTGATTGGTCTGATTCTAACTGGCTTCTAGGCTCCTGGAAACCTTGGCATAAAGATGGCCTAAAAGGGGCAATTGCTATCCTTTTAATCATAATATTCATAATATCCCTCATTCATTATCTGATCTCTTGACTCTAAATGCTACTGCGCAGCCACTAGCTGCAAATGACACGACTAAAGATACAAAACCAGCATGAACGGGATGATGAAAATCTTGAACTTCAGTTAATTCGTGAAACCAGCAATGATGCACAAGAGACTTTAGTGGTGAATGAGAAGCTAACATCATCTTTGGCAAAGCCCTTGTAACTGAGGGAATGGCCATAAAAGGGAAAATTTATCAAGTTGCATGGAGACCCCTCAGAAACAAAACAAAAATAAACAAACAAAAATCATGCCCTTCTTCCTCTTTGAATGCCCTCTTAAGTTTATATATATTTGGAATTTGAAATCTCCACCAAGGTGAGCCACCTAGATAGCCAGTCAAGCCCTAGTTTATTTCCTTGGCCCAGTAAAAATTATAGCCCACCTGCCCTAAACCAATCCTTGTAAGATGGACAAACTCCTATCCAATCAATAAGAATCAAGTTAACTTCCTTTTTATGGGTATAAAAATTGTTTGCCATTCTAGAAGATCAAAGCTACTTCAGTTTTTGTGACTGATCTTGTTTCCTTGATGAAGCAAAACTTTAGGTATCCCTAATAAAATGCTGTAATCTGCAAACATGACTGATTTTTTTTTTGAAACTAACTTCTGGTGATTTGCTGACAATCCCTTGGTTTCAAACACTGCCTCAGTTGCCACATGGCATTCTCCCCTGTATTTTTCTCTCTCTTCATGTGGCATTCTCCCCTCCTGTGTCTGTGTTCAAATTTCCTCTTCTTTAAGGACACCAGTCACATGAGATTAAGAGCCCACGCTACTTCATCACGACCTCATTTTACCTTGCCTGATACCATCTACAATGACCCTATTTCCAAATAAGATCAATTTCTGATTAGGACTTCAGTGTATCTTTTGGAGAGGGGGACACAGTTCAACCCATAACATAGTTTTATTTTCTAATTTAAATATTTGACTAGATAAATTCTCAGCACAGGTTAAATGATGTGACTATTTTATGGCTATTTGTATGTATTGTCAAGTTGCTTTACAAAAGTGCATACCAGTTAGAGTAGCACCAGTAATGTACAACTGGGAGAGCTGGTAAGTCACTGCTGTTGTCTAAGTTTGGAAAAAAATCCTACATGGCAACTTATGTTAAAAAAAATTACTGAATGATCATGTGCCTGGCCCCATGGAAGTATTGAAAGGGATCTGGCAATTCATCAGTTTCAGTGTCTTAATTCTACAGGTGAAGAACTTGAATTGTCAAGAGGTGTAATGTGACTGTTCAGTGTCACACAGCTAACAGTTGTCAAATACAGGATGAAAAAGTAGCCCTATCATGCTCAGCCCATTTCCTTTACATTTTGGAAGTGCTTCCCAAACTTTGGTGGCCCTCAGAGAATTTCTTGGGGGATTTTTTAAAAATACCAAAGCGAAGGGCCTACTCTTATGGATTCTGAACCAATAAATATGTTCTGTGGAAGCACACATCTGATTTGGATACAAACTCAGCCACTGCACTCAGTAATTTGCATCTAATAATCAAACGATTATGTATCTGGAGAAATACCAAACCACTTAAGTGAGAAAAAGAAATGACACCAAGGTTTGGAGCCAGCCCTCAGTTTAATTTAGGATTAATTTCATTTTTGTTTGTTTTCTTCCCTAACAAGTCCGGGTAAAACAGATTTAATGTATTTATTTATTTTTCTTGTCTTAAAGACAGCAGAAATATTTCTTGTTTTCTTATCCAGGTAACACAAGTTAGTTATAACAAATTTCAACACGATAAAATGATATTAAGTGGGAAAAAAAAAAAAAGAAAAACTTCTTCCTACCTCAAGTAAGATTTCCCAGAGGCAACTTCTGTGAACTGAATATCATTTCTTCTTTTAGGCATATTTTCTCAATAAATGCTGGGAGACTATATGAATTGTTCTGCAACTCCCTTTTCCCAACTTATATTTTAGACCTCATTTTAGTGTAAGTACAAATAGGTGTATATTTTTCTATAGTTGTATAGTATATGGATGTATCATAATTTTTTATACAATTTTATTGAGATATATTCACATGCCATACAATCATCCAAAGTGTACAACTAATTGTTCACAGTATCATCATATAGTTGTGCATTTATCAACACAATCAATTTTTGAACATTCTCACTACTTCATTAAATAAAGAAATAAACAAAACAATCAAAATATAAATAAAAGTAGAAAAAAACACTCAAAATATCCCATACTCCCATACCCCCAAATTATTCATTTACTTTTTGTCCCTGTTTTTCTGTTCATTTGAAATGTAAGTTTGTTCCTTTGGGCCATATCTTCATTTTTCCTCATGTGACTCATAACTTTTTGTTGTTTAGCTATCTGGTTTCCTTGATTACCTCATTCAGATTTTCCCAGACCAGATGGGCCTAGGTCTCGGGAGAAGAGAGTAATCAGTGTCAAGTTTCCCTGAGAATTAGACCCAGAAGACTGTCAGATTTTCCTGTGAGGCCTCTAGATTCTGTATCTTTCTTATCATGCCCAGCAGGTGGTGCTTGTCAGCCCACAGAGGTGTAGTGCCTTTAATTCTCAGCAGACCCTGTCCCTGTGAGGGACCAAGGGTGAGTCAGAAGCCAAGCTTAAGATGTTTCTGCCCACCACCCCTCCCCAGGCTCTGGTGTCTGAATTCTCTGACAGAGAGCTGCCACTTGAGCTAGACCCTGTCCCCCACCCCCCACCCCCCTTTTAGGGAAGATATACCTTTTAGGGAATTAGCTCCTTTACTTGACTTATTTCTTTGTCTCTTACTATCTTAACGCCACCCTTGCCTTGGGTCAGCACTGGCAATTGAAAGTGCCTTAGGCTTTCTCTAATGAGATACTTAGAATGAAAGAGAAAAAAAGAAAAAAGAAAGAAATCCCCTTTTCAGAGCCAGTCTCCACCCCCCAGTTTTGCTAGTTAAGAGCCTGAGTTGGCACCTGGTTCTATGGGCCCCTTTTGTTAGGACACAGCCCTTTTCCAGTATTCTGAGCTCAGCTGACTCCAAAAGCCTCTGTTTTTATTTATTTATTTATTTATTTTCCCATCAGCCCCACCTCCTCTCTGCTGGGAGAGACCTCAGGTTCCCTTCCTGCTTGCTCTGTGTTTATCCGTGCTTGTAGCTTGGACTCAGCAGTCCGTATTTGTTAATTAAAACCACAGTTGGAGCTTGGTTGAGCTACCTTTCCTTATATTTGCCCAGTTTCTTCTTTATATCCTTCTTCTCTTTTGCTATATCTTCCTTCAACTCGTTGATTTGATTTTTGAATTGATTTAGCATATTTGTTTGAACATCTTTAATTAGTAATTTCAACTCCTGGTAGAGACAGCTCTCCTTTCCCACAGGGGAGTATTCCAACTCACCCTGCCATGCCAGTGGGGTAGGGATGCCAGCCTCTGCCTTCTGGTGGGGGGGGGGGGGGAGCTTTACTTACAGTTCCTATGCTGAGATCTCGGCCATTCCACCCATTCCTGACTGGTGTACAATGTGTGTATGGGTTGCGGATGTCCCCCAAACAGTTGTTTCAGACTATTTACTAGTTGTTCCTGGCTACTTAGTACCTAATCCAGAGGACTAACTAAATTCCACACCTCCCTATGCCACCATCCTGCCCCACCTCTTCCATCTTAGTTTTTTAACCAGTGTCCTGTAACTATATGTTCAGCCTTTCTTCTCTTCATTTTTGGTTATTACAAACAATGCTTTAGTGAATATCATCTTGGACATTTAATTTTTAGTTTTGGTATGAATATAATAATTATATGGTATTTTTTAAAGTAGCATATCTGGAGGTCAAAATACATATTCATTTAAAAATGCCATGAAAAAATCAGCTCCAATTTCTAATGCAGTAGTATCTGAGAGTGCTGTTTCCTTTCACCATTACCAATATAGAGTGTCATCGATCTCTTCAATATGTATCCTTATGGTATATGTAGTGGGTTGAATGGTGGCCTCAAAAAAATATGTCCAAATCCTAACCCTCAGAGCCTGTGCATGTGATCTTATTTGGAAATAAAGTCTTTGCAGATGTAATTAAGGCTCAAGACGAAATCATCCTGGATTTGGCATAAGTCCAGTGACAGGTGCCCTTATAAGAGGAGGGAAGGACACAAAGAAGAGGGTGATGGGACAAAGGAGGCAGAAGGTGTGGTGACGTATATTCAAGCTAAGGAACACTAAGGATTACAAGCACTAGAAACTAGGAGAGGGGAATGGAATGGATTCTCCTTCAGATTTTTTAAAAACAACCAATCCTACCAAATCCTTACTTCCAGACTTTTGGTCCCCAAAAACATGAGAGAATAAATGTCTGTTGCTTTAAGCCACCCAGTTTTTTGTAATTTGTTACAGCAACCCTAAGAAACCTACATAATTGGTAAAATGTGTCATAATAATGATAGCTTATGCAGTACTCATCTGCTAAACATCTCATAAATGCTTATGAATATTTACTTATTTAATCCTTGTGCTGCTTTGAAGCTGTTATGTACCCCAGAAAAGGCCATGCTCTTTTAATCCATTTCTTTGGAGGCAGACCTATTGTGGACAGGACCCTTTGATTAGGTTGTTTCAATTGATTTGTGACCCACCTAATTCATGGTGGGTCTTAATCCTTTACTGGAGACCTTATGAAGATAAAAGAGAGCTCAGAGAGAGAAACACCCAGAGAGCTGGAGAGAAAGCTCCCAGAGGAGCTGACGGAAGGAGCCACTGAAGCCAGAAAGTAAGAGCAATGAAACCCGGGAAAAAAGGACCAGGAGATACTGGTCATGTGCCTTACCATGTAACCAAGATGTCACAGATGTCAAGAGCCTTTCTTTGACTCCAAGTAGCTTCCTGTTAATGCCTTGAATTGGACATTTTCATGACCTAAGAACTTTAGTTTGCAAGTTAATAAATCCCCATTGTAAAAGCCATCCCATTTCTGGTATATTTCATTCTGGCAGCTTTAGCAAACCAAAACAATCCTCAAAACACTCCTACCCTATAAGTTGTTATTATCCCTGTTTTGCAGATGAAGACTCTGAGATACTCTGGTTTGGTAGCAAACCAGAAAAGGTAACTGAGTGGTCCGAGATCATAAGAACAGTTAAGCTTTTTTTAAAGCAGTTTTATTGAGATATATTCATACACCATACAATCCATCCAAAGTGTACAAAATGAAGGAGAGTTTTCCCAGATAAAGAATTCTTGGCTAGCAGATTTGTTCTTTCAGTACCTTAAATTTATCATACCACTGCCTTCTCACCTCCATGGTTTCTGATGAGAAATCAGTACTTAATCTTATTGCAGTTTTCCTGTGTGTGATGAATTGCTTTACTCTTGCTGCTTTCAGGATCCTGTTTATCTTTTGCATTTGACATACTGATTAGTATGTGTCTCAGAGTAGGTCTACAGAGATTTATTCCATTTTAAACAGTGGCCTGTCCATGCAGGGTTAAACCACAGGCTCAAAGCCCTGTCCCTAGCGATCACAATTTGCCAATCAAAAGCCGTCATCAGTACACAGCCAGGCCCTCTGACCACCCTTTCCCTTCTTGGGGAAGAGGTCTTTCATGTCTCTCTCCATCCGAAGCAGCCAACCAGGGACTATTTCAAGGCAAATAGCCTTAAGAGTGGGGTTGAGCACTGGATGTCGCTGCTGAATGCTTTACTCACATTTCTATACTGCAGTATCTCAGCCTTTTTGTCCCGCTCTACCTGGATGCTGTACAATGCTCCCCTAGCCTCCAGAGCCCAAGAACATTTGTTTCAGTTTTTGCCTGTGCACTTGCTGTTTTGGGAGGAGAACTGAGTACTTTAGCGCCCTACTCCACCATCTTCCCCAGAAATCTGAGCAGTTAAGTTTTAAAGTTAAGATTTCTACACAGAATGTCTGATTGTCTTACTCCAGAGTCATTACTTTTAATAACAGCATTATAGTTAATTTGAATTTCTTAAATTTGGGAATAATATTTTATAAACTTTATAAAGGTTCAAAAACATGTACTTATTCATTGAACTTTTCTTTCGATTTTTCTCTTTGAAATTCCTATTCCTGTCCTTGCCCAGCTTTACGCTTTTATCAGAACTCTCTATAACTAAGGAAACTAGAAAATGTTCCCATTTTTAATATCTCTTTTTATTTTTCTTAGGCTAATTTTTTAATATGCTCATTTGAAAGTTTTATTTGTCTTATCATCACCTTTTTCTTTGACATCTCAGCTTGTTTTTACATTATAAAGATATTCATTTATGTTTTTAATATTTTTAAATAATTTCAAGTTTCACTTTTAAATAAACATTAAAAACACATATTTGTGTGTTAACTTCTATTAATAGAAATAATGGCTTAAAAATAGGTTACAAGTATTTTGTTTTAGTCAAATATTGCTATCTATATGACCCAAAAGAGGATTCTGGTATACAATATGTAATATTTCAATAGTAAATTCAATATAAATTTGATCTAATATAATTTAACTATGTAAATTATATTATTGAGAAAAAACATTTGAAGAAATATAACTTACGACAACGTTTTATAATGATGGGATTATGAATATTTTTTTTTTAATTTTCACCTTTCCTCCCACTAATTATTTCTAATATTTTGAAATGCCCTCAACTTTTCAGTTGATTTTCTGATAGTAATGTAGATAGAGGGAAAAAAAGATTGCTTTTTCTTAACTTGTAGTAAATGTCATAGGAATATATATAATTATTCTCTAATAAATGGGTCTCAAATAACTATGTTCTTAATACGATGTCTAAAAATATGAGGTGCAGTATAATTTTCCTGTTACTTTTCTGCATTCCCTGAAATAAAAGTCTGTTTATAAGTATTTTTAAATAAAAATGATATTTACTAAAAAGGAAAATATAACAAAGAGATTGTAATTTAATATAATATAAGAGCTGTGTGGCAGAGTGAGGAATGCTGCAGACCAGCCTTCCGACTAGAGACCCAAGCCAGTGGTGCCCAGTGTCAGGACCTCAGTCTTAACATAAGCTGGCCTCTGCGACAGGCACTAAGCAAAGAGGCAGTTTAAAATGATAGCTGCAAAACGCAGAGTGACTTTAACAAGGTCACCAAGTGTCATATTCCCTTAAGAAGAACATATTTTTTGTGAAGTAGGAACATGCATCCCCATTCTCAAGAGCAGCAGCTCTATTGGAAGTGAGAAGTTGTTTTGTTGTTCTTAAAGAAGATTCTTAAAGAGCACAAGACCTCAAAATATTAGATAAGACATACTTATTTTAAAATAGTTTACATATGTAAAAAGATATATATATGTATATGATTTTTAAGGCATGCATATATATATGAGTAAAATCTTTGCATTTTTTTCTTAGCCACCTATATAACTCCATTCTTGCATGTCCAAGTGACTTTTTCTCTCCCCATTTATGGAATTTTTTTTTTTTGTCTTTTCTAAATATTTGAGATTTTTTTCTTATGTGACCTTATTAAATATTTCTCCCATATGTCAGTGGCTCTATTAAATGGGTTAACTATCCCTGTGCTAAAGTGAGAAACATATAGATCACTAATTTAGTGAACTAGAGTAAAGCAAATGTTAGTAAAGTCATTGCTGTCTTATTTTTTTCCATTTATATTTTTCACATTTGATTAGGTAAGAGCAAAAGTTCTTTCACAATCAGTGTAAATTTCCACTGTCACTGGAAAGAACAATAAGACTTTGGATTTACCTGTTTTATAAGGAAAATTCTTGGAATATGGTAATCAAATCCCCAGGCTTAAAACTAATACTAGGTCAACAGGATAACAAATGTTCTAGGAGCCCAAAGCAGCAATAGCTTATTTGGTCAAGACAGTAAAAAATATTACAGATTTCAAATCTCCCACATATGTCCTCCTTCATTAAAATTTAGCTTCTTTGTGGCTTAAGTCCCCTTGGTGCTATGTGCCCGAGCCATTTAAGTCAACTTGACATCTGCTTAAAATTAGTCACCAGGCACACTAGGTCTAACGATGTATTCACTCAAGTGGAAAGCAAGCAGTCTTCCTAGATATAGTTGTATTCTACTCTATTCTGCCTCTATTCAGGGCAGAATTGCCTCCCAAAACAGCATATAGAGTTTCCAAAGACTGCCCTCTCAAAAATGTGCAAGGGTAAAAGTTAACTGAGTAAAAGTGCAGCTTCCCCCAGGGTTTGAGTCAGATCCTGAAACCACACTCCATTACCAACATTTTTAAACATATTTTTCTCATCAATATTCACTGAAAATAATGAGATATTAAAAAATAAAAAAAAAAAAAAAAAAAAGAAATAAACAAGTGCTGCCTTTCACTGCATCCAGGCCAGCCTAATTAGAGAAATCTTGTGGACTGGGTAAACAAATCTAGGCACTCACAAAATTATTCACCAGCCTGAAAAATGTTCCCTGATGGTGTCATGATGGAAGACCGATAGCCTTACTATATGCTTTGGCTTAAAAGTCCCTCTGCCTACAATGATTATCTCCACTGCCGGTCAACATTGATTGCTTAATGTCTTTGGAGTTTGGATGTTATCAGTTCTTAAGGATTCTTTATTAAAGTCAACTATGTGGGGCTATATAATGCAAGCAAATGGATATTAGTTATCAGCTACCGCTTTAAAGGAATGGCTTACTTCTACCAGAGCAAAGAGGCACAGAAATAGTGGGCACAAGATGCAAAACTTAGATGGGGGAAAAAGTGTTTGGATGGAGCAAAAGTTTTGAAAACTTGGAGAAACTAATGATAAACCAAACCTACTTCACAAGTTACCTTGATATGTACTCACCTTCTTTACTAGAACAGACAGCCACCACAAGAGTTGCTAAAGGGCACATCTCCCATCATTGACTTTAATGTTCTAGCTCGATCAAATTGAAGTCTGGAGTAAAATTTTAGAAATCTGGCTTGGGTCCTATTATGAAGATTAGTATGATAATTTGGTACTCTCAAAGACTAAAATTTAATGTGGATCTTAGAGTAACCCTGAAACTCTAAGGTGACCTAAAACCATCTAGAATCATGAAGTTCCTTCCAAGAGGAAAGGAAGTTTGAAATGTTGATATATAGTCACACTGGCATATTAAAATGCAGACCAGAGCCTTCTCAAATGTACCGAATCCTCTAGATGGGGATAAGGCTACATTTTAATTGCTGTTTGCTCTGAAACATTTTTACAACATGAAGCCCAAGGGAAGTTTTTAATGTATTTCTCATATGTACAAATTCCAATGAAAACATATATAACTAGTAAAAATGAGTGATAGTTAAAAGATTTGAAGGGCATCCTGGCAAGATATTCAGTAAAAGCACCAAAAATAGTGCCAGTGAGGACTGTAAATTATTAATAGAAATCCTGCAGGTGAAGCTGTTATTATTGGTTAAGTCACTTTGTAAAAGATTTAAAGACTATTTGTTCTTGTAACTTTGAAAAAAATTAGCAACCCCTTTTTGGGAATTCTACATCTCTTTCTATCAGGTGTTCTTCCAAAAGTTTACTTGCAAGACTAGAAAAGTGACAACGGGCTTACTCAAGAAAGCAACTAACTCTTAGGTTCTAATAAAAACAAAACAAAACAAAACACAAAAAAACTGAAACACTCCTTTTAAACCCACCTTTGTTTGCCATATGTTGCCAAATAATATATGATATGATATACACACACACAGATAATCCTTGGTGTTCCTTGGCTTGTGGCAGTATAATTCAAACTTTGCCTCTGTTACATAGCTGTCTTCCCTATATCTCTCTTTCTATGTTCAATTTCCCCCTTTTTGTATGGACATGATTAATACTGGATTAGGGTTCACCATAAACCAGTTTGTCCCAATTTTAACTAATAATATTTTCAAAGATTGTATTTCTAAATAAGATCACATTAACAATATCAGGCATTAACCTGTAAACATGTCTTTTGGGGGGATCCAGTTCAATCCATAACATCTATTAATGTGGTAAATTGCATTTATAGATGGTGCTAATGGCCAGAATGTATATTTATCACAAAATGTTTGCAAAGGTTCATAAAGAGACGTACACAGATCATCACTATATTTTTGCGTGTGGTATGATACTTTGAAGCAATCCATAAATAAGAAACTGATAAATACAATGTGATAGATTCATAATTGAAAGAGTATGTAGCAGTACAAAACATTGAACTCAATGAATACATATTATCATGGCTGGAACTTCAAAACAGCATTGTATTAGTCAGGATTCTCTAGGGAAACAGAACAGACAGGAGATATATCTGTAAATATTATGAGATTTTATAACATTGTCTCACACAACTGTGGAAATGAATGAGTCCAAATTCCATAGGGCAGGCTGGAAGCTGGGAAACAGATGGTTTTCAACAAATTCCCCAGGAGAAGCTGGCCAACTGAAGTAGAAATGAAAATGCTCTCTTATCTCTGCTGGAGTCATCACTTCTCCTTTTAAAGCCTTCAACTGATTGGATGCAATGCTCTCATTGCTGAAGGCAGTCTCCTCAGTTGACTGCAGATGTAATCAGCCATAGACGCAATCAACTTACTGATGATTTAAATCCAGTAATAGACCAGTGCTTGCTTGACCAAACAATTGGGCACCATTACCTGGCCAAGTTGACACATGAGCCTAACTATCACAAGCACTGAGGAATAAAAATAGAAAACAGAATGAAAAGTATAGCACAATATGATATATGTTAAAATATATACTTACATAAATGAGACTTCATGTATTTAAAGGATTCATACACATCGAATATAATACATATCTTAGGTATATGATATATGGTAAATCTATTGGGAGGGGTTTCGGGGTTGGTACCAGTGAAAAACGGGAAAAATAAAATCACAAGCCAGTATCCTTATATAAAATAAAGAGTTGATATACTCTGAATTGAGGAGTATGCAAATTCAACTCTCTGAACTTCAGGAACACAAAAAATTTTTAAACGAAAATAAAATGGGAAGAAATGCCATTTCAAACTGTACTCAATCTCCCTTCCTCCTGTACTTGATAATTTTCTACAGACCTTTAAAGGTACATTGTATTACAACATTTTTAAATTTCTCTTTATTCATCTTCAATATTATGCTCTTATGGAAACTTGAGATGCAATTCTAAATGTTAATTTGAGTCAACCTCCAAATCTTTACACTCAAAAAACAACCTACAAAATTATGAACAAAATTATCAAGACATCAGTGGTGAATTTGGGTTAAAGTGACACAAATCTCAAGAAACCAAATAGGCTCTTTTAATTGTTTTTATACTACTGTGAATCAACCAGGCTTCAGATTTCTGACATTGCTGTAGAAAGGTGGTTTTATGTATGCATCTGTACTCAGAGATTTACTTCATTTTGTGACTATTATCTCAATTCATCTTCTTGGGAATTAGTTTATTTGCATATATCTTCATAGATGCAAATATGTACAGTGAGTAGATAATTTTAGGTAGACAATTGATAGGTTCATATGGGAATAATAGTTTATTATTAACAAAAGTTTTCTCAATTTTTATTTAGTTGTGAACTGCTAACTTTAACTTGTACTCTTTAATACACTTTCAGTAACTATAACTCATTCATTTTAGCATGCTCCTGTTTCAGACATGCTGTAAACCTTAGTTTTTCCTTATAATTTCCAAATATTAAGTCAACTTTCTCAACAAAACAATACTCTCTCTAATGCCCCTTGGGGAGTTTGGACCACACAGTCAATATTACATTCCTTTGAAATACCAGTTTTGCTGTTTGAATATTTAAGCCATAGTGGAAGACGTCAAAAAAAAAAAAAATTAAAAATTAAAACATCAGCTAAACTTGTAAAAAAGCAGGTAGGTGATATTGCAAATTTGTAAGTTTTGCAAAGGAATTTCCCCTCATAGTTCTTTTCTACTTTCCTCCTCTCCCATCTGTGGTTTAACATGTGTGTCTGGGAATTAACTAGACTTCTTGACTGAGTTTACTTGCCTGATCCCCTGTTGTCATTTGCATCACCTTTGATCTTGGCCCCAGAACACAAGAACCTTTATTTCTCTCAGCACTGTTAGCTCTTCATGAACCTCACCACTTCCACTCTTTCAAGTTAAAAGGCAGTCTGACCAACTGTCCTGGAAGGCCACCCACTATGCACCTTTATATTTCAGCCACTTTAGCCTTCAATTTTTCTCTTTCACAGATAAGCAAATGTGTTTGCCATAAAACTTGCATACTCTTGAAACAAAATATTTTGAAAGTGTATGCATTTCCATGTGCATGTATTTTATCATGTTTTCTTCTAAACAGGTCTTGCAATGTAGGCAAAAGGACAGTAAAGACTTAGATAATTATATTAGTAACACAAACAAGACTCTTTATTCCCCAAATCATATAATCCATGAGAAAAAAAGTCAAAGACCTTTATCAGCTTTGTAGTCTTGGATAAATTCTTTAACTCTTACCATCATCAGTTAAATACAGGTGATAATATATTTTGCGGAGTAATTTGGTGATTATATAGGTAAAGTGGATGTACAAAAAATGGTAGCTATTACTGTCATTAACTTTCCCTCCAGGAAGGATTAAAGAACATCATCCCAGTTGATGATCTCTTCTGTGTGACCCACAAACCAGCACTCCAGGATAAGCAAAGAAACCTCAACTCTCTCCTCCTTCAGATTTTTCCCTTCCCATAGGAGAAATGCTTTTAGTATTCGGTCAGCTTTGTCCCTTGCTGGTTGTTCAAGGGTCTTGACCCTGGAATTCAGGTACAAAGTCACCATCATTATCTTTCCCATGAGAATTACTCTATTTGGATTTTGATAACATGAAATTTTCCATGTAAGCATGCAAATTAGACAATCCCACTCTCCCTAAAATATATTATTTATTTATTGGAAGCATGTATCTTGAGATTTTGTCTTTCAGTTTTTCACTGAATTGAGACATGTAGGTAGTTGAGCTTGAGCAGATTTTTTCATATCCCTACTAAGAGTGCTACCTAAATGGCAAAGAAGTCAGCAGCAAAATCCAGGAGTTGGAGATGAAATAGGGTGGTAACATAGAGTTAGAGCCAGATCCTGTTGCCATGTGGGCACCTGCTACACTGAGAGAAACAAAAGGGGTGTGCATTAACTGGAGTAATAGAGACAGCCAACACACAGTGGACTAGGCCTTACTCATTCAGTAGAGAAGTTTGCCCTTTCAAAGACCTGTCCCTCTTCCATGCCTCTCGATTCTGGAGGAACTGGAGTGTGATAGAAGAGAGGACTTGTTGAGAGCATGCCAAGTCCCTCTCCAATCCAAGCACTTCCAGCTAGCCCTCAGAAGGGGAAGAGAAGGGCTTTGAATTGGATATTAAGTCAGAATTTTAAATGAGTGAACTATTTCAATAATAAAAAAATGACAGAGGAGTTACAGAAGGGATGCTTGATGTCAACAAGGTGCTTGGGACCCAGCCCGGAAGAGAGGTTTGACACAGTAGATTTGAAAGCAATGATTGAAACAAAAATAAAATGTTTCATGTTTGTATCCCCAAAGTAGTTGAGATGCCACCATAAGCCAATTGGTCATATAATCAATCCTACTATTCTAATAAATAATATTCATCATTATGTATAATGCCTAAAAGCAGGATCCAAAATATTTGCAAATTATGATTACATTTATGTAAAATAGGCATAAAGTAGGAGTTTCAATTGAAACAAATTAATGTTCTTAAAGAAGTTATGTGTGGATAGTAGGATTCTGTTTGTCTTTTTTTTCCATTGATCACATATTACATAAAGTGGCTATATTGGTTTTTAAAGTAAAATATAATTTTAAAAATAATAAGGATCATTTAAAATTATTTAATCCTCTCACTTGAGTTCATTTAACTGACATAAAGCCTCTATCCTAACCTTCTTACCCAAATTCCTTACCCTTGCTCTCTCTACTTTTCCCATTCTCATGCTGACTCTAGCTTTTGCCTTTGAAAATGTACACAGCCTATCTCTTTTTAAGACAGCTTTATTTTTGTATAATTCACATTCAATACAGTCTATCCATTTAAAGTATACAATTCAATGGTTTTTAATATATTCACAGAAATGTGCAACTATTGCCACAATTCTAAAACATTTTCATTACCTGAAAAAGAAACCCCCTACCCTTTAGCTATTGCAACACTATACCCCCATTCCACCAGCCTTAAGCAACCACTGATCTACCTTCTGTCTCTATACAT
Organism: Choloepus didactylus; assembly: GCF_015220235.1. Classification (NCBI taxonomy): domain Eukaryota; kingdom Metazoa; phylum Chordata; class Mammalia; order Pilosa; family Megalonychidae; genus Choloepus; species Choloepus didactylus. Next base: position 24,235,749 of record NC_051308.1, read on the forward strand.
TTGCCAATTCTGGACATTTCATATAAATGGAAACCTATGTGTTTTTTTTCGCATGTGTGACTGGCTTCGTTCACTCAGCATAATGTTTTATTTATTAGAGAAATAGTAGGTTGACAGAAAAATCATGCAAAAAATACAGAGTTCCCTTATTACCCATCCCACAGTTTTCCCTGTTACTAAGGTGATGATATCACTATTCTCAAACCATTCCATAGCCACAGGAGTAACAGTAAATCTGACCATGTCCACTCTCCTTTTCAAAACCTGTCAGTGGTTTCTCATTCCCATATTATAAGGACTTTATTCTTTCATTTGAAGTATCTCTCTCTGTCTCTTGCTTGCTGGCTCTCACTCACAAACTCTCTAGCATGCTGTCTCCCTCCTTTTGATCTCTTTCCTGCCTGACTCTTTAGCCTCACCACTCACCTCTTCTTTTTTTTTTTCAAAATATTTGTTCCAATAACATTGGTCTGATTACACAGTTACCTTCAAACATTATCAGACACATTGCTCTATTTTCCTTCCATACTACAGAAATGTTTCCCTTCTTGCAAGGAATGTTCCTGCCCTTCTCTTCTCTTCAGCAAGATTTCCTCAATCATCTTGAGAGTTTGGCTCATCTAGGAAACCTATCCTGAGTCTCAAATGATTGTTTAAGTGCTCTTCCTTTGTGCTCCCATTTCTAGCACTAAAATCATTACAGAATCATTATTGTTGCTTTGTTTGTCTGCATCCTCCACTGGACTACAACCAGTGTAAGAAAAGAGATGATGTCTTATACTTCTTTATATCTCTGGTGTTTAGAATATGGCCTGACACATAATAGAATTTGGGATTTTTTTTTTAATTTAATTTTGTTGAGATATATTCACATATGATACAGCCATCCACAGTGTACAATCAATTGTTCATAGTACCATTATATAGTTGTGCATTCATCACCACAATGTATTTTTGAACATTTTCATTACTGCACACACAAAACAATAAGAATAAAAGTTAAAGTAAAAAAGAACACCCAAAACATCCCATACTTCCCATCCCTCCCTATTATTCATTTACTTTTTGCCCACATTATTCTATTCATCTGTTCTTAAACTGGAGTGGGCGCCACAGAGTTTTCACAATCACACAGTCACACCATATAAGCTATATAGTTATACAGTCATCTTCAGGAATAAAGTCTACTTGTTGCAGTTCAACAGTTTCAGGTATTTCCTTCTAGCTTTTCCAATACACTAAAAACTAAAAAGGGATATCTATGTAATGCATAAGAGTAACCTCCAGAATGACCTTTCTACTCTATTTGAAATATCTCAGCCATTGAAACTTGATATTTGCTGTATGGGGTAATGCTGACATTCATAGCTACTGGATTCTGGCTCTGTCTCAGGTGTCAGATACCCAAAGTTCCAGGGACTGACCAGGTTATATACAAAGAGCTCAGCATCTCAGAATTTAGAAATAGCCATTACAACTCAGGAATAGATGTAACTGCTGTTAAGAGTTTACAATCTAGGAACCTTTACAATAAGCCTTCCCCTGAAAACCTAGGCTCTCAGACTCAATTCTGAGAGTTTGCACATTACATTTAGTCCATATTAATGAAGCATTATAATGTTTTTCTTTTCAGTTTTGGTTTATTTCACTCAACATACTGTCCTCAATGTCCGTTCACCTCACAACTTCACTCCGTGTAGCAGCTGAATATTCCATTGTATGTGTACACCACAGTTCACCATTCCATTCATCAGTCGAGGTACACTTAGGTCACCTACATCCACTGCAAATCATGAATACTGACACCATAAACCCCACTGTACAATGTCCATTCATGTCCCTCTTTTCCGTACTTCCAAGTATATACCCGATAACCAAGTTGCAGGACATATGGCAGCCCCATGCTTGGCTTCCTCTGGAACCACCACACTACCCTTCACATGGGCTGCACCATTCTACTTCCCCACCAATGGTGAATAGGTACATCCCTTTCTCCACATTTTCTCCAGCACTTGTATCCCATCCTTCTGTTTATTTTTTAAGATGGTTTTATTCACACACCATACAGTCCATCCTTAGTAAATAATCAGTGGTTCCCTGTATAGTCACAGAGTTATGCATTCACTACCACATTTACATTTCTCCCACAAAGAAAGAGGAAGAGGCAATAAAAGTAAAAAGAAAAAAGAAAAGAAGGAAAAAAAATGACAACTAAAAAGCAACAAAAGAAAAAATAAAATTAAAATAAAATACAATTAAAAATTCAGACACCACCACCAATGCCAAGAATACCATACCCCTCCCTTAATCCCCCTCTTATAGACATTTAGCTTTGGAATATTGCCTTTGTTAGAATTAATGAAGGCATATTGCAATGCTGCTGTTAACTACAGACTCTAGTTTGCATTGATTATATTTTTCTCACCAATACCACACCATTTTTTAACACTTTGCAAAGTTGACATTCATTTTAACACCTTGCAAAGTTGACATTCTCCCTCATGTAAAAACATTCTTATATTTGTACCTTTAATCACAATCATTGATCACTCAAGGTTTCACTAAGTTACACAGCCCCAGTCTTTATCTTCTATCTTTCCTTCTGGTGTCCTACATGCCCTTAACCCTCCTCTTTCAACTGTACTCACAATCATCTTTGTTCAGTATACTTAAAATATTGTGCTAGCAAAACCCAATATTTTGCTCCAAACTTCTCTCTCCTGTCTTTTCCTATCTGCCTGTAGTGTTCCTGTAGAGCCGGTATCTTGTTCACAAACTCTCTCAGTGTCTGTTTGTCTTAGAATATTTTAAACTCTCCCTCATTTTTGAAGGACAGTTTTGCCAGATATAGAATTCTTTGTTGGCAGTTTTTCTTTCAGTATCATAAATATGTCATACCACTGACTTCTTTCCTCCGTGGTTTCTACTGAGACATCCACACATAGTCTTATCAAGCTTCTCTTGTATGTGATGAATCAGTTTTCTCTTGCTGCTTTCAGAATTCTCTGTCTTTGATATTTGATAATCTGATTATTAGGTGTCTTGGAGTAGGTCTACTCAGATCTATTCTGTTGGGGATACGCTGTGCTTCTTGGATCTGTAATTTTATGTTTTTCATAAGAGACGGGAAATTTTCAGTGATTATTTCCTCCATTATTGTTTTTGCCCCTTTTCCCACCTCTTCTCCCTTCTGGGACACCCATTACATGTATATTCATGTGCTTCATGTTGTCATTCATTTCCCTGAGATGCTGCTCATATTTTTCCATTCTTTTCCTTATCTGTTCTTTTGTGCATAGGATTTCAGATGTCCTGTCCTCCAGTTCATGAATTATTTCTCCTGCCTCTTCAAATCTGCTCTTATTTGTCTTGATTGTGTTTTTCATCTCTTGTATTGTGCCTTTCATTCCCATAAGCTCTGCCAATTGTTTTTTCAAACTTTTGAGTTCTTCCTTTTGTTCTCCCAATGTTTTCTTTATATCCGTCATCTCTTTTGCCATATCATTCCTCAACTCATTGATTTGATTTTTGAATTGATTTAGCATATTTGTTTGAACATCTTTAATTAGTTGTTTTAACTTCTGTATCTCATTTGAAGTATAAGTTTGTTCCTTTGACTGGGGCCATGTCTTTGTTTTTTCCTAATGTGACTCATAATTTTTTGTTGTCCAGGCATTTGGTTTCCTTGATTACCCCAATCAGTTTTCCAAGACCAGAAGGGCCCAGGTCTCAGGAAGAAGTGTGCTCAGTATCACATTTCCCTAGGATGAGACCCAGCAGTTTGTCAGACCTTCCTGTGAGGACTGACTCTGTGCTCTTCCTATCCTGTCCAACAGGTGGCGCTTGTCAGCATGCAGCTCCCCATTGGTGTAAGGAGGTGCAGTCCCTTTAATTCTCAGTGGACTCTTGTCTTGGCCAGGGGTTGAAGGTGTCAGAAGCCAAGCTTAAGTTGTTTCTGTTTTGTTCCCCCTCCCTCCAAGACCTTGGGTCTGAATTCTCTGAGGGAGGCAGCCACTTGAGCTGTGCCCTGCCCCTGTTTTCTTAGGGAAGACACACTCTTTAGGGAGTTACCTCCTACACTTGAATTCCTCCTTTGTCTCTCTGACTCTGTTAACTCCGCCTTTGTCTGGGTCAGTGCTGACAATTGAATATGTCTGAAACTTTCTCTAATGAGCTACTTGGAGTGGGAGAAAAAAAAGGAAAAAGAGAGAAAGTGCCTTTACAGAGCCAGTCCCCAGACCCCCTGTTTCGCTGGTCAGCCTGTATTGGTATCAGTTCTCTCTGCCCCTTTTCTTGGAACACAGCCTTTTTCCAGTTTTCTGAACTCAGCCATCTCCAAAAGCCTCTGTTTTTATTTTTTATTTTTTTTCCATCAGGCCTGCCTCCTCTCTGCCAGAATAGACCTCAAGTTTCCTTTCCTGCTTGCTCTGGGTTTATCTGTGCTTGTAGCTTGTATTCAATAGTCCACATTTGTTAATTACAACCACAGTTGTAGCTTGTTTGAGTTACTTTCCCTCGCTCCAGGTAGCTACTTCTTTTTTCCACAAGAAAGTGTTACAACTCAGCCTCCTGTGCTGCTTAGGGGGAGGGGTGGCAGCTCTGCAGTTTGGGGGGCTTTACCTACAGTTCTATGCTGTGATCTCAGCCATTCTTCCCATTCCTGACTGGTGTACAATATGTGACCAGTCATGGATATCCCCCAACAGTTGCTCCAGATTATTTACTAGTTGTTCCTGGCTATTTACTATTGCTCTAGAGGACTAACTAAATTCCATACCTTTGTATGCCACCATCTTGCCCCACCTCCCAGAACTTTGGATTTTTGAAATGAAAGAATTTAATCATCAAATAGCATTTGTAAGATGTATTTTAGTGCAGCCACCTTGATTTAGCAACATTGACCTGCACTAATGCCCAAAGATATTGGAGGGAAGCAGCCACTTGAGGTGAGGGTGGGAGTATGTTTTCCTCTGTCTTAGAGTCTCCCACTTGCCTATCAACCATTCCAGTGCCAAGAAACTGGGCTGGTTTGGATAAAGGCTAGGCTGTGGTCTGGGTTGCAGAACTATGCTTCTGGGAAGGTAACTGGACTTCACCCTTCTTGCCCTTTACACTTTCCTCAGAGTGGAATGGGGGAAAGTTCTTGGTATAATATTAAATGGGAAAGATACAGGTTGAGATGTCTTCTTTGGGGTGAATCTGGAGCTCAAAATCTTTTAATCTTTTGTCTTTTGACTTTTTTGCTGCCCTCCAGGTGACTGGGAATAAAGATTAGCATTTTCTTGCTCTTAGAGGCAGTGATTGCCTCACCAGTTCTGCCTCAAGAACTGGGTGAATAGCTAAATCAAGACTAGCCTTTTTTTTTCATTCAGATGCTTGCTAATCCTGCTTTTCTTTCTACTGCTCTCCCTTTTACTCTGGGCAGTTAAAAAATGACACATATTATGTACATTCCTATGAATAAAGACTGAACAAAAAAGAAAAATAGGATACATTCATTCTGCTACTATGAATTTGCTTAAGAGTACTGTCATATAGCTTATATTTTGGTTTATGATCCAAAAAGATCTCAAAATAAATTTCATTAGATGCTCTGAGGTAATGGATGGTGATGATAGCACAACATTGTGAATGTAATTAACAGCACTGAGATATGTATCTGAATGTAGATAAAAGCAGGAATGTTACATTTTCTATACACACACACACACACACACACACACACACACACACACACATATATAGAAAAAAATTAAAAAAAACAATCCAACTGCACTATACAAAGATCCCTAAGTTAAGCCATGAACTATAGTTAATAGTCAGTTATAAAAATGTGTTTTCATCAATTGTAACAAATGTACCACACCAATATATTGTGTAAATAATAAAGTGGTATATGGGGATCCTGTATTTTATGCATGATTGTTCTTTAAACCCACAACTTCTCTAATAAAAAATAGATAAATAAAATGACAACACTCTGACTATATTATTCCCTCATGTACCACATTAGAAACTCCATTGAAAGTGGAAATGATCAGTGTCTATTTTGATCCCTTACATGGCCCAAGTGGGACCCATTTAACTGTTCCTTCTACATCCTGCAACGTGATTCAAAAACATGAACCTCGATAAAGAATGTGAATCATCTTTTTTCCGTCCACTTAGCGTTGGGGCAGTCCATTTCTACTCTCCCTAATTTGAGACTCCTCTCCTCTTCCAGTGGAAATGACTTAATCTCAACAAGGATTTAATAATGGGGGATTTTCCTTATTCTTTGTAAACCCTTACCATCTATCTTGGGCAGTAATTGTGTGTCTTACACCTGTGATTTTTCTTGTTTCTTCTCTTTTTACCAAACCTTTATTTAGGTGGTTAATAAAGTTCATAAATTCTTCCCTAGAAGTCATTGTTGGCTCTTACTGCTACCCTTCAGTGTTTCCTGTAGCACTCTTTTCTGTACTCTTTGCTTTGCCATTTAAGTGTTCTTCCTATTGACAACCAATGGTGTGTGTGTATGTCGTATAATTCCAAACATAGTGTAGGGCAGGGATTGTAGTCCACTATTGTCACTCTTACAGTGTATTCATTCAACAAATATATATTTTTTCCATTTTTCAGAAATCATGTTTTATGTTCTTACTGTGTGCCACCAATAAGCTGGGCTTTCAAGGTACAAAGATGGGGAGAAACTGGAATGTCATAATGAATAACATCTCAGCTTAGTTTCCCTCAAAAAAACATAGCCAGAGACAAGGGATTGTATAGAGGTAGCTTATTTGTGGAAGTAATTTCAAGGGACAAAAGTGGGGTCTGGGCAGCATGAAACAGGGTATTTTTTTTTTGCCCTAGGGCTGCTATAACAAAGTGCCACAAATTGGATGGCTTAAAACTACAGAAATATATTCTCTCACAGTTCTGGAGGCTAGAAGGCAAAATCAAGGTGTCAGCAGGGCCATGCTCTCTCTTAAGGCTCCAGGAGAGGATCCTTCGTACTATTAACTGGGTTCTGGCAGTTACCAGCAATGGTTGGTGTTCCTCGGCTGTGCCAGCATCACGCCAGTCCCTGCCTTCTTCTTCACGTGGCCATCTTCCCTCTGTGTCTGCCTGTGTCCCTGTGTCCACACTTCCCTCTTCTTATATGGACTCCAGTCATACTAGCTGTAGGGCCTATCCTAATCCAGTATGGCCTCATCTTAACTAATTACATCTGTCAAGGTCCTATTTCCAAATTAGATCACATTCCCAGATACTGGGGTTTAGGTCCTGAATATATCTTTTAGGGGACACAGTTCAACTTCAGCAAAGAGAAAAAGAGTGAAAGCCAATCCAATGGTGTGGTTTTAAACTGCTTACTGCTGTGGCAGTGGGGGTCAATTCCACTGGGTCTCCTCAGAATCATCCATCTTTGTAATGGAAGCAGTGTGTAATTATCCATTGATTCCTGCCCCCTCACAATGAGTAAGGGGTTCCTCACAGTTCTTGGTTTGTTCTTACTTCAGAAAGGCTTAGTGGGTTCCTGCAGGCACCCATGTGAGGGCAGCACAGAATTCTCAACAGAAAAAGTGAGAAATCTGTGATGCAGCTGCAGCCAAGGCACAGTATTTTCAGGTTACACCTGCCGAATGGTGACAACACAAAGACTAGGATAAAATAGTGAATGAAAGAAGGTGAAGTGGGGCAGAAAAGGTGTCTGAACTAAGCTATCATGGCACATGTCTTGTGTTCAGTGGGAGAACAAATGAAGAAATGGTCCATCTCCCTAGGGCAGGGAAGGACAAACATTGCAGATGGAGTGATGGCTTTTTTGCACAAAATATCGGCTTCAAACTCAATGAATTAGTGTAGTACAGAATGAAATACTTTGGCAAAGTCAATGAATAAAATGGAGTAATTTTTATATTTCCCTTCTTCAGCATCTTACTTACAGGAATAATTTCATTTTGCCTCTGCTTAATGAGTTTTATGACCCTGGGCAAGTGAACAACTTGGCTGGACTCCAATTTCTTCATTTATAAAATGAGATGATCACTGAGCTCCATTATGGCTTTAACATTATGATTCTCTGAATCTATGTTTACAAAATACATTAGAGCTGAAATGTATTTCTAGAAGTATGCACATGTGTATTATTGCACATTGTTGTCCTGTTGGATTCTCTGCTAGCATTTTTCCAGGACCTGGAGATGACACTAAGATTCATTTTTCTTTCTTAGGTTCTACATGCTGATTATAATAATAGGTGAATTGCTTTTGAATTTCCTGAATATATATAGTAAAAAGTTTATAAAGAATATAGCCATGAAAAAAAATAGTTTACATGGATATCATGAAAACCTTAGCATGTATGCTTTTGGAACTGTTGACTTACAGTTGCACGCTAAATACTAAATTTCCAGAGCTATCCCATGGCCACCAGATTATACAAAATCTGACTGACTAACTCTGCTCCCTCATTTCTCCTCTTCCTTTCCTAAGTTCTAGCCACACTGGCCTGCTTTCTTCTCCTTGACGATGCTTAGTGCATCTTCTCTTTTAGGGTCTTAATATTCATGTTCTTCCTGATTGGAGCACTCAACTGTGTCTCCTCCTTCTCACCATTTGTCCCTCAGAGTGAGCATCACATCCTCAGAGAGGCCTGACCTGGTCATCTCGTCTAAATTTGCTCCCGTCACTCTATTACTTTACTTTGTTTTATTTTTCTTCCCAGGCTCATCACTGTTTTATAGATTTTTAGTTCAATGTATGTATGCATTTAATTATTGCCTATCCCTAGTAAAATATAAACTTCATGGAAAGGGGATGTTATCTATGTGGTCGTCATTGAATCCCCAGTGTCTAGAAGAATATCTGGAACATGACAGATGTTAAATAAATATTTGTTGGACAAATAAATGACTGCTGAATGGCACATGGTCAATATTTGAACAAAAAAGAACAAGTACTGAACTTGAAACTAGAACTCTTGTTTAAGCTATTTCTGATATGAGAATAATAATATCCGTCCTGACTACCTCATAGGTTATTGCATAAAGTTTAGTTATCTGAGATATTTTACTTCCAGAATATTCTAGAGGAATTAATTCATTCTTTCAGGTTTTATGCTTTGAGAGATAAGTATAGTGGCTAGGAAAATGGGCTTAGATTCTGAAACCCAGCTTCATTTGCTAGCTGAGAAAACTTGTGCAAGTTTTGTAACTTCCCTAAGCCTCTGTTCCTCATCTATAAAACAATAACAACAATACCTACCTCAGATATAATATCCAGATTATTTAAATAGCACCTGATACATAGTAAGCATTATAAAAATGTTAGCTACTATATTTTTCATTATGTATCAGCTCCTTTCCCTATTAATAAATCTGATTACTCCTAACCATCCTTTGAGGTGGCACTGGCACTCAAATACGAGGTCTTCTGTGAAGCCTTTCCTCATATCACCATTTGCCTTTTCCTTCCCCAACCATAATCTAAAGAGCATTAATTTTTTACATTCTATTCTCTTAGTAAACCCTTCAATACTTGTTTGTTTGCTTATTATTTAGTTTTGTAACAAAGACTTAAGTATCATAAATTTTTCCAGTACATTCTTAATGCAACTTTATTTATGGATAAATATAATTTTCTCCCAATAGATGGAATTAAACCTCACTGCTTCAATTTACCAAAAGAAATTTATTTTAAAAATTTGTTTAAAACAATCCTCTTTGTGATCATCATTGGTCTTCATGAATAGAGGAGTAAATATCATGTCTATTTTTTTTCAAATCATTATTTTCCTTTGACTTCAAGATACTTCAAAAACAGGTGCATTCTTATTGGACTAGAATTTATTTATTAGAATTCAGAAAGAGAATTTTGAAGGAAAATGTTATTGAAGTTAATGAAAAAAAAAATTCTCTATGTCTGATCTCAAATGGATGTGTGTAAGTTGTTTTTTGTTTTTTTTTCCAGAGACTGTCAACTTGAAAAATATATTAAACTCAATAATTTCAGGGTATTTCTTGGTAAAGGAAAAATGCTTTTGGCAAATAATCAAGTGCTGAGCCAAATATTATACCAAAATCTTAGCTTACCTATAATTTTCCAGTTAAAATCAACAGTATTGATTTCTTACTAAGAACTTCATATGCTTCATTTTCAAATAATAGGAATATAGCTAAAACTTCAAACAAATCTCCTAAATGTATTTAGAAGATGAACAAACATAAAGCCATCATTTATTTCAAATCGACTATCTTTCCCATTTACTCTAATAACTGATCTAAACCTTTATCACTTACCCCAATTTCCCAGCTATATATCTGCAGAGACATTCAATTGCAGATAAACTAGGACCATCAGATATAAACCTTTCTATTTCCCTCTGCTTCTGGTCACAAAAATCTCTGTATTCACTTATATTTACTTTCTTTCCTTCTGTGTAAGATAAAACAAAGATATCTTATTTTCAAACCCAACCCCTTCTACCACTTGGCATGGGAGAGTAAAAGAGTATTAGTGTTGGATTTGGATATTCCTGAGTATGAATCACAGTGTATGGGAAATGGGCAGATTATTGAAGTTTTCTGAGTCTCTTCTTTTCTTAAGTATAAACTGAGGATAGTAAATACTACCTCATAGAATGTTTATTGTAAATAATATTATAAATTATATAATATGTTTTAAACAACCAGCATTGTACACACTCAGGCCCTAAATAAATTGGTTTCCTTCCCCTGCTTCCTTTCTCTCTTAAACTCACAACTCTCTAGGGCCTTAATTGTCATTGTTTCTTAGTCGCTGCTCAAGTGGGGAAATTCCTTTCTCTTTTGTTCCTCTCTAATATCTTCAGTCTCTCCTCTTATCTTCATTTTGTCCTTCTACAAATTATGTCCATACCTCCTCTATCCTAAACTTAAATTCAAACAAGGACCTTTTCTTACCCCTTCTCTCCTTCGTGTCACAGCCACATTTCTCAAAAGAGAACGCAGTTTACTTTGTCTCCATTTCCGTACCTCCCATGCATCCTTCTGGGTACTTTAAGCTGGCTCACACACCAGTCATACTATGGAAACTTCCATTTGCAGGATTAGCTATGATCAACTGCCGTTGATTACTGTTTTCTTTTATTACCCTTCCTACTGCTTTCTCCTTATCTTTGAGGGCTTTGATTATATGAGGTCATTTTTTCCTCCTAATTCAGTGAATTTCCTTAATCTCACTCATTGGCTACCCTACCTCTAATCATAAATATAAGTATGCTCCAGCATCTTGTTATTTATCTTGTTTGTACCATACCTTTGCTAATTGAGGAATATCGTTAAGTTCCCATAACATGATTAATTTCCTATCTGCTGCTGTCTTCTAAATAAAACTCTACAGCCAAGCATAACAACTGGTTAACTGGCATTTAACCTTGAATATTCTGTATGACACACAAATTAACATCTAGAACCATGATCTCTCTTATTCCCTTAATCCTATTGCTCTTACTTTTCCATATATTGATTAAGGGAATAAATAGCTCTCAAATGCCCAAACCAGAGGCAATGAAACTTCCTAGATTGCTCTCTGTCCATCCCTAAGCCCTGTCTATAGTAAACTGTATCTCATAAACATCATTACAGTTTTGCTTTCTACTTTTTTCTATTACTTAAATTTAAAGGCTCAGTATGTCCTACTCATACTGTTGCCATAGTATCTCATTTGATCTCCTTAACCTTTAATTTCTTTTACTGGTCATTCTCCACAATGCTACCAGAGTGTTAACATTCTAAAAGACATTTTAAAAGTAAAGTCCTTTATAAACTCTAATAAATCTGAGTTCGTCAATGGCCTAATATATATTAGTAGAGTCTGGTGGGTCAGAAAGAAGATTTGAAGAAAACTATAAATACTTCATGAGAAGCTCAAAAATATATACACTTCTAAGAAGTTCAACAACTCCAAACACAAGAAAAATTAAGGAAACCACACAAAATTGCTTAGAAGTAGTGTGAAGAAAACATCTGAAAATAAGCAGAGAAAAAGTTCAAATAGCATACAAATGAACAAAGATATGGATGACAGAAAATGTCTTGTTGGATATTAATGAGAGCCAAAAAATGGTGAAGAAAAATATTGATGGTACTGAAAGAGAAAATTCCCATCAGCCTAGTAGTCTACATTCAAGAAAAATCATAATTCATAAGCAGAGACAAAATAAAAACTTTTTAAGACCAGTAGCCCTACACTACAAGATATGTTAAAGTTACTCTTTCAGGAAAAAGGCAAATAAAATAATAAGAATGGATTATGGGTTTTATAACATACATCAAAGGTAAAATGTATGACAAAAAAAGTGCAAAGAGCAGGAAGGAAGGGAGAATCTGCAATATACTCTTGTAAGGTTCTTATACTATAGAGATAGTGGTATAATCTCACCTTGTGGTAGACTGTATTAAGTCAAAAGTATACATTATAAACCCTAAAGCAACTATTAAAATAATGCAACAAACTGTTATAGTTCAAAATCTTACAAAGGACATGAAATGGAGCCATAAAAAAAATACCCAAGGAATCAAAAAGATGGTGGGAAAAGAGGAAAATTGAATAAAATGCACATGGGTAAAATAGGAAATAAATAGAAGGATGGTATATTTAAGCTTAACAATATCAATAATCACATGAAATATAAATGGTCTGCCTGCTCATTGTAAAAGGCAGAGAATTTCATATTAGCTAAAAAGCATGTCCCAATTGTATACCACCTAAAAGAAACCCATTTTAAATGTAAAACACAGAAGGGTTAAAAGTGAGGTATGGGATGTTAACACTAATCCAAAGTAAGCCAGAGTAGCTACATTAATATCATAAAAAGTATACTTCAGAACAAAGAATAGTACCAGGAATAAAGAGGATCATTTTATAATGACAAAGTAGTCAATCCATAAAAAGAACATAAAATCCTAATGATTATGCACCTAATAATAGAGCATCAAAATTTACAAAAGAAATTCATGAAAGTGCTAACAATTTTAAGAGATTTTGAGTCAAAGTATGTTCTCTGATTGCTATAGAATTAAATATTAAATACTATACATCACATATCTGAAACAAATTTGTATCCCAAACATATACAGAACTCTCAGTCTCAACAGTAATATAATAAACAAACCAATTAAAATAATGGGCAAAGGATTTGAACAGATAATTTCCTGATAGAAGCATATGCATGGCAAATAAACACATGAAAAGATGCTTAGCAGCATTAGTCACTAGGAAAGTATAAGTTAAAACCACAATGATATATCCCTATATATGTATTTAAAAGGCTCAAACCAAAAGAAAAAAAAAAAAGCTTCTACCATACCAAATGTTGGCTAGGCTATGAAGCAACTTGAATTCCCATACATTCCCATACACTACTTTGGAAAACAGTCTGACAGTTTCCTGAAAGTGTAAACAAACACCACATGGTCTTACCATTCTGTTCACAGGTATTTGTCTAAGAGAAATGAAAGCATATGTCTATACACTTGTACATGAATGTTCATAGGAGCTTTGTAATAGCCCCAAACTGGAAAAAAAACACACACATACCATCCACAGTTGAAACAATACATAAATTGTTAAATACACATATGAAGAAATACTACTCAGCAATAAAAAGAATGAGTATTGATATATTTGAAAAACGTGGATGAATCACAACATAATTATGCTAAGTGAAAGAAGCCAGAACAGCAAAATTCACATATTCTGTGTTTCCATTTATTATAAGATTTTTTGAAAATGCAAATGAATCTATAGTAACAGAAGATCAGTGGTTGCCTGAGAAAGAAGGTTAGGGCTTTGCAGGAGGGAGGAATTACAAAGGGACATGAGGAAATATTTTCTTTATTGTATGGATGGTTTCACAAGTGTATACATGTGTCAACATTTGTCAAATTGTACACTCTAAAAATGTTTTAAAAATTAAACTTTGGACGTTAATTTTACCCCCAATAAGGCTGTTAAAAGTTTCAGTTTTTGGGGGTTTTTTTTTTGTAAATTCTATGGTGAAGTTTCTCAGCATGTTATGAAATGTGCTGTCCTGCAGTTATAGCCCTAACTGCTAGTTCCCGTATGCATACACCTAATACTCTAATCACACTACATCACTTCCTGATTTCCTTGCCACTCTTCCTTCATATCTAGGCCTTCTTTCTAGAATAGACTTTACCCCTTAATTGGAAAATACCCAATTATCCCTCAAGTTTCAATTCAAATGCCAATGACAGAGCACAATCCAGACAGTAAACAATATTAGTGGGCAATGTCTTGGTCTGCCCAAACTGAGTCCCACAGTCTTTACATTAACAAGCAATGAAAGCCTAGCCAATCCATAACCAAATCTAAAGGGTTCTTTACTCTGAAATTTTTAAAGGCAAGAAAAATATCAGTTGAGAATGACTAACTCCCCACTAGGAATTAATACAATAGAGATTTTACTAAAGAACTAAATTACACATACCTGTAGAGGTAAATTTTATAGAGTAAGTATTGTGTCCTGAACACAGATTATTATCTCACTTAATGCAGAAAAACATTACATTAGGTATACATTTTTATTACATGCATTTTATAAACAGGTAAACTGAGGTTTAAACATGTAAGTTGGCTTTCCCAATGTCTCATAGCTAGTGAAAATAAGAAAACTGGAATGTGCACCTAAATAGCCTAAATTCAGAGATTTCAATTTTTCACAATACCCTGACGTTCAGCAGTGCAGTGGATTACAGTGTGGTTCTGATCAGAATTTCTAAAACCTCTTCACTCAGGAATTGGTGAAACCTGAAGCCAGGTATAGCTAAGTGAAATGTCTCTGCCTTGGTTTTTCAGGAATTTGTTAATTTCCTGTTCATATTCTACATTATGTTCCAAACTTTTTGTTTTCCCTTATGCCTAAATGATAGAATGAGATTTTCTAGTATTAGGGCTACTGAACTAATTTTAGAAAGTTTTATATTTCTGTCTGCTCCAAGTCAAGCTCTGAATGTGCATCCCTCATTAACTGCATTCACCTTGTTTCACATATCCCTGTCTCTCGTTGATACTGCATGAGTCTACGTAATGCCAAAATCTCCAAAGTTTCCTCTGCAGCATGCCAGTGTCACTTGCCTCCTAGATAAAGTCAGGCTCTATCTGTCTGGATGTACTCAGCAGCACCCAGAGCAATATTAATGACAGTGGGAGGAATTTTGTGGTCATCCCAGCTTTAAACAGGAAAAGAACATCTTCCAGACTAAATTTCACTAGAAAAGTCTCCCCTACTCAACAGAAAATTTATTTGTGGTCACTTACTGCATAATATTTTCAAATATTTGCCTTAGCTCTTAACAGTTTTTCATATCAGCCCTTAAATGGTTATATCACATTTTCTCTGCCCTCTTTCCCATCCCCTCAGTCAGAATTACCACCCATCCCCTCTGTGTTTTCCTGGCTCTGTACTCATAACTCTTTAATAAAACTTTCCATGTTGGAGTCTACTGGAGAATTAATTACTTACTCCCAGGGAAGGGCCTTGTCTCATTTCTTTCATATGGTAAAGCCAGTGGTGATTTCTTATTTGAACTACCAGCAGCATTTGAAAATCTTGGTTCTCCTTCCTCCTTGAAACACTTCCTCATCTGACTTTCATGACACCACACTCTTAGCTTCACTATTACTGACCCACCTATTACTGCTTTTCAGGCTCTTTATTGTCCAGGTGAGTGACACCTGCTGGAGTTCTGCAGCACAGGGATCAATCCTTTGAGCATTTCTTATTCTATTGACTTTAATTCTTTTATGATCGTATTTGGTTCTGTAGCTTTGCAAAATATCTGTATACTTTACAAAATATCTGTTTACCTCCAGCTCAGACTTCTCCCCTGAAACCAGCCTCTTATATTTATCTACCTGCCCGACATTTCCATTTGCACAGAATAAGCATCCCAATCTTTACACTACTTAAACTGAGCCCTCAATCTTCTCTGCTCCCAACCTTCCCCTCCACAGGCTTTCACGTTTCAGTAAAAGCAGTTGCATTTCTCTAATTGCACAGGCTGAAAGGCCCAGCATCATTTCTGACTCCGCTCTTTTGTCTCATACAATATAGCCAATTCATTAACAAATTCTCTTAGTTCTATCTTCAGATTATATTCTGAGGCCACACACTTTACACCTCCTCCACTGCTGTCAGGTTGGGCCAAACCACCATCATCTCTGACCTGAATTATTGTAGTAACTTCCATATTTTCCCAGCCAATACCCTTCCTATCTTCAACCTACTTTAAACAAGGCAGCTAAAGTGATCCTGTTGCTCAGAATCCACTCATGGCTTCACATCTCACTGAGAGTAAAAGTCAAATTATGGCAATGGCCTAGAAGGTCTTTCAGGATTGTTCCCCCATCTCCAGCCCATTTTGTCTACTCTTCCCTTCCTTGCTCACTCTTATCCACAATGGCTTCCTTAGTGTTGTATGAACACTCCCGGCACAGTCCTTTGTTCTTCCTGTCCCCTCTGCCTGGAACACTCTTCTCCCAAATATCTACACGGCTCATTCTCGTTTTCTGTCTGGTGAGAGAGAACTCACGGAGAACTTGAATTTTATCTTCTTCGAGGCCTTCCCTGATCCTCTCTAACAAGTTGAGACTCCCCTAACCACCTTTTTCTCCCTTTCTTCTTAATCTTTTCCATAAAATTTATCAATGTGTAGCCTTTTATAGATTTTATGTATTTAATTAAGTAAATGTATGTATTTATGTATTTAATTAATTTGTCTCTCTCCTCTCTCCAGAAGGCAGCGACTTGTTTTTATTCATTGTTGTTTTGCCAGCACCTGGAACAATGCCTAGTGCATAAAAAACACTCAAAAAGTATTTGTAGAATTTGTAAAAGTTGAAGCGAGTGAATGAATGTGTAATTTCCAGGACTTAAGGCCAATCTTACAATATGTAACTAACTCAGCAAATATTTATTGAAATGAAAAGGAAAGCTCAAACAAATAGGTTATTGAGAAGTTAAAATGAGGAAAAGGAAGTGAACAATGGAGGAGGACAAAAGTAAAATACAATATTATTTTCTTCCTGGTCTTCACATCTGATTTAGGAAAAGGAGGATTGTTTCAGACAACTTATATTATTCTTTATTTCAGCACAAACACTGACTTTTCCTTTCATTTTCCAAGTTCCCTGTCATCTACTTTCTTTATGTTTGCAAATAACAATGGTTCGCCTCTTGAGTTGGCTTCTGTCAGCTCTCCTGACCTTTGCTGTTTGAGGGACCCTACCATGCTGAGAAGACATTTAGATTTAAATCTCTGCTAAACAAGCCAAGTAGAATAAGACAGTTTCTGTCTGAAGAGATTATATATTGTTCTCAGAGAATAAAAGAGAAAAACTATTTAAAGGATAGTGGAGAAATAACTGTTTTCTCTCTCTCTCTCTCTCTCTCTCTCTCTCTCTCTCTCTCTCTCTCTCTCTCTCTCTCTATATATATATATATATATATATATATGTATAGTTTCTTTTTACCTTTATCTATAATCATACTTTAGCCATGGGACATCAGGAACATTTCCAAAAATTTTTCCTCACTTCACAGAAGTTAGGTTATCAGGATTTTAATAGAATAAAACTGAAGATGAATTCATCTGTGCTTGTTTGACCAGGTTTGTAGAGACTCTCATATTATTACTACAAAATCCAGTCCTTTATGAAGAGCATACTGTATGCAAACCTCCTGGTATTTCTGTAAGTTAGAGGATATTTTAGCTATTTCCAACTTGATTATGATTTGAAGATGTTCTGTCAAAGCACTAAAGAAAATTACTAGTCAATCTGCAATTATTTATTGGGCAGAGCCTGTGCCCCCAATGAGCTAATGATCCAACATATTTATCAGCTATATGCCTAGGATTATAGTATTCAGATTCATAGCACATTGTTATTACAAACAGAAATGCTACTGTAACCCATATGTAAGTGGACATGAAACAGAGGTTACCTTGCAACCCCACTGAGACAGCAAGAAGGCAATTTCCTTCTACCGGGAGTCTGGAGTAAAGCACAAAACTGATTAAGTTAGGGAATAACCAAAAGGGAAACAGATAATTGAGTGTATTTGCTATTAAAACAGGGGTCAGATGAAAATTAAGGCTCATCTAAAGCCCGAGAGGAGTGCAAACCACCCCTCCCTCCCATGAAAAGACAACTGAGCCATTCACAGGCAGCACTGTCTTAATTTGAAGAGGATAAAATTTGCATAAAGGGGAAGAATGGAGACAGTCTGTAGTAATGGGAAATAACCAGTCTGCAAAGAGGATCCTGACACTGAGGCTGAAGAAGGGAATTCACCTAAGGGACTGACCTGAGAAATTCTGCCTCCTCCCAGGCTCTTATTACTTGGAAGACTCAAGAATCAGGGGACTCCACAGGGCATTGTGTTCCATCTATTTTTCTTCTGACTCTGCTTTCCCCTGATGGGTTTTGGGGGAACAACAGGATGACCTGGGTGTGTATGCCTCAGAAATAAGACTGGGCACTAGTGCTAACGTAGCTTCCTGTCTTTCAAGTCATTAGAAATCTCACATCTCTGAATTGTAAGATATCAGATCTATTCTCTGCCCATCTCCTGCTCTGTTCTACATCTCAGGAAACTATATTTTCATGCTCCTTTGTCCACTGCCTGTCTCAGCCTCCCCAAATCTCCTCAGTAGCTTCATCTCACAATGGATTGACCTGTCTTTGTGATCACCACTCCCACCAGGCAGCTAACTTCATGTTCTCTGTTCTTGCCTGTCTTCCCTGGCTTCTGAGATCTCTTAACACTAACTCTGCTTGTATTTCCAGTCTTAGGGCTGGGAGGGCTTCATATCATACCTAAATTATGGGTTGCCTTATTATCTTTCTTTGGCTCATCAGGTCTTTCATCATCTATGTTAGCAAATTTCTTGTAATAAGTTATTTTTATTTAGAAGGAGTTTGTGTCAATTCTATTTTGATGCTGGAGACTGGTTTACAGGTAGTCAATCAAGTTGGATCTCTTCAACTTTCTTTTCAGCTGGAGTGGCTAAACCATAGGAGAGGGCGTATTAAATCTAACACTGATTATTTTCTCAATCCAGAAAATCTCAACACTGTCTAATGGGTTATAAGCCTTGCTGACTATAGGTTTTTTCTTTTAGATTATCTTCACAACTATTCTATAAGATGGTTGGCAGAAGAGATGAAAGAAAATGTTAGCAACATTCTTCTGGAAACCAAAGTTTTTTAAATGTCACTGGTCACCCTGATGCCATCTTCCTTAATGGTCATTCCTAATTTTAATCAGTCTTATAAGGACTCAGCCTGAAACAACTTCTCTCTCATGCTCAGCCTAATTTCTTGGTCTCCCATTTCACAAAGAAAATAGAGTCAACTATTGGTGAATTTCTTGAATTTCCTATCCTCCCCCTAACCTCCACAAAATGTTCTAACCCTGTATCCTCAGAGAATGTGGCATCTGCTCCAAACTTCTGTATGCCTAACCGTTCTGCACTTTTTCTTTTGACTCTTCTCAGTCTAAGAGGGTTCAAGTCTTCTCATCTTTAAACAGATGTTTACCTCGGCTGTGTGTCCCATCTCCCTCTCTCTTTCCTTTTAAACACAAGCTTCAGGGGCTAAAAAGCACGCTTTCTAGTTTGTCACCACTTGCTCCATTGTAGTCTGGTTTATGCCTCCTCTTTCTACTAGCTATGGTCTCGGATCACCTCCCAGTAAACTGCTTTGTAAATGTTTTTCTGCGTGTGCAGTATTGAATGCCTTCAACTACCCTCTCTTCCTTGAATTTAGGTAACATTACCTCTCTTGAGTTGCAGATTGCTTCTTTTTAATCACCTTCCTTGTTTCCTCTTCCTCCCTGTTTGTTCTTTGAATTTTGCAGTTCACTGGGTCTCTTCCTTTGTCATTCTCTAAAATGCATTCATCTACCTTCCTGGCCAAAAGTAGGCCCCTCCAAATTGCCATCCTTAGAGTTATACCATTGGTTTAAGCCAGCTTTCTTCAACAGGTACAAAAGGTAAATATATGCAAATATCTACACTTGCAGAAATGCCATAAAAGAATCTTTTCTTTGGTCAGAGAAGTTTGGATAACAATTGACTAGAGAAACGTAAACAGAAAGCATAACTTGGATGCACCATTTCTAAAAATTATAGAGAGAGAGAGAGAGAGAGGGAGAGAGAGGGAGAGAGAGAGAATGCATTATCATCTTTGGGCAGTACTGTCATGCAGAAGCCAGTTTAGGAAATGCTGGTTCATAGCACTCTCAGGAGGAGCACTATATAAATTTGCACTAAGATACACTCGTTTATTAGTATTCTCTAATAAACATCCACATCCATTGTAGGCAATAATAACACAGTGTCTATTATACTGGAACATTTGATAAAAAGGAAGACACAGGCCTGAGTCAAGGGAGTATCATGAGAAGACACCGAGTTGGGTTATCAGTCTCAGAACTTCAGAATGCCAAATGCCTGCAATGAGGTAGCAGACAAGCCAAAGGAATGAAAGATTGAGTACAGAGTATTATTCTGGTCCAGTCCTGAAAGAATGAGAAACAGTTAAAAATAAAAAATAAAAAAAATTTTTTTTAATTTTGTGGGTTAATGAAAGAAACCTTTCATACTATGTACAACTTCTCTCCACCAGTTTCATCCAAAGGTAAGAATAGTAAGAGAAAACCTTTGAAAAACTAAAAAGTGCCTCTTTTCCTTATAAACAATTTTATTTTCCTTCACAAATGATAAGGGTATAACTAATTCAATTTACAAAAAGAGAAACACAGTTTTGAAAGATGATTGAATTTTTGATATTATATCCACAGAACTAGTTTTTGTTTTCCTTGAAGGCATGATTAGAAATAGGAAACTGTAGAAACAAAATTGAATTTTAGCTAAGGAACATATGAAAGTTTTCGTTATAAACATTTTGTATGTTGTCCAGCTTCAAACTCCAGTGAATACTTTTTAAAGTTATTGCATTTGTTTTGGACTGGTGTTTATGGAGTGTTGCCCAAAATCCAAGAACAGGTAAAATTTTTAGAATATCTACATCTCAACTTGACATAGGAAATTTAGTTTTTAATTGTCCCTTTTCAAAATTGTAATAAAACTTATCAATTTTTTAAACCACTATCATTTAAACAATTACACAAAAATACAACAATTATAAATATCATCTTTTAGCTTTTCCACTCCAGGCATACACAACATTAGGATTTATTTGTTGACAGGGAAATGCCCATTTCAAATTGTGCTATTAAAAAAAGCAGAATATGGTATTATATATCTCATAAAAACATATCCCAGATATTTCAAGACAATATTTATGGAAATTTGTTTATTTCTGATGACATACACATATGCTTTAAATGTATGATGCTGACTATGGGGTTCAAACATTACATACTTTGCCATATAAATGTTTTACAACTCTTTTAAGTGTATGTATTAAAAGTTTACATGACATTTTAAAGTTTAAAGAAATATTCACTCAGTCAGCATTACTAAAATAAAAAAGCACTAAAATGCATGGGCATTTTCATTTCAAATTTATTTATGAAAGAAGGTTTGCTATCTGTGCCGGTTTGAAACTGTTATGAACCCCAGAAGAACCATGAACTTTTAACCCAATCTTTTTGGGTGGAACATTTGATTCAGTGTTTCCATGGTGATGTGACTGACCCAACTCTGGGTGACAACTTTGATTGGATTATTTTCATGGAGGTATGGACCCCCGACCACTCATTTATTAGTTCACTGGAGTACTTAGAGCTCAGGAGCCAACACAGATGCTGACACTTGGAGATGCAGAAAGAAGGACATTTGGAGATGCTAATCTAAGAGATGAAGCCCACAGTTTGCCCCAGAGAAGCTAAGAGAGGATTCCCAGATGCTTAGAGAGAAATGCCCCAGGAGAACCAAGAAGAGAGCTGAGAGAAGCTAAGAGAGACAGAAGGCCAGAGACATTTTGGAGAAGGCCATTTTGAAACACAAACTGGGAACAAAGGACCAGCAGACACCAGCTATGAGCCTTCCTAGCTGACAGAGGTGTTCCAGACACCATCAGCCATTCTTCAGTGAAGGTATCCTCCTGTTGATGCCTTAGTTTGGACAATTTTATGGCCTTAGAACTGTAAATTAGTGACATAATAAATCCCCTTTATGAAAGCCAATCCATTTCTGGTATTTTACATAAGAGTAGCATTAGCAAACCAGAACACTATCCTTTCAAAATTTGGTGGTACTATTCTCAAAGGACAAATTACTTCTCTTAGATCCCTTCTGTGAGTATCTATCTACTTAGCATCTGTCCCTGTTCCCAGCTTCACTCCTGAATGTCACAACTTCACTTATGTTAAAATATAACATCCTTCCCCCGGCAATGCAGGATATGACTCCCGGGGATGAATCTGGACCAGGTACCATGGGATTAAGAACATCTTCTTGACCAAAAGGGGGATGCAAAATGAAACAAAATAAAGTTTCAGTGGCCGAGAGATTCCAAATGGAGTAGAGAGGTCCCTCTAGTGGGCATTCTTATGCACTATATAGATCCCTTTTTAGGTTTTAGTGTATTGGAATAGCTAGAAGTAAATACCTGAAACTATCAAACTGCAACCCAGTAGCCTTGACTCTTGAAGACGATTGTATAGCAATGCAGATTACAAGGAGTTACAGTGTGATTGTGAAAACCTTGTGGATCGCACTCCATTTATCCAGTATATGGATGGATGAGTAGAAAAATGAGGACAAAAACTAAATGAAAAATAGGGTGGGATGAGGGGGATGATTTGGGTGGTCTTTTTTTACTTTTATTTTTTATTCTTATTTTTATTCTTTCTGGTGTAAGGAGAATGTTCATAAATAGATGGGAGTGATGAATGCACAACTGTATGATGGTACTGTGAGCAGTTGATTGTATACCATGGATGATTGTATGGTATGTGAATATATCTCAATAAAACTGAATTTTTAAAAAAAAGTAGGCCACAGGCATAAGGAGAGTCATTCTCAGGCACCACAGCCACCAGGAAGAGCAGAAAAAAGCTATACACTGTGCTTGTACCTTGCTCACTGAGGCTGAAATGTCTATGAAAGAAAATGAAAAAGAAGAAATTTGTGTTTTGTGAACACGGAATAATTTGGCCAACCTGTAATCCTTCAGATTATGTAAAATGTTAAGCTACTGCTTTACTCTGATAAACATGTATTTGAAGATGGTTTGATGGAAATATTACTGTAGAAACTCTTTAATTTATATGCTACTGGTTGACTCTTAGAATCACCCAGAATTCTCCATTCTCCCTATATAAATACTGATACAGTCCTAGTCACCTGAGGCCTGATGCCAGAGCCCCTCTGCTCTCATCTGTTTATACCATCTACTCATTATTTTCATTATGCATTTTAATTAGACAATACAAAATCCAATGAAACATAGGTGTATAAAGAAAGGGATTTTCATCAAGAAAAGTAAGTTAAATACTTAGCAATTTAGGAAAGGCAAGTTCATGTTACTCTCCTCTACTACCACCTCCTAAATTTACTTATAAAGTGAGTTATGGAAGATATTAACTGTAAAATGTGAGTAAACATTGTAAAAACTTGCTGAATTCTTTGCACAATTTGCTTCACAAGTTTTTATAAGCTTTTACTTGATATTTAAAAATTAAAAATGGAAATTTTTAACAATGGTTGTGAATATGGTTACTGCAAGAAAGACCAAGAGAAATCCATCAGTGGATGTCTGTCTATTCAAAGACTTTGATCCTACATCAAAAGATGGGAAAATGAGGGTACACTGATATCTTTTAAGGTACAAAAAGATGTTAAGCCACTAGGTCAGGCTATTTTGTTTATTGCCTCTACACTTTGAATCTGGTATAATTATCCCTATTTTATAGAAGAGAAAAGTTCTGAAAGGACAGAAACTTGGCCAAGATCACATTAGGTAAACTCAGATTTGAATCAAAACTGCTTGAATCCAAAACCAGTATAGGCAAATGTTGAATTTCTTCCTTAGATGAAAAAAGACTATGATATATTCATATCACTGACAGTGGTTACTTTGGAAACAAGTATACGTAAATAGAAAACATACATTCTCTCAAGAAAACCATGTTGATTTTAACTTTGGATTGCTATGAATCAAACAGAGGAAAAAATCATTTTAAGATTAATATCTGTTACCAATTAAATTATAATGATTTCTGTTGAATTGGAATACATTTATTTATATCCTGGATAATAACGTATTTACTAAATATATACAGTTGCTAAGGAACAGATTAAATGCAACCCACCTCAATGATTCTAAACAATGGATACTTGTCACCAGTTTTTAAATAGAAATTGTTCAATAACATAGGGTGCTCAGCTATTGGATCTTGAGTTGCATTATGACTGAAAAACTTCTCTTTTCAACTTTCCAGCTATGAAAGCTGTCCTCTTTTCCCCAGCCTTCTTATTTGAAATAGCATTTCCTTTACCTTAATATCCTCCTCATATAAGAAATCTTAGATATGTACACAGAAAAAATGTGAAGGCTCTTTAGCAGAAATTATTGCTTAACCATGGAAAGATTTTTAAGACCAAATGGTAAAAGATCATGTATTCATCTTGTTGGAGATTAAAAACTTATTTATTTTTTATATAAATTATTTTGTTGTGTCATTCAAAAATATCAAATATTATTAAATAAGATAAATAATAGTCCTTTCTCACTTCAAGCTGTACATTTTTTGCTTATTTCCAATAGACGTATAATCTTAGGGTTTAAAGACCCATACCATAAGATATATATACACCTTCTTTTTACTTTAGAAATATTCCCCCACTGTATAAGAACAGTAACTTTTTAATTAAACAGTCTCTTTACCACATTCAATGGCTATTTAGCAAGATACATTCATATTGCTTTATTGAGAAGTCTTATATCTCCCAGAGTTATGCCTCATTTTAGGAAAAAAACATTTTGAAAAACCACCAGTTAAGAGAAAACGATAACATGTACATAATACTCTTGTGCAAGTCCAACCAGCTTCTTAATTATGTACAAATCTGTAGCTTATTACAAATCAATAGCGGCAAATACCCTTTAATGTACTATCAGCCCCACAGACTGTAATCAAACAGATGACAATTAGTATATTTACATTAAGGAACAAAGGGCCCAACATTAGTAGGGAGGCCAACTGCTTTTAACTTGTATGTTTGGTTCTTAAAGAATGCTTAGTCCAGATAAGACTTCATCTCCAAGAAAATGCACCTTTGTATTATGTTTGTTTCTCTGTTTCTCTTCTCCTTCTCTCTCTCTTCCTCCCTCCCTCCCTCCCTCCCCTTCCCTCCCCTCCCATCCCCTCCTCTCTCCCTTTCTCTCTCCTCTCTCTCTCTCTCTCTTCCTCTCCCCCCTCTGTTTCTCTCTCTTTCTTTTTCTTTCTTTCTTTCGAAAACTACTTAGTTTTGGCTTCATTCTTGGTTAGGTTTATATTTTCATCCAGAGTAAAATGTATTTGCTTTGTAGGAACACATTTCCATTTTTATAATGAAACTTAGTAAGAACTTAAATTTTCAGATTTTTTTTTTTTTTTAAAGTTAATTTAACATCTAGCTGTGCTCGAACAAGTCTCTCTCTACATAGGGATTGATACCACAACCTGATGAATGACTTGGAATTTGATTTCACTACAGAACCTGTACAGTTTAAATTTACTGTCACTCTCACTCTTCTTGACTTTGCATGTGCAGATTTTGGGGTTGGGGAGGTTAATTCCAGACATGAAGTTGAAGACTTTTCATAGTGCCCAAGTTATTCAACTGTGGTAAATTTTTCACTTTTGAAAAGCGCCTTAACTCTTTCATACCACTGAGAAGCTGCTTCGGAAATAACTTCTGCATTTAAAACGGATACATAGGGAATGTTTCTGCCTCACCTGTTACCTGAATAGACAGCTCAGCTATCACCACTAACTTTCTAATCTCCACATCCCATGGCCTTTTCAGTCTTCCCCTTCCTCAGTCCTTTGCATCACTTACCCCTGTTGATTATCCTTTCTTTGACATTCCTCCACAAGCACTCTCTAACACTGCTTTTTTGTCCCTGTCAATCATTCTTGTTATCCCTTATATCCCCTAAGTGGCAGTTCTCCCAGTTTCTTTCCACCGCCTTTTATGCTCCTGATTTCTTATTCTGTGAGGTCTTCCCTTCCTGTGGCTCCTACTGTGTCTTTTATGCAGATGATATCAGCCCCACATTCCACATCCACATCCCCAGCTTTCCTGGAGGTTTCCTTAACAGCTCAGACTTGGACTTCTTCACAATCCATGCACTCCTTTCACTCTTTGCTCCCTACCTTATTCCATGCTTCAGCCAAACTGAATTACTCACCATTTCGTAAACACAGCTTATTCATCCCTTTGACCTTTTGTCCACTCTGTTCTCTCTGGTCATAATGTTTTGTGAATTCTCTCAAATAAATCCTTTAGACAAAATGTTTCTGATCAATGCTCTGTAATTCTGTAGTGTTTCCTTTGTAAACTCCTTAGGTCCTCATGGTTCTCTGCTTTCATTATGAATATTTATGTCATGACATCTTTTCTGATCAAGAGCCTAAGTTTCTTGTGGGCAGGAAACTTCATTTCCTCCACTGTGCCTTGTGTCAGGTTCTCAACAGATGCTGCACAGGTAAACAGGGAAATCCTCTCATTGCTCTTGAAACAGATGAATTCTCTTCTTGCTTTGGAAAACTGAGCTCCACTCCAAACTCTTTGAAAGAGAGAATTCTAATGGTAACCTGAAAGAGTAAATTTGCTTTCAAAATCCTGTGATAAATCCCCAAGGAGGGTATACTGTACCCTGAGATGTTCTGGCTCAGTATTTAAGATTGAAAGCCATTATATTTGCATTTGCATTTTTAATTAAACTACTGTTAAGCTACACATTTTCATATGCATAACTGTTTTAGAAAAAATCATAGCTGAAAATACATAAAAGCATGCTTCTTCTACATAATATTTAGTTTCAAGCAACATAGCTTTGTTTAGGCAGAGTAATGCTTATTGTCCAAATTCCAGAGCAACCAGTTTTATTTTTATATTGCAGAAATTTAAAGAGTGCTAATTTTCCTTATCATTTTCAACAGATCTAAAAATATCATTTTCAAACAAATTATTATGAAATATCCAGAGAATTGGGGAAATATTTACATCATTTGAATGCATCATACAAAGTTCAGATACCTCAGCAACATCTGAATTCATCATTTTTCATTCGAAGGAATAAATTTCCATCAAAAAATAAACATCATCTAAAAATCTTAAATAGCATTATACAGGTTTTTAAGAGACAGTGATTGGATGATTGTAATTGTTCCCATAAATGTTGTTTCATATTATGTACTATATTATTCACCAGGTCCTAATAATTTAATATATAATACACTGTTTATCAGAGTTCTGGTTTGTGAGTCACAGTTTTATTTTGATATTTTAGGTGCCCTAATTTTTTTCTCTGTAAACTGATCTCTTCAAAAAGTTCTCTTTCTTTCTTTGTTTTTCTTCAAGAATAGTGGCAGGCTTTGAAGTACATGTAAATATACACGATTCCTATTTGGAATGATGGAAATGTTTTGGTGATGGAGGGTGGTGATGGTAGCACAACATTGTGAATGTAATTAGCAGCATTGAAATAAATATATAAATGTGATTAAAAGGGGAAATGTTAGCTTATATATATGATAACTGAATAAATTTTTTAAAAAAATCCATGGAATGGCACTACACAGACAGTGAACCCTAAGTTAAACCATGGACTATAGTTAATAGTATAGTTATAAAAATGTGCTATCATTAATTGTAACAAATGTTCCACACCAATGCAAGGTGTTAATAATAGAGTGGTATATGGAAAGCCTATATTTTAAGCATGATTGTTCTGTAAACCCATGACTTCTCTAATAAATAAGAAGAAGAAGAAAAAAAAAGAACAGTGGCAGACTTGAAGTTCATGTGGGAGAAGAATTTATGGGAATCTGTGACTTTTTTCCCTTTTTTTTCTTGATTTGTAGCAAAAGAATAAATAACTTCATCTTGAGAAAAGATAATGTTACATATTTTCACTGCAACCTAGAAATTAAGTCTCCTGAATTAGTGTTCCTGTCCATAAGAGAAAAGTTATGTCAAGAGTTACAAACATGCTTCCAGCTCTAGAGGGCGACCAAGACTTCTCCACCTTCCTCCATATCCTTACCTCCGAGGCAGGACATTGGTTACTGACTTGGTTCAAAGCCAAAGATGTGATTGGTGCCAGAGCACGGAATTTGGGGTGGTGGTGGGGTAGAGTAAAGGTTCTAAAACAAATTATTCCCTGTTGTTTTTAGGAGCAACCACTTTGAGGATTAATCTCTTGGGCTCTACCTCTTTTGTAAGCCTTCCCTCTTGAAGGGTTCTTTTGGATTGCTGCTATTTCTTCTCCTTTTGTCCCTAATCAAGGTCACTTCCTGCTGATACAATGCATGCCACTCATCTGTTTAGAAAACCACGTGGGAAATAGGGTGACGGCCAGGGAAAGAAAACGTGGGGTAGGAAGCATAGGCTTGTCTCTACTCCTGACAGTGGCAATTCCCCACTCAACATGTAGTTTGTTCCAGTTCCTTAAATAGAAGTTCTCCTCAAAATTGGAGGCCGAAGCCAAAATGTTAAAGTTAATTTTATTCTAGGGTTTCCCATATGTCCAACTCACTCAAAAATTAAGAAATTTTAGTTAGCTGAAGGGGGCTTAGGTATTCCGGATGCTAGCCTTCTGTCTTTACAGACTCTACTCAGGAAAAAGATGAAGACCAAGGGCCAGAGTCATTTATATGAGGGAGCCTGGAGCAAAGAGGGAAAGAGCTTCTGGGGATTAGAGAAATTTGGAGACCTCAGGCTTAGTCTAGACCCTCTTATATGAAGGGAAGATAAAGCTCTAATACTAAAGCCACCCATGATCTGATACAGGGAGAATTTAAGAGTGTACAAAGAGAGCTGAAATGGACCATGCCAAATGGACCCTTCCCGAATGTTCAGGGAATTCTTAAAGGGCCCCGAAAATGAGTCTAAAGCAATGTTAATTACCCTGATATTCTAAAGATAGGTCCCCAAATTGGAATTAGATGTATTAAGAGCTTACTTAGAGGTGGGGGAATGAACCCTGTCAAACCCAGTATCACCTCAATCCAACAATTTAAAAGAATGCTGAGACATTGAGAGAAGGGAAGAAGTCATCAGGACTCCACAGACAAGATGCATCTTCTAATCCTCTAAATAGGAGAAGAAAGGAGGAGGAACTCTCCCTCCCCTCTGGAGTCAAGTGAGGGTAGCTCCAAGAGAATTCTTTATGAAGTTTGGAGATGCCTTCCAAAAAAGGATCCTGCTATCTCATTCCCCCATGTGAACATCACACTGGCTGAGTCCCTAGCTAAGCAGGGGAAGGGTATCTGGAGAGAGATAACAGTGCAGTCTTGGTGGGATCAAGTTGTTTAAGTGTACCAGCAGCCAAGGGTGATTGAAGAAAGTAGACAATTTTTCCAGAGGCAAGAGGTGGCAGACAAAGAAGAACTGGAGTAAAAAGGACCAAACTGGAGCTAGATCTCCTACATCAGGGAAGAGTTGTGGGGGGCCCTGAAGAACTTACAAAAGGGCCCCACAGGTGAGCTGGCATTTGAGCTCTTGCCCCAAAAAGTTGGCAGGCAGTGGGTATGAGCCAGACAAGAAGGCACAGCATCAAGATGAGTACTCTGATAGTGGCCTGTCCAATAAAGCAGTATTTTTTTCTTCCCTCTTTTCTCCTGGCTCTAACTTACTGGAGAAACTTAGCTGGAAGAGGGAGGGCAGGGAGAAAGTGTCTTAGGAAGAGGGAGCTTGACCATGCCTATCTCCTTCAAGTCAGTATTGCCACTGGTAGGAAGAGATTATAATCAAGTTTGAGATTGAAATTTTTAACTAGACTGAGTTATACTAACATGACTAAAAACGTTCAGAGTCTTACAAAGTGTCATTAAGGGACAGGAAAGCAATTCAAGAAAGTTGAGGGGAAAGCAATCACTATAGAAAAATAAAGTTGCTCCAGTTATAACCTTTGAGTTTAGAATGCTAGATAGACTGGTTACAAGTAAAGACTCAGAATCTCAAACCAGAGTAGTGTCCTGCTATGCAGCTGTGGTACATCCCTGCTCTGACTAATGAGTCTGCCATTTATAAACCTGAGCATAAAGCTTCCTAGGATAATTCAAGAATTGATGGATGGAAAATAGATGCTGGAAGTATAGGTTTTCTGCAGCCAGAAAGTGAGGTACATCCTCTCCATTTTCTTTTCTAGGGCAGATCTCAGGAGGGGCTTTGGTTACAAAGCCTCATTTTGGAGAAATGTTTTCCAGCCCTGAAAGAATTTGACTTTTGACACCTAGTTTGACCTCAGTTTCCCAGTAGGTTCTTGGACCTCCTTTTGCAGAGGCATGATTTGGAGAAAACATTTTGAGTGATTAGGCAAGCATGGCCTGGTAGAGGATACTTACAGATTCCATTGTACCAAATTTCAGCTAATAGAGCTGTCAGATGGCCAGAAGACTCTTAAAAGAGGGAATAGTTTGGCGGTCCACCTGATATTTATTCCTCATAAACTAATGCTAGTAACATTAAGATGATTAACAACTAGCCCCATATCTAAAAACAGTGAATAAAAGATAATTTTCGGAATGTATCACTGAAGCCGTTCTTAAAAATCAATCAAGATCAACATAAAATTCTTACAGTGATAGGGTCAAAGCCAAAGTGATGTTGAACTTTGTAATGCCTATCACTAAATTTGTCTCACTTACTTTATAAATTCTTAGAAATGCTTACTTACAAATATCACAAAGAGCAGGCAACAAAATGAAAAACTGAACTAGTTGCCAAGACTGTTTTATCTCTTCCTTTTATTCCTCCTTGTTTTCATTATTCATGTCAAATTGTCATGACTTACATGGATTTGCTTTCGATAGAGTTAAAACTCATAGAATAAACACCTGACTTGCCGCTTTACTTTTTGTTGTATAATGTTTATTTATGGTTGAATTTTTAAAAAAGGCCTGCATTAAAACTGGAGTGGCCAATGACTGTTACTAAATATACAAATATAAAAATGTTTTTTCATGTGGGAAAGCAAATGAATGTCAACCATGTAGAAATTTGAAAAGGGGATGGTAGTCAGGAAAAAACATAATCAAAGCAAACTGGAGTCTATGGTCAACAGTAACATTGTAATATACCTCCATTAAATGTAACAAAGGCAGTATGCCAATGCTAAATGTATATGAGAGGGGGATGTAGGGGAGGAATATGGGATTCTTGGTAGCAGTGTTATTTGCTGTCCTTACTAGTGTATTGTATGACATGTTATTTTTCTTTTTATCATTTTTTTTCTTATTGCTAAAAAAAAAACAATTTTTCTTGTAGTAATCAGTATGTTCAAGTGCTGATTGTGGTGATAAATGTACAACTTTATGATGATACCATGAACAACTGATTGTACACTGTGGATAAATGTATGGTATGTGAACATAACTCTATAAAATTCTAGGAAAATATATATATAGGAGTAAAAGTGTTGGAGAAAATATGGTGAGAGGGATGATGCCTCACCAATATGGACTAACTACAATGTGTAAACTCAGAATTGAATCTTAGAACATAGCCTAACGTGGACATAATAATTGTAATAGTCCCTAGATTGTAAGCTCTTACAGCAGTTAACTCTATCCCTGAATTGTAATGCCTTTCTCTAAACTTTGAGATGCTGATCCCCTAGCGTATAACCTGATTGGTCTCTGGAACAATGCATATCTCTGAGACACCTGAAACTCAGAGCTAGAGCTTGGCAGATATGAATGTCAGTATTAGTGCATGCAGCCACTGTCAAAAAAAAAAAAAAAAAAAAAAGCTGAAAAAGAGCCCAGACTTCAATTAGTGATATGAATGAACCAGGTCTGGTTAAGACCAGGGCAAGCCAGGACAAAGGGTAAAGGTTGAAACTGATTGTGTTTTAAAACTTCAACTTCCATATGAGACCAAGGGAATAGATATCTATTTGGTACAGGATCTAAATTTTCTAAATGGTACAACTCTACAGTCGATTTGTTCAAACACCACAATTGCATGGAACTTTGAATAGGAAGTGAGATATGGTAGGTTAGTATAGGCTGGAGTGAAATAGTGACACATCCCAGAGTAATTTGGGCAGATAATAAAAATATATTTACAGCCTCCCCCTCCCCAGCCCCAAGGATCTGGGGGAAGGTGCGGATGTGTTGGACATCCTCACCTGGGCTGGTGTTGATGTTGTCACAAACATTGGGACTGGCGGTTTGATGTGCTGAGCCCTCCAGCATGGGACTTGCCCTTATGAAGCTCATTACCACAAAGGAGAGTCTAAACTTGCATGTAGTGGTGCCTAAGAGTCTCCCCGAGTACCTCTTTGTTGCTCAGATGTGGCCCTCTCTCTCTCTAACTGAGCCATCTCGACAGGTGAACTCGCTGCCCTTCCCTCTACGTGGGACCCGACCCCCAGGGGTGTAAATCTCCCTGGCAATGCAGAGTATGACTCCCGGGGATGAATGTGGACCTGGCATCGTGGGACTGAGAGTATCTTCTTGACCAAAAGGGGGATGCAAAATGAGACGAAATAGTTTCAGTGGCTGAGAGATTCCAAATGGAGTCGAGAGGTCACTCTGGTGAACATTCTTATGCACTATATAGATAACACCTCTTAGGTTTTAATGTATTGGAATAGCTAGAAGTAAATACCTGAAACTACCAAACTCCAACCCAACAGTCTGGACTCCTGAAGACAATTATATAATAATGTAGATTACAAGGGGTGACAGTGTGATTGTGAAGACGTTGTGGGTCACACCCCCTTTATCTAGTGTATGGATGAGTAGAAAAATGGGGATAAAAACTAAAGGATAAATAGGGTGGGATGGGGGGATGATTTGGGTGTCCTTTTTTCACTTTTATTTTTTATTCTTGTTCTGGTTCTTTCTGATGTAAGGAAAATGTTCAGAGATAGATTGTGGTGATGAATGCATAACTGTTATCATACTGTGGACAGTGGATTGTATACCATGGATGATTGTATGGTGTGTGAATGTATTTCAATAAAACTGAATTTAATGTAAAAAAAAAAAAAAAAACAGGCCTGCATTAGGTTTTAGATATTATTAGATATTGTTTAGATATTGTTCCAGAATCAGAGTTCAGTGTTCCGTTCACTGTAAAAACTCAATAAATGCCTATTGATAATCTCAAAAGAGGTAGTGGGCCAAGTAGTGTACTTGGATTCAAGTCCTAGCTGACAATTATTTGCTGTGAGGGCTCCACCATGTCATATGACCTCTCAGGTGTTTCCATTGTAAAATGAAGAGAATGAGCTCAAACGTCCACCTTGAGGTGGCAAACCCTACATTACTTGGAGTGTTTTTCTCAGTTTAAGAGGTCCAGCCCAAGCATTTTTCCAGGGTGGGCAGTGTCTTAGCTGAATCTCTAAATACCAGGTTATTTATATTAAATATCAGAATCCTTTCTTATACTGGTGAAATAAACACAATTTAGACTTTATAAAAAGAGCTGAAAGTCTGCTTTACCTTGGCCCTGGAATAGGCTTCTCCTTATGAACCTACCAGGACCATCTCTGGTTGACTAAGATGAAGATGTCTCTCGAAAAAGCCACCCTTACCTTGAGAACAGAGTACACCAAAACAGTGATTATCAATGAATTCTTAATATCAGTGAATATCAATCGAGCAAATCATATGTCTGGTATATTATATTGAAGAAATGGTATTGGGAATCTAAGGTGAGTGGAATTAGAAATATCAGAATCCTAATACACATTTTCTGTTGATATATATCTGTATTCTTCCTTTACTGAATTTTGTTTCCTAACCTCCAAAGAAATGCTTGGCCATTTTTAGTAAAACAAAAAATACAATTTTCTCTGGTCAGTTCTGCCTTTGTGCAATCAGTAATTCACATTTGGATTCTTTCTCCCTGAGCATTTAAAAAATTATATGATACCACTACCCTATATTGTAAATATGATTAATTATTTAGTTATATATTTTGGGAAGGGAAAATAAATTGTAGTATATAAACCCAATTGATACTTGTTTGACAGCGACAATATATTTGACTACCATCTGCTGATGGTGGTTTGCTTGATGCATCCAATCAATGATTTCCTCTGTCCACATTAACCTTTAACACAAAACTTGCCTTGGTATTTGTTGGGTTAAGACTGGCAAAAGCACAACTTATTTGAACATCTCATTTCTGCTTATTAACCAGCATAGACATCTTCCTAAAGATATTTTCCTAAATCTTTCTCCCTGTAGAAAACTCATTCCTTGAAAAGATTAAGAAACCAAGGAAACTATTACGAAATAATCTCGCTTCTTTAAAGTAACACCTTAGAGTTTAAAAAAAAAAAATTAGCCATAGAATGCCATAGAGAGTTCCAGTTGTGAATAATGTTTGAACATAAAACCCTATTTTTCTGAGACCACTATTATGGTCTTCATAAGACCACTTTTATTATCTTCATTATCTTCATAACCCTCAAATTTATTCTTTGACCACATCCCACAAAAGATAATTTGTTTAATGATTAGAAAAAGGGAAGTGTGGAATGAGTTTCACTTCAAATAACTGTCCCACATAGCACTGACCTGATAACTGGTTATCGAAAGCTACAGGTCTGAGCTATTAACAATTAACTAAGGTAGGCTGCAGTTGTGACCTGTGATAAGAATGACCTTGTTTAATAATAGAATTCACAGGTGAGCAGTAATGATTAAGTAGCTCTAAGTTTGGAATAAGTTCCAAATAAATACTAAGATATGTGCACATAAAACTTATAATATGCAACAACTTTATTGAAAGATTTACAAGAAATTTTATTATTCACTGACAGTATCTGTCATAAGGAAGTTTATTTTTGCATGCTTGGATTTCATAAAATAATATCATCCACTATACTTCCTTATATGAACTAAAGTAAGTCTTTGTGGAGTGACTTCAGGAACACTACTGCATCTGAAATATTTGGTCTTCAAAAGATTTTGACTCCCTCAAATCAATTATTTTTTTGCATTCCACAGTAAGAATTCAATTAAGCATTTCAAAACATCCTCAACATCTGTTCTTTCTACCATAGACGTACAAAGGGAAAATCATAAATGTTACAGCATTTGTTCAATGGCCAAAATGAATCACCCAACCTGACACTCTATTTTTACATTCTGACTTGAGCAATCATCCAGATTTTGATTGATTAGATATTTTGAACTGCAGTGATGATTTTTCACTGCAGAAAAAAAAAAAGGAGTGAGGACCTATTTGCCATTTAAGAAATTTTAAAAGGTGAGTATCTATTCTTCCACTGAGTCACTTGAGCAACCACGCAAGGACCATAATACAAGATAAAGTTACCCAAGTACCAGGGGGTCTCTGTTCTGTGCTTACTGAGTATTTACAGGGGCCGTGAGAAGATAGATAAACAAAGACACCAGCAGATACCCCAAACGTGTTTTGAAAACATTGGCTTAAACAGGTTTCTGTACTGCAGGATTTTTGAAAGCATTTAATATGCTTTGTGTACTTATCTCCAAATGGAGGATAGAGCAAGCAGAATCCTAAAATTTATGTCCAATGGAAACATTTTTTGTTGCTGTTGTTGAATTACTGTTACTATCTTGAGGAACACTAGCATTCTACATATACAGTTTGGGGAATGCTGGGGCTAGAGATCGGTATTTGGGAGTAATCGATACTCATGTGGTAATTAAATCCTTGTAATTAAAAGAGATAGCTCATGGGCAAAAGACAGACAAGAACAGAAACTTGCAAAGCATCAAAAGTTAAGGGAGAGGCATATTATTATATTGAATTAATTAGGCACACTAGTAGACTCATAGAGTTTTTAATTTGAAGTAAGAATAGAGAGCATATAGCTCAACTACCTCACTTCGTATTTAGGGCAATTAAGAACTGAGAAATTAGATTACTTGTCTAAAGTTACATAGCTTGTTTCCTAGTTGCTAGTCATATAGAAAATACATTATCCTAAGGAAATTTGCCCTGAACAAAATCAGCCATTTCTTGTAGTAAGTTACTGCATATGTTACATATGTACAATATGAAGGACTCAACTAGGGCCTCTGTCTTCATGTAATTTTTCATAATGAGGGAGGAATTGTTTTAGTTAACAAAGTAGACCAAAACCGTGTTGGAAAAAACCACCCAATGAGAGTGCTCATGTCCCTAATAAGGAAACAAAGAAAGAGAAAGTCCCTTTGGTTTTTAGACTTATGGTAGCCTTTTGTTCTTTCGTTCCAGAGCATTTTATGTAAAAGAAAATAGAGAAATAGAGTAATTAGGTTTTGTTTTTCCTCATTAACAATTACAGTCAACTGATGTAGGAGAAAGATTTTTTTCTTTCTAGCAGAGGTCTTTGTGTTCAGTGTATTTATATTGCTGTTAAAAAAATGCTTTACATAAAACAACTGAAAATTATATGATAACCACTTTCCAGCAGCATTTTATTCCCATTTTCACATTCATACGTAACAAAAAATAACCGATGACTTGCAACCTATTTAACATACCATTAAAAACCACTGTAATTTTGGTATAAGAAGCTGTTGGAAATCTAGTTTCTTGTTCTCACAGTTAACAATGTTTGCTCCAATAAAACAGGCCACTGCACCTCTAATTGCTTCACAACTGTACCTTTGATCTGTTCTCATTTTCTGTCTAATTAAATGTAAATATTATTTCAAATTGTAAGTCAATGGAACTAGGTGTCAGTTTTCCACCATTCTCCTCCACATCCTCTTTACTTCCTAGAACAGGTGTCATAAAAGACATTCAGTACAAATGCCTATAAAATTGAGATAACAATAATATCTCCCCCATAGGTTTATTGATAGGCTTAAGTGAGATAATATATTATATGAACATACTCTTTGGAAAGAATAAAGCCCTATTTAATAATTATGGATTATGATTGTGATTACTAATGTTAACATTAATTACAAGACACTGCTGTAAGCATTGTGATGAATATTAAAAAAAGAATCAGCGCATTTATAAAACAACAGTAACATTGCTTGGTATATAGTAATTCCTCAAAAATACTGGTTGAATCAAATATAAAATCAATATAGTACAAATGGAAGGCAGTGATCTGGGGGTACAGTGAAAAGGATGGGTCAGAGTCCCATAAATAAATGTGAGAAATGAATGTTAAACTAATTTTAAAAAGGGTGAGAGACATAGACTCATGATTTGGTGGAGAAGATAACATAAGGAAGATAGCACTGGCAAAACCAAAAAATGGCAGTCGTAGTTATGAGCAGGGACTTACATGAACAAGGAATCAAGCAGTAATTAAAGTAGCATAATCAAGAAAACTGTTTGTGATGATAAAGTTGGAAACTTCTGTGATGTAAAGGTAAGATAAAAGAGGTAAGGTAATTCAGTAACTGGAAACAGCAGTGATTAAAAAGCAGTGATCTTCCACACAAGTGTATCAATTCGGCCATCTTTTCACTTTAAAGGTAGTGTCTCACTTATTTTCCAGTCCAGTCTCTCCCTTTAAACCAGAATTAGACATCTAATTACATATTAGCATCCACATTTAAATGACTAATATAAACCTCAAAATTAACATATCCAAGAAAGAACTCTTGATTCCCTGCACCCAAAACCTTGGCTGTCTGAGTCTTCTCTGGCAACACCATTCACCTAGTCATTCAGGCTAAAATCTTTGGAATCCTCAACTCTTTTGTTTTGCTTATACCCCAGATCCAAACCACCAGCAAATTCAAATATTTTTTATCATCAAATTACATCCTGAATCCATGAATTCATCATTTTATTCTTTATTCCTCTACTATGGTTCTAGTCAAACCCATAAAATATATCAGTCTCTTGGTTTTCCCTCTTGCCCCACTACTGTCCATATTCCAAATGATAGCCTGAGAATACTTTTTAAATGTTAAAGAGTTAATGTCACTCTCCTGCCCACAGCATTGCAATCACACTTAAAGTCCAAACCTCTTACCATAGCCTAAATAACACATGAACCTGAACTTTGCTTTCCTCTCTTACCTTGCCTCCTCTACCACTGTTCACCCCTTAGCTTCTTGCTCTCAGCCACAGTGGCCTCCCTCGTACTCCTAGAGGACACGAGGCAGCACCTTCCCACTTTGGGGCCTTTTCACTTGCTTTTCTTTCTGTCTGGCACTCTCTTCCCCCAGTCAGTCACATGCTTCCTACAAGTCCTTGCTCAGATGATACCTCTTGAGAAAGGTCTTCTTTGATATTTCATCTAAATAATAACCTCAAACAGCTACTACTCCTTTATCCAGCTTTCTTTTTGTTCATTGCTTTTATCACTACAGATCTTGCCCTATGTAGAATTTGTTTATTTCCTTATAGCAGGTTTCCTCCACTATAAATTAAGATCCACAGAGGATGTCATCTGTCTTGCTCATTGCTGTATTAAAAGCAGCAGTGCCTGGACTTTAATGGGAACTCACTATATGTTTGCATAATGACACTTATTAGTTCCCAGAATGCTACCTTTTATTGAAGACAATAAGTGTTTGACATTTATGATTGTTATATATTACCATCATTTGGAGAAGAAAAAAAAAACTAACTGAATTCTGCAAATTTTCACCAATACCCGTAGGGCATACATTAAGCTCCTTCAGTAGGGCTCTGGATCATAGAAGTCAGTCATTATCTGTCCTCTGCCACACACCCTTCTAAAAGAATCCGTTCTCACCATACAGTTGTGTGAACAATTGATTGTATGCTTTTTATGACTGTATGGTATGTGACTATATCGCAATAAAATTGAATTATCAAAAAAAAAAAAAAAAGAATCCATTCTCTATACCATTGCTTGTGCAGAGCAAAGTTCTGTACCACATGAACCTGTGGGCCCACCAAGGCTTATTGTCTTAGGACTGGTCACTGGACCCATAGTCAGCCCCACACATCACCTGACTCAAAAAGATAAGCAGAACCAATCATATTCATCTCTTGAGAGTTTACAAATGGGAAATTGTTAGATTGAAATGAGCAGAGCTGAATGATTTTAAGCTGTAATAAGAGTAAGGTCTTGTGCAAGCAACCACAAAGAATAGGATAATGAGCAGATGTGCTGAGAGATGCCGAGATTCTGAGTGAGCTTCCAGGAAAACTCTACGAAGGAGACAGAAAAGAGGGCACCTCTTCTAGATTCAGTGTCCCAATTCAGCTCCAGCATATGTTAATCTTGAAAATTAATCCCCTTTTTCTTTAGGCAAGAGGACTTTTCTAGTGTACCTGAGAACTATGTCATAATCTGTCTAATTATAGGCTAAGGAATGCAGAAGAAGCAATATCATCTTCTTTTGCTCTCAACCAAGGGCAATTGCAGAGGTTAAGTGGCACAGTCTCAATGACAGTCTATCAGCGCTGATGCAGCTTCAAGTTCACGCATAGTCACACAAGACATTTTACCTTCCTTCTCGTTGTACATGAACTTAAATGATGTGTTCACCTTATAAAATATAGATGTTTTATTCACCTTATAAAAATATAATGAATTAGCTGCTGATTAAAGTTCCAGGAATGAATGTTTGATTTGGAGTGTATCAGGCTATTTGCTGCCTTAAGCCATGCTTTCCTAAGTTAACTTTCAATTAGCAAAGTATGGATTCAAACCAATTGTCTGGATAATTTAAGCAAAAACATTGCTTTGACTTGAAGTGCCTGGATAATTGCAAGTTAGTAATCTCTTCAGTATTGACTTCCTAGCAAGTCAATTTTCCAGGTAATAGACAAAAATCATGGTGGTAGCTTTAAATATCCGGTCAATTGCATGCTTGCTCTCCTCCACCTTGTCAACAAGACCTGGCTATGAGGTAAAACACTTTAGTGAAGAAGTGACATGAATTAATAGCAAAGGCCAGGCCTATCAGTAGGAGGTGAAACACGCACAGGGAAAAACTCAAGAAGGCTTTGTTAGGGTATACAAACTGTCCAGAGCACCAGGCACTGCTCAAGAAGTGGGCAGCCATGAATGCAATGTGAAGGTAATGTCACTTTATGGGAAAGGGGATGGGGAGGGAGCACGGTGGGGATATTCTACTGATGAGATATTTTCGGTATTTTCATAGATGGGAGATATCTTGGTGAATAGAATGGCCTTTTAAAACCCCAAAGAGTCATTATGCTACAAGTTTAGCTGTTAACACAATAAAAGAATATTAAGGAACCCCTAAATTTGATATAGTATTACTTTATGGCCTTAGGCATTTAATAATATAAAGTGAACAATTAGTAAAATTCTACTCAAGCTACTAAAAGCATGAAGAAACATTCTGCACTAATATCTTTTTTCCATAGACCTGTTTTTTAGTACGATTTCCGCAATCAACCTCTCTCCAAGGCCAGCTGTAGGAGGTGGAAAAATAAAGTGAATTTTAAATATGAATAATCTGTCCTTTATAATTTAATAATGACTACATTTCCACAGCTGAGTGCATTCTACTTATGAAATACTGACTCTACACCTATATTGCTTTAAATCAAGTTGCCAGTAAAACAGTATCTACTGAAGGGCTGTCCTGCGAGACTCGGGACATTTATATTATGAAGGTTATATATTTTAAGATTAATTTATTAATTTATCATATTCACTCAAGAAATTTTTATTACACACCTACAATGTGAGAGGTAATGTGCTTTCCTGTTTATCTCCTGCATTTATTTGCACCACAAAGCAAGCTGTATATCATTGTTGCCTCTCACCATGTACTACTTTATTTTCCATTCCCACAGCTATAGCTTCTATATTAAAATAAAACAGAAATCAAAACAAGACAATGATATATGGGAAAGAGAACTGGACTTTGGATATTAGTTCAAGCTCTGCCAATAACTATGTTTTCTCTTCAATACCATTAGTATGTTGATATATAATGTTTAAGTTATCCCCCTACTAAAAATTCTGACTCTATCCCTTTATTATTCATAAATCAACAATAAACTGTGTGTTATCAATGTCAATATTTTTTATTTATAATCTTGCCTAAGTCTTTTTCCTAACATTTGATGAGTCCAGTGAATCTATATGACCCCACTGGCAACAGATCTGCTTCTGTGAAAGAATGATTTTGTGAATGAAATCTAAAATATGTGATTAAGAGAGTGGTTTGGAATTACCTTGAGATTTTGGTTGGATTTTTAAGACTCGTTTCTGCTTCTAATTATTAGGTATCTTATCAATTATAGTATAATGGAAATTTGTCCAAATTACTTATATCACAGTATGATTTAGACCTATGCCTTCCTCTTGAATGGATTAGTCTAAATTGCCAGTGTTCCTTACCTTTTATTTTAGAACACATATATTCATGTTTGAGGACTCATATTTCAAATGTAATGTTCCTGTTTAATGCACACTATATCCAATATTGATACTATGTGGATGAATTACTCAAGGTCGTGAAAACGGCTATTAAGGGCAAGCAGTGAAACCTTATCAGGGTAAATCAGCAAGGCATGGCACAGCTTTGAGTTTACGAAAGAGGAAGCAGAAGGGTACAAATAATTGATATGCCAAATCAGGTTAGGAATCAGCTCTAGAAACCACAGTGCTCTATATAAACAGCATGTGTTTGTTCAGACGTCTGTCTTGATCATTTTCCTCCTTTTTTGTTCAATGGATGCAAAACCTTCAGGCTGACTGATCCCAGGAAGGAAGTCAAATGGGCTGTATGAACTACTTTGTGGTTCAGTTACTAATACCACAAGGGCAATTCAAGTCAATTAGGTGCCACTGATCAGGTCGTTTCTACTGGCTCTTTTAAACCTCTCCTTTCTCTCTCCCCTTCTTTCTCTCCACTGATCACTGACTGCTCTGTAGTTTTCTTATGTAGTCACGCTCTGCAGTAGGCATTTATGTTGGCCCCTGGCATTTTTGTTACATTGAACACTCTGTCAACATTTTCATTGTGAAACCATTTGAAGGCTTTATTAGGAAGGCATTCACATTTGCATTTGTTTCAGTTTGGCTCAGACTAGAGACACGATTGTTCTTAGATTTTATTTTAACTGCTCTTCATGTTGCAGAGGAAGTTGGATGACATTTATTTTAAGTTGTCTATTTTTTTCTCCCTAGAGCAGCAAAAGGAAGGATACTTTTAAGAATAATTTTTTAGATAATGATATCTACAAGCAAAAGCTTTTTCATATTTTTGAATAATGGCCTTTGTAAAGTAGATTATTTAACTTTGAAATATAGCTACTATACACACTTAACTACTTTCCATCGCAAATTTTTACTGTATAGGCTGTCCCATGCTACATACTATTTTATAAAAAGACTAGTATTCCTCAAAAGTCCATTGATAACCTAAAGAGTTCTTGGAACTATTAATGAAAAATACCTTTCTCTTCCCTAATTTTTACATTGAAAACTATCATGAGACAAACTGACAAAAGTAAATTTTGAGCTGAATTTTACATCTTAGATCTATAATGGATGCTACATTTGTTTGTTTGTTTAAGTATGACATTTCATTTTCCTTGTTTTTCTTCAAATATTTGAGCAGCTGCTGTGTGCAAGACTGACTCTGGTACACAAAGGTTACAAGTATACAAAACGTACAAAATATATACATTCAGTCTCAATCCTCAAGGAATTTATAATCTATTATGAAAAATAAACTATATACACAAATACCTTGCCTTCAGGCACACAAAATAAAGCACAATATGAGAATAGGAGTATAAATGAGGAAAAGATGACTTCTAAGTGGAAGATCTGAGGAAGATTCCTAGAGGGTATGATATTTGAGCTAGAAGATAGTTAGGATTTCCACATGTGACAGTACAGGTTGGGACACAGAGGCACAGAGACTAGCATGAGCATAGTGGTTCTCTGATTGATCAAATCTGAGCCTCCTACTCAAATCTGAAATCAGGGGTGAAGTCAACTGCATTCAAAATGTCTTGATGGAAACTGGGAAGACATGCTTCCACAAAGAAAGATTTGGTTATTCACAAAGAGAAGGATACATGGATTCCAGGATAGGAAAAAAAAAAAAAAAAAAAAAAAAAAAAAAGCCTATCAATATATGGAGAAGAAACAATCAGTAGGATGTAATGAGGAAACTGTCAGGAGCTGTTAGAGGTGGAAGACAAATTTCAAAAAATAAATTCAAGGATACATCAGAAATAGAGGCAGCAAG
This sequence comes from Choloepus didactylus, assembly GCF_015220235.1. Taxonomy (NCBI): domain Eukaryota; kingdom Metazoa; phylum Chordata; class Mammalia; order Pilosa; family Megalonychidae; genus Choloepus; species Choloepus didactylus. The sequence continues at coordinate 24,279,106 of NC_051308.1, forward strand.
AATAAATTAATTTGGATGTGTTTGAAGAGAAATATATGCCAAATTTTTGCACATAATTTTAAATACTGAGTTACTCCAGTCATAAAACTCCTTGCATTTGAAGGATGAATAGTAATAAAAAGGATAAGTTGGCATTTATTCAATAATTGAAGATTTCATTCATTATTTGGGTAACTTCCATGGGCTAGATACCATTCAAAGTATTGGAGTAGAGTAGTGAACACAACAGGGTCAAGGAAGATAGAAAATGAACAAATACATTATAAAGAGATTGTATATTAATGGTAGTGGTAAGTGCAATGGAAAAAACAATGCAAGGTAAGAAAACAAGGTTACAGGGGACAGGAGACATTTTAAAGAGGATGATCAGTGAAGGAAAGCCTAAGAAGCTAACATTTCAACAGATATTTAAAATAAATAAGCAATTGCCCTTGTGAATACCTCGGGCAGGAGCCCTGTAGATAAAAGGAATAGCTAGTGTAAAGACTTTGGATATTGGATATTCTAGGAAAGCAAGAATAGTAGCCAGGGTGGAGGGAACTGGTCAATTCAAAGTGTGACAACAGAGGGTTTGGAGATATAGGCAGAGACCTTTTGAGCTAAGGAGTTTCTGATTTAGCCTGACTGTGATAGGAAGCCATGGATATAGGGGTGGATTTTTGAATTGAGGAAATTCACTGGATGCTGTGTAAACTGCAGGTGGGCATAAGTAGAAGTAGTTTATAAGTTAGGAGGCTAATGGGATATTCCAGGAAAATAGATCATGGCAGTGTGATTTTTAGTATAAAGGAAGGGTAAAAAGTAGTCAAATTCAGAATGAGTTCTGAAGATAGAACTTACAAACTTGGCAATGAATAAGTTGTGAGTTGTGAGGAAAAGAGCAGAATAAAAGAGGACTCCCAGGTTTCATGCTTAAGTAATTGGGTAAGTGATGATGTCGTTATCCAAGATGGAAAATACTGGAGAAAATTGAGAAGGATAGGGATTTGAGGAAAATAAGAGTTCATTTTTGGGCATAAGTTTGAAAATACTATTACACATCTAAGTAAGTAGACCTAGGAGGAATTTAGAGTCCAGAAAGGAAATTGAAATATGAAATATATATATAAATATAAAGAGTAGAGGATAAGATAAGATGGGATAAAGGGCATGACAGCAACATTTTCAAAGTTTATTTTCCTTGAAATAAGTTGCCTTTTTTACATAAAATATCTTGACTGGGCTATTTGCAATCTTTAATCCCAGGTTTAAGTAATGTATAACATAATATAGACATATTCCAGTCCTAGATTATCCAGCTAGAAGCAAATAGAGGAGAGCAGAGTCCTCTCCTACAATTAATGACCTTGCCAAATCATGTTCTTCTACAATTAAGCCTTGCTGAAATACCAGGGCCTAATTCTCAATTTCACTTGCAGTCTGTATGAATTGGATGCACTGACTGAAGAGTGATGTCACAGCAATGGATTACAGAGTTCTGAAGCTCGCCAAAGAATTTAGTGACAGTGACCTCAAGATCCCAAGTACCCTTCTGGGTGGTGACTGAGTAGATAATGGGTCTCATAGTGAAGTACAAAAAGCCAAGGAGATTAGAAAAAAAAGACTTCATGCCACCTCATTCAGCCTTGAAATAAACACTGGTGGGTGTGATCAATCCCAGAGCAGACAGACACTATATAAGTTTTGTGGTATCAATTAATAGCAAAATGAATCCTATAGGATTTCCTGGGAAGATGGCAGAGTAGAGTGCTCCAGGACTCTGTTCTCCTACCAAAACAACTATTAAACAAGCAGCAACTGTCTGAAACAACCAGTTTGAAACTCCAGAGGCCAGAAAAACACTGTGCAGCATCCAGGGAAGAGCGGGAGGAAGAGGCCGATACATTATGGTAAAGAACTACAAATTGTTCTCTCCATGCAGCAGTGTCTGGCACCCATCCCACACTCTTGTGGAAAGCCCCTGCAGGGTGCAACCCCTGGCTAGCTCTGCAGACATAAAGGGACAAGAAACTCCTCTTTCCCAAGAAAAGGCATGTGCACCGATCATGAATTTTGATTAGCAAATTTGGATCGCTGGGTCCCAGCTTTGAGGGCAGCCATTGTTTCAACCCCACCCCAGACAGGGGTAGAAATGGTAGAGATTTAAAGCTGAACGGCATCCTCAGGGTAGTGGGGAAAGGTTAACTGAAGAGCTTTATTTGCTGGGCAGATGAGGAAGGCTCAGCTTTGAGGAGCCATTGGAATAGTTTTGGCAACCTTCCTGACCCAGCAAGGACTCTTGGAGCCAATCTGCACCCCTTCATGAGTCATTGGTATTGCTATGGCTGGGAAAGACCAAATTGGGAAAGTTCCCCCGGGTAACCCTACTCCCCCAGAATTTGCCCTCTCAGCAAAAACAGTGTGAGACAATGAAAGGAATGTAAAAAAATATAGAGGCAGACAGGCTGGGACAAAGGCCTGCTGACTTCAAATACATGGGAAAGGGAAGTTTGTTACCTGAGAAACAGAGTGGACAACCAAACTCCTGTAAGTAGGAGAATTCCAAAACAACTAACAAGCAAAAGCCCAGGAAAAGAAAGATGCCCAGTAAGACAGGGTAAACCCAGCATACTGCATCACTTTGGGCAGACTTTCCTGATAGGAGGGCAGAAGCTCCAGAAAATCTCCATCTTATTATCAGCTGGTTACACAACCAAGAACAGACATCCCAGGGAGTAAATCCCAGGGTGTGTGAGGGAAGGGAATAAAACAAAGAAATGGGAAATGATGCCCCATCCAAAAGAAGAGGATAAAAATATAGAAAACACCAATGAAGAGATGAAAATGTGGACATACTGAACAGAGATGTAAAGAAAATGATCTTAAAAATACTTAAGGAGATGAAGGAAAAAGAACTACAAAGAAGCAAAAGAACTACAGGATAATAGGAAAACAATGAAAGAACAATATGAGAGTCTAAGTAAACAGACAGAAATTTTATAAAGGAGCCAAACAGAATTACTGGAGTTGAAGACCACAATAACTGAAATGAAAAATTCCTGGGAGGGTTTCGAGAGCAGATTTGAGCAGGCAGAAGAAAGAAATAAGTGAACTTGAAGATAAGAACTTGAAATTAGTCAAAAGCAGAAAGAAAAAAAAATACTAAAAGCTAAAATATCCCAAGACAGCCATGGGACACCATCAAGTGCATGAATATACAAGTTACGGGAGTCCTGAAAGAGAGAAAGGGACAGAAGGAATAGTCAAAGAAATAACGACAGAGAACTTCTCCAACTTAGCCAAAGATATGGATATGCATATCCAAGAAGCTCAGAGAATACCAAACAGGATAAACATGAAGAAAAATACAGCCCAACGTATATCAATTACACTGTCAAATGCAAAAGACAAGGAGAGAGGTCTGAGAGTTGCAAGAGAAAAGCAATCTGTTACAAATAAGGGAATCCCAATTTCTCATCAGAAAGCATGGAAGCAAGAAGGCAGTGGGTTGAAATACTTAAATTATTAAAGGAAAACAACTGCCAGTCAAGAATTTTATCTCCAGTGAGACTTTCTTCAAAAATGAGGGAGAGATTAAGACACTCTCAGATAAACAAAAGCTGAGAGAATACATCTCCACTGACCTTCCCTACAAACAATGCTAAAGGGAATTCTTTAGTGAAACAAAGGGACACTAGACAGTGGTTCAAAGCACCATAAAGAAATAAAGACCTGCAGAAAGGCTAACTGGGTAATTATAAATGCCAGAGTTATTGTACTGTATTATATGGTATGTAACTCCACTTCTAACATCCTACAAGTGCTAAAATGCAAATGTATAAAAAGTAATGAGAAATCTAGGATTTTGGACATACAGTGTACAAAGATATAAGTGGTAACAAGTAAAAAAATGGTGTGGGGGGAAGACATACTGGAAAAATATATGTGCCTGCTATCAAAGACAAGTTGGTATCAAACCAAATATAACTTTTATATTTAGGAGATTAAATTTCAACGTATGATTCCACAAAGAAAAGAGATGAAAAACATATCCAGATATAAATGAAAAGGCACTCAATATGGTACAACACAAGAAAGCAAATAAGTGTAGGCTTTAACAGAAGTGAGGGACAAAAAAGATACGACTTACAAAGACTAAGTAGCAAAATGGCATAAGAAAGTCCTGCATTTTCAGTAGTGACTTTAAATGTAAATAGATTGAACTCTACAGTCAAAAGACAGAGGTTGGAAGAATGGATAAAAAAGCATGACAAAAAAAACTCTGCTGTCTGCAAGACACTCACCTTAAAGTCAAAGATACAAGTAGGTTTAGAATGAAACAATAGAAAAAATTGTACCATGTGTTCCAGTTTGCTAATGCTACCATTTGCAAAACACCAGAAAATGGAATGGCTTTTATAAAGGGGGTTTATTTGGTTACAAAGTTACACTCTTAAGGCCATCAAGTGTCTGAGGTAAGCCATCAACAACAGGGTACCTTCAATGAAGGATGACCAATGGCATACGAAAACCTCCATTAACTCAGAAGGCACGAGGTTGGCATCTTCTTACTCCCAGGTTGCATTTCAAAATGGCGTTCTCCAAAATGTGAGCGTCAGCTTCTAACAGCTGGCTTCAAAATGTGTCTCTCAGCTGTAGCTCCTCCAAAATGTCACTCTTAGTTGCTCTGAGATCCTTCTGTCTGTGAACTCTTTTATAGGACTCCAGTGATTCAATTAACACCCACCCTGAATGGGTGGGGTAATACCTCCATGGAAGTTATCCAATCAAACATTTCACTCACAGTTGATTGAGTCACATCTCCATGGAAACACTCAATCAAAGGATTCCAATCTAATCAACACTAATACATCTGCCCCCACAAGACTGCATCAAAGAACATGGCATTTGGGGAGACAAAATACATCCAAACTGGCACACCATGCAAGTACTAACCAAAGAGCAGGCTGGCTATACTAGTATCAGACAAAATGGACTTTAAGTCTAAAACAGTTATGAGGGAAAAAGATGGTCATTACATACTGATAAAGGAACAATTCAGAAGAAGATGTAACAATTATAAGTATACATTGACCTAACAGTATATGTGTGTGTGTGTGTGTGTGTGTGTGTGTGTGTGTGTGTGTGTGTGTATGTATATACACACACACACACATATAGTTGGGGAAGTATTAGATTTTATATATGGTAAAAATGAAATTTTTTTAAAAAATACTTGGAACTACACTACACAAACAATGAACCCTCAGTTCAACCATGAACTTTTAATTACTAGTGAAATTATAAAAACATGCTATGATCAATTGTAAAAAAATGCTCCACATGAATGCAAGGTGTTGGTGGTGGGGTAGTATATAGGAATCCTGTGTTTTATTCACAGTTTTTCTATAAACCCACAACTTCTCTACTAAAGTGAAAAAAAATGAATCCTAAAAATGTAAATGCCAGAAAAGTGTAAGATTTTGTATAGTCAATGACAGGAAACATACCTTAAACTAGGGGGAAACTAAATCGTACTTGTTTCAAACCAATAAATTTACAAGCCTCCAGTCCTTAGGCATTGCCAAAGCCCAGGTAGAAAGGATGTTGGCATAAATTTTATGTGAACTGTTAAGGAATGTTCCCCCCAGGACAAGTTGTGAAGGACACTAGACAAGATAAATTCTCTACTAGGCAGAATTGAGAATGGGAAGATATGTTCACCAATGAACTCACACTAATGCCATAGAAGTCTCAATGAACCAAACTGCTTGTCCTATCATTTATTAGTCACCAACAAATTCATTAATCCAACAAAAAGTATTTGAGCATGCACTGTAGATAGAATAGTTAACATAAAAGACAAAATTCCTGTATTTGTGGCCTCCTTTCTAATGAGATGTGACAGGCAATAAACATAATATATATAAATAATGATAAGTAAATTATATGTTAGAAGAATAAGTACTGTGTAAAAAATGAAGTAGATTGTGAAATGGGGTAGAGTTGGGGAGGAATTAGAATTTGAAATAAGAAGAGTGAGGGTGGCCTCAAAGAAAATATGATATCTAAGCAAAGACTTGGAGAAGGGGGTGCAAAGTGTTTTGCACTATAACCAACATGCTCTAGTAGGGATTTTATCGTTTTCTTATATTTCTCTACCATATTTACTTAGGTGAGTTTTGTGTAGTGTGTGTTGAGGTAGTTAAAATTACTGTTGTCTTCAAAAGACATGGCATAAAATGGGACAATTTTGAGGTCACATGAGAAAAGATATCATCATTTAGATATGGTGGAATCATTCAGAGTGACCCCAGGGCACACTCTGAACACAGAAACTTGATTAGAATGTCTCATATTAGTGGGAGAGCAGTGAACTGAATTTGACATTGTTCATGAGATGGTTGAATAATGTTGGAGACGAGCATCTTTGGATGCTTGCTGGGGGTTGGGCACAAGCAAGCAAAGTGACAGCCCAGTCACCTTTGAATCTGATAGATCTCATTTATTTGAGAAATACTTTCATTTCTCAGAAATGGGCCCCTGGTGCCCTGTTTTTGCGTGCCCATGCATTGAGGCCATTGCTGGGTAGATGAGCAAATAGGGATATTCACATAACCCATGCTGGGGTCATCAGAATCTCTCCAGGAATTTGGATTTGGAATGTCTCTCATATGGTTAAACACAAGCATTTATGAAATGGGGAACTAAGGAATATCCATGTACTTATAAAAGCAAACATAGTCCACAAAATAGGAAGGATAATAATGTTATACAGAGAGAAGAAAAGATTAAGATATCACATAACTATAATAAGAAAGAGCTTGAGAAAGTTTTAGTCCTTCATAGCATTTATATCCCACTTCCCACCCCTCATAGAGCCCAGCAGCATAGTCTACCCAAAGGACTGGTTTATCCTTGTGTCTATTTAATAAATGCACACACAGGATCATATGTCATAACTCTCCCTTTTCTTTTCTTTTCTGTTCTTTTCATCTTTTATTTTATTAAGGTATGTAGAGCTTTTTTTAACTTTTGAATTTAGAAACATGGATAAGAACAGAGATGAAAAGGGACTCTAGTCAAGCACTTACATACATATCTGAATAAATAGCAATGGCTCTTAAAAGCAGTAAATGAAGAAAGGCCAAAGATATTCAGTGCCATATATGGCATGGTGTAAAGGTCTGAAGCTAAAGAGTAAAGGAGGCTAAGAATAGCCAATAGGAAAATGGAAAACATAACTAGTGGAGGGAAAGTCATTTGGCACATTTCTGCATTACAGGGTCTTCTGCCAGAATAGAGTGTAGCTGTCAGCTACAGCATTTTAGAGTATGACAGATTGGATCACAACATCTCAGCGTTGAAATCTTAGATTTTAATTTTTTTTCATGTGTGTGTTTTTTTAGGTAAAGGAAAGGGTTTCTAAATGCATCCTTATTTAACAAAGGTCAAAGAGAGAATGTGATACCTTTTAAGCTCTATTGACAACTGAATCCTGAGGCCATTTCAAGATGATACATTAACTATAGAATGAATGTGGTCTACAAGAGTTCTCAACTTTTAATGAGCATAAAATAACCTGGGGAACGTGGTTAAAATGCTGTCTTCTTAGACTTCAGTTCCATACAATTTGATTTAGTAGATCAGGTATGATTTAAGAATCCCAGCAATTCTGATTCAGGGAATCCTTGAACCAAGTCTTTGATGTAGGGTGTAATCACCAGCCTGCCTGCCAGAAGTTACAATGTTTCTGAGGCTATTTATTCATATTAAGAAATATCAATCCCATCCTTCTCATCTCAGTTATTGTAAAGTTAAAATAATTTAATACATGGTGATTATTATATTCATAGATCACTGTTATCAAATCATCAGAGTGAAAACATAGTGATTCCATAGGAAAGTGTTCTGAATATCAAAGTACTACTTAACTGCAATTGTGAACAGGTATGAATTAGTAAAATCAGATGTTTACAGAAGAAAAGAAACAACTCATTGTTTTGATATGAACTTGGTTTCCTTTCTCAAGCCCCATACTTTCTCTATGGCCAAGGGTTAACAAAACTATGACATTTCCAGGTATTCTTCTCACTTGGGGAGTTTAAAACTTAGCTTCCATTGGGTAAATATTCAGTAAAATTCAAGTATTATTATTTCCATCACTATCCACAGTGCCTTCCTTCCTCCCTGTCTCAAGGTCTTACCCTCCTGGTCTTCTTTCACAGGGCCCCCCGTGTCCCATCCCACTCTGGTTGCAAGCAGAAAAGAGGAGTCTGTGAATGTGATTATCCTCCCTTCCAGGAATGCTACTGCATATCTTTTCTGTGAGATCCTTTTGTTTTCTGCTGTCACTGTCCTGAGCCAGTCTCTGGGATAGACAATGCCCAGTTGCTTCTCTTAGCCCGAACGACATCCGAAACTGGCTTCAGCACATGGAACATTCTGTGTCTGTAGACCCAGCTGGGCCCAGTGCAGCATCCTAAGAAAGCTTGGCTGCCTTCCTCAAAATCCACTCCAGGAAGAGTTCTGTCCCAGAGCCTGTCATGATAGAGCTCCCTTGGTACAATGAGTAGCCCAGTGTGGTGCTGGGAAGATGGCTCATCCTTCCATTTCTTTTTTACAGGCTACCATGAACCCATTGGAAACTATTATTCTCTACCAAGCCGTATTATCTCTGTAGGAAATTGAGTTATCCTTGTCCTTTTCCACCAACTTATGTCTCTCTCCAAACTCTGCTCTCCACATTCCCAAATTACTAGACTTATCTTATAATTCATGTTCTGTTGCCAAGTACTCATTCCTGGACACCAGTCGCATATTTCCAGAATAACTCCACCTAATGTCCAGATAGTGCCTTTAGTGATCCCCATTTTTAAGGAGAGTCATGCTGAATGCTTTTCCCACAGGCCCCAAGAAAGTTTCTTTCTCCAACTTTCTTCTCTACTATTTTTCTTTTTCCCAACCTAGACTATATTTTTCTTTCTTGCTGTAATAAAATAAAAAGAACAAATTTTGCCTCATTCCAACTGGGTATGAATCATGGGCTTCTGACACCGGTCTGGGGTCTTCTTTGAATGTTAAAAACTATTCTTTGGAAAACCTGTTACTCGTAATTTCATTTGCTCCAAAAGCCTCTATTCCACCCTTCACCTTCTCACAATTGCTCCATCTTCTTGCCTCTGTGCTGCTGCTCGTGGTGGTCATTCTGCCAGCCTTTCTCAATTCAACCCCCAACTTCTACTCCCCAGCATGATACAGTACTTCCTCCAAGGAAGCTTCCCAGAAGCCCACTATATTGTTCAGGGTTCTTCCTGTGAACTCCTGAGATACTCCCAACATACACCTGTCCATGTCTCTATAATTGTAATCAGCACATTATGTTATGTACTTACAATGGAATTTACAGAGCACCATGGAGAGAAAGAAGGGCAAACCTTACTCAGGCATGCAAGCGAAACATTTACCCAGAGAGCAGACTTAAAGATGAATAAGAGTTTGCCAAAGTAACAGATGTTTCAGCATGTGTCTATGCAGGGAGATGATAAAAAGCCCAGCATGTCTGAGAATCACTGAGGGCTTTGGTGCAACAGGGACATGATTTATGTTGGCTTTGGCAGAGGGATAAGGTGGGAAAGAATCTTCACATGACACACAAAGCTAATAACAAAAAGAATATTATCGGTTCATTTATGAGTGCCTACCATGTTTAGGAAATTATGCTGGAAGTATATGCTATGTGTTTATCTTTACTCAGTCTTCACAACAACCATGAGTATCCATTGACAGTTTATGTAGATGAAAGTTTTAGGCAGAGATTAAGTGCATTGTCCATCATTACACAGCTACTAAGTAGCAGAGCCAGAAATTGAAACAAGGCTCCCTGGCTCCAAAATCAATTCCATCTTGGAAGAAATGATGGATGTCATGAGGTCATTTAGAAAGACATTTGTCCTACCCACTTTTTGAGTCACCTTAATTTATCAAGAAACATTTTTAAGGACTAATTATTGATGTCTACAAAGTGTTTTAATGCTGAGTGAAGTTCTTGGGAAAGATTTTCGTTTTCTATTTTTTTTTTTTTCCAACTCTCTGTACCAGTGTCATATCTTAGAAGTACACCATATAAGAACCTATCTATATTTGTAGTGCAGATCTGTGGGATATATGCCTTTAAACAACCTCTTTCAATCCTACTTGCCTTCAATACAGCTCTGATACTTACAATCCCATTAACAGATAATCCTCACCCTTATACATTCACCATCATTAACATATCTGAACATATTACTTGATCATTCCCCCTCACTAGCTTCTGTCTATCACTAGGTCCCGAATATTCTACATAATAAGACATTGATTTTACGTGTACAGGAGTTTCTAGAAATGGTATGAACTTTATTTTTTCTCCTAAGGCTCAATCTGTACATCTGTTTATTGGGAAAACATTTCTTTTATTAAGGCTTTTTTAAAGAGTAACTTGGTTAATTGAGTAATTAGTTTAGTCATACTGAATTATCTAGTGTTGTTCTATTGGTGAAATACAAGAAATCTTAGATTTTTTTCTTTTCTTTAAAATAGTAGTCTCTGAGGTAAACATATTGATCATATAATGTGACTGGGTGCACTTGAAAGAAAATTTATTTGATGTGTAAGAGGAAAGCTGAAGAAAAGACAAAATTTCCCTTGGTAGTTGCATCATCAATTATCAAGAAATAGAATATCATGTTGGGGAATTGGCGGAAATTTGTAATTCAGACTATACTTCATAGAAAATTTAGATCAGAATGGAAGATTATTGGAGACAATATGAGTATAGTTTTCTGCATAATTTTTTTCATTCTCTTTTCTATGTCTGCTCATGTGCCTGTCTTTGCCCCATTCCATGGCATCAAACAAAAGTTGATTAATATTCATTAGGTTTATTGATTATGTAAATTCTGACTGTCTTTATACTTCAGTTGTGATTGTTAAAAAACCTGAAGGCTGCAAGTTCATCCCTTTCTAGCTTTCAAGCAATTAAGAACCAATCCTATGAATACATATGAGTCCTAGTCTCACCTTTGAATGAGATCTACAGAATTTTGTAGAATCTTTGAAGATCATCCTAGATTATCCAGGTGGGCCCAATGTAATCACAAGAGTCTTATATGAAAAAGGTAGGAGATTAAGAGTCAGAACAGGAGATATTATGATAGAAGAAGAGGTTGGAATGGTGTGCTTAGAAGATAGTGGAAAACCACAAACCATGAAACACAGGCAGCTTCCAGAAGCTGGAAAAGACAAGAAAACAGATTCTCCCCCTGGATCTTCCAAAACACAGTCCTGCCAATATTCATTTTGAATGATCTCCAGAACTATAAGAAAATAAATTTGTGTTTCTCTAAACCAAAAAAATTGTGATGGTAATTTGTAATAGCAGCAATGGAAAATTAATACACTGCTACGTCTTGCTAAAAGAAAAGCAAATGAATGTTATATAGGACAGAAAAATACTTCAACTGTTTAAAGCTTGTTTTAAAAGAGAATTTACAGAATTCTACTTCCAAAAATTACAGTAACTAGTACTGAACTGGCCAGAGTATATGGTACACACTTTCAACTGCTTCAAGCACTGAACCATAAGCAGCATAAGACTATAATCCTCAAGAGAAGGGAAATGTAAAATCTGAGATACACTGGAGTTCCATCCAGCATGAATGGTACAACTTCACCAAACACCTGGGGAATTCAAGTGAGAAGTCATAAATTTCATGACTTAGGAGTAAGGGAAATGTGCTAGAAGTGTTGTCCTAGAATATGAGTCATACTTAAGGGTGAGTTTTAAAATGAAATAATCACACCCAAAAAAAAAAGAATAAAACAAGCCTGACAGAAAAATATATAACTGCCTCACATAACAAAATTTTTATCTTTTAAAGGCATATGACAGAATCCAGACCCCCCACAACATATCATACACAATATGCAGCAGTCACAATTATTCAGGAAAAACAACATATCCTGTAATGTAGGGGGAAACAAAGCATCCCAATATAAACTGACAATGATATAACGCAGATGTTGTAATTAGTTAGCGAGAATTTTAACAGCTATTATAAATATGTTGAAGGACTGAAAAGAAAAGATGGCCATAGTAAAGAAACAGACAAGGAATGTTAATACTGATATGAAAATAATATGTGAAAAAAGGAAATTCTAGAGCTTAAAATTATATTATTTGAAACAAGAAATTCACTGGAAGGAGTTCTGTAGGTAGCAGGCTTCAGGAGAATGGATTTGTGAATTTGAAGAAAGGTCAACAGAAAATATCCAATATGAAGATGATAGAGGTTAAAAAAAAAGAGCCTCATTGACATAGTGGAAAATATCAAACAGGTTATATGTTAATATATGGAATTGGAGTACCATTGTTATTGGAGAGAAAGAGAATAGGACAGAAAAAATTTTAAGAAATAATGACAAAATTTTGCAAATATGATTTAAAGCATCCACTCAGGTATCCAATAATCTTAGCAACCTTGAAATAGTATAAATAAAAAAGAGAACTACACCTAAGGGACATTATATTTGAAATGCTTAAAACAAGAAATGAAGAGAAAAATCTTAAAATGAGCCAGAGAGGGGAACAAAAGTGACATATTACACAAAGTGAAATAAAAATATGAGTGAGACTGGTTTCTCATTAGGAACAGTGAGGACAAAAGAACAATGGAACAATGTATTCAAAGAAATGTAAAGGAAAAAAATGCTGTGACCCAAAAGTCTATGTATAGGGAAAATATATTTCAAAAAATAAGTAAAGAAAAGCTGAGATAATCTATCATCTGAAGACAGAACTATGTGAAATCTAAAGGAAGTTCTTCATTCTAAACTGAATGGTGCCGCATTAAAACTCAAATCTACAGTAAGAAATGAAGATACCCAGAATGTAAGTATGGAGTACTTACATTAACAATAAAGGAATATTTGGAAATTAAACTTCACACTATCAAATAACTCTTTAGTAAAAAAAGTCACAAGAGAAGATAGAAAGTATCTGTGAGTGAATGATAAGGAACACAAAAGCTTGGTAATGGATGGTGGTGATGGTAGCACAACATTGTGAATGTAATTAACAACAATGAATTATATATTAGAATGTGGTTAAAAGGGAAAGTCTTAGGTTGTACACTAGAATAAAATTTTTTATAAAGCCATAGACCAGTGACCCTTCCTACGAGGACATGGGAGAGACTGTGTGAATCAAGAAGCTACGCCCCTTCTTCCCCAACCGGTGGAGCAGTGAGGAGTGTCTAAGACAGATGGGGAAACTCCTGACAGAATGCTGGGCTCATAGTCTTGCCTAGAGGCTGACAGCCCTCCGTGTTAAGGAAACACTTGCAAAAATGTCCGAGTCCAGGATATTAAACTCTGACTTGACAGGAAAAGTGAGCATATCCTAAAAAAAGCCAGTAGATATTTTTCTGTTTGTGGGCAGAGCAAAAGACGTTAAAGAAGCATCCATAGTGTAAGCCTTGAACATCGTCCTGCTTGACAGTGGGTTCAGACCTCACCTCTCAGGGAGAGCCCTGGGCAAAGACAGAGAAGTTCCCATAAACATAGATTCATCCATGTCTGCTTGTAGGAGGGAGAAACCACTGGGGTAACTTGTTCAAGATATGATGCATGTTGCTTTCTGAGAAAGCCCTATATTTTAGGATTGCCTTTTGTTTTTAATTTTAAGATACTTTAATTTTGCCAAAATAAAACAAATAATGTAAAAAAAAAAATCCATAGGACTGTTCACAAATAGTAAACCCTAATATAATATAAATCTGGACTATAGTTCATAGTACAATTATAATGGCATTCTTTCCTCAATTGTAACAAAGATACCACATTAATGCAAAGTGTTAATAATAGAAAAGATGGTAGATAGTAACTGTATTTTCCGCATGATGTTTCTGTAAACATACAATTTCTCTAATAGAAAAATCATAAAAATGACTGCAATGAACATTAAAAGTAAGATTAGAGGGACATATATAGCTTTTAATGCTTAAATTATTATGAAGAGAAGAAAGATTTAAATCAATTTTTTTAACATTTCACCTTAAGAATCTATGAAAAAAAATGAGCAAGTTAAACCTAAAATAAGTGGAAGGAATGAAATAATGAGCGTAAGGATACATTTAAATGATATAGAAAAGAAAAAAACTAATAAAAATATCAAAAGTCATTTCTTTGGAAAACTAATGAAATTAATAAACCTCTTGTAAGAGTCTGCTGCCCCCATTCAAAAAAAAGGGGAAGACAAAAATTACTGGTATTTGAATGAAAGAGGGGGTATCAATTCAAGCACTAAAAGCATTAAAAGTCATTATTAAACCAACATTATGTAAAAAATTTGAAACTTTAATGCACATATTCCTTGAAAAACAAAAATTGCCAAAAATAAAATAATGAATAAAATATCTAAAGAGCCCCATATTAATTAAAATAATTAAATTAGTGATAAAAAGCCTTTAACACAAAGAAAACTACAGGTGCAAATAGTTTCACCAGTGAATTTCTAGCCAACATAATGGAGAAATAATTCATTATTACACAAACTCTTTCAGAAAATAAAGGAATTATTTTCCTCTCATTTTAAGATGTCAGCAATACCCTGATATCAAATCCAGAAAATATAAAAGGTAAGAAACTGTAAACCAGTACCTAAGAAACATATGCAAAACTCCTTAACAAAATATTAGCAAAAATATTCTAGCATTATATAAAAAGGAAATGCATCAGGATAAAATGAGGTTTCTCCAGGAATGTAAGGTTCATTTAACATTACAATAATCAATCAATTTAATTTACCACATTGATTGAATAAAGGATTAAAATAATTATCAGATAAAGCATCTGATGAAAAGATTACAGGATGCAATTTAAAAATACAAAAAACATTTGTATTTCTATATAGAAGAAACAAGAATTGAAACATTAAATAAAACATAATTCATTAACAGTACCAGCAATTATATAAAATACTTAAGATTAAATTTAATGAAGATGTGTAAGACTTCTAAACTGAAAACTAGTAAACAGTGATGAAATAGTTTTAAAAGGCCTAAATAAATTAAGAGCTATACCAAGTCAATTGAATCAAAATCTCAATATTGTTAAAAGGTCAGTTCTCTCCAAATTATATTTATAAATTCAATACAACCCAATCAAAATCCCACCAGATTTTTGGTTTTAGAATTTCATATATTGATTCTCAAATTTCTATAAAAATGTGAAGAAACTAGAAATACCAAATCAAAGCTATCAGAAGCCTCAGTCAAATTTCAAATTCTGTTATATATCTGCAGTAATTATGACAGTGGATTTTGTAACAGAGTAGACAAATGAAATGAAATAGACTCTGGGGTTAGGCCTATACATATGAAGCAGCTAGTTTTCAAAAAAAAAATGAAAGAAATTCAACAGGAAAAAGAAATTCTTTTCCCAAAGTGGCCTAGAACAACTGGATAAACATATGGAAAAAATTAAAATTGAGCCCTGAATCATACCATATACAAATATTAATTCATGATGGATCATAGTCACTAAGATTAAACACTAAAACTATAAAGCTTTTAGAAGATATGAAAGAATAGCTTCATGATTTGGGGTTAAACAAAAACATTCTTAGTATGAAAAAAGTATTAGCCATAAAATTTTTCAAATGAAAAATTAGATTTCATTAAAACACCTGCTAATCAAAAATATGCCATTTAAAAATGAAATGGCAAATCATAGGCTGGGAGAAAATACAATAAATACATATGAAAAATGACTGATATCCAGAATATATAAAGGAAGTCATCAGAAGAAATAATATAAGGAAAACTTGTATTCAGAATATATAAAGAATTCCTACAAAGAAATCATAAAAAGAAATAAATAATTAAAATTGGGCAAAATATTTGAAAAGACACCACAAAGGAAGATATATAAATGTCCAATAAGCACATTAAAATGTGTCCAACATTATTAGTCATCAGGAAGTGAAAATTAAAACCAAACTTAGATACATTTGCCAACCACTCAAATGTCTAAAGTTTTAAAAGGAGGTCAACGTCAAATATTAGTACTATATAGAGCAACTGGAACACACATACATGGCTGGAGGCGGGGGGGTGTAAATTGGTACAAACACTTTGGAAAACTTTATCAGTTTTTTTTAATTAAATATGCATCTACTAGAAAACCTACGATTGCCCTCCTAGAATCCACAAAAGGGAAATGAACACACATGTCCTCAAAAACCATTGTAATGTTCATAGCATCTTGGCTCATTACAGCACAAAACTGGAATCAACCCAAATTCCCATCAACAGATAAATGGATAAACAAATTGTGGTGGAGCCATCCAATGAATACTACTCAGCATTTAGAAAAGAATGAACTAAAGTAACTCTCCTCAAAGTACTTCTTAATAGCAAAGGGCAAAATAATTCCACAGAAGAAAGACTGACATACACCATTTTAACCAGGTATTCAGTTAACTTTGCAAATAGTAGGACAAAATGACATCATCAGCTTCCTGATATGGTGCACTGAGAAGAATACAAAATCACGTCTGTAATATTCCTGCCCCCCAAAAATGCATAGCCTGAATCTAAAAATTCGGAAATATCAGAAAAACAACAAATTTCTCTACTCTTAAAAAAATGACCTGGTTATAAAAGAAAAAAGTAAAACTGAGGAAAGTTTCCTAATACAAAGATAACTGACAACTAAATGCAATACTTGATCCTGTATTGAATCATGAACCAAATACATATATTTCTATGAAGGACAATGTTAGTGAATTTGAATTTAGTGAATATGAAAAGGTATCTAGATTAGATTTTAGTATTGTATCAGTGTTGTTTTTCTGACTTTGATAATTGCACTGTGAGTCCTTAAGAGAATGCTGTTTCGAGGAAATACACACGGAAGTATTTAGGGGTGAAAAAGCATAAGTTCTACACCTTCCCTCACATGGTTCAAAAGGAGAAAGTTAGAGCAAATACAGTAAAATGCTGACAACTGGGAACCTGGTTGAATGGTGTACAGTAACTATTTGAAATATTCTTGCAACTTCTCTATACATTTGAAATAAGTTTTTTAAAGAAAAAAACCGATACACACAATAACATGGACAAATGACATACTTATTACATTGAGTGAAAGAAGCCAAACACAAAAGTGTATACCCTGCATTTCAGAACAAGCAAAACTAATCTATGGTGTTAAATTCAGACTAGTATTTTGCTATGGGCATTGGGGGTTGACTGGAAAAGGGTACTAGAAAACTGAGATAAAAACAAATAAAATGGGGCCATATCAGATCATATTTTTCAATAAAGCAGGAAATTAGAAGGTACTAAATCAAGCTCCTCTCCAGACCTACATTAACTAAGTTAACTGTTTTGTGATAGTTAATCAAATAGAATAGCTGTCTTTTAAGGTTGTCACATACAGCTAAAAGATACTGAAGAATTTCGATGTTTCTTATCTTACTGGTTTCAAGTATTAATTTCTCAGATAAATGAAATTGGAGAAGCTGTTTTTTCCCTAAAATTAAATATCTTTAAAAAGGAAACAAGTGCTTTATTATGTGTAAAACATTTGAACACCCCCTTCTTCCCACAATTCTTTCTCATTCAGTTTCCATGACTAAATTGATTCTCCTTCTGTCTCCCTGATCATCCCTTTAATGTTCGTCACTGATTTATTTTCTCTTGTCTCCCTCTTAACATTTACATACCACATATTCAAGTCTCTTGCTTTCTTCTCCATTTTTGGGAGTGTGTTCGTTCTCACTGCTAAGTTGTCCTTTTGATGGAACTGTACTAGACAGCGGGTCAGGACTGATCTTTGAACCTTCTCTGGGCCTCAAATCTTTTCATTTGTCATTGATGAATATTTATCTTTAAGGTAACTTTTAGCTCTAAAACGTTAAGTTGACACTGAAATCAGCATTTCTGATACTTCCAACTGGCCATTTGCACTTAGATGTTCCACTGCTTTTTCAAATCAACATGACTAAAATCAAGCCCTTCTTTCCCCTCCTAACTTTTATCTCTCCAGTTGACTCCACCATTACTTCCTCTCCCTGTTTTCCTACACCTATACTCTCTCCCATCTGTCCTAATTTTCATTAAATATTGTTTTTGTCATGGTACTTTGCTCCCCCAAAAACTCAATTTACTTCATATTGTTAAAGACATTGAAATTAAATGTTTTCTCACCTTCAATACCTGCTGTAACCTGGTCACAGTATATATGTCAAATAAGTTTTCTACTATTGCCTTTCATTCTCTGCATTTTTAGCACCAATTCCCGAAACGCTTAGAAACATACTCTTGTTCACCCCTACTTCTGTAGTTTTGCTTATATTATTCTCATATTGTTCTCCTGTCTGAAATTCTCTCCAATCCCCTAGTTATCTCAATACTGTATTTAAAAAACTTTTCCTCCATGAAATCTGCTTAAACTGATCCTGATCTTCAATCATTCCACTCTCTGAAATCCTGTTCAACTAGTGCTTAACATATCAATTATTGCTAAAAAGAGTTTACAATTCACATTTTAGGACTCATTTTAGGAATTGTGTATTGTCTTGAATGGTTTGCTAATGGTTACATATGAGTGAGTGTGCATTTTCCAATTTCCTTAAGGCCGTCTGGGAGAATTTCCATGCTATTGTTTCTATCAATTGTCAATCACCTGTTATTCACCAGGCTCCAAGCTAAATGGAAGCATAACTAGCAGCAATGCTTTCTAAAACTAGGTAAATTGATATTACTTTTCAAAAATGTTATTGTTGAAAACAATGAGGTTCGGAGAGATTGGGTGATTAATTCAAATTCAGACAGTGACTAAGTGTGAGAGCTAAAACTTAAATCTAAATCAGCCTGACTTTAAAGTCCAGACTTTAGCTTGTTGCTGAACATAGTAAAGAGCCTTGGAAAACACTCATTGATTGAATAGTGTCACCAGCTCTGTGTACCCATGGAGAGCAAGAGAAACATAATGCAACTCATATAACTGAAATTCTTTTTACTCAGAAACAAACTTAAACCTAACTTGAAACTATAAGTAGGAAATGCCTCAATATTGCCAAATAACAAAACATTTTTAGTATTTCAAAAATCGAGTCTATGTCAGCTTTTGACTTATTGGACAATATAGTGATGCTTTTGTCTTAAGAGTAAATTCATCTTTTTATAATATACCATTTGCTCTATGCTATGAATAAAGGAAGGGGGAAATAAAAAATCAGGTTCACAGAATTATTAGTGCACAAATATGATATATTAAATATGTGAAAAAAATACCATCTCACCTGATAAAATTGTAGTTAAAGATTTGGAAGAAATTTTAGTTATGCAATTAAAAACTTCTGTAAATATGTGTATGTAAGAGGCACAAATATATATCAAAGTCAAAGGTGTTATATTTTGTTTAGGGCTTCTTTTTTATCTTCTCTTCATACTTCTTTCGTAGCCATCCTTAACTTAGTACAAAAATAACACAGACCAGTTTTATATTAGGATCCAGTAGCCTACGTTTCAGATAAATCATCTATGAAAACATCTGGTTTGAAAAAGAAAATTATGACAACAAAAATAGAGCTTTCTTTTGTATTTGCCAGTAGGGACAATGAGGAGGTAAATGTGAAAACTCAAAGAGGGTATAGGATTGTTCAGTATCTACTGACACCTGGAAAAGAAATAAGAGGAAGCTGACATAGCAAGCGATATCGCCACTGAGTCTGAGCTTCAGCTCCTGGTAGATAGTGATGTTGGCCAGATTTGTTCATTCGCTTTCTTGAAAAGATCACATAATTTGAATTAGGGAACACAATTTACATAGTTAATGCACCTCTGTCAGAGCAAATGAAACTGAAGTGAATTTCATACCAATGATCTTAGAAATCTAACTCTGCTAAGAAACAAGTTATCATATAAAATCTGTTTATTCACTTCAATAAACACTGGGTGAACACCTATTCTGTGCCAAATGCTATATCAAATGCTGTTGATGGGGAACATTATCAAGACTGGACCTCGCCTCAAGGATCTCACAATCTAAATGAGAAATTAAAATGTGGATTATAAGGTGACTATACTATGGGAAAAGATATAGCAAAGGAACTTGTAAGCAAGATGAATAAACTAATTCACTTCTTATGGAGTCAGGATTTGAGCTAAGCGTTGATTGAAGAGTAAAGGTACTGAAGAGAACTTACTAACATGTTTATAGTGAAATGTATATCTTGCAGAATAGTTTATAATACAATTACTATTACTGTCATACCAAGTTCAGTGTTACATGCCCAGTAGTATGAATAAAATATTTTCTCAATGTAGTTTTTATCCACATCCTCTCTGGAGATGCAGGGAGATACAAAGTGCCTTAAATATTTAGGCTTACATTGCACAGTGTAAAAGGAAAATTAAGCACATTTGATAATCATAACTATGTTCATAAAGCACATTATGGCTTTCAAACCAAGTTAACGTATAATTTTCACCAAAAAATGGCATATGAGTAATTAGCAAGAGAATAACAAAACACTTTCAAGAGCGTTGGTAATTATGGGATAGTATAGGAATTCAGTCTGTTATCAGAAGATTGAAATGAAATACCACACTTGCCACAAATAAGCCACAGGCCTCTGAGCATTCCACCTTTATGAGGTTCAATATCCTGGTCATTAAAAAGATGATATAATATATACATTGCAGGGTTGTTGTGAGAACTAGGAGAAGGGGGAAAGAGGGAGAGAGGAGGTTGGGGAATCTTACATATGTCTTCTTATGCATATCTTAACAAAGTTAAAAATACAGTTGCTTTTCAGATCCTGAAATCTGATGCTATTCTAGAAGCAGATTAATTATTTTTCAGGATAAAGAGATCACAACTTTTCTCCATTTAGTAAAGTATCATACTCTAGGTAAGCGCTTTTGCCAAATATTTGAAATATAACTTGTTTAAAATTGAAGACATGAAATCAGTGTCTAGTTGAGTGGGCTGTCTTCACTTCTGAATAACACAGGAAGCAAGTAAAACATTCTTGAACCATTTCTCCAGTACTTTATAAACATTAGTATTTTCAGCATTCACGTTGGAAAGAACAATAAGTATGCATCTCACCTATGAAGCTTGTGCAAAATTTGGGTATAAGGACATGAAAGGAGAAAAAAGCGGGCTGGGAGCGAAGTTTTATTCTGAATACTAAGTTTTAAAAGTAATAACAGTAAGATGTCCAACATGTCCCAAGATTGACCAACTCCTAAACTATGAAATTAAAAAAAAAACCTATTCGATCCTATTGACAAATTTAGGAATAGAACATATGCTTCACATTCCTGGCATTCAGCACTATGAAACCCACATTCTTGTAATGTTGGCTCAGACCTTTTTTCATTCAAGACTCAAACACGTTTGCATGGAATTAATAATTCTCACATTCTCTTGTGAGGGGGAAGGAGGCACAACAGTACTTACGTACATCTTACAGGGTTGGCAAGGTTCTGTTATAATGTTATCCAAAGCTGTAGAGATTGTTGCCAAGACTATAGTTGATATTAGAACTGCAGTTAAATTGTAGTCATTCTGACTCTAAGAATCCTCTGTGACTGTAATCATCTCAAAATAAAAAAATTTGTAATTAAAATTTTATCCTGCAGAAATATGGTAAAAAAATAATTTTCTTAGCTGGGCAACCAATATGCTTGAGTAAAAGTTGTTCATAGTAAAACTGAAAAAGTTAAATCAAAATCCTAAAATTAGAAACTGAATATTTTATTCCATCCCCAATATTAATTGAAGGTCTTTTATAACCTATCCCCCAGCTTCAAATAGCGGAGATACAGAAACTCATATAAACCTTATGGATTTATGGTGAAGTTTAGAGATAATCTAGTCATACAAAGGAAAAGATAACTAATGGTATAAGACAGTAATAATAAGAATTATAGCTTTAATTTGCAGTGTTCCTATTATGTCTAGGTGTTTTTAAATCATCATATTGTTCAATCCTCACACTGACCTTTTAAAATAGGCCTTTACTGCACAATCCAGATGAAGAAATGAATTTATAAAGGTTATGTAATTTGCCTAAGTTCTTGCAGTTAGAAGTGATAAAGCCCATATCAAAACCAGTTCTGTTGGATGAAAAGACCTGATTTTTTCTGAATAGACCATGAGAGGTATTTACATACATGCTATCAGACATTTTAAAAAAAGAGATGTTCAAACACCACAATTACAAGGAACTTTGAATAGGAAGTGAGATATGGTAGGTCTGTGTAGGTTAGAGTGAAATAGCAACATATCCCAAAGTAGTTTGGGTAGAGAACGAAAATATATATTTGGGGCCTCCCTGAGGAGCTGGGAGAGGATGCGTAGGTTTTGGACTTCTTCACCTGGATTGCTGCTGATGTTCTCACAAATACTGGGGACTGACAGCTTGACATGCTGAGCCCTCTGTCTTGGGGCTTGCCCCTATGAAGCTCGTTACTGCAAAGGAGAGGCTAAACCTGCTTATAATTGTGCCTATGAGTCTCCCCCAAATGCTTCTTTGTTGCTCACATGTGGCCCTCTCTCTCTCTAACTGGGCCACCTTGGCAGGTGATCTCACTGCCCTCACCCCTGCGTGGGATCTGACTCCCAGGGGTGTAAATCTCCCTGGCAACACAGGATATGACTCCCAGGGATGAATCTGGACCCGGCATCGTGGGATTGAGAACATCTTCTTGACCAAAAGGGGGATGTGAAATGAAACAAAATAAAGCTTCAGTGGCTGAGAAATTTCAAATGGAGTCAAGAGGTCACTCTGGTGGACATTCTTATGCACTATATAGATAAGCTTTTTAGGTTTTAATGTATTGGAATAGCTAGAAGTAAATACCTGAAACTACCAAACTCCAACCCAATAGCCTTGACTCTTGAAGACGATTGTATAACAATATAGCTTACAAAGGGTGATTGTGAAAACCTTGTGTATTGCACTTCCTTTATCCAGTGTACGGATGGATGAGTAGATAAATGGGGACAAAAACTAAATGAAAAATAGAGTGGGATGGGGGGGTGATTTGGGTGTTCTTTTTTATTTTTATTTTTTATTCTTATTCTGTTTCTTTCTGGTATAGGGAAAATGTTCAAGAATGGATTGGGGTGATGAATGCACAACTGTGTGATGGTTCTGTGAATAGTTGGTTGTACAACATGGATGATTATATGGTATGTGAATATATCTCAATAAAACTGAATTTGAGAGAGAGATAGAAAGATGGGTTGGTTACCTAAGGCCTGAATTGAGCCTTTATAAACAGATAGGAGACATATATATAGAAGAGTTTCCAGCTGGGGATACGCTTGAGCAAAAATATGAAGCATCCCTGTGACTTCACTGCAGCAACTCATGGTGTCTCCACAAATGGTTTGGGAACCTTAGGATGAGTGATTAAAGATCAAGCAAAAGGCTTCAATAGGAGATATTGAAATACAAGAAGTTAAATCATGGGCACATGGATTAGTTTGGTGGTAGTAATGAGAAAAAAGGAGAGCTGGCAAAGCGGAACATTATGAAGGATTAAGGTCTTGGTGATAAGTGAATAACAACAACAACAAAAAAAAAACAAGAAAGAGAAAGGTGTTAAATGTTTCAGTTTTCTAGATTTTCCCCCTACAATGTATTTATTGTTCTGCTTTTGTTCTAACAGAAGAGGTATTTTTTAGATCGGGAATAGTCACTTTACCTCTTTTATCTCAAGAATAGTCACCTGTAAAATGAAGCATTTGGTCAAAATAATCCTTACAGATGTGCGTTTCAATGATGTTTTGCTTAGAGGGTGCTCAACAAATATTTCTTGAATAAATGCTATCTCCCCCACCCCCCACACATGTGGGAATTCATTATAAATGGATATATGTAAGACATTGAACCAAGTACAGGGAGATTTCAAATAATGGTGAGTGTGTTTCAGAGCACTGGAGCCATTTGCCTTTCAATGAGCAAAATAAATTAGAGAATTCAAAGTAAATTATAAGGCATGTTAAATTTCATATTTAATAGGAATAAACAAGCAATCAAAATAGCACTCATTTCAGGATCAGCTCTTTCTTTTTGTAGATTCAGTGGTTTTCCTTGGCAGAGCTGCTCCTATTAGTAGTAAATGTCACTCAAAAAAGTCACTGTATGATTAACAGCATGGAAAATGACATCGAACTATTCATCAAAGCACTGAGATTCCCAGTTGATAGTGAAAAAAAGTTACAAATAAAGAAATTATAAGAGTCAAAGACTTTGTCCCAAAGCATAAATTCATCTCTTCAGCTAATTAAAACTCAAAGAAAAGCTGAAATAAAATGGATGGAAATGATCATAATAATCCCATGAATTTTACCCTCTGAGAACAAAGTTCTATAGGTAATGCTATAGATGTTTATAATATTGCCTCAGCGATGTTGGTGTCCTTTCAGAGTTTTCAAGAGATTTTTAAGGAAAATTAAGAGACATAATAGTTGATGAAAAGAAAAAAAGAACTTGGGTTGCATAATAGTTAAAGCAAAAATTTAGCAGTTAAAAATGGCAATGGGAATGGAAAAAAATAGAGTCGATGAGAAAATCAGTATTATCTTTTTGGTAATATCAAATACACTTAGGGGGTCACCCAATCACTTAAGTATTGGGTCAGTGGAGCCTTTGTGGGCAAACCTGGCTTCTTAGAACAACTAAAGCAACTCTGATACTTCTACCATTGGTTACGAGGAATGCTGTAAAACAGAATGGATTTGGATGGTTCAGATCATCCTCAATATGAACGAAGGCATGCTCTTATAATCATCATTGATGACAGTGATCTGAAAATCCTTGAATGTTAACCAGACTTACAGGATTCACCTCATATATTAGAAGAGCAATATATGTATGTATTATTGAAAATACCAAGAGTAAAGGCAAGTAGAGATCAGAGTTCTACATAATTCTTGGTGGTTTGACTGATGAGGGTTTCAATGAGAATTCTCACTTGGCTTTTTTCTATCTTAAAAACTTGCATAACATCTCTTTAAATACGTAAGAGAATTGAATTAAAAGAGAAGTCTCTCTTCCTTGTAATTAATCAAAAGCCTGCCTCCTTTTATTACTTTATCTCCTAATTAACTAATCAGTCTTTATTACAGGGAACACTGTAATACATAATGGAGAACACACTTCTTTCCCATCCAAAATGGCAAGGAATAAAAGCAGCACATTCTTTGTAGTGCATGGTTCAGTTTATAGATCTTGGCTTTCCTTCTGTACTTTGTGTAACTGTTACTGAAGCCTTCAACCTTTCCATGACCATGCAAGGAAATATCATTTTTCAATTTAATAGAGATGTAATTCTATTTTAACCCTACAGTGGAACCCTACACAATTCATATCAACAATCCAATCCTCCTCTTCTATATTCCTTCCTTTAAAAAATGAGAATATTAACTCAAAATTGCTGATAAATTGTCATTTCTAGTTTACCAATTACAAAAGTCTATCTCAAATCATAAGGCAAAAATGATAATAAGAACAGTGTAATAATTTTCATAGCTTCTATGATATCCTGGGCACTGATCTAAATTCTAAATGCTGTGTTAACATATCTGGTACTCAAGCTCATTTAATCATTGAGAAACTAAGGAAGTAAGTAACTCACCAAATGTTACACAATTACACAGCAGAGCCAGAATTTAATCCCAGGTACTTTGGATCTGATTCTGTGTTCCTAACCACTATTGGACTGCAATGGGCAATGTGCCAGTTTGAATGTATTATGTCTCCCAGAAAAAGCCAGATTCTTTGATGCAATCTTGTGGGGACAGATATATTAGTGTTGATTAGATTGTAATTCTTTGAGTGTTTCCATGGAGATGTGACTCACCCAACTGTAAGTGATAACTCTGATTAGATAATTTCCATGGAGGTATGGCCCCACTCATTCAGCATTGGCCTTGATTAATTTACTAGAGCACTATATAAGCTCAGACAGAGGAAACGAGCTTGCTACAGCCAAGAGGGACACTTTGAAGAATGCATGGGAGCTGAGAGAGGAAGATCCTGGGAGAAAGCCATTTTGAAACCAGGACTCTGGAACAGGTATTAGCCACATGCCTTCCCAGCTAAAAGAGGTTTTCTGGACGCCATTGGCCATCATCCAGTGAAGGTACCCAATGTTGACACCTTATCTTGGACACGTTATGGCCTGAAGACTGTAACTGGGTAACCAAATAAACCCCCTTTTAAAAAAGCCAATCCATTTCTGGTGATTTGCATTATGGCAGCATTAGCAAACCAAAACAGGCAGCTTAAGCAAATATCAGAATTTCAAGGCCCAGATACTACTTTTTATCTTAAGAGTGGGGTGAAAGCAGGCACTCTTAAGAACGTTATAAACATCAAAAAATAAATGAGTGTGTTCCCTTTTATTTATTTTTGCGAAGGAATAAGTGATCATGAGGTTTTTCATAAAGTTAACTGTTATAATACATTTTGACTCCTCATTATAAATACCTAACAACCAGAAATTTAATTGAAAAATAATCCCAGCTTGAGAACTTTTGTAAGTCCCTGATTATTCAGGTTTATTTTTTATTTCTAATATAATCAATAGAGGAATTCCTTTATAATTGGAAAATAATATAATTTGTACTAGGCCAAACCTGTTTGAAATTCAGTAGAATATTTGATATCATGTTTTTAATTTAGCCTTTGCTTTAGATTAAATATCAAGAATTTGTATTTATTATCACTAATTTGGGGGCCAAAGTTAGATTTCTACTCATTTCTGTGTTTTTTTCTACAATCTGCATTCTTGGCCTTGACCTATTTTCAATCTAAAGAGGAAAAAATTTTATACAGTTGACCAAGGTGAGCTTCAAATTTTTCTATAAAGTAAAATTCGCTAAAAGGAAAAAAAAAGAATCTAGAGAAATGACAGTATTCAGGCCAGGCCTAAAATGAAGAACAACAGCAGCTCTAATAAGTAAGAATTTCAGTAGAAATAGGAATCACATATTTAACAGTAGTCACAGATGATATGGGATGACTTTGATATGTGATAGCTCAAAGTCTTGTGGACGGCACTGTTTAATTTCTCTAAGGTTGTTTCATATTTTTGAGAATGAAAGAGAACCACAAGAAGGTAAGAATTGAAATGGTGGAACTGTAACCTATACATCCTTTGAGATTTGTTCTACAGGTATTTATTAAATTGTAATTTTAAAGTTATCACCTTTTTGTATGTATGTTATATTTCACAGTAAGGAAATAACTGAAACTATGGTACTGTAACTCATAGCATTTTTGGAAAAAGAAAAAAAAGGGAGCCACAAATATCCAAAGGTTTAAATTCAGATAACCCAGAAACAAACACAGCCCTATTTATGTAATTCTGAAAAGGTAAAAAAAAAAAATTATTGTATTTCTCACTAAAAAGTACTTGCATTGTTTCTGGCTGATCTCAAGAGCTATAATTTAATTCCAAGAAATATATATGTTAAAAGATATTGATAAATAATATCAAGTTAGTTCTTCGTGAACAATGTCATGTGCAGGGCAATGAAAATTCAAGATATATAAGAACCTTTCCCCAAAATGTGCCACAATAAACCATAGGAAATTGATTAAATTTCTCATTATTGACATTACAAAATATTGGATTTACTATAACTTATGTAATGTCAACCAAAGTATTTTCTGTTATCCTTCATGTTGGCAGATTTCAGAAATAACTAAATGAGAATAATGATCCTTTTATTAATCTAACCATGTTCTTATATTCTCTAACTTAATAAATACTGTGTTTTCCTTATTAGAAGAATAACTCAAATGCTTTGGCAGGACTTAATAAATTGAGGAAAATACTGAAGACCCAGTTATACCATACTGTATTTAGTTTTTATAATCATATATAGTATTTTCAAGTGGGTCAGCTTGACCTTAAACCACTTAAAAAGTGGTTCTTCCATGTTTTAAACACAGCCTAAGATTATGTCAGGAAGAAATGCTAACTGGAATAACCAACAAGAAGACCCCATGCTTACAAAGGAATCTAGCTTCATTTCCTTTCTAAAAAACAAAATGTATAGGTAGATATGCCTGCCAGAATATTGTTTAGCTTTGTCATATTATTTCACTAAAATTAGAAATGTGACACAACACTCTCAGTGGAATGAAAACCTTCTTGTTTAGTTAAATATTCCTGTTGGTCAAGTATATGTCCTCACTAAGCCATTATTTAATATACAATACCATGGTTTTTACTACTGCACATAAATAATCATAAAGAAAAATGCTTAAGTAGTTAAATGTGCTATACAGTAATTCACTATGGCAATATAAATAACCTTTGATTATGCACAGAGTATATGTACATTTACACTTTGGGAGAAACAAATAATGTAAAATAAATGTGAGAAATCAGAAGCCAATTTATTCATTTTTTCTTGTTACAGCACAGAGTGTCAGTTTACATAGATGATACATTAAAATCTTTGTTATTTCTTCCAAACGAACACGAAGAGCACCTAATGCTCGGAAAGAGCATGCAGGTAATTATAACCACCATTCTCCATATGAGCTTCAGAAACAAAGAGTAGTTTCCTAACTACCCAAGAGTCATTGGTCATTTGCACTTTTCCATGGGGATGGCAGGAATAGAGAACTATCTTTTCATTTCTGCCTAGTGCCCTAGCTTCACTAAAATTAATACATGCTACTTCTTACTATATTTGAAAGGAGACCAAAAAAGAGAGAAGGATCATTGGAAGAATAAGAGAAAGAACTGGAGTATGAGATGACATGAAATGGAAGCCAAGAAAATTGTTTCAAGAAGGCTGATGTTACCTAGTCTAGAAAAAAAAAAAAATGCCCCCTGAAACTTAATGGCTTAAAAGAGCAACCGTTTATTTTCTCATGGTTCTTTGGGTTGGCACTTTGGGCTGTACTCAGCAGGAGGGATTGTCACTGCTCACTCTTGTGTTTGGTCCTCCGTCTGGACAGCTAGGATGACTAGGGCCTCTCTCTCCTTGTGCTTTCTCATTCTCCATGAGGCAAACCTGGGATGTTTGCTTATTTTGTTTTATTTTTTAATGGTGCAATGGTATCAGATGAGAGCTTCCCCCTTGACCAAGTCCTCTTCAAATATCTACTGGCATTGCATTATCCAACATCCCATTGGCCAAGCCCAGAGTAAATGTAGGAAAGGTTCACACAAGGGCATGAGTGAGGGGAAGCGTGAGTCATCGGGTGTAGTTATTTTAACAATCTACCTCAGATGATAAAGATCACATGGTCATAGGCTGAGAAAAAGGTTTAAATAGGTGGAGGCTGAGAAATGGTCACTGGAACACAGAGACAAGTTTTAATAGTGAGAGAGAGGCAAAATCAGATTATGTATCCAAAAAAGAGAGAGTGGGAAGGGGTTCCCAAACAACTAAGAATATGCTCTTCTTCTGTTAGTAATGTGGTGACAAAGGAAAGAAAGAAATGTGACAAAGCCAGAATAGACAGAAACATTAAGGGAAGGTTTGTCAGTTTGCTTATTTTTTTTTTTTTTATTGTTTATTTAGGCTGAAGTGATTTCAGCAGTCTTGTCTGAGAAGAGACATGTTCAGGAAGACATAAAGTTTCAAAGAAACAAGTGCAGATATTCCCTTCTCAAAGATTGTAGATAAAACAAAACAAAAAAACAACTAGAGGTTTAACTTCAGGCTCCTGAAGCCCAGCCTGACTGAAGTGTGAAGATCTGGAAATTGTATGCCTACATGTTAATGATTAGATGTGGTAATAATGTCGGAAGGTGTTTATTTGCACTGTGTTATAACTGGCACTCAAAGAAGCTTCCTTGGATATCTCCCTTACCGTACATCTCTTTGTAACTGTGGAAGTCTCAGCAGCCCTGGGAGAATTACCTGACTTGCCATCTGCCATAATTGGATTATCAGAAGCAACAACATTATAAGGCCCTGTCCGAGCAGTTTCTCGGGATGATTTTCGATTTACTGTCTTCCTGATTGAGGGAAACACCCGAGTTTACACTTGGAAACTTAAGGAAATAGTCTCTCTTAAAAAATAACAAAATAAAAAGCATATATGTGGTATTTATGTATTTTCAGTTGGCCTAAAAGTCAAGTATCATTTATCATTAAAAATAAAATATGTTTAGTGTTTTACACAATATAAATAGCTTAACTTTCTTAGTATCACATTTCTTTATCCCATCAAACACTATTGACACTATTGTTAGTAAACTACATGAAAAAATAAGACCTGGTTCTTGCCCTTTGATGATTTGGAATGTTAAAAATAGGGTGTTGGTTGATCACTCTCCTGACACAAGGTTTACATAACTATCTCCCACATTTCCCATGCAGTTGTGATATGAATAGCTTCAGGAAAAAGATCTAACTCCTAGTCAAAGTATTTTGTAAAATCAATAAAATAGCATAATCATTTTTTTTAAGTGGAGTGGGTGAGACTAAAGAAAAGAAATTCACCTTGTCACTATGTGTCAGAAAATCTCTCTATCACCACTTTTGTTTCCAAAACTGGAGAAGCAAAATGAAAAACCTAGAATACTGTTTCAGAAATGAAAAATCCCATAAAATTCCCAAAAGTAGCAGGTTAAAGCTATAAAAACCAAACCTACATGGAGGAAAGAAAGCATCATTTTCATCAATATTTAAAGCAATCTGAGAACCCTTTTGCATTTCAAAAAGTGGCACCTGGGAGGGTATAGAGCAATATTTTTCAGATTTGCTTAGGCACAAAAAATATATAAGGACCATGTTTGTAAAAGTGGTGATTTCTGACCCCCTCATCCCCTTCCTAAAGATTCTGGATTGTTGAAAGCACCTTTAGTAATTATATTGAAGGTGTTTCTAGGTCAGAACTTTGAGAAATGCAAACTAAAAGTGAGGGAGAGTTACTTCAATATGCATATAAGCATTTGCTCCATTATTTCCAAGTCTACAGCTTGAAGAACATGAGGAGCTCTTCAGATATTTAATGACCGCACTGGGACTCTGCAGACTTTGCAATGGAGTGCTGAGGCAGATGCTCCACTTGCATTCTTTTAGGAGTTTTATGGTTCTTCTCTTTGGGCCTTTCATCTATTTGAGATGATTTTTGTAAATGGTGAGAGGTGGGGGTCTACCTTCCTTCCTTTGCATATGGACATCCAGTTTTCCCAGCACCATTTGTTGAAGAGACTGCTTTCCCAATTGAGTGGACTTGGCACACTTGTCAAAAATCAATTGGCTATATAAGAGTCTCTCCCTGAGTGCCTCTCTGTTGCTCAGATGTGGCCGTCTCTCTCTAACTAAGCCACCTGGGCAGGTGATCTTGCTGACCTCCCCCCTACATGGGACCTGACTCCCAGGGGTGTAAATCTCCCTGACAAAGCAGGATATGACTCCTGAAGATGAATCTGGACCCGGCATCGTGGGATTGAGAACATCTTCTTGACCAAATGGGGGATACGAAATGAAATGAAAGTAAAGTTTCAGTGGCTGTGAGATTCCAAATGGAGTCGAGAGGTCACTCAGGTGGACATTCTTACACACTATATAAATAACACTTTTTAGGTTTTAATGTATTGGAATAGCTAGAAGTAAATACCTGAAACTACCAAATTCCAACCCAGTAGCCTTGACTCTTGAAGATGATTGTATAACAATGTAGCTTACAAGAGGTGACAGTGTGATTGGAAAAAGCAGTGGATCACACTCCCTTTATCCAGTATATGGATGGATGAGTAGAAAAATGGGGACAAAAACTAAATGAAAAACAGGGTGGAATGGGGGGAATGATGTGGGTGTTCTTTTTATTTTTATTTTTTATTCTTATTCTGATTCTTTCTGGTATAAGGAAAATGTTCAAAAATAGATTGGGGTGATGAATGCACAACTATATGATGGTACTGTGAACAGTTGATTGTACACCATGGATGATTGTATGGTATGTGACTATATCTCAATAAAAATGAATTTTAAAAAATCAGTTGGCTATGGATTGGAGGGTTTATTTCTTAAATCTCAATTTGATTTCATTTTTCTATATATCTGTCCTTGTGCCAGTACCATGCTGTTTTGATTACTATAGTTTTGTAATAAGATTTAAAACCAGGAAGTGTGAGTTATTCAGCTTTCTTCTTTTTCAAGATGACTGTGGCTATTGAGGGCAACTTATTTTTCCATTTAAATTTGATAATTGACTTTTCCATTTCTGAGAAGAAGGCTTTTGTAACTTTGTTTGGTTTGCTTTGAATCTGTAAATCACTTTGAATAGAATTTGCGTATTAACAATATTTAGTCTTCCAATCCATGAAAATGGAATATCATTCCATATATTTAGTTCTTCTTTGCTATCTTATAGCAATGTTTTATAGTGTGCTCTATACAAGTCCTTTATATTCTTGATTAGCTTTCCTAAATATTTCATTCTTTTAGTTGCTATTTTAAATAGAATTTATTCTTGGTTTCTTCTTCTGATTGTTCATTGCTAGTTTATAGAAACCCTTCTGATTTTTGCATGTCAGCCTTGCACCATACCACTTTGCTCAATTTTTTTATTGTCTCTTGTAGCTTTATTGGCTGTTTTTCAAACTTTCTTATATTGAATCATGTCATCTTCCAATAGGGAAACTTTTATTTCTTCCTTTTGAGTTTGGATGACTTTCATTTCTTTTTCTTGCTAATTACTCTGGTCAGAACTTCCAGCACAATGGTGAATAACAGTGGTGACATTGGCATCATTATTTTTTTCCTTATCTCAGGGGGAAAGCATTCAGTCCTTCACTACTAAGTAGGATGTTAATTGTGGGTTTTTCATATAAGCTCTTTACCATGTTAAGGAAGTTTCCTTCTATCCCTAGAGTTCCAAGTGTTTTTATCAAGAAGGGGTTCTGGTCACTGTTTGGTGGTGCTGTGAACAGTTGTTTTTACAGGGTGGATGATTGTATGGTGTGTGAATGTGTCTCAATAGAACTGAATTTTTTAAAAAAAGAAGGGGTACTGGATTTTGTCAAATGCCTTTTCTACATCAATTGTGATGATCATGTGGATTTTTTCCTTTGTTCTGTTACTGTGTTGTACTTCATTAATTGATATTCTTATATGGAACCACCTCTGCATACCTGGGATAAAATCCATTTGATCATAGTGTATAATTCTTTTAATGTGCTGTTTGTTGGATTCAATTTGCTAGTATTTTGTGAAGGATTTTTGCATCTATATTCATAAGGTATATTCTGTAATTTTCTTGTGTAATCTTTTTCTGGCCTTGGTATGAGTGTAATGTTGGCCTCATGGAATGATTTAGGGAGTGTTCCTTCTTCATTTTTTTAAAAAGAGTTTTAATAGAATTGGTGTTAATTCTTCTTCGAATTTTGGTTAGATTCCCCAGTGAAGCCATTTGGTCCTGGGCTTTTCTTTAATGGGATATTTTTGATTACTGATTCAATCTCTTTACTAGTTATTGGTCTGTTGAGGTCTTCTATATCTGTTTGTGTCAATGTAAGTAGTGTATGTGTTTCTAGGAATTTGTCCATTTCATCTAGGTTATCTAATTTATTGGCTAGAGCTGTTCATAGTATCCTCTTTTAATCCTTTTCATATCTGTGGGGTTCGTAGTAATGCCCCCCCTTTCATTTTTAATTTTAGCTATTTCTGCTCTATTTTTTTCTTTGTCATTCTAGCTAATGATTTGTCATTTTATTTTTCCTTTCAAAGAAACAACTTTTGGTCTTGTTGATTCTATCATTTTTTTTAATTCTCAATTTCATTTATCTCCTGTCTAATCTTTGTTATTTCCTTCCTACTGTTCCCTTTGGTTTTAGTTTGTTCTTCCTTTTTTGCATATTCTCCAGTTGTGAAGTTAGGTCACTGATTTGAGATCTTTCTTCTTTTTTACTGTAATCAGTAGAGCTATAAATTTCATTCTTAGCACTGCCTTTGCTTAATCCCATAAATTTTGGTATGCTGTTTTTTCATTTCAATTCACTTCAAGATATTTCATAGATTTCTTCACTGACTCATTGATTAAGAATATCTTGTTTAATTTCTGAATATTTGTGAATTTTCCAATTCTCTCTCATTGATTTCTAGCTTCATTTTATTGTGGGCAAAGGAGATATATTGCATTATTTCAATATTTTTTAATTTACTGAGACATGTTTTGTGACCTAACATATGGTCTAACCTAGAGAATGATCAATGTACACTAGGGGAAAATGTGCATCATGCTGTTTCTGGGTAAAGTGTTGTATATATGTCTGTTAGTTATATTTGATTTAGAGGTATAAATACCTCTTGGAATAAAGGCTTATATGCTAATAGGTGCCATAAAAAAGTAGAGTTTTAATACTTGCAAAATGTCTGTGCAAAGAAACAAATGTGTAAACACATTACTGCTACACTAAGTTTTCTATTTCCTTACTGATCTTTTGCCTATATGCTCTTTCCAGTATTGAACATTGTGTATTGAAGTAGTCTACTAATAATTTAGAACCATCTATTTCTCCCTTCAAATCTGTCACTATTTGCTTCATATATTCTAGGGCTCAGACATTATATGCATATATATTTATAATTGCTATGTCTTCTTGTCAAATTGACTGCTTTATCAGTATATAGTGACCTTATTTGTCTCTAAAAAGTCTTTTACTTAAAGACTATTATATCTGATATTAGTATAGCTACTCCAGCTCCCTTTTGTTTACAATTTGCATGGTATATCTTTACCAGCCTTTCACTTTAAACCTATTTGTGTCTTTGAATTTAAGGTAGTCTCTTGTAAACATCATATAGTTTGTCATACTTTTTTATCCATTCTGCCAGTCTCTGCCTTTTGACTGTAGGTTTTAAACCATTCACATTTAAAGTTACTACTGATAACGCAAGTCTTTGTTCTTCCATTTTACTATTTAGTCTTTGTAATCTTAGACCTTTTTTAACACCCAATTCTTCCATTAATGGCTACTATCCTATTTATTTGATGTTTTACATTGTACTATTTTGAGTCCCTTTTCATTTGTTTCTGCATATGTTTTTCATATTGTTCCTTTGTAGTTACCATGGGGCTAAAATTAATATCTTAAATCTATAATAATGTTTCATTTGATACCATCTTAACATCAATATCATATACATATGCTGTTCTTATACAGCTTCCCCCCCACCTGTTTTTGCATTTGTTACAAATTATATCTTCATGCATTGTACATTCAAAAACCATAGATTTGTCAGTATGTTTTATGCTTTTTCATTTTTGAAACTGTAAAAAGTAAAATATGGAGTTACATGTTAAAATGGCAATACGAAAGTACTGACATTTATAATTACCCATATGGTTACCTTTACCAAAGATGTTTATTTCTTTATGCAGCTTCGGTCCACTGTCTGGTGTTCTTTCCTTCAGTCTGAAGAACTCTCTTTAGTATTGCTTGTAGGGTAGTACTAGTGATAATGAATTCCCACAGCTTTTGCTTATTTGGAAATGTCTTAATCTCACCCCTATTTTTGAAATAAAGTCTCACCAGCTATAAAATTCTTGGTTGGCAATTTTTTTTTTTTTTTCAGCAATTTAAACATTTTGTTCCATTACTTTCTGGCTTCCATGGTTTCTGATAACAAATTTGCACTTAATCTTATTGAGATTCTTTTGTACAAAATACATTACTTTTCTGTAGAAGCTTTGAGAACTTTCTCCTTGTCCTTCACATTGGATAGTTTCATTACCATGTGTCTGGGCATGGTTCTCTTTGAGTTTATTTTGTTTGGGGTTTCTTAGGCTTCTTGAATATGCATGCTCATGTCTTTTGTTAAATTTGGGAAGCTTTCTACCATTGTTTCTTTGCATAGTCCTTCTGCTCCTTTCTTTCTTCTCCTTCTTGGACTCCCATAATATACATATTGGTACACCTGATAGTGTCCCACAGATTTCTTAGGCTCTGTTCACTTTTCTTAATTCTTTTTTCTTTATGCTCCTTGGCCTGAATCATTTCAATTATATTGTCTTCATGATCACTGATTGTTTCTTCTACCAGTTCCAGTCTGCTTTTGAAACTTTCTAGGGAATTTTTCATTTCATTTATGGTTTTCAACTCCAGCACTTCTGTTCATTTCCTATTGTGAATATCAAAGAGATCATCATATTGTCAATTCATTGTTTTCCTCATATCCTTTAGTTCTTCCTCCATGTTTTTCTATAGCTCCTTGAGCATATTGAGAATCATTTTTGAAGTCTTTTTCTTGTATGTCCATTTCCTATTTCTTTGTTTGTCTTTTAATCTTTTGTTGCATACTGTATATTTTAATATTTTAAAGTGTTAACCCTGGAATTTAGCCCCTAAGATGACTGTTTCTTAAGTTTCTTAAGTTTATATTCAGCTAGTGATATGACAGAATTTCCTTTAATGCCAGGAGCAAACCAAAACAAACCAAAGTGAAAAGCATCCTTCACAGTCTTTGCAAATTGGCTCTGCCTTGGCTGGTAGTTTCCTTTAGGACTTAGCCCTGCTATCAAGAAGATTAGCCCAAGGTGAATGCAAAGTGCAGGACCTCTTTCCTAACTGAGCCTGTGGAACGGTGGAGATTGCTTCTTCTTCTAGGCTTGTGGCCTCTTGTTCATGGCACCAGGAATTTTCCTGTTTAGAGTTTACAGGAGTGCAAATCTCATCCCCCAGCCCCTTCCACTTCCTTTGAAATAGACTCTTAACACTTCTATATGCCCTGTTATTTGTTCTCTGCTTCAGAGCACTTCAGTCCATTTATTTTTTTCTTACACTTCTCTAACTGTTTTCAAGTTGCTTCTTTGCCTTCAGGACAAATTCTGGGAAGGCAAGCCCTAGACAAGTTTCGTGGTTCAGTCTTTAGGCTCCCAATGTATAGACTGGCACAGACATACAGGCACCTCAGTATGCACATAGGAGCTACTCTCCTCCCTCTGGAACATGGCCATGGACCCACAATGAGAACACAGGCTGACTCCACATTGCTCAGGGAGGGGTGGAGAAGATTCTAGCAAGGGCACTATGAGCTTTGCCTAACAATGTCCAGGCTATTTTTTCATTATTTGGCACTTGCCCAATTGCTGCAACCCCTTAATTATTTTCCAGAGTTTTGAGGAAGAAGGCTCTGCCAGTTTTTGCTAATTCTGTGAGGGACAGCACCCACCCTGGAGCACCTTACAGTGCCATCTTGGTCAACACTTGTCCCAGTGTTATTTGTCCTTTTTTTTTTTTTTTTAAATAATAGGAAAAAAGAGAATACAAAATATAAATAAGTCCCTTATTAATCTTTTCTGATGTGTATGGTTAAATTGATTCAGTTCTAATTTAGAGTCATGTGAGTAAAAAATGGATTTCCCCAACTTAAGAAAAAAGTGTTTATTGAAATGTATCATAAACTTGAGGACTAAGACACATTTTAGAGAAGTTTAGAGCCATCTAGTTTTTCTCTAGCCCTTGAATTGTAAATTTCAAGGAATATCTAGTTGTATTCTAGGTATATTAAAATATATATCTACTTACATTTGTATACACACACGTTCACATTGGTGAAGTGGCTGATCCCAGGACTAGGGCAGCTGAAGTGCCAGAAGAGCTTGGAGCACCTTGTGGAACTGGAAAGTAAGAAAGTGCTTAAGAAGAAACAGGATGAGTACATGTCAAAAGGCATAGGGAGCAACCTAAGATAGTCTTCAATAGTCAAAGATGGAATAATTTGAACCCTAAAAAATAATAATAGTACTGAATCATAACCTTTAGAATAAAATAAATATCCATGAGTACTTAGTAATATAAATAAATGTGGGAGAAGAATGATTCTTCCTTACAGAAAAATTCCAGTAATTAAATATAAAAGGAAGGAGAGAAATAAAAAAGATCACTATAAGAACACCACAGTAGTAATTTATGCAGGCAAGATTAACTGATGATGCTAAAATTAGTGGGCAAATGTTTGAAGAAAAACATATATTTGCATAGTCTAAATATCTCCCCCAACATATTATTAATTACATTAAAAATATAGTATTTTCACAGTGGGGAAACCTGTGTAGCAGACATGACCTTCACCAAGTGATCAAATTTAAGATAACCAAGAATAAGGCATAGTGATATCTTATAGCTCTAAGAAGATTGCATCACTTCTGTGGTATTCGCTAAAAATGCAAATACTTAATCTAAGCATGAGAAAACCCCAGACAAATCCATACTGACAGACACTCTCCAAAACAACTTATCTGAGCTCTTCAAAAGTATTAGTGTCACAAAAGGAAAGACTGTGGGATTGTCACAGATTAGAGGAGACTAAGGAAACATAACAAATAAATGTAATATGGAATCCTGGATAGGACTCTGAAA
Organism: Choloepus didactylus; assembly: GCF_015220235.1. NCBI lineage: Eukaryota > Metazoa > Chordata > Mammalia > Pilosa > Megalonychidae > Choloepus > Choloepus didactylus. The sequence continues at coordinate 24,317,502 of NC_051308.1, forward strand.
CAGCAACAAACAAACAAAACAATAACAACACAAAAATAGAGGACATTAGTGGAAAACCTGGTGAAATCCAAATAAGTCTATAGTTTGGTTAACAGTATTGTACTTTGGTTAACTTATTGGTTTTACTAACTTACTGTGATTATTAAGTCTTTACTATTGGAGGAAGCTGTGTAAAAGATATACAGAAACACTCTATACTATTTTTACAACTTTTCTCTAAATACGAAATTATTGAAAAGAAAAAACAACAAAAAACTAATCGGGTGCAGATAAAGCACAGAGGGCCTCTACAGCGGCTAATACGTATTCTCCATGTACAGTTGCCCGTGAAGCACAATGCCTCCCACGCAAAGCTGGAACCGCCGTTAAAAGTGCAAGTCTTGGCAGAAAAGAAGCTTCCATGAAGGAGTGTTCCCAGACTCAGCCAAAGGAGAATTTGAACCTAAAATTTAGGAAAATAGATCATTATGAAGGAGACTTTAAAGGAAGTACACATCAAATGTTTAAAGGAGTTAAAAAAAAAAACAACTAAAAAACAAGAGAAGAATGGGAGATGATGAAAATTTAAGCAAACATAACAAAACCAAAAATAAATCCAGAAAGAAAAATAAAGGAATTTAAAAACAGACCTATACACACACGCTCAACAGATAATCTAGTATTTTAGTCAGAACTGAATAAATAATAATTATAGCAATTTAATTAATATATTTTATACTGTTTATATCTTCATAAAACATTTTGCAAGTCTCTCACTGTGTATGTGTGACAAAATAGCATGTTAATAATGGACCTCTTAACGGGTAGAATAGGAGAAATTACCCATTCATTTGGTAAAAAGAATGTACCTCACATAATACATTAATTATTCCTAAATATAGGAGAATTTATTCATGATCTTGGAGCAGGTAGCCATGAAAGGACAATTTACAATTTTGACAATATAAGATTAAAATATTTGGTTCAGCAAAAGAAAAAGAAAATGCTGGGGGAAAGATTTTTTAAAATGGCAACAAAGGATAAAGGCCTGGATGGCTGAAATCCCTTATGTATAAATCACCTTCTAAGACATTGATTCACTTATTCAACAAATATTGGGAAGTTACTTTGTGTCAAGCATGGATAAAAACACTGGAGGTGCAACTGTGAAGAAATTACACATGATCTCTTTCCCTTATGAAACCTAGACTTTGTGGAATAGGCATAATTATTTTTAAATAAAAGAGTGACTGAATAAGTTTTAAGAGAGAATAAAATAAGTATCTGAAAAAAATAAACTTCACAGGAGAACCCAATAGGTAGGATGATCTGAAAAGTTCTGTATGAAGCAGTGGCAATTTAGCTAAAAACAAAATAATAAAAGTATCCAGCCATCTGAAAAATGGAGGGAAGAATGTTCAAGCCCCCTTGAACAGCAAAGTTCCCAAGGCAGTCAAATTTTGTTTTGTTGTAAGAATTCAAAACCAAAATGGTTGGAGTGAATTAAAGAAATGATGGCTCATGTTTATTGAGAAATAGGCAGTTACCATGTAGGATATGGTAAGTCTGCATTTTACTCCAAGTGCTGTGGAGAACTATTAAATGTTTTAGGTGTGGCAGTGGTTTGATGTGGTTTTCCTTCTTTTTTCTACCTGTGAGGAAACAGGATTGGTGGGGTGGAAGAATGGAGACAGGAAATTCGGCTAAGAGACTAATACAGACATGTGTTGTGGACAAAGGTGGTGTGAACCTTAAGGTATATCTTGAGGATTGAATCCACAATGGTTTTTGATGAACATGCTGTGTAAGAATGTACCTAGGTTTTTGGCTTCAGTATAAATGTATAAGTAAAAATAATTTAAAATAAGGCAAAGGACATCGTTAGATTAGTTACAGGATAGGAAATATAAATGCTCAGCAAACCTATTAATGAATCCTCTACCTTCTAGTACTAAAAGTATGATAATTTTTAAAAAGATACGTTTTCCCAGTTACCCCCCCAAAAGTAAAAATAAATATAAAAAGATTAATAGTATATAATATTGACATAGATGTAGAATAATGGGCATTCTCATATAGGAAGTACAATTGGCTTAACCTCTCTGGAAAATAATGTGCCAACATTTATTTGATCCAGCAATCCAACATCAAAAAATTTATTTTAGTAAAATAAAAGTCTGTCCATAGCCTATTTACACAAAGGTACTTATATTAAAAAATATTTCTTGCAGCATTGTAGGACAAAGGGGAAAAATGGAAAAAGTGTGAATACCTATAAATAAGAAATGTCTGAATAAAAATGATGTTACTTTTGTATATAGATTAAACTAGGTTTTGAGACAGTTATTACAATGGTTCAAGAAAATTTCATTTCTCTCCCTTCTGGGCATGAGGTATACTTGTTCTTTCCCACCTCCTTGAAGGCAGGCATTGCTATGTCTTCTTTTGGTTAATGAAAGAACTGATATGTTCGTCAGAAGTCTTAAAGCCTGTGTACAATTAGTGTTTTCTTTCCCTCTGCCACAGATGTAGTTTGCTCCATCAGCCTGAGTCAGGACAATGTGGAATAGAGCCCCAGGCAACCTTAATAAATATATAGTTGAGCAAGAATCACTCAAATTTGGAAACGGTTTATTGTCTGTTTCTGAAGAATAATCTAGCCTCGCAAAACTGATAAAAGTCTCTTGATGAACTTAAAATATGGTCATGATATATGAAAGTGAAGAAACAAGTTGCAAAATTACATGCATATTAGGATCCCATTAAAAAAATAGAAAAAATATATGTTTATATGAGATAGGAAAATTTATGACAGGGTAGACATGAAAATGTTGACAGTTGGTAACCTCTGGAATGTAAGAAATTTTGAAGAGGAGATGTAGAGTATTCACTTTTTCCTATATACATCATATTTTTAGTTTTTAAAACAAGAATCAGGTATCATTTCTGAACTTTAAAAAATAGTTATCCTCACCCTACCAGACAACAAACTGCACTGTATTTCTATATTTATTGAACTTATTGAATATGTATAAAAATTAAAAGATCAGTGAAGTTAAATAGGGAGTACAGAAACAGACTCAAATAGTTTGAGTACGTGATAAGTTTGTCATTTCAATTCTGTGCAGAAAGAAATGGCTATTCAGTGAATTGTTTAACCATTTGAAAGAAAATTAAGTGATATCAATACCTATCCCTTTTAACAAAATAAAGTTCAGATCAATTACAGTAATAAATATAATAAAATAATAAACATAGACAAATGGTATATGCCTAGTGGATTGGGATATATTTCTAATTATGATGTGAAGGCCAGAAAGAATTATGAATAAATGTGTATAAAATAAATAAATAAACTATAAAATAAATAAATAAACAGAAGGAGAGAGAGACAGAGAGAAGAGGAGGAGGAGGAGGAAGAGGTGAAGAAGAAAGAGAAGAAAAGAAAATAAGATCACATAAGTGTTCAGTCAAAACTGTGTGAGTCTACCATATAGCACAGCAATTACGTATCAATGTATAATTTACCAAAGAACACAGTATTTTTTTTTGCACTGGTGGACCATTAGGGGCAGTCTCTGTGCCCATCCCTGTGAGCCTAGAAACATAAAATGTGATTAACTGACAGCATAGAATATTTTGCTAAAGTCTTAGGCAATCAACTAGATATATACCTAGCAATATGGATTAATCTTTTTATGAACATAGTGAGGAATGAAAAATTGAGAAAGAGAATGCAATCTATTACATAACATATTTATCTAAAGTAAGTACAAATGTACACAAAACAACAACACATATCCAGGAGCATGTAAAAAATCTGATAGACATTAAGTACTTGAGAAGAACGTGTAGACAGAGATGGGAAATATGGATATAAACAAAACAAAACAAAACAGGAATTTTTTTTTTTTGCAGACACCAATGATAATAATGTGCATTGCCACTGATGAATACAACTGACTCAACTCAGTACACCTGAAGTTCAAAAAAGTATGTATATATCACCACTATTGAAAAGAAAAAAGGTTAAGGATGTGTGTGAATAAAATAGTAGGTAAGAAATATGAATAGGTAATACATATATGAAAAAGTGTTCACTCTTACTAGCAATTATTTACATATTATTACGAAAATTGATACTTGCTCATTTAATTATTGATTAGTTCATTGAGAAATGTGGGGGAAAGATATATAGTAAAAAGTCTCGTTCCTAACCATTGCTAATAGCACTAAAAAGTGGTACAGCCTTCAATGGACCATTAGCACAAGTACAAAGCAATACTTGAACAGAAGTGTTTATTGCAATATTGATTATAAATGCTAAAAGTTGGAGGGAAATATGCAACACTTGGACTTTGGGCAAACAAATTTTACATCAAACAATGGAATATTATATAGCCATTTAGAATTGATTAAGTGGATGTATTTTGTTCTTTGTCACTGTATTCTTAAATCTTTCAACAATTAATATGCATTGTCTTCTACAAAATATTTGTTAGCAATAAGTAGATCAAATTTATGATAAAATAAATATTAGGATGCTTCAAAAATGGATCTCTTCTAGAAAAAAAACTATGGTTAAAGTCTGGTCTATGACAAAGTAAATGTTATAAGTTTAATGCATTTTATTTTATTTGCGTTTTACATAGATAACTTTAATTTGGCTTTAGTAGCTTGTGACTGCACACATTCACATCCCACAATTAAGAATTAATTGTGATTGCTATTAAAACTCTACATACATTCATACTACAGCTAGATGGAGAAAATAATTGCATTTTTATGTATTTAAAAGGATTTTTAAAATATGTACTAAACCAGGCTAAAAAGTTTCTTGGACAAGAAATGGAATAAAAGGGTCCCCCCCCATTAAATTATTGCAGCATTATATTTTGATAAAACACAAAATAAAATAATTGTAAGTTTGAAGTATTTAATGTGAATTCTTTTTGGGGGGTAAATAGTAAAATTTATGACCAGCAATAATTTTCCCCTAAATCTAATCAGGATCTTCAGGTATCTAATATTGAATATCCCAAACCTTAATAACTATTATTGCCTATGATATGGAAAATATTTTTCATTCTGAGACAAATGTGAAGAGACTTTTTGCATGTCTTTGGCTTTCTCATTCTATTTGCCAGTGAATGTGTCGTTTACATGGACAATTGTAAATTGTCCAAACAAGGCTGTATATCCTCTGATATAATTCCCTTTTCCTGATGTTAGATTTATTTACTCTTTAAGATGTTTGTGCTATTTCCATTAACACAGTCTTCCTCAAAGAAACAGATAACTAAGCTGTGTATAAAAGATCCCCAGATGGTAGAGTGGGCTAGCTGTGTGAGGCGAGGAGACAAGAGCAGACAGGCTGGAGCAGAGTTTTGTCCTTATGGGAGAGGTTATGCCACCCCCCCTCCACCTGCAGCTATGAGGAATGAAGAATTCACTCTATTTGTGGTCTGATGAGAGTATAAAGTTTTACTGAGGATGTGGTCATGCAATGGTAATCTGCAACCCACACACAAAGCATACCACTAAAATCTTTATAATTAACTGCTATGATTTAGCAGGGTCATTTGCAAAGATGATTCATCAGCAGTAGGTGTAAACTGGTTCACTAAAACAAATGCTTAGAGCAAAGAAAAGATAGAATAGTTTCTTTTTTATGTATTTTTTATTGAAGAAGTATCTTTACAGAAAAATCATGCAGAAAATACAGAGTTCCCATATACCCCTACTCACATACAGAGTTTTCCCTATTATTAATAATTTGCATGAGTGTGGTACCATGGCTAAAATTGATAAAAAATGTTATTATAATTACACTATGATTTATATTCCATAGTTTATATTTGAGTTCACTGTTTCTGTTGTATCATCCTATGTTTTTTAAAAATTTTATTCTACCAACATATATAAAACCTAAAATTTCCACCTTTAACCACATTCAAACAAATAATTTAGTGGAGGTAATTACATTCACAATATTATACTACCACCACCACCATCCATTACCAAAACATTTCCATTACCCTAAAGAAACTCTGTACCAATTAAGCATGAACACCCCACTCCCTACCCTCACCCTGACCTTGGTAACCTGAATTCTAGTTTCTGACTATACGAATTTCCTTATTCTAATTATTCCCTATCAGGAAGATCATACAATACTTGTCCTTTTATGTCTGACGTATTTCAATTAATGTGATGTCTTCAGTGGTTCATCTATGTTCTCACACAAATTAGAAGTTCATTCATATTTACAGCTCAATACTATCCGACTGCATGAATATACCACATTTTGTTCATCCATTCATCTGTTGGTGGACCTTGGGTTACTTCCATCTTTTGCCAATTGTGAATAACGCTTCTTTGAAAATCAGTTTGAAACTGTTTGAGTTCCCGCTTTCAGTTCTTTTGGGTATGTACCTAGAAGTGGGGTTGCAAGGTCATATGGTAATTCTACACTTAGCTTTGTGAGGACCCACCAAACTGTCTTCCACAGGGGCTGCTTGAATTTATATTCCAACCACCAATGAATGGTGTTCCCATATCTCCAAATCCTCTCCCATCACTGGTAATTTTCCATTTTTTTTAATAGGAGCCATTCTACTGGGTGTGAAATTCTATCTCAATATGATTCTGATTTGCATTTTCATAATGGCTAAAGATGTTGAACAACTTTTTAAAATGTGTGTTTTAGCCATTTGTACTTCTTTGAAGAAATGTCTATTCAAGTCTTTTACCCATTTTTAAAATTGATTTTTTTGATGTTGAATCATAGGAGTTACATATGTATTCTAGAAACTAAACCTTTGTTAGATATGTGGTTTCAAAATATTTTCTATCATTCTGTAGGTTGCATTTTTACTTTTATGATGATGCCCTTTCATGCACAAAAGTTTTTAATTTTGATGAAGTCTCATTTATTACTTTTCTTTTGTGACTCATGCTTTTGGTGTAAAGTCTAAGAAACCATCGCCTAACACAAGGTCCTGAAGAGGCTTCCCTATGTTTTCCTCCAGGAGTTTTCTAGTTGTGCTTATTATCTTCAGGTTTATCCCTATGGTTTCTTCCAGGAGTTTTATATTTCTGGTTATTATATTTAGGTGTTTGATATATTTTGAGTTAATTTTTATATATGGTATGAGGTAGGGGTCCACATTCATACTTTTGCAAGAGGTTATCCAGTTTTCCCAGCACCGTCTGTTAAAGAGACTATTCTTTTGCCATTAGGTGGACTTGGCACACTTGTCAAAAAATCAATTGCCCTTAGGTATGAGGGTTTATTTCTAAACTCTCAAATCAATTCCATTGATCTATATGTATGTCCTTGGGGCAGTATCTTGCTCTTTTGATTACAGTAGCTTTGTAATAAGATCTAAAATTGGAAAGTGTGAGTCCTCGGTCTTCATTCTTTGTTTTCAAAATGGTTTTTGCTAGTCAGGGCCCCTTAGCCTTCCATATAAATTTGATTATTGGCTTTTTCATTTCTGGGAGGAAGGCTGTTGGAATTTTAATTGGAATTGTGTTGAATCTGTAAATCACTTTAGGTAGAATTAATATCTTAACAATACTTAGTATTTTAATATGAAAATGGAATGTCATTCCATATATTTAGGTGTTCTTTGGTTTCTTATAGCAGTGTTTTATAGCTTGTTCTGTACAATTCCTTTACATCCTTAGTTTTCCTAGATATTTGATTCTTTTAGTTGCTATTTTAAATAGAATTCTATTCTTAATTTCTCCTTCTGATTGTTCCTTTCTAGTTTATAGAAACATTTCTGATTTTGTGGTGTTGATCTTGTACCCTGCCACTTTGCTGAATTCCTTTATTAGCTCTAGGAGCTTTGTCATGGGTTTTTCAGGATCTTCTGTGTATAGGATCCTATCATCTGCAAATAGGGAAAGTTTTACTTCTTGCTTTCCAATTTTGGTATCTTGTTTCTTTTTCTGTCCTAATTGCTCTGAGTAGATCTTCCAGCACAATGTTTGAAAACAGTGGTGACAGTGGACAACCTTGTTTTACTCCTGATCTTAGAGGGAAAGCTTTTAGTCTTTCACCATTGAGCATGATGTTGACTGTGAGTTTTTCATATATGCCCTTTATCACATTGAGTAAGTTTCCTTCTACTCCTAGTTTTCTAAGGTTTTGTTTTTTTTTGTTTTTTTTTTTTTTAAATCAAGAAAGTGGTGCTTTTTGTTGGTTCTTTCTATTGTTTTTATTTTATTCTTAGTTTCATTTATCCCCACTCCAATTCTATTTTTCCCTTTGTTCTGCATTCTCTGGGTTTAGTTTGCTCTTCTTCCACATCTTCTAGTGATAAGGTTAGGTCCCATATTTAAGAACTTTCTCCTTTTAAAATGTAAGCATTTTGAGCTATAAAATTCCTTCTCAGCACTGCTTTGCTGCATCCCATAAGTTTTGATACATTGGTTTTTGTTTTAATTTGCCTCAAGATATTTCCTAATTTTCCTGTTCAAAGACACTGAAGTTAAGAAGTTAAGGTGAGTTCCTTGTAAGCATTGGTCATGCTTTGTTTAATCCATTCTGCCAACATCTTCCTTTTTAACAGATAGTTTAATCCATTTACATTTAAATAACAACTAATAACATAGGACTTTATTCTGTCATTTTATTATCTGGTCTTTGTAGTCCTATACCTTTTTGGACCCACAATTTATCCATTAATGCTTATTTTTATATTTATTTAATTTTTTATATTGCAACATTTTGAGTCCCTTCTCCTTTCCTTCTGTAAATATTTTTCACAAAATTTCTTTGTGATGGCCATGGGGCTTAAATTTATATCCTAAATCTATAAAAATCACATTTGATTTAATACCAACTTAACTTCCATAGCAGAGTCATACTCTGTTCCTATAACCCTCCATCCCCCCACCTATTTGTTTTGACACAAATTATATATTTTACATTGTATTTCCCAAGCCATAAATTTTTCATTACTTTTTGTACATTTGATTTCAGAATACATAAGAAGCAAAAACTGGAAACTGCATGCCAAGAAATACAAAACAATGGTACTGGCACTTATAATTACTCATATGTTTTGCCTTTACAAGAGGCCTAATTTCTTTATGCTGCTTTTACGCATTGTCCAGTGTCCTCTCTTTTGAGTCTGAAGAATTCCTTTAAGCATTGTTTGTAGGGGAGTTCTGGTGGTGACAATCTCCCTCAGTTTTTGTTTATCTGAGAATGTCTTAATTTCTCCCGCATTTCTGAAAGATACTCTTGTTGGATATAGAAGTCTTGGTTGGCAGTTGTTTTCTTTCAGCACATTAAATATTTTGTCCCACTGCCTTCTTGCCTCCATAGTTTCTGATGACAATTGGCACTTAATGTTGCACACCCTTGTATATAACATATTGCTTTTCTCTTGCAACTTTCAGGACTCTCCCCTTGTCCTTGGCATTCAATAAGTTGATTACTATGTATCTGGGCATTGTTCTCTTTGAGTGCATCCTTTTTGGGGTTTTTAGGGCATCTTGAATGTACATATCCACGTTTTTTCTTAAGTTTTGGAAGCTGTCTGCCATTATTTCTTTGAATATTCCTTCTACCCCATTCTCATTCTCACTCTCTTCTCCTTCTAGAACTCCAATAGTTAATATATTGGTATGCCTGATAGCGTTCCATAGGTGTCTTGGGCTCTGTTCACTTTTTTCACTTTTTTCTCTTTCTGCTCCCTCAGTCTTAATGATTTCAATTGACTTGTCTTCAGGTTCACTGACTCTTTCTTCTGCCAGCTCCAATCTACCTTTGAAACCCCCTAGACAATTTTTCATTTAAGTTATAGTAATGTTCTTCAATTCCATTATTCTGTTTGGTTCCTTTATTATTTCTACCACTTTATTAAGAGTCTCATATTGTTCATTCATTGCTTTCCTCATACATTGGCTCTTTCTCAATGTTTCCTTTATCTCCATGAGCTAATTGAAAATCCTTTTTTTTTTTTTTTTTTAAGTCTTTTTCTGGTATGTCTAAAGACTGGTTTTCATGGTTGAAGTGTTTTTTTGTTTTTTTGTTTGTTTGTTTGTTTTGGATTTTTATCTCATTCCTTGAGATGGACAATTGATTGTTTCCTGTTTCTTTGCAAGTGTTAACTCTTGGATTTAATCCCTGAGCTATCTGTTCCTTAAGTTTTATCCAGCTAGTGATATGACAGGAGCTAGCAACAGCAACAAAACTGATGCAAAATACACCTTCACATTCTTTGCAAATTTGATGAGTTGGTTGATGCTCTTTTTCAGGATTTAGCCCTCCTACCAATCAGATCAGTCCAAGGTGAAAGTGAAGTGCAGGTTCCTCTCTATCTTTTCTGAGCATGTGTTCCCTCCTAATCTTAGAAATTTCCCTGTTTACAGGAGTTAGAACCCTTTCTATTCCCTAGGCAATAGACTCTTCCCCCCTTCAGGGTACTATATTGTATTTCTTAAATCAGAAAATCCTTTGCACCAGGCTGCTTCAATTTATTTGTTTCTTATACTGCTTTATCTGTCTGGAAATTGTTTCTGCCTGCCAGGAAAATTCTGGTAGGTTGAACCAGATAGGAGTGGCCTGATTCAGTCTTTCAGGTTACTACCCAATGGATTGCCATTGATATATGGGCACCCCTGTATGTGCTTAGTGGTTTACTCTGCTCACTCTGGAACAGGGCCATGAACGCACAATGGGTGCACAGGCTGACTCTACACAATGTTGGGGAGGGCATGGGGAAGAGAACAGCAAGAACAAGATGTGTTTCTCCTACTATTTTTAAAGCTATATTAGGCATGTGCCTAGTTACTGTAACTCTTTAGCTATTTTATGGAATTCTGAGCAAGATGGCTCTGCCAGGTTTTGCTAGTTGTTCAAAGATTCTGTCTGTGTAGCTTGGAGTGTCTTACACTGCCATCTTGATGACCAGTGAGCTAGAATAATTTTTTCTTTCCATTTTAGTCTCATAGGTAATACAGAATACTTAAGAGCCTTGATTCAGGCAGACTTCATTTCTTACCACTCATAGGCTGCCAGAGTTTCATGCCAATCATATCATCTTTCCATGCCTCAGCTATGTAAATCTCTAAAATAATCTTTCTAACAGGGGTCTTGGGTCTGTGTATAAGCCCATGCCTGAAAGTACTTTTATTTTTCTTCATTTTACTTTGGATTTGAATGCATCTGATTTTGTTTAGGTATTTTTCCCCAGTTTTATTGCACATTTTGACAACATTGTGAAGTGAGCACTACTTTTCTTTGCTGCCTTTCCATCTCCTTGCTGATTGGTACAGGCCCAATCTTCTTTATGCCACCTGAGCCCTGGGAGCTCAGAGAATTCAATTATGACAGAATAAAAAGTCATTAACCTTTTCTCTATAAACTCTGCTTTCAGCAAGCTGCCAATTACAAAAGCTCTGAAAATCTCATCCTCTAAATTGTTAGTAGTTCACCATAATTCACTATTACTCTCCTCAAAAGACTTTGCATGTAAAAGAGAATGGAACCTTGACTTTAGGCAGTGTTCCCCAGGTAAGGGCAGCAAAGTCAAATGGAATGAATTTTTAGAAATACAGAATCCCATGGTTGACTGATAGGTTTGTACACTTTCAAGAATCTCTGGCATGAGAATCATTTGCCTATAGGAATCAGAGACTCAGCCACAGATTTAGGGTAAAGATTTTTGTAGATGTCACAGACTGCCAAAAGAGAATCTGCTAAGGCATAGAGATTTTGGCATCCCTCAAATAGTTTCTACCACATTTCTTTAACATGTTTTGTATCTAATGTATATATCATATCATATGGGTGCTATAATTCGGCCTTAGGCCAAATGCCAAGGAGAATAAAGTCAAATGATGAGCATTATCCTTCCATTGCAACCTCTGAGATAAACTATATCTATGGTCAGTTTAGGTTTAAGTGTTATAACATCCCATTGAATGTATATTGCAAAGTGGCTAAATATCTTATTTTGAGGAAATTACTTTTTGTTCACCACTACAGTTACACTTTTTTGATACCACTGATCTTCTGGAAAGTCCAACATGCAGTGGTTTTTCAAATTTTTGTTACTGTCAATGTTTGTATTGGTACTGGTATTGTTTTCTATTTCAAAAGTAGTGTATGATTTTAGAATAAACAGAAAATACAATAGAATAATCTCTGATATTTCTATTACCATTCTCAATATTTTAATGATTATCCTTTCATTCATCCATTCATCCATTCAACAAATATTCTGGGCACTGCTCTAAGCCCTGTGAACAAGCCACATAATGCCTCCATACTTATAGATACCATTCTAATATCTGTGTAGGGAGAAAGAGGTGTTAGATAATAATGAAACAAATAAATAAAGGCCACAAGACGATTCTTTCATATTGTCATAAATTTGATGAAAAAGAAAAACTTGATTAATGGGACTAAGTGGGTTTAGGGAGGGAGTGCTACTTTCGATTGGTTGGTAATGGGGTCAGGGAAGATATTTTTAAGAAGTTAGTAATTGAGCTGATATAGGAATGATGTTAAGGAGCCTGTTCAGAGAAGCTCTGGGATATCAAAGCCTAGCTATAGGAGCTGGCAATACAAAAATACCTAAGCTGGGAATAAACTTGTGGAAAGTTAATATTTTAGTTCAATAATAACTGGTTTCTTAAAACTCAAGAAATTTGAAAATAGCCAAACTGAAAAATGTAAACCCATTTTAGACAGAATAGTAAGAATAAATTTACTAGCTCAACTGTAACTGGGCCCAATCAAGCTTCAGATATAGATTGTCACATTTGAGAAACAGAGGAAGGTCAGTTTGGCTGAAGTATGAGAAAAGATGTGGAGATGGATAACAACCAAGGTGGAAGAAGTAATTAGGGCTAAATCACATTAGAACTGTGCTGTCCAAAAGGGATCCACTAGCCATGTGTGGCTACTGAGCACTTGAAATGAAGCTAGCTCCATTTGATATGTGACCTAAGAACAAAATAAAAATACACCCTGGGTTTTGAAGACTTAGTACAAAAAATTATATAGGTCTCACTAATGATTTTTATGTTGATATTATATTGATGTAGTAACTTTTGGATATATTGGGTTAAGTAAAATATATTAATTCACTTGTTTTGGTTTATTTTTTACAGTGCCCACCAGAAAATTTTAAATTATATATGTGGCTCACCTTGTGTTTCTAAGGACAGTGCCAATGTAGAACTTCGCATGTCCTGGGAAGAAGTTTGACTTTTGTTTTAAGAACTATTTAGAAGATTTTAAGGAAGTGCTGCAATGTGATTCATTATTCTTAACACTCACGGATCCATTTCAATCTCGAGACTCATGTCCTTAATTTTGGGGAATTTTCTGTTTTTTTGTTGTTTGTCTGCTTTTGTTTTTTTAATTTCCTCCTCTTCAATGTCTATTTTCTCTCATTCTGAAATCCCTCTTATTTGGACATTGCCTGAATTGTTCCTACGGTGATCACACCTTTCTTTCTATTCCATTTATTTGCCTTTATAGTCTCAATTTCTAAGAGTTTTCCTAGACTTGAATGCCAAAAGTTTTTTGCTATTTTAAAAAAAGTTTAACATGTTATTCTTTTATTTCCTAGTGCTTTTGAGTCCAAAATTTCTTATGTCTCTGAGTATGTTAATTACAGTTTCTTTGAAGTTTCCTTTCCTTTCAAGGTTGCCCCTGCCTCTTCTGAACTAACTGTTTATTATTTGTTGGTTTCTACTTTTTATGTTGGAGGCTTCCCTAAGTTGTTTTGAGATACTTACCTATATGTCACATTTAAAGGTAGTTTTACGTTCTGAGTTATTGGCAAAGCTTCCTGACTGGTAGGGGCCATTAGAGATCACTAAATGGCAGTCTCTAAGTTTTCTCCCTGGGGTGGCTCAATTTGTCTAGGAGAGGACCTCCCAAACTTTTGATTTCTTGTGTAAGGCAGACTACTGGTCTCTATATCCAGGTAGGAGAAAGAGATGAGGGGCGGGGGCAATTAATCATTTACTGTGTGGATTCCATCTGACGCTCCTGTTTTAATCTTTCACTTCACTCCTACATTTTTCTGTGCTGGTTTCCCTTAATCTTTGCCTTTCTGGTTCAATTTCTCCAGATAACATGTTTACCATTCCTGCAAAATCTGGAAAGTTGTAGTTATCTAACTGTGTATGAGGTGGAGTTATGACCCAGGGATCTGACTGTTTCTTATGTACACTTCCAAATTATCCCTGGCTTACATCCTTTATTCAATCATATTCCTTTCTATAGGCATGGTGACTCAGGTTCGTAAGACTTTCCAGGATTCTAAAGAACAAATCATCTTTCTTCTCACTGGTACCCCCTTTGCTAAATTACCTTGCTCAGTAGTTTAGCATTTCTACATATTCTTTCCATCTTTAGACATTGTAGAATTATAGATTCTTTTTAGTTAAATAACATAGGAAATCATCTTTTCTTTTGAAGGAAGCAGAAACATTGTGAGGTTGACATCTTTTACTAAGATTGATTACCTTTCAGAAAGATTAACTTATTGCTAATATTTTGAAGTGTTCTACCTCCCCATATCCATGTTTAGTATTAACATTTATTCTAAATGTTAGTCAGTGTAATAGGCAACGAATTGCATCTTGTTTGAATTTGGATATTTAAAATCTAGATGTGTTTTTTTTCCTAGAAGAGAAAGAGAGAGAAGGAAGGAAGGAAAGAAAAATCTTTAGAGCCAGAGTAGAAAGCAACTTATTCTTCTTTCCTGGTGAAACAAGGAAGATGTCATAAAGGAACTTATCTTTGACCTATATCTTGAAATATTTACCTACATTTTTTATAAAGGCATTTCAAAAAGAGGGAATTATATACCACAAGGGAATATAAGCAAAAAGGGTGCTCAGAGAATGGTGAGTAGTTTAGGAGGGCAAAAAGAGATAATGCATGAGACAGGATTTTGAGAAAAGTAAAATGTTTATTCAAAGAAACATTATTTTCATTGATATTGATTCTAGCTCCTTCCTGTAATGTTATCAATGAGTAATATATATGCATAATGGTCTAGTTTACATAGAACCCACAAATCTACTTTAAGAGAGCCCTAGAAGAGATTTCATTCCAATTGCACAAGAATTACTACTTGATAAAGAACTCATGAAAATAGTCCTTTGTTTTTCACAGTTGAAAAATAGGCTGTAGCCAGTGCATTGTGCAAAATTCTCTGAGCCCAGCCTTGAGGGAGCAAAGCAGAGGGGCACTCATGATATAAGACCCTGGCAATGTGCATGGAGCTGTGTGTCCCTCTGCTTTGCTCCCTCAAGGCCTTTTTCTAAGCAACTGGAGGCCACTCACCTGTAAGCCAGCTTGAACTGGAAAGGTGGAGGATAATCCTCCGGGAGCAGTTCTCAGCAAGTGAAAACAGCAGTCTTGATAAGTGCCCCCAGTCTTCCCATCCTCTGAGAGGACATATATTTAACAAATATGCACCTCTATTCTTAACCTGTTCTTATCAACTCTACATCATTTGCAGGCACTCAGCTTTTCCATTTCTTTATCTTAAAGACTGAAGAATAACTAAAAATTATCACCAGTTTTTTTTTTTTTTTTAATTTGTTCGTTTTGATTACTTATATTTTGGAAGGAATATTTGACAGTGATACATAAAGCAAAAACACTCAATTAAAACAAACAGATTAAAAAAAACAAAAAATTTTAGTCACAGAATTTAGTATCTAGTAATGAGACCATATGAAAATCGTTTTATCTCTCTAAATCTGTTTCCTGATTTATTGAAATGAAGGAGCTGATTCAAAAGATTATTCTGAAGCATTGATTTTTTTTTTTTTATTCCATAAACTTAAAAGGGATTTTTAATTAGACAAAGCTTTAGACGAAGCTGTAAATTCGTCATGTTAATACATGGGCACTTTTGGAGTTTTGCTGTACCCATGGCCTGCCATTCTTATGCCTGGAGCCACATCCCACTAGCATCTGGGCTGAAACTATCCTGTACTCGGATAATCCCTAATGCCTCACTAGCCTATGGTTTTATATGTATACCTAATTAAATTATGTAAACCTCAGTTTTTGTCTGCTTCTAAAGATGATTTCTAATATAACAAAGTAAAACACACTAATAGGAAATTAAGTAAGGAGGACAAGCTCAGAGGTCTCAGGCTAACTCCAATTTCTTCTTTTCTTATACAACCCTCTTAGGTGACACACATGAATGTTAAGTGTGATCTTCTCCATACCACTCACATGACTTTGTATTGTTACTCAATAATGACTCCAAAGGTGAAGTTTCAAGAGAAAAGGGAGGAGGAGAGGAGTGGTGGGGCGGTGCTTTACTGCACTTTCCAAATCTTCCCAGCTAATTGGTTGCCAATTTGATTATACCTAGGACAGGCTCTGACAGAAGGCATTAAAAGGACAAAGTAAAATAGTTCCTTTGTTCTGACTTTAGAAATGCTGAAAGGAAATTCCTGTTAAGAGCAGGTGATTAAACCAGGTTTATTGGAGGCCACTATGTGGCAATAGTCACTGATGATGCTTTGTTGCAATAAAATATTTCATTTTCCCATGTTTTGCACTCTCAACTTTCAAATAATATTAACGAGATTTATCAAAAATTTGTTAACTCCAAACTGACTGCCAGAATTCTATATGGAGACTTTTACAACTTGTTCTCTTACAGCAGTAAAACTCAAAGTTAGCCACCAAATATCCCTTAAGACAGAGTAGAATGCATTTGTATTTTGAGAGGCTGACCATATTGCTCCAAGTGTCTAATTACAAACATGAGATTTCTCCAAAGTCTCTCCTTCACCTTAAAAATTCATATGAATTTTGCCTTCTATTCAGAAATAAGCCTGAACTCATGTGAATTTCAACATAACATATGACATTATTTACCAATTATTTTAACTACCGCCATCAAAAATTTTAAGGAAGCATATGTAATTTGGAGTTTGTGTTTTCTTCTTATATTTTTCATCTATCTTTCTGAGTAAAATAGAAATGTTTCTCTTTCTTCTTGTGATACCTCTAAACTATTCTCATAGTAAATATTTAGCCCAGGAGATAGACTTCCCTCATTAATTATACGGCATGTTTTTCTGCATCTGAAATCCTATACCATTTCTAAATATGAAATTCATATGTCAACTCCATTATCCTTGCCAGAGAAACATAAGGATAAAAATTGTCTTTATATCTTCAGACTTCATAACTCTTAAATGTTTAGTATGATATCCTACACCTGTTGACAAGCCCAGAAATTATGTTTTGCTCCCAAAATCTGAAGTCTTGAAATATCTTGGGTAAGGTTCTAGGTGAGCAGAATGTGCAAAGGAACACTCATTTCTCTCCCTATATTCCTTTTACTTTCGTTTATACCACAAACCCATTCTTTCACTTCACAAATTATCCTTACTTTCCTTCTCCTCCTTTTATTTCATAAATGCATCACTGCCCTCTTCAGAGCACATATTTTTTTGTAAATTTTTTTCTACTCTACATTTTCCCTCTCTGATAGAAATCATCACATTTCCTTGTCTAATCAGTTATTACCCTGTTATACATAAATTAAGTAAATTTGATGGCAAAGATCTGCCAGGTGCTTTTGGTATCACAGAATTAAAGCCCCTATATAAATGTCTGCTATGATTTCTCTTACAGCATGAAAACACTTTAGGATATGTTTTATTGGCCCATTAATAAATGACTTGAGTGGTTAAGATATCTGGCTAGAAGCCCTGGTTCTTGCAAGCAAAAAGATGTGGTTTAATGGAACAATTTAACATACTTTAATGTCTCAGGACTGTAATAGTATGGGATAAAGGTAATTGAACTACTAAAAAGAAGAGACAAATGTAAATACAAAGAAATAAGATTAACTTTTGTGCATGTGGTGAGGAATTATATGATGGAATTTCAAACGTTGGCATTTTATAGGGTACCCGAATTAATCTCTTTAAACCTTTCCTTCTCAAAATCATTATCGTCTTTTACTGAGGCTAAGGAATCATAACATGGAGAAATTATCCTCCAAATGAAGCAGACAACAGGCCAGTATTAGGGAAATAGTGGTCAAAAACATTTTAAGGAATGTTAGGGCTTTTTGGATTATGACCCATTGTTGTAATAAGGCTATTGTGAAGTCATTGAAGACTTTGGGGGTTTCTAAAATTAAGTGCAGGTAGTTCCTAAGGACACCATGTTCTTAGGAAGTACAGGATCAAGTCTTGGCCATTGTTGTATCACTGCCATCTTCCACAGGGTTGCCTTGTAGTGCTTGTTTGCCAAATAAATGTTTGCCTTCTTCTCTGCCCAGTTTCAAAAAAAAAAAAAAAAAAAAAAAAGAAAGAAAGAAAAGAAAAGAAAAAGGAAAAAATAAGACAGGAGAATCAATAGAAGAAGAGAATCAAAATAGTATCTTGATCTTTGGCCATGCTAAGTTGGAGGATGAAGTTTGATGTAACATTTAGCCACCCTGACCTCAATAGCATTACTCCCAGAACTCTCACCTTCTTTGTCTCTCTTCCTTTCCTCCCCAGCTTGTTTCTAATGGCTGAACATTTAGATTCCCATCTCTTCAGCCTTCCTGATTCCTTTACACTCCTGCTTCTACCATCGAAGCCCAGACTAGAAGCTGAGGGTTGCTACAAATAACTACAAACCATAAGGGTTTGCAGTATTCACACTTAGCTGAACCCTCAGAGCAATCTCTAAAAATTTTGCTTTTTTTTTTCCAGCTTGTTCTCCCATTTCCCTCAATGACTTTCCTAAAGGTTCCTTTCCTTTATTTCTCTCCCTATACTCCCTATTCAAATTCCATCTTCCACACCATCAGTAAAAACTTGTCTCTTACTTCATATGAGTTCAGTTTAGCCATCATAGATTATCTTTTACCATGTTCATCCCACCAACTACAAATTGTTTGTATGTGTATATAATTGGCTTAAGTTCAGTACTAAAGGAGTTTGGTAGCCAAAAGAATCCCAATGTTTTGTTCAAGAGCATTTGCTATCTATGCAGAATTCCCTAGAGGAAATAGTAAAATGATTATAAAAATAGCAAAATTTCCTAAAACTTTACCAAATCCCCACTAATCTTTATAGCTACTGTCCCCAATTCTCTCTTTTCTTGTTCTCTAAAACTTTTAGCTTGTTTCTACTTCCCCATTTGGGTTAAGACTACCTCTCCTGGAATATCACCATGTACTTGAGTAA
This sequence comes from Choloepus didactylus, assembly GCF_015220235.1. Lineage (NCBI taxonomy): Eukaryota > Metazoa > Chordata > Mammalia > Pilosa > Megalonychidae > Choloepus > Choloepus didactylus. Next base: position 24,336,696 of record NC_051308.1, read on the forward strand.
TTCAGTTAGTGAGGATGACACTTCCAAACCACACTGCAAAGAATCCTTGAGGCAAGCCATGGAGCTGGCAGAAGTTTCTTCATATAGTGGAATGACAATAGGAAGATGTTATGAGTATTTAAGTTTCTCCATTCATGCTTAACTTTGACTTTCCTCCTGTTTGTTGAAGACAATTTGCCAGCTCCTTTCGACCAATCCCACCCTCTATTCCCATGACCACATGCCTTTCTACCTCTAAGAAATGACTCTTTCAGGATTCTTCTCTGAGCCCTCCATACTCAGAATATATAAAGAGTTTGCTAAACTCATAAATAAGAAAAAAATAGGCAAAATAATTGAACTGATATTTCACCAAAGATGGCAAAATGCACATGAAAAAATGCTCTATCTCAATAATCATAGGGAAATACACATAAAAACCACCATAAACACCACTACACACCTATTAGGGTGCCTAAAATTAAAAGGTCCGACCAAAATCGAGTGTAGGTGAGCATGGGGAGGAAGTGGAACTCTCTTACACTGCTGGTGGGAATGTAAAATGGTACAAAGAGTTTGGCAGTTTTTAAAAAGTTAAACATGCATGTTTTGAATGATTAAGCACCTTCCATCCTAGGTATTTAGCCTAGAGAAAATGAAAGCATATGTCCCTAAGTGGAGCTGTACACAAATGTTCAAATAACTTTTGTTGTAATAGCCAAAACCTGGAAGGAACCCAAATGTCCATCAGCAGATGACTAGATAAACAAATGGTGCTACTCAGCTCTAAAACAGGAAATCAACTATTGAGAAATACTACAGCATGGATATATCTCAAAATACTATGCTGAATGAAAGAAGCCAGACCAACAAGAGAGTACATACTGTATGACTCTACTGATACAAAATTTTAGAAAATAGGTCTGTGGTTGTCCAGGGACAGAGTGGGGTGAGGGACAAAGAGGGGCAAGAGGGAGGTATTACGAAAGTCAAGAGGAAACTTTTGAGAGGATAGATATGTTCATTCTCTTTATTGTGGTTATGGTCTCATGGATACACACATACATATATACACATATGGGTATATTTACATAATGCACATACATAGACATGCATATATGCCTATGTATGCATACATACACTAAACTTATCAAATAGCATACTTTAAATATTAACACTTCATTGTATGTCAATTATACCTCAATAAATCTTTAAAAAAATTTATGTACACTTGCTTCTCTGTTCATTTCTTAACCCATTAAAATTTTTTATATATATCCATATCACTTTAAACAGTTTCAATAAGATCTTCGATAATGTTTGAATTCCCAAAAAAACAAAACATTTTAAATCCTTGCTTTACTAGACATCTGTACTACATTTTATACTGTGATTATTCTCACTTCTTGAATTGCTTTACTTGGCTGGTTTCTGTGATACTGCACTCGTCCAGTTCTACTGAGATCTCTCTGAGTTATATCTGAGTAATATCTTTCTAGTTTTTAAGAAAGATACAGAATATCTTCCTTCTGTATGTACTCCCTTCCTTTTCTGACTTGTGTACTGTGGTTATTTACCGAGATTCCACTGACACATCATTTCAACCTAAACAATCTTCTTACGTATTCTCCTCAACTCTCATTGTTCCATCTGTCGCATTCATCCCAATCATCCCCACATCTACATTCCTTAGTATGAGACCTCTAATTTTCAGTTTTATTTCCAAATGCTTGATTGGCATCTCCTCTTTCATTTCCTGAAGAAAACCTGACATGACAAGTTAAAACTGAATTCACTGTCTTTACTTTTAAACAAAATCATCCTCCAGCACTAACAGCCCAGGTTTGAAGTATCATCACCTTCCTATCACCAGAGGAATCATCCTTGAGTTTTCCTTTTTCCTCACTACCCAGTTCCAGCCAATCACTTAGCTCTGCCAAATTTACATGCTCTCTCTATTGATTACTATCATATTCATGCCCTCCTTCTGTACTGACCCTATATTAGCTCCCCATTTCTTCTTTATATCACTGAAACAGTTTCCTAAGTAATCCCTCTGCTTCAAGTCATGCCATCTTCAAGTCCATATTCTATATAACAGCTGCCCATTTTATCTCCCTGCAAAAACCCTCTGCCTCTCTGAACCACAAGATGAAAACCAGATACCTTATCATGGCAATCAAAACCCAACTCTTCAAAAGTCTGGCTCTTATCTATCTTGTCAGCAAACATCTATATTTACTTTCTGCTGCAAATACTCTGCTCTGGCTATATCAAACAGTTTTTAGTTCTCCATACACACGGTGCTACATATTACTACCATGCCAACATTCCCATTATCCTTCCTGTCGGTAATGCTCTTTCATTTTCTACTTTTCTGGATAACTTCTACTTTTCTATTTAGATGAAGAATAGCTTTAACTACCCCCAAACCCTTGCTTTATTACTCATTACTTCAACCACACCACACTCACATCTGTTAGGTTCAGAAGTCATTTTCAGTGCTCCTAAAATATCTAAACCACTCTACTAGTTATTTAATTGTGATGTAATAAATTTTAGCATTTAATTATTTTTATTGGTAATATTTATTTCATCTTGGGTACTGTGATAATAGCTGTATAGTCAATTATTCCTCAAAACATCCCCTTGAATTAAGCATCCCCATTTTTTAAGGAATAATTTAAGAAATTGAAACTTAAAGGGGTTAATTAAATAACTTGACCAGTTGTTAGGTGGGGGGTATGAGATTTGAACTCTTGTCTATATAACTGTAGAAACTAAACTCTTAATCATTATTCTATACCCACTCTTCTTTCTTTCTCTCTCTCTCTCTCTCTTTCTTTCTTTCCCTCTCCATCATCTTCTCCCTCTCTTGTAAGTCAGAAATCAGATCTTCATCTTAGTAGCTCCAGTAATAGGGCCTAACACAGCTGACATTCAACAAGCATTTCTCCAGTGATGGGTCAATTTTGACTTCTAGTTCAATTTCTTTCCAAAGCATTATTTACTGCCATTAGAGTAAAATTGGAAAAAAAAAAAAACAAACTTTTATTAGGAACAACTCTGAAAACTTATCTGGTACAATTTGGTCACAGTTTCATATTAAGTAATGAAATTAATATCAATATTTCTGAAAAATTTCATACTTCACTGACTCCATTCATTCCTCAAACTTAAAAATGGAATAATATGGCATGGAACAATATGAAGAAATCCCAAATAAAATACATTCTGATAACTGGGAAGGGACTGAAAATATAATGGTTTCTGCTAGATTGGATCATGTTAAGAAGGATTAGCTGGTTGCAGAATTTGGGAATGGGTATAGAAATAAAGAGAGAGAGAGTCTGAGAAATTAACACTGAGAAAGGTTGGGTAAGACAATGTCTTAATATCTTAAGAAACATTCGAAAGGTCTAGCAAACTTCAAGGAAGTTTAAAAAAAACAAATTGACTCAACATGAAAGAATGATATGTGGTGATGTATAATGCCAATAGTGTTTGTGAATCCACATACTTTCCCCCAAAATCTTGAAGCAGTATGCCTTAACTGAGCTTGAAAGAGTTCAGAGATAAGAAATTTTGTGAGTTTTGAACATTGTTTTATCTTTGGTTCGAAGAAAATTTAATTTTGACCTGTAGTGAAAGCTGACAAAATGCATATAGCTATACATGCTTACTAAAAGGTACATTTCTTAAAAAGCAAGCCCATTGCATTGCAGAAGGTACAAATACAGGGCTAAAAGAATCAGCTGTTAATGTTAGAAAACTCAGGTCACTAGTATCTGTGATAGCTCCTCAACTTCTGAGAGCCTTGAAAGAATTTCTGCTCTTTTACAATTAATTTGTATTTTCATTTTTCATTATGACTACTTTTATTGATTATATGAGAGTTGAGAAAGGTAAGGTAAGCCATAACCATTGTCATTGACAAGTGTAATAGCAACTTCTTTTTAAGCCTCCCCTATATGATGATAATCCTTAATTTAAAATGGTTTTGGACTTGTTGAATACATGACCTTCAAATATAAAACTCCATTATTGACTTCCATAATGGAATCAAACCAACATTCCGAAGGAGAACAACTAAACATTATAGATACGATTTTTAAAAATTGAAAGCATTAAACTGTTTCCAATGAAACCTGGACTCAGGGACCAAAATCACAGAGAAGAGGAAAGCACATTTAGGTGAGTTTGACATGCTGCACCACTTTTCACTTATCTGTGTTTGCTGATTACAGTGTCTCCTGAATCAAGTAGCTGAGAGCTGTGCAGAAATCAGGGTCTAAAAAGTTAAGTAGTAGAGTGGAGTTTCCATAAATCTCTGCTTGCTGGGAAAACTAAAATTCAGGTTCAGGGCTGGCCAAGTAGGAGAGTCCCTGGTAAACATATCAAGCATTCAGTTGGAGTCCCTGTAGGACTAAACTCTAGAAGTTACGGCAAACTGGAAATAGTGAAACCTTTTCCAAGGTTGAAACTGAGCTTCAAATCAACTTTAAATCAATGGGCATAGAATTCTAGTTTGATAGGTTTTTGGGAGGAGGGGTTGTTCCTTTCAGTAACTGAAACATGTCTTTCCTATTGTTTTCTGGCTTCCATTGTTTTTTTGTTGAAGTCAGCATTCATTCATATTGTTCACCTGAAGGTGACTTTTTTCTTCTGACTGCTTTAATTTTTTTCTTTATCTTTGGTTTTCAGAAAGTCAACTATCATGGGTCTAGGTGAGGTTTTCTTTGCTCAGGATTCACTGAGCTTGAATCTCTCAGCTGATAGCATTCAACAAATACAGAAAGCTCTTGGCCACTATTTCTTCAAGCATTATTTCTGTTCCATTCTCTCTCCTCTTTCTTGATTTTTCTATCGACTTGCATTTAAGAGTGTTAATCCTGTCATCTTCTAGCCAGCTTTTAATCCTATCTAATTAGTTCTTGATTTAGTAGTTCAACAAAGTTCATTGATTCTTTTTTAAAGTCAGTCTGCTGAAATACTCTCTTTTCATTGATTTGCACATTTCTATTTTATTTAATATATTATTAATCACAGTTATTTTCAAAGTCCTTGCCTACTAATTCCAATATCTAGATCAGTTCTTGGTCTCTGTCTTTTGACTGTATTATCTTTTAATCACTAGTCACCTTTATCTGCCTCTTTGTAGGTTTAATAAGTTTTTATTGCATGCTATACTTGGAGAAGTTCTAACTTATGTTTTCTTCCTCTAAAAAATTTTTAGTTGTGTTCTAGCAGGTATTTAGATTATTGTTGAATCACCTTGATCCCACAAAGGCCTGGTTATAGTTTTATTAGGGCAAATCTATTTCAATTTTGTTCTTTCTCCTAGAATATCATCCCTTACATCTAGTGATTGTTCTTCACAGATCTCAACTTACTGTCCAAGATGTTCCCCAAGTTTTTTCACTCTCATTGGGACTAAACTCCAACATGTTCCCTAAACTGTGATTTTCAGAATCTACTCACATCTCAGTTTCTCAGAGACCTGTCCTCCTGACCCATGCCTCTGTGGACATTCAGCCAGGACTTTCACTAAGGAACTGAGGAGAATTTCCATATAGAATTCTATGGTTTTTCTCTGCATACCCTCCTCTTTGCTTCTGTGCCTCCCAAATCTCAGCTACCTTGGCAGCTCCCAACTTTTTGGCTATCCCTCTTCTGCCTAGTGAGAATGCAGCTCCATTCCTGAGCTCAACCTCCCTATGCTTTTGCTGTAAAAAAAAATGTTCCCAAGGAAAGAATTGGGAAAAACAAGCTCATCTTCTATGCCTCCTGTCACTCAAAGATTGCAGCCCATTTGTTTACTGTTTATAACTGTAAATATTACTTTATATATTTTGACTTAGTTTCAGAGTTATTTAAAGTAAAAGGGTAAGTGTGCTACTAGCTAACTCTCTTGGCTGTAAACAGTCTCTTTTAATAATTGAATAAATTAACAAATCCTAGGCTAATCCTGTGAATTAAAAAAAATAACTTAAAATGTAGAATTTCAAAACGTATTTCAGCTCTAGTTTATCTCTTTGTTTTGGATGAACTTCCAAAGTGAAATACAATTTGGGTTCTGATTTTTGGCATCTTATAAATTAGCATTGCCCCTAGTTTGGTTCATTCTCAAATCTAATATTTCCTGTTTATATTTTCCTCTAACTTTCTAAATCTGCTGGACACCAAGCTCAGAACCAAACACTGTACTGCAACCCAGCATAGATCCACTTTTCAAGACATTTGGGCCAGCTGTGTTCAAACCGTTAAGTTTTGTAGCTTGTTCAGTACAAAGACGCAATTTACATATATCTTGCCCATAATGATAATGGGAAGATTGTCTGGAATTGGGAAGCACCGTATTTTTATCATTGACTTTACCTAAGAGTTTAGGGGCTATTTACAAAGAGAAATGAGGTTAGTCTGATATTTTTGCAAAATGCTAGCTGTTTGCTTTTCTTTTATAACTACTCAAATTATTCTATGATCTTTTCTAGAATATTGTTGCCAGGGGTCAAGTAGATACCAAAATCAAACTTTTGTTTTTGTTTTTTGAAAACTAGAATTTTTCTGGCCCTGTGTCTACTTTATATGGGCTCACCACTTTTTATGGGCTCACTACATCTTTATTGAAGGTACAGCTGTCTCCATAGGCAAATAGGAATCCTGTGTCATGAAAAAGATACTGTTACATTTGAATTCATGTTCCTTTTACTACTGTATAATGGGCAATTTATTTAATTCCTTAAATTCTTGCCTTTCTCCTTTATTAAATGGGGGATAAAATATTTGTTTGAATGTTTGCTTTGAAGCTTAGGGAAAAAGATGAGGCAGCTAACATATTGCTACCTGAGATGTGTCCAAACAGGATAGTTACTATATTAATGTTATTTTCATTCCAGGACCATGCATGTAATTCACCAGACCCTGAATAATTGAATTAAAGTAGCCACATACTTTGTCACTAACTGTTTTCCATATTATGACCTCAATTCTCTCTAAATATCATTTAGTTTCTTCTCCACTATATAAAGATTGTTCTACTTCTGTATATCTATTCTCTTAACATTCCTAATTTTTCAAAGAGCAGCTCTTTTCCTGTTCGTCTTGAGCCAAACAGAATTAACAAAATCATTTTGATGCCTTTACTATGTTGTTAAAAGTTTCAGTTCATCCTGTGCTCTAACAACTTTTCCTTTTCTTCTCCTCCTCTTCCTTTCCCTTGTCTTCCTTCTTTTTCTTTTTCTTTTTTATAATGACCATTATCACGTGTGTCCTTCCTTATGGGATTCTCCCACCGAATTTCCTTACATGTTCTTTTTAAAAATAGGGGTAGCTCTTTGCATCTCCATGTTTTCCTTATTTGGTTAGCTCATAATAGTATAGTAAGAAGTTAATGTTATTATTTGGAGCTTCTCATTCCTTTTGAATTATAGATGAGCTTTAAAATCCTCAGGTAGTAAGATCATACCTTTAATTTTCTGATTTAAAAAATTAAGTGGGTGAGTGTGTCTGTGTATGTTCGTTTGTGTGTGTATGCCTGTGTCTTTTTCATGAATGCTTTTCTTATTGTCTTTCTTTCACTCTTGTGAAATTGTCTTGCAATTCCTAGGGATTGAAAACCAAACGTACTCTACTACCTTGTTCTACATAAAGGAACTTTTTCATTAAATGTCAAAAAACGGACGCACCAGTCCCCTCGGTACAGGAGGTTTCCAATAGGGTAGTATATTAAAACTGAGCTGGGTTTCTCCTCTCATCAATAAGTTGTGTCCAAAGAATTGACTTCCTTCCAGTTCTCTAAGCAGTCCAGGAAAACCAAGCCAGAAAACAGAACTAAACTAACCAACAAAAATCTGCCCTTGGAGCACCAGAGGCACAATTTGGGAACACGTGTAGCCGTGCTTGGTGGGTGAGGCTCTCTGTCGAGCTTCCTCTGCCTTTAGAGAGCGCACCCTCAGGGTGCTCTGGGATCTCCCACAGCTCGGACTGAGAGACAAGGAGCGGAGCAAGCACTCAGGAGTTGAGCGAGTCTCCCGCGACGCAACTGGGCATGCTCAGAAGCCGGGCAGGTTTGGGTCTCAACCAGGCGGCTTGTGCATTACACCAGCGTTAGCAGCACTGGGAGGAGGAGGAGGAGAGAGAGGAAGAAGGGTAGGAGGAGCGGCCAGCAATAGCCACGATCGCCACCACCAGGCAGAGGAAGAGTTTTGGGGCAGGAAAAGACCTTTCTTCCACTTACAGCGCCTTGTGTCTTTTGGGAGGAAAAAAAAAAAAGCATACCAGCAGATAAAGGAGGAGACGGAAAGAAAAAGAAGAGGAGGAAGAAAAGCGTGTGTGTGCAGGGGGAGACAGAGGGACAAAAGAACGTGAGAAGAAAGGGCCGGAGTGTGCAAAGGGAGCCCGAGGCGCGGGGGCGGTAGTGCGGAGCCGCGAGCGCTGTCGCTTGGGCAGGTGCCGCCGCCGCTGCCGGGAGGCGGCATGTGACGCGCGGCCTCAGCTGCCGGCGGGCGGAACGCTCTCGGACCCGGGAGTGCACACCCGGGGCAACTCCGTGCCAACCCGAAATCCCGCGCACCTCGTCGGTTTGCTGTAGCTGTAGCAGCCCTTCTGGAAAGACCCGCGATGAACCTAAGGGCGGCTCCGGGCAGAGGCGCGCGTTCCTAGGACATTCGCTCTCTAAAAGCCGACCAGGAGACGCGAAGGCACGGTAAACCCGGAGCCCCCCCGTCTGTCAAGGAACCGCGAAGGAACGCTGTGAGACGGCCACCTGGAGCGCAGCTGCCAGGTAAGGACGGCGCCCGCCACCCGGGTGCTGGGCAAAGCGGGTGGCGGTAGCGGCTGACCTGGTTTCTTGCCTTATCGCGTTGCGAAAGGAGGAAAAAGTTTTTTAGCGCCGGTAGTTTAAAGAGGGGACTGGAAAGGACATGAGAAGCTCCTCTGTTAGTTTTGGGCCTGGGGGGTGTGGGGAGCGGGGCTCGAACCTCGACAGCGCGAGCTGGTGCAAAGTTGGGGCTCCCGAGTTAAGGGTGGTGGATCCCGGGGTGACATCAAGTGCCGGGAAAGGGACCGGAGTGATGCGAGCTGTGGTCGCGGCAGAGCCGGGGATGCCCCATCTTCTTCTCCTCCTCTTTGATTATGTCTCCCCCAATACCCAATCAAAGCACCAAGTGTCAGGGCAAGAAAGGCTGCTCCGCGCAGTGTGTGCTTGCGTGTGCGCCCCGCCGCCACATTTGATTTCCTACTATTTTAAAGAAGGCTAAGGCAGAGACCGGCTCATTTCGCTGCAGGGCCTCTTGTTCATATTGCATTTGAGGGGACAAAGAGGCAAATTTGGCACTTAGAGTAACACCTGAGCGAAGGTTACACAGCTTCGGTGCGCGTCTTTACTGACCCCGAGAGTTTAAACTAGCGAAGCAGCGTTGACTGCACCAGATCCCTTATCTGGAACCCTTTCCCAGCGCAGCCTCTTTACGGCAGCGTTAATTTCTGCGTGTTTTTAAACCGGCGGGGGCGGGTGGTAGGCAGTTAACTCGTGCAGCAACATTCAGTTGCCTGCCCGGCGCTCTGCGTGTTGGGATTGTGAACCTGTTCTGCATGCTTGTGCGTGTGTGCGACGCTCCTTACACGCGGGTTGAAAGTGGTAGAGGAAGCAGGGGTTTGCGAGTTGCATCCATATGGACAGATTTCAAGAATGCATGGGGTCATTTGTCTGCAAGTGTTATTTGAACCTCTCGGGTGGCTATAAGGATATGTTTCCCTCCCACCGCAGGTATTTGCAATGTGCAAGGATGGCTCTCCTCCTTAGCAGGGAGAGGTATTTATCAGAGTGATTATGTTAAGGACACAGGTTATTTCACTTTATACTTTTTAAGGAAGGATCTTTCATCTCTCTCTTGGCTTCTTAGTTCCGTCTAGACGTATAATCAAATCCCTCATTTTGGCGCTCTTTCGATGTTACTGTTTGAAAAATGTTTTTTTTAAATGTGTTTAATGATTATACAGTCCCCGATAATTTTTATATTATATTATAACACATAAACCATTTATCACAAGTCTTTGTATTTAAAACAATGCCTATGTATTTACTTAAGAGAGATACCCTGCTTAAAAATATACACTTCAGAGATGGGAGAGCTCAACCTACAACAAATTCATGCAGGTAGGTAGGATTGTAATGGAAGCATATTAATAAAAAATCTGAAAATGGCTTTCCATTCCAAATATCATAGGATAGATACTGTGTGGGATGCACCCTCTTGTTATAAGAGCCGGTATTGTGAGGTATAAATGTAGGTAGAACATGCCTGGAGTCTCTAATGTGTGTTCCAGCATGCAACAGTAATGTGATTTGGCTCGTGTACTCTTAGCTCTGAATAACCTATCTTCAGATTTTGTTTACTTGGTTTGTCTCAATTAGCTTAATATATAATTAGCTGTTGTTGAGTTAGAGAGCACTTTATTTCTGAAATTGTTTCCATATGGAAATATAACTTTAGCTTAAATTACTAATTTAAATTTAATTAAATTGCAATTCTGATTTAGACTGTTTTCTGTAGGGTGTTTCTAAGTACTGACTTCTTGTTTGGGGTGATGCAGTCAGATTGTATTTAGCATGAATTAGATGCATTAAACACTGTTGTTTTTAAAAATAATGGCAAATATTATTCAAATGGACCTGAAATTTGAAAAAGAAAATCAGAAAGTAAATTTTAAAGAAAACTGGCTAAGTAAATCTTTTGCATTGAAATTGTAAGAGAAAAGTGTACTTCAGCAAAGAGAAGCATGTGTGGAATTGCTCAAGATTTAGAGAAAGGCTGAGAGTTTTATAATAAGAGTAGCTCTGTATTAAACCTACATTTAAACTTATTTAGGAAACATTCATCTAAAGTTTAGGAAAGGTATGACTATTCATTATTCTTTTTCTTCCAGAGGAAAAAAATAAAATGTCATTTTTAAAGTATTATTTACTTCTAAAGATTATTTAGGCATGCTTAAAAGTTCTTTAGAGTGTATCTTCTCATTTTCTTTTCCTTATTATAAAAACAAGTGGATTATTTTCGTACAAAAAGAAAATTTGCTTTTTATTTTACTCTATGGCATGTGAAAATATGGACTTCATTTAATGTTAGTTTAGCTTTTCATTACAGGCAACCTGTTGAAAATGAGCCTGGAAAAATGTGAAATTGGCAGAAATAGAATTGCTTGGATCCAAACCAGTAATTTGAATAAACAGAAAATTAAACGATATGATTAAAAGCAAAGTTGCCTTTTGTATATGAAAATTATAAGGTAATAAATTTCTTTCAGATTTTCACCTAAAATTTCCTCTGTAATTTCCTGAGCCAACATATTGTTCTTGCCTGATGTTAACATTGGCAGAATTAGTTGCTTACCCCTAAATGGCCCGGACGTTTTCAGTGTAAGTATTAAGAAACTGGGTCTTGTTTGCTGTGCAGGGAAGTTTATATTGAGAACAGCTGTGGTGTAGTGGCACTTCAGATGATGAGATGAATGAACCGTGAATCATAGGAAGATGGAGACTCTGATCGGTCTGCAGAGAAATACATCTGTCCTTCACTTATGAAATCTAATTTTATGTTAAACATATTATGACTAATAGCATTATTCTCACATTGTGATTTTGAAGTATCTGTGAGTAATTGGAAATATTTACTTCATACAATGCATTTGTGACTTTGAAATATGTTTTCTTTATAGAAGAATATGAATAAGATATATACGGTTCCAATAAAAAAAGTTACTCAAATTCTTCCACCTTGTTGACTTTAAAAAAATCAATCAACATAATGAAGTGCTTAATAGAGTACTTTCATTGATATGATGTCATCAAAGTGCTTTGGAATCCCTATCCTGCAATTCTTATCCTTTGGGATATAATTTCAACCTCATTGGAAAGTTCTGATTTGGGGTAAAAATTATGAAGAAATTATCTCGTCAATCTGACAAGAGACAAAGCCAGTCAAATTACACGTTAATTTCTGGTGTCTTCCAGATCGTATCTTGTCCTTTAAGGAAATAGTCCTTGTTCAGATTGATTTCAGAGCAGATTCCCTATCCTAAGTCATAAAATCATTGTACTTCGCCCTCCACCGGCACTCCACGTAAAGGCTGAGCAGGTGAGAAAAGCGCGCCATTAAAGTTGTAGAAATAGCACCTGGAGGGCTCTGTTAGAATTCTACATTCCCTAAATGTTGCATATTCTGCTGTATGCATCTCAGTTAGCATTGTCTTCAAACAATGAAACAAGAATAGTTTTTTTTTTTTTTTTTTTTGCAGTGAAGCTATTGAAAATAATGAATCACATTGTGTCTTATATTAAAACTCCTGAAGCAATCCCTACCCCACCCCACCCCCACACCACCCATTGTAGGAATGGAGATAATAGCATTTACCCTGTCCAAATCACAAGATGGTTTTGAGGGTCAAATGACATAATGCATGTGGAAGTGCTTTTTTGAACAAACTCTAAAGCACTATGAAAATGCAAGGCGTGATTTGAACCCACACCCACCCCAGCATTTCTTGATGTGGAGCAGAGAGAGCCAGTGTGTAGGTGTCCCTCTGGCTTCATAGTTGGATGCTGTGTTTTCCTTTTTGTCTAGAAGTTTGGCATCTTGCAGAGTCCCCAAGCATCTGGCTGGCTCTTCCCTTCAGGCTGGCAATTTGTGTTCTCCCACCTGTTGAAACTTCCTGCTCATGCCTTCTTGGGGGCCAAGTACTCTGGCTGATGTTCACCTTCTTAGATCTTCATGGCTGAGGCTGCAGCTGCTGCCTGCCACATTGACAGACCTGGAATCTGCTAGCTATGACAGGAAGCAAATTGAAGGAATTATTTGAGCCACTGCCATCTTCTCCTCACCAATTGTGCCAGCTTATCCTGCAGCCAAGGAGAATATGAACAGTTTGAGAGGAAACAATGGTAGAAAAAAACTACTGAATAGAAACTAGACAAACAGTAGCAAGTAGATGCATCCTGGACTGTTCCTGTGAGCCCTTGCCTTCCCCAGCCCTGCTCAGCATGAGACTTTGGGCCCTGGCCTTCCTGATTCTTCAGCCAGAGCAGACTGCAAATGAAGGGAGTCCAAGATTGGTTAACCTGCCTTAAGTCTAGTTAGCTCTAGTAATTTCCATGCCCATCTAGACTCAGTTTCTTTAATTCCTATCATATTTGCCATTTCTGAGGAGTAGACTCCTCTTGTGTTTTCAATTTGCATTTTCAGTATTGAACTAAATTCCTGTTGGAAAAACTTTAGCTATGACCTTGACAGCATTGCTCTTGCCAAGAACTTCTCTCCAGGAGCAAGGACTTCTCCCCATTCTATCTATTCTCAGCTTCTGATTCATCCCCAATGTGGACAAACCTCCCGGAACTCTAAGGCACAGCCACCCTCTGACAGTGTATCATTTCTGCCTGGAGACTTGTGCTGCCAAGTTCCTCTTGACAAATAAAATCTCCTTGTCTCTCGTTGGCAGGATCAAATCACAGTTCTCCACACCCCTTCTGGCCACTGTAATTTGAGTTGCTGACTATCCACTACAGAATTAATCCTTCATTAGGTCATTTGTTCTAGCCCAACCTGCCTATTTCCTGTCCCCACTGTTCCCTTGAAATCCGGCATACAGCTAAGCCATGAAATTATCTACCTTCAGTCACCTCTACCACAGGAAGTGGTACTAGCTTAGCTATCCCAGGTCAGGCATGAGATACTCCAACTGGGGCTGCGCAGACAAAATTCAGGTGAGTTTAAACAAAAGCAACACAGTATCAACCTGTTTCAGAGAGGATGTGTCTGAACTGCAGAGGACCTTGCATTTGGGGTTGCTAGGTACTCTGAGGTTTCTCTGCTGAAATCTTTCTAATTTATCACAGGTAGCTATGGCCATGGAATTAATATTCATAAAAAAATAAGCTGTCTGTAAACCATGGGAAAAAGGATATGCTGACAACCTTTGTCTACATTTTTAACTTGTCTCTTTGGAGTGTATTCGCTCCTCACTAGAATTGCCTGTGGGATCGATCCAGACTGGAGAGATTTCTGGTGTTATGAACTGAGTTGTGTCTTCTAGAAAGACATGTTCGAGTCCTAACCCCTGTTCCTGTGAATGTGATCCTATTTGGAAATAGATGAAGATATACTTAGTTAAGATGAGGACAGACTGGATTAGGATGGGTCCTAATGCCATATAGCTGGTGTCCTTAGGAGAGGAAATTTGGACGCAGCCAGTAGGAGGCAGACATGAAGAAGATGGCCATGTGAGGGAGGCAGAGACTGAGTTATGTCACAGATTGCTGGCAAGCCACCGCCAGAACCCTAGGGACTGCAGAGGGAGCATGGCCTGCAGACGCCTTGATTTCAGAACACTAACTTCCAAAACTGTTAGACAAGAAGTTGCTGTTTCAAGCTATCCGGTTTGTGGTACTTTATTATGACACATAGTGCAAACTAGGACATCTGGTTACTCCTCACTAAGCACCAGTCCTTGTCACAGACATTTGAAATTTTTTCAAGTCTTCAAGTCATCTCCATTGGATCTCAATCTAGTGTTATTTAATAGACTCAGAATCCATAAAAATTTCAGGTATTATTGAGTTCTGTGTTTTAAATGTATGTATATATGTATATTCACACACACAGAATTATATCTATATTAATTGATATGTATATATAGTCATTCATAGTAATTGAACTCCAATTTTTTGTGACTTTGAATTTTCTTAGTGCAAAATTGTCTAAAAGCACAACTTCTATCATGTGGAGATCTCTCAGATCATTTACATTGAAAAGAGATTCTCATACACAAAATGGATGAGATGTATTCTCCTGTCCTCTCTGTTTGTTTTTTCTCACATACAAAATAATATGTGCTACATGCATTACCTTTTGTGAAGGGAGAGGTGAAAGGGAACTTTGGAATTGTCATGATGTTTCTTTTTCCTCTCCTTAGTCCAAATCCTTTCCATCATGCAAGGGCCAGTCAGCTTTCTCCAGCTTTCCTTGACCGCAGCCATCACTCTGCTTTTTCTGTGATAAATTACCTAATATGCTTAATTAATTTGATTATTAGAAGCTGAAAACTTATCTGACTAAGCAACTAAAGTTATATTTCTCTCCTCTGAATTTTGGTTGTACTTACTATCTTTAATATTAAATTTGAAACTCATGGATAACCCAAGTTGTGTTTATTTAGATTCTGTCCAGTGAAGTTAACTTCATGAGCTAGAGTTTATAATAAATAGATTTTTAATGAATACTTGTTTGATTTGAGTGAATCTGAATATATTGACATATATTATACATGTGTGTATGTGTCTGTATATATGTGTTTGTGTGTATATATATATATATGTAATGTGTGTGTGCATGTCTAACATAGTATATCTCTGTAGTAACTCTCTCCCGTTAGCATTATCTAATGCACAGGCACTATGACATTCTGTTTTAAATACATAGGAAGAGTGAGTCAGGGTCCCTGCCCTCCAGGAGCATATGATCGACATGAGATAAGAGCAGTTCAAAAAAATCTCAGCTGTAATAGGATATGAGATGTCATCATTGAACAACTTTTTACTTTGTGATCCCCCTTGGTGATCTTCCAAATGCACAGTCTGAGTACTTTGAGAACCTTAATGTTTACAAAGTGATCCGTTCCATTTTCAGAGAGCAGTGAGAAGCAGATCTTACTTACGTTGAGCCAGAAAGCTAATTCTTATCTACTGTGCTTGTTTGCCTTCTTAATAATTCTGAGAATTATAAGAATATTTCTGATCCTTCTTCCATAAGAAAACTACTAAAATTTGAAAGTTTAAAGTCATTTCAACCTTGTCTTCCTTGTCTTGTGTCACTTGTACATTTTCATTTTCATCCTTACTCTTTTATACTCGGTGAGTGGCATTCACAACCCCTAATCTTATTACCCTCTGATTCTAAGCCTTTGCCTCCAGGCTTACATCCTCACAAGGCTCACAGAAACCACTTTTCCAAAGGTCATTGGTAACCTCTTAGTTATAAAATGAGTGATCCTTCCTCAGGTATCATCACCTTTAATCTCTCAGCAACATCTTTAACTTCTCTTAATTCTCAAAGCATTGTACTTCCCCGGTTCTCCTCTCCCCTGTTTCCTTTTCCTCTTTCCAATTTCCCCACCCTATCTCCTGCTCAAAGTGAGGCTCTCCAAGAATTTTTCATTGGTTGTCTCTCACATTTTTCTCCCTTTCTCTCCTTTTGTAAATCCACCTGTTTTCAAGGTTTCAACTCCCTTTCAATGTGGATCATATTCATTTATTTTTTTTATCTCCAAGCCTGACTCGGCTTCTGCAATGAGCATATTTACCTGCTTGTTGGATATATGGCACGGCCTTTGTATGCTTCCTCCTATATCTGTTCCTTTCCTAAAATTTCCTATTTCTGTGAATAGCATGGCCATCCTACAGCTCAAAATTTCTGAGTACTCTTGATTTATTCTCTTCCCTTGCCTCCTACATTTAGTCAGATACCAAATTCTAATAATTTACCGAGTCGTATCTCAAACCTCTCTTCTTTTTCTTTCCTACTCCCAATACCTTAATGGTTCTCAAACTTTAATGTGCATTCAAATCTCATAGGAATTTTGTTAAAATGCAGATTTTGATCCATTATTTTGCAGTGGAGCATTTCTACCAAGCTCCCAGGTATTGAAGATGCTGATGGTCGGTCCTCAGACCACATGTAGTAGAAGTGCCTTAAGTCGTACCTTTATAACTCTCTCTGAGCTTCTCAGATGATGTCAGGGACTATACTTTTTCCTTCCAGTCCATTCTATACTGATTAATCTTATTGAAGACCAAACCTGATAATTTTTCTCCTAGCTCAGTAACTTTCTTTATTCCCTTTTATTACCCATTGAACAAAGACTTACACCAGAATTCAGTTGTTCCATGGCTTGCCTTTACATTTTCATTTTCACATTTTAAGATTACCCTTCACTTTACCTTCAGTACTTGCTGTTATGTTTATTCTCTGCCATTTTCTTGACTTCACATATTTTCTCATGCATCTTAGAATGCTCTTTCTTCCATATCTTCATGAATTCAGATTTCAGCAGTTTGTCAAGGACTGCTTGAAAAGACACTCCTCTGTGAATAAATCTTTGAGTAGTTTATCTGAATCTTGGTTAGACACTGATTGCATTCACTCTTGTATTTCTTTTTGCACATTCACTGTTTCAAATACCATATAGTGAAGTCCTTGAAGTTAAGATGCCATGTGCAATTTGTCTTTAATTTCCCTAAAGCATCCAGCATAGAATCTTCCCCATAAACATTTAATATATTCATTGACATATAAAATATGTTGATATAGTGTTTTTTGCTGTTTCCCTCACTATAAAAATAATATATATTACACAAAATTCAAACATTACAGAAATCTGTAATGTAGAAAACAAAAGTCCACCATGACTTAACGCCCCTAAAGATAATAGGGTTAACATTTAATTCACAGTTCTCTGATATTTTTCTTTGTATATCCTAACATTTACTTTATATAAAACTGGGATTATAACAGACTGTTGTAACTTGACTTTAAATGTAAATCTGCCTTATTATTTTAAAAATCTACAGTGTGTTCCAAAAGATTAACTTATGTAACTAAATAAAAATATAAAAAGCAATCCACTCAAAATAGTTCAGCAGTATAGAAATATGTTTGTTTTGAATTTCTAATCAGTTAATCACATCATTATTCTGTACTTCCTCTTCACCTAGGATTGTGCTATACACTTTGGTTTGTAAGAGTAAGACACAAATTGTGCCCCAGAAGTTGTAAGCTATTCTCATATATTCAGGCTAATCTTGGGTGATAGATCCATGAAGAGATAGTTATCACTCATCTTTGATACCAGATTAAAATCAAAATGCTTGATGACATGTATTCTCAGATTGCTGAATTTCTGTTGAAATTTCAGCTTTCAAAATCTTTAGATTTGTAAAAGACAGGTGACTCATTTTTTAATTCTGCATGTGTATATGTTTATATTTTTATCATAATATGCACACTAGTTTTGTTTATTGAATGAATACAAACTTGGGGAAAAACACAGATAATCTTTAACAAAAAATTAACAGAATCCTTTTATGTATTAAACAAAGCTACAACTTTGAGAGAAGCAATGTGAAAAACAAAAGTAAAACATCATCTGAGCTGTGTTTTTGAATGTCAATAATTGAAGGCACAATATAAGACTTTTATTGAAAATAAATATTTATTATTGCTACCCTATTTGTAATTTTTCAGAAAATTAATTTTCTGGTAGAATTCTGGAAGATTGTTTCCTTTGTAGAAGGAAGGCAGAGGTATCTTTGACAAACCTAGGTTTGTCTGCAAAACTTGCCATGTTTGTGGAGAAGAAATTGCAAACTAGAACACCAGATGATAAGGGGCTACAGCTTTGAAATAGTATCAGACTTTTGCTGTATAGGTTAGAGAAATTATATAAAGACTAGTATATCATAAATATATATAAATATTATATAATTATATTATGTAATAGAGCCACTGAAAACATTAGCCATCATTTATTTGATATCTCTTTCTTAAGATGTCATATAATTTTTTTTTTAGAATTTAGTACCAGTAAAAAGTGAACCTCTTTTGGAATAAAGGAAGCAATTATCAGATAATGAAATTAAGCCATCTTTTTTTTTTTTTTCTATTTTCATATTGGCCACTAGGAAGCTCAGACCTAAAAATAATACTCAAACACAGTAGCCAGATATGCCCAGTTATTAAGGTAAAAAAATAAATAAATAAACAAGAGAGTGAAAAAAAATAAACTGAAAATAAATAATAAAATAAATAATATTTTTAAAGCAAATCTAATGAGACAAAGAAGTGTGTTGAGATCAAGGCCTCTTTGGAGGCTCAAAAAATATAGCATCAACCATGGACAAAGGAAGTAATTTCTAGGTCAATGCAGAATATCCTGAAGAACATCAGTTTAATAACAGTGATTATGATGACAATAATTGCTGATATTTTGTAAAGATTATTATTTTCAGACAATCTCTCATTCAATCAGCAACTCTTTAATTTGTGATTGTTATTATACGCTTTTACACGGAAAAGGAAACTGAAACTTATTGAGATAAGGAACTTGCCCAGTTTAATCAGCTAAAAGGGAAAGAAGGTTAATGAATCCAGGTCTTATGCATTATCTTGCTTTTCAATTCTTTGGCATAATATATAGACATGTGTTCCTCACCAGAAACAAGGAACTGGAAAGGAAAGAACAACGCAGGGATCTAGGCTTGAAGAGAATATTAAGAAGTAGATTCTGGGAGGGATTAACATATTTCTACAATCTTGGGGACAGGCTAGTCCTGGTTAAATCATTGATGAAATTCTGCCCTAGCCATGTCAAGCCTCAGTTCATATCAGTCTGGGAAAAAAACTGGTATTCAGGTCAGAAGGCTGTGCCATGTCATGTAATCTGTTGCCCGTCTCCAGCTCCTTCATGGAAAGGAATCTGTGTTCCATGACACTTTCCTGAACCTCATAACTCCTACTTCCCACCTTGTATTTTCCGTGTGTTCCTCTCTTCAAGATGTTTTCCCTTTGACTATGATGTGTTTCCTTTCCCTTTTTCAAAGCACCTTTCCTTAGTCCAGCAACTTTTCAATTTTTTATTCTATGTTTTATCTTTTCTTTATTCCTAAATTTCTCTTTCCATCTTTCTTTTTGTTTTCCAGTCCTATGTAACATAGACACTCTATCACTCTTTGGGATTTATCACCTGATGCTATCCATTCACTTTTTGGAATTTATCATCTGACGGTATCCATTCACTCTTTGGAACTTGTCACCTGATGCTACACATTAACACACTCATTGACAAAGTTAAAATTCCCCACCCAGTTATCTTCCATCTTGAGCTCTCCACAGCATTTCCCCTCCTTTCCCTACCTGTGGTTCTCCTTCATTCCTTGACTTCTGAGATGATGACTTCTCATGGCTTCCCCACCTCTCTAATTCTCCTTTTCAGTCTCCTTCACCAGTTCTTCTTCCTTTACCTTAAATGTACACTCTTAATAACATCATCAAATTTAGACTTTAAAGGGATGTTTGAGATTATCTAATTTGGGCTCTTAATTTATATGTGAGGAACTGAGATCCCAAAGTTTGAGTGATTCATCCAAGGCCACAAAATTAATAAGCCTGGATCTTTTGACCCTTTTGACTCTCTGCGTAGGCTTCTCTATTCTTTCATGCTAATTCACTTCCCACGGATCAGCTCTCCTCTTTTCTCATTCTACATTCTCTCTCTTGGTGATCTCATCTATGCTCATGGCTTCAAGTGTTAGTAGACACAGAAATCTCTTGTCTCAGCCTCTTCGTCTGAGGTCTAGGTATCCATTTATGGCACACTATTAGACATTTCCACAAAGTATATCAACAAGGCACCTCTAATGTACCACTGTATTTGGACATTGGAACCCATTACTTTGTCTCCAGAATATACTAGTCCTCGTAAGTTTCCTATATCGTTTTATTGCATCATAATCATCCTAGCATCTCAGACTTGAACCCTTTTGATTCTTCATTTCCTTCCCTACCCTCACTATTTACATGCAGTCCTAAATCCTTTTGGGTTTCCCTGAACTGTCTCACATCCATCTCTTCCCTTCTATAAACTGCTACCACTTCCTTGATTCAGGTCTTTTCTTATCTATGCCTTGGATGGGTGCTGTAGCATTTACTTGTCTCCTGCTTCCAGACTCTTTTTGCTTTCATCTATTCTACAATGAGATCAAAGTCATTTACAGTTTTACTTCTACCTAACTTTGAGTTCCAGCTCCCTTTGCTACCTCCGCTATGGCACTGTGTAGCCGCATCAGCCTACCTGGGGTTCCTTGGATGTACCCATAACTCTCCTGCTGGTAGATTTCTCTAGAGACCCTTCACAGTTTGAAATGTGCTCTCTCTAGCTTTGGCTATAGCAGTCCTACAAATATTTATAGTAGTATTACAAATATTATGAGTCAGTCTTTCCTAAGGAAATTCATCTTTTCAATCTTCATGCACCTTTTAGTATATTATTTTCATATCTATTATAATATTTACCACACTTGTTTGTATTAGCATGAATTATGTAAATAACATTCTTTTTCGTTAGATTTTAAGTATCTACTTAGGAGCCACCCATTATTTATTTCTCTATGCCCAGTACTTTACACACTGTAGAAGCTCACTGAATGGAATCATGCTTTAGACCCCTGTGAGGACAGAGATTATTATCTGCTTTACTTACTGATAGGTCTTAACAGCCTAAAACAATGCTCGGCCCATAACAGACTCTCAGTATGTATTTGTTGTTGAGTGAGTTCCTTCTTATTATTCCTTCTGGGGGATAAAAGGAATCTGGGTTTCACAGTTTTCAATGTATCTTGATAATGATAAAATATTTAAAATATTAGGGAACAGTAAGCTGTACATGATGAGTGTCATGCAGAACATAATAGAATTATTCTGATTCAGACTCAGAGCTTCACTTGACTAGATGATTGTATAGTTATACAATTATAGTGGTGACCCTTACTTTTTTTAGAAGGGTGGTCCTTTCAGAAAACACCTACCAAATTATGACAGCTCTCATCAGCTAGTTCCAATGGCCAATACTTGGCCAGTAGTCATTATTGGTTGATCATCAGCTGCCACAAGTAGCTAGATCTTCTGAGGACTTCCTAGTAACCACTGGAAAGTGTTCTATCACAGGGATTTAGGTGCTGTTTCTAAAACCATGATCCAGGATTTTATAAACCAGAATCATTTGGGGAAGTTGTTAAAAATGCAGTCTTGGAATTCAAACTAGAGCAGCTGAATCAGAATGGGGGAGGGTCTATTAATCAGCATTTTAAATAAATCCTTCAGGTGCTACTTATGCTTGCTAAACTGTAAAGGCCCACCTATTGAAGAATAACCAAAAAAGGGGGGTGGGGTGTACATGGGGAGACATTTTCTATTTTCTCTGATTTAATAGCCTGGATTGGCAAGGGGTACATTATCTGAGGCCATTCGCTTTGGTAAGATGAATCATATTCAATTTAGGGTGTTTTTTCAGGCTTTGAGGAAGGGTGGAGTGCTCTTTCCCACTGGAAACACAATTGAATAAGGACTGAGATTTCAGGTGTTGAGTTAAGATGAAACTCTTTCCATCAAATGTACCATACTCTAGTAAATATATAGTTTTTTGAAAAATATAACTAGTAATGTTCATAAAGTGGCATAAAAATAGAAGTTATCTCATAGGCAGTCCTTAATATTTTTTGTTTCTTGAGTTATGAAGCATATAATTGTAAGCAGATCATATTTTTGCATATGTATAATGCTATATTTAAGGGTTACATTTCTGAGAAAATATCACATGTATTATTAATATGAACAATAGGTTGTCAAGAAAGCAAAGATAAAATTATCTAAAACTGCTGCCTATTATATATTAGTTCCAGTTTATGAATGTTCTAAAAAATGGGCATAGATTGGATTTGGCCATCAATAAGAGGATATTCTGTATAGAGTTTACACGAAAACATAAATAAGAAAAATCATATCTAATACAATTAATACTGTTTCGCAAAGTTAATGTTGAATAGTACTATATTAATTATGTAGTAGATAGTTAATTCAGTAGGATATTTTTTAAAGAATTTAAAAAATTCACAATCACTCTGTTCTTTAGAATTTTAGAAATTCCAGAAAAGACCCTGCAGTCAGGTCACCCACATTCTGGTCTATTTCCCATTCTGCCTCTGCCCATTCACTTGTTCATTAAATTTATTAAGTTCTTGAACAGTGTCAGGCACTATTCTATATGCTGGGGATAAAGGGATGAACAAGTAAGGCAAGATGCTGCCTTCATGGAACTTATATTCTTGTGGAAATCCATGGGACTGGATTAAATTTCCAAGGGAATTTCTAATCAAACATGTTCCTTCCTTGTGTCCAAGCTCAGAGGAGATGGGTGCATTTGGCTGGTGTGGCCAACTAGATGTGTGAACTTGACCTTCCTTAGATCTTGCTTTCCCCCCACCTCTTAAACGTGCGGCTCAGATTGCATTTTTCTAAAAAACAAACTAACAAAATAAATCCACAATTGACCCTGCTTTCTAGAAAAAAAATAGACTGCTGAGCTGATTTTTGCCACTAGATGGCAGACACCTGCATTTGCATGTCTAGTGAGTGAGTCATGTTTTGAAAAATTAAAATAAGGTTCACAATGAACCACTTGGAATGAAAAAAAAATGTTATCAGTTTCACATGAGTGAGAGGTAGGAATTGCTGTTATGTTCCATGGATTCTAAAAGACTTATTGGGAATAAATGTGTTCTCAAACTCTCCTTTTTTGGTTGTTTCTTTTGCTATCTCATCAAAGAATTTTTGTGCTGTTAACATGAAATTTTTATTGTTTTAAATATGATCATTCATTTACTTCCTGACGCTTTACTTTCAATTGCGCCACCTTTTCCGTTCCTTTTCATACGGAGAACACAGTGAATCTCTTTTTGAGAGTTACATGGATTCCTAAAGTTGACGTACAATAGAGACTCTCCAATGAACCTTGACAGTATTCTATTTATATGAAAAAGTTAAAATAAACTTTGAAAATTGAGATATAGATTAATATACTTGGTTGTTCTAGGGAATGTGCTACTTCTCAGATAAACGAGAAACCATTGTTTGATTTTTCTGTGGTGAGAGAAGAAACAAAGATACTAGATACTCTCAGTCAGAATACTTAACTTGATACACTGTTAGTACAGGAATCCAAAGACAATTGAAATATGAACCAAAGATATATCGGACAAGTCAGAGGTACAGACCAAGATTTTCATCACCATTACAGAACCAAAAGCTGGCCCAAATCCCATTGAGGAGCCTGTGCAAATAAATAATCAATCAAAGCAAAAAGCTCAGCTTGTTTTCTGAAAGGCTGATGGCATCGTATTGTGTGTTTTACAAAAAATACAAACCAGACTAAACCTCTGAAGCAGTAGTGACCACTGAGTTGGTGCTGGTAATCCCACAGCAACTACATATGTTGCTTTGGCTTCTTAAACAGCTTGACCAAGATCTTTGTAAGGCACTTAGCTTCAGTTGAGGCTATAAAAATTTGTGGCAAATTCTTTAACCTAGATGGTATTTATATTCTATTAATATGTTAAGTTGGAAAATAAACGTTATCTGAGCCAAGTTGTCCTTGAGACTCAAGAGATGGAAAAGTCAAATCTTGTTGGACAAATACCAGGAATTTCTTCTTTTAAGGATTTTCACTTGGAAGATACTTTAAAGGAGGGGAGGTGTAAATAAATGGAGATACAGGGTAGAATATACAGGCAAAGCCTATCTTAACGAATGAAAGCATCCTGCTTTTCCCTTGTCGTCGTTTTACTATACCAATAACATTATACCTCAGGGCCTTTGCACTTTCTATTCTATCTATTTGAAGCACTAATTTAGAAATCTATGTGGCCTGCATCCTCACTTCCTTTAGACTTTTCTCAAATGTCACCTAATCAATCAGGGCATTTCTTTGTGATCACCTTAGCTAAAATAGTGTGCATTCTGTTCCATCATTTGCCATCTCAACCTGCTGTATTTTCTTCTTAGCATATATCACCACCTGACATACTATGTATATATTTTTATTTTTTTACTTACTATCTGTTTACCCCCACTAGAACATAAGCTCTATGAGACAAAGGGCTTAACCTGTATTTTTTTATAATTGCTAAATCTCCATTTCTTAGAACACTGCTTGGCCCAGGATAGACTGATAACAAATGCTTATTGAATGCATGAATACTCAACATCACTTTTTTAACCTTATGCAGAAAGAAAAACTGACAAACCCACCTGTATTAGTTAGGGTTCTCTAGGGAAACAGAATCAATATGAGATATTTGTAAATATAAGATTTTATAAAGTGTTTCATGCAACTGTGGGGATGCATGAGTCCAAATTCCATAGGGCAGGCAACAAACTGGCAACTCCAGTGAAGGTGTTCATTGAACTCCTTGGGCAGCAAACTGGCAACTCTTGTGAAGTGTTTGATGAACTCCTCAGGAAATGCTTCGCTGGCTAGCTGAAGAAGAAGTGAAGGTCCCCTTTCTTTCTTAAAAGTCTTCAACTGATTAGATTAATTCCAGCTGATTGAATTCACTCATTGCAGAAGACACACCTTTCATTGATGTAATCAGTCACAGCTGCAGTCAATTGACTGATGACTTAATAAACCAGCCCTCTGGCTCATCAACCAGCACAGATGTCCTTGCAGTAACAGGCCAGTGCTGACTTGACCAGACACCTGGGCACCATCACCTGGCCAAGTTGACACATGAACCTAACCATTATACCACTCCATACTGTCCTTTTACCCAATGCCTCTTCCTTTTCACATTCATATTGAAATCATCACGAATATTATCATTTACAATGAATTATAGGATTATAGTCCTGAAGAACAATAAAGTGAATTAGTACATTCAAGCAAATGTATTTGAACATGCCTAGCATTAATTGTTTCAATAATGCTATTTTAACCTATTTTTTCTATAAGGAGTAGATAGGAGAGAACCAATTTGTTACCTCCTAATTTAAAAAAAATCTAATTTGTAAATGCTCAGTTGCTTAATTATGACCATATGCATTAAAAAGGAGGTCAAGAATTTCCTCAGATCATAAAATGGAAGAGGAAGATGGAGCAGGGTTTTTATGAATTTGGGATTCTGTGGCAAACGTTAGATAATCAATGGTTGAGTACCTAACGTGTTGCTCAGGAAAATGTGATAGGTAATCAAGAGTATGTTGACCTGGGATGCTCTTGATAAGCCACAAATACTTTAAAACTTTGTCAAATTACTCACTAATATGATTTCTAGGCTCTGAGTTACTCTGAGGCACTTTAAAATAACTAAATATTATACTCTATTAGATCTTGCACATTAAATCTAGGTCTAGGTATATTGCTAAATGAATTTGAAATAATTCATTTTTATTTTATTTAAAAATTTTTCATTCATCAAATATTTATTGAGCACCTATTAAGGCCAGGATCCTACACTATACCCTTGATTCAGTGATGAGGGAAAAAGACAGGTTCTTGCCATCCTGGAGCTTAAGGTTTAGTGGGACTTCAGTGGACATACTAATTTTACTGACTATTGAGAAGTAGCTTAATAATGTATATTACAGTGAAATAATCTGGTTTGAAGGATGCTGAAATGGGCACCATAATCTGAATTTAAATTATACATTGGTGTGTTAGGATTCTCCAGGGAAACAGAACTGACTGTGTGTGTGTGTGTAAATATTGTAAGATTGTTGTAGGCATTGACAAGTCCTAATTCTGTAGGGCAGGCCAGAAGCTGTGAACTCTGATGAAGTTTTTGATGAATTCCGCAGGAGAAGCTGCCTAGTTGAAGTAGAGAGAGAAATGTCTCTTTCTGACTGCTGAAATCAATTCTCCCTTTAAACCTTCAACTGATGGAATGAGACCTCTCACATTGTTGAAGGCAGTCTTCTTTGTTTATTGTAGATGTAATCAGCCATAAATGCAATCAGCAGACATGATTTAAATCCACAAAATACTCTTACAATAACAATCAGGCAGGGCTTGCTTGACCAAACAACTGAACATCATAACCTGGCCAAGTTGACATATAAACTTAACCGTCACAGCTGGTTTCCTTTAATAATGTTCCACATTTGTTTGATTCAGTCAGCTCCTTCAATGTATTATGAATGAACCTATCTAACATAAAAGACAATGAGTGGCTGTGTTGAAACAAAGAACTCACTTGTCTAGGTGATTTATTTATTTACATGAAAAGGCTCAAGGTCAAGAAGGTTTTGATGTTAGTTTGCAACTGGTGTGATTTTGAAAGCAGAGGATACACATTCACACACATGTACTGGTTTTTAAAATAAAGAAATAAATTTTAGTTTGTTTTTCATTGTCTTTGTAAATGTTTGCTTTGGTGGTCTTAAATCACAATGAGGATAACAGAATAATATAGATCCAAGTGCGAGGTTTTGTAGAAGAGAAGCCAGGGTTCCTGATGAAAAGAATTTGAATTTTAGATTTTGCTGAGCCCTTGTCCTTTGTGGTAATTTTATAAGCAATCCCATGTTGCCATTTGAGATTAGCAACAGGTGCTGTCTCTACAGTAAAAAAGCTAAATGTGTTTGTGTCTGAATGTTGGGGCACTAATATGCCTCATCACTGCTATGCTCTTTGTTTCTTCTACTCCTTTGCCTTCTCCTCTTCACAACTAATTTTGTATTGAAATGCATGCTTTGATGACAGTTAAATCCTTTTCTTGGACATACATGAGAAGAATAATACTAAACTGAGTCACACAAGTGGTCTACTTTCTATTTAACTGGTAATCTCTTCCTCAGTTTGATTTCAATCATCTTAAGTAGCTTTGAATATTCATTTAGGTTGTATCTACCTAAGGCAAGTGTTTTCCGCAGTTTGATGTTATTTGGAACAGACCATTTTCCTTCCTTTTCAGTCTGTCTGTGCTATGTGACATTAAGCAAACAACGTCACCCTGTCCCTTATGTTTGTTCCAAAGCAGGTAGTAGGAAATCTGGAACAGAAAAAAAATTCTTAGCTCAGATAACCCAGATTTTGAAAAGCTAGCCTGGCATAGACAGTCTGCTATATTTTAGATATTTCCTTAAATTAATTCCAGTTGAGAGTAAGGATGATGAATTTAATGTATGAATTAATTAATGTAGAATTAATTCTACCCTGAAGGAGCATAAGGCTAGTAATGGAAATACAACCAGAGCATATAAAACCACAGTTCTAGCATTTTATACAGAAAAACAAACTAGTAATATTATCAGTATTAATATTTACAAAATTGCATGATTGCTCTACATCAGAACAGCTGTAAGTACTTGTCTTGTAATATCTCATTTAATCCTTAAAGCAATATTGCAAGGTGGGTATTATCTCTGAGTATAATGAACTGCAGATAGGCTAAATAATTTGCCCAGACCAGGTTTCAAACCTGTAACTGACTGACTGGTTCTGGTTAAAGGTGTTTGTGGTTTCTGGACTAAAAAAAGAATCTCACGGACAGAGATTAAAGGAAAAAAAAATCCAAGTCATTTCATAGATGATACTTTGTAAATTCCTTATAATTTGTTGCAATAACAACTCAATGAAGTAAAAAACAAATTAAGAGCCAGATAAAAATACAAAAAGTAGGGAAATAAAGAAACTGGAGGAAAAAATATAGTTGTAAACAAGTCAGGGACCCAGATTTGCTCAGGGAATTTTTTAATGTATCTAAAGTTGTAGTTCTTTATCTACCTTGCTGTGATATTTTCAACATTATCGCTTTTCATTAGCAAATGAAACTAGAGCAAGAAAGACTAGTAACTGCTTCAGCAAAGTAGCTAGAGGGAAAAAAAAGTCTTTAAAGTTAGACATATAACAAGATTCCGATAATGTCATTTTATTCATCTAAGTAGAGTTATTGTATTAAGTGAAATGTGCTCTCTGTACAACTTAAATATTGATGTAGTGGTATTATGTAAATAATGCATTGTTGATATAAAAGATGACAGTAGAAATCTCCAATTTCTGTCTGGCATAGATTTTCTGAGCAAAGATTAAGGGAAGAAAACTAAATTTTGTCAAATTTGTACATTTGCTGGTGGGACACTGCCATTCTGTCTAGCTGCTATGATTACCAGCTGTTTGATCTGAATTTCAGATATTTGATCTGAATTTCAAAATGTGTTTTAAAGAAATAAAACCTTAGAGACCACATTTCATAACATTTTCCAATGATCATAGACTGGGTTTTATCATAGAATAGTTTTATTTTGTGGGCTTGTTTTTTTAGCAAGCTCTGACACTGATTTTTCCCCTGAAGTTTAGATTCAAATAAGTGACAGTATATTATTAATACAGGAACTACCATTGGTGTATGTAGTAAAGTAGAGGATTTTTCTGCCTTGATAAACAGAGAGAAGATTTCTCTGTTGAACTCTGGAATTAGGAGTAGAGCATCTGACAGGCAGTTCATTCACTTTTCATCAAATCTTACTGTTCTGAATGATGATATTCAGCAATGTGATCTAGAATGAAATATACTTGTATCTTCTTTCCAATGAAAATATATTGGTCTATATTAATGACTATGAGATGTGAGTAGCAGTTTTGAATTTGGTCTTTTATTTTTTGCTGCCACTTTCTAATTAACATTTTCCTTTTTTTCAAGAAGTGATTTGAAGGATTGTTCATTTGTAAGCCAAGGCAAGATGAAGCAGGTTTAAAGTGAAGAAAAATACAATTTAATAAGGAATATTGTTTTAGATTTCAGACTTATTCTATAGTTGATGGAATAGCAGACACTCTATAAAGGTCTGTATATAATTTTCCTCCTCTCCCAGTAAATTAGAAATATATACGGTTTGGCAGCCCAGATTACTACCAGACTGTAAGCTTCTTCAGCTCTCTCTAGGTATGAGGATGTACAGGAAAATAAAATGATAAACCAGACCATGGTCATTGTGGATGAGGGTGAGGCAGGAGCAACAGTGGAGCAGAAAGTGGTTGCAAAAATTATTTCATGGATTAAGGGTACACTGGGATAGACCATGAAGTCTTGAGAATTTTGGGGGCTCATTTGCAAGAAAAAAAAAAAAACCAGCCTGAAAATGACAGTATCCCATGGTATCAAAGGCTAATTAATAACAGACTAACTAGGTTATTTTGGAATAAGCCTTACCATCTGGTTCTGAGTTTAGAAAAGAAGGATGCATGTGAACTTTTCATCATCTTTCTAAGATGTGAAGAAAACAATTTCAGCTGTGAATATGTGTTGCTCACACATGCTGTTTTCAAAAGCAAAAATGTGTGAATGGGGATAAATTTTATGACATGAAATTCATAGCCTTCATAATGGCATAAAGAATATACTCTAGTACATTTTAGAACAAGTAGTCTGTGCTTCTGGGTAAATTTTGACTTTGCTCCACTTGGTTCTGTAAAGAAAAGAAAAATAATAGTTCCTGCGTGCTCTTCTAAATGGCTCCCTCCTACAGGCCAGGCATCACATCTTTTACTTCAGCAGTTTACTATAGGGGTTGATGAAATGTTAGCTTCATAATGCATAATAAATGACCATTTTATTGTGGTATGTTTGTTATCCTAGACACTCATCAGGTATAAGAGATTGAGAAATTAAGTAAAATCAATTTGTGTTCTTTTCATAATTTATATACTTATATATTGATATATTTTTAGAATGTTATTTGGTCTCAGAAATTATTTTTGACTACCTCAAGACCATGGTTTCAGATATTCCTAATTTTAAATCTTCAAAGTCCACAAGAAAATATTTTATTAGTCTTGATTCTATAATTTTCCCTCTTTACACTAAAGACAATTTTAAAAATAGAGCAAGTCTTGGACTCTGGACAAATGAATGCAAGGAAAGAAAAAAGTAATTAAGGTAATGAATTTTGTTATAACTGTTTGATAGAAGATAACCAATTATAACAGATTTCTTCTCTTTTCAGTGGAGTCTTTATTTACCATCATCAAACATTTGCTTCTGAGGTTAAACCTACTGAAGATAGAAAACTGTTTTAGTTTGCCAGAACTGTTAGGACAGATACCACACCCTGGTTGGTTTAAACAACTCCAGTTTATTTTCTCACTGTTCTAGAAGCTAGAAGTTCAAAATCAAAGTGTCAACAGACCATGCCTTCTCCTAGAGCCTGTAGCCTTCTGGTGGCGGCTGTCCTCTGTCACGTGGCCATCCCTCTCTCTCCTTGAGTCTGCTGCTCTGGCTGCTCTGACCGTAACAGGGTTTCCTTTCTTCATAAAGCTTGTAGTAAAACAGATTAAGGCCCACTCTGATTCAGTTTGGCCACACCTCAATCAGATCTTAGAAGATCCAGTCACAAATGAGTCTACACCGTAACTGTTAACAACAGCTTCAAAGGTCCTGTTTATAATCGGTTCACACCAACAGGAATGCAGATATAGACGAGCATGGCTTTTGTTGGGGAGGTCATTCAACAGATGCGAATATGTTTCTTTTTTTTATTTTTTTTGTACAATATTATTATTAAATTTTCAAGACCCTATAAATCCCAACTCAATGAGAACACTTGGGATGCTCAGTCTGAGTTCAATAGCAAGTACACTAATTAAAGCTGTACCACTAAAATATCATTTTCTTAATAATCCTTGCTTCACTAGTTATCTGTGACCCCAAGTATATTGAAATTATATTCCCAAACCTAGAATTGTTAAAGGTCTTTTCACCTATAACACCGGTACATAATAAAGATAAGATTTAAGACATCATTTTTGATTAAAATATATATAGAATGTATCTTAAGGTATTACCTTAAAAGTACCAATTATGACATACATCTGAAGACTTTCAATTTAGTACATGATGATTTGAAAATTTGAGTGTGCAATGATGGCATGAAATATTAAATCGTACTGTGCTATAACCTATAAAGATTAGAAGTGACATATTTTAGTGTCATTAACAATTAACTTTTTTTTTTACATTTCTTCTTTTATTCAGGTATAGATAGTG
This sequence comes from Choloepus didactylus, assembly GCF_015220235.1. NCBI lineage: Eukaryota > Metazoa > Chordata > Mammalia > Pilosa > Megalonychidae > Choloepus > Choloepus didactylus. Next base: position 24,368,317 of record NC_051308.1, read on the forward strand.
AATTTTAATGAAAATCTTAATTGAAACATGACCATGGGAAGCAGGTTCTGTATTGTAAAGTGTTTTTTTTTTTAACTGCCTTAGTTTATTTTATGTTTTTTTAATTGAGATTGTTCACATACCATACAATTATCCAAAGATCCAAAGTATACAATCAGTTGCCCATGGTACCATCATACAGCTGTGCATCCATCACCACAATTATTTTTTCAATTTTTAGAACACTTCCATTACTCCAGAAAAGAAATAGACAGAAAAAGGAAATTCAAATCTTCCCGTAACCCTAACCACCCCCCCTCCATTATTGGTTCATAGTTTTGGTATTGTACATTTGTTACTGTTGATGAAAGAATGTTAAAATACTACTAACTGTAGTATATAGTTTGCAATAGGTATATATTTTTTTCCTATATGCCCCTCTATTATTAACTTCTAGTTATACTGTCATATATTTGTTCTAGTTCATGAGAGAGATTTCTAATATTTGTAGTTAATGATGGACATCATCCACCACAAGATTCACTGTTTTATCCATTCCCATCTTTTAACCTCCAGCTTTCCTTCTGGTGACATACATGACTCTAAGCTTCCCCTTTCCACCACCTTCACACACCATTCAGCACTGTTAGTTATGCTCACAACGTGTTACCATCACCTCTGTCCATTTCCAAACGTTTACGTTCATCCTAGTTGAATATTCTGCTCATAATAAGCAGCCACTCCCCATTCTTGAGCCTCGTTCTATATCCTAGTAACTTATATTTCATGTCTATGAGTTTACATATTATAATTAATTCATATCGAGACCTGCACTATTTGTCCTCGTGTCTGTCTTATTTCACTCAATATAATGCCCTCAAGGTTTCTTCATCAACCCATTTTTTATAACGACAGTTTTGTTCACACAGCATACATTCTGTCCTAAGTAAACAATCATTGGTTCCCTGTATAGTCACATATTTATGTATTTAGCCACTATCTATATAAGAACATCTCCATTTTTTCCACAAAGAAGGAGGAAGGGTCAAAGAAGATAGAGGGACAAAAGAAAAAAAAAGAGAAGAAAAAAACATGACAGATAGAAAGCAACAAAAGGAAAGATAGCATTAAACTGAAGTAGAATAAAGAGTCAGACACCACTACCAATGCCAGAAGTCCCATACCCTTCCCCTACATCTCCCCCCGCCATATGCATTTAGCTTTAGTTTATTGCCTTTGTTATATTAAAGGAAGAATACAATGTTTCCATAAATTATGGTCTCTAGTTTGCATTGATTGTATTTTCCCCTCAATCCCACCCTATTTCTAACACCTTGCAAGGTTGACATTCATCTGTTCTACCTCATGTGAAAACATATTTGTACCTTTTATTACAATCATTGCACACCCTAGGTTTCACTGAGTTATACAGTCCCAGTCCTTATCGTTCATCTTTCGTTCTGGTGTCCCACATGGTCCTAACCTTCCTCTTTGAACCATGCTCACAGTCATCTTTGTTCAGTGTACTTAGATTGCTGTGCTACTGTCTCCCAAAATTGTTTTCCAAACCTCTCACTCCTGTCTTTTCCTTTCTGTCTGTAGTGCTTCCTTTAGTTTTTCCTGTAGAGTAGGTATCTGGTTCACAAACTCTGTCATTGTCTGTTTGTCAGAGAATATTTTACGCTCTCCCTCATATTTGAAGAACAGTTTTGCCGGATATAGGATTCTTGGTTGGTGGTTTTTCTCTTTCAGTATCTTAAATATATCACCCCACTTCCTTCTTGCCTCCATGGTTTCTGTTGAGAAATCCACACATAGTCTTATCAAGCTTCCTTTGTATATGATGAATCGCTTTTCTCTTGCTGCTTTCAGGATTCTCTCTTTATCTTTGATGTTTGATAATCTGATTATTAAGTGTCTTTGCGTAGGTCTATTCAGATCTATTCTGTTTGGGGTATGCTGCACTTCTTGGATCTGTAATTTTATGTCTTTCATAAGAGATGGGAAATTTTCATTGATTATTTCCTCTGTTATTTTTTCTGCGCCTTTTCCCTTCTCTTCTCTTTCTTGGACACCAGTAATATGTACATTCCTGCATTTTGTTTTGTCCTTAAGTTCCTGAAGATGTTGCTCCTATTTTTCCATTCTTTTCTCTATCTGTTCTTTTGCGTGTAGGCTTTCAGGTGCCTTGTTCTCCAGTTCCTGAGTGTTTTCTTCTGCCTCTTGAGATCTGCTGTTATATGTTTTCATTATGTCTTTCATCTCTTGTGTTGTACCTTTCATTTCCTTAGATTCTGCCGGTTTTTTTGAACTTTCGATTTCTACCTTATGTATGCCCAGTGTTTTCATTATACGCTTCATCTCTTGTGCCATATCTTCCCTGAACTTTTTAAGTTGGTTTAGTATCAGTTGTTTAAATTCCGGTATCTCAGTTGAAGTGTAAGTTTGTTCCTTTGACTGGGCCATAACTTTGTTTTTCTTAGTGTAGGTTGTAGTTTTCTGTTGCCTAGGCATCTGGTTTCCTTGGTTACCCTAATCAGATTTTCCCAGACCAGAACGGGCTCAGATCTTGGAAGGAGGGAATAATATCCAGTTTCCTTGAAGGTGAAGATTGGTAAACCTTATGAGGTCTCAAATCACTGTGCTTTTCCACCCAGCAGGTGGTGCCTGTCTGCCTGCAGCTTCAGACTGGTATAAGGAGGTATGGCCCGTGGCTGTTTTTCCCCAGGCTCTGGGGGCTGGTTCTGGATGGAAGGCAGGTAGTAGAGCTTGGTATCACCTTCTTTCTCTTAGGGAAGATACACCACCTAGGGAGAGGTCATTACATTTGAATAGTCTCTCTGCCTGTGCTGTCTCCACCCTTGTCTGGGTCAGAGCACTGGGAGCTGAAAATGGCTGAGGCTTTCTCCACTGAGCAGAAGAAGGGACAAAAAGCCCCCTTCAGGGCCAGTCCATGGCCACCCTCTGGCTCTCCAAGGTCAGTCATCACCAAAAGCCTCTGTCTCCTCTGTCTCCTTGTTGGGGGATTTGTAGCTTGTATTGAGCAGTCCATGTTTATTAATTAAAACCCCAGTTGCTTGCTCAGAGAGTGCTCCTCTCTAGTGCCACAAGGCTTTGCAGTATGGGCCGGGAGGGGAGGGGGGAGATTTTATGCTGCTATCTTGGGCATTCCTCCCAATTCAGGTTAGTGTATGATGAGTGCACAGTCACATTCGTCCCCCCGCAGTTATTCCTGATTATTTACTAGCTGATCCTGGTTGTTTATTAGTTGTTTCTGGGGAACAAACTAATTTCCACTCTTCATTTTTAATCATTAACATTTTTAAAACATACAATTTAATATTTTTAACTTAACATTTTTTAGAAAGTCAAATTTCTAAACCCTCGACATTAATGTTCATTTCAAAGGCTGTGCTAGTGGGAAACCAAACCTTGTATACAGTACAGGAGAAGAGTTGAACAGCTTTTGAACGGCTTCTCTAAAAAATGACTTGTTGGTCAATTATCCTTCATCTTGCTCTGTGCTTTAATTTTGTTTGCACTGCAGTTTTTCACTGTGGGACCGCCATCTTATCCTGCAGCTCCTCATTGACTTTTTTAAACCTTATTTCCTAGCAGTTTCCCCTCCAAACAGAAACCATCGCCAGCTAGCTTTCTTGATTCTTGAACACCCAGGCATTCTCTCTCCTTGGGGACTTTCTATCAGCTATTCCATCTGCAACAACTTCCACCAGTGTCCTGATGGTCTCACTCCCTCATTTCCTTCAGGTCGTTACTCAAGTGTTACTTTCTAGTTAGGCCTTCCCTCATAATCCTATTTAAATCTGTACCCAAGTACTCCTAATCGCCCTTCTCTGCTTTATTTTTCCCCAGTAGAATTTGTTTTTGTTTATACTTTGCTCCACCAGCTAAAGTCCATGAAGGTATGAATGTAAATTCATAAATAAATAAATGAATATATGGACTAGTATCAGGTCCAGCTATCACTGAGCCTTAGTTAAAAGGGCATGAATCAACAGAGAAGGAACAAGTTTGTAATTTTACCCTCAAATACCTCTTTATAGCAAGCATCAAAGCTTAAAATGATATGCAAGTCTGTTCTTCAATAATTAGAGAAAGTCACACTAGAGCACTTTTTATTCATAAATAAGACCCTATAAAATTAAAAGCAGGTAAGCCCCCATTTTAAAGAAAGGGACTATCAGCAATATGCCATTTAAAATTGCAAACTATTTTTTTAATGAAAGAGAGATGGGAGTATGCCAGCTTCTCAGATTTCTGTCAAGCAGTGTAATGAATACACAGTCATACGATGCCACCACTTCAGAATTTCCAAGTTGCCTCTGAATATGGGTGAAGAGCCCAATTTATTCTCTTCTGGAAAAGGTACATCATCAAATATGAGAACGTAACATTCAGATCCCCACCCCCCCCCCCCCCACGGCCACACTGCAGAAGTAACTACCATGCCTCCTTTTATGCCTATGTTTGCAGTGTGTATTCCAACTTGTATTTCCCATTCGGATTCAGTAGTACTGTTAGTTTCATCATCTCTTCCTTCAGCTTCATATAGAAGAAGGTGATAATTGCACACATCACATTAAAGAGGCATTTCAGCTTGGTCATTAGAGATGCTTCAGATGTACTTGATTTTAGTTTTAAACGGAAGAGTCTCCTGGAGAGTTTTGACTGTGGTGCCACAGTCATGAGGATGGTAGAAAAACTTGTAACCATCTGGTACAACATAGGTTACAGAGCAGTTATCTCTTAAAAACACTTTTCTGGGGTCCATATACAAATTGTGAAATACTGTGGTTTTAATCCTGGCATAGAACCAAAAGTTGATGCATTTTACTTGCATGGCTGACCAATCCCCATCACAATTCCATATCAAGGACAGAAGGATAAACAGCTCTCTTAACCCTAGAAAAGTCTTCATTGTCCCAGCATGGAAGCCAGATCCCACTCAGGAAAACCTGCCACTGTGTTTTGATAAAAATTAAGGCTGACTATCAGATTTCCTATATTGTAATGCCTGCTTTATTAACTAAATGTTATGGAGAGGGGTTTGATGAAATGTATACATTTAGGAGTTGAAGCGGGGTGCTAAACCCAGATACGTACAGCTGTGAGACAGTGGGCTAAGTGAGGTGCAAATGTGCCCCTGGGAGAGAGTGGGGACTTGGGCAAAGCAGAGAAGTGGTATGCCCTTCTGAAAGTGACACACTGCTGGCCTGAATCTGTCATTGCAACACAAGATTGTTGACCCTGTTTTCTCAGATCTTCTGTGTTTTCAAGCAACACTTAAAATCAAGTTGTTAATATAAATTTAACAAATTTTTAAATAAAACTTAATAAGTAATAGATTTTTTTTAATTATTAGAAAAATATCACATGGACAAAGAAATTATTTCTGTGGTATGGATGTATCTGCTGGACAGCCAGTTTGTCTACTCTATCTTAAGGGACTAATAGCTCTGTGTAGTCTGTGAGACTGCACACAAAATGTTCTATTACTTGGACTATAACCTGTATTTTAGAAGCATTTGTGAATTTGAATCCATTGATCTTTGATATTTTGGTGAGGAATTTGAGTTTTTAATGATTATCTTTCTGGTGTCTTGAAAACCTTGAAAGGTTTTTAATGATTAAAAATGCAGTTCTGAAACATCTGTTGGCTTTTTAGAAAAATACAGAATCTAAAATTTTCAATATATTCTTCCTTTTACCCCCAAACTGTTTCTCAGGGAAAAAAAATTGTTGATATTGATATAGCGGTGGGGTAAAATTTAACTCTTGAGAAAGAAAACATCACCAATGATAATCAGTCATTTGGATGGCTGGTTTCCTTATCGCTGCTTCATGGGACAGGGGGATGTGACCTAGTTCTTTAATGAGATATGCATTTATGGACAGAAACAGCAAATCCATTGTGTATTAAGCATGAATGTGTCATTTGAAATAGACCTTGGATTTGTAGGCTTTCACAGGCAGAGATGTTGTTTATAGGGAAGGGTATGCAGAGAGGCTATGGTAGGTGTGTTTGGGGAAGGAATGTAGCTCAATTTGTGTAAAACACAGACTAAAAGTCTTAGGGAAGGAAGTGAAAGACAAGACTAATAGGCACATGCTAGTCTAAGGCCCTTGTATTGCTTCTCTCTCTAGTTTCGTGTGTCTCTCTGACTGGTTATATTTTTGAGGGCAGATACACCTATAATTTTTTCTATCACTCAGTTTTGCTTCAGTGAATTTGTTGATTTGACTTGTTCTGATTTTAGATGTACAGCTCTCAAGGGGGGTTTTGTAAGTACAGTCTACTGACGATGGTCAAAAAATTTTAGTACCAATAATTCCTGCTACCTTTTAATATGATTTACCTTATTTGGAAGAGTTTGGGAAGAACACTAAAATTATGCTTCTTATATCTTTAATCCTGTGGAGACATAACTTGTGCTGAAATTTGGATTTTTCTTTAAGTTTGTAACTACGTGTACAAATTGGATTTAAGAGTCGACGTCAGGAAATCACAAGGAAAGAAGACATAAGGTTGTTTAGTTGATCTACCTGTAATTTTGAAGGATGCTTATTAAAAAACTGATCAGATTGTGTATGATTAAAACTTTTAGAAGATTGTGGAAAGATGGTGGAATAGGAAATTCTAGAATTCAATCCTTCCACCAGAATATCTATTAAATAGACAGGAACTGTGAAACAACTATTTTGAAACTCTGGGGGCCACTGTATAGCATCCAGTGAAAAGCAGGAGGAAGAGGCTGGTAAATTGTGCTAAAGACCAGTAAATTGCTCTCTCTGTGTGACAGCTACCAGTGCCCATCCCCTACTTTCATGGCAGTCTGCCTTGGGGTCCAGCCCTAGCTAGCTCTCTGCTGACAGAAAGGGAAGTAAAAATTCTCTTCCACAAGACCAGGGGTGGGCATGGCCAATTACTGATCACAGCTTTTGATTAGCAACTTCAGATCGCTGAGGGCCCTGCTCTGAGGAAGGCCGTTGCAAAGACGCTAAGCTTCCTTGGGACAGGGGAGGACAGTTAGTTGAGGGCCGCATTTGCTGGGCAGGTCAGGAAGGCTCAGCTGTGGGGAGCCTTGGAAGAGATTCCTGGTGCCTTTTCTGATCTCCTCCCCCAGGGAAATTTGGAGCTGATCTGTGCCTCCTTCATGAGTCCCTGGCCCTGTTTCAGCTAGAAAAGATTTACCTGGGAAGATTCTCTCCATCGTGCCTCCCCACTCTCAGAATTTGCCCTCCAGGAGGAAGCAGTTTGAGACAATGAAAGAAGTGTAGGAAACTATAGATGCTGGCAGTCTAGGGCAAAGGCTTGCCTGCTTTAAACACTCTGGAGAGGGAGAGCTGCCTCCTGGAAAATAGAGGGGACATTCAAACTCCTGTAAACAGGGGGAGCTACAAAAAAATGAACAACCACAAGCCCAGGACAAGACACAGGCCCAGAAAGAGGGAAAACCCTGCACACTGCGCTCTCCATGAACAGACCTTCCAGATAGGGGGGCTGAAGCTCAGGAAAATCTGTTTCATACCCAACCAGTTACAAAACCAAGAACTGTACATCTCAGGGAATAAATCCCAGAGTTAACTTCTTAAAATATTAAAATATAAGGTGTATAAGAAAAGTGTACATGGCAAACAAAGAAACAGGAAATGATGACCCATCCAAAGGAAAAGGATAAAAATCCAGAAAACACCAATAAAGAAAACTGGAATGTGAACATACCAAACAAAGACTTTAAGAAAATGATCTTAAAAATGATAAATGAGATGAAGGAAAATACAGAGAAAGAACTAAAGGATATCAGGAAACAATGAATGAGAAATATAAGAATCTTAGTTAGAGGCGGGGCAAGATGGCAGACTGGTGAGCTGTATGTTTTAGTTACTCCTCCAGGAAAGTAGGTAAAAAGCCAGGAACTGCGTGGATTGGACACCACAGAGCAATCTGTCTTTGGGCATACTTCATACAACACTCATGAAAACGTGGAACTGCTGAGATCAGCGAAATCTGTAAGTTTTTGCGGCCAGGGGACCCGCGCCCCTCCCTGCCAGGCTCAGTCCCGGGGGAGGAGGGGCTGTCAGCTCCAGGAAGGAGAAGGGAGAATTGCAGTGGCTGCTCTTACCGGAAACTCATTCTACTGATTCAAACTCCAACCATAGATAGACTGAGGCCAGACACCAGAGACTCTGAGAGCAGCCAGCCCAGCAGAGAGGAGACAGGCATAGAAAAAAAACAACACGAAAAACTCCAAAATAAAAGCAGAGGATTTTTGGAGTTCTGGTGAACACAGAAAGGGGAAGGGCGGAGATCAGGCCTTGAGGCGCATATGCAAATCCCGAAGCAAGGCTGATCTCTCTGCCCTGGGCACTTTTCCTTAATGGCCCTGGTTGCTTTGTCTATTAGCATTTCAATAACCCATTAGATCTCTGAGGAGGGCCGTTTTTTTTTTTTTTTTTAAATCCTTTTTGCTTTTTCTAAAACAATTACTCTAAGAAGCTCAATACAGAAAGCTTCAAAGAATTGAAATTTGGGCACATCAAGTCAAGAGCAGAACTAAGAGAGCTCTGAGACAAAAGGCAATAATCCAGTGGCTGAGAAAATTCACTAAACAACACAACTTCCCAAGAAAAGGGGGGTGTCCGCTCACAGCCACCATCCTGGTGGACAGGAAACACTCCTGCCCATCACCAGCCCCATAGCCCAGAGCTGCCCCAGACAACACAGTGTGACGGAAGTGCTTCAAATAACAGGCACACACCACAAAACTGGGCGTGGACATCAGCCTTCCCTGCAACCTCAGCTGAATGTCCCAGAGCTGGGAAGGGGGAGCAGTGTGAATTAACAGAGCCCCATTCAGCCATCATTTCAGCAGACTGGGAGCCTCCCAACACAGCCCAGCAGCCCAGAACTGCCCTGGGGGGACGGCACTCACCTGTGACATAGCACAGTCATCCCTCAACAGAGGACCCGGGGTGCACAGCCTGGAAGAGGGGCCCACTTGCAAGTCTCAGGAGCCATACGCCAATACCAAAGACTTGTGGGTCAGTGGCAGAGACAAACTGTGGCAGGACTGAACTGAAGGATTAGACTATTGCAGTAGCTTTAAAACTCTAGGATCATCAGGGAGATTTGATTGTTAGGGCCACCCCCCTCCCCGACTGCCCAGAAACACGCCCCACATACAGGGCAGGCAACACCAACTACACACGCAAGCTTGGGACACCAATTGGGCCCCACAAGACTCACTCCCCCACTCACCAAAAAGGCTAAGTAGGGGAGATCTGGCTTGTGGAGAACAGGTGGCTCGTGGACGCCACCTGCTGGTTAGTTAGAGAAAGTGTACTCCACGAAGCTGTAGATCTGATAAATTAGAGATAAGGACTTCAACTGGTCTACAAACCCTAAAAGAACCCTATCAAGGTCAGCAAATGCCACGAGGCCAAAAACAACAGAAAATTATAAAGCATATGAAAAAACCAGACGATATGGATAACCCAAGCCCAAGCACCCAAATCAAAAGACCAGAAGAGACACACCTAGAGCAGCTACTCAAAGAACTAAAGATGAACAATGAGACCCTAGTACGGGATATGAAGGAAATCAAGAAGACCCTAGAAGAGCATAAAGAAGACATTGCAAGACTAAATAAAAAAATGGATGATCTTATGGAAATTAAAGAAACTGTTGACCAAATTAAAAAGATTCTGGACACTCATAGTACAAGACTAGAGGAAGTTGAACAACGAATCAGTGACCTGGAAGATGACAGAATGGAAAATGAAAACATAAAAGAAAGAATGGGGAAAAAAATTGAAAAACTCGAAATGGACCTCAGGGATATGATAGATAATATGAAACGTCCGAATATAAGACTCATTGGTGTCCCAGAAGGGGAAGAAAAGGGTAAAGGTCTAGGAAGAGTATTCAAAGAAATTGTTGGGGAAAACTTCCCAAATCTTCTAAACAACATAAATACACAAATCATAAATGCTCAGCGAACTCCAAATAGAATAAATCCAAAAAAACCCACTCCGAGACATATACTGATCACACTGTCAAACATAGAAGAGAAGGAGCAAGTTCTGAAAGCAGCAAGAGAAAAGCAATTCACCACATACAAAGGAAACAGCATAAGACTAAGTAGTGACTACTCAGCAGCCACCATGGAGGCGAGAAGGCAGTGGCACGATATATTTAAAATTCTGAGTGAGAGGAATTTCCAGCCAAGAATACTTTATCCAGCAAAGCTCTCCTTCAAATTTGAGGGAGAGCTTAAATTTTTCACAGACAAAGAAATGCTGAGAGAATTTGCTAACAAGAGACCTGCCCTACTGGAGATACTCAAGGGAGCCCTACAGACAGAGAAACAAAGACAGGACAGAGAGACTTGGAGAAAGGTTCAGTACTAAAGAGATTCGGTATGGGTACAATAAAGGATATTAATAGAGAGAGGGAAAAATATGGCAAACATAATCCAAAGGATAAGATGGCCGATTCAAGAAATGCCTTCACGGTTTTAACGTTGAATGTAAATGGATTAAACTCCCCAATTAAAAGATATAGATTCGCAGAATGGATCAAAAAAAATGAACCATCAATATGTTGCATACAAGAGACTCATCTTAGACACAGGGACACAAAGAAACTGAAAGTGAAAGGATGGAAAAAAATATTTCATGCAAGCTACAGCCAAAAGAAAGCAGGTGTAGCAATATTAATCTCAGATAAAATAGACTTCAAATGCAGGGATGTTTTGAGAGACAAAGAAGGCCACTACATACTAATAAAAGGGGCAATTCAGCAAGAAGAAATAACAATCGTAAATGTCTATGCACCCAATCAAGGTGCCACAAAATACATGAGAGAAACATTGGCAAAACTAAAGGAAGCAATTGATGTTTCCACAATAATTGTGGGAGACTTCAACACAACACTCTCTCCTATAGATAGATCAACCAGACAGAAGACCAATAAGGAAATTGAAAACCTAAACAATCTGATAAATGAATTAGATTTAACAGACATCTACAGGACATTACATCCCAAATCAACAGGATACACATACTTTTCTAGTGCTCACGGAACTTTCTCCAGAATAGATCATATGCTGGGACATAAAACAAGCCTCAATAAATTTAAAAAGATTGAAATTATTCAAAGCACATTCTCTGACCACAATGGAATACAATTAGAAGTCAATAACCATCAGAGACTTAGAAAATTCACAAATACCTGGAGGTTAAACAACACACTCCTAAACAATCAGTGGGTTAAAGAAGAAATAGCAAGAGAAATTGCTAAATATATAGAGACGAATGAAAATGAGAACACAACATACCAAAACCTATGGGATGCAGCAAAAGCAGTGCTAAGGGGGAAATTTATAGCACTAAACGCATATATTAAAAAGGAAGAAAGAGCCAAAATCAAAGAACTAATGGATCAACTGAAGAAGCTAGAAAATGAACAGCAAACCAATCCTAAACCAAGTAGAAGAAAAGAAATAACAAGGATTAAAGCAGAAATAAATGACATAGAGAACAAAAAAACAATAGAAAGGATAAATATCACCAAAAGTTGGTTCTTTGAGAAGATCAACAAGATTGACAAGCCCCTAGCTAGACTGACAAAATCAAAAAGAGAGAAGACCCATATAAACAAAATAATGAATGAAAAAGGTGACATAACTGCAGATCCTGAAGAAATTAAAAAAATTATAAGAGGATATTATGAACAACTGTATGGCAACAAACTGGATAATGTAGAAGAAATGGACAATTTCCTGGAAACATATGAACAACCTAGACTGACCAGAGAAGAAATAGAAGACCTCAACCAACCCATCACAAGCAAAGAGATCCAATCAGTCATCAAAAATCTTCCCACAAATAAATGCCCAGGGCCAGATGGCTTCACAGGGGAATTCTACCAAACTTTCCAGAAAGAACTGACACCAATCTTACTCAAACTCTTTCAAAACATTGAAAAAAATGGAACACTACCTAATTCATTTTATGAAGCTAACATCAATCTAATACCAAAACCAGGCAAAGATGCTACAAAAAAGGAAAACTACCGGCCAATCTCCCTAATGAATATAGATGCAAAAATCCTCAACAAAATACTTGCAAATCGAATCCAAAGACACATTAAAAAAATCATTCACCATGACCAAGTGGGGTTCATTCCAGGCATGCAAGGATGGTTCAACATAAGAAAAACAATCAATGTATTACAACACATTAAAAACTCGAAAGGGAAAAATCAATTGATCATCTCAATAGATGCTGAAAAAGCATTTGACAAAATCCAACATCCGTTTTTGATAAAAACACTTCAAAAGGTAGGAATTGAAGGAAACTTCCTCAACATGATAAAGAGCATATATGAAAAACCCACAGCCAGCATAGTACTCAATGGTGAGAGACTGAAAGCCTTCCCTCTAAGATCAGGAACAAGACAAGGATGCCCGCTGTCACCACTGTTATTCAACATTGTGCTGGAAGTGCTAGCCAGGGCAATCCGGCAAGACAAAGAAATAAAGGCATCCAAATTGGAAAAGAAGAAGTAAAACTGTCATTGTTTGCAGATGATATGATCTTATATCTAGAAAACCCTGAGAAATCAACGATACACCTACTAGAGCTAATAAACAAATTTAGCAAAGTAGCGGGATACAAGATTAATGCACATAAGTCAGTAATGTTTCTATATGCTAGAAATGAACAAACTGAAGAGACACTCAAGAAAAAGATACCATTTTCAATAGCAACTAAAAAAATCAAGTACCTAGGAATAAACTTAACCAAAGATGTAAAAGACCTATACAAAGAAAACTACATAACTCTACTAAAAGAAATAGAAGGGGACCTTAAAAGATGGAAAAATATTCCATGTTCATGGATAGGAAGGCTAAATGTCATTAAGATGTCAATTCTACCCAAACTCATCTACAGATTCAATGCAATCCCAATCAAAATTCCAACAACCTACTTTGCAGACTTGGAAAAGCTAGTTATCAAATTTATTTGGAAAGGGAAGATGCCTCGAATTGCTAAAGACACTTTAAAAAAGAAAAACGAAGTGGGAGGACTTACACTCCCTGACTTTGAAGCTTATTATAAAGCCACAGTTGCCAAAACAGCATGGTACTGGCACAAAGATAGACATATAGATCAATGGAATCGAATTGAGAATTCAGAGATAGACCCTCAGATCTATGGCCGACTGATCTTTGATAAGGCCCCCAAAGTCACCGAACTGAGCCATAATGGTCTTTTCAACAAATGGGGCTGGGAGAGTTGGATATCCATATCCAAAAGAATGAAAGAGGACCCCTACCTCACCCCCTACACAAAAATTAACTCAAAATGGACCAAAGATCTCAATATAAAAGAAAGTACCATTAAACTCCTAGAAGATAATGTAGGAAAACATCTTCAAGACCTTGTATTAGGAGGCCACTTCCTAGACTTTACACCCAAAGCACAAGCAACAAAAGAGAAAATAGATAAATGGGAACTCCTCAAGCTTAGAAGTTTCTGCACCTCAAAGGAATTTCTCAAAAAGGTAAAGAGGCAGCCAACTCAATGGGAAAAAATTTTTGGAAACCATGTATCTGACAAAAGACTGATATCTTGCATATACAAAGAAATCCTACAACTCAATGACAATAGTACAGTCGGCCCAATTATAAAATGGGCAAAAGATATGAAAAGACAGTTCTCTGAAGAGGAAATACAAATGGCCAAGAAACACATGAAAAAATGTTCAGCTTCACTAGCTATTAGAGAGATGCAAATTAAGACCACAATGAGATACCATCTAACACCGGTTAGAATGGCTGCCATTAAACAAACAGGAAACTACAAATGCTGGAGGGGATGTGGAGAAATTGGAACTCTTATTCATTGTTGGTGGGACTGTATAATGGTTCAGCCACTCTGGAAGTCAGTCTGGCAGTTCCTTAGAAAACTAGAGATAGAGCTACCATTCGATCCAGCGATTGCACTTCTCGGGATATACCCGGAAGATCGGAAAGCAGTGACACGAACAGATATCTGCACGCCAATGTTCATAGCAGCATTATTCACAATTGCCAAGAGATGGAAACAACCCAAATGTCCATCAACAGATGAGTGGATAAATAAAATGTGGTATATACACACGATGGAATACTACGCGGCAGTAAGAAGGAATGATCTGGTGAAACATATGACAACATGGATGAACCTTGAAGACATAATGCTGAGCGAAATAAGCCAGGCACAAAAAGAGAAATATTATATGCTACCACTAATGTGAACTTTGAAAAATGTAAAACAAATGGTTTATAATGTAGTATGTAGGGGAACTAGCAGTAGAGAGCAATTAAGGAAGGGGGAACAATAATCCAAGAAGAACAGATAAGCTATTTAACGTTCTGGGGATGCCCAGAAATGACTATGGTCTGTTAATTTCTGATGGATGTAGTAGGAACAAGTTCACTGAAATGTTGCTATAGTATGTAACTTTCTTGGGGTAAAGTAGGAACATGTTGGAAGTTAAGCAGTTATCTTAGGTTAGTTGTCTTTTTCTTACTCCCTTGCTATGGTCTCTTTGAAATGTTCTTTTATTGTATGTTTGTTTTTTTTTGTTTTCTTTTTAACTTTTTTTTTCATACAGTTGATTTGAAAAAAGAAGGGAAAGTTAGAAAGGAAAAAAAAAGAAGACAAACAAGGAAAAAAAAAAAAAAAAAAACGATGTAGTGCCCCCTTGAGGAGCCTGTGGAGAATGCAGGGGTATTCGCCTACCCCACCTCCATGGTTGCTAACATGACCACAGACATAGGGGACTGGTGGTTTGATGGGTTGAGCCCTCTACCATAAGTTTTACCCTTGGGAAGACGGTTGCTGCAAAGGAGAGGCTAGGCCTCCCTGTATTTGTGCCTAAGAGTCTCCTCCTGAATGCCTCTTTGTTGCTCAGATGTGGCCCTCTCTCTCTGGCTAAGCCAACTTGAAAGGTGAAATCACTGCCCTCCCCCCTACGTGGGATCAGACACCCAGGGAAGTGAATCTCCCTGGCAACGTGGAATATGACTCCCGGGGAGGAATGTAGACCCGGCATCGTGGGATGGAGAACATCTTCTTGACCAAAAGGGGGATGTGAAAGGAAATGAAATAAGCTTCAGTGGCAGAGAGATTCCAAAACGAGCCGAGAGATCACTCTGGTGGGCACTCTTACGCACACTTTAGACAACCTTTTTTAGGTTCTAAAGAATTGGGGTAGCTGGTGGTGGATACCTGAAACTATTAAACTACAACCCAGAACCCACGAATCTCGAAGACAGTTGTATAAAAATGTAGCTTATGAGGGGTGACAGTGGGATTGGGAATGCCATAAGGACCAAACTCCACTTTGTCTAGTTTATGGATCGATGTGTAGAAAAGTAGGGGAAGCAAACAAACAGACAAAGGTACCTAGTGTTCTTTTTTACTTCAATTGCTCTTTTTCACTCTAATTATTATTCTTGTTATTTTTGTGTGTGTGCTAATGAAGGTGTCAGGGATTGATTTAGGTGATGAATGTACAACTATGTAATGGTACTGTAAACAATCGAAAGTACAATTTGTTTTGTATGACTGCGTGGTATGTGAATATATCTCAATAAAATGATTATTAAAAAAAAAAAAAAAAAAAAAAAAAAAAAAAAGAATCTTAGTTAAAAGGTAGAAATTTTAAAAAGGAACCAAACAGAGCTGTTGGAGTTGAAGACCACAATAACTGAAATGAAGAATTCCCAGGAGGGTTTCAAGAGCAGATTGGAGCTGACAGAAGAAAGAATCAGTGAACTGAAAGGCAAGACGATTGAAATGAGTCAGGCTGAGGAACAGAAAGAAAAAAGAATTATAAAAAGTGAAAATAGCCAAAGACATCTCTGGGGCACCATCGAGAATATCAATATATATGCATTATGGGAGTCCCAGGAGAAGAAGAAAGAGAGAAAGAGGCAGAAGGAATATTCAAAGAAATGATGACAGAGAACTTCCAAAATTTAGTAAAAGACATGAATATGTACATCAGAGAAGCTCAGAGAACACCAAATAGGATAAACATGAAGAAAAATACACCCCATCATATACTGATCACACTCTCAAAAGCTAAAAACAAGGAGAGTTCTGAAAGCGGCAAAAGAGAAACAACATGTTACGTACACAGGAGTCCCAATTAGATTGTGTACTGATTTCTCATCAGACACCATGAAGGCAATGAAGGCAAGAAAGCATGAGGTTGAAATACTTAAAGTGCTGAAAGAAAACTGCCAACCAAAAATTTTACATCTGATGATACTTTCTTTCAAAAATAAGGCAGAGATAAAGCCATTCCCAGATAAACAAAAGCTGAGGGAGTTCATCACCACTAACCTGCCCTATAAAGCAATAATAAAGGGAATTCATCAGACTGAAAGGAAAGGACATTAGACAGTGGTTCAAAGTGGTATAAAGAAATAAATACATCTGGGTAATATAGAAATAACCATTTGGGTAATTATAAATGCCAGCATTATGAATCGTTTGGTAGGTAACTCCACTTATTACTTCTTACAGATGTTAAAATGGAAATGCATAAAATGAAATGATTAATCTATGGTATTGGCCATATAATGTACACAGATATAAGTGGTAACAAGTACAAAAATGGTGGGGGATGGAAGGTTATAGGAAAAGTATATGTGTATGCTATTGAAGTCAAGTTGGTATCTAGCCAAATATGATTGCTATACATTTAAGTGTTAAATTTTAACACCATGGTAACAACAAAGAAAGTATATGAAAAATATATACAAATAGAAAAGAAAAGGCATTCAATATGCTATGACCCAAAAAATCAAATAAATATAAAAGTAGGCATTAATGGAAGAATTGCAGGCATAAGATTTACAAAGGCAAAATGGTAGAAGAAAAGGCGCATTATCAGTAGCAACTTTAAATGCAAATGGATTAAATTCTCCAGTCAAAAGGTGGAGATTGGCAGAATGGATAAAAAAGCATGACTGAACTATAAGGCTGTCTGCGAGAGACTCGCCTTAAATTCAAAGATGCAAGTCGGTTGAAAGCAGAAGGATGTAAAAAACTATACCACACAAGTAGTAACCAAAAGAGAGCTAAGGTAACTATACTAATATCAGATAAAATAGACTTCAAGTCTAAAACAATTATGAAGGAAAAAGAAGGTCATTAATTACCAATAAAGGGATCAATTAATAACAAGGTATAACAATTATAAATATATATTTACCTAAGAGCAGAGCCCCAAAATTTATGAAGCAAATACTGACAGATTTGAAGGAAGAAATTGACAGTTCTCCATCACTGATAGGAGACTTTAATGTATCATTTTCAATAATGCATAGAACATATAGTCAGAAGATCCATAAGGAAATATAAGACTTGAAAAATGTTCTAAACCTACAAGACTAATGGGCATATACTTCATAACACTTAACCCAACAACAACAGAATACACATTCCTTTTGAGTGCATATGGATCATTCTCCAGGATAGACCATATGTTAAAGCAAAACAAGCCTCCCTCAATAACTTCAAAAATATTGAAATAATAAAATGAATCTTCTGTGACCACAAGGGAATAAAGCTAGAAATAAATAACAGAAGAGAAATGGAAAACTCAAAAATATTCAGAAATTAAACAACATACTCTTAAATGACCAATGTGTTTAAAAGGAAATCAAAAGGTAAATTAGGAAATATGTTCGGGAGAGTGAAAATGAAAATGAAAATACAACATACCCAAACCTATGTGATGCAGCAAAGGCAATGCTGAGAGGCATATTTATAGCTTGAAATGCTTACATTAAAAAAGAGGAAAGAGTTCAAATCAGAGACCTAACCTCCAAACAGGAAGAACCAGAAAAAGAAGAGCTAACTAAACCCAAAGCAAGCAGAAGGAAGGAAATAACAAAACTCTGAGTGGAAATAAATGAATTAGAGAACAACAACAAAAAAAAAGATTGAGAGAATGAACAAAACCGAAAGTTGGTTCTTCGAAAAGATCAATAACATTGACAAACCCTTGGCTAGACTGACAAAGAAAAAAAGACAGAGGATACAAATAATGTAAATCAGAAATGAAAAGGGGAACATTACACCTGCCCTTGTTGAAATAAAAAGGACTATAAGAGGATACTATGAACAACGGTATGCCAACAAATTAAATAACCTAGATAAAATGGACAAATTCTTAGAAAACAAACAAGCAGCCTACACTGACTCAAGAGTAAACAGAAGATCTGCACAAACTAATTACGAGTAAAGAGGTTGTATCGGTATTAAAAAACCTCCCCCAAAAAGAAAGGCACAGAACCAGAGGGCTACCAGATACAATCCCAATCAAAATTCCAATAGTCTTTGGAGAAATGGAAAAGCCAATCATTAAATATTTATGGAAGGTAAGGGGCCATAACTAGCTAGAGCCATTTTGAAAAAGAA
Source organism: Choloepus didactylus (assembly GCF_015220235.1). Taxonomy (NCBI): domain Eukaryota; kingdom Metazoa; phylum Chordata; class Mammalia; order Pilosa; family Megalonychidae; genus Choloepus; species Choloepus didactylus. The sequence continues at coordinate 24,386,806 of NC_051308.1, forward strand.
GAATGAATGTGGAGGACTCACACTTCCCATTCTTAAAACTTACTACAAAACCACCGTAATCAAAACAGCATGGTGCTGGCATAAAGACAGACATATGGACCAATTGAATCAAATTGAAAGCTCAGATATCAACCCTCCTATTTATGAACAGATGATTTTTGGCAAGGGGCAAAGACCAGTCAATTGGGAAAAAATAGTCTCTTCAACAAATGGTTCTAGGAAAACTAGATCTCCATTTGCAAAAGAAGGAAGATCCCTACCTAACACCTTATATAAAAATCAACTCAGAATGGATCAAAGACCTAAATGTAAGAGCCAGAACTATCAAACTCCTAGAAGAAAATGTAGGGAAGCATCTTCAGGACCTTGTGTTCAGCAGTGGTTTCTTAGACTTTACACCCAAATCACAAACAATGAATGAAAAAATAGATAAATGGGACCTCACCAAAAAAAAAAAAAATCTTTTGATCCTCAAAGGACTATCATGAAAGTACAATGACAACCTACACAATGGTAGAAAATATTTGGAAACCATATATCCAGTAAAGAATTAATATCCAGTATATATAAAGAAATCCTTCAACTTAACAACAAAAAGATAAACAAGCCAATTAAAAAACAGGCAAAAGACTGAAACAGACATCTCTCCAAAGAAGAGATACAAATGACCAGGAAGCACATGAAAAAGATGCTCAAAATCATTAGCCGTCAGGGAAATGCAAATTAAAATCACAATGAGATACCGTTTCACCCCCATTAGATTGGCTGCTATTTTTAAAAAATGGAAAATTATAAGTGTTAGGATGTGGAGAAAGAGGAACACTCATTACTGCAGGTGGCAATGTATAATGGTGCAGCCACTGTGAAAGATGTTTTGGCAGTTCCTAAGAAAGTTAAGTATAGAATTACCATATGACCCAGAAGTCCCTCTACTAGGTATATACCCCCAAAAATTAAAAGCAGGGACTCGAACAGATATTTGCACACCAATGTTCGTAGAAGCATTATTCTCTCTACTACGTAAGAAATCAAAATTACAATACCTTCAGTGTTTTCATTCTACATTGTGTCATTCTTCATGGTATTATTTTTACCATACTTTATCTAGAGAAGCATTATATGGAACAAGCACATCTTGCATGGTGCCAGTAGCAATTTTTATTTATGTCTTTTCTCCCATTGCCCCTTTATGTCATCTTAGTGAAACTCAGCATTCCCCTACCCCTCTATGAAAATTTAGGAGTCCAATGACTTTCTGGTTCTCCTTTTGTGTACGTGGTCTCAAGTTAATCATTAGGCTGTCTAGTCCATATAGTGTTCAAAGTTCTAACTGGTTAAAAGGCTAGGTCTTCTCTTCTTTAGCTCAGGCCTGTTCAGGAGCAGAGAAGCCTCTAGTCAGAGAAGGAGAGTGAGTAAAGCTTCTGTCGACAGAAGTTCAGAGACTTGAGCTCTCTCTCGCCCCACATTTGCTTCAGATGTCCTTCTTCATTGCTCCTGAGAATGTTCTGTTAGCTTACCTCTGCCTTAGCAGATAATGCTGGATTATATCCAACTCTTTCCCCTCTTAAAGGACTTAATTAGTCTGCATCCTTGTACAGTTACATCCTTTAATGTAATGTTTCGGTATCCTTAAATAGTATCTGGAATGTGGTAGATACCAGGGAATAGACTCATTACTGTAGATCTCAAACCTCTTGTGGAACTTTTAAGAAATTCATATCCCCTGACACCATCCAGGAGATTTTGAGTCAATAGATTTTTAAAGTTCCATGGTGGATTCTGATTCACAGCAGAGTTGAGAGCCACTGAGCTAGGTGTTTAATTTTTGTAACTTGGAACATTTCAATTTAACCTAAAAAATGGTTCCATAATAATAAATATCATGAGGTTTTTCCAGTTCTTTACTCATTCTGAATAAGACTACTAAAAATACCTTCTTTCTTTTAAGACTGATAGATAGGTATTTGTTTTAGTATAAATCTGCCAGAACAGCTACCCCACCTTTCACAGTTACTCCATTTTAATAACTTTTATGCTCATTGTTCAAAATTTTAAATGTATTTCTTATTTCAGTATATCTTTATTTATTAGGAAGTAAAATAAATCTTTTATAACCTGATGATATTAAAATATTAAAACACCAGCATACTATTATGCAAGTTGTTTACCCTTCTCTTACTTTGAGAGTGCCTATAGACCTGTGTAACAATTTTATAACACTTCATCTAATCTCTTACATGTTATTCTACTTTTTAAAGAATTCACATTTTTAATGGGAAAAAATGCAAAACAATCCCTAAAGCTTTCATAAAAAACTCTGGAATAGATGTTATGCTAGGTAGAGGTAGATTGTTTTGTTTTTAAGGAAATGAATGATAATGTATCCCAGATTTATTGATTCTTTATGAGAAAACCAACATTTCTTTACTAACTTAACAAATATTCATGTATCATTAAGGCATACTATACATTTGGTTGTCGTAAAATGGCAGGGTTTTGCTAGATGTATAGAATGCCTGCTAAAAAGAATTCTTGATTTTAATGCTTTTTATTTTTGGGGTATAGTAGGCAGTTATCTTGGAAACATGCCTTCATAGTTACATGTAGTACAACTTCTATGTCCATTTCATTTTCTGACTCCTTTATATAAAACACTACAGTGTTTTAAGTTTTTATTTGGTTGTAATAGTGTTTCTGTTAGAGTAAAATGACTCAGGTATAAATTTGCATTCAGTTGTATAAGCTTAACTATCTATTTACTAATAAATATGTATTATTTAATTAAATTTAAATATAAAACTCCATCTTAGACTACCCTGTAAATAATGTTAGCGTTTTAAACTGAACTTATTTACTGCCTTTCATATGTTTGCCTAGCTTTGCTACTTATAAAAAGTTTATTTGCTCTCCAAAGATGTTAACTGATTTCTCATTCTTGATTTGACCTTCAAAACACGATTTAGGAGCTATTAAATATTCTTATCCTTTTATACAAAAATCCCAGCTATCAGTATGCAACTTGTGCTGTAGAATGCTTCATCTCTAATGTATTCTTTCTGTCCATTTCTCTATATTAGGTCAGTTTTATAGTCGCAAGTCCTCATTGCCAAACCACACCAGATTTTGTCTTGGACAAAAGACTATGCTTAATTAGTTTTTCTTTTGTTTTCCTTTTAAGTTGTCTAGAATATAGGTTATGATTTATATTACACTGTGGAATGTGCAGAAATTAAATAATTATAAGATAGCCAGATGTATTTCTGCTCTTTTGATGACATAACTTAAGTTATAACGCACACCACGTTACAGGAAAGTGAGGGCTGTGTGATGCCTTAGCCAAGAGATAATAAATGATGGAAGAAACAGCTTACCTAGTATGGCAAAAGAAAGTTGGAGTTTATCTTTCTTTTATATTTTATAAAATGTTTTTACTTAACGCAAGAATAAGAAATGATTTTAACAATACTACTGAATGGAAGTTTTGAAATTACAATATTTAGGCATAGACTATATTTTTCCCATGGCATACTTGGCCAAGGTTTCAGAGTTTTACTTTGTGCAGCAAACTTCATGTTGTAGACTCTGTATGTCCTGTGAAAGTTAAGTGTCCAGTACACAAATTTAGGGAGTTCCTGGGAGGTCACTGTCATTTCTTTTAATTTCCATTTTGTTTATTTCCTATTTTACTTTTTTTCTTCAGAACAAGCATTGGAAAAATATGTATTTCAGTTGGACTATGTCAAGGATCACATTTTTATTTTTTAAAGAAAATCTCATGCAATTAACAAGATAAAAATTTTATATTGAAGATAACTTGTTTATGAAGCATTTTGACAAGCATAACACCCATCTGGCGCGTTAAATTAGTGATCATGTAGAAAAGCATTTGGAAGATAGTTTCTCAATGAAGGAAATATAAGTATGACGGGAGGGGATGGGCTTTGAGATTAGAAAGTTCTGGGTGCCAGTCCTGTCTGATCGTGGCCAAGTTTCATACATTTTGTTTGATCCTTGGTTTTCTGATCTGTTAAATGAAGATTACAGTGTCAATCACAGAGGACTGGAGCTAGGATCCAATAAAGTAAAGCAGGTTTTGAATTATCTGCACACTGCCTGCATGTAAGGATTTCTGGGAAATTGATTGAAATTCCAAAGAAAGTTCATTTCTTCCTCAGTTTTCCTTGGTCTTTTTAGGACATGCATTGAAAAAAAATATGTACAGCAGGTGCGTAATGTTGATCCTCATATTTTTGCATTTAAAAGAAAATCACACCCAATTAAGAAGTTAAAATTCTCATGATAATGATAACTTGTTTATGGAACATTTCGGCTGGAATAGAGCCTGTCTACCACATATGCTCAGAGAACACCTGGATTCCATTTATTCAAAGGTATATATTAAACACTTAGCTTGGATCTAGCACTGCAGTATGGAGGAGGACAGAGTGGGAATGCAGATGTTAATACAATATCAGATTGCAGCTTTTGAGCAGTATTTTGGGGAGCCAAGTCATTGTGTGAAAACAAGTTAAATAACAATTATGCACTACATATTTGAGTGGAATTTTATTATAAGACTGCGTTTCTAAATTTAGAGTCAAAAAAGCATTAGTAAATCTATATAAATCTCTCTCAGAGTGACTGATACAGAGTAGAAACTCTACTAGTATAGGGATATACATATATAAATATATATATACATATTTATGTACATATAAAAATCATAATTTTTCTAATAAATAAGAAAAGTTTTAAGAGGGAAGCCTAATAAACCCAGGCCAAATGCTTGTCCTTTATAATGCTTTATTGATTATTCAGACACTATTAATTTACTTCTTCATTATGCTTCCATATATTAGCTATACCTCACACATAACATTACAATTAATGGTATATCTTTTTGGCAATACTAGGCATTCCTCAGGGGTGCTGCAAGGATGTTATGTAGATGTATAGTCTGTGTCCCTAACAAAGGACCTGGAACATAATAATTTGTTAGTGAATATTTTTTGAATGAAATAATGGGTTTAAGGCTGAGCATGGAAAGAAATGTTAGATTTGAATTGATAGGGGGAAAAGTGAGGTCACTTCAGGAATGAGAACAGTCTTTAAGGATGTGGAGGTTGAAATGAGTGTGGCATTTTGTTCATTCATTCAACAAACACCTATTATAAGCAGCTATTTTGTGCCAAACACTTGAGTTAAAACAGATATAGCCTCTCCCTCTGGGACTTAGAGACCAGTGGGAAAGATAAACATTAATCAAATAATTTTAAGAGTAAGTACACATTTACAACTGTGGTAAATTCTACAAGGGAGAGGTCCATGGTGCTCTGAGATAGGGTTGACCTCATCACAGAGGACAGAGTATATGTGGAATTAGGAGACAAGGAAAGGAAAGAGGGTTCCTACCAAGAAGTGGTGTATGTGAAGACTATTTGATGGGTGAGAGCAAGACAAGCACAATGGCCTAAGCTACAGCTGGTGGCCGCACAAGGAATTGAAGAGAGGGTGGTGGAATGTTAGACTGAAGAAGGTGTAGGGACCAGAGCATATAGGGCAAAACATTAAGGAGTTTTGACTTTACTATTAGAAAAACCTAAACCATCAGGAAACCCTAAATCTTAAATGAGTGATATAGATATGGGGGAAAGCATCATATTTTCATATTGGAGTTTTTAAAAGGTCACTCTGGCTGCTGCATGGAGAATGCACTGGAGTTGGTCCAGGATGGATTCTGACAGAGGGATGAAGAGGCTGTTGACAGATGATGGAAACCTAGACAAAAGTTTTGGTAATGAAGACAGAAGTAGACGGATGCAGTAGCAAAAATTAAAATTGATAACTTCACCACAAGTGAGTTAGGAGTACTAAGAATTAAGTTTGAATATTGAGACCAGGTGATGAAGCACTTAGCCTGTTATGTCTGGTAGATCAAACCCAGTACTCACTGGGTTTTCACATATCTTTCACATCTCTGCCTTTATGCAAGTGTTCCTTTTAATTCATTCACTCAGTGATTTATTTATTGAATCATTTATTTAATTATTGATTCATTAACTCAATGAATATTTATTGGCTGCCTAGTATGAGCTAAGCGCTATACCAAGTGCTCCTGGTTAACCATGATTACCCTTTCCATTGTCTCTCAATTTATAACAATTGTTCTCACCAAAGTGGAGCCTATTCTTCCAAGAGCCCTTTGCCAGTTTTCCAAATAAGAAATAAGTGACCTTCACTGACCCATCCCCCTGTGCAGAAACATTATATTCCATGTACCTCTCAAGCATGAAGTAGTTTTCTTTTGCCATTAGTTGCTGCACAAATAACTTCTTCACATTTGGTTCCTCACATTAGAACAGAGACTCAAAAGATACAGGCACATGGTAAATGATTGTTCAATGGGGTTAAAAGAAATTAAAGAATACAAAGCTGAGAAACTTCATGAAACAAAAACAAAATTAACTTGTCTCCAAATGAGTATCAGATTCTGATGATGCCCCTAGCTATGTGTGTGTGTGGGTGTGTAGGGATTAAATTAGCATATATATGCGTATGCAGGTAGCAGTGGTTGGGTACTATTTTAATACCTATCAGAAAAAAGTGAAATTCTGTTATTTTCATTTTGCACTTCATTCATTCAATGATTTATTCAACTAGTGCACTTACTGGTGCTTTTAGCAGGCATTTAGGCCTCTCTCGAGTTGGTGGCAAACTAGTTGTTAAGAGACCAACAGGGATTCCTGTACTAAACTAAAGTAGAAGCTGTGCAGCTGGAAAGGAGAAGTGGTTTATAGGGGGTAAAATCAAGAGTACTTGATAACAGGTGAGAGAGGGTGAGGAATAGAAGATAATTGCCAAGTTTCTCGATTGTGCAGGTGGGTGGATGGTTGTCTGTTCTCTCGGATGAGAATATAGGCAGAGAAATGGGTTGAAGGGAGGTGTGGGTGTGGCAGGCAGAGGTGGGTAAAGGAGATGAATTCAATTTGGGGCATGTTAATTTGATGTTATCTTAGAATACTTGAAGGCACTTTGAAATATGTGTTTGGAAATTGGAAAAAAAATTGGGCAATGGTGATTTTAAAGTCATCATCATGTGGTGGTAATTAAAGCAGAATGAGAATAATATGGAATATTTGTCAGGCTCCCCACAGGAAACGTACCCTATTCAAATGGAGTAATTAAGGAGAATTTGATCAATGAGACTATTCATAAAAGTTATGGGCAGGATTAAGGAATCCAGCCAGGAAGGATGAAACACACTGAGGCTAGCGACAGTGGAGAGCTGTTACTTCTCCAAGGTCTGGAAGGCCAGAAGGAAGGAGCATTTAGAAGATGGAAAAGCAGACGAATCAGTAGGTGTGGCTGTAGGAGAGGTTTTCCCAGTATGCCTTGTAGTATTCAGTAGAAGACTTTGGCCACTGCCAGCCAATGGCCTAGCCTAAAAGGAGCCAGGGCAGTAATACCTCTTGTGACTGCCCTCTATTCCCACCCCCCGATGGCAGCCACCCATTGGCCACATCCAACATGAAGCCAAAGGGCAAGGAGGTGCCGTGATGCCCCCTAGTGGTTTACCTCCTGGGTCACAGAGCAAAGTAGAGAAGGGTGGATGGATAATGGGTCTAGAATGGCAAATGAAAAATAACCAGTGAGATGGTCTTAAGAGACTGAGATAGGACAGAACCTTGAGAAGCACCAATATTTAATGAACAGTAGAAAGAAGGTGCCTGAGAAGTGGCATCCATTGAGATTGGATGAAAACCAGTCTTTCTGAAAGAAAGAGAACATTTTAAGAGGAGGTAATCCACACTGTCACATGTAAAAGGAAAGTCTACTACAAAAAACAAAAACAAAGGGTGCCCAGAAAATTAGCCATTTAGGGTCTTTGGTGACTACTTTAATTTCATATTGAGATGTGCACAAGTGAGATTATTAAATTAGGGGCAGCCACAAGGCACAGATTTGCAAAACTCAGTATCATGTTATTTTGTCTAGCATGAAGAGAGGGTTAGAAAGTTTGTCACCCTAAATGGTGGACTCCGCCTCACTCTCTGTTCTGCCTGTTCCATCTATGGCACTGACTCCAAAAGTACATTCTTGAAGGATTATGAGGAGAATGGGGTAATCACAGATGCAGTCAGCCACCACATTATCCAAGAAAAGAAGTCAGAGGCAACATGTTGCAAATACAGTAGCCTGTTCCTTTCTGCAGTTCTCTTGGAGATTGATAGCAGCAGAAAGAAGAGCAAGAGATCAAGTATTTTCCATTTCAGAAACAGTAAGTAGTGAGTTATTTTACATAAATGATTTATGTTAATTTATCAAACTTAGATGCAGTAAAATTTAGTCATAAGAATTCTTTATAGTAAGAAAATGTTTTCATCTTACACTGTTTGGCATCCTATCAGATGTTTTAGTTTCTTAGGCTGCTCAAAGCAAATACTATGAAATGGGTTGGGTTAAAATTGGGAGTTATTCACTTATGGTTTTGAGGCTGGGCAAATGTCCAAATCAAGGCATCATAAAGGTGATGCTTTCTTCCTGAAGACCAGCCGCCAGCAATCCTTGGCTCCTCTGTCACATGGCAAGGCTCATGGCGGTGTCTACTGGTCTCTCCCTTCTCTTCTGGGTTGCCTTGATTTCAGTTTCTTGAGTTTGTGGCTTTCCCCCTTCTTTGTGAATCTCATTCTCTTATAAAGAACTCCAGTGAAAAGATTAAGACACATCCTGATCGAGGTTGGTCACCCTTTAACTGAAGTAGCCTTATCAAAACGGGTTTACACCCACAGGATTGGATTAATTTTAAGAACATGTTTTTCTGGGGTATATATAGCTTCAATCCACCATACCAAAGGATTACGAAAAGTAGCATTTTGTTTTTTCTATTATAAAATATAGCTCCATTAATGAAATAACTACAATACAAATTTCCAACATGCCAACATAACCATATTTACCACTTTAATAAAGTTCTTTCAAGACTTTTATACTGTATGAGCTCTTTTCCTACATATTTTAAATACAATAATATATTGTATTTCCTTACTCTCTTTCCATGATGGGCAGTCTCCATTTTACTTTACTACTATCATTTTTAGTGGCTGAATCATAGCCCAACTAGTAAATGCCTTATATGGTGTTCTTAGCTATTGCGCTGTTACTATTTATGTTGTTTCAGGTTCTTCACTTTTATAAATATACATGTGATGAGGGTCTTGATACCCAGAGTTTTTTCCCACTGAATTCGGGTTGTTTCCCTAGGAATCTGTTCTTTTGGATTGCCTGGAATCAAGTTACTATGTCCTAGAGCAAAAGAATTGTTAATGGATCTTAATACAATTTAAGGCAGTTTTGATATTACTGTTTCTTAAGTTCGCCTTTAATTTCTTTAGCTTTTTGCATGTCAAACCACTCTCTCCCCTAAGCAAACCTAGTCATTTTATCTATGGGCCTGCTAAATGCAAATGATGGTAGTTCTTGGTAAGAGGGAAATTAACAGTCACTCAAGACCCATTATACCTTATGTATAAAGTTTACAAGTGTGTTGATTTTTCATACTTGGTGTTTTTATTTGGTTAAACTGATGGCATTTTCCCTCTCTTTTCATTTCTAATTTTTTAGTCTTTTCTGGCAGTTTTTATGCCCATGTTCATCAATTTTGAGTTTTCTCCATCTGACATCCCAGTGGCAGTTCATTTAAGTTTTCCCAAACTTCTTACGCTCAGATTCTGCCATTTTTATGCTTCTTAAACTTAGGTAAAAATAAATAAAATAAGTAACTCAAATTGCACAAACTATTTCCCAGGTATATAAAAATAGTCACAAACAGACCATAATTGGCCAATATTCTGGGTACCCTTTTGTTTTTAGATTTTTCTCTTCCATATGATAGTGTTGATTACTTCCTCTTAAAATGTTCTCCTTCCTGTCAACCAAAGTAGTCACTCTGGTTTTCATGTAACCTTTCTGGATGTCACTTCTCAGTCATCTTCCTTCTACCTGTCTTTTAAATGTTGGTGCTTCTCAAGGTTCTGATGAGTTTATCTTTAATAATTCTTTAAACATTTTTCACTGTACAAAATAGGTGAAATATTTTACTTTACACATTTAAAAAATGTTCACTTTTGATTTGAGGAATTAAGTAAATAAATGCCCCAAATGCATAGTTTTGTAAATTCTCACAAACTGCCACTGTGCACAACATTGTGTAAATTCTCACAAACTACCACTGTAAAACATTTACAAGTTTATAGGTATAGTTTTCACATAACCATTGGACAGTTTATATTCATTACATGAAGTGTCATAGGAAAAACCACATTCAGCTGAATCTTGGGAAAACATTGATATAGATAACTGGCTAAGCATTAAATTTGGTAGACTCAATTTTTAAAAAGCAATTGCCATACCTAAAATCGTAAGTTTCTTTATATCACTGTTAAAAGGTGGCTTGGTATCTGGCCCACCACTATTTTTATTATTATTAATTAATATTACTATTTTGCATTAGGATGTTGCCTAGTACATTGATTTTTTTCTACAGTGAGTAAATTTGCTGTAACACAGGAGTTTTCAGAGCATGAGAGGAGAGATGGCAAAGGAGATCTTGGTTACTTTTTTAAAAAAATGTTTAGGGAGGCTTTATTCATAATAGCCAAAAACTAGAAACAACTCAAATATCCATCAATGGAAGAAGAGATAAATAAATTGTAGATTATTCATACAAAGGAATACTATACAGCAATATCAATAATCTATTTGTACACTCAATGGCATGGATGAATCTCACAAACATAAGGTACAGAGAAAGAAGAGACACAAAAGAATATATACTGCATGACTCCAGTAACATGTTCTTCTAAAACAGGCAAAACTAACTTATGGTAGTTACATTTAAGGGAGGGTATTTACTCAAAGAGGGGTATGAAGAAAATTTTTGGAGTGCTGGAGATGTATACCTCCATCTGGGTGGTAGTTACAAGGTAGTATTCATTTGTGATACTTCATTGAGTTGTACACTTAACATGTGTTATACTTCAATTTAAAAAATATTTATCAAAAAAAAGTTGCATCTTTTTCCCTTTATGTGCCACAGAGATTTTATTTTGGACAAAGTATTGATAAAGAGCCTATGCTGCTTCAACAACTTCCATATGTTGTCTCCGATAGAACAAGGTCTGTTTATAATTTAAGCACGTTACCTGCTGGTTCACTTTAACAAAGGAGCAGATATGGCTCTTCACAATTATTCGATAATTTGGGGGTGGATATTGGAGGCCTCCAATAGTCACTGGTAGGGGAGGGCTTTGGGGCTCCACCCAGCAACCTCACTCTCAGGTGGGTTTTTTTTTTTTTTTTACAATGAGTGCGGGTCTCAGACAAGATTCCACTACATGTTAAAATATTCATTAGTAAGTAGATATACAAACAATTCTACAGCCCATTCCTGAAGCTCAGGGCAGCCTGGATTTCTGGCTTTCAGGCATTGGAATACACTGTGCACATGCAAAATAGAAAAGTCTAGTGAGCCCAGCATCTTTCAGAGTGGCACTCTTGGCCTGGAGCTTTGATTAACTTGAGTATTCTGCCACTTAGTGGTAGATTCTATTGTATGATACTAGCCCAAAGGCTAGAAATTTGTTACATCTGCCTTGCATAAGCATTTCATGCATTTATCCCCCCCTCTAATATTAAAGTTCAGATTGGAATGGCATCTCCACTTTGAAACCATTTGAGCTGGTATGACACTCCAGGCTGCTGAGGACTCGGGTTCTTTCTTTCTTATTTGCTGTAACTATGGTGTTACTTTCACTTGCTTGGTCCAATTTTGGACACTACCACATCCACATTACAGCTGGTAGGAAGAGGGTAAAGGAGGTAAGAGAACAATCTCATTCACTTTTAAAATGAACTGGAATTTGTGCACATCGGTTCCAGCCAGAACTTAGTCATATTGTCTTACTTGGCTACAAGGAAGGCTGTAAAGTGTAGTTTTTATTTCTGATTGGCCATGCACTTGGTTAAAGATCAAGAGTTTTATTCTTACAGAAGAAGGAGAGAGCCTATATTGGGGGATAAATAAGTCTCCACCATAATGACGAAATTGGCTTAGGTCAGTCTGGAATCCTTCTCAGCAGAATTTACTCAGTTTGTTCCTTGAAACATGTCTCCTTTTTAGCTTCTGTGGCTAAAGGGACTCTGCTTACTCAGTGTTTCAGTTTCCTTGGCTGCTCAAGCAAATACCATGCAATGGGTTGGCTTAAACAGTGGGAATTTATTGACTTATGGTTGTGAGGCTAGGAAAATGTGCAAATCAAGGTGTCATCAAAGCGATGCTTTCTTCCCAAAGACTGGTGTCCTGGGGCTGGCTGCCAGTGATCTTTCGTCCTGGGCTCCTCTGTTACATGACAATGTGCATGGCAGCCTCTCCTGGCATCTCCCTTCTTTTCCAGGTTCCGTTGACCTTCAGCTTCTTGCTTTCCATGGCTGTCTTTCTGTCTGAATATCATTCTGCTTACACAGGACTCTAATAGGATTAAGACCCATCCTCATCGAATTGGGCCACAACTTAACTGAAGTAATCTCATCAGAAAGTCCTACTTCCAATGGGTTCATAACCACAAGAAGGAATTAAGTTGAAGAACATGCTTTTCTAGGTCTCCAAACCATTATACTCTGCCGTCTATACAGGCTTCTTTTCCTCTATCCAACATCCAAAATGTTAGAATATGAGAGGGTCATCTTGGAGCCTCATCTTTTCTGTCTATATCCTGTGTATTAGAGTTCATCTAAAATGCCATGACTTTAAATGTCTTCTATATCTAGTAACTCCACAATTTCTATTTCCAACCCCTACTTGTCTAAGTTCCAAACTCATAGGCGAACTTTCTACCTGACATCTCCAAATGGATGTCTAATAGGCATTTCAAATTAAATGTCTCTATTAGAACAACACCATTACTCTGCACTAATTTTTCTGGGGTGGGGGCTGGAAACCACCTCTTTTTCATTGGAAATGTGGGGACAATTTTTTATTGCTCCAGTTACTGGGGTTGCTACATATGTCTTGTGAAACGTCCTTTTTTTACAAAAAGGATTTCATCCATGTCAATGCATGTAGATCTGGTTTATTTGTTTCCATCCTTATATTGCTTAATTAAATCAGAATTTAGTTACCCATTGTTTTGTGGTGAACATTTAGCTGATTTCCAATTCCTTGCGTTATACACCATGCCATTATCAATCTTCTTCATTTTGCTATTGTTATTTATTTATCAGAGAAGTTGTAGGTTTACATAAAGGTTGTGTGAAAAATACAACATTCCCATATACTTTGCATTGATGTTGTACCTGTGTTACAATTTTAAAAGAATATTAAAAATATTACTGTTAATTGTAGTCCATACATTAGGTATATTTTCCCCTCTAACCCCCTATTATTTTTTCTTCACTTTTTTTTTTTGGTTTTTCTTTTGTTTTTTTATTCAATTTTATTGACATATATTCACATACCATACAATCATCCAAAGTGTACAATCAGTTGTTCACAGTACCATCATATAGTTGTGCATTCATCACCCCAATCTATTTTTTGAACATTTTCCTTGTACCAGAAAAAGTGAAAATAAGAATAAAAAATAAATGTAAAGAATACCCAAAACATCCCCCCACCCCATTTTTCATTTAGTTTTTTGTCCCCATTTTTCTACTCATCCATCCATACACTGGATAAAAGGACTGTGATCCACAAGGCTTTCACTATCACACTGTCACCTCTTCTAAGCTACATTGCTCTACAATTATCTTCAAGAATCAAGGCTACTGGGTTGCAGTTTGATAGTTTCAGGTATTTACTTCTAGCTATTCCAATGCATTAAAACCTAAAAAGGGTTATCTATATAGTGCATAAGAATGCCCACCAGAGTGACCTCTCAACTCCATTTGGAATCTCTCAGCCACTGAAACTTAATTTCATTTTTGGTCAAGAAGGTGTTCTCAGTCCCACAATGCTGGGTCCAGATTCATCCCCGGGAGTCATATCCTGCATCGCCTGGGAGATTTACACCCCCAGGAGTCAGGTCCCACGTAGAGGGGAGGACAGTGAGTTCACCCACTGAGTTGGTTTAGCTGGAGAGAGAGGGCATCTGAGCAAGAAAGAGGTACTCAGGGGGAAACTGTTAGGCACAGTTATAAGCAGGTTTAGCCTCTCCTTTGCAGTGACAAGCTTCATAAGGGCAAGTCCCATGACAGAAGGCTCAGCATATCAAACCACGAGTTCTCAATGTTTGTGAGAACATCAGCAACAATCCAGGTAAGGAAGCCCATCCTCAGAAAGGCCCTGCATATATATTTTTATTCTCTGTCTAAATTACTTTGTCTAACCCCCTATTATTAACACCTGATAATGGTGTTGTATATTTGTTGTAGCTCGTCAAAGAACATTCTTACATTTGTACTGTTATCCACAGTCCCTTGTCCACAAAAGGACTGTTATACAGTCTCATGTTTTATCCTGTAGCTTTTCTTCTAGTAACATACATGACCTAAAACTTCCCCCTTTTAACCATATTCACCAACATAATTCATCGCTGTTAATTACACTCATAATAATGTTCTACCATCACCATTATCCATTCCCAAACATTTACAATAAACCTAAAAAGAAATTCTGCACAAATTAAGCACCAGCTCCCCTTTCTCTACCCCCATTTTATCCCCTGGTAACCTATATTCTAAATTCTAACTCTATAACTTTGCTTATTATAATTAGTTCATATCAGTGAGATCATACAATATTTGTCCTTTGGTTGTCTGACTTATTTCATGCAACATAATATTCTCAAGGTTCACCCATGTTGTTGCATGCATCAAGACATCATTTCTTCTTGGAACTGAATAGTGTTCCATCATACATATACACCACATTTTGTTTAACCATTCATCTATTGGGGGGAAACTTGGTTTGCTTCCATCTTTTGGCAATTGTGAATAATGCCGCTATGAACAGCAATGTGAAAATGTCTGTTCAAGTTCCTGCTTTCAATTCTTCTGGGTATATACATAGTAGCGGGGTTGCTGGATCATATTGCAATTCTATACTTACTTCCTAAGGAACCACCAAACTGTCTTCCACAGTGGCTGCACCATTTTACATTCCCAACAGCAGTGAATGAGTGTTCCTATTGCTTCACATCCTCTCCAATGCTTTCAGTTTTCTATTTTTTTAATAGTGGCCATTCTAGTAGGTGTGAAATGATATCTCACCATGGGTTTGATTGGCATTTCCTTAATAGCTAGTTATGTTGAGTATCTTTTCATCTGCTATTTAGCCATTGTATTTCCTCTTTGAAAAACTATCTATTCAAGTTTTTGCTCATTTTTAATTGGGTTGTTTGTCTTTATTTTTGAGTTGTAGGATTTCTTTATATTCTGGATATTAAGCCCTTGTATGTGTGGTTTCCAAATATTTTCTCCCACTGAGTAGGTTGCCTTTTCAGTTTCTTGACAAAGTCCTTTGAAACAAAAAAGTTTATAATTTAGAGGTGATCACATTTACCTATTTTTTCTTTCATTGCTTGTGATTTGGGTGTAAAGTCTAAGAAACCACCACCTACCACAGGATCTTGAAGATGCTTCCCTATATTTTCTTCTAGGAGTTTTATAGTCCTGGTTCTTATATTTAGGTCTTTGATCCATTTTCAGTTAATTTTTGTATATGATGTGAGATAGAGGTCCTCTTTCGTTCTTTTGCATATGTATATCCAATTCTCCTAGCACCACTTGTTGAAGAGACTATTCTCTCCCAGTTGAGTGGACTTCACTGCCTTGTCAACTCTCAATTGGCCATAGATGTGAGGGTCTGTTTCTGAACTTTCAGTTAGGTTCCATTGGTCAGTATATCTAGATTTATGCCTGTACCATGCTGTTTTGACCACTGTAGCTTTGTAATATGCTTTAAAGTCAGGAAGTGTGAGTCTTCCAACTTAGTTCTTCTTTTTCAAGATATTTTTGGCTATTCAGGGTCACTTACCCTTCCAAATAAATTTGATAATTGGCTTTTCCATTTTGTAAAGTAGGCTGTTGGAATTTTGATTGGGATTGCATTGTATCTATAAATCAGTCTGGGTAGAATTGACATATTAACTATATTTAATTTTCCAGTCCATGAACACAGTATGTCCTTCCATTTATTTAGGTTTTCCTTGATTTCTTTTAGCAGTGTTTTGTAGTATTCTGTGTATAGGTCTTTAATGTCCTTGGTTAAATGTATTCCTAAATATTTGATTCTTTTTGTTGCTTTTGTAAATGGAATTTTTTTCTTCATTTCTTCCTTAGATTGCTCGTTACTAGTGTGTAGAAACACTACTGATTTTTGCATGTTGATCCTGTATCCTGCCACTTTGCTGTACTCGTTTATTAGCTCTAGTAGCTTCACTCTAATGTTTTTGGATTTTCTGCATATGGAATCATGCTGTCTGCAAATAGGAAAAGTTTTACTTCTTCCTTTCCAATTTGGATGCCTTTTATTTCTTTTTCTTGCCTAACTGCTCTAGCTAGAACGTCTAGCACAATGTGGAATAGCAGTCGTGACAGTGGTCATCCTTATCTTGTTCCATATCTTAGAGGAAACAAGTATGATGTTAGCTGTGTGCTTTTTTCATTTAAGCACTTGTTGAGAAATTTTCCTTCTATACCTACCTTTCTAAGTGTTTTTATCAAGAAAGGATGCTGAATTTTGCCAAATGCCTTTTCTGCATTGGTCGACATTATCATGTGGTTTTTCTCCTCCAATTTGTTAATGTAGTGTATTACATTATTCAGTTTTCTTATGTTGGACCATGCTTGCATACCTGGGATGAAACACCCTTAATCATGGTATATAACTCTTATAATGTGCCTTTGGATTTAATTTGCACGTATTTTGCTGAGGATTTTTCCATCTCTGTTCATCAGAGAAATTGGTCTGTAAGTTTCTTTTCCTGTAGTATCTTTATCTGGCTTTGGGATTAGGGTAATGTTGGCTTCATAGAACAAGGTAGATATTATTCCCTCTTTGCCAGTTTTTTGGAAGAATTTTAGAAGGATTAATATTAATTCTTCTTAGAATGATTGGTAGAATTGCCCTGTGAAGCCAACTGGTCCTGGACTTTTCTTTGTTGGGAGGTTTTTGATTACTGATTCTGTCTGTACTTGTAACTGTTCTGTGGAGGTCTTCTATGTATTCTAGAGTCAGTGCAGGTTGTTTGTGTGTTTCTAGGAATTTATCCATTTAATCTAAGTTGTCTAATTTGTTGGCATATTGTTGTTCAATAAATGTCCTCTTATAATCCTTTTTTTTTTCCTGTGGTGTCAATAGTAATGCCCCCCGTCTCATTTTTAATTTTATTTATTTGCATATTTTTTTCTTTAGCAGTCTAGCTACAGGTTTGTCAATTTTATTGATCTTTTCAAAGAACCAACTTTTATTGTTTTTTTAATTCTCTCTATTGTTTTTTATTTTTAATTTCATTTATTTCTGCTCTAATATTTGCTATTTCTTTCCTTCTGCTTGATTTAGGATTAGCTCTTTTTCTAGTTCCAACACATGTGCAGTTACATCTTTGATTTTAGCACTTTATTCTCTTTTAATGTGGGCATTTAGGGCTATACATTTCCGTCTCAGTGCTGCCTTCACTGCATCCCATACATTGTGATATGTTGTTACCATTTTTATTTGTCTTGAGATATTTATTAATTTCTCTTGCAATTTCTTCTTTGACCCACTGATTAAGAGTGTTGTTTTACCTCTCTCTATTTGTGAATTTTCCAGTTCTCTGCCTATTATTGATTTCCAGCTTCATTACATGTGGTCTTAGAGAGTGCTTTGTATATTGTCAGTCTTTCTACATTTATTGAGATTAGTTTTGTGACCCAACATGTGGTCTATCCTAGAGAATGATCCATGAGCATTTGAGAAGAATGTATGTCCTGCTGTTGTAGGGTGTAATGTATATCCAACTGTTATAGGGTACAATGTTAGTTCTAGTTCATTTATCATATTATTCAAGTTCTCTCTTTCTTTATTGATCCACTGTCTAGATGTTCTATCTATTGATGAGAGTGTGTCTTGAAATCTCTGATTGTTATTGTAGAGATGTCTCTTTCTCCTTTCAGTTTTGGCAGTGTTTGCCTTATGTATTTGGGGCACCATGGTTAGGTGCATAAATGTTTATGATTATTATTTCTTCTTGGCTGATTGCCCCCTTTATTAATTTATCATATCCTTCTTTGTCTCTAATATCAGTTTTGCATTCAAAGTCTATTTTGTCCAATATTGGTATAGCTACCCCTGCTCTTTTTTGGTGACTTTTTGCATGGAATAACTTTTTCCAACCATTCACTTTCAACCTATTTGTGTCTTTGGGCATTAGGCGAGTCTCTTATAGATGGCATATAGTTAGATCATACTTTTTTATCCATTCTGACACTACTTGTCTTTTGGCTGGGGAGTTTAATCATTAGCATTCAATGTTACTACTGTAAAGGCAGTACTTATTCAACCATTTTTTTCCTTTGATTTTTATATGCCATATATTATTTTTGTGTCTCTTATTATCCTTTTAGTTACCCTTACTGATAATCTGTGTTTCTACACGCTCGCTCCAGTATTTTCCTTTCAGCCTGCAGAACTCCCTTTTGTATTTCTTTTTGGGTAGGTCTCTTGTTGACGAACTGTCTCAGTTTCTGTTTATTTGTGAATATTTTAAACTCTCCCTCATCATTGAAGGACAGTTTTGCTGGATAAAGAATTCTTGGCTGGCAGTTTTTCTCTTTCAGTACTTTAAATGTATCATACCACTGCCCTATCACCTCCATGGTTTCTGATGAGAAATCGGCACTTAATTGGCAGTTCTGTTGTATATGATGAATTGCTTTCCTCTTGCTGCTTTCAGGATTCTTTCTTTATCTTTGGCATTTGACATTCTGATTGGTATGTGTCTCAGAGTAAGTCAGCTTATTCTAGACCTTTAGAATTGCCCATGTTTGATCAGATTTATTCAGCTCTTCATCTGATTCTTGCCCTGGGTATGCAATACAATTTTTAAGATTTCACTGTGCAATTGTTTCAGCCCAAGGAGAAAACTTCCTTTCCTCTGTTCCTGCTCTGGGAATCTTGATCTGCTCTGTTTCATTGTTTTGACTCTATAGTTTTACTTTTTTACTCTCCTTTCCTTGCATCTAGCTGCTTTTTCCTGGAGAGCAAATTCTAGGAGGACAGTCACCCAGAAAGGACTTTCCCAAGTTAGTATTTCCCATCTAAAAAAGGTCCATGGACCCACTAAAGGGGCACAGATCAGTTCCAAAGAGCCCTGGGGAGAGGGCCAGGGAAGACACCAAAAAAGCCTGTTTGACAGCTCCCCGAAGCTGCACTTCCCTGGCCTGCCCAGAAAATGGCACTGTTCAGCAAACTTTTCCTCACAGCCCTAAGAAGGCCCTGCATCTTTAAACCTCCACTGCCTTTGCTCATGTAGGGTGTGGGGTTGAAGCAGTGGCCACAGCAGTCCCTATCCGGGGCTGGCTAAAACAGTTCAGAGCAGGACCTAGTGATCTAAATTTGCTGGTGAAAAGCCATGAAAAGTACTTGGCCTTGTCCCACCCCCCATTCTTGGGGAAGAGGGCTTCCATGACTCTCTGTGTCAGCAGCCGGCCCAGGATGGGGCCTAGGAGCCTTGCCTCAAGAGTGGGGGATGGGCACTGGCAGCCACCAGAGAGCAAAATACAGTTTTTTACCACAGGTTTTCTTCTCTTTGTCCCACTCATCCCTGGATGCTATACAGTGCTCCCCTGGCTTCTGAACCCCTGAACAGTTGTTTCAGGCAGTTTTTGCCTGTCCACTAGCTGTTTTTGGAGGGAGATTGACTCCTAGAGCTCCCTACTCTGTCATCTTCCCTGGAAGTTCTCTTCTCAGTTACTTTTAATAATAAGTAAATAATGAAAAACTATTCTAACATACTGTAAATCGTAACAGCTGTTACTTTTAGTTGGCATCGGAGTGTGTTTTAAACCAATCTGCCTCCGATCCATTCAACATTATCCTTGTTCTTGTACTTGGCACTACTGTGCCAGTCTTTCACTGTGAATGAGAAAGTAGAGCCTCCATAATCTTTACATATTGTAAAGTCTGATTGAATGCATTCATTTATTAACTTGTTCAAAAATTATAGGCACATACTATGCCTGTAAAATGCTGTAAGTTATATAAGGAGTAAAATTAATTTATATAATAAATCTATGCAAATTATTTTATCTTCATCCTAAAATAAATTAATAAAGTTCATAAGGATCATATAACCTTTTTTTTGTTCTCTCTTTCCTCCACAGATTATCAGATCCGCTTCATTGATTTTCATTTTCAGGAAAAAGATTGTTAAAGGCTATAAAATAGATATTAAAATGCCCGAGGATATAACTAGGCATGCCAAATAATGAAATTCCAAGGTTCAGTGAATCCACATGACACAATGCCCTCTTTATTAGCAAGGAAATAAATATCCCTGAAATGTACTATGTGATGACTTAGATTGGAGCAAAAATAAACTCAGTGTTCAAAGTCAGACACTGCTCTTTGAAGGGATACCCTTTCTGTCTGTTAGGGTAAATTCCCTGAGGTCCCTTGCCTTTCCCATGTTCTTTATTTTATAGCAAAGGATAATGTCAGTTATCTCTTGAGTGATCAATAATTCGTTTTATTTGTTTCATGCTTATTAAGTACTATGAGATATATAAAGACATGGAGTATATAGTTTTGTTATTCTCTTAAGAAATTAAGCTATCAAGGTACCTTTTCCTAATCTAGGGATTTTGAAATGCTAATTAGCTAACTAAACTTCTGGGCTCTGACCCAAACCAAATTTTATTTCCATCTTCCTGGATCCACATACTTCCCCCTGCACCCCCATAAGCTCGAACAATTGCCTGATTAGGGTGCTAGAAACTGTAGCTATGAACAGACAATAAAAACTCAGCAGGCCCCTGTTGTGGGTGGAGAGTGGGGAACAGGGCTCTACTTAATGCTTATACAAGGCACACCCATTCCTTATCACCATCTCCCTCATCCTTGAAGAATGTTGAAGTGAGAGTAATCACAAAGGGAGAAAATGTCATCCTGAGATGGTTTGTGGATGGTGACTGTCAAGGAGGGTCTTTATATTCTGATTATATTTTAAAAACATTCTGGTTACTTAGAGCCATCTCCATTCAGACAAGGCCAGAAGACAAGATGGGAAAGGGGAGGAAAATAAGTGGGTTTCAAACTCAAAATGGTATTAGGAAGAGCCACCTTTGGTGATTACACACTCAGTCATCCCTCATAAGCACTTTTCTTATCTGTTGGTAAATTCTTGGACCATCTTGTTAATGGTTGATAACTTCTCAGGGGCATTAAGTCAACCAGTTTCTGTTCCTGCTGATTTGACATGATCGATTTGAAAGGTAATTCTTTGTTTATATTGAAATGTATTAATCATCCTCTTTAGTGATCTGGGTTTCATTTGTGTTTAATCTTACCTAATTAGTTGGCAGTGTGCTTGTTGCTTTTTGCTGTATGAAGAGTGAATGGAGAAAATGTGATATATGTCTATTGTGAGCAGCCTTGTTTTTACAAAACTGAACTAATATGGGCTTAAATTGACCCCAACATATGTCATTTATTGTGTTTTGTTAGCACATCTGCTTTGTTCACTTTGGTTTTGATACTCATTATGAAAATATGAAAATGTGAAAGGATAAACAAGATAAAAGAATTTATGCAAGTCAATTATGGTATCATTTAATCTTATTTTAAGAGAAGATTGAATTTTCTTTGGCACTTCAAAATTGAAAGAGAAACTGTCAAGTTAAGTCAAATGTATTTGGATCCAAAGATGATAACAGTCTTTTAAATAATATACATGTTTCACTTTCTCAACTACTTTCATGGGTTCCTTTATTTTCAACTATTGGTACTTCAAAAGATATTATTCTTGGTCATCTCAATAATTCAACAATTATTTATCCATTTCTGTCCCTTTTCCCTGCTGTCTCTGGGATGGCTTATCTCCAGTCTTGATTTTATCAACAATGGCTTCAGCTCTGCCCTCATCTCTATATTTGTGTTCCCCTCTGTCCACTGGACAGACCCATCATATGCCCCAAACCCCCAGTTTAAACTCATGACCCTGACTTTTCCCTAAATACTAGAACCTATATTTCTACCTTATCCGTGGTTATAATAAATGGAACTAACACTTCTCAGGTACTTGATTCAGAAAACTCACAGGCAGCTTAAATCCCCCATCCCCCACTGTTCTTTCCTCCCCTCTGCAGTCATTCAACCTTGCCAATTCTATGTCCAAAATGTCTCTGTTATCCACTCCCTTTTCTTTGAAATCACCTGAGTTGCCTTTGTTCATGCTCTTCTCATCTCTTATCTAAACAAATGTAATTAATCCCTAATTAGGCCTTAGGCTGCCAGTCTTTTCCACTCCCAGATCCTACTTCAAAACTGACTTCTGAATCTTTCAGCCTGATCTGATTACTGCCTTGTTTAAAATTCTTCAACCTTTTCCCATCAGTTATGCTTGAGCCCTAATACCTGATAACTTTTGTCCCCTCAGGTCTACACAAGTCTGTCTCTAGTTCAGCAGACAGTGTATTGTGATTTCATACACCTCCATTTCCTCTACTTGAAAGGCCCTCTCTTTCCTTGTTTATCTAGTTAATTCCTACACTTCTTTCATAACTCTCGACAAACATCATCTTTTCTTGGATATTTCACAAGACAATCCATATACGTGAAAGTAGAATTACTACGCTGCTCTTTTGTATTCCAAGAACATTGTGTGCATGCCTCTTATAATTTACCACATATATTTATATGATAATCTTGTCTGTTTCCTCAAATAGATAGTGACTGCCTTGACTGCAGGAACTGAGAGTGTTTATCATACTTTTCCCAATAACGGGCATATTCAGTTCAAGTCAACAAATATTTATTGAGCACCTATTATGTGCCAGACACAGATTGCTTGCAACATATCAATAAACAAAATGAACAGAAATTCCTGCCTACATGAATTTATATTGTAGCATATAAAATTTGCTCAGTCTTAAGAGAGAGAGAGAGGGAAGGAATGAGGGAGAGAAAATAAGATGGACTGAGATTGAATTATAAGATTACAATTGCTTTGAACGGAAATAATAATGGATATTCTGACTAGGTATCTTAGGTTTCCAAACCATCAGCCTATAGAAGGGGACATAGGCCCCTGTGAGGTCTATTCAAACTGTTTTCTTCTCATAGTACCTATTTTTTTCATAACTTCATTACAGGGCTGTACTTCCTGTAGATGCCAATACTGTTCCCATTTCTTTCCTATTAATATATGTTTCTAAAAAACAGTAGTCTAATTTTTAAAAATTAAATAAAATTAGTTAATAATACTCAACAATTTTAAAGGTATAATAAAAAGTTCTTCTGCTATTACTGGTGGGATTGTCCCGTGGTATTATCCTGAGGAAATACTAAGAAATAAATGAATGAATGCCTGTATTTACAGCTTTTCCTCCAAATCAATATCTGATGCAGGTTAGGCATTTTGAGGTTTTGAATTTATTTTTGGTAAGCATCCATACTTTTAGAAATGCGCTCAGTGTTTTCCATGCATTAGAGATATTGTCCTAGTGGTAGTGAATTCCAACATGGTTAGAAACAGTGCCTTGATTTCATTTTGAACTCAAATGAACTTTGCTATTCCAGGAAAGTGTTTTATAACCATGATTTTTCCTTTTCCACATTTCCATAGTGTGACTTTATTTTTTTGCACTGTTAGGGCTATATGGCATTGTTGGGAAGATAGTGAATTAAAGGCATATGGTATTCATTAAACAAATTTGAAAGACAGCATAAATGATTATCATATGAGACAAATACCTTTAAAAATGAATTCATGTATGTGTGTGTGCATACACGTATATGTTCGTGGGCACATAGGAAAGAGAGGCAGAGAAATCTTGGCTATTTAGCTTAGTACTTTAAAAGGCAGTAAAACTGGTTCTGGAGAGTGTTCTTGATAGTTTTCCATTAGATTGCAAATACATTAATTGAAGAGGTGCCACTTTGGGCCAGTCAAGGCATCTGTGAGCTGGCAAATCAGAGGGATACAAGCTGCTTGGAATTAGGAGGTCCTGATGTACGTCTGCCTGGGACTTTCCGGAGCAGGGGCTGCAGCTTGTGCTCCTGCCTTCCTCACCATAAACAGTGCTGTGTGTTCTTTGCTGCTCTCACTAGACCATTAATAAATCAGTGGGCAAGTTGCCTCTGCTCCTTCACATTTTAACTGGGGCCGTGCAGAAGTGTGTGCAGTCCAGAGATAACATGGTTTTATTTGTTCCTTTGTATCTACTGCCTAGTTGTTCATCTATCTCACCAGCTGTCAGAGCCAGCTGGGGGATATTCACTGGTCCTTATATTGACTGAAAGCAGGGAAGCTTTATGAATTTCTCTCACATTCTTTGTGCTTAGATATTTTTTCTGTATGGCGTTATGTGGAGCCCTTTACCCTCAAATGCTTTACATTCAGAAACCTCAAAGTAATTGAGAGTTACTTTTTCTTGGGCAAGCATATTAATTTTAATAGAAGTGTGAGGGTCTGTTCTTTTCCCCAGCACACCTCCCAAATAAAAGTCTCACTTGAGTGTTGCTATTAATTCATCTTTTGGGGGAATGCACTTTACCTACCCATTTTCTGTTGTTTTTATCATTGAGGTACCCCCAAAGAAGTGACCTCCCATGGGATTTTCAATTCCAGACCTACACATGAATGACTCACCAGGCACAGCATATCTCACAAAGGGGCTTTAAATAATAATAATAATAATAATAATAATAATAAATGCCCTGACATATACAATCTAGTGAGCAATGAAAGTTTTTGTTTCCTTTCCAGTTACATAATTATGAATGCCTTTGTAATGTTTCTTTCAAAGCTTTGACATACTGTCTTAGTCTCTTTTCTGGGATGCTGTCTGCTGCCCTAATAGTGCTGGATCACTTGGGGTTTGATTCCATAGAGAACCTTTCTTATTTAGACCTGTGCACACCATTGAAGTGCAGGAAGAGGAAAGTTGATAAGATAGAAATGAGAGTCCAAAAGGTTCTCCAAACTACTCTGGGAATTTGAGACTGAAATATGAAATTAGGGTCCATTGATAGGATTTATTAGCTGTTACTAAAAGAACAAAGAATCTTATATGGATTTAAGATAAAAACTAGAAGCATTTAAAATTATACTTGCAAATTTCTGGGGTTTTTTTTTTATGTTCCTAATGCTTTACCTAGTGAGTGACTGATCTTCATTGGGAATATGGAGTAATTTGACATAGAGAATGGAAGAACCGCATGGAGAAGATCACATATAACAGAAATGGCAGGTACAACCATAGACCTTAAAACCCATTAATGGGCTTGTTCACTGCATTTTTCCTTCAGCTGTAATAAAATTACATTTTAAAATACAATAAAACATGCTAGAGTTCTCACCTAAACCATTTTTCATTATAATACATTTTAAGTACATTTACATCTCTTAATAGTTAAGAAAGATTTGCTCTCTAAAACTATAGCTGAAGTCCTGCACAGATATAGGCACCAGTCAAGGGAAGCTAGCTCAATGTTTGATTTCAAGCCCACATCTGACTGAAAATGGAGTTGGGCTGTATAAAGCAACCAGAAGGACAAGATTCTGCTCTGATTTAGTAAAGCTAAATGGGACATGGGCATGGCCACTTGATGTTACACTGCTCTATCTTGGCATGTTGACCCTGGTAGGGTCCGTTTCTATACCACAGCTTGTCATATAATCTTCATTGTTGAGGTTTTTCCTTGTGATACGGAGTCACAGTGAACCATGTGGTTACTGTGAACTTCTTTTTGAGATTCAGGAAGCCTTAAAAGATCTCTCTTCTAGAAGAGATAATGCTGCTCTTTATGAAATTATGAATCCATTGTAAAGAATAATGAAGCTTTCTGATTAGGTATGCAATCGAAGAAAAAGATATTTTTCTGTACACTATGTTTCAATAGTGAGGTCCTTCTGAGATCTATTCAAGAATCTGATATTACGTAAGCAAAATGTTGCTAAATGTACCCCAGGCATCAAAAGATAGAAAGCCAAATGGAGATGTCTTAGGGATTCTGGAAACAAAGAATATTTCGTATGGCATGCAAAGTTCAGGTCTAAGGAAAGTTTCCTTAATGAACATAATAAACCCCCTCCTAAATAGTTGTACAAGTTGGGCCTGGTTTCACATCCAATTTCTAAAACAGTTGCAGCAGTATCTTCTATTGGTATACTTAGTGTGAAAGTCTACAGGTTCATGTAACTTAGTGACAGGTACTGAAGAGGCGTTTTGTGCCCTGGGTTGACTAGTAATTCTACTAAAGGCCACTAGACAGAGGACAGTAAAAATACAGTTTTGAAGCATACTTCTTGAGTTTGTGTTGGATTGTAATTCCTCAGTCGTCCACCTAGGACATTTCTGGGTAGGAACTATCTAGTCAGTTCAAGATGGGAACTTATCTCCTGACACCTAAATTTGAATAGCTCTGCTGACATTAATAATAATAATGACACCAGCATGTCATAGCTTTTCTATTTAATTACCCATGGGAAAATGTAAATAGAATCAAAAGAGGAGAATATTAGAATTTAAAGTACTTCTGAGGAAAAGTAGCTCTGATGGAGGGTTAAATACAGAGCTTTGAACTAGAAGGAACATCAGGAAATTGTACACCTGAAAGTTCGTAAGAGCAATGAAGTGGGGGATAGGGGGATTGGAATAGGATACAAAGAAGGCTAAGCGAGGACTTGGACAAATTCTGTTTATTTATTAGTTTTTCTTAGAATGATGGAGAAAGCCATCAGCCAATGTACTACTAAACTTTTCTATTAAAAAACTATGTTATTACAATTCCTTTAAACTCAGATTTCATTGGTTTATAATGTAATATGGTTATTGCAATATTCTGCACCTGAATGTTGTGGCTTGGTCAAGTCTAGGTCACAGAGCTCTAGCTAACCAACAAGGCAGAGTTGTCAGTATAGGGAACGTTCACTAGGGAGCAATAGGCAGTCATCATGCCCTTCATTAGGGCGTGGCATCAAACTATTAGATTTTAAAAAATAGTGTGCAAGAAGATGGTAGCAGGAAGCTTAAAGGACCTCTTTTTGGGTCCAGGGATTTAGCTGGAGCCTGGCAAATTTAGTTAGGCGTGAGTGAAAAGAGTAGCAAGTGGTTCTTGATAGTATTTCACAGTTGAAAGAGAATAGAGAATAGGAGACCAGAAAATGCAACTAGGACACTGAGCTGTTGATCTTGGCCAATATACATATACCCTGTTTAATAGAAGTACTAGAATTAAGGGCAGTATTGACTCAGGGGTTAAGCCATTCCAACTTGGAGATTAGATCAATACAGAGCGATCATTTAAGTGATGGTTTAGTTCGATCTTTCTTGTTGAAAGATCCAACTTTCTTGTCTCATTGTAGATACTCAATATTTTGTTGAACACATTATTTTTCTAGAACAGGTCTTTGCCATAGTTTCTTGCTCAGTTAACAAATATATCCTTTATAACAGGACTAAAATGGTACAATCCCTCAAATGTACCTAATTTCTTAAAACTTGTCTGGAAATCGTCAATTTTAGCTCAGGCATCTTTGTGGTTCAACTATATAAAGAGCTGTCTGTCATAGATGTTTGAATTTGCATTTACTGTTTGTAAGGCAGAAGTGATTCTGGGTGCCATTTCACTTTGACAATCTTTCGATGTGCTTAGTACTTCTAGTGTTGATAGCTAAAAAAAAAACCTTAATTTTTTTTTCTGATAGCTACTGATTAATAATTAGTGATGGGTTAACCAAAATTCTTGGTTGTTATTTTAAGCATGTATGATCATTTGTTGATAAGTAGATCTTAAATTTTATGTATATGAACATTTATAATTAGGGTAAAATTATTCAAACCTTTGATTCCTGGCTGAGATAAACAAAAGTAAGACAAAACAATTAAACAAAAACAAAATTATTACCTAAATTGGAGCCAGTGTTTCTGCTTTTCTATGCCATTGTAAGATCCTAAATACTTTCAATTAAGATGTTTTAAAATCTCTTGTTTCTGTAAAAAGTCAGCGGGTGAATTGGAATTTCCATTGCTTCATTTTTCATTCAAAACTTCCAGTGTTTTCTACATTTGAAAAGGATTTAATCCACAAAGGGAGGGTGCAGAAATTAACAGACTTATGGTTGGTCTATCTGTCTGCAAACCAGTAGACTGGGCCTGTTCAAATGCTGAGCTAGGGATGGTGTTGGGGAAAGGACACTGAGACCATCCAAAACCAACTGCCAGCACGTTTTGAAAAGGTTCATTGACAATGTCAATGCTGTTTCCGACTTGTGATAAAGTAATGAAGATTCTTTGAAATAAGTCCTTGTGGGAATTGATAAAGACTTTCCCAAGTTGTTAGTGTTTCGACTTTTCTGTTCGAGCTAATAATTTTAAATAAAACAAAGTTTTCTTCAAATCTTGCCATAACCAATTTGTTTATGAAGCTGTTTGTGTGACAAAAATCTGTACACTTCTCATCAGCTGAACTATTGCTTCATCTTGCCATGCTCGGATGATGGCTTTTAAATCCTAGATAACAAATAAATTTTTAGTGAGAATTAAGATAAAACTCCAAATGTACTGTTTCTGTTTCTAGCATACAATTTATTTAAATATCATTGTATACCTAGAAAAGAGACAGCCCTTATATTAATTTTCAAACAATATGTTTAATATGTATTTTTTCTGAAATGCTTTTGATTCAAATGGCAGGGTTGAATTTCAGGTTCTCCGAGGATGTCACGTAGCATTAAACACAGATTAAATATATGTTAGCTGTTTGTATCATGTATGTATATGTAGAGCCTTTTTTTCTTCTTTGTATTCTTCAGGTTGAAGCACTTTTCTGACTGAGAGATATGGACTGTCTCTGGAAACAAATGTTTTCAGGGGCAACAACTGGTTATGTTTCTTCACTCTATAAATAGTAACTTGAAGCATAAATGGAAAATTTGGGTTGGACTCTTGCAGGTTGCCTTGAGAGAGGACGCTGTCACTATTTTGTTTTGCTCTGATTAGAAAAAAAAAGAGAAAAAGTATAAGCAAGAAACTTTAAAAAGTTGATTCAGCTTATGACCCAGGTTTTATTTTTGAGTTTGGAAGGAGCCTGGAAGTGGCAGAGGCTTAAACTTTCTCACATGGACAACAGACACAAGAGGAGAAAATTAAAAACATTCATTTCATACTTAGAGCCCATTGTAGGTTCTTTTCTAGTGAATTTTCTGTGTTATTCACCTTTCTTTACCTGGCAGTGGACCAGCAGTGGTCACTATGAACAAATCCTTGGCTGCAGGATGGAAAAAAAGATGGCTGCATTTAAATCAAGTCTGAGGGGGGAAAACATTCACAAATAAGGATGAAATACTGATATTGGTAGATGCACCTATCCTTAACATTTTTATTTGATAGTGCAGAGTATTGCTGCATGATGGTTTTATGTGTTTATTATGAGATAACAAAGCTTATTTTATTCCATTTAATGGTGAATTACAGATGTCTGAGGTAATTGTCCTCACTTATAAAAATATTTTAAGTGAATTTACAATATTTTTCTCCTTCCATACATGACTTGTAACTTTTGGTATTCATAGAGGATGAAAGTCATTTATGGAACAGTCGTGTATTTGAGGAATTATGTCACAATTGTATAATTTATCATTAGTCATCTAGTCTGCAATTATGGTCTTAAAATGAATATTACTTATTCATATCTTTGGCAGTTTACTAAGGAAAGATTCTCTTTGTAGTGTTATGAATATAAAATTATCAATTTCTTTACATAAATGAGAATATCAAAACGGGAAAAGTACCAAAAAATTGCATTTACGTAAGTACAAATGAAGTTGAAATTGCAGTGATCACATCAAAGTGTCTGAAAGAATTATTATTGTTGGATAATTTTTCTCAAGATGTTTAAGGTGTGACATTGAAAAGCTACATATAATAAATCCAGAGTATTTTGTAGGGAAGTACTTACTTTAATGAAGAATCTGAAGAAATGATTAGGAAATTACAATGGTAGGGAAAATATTTTTCTTAGTTTTAGCATTGGTCACAAAATTATTTTAACTCCTCAAAAGCTAGATATAGCTAAAATTATTTGAGTGAAACCTCAGTCCTTAGAGAGAATTTGAGACTGTAATGAACCAGATCATGGAAGACATGTCATGATAAAAAGTGCATTTGATTCTTTGTTACCAGAGAATTTGGGGGGTGGGGGGAATCAACTAGATGATATAAGTCGAATTTTAATTTTGATGAAAAGATATGAAATGTATTAGATGAAAAAAATAAATCAAAGGGACCATAGAATATTGCATGAAAGGAAGAAGACACTTCTTAAGGTAGAAGGGATTTAATTTGATAATGTTTGCTTGTGAGGGTAGTCATTAGTGACAGGGAAGACAGAAGGATTTGCAGGTTTAGGGGGATAGAGGGTGATTTTGGTTTTGTGCAGCCGCCAGACTAGTGGATTTGGCAATGAACAGATCATTAACATTGGAGGAAGTATCTTAATAAATGCTGCTCAGATTGTAATGTTGAAGAATATATAAAAGTTGGGAAGTCAAAGCATGTAGATACAAAGTTTGTTTAAGAAGTTGTCTAGCTTGGCAAAAGAGATAATGATTATATGGGCGATGTAGCAATGCTAAGTGTTCTACTAATAATGATGATGTTGATGATAATGACTAATAATTATTGAGCACTTGCGAGGTCCCAGGTAATACCCTTAAGTACTTCCCCATTTACTTCTCCTAGGGTCCTTATGAGGTAGACTATATTTTTTCCCCTTCCTACTGATGAAGGAAAAAAGCCACAGGAAACTTAATGGAGAATTATCAGCCATATGACATTTTTCAAGATGAAGGCATCTGAGCCTGGGGGTAAGAAAATGGATTCGCAATAGGAGCAGCATTAGATTGAGGATGTCATTAATATTTCATAACCCTTTATGTACCCCTCCACTTTACAAGTGCTGGTGGACAGAGCAGCCATCATCTGAGAAATGAGGTGGAGAAAAGTTTTACAAGAATCCTCTAGTGCCCCTTCACTAATTACAAAAGCAGGATCTATAAAGTGGAGTTCTGACTCTTTCCCAGAGAGTGTGCTATATAAATTTGATTAAGAATAGAGACTTTTATGAATCAATGAGTAATTACTTATAAATGTTATTGCAACTTAATGAATAAGAAGCCATGTAACTATTAAGCATTATTATTATTACCTTCCTAGTCCTTGTGTCAATCCATATAGCCACTACATATGGGATGCTATTTACTATTAAGAAATCAATAAGCATCTCATTAATTAGTGTCAATATATGTGACCAGCCATTTAGTAGGTAGGAATCAAGATGTCTAAACAGAACCAAAAACATAACAACTTAAACAACAATCAGAAAAATACAAATTAAAGCCATTGTGGGCTAACTTTTAATTCTGCAAATTAGATACACATTACAAAGAAATTCTCAGTGATTGCCAATGTGCAATGAAGTGGGCTAGCTCACGTCTAACAATAGTATAAATGGTATCATCCTTTAAACAAACAGCTTGGCAACATGTAAGTCTGCATTTGAGGGCCTGTTCTACTAAAATAATATTAAATATGGTATGAAGGCAATATGCATTTTCCTTTTAGTGCTGTAAAAATGGGGTAAAATTGGAGGACTCTAAATGTCCATCTAGAAGTAGGAATTGATTAAGTATTCAATGGCTCCAAAGGGCCAATTAAAAGGATGTTAGTAATGTTTATTTAATAGCATGGAAATTTCTCACATCATAATATTAAATAAATAATGCATGACTAAAATAATGTCTGTGAAAATGACTTAAAATATAGACATTGAAAAAAAAGATAGGATTTTTAAAAATTTGCCAGTTTTAGGTAGGAGGTCTATAAGCTCCTTTGTTTATCTTTCAGTTTTTCCATAATTTATAAATTTTATATGATTGGAATCAGACTCATAAGTGTAAAAGTATGAAATCAGTTTCACCACCAACTTGTATTTATTAGAATTTAATAATATTCACTAAATTATTTCATTTTGATTTTTCAGAATAACTTGTTCATTAGATAGGGCTGACATTGCAATTTCCTTTTTAGTGATAAAGAAACTAGGGTTCATAAATGCCTAATATTAAGGAATATTATTTTTTTCAAGTCTTAAGAATCTTTAAGGTAAAAAAGAGAGAGAGAGGATTAAGTGTAAGGAAAAACTTTTCCAAGTTATTTTCCAGGTATCTCTTAGATTATCCCAAGAAGTGAGGGGAGCGGGGAAAGAAGACAGGGCAGAAAGGAAAGTACTAGAGGAAAAATAATGTGTGGTTGGTTTTCTTCAAAAGCACCTGGGTGCCGGAAAAACAAAGAAATAGCAACTTTTGGTTCACATAGGAAAGGAGAGCCTTAAAATGGAAATCAGTTTATTATTGAGTAGGCATTGTTGGAGTTGACATTATGAAGTAAAGTGTTTTTCTTGGCATCAACAACCCTTTTATTATTGTCTTGATTTTGCTGAGTTTTGTGTGTAATCATTCAGTGCTAGATCCATCCCAGCTACATTGCTGAGTGTAAATCCAACCCAGCAGTGTCCTTGAAAAAATATGCATGTCAGGTCAGACAGACACGGATTCCAGTCAGGGATGTGCCATTTTATTGTTAGATGGCCTTGGGCAAACTGTTCAGGCTCTCTAAGCCTCAGTGTCTTGCTTTTAAACGGAAGACACTACCTAATAAAGTGTTTGGGGGGATGGAGTAAGATAACATAGGAAAAGATTTAGCTGTGTTTTACACATAGTACATGCTTAAACAAATGTGCCTTTCCTAAATCAGCCACTTGTGTTCCTGGAAGTGGGTACATTGTTCCTATATAATTCATTTTCTACAACAGTGTCTTGGGAGGTTGAATCAAATTATTCAATTTAATACTAAATCATTGTAGAGAGACTAAAATATGCTTGGTAATTTATTAATACCTTAGGTTGGAGTCTAGCATATATTTCATTAAAGAGTTCTCAAATTTAGTGAATTATGCCAAGTTATTGAGAAATGGCATGTAATGTCTGTTATCATATTTGGGTAAAATATCTGACTTTTAAAAATACGTGACCCCATGATAAATGTACAGCTTTATGATGATACCATGAACAACTGATTGTACACTGTGGATAAATGTATGGCATGTGAATATAACTCTATAAAATTGTAGGAAAATATATATATAGGAGTAAAAGTGTTGGAGAAAACATGGTGAGAGGGATGATGCTTCACCAATATGGACTAACTACAATGTGTAAACTCAGAATTGAATCTTAGAACATAGCCTAACATGGACATAATAATTGTAATAGTCCCTAGATTATAAGCTCTTACAGCAGTTAACTCTATCCCTGAATTGTAATGCCTGTCTCTAAACTTTGAGATGTTGATCCCCTAGCGTATAACCTGATTGGTCTCTGGAACAATGCATATCTCTGAGACACCTGAAACTCAGAGCTGGAGCTCGGCAGATATGAACGTCAGTATTAGTGCATACAGCCACTGTCAAAAAAAAAAAAAAAAAAAAGCTGAAAAAGAGCCCAGACTTCAATTAGTGATATGAATGAAGCAGGTCTGGTTAAGACCAGGACAAGCCAGGCCAAAGGGCAAAGGTTGAAACTGATTGTGTTTTAAAACTTCAGCTTCCATATGAGACCAAGGGAAGAGATATCTATTTGTGCAGGATCTAAGTTTTCTAAACGGTACAATTCTACAGTCAATTGGTTCAAACACCACAGTTGCATGGAACTTTGAATAGGAAGTGAGATACGGTAGGTTAGTATAGGCTGGAGTGAAATATTGACACATCCCGGAGTAATTGGGGCAGATAATAAAAAATATATTTACAGCCTCCCCCTCCCCAGCCCCGAGGATCTGGGGGAAGTTGCGGATGTGTTGGACATCCTCACCTGGGCTGGTGTTGATGTTGTCACAAACATTGGGACTTGCGGTTTGATGTGCTGAGCCCTCGAGCATGGGACTTGCCCTTATGAAGCTTGTTACCGCAAAGGAGAGTCTAAACTTGCATGTAATTGTGCCTAAGAGTCTCCCCCTGAGTACCTCTTTGTTGCTCAGATGTGGCCCTCTCTCTCTCTAACTGAGCCATCTTGACAGGTGAACTCGCTGCCCTCCCCTCTACATGGGACCCAACTCCCAGGGTTGTAAATCTCCCTGGCAATGAAGAATATGACTCCCGGGGATGAATGTGGACCCAGCATCATGGGACTGAGAGTATCTTCTTGACCAAAAGGGGGATGCAAAATGAGACGAAATAGTCTCAATGGCTGAGAGATTTCAAATGGAGTCGAGAGGTCACTGTGGTGGACATTCTTATGCACTATATAGATAACACCTCTTACGTTTTAATGTATAGAATAGCTAGAAGTAAATACCTGAAACTACCAAACTCCAACCCAGCAGTCTGGACTCCTGAAGACAATTATATAATTAGATTACAAGGGGTGACAGTGTGATTGTGAAGACGTTGTGGATCACACCCCCTTTATCTAGTGTATGGATGAGTAGAAAAATGGGGATAAAAACTAAAGGACAAATGGGTGGGATGGGGGGGATGATTTGGGTGTTCTTTTTTTCACTTTTATTTTTTATTCTTGTTCTGGTTCTTTCTGATGTAAGGAAAATGTTCAGAGATAGATTCTGGTGATGAACGCATAACTATGTTATCATACTGTGGACAGTGGATAGTATACCATGGATGATTGTATGATGTGTGAATGTATTTCAATAAAACTGAATTTAATAAAAAACAACAACAACAAAAAAGAGTGTGTGACCCCAAATGCAAATATTTTATCAAGTTTGCTGCAGGTATTGAGCCTGGTTTTAACTTAAATGAGAAATATTTAAATAAGTTGTCTAAAATTTGAAATAAATGTTGCTTATAAACATTCAAAATGATGTATTAACAAATTTCCCTCTTCATGACTATAATATTGCTCTTGTTACAAGATAATTTTAAAAGAAGAGAGTATTAATGATAATAAGAATTAGTATAAAATACACAAGTAGTTTTATTACAGGCAAAAATTAATTTTTTTCAATCTGGTTCCAAACTCAGCTAAACCATGAAAACAAATACTTCATGGTGGACTAGATGTAAAAAAATTACATCTAGTAATTAGGCCAAAATTCTTTATAGATTAACACAGTATTAGGAATTGAGGACCTTTCTAGTTTTAAAATACTGTGGTCTGTGAGTCTTCATTATCACACTGCCTAAGTTGAGGAATATCAGATTCTTTTCAACCAGAGGATGAACACTGAGTCTTCTATTTGATTTTAACACAAGGGCTCTGTTTATTATAACCGTTTGTTACCATAAAAGTATAAACTGAAAGGTAGCAATGATGGGTTAGTGTAATATATTATGTTACATAAACTTGTCCTGTGTGCAGTACATGGAAAACTCTGTTTACATTACAGTAAGCTGTTTTCTGCTGCATTTACAATTCTGCTGTGCAAATAAATTAAGAGGTCTTATGATAGCTACATTTCATTTGTCTGGTTAAACCCCAAAGTCATTATTATTATAATTTTAGCATATTTAACTCATTTTGGTACTTAATAATGCAATAATCAACCTCATATTTTTAAAGAAAAAAATGTTTTAGCTGATCATTTAGAAAAAGAACAAAAGTTATAGAGATTCCAATGACCACTTAAAATTGCTGGATGAAAACTTAGAAAATATGTTCCAACATACATCAAACTTTATATTCAAAGAAGGTAAATATGAAGTAATGAGCTTGAAGGCCTTAAAAATGAAAGAGTTTGTAATATATACAAATATTTTTTCAGACTCCTTTCCACAGGCTGATAAAGGTAACAACTTTGGCTTTGCCCCACAGTTAAAGTGGGCAAGGGTGGAGATTGCAAATGGTTCTAAATTCCCTTTTGTATTAAGTAGAATAAATGCAACTAATAAAAAAAAATTCCTTAATTACAGTATTTGCTAGACCAGACTTAATTTTCTCAGTTTTTATGACTTAGGATGTTGTCACTTTCTGGTTTATGTATAATTGTAACTTAGAGAGGCATGGCTTGTTTGGTAAAGGAAAACCCAAATTCAAGTCCCTGCTCAGCCTTTCTGTTAGGCAGGTGATCATTTCAGCAATGGAAATTATTGGGGGCTTAGTTCAGTAACTCAAATTCTGTTAACCCAAAAGTATTTGGGAAATATGGGCAAACTGGGCTGGTTAATCATATTGGAACCTGTGCAACTTATGAATTTGTTGTCCTTTTAAGTCAATATTTTTTAAGTTGCCCTCCAGCCAAATAGATCATGTCTTCAGCATCTTTTTTACCAAGATCACCTTTCTGCCTTCTCCTTGGGGTTTCTGTCATTTGATGCCCATCTCACACATGCCCTCTGTTCTAAAGCTTTTCTCCAGGGCAGTTTTAGTTATCTCTTCTTTTGCTTAAAAAATAGTATTTACTGATTATAAAATATAAGTTTACTGATTCTACATATAAATTTTAGAAAAATACAGAAAATAAAAATCCATCATAAATCCCATGAACCAGGATACATATCATTGATATTTTAGTATATTTCCTTCCTATCTTTATTTTTGGTATACCCATCCCCTGATTGGTACAGGGATTTTTTTGGCAGTGATGGAAAAGTTTTAGTAATGGGCATGGTGATGCTAGCACAACATTGTGAATGTAATTAACAACACTGAATTATATATTTGAATGTGGTTAAAAGGAGAAATTTTAGTTTGTATATATGTTAAAAGAATGAAGTTTTTAAAATAGGACTAATATAAACTGTGAACTATAGTTAATAATATAGTTATAATAATATGGTTTCAGCAGTTTTAACAAAGGTATCACACTAATACAAAGTGTTAAAATAGAGAAAATTGTATGTGTGAGGGGAGGTATATGGAAACTTTGTATTTTCTGCAAGCCTATAACATTTTTAAGAACAACAACAACAAAACCTGGAGAACCGATGTGTATATACTTTCATATTGTGTTCCACTTAATACTAGAACATGTGCCTTTTCTCATATCCTTATATATTCTTGGAAAACATGATTTCCATAGCTTCATAGTAGGCCATCACACATGTAGAATATAATTAAGGTAGCAGTCTTTTCCCTGTTGGCCATTGAGGCTGTTTAAAATGCTTTGCTTTTATAAGTCATCCTTATAAATAATTCTGGTGCATATCTAATACTACTTCTGGTAGAGTAAATTCCTAGAAGAAGAATTCCTGGGTATGTACATTTTTAATACCTTTAAAATATACTGCCAAATAAGTCTCCAAGGAGACTGCATCATTTTACACTTCTGCCAGCAGTATATGGTAGTGCCTATTTTCACAGGCTCTTCCTGCAAGAAGAACAGTACACGTCACATTAGATTGTAATGATTTATTTACTTGTCTCTCTCCCTTAATAGACTGTAAACTCCCAGGTGACAGGAGCTGTACCTTACTCATTTTGAATCCTAAGGTCTGACACAGAGCCTGCATAAAACAAGTGCTGAGTCAGTATTTGTAAGATAAATAGTAAATTTCCAATTTTTTCTAAATCTATGTAGTTTATACTTCTGTGGGATTCTTCTTGACTGGTTGTAGATGATACTAAAAATGTGCAATTCTACCATTTCTGCCACTTCACTGATCAGCCTTTTAATTTCAATGTGTTAATATTGGGTCTGGCTTTGTTCTGGTCTAGGACATGAGAAGTCCTCTCCTACAGCATGTAGGAGAATAAATATGATCATATAAAGTATGTGTCTATTCCACAGTCTATTATGAAATTTTAGAAAAAAATTCATGAGACTAGATATAAAAATACGTATTTTTAAAAAAAGGGTCTAAACTTTCTTTATAATGCCTGGAAGTCTCATGCTGATTATTGGGTGAGTCCACGTAACTTAGGCTTGTCAACTTCCATACTGGTTATACATTACATTTCATCCTGTAGAACTGTAAGATATTGATAATTTACCTTTCGTTAGTTGTCTCTTCTTAAGTCTTTCAATCATTCTTCTCAAGCTAGTTATAAAATGTTAAAACATTTCTAGATCTGATCCTAAAAATTACACTACAGTGATGAATTGATAGATAAATTCAGTTTTCAAGTAGCAGTATCATTTTTTAATTTGTGGGTTGTATATTATAGGCCTCCAAATGCTCAGTGAATAAAAGAAGCACACCATAGTAGTCTGAATTTGAATTAAAATAAAACAGATTGTATTTCATAGTTCTGAAGAATTAGATTAGTTAACTGTATAAGACAACCATATCATACAATAAGAAGAGTATTAGTAGGAATGAATATTAAGGCAAGAAGAGTCCTATCAAGTCAAGAATGTGGAGAGCTGGCTCCTCAGTGGTAAGAGCGCAGGCTCTGGAGCTGATTGCTCAGATTCCCATGCAGGAGCTGCATGGCCATGGGGCGTTACTTTAGCACTTGTGCTTTAGTTTCTTCATTTGTAAAAAGGAGTAATGATAATACCCATGCACAGGTATCATATAGATTAAATGAATTCATGCATGTACAATGCTTAAAACAGTGCATGGAACACTTTTTTTTAAATCAGGCTGTTTCAGATTTTATACTGAATCAAGATTACAAACCTCAGTACGATAGTTTTAATAAATTTAACCTGGCAAACAGTTGGAAAACATCCAGCCAAGGGATAGGAGAAAGAAAATAAAATGTATTTTAAAATGCAGTTTTATCAAATTTGAAATATACTAGGAAAGTAGTTCAAAATAACATAGTATGACATGTTTGATCTTGTTTTCCTAACTTCTATTGCCTTTCTAATTGAATACTATATCTTAAAATATATACTTACAGATTTTTTTAATAAAATCATTAATGAAGTGATTAAATGTAACATTTTGAGTTAAATATATGGAATTTAAACAGATTATCCTGTATCTTTATTTGTATTCTTGTATGCACAACATTGCTACTTAAAGGTACTTTCCATGAAATAATGTATTAATCCTTTAAAAGATGATGCTTATCTGTTTCCCAAAAATATAAAATACAAACTGACACCTGAATGTATAACCTCGAATACCCTACATTTTATCTTGATTTGGGCCACATAAAGAAAAATCACATGTTAAAATAATTGTAAACACAGAAGTTTGCATTATTTTAAACTTTGGTTTGAATTCTCACTAATGTAGCAGATATCACTGGCCATTTATAGGAGCTAATTTTGATTTGTTTCTTCACAAGTTTATTATTAAGCAATTAACAATTACTGTCATTATCCAACCATGGCTATCCATAGCAGTAAGTAACTGATGACAGGTGTGCTGGTTTGAAACTGTTATGTACCCCAAAGAAGCCGTGTACTTTTAGTCCAGTCTTGTGGGTGCAGACTTATTGTGGGTGGGATCTTTCGATTAGGTTGTTTCCATGGAGATGTGATCCCACCCATTCAAGGTGGGTCTTAGTTTACTGGAGTCCCTAAGAGAGCTCAGGGAGAGAAAGATAGATCTCTGAGCCAACACATTCCCAGATGCTTAGAGATGCAGACAGAAAGATGTTTGGAGATGCTAAGAGAGAAACTGAGAGAGACATTTTTGGAGAGAAGCTAATATATGTAAACCAGACTTTGCCCCCAGGAGAAGCAAGGAGGACCCACAGGAGTGAAGAGAAGCAAAGAAGGACACTTAGACAGAAATGCCC
The DNA here is from genome assembly GCF_015220235.1 of Choloepus didactylus. Taxonomy (NCBI): domain Eukaryota; kingdom Metazoa; phylum Chordata; class Mammalia; order Pilosa; family Megalonychidae; genus Choloepus; species Choloepus didactylus. The sequence continues at coordinate 24,426,720 of NC_051308.1, forward strand.
TGGGAGAAACAAGCAGAGAAGCTAAGATATATAATTCAGAGTTTGCCACTGGGAGAAGCTGAGACAGAAGCTAAGACAGAAGCTCAAAGACATTTTGGAGAAAGCTACAGGAAACAGAAGCTAAATCCGGGAGAGAACCAGCAGACTCTGGCCGTGTGCCATGTGACAAAAGAAACCCAAATGGCATCAGCCTTTCTTCGGAGACGGTAGCATCCTGTTGTTGCCTTAATTTGGACATTTTCAAGGCCTTAGAATTGTCAATTTGTGAACTAATAAACCACCATTGTAAAAGCCAGTGCATTTCTTGTATATTGCATTTCTGCAACTTTAGCAAACTGAACCAACAGGTTCTGGGGTAGGGTGGAGGAAGAGGGGGGTGAGACTAGAATGAGAAAAAGACCTAAGGAATTCTAGAAATCAATTGCTTCATTAAGTACAGATTTTAAAGGTGGTTTCCTATTTTAAAAATCACTCCCGAAGAACCACTAAGCTACTAAATATGTTCCAACATTTCCAATAACAATTTTAACTGTAACCAAGCTATTTTACAAAAATGTAAGATCATTGTAATCATGTAGGATTAATCAGAGTATATTACTTGATGTCTGCAAGCAAAGCATTAATGGATGTGTCAAACTCATTACCCAAAGGAAGTATAAATCTTAGCAAAACTCTAGATTAATGTCTGACAGTCATATTTTAAAAGAAAGTCATTCCAATTCACAAAAGCAATGAAAGTTAAAAAGATGAGGCAAGCTCTTTCAGTATTTAGGCTTGCTTCTCATTAAACGGTATGGGATGATAATAGAAACTAAGAAGACAGAGAACCAGTTCAGAAGTCCTTAAACTTCAAGCTCAATATAATATCATAAAGATCATTTATTCTCTCCATCATATTTCAGCTTCACTAAGAAATAAGAAAGAGAAACCCTTAAACTAATAATCTTTTATTCCTACCTCACAATGTTTATCAATATGCAATTATAGCTAATTCAAAATAATAAGTGAAAATGGATTTCTTGCTATCCCATCAGTTATGGTATCAAAAGCTAAACTAAAATGCTTATTTTTAGAGATAGATTAATTTCTTTCAAGTTTTGTGGTTTCATCTAAATATATTCCAGTGTCTACAATAGCACCCATACTCTTATTTTAAACTGTATCTTTGTAGAATTGTTCACAAAATTGTTATGCAAACACATTTTCTGTCATGTTAGAAATAATTCCTGATGTGGCCTCCTTGTGTTTCCACACAATGAAGATGGTTTTGTTCTAATTTGAATAAGGTGCATCAAGATGTTTGATGCAATAGATAAAACATCTTGATGCACCTGTAACAGAAGAATGCAATGAAGATATAAATTATGTGTTGTATTAGACAATCTTAGATACTGCAAAGGTTCTAAAGTAGTTAAACGTGTTATTATTCTCTTTAGCAAATCTGTCAGTTCATAAGCAGGTACCAAGATGGAATTATATGTATGAGAGATTTATTGGGGGACATAAAACCCTTTGAGGGATGAAGGAGGAGAGGTAAGGAGTTGGCAGGAAAGGGCTGCAAACAGCAATGCAAGTCTGGTGTCTGAAGGAAGAGGGGAAGGAATGATTATAATGGAAGAGTTTCAGATGGTAGCACAATTTAGAGAAAGTCTCACCAGGCTGATGGGGAGTCTCTAAGCCAAAGTGTTGGGCAGGAATGCCCTCATGCTAGTCCCCTGCCTTGCTCAGTCCTGGCTGAGAGTCCTGGGAGTAGAGCAGTAGGGGGCTAGGGTTGCTGGAGGAGATTGTGGCCTGGCATGAACACCAGGCAGGTCCAAAAGGACAGCAGATAGAGGCTATCAAGCCACTATCCTTCATGAAGTAAGTTCTTTTGAAGGGAGCTTTGAGTGGGGCCCCTCCGTGGCCACTTTACTTACCAATATGAAAAAGGTAAAAGTACATCTTTTCCACATGGTCAACACTTGAAAGTTTATCTACCTCTAACTTTCTTAATATGTATTTATAGATGTGTACCTTCACTTTTTGGTTTGATGCCTGTTTCAGCTGTCCCATTTCTGGGGCTAGCAATAGATCAAACATCTTGATGCTATTATTCCACAGAACTCCTCAGCTTGATGCATCTTTGACATTTGTGTTAATCTTTCACAGTTCAAACCAGTGAAATGCTTGGGATCTCAAACAGCTCCCCACTCGTCCCTTTTTTTGTGTGGCCATAGGCGGGTTATTTAACTTATTAAACTACATATTTCTCCACTGTAAACTAGAAGTAATAATGTAATCAAGGGTTTAGGGTGGGAATTAGATGAGAGAATACAAATAATCCTCTCAACATGATGCTTGGCCTATGTTGAGCACCTAAAAATATTAGCAATTATGATTTTGATTTAATTTCTGAATATCTTCTCATCTCTACATTTTATACCCTGATCCAGAAATAGCTGGGTTCCCATATGTATTGCATCCAGTTGAGCTGACATGCCTTGTTTTGAAAGCTCTAATTGTGTCCTTCAATTTAATGTTAAGTATAGAATAAATGGTGTCAGACATCTGTGAAGTGCCAAACTAGACCTTTGTCTAAAGCTGTGGATTTCATATTTTAGGTTTTGCCTATTCAAAGGCAAAACCAAAGTTTCCTGACATATGTTATGCTTTAATATTTCTGAGGCACAAAAGTAAAGTTGAGGGCAGTGAGGCTGATAAAAGGAAGCAAGTTCCAGTCTCGATGGTGAACAAGACACCTGCACCTCAGAGATGCCTGGTTTACTAATCGAGAGCGAAAACATTCCCCGTAGGAATAACTGCTTGAGAGTGCTCTTGATGGATAGGAGAAAAAGTGAAGAAGTTTAAGAAAGAGATTATTTATTTTTGTCAGAATATGAAATTTAAGATAAATTTAAGAGTGGGATTGAATAGTTTTTGACATAGATAAAAAAAAAAAAACAAACAAAAAAACAAAAACAAGTGATGTTTAAAACTAATTTGCATGGGCCAGTGATAAAATTCCTCCTCATGTGAAAACATAAATTAGTGGGTATCAATTGAATTTCAGTGATTCTGCTTTGTGTTGTCAAGGAAATTACATTCCACAGTGATAGTTGAAGATTTGTGGCTCAAAAATAACCCCAGCCCTCAAGAAGCTTACATTCTAGGTAAGAGAAGGCAGAAAAGGAGCCATATATATATATATATATGAGTAGAATATATAGAATGCTAGGTTATGATACACGCTTTGGAGAAAAAAGCTGTGGAAAGCCTTTATTGTAAAGTATTATTGTAACACTTCGTTAGTTTTTCACTTTATAATGAACAGATCTGATGATTTTGCCAGGCATACTCAAGCCACTGGATCTGAAGTCCCATATTTCCAAGACAACTGGCTAGGGTTAGGGATGTGGTGTGTGACTGGGAAACAGAGCTATTTACTTGATTGGGTCTTACTGATATCAACTAATTAATAGAACAAGTTGCAGACTATATATATATATATATATATATATATATATATATATATATATGCCAGTTTGAATGTATTGTGTCCCCCAAACGCCATTATCTTTGATGTAGTCTTGTGGGGCAGACATTTTGGTGCTGATTGGATTTGCTTGGAATGTGCCCCACCCAGCTGTGGGTGATGACTCTGATGAGATATTCCCATGGTGGCATGGCCCCACCCGTTCAGGGTGGGTCTTGATCAGTGGAGCCATATAAATGAGCTGACTCAAAGAGAAAGAGCTCAGTGCAGCTGTGAGTGACATTTTGAAGAGGAGCAAGCTTTCTAAAGAGGAACATCCTGGGAGAAAGCCATTTTGAAACCAGAACTTTGGAGCAGACACCAGCCACGTGCCTTCCCAGCTAACAGAAGTTTTCCGGACGCCATTGGCCATCCTCCAGTGAAGGTACCCGAATACTGATGTGTTACCTTGGCCACTTTATGGCCTTAAGACTGTAACTGTTTAGCCAAATAAACCCCCTTTTTATAAAAGCCAATCCATCTCTGGTGTTTTGCATTCTGCAGCATTAGCAAACTAGAACAATATATATATTATTTATGCCAAAGCGGAAGTCCCTACTATTTGAGTACTAAAACAAGAAATTTAAATACATAGTATATTTAAAATTAATACAAGAATGAAGATACATTGGTAAAGTAAAACAGACTAATTAAAATAATAAGGCACCATATTTCTAAATTCCATAAGATATCATAGATATACAAGCTTTATAAACCAAAATGGTTTATTTCATGTATTTTGAAGGAATTTCAACATTTCTTAAATCCTTGACTTAAAGAGTGACTAATTTTAGCCTGCATTAATTTTTTTCTGCAAGGCCCTCATTACAAAAATTATGACATTACTTGCTGTGGTTCTGGAAATACTGATCACGGACTCAAAAATTTAAAATGGGACTCTGCAGTTTATTGCTAATCTGTATATGGGAAGAAATGAGAACAGCATTGATCAGGATCAGCTCCTTAGGCTACTTGGTACCTTATTTACACCCTAATGCAGAAATAGGGTCTTGTTAGAAGAATTACTTTCACTTGTAGGTAGAAGTCTCTTCCTCTCCCTCCACCCTATTAACTTGCCCCTTGACCCCCACCTCCTTCAGTGATTAGGGTTGTAGGATTTCTTGTGACACAAGGGAGTTCTGGACAGAGTATTTTGCAACACAGGCCAGTAGCTGGAGGTGTGGTATGTGTGTGTTCCTATTAGTTTGGCTTAATTCAAAGATAAAATTTAGAGAAGAAAATTCATGATTATATTCTCTGACAAACACTTGAAGCCTAGAAATTGTGTGCCAATGAATAAAGACAGATTGATATGGTTTATAGGTTCTGATCCAGACTTTCTGAAAAATTAAATGCTTATTTTTCCTTTATTACATCATGAGATCTTTATAATTTAGGAACTGTATATGACTTCTTCTGAGAGGAAATATAAACTGGTATATATATTTTTGATAAACATATATAGAAATGCTGCGTTTGAATTTTAAGCCATCTCAGAAAGAAATAAAGACTACAGGATTTGCAGAACCTGATGTTTTATTTATTTTATTTTAATTTTATTTTTTATACATATAAAGTTTGGGAGGTCTGGCTTCCTTTACACTGTCATGATTCCTTAACATATATTTTCTTTCTCTAGTGTTTATGTCTAATGCACATTCTACAGAAGCAAACCTTTAGACAGACAATATGCATGTCTCCATGTATGCAGAAAATTATATCGTTCCCTTGAAAACATTTGCTCCTCAGGTGGTATTTCTGGTTAGTTTGCAGTGCAACTTCAAACATATGCTTTTTCCTATGGAAGGTCACTAATACCATCTTCTAACCTCCTCTTCTCCCAACCATTGCCAAGATTACAGCATATTCCATCTCTTCCTGTCTCATTTGGGGCATCTGCACTGGTTACACTCTCCCTTCATTCTTTTCAACATCTCCCTTTCTCCTAGTGCTTTATCCTCAGTATTCTCAATTATCTCTCATTTTCAAAGGGTAGTGAGTAAAGCAACAGGAAAAGATAACCCTCCAGTGAATCTGTGCCCAAGCCCCCCAGGTCTGAGGTAATACCATTTCTTTCACAGCTGAGTAGAAAGATTAATTTTTAAAAACATTATAAATGAATTTAGTTATGGGTTAAGATTCTGTTTCCTGTATACATTTAAATGGTAAAGAATTGTGGAATTTCTTGTCCTTTTCTCTGAAACATGGAATGTATTTAAAAGCGTTCTTAAATTTAGTCTATTCCTGTGGGCGTGAACCCATTGTAAGTATGACCTTTTGATGAGGTTGCTTCAGTTAAGAAGATGTGGCCCACCTCAATCACAGTGGATCCTAATCCTATTACTGGAGTCCTTTATAAGTGGTGTGAAATTCAGATAGAGAGAGAAAGTCGTAGGAGCAAGGAGCTGAAATTCAATGGAAACTGGAATAGAATGAAGAAGCTGCAATGTGCGTTGCTCTCTGACAGAGCTAAAGGACCAAGGATTACTGGCAGACAGGGAAAGAAAGCCAGGGAAGAAAGAAGCTGAAATTCAACTGAACCCAGAAGAGATGAGAAAGGCCAGGAGAGGCCGCCATGTGTGTTGCCACATGACAAGCTAAGGACTGAGACTCACAAGCAGCCAGCCCCAGAACGTGAGAATCTTCAGAGAGAAAACATCACCTTGATGATGCCTTGATTTGGACTTTTAGCCTCAAAACCACAAGCAAATAAACTCCCATGTTTAACCTGACCCATTTTATAGTATTTGCTTGAGCAGCCTAGGAAACTAAAACACTGAGTGAATAGAAAGTGTACATTGAGTTACACCAGTTTAGTCCTACGAAGGAACCAGTATTTGTTACCCAGAGTTGGTTTATTTCAAATGTCATGATTCTGAAACCTCATTGGTCATCAGAAGAAAAAAGGAAAAGTTTCTTGGATTTATGTTCTTGTGCCTGAACATAAATGCTTTTTTTTGTTTTGTTTTTATAATATAATGCACCCCTAGAATATTAAAAAAAACAGTCAACATTTCATTTTGTATGTTCACACTTTTAAAGCTGCTTGCAGGGTATGTGTAAAAATAACTTGACTAAAAGTTCACTTTTCTGGCAGATTAAGATATCAAAATAGATGATTGATATTAAACTACTCAGAAATTCTATAAAGGAGATATTTAAAAATATGTAAAATAAAATTTTACATTAACTTTATGTAAATACAATGAATTTGAAGCTACAAAAATTTTGTAAGGTTTTAGATTTATTACTCAAGGTTAGTTGACAACGATTTCTGAAAGCCATTTTCCTCATACTCACATTATATTAGTACAGTACTTTAAAATTCCATAGTGTGAAATTTTCTCATCAATGCTCAAGATTTTAGTAGATGATGGGAGGAATGGAAAAAAAGTTGAGTCATAATTCCAGCAAAAGGCAATTTATGCCTGAGTAGCTAAAATACAAGGTTATATTTTTATAAGATTCCAGGCTGTATAACTAATTAATATATTGAACAATGCAGATTATGAAAGCTACAGAATATTACTATAGGGTGGGATCTCAGAGGATCAAAGAAGTTAGGATACTTGAGGTTTGAAGACTAGAATCATAATATCTGGTTGGGAAGGGACCCTAGATTAGGGTTGTTTTAGATTTAAAAATATCTAATAATGCAAGTCTGACTCCTTTTTGAAACATGTATCCCTTTTACAATATCCCTAATAGTATCAAGTCTACTTTCGAGTTATATCCAGACTCCAATAGAGGTTATTCCAAACAAGGAGAATAGTGCCCCCATGGAAAGGAAGGCTAGAATGTGTACACGGCAGTAGGAAGATTAAGTACACCATACGAACAAGATAAGCCAAGCAGAAATAGAGAATGTGCACCGATGAGAAGTAAAATAAGAGACATTGATTTTTCAAAATTCTAGTTTTGAGGACAGATAGGCGATACCTGAGTTTCCATTTGCTGAGAAGAGGCAGTGTGAAAGTAATATTTGCAAAATACTAATACAGTAGTGAGAGATCAGGACTCGGAGAGGCAGGATTCAGAAAGGTCAGCTAGGGTGTATTGGCCTCAGCATTCAATGGGTAGCAGAGTAAGCACAGTTCATATAGGAAAAAAAGAGAAGGAATGAGCAAGGAGGAATAAGGAGAAGCAGGATGGAATATTGTCAAGAAAGTCTTTCAGTGCACACCCTTTAAACTTCACCAAGAAAAATTATGAAAATTAGATTATGTGTAGAAAAATTTTCTGAACTTGATGCAAAAAGAATGCCTCATGTAATTGCAATTCTAATATAATCAGCTACTGTTTGTTGTTTGTTTATCCATCTATTGACTATCAGTGTCGATTAAGTGCCATACTATATGCTAGGTGCTTAGTATTATTTCATTTCATTCTCACATCCCCTAGAAGGGAGGTGGTATTATTCCCCAATTTATAGATGAGTAAATTGAATCTCAGGGAGATTAAGTGTCTAGACCATGGTCCCACAGTTTTGAAATCATATTTGCCTAACCTCATACCCCCTGCAATTTCCATTTTAGTGCACTGTGTCTCCTTTATTGAATGTCTATATGTCAGACATTATGTTAGGGACCTTATATACATTGATTTTAATCCTCACAGCAATTTCCAAGATAAATAAAATTTTATCCATCTTGCATATGAGAAAATAGAGGTCAGATTTCAGCCCAAGCAAGCCATCTATATTCTGGGCTCATTTAGGTTGTGGTGGATTCATCTGTATAAGATCTAAAAGATTATTTGGTGGCTCTTCTAAGATTCCCTTGTCAATACTTTCATTTTCTTAAATTTAAAGAGTCCCCTCATTTTTATATTGTAAACCTCCTGGCTTGTCTTGATCTAGCACTAGTCACCTATCTTGTTTATGTGTGTCCTGATACTACCTGATATGGGTGATCCTCTGCATGCCTGGATCCAGCAGAAAACATTGATTCTGTTAATTTATGCTTCTTTGGAAAAGAGCAGGATCAAGGCCATATTCCACTCTGTAACACTAGTCACCTCATTTTGCCTTATTTCCTTGCACCACAATTCACAGTGGACCAAATCAAGGGCAGAGATTGTGTCTCATTCATTTTTATGTCCTTAGAATGAAGTGTGGTATCTGACAACTGTGGTGAATATTGACCCATGTGCCTAGACACAAATTCCTACTGATTTGAAATCATAGTTAAAACCACAGGGGTTGGGAAATATGAATGATGGGAATTATGGAAAACAATAGAGAGAATAGAGTCTTCTTGATTTTTGTTAATGGATATTTCCCCAAAATGGCAATTTTAAAAAAAAATCCCTCTTTCCTTTCCTTAAGGTAAAGACTGCAATGTGTTCCTGACTCCATCATGTTTTTATTTAAATCTTTCCCTAAAGCTGTGGTCTCAAAGTAGGGTATACAAGACAATTTATTTGGGTGTGGGAAGTAAATACTAGAATATGTACTGTTACTAATTTTTATATGCTTTTAAAATTATATTTGGTATATAATTTATAATATAGTTATACCTGGTTATAATTTATGTATAAATGTACATTCATTTGAGGTATATGCATAAATATTTTTGATGATAGAGTTTAATTGTTAAAAAATTTCAAAGTTCAGGGACCTGAACACTCTGCTTCTATATGTGTATTTGTGTACGTGTACTCCTAAAGGAAGAAGCAAAATTAACTTCTAGTACAGCGTTGTACAGCGTTGCCAGTTCCTGAAATGTAGAGAGGAGCCAAGGAAGGTCTCTCCTTGCAGAATTTAGCAATTCTCAGAGAAGCAACCATCTACTCTATGCTTAGGACTTCCAAATCTCTGCCTCTATTTCATTTGTTCTCCAAAAATTTAATTCAGTTTCTTTGGGTGGTGTGCTGGTTTGGATATATTATGTCCCTTAGAAAAACCATGTTCTTTAATGCAATCTTGTGGGGACAGACTTCCTAGTCTTTTGATTAGATTGGAACCTTTTGATTGAGTGTTTCCATGAAGATGTGACCCACTCAACTGTATGTGAGAACTTTGATTAAATTATTTCTGTGGAGGTGTGGACCCTGCCCATTCAGGGTGGGTCTTGATTAGTTCACTGGAGTACTTAAGAGAGCTCAAGGGCCAACACAGACGCTGATGCTTGCTGACACTTGGAGATGCAGACAGAAGGACATTTGGAGATGCTAAGCTAAAGATGAAGCCCAGAGTTTGCCCCGGAGAAGCTAACAGATGAAGCCCCGAGTTTGCCCCGGAGAAGCTAAGAGAGGAAACCCCGGGTGCTTAGAGAAAAACGCCCTGGGAGAAAGAAACAAGGACACATGGGTGCTGAGAGACAGGAGTGAAGACAGAAGCCCAGAGACATTTTGGAGAAAGCCATTTTCAAATGCAACCCGGGAAAAAAAGACCAACAGATGCCAGCCCCGTGCCGTCCCCAGCTGACAGAGGTGTTCTTGACGCCATCGGCCTTTCTTCAGTGAAGGTTTCTCTTGTAGATGCCTTAGACTGAACACTTTTATGGCCTTAGAACTGTAAATTTGTAACTTAACAAATCCACTTTATAAAAGCCAATCCAGTTCTGGTATTTTGCATAACGGCAGCTTTAGCAAACCGGAACAGGTACTTACAGAATTTTTTTTAATGAATGTTTTACACTTATATGAAAATGTAAAATGGAAATTTGATGTTTTCTAAATTTTCTTTATTTTTAAAGTGAACAAAAAATATTGAACCACCATGATAGGTCACTTTAGCACTGTGTTAAATGCTGACTAGAAAGGTGCTGACTTGCAAGGTGAGACTCCCATCCCTCCTTTCACAGACCATTAGTAAAAAAAAGCTAAGTTCTCCACTCTCTAGAGATAAGTGAAGTAATAGAGAGAACTTTCCAGGCTTATGGGATGGCATAAGGAAAAGCAACAAACTGCTAATGACCTAAGACATTTATAAACCAATGAGCTGTTCATTCGGGCTAAAGCACAGGATATGTGTAAAGAAAAATTCACCCTGAAGTTGGAAAGATGAGATAGAAGTAAGGAGTCCTGAATGTCAGGATGAGTAGCTTAAATCTCTCTTCATATGCAGAGTGGCTCTGACCCAGCCTAGCAAATGCTTTAACAGGGTGCTGGCTGTGATATTATAGTGCTTTGCTCATCAGTGTCCCTATGTATGGTCTTCTCTATGTTTGTCAATTGGTAGTTAATGCTTGTCTTCTCTTTCACAACCAAACTAGGAGGTGCATAACATTAGGGGTCACTTTTTATGCTTCCATATCTCCATGGCCTCATTGCTGAACAGCTAACTCAGATTTAGGTATGCCAGGCTGAGAAATCCTGAACTTTGGAATCTGTGTGTTGAAATAGATTTCTGAGAATACTGTCTCTTCCTTTCAACAAAATAATTATTTAACATTTTATTATTTTAAATTATCAATTACATTTATCGTCAATTTATTTGGGTTAATAATAATTTCATAATTTGGATCTGAGAATGGCATTGTCTGCACTGTAAAAATGAGGAAACCAGGCCAAGAGATTTCAAAAACCTTCTCATGGTTACTTATCTAATTAAGTTTTAGAACTGGTAGCTCAGATCTTTGGATGCTGATCCCTCTGGTTCTTCTAATACATCACCAGTCAGTCATAAAGAAAATCTAATCCTGGTGAAAGAATAATTTTATTTTTGTAAAAATAATAAGGAAGTGTTTCATTGTTGGCTTCTTTAAATAGGTGATTAAGTATACAGAATTCTTTTCCGGTTATTTTTAATTTTTCCTCCACATAGTACACTTAACAATTAAGAAAAGCATAACTTGCAAATGTGTCTGCTTATTTATTTATTTTTTAATTCTCTGTGATGCACAGGCTCTAATGATGAATGACTGAGTATAGATTGTTGAATTTAAATGTCTTTTGATCCTGAGTTAGAGAACACAAACATAAGAAAAAAAATTAGAGGAAGGTTATTGCTGTGGAATTGTATATATTCCATAAGCTTTACCTATTGCTTTATTTTAAAATATGGTGGTAACAACAAATAACATATACAATTTTTTGATGGGACAGTTTGAATCTTAGGTGAATGAGTTTTGATTAATGTCATTCTCTTCTCTTGCTTATGATCACTTTTATATTCTATACTTCTCAGAGTGTCATCCTTAAAATAGAACTCATCATTTTCCCTACCAATCTTCCCTACCCCCTCCCAACTTTATTCCAAAAGGAAAAGATGACAAAATGTGATCATTTGTTTCCTGAGAGTCTGAGGGTGTTAAAGAACTCTGAGTGGTAAAACAGATGGAATTATGCTAAAAGCACATGGTCCCTTATAATTTTTTTTCTTTAAAAAGCTCCCACATTTTGTCTTAGTAATGGAATAGGCTTTGTTATTCCTGTGTAAGGCATAAAGAAATTTCTTTGTCTTCCCATTTTGACTCAGTGTTGTGGTTCAGAAATGTAAATTGCCTCTTTTGCATCAGTTATTGAAACATATACTCTCGTTGCCATTTCTGACAAAAATGACCATGACTTCTAGTTTTATTGGTAAGGGAACTAACGTGTATCAAGTTATAAAATTATTATTAAGCTTTCTTGGAATATTTTGAATAAAGAGAAATATTGAGCTGCCTTTCCCCTTGGAATATGTTTTAAAATAATTCAATTTGTACTAATTTTAAAGGGTGTCTTTATTCCTTTGGAAAATTAAATTTACTGAAGTTAATCTTTGGTGTTATGTTTTTGGCAAAATGAAAGTGATAGCTGCCAATTCACATGAATGAAATCTGCTATTTTAGTAGGAATTTTTGTTAGCTCCTTGAAACAGCAGTCAGGTGTTAAATTCTTTGCTTTAGATGCTGTGCTCAAGTATTTGTAACAGTACCATTGTACTGTTTAGCATTTGATGTATTGAAATTAAAAACAGTAAAAATTGGATTCCATTCCTATGACTTTCTCTTCAAATTTAGTATCATAATATGCTTTAAATGATTAATGTGTTGGGATTTTATATCTTCTCCTGTACAGAAAACACTGTAAGGATTCAGCATGACTCTGCCACTTTAAGAACTCTTATCTGTGGGGACTTCAAACTACAAAACTCCCATATTTACTGTGTATCTTTTTAAGTCCATACTTTTAGCTAGATTAGGAGAGATGTGAAAAGGAGACCAAAGAAAGCAGGAGACAACTCTACACAAACCTAATGCATTCTTTAGCAGACCACTATTAATAAGTAATGTTAATGTACTCATATTTTCCTACAGAAGAAAAATCATATTGAGGATATGAAAGCAAAATTTCATAAGAGAAGACCAGAGGTCACTAACCCCTATGAAAGGCAAATGGTAAAATGGAATATAAATTAGACTAGGGGTGAAAAGTCCTGAGGTCTAGTCTTTAATCACATATTTCCAGCAGGGAAATATGGGTGATTTATTCATATACATATGTATCACAATAGTATAAAAGCAAAAAAAAAGGACTATTGCATATAGAAAGTGGTATACACACACACACACACACACACACACACACACACACACCTACACATATATATGCATATGTGCACTGTATGTGGGTGTATATGTTTGCATATTTGTTTTGTTTACTCTTTTGTCACATGTCATCAGCAACTGGCATAGTAACTGGTGCCTGGTACTGCTCAATGAGTAATTCTAAAAATTATTTCAGAATATAATGAGAGTCACATAATTTAAAATAGAAACAACTTTTAGAATTAATGTAATTTTTCAAAAGTGTAAATGGATACAATTTTATAATATTAGACTTTTTAAATCAAACAAATATAACTTAGACATCTAAATAAGTTCATAATACTAACACTATGCTATTTTAGGCTACAAGGAGAGCCAGTGACACTGCCTACTCACGAACATTAGATTACACTTTATTTTTACTTTTGTATTTGTTTGGGGGCACCAAATTTTGAGACAGATATATACAATTAAGTGGTGGTTAATTAATTAGGAAAATGGGATGATTTAATTCCTAAGTAAAATTAAATTGACAAAAATTGTGTAGTCTGGCTAAGGAATAAGTAAAAAAAAAAATCATCCATGTTGTATCTGTGAAGGTTAGATGCAATTAAGAATATGATATGCTGAAAATAAAGCCATATTAGTAAAAGAGGATTATAAAAATTAATAGTTGTATCAATATCAATAGTGATAAATCATATTGGTTGTATGTTTGCTTGATCTGATGTGATGAAAATGGCTCTGTAGTCTTCCTCCCCCAAACCGCATAACCCCATTCTAATCATGGGAAAAACATTACACAAATTCCAACACTGGGGCATTCTACAAATTTTATGATGAGTACACCTCAAAACTCTCAAAGTCAGCAAAAACAAGGAAAATCTTCAGAAACTGTCACAGCTGAGAGGAGCCTAAGGAGACATGACAGCTAAATGTAATGTGCCCTGGATGGATCCTGGAACAAGTAAATACATTAGTTAAAAACTTAAGACATCTGAATGAACTATGGACTTTGGTTAATAATGTATCAATATTGGTTCATTAATTGTAACAAATGTACCATACTAATACAAGAGGGTTAATAATAGGGAAAACTGGGTGAAGGGGGTGTATGGGAACTCTGAATTATCTTCTCAATTTTTCTATAAACCTAACCTGTTTCTAAAATAAAAAGACTATTTAAAAAATTAATAGTTATGATATTAGCAACTAATTGTAAAGTGTTTTAGTTTGCCCATTGTATTTTCTTATTGTATAGTGAAAGTTTATTAATTTCAATATTGAAAATTAGGTTATAGTGTGGGTGGTAAGAATATAAGATTCTGTGGTTGAGGATTGTGGGGAAATCATCCTTTAGAACTTTCACCATCGTTGTTTATATTTTTCCTTACAAATGACCATTTAGTCTAATGTATTTTATAACATATCATGGAGAAAAAAATGAATATAATTACTTTGGATTCTAAAAGAACAGCAGCTGCTAAACATTTATTTTTCTTATCCAAATCAAATAACAGGGGAACTAAGTTGGCTCCAGTCAGTGGTTATGCTATGGTATACATGGTCTTAGAGTTACTGGTCTTTCACATCCTGAAGACTTCTTAGTAATAAACAAAATGACTTGATCCTTTGTCACATCTGTCATCACATTTTAAAAGTCTATGCAGAAATCCCCTAAGTGAAAAATCTCCCTTCCTAAAATCTGTCAGTGAAGATGTAGATATAGATGTAGCTATGAACAAATTGTTATATACAGGATGTATTAGTTAGGGTTCTCTAGGGAAACAGAATCAACAGGAGATATCTATAAATATAAGATTTATAAAAGTGTCTCACGCAACTGTGGGTATGCACGAATCCAAATTTCTTAGGGCAGACAGCAGACTGGCAACTCCAATGAAGATGTTCGATGAACTACTCAGGCAACGAACTGGCAACTTCAGTGAACTCCTCAGGAAATGTTTTGCTGGTCAGCCAAAGAAGTGAAGGTCCTTTATCTGTCTTGCTTAAAAGTCTTCAACTGATTGGATTAAATCTAGCTGATTGCATTCTCTCATTGTGGAAGACACACCCTTGGTTGACGTCTTCAGTCACAGCTGCAGCCAATTGACTGATGATTTAATAAACCAGCCTTCTGGTTTATTAAGCAACCACAAATGTCCTTGCAGCAACAGTTAGGCCAGTGCTTGCTTGACCAGACACCTGGACACCATCACCTGGCCAACTTGACAAATGAGCCTAACCATCACACTTCAAAGTTGACCGTCAGGATAAATTTACTTTGAAAATATATGTTCATCACATTTTCAAATAATGTGTTCAATATATTTTTCTTCAACCTCCAGATTATTTCAGAAGAAAAAACTCTAAATTTAATAAGTGTTAATCTGAAAGTAAATAGAATAAATAACTACAGAGTAATAAAAAAAGTCTGGAAGCATAAGGAAAATAGAATGATTTGCAAAGGAGTGGAGGGTATAAAGGGCTGCTAAGAGGATAGGATAGTGATTTGGGTATTGGAAGATGAATAGGAATTAGACCCACAGATAGTCCAAGGGAGGGTGATCTGGGCTTTGGGAATGGCATATGCAGTGTTGCTGAGGTAAAGAAGCAGGGCAAACTCAAGGAAGCCCACCAAATTCTGTGTGACTTAAGCTATGATTAAAACAAGAAAGTAATAGTTGAGTAGGTTAGTGCTCCTTAGGTTAAAATCCTTAGTCAACCACTTATTAGCTATTTGAATTGTGCAAGTCATTTAATCCCTGTGTGACTCAGATTCCAACTCTAAAATTGAGGCAAGGCTACTAACAATCCCATAAAATTATGAAGATTGGATACGTTAATATAGAGAAAGCACTTAAATAAGTACCTAGGGAACTTCTACATCAATTAAGGTTTAGAAAATCATAGTCGACTATTGCTACAACCCTAAAAATGAGAATGATCTCAATAACCTATATCATAGGTTTTTAAACCCACGAAAGACTGAGGAAGCAAAGAAACTTAAAGTAACAACACAAAGAGTGATGAAAAGAGACCACCAGCTTATCTCAGCCTTAGAGAAGTAGCAAGAGGGGGAGGAATCTGTTCTTGAGATAGTGAGAAGAAACCAGCTACATTTTCAATAAACTTTTAAAAGCTGCATGGGGGTTCATATGGTGGTATAGAATCTTGAGGAACCATAGCTACAAAATGTGTCTGCATCTACATGCTGACTCTTTCCTAGGGCCTTCACTAATTATACAGGGCCCTGCCAAGTACAAGGTTGAGGCATGGCTGGAAAGCTGAGAGAGATCTTGGAAAGCTGAGAAAAACCCCATTATAGAACCCCAGTCCTTCACTGAGAGCCACACAGTGGATGCTTAAGGGTAGAGGAAAAGTATAAGAGCTCAGAGAGAACTTCTCAAGGCCCTTCAGAACTTTATTCCCTATTCTGCAGACACTGTTAAAGCTGGGGCATGGCAGAGAGAGATGTTCCAAAGTGCAGTAAGCCAGAAATAGGACTGGAGAGAAAGTGAATTCGTCAGTGACACAAAGAGCCGATAACAAGGCTGTAAAGCAGAGAAAGATTCCTCATGGGTAGAAACCAGTGGCTAGGCTGTAAGCTAAAATAATTGTCTAAAGTATTAATGGTGGTAAGTTCCTAAGTTTTCCCAAGTCCTCCTGAAAGGAAAGTTCTGATACCACTCTAAGGAAGTAACTGAAATAAAACTCTAAAAAGCCCAAATAAAGCTCAAATTCAGATAAGACTGACTCAAACCCAAACATAGCTGCCTAACAGAATAATGGGTGTACCCATTTATGTGAGAATATGTTGTTACCCTTACTCCCAGCTCTTTTTTATTATACAGAGATGCAAAATAAAATAGATAATTACAAAATATTGGAGAAGAAAGGAAATGTGATAGATGACCAAAGGAGGAAACAGTCAATAGACACAAACCCTGAAATTTTCCAGATTTCAGAATTATTAGACAAAGAATTAGATGTACCTATCTTAAATATTTTAAATGATCTAGTGGAAAAGGTAGACAATGTGAATCTGCACTTGTGGAATTTCAGCAAAAAAATAGAAACCAAAACAGAACCAAATGGAATTGCTGGAGTTAGAAAATATCATATAAGATATAAAGACTACATTCCATGAGTTTAGCAGATTGGACATAGCATAAGAAGGAACCAGTGAATATTAAGATAGATCATTAGGAATTATTCAAATTAAGACACAATTTGGAAAATGAAGAGTGAAAAATATCCAAAAAAAATATCTGAGAACTGAGGGATAATATCAGTCTTACATTAATATAATAGTAATCCCTTTAGGAGAGGAGAGACAGAATGAAGCAGAAGAAATAATTTAATGCATAATGGCTTATTTTTTTTTAATTAAACAAAGACAACACACAAATCCAATA
Organism: Choloepus didactylus; assembly: GCF_015220235.1. NCBI lineage: Eukaryota > Metazoa > Chordata > Mammalia > Pilosa > Megalonychidae > Choloepus > Choloepus didactylus. The sequence goes on from NC_051308.1 coordinate 24,444,125, forward strand.
TGCTCAGTAAACCCCAACCAGATGACATGCAAGGAAAACCATGCTTATATACACTATCATCAAACAACTGTAAACCAAAGATAAGAAAATCTTGAAAGCAGCTAAAAAGAAGACATATGACCTACAGGAGAACAAAGATGAGAGTGGCAGCTAACTTCTCAACAGACACAATGGAGGCCAGAAGGTGATGGAATAACAATTTCATAGTGCTGAGAAAAAAATTATGTCAACCTAGAATTCTACATCTAGGAATAAAAAAATACCCTTCAAACATGAGAATTAAAAAAAAGGTTTTCAGAAGGACAAAAATTAAGAATTTTTTACAGTATATATACTCTAAATGAAATACTGATGAAAGATCTTTAAAGGAAAATGATATCAGATGGAAGCTCAGCTCTATAGAATAAAATGAAGTGCAATAGGAGTGACTCAGACCACCAAGGAAACATCTTGGGGTTCAGTTTCCCAGACCCTGGTGCTAATTCCACATTGAGGATTGGGCTTTGTCCCTGCAGGATCCACTGGGGAAGTGCCCACAGCTCTGGGATATCTTGGCACTCTACATAACTGAAAACCCAGAGGAAGATAGCTGTCAGCTGAGCTATTGGCAATGCAGGCACGGGGGATAGTGAACTTGAAAGATGTAGTTATAGACTTCACCCAGGAAGAGTGGTCCCTGATGGACACATCTCAGAAAAAGTTGTTCAGAGATGTGATGCTGGAGAATATCAGTCATCTGGTCTCAGTGGGGCATCTGACCTTCAAATCAGATGTACTTTCCTACTTGGAGCAACAAGAGGAACTGTGGAGAGAAGGAATTGGATTTTTCCAATCCCAGAATTCAGGCAGGGAAAGTTGTCTTAAAAAAACAAGAAATGCTATCCATACAACAGAACTGCAGGAAAGACATGTCTCCCATTATGTCATTGAGGCAGAATTCTCCTATTAAAAAGAATGGCATATGTAGTGAATTGCTGGAAGATTTTACTTATAGATCAAGAGTGACTCAACAGGTGTTACCTCACAATGGAAAGAAATCCCACCTCAGCAATCACGTTGGAAAAGACCTCAGTGACCAGTCATCTCTTAATAAACAAAAGCAAATATGCACTAAAAATATGTCATACGAAGGTTATCTAATTGGTAAATTCTTTATTGAAAGCTCTGCCCTTACACCTTGCAGTGAAACTCACACTAGAGAGAAACCGTATGAATGCCATCTATGTGGGAAAGCTTTCATGCTATTTTCTGCCAAGAGACAGCATGAGAGAACTCACACTGGAGAGAAACAATATCAATGCAATCTATGTGAGAAAGCCTTCATCTGTTGTTCTATGCTTAGGAAACATGAGATGATTCACACTGGAGAGAAGCCCTATGAATGTCATCTATGTGGGAAAACCTTTTCTAATGCTTCTAACATGAGAGAACATGAGAAAATTCACACTGGAGAGAAACCATATGAATGCCATCTATGTGGGAAAGCCTTCAGGCTTTGTTCTTATCTTAGACAACATGAGGAAATTCATACTAGAGAGAAACCATATGAATGCCATCTATGAGGGAAAGCCTTCTGTCTTTATTCTTTTCTTAGACTACATGAGTGAACTCACAGTAGAGAGAAACCATATGAATGCCATCTATGTGGGAAGGCCTTCACTCATTATTCTAGCCTGAGAGAACATAAAAAATCTCACGCTGGAGAGAAGCCATATGAATGCCATGTATGTGGAAAAGCCTTCACTCAGTTTTCTACCCTGAGACAACACAGTAATATTCACACTAGAGAGAAAACATATGAATGTCACCTGTATGGGAAAGCCTTTAATCAATGTTCTGCCCTGAAATGACATGAGAAAATTCACAGTGGATAGTGATCTTATGAATGTCACCTTTGTGGAAAAGCCTTCATTTTAATCCACCTTTAGAAAACTTGGGAAAATTCAATCTGCAGAGATACCAGAGGAGTATCATCTATGTGGGGAAACCTTCACTTATTTCTGTAAACTTAGCATAAACAGAAACAAAACTGGAGAGAAAAACTGTGAATTCCATACATGTGAAAGGCTTCAGTCAATATTTTTAACTTAGATGACATGAGATAACTAATACTAAAAAGGTTTTTTATGTGGATGAGATTTCAACCCTTCAGTAAACCTTTAAAAATGTTAGAAAACTCACACACTGAAAAAAAAAAAAAAAAACACTAATCAATCAGGTAGGGCTTTTAGTCATCCTGACTACTGCATCAATCTAAGCCAAATTAAACTGAGAGGATCAATGTAAATATCATCTCTATATAAAAGCATTTAGTATATGGTAATACAGCAAGGGGCAGGCTTACATAAAGTTTCCTAGATCGTAAGCTCTTACAGCAGTCACATTTATTCATGAGTTGTAACAGTTATTTCTAAATTTTGAGATTCTGAACTGTTTGTGTGCAATGTGGTCAGTCCCTGGAGCTTCGGTTGTCTGTGGCATCTGGGACTCAGAACCAGGATTCTGCAGCTGTGAGTGTTGGCATTGCCCCATGAATCAACTGTTAAAAGAGGCTGAAAATGAGATCAGACCTCAATTGGAGATATGAAAGAAATGGACTTGGTGAGATTGGGGTAAATCAGACTAAAGAGGAGAGGATGATATTAACTGTGTTTTAAAACTTTGTCTTCTGTGTGGGACCAAAGGAAGAGATGGTTATATGGTGCAAAATCTATATTTTCTGTAGCACAGTATATAATTAAACTTGTATGGTCAGTTTACTCAAATGCCATAATCACATGGAACCTTGGCTAGAGAGTAACACATTTTTGTTTGTACAGGTTAGCATGAAGCTCCAATACAACCCAGAGTAATTTGGACAGAAAATAAAAAGTATTTGTAATGCCCCCTTGAGGGACTGTAGGAAAATGTAGCACTATTAAAATTCCCCAGCTGGGGAATTCCTGATATTCTCACAAGCATCGTGGACCACCAGGTTAGTAGGCTGAGCCCTTGATCTTGGGGCTTGCACTTATGAAGCTTGTTACTGCAAAGGAGAGGCTAAGCCTACTCATAATTGTGCCTAACAGTCATCCCCAGAGAGCCTCTTTTGTTGATCAGATGTGGCCTGTCTCTCTAAGCCAACTTGGTGGGTAAACTCACTGCCCTCCTCCCTAGGTGGGTCATGATTTGCAGGGATATAAATCTCCCTGGCAATATGGAGTGTTACTCCTGGGGATGAACCTGGATCCTGCATTGTGTGATTGAGAAAGCCTTCTGTACCAAAAGGAGGAAGAGAATTGAAACAAAATAAAGTTTCAGTGGCTGAGATATTTCAAGTGGAGTTGAGAGGTCATTCTGGAGGTAACTTGTACACATTATATAGATATCCCTTTTTAGTTTTTAGTTTATTAGAATAGTTAGAAGGAAATATCTGAAACTGTTGAGCTGCAATCCAATATCCTTGATTCTCAAAGGTGATCATAAAACTATATAGCTTATATGGTGTGACTGTGTGATTGTGAAAACCTTATGGCTCACACTCCCTTTACCCAGTGTGTGGACAAATGAGTAGCAAAATGGGGATTAAAAAGTTAATGAATAACATGGATAAGGAGGTATGGGACATTTTGGGTGTTCTTTTTACATTTATTTTTATTCTTGTTTTTGTTTCTTGGAGCAATGACTGTGCTCAAAAATTGATTGTGGTGATGAAGGCACAACTATGATGACACTGTGAACAATTGGTTTAAACTTTGCATGATTGTATGATATGTGAGTATATTTCAATTAAAATTTTCAAAAAGTAAATGAAGGGGGAGGAGAGGTATGGGATACTTCGAGTGTTCTCTTATTTTATTTTTATGCTTCATTTTTACTTTTTGGAGTAATGAACATGTTCAAAAATTGATTATGGGGTTGAATGCACAACTAGATGGTGAAACTGTGAGCAATTGTTGTACACCTTGGATGATGGTATGGTATGTGACTATATTTCAATTAAAACGCATTAAAAATACAAGAAAAAAGAAGTGCAATAGAAAGAGTATGTGGATAAAAACAAAGGGGTGTTTTGAATTTATATATATTTCTGTAAATATATACATATTTATATATTTATCTTTAAATGTTATTAGCTGTTTACAGCTCAACAATATACTGTGAGATTCATAGCATATAAGCAGCATCTCACATAATATTTAATATGATCCTAGAAAAATGAGAGAGATCCTTTTTTTTGAGTGTCACCTGTGTGTCAGGTACAGGGTGTTTTATACCTTTTAACTCAGATAATCTTACCATAATCCTTATTATATAGATGAGTTAAGCAAGTTACCTAATATCCTACAGCTACTAAGTTGCACAGCAAGAATTTCAGCCTTTGCTCCCATATACTCCAAAATACATGAAACAAGTTTATAATATTGTTTTTATGAACAAAATGGAGGGGACAATCTACTGTCTACCAATAGGAAACTGTTTTATAAATTATGGTGTTTCCATTCAATAGAATATCATACAGCTGTTAAATAGAATGGAGAAGATACAAATGTGCTGACCTGGAACAATATCCAAGACATCGTTTTAAGTGGAAAAAGTCAGTATGAGTATATTAGAATAATGTATTTCCACATATATATGTACATATATTTATGTGTTTATGCACAAGCATATCCAAATACATGCAGAGAGAATATTTCTTAAAATATGTAAGAGCTGCTAATAATGTTTGAGAAGTATTTTATTTTAGAACTGGGGGTTCAGGGTTGGAAGAGAGACCTAATTTTTACTGTGCTCACTTTTGTTGCTGTTCAGGTTTTTACTAAGCCATAGAATTTTTTCAGTTTTTATTTTTAAAAGCCTGGTTTTTAAATAAATAAAAACTTTGCGCAATTCACTACACTAAATCGTTGGAGGACTCACGCCATAAGCTTAGTAGGAGAAGAGGCCTTTTTTTTTTTATTTATTTCCTTTGTACCACCCAATGGCCTGTAAATAGGCAGGGATATTTGTTTAGATGGCTGTTAGAAGGACATTTGGTGATGATAAAGAGTGAAATTTCACTGAAATTAGTATGAGACAAATGCAGAAATAAATAGGACTGCTCAGAGTAATATTTAATTAGGAGATAATTTGTGAGCTGACTCTTATTGGATGGGTAGTAAGATAGGGGGCCAAAATATGAAATATATCACAACACATAGCAAGAATGATGCACACGTAAATGGGGAGGCAAAAAGTGTAATTAGGTGTTGGTGAAATAGAATGCTTTTGGGGAAATGAGCTGGGAAAGTTAGGTTGGTGCCACATTGTGGAGTGGGATGGTCATTGATAGGTTTTGAACGAAGTGTACCTTAAACGTAACAGTGCTTTAGGAAGATTAATCTTACAAGTAATTCTTTGTTTGGAGCAAATTTGAAGGGCGTACTCTTTTCCATCATAAAGACTCTTTTTTCATTTTCTCTTCTTTCATATTTTTCCAGTATGACCCTCATATCTTCTTATTTCACTTCCTTTTCCTCTCAGTCTCTCTTTTTCTGACACTTCTGTCCCTGCTTTGGGTATGCCAGTAACAGCCTTGTGATACCCACATGCTTTTGTAAACTGCTGTGGTTACTCACAGAACAAATATTTTCTCACACTACTGTGGAATATATCATTTCTCTTTTTGCATGCCTTGTTTGTTAACCTCTGTTCACATGGGTATGCAACTGTGATGGGAAACACTGTGGCCCTTTAGGGGAGAAAAAAACCCACGGGACTTGAAGCCAAAAATAAAAAAAACTGTTTTCAAATTTCTACTTTACAAAATAACAGGTCCGAGTTGGAAAAAATCACATACTCTGGTTGAATGACAGCTTCTTTGATCTGAAAACACAAGATAACCTCTTTGTCTAGAACTTCACCTTTCTCGTTCTCTCCACTCCCACTTCACCTGGCTAACCCGTACCCACCGTTCACATCTCAGAGTAGATAGCACCTCCTCCAGGGAGCCTTCTCTAAGATCCCACACCTGTGTGCTCCTTCATAACCCTGAACTGTACAGTTACCTTATTTCACCAGGGTGCAATTGACTGTTTGTATTCTCCACTAGGCTATACATTTCATTGTCTTTCATCATATCTGTCATATTCATCTTTGTATGGTTAGTACTTTCTTAGTAGTTGGAATATAATAGACTCACAGTAAATATTTGTCATATCAAAGAATGAATGAATGATAATATGATAGAAAAGTAAAGGGAGGTATGCATTATTGTTTTCATTAAACTAAATTCACTAGAACTTTTTTCATGTCTTTGGCATTATTTTCATGTGATTCTAAAGTTGCTTTTCTCCTCTGCAATACTGTACACTGTACTTGATGACAATGTCATAATCATATTTGCAAAGGGCCCTATTTAAATTGAATGGATCTTTTTTGGTTTGCTCTTTTGTTTTGGTTCATTCCCCTTTGAAAATAAATTTGAAGGGAAAAGGAGGTATTTTTGTCAGTAAGTGTTAAAATATTAATAATTAACAGTGTTACTTTACTGTGTCAACATTAAATGTCTTAGAACTATTGCATGTCTTTTATACATTTTCTACATTCTAAGTATTCTAACCTTCATTATACAGGAAGTTATCAAAGATTTACTGATTAAGATGAAGCCCAGAGAATTTTTCCACAGTAGAAGGCTCCTCTTCAGGAGCTGTAATAAGTTCTCGTTGTAATTCTAAACTGCCCTTCTGTAAAATTAAGTAATCATGCTGTCATTGAGTTCCCAGTTTTGTTTCTCCACTCCTGCCTCATCCACCCCATCCTGGAAGAGGCTCTTCACTTTGGGTCTTTCCTATGAGATTGGACCCAAGAAGCCTAAGATTTTCTCCCCTCAGAAGATGGATGGGAGGCCCAAACTTGGGCTTATTTAAGCAAATGGGGCTGATTTGCCTTTCTTTTACAAAGCTTCTTCAACTATGAGAGAGTTTTGACAAGATACTTCGTCACATGCTTGACATCCTTTTTTCTGTTTTTAATGAGGAAGTGACTGGAGGATAATTTAATCTGAATGCTGCCACCTATACAGATAGAGATTAATTGGATTCTGTCTGTAAAATTGTTTGAGCACATCAGAGTCGAAGTCTAAGTAAACAGAAAGTGGTATTAATACTGTAGAAACAAATCATGACTTTTCCATGGCTACTTAACCAGATTGTGGGTAAACCGTTACTCCTACTTTTTGTCTGTCCTTAATTGGATAAAATGTTAATTTGGTATCAGAGCAAATGTAGATTTTATACAACCAGGATGTTGTCTCTTTCTAACAAAGTTATTAATTTGGCTACCTTTTCTCTTGGAGGCTTATTTTGTACAGGAAGGAAAAAATAATTTAACTGCAATGGACTTAGTTGAAAAACAATATTGCTAACAAAATAAATGTTTAGTCTTTTCAGCTTTGAAACATCCCCTCAAGATCTTGAAAAGAGCTATATTTTAAAGTGTTTCCAGGATACAGTCTAACAAAGAGCATAGTTATTACAATAGAAGGTTAGATGTGGAAGTAGGAGACAAGGGTGGACATTGCTTAGGTGGCTGGACATTTGCATGGACAGTCGGAGGCAGGAGCCAAGAGATGGCTGTCATACTCACAGTGAGAAGCTTGTATCCTCAGGCTGATGTTTTGAAAAGCCCAAAATTAAAATCTGAAGGGCTCTTATAACAAAGCTTTCCATAAAATAAAACATTCTTGTATGGCAGCAAAGATTATTGTGCCGGTTTGAATGTATTGTGTCCCCCAAATGCCATTATCTTTGTGGTCTTGTGGGACAGACGTTTTGATACTGGTTAGATTTGCTTGGAATGTGCCCCACCCAGCTGTGGGTGGTGACTTCGGTGGGATACTCCTATGGAGGTGTGACCCCACCCATTCAGGGTGGGCCTTGATCAGTGGAGCCATATAAAACATGCTGACTCAAAGAGACTGAACGGAGTACAGCTGTGAGTGACGTTTTGAAGAAGAGCAAGCTTGCTAGAGAGGAATGTCCTGGGAGAAAGCCATTTTGAAACCAGAACTTTGGAGCAGACGCCAGCCACGTGCCTTCCCAGCTAACAGAGGTTTTCCGGACGCCATTTGCCATCCTCCAGTGAAGGTACCCGATTACTGATGTGTTACTTTGGATACTTTATGGCCTTAAGACTGTAGCTGTATAGCCAAATAAACCCCCTTTTTATAAAAGCCAGTCCATCTCTGGTGTTTAGCATTCTGCAACATTAGCAAACTAAAACAATTATCATTAAATTTATGAGTTTTATAAACTTGTACTTCCACTTATCCAATTTTTTTGGGAGGGGAGGTAGTGCATACCTATGTTTATGGGAAGTCTTGAAATCAAGTTGATTTTTGCTGAACACTTGCCCTGTGCATTATGATGTTCAAGTTCAACAGTGGACCCTTCATATTTTCTTATTATTCTGAAATTAGCATTATTAATTTTAATCTGCATTTATCTGTCTTATCAAGCTATGAAAAGTTAAACTTTATAGGCCAACCCAGCTATCTTAGAATTGCCTGGGACCCCAGCAGTTGCCTACTTCTTTTTCTGGGTCTTGCATAAATAGGATTAGGGTGCAAAACTTCAAATGTTTACATGAGAATCTTATTGTAGGCAAGAAGTTTGCTATTAAACAGGTAACACTCAGGTTTTTAGTCTCAGAGAATATACCACATTCAGCTTTCTTGAAACATGTGGCAATTATGGCCTGTCTTTTTCCTTTTTCTCATTTGATAAGGGATGTGGGAACAGAAAAATACTTCTCTACTAATGAAAAATATAAATTCCAGCTCAGTGAAATAGCAAATGGCACTTGGTCTCAGGGTTTGGGACATAATCAAGGAATGGAGGGGGCTGTGGCACAATGAAGGGTACATGCCCATCTCGAGGGGTGGTTACATTCAGCTCCCACTTGTAACTGCCATGCATGAACAGTGTGCCACGTGGCCAAATCTCCCAATGATTGCATGAGAAAGAGAAATCAGGTTTTCACTTGAAATCTCCTGATTTTATAAGATTGCCCAAGAAAGCATCTTGTGTCAACTATAAGGAATCTCTGCTTAGGTTTTTAGCCTCAGATTCTGTCTAGCTCTGTATTTGCAGGTGTGTGATGAATGTTTTCACTGAGCCCTCTTTGCTTTCATCTGAAATTTAACTTCACTAATGCTAAACTGACTAGTTACTGTCCAGTGTATAAAATCTGCCTCTCCACCTAACGCCTTTATTTCAGTCAATGATCCCACAGTACTTCTTGTAATTTTACTTCCAAGTTCCTCAATATTGTCAGGCAGGGCCTTTATATTTTCTTCATAATTGTCTCAAAAATTATCTTTTCCGTTCCATCTCCACTAACACCCACCTAGTTCTACCATCATTAGTTTACTCCTAAACTAATGTGATCACTTTGGAATTTTTATTCATTATAAGAGAGAAATTCAGGGTGCTCACAGCATGTAAGACCCTGTGTGAGGCTGGGAAAACAAAGATGAATACGCCACATTCCCTCGCTGTAAGGTCCTCATCTAACTTTTTACACTGGTTCTCTCATTCGTCTGTTTTTAAAAATATTCCTACATGGATGTTAGATTTCTCTTTCTTATTTTCTATATTGATCATGCCCTACCTTCTACCAAAGTCTATAAATCCCTCCTGCTACCAAATAAAATCTAAACAGCTGGGAGGAGCATTCAAGGCTTTGCTCAGTCTGCTGTGGTGTGTCCCCTGGTTCAGCCTACGCATATCACAGTGCCCTCTGTGGAGAAGGCTGTCTTCTAACTTAGCTCCCAACCTGCTCCTCCACCAATGCTACCCACTCCCAATCCCTTCTACCATCAATTGCCTTCCCCACCAAACCCCCACAAACAATGGAAAATATCTTTGCGGTAGATTGAATTATGTATCCCAATTTAGAAATGTTCTTAATTTTAATCTTCATTCATGTGGGTGTGAACCCATTATAAAGAGGATCTCTTTAAAATGTTATTGTTAGTTAAGGTGTGGTCCAACTGAATGAGGATGGGTCTATTCCACATTACTGGAGGCCTTATAAAGAGAAGAAACTAGAAGCCAGAAATCAGAGAAGGCCACAGGGAGAAGCTGAAAGTTAGTGGAAACAAAAGGAGAAGACATTGCCCTATGAAAGGAGGCAGAGAGGCAAGCCATGGAGCCCCAAGGACGGCTGCCAGCCAGCCCCAGAAGGCCACAGACTGCGAGGCAAAAGCAGAGCTTTGCCCATGCCTTGATTTGGGACTTCTTTAGGCAGAACCAATAAATTCCTGCTAAGTCAAAACCAGTTAGTAGTATTTGTGACAGCAGCTCTGGTAGACTAAGGTGTTGGTGTTGTTTCCTATCTGTCCTATTCACTTAGAACGGGTGTTGACAAACTTTCCCTTTAAAAGGCTAAATAGTAAATCTTTAAGGCTTTGAGGGCATACAGTGTCTGTCACAACTAATCACCTCTGCTGTTGTAGCACGAAAATAGCCATAGACAAAATGTAAACAAATAAGCTGTGTTCCAATTAAACTTTACAAAACAGGTGGTTCACAGTCCATAGTTTGTCCACCCCAGATTTAGAATATCCTTCGTTATTTCTGTTTTGAACTTTCTGCTTTCTGATGCTTTCTCATTACTGTCACCAGAAATGATCTCTTGTTTCTGATCACCTATGACATTCAACACTTATTGTCTACTGTAGTGAAGATACCTCCTTAACAAGATGGCAAATTCCTGGATGACATGGCTACATTTTATTCTTCTTTATGTCTCCTGTATTCAATAATATTGAATGTATGAAAAAATGAAAAACCATTTATGTCATTGAAATTTCTAGTTTTGATGTGTATTGCAATTCCCAACTTCTAGACTCTACTGTGGGAGAAAAGCAACAGTAGTAATTGATGCAGAGCACATTACACTATTTTTATATTTTATTTTTCTCAAATATGAAAGTAAGTAAGGAAAAGTGCAGTCACCTTATGCAGAACTTTTTAGAGTCAATAAAATCAAAGTAGACCTGAGAAAAGCCCTTGTTTAAGATGCTAGGGTGTAAAAGAAAAGATAGATATTTTCTATGATTTTTGTGCATGATCATTAAGGTGAAGAATATTCAAAACCCCAGTCAAAATGTTCTAGCCTTTCAAATTAACTATAATATCATCTTTATTTTCACATAATATTATCCTCAGCAAACCTGGACACCCCAGTATAAACCAATGAAAGAAAGGAGGGAATTTAGTAAAGGGTCTAATTTTTTAAATATGTGTGTATTTTACAGAATTTAGTAGTTTTAAGATACACAACAAATAAATGCTTAGATTTGTGTAGGAAAGCTCCCATGTCTAACGGCAACTGAAAGGATAGAATACCTAGGAATAAGTTAAATAAGAAATGTGTAGGAGCTATATAGAAAAAACTTCAAACCTCTGCTGAGGACATAAAAGAATGAGTGAATAAATGGAAACACATGGGATGCTTTTAGAAAGGAAGGTTCAGTATTGTGAAAAGGTCAATTCTCCATAAAGTACTCTAAAACTGTATTGTATTCCCAATCAAAAAGCAAAAGAATATTTTATAAATGCTTACAAAGATATTAGAAAAGTACACATAAGATATCAAATTTATCAATAAAATCAAAGTTATAAATCAGTATATAAAGGAATATCTTATTACTTTAAAAAATCTTTACTACTAAAAATACAAGGCAAATGACAGAAGCATGCTGGGAATAATATTTGTGAAAAGAAAGAAAGAAAGAGGAAGAAAAATGTCCACACCATATAAAGAGTGAGAGTGTAAATTGCTGCGAACCCTTTAGTAGAAAATTTGGCTAACTTTCAAAATTTGAAATGTGCATACCCTTTGATTCCTTCTAGGAGTAAAATTCCCTTCCTAGGAAGATTTCATACTTATGTATTATTAAAGGTGCAAAAGGTATTATTGAAATTTCAGTAGACACAATCTAATTGTTTATTAGTAGGGGACCATGGTAGATTGAATCGTGCACCCCAGTTTGGACATATTGTTTGTCTTGGTTCACATTCTGGTGGGTTTGGACACATTGTAAATAAAATCCCTTCAAGATGTTACTTCAGTTAAAGTATGGCCCAGCTGATCAGGTTGTACTTTAATCCCTGTTACTGGAGTCCTTTGTAAGTAGAATGAAGTTCAGAGAGAGAAAGAGAGAGAGAGAGAAGCCATGGAGAGCAGCTGGAAGCTGGAAGACAAGGAACCCAGAAGAAAAAGAATAGGATGCCGCCATGTGCATTGTCATGTGATAGAAAAACCAAGGACCAAAGATCACCAGCAATCAGCCCCAGAATGCCACAGTCTGGGGAGAAAGCATCACCTTGCTGATGTCTCAATTTTGGACGTCGCCTAGCCTCAAAACCATAAGCAAATAAATTCTCTTTGTTCAAACTAACCCATTGTATGGTATTTGTTTTAAATTATGGTTAATCTCTACTGTGGAAAACCATGCAGTTGTTAAAAAGATTCAATAGTTGGTAGTTTTGCAGTTTTGCATGTGTGTGTTTTTTTTTTTTTCCTTTCCAAACAAACGCTCCCCCTTTCCCCCACCCTCTATCCCCTGGTAATCTTTAATCTTTCTATCTCTGTGAATTTGCTATTTCCAGTCATCTCCTATAAGTGATATCATGCAATACTTGTCCTATATGCCTTGCTTATTTCAATGAGCTTAATGATTTCGGAGTTCTTGCATGACATATATGTTGATATAGAACAATCTTCAAACTATAAAGTGAAGAAAGCACAGTACAGAACTGTACATAAGTAACAATTACCTCCATATATGTTGTTTTAAACCTTATGATCATAACAATTTCAGAAGAATTGATAAGGAACTGATGTCTGTAGTTACTTCTTGGTAATAGATTAGGAGAGCATATGGACACTTTTTGTATCTAAATTTATGTGTCTGTTTTAAATTATATTCATATGCTATTTTTGTAATAAAAATCTGGTTCCAAATAAAAATTATCATGATTTTCCTAGATCCTTTGCAGCTATGGAAAGACAGGATAAAATTTTGGAGAACTTGTTTTGAATAAGAAAAATATTTGATAGGTTGGTAACAACACGAGTTTCTTATCCTGGGTATCAACCGTATCACACTAATAAATGCAATCTTAATCTTGAGTTATGTGGAGGAACAAGACATTCAGGCCTTTAGAGAATTTGCCTTCTACTGACATCAGTCGTATTCCAAGTTAATGATAGTTTATAATTTTTTGCTATGTATTTAGTCACTGAGAATAACTTTGGAACATATATGACTATTAAAGGACTAACTGCAATTGGGCCTTTTTTTTCATTCTTTAGCTTTCTTAACCTAGAGGAATGGTATGTCATGTTTCCATGTTTTCAGTGCATGAGTGCAGAACTTATTTGTGAGGTTTTGTTAATAAGAAGTGGTGAAGGTTTCTGACTTTCCTTCTGATTTAGTGTGCAGATGTTTTTATGGGGAGGAAAGGAGAAAAGAATCTGTTCTAATCTCATCCTATACAGTAGACTGTAGCACTAAGGAGAACAGATACTGCAGGTACACTGCCTGGGTTCAATTCCCAGCTCTTCTTTTTCTCCCTGTGGGAATTTCAGCAAGTTATTTAGCTTCTCTGTACATGTTCCCTCAATCGCAAGATATGAAACTATTTTATCTATCCCCTAGGGTTGTCATAGGGATTAAATACGTAAATAAATGCCAAGTACTTGGAATATTACTAGTACATTAATAAATGCTCAATAAATGTTAGCTTTCCTGAGTATTCCTTTTACTGCTTTATCAATTCCTGGTTGAATTTTATTTCAAAATGAGAGTTCTGGTTGTTATTAGCATGCCTTCAGTAGGAATGAAAGTCTAGTGTGTGTTAAGCAGTTGTTTACATAATAAACCTGACTGAAGAGTACTCTCTTGGTGAAAGATCTGGTTTTATTCAAAAGTTTCTGGATGGATTTAAGAAGTAAGTAAAAGGAACAAAGAAAACTCAGTCCTTAGTGGGAGACACCTTGAGACCCCTCTGCTCAGTAGAGATCCATTTACTTACCCGTCACCTCCACTCGAAGGGCAAGGGCTGTTACACCTCCAGTATTGAGCATCATACCTGATAAACAATAAATAGTTCTGGACTTGAGTGCATTTCTGTTTCTGATGCTTTTTTAAACCCAATCTATGTCCTGTGCTTCCAAAACCTTCTGGTTTGTCTTGAAAGCCAGGTAAGAGGGACACCAGAGGAGATGATGTGAAGCAAGCGTACAACAACAAAGCTGGCATACACATACCTCTTGCTAAGTGCTAGCACTGTTCCGAGTGCAGAACGCCCACTAATTTGTTTAATCCACACAAAAGCCCTTTGAAGTTGACAATGAAGAAACTGACATGAAGATATTAAGATGCTAAATAACTTGCTGACGTACACATAGCTAGTAAATGCTAGAGAAAAGTTGAACTCTGGCAGCATCTGTATTCTTAGCCACTCAGCTATGTTGCTTTTCAGGACCAAGAAGTCAGCCAATAACTACCCACCCTGGTGAGCTCTGTCCCACCCGATCTGCATTTTTCACTTCATTTTTGAAAACTTTCCGTACCCCCTCTCTAATTACATGTTTCTCTGCATAGTAGGTTGACTTTGTCAGATATTAAACCCAGGTACTTGTCCCTAAGAAGTGTCTTTACTGTACCTAAGTTTTATTGATCACAGAGAAAGGAAATCATTTGGCTTGGTTACACAGGGCTGACTCATTTAAATAGGACTAACCCATCCTATTCGCTGGATAAGGCAGGAGTCACAGGTAATTTGTTAAAGGAAAATGTTGCTTCCCTAATCCTGATTTCCTTCCTGGAAGAGATATTTTACCCAAACTCTCCTGGCCTCACTCTACCTCCACACAGTCTCCTCCCCCCAGGGAAAGAGTGACTTGGTTGATAAGAAATTTGGGCAGAATAACCTGGCACTTTTTGCTTAGCAGCTCTCTCTCTTCTCTGCCTGTTGAGAGCGGAGCCTTTGCCTCTCTTGGCCTGGCTATGAACTTAGTCCTGGAGCTCCTGCCCTGACTGGGTGTACCTCCCAGGGCTGCATGTGACAAGGTGGGCAGAGGCAGCTTCATTCTGCCTGTTCTCCGGGCCAGTTTCTATCAGTATTCACGGTGGTACAGGCTTCCACCTGCTGACTCTTTTGTCTTACTTCTAATTTGTCCAAAATTATCTGAGTCGGCTTAAAACTATTAAAGAACTATAATGGTCCTGAGAATTCACTATTGCAAACCCAGCAGTTCATGGGTGAAGAAACTGGGACTCCAAAAAGTTTTAAAGTGTGTACAGTTTGAGACAGCTGAGCTGAAACTAGAAGCTAGAGTTGCTACTTTTCCAGTAAGTGACATATTTTGCAAGGAAAAACTAATACTAAAAATCAAAGACTCTTAGGATTTATTTATATTAATGTAACTAAATATTATAAACATGCATTTGATGAAGTTACACACTGATGTAACTTCAAACAAGTTGACCAATAAAATTTCTGTGTCAGATCTAGAGATCCATCTGGGAGTTCCCCAGTTACTATCCGGAGAACTAGACACAATAGGCTAGGCTTTGACTTGGCAGGTTGTAGCCTTTATCGCAACCGTGTCAGATGAATTTAAAAAAAAAATTTGTATCCATCCAGTACTGAAAATATCTCAGCTAAATTAATCTTTATGGGAAGTTGCTCTTATCACATATTTCTAAAATGGAAGTTTATTTATAGTCAAAATTTCTTGAAAACTTTATTTAAAAAATAGATTTTTACAGAAGTTATCTGGATAGACTGCCAAGCACACAGTAGGAATTCCAAAAGCATTAAGGCCAATTAAAATAAGAGTTTTGTGTTTAGTAAATAGGTTCCTACTGAGCAGAATATCTAAATCCTCTACTTTCAATGTTGTTTAACTCTGTAATTATGCATAAGAAGAGATAGGAATTCAAACCATGGGCATTATTTATGCTCAGTTGAAGTCAACTAGCCCAAATACTACTCTTGACTAGTATCCACTAGAGTTCTTAAGCACAAACTACATAATACTACATTATAATGATAAAAACAATAGTTCAGTCTGATGGAATCTATGCTATGTGCAGTTGGGTAGACAATTAACTTAATATTGAATATATGTGTGGATATATATACATATGACACCTGAACAAGTTACCAAAAATATTTGTATAGTTCAGAATTTTACTCCATCTCATTTTCCTTAGGGAAAACCTTTCTCAAAAATAGTTAAGAACAATATCTTTTTCCTGGTTCTCTCTGCATCTTCTTTTTTAATCACCCATCAATTGTAGGACAAAAAGCCAAAATCAAAATAGCAGGCCTAAGGAACAGGCAAACATGTAGATCTCTAGCCATACCCCTCCTTCCCTCTAATTCACTGTCCTTTTAGCCTGCAAGCTTCCCTACCACACCCTAGTGTGTGCCAAGTCATTTGACTCTCTCAGTCCAAGACCCAAAATGCTTATGTTTACTTATCCTAACCTGTACTGTGAATGTGTTTATGCTGTGTGGTCACAGCTGGGATGGGTGATAGGCTTTTTCAGGAGCAGAATACAGTACACACCTGAGAGTCAGCCCACCTACCTTTGAACTGTGTACCAGGTATGTGACCCCAGTTATGTCACTTCAATGCTGAGCTTCAATTTCCTAACCTATAAAATTGAGATGATAACTGATTTTGGAGGGAATAAATGAAAAAATTCATGTAAGGTTCCTGATACATGGTTGAACACTCAATAGATATTAGTTGTTATTATTATTATTATTATATTATTTTTGTACTGTTATTGTTAGTTCCTGAACACCCCATTTTGGATTTCCCTTCTTCAACTAAAGGGCAAACATACTCCCTTCTAGAGTTCATGTCTTATCCATTCCTCCCTATTTTTAGCAGCTTATAAAGTAGTATTACTAGGGCAAAGGAATGGAACACATATCTACTATTACTGGGGAGGGAATGGATGGTGGAACCAAGGATTTTGTAGCAGTATTCCCTGTTACTGCTAAACTGATGCATTATTCTGTGCTGTGTTGGGATTGAAGGAAATTCACTGTCGTTGCATTCTCTAAAATAATGCCTCCACTGCTGCTCATTTTTTTGATATCTATGTGTATTTTTCTTATTTCATAGACATATAGGTGCATAAATCATGAAAGGGGCAAACGAGATGAAAATAGCATAATGGTGTCATCTGAGGGAAGGCTAGTAGAGCTGTCCTTCCATAGGACAGATATTAGTACCATTTTAAAGTTAGCATGTCAAGCTTGGAGAGGCTGAACCAATTACCTACATGCAGTTTCCAGCCCTACATTGCTGGTTTTATGCATTGATTTAACGTTTCCAAGCCTCAGTTTCCCCCTTTGTAAAACATGTATAATACCTATTTTACAGATTGTTTGAGAGATTGAAGAAATATCTGTAGGCATCTATATATAGTAAGCATCTATGCAGAACAAATAGGTATATAATAAAGTTTGCTAAGCTATGGCAACTCTTGTCTCTCTGTTATCTCCAGATTTTACCAGATATTAATCTCATTCTATTATAGTTTAAATAACTTAGAATTTTCTAAGATGCATGGAGTGTTTTGAAAATACCTTTACACAACTTGTATGTGCATACAATAATAAGTTTGAAGGGTTTTAAATTTATTTATTATTAACTTTCTGTAGTGTAGGCTGATGAATCTGCACTGGCATTCTGTGCTGAAGAGAAACTGATGCTGAATCCATTCTCCCTATTCACATTGCCTTTGAAAATTCTGCTTTCCCCTGCCAGTCCTTATCTGTATATGCACAGATGCCAAACTAGACTGCTTATGCTTTTAGTAAGGAATATTTTGGGTTGGGCGTGTACTAAAATTACTAGGCAGATCCAGAAAGTACAGTTGCATTAAAGTTCCCAAATATGGTTCATTGAAAACAGTAACCAAAATCATGTAATTTGGAGAGTAAGGTTTGAGAGAAATGTTATCCCAAGGAATGTCAGTGGTGATAACATTTTAGAACTTTGCCAGATATGATGAGGATGATCAGCATGGTCTTTATTTTTATTAGTTTGGATAAGGGCTCAATGCCCGATTTTCAATTATTTTTCATTTTCTCCAGAGGCATCCAGGGATTGAAAAAAGATTGATTAATGGGCATTCAATTTTAACTGACTTTGATAAAAATAAATCAATAAATACAGTATGAAGCAGTTTTCCAAGGGGTAGGAGTAATGGCAGACAGTACTAGGCAACCCAGTACCAGAGACCGTTTATCACTAAATTTCATGGTATCTATTTGTGCTTCTTTCATTTTCTCATTCCTTTGCTTCCTCATGAACTGTTTCCCTATCACTTCTACTGGATGAGGGAGAAGTAGATCATGGTGTCTATTCTGAGACCTTCTGTTCCTTTTCTAGAAGTTATTGTCTTGAAAGAAAAATGGAAGGTAGAGGGGTTTTTATATACTCTTTTGTTCTTTCTTGTCTCCTCTTTACTTCACAGAGGTGCCAAGAGGTAAAATGGAGGTATAAGACTAGGGCAGAGTAAGGGGATGAAACCTGGCAAGGAAGGAGGCCGCTGCCACTGCTTTGAGAAGATCAGTGGGTTGAAACTGATTTTGGGTAATATATACATTATTTCAAACCCCTGGAATAGTATAGGCAGCAACCAGTCACAGTGGACACAGGCAAGACGGTGGAGCAGGGACCTGGAGGGCTCCCCCCACCCACCCACCCACAATGCTGCTCATTTGATCTTCACCAGAAAAGTTCTAGGTGTCCCAGGATCTGAGCCAGTCTGGGTAGCATGGGGGCAGTTGGGATGCTCGACCCAGTCAGCAGCTGTTTACTAACTGGTTTAAACATATTTTAATAATTTACTCACTGATATGGCTGGATTAGTGCACACCAAATGAATATCAGTGACAGTGGAGGGCATAGTGTTTGGAACTGGTAATATAATATGGACATTCTGTATTGTTGATTTGGGAAATTACCTATTTGCTTTATCCAATTTTTTACTTTATTATTGACATGTAATTACATATCAAGGTATTTGCCTGGTAGAACTAAAAATCTGTCACATATCAGGTTTTTACTGTGCACAGTAACAATTCAATTTGTGAAGATGTGATTTAGAGATTTTGAAATACCTAGTATATTAAATATGATTATTAGTCACATGCATCCTTGCCTTTTGTAATCACCGTATTTATTTAATTTAAATTTTTTATTGCAGTAACATATATTTGTATTGTTTATATATATTATATATATAATACAGTTTGCCATTTTGGTCATTTTTAAGCATACAATTCAGTGTTGTTAATTACTTTTGCTATGTTGTGCTATATCACCACTGTCTATTACCCAATTGTTTGCATCATCCCAAACAGAAACTGTATACATTAGGCAATAACCCCATTCCACCCTCCTCCTGGCCTCTGGTAACCCCTAATCCACTTTTATCTCTATGAATCTGTCCATTCTAGATATTTCATATTTGTAGAATCGTAAAATGTTTGTCCTTTTGTGTCTGGCTTATTTCTCCTTGTATGTTTTCAAGATCATTCATGTTGTAATGTTATCAGAACCTCATATATGGCAGAATAATATTTAATTGTGTATCTATACCGTATTTCAGTTATCCATTTATCTGCTAATGGACATGAGTTGTTTCCTCCTTTTGGCTATTATGAGTAACACAGCTGTGAACATTGCTGTACATGTATTTGTTTTTAAAAATTATCTAGTAATCACAAAAATAGATTGCAGAAACATCTGTTCTATAAAGATGACTTTAATTTAGAAAAACTAAATGTCTACCTAATGAATCCTATATCTTTTTTTTCTGTGTAATTTAAGCTTTCTAAAGGGCAACTGAACCGGCAGAAGACCCACCTTTGTCTTATTCATAAAGCAGAGCAAAGGAACATAAACCACACATATAGACTTTCTGAGAGCTTACAAGAAAACTGTATCTCTGTAACTGATTAATAAATTTTTAATCAGTGGTGTAATGGACATCATCTTAATAATGTGACCTGAAATGTAGGTATCTGCAAAGCATGATGTAGTTTTGTATGTAAACTAATTTTTAATAGCTGCATGTAAAACGTGTCTTTTCCCTTGTGCCTTGCTAGAGAAAAGATAGATAATAAAACCTAAATAGATTAGTTCCAGCTTTTAAGAGTTTACAGTTGCACCCTTGATAGTTTGATCTCTGCTTCCAACTCCCACACCCACACCAATTCTCTCCATTCCCAGGGTATGCTCAACATATTTAAACGTATTTAGAATGTTCCCTTAAAAGCTCTTCTTTTCCTAATAAATGTAAAAATGTGTACATTATAATTATTACATGAGTATAAACCTTTACTTTTATAATTTCTTCAGTGCCTAGCGAAAGGTCTTTACATGTGGAAGCCTGGAGTTCCATGTTCCCTGGTAGGAGTGGCTGGAAGCCAAGTGGGAACATCCGCAACTTGGTTTGTTCCCTCGGATGATCCTACGGTTCAGGAGAGATTCAGCTTCTGGATTTAGGAGATAATGTGGTGGTACTTCATGCCTTTAAGGAGGTACAGATAAAAGACTTATGCCATTCAGACTGCGAGGTTATTTCCAGCTGGAGGATCAGGATTGGCCTTTCAGAGGACATAATATTGGAAATATAAGCTCTCAAGTCAGAATTTCCAGGGTCAAAGCTTGACTCCACTGTGCACCAGGTCTGTATTTTGGGAAAATTTTTGACCTCTTTTGGCCTTGATTTCTTTAGCTTTAAAACTGGGGGTCTCGCTAGTGCTTATGTCTTAGTGTTTTGAGCAATAAATGGAATTAACATATTGAAAAGTGTCTAATGCACAGTAAGTACTCAATAATGCTGTGATGATGATGATGATGTGGATAATGATGATGAGAGAGAGAGAAACATAAGAAGATCACCTTTACATGGGATAAATGTTTACTGTATTATTTTTCCAATACTATGTTTGTAGGCCTGCTTACATGAATAGAATAAAATTCATTGAATTTAGGGAATCAGTCTCATTTATTTTTGTATGCCAAGCACAGCTGTGCTTGTTGGACTGTTTGAAGAACAGGCATTAGAGTGAAAAAAAATTCTATTTTGGACATGTGGGTTTGAGCATGTGAAGGGATATCCCTATAATTTATATAGAAGTCCCTGCAAATGTGAGATTTGTGTATATGAGAAAAGCAAAGATTTGAGTGATAATTGAAGGCACAATTGGATAAAATCTCCATGGTATATGACTGATGAGAGTACAAGCAGAATGCGAAAAGTATTTCAAGCAAAATGCTTGCTATGGAGCCTGAGACTAAAATGATTAATTCTGCCTGGGAAGACAGAAGAGTTCACAGACAAGGTGACACTAGAGCAGGTGTCTCCTTTAAATCTTCAAGAGCCATTGGGAATGAGTGTTAACTATATTCAAATTTATTCCAAAGAAATTAATTGGATCAGCTCTCCCCAAGTTAGTATTCAGAGAAAAGTGAGAGGTGAAGCTCCACAGTTTTGTTTAAGAGTGGTTTAACAGCTGAATTTTGAAGGTCAATTATGAAGTTAGGCAATTTTCTACAATGAAAAGGGGCTCAAACTGTATACCTCAATATTTTCTGGAATTTCGGTGAATTGTCATGATGGTCCCAGGTTCTCATTAAAATGTAAATAATATATTTCGCACCAAATATGAACATTAAAAAATTCTTTGCATTTTTCCTTTGGCTACATCAGTAACACTATTTTAATCCTTTAATTATTTGTGTCCTTGTTGTTTGCAGTTTAATAATTGAAATAATTTGCTCTTTTCAAAGATTTAGGGTAAAAGTGACTCTACATCTTTGGTCTCTGTAAGGAGCTCTCTGAAGTCTGGCCTCTGCCCTTATGACTGCTTAGAATACAATTATCCATAACCTCATATTTGTCATATCCAATGGACACATGCTTATGAAAAGGTCTAGAAGTTTTCAAAAAGGACAAGAATAAGCCCACATTGATCTTACTTCTGAAGTGTGAAACTTAAAGTGTTATAGGACCTCATGAAGAAAGCAACACTAGCTATATTAATGATCTTCTACAATCATATTTCACCTTTCTCCTTTGCTAATCATCTTTCAAAATATTTATCAAAAATATTTATTGAGCATTTTAATATGTGTCAGCATGGTTTTAGCACAAAGGGATTGAATAGTTAGCAAGGCAGACAAGGTCCTTAATGTCTTGGAGCTAACACTTTCGTTTTCTTAAATTTGATGTTTATTACAGTCACCCGGGCTGCTTGTTTAAAATGCAGATTTCTAGGTCTCACTGCAGATCTCTTGCATCACAAACTTGGTATTGATGCCAGATAAACCTAATGGGGAGTTCTGATGTATTAGATCCCCAAACTCTGAAAAATAGGGCACACTCTAAGTGTTTGAATTTGACTTCCATTTTCTTGGTATAACCAACTCACATCTCCCTCTGAGATATTTTTTATGACTTGGGATAGGTCACTTCATCTCCTTCAACTTCAGTTTTCTCGTCTATTGAACTATGTACTCTTTAGGTCCCTTTCAACTGTTTATGGTCAGATGATGGCTTAGGAAATGTGAAAAATATACCAACTCGCAATTTTATGCAGTGGGAAAAACTAGAAGAATTAGGGATTTATTTTTTTTTTATTTTCCAAATAAATATACTAGATAAACAGTAAAAGACTAGATGTCCACTTCACACATACCAATATGTATTCTGCTGTATAAAATGTTTCCAGCTTAACAAACATTTATTGACTATCTGAACGAGGTATTATAATGATAAGGAATTTGTCACTTTGGCGCCAACCACAAGTTCTTCAGAATCAAGCTAGTAGTTTGCTTTCTTGGTTTAATTAAATGATCCAGTGAATATTTTCAAATGAAGAGTAAATATCTTTGATTAATATTGTTTATTGAGAAATATTCCTCCTTGTACCTTCTCTTCAGGGATTCGTTATAGCAAGAATTTTTTCTACTCTTTAGTTACTACAGATCCTATTATAGTCTTCAAACTATTTTAATAGTCTATCAATTAAAGTTATCAGTTATATGTTATTTTTATTTATATGATGAGGAAATTAACCTAGAATTTCCATCCAACAATTTCCATGCTTTGAACTCTGATAAAATTTCTGTGTAAAATGCTTGCAAATGTTCTCCCCAAGGTGCAGCTGGAGCTGGTTTCCATGTGTTCACTCTAACAAAAAACTATAGGAGGCAGACAGAAACTATTTTAAAGGACAGCATGCTTTTCTGAGCTTTGTTTATGCTATTGTAATGCCTATAAGAATAACATTAAGTATTTTTCATGTGTTTTGGGCTAAATTCAGTGCATAAATATATTTCTATGTATTAAATTACTTTCTGATCATTTTACTGCTTAGGAATTATATGTGTTTGTGAGTTTATTTGCTTAGTCAACAATTTAGAAGTTTTAAAAAGTGAAAGCTGTTTACCCTTGTGTTCTAGTTTGCTAATGCTGCCAGAATGCAAAACACCAGAAATGGATTGACTTTCATAAAGGGGGTTTATTTGGTTACACAGTTATAGTCTTAAGGCCATAAAGTGTCCAAGGTAATGCATCAACAATCAGGTACCTTCACTGGAGGATGGCCAGTGGTGTCTGAAAAACTTCTGTTAGCTGGGAAGGCACGTGGCTGGTGTCTGTTCCAAGTTCTGGTTTCAAAATGGCTTTCTCCCAGGATGTTCCTCTCTAGGCTTCAGCTTCTCTCCAAAATGTCACTCTCAGTTGTTCTTGGGGAGTTTGTCATATTTTAGCTTCTCCAGAGCAAGAGTCTGCTTTCAATGGCCGTCTTCAAACTGTGTCTTATCTGCAGCTCCTGTGCTTTCTTCAAAGTGTCCCTCTTGGCTGTAGCAAGCTCGCTCCTTCTGTCTGAGCTTATATAGTGCTCCAGTAATCAAGGCCCACACTGAATGGGTGGGGCCACGCCACCATGGAAATTATCTTATCAGAGTTATCACCTACAGTTAGGTGGGTCATATCTCCACGGAAACACCCAAAGGATTCCAATCCAGTCAGCACTAAAATGTCTGCCCCACGAGATTGCATCAAAGAATATGGCTTTTTCTGGGGGACACAACACATTCAAACCAGCACACCTTGTGTAAGAATTCCGAGATACCATAGAAGAAGCTGTAGTTGTCATTGTGGTCGACTCCTCCAATTCTAGTCTACTCCCAGATTACTAGTAATAGCTAAGGAAGGTAATTCCATTTTCCCTGCTGAATGATTGCTTTAGAAAGGAGCATGGACAGAAATCCAGGCCTGTGAGATATGAATGGAATCAGTGGGGAGCTTCTAGAAATTTTTCTTGCTCTTTAGAAGCAGAAATAGGAAGAAACTGCTCGTTCTTGTTCCTTTGGGTGTTGGGGCCTGAAAATGCTACATCTGTCTTGTAGCTGTGATGGAGGAGCTCATGTTCTGGACGGCACAGCTAAGACAAGGGAACAATCTGGATCTTCGGTAGCATCAACAAGCCTGAGTTGGAATGTGCCTGCTGACCTTTACCCTGAACTTCTTGTAATGTGAGATAATAAATTTCAGCTAGTTTGGGTCTGGTTGTCTTTTACTTGCAATTGAAAGCCTTCTAACAGATACAGAATAGATAATGAAACTTTAAAGGTGAAAGAGAATAGATAAAAAGAACAAAATGAAACAACAGCAACAAAAATGGAAATAGAATATTTAATGTGGAGAGAAATGCCTCTATATGAGAAATAGAATGAAATACCCAAGGACTAATCAAAGAAAGATACTAGATGCAAAGGGTTGAAAAGTCGTCGTCAGTGAACAGCATCACATGTTTATGTGATAATGGTTTATGCACTGTAATGCAAGGTATTGGAGATTGATGTTAATCAAATTCACTGCACACAGCTTTGTTTTACTAACAGCTGTGAATACGTGCTAGAATCATGGATGCAACTTTCTAGATGCTACTAATGGTATCTTTAAAAAAAAATTACACATAAAAATAAGTGAATCATCTATAGCTGTGGAGTTACTGATTACTGTTTCCAGTGTTCAACATTTATTGCCTTGTAGTTGCTTTTAAGATCAAGGCATTGTAAAGGTGAGATTTAGGAATTGCTCTTGTACTTTTGTTAATATGTAACTGAAAGTAAATATTCATTTTCCTTTGGTGAGGTTGTTTTAAAAGATCCAAGTGTAATAATGTCAAATCTAATTTTTATAGTTATTTTCCTCTTTAAAAAATAAAGTTCCAAACGATTAGATCTGTTTATTCCATTTTTTTGTCCTTACTTTATGAAATGATTTCCGCTATGCGGTATTTAAAAAATAAATCAAGCTCAGTTAATTTAGGAGTAGGATCAGATTGAATTGTGAGAAGAGTTTGGAGATTTTTTGCCTGGTGTATAACAAATTAAAACTTTATTTTGATTAACTATAATTCCATGAAATTGAGGCTGATACTCTCAGAGTTATTTCTTGATTGGAATGAAGCATGTTTCATGGGAAATTAAGAGGAAAACCAGAAAAGTTCAAGTCCTACCATTACCAAATGAATGCATCAAGGAAGCAAATGAAATTGTAATGAAGTGAACACTTTGAATTTTTATTGCAAGTATATTTTAAATTCCCTTATTTAAAAAGGAATAATGTAAAGATGTTAATTGGTTGCCATGCGTATGTGGATTGGAGGGATAAGATTGAAAGAAAAAAAGACGGAAGGAGGTACTTATTCTAGATGAGGGTTTGGACAAGGTTATTGACACGGCAACTTGAAGGGAGCAACCAGTGTGAGAAGTGCAGGATTGAGGGCAAGTGCAGGATTGAGGGAGGAATGGAAATACAGAAAATAGACATTTCAGAGATGATGTGTTTTTGGTGGAAATCCCAAGTTACTCTTAGACAGACATTGATATAAAAATGGGATAGCCACGTTGACGCATTCAAGCTGCAGGTAGAATTCAGAGCTAGCAGTCAGGAGAGTGATCAAGAGAGATTTGGGAGTTATGTGAATTCTGGTGCTACCTAAAGGACTTCAATTCAGCTCAACAAATTTTAACTGAAGGAATGCTTACTCTGTTAGGAGATCTCACAAGAAAGTGGCTCAAAGTTAAGGAGGGTGAAGCAGAAGCCTGAGCCTTAGGACTATTTTGCTGACCACCCTTATTTGCTGACACCTCCACTGTTTGCCAAGAATAGAAGGATATTGTTTTGTTTGTTTGTTTGTTTTTAATTAAAATTTCTTCCTGAGTGTTCTTCAGTACTGACTGTAGGGGATCTCTGTCAGCAAATTTTCTCTTCTTTTGAGATCCTATATATCTTGATCTCCCCTTGGGGTCTCTTTCCCAAGCTGCATTCTTGGGCTTCCAACTGCCTAATAAATACAGTTTCCTAATAATGCCAGAGATGCCTCACATTTAACATATCCCAAACTAAGTTATTATCTTTTGAGAGAAACCTTCCTTTTAAATTCCCTATTTTAGCGAGAAAAATTAAAGTCTGCTGGATCCCTCATTGTCTCTGATTTCTACATTTAACTGGTCAGCAAATAATATGATTACACCTTGGAACTGACTTCTGTATGCCATCCTTTCTTGGAATTCCAGCTGGTACAGCATTAGTTTGGAGTCTCATCACTTCACACCTAGACATTAGGTTCGCTGTAGCCACCTGAGTGGGAAATGAGGGTATCAAACAAATAATAGGATCCCATCTTCCCATGTTTAAGGAGTTCCCCAGCTCTCCAGTCTGACTGAATTGAACAAGAGCCTTTTTACCATGTTGGGAAGCCTCTTCACCTGATTATTTCATCACAATTTCTCCTTCCCCTACCCTACCCTATTACACATAGCACTCTCATTTACATTTCTACAATTTCTACATTTCTACACCCCAGCATCTGCAAGGCTCTGTTACCACTGTTAGCTCCTTTCCATTGCCTAATGTGTGGAACTTTGCCTCCATCACCAGAAAAATTGTTTCCTCATTCTTCTGTAAACTCTGTTGGTAGCTTTTTCTTTACCCCTGTTATATTGGCTAGTTGTTACTTTTCTTTAGGAATAATGTGGATAACTCCATAAATAGCAAATTCACCAAACTGTCCAATTCATTGTTTAATTTAATGATTTATAAGGTTTATGGGTACTCATTTTTGATGGGATGGTTTTAACAACTTCTTAGGATCTTGGCAAAGTTATCACCTCTCATTTTGTCTTCTCATCATTTTAAGGAATGTTGAACTTCTCTCTGACTCAGGACCCTTTTTGTCAGAAGGAAAGATGGAGATGGGAGTCAATAAACAGCACAGCACACTGCAGAAGTTGCCTGTCCCAGAGTGGTGCTGCCTGAAGGGCAAAGGACAGAGGAATTGAGAGGCAGCCAGAGGGAGAAGGGTGGGCAATAAATAGGGGATGGTAGGGAGCTAAAAAAGAGAGGATGACTGAAGGGCAAGGAGAATGGGGACAAAGAGGACGGGGAGAGAATGAGTGCAAGAAAAAGAGGGAGACTATACTATACGGAGAGGAAAAAGTTTAGGAAAATTGGGTGAGGGACAGAGAAGGGGAGGCTGGGGGTGCTAAGCAGCATATATCAATAGGAACATAGTCATCATTCATATACCTTTAATTGAGAAGTGTTAAAATGCTTAATCGAGGTGTTACATGTGCATAATTGAAAGTCAAGATTTTGTTCAGAAACCACTTGTATTTACTCCCCTGCCTTTTACTATCTGCCCCGACCATAAATTTGTACATTTGTAAATTTCTCATTCTCTCAGTATGGATATAGCTTTGGTTAGAACAATTTTCAGTGTTGTATATTATTTTATCAATATAAATGCTATTCTAGAAAGAAGTTCAGATATATCAGGAATTGTAATAATTTCTTCTTCCAAAAGAAATCTCTCTCAAATCCTTCTAACCTACTGAAATCTGAACAGTTCCCCTAGACCCCAAACTGATGGATTAGGTTTCTAGGTCAGAAGTAGTTTTCCCACTGAATTTTGAAGACATCGTTCTTTTTTCTTCAAGCTCTCACCATTGCTGCTGAGAAGTCTGATGCCATATTATTCGTGATTTTTTTTTTTTTAAGCCCATAGCCTGCCTATTCTCTTTGGTAGCTTATAGATATTTTTTTCTTTATTTTGTTTTTAATCTTTTCTGTTTCTATTGGATAGACTTTTCCTCCTGCCCTGTTTTCTTGAAGATAAAACTGTCAAAAGGACTTGGCTTTATGTAAAGGTTTCAATTCCAAATCCATGCCTGGGTGGGCTCAGAATTTAACTTCTTTCCCTGAGAAATTAATAGAACCAAGATTCCTGTTTGAAGAGTGAGGCGGATGGGCTAGGGTAGCCATGAGTTTTGTGCCTGCTTATCTGCCCAGCTGTCAGTTTCCTCTATACTTTTGGCTCTGATGATTTCCCGTACTTTTTTGTGATGTAAGTTATGCATTTGGGAAATGTGTATCATATTTTTTTCAGTCCCCAGCATTGATTTATGATTGTTGGTGGGAGGAATTTTACATTTTAAATCATATGGCTTATGTCAGAAATCCCGATTCTGAAAGTTAGTTCAATGCCATCTTATTTTTCAATGATATATTCTTAAATATTTTTATGGATATTGTAAAAAGACGTTAGAAGAGAGCAAGCAGGGTACACTACTAACATTTGCCATCTTAACCTGATCCGTTTTTGGTCTTAATTAGCTTAAAGTTGTCTGTTTTTATTTTGTATTTTTTTTCAAAATAACTTCTTTGTTTTATATATTAATTAATTGATGCTTATATTTTTCAATTTCCTACAAAGTTTCTAAACTTTCTAAAAATTAAAACTAGAAAATTTCATATAGAGAAAAATAAAAAATTTTTAAGTTATCTTTCTATAAATCATTGTTATTTAAAACATTAATTAATTAAGCAATTAATTCAGTCAGTACATTAGTCACATAACAAATATTTATGGCAGCGGGAACAGAATGTTCTAGGCACAGGAGATTTAGTTGTGAACAAACTTCTTGATATGAGGGTGCTTTACATTCTTCTGGAACCAGCACATTTTTACTTTGTTCAACTAGAATTTGATTTCTAAATGAAAATAATATCAAAACTATAACTTAAAGATAACTCCGTTACTAGGTGCATTTTTAAAGCTTATGGTTTCTGGCATTTTCCATGTGCAGAATTTAAATGTTTTGTATACATCACAACTCAGTTTCCCCATCCACTCTGACTGCTCTCTGCTGAATTTGACCTAGAAGACTATTTGGAGGCAGAAATATTTCATTGTTTGGGGTTGTATCATGACAGGAAAACAATTTTGAAATTTGAAGGACTGTCTCAATCCAGCATGTGGTCTTCTCTAAATCCAAATATCACCTGCCAAAAATGAAGATTAAATTAGTCTGTTGAATGTTTGAGAACACACGAATATTTTCCTTTGTCACCATCATCTGTGTTTTTAGATGGTGCTCAAGTGGCAGAATAAAAAGTATAAAGCTTTATTTTTGCAGACTATTTTCTTTCTTCAACAGTGCTATGAAGATATATATATATATAGTGATAAATTGCACCTGAAAATATACTGATTTTCTCCATTAATATATGTGTTTACAGGTAATATTTTTAATGCTGAAAACGGGGCCAGTGTCTGATTACTGTGTATGTATTTCCCTATAAAGAAACTAAATATTTAAATACAAAGTTCTTTAAAGTGCTAATTGAAATGTTAAATAAAATTTTTGTTTAAAAATCAAAGAAGAATACATCTGGGTTATAAATGTTATATTGACTTTGCAAATAAGCATTACGTTAAATAAAATTGTAAGACTCAAAGGCAGAAAATATGTCATATCTCTGTAACTTTTAATGTGGCATCTAGAATAATTTGCTATTTACATTTTTAAAAATTCTCAGATACAGATAGTAGAGGGAGAATATTTTATCTTACCTTAAAGAATTTCACAATACTTATACTTCAAGAAGAGCAATGACTGTTTCAAACCCTCCTTTTTTTGACAGAAAGAAAGGAGGAATTATTTCTCTGGTCTTTAACTTATTTATTTTTCCAAAAACATGATGCATGGCTTCAAAAGTATTTTAGACAATTATTGTGAGAAATGAGAAGTGACATACCATATTTTTAGGCAGGCAGAAATCTGCATCTTGAATGAATAAAATATGATGGAATACACTGAATTCTGACTCGCATCACTTTGAGAAATGGTACGAAATGATTGTGGTTTATTCATTTCACTGTGAATAAGAGCTTAATACCATTAATGACCAGTTACATATCTAAAATGCACTATATTTTATGTTTATTATTTTAAGTTTATCAAAATAAAATCACTGAAATCCTCTGAACTTCTTAGGAGCATGAGTTATAAAATTAAGATTCTACTGCTCTTTGGCTAGCTTGTTGAATGGAACCGTTAGGGGTAATCTTCGTTTTAATAGCTATCAATAACTATCACCACTTTTTCCTCTTTTTCTGTCTAGTTTGCCAAAAAGCTCCAAGGTAATTTTTGTGCTTATTTGTAACAGCCATCCATAGGCTACACATTCTTGTATAATGTTTCCTTCTATTTATTAGGTAAGGTTTGAGGGAATTTGCCATATGAAAAGGACATTCCCAGCAGGGGAGGCATTATAAGCAAACATATTAAATAAGGTGAAATAGCTATTTGTGTTAAGAGATTTGCAAATAGTTTCTGCAACCTTAAAAATGTCACTTCAAAGCTTTGATCTTTAACCTCCTTAGCTGTAAAATGGGCATCATAATACTTACCTCACAAGACTACTGTGAGAATTAGTGTTAATATTGCCTGTGACGATGTGTAACATACAAGATCTCCTTGATAAATATTAATGATATCTACCTTTGGAGCTTTTTTTTTGAGCAATTATTTATTTATCAAAGACCTTTGATACTCCTGTATCAAAGAGTATGATTAAGCCCAGATTGGCTTTCTAGTAGCGGTGAGTTTGTTGAGGTTTCATAACCTTTGAAAGCTTCAGTTCCCTACTTCCAAAATGGGGAGACCACTGCATCAACCTCATAGGGCTTTAGGTGTCTAAAGGAGACTATATATGTAAAACAGTTAATCCTGAAATTGGCACACAGTAAGTGCTTGAAAAAATGCTTGTATCACCAACTATAGTATCTCAATAAATCTTTGACACTTGGGGGTGGTAATTTTCTTCAAATCATAGATGTGAAAACTGAGCTAGAGAGAGGCTAAGGAACTTGCCCGAATTCATAGCTCCTAAGTAAGCCAAGAGTTAAAAGTTTCCCCAGTTTCAAAACCTTGGTTTGCCCATTTATTTTGTATCAGTTGCCATTGCTGTTATTTTCATTTAGACCATAAACGAATTAACAACATGGATTTATGATCAACATAATGTACCTTATAAAGTTGCTCCAGAATTTAATGAAGTGCAATGCAAGTGAAGTATAATTATCAGTTAATGTTAACATAGAGAGGCGTAAAGTTTCAGACCCTCAAGTGAATTCATGGGATTAAGAAAACTTTACATCCTAATTCTATTTTTTATTCCCTCAGAGGCTACTTTTATCTTTAGGAATGAAACATTTTGAAGGGCACATTTTAGGAAGCATTTATTTTGGCTGTCTGTCTTGTATATTCTACACTAAAATAAAGTATGGCAAACTTGGGATAAATAAACAGTGCATCTGATAAGACAGTTTCCACACACATCTTAATTTAATTGCTTTTTAAAGAGCATGAGGGAAGACTAAACAGTCAAATAAATTTTCTAGGCTATCTGTGATAAACAGAAGTAATCAGCTCATTAAATATATGCAGGAGAATAGCAAATATAAACAAACCATTCCCCCGTTTGTGAAAGAGAATCAGGGGAACATGGGTTTCAGCCTATCAAAGTCCATTCTTCACTTAACCCTACTATCCTACTCTGCCACTCCAAAGTATTTCCAACTTAATAAATGGACTGTATGCATAATATAAGTGCAGAAGTAATTTGTGTGTTTCAGTAATGCATTATGCTGTACAGGCTTCCAAACTGAGGTCCACAATACACAGTCCACAAGGGGCTCTTGGCAGGGGATGGAGAAAAGCAGTGTGGTCAACTATAGACAACTGGTCAGCTTAGGTTAAAGCCCTTTCAATTTTTCTGTAGGTCTAAATTTTTTCAAATTAAAAGTTTAGGGGAAAAAAGCAGATGCTATTTCCATGAATTAACTAGTGTTAGAAATTAGCCTGTAAATGCAACAAAGACAGTGGCATCGTTTAGAGTCATCATGGCGAAATCTATACACCAATACTTATGAGGGGAAAGTTTGTGTGCGTAGTTCCCAGTGAGTTTCATTGTCTAAAAGACAAGAGGGATGGTCATTGAACCCCTAAGATACTAGTTTGTCTTCCTTTCTAAAGCTATCTGCCCTATGTTATTCCTTCTCCTCCTCCTGAATTTAGCCCAGTTCATATTTGATACAAAGGCTTCTATGACCACAGAATAGTGGACTAATGGCATTTGCATCATAATGATTTGCCTTTGAAGAGCCTTAAACATATATTTTTGTTTGAGTTGGTATTATTTAAAACTTGAAAAAGCATCTGTTGACAGGATCAAAGAGGAAAAGGTAAGAAAAAAAATGCTATTGACTATGTAAAGGGATCTGGGCAAGTGGAAGTGAAGTGTTACTCGGTGTATGGAACTATGTGTACATGGGTTTTTAGGTTGAAGTAATATCTTTTGCTTTATCTCTTTAGATTATCTCTTTCTTAAGGGTATAATTTCATACTAATTTGAATTTAATTTCTTTGATATAAATAATATAAAAATATTGTGTATTTTTTGTAATTAGGTGAATAGAAGAACATATACAGATTCTGCTCTGTTTTAATTTAAATTGAAATTTTTGGGTTACACAATGTAGTTCAAATAAAGCATCCTTTTTGAGGAATTCTAACCAAATACAGCCTCTTTATATGTTCAAGACATGACAAAATTAAAAGCAAATTTTTTTGTAATTCTTTGATATCAGAAATATAGTTCTTTGTGTTTGACACTTCAATTTTTAGTGATTCATAGATTAAACAGTTCATTAATTGGGTTAAGACAGGCATAAATATTCTTTTTATCTGCAAAATAAGGCCTGTTTTGAAATGAGTCTAAACAATTGTTAACAGAGATGTTGGGAGTAGATAATATTCAATGTTAAGCAAATTTATTTTGACTGTTCAAATATGTTTTTCTTAAGAGAGTTATTCTTACAGTTTCCTTGACATCTGAAATTACTTTGACATTTTCACATGGTTAAAAATGAATTCCTTGGTTCTTATTCTTTTACTTTCCCTATCTCCCAAGGTTCAAAATGTATTGTTTCAATGCAATGTACCAAATTTTTTATTTTATTTGGGCTCAACTGTTGCTGAGGAAAAAAAAATATTTTGTTTAATTCTCTTAATGTATTAATATTCTTATATTCAAGAAGTGATACAAATCTTTAAATTTAAATCAGGAATACTTGGGGATATAAATGTTTCATTATCCTTAAGTATTCTAATACTTAACAGTGATAATAGGAATGTCGTATTTTCAGGCAGATTAATTCCTAAAATAGCATTGTAACCAGGTTCTTCTTGTTCTTACAGCAAAAACCTCTTCTGAGCAGAACCAATATTGACCCCTTTGGGAAAAGCTTTTAGGAAAGCTTTGATGTATTTGCCAAGGCATTTGTTGACTTTCAAAAGGCAACTTCAATTCAAGGCATACAGGGCATACTGTTAGTACAAACTTACGAAAGGTTTAGAATGTATCCTGATAAAAATTATTATCTTTGGAGTTACATAATTATAGAGCATAGGGGAGAAAAACCCAACAACAGTGATTTTACTCAATATGAGCCTGAAAGGATCAGGGTTAGCAGTAAGAGTGCAAAAATGTACATATGCAGGAAATTCTTTGCAATATATTTTGTTATCCAGGTTTGTTTTAAAAGGCATTGGATTAGTTGTTCCTCCCACACTTCTGCAGAAACACATAAAAGTCCAGTCACAAAGACACACCTAGACTTCAGCTGGCAACCAAGGACTGAAGACCCTCCTTTGTAGTTGTCAATGCATAAATCGGTTTCGAGCTCTCCAGTGGGGTTGGCAGATGGTCTTTGCTAGGCTCACTGTTAACCATTATCACTTCCCTTGTGACCTGCAAAGTGACCTATATTCCTGGCCATTAGAAACTCAGAGTTACCACTTCGGTGAAACCAGAGGGCCATGGGTTGTCTTCATGGAGGTCTCTGAAGCTGCAGGACTTCTCTGTCCCCCTGAAAGTAGTTTCCTTCAGAATAGCTAACAGAAACTTTGTGCTCCCCAAAATTCTCTAGAATTCTCAAGTTAACTTGATTATCCTTTCACAAAAATAAAATCAATATAAACTAAGCATTTTTTGTTATTCACTAAATGATTGAACTAATTTCTGATGGGGAAGTATTACAGCATGAATTCTACTAAATTGTCAAAGGATTTTATTAATGTGTTAATTTTATAGAAAGGTAGTGAGATTTCATTGCATGACTATACATATATGTTGATTATATGTTTTGCCCATGGGAGGGATATAAATTGCTTTGGTCGTAGTGCTGCTCTTACAATGTAATGTTGAAACAATTCTATCAAAAGGTGGGAATATGTTCCCTCCCCTCTTACCCTTCTTATATGGACAGACCCTTATAACTGCCTCAACCTATAGAATATGGTGGTTAGTGACTTCCCATCCATATCACCAAAGGCTTTGCAGCATTCACCTTGCTCTCTTGGATTGTTTACAATTAGGGAAACAGACATCATGCCATGATGGTATTGAAGCAACCTTGTGTAGAGAGAGGCCCATGTGGAGCGGAACTGAGGCCATTGGTCAACAGCCAACACCAGTTTGCCAGCCATGTGAGTAAGTCACCTGGGAAGAAGGAGCTCCACCCCAAGCCCCAGCCAAGCATTTAGTGGATCTTTCAGGCCAACCCAACATATGACTGCAATGCATGAAAGACCCGAAACCAGAACAACCCAGCCAAACTCTTCCCAAGTTCCTGTTCAGCTGAAACCACGGAGGCTAATTACATGATTGTTATTGTTTTAAGCCACTATGTTGTGGAGTGATTATTTTATGCAGCAGTAGATAACTGACATCTTGGTTAGTCAGGGCCTGGGATTTAAAGCTCTGCTTTTGTACCTGTGGGGAAATGGGCTTTCTGCGCTGCTGAAAATCAGGAGTTAGAGACAGTGACCAGATAGATGCCTTTAGGCTTTGACTTCATCTTTCCCCTTCTAGGAAATATGTGGCTGTGTGAATGATGAGCTTGGTTTGAGAACAAAAAGATCCCAGCGTTTGCAAACATTCCCCTACAAAAGTTCATATGTCGTTAGTGTAAGTCCTTGTGGAAAGATCATATAAAGCCACAGCAGAAAAAGGTAGTGATCCAACAAAAAATTTGAGCTTTCCAGACCTGGTAACACCTTTCTTAAGTGTAAATCATTACTGCAGCTGGTGGCCTCCATTATGGAAGCCCAGGCTTAGGGAGACTCTGCGGAGACAGGCTGAGTCTGCTCCAGCCTTGTCCTGTTGAGATGGGGCAGCCTTTTTGACTGGATCTGATGATTACTCTAGCCCTCAGTGGGTGGTATTGTATGGATGCCCTTCCACCTATCTAACCCACCTAAGAAGCAACAATGAAAATGAAAATGTCAAAAATAAAATTTTTGCATCTATTTGTGTGTGTGTTTTATTTATATATGCACATATGCAGATAGAAACATGAATATGGCCCTTTATTTTATACACCCCCCACACACTCACACACACCCATACATAT
Organism: Choloepus didactylus; assembly: GCF_015220235.1. Classification (NCBI taxonomy): domain Eukaryota; kingdom Metazoa; phylum Chordata; class Mammalia; order Pilosa; family Megalonychidae; genus Choloepus; species Choloepus didactylus. The sequence continues at coordinate 24,480,046 of NC_051308.1, forward strand.
AAAGCTTTCACTTACCATTTACAATATACAATATATATCCATTTCCAGTAAGTCAGGGATTACCATACCACCTCATTAAATTCTCTCCAAAATCTAGATAACTACTATTTACATATTTTATAGATGAAGAAACTGAAGCTAAGGAACTTATCTGTACTAGGCCCATCCCATGACCAGTAAGTGTCAGAGCTATGATTTGAAACAAATTGTACATCTTTAAAATCTGCCTGCTATGCCTCAGAAATGTGGATCACTCAGCATCGAGAGATAAAACTGTGTTCATTGGTCTCTTTTAATAAATTTAGGAACTCTATAATATAACTGTGCCTAGCACATAATTGACATTCAAGGAACACCTGTGGAAGGGGTGACTGCGTTTCAAATAGATATGTAATGAAATGTTTTGTATCAAAATCATTCTGAAACATAGGATTAACTTTAGAGAGTAGATCATAGAAAGTATCTTATTCCAAAGCTGTACCAGCTAACTGCCATACCAGAGTAGACATTGATAATGACATCTTAATAGTGATCTGAAGTTCCTTCAGTCATCAAAAGATTTATGTCATTTAGTTTTACTGTTTCATACATTAGATGCTTTACAAATTATTGGATAATAAGACATCTATTTATATAAGGCAGCTTGCTATTAATGAACTGTATTTGATTAAAATATTTCGAACTCTACTGATTCTAAATAGAAGCAAGTATAGTCATTTTTAAAATATTAAAATATGAATAATACCTGCACAGAGCTATGCAAATATTATCCAAAAATTTGCCACAGCTATCTTTTGTGCATTCCGTGGTAGAAGAAATAGGAAATAGTTAAATGAAAATATCATGCTGTTTTCATTTGCAAGTCATTATTGCTGGCTTCCAGAAGTTTATGCACTGCCTTACATGCTCATAGATTTTGCCTTCCACAAATGTGCTAGAAGATAACTTTAAGAAAAGTTAGGTATTATAAATTACAGTTACATTTGGAGTATCTCACTGTCTCTGTAAACTCAGCATATCAAAATGTGATCAGCTAATTCTACTAAGAAATTACAGACAATTCTTCTGATCCAGTTAATTTTCTTTGTTGCCTACATTTCTGAATCTTTCAGTCTGGGGCCTTTTATGATATCTGGCAGTTAGAATGACAGTGGAGGAGTGAATGCAGAGCCACAGAGACAGTCACACAGGATCTGTGTGCTTGTTCAAGTTCCCATTTCCTGGAAAGCTTTTCTTTCGCCTCTTCACATTACTAGCTCACTGTCATCTTTCAGGATGCTGCCCAAATGTAACTCCATTAGAAAGGAATTCCTGACTTTTCCACCTAAAGATACCCCATCCTCTGGTGCTCTATCTCATCTCCCTGTTTACTTTCTTCCTATAACTGTTGAAGTATTTGTTTGCTTGTGTATTGCCTAGCTTCCCCACTAGTATGTCAGCTCCACATCATCAGGAACAAGTGCATTTTATTCCCTATATATCCCTAGGTCCTAGTCGGGGGCCTGGTACACAGTGGTACTCAACACATATTTGGTGAATTAATGAATGCTTGGATTGTATTTGAGCCTGTTGTTTCATGGACTGGGTTATTTTCCAATACTTTATGGTAAACTGAGCACTTCTACTGTATACTGGCTGGGCCGTTCTCACTAAGGAAGGTGTGACACTAAGAATCTTGGTTTCTAGGATCTTGAAGCTTCAATTAACCTTATGATCACTTTAGTCCTGTGCTGTCATTTAATGGCTGAGGTTACAGATGTTTATAAAGGTAAAGGAACTGCTGAGGATGAGGACACCACAGCAGAAGCACAATACAGCGCAAAACAAGGTTGCCTAGCTCACAGGCCAGTACCTCAGATGCCAGCTTGACACTGGGAAACTTCTCAGCAGTGATGTTTTGCAAATGAAAATACCCGTTAAAATTTACAGATAAGCTGATGAATACGAATAAGCAGAGTGGCAGATGTGGTTTAAGATAAAAATAAAATCTGGATCCATTGTCCCCAGTGTGTGAAAATGTTTTATGTTGTTTCGTGTATCTTGGTGATTTGGGATGTAATGTCCTGTATATGTCTGTTAAATCTAATTCATTTATCAGATTGTTTAGGTTTTCAGTTTCCTTATTGGTCCTCTGTCTGGTTGATCTATCTATAGGAGAGAGTGATGTGTTGAAGTCTCCCACAATTATTGTGGAAACATCAATTGCTTCCTTTATTTTTGCCAGTGTTTCTCTCATGTATTTTGTGGCACCTTGATTGGGTGCATAGACATTTACGATTGTTATTTCCTCTTGTTGAATTGCCCCTTTTATTAGTATGTAGTGGCCTTCTTTGTCTCTCAAAACATCCCTGCATTTAAAGTCTATTTTATCTGAGATTAATATTGCTACACCTGCTTTCTTTTGGCTGTAGCTGGCATGAAATATTTTTTTCCATCCTTTCACTTTCAATTTCTTTGTGTCCCTGTGTCTAAGATGAGTCTCTTGTATGCAACATATTGATGGTTAATTTTTTTTGATCCATTCTGCGAATCTATATCTTTTTATTGGAGAGTTTAATCCATTTACATTCAACATTATAACCGTGAAGGCATTTCTTGAATCAGCCATCTTATCCTTTGGTTTATGTTTGTCATATTTTTCCCCTCTGTCTATTAATATCCTTAATTGTACCCATACCGAATCTCTTTAGTACTGAACCTTTCTCCAAGTCTCTCTGTCCTTTCTTTGTTTCTCTGTCTGTAGGGCTTCCTTTAGTATCTCCAGTAGGGCAGGTCTCTTGTTAGCAAATTCTCAGCATTTGTTTGTCTGTGAAAAATTTAAGCTCTCCCTCAAATTTGAAGGAGAGCTTTGCTGGATAAAGTATTCTTGGTTGGAAATTTTTCTCACTCAGAATCTTAAATATATCGTGCCACTGCTTTCTTGCCTCCATGGTGGCTGCTGAGTAGTCACTACTTAGTCTTATGCTGTTTCCTTTGTATGTGGTGAATTGCTTTTCTCTTGCTGCTTTCAGAACTTGCTCCTTCTCTTCCGTGTTTGACAGTGTGATCAGAATATGTCTCGGAGTGGGTTTATTTGGATTTATTCTATTTGGAGTTCGCTGAGCATTTATGATTTGTGTATTTATGTTGTTTAGAAGATTTGGGAGGTTTTCCCCAACAATTTCTTTGAATATTCTTCCTAGACCTTTAACCTTTTCTTCCCCTTCTGGAACACCAATGAGTCTTATATTCAGACGTTTTATGTTATCTATCATATCCCTGAGGTCTGTTTCGATTTTTTCAATTTTTTTCCCCATTCTTTCTTTTATGCTTTCATTTTCCACTCTGTCATCTTCTAGGTCACTGATTCGTTGTTCAACTTCCTCTAGTCTTGTACTATGAGTGTCTAGAATCTTTTTAATTTGGTCAACAGTTTCTTTAATTTCCATAAGATCATCTATTTTTTTATTTAGTCCTGCAATGTCTTCTTTATGCTCTTCTAGGGTCCTCTTGATATCCTTTGTATCCCATACTATGGTCTCATTGTTCATCTTTAGTTCTTTGAGTAGCTGCTCTAGGTGCTGTGTCTCTTCTGAGCTTTTGATTTCGGTGCTTGGGCTTGGGTTGTCCATATCGTCTGTTTTTTTCATATGCTTTATAATTTTCTGTTGTTTTTGGCCTCTTGGCATTTGCTGAACTTGATAGGGCTCTTTTAGGATTTGTAGACCAATTGTAGTCCTTATCTCTAATTTATCAGATCTACAGCTTCGTGGAGTACACTTTCTCTAACTAACCAGCAGGTGGCGTCCACGAGCCACCTGTTCTCCACAAGCCAGTTCTCCCCTGCTTAGCCTTTTTGGTGAGTGGGGGAGTGAGTCTTGTGGGGTCCAATTGGTGTACCAAGCTTGTGTGTGTAGTTGGTGTTGCCCACCCTGTATGTGGGGCGTGTTTCTGGGCAGTCAGGGAGGGGGGGTGACTCTAACAATCAAATCTCCCTGGTGATCCTGGAGTTTTAAAGCTGCTGCAATAGTCTAATCCTTCAGTTCAGTCCTGCCACAGTTTGTCTCTGCCATTGACCCACAAGTCCTTGGTATTGGCGTATGGCTCCTGAGACTTGTAAGTAGGCCCCTCTTCCAGGCTGTGCAACCCCTGGTCCTCTGTTGAGGGATGACTGTGCTATGTCACAGGTGAGTGCCGTCCCCCCAGGGCGGTTCTGGGCTGCTGGGCTGTGTAGGGAGGCTCCCAGTCTGCTGAAATGATGGCTGAATGGGGCTTTGTTAATTCACACTGCTCCACCTTCCCAACTCTGGGACAATCAGCTGAGGTTGCAGGGAAGGCTAATGTCCACGCCCAGTTTTGTGGTGTGTGCCTGTTATTTGAAGCACTTCCGTCACACTGGGTTGTCTGGGGCAGCTCTGGGCTATGGGGCTGGCGATGGGCAAGAGTGTTTCCTGTCCACCAGGATGATGGCTGTGAGCGGACACCCCCCTTTTCTTGGGAAGTTGTGGTGTTTAGTGAATTTTCTCAGCCACTGGATTATTGCCTTTTGTCTCAGAGCTCTCTTAGTTCTGCTGTTGTCTTGACCTGCCCAAATTGCACGTCTTTGAAGCTTTCTGTATTGGGCTTCTTAGAGTAATTGTTTTAGAAAAAGAAAAAAGGATTAACCAAAAAAAAAAAAAAAAAGGGGCCCTCCTCAGAGATCTAATGGGTTATTGAAATGCTAAGAGACAAAGCAATTAGGGCCATTAAAGAAAGGTCCACAGGGCAGAGAGATCAGCTTTTCTTCAGGATTTGCATATGAGCCTCAGGGCCTGAGCTCTGCCCTTCCCCTTTCTATGTTCACCAGAACTCCAAAAATCCTCCGCTTTTATTTTGGAGTTTTTCGTGTTGTTTTTTTCTATGCCTGTTTCCTCTCTGCTGTGCTGGCTGCTCTCAGATTCTCTGGTGTCTGGTCTCAGTCTATCTATGGTTGGAGTTTGGATCAGTAGAATGAGTTTCCGATAAGGGCTGCCACTGCAGTTCTCCTTTCTCCTTCCTGGAGCTGGCAGCCCCTCCTCCCACAGGACTAAGCCTGGCAGGGAGGGGTGCGGGTCCCCTGGCCACAAAAACTTACAGATTTCGCTGATCTCAGCAGTTCCATATTTTCATGAGTGTTGTATGAAGTATGCCCAAAGTCAGATTGCTCTGTGGTGTCCAGTCCACGCAGTGCCTGGCTTTCTACCTACTTTCCTGGAGGAATAACTAAAACATACAACTCACCAGTCTGCCATCTTGCCCCGCCTCCTCTATGTTGTTTTTTTTAAATTTCCATTAGATGCCTCTCTGATATTGTCATATTGTAATTCTGATTTGGTTCTATTTTCTGCATCAAAACAGAGAGCCAGGAAAAAAAACTATGTACCATAGTGCTATCCAATAACAATTTAGTGAGCAACTATTGTATGTTTGATGGAACAGTATGTTACAGAAGAGCTGAAAGTATAGCTGAGGTGCTAGAAGATACAAATAAAATTAATGGGGAATAGAATAGTGTATGGAATCAAATAAAACATTTTGGTTTATATTTTTATGAGTTAATGCAGAGGTTACAATCAGAAAAGTAGTGGTAAGTCAGGAAATTGAATAAGTAAAAGAATAAATTAATGAATGAAATATTCACAATGTGAAACCATACAGTATAACAAATCAATTAGGTTTATTAAAAAGTAGGGTCTATATGGTGGAATTGATAATAAAGAGGGTCTGAATTCTTGTCTTGTAAAATTTAAAACCGTATTTCTCAGCTTATTAAGTATTTAATACAAAATATCTATCCAAAAAAAACAAACAGAAAAAAACACCAAAAACCCCTCACCCCACCTTTTTAACAGTTAAGGAACCCCAAAAACCCTTCGTAGATTAATTCTAGATTCCAACTGATTTAAAGAATATATACTCCAATGTCTTACATCATTTGCATTTTTTCCTTTTTTAAAAAAACAGGCCTTCTGTAGTTTTTAAAATAAGTACAAATTTTACTGACAGCATATATTTTTATCTCCTCAAGAAGACAGTTCCTTGTCATTGTTCTTTCCAACAATCTGCCATTGGATTTAAGCAACCTATTCTCCATTTTATAACCCTTGAGCTATCATTCCAGCAAAATTGCTGTTTATCACTATAGAATGATGTTTTTTTTGAAAATATGGACAGTGAGTTGTTGCCAAGTTTATTCTCAGGGTTGGTTAACAAAATACCCACCTAAAATTTGATAAATGTGACTAATAAACTGTTGTAGAAGTTTTTATATTAAATACAATCAGTGAATTTCACAGACTGGATTTTAGAACCTGAGTATAAAAACCAAGTTTCCTTTCCATTTTACAATTTAATCAGGCAAACCATACCTTGCCCTAAAAATAAGAGTAAATAAAATTAAATTATTAAGCAAACATAAAAAGTTTGAAAAAAGAAAATAAGATAAGCTGATTCTTAGCGTTTCCGCTTCTTCATTGTTTTTCCTGGTGATCTGGCGTATGTCAGAGACCTGGTCGAGAAAGATTGCTTGTAGCCATTACTCTAATTTTTCTTAAATCTATAATTTTTTTGAAGCATGCAGTACAATTTCTTTATATTTATCTTTACGGTATATTTTCCAAGCTTCAATAATTAAATGTAAATGTTGGTGGGTGAGTATTTTATGGATTACACAAATAGAACTATGAAGAAAAATTCCTGGTGGTTACCATTTCTTCCTGATATTTGCTGGGGTCCTTACACCAACCACACTTTTATCTTCCTTTTATTATCATAGTCTATAAAAGGATTTTTAGTTTATGCAATAGATATATTATTTTAAAGTGCATATGCATATATAATTTATATTAATCTAATAATTAAAGTATGTGTTGTAGTTCTGTGGCATATTTTTTAGAAAAATTACTATCTGCTATTCTAGTATTTGGATAAATTTGGAATTGTTTTCTATGCTGAGTTTCTGTAAAGTGAAAAACAGAGCAAGTTCAAACATTCCAATCTGTTAACATACAGATCCTTTACAATGTAATCAGAATACGTTATTGTAGACTTTGTTTCATTTTTCTTATACAAATTTCCACCTGTTAAGATAGTCCACACAGTTTTTACTTTCACAGCCACATAATATCATGTTACTGTATCCTAATTTGATTAGCAGTTTTTGTATTGTTAAGCATTTTGGTTTTCTTTTTCTCCCTTCCCTCTGCTTTCTTTTCTTTTCTCTTTTCTTTTCTCTTTTCTTTTCTTTTCTTTTCTTTTTTCTTTCTTTCTTTCCTCTCTTTCTTACTGTTAATCATATATAATATGAACACCTATGTATAGATTAAGGCATTTTGGGGGGATTTAATCCCAAAAGTTTAACACAAAGTTGAAGAATACCAATTATAATATATTCCCAAATTGTTCTTCAGAAAAATGAATTAACTGGCGATATATGTATATATACCAATTTGCTTTCCCCCATTCACTATGTCATTTCCGTTTAAAAGTTTTTATTTTCATGCCTTAAAGTACATAAAATTTTTGTTTCTTTAGTTGCTCTCCAGGTGACACATTTTTCACAGAACAATTTTCAATAGAAAGTAGGTGGGAAATGAGAATACAGTCGACAATAGATTCCCTATCCCAATGATCCTCAGTTTTGGCTACAAATTATAATCAACTGAGGAGCTTTTAGAAACCTCAATACCTAGGCCATACAATTCCAATTAAATCACATCTGCTGAAGGTGGAACTCAGGCATCAGTAATTTCATCAATAGGCTTGCTGAGGCCACTTGGGTCGGGTTTGGGAACCACTGTGCTAGGTCCACCCAGGGGTCTCAGTTGAGTTTGATGGGTGATAACAAGGAGATAAGTGGTTTTAGCTCCATCATTACTGGGCAGTCAGAAGTAAGCTGTGCTACTTGTCCCGCCTGGATATAGTCTACAGAAGCAAACCCTGTGACAGCCCTGGATCTGCTCTTATTCCCTACCTCGTTGTCTCTCTCAGCCTCCTCATTTTGGAATACCCCATGAGACTGGTCTTCTGACCTAATCTACCCTACAGTCAGTCTCATTAGTGCCTTATCTCCTACATACTTGCTTTTCTCAGTCCCTTTCTCTATAGAACTAAATCTTGCTTCCTGGACGTCCGAACTCTGGCTGAAATTGTACTCTCAATGGATAGTTCTTTGAGTTGCAACAATTCCACTTCATCCTTGATGTTTTTAACAGCTACTAAATTCAACCTCTGTGCTGGATACCAACACTGACCTGGGCTGCAGTACCTGCTAGAGGCCCGTGGCTGGGTTGGTCCCTCAATAGCATTAGCAAGCAAGACTCCATCTGGCCTCAGCAGGCCCACTGCTGCTCTGATTCCTTTACCTCCCTTAATAAGGGCAAGTGAATGTATCACATTTTGATGCTGTACTTGCTAGGCCCAAATTCCTGGAACAGAGAAAAGAGCCCTTTTTCATATTAGAACTTTTTTTTTTTTTACATTTTATTTTCCACAGCTGCAGACCAACTGGATCTCTTCCGTGATGACAATAACCATATTAATAAGAATAACTAGATTTCACTAGTTATTATTATATATTATATTATTACTCGCTAGTTATTAATTAGTTTCACGTTTTACATGTAAATACCATCAGAAGTGCTGTCTCATTTACCACTAACAACTTATGAAATAATATCTATTCTTATTCCCGTTTTTCAGTTGAAGAAATAGTGGGTAGATGATGTTTCTTGTCCAGGGTGACATATTTAATAAAGACAGAGCTTGATACAAATCTACAAGTGTTTAATTCCCAGAGTATGAACTGTTAGCCATTGTGTTATAAAAACTGGATTTTGTAAAATAAAATACATAAGTCCCTTAAAAACTCTAATCCCAAACTATGTTTATAGCCTTCTGTGATGTAAAGTTTCATGTGTTAACTTGGCCAGGTGATGGTGCCCAGTTGCCTGGTCAAGCAAGCACTGCCCTAATGGTTACTGCAAAGATATTTGTGGTTGGTTAATAAACCAGAAGGCTGGTTTATCAAATCATCAGTCAATTGATTGCATCTGTGGCGGATTACATCAATGAAGGGAGTGTCTTCTGCAATGAGAGAATTCAGTCAGCTGGATTTAATCCAATCAGTTGAAGACTTTTAAGGGAAAAGAGAAAGAACTTTCATTTCTTCTTCAGCCAGTCAGCCTCTCCTGGGAAGTTCGCAGAAGACCTTCATCAGAGTTGCCAGCTCGTCGCCTGCCCTACAGAATTTGGACTTGGGCATCTCCACAGTTGCATGAGACACTTGTATAAATCTCATATTTACAGATATCTCCTGTTGGTTCTATTTCCCTAGAGAACCCTGATGAATACACCTCTATGCTCTCATGTACTCACATTTTCACCTACCCTTTCCTCAAGAAATACTGACTTACTAGTTGTTCCCTGAACTGTGAGAATTCCATGTCTGTTGACACATATACTCAACTGCATAGTTAGAGTAAGCATTTGAAAAACTATTAACCATTTTTTTCTCTCACCATCTCATTGTACTATAATTTATTAAAAATAATTTTTCTCATGGTTACTTTCTACAGGGTAGGCATTACTACGTACTTATATTTTGTATTTCCATATTTTATATAGTGCTTGGCACAGAATGAAGCCTTGTAGGCCCCTCCATCTCTAAAATGAAAATTCTTAAGGGTTTGGTATGAGGATTAAAAGAAAACGTAAAACTGATTAGCATAGTACCTGACACAAAGAAAGTCTTTAATACATGTCAACAACAATCATTATTTAATAAGTTTGGTAAGTAGATGAATGAATTCAAGAAAGAGTAAAATTCTTTCGTGTCACTACTTTCTCTTATACCGAGACGATGGCTAATTAGTTGTCGTGTCAGTTATCTTACAGAGAGATTATCTGTGGGTGGTGGGATATGTGTTAAAGTTTTGTCTTATTCATACTCAGAAGAATTGATCCTGCTGTTTCTCAGGAAGTAATGTGTTGATCAGTAAGAGGTCTGGCAAATCTTCCTGACATGTCTCCTCTGACAATTGGATAAACACTTTCCATGGATCCTTTATGTTCTGTGCTGGACTTTTGGCTGACCGTCTGTTTGAAGGTGCAGTGCATTATGATGACAGAGTTAATTAGATGACTTTCTGCAAATTCTGGTGATCCAACTATGGTAAATGTTGAAACATGACTAAACAATGAATCTGACAATCTGTTTCAAATAGAATCTTCAGGTCCTGAAGTAGCAGAAGTGGAAGATGAAAATAAAAGGGCAGTAATTAAGTTTGGGGTGGAGGCAACCATAATAAAATCTTTTTCTGAAATGACGCCAAAACCAATATGGATATTCCCATCCTCATCTAGGCTTCACTTGTTGGATCCGCTTCCTCATGTCCCATTGACTTTTCAACCCACTGATATCTTTTTCTAGTACTTAATGGAGTGGTTTGGCAATGGCTGCCTTTTGGAGAAGAGAATAAGATTTAAAAATTGTAGGTAATGAGGAGTTACAGCTTAAATTGTACAGAGTTTCTATTCAGTTTGATGGTAACATTTTGGTAACGGATGGTGCTGATGGTAGCACAACCCATGAAACTAATTAATGCTAAATCACATACTTTAATGTGGTAAAATGGGGAAATTTCAGGTTGCATATATATGTTACTAGAATCAAAATTTAAAAATAAGCATAACATAAGACCCTACATCACAGTACACCTTATTGTAAATGATGGACTATAGTTAAGAGTACATTTATAAAAATGTTCTTTCATGAATTGTAAGAAATGTACTACACTAATGCAAGTGTACCACTAATAGAGTGGTATTTGGGAGCTCTGTATTTTATGCATGGTTTTTCTGTAAACCTATAGTGAAATTGCTTTTCAGTATAATTCATTAGTTTTAAAGAAGCTAAATTGTTTCTATATTTTTGCAAAATAATCCCTTAATGAAAACCTTAAATTAAATAATTTTAAAGAATCCTCTAATTGTCCACAACACTCTGATGTAATTAATATATTTCGAAGCATTAGACTCATCCATTCAAAAATATTCAGTGAGCACCTACTCTGTGCAAGTTGCCGAGATACAGCAGCGAACAAGATCCCTGCTCCCATGCAGCTTGTAAATGTTAGGTGACTCATTCAGCATTTGCTGTCTGAACTTGTACAGCTTTCTTTCACCAAGTAAGTATGGTTTTAATCAGAACTTCAGAAGTTGAATTAATTCTAACACCAAATGTCCCCAGGGCTCTCACTTTTTTTTTTAAAAAAAAAAGTATTTATTCTTTTCAGTTTGGTAACATATATTTAAAAAGAAGAGCTCAGCAAAAATTCAGTGAAAATTCTGAGGAAAGGGAGGTAGACAGAGAAAAATTTGGCATTCATTAGGATGCAGTCAGTCGGTGACTGGCCAGAATCCACTTCCTGTGGATTTAAACTCAAGTGGTAGAAATCTTCTAAAAAAGGTCATATTACTATTATGCACTTATCCTATTTGGGGCAAATAGCTACCAAGGCATGCGATCTTCTCTCACAGAGAGTGGAGCTCATCTACCACCTTATGAAGTTTAGAAAATTGTAGTGGTGCCCCAGTCACCAGTTCGTACTTGAGAGATCTTTCTTTCCTTTCTAGTATGTTTTAAATCTTTCATTTTCCTTTTTGCCTTTAGGCCTCGTGTTTTTGGCAGTGCTCTGTGGGCTCTACCTTGTGAAAATGCTTTCACGCTCTTGTGAGCAACTTCTTCAGGCTTTTGTGTTGTATTTGGCTTTTGCTTAGACCTGAGAAACCTGTCCTAGAGGGAAGATATTTTTTTCCTCATCCCTACATTTGTTTCTTCTTGGGAATCTCCCTAAGATTCCTGACTTGAGCTGTTGGTCCTTGTGACATTTGTCCCCCAGGGTTAGTCACCCTAAGGGAGGTCATTGGCTGTTTATGGGCAGAGCCACAGTTTAGATGTGAACAAAGGTGTGAGTGGCTAAAGAGGCTGTTGACTTGGGCCTTTGGACATAGGCTGCTGCAGCTTGACCTTAAACCGGAGAAATGCTGCATGGTCTGGAATTGCTGGTGAGACTGAAGGAGACTAGATATTTTAGGCATAAGTAGTTGAACAATGAACACTGCTTTCAAGCTGCAAGCCTGTGGAGTGTCAGAGTCTACTTGCTCTCCGTCTTTGCATTACTAGTTCTAAGTCCAGAAGACGGCTTAAGTTTGTTGTCCCCAATTCCATTCTGCATTTGAAGTCAAGGAAGCAGGGAAAATACTGGAGATAGTTGGATGGATAGATAGAGAGATGATAGATTAGAGAGAGAGAGAGATGGGCTGACGTAGAATATATTCATGCTTTCAAGTTTGCTATGATTGAATGAATTACTTAAGTCCTAACCTTGGTTTTGGTTTTCCAATTTCTAAATTGTACAGTGTCCTGAGGAGCATGTGGCCTAAGTACCTTCCATTCTACCTTTCTAATATATTTAGAAGTTCTATCTGGAGGACATGGTTACTCATAGTCTCTTGACTGAAGAGTCATTCTCCTCCTACGGCAAACAGTTTTTATTTACATGGAGAACTTAATTTCAAGATGAATACCTATGAGCTGTGAATGAGGAAGAGGGCAACTTTGCAGAGATTGCAATCAATCAACTGACCCTGGCAGTTAATGGTGAGGGTGCCAATTAGTGTTTGTATGTCCATCAGGCAGGTATACACTTTACGATATTCGGTAGATACCTGTGATGATGAATAATCTTCATAGCTGTCTTCACTATATAAACACATAGCTTCTGAACAGCCCATACAAACAAGCATGTGGTGGAGGAGTTCCTGTCCAAAACCTTTATGCCTCAGCACTTTAAGACTATCAGTTGTACTTTGTTTCCTAATTCGTTTCTAAATATCAATTTGTAACTTACCTAGAAACCTACTTTCTCTAATACATAAGTGGAAAGGACTTCCTTTTATCCACATTTAGAATAATATTTCCCTTGCTTAAATGCTATAGATAGAGAGGACTTGGACCAAGAGATAGCTGCTGAAGCTTTATGCACTGAAACCTGAAATGCATTTTTCCATAGGCAAAACTTGCTGCTGTTTTAAGCTATGAGGATGTCTTCTTTCTACCCTGAGAGCAGTGTCCTATTGTCCTGTGTCAACACAGGCTTTACTGTGACTGTAGTCTTCCTTACTTGGTGAAGAGAGTGCTTCTTACTGCAGTTTTATTTAACTCTGCCCTGACATTAAAGGGTTAGCTTAAAAAATATTTAATTTGTATATATTCTAATTCCAAGACATACCTGAGACACCTCTGTAGAGAAAATTCTAGTAAACTATCATCTTTTTGAAAGTCAGTATATCCGCTTGAGGCAACTGTTTGATTCCTGGATCATACATCATTTATTTCAAAGATAAAACTAGTAAAGTATCCACAGCCATTTATGAAGATAGCCACCTAAATATCCAGGCTGGTAATGTTAAAACACAAGAAGCCAGCCTTAATGTTTTCTATGTTCTTTTGGCTGCCTTCCCTCTTTACTGTGCTTCCAGGAAAACCAACACCTTTTCAGGTTTTGGAATCACCCTGTGCACTGGGTTTTTGAATACTTGAATCATGCATTCTAGTGGGCAGTTTAGGAGGGGTTGTAAGGGGACCGTATCTATTTCCATGTAACATGCATATTTTGCCGCTGTTGAAGTATTCCGGTAGAAAGTTCCAGCCTTCCAGTAGTGGTTTCCATGAGGTCCTAGGATGATAATTAAGCTTGTTTTTATTTTGTTTCTTAGGCTTCAAAGATGGATTTTTGAGTTTCCTTTCCTTGGGCTCTATCCTGGTATGCCTAGCAGAGTTCAAGTGGCTTAAGGTATTCATAGAATGATGGCCAGTTGTTGTTGCAGTTGCTGAAGAAACATGCCTTTCACCACTCCCAGTCTAAACATCCCCTGATCTAGGGACAGTCGTGTTTCTTTTTATGGAACTAAATTAACTGGCACTTTGGCACCAGTAATGGCCTCTCCTAACATTAAGGTTCAGAAATTAATTACGTTTTTCCTAAGTTTTATTTGCTTTTATTTTAAGAATGTTTAGTCAAGTAGCTCTCTAATATGCAGCTATGTCCTCGAGGGAAGCTTAATTCAGCTTCCAAACTCCTACCTTTCTGCTGCGCCCACTCCCCCATCCTCATCTCTTACAGGCACTGGGCCTGTGATGCTACACTGGCTTCTGTATTCACAGAGTCCTACTCCAGGGAATCTTTCTTTTATTGATAAAAGAATCAGACAGATTACGGTTTGATTCCTACCTTTGCCCACTCACTGGCTAGTTGACACTGAAATCCAATTTATATGAACCTCCATTTCTATGAAGTAAGTATAATAATGACTGTGCGGAGGATTATGAAAAGATAAAACTATACATGGAAAGCATCGTAAAGTACTTGGGGCTTGGGCAGGTACTTGGACAATGTTGATTATGCTATTACTCCTGCTGAAAAGGATGGGGAGAAAGAAGAGAGAGAGGAAGTGAAGGAGGGGGGGAGAAGCAGATGTCGAGAAAAGGGAAGCAGCAGCAGCATGCGATGGCTGACAAATGATATTTGGGGTCAGGCTTTTGGGACTTTTTCCCAAGCACCCTTCCTTTATTTACGTAGTTTTCAACTTCAGTTCAGTTACAAAGCATGAGGTGAATCTCTGTGAAAGTTTTTTTTTTTTCCCCCTCAGGAGGATTCTAATAGAAAATGCTTCCCACTTTCACTATGGTGGCCTTTTGCCCTAACTTCTGTCCTCCTTTCTGCATTAGCTAACCTCCACCATGCCCCTCGATCAAACAGTCTGGTCATTTCCTACCGTCATGACAGCTCCGAGTCACAAGGCAGCCGTTTATCTACTGTCTGCCAAATGGATGTTTCAATGCAATTAGATAATCTTGGAGTTAGATTTAAAATTTAAATAGATTCAGAAACTGCTGTCTCTATTTTGTAAATTATATATGTAAAAAAATCCACTGATTTTTGCCTAGTTAACCTAACTGGCCTTACTTAAAATTAATAGAGAAGAGTAATTGGGACACCAGGACAGCAAGTGTGGAATAAACATAGAAGTTAATTTTCAGCACAACTGGTCTTTAAAGTTAATAGCCAATGAATATAAACACGAAGTGACAGTTGCCTCATTACAAATGTAAATAACATATAAACCTACCCAGCAGAAATTTGAAACAGACTTAGAAATACACCTCCTACTTTGATTATGCCTGAGCATTTTTCATCAAGGATATCTTTCTCTTTGATTTATTATTTCCTGTCTCACCACAGTGGCTATCAATAATAGGTACTAAAATCGTTCTTTCTAATGAAAAATAGCTTTAGGATCCTAACATAAAAAGGAAAAAAAAAAGTTCAGTAACCATTTAAATTACAAAAACTCAGCTGAAATGTGGATTTTCATCCAGAGTATTGCCATTTGTCCCTGGAGCTAACCTTTGGTGTCTTGAACAGTGGACATATCAGGTGTTATCAGCCATTGTTGTCAGAAAGAAAAGCCGCCCCTTCATGCTGATCTAGTCATGCTTCTGATTCCCTGATGAGTGGGTTTTATAGCTATAAAATCAAGGTCACTTTTCTGCACTTTTTTTTGATAGAAGGTGCTTTTGATTAAACAGAATTCTTTCCATTTTTTTGTGCCTTTGTTCCATTATAATGTGAAAAGAATAAGAACATAGGTTGCTTCATGAGTTAGTGACACCAGTTGCAACTGCCTTCAGGTAAAAGTCTGAAGTTAGATAAGCTGTGAGCTGTACTTCCCCTAGCAGGTTTCCTTTGGTTAGTTATCTGAGCACAAATCAACTCTTTGAGTCTCTATTGTTGGCTCTTGTCAATTATCCTAAGCGCTTTTTGTGAAAAGCTTTTGTCACTATTCTTTTTGTGGTTCTTCTAAAATAATGTGCACTCTTTCTCTCTCTTCCTCTCTTTCTCTCTGTCTCAGTGTATGTATATGTGTGTATGTGTATGTGTCTGTGTGTATGATGAAATAAATTACTTTTCTGTATGGTTGATTATTTTCATCTTGACAAAATGTTAACCTAATTTAACCTTTGTGTACAGGAGTTAGCGTCATAACATGTTGATCGTTTATTTTAATGGAAACATTAAAGTAAACCTTGTAGATTTTAAGTGGAATAGATGGTTTATATGGCTCCATTTCAAAGAAAACTTCATTTCAGTAATTATATTTTTTAAATCTGCCTCTAAATGCTTCCATTCCCAATAGTTAATGAAATAAATAAGTGGACAAACAAA
This sequence comes from Choloepus didactylus, assembly GCF_015220235.1. Classification (NCBI taxonomy): domain Eukaryota; kingdom Metazoa; phylum Chordata; class Mammalia; order Pilosa; family Megalonychidae; genus Choloepus; species Choloepus didactylus. The sequence goes on from NC_051308.1 coordinate 24,496,332, forward strand.
TACCTCTTACTAAAACAACAGTAATTTATTATCTTGCCCAGAGAAGAAAAAAGATTTCAAATGTAAAGGTCTGGGATGTTACCATCACATTTGGAAATTTATACACTTTACTGTTGTGTTGTTCTGATTTTTTTTTCAAGATAAATTTGGACTCAAGCAATTTGCACTTTTTCAAAGAAATTGATGCATTTCAAATAAGTTACGCAGAATCAAACATCTGTGATTATTTTCATCACAACTGTCTTCGATTTTTTATTAATGTATCATGCGTGAAGTTGCCTGTAATTTAGTTAGCTTATACACAGTATTTTGTATTTTTCTCTATTATACACATTTCCTTATGTCAGGGTAACTTCCATATGCATTATTTAAATTTAATGGTTTAACATTCCATAGTGTTAAACTGCTTCCCTTTTATTGGGTTATGCTGTTAATAATAGCAAAAAGGACAACTACCTTTTATTGTTTGTTTGCACATAAATGTTCTAGTAACAGCATCTTCTAACAAAGTGGAGAACAAGCTTGGTTTGTTCTATGGAAATGCCTAGACTTTAGATTTCTGCTCTCTATGTCGAAGTAGTTGTTGAGAACTACTCTTAAAGTTGATTTACTCAAATCTATGAAATGAAGAATTTTATACTATTTTGTGCATATTTCCAGATGGATCACCAGGATAATTATACAGGCAGAGCTACTAGCAATAAGCTAAGTGCTCATTTTTTATATACCAATTCCTCACCATGTTTTCCTGTTTTCCTTTCCATCATTCATTTTTTTGTTCATTTTTCATTTATTCCTTCAACAAATAATAAAGAGCCTGTTGTGCACCAAGCAGTTCTGAAGTCACTATTGGATCCCAGGTTGAGGCTGGGATGAAGGAGGTGCCATTTATACCTACCAGCAGTTCTCTTGCCATTGGTGGGTTCAACAAGAGAGAAAAGACCCTTGTGCATTCTCCATTCGGCTAGGATACTGAATAGGCAGAAATATACTCACACACATTATTTTTATGTTTGTCTTCTCTGTGAGGCCATGTCCTGGTTATCTTAATATATCATATGATATTTCATATCAGATCATACCATTCTATCATGTCAATTGTATTATATCATATATAATATCATATCATCATGTATCATTCAAGATGAACAAGACAAGGCCTCCTAGGAACACGGACATAAATTGGTAATAATACAATATGATGTTTAATCATAATAGATTTAAACACATTATATTGTGGAAGTATATGTATGCCTAAGGCATTAAGAATGGTTTTCAGAATTTATTTCTGAATTAAATTTTTTTCAAGTTAATACCAGTTTACCAATTATCTGGGAAAGGATTAAATTCAGAAGGCTTGGGATGCTCAAACCCTGCACATTCTAAAGAAGGCCTTCTTCAGGACTGACCCCCCGCCAGGTCCTGGGAGATAATGTCTGAGACCTTGGAAAATTCTGCCTGTTATGAGTGTTTTTCATATGCCTGAGGCCTTAGACTCTGCTGTATTTATGGTGACTGCTTGTGGTTTTTTTTGGGACCTGCTGTATTAGTTTGACCAAATATGTTTATCCTAACAATGTGATTTATGGTGAACATGTGTCTTTGCCCTGGAGGGAACTGGACACCGAGGCTCAGGTGAGCTTCCCTGGTGGGCAGCACTCTGCATGTGTCGTAACATATGATCTCTGGGAGAATTAAGTGCATCCCTATTTAACTCCACTGGGAGGGGACCCCTGGAAACTTGGACCTGGTTTCTCTTGGACTTGACCCCATGTATCTTTTCCCTTTACTGATTTTGACCTCAATCCTTTCATTGTAATAAACCTTAATAGTGCATGTAATAGCTTCTGAATCCTGTGAATCCTTCTAGAAAATCATTGAGCATGAAGGTGGTCTTGTGGATCTCCAACATACCAGTTAAAAAAGTAGAGAAGGGTCCAAAGTTAAAAGGTAGAGCCTGCCCAGAGAAAACAGAAGGTGCAAAGTCAAGTATGAAAGCATGGGAGACACCTGCATGTTCTGGCAAACATTTTCTTATAGCTGTAATAATTATGGTGAGTGGATAAGGATTAGAGGATGAGGGTGAGAAAGTAGGTTGGGACCAAACTTGAAAGGTAAAAGGGGAAGCTGGAAAATACTGTACCTCCCGTGTGGCAGGCAGAATGCCGGAAATTAGATGCATGTTTTGTCATATAACTCTCAGCATTATCCTATTTTAGAGGTGATGGATGTGAGGCTTTGACTCTTAAGTAACTTGTACAAGGTCATTCAAAAAGAAAATGGGGAAATTGGTATTCAAAGCCAAATCGTCTAGATTTTTTTTAAAATCCCATCTTTTTTTCACCAAGATGCAGTTAATACTTAAATGGAAAACCACATAGGCGTCCTCCCATTTATTTGGATATAATTAACTTCTCTGCTCTGAAGATAAATCTTTGGAATTTTTTTTCTGTGTTGTCTCAGATTTTATTGAGAGCACAAAGCAGATGCTCTACAAAACTTATTTTAATTTCCTCTGATGTCTTTCAAAAATAAATACTTCTCCATAAAGGGGGATATGCATTCCTTGTGTTACTTAGCAGATTCTTTTTTACAGCCTTCATGCTTTGTTGGTTTTGATTCTTTACTCTTTTATCCATCCTTAGATTAGGCCCACTATTTGCCCTTAAGTGGAGGTGGGTGGAGTCTCTTTTAACCTGCTTAGGGTTGTGCTTTTTGCTCTTTTAATATTCTTTCTCAGACCTTCAGCAAGAGGGCTGCCCATGGTGGCCCAGCTTGTATGCCAGATTCGGGATGTGGCTGAGTCTGATCTCCTTTTTGGTGACTTCTCCAGGGAAAAGCCTCTCTGTCTCTGTCCCCAGAAAAAGCCCTGCCATGCTAGCTATAGCTATTGCACTGCCACTGGAGCTTTTGATCCTGTAAAGTGATCTCGATCACCTGCCATAAAACACCACTCTCTCCTCTACCCCAATACCTTCTAAATTGGGAACTAACAATCCTCTAGGCCAGAGGTCAGCAAACAGTTTCTCTAAAGGGTCTGATGATAAACAGTAAATATTTTAGGCTTTGTGGTCCATATGGCCTATGTCCCAACTACTTAACTCTGCCATTGTAGCATGGAAGCAGCCACAGACAGTAGTAAATGAATGACTATGGTTGTAGTCCAATATAAATTTATTTATAGACACTAAATTTTAATTTCATGTAATTTATATTCATCACAAAAAAATTCTTTTGATTTCTTTCAACCGTTTAAAAATGTAAAAACCATTCTTAGCATGGGCTGTACAAACATAGGCAGTGAGCTGCAGTTTGCCGACTCTTGCTCTAAACAGCTAGCCAGTGCTACCACACTGCTTTCTCTGCAGGGTGAATTGGAATCTGACCATTGGTGTCTCCAATCTGGATGCTTCTCAGTGGCATCTCCAATCCAGAGCAGATTTCCTGCTTCCTTTGTGTAGTCATTCCACTTGGGATCTAGGAATAGGGAAGATGTTTAGGTCCAGTTAACAAGCTGATATCTGATCTAGAAGTAAAAGATGGATTTGATTTCTCTCTCTGGAACATTGCTTTGTGATTTACTTTTATCTATGTTTCAGAACATCTTTTGAACTAAATTAAACTGAGTACTAACTAGTGTGTAAATTTTTTAAATGAACATAGAACTTCATTCACATGATTTTTCAAATTATTCTTCCTATTCTTCTTAAAATCATGTTGCCTACAGGGACATAACTTTGGCAAGTAAATTAAAGACTTGACCAAAAAAAAGGTGTGAATTAAGTAAAACAAAATATACCAAAGTCTGCTTTTTTGTTGTTATTGTTCATTCAATCATATACCTAATCAAATATTTATATGTGCCAGACACTGAATCCCCAAGTGAGATCTCACTTTATATCTTGACTGCCAAAGATGAATAGCATACTATGCTTGTTTTCCAGAGAACTATAGGGGAGACAAAGAACCAATGAGAGATGCCTTTCTATAATACCCCTTGATATATATTACTCACAATATAAGACATAGGAAGCACAAGTAAGCATAGAAAAACAGCAGAGGAAGTGCATGCTCTGCACAATCCATACGATATGGTGAAGGAATATGAACTGGAGTGTTAAAAGAGCCTTGGGCAAATTAGCTTTGGGTAAATTGCTTTACTCTACCCTAAGCCTAAAATTCGCAAAGTATGGTGATTATCTACCTTGCAGCTTTCTTGTAAAGATTAAACAGACTTACTATAGTGTTCAACATATAGACCCTTAAAAATTTCATATTTTCCCAATGACTTTCATCATTTCATTAAAGTTATATTTTCACTGATTCTTCAAAACTAAGTAGGAATTAACTAGAACTACAAGTGGGTTATAAAAAGAATCTCCTTGGTTGACCAAAAGGGGGAAAAAATGAAACAAAGTAAAGTTTCAGTGGTTAAGAGATTTCAAATAGAATCAAGAGGTCATTCTGGAGGTTATTATTATGCAATATATTGATATTCCTTTAATTTTCTTGTATATTAGAATAACTAAAAGGAAATACCTGAAACTGTTGAACTGTAAAGAACTAGCCTTGATTCTTGATGATGATTGTATAACTATATAGCTTTTATCATGTGACGGTATGATTGTGAAAACCTTGTGAATGACACTCCCTGGATCCAGTGTATGGGCAGATGAGAAATAAATGAAACACACAAAAAAATGTATAAATAATAGGAGGGATAAGGAGTACAGAATGTTTTGGGTGTCCTTTTATATTTATATTTTTGTAATTTTGTATTTTTTATTTTTGGAGGAATGAAAATTTCTAAAGATGATTGTGGTGATGAATGCACAACTATATGATGAAACTGTGAGTCATTGATTGTATACTTTGGATGGATTATATGCATATAAAAAAATCTCCTTGATTATCTTTTAACAGGCTAAAAATGTAAAATGTAAAAATGTAAATTGTTTTTGTTTTTTAATGGGCTGGCTTTATTTAATTGTAATTCTAAGCCCCAGTTGGCTCACAAAAGGCCCTGAGTTTATGTGTACACATAGGTACATATAAGACATTAAGAGTTGGTAATTTATATTTTTATAAAAACGTGTAGTTGAGAGGTAGGAAGCCAGGAACTGCGTGGACTGGACACCACAGAGCAATCTGACTTTGGGCATACTTCATACAACACTCATGAAAATGTGCAACTGCTGAGATCAGCAAATATTCTAAACAACATAAATACACAAATCATAAATGCTCAGCGAACTCCAAATAGAATAAATCCAAATAAACCCACTCCGAGACATACTCTGATCACACTGTCAAACATGGAAGAGAAGGAGCAAGTTCTGAAAGCAGCAAGAGAAAAGCAATTCACCACATACAAAGGAAACAGCATAAGACTAAGTAGTGACTACTCAGCAGCCACCATGGAGGAGAGAAGGCAGTGGCATGATATATTTAAAATTCTGAGTGAGAAAAATTTCCAACCAAGAATACTTTATCCAGCAAAGCTCTCCTTCAAATTTGAGGGAGAGCTTAAATTTTTCACAGACAAACAAATGCTGAGAGAATTTGCTAACAAGAGACCTGCCCTACTGGAGATACTACAGGGAGCCCTACAGACAGAGAAACAAAGAAAGGACAGAGAGACTTGGAGAAAGGTTCAGTACTAAAGAGATTCGGTATGGGTACAATAAAGGATATTAATAGAAAGAGGGGAAAAATATATATGACAAACATAAACCAAAGGATAAGATGGCTGATTCAAGAAATGCCTTCACGGTTATAACGTTGAATGTAAATGGATTAAACTCCCCAATTAAAAGATATAGATTCGCAGAATGGATCAAAAAAAAATGAACCATCAATATGTTGCATACAAGAGACTCATCTTAGACACAGGGACACAAAGAAATTGAAAGTGAAAGGATGGAAAAAAATATTTCATGCAAGCTACAGCCAAAAGAAAGCAAGTGTAGCAATATTAATCTCAGATAAAATAGACTTTAAATGCAGGGATGTTTTGAGAGACAAAGAAGGCCACTACATACTAATAAAAGGGGCAGTTCAACAAGAAGAAATAACAATCATAAATGTCTCTGCACCCAATCAAGGTGCCACAAAATACATGAGAGAAACACTGGCAAAACTAAAGGAAGCAATTGATGTTTCCACAATAATTGTGGGAGACTTCAACACATCACTCTCTCCTATAGATAGATCAACCACACAGAGGACCAATAAGGAAATTGAAAACCTAAACAATCTGATAAATGAATTAGATTTAACAGACATATACAGAACATTACATCCCAAATCACCAGGATACACATACTTTTCTAGTGCTCATGGAACTTTCTCCAGAATAGATCATATGCTGGGACATAAAACAAGCCTCAATAAATTTAAAAAGATTGGAATTATTCAAAGCACATTCTCTGACCACAATGGAATACAATTAGAAGTCAATAACCATCAGAGACTTAGAAAATTCACAAATACCTGGAGGTTAAACAACACACTCCTAAACAATCAGTGGGTTAAAGAAGAAATAGCAAGAGAAATTGCTAAATATATAGAGACGAATGAAAATGAGAACACAACATACCAAAACCTATGGGATGTAGCAAAAGCAGAGCTGAGGGGGAAATTTATAGCACTAAATGCATATATTAAAAAGGAAGAAAGAGCCAAAATCAAAGAACTAACGGATCAACTGAAGAAGCTAGAAAATGAACAGCAAACCAATCCTAAACCAAGTAGAAGAAAAGAAATAACAAGGATTAAAGCCGAAATAAATGACATAGAGAACAAAAAAACAATAGAGAGGATAAATATCACCAAAAGTTGGTTCTTTGAGAAGATCAACAAGATTGACAAGCCCCTAGCTACACTGACAAAATCAAAAAGAGAAAAGACCCATGTAAACAAAATAATGAATGAAAAAGGTGACATCACTGCAGATCCTGAAGAAATGAAAAAAATTATAAGAGGATACTATGAACAACTGTATGGCAACAAACTGGATAATTTAGAGGAAATGGACAATTTCCTGGAAACATATGAACAACCTAGACTGACCAGAGAAGAAATAGAGGACCTCAACCAACCCATCACAAGCAAAGAGATCCAATCAGTCATGAAAAATCTTCCCACAAATAAATGCCCAGGGCCAGATGGCTTCACAGGGGAATTCTACCAAACTTTCCAGAAAGAACTGACACCAATCTTACTCAAACTCTTTCAAAACATTGAAGAAAATGGAACACTACCTAACTCATTTTATGAAGCTAACATCAATCTAATACCAAAACCAGGCAAAGATGCTACAAAAAAGGAAAACTACCGGCCAATCTCCCTAATGAATATAGATGCAAAAATCCTCAACAAAATACTTGCAAATCGAATCCAAAGACACATTAAAAAAATCATACACCATGACCAAGTGGGGTTCATTCCAGGCATGCAAGGATGGTTCAACATAAGAAAATCAATCAATGTACTACAACACATTAACAAGTCAAAAGGGAAAAATCAATTGATCATCTCAATGGATGCTGAAAAAGCATTTGACAAAATCCAACATCCCTTTTTGATAAAAACACTTCAAAAGGTAGGAATTGAAGGAAACTTCCTCAACATGATAAAGAGCATATATGAAAAACCCACAGCCAGCATAGTACTCAATGGTGAGAGACTGAAAGCCTTCCCTCTAAGATCAGGAACAAGACAAGGATGCCCGCTGTCACCACTGTTATTCAACATTGTGCTGGAAGTGCTAGCCAGGGCAATCCGGCAAGACAAAGAAATAAAAGGCATCCAAATTGGAAAAGAAGAAGTAAAACTGTCATTGTTTGCAGATGATATGATCTTATATCTAGAAAACCCTGAGAAATCGACGATACAGCTACTAGAGCTAATAAACAAATTTAGCAAAGTAGCGGGATACAAGATTAATGCACATAAGTCAGTAATGTTTCTATATGCTAGGAATGAACAAACTGAAGAGACACTCAAGAAAAAGATACCATTTTCAACAGCAACTAAAAAAATCAAGTACCTAGGAATAAACTTAACCAAAGATGTAAAAGACCTATACAAAGAAAACTACATAACTCTACTAAAAGAAATAGAAGAGGACCTTAAAAGATGGAAAAATATTCCATGTTCATGGATAGGAAGGCTAAATGTCATTAAGATGTCAATTCTACCCAAACTCATCTACAGATTCAATGCAATCCCAATCAAAATTCCAACAACCTACTTTGCAGACTTGAAAAAGCTAGTTATCAAATTTATTTGGAAAGGGTAGATGCCTCGAATTGCTAAAGACACTCTAAAAAAGAAAAACGAAGTGGGAGGACTTACACTCCCTGACTTTGAAGCTTATTATAAAGCCACAGTTGCCAAAACAGCATGGTACTGGCACAAAGATAGACATATAGATCAATGGAATCGAATTGAGAATTCGGAGATAGACCCTCAGATCTATGGCCGACTGATCTTTGATAAGGCCCCCAAAGTCACTGAACTGAGTCATAATGGTCTGTTCAACCAATGGGACTGGGAGAGTTGGATATCCATATCCAAAAGAATGAAAGAGGACCCCTACCTCACACCCTACACAAAAATTAACTCAAAATGGATGAAAGATCTCAATATAAGAGAAAGTACCATAAAACTCCTAGAAGATAATGTAGGAAAACATCTTCAAGACCTTGTATTAGGCGGCCACTTCCTAGACTTTACACCCAAAGCACAAGCAACAAAAGAAAAAATAGATAAATGGGAACTCCTCAAGCTTAGAAGTTTCTGCACCTCAAAGGAATTTCTCAGAAAGGTAAAGAGGCAGCCAACTCAATGGGAAAACATTTTTGGAAACCATGTATCTGACAAAAGACTGATATCTTGCATATATAAAGAAATCCTACAACTCAATGGCAATAGTACAGACGGCCCAATTATAAAATGGGCAAAAGATATGAAAAGACAGTTCTCTGAAGAGGAAATACAAATGGCCAAGAAACACATGAAAAAATGTTCAGCTTCACTAGCTATTAGAGAGATGCAAATTAAGACCACAATGAGATACCATCTCACACCGATTAGAATGGCTGCCATTAAACAAACAGGAAACTACAAATGCTGGAGGGGATGTGGAGAAATTGGAACTCTTATTCATTGTTGGTGGGACTGTATAATGGTTCAGCCACTCTGGAAGTCAGTCTGGCAGTTCCTTAGAAAACTAGATATAGAGTTACCATTCGATCCAGCGATTGCACTTCTCGGTGTATACCCAGAAAATCGGAAAGCAGTGACACGAACAGATATCTGCACACCAATGTTCATAGCAGCATTATTCACAATTGCCAAGAGATGGAAACAACCCAAATGTCCTTCAACAGATGAGTGGATAAATAAAATGTGGTATATACACACGATGGAATACTACGCGGCAGTAAGAAGGAACAACCTCGTGAAACATATGACAACATGGATGAACCTTGAAGACATAATGCTGAGTGAAATAAGCCAGGCACAAAAAGAGAAATATTATATGCTACCACTAATATGAACTTTGAAAAATGTAAAACGAATGGTTTATAATGTAGAATGTAGGGGAACTAGCAATGGAGAGCAATTAAGGAAGGGGGAACAGTAATCCACAAAGAACAGATATGCTATTTAACGTTCTGGGGATGCCCAGGAATGACTATGGTCTGTTAATTTCTGATGGATATAGTAGGAGCAAGTTCACAGAAATGTTGTTATATTATGTAACTTTCTTGGGGTAAAGTGGGAACAGGTTGGAAGTAAAGCAGTTATCTTAGGTTAGTTGTCTTTTTCTTACTCCCTTGTTGTGGTCTCTTTGAACTGTTCTTTTATTGTATGTTTTTCTTTTTTGTTTTTTTTTTTTAATTTTTTTTTCCATACAGTTCATTTAAAAAGGAAAAAAAGGTTAAAAAAAAAAAACAAGGAAAAAAATACGTAGTGCCCCCTTGAGGAGCCTGTGGAGAATGCAGGGGTATTGGCCTACCCCACCTCGATGGTTGCCAACATGACCACAGACATAGGGAACTGGTGGTTTGATGGGTTGAGCCCTCTACCGTAGGTTTTACCCTTGGGAAGACGGTTGCTGCAAAGGAGAGGCTAGGCCTCCCTATATTTGTGCCTAAGAGCCTCCTCCCGAATGCCTCTTTGTTGCTCAGATGTGGCGCTCTCTCTCTAGCTAAGCCAACTTGAAAGGTGAAATCACTGCCCTCCCCACTACGTGGGTTCAGACACCCAGGGGAGTGAATCTCCCTGGCAACGTGGAATATGACTCCCAGGGAGGAATGTAGACCTGGCATCGTGGGATGGAGAACATCTTCTTGACCAAAAGGGGGATGTGAAAGGAAATGAAATAAGCTTCAGTAGCAGAGAGATTCCAAAAGGAGCCGAGAGGTCACTCTGGTGGGCACTCTTACGCACACTTTAGACAACCCTTTTTAGGTTCTAAAGAATTGGGGTAGCTGGTGGTGGATACCTGAAACTATCAAACTACAACCCAGAACCCATGAATCTTGAAGACAGTTGTATAAAAATGTAGCTTCTGAGGGGTGAGAATGGGATTGGGAAAGCCATAAGGACCACACTCCACTTTGTCTAGTTTATGGATGGATGAGTAGAAAAATAGGGGAAGGAAACAAACAAACCAAACAGACAGAGGTACCCAGTGTTCTTTTTTACTTCAATTGCTCTTTTTCACTTTAATTATTATTCTTATTATTTTTGTGTGTGTGCTAATGAAGGTGTCAGGGATTGATTTAGGTGATGAATGTACAACTATGTAATGGTACTGTGAACAATCAAATGTACGATTTGTTTTGTATGACTGCGTGGTATGTGAATCTATCTCAATAAAATGAAGTTAAAAAAAACGTATAGTTGAATTAAATTCTATTCATTTAGCATTGTTTATAAATTAGAACTCTTAAAGAAAAGTGAGGAGGATCTAAGATGGTGGCATAGAGAGGAGTGGAAGCTAAGTAGTTCCCCTGGAACAACTGAAAAAAAAAAAAAAACCGGAAACAGCTAGTAAATAATCCAGAATAACTGCAAGAGGACAGACGTGAACATCCAATCTTCATACACCAATCTGAATTGGGAGGAATGCCCGAGATCACAGCACAAAATTTGTAAGTAAGAACTGGGGATCCAAATTGGGAGACCCCTCCCCCATAGCCCGAGTTACAAAGCCTCGTGGTACCAGAGAGAAGTTTTCTCCCAGTGAGCGAATATAGCTCAGCTGAGCTCCAACTGGGGTTTTAATTAGCGAGTGTGAACTGCTCACTATGAGGTGTGAATCCCCAACAAGTAGACAGAGGCTTTGGGTGACAAGTAACCTTGTAAAGCCAGAGGGTCGCCTCGGACTGGCTCTGTTCCTTTTTCAGCTCAGTGGAGAAAGCCTTGGCCATTTTGATTTTCCAGTTCTGTGACCCAGACAAGGGTGTGGCACAGGCAGAGAAAGACCATTGAAATGCTAATGACCTCCCCCTAAGGCATCCATCTTCTCTAAAGAGGAAAGGGATGGGGCCCAGCTTTACTGCCTGCCTTTCATTCAGAACTTATACCAGTCAAGAATTATAGGTTAATCTTTGCATCAGGCAGACAGCGTCCTTGCACGGCCCGGCAGCCCGGGGCTTCCTTGAGGGACGACGTACACAGCCTTCCCTTAGCAGAGGTCCTGGAAGATCACAGCTGAGAAGGGGGGCCCGCTTGGAAGACCCAAGGATGCTATGTCAATGCCAGTGGTATGTGGGTCAGTGACAGAAAATCTGGGGCAAAACTGAAATGAAGGCTTAGACTCTTGTGGCAGCCTTAAATCTCTGGGAACCTGGGGGATTTGAATATTAAAGCTGCCCTTCCTCCCTGGCCACCCATACACACACCCCACATTCAGAGTGGACACACCCAAACTGAGTTCTCCAACTGAACCCTACAAGAATCATTTCCCCACATACCACAGAGACAGAGTTGGGGATAACTGACTGGAGGCATACAGGTGACTCGCAGATACCATCTGCTGGTTAGTTAGACAAAGTGTACACCAACAAAGAGTGTTTCTGAAAAATTAGATCGGTATCTTTTTTTTTACAACTTGAAAGAACCCTATCAAGCAAAGCAAATGCCAAGAGGCCCAAAACAACAGAAAATCCTAATGCATATGATAAAACCAGACAATATGGAGAATCCAACTCCAAACTCCCAATCAAAATATCGGAAGAAACACAGTAGTTAGCAAAATTGATCAAAGAACTACAATCGAGGAACAAAAACATGGCAAAGGATTTAAAGGACATCAAGAAGACCATGGCCCAGGATATAAGCGACATAAAGAAGACACTAGAAGAGCATAGAGAAGACATTGCAAGAGTAAATAAAAAAATAGAAGATCTCATGGAAATAAAAGAAACTGTTGGCCAATTTGAAAAGACTCCATACAAGATTAGAGGAAGTTGAACAACGTCTCAGTGTCCTAGAAGTCCACAGAACAGAAAATGAAAGAACAAAAGAAAGAATGGAGAAAAAAATTGAAAAAATCAAAGTGGATCTCAGGGATACGATAGATAAAATAAAATGTCCAAACTTAAGACTCATTGGTGTCCAAGAAGGGGAAGAGAAGGGTAAAGGTCTAGAAAGAGTATTCAAAGAAATTGTTGGGGAAAACTTCCCCAACCTTCTACACAATATAAATACACAAAGCATAAATGCCCAGTGAACTCCGAATAGAATAAATCCAAATAAACCCACTCCAAGATGTATTCTGATCAGACTCTCAAATACTGAAGAGAAGGAGCAAGTTCTGAAAGCAGTAAGAGAAAAGCAATTCACCACATACAAAGGAAACAACATAAGACTAAGTTGTGACTACTCAGCAGCCACCATGGAGGCGAGAAGGCAGTGGCATGACATATTTGAAATTCTGAGAGAGAAAAACTTCCAACGAAGAATACTTTATCCAGGAAAACTCTCTTTCAAATTCGAGGGAGAGCTTAAATTTTTCACAAACAAATGTTGAGAGACTTTGCCAATAAAAGACCTGCCCTACTTCAGATTCTAAAGGGAGCCCTACCAACAGAGAAACAAAGAAAGGAGAAGGATATAGAGAATTTTAACAGACATATATAGTACCTTACGTCCCAAAGTACCAGGACACTCATTTTTCTATAGTGATCACAGATCTTTCTCCAGAAGGAACCATAAGCTGGGACATAAAACAAGCCTCAAGAATTTAAAAAAAAAAAAAAAATGAATATACTCAAAGCACATTCTCCAACCACAATGGAATACAAATAGAAGTCAATAATTTTTGAACTGTAACTCCACTATTTACTTCCTACATGATATAAATTACACGAACTCTAATGACAAATCAGTGGTTTTGAACTCAGTGTAAAATATGTAATTTTAGACAACTATATAAGGTGGGGGAATGGAGGAGTATAGGAACATAGTTTATGTGTCCTATTGAAGTGAAGGTGGTATGAAAGAAAAACAAAACTAATATGGATTTAAGAGATTAATTTTAATCCCCACAGCAAACATAAAGAAACTATCAGAGAATGACCATAGAGATGAAAAGTAGAGTTTGGGTTAAGAGAAATGGGGGAAGGGGCAATGGGGAGTTAAGAAATGAGTGTGGAGTTGCTGTTTGAGGTGAAGGGAAATTTCTAGTAATGAATGGTGGGAAAGAGCATTACAGCATTCTAAATGTGATTAATCCCACTAATGGAAGGCTAGGGAGGGGGTGGAATGGGAAGATTTAGGCAGTATATATGTTTCCACAACTGAAAAAAAAAAAAAAGTCTAAATAGATGACAATTGAATGCCAAGGATGAACTTGGATGGGATTGGAGGATAGAGGACAGGTGGCTCAAAGGGACACAGTTGAGACATAAGGTAAAGGAAATATAGAATGTAAGCTTTGTTGCATTGTTGAATCTCTTGTACTTCGTAGCTGTGCTTAATGGGATTTCATGAAATCATGTTCTTATTCATAGGAAGTGTATACATGAATTATAGTGTATGTTCAACGATGTGTGCAGCTAGCTTTCATATGATCAGAAGACAGCAATAGATGATGGATGATGGATAGCAAGGGAGGAAGGGAGGGAAAGAAATAGCGACGTGACAGTATGTTAAAGTTGGTGGATTGAGCTATCGGGGGAGGGGGGTCAGGATATGATGGAATTCTTTGTATGGGGTTAGTATTGTTTTTGCAACTGTTCCTATAACTTTGAATTTATTTCAAAAGAAAAAAAAAAAGAAAAGTGAAGTAGTTAGCACCAATTTTGTCATTCATGTGCCGTTTTGGAATTTCTCGTGTATTTATTATTTTATTGCTATATGTTTAACAATAGAAATGGAAAAACTATACCATCATTTTAACAAATATTCAGCTCAGTACAGAATTCTGAGATTTGAAATGTTTATCTAAGGGCATTTGTTTTAATTATAAAGGATATTTTTAAACAGATAGAACTGTACACAGTTCATGCATACTTTGGCATATAATAGAAAAGCCTTCAAGATGATTAGAACAAATATGTTTTTCAAAAAAGAACAACCCAAAGTCAAAACATTTTCAGGAACATGTTTCAGCAATTCTACTTTATAGCAATATTAAATAAACCTGATAATTTTTTGTTAACACTAGATTTTTTTAAAAAATAGAAAATCTTTTTTGATGTAAACTAAATGGTGTTTATCGTATTTGTGTTATATGTGGATTTGATGCATTCTATGTAATTCCGTTTGTTTTTTCCTAAATACCAGCACATATTTCTTTATGTTGTTTGCCATCTGTGCCTTTCCTAAATGTTTGTTACTAATATACATTGAACTGCACTTAAAAAATTGATGCATCTTTATAAGCAATTATTTGTATGCTAGTGAAACCTGTAAAGAAGAAAACAATGTTCTTATCCTCAGCATGCAGAAATTAGTGTTAATATGTCAATATATTCTTCCCTGTCTTTTCTGCCTACATTACTTTTTTTTCACGCATGTCTTTATTACTCTTCTACCCATACACTGGATAAAGGGGGTGTCAGTCACAAGGTTTCTTAAATCACACAGTCACAAAATAAAAGCTATACAGTTACACAAACATTATCAAAGATCAAGGCTACTGGATTACTGTTCAACATTTTCAGGTATTTCCTCTGGCTACTCTAATACACTAGAAAATAAAAAGAAATATCTATATAATGAGTCAGTAGTCACAATCATTTTTTAAATCCTAACTTCTCAGTTACACCTCCTCCCTTTCATTTGATCGTTCTCTTAATCTTCAGGGATATCTGGGCAATGACCATGCTAATTTCTTCATGCTGTAAAGGGGTGGCAACATTATGGGGTACAGGAATGCAACTGGTTCAGGAATACTGTTGTTTGGGGCTTGGCATACTGTGGCAATTTGCAATGTCTTCTGGAAGTTTGCATAAGAGTGACCTCCAGAAAGACATCTCAATTCTTATTTGAAAACTCTTAGCCACTGAAACTCTATTTTGTTTAACTTCTTTCACCCTTTTGGTCAAGAAGACATTCTCAATCCCATGATGCCAGAGCCAGGCCCATTCATGGGGGTTACAACCCATGTTGCCAGGGAAACTTACACACCCGGGAGTCATGTCCCATGTTGCCAGGGAGATTTACATCCCTGGGAGTCATGTCCCACGTATGGGAGAGGCAGTGAGTTTACCTACCAAGTTGGCTTAGAGAGAGGGCCACATCTGAGCAAAAAAGAGGTTCTCTGGGAGTGACTCTTAGGCATAATTATAAGTAGGCTTAGCTTCGCCATTAAGTTTCATTAGTGTGAGCCTCAAGATCGAGGGCTTGGCTTATTAAATAGAGAGTCCCTAATGCTTGAGAGAATATCAGAAATTCCCCAGGTGGGGAAGTTTAATGGCTCTCATTTTTTTCTGCAGTCCCTCTAGGGACTTTGCATATACTTTTTTTATTTTCTGCCCAAAATATACACTGGAATTTATCAGGGTATTACATTAATCTGTACAGAATAAAAAAGATCTCATTCCCTTCTCTAGGTTCCATGTAATTAGAGTGTTTAAAAAACTGACCAGATAGGTTAAGTTAGATAGTGTGCTACAAGAAATTTAAATTTTGGACAAAATAAACATCTCTTATTTTGGTCTCACACAGAAGTTGAAGTTTTAAAATACAGACAATATCATCCTTTACCCTGTATTCTGATTTACCTAAATTCTAACCAGAGTAACTTCATTCATATCTGTAATTGAAGTCTAACCTCTTTTTCAGGTTCTTTAACAATTGCTGTATGGAGTAATGCTGACTTTCGGGCATCAGACACATACCCAAACTTCCAGGGAACTACAGGATAGACACAGAGAGCACAGCATCTCAGAATTTTAGAGATAACAGTTAAAACTCAGGAATTAGTGTGACTGCTGTAAGAGCTTACAATCTAGGAACCTTTACAGTGAGCCTTATGGAACATTCTGTACTCCTTAATCATTGATTGACAATCTCTGCCCACTTGCTGTCTCCTGATAACCTACACTCTTGAATTTAATTCTCAGAGTTTGCTCATTATAGTTAATACTAGTGAGACCATACAATATTTGTCCTTTTTCTGGCTTATTTCACTCAGCATAATGTCCTCAAGGTTCATTCACCTCATTGCATGCTTCACAACTTCATTCCTTTCTGCAGCCACTCCATATTCCATCATATGTATACACCATAGTTCACCCTTCCACTCATCAGTCAATATACCCTTGAGCCACATCCATCCATTAGCAATCATGAATAACACAGCCATAAAAACCAGTGTGCAAATGTCTGTTCATGCCACTGCTTTCAGTTCTTCCAAGTATATTCCTAGTAACTGGATTGCAGGATCATATGGAAACCCTATACTTAGCCTTCTGTGGAACTGCCACACTGCCCTCCAGATGGGCTTCACCATTCTACTTACCTGCCAACAGTGAACAGGTATATCTCTCTCTCCACATCTTCTTCAGCTCTTGTGTCTTTCTGTTTACACACCATATCATCCATCCTAAGTATACAATCAATGGCTCCAGGTATAATCACATAGTTATGCATTCACCACTGCAATCTATATGAGAACATTTCCATTTCTTCTGCCAAGAAAGAAGGAAAAGAAAAAAAGAAAAAGGAAAAGAAAGAAAGAAAGATCTCATATCCTTCCTTTGTATCCCCTTATTAACATTTATTTTTGGTATATTACTTTATTACAATGAATGAAAGAATATTACAGTATTACTGTTAACTATAGACCCTCATTTGCATTAATTGTATTTTTCCCATATACGTCCCATTTTTAACACCCAGCAATGATGACATATGTTTCTTCTCGCTCAATGTAAAACCTTCTTATGTTTGTACATTTAATCACTGTCATTGTCATTAGGTTTCACTAAGTTTTATGGTCCCAGTTTTTATCCTTCTGGCCTCATACACACCCTTAGCCTTCCTCTTTCAGCTATACTCACAATCAGCTTTGTTGAGAGTACTTAAAATATTGTGCTACCATCACACAATACTGTGCTATCCATTTCTGGATCTATACAATCAATCTTGTAAAACATTCTGTAGACCCTGATATGTGGATACTTTCCAAATATTGTCTCCCATTGAGTAGGCTGCATTTTTACTTTTCTGGAAAAGTCCTTTGATGCACAGAAGTATTCAATTTTGAGGTGATCCCATTTATCTCTTTCTTCTTTTATTGCTTGCCTTTTTGCTGTAAGGTCCAGGAAACTACCTCCTACTACAATATCATTAAATATTTCCCAACATTTTCTTCAAAAAGTTTTACATTCTTAGCTCTAATGTTTAGGACTTTGATCCATTTTGAGTTAATTTTTGTATGAGGTGTGAGATAGAGGTCATCTTTCATTCTTTTAGATATGGATATCCAGTTCTCCAAGCACCATTTGTTGAAGAGGCTGTTCTGTCCCAGTTGAGTGGGCTTGGTAAGGGTCTATTTCTTAAATCTCAGTTCAATTCCATTGATCAGTATATCTATCTTTATGCCAGTACCATGCTGTTTGACCACTGTAGCTTTGTAGTATGCTTTAAAGTCAGGTAGTATGAGACCTCCCACTTCATTCCTCTGTCTCAAGATATTTTTTGCTATCTGAGCGCACCCTGTCCTTCCAAATGAATTTGATTTTTGGTTTTTCTGTTCTGCAAAGTAAGTTGTTAGGATTTTGATTAGTATTGCATTGATTCTATAAATCAATTTGAGTAGAATCAACATCTTAACTGTATTTAGTCTCAATCCATAAATGTTGTATGTCCTTCCATATATTTAGATCTTCCTTGATTTCGTTTGCAATATTTTGTAGTTTTCTGGGTATGAATCTTTTATATCCTTGGTTAAATTTATTCCTAAATATTTGATTTTTTTAGTTGCTTTTGTAAATGGATTTTTTTTTGTTGATTTCCTCCTCAGATTGCTCATTACTAGTGTATAGAGAAAATCAACAAAACCAGAAGAGTTACTGAGTTTTGCATGTTGGTGTTGTATCCAGCCACTTTACTGTATTTGTTTATTAGCTCTAGTAGTTTTACTGTAGATTTTTCAGGATTCTCTACATATAGGGTCATGTCATCTGAGAACAGTATAAGTTTTACTTTTTCCTTTCCAATTGGATGCCCTTCATTTCTTTTTCTTGCCTAGTTACTCTAACTAGAACTTTCAGCACAATGTTGAATAACAATGGTGACAGTGGGCATTCTTATCTTGTTCTAGATCTTAGAGGGAGAGCTTTCTGTCTTTCCTCATTGAATATGATGTTAGCTGTGGGCTTTCATATATTCCCTTTATCATGTTCAGGAAGGTCCCTTCTATTCCTATCCTTTGAAGTGTTTTCATCAAGAAGGGATGCTGATTTTTGTTGAATGCTACTTCTGCATCAACCAAGATGATCATGTGTTTTTTCCCCTTTGATTTATTGATGTGATGTATTACATTAATTGATTTTCTTGCATTGAACCACCTTTGCATACCTGGAATAAAACCCACTTGGTCATGGTGTATAATTCTGTTAATGTGCTGCTGGATTTGATTTGCAGTTATTTTTTGAGGTTTTTGCATCCATTTCCATTAAAGAGATTGGTCTGTAATTTTCTTTTCTTGTAATATCTTTGTCTGGCTTTGGTATTAGGATGATTTTGGTTTCATAGAATGAGTTAGAGAGCCTTCCCTCCTCTTCATTTTTTTTGAAGGGGTTGAGCAGGCTTGGTACTAATTCTCTCTTGTATGCTTAGTGGAATTCACCTCTGATGTCATTTGGTCCAGTACATTTCCTTCTTTGTAGGTTTTTGATGACCAGTTTCTTTTCTTTTGATTGGTTTGTTGAGGTCTCTTCTATTTCTTCTCAAGTTCAATGTTAGTTGTTCATACTTTTCTAGGAAATTGTCCATTTCATCTAGGTTGTCTAGTGGTTAGCATATAATTGCTCATAGAATCCTCTCATTATCTCCTTTATTTCTGTAGGGTCAGTAGTTATGCCCCCGCTCCCATTTTTTATTTTGTCAGCCTAGGTGAGTGTCATTGATTCATTGATTTATTGATTTTCTCAAAGAATCAACTTCTGGTTTTGTTGATTTCCTCTGTTTGTTTTCATGTTCTCAATTTCATTTATTTCTATACCGACATTTGTTCTTTCTTTCCTTCTGTTTGCTTTAGGGTTAGTTTGCTGTTCTTTCTTTAGTTCCTCCAGGTGAGCAGTTAAGTCCTCAATTTTTGCTCTTTCTTTTTTCATATAAGCATTTGGAGCAATAAATTTCCCCTCTCAACACTGTCTTCACTGCATCCCAGAGGTTTTGATATGTTGCGTTCTCATTTTCATTTGCCTCAAGATATTTACTGATTTTTCTTGTAATTTCTTCCTTGACCCACTGGTTGTTTAAGAGTGTGTTGTTTAGCTTCCATATACTTGTGAATTTTCCATCCCTCTTCCTATTATTGATTTCCAGCTTCATTCCATTATGATCTGAGAAAGTGTTTTTAATAATTTTAATCTTTATAAATTTATTAAGACCTGCTTTGTGACCCAACATGTGGTCTAATCTTGAGAATGACCCATGAGCACGTGAGAAAAATTTATGTCTTGCTGTTGTGGGGTGCCATGTTCTGTAAGTATCTGTTAAGTTTCGTTCTTTTATCATATTATTCAAGATCTCTGTTTCCCTTTTGATCTTTTGTCTAGATGTTCTATCCATTGATGAGAGTGGTGTATTGAAGTCACAAGCTCTTATTGTAGAGGTATCTACTTCTCCCTTCAGTGTTGTCAGTGTTTGCCTCATATTTTTGGGGGCACTGTACCTAGATGCATAAATATTTATGATCGTTTTTTCTTCTTGATGAATTGTCCCTTTTATTAAAACATAGTGTCCTCCTTTGTCTCTTTTGTTTTACATTTGAAGTCTTAATTTGTCTGATATTAGTATAGCTGTTCCCACTCTTTTCTGGTTGTTGTTTACATGAAATATCTTTCCAACCTTTCACTTTCAACCTATTTTTGTCCTTCTGTCTAAACTGAGTCTCTTGTTGACATAATATAGATAGATCCTTTTTTTTTTTTATTTGTGGTCCATTCTGCTAATCTATGTCTTTTAATTGGGGAATTTAATCCATTAACATTTAATGTTATTACTGTAAAGGCAGTACTTTCTTCAACCATTTTTCCCTTTGGATTTTATATGTCATTTCTTTTTCTTTTCTCTCTTTTTAACCTGTTACCCTTACTGATAGTCTTCATTTCTAAACTCTTCTCCAAACCTCTCTCTCCTGTCTTTTCCTATCTGCCTGTAATACTCCTCTTAATATTTCTTGTAGAACAGGTATCTTGTTCCCAAACTGTCTCAGTATCTGTTTGTCTGAAAATATTTTAAGCTCTCCCTCATTTTTGAAGGACAGTTTTGCCATATGTAGAATTCTGGTTGGCAATTTTTCTCTTTCAGTATCATAAATATATCATACCACTGCCTTTTCACCTCCAGGGTTTCTGTTGAGAAATCTTCACTTAGTCTTATGGAGCTTCCCTTGCATATGATTGACCATTTATCTCTTGCTGCTTTCAGAATTCTCTCTTTGTAAGGGACAATCTCATTAGTAAGGGTCTTGGAGTAGGTCTATTTGGATCTATTAGGTATGGGGTATGCTGCACTTCTTGTACTTGTAATTTTATGTCATTCATAAAAATTGAGAAATTTTCAGTGATTTTTCCTTAATTATTCTATCTGTCCCTTTTAACATTACTTTTAAAATGTTTTTTTAATTTATTTCCCTTTTTAATTTGATTTTCCTTTTTATGCATTGATAGACAATCATTGTAGAAAAATAGAAAATTTAAATAAGCATAAGGAAGAAGTTACACATAATATTCACTGTGAAGTAGCTACCATTAATATTTTTTACACCTCAAATATTCTTTTCCTTCATATACATTTTTATGAAAATGAATTCCTTTTGTTGAAATTTTACAACTTTTTTAAGAAGTCAATAATTATCATGAACATTTAGGAAAGAAAATATTTTTTAGATGTTTACTATAATTTAAATAATTTTATCATGCTAGGTATTTGTTAGAAATAATACTGCAGAAAAATCCATTATAACTATTTATGTATTTCTTACTGATAAATTTCTAGAAGTATAATTGCTGGATCAGAGGATATTAATTTTGTTATTTCTTATTGATTGATTTATAGCCTTTCAGAAATGTCAGGCCAGTTGGCTACTAAATTTATTTCTTAATCAGATTTAATCAACTTTTACTGACTATATAGTATGTTCCCATCGCTGCTGTAAATATTGTTTGGAAAGTAGAGGTGTGTGATAATAAGGTTCTCCTATTGGATTGCTCATCAATTATCTGTTTTTAAACTTGCAATATTTATACAATATATAATGTCTTGTGTAAATGACAGTAACATTTATTGACTGATTTTGCCATCTTTTTTGTGTATCTATTTAGATATGAAGAATAATGGAATATATTTTGATTACAACTTGCTCTGCGGATCTAGTATTGAATGAACTGTATCAATCACAACATGATGTACAACATCAAAGTTCTTCACTAGTAGGTATTTTCTACTTAATATTTACATGGTTATATATTGCAATTTTTAGCAGAGTTTATATTTGTAATGGAAAAGTATTCATGTTGATGCTATAAAATAAGTCTAGATTTAGTATGTTTATTGACCAACTAATTGCAAAATGAAGGACTACATTAAAATGTTATCTATTTGTGTGTGTGTGTGTGTGTGTGTGTGTTATTATTGTAGTATTTATATATCTATATAGCCTCTCTTTTAATTAGAAAAAAAAAGTCACTGGAAGGTTCATCATCTTCTTGTTCTTTAATGTACAGATCTGGCTAGCCTCAACATAGAACCCAAATTTTGACCTAGTTTAGTATTTTCAAACAGTTCTATTTTATTGCAATTTCATTCAACAGGGTATCTGCTGGGTCTCCACTTAGGTATGCATATTATGGATTTTTGACATATGTTTCAAATTGTATGATATGTATGGTGTAATGGAAAGAGAATTATACTCAATGTCAGAAGGCCTTAATTTTAATTCTAGGTTCAAATTTATCATACTTTTAATTCTTTAATCTATAGGCCTCAGTTTCCTCATCTGCAAAATGAGAGGAATCCAATTCATAGGATTACTTTTAAGGTCAAATGAAGTAATTAAAGTGAAATTATTTATTAACTGTAAAATCCCATAAAAATAGATGGCATCCTCTATGGCCAACTAATATTAGAAACAGGGAGCTGGAAAAAAATTGTTACTGTAATTTTTTTAATTGATTAATGCAGTTTTATATTTTGTAAGTTATTCACCTAAGAGAGAAATGATAAAAATCATGCTTAATTTTAATTCATGACCCAAGTCAATTTTGTGTATTGGAGAAATTATATTTAAATAAAATATGAGGAAAACACTTATTTCTCACTCACACATATGCATACCAATCCCCACCAACCACAAAGAGTACGTTTCTGCTTCTGCTCTCTTACTAGATTTTATTTATTAGTTATTTGCACTTGGAAGAGAAAAGAGACATTAGGTAGTTTACCATGTATAGTTTAATTTCAGGATACAAAAGGAACAATGTAGAAATTAGATCACATAGTGTTCATTCAGCTTAATATAAAATTTAATTTCCTCCGTCACTGAAATCTCATTAGCATCTCATGTGACCATTCTCTTTTGCTAAGAGAATACAGCTGTCTTGTTTAAAATAAAGACTGAAAGTGAAAATCTTAAATAAGTTCAATAATGTAGAAACAGACTCTTCCACAAAAATTAAATAAGTTATTATATCACCAGGCCCATGCAATGAAATTGGTTTGCAGATTATTTCCCAGAAATTAGATGTTTTGATTAAAGGGGTGATGTCTTACTACATGAATAGCATGTTTGTATATAAGTGAAACAAACAACTTAATAAAAGGTGATATATACTCCCTTGCTGATATTGCAGCACAGAACCTAAGTATGCAGGGCCTGGGGTCAGACTAACTGAGATTGCAACCCAATTCTACCGTTTTCCAGTTTTGTAACATTCAACACTTCGTCTAAGCTCTTTGAGCCTTAGGTTACTCATTTGTGTAATGGAGATAATAATAAGGGTAACCACCTCCTGGAATCGATCATTGTGTGGATTACATGAGTTAATATGGTCAAGTGTTTAGGAACACCGTGTGACACTTAGAAAGTAATCGATCAGTACTAGTGATTATTATTCACTGGGTGATTGTGGAATGCAAACCCATTTATTAATTAATTGTGGGACCTAAAGTAAGTTAGAACCTCTTGAAGTCTCAGTTGCTCAGAGGTAAAATGGGAATAATTATAATGTGCCCCCTTCTGCTTTTGTTAGTATGGCTTAACACAGCATTTGGCAATGAATGGTAACTATTATCTTCATTGAAACTTGTAAAGACAAATCACAAATTATTATATAGTGCAATTTTAAAGTAATGTAAATCAAGGATTATCTGAATATGAAAATATCCTTGTCATATCTTATATTTCAGGGATTTTTAAAAATGTGCCCAATTGTAACATTTTTGTGAGATCTAGAATTTCAGAAAAGACAAACAGATAATTGAAATCAAATTAAAAACACAAGCATAACTTGAATATGGTATCCTGATTTGAAAAAAATAAAAATTACAAAAATCCATTGGCTTTTTTTAAGACCTATCCATGGAATATCATAGCAGTGCTTATTTTGCTATGAAGATTGGGCTGTTACCATATTTTTAATGAGCTTTTTATTTTCAGAAAAAAAAAAGGGAAAAGAGAAAGGAGGTGGATATGTAGAACAAGTGTCACAAAGTAATGAATGTAGTATGGGCTTGAATTTCCCTTTTTATAATAATGTGTTCTAAATCAGGTTGTATACTTGTTTTTCTTACGAATAAACTTAAGGTATTGTTTTTGGGGCTTGTATTGGACAAAATTCAGTGGTTACAATGGGTGGAGTTTTTCAAATGAGTCATAATTTGTTCCCAGTGTGGGAGGTACTGATAACTTAGGACGATAACCTCAGCCAAGAGGGTGAGCTCATATATTATGTCCATCTCTCCATTACAGCTGATAGCCTGGCTGATATGTATCACACAGACCAGAAAGCTGAATCTCTCACATGTTAATTATAAACCAATCTGAAACAATGACGGTGTTTAGTTTATGTCCATCTATCTGTCCATCCATAATCTGCAACCAGAGAGTCATTCTAACTTGTTTTTATAATTCAGATTATACGTCATCTAATGCTGTTTGCACACTCCTTTTGATTCTTTCTATTATTTATTTTTGCAGTAGCTTTATCCTTGGTAGAATTTGCCCATGTTGACAGTAGTATTGGTTGAGGGGAGGCTTTTGGGGGTTAAGTGTCTAGTAGTGTTTTCTAGGAAAGAACCTACGTAATGTAGACATGGGAATGTGACCAGGTGGCTGCTGCACTTGATCAGGAGCACCTGGAGAACCTGGGTAAGAGATGACAGTAGTCTTTATTCTGCCCTGTTTCTCCAGAGCCCTGTATTATTCTATAACATTAGTCCTTCATTATGACAAGCATCCACTAGATTTTCATGTTAGGCTTTAGGGTACAATAAAAACGCAAGGTAAAGTCATGGTGTATTTGAATGCCAGCCCTACTGTAGATTCTCATGGTTTCCCACTTATTTTCATGATTTTATGGCCATTATATATTTGTACTGTTGACCTTTAATATTACTTGTGACTTTAGAAGTATCTCCAAAAACTAAAGTGTTCCACTCAATATCGCAATATCAGAGTTTGGAGGAGACATGGGGTATTCAGACCTCAAGCCGAACATTTATGAGTGGACCTTTAAGAATAGTTGGGCTTAGATAGGCCCAAACTTTAATCATAATATAAACATGGTAAGAAGAATAGTGTAAGCCAGGAACAGAGTTATGAATGAGTAGGATGTGTTGTGGGACAAGCAAAAGATGAGTCCTTTAAGCCAAGTGCCTGCTTAAGAGGGACTGGAAGTAGAATTAGATGAGCTGTGAATGTCCAGACAGGTTTATGGGACCATCTCTGGTTTGTCTGCTGTAGATCTCCTCTGTGTCTTTGCCAACCATGCCCCACCTGCAACTGTTCCTGTCTTACCTGAGTGTCAGGACACCATGGGCCTCCATGTACTTGCATATACTGTCCATCTAACAGGAGTTTGTTCAATCAAACTCCTGTTAATCCTTCCAAACTCATTTTATATGCTCTGTCTTCTGTGAAAATTTTTCATAATGTTCTTTTTAAAATTGACTATTCTCTCTCTTTTTTTCCATCTCTTCACTCTGTACATACCTCTATTATAGACCAAATTAATCTGTTTTGCAATAAATCATTCACATAGGCATCTATCCATTACACCGTTGGCTTACTGAGAGCAATCCCTGTTCTATTCAGCATCATATTCCTGGTGTCTAACATGAAAAAAGTTGTTACAGATTAAATTAATGATTGAAACAATTGATAACATCCTTTGTTCTCAGATTGAACAGGAAGAAATTGCAATTGCTTTGTTAAATAAATTTCTTTGAAATGTCTTTCAATATGGATATGAACTTAAACTTGTTATTAATGTAAGCCTGTATAAAGTATAACCAGAAAATGAAAACTGGCAACGTTTGACATGCAATGATATTTATATCGTTTTTAACATTTTTAGCAAAGATAACAGGAGTTTTAAAAATGTATAACCGACTCTATTAACTTCCTTATTAGTTTATCAAGTGTATTATTTTTAGACCAGCATTTCAACAGGGATGAGAAATTATTTGACTTCATGTTAACTGAGGGTAGAATCATAATAAAGCTAACTCCATTCCAATAGTAACTTCCTCCATATGAGTAAGAAAAAAAAAATAAGGAAAATAATTCTTAAGGTTTTATTTTATAATAATTATTATATTTATTTCAATTAATTTTGTCCAACACTCGAGACCTGAATTCATCATGAACTATTAAAAAGTGTGTGTTTGTGTATGTGTGTTTGTGTCTATGTTGTATCCATGAAAGGACCCTACTATTAATCTGAATTGGGAAAGGTGGATAATGTGTATGTTAAAATGTGCTGTGAGTTTGAGCTGCTTTAAAAAAAAAAATAGAGACAAAACCAACCAAACCAAAAAAAGCTCTCTAAGTCAATAAATAAAACCCTAATCACATGACCCTTGAAATGTTATCTGAAATTTATTTTGGTATCTGTATGTCACTCAGAGGAGGACTTTAAATGGTTTAATTTAAAAAGTTATTATTGAATTGTACCGTTTCAACAGGAAAGACTACCGAATTCACTAAAATAGTTTTTGTGTTTTTTTTTTAACACTCTTCACTCTTCTTTATTACTTATCTGACGTCATCATTTACACTGGAGTCAATAGGTACTAACTAGGTAGAGTTGTGTTTTTTTCTTATTTGAATGGGATTTTTTGTGTGTGTGAATTTTAACATATATACATAACAGTGATAACTTTCAAAGTAAGATTTCACAAGTAGTTAGAAAGCAAATTTGAAAGAATGTCATGGGTCACAGTTCCACAACTTCAGCCATTTCCATTGTTGTAAAATGTAACATACCTCCAGAAAGGTGTCATCTCTTGATGCACAGCACAACAAGCAGTCATATAGGTAATTTCAAAAATTGTGATGGGTTACAGTTCCACAGTTTCAGTTCTTTCCTTATTATGCAATACAACGTATATACAGAAGAAAATCTTCAAGGCACAATTCAACAAGCAGCTATAGAGCAAATCCCAAGGGATGCTATAGGCTACAGTTCCACCATGTCATTTACCTCCTTTCAGCCATTCCAACACCCGACATCCAAAAAAATATATATAATTATATAAAGTTTCATTATTCATAGACCTTTATTAAATCTTACCTTCTTTGTTGCTACCCCTTCCTCTCACTTAATCTCTTTCTCCATCCTCAGGGGTATCTAGGCTGTGAGCACCCTAGCTTGTTCATATTGAAAGTGGTTGTCAACAGCATGTGGAAGGGGCTGCATCTGTTAATTGATCTTAAAGAGGCTGTTGCCTCTGGGCTTTAGGACTTGTCTGGTATAGGAACACTCTGGTGGATTTGAGTTTCTGAAAGATAAAACTTAGTGAGTGCATCTTTTATAGAATCTCAGGTAGGGACCTAGGTATTTGGGGCACGCTTTTGGTAAGGGCATGGCATACTGTGGCCATTTGGGATATCTAGCTGGAACTTATGTAAGAGAAACCTCCACAATAGCCTCTCAGTTCTATTTGGGATCTCGCAGCCACTATGAACTCAGCTTGTTACCTTTCTTTTTTTTTTTTCCCCTGTACCTTTTAGTCAAGTAGGCATTTTCAATCCCTCCTGGCAGGCTCATTCCTGGGAATCATGTCCCACGTCACCAGGGAGATTCACTCCCCTGGGAGTCATGTCCATCATGGGGGGTGGGGGAGAGGAGGTTAATGAATTTATTTGCCAAGTTGGGCTTCAAGAGAGAAAGGCCACATCTGAACAGCAAAAGAGGTTCCCTGGAGGTGCCTCTCAGGCATAATTATAGGAGGGCTCAGCCTCCTATTTACAACCGTAAATTTCACAACAGCAAGCCTCAAGTCTAGGGCTTGATATATTAAGTAGTGGGTTCCTAACTTCACTTAATATATATTCTAACCCAAGATAAACAGCCAATTTCTTACATTATCTTCACTTAGTTTAACAATCATCACCATTCTCAACTTTAAACAATTATCATAACATAATACATACCAGAACTCTTACCAGCTGCTAATTATTCATCCCTAGTATTAGTATAGATTGGTAAGATATTCCTATCAAATGCAGTCATTAATACATAATGGGTAGTTTTTCCATACCACTTTGTTGTTAACCCTCTACACCAGTGTGACACCTTATAAGTGTATCATGCTAACACTTATTTAGGTTTGTGGTGCTACTCTGTGGGTTGCATGCCTTTAAACAACTATTTATGAACATTTTCACCTTCAATGAACCATTGATACTTATAATCCCATTAACGAACCATAGTCACACCTGACCATTCCCATACCATTATATTCACCCTCATTGTCATATCTGTACATATTAGATTATCATTCCCCCTTCATTAGCTTCTGACTATCTTTAGGTCCCCTGTATTCTAAATTATAAGACACTTAATTTTACATTTTTCACAGAGTTCATATTAGTGGTAACAAATGATATCTCTCCTTTTGTGTCTGGCTTATTTCACTCAGCATCATGTCTTCAAGGTTCATCCATGTTGTCATATGTTTCACGACCTCATTCCTTCTTACTGCCGCGTAGTATTCCATCATGTGTATATACCACATTTTGTTTATCCACTCATCTGCTGAAAGACATTTGGATTGTTTCCATCTCTTGGCAATTGTGAATAATGCCACTATGAACATTGGTGTGCAAATATCTGTTTGTTTCACTACTTTCAGATCTTCTGGGTATATACTGAGAAGTGAAATTGCTGGATCATAGGGTAACTTGATATTTAGTTTTCTGAGAAACCAACAAACTGTCTTCTAGAGTGACTATACAGTCCCACCAGCAATGAATAAGGGTTCCAATTTCAATACAGCCTCTCCAGCATTTGTAGTTTCCTGTTTGTTTAATGGCAGCCATTCTTACTGGTATGGGATGATATCTCATTGTGGTCTTAATTTGCTTCTCCCTAGTAGCTAGTGAAGATGAACATTTTTTCATGTGTTTTTTAGACAGATGTATTTCCTCTTCAGAGAAATGTCTTTTAATATATTTGCCTGTTTTATAATTGGACTATTTGTACTATTATTATTGAGTTGTACAATATCTTTATATATGCAAGATATCAGTCTCTTGTTGGGTACATGGTTTTCCATTGAGTTGGCTGCCTCTTCACCTTTTTGACAAATTCCTTTGAGGTACAGAAGGTTTTAATTTTGAGGAGTTCCCATTTATCTGTTTTTTCTTTCGTTGCTTGTGCTTTGGGTGTAAGGTCTAAGAAGCAACTTCCTAATACTTGGTCTTGAAGATGTTTCTTCTAGGAGTTTTATGGTACTGTCTCTTATATTTAGGTCTTTGATCCACTTTGAGTTAATTTTTGTATAGGGTGTGAGGTAGGGGTCCTCTTTCATTCTTTTGGATATGGATATCCAGTTCTCTAAGCCCCATTTGTTGAAGGGACTGTTATGTCCCTGTTCAGTGGACTTGGGGACCTTATCACAAATCAGTCAACTGTAGATCTGGCGATCTAATTCCAAATTCTCAATTCAATTCCATTGATCAATATGTCTATCTTTGTACAAATACCATGCTCTTTTGACTACTGTGGCTTTATCATAGGCTGCAAAGTCAAGAGAGTAAGTCCTCCTACTTTGTTTTTCTTTTCTAGAATGTTTTTAGCAATTCGAGTCATCTTTCCCTTCCAAATAAATTTGATAACTAGCTTTTCCAAGTCTGCAAAGCAGGTTGATGGAATTGTGATTGGAATTGCATTGAATCTGTAGATCAGTTTGGGTAGGATGGGCATCTTAACAACATTTAGCCTTCCTATCCATGAACAAGGACTATCTTTCCATCTCTTTAAGTCCCGTTTTATTTCTTTTTGCGAAGTTATGTAATTTTCTGTATAGAGATCTTTTACATCCTTGGTTAAGTTTATTCCTGGGTTCTTGATTTTTTAGTTGCTATTGAGAATGGAATATTTTTCTTGAGTGTCTCTTCAGTTAGGCCATTTCTAGTGTAATGGAACATTACAGACTTATGTGCATTAATCTTGTATCCCTCCACTCTCCTAAATTTATTAGCGCAAGTAGCTGTGTCGTCAATTTCTCAGGGTTTTCCAAATATAAGATCACATCATCTGCAAATAATGACAGTTTTACTTCTTCCTTTCCAATTTGGATGCCTTTCATTTCTTTGTCTTGCCAGATTGCTCTGGCTAGAACTTCCAGCACGATGCTGAATAACAGTGGTGACAGTAGGTATCATTGTCTCATTCCTGATCTTAAAGGAAAGGCTTTCAGTCTCTCACCATTGAGTACATGCTGGCTGTGGGTTTTTCATATATATCCTTTATCATATTGAGGAAGTTTCCTTCAATTCCTACCTTTTGAAGTGTTTTTAATCAAAAAGGATGCTGAATTTTTTCAGATGCTTTTTCCACATCTATTGAGATGATCATTTGATTTTTCCCTTTTGATTTGTTAATGTATTGTATTACATTGATTGATTTTCTTATGTTGAACTACCCTTGCATGCCTGGAATGAACCCCACTTGATCATGGTGTATAATTTTTTTAATGTGTCTTTGGGTTCGATTTGCAAGCATTTTGTTGAGAATTTTTGCATCTATATTCATTAGGGAGTTTGGCCTGTAGTTTTCCTTTCTTGTAGCATCTTTATCTGGTTTTGGTAAGAGAGTAATACTGGTTTCATAAAATGAGTTAGGTAGTGTTCCATTTTCTTAATTTTTTGAAAGAGTTTAAGTAGGATTAGTGTCATTTCTTTTTGGAAAGTGGTAGAATTCCCCCTTTGAAGCAATCTGGCTATGAGCTTTTATTTGTAGGAAGCTTTTTGATGACTGATTGGATCTCTTTTCTTCTAAGTTGGTTCTGTTTCTTCTCTGGTCAGTCTAGGTGGTTCATGTGTTACCAGGAAATTATCCAATTCCTCTAAATTATGTAGTTCATTGGCATATAGTTGTTCATAGTATCCTCTTATGTTTTGTTTTGTTTTTTAATTTTTCAGGATCCACAGTAATGTCTCTACTCTCATATATTATATTATTTGGGTCTTCTGTCTTTTTGACCTTGTCAGACTAGCCTAAGGGTTTGTCAACCTTGTTGATCATCTCAAAGAACCAACTTTTGGTTTTATATATGCTCTCTATTATTTTTTTGTTCTCCATATCATGTATTTCTGCTTTAATCCTTGTTATTTCTTTTCTTCTACTTCCTTTAGGATCATTTTCTAGCTTCTTCAGTTCCATTAGTTCTTTAATTTTAGCTCTTTCTTCTTTTTTAATGTATGCATTTAGAGCTATAAATTTCCCCCTCAGTACCGCCTTCACTGCATCCCATAAATTTTGATATGTTGTATTCTTGTTTTTATTTGTCTCTATATATTTAGCAGTTTCTCTTGCAATTTCTTCTTTCACCCTTTTTTTTTAGGAGTGTGTTGTTTAACCTCCAGATATTTGTAAATGGTTCTAGATCTTTGGTGGCTATTGACTTCTGCTTGCATTCCATTGTGGACAGAGATGTGTTTTGAATAATTTCAATCTTTTTAAATTTATTGAGGCTTGTTTTTTGCCCCAGCATATGATGTATCCTGGTAAAAGTCCCATGAGCACTAAATAAGAATGTATATCCTGGTATTTTAGGATGTAATACTCTATATATGTCTGTTAAGTCTTAATTTGTTTGTCACATTGTTTAGGTTATCAGTTTCCTTATTGGTCCTCTTTATGGTTGATCTATCTATAGGAGAGAATGATGTATTGAAGTCTCCCACAGTTGTTGTGGAAACATCTGTTGCTTCCTTCAATTTTGCCAATGTTTGTCTCATGTACTTTGGAGCACCTTGACTGGGTGCATAAACATTTATAATTGTTATTTCTTCTTGTTGAATTGTCCCTTTTATTGGTATATAGTGTCTTTCTTTATCACTTACGACATCCTTGCACTTAAAGTCTATTTTATCAGAAATTAGTATTTCTACCCCTGCTTTCTTGGCTGTAGCTTGCATGGAGTATTTTTTCCATCCTTTCCCATTCAATTTTTTTTTGTGTAGCTGGGTCTAAGATGAGTCTCTTGTAAACAACATATTGATGGTTCATATTTTTTAATCCACTCTGCCAGTCTATATCTTTTAATTGGGAAGTTTAGTCCATTCGCGTTCAATGTCAGTACTGTGAAGGCAGTTCTTGAATCAGCCATCTTATCCTTTGGTTTTTATTTGTCAGATGTATTTTCTCCCCTCTCTCTTTATTTCCTTTAAGGTACCTTTACTAAAACTCTTCAGTTATGTGTTCTTCTCCAGACCTCTCTCTCCTTTCTTTTTTTCTCAGCCAGTCAAGCTACCTTTAGTATTTCTTGTAGGACAGGTCTCTTGTTAGCAAATTATCTCAGCATTTATTTGTCTGTGAAAGTTTTAAGCTCTCCCTCAATTTTGAAGGAGAACATTGCTGGATAAAGTATTCTTGGTTGGAAATTTTTCTCTCTCAGAATTTTAAATATTCCATGCCACTGCCTTCTCACCTCCATGGTGCCCACTGAGCAGTCAGTACTAAGTCTTATGTTGTTTCCCTTGTATGTGGTGAATCACGTCTCCCTTGCTGCTTTCAGAATTTTCTAATTCTCTTCAGCATTTGACAGTCTGATCAGAATATGTCTTGGAGTGCGTTTATTTGGAGTTCATTGGGCATCTTTGATTTGCATATTTATATTGTTTAGAAGAGTTGGGAAGTTTTCCCCAATAACGTCTTCAAATACTCTTCCTAGCCCTTTACTCTTTATTCCCCTTCAGGAACACCAATGAATTTTATATTTGTGCACTTCTTGTTGTTCATGAGTTCCCTGAGATCCATTTCAAATGTTTCAATTTTTTTCACCATTCATTCTTTTGTGCTTTCACTTTCCAATACCCTATCCTTGAGTTCACTAATTCTTTCCTCTTCCTGTTCAAATCTGGTGTTATGTGTCTCAAGAATCTTTTTAATTTGATCAAGAGTATTTTTTATTTCCATTAGATATGCTATTTTTTAAATGTACTCTTTCAAATTCTTCTTTATGCTCTTCTAGGGTCTTCTTCATGTCCTTTATATCCTGAACTATGATATTGACATTTGCATATACTTCTTTGATTAATTGCTCCAAGTTTGGTATCTCCTCTGGCTTTTTAATTTGGACGTTTGGGTTATCCATATCTTCTAGCTTCTTCATATGCTTTATAATTTTCTGTTGTTTTTGGCCTCTTAGCATTGGCTTATCTTGACAGGGTTTTTTTTTAAGGATATGCAGGCTTATTTGAACATTTATCTATAATTTGGAAGAGCTACAGCTTTGTGGAGTGCACT
The DNA here is from genome assembly GCF_015220235.1 of Choloepus didactylus. Classification (NCBI taxonomy): domain Eukaryota; kingdom Metazoa; phylum Chordata; class Mammalia; order Pilosa; family Megalonychidae; genus Choloepus; species Choloepus didactylus. Next base: position 24,530,015 of record NC_051308.1, read on the forward strand.
TTTCCTAACCTACCAGCAGATGGCATCCTGAACCACCTCTTACCTTCAAGGCAGTTCTCCCCAACTTCATCTGTGCAGTGAGTAGGGGTCCAAACTATGGGAAGGTCCAATCAGTGCACCAATTTTCCATGTGCACTGGGGACCACCAGCCCTGTGGTTGGGGGGGGGGGGCAGGCATGCCCTGCACAGTTTGGCAGGGAGTCTGCTCCAGGACACATGGTCCCAGCCATTCCTGGAGCTGCAGGTGGAGTACTCTGAGGCTGCGCAGCTGCCTCACATTCCAGCTCAAATGTCCCACAGTCCCTCTCTGCCATGAGCCCACAGGTCCCTGGGATTGAGGAAGTGCTCCTGGCACTTCCATGCGGCAACCTGGCCCTTAGGCTGTGCACACCACGGTCTTCCATGGAGGAAGAATGGACACTGTCACAAGCCCGCTGTATCCCAAATTCCCTCAAGAAAGCTCTTGGCCATGGGGCTGTGAAGGTTTGTCTCCCAGTTGGCTGCAAAGATGGCTGCACTGGGCATGGAAAGCTAATCCATTCCACTATCATCCACCTTCTCCAATGGCCAGTCCCAGGATCAGGGGCTCCTGGCTATGGGTTTGTGAAGGGTTATCACCCACACCAGTACTGAGGAGGGTGCCCGGGGCATGGAAGGTCACTCCCCTTCCATCATCAGCTGGCTCCAGCCACCCATTCCCCAGCAGCGTTCCAGGATGAACACTCACCCATCGATAAATGCAGCCTCTCAGTTTCTCCAAGTGCACACTCACCATGGGTGTAGAAGTTCCTGCCTAGCCAGTGGAACCCTGGGACTGCTGTTGTGGAGCACTTTCTGTCCTTTATCTAGTGTTTTTCATGGAGGAGAATTTTGCTCTCTCTCTCCTAATCCACCAACTTGGATCCTCAGGTAGAGTTTTAAGTAGCACAAATTATCTCAAGTGACTCAGCTTTCATGAATGGCTGTAGATAGGAGTGGAGACATAAAGCTAATAAACCTACTCTAAGAGAGGGAAGTGGATCTTGACAGTGCTCTAGTTTTCAATACATGAGCAATTTTAGACTGACATGCTTCAAGCAAAAGGGGCAATGTTTGAACTATATATCAAGAATATTCACCCAGCTGTGTAAGTAGAAATGTAATGGGGTAATGTAGGTATTATCACATTATTAAAGCTTTGATATGCTCAAGTAGGTAAAGCAATACAGCAAGAATAATGGGTTATTGAAAGAAGGGGAATTTTCATTATTCCCAAAGGTGACACTTGACAAAATACCAGGTTGTTTCTTAACTTTTTCATTTTTTATTTTATTTCTTGGAAGATTAAGCTGTCTTGTTCACACTGTCTAACATTCTTTTTAGCTGAAGTCCTTAACATTTGTATGTTGAAATTTAATAACTAATGACTTCCATTTACTGAGCTTATAAGTGTGTATGGGGTTTCCCCTGCCACATCATCATTTGACCTTCACAACGGCTCTGCACAGTAAGCATTATATTCTTTTTACAAATGAGATGTATAATGTGTGGTGTACTCTAATGATTCACATGCATACTTATATAATCTAAATTAGTAACATTCATTTCAAAATGCTCCATAAGAAAATCAGCCTCACCACTCTAACACAGACACCTAAATATGGAAGTATATAATATTTTATATGTGGAATTAGAAATTGCCATTAATTTTGACAATATAACATGCATAAAATTTTAAGTCATGCTTATTTAATATCCTGAAGAACAAATAGCTTATAAAATTATAATTAAGGATTTCCCCTTAAATAATTCTTCAGTAACTGATATGAATAAAAATGAGTATCTGCATATATTTGAGACACTTCCTCAGTAGCAGATACAAGCAGATTGTCTTTAAGGAGAATAGATTAGTCATTTTTATGATTGGACAAATTAACTATGAAAATCAAATAATAATTTAACCTGTTTTCTTATGTCTTATTTCTTTCACTTTAATGGTGAGTGTAAATGCCATGGAATCAGTGTGCACGTCATGTAGCTGATGGATTCCACACAGTGAAGACTGAATTACTTGGTTTCAACAAGTGCTTCCTGTATGCCAGGAACCATGCTAGATGCTTTCATATTAACTCTCCTTTCAACATAAATTAGTCAAAAAGAATTTTGTTGATTCACCTCATATTTTGCTTATCCCAGTAGTTGACATTTTTCCTGGGGTTTTACTGTCTCATCGGTGTGCACCCCACTGTGCCATTTACCCAGACATTAGTGTAGGAACACATAAGCCCAGGCAGCTGAGACAGTTTTGAAGAACTAATGGTTTTGTAACTGGCATTTTAGTAAAGAAGGTAATTGCAATATTTTGAAGTCATTTGAAAGTTGAGGGAATTAAATTATCTGAAAAGAAATCATGTTTAAATTACTTACTTCAGTTTGAATAATTGAAGCAAAAAAACTCAGGTTTTTTATTTAATTGAAATTTATTCATTAAATAAATATTTATTGACCACCTACTATGTAGTATGCCCTGAGGCAGTGAACAAAATAGATAAAATCCTTGTCCTTGTGGAGTTTACATTTCCAGGTAACTGGTGGATAGAGACTGGGAATGGGAATGATGGGAATAGAAGATACACACACACACACACACACACACACACACACACACACATAGTTTTAAATACACATATATGAAAGTAATGTATATGGAAGTAGTAATGATTCTAATTTTATAGCAAAAAACAAATTCTTGTGTTCTACTTTCTCTAAAGTATAATTTTAGATTTCAAAGTTTGAAATTTTTATTCACCAAAACATCATCTTTTGATCATTTCCAGAAATGAAAACTTTAATAAATCATCTTTGTCTTTGTTTAAAATTGGTTTATGTGTTTCCTATTTTATTTTCATTATTCATTCTAATAATATTTGTAGGTGTTCTAGAATGTAAAGGAAAAATATCCAAGACTGTTTTGTACATCATCAGATTGCACTAAGATTTGGTTATGGGGACTTATGGGAGCTAGAAAAGCTGAACAGTTTAAGACCTAAAAGGGAAAAAATTGTAACCATTACGCCAAAGGAAGAGAAGCAAATCCCAAACTTTTGTGTTTTTTTACCTGAATTTTAAAACCTGTCAGTGATGAAGCATGGATTTTTATTATCTAATCACATCAGAGTTGGTTGTGGACCCAGACTTGTTGATTCATGTACACTGCTTAATTAGAAATATCATATGTGATTGGGCTTAGAGCTTGTGACAAAAGGAACAATTCAAAAATTAGAAAAATAATATGCCAGCCATGCACTGTACTGAACATTGCACTGAATTTTCCAACTAGAAATTGAAATAATCTTTCTTAGTGATTTTTGAACATAATATAATTAGTTCTTTATTAATCTAAGCAAGTAAGGAGGTATCAAATGCTGTTTACTTAGTTTGCAATGATAGATAAATTAACTCATTCCTCTTAGAGCAAATGAAAAGTATAAGTATATACATACATTTTTTTTTAAGTTCACCTTCTTACCGTGTAGTACAAATTCATGCTTGAACATTTACCTACTTCTTAGGTTCTTTTTTTTTTTTAATTAAATTCAGATTTATTGAAATACATTCACACACCATACAATCATCCATGGTATACAATCCACTGTCCACAGTATGATAACATAGTTATGCGTTCATCACCACAATGTATCTCTGAACATTTTCCTTACATCAGAAAGAACCAGAACAAGAATAAAAAATAAAAGTGAAAAAAGAACACCCAAATCATCCCCCCATCCCACCCCATTTCTCCTTTAGTTTTTATCCCCATTTTTCTACTCATCCGTACACTAGATAAAGGGGGTGTGATCCACAAGGTCTTCACAATCACACTGTCACCCCTTGTAATCTACATTATTATATAATTGTCTTCAGGAGTCCAGACTGCTGGGTTGGAGTTTGGTAGTTTCAGGTATTTACTTCTAGCTATTCCAATACATTAAAACCTAAGAGGTGTTATCTATATAGTGCATAAGAATGTCCACCAGAGTGACCTCTCGACTCCATTTTAAATCTCTCAGCCACTGAAACTATTTCGTCTCATTTTGCATCCCCCTTTTGGTCAAGAAGATACTCTCAGTCCCACGATGCCGGGTCCACATTCATCCCCGGGAGTCATATCCTGCATTGCCAGGGAGATTTACACCCCTGGGAGTCAGGTCCCACGTAGGGGGGAGGGCAGCGAGTTCACCTGTCAAGATGGCTCAGTTAGAGAGAGGGCCACATCTAAGCAACAAAGAGGTACTCAGGTGGAGACTCTTAGGCACCATTACATGCACGTTTAGACTCTCCTTTGTGGTAATGAGCTTCATAAGGGCAAGTCCCATGCTCGAGGGCTCAGCACATCAAACCTCCAGTCCCAATGTTTGTGACAACATCAACACCAGCCCAGGTGAGGATGTCCAATACATCTGCACCTTCCCCCAGATCCTCGGGGCTGGGGAGGGGGAGGCTGTAAATATATTTTTTATTATCTGCACAAATTACTCTGGGATGTGTCACTATTTCACTCCAGCCTATACTAACCTACCGTATCTCACTTCCTATTCAAAGTTCCATGCAATTGTGGTGTTTGAACAAATCAACTGTAGAGTTGTACCATTTAGAAAATTTAGATCCTTTACCAAATAGGTATCTGTTCCCTTGGTTTCATATGGAAGCTGAAGTTTTAAAACACAGTCAGTTTCAACCTTTACCCTTCGGCCTGGCTTGCCCTGGTCTTAACCAGACCTGCTTCATTCATATCACTAATTGAAGTCTGGGCTCTTTTTCAGCTTTTTTTTTTTTTTTTTTTTGACAGTGGCTGTATGCACTAATACTGGCATTCATATCTGCCGAGCTCTAGCTCTGAGTTTCAGGTGTCTCAGAGATATGCATTGTTCCAGAGACCAATCAGGTTATACGCTAGGGGATCAGCATCTCAAAGTTTAGAGATAGGCCTTACAATTCAGGGATAGAGTTAACTGCTGTAAGAGCTTACAATCTAGGGACTATTACAATTATTGTGTCCCCGTTAGGCTATGTTCTAAGATTCAATTCTGAGTTTACACATTGTAGTTAGTCCATATTGGTGAGGCATCATCCCTCTCACCATGTTTTCTCCAACACTTTTACTCCTATATATATATTTTCCTACAATTTTATAGAGTTATATTCGCATACCATACATTTATCCACAGTGTACAATCAGTTGTTCATGGTATCATCATAAAGTTGTACATTTATCACCACAATCAGCACTTGAACATACTGATTACTACAAGAAAAATTGTTTTTTTTTTTAGCAATAAGAAAAAAAATGATAAAAAGAAAAATAACATGTCATACAATACAATATACTAGTAAGGACAGCAAATAACACCGCTACCAAGAATCCCATATTCCTCCCCTATATCCCCCTCTCATATACATTTAGCATTGGCATATTGCCTTTGTTACTTTTAATGGAGGTATATTACAATGTTACTGTTGACCATAGACCAGTTTGCCTTGATTATGTTTTTTCCTGAATAGCATCCCCTTTTCAAATTTCTACATGGTTGACATTCATTTGCTTTCCCACATGCAAAACCACTTTTATATTTGTATATTTAGTAACAGTCATTGGCCATCCAGTTTTTGACACGTTATACAGTCCCAGTCTTTATCATCTATCTTTACCTCTGGTGTCATACATTCTCCTATCCCATCTCTTTCAGCTTTACTCACAGACATCTTTGTTCAGTGTACTTACAATACCGTGCTACCATCACACAGTATTATGCTATCTATTTCTGGATCTATGCAATCAATCCTAAACATTCTGTAGTCCTTCAGCATCAAATGGCTGGTCTCTGCCCTCTTTCTATCTCCTGGTCGCCTGTGTTGTCAGCTTTTATCTCCCAAAGTTTGTTCATTAATGTCTGTTCATATTAGTGAGACCATACAGAATCTGTCCTTTTGTTTCTGGCTAACTTCACTCAGCATAATGTCCTCAAGGTTCGTCCACATTCTTACACGATCCATGTCTTTGTTCTGTCTTACAGCTGCATAATATTCCATCATGTGCATATACCACAGTTTGTTTATCCACTCGTCCTTTAATGGACATTTGGGCTGTTTCCATCTCTTGGCAATTGTGAATAATGCTGCGATAAACATTGGTGTACAAATGTCTGTTTGTGTCTTAAGTTTCAGTTCCTCTGAGTATATACCTAGCAATGGAATAGCTGGGTCATATGGCAAATGTATATTTAGCTTCCTGAGGAACCTCCATACTGTCTTCCAGAGTGGTTGCACCATTCTACATTCCCACCAACAGTGAATAAGTGTGCCCCTTTCTCCACATCCTCTCCAGCACTTGTCATTTTCTGTTTTTTGGATAATGACCATTCTGATAGGTGTGAGATGATATCTCATTGTGGTTTTGATTTGCATTTCCTTAATAGCCAGTGAAGTTGAGCATTTTTTTCATATGTTTTTGAGCCATTTGTATTTCCTCTTCAGAAAAATGTCTGTTCATGTCTTTTGCCCCTTTTTTAATTGGATTGTTTGTCTTTCTGTTATTGAGATGCAGGATTCCTTAATATATTTGGGATATTAAACCCTTATCTGATATGATATCTCCCATTGTGTAGGTTGCCTTTTTACTTTTCTGACAAAGTCCTTTGATGTACAAAAGTGTTTAATTTTGAGGAGATCCCATTTGTCTATTTGTTCTTTGGTTGCTCGTGCCTTAGGTATGAGGTCTAAGAAACCACCTCCTATCACAAGATCTTTAAGATATTGCTCTACATTTTCTTCTAAGAGTTTTATGGTCTTGGTGCTAATGTTTAGGTCTTTGATCCACTTTGAGTTAATTTTGGTATAAGGTGTGAGATGGACATCCTCTTTCATTCTTTTGGAAATGGATATCCAGTTCTCCAAACACCATTTATTGAACAGGCTGCTCTTTCCCAGTTGCTTCAGCTTCACTGCCTTATCAAAGATCAGTTGTCCGTAGATGCGAGGGTCTACTTCTGAACACTCAGTTCGATTCCATTGATCTGTATATCTGTCCTTATGCCAGTACCATGCAGTTTTGAACACTGTAGCTTTGTAATATGCTTCAAAGTCGGGTAGTGTGAGACCTCCCACTTCATTGCTCTTTCTCAAGATATTTTTGGCTATTTGGGGCACCTTACCATTCCAAATAAATTTAGTTATTGGTTTTTCTATTTCTGTAAAGTAAGTTGTCGGGATTTGAATTGGTATTGCATTGAATCTGTAAATCAGTTTAGGTAAAATTGCCATCTTAACTATATTTAGTCTTCCAATCCATGAACATGGTATGTTCTTCCATTTTTTCAGGTCTTGTTCAATTTCTTTTAGCAGTTTCTTATAGTTTTCTATGTAAAGGTCTTTTGTGTCCTTGGTTAAGTTTATTCCTAAATACTTGATTCTTTTGGTTGCTATTGTAAATGGGATTTTTTTCTTGATTTCTTCCTCTTGTTGCACATTACTTGTGTATAGGAACACTACAGATTTTTGCTTGTTGATCTTGCAGCCTGCTACTTTGCTGTATTCATTGACTAGTTCTAGTCGCTTTGCTGTAGATTTTTCTGGATTTCCTACATATAGAATCACGTCATCTGCAAATAGTGAAAGTTTTACTTCTTCCTCTCCAATTTGGATGCCTTTTATTTCTTTTTCTTGCCTAATTGCTCTAGCTAGAACTTCCAGCACAATGTTGGATAACAATGGTGATAGTGGGCATCCCTGTCTTGTTCCTGATCTTAGAGGAAAAGCTTTCAGTCTCTCCCCATTGAATGTGATGTTAGCTGTGGGTTTTTCATATATTGCCTTTATCATATTGAAAAAGTTCCCTTCTATTCCTATCCTTTGAAGTGTTTTCATCAGGAAAGGATGTTGAATTTTGTCAAATGCCTTTTCTGCATCAATTGAGATGATCATGTGGTTCTTCTGCTTTGATTTATTGATGTGGTGTATTACATTAATTGATTTTCTTGTGTTGAACCAGCCTTGCATACCTGGAATAAATCCCACCTGGTCGTGGTGTATAATTCTTTTAATGTGCTGCTGGATTTGATTTGCGAGTATTTTGTTGAGGATTTTTGCGTCTATATTCATTAAAGAGATTGGTCTATAATTTTCTCTTTTTTTTTGTAGTATCTTTGTCTGGTTTTGGTATTAGGGTGATGTTGGCTTCATAGAAAGAGTTAGGTAGCTTTCCCTCTTCAATTTTTTGAAGAGTTTGAGCAGGATAGGTACTAATTTGTTCCTGAATTCTTGGTAGAATTCACATGTGAAACCATCTGGTCCTGGGCTTTTCCTTTTTGGGAGCTTTTTGATGACTGACTCAGTCTCTTTACTTGTGATTGGTTTGTTGAAGTCATCTATTTCTTCTTGAGTTAATGTTGGTTGTTTATGCTTTTCTAGGAAGTTGTCCATTTCATCTAAGTTGTCTAGTTTATTAGCATATAGTTGCTCATAGTATCTTCTCATTATCTCCTTAATTTCTGCAGGGTTGGTAGTTATATTTCCTTTCCCATTTCTGATTGCATTTATTTGCATCTGCTCTCTCTCTCTTTTTTTTTTTTTTTTTTTTGTTAGCCTAGCCAGTGGTCCATCGATTTTATTGATTTTCTCAAAGAACTGACTTCTGGTTTTGTTGATTCTCTCTATTGTTTTCCTCTATTGCATTTATTTCTGCTCTAATCTTTGTTATTTCTTCCCTTCTGCTTGCTTTGGGGTTAGTTTGCTATTCTTTCTCTAATTCCTCCAGGTGAGCAGTTAACTCTTCAATTTTTGCTCTCTCTTCTCTTTTAATATAGGCATTTAGGGCAATAAATCTCCCTCTCAGCACTGCCTTTGCTGCATCTCATAAGTTTTGATAAGTTGTGTTTTCATTGTCATTTACCTCGAGGTATTTACTAATTTCTCTTGTAATTTCTTCCTTTACCCACTGGTTTTCTAAGAGGGTGTTGTTGAGCCTCCACATGTTTGTGAATTTTATGACCTTCTGCCTTTTATTTATTTCCAACTTCATTCCATTGTGGTCTGAGAAAGTTGTTTTGTATAATATCAATATTTTTAAATTTGTTGAGACTTGCTTTGTGACCCAACATGTGGTCTATCGTATAGAATATTCCATGAGCACTTGAGAAAAAAGTATATCCTGCTGTTGTTGAATGTAGTGTTCTATAAATGTCTGTCAAGTCTAGTTCATTTATCATAGAATTCAACATGTCTGTTTCTTTAGTGATCCTCTTTCTAGATGTTCTATCCATTGATGAGAGTGGTGTATTGAAGTCTCCAACTATTATTGTAGAGGTATCGATTTCTCCTTTCAGTGATCGTAGTGTTTGCCTCATGAATTTTGGGGCATTCTGGCTTGTTGCATAAATATTTATGATTGTTATGCTTTCTTGATGAATTCACCCTTTTATTAATATATAGTGTCCTTCTTTGTCTCTTTTAATTGTTTTTCTTTTGAAGTCTAACTTGTCTGATATTAATATAGCTCCTCCTGCTTTTTTCTGGTTGTTGTTTGCATGAAATATCTTTTTCCAACCTTTCACTTTCAGTCTATGTTTGTCCTTGTGTCTAAGGTGAGTTTCTTGTAGACAGCATATACATGGGTCCTGTTTTTTAATCCATTCTGCCAGTCTGTGTCTTTTTATTGGGGAGTTTAATCCGTTTACGTTTAGTGTTATTACTGTAAGGGCAGTACTTTCTACTACCATTTTGTTTTTTGCAATTTATATGTCATATCTTATTTTTTCCTCTCCTTTTACCTTTCCTGATAATCTTCATTTCTGCACTCTTCTCCAACTCTCTCTCTCCTGTCTTTTCCTATCAGCCTGTAGCACTCCCTTTAGTATTTCTTGTAGTGCTGGTCTCTTATTCACAAACTCTCTCAGTGTCTGTTTGTCTGAAAATGTTTTAATCTCTCCGTCATTTTTGAAGGAAAGTTTTGCTGGATATAGAATTCTTGGTTGGCAGTTTTTCTCTTTCAGTATCTTAAAAATATCATGCCCCTGTCTTCTTGCCTCCATGGTTTCTGCAGAGAAATCTGTACATAGTCTTATAGACTTTCCCTTGTATGTGATGGATCGCTTTTCTCTTGCTGCTTTCAGAATCCTCTCTTTTTCTTTGACATTGGACAATCTGACCAGTAAGTGTCTTGGAGTAAGCCTATTGGGATCTATTGTATTTGGGGTATGTTGTACTTCTTGAATCTCTAATTTTCTGTCTTTTATAAGAGTTGGGAAATTTTCAGTGAATATGTATTCTGTTACTCTTTCTGCCCCTTTCCCCCTCTCTTCTCCTTCTGGGATACCTATAACATGTATATTTGTGCGTTTCATGTTGTCACTCAGCTCCTTAAGACCCTGCTCATATTTTTCCATTTTTTTCACCATCTGTTCTTTTGTGTGTATGAATTCGAATGACCTCTCTTCCAGTTCACTGATCCTTTCTTCTGCCTGTTCAAATCTACTGTTGTGTCCCTCCATTGTGTTTTTCACCTCCTCCATTGTGGCCTTCATTCCCATGAGTTCTGCCATTTGTTTTTTTAAGTTTATGAATTCTTCTTATGGTCATCCAGTGTCTTCTTTATATCCTTCAGCTCTTTTGCTATATCTTACTTAATTTCATTGAATTTATTTAGCATTAGTTGCCTCCACTCCTGTGTCTCAGCTGAGCTATTAGTTTGTTCCTTTGGCTGGTCCATGTTTTCGTGTTTCCTGGTGTGGCTTGTTATCTTAAGTTGTCTAGGCATCTGATTTTCTTGATTAGTTTATTTTGGAGCTTGTTTTCTATCTTTTACCTAGTGGTTTTCTTGTTGGTTGGCTTTGTTCTCTGGTCTCTGTTATTCAGTTCAACTTATTCTAGACCTCTAACTTAGGTTCTATTTAGTTGATCAGAATTTTTCCCCTCTTCTTTTTTCTGTTTCTTGCTCTGCCTCTGTGTAACCTTTTTTGTGAGTGGGTCTCCTCAGATATGGTCGACCCTAGTCATATTTTCCCAGTCTAGTGAGGCCCAGGTCTCATTGGGAGGGTATGGAGTTTTCCTGAGAATGAGACCCTCCTATGAGGCCTTTAGAATTGGTGCTTTTCCTCTCCTGTCCAGCAGGTGGCGCTTGCCAGCCCACAGCTCCCCCATGAGTATAAGGAGGTATGGAGACTTGAGTTCTCCTGGTGACTCTGATCCTGTGGGGCACGTGGCTGACTGAAGCCGGAATCTGAATTCCAGCCCCTGGGGTCTGAGTTCCCAGAAGGAGGACTGCCAGTTGAGCTGGACCTCCCTCCACTCTCCCAATCCTCAGAACTCCAGTTTTCTCTCATGGGCACTATTCCCTTCTCCCCTCTCCTCTTTGGGGCCTGTCCAGGTAGATTCCTTGGTCAGCCTGAGTTGCCAATTAAAGACGGGGTGGGGGCCTTCAGTAGTGAATACGGAACTCAAAGACACTGTGGGTACTCTGTCTCCCCCCAAGCCCAGCCTAATCCCTCAACCTGGGCTTTCCGATAGAAAATAACCACATATATTACTTTTAGATTAAAAAAAAAAAAAAGAAAAGAAAAACAAGAAAAAGACAAAAGAAAAAAAAAAAAAGTCTCTTTTAAAAGTCTTTCCCCAGCCTGGAAGTTCTGTCAGTGTCATAATAGAGCATTTAAAGATATGCTTTGGGCTATTGTCTGATAATTACTCTCCAACAGCTTCAGTTCCACCCCTGTGGGGGGCTATTGAAATGCAAAAATAAGGGATCAGTGAGAAGCCAGAAGGGACAAAATGTAGGGGGAAAAAAAATGGCTTTTTTGGAGTCTGGGAATGGGTGCCCGCTTTTACGTGCCCCCACTTCTCAGAGCCCAGCCCTTCTTTAGCACCCCAGCTCCCAAAATTAGTTAATTAATTTGTTAATTAATTCTGCAGTTGAGGCTGGGTTGAGCCTCCCTTCTTGCCCTCAGCAGATCGCTGTTTTTTGGTTTTTTTCCCCCCCCCCTTTCAGGGAGCCAGCAGCAAGACAGTCTGTGAGGTCTGGGTGGGGAGGGGCGCCAGACCCCTGGTCTGGGGAACTTACAATGTTCGCTGCGATCTCAGCTTTTCCTCCAATTCCAAACTTGTGTCCAGTGTGTGACTGGTTACTGGAGACCCCGAAAACACTGTTTCATATAGTTCTTGGGTAATTGACAGCTGCTGTAGGGAGAGATGAAATTCTGCTCCTCACCACTCCGCCATCTTGCCCCACCCTCTTAGGTTCTTAAATATATGATTTTAGTGATTTTCCCAAATGAAATTTAATTATCTTTTATTCCATTGCTGTAAAAATGAGTACTTGATATACAAATGAACTTCAAAAGATTTTGGCCTCATTATTTATAATTCACATTTTTTTTTAATTTTAAATTTTAAAACCCAGATTTTTTGAAGTATAGCCAAAGGATAATGGTTAAGGCTTTTTGATGATGGGTCAACACAGTGTTGGGATGGTGGAGCACAAATAGTGTCTCAATGTTGGTATTGGCTTTTTTCCTTCTATTCCGCATAAGGAGTAAAAATAAAAAAATTTCTGGCAAAGTAAATATTATTGGCAAAGTAAGAATCATTGAGTCCCCCGAGTAAGTACTGTCAGTCAGGAAAGTGCAGCACCCTAAAAATTGTGAAATTAAATATCCATTCAGGGTCTAATTACTCCTAATATTAAAGTTATTAAAAATACATGAAACAGGATGTAGTAATGGCAGACACCTGCTGATGCTGGAGATTACCCACACCTTTCTGCTAGAGAGGTACATCAGATAAGTTGCAAGTTAGAAATGCTATGAGTCTATAGCAAGGAAAAAAAAATTATATCTAAAGCATTTTAGGTTATTTGTTTATTTCAGCTTTATTATTTGCTCCCCCTGAAAAATTAGCACAAAGCAGGGCACATAGGAGGAAGCATATTAATGTTAGTTGAATTGAATGGAATCCAATCAAATTGAATTGCACTAAGCGGAATTGGATTGAATGATGCTCCTATTTATTAATTTCTTTGAGAGGTTAGTTACAAGCTTAGAATATATTATTAAATAATCTTTTTGCTTTAAAAAAATAACTGGATCATGGGCTTTAATCTCATTCTGGCCTTTGTGCCCAGGGCTAGGAGACTCTTAAGGGTTGTATTGAGTAAGGTAAAGAGTACTCAAGCCCAAGAGGGAGTCATCTTCCTTTGTTCTGATTCTCTGGTTGCCTGCAAATGATAAAGGCAACTGATTGCTTTGCTCCTGACAGGCAATCCTCTGTGTTCAGCAATCTGCCAAACAAAATTAGTCTGTCTACCTGAGTTTTCTCTGTGTTGTTCAAACGTCAGGGGATAACCTATGAATCAATCATACAATCAATTTTGTAGATTGCTGTTCCAGGTTGCTAATGCTGTCATTACGCAAAATACCAGAAATGGATAGGCTTTTATAAAGGGGATTTATTAGGTCACAAATTTACAGTTCTGAGGCCATAAAAGTGTCCATACTAAGGCATCAACTAGAGGGTACCTTCACTGAAGAATGGCCTATGGCGTCTGGAACACCTCTGTCAGCCGGGAAGGCACGTGGCTGGTGTCTACTGGTCCTTTACTCCTGGGTTGTGTTTCAAAATGACTTTCTCCAAAATGTCTCTGGGCTTCCTCTTGTAGCTTAGCATCTCCAAACATCCTTCTGTCTGCATCGCCAAGCATCTCCAAGCATCAGCGTGCGTCTGGGTCTGCTTCTAGCATCTCTGTCAGCTCCCAAGCATCTCTTATAGGACTCCAGTGATTTAATTAAGATCCACTCTGAATGGGAGGGACCACACCTTCATGGAAATAGCTAATCAAAATGTTTCACCTGCATTTGGGTGAGTCACATCTCCACAGAAACAACGTAATCCAAATACCCCACAGGACTGGATTAAAACATGGCTCTTGGAGGACATAATACATCCTAACCGGCACAATTGTCATCAACATTTTAAATGAAATAGAATAAAATGAAAATAGTGTATTATATCTTTTTTATGAAATTTTCATTTCATTTGTGCATGTATATATGTGTGTTCTGGGTCACCGTGTAAATTGTCATTCTTATTAAGGGTCACAGTCAAAAAGGTTAGAAAACCACAGTTTTTGATCCAGTCCATCTCATTCTTCTGAGTCCTTGTCTTCTTAAGTTAATTTTTCATTTGAATCCCATACTTTTTCAAAATCTTCATCTTCATTTACTCTTTTTGTCAGCTTAGCTCTGCAGGTTTCTTGGTATCTCCATTTTTGTATCCACATAGTGCTCACTGGTAGAATGTGCCCACTAAATATTTGCTGTTTGAAATAATGAATAAATGGTATTCTATAAGCAGTAAAAATTGTATAACTGCAGTGTCAATTTATTTTTTAATCCCACCCCCTTCATCTTTCCTTAAACCCTATTGTGACTAGTACATTAGTTATCCCATTAGACTTTCTGAATCATTTTCTAAGCCCTCTTGCCTCTGTCATGATAATGAGTGACCAATTCAGGGGATTCTATTACTAAATAACTTTTGAAACTATCCCTTTCTCTGCCTTGCCATGACTACTGTTCATTCCTGTGGTTTTACTCCAAGACTATTGGATCTAACTTTTTAATGAACTGACTCCAGCATTATTCCCTTCCAGTATGTCCTTTCCCTTGCCATAAGAGGTCTTTTCTAACAAACAAATCTGTATATTTTACTCTGTATAAATATCCTACATTGCTACACTCCCTTTGCATTGAGATTAAAATCCTAGAAACATTTGAATTAGAATGAAAGGTCCTACAATATCTGATTTCAAAAAATTCTAATTCATATCCGGTCATGCCCTCTCACACACCTGATATTTGACCTGGGTCACCATTCTCAACAATCAAACAAACAAACAAAAAAAGCCCTTTTTTTGTTTGTTGGCCCTTGGACCAGCCCATATTCTTCTTTTGGCCTTCCCTTTCTCTTCTGCCTGTCAAATGCCTGCTCACCCGTTATACTGGTCAAAAATTTTTGCCTCTGAGTCACCTGAGTCAGCTCCTCTGCTGTTACTTACTTATTATTTAGGAACTGAAATAATTTACTGTCTATATATTTATATCCCTGCCCCTAATTAGACTCTGAGATCCTCTTGCATTTATATTGCCAATTCTCCTTGTAACCCTAGATTGGACCTGTCATAGTTCCCAGCTCTTGGAGGATGCTCAGTTAAGAGTGTGCAGAGTGAATTCTTGTACCAGGAACATCTAGGACATCTACTAGTCTTCCTCTATCCATATGGACTTCCTTATTCCCACTTCTTACCACTGATATAGATTCTTGCTAGACTTATGATATGACACAAAATGGTATGCACAACATACCATACTATCAATTTTCCTTATCTTAAGTCTTTTTCATCTTAGTAAAAGGCTCATCTTTCCCAGGAGCTCGTGGCAAAAGCCTACATATTGCTCTTTAATTTTCATTTTCCCCCATTCTCTACATTCAATTAAAGAGTAAATTTTATTGAATCAGTATCTGAAGCACATCCTCAACCTACCCTCTTTCTTCCCACCCTCCCAGTACCATTCTCGTCCTAGTCCTGACTACTATAGTTGTCGTGCACCTGCTCTTCCTACTACCACTCTTGCACCTTCCTTGATCACTTCTGCATGGAGCAACCCATACGAAATTTTAAGACCATAAATCTGACCATGTTAGCCTTTACTTAAAATCCTTCAGTGCCTTTCAGAATAACACAATAAAATCCAAACTCTTCTAAGGCCAACAGGGCCATGTATGACCAAGCCCCGCATGGCATCCCGCCTTCGTCTCCTACCACCTCTTCTCACATTATGCATTTACCACACCAGCTTCTTCCTGCTCTCACAACTTCAGATGCTCTCGCCTCCCTTTTATTCAGTGGAAGTATTATATGCTCTCAGAGGCTTGCCTGCCTACCTAGAGTGAAAAGAGCTCTCCAGTCACTTTCAAACAGACCTCCACCTTTAGTTTTCTTCATGGCACATATTATCTCTTAATTATTTACTTATTCCAAATGGGTTCACAGAATCTTGGTTTTTATACTGACGGTGATCCAAGTTCAAGGAAAGAGGCAAAAAAGTTCACTGAAAAAATTGTGTTTTGTGACTTTTAATTAAAGGAAGGTAGGTATAGTGAGCTGGGGGGTCTCTATTTGTGGTTAAATATGTGCAGGAAGCTAAGTACACATTTGACAAGAGGCTATTTGTAGGAGGCTAATTTTGAATGGAAACAAATAGTTGTGAAAGATGAGGAAATCCTGCTTGAAAAAAAGTGCGGCAGGATCACATCAAATAAGAGTGTTAGAGTAATTTACTATTCTAGGAAATCCAGCAGCTGGTTTATCTAAAGCATTCCTCTTTTTCATGAGCACTGGAAAAAGGACAGGAAATGGTTCAAAAACACATTGACTTTAACAGATTTCTCTAAAAGTTTAACAGCATAAAGCAATTTTCTGAAGCTCAATTCTTATACTTTTGGGGGACTTTTTAAAATGAAAAAAAAAAGAAACTTAAAAAAAAGAAAATAAATAAAATGAAACTGCATCTATTTCTAACTTTAGTTGGTTGGAAGTTATACTAGAATGAAGAATTCCAAATTGCAGGAAGATAATGGGAAATAAATTTCTGCTTATGTCATTCATTTAAAGTATACTATGTTGAACATATCACTTAGAATTAGTTTTACAGAATAATATTTAAGCTAAAATTGAAAAAATAATTCAGAAACCTAATGTAAAGTAAAAACTTACCAAATTTTATAAAACTGCACTTAATTGTTCTAAATAAGGAGATAGTAAGACAACATTAGAAACTTGAAAAGGTACATCACGAAAAGATACAAGAACTAGTATAGACAAAGAAATCATACTTAAATTGCACAATTTAAAAATATATCTAGAGGGAACCTAGAAGTAACAAAAATTCATTGCTGATTGGAATTTTAACCTTTGTCTTGCTCTAGATTCATTAAAGAGATACAGCTATGCAAGAAGAAATGTGAACATTTTCTAAGAGGTATACTACTACTCAAACAATATTCTTCTTGATTCTACACTATTTTGGTTAGGAGGAAAAAAAATAAAATGCTCACATTAGTTTCTTATTACCACTTTTTCAAATTACCAAAAACGTGATGGCTTGAAACAACAGACATTCTGTTCTTCCACAGTTCTGGAAGCCAGAAGTCTGCAGAGTGTCAGTAAACAGGACCCTGCTCCCTCCAGAGACGTGCTCGGGAGAATCGATTCTTTGTCTCTTCCAGTTCCGGATGGCTGCCGGCATTCCTCGGCTTGTGGCCAGATCCCTCCAGTCTTCACGTCACCTTCTCTGTGTGTGTGTAGTCAGATGTCCCTCTGGTGATGGCATTTAGGGCCCATCTGGATAATCCCACACCATGTCCCCATCTCAACAACCTAATTTAATCACATCTGAAAAGACCCCTTTTTTCCCCCAAATAAGGTAATATTACAGGTACCAGGGATTGAGACCTGATATCTTTGGGGCCATTACTCAGCCCATGAAATGCTGTAACATGTTGTATACTATTCTCTAAAGGCTTTAAATCTAATGGTGTTTGTGGAATATATTGGAATGCAAGTGTTAACTAGAGTTGTTAGTTTAATTGAACTTATCAAAGCTACCATAGTAGCAATAGTCCAGGATAGAAGGTATTTTGGGTGAAAAAAATTAGATTGTACCTAAATGACTTTGGACTCCAAATACTTTATTTGGTCTCAATATAGAGATCATAGTATAGAAACTCTAATGTTCTATGCTAATTAAATGCTGCAGAAATCACTTTTTAAATGTTTCAGTAAAAATCAATTTGTTTTTCTTTTAGAAATTTCTATTACAAGGTTTTTTGTTATATTTTGCTTAAACTGTCCTTGATATGTATATTAGAAATACAATGGAATACTGGCTATTGGCATCTGTCAAGTTCCACAATTAAGTGAATTATTCTTCTTGTTTGGGAATGATAATTTTTCTCACATTCAGGTAATTTGTTAACACTATAGAGAAATTAAGAAGATAAAGTAACAGCTCTGATCTGGCTCTGTTTTATAGTATGCCCAACCGAGAAAATGAAATTTGTTTTAAAAACTACTTGGGCAAAACACTGTTTTCTTTCCAAGTTTCTTTAATTTTGATTTGGCAGCATGTCTGCGAGAGCAGACCAAGCTATAGATATTAATATGAATCCGGAGATTATGTCATTGTTTCTGGTATTATGTTAATCAGCTTAAGTGAATTACCAATGTCCAGAAAGACATTACTCACTTTGGAATGCATTCCACTAGCAATTTATCATGGTAATAAGAGGTAGAAAAGGCATATTAGTTCCTTAAGGGGCAGCAATTATACCTGCTAATGGAGAGGGAAACTGTAGTTATTAAAACCCATTATGTATTTTGTGTCAGAGTTGTTCATCTTTACTTAGAAGCCTAATTTCAGTTCTTTTTTATTCAGACTCTTCTGTTTATGTTGATTTTGTTTGAAGAATTATTTGGACTCAGGTTAATTATTTACTTTTTATCCTGAATTGAAGTTAAATTCTATGGGATATTAATTCCTGGTGGAGTATGATGATTTCTCCTAGGAATATAGATATGAAGGGAATTTTGAAGAGATTTCCATGCTTCCATGACCACCTTTCATGGAGAGATGCCTTCACTCTAGTGTGGAATTTGGGGGTCTTCAAAGCATTACCAGGCACCCACAGCTAAATGGAATGGTAGATCCAATAACAGAGAAAAAGCCCTAAGAAGATGCCCTAAAAACTCAACTTTCTCCCAATTAAAATATGATTCCTTCCACTAACCACAAATGCATCCTGGCTCCAGTGTATTCACAATAACTGATTCACAAATTTTGTGCAAAATTATACCAAATTTATATGGAGTTAGATTAACTGGATCTGGATCTTCTGTAGTCTGAAATGACTGGCTTATGCTAAGAAAAATAACTCTTTATTTGAATGACTGAATGAAATGATTGTAGATTCTATAAGTCTTTCAGGAATTTAAGATTAAGCCTTTGCCAAAATTTTATGATTGCCCTCTCCCATCAGTAAACAAAGTTGGAATATCCTATCAAAGAAATGCTTAAGAATGACTATTAGGGAGAATTTAGCCAGCCTATAACCTCGTTAAAACTGATAGCCTCTCTTTTCTCTCAAATTTCCAAAAACAACTTGATAAAATCCTCTGTGCGATGCAGTTAAAACTTCCTCAGTACAATGCAGATGTACAGAGAAAATACATTTCCCTCATTTTGGCTCTAAACTGCTGGTAAGAGGGAAAACTTTTTTTTAACTTTTAGATTTATTGCGTTTAAAACTTATTTTGATGTAATAATTTGAAGGCTGCCTTAAGTACCACTCATTCTCTAGGGGAAAGGTCAGTCTGGAGCCACCCTAGGGGACAAGCTTGCTTCTGGGTGTGGAGGCAAGGGTATGTCCCCCATTGCGTCTGAGATATATGATGCATGTCATTGGGTACAAGGGCCTTCCATTGGCTTCATTTGACCCCAGGATGCTGTCCACACTTGTCTGTTGGGTTGAAGGATGAAATTTAGATAAGTGGTAACAGAGAGGCTGGTGTGTTTGGGCTTGGTCAGAGCCTGGTGGCTCTCTCTGACTGATTGTACCTCTCCTTTGGCACCTGCCGGTGGGATCTGTCTAGAACTCCGTAAGGTCTGTGCTTTGATTCACTCCGCTCACCTGAACTCACACTCTGTAGTCCCTTTGCCCCTCCTGTGACAGTCTGCTCTGGCTAATGTGCAGCCAACCTCTCAGCCACTTTGGATTCCTCTCCACCTCACAAGAACTGAGGAAGTCCAAGCAGTGTAAACTTCAAGGTCTCTGTCACCCAGTCATGTTGGGCAACTAAGCTTACTTTCGTATGGCTGTACCCCAGGTTTGTGAGGACAGCCTCTGGGGCAGCCTCCTTCCAGAGTCCCAACTGGGTGAGAGGGGCAGAAGCCTCTCTCTGCCTTTGGGGATTTGCTTTCTTCTTTAACCTCATCTCCCATTCCAAGGAAAAAGCCCAGGGAAGGAAACATAGGTCCATGGATCACTTACCGTTCTTTCCTTCTCTCCTTTATCTTTGGCCTCCCTTCTTCCACCATTCCCCAGGACTCACAAAAGGACAGTTATTCCTAGATCATATATTTATTATTCTGGGTATGTTTTAGGTTTAAAAACAAACAAGGAAAGATCAGATGGTGCTTCACTAAAATGTAAAGGTCAGCAGTGCCTGCTCTCCCTGGTGTGAGGGAGTGATAAACGCTCCTGCTCTCCCTCGTGTGATAGATGTAGAAAATCTCCTCCATTTACTTGCTTCGTGTTGGTTACTAACATCAAATGGCATAGTGGTTTGTGAATGGCCAATTTGTTGATGTACTCAAGTATAGATTAATGCTTTCAGATTATTTTTATTTGCTTGAGGCTGAGCATTGGTTATGTCCATTGTTTCAAGTAATTGACCACAGAAGATGCCTTCCAAGTAAAAATGATGAAATGATGCAGGATATTCACTAAATCATATAATCTGTTAGAAAATATGAGGTAGTCTTATGTTAAATAATCTCTGGAGAGAAGTAAGTTACTTAGAGGTTGCCTTGGTAAATTGTGCACATTTATTTAGATCATCTGAACCAGTAGTTTTAAGATAGCGGAAAGATATTTCCAATCATTTCTCATCTAGAGAATTACTTGCAAACAAAACAAATAATAATAAGTAAACTAAAACTCCCTTTTCTATGAAATTAGGAGATACCAATTATTCAGGGAAAATGGAAGGAGAAGCAGGTGCTTGATTAAATACAGAGGCTCACGTCAAAGTCTGCAGGGTGGACTTTGAGACATCTGCCCAGCCCCAGATGTCCATAGACAACTGACTGATATGGGGATGCTGGGAAATCTTTCTCTGGATAAACTGGATATACCCAGAGAAAAGACCTAACACAATGACAACTAAGGAGCCATCAGTTAAAATTCTGTCTGAGCCTCTAATCTCCCTACCATGAAATGGACAAACCCCAGCTATGTGACAGACCTTCCAATCAGCTTGTTAGAGCCCTGCAAGTAAATAAAAACAGTCAAGGACCACCAGCTATTTGAGGGAAGCCCTAATATAACCATTCCAGAAGGTTAGTGAAGAGGAAATTGGGATGGAAAGGGGGAGGGAGGAATTTAACAAAGAAATAATACAAGAATATTGCTCAGAGCTAAAGGACATGAGTCTCTAGATTGAAAGGCACACAAACTGTCCAGCACTTTAATTTAATTAAGTTCCATGCTGAGGTACACCATGGTGAAATTTCAGAGCACCTTGGACTCCTAGTCTTTTGGGTGTAAAGCAATCTTAGAGCCATGTCCTCCCTTGAAACCTCATTGCCTGTTTTTAGGATGGCTAGGTCATGACAAGGTCTACCACCAGCTGTCTCTTGCTCCCGGAGTAATAATCCCTGAGGCCCCTGTGTCCTTGTACCATGTCAAAACACTGCTTTCAGCTGTTTTTGCTCTTATGGCGATTTTTGTCTCCCACATTTAGTTAATCTTTCTTGCCCTTGTCAGGGCAATCCCCATCCATCAAAGAAGTCTCCAATATATCAAACTTTGAAGAAAAGCAGTCAGAGCTCCAGTTCCTTTTCTCTTAGAAGTAGCTTTTGCACTTATACTTCTATGCAAATAGAAATATAAGCATTGGGCATTTGCATATTTCTTCCTAACAGAATTCAACCTCTTGATACTGTGGAACTTATTGGAGCAGGGTGGACTTTTTTGACTCCTTCTACCTAGCCCTGACTCAGCCAGTATGTCTTTTCAACTTTATAACCATTAAGTTATAAAATTACCATGCAACAGATACCATGGTAAGTAATTTATGTGTAATATCCAAATAATCTTCATTAGCATTCATGAGCTACAGGAGGTTCATATGAGTTGCACCATAGGACTTACTTGTGTCCACTAGAATCCAGATGCAGGTGCTAGGAGGAAATGCTTTTTACCCATGATGATTTTGGGTGCATTGGATTTTTATAGTGACGACTGCAGAGTTTCTGAACCGCACTGAAAAAATGGAGAAGAGATTCCAATGTAAAATTTTTTCAAGGATTCTCTCATCTTCAGGCATTTAGGTGGAAAACAGATAATGCTCATTTTCTGCATGAAGCTGAGAAGCTTGATTCGTAATTTTTAGACTGTAAGTAAATTTTTATCAGAAATGTGACATTGATAAAGGTAATATTGCATGAGATTTCCTAATTCATTGTAATCATGCTTCGACATAATTTATGTTTTCCACCCAGTGTCCATCATAGTTAATAATCATCAGCAAAGAGCAGATCATTAGGCTTATATTTGTCTTCATTGCTGTTTTAAACCAGTTTATTTAAATAATAGCTTCTGCTTCCATTAGGTAACATATTTCAACTCTCTTTTCGCAAGGATTACTGGATTTTTGTACATCATTTTGACATAATGATGTTTCCTGGTCCTATAGTTAAGTAAATAGTGACCACTAATGCCAGTCCTTAAAGGATGTGATCTGGGGTGAATATTTATATAATATAATTTATCTTTCAGATAACAAATAAAATCATGTTATTAAGGATTTCACAAAACATTTCAAAGTAAAAACAAATAATGAATAATTTACATATAGCTCTCCCTGCCTGTGATTATTTATTCACATCCATCTTAGAATTTAGCTTTCAGTTCCAACACTCTTTAAAACTTTCTTACTTTTTGCTTTACTTAGTGGGTATTGATTATCCTCATATTTTCTCCCAAGCTTCCAAGAGTTATTTGGCATTTGGGGGACTTTGACTTGACCCTGTGTTCCTATAGGCATATATGGCACAAATGGCCCCTAACTTCTCTGCCATTCCATGCTCCTTTCCATAAGGCTTGTCTTCTTTTCCAGCATTCTTTTCCTCCTGCCATTTAGTGCCAATTCTTATCCAATGTTTGCTTCCCCTTTTCTACCTCTGATCCCTTCTGCCATTCAATGCTTACGCTGATTAACTAACCTATCGTTTTTACTGAGAGCCTTCTGTATTATGAAAATCAAAGTGATGAGGATGCTGACTAATATAATATTTTGTTGAAATATAGTCAAGGACAGATACTCTGGAAAAAGTTCCTTTGGTTATTTAACATTAATGCCTCCCAAGGTCAAAGCCATGACCTGCTGTGTCCCCTGAAATTCTCTTCCTTAATTCATGTTCTTTTTGGATCTGCTACTAAAGCTCTTTGATGATTTTCTACATGGGATAGAGTTACTGAAATAAGAAAAAAATATTAAATGCACATAGTCTATATTAAACACAAACAAAAATAAACTTACAGAGCCCCATACAATAATGTGTTGGACATCCCCGTAGACCATGCTTTTTATCCCCCATTACTTCCATCTGCTGGTAGCTATTCTGGCCAAAGTCTCTTTTAGCTGGCTCCCAGGCCCCAAATGAAATCTGTTCACTCTATATACATCTTGTTCTTTCCCAAACAATACTGGGTTTTGCTCACAGCATTTCTCTGAGTTAAAAATCCCCAATTTTGTAAGTATATTAATCTTATTCTTTTAAATTCAGATTTCTGAACTCACAGTTTCCATGTAACTTTTTCCCCTTAGCTTCTTCTGGACCTTGTCTTCCACACTAGGTCCCCCTATCACACTTCAGAAAGGCTTCTAGTCAGTTAAGTATTTAGTTAGTTGTGAAGGTTGGATCTGATCTCTTATCTCTTTGTCTGCTGCTCTTTGCAGAGTACAGTTATGAAACTAATATTCTCATATCTAAAAGCAATCCACACTAACTTCCCTGACAGTTGAAAATTAGTCCTTTATCTACACGCAATTATTTCTTGCCCTATTTTAGTTTATTCTCAGCAAAGGGGCCAAAGTGATCCTTGTAAAATATAAACTGGCGCATGCTACTTCTCTGCCCAAATTCCAGCTGTGTCTCCCCATTTCACTCCGGGTAAAAGCCAAAGTCTTTACAGAGCTCTGAAGGCTGACATGATTTGGATGTCCATTTCCTATCTGTCCTCCTCTCCCACTTCTGCCTTTCACTTCTCTCCAGCTTTCCCATCCTGCTGGTCTTCATCCATGCCATGTCTGCTTTCACCTCAGGGCCCTTGCTCCAGCTCTCGGCCTCCAGCACACTTCTCCCAGTTGTGCACTGGACCACTTCCCTCCCAGATCTCACCTGCTTAACGAGACCTACCTAGACTACCCTACTTAAAAGAACACCTCCCTCCCCTTCCTCCCCATCCCAGGCACTTTTCCCAACAGGTTTGACTAACTCTACTTTTTTTTTTTTTTTTTTTGGTTATATTCCTTATCACTGTCTGACATACTTTGTAATTTACTTTTTTACTGGTTTTACAATTTCTTGTCTTTGTTCATTCACCATGCCATAATTCAAGTTCAATGAGGGCAAGATTTTCGTTTGCTTTTTATTTTTATTTTCTATTATTACTATTATACTGTAATTATTAATTTGACCTGGAACAGTGCCTGGCATATTAAATGTTCAAAAATTATTTGTTGAATGGAATAATTAATCTTACCCAATTGATGATCTGGCCTTGATGTTATCTGATATGATGAAAAGCGTCGTTCCAGAATTTATTAATGCTGATTTTATAGTGGCAGAAACTAGGCCTGGATTCTGATGCAAAATAAATGTCAATATAATGGAATCCTTTAAATCTCATATATCCTAAAATAAGGGCTAAAGGACCTAAATTAAGGAGACCAAGTTTTTGTTTTGTTTTTGTTTCCCAACTGGCATATCTTTATATGTGTGCTTAAGTTTCTCCTTCTGTAAAAAGAGATTGGTTTCTCTTTTCAGTTGCGTAGCCTAAAGAGGTGTTTATGGCTATTGCTTACACCTCCATTTGACCAAAATCCTCAGCCTATTGTGAATGGAGAGAGAAAAATTGCCAGTCTTAATAAAGGACAGGGACAACCAAGATACTCTGTATTATTTTATTCCAAATATCCTCCAAGAATCCCGGAGCAGGAACCAGAGTATTCATTTGACTTATTGTGTGTCTAAATCCATTGCATGTCACCAAAGTGCTGCTAGAGAAACTAGAATACCTTTGAGAGCAATTTAGCTTCACTTCATGCCCTGGACATCTGGTTAATTCTGATTCCTGATTTAGGCCCCTGTTCACTAGATGTAGGTCTGAACCAGAGGGTCCTGAATGCTTTGTGGGGGTGTCTTGCAAAGCAGACACTGTTTTCCTCAAAGTTTCTAGATCAGAGATTTACTATTCCATGCTTGACAACTAGAAGCTATGCTGTTGATTCCATTCTAGGGGTTTGGAAGACCAGGGAATATCAGAGTCAGAGAGGTTCCTGGCATATCCAGGAAGGCCTCCTGTCCAACACAGACAGCTCTAGTCAGCGCATGCTACAGGGAGCCAGCCATCCACCCAATCCTTGAGTGGGACAAATGTGCAATGACATGCAGGATCTTGAAAACCCATGTTTGCTGTTGCACAGGGTTTTCTATCTTTAAGTTTGTGAGGCTGGAACCAATAAAAGTCATGGGATTTCCCAACCTTTCTCCTCCAACTCCACCCTGGCTTCCCAGGGATCATAGTTAATGGCATGTGTAAATGAAATTATAGTGGTTATGTGGTGTGGTTGAGGTTATTCAAAAAGTGACATCAAGAGAGCATGAGAATGAGTCCTATTGTAAAGTGAGATTGAAGGAAGCAGCTGGCAAGCAGTTTGATTCATGTTGAGTAAATATGAACATTCACCATTTCTGCACAGCTACTATGGGTTACAAGTATTTTGTCGCAGCAAAGAGATCAACAGCCCCTCTGTATGTCACTCTGAAAAACGCACATTGTGCAACGCAGACACAAACAAAGCCCTTCTCAGTAATGGTTAAATGCATAAAGATTTTAGCTTTAAAACTGTTCTACTTATTTTTCCATATAAAAATATTTCCAAAGGAGGAAAATTGCCCAAACAGTCCAGCATTCTCAAGGACATTTTTGAGGTATTTAAGGTAAAAGGAAAATATTGAAAATTTAGTGATTGTGTCTCTAGAATTTGTAAAGGACTGGAATCCAAAGGATTTCTGACTAGGTTCTGTTGTGTTCATCTTGTCTTGCCTTGCCTTTTCTTTCCTTCTTTCTTTTCTTTCCTTTTTTTCTTTTCTCTGTCTTCCTCTGCCTGCCCTTCTTTCCTTCCTTCCTTCCATCTTTATTCAATGTTAGCATTATAGTATGAAAATGAGAAATGCTTCATTATTGATTCAAATTCATTTTGAAAAAAAAGATAGTGGAAAACAAGCTGTTCAGAGAAAATACATAGTGAATGCAGTTCTCAGATCTGAGATAAGGATGGGTTAAACCTGTGAGGCAGTCTCTGTTGGGATTCACACATAACCTTCTCGTGCAAGTGGACAAAATGGCAAGTGTTTTTCCATCACGACCACATGTTTTATCCCCTCCCTTGCCTTGTAGTTACAGAATGATTGGTTATATAAATGTTTGCAATTTTGCAAGTGTTAACTATTGCTTCAGAGCACAAATTGCTTTATGTTTCATTGGTACCGAATCCTTTAATTTGGGTGTAGCATCCTAATGTTTTTTCAAAACAAAGGCACTACCATCTTGTCAGATTTACATATTGGTCACCATTTCCTGTATGCCTAAGTCATGCATTATTTTGAAGGAGGAGAGTGCTGTTTGCAGTCCTCTCTCTTATTCTTTCATAGGTGTTGCCTAAAGTGCCCATACAGGCATTCTGATCCCTTATGAGAATCATTAGACCTCTAGCAAAACCCTGCTCATGAAGGACATGACAGACTTATTGATGTGAAGGCGTGAATACCTGAGAGGACTTATGTCATTCTTCTCAAGGATATATTTATTTTTGTAATGGTCAGTGCTATAACCCTGAGGAAGGGAAAACTAATGTTTAGATTTTGAGAGTCTACAGTAGGCCAAGAAAATGAGATATTTTGTAAAGTGAGGCTCCCGAGAGCCCCTGAAGTCGTATCACGCAAATGGTTGTCTCTATAGACGACCAGCTAGGCCTGTTGGTACATTCCAGCCATTTACAGCTCCATCTGTGTGTACAATCATATTAAATAAATTCATGAACCTGTGCTATTCGACCTTGCAATTACTTGTCCAAGAAATGTGTTGCCTACTGTATGTTTATATGTGTGAATACATGTTTCTATTTACCAGAGGTATTTACTCAGTTTTACAGAGATAAACTATATATATTGCAGTTATGCTACGTTGTTCAGAAAAATCATTACCCAGTTGATCACGTGCCTTATTCATCTCATTTCATTCTTAATAATTTTGGATTATTTCTAAAAATCAAATCCATCAGTTAGGGTCAAGATTTACTATCGTGGTCAACATTTAAAAGACAACAGTGAAGAAACTGAAGGCAATTCCAAAAGAAATGTTTTATGTTTGAATCAAATGATATTGTGTTTGGCATTAGTGTATAACCCTTCCTATGTGATTAGAAAAAAAATGGATACCATTACCACAGGATTATGCCACTCATTAATCATTATCTTTTCAGATATTCCCAAACCCAGATGAATATCAAAATCACCTGAGGAGCATTTTGCAGTAAGAAATAACCAGGATCTCCCCAGAACCCTGAACCAGAACCTCCAGCTCTGCTTCCTGGAATGCTTTTTTTAAAATTGGTTCCCCAAGTGATTCATATACAGCTAGCCTAGCACCTATTGGTAGACCTTGGGGAAAGAACCATTAATTTACACAGTTGCCCCAGTTCAGAAACTTGGTGTAATCCTAGACTTTCTCATCTGCCTTCTATTAAGTAACTAGCTCCTACTAATTTTATGTCTTAACCATTTCACTGTCCGAGCACTACATTTATTAGCATCAATATCCCACTACTCCTCTTAAATATGGGAGTCTGGTTGTCTTATAGCATAATTTTAGCATTTATCAAATATTTGTTGAAGGAATGATGAAATTAATTACTGAAAGAATTGGAACATGTCATTTTCCAGAATTGTAGTTTCTCTTGGTGTTTTATATATTGTTTTAAATATCACCAGCCATAGCTAAGTATTTTCATTTGTGGCTTCTCTCAGTATCCCCAAAGGTAATTCATGTGAGGCTAGGGTTCTGAGGTTTAGATTTCAACACAGTAATTTTCACATTCATCCAGAAGTTCTTTCTTCTTGACAGAGAAGACAAAAATATATAAGTGTTAGAGGGTTTTCACTTTCTATTTTTCATCCAGTAACATAACTCCATTGGCCAAAGTCAGGCAGTACATTTGGGCTTTCTTACTTCAAGCAGGATTTTTCTTGCTTTCTTGTGGGCATTGTTCTTAGTGCCTTATATGTATCAACTCTTTTAAACTTCACAAGAACATTATGAGATAGGTAATTTATTATTAGCACCATTTTACAGCAGAGTAAAACAAAACCCACTTAAATTAAGCAATTTTCCAAGGATCCTACAGATATCTGAGTTGAGATTTGAACTTTGATAGTCTGGCTCCAAAGTCAGTATTCTTAACCACTACACCAGACAACCTCTTTGCTTAGTGGTCCTCATTTATGAATTAATGAAAGCTATCATGACAGACCTTGCTATGTCTGCTGACCTCCAGTTTTATTATAGTCAACATTTCCCTAGGTTACTAGTGTACCATTCTTAACAAAGAAAATAATTAAGTTAGTTTGACATATTCTGGTTTTACTCATTCTAACTGGTTCTTAGGGATTCCCCAGTAACTCATCATAATACTTGCTGTTGTGCCAATCCATTATAGAATCATTTCTGAAAAATCTTACACACATATTTGGAAATGGCCTTGCTTTTAGAGAATTGAGACATGTCATTTTGCATCCATCTCTTGGTAGTATGTAAACTCACTGAAGAATTCCTTATGCCTGCAGGTGGTTTGATTAATTACCTACACCTTCCTCTTTCACTACAAGAATTTGTGAATACACAGACAGCATTACTTCCCAAGTTTCTTGCACCTGGTCTTGTGCTTTACAGAAAGCACACACAAATCCACACACACACTCATTCTCTCTCAGACATACACAACATATTGTAAGTTAAAAACTAATTGTCCTAATGTATTCAGAGATTTATTATTGCTAGTTTCCATTTTTTCTTCTTTTAATCAAATTGTTAGTGTGTTGTTATCTAACAAGGAGGAAACTAAAATTCCTCCATTCTGTTCACACTTTTCAGCTATTTATATAATCTTCTGTCTTGGCAAAGAGTTTAGCCATTGTTTATTCCTTATTGGAAAGTCGCTGTTATTCTCACTCAAGAAAAGAAAAAACTGTTACGTGATTGATTTGTCATCTAGAATTTATCAAAACTACTGGTACAAACAGGTGTTTCTGATCTGATCTCCGTATCTATTCTCAGAATACCCACCAGTGTTCCTTGTTGTTATTTGTATGTGATTTTTGATGTGTAACTTTGCCCAATCATAAAATACTTAGATATAGTATGCAGTACATGCATTGTTGAAAAACAAGTCTTACACAGTTTTAACATGCAGACATTTTTAGGGTGTTTCTTCTAATTGGTTTTTAAGATTGGCACATTCTACAGTGTTGTAGACAAGGAATCTTTGTCTATAGGTTATTTGGCTAACTACATGTAGGCTATTTGGATCCTACGTAAGGTGTGCAGTACAGAGGAGTTGGCTGGGTCCCAAGGAGATAGACAGCTGGGATGGCATGACACCACCACAAGTGACAGGCTCCTTGATATGAACACATGCATGGAAACCATCACCCTTTCCACAGACTTCAAGCTACTACAAAGTTGCATTTAGTTAGCTTCTTTTTTTTAATCTTCTCAAGCTGACCCTTGGTGTTCATTTTAAATTTAGGATTTTTTAGCAGAAAGATAGAATATGAGCCATATATTACCAATATATAGATGCAGACCCTGCATTTTTATATGTATGGTTTTGTTCCTCAAATAATAATATTAAGAATGTGAAGAAGAAGCAGAATGAGAAGGAGGAAGAGGAAAGAGAAGGGAAGAAGAGGAAGAACGGGAGGGAGAGAAGGAAGATACATTGAGCACTTATAAAAAAGTGATCATAAATTTTGAAATATCCTTTCAAAGTAGATATTGTTATTGTTATTTTAAAGACTGGGAAATCAAGCTTAGAGGGTAAGGACTTGTCCAAACTCTCTTGGCTACTAAGTGGTGTGCCTGTTTGAATGTATTATGTCCCCAAAATGCCATTATCTTTGATGTAATCTTGTGTGGGCAGACATATCAGTGTTGATTAGATTGTGATTCTTTGAGTGTTTCCATGGAGATGTGACCCACCCAACTGTGGGCCCGCCCATTCAGCATGAGTCTTGATTAGTTCATCGGAGCCCTATAAAAGCTCAGACAGAAGGAGCGAGCTTGTTACAGCCAAGAGGAACACTTTGAAGGATGCACAGAAGCTGAGAGAGTAGCTGTAGATGAGAGACAGTTTGAAGATAGCCGTTGAAAGCAGACTCTTGCTCCAAAGAAGCTAAGAGAGGACATACACCCCAGGAGCAACTAAGAGTGACATTTTTAAGGAGCTGAAGTCTAGAGTGGAACGTCCTGGGAGAAAGCCATTTTGAAACCAGAACTTGGAGCAGATGCCAGCCACATGCCTTCCCAGCTAACAGAGGTTTTACAGACACCATTGGCCATCCTCCAAGTGAAGGTACCTGATTGTTGATGTGTTACCTTGGACACTTTATGGCCTTAAGACTATAATTGTGTAACCAAATAAACCCCCTTTATAAAAGCCAATCAATTTCTGGTGTTTTGTGATCTGGCAGCATTAACAAACTAGAACAAGTGGCAAAGCTAGTATTCAAATCCAGATCTGACAAACACCAATGCTCTTTCTTCTTAGGGATGTTACTGCTGAGATTAGCCTGGTGTATGTGTGTGTGTGCGTACATGTGTGCGTGCATGCGTAAAATGCATACAAGGTTTACATTCTATAATATTTATTATTGGGAACTTGCAAAGTTGAAATCCTGTGCTGGTCACCTTTTTGGTTCTGAGGTGATTAAGAATCAACAGTTAACTGAACAATTTACAATGACTAACCATATGTTGAGTAATTTATATGTGACCAGCACTATGCAAATGTGTTAAGTACATTATCTCATTTAATCCTCACAGTAATCCTAAAAGGTAGATGATAAACTGAAGTTTTGAAGATTGTTACTATGCCATTTCATAAATGGCAGAGCCAAAGCTGGATTTGAATTCCAGCTTTGCCACTTAATAGCTCTGCCACTTGAACCCAGGTTGACTGACTCTAAAACCTGGGTGTCTATTTTGAAAAGGAATTAGGAAAAAACTTTCATAATTTCAACTATTCTACAAATGATTTGTGATAGCTTTCTTTTTATCCTATTTCATGTCTGCCATAATGTTTAACAATAACATAAAGAATATATGTAAATATCCAATATTTGTAGGATTTTTAACCTAAACAGTCTGCTAATACATGACATATTTTAAGTAACTAAAACTTTTTTTTCCCCTGACTGCCTTTTTTTTAAATTCAGTTTTACGGAGATATATTCACATAGCATACAATCATCCATGGTGTACAATCAGCTGTTCACAGTACCATCATATAGTTGTGCATTAATCACCCCAATCTATTTTTGAACATTTTCCTTATACCAGAAAGAATCGGAATAAGAATAAAAAATAAAAATAAAAAAGAACACCCAAATCATCCCCCCATCCCACCCTATTTTTCATTTAGTTTTTGTCCCCATTTTTCTACTCATCCATCCATACACTGGATAAAGGGAGTGCAATCCACAAGGTTTTCATAATCACACTGTCATCCCTTGTAATCTACATTGTTATACAGTCATCTTAAAGAGTCAAGCCTACTGGGTTGGAGTTTGGTAGTTTCGGGTATTTACTTCTAACTGTTCCAATACAATAAAGGCTAAAATGTTTTATCTATATAGTGTGTAAGAATGTCTGCCAGAGTGACCTCTCGACTCCATTTGAAATCTCTCAGCCACTAAAACTTTATTTCGTTTCATTTTGCATCCCCCTTTTGGTCAAGAAGATGTTCTCAATCCCACGATGCTGGGTCCAGATTCATCCCTGGGAGTCATATCCTGCATTGCCAGGGAGATTTACATCCCCTGGGAGTCAGGTCCCATATAGGGGGGAGGGCAGTGAATAACTAAAATTTTTAAATGTGTTGTTAGAGGGCAAAGTGGAGCTAAGTTGTGTGCTGAGTAAAACCATAGTTTATGTACTGTAGACTTAGAATACTATGGAGTAGTACAAAGTTTGCCGAACTGCTAACCTTTATGATTTTTCTTGTTAACCATAGAACTTTGAAGTAAAGAAGAGGACTTTAACTGACCTTTAAGCTTAGAGAATTAGTAGGCTCTCAAACTATGTTCATGGTTAGTGTAGATCTCCCAAGTGCCAGAATGGTATATCCAGTATTTTAGTGTCTGGCACCCTTTGTGAGTACACAAAGGGTCTCAAAATCAAACACAACATATCCAACGCTCACCATGTAGTTTTCTCCCTTCCTCTCAAATTAATATCTCCAATGCCGTCCTAACCCACAGCACCATTTTCTCTCACTTGAATTATTGAAACAGCAACACAGCCAGTCTCTTAACTATGTCTCTCTACTCTAGATCATTCTTCACCCAACTCATGTGGTCTTTTCAGTGGGATCAAGCCATGAGTTCACTTTTATCTCTTCAGTGTCTTCCACTGTGATCAATCCAGTTGCTTTGGTTTGAACATAGGCACTCTGATGTGGACTCCAGAAAGCCACTCTCCCTCTTCTGTGCTATACCCCACCAGTCTGCACTTTGTTCAGTTTTCTGATGTGGTGCTCACTCAGACTTGTGCTGTGGCATGAGCTGGCGGACTGCTCTGGCTAACTCTTCCCATCATCATATAAAGTTCCCATACCATTCATTACTCACCATATTTTGGAGTCATTGATAGTTTAATATCTGTTTTCCCTGGAATGAACCTGTATGAATGTATGAATGAATGAACCATATGGGTAGCCCATATGTTAATATTGTTTGTGTATTTTTTATTAAAGATGCATATTTATTTGTATAAAACTGAATTATAAATTATTTTCTGAGTGTATTAAACACAGAACTAGTCAAATATATTATCAGTCTCAAAGTATGTTTATTAGGTGCTTACTAAATGCTAGACGTAAAAAAGAATACATTTATTCAACAAATATTCAGTAAATACCTCTATTTTGCCAGGTATTGTGCCATATATAACAGATGGAAGGCATAGTCTGTGTCTTCAAAGTTCTGAACAATTTAGTTGGGAAGACAGGACATAAAAACAAAGAGCTATGCTAATGTTGGTCAATTTAATACAGTGGTACTAGGTCTGAGAATGTATTCCTTCTGAATACTTCCTTAGCTAAGAACTGCTTTGAAAGTCATTTCACTAATTTTGACTTGCTTCTCTCTCTTTCTCCTCCTGCACACCCACTTTTCTGAGCAGAAATGTGAGATTTATTTAATATCCTTCATTTGGCATCATGACAGCATAAAGTCATCAGTGTAATCACCATAAGAGGACTTTGTTTTATTTTTTATCACCCAGCACATTTTTATTGTCAGAATAGTTACTAATCATTCATTTTTATTTACTCTAGCTGGGGAAGTTTAGCAAAAATCTTGTGACTATTTAGAAAAAATGCTTTAAATTATGGGTTCTCTCCTACCCTGCTGGCCAGTTCAACATGCCACAGCCTTAAACCTCCTGCATCCAGTAGATGAGGGCTTTGGTTATGGGCAAGGTCTGCTTCACCCCTTGCCAACTGGGGCCCCCTGATCCCGGAGCCCCTTTGCCTCCATCCAGACACATGCTCTATATCAGAATGTCAGGATTGATTGGAATAGTCATCCTTGGAGGCAGAAATAGAAAACAAGTAAAGATCCGGATGATTAGGGTCTATTATAAACTCTTGGACTCTTGATATTTTTAAAAAATAAATGTTTTATACATTTGTTAAAACTGAATTCAAATATTTGGTTGTGTATTTAATAGAATATATAAGAAGAGAGAGCTAGGATAAGAGTAAATAGTAAATAGACTTTTACAAAGCTGTGAATTCTCTGGAATTCTCTGGAGCTGATGGTGATGAATAAAACCTTGCCTTAAGACTAGAGCCAGGGAGACTTGGGATTAGAGAGATGCTTGTTCCCATTTAGATCATTGGTCATATCTGGATCATTAGTTTACAGATTTAGCCAGCTATAAGTGCCAAGTGCAGGGAGGTCTTCTCCCTTTAGCTTTTTTAGGATGTGTTTCTCATAATCTGGGTCAAAATGCCAGTTTGAAAAATGCCTGTTGGTTGTGTAGACATTGTGTTGGCTGGCAGTATGTAAATTGTAGCTCCCGATACTCATGAAGCTCATCAAGCCTTCAAATTTATGTTCACTAGGATATCAATGTTATCATCTTAAAGCCAAATTAATTTTGTGTACTTTGGAATTAGGTTCTGGTTAGAATGATTCAGATAGGCCAATGACTTACCTCTATAAGAGGCAATAGTTCTTCAAGCAAGCAGCAAAATAAAACTTGAAAAATTATATATATGTGTGTTTGTGGATTGTATGGAGATACAGTGAATATATATAAATCTAGACATACTTTCTTATACATAAGTACACACAAAGACTAGTGACTTTTGATACTAAGAGGATAATAATCTGGAAATTTCACTTGAATAAGGGATGGTTGTCCTTCCTCTCTCTCTCAGTTGCTTTGTCTTGGGGAAAAAGAGATGCTCACTACCTTCAAGAGAGAAGGGTTTATCAAACTGGTATGAATTGAGGGATATTTGAAGCTGAGGTTAAATAGCAAAGAATTGGAGAAGTTGTGTCTAAGATAACTAGAGGAAGTGACTAATATTATCAAAGGAATTGAAGATGCATTGCAGTCATGGAAAAGGATCTTCTGTAACTATTTGTAAGTCAAAGATGTTTAAGAGAAACACCTCACCTTATCATCTTGTCCTAAAGGTCAACCATCAGCTTTTCCCTTGACAGCAGTATCAGAGAGTAAAGATGGAGCTGAAGGGCTCTAATATAGCCTGTATCTAACGATCACAGTTTAATGTGGATGTAAATGCTTGGCAGTATATTACTACTCTACTTATCAGGCCAAATGTTAAGGAAGACCATGGAGATTTGCATTTAAATAAGTCATTGTTCTTTTAAAAGGAGAGATACCATATGAATTGCAAATGGCCATATAAGGATTAATTTGGTTTTTAAAACACAGTAACCACCATCTATCAAATTTCACAAAATATGCAAGGAGAAAGGAAAAGAACTAGATGTTAATTTGCACTTATTACTTTCCAGGCACTTTCCTTTGATTATTTTATTTTATTTTATTTTATTTTTCCTTTGCAATTTTGGTTTTATTTATCATTCCCATTTTTAAGATGAGACTATTTAGCCCTATTGGAGTAAAATAACCTTGACTAAGGGCACTCAATTAATAAATCATGATGCAGATCCCAAGCTGATGGATCCACAGCCCCTCTTCCTTCTACTCCACCATGCTGCCTCTCTGAAAGAATAATTTCTGTCTCCTCCCTGCTCTTGCTCAGAAAGCAGACAGCACCAGTGACCTCTGTCATCTGTGAATTAATGTGCTAAAGATGTTTAGATTCTTTATAAAACAATATCTGAGGCCAACCTGAGTCAGAACTGATGGAAAGTTACATAGGTGTTTTTTGTTGCTGTCTTTTAGTGGATTTATCTCTGGAATTACACCAAAACCTATTAATATATAACTGTGGTCCACACAGCCATAAAGGTCTCTATGTGAAAGCTGGCGGAGGTGAGCTTGGACTGCAGCCTATTTTTTGCAGCATGGAAGTTTCTCAAAGCAAATGCCAGGGCTTTGAACACTCATGAATCAAAACACAGACAGAAATAAAATTTTAGATACCTCTTAGAACCCAAAGTAGAAGCCAAAAAATAACCCCCTTCCCATCCTTCAGTGTCTCAAGGAGATTATTCTTAAATTCACGTTAATTTATCTGTAAAGTATTCAGCTGTGCCTTGAGGAAACATTTCAGTTCTTTTTATTTTATAATTTTAGACATTATAGAGGAGACATGTTTTACAATTTCCTCTGATTTTTGTGTGAAAACTGTAATTTTGACGGTCAAACAGAAAACGGTGCTATGAGACTCTTTACAATTTTGAGTACATTAAAATTAATTTCTTGCACTGTATGTCACAATCTCTGAGTTGCCGCCAGTTCTGTGGTTGATACTAGAGCTTTGGGGTACCCATGTTGTTGCTTCTTCTCCTTTCTAGATTCTATCTGATACAGAAAAAGAGAAAAAGGGAGGCTGAAACTTTAGCTTCACTTATGATAGATATTGTGCATCTCCCAAATTACAGATCTTTCTGGTAAAGCTGAATTTGAAAACATGGGTGGTGGAGAAAGCTGAGGCTGCAAAGCAGAGTTCCTAGTAACTCCTCAAATCTGGACCCTATGTGTGTGGGGACAGCTGAATGTGTGTCCTTTTACCTGGTTGGGGAGAAGGTTGACCTCAGGTTTTCCAACCCTAAATGGCAAGCAACAAAGTCATTTTTCCAGGGCACAATTCTGGAATTATAGCCAAGTTACAGAACTATGTTTTGGCAGAGAAAAACATTTTCTCAGACTCAGATATAAGGACACTTTTTCATTTGCTAAGCAACAAAAGAAGCTTTATATTCACCTAAATTTTGCAGATATGATTTAACCAATATAGTTTTCTCACACACGCTAATTATACTTTTATTAGAACAGTAAACAAGCTTATGTGTTCTGATTATATTCTTTTTATTATTTCACACAAAAGTTTCTGAAATTTGGTTTTTGAACATTCTGTCAGACCAATAGATATTACACATCTCTGCTCTCTTAATTCAAAACATGCAGCTAATTTTTAATTTCATGTGAATGCTGCATAAGAATTTTTGAATACATTATGCCATTTTCTAATTTTAAACAAACTTGATTTAAGCATGTATGCAGATTGTTGCCTTTGCTAATTAGAATACCATCCCCATAGTTCCCAGTGAGTAGATGAGCCTAGGGACAATGTTTATGAAACTATAGTTTAGAATATTGACCAGCCTTTATACTGTCCAATTTACTGTGTGGTCTGTTGGAAATGAGGTAATGTTTATGAAAGTGCTTTGCAAATCATAAAGTGCCTCTTTACTGTACAGTGGTATTTTTATTATTATTAACAAAATTTCCAGTTCTAGAATTCATAGACCTCCATCCAGTATGTAGCACAGTGCATGGCACATGAGAGAAGCTCAACAAATAATTGTTAACTGAATGAATGCTTATTACTCTCAATGGCCATAATCAAGACCCCAGTAGAAACACTCATGCCCTTTTCATTTTACATTTTCAGAAGCTGTATTGCAGTGATTTAGTACATAAGCATCTTACTTCTGTGAATTGAAGACAATTTTGAAAATTAAGAGGAAATTAAAGAGCAGTAAGGCACTTTAAAAATATGTATTTTTAACTGTGTCTCAGCGTCTGCACTGTGACAAAAGGACCATAAGGCTGGCTGTACCTACCGTACAGGCTGCACTGCCTGGAGAAAATGCTGCTAACAACAGGTACAATTTGTATCTGTATAGAGCATTGCCGTGTATAAAATACTGTGCACAGGTTTTGGATATTTAGAGCAGTGGAATGAATATACACACACACATATATGATATTTAACTAATACTCAGAACACTGTAGAAAAGGAAGTCACAGTTTTTAAAACCACCTTAGACCTGCAGGTGTTACAAGAAAGCAAAAAACTGTTTCCTAGGTTAATTACTGAAGCATCTTTAAAAGTGAAAACTGAAAAGTGTATTAAATCTTATAAATAGTCAATGTGCTGATTACAATGGAGAACCAAATTTAATATCTAACTAAATCATTCAACTGAGTGAAAACAGCCTCCTCATGTGTAGACAAAATCAATATTCAGTATTCAAAATATCAATATTCAAGATGCTAAATGCAAGCACTGTTCATGAAAAAATTACATATTAGTACATGAAAATGATATGAAACTATGTATTTTGGATTTTGCATCTGAAGTACTATATAAGTCCTCCTTAAACACACAAATTTAGAAACAAGAGCATTTACATTTGAATGTGATAAAATGCCTTAGTGATAAATATAAAATAATAGGAGCGCTTTTATTTTTATACTGAAAACCCACATTTTAAGCATTACTATTTTTAAAATCTTCTATTATTTTAAAGTTCTCTCTAAGGCATATTGTGATGTTTAAATTTTAATGGTCTTGGACCTAAAATCATTCATGTAATGGATCCACAGGCCTCAAAGCCCCTCCCATACATCATCTGGTCTGACTCCACCCTTCTCATCATCCCCGCAGAGGTCAAAAGCGTGGCTTTGACCCCTGGAATTCTAGCTCTGCCTGGTGCATAGTAGGGGCTTGTTGACAAAATTACTGAATTCCTTCCTCTCATACAGCCCCTTCAGTGCATGCATTGGTTTAAGTCAACCATTAAGCATTTGTTTAAGTGCCCATTATATACCTGGGGATATAAAAACTAAGAAGATGTGATTCCTGTCCACAAGAGCTTTACAGTCTAGCAGAGATGGAAGACAAATGAGCCAGTATGACAATGCATATTATAGATATTACAGCCTAGGTATTACACCCAAAGGAAGGGTGATCAGCTATCCTTGAGTCAGGGATAAAAGTTTCTTTACAGGATTATGTTTTAACCATTTTTAATATGATGAAACTTTCTAATTAAAAAAGTTGAAAAATAGAAACCTGTTCCAGCTTTTCTGACCCTTCCTTTAAGAAATTCTTTATATCTTACTCAAATCCTTCATAATACATTTTTAACTGAAGTTCCTTAGTTTCTCCAGGGAAGATAGAAAGCAACTGATTGGTATCCCTTATTTAGCAATCTGAATTTTTGGCAGGCTGAATTGCTGGATCAAAACCAAAAAGATTAAATATAACAGGAATAAACATAAAATCCTATATTTAAATTAAAGTTTTTATCATACAGATAAAAGACAACAGAAGCACTGATAAATGTAGAAAAAGGTCTGACGATTTTAGTTGGCTACAAAATAAAATAAAAGCCCATTGTAAGATGTGGCTTCTAAAAACCTAACTCAGTCTCTTGATCAAAATTGACGTTTATGGAAATGGGGCCTGAAACACAGTATCATGTTCATTATACTGGGAATTGGTCAGAACACATTTGAAAATTAATAGGTTTGGTTCTGTGTGTTACATTTAAAGTTATAGACAAACCTGAAAGCTTCTTATTAAGAAGACATCCAAATATGGATCGCTAGACTCCTGCCCTCCATCTTAATATTAAGTTTCAACCAACTGCTAAGCATCTCACATTCTAATTCATAACAGTTCATATTCTTTAAAATTGAATTGATCCTCCTTCTCTGAGAAAAGCTCCTCTCCCTGGAATGTGATATGTGTGTGTGTGTGTGTGTGTGTGTATATATATGACTAGCCCTACTGCTCTAATATCTACCCAAATGGAAAACCTTGATTTTTTTTAACTTCTTCTCCTTTTCCTCTAATTTCCAGTCTCTAAAGCCAGGTTGAATCTTTTGGAGTCATATCTTTTGCATCTGCTCCTCCCTTTGCATTTTATATCTCCTCCTTATTTCAGATTATTACCTTATATCATGAGATTTGAAATAGGTTTATGATGACCTCAGCCCTTCTATGTCTTCCTAATAAATTTCTTCTTTTACACTGCTTCCACATTATCTCATGTGCAATTGTGGTAGGATAAGTCACTTGATCAAAAAACTTTAAATGACCTTCTATTACCTATCACAAAGTCATCATTCTGAAATTCAAGACAATATACCTAAGAAATAGCAGAAGTCTATCATGGTAGCTATCCAATATGTCTCCACTGACAGTGGTATCTATGCTGAAACCAAGTAAATGCAGTGTTTTCTATTTCTCAAATATCCCCCAAATGTTCATCAGCCTTCTCTCTATACATCCTTCACATGCCATTTGATGCTTCCTCCTCCTTAACAAGAAGTAGGCTTGTCCCCTATTGCGACAACATAGCACACCATATCTTCCTACCTCTGGTAAAGGATAAGTTCTTTGAGGTCAAGTAGTATCTCTGTATCACCTAGTGAAGGCCTCTTATTAATTTAAAGGACCTCACTAGTGAGGAGCCTGACATCCTTCATAAAGGAGAAATAGGTTAAGGACCATTCTCCAAGATGTATTTCAAGTAACAATGGTCCCATGAAATATGCATGTGTTTCGGTGGTCATACAAGTCTGGGAAACATAGCATATTATATTTTCTTCTCTGAGAAGCTCTAGAAAAGGAAACTTGATTTACTCTTCTCAATCCAGTATTTCCCAAACAAATTTGCCCTCGGAATACTGTTCTGGATTAAAACAATGATTTCAACCTTTGTGTCCTGCTTCCGTATAAATGAAACCTATATGACACTCCTATCGGTAACAGCTCTATCACACAGGGTAATTCTCATTGACATGAATGTCACCCTCCTGGCGCTACCTGCTTCCCCTGCCTTGATCATTTTGCAGTATTAATTCTTCAGTCACACCTACTGAAGAGTTACTACTTCTCAAATTGGGCTTTGAGAAATACTAAGTTGAAGAAACTGAGAAGTAGTATTTTGACAAATAGAAGTACAGAAAAGGTGTAATTGTTGTCTTTAAATATTTTAGAGGCTGCTCTGTGGGAGAAGGAATAGTTATTATATTGTTCCAAAGAGCAATACCAGGACTAAAGGGAGGAAAGGAAAAAAGATTTCTGGAATTTTCCAATAATTAATGTTATTGAACAATAAAATATGGAACCTGATGAAGCAGATATCAGAGGACCCAACATATGTCACGTATGATTCCTACTCAGGGAGAAACTGGATTTTTGTGACATCTCAAAACACATCTAACGTTAATATTACATCATTCTCAATTGCCCTTATTTTGTCTTTTGAATCCTAGAAGTTATTTATTCTCGGAACACCCCCAAATAAGGATAACTGAATGTGGACAAAGAAAAGCCTTATTTAGAATTCTCAAAAATTTCTCACTACACCTTGATCAAACTGAAGACGATGTTGTCTTATTCCATTTGAAAGGAAAGATAGCAGGGAGGGAGATAAGTCAAATTGAGTGCATAGCCATGGACTCAGCTAACAAGGCAGACATAAGGAAGTGAGGTCCTCAGTTCAGCATTTGTAATAACTATTGTGTATTAAGCTTTTCATATATAGTCATCACTTCATACCCATTACCTCATTCAATCCTCACTTTCTATTATCTACAAGTGAATAGCAAAGTCAATCACTCTGAAATTGAAGAAGATATCCATATGATATAGCGGAAGTCAAGTTTGGTGATGCCTGGTGTTTCTATCACCTCCATTTCACAAATGAGCATACCCAGGGATCAGAGGAGCTAAGTGCCTTGCATAAAGTGACAAGCTTGTGTCTCACATCGTTATAGGACTCCGAGTTGACAGAGGGGACAGAGTACCACAGTCGAGGTCTCTGGAGCGTATAGTCGTATAGGAACCAGTAGAAAAGTTTCTGCCTTTAAGGAAAACTGTTTCTTGAGCCCCTTCCTTCTTGGCCAGTACTTTTTGAGATGAAGGATTCATAAACATGTTATCGGCCCAGGCTTCCTTTCTTTCAGAATCTGCTAGCCAGGATGGATAAGGATGCAGGCAGCCATGTCTTTTGCTCCCTTACTGGGCAGGGACCTTGTTACAGGGGGTGCTACAGAGGCTGATATAGCTCTTCTGACATTCCCTTGTACCAGAGATGGGGCTCACACACTTCATCATTTTGCTGATAGCTATAATTATCCTGTTCTTTTATCTCTTGTCCAAAGCTAAAGTGGAAGAAGATACCCAAACCATCTCAATATGCTAAAGCAATGACTTAAGTTTACATATTTGGAAGCATTCTTTCTTCTCATTTTAAAGTAAAGACTGCAGCAAAATTTACCTTGCATGAAGTCTTTGAGGAAAAAAAAAAAACAGAGAAAAGTCACTCTGAACTGTATTCTAAACTGTAATTTTCATAGCCATTTAAGTAAATATATGGGCTGACATTTGAAAGTTCAGAGTAATTGAGTTCCTAATGTTACTGGACCATGAATCTGAGAATGTAGTAAAGTAGCACAGTTTGAAATGTTATTGAAGTAGTAGAAACCTGCCACCAAATTTTATGTCCTGAAAAGTGATAGCACTTTGTCTATTTTTATAAGGAAAAGGGGTGCCATTTCCATTAACTCAAGAGAGAGCACAAGAAGTGATATGGCAGACAGCTGCCTTGGTTCAGGCCTAGGAAGGAAAGGTTCAAAAGCTTTGGAAAAGTTCAAGGCCCTTGGTTGCTAGCCCACTTGGAACCCTGGATCTTTGCTCTAGAGGTCTGAGTTGGCAGAAAAAAATTGTTCCATGATTCCAGAGTTCTAGTCTGTTATTTTCTCTGTTGTGAGGTGGCTTGCTTTCTTAAGTGGTGCTTATTCATTTGAATTAGACCTTCTCATTGTGTCTTTATTAAAAATAGATGAATCCATGATACGTGACATCAGTACATACACTTAGTGTCCTAGATATTATATTGTTATGGCTATATTAAAGGTGAATTTTACTCTCAGAAAACTATTTCAATGAATTGGTCTTTGCTCTTTTCATTAAAAATATAGCTCATGTGAAAATATATGCCCTTATAATTTTTTGAGCATGAAGTGATCTACCATGATTGACCTTAAAACCAAAATTTTTCCAAAAACAAATGGCCATGATTTTGCTTAATTTTCTTTTATGTTTGCAAAATTTTTTAAGAGTAGGTACTTAGGGACCAATGCATAAACAGAAGATCGCTATTTTCAACTTGTTGCCTATTTGTAGCTGCACTCTAGAGAACATAGGCATTTCTTTATCAGGCTAAGAATTTCTTCAGAAACATATGTTAGAGTAATTCTGAGTTAAATGATGAATAATATCAGAGCTATGAGTAGTCCAATAAGGTAGTGTTTCTCAACTTGAGTGTGCAGTGTCTCTTTCCCAGTGAACCTTGCCAGGTAATCAAAGCCTCCCGATACAGGTCATCACTCAGTCTGAAGGAGAGCAGAAGTCATTCATGTATCTGACATGTTATTACCATTGTTCATTACAAGCTTGTTCAGTATCTATCCTCAGCATTCCTATAACCCTTCCTCAAAAGCAGTCACCATTAAGTTTTAAATAAATCTTCAGAATTGTAATTAAACCCTGATGTTCAAATCCATGGATATGCAGGTTCATCATTTACTGCTGTATATAACCATTTTAATTGTGCTCTTAGGTATTTTCCATATTATTAGCATCCTTTTTTTTTCTGCTGAGCGGTATTAATGATTATCATCAGTCATGAATTAAGCAACATAAGCAGATAATCATATTCTCCCTTTTAATGTCTAAACTATTTTGCTAGTCATAAGTTGTTTCTGTATTCTGTGTTATGGCAAAATTTAACATTATTAGCTTTAACTTCTAGGAATCAGAAGTGAAGTATTTTTCTAATGACTAGTTCAGTTTATCAGCAAGGGAACAAAACTACATTTTTAAAGGCAAACACGTTTGATTAGCACGGTTATAATACTTGGCAATTTGTTGACTTTTGTTAAGGGGGCCAGAAAGCAGCAGTAGCAAAGTTTTCTCCAAATTATTGGATTTTTCCATATGTAGTATGCAGTATGAGACAAAATAGCAAAAAATGTATTTTGCAAG
Source organism: Choloepus didactylus (assembly GCF_015220235.1). NCBI lineage: Eukaryota > Metazoa > Chordata > Mammalia > Pilosa > Megalonychidae > Choloepus > Choloepus didactylus. Next base: position 24,573,960 of record NC_051308.1, read on the forward strand.
ATGGTTTGTGTTTATAAGAAGCACTGTTTGTATCCATATGGAAATATCCTTATTGCAAACATAGTAGTGATATTGTCATACCTGTAGATAAATTCCAGTCTAAAATTATGAATTCCTTGTTATGAAATCAGTTTGTCATTGGTTAAAAAAAAAAAAAAGGGTCTTCTTTTAAGTTCAAAGTCTACAGTGAGACTGTCTTCAATGTTTCAAACTTTTAAGGTGTTTTGAGAAAGTACAATTTTTTTCTGCCAACTCAGACCTCTAGTTTGATCAAAGTCTCAATATTTCATTTTTGATAGCTAGAATTCCAGTGGTATGAAGAAAACTGATGGAATAAATGATTAAAAGAAAGGAAGTGTTATAATTTTGAGTAACTGAAAGAAAAATGTCTTCAGGAATGTATTAAGGTATTAATGTATTAAACTATACCTCTACTTTCTTAATCATTTATCTATGTTTTCTTAACGAAATGCAAATCATTGGATTTATTTAAGTATTTGGAAAGCATGTATTTCTTAGACATTTGCTTACTTTTTCTGTGTTACAACAGAGGATTTTCTGAACTTCTCTCTCAATTCTCTAATTCTCCCAAGATGGTGAGCATTCTAAGTACTCTGGAAATAAATTCAGAATTTGCTTATTTGGGCAGAAGAGATTAAAATTTTCTTTAGACAAACAAATCTAACCCTACTTTAACCATTTCACTCTGAAATGGTAAAATTAGCTCCAGTGTTGAAAACTGAATTGTGTACCAAAAGAGAGATATTCTGATTTAAACATCAATGCCAAAATTGAGTCCTATTATTCTCTTTTATTCTTTATTTCTTTAATTTGAGTTGATTTTCAGAATTCTTCAAGTTTTTGCAAATAGTCCCATAATATTAAATACAAAAAATACTATTAGAACAGTTTTTTTTTTAATTATATGTGATTAGTTTTTCAAACAGCACTTTGCCTAAAACATATAGCAATGTTATACAAGAATTAGTGTTAATTCATGCTTATTATTTTTAATTGGAGCAATAAAATATACTTTAAAGTGTGTTTCACCTGGATAGATTTGGAAAATTTGAAGTTTAAGCAATTTAATACCAAGTATTTCTCCCAGGTATTTTCTCTAGACTCTTTCAAGTCTCAGAGAAAAAATCAATGTTGAAATAACCCTTCTTCTGCCTCCTTTTTCATTCTTTAAACCTAGTAATTTTCCATCTCTGTCTCTTTACGTGAAAAGTATTTACTGCTCCTAAGACATATCTGTTGACACTTCAGAAACCTCCAACTCTGTGTAGGTGTTTTGAAGTAAATTTGAAACATGGAGGTGGAAGAAAAACCATATGTCCCTAAAAGTTTTATTATTTTTTTTAAGTGAGAGGAGAGTTGCAAGTATGAAAGGAAAGCTGGTATGCAGCTTGTACAATGAGGAAAGTATCTAAAATAGGAACTAAAGTAAATTCTATATTGTTTAAAAAATTCTTAGAAAAATTATAAACCACTGTTTTGCTAATTGAAGAATATGACAAATTAAAAAAATAACTACATAACTATGCTTTGTTTTTTGATGGATAAAAATGTATCATCAAGGGTGATAACATCAATTAATAAATTGATTGATTTTAACTCAGAAAATGGACTCTGGGTTCAATCATCATGCTTTGAGAAGGATGCTGTTGTGCAATAATGTATATTACAGTGTTCCAGAATATAAAACACATCTTGAGGACACAGATGTGGTCTCTGGGATGTGATAATTTTAAAATAGGGTAATATGTAATAGATAAGTGGGCACAAAATGGAGTTTCTCTGAGTATCTGCACATTTATACAAATACTATACATACTTGTAAATGCTGCCCAAGTGACCAAAACATATTTTTTAAGAAAGCACAGGACACAGTAAGTAAAAGAAGCTTCATTTTCTATATGTGCCTATGAAAGGAGAGGGGCTAGATCTGAGAACATGAATCTTTTTAAAAAGAAAATAACTATTTAAAGAGTTTCCAAATAGCTCAAATTTAAGCAGAGGAATAAAAACAAAAAGCAAAATAAATACATTTAAATCAATAAAATGAAATAAGCCAAAAAAAACTTTATGGACTAAAATTTGTTATAATTCACTTCAACCTATGTTATGGGGGCTATTCTTTTTATATCATCCTACTGTTTTGCAAGCCTCATCAAATTGCATTTTTGGACATTTAATCTGAGGTGGGCACTGGAGATACAAGGAATGTAGGGTATGTTGCCATTCTACCCTCTAACCATTCTGTCTGATTTTTCATATTACAAAAAAAAAAAAAAAAAAATTTGCACCTTCGTTTTTATTTTCAGTGGTTTTATCAAGAGGGGAATATATTTCTGAATACTAAAGTGGTATATAATAGCACAGTCACCAGTAGCTAAACTAGCAGATGCTGATACTCTTTCAAGGTACAAACTGAAACCACAGTTAAAAAACTATGGTTTCTGAAGTTTCTGATCTGGTCATTTTCCTTTTCAATGAAATGGCTACAGTTACCTTTCTCATGAATTGTTTCAAATTATATCCTTTGATTTTATTCTTTCATCTCTTAATAAAACCAGGTCAAATTATTGTTTATTCTCCCTACTTTCTCTTTGACCCCTCTTCAAACATATAGCCCTGCTTCAGTCAGTATATTCTTACCTTCAACATTTTCTTCATCTTCTATAATAAAAGCCCGACCTTGCTGATGGGATTTTGCTACTGTGTATCTGTGACTGCAACAAGAGGAGAGGAAAAAAAAAGATTTGTTAGAGCCTTCCCATCCCCCAAAATAAAAACAAAAAAACTCAGACAACTGGGGTCTCTGAGAACAGAGGTCCCTGTGTAACTCAGTGCAGTGTCAGGGGACATGGCAAGAGTGCAGAGGAAGTGCAGTTCCTAATCATAAAAATAACTTCTGTACCTAAACAGAGCACAGAGAAGACAGAGCTCTTGACCTAGCAGGAAAACCAGTGCAGACAGATCACAAATGACTACCAGGTAGATGAGCCTCTGTCTTTTTTTTTTTTTTTTTTTTTAACTTAAGAAATTTTGGGGGGGGTTACAGAAAAATCATGCTTAAAATACAGGGTTCACATCTACCACCCTCCCTATTATTAACACCTTGCATTAGTATGGTACATTTGTTACACTTCATGAAATAACATTTTTGTAGTTCTATAATTAACTAAAGTCAGTGATTTACCTTAGGGTTCACAGTTTGTGTTGTATAGTCCTGTTTTGTTTTTTTGCTATGTGTTGTTTTTAATTTTTATTCTTCTAACATAAATACAGCCTAAAAATTTCTCTTTTAACTACATTCAAATGTATAATTCTGTGCTTTTAATTATGCTCACAATGTTGTGCTACTGTCACCATCCATTACTAAAACACGTCCACCATTCCAAATAGAGACTCTGTACAATTTAAGCCTTAACTCTGTATTCCCTACCCCAATTCCATCCCGTGGTAATCTGTATTCTAGATTCTGACTCGATGAGTTTGCTTATTCTAATTATTTCTTATTGGTGAGTTCATACAATATTTGTCCTTTTGTGTCTGGCTTATTTCATTCAAAATGATGTTGTCAAGATTCATCTGTGTTGCTCATGTGTCAGAACTTCATTTCTGTCCACAGCTGAAGAATACTCCATTATGTTTATATACCACATTTTATCATATTCATTAGTTGATGGACACTTGGGTTACTTCCAACATTTGGGAATTGTGAATAATGCCTTGGTGAACATCAGTGTGAAAATATCTTTTTTGAGTCCCTGCTTTCAATTTTTTTTTTATATACCTAGAAGTGGGATTGCCAGGGCAAATGGTAGTTCTGTACTTACCTTTCTGAGAAACCACCAAACTGTCTTCCACAGAGGCAGCACCATTTTATATTCCCACCAACAATTAATGAGTGTTCCTGTTTTCTCCACATCCTCTCCAACACTTGTAGATTTTCTGTTTTTTTTTTTTTAATAGTAGCCATTCTAGTGGGTGTGAAATGGCATCTTGTTCAAGTTTTGATTTGCATGTCCCTAGTGGCTAATGATGTTGAGCATCTTTTCATGTGCTTTATGTCCACTAGTTTATCTTCTTTGGAGAAATGTCTGTACAAATCTTTTGCCCATCATGTAATTGGGTTGTTTGTCTTCCTGTTGTTGAATTGTATTATTTATTTATTCTGCATATTAAAACCTTATTAAGTATGTGGCTTCTAAATATTTTCTACCATTGTAAAGGTTGTCATTTTACTTTCACGATAAAGTCCTTTGAGGCACAAAAGTTTTAAATTTTGATGAGATCCCATTTATCTATTTTTTTTCTTTTGTTGCTCATGCTTTTGGTGTAAAAGTCTAAGAAACCATTGCCTAACACAAGGTCCTGAAGATACTCCCCTAGGTTTTCTTCTAGGAGTTCTGTAGTTCTGATTTTTATATTTAGGTCTATGATCCATTTTTAATTTATTTTGTCTATTTGGTGTGAGGAAGGAGTCCACCTTCATTCTTTTGCATATGGAGATCCAGTTTTTGCAGCACCATTTGTTCAAAAAACTATTCTTTCCCAGTTGAGTGGTCTTTGCATCCTTGTCAAAAATCAGTTGGCCATAAATATGAGGATTGATTTCTGAACTCTCAGTTTAATTCCATTGTCTATATGTCTATCCTTGTGCCAGTGCTGTACTTTTTTAAATATTGTAGCTTTGTAATAAGTTTTAAGATCAGTAAGTGTGATTCCTCCAACTTTATTTTTCTTTTTTCAATATGGCTTTGGTGATCTGGGGACCCTTACCCTTTCATATAAATTTGATGAATGGCTTTTCCAGTTCTACAAAGAAGGCTGTTGGAATTTTCATTGCAATTGTGTTGAATCATTTTAGGTACAATTGACGTCTTCATATTTCATCTTCCAGTCCATGAACATGAATGTCCTTCCATGTATTTAGGTTTTCTTTGATTTCTTTTTGTAGTTTTCTGTTTATAAGTCTTTTACATGCTTGTTTAGATTTATCCCCAGATATTTGATCCTTTAATTTGCTATTGTAAATGGAATTTTTTTCTTGATTTCTTGTTCCAATTGTTCATTACTAGTGTATGGACATGCTACTGATTTTTGTTTGTTAATCTTATGCCCTGCCTCCCTGCTGAATTCATTTATTACCTCTGGGAGCTTTTTGTGGATTTCTCCATGTTTTTTGTATATAGGATCATGTCATCTACAAATAGGGAAAGATTTACTTCTTCCTTTCCCATTTGAATGCCTTTTATTTCTTTTTCTGTCCTAATTGCTCTGACTAGAAATTCCAGTACAATGTTGAATAACTGTGGGAACAGTGGACATCCTTTTCTTTTTCCTGATCTTAGAGAGGAAGCTGATCTCATCACCAAATCCACTGGACATTTTTCCATCCTTATCTTGTTTCAGTTGTCTTTCACATGTGACACTGTAGATTACCCTCTCCTTCCATGGCTTCTCCTATTTCTCATAATTTTTATTCTCTTTTGCAGGCTTCTGTTGTCTTTTTTCTTCTCCTGGAAAAGTAATTTTTCCCAGGGTTCCTCCTTTACCCTCTTCTTTCTGATACTATATCCAAGGGATTCTCATCCTTTCCCTTGACTTTAACGTCTATCCATTTGTTGATTATGCCCAGTATTTGCCTGTAACACTGACTGAGGGTGTGCAAAAACCATGACCAGTATCTTACAGGATATGCCCACTTGGCTGTACCACAGGTTTCTCAGATATAATATACATATGTAAGAAATAATTTTTCCCTTCAACCTGCATTTTAGCCTGTGTTCCCTCTGCTGATTAAAAGCATTGCCACAGGGGACTCGGGCAAGATGGCGGCATAGAGAGGAGTGGAAGCTAAGTAGTCCCCCTGGAACAACTACAAAAAAACAGAAACAACTAGTAAATAATCCAGAATAACTGCGGGGGGACAAACGAGACTATCCACTCATCATACACCAACCTGAATTGGGAGGAATACCCAAGAACACAGCATAAAGTCTGTAAGTAAAACCTGCGGAACCAAGTCATGAGACCCCCTCCCCCATACCCTGAGCTGCAAAGCCTCGTGGTGCCAGAGAGAAGCTCTCTCCCAGCAAGCGAATATAGCTCAGCTGAGCTCCAACTGGGGTTTTAAGTAGCAAGTGTGAACTGCTCACTACAGGTACAAATCCCCAAAAAACAGACAGAGGCTTTGGGTGACGACTGACCTGGGCAGAAAAGCACAGTGACCTGAGGCATCAAAGGGTGGAGCAATTTTCTAAGACACACCCACAGGGAAACCAGATACTGAATATTTCTTCCCTCTGGGACCTGAGCCTGTTCTGGTCTGGGAAAACCTGATTTGGATAACCAAGGAAACCATGCCTAGACAACAGAAAATTAAAACCTACACTAAGAAAAACAAAGTTATGGCCCAGTCAAAGGAACAAACGTACACTTCAACTGAGATACAGGAATTTAAACAACTAATGCTAAATCAGTTCAAAAAGTTTAGAGAAGATATTGCAAAAGAGATAGAGGCTGTAAAGGAAGCACTGGACATGTATATGGCAGAAATCAAAAGTTCAAAAAAACAACTAGAAGAATCTATGGAAATGAAAGGCACAACACAAGAGATGAAAGACACAATGGAAACATACAACAGCAGATCTCAAGAGGCAGAAGAAAACACCCAGGAACTGGAGAACAAAACACCTGAAAGCCTACACGCAAAGGAGCAGATGGAGAAAAGAATGAAAAAATATGAGCAACGTCTCCGGGAACTCAAGGATGAAACAAAGTACAATAATGTATGTATCATAAGTGTCCCAGAAGGGGAAGAGAAGGGAAAAGGGGCAGAAGCAATAATAGAGGAAATAATTAATGAAAATTTCCCATCTCTTATGAAAGACATAAAATTACAGATCCAAGAAGCGCAGCATACTCCAAACAGAAGAGATATGAATAGGCCTACGCCAAGACACTTAATAATCAGATTATCAAATGTCAAAGACAAAGAGAGAATCCTGAAAGCAGCAAGAGAAAAGCGATCCATTACATACAAAGGAAGCTTAATAAGACTATGTGCAGATCTCTCAGCAGAAACCATGGAGGCAAGAAGGAAGTGGTGTGATATATTTAAGATACTGAAAGAGAAAAACCACCAACCAAGAATCCTGTATCCAGCAAAGCTGTCCTTCAAATATGAGGGAGAGCTCAAAATATTTTCTGACAAACAGACAATGAGAGACTTTGTGAACAAGACACCTGCCCTACAGGAAATACTAAAGGGAGCACTACAGGGTGATAGAAGACAGGAGTGCGTGGTTTGGAACACAATTTTGGGAGATGGTAGCACAACAATGTAAGTACACTGAACAAAGGTAACTATGAATATGGTTGAGAGAGGAAGGTGGGGAGCATGTGAGACACCACAAGAAAGGAGGAAAGATAAAGACTGGGACTGTGTAACTTGGTGAAATCTAGAGTATTCAACAATTGTGATAAAATGTACAAATATGTTGTTTTACGAGGGAGAACAAGCAAATGTCAACCTTGCAAGGTGTTAAAAATGGGGAGGCATTGGGGGAGGGATGCAGTCAATATAAACTAGAGACTGTAACTAATAGAATCATTGTATTATGCTTCCTTTAATGTAACAAAGGTGATATACCAAGGTGAATGCAGATAAGAGGTGGGGATAGGGGAGGCATGTTAGACACTTGACATTGGTGGTATTGTCTGATTCTTTATTCTACTTTGATTTAAGGTTATTTTTCCTTTTGCTGCTTCCTAGCTGTCATTTTTTTTTCCTCTTTCTTTTGCCTCTCTACCTTCTTTGACTCTCCCTCCTGCCTTGTGGAAGAAATGTAGATGCTCTTATATAGATAGTGGTGAAGGTGGTGAACACATAAATGTATGACCATGCAGAAAACCATCGATTATTTACTTGGGATGGAATGTATGGTGAGTGAACAAAACCATATTAAAAAAAAAAAAATGGGTTGATGACAAAACCTCGAGGGCAATATACTGAGTGAAATAAGCCAGACACATTAGGACAATTATTGCAGGGTCTCACTGACAGGAACTAATTATAATATGTAAACTCATAGACATGAAATATAAGGTACCAAGATATAGGACGAGGCTTAAGAATGGGGAGTGGTTGCTTAATATGAGGAGAATGTTGAATTAGGATGAACTCAAATGTTTGGAAATGAACAGGGGTGTTGGTAGCAAGATGTGAGAATAACTAACAGTGCCGAATGGTGTGTGAATGAGGTGGAAAGGGGAAGCTCAGAGTCATATATGTCACCAGAAGGAAAGTTGGAGGTCAAAAGATGGGAATGTATAAAACTGAATCCTATGGTGGGCAATGTCCATGATCAACTGTACAAATACTAGAAATGGCTTCCATGAACCAGAACAAATGTATGACAATACAATTAGAAGTTAATAATAGAGGGGCATATAGGGAAGAACTATATACCTATTACAAACTATATACTACAGTTAGTAGTATTTCAACATTTTTTCATAAACAGTAACAAATGTACTACATCAATACTACAAGTCAACAATTGAGGGGGGTTGGTTAGGGATAGTGGAGGATTAGAGTTACCTTTTCTTTTTTTCTTTTTTCATCTTTCACTGTATTTCTTGTCTGGAGTAATGAAAAGTTTCTAAAAATTGAACAAAAATTAAGTGTGATGGATGCACAGCTGTATGAAGGTACCCAGGGGCAAGTGATTGTACACTTTGGATCTTTGGAAAATTGTATGGTATCTGAACAATCTCAATAAAAATGAAAAAAAAAAAACAAAAAAAAAGCATTGCCACACTCTGTTTAAGCTATCTGTATGCCTTCCCCATGCAAACCACTGTGGAAATTCATAAGTCCTCTTTCAGATTGTGTTACTTAGGTCAATATCCTGGTAAAGGGATGGAAACCAGAAAGATGACCTGTCTCCTCAGAAGATTGTTCCAGTTTGCTAATGCTGCCGTTAAGCAAAATACCAGAAATGGATTGGCTTTTATAAAGGGAGTTATTTGGTTACAAAATTGCAGTCTTAAGGCACAAAGTGTCCAAGGTAAGGGGATATCTTCACTGAAGGATGGCCAGTGGTGTCCAGAAAACCTCTGTTAGCTGGGAAGGCACGAGGCTGGCATCTGCTCCAGAGTTCTGGTTTCAAAATGGCTTTCTCCCAGGACGTTCCTCTCTAGGCTGCAGCTCCTCAAAAATGTCACTTTTAATTGCTCTTGGGGCATTTGCCCTCTCTTAGCTTCTTCAGAGCAGAAGTCTGCTTTCAAAGGCCGTCTCCAAAATGTCTCCTGTAAGCTGCAGCTCCTATGCATCCTTCAAAGTGTCCCTCTTGGCTGTAGCAAGCTTGCTTCTTCTATCTGAGCTTATATAGTGCTCCAGTAAACTAATCAAGGCCCATGCTGAATGGGCGGAGCCACACCTCCATGGAAATTATTTAATCAGAGTTATTGCTTACAGTTGGGTGGGTTGCATCTCCATGGAAGCACTCAAAGAATTACAATCTAATCAACACTAATATGTCTGCCCACACAAGATTGCATCAAAGATAATGGCATTTTGGGGGACATAATACATTCAAACTGGCACAATGGTGAATTAGAAAAAATGATGGGTTACTCACTGAAGCTTAAGAGGAAAGTATTTTTTCACATATGCAGCAACCTCTGTCTCTGTCAAAGGATTATTTCTCCTCTCTTCCTTCCTTCCTCCCTTCCTTCCTTCCTTCCTCCCTTCCTTCCTCCCGTCCCTCCTTCATTCCCTCCCTCCCTCCCTCCTTCCTTTCTTCCTTCTTTCCTTCCTTCCTTCTTTCTCTCCTTCCTTCCCTTCTTTCCTTCTCTATCTATTCTCCACTTTTCACTTCCCATGAGTCTCTGGATATAACTTAAGTGATAATTTCCCTCATTATAGTACAGTGAAGCATGTTTAAGAATTTTAAACTCTTTGATTTCAAGTATGTGGGGGAAAGAGAAATTTTAAAGCCAAATGATAAGAGGGAGGAATGTTCTTTTATATTTGAAAAATTACCTTAGAGGATCAGATGGAGAAGCTTGTGTAATTTCCTTAAGTGGATCTTCATATTTCAGGAATGATATTAATTGTCCTAAGGGAGAAAATCCCTAGCTGGAACTTTCCTTTTAGTCAGTTCCCCTTATCTTCCACTCTTAAATCTTATGTCTTCCCCAGTTAATTTGCTGAGGTCCAGGCTGGTTGGTGATTGATGGGAGGGTTTTAGAGAGGAATGGAATGTGGTGATGGTGATATGAGTAATGACAATGTTGGGTTGCTTCCTGATCCATAAAACAAGGAAATAACTTTTGTGGCCTCCCTGGTCCCCTCTGATGGAAGTGGTTTTAAAATTGTGTATTCTTAAAAGAAATATCAATATGCATGAAAATCTGTTGGGACTTATTATTGAGTAATAAAGTGAAAAGGAATGCAAATGAGGTTGGAGCCAGAAAAAGGGCATCATGTTAGAGAAACTTCTAGGCCTATCACAGATGTATCCTCAGAGCAATTAAGAAAAAAATGAATGGTAGTTTCATGGATACTGTGGTAGTTTGAAGCTATCTGTACTCCAGAAAAAAAACATGTTTTTAAAATTAATCCATTCCTGTGGGTGTGAGCCCATTGTAAGTAGGACCATTTGATGAGGTTACTTCAGTTAAGGTGTTGCCCAGCCCAATCAGGATAGGTCTGAATCCTAATGAGATTCCGACACAGTAAAAGAAAGCCCCAGAGAGCAAAAGGCTGGACATTGATGGAACCCAGAAGAGAAGAGAGAGACTAGAAGATGCCGCCATGTGCATCGTCATGTGGTAGAGGTGCCAGAGATCCCCAGCAGCCAGCCCCAGCATGCCAACGTCTTCGGGAAGAAAGCATCACCTTGATGATGCCTTGATTTGGACATTTTTCCCAGCCTCAAACCATCAGTGAATAAATTCCCATCATTTAGCACAGCCCATTTCTTGGTATCTGCTTTTGAGCAGCCTACAAATCTAGAACAATTTTTGTAACAGGAGAATAGAGTGCTGCTATTGCAAATACCAAAATGTGGAAACAGCTCTGAAATTGGGTAATGGGTAGAGGCTGGAGGAATTGTGAGGTGAGGTGGTTCATAAAAAGAGGCCTACATTGTTTTGAGGAAACCGTTGGTAGAAATATGGATGCTAAAGGTCCTTCTGATAAGGACTTAGATGGAAATTATGAATGTGTTATTGGAAACTGGAAGAAAGGTGATCCTTGTTTTAAAGTGGCAGAGCATGTGGCAAAATTGAGTTCTGATATAGAACGGAAGGCAGAACTTGAAAGCAATGAACTTGGATATTTAACTGAGGAAATTTCCAAGCTTAGTGTGGAAAGTACAGCCTGTTTTCTCTTTGCAGCTTATAGTAAAATGCAAGAGGCAAGGGATCCCTGGGCACAAAGAATCCAGACATTGATGGTTTGGAAAATCTGAGTTTCCAGAAAGTGAGTACGCAGAGAATAGTGCTCTAGGTGAGGGTTTAACTAAACATGGAACCGGACAGCAATTTCTATGCCAGTCAAGATTGGAAATGCAGTTATCCAGGAAGGATCTGTGGAAGGTCATAACTGTGTGGTGGTGCAGGACCCAGAGAACTGCATGCAAAACCAACACTTTTTTTGCATATTTTGGTTGAACGGAACAAGCCTGGACTAAAAGGGGTGGGGAAGGGACAAAATGAAGGAAAAATCACTTCAAGGGCAGAACCATGGAAATTGAGGTCTAGATCGAAGACATCTTCTTGGTTCAAGGGAGTAGGCCCACCCATATATGTAGAAAGGATGAGTCTGCCCCAGTGCTTGAAGAGTGCAAGCCTTCCACCCCATTGTTCAGGAAGATTGTTGCTACCCCAGTACTCAGAAAGGGTGGAACCTGTGCCCCGGGGACTGCAGAGAGCCTGGCCACCATCCCACTGCTCAGGGAGCTTGATGCCTGTTCCCCAGTATTCAGGGTTAATATGGCCACTGTGCAAGCACTTGGAGGGGGTAGGGCTGCTGATTAATCAGGACTGACTGGAGACCAAAACATCATTCCGTTGATGACTCTCAGACCTTGAAATCTAATGGAGAGTGCCCTGCTGGGTTTTGGAATTGTTTGGGACCCATGACCCCTGTTTTCCTTCCAGTTTCTCCCTGTGATGTTTATCCTGTGTCTGCCCCTCCATTGTATATTGGAAGCAGATAACTTGTTTTCTAGGTCCACAGCTAGAGGGGAATTTTGCCCCAGCACAAACCACATCCATGACCAATTTTCATGAGACTCTGTAGTAAGCATTTTTTCTGAAATGACTTAAGACTTTTGGGATATTATGATGGAGAATGTATTTTGCATCTAGAAACATGGAAAGGGTGGGGTGTGATGGTTTGTAGCTGTATGTGTCCAGAAAAACATTTTCTGAAATTTAATCCATTTCTGTGGGTGTGAACTCATTGTAAGTAGGACCCTGTGATGAGGTTACTTCAGTTAAGGTGTGGCCCACCTCAAACAGGATGGGTCTTAGTCCTATTACTGAAATCTTTTTTAAGTGTAATGATTTTCAGACCTTAGGAGACAAAGCCATAGGAAGTAAGAATTTGGGCATCGGCGAAACCTAGAAAAGAAGGAGAAGACCAGGCGATGTCATCATGTGCCTTACCAAGTGACAGAAGAGCCAAGGATCTCCAGAAGCCAGCCCCAGAATGCCACAGACTTTGGGAAGAAAGCATCGCCTTGATGATGCCTTGATTTGGACTTTTTCCCAGCCTCAAACCATGAGCGAATAAATTCCCATTGTTTAACCCGACCCATTTCATGGGTATTTGCTTGAGCATCCTAGGAACAAAAAAGACACCAATCCTGTGACATTGGATAAGTTACTTAAACTCTCTGGGCCTCAGTCCTATTTTTTTAATAGGGGAAATTGCCTACTATTTGTATTTATTTTGATTAAATAAAATAGATAACCTGTCAAATATCTAATAGAGTGCAAAACATGAGTATTCAATAAGCAGATAAATAGTAACTCCTGCTGCCGTGCCTGCAGCTGCTGTTGTAACTATTATTTAGAAATTTTGTGCTTTTCAGGATTTTCTGTTTCTATCCTTGTCATGTAAATTTGGCCAACATCCCTTTGTTCTCAGTTATGCAGTAACTGTTTTCCACCCGGTTTGTTTTCAGTTTAGGTTTCCATAGTGTCTTCCCTCTTTCTTCTCACAATGCCTTAAATTTATAAATGCCTACATTGTCAATAAATTGGTCCCTTTTATTTGTTTTGTTTTGTTTTAAACCATGTTTTCAGTAAGAGAAGCTACTTCTGATTTTAAGGTTATAATTTTATAATAGAAACCCATTCTAGTAACAAATCTGGGCAATTTTAGGCTTTGTTAGATTGAAGTGTCCATTTCAGATCATGAGTTTTGATATGAAAAGAATGTAAATAACTGTTTGGGAGTAGTTGCACAGTGGAATGCTGAATTACCAAGGGGTTTTCATTAGTGGCGAGTTTGGATGGGTGAGGACAGATTGTCTACCTGGCCTGAAGAGTCCAAACTAAACTAGACTAAACTAGACTAAACTTAAACCGAACTTAACTAAACTAAAGTAAACCGTCCATTGATAGACCTTTAGTCAATAAAAAGTAGCATTTCAAACAACAGGCACATAATAGGTGCTTAATAAATATTTGTTGAATTAATATTCACTGAACAAATAGTTACCTAAGAAGCCTGTGGAACTCATGCCTTTATAGGACTAGAAGCACTTTACTAAAATCTATGGAAAAATTCATATTTCAAAGTCATTTGCAATAACAGTGTAGGGAACTTTCATCTGGTCTTGAATGGTTAGAAATCTTTTTTTTTTTCTACTTTTATTTTGTGTTTTTATTTTCATCAGAAGTCTTATTGCATGCATTCTTATGAAATCATCTGTCAAATTTACATTTAAAATATAGAATTCTTTTTTTAAAATTTGTATTTTAATACATTCTACAGTGAACATCATGTTAACTTTTGTTTCTTTTGGGTTTTTTTGTTATAATAAACTGGTAGCATAAAAATATTTAATAGTCCCCTATCACAATAGGTTAATATATTTTTAAGTCTAATGCTTCTTAATTTATTCATCTCAAGTCTTTTTAATGCAAGGAATCCCTATTATTGAGGAATTCCTATGAAAGGCTAGAACTCAGACAATTTGGGAATAGTTAAATAAAGCAAGATAGATATTGAAGCAATAATTTCAACAGTATCTAAGTTTTTCTAAACAGATGCCACCCCTACCCCCTTCAGTGCAGGCTGCATATTCTGGTGGGCATTCTGTTGCCTTGCACAAAGCAGACACAGGCTATAATGGATGGGTCATTACCATGTTCTCAGTTGTAGTTGGTAGTTCAGTCTGCCTGAGCCTTTGGGATGAAATTTGCTCTAAAACTAAGTAACATGTATAGTCAGAGCCAACAAGCTATTAATTTAAATCAGTACCATTTAAATACTGGTACTAAAAATATTGGTTTTCTTGCTTGAAAGCACTTCAATGGCACATTTATTTGTTCCCACAATTCTATGTGGGACCTCCAAATAAACTGTTGTGTCCCTAAGTTGTGATGATCCTTCGAACACACCCAATCCAGCTTCAACATTTAAAAGAATAAGGAAATTGCAGTGGGTTCTAGGTGGTTTGACATTTTTATAGCCAAGGTTTTTTGTTTTGTTTCTGTTTTTATATCTGGATCTAGAAACTGACCCTCTTCTTTTTCAGCAAAAATATATTCAGCGTACCTTGGGAATAGCTTTATATGATAGTGCACAAGGGAGCTCACAGGGGACTTCAAAGGTAATCTGAGTCTTGGGTGCATGGGTGTTTATTTTTAAATTCTCTAAGTTTTAATTATTCATTATGGACAGTTTGTAGATATGATAAATTCCACAATAAAAAAGTTAATAGCTTTATATTAAGTTCTGTTTAGGGTGAAGGTAAAATAATTTTCAGTAGTTTAGTCATTTCCTACTATGGTGACAGTATATTATGACCCAAATTCTATTTCATTTTCTTAAGTTGTATTATGAAGTTTCACTCACGTGGTAGGAAAGGACTTTTTATTTATTTATTTATTTTTAGCTTTGTCTATTGTCCTTTTATTCAATAAACAAGCAGGGTGAAGTGCACCACCAAGTAATCAGAGTCATTAGAGAATCTAGCAACACAAATAATATTTCAACAGTCCTGAGAAAGTCCTGCTATGCTGTAGGCATGTGCTAGCCTTTGAGTATACAAGGTCGAATAATAAAGTCGGTCCTGTACATTGAGGACTCATGGCTTGGTGGGTGAAAACAGACACAAATAGCTTACAGCAACTCTTTCCAGCCATTGGAAGGCTTTAGTATTGAGTATCCTGTTAGGTTGGTATTTCTCAGGTTTGTTTTCTGAACACTGACCACAGAATAATGTGGCTTTGGCTTTATATCTGAGTCTCTGGTCCCTGGCAGCACCTTAGTCTAACACAGAGATCTCTTTCCACCTCTTCGTTGAGTTTCTATTCCACCAGCCTAACTAATCCCCAGTTGTCCTGGAAGGCCCTGTTTTGTACTAGTAAGTCTCCTTCTAACTACCCAGTGTTGGTGGTTCTGACCTAAACTCCATCCCACTGTCTGGCCCTGATACCCTTTAGACACACCTCACTGATTCCCACTGCCCATCTGTCTGAACTCTTACACACTCCCCACTCCAATTCACTTTTTTTTAATATTCATTTTATTGAGATATGTTCACATACCACGCAGTCATACAAAACAAATCGTACATTTGATTATTCACAGTACCATTACATAGTTGTACATTCATCACCAAAATCAATCCCTGACACCTTCATTACCAGGAAAGGACTTTTATAAGAACCACAAGGTACCCAGTTTTATGTTATTTTGAAATGAAGATGGTTTATAAAATATAAAATTAAAAATTTAATTACAATAAAAAGTCTGTGCTGGTTTGGATGTATTATGACCCCCCAAACCCCGTTATCTTTGATGCAGTCTTGTGGGGGGTGGTGCATTAGTGTTGATTGGGTTGGAACCTTTTGATTAGATGTTTCCATGGAGATGTGACCCACCCAACTGTGGGTGATAGCTCTGATTGGATAGCTTCCATGGAAGTGTGGCCCTGCCCATTTGGTGTGGGCCTAGATTAGTCACTGGAGCCCTATAAAAGCTCAGACAGGAGGAACTCACTGCTGGAGCAGCTCTGAGTGACATTTTGAAAAGCAGCTGCAGTCAAGGGAGGACAAAACGCCCCAAGAGTAACACTTTGGAGAACGCCATCTTGAAATGCAACCTGGGAGCAAGCAGACGCCAGCCACGTGCCTTCTAAGTTAGCAGAGTTTTTTCCGAATGCCAATGGCCATCCTTCAGTGAAGGTACCCTGTTGTTGGACACTTTATGTCCTTCAGACTGTAACTCTGTAACCAAATAAACCCCCTTTATAAAAGCCAATCCATTTCCTGGTATTTTGCAAATGGCAGCATTGGCAAACTGGAACACTTTCCATATGTTGAGCCTTTCCCTTTGAATTAAAAATGCTCTTTTCTGCTTTCAAATTTGAGATTTAGATGATAGATTTAACATATTTCATGCCTGTGCTTTTGTATTCCATGGGTTAAAGGTGGTAATTATTTAAAAGAATTAGCTTTTATTAAATTGGAAATTTAATAAAACTTAAAATAGGTTAGAAAACTCAGCACATTTGAAGACACTGAGGTTGGATTTTTTTCATGGTACCCACAAAAGCAGTCTGAAAATAAAAATTTCTAAATACAAATTTAGGATATTGCCATAATGTTCTTTCATTCTATTTGTTGCATCTCCCCCATTTCTATACATCTTGGGCTAGAAGAACTCTTAAACACATTCTTACCTCTCTTAGAATATGACTGAAATTATTAAGAAATGGAAAATTTTTCTACAATGTCTTACGTATGCTCAACAGTATGCTTATTTCCCTGAGATTTAAGTCCAGAGCCAAGTGAATCGCAGCTGCTCACTGTGCCCCTGACACTCAGTGTGTCAGGTGGCAGCTGCCCTCTAATGAAATGACAGACTGTGGATCTCCAGGGACTGGGAGTTACTTTCTGTGGCTTACAAATAATCCAAGAGAAATAGGTCCCAACATAGATGTCATCTGAAACTTTTCAACCTGGGAATTTTCAGATACTTTCATTGTTCTCTTAATCTAGGGATTTGCAGATATTTTTCCTCTAAAGCCATATAAGCTCAAGAGAAAGGAAAGTCAACTGATATTTTTAAATTTCGATTTCCATACTTTTTAAAGATTGTTAAACCATTTCTTGACTCTTTAATTTCAAAAAGTAAGTTTTTTTTTTCCATTTTACTTTCCTAATCAATGATAATAAGGGTTAATTTCATTGAGGGTCTCCTTATTTCCAATCAAAATGCCATATTTAAGGAATAATATTTTTAATATAAAAAGTATGATTTAACATTATTTTTTATAAAGTTAGGACAAATTATATACCTCCTGAGATCATTTATGGGTTGAGTTACACCAGGTTACCCAGAAAGAACCACATGAGCTATCCAAAATTCAATAGGTAACATTTTAAATATCCATATGTGTTGTGTGGTCCAGATAATATGAATGAAATGAAGTATTGCTGTCCAGTTGAAAGGTCTTAAGGTAAGGAGACATTTATATATCTTAATATCCAGATATATTCAAAATCCAATCAAGCCATCAGACTGTGTGAGAGTTTCAGACTTATTTGCATAGAAGGAAAAAATAGGTTATGTTCATAATTGAATTTCAGGGCCATGGGCTACATGTTTTCTCCGCTCATGGTGGTATGGGGTAACTGATATAATGACTATGTAGGGGTTTAGTGTTTCTGATTACAGCAGTGACCAGAATCTCAGGAGAGCCTTGGCCAAAGGAGCAGGTCAAAAGGAATCTCAATTAGCTGAGAAGGTAATTGTCATCCTTACAAAGAAGTATAGGAATGTTTAATAGAATCAAGGCCATAGTATTAATATTTTTGTTTGAAGAATCTGTGCATATTTGATAACTGACAGATG
Organism: Choloepus didactylus; assembly: GCF_015220235.1. Lineage (NCBI taxonomy): Eukaryota > Metazoa > Chordata > Mammalia > Pilosa > Megalonychidae > Choloepus > Choloepus didactylus. The sequence goes on from NC_051308.1 coordinate 24,592,084, forward strand.
TAATTTTAAGAGAATTTGTCCTATTAGAGTTATCATATGATAATTCCAATTTAAAATGTATAATCATGTAATTCATTTAGACTAGATTTTGAGCAGCAAAATCCATTATTGAGCAGCAAAATAGTCTATGTTCTCCATTAGAATATTTGAGATTACTCAAGGTTCATGGCATTTCTAAGATTAATTTATTAGATGTGTAGTAACTATTTAAGTGCCTAAGAAGGGGTTCCATTCAGGCATTTATAATGTATATGAAGAATTATGCATATCAATTGGTAACAAGCGTCATTCAAGATCATGTAAGGATCAGTTCTTGAAGTGTGCTCTAGGGACTCCTGGGGGTCCCGTAGGCCCTTTCAGGTGTTTCACGTGGTCAAAACTATTTTCACAATACTGCTAAGACATTATTTGCCATTTTTACTGTCATTTTCTCAAGAGTGTACAGTGGACTTGCCCAGAAGCTACATGATGTGTGATGTTGCAATAGATAAAACGCAGAAGCAGATGTAAGAATCCTGTTGTCTTCTGTTAAGCCAGACATTAAAGAGATTGGCAGAAATGTATAATAGTGTCACTCTTCTTACTACATTTTGTTTTCTTTTGGAAAATATGGTTATTTTTCATAAAAATATATTATTTAGGTTAGTGTATAATGGATTTATTATTTTAATATAAATAAAAGAAATATTTTTAAATTTTCTAGTTTTAATTTCTAATACAGTAATACCTATAGCTGTCAAATACATAAAGAAAAGCTCTGTTGAGGCCTCAGTAATTTTAAGAGTGTAAAGGGATCTTGAGACCCAAAAACTTGAGACCCACTACTCTAGGTTGAGTGCTAAAATTACCAGGCTTATAAGATGGCACAGGCTAGCATAAAGTCTAAGGAAGTCATGGTTTTGATTTATAACTTTAATGAATTGAAAATTATTAAAACCAAAGTAAACCTCCAAATAATCTCTTCCGTGCACCAAAAATGCCTGTAAGGGCATTAAAAATGTCTCACCACATAAAACAAGCAGCACTCAAGATTTCAGCACCCAGTCTCTAGCCCTATTACATACTCCCCAAGAGGGATGTGGGGGTCTCAGTCCTCTCTGCCGGTCTCCACTCCCTTTTGGTGGTGAGCTTCCATGTAGGTGAAAATGTGTGATTTTCTAAATGAAAATAGCAGAAAAAGTTTCCCCATAAAACAATGATTAATGCTGTTGTGGGCAAGACTGGCAGCCTAACCCTGTTCTTTCCTCAGGACAAGTTATTTAAATTATTTATCACTCTGTGCCTCTATTTTCTTAATAATAATACCTAAATCACAGGATTGTTGTGAGAATTAAATGAATTAATACATTTAAGGTATTGAGAAGAATGCCTAATAATGCCAACTGCATGAAAACAGTTAGATGTTTTTGTGTTTTTTTTGTAAGTTAAAAAAATAGTTGCCAAATTTTATTTTTAAAAACTTACAAGCATTTGATGGAACAACTGTTTCTTGGATTGGAAACTGCTTGTAGTCCTTGCTTTTATGTCCCTCAGGAATATAAAGCACATATGAAACTGAAATTAATAATGGTTTCCATTTTTCAATAGTTTGTAGTATTTACAAATAAAAACATCCTGACTCAGCTTTGTATTTACCATAGGAAATTGATTTTTTAATCTCACTGGAATGTCATCAATATATGAAAAACTAAAAAAAGGCTTAATCTAATCATATATACACACACACACACACATTTGTGTATGTTTGTATATGTGTGTATATAATAGATATATATGTATGCATATATAACAATTGCCCAAATTAACTTTGGACGTTATTACTTACTTGACCTTAAAATTTCACCAAACCTAACTTATACTCCATTGAAATGCAAAACATGGTTGTACTATTTCAAAATTATAATGCTTGTGTTTTTGCTTTTATTTATTTAATAATTAAAAATGCTCCACATTATATTCTGCATTCTGCTTTCTGTTTTAAGATTATTTAGTTGGCATTCATAAGGTAAAGCTTTCATTAGTGAACTACTCATTGCCTTTTAGAAGTTTATGCCTTTTAAAAGGAACATGTTTTTTTTTTCCACTGGAAGGAACACCCAATTATTTATTAAGAAGCAAAGCTGTTTTCTTACTTTTTGAAGTCCTAAATGACCTTATTTTTATAGGCCCCACCTGATACCATAATATGATAAACTGAACCCACACCCAATACTAGATATAATTTTTGTTATAATAAAATTTGAAAGTTTATTTATAATTTCGTTTTGAATTTATTTAGTTACAAATGAATCCATTTCTTCATAGTAGATGTAAGATAAAACCCAAGCATTCTGCAGCCTGAGTCATTGTGTACATGTCAATGTCTCCCTATTGTTAAAAGTTTGCTTTTAAAAATGTTTCCCACATACTAATTGTTTAAAAGAACTTTTGTGGGCTTTAATAAATTAGAGTTTCTGAAAAGACCTGTTCTGACAAAATTTTTATTTGCAAGGATATTTCCTCCAATGTAACCATCTATTTTAATTGTTCTGCGTGGCCTAAAATAAGCAACATGAATAATTTTACATGTAAGAAAGTGCTGTAGCAACTCTTGCAAAAACCACAAAACGTTAAACCTTGATATTCTGTATTTTAGAAGATTGAAAAGTTCCTTCCTTATATTTGAGCCCCACCTTGTAAATGCAGTAGAATGGCAATGCTACTGCGAAACCAACAGCACACATGAGAACTTCAACGAAAATCAACATTTGTGAGTTCTAGTACTTAATTCTGGGGAGAATGTGGTGCAAATGTTTTAAATATACAACTATGGGACATAATGTTCATTCAAACAAGAATTTTAACTTCACAAATAGATTAGAAATGCTATATATGGTATTCAATGAAAAGTCGTTTTCCTTGTAGAACATTTTTTTCTTTATTTGCTGTTTTTATTAATTGAAGAATATTGATAAATACTATACCTTGATGCACACAGCTGGTTTATTGGTGTTTTTTTACAACTTTATTGAGATATAATTGATAATACTATAAATTACATGCCTTTAAAATGATTTGAAGCGTTTTGACATATGTTTACACCTGTATTGAAACCATCAACACAAGCATGATAAAGAACTTTTCATCACTTTGTAATCCTTTCCTCCATCCCATCCCATGGCAACCACTGATATGCTCTCTGCCCGTATAGATTAGTTTGAATTTTCTAGACTTTTATGTAAATGCAATGGGACAACATTACTTTTTGTCTTTTCTTCTTCTTCCTTTTTTTTTTTTGAGTCTGGCTTCTTTGGTAGTATTCCGTGATACCAAATATCATAATTTGTTTATCCATTCACCACTTGATAAACATTTGGCTGCTTGCAGTACTGGGCTATTAAAATAAAACTGCCATAAATAGTCGTGTGCTTGTCTTTGTGTGGACAAATGCATTTACCTTTATACCTAAATACCAAGATGTAGCATGGCTGGGTGGCATGGTAGATGTATGTTTAATGTTTGGGGAAACTGCTACCCTGTCTTTCAAAGTGGTCTTGGCATTTTACTTGCCCAGCAGTAGCACACAGAAGTACCAATTGCTCAACATCTTTGCCAACACACTGTATAGTCACTGTTTTTAATTTTAGTCATTCTATTGATGTGCAGTGTTGCTCATCGTTGTTTTAATTTGCATTTCTCTAATGGCTAATGATGTTGGGCATCTTGTCATGTTTTCTTTACCATAGATCTGTCTTCTTTAGTGAGGTGTCTGTTTAAATCTTCTGTCCATGTTTTCTATAGGGTTATTTGTCTTCTTCTTATTCAGTTGTAAGAGTTCTTGAAGTCCTTTGTATTTATATGGGAAAATTCCATAAACTGAAACATAAAGCTGATTTGTTGCTGTTTAAATGGCCCTTATTTATCCATGCAATTTATCAAATTAAATTTCTGAATCCTATAAAATTGACCTTAAAAGAATGATCCTAAATGTGAATCAATTCTAGTATTGCTATCCCTGCTTATAGGACTGTGACATCAATATATGTCCTCTTACTTTTTAAGATACATGTCTCATATTCACATTAAATTATAAATTATTTTAAATGGTATATTACTGTCCCATTTCTCACTTTGTCATTGGGTAAATATGTTATGGTTATCGTGTTCTCTCTAATGCTCTTCCTGATCTGGAATATTTGTATAAAACTGTCATTTTATATAGAAACAATAATAGCTAAAACTAAATAGCACTTTTTTTTGCCAGTCACTATTCTTAGCCCCCTACAAACATTGAAAAATTTTATCTTCACAGAAAACTGAGGTATGGAAAGGAAAGACACAACTAAGAAATAGCAGAGCTAAGATTTGCACTGAGACTGATTCCGTAATCCACACTCTCTGCTTCTTCTGAAGGCCTATAATTTCTCTTTAAAAATGATCTGGACAATAATCAATTTTTATCAGCAAATTATAAATTGTGACTTAAATTTCCCCTCCAATTTACCTTTGTACAAATCAAATAAATAAATTTCAGTTCTAACATTCTATCTTTTTAGCAATATAATTGCCAAAATTTATGAAGTAGGACAAAAGAAAAAAATTAAACTTATTGCAGAATCTATAAATTAGAAGCTGAGTTACCATCCATTATATTCATTGAGTGTGCTACACTCTATCCTCATTTTTAGAACATGGGTTTCAAGATTATAATTCTGTATGAACAGACAATCAGTTAAACACTAGTTAAATCCAGGATATTATAAGTGACATTTTTTGTGACTGAGAGAAAATTTAAGATAGGTCTTTTCTCTCTGAATGGTAAAATTTCTGTACACTCCTATTAGAGCTGTGACAAAATTCTATAACGTGGTAGGTTCAGACAAATCTCCCTAAAATTTATTTTAAGTGGGTTGTAAATAAAAGCTCATGATATTAATGTTGATGAAAATGAAGTGAAGGGAAAAATTTTGATAAATTTTAATAATTCTAAAAACAGCTTATAAAATTCTAATTCCTGTAAATGAATTCATACACATAGACACATTCACAAATTGACTTAGCTATAGGGTCACAGAATTAGCTTGCTCTGTGACTCTAATCTGGCTCATTGCCTTCATCTCCGTATCAACCTGGGAATAAATTTCTCTCTCTACTTGAACATATTCAGGGATACAAACACCATGCCCTTTTTTGATCATAAGTTGAGTATTTCATCATATCAAAGGAACAATCACAATTTTTCCTGCTCTAACCTTTGAAGAGGGTAGACTCTTAGAAAGCTTGGGCCAGATTCTTTAATTGTATTTTAATTACTATGACCCAAGACATAATACCACATATAATTCAGAACTATTGCTTAATTTTTATTAAATAATTTTATTAGTACATAACTGTAGTGTGCATTTTTATTGAATTGCCACTTTTATAAACCAAGGATAGCAACACCTTCAGAGTTTTGCAGAGTCCTCTTTATGACTTAAAACTTTCCATTAAATCAGAAAGTATCTTTTCCCCCGTTGAGTGAATTGCATGCCTTCTTCTTCAGACAGATAAGGAAAAGCAGTCAACCCACAGATGAACAGAAACAGGCCCTATTTCTCACTGCCTGCCAACCTCACTCTTCATCAAGCACTGAGAAAGGTGTAGTTGAACAGGGATTATTCTGGCATTCCCAGAAGCCATTTATTTCTAGTTGTTGTTTTCTTCTTCTCCAGTATTTCTTTTCCCACTTCCCATAGGCATGCACCTGAAAGGATGTTGGCAACTGTCTCACACTTCCACCAACCCACCGTGGAGCTTACTCCCAGCTTTATGTTTCTTTGTGAAGTGAGGTGGGATGAACCTGCCAGGCAGCAGGGTAGAATAACCTCGGTGATCAGGAGCCCCAGCTCTGCAGCTGGACTGCCTGGGTTCAAATGCTACCACCACCACTTTCCCCCTGTGCTCTTGGCGAGCTTCTCAACCTTTCTGAAGCTCAGTTTTCTTGTCTGTGGGTGATGGTCACAGGCAATATCATAGGAGTGACAATAATAGGACATTCACCAGAGTTATTGGGAAGATTGCATGAGGTCATCCATGAAAACTTCCTGGCATAAGTAAATACTATATATGTGTGCTATTTTTATCTTTTTGACCTAAACTTCAAATTAGGAGGATATGGCCTCAAACTATGCAACAAAGGAGGCAGGTGTGAGTTGAAGTGTCCTATTGTCATCTTCCATGGGGCTCTTCCAGCTCTCCTAGGAAGCCCTAAGCAGGCAGTGACAAAGTGATGTGATATTTCATGAAGCCCAACATGGTGCTAAACCAAGTCCAGGCTGCACTTACTGTGCACCAGCTAAGGCTAAACGTTAGATCACTCTTAAGGATATTTCTTTGTCATGCTGTGGAGTAAACTAATGACTTAGAACAGATCAGGCAGTTTAAGAGCATGAAACTACTCTGTGTCTGTGTTTTAATAGAATTAAGACAATGTACATCTTTATGCATTTTTAAAAACAGGTTTTGTAGTTATAGAGAAATGAGGATCCCACAGCTTGTGGATTGGGTAAGCCTCTAAATCTCAAATACCTCATAATATATCATAATTCATGTTCAGCCCCTCCATACACACGCAACAAGTAGAAACCAAAAGAGGTACAGGCCCTAAAACAAGTAATGTTCGATGGTGGAAGATCTGTAGTTGAAAGAAAAATGAAAACAAAAGAGGCCATAGTGTGCTCAGAGAAGAAAAGCAAATACCATTTTCATGCATGTATCTGTCTGTCTGTCTCTCTCTGTCAGACTTGCTTTCTCTGTGTGTTTCTTATTCTTTATTTCTCTGTTTCATTCTGTCTCACTCTCTCTTTATTTGTGTCTCTCTCATACACATGTGTACATGCACAGATCAGAAATGTAAATGATGACAGCAATAATCAAGAACGGTGCAATACCACTATTAAGAGAAAAAGCAGAAAAAAGAGTAGGATAGTAATGTCCAGTTACAGAACACTTTCTACATGTCAGACATTTGCTACACACTGTATATGTGTTATCTTATTTAACACATCAAATGTCAAATGGAGTAGGTATCCAACTCTGTTTTACAGAAACTGAGACTCATAGAAGTTTTACTTGTCCAAGGGCACACAGCTACTGCCGGATTTTTCAGTGCCATCAGGTTAGTTTGATTCCAAAGCCTGTGCTTTTAATTACTCTGCTCTGCTCTCTCCCACTGTTTTACCTTAGTTAATTTAGTGTATTTTGCTTTTTTTCCCTTTGTATTTATTATTTATAACTGTAATGTGATTAGGGTTTTGTTTTTTCCCCTTTTTTTTTTTTTTTTTTTTAATCACCGATAGGCCCTCTGAAGAGGCTAGGGTAGTGACTCCTTATGTGTGTTTTTACCACACCTGACACTATACCAGGCAAGCAGTAGGCCCCTGGGTCAGTCAGGCTGAGGAAAAAAACTGAAGGCCCTTTAAGTTGGGAAATTTGAGAAGAGCTATTTACTATTTGTGGCCAGACTCAAGAGAAAGCACCAAGTGCAGTATCCGAAGGCTAGAAACTGCTCCCAGGCCTGAGGGAGTAATGGGAGGGAGTAGTGAGAGAGAGGGGGTGGGGGGGATGGGGAATGGGAGAGGAAAGGGAAGGGAAGGGAGAAGAGAGATATGGGCAGTGAGAGGAGGGCAGTGGCCGAGAGGAGCTGGGGGAAACTCGGCCAATTCTCAAAAATGAGTCAGGGAATAAATACCTCAGTCTTCCTCTCCTCCCTCCCTCCAGAATCCTGCTGGAACCAGCCAGGAGGCAGAAAGCAAGGGATCCCCTGTGGCGTGCCTGGAGGTCAGCCTTTGCAGCACCGGGCAGGGTGGAGAAGTGTGGAGAGTGGATCCATGCAGGGGACAGATGGATGGTCCCCAACACAACCCCCAAACCATTCTTTGAATGAATGAACCATTCTCTCCCTTTCCCTACTGTGTAGATTTGCTAGTAGGGGAGGTTAACACAACATTAAAGGAAGGAGTTTCATGTATTCTGAACCTGGTTAATTCTCCAGGTTAAAATGATGAAACTTTTCGTAAGGCAAAATGTATTTAATTTAAAAGATACTATTATTCTCAGGTTATGTTCTTCCTAATTCTTTATGTAAAAATGTGTATTATTTTACAAAGTAAGTGTCATTTTTTGATATATTAGAAGAAGGAAAAAACAATTGTCTGTATGTAATTTTCCATTTTATTTTTTGGAAAATCTCATCTTTTTAATCTAAAATCCAGGTGGCCCTCCAGTTAAACTGTCAAGATTTAGTAGGGCAGACCTGGACACTTCCCTGATGTCAGCTTTAAATCAGGAAAAAGCTCCACCATTGGCCCAGCCCTGTGGTGCTCCGTGGGGGAGATGACACTTCCTTCTGTTGAAAGAACTCTTTGCTCATCCAGCATTGAGACTGTAAGATACTCCAGAGTGCTTTTGGTTAGAAAGACCAGGTTATGGCCTTGGTTATTAGAATGCATTGATTGTTCAACCATAAACACAGGCCAAAGCAATATACAGTTTTGTTAGTTATTTGTAAGATTTTAATCTGGGAACTCATAAATTAAAGAGAATCACAATATCTAACTGGGAAAGAAAAATGGTACTACACTAATAAAACATCTCCATTGTTTAATGCTATATATACATATATAATTGACGTTATCTTTTTGCTCTGTTACTTAATTCTATATATCCATATGTAATTGACATTATTTTTTGCTCCATGACTTGAGACCAAATTGATGACAGTCTTTCAGACTGTATGCAGCATTTCTTTCTCTAATCTCTGGCAGGATCCTTTCCTACATGCCAGTTTCTCACCCTTATGGTGAGATGTTGGACTCCTAATACAACATCCAGAACCTTCATTCTGTTTCCGTATTTTCCTCTCCAATAAGCAACATAATCTTTTAATTAATATGCCTTTGCCTCTTTTTTAAAAACCAAAAAAGAAATGTCTTTTTTTAAACCAATGAATTCTCACCGTGAATATTTGAGAAAATAAGTGGAAACATAAAAAAAAAAAAAATCATTATTCTACCCCCTAGTGATAACCACAATTAAAGTTTTGATCTGCAAGTTGAACTCCTTGAAATTGCTGGTACTTGACTGTTTTTTGGCCTGCACAAACAGCAAGTTCACATGATTAAACTTGGAATTTTCTCTCTTTTAAAAATATTTTGTGTATATATTTGTGTTTATAAGATGGTGGACATGTCCGCTTAATTTCATATCAAGTTGCTTTTTTTCTTTTCCACTTAATGTAACATAGAGGACAGTTTGCCATGTAACTATTCTTTTAAAAACGTAAGTTTTAATTGAGGGTTTCTTTTACGCCACTTCTCATCTGTGCATTTCCTTTGTAGATACGGGGTGCCCTGGAGTCCCAGTAGGCTGTTATTCGGCACCACATGTTAACCATTTACCAACCAAAGGTGATTTCTTTACCCACTGGGGAAAATAGCTATCATAACTCAGGACATTTGAGCATTGCCTGAAAGATATTTAACAAGAAAAACTCCAGGAAAACCAATTAAATATGTTATTTACACCACTAGTTGGTGTTATATTTCCTAAGAACAGCGGTACAATACGAATTGCCAAAATTATAATTCATCACATCACAATTGACCTTTGCAAATATTTAAGAGGTTGAAATTTTAGCTATGTGCAGTTTCCAGGAGCTCATTAGATTTTCAAGAGTGTATCTAAGAATGTCATCATTGCATTTCAAAATGTGGTATTAGAAAATATGTGTTTCTAAGTGATGCTATCAAATAGTTTTTTTATATCCCAAATCAATTAGTATTTTCAGTTTTTCTTGTGCAACATGGTATGCAAGATTTCCTTTTTAGTAAGGTAAATTGATTTTCATGATATTGTAGAGTCTATGAATTTTAGGGAAATACTTATCGTGACTCAAAAGCAAATTCATTTTCAGATTAGGCTAGACTCTGAAAAACAGATTTTTCTTCTCTTCTAAAGTAGATAAGAATCCTGTGCTGTTTGTGCAATGCAGCATTTCCCACTAGCATTTATCTAGTTCTCCTAAGAAAACTTCCCCGGGTCAAACAAGAGCAGGAAAAGCCAGCATCAAATATATCAGCCTTTAGGAAATTCACAATGAACATCTCAGTTTTAACATTTCTCAGTAATTCTATTTTAAAGATAATGGCATGGCAGTATTTATACCGGTACTTCCCAAATTTATTTGAGCATCAAATCCCTTTTTTGAATCTTGTAGAGCTTCCAGGACATGGAATACAGTCTAGAAAATATAGTCAAGACCTAGGATGTGTCTTGCAAAAGCTACATTACTTGCTTTTGCCTACTCTACACAGTAGAGTTCTCTACACAGAGTTCAGTTTTGTCAAAATGATAGTGTTCTGTTGAAAAATGTTGAATCTACAATATGACTTTAAAGTACCTATAGTTTTACAATAAGCACAATTACAAAAAACAAACTGTAACATATGCAGAGTTCCAATATTAATTCCCAATGCCTTCCTCACTCACAAAAAAATTGGTAACAATCTATAGATAAGATGACCACTGTAATTGTCTGCGAGAGGTTTCTTTTGTGTCTGTATTGAATAGCTTGTGACAGTCCCTTTTATGTCCCCATACTATTGTTGTTTCATGGCAGTATCTCTAACTATCCCTGTTTATCTAGTATCTTATAATATCATTTATAAATCTTCAGAGTCTCTGCCTGCTGTTGTTCAATTTTTTTTTATTTTTTTGTCTAGTATGTTCCTAAGCAGTATAGCTTAGCTGCAGTACAACCAGAAATGCCTGCAGCTGAGGATTTACCAGGCATGGATTCTTTTATATTATTTTATTTTTCCTTTAAATTTTTTATTGGAGAAGTTGTAGATTGATGGAAAAAGTCATGCAGAAAATACAGAGTTCCCTTAGACCATCCCCTCACACACATAGTTTAACCTAGTATTAACATTTTGTATTAGTTTGTTAACGCTTATTTTATACTAGTAAATATAGTGCATACTATTAAATATACATTAGGATTCACTGTTTGGTTGTACAGACTTATGGTTTTTTTAATTTTTTTATTCTAAAAAATTTAAATTTTTTATTCTTTATTTTATTCTAGTGACATATGTACCACCTAAAATTACCTCTTTTAACCACATTCAAATATGATTCAGTGATTACATTGACAATGTTGTACTGCCATCACTACCATCCACTACCAAAACTTTTCCATCACATCAAACAGAAACTCTGAACCAATTATGCATAAACTTCCCATTTCCTACCCCAGTCTGGCTCCTAGCAACCTGTATTCTAGTTTCTGACTCTAAGAATTTGCTTATTCTAATTATTTCCTGTCAATGAGATCATACAATATTTGTTCTTTTTGTCTGACTTATTTCACTCAGTATGACATCTTCAGGGTTCATTCAGGTTCTTGTATGTATCAGAACTTCATCCCTTTTTATAATTGAATAATATTCTGTGGTATGTATATACCACATTTTGTTTATCCATTCATTGGTTGATGGACACTTGGGTTACATCCATCTTTTAGCAATTGTGAATAATGCTACTGTGAAAATCAGTGTGTAAATAAATATATGTTCGAGTCCCTACTTTCAGTTCTTTGGGGTATATACCTGGAAGTAGAATTGCCATGTCACCTGGTAATTCTATATTTAACTTTACGGAATACTGCCAAACTGTTTTCCACAAGGCTGAACGATCAGTGATGAATGCATGATTGTATTTCTCCAGATCCTCTCCAACACTTGTTATTTTCTTTTTGGTGTTTGCTTGTTTGTTTTTCATAGTAGCAATTCTAGTGGGTGTGAAATGGTATCTCATTGAGATTGTGATTTGCATTTCTCTAATGGCTAAGGCTGTTGAGTGTCTTTTCATTTGCTTTTTGATCTTTTGTGTATCTTCTCTGAAGAAATGTCTGTTTAAGGCATTTGCCCATTTTGAAATTGGGTTGTTACTCTTTTTGTTGTTGAGTTGTAGGATTTATTTATATATTCTAGAAATTAGACCTTTATCAGACATGAGCTTTTAAAATATTTCCTCACATTCTGTAGCTTGTCTTTTTTACTTTCATAATGAAGTTCTTTGGTGCACAAAAGTTTTAAATTTTGATATAGTCCCATTTATCTATATTTTCTTATGTTGCTCATGGCTTTGGTGTAAAGTCAGAGAAACCATTGCCTAACACAAGGTCCTGAAGGTGCTTCTCTAGGTTTTCCTCTAGGAGTTTTATTGTTTTGGTTCTTATATTTTGGTGTTTCATTTGTTTTGGGTCAACTTTTGCATATGGTGTGAGGTAGGAGTCCACTTTCCTTCTTTTACATATGGATATCCAGTGGCCACAGCACCGTTTGTGGAAGAGACTGTCTATTCCATATTGAGTGAACTTGGCACCTTTGTCAAAAATCAGATGGCAGTTGACATGAGTGTTTATTTCTGAACTTTCAATTCAATTCCATCAGTCTATATGTTTATCCATGTGCTACTACCATGCTCTTTTGGTACTGTAGCTTTGTTAATAAGATTTAAAATCAGAAAGTATGAGTTCTCCAACTTTGTTCCTCTTTTTCAAGATGGTTTTGGCTATTCAGGGCCCCATACATATCAATATAAATTTGATGATTGGCTTTTCCATTTCAGCAAAGAAGGCTGCTGGGATGTTATTGGGATGGTATTGATAATGTTGGATAGAATTGGCATATTGACAATATTTCATCTTCCATTTCATGAACACAGAATGTCCTTCCATTTATTTACGTCCTCTTTGTTTTTTTTTCGGCAAACTTTTGTAGTACTCATGTATAAGTCCTTTACATGCTTAGTTAGATTTATCCCTAGATAGTTGATTATTTTAGTTGCTATTATAAATGGAATTTTTTCATGATTTCCTCTTCAGCTTGTTAATTATCAGTATATAGAAACCATACTGATTTTTTGCATTTGATCTTATACCTCGCCACATTGCTGAATTCATTTGTTAGTTCTAGTAGTAGCTTTGCTGGAGAATTTTCAGGAGTTCCTACATATAGGATCCTGTCCTTGGAAAACAGGGAAAAATTTACATTTCCCTTTCAAATTTGGATACCTCATTTCTTTTTCTTGCCTAATCACTCTGGTAAGAACTTCCAGTAAAATGTTGAATAACAGAGGCACATTGGGCATCCTTGTCTTTTTCCTGATCTCAGGGGGTAAGCTTTCATTATTCATCATTGAATATGTTAGCTGTGGGTTTTCATATATGCCCTGTATCATGTTGAAGTAGTTTCCTTCCTAGTTTCTAAAAGTTTTTTTCAAGAAGGGGTGTGTTGGATTTTGTTAAATGCCTTTTCTGCAACAATTATAATGATCTTGCATTTTTTTCTGTCATAGTATTAATTTATTGTATTACGTTAGTTGAGTTCTATGTTGAAAAACTCTTGCATAACTAGGATAAATTCCATTTGATCATAGAATATAATTCTTTTAATGCACTGTTGGATTTAGTTTCCTAGTATTTTATTGAGGATTTTTGCATCTATATTTATAAGGTCATGTTGGTCTGTATTTTTCTTTTCTTGAGTTATCTTTATTTACTTTGCTATTAGGGTGCTATCGACCTCACAGAATGAGTTAGGAAATGTTCCCTCTTCTTCAGTTTTTTGGAAGAGTTCAAGCAGCATTGGAGTTAATACTTCTTGGAATATTTGGTAAAATTCACTAGGGAAGAAGTCTGATCCTAGAATTTTCTTTGTGGGGAGGTTTTTTATTACTCATTCAAACTCTTGTTATTGTTATGTTAAGGTCTTCTAATTCTTCTTGAATCAGTGTAGGTAGTGTGTGTTTCTAGAAATGCATCCATTTCATCTTGTTTATCTAATTTGATGGTGTAGAGTTATTCATAGTGTCCTCTAATAATCTTCTTTATTTCTGTGGGATTAGTAGTAATGGTCCCCCCTTTCCTTTCTGATTTCAATTTAGTTCTTTCTGTCCTCTCTTTTTTTCTTTGTCAGTCAAGCTAGCAATTTATCTATTTTATTGAATTTCAAATAACCAACTTTTGGTTTTGTGGATTCTCTGTTTTGTTTTTTATTCTCTATTTCATGTATCTCCACTCTAATCTTTGTTATTTCCTTCCTTCTGGTCATGTTGTGTTTAGTTTGCTAGTTCTCTGAGGTTTTGAGACTAGGTCTCTGATTTGAAATTTTTTTCTTTTTTTAATTGAGCATTTAGAGCTATAGATGTCCCTCTTGGCACTGCCCTTGCTGAATCCCATAAGCTTTGGTATGGTGCATTTTCATTTTCATTTACCTCGATATATTTTCCTACCCTTGTGATTTTCTCTTTACCGTATTAGCTGTTTAAAGGTACATTATTTAATTTCCACATACTTGCAGTTTTTCCTTTTCTACCTCTTTTAAGATTCCTAGCTTCTTTCCATTGTGGTCAGTGAGGGGACTCTGAATGATTTCAGTATTTTAAAATTCATTGAAACATGCTTTATGACCTAATATATGGTTTGTCCTGGAGAGTGATTTATGTGACTCAAAAAGAATGTGTATTCTGCTGCTGTTGGCTGAAGTTTTCTATATATGTCTGCTAGGTCTAGCTGATCTAGTGTCACAAAAGTCTTCTACTGCCTTGTTGATCTTATCTCTACATGTTCTTCCCATTATTGAAAGTGGTGTGTTGAAGTCTCCCAGTATTAATGTAGGAGACCCCCTTCAAATCTGTCAATATTTGCTCCATATATTTTGGAGCTCTACTGTTAGGTGCACTTATTTTTATAATTGTTATGTCTTCTTGTTGAATTGACCTCTTTATTGGTATATATTGATGTTGTCCCTTATAACAGTTTTTTGACCTAAAATCTACTTTATCTAATATTATTATACTTATCCCAGCTCTCTTTGGTTACTATTTGCATGGTATATATTTTTTCATCCCTTCATTTTCAACCTACTTGATCTCTGCCTTTTGACAGTTGAGTTTAATCTATTTACATTTAAGGTAACTGCTGATAATGCAGAACTTTCTTCTGCCATTTTGCTATTTGGTCTTTATAAATCTTATACCTTTTTCGTTCCTCAGTTCTTCCATTAATGCTTTCTCTCATATTTATTTGAATTATTTTTAGTGTTCCATCTTTCTCTATATATTTTTAATATATTTTCTTTGTGGTTACCATGGGGTTAAAATTAATATCCTAAATCTGTAGTCATGTTTCACCTGATACCAAGTTAATTTCAGTAGCACATGCAATCACTGTTCTTATATCCTTTTTGTCCCCTTATCTTTTTGTTGTATTCATTACAGATTATATCTTTTACAGTGTATGTCCAAAACCATAGATTTATCATTACTTTTTATGCATTTGCCTTTCAGCATCTGTAAGAAATAAAAAGTCATGTTTCATATCAAAGAATACAATAGAACAGAATTGGCATTTATAATTACCCATATGGTTTCCTTTTACTGGAGGTCTTTATTTCTTTGTGCTGCTTCAATGCATTGTCATTGTGCTTTATTTTCAGTCTGAAGACCTCCCTTTAGCATTGCTTTTAGGGAAGGTCTAGGGGTGATGAATTCCTTCAGCTTTTGTTTATCTGTGAATGTCTTAATCTCACCCTCATTTTTGAAAGACAGTATTGCTGGATATAAAATTAATGGTTGGCAATTGTTTTTTCAGCACTTTAAATATTTCTTCCCCTTTCCTTCTTGCCTCTGTGGTTTCTGATGAGAAATCAGCAATTAATCTTTTTGGGGCTCCCTTGTATATAACACACTGCTTTTCTCTTACAGCTTTCAAAATTCTTTTCTTGTCCTTGGCATTCAATAGTTTGACTACTGTTCTAGTTTGCTAATGCTGCCAGAATGCAAAACACCAGAGACGGATTGGCTTTTATAAAAGGGGATTTATTTGGTTACACAGTTACAGTCTTAAGGCCATAAAGTGTCCAAGTAACACACCAGCAATTGGGTACCTTCACTGGAAGATGACCAGTGGCGTCCGGAAAATCTCTGTTAGCTGGGAAGGCATGTGGCTGGCATCTGCTCCAAAGTTCTGGTTTCAAAATGGCTTTCTCCCAGGACGTTCCTCTCTAGGCAGCAGTTCCTCAAAAATGTCACTCTTAGTTGCACTTGGGGTGGTTGTCCTCTCTTAGTTTCTCCGGAGCAATAGTCTGCTTTCAATGGCTGTCTTCAAAATGTCTCTCATCTGCAGTTCCTATGCTTTCTTCAAAGTGTCCCCCTTGGCTGTAGCTCCTCTTCAAAATGTCACTCACAGCTGCACTGAGTTATCTCTACCTGTTGGCTCATTTATATAGCTCCACTGATCAAGGCCCACCTTGAATGGGTGGGGCCACACCTCCATGGAAATACCTAATCAGAGTTATCACCTACAGTTGGGTGGGGCACATTCCATGGAAACACTCAAAGAATTCCAATCTAATCAGCACTAAAATGTCTGCCCCACAAGATTGCATCAAAGATAATGGCATTTGGGGGACATAATACATTCAAACTGGCACAACTACCATGTGTCTGGCTGTGTTTCTCTTCATGTTTATCCTGTTTGGTGTTTTCTGGGCATTTTGGATATGAATATTTATATCTTCTGCTAAGTTTGGGAAGTTTTCTGTCATTATGTCTTTGAAAATTCTTTCTGCTCCTTTCTCTCTCTCTTTTCCTTCTGGGATTCTCATAATGTGCATATTGGTGTGCTTGCTGGTGTCCTGTAGTTCTCTTAGGCTTAGTCACTTTTTTTCCATTTTTTCTTCTTTATGCTCCTCAACTGAATCATTTCAATTGTCTTGTCTTAGAGTTCACTGATTCTTTCTTCTATCAGCTCCAATCTGCTGTTGAAACCATCTAAGGAATTTTTCATTTCAGTTATTATTGTTTTCAACTCCAGTATTTCTGTTTGGTTCCTTTTAAAACTTTCTCTTTATTGATATTATCATATTGTTCATTCATTGTTTTCCTGATATCCTTTAGTTATTTCTCTGTGTTTTCCTTTGTATCCTTGGAGCATATGGAGGATCATTTTTGAAAAATGTGTCCAGATTATCCAAAGACTGGTCCTCTTCATTGATGGTCTCTGGACTTTTATCTTGTTCCTTAGGTTGGGCCATCACTTCTGTTTCTTTGTTTGTCTTCTAATCTTTTGTAGCCCACTGCACACCTAAATATTTTAAATTATTAACTCTGGGATATAGTCACTGAGCTGTCTGTTCCTTAAGTTTTTATCCAAGTAGTGATATGACAGAGATTTCCTTGAGTGCCAGGAGATAATAGAAACAAACAAACCAATATGAAGAATGCCTTTCAGTCTTTGCAAATTATCTCTGTGTTGGCTGGTGTTCTCCTTCAGAGTAGCAATTTGAAAGTCCTCTCTTCTCCCCATGCAGTAGATTTTTCCACCCTACAGGGTGCTCTATTGTATTTCTTAAGGCTGGTAATCCTTTGCCCCAGGTAGCTTTGACTTTAATGTCTTTTACACAGCTTTAGCTGTCTGCACGCTACTTCTGTTTGCAGGACAAGTTCTGGGAGGGTGAGCCAGAGATGAAAGTTCCGGTCAGGCTTTCAGGCTGACACCCAATAAATGGGCCCTGACCTACATGTACCCCTATATGTGCATAGGTGCGTCTCTACACCCTCCAGAACAGGTCTGGGGATCCACAATGGGAACATAGACTGGCTCCACCCATGCAGGGAGGGGCTGGCAAGGGTTCCATGAGCTTCTCCTACCCTTTATAAAGCTCTATTTTCTTGATTTGACACTCTTCCAGTTACTGCAACCCTTTAACTGTTTCCTAGCATTTTGAGGAAGATGGCTTTGCCAGTTAATGTAGTTGGTCAACGATTCTTTGAGGGAACAGAAACCTGGAGCATTTTATGCCACTGACTTGGTTGACCAGAAGCTCTGTATTATCCAGTCTTGATTTGTTTTTCTCTGGTCTTAGCAGTATGTCCACCTTGTCAGAAGTGTAGCTTAAAGCACTTCTTTCAGGCACGTAGTTCTTACACTCAATCCTGTGAAAGAAAAAAACACATGGGTAGATAAATTGCAATAACATTTATTTACAAGGAAAGTAGTATATCATAGAAGTAACCTAAAGCACAGAAGTGAAGTGCATTGAGAGATAAAATTAGCATGGCTGGCAGACCTCTCTAACATGGAGAGGAGTTTGGGCTTCATCTCATAGCTGATTTTTTTAAGTCACTTTTTCATTAGAATGTAATGTATGCCCATTCAAAACAAAACAAAACAAAGCTTGGGAACAAGAATACTAGATAGAAAAAAGGAATCACACAGTTCTCAAAAGTTAAAAAAAAACAACAGCCAAATTAACGTTTTGATAGAGTACTTCCTGTCTCTTTTTTTATAAGGTATAATTATTTTATTATTCCTCAGAGGTAAGTTGATGGTTTTAACTTCAGTCTATAGATGAGAAAACCAAGGCACAGAATCTGGTGACTGTCCAAAGTCCAGACTAAGGTATTGCTAATTCAGCATGGAAATTTTCCGTCATAATATAATAAAGAGTGGAAAAAGAAAAAAGAAAGAATAAACATTATCCTTTTAATCAAGAAAATCCTTAGTTTAGATTAAAAATCTACCTTCATTTTTTATTTTAATTTTTAAGAATATATTTCCCTAAGGTGTTTTTTTTTAAAATTCAGTTTTATTGATATATATTCACATACCATACAGTCATCTGTGGTGTACAATCAGTTGTTCACAGTACCATCATATAGTTGTGCATTCATCATCCCAATCTATTTTTTGAACATTTTCCTTATACCAGAAAAAGTAAAAATAAGAATAAAAAATAAAAGTAAAAAGAACACCCAAATCATCCCCCCGTATTTTTCATTTAGCTTTTGTCCCCATTTTTCTACTCTTCCATCCATACACTGGGTAGAAGGAGTGTGAGCCACAAGGCTTTCACAATCATGCTGTCACCCCTTGTAAGCTACATTTCTATACAATCTTCTTCAAGAGTCAAGGCTACTGGGTTGCAGTTTGATAGTTTCAGGTATTTACTTCCAGCTGTTCCAATACCTTAAAACCTAAAAAGGGTGTCTACATAGTGTGTAAGAGTGCCCACCTGAGTGACCCCTTGACTCCATTTGGAATCTCTCAGCTGCTGAAATGCCTAAAGTGTTTTAAATTGAGTCAATAACAAGACTAATTCTTCATCTCTTAATCAATGCCGAAGTATGATTGGTGAGAACAATTACAAAGGAGAAATCTATGGCTGCAAAATTCACCCAGTGGTCCTTTAAAACAAAAGTATCTTATTGAGAATTTAAATAACATGTACATTTTTTTTTAAATCAGTTCCTCAAATCCCTGTAAACACTAATGAAATATTAAGTATTTAATCAGCTCTGTAATACCGATTTGACCAAAAACAAGAAATCTTTCTTCCTTTCTTTTACATTCATATTATGTCCTAACTTGAGATTAGAGGTGGGGGGGGGGGGAGGAATAGTCTGCTGAATTTAAAGACTGTAATTATAAGCCACCTGAGTTGGGACTGCTGCAAGGTTACATGAAGAAAAGGGTGATTAACGTTTCTGAGCATCTGAACTGAACCAGCTCTGCCTAAAAGAGTTGCATTTTAAAGTTGTAATATTGTTTATAAAATTAAGGAGCTTCAAGCCTGGACCTTTTCCTTTGTTACAGATTTTCTTTTTTTTTTTTTCTTTTTTTTTTTTTTTTTTGAATTTTAAAGGTAAGAGGAAACTATTTAATGAGTTGGATACTTATTTAAATTGTGGTTTTATGGGGAAAATAATAGCACTGACTTTTAGATCACAATGTCTTTTTCCATCGAGAGCAGCTTACTGAATAGGGCACTTAGGGAGTTTTCATTCCATAGGGCACAAGACTTTTTAAATCTTGTCTCTGAAGAGTAATTACTTTGGCTTTTCCCAAAATATGTTTTTGCAAGGGTTATCTCTCCTTCATGCCACAATATCAGAGCATTGGCCAAAGCTTGTTTGTTTGCCCTCAGTACACAGCTGTCTCTGAGGCCCCACAGACAATAAATAGCTACTGCTGAGAACAAGATTTTTCTTGTCAAAAATTAGATAGGCAGATAGAGATTAAGATAGCTAGCTAGCTATTTAGATAAAGAGATTAGAGAAAGAAAGGAAGGAAGGAAAGAAGGGATGGTGGGAGAGAGGAAGGAAGGAAGGAAATAAGGGAGGGAGGGAGGGAAGGAAGGAAGGAAGGAAGGAAGGAAATCCAATTATTGCAAGGAAAAAGAAAAAAAAATTCTACAACCTTTTCTGATATCTGGCAATGTGCACTAAAATTTAAAATATGAATGCCCTTTGACTCATAAATCATATTTTTAGGAAAAAGTCATTAAAAAATTAATGTACATATACACAAGGACTGTTATTGCCATATTGTTTATAATAGACAAAAAGGAAACAACCTTAACCCCTTAAAGAGTAAAAGGATTGAGTAATTGTTGGTGCACAGATGCAAAGGTAGTTTACTAGCTTTTACAAAGAATGAGTTAGAGCCACATAGATTAACAAAATGTGTTTTATCCTTTAGTGAGAAAAGGTATGCATGGTAATGTGAATGATAGGATAATTATAAAGGAAGTGGGTATATTTGAATGATAAGAGAAAGCATATGAAAAGATAAATATCAAACTGTTTTCATTCAAAGGAAGTATTTGGGAGTGAGAATGAGGGAAAAGAAAGATCAATTTTTTCCTTTATTTAACTAGGTATTGTTTAGTTCATTTAATGAACTTGGATTACATTCATAATTTAAAAAGTAAAAAGAAAAGCATTTTATAATGTATTATTGTGATGGTTAAATTCATGAGTCAACTTGGCTAGATTATTAGGTCAAGCAAGCTCTGGCCTGATTATTAGGGTAAGGTTATTTAGTGGGTTTAAATCATTAGACAATTGACTGCATCTATGGCTGATTACATCTACAGTCAACAAAGGAGATTGTCTTCAACAATGAGAAAAGTCTCATCCAATCAGTTAAAGGCCTTAAATGGAGAACTGATGATTTCAGTAGTCCGAAGAAGAATTTCTATCTCCACCTCAGGCAAGCAGCTTCTTTTGGGGAATTCATCTGAAACCTTCATTGCTGCCAGACCTTCTGAATTCAGAGTTGCCAGTCTCCATGATCACATGAGAAATTCCTGTAATACATCTCATAATATATGTATACATGAAAAAAGTCAACCCTGGGAGGCAGTAAGCCTTCTAGACTCTGAAACCGTGAACCAACAATTCCCGTTGTTTAAGGCAACCCATTGTGTGGTATTTGTTTTAGCAGCCAGAAGACTAAAACAATTATTATACTTTTGTGTTAATTTTCAAAGTTGTTGGGTTGCCTAGAATTCAGGCTGACAGAGGCTAAGTGAAGACCCAAGAACAAAAGGTTAATGTCAGAATTAAGAGAATCAGTACAGTCTCTTGCCCCACTTAGTAATCTTTCTGTCCTGTTTCCATAGTCCCCTTAAAATTACAAATAAGTGAGTTTTTTAGACGAACCCATGAATGCATGTGTCAACTCATAAATAGATGTATATCCAATGAGAATAAGAGGATAAAATGTAATAGTTTGACAATATGAAAGGAAAAGTGAAATGGTATAAACCCATTCCTCTTTCTTTCCACCTCATTTCTACTAGTAATACTGATCAGCTACCTTTTGGCCACTTTATCTCACCAGTTTTAGAAAATATCATGAGGAATTAGATGCAGTAAATGACTCCTTCACTCTTTAATTCAGATATAGACCCCATAATGTCCAATTGTTTTCCTATTAATTAACGCTGGGACTTGGACTAGGTGATTCTTGGTGTCTTTTCTGCTCAATCATCTTACAACTACATGTGGATGTAAAGGTAGAGATTATCTCCTGTTGGCTTTTGTTCACATTAGAACTGAATGTCAAATTGGGAGGAAAATAAAGATAAAATGCTACAGGATACTAAAGGCATGTGTATTTTATTTTATGCTAAGTTTCTCCTTTCTGAATTTTTATATTTAACATATGTGACATATATGCAAATGTCTTTCTAAAAAGTGATATTGAACTATGTCATTTAAAAAAAAAAATTCTCCTGCTTTTAAAACAGCTTGATGCTGAAGAGAACTGAGTAAAGCTTGGTTAGATGCCTGATATCATCAGTTTCAGTTATGTAACTGGCACTGTAGAAATGCTAGTTATTTGTTTTAAAATATTTTTGATTTTTTTCTAATTTATAAACAAAATTACATGGACAAACACAGAAATCACATGTAATTATGGAAAAAGCCAACCAACACACATTAATATAGCTGGTGACGTTCCTTTTAGCCACTTTTCTATGCACATAGGGTGAAATGCAAATTTACAAAGTTTGGATAATTCTTTTCACACTGTTTTGATAATTCTTTTCACACTTTGGTTTGATCACCAAGTTTGAATTTTTAAAGTCTTACTACCCACCACTTTTTATCTCAACAGTATGAGATTAGGTCTGCTGAAATTGAACAGCCAGTCCTTTGCCATGTCCAAGGGTAAAATTTTCTCCTCCCCTTACTACTTTCTGCCAAAATTGAAATTGAGAACAATGCTTTTGTTTTCATTTATTGTCTGTTGACACTGCCTCGAATTTCTAGAACTCTTATGAGAGTCTTGGTATCCACCCCATGCAGGCCTCAGCTCCAGGGAGGTCTACGGAGCTGTAAGAATTGAAGGCTGTCAGCCTGCAGACTCAGCCCTGCCCAGTCTCTGAGCAGTAAATAGGGAGATTCATCCCCTCCAGCTGGTGGATTCTGAGAATTGTGTAACCTCAAAGATGTATAGAGTGGGGCTGGGTGAGCCAGTTAGAATTCACCTCTTCTTCAAACCCTTGTTTGCTCTCTCCATTCTTATTTAAAATAGCCCCACCTACCACCCCTAAAGGTCAAGACCCTAAGGATCTGCTTCACCATTACCAGTTGCTGGGGATTGAATAATACTCCCCATGAAAAGACATGTTCATGTCTTAGTTCTCATTTCTGTGCATGTCCTATTTGTAAATAGGACCTTTGGAGATGTTATTATTAGTGAGGGTGTGGACTCATTCATGAATTGGATCTTCCAAGATTCTATATAGATTAGGCCAAATTGAATTAGGATGGACCTTAATCCATACGGCTGGCATTCTTATAAGAAAAAGAAATTCAGACACAGTCAGAAAAAAACAGAAGTGAATGGAAATCAGGAGTAGTCATAAGGAGAGAGAGATCACTGTGTGATGGAGGATTGCCGAAACGTTGTAGATTCCAGGAGAAAGCAAACTCTGCCAATACCTTGATGTTGGGTTTTTAGCTTCCAAGACCGTGAGACAGTAAATTTCTGTTCATTGAGCCACTGCATTGTGCAGTATATGTCATAGTACCCTTGACAAACTGAGTCACCTGTCCACTCATCCCAATATGCTAAATCTCGCCTGTATTCCCGGCTGCTGTGTTCTCATCAGCTTATACGGACCACTGAGTCTGCCTCCATCCTGATGACAAGCATTGACTCTACCTCAAGACTTCTGAAGATGTTTTCCCCATCCCCCAAACTGGTTCATTAAACGTCAGCCTGGTTTGCTGTATCTCCTTAGACACTGCACTCAAAGATGATGGCTACACTCCTTGAGAGAAAACCCCTAAACTGGATGACTTTCTTTAGCTCTAGAATGCTGTCTTTTCCCATTTACTGTCTTCCCCTTCTGGGTCAGTGTAGTAGTCTCAGAAATACTCAGGTGGAGCCTATGTATCTTAGGACATTCATTATCCGTTAGGAAGAGCTGCTGTGCTGCTCTGACCAAGGCCCATTGAATATTAAAACAACTGGAAACATGCAATGAGGTGAATGGATCCTGTACGCAGCATTTGAATGAAGTGTGCCAGAAATAAAGGCAGACACTATAATGCCTCACCAATATGGACTATCTACAATGTGTAAACTCAGAAATGAATCTTAGAACACAGCCTAACAGGGAAATGATTGTTGTAATGATCCCTAGATTGTAAGCTCTTATAGCAGTCAACTCTATTCCTGAATTGTGATTGCTGTCTCCAAACTTTGAGATGCTGATCCCTTAGTGTATAACCTGATTGGTCTCTGGAACATTGGATAACTCTATGACGCCTGAAACTCAGAGCTGGAGCTCGGCAGATATGAATGTCAGTATTGGTGCATACAGCAACTGTTGAAAAGAAAAAGAAAAAAAAAATGCTGAAAAAGAGCCCAGACTTCAATTAGTGATATGAATGAAGCAGATCTGGTTAAGACTAGGGCAAACCAGGCCAAAGGGTAAAGGTCGAAACTGACTGTTTTAATACTTCAACTTCCATGTGGAAACCAAGGGAAGAAATGTCTATTTGGTGCAGGATCTATATTTTCTAAACAGTATAACTCTACAGTCAGTTTGTTCAAACACCACAATTACATGGAACTTTGAATAGGAAGTGAAATACTGTAGGTTAGTATAGGTTAGAGTGAAACAGTGACACATCCCAAAGTAATTTGGGCAAGAATAAAAATACATTTACAGCCCCCCCCCCCGCCACCCCCCAGGAGCTGGGGAAAAGTGGGGAAGTGTTGGACTTCCTCACCTGGACTGATGTTCATGTCACAAACATTGAGGATTGGTGGTTTGATGTGCTGAGCCGTCTATCATGAGACTTGCCCTTATGAAGCTCGTTACTGCGAATGAGAGGCTAAACTTGCATATAATTGTGCCTAAGAGTCTCCCCCTGAACCTCTTTGTTGCTCAGATGTGGCCCTCTCTCTCTCTAACTGAGCCACCTCGGCAGGTGAACTCACTACCCTCCCCGCTATGTGAGACCCGACTTCCAGGGGTGTAAATCTCCCTGGCAATGCAGGATATGACTCCCGGGGATGAATCTGGACCTGGCATCGTGAGACTGAGAGTATCTTCTTGACCAAAAGGGGGATGCAAAATGAGATGATATAGTTTCAGTGGCTGAGAGATTTCAAATGGAGTCGAGAGGTCACTCTGGTGGACATTCTTACTCACTATATAGATAACACCTCTTAGGTTTTAATGTATTGGAATAGCTACAATTAAATACCTGAAGCTATCAAACTCCAACCCAGTAGTCTGGACTCCTGAAGACGATTGTATAACAATGTAGATTACAAGAGGTGACAGTGTCATTGTGAAAACCTTGTGGACCACTCTCCCTTTATCTAGTGGATGGATGGATGAGTAGAAAAATGGGGACAAAAACTAAATGAAAAAATAGGCTGGGATGGGGGGGTGATTCGGGTGTTCTTTTTTACTTTTATTTTTTATTCTTATTCTGATTCTTTCTAATGTAAGGAAAATGTTCAGAAATAGATTGTGGTGATGAATGCATAACTATATGATCGTACTATGAACAGTTGATTGTACACCATGGATGATGGTATGGTATGTGAATATATTTCAATAAAACTGAATTTAATTAAAAAAAAACAACTGGAAACAAATTCTCAAAAATTTAGAGATTACTGGACCAATTGACGTCTACCCATTCAAACCTAAAGATGTGTTAATTTTCAACCTTAGGGGAAGTAAAATGAGAAAGAATGGACAGAAAAGGGGAATGATGAAATGGAGAATGATATAGTAAAACCATGTTTGATCTCAGTAATCCCTGTAGAGCTATGGTTTTTCTGACACAGTGCAAGCAAGTATCTATTTCTTCCTCTATAAAATGCACAGAACAATAGTATCTACCTCATAGAGTTATGATGATTAAATGAGTGGTTGTAGGTAAAGGACTTGGAATAGTTCCTGAAATATGGTGAGCACTCAGTAAATATTAGTTGTTGTTTTCACTACTATTACTGTTTGGAATAAAAGGATCCAAGCTTACATACTGGCTTTACCAATTATATACTGGTAACTTTGGCAAAACTATTTACCTCTGAGCCTCATCTGCTCAGATATAGGCCCCATAATAATAGCCCAGCACACGGAAAACAGTTCTTATTTTCCCAATACCCTTCACCAGCTATTATTTTTATTTCCCTTAGTTACAATAGGAATGAATGAAGAACCGTTTCATGCCTTAAGTATTTCTGTCTCCCTCTGTTTAGATGGGATGACTAAAAATGAATTGATTTACACTGATGGGTCCAAATCAGAGCATAACATGATATCTGAATAGGTGCAGAAATTTAGCGAAAGTGGTTTTTCAATAAAAACTTAATGTAAACCAGACTCAGAGGAATATAATACATTTCTTGAACTATATTCATCCTATTCCCATAGAACAGGCTGTCAGGCTTAACTTTGTCCAAGCACTTGCTATTTTGATCTTCAGATAAGGCAGCTAAGAATCTAAAGGTATATTCTGAAATTAAAAAGGAGAATGTTGTACGTCATCCCTAAGAATCTGGAACCTAATTTCAGCTGAATACAAGAAATAAAATTAGTTAAGTTTATTTATTTCAAGACTGTGAACAGGTATAATTGTGTCTAAACCAGATGGCTACAGATTCATTTATCACTTAGACTGTGAAACCTATCAGGCCAAAATAATTAGACATCAGGCACATGTGATTTTTAGGAAAGTTTTAGGGAAATGGAACTGTTCAAGTATTATCACTCTAGATGTCCAAAACTGCAAAATTATCAGTTGTTCAACTCAGAGTCAACACTCCCCAAATACCTGATGGTCTATCAGAAAAAAACTACTATTTGAAAGTGATTAACAAAATATCCTACCTTTTGCTGTATACATCTTGAATGATAGTGATGTTTTTTATTGGCCTATTGAAACAAGTCTCCCATATGGCTTTCCATAATTATTATTCTGTGTGTAGTTTTGTTTTCCTCTTTATTTGGCTAACAGCATAATTATGACAACAATCTCTGGAGTTGCCAGTCATTTTTTGATTATGTAACCTTTTGAAACACACTCACTGGGATTTGGAGACGTCTGTCATCTATACTCGGAGATTTGAAGCTCATCTGTAAATGAATGCCATATAAATTTAATTCGCAGTATAACAAATTAGAAGCTAGGACAAAAGCCATTTCCTTCACTGGTTTTCAAAATGAATGCTTTGCTCCCGACTCTAATGCTAGACAAACTTAATCAGAGAAACTTCAGTGTGTTTTCAATCTCATTTATTGTTCTCCAATTCATTTAGTGATCCAGATATTTATATTAGCAGACAGTTTAATAACTGAGTGAGAGAGATGTATTTACTTAAAATTATCTGAATCTCCACATGTAGGCATGTTGGCACTGCCAATTATAAATTAGACAAAGGTGTTTTATATGTTTATTATTTTAAATTATAAAATCCATGTAGTAAATACTTAATGAGAAACTAATATGTACAAGGCAGTTAGTAGACTGCTGTCAAAGGATTGGCAAGTACTTAAATGGAATTGAGTACTTCCTCTTCAACTTATTAGATTCTGTAAGGATATTTATAGTGAAAGATGAATTCCAGGCTCAATAGCATTCCCTATATGGCAGGCAATGTCTATTTGTTAGCTGGAGAGGAGAGAGAGAAATGATAATATCCTCCCACTGAAGTATTGTTTGGTAACTTTCCTTCCTTACATATGATTTACCCATCACTTCCTCTATTAATAATGGTTGGGTTGATATGGTTGAGCTTGCTCTTGAAGTTCCAGTTGTGTATACATTATTTCATGAGGAGGTGCTAGTATCTCAAGGAGACAGAGTGGTTAGTAGAAAGAGTCAGACAGAATTGGATTCAGGTTCTGGTCTGTGGTCACTTATTCCTCAGCCTCAGTTTCCCTCATTTCTCAGGAAATGATCAGCTCCAGTCCTTTTTCTGCCTTCAGACACACTTCTCAGATTGGGGCCCCTGGGAGAGGATCTCCTGAAAGGCCTGTCTTGAGTTAGGTGCCCTCCCTTTGTCCAGAGGGGAAGAGGGACCTTTGATTGTTTCACCAACACTGGAAGCAACACAGAGGAAGAAGCCCTAAAGGAGGAAGTGATACTGTGATGGCAAAAACAGCAGATGTTCCCCAAGACAGAGCTTCTCAAACCAATGAAAGACCAATGGTTTTTCCTTAGCCTTAGCAGACTGATACTTCAAACAAATAAATCAGTAAATGAAAAAAAAAAAAGACATGCAAAATACAAATCTATTTTTTATTATCAGTTTTAACAGAAAAATTACATTGCCCACTTGCTATATAAGTTTCTAAACATTTGCTCTCAATCTCTGTGCTTATCATGTCACCCATCAACGACAGCTTCCGAATTGGCACCTGTCTGTGGACCACACTAGCTGAGGCTGCACTAAGCTCGTCTCTCTGAGAGAAATCCCCTACATGCCCCTCTAGGGGCCTCTGCTTCCTTAACTTGCAGCCTCTTCTCGTCCTCTAGTAATCTGACTTCATGTCCAGCGCTCTGTGGAAACTGCAAGTCTTCCTTTTAAAAATGCGGTGGTGTCTTATCAGGCCTCACCCTGCATTCTCCCATAGCCCTTAGTGTTCTGTTATCACATTCTGTCCTCAGCCAACGTCCTTCACAATACCCTTCCTTCCTTCTCCTCTCATGGAACTTGGCTCTTTTTCTTTCACTAGGTCAACCTTCTGAAAGAGATGCTTTTCTAAGATTCTGGTCTACATGTATGGTTTTGTACACTTCAAATAGGTGACCATCAGTGTCCAAAATGGGGTTAGGAGATTTTCTTTAAGATGTTATTAATACTGTCTGGGAGAAGATGGTGGGCTGGACCATCTGAGGGATCACACCCCTCTGAAAGTAGACAGCACTAACGTTCACTAAAAGGAAGCCACCAGTTACTAGATGTAGCATTAAGGAATGAGCAGCTTCTTTTGTTTTCTCGTATTCTCACTGTACGTCTCTTTGTTATGAAGCAGCTGTGGGAAGTTCTGAGGAGTAAAGCTATATAGAAAGTCTCTTTGGTAGGAAGTCAATAGGTAAGTTTCTATTTCTGATGGCAGCAGGTACCTTAACTTCCCTGACCCTCGGGTTGTTCAGTTATATGAGGGGGTTAAACACCATGTTCTGTGAGGTTCTTTTCAACTTGAAAATTCTGTAATTTTCTTTCACTCTCTTAGACTATTAAGAGTGTAAACTATTGATTTTCCTTTTTCCAGAACCTTCATTATATGCTAATCCCATTTTCTGGTTCTTTTCTAGCACCTGTGTTCTGATTAGTGGCCAAATAAATGACATATAAAACTTCAGCTAAGGTACTGTAAGGTAAGAGTCTTTTTCCAGTAAAATGCTTTGCTTGAAAAAAATTTTGACGATTTCATCTGTGAGAACAAATTAATGAGGAATAAGAACTTACAAATGGTGTTTTTCAACATGATTTGCAGTTGCTACTGTGTGCATCTTAATATGAACATACAGTTGTGCTCTAGTGTTTGTGTCACTTAATGAAGACATGATGTGCCCATTTGCTCTTCAGATTCAAAATTAGAATGAAGGTATGTTTACTGAGATTTGAAATAAACTTATTTTATTTCAAATGCTCATTTGTATCTTAACTGTAGCAGTGTGAAGTTGTTTTCAATCTGTGTAAATATCTGAGCTTTTAGCATATCTATTGGACCTTGTGGGTTGTCTGATTCTTAGAAGTGTTAGTATTATTCCTTGATTTATATTGCCTTTATTAAGAATGCCATGCAAAATCTGATTGCGAATGTGAAGAAAGAGCAACATAGAGAGTATTCCAACACAGAAAGCAATCCTTTCTAGATTTTATTATACAATACTTTCTCTATTCAGCCGATACTGCTAATAGCCTACCCAATATCTGTTCTCTCTTTCTTCCTTCCTAACAAGATCCTGATATTCTGAAGGGCTGCAGTGTGCCCAGTTAAAAAAAAAAGCCCTTGTCTTTTTTATTCATATAGATATTCACAGCTGGCTGTGACCAAGTGACTCAGTTCTGGCCAGTGAGCTTTCAGTGATTGGCCCTGAAGGGAGCTTCCCTTATTGATTTAATACAGCAGAGCATCAAGAGGAGAATTTTTTTTAACTTTATTTTCTTTGTGCTCACCCTACTTTTCTACCTGGAAAGAACAGCCCCCTTCTTGCAATCACAAGGACAAAGCCACAACTAACAGTAATGGAACAGGGATATAAAAGAGCTTGACTGCTTGAGCTCTGGTGTGGGCTACTATCATATTTTTTATGACATGAGACATTTGTCAGGTCTTCTGTCACTCAGAGCTGAACATACTCTTAGTTAATTCACTAGCATCAGAGATCTGGACATCATGCTAGGCAAGTGGATGAACCTTAAGTCATCTACACAACAGTGCTATCAGGTTCGCTATCGTTATCCCCCATTTTACAGACAAGGAAACTGATGATCCGAGATGTTAAGCAACTTGTCCTAATGGTAGTAAGTGGCTGCAGTGATGTTTGAATTTGGATCTGTCAGGCTTACTTCCCTGTAGTCTGCTGGGTTTGTCCTGACCATGCCAGGAGCCTGAGCTGTTGCTGATTACGTTCTATCGCTAGTCAGTGGGCATTCTCAGTTCACCCACCCTCTGAATATAATTCAATATCTCAGATTTTCCATTAGACTATCCATTTATAAAACGAAGTGAACTGAGTATATTCCATATATGAATAAAAAAAGGACAGGAAGTGAAACCTCTGCTTGATTTAGGTAAATTAGTATGACTTGCAATTATCTGCGAAAGCAAATGAAAGTAATATTAATTCTGAGTGGCTTCTGTTTTTTTTAAATAAAAGTTTAGAGCTAATGGTTTAAGTGTGATCACCAAAACCCCAGCTTTTATCTGACAGTCCTAATTTTAAATACTGTCCTTCTAAACAATCTCCATTACTTCACCTATGCTTATTAGATCAGAGAAAAAAAAAAGTAATAAAGTCAAAAGGTAAGTTATATAATGAAATTCCTTTCTAAAGAAGATAATGCAAGGCATTGAGTAAGTTGCTGAGCTGAGTCAGGGGAGAGGAAGTGCTGGATAATGGAAAAATCCGTGAACTAGAAAATGAGAGACAGGAAATACAGGTGAGAGCCCAGCTCTTTTGTGGCTTAAAAAAGCCATTTTACCTTGCCAGACTGTTATTCTTTATCTATAAAGTTGAGGGTGTAATACTGGATGGTCTTATCACTTCCCTCTAAGGTAATCTGTTAATATAAACCTCCCTGGGTCTCCTTTGCTAATGCAGGGAAATGCTGTTATCTATTCATGCCAAATTTTTCTTTATGGCTATTGACCTTAGGAGTTATCAGTTATTTTCCTTTTCCCTCATTTTCTTCCAAAATACATCCTGAACTTCTTCATTTCTTTCTATCACCTCTGTTACAACCTAGTCCAAGCCATCTGTTCACCCACCTTCCTTTCTTGACATACCCAAATACATGCTGTGTACAATATTCACCATAATCTTTGGGAAACATAAATCAGATCATATTGAAAAGTACTCAAAACCCTTCCATGCCTTCCCCCTACATTTAGAATAAAACCCAAATGCAATACTATGACTTATAAACCCAATATAATCTGGTTTCTATTTGTACCTTTCCTCCCTTGCTTCTTAACCTCCAATATCCCTGGATTTTTTCCACCTGTTCCCTGCATATTTCTTTCTGTTCTTTCCCCTTTGGGGCCTCAGGGCCTTTGCACTGCACTCCCCTGACTCCTGGTGCTCTGATCTCGGCAGTTGGTTCCACTTGGCCCTTCCCGTTCATATGTCAGCTACTGAGAACTTCCTTAAGAACTCTCAAAGCAAGCACCGTATCAGGCACCCAGGTTTAATTCCTTTTAAAAACTGAAAGTTTTATTTTTAAGCATATTAAACTTCCCTCATATCAACAAAATACTTACATATATAGCCTAAGGGATTTAGGCTAGACATGAAGAATTCCATTATATTGTTTATATTTTATCGCCATGATATGAGCTAAGCTCCATGGAGGCAGGGACTGTCACTCTTTTCTTTGCTGATGAAACCAGGATGCCTGGCTTCCAACAATGCCTTGTCCCTGGGAGACTGGATGAATGGATGAATGAATGGATAAAGAGTCAGAAAATGTCATAGGTCAAATGTCCCCCCAAAAATAGAGCAGTGCTACTGGATGTCACTGACATGTCTATTGCATGGACAGGAAAGAAGACAAGGAAAAAAATAAGTGAAAAAAAAAGAAAGAATCTGGAAAGAGGGACAGTTGGACACACAGAGGTGCAAACAGATGATAGCGGTAAATCCTCAGAGGTGCTGCTTCAGGTGTTTTTACTTAGTGGTATTTCTGGTCTTTGATGATGGTCGACAGGGCCCAATTCTTTGGTTCTTACACAGATTTATTGACCAAGACTGGCACATAGACAATGTTTGTTGGGTGAAGGCCTAAAAGAATGAAATAATAAATTATTGAACTGCTAAGAGTGAAATGTTGCCTCTCTCTTTTTTTTTATGGACATCATAATATTCCTTTGATGCCAATATGTAGCCCATGTTAGTAAGATACAATCAAAATATGAGTGTGAAAAATGTTCCGTGAAACAAAATTCAGTTACTGTGTTAGGAATCTCCCTTAGAGCATTTCAGAGTTTATTCCATCTTCAAGTAAATTGTCACAGTGAATATACAGAATGGCACACCGTACAAATGTATTAAAAATGCTGAAAGGAAAATGGAAACTAGGAAAATGTCTTATCTGTCAATTAAATGACTGTAGCCTCATGGTTAGATTACGCTATTCGGGGGCTTTTTGTTTTCTATCAATTGAGATTTGACAGCTGTTTATAAAATATTTACATTCTGATTTCAGTCACATTGACAGCACTGTGGGTCTTTGGAACATGATAATTATATGTTAGGGAAATGTTAAAAAATTTGAAGCTAATCTGTTGAGGGAAAAATCTGTTTTTTTTTTTTAAATTTTGCAAAGGAAGGGCACCCACTTTATTGAAGGATATACTTCAGAGAAAATCAGAAATAGTAGACATTGGTGATCCAAAAGACCTGCTACATTATAATAGGGAGTAATGTCCTTTCCAATCCTGTCTGTGCTGGGTACTCACCTTTCTTAATCAGCTCTGTCTAGATGGATACATGCTGATCACCCTTTTTCACTTCATGGTACACATTAAGATGGTAGTATTTGTATGGTACATTGAATGGAAATTTTTGGTATTTTTATGAAATTTGGTGAAAAAAATTCAATGCACATTCCTAGTATTAGAAGAAAAGAAAGAAAAAGTAATGGGTCAAGTACTAGGTATTGAACTTATATAAGAAATTCTGAAAAAAATATTTCCAAATGTTTTAATGGGTAATTTAAGGTCATATATAACTTTCGATTATCAGGTTATTATATTAGAAATGGTGACCTGCAATTCTTGATCAATGATCACTTCAAAGTCTTGATAGTCATTCTCTATGGGATACTTTGCAAGAACAAATAGATGATAGAAAATTTAAAATCATTTTTATAGCCAGTCAAAAGTATCCAGTATTTGAAATTATATTTAAAGAATCTAAGCACTATTACTCTTCCTTCATTGACAAACTTAATGTTGTCATTTCTTAGAACAAGGCAAATGTTCTGGAATCCAACCTAACTTTTTCTGATCAAATATTTCAAAATAATAACAAAGTACTCATTTGTGGAAAGCATACACTTTTTTTATAGCTGTCACCCTGCACATAGCTTGGACCCCACTGAAAGGGCATATTAGCTACAAATGGACAGATATGGGCTCTACACTGACAAGTATGGATACCAAAAGCAAGAGTGCAAATGGAGGTCCTTGGCCCACCCTCACCTCCCTTCCATCCCTGGCCATACCGTCCACCAGCGGTCTCAGCTTGGTGCTTGCATATGGACACCCCGCCTGGAAATCCAGCATACCTCCAACCCAATGGGTAAATAGCTGTCCCTTGGCCACCTGGGTCCAGTGCACAGAGCAGGATGCTCCTGGGGACAAGACCTCCATACTACATGGAAGTGAGCAAGCTCTGTGATTTGGGTCAGGGGCTTTGGTGGGTTCTAGGTACCTGAATCATGGTCTACAAGGAAGCCAACTCTCAAGGGGCATGGCCAGAGGAAGGTCAGAGTGGGCCCTCTGATGCAGCCCTTGTCAAACAACAATGCGTGTGTGTGTTCAATTACCTGTTAAAAGTACAGGTTCAGATTCAGAAGGAATGAGAGTGGGCCTAAGATTTTTGCCTTTTGAACAAGCTCCCAGATGAAGGTGATGCTGACCATCCTTTGAGTAGCAAGACCATAATACCCAAAGTCAAGGCAGTATTGGATGGAAGTATTTGCTTCAGTTGAAAACAGAAAAGTGGAGCCACTATCCAGAGCTGCACTTACCAAGAGCCCTAGCTTGGATTTCCCGCCCCTTACTCCTTATTCTACACGTTTGCCCCTTGGGAACCTGTGACTCCGGTTCCTCCACCACCACACAGATGCTTATATGTACTGGGCAGCAGCACACTCTGTGGCCGGGTACTCAAATTGGAGCCTGGATGGGCAAACGAGTGTGCCTGGGCTATGCTCAGAACATCAAGGGGGAACAGTAGGTGCCAGGTGTCCCCATCATGCTTGAAGGCTGAGACCTGGGCACAGCATCAGACTCCCATGAGCCTACGCCTCCATCTCAGGACCGGGCTGGTTCAGCCAGAGTCAACCCAGTCGGCCCAGTGCCCCCTGCTCAGACCCAACAGGCCACACTGAGGTCTGAGCACAGCCACATCTCCCTTGTACACCAGGGCACTATGGCACACGTGCAGAAAGCTGTAACATTAGGTTCTAAAGGACACCATGGCAGAGTTAGTCAATTTAACAGTTCTCTAGCAACATTTGAACACATTACATGAGACAGATTAAAAAGCAAAATTAAACATTTCAGAAATGACCCAGATGAAACAGAAGCATCTTCAAGAAACCATGCTTAAATTCTCAGAGCAAAGTTTGGACTAAAAAAGAAAGAAAATACAAACCAGAACAAAAAATAAAACAAAATCATATGGACAGTATGTTAAATGAAAGGAATATTTGAGAAACAAATATGTGTGTTATGCTACACAGAAAAGAAATAAAATGCAAAAAAACACAAAATATATTACAGAATAGTATTAAAGAACAAAATAGTATCAGAATATGAATATCAAAAATAAAAGAAATTTTGTTGAATGACTCTAAAAAACTTTAATGAATGAGCAGTTATAGAAAACCAGGAATAATTATAGGCTATTAATTTCATAAAAAATCTAAATTTGGAGTTTGTAGATGATAATCGTTTAACTAAAAGAGAGTTTTGGCAGTTTAATATACTATATTCCAGGAGAAATGAGAGAGGTCTTAGGTTTACAATGGAAAAAAATTAGAAATGGAAGTGAAAATTAGAGGCACAGCTTTCCCAGCAAACATGCAGCATACAAGCATGTACAAGAAGAAATAAATTCAAACACGTGTAAAAATGCCTTGAGAAAAAAGCTTGTAAAGTGATAAAAGGAAAAAGCTGTGGAAGTGCTATATTTATTTACATTCTACCATATCATGGAAAAAAAGAAAATTTCAATTCAGGCAGTTTCTTACTCTGAGACTGCATGTACTATCCAATTTTGACATGTCCTTTCAGCAAAATAGTTACTCGGTTTCTGCTGTATGTTCCCAAGATAGAAATTTTAGATGATCGGTATTAACATTTTCATTACACAGCCTCTATCCTCCAAGAGCTTACAGTCTAGTTTGAAGAACAAGTTACACACATTTTAAAATGTTATGAGTGTTAAAAATAAGACCAGATACAAGTGACATAACTAACAGTTTAAGTACCAAAGACACCATGTCTTTTGGTTGGTATGGACTATATCTTTATCTTGCTTGTATCCCTGATGCTTTCCACAGAGCATGGCACAGAGAAACATTTGGAAAATGTTTATGCAAAGGATGTATGGATGACATGCCAAGGAAGTGTAAAAGGTGATACTATTATATGGCTTCAGGGCCATAGAGAGACCCATCTATAAAAAGGAGCACCATAGTATGAGATATTGAAAAAGGGTCAGATTTAGATAGACAGGTAGAAACCAGAGGGCACTGCAAGGGAGCATGGGTGTGAGTTGGAAGGCAGTTGAGAACTTCAGGATTATGGTGTGTGTGGATGTGGGGAGAGCTGAACATAGGGATGCAAAGGTAGGTAAGACCAGATAAGAAGGGCGTGGAATGTGTTTCTAAAGGAACAGGACTTCATCACTGAAAGAACCTGAGCAGAGAAATAGCCTAAGGAAGACTGATTGGGCAAAAATATGTGGAAATTTACTGAAGGTGGGAAAATATGTAGATCCCTTTTTTCTCAGATGAGAAGACATTAAAGCCTAAACAAGAAAGCTGCCAGTAGGAGAGAGAGGGAAAAACAGATTCAAAAGGCATCATGAAAAAGTCTGGATTTTATTCCTTCCTACATCAGTTTTGTGTTTGCTCTTTGCTGTGTCTTCAAACTTTTTAGTTCTTTTGCCTTCCATGGGTAAATGTAAAACGCATTCAAGTCATAAAGAAAAAAAAAAAAAAATACCTTGGCCTAGGTTCTCTTGGAATCTGTCTCTCCCTCATTCCCTCCCACCCTCTTTGCTTCATCTCCTCATCTTTTCACTCCTAAACTTGCTGCAGTCTGGCTTCCATCACACCACTTCACTCACACTGCATTTTACCAAAATGGACAGTGATCTCCTTGTTGATAAACTCAAAGAATTTTGGGTCCTTCTCTTTCTTGTCTTCTCTGCAACAGATTTTACCATTGACCTTTTGGAAATTTTCTCTTTCTTTGGCTTCCAAAGAACCTCTGTCTCCTAAATCTTTCTACCTTGCTCTTCATTCATTGTTTTTATTTTTTTCTTTTTTTTAAATAATTCAGTTTTATTGAGATATATTCACATACCATGCAGTCAGACAAAACGTACATTTAATTGTTCACAGTACCACCATATAGTTGTGGGTCCATCACCAAAATTAATTTTTGAACATTTTCATTGCTGCACACACGAAAGTAATAAGAATAAAAATTAAAGTGAAAAAGAACAATTAAAGTAAAAAAGAGCAGTGGGTGTTTTTTTCTTTTTTTGCCCCCATTTTTCTACTCATCCATCCATATACTAGACAAAGGTGAGTGTGGTCCTTATGGCTTTCCCAATCACATTGTCTCCCCTCATAAGCTACATTTTTATACTATCCCCTTCAAGATTCAAGGGTTCTGGGTTGTAGTTTGATGGTTTCAGGTATTTACTGCTAGCTATTCCAATTCATTCAAACCTAAAAAGGATTGTCTATATTGTGTGTAAGAGTGCCCACCAGAGTGACCTCTCGGTTCCTTTTGGAATCTCTCAGCCACAAAACTTATTGCATTTCATTTCACATCCCCCTTTTGATGAAGAAGACATTCTCCATCTCACAATGTCGGGTCTAGATTCCTCCCCAGGAGTCATATTCCACGCTGCCAGGGGTATTTCCATGCCTGGGTGTCTGATCCCACGTAGAGGGGAGGGCAGTGATTTCACCTTTCAAGTTGGCTTAGCCAGAGAGAGAGGGCCACATCTGAGCAACAAAGAGGCATTCAGGAGGAGGCTCTTAGGCACAATTGTAGGGAGGCCTAGGCTTTTTCTTTTTGCTACTTTCCTTTTTGTTTTTGTTTTTTTTTTGTCTTGTTTTGTTTTTACTTTACTTCTGTCTACTGCTTAAGTGTACCCTCTGCCCCCTGCTCCAAGTTTCTGTTCAGAATTCTTATCTTCTTAATTCATGTGATTTTCAGACTTAAACTAGGACCTTTATTCCATTGATCTAAAGTTTGGGCCTCCAGTCCAACCTCATTTCCTAGCCCACATCATATGTCCAACTGGACAACTTCATATGGGTTTTTGACACATACCCCAAAATCAAAACAGCAACACTGAACTCCTCTGCTGCTCCTGACCCTCCCCACTTCTCTGGCTTTCCATTCTACCCTTAAATGCATTATGCATTTGTGGTCTTGAAACGCTAGGCTTCTATCATTCAGAAATGAAAATCTAATCAAAATTCAAATTGAACCACTTCCTGGCCTTGTGACCTTCAGAAAATTGCTTAACTTCTATCTTTCTCTGTTTTCTTCTCTATTCAATCACAAAAATAATAGTTTTTACCCCCAGAGCATGAAGATAACTAGCACATTGTAAGTCCTCAATAAATATTAACTATTTCATTACTTGTAATAATCATTCTATTGTTGTTAAAAACACAAATTAGTGTTCTTAGCACATTAAACATCTTTGTTGTGTGATTTGCCTAATTCTTAAACTACATTTCTCACCATTTCCTAACTTTGTCCCTATCCTCTACCCTTAAAGAAAGAATCCTCTATGATGCGATGTTCCATCCCCCACCCCCACCCCCAAGCTTGGTGTGCCTCTTCTTGTTGCTAGTTTATGGCTTAGCCTTGATAATTTTCATTGATCCTCCAAAGAATATGTGGAGTATCTCTAAATTAGTTTTCCCTCCTAAGCTCTTAGAGAATCTTTATCTAAGAGATTGTTTGCTCTGCATTGCCATTGTCTATGCAACTTTATCTGCCACTCTATACTATAAGTTCCTTGATGGTAGGGGATGCATTATTTATCTTTATGTGCAAATGGTATTGAGGGGAAGAACAACTTTAGGGTGTGGACAGCAAAAGAGAATAAGCAGTAGGATGTACCAGTTGTACATCTATAAATGGCTCACAAAGCAGAGGTGAGCCAAGCCCTCTTTTTTCATCCATTTAAGTTTGGGACTTCTGAAGAGAAGAGGAGAAAGCAAAAAGGAATATGGTGATATCAAGGAAAAGCTAAGCTTTGGTTAAAACAGACACAAAGGAAAAAATTGAAGCCAGTTGGTATTTTGTTCACAGTGGATTAAAGATTCCATAGGCACAGAGGAAGGGTCTAACAAAGGAGCAGATGGCGAGAGAAGAACTTTTGCTGACCTGGTTTTCAGTCTCAATAATGCGGAAAGTTCAAGATTAATACATAAATCGATAGCATATAGAAATCAGAGACAGTCATGTAGACATTTACACACAGTTGGAATGAGTCCACAGTATTTTCTTGTTATGGATTATATATACTTATGTTTTTACATATATATGTATATGTGTATTTATATGGGTATTTGCATTTATATATAGTAACATAATAGCATATATTCAATGTATCTTTTGTATATTTTGATTATAAGAATAGCACAATGTTTATTATAGAAATGTTGGCAGTCATAGAAAAACATAAGTCTGACTTGACGTGGGGTTAAAAACTATGGGAAATAAGGAAGTAGAATCAGCTAGTATAGACAATTTTAGGTAAGCTTGATTTTAAGAGGGAGGAGGAAAAATGTGATGCAGTAGTTGTGGTAGGGATGGAAGAGACAGGACCAAGCAAGGATGGAAGCGAGGGCTTTCTTAAGCTATTAGATATGAAAGCCTGTTTGTCAAATGATGGAAATAATCCAAGAAAGCAGGATAAACTGATGATGGGTGAAAGAGTGGTACAATTGCAGGTGCCAAAGACCTTGAGCAGATGAGAAGAAACAAAGAACCTTGTGAAGACCCAGTGCGGGGCATAGGGGAACTGGGAAGCAGGTTGGCTGTAAGTAGGTGCAGGGAGGGAAAGCAAAGTACATAGGCCCAGAAGCTGGTGGGTTAAAACGTAATGATGGTCAGAAAGGGAGGCGTTTCTCAAATAATTATTCCCTTTTTCTTTTTTCCCCCCAACTATGAGAGATTGGTCAGTAGCAGCATCCTGTGCCACATTAAGCTGAAACAAGATAAAGATTGAAAAGTACCCATTGTATTTAGAATGGCTTTGAAGAAGGAAAACTGTGTGTACAATGATTAAGCTCAGGGTCTTTGTTTTCAGACAGACCTCTGTGTGCAGCCTTGGCTACCTTCCTCCCAGCTGTTGGGACCCTTACCAAGTTAGCTAGGAGGCATAGCGGGTAAGAACATGGAGATTATAGTGTCTCCTAACTCATAAGTTGGCCTAAGCATTAAATGAGAATGCTGTGAAATTCT
Organism: Choloepus didactylus; assembly: GCF_015220235.1. Taxonomy (NCBI): domain Eukaryota; kingdom Metazoa; phylum Chordata; class Mammalia; order Pilosa; family Megalonychidae; genus Choloepus; species Choloepus didactylus. The sequence continues at coordinate 24,632,136 of NC_051308.1, forward strand.
TAGAATCGAACCAGCTATATATAATTTGTGCCCAATATATGTTAGTGATTATTGTTTAATCTCTCTAGGCCTTAGTTTCTATCTGTAAAAGGGGAACAGTAATGTACCTGTCATACATGGTAGTGGTGAGAAGAAAGGAGAAATTGCACATAAAGTTCCTAGCATAGAACAAGTAAATATAAAGAAAATAAAAGCATGAGCAAGTACCAGGAATGGTTTTTCTTTCACCTTGAAAGAAAAAAAATCATATTTACCTCCAGGCATGGACTTACAGATTGATCTAATAATCTGATTGGTGTCAGCAGGGCTTCTGGGGGAGAAAATTTTGCTAGTTCGCCTTATGGGAAGGTGTTACAGTCTTCTTGGAGGAAATAGCACAAAAAGAAACTGAGGCAGAAAAACTTGAAGCCTATGCAGGGACAAGAGAGAAGATAACTTGGGAAACACCAGATTGCACAAGGTTGGTGAAGGAGAATGGGTTATAAAGGTAGGTTGTTGGGATCAGAATTTGCAGGAATTGATGGTTCTTTTCCTAATTTCCCTATAACCGCTAGTGATAAACTGGTTTTGAGCTAGGAACTGTCATGATAAGCACTGTGACTTCAGAATATTTATCAGGCATCTATGTGTGAGTTGGAATAAAGCAGGAGTAAGTAGGGAGACAAAATTAGAGGAGATATATGGCCCAGGAAAAGTATTAAGATCCCGAGCTGAATTTCTAAATAAGAATGGAAGGAAAAGGACAGTTGGAAACACATGCCTTTCTAACAGGTTCACATTGACTCCTTCATGTCAACAAAAAGTCTCAATATTATAGGAAAATAAAAATCACTTCATACCGGGCTTTATTCTTGCCAAGTCCCATCTTTAGATATTTTTTAAAAGTTGGTGTGAGTTGAAGTACTAATATATTAGTTTTTTGTTCTATTTTTATGTCCCTGTGCAGGGAAAGAGGAAAAAGGAAGAGTTCTATTCATGTGTCATACTCTGAGACTTATGGTAGTTTGCTAATTATAAGTTCTATTGTCTTGGTCTCAGAAGGAATTCAGAAGCTGAACCAAGTATAGTAAGGTCTTCCAGACCCCAGTGATTACACAGCTGCAAAATTTGTAGCCGAAATGTCAGCCTGCCTTAGTAGTTTTGCAGGCCAAAAGGCCAAGTAAAGAAAGTCAAACTGTTTCTTTTCTTCTTACAAAAATTTGCAAGATCTAACAATAGAGCTCAAGACTGAATCCATAACTTTAGTCCCTTTTTTTGACCTCTTGGACTGTTGGTTGAGCCCGGTTTTTCCATCTGTTGAATGGAGGATAATCCTACTTTCATCTATCCCTGCCTTTCTTACAAAGCTTTTTGAGCTCCCTGGTTTCAAGATATTTTCATAGAGTCCAAAATTAGAAAAACATACTTTGGATATCCTCATACACATGGCTCCTGGTGTAGTTCCTTCAGAGAAGGATTGGCTGCCTTCATCTCACTTACTCTCAGTAGTTAACTGCCCACCTGTCTTCTCATCTCTGAAGTTAGTTCACTTTCAGGCATAATATCAGTGTTACCTTGAAATGCTTCGTCTGTGTCGTCAGTCTTTCTATAGGCTTCCCAAGTAATACGAAATGAGACAAATGACTTAATGCCATCCCTGTTTTGTAAAAATAGATATTATGAATAGGTGATTTTTTTTAATGTTTGTATTTTTTCTTTGTTTCAAAATCCCGATAATGAACAAATATTCCTTATAAGAGTTTTAAAGTTTTAAAAATTATTTTAAAACACATTTTTTCTAATCATACTAAACATACTTCATAGTTATAGCATCTGTATTTTACTTTTAAAATACATATTCCTTGAAATGTTTTGATGATTTTGTGTATCAGAGATGCTGTGTTCTATGTCAATGGTTCTCAAAAAATTGGGGTTTCAAAATAGCTTAGGAGACTGAGACAGAATTATGAATTTTGGGTTTTGAAAATGAGGGTCATAAAAAAGCAACTACTCTTTACTGTCAACATTTTTGAGAAAAAGGAAGGATTTTATAACACTATTATAATACAAGGACCTAAACTTAGAGTAGAAAAGGGCCTTTCATAAGAAGCCAACAGGCAGCACATTTGCACAAACATATATGTATGGTATAGTCATATGTGTATATAAAATTTCAAATCCAATAAATTTCTCTTTAATGATATTATAATGCATAGAATTATTTGGGGGGGGCAGCCATTTCACAATGGAGCATGAAAGGGAGCATTACTGACCCAAAATATTCTGATGCTCTCTCTGTGTCACTACCATTATACAATTATACAGCTTTATGTAAGCATAATGAGGAAAATGGAAGCAATATTCTTAATACTTTTGCACTCAATTTAGAATATTCCAGGTAAACTGAGAATTACCAAGGTACAACCAACCATCCTGCCAAATTTTCTCCCTGCAGAGCCTGGAACTAAGGAGCCAGGGTGGGCTTAGCAAATGTGGCCCCTGAAGACACAGCTTACATGAGAAGTACACATCATACCTGTGAACTGTTGATCAAGGTCTGTCCCAGAATAGGCATTTGAGAAACCTTTTTCTTCCCTAATTTCCTTTTTGTACTCTGACATTTTTTTCCTCTCTCAGAAATATATTCCAGATACTAAATCTTATGATAAAGCCATTTCAACACCATTTTGATTCTTTGGCTTTGAAGCATAGACAGGTGAGTCATAAGACCTCAGAAAATGTTCACATTGTTAGGTTGCCTTTTAAAGTAAAGTAAAATCCTGTTAATAACATTATCTATTTCCAATGCCCTTGAATACTTTTGTGGACTTCATGTGTCCTAGTATATCCACATACTTCCTTCACCATTCTTAGGTGACAAAGTGTAATTTTTCCTTTTTCTCTGATATCTTTGTGGTGGCATAATTCCTGAAAAACTAAGAACAATAGAATATACCTTATTGGGGTTACTTTTTTTTTACTTGATCCTGTCTGTGCCCCTCTTGTTAATTTTAATTTGCAACTCTTAACTTGCTCCGATTATGGCTTTACCTGTCAGAAAGGAAAAAGTCCCTGAGAACCAGAGTTAAGTATCCAAGAGAGTTGAGACTAGCTATTGAGGTCTAGTTTTTTATTCTGCATGATGGATTTTGACTCTTTGCACTTCGATGAGTAAGATGAGTTTATTATCATGAAATAAACCTGCAGCTTGACCATGGGCTTCCTTTGTAGTCCTCACTATACGATTCTAATATTAGTTTTGCCAGATTTACAAATAGTTTTTACTTTTCATACTAACTGTAGGTTGAATAGTGAGTGTTGTATTGAAAAGGATCTCAAGTTTTCTTTGGACTCCACCATCAAGAATGTCAGGATTGGTTGATGATGTCTAAGGGACAAAAGCCATAAATCACAGTATAAGTGCCAGGAGAAGGCCATACCTAACTTAAGATAGTATTTTAAAAATGTGATCTATAATTTAGCACTTGGTTATATTTTTCTTTAAGTCTTTCCTGTAAGTCCAAACTCTCCAACTTGATTGTCAATTTTCTCAGAGTACCTGATATATGGGAACCCAACTAATAATAACAATTGACTGGTCAATTAATGACTATTCATATTAACAAAGATTTTGTCACCTGAAAGTCACCAAGTCATAAAAAGCATCTTTATACCTTCTAGTGCAACCTCATGGCTTCTTCAAGATAATTTTACTAATTCGATTTTCAACAATTACATTCATTCCAGATCCAGTTTATAAAGTACCAGTCCAGTCTCACTCCCTCATTCTTAATAGTTGTTTCCCCTCCTGATCCAGGTTAACAAGAATGAGTTCCTGCATCTTCAACTCTAAATGCTTTGTTTCTGTACATGTCCTCTGCTCCTTACATCTCTGGCAAGGAGGGTACTTTTCTCCTTCACCTCAAAGTTCATCGCTCCACTACTGTTATCTTATTCTGTCCCTCCTGTTATCTTGCTACTTCAGTTGTTCCTAGGTTTTCTAATAACTGCAATATGTTCCTGTTGTCTGGCCCTTCCCCCCTCCATAAGGCTACCAGTCTCTTCTGTTTCAGCACAAACTTAACGACACCTGGCTGTTATGTCACTCACCTCCAGCTACCGTCCCATTTCTGCCCTTTCATAGGGACACCTCTAGCATTTAGATCCTCTAGGCCCCAGTGCCATCCAACAGAACTCTCTGTGATGACAGAAATGTTCTGAATCTGTGTTGCCCAATACAGTAGCCACTAGGCACACAGGTTATTTAGCACTTGAAATTCAACTAGTATGCTTGAAGAATTGAAGTTTTATTGTTTTCTTTTAATTTAAATTTTGTAAACACTTTATATTGTATAAAATTAAATTTTAAAACAGCCACATATGGCAAGAGGCAACCATATTGGGCAATAGCTAGACTTTCTCAATTAGTGTTCTTCATCAGAGCATAGAACACAGAAAACTATCTGATTGACTTCTTCTTCTAAGGATGTTACTCTACTGGCATTCCAAGATGCCTAGAAGAGAAGTTAATTCATTACACGCAATGGATACATGGGGGCATTAGGACTTTATTCTCTCTGCTTAGGTGAATCTTTCTTTCATGCCCATTGAAAGAGGAAGTTCAAATATCTATCATTTGCAAAGATCAGTAGTGACCTTCTAAAAGGCTGTTTAGTATAAATTTCTCAATTCTAGCCCCTAATTCCCTGACTTTAAACAAAGTGATCACTGTCCTTCAAATGCTACTTACACTTTTCTACTTTTCAGCCTAGTATTATGATATCTCCTCAGCCTGTTGTATCTTTCTTCTTCCCACTTGCCAAATCACATGCATTCTTCAAGGCTCATGACTTGGCTTTTCTAAGAAGCTTCCACAGACCAAATAAGGTCATGAAAATTGCAGTCCTTTCTGAAAGCCTTCAGTCAATCAAAAAAAATACTTATTGAGTTCTTACTTTGTTCCAAGCACGCACTGAGGAATGCGTAATTTCAGTTAATTCTCATAGATATTAATATTGTATAAATCTTACAAATGAGGAGACTGAGACAAAAAATAACTTGCTCACATCTCATGATTAAAAAGTGACAGAAAACTCCTCCTCTTATAGAGTTTATATCATGGCCCTTGCCAATTCCTCTTATCTGTCAATAGTAATTAAAGGATTCCTATTTTGTCAGATCTCTTTTATTTTTTGTTTGTTGTTACTTTTTTGTTATTAATATTTTGTTATTTGACAGTTCACATATGTAGATCTCTCCTCCCCAACAAAATTCTAAACTTCTGGGTATTTGTCCCAAAAGCATCTAATTATTTCAGGCAGTATTTTTTAAACAATCTATTAATAGGTTTGAAATCAGTTTAGTGGGTCCATAACTCAATTTTTTAATGGAATAGAAAGTAATAGAATAGAAAACATCTAAGCACAACATACATTGTAGGAATAAATGTTGTTTCAAGAAACACTTGGGTTGCAATATAATATATTCTTACTATATATAGGATGTCAGAAATGTTTGAATGCCACTGGTTGAGAGATATATTGTAAACATGCAGTATCTATTTGCTAGCTGATTGAAAAGGCGTCTTAGAATTCTAATAATGATTGTAAACCTGCCTCACTTAAGTAGGAACAATCATTTACCCATGGACTTCAGTGAGAATGAAATGTAATGGGTGTAACATATCTAGTTTCTAAAATGGTTGACTGTGACAGTTAACAGGAAAATTTTATGAAAACCTTTAACCGTGCAAATAAAATTAACCCAAAATGGGTATATGACAAATTGATTTTATTCTCTACCTCTTAGGTTCACTGATATTTTACTTGATATATTTTTTAGAGGCAGGACATTTTTCCGTGTTCCTGTTTGGGTGTGGTAGCTTCCTATTCAAGTTTTGGTAAAATGTTGTGAATGTCTTGATTTTTCCTTTTAATTCAGCGTGACTGTCTTATAAACTCAAAACAATAATAGTGTTTAGGAAATGCTTGAAATATACCATGAATGTGAAAACTCTGTTTATTTGGTTCACACTATTGCCTCCCAGTCTTGCTCAAGACAGAGACTCAGTAAATATAAATCCACTTTTTTAAGTGACTCAAGCTAGTAGTTTTCTGCAATTGTCATTAATAAAGTATGAGTGTTATTTGATGGATTTATTGTTTTTGATTTTGTTTTTAAAGCATCTCTCTTGGATTAGTGTGTTTGGGGGGCAGAAGTTCTTAACCTAGTAGCCATGTGCCCTCTTACGTTGGGACCACATGCCTTTCAAGCTTACTTCTTTTGTTCTACCACTTTTTTGGGGACTCTTTGAATGCACTTCACTATATGAGCTTTGGCTTTTACCTCTGCTAACTTAAGAGGATAGCAAAAGAGTTAATACATTGCATTTTGTGAACGTTTGCTAAACCCCTGGAACCCACATAATCCACACTGAACTTGCTCAAATGCCCTTCCCTTGCTGCACACCCCCAGGAGAGGGAAACAAGAATGCTTTGCTGTGGCAAATATACTGAAGATAGTCTCTTGACATCTCAATCCATAGTAATCGATGGAATGAAATCTTAAGAAAAAAAATAGAACATACGTTAGGAAATTAATTTTTAGATTATTGTCTAGTTATCATTAGGCCTGTTTATATTTTTAAGAAGAATAACAAAACTAAACCCTGCATATAGTATGTCCAAAAGAAATAAAAGATAGTCTTATGTCAGTGACTCAAGATGAGTGATGCCAGTACACTCTTAAATTTTGTACAATGCCAATCAAAATATACTTATTTTGCACTTTGTTAATTATAGTCAGTCCTTACCAGTAGTACATTCTTTCAGTATTCCTTTAGAGACTTTTTGAAAAATACAGATGCCTGTGCCCTATCCCAGGCTCCCGAAATAGAATATCTGGAGATAGTACCCAGAAATCTATTCCTTTAAAGGAATCTCTGGAGAATTCTGATGAGTTAGCCAGGCTAGGGAACTGGTGGTATATAATTTTGGTTGGTAAATGACAGTCACTTAAAAGTCAAAACAATTTTCCAAACTTCTAATAACACTTAAAGAAAAAATTAATTTTTTTCCTTAGTCCTGAAGCTGAGTACCACACATAAAATATTTACTCAAATTTATCTTCTAGGTCTCCTTTTTGGTTCTCATGAAGAATTAAAAGGTATAAAAATTGTAATGTAGTCTTGATTTTTTAATATTTATATGACAATAGAAAGCAATAAATGACTAAAAATCCTCTGTCTGCAAATATTTACAGAGAGTTATTTCCTACTAATCATGAAGCGGTATTTTCATGTAAGTCATCATGTTAAATCCAACACTATTCTTGTACACTGCCTGGGAAGGAAATTAGCTTTTATTCCTTTTTTGATTTACCACTGATTCACTAGTATCAAAGAATTTCTTTAAAAATTCCTGCTTGTGTGTGGCCCTTGTTTTCTGCAAAGAAAGTTATAGGGATACTGATCTTGCTTCCTTAAAACTAGTAGGTCCTTCTCTCTTTATATATGCATATCTGAATTACTTACTTTCCAAACATTTTATTTCTTATTCTGTGAAATGGAGAAACAGTAGCCCTTGTCCTTTTCAAGAAAGAACTCATAATTTTTGGAAAAGATTATGTTTTTTCCTCCCATACTCCATATCTTCTGAATTTCCCCTCATGAATTCTGGGCTCCTTTTCCTCCTCAAAGTCACCAGTAGAGACTTGGTGAGTCCCCTTCTGTCCACAGTGGGTCCCTTGTGCAGCTCCCTCAGTGATACCCTCTCTGATACTCCAGCCCCTCTTGCTCCTTAAATCCTCTGCTGGGCTCTCACTGTTTCCCCCCTTGAAGCCTTCTCCTCTCATCTTTTGGTGTCACAAAAGTTTACTGGAAAGGGTGCTCTCTCTGACTGACATGTGAAACTAAGTGTCTGTAGACTGGCTCTGAAAGGGGGCTTTCTTTCCCTTTTTCTCTCTCTCAACCTGAGTGGCTCAGTGGAGAAAGCCCCAGACATTTTCATTTCTCAGTACTCTGACCCAGACGGGGGTGGAGTTAACAGAGTCAGAGAGACAAAGGAGGAATTCAAATGCAGAAGATAACTCTCTAGGGGTATATCTTCCCTAAGATGAAGGAGGTAGGGCCCAGCTCTAGTGCTGGCCTTCACTTCAGAACTCAGAACCAGGGCCTGAGGGAAAACAGTCAAACAGAAACAACCTAAGCTGAGAAATAAGGGGGCCACACCTCCTTACACTAGTCAGGTTAGGAAAAGCGCAGCAACTAGAGGCCCCACAGGAAAGTCTGTCAGTCTTCTAAGAAACACCCGCAGGGAGACTTGACACTGAATATAGCCCCATTCTGATATCTGAACCCATTCTGGTCTGGGAAAATCTGATTGGGGTAACCAGGGAAACCAGGTGCCCAGACAACAGAAAACTACAAATTACACTAGGAAAAATGAAGATATGGCCCAAAGGAACAAATTCACACCTCAGTTAAGATACCATTGAGATATTGTTTCACTTTAATGAAACAATCAGTTAAAGATTTTCAAAGAAATATGCTAAATCAAATCAAAAACCAAATCAATGAGTTCAGGGAAGATATGGCAGAAGAGATGAGTGATATAAAGGCAACACTGGGCGAACATCAGGTAGAAATCAAAAGTTTGGAAAAACAACTGGCAGAACCTATGGAAATGAAAGGCACAACACAAAAGATGAAAAACACAATGGAGACATACAACAGCAGATCTCCAGAGGCAGAAGAAAATACTCAGGAACTGGGGAACAAGACACCTGAAATCCTACACACAGAAGAACAGAATGGAAAAATATGAGCAACCGCTCAGGGAATTGAATGACAACATGAAGCACATAAATGTATGTGTCATGGGTGTCCCAGAAGGAGAAGAGAAGAGAAAAGGGGCAGAAACATAATACAGGAAATAATCAATGAAAATTTCCCATCTCTTATGAAAGACATAAAATTACAGATCCAAGAAGCGCATACTCCAAACAGAATAGATCTGAATAGACCTACGCCAAGACACTTAATAATCAGGTTATCAAACTTCAGAGACAAAGAGAGAATCCTGAAAGCAGCAAGAGAAAAGTGATCCATCACATTCAAAGGAAGCTTGATAAGACTTTGTGCGGATTTCTCAGTAGAAACCATGGTGGCAAGAAGGAAGTGGTGTGACTTATTTAAGATACAGGGAGAGAAAAACCACTAACAAAGAATCCTATATCTGGCAAAACTGTCCTTCAAATATGAGGGAGAGTTTAAAATATTCTCTGACAGACAATGAGAGAATTTGTGAACAAGATACCTGCTCTACAGGAAATACTAAAGGGGCACCACAGACAGATAGGACAAGACAGGAGTGAGAGTTTTGGAACACAGTTTTGGATTATGGTAGCACAGCAATCTAAGTACACTGAACAAAGATGACTGTGAGTAAGGTTGAAAGAGGAAGGTTAGGAGCATGTGGGACACCAGAAGGAAAGAGGAAAGATAAAGACTGGGACTGTATAACTCAGTGAAACCTAGAGTGCTCAACAATTATGATAAAATGTACAAATATGTTTTTACATGAGGAAGAACAAATGAATGTCAACCTTGCAAGGGGTTAAAATGGGGTGGTAGTGAGGAAAAAAAATACAATCAATACAAACTAAAAAAAAAAAAATGTTCATTGGAGAAACCCACAAGCCTTGTAGACAAGGCCCGTTATAAATGTCTTCCTTGCTTTCTCATCACACATTGTTTGCTTTTCACAATTGACTTAGTCTCCTCTTCACAGTGGATTTGCCAGAAGTTTCCTCTCACTTCATGCCTCTAATTCTATACATTGCTCTTCAAACCAAAAGTCTCTTAGATGACCTCATCGCCTGCTTTTCTGAGAAACCTAGAGCCCCCACGTACAGCTGCACTCAAGTCCTGCCTCTATTTTACTCAGTCTTTCATCATTCCCTCTGTGTCTGAAGAAGTAATATCCCTTCAACTAAAACATTAACTTTTCCACCTGAACTCTCCACTCTTTCTCTCTTGCCTTCACCATCTTCTCTTTTAGTCCATTTATTGACTTCTTTCCCTTATATTTCAAACAGGCATATATCTCCTTGCTCTGAAAAAATGTTCTTGACCTCACCTCCCTGTCTCCTTTTACTCATTCAAAAATAGTTGCCTGCCCACTGTGTGCAGAGTTATGTCTCTTTTAGTTAGTGTATGTTTTTGTTCTCTCCTTTCACTTTTCCAATTCTTCAGTGTAGTCTGAACCTACTGCCTGCATTTCCCTGTTGTCCCCTCTCATCTTTAATTCTTTGCCAGTTTGCTTCTACCCCTAAATGATCCTGAAACGTCAGCTTAAAGGGTATCATCAAGCTCTTCTCTTTTTGTTCTATTTCTTCTTTCAGTTTTCTACTTGGAAACTTCTTAGATCTTGATGCCATTGCTACTTGTGACATTGCTCCCCCACTCCAAATCAGGAATGCCTCAGGATCCTTGAGGTCTTCCAGTTCCTCTTCTTGTTTCCTGTGTTTTGTGCTGGATTTTTCTTTTCCGACTCTGTTCCCCTGAAATAGTATTCCCTAAGACTTAATCCTCTGCCTTTCCTGTTCTACACTCTCTCTTCTTCCCATTCTACATCTCTTTTCTCAAATCACTCCTTTGCATCTGAATATTTTAATCTTTAAGCTTATTCTCTCCAAAACTTAATTTCTGTTTTTCACTTGCTGATATCCCTAGCTGAATGGACCATCCTCACACCAATCTCAGTACCTCTAAACTACGTATTTATTTATGATCATTCCCAAAGTACACACACACACACACACACACACACATATACATTCATGCATTTCCTTATTTCCTTTCCCTTTATCTCAAAGGAATTACTATTCTCCTCATTCATTATCCTTTAAAAAATGTGAATATTTTCCTTTTTCTTCTATATGTAGTCAGTTAAGAAGTCTAGTTAATTCTTTCTTCATGATGTTCTTTGACAACTTCCCCCTAGATTCCAACTTTACCTCCAATATCTGTATCCCTGGCCATGTCTACTAAATTCCTTCAAGACCTTGTCTTTTCTTATGACTCCCACCATAATTGTTCCTGATCACCCTACTTCAACACTCTCAGTTACATATTATCACTCAACTTTCTGACAGGTCTTCAATGTGAATCCAAACCAATGAAATTTAGAGCTCTATCAGAAAACTGAAGCCTAAAGGAAAGAAGTAATTTTCTCACAGAAGTATCCTTTCTTTCTCTCCCTCTACATATATATACACCTCCCTTAAGTGTATATGCAACAGTCAGACTACCTGAAAATGTTCTCTGCTGCAGGCCTTTGTATGCTTTCCTGTGTGTTTATCAATGTCTGAATCCCCCTTTTCCAATCTCCTCTTGGTCTATAGTCAGATCCCTTTCCTTGGATGCCCTTAACTTCTTTTAAATGTGAAGAGTTTTACAAGAAGATAAAGTTAAATTTCAAAGGAATTGTGTCTGAGAAAAATTAGAGTTCTACAGTAATAGAATTATGTATTGCCTCTGTACAGCCCGGACTCTTAAATATGCTGATGTTTTGCTGTTCTAGAATAACAGTAAAAAGTGTTCCCACTTCATCAATAATGTGTTGTTTTCTTGACAGCAAAATTCTAACTTATTAAGTCAAAGTGTGATTGCAGAACCTGTGTTCTTTGCTGGTTATTAAGTACATGTTTATTGTCCAGGCTTGCTCCTTAGAAAGACAGTTTAGGGTCTTATTCAGAGAAAGAACAGGTAGTTCTAGAAATAATAGGATCAGGGAGAAAATGCCATATTCCATTTTCTGCAGTGTAACAAAACTGAAAGAGACATTAATTTCTCTAAAGGGCATCCCTGCCTACATAGTTGATCACAACTCTTTATATCCTAAGTCATTTTCTATTCTGACTGACTTCATCCTGAGCTTCAACATCCTGAAGAGTCCACGAGGCACTGTCAGCATGGGGCCTGTTCACACAGGTGGGGCTTGCAGCCCGGAAAGGGTTCAGCCCCTCTGGATCCCTGCCCCACTCCTGTGACTAGGAGCCTGGAGCCAACTTTCCCCCAAATTAGGCAAGAATTCCAGTGCCTTGAAAGGAAAAGTAGGGTGAATATAATTAAGTCTAATTTCCCTTCTTTTTTAATTTCTTTATACTGTCTCCATCTTCATGGTCATTGTGTTGAATTGGCTTCTTTTTTCTGATCAAACAACTTGCAGGCAAGCCTGTTATTCACTTCAGTTAATAAAGTGGTGTTTCTCTACATGTTACTTCGTATATTCCTAAAAAGGATTCATTCAGAATGCCAGAATTTACTGTTTGTTTGTTTTTTTAATAATCTGCTAAATGAAATCTTCAAGGGCACTGAAATTCATTATTATTTAATATAAAGGATCAGACCCAGATTTAACTACTTTCTTTAAATTGTTTAGGTCTTGACCTATTCATGTCACACAAGTTGATTCTAAGATGAAAGCTGTTGTAGACTAAATCAATCAAGGGATAAAAAGAAAAAAAATAAGGGATGGCATAAAAAAAGTAAGAAAACTTTAGAAAGAGCAGGAGGTATTGGGATTAGTGGACGGAGAGTGTTGGTTAAAACAGATTCTAAATCTAATTGATATACTAATGATAGTATTTAAATTAAAGAAATACAACCCACTAGACTTTTTAAACTTTTTAAATAGAAAAGTTCAAACATACTAGAAAGTAGAGAAAATAGTATGATTAACCCCTCTCCCCTGTACCCATCAGTAATTAGCAACTCATGCCCAATCTGTTTCTTCTCTTGAGCACCCCCGTCCCACAAACACTGGATTATTTTGAAACAAATGCCAGATATATCATTTTACCTATAAATATTTCAGTATGTTCTTAAATTAATATTCTAAAATAGAAATTACTTTTTAAACAAAATATTGAATTTTTAAGAGATCAGCTCTGATATTTAAAAAAGAATAGGATTATTCAATATAATAGGCTGGCAACCCAGGTAAAGTTTTATTTTAAGCAAGTATGCTGTATAAGGCACAATAAAATGCATCATTTGCCATGTGCATTTGGATGAGATTAGACACATTGAACCACCTATGTTACTATGACTGAATCAAGTTCTAGTGCATTTAAAACACCTAGAAATTTCCCTTTACTCCTTCCCAGTTAATTCACCACCACCCCATACCCTAGCACGGGACACTGATCTGCTTCTGGCCCCAGAGATTTCTTTTTTCTAGATTTTCATTAAAAATATGTATTTTTGTGTCCAGCTTCTTTTGCTAAGCATAATATTTTGATATTTATCCATGATGTTGTGAATATCAGTAGTTCATTCCTTTGTATTGCATTTTTTAATGCATTGTATGGCAATATCAAGATTTGTTTATCCATTTCACCAGTTGATGAACGCTACCATTTTTTGAATTTAGGGCTATTATAAATAAAGCTTTTGTGAACACTCATGGACAAGTTTCTGTGTAGATGTATATTTTAACCTTTCTTTGGAAAATAATTAGGAGTGTAATTGCTGAGCTTTATGGTAAGTATATATTTAACAGTTAAGAAAAATGAGAAACTGTTTTCCAAAATGGTCATACCATTTTGCATTCTAATCCATAGTATATGATAGTTGTAGTTGCTTTATATCTTTGCCAAAATGATATGGTCAGTCTTTTTAATTTTAGCCATTCTTGTGGGTATGTGGTGCATCTTGTGGTTCTGTTTCCCTAATGGCTAACATTGTTGAGCATGTTTTCATGTGCTTATTGGACTCCTCACACTTGAATCTTCATCTCATCAACTCCAGGAGGCAGCAAACCTCTGCTTGGATTTCACTTCTTGTGCCCACTTTCCAGAATTTCCTTCAGGTGGAAAACAGATGTTTTCTCATTGACTCCCCTTCCTTCAGTCATCACAGTTTTGTACGGCCTGTTGTTCAATTTGTGGAAGGAGTTATTATATTTTATATAATTTTCTAAGTTTCTTTTCTGGAGGGTGGGGTAGGGTAGGGAGGTGGTAGGTTCAAGTCAATCTATCCTTTATACTCCGTCATGGCTATAAATGGAAATAGAGGTTAGTTTTTAAGAAGGAATTTTCTAGACTTTTTGGTTTGTTAGTAGCCAAGCCAGGAAAACTCAGGTCATATTGTAGAGAAGAAAATCCTTCAACTGTCTGTATCTCAGTTCATTTTTTGGTAGTAGGAGACTATGAGAACAAGGAAGAAAAAGAAAAGCATGCCTCTTTTCTGAGTCTGGGGAATTCAACAAAACAAGAACATAGGGAAAGGAAGGAGAACAAAGCAGTCTAAAACATGCCTCCCAATTTTCTCACTTGGAGTTTTAGACCAAAGAATGAGAGGTGGGTTAGTTAAAATGAGGTGTGCACCAAGAGAGGGGACTGTTTGATATGCAGGCCTCTACCACCATGGTAGTGAACTTGGTAATTCAGCTTGGTCAGCTGGAGGGAAGTTTTGAAATTTAGGTTCTGGTGTGGCATAGATAGGGCTTTGGGGTAGCTGGTGAATTTTTCCGCGGGAATAGATGCCACAATATGGGTGAAGGTGGTTCTTAACTGAGAGTTACTTCATTCCGCACAGCCCAGAGCTCACAAGAGGTGTCTTTATTAGCAGGAGGCAAGATGAGGCTGAATTAAACAGGGAGTACTACTAAACTCTAAAAGATCATGAAAAAGCAAATGCAGGTGACACACTTAGCCTTAAATGCCAGAAGGACTGGAAGCACCCAGGTGGATAAGTGACCTGTTTCACAGCTTGGAGGGAGAGAAAATCATGTCTGGGCACCCAGACTCCTCCTTCTGTTCATGAGTTCATTTAGGCTGCTTCTGTCTCCACTATATATATATATATATTTTTTTTTTTTGAAAGAAAGAGTGAGAGAGGGGAGTTAACAGAGAGGCTAATTTACCCAAAAGAAATTGAACAGTGCCTGAATTTGGGTTTTTTTAAATACATATACATAGACAGTGCAGGGAGTGGAGTGGCAAAGGATGTGGTTTTGTGAATGTCTGATGATTTGTGAGATTTATAAACTTAGGAAGTTCCTTTGTTCTCCAAAAATTATTGACTCAAGGGGTGGGCAACAAAGTTTCTTCAGCTTCGTTTCCCTCCTAAAAGACAGGAGGTATTGAGGAAGTGAATGCTAGGAATTTCCTGCCTAAAACCATGTAGGAGACCAAGAATATACAGATGAATAGAGACCTTTATGAGAGAGATGATGAGCACTCCTTAACTCACCTTTATGTTTAGAAGCAAACAGGTAAAATTAGCTTTGGATTCTTCAAATGTACCTTCTGCCTACCCAGCCGAAGACAAAATGGTTTCCCCAAACTGGAGGAGACCTTGCTGAGAACACGGGCTATGTCTTAAAGCAGAGAATGAAGGAGTGGAACAATTCTGCAGCTCAGCCATTTTCTTTAGCTTCCCCTACCCAACCCCCGAGAAAATAGGATGGAGGGAAAGTGAGAAGATGAAAACCTGTGGTGTAGGGTGGGAGAGACTGTTGGTCATGGATCTGTTTTAAATCATATTCAATAGCAACTCTGACAGCAAATCTTCATGTTTTTGAAAGATTATCTTATTTTTCTATGCACTGCTATTATTTATAAAAACTGACTCTCTTCGTTCTGCTTATACTTATGTTATCCCAACATTACACTAAATGTATCCCCTTCACTCTTCTTCCACTAGCAAATCACTAATGACATAAAAATATATTGTGTATGCTGGGAACCATTTAATCATGTAAACACACCCCCCATGTTTATCACGCTTGTGTGTCTATATTTTCATTCAAAAGATATTTTAAATGAGTACAGTTTAAAAATATGTTGTTAAAATGTGATTTAAGATTTCTTCATACATTCATTATCTATCCTGGCACAACTATTTTCATTTTCTCTACTCTCCCTGCTACTGTTTATTCATTTATATATTTCATATTTATTTATAATCAAAGCATACACTTTTATATTCTGCTTTCAATATGATTATCTATATTGCTACTTATTTGTTACTTTAATGGCTCCTTAATATACAATGCAGTTAATCTACCAACATTTTCTTAAATGTCCCTCTGTTGCATGCACAAATAGTTTCTGGTTTTCACTGTTACAAATTATGCTACAATGAACATTTTCCTAAGTATAACATTTTCTAATTTTGAATTATTTCCTTTTGTTTGATAGTGAGACAGTAGGTCCAAAGCTACCTATTGTTTGCTGTTTTATAATTAGTTTAGCTTAATTAGAAACAACACAAGTATCAGATAGGCATAAGACTCAAATTCCAACTCAGTTCACTTCCTGTTGTGTATTAAGGGAATTAGCCTCTCACAAAATAGATTTTTCATGTGTAAAGTGCTGACAGTGGCATCCACTTTACAGGTTGTTGCAGTGATGAGATTAGTGGCCACTGCCTGGTGAGTTAGTGGTCAAGCAGGAAAGTATTACTTCTCTCTGCCCTCCATCTCTGCCCCCCTCATCTACCAGCCCTCTCACCCCTGACTTCATGCATGGTGTCTTGGTTTGCCAGGTCTGCTAGAATATACACCACAGACTGCCTGGCTTCCACAAGAGGAATTTATTGTCACATAGTTTCGGAGGCTAGAAGTCCAAAATTAAGATGTCGGCAAGACCATGCTCTCTCTGAAGTCTGTAGTGTTCTGGGGTGGTGGTTCTGTGGCAATCCACAACTCAGTCTGTGCCTCTGTCACACGGCCATATCTCTCCCCATCTATCTCTTACTACTGTGTACAAGTTTCCTCTGCTTAAAAGGATAACAGTCACACTGCATCCTCCCTGATGGAGTTTGGCCTCATCTTAACTAATAGGATCTTTGAGGATTCTGTTAACAAATGAGTTCACATCCACAGGACTGAAGTTTAGGGCTTGAACAAGTCTTTGTGGAGGACGTGATTCAATCCTTAGTGCATGGATTATCTATTCAAGTTCTTTTGGTATAAAGTTTCATAGAACATGCTTTCTCATTCTAGCTTTTGCATCTACAAGTGCAAATTATTAATATTCTCTAGAGACATGATCTCCATCTTGGCAGCAATTGAATTAGATTGCAAATTTCTGAGGTCTGATCTGTTGGGCTCCATGAATTGATTCAAGTGCTCATACAACTAAATGGGAAATACATTTGAAATAAACATTTTCCATAAATTGACTATTTTAGAATTCTGTAGTATAGTCCAATTTTTCTTGTAAATACGTTTTGCAAGTTTCCTCCCATTAGGTTTCTCTGTGACATTTTGATTTGCTTATTTGCTTCTTTGTTTTGGTCTGAGGTAATACCTTGGCTTAATCTTCCATATACTGCTTCCTATTCCACAGCAAGCTTACTTCTTGTGGTAGTGTTAGTTTGTCAAGCAACTGTAAGACAAGGTAATTGTCAGAAGTTGCATATCTGGATGGCGTTGCCGCCCAGATTTTGTCTGACTTTCACCTGTGTCTATATTCAAGGCATCATTTCTCATTTGTTGCTTAGAAATTGGTTTCTGTCTTGAGGGACTTTGCCTTTTTAAGCAGTCGGTCTACTTTAAAGCCAAAGTAATTCCTAATATGTCCTAAGGTATCGGAAAGCCTATAAAAGACATACATTTTCTCAATTGGAAAAGCATTGAGAATATATATTTCTGCTTTCATTCATGAGGGCAAGGCAGTTTGGGGTTGCCAAAAGATTTTCCAGTCTCTCACCTTCATGATGAGAAATTGAATTGAGTAAGATTATTCTAAGCATTTCCACTTCAGAAGTTTAAAGGAGAGAAAGAGAAAAAAATAAGAGGAAGAAGGAGAAAAATAATCCTCTACAATCTTTCCCAGATTCAGCAACTTTTTTTCCTGATTCTCTGGTGAATCCCTCAGGCTTCTTTAGATTTTTTCTCCCTTATATAAGCCTCCCCTTTATGTATCATAGACTGGGTTTCATAATTTTTACATTATTAAATCTGTTCTTCACTCATCTCCATGCCCACTCTCCCCCTCCCCTCCTTTTTTTTTTTTTTTTTTTTACATTTACAAATAAGTGCAGGCCTCTTTTTTCCATCTGAATAAATATTAGAGTCCTACCTTATTATCTACATCGAAACTCCTTATCCCCACAATACACCAGCAAAGTTATTAAAGAACTGACAATTTCAGAAGCAAAACCACCAGGTCTGAGAGAAGCTCATACGTAAAATTAAGTCCAAGGCAGAATTTGAGAATCCGAGCTAGAGTTAGAGAGAAAGAGCAGTTTCTCCATTGTTGCTGTACTGTTTTCAGTAGCCAGATGCGTCTGCAATATGTCTGTACAGAGAAGTCTATTACTGAAAGTACCTAAAAGTCACAAGTTGAAAACATCAGGACCAAATCAGTCTTGCATTTTTCGCCCTATGCTTTCATTTGTGTAACTGGAAATAGGGAGGGTGTTAGTGAAAACTGTCCCTTTGTGCCCAGAGCCTGCTCTGCAGTACACAACAGCAGAGCACTTTCTGTCAGGAAAGAGGACGGTGACTGTAATGGCCTCGTGGGCTCGCTTCTTCCAGAACCTTGGCCTCACAGCTGTCCCTCTGGCAGTTTTGTGGAGATGGAGACGCGCTCTCAGCAATGGCCTGCAGGCCCAATTGCACTAACTCACTTTATGATCCTGAGCAAGTCCCTGAACCTCAGTTTCCTCCAATACATGGTGGAGGTTGTGTTCCCCTGTCCTACCTCCCAGAGAGATTATGAAGCCAGAAGAAGGTAAAGTGTGTATAGGATTTTGGAAAGAGTTTCAAATTCTATCAAAATATTTGGGTAGATGCTTTTGTGTATTGTTAGGCCTGTTTACAGTAATTTAAATCTGTAAAAGGGTGTTCTGCCATTGCATTTGTGTACTTTGTTTCCCTCTCATTATTTGCCATAAGCCCCATTGAGGCAGCTTTCGGAACATGCCGTTCTCCCTCACAGCTTCCTACATTTGATCATGCTGCCTGAGTTTCTTTGTCCTCCCTCCCCGCCCCATCTCCCTTTGTCCTTTGTCACTCTCCCACTCAACCTCAAAGACTCAATTTAAAGACAGTCTGCTCTGCTGCACCACCTCCTGTACCCTCACTACCATGAATGGGCAAGAGCTTAGCACTTGTCACCCTGTAATGGGATGAGCTGTTTCCGAGTTGGCCTGCCCCACGTGCCTACAGTTGAGCTTTTTTGAGGGTAGGACCATATCCCATTCATCTTTTTAAGCAAATACCTGGTTATATTGGTGGAACTATTGAGTGGCTGTCATATCCTCATTGCAATGAAATAAATTGAATTAGTAAGATGAGTGAGATTCCTAAATTATTGGCTATAAAACTTGTGAGGGAAAATTCACACTTAGCTTTATATGTAATATAGATATGTATATTATGTGTACAGAGTAGCGGAAACACTTATATAGTACTCCCTAGTTACTGAAAGTGTCAAGCTGAGGGTATGTGACCATATTAACAGAGACCATAAGATGTGGCATTCACTCAAATAGCAGGATTTTAATAGGCACTGTAGAATAAAAAGGTTCTGGATAAAGTAAGTACATTTGGAAAGTGCTGGGCTAAATCTCCCTTTATGAAATCTATCATTTAATTAAAATTCCCTCTCACAGTTTAATGATCCAAGTGTCCTACATGCTCTTTTATCTTCTTTTAGATTCATTTTCCCCCTCCTTATTTGTTTGACGTTCTGCTTTTGTGGTGATGTGCTACAAGAAAAGTTCAGCACCTAGTACAGTCCACATTGAGTTGGTTTGATGATCCACCTGGAATAGGTATGTAAAACTTACAATATACACTTATGATACATCCTTATGTGTCATACCTGTGGATGTATAACCATTTTTATTGTTGTTGTTGTTTTTGTTTGCCAAGAATGGAATTTGTTCTGAGGAGTTAAATTCATGGGTCAGAGATGCCGTCTGTCCCTTCTATTGAGTAAGAAGTGTTTTTATTATGACATCAGAGATTCCCGCAAACCCTTTCATTTTCTGTATTTTGTGATAAATGCAAATTTAAGGATACATTCATTCCAGGGCATGGGGCAAATTTAATTGTTATATGATTTTGAAAATAAGATTTTTCCACAACTCAATGGAAATCAGATATATGAAATATGACTGACACTCTGGTATGTTTATAATAATTGTAGTATCTGTAGTTTAAAATTCTAACAGAAAGAAATCAGTTTTTAAAATTTTTCATAGATTAGTGCAGGCTTAGACAAAACTGAGTACTAAATTATGGGCTAAATGACTACACAAGTGCAGTAATTATTGATCCCTTGATCTTCACGATTTTGACAATTACTCCCTTGGTGTATCATGACATAAACATGACATAAAAACAGAAAATATAGTTTGACAGTTTTATAGTTCCAGGACCATAAATGAATCCTCTTGAAGGGAATGGTCTGAAATTATACTCTCATAATTATATAAGCCTTGTAGCTCGAGTTAGTACCATTCAGACTGTACTGAGACGAGCACTGTATATGTACATTTGTATGGTATCTATATATATATATATCACATTATATATATATATATATGGGTGAGTTCGCATGTATGTGTATATGATGTATAATGACTCAGTTATACTTTCTTACAAAGTTCATTGATTCCTTCTATTTAACTTCTAAAATATGATTTGGAATATTAAGAGGTTTGTTGAACTGTTGACACATTTTAAAAAGGGTCCCATCTATATAAATTGTATGTCCAAAAATTAAACTTGATCACAATTTTTCTTCCCCATTCCCCCATCCCCCTCCAAAAAAGTCTGCTGAAAACCACATTTGTGAAGTAGCAAAGACTTGAAACTTACTCAGATATGAGTTGAAAACCTAGCTCAGCTACTTATTTACCCATGACTTTTGGCTAGAAAGAGTGTTATTTAATTCCAACAGAAATGAAGGAAGGAAGGGAGGGTGGAGGGAAAGGGAGAGAGAGACAGAGAAACAGAGGCGAGGATATGAATCAATCCACAATTGCAGCATCCCAAATGCCCCAGGCCACCTTTATTCTTAACATGAGCTATTAGGTACTTAATGGATGTGTTTCCAAGGAGCTCCAAAGATTTTCACTCCTACTTGCTGCCAGAGTCCTAAATCCTTAACCTCTCTGATTTAAGGCAAAGGTACAACCGATTATCTATATGTTGGATCTGTCTTAGTTTGTTTTGTCGATTTTGTTTGTTTGTTTGTTTGTTTTACTTACCCAGAATTGAAATGTATGGTGTTAAATATTTATTTATTGCCAAATCAAAAGATCAAGAGAGTTTGCATAAAAAGCCTGGGTTCCCAGTCTTCTCTTTCTCTGCAAATGGCACTGCGAATAAATAGTTGCTCAAGCCAGAAATCTAGTTGTCATATAAGATCTTTCCCTCTTCTTCACCTCTCAACCTCTAACCCATTAAGTCCTCCAGAGCATTATCTCTGACCCAGGGTTCTCAACTCTTGCTGTGAAAAGATGTTGATGTTCAGGCTTCATCTTGGAATATTAAATCAACACCTCTGAGGATGGAGCGCAGGCATCAGAATTTTTTAAAAGCTCCTTAGATCATTCTCATGTGCAGCCTGGGTTTAGAACCACTGCTCTCATGTCTTTGTTTCTCCCTGTCTCAGCTGTCATCACCTTAGTCTAAGTCACATTCATCACTTTCTCCTCTCGCCAGCCTTTTACAATAGTTCATCAGTTATCTCATTTCTATTCTTGACCCCATTCAATCCGTTCCCCACCCAGGGTAATTGTTTATAAATGAAAAAATACCAGGTCAGTTTCCTGCTTAAACCTCTTCAATAATAATAGCAGTAATAATAATAACCTATAATGATCACTTATATATGGATTAAATAAAGAATCTGAGCTCAGACTTTGTTGAAGGATCAAGGCAATGAGACATTAAGTTTCAGGAACAAAAAGGGGGAAAGAGCATGAAAGGAATATCTGAAGATACCAAGGCAATTTTATTCTACTCCCACGTCTGGCCTGTTGCCTAATCTGATGGTCCTTCTGCTTGGTTTGCCTCCTCCAGGCAGTGACCCATAGGTTAAAATTATTGCTGACCTCTCACACGTTGCCAGCCCCTCATTGTACTGATCTCAGGTGACCAAAGGGATTCTATAATTTGACAGTGACACCATTATGAGATTAATTTTGC
Organism: Choloepus didactylus; assembly: GCF_015220235.1. Classification (NCBI taxonomy): domain Eukaryota; kingdom Metazoa; phylum Chordata; class Mammalia; order Pilosa; family Megalonychidae; genus Choloepus; species Choloepus didactylus. The sequence goes on from NC_051308.1 coordinate 24,654,296, forward strand.
AGCATGGCTACTGACGTTTATTAAATGTCACACCTTCACCATTTTCTCAAGATTCAGCAAGCAAATAAATTGATATTGGTAGATTTTAGGCATAATAGCAGAGTTAGAAGTGGAGGAGGGAGATTTTATACGTGGTATTTCCCCTTGCTGCTCAAACCATATAGAGGACCTTCCTTTTCACCAATAAATAATGTAAATCCAGTTGCAGTGAAGACATTTTTCTCTGAATGACTGCATGCATCTATTGTTTTAGACACTGAAATCTCTCCATTAGACTTTTATACACCATGTAATTGTAGATGTTGCCCTTCCCATTGAAAGGGAAGAAGATGGGTGGCATCAGAAAGGTTTCATTAGAAAAGACATTCTTAGTGGTATAGTGATATTATTTTAATCAGGCTTTGAAAGGAAATCAATAAATGCATACAGCAGTGAAGCCGACAGGAAACTTGAATCCGTGTCAGTACCCTCTGTACATGGTACAATCAGCCTTTATTTTACACTGTTGACAGTTTTTGTTTTCAATATAAAACTGTCAATGTTTCACCATTTAGACTATGAAAAGTTCAAGGCCCTATGTTTAAGAACACAACAAAAATGTGCACATGACATTCAGGTAATTGAGATTAATGAAGGTATTATAAACTCAGTTACTTAGGCATCAAATTAATGCTGGAAACAGAGTTGATTTCTTTACCCTAAACTATTTTCATCAGTGAAGGTAAAAGGTGTTTGGGGACCTAATTTGCCCAAACAATATGTTTGTGCAGAGCTATCCTAAATTTAAGAAAACAGCTGATGTTTTAAGTTTACAGCTAAGTATTTATTTGGGAAAAAAAGGAAACAAAATACACAGAGAGACATATAAGCATAAGCACACCGCAGCATCCTTAGATTAGAAAATAGTACTTATTAATGGATGCCTTTTGTTATTTCCTTTGGAGGTCATGGCATCCTGGCCTTGTGTTCAGTTCTTTTCCATGATGAGTAGAGCTGTAATAAGGTTACAAATTCTTCATATGCCATTTTAGGAATTTCTCTGAGAGCATTCAGGCAGTGATACCCCTTACATTTTAGGGTATACATTAGTTTGAACAAAACTTTTCAAATAACATAAAGCCATTTTTCTCAATTCCCTGTATCTCTGAATGTCTGGATTTAGGACAGAGGGAAATTAAAATCTCTAGAAAATCCATCATATTGCCCCCATATGAAATAGCTACTGAGAGAGAAATTAATAGTATCTGAAATGAATCTTGGTTTAAGTGTACTTCACCTTGCATTTTCTGCTACTTTTTTCATTTGCCTTTAACGAGAGAGAGTCCCTTAAACTGACATAGAAATTTGTTGTTCATTTAAAAAAATCTAATGTAAAAAATAAATGTGTTTTGTAATTATTATAGGGCAGACACAATATAGGAACTTGATAATATCAAGTTTATTGTGAAGATTTGTATTATTTTATATTAATAGATCAGATAGCTCTAAGATATACATGCTTGTGCTTGCTATAGATATCTACTATTACATCAAGCCTTTTTTATCCCTATCATTTCTCAAGCCCCTTGTGTTTACTCTTGAGTGTGACTATTTTGGAGCAAAGGTAATATTCTTTTGGCATCTACCCTGCTTGGACCATATTAGACTTCAGTAAATATTTGTGGAATAAGTGAATGTATAATTAAAATGCATTTTTATTTTATTTTAAGCACAAGCAAATGAAATTACACCAAAGCTAGGAAGCTTACTTAGCCAATGAACTTTATACATAAAGTAATGTGCAATAAAAATTGTAATTCATCAGACTATACCTGGTATGCTCTGCTGAAGCAGAGATTAGCATCTTTTAAAAAAGGATTTGAACTAAGTCAGAGGACCAACAAGGCTAACATTTTGGTTGGCAGCTCATCCTGATTTTATTAAGAATGGCTGTGTTCTCTTCCCTTTTCCTTCACCATTATTTCCATCTTTAATTAAAAACTTTTTTTTTTCCACCATGTTTAGGACACTTTGTAGTTTTAAAGACTTCTGATTGAGGAATCTTATTTTTAACTTTTCTGGAGTTGTGAAGGCAAACATTAAGAGGTAAAATACTACAGCTTCATGGAAAACATCAGCCTATTATAAAAACAGCTGCACTTGTGAATAACTGAATAGCTTCCAGTGTTGCCCAATCAGCTGCTGTGCTGCCCAAACAGACTCTCCAGATAGCACTCATTCCCATGCCCTTGTTTACAGATCTATTAAATCTCTGACCTATTTTCTCAAACCCAATTAAGATGATAAGATTTACATTGCTTTACTTTTGCACTTTAGAAAGAAAAAGTAGATGGTTCAATGGATGTGATGGTCTTATCAACATAGTATCAGACTTTCATATGTAAAATTATTTTTCTCAACAGTGTGTAATCATTTCACATAGAAATTAAATTTCATTTCTTGGTATAAGAAGATAATATGCCTAGAGAATAAGTAATTCATGTATTTAGAATTCTTCAATCACATTCCCGTAATGGGGGTGGGGGGACAGATTTCAAAAACAAACTATTTTTTTATCATAATATTAATAATATGACTAATGATAAATTTGAGTATAAGAATCTGAAATCAAGAACTTTCCCCAAATTTACTTGGCCATTCTATTTTTCAAACATATTTTTCTTTAAGTGTTTTGAATATTTTACTTTAAATATTTTACTTTAAATATTTAAAGTAGTATTTTTATTTATGTGTCTCTCCCCTGCCTAATTGCACAAAAGATTTCAGGTGGGTTACAACAAAAATAGAATGCAATAATTGTAAATGAAATAGAATATTTGGACAGGAGAAAAATCAGTAAAACTGGAAAGTCAAGAGAGATAAATAAATATCAGTAGAATTAGGCAGCCAGAGACCAATGGTTGCTACTGTTAATCTTCAGACTTGACTCTAAGCTTCTTAATAGCTAAAACAAAATTAGGTTACATAATATTGCCATCTTAAAAAGAAAAAAATCTTCAAGAAAAACAATACTTCACCTACCATTAACATTTCATTCTGTAATGAAGAGAAATTGTACACCTGGTATGAAAGGAGTAATAAAGAATACTGAGGATATTATACGGCCATTGGACTCATTTTCAAGATTCACCCTAATGGAAAAGAGATATGGCCTGTCCTGAAACATGAGTATTTATCATCAGTTCTTTTTTATCTGTATGTGTAGTCATGTTTTATCAGTTAATGTTTCAAAGAAATCCATTAAAGTCAGAATTTAATATATTGAATTCCACTGTCATTTTAACCTCAATGGACTCAGAAGTCTTGCTTTTATTTTCTCTTCTGTACCACTCTCAGCATTAAATTTTGAATAGTGTTTTATGGAATTGACTTGAACTTTCAAAATTGATGTACAGGTTCTCATGAAAGTGGGTAGTTTTACCATTTCAAATCTTGTAGTTTATTTCATTTGATGTAAGAATGTCAGTTTGTCTGACACCGCTTTTACTTATTACATTGAATACCAGTAGATATATCTGTTTTTAATTTTTTACTCTTTAAGCTGTTGAAAAAAATGGGCATATCTTTATTTCTTCTTTTATTGACAGAGACAGTTGAACAAGCAAACTGCTATTTATTTTCCTAAATTGCAACTTGGAGTAATGGCACTAACATTATATCACTATTCTGGTTTTGAAGTCTGCCTTAATTTTAAATCTGTCAATTGCATTCCAATGTAAAAATGCTGTGGTTGATTCTCATAAAAGAATAACACATGATTTTTTCATCTTAAAAAGGAAAAAAACAGAATCACATAATTTTACAAGCAACATGCTATAAGATAAAGGATTTAGAAAGCCCTATGCCTGAATTCTGATTTTAAAATATTTAAAATACCATTTTCAATGTAAAAACTTAAATAGAGGTGGATCTGTAAGAAAAGGAAACAGCCCTCTCCTCTTGGGAAATGACTTGTATAGCTATATTAATGTATACCTTATTTCCAGATATGTATTCTGATCTACACAAACTATTTAAACAATGGTGGCAAATAAGACCAAGTATGAGTGCCAGAGATCTTAAATTTATCTTCTTCCATTAGTCAACTGTGACTTTGAACATATTCCTTAACTTCTGGTTGCAATAATTTTATTTCCTGTTTAAAATACAGAAAAAGGCATTTGAGAGCCAGTCTCAAAGTTGTAAACAAAATGTCATCACAGTGATGCTGAAAGCTGTCCTTCTGGGACATTTTTCCAAGTAGTAAAGTCCATTTTAAAGCAAACAGATTACTTGTGCACAGCAAAGCAATTAACGAAATTGAGTCTCCCCTTTAATCAATTCAACTAGCTCACATTTACAGGGCACAGTTGTGCGCTATGCACAAATCCCTATATGTGGACTGTTCCTTCATACTACCTAATTTAATTTTCAAAGCAGCCCTGTGAGGTAGGTAATATCATTCTCACTTTATATTTAACAGAAAAAAAAAGTCATGAGTAATTTCCCATCTACTTTCCAAGAAGGTTAAAAAGTGTGATAAATGTTCCTTTGGGAATGTAAAGCCATTGTCCTCTAAATCAGTCATTCTCAGCCAGCAGTGACTTTGTCCTCTAGGGGATAGTTGATGATGAGTGGGGACAGGTTCGGTTGCTGCTGAGTAGAGAGATGCTACTGGGAAAGAGTGAGTAGAGGCCACGGGTGCTGCAAACATCCCACAATGGCAAGACAGCCCCCACGACACGATGCCAGTAATACTCAGGAGAAACCCTGCTCAAAATACTTGCATTAAGGGAAATATTGAGTAATGGATGAAAGGATACACGTGAATAAAAAAGGAAGGTATATGGAGAGAGGGTGACAATATTCTGAACAGGGACCCTGGTGAGAGTGAGACTGGAGATGGTGGGGGAGGGGACAAAAGAGGTGGCCCTTGCCAATGGAGCCGAGAAGAGCCACCTGTGAAGAGATGTATAAAAATAATTGTTTTTGTTTTTGAATACAAGAATGCCAAGATAAACAAGACATGGTGTCCATCCTTAACACTCTCATATCCTTTTGAGGGAGACAAATGTAGAAATAGTCTCTCTCCATTTTTAACTCTTCTCATTTGGATGATACTATTTCCAAAAACTGGACTATTCCTACCTTCGTTCATATCTTTGGTCGTGCCCTTCTCTTGTCCCACCGCACTCGCCGTTTCACTGGCATCGTTCTTTTTTCCTCTGCCTATCTTCTCTGCTTTCACAGGGCAGTTAGGATCTAACAGCTGTCATGATCCATTACACATTGAGTGGCTCTTACTCAACAACACTTCGGTTGTAGCAATCGTTAAACCCCAGCCAGGACCTTGGTGGTTATATAATTTGAGAAAAGATAATTAACTTCTCTGAGCTTTGGCTTCCTCATTTATTACAATGAAAATAATATTTTCTTCTCAGGATGGTTATAAGGAATAAATGGATATTTACCACAAAGCAAATTCTTCTTAAATATCTTATCACCTCCATTCCCTTTAGGTGGTATTTCATTGATTTTCTCAGAAGAAAGGACTGTAACCAGCAGTTCTCTGTATTTTGTCATGCATGCTCATGTGTAGGCAGAAATGATAATAAAATAAATTTAAAAATGTAAAAAAGATAATAAAACTCTCCTGCTCTTCCCACAATCTGGGTCTTGGTATCTCTATAACTTTTGTTCTATCTTTGATTCACGCTGCAGTGCCCTGCTTCTGCTACTGCCTCATCATCTCAATTGAATGATTGTAATATCCTCTTCAATAATTTCCTTAATTATCTCTCTGGCCCCAGTTTTACCTCACATTAATCCTTCCTCAACATTGATTCCACCCAGAATGATCTTTATTTTTAAAAATGGACTGGATAATGTTACTCCCCTACCTTAAAATCTCTGTTGACCCAGTTGTATCTTTAGGCCTCATAAGATGGTAGACTTTCTATGCAAGCTTACCTTTACCAGCTCCCTTCCATGATTCCTCTGAACGCTCTTCCACTCTAATGTCTCGCTATTTCCTGAGAATTATCCAAACACTGCGCTTGCACTTGCTGCTCCTTCTGCCTGTAGTACCCTGAATTTTCTCTGCTGGCAAATTCCTATTTATTTTCAAGATCCAGATTAAATGTCACCTCTTCTGTGATGCCATTCAGCAGAGTTAAGTACTCCATGTTTCTTCCCCAAATCTCTTCCTTCGTATCTACAAGAGTACTTACCATTCTATGTTGTAACTTACTGATTTCCTTGACTGTTTCCCCTTCAGACTTTATCTGCCTTGAGGACTGGGACCTCCACCATATTCATCATAATATTCCTAATGGGCAGTAGAAAATGGTCACTAAACAATTCATTGTTGAGCAAATGCTAAGTGATCCATTACTGTCTCCTGATGTATCGTTCTCTTACAGCTAGGGAAATGATGCAATATATCAATTTGCCCAACATTCTGGGGCATCCAGAGGATTAGCAGTGAGTTTCACTAAAGTGGGTTCTCTTTTATTTGGAAAAAGTTCAAATAGAGGAAACTGTAATGTACCCTCCTCCTGGAACTTTAACACTTTTTATAAGAGGAGGTATTCTACAATTTTCTTCAGATTTTGTTAATGGAAGTGCTTAAGGAAAAATCTTGGATACTGTAATAGTCTCTCAAAACAAAAACAAAAACACAGCTATCACAAATGTCACCTGTCACCCATTTGTTCACTAGATTCAATATTGATTGGCCAATATGTGCCAGATTATGTGGAACATTATTATTTTACTAATACTGTATTCATAATATGAACCAGGATTTTACTTTAAAATTAGTAGATGTATCCTCTAATGCTAATATATAATTTATTGATTCATATTTACTGATAAGTATGCACAAGGTTTATTTTTATTTATATTATATTTAAATGTATTTGTTAATAAACTCCTTTAATGGAAACTGATGCTACCTGTGTAACTCTGGTGCTGGGATCAGACATTATTTATCACTATGATTTATGAGTGAAAACATTCCAGGACAGCATTATGTAGTACTGGCACAGCAGCATCTTTCTGAGTAAATTGCATCATGTTGATATTTAGAAATATTGGGGAAGAAAGATCAGTTCATTGCATAGTAATAAGTAAGTTTCAATAGTAAATTTCAAACTCTTCAACATTAAACTAATTTAGCACATCTGTGGTCTTCATATCACAAAATTCCAAAATGCCACTTTTCATAGATAAGAATGTGACATATTGTAACTTGTGCAATTGAAAGATACATGTATTGGAGTTTGCAACTATACTCTTACCACCATCACATACTACTGTTATTAGTACATCATGCCATACTAGTCGTTTGATATTAATACACAAAACTGTCTGCTCTTAAGGTAATTGACAATCTGAAAAAATAATTGAAAGTTTTAATACTTTTTATTTTTTTCTTTCATATATATTTTCATTGATCTATTTCCAGAAGAGATTAAAAAAAATAATAATTCTTTTGGTTTTCCCAAAGTATTTTACCATACTGCTTTTCAACAAAGACTTAATGACTTTCTTGAACTTAATTCAAATTATGTCATCAGTACATGTTTAATACTTTAGGCACTGGTATTTTTTAGTGTTAAGATTATTCAAACCCACTTACATCATATCATATTTGTTTTTACACGTGGCTGTCTTCCTCTAAGACCAATATCTTATGGTCATGTATTCATGATTTAAAATTACTAGCTTATAGTAGTATAGCATAGTGATTATGGGCATACTTAGCAGCCCTGAGTTCAAGTCCTGAATTAAAACCTACTTAGCTCTGTATCCATGTGTCTTATCTGGCCCGCTGCATTCCTGTGCAGCAATAAGGATAATAAGGTCCATCCTACGGACCACTGAAAGGAGTGAATGAGGTGAGGTGTATAGAAAGAGCTTGGCACTGTGCCCGGAGCATGGTAAGAGTTCAGAGAGTCGTGATGTTAATTTGACTTCCCAGAAGTCATTACTAGTTCAATGCAAGTCAAAGGAAGGGAGGAAAAGAAGGCAGAAGGGAGGAATGGAAGGAGAGAGAAAGAAAATGGTGCCCACAGAGATTGTAAGGTGTCTGGCTCCAGGTCACACAGCTTTGGGGTCTCAGGGTGAAGGCTACTCACCCACCCTGGCCACTGCCACCAGCCTGTGAGCTGTGGGGGGGCCTGACTGGTCTTTACATCCTCTACATTCTGAAACATAGGAAGAACTTCAGAAAATAAAATTTACCAGTTTAACAATTTTAAGAATTCCTGTTGAGAATGAATAATTTTAAGAATTCCTGTTGTTGAACCACCCAAGGGCAGTCTGTTGACTTCTTGCTGAGATTCTGTTGTTCCCACACTTCAAGGGTAAGAATCCTCAATTACTTGTTTTTACATTCCGGTACTTAAGATAATGCCTAGTCAGTAAGAAGGAACGGTGTCATGAAACATATGACAACATGGATGAACCTTGAAGACATAATGCTGAGCAAAATAAGTCAGGCACAAAAAGAAATATTATATGCTACCACTAATGTGAACTTTGAAAAATGTAAAACAAATGGTTTGTAATGTAGAATGTAGAGGAACTAGCAATAGAGAGCAGTTAAGGAAGGGGGAAAGATAATCCAATAAGAACAGATAAGCTATCTTGGGTAAATTTAACGTTCTGGGAATGTCCAGGAATGATTATGGTCTGTTAATTTCTGATGGGTATAGTAGGAACAAGTTCACAGAAATGTTGCTATATTAGGCTACTTTCTTGGGGTAGAGTAGGAACATGTTGGAAGTAAAGTAGTTATCTTAGGTTAGTTGTCTTTTTCTTACTCCCTTGTTATGGTCTGTTTGAAATGTTATTTTATTGTATGTTTTTTTAAATTTTTTTTATTTTTTATACAGTTGATTTGGAAAAAAAAGAGTTAATTTAAAAAAAACAAAAAACAAACAAAAAAGATAATGCCTAGTGTAACGCTCAATAATGTTTGTTTGAAAGCTCAATAAATAAACAGATGAATGTGAATAATTGAGAATTGCTTTAATAATTTTTTTTTAAATATCATCTAACTTTTTAGCTACTAAAGTTTTCAAAATAATGTATGCTTTTGGATCTGTTTTTATTCTGAAGTTTGTATTCTTCTGTTCAACATTCAGTCTAAAATTCTACAATGACTGTAATTTTTTCCTTAGTTTTTCCTTTTATTTTTCTTGTTTATAAACCTCTGGTCTTATCTTCTCAATATTCTTAATATTTTTAATCTTTTTCTTAAGATATCTTTGTGGCAATAATATAAAACTTGCCCGATGTACACTAAATTAATAGCCAGCCCAGAGAAATTTAGAGTTTTTGTTTGGTTTTATACATATGATGTAACTCAAATTCAGGTAACAAAGTATTGGGTTGTCAGTGGTGCTTTTCAGGAATCTGTATTAATTGGTGAAAAAGAAAAAAAAGAAAAAAAAAAGAATGGTACTCAAAGAGCCTAACAACTTTGGATAGGGATGCTTCTAAAGTACTTCAAATCATTTTTTATTCTTAGGCTAATTAAACTTGTACTGCAATCTTATTTATTCTCTTGTTGTTGTTTTTTTTTTTTATTTTAAGATGAAGGAATATATCATTTTAGTCCCCAGTACTATTAGACATTTTAATCAACAAAGTCACAAATAAGGGCTGCGATTCAATGATTCAAAGACAAAAAGTTAAAGATAATATTTAATAGATTTTTTTTATGTATTACTGCTATGTTCATTTAAAAATTATATAAAACCCTCCAATTCTTTCCATGGAAGTCTTATATAACAATTACAGTGAAAAGCTGAGCTGTTTAAATTTTACCAATTTGTTTTGTTGAAAAAAATAGAGATGAGATGTTTCTCAGTTTTTTTTGTTTTTTAAAGGTGAGGATTCTATATTAAAATGTCAAATTTAAGATGCAGGAAGAATGCTGAGTAATAAAATATTAATGGAACCAATTGCTGCCTTGGCTTTGAGCACATCTCTTGTGTACAGAAAAATTTACATTTGGGCTTAGTCTATGTAAACCTTTGCATAAAAAGGTGAAAAGAACACATATAAAGATGTAAATTTTTCGGATTAGAGTGTTTTTTAGAGTCAAAAGAATTGTAAAATAGTCAGGCTTGTGAATTAGATTTTTGATAATGGTTCACATTTAAAAACATAAAATTGTAAAACTAATTTGTGAGAGTTTTTTCTCTGTACTCCATCACCTTGCAGTGTGTCTTCAAAGTGAATATGCTTCCTCTTTCTGAGATCCTAAAACAGGGATATTTTTTAACTACATACACCATGCCAGTCTCCCTTTTAAGCACTGAGGCTATGATGCAAATAAAACAGTTAATTCTGTGTCTTTACGGAGGTTATAATCTCATTGAGGGACAGAAAGGACAGAAATATGCACTTAAATATACAGTGTCCAGGGAGGTAAATCTTGGAGAACAGAGAATCATGGTGGGGAGTGTGGTAGAAAGTGTTTTTTTATATATGTGTTCAAGAAAGTCCTTTCTTGTAAGGTCACACTGGAGGAGAAACCAGAAGAAACCCTGGTAGAGGAACCAGCAGAGCAGGCTTGGGGTGTTGGAGGAGTGCCAGGGAGAAGCCAGTGTGCCTGGAGCAGAGACCAGAAGGTTATGAGAAATGGAACCAGATGGGAGATTTTCAGGGAGACCACAGATTATACAAGCCCAAGTAGACCATTCTAAGGACCTTGAATTCTTACACCAAGTGACCTGGGAAGCCATTGAAGGACTTTAAGCAAATGAGTGACCTAATCTGAGGATATTTTAGAAGGGGCATTCTGGCTGTTCTGTGAAGAATAGATGGGGGATAGGGTTGCAATTGATTAATAATGTATGGCAGTGTGAGAAGTAGGAGTGAAAATGTATCTTTCTTGCATAGTTTTAGCTTCAGAGTCCCTCAGTTGCAGAAACCCCAGTGAGTGCTGTGAGTTGTAAGGTGTCTTAAGGCTTTTTTTTTTTGGTTGGAGGTAAAACATATTGCAATGAGAACTGGGAACTGCTGGAGATCTCAGAAAACAGGGTATTATTGTAATTTATTTTCTCACTCCAAATACATATATACCTTCATATCTTATTTTTATTCATAATTTTGTCTTCCCTCTCCTCCCCCCATCCCCAGCCCCAAATTATGTAAGTGTCAAGACTCATAAATTTGCATTTGTCACTATCTGGTGTATGCTATTACATGAACAATTTCTGTTTAGCAAAATTCAATGTCTCTGGCAAAATCCTGGTCTCAGAAATGCTTTAATAGACACCCTTTAAAAGAGTGACTGTTTTTGTTGATTTGTAGGTACAAAGATGTTCTGTTTTTTCACTTATCCTCTTTTTTCCCCACTTATCCTCATTTTCTGATGATAGGGAAAGTCCCTAAATTGGAAATTTCAACTTCAGGGTCACCATGAAGCTGAGAGAATCCATGAAACCCCCAAGAAATCATTTATAAAAGCTGTGTGTGTGTCTGTGTATATGAGTATGAACATTTTTCTTTACCAGCTCATGGCTCCACCGATAAAGTGGTCTCAGTGTGTTCTATTTCTGAAAAATGTTTGGAATCATTGCTCTAAAGGCTTACCATTTCACTTTTTCATATTCACTTTTCTTTTAACATTAGGCAAGTATCAAAAATGACAACAATATAAAAAAACAAGAAAACTAGGTGACAAATTCATTTCCCCTTTTGAATCATAATACATATTGGGATTCAAATTTTTTTTTAAATGTAATGGCCTAATTCTTCTATGTTTCTGACTCAGTCGTTCCTCGGGCTTAAAGAAAAAAAAATGTCCAGAAGTTCTTAAGTCCTGTTTTTGAAGAATCCAACCAATTGTTACATATACTTATTAAAATATGAACATGTTTACTCTAAGGCACAATGGGGTGTTTTTCTCACAACCCAGAGACGTTCATTGTCTTTCCTAGCATCTTTCCCTCCATCAATCTAGTTCTTTACAGGTACTAGTGGGATTGAATTTGGAGCCCACAGTTAATACTTCTTAGATGTTCTGATTCATTGGCCCTTTTCTTAGAAAAAAGCCCTAAAGGAACCAAATTTGCCTGTCAAAATATAGAAGCACATTGAAACATTCTCTTACTCCCCTCAAAAGCTTTTGGCTGCTTGCCCAATTAGTTCAGATTGCAAAAGTTCAAAAGCTATGTCTGTTCCTGACCTAAGCCAAAAGGAGCTGTTAGTGCATAGATGGTGGTGTTGGGTTAGGTAGAATATTGGGCCATCTGTTTAATAGGGTCCCAAATAAAAGGAAGTTATTTCTCTCTCACATAAATGTTTAAGGTAGAAGACAAGCCAGAGTGGTAGGTTGCTCTACATCATGAGATTATCCAGGAACCCAGTCTCTTTCCAATCTGTTTGCTCTGTCTTCCTCTAGGAGCTTGACTCAGCCATTGTTGGATGCTTCCAAGGCATCTGGGAAGGGAGAAAGAGCAAAGTTTCAGTGACTGAGAGACTCCAAAAGGAGCCGAGAGGTCACTCTGGTGGGCACTCTTACACACAGTATAGGTAACCCTTTTTAGGTTCTAATGAATTGGAATAGCTAGCAGTAAATACCTGAAACTATCAAACTGTAACCAGAACCCTTGAATCTTGAAGATGATTGTATAACAATATAGCTTATGAGGGGTGACAATGTGATTGGGAAAGCCGTATGGACCACACTCCCCTTTGTCCAGTGTATGGATGGGTGAGTAGAAAAATGGGGGGAAAAAAAGCTAAAGGAAGAATGGGGGTGAGGACAATTTGGGTGTTCTGTTTTGCTCTTGTTGTTTTTATTCTTGCTTTCACTTTTTCTGGTACAAGGAAAATGTTAAAAAAATTGATCAGGGTGATGAATGAACAACTATATGATGGTAATGTGATCAATAGATTATATGCTTTGGATGATTGTATGGTATGTGAATAAATCTTAATAAAAAAAATCCTTTAAGCTTAAAAAAGAAAAAAACATCATTTAAAACAGGTGCATGTGGTTGTATTTGTAGTATTCCTAAAAATTCAAAATATTTGTGTGACATGTAGTGTCTGAGATTTTAAAACATATTTATTCATCCGCTAGTAATAAAATATAAGCTTATATGTATACTGATCCAAGAAGACAGGAATCCGGAGGATTAATAAAAAGTTGTAAAATGTTTTAAGTTGAAGTGATTATATGTTTGGATCCCAGCTGAAGGTAGCAGAAGCAGAACCCTTTGGTTAGCTCATGGCCTCTAGGCGGGACCAAGGGAGCTAAGGAACCAGCATCACTGAGGAAAGTTTACTTGCTCTACAGAGAGGCTGGTTACCAGGCTTGGCTGGGAGCTGTAATGGGCTTAGATGGAAGAAGCATCTCTGGGGTTGGAGAAGCTAGGAGAAAGTCCCGTTCAGGTGACAGTCACAGAGCATGAACTAGACAGTGAGAGCGTTGAAGGTCAGACTAGAGATTTCTAGGAATCAGTTGGCTTTTATTTTAAACTTGTAAGAGCCCATCAATGTCCAAAGAGAGGATATTGGCAAGTACAGTTAAGAACTTTCAAAGATTTGGTTCTGTTACTAATTATTTTTAAATATTATGGTTATGATTTTGTTTGCTCTAAGAATTTTACTTAACATGTTGTTAGAACATTTTCCTGATTCTTACAAAAAAGAAAAAGAAAATATTTTAAAGTTCAAAGGCTACAGGCTTTTAATCATTTAGCCCAGAGACATGGATAATATAGTCCGTGCATTCAGTTTAATTTAAATAAAATGTCACTTGAGAGAGTACCTACTAAGCAATTATCTGGAGATAGATCAGAGTGACATTAAGCCGCGTCTCTCGTGCCTATCTGAGGATTCATCCATTTTATTTAAATATTGTTGCTAGGGAGAAAATAGTTGGTCATAATTTTAAATGAACTCTAAATGTTTTATCCTGTAGTAACCTTTTCTCTTCAGTCATGCTAATGTATCCTAATTTGGATATGTATATATGTAGTGGATGAAAGCCCTCTCCATTTTTTGATGTGAAATAGAACGTCCACCCTTAGACTCCAGGCTTAAACAAACCATCGGAGGATTTTCCCCCAAGACCAAATGTCTAGAAAGATCAATTGTGAAGTAATGAAATCAAAGAGTACTTATTTCAGTATTTTGACAAGGATCCTGAAGGAAGGGACCCCAGAGGACCAAACTATCTCAAAATGAATTCGCAATTTCAAATGTCAGTGTATTTTACATCAGTTCCCTTTAGGCTAGTTTCCTGGAATCTGCCTCAGGTTCTTTTTCTTGTTTCTGAAAGATGGTCTTGCTTCTAGGCATCTTGACTGAACAGTAATAATCTTCCAATAGATATTCAGAGGCTTGAATCAGTTGGGCAGGGAAAGAAGCTTGGGTATCCATCTTGAAGAAATTGGCCTTGTTGATGATGGGAGCTTTGTATATATATATATGGACTGAGCCATTCTGTGAGGCAATGTGTCTACAGAGCTTTAAGAGGATTAAGGTCCAAGAATCAACACAAAGGAATTATCTAGTTAGAGAAGATTTACATATCAAAAGTAATTGACAACTTGTGGTTAGATACAACTTCGGAAAAAAAAAAAAAAAGAACCCTCCTTGAATAAGAAATAGCAGCTGAGGTTAAGTAAGGAACTGTTGTGCCTTGCTGTTTTGAAATTTTGCCAGCTATTTTCAAAAATAGCACGGACTGCAAGATAATCCTGCTGTTATGTTCAATACTGATGAGACCCTAATGAGTATATTGGTTTCATAACTCAAGAGGAAGGTGGAGAATTTGCAAAGGTTTTGAAAGATAATCACAAAGATGAGTAACAACAAAAGGCAGGGAAAGTTATGAAAACTGAAGTGTTCGCCAAGAGTAAATTCAACAGTCTTTAAACTCATAGCTACTTGACAGTAGGTGATCTTTTACTGCAAGGGACAAAACAGAAAGCAACCATAGGCTTGAGGAATTCAGAATGGAGGAAGGAAACCGTCTCTAGATAGTGACAATTGTGAAACAGAGGTGGGAGCTAAAAGAGATTAAGTTTAATTGTCAAAGATTGTGGTGAGGGGAAGATTTATTTCCATTTGTTTGCTTTGGCCTCGGTAAGTTCTCACCAAAGTTACAAAGGTAGCTTAGACTGCCTTTTTAATCTTTGCTGACCATTTGTATGACTTTTGATGCGTGTTGTCCAGAGAAATGAATCTTAGGTACATTTAGGAGTAGAAATTGAATGTGCACAGTGTTCATATTTTTATTCTGCATTCATCCACCTCTGTTTCCTCTGTATTTCTTCTCACAGCTTTGTAAGAAAAGTTCTGTGATTGTTACTTTTGGCTCGTTTCAGAATCATGATCACACAGTTCAAAATAGACTCTCTCCACCCCTTTTATTTCTCAAGGTTATATTTGTTCTTTGACTTTTCAGAGGAAAGCTTATTCCTTAACTGTCATAATCTCATTAGTCTTGAGTTGGTTTAATTAGAAGGAGCCTTAGAAGCTAGAGAAGTCTTCTCATAATTGTATCCGTAGAGGTGAGAAATGGAGGGACTAGTGGCAGTGGGGGGAGGATGACAGTGGTGAGAAAGGCTTGAGGGTGGTCACCTTCAACTGCTTCTCTCCAGAATAAAAACAGAGGCTTGGGTTATGCCATACAACGGAAGTGCTGGAGCACCCTTTAAACTGGACTCATTTAATGCTTTGGTGGTATTAGATCAGGAGATAAACTTATAGGGTTTCCTTCTATTTTATACCCGTGGGGCTTATTTTTCCAATATTAAAAAATGATGGGTAAGCCTCCGGCCAATTTGTGAGTAACAGAAAACCATATTTCAGAAAGACGATTTTCTGTCTCTTTCACATAGAAATAATTCATATACTCGATACTGGGTATTAGGATGATGGAGTCTAGTTTGTACTGTTTGCATGATATGCAAGTTTCAGATCATTAAATATTAATGGAGTTTAGGAGAATTAAGCGCAACAATTCAAAATTCAGGAAATTAAAATCTGATTAAAGAAGATGGACATATCAAAAATAATTGAAGATTTGTCATTGATAATAGAAGATAAGTGATGTGATGCCTACTTCCAGTATAATAGGAAGTTAGCTAAAGAAGGCATTAGTTAGGAATAAAGCTGTTTGGAAGACACTTGAATTTAGCCATATTTTGCTTCCTCTTTTTTTTTCTCACTGTTTAAACATTCTGTTCATATATTTAAGTATTCTTGCAGATCAAAATAGTTGCTCACTAAATGTATTACTTGAATGAGTGAATGTCCACAGTGAAAGACTAAGATCAGTAACAGATTTCAGTATAAGAGCTGACTCAAAGACCAGTGATTGGCTACAAATGCTTGTTATTTAGTGTAGAAAATTCTAAACACTGGTTGGAGTCAACATGATATGACAAATTTAGAGAATTTTCAGGCTTTGCATTTATTGAGCTCTGGAAAATTCTAAGTTTTGCATTTATTAATTTCTCTTTTCCTTTTAGTGGGCCTCCTATGAGGTAAGCCCTGTTATCGTCATGCCAATTTTTCAGCAGAGGAAGTAAAGGCCTGAAGATAAGATATTGCATTTGGTGTAAGGTTACGTATCTAGCAGGTCTCAGTGACAGAAGTTGAAACCACGCGTTCTGAGTTGATGCCTGTTCTAGTCCATATGCCTCACACCAGCCCATGAACTTCCTTCTCTGCCTCTTAAATTTGTCTTATTTGTAGATAATCAGATCAATATGAACCCGAAAACTTATGGTTTTGCTAAGAAGACAACTTTACACTATTTTAAGGTATAAAGTCACATAAGGAATGCAAGCTCCTCTTCTACCTCCCTGTCCAGCAGTGTGCTTGTGAGCTCCACTGGGTCAGAAAGAATAAGGAATGCATCCTTTGCTGCAGATTATGGGGAGCTCCACCATAGCAGCATATAGTTGTGCCTCACCTTCAACACAGTGGCCTTGTGTAAATGACCCATCTAAGTTCTGAATTTCTAAAACAAGGTTAGATATTCTAGGAAATAAGAAAATTATAATTACTGAAATTATTCTAGAATATAAGTTTGCTCTTTCTAAAGTACCATGATGGCATGTTAATATTTTTCTGGTTGATGTTAGAACAGTAGAGATTATTTCCCTCCTTCTGTTTTAAAAAGTATTGTACTTTGTTTTACTTAACTATATTTTATTATTTTTACCTTGAGACTCTGAACTTAAAATCAAAAGAATTAAAGTATTCTGTTCACTTGCCATGAATGAGCATATAAAAATGGAATTGAAGAAAAAAACACTAGTATTGATTTGTATTTTAACATAAGCGTAACATCCTAAAATTATCACAACGGATCTTGATTTGCATCCTTAATGTAAAAAAGCGTCATTTATTTCATCACCCTACTCTGTGTTCAACTACAGTCATTCGCTATCAAGCAGTCAAGGCTAAAACTCCTATTATGAGCTTTAGTGATAAAAATTCAAGCTTGTGCCACAAGAATTTATAAAACCTACTGTTTTGTAATACTTATTTGAACTGATTTTTCCCTCAGAAATGAAAATGAATTTTCTCTTCATACATTTTAAAAAGTATTTTTAAGAATCAGAAAAAAAAATTATTTTCTTTATTTTGGACTTCAGCTTTGCTATCCTGTAATTAAATTTTGAGCTAGCCATACAGTTATTTAACTTCACCTGTTTAGGAACATGCTAAAAAATACACACAATTCAAGTACCTTAATTGCTTCTCTATCATTTATCTTGATTACTTTTTTCTTTTTTAGTGAATGGATTGCCTCTGTAGGCATCATAATACATGAAAAACATTACCTCTAAATTAAACATCTTTTCCACCCTTTCTACATTATTAACATATTCTCCGTGAGGAACAGTATTTAACACAGAGACAACATTGAAACCATCTTTACCAGGTGGAATATAGAAAGCACGCATTTGAACTTGGGGCCAGAAGTTCTGATGTTTCTTCCTGCTAAATGTCTGACCTTGGGTAAGGCGCCTTTACCTCCCCAAACCTAGTTTCTGCATCATTAAAATAGAGCTAATGACACTTGCCCTGTGGCCCATATAGAATTCTTATGTCTGAAATACAAGTCCTCTATTTTGTAAACTGCAAAGTACTGTAAAAATGCAAGCTTTCCTTGGGAGACAGTGTAGATGTGGTGGCTAAAGTATAGACTTGGTGCTCACCTACTAGGAACTATCTCTCACCTCTGACCTTGTGACCTAGGGTAAGATCTTTAACCTCAGTGAATTTTGGTTTCTCAGTCTTTAAAATTGTGAAAATACCACCACACAGGCTAATGTGAAATTCAAACATGTAAATGCATGTACAGCTCTTATAGAAGTGCCTGACACGTAAACAGCATAATATAAATAAAAATTGTTAATATTTTCTTCTTTTAACATTCTTTTAGCATTATTTGGCTGAATCTGACATGTTTTTGTAGATGGCATTTGTAGTACATGCTCAGAGTAGCATGTGTGGTAAGCAGGAAAAGAAAAGATGATCTCTAGTTTTGATTTTTATAATATTTATTTTCTCTATTCATTAAGTAATACATATTTGCTGTGAAAACTTGGAAAATAAAGAACTACATAAAGAATAAAAAAATCACCAGCAAACCATTTAAAATGTAATTGCTCTCATATTTCAGAAGGAAATACTTGAACAAAAATGATTTTAGGGAAAATAAAGGTGCATAGATGATAAAGATAGAGCAATGGAGGATTGGGTTGCAGAGAAACTGGCCCCTAAGAATGGAAACCAGTGAATAGGGAGAAATTCAGGAAGTATAAGAGAGGGATGCAGTAGAATTTTACAACTGTAGTAATTTTAACAAAGCTAAGAATTACTCTGATGTTTCAGAGTCTACATAAATAAAACATATACCCTTGCTTAAGGTGGAGGCACACTGATTTCTCTGTGGCCCCCCATAGTATTCAGCTAGCTTATTAGCAGGGAGGTCTCCAGAGCTGGTTTATAGAGATACCCCCATGCACAGAGGGAAGGGATCAAGAGATACACATATAGTCCACTTCCCAGTCCTTTCCGAAGAAGAACAAAATAGGAAAATAAAGATGACTTAATTCTGCTGAATTGTTCCCTTCGTACTTGTGGCATCAGAACCCTGCTCTGACAGATGGTGAGAGAGAACAGACCACATGAAAGACTACAAAGAGAAGGTGACTCAATTTAAGTCCTTGGCTTTATACTTACGGAACTGGAGAATGAAATACTCATACACAGGCACAATTCTAAAAAGATTCTAAGAAAGAAATGACAAATCTGATTTGTCCAATTCATCTTCTAAAAACAGGCATTAAAAGGTTATTATTTTGTAAAAATATGCACCATGACAGGTATTTTGAATGCTTTGTGGTATCTACACTTGACGTTACATTATTAGGAATAAATTATTTTGAATCTTAAGAAATCACTCTCCTATTTCCTTCTCAAAGATCATTATTCATAAGTCATTAATCTAAAATGAAATATTATGATATTTGAATAGTATATGTGAAAATAGCTTGAAATTTTAAATCGGGTGTATTCTGTACATGCCACAGTAATTTAATTTACAGTTGTGGATCCCTCAAAGGACAGAATCATGTCTACTTAATATGCCTCACGTTAGGGAATTCTACACAACACTTCACTGACAATGAGTGAGGTGGAGCAATTGTGTTTTTGTTTTGGAAATGGAATTCATATGGCCCTAACCCGTCAAATAGCCAGAGTCACAGTTGTCTGTCTCTCTTGCTCCCTAGAGCTAGTCGTACCACAAAGAACAGGTAGCACAACCTCAATCAGTTCCTCTTGCTGAGCTGATTAGCTGGTGTATCTCCAGTAAACTAATTATTTTAATGCAATTTTAAAGTTGTATATACATGAATAATATGTTACATCTGCATGCATAATTTTATAAGTTGTATATACATATATACATAAAAATCTGGAAAGTACAAGTTTTCAAAAAAGAAAAGAAAAAAAAAAAGTTAAAAAACTTTTCATATGATAAATCTTATCATACTAACACAACCACATTCAGTATTTTGGTGTCTTTCTTTGAAGATTTTCTTTTTTTCTTTTCACTGTGTCTAGATGTTTTTACTGTTATTTAAATTTTTTTTTGTTAGAGAATGTGTGGGTTTACAGACCTATTATTATTATTATTATTTTCATGTATGCCTTTATTTTATTACTCATCTACCCATACAATGGATAAAGGGCGTGTCACTCACAAGGTTCTTAAAATCACGCAGTCACAACATAAAAACTCTACAGTTATACAATCATTATCAAAGATTAAGGCTACTGGTTAGAGTTCACACAATTTTAGGCACTTCCTTCTGGCTATTCCAATACACTAGCAACTAAAAAGAAGTATCCATATAATGATTCAGTAGTCATAATCATTTACTGAATCCTAAATTTTCAGTTTCACTTCCTCCCTCTCCCTGGATTTTTCTCTCAGTCTTCAGGGATATCTGGGCAATGACCATTATCACTTCTTCATGTTGGAAAGGGTTGTCAACCTTATGGGGTAGAGGAATGAGCCTGGATGATGTTCTTAGAGAGATTGGTACCTCTGGGTTTCACGGCTTATCTGGCACAGGAAGAATCTGGAGACCTTAAGTTTCTGAAAAAATTAAGTTACTAAGTAAAACATTTATAGAGTCTTAGGGCACAGGGTCTTCTTTAGGGCTTTCAGGAGTACTGTTGGTTGGGGCTTGGCATACTGTGGCAATTTGCAATGTCTAGCTGAACCTTGCATAAGAGTAACCTCCAGAATGACCTCTCAACTCTATTTGAAATCTCTTAGCCACTGAAACTTTATTTTGTTTCATTTCTCTTCCCCCTTTTGTTCAAGAAAGCTTTCACAGTCCCACAATGCCAGGGCCAGGCTCATCCCTGGGAATCATGTCCCACGTTTCCAACGAGATTTACATCCGCGGGAGTCATTTCCCACATAGGGGGAAAGTTATTCACTGTGATTTTAATAATATTTTATGTATAAGTTTTGTACCCTACTCTTTATTTAATATATATCAAAAGTATGTTCACTTTTGTTACATTAAACTTGTAAAACTTATTGTTGAGTGGCTGTATCATATACTGTTATGTAATTTCTCATTATTAACAATTAATATCATTGTGATGAACCTCTTTGCACATAAAGTGTTTTTCTGTATTTTGCATTACTTGTGCCATTTCTCAGAAGTGAAATTATTTGCTCAAAGACCAGAACACTTGCTAGGGGTTTATAAATTGGTTGTACCAAAGTACATAGCCAAAGAGAACATGGAAAAAGCATCTTTTCAACCACATCCTAAACAGCATTGAATGTGAATGTAAACATGACCCAACTCTCTGCATACGAATTAGGATATCAGAACTACATCCAAGAGCAGTCATAGAAAAGTAGGAAAGAAATTTAGATTTATTTTCTGTTTTCTCTCCTTTCCCCTACTCTCAGTTTTCTTCCCATTCAGCACAATTTTATTTTCCTTCACTCTGGAAGGAAAAAAAAATCTGGATCCCTGTACCTTCAAGTTTTTAATTTGTTCTTTCAAATGAGAAAGCTGATATCTGACAAACAGATTCTCAGGGAAGAAGTACGAGATAACAGCTACTCAGCTGTTTCCTCAACTTCTGTACCCTTCTGTCAGGGTACAGATGTCCTTTTCCATTCTCCCCCAGTTGAAGCCTTGATGCCACCTAATCTGAGAATCTTCGATGTGGAAAGGATCTTAGAGGCTATCACCCTAACTTCCTGTCTAATATGTATTATTTCCTCTCTAACCTCTTTAGCCAATTATTCATTTAAACTCAGAGTGAGCACCTTCAGTGATAGGAAGCTCTCTGTCTCACAAGTCAGTCTGATTTACTGATATTCACCTCTGCCTCTCGGAAAATTGCCCCAAGTATAAGTCCAAAATTCTGAAACTTCTGCCCATTAATACTGGTACTGCCCTCTGCTGGGATCATGAAGAAAAAACCTAATTCCACTTTCCCTTGCAAACCCTTCAGAAATTTGAAAAAGGGCTACCAAACAAGCCTTCTGGGTAAATATCAGTTCATCCCCTGTCCCCTAGGTGAAATGACTTTTAAGTCTCATTTGTGAAAGTCCTGCCACATTCTGAATGCTGTCCCTATGCTGCTAAAGCAGAAGTCATACCCTGCAACCCACCTTCTAGTCCTTGAATATTTTGGAGGGAATAAAGAAAGAATATGATGGGATTTGTCTTTTTACTTTGACACACTTCTCACCCCCCCTGTTTTCTTACTCCTGGAAATTTTTACCCACCTAAGTTACCTGCCTGATTCCTGGGAGGATTTCAGTTTGTGACATCTTTCTTAAATGGCAGCTCCCTCAACTAAAGATGACTCTAGCTGTGATCTGAGATCTTGAAATAAAAGGAAACTATCATCTGCCTTATTCTAATTATATTCCATGAATGGGTTAAAATCATTAGCAGCTGTTAATACACTTAACTGTTATTTATCCTTTGACTCTCTTCATAATAATAACTAAAGTTCCTGAGACTTTTTTTCACAGTGTAACAATCCTTCTAGCTCATTTCTCTGTTACCTTTTTCTTGCACAGTTATTTTTTGAATCTAAGCATTGAGCTACTACTGAGCATCATTTTCCTCAAGTCATATCATTAAGGCAGACTTTTGAGAGTTTTTTTCTGTCCTCTTTGGGTCAGTGTTTCACAGAATTATGTTATCTGCAGAAAGCTTTCTATTTCTATCATGTCCTGATCAACTGGCAAATAGGACCTGACGGAGGGGACATCCAGAAGTGGGATGCTAAACGTCTTCCTCCTCCCCCCGGGATTCTACAAGCTGTCACCAGGGTCTGCAAGATCTGACTTTAAAATACCTTCAGGTTCTCCTTTGCATTATCTCACAGTTGATCACTGCCCTCATCAAGTTATGCTTAGAGTTTTTTCCAAATAATTACCTGGCTCATCTAGTTGACTCTCATCTCTGACTTCCAATCCATCTTGCATAATCTTGCCAGATCATTTTCCTAAAATACCACATTTGTTCATGCCCTGCTCATGATCTTTTAATAGCTTCCAGTTGCACATGCAAATTCCTCTCTATTGGGGTGCATGGCCTCACTTCATCTCATCCGTTTCTAACCCATCCATGTGTTATGCTGCACCAGGCAGGCTGGACACTTAGAGTCTTAAATATGTTAGCTTATTTTCACTCCACTACTTGCTCATACTATTTCTTTCACCTGGAATATTCTTTATATGCTAATCTTGCTTAAAGATTAGATTAGATTATTAGATTAAAGATTAGATTATTAATCTAATCTAATCTTTAAGGCCCAAATTTAAACTCTTTCCTCTATGTAATTTATTCACTCTGGTCCACACTAATCAACCTTAAGTCAACTCTTAATGTCTAGACAATGATTATTCTATTACCTCTTCCTTAATAGTTCCAGTTATGTTAGGTTTCTTCTTCCAGGCTGAAGGATAACCTCCTTGAGAAGGGGCCATGTCATTTAATGCTTTGGTATAAACTACTTTTCTTGAAATAGCTTATACGCATGGTTGATGCTTGGAAATATTGCTTTCTGGGTAACATGTTTACCTTTTAAGGGAAGGCAGTGCTTAAATTAATCATTGATGGTAGAATTTCAAACTGAGGAAAACATACTGAGACAATCAATTTATGTCCAGCCCTTCTAACAATACTTCTGAAGAGCAGTCTGCTTGACCATTAACCTGACTATCTTAAATCCAATTCTGGCATTCCAATCAAAGAGGGCACTCTAGGTAATTCTTATTATAAAAAAAACTCAATATACAACTTCTTCCCTTTTTTGAGTAGTCTGTCCCTGGGCTTTACTCTGAGTGACCTTTTAAAAATGTTCATTTACAACATATATAATGTGTTTTCACTTTAAGTCTAGAAAAGCAAAAATTGTCTTTTTCTCTGAGTTCTTGGTTTTGTTTTGTTTTGTTTTTTTTCACTTTAAAATGTCTGAAGAATGCATATTTCCCACCCATTGAAATCCTCTGAGTTGGAGGACTTAGCTTTCACTATTGCAGTGCCTATTGACAAAAAGCAAATGTGAATCAATTCCAAGATTCCAGTCACATATGGGAAGTGTCACATTAAAGAAAACATTAAAAGATTAATATTTATTATTCTGTTTTTATTTTTGTTGTTTTGGGGAGAAGGGTGGGAAATGACTAGAGTACACATAAAGAAATTCATAAAGGCAGCCAGCTGATCACTGTACTTGGTAGTCTATCATTTTCTCTTCTTTTATTTTTTAACTCCAAGACATAAGTCCTTTTATTCCAGTTAAAGCAAGAAAAGTCTTCTTGTGTTTGTTAAATGGTAACATAATAAGCATTAAATTCAATCTATCCAATTTTGAGATAACCTGTTCTCAAAGCTGTAGGCTAAAAATTGTTTGATCAAATTATAAAACAAATTATTCCATTGCATCTCACACCTAACACCTTTATAACACTTAGAACATTGGATCATATTTGCCTTTTACAGAGAGGCTGCATTTCCTTTAGGGAAGAAACTGTTTCTTTTCGGTTGTATATTTCTCTGTGCACAGCACAATTCTTGATATGCAGGCAGTAGATATTAGGGTCGTTACTGAGTAGTAATCAAAAGGACTTGCTCTAGAGAAAACATGTAATATTTTATAATCAATTATAAGATTAGATGGAATTAAACCTAACCCAATATGTTTAAATGTAAAAAAAAAAGGAATCTACTCTTTAAGGGAAAGTTGTGATGAATTCTTGCATAAAATGAAATATCATATGGCAATTTGAGTAGTACAGAAAGATAGATTAAATCTCAAAGGAAGCCAGTGTTCATCTATATTTTACATATATGAAAATACTGTGGACAGAGAAGTGAGGTAACTTGTCCTAGCTCCTCTAGCTACCTAGAGCCAAAGTGGGACTAACATACAAGTTGTGTACTTACATTTTCCAAAATGTTGTCAAATTTTGAATTTTTGTGTCCCAGACTTTTCTTATTGTCAACATGCATAGTTCCCATTGCATTTATAAGGGGCGATGAAAGAAAATAAAAATGATTTTTGCCAACAATTTGTTAGCTATTTAATTTCTTGTACTCTTGCTTAGTATTTCAGATCACAATGACAGAGGTCTAATTATAAAAAACCTTGGCCTTCAGCTCAAGAAGTCTTTTCACTGGGTGTTTGTTTCTCTGGTACTTCTCAAATGTTTCTTGCTCCTCATCTTCCCAGACACTTCGTCCTGCCTTGCATATCCCTGAACTTCTAGATACATGTGTACATCCATTTCTGGCATGTCCCACACATACATCATAAATACTTCCAAGGCAGGGGACTGTCTCCTGGTACCTACACATTGCTTCTGATAGAGAGCTATGCTTGCAGTTGGCGCTAAATAATTGAGTATAATAGAATGTCTTTTTAGTGATCTATAGTGTCATGCAGTCCTCCACCTGACCAAAACAGAGGTGAATGTTTCAAACTTACATGTAGTTCCCTAACAATTATTGTTAATTTTGGAACAAAAGCAATTGGATGAGTTTCCAAATTGGTCAAATGAGATACCTGATTTGGGAAGTCCAGCCCACTCCATCTGTTTCCTCTTTCTTACTCTCATTCCAGTGCTTCCAAGATCACATTTACCATATGCCATAACCATCCATTTGTCTTTCATTTCATGAGCATGTGTGTTTCTGGAAGCCAGGGGTAGTATTTCATGCAGTTTTCAATCATAACTAGCAGTACCTGATGTATGGTAGGTGCTTTAAAAATGTTTGCTGAATTTCTGTCATCTAACTGGCTCTATTGATGCTGTCAGGTTGAATTCTTGATAGCAGCAGTAGTGAAGTTGAAAGAGATTCTAAATAAACCTGCAAAGGCACATGAATAGAATTATGCAGGAAGAAATTGAAAAAACTCACAGGGTTCTGTTGTAGAGTATCTAACATCCACTTCAGTCCCAAAAAGGCACTTTTATGTAGGGTTTGAACCTAGAATTTAACTAGAGGCAAAAATTGCTCTAAGAAAATGCTTCTAAAGTACTATAAATTGTGTTTTTTCTTTTTTACTCCAGAAAAATGATGGTAAAAACTTCTAATTAAAAAATATCAACTGTGTAAGAAAAATGTTCAAAAATAGATTGGGGTGATGAATGCATGACTATATGATGGTACTGTGAACAGTTGATTGTACACCATGGCTGATTGTAAGCTATGTGAATATATTTCATTAAAACTGAATTTAATTTAAAAAATCAACTAAAAAAGAGCAACACAAATTGATAGATACATTGAAGTGGTAATGTCATCCTGTAAGAATAGTTGGCGAGTCCTCTTGAAATTTGATTCACTCTTATTCAGAATACTCTACATATGCAAACTATTGATATCCATAGCACTTATTACGCAGTTTGCTCTGTCAGGTTTTGGAGTCATAAAGGCAAATATGACGCATTTTCTCCTCCTGAGGAATAAAATCTAGTGGTGAAAGCAGACATGTACCCAGTGGCTTCAGCAAACAAACAGAAAACCGGTTTAATGGAAGGGCAGTTGGAAACACAGATTGATTGGTTTATTAATTAATGGAAAAAATCTCATTTTTACATCAAACTTGACATTTAAACTGGAGAGAAGTGAAATAAATTTGGAGGAGTAGTTCTTCAGGATATTAATAAGCATTTGTTCTTTATGATTTTTATAAAGATCACAAAGAAGCTTTATGCAGCTTTGATGATTTTAAAGAATAGTGTTAAGGAAAGGTTGTAAAATGCCTCCTCAGAGCTCTTTATAAATACTCTATATGGATGTGATCTCTGAGCCAATAATTTCAAAGATAATTCAAGTAAGAAGAGCTGAAACATCTGTATATATGAACCAAATGCATATATAAATGTTAAAGTGGTGTCTTTGCATTATGTGCCAGCTGAGAGGTGTGGCCCCGGAAATTATAAGTGAATGGGAAATTTTTTCTT
The DNA here is from genome assembly GCF_015220235.1 of Choloepus didactylus. Classification (NCBI taxonomy): domain Eukaryota; kingdom Metazoa; phylum Chordata; class Mammalia; order Pilosa; family Megalonychidae; genus Choloepus; species Choloepus didactylus. The sequence continues at coordinate 24,681,309 of NC_051308.1, forward strand.
CCATTTAGCTGGTGAATTAGTCAAAGAAGAATTTTTGGAAGAATTGTGACTTGAATTTTTGTATTGATGACAAAAAGGGAGAAGATTTAACTTGGAAGATTTAGGAAAGAATAAGTGAGCAAAAGTGTGTACTTTAACTTCTTATCATAGAAGCAGGGACACAATTCACTGCAACCTTTTCCCAAGTTACTAAGCCATGCTTGCACATTTCCAGTGACAAAGTAAATACTGAGGACCTTCTCTGTGCAAAGCTCTCAGCTCAGCACTGTGAGTAGTACCAAAAAGAGGAAGACTTCATCCTTACCCTAAGGGACTTGGTTTATTTTGGAGAAAGATAAGAGATGTATACAAGTACTAATGAAAGGTGGAATGTGTTAATATTTATAATAAAGATACAAATAAAGTGCTAGAGGGAGGTGAAGACAAATAAATTTATTCTGGCCAGTAAGAAAAGTTTATGTGGAAGTGATCTTTAAGATAATTAGAAATTCTCTAGGCATATACAGAAAGAAAAGACACTCCAAATAGACTTAGAAAAGAGAAAGGTATGGAATCTGATTGGGGAAAAGCATATAGCCCTATTTGTGCATAATTTGAGGTACGTGAAGGAGAAAAAAAAGAAAACTAAGCTGGAAAATAAATTCACTATAGATAAGTGGTCTTGATGCTCAAAATAAGGAATATTGACATTATTTTAGGCAGCAGGACTCCATGGCCAATTTGTGCCATGTGATAAAATTACCTCATAAAACTAAATCAAGTTTATATTTGTATAGAACTGGTATGCAAAGTTGTGAAATAATTGATAGAGATAAAGAGATTGAAGATAAAAAAGAGATTAGAATTCAATATTATGAGTCTGAGATGAGGAGTTTGGGTGTTAATGGTGATGGCTAATTTATGAAGAGATGCACAGAAAGTTTACTGAGGGAGAGAATAACTGCATTCAACTTTTAAGAGATGAAAACCTGGACACAGCAAGGGCCTGCCACACATACACATGCCTAATATAGCAAATGCTAGTGGGCTACATGCACAGAACTAGATTTGTTATCATAACTAATTTCCAGGAATAGTTTAAAAACAGGTTATTTTTCAATTTCAATGAGAAAAGAGAAGGCAGTTTATAGTAGTATAAGAAGCACAGACTTTGGAGTCTTACACCGACTTGCGCATGAACTCTACAAACCATGTTGTAGGTGGCTGTGGGCAAATGTGCTAATCTTACAAACTGATTAGAGTGGGGTTTAAGGCAGGAATAAAAGTATACTTATTTGGAAGTGTAGATTAAATAAGCCATCTAAAAAACACCATGAATGGTACCTATCCCTTTCATTGTTATTAATTCCATAGTTTAATAACCAAATGGATTCTAGAAGTTTCTTTCTATAAATTTAAGCAGGTACTGTGCACAGACTGACTTCCTATTTTTTCAGTAGTTGAAAATAAATTAGTTAGCTAATTAAAAATCAATCAGAATTTTTACATAGTAAAACATGACTGTTTCTTTGAAACTGTGATGCTTTTACATCACTGTTTGGATAAAGTTTCCTTAAGTCATTTAGTTTTGCCAGCCTGGCTGTTCTGAATACTGAGATACCTGTTTGGGAAGTAAATAAAAGTCTCCCTTTTCTTATGAATATACTGGTGCTCGTTGGAAGAAAACTTAAGGGAAAATTCTTAACTTTTTATGTAATTGTGTGATATTGGGACTCCAAAGACATATAATAACACTAAAGCATTGGTTTTGAAATAGAACGTAAATGAAACATCCTCTTTTTCTCATTGCTTTTGTATTTTTTTGTGCTCAATAATTCCAATAGACATTTTCTGGGCAACAGGGTTTGTCAGCAATTATTCTGTTGAGAATCTAGAAAAGAAAACAATAATTAAATACCTTCACTTATTCTACTTTATCCCTGAATCTGTAGCTAAACTTAAGCATAGATTAAAAATAAACATACCTTAAAATAACTTAGTACAGAAAAGTATTGGGTATCCTTGGCCTTGAAGCAATTTTTTATACTGTGATGGACATTAAATGTCTCTCTATGTGTACTATTCAAGCTCTTCTCTTCAATTGTATCTGTAACTTGATAAATAAATACTCTGGATTGTTTTATTACCTGTTCATCTCCTTAAAGGCTGGCTATGGCAAAAATTGAATGTAGTAATTTTGCAACATGAAGGGGATGTGGCCTGAAGGATATTTGAGTCTACAATAATAACACATTGTTTTATGGATAAAACAAAATAAACAGAAAAAAATATATAACAATACCACAATATCTTTTTAGAAAACAGGAAAGAAATATGTAATTTCACTCAGCTATTAACATTTTTTTGTCTTTTTCCTAGTTATGATCAGAGTATGTGTAAAAGTTTACAACATATTTTTGAACCATGTTGCTTCATTAAGTTCATAGCTATCATTTCATAGATATATAATATTTTAGCAAATAGAGTCCTTCATTTAATTAAATAGTTCCCTACCATCCAGCATTTAAAATAATCTCAATGCTTCAATATCTTCAAAAGTGTAAATAACCTTTTAGTGAGTGCCCCCTTATTTAGTTGTCAATTGATGTTATAAATATCGCCTTAGAATACACTTCCTGAGGTTGGTTCAGTTTTCCACATCTCAGAACCAAGAAGGAAAATTTATTTCAAAATTGCAGATATCTTGGCACATTTAATATGAATGCATGTGAATTTTCGGAAAAAAAGAAAAAAACTTCAACATAATCCGTTTTCGTTTTCTGTACTATGGGTTGCCTTAAACAACAGGAATTTATTGGTTCATGGTTTTGAGGCTAGGAGAAGTTCACAGTTGAGGTGTCATCAAGGTGATGCTTTCTTCCAGAAGACTGTAGTGTTCCGGGGCTGGCTGCTGGTGATCCTTGGTCCTTGGCTTTTCTGTCACATGGCAGTGCTCGTGACGGCATCCTCTCCTTTCACTTCTGGGTTCCACTGTGGCTATTCTCTGCGACTTTCCCTCTCTTTCTACCTGAATCTCAGCTGCTTACAAAGGGCTCCAGTAATCTGGATTAAACACCAACCTGATTCATTTAGGCCACCCTTTAGCTGATGTCACATCTTCAAGAGATCCTATTTTCCTGTTTACGCTGGCTGGACACCTACTAGAATGCAGACCGAGACCAAGAACACGTCCCGACTGGGGTACACAATCCAGTCCACCACATAATTCTTAAACATTCCAAGAAGGAATGACAGATTTAATTTTATGAGAAATTTGGATACCCGAAAGTAATTTGGTATTATTTTGTGGGCCTAAGCAAAAAATAGACAAAAAAGCTTTTCTTCTTCCTGAAAGTGGGTATTTTGAGAGAGTAAGATGAATATTTGAATCTCTTTTATGAAATATGCGGGGTAATTTGAGGTAGCTAGTCCTCAGAGGCAAAAGAATGCTTAATTAATAAAGTATCTTTTAAAAGATACTTGTCCTCCATCTTAGGTGTAAATGTGGTTTATGAGGAAAAGAAATGAGCAAAGGTGGACTGGGCACGCAACCCTACTTTTGCTCTCTCAGGAATTGAAGGAATGACCCCCCCAATCCCCAATTCCAGAGCATCCTTCTCCTTACTGTCTTCGTCCACAGTTAGAGCAGGGCTCGTTAAGAACTGGGGTTTTGAATGCTGTTCCAGATATTCTAACCAAAAAAGTTTGCATCACGGATGGTCGATGTGTGCATATTAGGGATTGCCGTATACCCTAAGGCTATCTATTTTTTCCACCTGGAGATGTGGTTTAGGTGAAAGCCCAGGCACTGTGATCCCAGACCTGGATTCCAGTTCCAGCTCTGTTACTACTAACTGTGTGGCCTTAAACAAGTTACTGAATCTCCCTGAGCTTCAGATTCCTCCTCTCTGTATTAGGACTCTTTATAGCTTACAAGATTGTTGAGAATTACTGAGGTAGCATATGAAGAGTGAACAGGCTCATAATAGACAGTTGGTACATATTAGTTCCTTTTCCCCTCTTTACACCCCATAATGACATCTAAAAATTTTAACTAATATTTCCAGTGATTACATGTTGTCTGTTCAAGATGAGTTATGTTGGTTTTAAAGATTTTAACCAAAGAACCATATATGAAAACATTGAATCCTATAAGAATGTCTTTAAGGGGGAATCTTTGTATAGAAGAGATGGTTTTTCTTTAAATGTATTTTAGTTACCCACTGTGGCTATTATCCACATAGAACCTGCAACAAAAAAATATAGAACTAGTTTATAGTAAACATTTGTTTTAAGATAATTACTAATGTTAAGCATTATGTAATTACATGCAATTCCCAGAGAAGTACATTTTCAAACCCATTTAATTTAGTCAGTGACTAACATTGATAAATAATATTTAGAATGAGATAGAAATGGAATATAGTACCTCTTGGCATGGTATAATGATCAAAATTAATATTGTATTGTATTTAATGCTCTTTTGTTACTTCTCTGAGCTAGATTCCTAACAGAGAAAACTCTTCCGTGATGTATAAGACTGAAGCAGTTTTCCAAGGCTTGCTGCCTGGAATTGCTCATTACAACTTGGAATCACCTAAACACTGACTGCACTGACCAAACCAAGCTTAGACACACTCGAGGCTCCATCCTCTCTGCTAATTCACTTTCCTTCTACCTAAAATATGAAGAGCATAATTCTGCATCCTGAATACCAAAATACTGTATTAAGTAAATACATCTTGATAGCAATTAATAATTATTATTTTATTAATGAATCATCTTTATCATGTACTCTTGAGCAATTAAAATCCTAATGTTTTAAAAAAGCTTTATCAGATTAGGGAAATAATGATAAGAAATTGTGATGGTTCTTGGGTTAGGTCAGGGCACAGCAGGGGGCATTCCATCCCTACCTGAAAAGCTTCCCTTAGCTGAATCTCCTTGATGATTGTCTAATCTGGTAACATGCCCATCCAATGATCAGCTCTGGGTCCACGTCTCACTTGACTTCTCAGCAGCATTTGACACATTTGCTCTTCCCTTCCTCACTGAAACTCTTACTTCATGTGGTTTCCAGAGCACACTCTCTTGTGGTTCTCCTTCTTATCAGAATGCACCATTGTTTAGCACTTGGATCTCTTATCTATTTTCACTGAATCCCTGGGTGATCTCATCCGGTTTTATGATACATACCATTTATATGTGATCTTCTCTGTCTTACACAATGACAGCATTCCTCTAGATGTTCAAGCCAAAAACCTTGGAGTCATCCTTGAATGCTCTCTTCTTTCATACTTTCCATCCAATTCAGCAGGACTCCTGTCAGCTCTATCCAGAATCCAACAAATCCTCATTATTTATTCTAGTCCAAGCTACCATTAGCTCTTAGCTGAATTATTGCTGGAGACTTCTAGTTGTTCTCCCTGCTTTAACATTTGTTCCCTTTCAGCCTATCCTTAACACAACAGTTGGAGTGGTGCTTGAAAATGTACTCCTCTGCTCGAAATCCTTCCATGGCTTCTCATCTTTCCTTATTAAAGAGGATTGCATAACCATCTCACATTAAAGAGCATCACCCTCACCTCCACCTTGGTTTTTGCTAAGCCCCTTACCTTCCTTTATTTTTTTCAAAGCACCATTCACCATCATCTTACATATTTACGTGTTTGTTTATATGCATATCCACAAGAAAATACAAGCCCCATCAGGAAATGGATTTTCTTTGTCAAGATTTCACTGTGCCCTGTGCCTGGAACAGGGCCAAACACATAGTAAGCTCTCAATAAATGCTGATTAAATTCTGAGTTTTTTTGGTTTGGTTTAAATATTTTATTTCAGTGTTTGGGACATGAAGATTCCATGGTACTGCTGGTTGACTCATTAGTGGACAAATATGGAAGTTTCAAACTTTTCATCTTTCCCTTTCCTCAGTGTCAGTCACCAATATATAAAATAAACTTATTGTGCCTGTTTGGATATATTATGCCCCCCAGGAAAAGTCATGTTCTTTGATTCAGTCTTCTGGGGGCAGACATATTAGTGTTGATTATGTTGGAACCTATTGATTGTTTCCATGGAGATGTGACCTAATCAGCTGTGGATAAGACCTTTGATTGGATAATTTCTGTGGAGGTGCTACCCCACCCATTCAGGATGTGTCTTAATTACACCACTGGAGCCATATAAAACAGCTGAAAAACAGAAGGAACTCAGAGCTGCAACTTACAGAGACATTTTGAAGACGGCCGTTGCAAGCAGAGTTTTGCTGACACTTTGGAGGGACTAGCCCAGAGTTTGCCCCAAGAAGCTGATACAGAGACATTCTGGAGAACACCATTTTGAAATGCAACCTGAGAGCAAGCAGATGCCAGCCACGTGCCTTCCCAGCTATCAGAGATTTTCCAGATGCCATTGGCCACCCTCCAGTGAAGGTACCCTGTTGTTGACGCCTTAGCTTGGACCCTTTATGGCCTTAAGACTGTAACTGTGTAACCAAATAAACCCCCTTTATAAAAGCCAATCCATCTCTGGTGTTTTGCAAACAACAGCATTAGCAGACCAGAACACTTATCATTAAAATTCCATTTCATTTTTAAATCAAAGATATTTAATCATCCTATGCTGAATTGTTTGCTGTGTTCAGAAGGTCAAAGCCTTCATTTTGGTGGCAATATAAATGGTATATCTGCCTTCCACCCACTCTCCTGTTTAAAAAAGAGAGATGTTAGCTAAAAATATACCTCCCTAAAACATATTTTTTTCTAATTTGTCACACCTTGTTATTTGCATGTCTTAATAATATGTTTCCTCTTGCTTTCTATTTTTCTGCACCTGAGTTCAGTATTTATCAGAGGTTTTTAGCACTCAATCCCAGTACAGTTATACTGGCCTTCCTGCAGTTTCTGGAGCCTTTGAAGCATGTTTCTATCTCAGGCCTTTGTTCTCTCTGTTCCCTCCTCTGGAATTCTTTCCGCAGGCTGCCTCTTGGTGAGCAGGTATCTGCTCGAATACTTTTACCTGGATGAGGTTTACATGAACCACCAGATCTAAAATAGTCATACTCCCCACCATCACTCCTGTTTCCCACATACCTGCCTTAATTTTTGCAATAACACACCTCATGTTACCTTATGAATTCAGTTGCATTTTTTGTGTCCCCCTCTAGAATAAACGCCTTTGAATCAATGACTTTGTTTACTACATCCTTATGTCCCCAGGTATAATAGTCCTTGCTATAGGGCAACAGCCCTTGGCCCATATTTTAACGAATGGATGAGTGAAATCCTTTTAACCTGTTGTCAAAGGCTGATTTGGGAAATACCATTGTCAGGGTCAGGCTTTTGAGAGTTCTCAGCCTATAAGACAATTTCTAGCAATGTCTTATAAGTTGAAAAGTTATTGTTAAGTAGCTAAGTTTCAAATACATTTAAAGAAGATAACATCAAAGGTATGTCTAAATTCTTTATCACTAGCAAATATTATTTGATAGCAAAGCTACCTTATTTATTTTATCTTTAAAGCCTTAATTGGTTTCATAATTCCAAACAATACCCACATTGTGTACGTTAGAAACGATATTGCCATGACATGAAATGTCAATGAATCATCAGAAACTGCTAAAAAGAACCTCTGTAATCCTTCTATACCTCTGTCATATAAGGAAGGAACTAATTGTGATACTTGTAATGGTAGCTTCTTTTTGTCATAACGTAGGCCCTGCAAGCTAGTTACTGTTGTTGAACTCGCCCTGGGAGCCCAGGAACAAGTTAATAGCATGATGAAAAATTAAAAGATAAACAAGCTTTCCTTCTATAGCTATATCAATATATCGTCTAGAACTATAACTGTATCCATATAATTGAAGAATAACCATTGCTAGATTTCTTGATCTAAGTTGGACAGATATTTTTTAGAAGCTTGGTAATTCCATATCAGTTAGCATGGAGATAATGCAAGGACATCACAACAATCTAAATAATGACAGTACTGAAAATGATTAAAAATATTAAAGCAGTACAGATAGATGTGCTATTGGTTTGTGTATGTGGGAGGGGGACAGTTGAAGGGGTCTGGATTCACTGCAGACACAAGCTTCAATCAAGCATTTAAATTAAAATAATTTATTGAATATTATTTAGTTATTTAGCCAGGTTTAATGCTGATACTTTGATAAATGCAATTGAGTAAAGACCTAGATTAATTAATCTCATAAAGTTTCTTCTATCTCAGTTCTTGAGAAATTGCTTTGTCCTAAGCATAAAGAAAATAAGTAGAGCCTTTCAGTGCTGTCTCTGCCCATTCCTCAGCCATGCACCCCATACCTCTCACCGCTCTCCAGACAACCTCTATGTGTTCCTGACTGACTTCCTTCATTCATGCTAAAAAGTCCATCCCCTTCTTTCCACTTTTGTTCAGCTACAATTTAGGAAAATAAAAGGATACTGTCCGGAGTTTTCAAAATTATTGACCACTCATACTCTCCCAACAAGAACTAACAAAAATGCTACCTCCCTGTGAAATGCCCCTGAATCCACAGGTAGAATAAGCAGATCTTTCTTGGGTGCCCTCATGACATCGTGACACAGGGCAGATCATTTAGGTTTAGTTCATTGCTGCTCATCTGCCGCTCCCTCCCTCCTGAGAGGTTTGGTGGTCATGCATGGATTGTGTCTATAACCCAGAGGAAAAGTTGGAGTTGTTCTGCTTTTCTGAGAGTTGGTAAAATTTATTCACCCTCATCCAATTTTGATCCTGCTAGAGTGCAGAGTTTTCCGCTCAAGTCCTGAAGTGTATTTCTGAGCATGCGCCAGTGTGTGAACTCCTACTTCCATGTGTCTGGAGTCTGCTCTATCACCCAGACCAGGCATTCTGTCCCTCCACAATATCTACTTTCTACAGAATTTAATGAGATTGATTAATAATTTATTAAAAATTTGAGGAAGGCACAAAATGCACCAAATCTTCTTCAACCAAATCTTCAGCCCAGTGCCACTCTCCCTTTCTCTTTTTCCCTCCCTTTTTCCCTCTTTAAAGCTAGGGTCAGATTCCTCTCCACTGGGCACACAGGGCCGCTCCTTCCAGGCTTAAGGCACCGCAAGATCTCAGCTTCTACCCACAGCAAGCTTCTTTAGGAATATTCTCAGCAAAGAAAGGTCTCCTTTTAAGAGAAACTTTCAGACTACCCAAAAAGAGAATAATTTTTTCCTGTCTCAATTACATGTCTTATTCATCTTTGTCATGAGCGTAAGATCAAGGGTATTGTAGATGTTAAAACAACAAGACTTTTTTTGGCTGTTATTGTCTCTGTTATCTTGGGCCTTGATCACCTTCAGGTTACCTTAGATGTCTTCTATTTTAGTTACCCTTGGCTGTAATTTGAACCACCTTAATTGATCTATGTGCTATTTTAATTATCCCTTTGTCCTTGACAAAGTTCTCTCCAGATCAGAAGAGAAAAAAAGATTGTGCAGAAATCATCTCTTATTCAGGAAATGTTTATGTAAAAAGGGAAATATATTTTAAAAAAACTAAAATTATAAAAATTGACCTTTGAGTTTTATCTATGGGACTTTTACTAATAGAACTATGTAGTTAGAATGAATGAAAACTCAGAGGTCCTTGTCACTTGGGGTATCTTTGACTACTGAAAATACTCTACATTTTAATGAACCCCTCTTGCCAGCCTTTAGGAGAATATAAGCATGATAGCACATTTCCACTGACACTCTAATTGAAATCTCAAAAACTATTTCCCTTAAGAACTTGAGAACAGTGATTAATCTATTTTGTAAAGACTGAAAAAGAAGCCCAAAGCTCTAATAAATTAGAATTCATTTGTTAATGGTAAAGCAAAATATTTCATTGTGGGTAAAATATCCACACTGTGTAATAGATATGGTCTGTTACCCTGGAGGTGTAGTGACCATGTTTGGACGATTTCATTACTCCTCTGAAGTGGAATTTGACCATAAAGTAAAAGGGCATATTTAAGGCCTTTTAATTTACCCCAGATTTAAACATAGGTATGATACAATGACGAGCCAATCAGAAAGCCACAGATGTGTTTGACATTCTACAGCTCCTTTTCAGCCTCCTTGTCACGGGGCCAGTTCACAGTGCCTAAAAAGGAAGTCGACACAGGCAGCACAAATACTGCCTGCCGAGTCTGGGCAGAGTCTGCTTCTGCAAAGATTGTGTAAACGTACTTCACAGGCATTTCTACATGGTAGTAGACAAGAGCATAAAATACATTTAAGTGTGTCATCTCCATTTTGGGAGGCAGCTTGGGGAAATGAATTGAGCTCTGAACTGGAAATCTGAAGATCTGAGTTACTGTTCCAGTTACGCAGTTTATTGTCTGCATAACCTTGACCAAGTCATTTATGAGCTCTGGGTGTCAGTTTCTTCATCTGTAAATATGGACATTACTACTTAACTTATAATTAATTAGAGATTTTCTGAGGATGGTTCATATTTTTTTTTCCTTCATATCTGCAATTGTGCCAGACCCAGTGCTCAGTGAATACCTTGTGAGAAATTGAGTTAGGGTTTGTTATGGGGATCAAAAAGAATTATAAACAGAACAAGCTCCAGATAAAAATTTAGAATTATTAAGCCTATTATAATATGTCATACATATTGCTTTAATGAACACACAATACTTGTTCTACAATTTGCACAGACACCAAGACAACATTACAAAGAAGCCTTCTTTATAATGCATTTCGTTATTCTGTTACTCCAATGACAGTTCCCCATGAACAGAGAATTTTACATTTACTTATTCTGTTCTGCTGTGTCAGCTAAACTAGAGTGACCACATGCCAAAATATGCCAGGGACAGCCACAGTTTACCAATATTGTTCTGGCATAATTATTAATAGCACCCTGTTTCACTGACAGGCATACCTCAGTTTGGATGATAAATTATGTGCACACCCTATTTGAGCATAAATAATGATGTTCTATTAAGCTCTTTATGGAATGGAGACAAACCATAAAACTAGGGAAATGTACAGAGCTCTTTAAGGTTTTAAACCTTGATCTTTCAACTAGGCATAACATTAAGACAGCCGATTGCTTCATATATCATTTTGGTAATTCATCTATCTATGCCTAACCGGCAGTGTTTAGAAAATCAGATGATATTTCTGTTAGGACTTATTTTCTTGCTTGCCTGCAGGAAATCTAGTCTTCTACCAGTTTCTCTACCTGAAGAACTTTTGGAAATTCTCAGGATCTGCATTCAGTCATGCATGGATGCAGTAAATATTCCTGGGCCTACTATGTGCTAGCATGACAGAAGTTGCTAGGCATGCAGTGGTGAGCAAGAGTGCACAGTCTCAGCACACCTTGAGCTGTCTAAAGGCAGAAACAGATACTAATAATCACACACACAAATATAAAGTTGAAACTCTGATAACGTTTCAAAAGAGAAATTCAGGTGGCTGGTGCTCTGAGAGTCGATAATTGAGGGATCTCAGCTGGTCATAGATGCTCAGGGAAAATGTCTTTGTGGAAGCTACAATTGAGCCAAGATCAGAAAGGTAAGTCAGAGTTACCTGGGTGAGGAGGGAAGGACAGAAGTCAGAAGACAGCTATGCCTAGGCCCTGTGGTGGGATGAACCTGGGCACAGTCCTGGGAGTCTGCAAAAAATGGCCAGAATGGCTGTCACACAGCAGGCAGGGAAAGCCTGGTGAGAAATGAAGCTGCAGAGGTATCTCAAGAGGTAGGGAAGATTCCAAAAGGAGCCGAGAGGTCACTCTGGTGGGCACTCTTACGCACAATTTAGACAACCCTCTTTAGGTTCTAAAGAATTGGGGTAGCTGGTGGTGGATACCTGAAACTATCAAACTACAACCCAGAACCCATGAATCTCAAAGACAATTGTATAAAAATGTAGCTTATGAGGGGTGACAATGGGATTGGGAAAGCCATAAGGACCACACTCCACTTTGTCTAGTTTATGGATGGATGAGTAGAAAAATAGGGGAAGGAAGGAAACAAACAGACAAAGGCACCCAGTGTTCTTTTTTACTTTAATTGTTCTTTTTTATTTTAATTATTATTCTTGTTATTTTTGTGTGTGTGCTAATGAAGGTGTCAGGGATTGATTTAGGTGATGAATGTACAACTATGTAATGGTACTGTGAACAATCAAATGTACGATTTGTTTTGTAAAAAAAAAAAAAACAAAAACAAACAAACAAAAGGATATGTAAGTGCAAATGTTCAAAAATTAATTTCGGTGATGAACGCACAACTATATAATGGTACTGTGAACAAATGAATGTACACTTTGTATGACTGCATGGTATGTGAATGTATCTCAATAAAAATGAATTAAAAAAAAAAAAGAGGTAGGGAAGAAACTGAAGTGTTTTAAGCCAGGGGTGATATAATCAAATTTATACTTGGAAAATACCAGCTCAGGCAAGTTGTGAAGAATAGATTTAAGGGAAACAGGGGAACCAGAGTATGTGAGATGATAAGGTAGGTGGCTTTCATCGTGGTCCTGGCTAGAGATAAGGTGAGTTGAACAGGAAGGACTGATTGCAAATGGAGAGCAAAAGTGCGCTGATTTGATACTCATGAGGTGAAATCTATAGGTCATGGTGATGGATTGGATATGGAAAGTGAAGAAGAAAGAGGAGCCAATGATGACCTCCAGTTTCCGCCTTGAGCAATTTCATGGTTCACAAATGCAACCTGGACCTCTTTCACCATTTTCCATGGCCAGCCATCTGACACCAACCTTGTGATCATGTGGCTGCAGGTTACCTGGTAGTGTCCCAAACAGTGGGCAAAGATCCTTATCTTGATTCCCGAGGAAGATAGCTGAGATACATTTCTTTCCTTTACAAAACTATAGTGAAGTTAAGGGAAAATAAAAAGGAACTATAACCCAGAGAGTAACTTAAAAATACCCATATGTAGCTACTTTGGGAGCCCCAAATTCCAGACTCATCCTCTTGGTGTTCATACAATGTGCCTCCTTACTTACCTAGAAAATGCCAGCGTATTTTAAGGGTCACTTTACTTTCACCAGTGGGAGTAACCTCACACAGGAAGATGCTTCTTGGAGTTAAATTCTGTAGGAAGAGAATGTCTTTCTTCCTCCATGATAAGGTTCTCAGCCCTCATTTCCTTTCCTAGGATCACCCTCTTCCCATAACTGACTATGAAAATGAGCACCTCCATCAGGGAAAAACTGACCTCTTAGCCGTAGGGATGTGTTCTTATCTAGTGACCTCAATAGGTCAAATAGTTTGCCCCTAGACTAGTTGGCTTAAGCAACAGGAATTTATTTTCTCACAGTTTGGGTGGCTGGAAATCTAACATCAAGGTGTCAGCAGACCATACTTTTTCTGAAGTCTCTAGCTTCTGGTGGTGGCTTGCTGGCAATTCATAACTCATTTCTGTCTCTGTCACATGGCTCGCTCTCTCCCTGTCTCTCTCCTACTGTGTGTCCAAATTTCTTCTGCTTGTTAGAACACTAGTCATATTTGGATCTAGGCCCATATTAATCCAGTTTGGCCTCACCTTAACTAATAAGATCCTATTTAAAATAGGGACTTCAAAGGTGCTATTTACAAATGGGTTCATATTCACAGGACTGGGAGTTAAGACTTGAATATGTCTTTTAGGAGGGCAAGATGCAATCCTTAACAGATGAGAACACAATATGAGAACATTCTGGGATATTCAGACTTAAATAACACCTTGTGGTTGAGCCTTGAAGTTTTGGGTGTCATAATCAGATGTGCATTTCATAAAGCTTTCTTTGGCTGCTGTATGGAAGATGGACTGGAGAAGGACAGGGCTAGATATATGCAGATCAGTTAAGAGACTTCTGTAAAAATCCTAGCAAGATAAAATGAGGACCTGCACCAAGGTGACAATAATGAGGAAGAGACATAGTAAAAATCAGGTTAAGCCTTAATGAAAGCATAGTGAAAACTTTGGAGACAACAAATCTAGGCTCTGGAATTGGTTTACTATGTACTAGTAATGTGGTCTGAGAATATTATTTACTTTCTCTAACCCCTAGTTACCTCTTCTGTAAAGTGAGGGTAATAATACCTATATCACTATATTATTCTGAGGATTAAAGGAAGTAATGTTACAAAGCACTTCATCCAGTGCTTAGCACAGAGTAAGTATTTGATGAACGCTAGCTACAAGTACTCATGTTATATAAATGTTGATGTTCATCATGATGATGATGAATTTATTTGTTACTCAATATGAGCCATATGAGAAAGGAAGAAATCTAGATGACTCCCAGTATTTGTTTTTGAATTAGAAAACTAAGCCTTGATCATTGAAGATTAGATTGAGGAAGAAATTTTATGTGCTGTATTTGATGAATTTGTGGGCCCCGTTTCTTGGACCATCTAAATGGACAATTATACAATGGTAACTATAGCTCATGAAAAAAGTGGGAGAGAGGTGGCTTTTTTTGAAACTAGTCAAAGCCATTGACTGAGGAGTAAGATTCAACTAAGGAAGATACAGAGTTAAAGAAAATCTAAAGAGAGAGCACTTGGGAAGAACTTGTTAAAGGGTGAGCAAATGAAAATACCCTGAAGACGGCCCTGAGAGATGGGATGACCAGAGATTAAGAGGAAACTTAGGAGGTGGTGATGTCCTAGCAGTCACAGCAAGAGAGAATTATAAGGAGGTAGTGTCCAAACACAGATAGGTTAAATTATTAAAAACTGAAAGGTATTCATTGATTTGCTAACTAAGAGTTTACTGATTACCTTGGAAAGATCAACTTCAGTGAAGAACTTGTAGCAATAGAAGGCATATTTAGATCAGTTAGGAGGACAATGGAGTATGCATGACATCTCCAAGTAGTTAGAACATAAAAGGAAAGAAATAAGAAAGTATAACTAGAAAAGGAGGTAGATTAGATGAAGGGATTTTGTCCCTGTTTATGTTTGCTTTGTTCTGAGCAAGTTTATATGCAATGGTGTGCTGATAAACCAGATCTTCTGGGGAGAGGAGAGAGCCTGGTTTGTAGCTTTTGCCAATCACCATGGCCAAGGTTATGCTACCAATGTAACATCACTAACTTTAGATTTGGGAAGAGATACCTGGATTCAGCCACCAACTTCAGTGCACCACTGCATAAAAGCCAGTGGAAAGGGAAAGGTTGAAATTTATAAGAGAAATGGGATCTCTAATAGAACAGATAGAGAGGATACAAAATAAAGGTGTAAGAGTTATGGTTGGACAAGAGAAAAATATATCTCTTCCAGTGAATTGGGAGGCAAAGAATTGGGTTGGAATAAATTCGTAGAGAGTGGAGGAAATTAAAAGAGTTCTCACCTGGTGGATTATTTTGCCTGTCAATTAGGAAATGATACTTGTTTTTGAGAGTGTTGAATTGGTGGTTGGCCTATGATGTTGTATTTAAAGGAATAGTAAAGATTTGAAGGAAAAGGAGATGTGGAAGGAGAGAGTGGTACAGCCTTGAAGTCCCAGTGATTTTTAAAGACCAGGAGTTTGTACCAGTACTCTGCTGCTGGGTCACATGGTATTTATCTAGCATTTAATAGCACAGGTATAGGAATACGGAAATAAAATGATACAATTCGTCTTGGATTGAAATTTTGCTGGAGGATGTGAAGAATGGCAAGTATTCAAGGCCATGGTGTATATGACCAAAAGATGTTTGAAGTGATAGACTATGAAATCTAGAAGGGAGAGACAGAAGGGAACTTTTAGGCTAGAAAAAGATGCTACCATTAAGGCATTTGATGTTTTACTGAAGCTGTAGAACAGCTGTAGTAGAAATAAGAAATGAGAGAGCTGACAAATAGGAGGTGCCGGTCAGAGAATGATATTACAGAGTGAACAAGTAGAGAGGTGGAGAAGTGTTGGGTTGTCGTCAGTGTGACTGACTGAAGCAGAGTGGAAGTGAAGATCATTATGGTGAAATACCAGGGAACCCTAAAACGGGGTGTCGGATGGTTTTTCAACAGGACGTTGAAAGTCACACAGGATCTGGGGTTGGAGATTAAGACTTTTAACCATGTACCAAAGTCTTTATTAAATACAGGAGGGCTTACTAGGATACCAGGCATTAGCAGGGGAAAAAAAGGTATAGCTAAACGATGTGAGCCTCAAAAGAGTATTTTTAGGGCGAGTTAAGAATAATGTTTCAAGGGTGGTGATGAAGAAAACTAGCCATTGAGTCCTGTGGTGATGGGGCTTTTTTTAAAAAAAAAAAAACAGCCTACACTTTAGAAAGCATCAGTGGACACTTAGGGAAGACCCTAGATCAGATAAGGTAAAGAGAGGGAGAAGGCTGCTCTCGGTGAAGATGAGACTATAGAAGAGGCTTTTGGTTTGTTTTTACTCTAACCATATGAGCATATTTGGAGAATATATGTTCCAGAAGATGGTTATGGTATTACACATTTCTAAGGGACAGTAATTAAAATATCTTTAGTACCAGAAAACATAGATATCCTTAACCGTCTTCATTTTTTTACATGGAAAAAAATTTGCCGTGAGTACGTCTCTCCAAAAAAAAAGAAAAAGTTGAAGTGTGAGATCTGAGATTAATTATGCGCTTCCCAAATAGAATTTTCAGATTCATTTCTCAACTTCAAATTCAAATCCTGAATAAGGCGTCTATACGTGTGGAACCTGTGTCCTTGCTGAGGAAATAGCTTTGGGCACTTTCTGGCCTTGAGAGCAACCACTTGTGTTTACTTTATTGTGCTGGCACCAGGAAAGGGTCTTACAGATCCCGTTGAGAAACCAGAACCATGCTGGCAACTACATCGAGGGGAGGGAGGGCCATTTATTTGGCAGAAATTGAAATATTTTTCTTAAAGTAGTTCCTTCACCATTGGAAAGTCCTAATACAGGACTTAATAAAGGACACATATTTTCAGTAGTGTCAACACACATATTTTGTCCTTACGATGTTAGTAAAAAAATGACTAGGTATAAACATTGATTGTTAACATTAATTGGTTAAGGGAACGCGGAGGTATATGAGAAATGATCTGAGCAGTGACGTAAGTGGTAAGGTCTTTGTGTGACAAACTTTGGAGCAGGGAATGCTAACTACTTGCTTTCTTAAGGTATAGTTTACTCTTTTATGCCACCTGCCATTCCTGGCTTAAACTTTGCCCAGGAAATTCACCCACACTGAACAAAGAACCAGCTCCTTTACTTGGGCTTTATCCTTCCTCTTCTAGAATTGACACTCCTTGAGACTACATCCTGAAGTGACTTGTCCTACTCTAACTAAATGGTAGTAATCTGTGTTTAACTCCAGAAGTTTATCAAGCTATCTCATTTGATGCCTGTCAGTGTATTGAGAGTGGCATATGATACAACAGGTTATGGAAGTTGATTTCTCTTCATGTCTGTTTCATTTGCAACATGATTTTGCTTGCTGACAAGCAACTGGCATAGGTGTAGGAAAGGAATAGCAACCATTATATTATTTTGCCAGAGTTCTCATGTTACAGTATCAAAAAAATGCCAAGAAAGATGGGATGGTGTGTGTTATAATGTTCCTTTCAAATAATAGCAAAGCTTTAATCAGCTGATACACGGGCACACTCAAGATTGAAATGCAGCCTAAAAGGGTGAAACATGACATGCAGGTCATTGAACACTGCACAGAAGGTAAATGAAGTATATTTTCCAATCACATTTGGAATTTTAAGTGAGTGGAATGGAATAAACTCAGTTTGGAATTTGAAATAAATTCAGCTTGGAATGTGTCTTAGAGACTAAGGTTTACATAAGGGCTGTACAAACCTCTCAGTGTGAAACATGACACAAGGTGAAATTTTCCTGGCATCTTAGACCAGATATGGATTTCTGAAGGACCAGGGCACAGATCTTTGGTAAAGAGCTATTCATTTCTACTTGGGGAAGGAAACATCGATGTTTAAATAATACCCTGAAATGGGAGTGATATTTCACCTGTCAGTGGGGTTGTGTACACTTTCTCAAAAATGTAGCATTTTCAGTTTGGTATTACCAATACCATATTTTCATCAGATTTCCATTTTTCTTTCTCCTTATTTCTGCTTCCATAGTTCTAGGTAGCTTCATATATCATACACAATAGAACTGATTAGTAAAAGTGAGAAGTAGTTGTGTGAACATGAGGAAAAAGTCAACTTCCAGTATTTCAGAAGTAACCACTAGTAAAAATTTACCTGCCCTGTTGACAAAGCTATTTTCTCAAACTGGATTCTCGTGAGCTAGCAAGAGAATCACAAAGAGAAATAAACTTTTATGCAATGCTCAGGAAGTGAATGATAACTAACAATACATCTTTTTCTAAGGTAAATTTAAGGGCACAAAAAGACTTTTAATCCGCAGAGAGTTGAAGAATTTATATATTTCTTAGGGGCTTAGAAACATTGGGTTGGTTGAGGTTCCAGGGACATGTAAGATACTAGACTCTGAAGAACAAATTATCTGTAGATTAACACCCTGGAGAAGGAGGGTGGCTCAAAAATAGAAGAGAAAATAAAAGGGGTCTATTAGGTATTCCTTGTGAGAGCTTTTGTGTTCATAAAATGATGATGAAGTAGGTGAGCTCCAGGAATGCAGGATATGTTGAATTAGAAATCAGGTATGGTAGTTTGCTTGTTCTAGGCATACAGTTGTTTGGGGGGATGGAATTAGTCCCTTGTACCGCATGTTACACTTTCCTCTTTAAACAGTAGCTTGTGATTATTTAACCCTAGTTTGCATTCAAGTAAAACCAAGATAGAGTCCCATAATTCAGCAAATATTTGTTTTCCTGGCAGTGACAGACCAGCCAGTATTACAGTTTCAGGGGTAGTTCTACGATGTTTACAGTTTCCACTGCTTGGAGCTTTCTGTACATTTATCCCTGGATTAGACTAAAAGTAAGCTGATTTTATCAAGCTGCCGGATAATTCTGACCATTTCATCTTGAGTACTCTATAATTGCAACTGACCTGCATATGTAAAGAATTAATGGGTCATCAGCTCACGGAAACGTGTCGATCATGAACACAACTTTCAGCATGTGTCCACTGAAGGTAAGGGGAAAGGAAGATTGTATGATCTACTTAATGCCAAATTTAATTAAATGAAAGTGGGATTTGGGGCCTGGCCAGGTTGTATCTTCTTAAATCTGAGTAGTATAGCAGCAACTCAGTGTAGAAACAAGAGGTCTTTGAAGAATAACTGAGCATTCAGATGAAGCAACTGTGTCCTTCAAACCACATCCTTCCTGTTGCCTGTGGGAAAGGGGTGGTATTTGTGTTGCACGCTGAGCACATGCAGAATAGATCTGTGTGTATTTCTATAAATAAAAGGACATTGTGTGTGTGTTTGGCACCTGTGATGGCAAGAGCACTTGATTGCTTCTGCAAGCCTTTGTTCCAGCTCAAGAATCAGCAAAGTTTTTAAGCACAGAACTGGGAACTGGGCACTAAAACTCCATACAGGATAGACCCATTTTAGCACTAAGTTTTGAAGAGCAGAGGTAATACTTGCAAACTGTGTTATATTTGTATTGTTAGTCTGTTTATTATGGTTCTGTGGAAGGGATCTGACAGGCTATAAATCCAACCTACAGGTTGAATCTGTTGTAATAACATTTTTAGATATTTTGTGTTGTTTCAATGAGGATAATCCAGAATATATAGAATATGAGCTTATCTTGTGCTATAACTATAACCTTTCCCCTGTCTGTTTTCTTTATTTATATTGTTAATTTGTTTCTCATATTCCCAGGTGAATAAAGCCGCTACTAATTAATAATTCTGTCGTTTACTTAGAAGTGAAAATATATAACTATTTTTAACCAGAAATTACAGACACAATTAAAAGTTTTATTACAAATCGTTTTCATTGTTAATATGAAACTGTAGTGCTCTCATGCCATTCAGCTCCAGGATTCAGCAGGGTGCAGGTCAGGGCCTTTACATGTTGCAAAGAGCTACCAAGTGAGCAAAGAGCTAAGCGTGAACATATGTTAAATGCTCCTGATACTTGCATGCTTAATCCCAAGCATAAGGGGATTTGCCTATTTAGATATGAAAAATGTGAAGGGTGTATTTTCTTTTTCTTTAATTTTTCTATTCAGTGATTCTCCAGAGCTTTTACTACAAAATGAATGAACAGACACCATTTATAAAGAACCCAAAATATTATGTAATTCATGTTAGAAATCATAAATATCATTACATATGACCAAAGTGATCATCTCCTTGAACAAAATGAAAATGGTAAGAACCAATAGCCCCTTAGATTTTCCTGAATGAATAAAATTCCCTTCTTTGAACGTCTGTGGCAAGGGAGTGATTTTGTTGAGAGGCTATATACATTTTAAATTTTATTTTTGTTTTATATACAGACAACTGAAATTGATTTGAGAAAAACGTTTATTTAAGTAAGGATCTCCATAAATTATTATAGTATGATAATTGTGTATTGTGAAATTTTTAATAATCGTAGTTTTATTCAAGTGATCCAATCAAAGGGGCTCTCAACTGGAAATGTGACAAAAGTTCAAACTATGCAGAACAATAACGCAGATTTCTCAGAAAACCCAGTGAAATTTTTAGTTCTTAGAACGGAACAGGAAAAGGCTACCTACCTAATAATTCTGTGAGAGAAATTCCCTTTAGAGGGAATGCTGAATCCAGAGATGAGACTGGGTACGGATGTGAAAGAAATGCCCCACTCCAGTTTCTTCTTAAAGTAGGAGTCACGTACTTTCCCTCTCTCAGAAAGCTCTACTTAGATTAGAACCCCAGGTATTTCAGGATCAAGTAGAATCAAACAACACGTATATGCTAGGCATGGGATTTAATCTGAGATGTGGCATTTTTTATTGAGTAATCATTAATTCTCTCAAAGCTTTTTAAAACATAATAAAGAATATGTATTCCTTGGATAATATAAATTCATTTCCTTAGCAGACAATAGAAAGTTATAAGCTAAAAGTAAGAAAAACTAGGAGTTTATATGTTAATGAAATACAAAAAACTGCACTCTTAGATGAACTAAAGATTTCTTTTGCATACTGTCAGTACAAATGAGAACATTTCATAGAAAGGCTCCCTATATTGTGACTTAATCATGCAATAGCCAATATGTATTCTCTTTCTACAATAGGGGAATTACAAAAGAAATGTTAAGTGTATAATATGTTTGGGGACATGGGACTCACACTCATGAAACAATTGGAGGAAAATACTCAAGACAAAACAATATAACAGTGTGGTGTGAAAAAATAAATGTTGCAGAAGTTCAAAGAGGGGAACCAGCAGTAAGGAGGGAGAATTCCAGGAGAGTGAGGTATTTTTAAGATAGGCCTTGAAGAGTTAAAATTTGTCTCTGTAACAGGGATAGGGAAAGACATTCCACACCACAGAATCCTAGAAGAAAATAAAAAATAATTAATTTGCCAATTCATGTTCAGCTTTTGGTTCAAGAGACAAGCATTTAGATATAATGCAACTTATTTGATGTTCTCCTGCATAAATCAGTCAATTTCTTTAATGTTTCAGCCAAAGTCTGTGAAGCAATGTAACCACTTGATTTTGCCAGGCGATTTATAAAGATGTAGTCACCTGGAAAATGCTAAAAGGATTGACTGAAAACAATTTTCTTCCACTCTTGTGAAATGTGCCTTTGTTTTAATCAGATTGACTTGATAACTAACAAAGCAAGAAACCTGAAAGGCATGTTTCTTAGAGCTCATTGGCCACATGCACTTATCCACTCACATACACTCCATTAGTTGCATAACAGATAGTATTGCTTATCTTTACAAACTTATAAAATCTTTCCTCGTGCAGTTTGATGGTAAAAAAGGCACAAACAACATCTGAAGACTTAGGTTCTAGTTTTGACTTTATTGTCTACTGCATTTTCATTTATGTCATTAAGCACATTTAGCAATACAAATGAGTTTTCCTCAATTCAGGTATTGGAAATAAGAATCTTCATTTTATAAGAGTAGTAAACAGAACTTTGTACAAATCATAGATTTCATTCAGCGCTAAATCAGTGTAACTGAAGAATGACCTTCATGGTGACCATTCAGTGGATACTCTCTGGACTGGGCAAGCTATAGCGTAAACATGTTTATGCTGCATTGAATCTGCCTTTTTATCTTGGATTCTTAAATGTGTGCATTTTCAAAGGTAGCTATAGAGCAGATATCAGTTAGAGACTATAAAAAATTTAACGCGAAATAATAGCCAAGCAAAGATTGATTGGGTCAAAACTATATTAATTGGCTTTCATTAAAGTTTGACAGTTCCTTGTCGATGCATATATTGTATCCAAATTAGCACTTCAAGTCAATAGATACTTTTGAGTTTGTTTGATATCTACTGCTTTCTACCTCCTATGTCCTCTGTGTAATGTAAGAAATATCGCTGAGTTGGAATGTCAGTGTATCTAAATCTGCTTCATAAAGAAGTCATTACTTCAATTTATTTAACCACATTCAGGGCATCATCACTCAATTACTTTCCAGAAATGCTAAATATATGAAACACTTCCCTTCAGTAAGCATGAATCAGTCTTTAAACAATTTCTATAGATACTCTGAGAATAAAATAAAGAAAAAAATAAGTGTTTTATAAAGTATAATTGAATTGGAGCTTTCATTTTTTAAAGTATTAATGTCTTATCAATACTGTGTTTTGAAAGGTCAAGAGTTTATGTTGTCTCTGATAGCAATCATATAAATAGAATTAGATGTTGTCTTATTGTGGAGTTGCTGTTTTCAACTCTATCTTTAAAATGAATAATGGGTCAATAAAACCTGGCAAATTCAACAATTTAGCAAATGTTTATTGAGCTCCCATACTGCTATTACTGAACTACACTACTACAACTAATAAAAATGAAAATAATGACTAATATATTGAACAATTCCTGTGTGCCACACACTGTGCTTAGTACTTCATATGCTCTATCTCAATTAACTAATCACTTGTAGGATATAAGGGGATAAAATACGATCCCTAGCCTCTGGGGAAAATTTTATGAGATATTTCTAGAATTAGATTGGGAGTTGCCATGGGGCAATGTGATTGACCCAAGACTAATATAGCCCCATTTGTGGACTTCCTCTTCTCACCACTTAGCCTCTGTGCTGCTGACCTTAAAAATGAGGACCCAGGTTGTAGGCCAGTAGCATTTTGCCTCCTGGAAGCACCAGTTCAATCAAGTGCCAGGTTGCAGAGCCTGCCAGAAATCTCAGGGCTTTCACCACAAGAAGTCGGGAAATGAATTCCATTTTATGAATGGGTATATTTTGGCCCTGAATTGATATTCACTGAAGCCACGATCCTTCTGTTACTTTCAAATATGGATGAAAACCCACAATTCTGTCTCTTTGTCTCTCCCCAAATCAATATTTGCTCAAGGCTAGAAGCCTTGCCTTTGTTGTCTTCTTGTAGACACTGGGCCAGTGTCGACTCAGCAGGAGTGTTGGCTTCAGAGGGCATGTACACATTTCAGTTCTTACAAACCTCCCAAATTTATACAGGCACTTCTTTAGCTCTTAGTGGAGTGAAATAAGTTAATCCCGTCTATCAAGTCATTTGTAGAGCAAAGACACATGACGAAGTCCAAACAGTACACCTGTATACTAACATTGGCCAAAATAACAAATTTCTGTAGTAGTCTTCAATTTGAACCTTTTTTCTTGCCGCAATATTTGGTAGTGATTAAGAGTTGATTTTAGAATTATGAATTGTGTCCATGTCCAGGCTTTGCTGTTTAATTGTGTGTGCTTTGGAAAGTTAATTAACCTCATAAGACTTTAAAATGCCTTACCTTTAAAATGTGTACGCTATTAGCAGGATGCCTCAGAAAGCTATTGTGAGAATTCACTGAAATTATACATGTCACATGCTTATTAGCACAGTGCCTGGTACATAGAACACAATTCATAATGCTAGTGTTAGAACAGTTTCTGATAATAATTCTCTAATATGGCATTTTCTCCATATGGATTTTCCAAATATACCTCAAAGAGAGCTCCTTCATCTTCTTCCTCCCCAAATCCATTTGTATTTCTGCATGTCATATTTCAACCTTTCACCAAATCATGAGTTAGAAATTCTAGTTGATCCCTCTTCATTCCTAATTCCCCACATATAATCAATTACAAAGGCCTGGTGATGTTACCATCTCAATAATCTTAATAACCTTATTTCAGGTTCTTACCATCTCTGGGCTTGATTATTCCAGTTTCTTATTCTTACAGCTAACCTTGCCTAGGATTCTCCCAGTGTTGTAGTTTGTCACTATCCTCCAATACCACAGTGTTGACTATGTCACTCTTCCTGTCTCCCATAAATGTAAGTCTAACATAGGAGCACATCTTCCCTGATCTAGTTGCTGCCTCCTGCTCCAAACTAATTTCCTCCCACAACCTACTTTGCATTTTGGAAGGTACTTAGTAAATGATTATTTTAAAAGTATTTTGTGATTAGAAAATTTCTGCCTTTATCATTGGGGAATAATGGCAATGAATTCCCATTTGCTTTTGTAGTATAATACTAGTATATTTTATCAAACGAATGTGTCCTTTTTCTACCATCATAAAGGTTAAATTGAAGCCTGGAGAACTAATATTAAATAAGGGTCCTAAATCAGTAAATTACTGACCATTTGTTTCCCCAGTATTATAAGTTCAATGAGTAAATACATTAGGCAAAAAATATGCATATTTAAACTAAAATTGAATATACTTCCACTGAGAATGGATACAGTGAAGTTTTTTATATGCTAGACTAATTACACCCCATGCAGCATGATATACTTTTTTGCTTCTTGTTGCTGAACATACTGGTATTTTCTATAGCTGCTCTTAATTTTTATGCCAAACGTCTGCATAAATAAACATAATATAATTGCCTCATCTATTAGATTTTAAGCTTCCTGACAACAGGAAGACTGTCTTACAAATATGAATTCACACTGTGTTTAGAACAGGGCAAACTACTTTGAAATTAAGCAGAAAATACTTGTTGATTGACCGATTCATAGCTACGTCATGAATTTGAATGTTTAACCAACAGTAGTGAGAGTTTTGCTTTCTGAATGCTTTCTAAAGACTCCTTGTCCTAAAAGGTGGCCTATAATTTACACACTATTTCAAGGGTGTGAAGGTGGATTGGTAACAAATGGCTGATGATTTGAATTCAAGTGAGCTAATTTGTAGCTTGATGAATGAAATGTGCACATTTTCACTTTTTAAAATTATTATTAAACAATATTATAAAATATTAAAAACACTGGTGTAAATGTCTTTAAACTCCCCCATATTCCCACATTCTAGCACAGGGGTCAGCAAATCATTGCTTTCAGGCCAAACCTGACCTGCTGCCTGTTTTTATAAATAAAGTTTTGTCGGAACACAGTCACGCTCATTCATATACTTACTGTCTGTAATTAGTTTTGTGCAAAAAATGGCAGAGATGAACTGGTCGCAACAGAGACTAAATTATTAAATCTCAGGCCCTTCACTGAAAAGGTTTGCTGACACCTGATGTAGAATATTAACTGTTCTCATTCTTTTTTGTCTCGATGTAGTTATAGCAATATGTAATTTTGGTTTATTGTTAGTTAGTATATGTTTTATCTCTGTATTACAAATAATGATCATGTTAGTACTGAACTTTTGAATTGAAAATGATGGTAAGTGCATTCTATCCCATGAAATCAATGTGCCAAATACTACTAGTCTCATTTGTTAGGTTTTTGGTATGTATGTGTGCTTCTATTTTTCCTGACCCTGATTTACCTTTTGAAAAATAGGTTTACCGTTTGCCTTATAACTCAGTTAAGGTTTAAAAGTATTAAAGTAGCTCCTACATCTAGAGAAGTCTATCAAGTGATTGTATCAGGTCTTTTTTTGTTCAGAACTGACAGTTATGGCTTCAGCTAACACATTCCTGACCCTCTAGAAGAAGCATGGTGAGATCCTAGTAGACAAAACACTTGGCTGAAATCAGTGGCAGTAAACCTGTTTTCCACTAAGTGTAAAATCCTGGACAGTCCCTCTTTTAACTTTCCTTCTGTGAAAACAGATAAGGCAAACCAACCGACTCCTAACCAACTCCAAGAAATGATGTGCTAATAAAAGTATGTGTTTGTTGAGGATAAGAACTCTTTCTATTCATTATCGTAATGCCAGTGTCTATCAGTGCCTGAGGGATAATGATGCATATTAGATAATTATTGTCTAAATTAATATAATGTAATATAGAATCATAGAAATCAGAGATGTTCTGGAAGACTGCTGTAAGAAAACTTAGGAAGGTAGCTTCTGGAGTTAGTAGCCCTAGGTTTGGTTACTGGCTCCACCATTTACTACCAATAACTTTAAGGAAATTACTCAAACTCTAAGACGCAGTTTTCTTATCTGTACAATAAGGATAATAATAGCACCTACCTCATAGTGTTAATGTGAAGATCTAATGACATAACCCAAATAAAGCAAATGTGGAGAGCTATAGCCTGCTTTGAAGGTAATTCTTCCTGGAAGGTCTTCATCTTCTGTTTGGATATAGTTATTATGAGTAAGACTGACCCGACCCCAAAAGAATGAATATGAAAATGTTCTCTCATTTCAAAATACCAGGTTCATAATTTCTCCGCCAATTGAACTGTCCACAGTGAGGCACTCTCTCTGACCTTTTTTGGTATCACCAATTGTTTAAATGTCTCCATTTAATTTTAAAGAGCTTTTGTGCTGTTTTTCCTTGATGCTTATTATAGGTTTGGAATCATGTTCTATAAAAAGCATTTGTCTGTATGCACTTTTATAATGAAAGTAATTTAATTGGGCACTCTGCCTCCACAGACCAGCAAGGGTCAAAATGACTTTTTTAAGCCTACATGAGAAAAGTATTACAGAAGTGGGGGAAATTAACCCACCATTTGTTTTTAGCACTGAACTATGCATGCTTCACTAATGCCAATGGCGAGCCTTGCATCTCATGTATTTGCAAACCTGCTTTGCTGACAGACGAGTTCTCCACATGTGTTCTCCTAGAATGGACACTAATCACCCCACATCTGTTTAGTTTGTACCTGGACTATTTGACAATCCTGGGACAAGGGCACCTTAACTGTACTATACAAAATACACTTACTCGTTATTTTGTCAGGAATTCTTGCTGCCCTTGAAGTTTTCTTGTTGGACTTTTTTTTCAAGTTTATACGTGTCATCCTGTAAGGGTACAAGCACAACTTATCTTTCTTAATGATGGGATACACCAGCAGATTTAATTTGCATACTCTACTTCCTTTTCACCCAATGCCAGCAGATTTATGGAGCTAACCACCTCTCTGCCCTCTTTCCCATCGGAGTAAACACCGTGCCTTCCTCTGAGCATGCACACACTTCTTGCCTCCCCCACTGAGAGAAGCTGAATTTAACAATAATGTTCAGGGTTATGTGCTGGAAGAATGAGATTGGGATAGAAGAGAATGAAACCTTAGGGATTCTGGCAAGAATTCTGGGTTTCTGCCTCATGTAACATTTTAGGACATAGCTACTCTGTGGCCAAATCTCTGGTAAAAGAAGTAATATAGATTCAGTTATATTAGTGGGGGGCTGGATCTCCCAGGGACACACCATGTACATCCGTCAATATTCCTGACTCATTTTGGTAGAAGGGAGTCTTTTAAAGCTGTGAATCTTTGGTTGTCCCATATTATTTAATTGTATAATGATAATTCAGTTATGTAGATTAATTAATTGTTCTTCAAAATAATTAGAATAATGTTAATTTATAAGCCTCTAAAAATTGAAGCAAAAAATATTATGATATTTCCCTCTAGCTGAAAATGGTGCAGTAAATGGAATAATTTGGTTCTTTCCCTTTAGGCATTCATAATATATTCCAAATCAGAATGGAAATTTTTGACACAAATCTCTTGTTCTTTGACTCAAGAGTCTACTGAACCTTTTTTTCAAGCAGGCAAGGTCTCCGTTGTGAACAGACATGCATTCATGCACACACACCAGATATATATATGTTTGTGATGGTGGGTAGATAGATGGCTAGAGATATACTTTGAACCATCACAGGACTATCATTATTTTCATAAATGAAACCAATATGGATATATTCATGCAATCCTTCATTCAACATGTTTTGCATGCCCATAATATTTTGGGCATCATGTAGATCAGCAGTTCTCTAAGTCTGGTCTGTTGAAAGCTTCCAGGGAGTAAATGAGGTCAAAACTATTTTCATTATAATACTAAGATGATAGGCACTGTGTTGAAATGTATACTGATGGTGTAAAAACAATAGTAAGTAAAATTGCTGGTTTCTTAGCACGGATCAAGGCAGCAACACAAAGCTGTACTAGTAGTCACTGTGTTCTTTACTACCAGATGCCCACGCAACACGTATTTCATTTAAGAATTTTTC
The DNA here is from genome assembly GCF_015220235.1 of Choloepus didactylus. Taxonomy (NCBI): domain Eukaryota; kingdom Metazoa; phylum Chordata; class Mammalia; order Pilosa; family Megalonychidae; genus Choloepus; species Choloepus didactylus. The sequence goes on from NC_051308.1 coordinate 24,709,737, forward strand.
AATGAAGCAGTAAAAAAAAAAAATTTATTTAATCTCAGTCCTTAAGTGCACATCTTTTTAATAGTCTGTGTGTACCATGTGAGTACATATAAAAATTCTGTTTCCTACTGAAGTATAGTGGCTGTCTTGAAGGAAAGCACTTGAATGTGTGTTTTAGATGCAAGCTGAACCAACTTAATTTTTCATGGAAAACCATTTGTACTTGAAAGAACAACCAACAGGCAACTCTGGTTATTCAAGCTTGAGTATTTGGAGACATTTTCTTGAAAATAAATGAAATGAGCTGTCACTTCAAAGAAAATAGTGACAGTACTTACTGCCAATGATAAAATCTGAGATTTCAAGCAAAACTTAGAATTTTTAAAAACTTGTGTCCACCACAGTTCACCTGAAAACTTCCAAATATTTAAAATTTTTCTGATGAGATTGATGGTAATATTAACAAATGTGTATGTCAAAATTTGGAACATTTTCATAACTCTGTGAACTAGTGTGCTGGTTTGAATGTATTATGTCCCCCACAAAAAGCCATATTCTTTGATGCAATCTTGTGGGGCAGACATTTTAGTGCTGATTAGTTTGGAATTCTTTGAGTGTTTCCCACCCAACTGTAGGTGATAACTCTGATGAGATATTTCCATGGAGGTGTGGCCCCACCCATTCACGGTAGGCCTTGATCAGTGGAGCCATATAAATGGGCTGACAAACAGAAGGAACTCATTGCAGCTGAGAGCAACATTTTGAAGAGGAGCTACAGCCAAGAGGGACACTTTGAAGAAAGCATAGGAGCTGCAGATGAGAGACAGTTTGAAGACGGCCGTTGAAAGCAGACTCTTGCTCCAGAGAAGCTAAGAGAGGACAAATACCCGAAGTGCAACTAAGAGTGACATTTTTGAGGAACTGCAGCCTAGAGAGGAACATCCTGGGAGAAAGCCATATTGAAACCAGAACTTTGGAGCAGACGCCAGCCACGTGCCTTCCCAGGTAACAGAGGTTTTCCGGACACCATTGGCCACCTCCAGTGAAGGTACCCGATTGCTGATGTGTTACCTTGGACACTTTATGGCCTTAAGACTGTAACTGTGTAACCAAATAAACCCCCTTTTGTAAAAGCCGATCCATTTCTGGTGTTTTGCATTCCGGCAGCATTAGCAAACTAGAACAACTAGTGTTTTTAAAAAACGTCAATGCATGATGTTAAAAAATCACTCATGGTAAAAGACCCATTAAAAAGTGCAAATTAGATTAATGGATTTAATATAATGTGGTGTGAAAACCATAGATGTGGTTTTAGATGCCAAATTGCATCTCATATTTTAAAAACCATATTGTCAAGTCTGTGTATATTTTCCAAGTAAAATAGTCACAAGTATCTGAGAAGGCCATAAAATATACTCTCCTTTCAGCTATGTATCTGTGTAATGCTGGACTTTATTTATTTATGTCAACCAAAACATCTCTCTTAACAGATGAATTGAGAAACAGAAATGAGCATCTAAATGTTTTCTATTAAACCAGACATAAAAGAGATTTGTAAAAATGTAAAACAGTATCACTCTTTTCATTGATTTTTTGTTTAAAAAATAGTTATTTTTCATTTATGTTATTTGTATTAACATGTAATGGGTTTGCTATTTGTTTTAAATATAAAAAAAATATTATTTTAAAGTCACTGTTTTAATTTTTTTTAATTTTTATTTTGAAATAAATTCAAAGTTACAGTAACAGTTGCAAAAATAATACAAACCCCATACACAGAACTCCAGTATACACCAACCCTCCTCCCCCGATACCCCGATCTACCAACTTTAATATTTTGTCACTTTACCATTTCTTTCTTTCGCTCCCTGTCTATCATCCATCATGTATTGCTCTGTCTTCTGACCATATGAGAGCAAGTTGCACACATCCTTGAACAAATAATATAATTCACATATACATTTCCTATGAACAAGAATATTCATTTATGTAATCACATTAAGTGTAGTTAAGAAGTTCAAGAAATTTAACATTGATAAAAAGCTTACATTCTGTATTTCATTTTTTTCCTATGTCCCAATTGTGTCCTTTTGAGCCTTTTTCTCTTCTATTCTTAGATCTCATCCAGGATCACTATGGCATTTAATTGTCATTATCTATTTAGACTGTCTTTTTTTTCAAGTGTGGAAACATATATACAGCATAAATCTTCCCATTCCAACCCCTCCCAAGTATTCCATTTAGTGGGATTAATCACATTCACAATGTTGCAATGCCATCACCTTCCCACCATCCATTACTAGAAATTTCCCTTCACTCCAAACAGAAACCCTACACTCATTTCTTATTAACTCCCCATTGCCCCTTCCCCCACTTCTCGTAACCCATACTCTACTCTTCATCTCTATGATCATATTCTCCGATACTTTCTTTGTGTTTACCGTGGGGCTTAAATTTAACATCTTAAGTCTATTAACAATCTTGTTTTCTTTGATACCAACTTAACTTCAATAGGACACATAAACTATCTTCCTATACTCCTCCATTCCCCCACCTTTATATGGTTCTTGTCAAAAATTACATATTTTACATTGAGTCCAAAATCACTGATTTATCATTACAGTTTATGTATTTTAGATCCTGTAGGAAGTAAATAGTGGAGTTACAAATCAAAAATACAGTAGTATTGGTATTTATATTTACTGTGTGATCTTTACTGGAAATCTTTATTTCTTCATGTGGTTTCAGTCAGTTGTTTAGTGTCCCTTCCTTTCAGCCTGCTCAACTCCCTTTAGCATTTCTTATAGGACTGATCTACTGGTGTTGAAGTCCCTCAGCTTTTGATTATCCGGGAATGTTTTCATCTCCCGCTCATTTTTAATCTCCAGGTGTTTGTGAATTTTCTAAGTCTCTGATGGTTATTGACTTCTATTTGTATTCCATTGTGGTCAGAGAATGTGCTTTGAATAATTTCAATTTTTTTAAATTTATTGAGGCTTATTTTATGTCCCAGCCTATGATCTATTCTGGAGAAAGTTCCATGATCACTAGAGAAGAATGTGTATCCTGGTGATTTGGGATGTAATGTTCTATATATGTCTGTTAAATTTCTCTACCTCTCTCTCTCCTTTCTTTGTTTCTCTGTTGGTAGGGCTCCTTTAGTATCTGAAGTAGGGCCAGGTCTTTCATTAGCAAAATCTCTCAGCATTTGTTTGTCTGTGAAAAATTTAAGCTCTCCCTCAAATTTGAAGGAGAGTTTTGCTAGATAAAGTATTCTTGGTTGGAAATTTTTCTCTCTCAGAATTTTAAATATGTCATGCCACTACCTTCTCGCCTCCATGGTGGCTGCTGAGTAGTCACTACTTAGTCTTATGTTGTTTCCTTTGTATGTGGTGAATTGCTTTTCTCTTGCTGCTTTCAGAACTTACTCCTTCTCTTCAGTATTTGAGAGTCTGATCAGAATATGTCTTGGAGTGGGTTTATTTGGATTTATTCTATTTGGAATTTGCTGGGCATTTATGCTTTGTGTATTTATATTGTGTAGAAGGTTGGGGAAGTTTTCCCCAACAATTTCTTTGAATACTCTTTCTAGACCTTTACCTTTCTTTCCCCTTCTGGGATACCGATGAGTCTTGTATTTGGACATTTTATTTTATCTGTCATATCCCTGAGATCCATTTCGATTTTTTTGATCTTTTTCCCCATTCTTTTGTTCTTTCATTTTCAGTTCTGTGGTTCTCGAGGTCACTGAGTCATTGTTCAGCTTCCTCTAGTCTTGTACTATGAGTATCCAGAATCTTTTTAATTTGGTCAACAGTTTATTTCTATAAGATCATCTATTCTTTTATTTATGCTTGCAATTTCTTTTTTATGCTCTTCTAGGGTCTTCTTCATGTCTTTTATATCCTGTGCCATGCTCTCATTGTTTGTCTTTAGTTCTTTGATTAATTGCTCCAAGTACTGTGTTTCCTCTTATCTTTTGATTTGGGTGCTTGGGTTTGGCTTATCCATATTGTCTGTTTTTTTCATATGCTTTAAAATTTTCTGTTGTTTTTGGGCTCTTGGCATTTGCTTTACTTGATAGGGTTCTTTCAGGATATGAAGGATTATTCAGACACCAGTCTCTAATTTGTCAGATCTACAGCTTGGTGGCGTACACTTTCTCTAACTAACCAGCAGATGGCGTCCGCGAGTCACCTATTCCCCGCAAGTCAGTTCTTCCCAACTTTGTCTTTGTGGTGTGTGGGTGTCTGCTTCTTGTGGGGTCCAATTGGTGCCAAGTTTGGGTTTGTTGTTGGTGCTGTCCCCCCGAATGTGGGGCATGTGTCTGAGCAGTTAGGGAGGCAGGGCAGCTTTAATAATCAAACCTCCCGGGTGTTCCTGGAGATTTAAGGCTGTTGCAAGAGTCTAAACCTTTATTTCAGTCTCGCCACAGATTGTCCCTGCTGCTGACCCACAAGTCCTTGTTATTGGCATAGGGTCCCTGGGATTTCCAGGTGGGTTCCCCTTCCCAGCTGAGCCCTTCTAGGGCCTTTGCTGAGGGAAGGCTGTGTGCTACGTCATAAGTGCACGCCAGCCCTCCAGAGAAGCCCTGGGCCACTGGGCTGTGCAGGGGCCTTCCCAGCCAGCTATAAGGATGGCTGAATGGGGCGTGTTAATTTCCCCCTTTTCGCACAGCTCCACCTTCCCAGCTCCAGGACAATTAGCTGTGGGTGCGCAAAAGGCTATTGTCCATGCCCAATATTGTGGCGTGTGCGCGGTATTGCCAGAAACACTTCCCATCACACTGGGTCCCTTGGCACGGCTCTGGGCTGTGGCTCCAGTGCCGGGCAGGAGCGTTTCCAGCCCACCAGGAAGATGGCTGCAAGGTGCATGGTTTTTTTCCCCTTTTGGCTCACCTCTGCCTTCCTCGCTCCGAGACAACTAACAGTGGGCGCACAAAAGGCTTTCTTCCATGCCAGATATTGAGGCATTCTCACAGCCCTTTCCTGCCGTGCTTCACTGTGTGCTTCTTGCTGCCATATGTGCAGCCGCTTTTGAATTTTTTTAAAAAAGAACTAGTTCACCTCCAAACACCAACCCTCGGTTTCCCCACACCGCAGCGTGGCTGCCAGACACTCAGCAAGCTTATTCACTCATTTCGGAATGCAGACTCCTGGTTTCACCAAGTGCATGGTCTCTGTGGCTTTAGCAGACCTTGTCCAGCTGGTGCATTGCTGGAACTGGTGTTCAGGTCACTTTCTGGCCTCTATCTAGTTTTTTTAATGGAGGTGTTTTTTTGCCCTGTCTCTCCTAGCCACCATCTTAGGTTCTCTCTGTTTTAATTTTTAAGATGGTAAATACTGATATATATATATATATCCCAATAAATGAAAACCCTTTGGGGTACTCAATTTTATAGTGTAAAGAGGAATTAAGACCAAAAATTTTGAGAACCCATGTTTTACATACTGGAAATGCAGAATCCCCACCCTCACAGTTTAATAGAGGAGGTAAAACAAATAATATAACTATCTCAATTCATGTGATGTTGAGATAGGAATCTGTAAAAGGTGCTTTGGGAAGATAGGGACAGGATTTCTAACAATTTACAGAAGTGGGACAAGGAAGGCTCTTACAAAATAAATAAATATTGTTGTATCTGAATCTTGGATTTTATCTGAATATTAAAGTTCAAGTATATGTTAGGCTGATAAGGAGAAAGTGGACAATCTTACAGACAGAATAGTCTGTTCAGAAAAACTGGCTCTACGAGAACTTGCCATACTCTGAGAACTGCAAGTCTGGGTTGCATGTGCAGTCATGGGTGCCAAAGCTGGAGCGATGGACTGAGAGCTGTAAGAAGCACTTGCACATGGTCCTGACAAAGGGTGGGGATGGGTGTCACTGAAAGATTCCCATTTTAGAAAAACAACTCTTGCAATAGCATAGAGGCTCATGGAAGGTGAAGGAAGGTGGAGGAAAGCAGAAAGACTAGCAGAGAGAGAAATAATGTAGGACTCTACCACATGGTCTGAGTGAGGATTGATGAAAGCCTATATAAAAGCAGCAGCTTTGGGAGGAAAACAAAAAAGAGGAAGGAACTGAGCAGTGGTAATGAGGTAAAATTTATACTGCCTTGATTCGTGCTATGGAAACAGTAGTTTCAATTAAAATCATTTTTACACCATCAGGCAGGGCAAATATCAACACAGTGGTTATTATCTTAGCATTATAATGAGAATAGTTTTGACCTCATGTTTTCTCTGAAACAAACTTGAAGTTTAGAATTTATAGGTGGCCGTCTAAATGCAGAGGTTGAATAAGATGGAGGAAAAAATTAGCTTAAGTTTTTGGCTTGGGTGGTTGGGTGAACAGTGGTGCCATTCTTTGAGAAAAAAAGAGGAAACAAATTGGAGAAGGAGGGTATTGATAATTTTACTTAAACATTTTGAATGTTAAGTAACTGTGGGTCATCAGATGGAGATAGCCAGTAGGGCAGTTGGATGTACAAGTTTCCTAAGAGAAACAGAGGCTAAAAGTAAAGATTCGGAAGGCATCGGTATATAGGTGTCAGCTAAAGCCATTGAGATCACCCAGACAGTGGGTGCAGGATGAGAACAGAGCAAGTCTGAGGATATTGAGATTGAAGACATGAACAGGGGAATAGGAATTAGATTGCAAATCGACCTAATAATGGAATGCAAGTAGTTTTATTTAAAGTAGGGTTTATTTTTCAACCATCAGTTAACCTAATGTTTAGGAAAGTTCTCAGTTGATGATGTTCATAACTGAAAATGATTCAGTGATTGACTCTCTATCTGAGTTTTCATGTGTTATTGGTTTATTGGTATTATGCATTTTTGCATGTAAGTGAGACCAAGAACAAGAAGCAGGGGAGAGAGGGGGTACGGGGAGGGAGGATGGCATGCACTGAGTATGAACGCATATGAAAACTGAATATTTCCTAGTACAAATCTTCCCTTTTTAAATATCTGGCAGCACTTAGATAATTTTTAACATTTTAATTTTGGTTTAGACTCAAATGCATCTTTTGCCAACCATTTATGATCCATAAATAGCCGTTAAGATTGTTCCCTCAGAAACACTTAAAAATCTTCATTGCTGGCCTCAATGTTTTGGCAGGAAAATGACAGTCCAAAACTGACAAATTAACCAGTAGTTGGCCATATGTGCTTGTGTTTCATACTTTTATATATACATTAAACTGTTTTGTGAGGCCTTTGTTTCTAAAATCTAAAGAGTAGATTTAAATCATTAAGACCAATCACAATTATTTAGCAACTGGTAAATTTTAGTTCTAACTCAAAAGAATCCTTGAGTCTAGAAAATACTCTTGTGAGCAGTGGTATAGCAATGGGACAGAACTTATGTCCCCCAGGAAAAGCCATATTCTTTAATGTAGTCTTGTGGGGGCAGACCTATTAGTGTTGATTAGGTTGTAGTCTTTAGATGAGGTTGTTTCCATGTAGATGTGCCCACCCTGTGGGTAATACCTTTGATTAGATATTTCCATGGAGGTGTGGCCCCGCCCATTCAGCCTAGGTCTTGATTAGTTTACTGGAGCCCTGTAAGGGCTCAGACAGAGGAGCTCAGTGTGGCAGCTGAAAGAGACATTTTGGAGGTGGCCTGGAAAGCAGACTTTTGCTAACCCAGAGTTTGCTCCAGGGACACTAAGAGAGATGAAACCCAGGGTTTGCCCCAGGATATGCTAAGACAGATCCTCCAGGCGCTTAGAGAGAAAGTCTTGAGAGAAAGCCATTTTGAAACCAGAACCCTGGAGCAGACCCCAGCCACGTGCCTTCCCAGCTGACAGAGATTTTCCCAATGCCATTGGCCATCCTTCAGTGAAGGTACCCTGTTGTTGATTCCTTAGTTTGGACATTTTTATGGTCTTAGGACCATAACTTTCTAACCAAATAAATCCCCTTTATAAAAGCCAATCCATTTCTGTTATTTTGCACAATGGCAGCACTTGCAAACTGGAACAAGGTATTAAATTGTACTTAACTTGATTCTAGATGTTACAGATCCAAATTTAATTTTTATTTAAGCCATTTTATGAATGACAGACATTACTCTACAGTGCAGACTTCTGGTACTTTTACCCAGTGTGGAAAATTCTAGTCAATCATCAGTTATTTTCATCCATAACATTACCTCCTTCTCTGACTATGCAAACAAAATTTTTACTCAAGAAAGGCAACTGATGTAATAGCAATGAGTACTACAAGCATTCAGACTGTGCCCTCTGAAACGATTTACCATTTAAAAGAAATAGGTCTTCTTGGAAAAATGACTACTTCCAGGTCAGGGGCAGGAAATGGTTAGGATGAGTCTAAGAGTATGTTGTTGGACCAGAAAACAAGGAAACCAGAGACTGCTGGGATGGTGCCAAGAAGACTCAGAGCCAACCTGAACAGATTTCAACTGGCAAAAGATGAGACAATTTGAAAATCAAAAAGAATATTCAGAGTGACTTGAAATGCATTAAATGTACTAAAATTCCATGAATTTACAATAATACTGGAAAATTAGTAACCTTTGGAAAATACTAGGGACCCAACTCAATATTCTGAAAACTGGTAAAAGGGAAGAATCAAGTATTATTCCTGCATTTCATTTGCAATTTGTAAGTCAGGCTGTACCAAGTAATTGATGAGGGAAATGTCTTCACTGAAATAAATGATGATGAAATGATAAACTTAGATCATCAGCACTTTTAAACCCTTAAATTAAATACTGAATTGGACAACGATCATCAATTGCAGTCAAAACCATTAACGGAAAAGCTCATGAAACTTACACATAAGTAAATCAGGATCTTTTGCAAAGGAAAAGAAGAGAAGGAACTTATAGATTAAAAGAAACCTAAGAAATATATCAAACAAATGCAATATGGGACCCTATTTTGGTTCTGATTTGAACAAACCAGTGAAATTTTATTAGTATTAGGGAATTTTTGTTTAATTTTTCAAGTATGTTACTGGTATAGTGATTATATATTTTTAAAACAGTCCTTATCTTTTAGAGATACATGCTGATGAGTTGGTAGATAAAATGATGTGAAATCTGGGATTTGCTTCAAAACTATCCAAGGGAGAGAGAAGTAGGTAGGGATTTAGAAGATTTTCATATGTTGGTAATTGTTGAAGCTGGGTGATAGTGTTCATTGCAATGTTTTCTCTACATCTGAATATGTTGGTGTGCCACTTCAATGTATTTGTGTCCCCCAAAATGCCATTATCTTTGATGCAGTCTTGTGTGGGCAGACGTATGAGTGTTGATTAGATTTTGGAATCCTTTGGGTGTTTCCATGGAGATGTGATTCAATCAACTGTGGACAAGACCTTTGGTTGGATAATTTCAATGGAGGTGTTACCCCACCCATTCAGGGTGGGTCTGAATTAAATTACAGGAGCACCATATGAGCTCAGACAGAAGGAGCAAGCTTGCTACAGCCAAGAGGGACACTTTGAGGAACACAGTGGAAATGAGAGAGGAGCTTCAGCTTACAGAGACATTTTGGAGATGGCCTTTGAAAGCAAACTTGCTCTGGAGAAGCTAAGAGAGAACAAACACCCCAAGAGCAACTAAGAGTGACATTTTGAAGAGGAGCTGCAGCCTAGAGAGGAACATCCTGGGAGAAAGCCATTTGAAAGCAGAACTCTGGAGCAGATGCCAACCACGTGTCTTCCCAGCTAACAGAGGTTTTCTGGATGCCATTGGCGATCCTCCAGTGAAGGTACCCAATTGTTGATGTGTTACCTTGGACACTTTGTTACCTGAAGACTGTAACTGTGTAACCAAATAAACCCCCTTTTATAAAAGCCAATCCATTTCTGGTGCTTTGCATTCTGGCAGCATTAGCAAACTAGAACAGTTGGTAATTTCTCATTATTTAGAACTTATTTTTCTTGTTCCATAGAGTGTGCTCACTTGAAATATGTAACATTTGCATTTGCTCCTAAAGGGTGGTTATGTTAGAACAGGAAAAGAATTAACATATATAGTTAGCTCTTTTCTTTAAGGGAGAATATATGTGTGATTATGTGTGAATATTTGTGCTCAGAGAGAGAAACAGACAAGTTTATTCTAAAATCAACATAACTTGAGTTTATCATCTCTAAGGCCGAGATAAGTGTGACTGCGGTGTAACTCCAGTTGCCCTTCAGGGTCTTCTTTCAAAGGAAAAGTCAAATGGTTTCTATCACCCACAGTATAGATGACGCTGATTTGCACAGTGCCTGTGACCATTTCCTGTGCTGCCAAATAATCGTGTTCAGCACTTGCCTCTTCTACCATCCGCTGCAACTAGAGATGTTTCGTGTAGCTGACAAAATTTAAATGAGAGGCAGAGTTTTTCCTGCTTTTATTCTTCCTTTAGAAATGATAAGTGAACTCTAAAATCTTGGAATAATTTGGAATGTTTTTGTTCAAAAGGTCACTGCCAAACTTTTATTTCCCATTTGCAGATTCATTGCTTTTTGAATCAAATGAAAGTGGTGAGTAAAAATGATATATAATAAAGGAAGCACTACTGTGTATAGAGGTGTAAATTGCTGTCACCTTTTCTTTTTCCAACCATTATTTGATCATTGCCTTCTGAGGACTGAATTTGTTTCTGTTATGTCCTTTGCCCTTGAGAATGTAGCACCCAGAGAAAACTGCACCCTCCCTCCCCCACTTGGAAGAATGCTGACAAATTGATGTTATTATGCAATTTGCACTAACCAGGCACGCATTAGAACAGCAGCTATGCAGAAATAATTTAGCAACTGAGACCACACAGGAGAGTTTCCTTGGAGATGTATGGATGTGCCATAATGCTTTCATGTCACATGAGGGAGTCCTTCTGTAAACACTATGGAAAAATCCATAAACGATCTTTTGATTCCCATCTTCACCCCAAATAACCCTGCCTTGAGATTTGAGCCTAGATGGCAATAACTAAACCAAACCTCATGTCATTATACTCTTAACTATATAATGGCAGCTAGTACATACTACATTCTTCCCATGCATAGATCTAATGCTTTATATACATTAACACATTTAATCTTCACAACAATCCCATGATGAGGTATTGTTTATTACTGCAGGTGTATATGTCATATGAGGAAATAGTGGTATAGAAAGTAAGTAAACTGTCCCAAAGCCCACAAGCTAGATGGTGGTAGAACCAGGATTTGATCCAGGCAATTTGAGCTGAGCTCTGCACTTTTAGTTTCTACTCCGTACTACCTCTTTGAGGATGAATGGATTATTACTATCAACTAAAGAAAGGGGAAGTTAAAAACTTAACTAATTACCGAAAATTATTAGTTTTATTATTATTTAAAATGTGTTCATACATCATTATTTAAATCCATCTCCATTCACATACTGCCCTGAAAAAAAATGACACCAGCTACAATTGCATTCTACCTAGTGTGTGTCTGAATTTTCTTGCTATGAGAATGAAGAATTTATTTTAAGATATATTCCAGATGTTGAACTTAATGACTATAAGACTAATACAGGATGCTACAGATTTTGCTTTATCATATAGATTTGAATGTCATCTCATTTTTTGTTTTTGAAATTTTTCCAAGATTAACTACTGATCTTGCTGATGCTAGTTCCAGAACAGATGATGCCAATGATATTGGCATTTCCAGTATTGCATTGGCAGCCTTGTGCTGTTAATGTTTTGTTTCCTTAAATATAATAAGGTGTGATAAAGTAACTTCTAAAGAAATTACCTATAAAAATGGCTACAACTTAGAATCCAGTTAAAATATTCCATTGGGTAATCACAGAAATTGATTCTCTGCTCTTAATTTAGTTTTGCAGGAAAGTTCAGTCTTGCTGAAAATGTGTGAATACACTTATATAACACATTTATATTTGTATAGAATTACTGCTACTGCAGAATTATTTTAAAATAGTTTATTGTTTTAAGTTCATTTCAGGGATTTTTTTTTCCCAAAAACCAACTTCTAGGCAAGTTAGTATATATTTACCTATATATATTAATATATATATATTATTTCTACAATGTATCACACTAAAACACACATATTTAGTGTGTTGTGCCTGAAGCCACTCAAAATCGTTAGTCATCTGGGACATATTCATTTTAGTGCATTATTTACCAGAATATTCAACCATAGTCTAATAAAATAAAAAAATAACTTTTACAATTAAATTATCGTCAGCACCATAACCAGAGAGTAAAGTCACGTTGTAGTGATCCGTTTTGACAAATTAATTTTCCACAGATAATCTGAGCAAATAATGGAACTTAAATCTAACCACTAAATCCAAGATCAGCCTTGGAAAGTGTAACAATATGACTGTTGAGATGAGTGCTACAAATCCTTTAATGGAAAAAACAAACAAACAAACAAAAAACAAATAAATAAAAACCCATGATGAACATAGTTACAAGTTTTCAAATATTTCAAATGGCATTTATCAAAGTCCCAAACTGGATTATTCAAAAATAAAGCTCTGCCAAGTAGTTCGAACCTTGTTGGGTTTTTCAGATATTATTCTCTGTGGTTTACCCTTAAGATATAACAACTTTCTTCTCCCACATTTGTCTCACAACTTCTTGGTTGCTTGGATCTGGCACTGTGGGTTGACCTGGAGTATCAAAGTGTTTTCCAGAGTAGCGCTGATACTGTTTGCCATGCGTGCTCTTCTGTCCTTTACTTTGATTTGTTTGAGGTAACAGATTACTCATAAAACTCTGCCTAAATGTCCTGACTAGAAGAGAATCGTGGTGGATTACAGAGATACTTGTCAAGGTATCTGGGTGCCCTCAACTCAGAGAACTGAAGTAAGCTGGCCTTTCAGAACACTTGAAAATAGCCTCAATTTTTTTGTCTTGGGCAGTTGATTAGAGAATAACAACTCCAAAACTGTCAGCAACAGATTCAATTAGCTATTTCTGTTTGTTCTTCAACCTGAACAACCTCAGCACATATTGGCGACAACAGCAAATAATTACTTGTGAACGTAGCGTCTTTAGTTTGTCGGCATTTTATTAACAGCAGGAATTATGAGAACCACTTAAATAACTAAGAAGGGCTTTGGACTCACATGTTTAGCCCCATTGCATTTTTGCAGCAAAGCATCAACATGTTTAATTTTTTTCATTAATTATATCTCATACCCACATTTTGGAAATAAGCTTCTGGCCCCTTCTCTCAGCCCATATCCTCATCTCTGGCAACCCCATGCCCTTCATTTCTCACTGAGGACATCCTGAGTTGTGGGATCTACCTCTGTTTATACAGAATTAGTGAGAAACCGGATTCCTCAGCACAAAGCCATCTCTATTTGAAAAGTCCTGGCTTGCAGTCAGCGCTGGGGCTTAAAGGCAGTGACAGGAGGTGATCCTAGCTAGCCAGATGGGGATTATCGTCCCCAGGGTCAGGCTCAGATAGGGATTTGGAGCCCAGGGATCATGCACAAATGGGAGATTGGGGATAGACTAATCCCAGAGTGACAAAAAGCCCACTCCTCATTGGGACAGTGTGATTCTGATCTTGGGCAAAAGGATGTGGTCAGTTTTTTAGAAACTTGTTAAATAGATGGTCAGAAAAGAGGAATGCAGTGAGAGAATGAGCAGAAGCTGAGTTGGAGCATAGCCATAACTTTCTTCTCCCATTTCTTGTGTACAGATAACAGAAACTTAAAATTAACCGTTTTTGTACAAATCTGCTCTCTCAGAGGGGTCAGTAGAGTATACACTAGTTACTCGGAAAAGCACTGTTTAACAATAGATATTATTCAGGTAGTCATATATCTATTAGGAAAACATTACAGAGTCCACTTATGGATAGATCTGGAAAGGAGAGGTTTCATTTAAGATTTGCTTTTGAGATGGGAATATAGGTCACTGATAAAAGCACGTTATACGTAATGTGATGTTGTTGCTGGTGGATTTGGGCACTCCCTCCCCTCCCCACCTCCACACACTCACCACCCCTACCTTTTCCCATAGATTTCAAGAGTTTTGTTACTGTTCACTACAGGAAGCACCTAAGAATAGACTTGCTGCTCTGAGCAGATTCTATCTTGGAACATGATGGATGGAGAACAGCCAAGAACATTGTACCAAATAGGTGCCCAGTTGGGCTTTTCAATATTATGTATTTCACAGGGCACAGCAGCACCAGCAGGCATTGGCATTGGAAAAACGCATTGCCCAGTTCTGTTTGAAAGCTCCCTGTCATTTCAGAAGCACTTGAAGATGGGCGTGCACTGGGCTTTGCTGCTGCACTTGCAGGGACTATTTATAGGAGTTCAAGACTTGTACTTGTATTGCCCTTTTTATCTGAGGAAAAAAAAAGATTCAAAAGCTTTCTTGTTCAAAAACAGTACCAATCAAACCAAACTGCAATAATCTATCAACATGACATCACACGTGTTAAAACTTTAGTCCGGAGAGCTTAATTGTATTGCTTTGAAGGCAAGATGCTTCCTCAATGTGCACAAGATATTTACGATTCATATTGAATGAACATGGTGAATGCTGAGTTCCCACCCAGTCTGGGAAACAGCCAGCCCCGCTATAATGCTGGGGCATTGTATTATTCTGAAGAGTAGGCTATCATATACCCCCAGACATTCTCAGTCACATGAATAAGGAGTTTTTTTGAATTTTGCTAGTTTTAAATACTATACTGAAAAAATAGGTCCAATTATTTTGGTGAACATGATGTCAAAAACTTATTGTATATTTTCTTTAGCAATCTAATGTCCTCCGAAGATTTTAGTATGTTCTGATTTCTTTTGTATCTGCTAGTTTGGGGGTGCTGGGCACCTGGTGGCCATTTGGCTCTGCTCTTTGCCCTGGATCTTGATGGAAAACTTGAGATGCTTTGCATTGGGAGAACTGCCTGAGGAGATGTGTGTTTGTATGGGGCACCTCTTCTCTATGGGCCTTAATGGCATAAATGTGCAAGCCAAGGAATCAGAAGGGCTGAAGGGAAGGAAAATATTCTTAAAAGGGGAGCGCACATATGACTAACTCTGACGGAGAATAGTCAGCCTGCTTCAGGGTATTCGGGGTGTCTTTTGTAAGGTCTCTTTCTGTCATACAATCTTCTACTTCCTGTCTGGAATAGGATGTTCTCCAGTCCAAGAATTTTAGAGGTTAAAACTGAAGTTAAAAAAAATTATTATCTTTTACCACAACAATGGGAAATGTCTTCAAAATAATACCGTGAAGTGTTTTGCCTAGGATTTGAAGGGAAATAATTTCTTTTTCTTTTTACTATTGTTTGCTGATTTTCAAAGCTGAAAGTTTGGAATTTTGACAGGATGCTCTAGGCTAAAAATGAGCTGTGTAAGCAGGAAACACGAGTGTGCCTTGCTCTGAGATACCACTGGCTACCAAGGGAGTTGACATTGCAGATGTTTTTATAAACATGCACAGAGGTGAGGGTGAAGATTAAATTTAGTCAAGTAAATCATCATTTCTAAAAATGATTCAGCTTAATCGTATTACCATTTCCCAATTTTCTTTTTTCCTGTTGTATTATATATTTTCTTCTCTGTTGTTTGTATGTGCTTTGTAAGCCCTCTCATACCTTTTCTGGAAGGCATCTCAGTTTGAACAAATCATGCATAAAATACCCTCCTCTACCACCACCATCTTGCAGTGGTGTGGAACATTTGTTACAACCGTTGTTAGCACTTTTTTATAATTATACTATTTTTTAACAATAGTTATATGTGTTACAATTGATGAAAGATTATTAAAATAGTATTAGCTATTGTCTATAGTTTACATTAGGTTTATTTTTCCCGATGTACCTCCCTATTATTAACACCTTGTATTAGTGTCATAATTTGTTTTAATTCATGAAAGAACATTCTTATACTTGTACAATTAACTACTGTCCTTTGTCTACAATAGGGTTCACTATGTTATACAGTTCTGTGTTTTATCCCTCAACTTTTATTCTAGTAACATAAATATCCCAAAGTTTCCCCTTTTAACCACCTCACCCATACAGCTCAGTGCTGTTGACTGTACTCAAAATAATGTGTGGCTGAATTCACTAAGACCATTTTAATTTTTTTGACAATTAAGCACCAACACTCTACACAAATATACTCTACACATGCATATTATTGACCTTCACAAAGACAGAGGTTGTGAGAGTTACAAAGAAGGAAATAGGCTTGTCTTTTGAAAATGAATCTGATTTCATTTTTCCCATCAACCTCATTCCCACCTGTTCCTCAAAAACTCTTTTTAATGAAGTGAGGTCAGCTCCCTACACCATAGTAGTTCGGGCTTCTTCACATTTCTTGATCCTTTCACTTCCTCCCGTCACACTCACTGCATCCTCTGCAGATCCCCTTGTCATGGTCAAAGCTCTCTTACCCTGCTCCAACCTGCAGGGCTCTCTTGTTCTTCTGAAGGTCTGCTGCGTTTAGATGTTGACCTATCTGCCCTAGCTGTTAGCAGTATTTCTTCCTTAGATAATAAGATTTTGCTACTTTCTTCAACTTTCTTCTACATCTTATGCTTCTCAGATCAAAGTACCTGCTAAGTATCTAAAAGGAATCTAACGATTTCAGTTAGCTGAGAACTAATATAAGAGTTGGTTTTATAATACACTTTTGGAGAAATTCTCTAAAGTTTTTAATTTCTTCAGTGAGATGATGAATCCAGTTTTTTTTTCCTGAAAATAGAAAGAGGAAGAATGATAAATCAAAACAATTGCTATGTGTATTTGTCCTGCACAGAGTTACAGTTCTTGCCTTCTCACTGAAGCATGCATTCATTTTTGTTCCTTCTCTGTTTATATAGCTTTGATTGAGCATGACACAAGGGAAATTTTATATCAAAATGACATAATTAGAAGATAAGATATTCTCACTATTAAATACATAAATTATTTGAAGAACTGATATCTCAGTTTTCTATTCCTATGTAACAGTGCGCCCCAAAATTTAGTAATTTAAAGCAGTAGCCATTTACTTGCTCATGTTTCTGCAATTTGTGGTGATCTCAGCTGGTCAGGTCTTCTGCTGAGCTTATCTGGCTCATACTCATGCAGCTTCAATCATCTAGAGGTTCAACTGGAGTCAGATCCCCCAAGACTGTCTCATTCACATGTGTGACAGTGGAGACTGTCTGCAGAGGTTTCGGTTCTCCTCCACATGGCCAATCCAGCAAGATAAGCCAGGTGTTAGGGCAGTGCTGACAGTCTAAGAGGGTGAGAGCTGGAGTTTCATGCCTCTTGAGGTACAGGCTCAGAAGTCACCTCCATCACGTCCTTCACAATCTGGTTTTTCAAGGCAAGCCAGCTGCATTTCAAGACTCCCTTGCAGCAAATAATTTATGTCCATGCTTAATCTAATGTAATCATCTTAATTTTTGCAGAATTCATTGAATTTGCAGTAGATATGCAAATAAGAGAAATAACATTTTCATGTTGCATTAGTAAAAATTAAGGAAACAAGACCCTGGTGTCATTTTTAAGTCTCCAGCAAGATTCATTCACAAACTGTGGCCCTTGATAGTTAAAAGAAAATTGAAGTTACAGTGCTGTTTTCCATTTTCGCTTATATTTACCATCATCTGTCTCCACCTAAACCTCATAGACTAAATATTGATCTTTTTAGAACGCTACCAGTTTCTATAACATATTGAAAGGAGAAATAGTTTCAGGATATGTTGAATGTGCTATTAACTGAAGCCATGACTTTGAGCCCAAAGTAAAACCTATCAAAAAAGTAAATGACACATTTAAATGGAAAATTTAACAATTGTTTGGGTAATGAAGATGGCTTTCTTTTGCTTCTGTTTTTTTAATTTAAAATTTGAACCCAAAATTCAAATAAGTTTCCAAAAAGTTTTCACACTAGCAACAGGTGACCATTGAATGCGTTTCATCATCACTTCTTATAGTATTTTAGATGTTCTTTCAGTATATACTTTTGTAAAATAGTTAAGCCTAAATATTCTTTAATCATTATAAAATTCATATTTTCTTACCGAGAAGAACCAATTACTATAAAAATCAATACAAAACTATCAACACCACATTTTCATGAAATGTGGCAGTGAGATGAAGGCATGGAAGAAACACTAGAGAATGAGCCTCATTATTTTAAATGGTAGCTGGCTGTTAGAAACACAGCATATATTAATTTGCTGGGAAGAGTTTTCCTCACCTCTGCCACAAAATCAACAGCATTCTGAATTACAAATTTAATACTTCAGATCAGATAAATAAAAAGTCAGTTTGAATCAGTAAAAACAAATCTGAATATTTCATCTTAAAAGTGAATAATTAGGAAGAATATTACCTTTTATTATACAATTTACTTTAGATCTACACAGCCCTCCTGGGAAAAGGTGTTACTATCTTCTTATTCAGGTGATAAAACTGAGCCTCAGCGTCATCTAGTAACTTGCTCCAGGTCCAGAGTTAGTAAATGACAGGCTAGGATTTTAGCTCACATGGAACTTTTCCAACCAAACCCTTATGCCTTATTTTAATTCACACTTTTTATGTGTTTATTTTTTTTTTTTTTTTTTTACCTTTCAAGGCTTTATCTACACTTTCCTGTTCTTCTTAAAATGCCTTTGCCTTTATTTGCATATGGCATAAAAATAGTTTGATGTCCCTCCAATCAGTTTCTTTATTCCTTGAATTTTGAGGAAGGAAATGGCAGCCTTAATAAACACCACATAAAAAGTATTTTGAGTGTCCAGAAATGACATATCCTTAAGAAAAAAACTGCTTTGGTGGGGGCAGCTGAACAAGTGATCCTGGATCTATTCTCCTGAAGTTTTTCTGTTCTCTCCTCATTTGGAGGGTAGGAGAGTCTCTTTGCTTTTAACCCTAATCCAGGCTACGATGGTTTCTTTCACAGACTTTCCTTTTTGTTTCTTCGTTAAAGGACTTTAAGTTTGATTTCTGTAAGGAGCAATCACCTGAAGGCTCGCTATTATAAAGTGAGCTAATGATAAAACCATCACATCAGCAGCTACTGCCACTAATATGTATTGAGTGCCTATCGCACTTTACAGCAGCTATCCTTTTTAATCCCATTAGACAGTCTGAAGGATCATCAAAGTTATGAAACTTGCTCAGGGTCACACAGAGCCCAGATTTGAGCCTCATATGTTTACCTCCTGCTTACCTTTTAGAAATAAGGTCAAAAGTGTCACCTTCCCTCAGTCTTCCTCTGCCAGCCCCATTTGAGTTTCCGTGTTGTGCAGAGATGGCCCCTCTCACTCTGCTCTCCTTGTTGGTGTGTTTGTCCTTCTCCTCCATTGTCTGGTGTCAATTTTCTGAGGTCAGGGGCCATTTCTCATTTGCATTTTAATTCCCAATGGCAAACACAGAGCCCAAGTTTTGTTACACCTGTTCCTTAATAATAAAACTATAGAAATCTTAAGTGATGTGGTCTTAATGGGGGAGACCCGAAACTAAGAGTCCTGGGAGCTGGTTCTGATCCTAGTAACATCTGACACTGATGGAGCCCTTCACATGTGAGCGAGTTGAGGCGTACAGGCTCAGAAACAGGTAGAAGAGCTAGTACGTGGCAGCTCGTAACCATCAGGATTTACTCCTTTTTTTTCCAGCTAGTCAGAACTCATGACTCAATTTTTCCCTGCCTCTGTGCCCTCAATTTAATGGCAAAAGTAATACCTCTTTCATTAAACATAGAAATTCATTGAGGAACTATATGTCCTGGGCACTATTTTAGGCACCTAGACTCTGGGGGTTCAGCATGGAACAAAAACTGACCTAGTCTATACCATCAAGAAACTTAAATTCTAATCGTGGGTACAGACAAAAAATAAATAAATAGGTAAAATATAGTATATTAGTAGATGATAAATACTATGGGAAAAATTAAGAAAAGGGAATACTTGCCTGTGGGGTGGGGGTGGCAACAGGGGAAACAGCAGATTGCAATTTTAGACAGTAAAGTCCAGGAGTGATTCACTCAGAAGGTAACAGTTGAGCAAAGATTAAGAAAAGATCTGTAGGTGTGGAGAGAAATGCCACTTGGGAGAAAAGATGATCCCAGCTGAGGGATTGCCAGGTGCAAATGCCCCGAGGCAAGAGCGTGAATGACTTATTTAAAAAAGAGCAAGGAGGCCGTTGTGCTGGAGGGCAGTCAGAAAGGGGAGATTTACAGAGACTGGTAAACACTGGGAGAGGACAGGTTGGAAGGGAGTGTTTGTTTTAGATGTTTTAACTTGAGATGCTGATTAAACGTTCGTTTGGAAATGAGAAAGAGGTGCAAAGATAGAGATTAGAATCTGGAGTACAAGGAAGACATCGGGGCTGGTATATACATGTGGAAGGCATCAGATCATAGAGAGTGTTTAAAACTGGGAACTCAGAGGGAAGGAAAGAAACAAACTTTTGGGGGATGTGCCCAGGAAGAGATGACATCTGAGCTGGATCCTGAAGAACTTGCATGAGCTCAAGAGGCAGATTTGGGGAAGAGACATTTCAGGCAAAGGGATTGGCTTTGTGCAGTGACGTTGAGTGATGAAAGGTTCGGAGTGTTGAGGAAGTAGGGAGTGGTAAGATGTGGCTGTATTGCAAGATATGGAGAAGGAGGAGAGGCTGTGGGAGAGAGGGTAGTGATGAGGTTAGAGAAACAGATTGAAGAGACAGATTGCTAATGTCTTTCTATGACATGATAAAGAATGTAGTCATTTTTCTACAACCAGATGAGAGCTATTGAAGATTTTTAAGGAGGAATGTGACATGATCAGATGCATCATTTAGAAAAGAACCTGGCAGTAAGGTGAAGGTTAAATTGGAGAGCAGAAGGACTTGAGACATACACCATAATAACTGTCACAATGTTGAAAATGGTGATCACAAAGATGTGCAAGTCAAGTGCTATGGAAAATTTATATGTACCTTTTCATGCTGAAAAACTTTCCTAAAAGGACAAATAGTGACCTATGCTTAAAATTACTTGTGTCATACTTTTTGTTAGAGCATAATCTGAAATGACTGTCTTCCTTTTCTTTAAAGCCTTTCTTATCTTGATAATTTTCCTTCTAAAGTCATAATCTACTTTAAAATGTGAGCGCACTGTAAATATTCCCATCTGCTGACACAGGGCTGGATCTCAGCTGTCCCACTAACTAATCATTTAACTTGGTTCCTAAACAAACCAATCCAACTTACATGTGATTAAACTCCCATTTTGATTTAATATATTGAGAAAGAAAGGTCATAATTCAGAAATGCCCTCATGTTCTCTGTCTTAGAAGAGCATCGCCCGTGTAATACTGATCAGAAAGCATCATTTCATTTTAGAAAAACACTGGTACTTTCTGCCCAAACATAGATTTTAATGGTTGCTAATGGGACTCCTCATAATTCAAATATGAGCTTATTCTTGGTATTGCTAGAGACTGAATGGAAAACCATATTTTTTGTGTGTTTCTACTCTGTGCCTGGTACTTGAACATGAATTTTCATTTGCTTTTCAAAACCCTGTTGTGATCTAGCTATAATTTTACATGTGAAAAAAAACCTGAAGCTCAGAGATTTAATAACTTGCCTAAGAAAAAACAGCTATCTTATACAAAATAATCATTACTTCCATTTTACCACTGCTTGACTTGTTACGGAAAAATGTACTTGATGTGTAGAGCAAAGTGTACATAGACAGGGAGAGAAATCCTATGAAAGTTGTTTCACATAGAAAGCTTTGAATAGTTTTATGAAGATTAATCCATCTCAAGAATAAACATCAATTTTCTTTCTTTCTAAGTGTTCCTTTCTATCCTTGGTCATGCTTTAGGTATAAGGGTGAAGGGTCATAAATTTATTTAAGTAAGGAGATTGTTTTTTCTCTGTTTGCCCTCCCAGATTTTAAAAGCCTCACTTAAAGGTTAGGCTTTATTACTCTAAATATTTCTATACATTGAAAAGATATTTGGTAACTTTTGATGATAATTGATGAAATTAAAAGAAAAATCCAAATGAACTCTGTATATTGTAAAAATATAAATTAGTGGAAATTTCCCACCTTACTATTGTACTTAAGTGTACTGTTGTTTCCTTAGCAAGGGACTCAATAAATATCATTCATTCCACAAATTTTTACTGAGCACCTATTATCTACCAGGCATTTTTCAGACAACTGGTTAGAGAACACTAAACAAAATACAAACAGTAATCCCTGCCTTTTGGGAACACACGTTCAGTTTAAGCTTGCTGTGTGTTCAACCAAAGATGTACATCAGCTTTACCCACAGAGCATTTAAAAGAGGACTTCCCATGAGAATCCTAGGATGTTTGTATGTTTTAAAAGCTTCACAGGAGATTCTGATTAGAACCCTGATTGAGAAACTTTTGTAGGAGGACATGGTGGCTGTTCATGTTATTCCTCCATTAAAACCATTCTCACTCCTCTTTTCATATCAAACATCTACCCTTTGGTCAAGCATGGTGAGTTATTTTCTGACAACACAGAACACAGAATTCTTGCTTTGAGAATATGTGGTTTGCTATGCATTTTGCACATACTAACAAAATGTGTTAAATCAATGTTTGTAAGTAGCATGATACTTTTAACCAATTAGAACCATTGTTTAAATGCTTAAAAGAACACCATCAAAGTAGGAATGTGGAAAGATCTGATTTTAATTTCAGTGTTTTTAAAAAGTGCACTAGCTTGCCAAGTGTTGGGTTATCTTAAACCACCACTCAGTAAGAAAGTGTATACCTTCTCGTTATCTGTACTAATTTAAGATATTGGATAGTAACTACATTTAAAAATTAATTTCCATTTTAAGAGTCATATTCCTCATTTTTAAATTTTGATTTTTAAAACATCAATTTTCTCTTATTATGAGGATATAGTTTTATTAGACCTTCTTTCTAATTCTAGTCTGACTGTTTCCCCTTTCACTGCAACTCTAGGGTGGGCTTTGCTCAGCTATTCTGGAAAGGGCTAAATCATAATGCTCTTTTTAATTTCATAGAATTTTTAAAACATACAGTGTTTTTCCATTAATGAAATGTTTAGACAGTGAGTAGTAAATTCTGTGCAGAAGTCACTTTCCAGGTCAGGAAATTTTTAAGAAGAGCTTAGTAACTGGAATTAATCTGCATATATCTTGCTTCATTTGCATTTCTTACCTCACTGTTAGGAAGGAAGGAAGGAAGAAATAGCCAGGGAATATATGATTAGTCCAAAATGAATGGATTTAATTCATTTGATAAATATAATTATTCTTCAAACACCAACTTCATTTTATACAAGGAACAATTTGTAGAAGACAAAGGAAGTTTATGTAAATTCTGGTGTGCCTTCTATTTTAAAGTTATCTCTTCTCTAGATTTGTGCAGTGCTGAGATTACTTGACCATCATATTGAGTGGGTGGCTTTACAGAGGGAAAATTTTTTCTGTGGAACACAAGGACTTTACTGGTAGCACAGTGAAAGCTATTTACATCTGTGAAAATGGGTGCTGAAATGAGCATCAGCTAAATACTCAGCAAAGATGACTTCTTCTCAAGATGCAGGGAGGGAAAACCTGGGGAAATGCGCAGTGAGGTAACCAGGAGCAAAGCCTCTTTGTGTTTCTCAAAAGTTCAGAAGGCCAAATACACATTTCTTTTTCTCCTCTAAAAGTTTGCTTTCTTTTTTTAGTAAAACTTGGGTTAGGCATTATTTGGTAAAGAAAGAGGAATCATTACGGGTAGTAAAACTTTTCCTTGTGGCCCTTGACAATTTTGCAGCAATGAACTTAAGTTGAATATTTTTCTCTTTTAAGAGATGGTTTATTCAGACCATTGTGCTTGGCTATAGTCTTCCAGATAAGCCCTAAAGTAGGAGAGCAGAAATATCCTCATTATCACACTGATCTTTGAAGTGCTCTGCAGGAAGTTCAGAGGGTAGCTTTGCATATTGCATGAGCATCTGAGCTTTGGGGTACAGGAGGCTCATTTTCACAAGGGCAGTTTAATCACTAACCAGAATTTCTATATTTGGTTAAATAAAAGTTTCTGTTTTAAACAAATTAAAAGTTAGGTATGAGTATCCCAATCTCAGACTATAAAATAGTCCATTTTGGGTATTGAAGAAGTTACATGACTCTTGATTTCTAACCAGATTGTGAATAAGATAACCTAGGATACTTCATAACATATTTAAGAAGCACTTATTCAAAGACTGATTTTTTTAATGGGGGTAGTACTTGTCCTGTTACATCAAATTTTATCTTAAAGAGCACCCATTCTGGAATGCCTTCTCCTACCACTCTCTTCTGAGCACCCCCTTTCCTAACGTAATGACCTCTACATACCTTCAACCTTGCACCTGTAACTCAGCATTGGAGCTTGCAACTTCCTTGATGAGCACAGGATTTAGTAAATGTGTGAGGAATGATAGCGGAAGAATGATAGATGAATATAAATATATAATGCACTTGGAAGAAAGTACATGAAATTATATAACAATTAAATGAAAAAAAGCATACATGGGATCTGATGAGCAAATACTCTAGGGTACCGTCAAATGTATTTTTGCAATTTGTAAGTTTCTTTCTCTGCCAACTTGTCTTGCTTCCACCGTTCAATCAACTCTTCAAATTCCATCTCCATGTGAAGACTTCTCATTCAAGGAATATATTACCACCCCTGAACATGTTCTTCTTACCAATCACCCCCGATGGATCCTTTCATCTTATCCTTAATGAAGAATAAAGGGACCCTTTAAAGATTTCTTACTAACATCAAGATGTATTATTTTCTTTGATTATCCCTTGAAGGGATGTTCATCGAAGCGATATTCATTGCTACCTCCAAAATGCATATTTTGTGTTGTGCTAGGAGAAAACCAGGGATAAGGTTTCTGGGATAAAGGTGCCAACCACCCAGTAACTTTCTGCGATTTAACCCACATCAGTTATCGCGAACTGACTTGTACTGCTAAGCACAAGTGGACATTGATCATCTAAATGAAGTTCATATTATTTTGGAAGTCTTATGAACCTTTTTACTCATAACATTGTTTCTTTTAGATCCTGGACCTGTGGGCCACTGCTCATTTATGTAACTTGCTAATGTAATGCCAGAGAAGCAAAGAGTGATCAAGTCAGAACAAAATTCATAGACACTCAGTCAGACTGACTGGGTTTATCATCTCAGTTTCACCAAGTTATTCAAGGATCTTCAATTTCCTTTTCTACAAAACGAGGATAACAAGGGGTTCTACCTGATTGAGTGTGTGGTGATTAAACAGGATGATACAGGTAAAGTGCTTAGCATTGGGTCTAACATAGATTAAACTTTTTTAAAAATGGGACTTACAATAATATGAATATATGATTGGTTTAAAGATATTTGAGAAGACACAAAATAGAATTAATTTCCTAAGGAGTTCATCAGGACTATGTATTATATAGGTAATGCCAAGCTGCTCTAATGAAATATGCCCAGTAGCTCAGTGGCTTAAGGAATACAGATGTTTGTGTATTGTTTGCTGAAAACTCCAAACCAGTGAGTGCTACCCTATACCATCATCTTCAAGGTCTCTGGTTAATATCATTCCAGCCCAGGAGAAGGAGGAAAGAACATGGAAGTGCAGATGTGGGGGATTTGGGGGTCAGTAATGAAAGTAGCTACTGTCATATATGCTCATATTGCACTGGGGAAAACAGATCTGTGAATCCGAGGCATACGTGTGCCATGTGCACGGTAGTCACAAAGCTTTAGACAACTCAAAGGAAAACTGGGCAGTTGAGTATAGCAGGCAGCCATTTGCCAGCCACAGTTCTTTTTCTATGGAAGAAGAGGAGACTGAACTTTCTTTGGCCATCAGCCATCTAAGAGTGATTGCCAGAACCTGCACAGACCTTAGGAAAATTGCCTACTTTTAGAGTTTTTAAGTCAAGCCTGTCTACAGTTGAGAGTTCTGTGATTTTCCTTTTATTAAATGAGAGAATGGGAATAAACAATTTCTAAGATTGCTTCCAGTGGATAATACTGAGTTGTTAGCAAAATACCACCTGGGTTAAATATTGTTCCCAATTGAAAAATTGCCTACAAATGTGTAGGGTAAGTACTATGTGGATTTTGTTTCTGTTTCCATTTACAAATGAGAATAATAGTAAAACAAATTATAACAATTGCCAAATTTATTCATTCCAACATTTTTAAAAACAGATTTCCTAAGCTGTTTTTTAAAAATAATAATACCTATGCATGTTTATTAAATATGATATTTATTCCTTTTTACTATTTTTCCAGTAAGCATAGCTAGTGTGGAGTTAAAATCAGAAATCAAGTTTAGCCTCTTCATGTCTTGGTAAAGAGAATATGAAGTTTTGAGATATACATCATTTTATTGATATTTAAGTATATTTAGATTTAAGGATATACATGATATTTTTTCCTCTTTTGGACACCATAGTATTTGCTTGGAAGAACTACTTTGATAAACAGAGCACAGGATTAGAATAATTTATATTCTTTCTGAAATTTACTGCAGTGAGGTTACACACTCCCAAAGAGATTATCACCTGGGTGGACTTCGGGTCAAAAATACATAAAAGTCGTTGTAGCTCCCTGTGGATAGATATAGTAAGTCCTCATACTTTGTTGAATTACTAAATAAATGCAGGCAAAAATCAATATCAGGGGACCTCAGCTGACTATTGGGTTATATAAGCAAGCTGCAGGTTGGGAGTGTTATTTAGCAAATGACTGTAGTTGCTAAAAAGACAACAGTGGGTATTTCCCAAGATAGATTTTTTTGAAAGTCATTTTTAGACAGAGTAAGAAAAGTAACTCAATAAAGGCAGATAATTCCCCCTGTTTATCTTTGAACATCTTAAATCATATGTGCCAGAGACCATTTCTGTTGGGTTTTAAGAGGTATTCGATGGTAGGTAGAGACTTGGCTGTGTTCATTCAGTTACTTACTTGTTTTTTCAGTATCTGTTTAGGCCAGTTGCTGTGCTTAGCACTGGGATTACAGTAGCCAACAAAAGGGGCAAGGACCTTGCCCTCATGAGACCTATAGTTTTGTGGGCAAATCCTGACAGTTCACTAGTAATTAAGTATATACAGTCTATGTAATATAAAGGCTCCAAGGAAATTTCTTTCAATTGTGGTGGTTGTTAAAAAGAATATATCTACAATGACTACAATTATAAAGTATAAATATTTGTGCTCCACATGAACAAATAATTTAGAACCTAAACATCTTCTATATATTGACTCAGCAACTATTGAATGGGATTTCCATTAGTGCTGGCCTCACTTTAACATATCTGCTTTTGTTGGGGGGCTGGTGGTAGTGGTGGCAGTGGTGGTTTCCACAGACATTTTACAGCTGTGTCTAAAATAATTCTCATTTGGGGGCAGAACCACCCTCCAGGAGGAATGGAAATATGTTGGGGCATTTTCTGTTCTCAGAGTAAGTGGCGACGCCTGAGCAAGGGCCAGGATTCCCAAATGCCCTAGTGGACAAGACAGCTGAGTACCAGGGAGAATTATTCTACCCAAAGTATAACTAGCTCCCTGTTGAGAAGCACTGGCTGGGAGAACTCGTTATTTTTTATTTTTTTTTTTTTCTCCTTTCTGTTTTGAAGATCTGCTTTAGACATCTGTCTCAGGCCAAGCATTTTAAAAGGCAATCCATTCACACATTGGTGCATGGAAGAGAGAGCTATCCCAGAATCTGTGAACTGGTGCTATATTCCTAGGAGGGTCATGATCCCTGTGTTAAGCCTACCCAGAGGACAGTGAGGAATGAAATCCTTCAACCCATAAGTGCATTAGGCTACTCCTCCAGAGGCCGTAAGAGGCACAAAGTAGGATGGAAGATTTCCTTTCATAATTTATCTGATTGTGGAAAAAAATACCCAATCTAATTCTCATGCTCAGATCACTAAAGATTTTCAAATGTACAGACCCAAGGCTATCCTATCCTGTCTTAAAAGGATTATGGATTGGATTAAGGGACTTTTCAGTTCCATCAAAGCTTACAGGAGCTTTCCTATTTTATTGAGGTAGAATTCTCTTTAATTTTAATGAGATTTATACTTTCTTTGTTCTCTTAAAACTGAATCGAAAGCATGGCCTTATCAATGCTTCTTTTACCCAAGTTAAGTGTTTTAGAGGACTCTACCCTCTGTTTTGTTTTGTTTTTTTACAGGAAATCTGCCCAAAACCACTTGGGATGCTATGATAAACATTCTGAGAGATTTCATTTACCTTAAACAAGTCAGGCAACCCCCAGGCTAAATTTTGTAAGGCATTGTGTTTTATTTTAGTAACACAATAAAACCTCACTTATCAGGAAGTGACTTATCTGTGAACCTCAAATATCTAGGGCATAGTAAACCCCAAGCAACAAAGTTCCTAATTTTTATGCCAAGAACAGAAAACCTTCCCAGGTTCTTCTCAGAGTCAGTCAATTTCTTTTCATTACATACACACAAATTCTAGGAAGCTTAGTTATTTGGTTCTTTACCTCACAGCAGTATGGACGAAGAACAGCTAGAGACATGGTTAGTTCAGGTTGATCACAGGAGCAGGAGACTGCATGTAGCCTAGCAAGAAGATTGAAAAAAAAAAAGGTACTGAACATTTATTTGAAAACAATAAAGCTCCAAAACCGCAATCATCTGGGAGCAGGTTGGTACGTTGTGAGGGACTATCCAATATGGTAGACCCTGAGGGACTACTGATTTCCAGCCAAATACAGTCAGTGATGAGCAAGATAACCACACTGTAAGAAATGAGGGAAATTTGTAGCACATTTTGCAAGGTTTCCCTCAAATCTGTAATTATTTTAAGTTTTGTTAATTATAAGATGAAGATATAATTGTCTGGGGAAAAGAATCACTTATCTAGAAAAGCTCATTCACTGATAAAACTAGATGAGAGAGGCAATTGTATGTGGAATTCAGTTCAGAAATCCAGGTTTGTAAGTCAGAACTGTTCAAAACAGAAAACAGCAAGTTCTGTATATTCTTGTACTCTCCAAAAAATGCAAGGGCCTATCTGTCTTACAGACATCGTTGTACTGTAGTTCACTTGATGTTCCTTGTGTGCATTTGGGTACAGTAATGACTCAATCTCACTAAAACATACATAGTCAGACTGGTTCATGCATTTATGGCCATTATTTCCCAATACTCATTAAAATGGAAGGAGCCTCTCCTACTCACTTTGCATTACTATACATAAAGAGGATTGAGAAATCAGGCTAAAACCAAATACTACCAAAATGAGAACTATTCTCTTACATAATATTTAGAATGTATTTGAAATTTTTTTTATATTTTTAAAATAACTCTTAGTTTAATATAATTGCATTTGTATTTGTGCAGTAGGCCTCTGCTTATAAATGTGAGAGGGAATAATCATCGCTGATAGCGTGAAATGCATTAGCACGAAAATGCTTGTATATTCTGGACAACTATTGTTCTAATCCCCCAAATCTGATGAGGAAGAAAAGAGTTAACTGAAATAATGATAAGCAAGGGGTGCCCTGAGGGAATGAACTGGGTGCTAGGAAAGCAAAACATAGTAGGAGATAGGGGCTGACTGTTTTCTCTCCGAAGTTTTTAGTGATAGAATCATCCAGTTGCAACTAAAATTTTGATGCCCAAAGTGGGCAATGTAGATAAACTCTTTTCCTTACCCAAGGCCACCATTTTTTGCCTTACTCTTTCCTGAGTTTGGTACATGGTATTTCTGCCCTTTACTGCAGAGAGATAAATTTTTGAGACTGTTTATATGTGATTTATGAGGCAATTCTGAGATGTAGGTTATCATTGGCATTTTTCAGCATTAAACAAGTGACTTATAATCATTAAAGAGTATTATAATTATACATAGTCTACTGAATGGAATCTAAAAATAGACCATATGTCTTATTGTCTCCTATTTCTCATTGGAGAATAAAATTTACCATTTTTCTCTCACATGAGGATATTGTAAATATTATTTGTAATGGAATTTGAGAATTTCAAAATAAAGATGCTATATATTTTCAATTTAAAAATCAATAGTTACAATTTTTAATGTACCTCCCTCATCTATGAAAGTGTCAAAGTAATATTTATCCCAAATTTCATCTAGTTGTTAAATCAAGGCATAAGATACTGAAAGTTCCAGTGTTTATATTTCTTCTCTTTTCCTGTTTTATTAATGAATTTATATTGGGTCTCCATTAAATATATAAACCTATTTTAAAATAGCTCTGAAGGAAGACATCATTATTAAGAATGTCTGAATGGTAGCTGCGAAAGTAATTTTTATGTACTTGCCAGTGGCTCCATAAAGTAGAAGTTCAATAGAAGCAATCCATTTTAATCCCTTGCTTTCTTACTCCTCTGTTCAATAAACATTTGGTAAATGAAAGTTGAATGTTAATGCATTCTGCCCATCTCATGAAATAGACAAAAGGAAGCAGGTACCTTAATAACAGCAGTGGTAACTTAAGCACTTAATCCTGGTGGTATAGAGATGTTTAAATGCAACTCACTCTTCCTGAATAACTCTAGGTCAAAGCAGTCAGTCACTTTCAAACACCTTATGTACAGTTAATAAATCCAAGTTAATATGTAGAATTAAATAATTCCAAGCACTGCCCAACAAAGTTGTGCTAGATCTTAGCAGTTTGCTGTAGAAATAATAATTGATACTGGCTTATCACTTTGAGTATCCTACACAACTGTCTTTGACTTGCTATGGACTGTCCAGTTACCATGGAAACTGCCCAGTTCCATTGGCCATTATATTAGAAAATAATATATTTCAAAGGAATTCTTTTGCTGGCCACCGATGTAACTTTAGGTTCTGACTTTATCACCAAAATTTGCAAATATGAATATGAAAATGTAGCAAATTATTTAGATTTTCAAGTGTCAAATACCAGATTTAATTTAAATCTTTTGTTGGGGTTTAGCAGGGAAGAAGCTTGCCTTGATCTGATAAAATGATTTCAAAGAATTATAGCTCTTGAAACTAGGTCAATATCTAAAAATATTATTTAGGAAAGAGCCCTTTTTAGCCAATATCTTAATGGCTGCCTACTAAATGGCCCATAGGAAATATATTTTGTTCATTTTTGCATTCCTCTGCAGCATTGACCTCTCCACCTGTGCATAGCAGCTCTTCATAAATGCATGTGGAGTGAATCCATGAGTGTGTGGTCAGCCACATGGTGTCTCCCCTCCCCACCCCCACCAAACAAGATGGTAGGAAGTAGTGATTGTAATGATATTGTAGGAGAAGCAGCACATTTACATAAAAATGGTGAGCTATTGCTTATTGGGATATGATGCTATAAATAGCAGATATGTAAATGACTCCAAGTTTATCCAACATTTTAGGAGTTGTCTTCATGCTTCATAATTTTTGAGTTTACTGAAATTTTTAAATGTCTGAACTTTCTTTTTTTTAATTGGCTTGTCTATTAAAAGCAGTTCTGAATATAACTGGTTCAAAGGAATGATTGTTTTTTATAGGGCCTTGATTTTTTTCCTTAGTTAGGAAAACTCTTAGTTTCCAGAGTTTATTGTGGCTTTTCGTGATATTATCTCTACTGAGGAATTTCAGAAGTAGACAACTTTGTTCTGTAGATATTCATGTAGTAGAGCTGGGACTTCATGAAAATAAAAGTGAGACAGGGAAGCGAGTCTTGGTTCTTGCGCGTCCGTCTATTTCAGACCTCCTGCCAGGAAACACAAAGCCTGAGGCATCTTGTCTCAGAAGTCAGGGAATCAGCGCTCAGTGGTACTTGACCCTTAAATTTGTGACATTTTTCCACAGTGTTTGGAATTAAGCATCCAGATTTATTAAATAGCTCCATACATAAATCATAAAGGCCAAGACAGAAGACCAATCAGAACTTGGGCATTTTCGTCCTGATCCTTGTGTTTAGTTTACGGGGCTTATCCAGAATGCCTGTGGGCTTCACCAGAGAGGAATCTCATTTTTAGAACCATGTGCGTATACACTTTTGGCTGAATATTAACTCAATAAAAAGTATGTGATTTTGGAATAAGCTGTTTCGTATATTATCTATTTAATTTTTACTACGGTTTCAGTTTTATCTTAATTTATCAAAGTGGAAGTGAGGCTGATATGGATGCCATTCATAATTTCAGAGAGGAACTGTAACAGGCTTTTTGGTATGCCAGATGAATCTTAACCCTGTAATGACAAAAACAAAAGTGACTAGAGAATTAAACAAACTGCAGCATTATACAGCCTTTTTATCATTGAAGATGACACAGAGCTGACCATGTCGTTTCAGACATCAAAATTTATTCTTAAGTCTGTGTATAAAAATATCGAGCAAAAATAATCATACTGTTACTTTAAACTTGTTTTGGAATGAACTGTACAGTTATGAGATTTTGAAACTGCAAGCAGATGTGGTTGTGCCATGTTTTGTACATCGTTAATATAGCCAATAAGTGGCAGAGCCTGTGAAAGCAGGGCTCCTGCTCTTTCTACTGTAAGGAAATGTTGAGTACTTAATTAAGAAGTCAGAACACCTAGATAGGCTTAGTTGGATAATTTATAATGAATTTCAAAATTGTGTCCTTTAATGTCTATTAATATATTTACACAAACTGTATATATTTTAAAAAATTTTTAATTACTCTTCTTGCAAACATTTGTCTCACCAGTTTTCCTTTCTTAATTCAGATCAAGGTTTCCAAAATACTCTGAATCATATCACACTCCATTTAAAAATCCTCACTAAAATCCCACCTTGCTTGAAAAAAAATAAAGTTTCTGTACAGCCTCTTTGACCTGCTACTAACCTATCTTTCCACCCTTATGTCCAATTCTATCCCCTCTGTTTACTCCACTCGGTATCACCCATTTCCCATCTGTTTCCTGAATTTGCAGTGCCTTTCTTCTCCTACACACCTTTTCCTAGACCATCCTCTTCTCCATCTATGAACTCCTTTGCGTCTCTGTATATTACCTTCATATTTGAACGATATTTTCTCCAGCTATAGAATCCTAGGTTGACAGGTTGTTTTGTTTTGTTTTCCTTCAAATAGTTTAAAGATGCTGCTCTACTAACTTGGATTTACATCATTTCTGACAAAAAGTCTACTGTTATTCTTACCCATGCCCCTCTGTAATTGGCTTCACCAAATTCAGAACATTTTTAACCATTATTTCTTCACGTATTTTACCTGCTTCACTCCCGATACCCCACCCCCAACCATCGCCATCTCTCTCCTCTCCTTCTGGGACTTCAATTACCCATATATTTGGCTGCTTGATGATGTCCCGATGCTCACTCAAGCTCTGTTCATTCTTTCTTCAGTTTTTTTTTTTTTTTTGCATCTGCTTTCATTTGAATAGTTTATGTTGTTATGGCTTCAATAATATTTTCTTCTGCAGATTCTAATCTGCTATTAATCCCAGATAGTGTATTTTTCCTTTCAGACATATATTTCATCTCTAGAAATTTGATTTGGTTCTTTTAATATCTTATATAATTTTCCTTATCATGTTCATGCTCTCCTTTGCCTTCTTGAACATTTAAAGTACTTATATATTATCTATTTTGATGTCCTTGTCTACTAATGATATCATCTGTGTAATGTGTAGATACATTTCTATTGATTGATTTTGCTCCTCGTTAGAGGGTATATTTCCTGCTTCTTTGCATGCCCAGTGTTCTTGGGTTTTTAGTTGTTGTTCTTTTTTTTTGAAATTTGATGCCAGACATTGTGAATGTTATATTGTTGGGTACTGGAATTTTTTGTATTCCTTAAAAATTTTTTATGTTTGTTCCAGATGCAGTTAGTTTGGAAAAAGTTCAGGCTCTGCAAGGTTTGCTTTTAATTTTAAACTTTGATAGAGATGAACAAAAAAGCCTTTAGTCTAAGGCTAACTTGGCCCTATTCCTGAAAATACTCTTCCAGGTACTCTGCCTGATGCCCTGTGTGTTAGGAGCACTTTCCACTCTGGCTTGTGGAAATACGGACAACTCCTGTTGTGTGGGCTCTGAAGGTGGGTCTTGGCTGCTCCTTTCCCTGTCCTTTGGTAGTTTCCTCACGTGTGTGTGCTGATCAGTCACAACTGAAGTCTCAGGGGGACTTTGGACAGACTTTTGGGCCTCTCTCTGCAGATCTGGTATGCTGCCTGTGGATTCTAGCCTCTTTGGTCTCCCAGAATTCTCAACTCTGTCCCTTCAACTTAGGGAGAGCCCTGGGCTCTGTTTGGATTTTCCCTTCCTGCACTGCAGCTCCGGAGGTCTCTCCAGGCATTTCCCTGGGCAACAGTAGGGCTCAGGTCATTTGTTTCCCATCTTATGAAGCTTTCTGTACTGCGCTGCCTGTTGCCCAATGTCTGAAAACCATTGCTTCATTTACCTTGTCCAGTTTTGTAGTTGTTTAAGGCAGTTGAGTAAATCCAGACTCTGTTACTCCGTCATGGCCAGTAGTGGAAATTTAATTTATCCTTTTCATCTCCTTCAACTCTTGTTAACTATCACATCCCTAAGAAAGTTTGTGAATCCCTTTTATCCCCAATAAAATTGATGGTGACTTTGTCTGCCGTCTCTCAGTTCTCTTCCTCTAGCATTATGGCACATCTTCATTCTGTTTTATAGTATTCCTTGAGGCTTACAGTTACCTCTCACTAGGTGGTAACCTTCTTGAGAGCAGGATCCACGTCACATCCAATTTTTAATCCCTCATTGCACATAATAACGTATGTGGTACATAAAGGTCCTTAATAAATGTCAGTGGAATGAATGAATAAAGTGTCTCAAAAGAATTTATTACATACACAAATCTATTAGTACGAGTGAATTTGGGCCTGTTTTTAACATTGCAGATAAATTAAATGCATTTGCCTGTATTTGCATTGGTTCTGCTTACCCCTTTTAGTCTTCCTACACAATTTAGCAGTGACAGGGATGAAGGAATAATAAGCAAGTTCATTAAATTTGTAGGTGATACCCAAATCCAAAGAGTACCATAATCTCAACTATAAGGAGATAGGATTAAGGCTAATATAGCCTTGGAAGTAGGATGAGTGATATAGGATTAAGACTAATTATAGCCTTGGAAGTAGGATGAGTGATCACAAATAAAGTACGTGAAATTAAATGAAACTTAGAAGGTATTAAATTTTAGAAGGGAAATAAGCCGCCTTTCATGGTAGAAATGTTCGGATGCAAGTAAGATTGTAGGAGCCATCATGATCACAAGTTGAAAATGAGTCAAAAATAAATTTTCCTGTTGTTATAAGATGCTATATAAGAATAGCAAGGGTAATTATGCTTTTGTAGTCATAATTGTAAAGCCCTTATAAAATATTGTGGCATTTTTGAGGTCCGTTTTTATTTTAATAGCAATAGAAAACAAAGGGTTATAAAAAGAGAGCTATTAAAATGCTGCAAATGGACTCCATGAGGAAACTTGATTCCTTTTTCCTTTTTCATGTGTCTGTGAGAACAAGGTACATATCCAGAAAATTAGCATGTTGTAACAAGGAAAACATGCAAACAAAGAAGAATAATCACTGACCTAAACTGAAACAAAAGCTATTGCTTGGTATTGAGAGGCAGTAAATGAAAACATGACAAAAAGCTATTAGCATTTACTAGGTCTCCTGTGAGTCTATACCGACTGCTTTTGAGGCATACAAAAGAATGCCTAGCATTCAAATAACTCTTACATTTTCAATGTATCATGAATATGTATTTAAACCTCATAGTATTCTGTGGAATATTTTTTCCCATTTTACAGATCATAAAACTGAGTCACACGTAACTCATTTCCTTCAAGACAAGTAGCTAATTAGCAGCATTGCCTAGACAAAATATAGAGGTCACTACAGGACTATGTAGAACAAATAGTGATCCCTAATGCAAGAATACATGGAGGATTGTTTTGAAAGCACCAAAGTGCTACAAAATGAAGGTGGTAAATATTATCTGTGCTCTGGAGGGCTAACCTTCCTGAAGAAAGTACTGTCGTGAACTCCCATGAATTCATTCAACATTCAGAAAAAAATACTTATTAATTATTTTCCATGTTCTGGTACTAAGAATATTATAAATAAACCATCTGAGGCCTGGCTTTCAGTGAGCATGGATCTCATTAAATTCTTGGGAAGGGGGAAGGGGATAAGCTGATTATGCTGCCAACTCCTTCCCCATTTTGCTAGAGAGTTAGTAATTTATGTTGTCATTCAGCCTCTGTTTATTTCTTTATTTTTATGTTGTTTTGTATTCCTCTTTGCAAATTATAGGTTGATAATAGGGCTCCTTTGAAGGAGCTGTTGGAAATTTGGGTAAGAAAGGGTAAAATTGATGCCAAGTTGGAAGAATTATCCTTAGTTTGAAGGTGAGTTTCCTTTTCCAAGGAAACAAAAGGAAAAAAGAAAGAATTAGGCAGGAACTAGGTGGTGGATGGGCATTGAGTGAGTTCCCTGATTGAAGTTTTCTGCTTTCTCAGTGAATTAGAAGGGCAGTTCAGCTGCTCAGAATGTGTGTTTTGGGCATGGGACTTGGGTATGGGTAAGGTAGTAAGATGGAATAGAGGTTGGAGGAAATCCAAAGAAGTATTATTTAACAGCTGTGGAAAACCCCTCTTCTCTGAATTGTTTTATTGCATGTCCCTGTGTGCATAAAGATGTTTATTACAGTATTTCATAAGCAAAAATAATTATGATAATATCTAAATACCAAAACTAAAGCACAACAGGTTGACAAATTAGGCTTTGTTAACTCAGTGGACTAATTTTATCAAAAAGAGGCTATTTTCTAGCCACTTCTCATCAGATTTATCTATTGGCTGGACAAATTCTGAACTTATAGCAACGTCTTCCACAGTTACAGTTGAAGAAGGTTTGTCCAATAGCCAGAATTTGTCTTTTGTTTGATAACAAATGTGATCATGTGAAGGAATTCAGTCACGCAATTGACTAGCTACACCAGTGATGAATTTATGTAATTCTAGAAAGTCTGCTCTGCCTTTTTCTATACTCTACAACTCAAAGTATTCCAGAAAAAAATTCCTAGGCCTGTCTGGAATCATAGACATGTAACAGTCTGGAAATGAAAGGTAGCTCAGAGATTTTATTCCCACATTTTAGAGAGGAAGAATCTGTACCAGTCGTGGCACGCTCTATTAAGTTCTGTTCAGGGTCAGGTCTGGTTAATGCTTTATTATTTCCCAGTTATGATGTTTGTAAAACTAATTGTTTATAGCAACAGACAGTAGGAACCTATGCAGACTTGCTTTTGACAGTCTGTGACATTTGACAGAAATAAACTGAACACGCTTGTAGGACAAAAGCCCAGTAGTTGAATCTTTTGACGATGCTGGTGCCATCAAATGTTTATATATTAAATTAACAACCTAATATTTAATTAGCAATTCAACTTCAATTGATCCCTACATCTTTCCTTACATAATAAAGGCTTTATAAGGGAAAAGCCCAACGCCTTAATTTTAGCTCATTTATTTGATGGAAGAATGTATGAAACACATGAGAAAGACCTTCGTGAGGTTGATATGTTCAGCGTACATTTTGGTGGTCAAAGTGGGAAAAAATTCAAACTGGCAATGAAATAAGGTTAATAAAATTAACGAGTATTTTCTTAAAAATAAATGCTGGTGGTATAAGTAAGAAATATCAGTGTGTATAAATAACTGAAACCCTGAGAGCTTATCAAATGTGGGATTACCATAAGTGGATATTATGCCGTATGGTGAAAAATAAAATGGAGGGAAAACGAGAGAAAAAGCAATATATGTATCACAGTGTAGTGTCTCACCACGATTTGTTGAAATTCGCAATGAATAACAAGGATCACTTAAGCATAGTAAATAAATATAGCCTACCAGTCCTGTGGATAAAGAAGTTTAAAACATTATCCTGTTCAGTTTTAGGATGCTGTAAACTCTTAGTATCATTTTTGTTTTCCTTGACATTTATTAAGCATACAGAGGGACCAGTAGAAAGCTCATAAAGTACATGGGATTTCCTTTCAGAGATTGTGCTTTCTCTGTGGTATGGGATAGAGGGAATTCAGATGAAATTACATCCATTCTCTTCCAGTCATCAGCCACACCTACTCCTGGCCAGGTGGAAGGAGAAATGGTTTGTGGGTAAGAAATGCAGTCAAGCTTCCAAGAAGTTAAGCTGCCTTAAGAACTCACAGGCTCTCACACTTCAAATCAAAACTCGCAGAAGACATAATGCTGATGCAATTGTAAGCTTAGCAAAGGAATGGAATGCAAAAAAAAAAAAAAAAAAAAAAAAAAAACCAGAGTTCTTATCCTGGCTTTGCCTGTAAAACATTGTGTGTCCATTAGCAAGTCCCTTAATCCTCCAAAG
The DNA here is from genome assembly GCF_015220235.1 of Choloepus didactylus. Taxonomy (NCBI): domain Eukaryota; kingdom Metazoa; phylum Chordata; class Mammalia; order Pilosa; family Megalonychidae; genus Choloepus; species Choloepus didactylus. The sequence continues at coordinate 24,748,079 of NC_051308.1, forward strand.
CCTCTGATTCACCCTATTAAAAAAAATACACACACACACACACACACACACACACACACACTATGTGTATCCCTTCTACCTCTAGGGAAATAACGTGATATTTAAATAGAGATAATTGTGAAAGGACTTTCTGAGCATTTTAAAATATAGTTTATATATATATATTTCATATATCTTTTATATATATAATATCTAAATATATAATATAGAGAAGATAATTGAGAGCTAGATTGAAACATAATGTCCTAGGACTTTATAATCCTAAGAAAAATAAATAAATGTGTTTTGGCCATTTAAAGCATTCCAGGGTCAAAATACAAATGGAGTTAGAAGAATATATGTTTAACAATGTAGCAAAAATAGAAAAAGCAAACAGTAAGGAGTTTTGCTTGCTAATCAATTTTTTTTTTATCACTTAGCTTCCCTTCCTCCCCCGCTGACTTTCATATATTTTTCTTTTAGATAATAGCTCAGTAAATCTCTGTGACATGCAACATGGAAGTCAGGCTGGTGTGATTTTTTTAAATGAATATTGTTTATACATGCCCAAGATAAATTGAAGTTGAATTGCTAATTAAATATTAGGTTATTAATTTAAAGTCATAAACTGTGTGGTCCTCAGGAATCTAGACATTTAAGGCGTGAGACAATTTCCTATTCTGTGTCCTCCATTTCTCCTGCAGAAGGAAGAAGGATGCAATCAAAAGAGAAACATCTCAGACTTATGTGTGTAAAACAACTTTTACATAAATTCAACTTTTATGTAAAACAACTTCCTATGCCTCTTAAAGTATAGGTCCCTATAATGAAAACAGCTCCTTTAAAGAGGAAATAAAAGGATCTTTCAGAGCTATGAATGTCTTATTCATTGCAGTAAACATAATAACCTTCTAGAATGAATACAATTAACAAATCAATTCTTGTGATTGTTTGCAATGAAAAACTGTAATATATTGCGTAACATATAACAGGTAAAGTATATGTAGAGCATGAATAATAAGCATGCTATTCATTGCTATAATTTATTTGGTATTTATTATGTGATTTACATATATATCTTATTTAATAAGATACGCATTTATGTGAGATACGCATTTTCTAACGGGAGATCACACAAATTGTGATTGATAGAATCAGATGGCTCTATCTGATTCCAAAACTAAAAGTCTTTTCCACTATATCAGAGTTTCCTCAAGTGTGCCCTATAATCTTTGATGTCTGTCTGTGTGTGAATCACCCAGGGATCTTGTTAAAATGCTCTGATTCAGTAGGTCTGGGATGAGGCCAGAGATTATGCATTTCTAACAAGTTCCTGCATGACCATCAATTCTGCTAGACCATCTATGCTGTAGAGAAAAATAATTTTGGAGTATATCAATAGATAAGATTAAAACAACAAAAAAAAAGTGTTCCTGTTTAACATGATAGGAAAGACTGGTATAAACAGGAGTGAACTGATATCTTCATTACAGGTCTCCTCAGAGCCTTTAATTTGCTGATATGCATTGTAACTCTCAGAAGGAGAATACAGAATGCCCCATTTTTCAAATCTATTTGACAATAGAATTTTTTTCATAAAGCGTATCTCAGGACTGTTGTTCACTTTGGAAGCATTGTACTCCAGCAAGCTGACTGTTTAAAGGTACTGCCTTTTTGGGAAAACACTGAAAGAAAGCCTTCAGAGTAGGCAGAATAAGGTGAACATGTAACTACTAGTGTGCCTAATATATGCCAGGTAAACACTGAAGATGAGGTGGGATGGGGTGAATACGGGATTAAAAATGATGAAAAAATAGGACTCGTGCCTTCACGGAGACTGCAGTATATTGGTAAAAACAAACATGTAAAAAACTAAATTCAGGGTAGAATTAAGTAAATTCTAAATGCAGGTAGAGAAAAAAACCATGCCGTCAGAAAAAGAGGGGATATTGTTAATTCTAAACATTCATTAGTAGTTTTGAACTCTTCTTTTTTTCCTTATCTGACACTTCTTTGATGAAAATCCTTAGACACTACGGTGATTGATTGCTTGTGAAGAAATATAGAGGGCTGAAAACATTTTCCAGATTTAACATTGTCCCTTATGAAGTCTGCTCTTTGGCCTCTCGCCTTATTTCTCCATAGGGGCCAGGCTAGAAATTCTTTAGAATATGCTCTGCATGATTTTGCACGTCCATGTTTCCAGTTTCTTTAATTCAGTATGCTTTATGAGAAACATGATACCTTTCTGTTTCCCTCCCAGGATAAGGACAAGGTAGGATTCAGGAGCAGAGGACTGCTGTGTGTCACCACCTGTGCCCACAGCATCCTTGGCTGGCCTAATGGGCCATTGATCTGTCCTTTCTGCAGTTCCCTGGATCTGATCCCAAAGGGCTCAGGCAGAGGCATCGATGTTACTGTTATATGCCAAACCTGTAAGACTTGGCTCCAGAATTATATAAGGATTTTAGCGTCAAAGATGCTAGTTCTCACAGATTGAAAGAGCCCCCAAAATATTCTTTGCTTTAAAATGTGAATTTCGGTAAAGTGGTTATTGACCTATTCAGCCTGTAGAAGGTTTAAGCACCGTGTTCCAAAAGAAATTGTGACATTTTGCTATCAGCTTTGTTGCTAATTTTTTTCTAGCTCACTGGCTTAGTCCATCGCATTTTCTCCCCAGGGCTCAGAACTCCTTGGTTTAGAGCCTATTCCTCTCCACCTATTCTTTCCAGGACCACATTCAGCTTTCTTTAGGCAAAGACTCTTTCTCTCTTAAAAATTGCAAAAGCAAACAAACAAAAACAACCAAATGTAATAAAATCTAATTCTTTCGTACTTTTTAGATTTTAGAACAATTTTTTTTTAAAAAAAGCTCTACATTAAAACATGTTGAACGTTGCTGCGAAAAAATCCACAGGCCTTGGAGAGTACAGACGACTTATGGCATTTTCAGATTTTTTGGCTTTCATTTTAACCATGCTTTGTTGCTGTCAATATCAAATGACATATAAGTTTTGTGGAGGCCTAAATCTGAATGCCAGGGCCCCACAGCAGCCTAGACAGTGTCCGAGTCTGCATCCACGTGTGACTTCATGCTCCTCTGCTAATCTTTGTTAATCGGTAATCCCTGTGGCATAGTAAATTTATTTCTATGTGAAAAAAGGCCTTCAAGTGAAAGAGACAATTTTGGTGAAATATGAAAATATGTTTAATTTGTGGTGTGAGGATATGCACAGGAAATATGTGACTTCTATGGAAACATGATTCAGAAGAAAGCTAGGAGTCTGGATAAACATTTCAATAGTCATGAATGTTGGGGGGAGGTGGATGCAAGACCGTTTGCCTTAGAAATGTACCTGTTTTTATGGTGGATAAGGGAAAGGGTTGTAGGAAGGACAGCTGCCTGGTGACCCAGGGGAGGTGCGTGATGCTCGGAAGACGGGGGAGACAGCAGGGTCACTGCAGTCACACGTGGAACTCCTGGAATTAAAATGTAGACGCTGAGATTGGTGATGTTGTTAACTCCTCCTTTCCTCACTGCCTTCATCGTACACACCATTCTCAGTACTTCCTCCTGAATGTCTCTTCAATTCTTCTTCCTTTCCCCATTCTCACGTTTGGACTTTCCTCATCTCTTGCCTGGGTTGTTGGAGAAGCCACCTCATCGATCTGTTTGCCCCAAGACTTCTTGCTCCAGACTGTTCTCCACACTGCCACCAGGAGTCCACAAAGAGAGGGTGGCAGGGGAATTTGTTAATTCAGCACGTCCCCTTCTAGGAAACTCTCCTACAGAAATACACACCTAAGAGCACAGAGGTACATGTTTCAAGATGTTCATTGCAGCTTTATTTGTCACACAAAAAAACTGGGTGACCTAAATGACAAGATGGAAATATAAATTTAGTGTAGTATATACATATTATCAGCCAGGGATCAGCAAATTTTTTCTGTAGAAGAAAAGATACTAACATTTTGGATTTTGTAGGCTATACAGTCTCTATCGCAATTACTCAATGCTGCTGTCATATTGAGAAAACAGCCACAGATGACAGATAAACGAATGGGCATGGCTGTGTTCCAATAAAGCTTTATTTACTAAAACAGGTGATGCGTCAGATTTGACCTGCAGGCCCATAGTTTGCCAGGACCTGTTCTGGATTACTCTGCAGATATTAAAAGCAATGATGTGATTCTTTATGTGCTGATAGGGAAGGATGTCCATAATATACTCTCAGGTAAAAAACAGTACCCTACAAAAATATCCTGTCTTTGTAGTTCCCTCTTTCTTTGTGATCCTTTGTTTGTTTAAAAGATAGATACATAGAAAAATAGATGGAAAAAGATAGATCATACAGCATGCATAAACACAAAAATCAAGAAGTATGCACACCAAATGGTAGTAGAAGTTATCTCTGAGATAGGATGTATGTGAAGACAGAGGACCTTTCCATTTTTATGTATACACTTCTGCATTGTTTAAAGTTTTACATGTTTTTTTCTTATATTTATATTATAGAAAAAAACATTTAAGTAATGGTTTCCCAAAATCTAATCCTACTTAAATCTCTCCATTATTTAAAGACCTTCTATTTTTCTGCATTGTCTACAGAATAAACTCTCAGCAGTTTATCAGAACATCCAAGGCCTTTCACCTGCCCACCCGGCAAATTCTCCCTAGTCCCACGCTATTTTATGCCTTTCTGTAACTCTCCCTATATATACAAATATTGCTCCATTTCTCTGAATGGTCTTTGCCCTGCCTCACTTCCCAACAAACTCTTACTCATATTTCAGGGCCCCAACCAGATGTCCCTTCCTCACACACATCATTCCTGTCTCCCACAGGCAGAAATTGCTCCCCAAGCATTATTTCACTGTATACTTATTTCCATTTTCTGTATCCGCTATAAGGATGAGTTTCTTCAAGTAAAGATGTTGTCTTGTCATTTCTGAATCCCCACATTCAGCACAGAGCTAGTACATAGTAAACACTTGTTAAACATATGCAGATGAAAACTTCTAGTTAAGAAAATATTTAGAGATTCTTAGTGATATGATCATGGATCTTTGTTCAAAAAAGTATACAAGACAGACACATGGCAAAATTGTTAAGTATCCCAGTGCAACGAAGGGTTATTTCTTTTTTTTTTTTTTTTTTTTTTAATACATCATGACCAAACGGGATTTATTCCAGGGTGCAAGGCTTGATTTATATATTTTTTTTTTTAATCATCATTTTATTGAGATATATTCACATACCACGCAGTCATACAAAACAAATTGTACTTTCGATTGTTTACAGTACCATTACATAGTTGTACATTCATCAAGGGGTTATTTCTTAATGTCTGTAGTGGATGGTCCCTATTTCAGTCTGTTTTGCTGCCTGGTGAGCCTAGGTGTTTTTCAGCCTCATCTAAGTAGCAGACACAAACAAAACCTTTTAAAATTGTTGGTCAAACAGCACATTCTTTTCTAAGAGGTTGACTTTGTAGCTATATTTGTAATGAATGCATTCAATGGCAAGTAACAGATTACACAATTGACAATAACCTCAACAATTAAGTGTTTACATGTCTCAAGTATGAAGAGTTCTGGAGATAGGCAGTTGCTGATCTTGGTTTAACTGCTCAGTAATGTCATCAGAGCAAATGGTTCTTTCCATCTTTTGCTGTTTCTAATCATGTTGGCAACTTTGTTACCTCATGGTTGCAGGATGGCTACTGGACTACCAGGAATCATGTCCACATTCCAGACAAGAATTAAGGTATAGGTGCAAAAGACCGTCTTGTCTACTTTTTTTTTTTCTTTTTTTATTGTGATTTGTCACATACCATACAATTATCCAAAGATCCAAAGTATACAATCAGTTGCCCCCGGTGCCTTCATACAGCTGTACATCCATCACCACAATTAAGTTTTGTTCAATTTTTAGAACATTTTCATTTCTCCAGAAAAGAAATAAAGACAAAAAAAGAAAGGAAACTCAAATCCTCCCATACCCAATGGGAGACTCCATTGTTGACTCATTCTACTTTGTCTTTTAATTCTCTCACAAAGAGTCTTCCCCTTCTCTTTCCCTGGCCCCTTAGGCGTGGCTACTTATGTATCAATTGCTTGTGGAGGGAAATGAGATAAGGTAACTAGTTTCAATCAAGCCTGACCCAACCTCTAGATCTGGGGGAGGAGCGTGCCCTCCCTTAATTAAATGCTTAAATGCCTGTCTACCTGTTACCGCGACATACAGGGATTTTTGTTAGCATGGAACAAGGAGAGAAAATGAGTCTTTGGTAAGCAAAAACTGTTTACTACAATGTTGTTTAGCTATTGCCAGATTGGTAGACAATTGGACCTAAATAGACTACAAAAAAAAATCATGAGATTTGAATGTGATGTTAGCAGGAACAATTCCAATTCTACTAAATGCCAGCAATGTGAACCTGAGAAAATTACTTAAATCTATAAAACAGGAGAAAATAGCATGTATCTCCTGAGATTACCATGTGGACTAAATCAAGATGCCCTAACATCAAAGCCACCACTAGGCTTGCTACATGGTAGGCATCTCAGTAAACCAGAACCCTCCTTTAGTGGTCCAGGAACAGGGATTGAACTCAGTTGCTCTTTTATGTCCTTGAGTTTCAGTCTCCAATTGAGTCTGCTTGCACCACTGTACTTTGTACATCATAGCTGGGTCAGTTAGACATAAATAGGTGGTTTTAAAGTGCTAAGGATGTATGTAAATAGAGTAGAAATATGTGAGCAATGTGTTTACTGACAGAGAAGGTTAGGTGCTCACAATACAGAAGTTCCTGTGCTGCTTAATCATGAAACCTAATAATTCTTTCTTGGTGAGGAAAAGAAAGATCTGTACAATCAAGATGTACAAAAAGAAAATTTAATTTAGGAGCCAAATCAAAATGAAATTTCTTTGGAGGCTAAAGTCCTTGGATGGCATAGCTTTGATAAAATACTTTTGTTCATCAACAATGACAGGCATTCCATTAAAATAAAATAATGAGTCTGAGGGATTGCATCATTTCAGAATACTGTTGTCAGTCCTGGGCTCTTCATCCATCCTTTTCCTCTGGCAGCAGTCTCCAAAACCTGTGATTGTACTGGGTCACAGAAGGATGTGGGGTAAGTCCCTCAATGTAGAAACAAGAATTATCATATCCTGCTTTGACAGGTATTTCTACTAATAAAAATGATTAGTGGCTAAGAGGTTTCAAATAGAGTCGAGAGGTCATTCTGGCAGTTACTCTTATGCAAGCTTCAACCAGATATTACAAAATGACACGGTATGCCAAGCCCCAACCAATGATATTCCTGAAAGCCCTAAAGACTACCCTGGGCTCTATCTAAGAGTCTACAAGTTTTACTTATTAAGTTTAGTTTTTCAGAAACTTAAAGCTTCCAGATGGCTCCTATGCCAGATAAGCCCTGAAACCCAAAGGTACCAGTTTCTCCAAAAACATCAACCAGTTGCATTCCTGTACCCTATAATGTTGACACCCCTTTTCAGCATGAAGAAGTTAGAATAGTCATGGCTCAAATATCCCTGAAGATTGAAAGAATGCTCAAATGAGAAGGAGGAGTTTTAACAAAGAAGATAGGATTTTAAAAATGATTATGACTACTGAATTATCATATAGATATTTCTCTTTAGCTTCTATCTAGTGTGTTAGAACAGCCAGAAGGAAATACCTGAAATTGTTGAACTGTAACCCAGTAGGCTTCATCTTTGGTAATGAATGTATAATTATGCAGTTTTTATCTTGCGACTGTGTGATTGGAAAAACCTTGTGACTGATACCCCCTTTATCTAGGGTATGGGAAGATGAGTAATAAAATAAAGACATGCATGGGGAATAAAATGATCAGGAAGTTTTTCCCTTCACAGATGAAAGGGACACTCTTTATCAATATCAGACATTTCCTGGCAGCTACTCTGAGATGCAGAGTAAGGGATGTAGGGGAAGAGGAAGTATTTTCCATAGGCCTCAGTATGAAATAGTTAGTGAATCCTTCCTGTCATGAGAAAGAGAATCAAGCTCCATGGAGAAAAGGGATCTGAAAAATAAACCAAAAAAAACACAACTGTGTATTTTCTTTATATGATTTCTGTCTTTTTGGAGACCCTACTGAACTGAAAGTTTGCAAAAAGTGCCATTTGATCCTTTCCACCCCTACCCCCATCTGACAGCCTCCCTTATTGGATCTAACTTGGAGTCTATTTTATGGCCGTAAAACAAAGGTGGGGTTTTTTGTTTGTTTGTTTGTTTTGGTTTTGTTTGTTTGTTTGTTTTTTGCTTTTTAGGTAAGTAAAAAAAAAAAAAAAAAAAAAAGAATTCTGCTTAGTTTTAAGATTTACTAAAATACCAACAAGTAATTTTATCTTTGATAACCACACCAATAGTTATCGCTTTTGTATCAATTGTTACAGAAGTACTTTGAAGCTTGAAAGTTTTCCCACTTAGACCTCTCGATTAATATTTGAGTAGTGGCTTTAAACAATTAGGTTCTCTTCTCTGAAAAGTTCTTACTTGGGAAACTCCAGATACTCTTGTTATATGTAGTACTCTCAGCTTTTTAAGAGGTGCAGGATTGTCTGTGAAAATGTTCAGGATTCTATCCTGATGGGGGGACGGATTTTTCAGTTTTCAAAACCTCACCTAAAAGAATTCTGCTGTGAAAAGGACTTAAAAACACATATTATCTTTTGTAATATTAATAGAGAAGTGTCCTGGGGTCTCCTTAAACAGAAAGTTCTTACTTTAAGAACTCCCCAAATTTCAATGCAAAGTAGTGGTTACTGTTTTCCCTGGGGGCAGGTGGATGGCAATGCCCACAGCATTTTATATCCTGATTCCATTCTAGGCTGCCTGGTGGAAGAAAGCACATGGTATTAAGAAAAATAAATTGTAGAATAGCATTGTTTTATGGAACAAAATGTGGCATATTGTGTCATTCGTTATATAATCTGGGGGAAATGAGGGAGGAAAACAGAGTATCATATGGCAGGACGGGAAGAGAAGCAACCTGAGGCTTATTAGGCCTACTACTAGTGATGACAGAAGTGGGAGAAATGAAGGAGGTATCCAGGAAAAACTGATTTAGCTATAGTGCCCTGTTGCAACATCTCAACTCCAGGAGGACATATAACTCTTACAGGTATTTCTTGACCTGAAGTTACACCAAGTTTTATACATGTTCAGAAAGAGAAGTCTGATGTGTTTTGTACCTACCTCCCTCCTTTCTTTTGTGCTTTTTATCTATTTGTTTCTCCATTCTTTTTCTTTGTATTGTCTTTGATGAGAGGGGCATCCAATGATCATTTGACTTCTGTGGACATTTTCCCTGTTATTTTCATAGCAGCTTAGTATAGTTGTTTAAAGCACAAACTCTGGAGCCAGTTAATGATTGTATATGACCTAGAGAAGGTACTTTATCTTTTTGTGTCTAAGTTTTATCATCTGTAACATGAGGATAATAATAGTGTCTACTTTATAAAGTTGTTATACCAGTTATTAATGATTGTAAAGTCCTTAGAACAATGTCTAGGGCATAATAAGCATTATATAAGTGTATCTTAATAAAATTTTAAAACATGGCACCAATTATAAAATAGGATAATAATATAAAAAGGATTGTTCATTATATTCTCGTTTCTCTCACTGTGACTATTCAGAACTAGATGCCATGCTCCATATCTCCCTTGCCCCTGATATATAGTAAGCCCTTCATAAAAGTTTATGGAAGGAAGAGAAGGAAAAGAGAGGAAGGAAAGGCAGGAAAGAATCTGCCCCCTGGGAAAGGATCCACTAAATGAGCACCATGCCAGGGAACTGACCATATTAGAATGTAAGGTAGCGGATCCCTCATCCATGATTTCAGTCAGTAATTCACTCAAGCAAAGGTTTTTGGCTGTCTGCTCTATGAAATGCACTGTGCTATGTGTATTCTAGAAAATGTTACTAAACAGATGGCTGTAAAAATGAGGAAAAGAGGATGAACCTAGAGATAAACAAGAATCCACCAAAAAAAAAAAAAAAATCAAGTCAAAACAATATCATCTGTTTGATAGAACAGACTAGTAGAGTAGAACATTGTGGTAGATTAATGGACCTTTTCATCAGAAAGACATTTGGCAAAGTTTCTCAGGGCACTGTGATTGGAAAAAAGTGGAGTGCTTCATAATGCAATGAGATTGATGTTTAATTAGCTCAATAACTATTAAAAAGAAAATGAACATTATTGCATAAAACTCTGTTCTGGTATCTGTGTTATTCAGGGTGGGATATTATAATCAACTGAATGGCAATACAGACTTATGAAACATTAAATCTGTGACATTAAATCAGTGAAGATGAAGCCCCAAGTTTCTAGAAGGCACAAAGCTTTTGTTTAAGGGAATTAGGGGGCCAGGTGGTACACAAAGGTGAATAAAACACAGCTTACTCCAATTTGTCTGAGCAGACAGGCTATGAGACCGACTAATGATTTCTGTTATTCAGATACAAATGAAGTACCACAAGAACAAAGAAATGAGCATTCATAGAGAGCCAACTCTATTCTAGGTTTTAGGCAAGACATTAGATTAGTGCTGATTCCTTCAAATCCTTGAAGACTATATTTTTGATACCTGTATAATATGCCTTTGGCTAGTTTCTTTTCTTCAGGGAATGATAAATACAGCTCTGGGGTTGACCTTTGGCCATTGTTCTAGTTTGCTAATGCTGCCGGAATGCAAAACACCAGAGATGGATTGGCTTTCATAAAAGGGGGTTTATTTGGATACACAGTTACAGTCTTAAGGCCATAAAGTGTCCAAGGTAATGCATCAACAATTGGGTACCTTCACTGGAGGATGGCCAGTGGTGTCCAGAAAACCTCTGTTAGCTGGAAAAGTACGTGGCTGGCATCTGCTCCAGAGTTCTGGTTTCAAAATGGCTTTCTCCCTGGACGTTCCTCTCTGGGCTTCAGCTTCTCTCCAAAATGTCACTCTCAGTTGCTCTTGGGGCATTTGTCCTATCGTAGCTTCTTCAGAGCAAGAGTCTGCTTTCAATGGCCATCTCCAAAATGTCTCTGTAAACTGCAGCTCCTCTCTCACCTCCTGTGCATTCTTCAAAGTGTCCCTCTTGGCTGTAGCAAGCTTGCTCCTTCTGTCTGAGCTTATATAGTGCTCCAGTAAACTAATCAAGGCCCATGCTGAGTGGGAAGGGCCACAACTCCACGGAAACTGTCCAATCAGAGTTATCACCCACAGTTGGGTGGGTTGCATCTCCATGGAAACACTCAAAGAATTACAATCTAATCAACACTGATACGTCTGCCCACACAAGATTGCCTCAAAGATAATGGCGTTTTGGGGGACATAATACATTCAAACCATCACAGCAATCTACCCCAGTATTCTGCTTAACAGCAGCACATCAAGCAGTGCCATATCCCTAAACTCAAAAGTACAGGGACATATTCTCAAAACATTCTACTTTAGCTTGATAATAAAAATTGAGCTATTATACTTGAAATTTCCTATCTTTTGGAGTTCTTTATGTTTTCAACTTGTACCAATTTTTGAGGTAATAAAGTGACAAAATTTTACTATATGCAGTTTAAACAGTACTTTTATTTGTCCTATATTTACTTCTGAATTCTCCAAAGCATCACCTCCACCTCCTTCTCCCCCAAATCATATATCAGCATCTGGTTTAAAGTTCCGTGTTTACCTTACCTGTGCCCTTTGGATTTTATAGATTTCCATCATCTCCCTCCTCCACATTCATTGTGGCAGACAAGAGTTTATACAAATTTAACAGTCTGCTCCCGACCTTGATCATTTCCACAGCCTTTCTCTGGCATTTCTTCAACAACATGATAGCTTTCTCTTAGGGCACTAACAAGAAATGCAGGTCTTTTCCTGTGAGGTGGATGATCATGAATCTGGTGGTTGGCATAGTGTTTTCCTGATAGCAGGTAGAGCATTTGGATTGGATTCAGAAATGACTTGGTCATTACCCACGCATGAGCAACCCTGTAATTCCTCACCTTAGAGCCACAATTACAGGGGATGCCAGCTCCTGTTCATTTTGGCCTTTTTTGTCCAACTTTTCTTTCTCTGATTATAAACATCTACAATGACCTTATGAAGTCCTTTCCTTCAAGGAGACTTGCTTGTAGTTTCAGGAAGGTGATGTCTCTGATTGTGGTTCCATTTTCATTCTTATTTCTTCAAAGAGGGTGATCTAACAATATCTTCTTGTCACTACTTAGGTGGAAAGAAAGATAAGTAGACCATTTCTTCTGTCTTTATATTTACAGCGATCCCTTACTGAGGAATCTGATTACGGGAGTTTTTGTTTTGCTTTTGTTTGTATTTTTAGCGACAGAATTAACTTATTAGCAACATGACCTTACCCAAGTCATTTGAGCTCTCTAAATCTTTCTCCTTCCTTGATAAATTGTGGGAGTAAATGCTTTCTAATGTCCCTTCCAGCTCTTATTTTTCAGTGATTTTTAGTTTCTTTTTTTTTTATTGCTTGCTAGATTTGCATACCAAATTGTTAATTAAAGCCAAGCTGTATTGTATCCTGCAGTTGTCTGGCATTCCCATTGTTTTCTCGGTTGCCTTGCTCTCTTTCCCATTTGCCATCTGTGAGTTTGCTGACTTGGCAATATCTCCACTATCCGCACAGCAGCTTTGCAACCTCTCAGTGAGGGTCGCTGCTCCTTCCGCACGATTTGAGGGTCTATGTATAAATAGAACCAGGGATGCAGAGGGAAGACTTCCAGCTTCTGCAGTGTGATTGATTCCCTATAAAACCAAGCACTTCAGGGCCAGCATCCTCTTAGCCCATGATCATAGTTGACTTCCCTGTGGCTTAATTTAGCAGTATGTGATTTTTAAAGATCCAGAGAAATGGCTGGAGAGAGGAAACATACAGCCAAGTTCTATGACTTCTTAAAAAGTTAAATTGTGGGTTATGAACACTGAGTTATTTTAAATAAAGTTTGGAATTTAGTTGAGATGATTATTTGAGTAGGTAAAAATGGAGAAACAAATCATTTAAGCCCGTATGTTCTATCCATCCATGGAGACCACACAGAGAGCTTGTTTTCTTCTGTGACAGTCTCATCAACTTCTCTCCTCTCTTTAATTTTTTTCTCCAAATTTGCCCTGCCCTCTTCTCTTCTTTCAGCATGAGATTTCTTCCTCCTACTCCTTCTCCTCATCTTGGGATGTCTACCTTGTTTCTTATTATCTCTATTGATGTATTGGGAATTTCTCAGCTCTTTCTTCCCTTGGACAACATCTTCTAAACCCACGGGTGTCATCTGTAATTGAGAAGAGTTAGTTCCTTCATGAAAATAAAGGTACTGAACCAACTGGTGGAAAAAGCTGTCATCACTAGGCTATAGTTTTTATTTTAATCTTCATGGAAAGATTTAATCTGCAAGTCCTTCCTGCTTTGAGACTGAGGAGCTCTTCCTATGCAAGTGGAAATATTTTCTTTGGGTAAAATTAGATAAAAGTAAATCTTGTTGAATGTCTGTGTGTGTTGGCGCATGTGTACACAGACACATGGGTTTAAGTGGCCTTGGAAGTAAGTTTAATTATTTTACAATACCAGCCAAGCTATTATTTTAAATATATTATCTCAGGTGATTTGAGTACACCATACACTGAGGGGTTCATCAGCTGCACTTTTAATCCATTTTCTTTTATTTCCTCTATAATAGCATTAGCCTATAGTTCTCCAGATGTCCATTTAATTTCAGAAGGACTGGATATTACTTTAGTTAAGATGTAGTTTGATTTAATTTTTTAATTCAACTTTATTGAGATAGGTTCACATACCGTACAATCATCCACAGTGTACAGTTCTTCACTGTACCATTCTATAGTTGTGCATTCATCACAATCAATTTTTGAACATTTTCATTATCACATGCAAAAAAGATTAAGATTAAAAATTAAAGTAAAAAAAAGAACACCCAAAACATCCCATACCCTCCATCCCTCCCTATTAGTCATTTACTTTTTGTCCTCATTTTCCTACTCATCTGTCCATACACTGGATAAAGGGAGTGGGAGCCACAAGGTTTTCAAAATCACACGGTCACACAGTGTAAGCAATATAGTTATATAATCATCTTCAAGAATCAAGGCTACTGAATTGCATTTCAGCAGTTTCAGGTATTTCCTTCTAGCTATTCCAATACACTAAAAACTAAAAAGGGATCATATATATATATATATATATATATATATAGTATAAGAATACCCTCCAGAATGACCTCACAACTATTTGAAGTCTCTCAGTCACTGAAACTTTAATTTGTTTTATTTCTCTTCCCCCTTTCCAAGAAGGCTTTCTTAATCCCATGATGCCAGGGCCAAGTTCATCCCCAGGGGTCATGTCCCATGTTGCCAGGGAGATTTACACCCCTGGTAAGCATGGCCCGTGTGGGGAGAGGACAGTGAGTTTACCTGCAGCGTTGGCTTAGAGACACAGGCCACATCTGAGCAATAGAAGAGGTTCTCTGGGGGTGACTCTGAGGAACAGTTACAGGTAGGCTTAGCCTCTCCTCTACAGTAACAAACTTCATAAGGGCAAGCCCCAAGATGGAGGGCTCGTCTTTCTAAATTGTTCATTCCCAATGCTTGTGAGAATATCATTAATTCCCCAGGTGGGGAAATTTAGTATTTCCACATTTTCCCCCAGACCTCAAGGGGACTTTGCAAATACATTTTTGGTCTCTGCCCAAATTACTCTGAGATGTATTGGGGCTTCACACTAACCTGTACAAACCAACCAGATTTCACTCCTTATTTGAAGTTCCATGTAATTATGGTGTTTGAATAAACTGACCGTACAAGTTAAATTATATAGTGTGTTACAAAAAATATAGATTTTGTACCTAATAAACAGCTCTTCTTTTGGTCTCAGACAAAAGTTGAAGTTTTAAAAACATTGCCAATATCGTCCTTTACCCTTTAGTCTGATTTACCTTAGTTCTAACCAAGTCCATTTTGTTCATATCTCTAATTGAAGTCTGATCTCTTTTTCAGACTCTTTAATGTTTGCTGTATGTGGTAATGCTGACATTCATAACTGCCAGACACTGGCTCTGAGTCTCAGCTGTCACACAAATACCCGAAGGTCCAGAGGCCAACCAGATTATACATAAACAGCTCAGCATCTCAGAGTTTAGAATAAAACTCAGAAATAGATGTAACTGCTGTAAGAGCTTGCAGTCTATGAACCTTTGCAATAAGCCTTCCCCTGATAACCAGTGCTCTCAAATTCAATTCTCAGAGTTTGCACATTATAGATAGTCCATATTAGTGAGGCATTATAATGTTTTTCATTTCATTTCTGGTTTATTTCACTCAACATACTGTCCTCGATGTCCATTTACCTCACTCCTTCTTGTAGCAGCTCAATATTCCATTGTAGGTATACACCACAGTTCACCATTCCATTCATCGGTCAGTGTTCCCTTAGGCCACCTGCATCTCCGGCAAATTATGAATACTGCCACCATAAACCCCACTGTGCAAATGTCCATTCGTGTCCCTCTTTTCAGTTCTTTCAAGTACATAACCAATAACATATGGCAACCCCATGCTTAGCTTCCTGTGGAACCACCACACTGCCCTCCAGCTAGGCTCCACCATTCTGCTTCCCTACCAGTGGTGATTAGGTACGTCCCTTTCTCTACATTTTCTCTAGCACCTGTATCCCTCTGTTTATTTTTTAGACAGTTTTATTCACACACCATACAATCCATCCTAAATAAACAATCAGTGGTTCCCTGTATAATCACATAGCTAAGCAGTCACCATCATTATCTATATGAGGACATTTCCGTTTCTTCTACAAAGAAAGAGGAAGAGGTGAGAAAAAAGAAAAAAAGAAAGTGAGAGGAAAAAATGACAACTAAAAAGCAACAAAAGAAAAAATAAAATTAAAATTAAATGCAATTTAAAAAGTCAGACACCACCACCAATGCTAAGAATCACATACCCCTATCTTATATCCCCCTCTTACAGACATTTAGCTTTGGTATATTGCCTTTGTTAAAATTAATAGAAGCATATTACAATGTTACTGTTAACTATAGACTCTAGTTTCCATTGATTGTATTTTTTCCCCAATACTTCCCATTTTTAACACCTTGCAATTCATTTGTTCTCCCTCATGTAAAAGCATTCTTATATTTGTACATTTAATCACAATCATTGACTACTCTAGTTTCGCTAAGTTATACAGTCCCAGTCTTTATCTTCTGTCTTTCTGTCTGGTGTCCTACATGCCCCTAACCATCCTCTTTCAACCATATTCACAGTCATCTTTATTCATTGTATTTACAATATTGTGCTACCATCAACCACTATTGTGCTATCCATTTCTGGATCTATACAATCAATCCTGTTGAACATTCTATACTCCTTCAACCACAAATGCCCGATCTCTACCCTCTTTCTATCTCCTGCTATCTTCATTTCTACACTATTCTCCAAACTTCTCTCTCCTATCTTTCCTTATCTGTCTGTAGCACTCCATTTAGTATTTCTTGTAAAGGAGATCTCCTGTTCATGAACTCTCTCAGTGTCTGTTTATCTGTAAATATTTAAACTCTTCCTCATTTTTGAAGGGCAGTTTTGTCAGATATAGAATTCTTGATTGGCAGTTTTGCTCTTTCAGTATCTTAAATATATCATACCACTGCCTTCTCCCCTCCATGTTTTTTACTGAGAAATATGCACATAGTCTTATTGAGCTTCCCTTGTATGTGATTGATTGCCTTTCTCTTGTGGCTTTCAAAATCTCTCTTTGTCTTTTAGATTTGACAATCTTATTAGTAAATGTCTTGGAGTAGGTCTATTTGGATCAGTTCTGTTTGGGATATGCTGTGCTTTTTGGACCTGTAATTTTATGTCTTTCATAAGAGTTGGAAATTTTTCATTGATTATTTCCTCTATTATTCCTTCTGCCCCTTTTCCTTTCTCTTCTCCTTCTAAGACATCTATAACGCATATATTTGTGTGCTTCCTGTTTTCATTCAGTTCCCTGAGCCCCTGATGATATTTTTCCATTCTTTTCCCTATCTGTTCTTTTGTGTGTAGTAATTAAGATGTTCTATCCTCTAATTCAGTAATCCTTTCTTTTGCTCTCCAAGTCTGCTGTTGTATGTCTCCATTGTGTTTTTCATCTCTTCTATTGTGCCTTTCTTCCCTATAAGTTCTGCCATTTGTTTTTTCAAGCTTACTTGAAAAAGTAAGCTTATAATCACCTAGTGTCTTCTTTATATCCTTCCCTGTGTTCACCCAATGTCTTCCTTATATCCTTCATCTCTTTTGTCACATTTTCTTTCTTGTTGATTTGATTTAGAAGATTTGTTTGAACATCTTTAATTAGTTGTTTCAACTCTTGAATCTCAGTTGAGGTGTTAGTTTGTTCCTTTGAGTGGGCCATATCTTTGTGTTTCTTGGTGTGGCTCATGATTTTTTGCTGTCTAGGTATCTGATTTTCTTGATTAGTTTATTCTGGAGGTTGTTTTCTCTCTTTTGCCTTGGTTTTTCTTGTAGGTTTTCTTTGATCTCTGTATTTCTTTGTTTCTCTTGCTAGTCAATTTTCAGATTGGCTCTGTCCCCCAGTCTTCCCCCAAAATCAGGCACTCACTATGGCCTGCCACAGGGATGGGAGGTAGGTACTGGGCACCCCAGCAAGTTCACTGCTGTGGTAATATAGATCTGCTGGCTTCTAGTGGTCCTCTGTTTTCTGCTGTTCAGCAAGACCTGGGTTTGTTTTAGAGCCCTGCTTTGACAGTTGGGTTTTCCTATTTCTCAGCCAAAACTGGGCTGGATTTCTGTGCAGGGTATGTAGACCAGCTCCTGTGGTCCTAATAAAGGTTCTGAAGCATCTTTTTAAATGGGTTTCTATTCCCTTGCACTTTCTGGACTGTCCAGCAGATGATGCTGTTCAGTAACTTAATTGTCCTCATAGATTGCTTTGCCTCCCGGCACAGGCTGCATCTGCACAGAGAGCTGAAACTGCAGGATTCCCATGCCCTCACTTCGCTGGCCAAAATCTGGCTCGATGTGTGTCTACACCTGTGGCAGGGTACTCCCGCAGCTGACCCAGTACTCCATCCATCCCAAGGCAAGGAAACGGCTGCCAACTGCTCCTTCCCTCAAGGGTGGGGGGAGGGTTTTCAGACCCAGGGCTGGAAACACAATCTCTGTCCACATTTTCTCAGTCTCTTTGTCCCTCACTGACCTGAGCCTTGAAATGTCCTCCCCTATCCCCTGGGTCTTCAAACAGTGGGGGTATGTCTCACTGCTGTGAGAGATTTTAAAATCTGTGTTCTTATTGGGAGGGGTCCTGTCTGCTGATTCTGTGCCTTTCCGGCACTGAGCCCGAGTCAGGGGTAGGGGAGAGAACTGACTGGTCTGGGACGGAAGATTCCTACCTGATATTTCTTCTCTTTCTGCAATTCAGCATCTGCAGGGTCCTTATCCAGTCTATATCTTCCTCCAGAGTTTCAAACAATTCAGAATTGTCCTTTTTTGTTGTTGAATGTCTGGAGAGGAGTTTTCAGTAGCTATTTACATTGCCATGGAGATCATGATACCCCTGATTTAATTTTATATTCAAAAGAAACCCTAAAAGCTCTCCCCCAACTCTGTATAATTCATTATATTAGTATTTTCTATTCACTCTGCTAGGCTAAGGTGAGGCAAAGACAAATCAAAATTACTACCAATACTTATAAAGTGCTATTTGCCAAGCACCACTCTGAGGGCTTTACATGTATTAATTCACTTGATCCTCATTAACATTCCTATGAAATGAATACCCTTATTATTCCCATCTCATACATAAGAAAATTGAGGCACAGAGAGGATAAGGAATTTGCCCAGAGACATGCAGCTAATGAATCATGGAAGATTAATCTAAGCATCTGACTTGCAAATCTCTATGTTTGGCCTCTAAGCTAAACTACTGAAGTAGTCTGGGATGGGCCTTGCCTACAAAGCCCACGCCAAGAGGACAGTGCCTTGTGGCAGTTGTTACCACATAGTGATGTACTCAGAGTGCTGGGAACCTGTGGAACCTTCCCTCCGTGCACAGAGAGCAAAAGGAATACGGCTTTTGAGACAAAAGAGACAAGACTTGTGTTGAACAATTTTAGGGAATCATTTCACAAAATGGAAGGCAGGATAAGAATGAAGTGAACAGAGTGCAGGAGAGCAGTTTGGAGAGGAAAGTCGGATAGTGGAAAATCTTGTAGCTAACTGGGGGAGTTTGAAGTCATCGGGAGCCCTTGAAGGTCATCATGCAAGCAATTCAGTGATGAGATTTATATTTTAGAAAGAGCACTCTGGTTCCAGAATGGAGAATGTTTGGCAGCGGGGCTGGGCGGGACACAGGAAGACTAATCAATGGGTGATGGCAATAAACCCGGGGTACCCGAGGAGAAGATTCAAATCTAGTATATCACCCATAAATGTGGCTTTTGTAAATCGGTGAATTATACCAACTCAGATAAAGAACACAAGATGACCAGTTGGAAGGGAAAGATTGTGTGTTCAATTTTGGATTTCTTGAATCTGAATTGCCACGGTCATCAAATAATGGCATCCACCAGGCAGCTGAAGAGCCTTGTCTAGAACTCAGAAGATACCTGATTTGAAGAAACAGAGTTCCACACAGAGGTGGTTGGATGAGGGCATGGATGAGGGCAGTTTGGGTAAAGCTACCATGAATGGAATGAGAAGTTCGAGGGGTGGAAAAAGGAGCCTTGAGCAGTAAGGCTGCAGTAGAAGCCGTGTGGGAGCTTGAAAGAAGCGTGAAAGAAAAGAAGGATGTCAGTAGAGAATCATATCTTAGATGCAAAAAAACAAAAGAGTTTCCAGTGGAGGGAATGATCAATAATTTAGATTCCTGAGAGGTAAAATAAGGGGTAAAAAAAGGAAGGGTCTGTTAGATTTGGCAGTTCAGAGGTCATTGTGACCTTAGAATAGTTCAGTGGAATGAAACAACAACAACAAAAACAATTGTATGTGTTTTTGCTGGCACGTGTTGAGAAATGGGAACAACTATCTCAAACTACTCTTCTAACGGAAATGAACATGATAATCCACGTAATGAATTCACATTCCAGCTTTATCATCTCGAGTTCTCTGATCTTAGGTAAATGACTTAGCACACCTTATCCCAGTTTTCCAACCTGTGAAGGTAATAATATGTACTTCAAAGAATATTTGGGGGTTTAAATATGTGTAAAAGTATTTTGTACTTCTATATGTATTAAGTACGTCATTAATGTGAACAGTTGTTATTTTCACTGTAATTCTTAGAGTAAATGGTTAAGCGCTTTTCTTCCCCTGAATCGCAAGTGGGGAATATTTCAACACTGGAAAATAAGACAACCACCAAGCTCCAGCAACAGAACTTTGTTTTTCTGTTTTTATATTTGCATTCCCATGCCATTTTGAATTGTCAACAGATATCTTTCAAGTCTCTTCTAATGCCTGCTTTGATGGTCCTTTTGAGAGAAATAATGTTTCAAATGATGATCCTGAATGGCAAATTCTGCGATACAGGTGGAATCACCAAAGAAAGATAACATTCCTTTCAATTGCAGAGTGAAGTATATTTTATGCTGTGCTATTTTATTCTTTGAAAATATTGAACATGCACTAATGGTAATCTGGCTGGTACAACTGATAAATTCCAGGAAATTAGTGGACTAAAACAATATTAACTTATATTTTTACTTATGTGAGAGTCCACGTTAAATCTTTCTGGTCAGGCACTCTTCTCTGAGCAATGATTTGAGAATCATTCCACCCTCTGACTCTCCCATTCCAAGATCACTCTAGGGAGTGTCTCCATTGCAGCCATTTGAAAGAGGAAATGAGCATGTAAGATTAGTCAATAGGAGAGTACAGTGGGCCAGGCCTTAAAGCAGCGCATATAACTTTTGCCCGTTTCCCATTGGTCAGTACTCAGGCCATACCTAATTGCAAAGGAGGCTGGGAAATGTAGTCTAGCTGTATGCTCAGGAGGAAGAGGAAATTACTTTGGTAAAGACTAGCCAGTCTATGCAACAATATGTAAGTGATTAAAAAAAAAAAAGGGGGGGAGCTTTTTTTTTTAATGTTATTAACCAGAATACCACATTTCTAGCCACATTTAATAAATATGGAGTAAATTCCATTATTCAGATACCTCATTAGTCTTCTGAGGATTTCTTAAGGTAAATATCCTTTCATTATCTTGGCATTTGTGGAAAACTAAGTAGAGATAACCATAAAATTGTCAGTAGCAGAACTGAGAGTGGAAGATAAGTTCCTGACCTCTTGCACAGAATATTAGTTCCTAAGTCACATTAAACTCCTAGAGCACGAAGATCATAGAGTGAAGACTGGGTTTGTGCCTCAAAATACAGCTTTATTGACAATATAATCAGTTAAATAGTGTAGTCTCATCTACACTGTAACTGTACTAAGCAAGTAAGTTTGCTAAAAGAACTGTTAAAAAGAAAATTTACTATGCAGTTATTCACAGATAAACAAGATATTTTGTTTTATTTCATTTTTTACTTGTAAAATTCCACCAAAAATATAGGAAAATATCTGCAGGAGTCTCTTTTGAAGAAAAAAAAAAGCTCAGTCTTTTTGCTTGTCAAGATCAATAGCAATTTCCTTAAAAGGGTCACATTGAGCAATTTCAGTAATGTCATTAAAGGATCTGCTGAGCAAGGAGAATTGAGAAGAGCAGTTAGGTCTGGGTATCTGCATCTTTAGCGGCCATAGAAACACTACTGCTGGCATTTCTGTTTTTCTAGTCAATTTTATTTTCTCATGTCTGAGGCAATGATACATTCTCTCTCCCATCCAAAGACTTACATAGCCCTGGAAGATCAAAAACCAATGGAAGGCCCAATACAACCTGCCAGTTCTGGGAGTGTCAGGGGAGAAAAAAAGGTATTGAATTAGGTACCAACACTAAGATGGTTTGGAAAAGAGGAAACAGGTCTTCACGGAGTTAGGTAAAGACACAGAATTTAAAAGACTATGGGTTTAACCGTGCAGATGAGAAAGTGATGGGGGCATGTGATACCAGAAACACAGTTTCGACAATGGTTATAAGTACAAGGAGGCCAACAATATTGTGTTTATGTGTGTATAAATATATGTATTTAATCTTAGAAATCTTACTCAGAAAACTGATTTTTTTTGTTGTTGTTTTTTTAATATTCCATTGAGAAGGAGAGGCACTTGGATAGGTCAGAGTGTAGACAAGATCCCTTCGCTCCCCACTCCTCTCTCCCACCCCCACCCCCCAGACTACCTTAAGGCTGCTGCTTCACAGCTCCCACTGTCTTCCATCATCTCTCTCTCCCTGAGCTCTTTAGCCACTGGGTACCCCGGTTAAAGAAGAAAACATCCTACATCTTCCTGGGCTGTTTCTTCCTTGCTGATTTGCATTACCAAGATAATGTAGGGGAGAAAGCTCCATTATTTATTTGTTTGTTTCTTTTCATATATTAGTGAGCATCTACTGTGTGCCAGGCTGCCAGGCATTGTACCAGACACCAGGAAAACAAAGATGAACAAAACAGAGGTCCCTGCACACCAAGAGCTTGCAATATATTCATCCAAAGCTTCTGAGATGTAGAATTAACGTTCATACATCAGCTAGAGAAAGCCTATATGCTAAGCTATGGAGTAGGCTTTGAAGTAGACAGAGATTAAAGTCCCTTTCTCACCCTCAAAGAGGTCTCAGTCAAAACAAACCCTGAGAAACTTTCAATATTAACTTATATTTTAATATTGACAGATTGATGAGATCATTTTATTAAATTTTCCTTGCATTCAACATACTATAAATTAGATGATTTCAAAATTCATTGTTTTCTCATTTTTTAGCAATGTTTTACAACCAAATGAATTCCTATAAAGCCATAGCATGTTAGCATTTGAATGGATTTTAAACATGATAAAGTTCAAGGCTCAGAGAGGTTAACTTATTCTTCCCAAGGTCATTCAGTTGATAGATGACAGAATCAAGTTTAAAACCCCAGCCTTGCACCCTGGGCTTGATTGAGGTTTGTTCATCAAAGTATGTAGTTGCTAGTGCCTTCTATAAATTATAACATGATTGAATGACACATCTGTCATTTGCATTTTACAGCAAAAGCCCAACCTTTGTATGTGACTTGCCTAATAAGAGATGTAACTAAATAGAAAATGATTATCTTTTATAATATGAGTGCCAAAAGGAAATCAAATCCTGAACTTGCTGGCTGTTCTTCTCTGCTAGATGTAGAGTTTGACTTGCCTTACAGTTATTTTCCAAGAAATACTATAACTGTGCTTTAATAATTCATCATTATTTGTCACACACTTAGATCTTTTCCCAATGTTATTTGTCACACACTTAGATCTTTTCCCAATGTTAGAATGATATGAACTACTTAGTAAAATATTTTCGTCTTTTTGTTTGGCCTTTTTAAAATGAGTAACAATTCTAAAAGATATGGTGTTCTAACGGTCATTTCTTAAATTCTCTCAGGATTACTTCATGATTGTTTGTTTAAAATAGTTTTGTCTTTTGTTTCAAGAAGTAAAGATTTTGTCTGTCCTTGGAAGAGTGAGGAAGTAAAATTACCATGACCCAGTCCCTTCCTGGGATAAAATTGCCAGGGAGGGCACAGTCAAGATCCACTGACTTCCCTTTGATGGGAATCACCTCTCTGATTCTCCACCAAGTTCTCATCATTCGAGAAAAGTTTGAGGGGAAGCAAGTCTACCTTAGGGATTCTTTGAAAACTGGTGGTGAGCAATAATTCCATAAGGTTGAAGAAAACCGACTTCTAGCAACACCCAAAATTTCACCTAACTGTTCAGACATAAGAATTAAAGATGCTGTAGATACTCTTGTTATATTTTGAGCTTTTGAGCATAATAACATTTCATCAACTAGAATGAAAACAGAGCCTCCTACATGTTGGAAAGTTGGTATATCTCCTCAACTTTTTGAGGAGTTTAGGGAATTCCACTTTATCACAACCTTCTGTGTCAGAAGGGAGCAAATTTATAACTCACAGGAAATGAAATGTTTCCTTCCTCCTCAGATGATTTGTGGTCACTGTAAAGTGTTTATGTCAGAAAATTCTTATTTTCTCCACAGAAAATATTTCTGAATGGAGAGTGTAGAGATTGCAGTTAAACAAATGATATACCAACTATTAGCTCTAACATTTCTGACTGGAGGCAAAATAATGCACATGG
Source organism: Choloepus didactylus (assembly GCF_015220235.1). NCBI lineage: Eukaryota > Metazoa > Chordata > Mammalia > Pilosa > Megalonychidae > Choloepus > Choloepus didactylus. The sequence goes on from NC_051308.1 coordinate 24,772,374, forward strand.
TGAAATAAATGATATACTAAACATTAGAACTAACATTGTCATAAACTTGGGTGAGGATAAACCTTACAAGTACAGCAAACATCTTAGAATTAACTATTGTTTTATCTCTCCCACTTATTAACTTGTTCCTTTTGTGTCTTTTTTCCCTTGGTTAGAAACATACTTTGTATTAGGTTTATTTTATTACTGTCCCATGACTAAATAGATGTATCAATAACATGCAAGAACTCAGACATTAGAGCCAAAGGATGGTAATCAAGAATAGAACATTATGTACATCCTGCATTTGGTTTTAATTAGTGTCAGATGTACACTTGATAGTTAATCTCTCTGGGTTTTTATTTTCCCACCAATAAAATCAGAGAGTTGGGCTACACAGACTCAGAGGTCTCTTTTGACTCTAACCCTCTGTGTGTGTGTGTGTGTGTGTGTGTGTGTGTGTGTGTGTGTGTGTGTGTGTGTGTGTGTATTTTTTACTGAGATTGTTCACATACCATACAGCTATCCAAAGATCTAAAGTGTACTATCAGTTGCCCATGGTACCATCATACAGCTGTGCATCCATCACCAAAATTAATTCTTTTTCAATTTTTAGAACACTTTCATTACTCTAGGAAAGAAATAAAGACAAAAAAGGAAACTCAAATTCTCCCATACCCCTAACCACCCGCTCTCCGTTAATGATACACTGTTTTGGTATAGTACATTTGTTATTGTTGATGAAAGAATGTTAAAATACTACTAACTTTAGTATATAGTTTTCAATAGCTCTGTATTTTTTCCTATATGCCTGTCTATTATTAACTTCCAGTTATAGTGTCATACATTTGTTCTAGTTCATGAGAGAGAATTCTAATATTTGTACAGTTAATCACAGACATTGTCCAACACAAGATTCACTGTTTTATATATTCCCATCTTTTAACCTCCAACTTTCCTACTGATGACATATGTGACTCTGAACTTACCCTTTGCATCACCTTCACACACCTTTCAGCACTGTTAATTATTCTTACAACATGCTATCATCACCTCTGTCCATTTCCAAACATCTAAGTTCATGGTAATTGAACATTCTGCTCCTAATAAGCAACCACTCCCCATTCTTTAGCCTCATTCTATATCCTGGTAACTTATAGTTCATGTCTATGAGTTTACATATTATAATTAGTTCATTTCAGTGAGATCCTGCAATATCTGTCCTTATGTGTCTGTCTTATTTCATTCAATATAGTGCCCTCAAGTTTTCTTCATCAACACATTTTTTTTAAGAAGGTTTTGTTCACGCACCATACATTCTGTCCTAAGTAAACAATCATTGGTTCCCTGTATAGTCTTGTGTTTATGTATTCAGCACCATCACCACTATATAAGGACATCTCCATGTCTTCTACAAAGAAGGAGGAAGAGTCAAAGAAGGCAGAGAGACAAAGGAAGAAGAAAAGGGAGAGAGAAAGAGAGAAAAAAAAAAAAAAACATGACAGCTAGAAAGCAACAAAAGGAAAGACAGCATTAACCTAAAGTAGAATAAAGAGTCAGACAACATCACCAATGCCAAGAATCCCATACCCTTCCCCTTTCCTCCCCACCATATGCATTTAGCTTTGGTATATTGCCTTTGTTATGCTAAAGGAAGCATAATACAATGTTTCTGTTAATTATAGTCTCTAGTTTGCATTGATTGTATTTTCCCCCCAATCCCACCCTACTTTTTAACACCTTGCAATGTTGACATTCATTTGTTCTACCTCATGAAAGACATATTTCTTCCTTTTATTACAATTGTTGAGCATCCTAGGTTTCCCTGAGTTATACAGTCCCAGTCTTTATCTTCCATCTTTTCTTCTGGTGTCCCACATGATCCTAACCTTTCTCTTTCAGCCATACTCACAGTCATCTTTGTTCAGTGTACTTACATTACTATGCTACTATTTCCCAAAATTGTTTTCCAAACCTCTCACTCCTGTCTTTTCCTTTCTGTCTGCAGTGCTTCCTTTAGTGTTTCCTGTAGAGGAGGTATCTTGTTCACAAGCTCTGTCATTGTTTGTCTGAGAATATTTTAAGCCCTCCCTCATATTTGAAGGAAAGTTTTGCCATATATAGGATTCTTGGTTGGTGGTTTTTCTCTTTCAGTATTTAAATATATCATCCCACTTCCTTCTTGCCTCCATAGTTTCTGCTGAGAAATCCGCACATAGTCTTATCAAGCTTCCTTTGTATGTGATGGATCGCTTTTCTTTTGCTGCTTTCAGGATTCTCTTTTTATCTTTGATGTTTGATAATCTGATTATTAAGTGTCTTGGTGTAGGCCTATTCAGAGCTATTCTGTTTGGGGTATGCTGCGCTTCTTGGATCTGTAGTTTTATGTCTTTCATGAGATGGGAAATTTTCATTGATTATTTCCTCCATTATTGCTTCTGCCCCTTTTCCCTTCTCTTCTCCTTCTGGGACACCAGTAACATACACATTCCTGCTTTTCATTTTGTCCTTAAGTTCCCGGAGACATTGCTCATATTTTTCCATTCTTTTCTCTATCTGTTCTTTTGTGTGTAGGCTTTAAGGTGCCTTGTTCTCCAGTTCCTGAGTGTTTTCTTCTACCTCTTGAGATCTGCTGTTGTATGTTTCCATTGTGACTTTCATCTCTTGTGTTGTGCCTTTCATTTCCATAGATTCTGCCAGTTGATTTTTTGAACTTTCAATTTCTACCTTACGTATGCCCAGTGTTTTCATTATATGGTTCATCTCTTTTGCCATGTCTTCCCTAAACTTTTTGAATTGATTTAGCATTAGTTGTTTAAATTCCTGTATCTCAGTTGAAGTGTAAGTTTGTCCTTTGACTGGACCATAACTTCATTTTTCTTAGTTTAGGTTGTAGTTTTCTGTTGTGTAGGCATGGTTTCCTTGTTTACCCCAATCAGGTTTTCCCAGACCAAAATGGGCTCAGGTCCCAGAAGGAAGAACTATTCAGTATTCGGTTTCCCTTAAGGTGTGTCTTAGAAAATTGGTACACCCTGTGAGGCCTCAGGTCACTGTGCTTTTCTGCCCAGCAGGTGGTACCTGTCAGCCTGTAACTCCAGACTGGTGTAAGGTGTGGCCAGTGTCTGTTTTCCCCCAGGCTCTGGGGTCTGGTTCTGAATGGAAGGCAGGTAGTAGAGCTGGGCCCCACCCCTTTCCTCTTAGGGAAGATAGACCCCCTAGGAAGAGATCATTAGCATTTCAATGGTCTCTTTCTGCCTGTGCTATTTCCACCCTTGTCTGGGTCAGAGCACTGGGAACTGAAAATGGCTGAGGCTTTCTCCACTGAGCCGAAACAGGGACAGAAAGACCCCTTCAGGGCCAGTCCGTGGCCACCCTTCGGCTCTCCAAGGTCAGTCTTCACCCAAAGCCTCTGTCTGCTTATTGGGGATTTGTATTGAGCAGTCCACACTTGTTAATGAAAACCCCAGTTGGAGCTCCACTGAGCTGTATTCGCTTGCTCAGAGAGAGCTGCTCTCCAGCGCCACGAGGCTTTGCAGCTCAGTCTATGGGGGGAGGGGGCTCCTGGCTTAGATCCACAGTTTTTACTTACAGATTTTATGCTGCAATCTCAGGCATTCCTCCCAATTCAGTTTGGTATATGATGAGCGATTGTCACGTTTGTCCCCCCACAATTATTCTGGATTATTTACTAGTTGTTCCTGGTTGTTTATTAGTTGTTCCAGGGTGATTAACTAGCTTCCACTCCTCTCTATGTCCCCGTCTTAGAGACCCCACTCTGTGCTTTTAATTACCACCTTCTCAACAAGCAGTTGGGTTTAATAATTTGCAAGTTTTATTAGACATTAAGCCACTTTGGTTTCAGTAAGTAATTAATTTTACATTGATATATCTTGGTTCCTTCATTTTTCTCTTCCATTGCATATCCTTGAGATGTTTCTGGTTGTATCATTATGATTCATAAACTTTGTAGGTCTTTTAAACAGCCTAATAGATAACTATGTTGGCCAGATGACAGTACCTATTTTGTTATCACATCTCTGTAAATATCCAATATCTCATAATTTCCAAAGATGCTTATATTATCCACAGATGATAAATTATTAATCCATTAATTAACTCACGCTTGGGAACTATTGATGTTCAAAATCTTTACAGTATTATGTATTGGTTATTCTTAAGAGGGTAGAATTGCCTTTAATAAATATTTTGCTTTTTTGCTGGAACAACAAACTAATATATTTGCAGCCAAAGCCAAATTTTTTTTACCAAAAGTTAAGAAATGATTAGCTTTTCTGGTATTCTCTAAAGCCCTTTGACTGATTTGTTGAGTAGCAATTGAAAATGAGGTAGCATAAAAAATAGGTAGCAGATAATGGATATTTTTATTGATGATTTTTAAAAAGTAATTTTGCTCAAAGTACGTAGATTTAATGGATATTTTTTGATGATTCTTAAAAGTAATTTTGTCTCAGAATGTTCCAAGAGAATAAATGCATTTGACCAAGGTGACTCTAAATTTTGTTCACCAATGAAGTTTCATTGCATTGAGAGTGACTTGTACAATTTCTTGTCATTTCAACCCCTTATGCTGTAAGTTAACACATCAGTGTCTCGGGGATGTTCTCTGATTCATCTTTTGTAAAGCAGATTTCCTCCATGGTGTCTAATTTGGCTGTCCTTCAGTCCTTGTTAACTGTCCAAATACACTGAAGACAGGCAGGAATGATTCCCTGTTTCAGAATGAAGACCCTTCTCTTAATTTCTTAAATTTTTCCATCTTCCTGTAAAGCACTTAATCTGTGATAATAATGTATTTCTTGGGTGAATTTATTTAGCCACAAAAGTTGAGAAAATGTTGAAACAATTCACAACATTTTGATCAAAAGTTGATCATTCTGATATTTATGAGGACAGGGGATATTTTTTCAGATTTGGAGGGTTCACATTTTGAAATAACTGTTTTTTTTTTTCTTTTGCCTAGCTGGCAGCAAATTAGACCTGACCAATTCTTCTTAGTCTGTGCTGAGTATAAAATATCGTCTCCTACACAATAAAGTATAGAAGGAGTTTTTGCTGATATTTTTATATCGACTGTGTTCAGTGACATTTATTCTCTGGTATGGATAACACAGAAAAGATATTTCTTGGAGTCTTTGGCTATGTGTATTTTTAAGTTCTTTGAAAAAAGGCATAATATTGAAAATCCTATTGCTATTACATTTCATCTAGGACATTTGTTCATACTGCTGCTTTGAAGAATTATGTACTAAATATGCACCTGAATGGAACCTCATTTTGCTAGAAGAGCAGTATAAGTTGCACTTATATAAAAGGTGCTGGATTTGGGGTGTTTTGCTCCTTTTCTATGCTCTATCTTTTGCAGAAGAGTTAAAGAAAGAAAATGGAATAATGATGAAGTGAGGTGGAGTGCAGTCACAGAGGGAAAAAGGAAAGTGGAAAACACTGATTTTTACCTGTCAATCACATGGGAGAGAAAAATCACAATACCTTTTAAGGGGACAGAGGTCTCGTAAAGTAATTATATAATACAAAAGACCCTGTCAGATATTCAGAGTTTTGGTGTAACTCCCTAATTATTTCATAAACAGTAAATGAAAACTGGAAATCAGTTGTGTAGGCTCCATGTACATTTTGGGGCCATTAGTTGCATGGTTTAAATTCTTGTGTATACTTGCAGATGTCCATGATGAAAGCATTTGACTGGGCCACTTCTCAGGGGCTTTCTTTCTGTTGTCATAGAGAAGGTAGGCTCCTAGCATGTTTTCTTGGCATCTGCCAAGCAATACTACCATACAGGTCACCTGCTATTGTTTGTAAGCAAAATATCATCAATTATATATTTGACCTGCCACTAAACTGATTTTTTTTGCATAAAGAGTAGAATAAAATGTCCTAATTGCTCTAGAATATTGATTTAAAACTGTGAAAATGATTAGGCAAGGTTGAAAGAATAATACTATATTTTATTTGTGTGTGTGTATATATATATATATATGTGTGTGTGTGTGTATATATATATATATATATATGTATATATATATGGCACTTGACATGGTGGATGGCTGTTTGCAGTGGATAGCATGCGAAAGAGTGGTAGCTGTTTGTGTGATCTGCCTCATTCCTTCCCCTGTAGAATTTATTACATTTTTCTATAGTTTTTTAAAAGCTGTATTTTCAGGACACTGGTCTAAGAGTAAGGCAACTAGGACATATATAACAAATTGCCTCCTTGATTTCTCCTTGATTTCTTCACACACCTCAAACTTAAAAAGTCCAAATTCTGCATTTCTCCTTCAATCTCTTGACACCTTCTATTCTTCAAATGTTCAGGCCCCAGATTTTGGGGTCATCCTTGTTTCTTGCTCAATCTTTTGAAAAACGTAATATCTGACCATTACTTACCAACTCTGCACCTCCCTCCTGACCCACCTCACCATCAGCTGTCACCTCAACTATTTTAATAGTCTTCTAAATGCGCTCCTTGCTTCCATCTTTGAATCCGCAGGTGTCTCCAAACTATTCTCAACTCAGCAGCTGAAGTGATTCTTTTAAAATGTAAGCCAGATCACAGCACTCAAAACTCTCCAGTGGCGTGTCTCTCAGCTTGTGCTCAGACCGATGGCCGTCCGTGCTCTGGTGCCTGCTGACTCTCCAAGTCCATCTCCTACCATGTCCCCTTCATGTGCTGCCTTGCCCACACTGGCTTCATCCCCGTGGCCCCTACACAGCAATAACCCACCTTTCACAGTCCCTGGAATGGTCTTCCTGCAGTTGTCTTTATGACTTGCTGTCTCTTCCTTTAGATTTCTGCTCAGTATTAGTCTACCAGAGAGGCCCTACCCAATGCAGCCCTCCACTACAAATGCATCTTTTCCCTCCCCCTTGCTTTTCTTTATTTTTCTTTATTGTGCTTATAACCTCCGATACATTTTTTTATTGGCTGATCCCCCTTCTATTCCAGAATATAAAGCTACTTGACGGCAAGCACTTTTTGTGGGCTGCTCTATCCACAGCACCTAGAACAGTGCCTGATACAGAGTAAATACTGAATAAGTATTTGTAGAATGAGCGAATAATGCAAGGCAGAAATGTCACTCTGCATAACATCAAACTTTTCTTGATGCCACACTGTCTTAGGGAGAAAACAATGACTCTGTGAAATACTGAAGAGCATTTATTCCTTTGCAAATCTCAACTGGCACCCTGCAGTAGGGACAGAGAGGTTGTTCTTGGGTTAGAGGTCATTGAAAGCTCCACAGTGGAGATAAAACTTGAGCTCAGCCTGGGATTATGTGTAGTGTTCAGATTGAGATGCAGGTAAGTGGTCAGTCATCAATCATATGCAAATGCCTGGCATGCAGTGGGAGATTTATTATCTGATACTCAGAAAAAACTCAAATTTTGATATGTGTATTTGGGAGGCATTTGCAAGAAAATATTGTTTGAGGATATTGCAGTGGATCAGCATCTAAAAATGCAAGTGTAGCTAAAGTGAGGCAAGGACTGGACCTGGGAAGTAGTGTATTTAACTGACATGGTGAAGGGAGTCAAGTCATTCGAGAAATAGAGAAGTGTTCTCTATTTCTTTCTTGGAAAGAAGCAGACTAATAAGGTGCCAAAGGAAGAGAGTGCTTTAAAAAAAGAAACAACAGCAAAAACTTCTTCAAATAGTGAAGTCAAGTCTAGTAGAAGAAGACCTATAAGAAGGCCTTTGAAGTTGGAACTAAGAAGTCATTGGGAGTAGGACAGTTTGATTTAAGTGATGGAGGGAGTGCGAGCCAGATAGAATGGACTTGAAAGCGAGCATGGGGGAAGGCAGGGTGGCTGTTACTGATAATATATTCATGAACTTAGGCAAGAAAAGGACCAAGACATCATCAGTTCCATCGAGGAATGGTGCCAGAGTTAAGGGACCTTGGCTTCTAAAGGGCAGGAGAGAACACCCTCTTTTCCCTCCCAAGGCCAGGAGATACAAAGCTGCCTCTTCAGAGAATCACTCAGGCCCATCCTCTCACATATTGCACTGGTTCTGTTATAATCTTCCTCTTCCCCAATGTGCCTACATCCACAGTTGACTCCTCATCACCATTGTCATGTTTAGGGACACAGCTCCACTTCTAGACATCAGGAGAAGCAGTCAGGTTGGGCTTCCATTTACTTTATGATTTTTCCGCCAAGGCCATCTTTCATTAACAGTGCAGATCCCCTTGTTTTCAGGCGAAAATGTCACTCTGCACAACATCAAACTTTAACTGCTCAACACTGTACTGTCTTGGGAAGAAAACAATAACTCTGTGAAATACCAAAAAGTATTCATTTCCTTGCAACTCTAAATGACCTATGAATTACAAGCCACAGAGCCAAATGAGAGCATGTTGGAAACTTGCAGGTGTCTTCAATATACAGACAACTCATTATGCACCCTAAGGATTGCCTTAGGAAAACTGCCTTATTGTCCTCTTATGATGGATTTTTATTTCTTCTTCATACCAGGTAGGTTTATTTTTTTTTTCCTACGTTCATTAATGAGATGTGTAAGAATGTAGGAGTAATTGATGAGAACACTGAAGAATTTTTTAATAGGGCAGCAGATAGGTAGGGAAGTGGAGAAAAGGATATAAAGAAAGGAGGATTCTAAGACCTCCAGGTTAAGATCACTGTCTCCTTATGTTCCCTCCTCTTACAAGATAGATAATCTCTGTAAGAATAGCTGAGTAGGTTTCTGATTTAACAGATGCCAGGTTTCCATGGTACTTAGTCCCAACTAGGAAACCACAGACATCAAATTTTTTAGTAGAATTTTAGACCCTCAAGAGGTGGGAACATATGTTAATCTCTGTGTCCCCTGTATTACCTAGCACACTGCCAGGCCCCTATTTTATGCTCAGTAATGTTTATTAATTTCCCCCTTACTTAATCATAGCATGGTCAGTGCTTCTTGGCTTTGATGTCCATACAGATCACCTGGGGATCTTTTTTTTTTTTAATTCAGTTTTATTGAGATATATTCACATGCCATACAATCATCCATGGTGTACAGTCAAATGTTCACTGTGCCATCATATAGTTGTGCATTCATCACCCCAATCTGTTTTTGAACATTTTCCTTATTGCAGAAAGAATCAGAATTAGAATAAAAAATAAAAAAAGAACACCCAAATCATCCACCCCATCCCACTCTATTTTTCATTCAGTTTTTGTCCCCATTTTTCTACTCATCCATCCATACACTGGATAAAGGGAATGCGATCCACAAGGCTTTCACAATCACACTGTCACCCCTTGTAATCTACATTGTTACACAATTGTCTTCAAGAGTCAAGGCTACTGGATTGGAGTTTGATGGTTTCAGGTATTTACTTGTAGCTATTCCAATACACTAAAACCTAAAAAGTGTTATGTATATAGTGCGTAAGAATGTCCACAAGAGTGACCTCTCGACTCCATTTGATATCTCGCAGCCATTGAAGCTTTATTTCATTTCATTTTGCATCCCCCTTTTGGTCAAGAAGATGTTCTCAATCCCATGATGCCGGGTCCAGATTCATCCCCCGGAGTCTGTGATCATGCCAGGGAGATCTACACCCCTGGGAGTCGGGTCCCACATTGTGGGGAGGGCAGCGAGATCACCCACCAAGGTGGCTTAGTTAGAGAGAGAGAGGGCCACATCTGAGCAACAAAGAGACACTCAGGGGGAGACTCCCAGGCACAATTATAAGCAGGTTTAGCCTCTTCTTGCAGCAACAAGCTTCATAGGGGCCAGCCCCAAGACAGAGGGCTCAGCACATCAAGCCGTCAGCTGGGGATCTTTTTAAAAGGCAGTTCTGCTCATGTGGGTCTGCTGTGAAGCCTGAGATTCTGCATTTCTAACAAGCACCATGGGGGTGTTGATGCAACTGGTCTGTGGACCACAGGTTGAGCAGCAGGGAAATAATGCAGTGCACCCACAAGGCCACACATACTACTGTGGATGGGCTGGGGGATGGGGAATGATCAGAGCTCATCTTCCTGCTGTGTCAAATGTGAGTAAAATAATTTGAGCTATGGTATTTTTTTGAATATTTAAACAGAGATTTATTATAGAGTATATGCAAAGTTTGACTAAGAAATATGAGGAAAAGTAAGCTTCTAAAGGAATTGTTTTGCAGGTAATGACTTCCCTTTCAGATTACATTCCTAACTGGCCTCCAGAGGATACAGTTACTGTCTTCTGCTTATTTAGTCCCAGTGAAGAAATAGAAACCCAGGTGGTCTCAAATAGCTAGTAAACCTAATAACGATATTGATGCCAACAACTCACATCTCTTGGGCTCTTACCATTAGCCAAGCACGGTGCAAAATATTTCATGTGCACGATCACATTTAATATTCACAGCAGTCCATATTATGGTTGTTCCCATTTTGGAGATGAGCAAATGAGCAGTAGGTAATTTGCCCCAGAACACACCTCTACTTGATAGCAAAGTATGTGCTGTCAACCACAGTGTGTTAGGGCCTCCAGAAGTAGGTGCAGTCAGTGCTTGGACTCAGACTATCTCACTCCTGCCCAGAACTCATTTTTCAAGATGTCACTGTTTTTCACAGAAAAGCTGAGTGAAAGCAGCTTGGTACAATTTGGCAGCACCAGGTGTTTCCAAGGAATGTCTTTGAAAATTACAGAAATTTTGCCTTTTATCAATCCGAATATTTACTCCTCCCTGGTTTCTCTTATGATAACAATAAGAAGATTAACTATGTTTTCAGTTCAGTACCTGAGCCATGGTTCAAGACTCCTAGAAAATCAGTACTTTCTCACTAATGTGTATTTTTCCTGCCAAAGCAGCCATCAGAGTTAAATGAAAAGGGTGTCTATAATGAGCTTTTATAAATTGCATTGCTAGGTGACAGTTAATGGATTTCATTCCTTACACAAATGGAATTAAAAAGGGTAGCACCTGGAGTGATATAAAGAATGAATTCTCTATGTCTGCACATTTCAGCTCAGCATTGTGGAAGCTATGCAGACAAGCTCTTCGGAATACTTTCCCTTGCTTGCAATACCACTACGCCCATGTTTGTGATACCAAGTATGCACCGAGCTCACCCTGGGACAAGGACACACATGCCTTCTGCCCACAGATACCCAGGGACCCAGAGCATCTGCAGCAGGAGATTCCTCAGCCCGTGGCAGGCCAATTTCTCTTAGGCATATTGCTCTCCAGTCTATAAAAACAGACTTAATTCCACCCTCTTCCCTGTAATGAATTCCTGACATTTCCAAAAATGAGCAACTCTGGATCACATCTATGAAGTGACACTTTGTAGAGGTTTGGGTTTGAATGAAGCCATGTGGCTTTCAAATTACAAAAGCTGACATTGCAGATACCATCGGGAGATCCCAGAGTAAGCAGAAACCCTGAAGTTTTGCACCTCTCTCTTTCAAGGTAATAATAGCCAGGAAGCCATGTGCTAAAGGAACAAATATTCTGAACTACACGTTATCATCATTTCAAGATACATTTTGTTATTTATTTAAGAATATGCAACAATTTAACACAGCTCATTAAGCAAGAAAGACAGTGGGAGCTGACAGAGCCAGCTTGGTGAGACAAGATAAGCTCAGAACACTGCTACCCCTGTGAGTGATACAAAGAGCCCATCAAACAGCTTAGCAGTGCCCTCTGTTGTCTAACAGTAGCAGTAGAGCTGCACATAACAGTTGTGAGGAAAAGAAGCCTAGGGTCCCAGGACACCCTTTCCACGTAAATGGCATCAGTGGTTGTCTCTCTGGGGCTTGATTTGAGAGGCCCAGGGAGGCTGCCTCACAGGAAGGTATCTCCTCCAATGAAGCCTAAAATCCACCACATGCCATCTATGCTAAACCTGGCTGTATTCTTTCCATGGTTTTAAAATTCAAATAGCCTTGAGAAAGGTGACCTATTAAGTTACTCACATTGCAGTATGAATATCTATCATACAGTCTTCAAAAAGATAGTGTTTGTCCAAACAACTAGACACCACACCTACTCAGGTTAAAATAAAAATTAATTATCACCCTTTCTTTCCACTTTTGGGTAGAGCAAGCCTCCATGGTGTCAATACATTTTGACCGTCCATTATTGCAACGCAAATGTTTAAAACATGACAACAAATTAAGAGAACCATTTTCTTAGAGCTCATCCTCGTGGTAAATTTATGCACATATTTGTATATGATTTAATTGCATGGCAGTGGTGGAGAAAATTGAAAGAACAAATACTTTTAAAATGCAGAGCAAGCAACTCCAACATCACACTCCCTGCAAAACCATGAATTGATTTACCAAATTCATTTTTAAAGACATGCATTTTCCAGGAGAGTACATTATTTGGCTATGCTAGGCTAGAGTTCTGGGGAATGTTTCCTTTCTTATCAGCTGGAGCTAATACAGAGAGCTTTGAATTTCATGCATTGCCTGGTCTCTCTACCTATCCTCACTGATCCTGATCATTTCCTCATCAAATTTCATCATAGATTAAATTCTTAAAGGTCAACCTTTTTTTCTTAGTATGAATTTGATCAGTTTTGCTGTTAAAATCAAGTCTAGAAGAGATGAGGTAGGTGATCAAGGTCAAGAAATCAGTGATGACAGCAAGCTAAGCATATGCCCTACCCTAGCAAAAGGAGCAGGCAAAAGGTGTCGACTTTGACAGGTGGTAAAAAAAAAAAAAAAAAAAAAAATTTCAGTAGATCATGAATATAACTGTCATCTCTTGAAACGGTTGGAAAATAATGATTCAGTGTAAAGAAGTCCAAACTATGCTACAAAGTGAAACAAATCTAGGCAACAGTAATGCTCAAAGTAACAAAAAAAAAGAGGAGGAGGAGGAGGAGAAGGAAGGAAGGAAGGGAGGGAGGGAGGGAGGGAAGGAAAAGAGAGAAAGAAAAGAAAGAAAGGAAAGAACAAAGAAGAGCAGGTCTCCCACCAAGGAAAGCAGGGCACCAAGCAGCCCTTTCAGAATTGCTTGGTATAGATCCCAGTAACTGTGCTAAGTTGGAGCACTGCTTGTCTGAATTTAACTCTGCAAGGTAGTCCTGGATACATCAGCAGACAGACTGGTCTCCTGCCATCCTGAGACGTGCAAGAATTAGCAGCCAAACCAATTTACCTCTTAAACTATAGCAATAAGAGAATTTGTAGCCTCCGGGAGCGGTAGGCATTGTGGTAACGGAGGCAGTTTCCATCTCTCAGGGACGTGTTCTCTCTCCTCAGTGGTGAAAGCTTTATGGTTTTACTGTGAAAATCCATAGAAGGTGCCTTTACAAAATCAACAGTCTTTTGAGATATTTCCAGGGGCAATGGCACAAGAAAGAGGAACCATATTATGAAAGAGGAGCTGAATAAAATTGAGGAGTAAAAAAGAAATGTTATTACCACGAAGGGAAATTGACAGCTTTCCTTCCATTCATCCCATTGTGTCCTCAAATGTCAGTTATTGTATTTCTTTATTCATAATGGATCATAGTGTGACAGTTGATCTGCCTATGAGTAAGACCTGCATTTTTTGTTTGACATCGTCTCCCAGAAAATTGTTGAAGTTAAGAGATTTGGCAGCTATATCGTTCCCACTCTCCGTAGATCAAGGGCACATCTACCACTTATTCTTGCTGCAAGTCTTCTTTTCATTTGAATCAGCACCACCTTTTGTATATAAGGAGGTTTGTTTCTCACTGGGGTTTCAAAGGGAAATAAGCTGATGAAGCCATGAACTTCACAGTCTTTTCACACAGTCATATCAGTCCATGGGGCATGTGCAAGTTCATCTCCAAATCCTGTGACTCAGCTTGAGCTAAATGCAAGTCCCTCCTCCTAAATGGTGCTGAGGCGGCAACAGAAGACAGAGTGATCATCCTTCAAAATCTTCTTCCCGTGCCTCTCACATTAATCCTTTTCTCTGTTGCTTGGCACTCATATGTATTTTTTCCGTTAATTTCTTTCTCTCTGGATGTGACTAGTGCGAGCTCTTCTCTTCTCAGTAAAATGCTCTCCTTCACCACATCCTTGTATTACCATTTCTAATATTTGGACTCTACTAATTTTTCTATAAAATCATTAACTCACTCTTCCACCTCCTACTCCACGATCCAAACTCCTCTTCTGCCTCTTTCCTTAACCTTTACATGTTTCCTTTCTGGACCTAAAACAAATAATAACAGCAATAGTTACTGTATGTTGAAATCTACTCTGTTTCAGGACACACTGGGCTACACACTTCACATTTATCTAAATGAAAGGAAGGCATCATCGCCTTTTTATGGATGAGACCCAGTGAGGTCCATACAGCAATCAACTGGCCGAGCTGCTATTCCAGGCCAGGTTTATCTGCCTCCTGATGTGCCAAACAGGACAGGTTTGCTTAACTATGAGCTATGAGTCATAGCCCTGGGATGAAGTTTGACAAATATTTACACTATTTCACTGTGGATCATTCATTGACCCAAATCCATTAACACAAATAAGTGCCTTTAACTGAAATTTTATCGATAAGTATTTATTGAGTCTTTATCATGAGAAACCCATAAATTTAGATATTATCAATAGACGTAGTGGAGTTTGGGGAGCAGAAAGTGAAGAGAAGGTGTGTCGGTTTGCTAAAGCTGCCGGAATGCAATATACCAGAAATGGGTTGGCTTTTTCAATGGGGATTTATTTGTTTGCAAATTTACAGTTCTAAGGCCATGAAAATGTCCAAATTAAGGCATCAAGAGGTAGACACCTTCTCTGAGAAAAGGTTGATGGAATCCGGGGTTCCTCTGTCACATGGGAAGGCACATGGTGACATCTGCTGGTCCTACTTCTCCTGGGTTCTGGTTTCAGAATGGCTTTCTCCAAAATGTCTCTGGGCATTTACTCTCTAAGCATTTCCTAGCTTTCTCATTTTTATCTGTCTTTTATCCTCTCATAGAGGACTCCAAGCAAGGGGATTAAGACCCACCTTGAATGGGCTGGGTCATATCTCCATGGAAACAACCGAATCAAAAGGTTCCATCCAACAATAATTCTGGCCCCACAAGATTGGATTTAAAAAATGTGGCTTTTCTGGGGTACATATCAGATTCATATTGGCACAGGAGGGGACAATAGAATGAGCTGGGAGAGAAAAAAAAAAGAGAGAAAGAGAAGAACTGGCCCCTCCATGATTTTAAAGCCTCTGCTCCAACCGAGCTCTCCTGAAGTTTGGGGCAGTGGTGGGAGGTGAGATGGGGTGACAAGGGCCATATTGTGGTTAGACAGGGAATGGGCTAATTCATCTTGGTCCTGCCTGCACCCCTCCCCGTGAAACTGTAGAATATTGCTTCCTGCCGTAAAGAAAGCTGCAAATATATGTTTAACCTGTTTAAGTTGATTTACCTAATTATAAAAATTCACAAAGTTGGTTTTTGTTCAAAATGTACAGCAGACATATGTAGTCCAAAATCATACTGTTCTGATCCCAACCAGTGAGGCAGGTCACCTTGTTGCATGTCTCCTCCCCTCAGCTATACTACCACCTAATAAACTCCAAATCCATCATGGAAGAATTAAATTAACTTATAGGGAAAAGGGTTAAGAAGCAGTGTAAACATTAATGGAAAACACCTGTGTTGGAGTCCCAGCTAATTTAAAAATTATATATATATATATATATATATATAATCTCCTTTAGTATCATTTTTCTAAATAATAGGAAAACTAATGCCATATACCTCATCATAATATTGTAAGAACTACATGAACTAGGGTCCTTTAAAATGTTTCTTAAAGTATAGAACACTCCAAGGAATGTTATAATTAGCATCATCATTTTTATTATTAACTATGCTAATTTCAAAGCACTTAATTTCCTTTATCGATTAATTCTAAAATGCGTTGCTTCCCTTCTGTTTCTTCCCAGAGTCTTAATTTTAAAAAAAGAAAAAATATCTCTCCATCTTCCCTGGAGCTTGATTCTGTATTTTTAGTTTTTTATTCCCTGGACCATCCAGAACCCAGCACGCTCAGACACCTTTAGCACAGCCCCAAAGAAAGCCCCATCCTGCTCCTGCCTGTAAATCCCTGAGAGAAGTCCTGAGATGTTGTAATGAGCCTTCAGGTGCCAGCCAACAAATTCAGTGGTTCTTTTGCTTAGCTTTGAGCAACCATCTAATGAACAAGAGAACTGAAAACCTCTAAATTTCTGTCATTCTGTTGTCCTGCCTGCCTGCCTAAAATTGCTTTGGCCTCATTCACTTACAAAGCCACTTGTGTGCACAGGTGTTAAGCAAGGCTCTGCAATATCAGATGGAGTTACACACTGGATATACATTTGTGGACATCCCAGAGATTAATTGTTGAGTCGATCCAGAGCAGATGGACATGCTTAGTGAGAGAATGCAATTGCAGGAATTAAAATGAGAGCAGTGTTAAGTGAATTAGTAGGCTAGACGCATTAAGAGTGAGAATTTGTGCCGTGCATGGTTCAGGTCACGTGACTGAAGAGGGTTTGGGCAGACGAGGTTCAGTCTGGAAATTGGCACGTCACTGCGTTCACTCATAGCAGTGCGTAGATGGTAGAAAACAAATACATATCCACATACGGTCTTCCCTTCTAAAAAAAACAGATAATTTTAAACCTTTTTTTTTTTCATGTTAATTTTCAGAATAAATAGTGCTAGTCAGGGGGAGAAACATTAAAAGAAGAGCTGGAAACATAAAGTATGTAGCAATATTAAGTGCATTTCCATTTTCTTTCAAGACATAAAGATAATAAACTGTTCACAGAGGAATCTGAAAAGTTACATTCTGTTTTGAGAGTAGCACCTGTCGCTGCTCTAGGCTGCCTCCTGGTCCGAGTGAAAGAATATTCTGTACAGTGGTGACTCTAAATAAATTTTGACAGTGATGATAATGAACACTCCCATTAATCTAATTTCTTGATTTGAGGATAGCACTGAATGATTGTGTCTAGCAAAATATGAGGATTTTACAAATATATTCTGCAGGTTTTGGATGCTAACAATGGAAATGTAAGTGAGAGAAGAGACAAAAGTCTTTCTTGGGTAGAAGATGGTGTGATGTTTCCCATTTTTAAAAAAAATCAGTTATTTTTTACTTCTTTATAAAAAGAAAAGTTGTTCAAACTCCTTAATATGTCATTGTAAATTATTATACTTCTGGCCTTTTTATTAGTAGGCTTTAATTTATAGTTCTAAGGCAAGAATAATGTTTATAGATTGGCCCAACCTGAAAAAAATCACCTTGTTTAAAACTGACCTACCATTTAAATATCATCATTTTGGCAGTGCACGCCTTCTAAATTTATCCTTCTCGATTGTGGGCATTAGGCCCATAAATAGGAATGCTAAAGGGGGAAAAGGCAGGGCAGGAGAAGGGGTTACTTCCAGGAGAAGAGAAGCTTTGGAGAAGTGAATGGAAAATGTTGCCTCTGTTTAGCATGAATGAGCCTGGGATTTAAATAACATTCTTCAGACCAGATAAATAGTTTTTCTTTGGCTTAGGAATCATGCATTGCATTCACATATTTAAGTGAAATGTTTTCTGGCTTTCCTCACTTCATCTTTGATCTTTACATGTTTTGTTTTATTTTTACTCATTAGCTTCATCAAATAAAATATCTAATCTATGCTTTTTAGTACATGTAAGAGAGGCAAATATGCGTTAAGACATTAGGGAGTATGTGTAATCGAGTTTCTTTTTGTTTTACACACATACATATCCCAAAATGCTGGAATGATAAAAATAATTGCCACTTGGAGATTACATCAGAAATGATTATGATTACCCTATTTATTTTTTTATTCTGTCTCCAAGCAGTATTGCAATGGATATGCATTACTTATATAAAAAAATGAAGAGGCATATTCCAAAATTCATTTGAATTTTTGTCAGTAATCATCAACCATTTGCCATTTTGAGATACCAGTTGGTTTGACCCATACCTGAGTAGCCCCAAGCTTGTTTGCAACCAGGCTCCCATAAATTGTCCACTGAGGGGGAGTCAGAGAAAGACAACCTTACAGAAAGCTCTCATGCAGGCATACATCCATGACAAGTAATAGCTGAAGTTGGATGAGCAGAAAGGAATTGTAATTCTCTTTTTCATTTCTCCTCCTATGTGACCTTTCAGCAAGGTAAATCAGTACAGCCTTGATATCACTCAATAAGATGTGAAGTTATTTTATGGGCAGGATTAATCTGCAGCAGAGAAGGTAGGAATTCACGATGGGCATTTGAAAAAAGGGAAACAAATAGAATTTGCCCTAGAATGGTGCTGTGGATAAGAAGACAACCTCCTGCTGCCTTAATTACATGCTGTGTGATCTATTTTCACTCTTAAACGGGTGGTCTTGACTACGTATAGTGATATATCAAATCTAAAGGAATGCAGAATAAAGATTCTTAGTTGTCACCTCGAAACTGTCATGGTAGTGGTAGCATGCTAGACGTTCTCTCGTGGTAGTCAGCACCATTTCCCTGGGCCTGATGAATCAAGGGTGACAAAACTACCAGCTCTCTGTTTTCTGTAACTAGAAGCAGATCACCAAGAAAAACCCCAGGTGAACCACTGACTTTATTCACAACCTTAGATATTACATAGACCCTTTATAATAACCTTCTGGACAATTGCTCAAAGTATTTTCATTTCCTAGAAATACGCTGATTATACGAAGAATTAAATCAGCATTCTTTTATGAAAGCCACTGTAGATAACTGCTTGTGTTGATCCAGTGGATAAGCGGTTATTGAAAAGTCTTATTTACAGTACTGCCTTTTCCTATTAGCAACTTCTTGATAAGTTCCCAGTTAAGCATTACATGTTAATCTTTACAAAAGGGGGAAATATGGAAGTTTATGAGTTGGTGCCTCCCTCACCCCATCCAGGTCTGTTCCAGGGGTCTATGAATCTAAAGTCCTTATATCTCCAAAAGGTCTTGAAAAGACCGGCTTTGTACCCATAGGATTTTAGTTCTGAAGTCTCTCTCTCTCCCTCCCTTGACTCTCACATCTTTCCTCTCACCCCTGTGCCCCCGTGATGTCTCCCCTTCCCAGGAGTAAACCTTCTATCCACTCATAGTTGATTTTGTGGGGTTTTATTCTTTCTTTGACTTTTTGCTTCGCCAAAGGCACCCTTTGCCTTTTCAACTGAGTTGATTTACCCCTTGGAAAGATAAGGAAGCCACACACGTCTGCACCTGGGTCAATAGAGAGGTTCAGGAAAGGTGAAGGTATATGCACGACCAAAGAGGAGCAGGTGTTTGTGGCACCTTGGCAGTTTTTTGTTTGGGGACTAGCAAAGGTTCCTTGACTGCCTTGAGATTTAATGTGCTCAGGAGGTCCTTGTGTGGAATGTGGCCACTGTTATTCTTGTCTTTATCAGCATGCCAAAGCCACAAGCTTGGGGGACATAAGCTGATCTATGTGCTGCAGCTGCCAGCGTGCAATAACCATTTGTCTAAATATCCTTTTGCAATCCCTGGAGCTGTGATGAAATGCCAGCTGTAAGGTAATCCTCACCCAAAAGGGATTGGGGCTGCTTTGCATTCCCAGGCTATTAAGGGGATGCCAGAGAACTTGAGGCCCTGCTTTGCTGTCATGCTGAAGCTCTGCTGCAGAAAGAGCCCACAGACACGTGAGGACTAAGGCACAGCCTGTCACCTCCCTGTGGCCAAGGGGACTATGCTGCTTGTCTTCCCAAGGACAGAGAGTCTAAACAGAGCGGTGCGGACTTCCTGCTGTGAGATCAAAGAAAGGCTCCTCTGGGGTTTCACACCCCAAGGTCTTCAAGGGGAAAGAGACCAAAGGACTGGGAAGGGGGAGGATTTTCCAAGTGTGTCCTTAGGATCCCAGACCTTAAACCTGTGCCACTGAGGTCATGTGATATTTTCCTGGGATTTACTGGAAGATTCATTTCCCAATAGCTATCAGTGGAGGTGAATGACAAATGTTAAGAATAAGAGTCCTTATCACCTGAAGTCATTAGTGTGTCCTTAGCCGAGTCCAAAGGCACCTTGATCATTTGTTAGTGATAGCGAACAACTGGGGCTAGACTTCTTAGTTGTGATTAAACACTGCCATCTGCTTATCAACCCTTTGAGGTTAACAAACGTTGTTGTCCTCATTTGACCATTCACGCCCTGTAATACGCCCTAGTCCCATTTCGGGAAAACGACCATCTGTAAGTGTAAAGTTCACTGCCAAGTACCTGTACCTGTGGGTGATTTCTAACTGAGCCACTGCTTCAAAACTTATTCTTAGAATTGCCATAAATTTTGCTTCTAAAGGCATAGAGCAACCTTCCTATCTTGCATATTCAAGTCGTAATCAAGCAAATATATATGCATGGATTAAGTCTCTTTCCTTTTAAAATGATACAAAGTTTATGAATTTGAACTTGTCTGTGATTTTAGTTTGTTGGTAAAAGCCATCTGGATTCAAAGTCTCAATTGCATTTCAAGATATCATTGAGAATGCTTTGTCTGTGAACTGTGAACAGATCAACACTATAGTGAGGTTCTTGCTTTTTGTGTTTCTTAGGTAGTCTGTGATTAGATTTGTTTTAGCACTTACGATGTGGCAGCTCAATTAGCACAGGATAGCGCTGACCACAAGACCCATTGTCTCCCATTCAGGCAGTCCATGACTGCTATGAAAATTATCTTCCTTGCCAGCCACTTTGATCTTGTCACTCCCTCACTGAAAGCTTCTCACTGTTTCCTAAAGCCCTTTATATTGGCCTCAGCCTCCTCACTCTGGCTATTGCAGCTTGGCCATTCCCGAACCAGAGATTTTCTCTTACCTTCCCTTGATCTCCCGTCATCTGCTTTGCTCCAGACAAATGAAACTATTCTCAGATTCCTTTGACACAGCCTGACACTTTCGATGCCTTGCTTTCACCAGTGCAGTCCTCCAAAGTAGAATGAGGGCACCGGTAAACCGAAGTCCCTGTCTAGCAGGTGCGAGTTCCATAGTCTGCCCCACGTTTAGAAGTTAGGAAATAACACCTGCATGCTGACTCATCTTAGCATATTTTATATGCCTGTCAGGCCTCCTATCATCAAAAGTTCCTCCAAGGGAAGTTTCTAGTGGGAGAAGGAACTGTTCCATATTATTTTAAGTACAGTTTAAGGATTTTTTTTTTAAAAAAAAAGATAAAAGGGAATTTATAGCAGCAAAAATTGCCACAATATGAGGCAACAACCACAGCGATCAAAGGAAAAGCTATTCGGTGACCAGTGGATTTTGCAATTAAGTAACATGGAATGAAGTACAAGGCACAAATTAGTTTCTGACATCAATTCACTTATTGAATCATTCATCTATTTAACAAAAATATGTTGAGAGCTTGATGTATTAGGTTCTTTTTTAACCTCTGGAACTCAAAAGATAAAAAAAAGTGTGGTCCCTACTCTCCACGACTAGCAAGACCAGTTATTGTTTCCAGGAAAAAAGGACATAACAGATACACTGGGGACACAGAGGGTCCCCAGTTAAGCCTTTTTCAGGAGGTCTATTTCTTTTAAATTTTATTTAAGGTTCATAGTTTATACTAAGGAAACTGTGGATGAGTTTTACAATGATACTCAGCTCTTTGCAGCTGTATCTATGCATTATTTTTCAGTCCATTTCTTAGATCTTTGGGTATCCATGTGTGTGGATTCCATCTAGACTACAAGTTTGACCATGAAACCATGGCTACCAGCTCAGCAACACAGATCCTGAGTTCAACACAAGGAGCGAAGCTTGATTTCATTTCAGTCATGCATGAACTGGCCGACTGCCACCTTCCTGGTGAGGCATTTCTTTCCCCCGGAGTTCCTTGCTGTAATTTTCTATGTCAGTGCATGGAAACCTCACTTCTCGAGGATCCGGTTCTGCTGTTATGTTGAGCAACCAGCAATAAGAAGACTGGGTTTACTAAGCAACAGGAGTGTGGGGCCCACTGGGGCACCCTCAGAACTGATGGTGAAACTTGGGGGAAATCCCTTAGCCGCTTTTTGTTTGCGCCTTCCCCTGCCAAATGGAGAATAATCCTGTACACGTGTATTTGTTCACCAATAAGATGCATGCAGTAGGGCTTCCCAAAAACTATAGAGAATATGTTGTTAAACATTTTCACAGAGAAAAACAAACAAAAAGATATCAATTTGTTAATTTTTACAAAGAATTCAAGTATGTGCCAAACAAAGTGCCAAACCCAATTTGAGCAATTGGCACTAAGAAAAATTCCCCAACCTACTGCATAGGATAACATAAGGAGCTACTTAAAATGAGAGTTAAGTACAAAGAGATTCAAAGGTTCTCTGTATAATTAAGTACAAAGAGTGTTATAGAGGATGGCTTAATTTTGAAAGATTCCATTAGACATAAGTTTGTATAAAGGTCCATGAGAGGCTCACTTATATGGCAACTGATCTCATTTTTCTACCATCACCAAAAAAATGTCTACTGCATCCATATGATTATAAAGAGCAAACCATAAACTCATCATGTAAATGAAAATAATGATATAGCCCCCATCTCTGGAGTGCCTAACTGTGCTAGCACTGTGTCAAGCACACCTACCTGATTTCCAATCCAGCAAGGAGAACGTACAGAGTATTTTATTCTATGGATGAGGCAAAAGGCTCACGGGGTTAGGTCAAGTGCCCAAGGTAGCATAGGTAGGAAATGGCAGGGTCAGGTTCTTTGCTCAAATCTGTCTCCCTCCAAAACCTGCACTGTTTCCATTCCTGCAACATTTCCTGAAGGATCTTCTACATAAAGCTAGTCCCATTAAATTTCCTTTAGAAAAATGAAAAGTGAAGTGGTAAAGGATGCCGTTTGTATCCTCTGCTCAGAGATTCACAATACAGATTAGTATAGTCGTGGTTTTAAGAAGTAAAAGCTACAGTTTAAAGAAAGAGTAAAAAGCTAATTTGAGCACACCAGCCTTTCAAAGACTTGTTTGACCAAAAAACCCTTTTTCCATTAATTAATTTTGGCATATGTTCTTCTTTTTCGTGTGCCTTACCAAGTGCCTTTTCTCCTACTCCTGGTCTTGTCCAAAAGGGAGGGGAACAAGTGGGAAAATCCCAGCAAAGTGAAGTAATGGCAACTCTCAAACCTATAGTTACAGACTGCCCAACCATTGGCTAAGCTCTTTTGTTTTACTCAAACCCAATTTTCACAACAATTCTGTGAAAACTTATTAACTTGCTTCAAAAAAAATTAATGAGGACCTCAGAAGGCCAATTTGGGATGTTTTTGACTATGTAAGTACAAATTTAAATGAGAGATTATAATCATTTTAGGTCTTCATAGACAAGAAATCAAATGATTAATTTCTAAGTGAGAATGAAGTTTAGTGTGGGTTTCCTCTCCTTCCCTCCCTCTCCCCTCTCCCATCCTCTCCCCCTTCTCTCTTTCTTTTTAAATATCATAAAATGCATACACATTATCCAGGTCTTGCTCATGGGAGACAAAGCTTGGTTTTCAAGAAGGGCCCTGTAGATTTTGTTTGATATATTTCCCAGCCAACCGTACCTTTACAGTGTTGGCTGATTTTACTCTTAGTCACACACAGGAGAAATACCAGTGAGTCACATCAAAGCTGCACAGGGCTGGAGATTAATTTAATGTGCATTTCAAGAGGAATCCAGAGCTTCCTTTCCCTCCGGCGCCCCCGCCCCAGGAAGGAATGCACCTGTTTCCCTTTTATCTGTGGTAATTGCCACGTGTACCTGCTGGCGCCTTCAGCATTATGGATGGGAGTGAGACTGCCTTTAACGCTGATTCAGTCATCCAAAGGATGAGGCAAGTTGATGAGAGACGGTGCCAGCTAGAAAGAAATTCCACAGAAAGCGCCACACAATAATCTTATAAATGATACATTGTGTTTCAGCCCAGCAAGTGTTTCTCAGGGTGACTCACAGTCAGCCTCAGAGGTTGGAACATGATTGCGGCCCCTCCTGATTTTTCACGTTACCGTGCACACAGTTCTTTCAGGAGAGAGGTGTTTAAGGAGGATGCACACTCCTGAGTTTATTTCCAATTAAAAGCCAGAAACGTTTGTTTCCATAGCAGCCAATACTTGCTAACTCTCGGGTTGATGAACTACTCTTGGGTTATTCAGGCTATTTGCTTTTCTTTCTCTTTCCTCTCGCAAACTACCCATTAATCTTTTCTTTTTCTTTATACATGTTGGCACTTTATGCATTTTGGCACTTATCAGAAGGTAGAGACAAAGTAAATTTTGCCAACTGAAAAGGATTTATGAATAAAACTTCAAACCGCTGTGCTGATTTATCTGTGCTTTCCTCTGTACTGTCAACAGCAAATCAGAGTTTACCCATTCTCATGATTCACACACTAGGACTTTGAGTTACACATTTAAGCGCTTTTAACTTTGTTTTGTGGGGTTTTTTTACCCTTCCATTTACTTTTAATTAAGTTTCTTTATTTGTAAAGTGAAAGGACTTGTCTAAACCTCTCTAAGGCCCCTTTTGCCTTTTCCTCTGGTTCCGTAAACTTGCATAAATCCATATATTCATTCAAATGGCATTATA
The DNA here is from genome assembly GCF_015220235.1 of Choloepus didactylus. Taxonomy (NCBI): domain Eukaryota; kingdom Metazoa; phylum Chordata; class Mammalia; order Pilosa; family Megalonychidae; genus Choloepus; species Choloepus didactylus. The sequence continues at coordinate 24,796,917 of NC_051308.1, forward strand.
CTAGCTTTGGAAGCAATTAAAATAAAGGATATAGTGCAACCTTTCCAAATGCTTATATCTTGCAAAAAAAAAAAAAAAAAAAAAAAACTGGTATGAAAAATTGGAGGCGGTGAGTTCAGAGAGCCAACATATGAAAATGCAAGAATATTTACCATAGGGACAGCTCAGCCTACAGGCAATCAAATTAAATATAAAACAAAATTATGTTATTTGAAAATGGAAAGTAATAAAATGGAGGTAAATTGACTTTGGGTGGAGGAGAAAGACACTTTCATCTTGGGAGCTGTATTTAATCTTGGGTCTAATGCTACACCTTGGGTCCAAGTTTTATGTGTCTTTAAATTACAGTTTTAATTGACTCTTCTCCAGATGAATGATGTGCAGTGACAGCACTTCAGCAAAATCAATACAACACTTTTATCTCAGTGACAAATTAGACAGTATCTCTAGGTCATTGCTGCTCATCAACTATCAATATAATTCAGTCTGGTTTATCTTTTTTTTTTTCCTTCTTTTTAAGATTTTTTATTAAGAAAAAAAACAGTCTTCCACTGCAACTTAGTCGTCTCAGACTCGTCCTCCCAGTGTCATGTATTCAGAGGATTCACCCACTAGTTGCTTCTACCCAAATGGTCCTGTAGCTGACAGAGCCCCAGAGCTGCAGAGAAGCATCTAGAATGCAGAGAAGGCGGCACTGCTGCATGATTGATGTCTGCTGCTGCCCTTCTCCTGGAGGCTGATTCAGGCTTAGGGAATGTGTTTGTCTCTCTTCAAAGAGATGGTCTTTCCTAATACAGTCTTGCTTTACTACTCCAGCCAGGCTAGTCCTTTTGTCTTAATCCACATAATCCTGTTTTCCTGAGGAGCTTTATTAATAACTTCTACGCATTCCCTCGCTAATCCCCACAGAGAGTCTACAAGTAAGATCTAGGTTTTAATGACACTGTTTAATGAAAGGCAAACAGAGACACAGGTGAAGTAAGAAAGGATTCAATCTCCAGCCTCCTGATGACACCAAGCCTAGAACTTTGCTCTCTATGTTTGACTGTCCTGGTCCAGGAGGTATAGAGAAAAGTGAGTTTGTTCAAGAAACCACCAGACGGTGTATTCTAGTGGTTAGGCACAGTGGAGTGAGACTGCTTGGGCTGTGTTACCTCAGAAACAATATCCAATGTCTCTGTGCTTCAGTTTCCTTATCTAGAAACCAGGGATAATTTTAGTACCTACCTCACAAGCGTTATATGAGAGTTAGGTGAGCTCATGTATGTCAAAAGCTTTGCACAATACTTAGACATAGCCGGTGCTACACAAGGGTTTTTTGTGACCATTACCCTCTCCTACTGAGGCAGGAATACCCACCCCTTCTGCAGAATTATCTTATCTCTTCTTACTCCTCCGTTCCCAGTTAGAATTTACCAGTCAATTTGATATGATTCACATGACAATTTGAAATTGTTCCACCCCCAGAACTGCCCAAATCTTCAAGGCAGGACAGCCCCACTGAAGCCCCTATTTGCCAGAGGTCCCCCTGTGACCTCGGACCCCCTACAACTTTCAGAGGCTTGTAAAAAACCTTCCTATGGGCTACTGGTGGCTCCGTCTTTGGGATTCCTCATCTTTACTTCTGCCCAGTTCTTCTCAACTGATGCCTGCCCCACCTATGCATAAGCCACGTGCACAACTCCCTTCTCCCTGCCAAAAAACCCCCTTCTTTACGTCTACCTCCTCCCTCCCTCTCTCCCCTCCCCCCATTAAAATGCCAGCATTTGTAGTTGTATGACTTTAGGTAAATTACTTTCTCAGAGCCTGCTTCTGTATCATTTTCTCACAGAGAGGCTTTTGGAATCAAATGAGCTAACACTATGCAAGTTCATTGAATTTAGCACGTCCTAGGTGCACACTAAGTGGCATTCACCGTCCTCCATCCTGTGCTCCTCCCAACCTCTGGCAGCACCTTGGTTTCCAGTCCTAAAATTAAATGCATGTGTCCTAGAGATCTGCCTCAAGTGCAACTTAGAGCACTGCACCCTGCCTTGCTCCTCACAGCTGGAGACCTCTGTGCTCCTGGGAGCACGTCACGTCCTAGCCTTGCCTGTGCCCAAGTCCGTCATCATCTCAGGTCCCTGCCACTCACACACACTGCGAGTGCCTTACTAGAGCCCCTGGTCAAGGCTGGTGGAGTTGTGCTTCCATAGAGACTCCGCCTTATTCAGCTTGCACCCCTGCCCTGTCCTCCCTCCAGCCAGTGTCACCTGAACTAAGTGACGCTGGTGGGCTTGGACCCCACAATTGAAGGTGGGTAATATTTCTAGATATTGTTAATCATTTTAGTGCCTGTCAGACAAAAATAATGAACCAGTGGGCTCACCGTTCCTTGCCCAGTTCACCTGCATCTGTCCTCAGTTTTCCATTATTTCTTATCAGGGTCAAGAATAATAGTTAAAGGCATTGAGCTGCATATATGTTTAAAGAATCAGGGAAAGGTTGAGCAGAAAGTTCAAATAAATTACAAAGCCTGTAGGAAAGATAAGGGAAAAATTTTTTTGTAATGATGAAAGATGGCTGTGGGAAGTTTTTGCTGTGCTGTCACATTCATTGAAGAAACTTATTTGGTAAAAATGTCAATAAAACACCATTACCATGAGCTTAGACATATGTAGAACTGCTACATCAAAACACCATCTTCTTGTGGATGTGTTGTTTGTAATGAGGTTTGAAATATGGAGCGGGCTCAGAGTATCTGCACAGCTTCTTTCCTTCCAGTCACTTGTGGTTTCCATAGAATTAGAGGTTATGAGACTGTGTCTGGGAATCCCTACTCCCCTTCTGCCTGATCATTGCCCTCCTCAAACCTCTGCTCACGGCTTCATTCACTGACCCACTTTCTATACTCAAGCCTGTCTAAGGAGCTGCCCTGACGGCCGCTGCCTGCCCTGGCACTCACTGTGGGGTGAAAACAGCTGAGACAGGACCCTGCACTTAGCACATGGGTTAAACCTCCAGGGTTTTCACCTAACCCATTTCTGTGTCCCTGAGCCCAACCAGGACCAGTAGCCCTAACACAGAGTAAATAGGACAATGCCACAATGGTTCTAATAATAGAACCATTAGCCAAAAATTGTGCCCTTGCTTTTCTGGATTGCAGAAGAAACTGTGTATTTCTTAAACAATTATATTGAAGTTATTCAGAAAATGGCCATTTTAAAATGATGGTATTTTGATTTATATGTTGTTCATTAGGGCTTTGCACAATGGGGGCATTGAGCAAGGTTTCTTTTTTTCAGTACTTATGTAATCATCCTCTTACATGGTCAAAGAGAGGGCACAATGGGAAAGTCAAACCTCCTCATGATTTATGTGGGCTTGTTACCATTTTATTATGTACCTGTTGGTGGTATCACCAGACCACCCAAGAAGAACATCGGAAAGAGCCACATGAGTTAAGGGGCCATCCTGAAACTAGAAAAAAAACGTTCTCTAGTATAATTGTTGTAAAAGTTCAAAGCACCTTATTTACTTTATGGTGTTTTCCAACACCCAGGATAAGGTCTGCCAACATTTTCAGTGATAGTATAGTTATACTCTGTAGTCAGCCATATAAACATTGACCTCTGATCTAAAAGAACAGGGGCATATGGGATCTTCTGCCCCAGTTAACCTATATTAGCATAAGCAGTAGATCTCAGTTGCTTCCTAGAACATAGGGCAAACTGGAGCCCACTTTGGTGTCATTACTGATCTCTAAGTGCCTCTGTAGTCACATCAGCCATCAGAGTACTCACCCCAAGAAAATTCACTGGTGCACATTTTGGCTAAAATACCATATTCTCGTGTTAGCAGAGTGCATGCAATACCCAGTGCTGGGTTGGAAACAGGAAGCAAGTGTCATAAAATGGGATCCTGGATGGGTGCCATGGGACTATCCATGGAGAAGCGACACGGAGAGTGGAGAAAGCAGGCCCAGTCACTGGGATGGAGACTTGCACACTGGCACTCAATTCCTTATGGATTAAAAACTGGTCAAATATGAATCTAATTGATTGGATGCTAAATTTAGGTGAAACAAAATTTTATAATTCCAGAATCAGAAAACAGTTTTCTAAACTGTATTTTGAGCCCTCTGAAGGTAATGGATTAGAGAAGAGGTCTAACTTAAGTGTTTCTGTATGGAAATCTAATTATAGCACCACAACCAACACAAATTATATTTAGCATCCTTTGCCCTCAGATAACCAACAAACTATATGTATAACTTAGTTCTAATACTGTGACTCCTGGAGAGTGTGTGGTACTTTGCGCCTACATTTCTAAAATCGGGATTGAGAGGCAGTGCAAAGAAAACTAAATTGAATACCACCATGTAGAGAGAAGCCTTTCTACTTTCTAGGGTTGGTGCATTTAACCAGAATCTGCCTCAACACATCTGAAGGTAGTTTTACAGTGTTGGTAGTGATTTATGCAGCATAAAATATGAGCATATTGAAGAATAGTATTCTTCAGAAACCAGATCAATATCTCTTCTATAAATTTTACAACTAGAAAAATTACTAACAAAGATTAAAGAATTTAGTTTGAGACCCAGATCTTACTTTTTGATACCAATCCAGGAAGACAACTTTCTGGTTACGTTTAATAATTTATTCTAATCCTAAAAACACAGAGACTGTCCACCCCCACATTTACCCTAACATGCAAAAGAATGTAAGTAATCATTAGAAGTTAAATGTGTGCTATGGACACTAGCACCACTGCTGATAAGTGAAACATAGGAAAGAACTTTTCATGAATTGTGCCTTAGAAGGGCCTAGAGGATTTGCAATTTTTGCATCATTACCTAAGTAATATAGGTACATGAAAGTAACAATGGTAAGGGGAAAATGGACATGTAGTTTCCCCGCAGTTATAAAGTGGGGAAGAAATAGACTTGAACTCTAGTCTTTACAAAAAAAAATAAGTTTTCATCAGAAAGTATTGTTCAACCAGTTTACTTGACAGTTTGAGAGTGAATTATTACAAACCAATGTTAGAAAGTTTGTCACAGATTTATGCCAAGGTGAGATAATTATCCTTGTATAAAACCTAATAATCTCATTGGTACAACATTTTATATATACGTCTCAAAGCACTATGCCTTACATCATCTTACTGATTGTCAAGGAAACTCCATGAAGGAGGCAGATAAAGTAATATCCCTAGGGGAACTGAGGCTTGGAATTGGCAACATAGTCATTTTCAATTAGGAACGTAAAAACCAACAGCGTTTTCGAATAATAGAGCTGGAAGAGGCCTTCAGGCACTGTATGATCATGCTTCATACCTTTAAGCTGGATGATATCCAGTGCTCCCAAGGAAACTGACAGACAAGCTGATTGTAACAGATGCTCCTCACTTTCACCCAGGAGGGCCCACCCAGGAGGGCCTCGGGTTTTACTGCAGTCCCTGCCCTCCTCTCCTACAGCCTCAAGTCAGTACATTTGAAATAATATACTAGAATTGATAATTTAAAATATCCTCAATTTAATAATTTACTAATAAATCAGGGTCCTCTTTAAGAAGCAATTCAGAAAATAGTTATAAATTTTATTATAGGGATAATTTATCTCATATATATGTGATTTATATGAGACTGTGAAATAGGAAGGGCATAAAAAGTGGCCAACTCAAGAAAGCAGAAGCATCTTTTGTGTTTTTTTAAGTACAGTGACAAAATAAGACCAAAATAGTTTTCCAAAAGGAATTGAAGAGAAAATTGGCAAGCAGATAGAAGGTCAAATGATGCTGAGAGAGACAAGTGCAGTCAAGAAAGCTACAACTGTGCAACTATAGGTAACATCAGATCAGACACTGACCTTTCACAAACACCTGAAGGGAACAGCTCCCAGATAATAACTGGGGAAAGTGGCTCGAGAAGTCCCCCCGTTTGCCCGTGCCTGGGACTCCCGAGCATGAGCCACAGCCATCTGCTACCCCGGCCCGGCAGCTGGGCTGTGGACGGTGTCCCTAGCCCCCAGCAGCGAGGCCTCACTTCACCCCAGGCCCTCCTGCCTGGCTCCACGTGCCTTTGTTCTCTAAAACAGGTCCGTTCATTTCAAATCCTGAGTCTACAAAAAAAAAACTGAATTTTATCACCAAAGACCCCATACCCATGACTAGACACTGTAGAGAACAACAGTCAGCAAATGTGTTTATCATCTCCCATGTTAGGAGCAAAAACACAAGGTGGACTTGACGCCTTGAGCTGAGGTGTTTCATTGCGGAAGTGTAGCCTAAACTTCCTTTCCTTGTTTGACATTTAAGACTATCAAATCTCAACATGCAATACTTGTAAAACGCTAATAGAATTTCACTTATTGCTTTTGTATAATCATGAAGTTAGGCAAAAAATAAAAGCTTCTGTTGTTTGTAGATCAAGAGAAGATAATTAGTGAATGTATTGATTCTTTTTTCCTGTAAGAGATACAGGCTGACCTAAGGGGGAAAAAAAACCAATTAACATATCCATTAATTACAATCAGTATCCCTTATAATTATGAGTATCAATGTGAAAATTTTAAATACAAGTGAGCATTTAAAACAAAGTATTAACTAAGAACATGTCTAAGGCTGAGGGAAAGTAACACTAGCTAAGACATTCATCAGCTATAAAAAGTTAAAGCAACTCAAAACAAACTAACACATTTTTGGTGTTAGCAATAGATATGAACAAAATCCTAACCAAAGAATTCCACCGTTTTCCCCTCAGATTCTTCTTAACATGTTTCAGATCCAATATCTTGTTTATTTCTTATAGCTATTGGCAGTCAGGCCCAATTCCTTCAAACAAAAACCCTCAACTTCCCACAACTCCAGATTTCTCCTTTAGGCCCTGTTCATCAGCAAGGCTCATCCCTTGGAGTTTGTTCATTTATTCACGTATTTGACAAATATTTATTGAGGACCTATAGGTGCAAGCCCCGTGCTAGGCACTGGGCTGCAGTTGGGAGAGAAGCAGACATCACTCAGGCCTGCCCTCCCAGGACGTACAGTCCAGTGAATGCCTCTTTCTGAGAAACTCAGAATTTCTTCATTGTCTTGATTACTTTGTGAAAATTTTAAAATCACAGTGTTCAATGTTTTCTATCAATGATTGAGCATTCTCATTTTTCCAAGCCAGTTCTGTATGTTCTAGCCTAGAAAATGACCCATCACTTACTCCACCCACCATATCACTCATGTCCCAACTTTTATGATTGTGCTGTGGACAATACTAACATGCCAAATGCCCTCCCTCTCTCTTCTCTTTCAAATCTTACCTCTTGCCACCTTGAGAAGTGCAGCGCAACAATTCCCTTTTCTGCAAAGTTCCCATCTGGCTTCAGTCTTAATTAGTTCAGGGCTTCCCATGACATTCTTAGCACTTGTGTACAGCTGTAAGTTCTCATTGTGTAGATGTCATTGTCATTGTTCTTTTGAGCTTTTTAAATTACTCAAGCTCATCCCCCAGCCCCATTTAGTTGCAAATAATTGGGGGGCCTTGCCTTTTGCTATCTTATAATCTTAGTTATCTCTTGTGTTCTCTAAACTTTGAAGACATTAAGTAAACAAAAATGTCTGGTAGACATTCTTGAATATGACTGCAAAATGACACTACCCAAAAAAGGGGGGAGCAGGTGGAGAGAGAGAATTTTTTTTCAATATTAAAGTACTTCTGACCTTCTTCCTCTGGTTTCAGTGTTATAGATAGTCACAGTGTGGGTAAACCAAGGTCAGTGTACCCTAAATTTTAAGAAGACTGTAGCAAATAACTAAATAAGCAAAAAATACCTTAATTGACAGAACTGAAAAAATGAAAAGAACCAGATAAAGTCATCAATGTGATAAATACAGAAGCAGGCCATTGTATTAAATAGATTTTTGATAAAAGGTGGAAGAAAGCACAATCATGAATAAAAGAAACCGATGAGAAATATAAGAAATATAGATGAATAATAAGATTGAAGAAAGTGCATCAAGATTTTGAGGAGAAATGCAAGATTTCATTTCTAAAATGGAAGGAAAGACATGAATCAATGGAAATAACAATATATTTCTTTCAAGGCCAACTCTAAACATAAGTTGCAGAGCTGGCCTGTGGTGGAATCACAAGTTTTATTGGCAATATATGTGAAGAGACAAAAAGTAGCATATGGAGAAATACAAAAATATACTCCCTAGAGAAACTGCCTCTTCAGATGTCAAGAAAAACCTGGATGAAGTACAGCAAGAATGGCACGCTGCAAAGCTACAAATTCAAGGCCACCCACAGAATGGAACAGTAAGAATTAGGCAACTTATTACCTAATAAATATGAAATAGTCCCTTTCTTTGAGGCTTAGTAGAAGACTCTAGGGGACATAAATGGGGAATTTGGGATTGCTCTATAATACTTATTGATTCCATCATTAAAACAGGAATTAAAAACGGAAAGAGGAACTGCTTTCCCAGTTGTTATTCCTGGTTTTCTTTTCCCCAGGTGGAACCTGGCATCGTGTCCACTCTTGTGTTACAGGTCTATCTATGCTTTGATCCCATAAAGGCAAACATTGCATCATTATTTTATATAATTGTTACTTAACTCAGTATCTGGCACACTGTAGGTACTCAAAAGGTGATTTTTTAATGAAAAATGGATGACTGAAAGAAAGAGTGGACGAGCTGTCATTTGTGTCTTGTCTCCATTGCTAATTACCTGTGTGGCTTTGCTTAAGATATTTAACTCCCTGTACCTAAGTTTCCTGACTGGTAAATTGAAGGTAATAATAATTCCTACTTCTGAAGTTTTTGGAGGATTAAGCTAATTAGTACAGGTATAGACTTATATACAACCTTATACCTTATATACTGCTTAGAAATAGCAGTCTCAATAAATATTAGCTACTACTCATATTATTTGTGCCAAATGATCTGATAAACCCAATAACTGTTCTGTATTTCTTTATACACAGAGAATAAGAAGTAAAATGCATACATTTAATCCCAGAAAAAAAAAATATCAACATAGTTTCTACCTCAGAGTAAAACCTCAACTGTTTAGGATAATTTTAACATGTTTTAAATCAAAAATCATTATAAGGTACACCATGTAATTCTTTACCTTCTTTTAATAATATATGGGAGGTAATTAAACTTTCTTTTTGCATTTCAGATTCACTATCATGATCATAAAGTATTCATTCCTCACTCATTTGGCACATTTTTTATCAAGCACCTTTCTATCTAGTTCCAGGCATTGTTTTAGGCCTCAAAGGAGACAGTGGTAAATTAAACAAACACAGCCCCTGCTCTCGTGGAGCTTTTATACTTGTGAGAAAAATCAAATACACACTCACATAGACACACAGATACACACAATGTCACCAGGCAATAGTTTCCAAGCCTCAGTTTCCTCAATTATAAAGAAAGAAAAACTACTAGCTCTGAGAGTCTATGGCTCTCCTATGAGAAGCTATAGTATTGGTGTTGGTTTGTTCAAAGGCTTTCCCACTTGGCATAGCCAGCTAGTTTAATTGGCTCTAGGGCTCAATTATTATCTTTTTTTTTTCTGGTCACCAACGAATATTGGAATTTTTAAAGTTTGCTCACACAGTACCATTGAGGTAAAGAATTATGCCATAAATCTTAGGATGTTAAACACCTACTATCCTTTAACAAATTTTACTTTCTATATTTAAAAACATATGTAATGTCAGATAAATTTTAACATATCAATCTTTGGTGTTCTTTTTTACACCAGCCTTACTAAAAACAGCTCAACTTGCATTGTCTACAGGTTGGAAATGGGGCTAGGAATGGTAACACACACACACACACACACACACACACACACAAATGGATAAAGCAGAGTCTCTGGAGCCAAACATCCTGGATTTGAAACCCAGTCTGCCACTTGCTAGCTGTGTGACACTGGACAAATTATTCAACCTCTCTGTGCTCAGCTTCCCCATCTCTAAAGTGGGAATAACAACAGTAACTCCCTGAGAATTGCTGTCAGAGTCAAATGAGTTAGTGTCTGGTGAGCACTAGGAGCATTGCCTGATACAGAAACACTAAAAGGAAGGGTTCCTTTTAATTACTATTCCTTGCCCCTACTGAAATCCTGTACCCAACTCTACTTGTAAAGAATTTGAAAAGTGCTTCGTATTTAGAATATCTGTTTCCCTTGAAAACAAAAATTAATGTTTCAGAGGACGTTCCCTGTTTAGGCGTCGTGATGTGTGGGGACTGTGTGGAGACGGAATATCCCAATCGGGGTAATACCTGCTTGGAGAATGGATCTTTTTTACTGAACTTTACAGGCTGTGCAGTATGCAACAAATGGGACTTTATGCTGGTCACAAACAAATCCTTGAAAGAGGAAGATGGAGAAGAAATAGTTACCTATGATCATTTGTGTAGGAATTGTCATGTAGTAGCCAGGCATGAGTACACATTCAGCATCATGGATGAATTTCAGGAATATACCATGCTGTGTCTGTTATGTGGCAAAGCCAAAGTTACTGTCAGTATTCTCCCTAATGACCCCCAGCAGATGACTCTGTTATTCTAAGCATCCTTCTGCAGTTCTGTTGTAATTATGTCTGGTTGGTTTACAATACCAGCAAGCCTGATGGTTTGTTTTACTTAGTTCCTATTGAAAAGTCTTTGCTTTTTTTTTTGGCTTGAACTTATCTATTCTTTGAAAGAGAAAGTAATTTAGGGAATTGCTACTCGCTAGGGCTGGGATCTTCTGCTGATGTTCCTAGTTCATATTAGTGCAACCAAAATCAAGTGTCTTTATTAGCTGATTTGTGGCAAAAAAAAAAAAAAAAAAAAAAAAAAATCGCTAGAATGAGAAACTAAAGTCTTGATTTCTAATGTCATTTTCTGAGAAAAGGAACCAGGGGCTCCTAGAGAAATGGCTGATTCTAGGAGGGCAGGAATTATGCAAGATGTGCCTGAAACATCTTGTAGTGCCACAAAGTAAGGAAGTGTCAAAACAAAACAAATAACAACAACAATGACAATAACAAAAACCCACAGTGGTAGGAATGTATCACAGGGCTATAGAAGCCAACTGAAACAATTTCCAATGACTAGAGCTGGGACAATTTTAGCAATAGACTAAAGTAGTGTTGGATTATAACCCAAATTATAAAATAAATATCTATGAGTCCATACTGATACAAAAAAAAATGATTGAATGAATAAATAAATGGGGAGAATAGACCAATATCCCATGCAGTAGAATTCCAAATAATTTAGGTAGTACTCCACTCCTAAGGAGGTGGAACATAACTACCCACTCCTTAAGTGTGGGCTGCACACAGTGACTTCCTGCCAAAGAGTACCATATGGAAAGGGGGGAATCAAAAGAGTAACTTCATAGTGGAGAAAAAAAAGCTTCATAGTGGAGAAAAAACTACCTCAGCCAGGAGATCATGGTTAAAAACATCAATGATAAGTCATTTTGATAGCATGTACCCTTGATACGATGTGATGAGAAGGGCACTTTATCTTTGTGGTCTTTCTCCCCAAAACCTAAAATCCCAGTCTCATCATGAGAAAAACATCAGACAAATCCCATTTGAGGGGCATACCGCAAAGTAGCTGACCAGTACTCAAAACTTGGAAGGTCATCAAAAAAAAGGAAAGTCTGGGAAACTGTCACAGCCAAGAAGAGCTTGAGACAGGGTGACTAAATGTAATGTGGGCTCCTGCACCAGAAAAAGGGCATTAAGTAAAAACTAAGGAAATCTGAGTAAAGTATGGATTTTAGTTCATAGAAGTAAATAAATAGAATTATTTCAACTGCTCCAAAGGGATCTTAAAATAGTTGAAAGAGCATTGGTTTGGGGGTCATAAACCCTGGCATTAGTCCTCTGCTATTTGGACTTCAGTGTCCCGATTCTATAAAACTGGGCTTATAAAAATTGATCTACTTCCTCCATAGTCTTTTTAGGGGATCCAAATGAATTAATGAATGTAAAACGCTTTGGAAAGCATGTCAAATTCTGGATTCAAAAAAAAATTAATGTTAAAATGATACCCATACCCTGGAACTGTTTGTGAAATGTGCCTTTTTAGGCACCGTGAACTTGCAAATCAGAAAGGACTTGTTTAAGCCAGTCCCTCTTAGATATTAGCTTTAAGAATTTGGGAAAATTCTTTCTAAGCTTCAATTCCTACAACTGTGAAATAAAGTTTAAACTATGTACTTTCCAAAGTTGTAAGAATTAAAAGATAATATATCCAAAATGCTGAAAAAATATTACATTCTTTACCCTTCGACCTTCCATCCATAGTCCGTATATGTGTAACATAAACAATGTATGTAAAATTTAGCAGGATGGTCCCGAGGTTGAGAAATGAAATATTTCTGTGGTGCATGCTTGGATGAGCCTTACTTTTACAAGAAAGTGAGGCCATATATGGCAACACCACTTGTGGGCAAAAGGGGCAGGTGATGTCCCTGAGCTGTGGGCACTGCCAGGTTCCCACAGGTGATCTCTGCAGGACCACCCCATAGCCTCTCGCTGCCCTGAAACAACCAAAGTTTTTATTTGGTGCTTCCTCAGTCCTAATTCCAGAACGTTTAGTACCAATCGGCTGGGGAGGCAGAAAATGCCCCTATTCATTTCGGTAGGAGATTTTCAAAATTGTCTTTCTTTCTATTGGGGATTTCTTTTTTTAATGTGGGCCTTGTATTTTAAAAGCACATTTAAGAAATGGTAGCACTACACCGTTTTATTATTTACTTTCTCATCACATTTCACTCAGAGAGGCAAAAGGCAGCATTGCGGAAAGGAAAGAACACTGGTCCACGAATCGGGAGATGTGCACCTGACCCCAACACCACCACTAATTAGCTGGAAGCTCTTGGATAAGCCATTTAACCTCTGTGTTTTCTCACCTCTAAATGGAAGATTTTCAATATGATGCTTCTAAGGTCTTCTTTCCAGCTATGATCATTTGATTCCCTGTGATGACTTGAGTTGAACGGTGGCAGTCAGGGGACGTGCCCAGGGCGTGTGTACACCAAGAGAACGAGCACAGCCTGGTGTTCCCTGAGATTCCTTCCATCAAAGCCCTTCGTCCCGGAGTTCCTTATAAATATCTGCTTGACAGGCTTGCGGGAACACATTATCAGACTATTGGAAGGAACAATTTCTTTATGTATATTAATTTTTAAAAATACATTTCCTATTCCTGACCCTATAGAGGAAAGTTTTCTGGCTGTCTTAACAGACATGAGCAGAGAAATGAGAACTCATCCTCCAGATTCTCTAGATACAGAAAGAATATCAAAGAGACTCATCCAACTGTTCAGAGTCCTAAGGAAAGGAGTAGTTTGTGGTTTCAAAGTTTGCTTGACACCTCCCCCCTACGTGGGATCAGACACCCAGGGGAGTGAATCTCCCTGGCAACATGGAATACGACTCCCGGGGAGGAATGTAGACCTGGCATCGTGGGACGGAGAACATCTTCTTGACCAAAAGGGGGATGTGAAAGGAAATGAAATAAGCTTCAGTGGCAGAGAGATTCCAAAAGGAGCCGAGAGGTCACTCTGGTGGGCACTCTTATGTACACTTTAGACAACCCTTTTTAGGTTCTAAAGAATTGGGGTAGCTGGTGGTGGATACCTGAAACTATCAAACTACAACCCAGAACCCATGAATCTCGAAGACAGTTGTATAAAAATGTAGCTTATGAGGGGTGACAATGGGATTGGGAAAGCCATAAGGACCACACTCCACTTTGTCTAGTTTATGGATGGATGAGTAGAAAAATAGGGGAAGGAAACAAACAGACAAAGGTACCCAGTGTTCTTTTTTACTTCAATTGCTCTTTTTCACTCTAATTATTATTCTTGTTATTTTTGTGTGTGTGCTAATGAAGGTGTCAGGGATTGATTTGGGTGATGAATGTACCACTATGTAATGGTACTGTAAACAATCGAAAGTACGATTTGTTTTGTATGACTGCGTGGTATGTGAATATATCTCAATAAAATGAAGATTAAAAAAAAAAAAAAGTTTGCTTGACAAATACCCATGCTCAGAAAATTAACCCAGAAGTTCAGCAGCAAACGTGAGGTCTCTTCTGACCCAGAGATAGCTGACATGTGGGAGCAAGAGGCTCTTTGCCAGCAGCATTCTGGGAACATAATTCCCTAAGTGCCACGGTTGATGAAATCAGGTGTCAAATAGATTAAAGGCAATATTTCAGGATTTTATCAGGAATTGAGCAGTAAGACTTTTAAAGCAGTTAAACATTTCTTTATCCCTCTGGAAGCATCATGTTCAGAAGGCGAATAGAAATTGGTGTTCTTTATGTGGTATGCTTTCTCTATTTATTCACTGAAAGACCATTAAATTTTTGTCTCAGCTGTAATGCTCATTTTTTTGTTCATGACCTTTATGGAAAATGAGGAAAAGAATTAATTCTACCTGCTTGTGGTCAAAGACAGAATCTATCACGTAGTGTTTTGTGGTAAAAATCACCTGAGAGAAAACTGTGAGTGGACTTGCATGTTCTCTCCTCCATAACATCAACCTCCGCACTTCTGGAGGAAGCAGTGCTTCTCTACGGGTTAGTTGCCAACTAATTACCTTTTGTCATTCTCTTGTTCATCATTTATAATTTTGTCAAACTGAGAAAAAAACCGCAGCATCTTTTGAAAAGCAGACAATCATTAGAGTATTTTGCTGACCATGAGGATATCTAGATTTTCCTGCATACTTGTTCAACTTTGATTTGCTTTTTCCTCCACAAAATCCAATAGTGTTTCTTGTCTTCACTCTTAGAAAAGCAGGCACTCTCCACAGTATCCATTCCTTCCTGGAATGTTCACCTTCGTCTTCTCTCACAATGGGGGAGTTTGGCCCTCAGTCCATTCATTGTTCTGGCACAATTTCGTAACTACAAAACTGCATGCTCTCAGCCCTCACGGGGGTTTTGGTGAAGTTACTCGTATATTCACTTGATTTTATTTCCACCTCCCTGCTTGTAGAACTGGGCCAGGGCTGGGCCGGAGGCTAAAATGGCTGGGTCACTCCCCTTAGAACTGCAGCTTATTCCCTGCTTGGAACTTATTTTACTCCTCTTTAGGGATGAGTTCTAGCTCAGCGGACTTGATTACTCATGCAAAGAGAGCCCAGCCTTGTCCAATTACTAAGATGAATGCAGCCAAGGTCCAAGATGGGGGCTCCTACAACACAGAGCTTGACGACCTCCAAGATTAAGAGCTAGCCCACCTGAAAGAAAGCGCTAGGAAAGATGAGCAGTTTCCAGGTTGTGAGTTCTCAGATCCTGTTTTGCTATGGTCTTCACACTATATCCCAGTGGAGGTCAAGGCAGAACACCTCAAAGGAGGCTAATAGTGCTAGACTGAGTGTGTCATGGCATTCTGCCTCTATCTCAGACTTCACTGTTACCAGCAGTGGAATTCTGGCTGAGAAGATTTTTGTATTTAAATCTCCAAGGAGGCGATAGCCTTCTACATGTGTGTTGTGCATGACTAGATGTAAAAGGTGTGCCAATGGAGTCAGTCTGCTCCTGCTAGTGGTTACTTTTGGTGTACAACTGCCTCCTTACCAAGGCCTTCTGCTGCTTCTGTAGTTCAGTTCCCTCAGAAAGTGTCCAAATCAAAGCTACCTTTATACCAATTTCCTCTGTGTCCCGAATAGTGAGATTATTGGGTACACCCACTTGCTCCCACACTTCCTTCCTGTTCAATTTAAATAAGCATTGAGCTGTTTTTCTTTTTGACTAAGAGTCAGTCTATACAACAGCAGCAGGAAGATTCCTTTCTATCTATATGCAAATAAGCTGAATTCTCTCCAATCCCCAGGACAAGACCCTTTTAACCAAATAACTTATACTTCTGTTTCTACATGTACAAAACTAGTGGTTTGGGGATAAATAGCCTGAGTTCCCTTCCTGCTGCATAATTCCACAGCACATTCATTGGGAGGACAAGATTTGCACACATTCAACAATTAGAGAATAAACAAAGTGGCGCATGTTTAAATGCCCAATAAATACCTAAACACACTACCATGATACTCAAGTTTCTTCTCAACTTGATAACAACTTATTTCTGCTTCACATGCACCATAAACCTTAAACAACCAGAACACAAACCCCGCTAATCAATCCCCAAAGCATCCTGCACTTGTGTGCTGTTGGCAACCAAGTTCCTATAGTCCCCACTAACCTGAATGCCACTTGCCCTTCTACCCTTGGTGACACCCGCTCAGTTTTCAAAGCCTGCTTAAACATCACCTTGTCTTCCCCAGGACTCTACTTCTCACTCTCACCAGAAAGAGTAGCTCTGTCTTCTGTGTAGCTGATGACTCTTGCTTAGACCTATGATATGGGTACTTGAAAATGTGGTGTCACAGCTTACTGTATACGTGGCTGCCTCCACCAGCTACACTGGGCTCTTCAGGTTTCACATACCTTTCTGCCACCCTGATGCAGCACCATACCTGACACAGAGCAAGTCCTCGATGGCACTTACTGGGTAAAGCTTAATGAATAAGTTCTGTTAGAGAAAGGTTTTTAAGAATAAATATATTCAGGCTACAGTTTAATATATACACCCAGCTGTATGTCTAAAGACCATACTATAGGAAAAGCAAATGAAAATAAAGGCAAGCTTTGTTCCTGGCCAATTAGTTCATTTTCATTATTTGGAGATATTAGAGGGCAACTTTGCTGAAGATTCAGGTGATGGGTCCAGGGGTCAGGAAAGAGTGCTGCACTACCTTAAATTGCCATTTTGATTTAAACATGTTTCCCCTTTAGCAATGTTTTGTCTAGTAGTGATAAAACATAAATCACATGGAGCTCTCACCTGCCCACATGAGACTCAAGCAGATCTTCAGCCTTTTCAGATTCTCAGTGCCAGCACCTTCCCGTACCTTGTGTTTGAAGATGAACAGAGCTGACTCTGCCTTTCTTCCTTTTTTCCTTTCCTTATTCTTTTCTTCAATGAAGACATTAAAGACTGAATTTTTTGTAGATTTCTGTAGTACTTCAGCAGGCAACTGTCCAGTGCTCACTGTGTTATCTACTCCACACAAAGTACAGAGGGGAAATCAAAGACTGTTCAGGCACTGTTGTTCGAGAAATGATTCCTTTTACTTGAGAAAAAAAATATATTTGTTTAACAACACGTCTTGACTTTCTCCTATGTGCAGAGAAGGCATTATAAAAGAAAGCCATGAATAAAGCATGGTTCTCACACTCCAAGTCCTTCCAGTTTCAAACAGTAGTTTTCAAATTTCATGTCATGAAATCAACTTAGTAGATCAGGAACAGCTATTTTTATTTATTTAGAGCAGAATGGATTAGAAAACATCAGAGTGCATCACATGAGGTAAGAGTATTATCTCATGAAATTTGTTCTCAGTTGGGTATGTCTGTGTGTGCGTTGGGTCACAATGTAAGTGTACTTCTTACCATAGGCACAGTCTAAAATAAAATTAGAAGCCCACTGATTCAGAATGATCAATGAGCATGTACACAAATTACTGCAGTTCAGATTTTAAGAAATTGAAGGTGAGAAGGGCAGTGGGAGTAGGGAGGGCTCAATGTCAAATGAAAAGTTCAAGGATCCAGGTTGCCAAAATTGCATCATGTTTGTGCCACTTTGAAATTCCCTTCCCAGGACCAGTGCACTCTGTCTTGAAGCGTTACCTCTAAGCATCCTATCGTGGAATACTGGCCTTGGTTGAAGTGATGCTTTGAATTTACTGTTCCAACTGTTAGTGCTAATAAGAGGTAGGAGGGCACTGATGAAAGATTTCACCTGTGTGTTCTGGCATATAATTAATATGTATTGCCGTTTTTATAATTAAAGCAATAATATATTTATCATATTACATTGCATCATGTAAAAAAGAAGCTATAACCCCATTTCTCAGAGATAATCACCTTTAGTGTTTTTCTTGAGGTAGTTTTCTGGGCATACATATACTATACATTAATATGCAAACCACTTTCTTGGATCTCTATGTGTTTCTGAGAAAAGTTCATTTATTCAGGCTTCTTAAAGGACTAACCATGGCCCTGTTCTGTCTTTTACAACAGTCAAAAGAAAACCTCCAAGATTTTAAAGATAATAACCTTTAGTGTTCCATTTTCAAATTAAATGTGACAAATATTAATTAACCTCTGAAGTGTTAAGCACCAGGAGTACAGAGCAATATAAGACATGTACCTTGCCTTTAAAGGGTTCATAATCTAGTAGGGGGAAGAGAAAGGCAAATCACCAAAGTAAAACACAATGAGGTAAGTGCAAAAAAAAGAAGGATGAACCAGATGCAGAGGAAAAAGTGGCCCAAATTCTCTGAGCGGGAATCAGGGGAGCTTCCCAGAGAGAGTTCGGTGGAGACAGGTTGCCAGGCAGACAGGGAGACCTACCTGATAAAAAGACCATTCGAGAGCCATTTCCAATCCTAGGAGCAGTGTGTGAAACCAGCTAAGAAGAGCAAACTGCAAGGAGGGGATATACCAGACCCTTGATTTCGCCTTTGGATTCATAGATCCCTGCTTATGTCCCTGAAAACCAATTTATCTTCTCTGAGAAAAGTCCATCTACTCGCCCAGTAAATAATAACCAGGCACAGCCCATAAAGTCAATGCAAAATGGCATGTGCTTGAGAAGAAATAGATTTGGATGGATTGTATGGTGTGAATAAAACTGCTTTGAAAAAAAATGACATGTGCACACATACACAATAATATATTCAGTGAGGAAAGAATGTAATCAGGCAGGGTTATTTCGAGAAAGGCTTCTTTGGAGGTGATAGAGATAAATTAGTAGCAAGAAGGAGGTGAATGCCTTGTGTGCACAGGCAGGAATGGGTATTGTGTGGCCTCTTGTTTCAACAAGGGGTGGAGGGAGGGTTGCTTCATACTGATGAAGCTCCTCTGACCTGTTCCCCAGCCAGCATATCCACAAAGGAGCAGTAAGGACCCTTACAACATAAGGACATGCGATTTTTTTAAGTCATGTTTCTTCTCAAAATCAAAGTATTATCCTCAGACCGCAGAAGGGTGTAGCTATAGAGGAGGTGTATTTTTCTACATTCTGTCATGTAACCAACCATAGGAGCCTGGCACAGTCTTTGCTGAGTGAAGGCAAGTGCACCATTGCCAATAAGACATATCAAATCTTTCTCTTTTTTTAAAACAAGCAGACTATAAATACATTTCAATTGATAAAAATGTAAGAAATCCTTGATTATGTTATTTCTATTCCAGTATTTTTCTTGGACTGGGTGGCTGCAATAAGAGCCAATTCTGTCCTTATCCTGCTCACGAGAAGGGAAGGATCCCAGTTCATTCCTACCATTCTTATACACAAACCGGGAGCTCCTTTTCACCTCAGAGCAGATCCACATAGGCCATGCATGATTCTTAGAACCCTATCAACTTGTGCAGGAAGCAGTAGCAAAAAGAAAGTTTTTTGAAGTATAAAATGGAAGCTAGGGATGGGGCTGGGAGGAGATTGGGGTTGGGAATCATTTGACCACACAATCAAAATCATTTCCTGCTGTCAAAATGCGTGATAAATAGGGTTGTAAGAGAAGAAACTGAATGTTTTTGCCTTGTGCTTCATGGATCATCCACTGAAATGCTAGCTAATCCATGAGCTGAGAATCTGTCATTCTTTATAAAGTATGAGGCAGAGACAGCACATCTTACTTTTCTGTTAGTTCCATGCTTGCACTTTGAGGAGTCCATTTAGAGCCAATAAAATGATACATTTGACACGTCAGAATTATAGATCCTGTTAGAGCCAGAGAAATATTCAAGGGTCTGGAATTGCAAAATTAGAGTGGATCTGTAAAGGCCATCAAATCCAGATCTTCATGTTCCTCACATTGCCAATTCTTTTTAAACTGGAAGGGACCCTGGAGAGGGGATCAGGTGTTTTCCTGGCCATTTCCCTCTCTTTCATTGTTAAGATGCCAACCAGGACAGATATTTGCAAACAATTAGCTCCATAGACTTAATGACCACATTATACTATGTAATTTTTAAGTTAGAGTCCACAGAACTTAAGGTGAACCACAGCAGTATGAACTTTTTGGCAGTAGTAAATTTGAATTCCAGAAAACTGTCTTCATACTTGAGAACTTAACTAAATGAGTAAGTAGTCATTACTAGCCATGCCTCCTGCAGAACTTCATAGATTACTTATTTTACATAGTTAGCTCAAATCCCAGCCTCCTAAGGAGTGATAGAGTGGGCTCTCTTTTTGATATTTTCTTATCTTTATCCACTGAGTTCATACCCTCTTATTTATTCATTCATTGCACATTCACTGAATCTAAAGTGCAACACACTGGGCCCAGCTCTGTGGGTACTATGAGGCTGAAACAGGCTGAGTTCTACCCAAGAATTTACAGTGTAATTGAGAAGGTAAATAATGTGCACAGAAACAACACTGCAAGGTATAAACAGTAAAACCACAAAGATCTGTGGAATTTGAAAAGAGAGAGAGCACTTCTGAATGTAGGATCCAGAGAAAGATCAAGAAGGAAGTGACATGTGGACTGTCTTAAGGGTAGGGACATATATAAAAGTGGGAGAGAACATTCTGGAAACGTCCAGGAATATGTGGTGAGTGAGACATAGTTTATTTTGACTAAGGAATGGGTTTTATAAATAGAACTATGGGAAATAAGGTTGGAAGAGTAGTTTTACAGTTAGACAATACCAGGCAACTTATACTCGATTCTTGATTGTGGTGAGCTGTTGAAGGGTTTTGGGCCGGAATGAGTGATTTGATCAGTGTCAAATGTTTGTGATTAGCAGTTCCAAACTACACCACAAATACCATCTGTTCTCATACAGTTTTGGATAACTCTACAATATGTAGCTATCATACTGGGTGTAAAATTGACAAACAGAACATATGATAAACACATTACTTCTTTCATTGTTCCTCTTAACATTTGTAAAACTCAATAAGATTGTCACAATCCTATGACATTTTGTCCTTATTTTATAAATGATGAGGTCCATGCTCAAGGGGCTTAGGTGATTTGTCTTTGGGTCACATAGCTAGTTATTGACAAGTGGACACTGGAAGTTTCTCCTTCCAGATCCAGGGAATTTTCTATTATATGACAGGGTCCCCAGTTCACACTTCTCATTGTGCTGCTAACCATGAGACTTGTAAAATATGATGGTCCTTTTTGTGTAAAACATTGTAATAGGCAAAGAAGAGAGGTCTTATTGTAGGAATTCAAAACTCTTTTCTGGGAAAATGACACTTCTCAAAAATGCTAGTAGATATTTTATATTTTATATGATATATTTTATATATTCAGAGAAGAATCAAGTAAATTCAGACAGGACAAAGAAGTTGTCAAGCAAAATGTTATGTCCTCAACAAAATAAAAGCTTGGATGGGGATGGATTTTTCAAGAGGACAAATAAAAAGAGGGGGAGCATGCTCATCCAAGAAAATACAGAATGCAAGATACAAAACCCCTTCCATTTGGCTCTTCACAGAAGTTTCAAAACACTTGATACTCCAAATAACCCCATAAGGTAGACAGAGTAGATACTGTTATTACCCTTTGTCAAATGAGAATATCAGGGCTAATTGACATGCCCCAAAAATCACAACACTAGGGACTAGGACTCAGGTAAGACTTGTAGCTCTTAATTCAAAGCCACTTCCACTTTTCCTAGAGCTATGTCACCACTAATGGTGATTGAGATAATTAAATAATGAGATGTTTTTAATATGTTTTTATTTGGGATGCAAAATTCATTCCAGTGGCTTTGTATATTGATCAACCGTATCTTTAGATTGTACTGGTACTGTTAAAAGAAATAAAATAGAGTTTTTATGGATAAAAGGTTTAAAATGGAGTCAGGAGGTCATTCTGGATGTCACCCTTATGCAAATCTCAACCAGATGTCCAAACTGCCGAAGTATACAAAGCCTTGTGCAACAATGTTCCTCAAAACCCCAAGGACATCCAGACACCATAAAACAAACCACAAGATAAAAAAAAACTCAGTTGACTATCAACTTGAAGGACAATTAGAGTACCCTAAATATTTGCCAATCACAAAGAACTTGTCTAATCTTCTCCTTTAAAAATTCTTGCCTGGAAATGCCAAGACAAGACACGATTTGGGTTGCTACCTGAATCTCTGCTTCCCAAATTGCAACTTTAGGAAACCAAATAAATGCCTTGGTTGCCTTGCAGTTTAATTTGCTATTTCTAAGTTGATATTATGGATCTTTGTTTGGCCTTTGGGAAGCACTGCCCAAGTCAGAATATGATGCTTAGGAGCAGCATTACCATTTATGTTCCAAACTGTTTAAATGTTTTAAAAGATTCAAGGCTAATGATGAGAACCTCCTGAAGGTCCACCTGTTCATATCCATTCTTTAAATATAGAGAAAAGGGTGGGTGGGTGTTTTAGTTTCCTTGGCTGCTCAAGCAAGTGACATGCAATGGGCTGGCTTAAACAATAGGGATTTATTTGCCCATGGTTTTGAGGCTAAGAGAAAGTCCAAATCGAGGCATCATCAAGGTGATGCTCTTCTGAAGACTGGCGTTCCGGGGCCGGCTGCCAGTGATCCTTGGTCCTGGGCTCCTGTCACATGGCAAGCAATGGCAGCCTCTCCTGGCCTCTCCATTCTCTTCTGGGTTCCATTGAATTTTAGCTTCTTGCTTCCCATGCCTTTCTCCTCTTTTGTCTGAATTTCACTCTCTTTACAAAGGGCTCCACCAATATCATCGAGACCCATCCTAATTGAGGTGGGCCGCACCATAACTGAAGTCCCTTATCAAAAGGTCCTGCTTAAAATGCATTCACATCCACAGGAATGCACTAGGTTTAAGAACATGTTTTGGGGGGGGGGCACATACAGCTCCAAGCCAACACAGATGACATTCAAAAGGACAGCCAATACCATCAGTACTTTGGGACGTTTGTTATTAAATGCCGTGAGGGTGTGAGCAGTCCTTTAGATTATTAGCCAACTCACATCTGGAGTGGAAGTGAAGAGAGGAATGCATATAGAAATAAGGTCATCTCCCAGTATATAAGAGTAAGAATTCCATTCCCTAGTACAGAGAGCAGTCCAGCTGATGCTTCATTTTTAAGTCATCAATGAAATTTTTATAAAATATATTTATTTTTTATTTCAATAATAATGAGTGAGTTCATGCTTGCCATAAAAACTGCAAACAAGAGAGACAGGACTGTCTCCTTTGACCAGCACTCAATCTCACGCTCCTCCTTCAAAGTAACCACACTCAATTTGGTGTATATCCATACAGAAGTTGTCTATAAATTGACCTATATCTTATATGTACATTTAGAAATACATAGGCTCATTTTGCTTGTGGGCATTTTTTTTTTTACATCACATTAAAGATATTTTAAAAAGTTAATTACTTTCAAAAACTGAGTGAATTAAAGAGTTCACCCCATCAACCTGCTCTCTGTGCCCCATAACTCACTGACAGCCAATCCCTGGCCTGAAGCACTCACATGCTTCACAGTATTGATTTCATATCCTAATCATGCCCAAAGAAGAAATCTGGTTCTGCTCTCCTCATTTAACTCCTATTAAGCCTATATTTGGAGAAAAGAGACAGATAGGATGCAAAAGAGTATTCCAAGTCTGTGAGCAAGCAAATGACATTTGGTGTTAAAATATATTCTACTAGCCCGAAGGAGAAGGCTTAGGCAGCAGTAGTACGCACCATTCATCTATGACAGGATGTTAGATTTAGAATGGTTGGTATTGACTGTTATTGTGGGATAAAGAGAAAACACTTTAAAGATCTGACTTTAAAATCCAAACCAAACCAAATCTTTAAGAATACAACAGAAATCTCATTTTTGCATTTGTATATTCCCCCAAAAATGTGTATATTGTCCGTTAGAATAAGAAAAATAATTACCGTGCTATTTTCGATTCAAGACTTCCAAGATTATTTGAATTTGTAGTATGTTATTCAGGAATTGAGCAGTCACTGTTTGTTCCATTTCTTTGTGATTAATATTCATCGCTGTCACCCTGGCATATGAAGTGATTGTCCCTTGATTCACTGTGCACGTGTGGGCAGCAGCAGACACTGAGAAAGCATCATAATTTCAGGCCATTTACAAAGGCCTTGCTACCAGAGCAGATTGCTCGGAGGCCACCCACCCACATTGTACTTTCAAGACACCCTGTCTCTGTCTGCTCTAAAATGACCTGAGCTGTCCTCTTTATTAGTGAGCAAAGATTAAGTGAGAATGTATTGTGTTGCCTTTCACTGATCCTTAATGATTGAGAAATGGCTTTAGATATGATAGGGATGCCATAGACTTGCCTCTGATTTTTTCTCATGGAATCAGCCTCTCCCTGAATAATACCAAGTTAGTATATGTTAGATATTGGCACTTAGGGGACAATTTGCCAGGACTTTCAGAATAAGCTTTAAGCTAGTATGCTCAGGAGATGAATTTAGAAGAAATACAGGATTTGGTGGGGCATGTCTGAAAATGGTGTTGCATTTTGGTGAAACAGAATCATGTTCATTTCCTACTGGTCTACTGGGATTCAGTGTAGAATTTTATTGTGTGCAAATTTTCAAACCACCAGCTGTCTTTTCTAAAGGGGGAAAATAAAGAGGAAAACTCTATTATTGTTGACTTGTTATTTTTCATTAGACCATAGGGACCCAATTTTTTTCTGCCACAAGAAAAAAGTTCCATGTTGTTAGGAAACTGAAAGGCTATGGGACTTAGTATTCTAAATCCACTGATAATTAAAGTATAACTTGAATTCCAGGAGTCAGGTTGCCAAGGCCCAGGCAGCTGACTAGATTTGCCTCATTGTCTACTCAGAGTCCTGAGTGGTATGTGACTCTCTGTGCCGGTTTGAATGTATTATGTCCCCCAAAACACCATTATCTTTGATGCAATCTTGTGTGGGCAGATGTATTAGTGTTGATTAGATTGTAATTCTTTGAGTGTTTCCATGTTGATGCGATCCATCCAACTGTGGGTAATGACTCTGATTGGATAATTTTCATGGAGGCATGGCCCTGCCCACTCAGCATGGGCCTTGATTAATTTACTAGAGCCCTATATAAGCTCAGACAGAAGGAGCAAGCTTGCTACAGCCAAGAGGGACACTTTGAAGAACACATAGGAGCTGAGAGAAGAGCTGCAGATGAGAGACAGTTTGAAGACAGCTATTGAAAGCAGACTCTTGCTCCAGAGAAGCTAAGAGAAGACAAATGACCCAAGAGCAACTGAGAATGACATTTTGAGGAGGAGCTGCAGCCTAGAGAAGAACGTCGTGGGAGGAAGCCATTTTGAAACCAGAACTTTGGAGCAGACGCCAGCCACGTGCCTTCCCAGCTAACAGAGGTTTTCTGGACACTGTTGGCCATTCTCCAGTGAAGGTGCTCCATAGACAGACACAGCTGTCCTCCCACCTCCTGAGTACCAGCTTCAGGATGGTCCAATCCATCTTCCCATTGAGGAGTGACTGTGGTTCACCTCAAGTGTGATCTACATGGAGGATCCTCATGTGCTAGGACAGGAAAACTGGACTCAGCCCTCCATAGACACCTCCATGGCACATCCTGCCTTTTACCTAGCAGACCCAACCCCCCACACCCCCAGAAGCTGTGGTTAACTTCTCTGTTTCTGATCCCGAACTTACTGCTGAGTTAAACCTGGACCCCAATTCCATAATTCCATTGGAAAGACTAGTGCATATCACAGCCCCTGGACTCATGACACACCCCTGTATAAAAGCCAATTCATTTCTAGTATTTTGCTTAATGGCAGCTTTAGCAAACTGGAACAACTGGTTGCATGACATTGAAATAACTAGTTTCTTATTTTCCTTTCCAGTTGGAGGATGGCCCCAAACAATAGCCTCAAAAGCTCCAGAAAGTCAACTCCATCTTTAGTAGCTGAAAACTGGAAGTAAACAGGGTAGAATGAGGACTGACTTGGAAAGAAATGTGCAAAAGGAAATTTTAGGGTAATAAAACTTTAAATCTGGAAGTTCAGTCAGTCCAGGGGATTTTCAACCAGGGTGGGTAGTGGCAGGGTCGGAGTGGGGCTTACAGGGGGAAGCTATATCACAATCTTGGGCAGTAGATTGAAAATCCCTTCTACATGATGCTGAAACCCCTCATTTTACTAAAGCAGTTCAAAAATCTTACAAGAATTATTTGAGATCATACAACTAATAACAAAGCTAGAATTTAAATCCATGTCATCGTGTCCCCAAGTGCTATTGTTATTGCATATCATGAAATTATATTTCACCTTTAAATCCCGTTTTCTTCTTTTTCCTTTTCAACAATTGATGGGGAGTGTTGGAGGAAAAGCTGGAAGAGAAAAGGACTGATAAACAGATTAGAAGAGTGCAGAACTATAAAGGCATCTTTTGTGCCCCAAATGTTTTCATGTAGACATATCAAGAATTAAAGTGTCTTCATAAAATCTCAGAGTTAGGTGGATCATCTGGGCTATCCCAGCATCTTCACACAGACACACACACACACACACACTCACTAGACATGAAGAATAGCAGCAAATAAGAAAAAATGCTAAAACTGTAACAACGGATTTCAGGAACTCATAGGTTCTCTTCCCACGGATTCAGAATTCTCGTCCTGGATTCAGACTTTCATCACCCCTCAGACTGCATCCCCAGGCATCTAAATGGCCTTCCTGCCTCCTGACCCTCCAGGTTTCCTGGCCATCCTTTGCATCGTAGCTAAAGTACCCCTCCTCAAGTGTTGTTCTCATCTCATTCCTCTCCTCTGTAAACTTCAGAGTATCTGATCACACCACTAACTGAACAAGTCCAAAACCATTTAGTCTGGATTTCTGGTCCCTTGTTGCTTTTGTGGCTGTTTAGGCCTTTTCACTCCTTGCTTTCTAGTTAATATAACTTTGCTGCCCCCAAACATTGGCCATTCTTTAGTGACTCAGTGGCTTTGTTTGTATTAACTCCACAGCTCTTATTATATTCCCACTTCCGTTTATCAAGCTCCTGTCCATCTGTCAAAACCTACCACAGATGTACAATGTGAAATTTACCTCCTCTATTCACTCTTTAACAGTATTGTTGCAATACCCAAGAACCTGAGCTGACTTAGGTTATAATCATTTATGGATATTTCTTACCTACTCTATTAGATTATAAGCACTGTTGGATTCTCTGTTTTATTGGCACACCTCTAAGGCCTTATTTGCTGTGCACATAGCAGATTAGCTGGAGGCATGAATGATTCAGCAATGGTCTTACAGAGGCAGAGGGAAGAGATCCAGTAGATTTAGTTATCAATAAAAGAGAAGAATATCCCACACTGAAATGTTTAACCCGGTACCTCCAGTCTGAAAGAAAGTGGAGGATCTTGAGATTAAGGTGGCACCTCCACGTGTTACCAGCTGACAAAACTTCAGCTATCCACATGTAAGTACCCTGCTTCCTCCCCAAAAAAAGAGACAAACAGGTAAATTTTTAAAAACCAGGGTGTAAAGGTGCTAATTTCCCTTTCAACCGATCCTAGACAGGTAATTTCTATCTAGAAGAGTCAACACTTCTTGAAATTATATGTCTTTAAACTGAGGATTGGAGGGATAGAATGTAAGATTCTATACTTGGATGCAAAAATCAGGATTTAGGGATTTTATGTACCGATAAGCTCAATATGAGTCATTGACATGATGTGGCCATTATTTTTTTCTGAAAAATGTGATCCTGGACTACAGAGAAAGAAATAGAGTATCTAGAATAAAGGAGGTGATAGTAAATCTCTTCTCCACACAGATCAAACTATATTGTTCAATTCGAGACTATGTTTAAGATGAAACTTGACTGATTTGCTCCCAGATAGCACTGGAACCAATAGGTGACATTTTAACTCAAATCCAGGAAGAATTTCCTGAGAATCAGAGCCACATAATGATGAAAGGAATCATCTTTGCTAATATTTATTGAGTGCTTATGATAGGGCAAATTGTAATTTGTGATTCCATTTAATGCTTCCAATAAGGAGATTCTATTATTTCCAAGCCCATTTTACAGATAAAGATATCAAGATGCAGAGAAACTGAGTAAGTATCCTGGGTTACTTGGTGAGTACCTGGCACAGCAGATAGTCACACCCATGCATCTGACTGTAGAGTCCATGCTCTTGACCAAGATACTGATAGTTGTTTTGGTAATTCAAAGTGGAGGAAGGAGAAATGCGGAGAAGATAGGCAGAGAAAGTTGAAGATGGAATGCAATGCAAACAAAGAAAAGGAGCTTATAGAAGATGTCTTAAAATGCCTTCCAAGTCCCAGATTCAAGCAGGACTTAATCTGCCTCTAGAAAACATGCCTGTTTTAAAGGTGGCAGTGATCACAGATGGGCCCAGTGGCATGAAATTAGTAGATATGAGATTGCAAATGGTTCATAATAGGTCTTTCTTTACACTCCACTCAGTAATAATGTAATGAAGCTACATAATGCATGTGAGAGAGCCAATTAACAAAGAGATACTGGAAAATTGTAGAAAATGCTTCCTCCTGATAAGCAGAATAAGGAAATAGGATGGTAGAAACTAGAAGTAGCAAACTGGTGCCTTGGATCAAATTAGATAGATATATAGATATAGCTACTTAAATATATGTGTGTGTGTGTGTGTGTGTGTGTGTGTGTGTGTATACACATACATAGAGAGAGGTTCCATTTGATTGTTACCCTGTTAGTTTTTTTGGTTTTTTAAATAATGAGTTGCTAATATTTTAAAATCAGGATATTTACATGGTTTTCTTGAAAAGTCAAATCTGGCACTACTGGGCCTAAGTCCATAGGATGACAATTTACTGTTTGCAGAAGGCTCCCACTGTGTCCTGTCATCTTATATCTTGTCTGCCTCCTCGGGTATGTCATCTGCCAGACCTTATGGGTATTTCACCTTAGACCCATCATTTATTCCAGCTTTAGGAATATTTTTTAACTTGCAGGAGGTCATGAAATAAACAGCCATAATTTTATTTCTGAAACAATTTTGCTTAAAGAGGCATAAAAAAAAAATCCTCTGTTAATCTAAAAGAACAACAACAACAACAAAGAAAAAACAGTTAAAAACTTAGGTCTTGCATACCAAATTATAGCTTCTGGCCTGTTTCACAGATACATGCTAAAGCTTCAAGAGCAGATATTTATGTATCACTGTAAGCAATACAATTCCAGATGGCTCCTTGCTTACTCTTTTTAACTTACATTATTTTTGCTTTTCCAAAAAAAGGATTACTCTTAGGCATTGCTTTTATGGAAATGGATCTGAAGTTTTATTGATTTTACAGAATAAAGGTTTGCTAGAAAGTAATTTTTCTATAGAAAGGTGGGAAAATAAAGTGCACACTGATAAAATTGTAACTGTTGAAGAAGAAGAAAATGTGTCTTGATAAGCTTATCTCAGATCAGTGATTTTTAAAGTTTATCTTATAACTTTTTTTAAAAAGCTATGATTTAATAGACATTTTCTGGGCCAGTGCTCTTGTTGATGTAATAAATCTGTGCTATGTTTCCTTGTGAATTTTCTTTCTGACATAGATGGTAGTGTCAATGTCATTTTTAAAGTAAATTGCAGAAAATGCTTTCTCTTGAAAGGCCTATAACAAAAATTATATTCCTGGGACTACTATTGTTACTGGCTATTTGAGACTAAAGCATTTATCTAGACATAAAGGAAAAAATATTACTCCTAGTAGATACCTAGTAATTTTTTTGGTATAAACTCAAACAAATCCAACAGAATTTATCTAAATTCAGTAACGTTAAGTACTTCCGTATCAAAGAAAGAAAGGATTCTCAGTCTAATGCACCAAAAGACAAGACAATGCAAAAATATACAGAGTGACAGCTTTGCCAAGATCTCAGATAAAAACTGAGACAGGTTCACCTAAGTAGCAATGGTGAGGAAAAGGCAGAGTGATACAGAAAATTCCTGACAAATGCTAATTCAGAGCCACAGCAACATAGATCAGCATTTCCCTAAGTGTGTTGTGTGGAAGGAATACTAACAACGCAGAATATTAATAGATATTGTAACCCCCAGCCCCAAAAATCTGTGGTTATATAAGTTTGGAAAATATTGAGTTACTGAAGCCAAACAAATTTTCCTTTTATTACAGGATTTCTCTGAGTTTTTATTAAGTCATTATGTTAATGTATTTGGTGAATTCCCAGGAAAGATCCATTATATACAGGAATTCTTAAAAGAAATAGAGCATCTCTTGGGATGAGTACTCTGTATAAAATACTTTGTATTAAATTCATCTGCAGGAGACAAGACACTGAATTTCATTAATAATGACTTATTTCTCTTACATGTAAAAGAAGTTTAGAAGGAGGCTAGCCTGGTAATAGGGGACCCAAGCTCCTTCCTATGTTCTCTCCAATCTCCGTAGAATTTGGTCCATGTTATTATGATCCAAAATAGTTGCTGGGGCTCCAACTGCCACATCTGTATTTCAGGAAATAAGACTAAAAGGACGGGGAAGAGTATGCCACTTCTAAGAAGACTTTCCAGAAGTACCAATCAATGCTTCCTTTAACTTCTCAGTGGCTGGGACTTGATCTGACTGCCAGGGAAGTTGGAAATGTGGTCTTTTAGCTGGTTCGTCATATGCACAGCTCAACTTGAGGATCCATTTATTTCAGAGAGAAAAGGAAAATGGATGTTTTGTTGCCAATAGAATCTGTGCCATAGCTTGGAAATCACTGAATGAGATAACCCAATATAATATATAACATAAATATCATTTGTATCTGACTTAAACATATGTAAATATTATTTACAATGGCTTTGAACTCATAACCAAGAAAAGAAGGTGTGGGAGATGGCTATAGGATTGAACTACATGGGAAAAGTAAGTAAAGGTGAAGGGAACTGCAGGGATTCTAGCTGGTAGCCAGAAGCTGATCTTATTTTCCGAAGTATATAGGAGATAATCACCATTTAAAGAAGTTTTCACTATCATATTATAAATGTCTTTTTGTTAAGACTCTTCTGCATAAATTTGCCTAATTGCAGTAGATACATCCATCCACCCAAGCTATTCAGTAATAAAATTAGCTCTGACTCAAACTAAGCAGTAAATCATTACCCAAATGTTTATAAAAAAGAGGGGGAGGAGTTGTGACAAATTTTTTTCCTCATTCAAAGTCATTCTGGAAAATTCAGAAAATTAAAAAAAAAAATGTGACCTCAAAATTATCTCTTACTTGGTTCAGTCATTTGTTCTCCTATGTTCAAATCCATAGTAAATTACAATATACTTTATCTGCCAGTACATGTTCAAATCCGTAGTAAATTACAATATACTTTATCTGCCAATACATGATAAACTTGGTATATAACCTGGTATTGTAGCTGATTTTATAACATTTTAATGATTCTCAAAAAGTAATTACAGAAAATAGTTATCATTCACTGACTGCTAGGTATTGCATTAAATGGTCTTTATAGATGATATTGCAGTAGTTGCATAAAATTTTATTCCCATTTTTCAGATGTGGAAACCGAGGCACAGAGTTTTAATAACTTGACTAGGTTACACGTCTAGGAAGTAGCCGGGGCATGCTTTTATCCTAGTCTCTGAACCCGTGTTGTATTTCCTTAGCTTGGAAAGAGACTATTCATCCATTCAGATGTGCTTATACTATTCAAATTTATTTCTGCTAGAGAAATTCAATATTCCATGTTCGTGTGTAGCATAACAAAGGAATCTACTGATTATTATCAAGACTAGATTAGAATGTAGCTTGATGCATTAAACTAACTATAGTATAAATATGTCGTGGTGTTTCCACAGCATGTATAGGAAAACAATTCTGAATATTCTTGGTCCTAAAAGATTGAAAATAATTTGACCATCTGCAAATAATTTCACCAATTACTGTTACAGTATAGTTAGAGTTTTCAAAATAAATTATTCCAGCTTCACCATGGAATCTTTGAGACTAAGTTCTCATGGATAAAATTTTAACAATTTTAAGAAAAGAGGTTGAATGCTAGTTTCAGCTGATTATGTAAAATAGTGATGATGGATAAATGGTCTTTTAAAAATCAACATCTGTTCCCTATGTATCCTCTAGTCCTATTTGCTTAGTTTACAATTCAGGCACAATCTGGGCTGTTTTTAGCAAAGCCAACACATCAGTGGATAAAGATTGCTGAATACAATTCTGATTTTGAATATTTGCATCACTAGCCTAGGAGTCGATGATTCAAGTATCATTGTAGCACAAAGATAAGATCAGCAGCTATATTATTCCATCTAATAGACATTTCCTACTATAGGTGCAGTACACTCTCGAGGATTGAGTCTTAAAACAGACCTAAAATCCTGACTGCTTGTAGGGGTTGCTTCCTTCATCTGTTTGAATACTAGGAAAATTGTCATGAATAGATAATATTTACAAGAAATAAAACATAGATATTTATTATGTAGCAAAAGACAGAGAGATCCTTTTAAAATATTTTGGTATGTGCCCCATTTTCTAACATAGTGGTTAAAAGGAGACTTTAAAGCAAGTTCATCTTGATTTGAATCCCGAGCTCCTCCTTTTGCTAGCAGTGTGACTTTGGGCAAACTGATGATCCTCTTGTTTCCTCAGATCATCATCTATAAAATGAGATAATAATGGGACTTGCCTCATAGCATTTGGGGGAGAAATAAGAGAGTTGATGTAAGGAAAGCTCTTAGTAAGTGCCCAGTAAATGTTAGCTCTTCTTGTTATTATTAGTACTAAGTATAATTCATATCTTTGCTCGTGATCCCTGGTTTTCTTATTGAAGTGCATCTGCTCCTGATTTTACACTTGGAGTACTCTCCTAATATAAATATGTTTAAATCCCTAGAAAGCTACCTAAGAAATGTAAATCTTTTCAAAACTTGCATGCCATTTGCTGGGAAATCTGTTATAATCAGTGATCTGTGAAGAGTAGGTTTCTGATTATGGGACATGCTAGCTTCTAACAATATTATTTGCCTCATTTACTTGTGGTATTCTTTACTTCTTTCCATTCTTTACTCTGCTTTTCATTCTGAAGTCTATTAAATCTGTTACAAACCTGAAGATTCAGGCCCTATATCCCAAGGGACAATGAAGCTGGGAGCGGGGTATGAGTAAATCAAGGCTAGCCTGGCTTAGGAAAAATAATATTGATGAGAAAAACTCACTGTTATTACTTCCAAATAAAGTACATAAAATGAGCTGGATAAATGAAAAATTACAGTTCATTTTGAAGAGTAATGGCAACCTAGAAAATTTGATCATTGGTCTCAGAAATGAAGGAAAATTTGAAGAAAGCAATCCGTGTTTTTAATTCTTCATTATGAATCTTCGGCTATTTTGCTTGGAATTTCCATCACTCTTCTGAAAGATCCTGGAAATTCTAAGGAAAAAAATGGTTTTCATCTTTTTATTTAAGAATAATTGTATACCTTTGCTAACTTTTTGCTAATATAGCTAAAGTGTTTTTTATTTTGTTTTCAAGTACTTTGCTCTATATAATAACAATTTCCAGACAAACAAAATGTGGGTCCTTAAGAACACAAATTTTATTTTAACCACATTTGATACAGATTTTCCTGAAACATATTATATGCTCAGAACCCTTTTCAAACAGGAAACAAATGAGCAAAATCTGTCACCATCTTGAGGACCCAGAATCATGGCAATGCAGAGATGGTTGTGCATGTGTTCTCAGCAGTGGCTTAGAATTTAATTTATGGAAAATGTTGCCATCTGCCTGCCTGTTGACCTTTTGTCTCTTTAGAGGAAAGGTATAGTTTCCTTACCTCCATGGATAGCTCTCTACAAAATAAGTTGCTGAATGATTGTCTCCCAAGGGGCTGCATGAGCATAACCTGGAGCTTGTTGGAAATGAAGCGTCTCTATTCAGCACAGGCCTATTGAATTAGAGTGTCCGTTTAACAAGAAACCCACGTGATTCATAGGCACCCTGAAGTGTGAGATGAGATCATCTTCTTCCTCACTATCATCCTTGCTGTCCTTTAACTCATTTGCAGAAACATAGGAGAACAGGCATCTCAAATTCAACTCCATTTAACATGTTTCTTTCTTTATTTACATTGAATTTATTGAAGGGTATACAGGAAATTTTTCCCTCACCAATTCAAGGAAACTTGCTAGAGTATTTGGGGAAAGGCTTATTTTTTAAACCCATGTTTGTTTTTTAAAGGAATGGTGGAGGAGAAGGTGCAGCCTGCCAACATTGGAAAAGCAGTGAATTAGGCATCATTTAATGGATGTGAGCTTGGGCTAGGCATTATAACTGAGTCTGTCTCCCCTTATGGAAACTGCTAAAGTCTCTTCCAACATTAACAGCCACAGTTAAGCACTTGAAGAGGCATAATAATCAGGCCATTTGTTTTCAAGTTCTCAATGATTTTCTTTGAACAGAATTTCAGGTACCAAGCAATATCATGTCCTTCAGGAAGGGGAGTTTCTCATTTGTAATAAAGATGGCCAAAGTAGTAGTTAGTAGTGAAGACTAGACCCCAGATCTCTTGATTCAACGTTGAGACCCACAATGTCAATAATAAGTCATAAATTCTTCATAAAATAATATGTAAATGAAAAAGCTCATAAATCTTGAATTTTGGCCAATCTAAATCTTTTTAATTGCCCATATATTATCAGTTCTTTGGCTACTCCAAAATTATTCTGCAAATACTTTTTCTTTAATTCAAAACAGAGATTATTTTCAGGAGATTAACTTTTTTAAAAATGTTGACACTTGGTCACATCATGGGTGATTTTATTTGTATTTTTGTCTTCTAAGAAATTAAAATATTCTGTTGACTTTTTGGACTATTCCCATGTTTGTTTTTTGTTTTTCTGTTTTCAAATGCCTTTACCTTTTTATTTTCATAGATGTTTCTCCTCCTGCCCCTTGAGTGCTAGGATATTTATTTTCTTTGTTGCTCTTAATATAATGAAACCATTCATGCCTAAAACTCATTCTCTCAATAAAGCTTTGATCTCATCCTATGAGTTTTTAATTTATATTTTTTACTTCAATTATTTCCTCCATGGAAAAAAATAGATATTTGGGAAGGTGGTTTTATATATCTAGGAGTTTAAATATTTCTTTTCATTTTCTTTTAAATTTCTAGTTTAACTGGAGTAAATTTAATGGCAGATTCTGAGGTAAAGTGAATTTTTTTATTTTGACACTCACCTAAATTTTAGAATGTAAATCCAACAGTTTGAAATGGTTTTCCTTTCAATGCCAATAGTTTATCAGTGGCTTATAAAATG
Organism: Choloepus didactylus; assembly: GCF_015220235.1. Classification (NCBI taxonomy): domain Eukaryota; kingdom Metazoa; phylum Chordata; class Mammalia; order Pilosa; family Megalonychidae; genus Choloepus; species Choloepus didactylus. The sequence goes on from NC_051308.1 coordinate 24,832,276, forward strand.
CAATTTCCATAACAGCTGTTTTTGTTGTTAAATGAACTGTTAAATTTTCCTTTAATTTAAATATATCTCCAACTTCCAACATTATAAAATATTGGCTTTGCTGTAGGATTTCATTTTTTTTAATTTGAAAGAAAAATAAATACTCTTTTTACCACCTCTACTGTTTATTTGTGTACGAGTTAGTCAGTGTGTCTGTATTGCTGCCTGAATTACAACTTTTCATCTTTGGCATGCATGTCGGATACACCTGATTCCTCTCTTTTATGCAAAGCTCAGTAGAATATCAATACTTACTGAAATAGATTAAGTTGAAAGGAAAAGGGATAATGGAAGAAATTATATCTGTCTTCCAAGCCTATAAAAAACTTAATTTTAGAACTGATCTTATTGACCTTTGTTTCTATCCTTTTCACATTATAAAGGCCTAGAACTAAATTTTGAAAGAAAGAATTTAATTAAGGGGGAGAATATGATCTGGTTTGCTTAAAGTTTTGATACAGGCCCACCTTGGTAGAGAAGTCTTCGAATAAATTGCTATCTGTTTAACAGTTTTGCCTACATAACAGTGAATTCATTCTTCTTTAGAATTTTGAAATTTACATTAAAAGAGGCTACAACAGGCAAAATTAGCGAAGAGACAATCAATAATTACATTTATAGAATAGTACCCATGCTTTTAGGATATGATTTTAATATCTTCAATCCTTCTGAAATGGAAAAGTTCCATATTTACTTACAGTATTCATTCATTTATTCATTCATTTGTCAAATACTGACTGATCTCCTACTATGTGCCAGGCACCATTCTTGACACTGGTGTTGCAGTCGTGAACAAAAGAAACATCCCTTCCCTTGTGGAGCTTACAAGTGATCTTGTGTACAGAAAGAAATGACTGGGAGCAAGAAAGCACACCATGAAATGCAAGTGAGGAAAAAGAATATAAAAGGAAGAACAAATACTAACTGCTAGCAATGGTATGATAAGTAATAAACGTTATCCAGAAAACTAAGTTCTGAGAGAAGAATACAGTAGGGCCAGAATTGGAAACAGAAGAAAATGAATACAAATTGTTTTTTATTTTCATTAACTTTCATTCAAAATGTTGGCTTTGGAGGTTCTTAGGGCAAACAGTCGAAAGTATTGTTTCCTGAATCCTAAAGTGGATAAAATGTAAACCATTTGAATTGAATGCTGGAGAACAAAATATGAGTTATTAAAATATGGTATAGAAGACAAATGTTATGCATGTATATTTCAGAGAATGATACCTCAGGAGAAAGGTTTAAAATAAACTGGCCAAAAACATGTAATGTTTGTAGATATAGATATACATCTACAAATACAAAGTATATATAGAAACATATAGATATAGATATATGAAGAGGCAGAATCATTTAAAATATACTTATGGTGTATACTAAAGGGCAGTTTAACATATTTGAGTCACAAATAGATTTGTCGAAGTAATTTTCGAGAGGATTTTTTAATGAATTAATCTTATGTTAATAGATAAATAAATAAATAAATAAATAAATAAATAAATAAATGCAGTTACTATATAACGGCTTTTTAGAAGGCTGATCAATTCACACAGTGTTATATTGATATACATATGGAATGAATAAGGAAGGAATGTAGGAAAGGGCTTGAATTAAGTTACTTATATTTCAACAAGGGTCAATGAAAGATTGGAATCTTTATTCCAAAATATAGACCAAAAGATTTTACATTGGAAGTTACTTCAGATCATAACATGTAATTTTATTTTTTTTTATTTTTTTTTGGAGAAAGTTTTTAAGATATATTCACATACCACACAGTCATCCAAAATGTAAAATCAGTTGTTCACAGTATTATCACATAGTGGTGTATTCATCACCACAATCAATTTTTTAAACATTTTCATTACTCCGAAAAATAAGAATAAGAATAAAAATTAAAATGAAAGTAAAAAAGAACACCCAATAGTTCTCTGTAGATTGGAATGGAATAGCAATGCATCCTAGGGTAATTTGGGTGGAGAATATATATTCAGGGCCCCCATAGGGAGCTGGGGGAGAATGCAGAGGTGTTGGACTTCCTCACCTGGATTGTTGCTGATGTTTTCACAAACGTTGGGGACTGACGGCTTGATGTGCAGAGCCCTCTGCCTTGGGGCTGGCCCCTATGAAGCTTGTTGCTGCAAGGAGAGGCTACACCTGCTTATAATTGTGCCTAAGAGTCTCCCCCTGAGTGCCTTTTTGTTGCTCAGATGTGGCCCTCTCTCTCTAGCTAAGGCACCTTGGTGGGTGATCTCGCTGCCCTCCCTTCTGCATGGGACCTGACTCCCAGGGGTGTAGATTCTCTGGCAACACAGGATATGACTCCTGGAGATGAATCTGGACCCGGCATCGTGGGATTGAGAACATCTTCTTGACCAAAAGGAGGATGCGAAATGAAATGAAATAGAGCTTCAGTGGCTGAGAGATTTCGGGTGGAGCCGAAAGATCACTCTAGTGGACATTCTTGTGTGCTATGTGGATGACACTTTTTAGGTTTTGGTGTGTTGGAGTGGCTGGAGGTAGGTGCCTGAGGCCTTGACTCTTGAGGACGATTGTGTGGCAATGTGGCTTGCAGGGGGTGTCAGTGTAGTTGTGAGGGCCCTGTGGGTCACGCTCCCTTTGTCCCGTGTATGGATGGACAGGTAGAAGGGTGGGGACAGGACCTGGAAGAGAAGTGGAGTGGGATGGGGGTGGGATTTGGGTGTTCTTTTTTTATTTTTATTTTTTATTCTGATTCTGATTCTTTCTGGTGTAGGGAAGGTGTTCAGGGGTGGATTGGGGTGATGAGTGCACAACTGTAGGATGGTGCTGTGAACGGTTGATTGTGCACCGTGGATGATTGTATGGTGTCTGGGTGTATCTCATTAAAACTGAATTAAAAAAAAAAAGTTATTCAAGAACATAAAAATAAAAAAAGAACACCCAAAACATCTCATACTTCTTTTTCCTCCTATTATTCATTTACTTTTTGTCCCCCTTTTTTCTACTCATTTGTCCATACACTGGATAAAGGGAGTGTGAGCCACAAGGTTTTCACAATCACAAAGTCACTCCATATAAGCTATATAATTATACAGTCATCTTCAAGAATCAAGGATACTGGATTGCAGTTCAATAGTTTCAGGTATTTCCTTCTAGTTATTCTAGTACACTAAAAGCCAAAAATGTTTATCTATATAATGCATAAGAGAGTAACCTCCAGAATGACCTCTGGACTCCATTTGAAATCTCTCAGCCACTGAAAATTTATTTTGTTTAATTTCTCTTCCCTCTTTTGGTCTGGAAGTCTTTCTCAATCCCACAATGCTGGGTCCAGGCTCATGCCCAGGAGTCATGTCCCACATTACCAGGGAGATTTATACCCCTGGGAGATAACGTGTAACTTTAAAAGTCATCTTACAAGGTTATCAGATTTGCAAGTCGTTACTAGGAGGAATGTAGTACAGATACACATTGAGAGTCTGCTGTGTATAGTGAGTATTCTCAAATGTATTTAAATAAAATAAATTAGCAAATGCAAAATCATTCATGTCATTCCTTTCCAATTAACATCGAAAATAGAGCCAAAATAATGATAAAACTACAAAGATGATTTGAAAATTGAGTTCTCTGATTCCTGCTTTTTTCTCTCATTTATGCAAGTCTAGAGATATTTATCAAAAAGGAAATTTGACAATTCAGTTCCTATGTAAGATATTCAATAAGTATACATTCAATTTAATTTGCCCACTTTAATCCCTTTCTTCCATCATCTTTCGAACCCTCCCATTTCTTTAGAGGTCTGACCTATACAAAGATCAATCATGCATTTGTAACTGTTAGGAGAGAAGATTTTCAAGCAAATGTATCAATTCTGTATATTTCTGGGTCTCAACAACAATGAATTGCTGTAGTCTATGCTGCCCTCATTGCCCTCACTAATACTCTCTTATACTGGATCTTTTGTTGGCCACTATTTGTTTCCAACCAGATTTTAAACTCTTCAAGGACCATACAGTGTGCTTTTTGTTTCTCTTATGTTTCAACATAGCACTGGACACAGAGTTGGCCGTTCACAACCACTTGATTGATTATTTGAAATGCATGTGGTTTATGAACTGAGCTGTCAGTGATTTATGAAGACTTAAGCAGGTTGTTTCCTGGTTACCCTTAAGATCATATCTTCTTCTATGTGCAAGTCTCTTTGTTGATAACAGCCGGAGAATTCTTGGTCATAACCTACAGGTCCAAAAGTAAAAAAGTTAAAGGAATAAGCAGTCATTTCATTTGAAGGCTTTTATGTGTTAGTACTATCTCTGACATCTCTGTGGTTTGAGGGCATTAAACGATACCATCTGTCATGGTGGGCATGGTCCGATAATGAGGGAATTTGGCAAGTTATATTTGAGACAACAGGTTGAAAGGTTGCATTTGATCTTTACCCATGTGCAAAAGCTTACAGTGGGCACATTTTTTAAAATGCAAGTACCATAGCGCACACATTTTATGGGCTACAAATCATAGGTGATTTGTAGAAGATGTAAAAGCCATCCTTTGCTAATGACTCATAGTCCACCTGGGTTCAAAACGAAAAAGCCTAAATCTTGAGCCTTTCCAAATTGCCTGTTGCCTTGTCTTTCATTCCTATAGAATCATATCCAGCATGAAACATGGACTCCTTGCCATTATTATTTCCAAGTAAGAAATATACTCCCAAAGACTTTACAAATCTATTCATTAACAATCACTATGACTATTAGGAATTTCAGAAATTTCCTATGTGAAAATACTGAAAATTTACCTTATGTTCTAGCTGGTTTTCTTCATTCTTTTAAGGCTTGACACTGGATGACTCAGAAAAATTCAGATAAGTGGAAGGCATTTTAAATTTAATTGCTTCATTTTACAAATTGCATTGCTCAGATTCAAGAATAAAAGCCATTTCCTAGTTTTTGTCGTGTATTCTTTCACTGTGTATCAGATGTCATTTCATTCATAAGGTCTGCAGTGATTTAACAGGCTTATTACGCGGTTGTTTCTGGTAATGCCCTTCACTCTTGACTTTGCAAATTGAAATATGTTTTATTGATTCGAATGCATTAACTGGTTCAGACTCTCTTCAGCATATTCCACCTTGCTAGCAGTTACTTTAGGAATACCTGCTTGAATATCAATGTGTCCCTTAAATAAACCTTTGCCTTCCAATAATTGTTTTTCATGGTAAAATGATCACAACTCATTGTACATTCCCAAAACATTTCTTAATATTTGAGCAAAAAAATAACATAGGGGTTTTCAGGTTTGAAGTTCATCATTTTTGATTAACAGCAATAATAATAATAATAATAATAATAATAATAATAACATAGGGGTTTTTGGGTTTGAAGTTCATTGTTTTTGATTAGCAGTTTCATTGTGAAACTTGTTCAGAAACTATGTGTTTTGGTTTGCTAAAGTTGCCAGAATGCAATATAGCAGAAATGGGTTGGCTTTTACAATGGGGACTCTTTAGCTTGCAAATTTACAGTTCTAAGGCCATGAAAATGTTCAAATTAAGGCATCAAGAGGACGATGCCTTCTCTGAAGAAGGCTGCCAGCATCTGGGACACTTCTGTTACATGGAAAGGCACATGGCTGGCATCAGCTGGTCTTTCTCTCCCAGATTATGTTGCTTCCAACTTCTGGCTTCAGTGGTTTCCTATCTCAGCTTCTGTGTGGGTGTGTTCTTGCCTCTTCACTTCTCTGGGGCTTCTCTGAGCTCTCTGTGTTTTTTCTGTGTGTCCTTTATCCTCTTATAATGGACTCCAGTAGGGGATTAAGATCCACCTTGAATGGGGTGGGTCACATCTCTATTGAAATAAACTAATCAAAAGGTCCCACCCACAACAGGTCTGCACCCACAGGAATGGATTAAAAGAACATGGCCTTTTCTGGGGTACATAATAGCATCAAACTAACACAGTATGTAACACAATTTTATGTAAAATATTTTCATTTAAGCTTCAGATGAATCAGTATTTCCAAAACTCTCTACCCATTTAACAAGAGTTTTCTTTACCACATAAAGACAAGGCAGGCTGCAAGTTAGGTGAATGCATTTTAGTCTGATGTATCAATATGTCCTTTGAACTAGTCAAAATTAGTGCATTGTTCTAAAAAATGGACCTTTGTTCAGATTCACAAAACTCACACATGTACACATACACACATGTGCACAAGGGGCATTATTGACAGGTCATAGTATGTTTGTAGACTAACCAGCAGGTAAATATCTTATCTCTTTTTTTGTCCTTTTACATCAAAACTAGCATTTTCTCCATCATTGATTTTCAAACACAAAGAAAAGTTGGAAGAATTTTACTCTGAATACTCATAACTGCCCCGTAATCTGTAATTAACAGTTTGTTATATTTGCTTTCTCACTTATCTATCTATATCCACCCAACAATCCGTCATATTTATCTGATGCATTTCAAAGTTAATTGCAGACAACAGTATACTTCCCCCTAAATAATTCTGTAGGCATAGCCACACAGCCAGTTTTTTTAATGTTTTTGTGCTTTTTTGTAACAATTTCCTGGAAGGGATAATTTCAGGTGCTCTTAAATATTATAAACTACACAAAATTTCCGTCTAGTTGTGCATGCCCTGCACGGATCCAGTATTCTTCCTTCTCTTTTTTGGCTTCCACCGTTACTCCCTTGAGCCTGGTGTGAATTGGCCCCATCTCTGTCCTTTCCATTGTAGCACAATGACTTATTTATACAACCATGAATCGGACAGAATCCTTAAAACCCAAGGTGCTCATAGTTATGTAGGTAGTATGACATCACTACCAGCAAGGCATTTAGTAGCCATAGAATATTACAAACCCTGAAATTCAGGGACAATTTACAAAATGCTGAGCACAGTGTCTGGCACATCAATAGTACTTAATAAATATTTATGGAAGGAAGGAGGGAAAGAGAAGGGGAGGGGGCGTCGCTACAGTGAAAGCTTCTTGGAAGAGCTGACATTTGTTTGAGTGGGATTTTGTAAAGAAGGTGGGTAAAACTCATCTCAGTAGAACATTTTAGCCAAACCCCCAAATGGACATAATCTCTCTAGCATATTAGTAGAAATGAATCGCTTACTTAATTAAAAGTAGATAAGGTCAGTGAGTTCTTGTATCCTTTGTGGCAGAAACTTGGCTGGAGAAAGCTTCCTGAAAACAAGTAGCAATTCAAGAATGTCTTTACAACTTCAGTGATTCTGTTGGAGACTATATAAGGGGCTTGAAATTCAGATAGAAGCCACAAGAGTAGAAATGAGGGAGTGGCAATGGCAATATTTGGCCATAAAGAAAATAGTGAAAGCAAATAACATAGAGAAAGAACTTTGAGTCACTGATCCCAGTATTTAGAAGGAAGATTATAAGGTCTCAACACATCCCATGGGCAAAAAACCAGAATAAAAATATTTTTGATCTTTCCATTTGGAACTAGAATTTCTAATATGTGGTATATGAAAACTAAACAACCTTTCCTAAGTCAATTTATAATGATACTCCAACATATAGGCATAATATTAGTCTTTTCACTAAAGATAAGGTGTATTGCTTTCCAGGATGGAAAATTATACAATAAAAATGTGTGTGAGTGTGTATTATATGTAATGAAAATGATAAAAATGAAACATCTTTCTAAAATTTATTTTATAATTCCTAATGGTGTTGAAGGTCTTTGGAAACTGAACTAGTTTGTGCATTTGTTTTAAGTGGCACATTTTAAAATTATTTTTATTATTTGGTGATGATAAAGTGTTCTCTTGGAGTAATTTGGAGTATCACTTGAAGAACCTCTGTTGCTCGTTGTCTACGTCCATGACAGGACTTGGAAGGCAGCTAGATAATCATAATGCATGAAAGCATAATTCGGTCATACACAAAGATTAAGATAGTTATCAGCTGAAAAAGGATTTTTTCAATTATCCATATGTCTTTAATTATGTTTTACCACTAGTGCTACCTATTGGAAATTTTAGGCATCTGATGTTTTGTGGCAACATGATTATTTGCATCAGGCATTATGTTGTGTGTTCCCTCAGAGAAACAGACACATAAATGATATAAACATCAATTAAAAATAGTTCATCCTTTAGGAATATGGCTATATATATATATATATATATATATATATGTTCATACATGGTAGAGATTACAGAATTCATACTGAGTCTCACCATAACTCTTATTGCTTGCCAAAAAGCAGATGACTTCAAATTAATTCACTTAATGATGCATTGGATCACTTCATTAGATGGCAAGAAACATCAACAATTAAATTCATTGACTCGATTTCAACAGCTCTCACAAACTGGCATCCTTTTTGTCGTTTCATGATGTTGCATGTTCTTGTTCTTTCATCACACACATGAATGTATTCACCGTAAGTAGACATTTGATCATCTGCTTCCTTCTCCACACTTCCCTCTTGTAGCTAGCCCTTAGCTTTTGTCATCACTTTAATCAAATCTAAGAACTGCATAAAAACAATAAAAGAAGAAGAATATTATTATATAGTTACTTGTGTGTATGTTCTGAAATCAAATTTCCTAGATTTCCATTTTGGCACTTCCACTACCTGCAGGACCTGGAGCAAGATCCTTTACCTTTCTTAGTCTTAATACCTTCTTCTGCTAGAACTGAGATAATTATCACAGTTGCCTCATGCAGTTTTTTAACAAGGAGAGTAAATAATAGGTAATACATAATGCATGCCAAATGCCAGTCTTTGTTATAAGTTTTTATATATTTATTTGTGTGTATATATATATAATTTAATCTTGTAATAGGTATAATATTATTATACATAAAGCTTTTAGAACAGTACTTTGCACATAGTAAATGTGAGTTAGAAGAGAAAAACAGAGAGCATGAGTATAGAAAAGAACTCTCTCTTTCATTCCTTATTATTTACACCATTGATTAACATTTATGATAAATAATATGATTGTTATTTTTATTCCATTCACAATTGCATACCCACAGGATCTCAAAGTTTTCCTCCTATACTTTCTGACTATGAGCATATCCCAGGGGTAAGAGGACTACTTCATTGCTACAATTACTTTTTTTTAATGTATATATATATATTTTTAATTGAGGTTGTTCACGTATCATACAACTATCCGAAGATCCAAAGTGCACACTCAATTGCCCATGGTACCATCATACAGCTGTGCATCCATCAACACAATTTTTTTCCAATTTTTAGAACATTTTCATTACTCCAGAAGAGAAATAAAGACAGAAAAAAGAAACTCAAATCCTCCCATCCCCCTAACCACCTCCCCTCCTTTATTGATTCATAGTTTTGGTATAGTACATTTGTTACTGTTGATGAAAGAATGTTAAAATACTACTAACTATAGTATATAGTTTGCAATAGGTATATATTTTTTTCCTATATGCCTGTCTATTATTAACTTCTAGTTATAGTGTCATACATTTGTTCTAGTCTATGAGAGAGATTTCTAATATTTGTACAGTTAATTACAGACATTGTCCACCACAAGATTCACTGTTTTATACACTCCCATCTTTTAACCTCCAACTTTCCTTCTGGTGACATGCGTGACTCTGAGCTTCCCCTTTCCACCACATTCACAGACTATTGAGCACTGTTAGTCATTCTCAGAATGTGCTACCATCACCTCTGTCCATTTCCAAACATTTAAGTTCACCCTAATTGAACATTCTCCTCATAATAAGCAACCACTCCCCATTCTTTAGCTCATTCTATACCCTGGTAACTTATATTTCATGTCTAGGAGTTTACATATTATAATCAGTTCATATCAGTGAGACCCTGCAATATTTGCCTTTATATGTCTGTCTTTTCACTCAGTATAGTGCCCTTAAGGTTTCTTCATCAACCCATTTCTTTTAAGATGGTTTTGTTCACACACCATACATTCCATCCTAAGTAAACAATCGTTGGTTCCCTGTATAGTCACGTATTTATGTATTCAGCACCATTGCCACTATCTGTCTAAGGATATTCCATTTCTTCCACAAAGAAGGAGGAAGAGTCAAAGAAGGTAGAGGGACAAAAGAAAAAGAAAATAGAAAGCGAGAGAGAGAAAACAAACAAACAAAAAAACACAAAAATTGACAGCTAGAATGCAACAAAAGGAAAGACAGCATTAACCTAAAGTAGAATAAAGAGTCAGACAACATCACCAATGCCAGGAGTCCCATACCCTTCCCCTAATCCCCCCTCCCCCCATATGCATTTAGCTTTGGTATATTGCCTTTGTTACATTAAAGGAAGCATAATACAATGTTTCTGTTAATTATAGTCTCTAGTTTGCAGTGATTGTATTTTCCCCCCAATCCCACCCTATTTTTAACACCTTGCCATGTTGACATTCATTTGTTCTGCCTCATGTAAAAACATATTTTTACCTTTTATTACAATTGTTGAGCACCCTAGGTTTCCCTGAGTTACACAGTCCCAGTCTTTATCCTTCGTCTTATGTTCTGGTGTCCCACATGGTACGAACCTTCCTCTTTCAACCATACTCACAGTCATCTTTGTTCAGTGTGCTTGCATTGCTGTGCTACTATCTCCCAAAATTGTGTTCCAAACCTCTCACTCCTGTCTTTTCCCTTCTGTCTGCAGTGCTGCCTTAATATTTCCTGTAGAACAGGTATCTTGTTCACAAACTCTATCATTGTCTGATTGTCAGAGAATATTTTAAGCTCTCCCTCATATTTGAAGGATAGTTTTGCCGGATATAGGATTCTTAGTTGGTGGTTTTTCTCTTTCAGTATCTTAAATATATCACCCCACTTCCTTCTTGCCTTCATGGTTTCTATTGAGAAATCCGCACATAGTCTTATCAAGCTTCCTTTGTATGTGATGGATTGCTTTTCTCTTGCTGCTTTCAGGATTCTCTCTTTATCTTTGATGTTGGATAATCTGATTATTAAGTGTCTTGGTGAAGGCCTATTCAGATCTATTCTGTTTGGGGTATGCTGTGCTTCTTGGATCCGTAGTTTTATGTCTTTCATAAGAGATGGGAAATTTTCATTGATTATTTCCTCTATTATTGCTTCTGCCCCTTTTTCCTTCTCTTCCCCTTCTGGGACACCAATGACATGTACATTCAGGCTTTTCGTTTTGTCCTTAAGTTCACAGAGATGTTGCTCATATTTTTCCATTCTTTTCTCTATCTGTTCTTTTGTGTATAGGTTTTAAGGTGCCTTGTTCTCCAGTTCTTGAGTGTTTTCTTCTGCCTCTTGAGATCTGCTGTTGTATGTTTCCATTGTGTCTTTCATCTCTTGTGTTGTGCTTTTCATTTCTATTGATTCTGTCGGTTGGTTTTTTGAACTTTCAATTTCTACCTTATGTATGCCTGGTGTTTTCATTATAGAGTTCATCTCTCTTGCCATATCTCCCCTAAACTTTTTGAATTGACTTATTACTAGTTTTTCAATCCCTGTATCTCAGTTGAAGTGTAAGTTTGTTCCTTTGACTGGGCCATAACTTTGTTTTTCGTAATGTAGATTGTAGTTTTCTGTTATCTAGGCATGGTTTCCTTGGTTACCCCAATCAGGTTTTCCCAGACCAGAATGGGCTCAGGTCTCAGATGGAAGAAATATTCAGTATCTGTTTTCCCTGGGAGTGTTTCTTAGAAAATTGGTACACTCTGTGATGTCTCAGGTCACTGTGCTTTTCTGCCCAGCAGGTGGCACCTGTCAGCCTGTAACTCCAGACTGGTGTAAGGAGTTGTGGCCCATGGCTGTTTTCCCCCAGGCTCTGGGGTCTGGTTCTGAATGGAAGGCAGGTAGTAGAGCTGGGCCCCACCCCTTTCCTCTTAGGGAAGATAGACCCCCTAGGGAGAGTCATTAGCATTTGAATAGACTCTGCCTGTGCTATCTCCACCCTTGTCAGGGTCAGAGTACTGGGAACTGAAAATGGCTGAGGCTTTCTCTGCTGAGCTGAAACAGGGACAGAAAGCCACCCTCTGGCTCTCCAAAGTCAGTCATCACCCAAAGCCTCTGTCTGCTTGTTGGGGATTCATAGCTCATAGCAAGCAGTCATGCTAGCTAATTAAAACCCCTGTTGGAGCTCAGCTGAGCTATATTTGCTTGCTGGGAAAGAGCTTCTCTCTAGCACCATGAGGCTTTGCAGTTCGGGCTGTCAGGGGAGGGGGCTCCCGGCTTGGATCCGCAGTTTTTACTTACAGATTTTATGCAGTGATCTCGGGCATTCCTCCCAATTCAGACTGATATATGATGAGTGGACAGTCACATTTGTCCCCCCGCAGTTATTCTGGATTATTTACTAGTTGTTCCTGGTTGTTTATCAGTTGTTCCAGGGGGACTAACTAGCTTCCATTCCTCTCTATGCCACCATCTTTGATCTCTCTACAATTACTTTTAATTCATCAACAATTAGTATTTTGTTCTTAAGGTATACCAGAACTGTGTTTAAGCTTTGCTTGTACATAAACCTGAAAGAAATTTGAGCCCATTTATATGTTCATTTTTTCATTCATTCACTCAGGAAATGTGTATCAAGCCTATAATATGCCAAGAATTGTTCTAGGGACTTTGGAATAGCAATTTACAAAACAGAGAGGGGACCTTCCTTTTGGAGCTTAATTACATTCTTGGGGTGGAAAACAAACAATTAAAAAATGGTTAAGTAAATAAATTGCACATTTTATGGTGGTGAGTACTAGGGAAAAAAAGAAGGAAAGAAGGGGGAAATGAGTATCAAGTAGCACAGTTAAGGTTTGGGAGTTAGTGAGGAGTTTAAATAGATGATCCAAAGGCCTTATTGCGAAGGTAACATCAAGTCGTGTCCCACTGCACCTCACCCGAGTTTCTCCTCCTTTCCCTCCTTCCTCTTTAGAATCCCCCATCTAGGAAGCCAAGGAAGGGTGATGGAGGGGTGGTAAGCAGCACTGCAAAGACAAGTGTTATTCTAGTGTGTTTGAAAAGTGGCATTGATTTTCTAGTTAATCAAACTCCAGACATGAACCATAAATTCAGCCACTTCTTTAAAACTGCTATCAGGGGAAACCCACATCTTTTTTTTTTTTTCTCATTCCCTATCATAATTTTGAAGAAAAGTGAGAGCATTACTATTTTTTTCTTTCTTTAGTATTTGCATATGATTCAAAGATTAGGTTGTTCCATTTATCACAGCCCTTTTATAGTAGCCAGAAATGCAAAATTTGCCACTTGCAGGGACATTTCAGCAAACCAAAACAACTTAATTTTTCAGAAATGTCCAATTCAGCTATGAATAAGCAATAGTGTCCCAAAAATGCACCTAACATTAGGGGTTAGAGTAAAAAATACTTATCAGCACAGACAGGGTTGGGTACTAACCAGTCAGCAAAGATTCTGGCCTTGAACAGTGCTGTGGCCATGACAATGTGTATCAACTGGATGCACACCTTGTCTAAGATCATTCTCGCTTATTTACTTATATCCTCTTGCATGAAATAAAGAGACAGGGTATATTGGGAAGAACTTAGACCCAGACTGACTTGGCTTTGGTTCTGGTTCTGGCATTAAGATGCCCGGCCTTGAGCCAATCGATTATCTGGATATAATAACACCTATTGGGCAGGGTTGCTGTGAAATTTACAAATAATGGATAAAAAGAATCCAGGACAGCATCTGAATGGAGTAGGCACTCAATACTTTAGAGTGATGTAACTGTTGTGCTTGTGTTGGTGGTTGCTGATAACATCTGGCCAAAATCCCTCCGGAGATGGCCTGTCCCCAGGGTATGCACTAAAAGACCTTCAGGAACACTCTGAAAATAGCCTCAAACAATGCAGAGTCTGAAATGTGCAGCTCGGAGGACTTGATACTCAGCTGTTGGAGAGGAAGTCTCCTCTTCACTAAATTATATGCAGCCACAATGAGAAGAAAGTTGCCCAAAGAATTGGTAGCTAGTGTGAATTGCTCCTGGAATAGCAGCACAGTACTAAACTCCTAATCAGAAGATCTCTGTTCAAGCGTCAGCTCTGCATTTACTAGTCTGTGACTTTGGACGATTCACTTAATCACTAATCTATTAGCTCATGTACAAAATAGGATCACTACAATGTCTCTGAAAATTCCTTTTAAACTATAAAGGACCATGTAAAAACAGTACTGTTATTAAACGTGTGAACAGCTACATTTCCACATTTAACAGCAGGCCCAGTATCAAAAGTGAATAAGCCTTTCAAAATTATAAATTACCATGAATATGTTTACCTTATCCATTACCTATTACTAAATATACATATAGCAACTGATGGGCTAGAATTGAGAAATTAGTCTGTGCAGCTGAAATTCTTACAGTCAAATACAGAATGGTATAGTTTATCAAAGAATTTTGAAGCATTTCAAATACCCATTAAAGTAATCCTCAGCATTTGCACCCATATCTATTATTTTCTTCTTATAATATCCTTTGGGGTCTATAATTATTATTTACATTTAGAGAGTAAGAAAATTAAAGACCAAAGAAATGTACTCCCCAGTATCTTACAAGTCACTTAGTGAGGGAACAAGGAATAAAAATCAGGGAGTTGCTTTTCTTTCTGTCATTAATATTTGTCACTAATAACATTCAATTTATATTCTATTGTATATATTCTAGGAGTTTGGCCCTCTGCTAGACTCTCAAGATCTGATGTTGACCAAAACCAAAAGTAATGACGTTTATAAGGGAAAGAGAGTGATTAGTCCAATAACCACACGAACAAACTTTAATCGCAATTGGAGAAAAGTTCTTTGAAGGTGAGCACTTTTATTCTATGAGAGCCTACATTGGGAGATTGACTTAAAGGATTGGGACAGGTCTCTCAAGGAAGTAATAACTTAGCTGAAATATGAAGGACAACTGTCTATCAACTCAGCAGGGATTAACAGAATGAAGTTTGGCAGTTCCCAAAAAGTTAACCATAGAATTTGCATATGACCCAGCAATTCCACTACTAGGTAAATATCCCAAAGAATTGAAGGCAGGGACTCAAACAGGTATTGTACACTGATTTTGTAGCAGCATTATTTACAATAACCAAAAGGTTTGTAGAAGCAACCCAAGTGTCCATCATCAGATGAATGGATAAACAAAACGTAGTATATACACACAGGGCAATTTTACTCTGCCATAAAATGGAATGAAGTTCTGCTACATGCTACAACATAGATGAACCTTAAAAACATTATGCTAAGTGAAAAGGACAAATATTATATGATTCCACTTTATGAGGTATCTAGGATAGGTAATTCATAGAGACAGAAAGTTGAATAGAGGTACTAGGGTCTGGAGGGAAAGAGAGATGGGAGTTTTTGCTTCACAGATACTGAGTTGTTATTTGGGGTGATGAAAAAGTTCTGGAAATAGTGGTGATGGTTACACAACATGGTGAATGAACTTAATACCACTGAATTGTGTCCTTAAGAATGGTTGAGATGATATGTTTTAAGTTATATATATTTTACTATATTAAAAAAAGAAAAACAAAAAGAAAAAATATATGGAAAGAACAGTCCAGGCAGGGAAAACAATGTGAGCAAAGGCTGTGTGGTGAAAAGGAACTGACTTGTGTTCTAGTTTGCTAAAGCTGCCGGAATGCAAAACACCAGAGATGGATTGGCTTTTATAAAGGGGGGTTTATTTGGTTACACAGTTACAGTCTTAAGGCCATAAAGTGTCCAAGGTAACAAGGGTACCTTCACTGGAGGATGGCCAATGGCATCCAGAAAACCTCTGTTAGCTGGGAAGGCATGTGGCTGGCATCTGCTCCAAAGTTCTGGTTTCAAAATGGCTTTCTCCCAGGATGCGCCTCTCTAGGCTGCAGTTCCTCAAAAATGTCACTCTTAGTTGTTCTTGGGGCATTTGTCCTCTCTTAGCTTCTCCAGAGCAAGAGTCTGCCTTCAACGGCTGTCTTCAAACTATCTCTCATCTGCAGCTACTCTCTCAGCTTCAAAGTGTCCTTCTTGGCTATAGCTCCTTTTCAAAATGTCAATTTCAGCTGCACTGCGTTCCTTCTGTTTGTCAGCTCATTTATATGGCTCCAGTGATTTAATTTAGACCCACCCTGAATGGGCGGGGCCATACCTCCATGGAAGTTATCCAATCAGAGTCATCACCTGCAGTTGGGTGGGGCACATCTCCAGGGAAACACTCAAAGAATTACAATCTAATCAACACTGATACATCTGCCCATACAAGATTACATCAAAGATAATGGCGTTTTGGGGAACCTAATACATTCAAACCCGCACAGCTTGTGTTAGGGAGTGAAAGATGACGGAGGGGTTGGAGTGTGAGGATGGGGAGGAGGAAAGGTCCAGGGTAAGGCTGGGGAGGTAGGCAAGGGTCAGCTCATACTGGGTCACACAGAGCCGTGGGACTCAGTGGGCCCGGGCTCAGCATAGGGGATGGTAAGCAGTTTTTCAAGGGACACAGAGTCACCAACCCCCTTTCATGAGCTCCTGAGAAGTGAAAGGACTTCTCCAAGGCCTTTGGAAGTTTCCCGAACAAAAGCAGATTGAGATATTCCAAGCCAGTGTTTCATGTTGTTTTCTAGTTATAGGCGTTCGTAGTTGAAGTCATTTTAGTAATTGGTTAAACTGTTCAAATAATAGGGAAAAAAGGAGTAAAAGTTGTTTAGTTGAAAGACAAGAATGTCTTTTAAGAGAGAAGCAATTTTTATGTAGGAAATTGAATTCTCTAAAATAGGCCTCTGTTTTGAGGCTATCTGTGGCGCCCAAGCTAAGGCCATCAGGAAAAAAAACACTTAGACCAGCTTTATGCAGTAAATCACCTTCTGCCTCTGGATTCCAGCAGAAAAAATGGCACGATACTCTCTGGACACTCGCCTCTCGGTTTAGAAGGGATCGCTTGTTTTAATAAAGGCTATGGAATCAGGAAAGGGGCTACCAAGCTTTCTGAAAGCTATAGAATTCTTCCCATTATTTTTCAGTATCATTTACTATGTAAACACAAGAGGAAGATTGCTAAGTTTCTCAATAACTATGCAGGCTTACAGAAAACACAGATTTTATGCTAGTTTGTTTCCATCTTATGTGAGAAATTTAGTGTATTAAAAAAGGAAGAGGGATCAGAAAATCAAAACATTCCTGAAGCATAACGTGCTGGACAGTTGTCATCCTTCGACTCCATTCACAGATTAAATTGAAGAGAAACTCTCATAAAGACAGGCTTTTCAAAGTAAATAACCAGTGCAGTGGTGATAAGTCCTTGAGAGTCATTAAATGACAATTCTAATGATACCATGTTTTTTTTTCCTTTGCTAAGTCCCAGAAGGAAGGAAAAAAAAAAAAAAGAGATTGAAATTTATAAATAGAACTTAAAGGTAGAGATTTGCAGGTAGAATGTGTTTGAACTTGTAAGCAAATAATTAAATTTAATGTTTTGATAGTTATTAATTTGAATTCTTTAAGTTGTCTGTTACTTCGTAACATTGTGAAAATAAATATGACTAAGATTCCTAGACTGCTTTATTATGGAGAAAGCAAAATAAGGAGACCATAGGCTTTGAATCACTTCAAATGCAGCCTGGGTTCATGGAACCTTCTTCCCATGGATTCTTTATAGATCAAAGCATATATTCCAGTAAAACTAAGGGATGCTCCAAGGAAACACAACAGTTTCCTAAGTTATTTTTGGGCTTGTAATTCTAAATGAAGAGCCTGTGATGACAGAATTCTAGAAAGCCTTCCCTAACTTTTGGTCATTGAGATGGATGTTATGTTACAGAATCTATGTATGTAAATAAATATTTTTGAGCCTAGTGTATTAGGACTGTTTGCCCGAGGGAACTTACAGTCTAGTTGTGAGTGTTGGGGTGAGTGCTAGTAGGCTAATAGAGGATCAAGTCAGAACTCACAGCAGGCCTATTCGATTCCAAGTACTGTGCTCCTAAGGGCTAAACTATATCATCTCATGTTCTTTAGGTTCTTACATTTTAAGGAAGAGACACTTGGAATTGAGCTCTGATTGTATTGCTTGAAGGTGGAGTGACACGTTCAGCAGTCCTCTAAGAGGACAGGGTCAATGGCTTGTCTTCATTCTGCTATGGCAGCAGCTCTAGGGACTCTCCAGCCTCAGCACCCGCTGTGACCCACCTGTCCCCTGGTGATGCTCTTAACAGCCAGGGTCATGTTCTCTCTGTTTCTTCTGTGTGGGCAGCTCAAATTCAGAATCCCCAAGAGAAGATTACATCAAGCTGTATGTCACTTTGCAACATGAAGGGCCTTAGTGTACACAACTTTGTCCAAAGCCCCTGTGTCCAGTGCCTTGATGGTCACCCCATGGAATCAATCCTACTCTAATCAATAGCAGCCAAGAGAGCAAACAGAACCAGCAGTGACTAGTTCCTTAGAATGGGGCCACTAAAAGCACCAGGTCTAGACATTTTCAAACAGGAGTTCTAACAAATCTTTTTAGAACTGTTGGTCCCAATCCTGTTAAAACTATTCCAGAGCATAGAAGAGGCAGTGGGTTGGGGAGGGGGAGGCAGCTCTCAAGTTTTCTTTTTTAAATGGAAGCATAACAATGGTACAAAACTACTCAACAAGGAAAGAAAACTGCAAAACTGTTTTATTTTTGAAAACTGATGGATTAATCCTAAGTATAATAGTAGCAAACACAAGACAGCAGTATATTAGAAGAACACACACCAGGGCCAAGTGGGGGTTATTCCAGGAATGTAAGGATGGCTCATCATTGTGAAGCTTATTAACATAATTCAATGTACTAAGAGATCTAGGGAGAAAAATAATATGAGCTCCTCCACAGATGCTGAAAAGGCATTTGATAAAATTCAGTCCATTCTTGATTTTTAAAAAAACTCTTAAAAAATATAGAAACTTAACATCTTAACCTCAAAATTAGTATCATGCTTATTAAAGGGAAAAGACAGAAACATTCTCATTAAAATCAGAAATAAGCCAAGGATCATCACTATCCTTATTGTTCTAAAATTGTTCTGAAGTTGCTGCAATCACACAAGAGAAAGAAACTAGAAAAACGGAAGTTTGTCAGTTGATTCTCTTTGATTCTCTAGGTATAGAATCATATGCAAATTAAACCATCCCGAGATATCATTTTTTATCAGATTGGAGAAGAGTAAAAAGCATGATGACACATTACGTTGAAAAGAACATGAAGAAACTGGTATTCCCACCTGTTGCTGATGAGTGTAAATTGATAGATACATCTTCTACAATGGAGAATGTGGCAGTTATCTATCAAAATCACAAACGCCTATACTCTTTGACCATCAATTCCACTTCTGGGTATACTTAAACCTGTTAAGAACACATGTTACCATGTACAAAATGAGGAATACACATTGCAGCATTGTGTATGATGGTAAAAAAATGGAAACAACCTAAATGGCTGCTGGTTGACTAAATTATACTCCATCCACATGGTGGTGTCGAGTCTAATATAGTCATAAAGGAAAATGAGCAGTCTCCTTGTGAGCAGACGTGAGATCAACTCCATAATATATTGTTATGTGAAAAAAGCAAGATGGAAAAGAATGTCTACAGCATACTCCTATTTGTGTACAGCATGCTCCTATTTGTGTAAACAGAAGAAAAGTAGAACGTATACATTTGTACCTGTGGAAAATATCTCTGAAAGCAATCACAAAACACTGAAAACACTGGTTGTCTCTGGGGCAGAACCCTGGGTATCTGGGAGATAAGGATGTCAGGGAAACATTTTCATTTGTAGTTTTTGAATTTTAAACCATCTGAATGCATTACCTTTTCAAAAAATAAGTAAACAAAATGTGAATTAAGGAAGGAATGAGGAGGTGGAGTTGGGGAGCATGGAAAGAACTTGGAATTTAATGACTTATCCAACACAGGTAGCTGGAAGGAGGCATCGTTTGGGGTAGTCATGGGAGGCAGAGAGAGCAGTGTGGGAGTTCCAAGTGGTGGCAACTCCAGGGCAGAGTTGCAGAGCTGGGAAAGTGTGGGGGCTGTTCAGTAGTCAACAGGAACTAAAGTTTGACCAAAGAGAGAGCAGAGCAAGAATCAAAGGTAGAAATATTGGGACAGCACTGTACCAGGGATAAGGTACCAGACTTGGGGGGGCTGCATTTTATTTGGCAGAAAATGGGAGGCTGCTAGATGCTTTTCACTTAAGTGACATGATCAAAACTGTTCTATTAAAAGCGTAGCTTGTTTCCAACAGAATAGAAAGGATTAAAGGAGAAGGCGGTCCGTGTCGGCTCCTTGGGCACAGAGCCTCGGGCATGTTCACCGCTGCAGCCCCTGCACCTAGCAAGAGCAGGTAGAGCAGGTAGATGCAGGCAGGGATAGGGTGGATGTTTGCCACAAGCCCTGTGCCAGACACTGTTCTTAGGGCTTTAAACATAGTCTAACTGACTGAATCCTGGCGACAACCAAATGAGCTGTTTCTCCTGTTACATTTTACATTTAAAGAAATTGAGGCTATTTAATGTGCCCAAAGTCACAGCCAGTAATGGGGTGAAGGAAGGGATTCAACCAGGCATTCTGTTTGTAGAGTCCCTACTCTTAAAGAACATTAAGCTATGCTTTAATTGCTTCTGTAAACTAGTTCTGTGGCAGGGGGAATGAAAAGGAGAGCAAGGATTCAGAAGAAAGAAGAGCACACTAAGATAGGAGATCTTAGAATCAATCTTTACATTTACTATTAAAATAGATAATGAATGTGAATGTATTTTAAGGAGTAAGAAATGATACTGCTGCACTCATTCAACAAATATTAATTGTTGTATGCAAGGAAATTCACTTGACCAAGTAAGATGACTAAAGTGCTAGCCCTACTTTTACAAAGCCACTTATTAAAAATACTAGTAAATATAATTTATTAGACACCTGGGATTAATAGATTCTTACTTGGAATTTTGAATACATCCTACCATTTGATCCCCACAGTCATTCTGTAAAATAGATATCACTACCCCCATTTTACATAGGAAAAATGGATATTTTTCAGTGAAAAGCACTTTGCCAAATATCATACAGCTGCTGTGTGGTGTAACCACACTGCAAAATCAGATCCGTCTGACTCGAGGCCATGCCCTGCACGACAGCACTGGGCTGCCACCAGTTTCCTGCCATCCTCAGAGCTGTAGAATTTACACAGAGAGCCGTATTTTCTAACTAAGAGATAAAGCATCAGTCAGGCACCCAGAGAATGGAAGGACATTGTTCAAATCCAAATAGAGTTGTAAAATAAATACATGTAATACAGACCCTTTCCCCTGACGCCAAGCCTGCACAGGATTTCTAAATGAAGATTGTGTGCTGAACAGCAAAGCATTTACATATGGAACCAGTGCCCTCTGTCTCTATGATATTGTTCTGTGACTTTGAGAAATGAATCTAAGTAATGCTGAAAGTCATATACAGGTATGCCATGTGGTGAAAGAACCTAAGGCCATACCTGAGAGATACAGTGTATTCTTACAGCTATGTCTGTAGCCATGTCTGTTGGGGCTGGGTGAGGGGGGACCACACATGCCTCCTCTCCCACCAAAGTAGCCTTAGATTGTGGAACTCATGAAGGACACCAGTCCCCGGAAGTGACGGGAAGGCACATTCATCCCGGCATACATTTTGGAGGAACCTGCTGTCAGCTGTCTTGTATTTAGTCAGTCGTGGGCGAGCACAGGAGGAAAAGGAAGTAGGGGGCAAAGAACACTAATGCAAGCTCAGGCAACCCCTGCTCCAAATGCTTAATTACCTTGCCCTCTAGTGACTTCCGTACACCGTAAAGAAATATGGAACACACAGACCTCTGAAGTTGTTCCCAGTGGAGTGCTGTTACCTGGGTGAGAAATTGAATTGCTCAGCCACAGCCTCGGGTGCTTTCAGGGAACAGAAGGGAACTGCCATAGCATGATGCCAAAAGTGGCCTCCCGTGATCTTAAATGATGATGCTGCGTCAGGGTACACTGGTTCAAATTTCCACCAGGCATGTTTATTTTACAGCTGTCACTAAATAACACATTCCTGTGTTCGCCGGGTGCCATTGGACTGCCACCCAGCGAGCACACGAGACTGCTGTTCGTTCTCTCTCTCTCTCTCTCAGTGGCCGCTTATGACATTAAAGGAGAATTGAGGTAGATATGCGTACCTCAGACACCTCAAACAAAGATCACTTTGCTATTATTTTTAAGCTGCAGTTTTCCCTTACCATAGCTACAAGCCAAGCTCTTTGACCCATCCTGGGAACTTCTCAAGTTCATTCTCAAGACCATAAGGTACTCAACACCCTCCCCTACCCCCCACCTCGCGAGGTGACAACTTTTGCCTCCCTGCCAAGCTGAATAGAAGAAAATACTCCTTTTCCACTGCAGAGTCAGCTATGAATTAGTGAAAAGACCCCGGATCCTGGAGTCAGATCTCAGACCTGCGGGAAGATTAGATGAGTTTATGAAAGTATGAGGCTGAGAACTGAGCCTTGGCTGAAATTAAGCCCTGTTACTATGACTGATGGTGTGACTTCGTGTCTTTGAGCCTCAGTTTCAAGATTTATAAAATGTGTGTAATAACCTGCCTCACATAAAATAAGAGGTATTGTGAAATCACAGTTGTTAGGTGGAGTTCCCTAGAAGCAGGACCTGGGGCAGGGACTCCTGTGCAGGCAACTAATTCGTTCTGGGAATGCTGTCAGAACAAGGACCCAGGGAGCTGGAGAAGGCAGGAGTCAAGGCCAAGCAAGAATGGGTCTTAGCTGAAATGATGGAAGCAAGTCAACTAAATGGATGAACAAAATGTGGTATACATACAATGGAATATTATTCAGCATCAAAAAGGAATGAAGTTCTGGTTCATGCGACAACATGGATGAACCTTGACAGACTATGCTGTGCAAAATAAGCCAGACACAAAAGGACAAATACTGTATGATCTCACTGATATGAACTAATTAGAATAAGCAAACTCATAGAGTTGGAATCTAAATATAGGTTACCAGGGGCTGGGAAATGGGGAGTTAATGCTTAATTTGTACAAAATTTCTATTTAGGTTGATTGTAACATTTTGGAAATGGATGATGGTGATGGTAGTGATACTAAACAAATGCAGGGTTCTCTGCTGATGCACATAAAACCAACCCCAGACACCAGGTTTCAAAGAGAGAGTTTATTGTTAAGCACAAAGCAGATCAGATGACCTGTCAGCCCAAAAATCTGTCTCCCCAAACTGCATTAAGTGGTAATTTTATGGTATATCAAAAGATTGGCAGGTTTTAGGATAATGAGCACAATGGCTTGAGATGACAAGGTTAGAGATGATCTAATTATTGAGCATGCTCAGATTGATTCTGTGCTTAGTAACAGAACGTATGTAAGACAATGGTGGTTTTAGTATGATGATGGGCATGATTCTTAGTATTATAATGAGGTATTTCATTTAAAAGTTTAAGATACTGTACATGTCAGGTGAGCCAATTTTGGATAGATCCAGCACTGTCTAACAAGATATTTTTGGAATTGGGGTGGGTTAGTTCTGGGCTGACCCAAGGTCCTTCACTGAAAACCTTAGAGGCTATCTTTAGTGATCATTAAGAGTCTCAAGTTGAAAAGCAGGATAATTGCGTCAGAGTTGCTCCCACCCTGAGCAAGCCCCCGGGGGGAGCAGCTGTGAGCTGTCACCCGGCAATACCCACAGCAGGGGGTGGTGCATGGGGTAAATGGAGGGGCCTGTGCAAGTGGGCTCCGGGCAGCGCAGCAGCAACGTCCACTAAAAGGAGCCATATGAGCACAGTATTTACCATGTGCAACCACTATGATGCAAACTGAAAGCTTAGGCAATCCTCCAGAGGTGTGCAGGGCACCGGGCTACTGAAGATGAAGGAGTTGAAAATCAGGATCCACTTGCTCCCTAAAACAATAACAGAAGGCAAGCCAAAATGGGGCTTATTCGAGCCCCGAGAACAAGCCAATAATTCTTTCTCACTTCCGGCTTTACCTTCTCCTCCAGAAAAAAATAATCCACATTCAGGAACCAGTCTTGTGAGCCTGGAACATGATAATTAGGCAATTAGATGGGACATTGAATTCGTTTACCCCGAGGCCTGCAGCTTAGTTAGTGGAGGGAAGCCTCTAAATGGCCTCCTGGGCGGGCTGCAGAGTCAGACCACGGAGGGAGAAAAGACCATCCCCACCCCCGAGCTGTGGCTCCCCCGCAGAGTGGACGGGCCACACCCCTCAGAAGGAGGACGTCCCTCACCCTGACCCTACCCTTCTATCAAGTGTTCCTTCCTTCCTCTGACCCCCAGAGCTCTTAATTAGTATCTATACAGTATTTATTGCCTCTTTTATTAGGGATTATCTTTTCACGTGCATTATGTCTTTATATCCCCAAATTGCAAGCTCCTGTAGGGAGGGACTGTGTCCAAATTTCTTTTTATGCCTTGTTCTCTACTCTCTACTTTATGTGGGTGTTTGGTAAATATTAGTTGATTGGACCGTTCATTATTTGATTTGTAGACTGCCAAAAGTTTCAGTCAGCACAAGGGGAAATTTCACAGAAGGGGAGAATCTGACCGTAAGGAGGTTCAGAGTCACTTTCAAGTCACTGATTTTGGTGTTAGGGGACATTGTTTTCTGTTCAGAACAGATCATTTGGGGCTTATTGTTTCAACTACCATGTGCCCATTAAGTTTGGGGGCCACTCTGCAGTTCTCATTAGTGAGTCATTCCTTAGTACTTGAAGCTAAATAGAATTAAGGCACATTCTGTGAGGTACCCCTGGAAAGGTTCTTAATGTGTAGCTGGCACAGTCTTTGCACACGAGGGGTTTATTCTCCAAAAAGAGAAAGAATAGGCATTTGTATGCAATGCTGACAGAAGGAAACAAACCAAGAAGTCACATCCATATACGGTCACATGTTTATACACAGGGAAGTTAAGAGAGGCAAGAAGTGAACAACTGAGCAGCCGTCCATTTCCCAGGTCGGTTCTAGTTGTCCAAATAAGTAGAATTATACCTTCCGGGCAGGGAGGACAGATGAAACCTTGTGTGCTGGTTTCCTCTGCAGGCCTTCAATTAAGTCATATGATAAGGATTAATATTGTTTGTTGAGTGTCAGCAATGTGCCAGACATATGACACCATCCCTTCCTGGGAGCCATAGACAGACGAACAATTCAAACATAAAATGGATCAGCTGACAAGGCGGCTCAGTCTCAGAGGTGAGCAATTTCAGAGTTCTGGTTGTTGTTTTATTGTTTGCTGGTTCTTCGAGTATTTTTCCCCAGTGCTTCCCGGGAGTTCTGGGAAGGAAAAAAGGGCCTCCTGCACTGAGCAGTCACTGAGGTTATGCTTATAGAATAACTGTCAACCTCGTAAGCCACCTTCCCTTAATATTAAAATCTGTCCTAAAGCAGAACTGTTCTAAGGAGATTCTGCTTTTCTTATATTCTCACTGGGGGATTAAATAGGTGAGCGATCACAGGTACTGGGTGTGTTTATTCTCTTTTTCACTCAAATGATACTCATTAGTTTTCGCCTGAGGCATACCTCAAAGCTAGGTTCACTTCTAGTGAGCCAGGATAAAAAATGATAGCAGAGGTAGAGCTGCTTTTATGCTTTATTTCTCTTTGTATTATCCATACTCACGGTTAATGTGCCATCATTCTCATCTAAGGTATCATGTCTGACCCACCCCCCGGCAATGTTTCCACTTTGAGAAGTATTCCCAGTGGGTGCTGCTAAGTCAGGATTGTAGCATCACTCCAAACTTGCAGCCAGAGAGATGATCAAGAAAGTGGGAAAGCTGGCATTGTAATGGTATTTATTTAAACACATAATATTACATTTAAAGAAGATTTGTGGGTTGAGAGATTGCAGGGTGGCTGAGAAGTGCTACAGACTAGGCAATGGGATTATTATATTATTTTCTATGTCATGTGTGGTTTGATTGTACGTAAGTACTTCAGTAAATCAGAATACATGACTAGTGGCTTATTTCTTTTCTCCCCCTTGCTATTGTTAGTTTGTTCATTTGTAATATCTCCTTGTTGTCATATTTTGTATATGTACTTGGTGTTTATATGACATGTTTCAGTGAGCTATCCAGCTCAAAGGTATTCAGAGGCTCTAAAGATGACTGCTTTAGACCTTAAATAAGTGCCTTAACCTAGGATGGTTTCTCCTTTCCTCATTAGTAAAAGGCAGTATTCCCAAATATTGGCCAAATGCAAGGGATGCGCTGAAAATTTTAACTGCATCCAAGAATGAAAAAAGTCCTTGAGCCACAAATATGCCCATGTTATATACAGCCGCTACCTCTCTCTTACCATTTTTAACAATTGTGTTCATTGAGTTCTGAAAATACAGACAGAAGCAATTAGTCCATGCTTATTCTGATAAATTTTGTAATTTGAATTTCCCCTTCCCCACCAAAGCCACTTTGGGATCTGCTGGTGTTTGTTAGATAGACGTGGTCTGTGGTGGTTCTCCACATGTGGCCTGTGGCCCTGGCCCGTTCTGACTTGAAACTATTTGTTCTACACTAAGTAGGTAATATTGAGGCTCAAGTGTCTGGAAAGGTGACAGCATAGTGTGTGGTTGAAATACACGTTTTCTGTGAGTCAGAAAAGGTCTGAACCTTTGGCATCTTTGCCACTTCTCAGTTTTGGACATGTCAACTTAAAACATGTGGAGGGGAGCTTCCGGGGAAGATGGTGGAGTAGGGAACTACAGGACACAGTCCTCCTACAAAAACAGCTAGTGGACAGGCAGAAACCATCTGAATCAATGGTTCTGGGGTTCCAGAAACCAAGGGAGCACTATACGGCATGCAGGAAGCAGCGGGATGGGGAGACTGAGGAACTGCAGCAAAAACTGTGAATGACTCACTCCAGCAGCAGTGGCCAGCACCCACCCCCACCCCCAGGGCTTGCCTTGTGTATGGGCCATGGCTGGCTGCTGCAGACAGAGAGGGTCGTGGAGGACTTCCTCCCCAGGAACAGGAGGGGCACGGTCAGTTGCCGAGCATGGCTTCTGATCAGTGAGTTTTGACTGCTGGGTTCTAGCTTTCCATTGTGGTTCTAGCCTATCTGGAACAGGGATCCTACAGCCATTGTCTCAACATCTGATGGAGGCTGAAAAAATGCATACCTTCCTTAGGCTGGGGGAAAGGTTTGCCAAAGTGTGCCATCTGCTGGGCAGGCCAGGAACTTACAACTTTGGGGGGGGAGGGGTGCTTTGGGGCATCTTTCCTGACCTGCAAACCCCAGGGCTCTTTGGAACTGATCTGTGCCCCCTTCATGGGTCCCTGGTCCTGTTTTGATCTGCTAAACTCAGGCAATTCTAAAGATCTAGAATAAGTTGAACCAAGTGTCAAAGAAGAGGCTTAAAGCTAATCAACAGTAAAACCCTAGGCAAGAGAGAAACCAACCATCAGCGTACACATCAGGATAAGATGCTTGGATATCAGCAAAATATAACAAGCCATACTAAGAAACAGGAGGATATGGCCCAAAGTAGCAATCTAAAAAGTGAGAGGAGACACAGAATTTGGAACAACTAATCAAAGATGTTCAAACAAATCTCCTAAATCAGTTCAAGGAGTTGAAGGAAAATGTGGCTTAATTGGTGAAGGATATTAAGAAGACACTGAGTAAGCATAAAGAAGAATTTGAAGGCATGCAAAGAAACATAACAAAACTTATGGGAATAAAATAACAGAACTTATGGGAATAAGTTAAAAATACAGTAGAGGCATACAACAGATTTGAACAGGCATAAGGAAAGACCAAATTAGAAGACAGGACATCCAAAATCATATAGACAGAAGAACAGAGAGAGAAAAGAATGGAAAAAGTTGAGCAGATTCTCAAGGAAATCAATGACAGCCCAAAGCACATAAATATACACATCATGGGTGTCTCAGAAGGAGAAGAGAAAAGAGACAGAATATTTGAGGAAATAATGGCCCAAAATTTTTCAACTCCTATGAAAGACATAAATATACATGCTGACGAAGCTCAACATACTCCAAACAGAAAAAATACAAATACACCTACTCTAAGACACATACTAATCAGAATGTCAAATGCCAAAAATAAAGAGAGAATCCTGAAAGCAGCAAGAAATAAGCAATTCATCACTTGCAAGGGATGCTCAATAAGACTAAGCAAAAATTTCTCATCAGAAACCATGGAGGCAAGAAGGCAGTGGTATATTTAAGATGCTGAAAGAAAAAAACTGCCAACCAAGAATTCTTTATCCAGCCAAACTGTCCTTCAAAAATTATGAAGAATTCAAAACATTCACAGATAAACAGAAACTGAGAGAGTTTGTTAAAAAGAGACCTGCCCAGTAAGAAATACTAAAGGAAGTGTGGCAGGCTAAAAGGAAAACACAGGAGAGAGAGACTTGGAGAGGAGTTTAGAAATGAAGATTAACAGTAAGGATAACTAAAAAGGGTAAAAAGAGAGGCAAAAATAAGATATGACATGTAAAAGCCAAAGGATGAAATGATTTACGTGCTGCCTTTATAGTAATAACATTGAATATTAATGGATTAAATGCTCCAATCAAAAGACAGAGATAGGCAGAATGGATTTTAAAAACATATAATCCATCTATATACTGTTTACAAGAGACTCACCATAAACCAAAGGACTAAATAGGTTGAAAGTGAAACGCCGGAAAAAGATATTTGACACAAATAGTAACAAAAAAAGAGCTGGGTAGCCGTATTAATATTGGACAGAGTAGACTTTCAATGCAAAACTGTTATAAGAGACAAAGAAGGACATTATATATTAATAATAGGGGCAACCCACCAAGAAGAAATAACAATCATAAATATTTATGCACCTAACCAGGGTGCTCCAAAATACATGAGGCAAACACTGGCCAAACAAGGGAGAAACAGATGCCTATACAATAATAGTTGGAGACATCAATACACCACTGTCATCAATAGGTAGAACATCTAGACAGAGGATCAATATGGAAACAGAGAACTTGAATAACATGATAAATTGCACCCCAAAACAGCAGGATATATATTCTTCTCAAGTGTTCATGGATCATTCTCCAAGATAACCCACATGTTGGGTCACAAAACAGTTCTCAGCAAATTTTAAAAGACTGAAATTATACAAAGCACATATTCTGTTCATAATGGAATGAAGCTGGAAATCAACATGTGGAGAACTGGAAAATTCACAAATATATGGAGGTTAAACAACACACTCATAAACAATCAATGTGTGAAAGAAGAAGTTGCAAGAGAAATCAGTAAATATGTCGAGATGAATGAAAACTAGAACACAACTTATCAAAACTTATAGGATGCAGTGAAGGCAGTGCAGAGAAAGAAATTTATAGCCTCAAACCCCTACAAGAAGAAAGAAGAAAGAACTAAAATCAAAGACCTAACTGCACACCTGGAGGAACTAGATAAAGAACAGCACTCTAATCTTAAAGGAAACAGAAGGAAAGAAATAACTAAGATTGGAGCAGAAATAAGTGCAATTGAGAACAAAAAAAAAAAAAAAATAGAATCAACAAAACTGAAAGTTGTTTCTTTGAGAAGATCAATAAAATTGACAAAGAAAACTGACAAAGACAAGAGAGAAGATGCAAATAAATAAAATCAGAAATGAAAGGGGGAACATTACTACTAACCCTACAGGAATAAAAAAGATCATAGGAGCATACTGTGAAAACCATATGCCAACAAATTAGACAACTTAGAGGAAATGGACAATTTCTTAGAAACACAAGAACAACCTACACTGACTCTAGAAGAACTAGAAAACTCTAATAAACGAATCACAAGTAGAGATTGAATCAGTCATCAAAATCCTCCCAATGGAGAAAAGCCCAGGACCAGATGGCTTCACAGGTGGATTCTACCAATCATTCCAAGAAGAATTGATATCAGTCCTGCTCAAAGTCTTCCATAAAACTTAAGAAGAGAGAAAACAACCTGACTCATTCTATGAAGCCAACATCATCCTAATACCAAAGCCAGAGAAAGATACTACAGGAAAAGAAAATTACAGACCAATTTTTTTTTATGAATATACATGCAAAAATCCTAAGCAAAATACTTGCAAATTGAATCCAACAGCACACCAAAAGAATTATACATTATGATCAAGTGGGTTTTATCCCAGGTATGCAATGGTGGCTCAACACAAGAAAATTGATTAATTTAATACTCCATATTAACAAATCAAAGGGCGGGGGGAACCACATGATCATCTTGTTTGGTGCAGAAAAGGCATTTGACAAAATCCAGCATCCTTTCTTGATCAAAACACTTCAAAAGATGGTAATAGAAGGAAACTTCCTCAGCATAATAGAGGGCATATGTGAAAAACCCACAGCTAACTTCATGCCAAGTGGTCAAAGACTGAAAGCTTTCCTTCTTAGATCAGGAATAAGACAGTAATGCCCACTGTCACCACTGTCATTCACTGTCATTCACTAGAAATTCTAGCTAGAGCAGTTAGGCAAGAAAAAGAAAGAAAAGGCATCCAAATCAGAAAGGAAAAAGCAAAACTTTCACTATTTGCAGATGACATGATCCTGTACCAAGAAAGTCCCAAAAAAATCTTCGACAAAGCTACTAGAGCTAATAAATGAGTTCAGCAAAGTGATGGGATACAAGATCAACACACAAAAATCGTTAGTGTTTCTATACACTAGTAATGAGCAATCTAAGGAGGAAATCAAGAAAAAAATTCCATTTAAAATAGCAATGAACACAATCAAATATCTAGGAATAAATGTAACCAAGCATGTAAAAGCACTTTTACACAGAAAACTACAAAACATTGCTGAAAGTAATCAAAGAAGACCCAAACAAATGGAGGGGCATTCCATGTTCATGAATTGGAAGGCTATTGTTAAGATGTCAATTCTACCCAAATCGCTTTACAGATTTGATGCAATTCCAATCAAAATTCCAACAGCCTACTTTGCAGAAATGGAAAAACCAATTATCAAATTTATCTGGAAGGGTAATGAGCCCCTCAAAACATCTTGAAAAAGAACAAAATTTGAAGACTTGCACTTCCTGACTTTAAATCATATTACAAAGCTACAGTGGTCAAAACAGCATGGTACTGTCATAAATTTAGACATATTGATCAGTAGAATTGAATTGAGAGTTCAGAAATAGACCCTCACATCTATGGTGAATTGATTTTGACAAGGATGCTGAGTCCACTCAACTGGGACAGAATGGTCTCTTCAGCAAATGGTGCTGGGAAAACTGGGTATCCATATCCAGAAGAATGAAAGAGGACTCCTATCTTACACCTTATACAAAAACCAACTCAAAATGGATCAGAGACCTAAATGTAAGAGCCAAGACCATAGAACTCCTAGAAGAAAATATAGAAGATCTTGTGGTAGACAATGGTTTCTAAGAGTTTACACCCAAAGCACAAGCAATGAAAGAAAAAATAGGTAAATGGGATCTCCTCAAATTGAAGATTTTGTGCTTCAAAGGACTTTGTCAAAAAAGTGAAAAGGCAAGCTATTCAATGGGATAAAATATTTGGAAATCACATATCAGATAAGAGGTTAGTATCCAGGATATATAAAGCAATCCTACAACTCAACAATAAAAAGACAACCCAATTAAAAAATGAGCAAAAGACTTGAATAGGCACTTTTCCAAAGAGGAAATACAAATGGCCAAAAACACATGAAAAGATGCTCAACATCACTAGCTGTTAGGGAAATGCAAATCAAAATCACAATGAATTATCATTTCACAACTACTAGAATGGCCACTATTTAAAAACCAGAAAACCACACTGCTGGTGGAAATGTAAAATGGTACAGCCACTGTGGAAGACAGTTTGGCAATTTCTCAGGAAGCTAAGTATAGAATTGCCATAAGATCCAGCAATCTCCCTATTAGGTCTATACTCAGAAGAACTGAAAGCATGGACGCAAACAGACATTTTGTACACCAGTATTCATAGCAGCATTATTCACAACTGCCAAAAGATGGAAAAAAGTATCCATCAACCGATGAATGGATAAACAATACATGGCATACATATACAATGGAATATTATTCAGCTGTAAGAAGAAATGAAGTCCTGATACATGTGACAAGGTGGATGTGCGTTTAGGACATTATGTTTAGTGAAATAAGCCAGACACAAAAGGACAAATAGTGTATGATCTCACTACTATGAACTAATTATAATGAGCAAATTCATGGAGTTAATTTGCAGAATATAGGTTACCAGAAGTTAGAATGAGGGTAGAGAATAGGAATCTGATGCTTAATTTGTGCAGAATTTTCATTAAGGTTGATTTTAAATGTTCGGAAATGAATAGAGGTGATGGTAGCACATTATCTTGAGTGTAATTGACAGCACTATATTATGGATGTGATTGTGGCTGAAAGGGGAACTTTATGGTCATGTATGGCCCTAAAAGGAAAGCTAAAGGATGAAACATGGGACTGTATAACATAGTCAACCCTGTTATGGATGATGAATGTGGCTTATAGTACAAATATAAGAAAGTTCTTCTATGAACCAGAACAATATATGTCACTATTATGAGGTGTTAATAATGGGTGGTATATATGGGTGTTAACTATGGACTGTAGTTAACAGTAATATTTTAATATTCTCTCATCAACTGTAAGAAAGGTACCACACCAATGCTAAGTGTCAATAATAGGGGGGCATAAGGGGAATGGGGTTTTCCTTTTTGGAGCAATGAAAATGTTCTAAAATTAATTGTAGCGATGAATGCACAACTCCATGTTTATACTGAGATCCATTGATTGTACACTTTGGAGGGATTGTATAGTATGTGAAGAAAACTGTTTTTAAAAAGATACTTTGAAAAAAAGATACTTTGGTTCCATCTGTTGGAAAATTATCATAATATATTTTGTTTTATAGGAACAGGGCACTTGGCTGCCATCTTCTAGGACATTTTTTTACAATAAATACTCAAATCTACAATTTAAAAAAAAAAAGCACTTAAAGAAAAAACAGTGTTCATCCCTGTAAAATCAGGTTAAGGACCAGAATGTCCAGAGTAATTCCCAGCTCAGATACTCTATGACAAATCACAGCAGCAATACGTACCCAGCAGTCCTGCAGGGATGGTCTACAACAAGATGGGACAGCTGTGGTGAGAAGTGGCACTCCTCCCCAAGAGAAGTAACTCACTCCATGTGTAAGACAGGCCTGAATCCCAAATCAGCTTCACAAATGAGCACCTGGGGCTAAGTGATTTCTCCAGAAAAACTGAGAAAAGACTGGATACAACTCCAATCCTTCCCCAAGGCAGCCCTGCTTAAGCCTTAGTCCATGCAATCTACCTTTATAAAGAAAAACACAATAATGATAAACAGTCAACGTGTGAAAATGTCCAAATATCAGCAGGAAGTATAAAAATCAGAATATAACATCTGACAGCCTGCAATCATGCTAGACGATGGAGTGTTTTTAGCATGGTGGGTATGTTTCTCCAAGTAATATACATGCTGTGATAGACGTCATGAACAGACCTCAAAGTCAGTGGGCTCAGAATCCCTCAGAGCATAGAGCCACCTGCATAAAACAATGTTTTAATCAAAGTTTTCCTTGTTCAGTTTAAAAGTTTTGCAGAACAATCCTCCAATTATTTTTTTTATTTCGTAAATTGCATGCAGAATCTGGGACCAGAAGATTGTTGTCTCCTGAAGGTACTTTTGAAGTGACCCAGTACAGGGATTACCAGTGAAGCACAACTATTTGTAGGATCCCCAAATAGAGATGTGTGTGTATATGTCTGTATGAACACACTGGGTGTATTCAAGGCTAGAATTGTGAAGCTACAAGACCACACTAGTTACATGGCAATATGAAAGGAAACTTTCTAAGCACTGCTTTGCATCTGTCACTTCCCGTTGAAAAACCTTTAGCAGCTCTGTTATTTTGAGATGATAGTCAAAACTCTGAAACCAGGCACAGAAGATCCTGCACAGTTTGGTTTTCCACTGCTTCTCTAGTCTTTCTCACATTTCTCTATGCACGAACGCTTCACTGCTGCCACACTTGTCAGTTTTCCCCTCATGTGCCAAGTATGTCCGGATCCCTGCCTGCCCTCTCCAATGCATGAACTGGTGCTTTAAAGCCCAGCTGCTGTCCCACCTTCTCCTCACCGCTCTGCCTAAGTCATCCTGCACATAATGCTCACACTCTCTCCTGCGCATCTGCTCTCTGAGGTATGCATTGTACTCACAATAGGAGACTAGCACCTATTTAATGCATACCATGTGCCCAGCACTGGATTAGGAATTTTATATACATTGTTTTATTTTGTTCTCAGAGTAACCCAAAGAGGTAGTAGTATCTCCATTTTATAGATGAGGAAACTGAACTCAGGAGGATACATGGAACTGATCATATATTTAAAACAGACTGGTTTTGAACTCATTCTGCCTATATTTCACCGTGTGTGCTTCCTACACATAGCTCCCTCACAGCTTTACTTTCTTGTGTATATATGAGCACGCGCACATATGTGTATGTGTTTCAGGTCCGTAGTTAAACCTAATGGCAGGGTCAGCTTATTATATATCTTTGTATCTCCTCTGACTAGCAGAATGCCGAAAAGGTAGTTGGTGATGATTCACTCATTCAGCAGATAAATTTGAGTGCTAACTCTGTGCAAAGCATTGTGTTGCATGCCGAATAAACAGCACTAGCAAGACCAACGTGATTTTTGCCCTTCAGCACCATAAGATTTGAGTGTAGATGTGGGTTTCAAAGTGGGCTGAACAGGAATCTATGACATGGGTCAACAAACATTTTCCATAAAGAGCCTGAGGGCCAGAGAGTAAATATTTTACTTTTCGCCACCATATAGTCTCAGACGCAATTATTCAACTCTGCTGTTTAACTGCAATAACAACCACAGACAATATGTACATAAATGAGCACTTCTGTATTCCAGTAAACTTTATTTGTGGACACTGAACTTGAAGTTCATATACTTTTCACGTGTCACAAAACATTACTGTTTGATTTTTTTTCAACCATTCAAAAACGTAAATACCGTTCTTAGCTCCTGGGCCTTACAAAATTAGGCAACATGCTGGATTTGGTGGGCAGCCAACCCATTCTATGGTGTCATATAACAAGGACCTAATTGGATTGGGCTGTTTATCGACAATCATGATGTAAGGGACTATATCTTAAGACAATGTTGTGTTGTCATTCTTGCTTTGCATTCAATTTGCCTCAAATTTGTTGGTCTTCCTTATTTGATTTAGTGTGTTTAAGGAAATGATTAGTAATTAGCAATTGGTCAGAACATACTGAAAGCTAATAATTTTCTATCTTTAACTCTTCTTGTGGTTTCTCTGTTCTTCCTTCCAAAACAGTATCCCCGTCTCCAAATCAGGGTTCTGACCCCCAAATTAGTGCTCTTATTGCCATCTCCCCAAACATCCCTCCTTGGAGGTAGTTTTACACAATTTTGTAGAAGTAAATAGTGTCCCCAATACTTGACTATGCTTTAATCTTGGAAATATGGAAATGGGGTCATCAAAAATGCTGATTTCCATACCTTTCCCACTGGTAACATTCTGAATACCTCCACTTTTGTTATTCAAAACTGAATAGTGATGGAATCAGAATTTGTTCACAGTTTCAGCCCTCTTTTAGATCTTAAGATTATTAGCCCATTAGATAGGAATTATTTAAATAATGAGCTTTACTTTAAGGGGTCTACATGCATAACTCAAATATGAGTTCTGCATAGAGCTAAAGACCCACAGCCTTAACGTTGATCTGATTGCTAAATGTTTAAATATTTGTATGTATTTATTGTTGACAACAAAACTGCTTACGGCTCATGCAATTATCAATCACAGAAACCAGCTGGAGATGGTGTAAGCAAAAAGGAGACATAGCGATATTGATAGGGAGGGATGCAGGAACCCAAGCAGAGCCGTGTACAGCTGGGCCTGTGTCCTCTCTCTGCACCAACTCTCTGTGTCTCCTAAATGGTAAGCAGGAGATGATATCCCATAGCACTGGGTGTACATCTCCTCTGTGCATGAGATGAGCCTCCACCCACTGCCCAGCTCCCTTTCTGTTCCAGATACATATTCCTGAGAGGGAGGAGGCCATCAGTCCCCTCCGGTCGATTGCTCACCCCTGGCCAGTCAGATGTGCCAGCAAGATGGCGTTAAACTAGAAAACTCAAGGGATTTTTACTGAGGTTATTCTACATTTGGGGTATGCAGTATGATTTGGGGGATTATACCAACACTCCCAACAATATTTATTCATCATTTGCTTCATGACCCTCAGTATTATTAGCTTAGCTAGTGGATTCACCAAAGAGTTTTCACAAAGCAAGCACATTTGCAAGAAGTTATTTGCTTATTGAGCAACTCTCAGGGTGAGACAAATGTCATTTTGTTTTCAACTTCCATGAGTCTTAGTTGATATGTTCGACAGAGACAGCAAGTGCAAAATGTCTAAATAATTGCTGCATTGGAAGGGGCTTACAGAAAAGGGAGCAAATTTATGATGAAATTGCCCCTACTTTCTCCCTCTCTCTCTTTCTCTCTCTCGCTCTTCCTATCTCTCTCTCTCTCCCCCTTTTCTTATTCCCTTCCTCCTTCTCTTCCTCCAACTTCTTCTCTGTCTCTCTCAGAAATACAAACATACACATGGAGAACCACCATGTTTGCTTGCAATTTTAATCTATAAAAGACACTCTCCGGTAATTTAGATCCCAGTTACCTATTCTATCATAATGATGCCTTCAGAACCTAATTGAATGATTTTTATTTTGAAACAACAAGGCATTTTTCTTTACCATCTGTAGTCAGTCAGGGGCTTTAGGGTAACCCGCATTCCTGTTTTTAAAAAGAACAAAATAAATTGCTTTCAGCTAAATAGTAAATAAACTCTAAACTGGTAAAATAATAACAACACTTGCCATTTATTTAGCACCAATTATATGCTAGATACAACTGTACATTCTTCAAAACTGTTGCAGCACTTTCTAATATAAACCGTGTGGTCAGTTTATTTAAACAACATAGTTGCATGGAACCTAGAATGGGAATGAGATCTTGTTATTCTGTACAGGTTCGATGTACTCCAGAGTACTTTGGGCAGAAAATAAAAAAGTATTTGCAAAGTCCCCTTGAGGGACTGGGGATAAATGTGGAAATATTAAACTTCCTCACCTAGGGAATTCCTGATACTCCCACAAGCATTAGGGACTCCAAATTTAATAAGGTAAACCCTTGATCTTGGGGCTTGCCCTTATGAAACTTATTCTTGCAAAGGAGAAGCTAAGCCTATGTATAATTATGCCTAAGAGTCACCCCCAGAGTACCTCTTTTGTTGCTCAGATGTGGCCCCTTTCTTTCAGGCAACTCTGCAAATAAACTCACTATCCTCCCCGCTATGTGGGACATGACTCTCAGGGTTGTAAGTCTCCCTGACAATGAGGGACAGGACTCCCAGGGATGAGCCTGGCCTTAGCATCGTGGGATTGAGAAAGCTGTCTTGACCAAAAGGGGGAGAAATAAATGAAATAAGAAATTTTCTGTGTCTGAGACATCTCAGAGTCAAGAGGTCAATCTGGAGGTTATTCCTATGTGTTATATAGATATTCCTTTTTAGTTTCTAGCATATTAGAATAGCTAGAGGAAATACCTGAATCTGTTGAACAGTAATCCAGTAGACTTGATTCTTGATGATAATTGTGTAACTGTATAGTTTTTATCATGTGACCATTGTGATAGTGAAAACCTGGTGACTGACACTCCCTTTACCCAGACGAGTAATAAAATAAAATAAAATAATGACAAAAATATATTTAAATAATAGGAGGGATAAGGGGTATGGGAGGGTTTGGGTTTTCTTTTTTATTTATTTATTTTTTATATATATTTTTATTATTTTTTTCTTTATTTTGGAGTAATGAAAATGCTTGAAAATTGATTGTGGTGATGAATGCAGAACTATATGATGATACTATGAGCCACTGATTGTACACTTTGGATAGATTATATGGTGTGTGAGTATATCTCAGTAAAATTTGCGCTTTTTAAAACTGCTGCAGAAAGTTCATATCTCCATTTTACAGATGCAGAGACTGAGGCTAAGAGAGGTGAGTTGAGTTGCCTACAAACACATGGTTTGTGAAGGCATTGAGACCCAGAGTTCCATTGACTACTCCCTGCTTCTTCCCAAGAGGGAAGAATCTGGAAAATTGCTTTTTTTCAGAAAATTTTGTATGATGACTATCATCTCAGTATTTTTAAAAATCATTTGATTTTTTAATATCATCTTTAATAAAAAAAAAATCTCTACCTTCTTTCACCCGCATACCCTGATATCTGTTCATCTGTTATCTCTGTGCCATGCAGCTGGTTAGACATTAGGGAAAAGGAGATGACTAAGGCAAGGCTTCTGCCCTCGAGATAATCACAGGTACTAAGGGAGGAGGGAATCAGACAGTTAAAATGCAGTTTGGTTGGATCATTGCATGGAAGGTGGGAATATATGCTGGGTGCTGGGACACCTAACTCAGCCTGAGCAGGAAGGAGTCCCGGCATCTTCCTGGGGGGGAGTGGGTGACAGTGGGAGGGGAGGCAGGACTTTCCAGTGACGGTGCAGAAGAGCAGCAGACGACGAATACAGACTCCTTTAAGCCAGGGGGTCTCCAGCTTATTAAAACGACGATTGCTGAGCCCCACGCCCAGAGTTTCTGATTCAGTAGGTCTAGGATGGGGCCCAAGAATCTGCAGTCCTAGCATGTTCCCAGGTGATGCTAATGGTGCTGGACCACACTTAAGAACCACTGCTTTGAATCTGACAGCCAGAACAGCCTCTTGAGGTCATTAGACCTGGCTAGGTCATGCTTTCCAGTTTGGTTTTCATAGCCAGGTGTTACCTCCAAAACCAACTTTACATTGCTTATGCTTACTAAGACAGCCATAAAACTGTCAGGTTTCATTTTTTTTGATCTGAAAAATCCCCAGGCAAAGAAGCCATGAATCATCTCATTGAAAATCGGGCTCCCTGGTGAACTGGCTGGTTCAGGAAAACGTCAGGGGGGCAGTGGCCTGCCGCTCAGCTGTGAGCGGCCACAGCCTGGCAGGGCTGGGTGTGCCAGCACCGGAAGCCATCAGAGCAAGAGAGAGAAGTGCCACCTTCCTTCTCGCTCTCTTCAGGTTCCAAACAAAGCCAATCAAGCCGCACATCTGTCCATGCAGAAGCAGCTCCGTGTCCGGTCACTCTGTTGCAATAAAAATCACCCCTCCCCACTCACAACAGCAACATCAGGTATCCTTAAAAGTATGCCTGTTCCTGAGGCCAATTAAAACACAATGGACAATTTCAAACATTTGTAGCTATTAATTTGTATGATAGCCCTGTGAGTACAGAAGAAGACACGTAGCAGCAATCCTTATTTTTCAGAGCAGGGTAAAATATTTAATAATGACAACAGCAAGAAAGTCTAAACCAAAGAATAGCAGCCCCTGAATCGGAGGTTAGTGCTGGTTGCGAAAGCTGCCTCCAAGGGGCCTGATAAGAGAAAGTGGGAGAGGGGAGAGAAAGGTAAAGGAAAAAAAATGAAACAAATGGGGAAAAAATGAAACAAAAAGACAAATCGTTTGGAGTTCCATCCACAAAAATATCTGGGCTATCAGGCCAGTAACCATCAAGTGGCTCACTCTTCCCTAGGTCACAGTTTCACCAAAGCTTCCTTTGTCCTAAATCAAAGAGAAAAAATCAACATCTCCAGACTTTGCATTAATTTTCCCAGAATTCTTTCCCAAACCACTGACTTGGAACTCATACTCAACCATCTGCTTCGTATGCCCTTTCAATAACTATTTAAAGTAGGTTGTTTGAGCTGAAGTGTCACCAATGGAGGGAGCGCTTGTTTTTGAGCTTCTTTTAAATGCAAAAAGTCTCTTTTTTTGCCCCTTCCCCCCACCATAATTCCAAGACTTTTTATAGTTATTTCCCTCCAAGGCATAAGAAAAATTTGACCATCAGTGAAGTTCTAGAGCACCATAAGCCCTGAGGAATTTAGAAACAGAGTTCTACAAAGTTGCAACTGAAGAACTCAATACCTTTAATGTCCTCATTTTACCTATGAAAAAGCTGAGGCCTAAAGGGTGAAAAAGACTTGCCTCATATCATATGCTAATTAGCGGCCCAGCTGCTCCAGTGTGCCATTCCTGGGACTTGAGTGTTATTTGTTGTTTTGTTTTATTTTGTTTTGTTTTGAATTAAGAGGTTTCCTGCTGACACTAGTATTAATAACAATAACCATCTAACACTTATCAAGCCTTCTATGTGCCAGACACTGCTAAATACATGTATTAATTCATCTAATCCCTTCACAATACTATGAGGTAAATGCCGTTAGCATCTCTACTTTATAGCTAAGGAAACCGAGGTATATATATATAGAGAGAGTAACTTGCTGTCCTTGGCATAGTTATCATGCCTATTTAGGAAAAATTGACAATGGCTCAACTGCTAACTGACATGGGAACAGTGAGGAGGCAAATTTGAAGGAAAATCTAATCTGTACTACATTACAAACTGAAATGTCCATATCTTTATAATATCATATGTGACCACTACTGCATGCAGCCCAGTGTGTCATCAGAGGACCTAGTGCAGGACACTGGGCTGCACAGCACCTAAGTGTTTAATAAGCCTCTGGTGAATTCAAATTTACAAGTAGGTGTGATTTGTATTCTAAGAGACTCCACAGCTCAGGGACCCACATTTTGCACAGAAAGGATTCTTTTCAAGATTATTTTAGGTTCATCTTACCCCAGGTTTTAGTTTCCTAGGCTGCTTAAATCCATTAGCATGAACTGGTTCAACTTAAACAATGGGACTTTATTTGCTCACTGTTGGAGTCTAGGAAAATGATGTCCAAATCAAGGCATAATCATGGTGTCATCAAGATGATGCTTTCTTCCCAAAGGGGCTGGCTGTTGGCAATCCTTTGCCTCTCTGCCACATGACAAGGTCCATGGTGGGGTCTGCTGGTGTTTCCCTCTCTTCCTAGTTTTGTTGCTTTCCACTTCTTGCTTCCTTGGCTGTCTCTCTCCCCTCTCCCCTCCTCCTCCTCCTTTTCTCTGTCTTTCTCTCTCCCCATCTCCATCTCTCTGCATCTCTCTATAGAGATATATAAACATACACATATGACATATCTCTATAGAGAGAGGAGGAGAGAGAGAATATGTGTGTGTGTATATGTATATATATACATTCCATTTATAAAGGACTCCAGGAAGGAGTAACTGAAGTAGCCTCAGCAAAAGATCCCATCTACAATGGGTCCATAACCAAGGGATGAAATTAAATCCAAGAACATGTTTTTCTGGAGTACATACAGTTTCAAACCAGCACCTTCCATCCTCTGGACCCTAAAAAGATATGTTCTTTCAACAGCAGTTCACCTCTTTTGTGTAAATGAATAGTTAAGGGTAAGAAAAAGAATTAGCTCACTTCAGGCATCTTGAGGTTTCTTTTTTCTTTCATTTACTCTAGCTTTAATGTGCCTTACCTGTACATGTATATTAAACCAGCAATTGTATAGTGCTTACTAGAAATTTCTAAATATTACTCTTCCTAGGCAGCCATTCAGTAGGTCTTGATTAAAGGTCAGCTCTGGCTGTCACTACATTAAGCATTGTGAAAGGCAATCAGAACGGAAGCCTGTTTATAACTTAAATGCTTCTGACTGTTTCATTCTTTTCAGTTGGACCATAATTCCTTGAGCTAAATAAAATACATATCTTGAAGTTTGTTAAATATCTCTCAAAACCCTTAGCTTGCTGAATTCCAAAGAAAGATGCACAGTGAACTCTGGTTAAATAGTTGGTAGCAATCAAGTGGAATATGCTTTGACAGGCCCCATCAACAGATTTTTTTAAACAGATATAATGCATAAATCATGGTAGTGTTCTTGATTCCCTCTTACCATCAGAGTTTGCGTTCTAACTGGCTGTTTAGAATCTTATTTGATTGAGAAGAATTGGGGTTGAGGGAGGGGACCAGTAGGAATGCCTGCAGAGAATTTTGAGAGCTCATTAGAGAAACTGAAACAGGCAAGTGCCTTGGAAGAAATTGAAAATAATTGATATCCCTGATATACCCAAAGCTACCTGCAAACAGGTAAAATAGAAAACACGTGCTAATCATCTAGGACAGTGGTTCTCAAACCCTAGTGTGTATCAGAATCCCCTTGGGGGGGCTTGTGAAAACACTGATTGCTGCACCCCACCCCAGAGTTTCTGATTCAGCAGCTCTGGAGCGGGGCCCAAGTGGTGCTGACGTTGCTGGTTGGAACCACTGGTCTAGGAGACTCAAGTGAGTCAAATGTATAGTGATCTCTCATTAAATTCATTGGTTTGTTGACAGTTATTTGGGGTCATTTCTTACCCTGAGAACAGTATCACTAAATGTTTTTTGTGCTGAAGCCCTATTTTTATTTTTATTTTTATCAGCAGACGAGTGTATTTGGTGACAACTTTTGGTACAAACGATTACTTTTCAGATAGGTACGCCAGCGAGGGCACTGTGCTTTAACCAAGCGATGGGCACACCTGCTCCTGCTTCCCACACACTTACAGTGGCTAAGCTTGTAATCCTCTGTAAACTCAACACCTGTACTGGCCTTGCCCTTAAAGACCCCATAGGGAATCTTTAGCTTTCTATTAGGCTCATTCCGATAGAGTCCAAGGTGGCCCTGATCTAGATAGCTGACTGAGCCAGGTGCACTGGGTTAAAATTTGTCAAATTTGAAAGTGTTTCTCCTTCTGTGATCTGCCAAATGGAAACTAACCTCACTAGCTTGTTGAAGGAGATGCTGATTAAAATGCTCTCGTCACTATTTCCAAGTGATCAACAAAGTTCTGTTAAAATATTTAGTATAACATAAGCTGCTTCCCTGATTTCTCCTAAATGTGTTTTGTTATTTCAAGCCAGGATAAGTCACATGATGATGATATTTTTGAGGGAGCAAGGAAGATAAAAAAGATTCCTAATGCTTATTGAGGCAAAATAGAGTTTGTGTCTTGAATTTCACCCAGACCTTGACGAAGTAAGGAAGGAAAGTACCGAGTTGCAAGTGTAGACAGCGAGAGAACGTATTTTGAGCCATAGATGGCCATCAAAGGAGGAGCCGCCGCAGGACGGGAGGCTGCTAAAGACCATCGATAGTACTTTCTGGTATGCGTGCTGAGGGTTTCCAACTGATGGAGATGGATCCTAGTTTAAAATATCACAGAGAAGAAAAAAAGAGAGAGAGACATTCCCATGGAAACATTTTCTCAAGGCAAGCTCTTCTGTCTCATTATCATATCATATTTAAATATTTCCTGGAATCCATTTAAACGTAATCATTCTTTGTGTCTTCCATCTTCAGTGGCCATGGATAATAAAACATCTGGTCAGAGGTTTTCTTTAAATAAATTGTCTCACTGTAGGCAGATATCTTTATTTCCACATGTCTGCCTGTGCTTACATGAGTTGCAAATTTAATATTGTGTGAGAATTCG
This sequence comes from Choloepus didactylus, assembly GCF_015220235.1. Taxonomy (NCBI): domain Eukaryota; kingdom Metazoa; phylum Chordata; class Mammalia; order Pilosa; family Megalonychidae; genus Choloepus; species Choloepus didactylus. Next base: position 24,875,904 of record NC_051308.1, read on the forward strand.
ATTAACATCCATTTCCAGATCCCTAATTAAGAATTTTAGGTTGGCTGAACCTAACATTCCTTCAGGAACCACAATAGGCACCTGCCTGAAACTGGATATGGGATCATTTGTCGCTACATTTGCTAACAGTGTTCCAGCCACTTTCCAACCAATACTACTGTGCCTCTGTATGAGCACTGTATGAGCTCCACTGTGCCAAATAGGAGGAGAAAAATTCCCCATAAACATCACCTTGACGTATGATTTTATCAGTTACTTCCTCTTTATTATTCTTAATCATTCTTCAGAAACAACCAAGTCCCCCAAAAGTGATGTTTACATGTCCTGATTTGTTCCTTTGTCCTTCTTAAACAACCACTTCTGAGACTCACAATTCCTTGATGTTCCCTGTGTTTACAAATTGGCCCCTTTAATTCTGGCTCCACATTGACATCAGGTGCAGCAGAGGGAATTCTCTCTTCTCTTTTTTTTTCCTTTTATGAGTGTGATAATTTGATGGTGCACAGTGGGAACTCAGGGGTTCTCAAATAATTTTAAAAGCTAATTAAAAGTTTGGGAACATAATTATTTGGAATACATTACACCTGAGCAAGTTGGCGTTTCTTCCTCAGCCTCAGTATTTCTTGCCATTCCATTTGTGAATGTTGAGATGTTTTAGAAGAGAATTTCATTACCTCTCTATCATAGGATATATAATGTATCACACATATAACTTTATTTAGTAATATCTGGCATTTTTAAAACTTCCAATATCTCAGCCATAACTAGGTCATCTAGATTTTTACTGGGATCAGGAGATTTACTGTGAAGCTATTAAAGCTAAAATTTCAAGGCCCCTGACTTGCACAAGCCTCTGCGGGAGGGGGGAGTGATGGTATTTAATATTCATAACTTTGTATTCTTTGTGTTAAAATGAAATGGTCTCAGTCCCCCACAAAGTCTGTATCTGCCTCTGATTGGAATATACTGAAATATAGCTTTTATAAAAACCTCTTCTTTCCTACACTGTGTGTATAGTTGAAAGGTTTTGTTGTTGTTGAGTGATGGTGTTGATGGCCATTGTCTTGTCTTCTCTAGAAACAAATAGGTTGTGACATCAACACTGATGTGTCAATAAGAATGCCAACAAAAAATAGACTAGATAAGGTGGGGTCACCTTATTTATTATTTCTGATGTCATGGTCAGTGCTTCCGTGGAGAAGCAAGTAATATTTTAATCAGCTTCCCTGCACAATTCATTTTCATTAATAGCTTCCCACACCCAGATTCCCTAATTTACTAAGGTCAAAGGGAAGGAAGGAAATGATCTTACTATAGCTTCGTCTCCCACGGAAGCAATAAATAGACTTACTGGCTCAGTGGACTTAGTTTACCTAAGGGTAGGGCTCCAACAACAGCTTGTGCAGACTGATTCTAACCAGGCTTTACTTGCAATCAAAGCCATGGGGTACTTTCGTCATTTCCATAGTCCACTGGTAACCAGAAGCCAGTTCATTCACTTTTTCAGGGTTTCAGAGGGTGTGATATGTGAGCCAGTCAGTCCCGGACATTCGAGCTGGAGAAATGTTGAGCTAATCATCCCTGTCTGATATTTAACAAATTCTAAATGACTGTCTGGCCAGAGAGCATGCAGTATCTTGCTGGTGGTAAGAATGAGAAAGACAATGCTTCCATTGAGGAGTATACTTTTAAATTCAGGAAGGGCTTTTAATCTTTAATCTCTTGTGGCCCGTCTCCTTGTTCACCTATCGCAGAGCAAAGAGGAATCGAAACTCTGCAGAATCTAGAACTCTAGAACGAGTGATGTATGGACATAAGAGTATGGTGAATGGCGAATGCCCTAGGACCCCATGAGATTGTAGGTTAAACCAATGGAGAGGATGTGTTAGTGACAAGTTCTAGCACTGCTGCTTAACAAGTTGTATGTCCCTGTGGCAAGTTTGTTAACCCTTCTGAGACTTAGTTGCCTCGTATATAAAATATTGAAATTAATATCTACCTTACAAGGTTATAATAAGAGTTTAATCTAATGAATGTATATCCCCCATATTGAATGGCTCATGGTAAGCCCTCAATATATGCTGGTTATTATCAAGTAATATGCAGAGTTATAACAGGGGTCACATTGTAGAGCCTGAAATATAACAATTCAACTGTGCAAGATGCATTGCAATTTCAACTATTAACATGACATAGCATGTTGAATCTGTATGGCATCAAAAAAAGACTTTAAAATCATTTAATCATTTACAAAAATAATTCCTTCAGGGAAGCATGACCACTCCATTGTGGAAAATTAATTCTATAAAGTGTTTGTTGCACTTTATCAACAGGAGGACACAATTAATAATAGTATTTACCATAGATGGACACTTCACCATATCTCAGCCCGAGTTATGTGCTTTACATACACTATCCAAGGAAGGGAAAGTACAAACCTCAAAGTGTAAACTACTCTGCCCAGCAAGGTATGCCTGGCTCCAAATCGCGCACCTGCTGGGTTATTGATTCATATCTGCCCCATTCCCTGCCCTCGGCGGGGGCTTCGAGGCAAATGTGGGACATGGTACACTTGTACTTTTCATGGCACGGTAACCTACATGCCCAGATTCCCGTGTGCATCACAGGCTGCGAGTGCTGTATCACCCACAGGAGGTACAATTTGATGGGGTCTTCTAAAAATAATTCCAGGCCCCAAACCTCAGCAGTTGACATGTTGTTATTTTTTGCTTTTATTCATAACCTCGATATAATTCCTTCTTTTCTGCCTGAGTCATCTTTTCATTTGTATTGATTTCACCCTTTCGGCATTTAATTTTTTCATTCGTATTCCTCTCATGCTTTTGCATAAGGATTCACACTGGTTTGTTTGACTGGCTCAACTTTATTGCTTTGCCTCTTTGTTTGTAGTATCATAGAGCCAGAATTAATAGTGATATGAGCTTTAGTTTCCGTTTCAGGAAATTCAAAACAAGAGATCATTGTTTTCTAATATTTAATTATAACGACTGTGCCAAAATATATATTTTTATTATTGTTTTGATTCTCACAGTTTTTCTACTCATTGTTTCATTTTCACAGACAGGTAGTACTTTAAATATAATGATCACCTTTAAACTTGTGTATCAAATTGAAAGAATTTGCTTTACCTTTTAATTTTTAATGAAAATTTGAAAATGCCTTTGGAGTTTGGGTCTTAAGAACAGAGTCGTTTAAGTTCCTGATCCACTTTGTTCTTTATCAGAGTTCTCGCACATTTATTCACTTATTTGATTTACTATACAATTTTGTGATATGAGCCAAATATTCAGTGTCTTGTTGCTTTACACATTGGTAAACTGAAGCATGGACTTTAACTACTTACCAAAATGGCAACAGAATTACTGGAGGAAAATGGGTCTAGAAAGTAGGTATTTGATTTTCTAAGTATCTTAGAGATTTGAATTGGCCTCTCTGTTGCTGAGCTCTGAAATACTTCCCTTAAAAGAGACTTTAGCAAACACAAGCACATGCATTTTCCTACCCTAAAAATTCTGTTTGAGCCCTGGATATATTGTGCCAAATGCTGACTCCTGGAAAGTACTCTTTATGTTTGGGGGTTGCTTATAAAGCATGGGTGACATGTGGATTTATTTTCACTGAATAATTCAGGAAAGATGTCCTTGAAATATTGATGAATGAGAAAAGCAATTTAGGGAACATAAAGTATGTTGAGTAATTGAGAGCAAAAGTCTTGAGTCAGACCGCCTTGGTTCAAGTCTTAGCTCAGCTACCTAGGAGCTGTGTGACCCTGGCCAAGTCACTTAGCCTCTCTGTGCTTCAGTTTTCTCATCTGGTTAGTAAATAGTATATTCTTAATTCACGGACAGGATTGTTGTGAGTACTAAATGACTTAATCTGTGTGAGCACAGAGAACAATGCCTGGCACATAGTGAGTACTTTAAAAAAAACACGTATATAATTTTGCAAAAAGAAATTCTGGGAGGACATATCCATTCATCTAACAAATATTTACTTATTAAGTAAACTGTTAACAGTGGTTACCTCTAGGGTATGGGAATGAGAGCGGCAAGGGCCAGAGGACTGAGTTTCTGCTTTATACACTTAGGTATTGTTTGAAAATTTTGCTTGTTCATGACAGATCTGCTTAGTAGGGTCACGGTTAAGAATAGGCTTGGGAGCCAGCCTGCCTGTGTTGGTGTCCTGGGTCTGCAACTTACAATTAGCTGCGTGACTTTTGGCAGATTATTTTGGCGCATCAGTTTCTTCATCCTTAAAATGGAAAGCATGCTAGTACCCGCCTCATATAGTTACTGTGAGGATTAAATGACTTTATCCCTTGGAAGAGTACTGCAACCTCAAAGACAGACATTTTCAGTAGCCCTTGAATAAAGGAACCAGTGAGGTCAAACCCTGAAGTGCTCTGAGGTCATCACAATGTTTGTCTTGAAAATAAAATTTTAAAAAGAATTTAGAAAGCATGTCCCTGACAGGACAATAGAAATCAAAATACAATTGTGGTGTGTCTTGTTTTCATTTCTGTAGTTTCCTATCCTTCCCGTAAGGCTTCTAATATCTTAGCCACTTATAAAATTCTTTGCTGAACACCTAAAGCTATCTTGCTAGATTACGTTTGGTTTTGTTTTGTTTTTCTTTTTCCGTAATTGGTGGGGTTTTTCCACTTTGCATCACCTCCTTCACCTCTTTCTCTGTTTCTCCCTCTCCTTCTTTGTCATTTTGACCTTAAGGGCTTTTTGTTCTCAGGTTGTTGAGAGGAATCACAATCACTATTTCCTGCCTACTTTGCTGTAGTAAGGAAAATTAAATCATATTATTAATAACCATATGCATCACATATTGATCCACTAGACATTTACTCTACTGTGGAGCTGCTTTATTTTAATCACAGTTAGGAATTCTAAAGCAGACTTGGAAACAAACAAACAGAAGCCTTTGTTACCGTCCTCAAGAGATTTGCCCCCTAATAGTAAAATGACAATACAGATATGCAAGAAGTGATATTCCAAATATTTATCCATGGACGGCACCAATGCCTGCCAATTCAAAGGTGCCTCACTGTGGTCACCTTGCTAGCACATTCCAGGGGAACTCAGCTCCTTCCGGGTATGTGCATGAAGCAGGAGAGGAGACCCATTTATAAAATACCTACCCAGCAATGGCAGTTGTGTCAGTTGCTTTATGTATTACCTCATTTAATCCTCTTAACAATCATATGATTGTTAGTATTTGTGGGGCAAGTTGCATTGCAGGAACACAGGTTCAGGGCACAACAGAAACTTTCAGCAAATGATCTCTTTATGACTTGCCCAGTGTAAAGAGTCCAGAGAGAGCAGATAATCTCCTTGTTACCTACACCGTGCAAAGAGCCCAGAAGAGCAGGGGAAGAAATCCCACGGCGGCCAGTCCAGGGGTGGCCAAAAACTGCTCAGTTCCGGGTCAGTAGATGGCAGCTCTGTATGCCCCACTTGGTGTCAGAGGAGTGAGACAAATCTATGCCGTTTGAATATGACATTTATCCACCCCCGGGGTAGGGGGCCCTGCCACTGAAAATTCCTGCCTTGATTAACATCTGGGGCTGCTTGTTCCTGGTTTCCTGGTTGAAGGTTTGGCCGGGCCTTTTCATTAGACTTGACATCTCCCCCAGGTTGTAGCATGGAGGCGGTAGAAAAGGAGGTGGGGGTAGTGGAAAGCCGGAGGATGACGGCTTAGTGTGTGTTCGTGACTTCCCCAGAGAAGGAGGTGGGGGTAGGTGAGGTCTGGGCGATGGCCACTTAACAGGTATCTGTGACTTCTCTAACAGTATTCTTAATTTTCTGATGAGGATACTGAGGACCCCAGAGCTTTAATAACTAACCTGAGGCCCCACAGCTCGCAAATGGTGAACTAGGACACCAAGCCAGGCTAACTTTGCCTCCCAGGGACCTTGGGAGTTCAGTGCATGGGCTCGAGAGTAAATTCAGCAAAGAGAAACCATAAAATAATTTTTGTATCTATGTGATTCTGGTTTTCCTCTGAAAACTCAAGCTCTCTGGTGTCCATGACCAGATGGCCACTTTAAGAGATGTAACAATGATGTGGCAATTCTTAAAATCAGCTCTCTTTCTCTGTAGTGGTAAAAAGTCACTGCCACAGTCCCTAGACAACTTTCCAGTTGTTTAGGGAATGCCTCTCTTTCCTGGCTATTTCATCTTCTTCTTGTCTTGAAAAATGGATTCCACTGAATTCTTTCTTTTCTTGGGTCAGTTCCAGGTTTATGCCCCGATATCTGAGTTTCCCCCAAAGCACCTCCTCAGCCTCTGGAGCTGCCCGCCCTGTGTTCTCATTCTCTTCAAGTTGGTGCTTATCAAATGTGACCATTTATTCCTGCCACTTCTATCTTTTCTCCAATTTTGTCTCCTTGAGCCCTTCTGTTACCAGTTCTCCCCGTTCCAAACTGGAACTAATGCTAATCTCAATAAGGACGGAGTGGAGGAAATAGTTGGAGTACAAAGATACATAGGAGAAGATGGACCTTTCCTCAAAGGGCCCACGGTGTACTGAGAGAGACAAATTTGAAATGCTGTTTGCTCTCACGGAAACGCGAGCGAGATGTGCCAGGAGCACACTGTTCCCTCTGCCTATAATGCTGTGCGCTGGTCTTTACTTCTTGGCAAAGTCTTTCTTACTCCTCAAGACTTACAAAATACCCTTTCTTTGCTAAACCCCCTCACCAACTCAAGCAAGGCTAATTATTCACACTCCTGAACTGTGTGTAAATTTCTCTGTTGCACTTAAGGGCCTTCAGTCATTTTGCAATCATTTTGTTTACTGGATGGTGTCACCAACAAGTGATCCCTGAAAAGCAAGGTCTGGCTCCCCAGTCTAAGGCCTACAGTAACTGCTCAAACTAATTTACTATCTGCAATAATGACTGAAGGTTTGAATAATTGAATATGGGATTCATTTTTGAGGGAAGGGGAACAATTGATTTCCAGAGAAGTTAAGTCAGAGCTGCTTCTTGAAGAGTCAATGAGTTTGCCAGGTTAGTAAGTGTCGGGACATTTTCCAGATTTTCCTGGCAAACAGAGAACATTGATCATTTTTCTGGATCTCTTACTAATATGTCTCTTTATACCAGAATTTCTCAACCTTGAAACTATTGCCATCTTAGGCTGGCTAATTCTTTGTTGTTGGAGCTGTGCTGTGCATGGTAGGATGTTTATCAGCGCCTTAGTCTCTGCCTGCTAGATGCCAGTACCACATTCTCCCCAAGTTGTAACAACCATAAATGTCTCCAGACATGGCCAGATGTCCCCTGGGGGACAAGGTCACCCAAGTTGGGGACCAGTTCTTTACATTCTGTAGATCTCAGCTCTTGTTAGCCATGAAAAAGGCCATTCTATAAAATCTACCAATCACAGAAGCTTAGTTAAATAATCTTACCATTTTGAGAAACTGCTATGAACCAGTCCATATAGTCAAGCTATCCTGAATGCTTTATACAAATTCTATCTAATCCTTAAGTTTTCCCCATTTTATAGAGGAGGAAGCAGGATCAGAGTGTTTAGGAAATTTGTTCATGTGGCAGAATCAGTTACATGTTCTGACCCTAATGTGCTATAGCAGAGCTTGTTATGCTGTTTTCTACATACCACCTGCATTATGTCTGTTTTCTTTTGCAAAGGTACAGTTGTATGTGCATGTATGAATTAGGAGGTTCAAAGAAGCTGAAGTTTAAAAAGAAACCGGATGTGTGGAATATGTCCAGATAGAAAAGTAAATATTCTGATAAATATGGAACTTGAAAAAATTGTAACTAGTCTAAATAAAATTAATCATAAAAGCGTAAATATTAAGCCAAAAGAACTTTCTTCACCAGGTGTCCTTTCAGTACATAAACTGACATATTAGAAATATTTAGTCCAAATGCCTGTTTTCATTAGAATATTTTTAATCAGGATTATTTATACAGTATATTAACTATAATGGTATTTTAGAGGAATGTTCCTTTCCCTCCATTACAAAAACATGGTATTCCAGATAAAAAAAAAAACAATAAATAAGTCCTGAGATTGTGGAAGAAACAACAACTCTTACCTTGGAGAGGTTTTCAATAGAACAGAATCCAGCTGCATGTTTTCCCTTTTCTCGCTCAGCAGAGAATAACCCTTCTCTGGGGGAAGTGGCCTTGCTAATTTTTAAAAAGAACTGCCTTGCATTTGTTTTTTCACGTGCTGCCATTACACTAGAAATTCTAATTTACAAGATTTGAGACTTGAGAGTATTAATGCAGATAATCATTAGTCCAATTTAGATTTGTGTTTTTGAGGTAAAACTGTGTTATTTTAGCAGCAGCTGCTATTCATAAACAGTCCTGATGCAATTGCGTTTCCAACCATCCTTCATTTTTGTTGTCAGACTGAATAAAACCTATGAAAGGCTGCAGCAAAGGGAGGCAGCATGACACACAAACTTTTTTTAAGAGGCAAGCTTTCTCTGTTTTAGATGGAATTGTATTCCAGTTTTGGCATACTGAAATGTTTTTTCACATCATGAGCAAGCAATTGCACCATATTAGGGCATATCTTTTTCCCCCTTGCAGCTTGAAATGAATAACAAGAGCTAAGTTCACAAAGTTTGATTCTGACTGTACGAGTCTGAAGAAGTTTGATTCCCTTTAAAGACACGTTTGATTGCAAAGGCTTTGTTGACCCTGTTTGATATCCTCCGCGGACTGTGTGACTGAGCTAAGCTGAAGTTCCTAATCACCAGCTTGGAGAAGCCCTAGGCTGCTTTGGCGCCTGTTAAGTGGTTCTCCAAGTCAGTTTTGCCATCTAGTGGCCAGCCATGGGAGCGCCTTTTACCAGACCTCCAAAATAGCTTTGGAAAAAGCCATTTTAGCTGTTGAATGCTGTAATGAATTGTGACGGAAAACAGAGACACTCTTAGCAAAGAGGGCAGTCAAAGGGAGACCCAAAACAAGCTCTGAGAAATAGGGATTCCAAATAGGGAAGAAGGACTCAATAGTTCATCGTAGAAAAAAAGCATGATTACAAACTGCGAATATTTTATTTTTTCTTGGCTCTTCATGGGGGGAAAAATAGAGATAGAATTAATTTATACTTCTAGAAAACAAAGAAGTGTACAAATTTTTAACCAGTTCGGGGGTGGGGGGAGTGTAAAATTGAGAGCAGGTACTGCCAAGATGGCTTAGAGGAAATAAAATGAGCTTGTCTCCCAGAAGTTCATCATGATCAAAATGCCTTATATTTCTATTGGCCTTTTAGATTTCTCTAAGCACTTTTACATGTGTTTTGGCATTAGATCTGTACACATTTTTTATTTTAAAAAATTATCTGTTTTACAGATTTACAACTTTTATTCCATAACTAGGGGGGGAAGGGATACATTTACCATAATTATCTTTCACTTTCTCCTAAACTTGGCACTCTCAAATTCTTTGGTTTTTTTTCTTCACATTTTTTCTCACCCCCTTTTCTTAAATATTAATAAAAGATGTCAACATATCCACTGCAATGGCTTTCAAACATTTTGGACCACAATCCACAGTAAGAAATACATTTTACATCATGTCTACAAACAAGAATACGTGTGGGTGCATGCCTATGTATAAATCAAAAGTTTCACAAAACTATGTGATATGCATTCTGACATATTCTATTCAATTTTATTTCTTTTCTTTTTTATTCTGGTATTGAACACATTGATCAATCCCTGACTTGCATTTTTGAGAACTTAGTGGATCAATTCTGTACCTGATCCTAAATGCAATGTAAAAATGGTCTGGAAAATACATATACTCAGAGATGAAATCAGAAACTGATATACACAAATGTATCTAACCTGCACGTTCAAACATGGTAGGATAAGACTGAAACCTTCACAGCGCCCTCCTCCCCATGAGTGCCCTCAAGGGCCCTCATGAGCCCCCACCCCCACCCCAAACCCAGCAGGATCGTGTTCAGTCTTGTACTCCTTGCCCGAGTTTCGGAGCCTGGGACACTTCGATAGCCATGCCCTGAATATCCCAACTCCAGCTTACAGGATTCCCAATTCCTTTGGGAACACCAGCACTTGACAGGAAGGGCAATTGTTCTGGATTCAGACAGGGGCCAGGCACCTGCTCGCTGGTCCATTCCTACCTGGCTAGCCCATTTGTCCTTTTTCAGGCTGCATTCCTAGAGTTCCTGCCTGGGATTTCTTAAAAAGGTGGCTGGCCCCCAAAAGTGAGTTCCTAATTAATCCATGTTCTTCCCAGACTCTGGTAACAGACCACTGGATGTGGCATCATGGAATCATGGCTGAAGCCCCCTTCAGGCCACAGGTTTGCTTTCTCTGCTTTCCATTCCCTCCTTACGAAGTATCCCCAGAGAAGTTGGGCAGCTCCCTTGCACATTCTGCAGCTACAAGAAACCAGTGGAGCCACTGCCTTGGGTTCTCTCAGCCTGGAACCTCACACAGCCATGGGTGCTCGATGCTGCCTTGTCGTGGTGACACGGTGCCCTCTGATCAGCCGCCACCTCTGGGCACCAGACAGGGAGCGAGTGAGGCACAGAGCTCCTTTGACTCTTGCATCACCAATATTATCATTTTTTTCCTCTAACACCCCCCCCCCATTTAGAAACAACACTAAGGTAGAGGGCAAGATTCAAGCCCTTCTTGGTGACCATTAGCAATATCTTCCCCTTTTAACTCTCATCTCCACTTCCCTCTGGCTTTGGAAACTTTCCGGGTTTTTTGTTTGTTTGTTTGTTTTTTCTCATTAGGAACATTACAGATTAGGCTAAAGGCTACTTTGTCCCTCACCCTCAATCCTAATCATCTTCCCCCTCCAAGACATCACCACTAATATATGATTTTCATGCATCTTTCCATCCTCTTATAATTTTAAATATAAATATTTATCTAAGATCTATACTATTGTTTTCCATGTTCTATTGTTAGCTAAATTGTACTGTGTTGTATTTATCATCCTGCAGCTTGCGTTTTTCGCAACATATTTTTAGAACTTTCTATGCTAATACATAGATTTCTTGTTGATTCCTATTATCTGCTGTATAGATTCCGCTTCATGTATCATCCCATTTTTTCATCTTCTCCCAACTGATGGACTTTTAGATTTTCCTAATTTTAGATTTTCCTAATTTTTGTCGTAACAAAAAATGCTTCAGCACACATCCTTGTGCACCTCCCCTTGTATGCATATGTATGCAAGATTTGTAGAATCAAATTGCTGGATCATGATGGATTTGCATTTTCAGTGCTAATTGACACAACCAAATCACCTTTTATAGTAGTTGCCATCAATTTATTTAGTCTGGATGGGTGAGTTGGGGGCAAGCTTTATTCCCTAATGTTTAGGCTAGGCCACCATTCCTTGATACTCAAAAGACCTAAGCATTTGCAGCTTAAAAGACCTTATTTCTAATGCCCTTATCTCTACCAGAGTCTAAAGTCTCTTTTAAAAAGCAAAAATTGAGCATGGACTGGTTTCTTTCTTCCTACATTTCTGCAGAAACAATCTAATCCTGAGAACATGAAAAGTTGGCATTGGGGGAAGAAAGGCATCATATCAGTGAATACATCAGATTATGAGCCGAGCACACCATAATGTTCTTACCCTCTCTATAACCTACAGAGTAAGTGGTAGTATTCCAGTTTTATAGATGAAGAAATGTAGTCTCAGAGAAGTTCAACAGTTTGTCAAGTTTATACTTTCTGGGTCAACCTAGAACTCAAACCCAAATCAGCCAGGCTCCAAATACCATGTTTTCAACTGCTTTGCCACTTTCCAATGAAAAGTTATTAATGATGACAAGAGCATCATAAGTATTAATAGAAGTGGTATTAATTTATTTCATAAAACATCTTAGATGACTGCCCATGATTTTCTAGACATTTCTGTCTTCGGAGCTACAAGTCATAATGAGTTTTAATAATGTGCTTTCTTATACTTTCTGCTTCCTATTCAAAAGGATTTCTTTTCCTCAATGTCATGTTCATCTACACTTCCTTCTTTTTGGTTTTATATATGAAGTTATTAGAAGTTGAGACTCTAGTCTTAACATCGAAGTGTCATGGCTATTAACTATTACCTTAATAATTATTGTCCATTGGATGTTCCATCTGATGGGTGAGCAAGTGGCTACAGACCGCTCCCCTTTAATGCTTATTTTGTAGCACTAAAATTGTGGCTCAGCCCAAAATCTATATCCTTTGCACAAATGACAGGACTAGACCATTTAAAAAATAAGAATAAGCACATCTTTGAGACTTCCAGGAGGTATTAGATGTTGAATTAATGTTGAATTATCAAAAGAATGATGGCCACTGATAGATATGCCAAAGAATATAGGTCAAAGATCACCTGTCTGGCAGTTTGTGATTCAAAGGTTTACTAATGATTAGTGAAGAATTCCTGAGACTCCAAGGGCAACAGACCAGGTATTTAATGAATCCAATACATAGTGCCAAATTTTATCCGTAGTTGTCCTTCTTCAATTCTGGTTCCTTTTATTTTTCTGCATTCCAACAAAGTATAATTGGACCTGAATAGTTCACATTTTGTGATGATCTACAGATTCCTAGGATGAAATGAACTAAAAGAAATGACCTTAAGTTTATTCCCAAAATTCTTATATTTTTCACTAATGTCAGACAACTGTATAAATTAAGTTGCTATTAAATTTTTACAAACATAATGTGTGAGTGCCCATAGAGAGTAATCTGACATTGCCCAAATAACTTGCTGCTTTTTAAAATTATTTATTCATGACCCATCCCCAACCTTGGGGGTAGGTTCATGGAGAGCACAAGCTGTGAATTATTGAATTCAACATCTCCAATTATAATAACCTGTATCTGGTAGTGGTTCAGTGAGCATGTGCTGATATTGATGAAGATAGATATGTTAGTCAGGATCCTTTGAGTTGCAGGTAACAGAAACCTATCTCAGGTAGCCCAGGCAACAACGGAAATGTTTTGACTCCTGTAAACAGCAATGTGAAGGAGGTGGTGTTGGCTTCAGGAATGGCTAGATCCAGAGTTTTGAAGGCACCATCTTCATGCCGTCTCTGTTTCCCGCATTCCCTCCTAGGCCTCTTCTTCCTCCATGTCTTTCTTCTATGTTTGTTTGTTTCTCAGGTTTTCCATGTGATTATAAATATGGCCATCAGCATCTAGCAATCTCAAAGATAAGAGAATTACTCTCTTGTTCCCAGCATCAATATCAATCCCTGAGTCAACTCTTACTGCTCCTGCTTGGGTCTTCCGCAGACGCACTGCTGTCGTAGAGGAATCAAGACCCTGTGACTGACACCCATCCAGAAATACAGTCTATGGGTGTTGGGCCATTTCCAAAAGAATGACGAAAGCAAAGACAAATAACAGGCATCTCTTGCAAGCCTAGGAGAGGGAGAGGAAAAAGAGACGAAAGAAGACAAATGTACCATCAGCACAAATATAAGACTCAAAGATTATTGGACATTTTATTAAAAATAAAATCGGTATGGCATGAGAGATGAAAAGGAGGCTACAGAAGAGGATCCATTCCCATGGGCGGTGGGGTATGAAAGCAGAGGCTTGGGAAGTGTTTTGATTGTTAGGAGCTTTAAAAGTTGCTGTGAGAAATTTATGTGAGATTCATAGGACGCCGGGGGTAGGATGCGGTGGGAAAGTAGAGGGGAATGGAGGACGGTGAAAAGGGTGACAACACAAATCAAGAAATGGGTAAGGAAGCTTACCTACTGTGTCCAGGACTCTTTGGAGTGAAAGAGATGTTGTAAAATTAAGGCTATTCAGAGACCATTTCTTTATAAGAAATTAGCAAGGGTTTGGTGTCAGAAAAAAGAGAAATGGGTGAATAAGAGTAATAATGTAAAGAAGACAAAAAATAAGATTTACCTGAACATATAGAGTGGTGAGCATGAGAGGCATCCTGGATCCCCCAGTAGAATAGTGGTTAATAACTTCAAAGACGGGGTTGAGCTAAGGTGTCTCATAAGGACAAATCTGTTCTATTCCATCTATGTAGTTGCAAATGGGGAAAGGATGACACCAAGACAAACACCTCTAGAACTATTGTAAACTGGGATCTAGATGGAGGGAGAGAGAATAGATAAATCTATGTATGTGTTTTGGAAGAAACCATAAATTCACTCCTCCAAAATGGGCATCCCCTCAGTGAGGGAGACATGGAGATAAGGATGAGTTGAAAACACCTAATAAAACCCAAAAGAAGGAAACAAGAAAACAACCCATCAACTTCCTACAAGTGGAAATTAGCATAGTGCAGGAGATTTCATCTGTAGGAAAACGGTGATGGATTATACGGAATTCTGAAGAATTTAAGAGGTGATGGCTGAATCAGACCTTACAATTTGGCTGCAAGAAGATCACCAAGGAAGATAAGATGCAATGGCCCAATCAGAATATAAGGTTGTGAAAAGTAAAACTTGAAAGCAGTTTTTATAGTGTAACTTCAACTTAAAATAAAAGAAGGAAAGAAAGGGAACAAGAAAAGAAACCATTTATATTGGGATACACTGAAATTTGAATGGAAATACTCCAAAATGATTATAATTTTTATCTCTGGATGTTAAGATTCTGGATGATTTTCATGTTATTCTTTTACATTATTGAGTTTTCTCACTATTTTATGGAATATGAATGTATTTTTTTGATTTATTTAACTCTTCATTTAAATTCTTTTACAAATATAATGCTTGCTGTAACAAATTCAAATAATATGAAATGTATAAAGTAGAAAGTAAAAGCCACCTTCCCCCCATACTTCACCACTGCAATTTTTCCATGCTTATTCAAAAACATACATATATATGCGTATAATTATTTGCAGTTTCTTTAATTTTTCATGGGGGTAGCATTTTGCATTTTATTTAATTAAACTGTCATGGATATTATTCCAAATCAGAGCAAACTGAATTAATCATTAATTTTAATTTAATAGTATGTAGTGTCCACTGTAGGGTGTGACAATTTTTTACTATTTCAAAGAGTGCTGAAGTGAATATATGTATGTATATACATACACATAGAGGGAGAATGAGAAAGTGTCAGAGAGCTCTTAGAAGTGGGATCCTGGATTTTGTGCATTTTTATTTAGATAGATACTGCCAGATTGCCTTTCAAATGATTGTACTAATTGACACTCCAACCTAGATCACGAAACTGATTATTTCCTTTGCATTGTTGTCAACACTGGATGTATTAAATCATTCAAATTTTTGCAAATCTGTTAGATGAGAAAGAGTATCTCATTAAGTTTTCAATACACATCCATTCCATTTTAGAGATGTGTATAATGATTTTTTTCTTAACTAATTAGGAAGGACCACTTGTGTCTGACACCTGAAATGAGTTGGTAAAAAGGCAGTGTAGCATTACAGTTAAAAATGGAGCCTGTGGGCTCAGATTGTCTGGGTTTGAAGCCCACTCACTACCCCCCACTGACCCCTGCCTTACCATGTGTTAGCTCAGGTCCTTGGGTGGATTACTTCATTCTTTGTGTCTCTGTTTCCTGTAAAATATGAGTTATTTTAAGGATTAAATAAAAAATGTATAAAATGCACTTGCACAATGTGTACTTCATACTTATTACACAATAAATATTCTCTATTACCATTCATAATTGCACTAAATTTAGCTCTGAGCATCCTGGCAGCCAAAGCAGAGTGAGTTCATTGTTCAATAAAAAGAATAATAAAATAATAATAGTAAATACATAGCACTTACTGTGTGCCAGGCACTCTTCTAAACATTTTACACATTTTTTAATATTTTGGTAAAAGAAGGTTTCTTTGAGCATTTATTGAATTCTAGGAGGTATTTATCAACAATTAATTCCATTATACAGAAAGTTACCATTCCTTTTCTTCTAATGAGCAAACTAAGGCTCAGAGAGGTTAAATTATACCCAAGATCCCACTGCCAGTAAGTGGTTGACCTGAGATTTGAAGCTTGCCAACTCTAACGTCTTCCTACTACACCACAAGCCTTCCAAATGACTCTGTGATTCTCACTGCACTCCTTCTACAGCTACTTGGACATCAATATCTGAAGTCGTCTTTATTCAGGACTCTTGTTGCTTGCAGGTGTACACATATTTATATGTAAACATATGTAGTGAAGACTTCCAACCAAGACCATAGAAACCACAGAATTGTTCTCAATATATTTTTGCTATGATTATCAAACTTTGAATTCATAGAATGACACTCACTAAGGAATGATGTACTGAATGTAACAGTCCACAGTGGGTGGTGGTATCAGAACTCCTGCCCAGTGGTGGCCTGGCACTGCCACCCTGGAGCTTCCGAGAGGACGGAGCAAATCACAACCGAGGCTTGCAGTGACACTACACGGGCTCACTGGTGACACAAGAATTGTAATGATTCTTAGTTGTTTATATATTTTGGTAACGAGTGTTTTGAAAGCACCAAATTAGTTTTGTGACTATGGATATAAGAATGTATGTGTGTGTGTGATGTGGTAAAATACTTTTTCATTTTTGGAGTTAAAAATATCTAAATACTAGAAATATTCAAAACCAGTTTGGTCAATTTGAAACATTCTGATAAAGGTGCTTCTGCCTGTTATGAAACATGAGATACCTGCCTTATAGAGATATCATTTTACCGACCATTTCAAGGAATAAATACATAATTTTTTCATCTGGGTTTTAAAGAGGTAGTGAAATGTGAATAGATTTATGCTTATTTTCTCCCTTGCTCTGGATTGATGTTACTCATTCTAGTGAGGTTCAACTAGCTGGGATCACTTTAAGGTTGCAAATGTTGAAGCCTGGGATCAGTGAATGCGTGGATGGATAAAATGCAAAAGCATAAAATTAACATAACAAGTAGTGTGATGGCTATGCTGGATACATAACCTATAATTGTTTAATATTTCCCCTTGGCCAAACAAGAAAAATAAGGAAGATTTTGTTTAATAACAATATTATGGTTAATGTGGGAAAAAGCACACTACATTTCCACACTAGCAAATTGTGCTGCGCTAGACTCCTCAGCTTTAAAATAGGAGAATGGATTTGATATTTTTGACCTCTTCAAGATTTAGCAACCTATAATAGGTTTTACATGTCTTTGAAAGTATGCAATTAATGCAAAGAACACACCAAACTAAAGCAGAAATTTTCCTAACTCCATCTTTTCTCTCTTTTTCCCCAGACTATGTCAGAGAGTCACAATGACCTTGCACAGTAACAGTACAGCCTTGCCTTTGTTTCCAAACATCAGCTCTTCCTGGATACATGGCCCTCCAGACCCAGGGCTGCCCCCAGGAACAGTCACTCATTTTGGCAGCTACAACATTTCCCAAGCAGCTGGGAACTTCTCCTCTCCAAATGTCACCACCAGTGATCCTCTGGGAGGTCATACCGTCTGGCAAGTGGTCTTCATCGCCTTCTTAACGGGCTCCCTGGCCTTGGTGACCATCATTGGCAACATCCTAGTAATCGTGGCATTTAAGGTCAACAAGCAGCTGAAGACGGTCAACAACTACTTCCTCTTGAGCCTAGCCTGTGCTGATCTCATCATTGGGGTCATTTCAATGAATCTGTTTACTACCTACATCATCATGAATCGATGGGCTTTAGGGAACTTGGCCTGTGACCTCTGGCTTTCCATTGACTACGTGGCTAGCAATGCCTCCGTCATGAACCTGCTGGTCATTAGCTTTGACAGGTACTTTTCCATCACGAGGCCGCTCACATACCGAGCCAAACGAACAACAAAGAGAGCTGGCGTGATGATTGGTCTGGCTTGGGTCATCTCTTTTATCCTTTGGGCTCCCGCCATCTTGTTCTGGCAATACTTTGTTGGGAAGAGAACTGTGCCCCCAGAGGAGTGTTTCATTCAGTTCCTCAGCGAGCCCACCATTACCTTCGGCACGGCCATTGCTGCCTTTTATATGCCTGTCACCATTATGACTATTTTATACTGGAGAATCTATAAGGAGACCGAAAAACGTACCAAAGAGCTTGCTGGACTGCAAGCCTCTGGGACAGAAGCAGAGGCAGAAAACTTTGTCCACCCCACGGGCAGTTCTCGAAGCTGCAGCAGCTATGAGCTCCAACAGCAAAGCATGAAACGCTCAGCCAGGAGGAAGTACGGCCGCTGCCACTTCTGGTTCACAACGAAGAGCTGGAAGCCCAGTGCTGAGCAGATGGACCAAGACCACAGCAGTAGCGACAGCTGGAACAACAACGATGCTGCTGCCTCCCTGGAAAACTCGGCCTCCTCTGACGAGGAGGACATTGGCTCAGAGACAAGAGCCATCTACTCAATCGTGCTCAAGCTTCCAGGTCACAGCACCATCCTCAACTCCACCAAATTACCCTCATCAGACAATTTGCAGGTGCCCGAGGAGGAGCTAGTGAAAGCAGACTTGGAGAGGAAAACCAACAAGCTGCAGGCTCAGAAGAGCATGGATGATGGAGACAGTTTTCAAAAAAGCTTCTCTCAGCTCCCCATCCAGTTAGAGTCCGCCATGGACACAGCCAAGACCTCTGACGTCAACTCCTCGCTGGGTAAGGCCACGGCCACTCTTCCTCTGTCCTTCAAGGAAGCTACCCTGGCCAAGAGGTTCGCTCTGAAGACCAGAAGTCAGATCACTAAGCGGAAAAGAATGTCCCTCATCAAGGAGAAGAAAGCAGCCCAGACCCTCAGTGCGATCCTCCTTGCCTTCATCATCACCTGGACCCCGTACAATATTATGGTTCTGGTGAACACCTTTTGTGACAGCTGCATACCCAAAACCTATTGGAATCTGGGCTACTGGCTGTGCTACATCAACAGCACCGTGAACCCCGTGTGCTATGCACTGTGCAACAAAACATTCAGAACCACGTTCAAGATGCTGTTGCTATGCCAGTGTGACAAAAGGAAGAGGCGCAAGCAGCAGTACCAGCAGAGACAGTCCGTCATCTTCCACAGGCGGGTGCCCGAGCAGGCCTTGTAGAGTAAGAGTTTCATAATAGCCGTGACCTAACACACACAGCAACCCACAAACCTTAGGGAGGAGCAAGGTGAGGGTAGGGGTGATCTCTGGTGATGACAAAAATGTTTCATCACCCAGATGTGAAAGAAGCTGCCTGTTTACTGATCCTTTGAATAAACCCATTTTCATATAAAAGTCAAGTACAAATTCAGCAAAACACACACACACACACACACACACACACACACACAAAGCTTACTACTGAATATAAAGAAATTTATTCTGAAATAAAGACTTTCAGTGTTTTTTTTCTTAAAAAGGAAAAAAAGTTGCTTCACAGCAATTATACACCCACATTGCTCTGCCTGGGTCTCTTAGTTCACATTAGCTGTAGAATGTCCGATGAGCATAGCTAGCTGGCCCAGTTGCCACCTTCTTTCCAAGGATCCCGAATGTGTTGCTCCAGACCCCATGGGGAACACAACAGGCTAGTGGAACCATGGTTCCGAAATTATTTCATACATGGCAAAGCTGAACTCCTTGTCCCAATAGAGCTTCCTGTCTTCTCTTTGGTGTGTTGTTAAACTCTATTTGTGGACTTGAATCTTGCAAAGTACTGTTTTGTGCAGTTCAAGTTTCATGCAAATAAAAATATATAAGTATATATATATGTGTGTGTGAGTTCTGCATGCACACACATAGTGTATATAATGTACTGGGAAACACTGAACTGGCAAATTATTCCTGCAATATATGCTTTCAGTACTTTGGTAACTGAAGTCCTCTAGGATCCTAATACCACGTAAAAGTAAAATAAATCCACCTTAATGTTTTTGAAACCAGGGAAGTTTTCCACAACCCCCCTGGAGAATTTTCAGCACAGAGCAGCCAGGCCCTGTGGCAGGCTGTGTAGAGCGGACGGCCTCTGGAGTCAGGTTGACTGCCGTGCATTGACCCAACTCAGAGTGTAAACAATTTCCTTTGTTGGTATCTTCCTCACCATAGCTAAATCTGGACCCCTCTGAGCTCAAAGAATGAACCACAACCACGTTTGAATTTAGAGGTAGTCCATATCTGAATATGATTCAAAACACAAGTTCTGCTATCTCAACTGCTTGAAACTCAATAATAGTGACGCACGAATGTTGAACACAGTGATCTCTGTGGCAAAATGAAAGAAAAATTATAAGGGGGCAGGGTGAGGGAGAACACGGTTTTCGATTTCTTACTACCTGGCACCTTCTAAAAAAGAAAAGGGCTTAAACCTTTGTTACTTAGCTGTGGCCGGCACTTTCTGTTGTTCATTGTATGAGCTTCACCCAGAAGCGGTGGAGTTTGTGAAGTTATGTGTCCTTGGAAGAAAGAACTACTCTGCAAAGTGTTGCTTCAAACTGATTTACTTACATTTTGAAAAAATAATTTTGCATTACCCTTTAAATTGACCAAAATGGTAAATTTTTACTTGGGGGAGGGAATGGGCTTCTGCTGTTGTTGTGTTGTTTTGCTGCTGCTGTAGTCATTGGAATTCTTTCTTTTCCATTTTTCTGGGGCCTCTGTGGGTAAAGGGGTGGGGGGGGTGGGCTGCAGAGAATTCCTTACCTTTGTACAGGGCATCAGTGTCGTGAACCCAGAGCTGGTGTAGAAGCTGCTTTTGTATTCAGTGTGAAGTGGTGTTTACAGATGACTCTGACAACAGTGGAAGTGTACTTAATGGTGTCTGTGTATCTGAACTATTTAATTTCATGTTATGTTTATATGAAGAAATATTTATGCATACTTCACCAAGTGTTTATTTAATGTTGATAAATATTACTCCTCAGTCTCCAGCCATGGTGTCCTTTTAAAGTGATTCTTTTAGGTCCACTTGAGCAATGACTAGAGTCTATTGAGCTTTCATGTGGCTACGAAGAAAAAGTCACTCTGTTGGCATCACCAAGCATCTAACTCTTTCTAGATAATAAAAAGTCAATTGTGACTTCAACATAAATTTTTTAAACCACTCTTTAGCTAAACCTGATGGGAACTGGACAAAAGAACCCTCTGCCATCAGGTTTGAAATCATATTAAAAGGGAAAGAAGCAAATCAGCATAATTGAAAGAATGATTTTTTTTGCCCATATTCAACCAAAGAACAAGAAAAACCAGAGGCTATTTTCTAAAGTGTAAAGCAAACAATGGAATGTTATGTTACCTGTGAAACATCTAGAAAGCAATTGCATCTATATTTTATTATTCCAGTTGGTCTGACACTAATAAATATATGAATGCTCATGAAAGTCTCCCAGCACTTCAGTAATTCCCAACCTTTTTGAGGCTCCTTATCTGCCTCCCTCTCAAGAGGGTTGTTTGCTGTACTTTTTCAGAATAATTAGATGGAGTTAAGTTTGAGAAATTGAGAAGCCTGAGCTTTGGCAGAACTGTAGTAGTTAATTACAGTTGAAAATAGGCATGATTATCTCCTGATCATTTTTCTTCATGACCCTGATGATGCCAGAAAAGAAGCAAATCTACGACTCTGGCTCTCCCTTTTTGTCACTGGTTTTACTCTGAGTTGTTCTTAAGTTTCGTATTAATGCAAACTGCTTTTGAGTACTGCCTGTTGACTTGGTTTATAGAAAGATATGTCCAACTCTTGGGCCATTTTCAGAGAAGAAAAATAAGCAAAACAGATAAGGAATTTGGAAGTGTAATTGAAGATTTTGTGAGTGTTTATGACAGGACACTAGTTGCAATGTATTTCTCAATGGGCTTGTCAATAGGGAAACATAAGATCAAAATGTCTTTATCCCCAAACTGGGAGTTGAGTTATTCCATCCCATGTGAATGAGTTCTGCAGAGTTTTTAAGATTATCCTCTTGAATTGAAAGAGTGAAATAATCCATCCTAAAATAAACCACACATGTAGAATCAGTCTCCCCCCACCCCACCCCTCCCCACACACACACACTGCAGTAACCAAGATCTAGGAGGCATATCAGCATTCTCTGTCAATTCTCCTGTGTTGCAGATGGACAAGACTCATTACTCTGAAGAAGGGTAAGAGTCCCTCTGCATCAACTGAGAGAAGTAGGAGAGCAGAGCTCTGATGCAAAGGTAGCTCAGCTCTGCCTCAGGTACGGAAGAATGTTGCCAAGGCTCCTGCCATCGTAGTGAGGAAGACTGATATAGATTATGTTGGGGTTACCCAAAGTGTCTTGTACTTACCTGAGTAGAGACAATTCAAGGGTGGGGACATATTTCTGAGTTGTTGAACAGCTCATCACTAACAGCTCTAGAGGATGAGTGAAGGTAGCAGAGTATGGTCAAAGAGGCACTGAAGTTAGAATTAGCATCCTTGATTTCTTGGCACAGTTCTGTCACTATCTAGTTATAGGTCTTCAGTCATACATGTCACTGGACCTTAAACTTCTTGGCTTCTCTCCTTAAACTAAGAAACAAAACTAAGTCATCTCTAGTTGCCTTCTGATAGCAAACAGGTCAAAATTGAAGTATGGAATTAGGTAAATAACTATAATGATGAAGGTAAAATATCTTTTCTGGGGAACCCTTAAAAATTTTTCATTTTTTGTATCCATCAAAGTTATTTACCTATTATATATTTTTTAATTATTTCCAAGTCTTTATTGTCTATACTTTTTAATGCAATTTTATTGAGATATATTCACAGACCATACAATCATTCAAAGTATACCATCAAAATGTAGTTGTGCATTCATCACCACAATCAATTTTTGAACATTTTCATTACTCCAAAATAAAAATAAGAATAAAAATAAAGGTATAAAAGAACACCCAAAACATCCCATACTCCTCCTCCCCCCTATTATTTATTTACTTTTGTGTCCCCAGTTTTCTACTCATCTATCCATATACTAGATAAACGGAGTGTGTTACGTATTATATTTTAACACAATGAAATGTAAGCAATTCTCACAGTTTGTTGGTAAGCCTAGAATTGTATTGTTTCAAATGCCCCCTCCAATCTGGGGACCATCATCTGAAATCTGACAGCCTTAAAAATATTACTGGGTAGGGGGTGTTTGTGTTGTGCTTGCAGTGGTATTTCTTGCAAAGAGATTTAAATTGTATAGACGACAGCTCTCAAAACATTATCTTTTCTTCAATCTAAACAACCCAGCTTCTACCACGTCCTCTGAAAGAGTATTTTTCTCAAATGTAATGTGCAACAAACTTGAACAGTGTAAATTCCAGCCCAGAATGGGCACATGGAAAATTTCACCACTTCCCTTCAAGCTCTCTCTTCTTTTGTTTTCTTGACTCTGTTTTGTAAATATTCAGCCTCCACCAGGATCAGTGCTGTGTGAGTAAATATTCCATACCTAAGAAATCAATTCTGGGGACAGTAACCCAGTGCTCTTTAGAATTGGGGTGTTCCATTTTCTTTTCTGGCTTCAGTGTTGCTATCTGAGAAAGGAGGCTCGTGCCAAGATAATAAAAATTAATAAAGAAAACCAAGTTCATTCAATGATTGTACTCAATATAAGTTTATGACTACAGAGTATTTTGTTCTGGCTCCCAAATAGGCAAATTTTAGTATTATTGTGAAACAACTTCACCCACCTAGATGAGCAATGTTCTTGCACTTAATACGGAGGTGGACATCCAAATGCTGTAGTGTAACATCAGGCCTGTGGTTGCTCTAGTGGAACCCCAAAGACTCAGCCCTTCCACCCTGACCTGGGCAGGGGCCTCCCCAGAGGATCACCCGCAGACAGAGCCAAAGTGGCTCTCATCTTAGTAGCACAAGACATTCTCCGTAAAAGGTAAATGGTAAAGGAAGCCATTCTCTGAATGGCAAAGAAGTATAATAAAACCTTCCCCCCATAGATTAAAATCCGGTCACCTTATCTTAAACTAAAAGAATTATCTCCAGAATATGAAGTGTATTGTTCTTTTCTTGAAATCAAAATTATTTAACAATTCTGCAATTCACATACCAAACCACAAACTATTTTTTTCCTGTATTCTGTTAGTTTCTGAATGATAGAACCTAAATCTTATTCATCTCTCTATCCTGTGACTGGAACAGTGTCCAATAAACAGTAGACATTCAATAAGTGTTGAATGTTTAATAAAATCCTCATTAATTGATATAAAAATATTTATCAAATATGTGCACATCAATGTGCTACATAATTGCTGCAGTCAGAAGATAGCTGGGAAAAAAACTTAAAGGAAAAATGGTTCATAAATATGATGGTTATCTAATAAAATGTTACAAGGTAATGACATATTTTTTAAGTTGATATTTCAATGCATAATTGAGAGTCCAGAAAAGGGGAAAGAAAATCAACTCTCTCTTTTATTCCTTGAACTAACTCGATGGAAACTTTTTACCAGATTGGTCAACAGTGAGAAATTCTGCCTCATCCTCCTTGCTTTGCCCTAATAAGAAAAGCACTGGGAGGGCCTGGGTAGTCCACAAATATGTTCTCTGTTTGTACAAGTTAAGATATGTAGTTTGGCTTGAAACATCCTTGCATGTGGTTTTGCTTGGCATGGAAAGTTAGGAGAGAATCCTTTAACCTGTTCTGCAAGCAATTAAACAAAAGCTTTCACTGATACTCATTCCTTATCAAATACATGGTCATTTTTAGCCTCCTAAGTACAGCATTTCAGAGAAACTTCATTTGGACCTGTGCTTACAGCAATATAAAGCCAATATTTTGAGCAACTTCTTTTTCGTACACATGGAAAGTGTCATCAAGTTTGGTGCAGGCTTGAGGGATAATTAAATGTAAAACGGGCTTCCAAGTTGGTGAACTGGCACATCGATTTCTCTTGGCAGGAAGCTTTCAGGGAAATGTCTAGGAAATGTTTATAAATGTTCACATCCCTCCTATTCCTGAGGGTGTGAAGAGAAACCACTGTCCAAAAAGAGATGAGTATATATTTGCTTTGTAAGCAAAGGACATGTATCATAGTTGTATTTAAAATAGTGTCCACGCCTTTGCCAAAGGCACTGAATTTTACCTTTTTTTTACTGCCTCGTGGCCAGCACTTCTTCAGTAGTCATTTCAGGTATGTCATATGGCATTTTCATTCTTTCTCTCTGAAAACAAATCAATGGTCTGTACTATAAAATGCCTGCAACTTTGTGGTGAATATTATCTCCTAACCAAGTTTAACAGTGGAATAAGTAAATAAAGCTATTATTAAACTAAGAATGTGGTTTGCTTTCATTTTAATCCAAGGTCTATTATGCACCAGTAGATAGATAGTAGATGGATAGATGGATAGATAGATAGATAGATAGATGATAGATAGATAGAAGATAGATATAGTATAGAGGTCTGAACAAATTCTGAAACAGACTGTCATTTGCACTGATTTCCCTTTCTTTTCTACATACAGTAGAGCTTTCTTCAGCAACCACTGCTTCCATCATAAGCCCGAAAACACTTGCTCATTGTGTGTTTAGGAGTACGTATTAAGCAGGTTAATGCTACATATGGGCTACATATACATATATATGTAGCCCTTTTTCCAAGAGAGTATATGTAGAAAAATATTTACTCTAAATGCCACATTTAAAGGGAGCTCTTTTTTTCTCTGTTTAAAAGAAACACATTATTACTATTATTATTTTGTTAAGAGTTGCTTTTTGTTTCTTTTGGAACCATCAGAAAATGCTTTTCTACTGGGAAAAAAAATCAAGCTCAATAATTTTATTGCACTGATTTTAAAGTTACTACAAGTATATGTATAAACTGAAGTTTCTCTCTCAGCAAGAACAATGAAATTTTTCCGATGACATGCTGGTAAATTGATGGCTAGTTTACTGTCTCACAGCCTGCAGCACACAAAGAAACTGCCCACCTGCCACACTTCCAGCTTCCTGCTGGCAAATAAAGAGCAGGAAAGATTCCCTCTCTCTCTCTCTCTCTCTCTCTCTCTCTCTCTCTCTCTCTCTCTGTCTCTCTCCTTTCCTTCCCCCCACCCTCTTTCTCTCTCAACTCTGTCGCTTTTTTGTGCCTAGCCCAACTGTCTGTCATTAAATCCTTTCTCAGTTACTACTTGGAGATGTGCTCCCTCCTGTCAAGTCTAAGGCAACTCCTCTCTGTGTTGCCATTTCTTTCTATTATGATTACCATTTGGATCTATATAGGTCACCAGAAAATAGACTGCTTTTCCCTTTACCCTGTGATAATAGATACATTTATAGGAAATTCATACAGAGATTGAAGCAAGAAAAGTTTTCTATCATGTTAAAGCCTTCCATAATTTGCTACATGAATATAGTCCATATTAAAAACAATGGCTTACAGCATGACGAATTAATAAAGCATAAGGGTATGTTAATGTTGAAAAGATCAACTAGGGATCAATGGATTTTTAACTGACAAGTAATTTGGTGGGAGATGATAAACAGTTTTGAGGGGTAACTGCCACTTTCTTATCCACATGATTACAATAGGGACACAATTTTATAAAACATGACTCAGCTCTCTTGGGCACAGTTAATTGGTCCAAGGATTGGCACCTGATTGGACTAAACACAAAATTTCCCATAGAACTTTGAATTTGAGAGATAAAGACCATAAGGCCAGTTTCACCCCCCCTGGCCGGGACTGTGGACTCCGGAGCTCTCGGCAGCCATGTTTCCACCACGGGAGCTGAGGCTCCTCAGAAGCTGGTCTGGAAGGAAAGAGAGGAACGAACCCGAGTCAGAGAGAACCGGAGGTAAGAGAAGGACGCCATCCACCCCTGACCGTCCTGAAGCCCAGCTGCAAATACACACTTCTCTAAGCTTGGTTATTCACATATTTTTTACTTGTCCCCTATATTCATCAATTTAATATTTTGGTTTAAACTATTTGGGTTCTAATATCGATTACTTGCAACTAGAACAGCTCTACCTAATATAAACTAAGTGAACTGGTTGATACAACTGTGATTGTGGAGTCTTAATCCTCTTTCAATTTGAAAAAGAGAGATTGGTCATTTTGGCTGAATTTACAATTCAATTGATTTAAATATTCTTCTCTTTTTTTTTTTTTTAATTTCACTGAACTGGGACATTTCACCCTGGAAATAGATGGTTTATTATTGTTATCTTCTAACAGCAACCATCTATTTCTAATGAAAATCATAATACAATTTTTTTAACTATCCAGCGCATTTCTAAAAGGCAATAAAAATGAACATTGTTTAAGCAATGAGCATGCTGATCTTTTTCTTAAATTATACTTTACAAACATGAGAATTTGGAAGAGTAAGAGCATAGTCCCTTTATAAAAAAGACATCCTGTGGTCCAGAACATATACAGAGTTATAAAGAGAGTGTAATCAACTACTGTTTTAAAATGGAAGTTTCTTTGTCTAATTGTGGTCATTGTTTGGCATTTTTGCCTACCCCCCCCCCCCCCCCCCCCCCCCCCCCCCCGCTGCCCCACTTTTGTCCCAATTTTGTTTCAGTTTCTTGGAGACACCATGTGTAGATCTCAGTGTAACTTGCTATTCTCCATAAGAATTAACCAACAGCATGCAGGTTATGAAAAGGCATAAGAATCTTTCATACTAATATTCTGTGAAGATCAATTTTCATTTGTTGTAGGGAGGCTATTGATGAGAATTATATTGGAATGAGAGCCTCAGAGGTTGTGGAAGTTCTAACTCTCTTCAGCAGTATGTTTCTAAGGAGAGTTTATCTATAGTTCATATGAGTAGAAGTGAGTTTAAGCTTGAAACAGTGGAAAGAATGAAAAGATCATAGAGCTAGTTAGAGATGCAGCTGAGATTTAAACACACATCTCTCCTACCCCCAAGCTCCTGTTCTGTTTATTTTGACACCATTCATTTCACAATTAGCTATTGGAAAACATTTGACAGAGCAGAAATCTGTAGAGGGAGAAAAAGGAAAGATTCTTCCACAGGCTAGATATTTTGATTAGGGTGCAGAATCTGCCTTGAGGGACCTGGGCTGCAGATGCAGAGACTGACCTGACTATTTTGCATGTGCTCTGAACCCCGGGGGACTCCCAAAATGAGACAGGCTGGTCAGGATTTCAGCTAAGACAGACAAAAAATGATGCTTGCACAAGTTTTTCATCTTTTTGAAGGTACCTTCATGTGTATAATTTTTTTAAATGATTGCAGCATGTTTCTCTTCACTTGAATAAAGAATTCAAGATAATGTAATGAGTAGAATGTTTTAAGTAAAAATCCAATATAAATGCTCCGGATTCACAAAATGATGTGGCTCATAATAATATCTTGTCTGTAATGCATGTATCCATTATACTTACTCCTTAACTCATATTACAAGCTGTCCTTTTTCATTTAAAAAAAATATGAGTTTAAAATGTCTTTTACTTGTTGTATTTGAGGACAGCTATTTGTGATACCCGTGTAGGCCTTGTCTGGAATTTAGGATTCAACCATGCTATGCAGTGTGTTTGTTTCCATGACTACTACTAAACCCTGCTTCTCTTAACTAACTTACCTTTCTGAATCAAACCATTTTCCTCCAAGCAATTAATTCATGGAGATGACAAATTTGTCATTTATGTTTCTGATATTGATAGCCACTTAGAAGCTATGAAAACAGAGAAAATGGTGCCTGTGGTATATTCATAAAGGCAGCAGAGGGATGATTCTTTGATGTGGCCAATGCATTTTTTATAATCTTTTCTTTCATTAACTCTCTGGCACATGTATCCAAACAGATCTTTCTACATGACACAGTTCCCCACACTGGCTTCTGGAACACAATGAGCCTTCAGAAACCCAGCTGTTTTATCAGATTCTATCTGCAGGGGAGAGTACCTAAAAATTGTTGACAACACTGTGTTGTTGCCCAGGCTAGCTTGAAATGGCAAGAATCAGTAAAGGCTTGGAATAAATATAGGAGAAGGTCAAACTAATAGAAAAGGAGTGCCAGGACTACCTACCAACTTCAGTGAGACCCTTTAACTGTGACGTCTCAAGAAAAGAAATCCTATGAAATTAAGTTCTGAACAATATACAAAGGCCAGTCCTTTGCCAAAAGGCCGGAAGTAAATATTTCCCTAGATACCATTGTGTAAAATCATTCCCACCCTTGCCTTGGAATCAGTGACATTATCTTTAGTTGTTCAGAGTAGTTATGGGAATAGTTGTGGGGCTTTAGAAAGTGATAAGATATAAGATGACTCCAGCCACACCTCCTACCTCACACCACTAAACCACACCCCCTCCAGTGCCAAGATTGGACTTCCTAGAGACTTCTATGAAAATACAGGTAGGCCTGTAGGCTTGCCAAAATTTTATTCCCTTTTTTATTGTGTGAGAAACAAACAGTCCATGCCTAAGAACTTTTCTTATCAGTGGGGGGACTTAGTTAACACACCACACCTTCTCTCTGCTATCCCTGTCCACCCCACCCCAATTCCTTTCTTCCTGCCCTGTGAACCCCTTGAACCAAAAGTAAGTCTCACCTTGCTGGGACCATTATGTAAGTTTCATATGTACCTTCTAACCCAATTTAAGACTTTCCTGCTTCTGAAGTAAAACAAATCAATTTTTACTGTTAAACAAATTACGTCTCCTGTTAGGTAGTAGGAAGCAAATTTGTTGACTTCAGAAGATAGAACCAATGTATAAAAACAGAAAGATAAGATACAGGAAAAGAAAATAGATATTGACTGATTATTAAGAGACAGTGCATTCCTTTTTCATTTTTTTTCTTTTGGGATTCCAAAATAAGATTAAGAGCCTAATGCACTCCAAAATTTGAGGAACTCTGGATAGAATATCTTAGATCTTTGAGTTGGGAAGGACCCTTTAAATATTCTCCTGTGGAATTTGTACTCAATTCAAGGATCTGTCCTTCTGTAGCATCCTTAACAAGTGACTGCCCAGATTCTGTGTAAATAATTCCATTGACAAGAAACGCAGTAAATGAAGCAGGCCACTTTGTGTTAGGAGAGTTTTGTTTTCATTACACTTTATCCATAGTTTCTAGCCTTGCCGTCAAGGAGCATTGGTGTTCAAACTGCAATATGAGGATACCTGGGAACACATAAGGAGCTTTCCAGGAGTATTAAAGTTTGGTCAATCAAGGTAGACGTTTTTCAGATCCTCAGCTGCCATAAATACCCTTTCCCAAAAGTGAACTGTTGAAAAGGTCATCCCCTCCTTTACAACTGCTTTCTCTAACTTTCCCTGATGAACCTCTTACTCAGCCTGAATCTGAACAATAGTGCATTGCTCCAGTGCACAAAAAATCTGGACAACAAACAAAAGGACAGTTTCAAAATGCATAGTTCCTGAGAGAATGCTATGGAAGAAAAGCAAATAGAGCCTCAGTAAAAATTATTGAAGAGAGCAGAGCCTTGTTTCATCCAGAGAGCAAACTCAAGTGTCTATGCCTCTATCTATTTATCATCTGTCTATCTCTGCTTATCTATCCATTCATCTTTCCATACATCCAACCATTCATCCATCCATTCATCTACTTATGAATTAGAATTCAAAGATGAGGTGTTTGTCATAAAAATACATATTAATGCATTTATTTGAATTGGAAAATTAGGTCAGATATTTTTCTAACAAAAAGTCAATGTAATTTGGCTGATTAGTTTGACAATGAAGACTGGCTTTGGCAATTGGATTATATGGTAGACAGTTCCCATAAATTGAATGAGAAAATCTGCACTACAAGGTTTTGATAAAATATATTTAATGAACAGAGACAATATGCCAATGCAGAAATTACATTCTTTGAACCGTATGACAATTGTTTGGAGGACGAATTAAAAACTTGTAAAGGGCATATAACTTTTAAAAATTCTTTTGAGTATACAGGATCAAAAATCTTCAAAGAGCACTTTTGTAGAGAAAATCAGAATGACAGTCTCCCTCTTATATGACAGTTCTCTGACTATCTGAAGACAACTCTCTTTTGTCCCCTCAGACTACTTATTCACCACTTTAAATCTCACTGATGACCTCAGCCATCTCTCATGATGGACATTCAAAGGCATCACTGAGGTGGCCGGGAATTAGTAGTTAGTAATTGTAGCAAGCCAAAGCTCTGTCTTTCCTGAGCTCCAGCTCTCACTCTGACATATCCCTCACCATATACTTCAGGCTCAGTCACTGGCTTGTCAAACCTCACTGCCCACACCACAAGCAGCCAACATAAAACTACTGCAGTGTAACACCCACTTCTTCCAATAAGCCAACAAGTGCCGGGAACATAAGAAATTCTTACCCTAACTCTGGTTAATCTCACACATGAGGTGCTGTGGCAACCTCAAGACCTAATCTAAAAGTAGAGGACGGCCGATGGGAACATTAACTTTCTTGAGTCCAAACTTCTTTACCAAACAACAAGAGAAAGGGAAAACAGACTCAGGATGAATTGAAGCAGGTGCAGAGTAATCCAGAATTCTCTAAATAGCACCAATAGGAGAGGATCAGGGTAGAGGAGTTTCCTTAGTTACAAGTGAAGCAGGCTACAAACACATGCCTTTTGGGCTACCTGTGATTTCTACCTAGAATCTGCCTCTCCCAGATATCCATGCAGCTTTTTTTATGGTTTATGTCTCTGCTCAGATATTGACTAATCTGAGCAAACTTCCTAGTCCTCCTATCTAAAATAGCGCCTTCTGTTCCACTCTCAACTATTTACACTACTTTATTTTTCTACATAGTGCTTATTACTTCTTGACACATTTTTAAATCCTTCTATTGCTTATTTTCCGTCACTAGCATGTAAGCTCCATGGGAACTGAGTTTTTGTTTGTTTTTCCTGTTTTTGTTTCTCCCCCCAATATATATAGAGAGGGCTTAGAAAAGCACTTTTGATGTTTTGGAACTAGATAGAGATGGTGGTTACACAACAGGCTGAATGTATTTAATGCCACTGAATTGTTCACTTTAAAATGGTTAATTATAGGTTATGCAAATTTCACCTCAATAAAAAAAGAAAAAAGGCAGGCACTCATTATGTATTCGTTGAGTGAATAAAATTCAACAGCCCATTTTTAAACTACCACATTTCAACTGATCTGAATTATTCTTTCAATATATGTAGCTTCCTATCCAGTGTGTGATCAATAAGACTTCAAGCCATGATGTAATAGGAAATCCAGACCTCTCACACTAGCCAAAAAACTAACAATTCTCTCCATTCTCCAAATCAAGGCCCTTCTTTGCAGGATGTGCTATGATTTCTAATATTTTTGTTCTTGTTTCTAGAGACCAGAAATAACAAAGAGCTCATTTCAATGACAGCTTAGAAGATATATAATATCACCTATTTAGTAATGATGTGACTTTTTAAATTGTCTATATATATTTTCAGATCATGAGAATAAAGTTGTACATTTGTTTCAAGACCTTATATTGAAATACATTCATATTTAGAAAATGTCTGTCACTATGTAAAATGCTTATATAGTACACTTTTTATCATATTTAATGCTTTTCATATATGTATATAAATATATATAATTTATTGATGTCAATTATTTCTATGTCAGTCATAAAAACATGAAATTGTTCTTTATATTATTTTCAGGTATGATTTTTGAACTCCTCAATTTTGACACTATTGTCTTTTTCCTTTCATCCTTCAAACCTCATGCTATTTCTTTTTTCCTGCCTTAGACTCATTCCAGCTTGAAGCTAGTTGAACACCAAAACCAATAATGATCACCATAAACACTTTCAGTTTCCATATTTTCCTTTTATGTTTTATAAGAAACCACTACAAACGATAACTCTCTTCCACTAACAGCTCCGACACTTCAGGCAGCAGAATCACAATTAAACCTTCCAGGACTTGATCGTCTGGGGTATCTACCACACTCCCTCCCCTGACTGAGATGTTTTCTTGCAATCAAGTACAGTTGATTCACCATTTCCAGACTTCCTTCTATTGTAGAGGGATATGAGCAAATTGCACATTTTTCACTTCTTTCTCAAAAAGCAAAGTCTGATCATTTAAAGGTGTGTTTTGCCACTGAAAAAGAAAGACGGTGTGAATACCTTGGAAACTACAATGAAACGCAAAGGGTGCCTGTGCCAAGGTGCACCCGTCCACGTGGGGCACTGCGCTATGCAGCTGGGCCAGAGGATGCCGTGCCACCCTCATCATTTGAAGGGAGCCTTCATGGTTTGTTTTGTTTAGGTTCCTTTGTTTCCTTTGTTTCGTTTAATCTGGTAGTTCTTGTGGTTATTTCCAGATAAGAAAAAAGAAAACGTAAAATAGCTGAAGTTCATATTTAGGCATTTTTGCTGCCTTTTACCTTGTTGTACCTTTTCTCCCAAGATCCTCTTATTCCAGGCGTGTACTGACTTGGAAGAAATTATGTGCTAAATTAACTCACAATAAGGCCTGAGTGGCACCTTAGTGTTCTATCACTGTTGTAACAAATTACCACAAACCTAGTGGCTGAAAACCATCCATGTTTATGGTCTCACCGTTCTGGAGGTCAGAAATCCAGATTGAATCCCACTGGGCTAAAGTCCAGGTGTGGGGGGCTGCATTCCTTCTGGCTCTCTTCTGGGGGAGAAGCCGTGCCTTTGTCTTTTCCAGCTTCTCGAGGCTGCGTGCGTTCCTCAGGCTGCAGCCCCCTTCCATCTCCAGAGCCAGCACTGGCATTGCTTCAGCCTCTGCTTCACTCACCACATCTCCTCTGTCTCTCTGGCCTCCCTCTCTCATTCATACCCTAAAGACCTTTGCGTTGCATCAGAGTCCACCCAAATAATCCAGGATAATCTCCCCTTCTCAAGATCCTTAATGTAATATCTGAACATTTTAACATCTGCAAAGTCCCTTTTGCTGTGTAAGGTAACATAGTCACAGGATGGAAGCATGAGCATATTTGGGAAGCCATTATTCTGCTTACCACAAGCCATAATGTGCCATTCAGTCTCCCAGTCTCCTCAGGAGGACAGATGTTTGCACTTCAAAAAAAAAGAAACCTCTACAGATGATTGCCAAGGATAGAACTCAAAGCATGCCATGGGTGTGAAATAGGAATTTAAGAGAAGGTGGGATCTTCCTAGCATTGTTTTTAAAATTGCTATGTAAATGTCTATCTAATTACCACACTGATCTTGTAGGTGAATATGGTATCACAAAACCTGGGTTCCACAGCTGCACTCTAATTGTTTTATGAGATGAAATGTATATGGATTATCCCATTAATTAAAATAACGTACATTAAGTTTGAACATCCAATGTATTTTCATAGCTACCTGAGCCTCCCAAATTGTTATAAATTCATTTTTAGCACTAAGTGCTGATTTTGATTAAAAGAATACTCAAAAATCCCAGGTATGCGTGAATCATTGAAACAAGACAGCTTCCATTTTGTTGAATATTTGCCATGAGCAAAGCACTATGCTGACAAATTAACATCTAATGTATTTCTTTACAATCAAAATGAAATAGTTATTCTACAAAAGGTAAATTGAGGTTCAGAGATGTTATTTGCCTATGATCACATAATTATAGAATGCTTGATCCCAAATTCAAATATTTGACTCTAAAGCCCAAGGTGGCTTTTAGTACCTCTTCCCTTAAAAATGTGATTGGGGAAGCCATATGGACCACACTCCCCTTTGTCTAGTTTATGGATAGATGAGTAGAAAAATGGAGGAAGGAAAAAAACAAACAAACAAAGGCACCCAGTGTTCTTTTTTTACTTTAATTGCCCGTTTTCACTTTAATTATTATTCTTGTTAATTTTGTGTGTGTGGTAATGAAGGTATCAGGGATTGATTTTGGGGATAAATGCACAACTACGTAATGGTACTGTGAACAATCGAATGTACGATTTGTTTTGTATGACTGCATGGTATGTGAATATATCTCAATAAAATGATTTTTTTTTTAAATGTGTATTCTTTGTTAGTGGGTCTTTTTAGCTTTCCTAACCCCATTTTTTGTCATTTCTCCCTTTTACTTCCTCCATGCATACCATATAGTACTTTTTAGGTAATATTCATAACCAGAGTAATCCTCTTTGGGGATTGTGAGAAGGCCTATTAATGAAGTTGGGTAAGCACAAAATGCTCCATGCAAATGCAGATGAGATGTGGGTGTGGTTGAGTCATAGAATTGGAACCAGTTCTCCCCTTAGCAGAAAATTAAAATCCCCAGATTCAGGGGGCATTTAAATTAGTGTCGTCCAGTGAGTCCCCACACCTGTTGCCTAGTCTGTTTGACCTTGACTGGCAAGGTTTTCTGGGCTCCCGACCTTTGGCCATTTGCCTGCGTAGTCCCTTGTTGGCTCCTGGACTCTTCTGACAGCTAATATAGAGACTTACCCTGCTAGACGCTGCCTACATCATCCCTCGCCCTTGGCTTGTGTTAATCTTTCCAGGTCTCTGTCTCTTGCCTCTCAGGCCCTGTCTGCCCCAGGCTGCCCAGTGCTGGCTTTAAGCTAACAAGACATATAAATAGGAAGAATGAGAAAGTGTAAACTTCAGAACAATGCATTTTTCTTTATTGTATAAAAGTTCTATAATTTCAAAATGTATGAAAAATTTTTACTTAAATCAACTTTATCCCTAACATTAAATAGAGATAATAAAATATGTGTTGCATTGTACTATATCCTCCCAAACTCAGTTTGGATAAAAGTGAGGGTGGGAGAGGGCTGTTGGTGATGAGAAAAGCATTACTGTGTTGATTAATTCTGCAACTCACGTTTTTTCACAGTTTCAGACGTATCCGAAATTGTATCGTAAATCACTGGTGGCCGGGTGGCAGTTGTGACTTGGTCACCCTTGCCTGTGAGTCTGTGAATTTGGCTACTATTACTGGTGACCTGTTTGGACAATGGCAACCACCCGACACATGAATCAACAAACCATGGAAGGACACTGGAGAAAGAATAAGTGATCTAGTTGTGTATAAAATCATTTTGACATCTGATAAGATGAACAAAGGGCTAGCAATAAAATTTGCAGAATGAAGAAAAATATCCCGGCAACTAAAGTGGGGCATGCTTTTAAAAGCTATCGCATCACCAAGGTTCTTGATAGCACAGAGAGTATTAAAACATGAAAATGGACATCACTGACCATGATTCTGAAAAGTTGGGCACTGAACATCAAGAAGCTTTGGGAATGCCTTAAACAATTTATTCTGCTTATAGTCACTCTTTTATATATGCATAATAGGGATAGATGTTAAAAATCAATGTCTAAATTCTCTAAGAGCTCTTTGACTAACTGACAAATAATAATTTTAGTGATTAAAAAGCACCAGATTCTGTAAACCTAGAACTGTTCTAAAATAAAAAGATTAATTTGAACAAAGAAACTTTGGGCAATAGTACAATTAGAGGAATTTTTCTTTGTTAGTGATACATAAAATAATATTTTTGCAATTGATGTCTTAGATTCAATGAAATGTGCTTGGTTTTGAGTCATTTTGCTACAAAATATGAAAATAATAAATTCCTTCAACAAGAGAGTGATTTTTTAAATTTTATTTTATGTTAATGTTTTAAGAAAAGATTATCTTTTTTTTTACTTTTGCACAAAATAGAAAATGAAACAAATTATCTTAACAGAAAAGCTATGTAAAGTAAATAAACTATTCTCTGGTACAGTAATAAATATGTAATGTTTTGTGTTTTATGTATCTCTATACTAAGAAGTCACATTGCATATTTCTGTTTACCATAAAGGAGGTAAAACTGATGATGATATCTTGAGTTAAATTTTGAGAATTTTCCTAGATTAGTAAAGGATATATTTCTTGAACAGACTCACTAGCCTTTGAGATGTAAATGAATAGGACCTTTGATAATCACCAGTTTTCTAAATATAAAATTTGCTCTTCATAGATTTCAATGTATGACATTATTTATGTGATAAGTTTTCAAAAATACACCTATTTCCATCTCTATAGCAGTTGATTCAGGATTTCGAATGGCATATAATTTGTAATATTGAAAAAATTCTGCATCAAAATCAAACAGAAAAGAGCATGATTTTTGTCATGATATAGAAAAATAAAATTCTGCGTGTTCAAAGCTTTTTCTGGTTTTAACCAGAAAATCTGTGTTCAATGCCTATGTTTCATCTTTACTCAAAATTTGGCTTATGTAACTGAAGGCTGCTCTGCTTCCTAGGGATGCTTGCTCTGCAAAACGGTGTTTGGGGAACTGATGAGTGATGAAATGTACTTAGAATCATCTTTAGGCCAAAAATTTTAATTATAGTTCTTTTTAAATCCTCTTTTCATCCATTCAGCAAATATTTATTGTCTACTGTAAGCTATGCACTCTTCTGTTAAAATCACTTAACAAAGGCAACTAAATAAATCAATATTTATATTAGGGTTAAAAGTACCAAACCTTAAACAAAGCTGCTAATTTAGTTATTATTAAGACAAGCTGTGACCAATATATTTGACATCTGTACACAAAGATAAAACAGTTCATTGTCCTTCCAGGGAGAGCTGACAAAGTGATCAAATTTTCACCAAATTAAAAATATTTATCCAGTTGTTTCCTAGATTTCCTGAAATACCCACCATTACATTCATTTTTGTTATTAAGGAAGGGTTTTCTAAACAGTGGCCCATGGAAAACTGTGCCTCACAAAACCTAGAGGATTCACCACCAGTAGATCTGCACTGTAAGAAATACTGAAAGAAATTCTTCAGGCTGAAGAAAATTTTTCTGATTGAAATCACAGAACTGCAGGAAGGAATGAAAAGCACCACAAGATTAAATAAATAGGTAAATATGAATGAATGTTAATTTTTTGGAAATAGTAATTGTAATAATATGTAATTGGACTAAATAAAATACATAAAAGTAAAACATATGAGAGTAACAGCACAAATGGCAGAAAAGGGATACATAGATTTAATGAATCTTTAATTTTTTGGATTGTTGAGAAGAGGTAAAAGTATTAATTTAAGCTACACTATTATAAGTCAAGATAAATACTAAATCCTAGGATAATGGCTAAATTAATTAAAATAAAATAATTATATAAATTTATATATATAATCTAATAGAGGAGAAAAATGGATTCATAAAAAATACTTAATCCAAAAGAAAATCAGAAGGGAAAGCATATCTCAAGGGTACCCACCAAATGAATAATAGCAATTATTATTAATAGAGAGATAAGATACAGAGTTGAAAAGCTAATAGAGGAGAAAACTAGAATAACTAAAAATGATTTAAAGTAAAGCAAGAAAGGAGAAATTGAGGAACAAGAAAGATGGGTCAAAAAAAAAATAGAGTCAAGAAGGTGAACATAAATACAACTATCTCAACAATTATATTAAATGTAAATGGACTTACGAAAAACAAATCAAATTCAAAAATTGTCGGATTGAAAGAAAAAGGAAAACTCAACTATATGCTGCTTACAAGTAGCACTTGCAGATTGACACAGAAAATAAAAGGATAGAAAAAGATATGCCTTGCAAACAATTACCAAAAGAAAACTGTGTAGCTATATTGCTATAAGACAAAGCAGACTTCTAGTGAAGAAGAGTTATCAGAGATAAAGAGGAATATTATTATTTCCTAATTTTAAAAGGGTCAATCAATGATATAAAAATCCTAAATTTGTATGTGCATAAAAAAATAGCTTCAAAATAAAAGAAGAGATAGACAAATTGGAAACCATGGTAGGAGATTTTCACATACTTCTCTAACCAACTGATAGAACAAGCAGCCAAAATACCAGTAAGGATATAGAGGACTAGAATAAGATTAACCAACTTGACCTAATATATAAAACAATACACCAACAACTGCAAAATATTCATTGTTTTCAATTGCAAAAGAAATATTTACCAAAATAGACCATAAGCTGAATCATAAAGCAAGCCAACAAATTCCAAAAGACTAAAATTATACTGAGCATATTTTCTAACTACAATGGAATTAAACTGGAAATCAATAACAGAAGGAGGACTAGAAAATCCCTTACCGTTTGTAAACAAAGCCATATACTTCTGCATGATCCATGGGTCAAACATCACAATGAAATTTAGAAAATATTTTGAATAGTAATAAAAATACAATATGCTAATCCTTGTGGGATGTAACTTAGAGGAAAAATCATAGCTGCAAATGCATATATTAGGAAAGAAGAAATGGTGAAAAAGTTATCTAAACTTCTATCAAATGATAGAAGTGAAAGAATAGCAAATTAAACTAAAGAAATTAGGAGCAACCAAATAATAATGATAAAAGTAGAAATCAGTTAATAGAAAGCAAATTTACAATAGAGGATATCAATAAAGCTGAAAATTGATACTTTGAAAAAAATAATGGCATTGATTTTAAAAAAAGTTTGTACCTAGAAGAGATAAGCTTTGTCAGGGATCATAACTGAGATCAAGGAAGTCCTGGAACATGAAACTCTGTCCAGGGCGGTCAACATAAAAACAAGTACACGTGGTTAAGCAGCTCAGCAATGTCTTGTCCAGCATCTTAGTGATTCTCTTGCCACTTCCTTCATGGGCACAAAATGGCTGCCACAGCTCTAGAATTTAGTGCAACCGCCACTGCTACTATTACTAATGTCACTTTTTTGTCAGTAATGCGTTTTTGCAATCCTTGACACTTCCAAAAGCCAGAAACTTGTGCATCGATGTTGCCCGCAAAATACAGAGGCTCCTTCCTTAAGTAACTTATTTCTGAATTGCAATCCCCTGACATGAGTCACTATTGGAGCTTGTCCCTTCAGCTGCTAAGGAGGTTTGCTGAGGCAAGTTACCTGTGTTCTATTTTGGGCAGCCAGGACTAGTCTGAAAATTATTCTGTCATAGAGAAGTGTTTTCAAAGTTGCCAAGCAGCATGAAGCTTAACAATTGTCCAGTGTAAATGGTCTTCTATAAATACATCTCCTCCAAGGATCAAATAAAAGGATATTTTTACAGGTATAATTAAAGGCAGTAATTCTAGAGAAACATCATTATCATTTCACTTTA
The DNA here is from genome assembly GCF_015220235.1 of Choloepus didactylus. Lineage (NCBI taxonomy): Eukaryota > Metazoa > Chordata > Mammalia > Pilosa > Megalonychidae > Choloepus > Choloepus didactylus. The sequence goes on from NC_051308.1 coordinate 24,915,838, forward strand.
TTAATGATACACATAATTGAAAATTTGGGTAAAAGTCCTTTGTGACAAAATTATTGTGTTTTTTTAAGGGATCAAATATTGTTTTAAAACACCCAGAAGTTTAATGAAATTTATGTATTTTAATGGAAGCTATTACCTTTGTGGTTTAATTATATGCTTCATATTCCTGAAGAATTTTATTTCCTGACATGGTAACTGGTAAGTATTCCCTCATGCTATTGCTCCAGAGGTTTTCAAAGGATATGATTGGAAGTACTCTTTAATGGCAGGGCTACTGAATTTGGCTAAACCAGCATCCATTCTCCCATCACTTTCTCTCTTGTCTGTCACTGCACAGAGGAAGAGAAAACTCAATATTTACTTTCCTAGCTACCTGAAGAGTGGCAATAGGACAATGTTTTGATTAATGAGATATAAACTGCTAGGATATTTTTGCTTTCCAGATAAAAGTTTAGGCATTACTGCTGCTGACCCTTCCCTCTTTGAATATGTAACAGGGCAACAACTGTGTCTTTGAGGGTCACGTGGGCTGTGGCAGTGAATTACCGATCAAACCATTTCTGCAGTAGTGGAAATTTGGCCTCAAGTTTAGTTCTGGAAGCTTAGTCTCAACTCTAGTTTTCCAACATTCCCAACAATATGGTGAGCTAGCAAATGTTATTTGAATAAACATTTTCTGATTAAAGAGCCGGAGTCAGTCACCTTTGCTTCCATCTAAAAATCCTGGTGATTCAATATGCAACATAATCATTCACAGCAAAATTTTACTGGACACTTACAATGTACATGACCTGGTGCTAGACTCATTCAGAAATTAACGAGATGTAGTTCTTAGCCCATAGGTGCATTCAGCTGCAAGCAGTTATCAATTTATTGCCTCTCAGCTGAAAATCTTTGCCTTGCTTTTTTTTTTTAGTTCAGTTTTCTGAGATATATTTACATACCATACAATCATCCATGGTGTACAATCAACTGTTCACAGTACCATCTTATAGTTGTGCATTCATCACCCCAATCTATTTTTGAACATTTTCCTTACCCTAGAAAGAGTCAGAATCAGAATACAAAATAAAAATAGAAGTAAAAAAAGAACAACCGAATCACCCCCCCCACCCCACCCTATTTTCCATTTAGGTTTTGTCCCCATTTTTATATTCATCCATCTATACACTAGATAAAGGAAGTGTGATCCACAAGGTTTTCACAATCACACTGTCACCCCTTGTAATCTACATTGTTATACAATCATCTTCAAGAGTCAAGGCTACTGGATTGGAGTTTGGTAGTTTCAGGTATTCACTTCTAGCTATTCCAATATATTAAAACCTAAAACATGTTCTCTATATAGTGCATAAGAATGTCCACCAGAGTGACCTCTTGACTCCATTTGAAATCTCGCAGCCACTGAAGCTTTATTTCATTTCATTCCACAACCCCCTTTTGGTCAAGAAGATGTTTGCAATCCCACGATGCCGGGTCCAGATTCATCCCTGGGAGTCATATCCTGCATTGCCAGGGGGATTTACACCCCTGGGAGTCAGGTCCCACATAGAGGGGAGGGCAGCGAGATCACCCACCAAGACGGCTTAGTTAGAGAGAGAGGGCCACATTTTGCCTTGCTTTTTGATAATGAAGCTGGACTCTATATAAACATTTCTCCTTTGCCCACTGGCCCAGTGTCCAGTTTTGTTACTAGAGGGCAGTGGAAAGATTTTGGAAGAGAAAGGGGCTTCTGTTTCTTGGTTCCGATGTGCTTTTTCCTGTTTATCTTGCAGCAGAGGACATGCAAGTGGGAGACCAGTGGTGCCACCCTTTTGCAAGTTTTGTGGGCACCCTGATGGGAACCTCCCTACTTGCCATCCCCAGTCCAAGGCCTCGCTGCTTGCCAGTCCTGCTGGCTCGCAGCTTCTGTCCATCAGACCCAAGTTTCCAGTGGGTGGAGTCATGCACCTCAGACTGGCCTGGGGAAACCCGGAGAACTTCACAACTCTCAGACAAGGTTTAAATCTCAGCCTTGCAAGTGGGCACTTCCTCCAAGTGTGTTCCTCCCTTGGAGACTTCCCTTTAGTCCCAATGGTAATACCCCCTCCCTAAATTTACCATTCTCATATTCTTTAGAGTTCTCTTTAAGCCCTCTTGGTAATCACCTTTGACCAGTTAATGACTCATCCTATTAAATTATCCCTGTTCAAATTACTGGTGTGTTTCTGCTTCCTGGCTACGCCCTGACTGCTACACTTTCTTATCAGGATTAGCATTCTGGATTTGACTTTTCTGGCTGGCATAAAGTGTAACAGATCTCTGAGTTATTTTTTTTAAGATTACATAAGATATTGGTATTAGGTTATGGTATGACTCATATGCCCAGAAGTTGTACAATTGAATGTAAAACATAAGCTGCATATTTTGCATTGCATATTTTTTATAATTTTGTTGTTACGTATTTTTATTGAATGTTCTCAATACATTTTTGAACTCATCTTGAAACCAAGTAATGTGAATCCTGCAATCTTGTTTTTAAAGTTATTTTGGCTATTTTAGGTCTTTCAGCAATGCATGTTTAATTACTCTAAGCTTTGGTCACCTTTTACTTAAAATCAAAGTGATAATTGCTATTTTGTAATAAATCAATTAACAGTGAATTTAAAATTATCTAGCACAATAGAAGGTTCAGATAAAATATTGGTTTCCATCCCTTTGTTTTTTTCTTTCTCTTTCCTTCTCTCCCTGAAAACCTAACAGATTTGTATATGAGAAAAACAGCCTTTCTTTTTTGCAGGTTTCCCTGAGTTACAGAAAATATAAGACAACCAAAATAAACAGAAAAGGAGAAAGTTCTATAAATTTTCACTGTTTTCACACTAGTTCTTTTTAAAACCTTTTTATTTTAGGATTTCATAACTCAGATCAACAATTTCTTATTTGACCCATTTTGTGGCCAAATTTTCAATGGGTGCTTATGTCCATTTGCCTTCTCAAAAATGTTAGCTAACTCCAATGCCATGAGGGAATTAGGGTTCACAAACCTGGCTGAGCATCCAAACCACCTAGAGAGGGTTTTTCAAATATGTCTGGGCTTTATTAACTATGGTAATGGAATGTTGGTGAGAAACTGGTATTGCCCCATGGAGCAGACCAATAAGTACCAGAAAGGAAAGGCAGATTTTGAAAAGCCTCCTAAAGTAGTGTGCCTTCTACCTTTAAATCAACTTTGAAAATAGTTATGCAATATACTAAATCCACCCTAGACCAATGCGACCTTTTTTGAAGCTGGCATAAATAGCAAGCTTTCATGCCCTGAGGCCCTTCCCCTGGCTCCCTGTGAGAGCTTGTCTGTCACTGTTTCCATCTGCGGAGGCCCGTGGGGACAGTCAGCACAACGCTCTGCCTTCTGTCCTTCAGTCGTCCTTGAATTTGCTCATGTTGTTCGTTCTCCCTGAGATGTCTACCTCCCTACTCCATTACTGTCTGCCAAATTATTTCCTTTAATAACGTGACTTAAATAGGACTTCCTCCCTAGGAACAATTATGACCATATATACTCCGGACTTTGAAATCTAATGGAGTTTGCCCTTTAGGGTTTCGGAACTGTCTTGGACTGGTGACCCCTGATTTCCTTCCAACCTCTCCCTATGGAAGTGGGAACATTTATCCTATGACTGTCAATCCTTTGTATATTAGAAGCAAATAACTGGTTCTAAGTTTCACCTGTCCACAGCTGGAGAACAGACCACACCTGTAACTGATTTTGATGAGACTTTGTACTTAATATTGTTACTGAAATGATTTAAGGCTTTTGGGATATTGTGATGGAATGAATGTATTTTGCATATGGAAATAACATGTCTTTTGGGATCTAGAGAGTGGAAGATGGTAGTTTGAAGCTGACTGGACCCCAGAAGCTCATGTTCTTAAAACTAATCCATTCCTTTGGGTGTAAGCCTATTACGGGAGGGACATTTTGATCAGGTTATTTCAATTGAGGCATGTCCCAGGTGGGTCTTAAATCCTCTTACTTTATAAGAGGATGAAATTCAGAGAAGAACATGAGAGAAAGACACAGAAGCTAAGAGAGAAAGCCACGGAAGAAAAAAAGCTGAAAGCAACAATGCCTGGACAAGAAGGGAGAAAACAGCAGATGCCTCCATGTGCCTTGCCATCTGGCAGAGGAGTCCAGGTAACGACTTGTTGATACCTTGATCTGGTCATTTTCATGGCCTCAGAACTGTAAGCTTGTAAGCCAGCCCATTCCTGGTATATTCCATTTTGGCAGCCAAGCCGTCTCAAACACCTGCCCTATAAGAAATGCTAAAGTAGTTCTTCAGGTTGAAAGGAAAGGACACTAGACAGTCACTAAAAGCCACATGAAGAAATAAAGATCTCTAGTATAGGAAACTACATGGGTAAATAAACAATTAACTTACAGAAAGCTTAGCTGTTGCAATCCCCACTTCTGTAGCTGATTACAAGGCTTAGTTTGTAATCACAGCTGCCATAAATCATTCATTAAATTTTCTCCATACATTTTGCCAGCAAATGGTCTGGATGGGGATTTTCACCTGGTTGGTGACCCAAAACTTAATTCCTGAAGGATCTGAGTCTTGTCTTTATATGGTTGTGATAAGAGCAGCCTCCAAAATCCAAAGAGGCCCACAAAATATTGTTTCTCCTTCTTGGTGCTGGGTGGTGCAAAGTGCAGCAAATTGTCTTTTACTTTAGAAATGATATTTTAACATTATTCAGACCACTGGACCCCTCATAACTTTGCTAATATTGCAGTCACATTAATTTCCCCAGGGTTTGTCTCCCCACTTCCAGTATTCCTAAGTATTACCAAGGCGTCAAGGTACTTGCTACTTTTCTCCAGTAAAGTCCAGTTAGCATTATGTCATCGATGTAATGGATCCACACTGATCACCAAGATGATCAAGTGCCCTTCTATCTATATTACGTCCCAGAGCAGGAGAACTCACATAACTCTGGAACAATGTAGAAAAAGAATACTATTAAATCTGCAATGCACATGTAAACTGCTTCTGATTTTCCTTAGTGATAGGAAGAGAAAAGGAAATATTCACTAGACTAATAAAAAGGACAGTAGCTAAATCCTGTGCTGACTTGTTCTAAAAGAGGCATATAGAATCACAGCTGCAGTTGCCATCACTGCCTGATTAAGTTTGCAGATACCTACTGTCATTCTCCATGACCCATCTGACATTTACATAGGCCAAAAAGACAAGTAAAATGAGCAACAGTAGGAATCATCAACTCTGCATCTCTCCAGTGTTTGACGGCGTTAATCTCTCCAATTTTCCCCATGGATGTGGGATTGCTTTGGGTTTATTATGAAGGAGAGGGTAGTTTCAGAGTCCTCGAATCCTTACTCTTAGGTTCAGGGAACCAATAGGGAAATTCTACCAGTTGCTAAGTGTGTCTATTCCCATTATGCATTCTGCAGCTGGAGATGATAGTAGGGAATGAGGGAAGTGGCAGGGATCAGGTGGCTGTGCTGAGAAAAGATGCAACCAATTAACACAGCAGACACAATGGGACAGAATAGGGAATTGGAGAGAATTCCATCTGTGGGGACCTGTAGTGATGGATAATTGGTCAAGCATCTCTAGAAATGAAATTGATGGGTATCCTATTAAGAAAAATAATTCCAGATATAGTTGTTGCTATAGCCAGGATTTGGGGTCTCTTATCTAGTTATGAGGCCTAAGGCAGTAATTGACTCAGAGCCTCTGAACTGCAGGAGAGAGTAGAGCCCTTTGGGGAATGTCCCTGTGATGTGGTCCCAGATGTGTGCCAGGAATCCTCTTCCTCAGTTTTCCCTGTACAGAGCTGTAGACATTTGCCAGTGTGACCATACTCTGGAAAAAGGGAAATAAACACACTTTCTGGGGACTTTTATATACTGGTTCTGAACTTAAGCTGATTCCCAAAGATCTGAAGTGCTACCTGGTCCATCAGTCAGTTTGGGGAGGTTTTTGGAAGTCAAGCAATAGAAGGTGTCTTGGCCCAGATTCAACAGTTCATTCAGTGGAACCACGTGCTTTACTCATCCTGTGCTTGTTTCTCCAGTTTCAGAATGTATAACAGGAATAGACATATTTAGCAACTTGCAGAATTCATTGGCATAGTGTACTCGCTAGGGATTTGGGATTTAAAGAGCTCTTCAAGGATGCTGGTGCCTCGCTTGCCAATGCATTTTTTAATGCTTTGGTGAAGGGAGTAAGCTCTGATTCCTCCCAGCATGCGTGAGGAGAGATGGCTAGGGAGATCACATAGAGTAGAGCAATTCCAACGTTCCTTTCCCTTATGAGCTCTGACTCCTTCTTCAACAATATGCCAAAGAAATTCCAGCATTTTGACTTCGTTAACAGTAGGCCATTATGGGGTCCAGACCATTAACATTACTTCCCAGTGGTTGAGTCAACACTTTAAATCCCAAATCCTTAGTGAGGGCATCCATGCCAATGAATTCAGCCCAGTCAAAACTTTTGTATTCTCCCCTTGATCTGCCACCCTTGGCAACCCCTCTGACATGTGCTGTCCAGGCTTTTGACAACACAGATTCACAGATTCTGTAGAATTTCAGTGTAGAGTCCCCCTCCTCCCAGGACAGTCCTCTTAACTTTCTGTCCTTGTTATTTTAAGATACATCTTTATATCAAACTCTTATTATGGGCTTCTACCAATACATATTGGCAAGGTCAAGCATTTCTTTCATTCTATAGACTATCTTCTCTCAGAGCAAAGAGTGCATCTGGAGGGACAAACAGAAGTTATCAGCCCATAAAGCTAGGTGTTTTCCTAAAGTACTTTAAAAAGTCCTCTTTCCCAGGATGACAAAGATCCACAAAGAATGCCCCAAACCTTAAAAAATTTTTAAATATGAACCCAGTCAGCAGAATTTCGGGGAATTTGTGGCATGAAGAAAGGGTGCAGGCTGCCCAGAGTCTCAGCCACTTTGGGTTGGCCCCTTTCTCTGGACACTAGTCCTACATTTCCAGAGAAATCATATTTAACTAAGGAATTGAGACTTAAACTCCCAGCCAAGATGGAGTAGGCGAGACCAGATTTATCTCCCCCCACCTTCCCCGTGCACACACACTTTAAACAATTAAAAAAAAAAAAAACCATAAAAACTATCTCAAACAAGTTGATATATGCAACAGGATGAACTCAGTTATGCTGGGAGAAAGGCACCAGACAAAAAAAGAGTACATATTATATGATTCTACTTTTATAAAATTCTAAAAAATGCAAACCGATCTACAGTAACAGAAAGGAGATCAGTGGTTTCCTGGAAACAAGGGGTAGTGGGGAAGGAAGGAATGGATTATAAAGGGGCATGAAAAATCTTTGGGGGTGATGGATATGAGCATTAACCTTAATTGTGGTGATAGTTTCATGGGTGTATTCACTGTGTCAAAACTCATAAAATTACACATTTTAAATGTATGCAGTTTCTTGTTCCAACAAGTATACCTCAAAAAGATGTTTAAAAGGATTTAGATGAAAGATGAAGCCATCTAGAAGTCTGTGCACCCTGGAATTATCAATGTGAACTATCTATTAAACAACTCATTTCAGGAATATTATCGTTGTAATGAGAAATTCTGGTAGGCTAGAAGAATTGCATATAATGGAATAAAAAAAAATAAGGTTACTAATTTATAGGAAACTAGAATTTAATATGTTTAAGTCATATTTATTCAGTTTCCTTCTTGACAATAATCTTAAATTCCAAATTTAAAATGTCATCTGAATGAAAGATTAAATAAAAATCAATTGCAAAATTATCAGGGAAGTTAGAAGTTCTTGGAGGTAAATAACAATAAGGTATAATAAGCAAAAGGAAAAAAACTCTACAAAACTTAAGTTTCATAAGAATTTTAGCTTTTCAGAAGGATTCTCATTAAAGTACATTATAAAGGCAAACTTTACTTGAAAATTAAAAAAATTTTCTTGACAAATTTTTACAGTGGAATTGAAAGTCATCTAACTTATGTACAAAATATATTAAGAAATGCTATGCAGCCATTACAATCATATTTTCAGAAAACAATTAATGACATGGATAAGTATTCATGCCATAATATTAAGTGAGTGGGGAATACAGGATGGCCCCAATTTTGGAAAAATTATATATCTATATTGAGTATAGAGATATGTTAAATTATCATTTTCATATTTTCTCAAACGTTTTATTGTCTTTATAACCAGAAGGATTCCATAACATCTTAATATGCTTGGGTATATAATACTATTTTCTTTAAGCCAGACATATACGACATATGTCTAGCTGTAAAATAGATCAGATTACATTTTCCCACTAATGCCTGCAAGTCCTGTAAAGCAACGACCTTGTCTCTATTTACTGCCCTCCAGTCACTCCGGTGCTCAGTACACACTGAAAGAGTGCGTTGGAAAGAGGCCTATTTTTTACATAGTGTGAAATGACAAAACAATTCCTTGCACTAGAAGGCACTCAAAAGACGTTGACTCTTAAAGAACTTGGTTTTAGATGTCAGCTGCGTTTGCTTACCAGACACAAGAAGCCCTGCAGCATTCATGCCATTTTCTCATGTAACCACCAGATGGCAGTGCTTGCCTGGTTATAACTATGCCATTGCTCTACTTTGGAAATTTTAACTATTAAATGACCATACAACGTGAAAGCTGAACCTTATTGTAAACGTGGACTATAAATAATAGTACAATTATAAAAACGTTCCTTCATGAATTTTAACAAATGTACCACAGTAATGCAAGGTGTTAATAATAGGATGATATATGGAAGCTCTGTATTTTATGCATGAGTTTTCTGTAAACCCACAACTTCTGTAAAAAAAAAATGAATGAATCAATGAATTAATAAATTTAAAGAATTTTAAAACTTAAAAAAAAGAACCTGTTTTATAACCTTAGAGAATATCTTTAGGGAATATTTATTTGCTTTTGACATATAATTTCATCTGGAGGCTAATGAAAATTCCCTACCAGAAACAAATATAAGGTGATCCATTAACTTGTAGATGAACCGTGTGACAGAGGCAGACATGCAAAATTACATATACAACGATCTCATCTGTGTACTAGTCCCTTCTTTCCTTTATCTATAACCATCTGTCTATCTAAACCAAGTATCTTTTGATAATTTGATGAAACACATGATTAAATGTATTTACAATCACACTGCTCCTTCCTCGTGATATGAGTCTTTAGGAAACAAGTTACTCGCTCACAGGAGGGCAGGAAAGAATGGATGAAATCCTAAAGGTGATGTTCAGGTCTCAGCATCAGTCTGTCAAAGTGGGGAATCTCATGTTTAGCATAGCCAAGGTCTGGCATACATTGTCTGCTATACATTGTCTACTACCCCCAAAGCACTATACCCCTTGGGAGCTTTGTTAAAATCCTTTATGGTTAGAGTGAAATAGTGACACATCCCAAAGTAATTTGGGCAGAGAATAAAAATATACTTGCAGCGCCCCCTGAGGAGCTGGGGAAAGGGTGAAGTATTGGACTTCCTCACCTGGACTGATGTTGATGTTGTCACAAACACTAGGACTGGTGGTTTGATGTGCCGAGCCCTCTGTCATGGGACTTGCCCTTATGAAGCTCATTACTGCAAAGGAGAGGCTAAACGTGCATATAATTGTACCTGAGATTCTCCTCCTGAGTACCTATTTGTTGCTCAGATGTGGCCCTCTCTCTCTCTCTAATTAAGCCACCTCGGCGGGTGAACTCACTGCCCTCCCCCCTACATGGGACCTGACTCCCAGGGGTGTAAATCTCCCTGGAAACACAGGATATGACTCCTGGGGATGAATCTGTACCTGGCTTCGGGGATTGAGAACATCTTCTGGACCAAAAGGGGGATGCAAAATGAAATGAAATAAGGCTTCAGTGGCTGTGAGATTTCAAATGGAGTCGAGAGGTCACTCTGGTGGACATTATTACGCACTATATAGATAACACTTTTTAGGTTTTAATATATTGGAATAGTTAGAAGTAAATACCTGAATCTACCAAACTCCAACCCAGTAGTCTGGACTCCTGAAGACAGTTGTATAACAATGTAGATTACAAGGGGTGACAGTGTGATTGTGAAAACCTTGTGGGTCACACCACCTTTTTCCAGGCTATGGATAGATGAGTAGAAAAACAGGTACAAAACCTAAATGAAAAATAGGGTGGGATGGAGGGAGATGATTTGAGTGTTCTTTTTTACTTTTACTTTTTATTCTTATTCTGATTCTTTCTGATGTAAGGAAAATGTTCAGAAATAGATAGGGGTGACGAATGCACAACTATACGATGGTACTGTGAACGGGTTATTGTACACCACGGATGATTGTATGTTATGTGAACATATTTCAGTAAAACTGAATTTAATTCAAAAAAATCCTTTATGTCCTAAAAGAGGCTCAGGGTCAGAATGCTGAAAAAGGGTCATAAAGGTTTGGAGGGAGAGGCAGGGCTCTGGTTTTCATTAGCTGGTATTCCCCCTGTAACAGTGCATCAGTGTTGGCCTCTTGGAGAGCTGGGTGTCTACCTTGGTTCTGACTATATCACTGGCCCCTGACTCAGCCCCTGGCAAATCATAGGTGCCAAATATGACTGGAGTAGTGAACTCGGGATGCAAGATCTGACTGGCTTGAGAAGACTATTTGAAAATGGGACCTGCCTAGAATAGCCCAGATATGAGGTCATCATAAACTTGCTGCTAAATGACTTCCAGCCACTTCTGGCTCTTTAAACCTGATTGCTTCCCACAGCAGCCCTCAACCAGGACAGGCCTTGTCCCAGGTGTTTCCCCAGAATCACCATCCTGCTCTGACTTCTCTTGCTTATTTTGACCTCCCTGATGCTCCCACTGGGCACTTCTCTGCTCTAAGTCTTGGGGGTTACCTCTGATCCTCCCAGATAGTCTTTTGGGTCTCCCTTCTCCGGCTGATGTGCCCTTGCCCTGCTCTGGTTCTGGGCACCTCTTTCTTGCAGGCTCAGCTGCAGCTCGGTTAAAAGGCACCCCGTGCTCTGAAACTGCACACCCCACCCCTTCCAATGGCTCCACCAGGAACAGGGGATTCAGACGCCTACAAATTTGCAAGGAAGAAAAGAGGTCTCACTCCATCTTAGCTAGAAAATAATCCTCTATTCCTGACCAATTAGGGGAAAATGGCATGCCTTATTATTCCTGCTTCTTGGAGTAAGAACACTCGATGGAAAAAAACAAACATAAAACGCCGATATTCTGAGGCAAATTACAAATAAGAATTTAACAAAGTGACCGTATATCTATGCCTTTATTTTAGCTTTATGACTCTATGATTTAAAAAGAATATATGGAACTTAATGTAAAGCTAACTCTGCTTTCTGAGGATGGCTAGAATGAGAAAGTTCTATTACTTGTTCAAAATGCTTTTTAACCCAAAATGGACCTCAGAAGCCACCTTGTCAAATCCTCTCATTTTACAGATGAGGCGACTGAGGCCAAGAGAAACAATGTGTTTTTTCCCACTGTTGCTCATGGTTGCCAATCCGTTCGCCCACCTTGGAAGACTGGACCATATCTTATTCATCTCAGTGGCTCCAGATTCCAGGTGAGTGCCTTTTAAACAGTAGGTGCTCAATAAATCTAGTTGAGCAGAACTGAACTATACTTGACACTTTTAATAATGTTTTCAGATTTCCTTACTGCTAGTTTACTTCTAGTTCCCCTTTGGTTCTGAGTTAACCATGTCAAAATAAAGTTTCTTGAGCCCAGTGATTTGAAATAAACAGGTCCCCTTTTCTGACACTGAGCAGAGAGGAATTACACTGACAGTTCTGATTAGCTTTCTGTTTCCTCCCTGAGAAGCAGGACTCTAAAATAATCTTGGCTGGGCTTGGAGCAGCCCAGACTCTAATATTATTTGCCAATTTAATTGAAGGCATGAAGTCAGTTCTGCTGCCCAACCCAGACACAAGCACAGACTTCAGAGTGCCCTTATCCATCACCAGGATGGCTGAACTCAGAGGGTCTCCGAGGCTTGCTTTTCCTCTTGGTCAGGACCTTGGACTGTTCCAAATATGAGATTTAGGAATATTAAAAGAGCTTCGTGTCACTATTAGAAGGTAGGTCTTTATGAATATTCAATTCTATGGAATTAAAGCTTAATGATAGGACTTAATTTACAAAACAATAATTACATGCACAAATAAAGCTTGATGCGGCTGTATCTTAATGATGTTGTTTCTTTAGAACAATTAGTTTTAACCTAAGATGGCCTCAAAAAAATTTTTTTTCAGAGAAATGAGCATGCTTGGTGGATTTTAACCCTTCTCTGCTGATGCTCTAAAAGACCTGTTCTTCTGGAAAAAGAACAGAAGTAAATTATATCAGCATACTGTACAATATAGAATTTTACTTCCCACATTGCATGATAATTCTGAAAGCTGCTATTATCAAATTTTGCTAGAGTAACTACAAAAAAAGTATGGACTCAATATTGGCCTTTCGCAATTCCTAATGCTCAGATGTAAAAATCAGAGGTTTGTGTTCTCATCTTAATTGTCTGCTTTGTACAAGTAGTGTTATATTGTATAATATATAGAAATATCAGCTTACTCTTTTAGGAAAATTAGAATTTACATGATCAAATCTCAAAAAAAGAAAACAAATGACTGTCTTTGTCAACTGAGGTTTTTTTATCTGAACCAAAGGACCCAGGAAGTTATTTGAATGACTAGTTTCTTATTTCTCCCAAGGATGGCCCATAACTGGAACCACGCTAGGTGCTGTGGAGCCTTCGTGCATTAGGGCTTCTGTCCTGGAACCCTTGGTGGGAAAGCCGAGTAGATGGGCCTCATCAAGTCAGGAATAAAAATGACTTGCAATTTAAACTAAAAGTTTTATGGCTCTATTTCAAGGGCGAGGGAGGCTTATCTGTAGGTTTTCTTGATGACAATTTTAGGGTTCTTCTCTAGCGGACATATGATATGCTAGAGCTTATAGGGTGCTGCTCATGCAGTCTCCAGATTGTCTGTGCTTCTTCTCAAGGCTCACAGTCATTAACCAACCTAGCACTAAGGTCCTTAATTCTCAACACAAAATGAAAGCATATAAGGAGACTCAGCAAGGGAGTTGTTATTAATTCACCATGAAATTGAAATTCACATTGATTTAACATGACAGTGGGTAGATTTTTAAGTTTTTCTTCCTAATGAAAAGTGCACCTTGGCTTGGCAGAAACCAGAGAAATAACATTTGGAGATGAAGTGCAAATTATTTTCTTAGTACTAAGGCAAAACCAGACATATTATTTTAGTTGTATAGTTCACTAACTAACAAGTGAATATTGAAAATTGTTCTGTTTTTTATCAGAATAGAGCTCTAATTTTTTAACTCCTATATTGAGATATAAATCACAAAGCATACAATTCACCAATTTAAATTGTACCTGATTTTTAGTATATTCACAGAGTTTTACAACCATCACCATGATCAAATATAGAACATTTTTATCACCTGAAAAAGAAACTCTGTACCCATATGCAGTCATTACCCATTTCTCCTCAGCCTATCCCCCGCTCCAAAACACTGGCAACCATGCATCTACTTTCTATTTCTATAGATTTACATATTCTAGACATTTCTTGTGAATGGAATCCTACATTATGAGGGCTTTGGTGATTGGCTTCTTTCTCTCAGCATAATGTTTTCAAGGTCAATCCAAGTTGCAGCATCCATCAGTACTTCACTCCTTTTTATGACTAAATAATATTCTGTTGTATGGGCACACCACCTTTCATTTATCTATTCATCATGGATGGACATTTGGGTTGGTTCCACTTTTTGGCTATTATGAATAGTGCTGCTATGAATATTCATGTACAAGTTTATATGTGGACATAGGTTTTCATTTCTCTTGGGTATATATGTAGGGGTGGAATTGCTGGGTCATAAGGTATCTCCATGTTTTACATTTTGAGGTACCACAAAACTGTTTTCCAAAGAGGTAGAGCCCTCATGTTTTAAAAGCCAAATTGTCTACAAAACAGAAAGCCTCCATGACATACTTCCAGGAGAGCCATTCTACACCTACTTCAGCCTATCCAAATGCATCTCATGATGATTAATCTTATATATCCTTACCATTCCTGAAATTCCTATTTCTTATGCAAAAAAGAAAAGCTGACACTTTCCTCCCTTTTACATTTAAAAAACTCTTCACATAAAATCAATGCCAAGTTAAAACTTAAATATATTCCTCTTTTAATTGAAGGCACTCAGAAAATGACCCCTAGGAATTTCAGCAGATTGTCCTTTGAATGTTAAAACAAAGTCAAAATGCTTCTAAATGTCTCTCCGGCAGTAGATTACTTGAGGGCCTTTGTGGATGCCAAGCCTTGGGATTACCATGTCTGGTAAATAAAGCTGGTGGTGGACCATTTCTTTCCCTGATACCTCCTTCTTAATTTCTCAGTTTTCCAGCACTACTTTAATCTATCTTTTCAAAATATCTGTGGAGTTCAGATTTAAAATTAACTCTATTTGTAAAGAAGTTTAGCAAAATGATTTGCTCCCTAGTAAAAAGTACTTACAATTATGTCAATATGTACTTTTGCAATATTCTCCTTCATGAACAACTTATTGAAGGACAAGTTGAGTTTCTCATAAAAAGGACTAGGCATGGCTACAAATGAAATTCAAATCTGCTGTTATTTAAATATACCCTAATTTAACCAATATTCCCTGTAAAAGAATGAAAAAAGATGAGGAGTTGCTGCTTATTAGTGTCTCAAACATTAATCGTATAAACCATGTGGCCACCAGGGCCCACAGTAAAAATATTGGAAAGAAATCCCTCATATTTACTTGTTGGGAAATACTGGAATAACCAACATGAATTCAATCCTAAACCCTAGATATAAATGGAAACTTTGTTTATTCGGGTTGGTCTTTTTTAGTTTACTCTGCTTATTTGACGAATTATTTTAAAGGTAATAGGAATCTCTGCATTTAGTTTATTTGCCATCTTCTGTTGGGGAACTGAATAAAGTATATAATTTCCTTTTAGCATTGAGTGGTTTATGCTGTGAAGTTCGTGGGTTACTACATAAACCAAGGACTAAGAACATTTTGATTTGAAAAGAAACATCTGCTCTCATTAGGAAAAAAAAAAGGAAAGGCGATCAAATCTATTCTAAGAATTTGGAGTTTTATTTTCTGCAGCATCTAGGAAGCTTGATAGCCTTAGTATATGGGTGTGGGGTGATGGTTTTACATGAGATACATAAATAACATCTACTCCAATACCCTTTTTCATGGCTGATAAAGAGACAACCTCAATGAAAGAAAGGCTTTCCTGCTCTGTTCTGTGATGAGTGGCTCTAATCTCTTGTCCTTCGCATAGACGTGAAGCACATTGGGTTCCTCCATTCATCATTTTGGTTTTCAGTCTGACTTTTCATTTGGGGGAAAAAAAAAAGATACATAAAAAAGAAAAAGGCTCCCTCATTGTTTGGCTCCAGTGCTTTATGGAGCTCTCCAGATGGTGGGTATAAGTTTCCCACAGCCTGATTCACTGATCTTTGTTGGGTCCATAGAAATTTTGCTCCCAGAGGCACTTCTGAGTTCTGAAATGCAAAATGTTGGGGAGGAGAAATAAATGAAAAATAATGCTCTGGACAATGTTTGTGGTGAGTGTGTTGATGGGTAAAGAAAGCAAGTTGATCCCTGCTTTGTTCCCGGATTGAGATGTCATAGATCTCTGTTTCAAGTATCTGCCGCCTCTCTGTACCACAAACCCCCCAGCCTCACCCCGGTTACTACTCTCTAATCCTCAGGAATGTCTAGGCAGCTCAGGAGATAACTTTCATATGACTCTCCTATTCCTTATTTTATTTCTTCTTTAGATAATAAGTAAATTGAAAGGAGAATCCTCTTTATTACTCAATAGCACTCTGGAGGTAGACAGTCTATACTGAAGTCTCAGTTTCACTACTTAATAACTGAGTAACCGTTCTTTGTCTCAAGTGCCTTGTAAAATAGAGATAAAAATGATTTTGAGGATTAAGGAACAATCCAGGTAAAGCACTAGTCATAGTGCTTGTATATAATAAATAGGCAGTAATTTAGTTGTTTTTTAAAAAATTATCCACTAGATTTTAAACTCTAGGAGGCAGGCATCATCTGTGGTATATTTGCCAGTGTAGACCAGTGCCTAGCAGGGTGCCTGGTACATAGTAGGTGCTCAGTAAATGGACTGAATACGTAGTGAATACATGAATGATTAAATTTGTATCCCGAGTCACGTAGCACAAGACCATGGGCATAGTAGGAACTTAAAAGACATTTTATATTAAATTCAGTCTTCTTTCTTTCCATACCTCTGACCAAAGTTATTTTTTTCTTCAGATTCTGAACATACTTAAAGAGTAACTTTTAACTCTCTACCAGAAGTCACAAAACGCATAAAGTCAAGAATCATCCAGACATTTCTATATTAAGAAAGTTGTTATGAAGCACATTATTAAAATTGGATTTTCAAAAAAAGGATGTCCCTAACGTGGAAACTTCTACTAACATTGTAGAAAGATTACAAAGCCTAATCTTTTCAATGTAATTCAAGGAAATCATTATAAGAATATGGCCTCAGTGCTTGACTTGGAAGTAAAATGAAAACTCAGGAAATGTAAAACAAACAAAAGCCACTTGCATGATAAACTCCTAAAGGACCACAGAATTAAGAAATTAAAAAGAAGTTGAAATCTGTACTGTTTGTTCTCCTCTCAGACCATGTTGGCTTGATAACACTGTCTCTGCAGTTCACTTTGTCTCTTCAGGTGTTAAGAATGAAAATTATTGTTAACCGTGAGGTTTTTATGAATGCTAAATAGTTAGGATTACTTTTGCTTTGGAGAATCTTGGTCTAGAAACTGCACATAAAGATAATATATGAAAGCATTTACATATTTATTGCGCGGTGTTCAAATAATGACAATAAACAACTTGGGGAAATGGATTCAATTTTCTGATTTTGGATTTGAAATAGGAAGCCAAAGTGTAAAACATGCCAAAAGCTGGCTGTTTTAAGGGTTTTTTTTTTTTTAAGGGTCAGGAAGGATTCAGAAAGTCATAGTACATGCTTTTAATGGCATAGTTTTGAATTCTGAGTACTCTGAAGTTGGTGTATAAGATTTATTTGGTTAGCTGGTAAACCTACCAGCTGGCATCTGTATTCAATCCAGTTTTATTTATTGGTTTTCCTATTTTCTCTTGCATATATAATAACTCCAGTGAAGTCCTGAAGGCCTTCAGGATATTTCTCTCATAAAGGCCAAGATGTACCTTTATATACTCACACATATCAGACAAAATTAAAAAGGATGGAGAAGCAGAAATAAAAATGTAAATGGACAGCAAGTACTCTTGGTCACTGTGCCAGTTTGAATGTGTTGTGTCCCCCAAATGCCATTATCTTTGCAATCTTGTGGGGCAGACAGAATAGTGGGGATTAAGTTGGAATGTTTGGATTAGGTTGTTTGCATGGAGATGTGCCCCACCCAGATGTGGGAGGTGACTCTGGTGGGATACTCCCATGGAGGTGTGGCCCCACCCATTCGGGGTGGGCCTTGATCAGTGGAGCCATATAAATGAGCTGGCTCAAGGAGAGGAAACGGAGTGCATCTGTGAGTGACGTTTTGAAGAGGAGCAAGCTTGCTAGAGAGGAACGTCCTGGGAGAAAGCCATTTTGAAACCAGAACTTTGGAGCAGATGCCAGCCACGTGCCTTCCCAGCTAACAGAGGTTTTCCAGACGCCATTGGCCATCCTCCAGTGAAGGTACCCGATTACTGATGTGTTACTTTGGATACTTTATGGCCTTAAGACTGTAACTGTATAGCCAAATAAACCCTCTTTTTATAAAAGCCTATCCATCTCTGGTGTTTTGCATTCTGCAGCATTAGCAAACTAGAACAGTCACCAAGGATGACAGGAACTCAAGGGCAGGCCTATAGGCACCTACTGAGTAGGGAAAGTAGAGTAAATCTACAATAGGGTTGGAAATGAGAAAACCAACCCAAAGGTGACAGAAAAAAATTTTTTTTAAACCAGTGGAAATATACTACACAAACAGTGAGCCCTGAGTTAAACCATGGGCTCTAATTAATAGTACAATTATAGAAATGTGCTATCATCAATTATAACAAATGTTTCACACCAATGCAAGGTTTGGTGCTGGAATGGTATATGGAAATCCTATAATTTATGCATGATTGTTCTTTAAACCCACAATCTCTTTTAAAAAC
The DNA here is from genome assembly GCF_015220235.1 of Choloepus didactylus. Taxonomy (NCBI): domain Eukaryota; kingdom Metazoa; phylum Chordata; class Mammalia; order Pilosa; family Megalonychidae; genus Choloepus; species Choloepus didactylus. The sequence goes on from NC_051308.1 coordinate 24,934,145, forward strand.
AGGAAAAAAAAAACCAAAAAAAAAAAAAAAAAAAAAATCCCACCAAAGCCAGATATCTGCTTTCAGAGATGAGGCCCTGATGTGGACCTTTGGCTTCATTCTCATTAGCTCAGGGACTGAGCAAGACCAGTCCTGCTGGGGAGAGGTGGAGCGGGCAGAGGCCAAAGGTACCCTCAGATTCCACAAACATCTAAGTTATTTCTTGTTCTTGCAATGACTTAAAAACAGATCCTCACTCTTAAACAAATATCTTAAATCCCAAAGTAGTAGAAACGGGCTTTTGTAGTGACTTTACTCCCTTGGATCTGGGGCCATGATTGTTTTCCTCTTAGGGAGTTACTGGGTCTTATTTAGCTCTTGGTTAGCTCTACCAAATTAGAGCTGGTTCTTAACTAAATGCGGAAAGTATCTACAATGATCAGCAAATCTTTTATTTGCTTTTCTTTTGTTGTTTTTTCTTTGTTCTTTATTTGATTTATTTTGTGTTCACTTTGTCAGTTATTGCTCACATATTTGTGTGCATAGAGTTTTGAAACACAAGGTGACCTTGTAAATGCACAACCAGCTTTAGGCACGAAATATAGTTCAGATTACCCCCTGCCCGACGATCCCACAAACCACCATCAGAGGTTCTTTTTTTGTTTTTTTCTGTTAAGGCATTGTGTCTCCAAGAGGGTTTGTTTAAATAAAAACCCTTCTGCATAAATTAATAACAAATGAACACCTATTATGTGTCAGGCATTTATGGAATAGATAGAGTTCCATTTTACAGAGAAAACTGAGATTTAGAGAGAAACAGTAACATTCCCTAGATCATAAGGATAGTGAATAGTTAACCTTGAATTAGAAGCAGGTCTGTTTGTGCCCATCTAGAAAGATCATCTTCCTAGATTAAGCAATTGTCGATCTTTTTTCTGACTTGGTTCTGGACACACTGAAGTCTCTTAAGAGGAGTAGGTTGTTTTAATGGGAGGAAGGGTTGATGCCAGGCTGGGCTGAGCACGGTGGAGAGGCTGACAACCCTTGTCCTTGAAAGAGGGGCACTGATTGTACACTGACCCCGCTTTTAATTGATTCCTTCATTTCTGGTTTTATGGTCTCGCCTTAATCAACTATGTCCCCAGATTCTAGGTAAACCAGAGAGAGTTGTTGCATTTAGTTGTCCAGTTAATAAGGGTTAATGATGGCAAAATCAGATACCAGAGTACAAATTAGGACAGAGATTCTGGACTGCAGACTATCAGAGCAGGTCACGGAAAGTAGGTAATAACATGATTCCAAGTAGACAAACCTGTATTAAAGGTTCTGGGGCTCAGCAACATCAGGGAGAGCCAAGGAGGAAGCAAAGACCCAAGAATTTACTTAGGACCCCACATCTGAATAGATTGGTCCATGAAATTAACAAACCAGGTGAAAGCCTGAGGAACTAGGGGTAGTGACTCCCCCAAGGGCACCGATAGCGGTAAGGCCGGTGCCCAGGACTGATGAGTCAGAGCCTGTGCTGGAGTAATTGATGCATGGCGAATATTTTCAGTGTCATCCCACATTAGCAGGGACCCAAATCCACTGGAAGACATATTCCTAAAGCAGGGAAAATAGAGACCAGAAAATCTGCATGGATATGAAATTTTTAAAAGGAGGAGAGGTTTCAAAATAAGTGGTCAAAGTTAAAAACTCTCACCTGAGAACATTCACCATCAGTAAATGTTCCCACTTAATGTGGGCTGTCAAGGATTAGAAAATGAGCACTGGTAGCCAAAAAGTTCTAATTCTAGAAACTGTTATTTGCTTGAGTGAAGCACAATACTTGGCACTTAGTAAGCACTCAGTATATATCTGTTGAGTGCAGAAAAGCAACTTGAATTCCTAGAAAATTTTTAACCATTGTGATTTTCTCAGTAACATTGCTTTATAAGTGCTTAGCAGAATAGCAGAATATTACACTACTAATAAAGTACAACAAATTATTAATGCCATTATAAACTTACTTTTTAAATAACCCCTCTGTTGAAATTAAATGATCTTGACTTTATTCTGACCATCAATTGTTTAATAGAAATGAGTAGCCAGGTGCTAAAATGACATGAGAAATATTTATTAAAAATCTTGATTGATTCATAATCAAATTTGAACGTATCAAATGCTGACTTCTTAAGGACTTAAGGGATATATAATTCAGTGTAGCTAGTTAATGTCTAAGTATGTCCCTGATTCTCCATTCCTACCCCAAATCTTCCCCAGCGAAGTGCCAATGGCAACTATTGCAATGCTCTTTGTCTGCCCACTAGACTGCAAACTACATGAAAACAGAGATTTGTCTAATTGACCTTTGCACCCCTGGCTTCTGCTATGCTGATTGAATTGCCATGGTAGGCACTCGATAGACTGTTATTACATGAATGAAGATTGGCCAAAAGCAATACTCTGATTATTTACCTTTTACATGTACAACATTTTAATACCATGATAATAGATCATCTGTTACTGATTAAATATTAATCTATACTTTACTATGAGGAATGAAACTCTTATATTTAATGGAATGAGACAGGGCTGTGTATAATTTTCTAAAACCTTTGGGAAAAGATAATATAATTGGCTGGATTTTAAAACTATGTTTAAGTTAAAAAGTATTTCAAATATTCTAGGAATATATGAAGCATTAGTGATTTCTCTTTCAAAAAATAGCAAGACTTAGAAAGCTTTATGTTATGAGGACATTGATTTCCAAAGTTCTGCCTTTAAGTTAGAATTACCTGCACAAGTAATATATATTTATTGCAGAATTCTTTAAAACTGTAAACAAGCCAGAGGATTCAAATTAATAGAAATAATCCATAATCCAAAACCCAGAGATAATATATACATATATTTGTCTATATCCTTATTTCTCTCTGTGTGACTTTCTTTATATATGTGTATATATGTGTTGCATATATATGTATTCATATGTATACTATATATTAAATATTTATATTTATGTATTTATATATATATTCAATGTAGGTACAAAGTTCTGTTTCAAAATCTAGTTCTCTTTTCAAGGTGCCACTATAGACAAAGGAAATGTGTTGGCAGTGGAGTTGTGAATAAAGGAAAGATTAGCTGTGCTCCTTTTCAGGAAGAGAGAGAGCCAGTCTTGATTGTCAGGCATGTGTGTCTGAGTCAAAACGTAAGTTAGGTTTTAATCCTCAAATATAAATGCTGTATCTTTCAAAGAGTGATGTCTGGGGAAAAATGTGGTTAGTCATTTTTGTATTTTCTGGAAGCTTTACTATTTCATCTGAAACTCTTTCAACATTTGCTCAAAGAGCTGCTTTTTACAGAATGTTTGAAGGCAGAGGCTGTGAGGGTGGCATGTTAGAAAAACGAAGTCACTTCACACGGCTGGTCTATAGGTGGCAGCGCTCACCACCAGGCATCTGTGAAAGGCACTGAAAGGTCAGGTTTAAAAACAAAATCTCAGCAGAGACGCTCTAAAAAAAAATTCTAAAAACTCTGCTCATGATTATGCAACCATGTAACTTGTAAAAACGTTACAGAAAATTATACATCTTTTTCTTTCAGATTCTTCCCAGTCTTTTTCCAGATAAATTCGAACGCTGGGAAAACAACCCTGCAATTCTGTTCCCTTCTCTTGCATCCTTTCTCCACTTTCAGTAATAAGAACATTCTGAAGGGCACTACCACCGAGCTCTGCAATGTGTAGCATGAGTGTTTGATGTTGACGCCATAGAGTAGAGTACAGATTTCACTATACAACTGCTTACAAATTCATTTTTCTTAGCTATACCAGTTTAGATTTCTGAGCCTGTTATTTCTGAGGCCCAAGCTTGGGCCTGTTATTCTTATGTCTTTAGGAAATGGTGCTGATCACTGGGTATCACTAAAAAAATACCATACCTCAGTTAACATTTCCTGTATATCATATATATATTAATATGTATATTATATATAGGCTTATATATTACATATAGTACTATCTGTAATATATATGATATAATATATATCACAAAAATAAATTATTCTAAAAATGTTTTATAATCTATTTTTTCACATGGTAATATGCCATGAATCTTATTTCAGCTGACCAGATCTTAGATTTTGAATACCTGTAGCACATGTTCTGCTTTGAGTTATTAGGATAATTGTCTCAGGGATGTCATGCTTTGCCAACTGGCTCAAAGATGGATTTAAAAGTAGAATTTGTGTTGTTCCTCCCCTACCCCTTGATGGAGTGATAGGTGTATTAAGGCTATTTAATAAGTGATTATAGAATTAAATTAATGAATGGCCTGGTATCTAGCTGACTAGTCTTTCATATTTAAGTGTTAAGGACTGAAAATTTACAAGGTAAACAAGAAGGTGTATGAGTGCTGAAGCTTGAATCTTGTCCCCCATAAATACACGTTCACATTCTAACCCCGGGTCCTGTGGATGTGATCCCATTTGCATATAGGACTCTGAAGATGTTCAGGTGTGGCCAAACTGAATCAGGGTGGACCTTAGTGAAATATGACTGGAATCTTTATAAGCAAAGGAAATTGGACACAGACAGAGAAACAAGAGAAGCCAGACAAGGAGAGAGAGAGCAATCTGTGACGGAAGCAGAGATGCTTCTACGGGCAAGCTACCACCAGAGCACTACAGGCTCCAGGAGAAAACATGGCCTGGCAATGCCTTTACATTGGACTTCTGGCCTCCAAAACTCTGAGAAAATAAATTCTTGTTGTTTAAGCTAACCCACTGTGTGCTATTTGTCATCACAGCCCTGGCTAACCAAGGTTGAGGTCTGCATAAAACAAAACCCTAACAGATTATAAATCATTTCTATTCCCATCTGCATATCACAGTTTTATCCTCAAAAATTAGTTCTAGTGAACATGACATTTAAAATCTTTAATATCAATACAAGGATACAGAAGGAAGGTGACACTGAGGGCCTAGCCCAATATAACTTTCAAAGTCTGAAAATTCCTTGATATTTTCAGGATTCACAATAAATTAAAAATCAGGCTCATGATTCTGCCTTTTATAATTTTAAAAAAGTATACAGTTAATATCAATCTGTAGTGAAAATATAAGTAGGTGACTGTAAAGATTAAAAATGATAAAGATGCTCTTTTGGCTGCATCTACTGTGAGAATGAAGGTCATTGTCAGCAACCAGACTGTGACATTCTAGAAAATGTCATTCCCAGAGGAACACTGCGGAAGGACTTCAATCCATCAATGTAGAACTCAGTCTCCTTGGGAAGAAAAAGAAGAGACTTCCGTTTGGCAAATGGTGAACTTGCTACAATTCACTATCTGTAGTCACTTACAGAACACGATCAAGGGTGTTACTCTGGGCTTCCATTACAAGATGAGGTCTGTGTATGCTCACATCCCCATCAACGTCATTATTCAGGAGAGTGGGTCTCTTGATGAAATCCAAAATTTGTTGGATGAAAAACATATCTCAAGGTTCAGGTAAGGGCAGGCGTTGCTTGTTCAATACCTCAAGCCCAGAAAGATGAGTTAATTCTTAAAAGAAATGATATTGAACTTGTATCAAATTCAGCTGCTTTGATTGAGCAAGCACAACAGTTAAAAACAAGGATATCAGAAAAATTTTGGATACCTATGTCTCTGAAAAAAGAGCAGTTCAGCAGGCTAATGAATAAGACTTAATTGTCCAACAATGGGAACAACAAGATGCCAGACCTATCTGATATTTTAAAGATGCAATAATAGTCATCTGTTAAAAACAATGATAAAGATATTGTGTTTTCTAACTCTATCCTTAGGCCATGGTACATTTGCATTCCGTATTTAAACAGCAAAGAAAATCGAGATAACTTAAACCTCTAAAGAAGCTTTATAAATCCTTTATTATTTGTAAGAAAAACAAACAGTTTTACCTAATACAATGAAACTGGGCAGAGATTTCCTCAAGAATATTAATTTATTCAGTCAAAAATATCACTGTATCACTCCTTAATAGCGGAAACAGCTTCCATTTGAAATGAGCAGTCATTAGAATTTTCTTGCAGAAAGAACTGAAACAAAACAAACAAACAAACCCCCAGCATTTTGTTTGTTTGTTTTCTTTGTTATTTGGTGAAATAAGTAATTCTCAAATATGCTTCTCTTCTAGAGTTTCATTTTCAGTTAACATATGGTATTCCTTTTGGGGAAACTATATTTGGAAAATCAATTCTATTTCAACAAATTTCATTACAAAAATAGTTTATGTGAAATGCAGTTATTTTCTTTTTACATCAGATGGTCCAAAGACCACCACAATATTGAAGTACTGATGTACTGTATTGGCAAAAAATATTTTTTAACAAACTCTTTTTATAACATGTTCTTCCACTCTTATGCTAACGGTTTGAGACGGAGAAAGACTAGAAAAGAGAAAAGCAAAGTCGAGCTGATACTGAGCTATTCCACTGACTTTCTCCTCTAGACCTCAAAATCACAAATATCCTAGCTAGAAACACCTAGACTTTTAAACCAGGCAGAAAATAAACCAAGAGCTAGTAGCTAAGAGACAAGTTCTCACTTATGATTTAGCCTGTAAGGAAAATTTTCCACTGATAGCAGCACTTGCTTAAGAGATGCAAAAACTGAATACTGTGCTTTAGTAAATTGTTCTAACAGGCTAAAGCTACCAAAGAGCCTTGAATCTGGAGTGACCCTGGAATGACTAATCCTTGGAGACCTAGCCAAAGACTCTTTCCTGACCAATGAACAGTGGAATTTGCTTAAGCCAATCTTGCAGAGACCTATGGATTTATTCCTCCCTATCCAGAGTGTTGGTTTTCAAACCTAAATCAGCATTAACCACAATGGAGGCTCTTTCTTGCCTATACAAGCCCTTGTCTTGTTCTCCTCAGAACTGCTGAGTGAATTTCTTCACTGCTATGTATTTCCTTGAAAGACAGGATCATAAACTCAGCTTTGATTTTTACTGTACTGTTGCTGTTAGCTTTGCCGGCCTTTGTTTTATACCTGCTTTGTTCCTAATCACATCATGATTTCCATTTCTCTGTTACAATCATTGTTTAAAATTTTAAATAGTTTTGACCTCTACCACCCTTATTAATGATAGCAACTTTAATTTTTTTTAGCACTTAGGTGTCACATATACTGTTATATGCATTTCCTTATTTTGTCGTCACAAAATATCTATAGCGTTGTTGGAATAAAGTATTGTCTGGGTTTCTGTTTGGGTAGTGCTTCCCAGCATCAAAACCCCTTTTCTAAGGTGGGAGAACCTTCTTTCATGTGAGTTGTCATGAGAGCCCTGATTTTTGTTACCACTATGGAAATTGCAAAGGAGAGGACACTTCCATTCCTCCCCCTGCCAGCCTGACCATGGCACTATCTGAGACCTCTGCGTGGAGCTTTTAATATTGAGAGTTACAAAGGCAAACCTTTTGCTAGATTGATTTTCCAGTGGCTATATCCTGAGATGGCTGCAACATGTAGCTACTGATGTGGGATACAGCACCAGAGGAGATGGCCAGATTGTTCTACAGCCTAGATTCCCTTTTAGCTTGCCCATTTTTAAGCTCTTCATCAGTTTTGTGAGCTACTGATAGTATTCCAAAAAATTCATTTTTTTACTCGTTATTCTGTTGTTTCCAATCAAGGAGTCTAACTGATACAGAAAGACTGAATATGATCTGAGTTGTTGGACAACAGATCCTCAGAGAAGGGTGGAGAATCTGGGATTTGTTAATCTGGCTAGTTATAGGTTGAAGACCAGGAAAAACAGGCATGAGTCTCTAAAGACTCACAATATAAAGTGGCAAAACTATTAATTAAATTATAGCTTCTCATCACCTGAAGTAATATGCTCTCTGAAAGTAATACTTTGAAGGACCATGCTGAACTTTCCAGAGAAGAAGATACAGGGCAAGAAGTCAAAGCCTGTAGTTTGTCTAACCATAGCAGAACTGAAACTGGAAAGCTTAAAGAAAGAGAGTAGCAAGCTAAAATCCTTCAATTCTATCTCAAGACAGAGAAAAATGTAGCAATTTTCTGTGATTGTCTTGAAGTATTATCTCTTATGCCTCAGGGTAGTTAAAAACTAAACTCAAATTTTGATCCAGATGGTCCTTGAATTATATCAGTTGAATTTATAGGCCCTGCTGGTATCTTATGTGAAAGTTAGGGCCTGGAAAAGGAAAGAATGTAATTCCAAGAATGGGGATTTATTGGAGCATGCAGAGGACACCCAAGAACCTCAGCTTCCCAAACCCACCAAAGCAGCCCTTCACTCATGTCTAACAAAACAATTTCTCCTTTAATAGAAGTCACTATTCCTCCCTCACATGAGGAAGGTGACATGCAAATGAGAACCATCTGTGGGTGATGACTCTGATTGGATAATTTCCATGGAGGTGTTACCCCACCCATTCAGGGTGGGTCTAAATTAAATCACTGGAGCCATATAAACGAGCTGACAAACAGAAGGAACTCAGTGCTGCTGAGAGTGACATTTTGAAGAGCAACTAAGAGTAACATTTTGGAGAGAAGCTGCAGCCTAGAGAGGAACGTCCTGGGAGAAAGCCATTTTGAAACCAGAACTTGGAGCAGATGCCAGCCACGTGCCTTCCCAGCTAACAGAGGTTTTCTGGACACCATTGGCCATCCTCCAGTGAAGGTACCCGATTGCTGAGGTGTTACCTTGGACGTTTTGTGGCCTTAAGACTGTAACTGTGTAGTGAAATAAACCCCCGTTTTATAAAAGCCTATCCATCTCTGGTGTTTTGCATTCCGCGGCATTAGCAAACTAGAACACTAGACTAAAAAGCTGCTCAGCCGTCCACCAAACACACCTAAAGACCAGGACCCAAAAGGATCAAACTCTTTCTAAGCAACTTAACCACATTCAAGAAGAAAGCTAAAGAATCTATCAGTCAAAATTTCCCCTAGAATTAACAAAGATGATACAATCAGTGAGCAAATAATTTAAAACAGTATTATAACTAAATTCTCTATGTTCAATATACTAGAGGAGAGATTGAACACGTTAAGTCGATACCTGGCAGACTTAAAAAAAAGACTCAAACTTCTAGAAATGAAAAATACAATGTGTGAGATGAAAAAATACATTAATGGGATTAATGGCAGAGTTTTACATTGCAAAAGAGGAAAATATTTGTGAACTTGAAGATATGGCAATAGAAGCTACACAAAGTAGATGAAAATATGGGGAGGAAAAAAGAATTTTATAAAATGAACATCAGTGAGCTGTGGAATAATTTCAAGTGTTTTGATTTATCTGTAATTAGAGTCCCTGAAGGAAGTAACAGAGACATATTAACCAGGAATGAATGAAACCTATTATGTATTTGAGAGAACTATGTGGTGACAGAAATATGGGACCTGACTAGAGTTAGCATTGACTGTTCAACCCCTGAGGCAATCTCCAGTCTCACCATTTAGGCCAAAAATAATTGGATAGCAAAAGGGTTGTTTACCCCAGAAATTATCTATTCCCAATACAGCTCTCTGAATGGCCATCAAGGATTTTTCTAAAGAGCAGAAACGGGCTGACATTAGATTTGTTAATTAGGGAATTTATTACATTGTAAAGGGTATTTGCTACAGAGCAGGGCTGGGACCTAGGTACAGCAAGGGAGGTATTCACCTCTGGCACAAAATTTAAGGGGAGCACCAAAAAAAAAAATTCAATGAACAAGATAAATAACATTTTAATGCAATATAAAAAAATCTAAGTTAATGCAAAAAATCCACAATGGAACAAAATCTCAAAATTTAAGTACAAATCAGCTTTACAGATTTTCCCTTTTGCTTCAGGCTCCATTTGGGTTGGCTTGGCTCTGCAATAGAGAGTTGTTTCTTATTTTCCCCTTTCTCAAATCTTTTACTATCAATATCTAATTCTGTCCATCATTTTATTTTGAGTGTGTTTGTAACAGACAACCTGGTCTTACAGCTATAGTTCATCAAGTATAAGGTGCCAAATGCAGACCTGCCAGAGAAAAAGGCTTATCCCCAGAGATGGTGGGCTTTAAGTGGAATGCAGAAATCAGATAAGGTTTGGGGATTGTCTCTCTAGGAAGAGGTAAATGCTTATCATGGAGGATTGAACAGCACTTTTGAAGTGGCATATGGAAAGAAGTGTGTATACAGATGACGTTTAGCTAAAGGAGTACTGTGGGGGACACTGGTGGCTGCTTACTTCACAGCATCCTCCCCAGCCAATGAGATTAGGCTGAAATTCTTGAACTGTGTCTTTGCCTAGCTGCTTCCCAAGCCCTAGTGTGCTTTCCTCACTCCCTTACAATTTCATCTGGGCGCACACCCTCAATGAATCACCTACACAAACTTAGGTTTTCTTAAAAACCCAACCCAACACCACATCACTGTACTCCAAAAAAATGCAAAGATCCTCTCCCTCTGGACTTCTCGTTAGACAAATGATAGATGTCACCTTTAACCCATTCTTCAGTTTTTCCTGATACAGGAAAAGAATAGCATGATAACCAGTTCCAGCCATATAACAATTTCCTAAATAAGGAATATGAAGTCTATCCATGGTTCCTTTCTTATGATATCATATAAATATTTACATTGTAAAATTAATTTCACCTTTCTTTTCATGCCTCTTTTTCACAACTATTATACACGGAATTTGTATGTGATGGTTAAATTCAATATTATTCCATAAATGCATAAACAAGATCAAGAACTGAGTGGTTCCAGAGCCCAAGCTTTTAACTTCTATCCTATACAGGTGTGCATTAAGTTTAACATTATTATTTTAGTGTCATAAGAGTAGCTCCATTAGGTAGTATAGTATTTCCAATTGCTGCTATAACAAATAATCACAAATGAGTGGCTTAAAACAACACAAATTTATTATCTTATAGTTATGCAGGTCAAAAGTAAAAAAAAATGGGTCTCAACTGGATGAAGATCAAGGTGCAGGCATGGCTGCATTCCTTTCTGGAGGCTCTAAGGAGAATTTGTTTTTCTTGCCTTTTCCAGATCCTAGATGTTGCTCACATTCTTTGGCTCATGGCTTCCTTCTGGCTTCAAAGCCAGCAATGGCCAGTTGAGTCTTCTCCCTCTTTTACTTTAAAGGATCCTTCTGATTATATTGGGCACACCCAGATAATCCAGGATAATTTCCCTATTTTGAGGTCAGTTGATTAATCAGCCTTAATTCCAACTAAACCTTAATTCCTCCTTGTTGTGTAAGGTAACACAGACACAGGTTCCCGGGTTGACATCCTGGGGCTGGGGGTGGAGTGGAGCATTATTCTGTGCAACACAAGTAGCTACGCTACAAATATCGCTCCTTTAGTCTGCAAATCAGACAGTGTGTTGACCAATTCTTCAGCTTTCTAGCTCTCACCTATGTGATATTTAGTATATTTATACTCCTGTTTTCTTAATTCTACGAAGACAAACTTTGATATTCTTAAACAAAGCCATTACCAAAGCCTGAAACATGGGCAAAGGATTGAGCTGAATGTTGCATCAAGATATATTTTCTAACCCCCCACCAGTCTGAACGAGTAGTGCTCACTGCAATGGTCCGTCAAATTTATGCTGATGCCTAGAATACTGTGGTGGTTTGAAGCTGTATGTAGCCCAGAAACACATGTTCCTGGATTTCATCCATCCCTGTGGGTGTGGACTCGTTGTAGGTGGGACCTTTTGATGAGGTTACTTCAGTTAAATTGTGACCCACCTCATTCAGCATGGGTCTTATTCCTCTTACTAGTGTCCTTTATAAACGGAATGAATATAGAGAGAGACAAAAAGCCTTGGAAGCAAGAAGCTGAAAGCAAAGAAACCTGGAATAGAAGGGAGAGACCAGAAGATCCCACCATGTGCCTTGCCATGTGGCAGAGGAGCCAAAAGATTGTTGGCAGCCAGTATTCAGGAAGAAAGTGTCGCCTTGATGGGATCCTGATTTGGACATTTTCACAGCCTCAAAACCGTAAACTTGTAAGCTAGTAAATTCCCATTGTTTACGCTGAACCATTTCATGGTATCTGCTTTGAGCAGTCTAAGAAACTAACAGAAATACATGAAACCATGGGGAAGAATTAGAGGGGGCATTATCACCTATTTTCTGGACATCAGAGGCTTGATCAGCCATGGAACATTATTGCAAATGGAGAGCTCTCAAACGCATTGTCTGATAGTGGGCTATAGAGTGGCTACAAGATAATTTTGGTATATTCTTGGAAATGAAAAATATGTATTTTAATTTTTACTTTGTAGACTAGAGGAGGAACATTAGATTACTAAATTAAGAAAGTCATTTCAGGCTGCAGATAAAACTGCAATAGAAAAGTTCTTCAACTCACTAGCCCTTTCCCTACATTTTGTCACATCTAGATATTTATATTCCTAGTTATAAAATGAAAAGTAGGAAATAATAATATGAAAGCATGCTTTGTACTCTTCAGTTTCTAACTTTAAAAGTAAATAAATAATTTATTTCTAATGATACAAAGGTTAGAAAATGCCGATAAGTAAAGAGAAAATAACTCTCACATAGTCCAACCATTTAGAGATGCCAAATGTTAACTTTTTGGCATATTCTGTCAGGATCCTGACAGGAGGAGTTGCACAATCAAAATAATTAGCCAATAAAATTATTGTTTTCAAAGTTGTGGGCAGAGAGTATAGGGAAACCACAAGAACTAGTGTAACTCCTCAAGTCTGGTAAGAGCTGGGCCCAATATGCTCGCAGTTTTGAAAGAGTGAAGGGAGGGAGCAATTATTATCCTGTAGAGGGAATGAGAAACAGAGGAGAGAAAGAGACAGACATATCAAAGAGCAAACTGCCTGGCAGCAAATGTGACTTTAAGACAGGAGACACAGCCTATGCTGATCCCACTGATGGGGTGTCTTAGCTTGCCAGGCTGCTATGACAACTACCACTCAATGGGTTGGCTGAAAGCAGGAATTGATTGACTCACAGTTTGGAAGGCTAGAAGTCCAAAGTCAAGGTGTCAGCAAGGCCATAGTTTCTCCCAGAGTCTGTAGCATTCTGGTGCTGGCCTGCCACAACCCTTGGGGTTCTCTGGCTTCTGTCACATGAAGGACTCTGTCCTTGGGTCTGCTCTTCTGGTTTCGCAGGCTTCTAGCTTCTTGATCCTCCTGTAGCTTTCTTTGACTCCTAGCTTACAGTTTCATCTCTTTATGAGGCCTCCAGTAGCAGGGAGTAAGGCCCATCCTGTTGCCACTGGCCACATCTAAAGAGGACCTTTGACGACTGTTCTAGTTTGCTAATGCTGCTGGAATGAAAAACACCAGAAATGGATTGGCTTTTATAAAAGGGGGTTTATTTGGTTACACAGTTACAGTCTTAAGGCCATAAAATGTCCAAGGTAACACACCAGCAATTGAGTACCTTCACTGGAGGATGGCCAATGGTGTCCGGAAAACCTCTGTTAGCTGGGAAGGCACGTGGCTGGCATCTGCTCCAAAGTTCTGGTTTCAAAATGGCTTTCTCCCAGGACATTCCTCTCTAGGCTGCAGTTCGTCAAAAATGTCACTCTTAGTTGCACTTGGGGTATTTGTCCTCTCTTAGCTTCTCTGGAGCAAGAGTCTGCTTTCAACGGCCATCTTCAAAATATCTCTCATCTGCAGCTCCTGTGCTTTCTTCAAAGTGTCCCTCTTGGCTGTAGCTCCTCTTCAAAACATCACTCACAGCTGCACTGAGTTCCCTCTGCCTGTACTCATTTACATGGCTCCACTGATCAAGGCCCACCCAATGGGAGGGCCAACACTCCATGGAAATTATCCAATCAGAGTCATCACCCACAGCTGGGTGGGGCGCATTCCAAAGAAACACTCAAAGAAATCTATTCAACACTGATAACTTCTGCCCACACAAGATTACATCAAAGATAATGGTGTTTGGGGGACACGATATATTCAAACGGGCACAACGACTATCCTGCTCATAAATGAGTTCATAACCTGGCTCACCATAACATATTCAAAGTTACTATTTACAAATGGTTTCACACCCACAGGATTATGGATTGAGATTAAAAACCAGTCCTTTCTCGGAGTGCATAATTTAATCTACCACAGAGGGGGGAGGAATAAGAACTTGATTATCACCTTTCCCACTCTCTCAGGCTCCTGCCATTGCTTGTCATTGACCAAAATCAACTGGCCTGGAGGACAGAGCAGGCCTTGGATGTGGTCCACAGAGCAGGGTGGGGAGTGACGAAGAGCGGCTCTAGAGGAGGAATGGAAGATGTCCAGCAATGTGCACGTGTGTGTGTGTGTGCGTGTACATCCGCTCATTCATGTACTGATGGAGCAATTCACCAAAGGATACAGTAGTGAAACAGACCATCAAAAACCATGCCATCATGGAGTTCAAAATTTTTTCTTTAGTGGTATCTTTCTGCATATAAGAATGTGTCATCTATTTGTTATAAATGATATTTTTGTGGATATCTGCCATTTTTTGCCTGCCCAAACTTCATTCCCTCCTCTTTTGATAGCAGCACCCCAATTTTCCTACTGGGGGATCAGGCCTCTCCATACTCAGTCCATGTGACCAGCATCATTGACCCCACCCCAGCTCCAAGTGTGGGTTATAACCCAAGCCTCGCCCATCGCTCTAGCCACAATACTTATTCCAGGAATGGGAACATGATCAAGTTTTAACCCATGAGGGTCAGGCTCAAGGATTTGGCTGACAAAATTGAAATGGAGTTGTCATTCCTCTGGTCTTAGAGATGGTAGGATGAAGGTGCAGACTTGCTGCAGGTCACCACTTACAGCAGCAAGAGCATTACCCCAAGATGGAGAAAGAAAGAGGAAAATCAAATCCTGGCATCATCCAAGTCTCTGGATCTATCTCTGTCCAAGGCCAGATTTATACCTAGACTTTTGAGTTACATGAGAGAATCTATTTTGATTAAGCCAGTTTGATTTGGGTTTGGAGTTACTTGAAATTTAGAGTACAGAAAGATGAGGAAAGATAGCATAAACACATTTCTACGTAAATAAACACAGAGGCACACTGCAATTGTCAGTGGCTGTTACTGTCACCCAATACAGGAATGGGCCTTAACTCATTTAAACAAACCACAGTTTTTGGACATTTAGGCTATTTTCAACTTGTCCATGGTATAACAATTCTCTGATTTCCTTGGTATAAATTCCTACAAACACATTTTGGAAATAAAGGCTGTGAATATTTTTTTTAGGCTTATGATGCATGCTGCTTTTGTTTTCTTAAATATCACTAAAACAAAAGTATCAAAATCTTCTTCTAAATTCTAAAAATGTTAACAGCTATTTTGGAAAATAAAATGCACAATATCTGCTCTCACAGCTAATGTATATAAAAAGAGCCCTCAAAGTCAAATTGAAGAAAGCAAAAAGTCTAAACAATCTCAGGGCTTTGTCTAAAATGTGCAACATGGAAAGCTTCTTTCTTCTCAAAATAAAATTCTGATGACTCATTTAGTGTTCTAAAACTTCATATCATATTCCACTGGCCACTTTGACATTTCTCAAAAGCTAGAACATTGGTTTTCGTACCATCTTATTTGCTTGGGAGAGAGAGAGAGACAAAAACAGAGAGAAAGAAAGTTCTATCTTGGCTTGCTTTATAAATTCTCACACAAGGTCCTAAGAGGCGAAAAAATGTTAAGGACTTTTGAGAGTGGGTGGGAAAGTAGGCGGTTGTGAAACTTCTCATGAAATGTGAGGGCCAGAGAGAAGGCTGTGCTCTGGAGTATTGTGCATATCCATCAGTAGAGACCACAGAGAATTTTGTGGAGGTTTAAAACTCAGCTCAGAATTTCTAGTTCTCCATCTAAACAAGGGGTTGGCAAGCTATGGCCTGTGGGCTGGCCGTCTATGTTGGTAAATAAAGTGAAACTGGAACACAGCCACTCATTCATTTACATGTGATCTACAGCTGCTGTCACACTACAAACACAGTTTCCAGCATTTTCCATAGAGACCCTATGACCCACAAAGCCTAATTTACTATCTGGCCTTAAACAGAAAACCTTAGCCATCCCTGATCTAAACAGTAGAGGAGTGTCTGAGGGAAATGAGAGGGGGCCATCGTATGATCTAAATGTCTCCACCTAGAACTTGGATCTGAGGGTAACTGTAGTATTAGGAAATGATCCAACTCAGAAATGTCATCATGGAGGACAGGAGTGACAGACATCTAGCTATTAAAATAATGCTCTGCTATCCCAAACTCTGTTTACAGAATGTTAGCAATAACTTCAAAAGCTTTATAAATCACATTTTCATTCAGTGCCCACTTCACCTAAACTTGCTAGAGGTACAGAACCCATTCACTGAAGATTTCTACCTCTATCTTTTTGGGTAATTACTCTCTCATCTACAGTCAGCTAGAAGACTGTTCAAAAGTCCTCCTGTTTTCTTCTTAACACAAATACCCCCCCAAGTAGCCCCTTAAGGGGGAGATGGAGCTCTGATTTTCTTCAGATTAAGGAAAGTAAGAATCTATGTGGAAAGCTTTGCCTAGATGATCTAGTAACTATCCATGCCCTACATCAGGCTTTTATAATCTGGAAATGCAGGGAAAAAAAAAAACAATGTCAATATCAAAGATATTACTACAATTACTCGAGAATGGTAACCTTCTAAAATGTGATCTTGATATCATGATTATAGATAATGCTAAATTTACAGTACTTTGAAAAGGGAATGTATCTTTAACCATGGAATGACTTTCATTTAATAGCAATAATTCCAATGGTAAATAACTTTGTGTAGGGTTCTTAAGTCCTAAACTTACTTTCTTAATATGAAATGTATTTTACATCAGATTTTTTGGAGAGTCTCAGAGTATGATTAAAAACCACATAGAGTGCATTTAAAATACCACATGCAGTATGTACATGCAATAGAATATTATTCAGCTATAAAAAAGAGGGAAGTTCTGATACATGCCAAAACATGGAGAACCCCAAAAACATCATGTTGAGTGAAATAAGTCAGACACAAACGGATGGATAGTGTATGATTCCACTTACATGAAATACCTATAATATGAAAATTCAGAGTAAGAAATTACAATACAGGTTACTGGGGGTGGAGGATGGGGGGCTGGGGAGTCAATTCTTAATGGGTGCAGAGTTCCTGTTTGGGGTGATGGAAAAGTTTTGGTAATTGATGGTGGTGACAGTAGCACGATGTTGTAAATGTAATTCATACCACTGAATTTTACATTTGAAAGTGGTTAAAATGGGAATTTTTATGTTGTATATATTACCACAGTTAAAAAATCACATGCGAATTGTTTTAGTCTGCTAGACTGCTGAAATGCAATATACCGGAAATGGGTTGGCTTTTACAATGGGAATTTATTAACTCACAGGCTTACAGTCTGAGACTATAAGAATGTCCAAATCAAGGCATCATCAAGGGGCTGTTTTCTCCCTGAGGACCAGCAATCCTGGACTCCTGTGTCACATGGCGAGGCACATGGTGGCATCTGCTGTCTCTCCCTTCTCTTCCAAATTTCATTGCTTTCAGCTTCTTGGTTTTGTGGCTTTCTCTTTCAGTTTCTGGGGCTTTCTCTCTATGTCTTTCTCTCCATATTCACCCTGTTTATAAAGGACTCAAGCAAGAGGATTAATACACACACTCTGCCGCACCCCACCTGGAGTAACCTAATAAAAAAGTTCACACCCACAGGAATTCATTAGCTTTAAGAACATAATTTTCTGGAGTCCATAAAGCTTCCAAACCATCGCAGATATTTTCTTCAAGGAAAAGAGTCATCTTTGAAAACTATATAAATAAATTAAATGTGGAATAGTCAAAGAATATATGGAACAATATCTGAATTTCTCCCTCTCAATTATACCATCCACCTATATTCCAACTGGTAAACGCTAGCCTTCTCCCAAACCCTGCTTTTCTCCAGGTACTGTGTATCTAGGAAAAAGCAAAATGCTAATGAAGATTTTTTTTTTCTCCACATTGCCTATCTCATTACCCCTCAGTACGCTTCATACAGATTTTTCTTCCTTTCTGCTCCCCTTGCTTTCTGGATGGATGTGATACTGTGACAGTGGCCCCTTTGGAGTAGTCTACAACGGTACAGAAAGTGCTATGGAATCACAGATAAAATGCTAACTTTCTGCAAGAACCATGGAAGAACTCACCAGGGAGGTGACAGTAGCAGAGTCTTGCAAGTAAGAAGGAGTTCAGTAAGCACAGAAAGGGGAATCCAGAGATAGGGTTTACTATGACAAAAGGGAAGTTGAACTGGAGGTGAGCAAAGCTGGACAATGATAGTCATTATATAGACATAATGAGAGCCAATGCAAGCATGATAACTGCTGGATTTAAACGAATTATTATAAGAGAGATGAAAAGCAGGGAATGGACTGAGACAAAATTCTAAGGTAGAAAAAATAAGTATAGGAGTTGAGTGGGAGAGAGAAGGGGAAATCATTCATTCCAATACTTAGAGGTCACTAGCATGTGTGTCTGGATGGTGAGGCCATTAAACAAAACAAAGAAGATGTGTCACCAGTGGCTAGTGGTTACCATATTGGACAGCTCAGGCTTGACAACATAGGTAAACCCCATCTTTTGGTTGTTGATAACAAAGTAACAACTGCAAACTTCCTGTTTGTAAAAGAATTGGGATAAAGTTCAACCGGAGCGTAACATGGGAAAGTTATAATCAGTGCTTTCCTAGCCATGCATTCAATGCCGTTGATGTCCCCAAATACTTTTTTTCTGTCATTACAGCAAAGTTACCCCCCCAAATCCATCATCTCTAAAATGCAGCCAGCAAGGAGAACCGGAGGTCCCCTGCCTGCTCGTCACTAGCATATGGGCCTCAATCCTTCCACAGTGATGCCAAAGAAAGTTTTCCCATGCAAAATGACCCACTGCTCTTCAGCAATTGCTAGAAAGTTGGCAATGGCAAAGAAGTTTCTTACTGGCTAGGCATAAACAGTGTCAGACATGGGGGAAATCTGGGTTTAGCTATTGCTGAGATTTAGAAGTAGAAACAGTAGAGAGAAATAAAAGTATAACAAAAGATATAGATATTAAAAAGAACTGCAACCTTTTGTTGATTGGGTGTAATAGGTCAAGGAACTTCTCACTAGGTAAAGAAGGTGGTGGTAACCAACAGGACATGAGACAGAGAAGCCTTTTCCTTAAGTGTCAAATTTCCATTTATCTTTGAAGCTGAGTGGTGAAGTCTGTTTCTCTGACTGTTGGGTGACGGTTCATGCAGTGGTTCAGAGTCCAAGCCCTGGAGTTAGATAGTCCAGGTCCAACAACTTCTAGCCATCTGATCCTGATCATATTATTAATCTTACCAAGCCTCAGTTTCACTGTATATAAACTGCATAGAATCATAAAATCTGCCTTACTGGGCTGGTGATTAAATTAGATAAGGCCTGTAAAAACTCAGCAATGCTCTTTATGAGTGTGAGTCCTGTTGACTACTTGCATTATTATTATGATCATTGTTATCACTACTACTAGGTGCATAGTGAGTGTACAGAAGCAAAGAGCCCAGCTTTCCTCTGCTGATAGAGAATGTGTAGAGAGAAGCAAGAGAGCTGTAGATAGAACTACATGCAACATTTAAACCTAAGCAAAAGAGGAAGAGTCATCAAGGGAAATGGAGGTAAATGAGGAGGAAGGAAAACCAGGAGGGAAAAGTACCTGAGAAGGAAAAGAGAAAAAGGGTGTTAAGAAGGAGGTAGTTGGCATTATAAAAAAATTCACATAGCTCCAGTGGGATAAAGATTGAACGACTACTGGATTTGGTAATAAGAAAACTACTGATGACTTAAACAAAGGAAACAAATAAAATTTATTGAATAACTATGGTGTACACTGGTAAATGACTGCATATAATAAGGTGAAAACAACTGTAGCTGATTAGTGTTGGACTGAATCATGTCCCCACAAAGACATGTTCACGTCCTAATCTCTGATCCTGTGGATGTGAGCACATTTGTGAATACATTTGTGAACAGGATCTTTGAAGATGGTGTTAGTTAAGGTGAGGTCAAACTGAATTAGTGTGAGGCTTAATCCTATATGTCTGAAGCCCTTATAAGCGGAGGACATTTGGAAGCAGGAGGAGACAGTGAGAGGGACAACCATATGACGGAGGCAGAGCTTGAGTTATGGATTGCCAGCAAGCCACCAACAGAATGCTACAGACATCAGAGGAAGCGTGGCTTACTGACTCCTTCATGTTAAACTTTTAACCTCCAAAACTCTGAGACAATAAATCGGTGTCATATAAGCCAACTACTCTGTGGCATTTTGTTACAGGAGCCCTGGCAAACCAAGACAATTAGGGAGGAGAGCGCATACTAGATTACTGTTAGTTAAGGAGTAAATGGAATGTTAGAAAGTGGGAGTGACATGTATACTTTGTTTTTTAAGAAGTTCAATAATAAAGCTAAGGTCAGTCAGACACAAAGTTGAAAAGGGAGCAGATCTAAAGAAGGCAGACTGAAGATTTAAAGAGAAACTTTGTAGCAGAAGACCAGTGCCCTGGAGGGAATTATATAAATAATCATAGGTGGGAAAAAATATTTCTTAAACAGTGGCAGTTTAAAAATGGCACATTATGGCTCTCAGCAAATGATTCTAGAGAAAAGAAATGGTGACCGTGAGGTGAAAGGTCAGGAAAACAACACTTAATAGCTTTTATTTTCTATAGTATGTCAACAGGCCGTTATTTATTATGAATGGGGAAGATAGATGGGGTTAAAAAACCTGGAGGAGAGAGGTAAAGGGTTGGAATACCTGTGAAAGGAAATGAAAAAAGAAGCCAACAGTTGCCTTTTGAAAGGATTGAGGTGTAACACAAAGGCCTGGATAAATTTGCAAGCAATGCATTAAAACTTATATGGTTACATTACTTCATCAGGCATAACCTGGGTTAAGTGGTAGCAATGAAAGAAAGCAGATAGTGGAATTAATCCAGTGTTTCGGGTGGACAAAACAATTTAAAATTGATGTTTGTTCCAGTAGTTGTCATTTTCACTCTTTTTATTGTTTAATTTAAATTTTGGTTTTAATTTGAAAATTGCTTTTTAGAAATTGGTGGAATGTATATGTATATTAGCCATCTATTCCTGTTTAGCAAATTCTGCGAAGTTTAGGGGTTTAAAACAATAAACGTGTTATCTCATAGTTTCTATGGGGCAGGAATCTGGTGCAGCTTAGCTGAGTGCCTCTGGCTCAGGCTCTCTCATGCGGTTGCAGTTAAGCTGTCAGTCACAGCTGTGGTCTCATCTAAAGTCTTCAATCAGGGAGAATCTGCCTCTAAGCTCTTTAATGTGGTTGTTGGCAGGATTAGGGCCTCCGCCCCTTGCTACTGTTGGCTGGAGACCTCTCTTAGTTCCTTGTTACATGGGCCTCTTCATAGGGCAGCTTACAGCAGGAAGAGTTCCCATAGATAGAGGACTGGCAGGCAAAGAGCAAAGGGAGAAAGGAGGCATTAAAGAAAGTATTTAGGTGCGGTTGGGGTTTAGGGGGTGTGCTGGTTTGGATGTATTATGTCCCTGCAAATGCCCTTATCTTTGATGCAGTCTTGTGTGGGCTGGAAACATATAGGTGTTGATTGGGTTGGAGACTTTTGATTGGATGTTTCTGTGGAGATGTGTTCGCTCAACTATGGGCAAGATCTTTCACTGGATAATTTCCATGGAGGTGTGGCCCGGCCCATTCAGGGTGGGCCTTGATTAGTTTACTGGAGCACTACATAAGCTCAGACAGAAGCAGTGAGCTTGCTACAGCCAAGAGGGACACTTTGAAGAATGCACGGAAGCGGAGAGAGTAGCTGCAGATGAGAGACAGTTTGAAGACGACTGTTGAAAGCAGACTTTTGCTCTGGAGAAGCTAAGACAGGAAAAACACCCCAAGAGCAACTAAGAGTGATGTTTTTGAGGAACTGCAGCCTAGAGAGGAACATCCTGGGAGAAAGCCATTTTGAAACCAGAATTCTGGAGCAGATGCCAGCCACGTGCCTTCTCAGCTAACAGAGGTTTTCCGGACACCATTGGCTACCTCCAGTGAAGGGACCCGACTGTTGATGCGTTACCTTGGACACTTCATGGCCTTAAGACTGTAACTGTGTAACCAAATACACCCCCTTTATAAAAGCTGATCCATTTCTGGTGTTTTGCAAAAAGGCTGTATTACCAAACTGGAACAGCGGTTATTGTGCCAGTTTGAATGTATTGTGTCCCCCAAATGCCATTATCTTTGTAGTCTTGTGTAGGGTAGATGTTTTGGTGCTGGTTAGATTTGCTTGGAACGTGCTCCACCCAGCTGTGGGTAATGATTCTGATGGGATGGTCCCATGGAGGTGTGGCCCCACCCATTCAGGGTGGGCCTTGATCAGTGGAGCTATATAAATGAGCTGACTCGGGGGGAGGAAACAGAGTGTAGCTGGGAGTGATGTTTTAAAAGAGGAGCAAGCTTGCTGGAGAGGAACGTCCTGGGAGAAAGCCGTTTTGAGGCCGGAGCTTTGGAGCAGATGCCAGCTGCCTTCCTAGCTGGCAGAGGTTTTCTGGACACCATTGGCCAACCTCCGGTGAAGCTACCCGATGGCTGAGGTGTTACCTTGGACGTTTTGTGACCTTAAGACTGTAACTGTGTAGCGAAATAAACCCCCGTTTTATAAAAGCCTATCCATCTCTGGTGTTTTGCATTCTGCAGCATTGGCGAACTAGAACAGGTATGTTAGTCAGGTTTCCCCGGAAAGTGGAGAAGAGGAATTGCCTCATGTGACCGTGGGAATTGGAAAGTCCAAATTCCATAGGGCAGGCCACAAGTTGGAAACTCTGATGAAGGTTTTGATGAATTTCCCAGATGAAGCAGGCTGGCTAAGGTAGAGAGAGAAATTCTTTTTTTTGACTGCCAAAATCATCAGTTTTCTCTTTGAGGCCTTCAACTGATTGGATGGGACTTCTTTCAATGCTGAAAACAATCTCCTGTGTTGATCCTAGGTGTAATCAGCCATAGATGCAATTAACGACTGATTATTTAAATCTACACAACACTCTCACAGTAACAGTCAGGCCAGTGCTTGCTTGACCAAACAACTGGATACCATAACTTGACCAATTTGACAGATGAAGTTAACTGTCACAGGGGGCACAGGGCCAGTGGTGGAGATGAAGCTGGAATGATGGGAAGTGGCCAGATAGTAAAGGGACTGTGTGTCCTGCTAAGGAGTTTATATTACATTTTACGTTAAGGGGAGACTCTAAAAAATTTTAAACAGAAAAGTTTAAAAACATGAAAAGATTAAAAACATGAAAAGATTTGGCAACAATTTTCAGTCTGGAATGGACAGCTTGAGTGGTAGATGGACCAGTTAGACAGTTACAGATACGGTCAATATAAGAATTAATTAGGGCCCAAATTAATCATGGAATGAAAAAGTAAAGAGGAACCATGCTACGGTTTATGTTCAAAGATCAAATCAACCAGACTTAGTAAAGCTTGGACACTGGTGATGAAGTCTAGGGAGAACATGATGCTGGGTGGGTGATGGGGCCGTTTTTCCATGTGGGAAAAGAAACAGCAACAGGTGAGGGGAAGGAAGGGCATCTAAATTCATAGTAGTAAGAACTCCGTAAATGTTTGTGGAATATGTGATGAATAAAGGTCAGAACATTTTTCTTTTAAAACATTCTTCTAGCAACATTCAAACCAATCATGCCAAAGTGGATTGAGAGAGGCTATGAAAGCTTCAAGCCATTATTTCTGAAGCACAAATCAAATCTTGGCATAGTAACTTCAGAAAGCCATTATACTTGCTGGGTCTTCATTTCTTAATCCAGAATACAATAGACAGGTTTTTGTGCTGTCCTTGTTTATGATTCTATTAACCTGTGATTTATTAAACAACTTTGATTTTCTAATTCTCATAATCACCTTGGCTGGCCTTTCCCTTAACATTTTATTTTCATTGTGCTACCACTTCTCTTAATATTCTATTGACAACCTTTTTCCCATATGTCTTAGTTCTCATTTAAATACCTATTTTGGCCCAGTTTGTCCAAAACTTCGCAGAGAAGGCCCCAGTGCTGCTCAACACTGCTGTGACTTACTCAAAGCCTCGATTGGCCACATTTTGGCATTACACCAAAGTTAAGCTGTTTCCTCCAACCCATGCTGAGATCCCTACAGCTATTCAGAGCTCGAAAAAAATAGTCAATAGTGCTCAGACTGGTAGTTTCAAACAGCTCACAGTTAAGGAAGCTCTGCTGAATGGTTTGGTGGCCACTGAAGGGTGGATGTGGTTTTAAATCGGTGAGATCAGAGGCAAGCGCGTCATCATTGGCTATGATGTTTGACGACAAATCTTTACCATCTGATTATATTTGGTTTATTATTTAAGTGTTTTTGGACCATGTGTGATCAGGCTGCTATCTGAAAAAATAAGATGTATGAAAAAAAATTTTTTTAGAGGTTTTCAGAGAGTTTCTAAGGAAGGTGAAATTAAGCAAAATATTTAATGCTGCTTTTCAAGTCTACCCTTCCCAAAGTTTGGGGCCAAAGGGTACATATGCAGATGTGTATAGGGTAAGTAAATAATCTGGAATTTTTCTAACTCAATAATTTTATATCTAATAACTTTATAACAACTTTTATAATAAAAAATTAAGGAATGAAAATATACTCAGTGAAATAGGAAGGACACATAAGGACAAAACTTGTATGATATCATTTGTAAGAGATGACTAGAAATAACAAAATTGCAGAGATAGAAAACAGATTAAAGGCTACCAGAGGAAAGGGTATGGGGGAGGTGATAAGCGATCAGGGAGAGTGCTGTTTTTGTTTAAAAAGCAAAACAAAACAAAAACAATAGTGCCTTCAACTCTATTTAAGTGTACCTCACTTCACACTGATGTGCCCCAGGCAGCACCTGGCTAATAGTAGATATTCAGTAGTGTTTATTGAATTAAATGGAAAAGTTGCATTTAAGTTGAAATTTTTGGAAAATAAAAGCATGTTTAAATGTACAGGGAGAATTTACCAAATGTCATATTCATTATATTATGTTTGGCAAAAGGGAAATTTAAAAAAAACTACAGAGCCAGCTCTATACAGTGAACATTTAGCAATTTTCATAGTACTCTAAAGGGGGTTACAACTATTAAAAGAACAGTTTAAATTCTGAAGCGTGGAGGTGCAAGTGCTGCATATCCAGTGGCACTCTCCTAGGTTAACTGTTGAAAAGACTCTGCAAAGCCACTGGGACCCTTAGGGAGTATCCCTAGCAATATATTCTCCTTTAATATATTGAAGATAAAAGTGTCTGTTAGAAAAAAGACAGAAACTTTTCTCCAGAGTGAGGCTACCATATTATACACATTCAAAATCTAGATGGAAACATTCATTTCCACACAAGGAAAAATGTTTCCCAGACATTTATTAAAGTGATATTTTTTTCCTGGTCTGTCATTGACAGAAAACTTCCAGTGTACAGAGCTTGTTAATGTGGCATGGACTAAGCACTTAATGGATTATATTTCAGTGGTAATGATGTAAGACCATTGATTGAGTCCAGAACTTGAGGATTAATTAGCAAAGATTCTGTTGTGTCTTAGAAATTGCATCAATAACAACCAAAGATCTATGTGGCAATGGTGTTTACTCAAGACAGACAGGGTCTAATTGAGGAACGATATGTTTTTCTTCTTTTCCTACTCACTGATGTGATACAAAGATCTTAGTGTGAACACTAAGGAGCAGAAATGCCCCTACAGCCCCACACAACAGCAGATCCTCATTCCCTCTTTTGTAACTGGTCAAGGGCTGGCAAGCTGGCAGACTGGGACATGAAGCTGCAGTAATACCATTGGGATCCACTGCCTTTGCGTGACCTTTTTTTTAAGTAACAGTTTTACTGAGATATAAATCACATTCCATACAATGTACCATTTAAGGTGTACAATTCACAGACTTGTGCCACCATCACTACAATCAATTTTAGAACATTTTCATCACCCCCAAAAGAAACCTGTACCTACTAGCAGTCACTCCCTGTTTCTCCTCAATCCAACCCCTTCCAGCCCCAGGCAACCACTAATCTACTTTATGACTCTGTGGATTTGCCTATTCTGGACATTTTGTATAAATGGACTCATATGATATTTAAGAATTTTTGTTCTGAAGGAAGGGATAGGAAAGAGTGGTGGTCTGCTTTTTTTTATTACTGTGAGTTTCTTGTCTTACTTGAATTCTTCTGTTCCTAAATACTCTCTTCTTATCTCCTATCCCAGCTGGCAATAGGAGGGAGGATGGTTCCTAGCTGATTCTCTGTGATGTTTCCCATCAGTGAAAACTGGCGTCTCATTGGTCAAAGTGCATGCTCCCTGCTGACATTGTGGGAGTGGGAGAGTGTACCAAACTCCTCCACTTGATGGGCTCCCCAGCAGACTAAATCACCTGCCAAAATAATCCAGAGTAGAAGTGTAAATCTAAGCTGAAAGTCTGTGAGAAAGAGTTGAGAGCCAAACACCAGAGAAGTTAGTTCAAACATCAAATAAAAGTAGACAGACAGGATTGGAGTCACAGCGGAATAACAGTGGGTAAAAAAACAAGCAATTAGTGTCAATAATGTTAGTCAAAGCCCTCTGATACTCTGAATGAAGAACCTATGGGCTCTAAGGGGAAATGGTGTAGAACTACTGAAATTTTGATGCCTTTGTGTTTTTGTAGGATGGGCAGACAGTGTTGGTTTTCTTTACAGTAGACATCTCCCCCTAAAATGCTGACTAGGTATAGTTCAGAAAATGTCAGGTATTATATCCCCATTCTCCCCTACAGGTAGGGCCTAAGCATGAGATCCAATCACTGCCAATGTGACCTGACTGGAAGATTGTTGGGGACTTCTTCAGATAGATTTCCTCCCTAATAAAAAAAAAAATTCATAAAACAACAACAACAACATTTGTTTGGGGAAGACATTGTTGGGTTTTTGTGTGATGCCTGGAAGTGAGACCATGACTGTGAGGGACAAGACAAAGGATGGCAGAATGGGATTACAGAATGCCCTGTGTCCTTGATGTCAATGTCGTGCCTCTGATTTGCCAACCTTAGGATACCTTCTCTAAACTTTTTGGTATGTGAGTTTAAGCTATTTTCAATTGAGTATTTGATACTATTTTATAGTGTCTTAAAATGTTATATTGGAACAAACATACTACTTTCAGAGGACCATTGGTTATGAATCTTTTCAATTATGCAGTGTACTTCTGGTGTGATGGCAATTCCTTTGATTTCCGGTCTAAACAATCTTCTGAGCAAGTGCCATACTTGGTCAATATTCCAAAGACTTCTTCAGAACTGGTGGCATTACTTGTATGTTTACTTGGCAATGACTGCTTCCTCAGAAAAGGTGGAAACATGGAAACACCAAGGTATAGTGGCAAAGATGTCACGGAGCGTATCAACTCCCTCCAGTTGGTAGGGGGAGGTTGAGTGCAGGGAGGGAAGTTGATTTTCTTTGTGATATGTGTCTCAAATTCCAGGTTTCCATCTGTACCAGTAGTGCTTTGGGTTCAGTTACAGCTGGGTCCACTGACTGGAGCCTTGTCTATACAAATTTTGCTTTCCTATAATCCACGTCTATAAAGTTTTAAAGGCAGGTCTTGGCTGGTAACCACAACATATCATTTTGATTAAGGTTGTGGGTTCAGCAAAGGATTAAAGTAAGACTCCAAGTCTCCCTGGAAAGGGGGTGTGTACACTCCCTTCATGCAAGTATCTCCACCTTCAAGCCAGAGTTTGTTCTCCACAAGTCTCTTTGGAGGATTCTAGCTAAATGCAAAGTACCTCAGCCTATGCCCAGAACATGTTGTCAATGGTCTTGACACAACTCTGCCTCTGCAGACACCTGAGACAATGCAAATTCTATGCTTTTAGTCTCCCACACAACAGATAGGCAATGTGGATTTATTTTAAAAAATTATAGTTGTGATGTGGTTTGCTGGATTTCATGTGAATATTATGTCGTGGAGAACAGGAACAAAGCTTGGATCTTAAAGCGTCTGAAAACATCAGCCAAGCAGCTCCATCGAGTTATTTAATAAGTTGGACAAAACACTGTACACCAGATATTAGGAATCCGCATTTCTTCTCTTTGTGCCATACTTCACAGGGTGAGGGATTGAGCATCATGAAAAATTTATCCATGTTGCCAAGCATGTATGGTAGCATTCCTGTAACAAGCAGTTCAGAGGAAAATGTCCTAATCCCCTTTCTCAGAAGGTCAAGCTGGCTTAGTCAAGTTGTTGGCCTAGCAGTTGGTGCTTGTGTTGATCTTGGAGGCATGGGGTAGGTGGTGGTGGCGGCAATGTGTATCTTATCAGAGATAAACAGGAGCAGAGGAAGGTAGAGGAGAAAGCTAGATCCAAAGGTCAAAGCTACAAATAACACAGCAAGTATGGGGGGTGGGGGGTAGGTTGGGGTGGCGTGAGTAGATAAGTAGCCAAATTACCATAAGGCAATTCACCATATGCTATAATAGAAGTC
Source organism: Choloepus didactylus (assembly GCF_015220235.1). Classification (NCBI taxonomy): domain Eukaryota; kingdom Metazoa; phylum Chordata; class Mammalia; order Pilosa; family Megalonychidae; genus Choloepus; species Choloepus didactylus. The sequence continues at coordinate 24,962,704 of NC_051308.1, forward strand.
CTTAGAAGAGGAAATGATGAAATGTATTTGGAGAGGATGGGAGTGGTGATGATTTGAGAAGGCTCTGCATAGGAAATACAATTGGAGCTGATAGGAAATTAAGTAGGAAGTTGTCCTGGGGTGTAAGGATAGGAAAGGCTGTTAAGGCAGAGGTAAATTAGTAGTTCACATAAAATCATGAATATCAGCCTCTATTCATTGTATTTAGGGCACCATGAGTATTTCAGACAGAGAGTAGCATATTTTATATTCAAGAAAACTTTCATATTTTGGAATTAAAACAGGATCATGGTGGTGGGGAGTGGATAAAGATATGATGGAAAGATAAGCTGAGGATCCATTATAAAAGGCTGTGAATGGCATGCCCAGGAAAATGGTTGGGAAACTAATGAAGGTTTCTACTCTGGTGACATAAGTCGATACCTGTGCATCGAGGTTCTCTAACTCATGTGCCTACAGAGGCCACACACTGAAGGTAAAGGGAAGAAGCTCCTGAAGGAGATAGTGCTGAACAATGCCCACCTAAAGGGGGCAGTGTCACCCAGTTCCAGGGGAATTTTACCATTCAAGAATATAGGCCAATGTTTTCAGATCTTTAAACATTTAAAAAGAATCCAGAAATACAGCCACATGAAATTCCTAACTATTAAATGTTGGCAACTAATTTAAAACCAACGTTTTCAACAATCTAGTGGACAAAGCATTTCAACAACCTGGATTTCTCTGAATCTGAAGGGTTCCAGATCATCACTCTTCACTAATCAATGCTGCAAAGTAGAAAAATTGGTGTGTGTGTGTGTGTGTGTGTGTGTGTGTGTGTGTGTGTGGTCCCTTTTTCATAGTTTCATCACATTGAATTTTTAAACCAGATTTGAAAACCCCACATATTTAAAGCATCAATTAATGGCAATACTGCTCAGGGGACAGGTTTCACATAACGACTCTGAGGTTAGAACTCTAGCCCTAGAACTGTAATGATTTATTTAGTGAGCTTGAAAAAGGCCATTAACCACGAGTCAGCCTGAGCACCTCCATCTATAACATAGAGATAGCAACTGCTAGCTACCATAAGAAGATATAAATGAAATGATAATAAAACACTTAGTTCCCTCCCAAATAATTGCTTCAATAATTCACAGTAACCTCTGTCACTAATTTTAAAGTTTGTCTCATTTGAACAGTTCCCATGAATTTTACCAAAATTATCAGCACACTACAATGCCTGAAAATGACAATTAGGCATTTTCAGCTGAATGCAAGCTTTATAGCATCATTAAAAATAGGTACTTTAAAAACTGCAACATACATTTCCCAGTAAGAGTACTTTCCAGTTGTTGCCAATCATTTTTTTTCAATCCCTTAGGCTCTGAAGCCTAAAGCAAAGTAGAAAAATGAAAACAGTCAATATTTTAAGCCTCATTTCTCATAAGCAAATAATTTGGGGGAAACAGCTAATATGTACTTCTTTGTCCATTCAGGTGGGCTGCATTTGAAGTTTTGAATATGAAATAACTGCATATGCCCATGGAGTTGAGGCTGTGAAGATCCTCATTTAAGCTCTTCCTTATTAGGTGGACACATACAGTTAACTATAATGGGCTCTTTTTCATTGCAATGGTAAATATATTTGTTATTCCATGTGGTATTTTATGAATCTAGAGAAGTACAAATTAAGTATAATTTTAGCAGTTTCAGTTCAGTTAACAAATTCTATATATTCCAAAATGACTGCATGGTATATGGTACTGTAATTTCTCTATTTGCCAGTAAAAAAAAGAAATCTTTCTCTTTTGATATTGTTTCCTTTTGGTCTTTAGAAACTCTTTCAATCTTATCCAATCTATAAATGGCATTAGAAATAAATTCTTGCATTTCTCACTTGCAAACTTTATGATTTTTCTTCTGTATTTTAAATTAGCTTAAAGCTCTTCTTGAACACCTACAGCTATTTTCTCTAAAGAATATAAAGAATTCACCTTACAAAATCAATGTGCACACTCCATTTTTGTGAGTTTTCATTGTAACTATTGTGACATATTTACCAATGCATCCCCACTTTCACCTCTCCCCTGTTCTCTTCAGCCACAGATCACATCTCCAATAATTTCCCCCTTGGTTTGCTATATTCCTAATTGCTTCCTTTTCTCAGCATTCCTCTGCTTCATATAGATTTGACTCAATTGGCATCTGTCTACATTTCTGACCCTTCAGCCTCCCACACTCGGCTTGCTCCGTATTCTGCCCAAGCCTGTCTTCTGACGGCACGCTTTGTCTCCCTCACCCACTTCCAAACTCCATTCCTTCTTTCTCTTTGACCTTTATGCTCAGAACCACCTCCCACAAACATTCACAAACCTCCTTACTGTGCTCCTTCAAATCACTTCCCGCAAACGGCTTTCTAGCCTGTAGAGTGTCTCTGCTTTTGTGCCTGAATGTCACACCCTTAGCTGTTCCTGGCCCATTTATATCAATTCACTTTCCTTCTCTGAAAGATTTTATTTAGTCTTAACTTTTTCTGGGTAGTTTCTTTACAGGAGTCGTCAGGGAAATTGCAGCAGTATATGTTAAATAAACATGTGTAACATTTGTTTTTAAGTATATAAAGCAAAAACTTGGGCAGGATTGGTACTATTGCCTGGTAGACACTTGGACCAGTGAAAGCAGAACCAAAATTGTTTCTCACACACATGCAAACTTACATTTTTGTTATAATATTTTAATAACCACTACTAACAGGAATTTTGAATTAATTAATGAAATTGCCAGGTTCACAGTCTAAAGGCTTTTTGGAAATGTCTTTATTATAGACATAAGAATACCTGATTCTTAGAATCCTTGGGTAGTTTCACTCTATACAGTATATAAGGCTTGAATTGAATGAAATAGTATGTCTTTAAATCTCTTTGAAAGCAAACACTAGTATTAAATATTTTTCAACTAGAGCAATTACTAAGCTAGCTTTTGGAGGAAACAGTTATCATCTACTTGTTAAAATAAGTACTCACGCTGTTTTAAAAAACCTGAAACTCTGTACCTGTCTACATTCATTGAGAACAGATATGAACTAAATCCAATAATAATAATAACTAATAGAAATTCTAAGCACAGCATTTGTTGCAAACTAAGGTTATAGGCAGGCTGCCAAGCCTCTCCAGAATGATAGCTCCCATTGACACGAAATAAGTAGTTCACTCTGCCTTGCCCAAGGGCTCAAAGGTTCATTTGCCCTGAACTGTAAAAAATACTGAAGAGAGAATGTGGAGGTTCAAGGTCTTCATTTGGTCTTCTCCAATCATTCCATCTATCCTTATCTCCACTCTCTCTAAACTTCTATTGTTCTTATACTCTGTGCCACTTATTTTCACACTTAATCATATAGTCATTTCTTCCCATGTGCATTTGTCTTCCTGTCACATTCTTATGTGGAATTGCTAAAAGCAGGGACCATAGAGCATATTATCTTCTCTTGTCACTCCAGCATTAGCACAATGCGAATGGGAGATGCATTTATTCATTCAATGCACAATTGTTGCGTATCTACTAGTTGCCTGGCACTGCACAAGTTCTTAAAGACAATGGTGAACAAGACATGGTTCTGTCCTCAGAGAACTTAAATCTAGTGAGAGAGACAGACAAGTACCAAACGATGTGATTAATGCCATAATTAAAGCCAAAACTAGGGGTCATGAAAGTGCATTTGAGCTGGCCATAAGAAGTCCAGAATGAGTTCTTGGATGAAATGACATTTAACCTGAAATCTGGAGGTCAGTAGAACTTAGCACAGTAAACAAGGGGGGATGAGAGAATTTTCCAGACAGATTAACGTGCATCCCCAGAGGTGAGAAAGAGCATAATACATTTAAGGAACAATAAATAGTTCTGTATATTTGGAGCCTAGTGGTGGAGGGGGTTGGAAGTGAGGGAATGATGTATTGTACAATCTATAAATGAGGTTCTGTTGTGGTTTGAATCATGTCCCCCACAAAGATATGCTCAATTCCTAACCCTCAGTCCTGGGGATGTGAACTCATTTGTAAATAGGATCTTTAAAGATCTTTTTAAGATGAGGCTAAATGGATTCAGGGTGAGCCTTAATCTAGCATGATTGGAGTCTTTATAAACTGAGGAAATCTGGATTCATTCAGGAGTAGGGCACAGAAGAAAAGAGACCATCAAGTGACAGATGTAGAGATTGAATTATGGATTATGGGCAAGCTACCACCAGAACGTTACAGACTTCAAAGAAAGCACAGTCCTGCCAAGAGCTTCATTTTCACATTTAGCCACTGAAATTGTGACAATAAATTGCTGTCATTTAAGTCAGTCTGTGGTCTTTGTTATAGCAGCCCTGGCAAACTAAGACCAGATCTAAAGATGAGCAGAGTCTAAGAGACCCAAGAAGTTTAGTCTGACATGCTGAGGATAACAGAGAGTAGTTGAAGGTTCTAAGCAGGTGTGTGGCATGACAGTCAGTGACTGGGCTTTGGAAAGCTCTTTCTGACTGCACTGCAGAGAAATGGCTGGGAGGACCACTTTGGTGGCTGAGACAGTGATCCAGATGAGAGGCATGAGGGCCTGAACTAGGGTAATGGCATAGTGGCTGTACTCCATTGTTACTTAGCATGTAGAAAAAGTGGGAAAGACTGGGTGGATGATTGTATGTGTGGAGGATGTGAGAGGAGAGGGGTCTGCAGAGCAATCATGTTTCCTGTTTAGTCAATTGAATGAAGGCACATAATTCTAGAGCAATAGTTCTCAAAGTGCAGATTAGCAGTAGAAGCATCACCTACTATCTGGTGATAAATGCAAATTCTCTGAATACCACTGAATCAGAAACTCTGAAGGTAGGACCCAGCAATCTGTGTTATAACAAGCCCTCCAGGTGATTATGGTGCACACGCAAGTTTGAGAGCTGCTATTCCAGCACACTGGTCTTCAAAATATTTTGTTCAGTATCTCAAACAACTTTTGACAAAAATATATACCCTTCACCCATTTTAAATTTGAAATCTAAGAGTTTCCTTTATAAGTATAAAGAGTTGCAGAGGTTATAATTTCCAGGATATTAAAAAGCAATGACTCTTTTGAACCAAAATACTCTAGCAATTTGGTTCCCACCATCGCACTTTAAAAAAAAAAAAAAAGTGAAGCTCTTATTTTTGAGAGGGTAGCCTGGGCTACTTGTGGGGGACGAAGCAGCAGGAGTGCCTGGATGCCAGGCCACAAGCCGGCGGTGCTTCAAGGGCCTATAAGTGATGGAGAACTTGCCCAGGTAGTGACCGGTCATGTTGCGCTTGATTGCAACCTGTTTGGAAGTCTCCATGGTGGACGCCCACCATGCTGCCCCACCACGTCAGGCAGGATGATCATGTCGAGCTGGTGCTTCTTTACCACCTCCGGCCTCTGCACGGTCAGTGCCTCCTTCTTGGCTGTGCACTAGAGCTCCTTTGGCTGCAGGCCACGGTTCAGCCTTCGCACCACCCCCGCCCCCCTTGGGCTTCCGCACCCCCAGGCGCTGAGTAGCTGCATCAGCTGCTGGTAGGACGCGCCAGCCCCTGGTGGAGGTCCCCGCCGCGGTAGGTGATCTGTGGCACCGCCGCTTCTTTTGCTCCGTTTCCACCATCTTGTCGGTTCTTTGAAAGGCAAGAAGCTCTTTTTTTTCTTTTTATCTGAAATTTTATAACATACTTACATTCTTTGAATATTTATGTCCTTTTCATTTCCCCAACAGAATTTTTTCCTATATTTTATTAATCTATCATACTTATCTGCAACAAAAATGTGACTGCAGTATTCTCGATTATCACATTATTTTAGTACATAATTGATAAAAACAACATAACTTTTTAAAATTTTGATAATATTTAACATAAAAAGTAAAACATTCTTGAAATCTATTTCCTAATGAGATAAATAGGGCTTTAAAATAATTTGTTCATGTATCTGTGAACGAATATTACTTATTAAAATTAGACAAGTTGCGGCATCAAGTCTATGCATACTTTTATTTTTAGAAATGTGTTTTAAAAAACGAAACCAAACACCCTGTTCATATAATAAGTAGCAGGGATGAAAGGAGTTTTATTACAATTCCATTTAATTCTCCTTTGAGAGTATATGCCAAAATATCAGAGTTACCAATCACCAAAAATGTTTCATGATCTAAATTCCGTGCCTCCTCTCCATTTTCCCCGCCTTGCAATTCGGTTGAAAGCAATGAAGTAGAAATGACCTGACTTGCAATAGGATTTGCTAAGCAGTTTTTGGAGATAGTAGGATTTTTCATGAGAGACTGAATATATTAATGGACAATACCTAGACCATATATGACAACAGAACTCTGACCCACAAACTCCCTAGCAGTCCACCCAGAATGGTCAGGACTTGGTTATTGTCTACCAGCTTCCTTATTTTTTTGCCCCACCCCCACCCCTGCCAACTCAGAACCAACCAGAGAAAGCCAAATATGCCTTTCCAACCCAATCACATAGGATGTCTTGCTTCTAGTTAGCCTGCCTCCACCTTCCTTGTGTCAACAATGTCTAATCAGAGCAAACTTGAGGTCTTACCTTTTTTTATTCGCCAAGAAGCTTTCCCACTCCCTCACTTATCTTTGAGTCTCTGCCAAATGCAAGAGATGGTGACTAACTCCCTTGCTATAGCAAGCTCTGAATAGATAGGGTCTGTCCTCACTTGGATGGTCTTTGTTTATTTCCACGCTTCTTTTCTCAACAACACCAACAATCAGCACTCTTTAGAATTTTCCCTTATTTGGCTTGCCAGAGGTTTTTATACTCCAGGACAAAGCTACATATTAAGATTTAGGTTGGGTGTAAACTATGCTTTGTTTTGTAAAAAGAGAAAAAGATAATTGACAAGATGGAGGTGGGAAAGTAAAGGAGCATATCTTGATCTTGAAGCCTGTTTTCTGACAAATTGATTTTAGAAGAATGAGCATGGAAGTTAAAGTTCAGGAAAAGGATCCCTAAGATTCATCTTGCTTAGGAGCCTCTTGAAAAGAGTTCAGGAATGCCCAGGGGTGTGCCTGCCATGTTTGAAAACCAGTAGTCTAAAACAAAGGTGAATGGCTTTCCTTAAACAAGAGGAGGGACACTTCTTCCTTTGTGAAGAAAAGAATGGGTGTTCATACAAGTAAATGTGTAGGTTTGATGACAATCTTTGTCCCCTCTGCCTGTATGCTTTTCCTTACAACTCTACTACTTACCTTCTCATAGTAGGCTCTTTTTTTTTCCTGTTCTTCACATCTCATCTTAAATGTCATCTCTTCAGAGAAGCTTCCCTGACTACCCCCTCTTAAGTAGCTGTATAGTCTATTATCATGTATTCTCAACATGGTGGTTTTCACTGTCTGATATTTTCCTTCTCTTCCTACCTCCCACTCTTCTTCCTTCCTTCCCTATTTCTTATTTTTCTTTTGATCTGTGTCCCCCTGGAATGTCAACTCTATTAGGCAGGAACTATTTTATCTACAAAATCCAGGACAGTGATGTAGCCCATAGTTTGAAACTCAATTTATATTTGATGAATAAATAAGTGGGGGAAAGAAAAAGAATGCCATTAAGTTGAGAATCTTCCTGTCTGGAGGCTTATAATTTCTTTGTGAAGAAGGAGGCCAATTTGTCTGTTGACATAAAGGTAGAGATGGTGAGTGGGAAAATTGAGGAGAGTGGAGTTTGAGGAGGAAGGGAGTAGAAGAGAGAAATGACATAGGGAACACCAGTGAATTGTTACGCAGCATTTAGGTCTGGTATGCTAAAGATATAAACAATTAATAATTGCAGGAATAAATGTCATTCTGCTGCTGCCTCTTTGGAATGGATTTCTGAGAAATTAAACTAAGATTAGCCACAGAATATCAGCGGTAGACTGAATAACGGCCCCCTAAAGATGTCTACTCCTAGTTCCCTGAACCTGTGAATGTTACTTTACATGGCCAAAGACAGATGTGATTAAGTTTAAAGATCTTGACATGGGGAGAGTGTCCTGGATTATCCACGTGGGCCCAATGTAATCACAAGGGCTTTTATAAGGGAAAGAAGGAGAGTCAGAGAAGGAGATATGACCATGGAAGTAAAGGTCAGAGTAGCTCATGGAAGGGCCTAAGAGCCAAGGGATGCTGGTGGCTTCTAGAACCTGAAAATGCAAGGAAACAGATTATCTCCTAGTGCCTACAGAAGGAACTCAGCCCTGTGGATATATTATTGACTTCAGGAGTTCTGACCTCCAGAAATATAAGATAATAAGTTTGTGCTATTTTAAATCACTAAACTTGTGGTAATTTGGTACAGTAGCAATAGGAAAAGAATACAGTATCTTAAAAAAACAACAACAACAAGTAATCTCCATGGTGCATGGATTATCCTCAGAAGGACTTAAAATTTAGCCTTCAGATCATGCTCATTAGGAAATTTTATGTCTTTAAAGACAGGAAAAAGCTTTAAGAGATTTTTGGGAAAAGGATGTTGCTTGCCTCCTGTTTCCATGCTGGGCACTAGACTCTTGGGTGTTATACAAAGTGTTCTCTGACTGGGGGTTGTAATTTATAAAATTCTTTTAATAACAACAGTCCTCCAACTCTATCATAGTATATGGTGACACAGTCAATTATAAAAGAAAGTCTTATAAGATAAAAATTTATCAGAAGATGAACTGCGTAACTCTTGGGGAGGAAGACATCAGGTTCTGGACAGTGCAGTTGATGGAAAAGAGACCTGGAATGGTGGGGGTCAGTTTGGCACCATGAGTAAAGCCGACTGAGGGTAAATCTGGCCTCTGTGGAGTAAACCTGTGCCCTAGGATAAAATCATGAAACTCTGAATCAAATTATGTCTGAAGCCTATATTACCTTGGGCATTTTCAATTATGTCAGTAAATAAATCCCCCTTATTATTTAATATATTTAAATTGGGTTTTATTTTACTATCAGTCATAATCCATAACCCTACCTTCTACTTTACACTTGAGCACAACCAAGTTAATGTGCGTCTGTGGACACTTTATGCTGTGTTTATTCATTATTCATGTATTCATCCATTTTCTCAAAAAATGATTATCACACTATACAACATGTCTGGCCCTGTTCTAGGCCAAATTATTCTGTGTGACTTTGTACCTACTGCATTCCTTACAGAAATTCCTTTCTCCATTAGTTGCCAATATTTGCCTATTCCGCATTATAAAGTTTTCAGCCCTCAAGTACTCTAAAAACACATACATGATACCTTTCCTCCCCAAGAGTTAGGCAGTTCATCTTCTGATAAATTTTTATCTTATATGAGTTTCTTTTATAATTGACTGTATCACCATATACTATGATAGAGTTGGAGGACCGTTGTTATTAAAAGAACTTTATAAATTACAACCCCCAGTCAGAGAACACTTTGTATAACACCCAAGATTCAAATAAATACGACTTTAATACCTGTCACTTTTATGTGAGTCTCTGAAATATATAAATGCATTCAGCATTTCAGAAAGGTTTAGAGATCTTTACATGTAAAGGGAAAACACTGACATATCTTAAAAGCCAAGGCCATGCAAAATCCAATTGTGTGATCAACTTGTGTGGGCTGCAGAGTTTTGTAAAAGACTTAAGAATTTGATGAGATATATATCTTCAATCTTGGGGCATGGCTTACCTCTTGAAGTTATGAAGCCTTCCTGGAGATTGGTTAGCCCATTGAGAAATCCTGTTAACAGAGATGGTTACTCTCTTTCTTAGTGGATAAACATCTTCTTAACTTCCTGAAATTCCTAAATATTTAAGGAAAAAAAAGAGTATTTATATTTTTGCATCAACGAATATGCATAATTTTAAAAATTTATTTGTAATATGTTAAGTAATTTGGCTTATTAGAACATCCACGTTATAATTCTATAATGTGTGACTGAGTGAGTGATTTAGACTTGTGCTTTTAAGTTGAAATCTTCCTGAGATGAAACATTTATGTGTTCTTAAATTTCACTGTATTTATAAGTTCAATTCATTAAATTTATGAGTTACTTAATATTCAGGAATGTTTCATTTCTAGGTCAAAATACTTAAGAAGGAAATAGACTATATTAAATTTATAAATGCAGTATAGAGTTGCTAAATGGGGCCAGACTTGGGATTACTAACAGGCCCCCTAGAAGTGACAACAGTTGTTCAAAATAAAATACAAAGATTTATAAGCTGAACTTAAAAACTTAAGAGTTTGAATTTGTGACATGATAAATTGAACATTAATTTACAAATATATCTTAATAGGCTTTTTGGTACATACAAATTGTGTCTGAGGCAAAACCAAACCAAACCTCTCATATTTAACACCCTCTTTATCTAGAGTCAATAATCCCTTCCTTAGATCTTTCAAACTTCTTCTATAATTGTATACAGATTTTTTATTGCATTTCTCTCTTTTCTACCACAGAGTAAAATCCCAAAGTGTAGGGATTGTGTCTTATTTATACTGGATTCTACAGCATGGTGTTTTGGCACACAGTAGGTGCTCACTAAACACTAGTAAAACACAATACAAAGTTTGAGGTGGGAAATGCCTCAAATTTATATTTGCTCACTGTAAGTGGATTAAAGGAATTTGCTTCACACTAGAGGTATATCCAAGATGATTTGAAAATGTAATTCATGAAAATCATTTTAGTTAAGTCTCAAAATGGTAATACCCAGCAGCTCATCTCTGTTCCCACCCACTCTCATGCCAGTTAAATTCCATAGGAGTTGCTGTTGGACTTTAAATCACACTTGCAGCCTCATGTCCTCGAGTAACATGAATACTTCTCAAACTCATTGACACTTGGTTGGTTTAGGATCATGATTGTAAACGTTAATTGTATCAGAGTGGAAAGAACTTAAAAACAAAATCTTGACCTGAAGTCCTGATTTTGCCATAAAAACAGATATAACAGACCAGCTATAAAGTCTGGGCCAATCGCTTACCCTTTCTGAATATCATTTTCTTTGGTGGTGTAAAGGAATGCTATAGATGCCTGATAGCATTTCTTTGATTCTCAGATGCACTAGTAATTTATGAACTTGAGAAAACTACACAAATGAAAGATATATATGCTGTCTGTCTACAATAACATTGCCTCTCATATGTCTTGAAGTTGCCCTTTAGATTCTTCCTAATTAGAGTGTGGTCTGTGGATCAGCAGCACTGGCCTCACCTGGGAGCTTGTTAGAGATGCAGAATCTCTGATCTCACCACCCCAGACCTACCAAATTAAAGGGTGCACTTTAACAAGATCCCAGGTATGGAAGTGCTATGGATAAAAGATCTATAATGTGTGCAGCTTCTCGTACCTGGCTTCTCTCGCAAATGAGAAAAGTGTCACGTCACTTGATTCCCAATGCAAACGACGGGAACGTCTTATGTTTGTCCTTGATTCCTATTGCGAACAATGGGAATGTCTTGCAGTGTTTGTACTTGATTCCGGTCGCAAAGGATGGGAACATCTTGCCTTGTTACATTCAAGCACTCAGTACATTTCTCTCCTAAGGCCGGGCTTATCCATTATCAGCATGCCTGCCAATTTTAGTTTCTTAAAATTCAGCACATCCTGCCTCCCTTCCTGCCTTCCCAATCAGCCTTGAGTTCCAGCATTGTCTCCCTGCCCTGAAAATCTCAATAAAAGCTGAGATGAGCATTGCTTGGGAGAATACTATCCCTTGAGCTGTTCTCGCTCTTGCAACTTGTGATTCAGTCTCAAGTTATTTTTGCTGCGTCACTGTGAGTCCAGCTGGTCCGGTTCCCACACCCAGGTGACTACACATTACAGTTTGGTCTACATCTAGCTGAAGGAGTGAGTGTATTAGTTTCCTTTTGCTGCTGTAACAAATTACTGCAAACCTAGTGGTGTAAAACAACTCAAATTTATTTTCATATATATTCTGGAGATCAGAAGTCCAAAATGGGTTTCACTGGTCCAAAATCAAAGTGTTGGCAGGGCTGTGTTCCCTTTGGAGGCTGTAGAGGAGAATCTGTTTCTTTGCCTTTTCTAGCTTCTCAAGGACATTTGCATTCCTTGGCTCCTGGCCCCTTCTTTCATCTTCAAAGCCAGCATTGGGCCTACTGGTATAACCCAGGTTAATCTCTTTATTTGAAAGTCAGTTGATTGGCAACCTTAATTCCGTCTAAAACCCTTAATCCCTCCTTGCTGTGTAACATACATATAGGCAGTTTCCAAGGATTAGGACATGGAGGACATTGTGGAGGTGGGGTGGGGCATTCCCCTGCCTACCACAGTGGGCCTGTGTGACCATGACAAACCTTGGGACCCTTCTGTCCTGGCCTCAGCTGATTGGATCAGGGTGGACACTGGACAGTGGTGGAGCAGTTCTTAGTTGGGTAAGTCAAGTGGTGCTGAGTACTTGAACTTAAAGGTTATGTAGGGCCTGGCTTTGCTCAGCCATTTTAGGACATGAGCATGCTGCTTAGAAAGCGGAGAAACAGGAGATTATAGATATGTGGAGAGAAGTAGAGGCAAGAGACAGACAGAGAAAGTGGCTGTTGGATGACTTTTAAGTCACTGTTTATGGCCTAGGGTTCTTTGTTTCCTGTCCTTGGAAGTCCATACAAATGCCTATTGTATCTTTAGGAAAAAACATCCTTTATCTGTATCTTGAGTGAGTTTTGGTTCCTTGTAACATATTCCTTAACTGAGACTATTGATAAACATTCTTGAAGAAATTGATCATTACTTAGTGCAGACAAGGGGATTAGAAAACACTTAAAACTTGGAATTTGAATTTATTTTCCCACTCCACTTTTTTCTTTCCCTTTTCATGGCTAAATAATTCAGGAATGATTCCTTGCTGGGGTCTAAGACATTTAATAGTCTCTACGACTCCCACCAGAAGTCTTTACATTTTTGGTTCATTGTGCAGCATAGCACTTTTGGAGAACATTTCATTCTCTTCAGCTTGTCTTTTGTTAAAGAGAAATATTTAAGTATTTGGGGGCTGGAGACATGATATCAAATATATAATGTGTATACCAGCTGACCCATTACTGTCAATAAAACATGAAAATAAAATCCCAATCAGAGGGACTTTCCAGCTTAATTGGTTGTTTAGTGAGACAACTCACTCCTGAGTAGCCTCAGCCATTATTTCCTTGGAGCATTCGGCTCTGGAACATACTTTGGGAAAATTCATGTATTGCCTTTTGGACCCAAGAAGTGAATTTAATTTGGGCACCCAGACTAAGGCTGCTTGCAATGAGACTTAGGCCATTTTTCATCGGGAAAACACCATCTTTAAACTGAGGCCCAAAGTGAGAACTATTCCTTTTTTTTTAATTAAAAATTTTTACGGTTTTGTTGAAGCCTAATTTAAATATCAAAAAATTCACCCGTTTTAATTCAGTGATTTTTCATGTATCTACAGAGTTGTATAACTATCAACACAATGTAATTTTAAAATGTTTCCCTCACTCCAGAAAGAAACCTCGTGGTCATTTGCAGTCATTTTCCACACCTTCCCCCTACCCCAGGCAACCGCAAATCTACTTTCTGTTAATTCACTGAGTGCTAAGGAAACCTGCCAGGCATGAGAAGTTGGACATTCTCAGACTTTGTTGCTAGGTATTCTGACTTGTCAACAGAGACAAGTTGCCTTTTCTGTACAAATCTATATTATACAACAAATCATACAATATGTGGTCTTTTGTGTCTGGCTCCTTTCACTTAGCACATTTTCAAGATTCATATACATTGTAGCATGTCAGTATTTCCTTTTTATTGCCAAATAGTATTCCATTATATGGATATACCACACTTTGCTTATCCATTTACTGGAACTATTGGTTTTCACTACTAGATCATGCTCAGAAAATTTATTCTGAGGAACTTGCCAGATATAGTCAATCTGGGGTACCTAGGATGGATTTGTGTCTATCCATTGTTCAGACCCCAAATCTTGTCATACTTGGGAATTCTTGGATAAACATCCTATACCCAAAGTGGAATTAAATCTTGGCTCAATCTGAATCTTTTGTTTAGGTGTGCGAAGTACACGGACTCGGGACTCAGTCTCTCCTAGCCCACATCCATGAGGCTGTGGTGGATGAAATCCAGCATTTAGGGGCAGGGAAACACTGGACCAATCAGAAAAAGCCCTTATTCCTTGGCAAACATCTGAGGGTGGCATAAGTAGAGGGTCTCTGTTGACAAGTCAGAATACCTAGCAACAAAGTCTGAGAATGTCCAACTTCTCATGCCTGGCAGGTTTCCTTAGTACTCAGTGAATTAACAATTACTGCCTTTATGTGTTTCTAGGGTACCTTGGCCATAAGAGGCCTGGAACTATTTGGGTTACATAACTGGCTCTTTTTTCTTTAACTCAATGTTTATTGAACACTTAATATACACTAGGCTATTTGCATACATTATCTAATTAAATCCTTACAATAATTATCATACAAAATAGATGCTATTATACTTATTTTACAGATGAGGAAATTGAATGTCAGAGAGATTATTTGTCCAAAGTCACCCAGGCAAAAAGTGGTAAAGTCAAGATTGGAACCCACTTACTCTAAGGCCTATTTTCCCTACTGTCTAACAAGTCTCTTTAAACAAGTAGCATTAAAAAAAGAAAAAAGAATTAATTATGGTAAATGGTGAAGGAGAAAGAAGGAGGTGGTTAAAACAGATCTTTTCCCAATGGTTTTCGGGACAGAAAGAGGACAGAAGCTGAATACCTATTAGTATTAGGGAGATAGGGAGGGAGGGAAGGGAGAACTCTAGGAAGAGTACACCTGTTTATTTGAAGGTGCTCCTAAGATGATTCGATTAATCTGTCTTTCCCATTCTACCCTATTGCTTGGCTCATTCCCTAGCTTTATAAATAATTGCAAGAACAAGATTGTTCTTAAAAGATATTAAATAATTAATCCTCTATTCTGTTGAATTGAAAATAGGTGATAAATGGAAACATAAAATATTTAGAGACTTCTCAGGAACTTAGATGCTAGGAAAGTAACGTGATAGATCCTTAAACATAGAACTACCTTACCATTTGCTTTTATCAATAAACTACTTGGCTTCAGAACCTTAATTCAGATTTTTCAAACTCTGATACTCTTTGCTCGGTTGAATCCTTCTCAGCCTCCATTTCTCATCATAAATATCAGGTCTTCAGAGAGACCTTCCCTGACCATCTACTTTAAAGTGGGTTATTTCCTCTCCTAACCATAGCACCCATTCATAGCCTCCAGCTCCTTGATCACAATTTGTAATTACATATATGTTTATTGTCTTGTTCTTGTTCTTTGTTTCCCCCTTCCTCCATTAAGCTGCAAGTTCCATGAGGACAGGGAGCAAGTCTGTTTTGTTCACCACTATATACCCACCTCCTAGCAGAGTATTTAGCACTTAAAGAACCTTATTGATTATTAACAATAACACAAAGAGATCAGACTTCACGCAATAACTACTAAGCCTGCATCTGAGTTCCTTTACATATGGAAGGGAGTTGCCACTCTGTGGTAGTTCATGTAACAAATTTTGTACACCAGCAGGCTGCAAGGGACAAAAGGGTTGAGCTGTATCTGACCCACTTCAATCAGGGAAGCTTCCATCAGCCAGTTGAAAGCACTCCAATCCGTCATTGCCTGAGGCCCTTAGAGCTTTTTTTTTTTTTTTTTTTTTTTTTTTTTAAGGAGATAAATTAGCATACCTGGGGCCTTTCTCTTCAGGCATTCCTATTGGACAACTCCAGGAAATCCAAGGCAAGGAGGGACATTTTATTAAATTGTAAAAGAAACCATTTAATTGCTCAATAGTTATTTTAATTTTTCCTGTCATTTTTAATCATATATTTACATCGACCTTAAATGAAGCCCCAGAGCTTTAGAGAGGTAGAGGAAGAAATGCCTAGAAAATGTTTCCTTGACTTAGAAAGCATCTAGAAGGCTGTTAAAGCACTTAAAGAGCTCTAGCAATCTTTAATGTATTGTCAAGGGCAAGGAAGGGCAGACTCCCAAATCAGTTTTCTTTTCTTGCCTCCCTAATCTCGGAGAGAGGAAAGATTTAAAGTGCTGTGGTAGTACTGAAAAATTAGTTCCTAGTAAGCAAGTAAAGTGATACCATTTCCCTGAAACTCTGGTGCCAAGTTTTTTTATACTATTATGAGAAAAACTACTTGTGTTATCGAGGGTAAAATCTCCCTCTTCCCTAGCGATGACCCTGAGATCACGTGTACAACTGAAGCTTCAGTGCAGGTGAGTGGAATCAATTCTCTCATTAGTCTTTCCTGCTCTTACTAGAAAAATGAAGTTGATGCAAAGTTCCTTGCTGAAGCCATCACTTTGCATTGCAAATATAAAAAAAGACAACCATTTCCTTGAGAAGTGGAAATAATCTGAGGACAATTCCTCGGAAGGAATTGTAGCAAGAGATGTAAATTTCCAACTTCCTTTGGATCCATTTCTGATCAGAACAAGTTTTTAGTATCTCTGAGGAAGTGCAAAGGATAAAGGTATTTGTTTTATAATAAGTTGGAAAATCGTTGCTCTTAATCTGAAACATTTATCTACTCTTTTTCACCCTTTCTGGCCTTATTTCCATATTGCGATAATTAGCCAAATTGGCTCTTATATTCCAAGAGAAAGTGCTGACACTTTAAATTCAATGTAAAAGACTTTTTTTGTTGTTGTTAATAATGAAGATTTTAGGGATCAATGTGATTTAAATTAAGATCATCTCTGAGGATACGAAATATGCATGGGTAAACTGATATATCTTAGAAAAAAATACACGTGTATGCGTGCTGTCCTTGCGATTCTGACTTCATGAAAATCCATGTGTTTAGCCTAATTTTTGTGGATAACTCTTATTGTTTTAGTGGTTGAGGCAGAGAAATGATTACTAAAAATGGAGGGCTCTCTGGGATATAGATTCTGCTCTTCTGTCCATGTTTATGCTAGAAGCATTTTTCCTCCTTCCCTTTCTCCCATGGTCCTTCTTATGTGAATTGTTTATCTCAGTGGGATCAAGAGGTACTTGCCCCTATTAAACCTCTGTTAAACTCAGTGTTAAAAAATAGGATGTAATTTCCCTCCCACAAAATATTAAATAAGGATGTTTATGCTTACATGTGAAAAATAGTGTTCTCATATATTTCTACATATAATGATAACTTTTAGTCCACCAAAATACATAATACCATTTTAAAATATCTCAACAACCGCTTTGGATACGCCATTGCTGATTCTAAAAGTTGCTCAAGAAGCTCTGAAAATCTAAGGCTAAGACTCCATTGTTCTGTACAGTAACCATTAGGCTTGTGTGGCTATCGAGCAATTGAAATGTGGCTAGTCTGACTGGAAATGTTGCTGGAATTGTAAAATACACATCAGATTCCAAAGACTTAGTATGGAAAAAAGAATGTAAAATAGCTCATCCATTTTTAATTGATACTTTATTAAAACAGTATTTTGAATATATTGGGTTAAATAAAATACATTATTAAAATTATATTTAGCTGTTCACTTTTTTTAAATGTGGTTACTAGGAAATTTAAAATTACATATGACATTATATTTCTATTGGTCAGCACTGCTCTAAGGCCAAGGATTGGCTTCCTCTACTGTAATTTCCTGTTGACTCTGTCTTTAGAATACTTCTTGTCATTTTTAGCATCCAGCAAGGTCCATTATGGGCTGAGTCACTTTCAGTGGTCTTTCTGTAGGTAATTCTGAATGGTTGTGACAACTCACTGTAATTCCCGGAATCATTCCTTCCAATTAATAGGGCCAAATTTACTTACAAGGACATGCTTAGAGACTCAACCCATGAATGATTTAACTAAGTAGATGATTCTTTGTGACATGAGAACAACATAAATGTTCCCATTTCTACCTTTGTTTCTCAGTTGCAAATAATCTTATATGTCAAGAACTGAAGTAAGCCTACAAATCCAAGAGGGAAGTTTTCAAAGGAAACTGAGTTTTCCAGAGGTTAGGAAATAAGGTCCTCTATATTCCATTTGTTGCAGGGAGGAGCACTGGTAACCTAGAGAAAAATATACCTATATATCTTACTTTAAGTCCTTTCTAATATAGAAACCAATTTGTAGTGCATTCTTACATTGCTTGGAGAAAGTAATATTTTACTTCTCTATTTTGTAAACATTTCAAAATGGTAGTGAAAATTGAAAGCAACATTAACTACTTGTTTGTCATGCACCCAGTCATCACTATAAAAAGAACTCTGCAAAGTTCTATCCTTGTTATCAGAAAATTTTTGGTAAGATTAAGTACTTTTTATAATGTTATCAAGTATGTGGAGAATTGGTGTATTTATGCATATTGCCCATCGTTTTATGGAACTACAAATGTCTCAGAGAAGAGCTAGTTCCCCATTTAAGATGTTTAGCACTGTAGATATAGTGCCTTGAAGTTTCTAATTTAGATTGAGAAATATAACTTATTTTCTTAATTCTTTTATTCATTCAGTAAACATTTATTGACCATCTGCTTTGAAAGCCTTCACGATAAAGCAGGTTTCTCCACAATGACATTCTTGATGTTTGGGCCATATAGTTCTTTTTTTGTGGTGGGATGTTCTGTGCATTGCAGGATGTTTAGCAGGATTCCTGGCTTCTACCCATTAGATGTCAGTAGCACCTCTCCTAAATTGTAACAACCAAAAATGTCTCTTAACAGTGCCTAATGTCCCCTGGAAAGCAAAATCGCCCCAGGTTGAGAATCACTGATAAAAAAGAGAGGAAACATACGGGAGTTGGAAGCAGGGGGTGGGAGCAAGAAAAGAAATGATGTTTTCCCGAATTAGGGAATGGGCGGTTGGGTTGGGAGACATGAATGGATTTGAGAGAGATTGAACAGGAGGAATAGAGAAGTCTCTGTGACTGGCAGGTTGCTGGGGCTGACGGAGCAACAATTCTGGTTTGTACAACTGGAGAGATTATTGTGCTTTTCTTGAAGGAAAAAATTAAAGGAGAAGCAAATACTCAAGAGAAGATGAGTTCAATTTCAGATATATTGGGATTGAATGGGAGAATGGCGGTAGACGTGTTTCCTACTCAAGTGTCTTCATGGGTCTGGAGTGTAGGAGTGAAGTCTGACGGGAGGATTTGGGAGGTGAATGCTTAGTAGCTGACACCAGCACCAAAGAGTTCTCTTTTTTTAAGGGAAGGTCATTCACCTGCTGGAGAAAAGGATGAGTTGGATGATTAAAATGCAACACAGTTGTTCTGTTAGAGATTATCAAATATTTCACTAAGGATGAGTAGAGAGAAAAACAAAAAAAAAAGCATCAAAATCATTTCATTATATTTTGTAGTCAATTATGAGAGTGATGGAGGAGGAGAGCTGAGAGAAATGGAAATGTGTCATTCAGACAAACAGGAAAAGGGAAGAAAAGAGGACTGTTCATTCGTTTGTTCGTTTATTCATTCAGTGTTTGAGTGCTTGCTAAAAGTTATAGGGGATTTAAAAGTAAATAAGGCATCTCAAGGAGTTTCTACCTGGTCTTTAGATCCTAGTTTGTGCCATAAATGAGCAGACTAAGTGGAAACTCAGGTAAGGATGAAAATTCAGAGGCAAGTTTAAGTACATCAATTGGGCCTTGAAAAATTGGTTAGCACGCTGTAAGATCCATTTATAAATGGACCATTTTGTTTAGAATCACCATTAACTGTTATATAATATTAATTTTTTTAAAAAGCTGGGAAACTGACATTTTTGCAACCCACTTTCTTCCCCCAATGTTTTAATATGAAAATTTTCAAACATCCAGAAAAGGTGAAAGAATTTTACAGTAAACCCATATTCCCACCACCTAGTTTATGCAATTAACATTTTACCATACTTGCTTTATCTATCCATGTATCTACCCATTAATACATTGCATTATTTGACGATTGTTGGAGTAAGTTGCAGAGGTCAGTACACTTACCCCAACTATGTCAACATATAGATTATGAACTAAAGTTCAGTATTTGCTTACAGTTTTCCAAACCGCTTTTACTTATTTTTTAGATTTCATATCCAACTTCCTCAGCTGGAAAATAGATAATGTTACGTTTTATTTTATTACAGTTTTTGTGACTTTTTTGGGATGCTGATACTGAAGACTTTTAGCAGCAAACTAAACTAGATACTTGAAGGTAGAGACCAACCACATATACCTATTTCTCTTTGGTATCCCTGTACCTAGTATGTGACTAGGCACAAGTTACAACCTCTAATTATTTGTAAAATGCATTTTTGCAAACACAGATCTGCTATTCTTGATCAAATGGAGTCAAGCTTAGGCCATGTCCCAGGCATCTTTTGGACCAATACTGAATACCAAGCAATGCATTGACAGCCTTGGCTGCTTCCCTTTATAAAGCTCTCAGCAGTCCCCCAAAGAATAAACTGTGTACTATTGTTAGTTAAAAAGAATTTGGGATCTAAATTTGTAGGTGCAAGTACTGCCTATGCTAGTTTGTAACTTTGGACAAATCTCTTAGCCTCTCTGAGCTTATTCATTAATTGCATTGGGTTGATAGTACCCACCTACATTTGATACCCATTTGTGAATTTCAAATGAGACTTTGCATGTAATAGAGCTTTGTAAACTGTGCCTGCTACACAACTGTCACCTACTGTTCCACATTCAGAGGATGTGAAAAAATCAGCAGTTCTCTTTCTGAGATCTCCCCCTTCCTTCCTCTTTCCTTCTCTTCTTCCCTGTTTCCTTATCTCCCTCCCTGTCTCCTTTCCCCCTTCCCTCCTTCTCTTTTTATTTTCTGAACTTCTAGAATATATCACAGAAAAAAACACTAAGGAAACATATAGTCCTGTCAAAAAAAGAGCAAAAATCAAGATTCAGAGTATCCTCTGTAATCAAAAGAGCAGAAAATTCTAATAGCTGCAGACAAAGTATGCCTCTGAGGAGCCTAGATTCTGGGAGAAAGAAGAGAGCAGCATTGTGAAAGAGGTGAAACAAAGGTTTTTCAAGTAATTCAGCATGGCTCAGTGCCTGGGATATTACCCTGGCAAAGTTATTAAAGTTAATTTCTCCAAACCAAACTCAAAATGACTACCTATGGACAACTGACTACCTGCCTTTAAGTTATCACGTATTTTTATGCATATAGTTTGAAAAAGGTTAGTAAATTATTGGCACATAATGCTTTTATCTGAAAGACTTATAGGACTGATTTTTTTTTTTTTACATAAAGATTTAAAGATATTTAAAGGAAGATTCACAAAGGAACACCATTTACTTGCTGCATTTAAATTGCATCATATAATACGTAGTGCTTTTCTTCCTTTGGGTTTACTTTAAAAATATTAGCATGTTGGGTAGCTATTCCATAATCTCAAAGTGGCTAACAAGGAACTTCTAATTTAAATATTTGCAACATTTATTGATAAATGCTATTTAATCTTAGTTTAGTTTACTGCTTGGAGCTTATTGAGATACCAATGATGTGTAACAGATGCCTTTTTAATATAGGTAACTAAATTTTATAAGCAATCAAAATAATGACATCATTAAAAATGAGGAAAATTGTTTATGCTGATATTGAAGCCAGAATGTTAAGGAAGCTTCACTACAGTAAACTGCAGACTTTTACTAGGAAGACAAGGAGAAAGTTTGCCTTGAAGAGTAGTTTGGGAAAGTGGTGGTTTATAGAACATCTGATTTCCTGTGTTTGTGCCATGGGTGTTTCCTTTTTGTCTTTTTCTTTTTTAATGGCAGCAAGAATAGTGACTGTGTTTAATATTGATGAGTTTGACCTCCTGGGAATTATCATACATGCATTCCTTTTGAATACAAATGCTTTTTGATTTATATGGTAAATACTTAGAATTTTGGAGATTAACATTTTAATCGACTCTAATCTAGTATCTTCTGTTTCCCTCACCTAGCCTTTTCTGTCATAAAGCTTGAAAAAAATGAACTTTTGAAAATGACAGCTAATGGTCTCAGGGACAATCAAGGTCTGCATGAAACATACACACAGCACAGTGTGTAGTAATCACTCCCAAACCATATGCTGAAGTACATTAACAGAGTTCAAGAAGATCAATTATTCAAAAAACAAGAACAATCCATTCGTTCAACAAATACTTATTGAAGAGCCATGCTTCATCTACAGGCAGATTCTTGGGAGGATTGTATATGGCTGTGATATTTTGGCACTTCTAAACTGTAATTTGGCTTCAGTTTTTCCCCGTTTAAACTTGTCTTTTCTTTTCTTTTTTAACTTCTCTCGTGGCAGGTCCGGGAGCTTTGAAGTTCTGTGTGCATCTTACATCTGACAAGCTCTTCGGGAGGGGACAATGCATCCAATTCACACGGTTGAGATCAAAGTGCCCGAGATAGAAGAAACGTTTTTCGTGCCCCGATTCAGCCAGGAGCCAAGCGGTGGCAGAGGGGGCGGTGGCGCCCCGCGGGGAGCGAGGCCAGGGCCGCCGCTGCGTCGGGCGCAGCCATTGGCAGGAGGCGTCTGCGGCGCGGCGCGCTGCACTGAGCATGTTCGCGCCCTGTCGGCCCCGGGCCGCAGCCGCAGCAGCGACGACAGCCGCGGGAGCCGCCGCGCATTATGCAAAGCGGCTGCCGCGGCAGACGCCAAAAGAGGCAGCTGGGCTCCTGTTGGCCTCCCGGGTCAGCGGCTCGCACCTGGCTTGTCCCGGGCGCTCCCGCCGCTCGGGTCGGGGGCTGAGGAGGACCAGGATGGCCTGACTACCGGAGGTGCGGCGCAGCAGGGGGATTGCAACATGGGAAACCAGGATGGGAAGCTGAAGAGGAGCGCAGGTGATGTTTCGCACGAAGGCGGCGGCGGCGGCGGCGCCGAGGATGCTGTTGGGCCCAGAGATGTGGAAGCCACAAAGAAGGGAAGCGGGAGCAAGAAGGCGCTGGGCAAACATGGCAAGGGCGGAGGGGGCGGCGTTGGGGAGCCGGGCAAGAAGAAGAGCAAGTCGGACTCCAGAGCCTCAGTGTTCTCCAACCTGCGGATCAGGAAGAACCTGTCCAAGGGGAAAGGCGCTGGCGGCTCTCGAGAGGATGTGCTGGACTCCCAGACCCTGCAGACCGGGGAGCTGGACAGCGCTCACTCCTTGGTCACCAAGACCCCAGACCTCAGCCTCTCTGCTGACGAAACGGGCCTGTCGGATACCGAGTGCGCGGACCCTTTTGAGGTGACGCGTCCAAGTGGTCCTGGGCCCTCAGAGACTGTGATCGGGGTCCGAGCGGTCGTTGAGGACTTAGAAACTGCTGCAGGGACTCAGGATGGACCAAGGACCAGTTCGGGCTCGGACACGGACATCTATAGCTTTCACTCGGCTACGGAGCAAGAAGATTTGCTCTCTGACATTCAGCAGGCTATTCGCCTGCAACAACAGCAGCAGCAGCAGCAGCAGCAGCAACAAGGCTCGGAGGAAACTGCAGCGACCCCCACCGCCGCCCCCCTTCAGCCCGGGGCCTTCCTGGGCCTGGACCGATTCCTGCTGGGGCCGATCGGCGGGGCTGGGGGGGCTCCCGGCAGTCCGGACACAGAGCAGGCTCTGTCTGCGCTCTCGGACCTGCCCGAGAGCCTGGCCGCGGAGCCCCCGCTGCCCGAGCAGCCACCGCCCCCCAGCGGATGCCTGGATTTAGAGGCCCCCTCCATCGCGGCGGCCCAGCCCGCGGCCTCAGACTCGCCTTCGTCTACGGCCTTCGCGTTTCCCGAGTTCGGGCCGCGGGAGAGCGAGGCTGAAGCCCCTGTGCTAGGGGCTGGGGACACAGATGAGGAAGGGGAGGAGGATGCTTTTGAGGATGCTCCTAGAGGCTCTCCGGGAGAGGAGTGGGGCCAGGGAGTCCGA
This sequence comes from Choloepus didactylus, assembly GCF_015220235.1. Lineage (NCBI taxonomy): Eukaryota > Metazoa > Chordata > Mammalia > Pilosa > Megalonychidae > Choloepus > Choloepus didactylus. The sequence continues at coordinate 24,986,550 of NC_051308.1, forward strand.
GAGGCCCCTCAGAGGTTGGGAGAAGAGCCGGAGGTGGGGGCCGTAGAGCCCCGGGTACCCGCGGCTGCTTCGCTCCCGGGCAGCCCGGCGCCCAGCCCGCGCTGCTTCAAGCCCTACCCGCTTATCACCCCCTGCTACATCAAGACCACGACTCGGCAGCTCAGCTCGCCCAATCACTCCCCGTCTCAGTCCCCTAGCCAGAGCCCCAGGATCAAGAGGCGGCTGGAGTCCTCCCAAAGCCGGGGACCGAGAACTGCTCTCGCTTCCACAGTCGCTCCAGCCAAAAAGCACAGGGCGGACAGCGGCCTTGCAGGCGGCCTCAGCCGTTCGGCCGACTGGACGGAGGAACTGGGCGCCCGCGAGCCCAGGGTGGGAGGCTCTGCGGACCTGCTGGAGCGCACGGCAGCCTCGGAAGGCGTCAGCGGGGCGTCCCCCACGCTGGCCAGCAAATCGTCGGGGGCGCAAGCGGCTGCGGATGGCTTCCAGAACGTGTTCACAGGTGAGCGCGCCCTACCGCCTCCAGGTGGTAGGTAGCCGGTCGCCTGCCAATCAGAGGCCTTCGCTTGCCATCCCCTCCCCCGGCTCTGAAAGGCTGGGATCTGTTCCGTTCATCTCGTTTGCTCAGTGAAATGCCTTGAATGTATTTGTTGGTTTTATATTTTCTTACAAGGTTTTGAAGGAACAAATTAACCATGTCTGGCCTCAGCCATTTCAAGAAAGGGTTGCTCTGCCCATTTCTTCAGAGTATCTGCTTGCTGTTCTCTCTGTCCAGGGTCATGTCAAGAAGATAAACTTTTTTTTTTTTTTTTTTTTTTTTTTTAAATCTTATAACCTAGCCATCATTCTTCTCTTCCCTTCCTCATCCCCACAGCATTAAAAAGTACGAATTTGTTCATGGTCCTTTCACAAGGGTCAGTGTTAAAGAAACAAATAATGTATTCTGTACTATCCAAAGGTGATCTCTGACCACTCTAAAACATGTATGTGTGGGTATACATATGTATATATGTATGTATAAGTATGGGTATATATATTTATATATGTATTTATATGTATACACATATATGTATATAATAGGAAGTTTCTATCTTCTTGCAATCTGGGTATGACTATTCTGAGTTTCAGTGGTCACCTCTTTGCTGATGCAAGCAAATCTGATTCATGCTATTAAAATTAATAATGAAATGGAATATTAGGGATAATTTTCATTTGGCTTCATGGTCTAATCAGTACAGGGTGTAGTTGGAGACAGTGAAGATGAGGACAAGAGTACAGTTATCCAACTGGTAGCTCTCCTCCTTAGCATTCGTTATCGACTCACACACAGGTCACCCAAAGCACAACAAAAGGTTCAATTTATTTTGTACATGTCAAGAAGTATAATGAGTTTTATCCTTTCTTATAGGCTTTTAGGTCCCAAGAGCTTACTTTAAGAGCCTCCTGAAAAAGTGTCAGTTATTTCATGTTTACATAATAGCTTCTACCCTTTATTACTGAATGAAATAGTGAGCCTAAGAATTTAATGAATAGAAAAAAATAAAAATTTATTTAAGTACTGTTTCTTGTACATGTGATAGTAGACTAAAAATTTGAAATGCAACTTGAAAAGTTAAAAATCTTATGTTCTATTTTAGTTTTATTTTATGTATGAGATAGCTTCATATATAAAACATTACTTGGATGAAATTTCTCAGTAAGGATGGATGGTTACTTCTTAGTTGACTAAATGCTGTTAATGTTGTAGAAATTACTCTTGTTGACCACATTTTAATTTTCATCTATGGTTGATCTTTTATTTTGCATTTAAAGACTCTCATTCTTTAGAGTAGCCTCTTATATTAATTTTACATGCTCTCTTTTTTTTTTCCCACTTTGTTTCCTACCTTGGCTTCTCTTTATTGCATAGATTAAGTTAAAAAAGAATGTATATAGTCTTTTACCCATTTGATAAGTTGTGGGAAAAAAATAAAGCCTGTTTTTGATGGAAGAATATTGGAAAGTTCTTGAGTTAATTTTTGTGAATTTGATGTTGGTGAGAAATCATTTTCTCTTTAGGCAAAATTCATTTGTATGTTATTTTTCTAAAAATGAAAATAGCTCACCTTAATTAAGACTATCATTCATTGATATTGATGATTGATGGTTCCTATTAGCATAAAACTTTGGAAATTTGTTCATTTCATTCATTTAACAGACATGCATATACACATACACATACACATATGGCAGCCATATTGAACCAGGCAATATGCTAGCTGGTAGGTAATACAAATATCATTAAATCATGATTCTGCCTTTCCGAGGCTCATTGACTAAGTGAAGAGGGAGACATGAAGTAATTATAGTGTGTGGGAATAAATATAGATATGCAGTACAGTGCAGTGGGAGCATCAAGAATCCAGTGACTTATCTCCTTGGCAGGGGGTGAGAGAGGATTATTTGAACAGAGTCCTGAAAGAAACTAGGACTCTTAAATAATTTGAAGTTTTGTTTTCCTTAAAAAAAAAAAAAAAAAAAAAAAGTTTTCTTGGGACTTGTCTTGTATTTCGTTTTAATTTCCTAAGTATTTGCCAATTTGAAATTTGGGACTCTTAATGGAATCCTGTTCAGAAAGCTCCTGGATTTTGTTAACCTCTCCAGGCAGAATACTTACTGTGCAGGGTAAAAGTGAATTTTGTTGTTTTGATAGGAATATCACCTACTTTGTATTTGATAGTTGAATATAGGTGGTCTGTGTCCAGGAGGTATATTTTTGTGCAGCAGCTTTGATATATTTATCTCATCTACTCAGCATTGTTTTCTGAAGAAAAGAAGTGATAGTTTTAACCTAGCTTTGTAACTGATGGGAAAATGGAGGAGAGAGAGGTGAAATAACTTTCTCAAGGTCATATTGTGATTCATTCAGAGGCAGAGCCAGAAATAGAAGCTGAGTCTACTGATTCAAGTCTGAATGTCCTTGCTTATTACTCATGTTTGGTTGTTCAACACAATAAGACAATATATAGAGTTAAAAAAATATTTTAAATAAATGTTTTAGGATTTAAAGCCTTCACCTTTTTTAAAAAAATAAGTTGTACTACTTTAATTGTTTAACGTGTGGCCTTCCTTGGGCTGGATAAAGGGCCCAAAGTGAACCACATTTCCTCTAGGCTGCTCTCATGGAAACTGCTCTTATGGTGATGGAGTGAATTCAGATTGATGGAGAGGACCTTGCTTCTTAGCTGTTGACTGTTTTCTTGTCATCTGGCATCCCATTTGAATCTTTATTGTTATCTACCATTTTATGGGTGTCCCTGAAATTACCAGAGGCCTGGTGAACACTAGCATTGTCCTTAGGGAATTTTTTTTTTTTTTGGCCTTACTTTTGAATGTATTTGGGTCAGTTAATAGCCAGCTGCCTTTGAAAGCAGTTGATCATAATATCTATAAGCTTCCATAAAAATCTTTTATTTTTAAACCATCGAATGAGGGTTGTCAGCTCTGCAGGGAGGGACAGATGTTTTTCACTTTTTACTGCCTTCAAAATGTGGGGAGAAAATTAAAGTGACTAGGGATCTCAATTGGCATGTGCTTGCATCTCTTTGGTGGATATAAAAACATTTAGCGATGATTGGAGACCAAAACTTTATCTTATTTTAGCTATTAAGAAACTGAGGGTGTCTTAGGCCCTTGCACTGAAATATTTCAGTTAATTTGTTTGAAGTAAATCTTTTTCAGTGTTTAGTAGGAAAAATTTGAAAGGTTCCTTTACATTTTAAGTGCAGCACAAGCTTGTTAATAGCATTGTGCTGTTAATTAAAGTTTATACATCTTAAAAGGTTAAAACTGTGACATTAAATCACTTTTGATAGGTATCTTTCCAAATTCATTTATGTACTTACCTGTCTTTTTAAACACATGGAATAAAAGCTTAATCTGTTTAAATAGCTTAATATCATCTTCAGGCACATCATAGTTACATCCTGTGAAAACACTTGTGTGATGTCCTCAATGGCTATTGAAGTGTGTAGGCTGGTGCTTTCAATCTGCTGTTTGAGTTTTTGTGTGTGGAGTTTTCTTGACTCTTTCTTAGTTGTTAGCTATTTATTCTTAGATTTCTCTTTAGCCTCGTTCTCCCAATTCCTTCTAATGTGATTTTTCTAATCAATTTGTTATTGGCTTGCAAATTTTATAATTATGATGTTAGTTATATTTATTGCACATCAGCTAAATGCCAGGCTATGTATTGGTACATTACATAATTATCTTTAATCCTTAAAATATTCTTGAAGTATAACTGTTTATTTTCTCAATGAGCAAACCGAGGCTCAGACAAGTGAAATTGCTTAACGGGCATTCAACTAGTAGGTGGCCCATCCAGGCTATGTTAGCAAACCGAATCTGTTATTAATGTGTGTAAAATAAAACCAAGTGGATTCTCAGTGAGCTTCTGGAGCTAATTAATAAAGGACCAGGGCTTTAATGCTTGGATTGTGTGACCCTCCTTTTGGTTTTCCAGAAGGTATCTTGATTTTTGTATCAGTAGAGAGAAAGGCCCAATATATGGAGTACATGTTTTCTCATATAGCTTGTTAAATTGTTACACTGTGAATTTTTTAAGACCAGAAGCAGTTTTATTTCTAGCAATGGCACCTGACAGAGTGTAGATGTCCAGTTAATGTCCTGGAGTGAATGAAAGTCGGAATTCATCCCTCATGTATCTAATGTACCAGTCTTATTATAACATGAAAGGAGGTAACTGGGCAGCTATCCTTCTGCAAAACATTGCCTTCCTGGGTTCCGTATATTAGGATAGAATTTGATAACTTAAACTGGGACTGGAAGCACTGTTCTTTAATCATTTTAGTTTTGTCTGGAACATCCTTTCTTGTAGTTTCTTTCCGTTTGTGGTATTCAGTCTGTTGGTTTGGATTGAAGTCAAGTACCCCAATAGCTTCAGCGATGGGTTTTAATGACTGCTTTATGAGCTGAGAACTGGCCTAGTTTTAAGTGCATTTAGGCATTTGGTTATAAGCTATTTGGGTTTGAAATGGAGCAGGAGTCTTTAGAGCTGAATTTCCTTCAGATGCTGTTAAGAAGGTGCTGAAAATATACAGGTGGATAGTAGTTGCAGTAATTGTTCTAACTTTTGGATTTAAGTGAATGGAAAATCATAGCTACCTCAGAGCCCATTTGAGACAGAGAGTAGGTTTGAAGGGTTTGCTTTAGTTGTTTTGTTTAATAAAGTTCTTCGAGTAGTGTAATAAGTCAAAAGAGCATGCTCTTTTTTAGTAATTTTGCATACTAGCTTTGCAATTTAGCTAAGTAACCCTCCACAAGTAAATTGTTCTCATCTGTATGACAGTGGAGGAGTAATTTCAAATTAAAAATGTTAAGATTAAATGAAATAGTATATATAAAGCCTCTACAATGCTGCCTGGTATATAAGAGGCACTCAAAAATTGCTATTTGCTTTCCTGCCCTGGTTTAATTGTCTAATAAACTTCATTATTCAAAGTAATCTGAACAAAATTTGTTAAAACAAAACACTCTGAATTGAATACAAAAACTTGGCAGGATATGAATTAATCACATTGTAGTTGAAAATTATGTTTAGTCACTAGTTTTTCAGAATTTGTTTATTTTATGTATGCTTTTTGCATTTTCTATGATTGTATACATTTTTGTCTATCAGAAATTTTGATTTTCTTAGAGATTTGGATGAGGAAGGCACAGGATGGTCATAGGCCTGTGTGATTAGGGGGAGTTGCAGATTTTTGAATTAGGGGTAGGGAAGGTAGGGCAGCAGGCTGACACTCTTCAGTGTTTTAAGTTCTACACAGCATCTGGCTACAATTGCCTGACTTTTATAGCCTTACCTCCCACGATTTCTTTCATACACTCTACGTCAGACAACCTGATCTGCTTACTATTCTTGGAACATGCATTTCATTTTCCTGACTTTGTGCCTTTGTCTTGCAGTTTTACGCTTTTGGAACACATTGTCTAGCTTGCATCTGCAAAAAGCTGATTGAATTACCATTTACTTAATGTTTTTTTTCTAGCTAAATCTAACTAGTAATCATCTCTTTGTCTTCTATACTTACTGTACTTATAAGTATATATACCTACTTATATATGCTTCTTGGATTCACAGATCCTGTTGCTCTTCTTTCTTGTCTCCTCTATCTTTCCTTTCTTCTTGCCTGCATGCCTGGTTCCATCCATTCATCAGCCATTCTTCTGCCAGTCCATCAAGGTATATTTATTTGGTGACTGCTGTGTGCCAGGCAAAGTGATAGGCACTGAACATTTTGAGCTCTTTTTACTTGTTTGCCTTTTTTTGCCATACACTGAAACTGGGTATCCAGGCTTCCAATTAGCAACTAAAACTAGTTGAATTTAAGCTGGGAAATTGCTAATGTTTTTGGATAATTGAAATTAATTATTATCAATTACAGTGTGATTAATCAGCAGTAGAGGTAGAATGATTCTTTCACAGAACTTGTGTTGAGCAAATAATATCTATTCTTAGTTTTGTTGGTTAATTTTTTATGCAATTTTTTTGAGATATATTTACAAATGAGATAATCATCCAAAGTGTACAACAGTGGTTCCTGGTATCATCATATAGTTGTGCAGTCATCAACACGATCAATTGTTGAACATTTTCATTACTCCAAAAAAAAAAAAAGAATAAAAATAAAAATGAATACACCAAACATCCTATATCCCTTATCCTCCCCTATTATTTATTTATTTTTTTTGTCTTTATTTTCTTACTCATCTGTCCATATACTGGTAAAAGGAGTGTCAGCCGTGTTGGTTAATTTTTAAGTAACAATGATAGTGTAGTCACAATAAGCCCTCAAATATAAATCTTGTTGATCATGAAAGAAAAGGTAAAGGAAATAGAGACAATTTTATTCCTCTGTTCATTCCTACATTTGCATTATAAATAATAATATGATGTGAATGCAATTGAGCGTTAAGGGACCATTATTAAGAAATAAGTACTGCTTTCTAACTTGATAGTTATTGGATATAATTTTATTGACTGTGAAAATTTTCTAAGGCTTTTCTAAATAGACTTCATTTTTTAGAGCAGTTTTAGGTATACTGAAAAATTAGGCAAAAGTACCGTTTCCATATACCCCTTCTCCTACCACAGTTTCTCCTACTGTTAACATTTTGCATTTGTGTAGTACATTTGTTACAACCAATGAACCAATATTGATACATTAGTATTATCTAAAATGCATTGTTTACATAAGGGTTTACTCTTTATGTTGTACAGTTCTGTGGGTTTTGAAAATGTGCAATGTCATGTGTCTACTACTATAATATCATATAGATTAGTTTCACTGCCCTAAAATTTCTCTGTTCTCCATTTATTCATCCCCTTTTCTTCTCCCTGAAACTTGGCAACCACTGATCTTTTTATTATCTTCATAGTTTTACCTTTTCCAGAATGTCATGCAGTTGAAATCATACAGTATGTAGCTTTTTCAGACGGGCTTTTTTCACTTACAGTATGCATTGTGTAGCTTGATAACTCAAATTTCTTTATCACTGAATAATACTCCATTATATGGATTTACCAAAGTTTGTTTCTCCATTCACTTATTGAAGGACGTCTTGGTTGCTTTCAATCTTTGGCATTATGAATAAAACTTCTATAAACTTTCATATGCAGGTTTTTGCATGCACATAAGGTTTTAACTCACTTGCGTAAGTCCTTAGGAGCACGTTACAGCATCATATGGTAAGCCCATGCTAACCTTTGTAAGAAACTGCCAGACTGTATACCAAAGTGGCTATACTATTTTGCATTTCTTCCAGCAATGAATGAAAGTGCCTGTTGTGCCACATTCTCATCAGCTTTTGATTTTGTCAACATATTGGATTTTAGCCATTCTAAGAAGTACGTAGTGATCTCTTGTTTTAATTTGCAACTCCCTAATAATATGATATCCAGCATCTTTTGCCACCTGTCTTAATTTTCCAGGACTGCTATGACAAACACCACACACTATTTGATTTAAACAAAATGAAGTTTTTGCTCACAGCTGTCAAGGATACAAAGTCCAAAATCAGGGTCTTGATAGGTCGTGGTTTCTCCTAGAGTCTGTATGTTCTGGTGCCATGATCCTTGGGGTTCTTTGGCTTGAATCCCTGCCTCTGTCAGTACATGGTGATCTCCCTCATTCTTTGGCTTCTTCTGACTTCTGGCTTCTACTTCTGTGTCCAGTTTCCTTTGCTTATAAGGACTTCAACCTTAGTGGATTAAGGCCCACCCTGATTCAATGTGGCTTATCTAAATTGGATCTTTGAAGATCCTATTTAGAGATGAGTTCATCCCGTAACTAACAGAAACACTTTCAGAGGTCCTATTTATAAGTGCGTTCATACCCACAGGACACGGGGTTAGGACTTGAACATATCTTTCTGGGGGACATGATTCAAATCCCTAATACCATCTGTATATTTTCTTTGGTGAGGTGTTTGTTCAGATCTTTTGCCCATTTTTAAATTGGGTTGATTATTTTCTAGTTGTTGAATTGTCAGCTTTCTCTGTATATTTGGGATACAAGTCCTTTATCAAATATATATTTTGCAAATATTTTCTCCTAGGCTGTGGCTTGTGTTTTCATCCTCTTAACGCTGCCTTTCACAGAGTAGAAGTTTTAAATTTTAATGAAGTCCAATTTATAAGATTTTTCTTTTATGAATTGTGCTTTTGATATTATATCTAAAAACTGTTACCAAACCTAAGGTCACCTAGATTTTCCCCAGTGTTATCTTCTAGAAGTTGTATGGTTTTGTGCTTTATAGTGAGGTCTGTGATCTTTTGCGTTAGTTTTTGTGAAAATATAAGGTGTGCATCAAGATTCTTTTTTTGCATGTGGACATTCAGCTGTTCCAGGACCATTTGTTAAAAGCTCTATCCTTTCTTTTTTGGATTAATTGTCTTTGCTCTTCTGTCAAAGATCAGTTGACTGTATTTGCCTGGGTCTATTTCTGGGCACTCTGTTCCGTTCCTTTGATCTATTTGTCTTTTCTTTCACCAGTACCACTCTGTCTTGATCACAATAGCTTTATAGTAAGTTTTGAAGTTGAGTAGTGCCAGTTTTCTGACTCCTTTCTTCTTCAGTATTGTATTGGTCATTCTGAGTGTTTTGTTTTCCTTATAAACTTTAGAATCACTTTATCAATATTCGCAAAATAACTTCCTGGGATTTTGACTGGGATGCACTGAATGTACAGATCAAGTTAAGAAGAATTGACGTCTTAATAATATTAAGTGTTACTATCCATGAACATGGAATAGCTCTCCATTTATTTAGCTCTTATTTGATTTCTCTGATCAGAGTTTTATAATTTTCTTCATACAGTTCTTGTATGTATTTTGCTAGATACATACATTAGTATTTAATTTTTTGTTGCTAATGTAAATTGTATTGTGTTTTTAATTTCAAATTCCAATTGTTCATTGCTGGTATGTAGGAAAGCAGTTGACTTTTGTAAATTCACCTTGTATCCTGCAAACTTGATATTATTGCTTATTCCAAGAGATTTTTGATTCTTTGGTATTTTCTGCATAGACAATCACATCTGTGAACAAAGACAATTTTATTTTTTCCTTCCCAATCTGTGTATTTTTAATGTCTTTTCTCGTCTTACTGTTAGTTGGGGCTTCCAGTGAGGTGTTGAATAAGAGTGGTAAGAGAAGACATCCTTGTTCTGTTCCTGATCCTAGGGAGGAAGAAAAATCAATATTTTTCTTTTTTTTTCTTTTTTATGATCATCTTGACATCTGATTTGATTAACTCAGATTTACTAAAAAATATCTGGGGACATACCAAGTCAGGAAAAAGGAAAACATCATTTCTGAAATAATCCTCCATACCTAGTAGAGATAGAGGGAATTTGTTAAAGTAAGTAAGACTTAGTATGGATATGAAATTTACTATTAGAGTTCAGTTTGAGCTTATTTCAATGTACAGACTTTTTAAAATCTATTTAAGGGAAGCATGATAAGATAATGGAAAGCACAGACTTTGGTGTAACCTACTTTCTTAGAGTAGCTCCAAAACTTATCAGCTGAATGACTAGGCAAATTACTTTATTTTACCAATAATAATTATTATCTCAGAATTATTTGACCTTTAATTGAGTTAACATATGAATAAATTAGCATATTGTATGGCACATATAATACACTCAATAAGTGTCATTTCTACTTTAATAATTACAGGTAATATCATTAAGTCCTTATTATATCCCTGGATAAATTCTTTACATGGGCATCTCTTTTCATTCTTTCAATAACCTTTTGAGATTTGTTTATTCCCACTTTATGAATAAGGAAAGGTGTTATTTCCTGCTTTACAAGTAAGGATTAAAGGTGTTAACTTACCCATTATCATGTAACTAATAAGTAATATATAGTGGATAGTTTTTCCATATACCACTCTGTTGTTAACTCTTTGTACCAGTGTCACACCTTAGAAGTATATCATCCAAACACTAATTTATATTTGTAGTGTACTCTGTGGGTTACATGCCTTTAAACAACATTTTTGATTATGTTCGCCTTCAATACAGTACTGATACTTATAATGCCATTAACGAACCAACAATGATGTTTTGACCTTGATAGTTTTGATTAGTTTTTGATTGATGCTAAAGGAAATTTATATCAATTGGATTGCCATTATATGATGTGAAGTTAATACTTGGTAGTTTTGTACACTAAAGTAGTGATTGTGTGGGGTGGCTGATCCTGTTTCAGAAATACCAAAAGGGAAAGCTGTGCTGTGCAATGTATGATCCAAGGAATTAGACTATAAGGAGTTTAATATTGGCATCAAATATACTGAGCAAATCCTTTCAGATTCATTATCTTGTATTCTTGGGTGGATTATAGGCTTTGCATTTTTCCTTTATTATTTAAAGGCCATGACTATTAATAAAACTAGTACTATTAATTCTCTTATTTTAATGTATTGGCTTTTATGTTTTCAATTTCCCATACTATTACATATGCTTACTCAAATAATTTTTATAAGTCTAGAATATTCTATTTAGAACTTTGCATTGACATAAAAATTTCCTATAAACTAGAAGGACAAAAAGTTCTGAGAGCTCCTAGGTTTTTTAATTAAATTTTTTTAAACTGTTATTGTCCTTAAACAAGTGCCTTTTGTTCAAGCCCATTAAAAAACAAATGAACTAGAATAAAACTATTTCAGGATTCCAAATAAATGAGTTTGGATACTCTGTAAAAGTTTTGTAAGCAATGATTCTCTTCATTGTTAACTTAAAATTCTTGCTTTTTGAAAGAGTAGGAAAGGCAAAGGGATAACAATAGGGATAATCTTTTACAAATCATTTTTTAACCTATGTACTTGTAGACAATTGGCTCTGCTATTTATTTTTCTTTTTTTAAGCTCTAGAACAGTACTTGTCTTTTGGAGAGGAAAAGGCATATGAATTCTCTATGAGAGGTGTTACATTTTACAGCTACTCAAGATGTACTTATGCAAGTGATTATGTTTTACTGTCCTTGCATGCTATTTTGGTTAAATGGCTTTGGGTATGTAAAATGTTTGGATAGTATCCTAACAGTTGATTTTAGGATATAGAGTTTGATCAGTCTCTCTTTTAGTTAAAACCTGGAAGAGTGTTGACTCTGTTGGACCCAATATTATGGGTTGTGTATGTTGGGTTGAATAAGAACTGCAATAATTTAGGTGGAGAAATTTGTCAAGTTGAAAATGTGATATAAGTGAGGGCATGATCCTAGAAGCCTTTACTGTCTTTATTCCCTTATTCATCTCCTCTCCTCTCAACTCCTTTCTCCTAAGTCTTCCAATAGAAACACCACCGTCCAGTCTTTTCATATTCCTTGATTCCTCATTCTTCTCCTACTCAACACCCAATTAATCTTTACAGTTTCTTTATTATTTTCTTAAATATCTCTTTAATATAGCTTCTAATTTCTGTTCCCATTTCCTCTATCCTTCCTAATTCAGGTAACTGTCAGTGTCTCCTCAGCATTCTCCCTGTTTACAGTCTGGCTCTTCTCCAATCCATTCTCTACAAGGCAGGCAGAGTAAACTGTTTAAAATACTAATATGAGCTGGTCAATCCCAGTTTTGAAGCATTTTGGTGATTCCCTATTGCTCATATTAAAGTTTAAATTCTTTAATATGGCTTATAATGCTCTGTAGTTTTGTCTGTTCCTTGTTGGTCAATCTTTCTACCATCCCTTACCCTGTCTTCATTGTGTCAGTCACTGTTCACATATCTATGTTCTTTCTGTATACTCCTAGGTAATATTGCCTCTCTGTCCCTGGTTCTCAGGAAAAAAATAGCTCATTTATTCATATTCCCCAGTTCATAACACACTCTAATCATTAGTCCATGCAAAACTCTTCATTTTTTCTTGTTTGTTTATTCCTAGACATCTTCATTTCTCATTCTGATTCCCTTATCAGACAAGGGAACTGCTTTTATGTGTTGGATTAGTATCTTTGAAATGTATGTATTTTTTGAAAGTATATAGTTATTTCTGTGTATGTTTAGTTTTAATCTGTACAAACACTCTGAGCTGCAGACCTCATTCTATTGTTTTTGTTTTTGTTTTTTTTTTTTTTAAACTCAGAAACCTTTGAAAAAACTATAAATTTTCTGGGTGAATATTTATGTAGTTGATTGCTTCTTATGGCTGTATGGTATTCCAAAAGATGAGAGTACTAGTGGGTTAGTTAACACCAGGGGGTGCCATTTACCTTTTATTTTATGTGAATAAAGCCCTCTAGAATTGTGCAATGTTGTGGTTCTAGGTGCATTCCATATTTTTATTTAGGTATTTGCACAGTGATGGACATCTCAATTTCTGTGTTCCCTATCACCACAGATAATACTGATGAATATTCCCAGTGGGATCCTATGCGAAATTTCTCTGGAAATTCTATGTTGCTAGGTCATAAAATAAACATTTACTTAATTTGTTGAAGTTCTTCCAGATTCGTTTCCAGAATATGTCCCCCAATTTATGCCCCATTAGCACAGAAATTGGCATTATCTAATTTTCTGAATTTCACTAATCCAATGAGTGGAAGTGGTATCTTATTGCTTTACTTTTTATGATGTGTTTATCTGATGCCTTTGAGAAAATCTTTGTATATTTTTAGCCATTTGGGTTTACACTTCTGTGAACTGCCTGTTCATAACGTTTGTACATTTTTCTATACGATTTCTTGATTTTTCTTGTTTATTCACAGGGGTTTCTTGTATGTTCTAAGTATTATTCTATTACCATTATTAGGGATATGATGGATTGGCACTAAGCATCTGGTCTACCCTTCTTCTGGTCTTCTTTCCTAAAAGTGGCATTTCTCAGAATCCCTTGCAAGTTGCATTCCAGATGTGATTTTGCTTTGGCCAGTCAGATCAATAATTCACACCAGATGTGGAAGGCCTAAATGAGGCCTAGGGCTGACTCCTATAGTTTATACTTGGAAGCATAACTGAGGAGCCGTCTGATTCTTTCAGTGTTAGCAGAAATAGAGGTCTACTGTCTAGGCACTAGTTTTCCTTATGGGTCAGGGTGTGGTGCATCCACTGAGCTCTGGCTGGCAGCAGTGGCAGCAGCAGTAGTCCAGGTCATGCAGACTTCCTGACCTAGCAGCACTGCTTTTAGAGCCAAGGACTCAGATCACAGAAGAAGCAGGAGCTTCTTTGGTGGCCTGGTTCTATGCTGTGGCATTGTGAGTAATTTCTAAAAAGATTCTAAAACTTTTTTTTTCAGCCCTTCCAAGATTCCGTAAACCAAGTAATCCTTAGGAGATAAATCTCTTCCAATTTAACTATTTGGAGCGGGTTCAATTCTATGTGATCATTGAATCTTGACACATAAAATCAGTTTTAAATATTGCAGTTATCTTCTAATATTTCAATCCTCTTTTAAATTTGTAGTGTCATATTTTGAACAGAAATACTTAATACCTAAGATATTTTTCACTTATGGGTTATGCTGCTTTTGGTCTTATTTAAGAAATTCTTTCTTCTCATTAATCTGCTATTTGCTTTATCATTTCTTCTTTTATATTTAAACTTGTGGTCTAGGTAGACACCTTCTGAGTGTACGTGTAATGTAGGGATCCAGTTTTATTTTTCTCCCTATGGAAAGTTATTTTTCCAACATCTTTTACTGAATAGTATCCTTTACTCATTGACTTTTTTTAAAAATTTTAATACAATATATTTTTTTTCATTTTTATTGAGATTGTTCAGATACCATACAATTATCCAAAGATCCAAAGTGTACAATCACTTGCCCTTGGGTACCCTCATACAGCTGTGCGTCCATCACACTTAATTTTTGTTCAATTTTTAGAAACTTTTCATTACTCCAGGCAAGAAATAAAGTGAAAGATGAAAAAAGAAAAAAAGAAAAGGAAACTCTAATCCTCCCTGTTCTAGTTTGCTAATGCTGCAGAATGCAAAACACCAGAGATGGATTGGCTTTTATAAAAAGAGGGTTTCTTTGGCTATACAGTTACAGTCTTAAGGCTATAAAGTATCCAAAGTAACACATCAGTAATCGGGTACCTTCACTGGAGGATGGCCGATGGCGTCCGGAAAACCTCTGTTAGCTGGGAAGGCACGTGGCTGGCGTCTGCTCCAAAGTTCTGGTTTCAAAATGGCTTTCTCCCAGGACATTCCTCTCTAGCAAGCTTGCTCTTCTTCAAAACGTCACTCACAGCTGTACTCCTTCAGTCTCTTTGAGCCAGCACATTTATATGGCTCCAGTGATCAAGGCCCACCCCGAATGGGTGGGGCCACACCTCCGTGGAAATATCCCATCAGTTATCATCTACAGTTGGGTGGGGCGTATCTCCGAATCCAAACATTCCAACTTAATCCCCACTATTATGTCTGCAATCTGGGGGACATAATACATTCAAACCGGCACACTCCCCTATCCCTAACCAACCCCCCTCAATTGTTGACTCGTAGTATTGATATAGTACATTTGTTACTGTTTATGAAAAAATGTTGAAATATTACTAACTGTAGTATATAGTTTGCAATAGGTATATAGTTCTTCCCTATATGCCCCTCTATTATTAACTTCTAATTGTATTGTCATACATTTGTTCTGGTTCATGGAAGCGATTTCTAGTATTTGTACAGTTGATCATGGACATTACCCACCATAGGATTCAGTTTTATACATTCCCATCTTTTGACCTCCAACTTTCCTTCTGGTGACGTATATGACTCTGAGCTTCCCCTTTCGACCTCATTCACACACCATTCGGCACTGTTAGTTATTCTCACATCTTGCTACCAACACCCCTGTTCATTTCCAAACATTTAAGTTCATCCTAATTGAACATTCTGCTCATACTATGCAACCACTCCCCATTCTTAAGCCTCGTCCTATATCTTGGTACCTTATATTTCATTACACATTGACTTTTTTTAAAAATTAAGCTCAGTTTTATTGAAATATATTCTCATTCCATACAATCATCCATGGTGTACGATCAGCTGTTCACAGTACCATCATATAGTTATGCATTCATCACCCCAATCTATTTTTGAACATTTTCCTTACATCAGAAAGAATCAGAATAAGAATTAAAAAAAAGTAAAAAAGAATACTCAAATTACCCCCATCCCACCCTATTTTTCATTTAGTTTTTGTCCCCATTTTTCTACTGATCCATCCACACACTAAATAAAGGGAGTGCGATCCACAAGATTTTCACAATCACATTGTCACCCCTTGTAAGCTACATTGTTATACAATCGTCTTCAAGAGTCCAGGCTACTAGGTTGGTGTGCTGGTTTGAATGTATTATGACTGCCAGAAAAAGCCATATTCTTTGATGAGGATTAAGTTGGAACGTTTGGATTAGGTTGTTTGCATGGAAACAACAACGTTTGGATTAGGTTGTTTGCATGGAAACAACTGTAGGTGATAACTCTGATGAGATATTTCCATGGAGGCGTAACCCCACCCATTCAGGGTGGGCCTTGATCAGTGGAGCCATATAAATGAGCTGACAAACAGAAGGAACTCAGTGCAGCTGTGAGTGACATTTTGAAGAGGAGCTACAACCAAGAGGGACACTCTGAAGAATGCACTGGAACTGAGAGAGGAGCTTCAGCTTTCAGAGACATTTTGAAGACGGCCGTTGAAAGCAGACTCTTGCTCTGGAGAAGCTAAGAAAGGACAAATACCCCAAGTGAAACTAAGAGTGACATTTTTGAGGAACTGCAGCCTAGAGAGGAATGTCCTGGGAGAAAGCCGTTTTGGAACCAGAACTTTGGAGCAGATACCAGCCACGTACCTTCCCAGCCAACAGAGGTTTTCTGGACACCATTGGCCATCCTCCTGAAGGTATCTGATTGCTGATGTGTTACCTTGGACACTTTATGACCTTAAGACTGTAACTGTGTAAACAAATAAACCCCTTTTTATAAAAGCCAATCTGTCTCTGGTGTTTTGCATTCCGGCAGCAATAGCAAACTAGAACAGCTGGAGTTTAATAGTTTCAGGTATTTACTTCTAGTTATTCCAGTACATTAAAACCTAAAAAGTGTTATCTGTATAGTGCATAAGAATGTCCACCAGAGTGACCTCTCGACTCCATTTGAGATCTCTCAGTCACTGAAACTTCATTTCGTTTCATTTTGCATCCCCCTTTTGGTCGAGAAGATGTTCTTAATTCCATGATGTTGGGTCCAGATTCATCCCTGGGAGTCGTATCCTGCGTTGCCATGGAGATTTACATCCCTGGGAGTCAGGTCCCATGTAGGGGGGAGGACAGTGAGTTCACCTGCCAAGGTGACTTAGTTAGAGAGAGAGAGAAGGCCACATCTGAGCAATAAGAGGTACTCAGGGGGATACTCTTAGGCACAATTATATGCAGGTTTAGCCTCTCCTTCGCAGTAATGAGCATCGTAAGGGCAAGTCCCATGATAGAGGGCTTGGCACATCAAACCGCCAGTCCTCAATGTTTGTGAGAACATCAGCATTAGTCCAGGTGAGGAAGTCCAACACTTCTGCATTTTCCCCCAGCTCCTCAGGGGGGCCATGCATATATATTTTTATCCTCTTCCCAAATTACTTTGGGTTGTGTCACTATTTCACTCTAACCTATACAAACATACCATATCTCACTTCCTATTCAAAGTTCCAAGTAATTGTGGTGTTTGAACAAACTGACTCTAGAAGTTATGCTGTTTCGAAAATATAGATCCTGCACCAAATAAGCATCTCTTCCCTTGGTCTCACATGGAAGTTGAAGTTTTAACACACAATTAGTTCAACGTTCATCCTTTGGCCCAATCTGCCCTAGTCTTAGCCAGATCTTCTTCATTCGTATCTCTAATTGAAGTCTGGGTTCTTTTCAGCTTCTTTTTTTCTTTTTTCTAACAGTTGCTGTATGCTCTAATACTGACATTCATATCTCCTGAGTTCTAGCTCTGAGTTTCAGGTGTCACACAGATACCCAGAGTTCCAGAGACCAATCAGGTTATACACAAAGGGATCAGCATCGCAGAGTTTGGAGACAGCCATTACAATTCAGGAATAGATTTGACTGCTGTTAAGAGCTTACCATCTAGGGACCATTACAATAATTGTTCCCCTGTTAAGCTGTGTTCTAAGATTCAATTTTGAGTTTACACATTGCTGTTAGTCCTTATTGGTGAGGCATTATAGTGTTTGCCTTTGTTCCTGGTGTGCTTCACTCAAAATGCTGTGTACAGGATCCATTCACCTTGTTGCGTGTTTCACAGCTTCATTCCTTCTCATAGTTGCTCAATATTCCATAGTATGCACACACCACAGTTCACCATTCTGTTCCTCAGTCTGTGTAGCCTTGGGCCACCTCCACCCATTGCAATTCATGACTACTGCCCCCATGAACACCAGTGTGCAAATGTCCATTCATGTCTCTGCTCTCAGATCTTCCAGTTGCATGCCCCATAATGAGGTTGCAGGACCTTATGGCCCCCACATACTTAGCTTTCTGTGGAACCACCACACTGACCTCCAGAAAGCCTACACCATTCTGCCTCCTCATCAACTCATTGACTTTTGATGCCATTCCCGTACACAGATAAATCTGTCTCTGAGTTCTCTTTTCCTTTTATGTCTGTTCTTCTGTCTTCCTACCGTATGGTATTTATTTATTTATTTATTTAACTTATTTGTTATTGGTTTTAATAAGTGTGGCTCTGCAATGTGTCTGATTCTCTTGAAGCAAAGTGACCCCTTTTCATTTTCAGAGTTGACTTAGCTAACAATGGCCTTGTGGTCTTCCATATAAATTTAGAATGCACTGAGTTTCTTAAAAAGTCACAGTGTTTTTTTTTTTATTATTTATTATATTTTTATGGAAGTTTTTTTTTTAATTTAATAAATTTTATTTTGAAATAAATGCAATCTTACAGGAACAGTTGCAAAAACAGTACAAACCCCATACATAGAACTCCATCATACCCTGATCCCCCTCCCCTGCTACCCTGATCCACCACCACCTTTAACATCCTGTCACATCACCGTTTCTTTCTTTCCCTCCCTCCCTCCCTATCTATCATCCATCATCTATTGCTCTGTCCTCTGAACATATGAGAGCAAGCTGCACATATCTTTGAACAAACAATATAATTCACATATACCTTTCCCATGGACAAGAACATTCTTGTATGCAATTTCATTAAGCGCAGCTAAGAAGTTCAAGAAATTCAACATTGATATAAAGCTTACACTCTATATTTCCTTTTTTTTTTCTTGTGTCCCATCTGTGTCCTTTTGAGCCTCCTCTCCCCCATCCTCAGATCCCATCCAGGATCATCCTTGGCATTTAATTGTCATCTATTTAGACTTTTTTTTTCAATTGTGGAAACATATATACAGCCTAAATCTTCCCATTCCACCCCCTCCCTAGCATTCAATTAGTGGGATTAATCACATTTAGAATGTTGCAATGCTATCACCTTCCCACCATCCCTTTCTAGAAGTTTCCCTTCACCCCAAACAGAAACCCTACTCTCATTTCTTAACTCCCCATTGCCCCTTCCACCACTTCTTGGAACCCTACTCTAGTTTTCATCTCTATGGTCATATTCTCTGATACTTTCTTTGTGTTTACCATGGGGCTTAAATTTAACATCTTAAATCTATAACAATCTTGTTTTTCTTTGATACCAACTTAACTTCAATAGGACACATAAACTATGTTCCTATACTCCATCATTCTCCCACCTTTATGTAGTTCTTGTCAAAAATTACATATTTTACATTGAGTCCAAAACAAATGATTTATCATTACAGTTTATGTATTTTAGATCCTGTAGGAAATAAATAGTGGAGTTATAAGTCAAAAATACAGTAATATTGGTATTTATATTTATCATGTGATCTTTACTGGAAATCTTTAGTTCTTCATGTAGTTTCAGTCAATTTAGTGTGCCTTCCTTTCAGCCTGCTCAACTCCCTTTAGCATTTCTTATAGGACTGATTACTGGTGATGACGTCCCTTAGCTTTTGATTATCCAGGAATGTTTTCATCTCCCCCTCATTTTTATCCTCCAGGTGTTTGTGAATTCTCCAAGTTTCTGATGGTTATTGACTTCTATGTGTATTCCATTGTGGTCAGAGAATGTGCTTGAACAAATTCATTTTTTTTTAATTTTTTATTTTATTGAGGCTTGTTTTTATGTCCCAGCATACGGTGCACTCTGGAGAAAGATCCGTGGTCACTAGAGAAGAATGTGTGTCCCGGTGACCTGGGATGTAATATTCTATATATGTCTGTTAAAATTCTCTATATCTCTCTCTCCTTTCTTTGTTCTTCTGTTGGTAGGGCTCTCTTTAGTATCTGAAGTAGGGCAGATCTTTTATTAGCAAAATCTCTCAGCATTTGTTTGTGAAAAATTTAAGCTCTCCCTCAAATTTGAAGGAGAAATTTGCTGGATAAAGTATTCTTGGTTGGAAATTTTTCTCTCTCAGAATTTTAAATATGTCATGCCACTGCCTTCTCACCTCCATGGTGGCCACTGAGTAGTCACTAATAAGTCTTATGTTGTTTCCTTTGTATGTGGTGAATTGCTTTTCTCTTGCATTTTCAGAACTTGCTCCTTCTCTTCAGTATTTGACAGTCTGATCAGAATATGTCTTGGAGTGGGTTTATTTGGATTTATTCTATTTGGAGTTCGCTGGGCATTTATGCTTTGTGTATTTATATTGTGTAGAGGGTTTGGGAAGTTTTCCCCAACTATTTCTTTGAATACTCTTTCTAGACTTTTACCCTTCTCTTCCCCTTCTGGGACACCAATGAGTCTTAAATTTGGACGTTTTATTTTATCTATCATATCCCTGAGATCCTTTTCGATTTTTTCAATTTTTTTCCCCGTTCTTTCTTCTGTTCTTTCATTTTCTGTTCTGTGGTCCTCAAGAGGGGAGGCTGAGTTGTTGTTCAACTTCCTTTAATCTTGTGTTATGAGACTCCAGAGTCTTTTTAATTTGGCCAACATTTTCTTTAATTTCCATAAGATCTTCTATTTTTTTTATTTACTCTTGCAATTTCTTCTTTATGCTCTTCTAGGGTCTTCTTTATGTCTTTTATATCCTGTGCCATGCCCTTCTTCATTTCCTTTATATGCTATGCCATGCTCTTGTTGCCTGTCTGTAGTTCTTTGATTAATTGCACCAAGTACTGTGTGTCTTCTGATCTTTTGATTTGGGTGTTTGGGTTTGGGTTCTCCATATCATCTGGTTTTATCATCATATGCTTTAAGATTTTCTGTTGTTTTTGGCCTCTTGGCATTTGCTTTACTTGATCTTCAATTTGTCAGAATTGCAGCTTGGTGTTGTACACTTTCTCTAACCAGCAGATGGCGTCTGTGAGTCACCTATTCCCCTCAAGTCAGTTCTCCCCAACTTTGTCTTTGTGGTGTGTGGGGATCTGATTCTTGTGGGGTCCAATTGGTGCACTTAATTTTGGTGTGTTGTCAGTGCTGTCCGCCCTGAATGAGGGGCGTGTGTCTGAGTGGTTAGGGAGGAAGGGCAGCTTTAGTAATCAAACTTCCCAGGTGTTCCCAGAGATTAAAGGCTGTTCTCTGCCGCTGACCCAAAAGTCTTTGGTATCGGCATAGGTTCCCTGGGATTTCTGAGTGGTTCCCCCTTCCCTGCTGTGTTCTTCCAGGACCTCTGCTGAGGGAGGGAGGGCCGTGCCATGTCACTAGTGCATGCTGGCCCGCCAGGAAGCCCTGGGTCTCTGGGCCATGCAGGGGCGTTCCCAGCCCGCTTCAAAGATGGTTGAATGGGACGTGTTAACTTCCCTCTTTCCGCACAGCTCCACCCTCCCAGCTCTGGGACAATCAGCCGTGGCTGTATTAAAGGCCACTGTCCACGGCCGATATTGTGGTGTGTGTGTGGTGCTGCGGGAAAAGACTCCCTGTCACACTGGGTTTCTTGGCATGGCTCTGTGCTGTGGGTCCAGCCCTGGGCAGGAGTGCCCCTACCCGCTGGGGAGATGGCTGCAAGTCATGCATTTTTTTCTTATTTTGGCTCCCCTTTGCTCCCCTGGGCCCGAGACAGTCAGCAGTGGGTGTGGGAAGGGGTATCCTCCACGCCAGACACCGAGGCGTTAGCCCAGCCTGCTCCCGTCTGTCTGCAGCTGCTCCCAGGCTTTTTTCTTTTTAAAGAACTAGTCCATCTCCAAATGCCAACCCACTGTTTCCCCACACTGCAGCGTGGCCAAAGGACTTTCAGCTGACTCACTCACTCGTTTCAGAATGCAGACTCCTGGTTTCCCCAAATGCATGGTCCCTGTAGATTTAGCAGACCTTGTCTGCCTGGTGCTACTCTGGAAGTGGTGTTCTGGGTCACTTTCTGGTTTTTATCTAGTATTTTTCATGGAGGTGTTTTTTTGCCCTGTCTCACCTAGCTGCCATCTTAGGTTCCCTCTGCACAGTGTTGTTTTGATTGGAATTTTATTAAATGTATGGATTAAATTGAGGACCTATTGGCAGTTTTAAAATGTCGTCTTATCCCAGAATATGGAAAACCTCTTTGTTTATTTGGATAATCATTTATGTCCTTTTAATTGAGTTTTAAACTTTCCTGCACAGAGGTTTGTGTTTTCTTTTCTTAGCTAGTTTCTGGATTCTTCATATATTTGTTGCTAATGGGAATAGTATCTCATTTTGTATTATTTCTAATTGATTATCTTGGGAAAGAAATGTTTCAGTGTTTTTCAGTTCTAAGTATTGTAGGATTTCCTTTGTGAGCTGTTTTTTTTTTTAAGCCTAAAGGTTATTTAATAGTATGTATAGTTTATAGTCATACGGTATTTTAAAGGCAGTCTTTTAATTTTTTTACAGCAAAATAATTGAAACATGATTATAGAGCATAGTATACATTGTGTAGATTCTTTTAAAATTGTTATGGCTTTCTTTTTGACCTGATATATGATCAGTCTTTATGAATCTTCTATGCTCTCTTTGGGAAGCAAAAATCCTAAAATCCAGACACATTATTAACATTTTAATTTAGTAGGACGTGCTTTATACGCAACATTAATAAAAATTTCTCTAATTATTAAAAATGTTTCAAAAGCATCATTTTAACAATTGTATAATAAATACTCTATCCAATCAGAAAAAAACACCCATCCCTTGGTTTCCATTATATCCTTCTCCTCTAGCTGCCTTTTACCTTTGGGGCTGCTTTTAAAATGCCTTTGCATGGTCCTCTCCTTTTTCTTAACCCCTACCAACTAAATGCTGTTCTTCAGATGTAATCCATCTTAATGTTCACCCTGGAGAACCTTTTCTATGTGTGTTGAGGACTCCCGGATTCAATTTTCTGGCTCAGATCTCTCTTGTGAATTCCAGATAGAAATTTTCCGTTGCCTTCCCAACATCTTTATATAGATGTGAGAATAGTTCCACACTGAAGTTATCTTTCCTCTAACCCCAGCCTCCCTTACTTATTGCTGGCCTAGGTGGTTGGCACTACCATCCAGCACAATTCTTTGGCCAGTTTCTTAAGTCAGAAACCGGGGGTTCTGCAAGTCAGCTATGCTACCTCACATTATCTTCTTCCCATATGCATTCAGTCTTTAGATACTGTTAAAATATACCTCCAAAAATGTTTTTAAAATTAGTCATCCCCTCCTTTCCAGGATGATTTGTAATGCTTTTATCAAAAGTGTTTAGTGTCTCCCTATGGACTAACAGGGAAACATTTGAAACCAGAGATTTATATTCAAGTAAAACATTAGATGAGTTCAGGATGGAGGAGTTGGATTTGCTAGCATTTCATATGATTTCAACTTAACATAAGGGAGGCTGTCCCTCATAGAACACCCAGATGTGGAACAGGTGATCTTGACTGGAGTGCGCAGACAGAGACGATGAAGATCTGTTGAGGTGGTCACAACATTGGGGAGGCAGGACTCGATGGCCATTAACTTTCCTTCCAACTAGAAGAATCAGTGATGTTTGACTTAAACAGTAAGAGCAGAAGGTATGGTCTGTATGACTCATTGCTTTTAAATGAGCCTTCTTTAAATATGTAAAACTTTCCTTAGTCAGTGGTATTTTAGAAACTACCATCTATTAGATTGCCTTTTATGGATTTAACTTAATAAATTAAAACTAAGTTTTTCCTCTTCTTTTAAAGCATTTTCCTTCTGACATTTCTATAATTTTTTTCTTTGAACCTTAATTTGTATCAAGAGCTTTTTTTTAAAAAAAGGTCAAAGAAATCCATAATCTATCATAGATCTTCAAAAGTGGTCACTAGTTATTGTCATATATGTTCTATGACATTCCTTTGCCAATTTTATTAGATTAAATTTCTCAAATTATTCTTGTCATTTTCAGACCTTGATGAATTGAAGTTACATAATTTCTTTTTTTTCTGTTCCCAGAAAAAATCCTTGATGGATGCCAAAGTTAAAATTCAGATTAATATAAATTTTAATAAACTGTGTTTTGACTAATCAAGGAACTCTTTATACCAGTTGCTTTTTCAATGATCTATCTCAGTGTAGACATATTTACTATAATTAATGCTAATCACATTCTTTTACTACTCTTCTCCAAGTGAAGAAACATAAATGTATCAAATGTGGGTCTCAGTTCACTACACAGAGCAGTCAAGTTCCTCAATACAATTATAAAGACATGTTATAAGCACTTACTATTGAGGATTCAGAAAACCAGCAAATCTGCACCCTATCTGTGTTTTATAGAGTTTAAAATATCTAGATTATTCCTTCCTAACCAAAATTTTGAGCTTAACAATGGGATCAGAGGAAGGGATCTACTTGTAAGAGTGTCTTATATGAGATACACCAAGTATAAAGTTTGGTGAGTTCAGATGACTCCATTGGGCGTAGAGAAAATGTCAACCTCCTTTTTGTCTCAATTCCTTCATGAGCTGTGGTCATAGACTCTGTAGTTGAGGGAAGGGGTTTGTTCTCCTCCTATGCTCTGTGATTGTTTTTCCTTATTGGTTCAGCCGTTGGCTACATGTTTGTTTTCCTTGGTGGAGACAATCTTTGACTTCTATATTGTCAGACTTTTACTACTGTAAAAGTCTTCCGCTTACTGTAAAATTTACAGCACTTTGGACCTGAAAATAGACATGTTAATTTCTCTTTGATCATAATTAACCTTCCTCATCTGTTTTTTCTTATTTAGTCAATATATTAGTTAGGGTTCTCTAGGGAAATAGAATCAACAAGAGATATCTATAAATACATGATTTTATAAAAGTGTCTCACGCAACTGTGGGGATGCATGGGTCCAAATTCTGTAGGGCAGGCAGCAAACTGGCAACTCCAATGAAGATGAACGTCACTGAACTTCGATGAACTCCTCAGGAAACGCTGGTCAGCTGAAGAAGTGAGGGTCCTCTATCTGTCTCACTTAAGAGTCTTCAACTGATTGGATTAAATCCAGCTGATTGCATTCTCTCATTGTGGAAGACATGCCCTTTGTTGATGTAATCAGTCACAGCTGCAGCCAATTGCCTGATGATTTAATAAATAGTCTTCTGGTTTATTAACCAGCCACAGATGTCCTTGCAGTAACTGTTAGGCCAGTACTTGCTTGACTGGACACCTGTACACCATCACCTGGCCAAGTTGACACATGAACCTAACCATCATAGTTAGTATAGGCCATCAATGTATAATACATATTTTGTGATGTATTTGTGTTCACTGACATCATAAACTTAAGCAATTGCTTGTCAACAGCCTTGTACCCTTCTGTTATTTCAACTGATAAATAATGTGGGAATTTAGGGTCAGTTTATTAGCTAGATATGTCTGAGCTATAAGATCAAAGAAAAGTTTAACCCAATGCAACATCTGTTTAATTCTCATTTTGCAAAAGATATAGAGCCTAGAAGAAACAGAAACTTATATTGACACTTCAAAATATAATAGTTATATTCTGTCCATCTTTTGGTCATAAAAAAAGACAAAAAGGAAGAATATCAATGATGCATTTGTAGTCTGTCAAATATGGTTTTTTTAGAAAAGGATGATTAAAAATGAATGCTATTATAGGACACAAAGCTGACCACAAAACTCACATTTAGTCCTCCCCCAGTATGAGTTTGAACATATCACTCAGATCTTTGGACCTTTATTTCTTCACAGGCAAAATTAGAGAATTGAGCTAAATGATCTCTTAGGTTTCTCTAAAAAGCTGAAAATTAAAAATAGTGAACTGACACTAAGTAATTTAATACTGATACTGATAAAACATTATTGGTCTTTGGGAATCAATAAAAACAAAAAAGTTACATATGTTTTCAAGGGTAGTAGGAAAAAATATCCTGTTTCCTCTAGGGGAAGATTTCAGTATTAAGATTCTGTTCCACTTCAGACATTTTATTGTCTCAGGCAAATGGAACAGGCTCTCCCTGTTCAGTTTATCACCACTTACGAACCTGTCCTGTGCACCTCTTCTACAAAAATATTCCATCTACACTGTCTAATAGTATTATTCTTAATTACAGGGAGGGGGTGTTTGTTCTTCCTGAGTATATCCTCTGGTGGGCCTAGGACAGCCTTTGGCACATGATAGACTCAAAAGTGCTTAGTTATATCTTGTCTTTGTTGTTGTTTTTTTTTTCCTCAATTCCGCTAAGGAAGTTTAGTTAAGATAGTGTGTTCTAAAACAGACTGTTCCTTCTTGGGCTTTGGTTTTGTAACAAGGTTGTTAGCCACTGCTGGGTGTGACCACATGGTCTGTTTCTTTTATATCTTAGTACAGAATGTTGGTCAGGAGCTTTTCCCAGAGTTGTTGGCTGACTCAGAAGTAGAAGATCTCTGGAATAAAAATTAGGAGGCCAGCATATGCACACAGTTTTGGCATTGCCACTTTCTAGTCTTATGACCTCAGGCAGATTCTTGAACCTTTGCATTCCTCAGTTGGTTTCTTTGAAATTTTCATGATCAGCCTTGCTCTGCTTATTTCACACAGCTAACAGGAGGGTCAGAGCTGATAGTAGATGTGGAAATGCATTTTACATTATATAGTTTTGTTCAAATAAAAGGTTTTCTATTCATTTATAGTGTCACTGGTTACTAGCTCAATAGAACTCTTGAGTGCAAGGTCCCAGTTTACTCTTCATTGCCTGGGCACAGGATTCCTGCATTTGCTAAGATTGTCAGTAGTCTTCTCCATTTGTCTCTTAGCTGTTGTTTTCATGTTTATGTAGCCCTGTGAGTTTTACTTAGCAATGAAGGTTTTGCTTATTTGTGGATAATGTGTGTCTACGAAACTGACTCCACATGCTTTGCTCTTCATTAACTAGGCTGTATATGTATGTGGGGGGAGGGGATTAGCGTAAATATCAGTGGAGAACATTAAGTAATGATTAATAAGCTCCCTATTATTGAATGAATATTATTTTTAACATGAATATAACAAATATAGTAAAACAAGTAATGAAAGTTTTTTTTATTATCAGAGAAGTTGTAGGTTTACAGAAAAATCGTGCAGAAGGTACAAAGTTCCCATATTCCCCCTCACACACACAATTTTCTCTATTATTAACACTTTGCATTAGTGTAGTACTCTTGTTATAACTGATGAAACAATATTATTATAATTTTACTATTAACTGTAGTCCATAGTTTACATTAGGGTTCACTGTGGTACAGTTCTATGTGTTTTTTTTTTTAATTTAATTTTATTGAGATTGTTCACATACCATACAATCATCCAAAGATCCAAAGTACACAATCAGTTGCCCATGGTACTATCATACAGCTGTGCATCCATCATCACAATTATTTTTTTTTCCAATTTTTAGAACATTTTAATTACTCCAGAAAAGAAATAAAGACTAAAAAGAAAACTCAGTTCCTCCCCTACCCCTAACCACCCCCCTCCATTATTGACTCATAGTATTGGTGTAATACATTTGTTACTGTTGATGAAAGAATGTTAAAATACTGTTAACTGTAGTACATCATTTGCAACAGGTATATTTTTTCCCTATATACCCCTCTATTATTAGCTTCTAGTTATAGTTTCATGCATTTGTTCTAGTTCATGAAAGAGATTTCTAATATTTGTACAGTTAGTCATGGGCATTGTTCACCACAAGATTTACTGTTTTATACATACCCATATGTTAACCTCCAACTTTCCTTCTGGTGACATACGTGATTCTAAGCTTCCCCTTTCCACCACATTCATACACCTTTCAGCACTGTTAGTTATTCTCACAATAACATGCTACCATCACCTCTGTCCACTTCAAACACTTAGGTTCAACCTAGTTGAACATTCTGCTCATAATAAGCAACTGTTCCCCATTGTTTAGCCTTGTTCTATATCCCGTTAACTTATATTTCACGTCTATATGTTTACGTATTATAATTAGTTCTTATCAGTGAGACCACGCAATATTTGTTCTTATGTGTCTGACTAATTTCACTCAATGTAGTGCCCTCAAGCTTTCTTCATCACCCTTTTTTTGTTTTAAGACAGTTTTGTTCACCACCATACTTTCTATCCTAAGTAAACAAGTGATGGTTCCCTGTATAGTTACAGATTTACGTATTCACCACCATCACCACTGTCTATAAAAGGACATCTCCATTTCTTCCACAAAGAAGGAGGAAGAGTCAAAGAAGGTAGAGAGACAAAAGAAAAAGAAAAAGAAAGAAAGAAAAAAAACATGACAGCTAAAATGCAATGAAAGGAAAGAAATAATTAAACTAAAGTAGAATAAAAGAATCAGGCAACATTACCAATGCCAAGAGTCCCATACTCCTCCCTTATGTCCCCCTCTTAAAGGCATTTAGCTTTGGTATGTTGCCTTTGTTACATTAAAAGAAGCATATTACAAAGTTTCTGTTAAATATAGTTTCTAGTTTGCATTGATTGTATTTTTTCCCCAATACCACCCTGTTTTTAACACCTTGCAAGATTGACATTCATTTGTTCTCCTTCATGTAAAAGCATATTTGTACATTTTATCACAATTGTTGAGCACTCTAGGTTTTAGTGAGTAATACAGTCCCAGTCTTTATATTTCCTCTTTCCTTCTGGTGTCCTGCATGCTCCTAACCTTCCTCTTTCAACCATACTCACAGTCATCTTTGTTCAGTGTACTTACATTGCTGTGCTACTATCTCCCAAAATGTGTTCCAAACCTCTCACCCGTGTCTTTTCCTATCTGTCCTTAGTGCTCCCTTTAGTATTTCCTATAGCGCAGGTATATTGTTCACAAACTCTCTCATTGTCTGTTTGTGAGAGAATATTTTAAGCTCTCCCTCAAATTTGAAGGATAGTTTTGCCAGATATAGGATTCTTGGTTGGTGGTTTTTCTCTTTTAGTATCTTAAATATATCACACCACTTCCTTCTTGCCTCCAAGGTTTCTACTGAGAAATCTGCACACAGTCTTATCAAGTTTCCTTTGTTTGTGATGGTTTGCTTTTCTCTTGCTGCTTTCAGGATTCTCTTTGTCTTTAACATTTAATAATCTGATTTTTAAGTGTCTTGGAATAGGTATATTCACATCTGTTCTGTTTGGGGTACGCTGTGCTTCTTGGATCTGTAATTTTATGTCTTTCATAAGAAATGGGAAATTTTCATTGATTAGTTCCTCTATTATTACTTCTGCCCTTTTTCTATTCTCTTCTCCTTCTGGGACACCCAAGACACATACATTCAAATGCTTCATGTTGTCATTCAATTCCCTGAGACGTTACCCATATTTTTCCATTCTTTTCCCTATCTTTTCTTTTGTGTATAGGCTTTCAGGGTGTCTTGTTCTCCAGTTCCTGAGTGTTTTCTTCTTCCTCTTGGGATCTGTTGTATGTCTCCATTGTGTTTTTCATCTCTTATGTTGTGCCTTTCATTTCCATAGATTCTGCCAGTTGTTTTTTCAAACTTTTGATTTCTACCTTATGTTCACCCAGAGTATTCTTTATAGCTTTCATCTCTTTTGTTATATCTTCTCTGAACTTGTTGATTTGGTTTTTCATTTGATTTAGCATATTTCCCTGAAAATCTTTAATAGATTGTTTCATTAAAGTGAAACAGTATCTCAGCTGTATCTTGATTGAGGTGTAAGTTTGTTCCTTTGACTGGGCCATGTCTTCATTTTTCCTAGTATAGATTGTAGTTTCCTGTTGTCTAGGCATCTGGTTTCCTTGGTTACCCCAGTCAGATTTTTCCAGACCAGAAAGGGTTCAGGTCTCAGAATGGGGTTATATTCAGGGTGTTTTTTAGAGGAATGACAGACTTTCCTGTGAAGTTTCCAGTTGCTGTGCTTTTTCTAGCCTGCCCAGCAGGTGGCACGTGTCCGCCTGTTGCTCCTGACTGGTATAAGGAGATATGGCCCCCTTAGTTTCTGTTTTGGCTGTTTCACCCCAGGCTCTGGGGTCTGGTTCTCATGGGAAAGCTGGGCTCCATCTCCTTACTCTTAGGAAGATACACCGCCTAGGGAGTTATCACCTGCATTTGAATAGTCTCTCTGACTGTTATCTCCACCCCTGTCTGGGTCAGAGCACTGCGAACTGAAAACAGCTGCGGCTCTCTCTTCTGAGCCCCTCAGATTGAGAGAGAGAAAAAGGGACAGAAAGCCCTCTCCCCCTTTTGGAGCCAGTACACAGCCTCCCAGTTTCACTCGTCGGCCAGAGGTAACACCCAGTCTTCTGGGCTCCCCCTCCCAGGACAGAGAAGTCTTCTGGTTCTTTAAGGTCAGTCATCACTAAAAGCATCCGTCTGCTTGTTGGAGGTTTGTAGCTTGTACTGAGCAGTCCACATTTGTTAATTAAAACCCTAGTTGGAGCTCAGCTGAGCTATATTTGCTCGCTCAGAGAGTGCTTCTAGTTTCTACCACAGCGAGGTTTTGCAGCAAAGCCTGCGGTAGGGGAAGGGGACTCTTGGCACGGTTCTACAGCTTTTGCTTACAGATACTATGCTGCGATATCAGGCATTCCTCCCAGTCCAGGTTGGTGTGCGAGGTGTTATTCCAGTTGTTCCAGGTGACTGACTAAATTCCACTACTCTCTATGCCACCATCTTGCCCCTCTGCCCAGTTCTATGGTTTTTAAAATTTTTTTGTCTGGTAACATATATACAACCAAAAGTTTCCATTTTAACCACTTTCAAATATAGAACTCATTGGTGTTAATTAAAATGACCCTGTTGTGCTACCGTCACCACCATCCATTAACCAAAACTTTTCCATCACCCCACCACAGGAACTGTGTACCAATTAAGCATTAACTCCTCATCTCCCTCCTTCCCACCCCACAGTATTCTAGTTTCTGTCTCTATGAATTTAATGCAGGCTTTTAAAAATAGAGGTAGGAATTCTAGCAAGCTGGGACTTAAATATTAATTTGTTGATATAATTAAGATCCCCCTGAATGTCCAAAAAAAAACAACCCACAAAATTTGGTGAACAAAATATTTTCATCTATAACCCTCTTGCTTTTTATCGTACTATTTCAAATGTTTTTAGAACCAAGATTTGATTATGGGTACATTCATATTTTTCCATTATTTACTTATTATTTCTTCTTTTAAATTTAACCAAATTTGTAATTATCATCACATTTGCAAGTACAGAGTCTTTGAACTATATCTTGATAATAATAATAGGTAACATTTATTGAGTATTTGCTACATGTTGGGAACTACTATTAAGCCTGTTACAAAAATTATTTCACTTAATTCTCACAGCAATCCTAGGAGGTAATGAGAATGATTATTGTCAGTTTATAGATGAGGAAACTAAGGCTTAAGAGAGGTTAAATAACTGTCTAAGGTTATAGCTGGAAAACGGTAGAATCAGGATTTGAACCAAGGAAGTCTGCTTCCATAACTTATGCTCACAACTTCTACACATATGTCTTGAATCACTTAGATGCACTTCATAAAGTTTTGTGAGAGAGTCCATATATTTTCAGTGGAAAAGAAAATGAGAAACACTGTTTATTCTATAAAGAAAGAATAAAAGAATTATCCATGGGTACCCTCTTATTTCTGAATTTTTCAGGCTATATATTAGATAAAAGGTGCGTGATAAATGAGATGGATCTTTACTAGAAAGTGTTACTTTGGGCAAGACACCTAACTAACATCCCTGGCATGAAATGGCAGTTAGAGGCTGGATTTGAAGAACAGGAAGATTGTCATTCTCATTGGATCTTTCTTTTTCTTTTTCTTTTTTCTTTTTGATGGGCAGGAGAGAGGGAGAGCCTAAGAAGCTTTCCCCTCTCTTGCCCTTGTACTTACAGAGTTATAAATTCACCGGAAACTAGTTTCTGTGTACTTATGAAGTTTATCACAATTTGTGTTATGTAAGGTGATTTTATTGGCTCTTGAGAATTTTCTAAAGTTTTAGTGCTACCATAGCTGCTAGAGGAGTCTAGACTCCTCTAGACTCTGTTTCCTGGTCTTAGCAGTTTGTTCGGCTGGATAGTATTAGGTTGGGTTTAGAAGGCTTCAGTTCAGCCCTTTCTCTCCAGTTTAGCTTTAGGAAATCCCATGTAGTATGTCAGTGTGACTAGATTAAATCCTAGTCATTAAGTGCAGGAAGAAAAATGGATTAATGTTCATGTCTCTGTCAACTCTCCCTTGACTCCTCCCTCCAAATTATATCCCCTCATTGGAAGGGGAGTTCAGTATAGCCCAGCAGAAGTGCAGTTCCTAGAAAAAATAAAAACTTTTCACATTTCTACCATGGTGGTTTGACTCTTTTAATAAATTGGATTAATGTCTATTGTTTTTAAAAAATTGGGAACATATTTTGCTTAGCTTATAATCTTGATTCACATAATATTTGTGACACATTTTCCCATGTCATTAAACCTTTTTAATGTTGTGATTTAAACATTTGTATTATGAAAACTTTGAGCATATACAAAAGTAGAGGTATTGTGTGTTCCCATGGACCCATTGTCTAGCTTCAATGATTATCAATATTTTGCCATAAAAGTTCCATCTTCCTCTTCCTTTGGCACCTTTTTGGGGAGTTAAGTGCTAGGCATCATATTATTTTAACCTCAAATACTTCAATATGCATCTGAAAAGGAACATTTTTTTTTGTATGCCACAATGCTGTTATATCAAATGCAAATAGAAGCATTTGTTTAATATTTTCTGGTAACTATTCCATTTCAGAATTCTCTGGTACCCTAGACTGGAAGTTAGATCCAAACATATAGTTAAATTTATGCCCTATTCTTTACTTTCTTTTTTTTCCTCAGAGCTTGGGGAGGGCGTGTTCTTGATATTTTTCGTATATATATGGTGAAATATACATCTATATGAACTGTAAAAATATATATATTGTATACTATGTGTGTGTGTATATATATAGTATTTTGTGTTTGTGTATATGTGTGTGTGTGTGTATGTATCCATCAAGTATACTTGATATTTTATACAAGGGATGTGTACTTTATAACCTATTGTGTCAGGAAGCCCATCATGTATGATTTTCTTATATAGTTATGAATAGTTAGTGGATCTGGGGATGACAACTTGATTCCTTTTAGATTTTCAATTGACCTTTTCTCTAATGGGTTTCCCATCCATTGAATGATAGAATCATATCATTAGGGATCACAAGATGTTGATTTTCTTGTTCTGTTACTTATTTTGCATTTTTTGTTTGGATTTTTTTCTGTAGTGAAAAGCTTCCCTTTATTTTCTAGGTGCATTTTATTACCCTGAAATCCAGTTCATACTGGAAAGGCAGGATAAATGTTTCATGATTTCCCATTATGTCTGTGATGACTGGTGTCCTAACATTCCCCAGAGTTAACATATATATTTTATTTTTCTTTGTCCTTTTGGTATATGCAATATGTTTAAATCAATTGGATTATTCTTTTTGGAGTAGCATGATTTTTAATAGCTGTATAGTTAGCTCTCATTTGTTTAAAATTATAATTTTAAACTATTTCTTTATTTTTAGTTTATTTCATTTTTTTTACTTATTAATAATCCATTAATTATTGTATTGGGGTCTGTGCTAAGCACTTTATATAGAATATTTCGTTTAATTCTCACAATAATCCTATGATGCCTTACTCTGAATATACCTTTGAATATTTTCCTAGGGTATATTTTTAGAAGTTAAATTCTTGAGTCAAAAGGAGTGAATTTTTTAAGATCTTTAACACATGTTGCTGAGTTGCATCCTAGAGCTTTCTCTGTCAGCACTGATGTCCACTTCTGGGTTTCAGGTTGCCTTGAATCTAGGGTGGGGGATGCTAGAGGAAAAAAATGGGAAAACTCTTCACTGGTTTGGTGGTTCTTTGAATTCTCATCTTCTTCCCCATCCCTCCTTCTGATACAGTCTCCAGAATCGTCACATAGCTGCCTTGTGCATTCTCTCATAACTGTGTTTAGTGGGTGAGACAGGGTGTGTGATTACTTCATTGTACCTAGAACTGAAGCTCTATTGAATCTTACCTTTAAAAAAGTCTTTGTAGAATTAATTGGTGAAAAGGTTTTCTGGTTGTGGGGCATTTTATTACATGGTTTTTGGCCATTTATATTTCTTCCATGGTTTGTCAGTTCATGTGTCTTCTCTTTTGAGGAACTGGAATGGACAGAGTTCTAACAATGAAATAGGTGTTGTGGTTAAAATAAAGACAATCAGATAGAGACAAATGGTATAAGTTCCCTTTAATTAGGCTAAAGGATAGAGCTTACCTCACACAGAAGGGCCAAAGTTCAGGAGAGGCATGGCATCCCCCCTCAAGGGCAAGCTCTCCTCTCTTCTTTCCAGTCCTCATGAGGGTACTGCTCAGTGACACTGACTAATTGGGCGGTCAAGATTCCATTATGTCTCTCCAGGGGCTCTCATTGCACTTCTCCTGGTGGTGGACCTGTGGACTAATGAGTTGCCCAGCTTCCCTGATCTGGAGAGCTGGACTAACAAGGCATCAGGTACAAGTGATTGGTAACTAGCAGTGTTTGCTGTGCGGCCATTTGGGTTTAACAAATCACCCGAAACTTACTGGCACAAAGCCATCATTTGTTTTCAGTCTTGGTTTTGGGGGCTGACTGGGCTGAGCTTCATGGTTCTGACTTGTGGTCTCACATGTGGCTGCGATCAGAGGGTGGCTGGTGCTGGAGCCACCTTGAAGACTTCCTTATTCATACCTCTGGTGCCTGGGGGGTGGAACAGCTGGGTCTCCCTGGGAACCTCTGTCTATCTGTATGTGTGATCTCGCCACAAGATCCTCTAGCATTGCAGCTCAGGACTCCAAAGTTCCGGGGGTAGGGGAGAGAGTGAGAGTTGCCTCACCTTTTATAACCTAGCCTTCAAAATCACATAGTATCACTTCTGCCATACTCTTTTAGTTGATGCAGTCACAAAGACCAGTCCAGTTTCAAGGAGAGGGGTATTTAAAGACTGGGTGAGATTATAGGGAGAGAATATAGATTGAGTTGAGAGAATAGGCTGTGGGATGAGCCTTAAAGCACTCCTACGTTTACTTTGTTGGGTAGAGAAGCCAGTAAAAGGGACTTGAGAGAAACGAACAGCAAGGTAGGAAAAAATAGGAGACTGGTAGGGAAGATGAGAGGAATGTGTCTCAACGACTAGGAGTCAGTCAACAGTAAAATTTTTCTGAGAGGTTGAGAAATTGAGTACAGTGAAAACGGAGAAGTGTCCATTGGTAACATGCTGGGTACCAGTTTCTTTTGCTACTTTTTGCATGACGGGAACATTTTTTTTTGCATTGTGGGGATGGAAGTCAGATCATGGTGGGCTGAGCAATGAATGAAAGTGAGAAGGTGGAGGCAGCAAATGCAGTTAACTAAGGCAAGTAGTTTTGATGTGAAGGGAGGAAAAGAAGCAAGACAGTAGCTGGGGGTGGGGCACAGAGGGCTCATAGTGGGTTTTTTTTTTTTTTTTTAAATGTTTCTGTGATAATGGGAATGACTTGTAAAGAGAGAGATGTTTGTGATTCAGGAAAGAGAAGGTATAACTGAAGAAGTCAAATCCTGTGTATCCAACAAGGAGTGTGACTCAGAACACAAGAGGAAGAACTTACTTTTGTTTTGATCAGTATCTATTTCTCTTGACAGGAAGAAGGCAGAGAAGATGGATAAAGGTACAAATTTTTGTATATTTGCAATGTACCTTGGACTGTCCAACTTCTCAAGAAATTATTTGAGAAGAATATCATTTTGTCATTGGAAAGAGTGGATGGGGGGGGAATGTACAAAATTGTATTGGAGATCGTAGCATGCGAGTAGTGTTGGGCCTAATTGAATTTTATAATCATGATCCTAAAGTAAAAAGAGTCAACACATATGTGTGTCTTTGACAATGTCCAGTTGCAGGCAAAAAGAATGTGGGTGACTAGACAGGGACAAGTTGTGGTTTTACCATGCAAGCATGATGGAAAGCTAGAAGGATGAGGAAACTGAAGTGTTTGCAAGGAGTTAATTGTAATGGTGGAATATGGAATATAAGATGGTAAAGAAGGAAGTAAAGGCATATGCAGATGATGGATTGTGCCTAATGTTAGGGACAATAGATTTAAGGTCTATGTGGTGGGTGGATTTTTAGAGGCAATTCTAGAGTAAGAGCTAAAAGAATAGAAAGTAACTGTCCAGGATTAGGTGTTCCACCCAGGCATTTGTGCTTATGTATATGTGTATGTGTATATATTCATTC
Organism: Choloepus didactylus; assembly: GCF_015220235.1. NCBI lineage: Eukaryota > Metazoa > Chordata > Mammalia > Pilosa > Megalonychidae > Choloepus > Choloepus didactylus. The sequence goes on from NC_051308.1 coordinate 25,022,766, forward strand.
ATGATAAAAAAATTAATTGTTCACCTACTCTGTGCCTGGTTATCAGGTGGTGAACAAACAGCAGAATGTATGCTGAAATGAAGTTTATAATCCAGTATATCCAGGAGGAGACAGATTGCCAACTTACATATATCCAAGTGCTGAGCTCTTTGAAGAAGAATAAAAGGAAAAAATGGAAAAAAAGTGTGACAGAGTGTGTTATTTTAGACAGGGTGGTCAGGAAAATCTCTCTGTGGAAATGACATTTGAGCAAAGACTGAATGAAATGAAAGGGTGAGTCATTTAGCCATCTGGGGGAGGAGAGTTCTAGTGCAAAGTCTCTAATGTGAGAGTGAGCTCAGTGTGTTCATGAGTGAGGGAGAGTGGTAAGAGGGAGCAGGTGGGCAGAGGCCTCTTCACTCATGGTGAGGAGTTTGGTTTTATTCTGTGTGTATTGAGAAGCCACTGGAGGGTTTGGAGGAGGCTTTGAAATTGAGATTCTGGAGGTGTTACTGCTCTTGAAAATGTCATATTTAAGAGTGTGAGCATAGAATTGGGTAGGGAATGTGGGTTGGAGGAAAAGTTGACTGGAGTCAAGGAATCAAGGACTGCCATGAGTTATATACCTGTGTGTTGGTTTGATCATCCATGTGGTGTCAACATCACTGAGAATGAAGGTAAGAGTAGAGTAGAGATATAAAGGAGGATAGTGAGTCAGGAGGTGAATAATTTAGTGAATGAGAGTGAGTGACAAGAGGTTGATGGATTACAGAAAGGAGCAGGGATAGCAGGTCATCTAGTCAGACGGCTGGAGTTTCAAAGGAAATAATGGTTTTGAAGGAGAATAAATTATTTGAAAGTGTTTGTGAGGATCAAGGAAGATAACAATCTACTTCCTGTTCCTAAGATATATGGGATTTGACATAACATGCCTTCACCAGAGAAGATTATAGAAAGGGGATGGATATTCTTAGGGGCAGCTAGAGTATTGATAATGCAAGAAGGTGAAGTTCCCTTATAGAGATAAATTCAGGCAGTGATTCTTAACTTGGGCAGTTTTGTCCCCCCAAGGACATATGGCATAGTTTGCCAACATTTTTGGTTGTTGCAACTGAGCGTGGGATGTGCTACTCACTTCTAGTGAGTAGTAGCCAGGGCTGCTGCTAAACATCCTACAATGCCTAAGATAGTCCTCCAAAACAAATTTTCCAGCCCACAGTGTTAATAGTGTTGTTGTTGAGAAACTCTGGATTAAGCATTTAGGGGCATCTGCTCATCATAGAATTGGATGTGTCCAGAGGGACATCCCTCTGTTCCACGTTGTCCAGTAACCCTGAACAACATACATATATGATATGTATTAGGCACATTTACTCACAAGCTCACTCACACATGCAAGGTCCTTTCTCCCATATTCTCTGTCATATACAATACCTGAGTTACAGGAATGAACAAATTCATTTGTGGCTATTTTCAGTCATTCTGTAAGATGTGCACAATGGATATACTATTATGATTGTTAACCACTTGAGAATTGAAGGATGTGGTTTCCTAGATGGAGGCAAACTGAAGTTCTGTAGGAAAAAAAAATCCTTTACTTCCTCTCAAAAAATGTCCTGGAAAACCAAAGAATGTTCTCTAGTGTCCTGAAGGAACAAGGACAATTTTTTTTGCCCTTCTCTTTCACTTCCATATCAGAGTGACAGATTTTAAGATGTTTTTATTTTTAAACACAGGAAAAGGCAAAAAAATTGTGAGACTAGTGTCATGACAGAATTGTCCTCTTCTCATGTCGTGCCTCTCTTCTCTAGTCTCTTTTAGGGAAATAATAAAAGACTTATTCTTGGACCTAACCTAGAGTTATGTTTCTGAGGGTCATCTGAGAAAATTTGGAATTTCTCTTTAGGGTGACTTTAATAAAAAATAATTTTTTTAAAGATTTTTTTGCTGGCCAGTTCTCTTCTCTTCTCATGGGGTGGTGACCTTGCGGAGCCGCTGTCTGCCTTCCTGTCTCTGCATTCTCTGCCGCTCCCCATTGCCATGCCTGAGACTGAATGTCAGTCATTGACATTTCTTAGACTTAAAGGTAGAATATTGGGTTGCTAAGTACTTCTTAGAGAAATATCTGCAGGAAAACAAAGAAGGAGGAGGATTACCAATTAAATCCAATAGAATAAGGGGTTCTCTAACTTGGTTCATTCTCTTCTGGGGTAGAAAGTATTTTGGGGGATGGGGGAGCAACAAGCTCTGCCCTTCATTTGTGGTGTCTCAGGCCCCAAGACCTCAGTTCTCTCTCTGAGAGGCTCCTTTTCCATGCATGTCAGCAGTCTTGGAAACGGTGTTGCTCTTTAACTGTGTTTACTCAGCTTCTCTCCACTGGGACTGTTCTGAGCCTAGTGATGTGATCTGGGAGTGTTCTCTCCTAATAACTGTGTTTTCATCTGCAGGGCGAACTCTGTTGGAGAAGCTGTTCAGCCAGCAGGAGAACGCACCTCCAGAAGAAGCAGAGAAGTTTTGCTCACGGATCATTGCTATGGGTCTTCTACTTCCTTTTAGTGACTGCTTCAGGGAGCCGTGTAATCAGAGTGCCCAGTCAAGTTCAGCTCCGTTTGATGTAAGTAGGGGAATTTACGTCTGTCTGTAAGGCAGATTGCAACAGAAATAGCAATTGTGCTGTGTGTCTTCCCAGTCACCCTGTAATTTAAAAACAACATGTGATACATGCCTTCCTCCCCTCAGCCATTCAACAGTGTATCTGTTTCTACATTTTCCTTTTTGACTAGGGTATTTTTAAGTATATTTTCCAAACTTCCTTTTCTTAACAGAGGACTACTCTGGATAGTTTTCTAGTCTGCTTTAATCAGTGATGATTTTAAAGTTGCTTTATGTCAGTTTTTCTGAGTTTGCAGGTGCACAGATGTGCTTTCAGATGCAACTCCATAGGGCAGGATTATTGGTCCCAGTGGGCCCCAGGTTTCCATGGGTCCTCGAATGCTATTTCACTATGTTCCTAACACATTAATGTTTTAAATATTGACATGAAGCAGCATTGTCTGCTTTCTCCCTTAGCTCCCATTCACCAAGAGAGTTAATACTGCGGAACAGTAACGCAAAGACATGTTCATAATTCATAACGAATATCAGCCCAGCTGGATTATCATTTCCAGGCCAGAGTATTGCTAATCTTTCTCAGGTATGTGGTACATTTGTGACATTGGTTGTGACGAGTGTGCATCCAGAACCTAGATATGTACGAATTCTCATATATGAATTTCTGAAGAAAATTGAAGGTCTGGTTAGCTTAGTTGTGTGGAACCCAGTATTCATGAGGAGAGTAATGGGTTATTTTCCAAAAGGCTTAATTACGTTTGTTCCATTGCTTCCAGTTGCACCCCTTTTCTGTATAACCCTCTTAATTATTTATGCTGCTGATCAAAGGAGTGAAATAATGAATTTTGAAAGGCAATGAAAATGAGTCTTGGCTGAGATCAATATGTGATAGTGAATAATAAAGTGTATTTATTTGTCTGGTTTTATTCTTCCTCTTCTTACCCATTGCATATCTGTTGTCTTCCTTGATCTCTCTGCAGTATTAGGAAAATAAATCAGTGGTTCTATAAAATATTTTGAGATCTTCTTTATATTTCCATTTGAAAGTAAATTCCCTAGGATATGCCATGACTTGTGAAACTTTGCTTCTTAACATATTTTTTTCTTACTGTAAAGTACTTTTGTTTTCAATGACGTGGCAGGTAATCCCTGCTAGGTAGATCTCCTATGGGAGGAATTAGATTAATTTTTTCCTCCTTTCTCCTCTGTGAGAGATGTGTGTTATTTTAGGGACAGAAACTGAGGACTATGGTAGAGCTGTTTTCTAGAAGATCCATCAATTTGGCAAGTTAGAATTATAATAAATAAAATAGAGTACAAAGGCAAACTCTAGCCATATGTAGCACTTTTTGCTTAAAACTATTCCCCAATTAACTGCATTTTTCCTCTTAAACCTCAGAAATAAAGAGCCTTATTGGTCAGTAAATGTGGAATTGGAATAAACTGAAAAGAATAGGGTACTCATTTTCATATTTTAAAAAATGTTAATCAAATAAGGGGGCTGCTTCTTTTGCTCCACTTCCCTCCATCCTTATGTTAGAGAGACTAGTAACTCCTTCCAGCCATGTTATTTTGGATGGCAGTTGGAGGTGGGCTGGAGAGTGAAAAGCAAACAATAAGTGAATAAGATTCCTTAAAATTGTATATGGTACTTTCCTCCAAAAGGGAAAACTCCTTTTCTCCAACTTTATGTGATTTGTTCATTGACCCTATACTACCCTTCCACCCTCTTCCCAAGGTGAACACAAAACAAATTAAAGATACTATAGTAAGAAACTTAATTCAATATACTGAAGTACCTCTTCAATAGAGAACTGTGCATTTGTTGTAAACATAGGCAATATTTTCTTCAAAATCCAGAAAAGGTAACAATGGAGTAGACTGAAGTATTAATGAGCATATGAGGAGGAATGTAGTTACCTGTAGGGAGAGAAGTTTGTGCTAATTGGTCTCTCTGCTGATTACTGGAAAATAGCTCTTGGGAGGGTTTATAACGAAAAATTCTCTTGAGCTTAGTTGCCCTTTGAGATAGAGAACACTGTGGGAATAAGCTCCTAACTGGTGCTCTTTCCACCCCCTGACATTGCATCCATCCTTTCTCCCCTCTCTCTTCTCCTCTCTCCATTTACTCACGTAAGTAAAGCATTGAACATCTCTGATTTGGGGATTTTACTGATGCAATTGATTGATTGGTGTACTTCAACCAACCCTTTGAGTTTCAGTCCCATGTTAGTTATACATGCATCAGGGCCTAACAGTTTACTTTTTAGAGTGCCATAGAAAATCTGAAAGGATTTCATGTTTTCTCTCACTCTTTTAACTGATTCAAGTTTAAAGAACTTTAAAAGGTGAAGATGGCTTTGAGTGATAATGGTAATTCATTTACAAATATTTACCAAATACATTCTACATGCCAGGCAGTGTTTTAGGCTTTGGAGATATGATAGTGAGCAAGACAAATAAGATTCATGTTCTCTTGAAACATATGCCATTTAGGGTGAGAAAAGACAGGTAAAAGACAAATACAAGCAAAGGTAAATTAATTTATATCAGACACTAGTAAAAGCTGTGAAGGAAATAAACCAGAATAATATGATGGAGTGATTGAGGTAGGGGATGTTAAGAGGGAAGCCTCTCTAAGGACTTTGTGAATGATGAGAAGAAGCTGTGAGGTGAGATCTGAGGAAAGCCATTGCAGGAAGAGCAAGCAGCAAGTACCAAGGGCCTGGGGAGAGCACAAGCCTGAACTATGTGAGGAACAGTCTGAGGGTCTGTGTAGCTGAAGCTTCATGAGATGAGGACAGAAAGGTCCAAGGAGCCAGAACATGCAGGGTCTGGCCAAGGAAGGCAAATGGAATTTTTTTTTTTTAAGTGGGAACTTCTGGAAGATTTTTTTTTGAATGCAGTGGGAGTTGGGGGTGGCTTATAAATTTGCTCTGTATTTTACATGGATCACTCTGTCTGGTCTTTGCGTAAGACTGTGAGGAAAAGCATCGTTCCTGAGTTTTTTTTTTTTTTTTTTAAATCAGATTCCCAATACTTGGAAATGCAAAACCTGTTGTTAATGCTCTATAAAATTTAAAGCTTGTGGCCACTGCCGTGCTCCCTGTGGACAAGACACACCAGTCTTCAGTATGTTGCTGACCATGAGTCCATGATTATTGCCTATTGGGTTGTAGATTTGGGTGGTTATTTTTGCAAGAATAAAGCCAGTACAGGATCTCCTTAAGACTCCTTTTCCTTTGAGTGCCTTTATTCATAACTAGATACCATTTTTTTTGGTCATATTCATCAGTAGCTGTTTTTCAGCAAACCACAATTATCTTACACAATTGTTGATTACCTGTTAACAAGCCTTTAGGATTTATTCAGTCATAACTCTCAGATATCACATTATCTATTTACATCACAAATAATAAGGCAAGTTTTAATTAGCCTGAGGATTTTGAGTATATGGTTATACCTATCTAATCCTTTATGAATTGTTAGATCTTAAATATCTTTCTAGCACAATATTTTTGGATGTAGCACATATTTTTAAATGTTGGACTTTTTTAGGTTTTGCAGATCTGCTGATTTTGCTAAATGTGTAGTGATCCCGTGCTTACCAGCTAGGTGGAAGTTCCTTAGTATATATGTAAATGGACTTAGGTTTGGATGAGTATATTAGTGAGGCTAGAAATTTCGAGAAGGAAGAATGAAAAATCAGGTCAGAAAGGAGCAAAGGAAACATGATCATGAACCTGTTGAAAGTAAGTTGTTTATCAAAACCAATAGCAACCACTACCAGAAAATTAATGAAATGTACTCTACTTCCCATCACCAGTAGTAAGAAAGAAGACTTAAATGAACAAATAGAAATGATTATTTGTGTTTGAATTCATTTTGTTTTTAGAGCAGGAAGAATACCTAGATGCTATTTAGTCAGATCTTTTCCAGAAAAGCAACAGAAAACCATGACACATCTCTTAGCTCTAAGAGAATGTAAATAAATATTGGGGTTTTCTTAAATTTAAAAATTAATTTATTTATTTTTTAAATATATATTGTTTTTGTCATATTTTTATTTTTGAAACATGTACAATATTAACCAGCAGAAACTTGTTTTTATTTTAAATGTGATGTTAAAATTATGCTTAATTTTCATACCAGCTTTTAATATTATTTTGGCTGACGTTTTTTTTTTTCCTTGCAAACATATCTCTAATCACAACATAGAAGTCAGTAGTAAAATTACTGAATTAATTGAAATTCATTTTGTAGCCATGTTTTACATCTACTCCATTAGTTGGATAATCAGATTGCATAAATCCATGCTGATGATAACAAAATCAGATTGAAACTGAAACCCCTTTCCTTAATTTTACTCATTTTTTTTTCATTTTAAGAACTTAAAAATAGTAGTAAAGTACTATGTTCATATGATTAAAAAGTCAAGTAGTAGATAGTCTACAATGACAAGCAGCAGACCAAGCTTGCCTCAGTCCCCCCAGTTTTATCCTGTTCCCTGGTGTGGTACCCCTTACTCTTGTTTAGCTAGTTTTGATTTGGGATATTTTAAGTGTGCAGATGATATTATCAACATTCCTGTTGCCTTCTCACTATCAGAAATGAGGATTTAGCTCACTTAAACCCCATCCCTGTCCCTCCCCATTCCTTCTCTTTAGTAATTCCTCTTTGTACTTTAAATAACTGTGCTAGTTTGGATATATTACGTTCCCCAGAAAAAGCCATGTTCTTTAATGCAGTCTTGTGGGGCAGATGTATTAGTGTTGATTAGGTAGGAATCTTTTGATTGAGTGTTTCCATGGAGATGTGACTCAATCAACTGTGGGTGAAAGGTTTGATTACATTATTTCCATGGTGATATGGGCCCTGCACATTCAAGGTAGGTTTTGGTTTAATCACTGGAGCCCTATAAAAGAGCTCTTAAACAGAAGGAGCTCAGAGCAGCTGAGAGGGACATTTTGGAGAGAAGCTAAAAGCTGACACTGACACTATCACTGGCACTTGGAGATGATAGCCTAGTGTTTGCTCTGGAGAAGCTAAGAGAGGACCCTGATGCTTAGATGCAGAGGAGCCGAAGAGGCTAAGAGAGATCCAGAGACATTTTGGAGACTGCCATTTTGAAAGCAACTGGGGCAGAGGAAGAGCAGACACCAGCCACGTGTCTGCCGGTAGAGGTGTTCCAGACGCCATTGGCCATTGGCCATTCTTCAGTGAAGGTATCATCATGTTGCTGATGCCTTAGTTTGGACACTTTCATGGCCTTAGAACTGTAAACTTGTAACCAAATAAACCCCCTTTATAAAAGTTAATCCATTTCTGGTATTTTTCATAATGGCAGCATTAGCACCCAGAACAATGACATACCTAAGATTTTTTTTTGTTGTTGTACTATCAAATTCAGATAATTCTTGCTTCCCCACCTACCATGTAAAATTAGGCTAGTTGTGCCTCTACCTTTCTCTCCATTTATTCTGAATTCCTTTTACCTCTCAGCTTCTACCAGATGTACTTTTATCTTTAGGGTATATATAAATTTTTTTAAATTCAGTTTTATTGAGATATATTCACATACCATGCAGTCATCCATGATGTACAATCAGCTGTTCACATTACCATCATATTTTTGTGCGTTCGTCACCCCAACCTATTTTTGAACATTTTCTTTACACTAGAAAGAAACAGAATAAGAATAAACAATAAAAGTAAAAAAGAACACCCAAATCATCACCCCCATCCCATCCTGTTTTTCATTTAGTTTTTGTCCCCATTTTTCTGCTCATCCATCCATACACTGGATAAAGGGAGTGCGATCCACAAGGTTTCCAAATCACACTGTCACCCTTGTAATCTACATTGTTATACAGTTGTCTTCAAGAGTCAAGGCTACTGGGTTGGAGCTTGATAGTTTCAGGTATTTACTTCTAGCTATTCCAATACACTAAAAATTACAAAGGGATATCTATATAGTGCATAAAAATACCCTCCAGAATGACTTCTCTACTCCATTTGAAATCTCTCAGCCACTGAAGCTTTATTTCATTTCGTTTCACATCCCTCTTTTGGTCAAGAAGATGTTCTCAATCCCACGATGCAGGCAGGGTCCAGATTCATCCCTGGGAGTCATATCCTATGTTGTCAGGGAGATTTACACTCCTGGGAGTCAGGTCCCACGTAGGGGGGAGGGCAGCTAGATCACCCACCAAGGTGGCTTTGTTAGAGAGAGAGGGCCCCATCTGAGCAACGAAGAGGCACTCAGGGGGAGACTCTTAGGCACAATTATAAGCAGGTTTATCCTCTCCTTTGTAGTAACAAGCTTCATAGGGGTGAGCCCCAAGACAGAGGGCTTAGCATATCAAACTGTCAGTCCTCAATGTTTGTGAGAATATCAACAATCCAGGTGTGGAAGTCCAACACCTTTGCATCCTCCCCCAGCTCTTCAGGGGGGCCTCAAATATATATTTGTATTCTCTGCCCAAATTATTTGGGATGTATTGCTATTTCATTTAGGGTATATTTTTGAAGTTGATGTTGTTGTGTGTACAGGTTTATTCTAAAAATTGAAAAACATATGGACACCATGTAAATACTGTACTATAGAGGCAAGTAAAGTGCTCTGATTACAGTTTCTTTCTTAGGAGTCCCAGTATTATAACTCGCACACCACTTAAAGAAGGATGTTGCTCAGGTCAAATTAAAATGGATTCTTTTTCTTATAAATGATCACTTGCTCAAAAATATCACATATTTAGTTGATTTAATATTGGTTCATTCCTTTTGTTGTACAGTCTCCCCTCTGTCCCTAATCCAGCTCCACAAAATTTTGTTTGCCCCTTGTTTTCTTTTTTGGGAGCAGAAAATTGCTTAATTTCTCAAATTTCAGTTTCTTCTTCTGTGAAATGAGGAATAAGATAGTCGTTTCTGAGTGAGAGGAAAGCAGGAATACAAGTAAAACATTTTTCATACTACTGGGCATATAGTAAATGTTAAATGTGTGTTAACTATCATCACATATTGTTTTAGTTTATGAAATGCAATATACCAGAAATGGGTTGGCTTGGAATTTATTAACTTAAAAGCTTACAATTCTCAGGCTGTGAAAATGTCCAAATCAAGGCATCAATAGGATGATACCTTCTCTCTGAAGATTGGCTACTTGTTATCTTCACCTCTTCTGTCACGTGGCCAGGCACATGGCGACATCTGCTGGTCTCTCCCTTCTCTCCTGGGTTTCCTTGCTTTCGGCTTTAGGCTGCTTCTTTCTCAGCTTCTCTGTGTCTTTTTTCTGTCGTCTATCCTCTTATGAAGGATTCTAGTAAGAGAATTAAGACTCACCCTGAATGAGGTGGGTCACTTCTCAACTTGAGATCGTACTGATCAAAAGATTCTGTTTACAGTGGGTCCACAGACACAAGAATGGATTAGCTTTAAGAACACACTTTATTCTGAGTACGTACAACTTTAAACTACCACACATATCATAATCATATTTGGGGTCCAAGGCTGTAGGGAAAGTATAGGGGAAGGATTAAATCTCCTTGGTGACTCACGGCAAAATACTTGGGCTTATATTTGAGGGATCAGTAGGAGTTTGCTGAAGGGGGACAGCTATAAAGGGATGTCTTTATATTAGGCATTGCATGTAAAGGCATGGAGATGCATGTAAGTGTCGTTTATAAGTATTTCTGGAGTGTAAATCAGGAGAATGACAGATAGAAAGGAGGCTATACAGGTAAAGAAGGGCCTTTATATCACCTTAGGGACGCATTTGGATAATCTTGATCAGTTAAACCATAAATAGATTTGCATTTGTAAAATACCACTCTGATGGCAGAGTGGAGAATGGATTGAAGAAAGTTAAATAAAATTAGTGGTAAAAGTGAAACATGGCTACTGAGTAATGCTTTCTTAAAGTAAAACAAAGGCAGTAGGAATGGAAAAGAGACAGTTATAGGGAATTTTAGATTTGGAATGGTCAGAACTTGTGATTTGATTGGATTTGGGGGAAGTGAAGGAGTAGATGATTTCTTTGAGTATCTGATCTGCATTTCCAGGTAGATGGTGATACTTTACTAGGTATTTTAAGAAGGAACAATTGCCAAGAAGATGATAATTTTTCATTTAGACATCTGGAATTTGGGCTCTTTGGGACATAATGGGCAATTCCTAAAAGGCAAAGGAACTGATATTGCTGGCATAGACCATGGATTATGTGCTAAAAGGTTAAGTAAATAAATCGAGAAAATTAAGACAAAGCAGAGGACTCGAAAGATTAAAGTTCTTTACGATAATGAAGAACATGTGTAATGGGAGTATAGAGAGAATGGATTCATGGGAGGTTGTGGCCAGATGGAAGAATATTGGTGTTAAAGATTTCAGAGGTGGGCCATTCTACAGATTCAGTGAAATGGAATGCCCATTGTCATTAGAGTCGAGAAGCTCAGAGTGTTGGCTGAGACTTCATGTTCCAGAGGATTGTGGAGGTGTAGGTATTGAGAAGTAGACACAGGATCATGTGACAAAGTCCTTGATGAGTGTAACTCTGGGCTGAGGACATCAGTAAATGTCTGAGATGAGGAGGGACAGATGCTGATACTACTGGATGATATGGGTTTTAAAGGTGGAGATGTTTTTGCACAGAGTAGAATAAGAATATTCTCTAAATGATTATGGAGGGATAGATTATGAGGCCATATTATATAGGAGTCAGAGAAAAGAACAATTACCAGGTTCAGTTATCACTTACTTGAATTACTGCATTGGCCTTTTGACTATACCTGTTACTAGTCTCCAGTCCAATCTGCTTATTCTAGCCCAGTAATTCTCAATTGGGGGTGATTTTGTTCCTCCCCCTCTCCCTCCATGGAACCTTTGGCAATGTCTAGAGACATTTTTGGTTTTCATAATGGGAGTGTGGTATGACTGGCATCTAGTGGCTAAAGGCCAGAGATACTGTTCAACATCCTACAGTATACAGGACAGCCCCCCACGACAGTGAATGATCCTGTCCAAAATGTAAGTAGTGCAGAGGTTGAGAAACCTTGCTATGTACATCTGATTGTATCATTTTCTTACATGCAGCTTTCAGTGGTTTCTCTGTCAGAATGAAGTCCAAATTCCTTGGACCTCCATTATCTTCTTCCTGCCACTTTCATACTTCTCCAGCTCATGACCCACTTCTCCTGTTCCTCCAAACCTTTTTCTTCACCATATTGTGGTGCTGTCAGTTTTCCCAACTGTCCATGCTTGGGACAACTGCTGTGGCTCTGTAGGTACAACTACTTCTGTTCCCACCCGTTATTTCCCAGTTAAGTTCTATTCTTTTTCTTAGAATGCTGTTCAGAATTAGATGTCCTTCCTTCCATGAAGCCTTCTATAACCATGTAAGTTTGTATTTTCCCTTCCAAAAGACTTATCACGTGTTTTTAACTGGCTGATTACTCTGTAAAGCCATTTCTTCATTTCCCAGCTGCTAAGAGAAATACAACGAAACAGATTGGCTTAAACAATGGGAATTTATTGACTCACAGCTTTGTGGCTTGAAGTCCAAAACCTCAGCATCAGCAAGGCGATGCTTTCTCCCTGAAGACTATGGTGTTTCAGGGCTGGATGCCTGCAATCATTGGCTTCTTGGCTTTTCCATCACATGGTGGTGCACATGGAGGTGTCTTCTCCTTTCTCTTCCAGATTCTGTTGATGTCCAGTTTCTGCTCCTCCATGAATCATTGTCTTCATAAAGTCTTCAGTAATAGGATTAAGACCTAACCTCATTCAGTTGGGCCACACCTTGATTAAAAATAATGTTTTCAAAAGGTCCTATTTACAATGGGTTCATAACCAGAGGAATGGGTTAAGATTAAGAATATGTTCTTTTCTGGGGTACATAATTCAACCTACCACATGCTCCATTGAAAATCAAATTTTATGTGAAGTTTTTTCTTGAGTGGTGCAATGCTATGTCCTTGTGTTTACCTGATAGGTCTCCCCAAAAGACTGTGCAGAGTGGTTAAGAGTGGACTCTTAGACTATGGATTTCATTAACATCTCCTTGGCTGACTTAATAGGTTAGGACATTTGCCCAAGGTCACAGATTAAATTTTTCATCTAGTAATAATAGTGCTGACCTCTGGGCTTATCTTGGCAATTAAATGCGATTAATGTATAAAGTACTTTGCACCGTGTCTAGCACGTAATTAGCATTCAGTAAATGTTAGCAATTATTACTTTTAATTATTGTCAAGTTCCTATCACAGAACCTGATATAGCCGTTCGATAAATATGCATTGATTTCATGAAGAAGAGGGTTTTAAAAGAAGCCATATTGAATGAGAAGAGGAACTGGAGAATCTATGAAGTGAAAGCTGTTGAATGACCAAGGGTTAACTATATTTAATAATATTGAAAATACTTGGAAGGAGAGAAGAAGGAGGGTGGGATGGAATGTGGATTAGCTCAGGAATTGGCTCGGGAGTTGACTCTATTGGATCTCTGTATTGGATAGTTTCTGGGCTCTTTGCCATCCTTTTTAATCCATTTACTACTCTTGATTTTACTGCTGTAACCACCACATTCTTACCCCAACTTTCCATTCCCCACATCTTTCTGGGTGATGATGGAATGGAATGGGAAGAGAGAGACAGTAGGAAAAGCCATGGGTGACGTGACTGCAAATTGTGAAGGTAAGTCAGTTGTGCCCACTTGGTGTCAATTTTCACTCCTTCAAAGTGAATACATACTTTGCTTGGTTTTGTCTGTAGATACATTACCTTCAGATATTGGCACATAATTTACTTATTTCTGGCTTGTGCTCTGTGTATGTGTGTGTATGAGAGTCTGGTATTCTTTATAGAGAAATGTGGCATGAGTGAATGGAAGCCCCACTTTCTGTAACACCACCCCAATGAAGAAGGGCATCTTATTTCATTCAGAATTCCTGAGACAGAGAGAGAAACCAAAAAGGGACTGAGATTGATTTACTGTATTTTCAAAGAACCCTACCACATGGAAGAAGTTTGATTTTCTTGGTTTGACAGTTCTTGTGGGATAAAACTACTGATGGGAACAATCAGTAAATATAAACAGGTAGAAACTTACTGCTTAGTTTTCTCCAATGGGTGTGTTCCATGCCTATTTTTAGTTGTAAAATAGGTTCATATCATAAAGAATATAAGATATGTGTTGAAGGCTATATACTTGCTGTATGGTTATAAAACTTGCCTTATATTATTAACCTTTCTTTACTACAGTATTGATTGTATGGTGGATGAAATGATATTTTCTGTTTTTTGTAGTCATACAGTTCGGTTCGGTCTGAAGTAGAAGGCCATATATATATATTTAATTGTTATTTCTCTGGATTCCATCATTTTGAAAGGACTCTGTCACATGTATCTTTATCCTATTTACAGTAATTTATCCCCAGTTACCATTCAATGAATGGTTGTATGACTGGATCCTCTAGTAATCAGTATCCCAGATTTTATACGTATGAGTTTAAGCACATATATTTTGGGATTATTTTACTTTTTGATCTGAAATTTATTTAGTAAATTTTAGTACAGTTCTAATATGTGCTGCTCTTTGTGTATTTTATTATAGAAGGTAAAACAAGTGATTTTTTTCTCATGATCAATGCAAGAATATTGATGCAAGAACAATAATGGTAATTATTATTGTTCCCCTTATCACATAATTTATGAGCTTGGAGAAAATGCTACGTATACTTTTGAAAATTTTAGAAAAATCCCCAACCATAATTGAAGTTTAGAAAAGTAGGTTTTTAAAACACATTAGTGACAATCACACTTTTTAAGGCAGTGACATACTTTCTTTTTCGTGATTTGTTTTTCCTGATTTAAGAGGATTATGCTGTTTCAGATACTCATTTTGGCTTTCATAACTGGTACTTTTTATCGCTTATTTGGCAAACAGTGTTGGGTGACTCAGAACTCATTTTGAATTTATTTGATGGACTTTTATTAAAATGAGTGACTCAGCCCAACTTTTCTGTTGTGGTTTTCTTTTCTTATTCTCTTCCTGAGAATGCTTTGAATTTTAATTAGTTCTATTGATGTGACTGGCATTGCTTGTGGCTTCCCTTCCCTTATCTCAAGAGCCAGAGGAAGTATAGAATTGTGAATGTACGACAAGTTGAAGGTATACCTTTTACTGAGAAAACGTAACCCAAAAAAGAGTTTAAAAGTTTTTTATTTTTCATTTTTAATTATTTTTTAATGAGCTTTGGAACCTGAAAGAAGGTTTATTCTTTATTGCCTAAGTCAGGGTTGGCAAAGATTTTCTATAAAGAGCCAGATAGCAAATATTTTTGGCTTAAATCAATATTTAACAATTTCTGTAACAACTACTCAACTCTGATGTTGTAGTGTGAAAGCAGCCATAGACAGTATGTAAATGAATAAGCATGGCTGTGTTTCCTAATAAAATTTTATTTATAAAAACTGTCAGCTTGCCAGATTTGGCCCTCTAGCCATAGTTTCCTGACCCCTGGTCTAATACTCAGGTGATGTATAAAAGTGATTTTATTCTGTTGTTTGATTCTTTTATCCTCTTTCTCTAACCACATGTCTCCAAACGTTGTTTATTGAAAGCTCTGGAAAATGCAGAGGCTCTTCCTGCTCTCCTGTAGCTTACTGTCTAAAGGGGGTAAGCTAGATGAACAGACACAATAGCACAATGTTTAATGGGGGTGATAGAAGCATTTGTAGATTTTGAGTGGTTAGTATGACTGGAGCATGGATTACAGAGTGAGGAAGATGGGGCAGAGGAAGTATCTTAAGAAGAGATGCCGGATGACGCAGAAGCCATTTATGAAGGCTTTCAAAAGGAGAGTTCAGGAATTGCATCTTAATCCTGGAGCGGGAGGGAGCCATTTAAAGGGCTTTTGGTGGAGGAGTGTGATGTGTTAAGATTCATGTTATAGTGAGAGCATTCTGGGTGTTTGTGGAGTGTGGATTGAGTGGTGTGCTAGTGGGTATGATTTGGAGGCTGGAGGCCTATTAGTAGGCCGTGGTGGTAATCCAGGAGAGAGGAGACCCGGCCTCAACTATGAAAGCAGTAGGTAGTGGGGATGAAAAAAGCGGACAAGGTAGTGGTTCTGTCAGAATCAGTAGGAGGGCTTTTTTAAACAGGCAATTTCTAGGCCCAGATTTACTAGATCTGGGGAGGGGCCCAAGAATATGCATTTCTAACAGGTTCACCAGTGATTCTGATGTAGCTGATCCAGGGACCCACTTTGAGAAGCACTACTTTAGGAGGAAAAAATGACAAGCCTTGGGGATTTGATTGTATAAAGTTGATGGAGAAGGCAGAGACAAGTAGGATATGCCCAGGTTTCTGGCTTGATCAGTGGGGTATAGGATGATGCTATTTACTGTGTAGAAGATACAGGAGGAGGGGTAGGTTGGGAGGAAGTTACTTCAATTTAGGTCTTATTGAATTTTTAAGGGTATCTACTTAAAGATATGCAAAAAGCAATTGGTTATTTGTGTCTAGGGGTTAAGGGAGAGAGCCTAGGGGGATAGAAATTAAGGAATCTTCAGTGGCTAGATACTTGAAGCTGTTATGCATTGAGAAGTTCATATTTAGAGTGAGAAGAGAGAAGGGTGTGAAAATATATGTAATGGGCAAGGAGAAAAAGTTGCAAGGAGAAGATAAGGAGCAGTCAGAGAAAAAGAGGTTTTTAAAAAAGAAATATAGAGTACTATGTGATATAAAATGTTGCCAAGAGGTCAAGTAAGATTAAGACTAAACAGTAGTCATTGAATTTACCAGTTTGACGTTAAGAACTTTGAAGAGAGGAATTTGAGTGTAGTGCTGAGAGCAGTGTCCAGATTTCAGCAGGTTAAGGCTTGAAGGGAAGGGTGCGAGCAGGAGGTGGTGAGGAGATGGGAGGTGGAATCTGTGCACGTATATGATTAGTTTAAGAAGTTTTGTGTTACGGGAGAAGGAAAATAAGAGTGGTTTATGAGTGGGGAAGGGGAGCTTTTTTTAAAAAAAAAAGCATGGAAGTGCTTAGAGTATTATTTTTAGATGCCATAGGAGGAAATGAATGGAAGGAAATGTCGAAGATGAAGGAGAGGAAGGATAATTGATAGGATGTGGTCCTGATAAAGCCAGAGGGGGTTGAGGGGGGTGGGGTGGGAGCCAGAGCAGGGAGGGATTGGCCTTGAACAGGAACAGGAACACCTGAACCCCAGTAACAAAGGAGGAAGGGAGGGCACAGTGGGCCTTTTGGGTTTAATGACTGGAAGTTGAGGGAGTGCTTCTTTGCTTCTATGTTCTCTGTAAATTTGGAGGCATCACCATCTGCAGTGGGTGAAGAGAGCCCTGTGGGCTGGATACTTAAAAATTGTGTGAAAAATGTGCCATTTAGACACCACAACATGGGAATGAGAGCTGACTAGAATAACAGAGGGATGGGTGCTGAGGGCCACCTAAGGATGAAGAGGTATGGCAAAGGCAAAAATTTGGACTGATCTCAAGTTGACTTTTTTTTAAATCATATTTTTTATTGTAGAATATAACATGCATACATAGAAGTGATAACTTTCCATGTGAAATTTAACAGCTAGTTAGAGAACAAATTTCAAAGACTGTTATGGGTTACACTTCCACGGTTTCAGTTATTTTCTTATTGTGGAGCATAACATATATACAAAAAGAAAATATCTTTCAAAGTATGATTTAACAAGTAGCTATATAGGAAATTTCCAAAACTATTATGAGTTACAGCTCCATAGTTTCAGTTATTTCCTCTTTGAGAAATATATATATATACAAAAAGGTGATAACTTTCAAATTACAATTTAACAAGTAGCTATAGAAGAAATTTCAAAGGATGCTATGGGTCACAGTTCTACCATTTCAATTCTTTCCTTCTAGCTATTCTAGTACCCTAGAACTAAGAAAAAGGAAATTATATGGAGATTCAATTTTCATAAATCCTTTGTTAAGTTCCATCTTGGCTGTTGCTACTCCTTCCTCTAGTTTTATCACTTTCCAGATCTTCAGGGATGTCTAGGCAGTGACCAACCTAACTTGTTCATGTTGAAAAGGGGTGTCAACTTTATAGGAAAAGGGTACACATCTGGTTGATGTTCTTGAAGAGGCTATTGCCTCTGGATTTTGGGTCTCAGCTGTCATAGGAGTTTTCTGAAGGACTTAAGTTTCTGAAGAATAAATTTGGTGAATGAAACTTTAACGAGTCTCAGATAGGGACTGGGTATTCTTCTGGGACTACTGTTAACTTGGACTTATCATACTGTGGCCATCCTGAAGATGTTTCCTTATATCATCTACTAAGAGTTTTACTGTGCTTCTCTTATATTAAGGTCTGTGATCCACTTGGAGTTAATTTTTGTATATGGTGTGAGGTAGGGGTCCTCTTTCATTCTTTTTGTTATGGCTATCCAGTTCTTCCAGCCATTTTGTTGAAGAGACTGTTCTGTCCCAGTTATGTGGGTTTAGGGGCCTTAGGAAAAATCAGTTGACCATATATCTGGGGGTCTATTTCTGAACTCTCAATTTGATTCCATTGATCAGTATGTCTATCTTTGTGCCAATACCATGCTGTTTTGACCAGTATGGTTTTATAGTAGGCTTCCGAGTCTGGAAGTGTGAGTCCTCCCACTTTATTCTTCTTTTTCAGGATGTTTTTGGTAATTCAGGGCCCCTTTCCCTTCCAAATAAAGTTGATAAATAGCTTTTCCAAGTCTGCAAAGTAGGTTGTTGGGGTTGTTATTGGAATTGCATTGAATCTATAGATCAGTTTGGGTAGAATTGACATCTTAACTATGTTTAGTCTTCCCATCCATGAGCATGGAATATTTTTCCACCTATTTAGGTCCTTTTTTATTTCTTTTAGTGTAATTTTGTAATTTTGTGTGTCAAGGTCTTTTATGTGCTTGCTTAAATTTATTCCTAGGTGCTTGATTTTTTTAGTTGCTATTGTGAATGCAATTTTTTTATTGCCTCTTCAATTAGGTCATTACTAGTGTATAGGAACATTACTGATTATGTGCATTAATTTTGTATCTTGCCACTCTGTTGAATTTTTTTTTTTATTAGCTCAAGTAGCTTTGTTGTCAAATTCTCAGGATTTTCCAAATGTAAGACCCTATCATCTGTAAATAATAACAGTTTTACTACTTCCTTTCCAATTTGGATATCTTTTATTTCTTTGTCTTGGCGAAGTGCTCTGGCTAGAACTTCTAGCACAATGTTGAATAACAGAGGTGACAGTGCGCATTCCTATCTCACCCCCAATCTTAGGGGGAAGGTTTTCAGCCTGTCACCATTGAGTACTATGCTGGCTGTGGGTTTTTCATATATGCCCTTTATCATATTGAGGAAGGTTCCCTCAATTCCTACCTTTTGAAATGTTTTTATCAAAAAGGGATGTTGAATTTTGTCAAATGCTTTTTCAGCATCTATTGAAATGATCATTTGATTTTTTTCCCTTTTGATTTGTTAATGTGTTTAATTACACTAATTGATGTTCTTATGTTGAACTACTCTTGCATGCCAGGAATGACCCACACTTGGTTGTGATGTATGATTCTTTTAATGTGCCTTCGGATTCGATTTGCAAGTATTTTGTTTAGGATTTTTGCATCTGTATTCATTGGGGAGATTGACCTATAGTTTTCCTTTTTTGTAGTGTCTTTATCTGGTTTTGGTATCAGAGTGATATTAGCTTCATAAAATGAGTAAGTAGTGTTCCTTTTTCTTCAAATTTTTGAAAGAGTTTGAGCAGGAATGGTGTCAGTTCTTTTTGGAAAGTTTGGTAAAGCTCCCCTGTGAAGCCATCTGGCCCTGAGCTTTTATTTGTAGGAAGTTTTTTGATGACTGATTGTATCTCTTGTGATTGGTTTGTTGAGGTCTTCTATTTCTTCTCTGGTCAGTCTAGGTTGTTCATATGTTTCCAGGAAGTTGTCCATTTCCTCTAAATTATCTAGTTTGTTGGAGTACAGTTGTTCATAGTATCCTCTTAACGGTTTTTTAAAAAAATTTCTTCAGAATCTGCAGTAATATCCCCTCTCTCATTTATTATTTTGTTTATTTGGGTCTTCTCTCATTTTGATTTTGTCAGCCTAGCTAAGGGCTTGTCAATATTGTTGGTCTTCTCAAAGAATCTATTTTTGTTCTTATTCATTCTCTATTTTTTTTTAGCTTGTTGGCTTACAGTTGTTCATAGTATCTTCTTATGATTTTTTAAATTTCTTCATGGTCTGTAGTAACTATCTCCTTTTCATTTCTGATTCTGTTTATTTGGATCTTCTCTCTTTTTGACTTCTTCAGTTTAGCTAAGGGTCTGTCAATCTTGTTGATCTTTTCAAAAAACCAATTTTAGTTTTATTTATTCTATTGTTTTTTCTTTGTTCTCCAGCTCATTTATTTCGCTTTATTCTTTGTTATTTCTTTTCTTCTACTTGCTTTAGGGTTAGTTTGCTGATTATTCTCTAACCTTTTTAGTTGTTCAGTTAGGTCTTTGGTTTTAGCTCTTTATTGCTTTTTGATGTATGTGTTTAGAGCTATAAATTTCCCTCTCACCACTGCCTTTGCTGCATTCCACAGGTTTTGATATGTTGTGTTCTTGTTTTCATTCATCTCTGGATATTTACCAGTTTCTCCTTTGTCCAACAGGTTGTTTACAAGTGTGTTGTTTAACCTCCATATATTTGTGAAAGATCTGGTTCTTTTGTGGTTATTGATTTCTAGTTGCATGCCATTGTTGTCAGAGAATGTGCTTTGAATATTTTCAGTCTTTTTAATTTATTAAGACTTGTTTTGTGCCCCAGCATATGATCTATCCTGGAGAACCTTCCATGGGCACTAGAGAAGAATATATATCCTGGTACTTTGGGGTATAATGATCTATATATGTCTGTTAAGTCTAATTCATTTCTCATATTGTTTAGGTTCTCAATTTCCTTATTGGTCCTCTGTCTAGTTGTTTTATCTATAGAAGAGAGCAGTGTATTTAAGTCTCCCACTATTATTGTAGACCTGTCTACTGCTCCCTTCAGTTTAGCTAATGGTTGTCTCATGTATTTTGGAGCTCCTTGATTGGGTGTGTAAACATTTATAATTATTATTTCTTCTTGGTGAATTGTTCCTTTTATTAATTTATAGTGTCCTTCTTTGTCTCTTATGATATCTTTGCATTTAAATTCTATATGTCCTGCATTTGTATAGCTACCTCAGCTTTCTTTTGGTTGTAGTTTGCATAGAATATTTTTTTCCCAACCTTTCACTTTCAGTCTCTTTGTGTCTCAGGGTCTAAAATGAGTCTCTTGTAAACAGCATATCAAGGGGTCATACTTTTAAATCCTTTCTACCAGTCTGTATCTTTTAATTGGAGAATTTAATACATTCACATTCATAGTTATTACTGTGAAGGGAGTTCTTGAACCAGCCATCTTATCCTTTGGTTTTTAGTTATTAGATCTATTTTTACCTCCCTTTCTCTCTCTTTTCCTTTAAGTTACCCTCACTTAAACTCTTCAATTATGTGCCCTTCTCCAGGCCTTTCTCTCCTTTCTTTTTTTCCTCAACTGGTAAAGCTCCATTTAATATTTATTGTAGGGCAGGTCTCTTGTTAAAAAATTCTCATCATTTGTAAAAATTTAAACTCTTCCTCAATATTGAAGGAGAACTTTGCTGAGTAAAGAATTCTTAGCTGGCAATTTTTCTCTTTCAGAATCTTAACTATGTCATACCACTGCCTTCTGAGCTCCATAGTGCCCGCTGAGTGGTCAGTACTTAGTCTTACGTTGTTTCCCTTATACGTGGTGAATCGCTTCTCTCTTGCTGCTTTCAGAACTTTCTCCTTCTCTTCAGCATTTGATAATCTAATCAGTATATGTTTTGGAGTAGGTTTATTTGGATTTATTCTATTTGGAGTTTGCTGGGCATCTTTGATTTGCATATTTATGTCTTTTAGAAGGGTTTAGAAGTTTTTCCAAACTATGCCTTGAAACGCTTTTCCTAGTCCTTTACCTGTCTCTTCTCCTTCTGGGACAGCAATGATTATGTTTGTTCACTTCATATTGTCCATCATTTCTCTGAGATCCATTTCACATTTTTCTGTTTTTTTCACCATTTGTTCTTCTGTGTGTTCGCATCAATTACCCTGTCTTCTAATTCACCTATTCTTTCTTCTGCCTCTTCAAATCTGCTGTTGGGTGTCTGTAGTATACTTTCAATTTGATTCACAGTGTCTTTTATTTCCATAAGATCTGCTATTTTTTTAATTTACTCTTTCAAATTCTTCTTTATGCTCTTCTAGAGTCTTCTTGATTTCCTTTATGTCTTTAGCCTCTCATTGAAGTTGTTTTGGAGATTTGTTTGTACTTCTTTAATTAATTGCTGCAAATTTTGTGTCTCCTGGCTTTTTAATTTGTTTGTTTTGTCCATATCTTCTAGATTATTCAAGTGTTTTGTGATTTTCTGTTGGCTTCAGGGCATTTGCTTTTATTGATAAGATTATTTTGGGAAATGCAGTATTATTTGAGATTTTATATATATCCTGTTCTGCCTCACCTACTCTGCCATCTTCTCAAGTTGACTTTTTCCCAGGTGGATGCATCTGAAAGTTAGTAAGGGTGGAAAGTGAGAATGTTGGTTTTAGAATGGTGAAATAGTGGCCTACAAAGTCAGGAGACAAGACAGAGGGGATTGATGGTAGAAAGTAAGAGTCAAGATTCTCAAGGTCTGGAGGATGAGGAGGTCAGAGTAGAATGTCTGAATTTGCTGTTTAACAGTAAAAGTGGTTCTTGGTGATGAACTGAGTGTTTGAGTATGTGGCCTGGTGAGTAGCTGTCTGACTGAGGTTATGTCAAAGGTGATATCAAGGTATACAGTGGTTTATTCATGTGGACAGTAGTTCACCTGATATGATGATGAATGGGAAAACTTAGTTTTAGAAGAGGTCCTTTAATTTTTGGCAACAAACGGTTTGATTTAGAATAATTCATACATGGAAACAAGTATATTAATTTTATAAAGCCAAAAAACAATGAATTACATAGGCAATAAATACAATTGAAATATAGGTGGTTTTATTTTAATCTTTGTCCCTTCTTGATATGAAATTGTGGTAAAACCCCAGGCAAGGTATGGCTGGGAGCTGTATTTTTATTCTTGAGCTTGGATATACTTCACTCTCACTTTTTTCCTTTCCTTCTCTGGAAATAAATTATTTGCTGTTGTTGGTCCCATTCTATTCTGTGGCCAGTCTGCATGGGCATTGTCAATTCTTTTTACTAGTGCTTTATTTTCCCTTATTGTCTTCAATATTTAAAAAGCTTTATATTATGCTTACTGTGTACCAGGCACTATTCTAAGCAGTTTACAAATATTAGATCATTTTGTCTTCATAACAGCTCTAATGAGATAGGTGTTGGCCTCTTTTTACAGAAGGAGAAACTGAAGCACAGGAAAATTATGTTCGTTTCTCTTTCACTTAATGCTCAGGTATAAGCACAAAGCCTTCCATGTCATTTTTACTGTTCTGGGTATCTCTGGCCCTAACTTGCCACACTGCACAGGTCCATTCTGTGCTGAAACACCAGGCAGTTCCTCTTTTGGTTGCATATTCTGTAAAATGATGTCATAGCCAGTTATTTTCCTGAAATGCCTTTTCTTTTGCATTGTGCTTTTGCTTTGATGTGGACAGGACTTTGTATGGTGTCTTGACTTTAATGTACAATAGCTGAAGTACAGTAGCTTCCAGGCTAAATACTTTGTGAAAAAGTCTCCCCTACTTAGCTGAAGTTACTGATTTGTGGTATTTCCTGGGTCACATGATTGGATACTCCCTCAGGCTATGGGAAGGATTTTCTTGTTTTAACAATTTCAAGTCAGGTATCTGCAGTGTATCTGATTAATTTTCTCTTTTGAGATGGGATAATAAAAGATCAAAACTGGAGAAGATCTTAGAGATCATTTAATTTAGCTTAATTCTTTTAAATTGACAAATGAGAACACTCAGAAATGTGAAACAACTTCTGTCTATCTGAAATAGCTTGACAGAGCCAGAATCTCAGTCTTCTTACACCCAGGTCAATTTGCTTTGCCCCACGCCACTTTGCCTCCCTTTAAAGAAGGAAAATTTCTTCCATTTGAAATAGATTGTAACTTTCCCCAGGTTGTTGGTGGCTAATGGTCCCTGTGCATTCATTAAATGTAGTTAATGAGTATTTCTTTAGCAAACTAATTATGTGGGTAAGGTAAATATGTTCTGAAGAATCCTGGACATTTTTAGAAGTCTTTGGAAGAGATGTTGGGGATACTTTTAAGAAGATGGAGGGAGTAGAGTTTTGTATTAGTAGCTTGAGAAATCTGGCTACTAAGATTAAAAATCTTACTTTTAATAAGGACAGGAGGCTGTACTTTAAATGCTATGGTGAAATGAGAATTTTTTAAATGAGAATTTTAAACAGTCCTTTTTTGTATTTTGCATAATATGGAATGATTCTTTTTTTAAATACAATTTTATTGAGATATATTCACATACCATACAGTCATCCAAAGTGTACTATCAGTTGTTCACAGTATCATCATATAGTTGTGCATTCATCTCCACAATCAATTTTTGGACATTTTCATTATTGCAAAAAATAAGAAGAATAAAGATAAGAATAAAAGTAAAAAAGAATACCCAAAACATCCCCTATCCCCATCCCCTTTATTATTCATTCACTTTTTGTCCCCATTTTTCTCATCTGTCCATAAACCAGATAAAGGAAGTATGAGCCACAAGGTTTTCACAATCACACCGTCACACTGTATAAGCTATACAGTAGTCTTCAAGAATCCAGGCTACTGGATTGCAGTTCAACAGTTTCAGATATTTCCTTCTAGCTATTCTAATACACTAAAAATTAAAAAGGGATATCTATATAATGCATAAGAATAACGTCCAGAATGATCTCTCAATTCCTTTTGAGATCTGTCAGCCACTGAAACTTTTTGTTTCATTTCTCTTCCCCCTTTTGGTCAGGAAGGTTTTCTCAATCCCATGATACTGGGTCCAGGCTCATCCCCAGGAATCTTGTCTCATGTTGCCAGGGAGATTCACACCCCTGGGAGTCATGTCCCACTTAGAGGGGAGGGCAGTGAGTTCACCTGCCGAGTGGGCTTAGAGAGAGAGGCCACATCTGAGCAACAGCAGAGGTTCTCTGGGGGTGACTCTTAGGCACCATTATGAGAAGGCTTAGCCTCTCCTTTGCAGTAACAAGTTTCATAAGGGCAAGCCTCAAGATTGAGGTCTTGGCCTTCTAAGTTGGTAGTCCCCAATACTTGTGAGAATATCATGAATTCCCCAGGTGGGGAAGTTTAATATTTCCACATTTTCTCCCAGTCTGTCAAGGGGGCTTTGCAGTTGCTGATTCTTGATTTAATGTGACTCTGTAGTATGTGGAGTAGTGCCTCACAGGTGGTTTCTGAGAGAGCTTCTCAGAGGCTGGGGGTTTGAATTGGGACATTCAGCTCAGGAAATTGGGTGCTCAAAACCAAACCTGAAATGGAGCCACAATTCCTAAGGGAGTTCAGACTCGAGATTCTATAATGCTCTGTATAAAACGCTGGCTTCACTGGTTCATTTGGGAATGCTGCTGAGAAGAGGACCATTTTCATCAGAGACTGAAGGGATGGATCGTTAGTTCAGATCAGAAATGTGTTAGAAATTCCTGACATCCCAAAGTTAGAAGGACCTTATTTAAGCGTGTAGGTGAGTCAGGTGTCCTTGTTGTTTTCTAATGTTAAGCTTCTCAAGGTACCAGTTAGGCTGTATCAGGGGTCCTTTTGAGCCAACAGGGGCATAAAAACAGGGTACATGTGAAAGAAAGCATCTAATGCAAAACCAAAATGTAACTGAACTATTTTGAAACTGGGAATTCCCTAACAGTGTAGTAAATACTGATTGTGTTGAATATTTTGTATGAAAGGTAAGTGGAGGGAAAAGTACTACTTCTGAACAAGCAGAGAAGAGCTATGATCCTTGGAGAAAAACGTTTCTATTTAGTATTATATTCCAAATTCAACAAGTATGTTCTAAAATCTAAGGTAATTGACTTATTCAAAGTAGATGGCAGAACAAGCCAAGCCAAGTCCAAAGCAGAAATCCTGTGTTATGTACCTTAAAATGCTACAGTACTTGAAACAATACCTTACAAGTAGGAGGTGGTCAGGAGACAGGTTCTGAGAACAGTGCATGAAGTAACCGGAGGTCTTTGAGGTTGTCATCTGTTGGTGCATTTAATCACTCTTCCCAGGTGAACATTGTGAAACTGAAAGTGGTCTAGACAGGCTTCTTTCCAAAGTGATTTTAGAAAGTATATTTGCAAGAGTATAGTGCCTGATTTGCCATTTTAGTAAGAAAGAATGTCCTCAATTTAGGCTATATCTACTTGATAATTAAGAACTTGCCCCTGAATTAACAGATACCCATCTGATACCACTATTGTGTCATTTTATAGGGTGTGTCCTTTAAAATGGTCTTTTGACAAAATGGGAATATTGGATTCATTTTGGAGGTAGGCTGTGAAAACCTAATGTTAGGTGATATTTACCTCAGAGTAAGAAGGAAAACGGGAGAGGGGGCAATTAGTTCCTGTGGAGAATACAGATTAGTGAATCCAAGATGAGTCTGTTTGGATTCCTCCGTTCAGATAGCAGGAATGGGTGAGAGAGTCATAGAAAATGGAACTTTTTATTTCTTGTTTCTTTATCCCGTGATATTCAGTACTGTAGATTTTGTGTGGCTTGGATAGGCCATCATAACAAAACTAAATTGTTTCAGTTGTTATATATTACACTTCCCTTTCTTTTTTTTTCTTTTTCTTTTTTTTTTTTTTGGAAAAAATAAATTCCTCAGCAACAGTATGGAAAACTGAAAGTGGTCTTGGTTTCTCATACCTGTCATCAGGGGAGAGTCTCCCTCCTTTTCTCATATATCTTTATCTTCTCAGTGCATTGCCCAGAATAGGCCTTGATAGAATTCTCTTTTTTGCAGGAGCATCAATAACAATAAAAAGACAATGAATAACGATCAACATTTAGTCAGTGCTTACTAAGTGCCAAGTAATGGATTACTTTAAGTAATTTTAGCTTAAATAAGTTATTTACTTAATCCTGACTTCATTTTATGATATGAAAACTGAGACTTAGATTAAGTAACTTGCTCAGAGTCAGATAGTTTTGTAAGCAGCAGAGTTAGAATTCAAACCCAAGAAAGCTAACTTTGTGCCCTTGTTTTCATTCTCCATGCCAATCTGTTGCTAAATTCTGTCGATTCAAAAATATATCTAGAAACCTTGGCCTTTTGTTCCTTTCCATTGCCCACTCCCTGGTCTAAGCCACCTTTGTCTTGGGCATAGACTAATGCATAGTTTCATTGTTAGTCTCCACGGTTCCCATCTTGCCCCTCTGATTCTCTGGAGTGTGTTACACGTGCTTGAGATGCTTTACCCTTAGAATAATATCAAAGCTCTCATTCTTGGTCTACAAGGCCCTCCGTTAGCTAGCTCCTGGCCAGGTCTCCACATTGCTATGCTGCCTGGGAGTTTTTTTAAAAACACAGTGTCCAGGGCCCCACATGTGGAAAGTCTGATTGACCAAGTATGAGTATACGGTCTGGAAAACTGGGTTTTTGATCAGCTGGTTTTGGGAAAGCCTTGTTCTAGAAAATTGTTCTGTGAATATTAGTTTCTACTTAGGGGATGTGGGAGCTATTCTTGGCATTTTTCTTTAACTCAAAGGAGGCCCCTACCTTTTAATTCTCAAATGTTATCTTGAGATAACACAAGATAGCACAACTGATGGAAGATACTGTGCTAAAACTAAGCTTAATGAAGGAACATTTTCCCTGGATTGCTCATTAAGGCTTTGTTAACTTTTGTGTGTAATTGAGAAACTGCTCAGCTGAGAGACAGACTGAGTTGGTCTCCAGGTGGCTGACAGAATCTTCAATGGAATCAATACCAGTTTTTATTTCTTACAAGAACTTCCTTTGTTTTACTCTTTCATTTCCCTTATATGAAAAAACAAACAAAACTCCCAAACAAGATTTAAAATGCAAGGGTTCAGATCTGGAAATGAAACTGAATAAATACCTTATCTTTAAAAAAGAGTATATTTAATATTATTCATTATTTACTGTGACCCATAGGCCCAAATCTTGGGAATTTTTTTTGGCTTCTTTCTTTACATACTTATAAGCGTATTCTTTTGAAGTGTACTTTTAAAATATAGAGTTATGAAATATTAAGATTGGTAATCTATAATTATAAATAATTTATTAATTTATCAAAATTTCAGACAACCCTTTTTTAAAAACTTTTTCAATAGCCCTGCCTCTAGAGTAAGTACTCTAGATTATGAAGTTATTGTGTAATATATATATACACATACAAAATTGAGCAGCCTGTATGAAGTGTTTCATATATATGAGAGAAGGGTAATGAATTATAGTTCACTTTTTACAGATATTTTTATCACTACCTTTATCACTTATACCAAGTATTTCAGGCATTTCTGATGTGATTTGTATGTTATTTAATTGTACCTCATTTATATGCATAAAATTAGTAAGGTACTATTGTTATATTATTCCATTTCGTTATTCTGTTAATGTAATTATTTCTACTGCATTAAGTTATTCTATTGCAGTGCTGATTTTTACCTCCAACTTGTACAGAAGAGAATATTATGTTGACATTTATTTTTGGCATGTTTCTAAGTTCAGCAAATACAGCAACTGAGGTGCTAAATTTCAGGCAAAAATAGAACTCATCAGCCTTATTTTGGAAATTTCTTTTCATTCATGCAAGGTGATCCAAATATCAAATCTTTAGCTCTGACCTCCACTGGTCATTTCAGATTATGCAAGGGAAGTTCTCAGAATATTTATTCCCAAATTTACAGTTGTGGGAAGACATCTTAAAATTGCAGTAGTGCAAAATATATTCACTGTTAAATTAATCATGATTATTTTTATTTTTAAAATTCTTTCACTTAGATGAATTTTTAAAAATGGAAAGAAATGGAAGCTTCTTTATATTGCTCAAGAAAATAGCATTTGTGGTTGTCTTTTTCCAAGTATAAATGAAAACAAATATGTATATAGAGTTAAGGTTATAATAACACTAAATGATATAATCAGATGTGCATAATATGTTGGACTTGCCTGACACAGCACTTATTCAGGTGGCATTCCAAGTTCCCAAGTCAATGAAGACCCTTGATATCCCCTTTAAGTTTTAGATTAAAATAGCACATATTAATTTTCAGATAAACCAGGTTCTTCATTAAGTTGAATTTACTCAAGGATGATCTTCCTTAAAGGATTAATTCCTATTGAAATATTCTTTTACTTTCAGGCATTTGCAGTAAACATTGTTTAACAGCTTATATAAAGAAATAAAGATCATGGATACCTTGAATATGATGGTCTACAACTGAAAACTGGAGATCAACTATCCAACAGATATGATCAACATATAGTGTATCTGGACACTAGTTAGTCTCTTCTGTAGCTAACTGTAAAATGACTATTGATTAAACAAGATATCAGGCAATCCCTTGTTTTCCATAGCCAGGGACAAGAAACAGTGTCTCTGTAAGCGTGAGGAAAGGGTTTCACAAGGTAAAATCAAATGGAACACACTATTAAGGCATATCCTGTTCACAGTCTTCCTGGATCATGTCTTTAATTAAGGTCACACTCACATTTAATAATAATTCGAGACTAAACCAAGCTAAAGGGCACTGAGCTAGGTCATGAAAATTGGTTTTGTTTCCAAACTCTGTCCCTAATTGTGTGACCTCCCTGGTGGGTGAAATGAAATTGAACTAAATATCTCTAATGACTCTCAATAGCAATAGTTTCCGTATTTCTTTGCTCACAGTATAACACACATCATTTTATCCTTATAATATGCCTTTGGAGTTATTATTAGGTCCATTTTAGAGAGGAGACTGGACATAGTAATTAGCAGAATAATAATTGAAAACCAGGTCTGTTGGACTCCGAAATGCCTGTTCTTTACAATTGTGTCTGTTAGGTAGAAGTCTCTGAATCTATCTAGAATAATCATTTCAAGACATGAATATGAATGTGTTAGCATTTCACAAGTATGTTCAAAGGCAGTGGCACAAGTTCTATCAGAGGCCTATATTTTGTCTGTAGCTTCAGAAAGTAGTATCTAGTAGAAACAAGATTATACTAATAGTGATTTTCCTGGTGGGACTATACAAGAACCCAGTATTGATAAATTTGCTGGTTCCTAAATCCCAGTTGTTAAATTAGTTTAAGAACTTGGTTTTAAAAATCAAAGCACCATGTATGAAGTCAGGCCTTGTTTTTAAACAATGATAATGATAACTGTAACCATAATGACAATATATTTTATTGAGTCAATTCCTATTCTAAGCTCTGACTGGGTACGCCACAGTTTGATTTGCTTAAAGAACAGGAATTTATTGTCTCATGGTTTTGAAGGTTAGAAGTCCAAAATCAAGGTGTTGGCAGGGCCATGCTTTCTCTGAAATCTGTAGTGTTCTGTTGGTGGCTTGTGGCAATTTATAACGCAGTCTCTACCTCTGTCACGTTACATCTGTCTCCCTCTGTCTCCTGCTCCTTTGTCCAAGTTTCCTCTGCTTATAAGGACTCCATTCATATTGAATTGAAGCCCACCCTGATTCAGCTTGGCCTCACTTTAATAACACCTTCAGAGATCCTTTTTATGGGTTTACATCTGTGGGGCCAGAGCTTAGGGCTTGAACATGTCTTTGTGGGGGACATGATCAATCCATAACAGCATTCTATTCTGTAAGTAATTGAGCTCATCACACATTCCTTTCTCAGTTCCAGTTTGCTTCTTGTGCTTTAAGTTGTTGGTGACAGATTTTAAGGTTTAGCCTTTATTTTAGCTTCTCTTTCTGTGAAAAGAAACTGAACAAACAGCTTTAGTATATGTGCTACTTGTGCTTGATATGTGTTTTCCTGGAGCAAATGTTGAAACTTCACATTCATCTAGCACCTTTGAGAAAATGTAAGGTCTTGTGTGTGAAGTCTGGATTCTGAGTGAGGGGAATCTTACAAAATCATTCATGCAGTTTCTGTAGCACTTCCTTCTGCTTAAGAAAGTCTTCCTTTGGGGCATTTTAGACACCATCCCTCCCCCTTCAGTTTGAGACTTGTCAGAATCTAATTATAAGACTGAATTGCTAAAGAGTGAAGTCTATCTCTTGTTGAGAACTATCTATGTAGCACCAGTGGAGAGACCAATGAACTTGTTTAAAAAAACAATTTATTGTAGTAATTTATATACAATACAGAATTTTCCATTTTAACCACTTACATGTATACAATTTGGTGATATTCTAAACATTCAAAATATTGTACTACCATCACAATCATCCATTACCAAAACATTTTCATCACCCCAAACAGCAACTCTGTACCCATGAAACAATAACTTCCCATTGCCTCTCATCCCCTTTCCTGGCCCCTGGTAACCTGCAATCCATTCTCTGTCTCTGAACTTGCTAATTCTAGGTATTTCATATGTAAGAGATAATACAATATTTGTCTTTTTGTGTTTGGCTTATTTCACTTGACATGATGTCATCAAGGTTCATCCAGGTCATAGCACATCTATTGGGGCTTGGTTCCTTTTATGGCTGAATGATATTCCATTGTATGGATATAGTACTTCCCTTTGTTTATTCATTCATCTGCGGATTGACACTTGGGTTGACCAATGAACTTTTAATAAGTGACACTTCTGAATTGCCTCCCCCTCTCAGCACTCATTCTTTTTTTATAGGTAGTTACTACTGTGGGTTCTGACATTTAGTTTGCACATAATTTTTCCCTCCATCAAATTCCGTCCTAATCCTCTGCCCTGTCCAGTCCCAATCTATATGTCCTACTCTGG
Organism: Choloepus didactylus; assembly: GCF_015220235.1. Taxonomy (NCBI): domain Eukaryota; kingdom Metazoa; phylum Chordata; class Mammalia; order Pilosa; family Megalonychidae; genus Choloepus; species Choloepus didactylus. Next base: position 25,054,325 of record NC_051308.1, read on the forward strand.
ACAATTTTGATACTATGATCTCATTTTAAAAAATATGAGCTAATTTTTCTCCTAAAAATTCCTTTCACTTCTTTCCCTTAAATCAAAATTGGTTTCCTTTCATAATACAATAGTTTTTTGAAATCTATTCCACTGTAAGCCTTTTCTCTGAATCTTCTTATCTCATAGTGCCAGGAGGGTGTCTGTGTGTGTGTAGGTTCCCGTATACTTGATTCTTAGCTTCTGTTTCCAAATTTGTTACAGCAGTAGTATCATACAGTACCTTCACAACAGCCCCTCTGCTTCTTGAGCCTGCTCACATATAGCTCTGCAACCTAAGCAAAATGGTCCTATTGCGTGTCCCTCTGCTTCTGGTGTGAAATGGGTGATTAAGTACTAATAGCATCACTAGAAATGAAGTCCTGCTAGAATACCAGTTTAGAAAATTCTATTTCTGGAATCCTTGCTGCTCTAATAAGTAGATATATGCAGAAATAAGCTAGCTACTATCTTAGCATTTCTCAGCATTTTGACCTTCTGGAATTTCTACTGTGTTACCAAGCCCCTCCTGCTCCTTACTCAGAGCTGTCAGACATATTGGAGAAAGCCACAAAATGGTGGGAACAAAATCCACCAAACTTTCAAGTGGCCCAGTGTGAGCTGCCTGCTTACTCCTTAATTGCTTGCCAGACATTTCATTTCCCACAATCATTGCCTGCTCTTGGCCCTTTCCTGTTCAAATGCCTTTCTTTCTCCTCAGCAACCATTCTACTCAGTCTAAGCTGTGACTCTATCTCTAATTTTACCGGCAAGTTTGCAGTTCTGTGTGAGTTTCCTCAACTTACCTCTTCTTGCAAAATTACTAGAAAAATTGTTTCTACTTTATGCCTATTCTTTAGGCTCTTATTAACTAATTCCTGGTCCCATTGATGTACTTAAGATATTTCTGAAAAATATATATGTTCCCTTAGTTTTGAGAATTCACTTTCTGTTACTTCCAGTATGATTTGATACAATTAACCAATACTTCTTGAAAACTCCTTTTTCTCTTGGCTTGCTGAGAAACGCTATTTGTCTTTTTTCTTCCTGATGCTAATATGTAGATGTTTTTCAATATATAGTCCTTAGATTTCTCCTTCTTTCCCCCCTGCTCTCCTTTTTATCTGTATGTAAACACTTGTACTTGCATACTTCCTTTTATTTCAATAAAATTGCTTTTGCGAGCTCTAATTGTGCATCTCTGTCTGCCTGCTAAAAATCTCACCTGGGTGTTCTACTGGCATCTTAGATTAAACATATTTCAAATGAGGCTCCTCAAAATTTCATCCAGTGTTCCCTCTTGCTGAGAGTGGTATGACTATTCTCTCTTACATGCAGGCGCAAAACCCTGGAGTCTTCACTGATGGTACTGTCTTTTCTCACCTGTATCGAGTCTGCTGCTTGTGGGTTCTTCTCCAGCCCCTCGGGTGCCAGCACAACTCTGATTTAGGCCTCTTGCCTGGATTAGCTGCACTTTCTATCTCACTACTAGTTATTAGTTATTTTTACAATGACCAGATCCGATTTATTTCACTTTAATTCTCAAGCATCATTGAGGGTTCCCCATTCCTACTGAATTTAATATATTCCCTGACTACATTGGAGGCTCTCTACACTCCTTACATCTCTGGTTTGACTTTCCCTGCTTGGTTAATCAGATTCACTGTTCTCATGCACAACCCTAAATTTTCTGTTCCCGTGATTTGCTGATTTTGTCCTTTTCCTGAATGCTCTTCATCCATTGTTTACTGTTCAGCATATTACTTTTCCAATTTTTTAAGTTTCAAATTTTACTTTTCAAATGCTGTTAAAACTTCTCATCTCTGAGGAAGGTTTTCCTGATAACCTTAAGCAGAGAGTATCTTACTTTATTTTCAATTACCATAGCACAGGTATTTTTTCCTGAGGTACATATTTTATAGTGTGTTTGTACCATTCTTAATAAGTAGTGGGATTTTGACTGAAGGACTATTGGATTTTAAGTTTAGAAATACTTAAATTTGAATCCTAATTTGGTCACCCTGTGGCTATATGACTCTGGGCAAGTTACTTATCTTATTTGAGCCTCAGTTTTCTTCATATATAAAATGAGAAAAGTGAAAAAGGATTTTGCTGAGGATCGGATAAAATATTAGGCACTTAGGTATGAAAAGTACCATTTTAAAGTATATGGTAGAATCCCCAACTGGGCTTGAATTTTGGCCTTGCCGTGTATTTACTATATGGATTTGATCAGATCACTTGTCCTCTATGGGCCTTCGTTTCTTAGGTGAGGTTGGGGAGGTTATTAACTCTTACTATGTGGATTGTAAAGTGGCAGTGAAATTCCTGATATATAATGGGTGCTCAGTAAATGCCAACACCATTTTATTATGGCTGTTGTTATTGTACTCGTGCCAGGATGTTTCCAGGCAACAGTCAAATATCATCTCATTTAATCTCATGTAGTTCTCAGAGGGAGCCCCTCCAACCCTTTTGCCATGAGATTGTTGTATTACCATTTTATAGGCAAGGAAGCCAAGGTTCCATAGATTTTCTGCAGCCAGAAAGAGATGGAGCTCTGATTTAAACCCAGAGGTTGCCTGGCTTAGATTTCATGCATATTTTGTTAGATCACAATCAAGCTAACATGTACTAAGGATTCAGTGAATGCTAATACATAGGGTCTAGTTCTCAAGATAGAAACACAAAAAAATAGTTCATAGTCCATATCTTAGAAATCTTATGGTCTAATTGGGGGTGGGGAATGGGTAGGCAAAATTCAAAAAAGTAATTGTTGTTCCAGATATTACAGTGTGCTCTGAGAACACAGAAAATGAATCAATTAACTCTGCCTGGGAAAGTTGAATAAGACTCCACTCTGGAGAGATGGCATTTGAACCAGCACTTGAAGGTTAAGTAGGAATTAACTTGGTGACAATTTGCCAGGTGAAAAAGGCAAGTTGTTCTTGGGAGAACTAACTTCTGCTTCAAAGTCATGGGGCACCGAAAGATCCTGGTATACTCAGGAAATGGTGACCAATCCAGGGCAGCAGAAACAAAGGGTAAAGGAGAGGAAGAAGAGAGTGATAGGCAGATAGTTTAAGGTCCCCATTATTATGGCTTCTCTCACATAACAGATCTGTTGTCTAATTCTATCTCAGGATCACTGGAGAGCCCAAAGATTTTTATCAGCAGGAAATAAACATGTTCGTCTTTGCTTTTATGAGGATGGCTTACTGCAGAATGGAAGATGAGCTACAGGGATGGAGACTGGCGATGGAATGGTAGGCATAAGGGATTATTGAAATCTTTTAAACTGAAAGAGCCTACCTTGGTTGGGAAGAATGAGAGGCTAAGTCTGAGATGGAAATGATTAGTTTTGGTGACTCACTGGGTATAGGAGGTATAGGGTGGTCAGATATCAAGGTTTCTAGTTTGAGAAACTGGATGGGAGATGCTTTATTGAGTAATGATTTTTTAAGTAATTCATACTCTCAAAATTTTTGATGAACGATTCACAATTTGTTTGTCTATAAAAGGATTCCTTAGCCGTATCATAAAAAAAGCTGACCATATGAATTATGGCACATCAGATCTAATTAGATATGTTTTTTTTAATAGTGGCTGAACCTAAGGGTTTTTATAAATGTGTATTACCCTGAAAAGAGCCTTATGCAGAGGGAATTATTCAGCTAGGTTAGAGGCAGATGAAAACCGTTTGTTTAAATTCCAAAGCAGTCACCATTTTATGATATTTTATTTTAGGATACTTAAAAGTGATTGATTACCTTCTCAAGATGCAAGTCTCTGCAGAGGAGTTTCTTTTTAATCCATCCTTGTGGCTCATGTTGCATTTTGAAAGGAAGCACTGAGGAGGTGCTGCTGAGTCAGGAAAACTGTAATGGTGTGGGAAGCAGTAATGGCAGGTTTTAGTCTGTGAATTAGAGAACATGAACTTGCTTCGTGGGAGGGAATTTTTTTTTTTTAATACTTCCAACAGCAGCAATAGAGCAGGCTAAACCTGGCAGGCTGGAGATCCTGGTTGGCCCTGGGATGGTGAAAGACATACTCCACTGTTGTTGGGGGGAAGGCCTCATGCAAAATAGAAAAAGTCTGTTAGGACCTGTCTTCAGAAGAGATGAAGCAAAATGTTGTGATCAAGAAGATGGAATTTGAACATCTGCAGGTTAGTAAGAATGTCTGAAGAAGTCTGGTATATAGAAGAATGTCTGGTTAATAGACACAATCTTTAATTGTCTGAGTAGTAATACATGGGAAAAACAAGAAGAAAAATAAGTTGTAGAAATAAACAGATTTACTTTCCTACTTGAGCAGGTTTTGGAAAACTTTAGAAAGAGTGGCAGAACAAAAGAATTATTTAATTTTATGTTTGTTTACTCTTAGTTACACTTGCTGAAATTATTGAAATTTAGAAAATGGAAGTTAAGAAAAAACTTTTTTGGTCACAGAAGGCATGTAACTATTGACTTTAGAAAACTATAGATATACAAACTCTACATTTATAACAGCTCACTTTGTTTAATATGACAAATTATTACATTTCTCCTAAAATGCTGTTCTGTTTGTTAATAGTTTATATGATGACTATCTTCTGAAGCTGTAGAAATGTTTGTAACTTTATAGCATTTCCCAGTGTATCTGGTATAAAGTGGTTGCTTAAAATTAATTATTCCCAAGAACTGAAGTTTGTGTATGGTAGTAAGAAATCTGTGGGAGTGTATGACTTCATTAAAATAGTGCTTTCTTAATCATCATTATATGAATTTAGTGCTTTCCTTGAAGTGTCAGTCATTGAAAGATATAGTAGCTTCTGTTATGGCTATGTACTGCTATATTTTGCATGATTTATTTTCACTTTTTTCAGAAGAAACATTGTCATAGAGCATTCAGACATTAGTTGGTCTCCAGCCATTCCAATGACACTGAATGCTTCATGTCTGTGTTATTTTTAAGGTGAATTAGTGAATGATTGTAATATTAATTGGTACCAGTGACTGAATTGTTACATTTTATTTAACACTTACTAGATATTGAGGCACCATGACTTGCAAAAATTATCTTGTAACATCCCCATTTTACAGTGGGAGAATTGGGACTCAGGGAGATTAAGTAATTTGTTCAAATAAGAGTAGGAACCAGGATTTAAAATTAATTTTTTTTTTTAACTCCAAAAGTATCCTTCTAATTGCAACAAGATCCCATCTCTCCCATTTAAGTTTTATTTCTTTTGGCTGGATAATGCTAGAATGCAAAGTTAAATTCAACTTGGATTTTTTTTAAACCAGTATTTCTAAAGGCCTCTGTATGAGTTCTGTGTATTACATGAAGACTTATATGCTTAACTGGGGGTAGGAAAACCTTGCTTCCTTTCTCTGTATTTGCCATGACCTTGGACAAGTCACCTGACCTCTGTGGGTGGTGTCAGTGCATTACTGATGTTATATAATCTGTATAACAAGTGAAGTCGGTTAGATATGTTTCCTCCCTAATGTATACTTCGGAGACATTTAGAGTTAGGTGTTTGTTTGTTTGTTTTTGTTTTTAACTACAAGGTCAAGCACCAATTCAGATGTGAAGTGGAAGAGAAATGATCTTCCAAATATAGGTCACATGCTTTAAAAAAACCCTATATCTGCATCTCCTTCCACCATGCCCAAATTAAATCCTCCCACTAAGAAGCTCTCCATTGGTACTTTCCCGGCTCGCTTGTCAGGTCATTGCTGATACAGCGCACCTGTGCACTTGTCGTGCATTCTGTCCTGCTTAATTACTAATGAATTTCCTTCTGAACCCTTATGAGTCCCATTTTGTTCACATTTTCTTAAACCTTAGTTGATGCATGGATAAACTGAATATTGCTAATTTAAATATTTCAATTTAGATGTAACAGCTCTTGAAATTTGAGCTAGTTATTTGTTTGTTTCATGTTATATTTGCTACTCATTCTTTGTTATGTTAATTCTTTCATTTCTTCTCATGTGAATACCCCACCTCCCCAACCAAATGTAATGGTGGTTGTGGCTGGCGAAGAACTCATGTTAAATTCTTTCCAGTTGATTTCTTCAGTATTTGGAAGGACATCAGTTATAGTATGACCAATCACACCCTCTATAAAGATAATAAGAAACAGCACTGCACTATTTCCAGTTTCTTATCTTTAGTTTCTGTGGGATTAGCTCAAACACTATATAATATTTAAATATATTCTTTTATCTGGAGCCAACAAAAAGTTTTGAGAAAAGTCATTATAAAAATTCTTTCCCTTCCAATCTGACTTTTTTTTTCCCTTTAATCTTGGGATTCTACCTTATTTGTATGTTATCCACATTATGTAGCTGATGGCAGAATATTCTTGTGATACAATAAAGTCAGGTATTTACAAGAAATTTTGAGAAGATGGTCTATTTGTCCAACTAATACAAAATTATAAAGACTGCCTTTTCATGTGGTTTTCTAAACGTACCCCATGACAGCTCTGTTTATGTCTATTCTCCTTCTGATACACTGGAGTTTAAAGTGTGTTGCTATGGCCTCATTAAAAATCAAATGTGTCATATCGGTGTCCTCCATATGACCTCTAATAATTTTGAAGGTGTTCTCTATTTTTTTTCAGGCTGGATACTCCGTTTTTTCATTGCTCTTATTTATAACTAGTTTTTCTATTGGACAGTTACAGCCCCACTTCCAAAAAACCTGAACCATCATCGTTCTTTTTCTTTTTTTGTTTATGGAGTCCAGAATGCTATTTCTCACACACACATCTAAGTGTCAGGTGGTACTTTGTTTTGACTTCTTGTGAGAAGTAGAAGTCGAGTGAAATAATCTAATAGGATCTTCAAAGTGAAAGAGACCTTATTACAAACTCATAACCAAGCCAGAAAGCCCCTAGCATCTATCATTGCAGGCTCAGAGTGGAGAGTGTGGGGAGATCCTGTTCTATTTATGGACATCTCAGCCTCCCATTTATTGTTTATAGTTTTAAGGACCAAAAACACAGAAAAAGAGAAGAACCACAACAGGGCAAACTGAAAGACAATATTAAAAGAGAACATGTATGTGTTTTTATACATACACGTATATAATTAATTTCTGTTCACTGAAAGGATTTGAACATTTGTAAAAACCCAAGGTTATGGCAGTATGGATATTTGTACTCTATCTTGAGCTTTTATGTAATTTTTCAAATCCTCCCAGTGAACAAGAATTGTTTTTATATATATATATGTGCATGTACATACACATGTCCCCTTTTAGTATTATCTTCTGTTTGCTCTTTTTTTTTTTTTTTTTTTTTTTTTTTAACTTTTTGTCTTTAATAAAACAAGATTGTTAAAACAAATAAAACTCTGGGACCAGGTGACTTCATTGGTGAATTCTACCAAACATTTAAAGAAGAAATAATACCAGTCCTACATAAGCGCTTTCAGAAAATAGAGGAGGAGGGAGTAGTGTCCAACTTATTTTGTGGCCAGAATTACCTAGATACTAGAACCAGACAAAATCATTAGAAAACTTTAGATAGCATCCATCATGAGCATAAATAAAAATTTTCTGACAAAATATTTTCAAATTTAATCCATCAATATATTAAAAGGAATGGAAGGTTGGCTTAACTTTTGAAAAGCAATCAAATAATAAAGGAGAAAAATTATGTGATCATCTCACTGGGTACAGAAAAACTCTTTGAGAAAACTCAACAACCATTCATAATAAAACTCTTGGTAAACCAGGGACAGAAGGGAATGGCCCCACCTCGGTAAATGGCACTTATGTAAAATCTACAGCTGGCATTATGTTTAATGGTGAAAGATTGAATGCTTTCTAAGAATAGGAACAAGGCAAAGATGCACACTCTCAAACTGCTACTCAGCATTATACTGGAGAGTCTAGCCATTGCATGAATGCAAGAAAAAAATAAAAGGCAGACATTGCAAGAGAGAAGTAAAACTATCTCTATGTGCAGATGACATGATTGTTTATGTAGAAAATTCTGAGGACTATACAAAACAACCTTTAGAATAGATATGAATGTAGGAAGGTCCTGGAACAAAGGTCAAAATAAAAAAAAAAAGTTTTTGTTTCCTTGTACCAGCAACAAACAAATGGAAACTGAAATTGAAGAGACAATATCAACTAAAATTGCATCAAAAACATGAAATAGGTGAAGATAAATTTAGCACGATATGTGCAAGATCTATCAAATGAAAACACCTAACATTGCTCAGGTTGATTAAAAAAGGCCCTAAGTAGGTAGGAGCTGTACCAAAATGGACTGGAAGATCAGTATTAAGATGCCAGTTCTGAGCAGACCTATAGATTCAACACAATCCCAATAAAAATCCCAGCAGGCATTTTGTAGAAATTGAAAAGTTGATTTAAAAATGTTTATGAAAATGCAGTGGAATAGTTTTTACAATAGTTTTAGAATAGCTAAAATAGTTTTTGACAAAACAATAACAAAATTGGTGAACTTACAGATGCTATTTAATTTATTATGACAATGGGGTATGGGCATAAAAATAAACATACTGCCAGATCAATGGAAAGGAATAGAAGTTCCATATGTGAGTTTATCTTTCAAAATATGTGTCAATGCAATTCAATGTCTTTTTTTTTTAACTGTTAATGGGAAATGCAGCTTACATATAGAAAGGTATACAATAATAGCTCAATAAATTGTTACAGATCACATGTGTGACTCTTACACTGGTCAAAAAATAGAACACTGACAGAATCTTAGAAAATTCCTCTCATTACTCCATTCCTTGCTGCTAAAGATGACAAATTCCCTGACTTTTATGGTAATCGCATCCTTGCTTTTCTTTATTGTCTTGTCACCTTAATATGTAGTCCTAAAACACTGTGGTTTAATTTTACCTGTTTTTGTGTCTAGCTTGTTTTGCACTACGCTATGTTTGAGTGAAGTTGCACTTTCATTTTTGTATAGTTCTTCACGTTATATAAATATTCCATATTTTATTGGCTGTTCTGCTGTTGATGAACATACCTGTTGTCTTCTGTTTTGATTGATTACAAGCAATGCTCTTATGGACATTCTTGAACATGTCTGTTAATGCACATGAACACATGTCTGTTGGGTATATACCTAGCAGATTTGCTGGGTCATTCATAGCAGCATTATTCACAAAAGCCAAAAGGTGGAAGTAACCCAAGTGTCCAATGGTGGAAGTAACTCAACAAATGAGTGGATAACTAAAATGTGCTGTCTATACAACGTAGTACTATTTGGCCATAAGAAAGAATGAAGTTCTGAGACATGCTGAAACATAGATGAACCATGAAAACATGATGCTGAGTGAAATGAACAAGGCACGTAAGGATGAATGTTGTGTGATGTCATTTATAAGAGATATCTAGAAATAGCAAATTTGCAGAAACAGAGAGATTAAAGGTTCTCATGGGATGAGAGGAGGGGGAAAGAGATGTTTTTACTTGATGGGTATAGAGTGTTGGTAATAAAAATCAGAGGGGGCAGGGCGAGGCAGGGCCGGGCATGGTAGGGGCTGGGAAACCGAGGGGGCTGGGCCCGAGGGAGGCTGAGGAACCAGTGCCCGCCGCCGCCGCTGCTGCTTCCCTTCCAGCCTGTTGCGCGTGCCTCCCGCGGGTCCCGTCTCGGCCATGATGGTCCATGGTTTCCAGAGCAGCCACCAGGACTTCTCCTTCGGGCCCTGGAAGCTGACGGGAGCCAAGACCCACATCGTGAAGTCAGCGGATGTGGAGGTTAGCTGATGAGTTGCATATGCCATCTCTCCCTGAAGTGATGTTTGGAAACAATGTTTTAAGAATCCAGCATGGCTCTGACTTTGGGATTGAGTTCAATGCTACAGATGCCTTAAGATGTGTAAATAACTACCCAGTTATGCTCAAAGTAGCCTGTGCTAAAGAGTGGCAGGAAAGCGGGATGGAAGGTGAACACTCCAAAGATGTTATTAAACCATACGATTGGACTATACAACAGCTTATAAGGGAACATTACTTGGAGAATCACTTAAGTTAAAGGTTGTACCTACAACAGATCATACAGATACAGAGAAACTAAAAGCCAGAGAACAGATTAAGTGTTTTGAAGAAGTTCTTCTGTTTGAGGATGAACTTCATGATCATGGAGTTTCAAGTCTGAGTGTGAAAATTAGAGTAATGCCTTCTAGCTTTTTCCTGCTGTTACGGTTTTTCTTGAGAATTGATGGGGTGCTTATCAGGATGAATGATACAAGACTTTACCATGAGGCCGGCAAGACCTATGTGTTATGAGAATGTACATCCCGAGAGAGCAAAATTGCTAATTTATTGCATGTTTCACCTTCCCTGTTCATGGAACCTAATGAAATATCCCAGCATTTACCAATAAAGGAGCCCATTTCTGAGAAGCTGATGTTTCCAGAAAAAATTGATCCTAACCCTGCAGACTCACAAGAAAGTACACTTGTGGAATAGAGTGGGATACAACATGCACTCACCATGGAATCTGACTGGAGACCTTGGCTTGTTAGTAGTGGGGTACTTTTACTCTGAGAATTAATTGCCTTGTTTATGTACAGATTTTCTGTAGCCTTAAAGGACAAATAATAAAAGATTGTTGCAGGCAGGTACCATTCAACTAATTGGTGTTTGTACCGTCTATCTTCAAATTCATATCCCAGATTTCTATTTTCTGGAGTTAAATTTGGCTTTCTAAATTGTCACAAAGTGGTACTTCAGCAGTAGTGATGTATCTGTCGCAGTGAGCAGTGGGCATACTCTGCTTCTAACATGAAGCATGAGGAAGTTAATTTAAATCCCTGAATTGCAATACCTTGTGAATTTCTTAGGATTTCCTGATTGTGCATGTCAAATGGTACTGGCTCTTCACTTTCTGATGCTTTTTCTACTTCTGGAGAGTTGTGACTTGCCACCTATAAAGTTGATCTCATACTTTAATGATTATCATCCACAAATTTTTTTTATGTTTCCCCCCTCTAAATTTGAATTTAAATTTTCTTTTGAAAACTAAAGAAAGTGTTAGACAGTGAACCAAAAATAACTAGTGCCTTTGGAGAACTTAAGCTTTTTTGTCCATGGAAACACATGAACATGGTTTACCACTGATAGGTAGGATGTCAGAGCTGCAGAGCTGTCTTTCTTCATCTTTCAGTGCTTTTTCTTATATTGATTTCTCTTGTATTGACATTTCTGTACTCCCCCTTTCCATGAAACCTCAGAGTGAATAAATCCCTTGAATTTGATACTGGTCCTAAAAGATTTGAAGGGCTTATAGGGATTTTTTTTTTAGGAAATATTACATTAATACCTAAAACAAGCAGATTGATATTCTGCTTAAAATACTTGGGAAGTATGTGTGGAGGGTGGTGGGACTTATTTTAAAATATAAAAGCCAGTTTTTCTATTTTAATATTCATCTTTCTAACATTATAGGGACCCAGTAAAATGTAATTAATTAGCACAGGACCCAGGTAGATTCTATAGAAAGTACAAAAAATAAATTTAAAATCCTCTTGGCTGTTTTAATGATGACCCTTTAAACATTTTATGTACTTTTCTGCCTTTCTATGTGGTCTTTATAAAGTGAATGAACAGTGGTTATAAGACACCAAGTAAAATGTGGGGGGAAAAAAAAACCCCCTTTTTTCTGATTGAAAATAACTTGTACATATTTCTACTTGATGGGTAAATCATTAAATAGGAATATTTAGTTTAAAGTATTAGCAAAGCTATTCAGGTATTACCTTGAAGATAAATTTTAGTGAAATATGTACACCTGGATATTCATCACTGCCTAAACTAGTATATTATGAACCAAACTGGCAGGATGTATGTTATCAGTAAATTAGCTAAATTTGATCATAAATGATTTTGGTATTTATCTGCCTTCTGCTGCATCACCTTCATGGTATAGAAAATCAGGATTTTGTTGGCTTTAAGAAAATACATGGCATGGTCACTGTATATTAACTATACCTATATTTTCTCTTAGGACAGGAAAATGTATATGTTGTACTTAGCTTTCTGCATTTTATTTGCCATGAAGATTTGAATAGAGACAGAACTTTATTCATGCAAGTTATACAAAATGAAGACCTGTAAGACTATTTATTAGTTGGAGTTTCTGGCCTACATCATATCTTTTGTATGTACATATAATTTTTTTAAACTTGTTGATTCAGATGTCTTAGTTCCTGAGTCAGTCTTAGATTACTTAGGGATTCCATTGTTAAAAATTGTAGAGAATTAAAAGAATTGACCTTTTTTCTAGAGGGTGGCATGTCAGTAGGATGAGTGTGCTTCTGAAAACTTTATTAGTGTATTACTGTGGAGAATAAAAGAAAACTTCTTTTGGCCCATTGCTAAATAAGACATACATTTTGTATTTATTTGTCCCAAGTGTCTTTTTGTAAAAGGAGAATAAAAATAAGGAATTACTGATCTAAAAAAATAAAAAAAAAAAAAGAAAATCAATAAGTAAAGAAAAAAATAAAAAAATTAATGGCTGGGTCATAAGATATGCATGTATTTGACTTTATAAGATGTGGCTAAATGCTTCTCCAGAGTGGTTTTATTCCACTTGATAGTCCCATAAGCAGTGTAGGAGAATTCCCATTGCCCTACATTCTTGGCAATTTTGGTGTTGTCAGTCTTTTACTTTTTTTATGATTTTAATCATTGATGAATATGCCGTGTTCTCTCATTGTGGTTTTAATTTATCTTTCTGTGATTGTTAATGTAGTTGATAACTTTTTCACCTGTTCACTCGCCATTTATGTATCCTCCTCTATGAAGTTTCTTGCTCATTTTTTCTATGGGTTGATTGTATTTTTCTTGGCAAGTGTAGCAATTCTTTATATATTATGGATTCAAATCCTTAGTTGGGTATGCTTTTTACTTTAAGGTGTCTTTTAATGATTACCTTTAATGTGGTTGAAATTATCAGTCTTTTCCTTTATAGCTAGTGTATTGTGTGTACTGTTGAAGAGGGTTTTGCCTACAGTACAGTAGATAAGTAATAGTAATATGATAGTAAGAAGATATCCTCCTATATTACATTCCAGAAACTGTTGTTTTGTCTTTCACATTTAGTTCCATATATAATCCTTCTAGAAAAAGTTTGTTTGTAAGAGGTCAACTTTCTTTTTTTCCCATATGAATATGCAGTTAACCCCACTTCATTTATTATTAAGTCTCCACTACAATGTTTTTCAGTGCCAACTTTGCCATTAATCACCTGTCTATATAGATGTGAATCTCTTTGCTCTCTCTTCCATTCCATTGTCTGCTTGTGTATCTTTGCACCAGTGTTAAAGTGATTAATCAATGTTCCATTATAGTATCTGAAATAGTAAGTCTCTCCACTTTGATTTTTAAAAAAATATTCTCTGCTATTCTAGGCTCTTTCAATAAAATCTTTTTTTTTCTTTTCTCAATTGTGGAAACATGTGTACAGCCTAAATGTTCCCATTCCACCCCCTCCCTAGCATTCCATTAGTGGGATTAATCACATTTAGAATGTTGTAATACAATCACCTTCCCACCATGCATTACTAGAAATTTCCCTTCACCTCAAACAGCAACCTTACACTCATTTCTTAACTCCCCATTGTCCCTTCCCCCAGTTCTCTTAACCCATACTCTACTTTTCATCTCTATGGTCATATTCTCTGATAATTTCTTTATGTTTACTGTGGGGCTTAAAATTAACCTCTTAAATCCATAACTGTCTTGTTTTTCTTTGATACCAACTTAATTTCAGTAGGACACATAAACTATGTACTTATGCTCCTCCATTCCCCCACCTTTATATAGTTCTTGTCAAAAATTACATATTTTACATTGAGTTCAAAACCACTGATTTGTCATTAGAGTTTGTGTATTTTATATCATGTAGGACGTAAATAGTGGAGTTACAGTTCAAAAATTATTGACTTCTATTTGTATTCCATTGTGGTCAGAGATTGTGCTTTGAATATATTCATTTTTTTTCTTTTTTAATTTATTGAGGCTTGTTTTATGTCCCAGCATATGGTCTGTTCTGGAGAAAGATCAGTGATTACTAGAGAAAAATGAGTGTCCTGGTGATTTGGGATGTAAGGTTCTATACATGTCTGTTAAAATTCTCTATATCTCTTTCTCCTTTCTTTGTTTCTCTGTCGGTAGGGCTCCCTTTAGTATCTGAAGTAGGGCAGGTTTTTTATTGGCAAACTCTCTCAGCGTATGTTTGTCTGTGAAAAATTTAAGCTCTCCCTCAGATTTGAAGGAGAGTTTTGCCGGATAAAGTATTCTTGGTTGGAAATTTATCTCTCTCAGAATTTTAAATATGCCATGCCACTGCCTTCTCACCTCCATGGTGGCCGCTGAGTAGTCACTACTTAGTCTTATGTTGTTTCCTTTGTATGTGGTGAATTGCTCTTCTCTTGCTGCTTTCAGAACTTGCTCCTTCTCTTCAGTATTTGAGAGTCTGATCAGAATATGTCTTGGAGTGTGTTTATTTGGATTTATTCTATTTGGAGTTCGCTGGGCATTTATGCTTTGTGTATTTATATTGTGTAGAAGGTTGGGGAAGTTTTCCCCAACAATTTCTTTGAATATTCTTTCTAGACCTTTACCCTTGTCTTCCCCTTCTGGGACGCCAATGAGTCTTAAATTTGGATGTTTTATTTTGTCTATCATATCCCTGAGATCCTTTTCAATTTTTTCGATTTTTTTCTCCATTCTTTCTTTTGTTCTTTCATTTTCTGTTCTGTGGACCTTTAGGAAACTGAGTCATTGTTCAACTTCCTCTAATCTTGTATTATGAGTATCCAGAGTCTTTTTAATTTGGCCAACAATTTCTTTTATTTCCATAAGATCTATTTTTTAATTTAATCTTGCAATTTCTTCTTTGTGCTCTTCTAGGGTCTTCTTTATGTCCCTTTTATCCCACTCCATGGTCTTCTTCATGTCTTTTATATCCTGTGCCATGTTTTTGTTCCTCGATTGTAATTGTTTGATTAATTGTGCCAAGTACTGTGTCTCTTCTGATATTTTGATTTGGGTGTTTGGGATCAGGTTCTCCATATTGTCTGGTTTTATCATATGCATTAAGATTTTCTGTTGTTTTTGGCCTCTTGGCATTTGCTTTGCTTGATAGGGTTCTTTCAAGTTGTAAGAAAAAAAAAAAACCTATCTAATTTTTCAGAAATACAAGTTGGTGGCGTACATTTTCTCCAGCTAACCAGCAGATGGTGTCTGTGAGTCACCTATACCCCTCACGTCAATTCTCCCCAACTCTGTCTCTGTGGTGTGTGGGGAAATGATTTTTGTGGAGTTCAGTTGGTGAACTCAGTTTGGGTTTGTTGTTGGAGCTGTCTGCCATGAATATGGGGCATGTGTCTGGGTGGTTAGGCAGGCAGGGCAGCTTTAATATTCAAACCCCCCAGGTGTTCCCGGAGATTCAAGGCTGTCAGAAGAGTCTAAGCCTTCATTTCAGTTTTGCCCCAGATTTGCTCTGTCACTGACCCTCAAACCACCAGCATTGACGTAGTGTCCCTGGGTTTTCCAAGAGGGCCCCCCTTCTCAGCTATGGTCTTCCAGGACCTCTGCCGAGGTAAGGCTGTGCTACGTCATTAGTGTGCGTTGTCCCTCAAGGGAAGCCTCAGGCCCCTGGGCCATGCAGGGGTGCTCTGTGCCTGATGCAAAGATTAGCCTATAATTCTTGACTGGTGCAAGTTCTGAACAAAAGGCAGGTAGCAGAGCTGGGCCCCACCCCTTTCCTCTCAGAGAAGATAGACGCCTTGGGGGAGGTCATTAGCATTTCAGTGGTCTCTCTCTGCCTGTGCTATACCCTTGTCTGGGTCACAGAACTGGGAACTGAAAATTGCTGAGGCTTTCTCCACTGAGTCGAAAAAGGAACAGAGCTAGTCTGTGGCGACTCTCCGGCTGTCCAAGGTCAGTCGTCACCCAAAGCCTCTGTCTACCTGTTGGAGATTCGTACCTCATAGTGAGCAGTTCACACTCGCTAATTAAAACCCCAGTTGGAGCTCAGCTGAGCTATATTTGCTTGCTGGGAGAAAGCTTCTCTCTGGCACCATGAGGCTTTGTAGCTTGGGCTGTGGGGAAGGGGTCTCCCGATTTGGATCCGCAGTTCTTACTTACAGATTTTATGCTGTGATCTTGGGCAATCCTCCCAATTCAGGTTAGTGTATGATGAGTGGACGGTCATGTTTGTCCCCCCGCAGTTATTCTGGATTACTTACTAGTTGTTTCTGTTTTTTTTTTAAGTTGTTCCAGGGGGACTACTTAGCTTCCATTCCTCTCTATGCTGCCATCTTGGATCTTCCCCCTGGGTCCTTCAATAAAATCTTAAAAATAAGTTTGCCTTATCCCACTAAATCACACACATGTACATGGAATGTTGATTAGAATTTCCTTGCCTCTAACCATCAGTTTGGAGAAAAATGAAATAACTGAGACTTCAAATTTACAAACATGGTAAATCCATTCATTTATTTCTCATTTCTCTCATTGACACTGAACAGGTTTCTGCATGGAGAAAATATACCATGCATATTTTCCCATTTTATCTAATATTTCAAATTTGTTTGGTATATAGTTGTTCCTAATATCTTACTGTTTATAAATGTCCATAAGATCTGCATAATTTTCCTTTTTCATATCTGACATTGGTTATTTTTACATTCTCTCTTATTTATTTATATATATTTTTAAAGTTAAATTCAGTTTTATTGAAATATATTCACATACCATACAATCATCCATGATATACAATCAGCAGTTCACAGTGCGTTCGTATAGTTATGCATTCATCACCACAATCTATTTCTGAACATTTTCCTTACATCAATCTCTTATTTATATGATTATATCTATCATGGGTTTTCAATTTTATTAGCTTTTTTAGATGACTTCTTTTGAAGTTATTTTATAATACTTTTGTTTATGTCCTGCTTTCTCCCCTTGGATTAAATTGCTGTTTTTCCCCCTTCATTCTTGAGACAGATATTTAACTTTTTGATATTTCAGTCTTTTATCTTTTTAATAAATGCATTTATACCTAAAAAATTCTCTGTAAACATGACTAACTGTATTCCAAAAGTTATGATATGCTATAGTTTCATTATCATTCATCTAAAAAATATTTTCTAGTTTTGATTTTGTTTTCTTTGAGTAACAGATGATTTGGAATTATGTTGCATGATTTCTAAACATGTGAGGCTTTCTTTTATCTTTTTATTACTGATTTCTATTTTTTAATTGTATTATTAAGTGAACATACTCTGCATCATTTCTAATGTTGCCATTTGCTGACATTTTCCTTATAGCCCAGGTTGTGGTCAATTTTCATAAATGTTCTGGGTGTGCTTGAAAAGAATGTAATGGGTTATATATTCTACTTAAGTACATTTGTAAATTTGCTGATCATGTTTTGTCAGATCTTCCTTATTCTTATTAAAGTTTTTTTTTTTTTTTTGGTTCCAGCAGTTATTGGGAAAATTATCTCCAATATCTTTGTGGAGGTATCTTTTTCCCCTTATAGCTTTGTCAATTTTAGCTGAATATATTTTGAGGCAAAGTTATTAGATGCCTACACATTTAGAATTATATATTTTCCATTTGAATTAAGACTTTATCAATAAGAAATGCTCCTTTTTATTTCTTAAGATGCTTTTTTTGCATAACAGCCTTATTATTTGATACTAAAATAGTAATGCTTACTTCCTTTGGGCCAGCATTTACATGGTATATCTTTTCCTTCCTAGTACAGTTAGTTTTTTATATATCCTTATTTTTTAAATCGCATCCCTTTAAAGAACATAGGTTTGGAGTTTGCTTTTTATACAGTCTTACATTATCGTATTTTTTAATTGAAGTATTGAGTACATTTTTTTATAATCATTTTATTGAGATATATTCACATACCACGCAGTCATACAAAACAAATCGCACTTTCGATTGTTCACAGTACCATGAGTACATTTTTATTTAATATAATTGCTTAAGTGCTTTGTCTAAAATACTATTTTATTATGTATTTTCTATTTGTCTCATCTGATCTATTACCTTTTTCTTTTGTTTTGTGTAAAGTCATCAAGCAATTTTTATTACTTTACTTTTCCCTCTAGAAGTTTGGAAATTATATACTTTTACTATTCTTTTAGTGTTTACCTTTGGAAATGACACACATTTTTGCTTTATTTTGATATATTAACTTCTTCCAGACAAATTAAAGAACATTAAAATTCTTTAATTTACTCCACTCCCACCTTCCATGTTCTTTGATTTTAATTCTCTCTATGCATCAAACCCCACAAGGAATTAATAATAATGTATATATTGTCAGTATTTATTTAATCAACTAATATATTTATCTTTTCTCTTGGCTCTCGCTTTCTTCCTGTGTCCCTAGGCTTCTATTTTTGCATTTCCTTTGGGTGACAAATTCTTTTAGCTTTTTTTTTTGGCTTAAAATATGTTTCTTTCACTTTCCTTCTTTAAAATTATTTGTACAAGGTGTAGCATTCTAGTAGACAGTTTTAACATTTAAAAAAAATAATTCTTTTATTGTCTAGCTTCCAGTGACACTGACTTCTTAACATAAAGTCTAATTATTGCTTCATTGATGATAATCTGTTTTTTTGGGTGGCTGCTTTTCTTTTTAGCCTTTTCTCCAAACAGTTTTTCTATTACGCACCCATGTGTGGTTTTCTTTATATTTATTCTGCTGAGTCTCATAGGTAGGGCTTCTAGAATCTGTGGCTTGATATCTTCTTTCATTTTACAATGCCCTCAGCCATGATCTCTCTTCAAATGATGCATCTGTGATGTTCTCTCCATGTTATCCTTTCCTTCTGGGTCTCCAATTACACATAGATTAGAATTTCTAACTGTATCCTTTATGTTTCTTATTCTTTCTTCAGTATTTCCCATTCTTTTGACTCTGGGCACATTCTGATTTTTCTTTTGGTCTCCCTTCTAATGCACTAAATCTTTACTCAGCTGATTCTGATCTACCAATAAACCAGCATGCCAAGATTTTAATTTAGGCCATTTTATTTTTCAGTTCTAAAATTTCCTAATTTTTAAAATTGTTTCCAGTTTTATCTTCTTGAAGTGATTAAATATAGTTATTTAAAAATAAGTGTCTGACAATATCAGTATCTGGGGCTCCTGCATATTTTTTTTGTGTTCTTATTATCTGTTTTCTATTGGTTTTATTTCATTCTTTGCTTCTGTCTTTATGTTTCTAGTTATTTTTGATTTTATGCTGTGCAGAAGCCTAAGTTGATATCATCTTGCAGATAGAATTTATATTTGTTTATTCAGACATCTGGGGCTGTAACCCTCCAGGATCACTTTGAACTACTTTCAGGTAGTTAGATGAATTGAAATAAAATTCTAGCACCTGGGAAGATCTGTCTGCTTCTGGTTTACCTTTATTCCTAGTATGATGGTCTTTTGGGTCCTAATCTGAGAGGGCCAACCCCCCTTGAAGAGCATCATCCTCCAAACCCTTTTCCCTGATTGTCCTCCAACTCTCTCAGGAACCCTCAGGGAAAAAGTGAACCCATGAGCTAAGGTCCACACCCTAGGTCTGCGTCCTCTACCAGATACTGACTTGCTAATTCTTCCTTAATTTATCAATTAATTCTCGCCTTAAAAAATATGTATATGTGTATAGACATATATATAAAGATATGTATATTAATGAATATATATGTACACACAAACACACATATTTGTTCTAATGCCCTCTTCTGCCATTACCGCATGCATTTTTATAGTGTACGCACAATTTTACAGCCATCTACTTTGACTTGGCAGCATTTCATGACTAGATTTTATGTGGCCTTTTATGTGGCATTTTATTTAATATAATTTTATTTGCTCTTGTTCACTCCACTATTTGTACATATTGTAAAATTTTATTCATTCTGTTATTTTTGTAAATCCTGCTTTTTTTCCTTTTTTCCCAACATACAAAACACTGTGTTAAATATATTCTAGTACATGAATATTTTTTATATCACTGATTTTTTTTCCAGAGGGAAAATGTCTATAAATTGAATTGTAGGTTCAAAAGGTACTGGTTTTTAAATTCTCTTGATACTTAATTTCCCTTCAGAAAATTTGGATGAATTTGTAATCTTACTGATCAGTGCTTCTTTTAAACATAACTAACAAAAACGCCCCTTTGTGTTCTCAAAATTTTTCCGAGTTTTAGGTCATCCTGAGATTTACTCTTCTTGACATTATTCTTATTGTGCTTTTGTATTTGCTATTTCTATAACTCTTTCATTTAAATGTGAACCAGAGATGCTTTGGGCAATTACCTTTATGTGTTCTAGCTGATTAAATGTCTATATTACAGTGGTAACTGTGTCAAGATTGTGGCAGAAATGTAAATGATAAGTGTGAAGACAATGCAATGACTCAAAAATATTTACAGTACGTTATTTATAAAACATGTGCACTGTGATTACAGCTACATAAATCATTCAGAAAAGATTAGCAAATAATATACCAGAGCATGTTGTTGTATTATGGTACCAATCAGTTCTTTTTTTAAATTCCCCCATCAAAAACAAAACACAGTATAACACATGCTATAGTGTTGTGGTATTTTTTTATAGTTAAAGAATAAATGCAAATCAAAATATCAGTTCAATTCATTCTACTATCAGAGGGATCTATCTTTTTATAAAAACGCAGCCCATCATCTTAAATATGATTTCAGATCTCACCGATTTGAAACAATTAGAATGATTGATTCATAGACTCAGAAGCTAGAATATAGGTTACAACATTGTGATTGCAATGAACTGTGCTTAAATATATATCTGAATATGACTAAAAGGAGAAATGTTAGATTGTATATATGGTAACAGGATAAAAATTTTGAAAAATCCATGGAACTATGCTGCACAGTGAACCCTAAGTTAAACCATTGGACTTTAATTAATAGTACAATTATAAAAACATGCTATCGTCAATTGTGAAAATTGTTCCACACCAATGCAAGTTGTTGGTGGTGGAGTATTATATGGGAATCCTGTATTTTTTGCATGATTGTTCTGTAAACCCACAATTTCTCTAATAAAAGGAAAAAAATGCAAAACAGCAACAAAAAACAAAACTGGGGAAAACAGAAAATGGAACCAGGAATGAGGCCAATCAAATATGTATATTCTAGAATCCCCAAAATGTATAACAGGTGATTTTCTAATAGAACAAAAAAGAAACGTGATCAACACAGTTCACCTCATCCATAAGATTAAAAGAAAAGCACAAAGAAACTCAAGATACTGTCCATCTAATTACTTCTTCAGGAGAAGCTGTAAGATTCCAAGATAAGAAATAAATTTATCTTTGTAGCCTTCATAAAGAAAACATTGTATAATGCAATGGAGATTTTCAGCAATCTTCTTAGGTTATATTTAACTATCTTTTTTCTTAGAGTTCACACCCAAATACAGTTCAGTTATAGCAATTCTGGAGATAAGTATGGTAAAGTGTATGGAAAGAGCCCTCTGCTGGCCTGAGAGTTTACTTAATCAATCTTGGGTAGATTTTAAAGCATACATTAAGAAAGGGGTAAACTGCATATCTTTTAGGCAGTTTTTTAAAATTCAGTTTTATTGTGATATATTCACATACCATATAATCAGTTGTTCACAGTGCCATCATATAGTTGTGCATTCATTGCCACAATCAATTTTTAAACATTTTCATAACCCCCCCAAAAAAAGAATAAAAATAAAAGTAAAAAAAGAACACCTAACCATCCCATGCCCCCATCTCACCCTATTTTCCCCTTAATTTTTGTCCCCATTTTTCTACTCATTTGTCCATACACTGGATGAAGGGAGTGTGAGCCACAAGGTTTTCACAATCACACAGTCACTCTGTGAAAGCTACATAGTTATACAATCATCTTTAAGAATCAGGTCTACTGGGTTGCAGTTTGACAGTTTTCAGGTATTTCCTTCGAGCTATTCCAATACACTAAAAACTACAGAAGAATATCTATATAGCATATAAGAATACCCTCCAGAATGACCTCTCAACTCTATTTGAAATCTCTCAGCCACTGAAACTTTATTTTGTTTCATTTCTCTTCCCCCTTTTGGTCAAGAAGATTTTCTCAATTCCACGATGCCGGGTCCAGGCTCATCCCCGGGAGTCATGTTCCACATAGAGGGGAGGGCACTTTACCTGTTAGGCAAGTTTTTACATTTTTTTTCTTTCAAGCAAACTTTTTTTTTTTAACGTTTTATTTTGAAATAATTTCAAACTTACTGGACAGTTGCAAAATTAATACAAAATCCATACAGAGAATTCCAGCATACCACTCACCTGGATACTCAGATCCACTGACTTTTAATATTTTCTACCTTTGCTGTATCATTCTATCTATCTTTTTATCCTTTTTGTTGTAGTAACATATATACAGTTCAAATGTTTCCATTTGAACTACTTTCAAGTGTACAATTCAGTGTTATTAATTACATTAAAATACTGTGTACCATTGCCAACATCCATTACCCAGAGTTTTCATCACCTCAGTCAGAAACTCTGTACCCATTAAACAGTAAATCCCCATTTCCCTCACCCTTGGCCCTTAGTAACCTGTAATCTACTGTCTTTCTCCATGAATTTGCTTATTTTAGGTATTTTATATAAATAGTATCATACAATATTTGTCTTTTGTGTCTGGCTTATTTTACTCAACAAGATGTCTTCAGGATTCATCCATGTCATAACATGTATCAGAACTTCATTCCTGTTTATGGCTGGATAATATTCTGTTGTGTGTGTGTACAACATTTTGTTTATCCATTCATCCCTTGATAGATTCTTGTGTTGCTTCCACCTTTTGGTTATTGTGAACAAATATCTGTCCAAGTCTGTGTTTTCCATTCTTTTAGAAATATACCTAGAAGTGGGATTGTTGGTTCATGTGGTATAATTCTATGTTTAACTGTCTGAGTAACCACTGAAGTTATTTCCACAGTGGCCATACAATTTTACATTCCCACCAATTATGTATAATAGTTGCAATTTCCTTGCTTCTTTGCCAACATTTTTCAGGCAAACTTTTGATATTTCTTGGGAGATTGTACTTCCTGAAATTTCTGAGATACGGTTCCTATATTTTGTTAGTTAAATATAGATCCATTAGTTTTAAAGATAGTTGAACTAGGGACCATGCTGGTATCTTCTTGGGGAACGTGAGGAACCTGAACAAAGATTTATTCCCACATAGATGAGAAATCTCCATCTCACAGATGGGTCATAGGAATATCAATGGCAAGGGAAACAATTCCCCTAGAAAATAATTTAGATTCTGCTTTACTCTGTCAATTTAAGACCATGGATTATTCTTGTATGTAGCAGTACCAGAAAAATATTAATCTGAAATATTTTAAGGTGATGATGAAACCCTCATCTTGACTATAAAAACCTCAAAAAAGCACTAGCTTTGAGCATTGTTATTTTCTGGCAGACCCTCTAAAATAAATTATTTGTGGACTTTGGCTCTGAGTTATTTGGAGTTTATTATTTATAACTCAATTAAAAGATGAGGAAATACCTGCTAAAAAGGAAATAATCCAGTTCAGCAGAAGACAAAATAGACTTTAAGACAAAACACCCCTTAAGGGAAGGGAGTAGTCGCCGTGGGAAACACATCCCTGTTTTAGCCCATATATAAAACCATGGTTTTATTTGTTAACAGACAATTCTTATCAACTGTGACCCCTGTATTTCCGTAATTCTGACTGCATGGCTTTTATCTGAACAGAATGATATCCTTGTAAAATCACAAGAATATAGAATATGGTACCCAATAGTGAGGAGCCTGTACTTCCTATTTGGGGAAATAACAAGTACATTCCTGAAATGTTAAAAAAACAAAAAACAAAAAGACACCACAGAGTAAAAGGCATACATGAATGTTTGAGGAGATGCCAAAGGTACTTTTTAACTAGAATGCAGAATGGATGATCAGTACAAATGCCCAGAAAACTCAGTTTGCATAACTAACTTCTCATTCTACATGAAGTGTAGAAAGATTTAGGCCTGGTCTGTAGATATATTGATGTGTATATTTGATGAAGATTTTGAATTTCTCTGAATAGGAATTTTTTAAAATCAGAAGACTCATCTCCTGACTATTCTAATCAAACATAGGCTTAAAACCAAATGAAAACAAGTGATGTTCATGGTGAGAGTGTGTTACATTTGAATAACACCATGTAGTTTTTTTCCACATGTCATTTCTCCTGCCTCATGCTAGCCCTATTAAAACGACAAGCGCAGAGATTTTTCCTGATTTACTGATGAGAACATGGAGGCTATGTAAAGTTTAGAGATTTGCCTAGGGTAGAGCACTGATTATATTCCAGGAGTTTTGAAATGATATTCTGTATTTTTATATATACAATATATATTCTAGAATATATATCCTATGTAAGATATAATATAAATATATATTATAGTATATAATATATATATATAATTTTCTTTATCTAATATATTCTATATTCCTGTTTTAGTTTGCTAATGCTGCCGGAATGCAAAACACCAGAAATAGATTGGCTTTTATAAAAGGGGATTTATTTGGTTTTATGGTTACAGTCTTAAGGCCATAAAGTGTCCATCAACAAAGGGTACCTTCACTAGAGAAAGGCCATTGGCATCTGGAAAACCTCTGATAGCTGGGAAGGCACGCGGCTGGCGTCTGCTTGCTCCCAGGTTGTGTTTCAAAATGGCGTTCTCCAAAATGTCAGCTTCAGCTTCAACTTCCAATGGCCATCTTCAAAATGTCTGTCTCAGTTCCAGCTAGCTATGAGCACCTTCTGTTTGAGCTTATGTAGTGCTCCAGTAAACTAAACAAGGCCCATGCTGAATGGGCGGGGCCACGCCTCCAAGGAAATTATCCAGAGTTATCACTACAGTTGGGTGGGTCACATCTCCATGGACACTGAACCAATAGGTTCCAACCCAATCCACACTAATACATCTGCCCTCAGAAGAATGTATTAAAGAATATGGCTTTTTCTGAGGGACATAAATATACAAACCAGTACATATATCAACCATTCTATATTTTTTCTTTATATTCTACAACAGCCAATAGGTTTAGATACAATAGATAATTTGATGCCTTTGTTTTCTACATGACACTACAAAGTACCTTTTGGTACCTTGTTAAGCAAATGAAGAAAATGAGATTACCATTTCCAGCCACAGCTTATATTAACAAAACTGTTATTTCGTTTTATCTGCAAATGTGTTAAATTGACACACATTAAGTGGCTTTTGTGCAATGATCATAGCACTGTTAAGTACTATGGGAGATTTTCAGGGCCTGTACAGGTAGTTCATGTCCTGAAGGAATTTTCAGTTGATTTGAGGAAAGATGATGTACACTCAGGAAAGTGTTAAGGAACAGATCTGGAGAGTATGCCATTATGGGTCATATGGCGAGGGGTGGCAGGCAGACTGTGATAGCCTTCTGATTCAGGAGTGGCTGGCCTAGGGAAGTTGGGGCATAAATTAGACTTTGAGTAATTGATCAGATTCCCATAAATGGGGAGGATTAGGGAAGGTATTCTAGCAGAATGGAGGTTGATTGAGGAAATATCAGAAATGTATTTGGGTGGGTGGATGGAAGGAATATAGAATATTGTAAGTGATATTTAGGTTAAGGATTGGGATTTGATTCTGTAGAAGTTGAGGAGTCATAAAAGTAATGGGTCTTGTTTATTTTCTGCTAGGGGAGCCAAGTGATGAATGAGAGATTTTGACATTATCGCCACAACACTGTAACATATTACAATCCTATGGATACAACTGAAAAAACTGGAGGACTGACCAAAAGTTTACTGGTTTATATGAGATTTTATAGAGTTCTTTTAGGTTATTTTGCCCTTGAGTGAATGATGAAACCCCAAGTAAAACAGTTTATCCTCCTGTTTATCGGTACTGCCTCTTTTATGTGGGGCAAACAATGTCCTTGGCTGAGTGGGTTTGCTACTAGGATGGTGAAGCTCTCTGCAGGACTCCCTTTGCCACCGGTTGGGATGCTCGGTGTGGAGTCTCCCAATCACTCCAACCTCTCTTCTCCCTGCAGTAGGCATTTTACGTATATCATCTCATTGTTTTAACAGCCCTGTGAGGTAAATGTTGTATCAACATTTTACACATGAGGAACAGAGGCTCAGGAGCTTTTAAGTTCTTTCAGCTCCAACCTTCTGCAGTTGCTGCGATAGGACTCCGGGTCTGTCTGGATCCGGTGCTGAGGCTCCTGATCTCCATGTTATACCAGCAATTTGACCAACTCTGTGTGCCCTTCATAGAAGCGCATTGTAGTCAGTCTATTTGATTCTGCTGTACAGGAAACTGTTATGAGGCCAATGGCTGCAGTGATTTAAAACTTTTTGGTGGGGAGGGTGTTTTGAGCTGGGGGGAGTAGGTAATTTCCTGAGGGCAGCAAATATGTATCTTCACCACTAATTGGAGGATGAGGGGGAGGAGAGGGAATTGCATTTCAATGTTTTTCTTGAGCTAGAGCACTATTCATTCATGTCACCTGTTAAGGACCCACCTAAACCACCTTGATCATGCACAGTCCTTGAATGGATAAGGCTTAGCTACTCCCAGACAACCTTACAACTTACTGTATTTTAATGGCAGCAAATCTCAAATGAAATTCTGCCAAAAAATACAGATATTTATTAAACATACAACCATTAATACACACAAAATAGTCCATCTATGCTTCCTGAGATCCCAGGGAATTTCCACCTCATTACCCATGTAGGTGCTTGATAACACCTTACATGAAGGGCTCATGCATATGGGGATAGTTGCTGATATTTCAGCCAACCCATATATATTGAATTTCTTTAATTTGACTAGTGAGAGCTCATTTCTAACATTCCTTATGTTAATTAAACAAGCCATTAATTTCACTGATGAAAAGCATTTTCTAATATATTCAGTATGCTAAATAGCAAAGCCTCTAGTGTTGATGAGGATACAAATAGCTGAAATGCCTAGCCAGGTCTGAAATGTGGCTTTTTCTGATATATTCCTAGCTAAACCCTGGAATCTGAAGTCATGATTAGGGCCAATGCCTGTCCCTATAGGTAAGCTAAAGCTAACTGATATATGCATTGTATCTTGCTGTCAATGCTGAAGAATATTTTATGAATTGTTGAATTAATTCATTAAATAATTTTCAGAAATAGCAATACCTGTTCATTTGTTATTTCAGTTTATTTTATAGTCTCTCAACATGGTGCTTACAGTAAGTTTTATTATTTTTTTTAGATTTGCACTTCACTTCTACCATAGTGTTCTCTTTGCTTTACTTGGTACATTGATCAAAAGATTTAGGGAAATATACCTATAAGTAAGGGAAATGTCACAAAGAGAGCATAGGAAATGCAAATATTGAGCTCAGGCATCTTCAAGAAGTTGCACACATTATTCTGAAATCCTACGAAGCAGTTTTCCAACGTGTTTATAGGCCTCAAAATTACTTTCTTTGTCATGAGTTTTTGCCTCCTGGCACTAGGTGTAGTTACGAGCCTTCTACACATTCTGTCCAGATTCTGTTAGTTTGCAGCTGGAAAGGCCTTTCTTTGCCTAAAGATCCCTGTCCAATTCTTCTATTCTTGGCAGGTTCATTTATTTTTTCCAGGTTTCTCTCTCAAACAGTTCCCAATGTGGACCTAAGATAAGTCAGTTTCCCGGTTCTTTTATTGTAGAAGGCAAGGAAACCATTATTGTCCAGCAGTGCTCAAGTACAGCCTGTCCTTCAACTTTCCCACAAGTGTATAAACAATTTTTTAAATGGACATCATATTCAAATGTATTAAAGATGCTAGTTCATGGAGTGCTCAGATTAATTCCCTGTAGGCCTGCATAGGGTCTCTGCTTCCAAATAAAGAGGCTTTGCTTAGAAAAGAAGTTGAGACAAATATGTTTATGAAAATGGAGTGACTATGTAAAAGAATAATGTTTATGCTATGAATGTATACTGAATAGTATAAAATTTGTTTTAATGTTTATGCATACATGTATTCATATACATATACATACATGATTTGCAGAGATATTATAGTATTATCGGTCAAAAGGACTTCATTGTTCTCATGATTTAATTATAGTTTAATTTTTTTTTTTTTAAATAGCAAGATCAACTTTATACCTGGGCTGCAGTTAGTCAACCCACGCACTCCCTGGATTATACAGAAGGGCAGTTTCCCCGGAGAACCCCATCTGTTTGGCCACCATCTAAACCTCCTGATGAAGAGCACAGGCCCAAGGATGCTGAAACAGGTAGGATACTGGGAGCAGTGAGTGTTCTGAAAGTATATTGGCATAAAGTATCTTTGCAATGCTTCCTGGATAATGAGACTGTGTTTCTCATCTAAGTTCCCTTAGAGTATAATCTGCAAATAACCAACTAAAATAACTGAGAGACTTGTTAAATTGAAGATTCTTGTGTCCCACCTCCCAGGCTACTGAGTTAGAATTTTGGGAAATGGGACAATGGAATTCTCCAGTAATTATTATGTATGCTAATGTTTGAGAACCACTACCTCCTGGTGTCCAGCTTTAGACACAACTAGAAGGTGAAGCTCTCGTTATTTCTGCTAAGAAAGACCTGAAGGGACATTTCTGTCTCTTCTCTTCAAAGGGGTGGCTGCTACCTTATCTCTTCCTCTGATTCTCTTCCTGTATTACTTTATTTGTGCTTTTCTTAACCTTCAGAGATAACTGGGAGAGGCAGATAGAGAAGTGAGTTCTATTTAAGCAGTTTCTTTTTGCTAATTATATAGCATTCACTGTAATCTTTTTTTTGTTTAAAAATTTTCTTTTTCATTCTTTGTAGCTTATCATCTTAAGGTATTTTTGTGTTATGGGCTGGGAAGATTGCATGAGATATGCATCAGCTTTATTTGGAGGAGTTCAGTAGGATGATGATCTCTGAGCCTGATTTTAGGAAGCACTTTATATTTGTCATAAAGAATTGAAAATCATTTTTGTGGACCAATGTTTTGTGGAATTTGGATGTCTTACCCCTTGTTTTTAATTTTTTTCTGGAATAATAAATTCCCAACTTCCTCTTGGTAGACTGTCTAGGAACACTGAATTCTGGTCTGAAAATGAAAAGTAAATAGAAGGGTATTATTTCTATTTACAAGTCTCTTCCCCATCATGTTTTCCTAAAAAGGAAGCATGATTATTGGAGTTCAGCATTTTGATTTTACCCCCCTCCCCCCAACTTGGCTCATAGAAAGAAAGACTGTCATTGGAAACCTAATTTGTGGTAACAGAGCATAATGTAAGTTAAGATTGTGGAGTCTGGGCTCTGCCACTTACCAGCTTATCAGTTTTATAACTTTTGGAAAGTTTCCTAACCATTATGCCTCAGTTTCCTCATCTGTTTCCTTTTAATGTTAAAAGGAAAAGCACACAACTAAAAGTGTTAGTCCCATTATATATACTCTTCTGTTTGATTATGTTAAAAATTAGATATTGTGAGGATAACCAGATGTTGATAAAGTAGAATTCATTAATATTTTTTTCAGAGTTTGAAAAAACCACATTTTAATGTAAAATAAATCTAATATTCCGTTCCATTTAAAATCCTTTAAATACATCTGAATGACAAAGGTGGGGTGTTCCTATGGTTTGAAGCTTTTTTTTCTCTATTTTTTTTTATTGTGAACTTTAACATATATACATAACAGTGATAACTTTCAATGTACGATTTCACAAGTAGAGAGCAAATCTCAAAGAATGTCATGGGTCACAGTTCCACAACTTCAGCCATTTCCATTACTGTAAAATATAACATACATCCAGAAAGGTGTCATCTCTCAATGTACAGCTCAACAAGCAGTCATATAGGTAATTTCAAAAATTGTTACAGGTTACAGTTCCACAATTTCAGTTCTTTCCTTATTATGCAATACAAGATGTATACAGAAGGGTGAAGACCTTCAAGGCACAATTCAACGAGCAGCTATAGAGCAAATCCCAAGGGATGCTATAGGCTACAGTTCCACCACGTCATTTACCTCCTTCCAGCCATTTCAACACCTTAGCCTTCAAAAATATATGTATATAATTATATAAGTTTCAGTATTCACAAACCTTTGTTCAGTCTTATCTTGTTTGTTGCTACTCCTTTTCACTTAATCTCTTTCTCCATCTGCAGGGGTGTCTAGGCAGTGAGCACCCTAACTTGTTCATATTAAAAGGGGGTATTGACAGTATGGGAAAGGGGGCCACATCTGATAATTGATCTTAAAGAGGCTGTTGTCCCTGGGTTTTAGGGCTTGTCTGGTATAGGAACACTCTAGTGGATTTAAGTTTCTGAAAGATAAAACTTAGTGAGTGCATCTTTTATAGAATCTCAGGTAGTGTTCTAGTTTGCTAATGCTGGAGAATGCAAAACACCAGAGATGGATAGGCTTTTATAAAACGGGGGTTTATTTCACTACGCAGTTACAGTCTTAAGGCCACAAAATGTCCAAGGTAACACCTCAGCAATCGGGTACCTTCACTGGAGGATGGCCAATGACGTCTGGAAAACCTCTGCTAGCTAGGAAGGCAGCTGGAGTCTGCTCCAAAGCTCCGGCCTCAAAACGGCTTTCTCCCAGGATGTTCCTCTCCAGCAAGCTTGCTCCTCTTCAAAACATGACTCCCAGCTGCACTCTCTTCCCTCTCTTTGAGTCAGCTCATTTATATAGCCCCACTTATCAAGGCCCACCCTGAATGGGCGGGGCCATGCCTCCATGGGAACATCTCATCAAAATCATCTCCCACAGCTGAGTGGGGCACATTCCAAGCAAATCCAACCAGCACCAAAAACGTCTGCCCCACACAAGACCACAAAGATAATGGCATTTGGGGGACACAATACATTCAAACTGGCACAGGTAGGGACCTAGATATTTGGCGACTACTTTTGGTAAGGGCGTGGGCATACTGTGGCCAGTTGGGGTGTCTAGCTGGAGATTGTGTAAGAGAAACCTCCAGGATAGCCTCTCAACTCTATTTGGGATCTCCCATCCACTGTGAACTCAGCTTGTTGTGTTTCTTTACTTTCCCCTTTTAGTCAAGTAGGCATTTTCAATCCTTACTGCCAGAGCCATGCTCATTCCTGGGAATCATATTCCATGTTGCCAGGGAGATTCATTCCCCCAAGAGTCATGTCCCTCATCGGGGGAAGGGGGTGTACTGAGAATTCATTAATGTTATTGAGATCACTCTCAACAGTTGTTAATATCCTGTATTTTGTATCATTGATTAGTGTGATTCTTTCAAGTTTTTTCTTTCCTATTATGTGTATCTTTCTCAAATTTTCCGAAGAAACATTTGTTTTATACTTTAAAATTTTAGGGAACTATTGAAACATTTGATTTTATTTGGTTTTTGTATACTGGAGGAATACTTGCTTGAAAATTAATTGGCCATAATCTGAATTTAAGTTTTTAAAAGATACATGGAGTTTGTAATGTAGTTTTCTTCTTCATTATTTGATGTAGCTTATAAAATGCCAGCACAAGTAATTTTTAATGCATTGATTTGTCTCTTTTTAAAATATGCATTCTTGCAGACGATGCTGAAGAGATGTAGAAAATAATTTATCTTAGTGACTTGTTTTTCTCCAGTTGATCTCTTATGAGCCCCAACAGCAATATGGCCATTCTTCTGTCGAAAGTTAAGATCTAACAGTTCTTTCAAAATGTTTACTGCTGTGACTCCATGACATTCACTTGGGCAGGCTCATTCCCGGGAGCCACACCTCCTCTCCCAGTCAGGAAGTCAGTTGTAAAAGTGAGAGTGACGATATTATAGGAAATACTTTCTACAGAATCTAATGTTCATTTTTTAAAAATATGTCAATTGCAAACTTTATTCCAACAATTAATAGTATTAAGTTATTTGCTATGTACTGAACAACATTATTGTGTAATGACATAATGGTTAAATCACTTTTGCACCTTGTGGCCCCTTTCAATTTTAATTTATGGTAAATGGATTCAATTATTTTCTTCTATTTGAAGAAGACAAACTTTCTGTTCCATTTTAGAAAATTGAGAACTTTTTTTTGCTTCATTTTTATTTCTTCTGGCTATTCCCAATATTGTTTATTAATTCCCCTGTCCAGCTAATCTAGATTCATGGAGCTGCCTCTTACGCCTTTCTCACTGTATTAGTTAGGGTTGTCTAGGGAAACAGAATCAACAAGAGATATCTATAAATATAAGATTTATAAGTTTGGGGATAAAAACAGTAATCTATCAATAAACCTACCCTCTGCTCAGTTAAAAAAAAAAAAAAGATTTATAAAAGTGTCTCACGCAACTGTGGGTATGCACGAGTCCATATTCTGTAGGGCAGGCAGCAAACTGGCAACTCCAATGAAGATGTTTGAAGAACTCTTCAGGCAGCGAACTGGCAACTTCAGTGAACTCAGCAGGAAATGCTTCACTGGTTAGCCAAAGAAGTGAAGGTCCTTTATCTGTCTCACTTAAAAGTCTTCAACTGATTGGTTTAAATCGAGCTGATTGAATTCTCTCATTGTGGAAGCAATGCCCTTTGTTGATGTAATCATTCACAGCTGCAGCCAATTGATGATTTAATAAACCAGCCTTCTGGATCATTAACCAGCCACAAATGTCCTTGCAGTAGCAGTTAGGCCAGTGCTTGCTTGATCAGACACCTTGACACCATCATCTGGCCAAGTTGACACATGAACCTAACCATCACTCTCATGTATCTCACTGTCATCTTTTTATGACTTGTTCTGTGAAAGAGATTTTTCTCTACCTTCAAGAGAGTATATTGAAGGAGGACTGACCCTCCTTTTTATGATTTTGAGTGCTGAGGCCAAGGTGTAGCCTTGGTGACTTTCCCCACTAGAGAGGGGCATAAAGGCCACAGATTCCTATACATTCTTGACCAGTCATCCTTTGCTTCCATCCTGGGTCCCTACACAGTTGGCATTGTCTCCACAGATGGGCCAAAGGGTGTTAAAATCTACCTATAGAGTGCCTCCTGGAAGGATAAGTCTAGGTGGAAAGAAGTTAAGAAGCAATGTGCTCTAAAAGTTGGTGGCAGAAATGTTGATGAGAAGAAAATCTTTCCATTTATTTTGTTTTCTCCTTATTGTCTCTCCATTTCCCCTTCCTTATACGCTCCTGACTGCTACCCCTCCCCACCAGCCTCACATGGTTGTTCTATTTTCTGGAGTCCCATAGCACTTTATTCATATCTCTATCATTTGAATTATTTGTGCAGTGCAATTTATCTGCATATATTATATGTCTTTCCTGTAGACTTCCAGCATTTCAAGACAAAGACATTTTGACATATAGTTGAAAAGAATCTAAATAAATCCAATAGCTACTCAGCACACGAATGCAGCAGAGTTGGGGAAGAGGTTTTTGTTCGTGCTGAAAAAGGCTGTGGATCATTTTTGGAGCTCAATACCAAGTTTTTAAAACTCATTTGATAGTTTTTATATAAAATCAAAGATAAAATGAATGCTAGTTTTCAAATTCATGGAAGATAGGAGGAGATATATAGATGTGAATGGAGACTTGATTATTCTTATTGCATCTATGTAAACTTAAATCCCTTACCTTTCCTGAAAAATGTGAATGGCCAAGAATGCGAACAGAGGACTGATTTTAGTACAGTACAGCAAGTCCTAGAGAAAAATATATGGAAGGAGAGCTGATAGAAAAGTGGCAGAAACTTTTTTTGTGTAGAAATCTTGAAAAATATCTAAGATGTGCAAAAGGATTATCACAAAAGAAAATAGATCAAACTGAAAGGAATTTAAGAGGCAACAATAAAATCAAGCTAAGATAAGCTAGCACACTGAAATGTATTTCAGAAGGACCTGCAGAGTTTTTTTAATGCAATCTTATTGAGGTACTTTACATACCATACAGTCATCCAAAGTGTACAATCAGTTGTTCACAGTATCACCATATAGTTGTGCATTCATCGTTACATTCAATTTTTGAACCTTTTCATCACTCCAGAAAATAAAAATAAAACTAAGAATTAAGAAAGAGAAGAAAAAAGAGCACCCAAAACATCCCATACCTCTTATATCCCCTATTATTCATTTACTTTCTGTTTCCATTTTCCTCTTCATCTGTCCATATGTTGGATAAAGGGAGTATGAGCCACAAGGTTTACACAATCACATGGTCACACCATATAAGCTATTTAGTTATATGATTGTCTTCAAGAATCAAGGATACTGGGTTGTAGTTCAACAGTTTCAGGTATTTCCTTCTAGGTATTCTACTACACTAAAAACTAAAAAAGGATATCTATATAATGCATAAAAATAACCTCCAGAATGACCTCATGAAATCTGTCAGCCACTGAAACTTTATTTTGTTTCATTTCTCTTCCCCCTTTTGATCCAAAAGGCTTCCTCAATCCCATAATGCCAGGTCCCGGCTCATCCCTGGGAGTCATGACCCACATTGCCAGGGAGATTGATAACTCTGGGAGTCATGACCCACATTGTAGGGGAAGGCAGCAAGTCCACCTGCTGAGTTGGCTCAGAGAGAGAGAAACCACATCTGAGCAACAAAAGAGGCCCTAGCCTCTCCTTTGCAGTAACAGGCTTCATAAGGGCAAGTCCCAAGATCGAGGGCTTGGCATGCCAAACTGGCAGTCCCCAGTGCTTGCGAGAATATCAGGAATTCCCCAGGTGGGGAAGTTAAATGTTTCTGCATTTTTCCCCGTCCCTCAAGGGGGCTTTGCAAACTTTTTATTTTCTGCCCAAATTACTGTGGGATGTATCAGGGCTTCATGCTGACCTGTACAAACCAACCATATCTCACTCCCTATTCAAGGTTCCATGTAATTATGGTGTTTGAATAAGCTGACCATACAAGTTAAATTATATAGTGAGCTACAGAACATGTAGCTTTTTGCACCAAATAAACATCTCTTCCTTTGGTTTCACATGGAAGTTGAAGTTTTAAAACACAGTCAATATCATCCTTTACCCTTTAGTCTGATTTGTCTTAGTCCTAACCAAGTCCATTTCATTCATATCTATAACTGAAGTCTGATCTTTTTTTCAGCTTCTTTGACAGTTGCTGTACAGGGTAATGCTGACATTCATAGCTGCTGAACTCTGGCTCTGAGTCTCAGGCATCACAAAGATACCTGAAGTTCCAGGGACTGACCAGGTTATACACAAACAGCTCAACATCTCAAAATTTAGAAATAACAGTTACAACTCATGAATTGATTTGACTGCTTGTAGGAGCTTACAATTTAGGAACCTTTACAATAAGCCTTCCCTTGATAACCTATGCTCTCATATTCTATTCTCAGAGTTTGCATATTATAGTTAGTCCATATTAATGAGGTGTTACAATGTTTGTCTTTTTGTTTCTGGCTTATTTCACTCAAGATACTATCCTCAAGGTCCATTCACCTAGTTGCATACCTCATAACTTCATTCCTTCTTGCTGCCATTTAGTATTCCATGGTATGAATACATCACAGTTAATCTTTCTGTTTTTCAGTCAATGGACCCTTAGATCACCACCATCCATTAAAAATCTTGAATACTGCTGCCATAAACACCAGTGTGCAAATGTTCATTCATGTCCCTGCCCTCAGTTCTTCCAAGTATATACCCAATAACAGGGTTGAAGGACCATATGGCAACTCTATACTTAGCTTCCTGTGGAACCACCACACTGCCCTCCAGGTGGGCCATTCTGCTTCTTCACCAACAGTGAATAGGAACATCAGTCTCTCGACATTTTCTCCAGCACTTGTATCCTTCTGTTTAATTTTTAAACACAGTTTTATTCACACACCATACAATCCATCCTTAGTAAAGAATGAATGATTCCTGGTATAATCACATAGTTATGCATTCACCACAACAATCTATATGAGGACATCTCCATTTCTTTCACAAAGAAAGAAGAAGAGGAGGAAAAAAAAGAGAAGAATAAAAAAATTAAAGATAGAAGAAATAATAAAAATAAAGTAAAATACAGTGAAAAGATCAGATAACAATACCACCAAGAATCCCTTACCACTCCCTTATATCCCCCTCTTATGGACATTTAGCTTTGGTAAATTGCCTTTGTTACAATTAATGGAAGCTATTACATTGCTACTGTTAACTATAGACTCTAGTTTGCATTGATTTTATTTTTCCCCATACCATCCAATTTTCAACACCTTGCAATGCTGACATTCATTTGTTCTCCCTCATTGTGATGGTTTGGATATATTGTGTCCCCCACGAAAATCATGCTCTTTTAACCCAATCTTGTTGGGTTGAAACTCTTGATTGAGTGTTTCCATGGAGATATGACTCGTCCAACTGTGGGTGGTGCCTTTGATTAAATTATTTCCATGGAGGTGTGGACCCCACCCACTCATGGTGGATCTTGATTGGTTCCCTGGATTACTTAAGAGAACTCAAGAGCCAAAACAGATGCTTGCTGATGCAAGGTGTTGGATATGCAGACAGAAGGACGTTTAGAGAGTCAGAGCTCTGTTGTCTTGCCTCCTTGGTTTCTACTGAGAAATCCACACTAGTCTTATCGAGTTTCCCTTGAATGTCATGGATCACTTTTCTGTTGCTGCTTTCAGAATTCTCTGTCTTTGACATTTGATAATTTGATTGTTAAGTGTCTTGGAGTAGGTCTATTCAGGTCTATTCTTTTTTGGGTACACTGCCCTTCTTGGATCTGTAATTTTATGTCTTTTATAAGAGATGGGAAATTTTCAGTGATTATTTCTTTCATTATTCTTTCTGCACCTCTCCCCTTCTCTTCTCTTTCTGGAACACCCATGACATGTGTATTCATGTGCTTCATGTTGTCATTCAGTTCCCTGAGACCCTGCTCATATTTTTCCATTCTTTTCCTTATCTGTTCTTTTGTGTGTAGGATTTCAGATGTCCTGTCTTCTAGTTCATGAATCCTTTATTCTGTATCTTCAAATCTGCTGTTGTATGTCTCCATTGTGTTTTTCATCTCTTCCATTGTGCCTTTTGTTCCCATAAGTTCTGCTAATAGTTTTTTCAAACTTTTGAGTTCTTCCTTATGTTCGGCCAATATCTTCTTTATATCCTTCATCTCTTTTGCCTTATCTCCCCTCAACTTGTTGATTTGATTTTTGAATTGATTTAGCATATTTATTTGAACATCTTTAATTAGTTGTTTCAACTCCTGTATCTTATTTGAAGTGTAAGTTTGTTCCTTTGGGCCATATCTTTGTTTTTCCTAGTGTGACTCATAAGTTTTTTTTGCCTAGGCATCTTGTTTCCTTGATTACCCCAATCAGATTTTCCCAGACCAGACAGGCCCAGGTCTCAAGAGGAGTGTGTAATCAGTATCAAGTTTCCCTGAGGATGAGACTCAGCAGATTGACGCACTTTCCCATGAGGCCTCTAGACTCTGCTTTTCCTATCCTGTCCAGTAAGTGGTTCTTCTCAGCCTGCAGTTCCCCACTGGCATAAAGAGGTGCATTACCTTTAATTCTCAGCAGACCCTGTCCAGTTATATGCTTAGATCTCAGCCATTCTATTCATTCCAGACTGGTGTAAAATGTGTGTCTGGTCACAGATGTCCCCAAACAGTTGTTCCAGACTATTTACTAGTTGTTCCTGGCTATTTACTAGTTGCTTTAGAGGACTAACTAAATTCCACATCTCCCTGTGCCACCATCTTGCCCTTCCTCTTGCATGGTTTTTAAAGGTAATTGGAAATTTACCTCTCAGGTTCAAAGCAGAAAGGGAAATGTGAACAATTGTGTATCATCCCCTGTGTCTATAAGATTATAAACAACAGTCACTTGGACAAATGCAATTTTTCAGACCTCTGATATAAAAAAGAGATGTCTTTAATAGTTCTTAATAAAAGAGATTCTGTGATGTAATTCAGATACAATATTATTGAGGAGGATCTAAGATGGTGGCATAGAGAGGAGTGGAAGCTAAGTAGTCCCCCTGGAACAACTAGAAAAAAAACAGGAACAACTAGTAAATAATCCAGGATAACTGTGGGGGGACAAACGTGACCGTCCACTCATCATACACAAACCTGAATTGGGAGGAATGCCCGAGATCACAGCATAAAATCTGTAAGTAAAAACTGTGGTTCCAAATCGGGAGACCCCTCCCCCACAGCCCGAGCTACAAAGCCTCATGGTGCCAGAGAGAAGCTTTCTCCCAGCAAGCAAATATAGCTCAGCTGAGCTCCAACAAGAGTTTTAATTAGCGAGTATGAACTGCTCACTACGAGGTATGAATCTCCAACAAGTAGACAGAGGCTTTGGGTGACGACTGACCTTGGAGAGCTGGAGGGTCGCCTTGTACTAGCTCTGTTCCTTTTTCAACTCAGTGGAGAAAGCCTCAGCCATTTTCAGTTCCCAGTTCTGTGACCCAGACAAGGGTATAACACAGGCAGAGAGAGACCATTGAAATGCTAATGACCTCCCCCTAGGGTGTCTGTCTTCTCTAAGAGGAAAGGGGTGGGGCCCAGATCTACTACCTGCCTTTCATTCAGAACTTCCACCAGTCAAGAATTATAGGTTGACAGGCACTGCCTGCTGGGCAGAAAAGCACAGTGACCAAGACATCAGAGGGTGTACCAATTTTCTAAGACACACCCTCAGGGAAACCAGGTACTGAATATTTCTTCCTTCTGGGACCTTAGCCCATTCTCATCTGGGGAGGCCTTGTTGGGTTAACCAAGGAAACCATGCCTAGACAACAGAAAACTACAACCTACACCAAGAAAAATGAGATTATGGCCTGGTCAAGGGAACAAACTTGCACTTCAGCTGTGATGCAGGAATTGAAACAACTAATAATAAGTGAATTCAAAAAGTTTAGGGAAGATATGGCAAAAGAGATGAACCGTATAATGAAAACACAGGACGTACATGAGGTAGAAATTGAAAGTTCAGAAAACCAACTGGCGGAATCTATGGAAATGAAAGGCACAACACAAGAGCTGAACAACACACTGGAAGCATACAACAGCAGATCTCAAGAGGCAGAAGAAAACACTCAGGAACTGGAGAACAAGGCACCTGAAAGCCTACACACAAAAGAACAGATAGAGAAAAGAATGGAAAAATACGAGCGTCATCTCCGGGAACTTAAAGACAAAACGAAAAGCAAGAATTTACACGTCATTGGTGTCCCAGAAGGGGAAGAGAAGGGAAAAGGGGCAGAAGCAATAATAGAGGAAATAATCAATGAAAATTTCCTGTCTCTTATGAAAGACATAAAATTACAGGTCCAAGAAGTGTAGCGTATCCCAAACAGAATAGATCTGAATAGGCCTATGCCAAGATGCTTAATAATCAGATTATCAAGCATCAAAGATAAAGAGAGACTCCTGAAAGCAGCAAGAGAGAAACGATTTATCACATACAAAGGAAGCT
Source organism: Choloepus didactylus (assembly GCF_015220235.1). NCBI lineage: Eukaryota > Metazoa > Chordata > Mammalia > Pilosa > Megalonychidae > Choloepus > Choloepus didactylus. Next base: position 25,093,847 of record NC_051308.1, read on the forward strand.
TGTTAAGATTATGTGTGGGTTTCTCAACAGAAACCATGGAGGCAAGAAGGAAGTGGGGTGATATATTTAAGATACTGAAAGAGAAAAACCACTAACCAAGATTCCTATATCTGGCAAAACTATCCTTCAGATATGAGGGAAAGCTTAAAATACTCTCTGACAAACAGACAATGACCGAGTTTGTGAACAAGAAACCTGTTCTACAGGAAACACTAAAGGAAGCACTGCAGACAGAAAGAAAAAGACAGGAGTGAGAGGTTTGGAAAACAATTTTGGGAGATAGTAGCACAGCAATGTAAGTACACTGAACAAAGATGACTGTGAACATGGTTGAAAGAGGAAGGCTGGGATCATGTGGGACACCAGAATAAAAGACGAATGATAAAGACTGGGGGGGGCTGTGTAACTCAGGGAAACCTAGGATGCTCAACGATTGTAATAAAAGATACAAATATGTTTTTACATGAGGTAGAACAAATGAGTGTCAACATGGCAAGGTGTTAAAAATAGGGTGGGATGGGGGGAAAATACAATCAATGCAAACTAGAGGCTAGAATTAACAGAAACATTGTAATATGCTTCCTTTAATGTAACGAAAGCAATAAACCAAAGCTAAATGCATATGGCGGAAGGGGGGAATAGGGGAAGGGTATGGGACTCCAGGCATTGGCGATGTTGTCTGACTCTTTATTCTGCTTTAGGTTAATGCTATCTTTCCTTTTTGTCACCTAGCTACTAAGTTTTTTTGTTTGTTTGTTTTTCTCTCTTTCTCTTCCCTTTTTCTCTTGCCTCTCTGCCTTCTTTGACTCTTCCTCCGTCTTTGTGGAAGAAATGTCCTTATATAGAGAATGGTGATGGTGCTAAATACATAAATACATGACTATATGGGGAACCAATATAGGATGGAATGTATAGTGTTTGAACAGAACCATCTTAAAAGAAATGGGTTGATGAAGAAACGTTGAGGGCACTATATTGAGTGAAATAAGACAGACACATAAAGGCAAATATTGCAGGGTCTCACTGATATGAACTGATTATAATATGTAAACTCATAGACATGAAATATAAGTTACCAGGTTATAGAATGAGGCTAAAGAATGGGGAGCGGTTGCTTATTATGAGCAGAATGTTCAACTAGGGTGAACTTAAATATTTGGAAATGGACAGAGGTGATGGTAGCATGTAATGAGAATAACTAACAATGCTGAATGGTCTGTGAAGGTGGTGGAAATGGTAAGCTCAGAGTCATGTATGTCACCAGAAGGAAAGTTGGAGGTTAAAAGATGGGAATGTATAAAACAGTGAATCTTGTGGTGGACAATGTCCGTGATTAACTATACAAATATTAGAAATCTCTCTCACGAACTAGAACAAATGTATGTCACTGTAACTAGAGGTTAATAATAGAGAGGCATATAGGGAAAAAATATATACCTATTGCAAACTATATACTATAGTTAGTAGTATTTTAACATTCTTTCATCAACAGTAACAAATGTATTATATCAAAACTATGAATCAATAAGGGGGGGCATGGTTAGGGGTATGGGAGGATGTGAGTTTCCTTTTTTTTTGTCTTTGTTTCTTTTCTGGAGTAGTGAAAATGTTCTAAAAATTGAGAGAAAAATAATTGTGTTGATGGATTCACAGCTGTATGGTGGTGCTGTGGGCAACTGATTGTATACTTTGGATCTTTGGATAGTTGTATGGTATCTGAACAATCTCAATTAAAAAAATTAAAAAAAAATGAACATGTGTCATTTTTTATTAAAAAAAATGAAGCCATTTTAAGAGGGCTGTTGTTTTCTTTTCTTTTCTTAACATGCACAGAGAAATACTGCCATACCATTTCCAAATGCTTTGAAGTGCTCCATTTTTTCTGCGTTGGTTTCTGCACACCTCTTTCGGCTGGCCAGTTAAGTGGCACTTCCTTCTGAGCACTGTTCAAGGCATGTTTTCAGGTGAAAATAAAGGTACTGTAGATAGGGAGCCAATATGTTCCTTCATTTTAGAAGGCATAGTTGAGTTATATTAACAAGTCATGAAGCCTTTGTAAAAAAAACATCTTAAAGGTATTTTGTTTTCCAGGTTACTTTGTCAGGCCTCTCTAAAGATGGCAAAAATGGTCATTGTGAAAAGAGTGATCATGGGTTTCAGTGTGTGGGCTGTTTCTGGCATCATCAAAAGAAAGTGTGTCTTTCAAATGGAGTCGAGAGTTCACTCTGGTGGACATTCTTATGCACTATATAGGTAACCGTTTTTAGGTTTTAATGTATTGGAATAGCTAGAAGTAAATACCTGAAACTATCAAACTCCAACCCTGGACTCTTGAAGATGATTGTATAACAATGTAGCTTACAAGGGTGACAGTGTGATTGTGAAAACCTTGTGGATCTCACTCCCTTTATCCAGTGTATGGATGTATGAGTAGGAAAATGGGGACAAAAACTAAATGAAAAATAGGGTGGGATGGGAGGAGGGGATGATTTGGGTGTTCCTTTTTACTTTTATTTTTTATTCTTACCCTTTCTGGTATAAGGAAAATGTTCAAAAATAGATTGGGGTGATAAATGCACAGCTATATGATGGTACTGTAAACAGTGGATTGTACACCATGGATGACTGTATGGTATGTGAATATATCTCAATAAAACTGAATTGGAAAAAAATACGATATTGTCAAATCACTTCTAGGTTTTGCTCAACCTCTTTTTAACAGATGTTATGTTTAGGTGGCACAGATGTTCTATGAGGGATGAAGGGAGAGTTGATAACATTCTAGTTCTTTGAGCTTCTTACTCTGATCCAGTGATGAACTGTACTAGAATGGATTGATTGCATCTCCTACAGATAATTTTCCATTTTCAGTTTTTATTTGGTGAAATCAGCTAGCAGTTTACCCTTACATATGCTAGCTAAAGCCCCAAGTATAGCTATTTTTTTTGTTGCCAATGAGCGGCAGATCTATATTATTAAATAATCAAATAAGTAGAATACAGAGTTGGCCCTTTTTAGGGACATTAAATGTTTAACCCCTTCTTCATTGTGTAAAGATGTGGTAGCATAGAATTAAATACATCTACCATATTATTAAACAGCCAATGATAAGTAAAATCTTTAGAGACCACTTAATTCATATTTTTAGAAAGCATATTTTATGTATTTAAAGGGGTGATTTCATTTCTTTTCCATTTTTAGCAGAAAGGCATATCCTTCTTATTGTTTTATTGTCTTCTCTCTGCAAATATAAAACTCATGTGTTCTCATTTGCTAAAGCTGCTGGAATGCAAAATACCAGAAATTAATCAAGTTTTACAATAGAGGTATATTAGTTCACAGATTTACAGTTCCAAGGCCATAAAAGTGTCCAAACTAAGGCATCAGGAGGATACCTTCACTGAAGAAATTCCAGTGGTGTCTGTAACACCTCTGTCAGCTGGGAAGGCACATGGCTGGTGTTTGCAGGTTGCACTGCTTTCAGCTTCTGATTCCAGTGGCTCTCTCTCTCTAACCGTCTGTGGATCCTCTCTTAGCTTCTCTGGAGCAAATTCTGGATTTCCTTTCTTGGCTTCTCTGGGCTCTCTCCTGGTTCTGGTTTCAGTGGCTATCTCCAAAGTGTCTCTGGGTTTTTTCTCTCTAAGCATCTCTGAGCTCTCTTCAAAATGTCTCTGCCTTTTATCTTCTCATAGAGGATGCCAGTAAACTAAGACCCACCCTAAATAGGCAGGGTTTCATCTCCATGGAAATAATCTAATTGAAAGATCCCACCCACAATAGGTCTGCACCACAAGAGTGGATAAAAAGAACAGTCTTTTATGGGGTACATAACAGATTCAAACCAGCACATCATCCACGTATGCTTTGTTTCATTTGGAATTGTAGGGATCCCAGAATTTAAGATTATTCTCAGAATTTTATGAGGTACCTTTTAAAAATGGAGCATTTAAAGTTTTGTCAAGAATGTTCTTTCTTCCTCTTTGTGCCATAATAATATTAAAAAAAAAAAAGTCTAGTTTCGTAATTGTTAAGAATAAGAAGTGAAAGAGGTGGCGGTTTTAAATGGACCCTTGAGAGAACTCTAACTGGATTATTCCTTAAAAACAATCTTCCTAGATGAGTATTTAATGGAGCCTGTCTGTCAGTCCCGGTGCTGGCTCTAAGGCAGTTCCTGAAAGCATTTCACGATCTTTAGAGAAAGGAGGAGAGGTACTGGCTGGCCCCTTGCACCGTGGGAGTTTATTTGAAGGATGGCCACTTTCAATTAGTGAACTTTAAGAATGTTAGAACTAGGGCTGATTTCCCAAATATGCCTGCCAAATAACTCTAGTCTTTAATTTTACTCAGAAGCCAGTTTACTTTTCCTTCAATCCTAGCATCCCATCTTCTCTCCACTACTTCTTGCCATTTTTCATATTTCCCTTTACTTTTTATCCTTCCTGTTACTTTCTTCTTTTTCTCTTTTGTTGTCTCCCTAGTATTTATTTTTGTTTCCTGTTTTATTTATTCTCATTAATTTCCCTTTATTTTGCAGTACAATTATTTTGTATATTTCTTTTATCTTAAAAGCTTGATCCTTTAGAATGCCTATATTCCAGCTTATGATTTTGATGAGAATATTTTGTCATATACGTTTCTCTTTTAATACAGTAATTAAAGGAAATGAAAAGCTTCTTGAAAGGGATGGTGTTTTAGTTTCCTCGTTGCTAAAGCAAATACCATGAATTGGGTTGGCTTATCAATGGGAATTTATTGGCTCATGGTTTTGAGGCTGGAGAAGTCCAAATCAAGGCATCATCAAGACAATGCTTTCTTCCCAAAAGTGGCCTTCTGGGGCTGGCTGCCAGTGATCCTTGGTCCTGGGATCCTCTGTCACATAGCAATGTGCATGGTGGCCTCTGCCTTCTCTTCTGGATTCTGTTGACTTTCAGCTTCCTGCTTCTTGTGGCTTTTTCTCTGTCTGAATTTCATTCTGCTTATACAGGACTCAAGTAATAGGTTTAAGACCCACCCTGATTGAGGCGGGCCATATATAAAGTGAAGTAATCTCATCAAAAGTCCCTACTTAAAATGGGTTCACACCCACAGGAATGGCCTAAGTTTAAGAACATATTTTTTGGGGGGTACATAGCAACAAACAATCACAGATGGGTGTAGAAGAATGAATTTAATTCAGGCAACCTTTGTCTTACAGGGAAACTGAAAATATTGAAGGATATATCTTTCTAGTTCATTGTTCTGATTAATTGTACATGTCCTTATTTAACATGAGCACCCAGAAAATTGTGCATTTTCTGGGAGGTTACCAGGCTAAGGGCTATAGAATAAAACTAGAAAAATATTGTATACATTTCTAATGTAAAATATTATTAGTATACCACTCAGAAATCCTTTGGGTATTGGTGCTGTCTGAATAGAGAGAAGGAGAGAAACTTTTCTATGTCTACAGAAAACCTCAGTTGTGAGTCTATTATGTTTGAGAGAATTTGGATGTGACTAAAAACAAAAGAGTGTTCCACAGTTTGGATTTGCTTTAATATTAACTGTTGGCTAGCTTTTATGTTAAAGATCTTTATTCAAAATTGGCTATCTAACTCTGGTGTTAAGTTCAGAGTAGAGATTTGTTAATATAAGAGAAAATTCCTTTTTGATGAGCCCAATATGATACTGTCATTTTGAAATGTTTTTAAGACCATTTGTTTATATTCTATTGCCACAGTGACATCTGTTGGTGACTATTTTATTCTATTTTTAATGATTTTTGCTTTAAAAGATATTCTCATAGCTGAGGTACAGGAAGTAGCTAAAGGCAGAGTAGTATCTTTATTACTCCTTATAAAATTCTTACTTCTTTCCTAATTTCATGGTTTGACCATTCTCTTGATCTTTCAGTTATTCCTTTATTCACTGCTACAATTATTCAAGAAATGTTTTGAGCACTGACTATGTGGTGGGCACTATTTTATGTGCTTTCACAAATAGTGAAAATAATAGACAAAAATTCCGTATTTCAGTTACTTATTCAGTCATGGAGCTTATAATCCAGTGGAATAAGAGGTAATCGAGAACTAGGGACATAAATGAATTATATAGTATGGTGATGATCCATATTGTGAAGAAAGTAAGGGAAGAAGAATAGGGAAGGTAGGTAGAATGGCCAGGGAGGAGAAAATGGGGAAAGGTGGAGGTGGTTAGAGGGGTTAGGACGTGTGGGGTACGTGAAACAAGGCCTTTTGGGCCATTGTAAAGGCTGTGACTTTAATGAGTGAAATGAAAACTTTCAATACAACTTAAAAGTATGTTATGCAATTTAAATGACAAAAACTGTTTATTTTTCTATAGGTTGGTTATATAAACCAGTTAAAATGCTGTTACGTTGGCGATGTATAAATTATCATTAAGAGTGACTGCCATATCTTGTGTCGATTATCTAGTCTGTGTGCAAGACAGGGAAGAAGCAATGTGACAGTCAGAAGACCTAAATTCTAGGCTTCAGCTTGCACTAACTGCTTGTGTTATGGGCCTCAGGTTTCTCATCTGTAAAATGAGGAGGATGGGCTAGATTAGTGATTTTTAGATTTTGCCCAATGGAATACTGGGGATTCCTGAAGCCCCCTTTATTTTTATGTTTTCAAACTTCTATATTAGCATCACTAGGAAAAAAGTGTCCCCTAGTTAAAAAAAAAAAAAAAAGCCCAACATAAACCTGTACTATGTTATCCCTTAGGTCCTCCAGCATTATGAATTTGCTATCTTATAGAATACCAGATGTCACAACTCTAAAGAGCAAAATCCCTTCACAATCCCAGATTACTAAGCAGCACTTGGGGACAGTGTTTGTTATATCTCATTGAAATCAGAAGGTAATTTGTCAATAGTTAGATAAGGCTTTTGAGATCCTGTCCACTCAGATTGGGATTGGTGAGTTGGCTTCTGTCATAGTACAGACTTCAGCTAAGTGAATTATATAGTAAGTAAAAGTCTTAGCAGCAGGAACTTCCTGGCACAATATAGAAACTAGCAATTGAGAAACATAATTATAGTTGATGTACAAAGAAAGGCATAGGACTATTCTATTTCTAAAAATAACTAATGGCATGATTGCTTGTCATTATAGCTGTTAAATATACTGAAAAGTAGTCATGTTCTTACACTCGGGTAGTATTAAAAGAAAAGCTGGGTATTTTTGGTACTTAAGGTTAAAGGTATATTTAAAAACTTTATTTTCTGATTGAGGAAATAGGAAGATTTGTGCTTTAACATATTGACTCTCTGCTTCCTTTCCAATTCAGAATCTCAATCTGCTGTTTTGGAAACTCCGAAAAAATGTTCAGATGCTGTCCAGCAGGTAAGAAGATCTTATTAGGATGTCTAATCCCCATATCTTAATTGAGTTAAATTTGTGACATATTCTGTGACTTATCTTCCCATCTGCCCAGCTAGCTAGGCAGCCCTTGTTTTCCTAAAGCCTGCAGGGGAATCCAATCAAGCGGAAGGGGATGTTGTCTTCCACTTATACTTTGCAGAGAAAATCAGCCTTGAAGTGGAACTGAGTATAAGCTTTTCAGAAGCTGCATCATTCTATATCCAGCTAAAGAGTTGGGCCCAGACAACAGCTGCCTCCAGCAGGAAATGGTGGCTTCTCCAGGAGATGTCCACACAGGGATGTGCCTGGCTGAATTTAAAAAATCTCTGTCAGAGCCTTTCTAGAATTAAATAAGGTTCCAGGTTGCTATTTGTTGGATGAAACATTAGTTAGTATCTGTTTAACTTTTATGGAACAATGTTTCTGATGCTAAAGAAGACAAGTTTTGTGTATTTTTCTCTTGTACCAAAATGGACTTACTATAAGAAAATGAAAGCAAGGAAGCTAGTAACACTTACATGGAGTAGTAATTGTGGATAGCAGTTGCGCTTTTGGATATAAAACCATTTTTAATGTATTTATAGTTTGGTTCAACTATGTTTTTTAAAACAACTATTATAAGAATCACTGAATGCATTAGAAATCTTGCATGTGGTTTAATAGAAACTGAAAGACTTGTACCTCGGTTCTAGGACCAGGTCTGTTTCTGATTAGTGTGACAACATACTTAGCCTGTCTGGGACATAGTGTTCTTTTTGTGAAATAAAAGAATTAGATAATCTTTGAAAATTTTTCCAAGCATAGAATGACTTCCCTTTTAAAAAAGAGACCATGGGTCCCTCCCTGTTCAAGATGGAGTAGTAAGATGCTTAAGGGCTCCATTCTTCCACAGAAGCTTTGACCAACCAGTAAGAACTGGCAGAGACATCTTTCTCAAGGCTATAGCAAACAGTTAAAGGACTACAGTAAAAGAGTGAGAACTGAATCAAGAAAAAGATTACTTAAAAGCCATAGGTGCCCTAGCTGGACCCTATCCCACCCCTTACGGGCTCAGCGTGGAGCCAGCCCAGGGTCCCAGTGCCAGCCCCTGGTCCCAGTTCCCGAGAGAGCAGGATAACCCTTTTGGGAGTATGTATTTCTGCCCATCTGTCTGGTGGTAGTCTGAGGGACTCCATTCCAGAACTTGTCCCGTGTGTGGAAGGCAGCTCAAGGAACTCTCTTGTAGAATGCTATGGGAAAGTAGTCAAATCGTGCTACTTGGGGCAAGAGATTACCGGCTCTAGGACATACAGTGCAGTGCCTGGGACTGTGAGGAAACTATTTCTCGGGAAGAGAGAGGGGCATTGGGAACTGGGTAAACAGAGAAATTCCTAGGGCCATGCACACATGCCCCAGACAAGATGATTCCATAGAGAGGATCAGGGAGGTCCCTACACTTTGCCTGGAGCTATTCTCATGCACCCCTTCATGGATAAGCCCTCAAGGAGAGCACTTGCACAAGTCCATCTGCAAAGACTAGGAAAGGTGGTTTTTGTTGTTGTTGGTTTTTGTGTTTGTTTGTTTTGTTTTTGTTCGCTCCTAGCAATCAAGGAAAGCTCTGTCTATATGTTAGTTGGATATAGTGTAGGGAACACATGCATCAGACTCTAAATTCCAGCAATAACACATTAAAATATCAAAATGTCCAGGGTTCAACAAAAGGTCTCAAAACATTCAAAGAAACAGAAAGTGATGGCCCAGGCAAAGAAGTTTAAAGCATTAGAAACCATCAATGAGGAAGAACAGAACTGGAACATACTAGACAAAGAATTAAAAAAAAAAAGTTTCTAAATATACTCAAAGAACTAAAGGAAAATACAGATGGAGAACTAAAGGAAACCAGGAACATGATAGATGACACAAAGGGAATATCAGTAGAGAGATGAGAATTATGAAACAGAACCAAAGAAAACTGAAGATCATAGAGACAGAAATTAAAAATTTCCTAGAGAGGCTCAACAGCCAATTGGAGCTGGTAGAAGAAAGATGCAGAGAATCTGAAGATAAGACATTCAGTCTTAGGAGCAGAAAGAAGAAAATGAGGAAAAGTGAACAGCTTGAGGAACCTGTGGGGCACCATTATGTTTACCAATATATGTGTTGTGGAAGTATCAGAAGGAACGAAAAGGGAGAAAGGGACAGAGACAATAAAAAAAAATAAATAATGGCTGACAACTTCTGAAATTTAGCAGAAGATAGGAATATACACATCTAAGATGCTCAACAAATTCCAAAAAGGATAAATCCAAATAGACCCATACCATGGCATGTTCTAATCAAAATGGAGAATGCCAAAGGTAAAGAGAAAATTCTGAAAGCTGAATGAGAGAAGCAACATATCACATACAAGGGAGCTTCAATGAAATTAAGTTCCGATTTCTCATTGGAAACCCAGAAGGCAGTGGGATGATATATGTAAAGTGCTGACAGCAAAAGAACTGCCAACCAAGAATTCTATATCCAGCAAAACTGTCTTTTGAAATTGAAAGAGTAAGACATTCTCAGATAAACAAAAGCTGAGAGAGTTTGTCGCCACTAGACCAGCCCTACAAGAGATCCTAAAGCAAGTTCTGCAGGTTGAAAGGAAAGGACAGTATACGCTAGACTGAAGCTTCATGAGGAAATAAAGATCTCTGGTGAAGGTAATGACAGGAGTAAATATAAATGTCAGAACTATTGTATTTTTGGTTTGTGTCTTCACTTTTTACTTCCCACAGGATCTAAAAGGCAAATGCATAAAATCTAATGATAAACCAGTGTTCTTGACTCATAAGTTATGAACATGTGATTTGTGACAAGAACTACATAAAAGTGGGAAGTAGGGGCATAGGAACATAGCTTGTGTATATTATTGAAGTTAGGTTGGTATCACAGCAAATAAGATTATAATAGACTTAGGATGTTAAATTTAAGTAGCATGGCTAACAAAGAAAATATTGAAGAATATGCAGACTCATAGAGACTAATTAATTAGAGTACTGGTTGCCAGGGGTGGTGGCAGGGGTGATGGGGAGTTGATGCATCATGAGTGTAGGGATTCTGTTTGGGGAGATGGGAATGTTTTTGTAATGCAAGATGGTGAGGGTACCACAATATTGTGAAAGTGTTTAATCCCATTGAATGTTATACTTGGGAGTGGGTGAGATAGGAAAGTTTACATTGTATCCATGTTCCCACATTACAAAAAAGAGAGAGAGCAACTATGGCATCATTGACAATTTAATGAAATACCTAATTCTGGATGGAATCTAGCAATGGAAGAGAAAAGGCTCTAAGGAATATTATTAGGACATCTGAAAAAATTGGAATAAAAACTGTAAACTTTTATATCAATGTTAGATTTCTTGAACTTGATAACTGCACTTAAGTTAGTTATATAAGTGAGTACCCGTGTTCTTAGGAAATGTACATGACAGTTCTAAATGTTGAAGGAGCATGAAGTATGCAACCTACACTGAAGTATTCAGAAAATTTATTGATAGCTGATAGAAAGATGGATAGAACAATATGGCAAATGTGGCAAAAGATTAAAATTTGTGATCTGTGTATCTGGGGTGGCAAGTGTATGTTAGTCTTCTCTCTATGGGGTTTGTATTATTTTTGTAGCTACTGTAATTTGGAAGTATTTCAAAATAAAAAAAAAAAAAAAAAAAAGGAAAGACAAAGAACCACATCATTTATGGAAGTTGTGCTCCCCCTGGAGGTGAAATATAGGTATAATATTGATAGAGTGATTTTATGGTTGGTTCATCAGTACTTTTCAAAAGTACAGGTATGGCTATTATTGTAAAAGTAAAGCTACCATTATGGATAGTGTCATTAAAAAAAACACAAAAACAACCACCTAAATTTTCCCACCTTCTTTTTATGAGAGCAGAGACCTTCCACAAGCTAGGAGCAGTTAGAGAAGTATGGTGGACTCAGCTGATAGTTACTTAATTAACCATGTAATGATTAGCCAATAGTGAATAAGATAAAGATAAAAAGGGATATAAAAGAAATAGCAATAATTAAGAAAATTTTTGCCTCAAAATATCCTATCATTTATAGGTTTCTTTTTTTTTTTTTAAGTATGGTTAAATTGTGATCTGAAATATTATTGTACAAGATATTTCTTAATCTTTATATCCAGGACATGTATGACTGAATTTTTTGGTACATATGATAATGCCAAAGAGAACCTGGATAAGAAGTATTCCATAATATCAACAATGATAAAATATGTCCAACATTGTCTATATTTTAAGATTCTAGCTGCAATATTTAAAGATATATGTTCATGTGTGAAAAATTATAGAGTAATTTTTTATTTTCCTCAAGACCTATGAACCATGGTAAAAGACACTGCAATAATCAGAAAACCTGATAAAAGAAACCGGGTGATTTAAAAACACCTGGTCTAACAGCTTGAACACTCAAGGGTGAGACAGATTGATTTAAATTTCACATCTTCTCCTTTCCTTGTTGGTAGTGAAGTGTCCAGGAGCCAGGAAATAAAATAAATTGATAATTGAAAAGTAACAATATTCAGAAGTAATTGAGGTTATGCACTCAAAAAAGGCATCACTTAGTTTTGAAACCTTTGACTTGGTTGTCATAAATTTATTTTATGGGCTCATTTTCTTCCTAGATGGTACATGTATGTTTCATGAGAGCCTAAAGTAACTGGCCCTAAAGGGGGGATGCAGGCTTCATTATCAATCTACTGTGCACCTATTCTTTTACTGTATTATCTTACGTGATCCTTACACTACTCCTTTAAAGTAACCGTTATAATTCACTTTTAAAGAAAATGATGTTCATAGAGTTCAGTAACTTGACTTAAGTCACAAAATTGATAAAGATTAGAGCCAAGATTTGTTTGTTTTTATAGCTCATGTTCTTTCAACTATGATAAAAATTATACTTTTATGTGGGTAATCACCCTTTGGCTATATAATACTTTCTCATGCCAAAACCATCACATGCATTGAGATGAGAAGTTCATTTTAAGGTATTCTATTATAGTTAAACTATACGATTTATTAGATTTAGTTATCAAGATACATTTTAAAGGTGTAGAGATGTCATTTGATAATCCAAAAAAAAAAAAAAGGCTGATTAATTCACCTATACATTTTGAAGTTTTACTACAACTTTGGTGTGTTTAATGTGTCAATTTTACTTATGTTAGTGCATCACTATTTTTTTAAAGTACAATTTTATTTTTTCATTTAAAGCACCTTGCTTTCTTCTTCTTAGTCACTAGATGGCAGTTCTGTATCTCTGTATATTACTACTGCAGAAGGAAATTGGAGGTTTTAAGCCACAGTCTGCTCTGTATAAATCATGAGCATAAAAGGTTTTCTGGTCCACTACAGGCTACCTGCATTATTTGTTGTCGTAATGCGAGATCTCCAGGATTGCTTAGTCAGAGTCGTGAAGCAGAATTGGAAAGCATCCTGTAAGCTTTTCTTCAGATGTGAATTCAGACACCTGTTCTCTCAATCTGAGTGCACTGGAATTTACTGAATGAGTTTTGACTTCTACTCTTTCCCTGTAGTTAATAATTCTGAGAGCTCAATATCCCTAGAAAAAACACATGACTCATAAAGCCTTTTCTCAACTAAGAGGAATTGAAGGCTCTGCTGTTGCCAGAGAGTCTGATGCCTAAAACAAATACAGCTGGCACTGATGTGGAAAGAAAGGATAACAGCAGCTCCTTGAATGCTTTTATTGATGGCCCTACGGAATTAGGAAGTTTTAAAATAAAACCACATTCTTAAGACCCACTTATTTTAATTTCAAGTAATATGCTCTGAAAATCTTCTATGTCTAAAGAATTATTTCATAAAACTGGGAAAGGGCTGTTTTTCAATTCTGTTTATTATCCTTTGGTGTTTGAAATGCTATTTAAACTAAGTCATTTTACACTTCATAGAATATAAATAGCAAATATCAATTATTGTTTTGAAAGAGTTTACTCCTAAGTTAAAGATTAATATATGGTAGCATGATTTACCTGGTTACCCCTCAATTTTTAACTTATCTTTTGCCTTTGAAGTTATATATAAAATTTGTGTTTAAAGAGTAAAAGAAGTATTGGTGAGGTCAAAAGAAAGGTGTGGGGTGAAAGTAATTCTGAAGAAATAATGATGAATATACATAAAAACAAGAAGCAGTTTGAATTGGGTTGGAATGTATTGGGCATGTTGAAGGATTGGGAAACATTTATTTAATTTGTGCTCCCTCTAAACTCTAAGGCAAAATATAATATGAAGTTAATTTACAAAGGTAATTTACAAACGTAATTGTAAGGCAACAAAAGAACAATCAACAAGACAAGTAAACTAAAATGTAAGCCAAATTGGACTTAGAGAGGGAGAAAACTGGACTTAGAAAGGGAGCCTGGGGAGGGGCAAGGTGAGAGATGTTGGGAAGGGAAGAGGAGCATGGACAGCCTTGTAGAAGCACCAGCTTTGAAAGATGGATAACATATCGCCACGGTGTTAATCATAGTATGTTAAGGGGAAGAAAGGATTTTTCTGGAAAGAACACTTTTATGTTATGGAAGCCCCAGGTGGGTTAGAGAAAAATTTAGACATTTTAGTTTTAGAAACAAAGAAAAAAGAACAACTATTTCATGAGTTTTAAGAATGAAAACCAGGTACTGTTTGGCAACAATTAGAATTTGAGATGAGAACGTGGAGGATGAATTAGATATAACGTATTTTTTTGTTTCTCTATAGGGTGGTTAGAGGTGAATGAAATGAAATTATGTCTTTGTTTTATTGAGTTTTAAGATGGTGTAAAACTAGTTTGTGCTATGCAATATTGTAAATGATCTGTGGAGAAAGGCAGTCAGTTCAAGCAGCTGATCTAAAGAGATAACTGAACAGGTAAAAGTTTTTTCATAAATTATCTCTTATAAAAGATGCTTATACTTTATCAAACATTCATTGACCTACTGACATACTCTGCCAACTATTTTTGGTAGGTATTGAAGGAAATACAAAGAATTCTAAGATGAGGTCCTGTGCATATGGAAGCAGAAGTCAAGTTAGACAAATATCTCTCTTTTGTGTATGTGAAATGATTTTCAAGATGTAATATAATTCTGCCAAGATATTTAGTATATGCTGTAAGTAATGTAGAAATTCAAAAAAGGAAAGATTGTTGGGAAACTGTAATTAAGGTCAGTGTCTTAGAAAAGGTGAAACCTTAGATCAAGTCCTCAAAGTGATAATTTTTGGACAGATTGCAAGAAGAAAAGTAATATTTTAGACTAGAGAAGAGAGTAAAGATTCAGAAGTGGAAGTGAAGAGCATGGCATGTTGGGCAGCAGGAGTAGGGGAGGGGCACTCAGTAGTCCCAGCGGCGTGAGAGGCTTCTCGGTTTATTCCACCTTCTAGACCTCTTCTGCATCCAGACCGCCAGTGCCTTAGTTTAGAGCCTCGTCTTATCTGGATTACTGCAGTAGTCTCCTAACAGATCTCTGTACTTCCAGTCTTAATGCCTTCTAATCTCTCCTCCACAATGCCTCCAGGGTTGTCTTTCTAAAAGCCAAATTTGCTTATGTCTAGTATCTGCTTAGACTTATTCAATTACTACTCATGACTTTTGAGAAAGTAAAATTCAGCCTCCTGAGTTTGACACATGAGACTTTTCCTTGTCTTCCAGTTTCTTCAGCCTTTAAATCCACTACTTCCTATGTGTTTGGTTTGTTCCACCTTTAAAGATACTCTGGTTTTCGGCAAGCTTTAACATCCTTCGTATCTGTTTTTACATATGTATTTCTTATGAATCCCTACTCTCCCTTTTTTTATTCATCTACTTAATTATTTCTCAATTTAAACTCATGTTAAGCTTTACTTCCTCTTAGACCTTCTCTGAGAGCCCTCAATCTAGAAACTCCCTTTATTGCTCCTACTCTGTGACCCCCTCTATTAATCATACTTTTCTTTAATTGTTGAATTATGTATGTATCACATACATAATTATGTATGTATGTATCACATACATAATTATATATGTATGTATGTATGTATGTAATTACATACATAATTATGTATGTATGTATGTATGTATGTATCACAGACAATTGAGCTCCTTTGTTAAGGCTATGCTTGTTTTCTTTGTCTCTCTAGTATCTCTAGTATCTTAGAAAATGTTTGATGAAATGAATAAATGTGTGGGAGAGAACACTGATTAGAGCAGAGGGTGCTTATTTGTTGCTTATTTTCCTCATCTGTAAAATGGAGATAGAAATAATTTCTATTTCATAGAGTTTTTGTGAGTTTTAATGTCCTAGGTAAGACATTCACCATTTACCATCTATTCTAATAGTCTCTTTTATCAACTCAAACTTGAAATTGATTGTACTTTATTTTTGTGCATCATCCTATCAGTTTAGAGTCTGATTTTCTTTTATGTAGATGTAGCCTATTGGAAATCTGGATTGTCATTGGTTTGTTCCAAAGCTTTAGAATATTTTAGAATTTAAAACATGGGCAAATAGAGAATTTGTATCTTTCTGTGAAGAATAGAATTCCCATTTTACAGATGTATAGAGTTATTCTACCTTGTCAGCAATGAGGTCTTAGAATTTAGGAGAACTTGAAAATTGGAGTATGGTAGAAATTAATTTATCTACCTTATATTAAAATATACAAAATACATATTTATAATATTAACTTAGCACTGAGCAGTTTTTAAATTCTAGGCTCTGAAAGTATTCTGCTTACATAATAAACATAAAGTTTCAAAGATGAGCAAATTCACTTCTCAGCAAAATCGTTACCTTAGTGTCTTGGCCTTCTTTCTGACAATAGTGACCTTAATGTTAGTAATGTTTTATTATTTCTGGGAATCAGATAATCCTGTATTTGGGAAAATATTTTTGGTGAGCATTTTATTTTTTAATGGTCACTTGTATTTTGTGAGATGTAAGAGTTTAAACAATTTATAAGAACTAACCATCAACACCCATGTGTAAAATTATACAGGAATGGAAGAATTTTGGCTGACTTATTGTATAAAATTTATCAGCCAAAGCAGTTGGTTGGCTCTTTAACCACTTAAAATGAGTTAGAGTTTTGAAACAATATTTATAAATACAAATAATCTCAAAAATTGATAACAGATAAAGTTTATTACTTATTGTGTAGGCTCATTAAAAATAGATTTGATTTTTAGCCTTCCTGTATTTATATTTAGAAGTATTCATCCATTATATAGATTCTAGACAAAATTGTAAAGATCTTTTTTTCCTCCTTTAAAAATTTTTATTTGTTTTAATTTTTAATGGTAAGAACTATTAGTATTGGGTGGACAAAATTACTGAAAATACTGAAAGTCTTTTTGAAAGTGTAAAAGTCTAAAGATAATGAAAATTTCATTTCTCCAATGTCAAGTTCTTTGAGAATCTGAGAGGCCTCTAGTTGTACCCTGAAGGGATGGAATATTAATTACCAGGAATGGAAAACATACAAGGGAACTGGTTTTGTTAGTGAGTGGGCCCCTGCAGATCTTTACTTTATTTGGGTTCTTTGAGAGCAAGTCATTTGCTTAAATGGTCAAGGAATAGACAACACTTTTTTTTCTTGATAATAACTAATATTTAGTATGAATTCTCTTTATTAATCCTTGAAAATAGTAAAAAATATAACCCATATAGCAATCAACTCTTAATGTTTCTTACTGACAAGAAACTCTTTTGATGACTTTAAAGAAAAAGTGCTAACTTTGTGAACTGGTGCTCTATGAGAGCCAGCTTCTCCTTGGCTGATAACCCTGGATAAGAAAGACCAAATAAAATTCTTTGTAGACTCTAAACTAAATACAGAACCAAAAATCCCACATACATTTGTCTACTTTGTGATAGTGGATGGTGGGCCTTACTTTACAGACTAGTCCATCTGTATTAGATATGTAATTCAATAAAAAAAGTCATTTAGTGTTTCTTTGCTTTAGTGCCTTAATATTTATCAATTAATTTGATTTTGTCAGAGTCTATACCACTAATGTTAAAGCATTGCCAGATATCTTCCCAAGAGATGCACTGAGTTTTTTGGATCTTGTTTTGCTTCAAGTATCACTCTGTTATCTCTATTGATTTTTATTTTATGTCTCTTTTTTTGATTCTTATTGATGGGAAGAAGATTGTGACTAAAGACAAATGTCTAAAATTGTACCATTGATTTGACGTTTATTGTCATGTATAATTAGACATGTATATATTGTATGTATTATATATATTTTGTAATGTGTATATTATACAAATTATATATACATTCACACATTTTATGCAGGAATATTTCTTCTGACTTCCTGCTCCATTCCTACTAGATTATAAGCTATTCCGAATGGAAATTGAATTCCTTTGTATCTGTAATAGCATGTACAACAATGCCTCCCTTCCATATAACAGGTACTTAGATATTTTTAGGTTAAGTTCGACACAGTATGAGAAAAGACAACCATGGGAAAAGTGTTATCTAGCAGTCGACTTCTCTAGATCAGTGATACTCCAAGTGTGTTCTGTTGCCCAGCTGTATGTTTGCACACCATGAAGAGATAAGTACAGTATTTATTAGTAAGCATTTAGACAGTTTTGTAGCAAATTGACATTGCTGCAAATTTTCAGTGCATAATCATTTTTCTAGTGATTCATTTTCATTGTATTTTAAAGCAGTATCTGTCTGACAGTATGGTGGAGATAAATAATCCTTCACTGGTTAGAAAATACTAGTCTAGGTCAGTGCTTCTTCAGCTTCGGTTTTCCAGCAGATCACTCTGGGATTTTATTGAAATGCAGACTGTGATTTAGGCAGTGTGAAGTGGAGCCTAAGAGTCTGCATTTCTACCAGTGCAGATGCCCATGCTGCTGGATCTTGGATCACATGTTGATTAGCAAGAGTCTAGATTTATTTATTGGTCTTGAACATGGAGGTTCTGTAGAACACATTTGTAATTCTTGTATATGTGATCATCATGTTGTTTAGCCTCCTGTGATATTGTTTATACTCCCTTCTCTCCCCATGGAAGTACTCATCACTGGACATGATGGGGATTGGGCTGGTAGAATTTCCGCCTGATTTATCTAATTCTTAGGTTACACAGATATCAAAGATATATTGGATACTATCAGCAGTACAGTCTTTCAGTGCAGCATTAGAGTGCTGGGACTAGAATTTTATTTAGGAGAGAGAAACTAATCCAAGGCTAGATAATAAGTAGTTCATTTAAAATAAATATTTGGTGTGGCATGTTGCTGCAAGGCTGCACTGAGATCACCAGAGAGGGAATGGTTCTTTTCTTTTGTGTGGCCATGTTCTCATTTTACCCATCCATAGCAGCTTTCAGGAGAAATACAAAGATGCAGCTTCTGCATTTTTGTTTGAAATGATACTCTCTGTTTAACTTACCCAAAAGGTAGAAGTTTGGCAGTGTTAATCAGGCAGAAAACAACTATTCAGATATATAGATCATTCTTGGTGCTTTTAGACATTTTAAATAGGGAAAAACTTAAGATTCTTTGTTCATTCATTCAATTATTAAATATTTATAGAAAGTATAAAATGGAAAAGCCCTCACTTGCCTTCCAGTGAAGGGGTGATGGGCAGTCTTCCCTCACTGTTTAGCAGGGTGTGGAAGTCCAGGCTCCCCACTCATCCTCTGTCCATACCTTGGGGTTGCTGGGGAAGTGAGTAGAGATAAATTGCCAGGGGCACTCAGAGCAGGGGAAGGTGAACCTCTTTGTTAGGCCTACAATAGAAAACTGGCCATGGACTTCAAGCTAGCTAATCCCTGATTTGTTGATTAATTCATTCACTGAAGACCCCACAAAGTTTTACTCACAGCTTTTAGTCCCAGAGACTCTAAAACAAAAAGAGTTCAGTCATCACTTTCAAGGAACTCGGTCTAGTGAGATATACAACCATATAAAACAGATGATTCTAATGCTAGGAAGTATATGAAGTGAAAGTGTTATATTCATAGGGTGTTATAAAAATACAGAGGAAAGATACATAATCCAACCTAGAGCCGTTCTGGGGAGGTTTGCCCTAAAAGCTAAGTTTTTGAAGAGGAGGAGGAGGAGAATAACAAATAATGATAATACTTAATTCCTTTTGAACACATCATATGCCAGCAACCATTCTAAGTGCTTTATGTGTGCTAACTATATCTACCTCTCTTAATCTGATGAGCTGGAAACACAGAGACCTTAATTAACCTGCCTAAGGTCACACTGTTAGTAAGTGGAAGAATAAGGATTCAGACACAGGCAGTCTGTCTCCAGAACCCGTATTTTGAGTCACTTATGGACAGGTGGCAGAGTACAGGCCTAGGGCATAGCCTATAGATGGTATTTTAAGTGAGAAAATGGAGTAAAATCACTCATGGTTATTGTATACATTGAGAAGAACTGTAGGCTAAGTACAGAACTCAGGTAAACATCATATTTCAGGAAGGGAAATACATGAAGAATACAGAGAGAGAATAGTTTTGAGAACTGTGAGAACTGACAGGAGAGCCAGTAATTAGCTCAGAATGGGTGGAGACCATTTCAGTAGAAAGTGAATGACAACAAAGGCAGTGGAGACTTTCTATAGGTAAATACTAAAACTTGTCAGTTGGATTTGTCAGTTAGGAAGCCACTGATAATTTTAATGACAGCAGTTTCAATAGACTAATGGGATAAGCTCCAGATGGTCATAAATTGAAAAATGAGTGGGGAGAAGAAATGAAGCAAATGAATTTGGTAACTTCACTGGGAAAATGCAATGAGAAGTAGAGAAGATGAGAAGACAGTATCAATATAGGGATTTCTATGATGGGAGAAAGAGACTTAGGGAAAAAGAAGATTTTAATAGAGCATGAAAGAGAGGGAGTATTAATAGTATGGAGTCTTCAAGGAGATGGTTAAGTATCAGGCTGTATGTAATAATGGTAAGAGCTTAGGCTCTGGGGTCCAATCCCTGACCACTTTATTCTGTCTCCACCATTTATTGGATAGGTTACTGCCCCTCTCTGAGCTATGGTTTCCTCATCTGTAAAATAAGAATTGTAAAAGTACCTAATTCAGAATTGTGAGGATTACATGAATAATTACATAATATCCTTAGTGCGGTTTCTTGAAGGTGATAAGTATTGAATACATGTTAGCTCTATATTAGCAATGATACTATTATTACATTAATGTTGAAAGTATGAGAGCTGGGATGGAGGGGTTGATTTTGAACCTGTGAAGAGATATTTCATCTTCTGAGACTTGAGGAAAGAAATGAGAACTGGTAAGAGATATTGATAAGTTTATAGGTGGGGGTGGAAGTTACAGAGTCATAGTAAGTGGTATAGATTTTCTTGAGGAAATGGAGGGCAAACGGTTTGTAGTTTTTTTTTGAAGTTAATTTACAAGCACTCTATATCTTCCAAATATACAATCCCCCTTTCTTCCAACCTCCTTTCCCTGGTAACCTTTAATCTACTTTCTGACTCTGCAAGCTTGTCATTTCTAGTCATCCTTTGTAAGTGCCATCTTACAATATTTTATGTGACTTACTTATTTCCCTGAGCATAATGTTTCCAAGGTTCTTCCATGTTGCAGTATATCTCAGAACTTCATTCTTTCTTATTGCCAAATAATATTTCATTGTGTGCATTTTATTTGTCCATTCATTTGTTGATGAACACTTTGTTGTTTCCATCTTTTAACTATTTTGAATAATGCTTGTATAAACATTGGTGTACAAGTATTTGAGAGCCTGTTTTCACTTTCTTTGGGTATATACCTAGAATTGGAATGGCCCCGTCGTATGGTAACACATAAATTCCAATTTCTCAGCCTGCACTCCAACACTTGTTATTTTCCCTTTTCTTTTTTTAATAATTGCCATCCTTGCTGGTGTGAAGTGGTATCTCATTGTGGTTCTGATTTGCATTTCCGTAATGGCTAATGATGTTGAGTATCTTTTCATATGCTAATTATCCATTTCTATATCTTCTTTGTAAAATGGGTATCCAAATCCTTTGCCCATTTTTTAATTGGGTTGCTTGTCTTTTTGTTGTTGCCTTGTAAAAGTTCTTTATATATATTCTAGATATTAAGCCCTTATCTGATAATATAGTTTGCAACTATTTTATCTCATTCTGTAGGTGGTCTTTTCATTTTCTTAATAATGTCCCTCAATGTACAAAAGTTTTTTTAAATTTGATGAAGTTGAGTTTATCTATTTCTTTGGTGTCTTGTGCTTTCGATGTCATATCTAAGAATCCATTACCAAATCCCAGGTCATGAAGGTCTGCCACTATTCTATCTTCTAAGAGTTTTATAGTTTTAATTCTTATATTTAGAGTTAATTTTTGTATGTGGTGTGAGCATGGGTCTTACTCCATTCTTTTGCTTGTGGATATCCAATTTGCCCAACACTATTTGATGAGAAGACTAGTCTTTCCCCATTGTGTGTACTTAGTATCCTTGTTAAAAATCAATTGGCCATAAATGTATGGGTCATTTATTGGCTCTAGCAGTTTTCTTGTGGATTCCTTTGGATTTGTTTTATACAAGTTCATATTGTCTGCAAATAGAGATAGTTTTACTTCTTCCTTTCCAATGTGGATACCTTTTATTTCTTTTTCTTGCCTAATTACTCTGGCAAATGTATTTTGACTATAAGCTTTAGAAGAGAATTTTGGTGAAGTTACTGACTGGAACGAGAGAAATAATGTATTGATGGAGAGCACTGCAGGTGTAGTTAAGGCTTGAGATTGGCTTAATTGTTCTGCTTTCCTGGAATGGAAAAGGTGGATTTTAGTATTGATTTAGGCCTGGGGTTTTATGGCGCAATTAAAGGTAGAGTCATGAGGGTAGTAAAATTTTTAGCAAGTTGTCTTTGTTCTCTTTACAGTGGGAATAATGTGAGGAGCAGGTAGTTTCTCAACCAATTTTTCTTCCCTGTTCTATATCTATAAAAGTTCTCTATAAGAAAATTTTCTCTGTCAATCTATTATATTTACAATCTGTTTATTATCATTGTTATAAATTCTTTGAGTCTGCCACTTTCCTGATACCCCAGTGCTAGCCATTGCCATATTCTATTATATGACGGTTTCTGAATTTAGTTTTGTTATCCCTATTTCCTTTACCACCTTTTAGTTGCAGTTATTATATCTTACATTTGAAAACTGAGTATTGGTTTCTTAATTTGTTAAAATTTTATTACCTAAGTGTCCTCAATTATCACATTGTTTTAAAAATGGAGAAGCCTACATAACAGAGCACTGTATACTAAAAACTAATAATATCACTTACAAAATTAGATCCAAACCCAAATCCCTCCCCACTTCAACATGAAACATTTGTTACTTTCCATCATAATTTAGATTTTTAATGCAATTTTATTGAGATATATTCACACACCATACAAACCATCCAAAGTATAAATCAGTGGCACACAGTATCATCACATGGTGGTGCATAGATCCCCATGATCAATTTTAGAACATTTTCATTACTCCAGAAAAGAAATGAAAATAAAAATGAAAACCCAAATCCTCCCATACCCTTTATGTCCCCCCATACTGACCCATAGTATTGATGTGGTACATTGTTACTGTTGATGAAAGGATATTAAAATGTAGCTCTTAACTATAATCATAGGTACGTTTTCCTGATATACCCCTCTATTATTAACTCCTTGTAATAGTGTCATACATTTGTTCTAGTTCATAAAAGAACTTTTTTACAGTTGATCACAGTCATTGTCCATCAACAGTTCACTGTTTTATACATTCCCATGTTTTAACCTCCAGCTTTCCTTCTGGTGACATACATGACTCTAAACTTCCCCTTTCAACCACATTCACACACCATTCAGTACTGTTAAATATTCTCACAAAAATGTGCTATCATCATCTCTGCCCATTTCTAAATGTTTTAAGTTCAACCTCATTAAACATTCTGCACATATTAAGCAACCATTTCTCATTCTTTAGCCTTATTCTATATCCTGGTAACCTGTAGTCTACATTTTATGTCTATGAGTTTACATGTTATAATTAGTTCACATCAGTGAGATCATACAATATTTGTCTTTTTGTGACTGACTTATTTCACTTAACATAATGTCCTCAAGGTTCCTCCATGTTGTCACGTGCTTTAAGACTTAATTCCTTCTTATTGCTTAATAATACTCCATTGTATGTATACAGGACATTTTGTTTATCCATTCTTCTGTTGATGGACACTTGGATTGTGTCCATCTTTTGGCAATTGTGAAAACTGCTATGAATCTCGGTGTGCAAATGTCTGTTCGTGTCCCTGCTTTCCGATCTTCTGGGTATATCCTGAGTAGTGGGATTGCCAGGTTGTAAGGCAACTCTATACTTAGTTTCGTGAGGAAAACCATCCTTCATAGCAGCTGTACCATTTTACATTCCCACCAGCAGTGAATAAGTGTTCCAATTTCTCCACATCCACTCCAACACTTGTAGTTTCCAGTTTGTTTAATAGTGGCCATTCTAGTAGGTGTGAGATGGTATCTCATTGTGGTTTTGATTTGCATTTCCCTAATAGCTAGTGAAACTGAGCATCTTTTCTTGTGCTTTTTAGCCATCTAAATTTCCTCTTTGGAAAAACGTCTCTTCAGGTCCCCTGCCCATTTTTTAATTGGGTTGCTTCTCTTTTTATTGTTGAGTTGTAGGATTTTGTTATATATTCTAGATATAAAACTCTTGTCAGATATGTGATTTCTAAATATTTCCTCCCATTGAGTCAGTTGCTTTTCCACCCTTTTGACAAAGTCCTTGGTAATATGAAAGTATTCGATTTTGAAGAGTTCCCATTTATCTATTTTTTATTTCATTGCTTGTGCTTTGGGTATAAAGTTTAAGCAGCTATTGCCTATCACTAGATCTTGATGTTTCCCTACGTTTTCTTCTAGGAGTTTTATGATACTGCTTCTTATATTTAGGTCTTTGATTCATTTTGAGTTAAATTTTTTATAGGGTGTGAGATAGGGGTTCTCTTGACACATCATTGTTTAATTTGGGCAGGGTCAGTTTATTAGTGATTTTTGGATGTTTTAAATCACACAATATAAATCCAATGCATGGTAAAATTTTTAATCTTATAGAAGTTTCAGGATTCCTGAAGTCAGGGAAGGTGATGGTTGAGAAATTTGAGTCACATGAAATTTATTGATTGTGAGCACCTGGAAGAGTTAGTTAATTTGGAAAGGATGATGATGTGACAGATATGTTGAAATGATTAATCTTCATGTTGGGATTGTGAGATACCATTGAGAAAATAGATGAAGTTCTAAAATATTACAAAAAGTTACTGTTTTTTCATAAATGATGTCATATATCATAGCATCACATAATTTTGTCCGAAAAATTACACTGAAAAAATTAATGCTTGCTTTCTTTTAATTCTAAGGATTTGTGTGTGCTTGCCATTAAGATAAAAAATTTTTAGAAATAAGTGACCTACATGTAGTTTTAATTTTTAATTTCATCTTTTAGGAAAAAAGGAAAAGTTTTACACAATTTGTTCTGAAATATTGCTACCTGGCTATATTAGTCATGCTTTATTGCGGGAAAGAGATACCACCCTAGGTATATTTAACAGAAAGGTTTCTTACTTGGAATTTGATGTTTACATATTGTTGAAAAGGCTGCAAAATCCATTTCTAGGCTGAAACTCTTCAAAGGAAACATACAATTCATCTAGCAGGGGAATAAAACTTTTGAGGCCACCATTGGATTTTGATTCCTGATCCAAGAAGCTACTGCCATCAAAAATGTATCCCATACCCAAGAAAATATGTTCCATAGATTGGAAAGTCAGATTAAGAAGCCACTGCTGCTGCTTCCACCACTGCTTCCTGACTCTCAGAAGTTGAGAGTGGATATTGGAATGCTGTTCCATGAAAACGTCAAGTTCTCAGATGTTGATTGCTAACAGGCCATCAAGACATGCAGGAGTATAGGCCCCACTTTCTAAATCTCTCTGTGACTGCTTCTAATTGGATAAAGGTCCTAATTTGCATCAAGAACCCTAGCTGCTATGGGGTATGGGAATGTAGTTTCTCACCCCAGTTCTGTAAATAAAAGGAGAGGGATGGAGGTTGGGAGAGTGATCCAAAGTAACTACCAAATTGTTTTAAGAGGATTTCACTTAAGAAGCCTTCTTTTTTGGTGGACCAATTATCTTGTGCAGTGAGATCCTCTTTTATCTTTTCTGAGTGGCTTTGTGAATTAGAGATACTAAATATCCTGGTTATCTTCCCAGTCACTTATACTTTTACCTTCATTACCATTGGCTTTGGGAGCTGAGATTCACTAATTGGCTAGGAAACAGGGGAACATAAATCCACATAGAAAGAGGTATAGTAATTGCTATTGTGCTAGGCTGTCAGGATTTTTTTTCTAAATGTCCTTTAAATGTTATTCTTCTTTCTTTATATATTTGAATCTATGATTAAAAAAGAGCTGGCCTAGGTAATAAAACATTTAAGAACTGAGATTTGGAAAACTCCTCCAGAGTCTTAATCTTGCATGTTGTTCATTATATTGTTTTTATAAGATCATCATTAATGGGAAAATGAGAAACTTATTTATGTATCAGGATAACTCAACACATAATAAAATGACAAAATGTCACTTTTAAGAGTATGTTGGAAAAATGAAAATAATTTATACATTTTACTAATCCAGTATAATGAAGAAATATTGAATAGTTGTACTTTTTTTAGGATGAACTTGGGAGTTAATTTTTTGGCTTCTAGTTTCTTCTTGACTTACTACCATCACAACTGAAGTCTGTAGTTAAGTATAGTGGCCAAACATGATATTAGAAATTGTTTATTAAAAATATTTCTTTTACTATGGACTACTTAGAAAATACATGACATAATTTTCCAAATAGTACATTGTCTTTAGTCTTTTGGGTAGACATTGGTGAAAAATAGTGACTTAAGGTATTTAAATAAATAAATATATACTTATATTTATATATAAATATAAAGTACCTCTCAAAATCTTGCCTAGCAATTTAAAGTGTATTAGGTTCCATTATTAGTTACAAAGTAAATGATTTTCCCTTTTCAGTTTTCTTTCACAATAAAAGCTGCTTCATATTTTTTATATTAGACAGGAAAAATAAGAAAAAAAATACCTTGCACAGGGTCTTTGTCTCTGAAGTTACAAGTTCTCTTCAGCTCAGCCCTCAAGAAGCTTTATAATTAACCTTTAGTAAATTAAATGTAGCAAATGATATAGTTTCCAGAGAAGGAGCAGGGATTAGGGTCAAGTCTACTAAGCTTATATCTACTAGCCCCTGACTCCTCTGCTCTGTAAAACAAAACAAACAAAATACCAGCTCTGAGGATTTTTATCAACTGTATCCAAGGCATCAAAAATGTTACAGTTTAGTAAACGCCCATTTTTGCCTTGTCCACTTGAAGTTTTGGTACTGCACATGGGTTGGATGTTTGTTTGGGACTGAATAAAGACTAAAGAAAACATTTGTTTACAAAACTTTTGGAGACATTTCTTGGATCCAGATTTTAACCTTGCACAAGTAGGATAAGAATTTAGTTTCATATTTACTGTGATCTGTGTATTACCTCTTAACTGTTCTTCCACAATGTGTAAAAAGCTGGTCTGGAGTGTCATCTTCAGGCTCCTGTATGTGGAAAATAGCAGATATCTGTACTCTGGGGCTATTGCTTTCTACAGTAGCTTCTATTGATCCCCAATGGTCTTAGTTTCCCACATGTTTTGACAGATACCACACAATGGGTCACTTAAACAATGGAAACTTACTGGCTCATGGTTTCAGAGGCTTGAAGGCCTGCTTCCTCCCAGGGTCAGTAGCATTCTGGCATAACATCTGCAAAGGTCCTGTATACAAATGGGTTTACACCCACAGGACCAGCGGCTGGGACCATTTTATGAGGGGCATAATTCAATCCCCAACAGAGATCATCTGTATGAAACTCTGGAACACTCTGAAGAAACAGTTTTCAACTCTACAATTCTCTCACTCTCTTTTCAACTTTTGTTCTGGCCTTGAGTGAGCAAATCCACCTCTGTATAGGCAATTGCCTGACATTGCAGCTTTTGCACAGCTGGGACCTGTCTTCCCTTCTCATCTATGTTCTATTATTTCTGTTTTTTCCTCCTTTCTCTTTACTCATTCCTCTTCCTCTGTTTCCCTTTTATTCATCTTTTATTCTTACTTAATTTACCTTCTTTCCACCAAAAACATTTTTTTCTTGAAGTTTCCCTGATCTGTTGTTTGTCTTGTGAAAGGAAGACACTATTTAGATGTGAGGGTGTCTGATAAATTAGCATAATAGTTATCTGTCATCTTTGTAAATTTAGAATAACCATAAATGTGTCATTTTTTGAAATGCCCTCGGTAAAATATAAAAATTATAGGAAATGTGATAAAAGTGGTAAGATGCATGCTCACAAGATATATGCCCATGCCCATATGAATTGCTGAGTGTTTCACAGATTCTTATTGGAGACTCATTCAGTAATTACCTTTTAAAAGGTCATATATTTCAGGAACATCTTAATAGCAAATATTATTAAGCAGGGAAGAGAGAACGCTACCATAGAAATAAATTGATTTGTCACTCAGATTTTTCCCCCTACCTGTTTGATGGATTCTGTTATCTAATTGTCTTCAATTCTGTCATTTCAAAGGTTAGACAGACAAGAGGCATTAGGATTCTATGTTAATGCATGTAAACCATTGAAATCTGAGGGTGGTAAAGAAGGTCACTTCTAAATACTAATAGTATTTTTCTATGGGGAGATCTTTCTGGAAGCATGTTAAACAAACATGATTTTGTTTAATTTATTGTATGTCTTTTTGTGGTGTTTGATTTTTTCCTTATTTCGTATTAACTACATGTGTTCTTGCTGCTCCTCAGGACGTTTTTGACATGAAATCTGAGGGACAGGCAACTGTAATTCAACAGCTGGAACAGACTATTGAGGATCTGAGGACCAAAATAGCTGAACTAGAGAAGCAGTACCCTGCTTTGGACATGGAGGTGGCCAGTGGCCGGCATGGGGCTGTGAATGGACTGACACTCTCACAAGAGGTTTCTTTTGAAGCTCTCAGGTTAGGAGAAAAGGAAGTACGGCATCAAAGGATTTTACAGGCGAAATCAATACAGACTTCCCCGACAGAAGAGGGCGCGATACCGCCAGTACCTTTTGTTAATACACTGCCAGAGCGCCCTCCAGGCCCTCCTGGGGATGAAAGTGGAGAGACAGCTGTGCCGTCCTCAGCTTCTGGACCTCAGACAAAATTCTGTTCGGAGATTTCTTTGATTGTGTCTCCAAGGCTAATATCAGTACAGCTTGACGCCCGTCAGTCTGAACAGAGTGTATCACAGCCTCCGCCTCTGCCTCCTCAGTCCATTCCTTGCTCTGAGGTTCACGGACAGTCTGGATCACAGCCTTCCCATCTGTCTCTTAGTACTGAGTTTGGAACCAGCCATGAACTGCCTGTTTTCTCACCCTGCGATAACAGTTGTAACATCCCACCCCCACCGCCTCTGCCTTGCACAGAATCCTCCAGTTCTATGCCTGACCTGGGCTTGGTGATTCCCCCACCTCTCCCTCTCCCTGGCATGACAGTGCCAGCTCCGCCCAGCTCAGCAGTTTCCCCACCTCCTCCTTTGCCGGGTACAGAAATGCTGCCTTCCCTTCCCCCACCTTTGCCTGGTGAAGGAATACCTCCTCCCCGACCTCTACCAGGTGTCCAAATTCCACCTCCTGCCCCTCCTCTCCCGGGGGTGGGAATACCTCCTCCTCCTCTCCCGGGGGTGGGAATACCTCCCGCGCCTCCTCTCCCCGGGGTGGCAATACCTCCCGCGCCTCCTCTCCCGGGGGTGGGAATACCTTCCCCTCCTCCTCTCCCCGGGGTGGCAATACCTCCCCCGCCTCCTCTCCCCGGGGTGGCAATACCTCCCCCGCCTCCTCTCCCGGGGGTGGGAATACCTCCCCCTCCTCCTCTCCCCGGGGTGGCAATACCTCCCCCGCCTCCTCTCCCGGGGGTGGGAATACCTTCCCCTCCTCCTCTCCCCGGGGTGGCAATACCTCCCCCGCCTCCTCTCCCCGGGGTGGCAATACCTCCCCCGCCTCCTCTCCCGGGGGTGGGAATACCTCCCCCTCCTCCTCTCCCCGGGGTGGCAATACCTCCCCCGCCTCCTCTCCCCGGGGTGGCAATACCTCCCCCGCCTCCTCTCCCGGGGGTGGGAATACCTCCCCCGCCTCCTCTCCCGGGGGTGGGAATACCGGCCCCTCCTCCTCTCCCCGGGGTGGGAATACCTTCCCCTCCTCCTCTCCCCGGGGTGGGAATACCTCCCCCGCCTCCTCTCCCCGGGGTGGGAATACCTCCCGCGCCTCCTCTCCCCGGGGTGGGAATACTTCCCGCGCCTCCTCTCCCGGGGGTGGGAATACCTCCCCCGCCTCCTCTCCCCGGGGTGGGAATACCTCCCCCGCCGCCTCCTCTGCCTGCAGTCGGAATTCCCCCACCTCCCCCTCCTCTGCCTGGGGCTGGGATTCTCCCACCTCCTCCTTTGCCAGGTACGTTGATTCCACCTGCCCCAGCTCCACCTCCCCCTCCTCTTGGGACAGGAGTCCTTCCACCCCTACCACCTCCTCTACCCTCTGGATCTGGCCCTCGCCTCCCACCAGAAGTTGGGAGTAGCTCTTTTCCAGCATCACAAGCGTGTGGATTTCTCCCTCCTCCATTGCCAGCTGGCTTGTTTGGATTAGGAATGAATCAGGAAAAGGGGAGTAGGAAGCAGCCCATAGAGCCTTGTCGACCAATGAAGCCTCTTTACTGGACAAGAATTCAACTACATAGTAAAAGGTAACGTGAAAGTGAGCTCATCGTTGAACATTTTGTCAATACAAGCGAAATATTTCTTTTATGTTTTTATATAGTGACTTGTTAACTTAGAATTCTGAAAATCATTGTTTCTAAGACATAGGTTTCGTTATTTCTTCATGGTATTCTAACTTTCTCACCAAGTTGATAAAACAAATGGTGGTCTTAAAGAAATTTAGTCTTCTTCCCTCCCTCCCCCGCTTCTTTCCATTCTTCTCAACTTCCTTTTATCCTTTTTTCTTTTGCTCTTCTTTCCTTCCCTTCTTCCTTTCTGTTTTATGCTCACCATGCTGTCTTGTAGCCACCTACATTTTGATGGTCTTTTCATTGGTTTTTGTTTGTTTCGCTTAACTTTAGAGACTCCAGTCCTTCACTTATTTGGGAAAAAATTGAAGAGCCATCTATAGATTGTCATGAATTTGAGGAACTATTTTCTAAAACTGCAGTAAAGGAGAGAAAGAAACCTATTTCTGACACCATCACAAAGACCAAGGCTAAACAAGTGAGTAACCTTGTGCTTTCTGAAATTGGACAGTGCTTCTGGCATAGGTATGAACCTTTAATTGGAGAAAAATTTTGAAATAGTTTCTGGGTTGTGTAAACCTCCATAGACTTTAAACAGATAACAAAGATTAGAATTTTAAAACAGTTAAGACCATTTCAGATAGAATGACAAATAATTATCTTCCTCAAATGATATACTATTTTTTTATAACCTCCAAATACATATTTCCCAAATCTCAGTAATGGCTGTTTCTAGAATTAGTTGCCTAGAAATGTATTGTCACTTGATTTAAATTATCTTAGTGAAAGTATGGATGGAAGGGCAGGAAAGGATAGGCAAAGAAAAATGAGCAAGAAATTGGCCCAATCCTTTGGAAACTGGTAATCTGTTTGATCGTTTGTTGTATTATAACTTCAGCCAATGTTATTGGAACCCAGCTAAACTATTACACTGAATTTAAAATATGGAAAAAAATCTTTATGTCCAAATCCAGCATACCCATTCTGTTAGGGCAGCCCTCTCTCCAACCTGTGACATCTGTGTCAGAAAAAGGAAGAATTTGGAGAAAAACATCTCTAAGAAACATTTTTCAACTGGTGTGTCAGTTGGACTTGATCATAAAATGATATTGCTATAAATTTCTCATGAGTGTCATTTAGGAACAAATAGTAAAATCCCACAATAATGAGCCTCAGATAGAAAGTATTGGCTGTTGGTGTCCATCTTTTACCTAAAATAGGGAGAGGCTATATTTCTTATCTTCTGCAGGGACAGGGAAAGGATAAGGGAAGGAGTGTGTGAGGCAAGGAAATGACAGTCAGCTCAGTATTGGGAGGGGGAAAGGGAGAGATGAAGCTCCCTGTCTTCCCTGACTCAGTCTCCCAAAATGGGTACCAAATTGTGGGTTGATTCCGTGAACTTTTTCATCTGACCTAGAAGCTGTAGCTAGCCACATACCCTGGAGTTATTCCCATTAATAGTTATTTCAGAGCAGACAGCTCCCATCAGATGGACACTGCCAAATCCAGCTGGGAAAAGAAGTTCTTGGATAGCCAGCTAGCCTCTTGGAACTCCTAGCCAAGCTCAACCCATGCATTTCATTACTCTCAGATTAATGCAGGCCCAAATATTATAAAGTTGAATTTTTCCGAACATTTATTGCACTACAGCTGGTAACCTTAGTTCAATAACTGTGGTAAATGGAACAGTACCTGGCACATGGTAAGCATTCAATCAGTATTTACTAATTAAAAAAAAACAAACCAGCTGACTGATGGAGGAAGACTTAAAAAATATCAGTGACTGTACCCAGTAGTGATTAAAAACTAGATTATCATTCATGCCATAATAATCAGTAACGTCACGGGGACAACCTTAGGAGGAATAAAGGCGAATGGAAAACCACATTTTCGCAGGCAGAGGTAAATATTTTAAAAATCGTTTCTACTTCTATTTACACATAACACTTTCAGGCTGAGTTATCATGTCTCTTCTCATGACTGCATAAAAAACTACAGAAAAGGCTGCCTGCTCCTGGGTTATGGGTGGAGAGCACAGACTTCGGGGAGACACAGGCAGCCAGAATTGTTGACTGGGCAGATACAGCCTGGGGTGTCTCTTGCTCCGGGAAGCAAACCATAGCTTCCCACCTCCCATCACTGCTTTTTCTGCCAAGAGAACACAGGATAGGGAAGATGCCTCTTGTTGCCTGAGGCTAAAGGCTTTCATGCTTTATTTGACATAGTATTCAGTTTTTAGCATACTCAAATGATTTATGTCTAAATCATCAAGACTTGAAATTAAATTGGTTGGCATGCAATGGGATGAACTACATCTGAATTGAACATCATCTAAACATAATCACTTCCCTCTCTTGTTAAGACATTTCATAGTCTGTAGATAAAAGACTTTGCCAGTGTCATGGTTTAGACTTACTGATACTGATACTGCTATTGACCTTGAACTTCAAATAGGGTCTGTAAGACTGTCTCCATCATGACTACTAATAAGCTTGGTCAGCAGTTTCTTGGCTTGGGTCTTGTACTGAGCTGTGCATTTTAGGTCTGGTTTTGTAGGGGTCAAAGTGTTTTTTTGTCTGTATATTGGAGAGATTAAAAAAAAAAAACTGTTGCAAAGTGATATATTGCTGAAAAAACCTAGTTTTATTTACCTTCATTGTATTTGGAAGAAAAATCTATCCGTTCCATTTACTTGTGACATTTAAAATTTTGTTTAAATTAAGTGTATTTTCAGGGTGCATACACATAGTCCCATTTTTATGGGAAAGGTATACTGATTGTATGTGCAGACATTTTGGTACCTCATGATTCATTTCTAGTCAAATTAATAGCCTTTAATGCTGTGGCATATGTTTATGGAGTTATTTCAAGCAATTCTTCTTGAAATATACAATGGAAGCTAGAAGTTCTGTTTTCTTTAAATATTTAAAAATAGGCAAATAATTTTTCTGTGATCTGTCATCTTCTTTAATGTAAGACTGTGGTCTAATGTACTGGTATTTAATGAGGTGCCTGGGCTGTTTTTACTCTTACAGCAGAGGTTATTTCAGTGTGATAATTGAAGATTCTGCTACTGGATACATTGCTGTTTGGCCTAAGGAGAAAGAGAGTTATTCTCTGGCTGCCTAGGTTAAAAGTAATGATGTATTCTTGTGTTCCAAAATATCCTTTTTCTTCCAATGAATCTATGACAAAGGACTGTATATCTTTGTAATGGAACATATGTTGGAATTTATGCTGAGATGTTTCTTATTCTTTATTTTGACGTATCAAATATAGGAGATTAGCTGAGAAGGTGTATGATAGTTTATTGTACCATGGCTTGACATATTCTTAAGCAAATGAGTGTGACAGTTATACTTAAGATTTAAATATTAAGCTGTTAATAAAAAATAACAAGCAACAACCTTGTCGCAGAAGGAATAAAGAAGGAAATAGAAAAAGCAATCTCATATAATACTCATGTTTAAACATACAGATACCCACTTGCCCATTTTGAAGGAATGGTCTAGAGGCAGTAAACATTCAGGCCAATCTCCTTTCTATTTCCAGGATGAGTCAGTGATTATTGATGTTGACCCTATGACATCTCAGGGTATCCTGTGATCAAATAAAAACTAAATTAAATTTAACCCAAGCTTATGAACAAACAAGTGAGAGAATTGACTTTGAAAGGATTTTGATAATAAAGATTGTATCAAAAGGAAATTTCTGATTAAACCTGTGTCAAATATGTTCATAAATAAATATATTTTGTTAAATGCAGTGGTAATAGTAATGGTATAAAAATAATAACAGTAATAACCATGGAAACCACAAGTCATTTTATCCTTTATTTACCACATGCCAGTCACTAGTTTTTAGTACTTTTCTTTTATTAACTCATTTAATCCTCATAATCCTATAAGATAGACACCATTATCCCAAGTTTATACTACAGAAAAGTGAGGTATCGAAGGATTAAGTAATGTTCCCAAGCTAGTAAGTAGCAGAGCCAGAGTTCAGACTCCAGTTGTCTGGCTCTGGAGTCTGCGTTCTTAATAGCTACATCATAAGTGTGGATGTGAAATGTTTTATATGAGCTTAAATATAGTATTTTATTTACATGGAGACCAGAATATATACTTTTAAAAGAGAATTAGAATTTAGATTGTTTTGATATATGCCCAATATTTAAGCAGCTAGTTATAATTATGAAATTGTAAGTGGAAATTTTAAAGCCTTTTCTATACCTAACAAACTTTGACAACTACATAAATTATGATGCCACCAAACATGGTGTTTGCCCAGTTAAATAAAAGTTTATCTCAGTAATGTAAGATTTAGACATATTAGCTTCTGTAAGCAATAAAAAGGAGAGCCATTTGCTTGTGTGGCATACAAATAGTGGTTAGAAGTGACAGCAACTGCGGTTCAGCCTCACCAAATGTCACGTGATGATCCTTTTTATTCATTTTTATTCACAAAAGGGAACTATCTCTGTAAAATATGCTTTAAATAAATAATGTCTAATCATGTCTAAAAGATCTGTAAAGGACCATATTACCCACAAAGTAAATTTGCATGCAGAAGTGAACAAGAGCTAATAAGAAGAATCTATGTTAATTTTGAAATCCTCAACTGACATTTGTATAACCATTTAATGTTACACAAATGAGTATCTTCATGGGTTTCTTGTGTTCCATTTGTCAGATTAAAATTCTCTGTCGAAAGAGAATAGTTAATAGTTAAATATTTGTTAAGCTTCAGCCTCTGGAAAAATGATTAGAAAAATAGATAGTTAAATCTGTTACTTATTATAAGAGAGGTAATGAAAGGAATCATTAGAATGCACATTTAGTGCAGATGTAATTGTTAAGAAATTAGACATTTGGTATCTTTTTCAATCTTTCCATTGTGCTTGATGACCTAACCTCCAAAAAGATTTTTTTAATGTTATAAAAATTCATAATAGTGATGGGAAAAGAAATTTTCATAATTCAGATGTTCTTATATAGGAGTGTATGACATAATAATGTCTCTAAATGTCCATTCTTACATGAAATAGTAATTACTATAAAAAGGCTTCCTCCTGCAGTGTTGGGGAATTGGGAAAACTTTCGTGCTATACTTCAAATATTATCTTCTGTTATAATATTTATTGTTCTAAAAAGGAAAAAAAAAAGGTTGTGTGTTTTACCCATAAATCTCTGTTTTACTTTTATTTACTTATTATAAATATTTGTTTTTTATGTTTTTTTATAATAAATGCATATTTGAGTGTTCAAAGGGTGATTGAATGATAATCTGAGTACTAAAAGTATATTTTTTTTGTATTGGTATTAATTTTTCCAGTTGTAGCTGGCAAGAGTGTGTTTTGTTTAATTTGGACAGATATATGTTGTTTAGATTGAAGTCCTGAAATAATGTCTGAAATAGCAAATATCTTATAATAAGACAATTTAGTTTTGTTTTGGGGATACATAATAAACATTTGGTACTTTGTAACTTTTAACATGACATCTGCTTTTAATAGAATACATTCCTATTGCAAGCCTTAAAAATGTATTTACATAGAAAACCACATCAAAATACAAACCTATAATTAGACAAACATAGGTTTTGTGGAATCTGGATTTGGTTTAGATGTTGAAAGATTTATTATTTTTTGAAGATGCTATTCCTATAACTATTTGTAGAGCATACCCAATCAATTCAAAGAATGCAATTATAATAACCACTATTTTTTTATTTTCTTTCAGCCAAGAAATTGTTTTATACTTCTAAGTATAAAGCTGAAAAAATCCAGCAGCATAATGAAAAGGAAATATAATTAAGCTAATGATCCTTGACCTTGCTGATTATGCATTGGGGAAATTTTATTTGATTAATTGCACTTTGGAATTGCATAAATCTCATAATGCTGAAGATTATTTCTTTTTGAATTTATATGCCTATTCTATTATGGTATTAAAATTATGTTTGACTAGTTGTATAAGAAAAGGGTATTGATTTTTCAATGGCTGGAATGTTCGTTTATAATGGTGCCTATTAATTGAAGAAAGTTGCTTGGAGAATTCCTTCAGGATTCATTACCTTATTATGATATCTCTGAAAACTAATCATCCTAGCAAAAGTAATGGCGATTTTTGGGTAATTTACGGAGTAGAAATTCTATATGGAGCAGATGATGGGAAAGTGTTTTCTTAATACTGCAGGTACGGAATGGAGCATCTACTATAGAGAAACCTGGAAAATTAAAGGGAGTACAAATCACTTTCAGTGTTGCACCCCTTTCTCGATATATGGTAGCAAGGTTTGTCCATTGCAGCAGGGGATACAGCAGAGAAAATAAGTTAATATACCTGTGAGGGCACAGAGTTTCTCTGAAGAGCTAATTTATTACGGCACAACCTAAGACAGACAGTATTAGGTAATTCAAGTGACTGAACTTGAATTATCTGTCAAGTTCCACATTACATACTAACACAGCAAGTGTTGTGGGTGGGTAGGAATTGAATAGAGTGCATTGACTTAACTTGGAGGTTGAGGGCTGTGTGGAGGAGATGAGTTGAGTGGGCCTTGAAGAATTTATTTGGCTTTTATATAGAGAGAGGATTAAGGGATAATTTTTGAGAATAGCACCATGAACAAAGTTTTCCCTGCAGTTTACTTAAAATCATGGTAAATCAGCCAACATTGTAACAGAATTCTCTCTATATAGGCAGCTCCCATCTGAAGGGATCAGGAATATGTGTCTCGACAGTATGTATTAATTTCTCTTAGCTGAATGTGTTTCCCCTTCATCCTCCTAGCAAAACTCCTTAGGTTTGTCATGTAAGAAATAAGATGGGGAATTAAACTTGGATAAATTTGACCTGAAGTTTAGTTTGCTGTCTGGGTAATAAGTAGTGGAATGTACATTTCTTTACCATGGACAGCAACAGTATTTTGGATAATCCCAGAACAAAGGAGAATTTTATTCCTTATTTGATTTACATTGTTTACAGTTATGATAGCTCTTACTTTTTGCCTATAGGAAGGAATGCTGGTGACACTGGTCTGATTACTCATAATGTACCTCAGCCTGACCTAAGCTGAAAAATGGTTCCAGTTATTTGAGGACATGAGTTCAAGACTGAGAAGAAAAAGTAATGTTCTTATTTATGTTTCTAGTTTTAAAATTAAACATTTTTATTTAAATAGGAATATAAAATTGATTTTCTTTTTTAAAATCATGTTCATAATGAAATATTTCTGAACATTTCTGTGTAAATTTTTTTGTCAAGTGTTAATATATTAATCTTTAAAATTACTTAATTTGTAACTTGAAACTATCTTTAGTATTACTTTAGAAAGATTGTTTGGAAACGGAACTTCTGGAATGACAGCAAAACAGCAATTTCATTGGTGAAAATTATTCAAAAAATAATTTTCAGTCTTTGGAAATTGTCCTAAGGGCATGCAGGAAATGGAGAAACATTCATTCAAAAAATCTACTAAATCTCAGTAAGAACAGTGAGACTTTGTGGAATTTGAACTATGGCCTGCTCAGTTACCACCTGACCTCCAGCTCCTTGTTATGGATGCTCTATCCTATGCATGGGCAGCAAGAAGATGGGAACTCCTCCCCTAAGCTCTGTCTGAGACTATGGTTTCACCGTGGAGAGGGAAATGGCATTTCTCATTTTCCCCAGTCCTGTGTTGCAGAAGCTCTTTTCCAGGAAAGCATGGAGAAATAGAGAAAGTGACAGCCAAGAAAGACCCTCCTGGGATCCCAGTCAACTCTGAGGATTTGGAAGGCTATGCACTTGTGCTAAGCTTCACTCACTCAGGAGCTGTCAGAGCAAGATGTGGGGCAATTTGAAAGCATTCCCCAAGCCTCATACATGCCCATCAATGTGGAGTGGAAGCTTCCAAGCACAGGGGCTTAAATATAGTCTTGAACCAAACACTGAAAAATACACTACTCTGACCCAGGGGGAACTCCTAGGAAAAAAGTCTTAAAAATAATATCATATTCATCCCTGGCTGTCTGGAGGCTGTGTGATTGCCCAAGGCTGAACCCTCTCATGAGCAGTTGAGAGGGATAATCCAAGCTCATAGTTCCTGACTGAATGTGGGGAAAAACATGTAAACTCTCTGAACTGTGATAGCAGCCTCCAACTTCCTCCTCCTCCCTATACACATAAAGTGTTTAAGGTTTAAAATGTAAATGGTTAAGAGGACTTAAGCACAAGCTTTGACCAGATACTGGATTGTCCCCATCTAGGGGGTGACCCCTAGGTAGCCAGGCTGAAAGATAACAACTTGGGGAAAATTTAAGCAGGAATATCAGACTATACACAGCAGTAGAGTAGACTTCATTGAAATAGTTCAGCTAAATCACTAAAGAAATAAACAAGCAAACAACAAAATCATCAAGTTCTGGGCAAGTAGGGGTGAATCAGTGTCCAAAGTTGCTGCAGTATAGTACCGGAAATGTCCATTATCCGACAGTAACAAAAAAGAGACTTGCAAAGAATCAGCAGTGTGTGACCCATAGACAGTGGGGAAAAAGGTAATAGAAATTGCTTTAGAAGGGGACAAGGTATTGGATTTAGCAGACAAAGACTTCAAAGCAGCCATTCTAAATATGTCCAAAGAACTGAACTATTTTTAAGAATTGAAGGTATGATGACACTATCTAATCAGAGACTATCAATAAAGAAATGGAAATTATAAAGGAGTTGAAATTATAATGGAGTTGAAAAGTACAGTAAACACAATGAAAAAATCATTAGATGACTTAGCAGTAGATTTATGGTGGCAGGAGACAGAATCAGCAAACTTGAAGATAGATCAACAGAGATTTTGCAATGTGAAGAAAAGAGAGAAAAAGGAATGAAAAAAATATGACAAAGCCTTAAAAAGTGTGGGACATCGTTAAATGCATTAATATATATGAAATGGAAGTGTCAGAAGGAGAGGAAAGTGAGAAAGAAGCAGAAAGATAATTGAATAAATAATGACTGAAACCTTCCTAAATGTGATGAAAAACATTGACCTACACATCAGAGAGAAGTTCAGTGAACTCCAAGTAGATAAACAAAAGAAATCCACACCCTGATATATCATAGTCAAAATATTGAAAGCCAAAGATAAAAAAATCTTGAAAGCAATAAAAGAAAAACAGCTTATTACATACAAGGAATCCCAGTAGGATTTATAGCAGACTTCTCAGCAGGAACAATGGAAGCCAGGGGATAGTGTGACATATTCAAAGTGCTGGAAGTGAAAAGCTGTCAAACAGAATCTTATATCCAGCAAAACTGTGTTTTAAAAATGAAGACAAAATGAAAACATTCCCACATAAAGAAAAATTGAGAGAATTTTTTGCCAAGAGACCTGCTTTGGAAGAAATACTAGCAAGAGGAAATTCTTCAGGCTGAAAGCAAATGAGAACTAGACGATGAATCAAATTCACACCAAAAACCAAAGAGCACTGTTAAACGTGATTATGTAGGTAATTACAAAAGATAATATAATTGTATGTTTTTCTCACATTTTCCCTTGTCTGTTTTTAAAAATGATTGCTTAAAACAATATGCATATAATTGTATTAGTGAGTCTATAATATACAGAAATGCAGTATATTTGACAATAACAACATGAAGGAGATGGGAACAAAGGTATATTAGAGTAAGGAAGTTACACCAGATGATAACTCAAATCTTTTGGAAGAAATGAAAAGAATCAGAAAAAGTGAATAAAAGGTTAATATAGCAAACTCAATTTGTATATATATATATATATATATGTATCTATATCCTTTCTTATCTCTGCCTCTTTAAAAGGCATAAGACTATATAAACTAATCATTACAACAGTTTGTAACATATATGTAACAGTATTAACACAAAAAGTTGGGAAGGGAATGAAGCTATAGAGGAATAAAGTTTAAAGTTTTTGAATTTCAATGAAATTAAGTCACTATAAATCTGAAGTAAATTTTGAGGTTAAGATATGTATTGTAAATCCTAGAGTAACCACTAAGAAAGCTCAAGAATATAGTTACAAAATCACAACAGAAATTAAAATGTTGCACTAGAAAATATCCATTTAATACTAAGGAAGACAATAAAGGATGAATAAAAAAAATGATATGAGACATGCAGAAAACAAAATGCAACATGGCAGATATAAATCCAACCATATCAATAATAGCATAAAATGCAAATGGATTAAACAGTCCAGTAAAAATGCAGACATCATCAGATTGGATTAAAAACCCAAGGTCCAAATATATACTGTAAATAGGAGACACATGTTAGATTAAAAAATACAAATAGATTGAAAGTAAAAGGTTGGAACAACCTTTAACAATCATTAGAGAAATGGAATAGATCTCTCTGTCTCTGTCTCTGTCTCTCTCGTTCTCTCAAAATAGAACCAAAATGCATTGTTCCCATTGGATAGTTCCTGGGGGCTTTGTTGTTCAACATACATAATTTGAGAAATACCAAGAATCTTCTTAATTTCACTGACCATCTTTAACATAACCTCTACAGGAATCTCGTTAGCTCTTACAGGTATACCAGTCATGAAGTCACTGGTAATAAAGGTTCGTATAATCACAGATCTCTGACATAAAGCCTATTGGAAGTGGGTCCCGATCAAAATATAATGGTGTCAAAATCACTGGTATCTGGCTGATTTTCTCAGTACACCCAGACTCCCTGAGAATGTATGTTCATCAAAATCAGCTTTGTGTAAAGTACTGAGCACTCCTGTTGTCAAGAAAGTGGGAGTAACATCTCTGGGAGTTTCTTTAACTGGTGGACCAAATATATATAGACAGTTCTGTTAAAGTTGTTACACATTCAAGGTATGTCTAGTCTGGAAAATAAGAGATTTGCAGTCAGGCTCATTTTTACTGGGGATTCCACGGTGACGGAATGACAGTCACCCTGTACACCTATAG
Source organism: Choloepus didactylus (assembly GCF_015220235.1). NCBI lineage: Eukaryota > Metazoa > Chordata > Mammalia > Pilosa > Megalonychidae > Choloepus > Choloepus didactylus. The sequence continues at coordinate 25,135,121 of NC_051308.1, forward strand.
TTTAATTGGTAGCAAAAAGGAACTTGGTGAATGCAAACTCACAATTTACTTTACCTTCTGATTCTCTTTGTAACAGTGTATGTGGCCTCTTAGCATTTGCAGCTACATTAATGTCAGACGAAACAGGTTTAAATAATTATTATTAGAGAGAAAGAAAGTCATTTTGTAATGGTAAAAGGATCAATCTACTAGGAAGATAATACAATTATAAACATATAGGACCCCAGCAATAGAGCCCTATAGTTGGAGACTTCAGTGCCCCACTTTCAATAATGGATAGAACAATTAGGCAGAAAATCAACAAAAATATAGAAGACTTGAACAATACTCTGAACAAACTAGATCTAACATATTTATAGAACACTAAACGGCAGCAAAATACACAATTGTCTCAAGCTCACACAGAACATTCTTTAGTATAGATGCTATGCTAGGCCACAAAATAAACCGTAATAAATTAAAAAGGGTTGAAGTGTTAATAAATTAAAAGAGATTGAAAAAAAATGTTTCCAACTACAATGAAATTAAATTCAAGTCAACAGAAGTTACAGGAATTCACAAATATGTAGAAATGAAACAACATACTCCTAAATAACCAATGGATCAAAGAAGAAATCACAGGAAAGTTAGAAAACACTATAAAGGGAATATAAATAAAATCATAACATACCAAAACTTATATGTGGCATTGAAAACAGCATTCAGAGAAAAATTTATAGCTCTAAACACTTACATTAAAAAAGGAAGAATGATGTCAAATCAGTAACATAACCTTTCACCTTAAGAAAACAAAAAAGTAAAGCCAGCTAAACCCAAAGCAAGCAGAAATAAGGAAATAAACATATAGGGACATAAATGAGATAGAGAATAAAAATACTATAGAGAAAAATCAACTAAGCTAAAAATTTAGTTCTTTGAAAAGTTTAACAAAACTGACAAACCTTTAGCTAGACTGACCAAGACAAAAAGAGAGAAGAATCAAATTACTAAAAGCAGGAATGGAAGAGGAGACACCACTACTGTCCTTACAGAGATTAAAAAGAACGATAAAGAAATTCTGATAACTGTGTGTCAATACATTAGATAACCTAGACAAAATGGACATATTCTTAGAAAACTGAATAGCCTATAACAAGTTAAGATATTTGATTATTAATAATAATAATTAAAAAAAAAAAGCTGCCCAAAGAGAAAGATACAGGGTCCCAGACGGCTTCTTCCACAAATTCTACCGAATAGTCAAGAAGAATTAACCGCAATCCGTCTTAAACTCTTCCAAAGAACAGAATAGGAGAGAACACCTCTCAATTCTTTCTGTGTGGCTAGTATTACTCCAATTTCAAGACCAGATGAATTCATCACAATTAAGAAAAACCTCCAGATCAATATCCCTTATGAATATAGACACAAAAATCCTGAAAATATATTAGCAACCTGAATCCAGCAACATATACAAAGGATTATACATGGTGAGTAAGTGAGATTTATATTCGGCATGCAAGATTTAGCTCTGAAAATTAATAAATGTCAATAGAATAAAGGATAAAAACCACATAATTATTTTAGTTGATGCAGAAAAAGCTTTTGGCAAACTCTAATACTCTTTCCACAATTAAAAATTACAAACTAGGAGTAGGAAAGAATTTCCTCAACTTTATAGTATTAATAAAAAGCCCACACCTAACATCAAGGTTAATGGTGAAAGACTGAATGCTCTTCCCCTAAGATCAGGAATAAAACAAGGATGGATGCTCCTGGCACTTCTGTTTAACAGTATACTGGAGATTCTAGCCAGGGTATTTAGGCAAGCCAAACAAGCAAACAAACGAAAAACAGCAACAAAATACAAAAAAAGGCATCTGGAATTGAAAGGAATAATTAAAACTATCTCTATTTTGCAGATGACATGATTCTGCATGTAAAATGTCCAAAGAAATTCACTAAAAATCTTTTGGAACAAATAAAGGAGTTCATCAAGGTTGCAAAATATACAAACAACACAGAAAAATTAATTGTATTTCTATACACTAACAATTAATATTCTGAAAATATAGCTAAGTGAACAGTTCCACTTAAAATAGCATCAAAAAGAGTAAAAAACTTAGGCATAAGTTTAACAAAAGAAGTACAAGACTTGTACACTGAATGCCAAGAAAACACTGTTGAGGGAAATTTAAGGAGGATCTAAATAAATGGAAAGACATCCTGTGTCTATGGATTGGAAGACTTAATACTCTTAAGGTGGCAATAGTCACTAAATTGACCCACAGATTCAATACAATCTCTGTCAACATCCCAGCTGCCTTATTTGTTTTTATTTTTTGGCTGCCATTGACAAGCTGATCTTAAAAATTCATATGATAATGTAAGGGACTCAGAATAGCCAAAATAATCTTGAAAAAGAGGAACAAATTTGGAGGAGGTCTATCCCTTCTGAGTTCAAAGTTTACTACAAAACTAAAGTAATTAAGACAGTGTGATACTGATGTAAGTATTGACAAACAGGTCCATAGAATAGAATTGAAAGTCTAGAGATGAACCCTTGTGTTTGTGGTATATTGATTTTTGACAATGATGATATGACATTAAAAGAGAGAAAGAACAGCATTTTCAACAAATGTTGGGACAACTGTCCACATGCAAAGGAATGAAATTCAATGTATATCTCATACCATTCACAAAAGTTAACTCCAAATGGATCATAGGCTTAAATGTAATAGCTAAAACTATAAATCTCTTAGAAGAAAACATAAGAGTAAATCTTTGTGAACTTTGGTTAGGCAACAGTTTAATACAACTCCAAAAGGACATACAACAAGAAAAACAGATGAAGTGGAACTTTATTAAAATTAAAAACTTTTGTGCTGCAAACTTGTGCACTTTTCAACCCACAGAATGTGAGAAAACATTTGCAAATTATATATCTGATAAAGGATGTATATCCAGAATATATAAAGAACAATTATAACTCAATGAGAAAAAGACAACCCAGTTAATAAAATGGTTAAAGGATTTGAATAGACATATTTCCAGTGGCCAACAAGTACATGAAAGGATGCTGCGCATCATTACCATTAGGGAAATGCAAATCAAAACCACAGTGTAGTACTACTTCACATCTAGTAGGATGGCTAAAATTGAAACGACAGTAACAAGTGCTTATAAGGATGTAGAGACATTGGAACTCTCATACATTGCTGATGGGAACATAAAATGTTGCAGCCTCTTTGCAGAACAGTCTGGCATTTTCTCAAAAAGTTTAATGTGCTGGCTCTGCTTTGATGAATACCACAGACTGGTTGGCAGGAATTTATTGTCTCAGTTTTGAGACTTAGGCTAGAAGTTCATAATCAGAGTATCGGAAGGCTATACTTTGGATTTCTCTGAAATGAGTAGTCTTTGCTGGTGGCTCAATATCTGTCTCTGTCACCTGGTGATCTGTCTGCCTTCTCCTCTGGATTCTACTTCTGCTCAGTTGTCTGTGTCTCTGTCTAGACTTCCTCTCCTTATATATGTTTAAAGCCCATCATGATTAAATCGGTCTCATCTAAATAAGATCTCTGAAGATCTTTTAGAAATGAGTCCACATCCATAGAACTGGGGGTTAGGATTTGAACATGTTTTTGAGAGGGCATGATTCAATCTACCATATCAGATGACTGAGCAATTCCACTCTTAATTATATACCCAAAATAAATGAAAACATAAGTCCATGGAAAAACTTGTACGTGAATGTTCATAGTAGCATTACTCATAATAGCCAAAATATAGGAACAACCTAAATGCCCATTAACTGGTAAAAGGATAAATAATATATGGTATAGCCATATAATGGAATATTATTTGGCAATAAAAAGAAATGAAGTAATTTTAGATGGTGCAATGTGGATGAACTAGAAAAATTATGCTAAGTGAAAGAAGCCAGTCACAAAAGACCACATGTTGTATGATTTCATTTATGTGAAATGTCTGGAATAGACACATCTATAGATCAGAAAGTAGATTGGTAGTAGCCAGGGAATGTTGGTGGGGAAGAATGGAGATTTCTTTTAGGAGCACAAAAAATGTTCTATAATTTGATTATGGTGGTGATCATACAACCTGTGACTATATTAAAAATCATTGAATTGTCCCCTTTAAATGGGTCAATTGTATGGTCTGTGAACTATGTCTCAACAGAGTTTTCGTTTTCTAAGGTTGTTTGAAATCTTATATTTCTTTGCAATTGACACAAGGAAAGTATATTTGAACTTTTTATGGATATAATTTTGAATGGATTAATTTTTTCTTGTTTGCATCTTTGAAAGGTGACGAAGGAATTTTAGAAGCAAAATTAGAGAATTCTACATATTTATCCATTTATGGACATCTTTGCCAGTAGTTATCTATTTTTCATAAGAGAGTAAATATTTTTTCAGTAGCTTTAGTTACTCAGAGTAATCATGAGGTCAGGCTATTATTTTTTGGATACATAATATTGTTTTTGAAGCAGAACATTTTAAGATGTATTTTCCCCCTCTAAAAATATATAGTAAAAAATGTAAGCTATTCATAACTTAAAGAACAATATAGTTTTTAGGCAAGAGTTCATTAACTTCTGAAAGAAAAATTTATGTCCTTTCTCTTTGCTTCTGATGAAGGACTGCAATTTTTCTGTTTAGGAGTATGGACTCTGTAACTAAAACCCCTTTAAAAAACTCTAACTGGCCTTCCAGTAAATGCTGTTGGAGATAGTCACATAAAGTCACTAAAATCTCCCAGAAAATAAATTTTCTATCTTTATGCAAACTGTTGGTTTAACTTTTAGTATTAACTGGTTTGTTGCTTGTTTTGATAAAACTTTTGAAGAATATTTCTTCCCTCATGTCCTTTTATAGGAAAGAGGATTGAAAGCAATATTTAAAGACCTCTGTGTTTTTAACTTACATATTGCACAGATATATGTGGTGGAGGAGATTTGCCTTATTGTATCTAAATTTAAATGCAGAAATTAAAATTTTCCATACTGGCATTCTTCAGCACCATTCTCCCCTCCCACTGCCCCCAGAATTGGTTAGTAATGTATTCATAAAAGAACCAGGGCTTAATTTGCATCTACAGATGGTATCAAAACATAAAAATGACTAAGTCTGGTTGTTCTGTTAAATTATTTTATATGCGGTTGTTGCAGGATTAAAAATACATATGAAATGCCTTTCTAATATTTTCATAGTTGACAAATTTTAACTTAGGACAAGAAAAGTGACTTTAAATATCATTTTAGAAAACACATTTTAGGAGACTATAGTATAAATCTTGCTACCCAAAAGTTTTGGGGAAAGAAAAAGAGAGTAGTATAAATGAAGATGAAATGAGAACAGAAAGAGCTGAAATCAGCCAAGGCTTTGCAGAGTGTTCAGGCATCATTTTTTCTCATCCCCCCCCCCCCCACCCCGTAACCATAAAAATCATTGTGTTTTGAGATGTATATTAGCAGGAATGTAGGCAGGGTTTTTCTTTAATTGATCCATATGGCAGTCTTTATGTATGGGCTTATGTATTTCTCCACATGGATTCTAATGTCGTTAAAACTTTTCACAGAAGATAAATAGGTCATTTTTAATAGTTTCTTAGTCCTAAGTATAGTACAAAATAACTATTCTTTTTGGACTTTTCTTTATAATGTTGTTGATGTTTTTATTTGTAGCCCCTTCTACTAAGATTTTAAGTACTTTAATCAGTTACTGTTATACATCAAGTTTTTCATAATTAGCATGGAATTTCTCCTGCTTTTTTCTAGTGCCAAAAAAATGAAGTTAGCATGTTCTTCAAGCATCACTAGAAGCTAGAATTTGAGTTGAGCTCCACTTGAAGCTGAGTGCTTTTTAAATTATCAGCCTTTCTTTTATGGCCTAGATTGGCACAGAGCTCCATAAAAATTGGATTTGAGCTAGTCTCCTTCCTGTGAACTGGCATGGAAAGACAGAGTAACCCTTTTGATTTGAAAGTTAGGTTGCATTAATGCCTGGGTGATGTCAGACTGACTTGGCCATTTTATTTTTTGTAAGTGAATACTTCTGTCTTACAGTAATGCCAGCTTCCTTATGAAGGTTGCCGCACATGAAGCAGAGAAGTCCCCTATATTCCATAAACAAACAAACAACAAAATCAGTATCATTTGGCTGTCTCTTTGCACTCTATGTCGTCTTTCAAAAATGAAACAATGCAAAGAAGCCGAAAATAAGACCAAAACAGAAGTTTTCCCTTTTAAATAGATAAGAAATATTTCCCCCTTCTCTACCAAGTATGGACAAAATTTTATCATTATAAAATATGCATGAAGAAAATACTCTAAAGGCAAGGTGATTTCAGTTCTGAATGTTTTGGTACCGCAAAAAGTTAAACAGGAAGGAAACAGGTGTTAATTAAAATAGACAGTTTTAAAGTAAATTATACTCTTGGCTAAATTAAAATAATATATTTAAGTAGGAGGGAAAAACGTAGCTTCTTAATAGTTATTTGAAGACACAGAAATTTGAGACCCTGGTCTATTAAATCCAGAGTGATATCTCAGGGGTTTGGAGTGAATACAGAGATGACCTGAAATAATTTTAATAAAGTTTTGAACTGGTTTGACAATATGCATTTTCACTTCAGATTTAGTTTATTGAGAAGTTTTCCATCTAACCAGAGAAAAGCCTTTGTTAAAGGTGATCCTTTTTGCTGCCATATTTTTCAAGAAATATCTTCAAGGACCCCAAAACAGTAGTTAAGAATAAGACCTCTTGTCAGACTTACCGGGCTTTATCATCTTTCCTCCGAGTTGCTCCCTTTAAAAAAATTCCCCTCTTCTCTAAACCATTTCTAGGTACTTCTTGAACTCATTTATCCTCAATGCTTGGTTTCCTTCCTGGTAACATGTTCCATATGCTTTCTTCATTTTTTTTTTCAGGAAATAGTATTACTGATATTCTGTATTTACCATGGGTATCCTAACATTTATGTGATTGAATCTCTTCTATTTGTTCAGTTGTCATCTTTTTTTGAAATTGTGTAACAGTATGGAGTTGAAAATCTACTTAAATATTTTTCCATGTATTTATAAACTTATTGTTAGCCAGGCCATCTCAGCTTCTGTCATTTCCAGGATGAATGAGCCCTGCTCTCTTAAGTGCACTTAAAATTTCAGATTGGTTAAGAATCTGTATTCTTTTCTATATGTTTTGCTGAGATACGATTAGCATGTCGTGTATGGCAACCATACACAACCATTTTGTCATATGCAGAATTCTAGAAAGGATATGTAGTACATGATTTGTATCAAACAGTAACTTGTTTGTTTTTAGTTAGTCCTCTTTTTTTTTTAATGCAGCTTAACAAATCATGTTTGCCATTTTTGAGGTTAAAGTATGGTTTTCACAGATTTCACTTCTCTATTTTAGTAACCTTATCACTCCATCCTCATAAAAGTCTACTATACATTTTTTTTTCACTGGGCCATGCAGGTCTATATTGAATCTATCATTGTCATCACTGTCTTTCTTACTCACTTTGCTGTGGTCTTGTTTTGTTTTCATATATTTGATCTCTTCCATGTGTTTACTCACACCAATATTGTATTTAAAAAATATAAGCGGTTGTAAGTTTTCAGTGGTATATGTATTACTCATGCTTTTTTTCATTCACTCACTCAACTTTCACTGGCACTTAATAAATTCAGATTATTAGAAAGCTAATGTGTAGGGGTCTATCTTGCTTTAAAGTTTCCTTTTCAAAGCATGTGAAATCTTCTCTCTCTCCTAATGTTATTTTATTCACTTTTTTCAACTCCAGAGAAATCATGCTGTTATTATAGACTCATGCTAAGTTTCAGAAAAAAAGTTGACATTTGAAAAGATTGTTACTTTTTCTGAAAAACTCAATTAAGTACTTTATAAGGAGTAAGACCCTGACTCCCTAACTAATTAGGGATAAAACCAGACTATTATGTTCTTTCTCTTTCTGTATGTACATAAAAACAAAACAACACAACACAAAACAAAAACCCAGAAGGAAGGGACCGATCTTTTCGAATATTGCACACTGATCCCCTTCCCACCTTGACAAATAAAGCAGGCCATTCCAGTATCTGGGAACTTTGTAAATGGGTCATCACAACTCTTGATAATACTTACTGGTAGGAGGCTGTATATTTCATATAATTTTAAAATCTAGGGCATATGTAAGTGAACCTTTCAGATGGGTGAAAGAGATGTGGGCAGGGACAGAATTGCTAGAGTGCATGAATTAATTTTCTCCTGGATCCTTTTTATTGATAAATATTTTAACTCTGTGATAGACATGATAATAAGTTCATTCATTTTCACCCATTCCAATCAGACTATCTTACAGCCAGTTTTTCTAGGGGGACAAAGTGAAAAAAAAAAGGCAGAAAAAATTCGAACAGATTATTGAATTTTTTTTGCATTAACAACCTCCTCAGGTGACACTCAACCCCCCTACCCTCGCCATGATTCTTACCTTCTTCCTGATGACCCCTGAAAAGAGGAGAAAAAGGTGAGAATGGCCAAAGAAATTTTTCACACTGGGCAGAACTTCTGTCGAAGAAGATATCAAGGGTGTAGAGAACTTCCAGAAAAGGGAAAACCCATTGTAGAAGAAAGGGAAAGAGGCCTTGGAAAGGGTGAGTGCCCCTGAGCATTATATGTGAAGATGCCAATTTTTGTCTCTTTAAGCCCAAATGCAGTCTGAGTTTGCATGCCTTTGTTTCTTTTCTACCAAAAAGAGACATATATCTGTCATAGTTGTGATGTTGGATGATAATCTTATGACTCTGCTCTAGAAATTGTTACTTCTTTTAGCTGAATATTTTAGGGGAATGCTCAAAAAGCTTCCTGCATTCACCAAAAAGATATGTGTGTATCAGTGTCTCTACGAATTAATTATAATTAAAAAACCATAATGAATCACATGAGGGTAATTCCAGTATTCCCTGTGATTCTTCTGAGGAAGCTGGGGAGTTATTCTGTTCTTTACTAGCTTGCTTCCTGACCTTATTACCTTATTCATGTTTTATAAACCCAATTATACAAACTCAAGTCCTTCTCTTTCCTGCTTCTACTTTAGTTACCAGTTTTCTAGTCTCTAGTTCAAAAATTAGAAAAGGAGGAAAGGAGGATTCCTGGGATATTACACTAAGCCAGGAATAACTCCTTACTAGCCCCACGGTATCCTACATACAAGTTGAGAAAAAGTTCCTGGATATCATCACTGCATAATTAAATAGAGGGACTTCTAGACCAAGATATCACTCTGAGATGAAGTTACAACTTGTTTCTAGAATTGCCGTGATACTCATTTACAGTTGTTTTTCTTTAAGGACTTGTTTCATTTAGATGAGTTAAATGTGTAATGTTGCATACTGAAGGGCATGAGGGTCAAGATTTTCATGTCTTCAAGTGTAGAAGTCAATTAATACTTCTGAGAATAAGTATTCTTACTAATTTTGTGTCCCCCTAGTCCCCAAATTAAAGGTGGGATGGCAGATGGCAGAAAGAATCCCACCCAGAAAGACACTGCTAATTATTTATATATTCTTTTTTTAAAAGTTTTTATAATTTTAAGTACGTTAGATTATTCATGTCTTTTATTCATGCCTATTCATGTCAATTTTTTTTTTCCAGGAGACTGTTTTTGGTGTAAAAATACCTTGTGCTTACAATGGGGATGGATATAAAGGATGTAGTGTCTGTGATTCATATTCAAGCAAATATAGTCCACCAGTGATTTCTCTTGCAAGCTGAGACATGCAGTTCTGCTGAGAGTTATGTTTTTGGCATGGCTGTGGTTCTTTGCACACACTTAGTGCCATTGGTATAAAGGTGATTTCCTTTCAGATGATTACCTGAAAATGAATTTTTCTCTCCCATCACAAGCAGTATCCATTCTTTTTTTTAAGATGGAAGCTTTTTGCTTCATTGATTCTAACCAAACCTAAGAGCAGGCCCAGAAGAACCATGAGACACCCCGTATCTGGGTCTGTCATTAGCCTTAAGAATGAATTATTTCTTAATCATTAGGCATTTTGAAAAGGCCATATATAAATTCAACTGATTTATGGGTGTCTTTTGGGAATTTTGTTTTTCTCTTTTCGGCTACTGTGGGTTTAGTCGAAAGGCATTTTTGGAAATGCCTTTAGAAAGTTGAAAGTGACTTTTCCATATATTTAGCAGATTCAGTGTTGCTATCACTAAGAGGAGTTAACAATGAAAGTACTACAGGTAAGGAGGGATGTGATCTTTTAGACATCTGGGAACAGTCATGGAAGGGGCTAGGATTTGGATCTCCAGTCCTTGGTCATATTCTACCTTTTGTCTCATAAAATAAAACAAACAAACAAACAAACAAAAAAACGGTTTGAAGCCTAGGGTAAGAGCTCTGTCTTCATAAGAGTTAATCCATTTATTTGACTGCCAGTGTGCTTTGTTGATGATTTTTGAGCAATTTACAGATATAATCAAATGAGTGCCACCAACTTAGAAAATGGTTAGTTCATTCTGGGCTTAGCTATGCAAATCAGCTGCCATTGCTCTCATCTCACCCCTTAGCACAGACCACGGGATTTTATGCATTTGGGTCTTGCTCATTATCAGTTTCCTTCCCTTCAGAATTGTTATTCATTTTGTTTATTGCTGTTTAGTTTTTGTTATATTTCCCTTCTCTGGATTTTTAAAATAGGCTAATTGAACAGCTCAGCTGGCCATTTGTTAAAACTAGGATGGAATCACTTATAGAGTGGGAAACAAAATGCTTCCCTTCAGATTGAGTCATTGTGTAGTGATAAAAAGGAATTTCATGGGAGCAGTAATATAACCAGAGATTCCATGTGGCAGCAATACACTCCATGACTATTTATTGAACACTTACTCTGCACCAAGCGCTGAGCCTAGTACTTTAGCTTTTGGGGGATACACTGGGCTTTGGAGGAAGGACAGAGTTGAACCCTACATGTAGAATTCCAGTGGATATGTGAGTTTCTTTGCCTTTTTGCTGTTTTAAGCTCACTGGAAGGTAGAGACTTTTGTAATCCCCAAGAAGCATCTGATTCTTTTGACTTTTGAATGAATCTTTTAAAAGATAATATGCTTCCTTGTGATTTGGATCAGGTTTAGGTTAAAATTAGTCTTCTATGAACATATTACCCACAGGTTGTAGGAGTGAAGCAGCATGAATTGGCAGGGGAAACCCAACCTGGAGATACACATTTGCCATTCTTTCAAAGAATGTTTGTATGCTCAAAGATAATTCAGAAGTACTTCTAATCAAACATTTTTATAGTGGCTTATTATGGAATTCTAGGGAAGATAAAGATGCTCAAATGAAGGTACTGACTGAGAAGAAAGGATTGATTTAAGGCACATTTAGGAATTAAAAGCTATGTAATTTAGCTGCCCATTAGAAATTTATTCAATAGTTATATTTATGGACATTTAAAATATTTATAACACTGTGTATCCCTGTATCACTGCTTATGTATGTTAAGTCAGTGATCATGGAAAAAGGAACTAAAACTTAATTTGGTGAATATCTAAGTAAGTTTGATACACTTAGTGAGTGTACCTCTCCTTCTTGTGTGTATTTTTGTAGGTGTGATGCTGGGAATTACTGAAATGCCAATGGTTTTCCAAAACACATACCTGGTTTACAGGCTCTTGGTTGGCTTTAATATTGTGATTTTATTCTGAGATATTTAATAACTTCAACATAACTGTGTTTGTAAATCTTTAAGAAAATTATTGAAAAGGACTAAGTTTTATTTGTTCATTTGGTTAGTGAGTCTACTGAAGTTCCAAACAAGTAAACTATCTTGGAAAACTGTTTGGTAGTAAATGCTGAAGTCCAATATATATACCCTGTGACCCTGCAGTTTTGTTCTTAGGTGTGTATAGCCAAGAGAAACGAGTTCATATGCCCATAAAAAGACACTTGTAAGAATGCTCCTAGTAGTACTGTTTATAACAGTTCTAAACTGGAAACTCTCTGAAAGTACATGCAATGGAATATTAAAAAGCAACGAAAAATAACAGCCTAATGGTATACTTAACAACACTGATGGATTTCATTGACAAAGTCCAATACAAATAGTATGTTCTGATTTATATGATGTTCAAGAACAAGCAAAAGTGATCTGGTGGCAATAGAAGTTAAAATGGGACTTTCTAGAGGAGTGTTGAGAAAGAGGAACTATGAAAGGAGAGCCCTCTATATGTTGATCAGAGTGATGGCTACAAATTTGTATACATTTACAAAAAGTTAACTATACACTTAAATGTTTTTTACTATAGTTATACTTCAGTACAAATATTTTTAATTAGATTTTTAAATAGTATCCAGTTTAGAAAGACTATTTAACAGCAAACCACCAACTTGTGACTTTGGGGACAACAGAATGAGGATGTCTTCAGGGATATAAATAATTAATGGTTTGACAGGTTATGTGACAGAATTATTCGGTATATGTTGATAACTTTCTTTAAATGGAATTGTTGAAAAAACGAAAAATGCTAAATATACAATCCCTGAAAGTGGTGCCATCAGAAAGAAGACTAAAAATTACATATTGATTTTAAGTCTGTAAAGACTTAAAATAACATATTGAAACTTTTATTCTCTAAAAATGAGCATCATAAATTAGCTCACTGACAAGTCAGTGTTTATCTTCTTTACTTCCAAACTCTAGGAGGTCTTTGGAAAATCAGTCAGTTGCTTAGTCAGTATGTCATTTCCAAAAACAGACGTTGTACACTTGCAAGAAAGCTGGAAATGTGTTCCTCCATGGGGTAAATTAAATGTAATTGCACTTCTGTGTCTTCATGGTGGTAAGAGCACCAGGATACTCAACAGATAGAGCCAGAAATCAAGTTTAGTTTCTATAGAAGGGCCAAAAGTAATGCCATTCTAATGGCTAGAGAGCAGAAGGGAAGCAGAATGCCTGAATGACGCACAAACTGAATAATCATTCACTGAATTATTAAAAGTTGATTATACAATTCTATTCAATAAACTTATGCTAGGTGGTTATTCATTTCCTGAATATTTAACTTCTTCCCCATAATACTTTCAATCTAAATGTATCACTGCCATTTTGTTGTTGTTATAACTATAAAGGAAAGGAGCTGTTTTGTTTTTTTTTTGTTTTTCATATTTTCCTTGAAACTGAGTAATTCTTAAGGAAGAGTATTCAGACTGGGCTTATTGTCAAAGGTTTGCTTTTTAAACTAACAATTTGAAAATAATTTTTTCTCTTTATGTTTTATCTGCCCTTAATTGAAGAAAAAGTGGGGAAAAATGAGGCATGGTGTTTGAGATTCCTTGGCAGTAGTGTGCTTTCCATATGGAAGGTTAGAGGGGTGGAGGTTAGTGACTGAGAGTGAGGGCTTTGGAGCCAGATTGCCTGGGTTCCCATCTTGACTTAATAACTATGTGACCTTGAGCAGGTCACTTCCACTGTAAAATGAGGCCAGTGCAAGTGCCCACTTTGAGTTTTTGTGGTGATTAAAAGAATGAATAATATAAAGCCCTTTGATTATTATCTGCTACATAATATTCACTAGTTCCCATTATAATAATATAATAATAATAATAATACATGTGAAAAAGTTCTCAAAAAGAATCTCTTTTTTGTGTTGTCATTGACTATATGATTTCATCTGTATCATATTTTATATTTCTGATAATTAACATCTATTCAGATAATACTGAAATATGAAGTGTGATGCTAATGCCCATATTCTGTAGACCTATTTTTAAGACCAAAATAGTTTGGTAATATCCTGCATATTAGAGTTCTCTAGGGAAACAGAACCAACAGGAGGTATATGTGTGTGTGTGTGTGTGTGTGTAAATAAAATATAAATATTATGATTTTTAAAATTTTTTTGGTAGGTATTGGCTCACACAACTGTGGGGATGGGCAAATCCAAATTCCATAAGGCAGACTGCAAGCTGGGAACTCTGATGAAGGTTTTTGATGAATTCCCCAGGAGAAGCTGACTGGCTGAAGGCTGAAGTAGAGATGTTAATTCTCTCTTCTGACTGCTGAAATCATTACTTCTCTTTTTAAGACTTTCAGCTGATTGGACGAGACTTCTCTCCAGGTTGAAGGCAGTCTCCTCAGTTGATTGTAGACATAATCAGCCATAGATGCAATCAACTTTCTGATGATTTAAATCTATGAAACACCCTACAGTAACAATCAGGCCAATCTCCAGACAATTGGAGATGTCCATGACCGGCCAAGTTGACACATGAATTCAACGATCATATCATGTAACTTATATGTCTCACTCACAGTAAAGGTTTCCTGATGCTTTATTTCTAATACTAATATATATAGTTTCCATTGAGTTTTAAATGCTAAAAACAATGTTAAGGTTGTGGATAAGACACATAAATCAAATTTTCAGAGGGCATTTTGAAGGGGAAGATACAACTGAGCAGGCTTGCATGCCGTCAGATAGATGAACACTTCTCTAATTTAACAAGAGATTTGAAATGGTGAAGGGGCAATTTATATCTTGTATATATTCTACATGACAAAACCAGCTAAGTGGATAAAACATTATGCTCACAGAATATGAAAGAGAATATTGTGTATTTTTTCAAATTCAAGGAGTTTAAACACCTCTGCATGTTTTTAAATACATTTTAAATAAATGGAGAATGAGGATCTAGCGTAGTTGGTTTTAATTAGATAAGTATTTTATTTTAAGAGTCTAGTAGTATTTATTTAAACTTTAAATTGTGTTACTGTAAATAATGTTTTAAAAAATGAAATGAGAAATTCGAAATGCAACTCAGTAGAATAAAAATTTTGTTAATATATCTACCTAATGCCATTGTTTTTTCTTTGGTGTGTCTGAGATTAGTTTGAGCTCTTGTTTTATTTATTGGTTTTGCATTTTTACAAATCAAGGTCATCCTAAATGTTCCCATTTTTTCTATGAAAGAAGTTAATTTAATACACAAGGAATTAAAAAGTCAAAATCATCCTAAATGCTCCAGTTTAGTCTAAGAAAGAAGTTAAAAAATAAGTTATAAATTTAATTTCTAATCTTTTATTCCTTTAAAAACTATCAAAAAGCTCAAGAACTTCCTTTGTGTTTTTCTTTAGAGAATTCTTGTGCTGTATTTGGTACTCTGTAACTTAAAGGTTGCCTATAAAAGGTGTATGTGTGTGCATATGGCTAAAGTAGCCTAGAGCAGGGGAAAACAAGTGGGCTTTGGACTTAGGCAGAGGTGAGTGGCAATCCCAACCTGCCCTTCATTGTCTTGGGTCTTTTGGTAATTTACCATCCTGAGCATTGATTTCTTCTGTGAATCACTGCATAATAGTTATTTTTTTGGCAGGTATGATTTGAATATGTTATATGCCTAAAGCTGTTGGGTTGTATAATTACTCCATTCAATTTGAATTTATTTAGAACAGGTATGTAACTTGCTCTTCTTCTTTAATAATATGCATTCTAAGATACAGGAGAGAAGAAACAAATCATTGATTGGATAAATTTAGCTGATCTTGTAGGTTAGATAGTTACCATCCTCTCTTTTGTTTGAGGTGCACGTTTCTTATTGTGTACCTGTCTACCACTTAAGATACGTATTTCTTAGAGTTGTTTACCAAATCACTTTTATATAACAATCATTTGCTTTTTTATGGCATGAATTGTATTTTTGACTTGATTTCTGATCTAACATTGATTTATAATGGTTTATTGAATGACAAAAGAAAGTAGAGGGGGATATTAAATAATAAACAATTTCTAGCCAGATGAGTAATAGTTTTTAATTTGATGAAATGATGTCCCATAGACTTATTTGTAATTATTTAAATTTCTTGCTGCCTGGGATATGTAACCAGGAGACCAGTATCAGGATCATGGGCTAAATTAGAATAAAAGCAACCGTGAAGATGGTGCCGGGAGAGGCTGAGACATTTAATCTGATCAGTTGAGGAACAGTAGCACCCAAATTCTATTAGAACCAAGAGGCACAGCTTGCAAAGCTGTAGTCTGAAATTTCCATCAAAACAACCAAGCAATAGAGACAGACAGGCTGGGAAAGCTCAGATAGATTCTTGTTGGCAACCTCACTAAATACCACAGCTTTCAGTCTCCTTCTGAGGCAGACTCAGACTCAAGGCAAGACCGAGGAAGCAAGAGGCTTCTGCCTTTGCCATAGCTTGACACCTACGCCAAGAGGCACATTTGGGAACAAGTTAAGAAGCAGGTAAACCTTGTCAAAGTTGAATATGCTTTATTTTGAAGGTGGACTTCTAGATTCTCAATCAGGGAGAGATGCCAAATGTCATCTCACCAATTAGCAAACTGTGCCTGTTTTGCTTCTGAGATTGTGCCTGGGCTACCCAAGTAGATAGGGTTGTCTGGTGCCAAGCAGGTAGACAGGAGATATCCCTCCTGGGCATGGTCAATGTCAGTGCCCTCTGTGGTCTGCTGTGTCTTGGAATGCTGTTGGATGCCTGTGAGGGCTGCCACCCTGCCCTGAGGCTTAGCAGTAATCTGAATAGGAGAAGTTGATAGTGTAAATAAAACTGCTATCCTCCTTGGTTGTGGGGTAGACTGAAAAACCTGATTAACCTCTTGCTCTGCAAAATCTCATACAAGCATTCTTCACTTTTGAGTGTAGACGATTTAAGATGTCTTCTGTTTCCATGAAATATGTCAGGCAGTTTGGAGGGGGGCTCTTATTTCCTAATGCTAATTTGATCAGAAACCTAGGGATGAATTTATCTTTCCAAAATAAGAAAATCAAATCCAAATCAAAGTTATTGAATGGCCTACAGTTTGTCTAAAGAGTTCTTATCTAAACTTTATACCTTCCCAAGGGGGTGGGGATCAGCCAATGTGTGGGTTTATTAATTCTAGGGATTTATTCTTTATCTTTTTCAATTATTTCTCTTTTTGGAATAAGTGCAAATGCTCTTAACAGCATTTTAAAATATAGCTGCTAGTTGTTGAATTACTTAATATAAACCAACACTTTGCATATGCAGGATGTTTTATACTTTACAAAATATTTCACATTTGTTACCATGTTTGATTGTCCAAAATTATGGGAATATTGCCTATGATTATTAACTGTATTATACAAATGGGTAAATTGAGCTCCACAGGCTAAAGAACTTTTCCGAATTTATGTAGCTGCTAATTTAGGCAAAGAACGTGAGCTGAAATACAGATCTGCCACTTCCATACGAATCAAATCATTGGAAATCCTGAGTCTGGGAATTGTTCCCTCTTCCTGTCTCCTTCCATTCTTAAGCTTCTTGTTAGTTTAGTTTTACTATTTCATATTGTTCATAATTGTGTGTTAACCTTCTCGTTAGTGTTCTTGACTACTTTTTACATCTGTTGACCATTGCTTGCATACCACATGATAGATGTCCTTGTGCTCTAATATCTGTGTGAGAAGCACCAGTTTTTACATGCTATAATTCTGCTTTGGAACTTACCTTTACCTAATCTCTATAGTTGACTCTTATTTTACCCTCCTCAGAAAAGGATTTGCATTATTGGGTCTGGTCATTTATCCCTCTAATCTAATATCCAGTTTCTAGCAAGGCCATGCTAACTGTTTCAGAGGAAAGCAAGTGTACTCCTGGGACTAGGAATTAGAAAATAAAATCCTTGTTGTGACTCTGCATTTAGACCCTGAGCAAATTATTTAATTTCTTTCTTTAGTGTGTGATTTCACTAGATTGAAGGAAACTGAAAAACTTCAGGTTATCTCTTTATTGAATATTTAATATGGAGCTCCTTGATGCATTATCTTAATTACCTAGGATTCCACTTGAAATATATAAAATGCATATATTTTTAAAAGTCCTGTATTAAAAACAAACGCCTTTTGCTGATTGACTACATGATTATTTAAATGTAGTTTTGGTTACTTAAATAATAAATATAGTTTACTTCAGCTTTCTACTATGTCTTGTCATGATTCTGAAGCCAATTATGTAAGTTTATATCTTGCAGTTGTCAACTTGAGTTCAATTGTCAACTTGAGTTCAGTAGTTCAATTGTCAGCTTGAGTTCAGCAGTAGGATCACAGCTCAACCATAATTTGAATACTTCATCTTCAGTGGTTTCTAAATCTGTATATCATCATCACCTGTGTGGTTTTAAAATACACATATTCCAGGGCTCTACCCTCATGAAAAATGATTTTGGGGTTGGAGAACAGGAACCTTTCTTTCTGTAAGAAGTTAACTAAGTGATTCTGATGCCCAGCCAAGAGTGGGAACTATTTTTCCAATGTTATTGGGGGCTTCTAAGTTAGGCACGGTAGTTTAGATAAGGTTCACTTATTCAGCATACATTCATAGAACCTCTGTGAGGTATCGTATCAATCATTGTGCTAGGGACTTAAGTGCACCGAGATAAATGTGATACAGACCCTGTCTAGAGGTGCTTGTATTTTAGTGATAATTACCCCAATAATTGCATTATAGTGTGTATATTATAACAGGAAAATATTCAATCTTATGAGGGTAAGAAAGAGGCTCCTCCCAAGTCTGCCCTTTCAGAGTTATGTTAGAGCTGGTGGGTGGGGGGCTGTTCAGGAAGTGTGTCAGAGGAATGGTACTTTAACATTCATGTTCGGGGAGTATTCAGGCTTTGTCCTTTGACAATGTATAATAGAGCAGCAAAGTAAGGAGCCATTAAACTTATTTTAAAGGGGAGTGACATGATGAAAGCAGTGTTTAAAGAAAGAGCAGAACTGGGATTCTGGAGGCAGAAGTCTCCTTCTGTAACTGTGTTGAGATGGTAAGAACTAGCACTAGGGTGGTGGTAGTGAAAGAGAGGAAGGGAAGATAAGGAACATAAGTGGAATGTAATGTGTGAGTAGATACCGGAGAGGAAGAGGAGGAATGAGTCAAAGGTTTCCATCCTGAAGATGGGGGGTGGGTTGATGGTGGAGGGGAGTGGTGGTGTCACTGACCCGAGATTCAGAGGTTGTGAAATAGAGCTGGTTGGGTAGAGGATGATGAATTTCTTAGTCTTTGTCTTTTGTGCATTTATCCCAAGGTCTAGCACAATGCCTGATGCTGAGTAAATGTAATGGTTAAAATATTGGCTTGGCTGTCTCTACAGTGAATTAAACAAAGTGAAAGATTAATTTCTCTCTTTCACACAGAAGTCTGAATAGTTAGGTATCTGGGAAGGTAGGGTGGCTCTGTTCCACCAGGTTGTTCTGGGATTCATTTTCCAGCTCTCTTGTTGCTTCACTGTCCCTTGTGTGTAGTTTGGCTGAGGACGGCTCATTTCCGTAATAGTTCTAGTCTGAGAGAAGAAGGAAAAAAGAAATGGAGGACAAGCAGCTTCCTTTTTTGATGCTTTACTGTACTGCTTTTGTCTATAATGTGGTCACATGGCTGCACCTAAATATAAGGTAGGTTGTGGAAAATGTTGTTAGTTGGTCAGCCAAAGTCCTGACTAAATAGGTGTTCTATTGCTTAAAAGGATGAAGGGGATATTGTGACAGATTCTTCGACATGGGATCTGCCACATACATCCTTACTTTGGTTGAGTGAATGGGCTTAGAATTTGGTAATGTTGAGTTTCAGGAAGAGGGAAGGCATCCAAGTAGAAATGCCCAGGAGGCAGATAGAGACTAAATAGTGATTCAGAACAGTGAACTAAACATGAAGTATAGATATACGTGGCCATTCAAAAGGTTATGGCTGTAATTGTTAGACTGTGGAGAAAAGCAATAAAAAAGGAGCAGAAGAGAGGCCTTGGAGAGAGTGCTTGTAAGTTAGGTAGTAAGAAGTGTAGGAGGGAGAATCCAGGGAAACATTTGGAAAAGTCACCATCTAAGGAAACAGAAAAATACAGAAACATAAAATGATGATATTGTGGAAAGTACAAAAAGTTAAGATGACAAAAATAAAAGATGTGGGGGCCAAGCAATGTGAGGATAAAGAAAAAGACTGTGGAACATGCAGGAAATTTTAGTTAAGATTTATAAATGCCAAGTTTTGTTAAACTTTATACAGAGCATCATATCAGACAGGGCCAGTCTGCAGGGGGAATATGATTTGTTAGAGAAGGAAATTTTTTAGAAGAAATTCAGTAGAGGAAAGGTTCTATCAAAGGTATAGAAATATATTCAGAAAACTGTTGCTAGTGCTTGTATCTGAGGATTGATATTAGGATGGAACTTACTATTACAGTTCTGGAATTGACATTTTTAAATAACAATGATTAGATAGGATTTCTATGAAGAGTAAAAAATTTGATATAATTTCTGTAAGTAGTTTTATCTAGGTTAATTTTCGTAATCAACAAATAATGTGAATTACATTTGATTAACAGGGAAGTTCAAATCTAGGTCCAACTAAATAAGTAGTGGTTTGTCTGGAGTTGGATCTTCTAGACCAGTGCTGTCCAATACAAATGTAATGCAAGATACATATGTAGTTAAAGATTTTCCAGGAGCCCATTAAAAAAAAGTAAAAAGAAAGATGAAATTAATGTTGACAATATATTCTACTTAATACAAAGTTTCCAAATATTATAATTTTAACAGGTAATCAGTATGAAAATTTAATGAGATATTTTCCTTTTTTTTCCTTTCAATTAAGTCTTTGAAATCTCTTCATATTTCAAGTGTGCAGTTAGTCACGTGGCTGGTTGCTGCCATATTGGTCAGCTCAATTCTAGAAAATTTGATTAGTAGTTTTTGTCCTTTCCTTATTTTAATGTTGTCACTAGTGGTTTGTTGCCTGCAGGTCTACCATTAAGGGTTTTCCCCTAATTTTAATTGCAGGAATTTTATTAAGCACTAATGCTAATGCGCATGTTTAGTGAATTAGTACTCTATTGTGTTAGTTTTTGACCACTGTATTTAGGAGGTACAGCAAGTGAGTGAAAAGTAAGGATCTTTCTTTCCCTCCCAAAGTACTTAACTTTAAATGTGACCTAAGAGATTTTGATTATATTTAAAATTACTGGTTGACAGATATATGAAAAGCAAAGTGTGAGGTAGTTTTTCTCACCCTTTAAATACTCTCAGTACTCCAATAGATACTGTCTTCATTATCCACTCTGTTGTGATGGTTTTATAGGCAGACATTCAAGGGAAAATGAGTTGTCTGGAGAAGATGAGTTAGCATTATTCCATTACAGTTTGAGAGTATTTTTAAACTCACAATTTAGATTTTCCCCATGCCCCCCCCCCACATTTAACTACACAGTTTTTATTTCATGGTGGTACTGGTATTAGTCCTTCTTGTATTGTTGTGATCAATTATTGAATCTTTGAAAAAAAATTACAGATTTCTGAAGCAGTAATTGTTTCTGTTAAGTATTTTTTTACCCTTCACTTTTTTTTTTCTCATTTATTCAGGGTTGAAAAGGAACAATTCCTTTGTTTTTCTTTAAGATTGAAAAGCTGATAAATTATTCCTGAATTAGTAAGTTGTTCTGTGTCATCTTGCCTTGGTTTCCTCCCCTTAAAATTGTTTTTCTGATTCATGTTAGAGGGATGAACTATGATTTAAAATGACTTTAATATCAAATCTGAGGCTTTGCCTAGGGTTTTGTGAGCTGGAGGTGACAAGGTAGCATGGCCTTTCATCTGGGGACACCTGGGGGCCTGTAGTCTCACTGGGAGTTCTGCTTCTGTCCTTATCCCCGTGGGAAATCAGTCAGAGTCATCTTATTATTCTGGACTTGCTTCCCCAGGTACTGTCCTTTGTACCTGGGGCAGTGCTTAGTACAAGTGCTTCTCACACTATCTTTGGTGAATGACCAGCTTTTAATTTCTAATCCATCATGTCCTGATACTTACATAAAATACAAAATATATTAGTTACTAGAAAAATGAAATTAAAAAACCACAAAAACAAAAACACACACAACTTGATTCAGCTGGCAGAATATTAATCCACCAGGTTGCTATAAAATTTCTGATACTTGCTGTCATTTTCTGTATTTATTTATCCTTTTGTGGGCCAGTAACAAAGCTCACAGACCAGCAGTGTCCTGCAGTCTGCGTTTTGAATAGCAATGCTTTACATCTGCCCTAATCCTCATATCTACAACGCTGTGAATTATGTCCTCTGTTTTGTAAATCAGGAAACTGAGAAGCAGAGAGATTAAGTAATATGCCCAAGGACATTCAGGTACCAGAGCTGGAATTTAGACCCAGAGTTGCAGTTAATCCCTAAGGAGTCCTTGCTAGAATTAGGAAAAGATATCCCTTCACCTGAGAGCTGGCTGGATTCCAGCCTTCACTCCCACACAGGGTAACCTTGTGTAGAACACAACCTGAATCACTGAATAATGTGGTGCTGTTCGATACCTACCTGTGCTCTCCCTCCCTCCCTTAGTAGGGTCGGGGAGCCAGCAGTGGGAAGGAGAGGGCAAGCAGAGGGTAAGACTTGTCTCTTGGTCATTTTATTGTGCATTTTTTATGGAATAATAGTTGAAGTTGAGAAAGAAAGCAGAACTCAACTTGAAAATCAAGGTTAAAATTGATAGTTTTGGATATTTCTAGTCAAGTTGTGGTTAACCTTGTTTTGGGGTTATCTATTAATGTTATGTATATGGCCATGAGATTCCCATTATTAGAAATTTCTATGTAAAGTGAGCCAGTTAGTTAATGGGGGCTCAAGGTAACACAGAAATACAACTAAATATGTGTGACTACAACCCCGTTATCCATACTGTTTCTGTGTCATACTTGTATCACAAATTCCCAGTAGTGGCTTAGTTTACAAATTAAATGAAGAAATAAAAATATTTACATGTTGGAAAATAGACCAAGGATATCTCCTTGATGCAACAATCATTCAGGTGAAAAGTGAGTTAATGTTAATTTTGAATATATTTCTAGTTTAGCAACCTAATTGCGTTAAATATATTAGGGTCCTAAACGTTTTGACTTGGACCACATGTTTGGTTTTATTCTCCCCTGTCCAAATATTTCACCTGGTCAAAGCAGATGTGTCTTTGGTCATGTGGAATCGGGGAAGCAAATTTAAATGAAGATATCATATGCAGCTACTGAAGACCTACCCTTTGCTAAAGTGGTCTCAGTTTTTAGGAAATTAAATGGGGAGGAAGGAAGGATGAATCATTCTTTTGTATATTTAAACTTTATAGTGCATTTATCAGTTTTCTTCCTTAGTAGCATATGAATTAGTATCTCAGTGGTGTGAATCACTAAGTGAATCAGCATTTGATAAAAGTTTCCAAACATTTTATTTTTGCAAAACATTTAAAATTCCTGTCTAGGTATTTTTCTTATAGTTACCATTTATTGCAATAAACAAACTACATGTTAGGGGCATTGCTAAGAGTGTCATGTGTATTAGTACCCTGAAATATCTGCTACAGCTTTTTGAAGTTGATGTTGTTATTGCTTTTTCTTTTTTTAGCCAAAGAAACTGTGGCTTAAGGATGTTTGAATGACTTTTCCAGGACACAAAGAACTCAAGTAGCAGAAACTTAGACCCCTGTGATCTGCAGGCCAGAAGCCCCACTCTAGACCTAGGAATCAGAATCTGCATTTTAAAATGATCCCAGATGATTAATGAAGTTTGAGAAATCTTGCTTTATTTCTATAGACTCCATGTTCATAGCCTCTCCCTCCAGGGAAGTCCGAGCTAATAATTGAGAGAATTATTTGAATCCAATGTGACTTTAGGAGAGAATCAAAGTAATCCTTATATGTTCTCATTCTGTAGATTTCAAGTTTGCTAATTTTGCATTTTCCTCCTTTCAGCTAAGGGTTCTGAAATCATCTTAGAAGAGCCTACCTTTTCTTCCCCACTGTATTTGTTATCACTTAATTTTAAGAATGTTCACTTTCGGTATCTTTGGGGTCTCGTTAATGGTTCATAATACAAAGGTTGAGTTACTTTAGGGACCTGTGGAGTCCATTGTTTTAGGTATCTGTCCTCTTCTTAATATATTCTTTTTTGTTTTTTAATGATAATGACTCATTTATTCTGCCGGACAATGTCCATATACATTTTTTAAAAATATAAATGCCAGCACTATTGTATTTTTGGTTATATCTCCACTTTATATTCCTACAGGTTCTAAAAGGCAAATGCATAAAATGTAATAATAAATCAGTGGTTTGAGATTCATAATGTAAGAACAAGTAATTTGTTGCAAGATCTACATAAAGGTGGGGGAATGAGGGATGTAGAAATACAGTTTGTGTATACTACTGAAGTTAAGTTGGTATCAAAGCAAACTAGATTGTTATACATATAGGAAGTTATTTAAGGCACATAATAATTACAAAGAAAGTATCAGAGAATAGGCAAGCTCACAGACAAAAGTTACAGCCCAGGTTGCCAGGGACCAGCAGCAGGAGAAATGGGGGGATTTAATACATAATGGGTGTAGGGTTTCTGTTTGGGGAGATGGGAAGTTTTAGTAATGGAAGGTGGTGAGGGTACCACAATATTGTGACTTGATTAATTCTATTGAATGGTATGCTTGGGAGTCATTGAGGTGGGAAAGTTGGTGTTGTGTACACATATGTTCCCACAATTGAAAAAAAACAAAAAGAAGAAAGAACTAAAGAGATAATGACAATTAAATGCAATACATGATCCTAGGTGGGATCTAGCAAGGAAGGAGAAAAAGCTCAAAGGGATATTATTGAGACACAGGAAAAAATAGAAAATAGACTGTAAGGTTTATATCAATGTTCAATTTCTTGAATTTATAACTGCATTTAAGGTGGTTACATAAGTGAATATCCTTGTTCTTAGGAAATATACATGGCCATGTTAACTGTTTAGGGAGCATAATGTATTCAACCTACACTCAAGTGTTCAGAAAATGGATTAATAAAAAGACAGGCAGATAAATAGATGGATTAATAGAATGATACATAAAGATGGTAAAATGGTAAAATGGATTGATCTGGATATCTGGAGTAGGGGTAAGGATATGTTGGAGTTCTCTGTATAGGGATGGTATTATTTATTTATTTTTTTAATAATTCAGTTTTATTGAGATATATTCACATACCCTACAGTCATACAAAGCGTACAATCTGTTGTTCACAGTACCTCCATATAGTTGTGCATCCATCACCAAAATTAATTTTTGAACATTTTCATTACTATACATACAAAAGTAATAAGAATAAAAGTTAAAGTGAAAAAGAACAATTAAAGTAAAAAAGATCACTGGGTGCTTTTTTTTTTTTTTTTGCCCCTGTTTTTCTACTCATCCATCCATACACTGTACAAAGGGGAGTGTGGTCTATATGGCTTTCCCAATCACATTGTCACCCCTCATAAGCTACATTTTTATACAATCGTCTTCAAGATTCAAGGGTTCTGGGTTGTAGTTTGATAGTTTCAGGTATTTGCTGCTAGCTATTCCAATTCATTAGAACCTAAAAAGGGTTGTCTATATTACGCGTAAGAGTGCCCACCAGAGTGACCTCTCGGCTCCTTTTGGAATCTCTCAGCCACTGAAACTTATTTCATTTCATTTCACATCCCCCTTTTGGTCAAGAAGATGTTCTCCGTCCCACGATGCCAGGTCTACATTCCTCTCCAGGAGTCATATTCCACGTTGCCAGGGAGATTCACTCCCCTGGGTGTCAGATCCCATGTAGTAATTTCATCTGCCAAGTTGGCTTAGCAAGAGAGAGAGAGGGCCACATCTGAGCAACAAAGAGGCATTCAGGAGGAGACACTTAGGCACAATTATAAGCAGGCCTAGCCTCTCCTTTGCAGTAACAGTCTTCCCAAGGGCAAGTCCCGTGACTGAGGGCTCAGCCCATCAAACCACCAGTCCCCTGTGTCTGTGAGCGCATCAGCAACCATCGAGGTGGGGAAGCCCAGCACACTTGCATTCTCCCCCAGCAGTGTTTGCATTAGTGGTAGCAAATAATATTTCTCTTTTTGTGCCTGGCTTATTTTGCTCAACATTATGTCTTCAAGGTTCATCCAAGTTGTCATATGTTTCATGACATCGTTCCTTCTTACTGCTGCAGAGTATTCCATTGTGTGTATATGCCACGTTTTATTTATCCACTCATCTGTTGAAGAACATTTGGGTTGTTTCCATCTCTTGGCAATTGTGAATATATTCCTTCTTGAAGGGTGATGGATAATTACTGTTCCTACTTATAAATTTAGGAATTTAAATATAAAATACAGTTTGTCATCAAGTGCATTTGAATTATATAGAAAAAGCAAGTTCCAAGAATGAACTGTGAAGCTTTAAAAACACAGATTTTTGGTTCCTACCCCTGGAATTTCTAACTCGTAGGCTTGTGGTAGGGACTGAGAATTTGCATTTTTAATAAGCTTCCAAGTGATGACGATGCCTCTGGTCTGGGGAAGCACAAGTTGCAAACCACTTGGGATAGATTTTGGGAGACCAAATGGTATTCTGTTGCATTGATCTATATAAGATATAATATAGGCCTAAACACTGACAATAGAGTTGGGAAGGAGGGATGGATTCCAGTAATATCAAGGAGCTACAAATTAACTTGTGCAAGGGACTGGAATAAGCTGTGAAGGAGAGATAGGAGTCTAGACTGATATCTAGATTTCTAATGGATGGAGGATGGTGGTACCATTATCACAACATATAGAATAAAGGATAGGAAGCTGGCTGAGGTTTTGGAGCCTGGAAATGATAATGAATTTGGTTTTAGACATGTCAAATGGAGATTTATGTGGGTAATTTAAGTGGAGATATCTTTTAAGAAAGTAGGATTCTGCTGAGTTGAAGATGCAATTGTAAGAATACAGTTAGGAGAGCAGGCATGTATGTCTGTAGAGAAGAAATCATAGATCATAAAGTGAAGGGAATGAGATACTGAAAACAGAACTCAGGGATATACTAGTATTTAAGGTGAAATTAGAATAAATCAGCTTCAGAAAGAACTGAGAAGGACTGGCAAGAGCCCTGGAATAGAGAGTTTTATAACAGAGTGATCAACATGTCCACACTAAAGGGAGGTCAAATAATATATTAATTCAAATGCATCCATTGAATTTAGTAACCAGAAGACCATAGGAAACCTTAGTAAAAGTTTAGTGAAACTCATTTTAGCAGAATAGCACTGATGGAACCCAGAAACTGCTTTTCAAGGCAGAGTACATGCCTTTTGTTTTTCTTATAGTACATTTCTTTTTGTTTCCAGCTCTGAAGAAAATAATGCTATTTATAGAAATAATTTGGTAAATGAGTGGATTTGTATACATTTTAAGCTGATTTTTCCAGGTGAAATTTGATAAAGCATTTAAAAAGCAATTTTAGAATCAGCATTTCTATGTAGTTTTTTCCAGCCTAGCAGTAATCTTTGAGAAAGCACCAGCTCCTGTGAGGCATGGCCCCTCACCACATGACACTTTCATGAATGACAGTGGAGGCTTTTGTGGTTGGTCCTTCTGAAAGTGTTTTGTTTATTCCCATGCCTGCTGGGAAACCAAGAATGCTTTTATTACTATTAAGAATATTGTTTTACTCTATGACTCTGTGTGACAGCTGGGTGAGACTGTTTTCATAAATTAATTTCCTGATGGACCCAGTTTAAACCAAAAAGGAAGACATGGTCAACAATTGTGATAGCTGTTAAGGCAACTGTCACTTCGGGTAATTTGAGCATAACTATTTTTCTTTCCTTTCCCTGTAGTGTTTTTCTTAGCAGATTAAAACAAAACACTGAAAGTAAATAGAAATTGCTGCCCTTCACGTGATCAGGATTTGGGATAATGGTTTCATAAGCAGGACTTATTGGTGGTGTGTTATAGTCTGGGAAATATATTTCAAACTTGTCCATTCTGTAGCAGAATGCCTATGACTGTTTCAGGAAATCTCGTGGAATTGTATGGACAGACTCTTCAAGACTTTTTGGAAAGCCAGATTTGAGATTGAGCTGATGCATCCCTTATTGGATTTGATGCTTGTAGGCCTCTATTAATTAGTTGGAAGGTTTTCTACAAAATGTGGGCCAAGTGCAGAAAGAGAGGAATTGCCAGTAATATAGTCAGCTTTCCAAAAGACCCAAATAAAAGCACATTTTCTGTTTTGTGGTAAAACTAATCTGATCTAACAAATTCTTTATGTGCATATTTTTATTTTACCCTTCACTGTTGAACAGTGTTTCAAGGGACCACATTGAAAAAAAGAATACTTTTTAAATCTCAGGTTGCAAATTATCAATGTGTAATTCATTATTTTATAGAGACCAAACAAATTTATTAAACATCAGAAATTTTACTTGTTGACGTACCGGGCTATTGAAAAACTGGTAAAGAACATGGCATTGAGGTTGATGGTGAATACTGGGAGGAACAGTGGTAGATTTGAAGATTCATGGTATAAAATCCAAAGGTTCTCTTCAAAAAAAGTTTTGAATAATTTAAGACACAAATTATTTTCTCCTTATTTGTTTTTCATTTCAGATTTTAAAAACATGCATATCATTGGAATTCAAGTTAACGTTTCCCACTTTTCCTTTCTTGAATAGGTTGTCAAGTTATTAAGCAACAAAAGATCACAAGCCGTTGGAATATTAATGTCTAGTCTTCATTTAGATATGAAAGACATACAACATGGTAAGCAGAAAAATAAAAATCCAGCTTTTGAATGCTAAAATTTGGGCTCAAGGATGTGCTGTTTGGTGGTAAAATTATTTCAAATTTAGTTTCTGTGTATATTGAGGTTAATATGTTTCCTGTAAGTGCTACTAAACTATCTTCCATGATTTTATCTTAAAGTGTTATATTAATTTAACATTTCTATTATTTCTATAATCTGTTAAGAGCCTAATTCCCATTTGATATATTCTGGCTGCATTAACAAATTTTTAATTTTAATATCATACAAAGTAGTAGTCCCACTGTACTCTATCACTGGGTTAGAGCACATCTGAAGCATCTACTTCATCTTAGGGTGTCTGATACACACTAGTGAGAGCCAGATAGTAGGGTATCTGTTGTCTATGTTATATGAAACTCAGGGAAAATAGAGAGGAAATATTTTGAGATGTAGCATGCCCTCAAATATTTGATGAGCTAATACAAAGAAGTGCAAATAGACCTATAGCTTTCTACCAGATCAGCTTCAACCAGTGTGGGAGTTACAGGGGAACATGTTTTAAGAATGTTTTTAAGATGAGACATGTCAAATAGTAAACTGGATTGCAGTGGTTAGTGATGAAATGAAAATTCAAAACTATTCTAGAGACCGAATGATCATTTGTCTCATTTGTCTCAGATATCTTTAAAAGGGCTATTGCATTGGATAGGAGATGGGGCATGTTCTTGTAGTCTTCCTGTTCAAAGATACTGTGAGATGCCGAAGTGGTTGCTGAAGAAAATTCATTGTAGATAACTATAGGATGGAAAACTGGCCTCTTTTCTTCTGATTATTTGGGATGTATTTATAGTGTGAACCCTTGGCTTTTCTACACATAGAAAGATTGAACTATTTTTTCTAATAACTGTCAAAGATGGTTTCAAATTGTTCCTACCCACTTCGTATTATTGCTGATGATCCAGACACATGGAAGCAGTACCATCATGAGCTTTAGTTATTTCTTTTATGTTGTTGTTCTAACGCACATCTTTATCCAGGCTTATAAAATATTTTCTGTGTTTGGAACTAGGATGATTTTAAAGAAGCATTTTCTAAGGGGCTTTAGTGTCAATAGTTTAACAATGGAATTCTCCACAACAATTGACACGTGATTCTGTGCCATATCCTCCTGTCACATTTATGCTGAGAGATATTGCCTAAAGGTGACGAGAGGAATTAAATTTATGTACAGAATGTCCCTTATGCAGCCCAGAGCCTTAGAATACATTTAAAGCAGATTGAATTATCCAAAGGAATGCCAGTTTACCTATTAAAGAAATATGGTTTCAAGTATAACACAGACCTTATAAATCACAAAAACATTTAACCGGCTTTCTAGTGTACCCCTTTATGAATGTGGATTCTATTTGTAAGGCTTCAAATATTGTGTAGAATAATTCATAAATAGCATAAGCTTGGTATGCCCTGTGTTAATTGATGAGTAACTCTTAATCACAATTTAAGTTTTTATTAAACTGTTTTGATGATGCAGAGACTTCCTCAAGCTAAAACATTTAGGGTAGTAGTCATAGAGGAGGACGCCAAGACTGGCGCCAAGAAGTACTTGGTGTTTCTAAAGCTGGCAGATGTAACCCAGTTAAGTCATAGAATGAAATCTGAAAATAATGATATGGTCCTTTCCTTCAGTCAAATATTCAACTTGGTTTGAGTTAATAATGAGAACCTTATGAACAAAGGAGTCCGCCTAACATCTGCGTCTGTGGTAAAGCCAGCGAGAGTTCATTGAAAATTTGCTAGCTTAACATGCAATGCTAACAACAACATGGCATGAACATCAGTAGTTGAAGGGGTTATATAGAATTATGCATAAACTTTATCCCATTATAATGTGCAGTGATTGCTTGGGTCTCTGAAACCCTGTACACCATTTTCTAAAAAACAATCCCCTTAAAGGCCTAAAAAAGCAGTTCTGTCTTTCTGTAGATGAAGTCCTCTTCTGCCTTGATGTGTTGTCTTGAACCATGATTTACATGTGTGAATCACTTGTGGCCTTTAAAATAAACTTGACTTCTATCAGTTATGCCTCCACTGAGAAATCCACAGAAGCATAAACATTATTGGCTTTTGGATCTAGAAGCAGCAACAGAATGTATCCAGACCTCCAGTGTCATTCTATAGAAGGGAAAACTAAGACCTTTTAATGGTCATGTTTCTTTCTCAAGGTCATGCAGCTCATTAATGGTTCAGACTGAACTTCACTCACCAGTCCTAGTCTTTTCATTAAATTATGCCACTTTTCAGACTTTGTCCTTTTCCAGCAACTAGCATTAGTATCTTGAAAGCAAAGTATATATAATCTTTTGTAATAGACAATAGGAATTATTTTCTGTCCTTTTCTTTGTCAAAACTCTAAAAGAGCCTGGAATCAAATTTACTTTGTAGTGTTTCTATATTAAAGTACTTATTAGAGTAGTTGGTCTGTACGGTTTGGATTACAGATGTCAAAGGTCTAATTGTGGTCTCAGCACCATATCCACTGAGTACCACATCACATTCAGATTCTAAGGTAAATACAATTTGTTTCCCACAACAGCAGATGTAAAGAGCCTCCCTGTCACATAGAGTTAAACGTCAGAGGGGAGAAAAGGGATTGCTTTCTTGACTGTTTATTAATGTGCCAAATATGACAGAGGCAGCCCCAAATAATGAACTCTTTGTGTGTGTGCAACCGTGTGTGTAAAGGTTACAACGAAGCCTAGAGCTGCTGGGATGCAGTAGTGAATTTTATCTAGTAACTTGTAAATTATCCAGCAGGAGGTAACAATTTTTCGATGTGGCGTGCCACCTCTAAAAAATCCCATTGAATGTTTCAGAATTTGTAGTCTAGGATAAAGGTGACTTTCTTCAGAGAGGATTTGCCCTTGTTTCTCCTAGGGTCTGGGGACAATATGGATTTAGGATCACCTGCACCTAAATCAAGTTAAAGAAATACCTGGAGGTAGTACCAAGTGCAAGTTTGCTGCATGGGTTAGTTTCTCTGAGGATATAGCCCTTTGGAATCCCAGTTTATTGTAGGGAGGGTTTGCCTTAGAGGACTTTGGGTGGGTTCAGGGCTTTGATTTTTGTCCCTTGGACCCCATGAAGCTGACGATAGAAAGTTCAGATATGTTGGAACGAGCAAATACCCTCAAGGCAAAAGCAGTTTTTAAGCTGGTTCACTTCTTGTGTTTTTTCCCTTCTGTTTTAGCATGATAATTCCTTTCTCTCTTGTCAATTCTTGAACATCTTTCAGATATTTTACAAATGTATTTTATTCAGCACTTTTAGTTCTTCCTGGTTATCCCTGGAGATTGGTATTATGAAAGTATCCTGCAGCTCTGTTGTGGGAATTTCACTGGATTTTGTATATAACATTTGATCCATATTTTAGGGGTCAATGTGGTATTCACAATTCTTGGGTCCATCTTAGTAGAGAATAATAGCTGCAAAATAATTTCAAGTTTCATGTTTCTCAACATTAACTCCCACAGTCTCACTACACATCTCATTGTCTGTGTAATTTACCATCCAAACTGGAATACTTTTTTTTTTTTTTAATTAAATTCAGTTTTATTGAAATACATTCACACACCATACAATCATCCATGGTATGCAATCTGCTGTCCACTGTATGATAACATAGTTATGCGTTCATCACCACAATCTGTCTCTGAACATTTTCCTTACCTCAGAAAGAACCAGAACAAGAATAAAAAATAAAAGTGAAAAAAGAACACCCAAATCATCCCCCCATCCCACCCCATTTGTCCTTTAGTTTTTATCCCCATTTTTCTACTCATCCATACACTAGATAAAAGGGGGTGTGATCCACAAGGTCTTCACAATCACACTGTCACCCCTTGTAATCTACATTATTATATAATTGTCTTCAGGAGTCCAGACTGCTGGGTTGGAGTTTGGTAGTTTCAGGTATTTACTTCTAGCTATTCCAATACATTAAAACCTAAGAGGTGTTATCTATATAGTGCATAAGAATGTCCACCAGAGTGACCTCTTGACTCCATTTGAAATCTCTTAGCCACTGAAACTATTTCGTCTCATTTTGCATCCCACTTTTGGTCAAGAAGATACTCTCAGTCCCACGATGCCGGGTCCACATTCATCCCCGGGAGTCATATTCTGCATTGCCAGGGAGATTTACAACCCTGGGAGTCGGGTCCCACGTAGGGGGGAGGGCAGCGAGTTCACCTGTCAAGATGGCTCAGTTAGAGAGAGAGAGGGCCACATCTGAGCAACAAAGAGGTACTCAGGGGGAGACTCTTAGGCACAATTACATGCAGGTTTAGACTCTCCTTTGCAGTAACAAGCTTCATAAGGGCAAGTCCCATGCTCGAGGGCTCAGCACATCAAACCGCCAGTCCCAATGTTTGTGACAACATCAACACCAGTCCAGGTGAGGATGTCCAACACATCCACACCTTCCCCCAGATCCTCGGGGCTGGGGACAAACTGGGATACTTTTGAGAGTGGATGGTAGTGTTATTAATAATACTGCAAGGATAACAAGTGTAAAGTGGAAAATTCCTAAGCAAACCAGTAGTATAATCACCTTATAACAAGACCAAAATGAAAAAAGTTTCAATCTAATTCTCTCTCATAAGCAGATATTTATTAAACAAACATTTTTAGACCCAATGGAAACAAAACAATTTGGAAAACCTGCTTTATACACAGATTGTCTAGCTTTTTGTCCTTATTATACACTTGCCACTACCTGTCTGAAAGGTTTGCTCCAGACAGTTGGGAAAACATCACAGATACAAGAATCTGTTACTCTTATATCTGCAGCAGACAACCAGAGAGCCTTCTTATCCTGGAGTCAGACTGTTCCAGTTTGCTAAAGCTGCCAAAATACCATATACCTGAAATGAACTGGTTTTTGACAATGGAGATTTATTAGCTTAGAAATTACAGTTCTTATGCCGTGAAAATGTCTAAATTAAGGCATCAAGAGAAAGACAGCTTCTCTGAAGAAAGGCTGGTTGTGTCTGGGGTTCCTCCATCAAATAGCAAGGTACATACCCAGCATCTGCTGTTTCTTTGCTCCCGGGTTTTGCTGCTTTCAGCTCCTGGTTCCAGTGGTCTCCTCTTTGAGCTTCTGTGGGTCCTCTCTTAGCATCTCTGGGGTTTTTCTCTCTATGCTCTGTCAGCTTTTTCTTTCCTTTATCCTCTCATAAAGGACTCCAGTAAAAGGATTAGGACCCACCTTGAATGGGCTGGGTCACATTTCAACTGAAACAACCTAATTAAAAGGTTCTACCCACAATAGGTCTGCATACACAGAAGTGGATTAAAAGAGCATGGCATTTTCTGGGGTATATAACAGTTCCAAACCAGCACATGGATTCAGGACGACGCCTCAGGTCACCCTCCATAAAGGTCCAGGCTTTAGCCTCTACTGGATTCTCATACACTATCTGTGGAAGGGCAGGGACACCTTTAAGATATTTTACCTAATTCACATATCTTGAATACTTGTAGTTTCACCAATGAAAACCCATTTCAGACATTGTATGCTAATTAGAAAAACCTAAGTTATTGACTAAGATATGGGTAGCTGAGGAGCTTGCGGTAGCTGCCCCTGGAGTATGGCCTTTCATACAGCGTGCTGGCTAACCAACCCTGGGTGTGGATCCTTGTTATTAAGGACAGTTGACTACCCTTAAAGTTGAAGCTTTATCTCGCTCAGACAAAATATGTAATATACAAACATACTTAAAAATAAATTATAGCCATTGTATTAAAGGATACCTGATATGTATTTATTGATCCCAATCTTAAAAATAAGTTCCCTACACTTTTAGGGATGGATCTTTTGTGTCATTAATGTCTGTTATATCTAGTGCTGTCCTTATTGAAATTTCTATCTCATTTAAACATGTTTTATCAAGCTCATATTTCTTGGCATTAAATGAGGTAATTATGCAAACTACTTCTGCCAGAAATATAGTTGATACAACCAATAAAATCATGGTTATTTTTATTCTTTGGTCTCTAAGCCTAATTATCATTTTTCAAACATTTAAAAAAATATATAGTTAGGAGTACCTTACAAGGACAATAAACATACTTTTAGATACAGATCAGAATTCCAGTGAAATCTCAGTCTGTTTGTGAATCCTCATTGGAACTGGCAGCATATTGCAGTTCTTTTGATTCTCTGTTATTAAACTCTCTCAAAGGGGTTCAAAACTGAAGAACCCTATCCTGATAATTGCTAGGAAGAAATTACCTAAGGTAGCAAATACTTAAAAAGAGAATTGCTACTGGTAAACGAGATACATAATTCTAAGGTCATTTATTGCACCTCCTTTTTCTCCCCCCACCTTTCCCTCTACTGCTATTGCTGATGGTTGTGTAAAATGGTCCAGAGGAAGAGAGTTAATAAGTTCCATTTTACAGTAGAGGGAATGGAGGCTTACAGCTCAAGCCTGCCTGGGGCTTCACCTTAATAGAGCCAGAACAGCCTCCAGTTTCTGTGACTCCTAGTTCAGAAGTTTCTGCAGTGTATGTTATAGAGTAAGGAATTACGTTATCTAATAAAATGAGAATATTCATCATTTTCAAAACCAAATCAAAAGGACGTCATCAATTATTTTCTTTTTTAGAGCTATTAAAACATTGGAAAATATAAATTTAGCAGATTTCTTTTATTGCTTTGTCATTTTATGCAAATTTCCCAGGTTGCTTATTGACTTTGTTTCTTAGAGAAATGAAGTTGTGAAATTTTTCACATTTGTGAATAAGATAAGGGAAAAAAAATTTAAAGAAAATGATTAATGAATTTGCTTGTTTATGATTTAGATATGTAAAGATAAATGAAATTCCTGTAGAGAAAAAAAGCAGTCTGGGCTTACTCTATCAGTTAATTAAAGGAGATCGTGATTACTTGTAAAAAGTTCTCAGTGTGTGGGCATGGAACTTACTGTGCTTCTTTTACTAGGAAAATGTAAAGTATCACCCTCATAATATTTTGTATTTTATTGGTGATGCTTGCTTTTATTTTGTATCCACTTTTTTGGCATAGTCTTTTTCCCTTGTGCCTCTGTAGTGCTTATACTTCCTTGAGTTTTTCCTCTACTTATGAGTGTAGTATAACAAGCAAGAGCATGGGTTCTGAGGATAAGATGCTTGGATTTGAATCCCAGCCCTGCCACTTGCTAGCCGAGTATACCTCGGTAAGTTACTTCATATCTCTATGCCTCAGTTTCCTTGTTTGTAAAAAGGGCTCTTAAAAAAGTTATTCCCTGTAAACACGTACACGTACAAACTTAGAACATTACCGAGATATATTAAGCACTCAAGCAGTGCTAGTTCTCCTCTCCTTCCTGAATTTCTTGGGAAGTGAGCTATGTGTTTGAATCTTGGAGGCTGGATTACCATTGAGGAGGGAGTTCTTAAAGAGTACATTCCTCCTTTCATTACTCTGAACAGGTTCTACTACAAGCCCTCACCATGGGCTCAAAGAGGGAATAGAATGCCTGGAGCTGCTTTTTCTGATGAGGTGCTTGGGAGCGAGATGGGAGGGGAGAAAGGGGAATTTAAAGTTCAAGGGGAGCATATCTGAGGCAGAGATAACTATGTTTTTTCTGTAGTTTGGGTTTTGGGTGAGTGTTACTGAAATGAAGTTAGTATGGGGCTGCATCTGCTTCCATTTCTGTTTTCTGAATGGAGCGAAATATGAGAATTATTTAGTTATATTAACAGCTCTTAGAAGTTGAGCATGGCTATGTCTTTGGACTAAGTTTTATCTGTAAGGAGAGCAATTTGTTTTGGAAACTTGAAAGGCTGAGGTCTCCCGTTGTTGCGTCGTTTCTTAAACATTGTCTCTATGCTGTGGGAGGCAGTCACATTCGTGGTTGCTGGCTCTGGGTGGCATGTGAAGGTGTAGGTGCAAAGGAAGTTGGCTTTGTGGGTGAAATAACTCCTTGGTGTGGGACATGAGTGGAATCTAAGTAGAGAATGGACAACTACCTCTATTTCTTGTTTGACATATTATTTTTCCTGGTTGTTAAGCTGATTTCTACCTTTGAATAAAAAGTTGAAGTAGACTTCTTTTAAAACTCTGAAAATAATCCTTTATGAACTCTGGGCGCTTTGAAGGATTGTTCTATGGTCTTTTCACATGTATTTTGATAACCTACACATATAGCTGTTCTTTTATCCTATTGGGCTGCCCCTGAGTAATGTTTTTCTTATGAAATTTCTACCAAATAATTTGTAGATTACAAACTCCAGGTCTTTTTGGTGGAGTTTCTGGTTTCATTCTTGGAGACATAAGCATTTTCATTTGCCTATTAATTACAAGACAGTTTATCCATAATCATTTGTTTATTTTTGTAATATTCTCAGAAATTGAGTTCAGTTTGGGTACTGTTGTTTTTTTCCCCACTAGGTTTTCCAGTGTCTGGTTTCTTTATGAAACTCAAGTTTACTAAGGCTTGCTTAGAAATTGCCTTATGCCCTTTTTTTACCTTTATGTTAAGTGTTTTCCTCACATGGGATATGGAGTTTTAAGACCTGTTTATTATATTTACTGAGACATTAAAAATGTAGGAAATGCTGTTGGGAGGTTTAGGGAATGGATTTCATTGAAATATAAAGTCACTTAGAATTAGAAATTTGAGAAGAAAGTAGGCTCCAGTGAGCCTTGTGTAACCTTTTCATCAGTTGTATCCTTGTAGTGGAAAAAAGCACGTTAGATAGGTACGCTTTCGTTAAAACCTACTTCCAGAAATTTAATATCATAATATGCTTTACTTTAAAATATAAGTTCATTACTTAGAGTTCCTTATAAAAAGAACGATCTCATAAATCATTTTAAATCACACATAGATATTAAATCAAGGTAAAATGAATTATTATAAGTTTTTCAAGGCTCAGCAAAAACCTGGGTTGAACTTAGCTTGTTTTTATGACATTGTTCCACGGTGGACTTTTTGAGTATACTTTTATGGGAAGCAGAAACATAATACTTTGGGGCTATTCTGAAGCTGTGAGCTTTGTATATGATTACTGTTTTCCTTCATTGCACTTACTGTCTGCAATATGTATCATTCATTTGTTTGAGTCTTTATTTTTACTGTCTTCCCATATCCCACCAACCCTTACCACGCAGCACTGGAACGTAAGCTCTGTGCAGCATTGGAGACAGACCCCACTGCGGCTCAAGGCATTTTCCTCTTTAATGCTACATAAGTTCTTCACAGTCACTGGGTGATTGTTAACAGAATAATTTCCCAGGACTGACCACATGAGGAATGCATGAAGGTGGAGCCCAGACTGAGAATAGAACACTATGTGAGCTCATAATTAACCACATCAGCTTTGGCCTTTGACCCACTGTGTGTTCAAGGTGTGGGTTTTGCAGAGATACTCACTTTGAGTAATGCTTGGGAGGGGTGGAGATTTGGCAGCTAGAATCTTTTTTGTGTTTCAGAATTGGCTTTTTAAAGTTCTATTTGTTTGGATAGTGTTTTTCTGACACCACAAAGTGGCCACTCTAGAGACACTTTCTGGTCGTCTGTAGCCAGTCAGATGAAGTGAGGATCAGAGAGCAATGCTGGGACTGTACACTTTTCCCTAATAGAAAAGTGTCCTATTTCCACCTGGCACTGAGACATCAGATGAAAAGACTAAAATACCAATGTTATGTCATGGCACTTTATCTTTTAACACGACTGCAATAATGGTATTTCATGCTGAGACTACCTTGCATCTTCCTTTATAGTCAAACATGAGTACAATGAGATCTCTACTTTTTCCATAGCACTTTTCAGTCAAATACCGCTAAATGAATCTTTAAATTAATTAAACAATTGAAATAAAATTATTTTAAAAAATCAAGTAGTACAGAAAAGGTTTACAATGAAAAACCAAAATTCCTGATCTCCTGCATGAACTTGTCATGGCTCTGATAGATAGTAAAGAACTGATTTTTCTCTGTTTGAGCTACTGTTGAATAGTGGCAGGCTGATTTAAGGAAATGGTGTAATTTAAGATATTCCTCTATCATTCTTATTGATATTATGGCCTTCTCATAAATAAAGCTGTTGTAAAAGGAATTTCTGAATTGAGTGAGAGCTGGCACTAGATTTTCTGCAAGGTTCCTTTTAATTCTAAGATTCTGTGATTTCTAATTTAAAGATACACAATTACTGATAATAATAGCTAACACAGTTAGTCATTACTGTGTGATAGGCCTGCAACAACTCTATGAGGTAGATGATGTTATTATCCCCATTTTAGGGTTGAATAAACTGAGATGTAGAATAGCAAAGAAACTTAAACAGCAGGTGGTGGGACTATAATTTAAAACAGGGGCAGTCTGGGATCTAGAGTCTGTGCTCTGAACTTATGAACTCTCAATGTTAGTGATTAGTGTAGGTGGAAAAATGATGCTTTATTTCTTTCTTCCTGGTTCATAACTCTAAAGCCAGTTTACTGGCTAGTGATTAGAGTTGCTATTTGTAGTACTATATTGTCATGCCATATATCTAGAATATACATTCATATGTGTGCTTGGGTGGGGGCAGGGACATATATAGAGAAAAAGACTGCTGGGAAGGCTACAGAGAGGTTGTTTGATGATATCCTAGATGATTTGCTTTAAATGTCCTTTGTTATCACTACCTGTTTTATCTTCTGTCTGAGTTCTATAATTCAATTGACCCTCAGGTAAGCTTTGCCAGAGAAAGCTAAAGAGTTGAGTGTATCTCCATGGCAGTTAATGGGATAAGGAAGAGAATATATTCAAAAAGTATGATCACCTTAATAAAACATTTTCATAAGAATGTTAGGATTTTTACTGTGACCAGTTTTCCATAGCTCCTGCACTTACTACAAATAAAGTGTTGGCATTGACATTAGCATTAGGAAGGTCAGGATTTTTCTATTCCTTCTGCCTTCTTTCTTCCAACATTTAGTCATTTCACTTATCTATTTCCTGCATGCCTACTTTGTGCCAGGCTCCATTCCTAGCACTGGGATACAGAAATGAAAATGAAACAGATAAAAATCAGTGCCTATATGGATCTTACAATCTAGGGTGTGTGTGTATGCGGGGGGGGGGGGCAATAAAAAAAATAAGCAAAATATATGGTATGTCAAATTGTGGTAAGTGCCATGGAGGAAATAAACAAAATCAGGGAAAGGAAATGTGGTTTACCGAGTGAAAGGTGAGGGCAGGGTCAGAGAAAACCTCAGTGAGGTTTGCAGGGAAAAGTGGATGGACCAACAAAGAGAGAAGTTGCTAGTAAGGTAGGAGGTAGGAGGAAAACCAAGAGAGTGTTTGGGCTTGTAATGACGTGAAGAAAGTTTTTCTAGGGAAAAAGGGTGATGAGCTTTGTCGGAGGTTGCTGGTAGGTCAAGTCAGGATTGAAGTAGGTGGTAGTCATTGGGGACCTTGACAAGAACAGTTTGATGAAATCATGGGTGCCAGAGCATTATTTGAAGAAGGTTTGATAGAGAATTGGAAGAGAGTGATTTGAAGACCACGGCTATTGACTCTTTGAGAAGTTTTTCTGAGATGAAGTGCAGGAAGCTGGCTCAGTAGCCAGTGGGGAGGATTGAGGTCAAGAGAAGGTGTTTTTAAGTAGAGAGAAATTATAGCATGTTTGTTAGCCAAGTGAATTATTTCCTTAGGAATGAAAGAATTGAGTGTATAGAAGAGGGGGGTCATTGCTGGAGTGATGTCCCTGAGTAGGGGAAGACGGAGGAAATGAAACTATTATCCATGTGGATAGGGCACTGACAGTTCATCTATAGGAACAGAAGAGTGGGGAGGATATCCAGCACAGAGTCAGTGAGACTGGCAGAAGTGGTGATAAGGGCTTTTGGGAGTTTTCTTTTAACTGTGTCTGTTTTCTCAGCCAAGTAAGAACAGGGTCATTAACTGAGAATCAGGAGTTTGAAGGAGCTGTTAGAGGTTTAAGGAGAGAAGAGAAAGCATTTCTCAGCAGAGGGAGAATGACTGGGCTAGGGAATTGTAGTAGGATTGCCGGGCAGCAACCAGGGTCCACTTGAGGTTGGTGGTCATGATTTAAGGGTGGTTTGTATTTTTTTGGTGATGTTCAGCTGTTCTGTATGCAGTTGTGTACAGTAGCTGAAGAAGTGGTTTCAACAAGGGTTGAGATTTTGCGAAGTGAGTGTGGCACCTCAAACAAAATGTATTGGAGTTGAAGGGTATATGCAAGGGAGGGAATTGATTATGGAGCAAGGCTAAGAATGTACATTAGAACATAAGGGAAGGAGGTGAGGGACTATATAATGGCAGTTGGATTAGTGGATCATACATCCTGCTGAGACTGACAAGAATGTTGGATGAAGAGAAAACTTGGAATGCACTTGGGCTTATGTAGAGGATAATCATGTACTTCAGGTGAGCCATTCAGCTAAGATTATCACAGGAACCCTAGTTTCACCGAAGGAGAAGGAAGATGCATAATCAACATTGGTATTGGTAGTGGTAGATACGATTATTTTCGGGGGTGTGCTTCAATTGTTTTGTTCCTTCCCCAAACTCCTTTTCTGAACAAGATGCCATTTGCCATCATGGTCCTCAGGGCCTGGGCTACACAATGCTACTCAGTGTCCTTCAAGTAGGTTGGTTTTTCACAACACCATAAGGATTATATTCTTCTGGAAACTACAATGATGATGGTTATAGAGTGTTCTGGATTGGTTGGAAATTAGATCAACTGGAAACTGAAGGGCAAAGAGAGATGTATTCTGTTTTGAGCATGTTGTATATTTTAGTGGCTCTGTCTAAAAGGAGGCAGACTGTTCGAGATTTTCTCATTTGTTCATCAAGCTTGACACTAGCTCAAAAAGAAGTTGACTTTTAGGATAGGTAATTGGAAGTTGCTTTAAAATTGGGTTTTGTATTTGCATTGTTTCTACTAAGCAGCTAATTCTATTAACAATTTCTAACATAAGAAGGAACATAAACATGAAGCAGCTTTTCTTGATTTGCTAATGTTTATGTAAGGAAAAATTAGAAATATTTATACCTATAGATAAAATAGTAGAAATGAAGTATGAAAAGAAAATTAGATTTCCATTATGGTGGACTGTTTGATAACATTGAGAATTAGTGTCTTTGTCATAACAGCCATTTGGAAGAGAGTAAAAATTGAGTAATTTGTGGTGTCTATGTTGAAATTATTTTCTTTGGAAACAAATGCATTCTTTTTTTTTAGGAAAAAAAAAAGGCAGTTTAATTGAGATATATTCACATACCATGCAATCCAAAGTATACAGTTTTAATTGAGATATATTCTCATATCGTGCAATCCATTCAAAGTGTACAATCAGTGGCTTTTGGTATTCACAGAGTTGTGCATTTGCAACCACAGTCAATTTTAGAACATATTCATTATTCCAAAAAGAAAAACCCCGTACCCCTCAGCTGTCACCTCTCAGTCCCGCCTTCCTTCCCCATCCCTACATAACCACTAATCTATTTCTGTCTCTATAGATTTATTTATATTTGCATTTTATATAAATGGAATAATATAATACATACTATTTTGTGTCTGGTTTCTTTCACATAGGATAATGTTTTTTAAAAACATATTATTGTTTTTTTTTTTCAAAATCTGATTTTTTAAAAATTGAGATTCTTCACATACCATACAATTATCCAGAGATCCAACATGTACCATCAGTTGCCCCTGGTACCATCATACAGCTGTGCATCCATTACCACAATTAATTTTTTTTTCAATTTTTAGAACATTATCATTACTCCAGAAAAGAAATAAAGACAAAAAAAGGAAACTCAAATCTTCCCATTCCCCTAACCACCCCCCCTCCATTACTGACTCATAGTGTTGGTATAGTACATTTGTTACTGTTGATGAAAGAACATTAAAATACTACTAACTGTAGTATATAGTTTGCAATAGGTTATAGTTTTCCCTATATGATCCTCTATTATTAACTTCTAGTTATAGTGTCATACATTTGTTCTGGTTCATGAAAGACATTTCTAATATTTGTTTAGTTTATCACAGGCATTGCCCACCACAAGGTTCACTGTTTTACACATTCCCATCTTTTAACCTCCAACTTTCTTTTTGGTGACATATGTGACTCAGAGCTTCCCCTTTGCACCACGTTCATGCACCATTCCACACTGTTAGTTATTCTCAACTATGTGCTACCATCATCTCTGTCCATTTCCAAACATTGAAGTTCACCCTAGTTGAACATTCTGCTCATAATAAGCAACCACTCCCCATTCTTTAGCCTCGTTCTGTATCCTGGTAACTTATATTTCATGTCTATGAGTTTATATATTATAATTAGTTCATATCAGTGAGACCCTGCAATATTTGTCCTTATGTGTCTGACTTATTTCACTCAATATAGTGCCCTCAAGGTTTCTTCATCAACTCTTTTTTTTTTTTTAGGGTGGTTTTGTTCACACACCATACATGCTGTCCTAAGTAAACAGTTGATGGTTTCCTGTATAGTCACGTATTTATATATTCACCACCACCCCCACCATCTATATAAGGACATCTCCATTTCTTCCACAAAGCAGGAGGAAGGGTCAAAGAAGGTAAAGAGACAAAAGAAAAAGAAAAAAGAAAGAAAAAAAACTCCAAAACATGACAGCTAGGAAACAACAAAAGAAAAGATAGCATTAAACTAAAGTAGAATAAAGAGTCAGATAACATTACCAATGCCAAGAGTCCCATAATTGTGTTCCAAACCTCTACTGTCTCTTCCTATCTGTCTGTAGTGCTCCCTTTAGTGTTTCCTGTAGAGCAGGTATCTTGTTCACAAGCTCTGTCATTGACTTTTGTCA
The DNA here is from genome assembly GCF_015220235.1 of Choloepus didactylus. Taxonomy (NCBI): domain Eukaryota; kingdom Metazoa; phylum Chordata; class Mammalia; order Pilosa; family Megalonychidae; genus Choloepus; species Choloepus didactylus. The sequence goes on from NC_051308.1 coordinate 25,178,597, forward strand.
GATAATATTTTAAACTCTCTCTCATATCTGAAGGATAGTTTTGCCAGATATAGGATTCTTGGTTGGCAGTTTTAATCTTTCAGTATCTTAAATATATCACAGCACTTCCTTCTTGCCTCCATGGTTTCTGCTGAGAAATCTGCACAGTCTTATCAAGCTTCCTTTTTATGTGATGGATCGTTTTTCTCTTCCTGCTTTCAGGATTCTCTCTTTGTCTTTGACATTTGCTAATCTGATTATTAAGTGTCTTGGCGTAAGCCTATTTGTTTGGAGTATGCTGCACTTCTTGGATCTGTAATTTTATGTCTTTGATAAGAAATGGGATATTTTCAGTGATAATGTCCTCTAATATTGCTTCTGCTACTTTTTCCTTCTCTTCTCCTTCTGGGACACCCATGACGTACTTTGATGCATTTCTTGTTGTCATTCAATTCTGTGAAACATTGCTCATATATTCCCACTCTTTTCCCTATCTGTTCTTTTGTGTGTAGGCTTTCAAGTATCTTGTTCTCCAGTTCCTGAGTATTTACTTCCACATCTTAGATCTGCTGTTGTATGTTTCCATTGTGTCTTTCATCTTTTGTGATGTGCCTTTCATTTCCATAGATTCTGTCAGTTGTTTTTTTGAACTTTCGATTTCTACCTTATGTATACCCAGTGTTTTCTTTATAGGCTTCATCTCTTTTGTGATAGCCTCCCTAAACTTTTTGAATTGATTTAGCGTTAGTTGTTCCAATTCCTGTATCTCAGTTGAAGTGTAAGTTTGTTCCTTTGGGCCATAACTTCGTTTTTCTTAGTGTAGGTTGTAGTTTTCTGTTGTCTAGGCACCTGGTTTCCTTGGTTACCCCAATCAGGTTTTCCCAGACCAGAACAGGCTCAGGTCCCAGAAGGAAGAAATATTCAGTATCCGGTTTCCCTGGGGGTGTGTCTTAGGAAATTGGTACACCCTGTGATGCCCTCAAGTCACTGTGCTTTTCTGCCCAGCAGGTGGCGCCTGTCAGCCTGTCACTCCTAACTGGTGTAAGGAGGTGTGGCCTCCTTAGTTTCTGTTTTGGCTGTTTTCCCCCAGGCTCTGGGATCTGGTTCTGAAAGGAAGGCAGGTAGTAGAGCTAGGTACCACCTCTTTCCACTTAGGGAAGATACACCCCCTAGGGAGTCATCATTTGCATTTAAATAGGTTCTTTGTCTCTCTGACTCTGCTGTCTCCACCCTTGTCTGGATCAGAGAGCTGCAAGCTGAAAATGGCTGAGGCTTTCTCCACTGCAGGTTGCTGTGAACTGAAAATGGCTAAGGCTTTCTCCACTGAGCTGCTCAGGTTGAAAGGAAAAGGGACAGAAAGTCCCCTTTCAGGGCTAGTCCATGGCCCCCAGTTTCACCCATTGGCCAGAGATAGCACCTGGTCCTTTGTGCGACCCCTCCTGGGACAAAGAAGTCCCCTGGCTCTTCAAAGTCAGTTGTCACTAAAAGCCTCTGTCTGCTTGTTGGAGATTTGTAGCTTGCATTGAGCAGTCCCCATTTGCCAATTAAAACCCCAGTTGTAGCTGGACTGAGATATATTCACTTGTTCAGAGAGTGCTGCTTTCTGTCACAGTGAGGCTTTTCAGTTCAGACTGCCATTGGCGGAGGGGGCTCCTGGCTCAAGTCCAAAGTTTCTACTCACAGATTCCATGCTGAGATCTCAGCCATTCCTCCCAATCCAGGTTGGTGCACGATGTGTGGACAGTCACGGTTGTCCCCCAGCAGTTAATCCAGATCATTTACTAGTTGCTCCTGGTTGTTTATTAGTTGCTCCAGGGAGACTAACTAACTTCCACTCCTCTCTATGCCACCATCTTCTTCCATCTCTATTATTGATTTTTAATTAGAGAAGTTGTAGGTTTACAGAAGAGTTTGCATCTTACAATTAATTCGTATCAATGAAATCATGCAATATTTGTCCTTTTGTGCCTGATTTAATTCACTCAGGATAATGTCCTCAAAGTTCATCCATGTTGTTGCATGTATCAGAACTTCATTTTTTTTAAAGGCTGAGTAATATTCCATTGTTTGTATATACCACATTTTTTTATCCATTCATCTATTGATGGATACTTGGTTTGCTTCCACTTTTCTGTTGTTGTGAATAATGCTGCTTATGGACATTGGTGTGCAAATATCTGTTTGAGTCCCTGCTTCCAGTCTCTTTGGGTACATTCCTAATAGTCTGATTGCTGGGTCAGATGGTAATCGGTGCTTATTTTTTGAGGAACTGCCATAATGTTTTCCACAGCAGCCATACCATTTTACATTCCCATCAACAGTGAATGAGTGTTCCAATTTCTTCACATCCTCTCCAACACTTATTTTCTGTTTTTTAAATAGTAGCCATTCTAATAGGTGTGAAATGTTATTTCATTGGGGCTTTAACTTGCATTTTCCTAATGGCTAAGGATGTCGAGCCTCTGTTCATGTGCTTTTTGGCCATTTATATCTTCTTTGGAGAAATATCTATTCAAGTCCTTTGTCCATTTTAAAATTGGGTCGTTTGTCTTTTTGTTGTGGAGTTGTAGGATTTTTGAAAAATATATTCTGGATATTAAATCCTTAACAGGTACATGATTTCCAAATGTTTTCTCTTATGGTGTAGTTGTCTTTTTACTTTCATGATGAAGTCCTTTGATGCACAAAAGTTTTAAATTTTGATGAGGTCCCCTTTCTCTGTTTTTTCTTTTGTTGCTTGTGCTTTTGGTGTAAAGTCTAAGGAACCATTGCCCAACACAAGATTCTGAAGATGCTTCCCTATTTTTCTTCTATGAGTTTTATAGTCCTGGCTCTTATATTTAGGTCTTTGATCCATTTTGAGTTAATTTTTGTATACGGTATGAGAGACAGGGGACCTCTTTCATTCTTTTCCGTATAGTATCCAGTTCTCCCAGCACCATTTGCTGAAGAGACTACTCTTTCCCAGTTGAGTGGACTTGGCAGCCTTGTGAAAAATCAAGGGTCTATTTCTGAAGTATCATTTTGATTCCATTGGTCAATGTATCTATACTTGTGCCAGTATCATGCTGTTTTGACCACCATAGCTTTGTAATATGCTTTAACATCAGGAAGTGTGAGTCCTTTAACTTTGCTTTTCTTCTTCAAGATATTTATGGCTGCTCTGGGCCCCTTACCCTTCCAAATGAATTTGATAATTTGCTTTTCCATTTCTGCAAGGTAGGCTGTTGGAATTTTGTTGGGATTGTATTGAATCTGTAAAACATTGGATAGGATTGATCTTAATGATATTTTGTCTTCCAGTCTATGAACATGGAATGTCCTTCAATTTATTTAGGTCTTCTTTGATTTCTTTTAGCAATGTTTTGTAGTTTTCTCTGTAGAAGTCCTTTACATCCTTGGTTAAATTTATTCCAAGATATTTGCTTCTTTTAGTTGCTATTGTAAATAGAATTGTTTTCTTGATTTCCTCCTCAGCTTCCTCATTACTAGTTACAAACACAACTCATTTTTGGCTATTGATCTTGTACCCCACCACTCTGATGAACTCATTTATTAACTCTACAAGCTTTGTTGTTAATTTTTCTGGACTTTCTATGTGTAAGATCATGTCCTCTGCAAATAAAGGAAGTTGTACTTCTTTCTTTCCAGTTTGGGTGCCTTTTATTTCTTTTTCTGGCCTTATTGCTCTGGCTAGAACTGGCAGTGCAGTGTTGAATAACAGTGGTGATAGTAGGCATCCTCATCTTTTTCCTGATCTTAGAAGGAAAGCTTTCAGTCTTTTGCCATTGAGTATTATGTTAGCTCTGGGTTTTTCATATACGCCCCTTATCATGTTGAGGAAGTTTCCTTCTATTCCTATTTTTCTAAGTGTTTTTATCAAGAAAGGATACTGAATTTTGTCAAATGCCTTTTCTGCATCAATTGAGATGCTCATATGGTTTTTTCCTTTGTTTTGTTGATGAGATGTATTACATTAATTGATTTTCTTATGTTGAATCATCCTTGCATACCTGAGGTAAAACGCACTTGATCATTGTGTATAATTCTTTTGAGGTTTTGTTGGATTTGATTTGCAAGTATTTTGTTAATGATTTTTGTATCTCTATTCATAAGAGAAATTGGTCTATCTTTTTTTTTCTGGTAGTATCTTTATCTGGCTTTTGTATTAGGGTGATATTGGCCTCAAAGAATGAGTTAGGTAGTGTTTCCTGCTCTTCAATTTTTTGGAAGAGTTTGAGCAACATTGTTATTAAATCTTGGAATGTTCAGTAGAATTCACCTGTGAAGTCATCTTGTCCCAGGCTTTTCTTTGTTGGGAGGATTTTGGCGAGTGATTCTTATAATTGGTCTGTTGAAGTCTTCTGTTTCTTTTAGGATATGTAGGTGGTTTGTGTGTTTCCAGGAATTTTTCCATTTCATCTTGGTTGTCTAATTTGTTTGCATACAGTTGTTCATAATATCCTCTTATGATCCTTTTTTTTTCCTGTGGGGTAAGTACTAATTCCCTTCTCTCATTTCTGGTTTCATTTGTTTGCATCTTCTCTCTCTCTCTCTCTCTCTCTTTTTTTTTTTTTTTTTTTTTTTCAGTGTGGCTAACGGTTGTCAATTTTGTTGATCTTTTCTAAGAACAGATTTTTGGTTTTGTTAATTCCCTCTAATGTTTTATTATTCTCAATTTCATTTATTTCTGCTCTAATCTTTGTTGTTTCTTTCCTTCTGCTTGCTTTGGGGTTAGTTTGCTTTTTCTAGTTATTCTGGTTGTGCAGTTAGGTCTTTGATTTTAGCCCTCCTTTTTTAATGTTAGTGTTTAGGGCTATAAATTTTCCTCTCAGCACTGTCTTTGCTGCATCCCTTAAGTTTTGATCTGTTGTGTTCTGGTTTTCATCTCAAGATATTTACTGATTTCCCTTGCAATTTCTTCTTTGACTCACTGATTGTTTAAGTGAGTGTTACTTAATTTCCATTTATTTGTGGATTTTCCATTTCTCTGCCTGTTATTGATTTCCAGTTTCATTCCATTATGGTCAGAGAAGATGCTTTCTATGATTTAAATCTTTCTAAATTTATTGAGACTTGTTTTCTGACCCAACATGTGGTCTATACTGGAGAATGATCCATGTGCACTTGAGAAGAATGTATATCCTCCTGTTTTGGAGTGCATTGTTCTGCGTATGTCTGTTAGGTCTAGTTCAGTAACCATATTTATTCAAGTTCTCTGTTTTCTTATTGATCTTCCTCCTAGATGTTGTCTCTATTGATGGGAGTGGTATATCAAAGTCTTCAAATATTATTGTACAGGTGTCTGTTTCTCCTTTCAGTTTTGTCAGTATTTTCCCCATATATTTTTGGGCACTGTGGTTTGGTGCATAAATACATATGCTTGTTATTTCTTCTTGTTGGGTTGTCCTTTTTATTAATATATAGTGTCCTTCTTTGTCTCTTATAATGGCTTTTGACTTCAAGTCTATTTTGTCTGATATTAGTGTTGCTACCCCAGCTCTTTTTTGGTTACTATTTGCCTGGAATATCTTTTTCCATCCTCTTACTTTCAACCTATTTGTGTCCTTGGGTCTAAGGTGAGTCTATTGTAAACAACATGTAGTTAGATCATACTTTTTTATCCATTCTGCTAACCAGTGTATGTTTATTGGGGAGTTTAATCCATTAACATTCAGTGTTATTACTGTAAAGGCAGTACTTGCTGCAGCCATTTTGTCCTTTGGTTTTTTATTTCATATTTTCTAATTTTTTTGGTCTATCTTTTCCCTTATTGCAGTGTCCTTTTATGTATATTTGATCTTTTGTTGATGCATCTGCCTTACCCTTTCTCATTTCAGTTTCAGTATATATTTTAAGTTCTTTCTTTCTGATTATCCTGGAGCTTATGTTATACAACTTATGTCTATAACATACTAAGTTGAAAAGATACAAACTTAGCTTCAGTAGCATACACATTATCTTCTCCTATATCCCTCTGTTTCTCCTCTTTATATTGTTTTTCTGTCTTTATCACCTTATATTTTGCATGTTGGTTATCAGGAAATAGGCCTTTCTCTTGTTCAGTTGTATTCTGATTCTTATATGTATTAAAGGGTAGTTTTGTATATTGAGGATACAGTAATAATTGGGTTTTCCATTTACCTTTTAGTTGCCCTTACTGATGATCTCCATTTCTTCACACCACTCCAAGCCACTCTTTCCTGTCTTTTACTTTCAACCTGCAGAACTTCCTTTAGTAATTCTTGTGGGACAGCTCTCTTGCTGACAGTCTTTCTCAGATTCTGCTTATTTGTGAAAATTTTAAATACTCCCTCATTTTTGAAGGATATTTTTGCCAGATAAAGAATTTGGGGCTGGCAGTTTTTTCTTTCAGTACCTTAAATATGTCATACCACTGCCTTCTTGCCTCCATGGTTTCTGATGAGAAACCTAGAACTTAGTCTTATTGAGGAGCCCTTGTATGGGATGAGTCACTTTTCTCTTTCTGCTTTCAGAATTTTCTCTTTGTCTGGAATTTGACATTCTGATTAGTATGTGTCTCAGAGTATGTCTATTAGGATTTATTGTTTGGAGTACACTGAGCTTCTTGGACATGTGTACTTGTGTCTTTCATAAGAGTTGGGAAATTTTCATCCATTATTTCTGAAATATTTTTTCTGTACCTTTTCTTTTCTCTTCTTTTGTGACACCCATGATGCATATGTTTGTGTGCTTCATGCTGCCACTCAGATATCTGAGGCACTGCTCATTTTTTTCTGTTCCTTTCTCTATGTTTTCTTCTGACTGTATGATTTCAATTGTCCTGTCTTCTAGGTCAAGATTTTTTCCTTCTGCCTTTTCAAATCTGCTGTTGTACACCTCTAGTGTATTTTTTTCCAAAGAATTTTTTTCTTTTCTTACTTCCAGCTTAATTCAGATATAGTGTCTAAATGATATAGACACAAATAAAAAAACACATTGCCACTAGTTTTCAAAATATTCATTTATAAAACAGAAATACTAAACATTAAAACACAAAAGCTTCGTTAACTCACTTCACAAAAGCATCAACAGAGGATGCATCCCTTCCAAAAAAACTATTTAAAGACATGCAGAGTTAACAATAACATGAATTGTAAATACAGGAATACTTAATTGTTAAGGATTCAAAATCTCTACTTTGACAACGTTGTAATGGCAGCTAAGAAACTATTGAATTCATGGAATCCCAAACATGGATTATTGATTTCCAGTTTCATTCCATTATGGTCAGAGAATATGCTTTCTATGATTTCAGTCTTTCTAAATTTATTGAGACTTTTTTTCTGACCCTCTTTTTGTCAAGAAGGTGTTCTCAATCCTCTGATGCCAGGGCCACGCTCATCCCTTGGAGTCATGTCCCATGTAGGAATGGGGGGAGCGAGTTAATTCACAAAGTTGGCTTAGAGATGCAGGCCACATCTGAGCAACAAAAGAGGTTCTCTGGGGTTAACTCTTAAGCATAGTTATAAGTAGGGTCAGCTTCACCAATGGAGAGATAAGTGTCATAAGGGCAAGCCTCTAGATCAAGGGCTTGACATATTAAATTGGGAACCCCTATTGCTTAAGAGAATAGCAGGAATTCCCAAGATGGGGAAGTTTAGTAGTTCTACATTTTCCCCAAGGGGACTTTGTAAATGCTTTTTTATTTTCTGCTCAAAATATCTGGATATATTAGGGTATTACATTAGCCTGTGCAGAATAACAAGATCTCTTTCCCTATTCTAGGTTCCATGTAATTACATTGTTTAAATAAGCTGACCAGATAGGTTAAATCAGATAATGTGCTATAAAAAATATAAAATTTTGTACCAAATAAACCTCTCTTCCTTTGGTGTCACATAGAAGTTGGAGTTTTAAAATACATTTAATATCATTCTGTACCCTGTATTCTAATTTACCTTAGTCCTAACCAAGTCCATTTCATTCGTATCTCTAATTGTAATCTGATCTCTTTTTCAGCTTCTTTGACAGTTGCTGTATGGAGTAATGCTGGCTTTCAGAGCTGCAGAACTCTAACGCTGAGTCTCAGGTGTCACACCCATACCCAAATTTCGTTGGAATTACCAGGTTATACACATAGAGCTAAGCATCTCAGAATTTAGAAATAACAGTTACAACTCAGGAATAGAGGTGACTGCTATAAGAACTTACAATCTAAGCAACCTTTACAATAAGCCTTATTGAACATTCTTTTCTCTTTAGTCATTGATTGCTCATTCCCTGCCCCCATTCTATCCCCAGATAACCTATGCTCTCAAATTCAACTCTCAGTGTTTGCTCATTAAAATTAGTTTATATTAGCAAGGCCTTACAATATTTGTCCCTTCATTTTTGGCTTATTTCACTCAACCTAGTGTCCTTAAGATTCATTCACCTAGTTGCAGGCCTCACAACTTCAGTCCTTCTTGCAGCTGCTTAGTATTCCATTGTATGTATACACCGCAGTTCCACCTTTCGTTCATCCATTGATGTACCCTTAGGCCACCTCCACCTGTTGCAAATCATGAATAATGCTGCCATAAACATCAGTGTACAAATGCTTATTTGTTTCCCTGCTTTCAGTTCTTCAAGTATATACACATAATGGTGTTGTAGGATCATATGGCAGCCTTATACCCTACCTCCTGTGGGAGCACCACACTGTCCTCCAGAGGGGCTGCAATGTTCTACTTCCTTACCAACAGAAAATAGGTGTATCTCTCTCTCCACATCTTCTCCAGCACTTGTATCTTTCTGTTTATTTTTTAAAGTTTATTCATACCATACAGTGCATCCTAAGTGAAATATCAGTGGCTCCTGGTATAATCACATAGGTATACATTCACCACCACAGTCTATGTGAGAGCATTTCCATTTCTTCTGCAAAGAAAGAAGAGGGAAAAAAATTTAAAAATAAAGAATAATAAAAAAATAAAAAGGAGAGACATCCCCCACCAAAGACATTTAGCTTTGATATATTGCCTTTGTTACAATTAATGGAAGCACATTACAATGGTACTGTTAATTATAGACTTTATTTTGCATTGATTATATTTTTCCCCATTACCATCGCATTTTCAACACCTTGCAAAGTTGACATACATTTGCTCTCCCACATGTAAAAACATTCTTATATGGTATATTTAATCACCATCATTGACCACTCTGTTTCGCTAAGTTATAGAGTCCCAGTTTGTATCTGTCCTGGTGTCATACATGCCCCTAGTCTTCCTCTTTCAACTACACTCACACTCAGCTTTGTTCATTATACCTACAGTATTGTGCTGCCATCAGATAGTATTGTGCTTTCCATTCTGCATCATTACAATCAATCCTGTTGAACATTCTGTTCTCCTTCAGCATCAAGTCCCCAGTCTCCACCCTCTTTATATCTCCTGATAACCTGTGTTCTTAACTTTAGCTCTCAGAGTTTGCTCATTATAGTTAGTTCATATTAGTAAGACCATACAGTATTTGACCTTTTGTTTCTGCTCATTTTGCTCAACATAATGTCCTCAATGTTCATCCACATTGTTATATGTCATGACTTTATTCCATCTTACAGCTCATTATATTCCGTCTTATGTGTATACTACAGTTTGTTTATCCACTCATCTGTTGATGGACATTTGGGCTGTTTCCATCTCTTAGCAATCATGAATAATGCCGCTATAAGCATCAGAGTACAAATGTCTATTCATGTCCTAGCCTTTATTCCTCTGAGTATATACCTAGTAATGGGATTGCAGGATCATATGGCAATTCTCTACTTAGCTTCCTGAGGCACTGCCAGACTGCCTTCCAGAGTGGTTACAACATTCTGCATTCCCACTAATATCTCATTGTGGTTTTGATTTGCATTTCCCTAATTGCTAGTGAAGTTCAGCATCTTTTCATATGTTTTTGAACCATTTGTATTTCCTCTTTGGAAAAGTGTCTGCCCATGTCTTTTGCCCATTTTTAAACTGGGTCCTTTGTCTTTTTGTTTTTAAGTTCTATGATCTCTTTATATATTCTGGATATTAAACCCTTATTTGATACATGGATTCCAAATATTGTCTCCTGTTGCATAGGCTGCTTTTTGCTTTCCTGACAAAGTCCTTTGATGCACAAGTGTTCAATTTTGAGATCTCCTTTGTCTATTTCTTCTTTCATTGCTCATGCTTTTGGTGTAAGGTCTAGGAAACCACCTCCTATCACAAGATTTTTAAGGTATTTTCCCTACATTTTCTTCTAATAGTTTAATGTTTAGGTTTTTTTAATCCATTTTGAGTTAATTTTTGTATAAGGTGTGAGATGGTGGTCCTCTTTCATTCTTTTGGATATGGATATCCGGTTCTCCAAGCACCATTTGTTGAAGAGGCTACTCTGTCCCAGTTGAATTGACTTGATTGCCTTATCAAAGATCAGTTTTACATTTGTTCAGTATATTTTTATGCCAGTACCATGCTGTTTTGACCACTTAGATTTGTAATATGCTTTAAAGTCAGTAGTGTGAGACCTCACTTCATTTTCTTTCTCAAAAGATATTTTTAGCTACTTGGGCCACCCTGCCCTTCCAAACAAATTTGCTTATTGGTTTTTCTATTTCTGCAAAGTAAATTGTTTGGACTTGGATTGAATCTGTAAATCAATTTGGGCAGAATTGACAACTTAACTATATTTAGTCTTCCAGTCCATGACCAAAGTATGTCCTTCTATTTATTTAGATCTTCCTTGATTTAGCAAGTTTTTTTGCAGTTTTTTGTGTATAGGTATTTTATGTCTTTGGTTAAATTTATTCCTAAATATTTGATTTTTTTGGGTTGCTATCATAAACTGATTTTTTTTCGTGATTTCCTCCTCAGATTGCTTGTTAGTAGTGTATAGAAACAGTACTGATTTTTGTGTGTTGATTTTTGTATCCTGCCACTTTGCTGTACTTATTTATAGGCTCTAGTAGCTTTGCTATATATTTTTCTGTATTTTCTACAAATTGGATCATGTCATCTGTAAACAGTGAAAGTTTTACTTCTTTCTTTACAATTTTAATACCTTTTATTTCTTTTTCTTGCCTAATTGCCTGAGGTAGAACTTCTAGTGCAATGCTGAATAACGGTGGTGACAGTGGGCATCCTTGTCTTGTTCCTGATTTTAGAGGGAAAGCTTTCAGTTTTTCCCCATTGAATATGCTATTAGCTGTGGGTTTTTCATATATTCTCTTTATCATGTTGAGGAAGTTTCCTTCTATTCGTATTCTTTGAAGTGTTTTTATCAAGAAGGGATATTGAATTTTGTCACATGGTTTTCTGCATCAATCAAGATGATCATGTTTTTTTTTTTTCCCTTTGATTTATTGATGTGGTATATTACGTTATTTGATTTTCTTGTGTTGAACTACCCTTGCATACCTGGGATAAAGCCTACTTGATCATGGCATATAATTCTTTTAATGTGCTGCTGGATTCAATTTGCAAGTTTTTTTTTTTTTTTGAGGATTTATGCATCTATATTCATTAAAAGGATTGGTCTATAAGTTTCTTTTCATGTAGTATCTTCATCTGGCTTTGGTATTAGGGTTTTTATTAACTTCATATAATGAATTAGGTAGCTTTCCCTTCTCTTCGATGTTTTTGAAGAGTTTGAGCAAGATTGGTACTAATTCTTTCTTGAATGCTTGGGTAGAATTCACATGTGATGCCACCTGTTCCTGGAGTTTTCTTTTTTGGGGAGGTTTTTGATGACTAATTCAATCTCTTTACTTGTGGTTGGTTTGTTGATGTCTTCTATTTCCTCTCGAGTCAGTGTGGTTGTTCATACTTTTCTAGAAAGTTGTCCGTTTCATCTAAGTTTTCTATTTTGCTAGCGTGTAGTTGCTCACAGTATCATCTCATTATCTCCTTTATTTCTGCAGGGACAGTAATTACGTCCTCCCTCCCATTTCTGATTTTCTTTATTTACATCCCCCCCCCCCCTTTCTGTCAGCCTAGCTAAGGGTACATCAATTTTATTGATTTTCTCAAAAAACCAACTTCTGGCTTTGTTGATTCTATTGTTTTCATTTTCTCAATTTCATTTATTTCTGCTCTAATCTTTGTTTCTTCCTTCTTTCTGTTTGCTTTGGTTTTATTTTGCTATTCTTTCTCTAGTTCCTCCAGGTGAGCAGTTAACTCCTTAACTTTTGCTCTTTTTCTTTTTTAATATAGGCATTTAGGACAATAAATTTCCATTTCTGCACTACCTTTGCTGCATCCCATAAGTTTTGATATGTTCTGTTCTCATTTTCATTTGCCTCAAGATACTTGCTGATTTTTCTTGTAATTTCTTCTTTGTAGAAGGAAGTTATTAAGTTTGTTGTTTAGCCTCCATATATTTGTGAATTTTCCTGCCTTCTGCCTGTTATTGATTTCCAACTTCATTCCATTATGATCTGAAAAAATTTTTATATATTTTTGATATTTTTAAATTTATTGAGACTTGCTTTGTGACCCAACATGTAGTCTTTCCTGGAGAATGATCCATGAACACTTGAGAAAAGTATGTATCCTACTGTTGTGGAGTGCAATGTTCTGTAAATGTCTGTCAAGTCGAGTTCATTTATCATACTATTCAGAATCTCTGTTTCCTTATTGATCCTCTGCCTAGATGTTCTATCCATTGATAGGAGTGGTGTATTGAAGTCACCAGCTATCATTGTAGAAGTGCCTTCTTCAATGCTGACAGTGTTTGCTTCATGTATTTTCAGGCACTTTGTCTTGGTGCGTAAATATTTATGAGTATGTCTTTTTAATGAATTGTCCCTTTTATTAATCTTAATGTCCTTCTTTGTCTCTTTTGATTGTTTTACATTTGAATCTACTTTGTGTGATGTTAGTATAGCTATTCCCACTCTTTTCTGGTTGTTATTTGCATGAAATACCTTTTTCCAACCTTTCACTTTCTGCCTATTTTTGTCTTTGGGTCTAAAGTAAGTATCTCATAGATAGCATATAGATGGGTCTTGTTTTTTAATCCATTCTGTCAGTCTATGTCTGCTGATTGGGGAGTTTAATTCATTAGCATTTAATGTTACTGTACAGGCAGTACTTTCTTCTGCCATTTTTCTTTTGGATTTGTATGTCATATCTTATTCTTTTTCTCTCTTTTTCCCCTTACTGGTAATCTCCATTTCTACACTCTTCTCCAAACCTCTCTCTCTTGTCTTTTGCTATCTGCCTGTAGTGCTCCCTTAAGCATTTCTTCTAGAGTAGGTCTCTTGTTCACAAACTTTCTCAGTGTCTGTTTGTTTGAAAACATTTTAAACTCTCCCTCATTTTTGAAGGACAGTTTTGCTGAGTATATAATTCTTGGTTGGCAGTTTTTCTCTTTCAGTATTTTCAATATACCATACCATTGCCTTCTTGCCTCCATGGTTTCTACTGAGAAATCCACTATCGAGCTTCCCTTGTATGTGGTGGATTGCTATTCTCTTGCTGCTTTCAAAATTCTCTGTCTTTGACATTTGAATATCTGATTAGTAAGTGTCTTGGTGTAGGTCCATTTGGATCTATTCTGTTTGGGGTATGCTGTGCGTCTTGTATTTATAATTTTATTTCTTTCTTAAGGGTTGGGAAATTTTCAGTGATTACTTCCTCCATTCTTCCTGCCCCTTTTCCCTTCTCTTCTCCTTCTGGGACACTGATAACACATATATTCATGTGCTTCATGTTGTCATTCAGTTCCCTGAGACCCTCTTCATATTTTTCCATACTTTTCCCCATCTGTTCTTTTGTGTGTATGATTCAGATATCTTGTCTTTTAGTTCACTGATCCTTTCTTCTGCCTCTTCAAATCTGCTGTTTTATGTCTCCATTGTGTTTTTCATCTCTTTTCTCATGACTTTCATTCCCATAAGTTCTGCCATTTGTTTTTCCAAGTTTTTGAGTTCTGCTGCATGGACACCCTGTGTCTTCTTTATGTCCTTTATCTCTTTTGCCACATTTTCCTTCAGCTCATTGAATTGATTTAAAAGATTTTTTGAACATCTTTAATTAGTTGTTTCAACTCCTGTATCTCAGTTAAGGTCTTAATTTGTTCCTTTGACTGGGCCATATCTTCATGCTTTCTAGTATGAATTGTGATATTTTTGCTGGATTCTAGGCATGTGATTTCCTTGATTAGTTTATTCTGCTCTTTGTTTTCTTTCTTTTATCTAGTGCTTTTTGTTGGTTGGCTTTGCTCTCTATCTGTTCTTTGGCATTCCGTTCAATTTATTCTAGACCTCTAGCATAGCTTCTGATGAGAATTTCACAGCTCTTGTTCTTCTTGCTCTTTCCCTGCCTATATGGAAGTTTTTTTGTTTGTTTGTTTGTTTTTGTTTGTTTTTTTGAGGAGGGTCTCCCCAGATAGGATCTACTCCACCCCAGCCAGATCTTCCCAGACAAGAGAGGCCCAGTGCTCAGGAAGAGGGTATAATCGGTATCAAGGTTCTGTGGGGAGGAGACCCTGCAGAGTGCCAGTCTTTCCTGTGAAAACTCTTAATTCTTTGCTTTTCCTACCCTGCCCAGCAGGTGGTGCTTGTCAGCCCACAGATCCCCACTGGTGTAAAGTATGGTGCCCTTAATTCTCAGCAGGCCCTGCTACTGCTAGGGGCTTGTTTGAGTCAGAGGCTGAGGTAGAGGACACGCTTAAACTTTTTCTGTTTTCCAGCCCCTGGTGTCTGAGTTCTCTGAATGAGAGTCGTCACATGTGCTGGGCCCTGCTGCCCCCCTTTCTTGGAGAAGATATTCCCTTCAGGAAATTCTCTCCTTCACCTGACTAGTTACTTTATCTTTCAGAACACATCTTAGCTCTGCCCTTGCCTGTGTCAGTGCTGACAACTGAAAAATCTTGCTGCTTTTTTAATTCTAAAAATTAAAAAAAAAAAAAGTCCTTTTCAGACCCAGTCCCTAGCTCCCAGGTTTTCCATTCAAGAGCCAGAGTTGTTTCCCAATTCTGTGTGTCCCTTTTCTTGGGGCACCACCTTTTTCCAGTATTCTAAGCTCATCCAACTCCAAGAGCTTCTATTTTCTTTCTTTTTCTTTTCCCACCAACCTGCCTTCTCTCTGCAGAGGAGCTACCTCTGGTTTCCTTTTTGCTTGCTCTGGGTTTATCTCTGGAGCTTGTAGTCAACAGTTCAAATTTGTTGATTAAATACACAATTGGAGCTTGCTTGAGCCATCCTTCCCTAATTCCTAATAGGGACTGCTTCTTTTTCCTCCAGGGAAGTGATTCCAAAGCAGCCTACCATGCCAGTGGGGAAGGGGCACCAGCCTTCAAGCCTGGGAGATTTACTTACAGTTCTGCACTGTGATCTCAGCGCTTCCATCCATTCCAGACTGATGTACAATGTGTGTCTGGTCACAGAAGTCCCCTAAACATTTGTTCCTGACAGTTTTTGGCTATTTACTTGCTGCCCTAGAGGACGAATTAAATTCCACATCTCCCTACGCCATCATCTTGCCCTGCTTCCTCCTGCCTCTAGCGTATTTTTTTTTTAATTCAGTTCTATTGAAATACATTCACACATCATACAATCATCCATGAATATGCAATCCACTGTCCACAGTATGATAACATAGTTATGCGTTCATCACCACAATCTATCTCTGAACATTTTCCTTACATCAGAAAGAACCAGAACAAGAATAAAAAATAAAAGTGAAAAAAAAAACACCCAAATCATCCCCCCATCCCACCCCATTTGTCCTTTAGTTTTTATCCCCATTCCTCCACTCATCCATACACTAGATAAAGGGGGTGTGATCCACAAGGTCTTCAAAATCACACTGCCTCTAGCGTATTTTTAATCTCTACTATTTGCCTTTTGTCCCCATAATTTCTGTTGTATTTCTTCTTATACTTTCAAATTCTTCTCTATGCTTACACATAGAAGGTTGGGTGACTTCAGAAAATTCCGTTTTTCCTTTAGGTGTCCAGCTAACTGAATCTGGATAGAGTGAGGGTACAATGTTCTTAGCAGCCTTTCTGTCACTATTTGCACATATTGTCAATGATATCAAGGAATGGTAGGAAGTTCTTAAAATGAAAATAATTTAATCAAAAAGCCACGAGAATGGATGATTGTATCTTGCTAATTAAATCAAAGTGTGTGGGGCCTTGTAGCTGCATAAATGCTGAAAGTCACTGGATGTTTAAAGGAATGAAGCAGGAAAGGGTGGGAGAAGTAAAATTCTTACGGTTTTCTTTATAGAGGCATCACACCGCACTCCAAAGAATGGGGGAGTGTGAGGGAAGGACAGTAAATACAAAAAGGAAAATTCCTTCAACAGGGGCTTTCATTCACATATTCTTGTGGAAGTTTAAAGCTCAAAAGGATGAGTGAAGAAATTAGAACAAGGCAATTCTATTTTCTATTTGAAATATTTCTTGAGTGAAGAAATTAGAACAAGGCAATTCTATCTTCTATTTGAAATATTTCTATGTTATATGGTAGAAACTTTTTATTTTTTAAAATAGAATCAGAGAAATCTTAATATTTGAAATACCTCTTCATAGTTAACAGAGCCCTCATTCCTCTGGACACTGAAACATTAAACTAATCCTTGCACACAAATACATACATAAAAAGAGAAAAAAAGAAAAATCATCATTAATTGAACAAATGTGAAATAAGATTTATCATATACATAAACCGGCACATAACATTTTTGTGCACATTAACTACATGTTGATTTAAGTAAACCATGAAATTAATCTAAGGGAATCATGTGCTCTTTAGATTTTTAATGTTTTTAAATATTTTGAAAATATTTAGATCATCTTTATAATACAATGAAAGATTACTGCAGCATGTCAAATTTTATATGGAAACTCTGAGCTTCTTAGTCATATAAATTCATAACTAAGTTTTATTTTTTGATGAATTTTTTATTTTCAGTGACTAAACCCATTTGTTCTTGGTTGCTTCCCCTACGTTAGTATGGCTGCCAAGATATAAATGGTAAATATACTAAGGAAGCTGATATTTAAGTAAATGTTTAGGTGCATTATTTCAAAAAGGAATTTTTTTCCTTTAAAACCATGATTATAATCATCATGTTTGTAAATTCGGCTTTTTTGCTTTGGGTTTCTTTCAAAGTGAGACATATCTGTGTAGAATAACATTGAAAAAAATGTATGATTATAATCTGTGTAAAACTTATTTTGGCATAAGGCATTTCTGAAAGATTCTCTATATATGAAGCAATATATGTGTTTACACTCAAAATAAAATTTAATTCTGTTCCCCTTTTAGATCATGTGTTAGAGAACAGTGGCAAAATGTGATCCCCAAGGAAACTCACGAAGCTCTATTTTACAAGAGCATAAATGTTTAAGTAAGCAAGAAGGTAAAGTCCGTTATGCCCAATAAAGGACATTTTGCAGTGCTGGTTTTTAAAATTCAACAGACAGTGGATGTTTTATACAAAGTACAGTATGTTGTTTGAAACTATTTGCTCATCTATACACTACGCTTAAAATAAACAGTATCTGGGAATATGCCAGTCTTTTCTTCAACCTCCCTTTTTCCACACCCTAGATTTTGTCACCTGCCAAAGTCAAATAAATCTTATCTAAACAGTTGAGATAAGCACTGAGTAGTACTCATATGGTCAAATCAACAAACCTCTCCAAAAACAGAAATGTAATACAATATCGCTAGATTAAACAGTCTACAATGGCAATCATGTTTGCATTTAAAGGTTTTATTCCAAAAGGATTACAGTCTTGGTATCCATTTTTTTTCCTGCCTAGACAAGAAGGCGACACACTGACTCAAACAAAATATATTTGTTCTCTAACAATTTAACTTGTACAGCTCTTATAAACAAGGCCCATAGGTGTATGAAGCCTACCGACTTAATCAGTAACTTATGTCGTTAACCTTGTATAAGCAAGTATGCTTGAGATGTACCAGTGGTGGATTGTGAATGAGATTTATTTTTTTTTTACACAAGAAAGCTTTTCTTTGTATAGCCTAAGTATAAAATTTGTAGAATTCTGACATTGTATTGTCTGACCCTTACAACGGTGCCTCAACGTATTAAACTGCCTGAAGACAGAAATATAAATGAATGCAATTTATAAATTATAGAATATTATAAAAACATCACTTTCTTCCTAAGCCATAAATCATTTTAATTGTTTGTTGGTAGAGTGTAAACTCCACCAAGGCAGTAGCTGTGTCTGTCAGGTTTATCACTGCTTCCTTAAGGCCGAGAAGGGTGCTTGGCACACAGTTGGAACTCTGTGAATGTTTGTTCGATGAATGAATGAATGAATGAATGATGTTTTCAAGAAGATACTCTGCTTTCTTTGTGGATAGAGAGAAATATTTTGTAACTATTGCATCAATTTATTATAATTGAAAACATATTTCTGAAGTGAATGCATTTTATCTTATTGTTAAATGGTTCCCTCTCAATGCATAGTTAATTAGTAAATTTTTATTATGTAGTAAGGAATGGACAGATGTTTTTATGTCATTTGATTGCTTTTTCTGAGGCAACATATTCTCTTAGGTGTTGCTGATGTTTGGCATTTCTTACTGCTGTGTGGTGTTGTTGAATTGAAAATAACCCTTTTTCTTACTGCTCTTTGAGCATATCTTCACATACTTTAGTTCAGCCTTCAGCAAAGCTGGGAATTAGTCCAATTGGATACAGACTTGTGATGCTAATGTGCTGCCTCTTTTTAATTTTAAGGTCCCAGAAATAATATGAAATACATGCTTTTGCTTGAGTAAATATGTTGTAAAGGTATGATATTTAGACATTTAGAGAGAACTAAGAACCTTCCATTTTTGGGTTCCTGCTACCCCAAAAACTGTGTTCCACACAAAGGAAGAATTATCTTTAATTTTTCCAATAACCATTTGAGAGAGATATTAATATTACTATTAATGTACCCATTTCACATGTGAATAAACTGAAGCTCAAAGAGTGTACAGAGTCTCTCAAGGGGTACCTAATAGTCAAAGAATTATGTTTTTAATTCAGGGTTCTCTTGATCCAAAGTGCAAGGTTTAAGGTTTCAAGTAAACTTGGAGAAAACCAAGGCTTTTGAATTGTTATTTCAGTAAATTGAAACTTCTCAATAAACATGTTCATGTGTAAACTGGGAACTTGAATGGAAAGAGCAATAATAAAATTTAGAAGTCTTATGAATATAATGAATGAAATGCCACTATTTTAATTTAGAATAGAAAGAAAAGACACTATTGGCATATTTGCCATTTAATTTATTGTGGTCTTCACCTATTCCAAAATTACTTGAACTGTCATTCACAAACATGAGTTTAACATGCATGTTAAGACTGCCTAGTGACATATCTTCTGGCAAATTTTGCACAGTGTGGTCAGCCTGTGTTTGTGTGCATGTACAGTGAGCCCACACTTCTGGCTACTTAAGCACATTTAGTGGCAAGGACTGGAAAAAGAATGCAAATGTGGTGTTTCCTTTCATCCTATTATCAAGCATAAAATGGCAGATGAACATGGTACTAAGTGTCTCCCTCTCTCTGAGAAATTTTAGTTTTAATAAATTGTGGGATATGTTCAGTTAGCTAAGCCAAGCAAAACCTAACAAAATTTCAAGAATTGCTGGATTGTACTTTTAGCAAGTCTTTGTTATATAATCCATTTTGACAGAATTTTAAGTAGCTCCCCAGGTGTGCAGATTTTCAGTTGGGGATTAACACATCAGTGTTGCCTTATAAAGGAATGCTGTATGTGATTCTTGACTCCAGTATCATCAAATTGCACAGTAACATGCACTTACCAAAGGTTTCTGTGTTTTATTGGATTTCAAATAAAAATTTAGGGATAAAAACTCTATGCATGTCCACCAAATTGATTTCTTTTTCTTTCTTCTTCCTTTTTATATCTTCCTGGCAGGGCAATTAAGGAAGGACTTAGAAACTCCTAAATGTGTAAAAATTGACTGTTTGCATCCACATCAAATTGTAGGTATGGAGGCTAAGGAGGAAGCGCCTCCCTTAGAAATTTCTTTCTTTTACTCTTTAATTTGTATTTGCTCCCTTCATTATCACTTAGATGGTATGCTTATAATACTGTTTGCAGGAAATATTTTTGCCCATGCCAGTATTTGGCTCTTGCATTTTCAGGTCTTGTTTCCTTTGTAGATGTATGTGACCAACAGGGAGATACATGACCTCTAGTGTCTCTTTAAGGTTAGCAATTAAGGCTTATCTCTGAAAGTTCAGTATTGGCTTTCATTTTTCAGACTGCAAACATTTATTCAGGGCATTGTGGTGTGATCCAGTGATATCTAAGACAAGATTCTGCTATCAGCCTCTTTAAATCTTTTGGGAGGGACATAGCATATATTTAACATTAAAAAGAAGGAATACCTGAAATCTATTAAATGACTTGTACTTATGTCAAAGGATGAAATTGAGAGGTGTTGAAAGTCATTCTGAGCCATAGTAGTCAGGGACAGTTTCAGAGATTACTTATGCTGGAGCTTGAAATTGGTATTTTGTTACAGTTAGCAGTTTGTTCACATTTAGAATAATACTTTTTAGCTTCCCTTCCATCAAAGGTGCCTATGGAAAACTATTCTGGACAATGAATCATAAATAGATATCTGATAAGAATTCATGATTAATAGGCTTTGCACATTCCTTCTTGTTGCTTTCCCTTTTTCTCCTTCATTCTGCCTGGAATGTCAATGTGATGGATGGAGCTGGAGTGGTTATTTTTCCACATAAGGAAACGGCCAAGACCATTTAAAAATTGGGGGCCCTAGCATTTCTTTTAGCCCCTGAATCAGTGTTGACCTATTTCAGTTTTAAGTTACTGTTTATTCTGATATTTTTCACTACAGCTAGGGACAATTTTTAACTGATAAAAATATATTTAAGATTTTGTAGTGTTGCCAAGTGGGTAATTGTCCCAAATTGATTTCAAATATCTTCCCCACTACACTTGAACGAGACTCTCGCATTACTCCCTAAAGAAGCAACACTGAGATATTTAATAAACATGAACAAATAACATTTTCCCCCCATCTAATTCTTGTGTTCTTCATTTTACTTCCTAATAAGCATTAAGATGTTGGAATTCAACTCTTATTTCTCTTTAATTCCATCGCAATACACATGATTTCCTTTTTTTAAATCCCCCTCCCTTCCCCAAATGTCCTCAATTTGTGCTTCTCTTTCTTGCACTTCTTCATCAGCTATTAAAGTACTCCTCCACATTTTATTTAGCTCATAAGAGCTGGAGACAAGCATAGACTTAGCTGGGTAAGAAGAGGGAAATATTTCTATTAGATAAGGGCTTACAGGAGAAGATAAGCTGAAAAAATTGCTAAATTATGGTCTGTCTTCTAGCTTCAGAGTCCCTGAAAGTTTTTAAGAGCCCTTTTTGAGGAGTGGCCAACATCATGTAGAATTCTGCCAACATAGCGATCACCAAGAGTCATGGCATCTGGCCAGACTAGAGTGTGAAGATGCTGTATGTCTGGCAGAAATGAGTTCAGAGGTAATGTGTTCCTATGTAGTTTTTGCTTCTGAACTCACTAGGTTGTACTCTCAGGAGCTGGTCAAAACTCTTAATTTTTTTTTTTTCTCTTAAACTCCTATTATTTGGATGTTGAACTTCCTGAATTGGCTTAATTTTCTTAACTCTATCTCCCTTTTTACTTTTGGGAAATTTCTTCAAGTTTATTTTCCAAACCTTCTATTGACTTTTTCTATTCCTATTATCATGTTTTTTGTTTGTTTGTTTGTTTGAAAAACCGTTTTGGTCTCTGAATGTTGCTTTTTATCACCCAGTTCTTATTTTTGCCACTCCCTGCTTCACCCTCAATTGGAGAGGTACCTAGTGCTGTCAGGCCTTGCTCAGGTGGGTTGGTTCTCAGCTTTCCCCATTGACAGCTTTGGAGTTATCATTTTCAGATCTGTTAAATCAGGTTCAGTTAGCTTCCATATTTTGTTGTCATCTTCTCTCCTTCTTTCTCCCACTCCTTGTGGGTTTATCTTTAAAAAAAATTACTGCAATTTAGTGGAATTCAGGAGGGAGCAGAATTAAATTTTGTATTTATCCTGCCATCTTAACCAAAGATGCCTCCTATCAGCATACATGCATCACAGTTCAATTAAAGCAAGGCAATTTGAATGTCAGGTGATGCTTTGAGTTTACCATCTATTATATATTTGCTTTCAAACTCAGTTTTTTTTGAGGATCTTCTCTACCTGACAACTCCATCCTTTACGCCTCCCATATGCATATGCTCTACAAGGTTCTTATGTTGTATTACAATTATGTGTTGATATATCTTTCCACCTCACCATATTATGGGCTCCTCTAGAGAGGGAAACTTGCACATCTCCAGATCCCCAGATTGTTTTATGGTGCATTTACAAAAGAGATACTCAATAAATATTGGAAAAATCAAATAGCAACCACTTACTCCCCAAAACTGAAATATGTGGTGAGATAGAAAACAACTTCACATAGTTCCTCCTTTACAGGATTTTACAGCTACTTTCAGTTCCTTAAAGAGATTCATAAGAAAATTTTTGTAACAGGTGGTTAGGGTAAGATGACAAATTGGGAACCGTTGGGTTTCTACCGAAACAAACGTCTTTGCTTCTCAGCAATTTTCATCTAACTTCATCTTACCTTTTCCTGTGGCTTCTGAATTCCAAATGGAGAAAGATGGTTTCACTAAGCCCTTATACTTTTTCTTACTCTGTCAGTGAGAAGAGGGCATGAACTGTAAATATGGATTGATTTGTACTCATTTTGGGTTTCAGCTTCTGCTGATTCTGCTTCCCTTCCCATATACCTTAACCAAAATCAATGTTGATTGTTTCACTGCGGGTACTTGTTTAGTCTCCCATGTTACTATCACTGCAACTGAAGCTGTCATTTTTCTATTTGCTGAGTATGTTTTCAAACTACTTTGTCTAAAACTTCTCAAACAAGATACTGATTTGAAGGGATAACATTTCCCAAAAGGAGTATTAAAGGAGCCATAATGATAACGACTGCAACTAACATTTTGAGTGTTTACTGTGTGTTTCTAAGTATTTTGGTTGTATTATTTAATCTCCTGTAAGAATCCTTTAGAGTAGGTAATCTTATTAGGTCCATCTTGCAGTTGAGTAAATTGAATGCTCTCAGTTACACGGGTAATAATTTTTGGAGCCAATCTGATATCAGAGCCCACTGTGTTTCACTGTCTTCCAGTGCAGTTTGTCAGTTGATGATGTGACATTGTATATTATCTTTGAATTTTACACTTTTGAACTATAAAGTAAGCTAGAATGAAATTAGTTGTTTGTGAAAGGGCAGTGAGTAGAGTGATCTCAAGTTATAGTCAGTTTATCTAGTAAAGTTAATGTTTATTTTCAGGAATTACTAAACTCAGCTTGTTACAGCCTTTCAACATTTAACAAAGATGTTTTTTCAAGCCTCTTATGTACCACGTTCTCCTAGATAGAACACCAGGCTTTGGGAGTCTTAGCTGATTTGATTGGTTAAACATATATGAGAAGTTGGCTTTCTTGAGTAGTCCATTTCTTCTTTCCACTGAGTCCTGATGGGCTCCCTGAATCCTCTGTGTACTTAGAGCCTAATAGGAAATTGGAGATACTCACATCAATGAAATTAATATAGGGTAGAGAGCAATACAGAACCACAAGTTGGGTTTTGAAGACTAAGGCACAAACAGCCATGGGTTAGGGCTGCCCCCAAAGAGCCCCACCTCCTGGTTTTCATACCCTGTTTAATCCCCTCCACTTGAGTATGGGCTAGACCTAGTGACTAATAATGAATAGAATAGCAAAAGTGATGGGATGTCGCTTCCAAGATTAGGTTACAAAAAATTATGTCTTGGTCTCTCCCACCCTTTCTAACTCCCTCTGAAGGCCCATGTGGTAAGAAGCTGAGGGTAGCTGACAGCTAACAGCCAGTGAGGAACTAAGGCCCCCAGTCTGAGGAACTACCCCCTGCCAACAACTGCATGAGTGAGCTTAGAAGCAGGGAAGCTTGGCTCCCACAGAGCCTTGAGATGAGACCATACCCCAGCTAACACTTTAATTGCAGTCTTGTGAGAGACCCTGAGGGAAAGGCCCAACTAAACTGCCCTTGGATAATAAATGTTTGTTGTTTCAAGCTGCTGAGATTTGGTTATTATGCAGAAATAGATGACTAATATACCTGGTAATAAGCATTGTGAGGTTTTCTCCTTTTGCAGGGGTCTCTCCCTCCAGTTTATCAGATCACATAAGAAGGATAAAGGCAGGAGATCACAGTGTCTGGAATAAGGGGAGGGAAGAGGCCATTGGATGCAGTGGTGGGGGTCCTTTGGCATATAGTACAATTGAGGAGACCCAAGATTTAAAAAGTCAAGGTTGGAGTAAGGTATGTGCTTTACTCCATGGCTGAAAATGTCACATTCAACAGGAGTAATAATATTGATTACTACTTTTTGTGTGGTTCTCCTACTCCAAATAAAGTAAACTACTTCATCTGGCTACTCAAAATATGTAAAGGATCTGTAAATTTGGCTATTAATGAATGTTGTATGATTTTTTTTTAATTTGTTTTTAAATGAGTTTGTGTTAAAGCAAGCCCCTAAAGTATGATCATTTCCTTTCTGTTCAGTTCTTTGGTGGAAGGCACACAGACAGGAATATTTTTATATTTTATTGTGCAAACATTCAAGCAAATATCTTACATTGTTCTCTAATCCATGGATGTATTAAGTCAGAATAAGAAGCATTTTTGGTCCTGAAGAAGGAGAGAATGGAGGCTACATTAGTAGCAAAGACCAAGTGTTCAGGGGGTATAATATAAATGTATGGCCGTCACCTACTAATATACAAGTGTGCATGATGTCATGTGTCCATGTAAAACCAATGTTGCCTACACTGGCTCTGTAATCCTTGGGTCTTTTTGAATTGTTCTTTCTATAATTCTTATGTAGTGCAATATCTTAAAATCAAAAGAAAACAGATTTTTCTGTTTGGACATTTTATTTTGAGAAATTTTTAATATCTTAGGTTAGTATTAACTTGACTGCTTCACTTCTAAAATAGACTATTTCATTTTTCATTTTTTAACAGCATGCTTTAGTGAAAAAATGCATTGATTCTCAACAAACTTTTATTATTGGAGTAAATGAAGAAAAGCACTATTTATGGTTTCAGCTTTTGATTATTGAAGGCAAATGTTTACTCCTGAACCTATTTTTAATTTAGCACACTCCCAGCTCTGTCTCTAGTTTCTAACAAATGTGTTCATAGAGAATATACATTTTTAAACTACATGAATTATTCCAAGGTTTCCTGAATTATCCTTCTTACTTATTGTTCTGGTTTGCTAATACTGCCATTATGCAAAATACTAGAAACAGATTATCTTTTATAAAGGGGTTTATTTGGCTATAAATTTAGAGTTCTAAGGCCATAAAAGTATCCAAACTAAGGCATCAACAAGAGGATACCTTTACTGAAGAAAGGCTGATAGTGTCTGAAACACCTCTGTCAGCTGGGAAGGCACATGGCTGGCATCTGCTGGTCCTTTGCTCCCAGGTTGCATTTCAAAATGGTGTTCTCCAAAATGTCTCTGAGTCTCTCTCAGCTTCTCTGGGGCAAACTCTGGCCTTCATCTCTTAGCTTAGCATCTCCAAACATCCTTCTGTCCATATCTCCAACCATCTCTGAGTGTCAACAAGCATCTGGGTCTCTGTAGGCTCTTAGCTTCTCTCTTAAATACTCCAGTGAACTAATCAGACCCACCCTGAATGGGCAGGGCCACACCTGCATGGAAGTGTCACCCACAGTGGGGTGAGTCACATCTCCTTGGAAACAATCAAAAGTTTCCACCCTAATCAAAAGACTAATAAGTCTGCCCCCACAAGATTGCAAGAATATGGCTTTTCTGAGAGACATAATATATCCATGCTGGCACATTTCCTTTACCCACATGATAAACATTTACTATTTACAAAAGTTATTATCTCACTTGATAAATAAAGTCTCAGAGAAGCTTAGTGACTTGATCAAAGACATAGCGTTAGTATTAAAGCCAGAAAGAGTACTCTGTTCTTCTAATTTTCTAATACATCATTGGCATTTTATAAAATTTTAGGCTTAAAAAATAAAATTGCTGTCCATTTTGGTCTGTAGCGATTATTAACACATGATGTGTTCACATTGTTTAAAAAGAGTGGTAAAAATCTCCTGGAAAGAAAAAATTAATCCTGGAAAGTTAGCATATTTTACAAATATGTGAATAATCTTTTAAAGTGCAAAGAAAGGCAGTATTTCTTCCTAATCTTCCTTACTGCTTGTGCCTTTCCACATTAAAAAAAAAAACAAAAAACAGATGCTATTTGGTTGAATGAGAAGTAACATTTATTTGTATATTTTTGGGAGAGTGAGTAAAAGTGCTTTATAGACCTGTAGGGGGTGGGTAGGGTGTGATGAGTCCCAGACAATGACACATGTTTCTAAGTGTCTTCGAACATAGAGAAGCAAATGAATGTGAAGTAGTTGACCTCTACTCTAAAATATAATTATATCAGCAGTTAGTTGAGTATTAGTGGATAACGTAATCTGAAGTAAAGCTTTACCACTGAGTATCCTTCTAAATTTTGGATTCATTTATGTTCTGAAATCTACTCTTATGCATAGTATTTACAAGATAAATAAATAAGACAGGCTAATGAAAACAATCCAATAGCAATATGTCAGGCTATACGTGTAGCTATAATAGTCCATTATTCAGCTAAGAGTGCATGTGGTGGTTTGGAGCTGTACATACTTCAGAAAAACATGTTCTTAAACTTAATCCATTCCTGTGGGTGTGAACCCAAAGTAAGTAGGACCTTTTGATGAGGCCAACCTCAATCAGGATGGGTCTAAATCCTGTTACTGGAGTCCTTTATAAGAGGAGAGAAAGCCACAGGAAGCAAGAAGCTGAAACTCAGTGGAACCCAGCAGAGAACAGAGAGGCCGGGAGAGGCCACTGTGTGCCAATATTGCCATGTGCAGAGGAGCCAAGAACCAAGGATCACTGACAGCCAGCCCCAGAACACCAGTCTTTGGGAATAAAGCATTGCCTCAGTGATGCCTTGATTTGGAATTTCTCTTGCCTCAAAATTGTAAGCTAATAAATTCCCATTGTTTAAGCTGACCATCTGCATGGTATTTGCTTGAGATGCCAAAGGAAATGAAAACAGTGCTATACTTCAGTAGATCCAACTGATCTTTTATCTGTTTGATATGTGAGGAAACTAAAACACAAATAGAAAAAAAAGTAACTAGGTTAACCATGGGTTACAAAATAAGGTTTATTATTCTTAGAACCAGAGGATCTTCTAAGAGTTGAACTTTGTGAAATGGGGAAAAAAACATTAAACGACCATCTGCCAGAACTTTTTACATGTTATTGCTTTTGCTCCTCATTAAAAAAAAAAAAAAAAACAACAAAAAATAAAACCTCACTAATATTTTCCATTATTCCCCTTCTCTCCCCTGTCTACCCACCCCCCATCACATATAAAGGAACTGAAACTTAGCAAGCTAAGTAGCTTATTCAAAGTAATTCAGCAAGTCAAAATGATTTAATCCAGTTAAATCTGATTCTGTGTTCTTTCCACATTAGTAAAATCCATCCCATGAAAATAGTATTACCTTTCAATGGAATAGAGAAAAGACCACCTTGATATAATCTTACTACTCAAGTGTTTTCCTCCCACAGAAGGCTGAAATTTTTGACCTGGGAACCAAGAAATTTCTGAGGCACTTTTATCTTGGATTTTTTACCATCTTTAAAAAAAGCTATGGGATTAGATGGCTGAGTGAGATGCTTCAGGGCGCCTCCTTCCACAAAGAACCAGCAAGAACTGTCAGAGACATCTTTGTCAGGGCTCCGGAAGGCAGTTAAAGGGCTGCAGTAACAGGGCGAGTGCCAGATCAAGAAAAAGGCTTCTTAAAAGCAGTAGGATCTCGTGGCACCCTGGCAGACCCCGCCCCACCCCTCACCAGGTTGATGTAGAGCCCACCTGGACTCTCAGCACGGATCCCTGATCTTGGTCCAGAGGAAGCAGAGTGATCCTCATGCCCATGCTGGGAGCATGTGTGTCTGGTGCAGTCAGTCCTGTGGTGGCCCGAGGGACTCACCCACTAAGAAATTGCCCCTCATGTGGAAGCAGCTCAGAGCGTTCTCCAACAGAACATCATGGGAGAGCAGTCAAGTCATGCTGCCTGGAGCAGGGGATTGCTGACTGTAGGACATGCAGTGCAGTGCCTGGGACCTTGAGGAAAATGTTTACTAGGGAGGAGTAGACATTTGGAACAATGTAAACAGGAATTACTAAGGATATAGGTGCATGCCCAGGACAAAACACATGCACAGAAAGGATCTGGGAAGCCCCTACCCTTTGGCCTGGAGCTATTCTCATACAACTCATTGTATGAGTAAGTCCTGAAGAAGAGCACTTCGTACAGGGCAATATGCAAAGACTAAGAAAGGTGTTTTATTTTTTCCTTCTTCCTTTTTTTTTTGGTTAGCTCCTGGCATTCAGGGAAAACTCAGTTATAACACCAGTTGGACACAAGCTTAAGAAGCAGATGCCTCAGAGTCTAAATTCCAGTGATAACACTTTAAAATATCAGAATGTCCAGGTTTCAACAAAAGGTTACAAAGCATAATAAGAAACAGGAAAGGAGGGCTCAGGTAAAGGAGATTAAGCATTAGAAACCATCGATGAGGAGGACCAGACCTGGAACATATCAGAAAAAGGCCTTAAAAAAATGGTCCTAAATGTGAATATGCTTAAAGAGTGAAAGGTAAACAAGGACAAAAAACTGAAGGAATGCAGGAAAATAGGAAAACGATAGATGAACATGAAGAGAATATCAAATATAGAGATGTAAATTATGAAAAGAAGTCAAACATAGATAAAGAGCACAGTAATAGAATTTAAACATTCCCTAGAGGGGTTCAACAATAGC
The DNA here is from genome assembly GCF_015220235.1 of Choloepus didactylus. NCBI lineage: Eukaryota > Metazoa > Chordata > Mammalia > Pilosa > Megalonychidae > Choloepus > Choloepus didactylus. The sequence continues at coordinate 25,207,575 of NC_051308.1, forward strand.
TTGGAGCTTGGAGCTGGCAGAAGAAAGGATCAGTGAACTTGAAAATAAGACAATTGAAATCACTCAGTCTGAGGAGCAGAAAGAAAAAAAATGAAAAAAAAAAAAAGTGAACAGAGCCTTAAGAACCTGTGGGCCACCATCAGCTGTACCAGTATATGCATTGTGAGAGATCCAGAGGAGAAAACAGAGAGAAGGCAAGAGAGAATATTCAAGGAAATAATGACTGAAAATTTCCCAAAGTTAATGAAAGACATGAATATGCATATCCAAGATGCTCAACAGATTCTGAACAGCATAAATCCAAATAGATTCATGCCACAGCATATTATAATCAAAATGCTGAATGCCAAAGACAAAGAGAAAACTCTGAAATCTGCAAGAGAGAAGCAGCTTATCACATCCAAGGGAGCCTCAATAAGATTAAATGCTGATTTATCATTGGAAACCATAGGGGCAAGAAGGCCATGGGATGATATATTTAAAGTGCTGAAAGCAAAAAACTGCCAACTGAGATTTCTATACCCAGCAAAACTGTCCTGCAAAAAATGAGGGTGAGATTAGGACATCCCCCAATAAAAAAAGCTCAGGGAGTACTTTACCACTAGACTGATCCTGCAAGAGATGTCACAGATTGAAAGGAAAGAACAATAGACAATAGATCTCACTTTTCACTTCCTATAAGATCTGAAAGGCAAATTCATGAAATCTAATGATTAAATCAGTGGTTTTGGACTCAGAATGTAAAAACATATAATTTGTCATAAGAAATACATAAATGTGGGGAGAGAGAGGGATATAGGAACATATTTTATGTATAGTATTGAAGTTAAGTTGGTATCAAAGCAAATGAGATTAATATAAATTTAGGATGTTAAACTTAAGTCCCATGGATTTTGAAGAATATGTAAGAGAATATACAGGCTCATAGAGACTGAAATTATAGTATGGGTTGCCAGGAGTGGATAGCAGGGGAAATGGGCAGTTATGGCATGATGGGTGTGCTGGTTTGGATGTGTTATGCACCCCATAAAAGGCCATGTTCTTTTAATCCATTCTTCTGAGTGCAGACTTATTATGGGTGGGATCTTTTGATTAGGTTGTTTCCATGGAGATGTGACCCACCCAGTTGTGGGTGGGATCTTTTGATAGATTATTTCCATGGAAACATGAACCCACCCATTCAAGGTGGGTCTTAATTAGTGTACTAGAGTCCTTAAGAGAGCTCAGGGAGAGAGAGCGAGCTAGAGCCAATACAGACGCAGATGTTTGGAGATGCTAAGCTCAAAGATGAAGCCCAGAGTTTGCCCCAGAGAAGCCAGGTGAGAACCCACAGATACTTAAAGAGAAAGCCCCTGGAATCAGAAACTGAAACAACCCAGGAATAAAGGACCAGCAGACACCAGTCATGTGCCTTCCCAGTTGACAGAGGTGTTCTGGATGCCATCAGCGTTTCTTCAGTGAAGGTATCCTCTTGTTGATGCTTTGGTTTGGACACTTTTATGGCCATAGAACTGTAAATTTATAACCTAATAAATCTCCTTTATAAAAGCCAATCCATTTCTGGTATATTGCATTCCAGCAGCTTTAGCAAACCGGAACAATGGGTATAGGGTTTCTTTTGGGAAGATGGAAAAGTTTTAGTAATGGAAGATGGTGAGGGTGCCACAATATTGTGATTGATTAATCCCATTTAATGGAATGCTTGGGAGTGTTTGAGATGGGGAAGTTTATATTAAGTATATTACCACAATTAAAATTAAAAACAAGAAGAACAACTAAAGAGATAATGACAATTAAATGCAATATGTGATCCTGAATGGGTTCTAGCAAGGGAGGAAAAAAGGCTCAAAGAGACGTCATTGGGACATATAAAAAATTGGAATATAGAATGTGAGCTTTTTATCAAAGTTAAATTTCTTGGACTTGATAACTGCACTTAAAGTGGTTACATAAGTGAATATCTTTGTTCATAGGAAGTGTAGTATTATGTGTTCAAGGGGCATGATGTATATAACTTACACTAAAGTGTTCAGAAAATGGATGATGAATAGACAGGTAGATGGGTAGGGAGGGAGGGAGGGAGGTAGATAGATAGAATGGATGATATGGCAGATGTAGCAAAAAGTTAAAATTGGTGGATCTGGGTATCTGCAGGGGTGGGTAGTGGATGCTGGATTTCTCTGTATGGGGTTTGTATTATTATTGTAATTGTCCTATAAGTTTGAATGTATTTCAAAGTAAAAAGTTAACTCCAGACCCCCAACCCCCCAAAAAGCTGTGATTCCTTAGCATGACCATAACTAGATTGGTGTGGTCTCTGTTTGTAACTAATTGTCTGGAGAATTTCAGGGCTGTGTGATCAGGTACCTTCCTATCCAATAACCCGCTACTCAAATTCCTGTAAACTAGCATAGTGCCTGATGTATAAGAAACACTCTATTTGTTGAGTGAATGCATTATCTTATTGATTTTATCCATTGAAAATGTATGATCAACCTTATCACAAATTTTAAGGGAGTGCTGTTGACACTATTAAAAGTATAGAAACATGCATTTTAAATATCAAAATGTGTTTTTTATTTGAAGAAATACCACCCCCTAACTATAGCCTTTTAATGTGATTCCTTAACCTTTTCAAAATTACATCATTTACCTTTATTTCCTATCTAAAACTTCTCTCATTGTTTATATTCATCTGCCAGTATCTAATCTTCCTTTCTTTCAGCTCCGTAAGCTTGATAGTGTTCCCTCAAAACTGCTGATTCCCATTTGAATTGGGTTAACCTCTCTCAGGTGTGAAGCCAACCAAGGGAAAATTGAGTGGGGAAATATTAATGGTATTGCTTTTCAGTGAGATTTCCTGTGGACATCTAAAAAAAATTAAATTTTATGGTTTAGGACCTTTTGATGACTTGGGTCATACCCATATGATATTTATTAAGATGTTCTTGGGTATATGACATTTCATAAGATAAAAAGATGGGAACCCCTAGTATATTCACAAGTAAAGTTTCTTGTGGGGAAAAATGAAGAAAAATAGTATGTTTTAAAATGAGGGAGAAAGAGGACAATTACATCCTTTATGGGTTTTGACTTGAGTATGAATGATTTTATTGTGCTTCTTTGCCTTGTTCTGAGATGAAATCTTACACTAAGTTGATTACTAACATTTCTTTCTTAGATTCTTCTGCAGTCTCTCAAAATACCCACCAAAGGAATGGAGAGAATTACTGGATTGATTATTAGCTAGCTAATGATCTGCAAAGTCAGAGATCTTTAGTGTCATCATAAGCTTTGAAGGACTGGACTCTACACATATTTTATGGGAGTAATTCCATACATGAATTTGCTACCTTTATTTGGGGATTATGCATTTTGTTACATTATTTTTAGCCATATTATCCGCCAGAGAAAATGTTACTTAATCCCTTTTAATTATTTGAAATGTGGTCAAAGTGTATTGGACTATGTTTTTACCACTTTGAAACATTAGTTTGTGATATGGTTACCTTATAGTCCAAGGAGCAAGAAGGTTTGTATCAGAATCTTAACCAAACTCTTAGATTTATATGAGGTCTATTTTTTTTGTTTTTTTTGAAATTCAGATAGTGGAATATTTAAATTAGAGTGGGAGTATCATATGCTACTTGGTATGATATTTGTTGGTGAATTTGGCCTCTGCTTTCAGTCGCCAACAGAGATGCTAAATTATCTTGGTCAGATTTCTGAGCCACCCTATGCCTCAGTTTCACTCTTGACTTTCCTAATTCTTCCTTGGGATTTTGCCAGAGTCAACTAGAAAATGTCTCACATGTACTTTAGGCTTTGGGAGAAAAGACATTATAAAATGCCTCAATTATCTAAATGAACCTAACCAACTTATGATTATCGACTTTGAGATTTTTCTCCTAGAAAATCCCATAAGAGCTTCCGTGGCTACTTGGCACAAATCTTTTCAAAGCAAATTTATCTCATTTCTAGTTACTGTGTACTCAGGAGACACAGAATAATTTTGATTAGCCTATGCTTGAACCAAATGAGGTACACCTACTCTAAGATACAAAACGTTTCCCAGCCCCCCCACCCACCAAATGCATTTAAAGGATATTTTCCCAGTTTTTGATTAATAACTGTTTTTTTTTTTTACTTTTTCCTTTTATATGCAAAGGTAGTTTGTATTTTAAGAATCAATATTTACAGATGGATCTGTGATACTCACAATCGTAGATCAAAGAATTGTCCTTTATAAAATTTTAGGTGATTATAGTAGGAAATGCATTTGTTATTTCTGTATTAATTCCATCAGTTTAGTGTTAGAAGATTTAACCTTTGTCAAATGTCTTTAAATAAATTGGCAAATGTGAACATTTACTGGTATAAAGCTAGGATGCAGCCATGACAGAAGTGATTTGCCTGTTTTTCTGGTATTAGGCAAATTTTCACATGCATTCAGTTGGTCTTTGAAAGACTGATGCAAAGTTTCTTTCTGACCCTTGACTTGGGTTATACTCACAGGATTTTGTATTTGTGGAGCAAGTAGAAGCTTTAACACTTAACACCTGGCCCATTGGAATGCCTGGAGCACTCTTTTTGTAATGAGGCAAGTGGAAGGAAGCCTTGCTGAGCCCCTCTGCTCTCTGACTGCTGAGTTATGAATGCTATTCCTGGTTATAGTCAAGCATTGTTTTATAGCTGGCTTATGGCAGTTTATGTTCTTTCCTTTGTCTTTTTTCACAGCTGTTGTGAACTTGGACAATTCTGTGGTTGACCTGGAGACCCTTCAAGCTCTCTATGAGAATGTGAGTAATAGAAGGAATTTTATGTGAGTATATAATACCTACACAATACCTGTCTATGGACACATGTAGGCTTGTTGCTTTAATGGACTCTATAGAAGCTTAATCTGGGGGCACTGAATTTATGTAATTATAGGTTTGTTAAAATACTTTCTAGGAACGTACTGGACAAATGTGTGGTCTCATAGTTTTAAAGATTGTGATTAAAAACATGTTGTATGTGAAGTGACACATTCCTTCTTTTGGAATACTAATAGTAGTCAGTCCTTTTATGGAGGCTAATTTGAGTCAAGCATTTTCTTACACAGCTCACATGTTAACTCATTTAATCTTACATGAAAATTATGGGAAGCACTGTTATTAACCCCTTTTTACAGATCAGGTAATTTAGGCATAGGAGGTTAGGTGACTTGCTCAGTCACACAGCTAGTATTGTGATGTAGCAGGGATTTGATTCAGTTCGTTTCTCTATGCTGCCAGAGTTCACTTCACTTCAAGTGTCAGGGAATGTAGCCTTTCTTTTACATAGCACTTTTTCTTAAGATGATAGGAAAAGGGAGTAAGGTATCGAAGAATAACTATAGCATGCTGCAGTCAGTGCTTTGGGACCGTGTGATATGTGCAAATGTAAATGAGATGATTTTAGTAAAGGCATGGCATTAAGTAACATTGATTCTTGTAAGAAAGTGATGCCCTTTTATTTTTCAGTGCTTTGATTACAATAAGGAGAAAGGCTCGGCGTGGCCCTATTTTGTCTTTAATATTTTTAGGTTCTTTTTTCATTTTGTTTCTGCTATTGTTTGTGATCAGGGGCCTCTGCGCTCCATGGGGCATGGTCTTAGTTCATCCTTAACCTTTCTTTCCCAAATCAAGGATGCAGACTCTCTTCCCTTGAGGACTGTGTATTCAACTTCCTTGTCTATAATTGCATTTGGTAATTTTTAAATGTAGGTAAATATGGTCTCCCTTGTGAGAGTGAGACCTCTGTAAGAGAAAATATTCTTCATTGTGCATCCCACAGTATGTATAGATCTAAGCACAGAACTTATATCAAGGAAACTGTAAAATCTTATTGAAGGTTGCAGAACTAGATCTGAATAAATAGAATGACTTACCATATTCTTGGATGAAGAGAGACTTAATATCATTACTATTTATTTCTCTGAAAATCAGTACATTCATATTATTTCAATTAGAATGCCAACAGATTTTTCAAGGTGTTAAAATGATCTTTTTGTCCTCAAAGAAGAATAAATTATCTGATAACAGTCAAGAAATATTTAAAAATATTTTGAGGGGAACTTGATTAGATAATAGAATGTACTACAAATCCCCTAAAATAACATCAGTAGTGCATTGGCATAAAAACTGTCAAATTCTCCATTTGGAATAAAATTTTAAAAATCCAGAAAAAGAATGTATTTGTGATAGTTCAATACATGATGAAATTGGTATTTCAGTTCATTGTAGAAATCATACTTCATTGAATAAACCATAGTATCCCGTGGTTATCTATCTGTAAGAAAATAAAGGACTCCTATCTTATACATTTACAAAACTAATTTCCCTATGAATTGAAATTTAAATGTATTTCCTTTTAAGAGTTTTATTTGTTTTTATAGGGGAGCATAAGTATAAGAAAGATGATATATACCCTCCCAATGAGACCTGGGCCTCACTAGGATGGGAAAATCTGACTAGGGTCGACCATATCTGAGGAGACCCACTCACAAAAAGGTTGCATAGAGGCAGAGCAAGAAACAGAAAAATCAAGAGGGGAAAAATTCTGATCAACTAAATAGAACCTAAGTTAGAGGTCTAGAATAAGTTGAACTGAATAACAGAGACCAGAGAACAAAGCCAACCAACAAGAAAACCACTAGGTAAAAAAGATAGAAAACAAGCTGCAAAATAAACTAATCAAGAGAATCAGATGCCTAGACAACTTAAGATAACAAGCCATACCAGGAAACACGAAAACATGGACCAGCCAAAGGAACAAGCTAATAGCTCAGCTGAGATACAGGAGTGGAGGCAACTAATGCTAAATAAATTCGATGAAATGAAGGAAGATATGGCAAAAGAGCTGAAGGATATAAAGAAGACACTGGATGACCATAAAGAAGAATTCCTAAACTTAAAAAAACAAATGGCAGAACTCATGGGAATGAAGGCCACAATGGAGGAGATGAAAAACACAATGGAGGGACACAACAGTAGATTTGAACAGGCAGAAGAAGGGATCAGTGAACTGGAAGACAGGTCATTCAAATTCATACACACAAAAGAACAGATGGTGAAAAAAATGGAAAAATATGAGCAGGGTTTTAGGGAGCTGAGTGACAACATGAAACACACAAATATACGTGTTATGGGTATCCCAGAAGGAGAAGAGAGGGGAAAGGGGGCAGAAAGAGTAATAGAAGACATATTCACTGAAAATTTCCCAACTCTTATAAAAGACAGAAAATTAGAGATTCAAGAAGTACAACGTACCCCAAATAGAATAGATCCCAATAGACCTACTCCAAGACACTTACTGGTCAGCTTGTCCAATGTCAAAGACAAAGAGAAGATTCTGAAAGTAGCAATAGAGAAGCGATCCATCACATACAAGGGAAGGTCAATAAGACTATGTACAGATTTCTCTGCAGAAACCATGGAGGCAAGAAGACAGTGGCATGCTATATTTAAGATACTGAAAGAGAAAAACTGCCAACCAAGAATTGTATATCCAGAAAAACTTTCCTTCAAAAATGAGGGAGAGATTAAAACATTTTCAGACAGACACTGAGAGAGTTTGTGAATAAGAGACCGGCACTACAAGAAATACTAAAGGGAGTGCTACAGGCTGATAGGAAAAGACAGGAGAGAGAGAGTTGGAGAAGAGTGCAGAAATGAAGATTATCAGGAAAGGTAAAAGGAGAGGAAAAAATAAGATATGACATATAAATTCCAAAAAACAAAACGGTAATAGAAAGTACTGCCCTTACAGTAATAACACTAAACGTAAATGGATTAAACTCCCCAATAAAAAGACACAGACTGGCAGAATGGATTAAAAAACAGGACCCATCTATATGCTGTCTACAAGAAACTCACTTTAGACACAAGGACAAAAATAGACTGAAAGTGAAAGGTTGGAAAAAGATATTTCATGCGAACAACAACCAGAAAAAAGAAGTAGCTATATTAATATCAGACAAGTTAGACTTCAAAAGCGAAACAATTAAAAGAGACAAAGGACACTATATATTAATAAAAGGGTCAATTCATCAAGAAAACATAACAATCAGAAATATTTATGCACCAAGCCAGAGTGCCCCAAAATTCATGAGGCAAACACTGCGATCACTGAAAGGAGAAATAGATAACTCTACAATAATAGTTGGAGACTTCAGTACACCACTCTCATCAATGGATAGAACATCTAGACAGAGGATCACTAAAGAAACAGATGTTGAATTGTATGATAAATGAACTAGACTTGACAGACATTTATAGAACACTACAACCAACAACAGCAGGATACACTTTTTTCTCAAGTGCTGGTGGAACATTCTCTAGGATAGACCACATGTTGGGTCACAAAGCAAGTCTCTACAAATTTAAAAATATTGATATTATACAAAACACTTTCTCAGACCACAATGGAATGAAGTTGGAAATAAATAAAAGGCAGAAGGTCATAAAATTCACAAACATATGGAGGCTAAACAACACCGTCTTAGAAAACCAGGGGGTAAAGGAAGAAATTACAAGAGAAATTAGTAAATACCTCGAGGCAAATGACAATGAAAACACAACTTATCAAAACTTATGGGATGCAGCAAAGGCAGTGCTGAGAGGGAAATTTATTGCCCTAAATGCCTATATTAAAAGAGAAGAGAGAGCAAAAATTGAAGAGTTAACTGCTTACCTGAAGGAATTAGAGAAAGAACAGCAAACTAACCCCAAAGCAAGCAGAAGGGAAGAAATAACAAAGATTAGAGCAGAAATAAATGCAATTGAGAACAGGAAAACAATAGAGAGAATCAACAAAACCAGAAGTTGGTTCTTTGAGAAAATCAATAAAATCGATGGACCACTGGCTAGGCTAACAAAAAAAGAAGAGAGAGCAGATGCAAATAAATGCAATCGGAAATGGGAAATGAAATATAACTACCGACCCTGCAGAAATTAAGGAGATAATGAGAAGATACTATGAGCAACTATATGCTAATAAACTAGACAACTTAGATGAAATGGACAACTTCCTAGAAAAGCATAAACAACCAACATTAACTCAAGAAGAAATAGATGACCTCAACAAACCAATCACAAGTAAAGAGATTGAGTCAGTCATCAAAAAGCTCCCAAAAAGGAAAAGCTCAGGACCAGATGGTTTCACATGTGAATTCTACCAAGCATTCAAGAACGAATTAGTACCAATCCTGCTCAATCTCTTCAAAAAATCGAAGAAGAGGGAAAGCTACCTAACTCTTTCTATGAAGCCATCATCACCCTAATACCAAAACCAGGCAAAGATACTACAAAAAAAAGAAAATTATAGACCAATTTCTTTAATAAATATAGATGCAAAAATCCTCAACAAAATACTCGCAAATCGAATCCAGCAGCACATTAAAAGAATTATACACCACGACTAGGTGGGATTTATTCCAGGTATGCAAGGCTGGTTCAACACAAGAAAATCAATTAGTGTAATACACCACATCAATAAATCAAAGCAGAAGAACCACATGATCATCTCGACTGATGCAGAAAAGGCATTTGACAAAATTCAACATCCTTTCCTGATGAAAACACTTCAAAGGATAGGAATAGAAGGGAACTTTTTCAATATGATAAAGGCAATATATGAAAAACCCACAGCTAACATCACACTCAATGGGGAGAGACTGAAAGCTTTTCCTCTAAGATCAGGAACAAGACAGGGATGCCCACTATCACCATTGTTATTCAATATTGTGCTGGAAGTTGTGGCTAGAGTAATTAGGCAAGAAAAAGAAATAAAAGGCATCCAGATTGGAGAGGAAGAAGTAAAACTTTCACTATTTGCAGATGACATGATTCTATAGGTAGGAAATCCAGAAAAATCTACAGCAAAGCTACTAGAACTAGTCAGTGAATACAGCAAAGTAGCAGGCTACAAGATCATCACACAAAAATCTGTAGTGTTCCTATACACAAGTAATGTGCAACAAGAGGAGGAAATCAAGAAAAAAATCCCATTTACAATAGCAACCAAAAGAATCAAGTATTTAGGAATAAACTTAACCAAGGACACAAAAGACCTTTACATAGAAAACTATAAGAAACTGCTAAAAGAAATTGAACAAGACCTAAAAAAATGGAAGAACATACCATGTTCATGGATTGGAAGACTAAATATAGTTAAAATGGCCATTTTGCCTAAACTGATTTACAGATTCAATGCAATACCAATTCAAATCCCAACAACTTACTTTACAGAAATAGAAAAACCAATAACTAAATTTATTTGGAAGAGTAGGGTGCCCCGAATAGCCAAAAGTATCTTGAGAAAGAGGAATGAAGTGGGAGGTCTCACACTACCTGACTTTGAAGCATATTACAAAGCTACAGTGCTCAAAACAGCATGATACTGGCATAAGGTCAGATATACTGATCAATGGAATCAAATTGAGTGTTCAGAAGTAGACCCTCGCATCTACGGACAACTGATCTTTGATAAGGCAGTGAAGCCGAAGCAACTGGGAAAGAGCAGCCTCTTCAATAAATGGTGTTTGGAGAACTGGATATCCATTTCCAAAAGAATGAAAGAGGATGTCCATCTCACACCTTCTACCAAAATTAACTCAAAGTGGATCAAAGACCTAAACATTAGCACCAAGACCATAAAACTCTTAGAAGAAAATGTAGGGCAATATCTTAAAGATCTTGTGATAGGAAGTGGTTTCTTAGACCTCACACCCAAGGCATGAGCAACCAAAGAACAAATAGACAAATGGGATCTCCTCAAAATTAAACACTTTTGTACATCAAAGGACTTTGTCAGAAAAGTAAAAAGGCAACCTACAAAATGGGAGATGATATTTGGAAACCACATATCAGATAAGGGTTTAATATCCCGAATATATAAAGGAATCCTGCATCTCAATAACAGAAAGACAAACAATCCAATTAAAAAATGGGCAAAAGACATGAACAGACATTTTTCTGAAGAGGAAATACAAATGGCTCAAAAGCATATGAAAAAATGCTCAACTTCACTGGCTATTAAGGAAATGCAAATCAAAACCACAATGAGATATCATCTCACACCTACCAGAATGGCCATTATCCAAAAAAAAAACAGAAAATGACAAGTGCTGGAGAGGATGTGGAAAAAGAGGCACACTTATGCATTGTTGGTGGGAATGTAGAATGGTGCAACCACTCTGGAAGACAGTGTGGAGGTTCCTCAGGAAGCTAAATATAGATTTGTCATATGACTGAGCTATTCCATTGCTAGGTATATACTCAGAGGAACTGAAACTTAAGACACAAACAGACATTTTTAAACTGATGTTTATTGCAGCATTATTCACAATTGCCAAGAGATGGAAACAGCCCAAATGTCCGTCAAAGGACGAATGGATAAACAAACTGTGGTATATACACATGATAGAATATTATGCAGCTGTGAGACAGAACAAAGACATGGATCATGTAATAATGTGGATGAACCTTGAGGACATTATGTTGAGTGAAGTTAGCCAGAAACAAAAGGACAGATTCTGTGTGGTCTCACTAATATGAACAGACATTAATGAGCAAACTTTGGGAGTTAAAAGCTGACAACACAGGCGACCAGGAGATAGAAAGAGGGCAGAGACCAGCCATGTGATGCTGAAGGACTTCAGAATGTTTAGTTTTGATTGCATAGATCCAGAAATAGATAGCATAATATTGTGTGATGGTAGCACAGTCTTGTAAGTGCACTGAACAAAGATGTCTGTGAGTAAAGCTGAAAGAGGTGGGATAGGAGAATGTATGACACCAGAGGTAAAGATAGATGATAAAGACTGGGACTGTATAACGTGGCAAAAACTGGAGTGGCCAATGACTGTTACTAAATATACAAATATAAAAATGTTTTTGCATGTGGGAAAGCAAATGAATGTCAACCATGTAGAGAGTTGAAAAGGGGATGGTATTCAGGAAAAAACATAATCAAAGCAAACTGGAGTCTGTGGTCAACACTAATATTGTAATATACCTCTGTTAAATGTCACAAAGGCAATATGACAATGCTAAATGTATATAAGAGGGGGATATAGGGGAGGAATATGGGATTCTTGATAGAGGTGTTATTTGCTGTCCTTACTAGTATATTGTATTGTATGACATGTTATTTTTCTTTTTATCATTTTTTTCTTATTGCTAAAAAAAAAAAACAAATTTTCTTGTAGTAATCAATATGTTCAAGTGCTGATTGTAGTGATAAATGTACAACTTTACGATGATACCATGAACAACTGATTGTATACTGTGGATAAATGTATGGTATGTGACTTTAACTCTATAAAATTGTAGGAAAATATATATATAGGAGTAAAAGTGTTGGAGAAAACATGGTGAGAGGGATGATGTCTCACCAATATGGACTAACTACAATGTGTAAACTCAGAATTGAATCTTAGAACATAGCCTAACATGGACATAATAATTGTAAAAGTCCCTAGATTGTAAGCTCTTATAGGAGTTAACTCTATCCCTGAATTGTAATGCCTGTCTCTAAATTTTGAGATGCTGATCCCCTAGCATATAACCTGATTGGTCTCTGGAACAATGCATATCTCTGAGACACCTGAAACTCAGGCTAGGAAAAAAAAAAAAAAAAAAAAAAAAAGAGGGTATGAAATATTTTGTCAAACACTGTAAAATGAGGGGTGAAAATCAGCCATTAAGTTTGGGAAGATGTGACAGCACATAACTTTGTTGAGATTAGATTCTGTAGAATAGTGATAAAAGCTCAATTCTGCTGATTCAGGTGTAAACAAATGGGTTTTCTAGAATTAGATACATTTACAGTTTTTAAAACATCCTGTGCTGTGAAGAAAAAAAATTGCAATAAAGAGAATGGAGATTGCCCAGGGTGATGGGTACAATATTAAATAGGGTTGTTAGGAGGCAAGATGATGGATTGGTGAGGTGTATGTTTTAGTTACTCCTCCAGGGAAGTAGGTAGAAAGCCAGGAACTGCGTGGACTGGACACCATAGAGCATTCTGACTTTGGGCATACTTCATACAACACTCCTGAAAATGTGGAACTGCTGAGATCAGCGAAATCTGTAAGTTTTTGTGGCCAGGGGACCCGCGCCCCTCCCTGCCAGGCTCAGTCCCGTGGGAGGAGGGGCTGTCAGCTCCAGGAAGGAGAAGGGAGAACTGCAGTGGCAGCTCTTATCAGAAACTCATTCTACTGATCCAAACTCCAACCATAGATAGACTGAGACCAGACACCAGAGAATCTGAGAGCAGCCAACCCAGCAGAGAGGAGATAGGCACAGCAAAAAAACAGCAAGACAAACTCAAAAATAAAAGCAGATGCTTTTTGGAGTTCTGGTGAACATAGAAAGGGGAAGGGCAGAGCTCAGGCCCGCAGGCTCATTTGCAAAACCCCAAGAAAAACTGATCTCTCTGCCCCCTGGATCTTTCCTTAATAGCCCTAATTGCTTTGTCTCTTAGCATTTCAATAATGCATTAGATCTGCTGGGAGGGCCCTTTCTTTCTTTTTTTTTTTTTTTAAATCTTTTTTTCATTTTCTAAAACAACTACTCTAAGAAGCCCAATACAGAAAGCCTCAAAGACTTGCAGTTTGGGCAGGTCAAGACAAGAGCAGAACTGAGAGCTCTGAGACAAAAGGCAATAATCCAGTGGCTGAGAAAATTCACTAAACACCACAACTTCCCAAGAACAGGGGGGTGTCCTCTCAAAGCCATCATCCTGGTGGACAGGAAACACTCCTGCCCGTCACCAGCCCAGAGCTGCCCCAGACAACTGAATGTGACAGAAGTGCTTACAATAACACACATACACCACAAAACTGGGCATGGACATTAGCCTTCCCTGCACCCTCAGCTGGTTGTCCCAGACTTGGGAAGGTGAAGCAGTGGGAATTAACAAGCCCCATTCAGACATCATTTCAGCAGACTGGGAGCCTCCCTACATAGACCGGCAGCCCAGAACCACTCTGGGGGTTGGCACTCACCTGTGACATAGCACAGTCATCCCTCAACAGAGGACCACAGTGTGCAAGGCCTGAAAGAGGGACCCACTTGCAAGTCTCAGGGGCCACATGCCAATTCCAAGGACTTGTGGGTCAGTGGCAGAGACAAACTGTGGCAGGACTGAACTGAAGGATTAGACTGTTGCAGCAGCTTTAAAACTCCAGGAACACCAGGGAGATTTGGTTGTTAGAGCCACCCCCCTCCCTGATCGCCCGGACACACGCCCCTTATACAGGGCAGGCAACACCAACTACACATGCAACCTTGGTACACCATCTGGACCCCACAAGACTTACTCCCCCACTTACCACAGAGGCAAAGCGGGGGAGAACTGGCTTGAGGGAAACAGGTGGCTCGCAGATGCCACCTGCTGGTTAGTCACAGAAAGTGTACTCCACGAAGATGTAGACCTGACAAATTAGAGAGAAGGATTTCAATTGGTCTACAAATCCTAGAAGAACCCTACCAAGTTAAGCAAATGCCAAGAGGCCCAAAACAACAGAAAATTTTAAAGCACATGAAAAAACCAGACGATATGGATAACCCAAGCACCCAAATCGAAAGATCAGAAGAAATACAATACTTAGAGCAACTAATTAAAGAACTAAAGATGAACGATGAGACCATGACACGGGATATAAAGGACATCAAGAAGAGCATGGAACAGGATATAAAGGACATCAAGAAGACCCTAGAAGAGCATAAAGAAGACATTGCAAGAATAAATAAAAAAATAGATGATCTTATGGAAATTAAAGAAACTGTTGACCAAATTAAAAAGATTCTGGATAGTCATAGTATAAGACTAGAGGAAGTTGAACAATGAATCAGTGACCTGGAAGATGACAGAATGGAAAATGAAAGCACAAAAGAAAGAATGGGGAAAAAATCAAAAAAATTGAAATGGACCTCGGGGATATGATAGATAATATAAAACATCCAAATATAAGACTCATTGGTGTTCCAGAAGGGGAAGAAAAGGGTAAAGGTCTAGGAAGAGTATTCAAAGAAATTGTTGGGTAAAACTTCCCAAATCTTCTAAACAACATAAATACACAAATCATAAATGCCCAGTGAACTCCAAATAGAATAAATCCAAATAAACCCACTCCAAGACATATTCTGATCACACTGTCAAATACCAAAGAGAAGGAGCAAGTTCTGAAAGCAGCAAGAGAAAAGCAATTCACCACATACAAAAGAAACAGCATAAGACTAAGTAGTGACTACTCAGCAGCCACCATGGAGGCTAGAAGGCAGTGGCACGACATATTTAAAATTCTGAGTGAGAAAAATTTCCAACCAAGAATACTTTATCCAGCAAAGCTCTCCTTCAAATTTGAGGGAGAGCTTAAATTTTTCACAGACAAACAGATGCTGAGAGAATTTGCTAACAAGAGACCTGCCCTACTGGAGATACTACAGGGAGCCCTACAGACAGAGAAACAAAGAAAGGAGAGAGAGACATGGAGAAAGGTTCAGTACTAAAGAGATTCGGTATGAGTATATTAAAGGATATTAATAGAGAGAGGGAAAAATATATACGACCAACATAAACCAAAGGATAAGATGGCTGATTCAAGAAATGCCTTCATGGTTATAACGTTGAATGTAAATGGATTAAACTCACCAATTAAAAGGTATACATTTGCAGAATGGATCAAAAAAAATGAACCATCAATATGCTGCATACAAGAGACTCATCGTAGAGAAAGGGACACAAAGAAATTGAAAGTGAAAGGATGGAAAAAAATATTTCATGCCAGCTACAGCCAAAAGAAAGCAGGTGTAGCAATATTAATCTCAGATAAAATAGACTTTAAATGCAGGGATGTTTTGAGAGACAAAGAAGGTCACCACATACTAATAAAAGGGGCATTTCAACAAGAAGAAATAACAATCATAAATGTTTATGCACCCAATCAAGGTGCCACAAAATACATGAGAGAAACACTGGCAAAACTAAAGGAAGCAATGGATGTTTCTACAATAATTGTGGGAGACTTCAACACATCACTCTCTCCTATAGATAGATCCACCAGACAGAAGACCAATAAGGAAATTGAAAACCTAAACAATCTGATAAATGAATTGGATTTAACAGACATATATAGAACATTACATCCCAAATCACCAGGATACACATACTTCTCTAGTGCTCATGGGACTTTCTCCAGAATAGATCATATGCTAGGATATAAAACAAGGCTCAATAAATTTAAAAAGATTGAAATTATTCAAAGCACATTCTCTGACCACAATGGAATACAATTAGAAGTCAATAACCAGCAGAGACTTAGAAAATTCACAAATACCTGGAGGTTAAACAACACACTCCTAAACAATCAGTGGGTTCAAGAAGAAATAGCAAGAGAAATTGCCAAATATATAGAGAAGAATGAAAATGAGAACACAACATACCAAAACCTATGGGATGCAGCAAAAGCGGTACTGAGGGGGAAATTTATAGCACTAAATGCATATATTAAAAAGGAAGAAAGAGCCAAAATCAAAGAACTAATGGATCAACTGAAGAAGCTAGAAAATGAACAGCAAACCAATCCTAAACCAAGTAGAAGAAAAGAAATAACAAGGATTAAAGCTGAAATAAATGACATAGAGAACAAAAAAACAATAGAGAGGATAAATAATGCCAAAAGTTGGTTCTTTGAGAAGATTGACAAGCCCCTAGCTAGACTGACAAAATCAAAAAGAGAGAAGACCCATAGAAACAAAATACTGAATGAGAAAGGTGACATTACAGCAGATCCCGAGGAAATTAAAAAAATTATAAGAGGGTACTATGAACAACTGTATGGCAACAAACTGGATAATGTAGAGGAAATGGACAATTTCCTGGAAACATATGAACAACCTAGAATGACCAGAGAAGAAACAGAAGACCTCAGCCAACCAGTCACAATCAAAGAGATCCAATCAGTCATCAAAAAGCTTCCCACAAATAAATGCCCAGGGCCAGATGGCTTCACAGGGGAATTCTACGAAACTTTCCAAAAAGAATTGACACCAGTCTTACATAACTCTTTCAAAACATTGAAGAAAATGGAACACTACCTAACTCATTTTATGAAGCTAACATGAATCTAATACCAAAACCAGGCAAAGATGCTACAAAAAAGGAAAACTACTGGCCAATCTCCCTAATGAATATAGATGCAAAAATCCTCAACAAAATACTTGCAAACCGAATCCAAAGACACATTAAAAAAATCATACACCATGACCAAGTGGGGTTCATTCCAGGCATGCAAGGATGGTTCAATGTAAGAAAATCAATCAATGTATTACAACACATTAACAAATCAAATGGGGAAAATCAAATGATCATCTCAATAGATGCTGAAAAAGCATTTGACAAAATCCAACATCCATTTTTGATAAAAACACTTCAAAAGGTAGGAATTGAAGGAAACTTCCTCAACATGATAAAGAGCATATATGAAAAACCCACAGCCAGCATAGTACTCAATGGTGAGAGACTGAAAGCCTTCCTCCTAAGATCAGGAACAAGACAAGGATGCCCGCTGTCACCACTGTTAATCAACATTTTGCTGGAAGTGCTAGCCAGGGCAATCCAGCAAGACAAAGAAATAAAAGGCATCCAAATTGGAAAGGAAGAAGTAAAACTGTCATTGTTTGCAGATGATATGATCTTATATCTGGAAACCCCCGAGAAATCGACCATACAGCTACTAGAGCTAATAAACAAATTTAGCAAAGTAGCAGGATACAAGATTAATGCACATAAGTCAGTAATGTTTGTATATGCTAGAAATGAACAAACTGAAGAGACACTCAAGAAAAAGATACCATTTTTAATAGCAACTAAAAAAATCAAGTACCTAGGAATAAACTTAACCAAAGATGTAAAAGACCTATACAAAGAAAACTACATAACTCTACTAAAAGAAATAGAAGGGGACCTTAAAAGATGGAAAATTATTCCATGTTCATGGATAGGAAGGCTAAATGTCATTAAGATGTCAATTCTACCCAAACTCATCTACAGATTCAATGCAATCCCAATCAAAATTCCATCAACCTACTTTGCAGACTTGGAAAAGCTAGTTATCAAATTTATTTGGAAAGAGAAGATGCCTCGAATTGCTAAAGACATTCTAAAAAAGAAAAACGAAGTGGGAGGACTTACACTCCCTGACTTTGAAGCTTATTTTAAAGCCACAGTTGTCAAAACAGCATGGTACTGGCACAAAGATAGACATATAGATCAGTGGAATTGAATTGAGAATTCGGAGATAGACCCCCAGATCTATGGCCGACTGATCTTTGATAAGGCCCTCAAAGTCGCTGAACTGGGTCATAAAGGTCTTTTCAACAAATGGGGCTGGGAGAGTTGGATATCCATATCCAAAAGAATGAAAGAGGACCCCTACCTCACACCCTACACAAAAATTAACTCAAAATGGACCAAAGATCTCAATATAAAAGAAAGCACCATAAAATTCCTGGAAGATAATGTAGGAAAACATCTTCAAGACCTTGTATTAGGTGGCCACTTCCTAGACTTTACACCCAAAGCACAAGCAACAAAAGAAAAACTAGATAAATGGGAACTCCTCAAGCTTAGAAGTTTCTGTACCTGAAAGGAATTTCTCAAAAAGGTAAAGAGGCAGCCAACTCAATGGGAAAAAATTTTTGGAAACCATGTATCTGACAAAAGACTGATATCTTGCATATATAAAGAAATCCTACAAGTCAATGACGATAGTGTAGACAGGCCAATTATAAAATGGGCAAAAGATATGAAAAGACAGTTCTCTGAAGAGGAAATACAAATGGCCAAGAAACACATGAAAAAATGTTCAGCTTCACTAGCTATTAGAGAGATGCAAATTAAGACCACAATGAGATACCATCTCACACCTATTAGAATGGCTGCCATTAAACAAATAGGAAACTACAAATGCTGGAGGGAATGTGGAGAAATTGGAACTTTGATTCATTGTTGGTGGGACTGTATAATGGTTTAGCCACTCTGGCAGTCAGTCTGGCAGTTCCTTAGAAAACTAGATATAGAGATACCCTTCGATCTAGCAATTGCAATTCTCGGTATATACCCGGAAGATCGGAGAGCAGTGACACGAACAGATATCTGCACGCCAATGTTCATACCAGCGTTATTCACAATTGCCAAGAGATGGAAATAACCCAAATGTCCTTCAACAGGTGTGTGGATAAATAAAATGTGGTATATACACACGATGGAATACTGCACGACAGTAAGAAAGAACGATGTTGTGAAACATATAACAACATGGATGAACCTTGAAGACGTAATGCTGAGCGAAATAAGCCAGGCACAAAAAGAGAAATATTATATGCTACCACTAATGTGAACTTTGAAAAATGTAAAACAAATGGTTTATAATGTAGAATGTAGGGGAACTAGCAGTAGAGAGCAATCAAGGAAGGGGGAACAATAATCCAAGAAGAACAGATAAGCTATCATGGGTAAATTTAATGTTCTGGTAATGCCCAGGAATGACTATGGTCTGTTAATTTCTGATGGGTATAGTAGGACCAAGTTCACAGAAATGTAGCTATATTAGGTTACTTTCTTGGGGTAGAGTAAGAACACGTTGGAAGTAAAGTAGTTATCTTAGGTTAGTTGTCTTTTTCTTACTCCCTTGTTATGGTCTCTTTGAAATGTTCTTTTATTGTACGTTAGTTTTTTTTTTTAATTCTGTTTTAATTTTTTTTATTTTTCATTTAGTTGATTTAGAAAAGAAAAAAAAGTTTAAAAAAAAAAAAAAACAAGGAAAAAAATATGCAGAGCCCCCTTGAGGAGCTGGTGGAGAATGCAGGGTTATTGGCCTGCCCTACCTCGATGGTTGCTAACATGCCCACAGACATAGGGGTCTGGTGGTTTGATGGATTGAGCCCTCTACCATGGAATTTGCCCTTGGGAAGACTGTTGCTGCAAAGGAGAGGCTAGGCCCCCCCTGTAATTGTGCCTAAGAGCCTCCTCCCGAATGCCTCTTTGTTGCTCAGATGTGGCCCTCTCTCTTTAGCTAAGCCAACTTGAAAGGTGAAATCACTGCCCTCTCCCTATGTGGGATCAGACACCCAGGGGAGTGAATCTCCCTGCAACGTGGGACATGACTCCTGGGGAGGAATGTAGACCCGGCATCGTGGGATGGAGAATATCTTCTTGACCAAAAGGGGAATGTGAAAGGAAATGAAATAAGCTTCAGTGGCAGAGAGATTCCAAAAGGAGCCGAGAGGTCACTCTGGTGGGCACTCTTATGCACAATATAAACAACCCTTTTTAGGTTCTAAAGAATTGGGGTAGCTGGTGGTGGATGCCTGAAACTATCAAACTACAACCCAGAACCCATGAATCTTGAAGACAATTGTATAAAAATGTGGCTTATGAGAGGGGACAGTGGGATTGGGGGGGCATAGGGATCACACTCCCGTTTGTCTAGTTTGTGGATGGATGAGTGGAAAGGTGGGGGAAGGAAACAAACAAACAAACAAACAGACAAGGGCGCTCAGTGTTCTTTTTTACTTTAGTTGCTCTTTTTCACTTTAATTATTATTCTGGTTATTTTTGTGTGTGTGGTAATGAGGGTGTCGGGGATTGATTTTGGTAATGAATGTACAACTATGTAATGGTACTGTGAACAATCAAATGTACGATTTGTTTTGTATGACTGCGTGGTATGTGAATATATCTCAATAAAATGAATAAAAAAATAAATAAATAGGGTTGTTAATTAAAGATGACATTTGAACAAGGAATTGCAGGAGGTGAGAAAGAGAAGCCATGTGGATATCTAAGGGAAGATACTCTTCCTCAGGTGGGAGCATGCCTGATGTACTCAAGGAACAGCAAGAAGGCCTGAATGGCTGAAAGATTGCAAGGAAGGGGAAACCAGTAGGAGATCATCACAGATGTATGTGGATGTATTGTGGGGAACAGCTCTTATAGGGTCTCATAGGCCTTTGTAGGATCTTAACTTTTACTCTGAATAAAATAGGAAGCCAATGCAAGGGTTTCAGCAGGGGAGTGGTAATGAGCTGATTTGTGTCTTAGAAGGAAAACTGTGGCTACTGAAGAACAGATTGTGGGGAGGCACTGTGAAACAACAGAGATGGTATGAGCAAGAGATGATAATGACTCTGGCCATAGTGGAAGCAGTGGAGCTGGTGAAAAGTGGTCAGATTCTGAAAATATTTTGAAGAAAAAGCAATAGAATTTGCTGTTGTATTGGATGTGGACTATGAGAAAATTAAAAAAAAGAGGATAATCCCAAGGTTTGGGTCCTAAGCAGTAGGAAGGATGGGATTTCCATTAATATGTGGGAGCATGTTTGGTGAATTCATTCACTTGCATTTGTGACTATAGAAGTCTAGTGGGCTCAAGGCAGAAAGTGGAGGCTGAGGCTGAGTGTTAGAAGTTATGTTTCAGTCAGGGTCCGATCAGGTGAGAGAAACCACAGAGTAATTTAAACAGGGAAGTTTAATACAAAGAATTATTAACCTATAATAGGAGAGTATAAACATATAAAAATAACTAAATGTACTCCAGGGCTAAGGGGGAGTACCCAAGGAAGGATAAAATTGGAAGGGGGGCTCCCTTCTTAAGGCTGGGAAACAGACCTTGCTGGAGAAAGCGTGAGTGCGGCCCACCGGTTTACCTGGACCAGAGCTGGTTCACAGTCCTGGGCAAGCAAGAAGTAAATTTCTGGGGTACAGGTGAGCTACAACGTGAAATATGGTGTGCCAGAATCAGGAAGAGGAGTGCCTCCTACTGGCAAAGCTTAACATCATATTCACTGTAAAGGAGGAAATGATGTGTCTAGTCCATTATCGGAGTAGGTTCTACAGGGTGAATTGAGGCAGTTAATTGATAACTGGCACAGACAGTGGAGTGCAGGGTGGTGGAGGCCTGGGATATATAGGCTTACTTGGTGTGTAAAGGACTCACTTGTGACCCCTTAGGCATGATCTTGATCACATGAAGGTGTAACTAGCAGCAAAAAGTGATGTGCACATGCTTAGACATGGCTAGGGCTCTCTGAGAAATTTTCAAACCTTATTGTATCAGTATAACTGTAATTTTTTTATTTCAGATCTGAAACAGTGTTTGAAAGTTATCCAAAGTGTCTTAATTTTGCCTTAAGTGTTTGCGTGGCATTTGAGAAGACATGTAAATTTTGTCTAAAAAAAAACTAATGTTTAAAACAAATTTTTTGTTATTAAATATATGAGGAATAATCTTATTAAGCATTCCACTACTTATCCTTGGGGACAAAAATTATAGCTAATCTGAATCCTTTTCCCTAAATGTGTGCTTGCTTTTTGCCAGATGCTTAAATGTCATTGGGCTGTTTTAAAGAAGTTCTATTTGATCTCTGTGAAACAGATGGAAGTATTTGTTATACAAACCTTATTTAGAATGTAATCTTTTTTTCTCCCCTGATTGCATATGTTTGGCAGTAAGCTTTCTCTTCTAGATGTGAATGAATTTTGGGCAGTCTCCAAATCTAAACACACCCTAATTTCAAAAGCCACAAACCTGAGGGCCCAATTCCTGTTTACTGAGAAATTAAAGCCTAGTTAAACCACATAGTTACTAAATACAGTACATCATAGTGATTTTTTAAAAACAAAATATCTTTAAAATTTATTTAGGGCTATTGATTATCATTGAGTTCAGAAAGTAAAGTTTTTTTCACAAGCAATGTATAATATTTACAGTTGGGTTAAATATATCTATTGCTTCCAGTTCATAAACTATACTCCTTTTATGTGTTTGGGGGTGGGTGGGAAGGGGAATAATGGATTGAAGGATGAGGAATGGGGGAGAAATTGAGACAAATTCCTTATTTTTTCTATAGTGTGTTGAATGATTTAACAGGAGGTAAAAACTGTGTCTTTAGAAATTCTATGTATCATTATCAATTTGTGTTTTTCAGATAATTGTTCATCTTTTCATTTAAATCATACTCAGAAACTAAAGGAAACCTTAAATATTAAGCACGAAACAAAACCAAAAACCCTGGAAGTGAATCTTATTAGAAATTCAGTTGAAGAAAAAAATAAAAAAGATAAGAAGGGGAAAAATTCCATACCCCTTTGTAATTAAACATCTCTAATCCAATTAGGAGGGAAAGAAAAGCAGGTAGGGTTGAGAGAATTAGCTGAATTTACACTTCTCAGGATTGGATTTCACAGGCATGCTTTATAGTTTTAGTAATCTTTACTTAGTGTAGTAGTTGACATACCATAAACTTTAATCTGGAAGGAGGATATAGTGCATGTCACATGATACAGCATCCTCAAAAGTCTATACCATTATTACATTAATGAAAATGAATCGGATTAACCATCTGTGTTCCCATAATTTGCTAGAGGAATTTAATTGATTCATGTTTTAGGCAACATTTAGTCATCTGTTTCTTTAAACAAATGTGAGTGGAGTATTGACTTTCTCCATGTAGCTCTTTTAAAACCTAAGTCTCATATTTCATTGTTTCATTGAGTTAGTTCATGGAATCCCTGTAAGAATATTCATTTTCAACTATAAACATGCTTACGGTGAATTTCAGAATTTTACAAAATCTTTAGATCTTTACTTACAGCCTGAATCTATAGATTTAATAAAAGCCAGAAATTATTTTTTTTCTTTTTCATCCAGAATGTGATATTGCCTGCCAAATCAAAGTATCAACTAATTTTTTTTGTTTGTTTGGTAGCTATGCTTCTTTTCAGTAAACCAACTCTATCCCATGGATTCCTGGAAAATGAAATTAAAAATGATTAACACTACTGCAGTGGAAATAAATGACTTTTTATTTTTAATATGACACTTCAATTTGACTGCTTTTGATATCAGAAAGGTTGAATTATTGGAGAATAGCTAATATTTTCATGTTCACTATTAGCTTACAGCTATGTTTTTGCAGGTTTGTGTTTTGAGCACTTTCACATTTTGTTCTAAGTCTTGCATGGTTTGGCTTCTGTCTGTTTTACCATCTTGCAGTGAGCTCCCAGCTCTCTGTTCTTCAGCTACTTCTCAGATCCCACCCCTACAAGACATTAACAAAGGTTGTTCTTTCTGGCAGGAAACTTCTGTGTACTATTTCCTCCTAGTAAATGTCTACCGAACTTCAGTTCTCAACCACTCCTCCTTTCCTCAGGAGTCCTGCCCGGTGTCAAATCTTATTGTTGCCTTTTTTAGCAACATGTACCTCACCGTTAGAGTACTTGTCGGGGTAGACATTTCATCGTATCCATGTGATTATCTTTACTACTTGTTCTTTCCAGTAGGATGGAAGTGCTATGTCTCTTTTCCCCTCCATGTCTGTATCTTCTTGGAATATAGTAAATACTACAAAGATATTTACCAAATGGATGCAGTTAATTATTTTTGGTAATTAGAGCACTAACCTTGACTACCTCTCTTAAATAAAATTTCTTTAAGAATATTAAGGTTGGATCATGATTTTAATGATGGCTGTTATGGATCGAATCATGTTCCCCAC
Organism: Choloepus didactylus; assembly: GCF_015220235.1. Taxonomy (NCBI): domain Eukaryota; kingdom Metazoa; phylum Chordata; class Mammalia; order Pilosa; family Megalonychidae; genus Choloepus; species Choloepus didactylus. Next base: position 25,232,161 of record NC_051308.1, read on the forward strand.
AAAGACATGTTCAAGTTCTACCTCCGGACCTGTGGATATGAACTCATTTATAAATACAATCGTCACATTTCCTGTTAGTCAAGGTGAGACCAAACTGAATCATGGTGGGCCTTAATCCAATATGACAGAAGTTCTTATAAGCAGAAGAAATTTGGTCACAGAAGAGGAGACAGATGGCTATATGATGAAGGCAGAGATTGAGTTCTGGATTGCCAGAAAACCACCACCAGAGCACTGCAAACTTCAAAGAAAGCATGATCCTTCTGAAACTTTAATTCTGGACTTCTAGCCTCCAAAACTGTGAAGAAATGAATTCCTATTGTCTAAGCCAACCAGGCTGTGGTACTTTGTTATAGCCGCCATAGAAAACCAAGGCAATGGCATATGTTTCATGGAGGAAAGAGTAACTTCGTGATCAGATTTTCTACAAAGTTGATTTTGGGGTTGGTTTCTACTTTTACATTTGAAATAAATATCATTGTGACAGAAAGCCATCTCACTTTCAGATTCTAATTGTATATTATAGAATTTGTTACCTGCAGTAATATGCAGTTCTTAAACTGAGTGAGTTAAGGTCCTATACACTTGACCTGAGCATTTACCTATTTGCATGTCAAGATTCTTGTCTTATATTTCAAAAAAGCTGACTTAAGGAGAGATTATTTTCAGAACTCCATGGTACTTCTTCCTATTCCTGACCCCCTCCTTCTCACCACCCACCTCCTCATCTTGTCTTAAATTAGCAGCTGCACTGCAGAAATTAATCACTTGAAATTATGTTACTTCACATTGTGACGTGTACTCTTAAGGCAACCAGTGTTACCACCTGTCCTTTCCTTTTTGAGGTCTTTCCTAAGTGAGTTGCCTACAGAAAGATGAGTTTTCCTGGATGGGTATCTCTTACACTAGGCGATTGGTTCTCAACTCTGTCCAAACAGTGCTTCCTTTTTCTAACAATATTTATTATGTCCCCTTTTCTATCACAGAAAAAAAATTAATGCATACTATAACCCGTCTACACACATAACTTAAATCACCTATGTCTGCACTATGATATAAAACAGAAATAACAGCATAATTTATAGTATTATAGGATATATTTAATTATGAAAATACTTGAGCCAGAAGATATAATGAAGTACACAAAGTATAATGAAATAGTGTCATATTTGTTCTGTATTTGTAAAAATCACCTTGGATACAGCAACTAAAAATGACTTTATTGCCCCATTATGATTTTCCAAAATGGTAAACACTTGGTAACATTAAAGGTATGGTTTTTCTTAGATATGCCTGGTGGCTGCATTCCTGGAAAATTCCATGTATATTAATGCCCTGAAAAAATACTTTAGTATGTATATATAAAATGGAGTTAGGGTCTAGGCTTAGTAAATTACAAGCATTTTTTCACCTGTGTGAATGCAGGAACATTCAGGGATATGAGGCAATTCTTCATTTTTCAGGCTGGCCCACACACTGAAGGTTGTCTAAAATCTCTGGACCCTGCTATTTGGCAGTAGACCATCAAATCACTGTGACAACAAAAAAACACTTCCCTACTTCCAAAATGCCCTCTAGGGGGCAGCCCACCTCCCTTAAGAACTATTCTACTGGACAAATACATTTTTTTTTCTCCAACTTATGTTTTTGTACAGAGTATTCTGCTAAGTAATATGCTGGGTAGCTGTGTTGGGTAAGCTAAAATATGCATAAATTTTAATTATCATATTAGATTCAAGTTCTAACATTTTATGAAATAATAGTTTAAAACAAAATATATCATAAGACACTTGTTTTAGGAGGTGGGTCTTAAAGATCATAAAGGCTGTGAGTTCTGAGGAGGAGGGGTATGGCCTCTGTAGCAGAAAGTGCAAATATGCCTATGCCAGACTTCATATTTGACTGCCCTAGTGTAAATCACAGGCCTCTCTTCAATATGTACTGATCTAAAACTAAGCTATGCACAAGGAAACTACTATAGAAAAAGAGAGAGGGGAAGAAAAAAGATTGCTATGCTAGTATTGTCCTCAAATTCTTTCTAAATTAGGTGAAGAATAAGTCCTTAACCAATTTAAAAAAAAACAAACAAACATTTTTAGAATGACTTATGTTGGTTTAGCACTAGCTTTGATCCTTGCTGCTATTTTTTTCTTGTCTTTTAGTTTTAAATGTAAACCTTGTTCGATAATGGAAACACTTGTTTCCTTCTCCTTTCATTACAGTTTCTTTTAGTCCCTTAGGAGGTCTCTCCTTAGAAGAAACTCACATCCCTATGTGTGGGGCCAACTTGTTTATAAGTACCCTGTCTGCCTCTACCAGCCATTGTTTTTATATAAAATACTATTCTTCTGTGATCTACCTCTTGATTCTCTCTTTAAAAACATTAACAATCCTTTTAGTTTGGTAGAGTACAGAAAGTGTTCCTTTCACATTCACTCTTTAATAACAGTTCAGCTCTCCTGGGAGGACAGTCTCTTCTGACACACGTATACTAAATATTTACCAGTAATTTTCCATGATGATAGGCATGCATTTGAGAAACGGCACTGTTGGTTAGCAACCACAATAAATTTTGCCGACCCGAAGCCATAAATGTTCGCTAGAACTTTTCTTTTAAATTTGTTTATTCCACTTATGCTAGAGGAATGTATTTAAAACTAGGAATATCCTTGTTTGTGTAGAAGACTTTCAGGTTTAGTCATACAAACTAGAGGTTTTTGAATGGCACCAAATGTGACTGGTGTAAATTCCTGCTAAGATCCTTGATTATTACTTAAGCTGGGTCCTGACTTGAAGTTATGCATAAATAGTAATAACATTTGATGGTTTTGATGTATTATGCTTCAGAGGGCCATCAACCTTCCCTGTTTTTTGCCTGTGATTGCAAAAGTGGAACTTTAACTGGGAAGTAAATTTATTAAAGGATTAAATAGTCATCTCTCAGCAAGGATGTAAAACTCCTATCATATTTTTCTTGATATAAGTTATTTAGGAAGTTGAATGATTCTAAATGGTAGCCCATGTGGATTTGGCTTTGAATTTCTTGTTTGCTCATGTATTTGCCAACATACATTAGGTGTTGAAGATTTTCAGGTTTCTGAGTTGCCGTTCAGCTACAACTTTAGGTTACCATGATGTATGTGGCCACCATTTTGCAAATTCCCCTCAGCTCTTGGCATTTAAATATATTCCACTTGTTAATTGTATCTGGGCAAGAAAGAGCTGTAGAACTGTAATGTGCATCTGTGGATCATAAAAAGTCTATTCTCTTGAAAATCTAGTTTTCAAGATTAGAGGAAATATGAACTAACAAATAGTATATAGACCACCCTCAAGCTCTTGAATGTGTAATGTGCAAAAGTGCATTTTAATTGGTCTTTTGATATGCAGAAACATTTTCCCTAAAAGTTCTGGGAAGTCCCCAGTCCAACACACTGAAAGTCTATTTAATCCATAGCCTTACTTAAGTGTCGATATATTTACTCAAATAAAATGATAGAACCTAACCATAAGATGTAACACTTTTTCTAGAAAATATTTAAAGTATACCTGTTGTATGCCAGGCACTATCCTAGTTGATAATGTTATAAAAATAAATGCTTTGGATAAAATGTGGGTGATAAATATGAAAAATTGCACCATAATGTGATAAGAGCTAGGATAGAGTGAAAGGAGCAGGAGACTCCCTGAAAAGGAGACAATTATTTGACCCTGGGGGGAGCTGGGAGAGTCTTCATAGAAGAGCCAAAATTTGAGGTTGTTCTTAAACCTTGCACAGTAATATGCTTGAGAGAAAGATGAAAGGACTTCCCAGCAGATGGAGCAGAATGATCCAAGGCATACATGTGGAAAACTGTAATTTACTATGGGTAAATTTTGGAAAATAGTGCATGTGGGGATTGGAGCTGGAGGAGGGGCAGGGGTAGAGACTGACAGGGATGAATGTAGTCAGATCACTCTAGGGTACCAGTGAGACTGGAGAGGGAGAAAGCAATTTCTGAGATTTTTTTCAGGGTTGGACCCAACAAGACTTGTTGCCTAAATAAATTTGGGAGGGGAGAGATTGGAAACATGTTTCTTTCTTGATTTTTGGATCAGATGACCATAAACTGAGATTAGGTATTCAAAACAATGCACAGATTTGAGGACCGAAAGGAATAGGTGATCAGCTGGCCATTTTCATTTTGAAATAATTATAGACTTGTGAGATTGCAAAAATACTACAGAGAAATCCTGTGTAGCCTTCACCCAGTTTCTTCAATCCACAGGTCTTATTCAGATTTCACCAGTTTGATTTTCACTGATTTGTGTGTGTATGCACACATGTTCATAGTTCTATGTATTTTATCATGTGTAGATTCATGTAACCAACACCAGTGAAGATTGAGAACTGTTTCACCTCCACAAAGATCCCTTCTGCTACTCCTTACACCACCCCCTTCCTTGTTTTCTGTCCCTAACCCTTGGTAACCACTAGCTTTTTTCACTCAGTATAATACCCTTGAGATCCATGCAAGTGTTGCATCTATCAGTAAGTTTTTTTTTTTTTTAATTGCCGAGTAGTATTATATGATATGAATGTACCATAAAATTTGTTTCTTTGTTCACACACTGAAGGATATTTGAGTTGTTTTCAGTTTTTAGCTGTTATAAATAAAGCTGTTAGGAACATTTGTGTACCTGTTTTCTGTGGACTTAACATTTTCTTTCCCTGGGATAAATTTTCTTAGGACTTAAATTTTCTTGGGTCTTGTGGTAAGTGTATATTTAATTTTTTAAGAAACTGACAAACTAATTTTCAGAGTGTCTGTACTGTTTTACAGAATTGAGAGATCCAACTTCTGGTTACCCTTGACAGAATTTAATGTTAATATTTTTTTTCCAGCTATCTAATAGGTGTGTAGTGACATATCACTGTAGCTTTGATTTGCGTTTAATGGCCAATGATGTTGAATAGCTTTTCATGTGATTATTTGCCGTATATGTGTTCTCTTTGGTGAAATGTCTGTTTATGTGCTTTGCCCATTTTCTTGTAAAACTGAGGTGCCGGCTGGATCCCGCTCACACCACTTCATCCTGCCTCAGTTCTTCCAGGTGAGGGTGGAAGTTCAGCTCTCCTCTCGGCCATGCTGACACCATAGGGTTGACAGATTTCATTTGGTGTTTGGCTGGAGTAATTGGGTATTAAGAGAAAGATTTTCTGTTCTGCCTTGTCATCTTTTTCCCAACCCTTTGGCTAGAGGGGACTGACTTTTCTGTTTTTTTGTGTTTCCTTTTTGTCTGTGTCTGTTGGTGGTTTGGGTTGCAGGCCTCTCCAGTGTCCCATCTGTAAAATATGAGAGGCAAAAAGAAAATCTGTGGCACTTACCACCATGTTGTTTCTCAAGTCCCAAGGTCCTTGGCCAGTCTGCCTCCTTCTTTCCATCTTTCAGTGTCTTCCTGTATTCATTGTATTACATCCAGGGTATTTTAGTTTTAAGACGAAGAAATGGTGGGGAATGAAGCAGTAACATCTCGGTACCTGTGCTGGTTTTTAAGGATCTGAGACCCTTTTCAGATAGTCAGAGACTCAGTAGAAGGTTCTGTGGAAAGACAAGGATATAGGACCGTTGACATCAGGAAATAATGGGTAGGGTCTTGAGGGTCACTCCAACTTTGAGTAGGCCTTGGCTATTCTACTTAACTAGTTAAGATGTTAAGATTCAGCCTTTTCTTAAAAATAGGGAAGAAGGAGGTGGAGGAGGAGGAGGAGGAGGAAGAGGAGAAAGAGGGAAAAATGCCCATAAGGGCTACTGTAAGGATTAAATGAGATTGTACATGTAAACAGTGTGCCTGACAGATACCAACTGCTCAATAAATACTAGCTATTGAATTTTCTTCATACGAACCAGCTGTCTGTAAGAAGATCATTGTTGAACTTGGAGAGAATTGTTTAAACAGGAACAAAAGGCAGATTGCAGGAATTCAGAAACTGAAAAATAAGATGAGGAAAAAGTCAGTATGCCTTCAGGACACTATGTTGGAAAAGTAGAGGAAGAGAGAGGGGGTAAAGAGGGAGGGATAGAGGGATGTTGGTGGGGGGAGAAATGAGATTGAGGTTTATGTAGGAATGGTGAAAGGACATGGATTTTTTTTTTTTTTTTAGAGAAGTTGTAGGTTTACAGAAAAATCAGGTAGAAAATAACAAGTTTCCCAAATACATACAAACTGCACACACACACAGTTTTCTGACTATAAATTTGCTTATTCTAATTATTTCATATCAGTGAGATCATATGATATTTGTCCTTTTGTGTCTGGCTTATTTCACTCAACTTGATGTTTTCAGGGTTCATATGTTGTTGCATGTATCAGAATTTCATTTTTTTAAAGGCTGAATAATATTCCATTGTTTGTATATACCACGTTTTGTTTATTCATTGAACTGTTGATAGATGCTTAGGTTGCTTCCATTTTTCTCTTGTTGTGAAAAATGCTGCTTATGGACATTGGTGTGCAAAAATCTGTTTGAGCCCCTGTTTTCAGTTCTTTTGGGTACATGCCTAGTAGTCTGATTGCTGGGTCAAATGGTAATTCGGTGCTTATTTTCTGAGGAACTGCCAAACTGTTTTCCACAGCAGCTATATCATTTTACATTCCCATCAACAATGAATGAGTGTTCCTATTTCTCTACATCCTCTCCAACACTTATTTTCTCTTTTTAAAATAGTAGTCCTTGTAGTAGGTATGAAATGTTATTTCATTGGGGTTTTAACTTGCACTTCCCTAATGGCTAAGGATGTTGCGCACCTGTTCATGTATTTTTTGGCCATTTGTATATCTTATTTGGAGAAATATCTATTCAGCTTCTTTGTCCACTTTTAAATTGGGTTGTTTGTCTTTTTATTGTGGAGTTGTAGGTTTTCCTTATACATTCTGTATATTAAACTCTTACCAGATACGTGGTTTCAAAATGTTTTCTCTCATGGTGTAGGTTGTCTTTTTACTTTCTGATGAAGTCCTTTATGTACAAAAGTTTTAAATTTTGATGAGGTCCCATTTATCTATTTGTGTTTTTGTTGCTCATGCTTTTGGTGTAAAGTCTAAGAAGCCATTGCCTAACACAGGATTCTGAAGATGCTTCCCTATTACCAAGCTGTTTTGATTAGTTTAGCTTTCTCATAAGTTTTAAAATCAGAGGTGTGTATCCTACTACTTTGTTTTCCTTTTACAAGATGGTTTTGGCTGTGCAGAACATCGTAACCTTCCGTATAAATTTGCTGATTGGCTTTTCCGTTTCTTCAAGGAAGGCTGTTAGAATTTGAATCTGTAAATTACTTTGAGTAGAACTGACATTTTAGCATTTAGTCTTTCAATCCATGAACATGATATGTACTTCCTTTTATTTAGTTCTTTGATTTCTTTCAGCAATGTTTTATAGTTTTCCATGTGTAAGTCCTTTACATCCATGGTTAAATTTATTCCTAGATACTTGATTTTTTTAGTTGCTATTGTAAATGGAAGTTTTTGTCTTGATTTCCTTTTCAGATTGTTCAATGCTAGTGTGTAGAAACACTACTCATTTTTGCATGCTTATCTTGTACCACACCATTTTGCTGAATACATTTATTATCTCTAGTAGCTTTGTTATGGATTTTTCAGAATTATCTATTTATAGGGTTGTGTCATCTGCAAATAGGGAAAGTTTTAATTCTTCTTTTCCAGTTGGGTGCCTTTTATTTCTTTTACTTGCCTGATTGGTCTGGCTAGAATGTCCAACACAATTTGGATAAATGGTGACATGGGCATCTTTGTCTTGTTCCTGGTCTCAGAGGGAAAGCTTTCAGGTTTTCACCATCGAATATGATGTTCACTGTGGGTATTTCTTATATTCCCTTTATCATACTGAGGAAGTTTCCTCCTACTCCTAGTTTTTTTCCTCAGTATTTTTTTCAAGAAGGGCTGCTGGATTTTCTCAAATGCTTTTTTTTTATTTTTTATTTTTTCATCAGCTGAGATGATCATGTGTTTTCTTTTCTATTAATGTGATGTGTTCCATGAATTAATTTTCTTATGTTGAATCACCCTTGTATACCTGGTATAAATCCCACTCTATCATGGTGTATAATTCTTTTAATATGCTGTTGGATTTGGTTTGCTAGCATTTTGTTGAGGATTTTTACATATATATTCACAAGGGATATTGGTCTATAATTTTACTTTCTTGTGGTGTCTTTATCTGGCTTTGGTATTAGAATAATGCTGGCCTCATATATTAAGTCAGTGAGTGTTTCCTCCCCTTCAATGTCTTGCAAGAGTTTGAGCAGGATTAGTATTATTTCTTTTCAGAATGTTTGGTAAGATTCACCAGTGAAGATAGCTGGTCCTGGGGTTTTCTGTCTTGATAAGCTTATGATGACTTATTCAATCTCTTTACTTCTTATTGGTCTATTGATATCTTCTTTCTTCTTCTGTCTGTGTAGGTAGTTTGTGTTTTTCAAGGAATTTGTTCATTTCATCTAGGTTATCTTATTTGTTGGTATACAGTTTTTCATAGTATCCTCTTATAATCCTTTAGTTCTGTGAAGTTGGTAGCAATATCCTCCCTTTCATTTCTGATTTTAATTATTTGAATCCTCTTTTTTTTCTGTCAATGTAGCTAAATATTTGTCAATTTTATTGAACTTTTTCAAAGAAACAATTTTTGGTTTTTCTGATTCTCTAAACAATTTTTTTTTTTACTTTATTTCCTTTATCTGTACTCTAATATTTGTTATTTTCTTCCTTCTGCTCACTTTGGGTTTAATTTGCTCTTCTTTTGGATCCTCAAGTTGTGTAGTTCAGTCTCTGGTTTAAGGTCTTTCCTTTTTAATGTGAGCATTTTGAACTATGAATTTCCCTCTGCACTGTCCCATAAGTTGTGTTATGTTCTGTTTTTGTTTTCATTCACTTCAAGATATTTTCTAATTTCCCATGTGATTTCTTCTTTGACCCATTGGTTGCTGAGCAGTGCATTGTTTATGTCTACATATTTGCTTGAATTTTCCAGTTCTTCCTCTGTTATTGATTCCTAGTTTTATTCCTTTGGAGTTGTAGAAGATGCTTTGGAAGACTTTATTATTTTAAAACCTATTGAGACTTACTTTGTGACCTAACGTATGGTGGATCCTTGAGAATGACCCATGTGCTCTAGAGAGAATGAACATTCTGCTGTTTTTTGTGAAGTATTCTTTATATGTCTTTTTGGTCTGGATACACACAATGGGAGAGCAAGCTAGCTCTTCACCACACTGCACACAGGGATGGGGTGGAGGAGGGGCCAACAAGAGCTCCTGGAGCTTCTCCTACTGTTTCTAAAACTTTGTTTTCTAGATTTGGCACTTGCCCAGTTACTGCAAACTTTAAAGTGTTTTCCAGAGTTTTGAAGAAGATGGTTCTCCCAATTTTTGTTAGTTGTTCAAAGATTGGTCAACTGAAATTCAAGGAGGGACTTTTTAATAAAATAGACTTGAACATGTTCCTGGACTGAGGTAGAAAATTTAGTAGGGAGAGGGAGAAATGAAAGGGATAGTTTTAGAAAGAGTAAGTCACTATTGTTTCATCAGATTTTTATTAGTGCCTGTTTTATTTCAGGTATTTTTCTCTGTGCTGTGGATAAAGTGATGAACAAAAATTCTTTTTAATATGGGAGTCAAACCTTTAGTAAATAAATATGAATTTACATTTGTGATATGTTATGAAGGAAAGGTTCATTCTACAATGAAGACATTGTAGATGATATAAGTAGGATGATTTAAGATAGATGAGGATTAAAAAAGACCTCCCCAGTGTAGAGATATTAAAACTGAAATAAGGAGGTGGCAGGTCATGTGAAAGATAAATTTAGGGAAGGTTTTAGGCACAGGGAGCAGCATTTATACAGGAGGACCCTGATCTAGTTCAACTGAAGGCAAACCACTGAGAATGGAATGTATTCAGCACTTGGGAGCATGGCATGAGCTGGAATGGAGAGAAACACAAGATGCAAACCATATGGGACATATTAATGCTTGTTGTATTATTTGAAAAACAATTGTCAGCCATTAAAGAGTTTTAAGTGGAGTTTAAATGTTTGGATTAGCAGGTTCTAAAGAACTGCATTGGACATTGTGTAGAACATATATTGGAGAAAGCCAAGGATGATTATGAGGAGACGAGGTGGGATATAGAAGAGTTGACTTGAGAGATGGTGGTAGTTGGTTGTTGTCATTGGAAATGGAGAGAAGTAGGTTGATCCGAGACTTAGTGATTAATTTGATGTTGAAGGCAAGTAGAGTGAGATGTATAGATGACTCCTAGCTTTGGCATGTATGGATGGGTGACTTGTTTCCAGTTTGCTGGGGGATTGCTGAAGGTTATAGGGAAGAAAATATGTTAGTTTTGTACATGTTTTATTTGAGATGCTTGTGAGATATTCAGGTAAACCAATGAGAAAGTAGTTGCTTATTTGGATATGAAGCTCAGAAAGGAAACATGGACTGAGGCTGTTTGTCGTAGAGTGAACTGATAATGGATGAAGATCTGGCAGTGGGAACTGAATGATCAGCAGAGGTATAGGAGGAAATCCAAGGAAAGGGGATATAATATAATCAAAGGATTAGGAGACAGGATCACCTAATAAACCTAAAAGTGACTGGGGTGATGGTATTTGAGGAGAGAGGCAAAGATTAAAGTAACTACCTTGTGGGCATAGAGAGAAACTGAATAAAAGAACTGGTTAAATTTTGACCTGGCACAATGTTTTCATTTTGTATCCTTTAAAACACTAGTTCCTTGGGATAGTAGCACCTCTCTCTCTCTCTCTCTCTCTCTCTCTCTCTCCCTCTCCCTCTCCCTCTCCCCTTCTCTTTACACACACACGAGTTTTGTAATCAACTAAGTATGAAGAACATTGTTAAACAAAATTAAATAGCTTTTTCTACTGGATAAGCATATTTAGTATTTGTGTCTTTAAGAGAAAAACGAATATAGTGCACAACAATTTCTAATGAGTCTCAGGAATCTAAGTTAGTGTTCTTTGGAATACCATTTGTAAAACATTTGCTTAGCCTCAGAATTAGGAAACAGTCAATCTCAATATCCTTCCCTGCCTCCCTCTCCCCCTGCTCTCCTTCTCCCTCTCTCTTCATTTCTTTTTCGCTGTAGAAGTCACAATTACTCCTAGGAATTGGAGTGATAGAGTTCAGTTGTAGTGGGAGTCTGGGCCTGACGAGTGGTGGTCAAAATACTTGGTGAAATAAGTGATGAGAACTAGGAATCTGGTCTGTACAGGTCTGTGCTTGGGGGAAGAGTGTGCCTGGGTTTTAAGATGATGAATCTTGGGATCCAGTGACAACATTCAAGTCAGCAGGAGTTGGAATCAATTTCATTTGTAGGCAAACACAGTAAATCTTGAGAAAGTAATATTTTGGTCCAAATTTTCTGCAGATGACAAGCGGGGAGGGCCAGGGTGTGGGTAGGAAGGGGTATGCATAAAATAAAAAAGCACGTAAAGCTAATCCTTGTGGTACCAGATTCTGAAATGATTTACTCTTGGAAGGGATGTTTGACATAAAGCATTTCTGCTATATACTAAAGCTAAGTGGTTATTTTGAGAAAAAGCACTTAAAAATATAAAAAATAGAATTCAGCTAACTTACTCTCTAATTGTGGAGAGTCTTTAACAGTGAATACTTGTTGCTTGTCTACAATTTATTGGGGTAAATACAGGCTATGAGGGTAGTTCTAAAATATGTCAAGGACTTTAGAGATTGGTGCCCCTGTTTCTTTAAGATGACTAATGTTTAAAATTCATATTGTCTATTGGTCTGGGTGTGAGAAGGGGGATGTTTTTTGAAGTAATTGGTTAAAGAGGGAAAATTGAAGGTGATTAATAGTATATTCATGTGATTGTCTGTCTGACTATCTAATTATCTGTTTGAGAGTGAAAGTGACAGATCATCTAAAGTGGAGCAACTAAGCTTTAGGGAGAAAAAGAATGAAGAGACAGCATCATGCACATACAGCTGTGGGAAAGAGGAAGAAAGCGGTTTATGAGGCATGGATAACAGTCACCCATAGTTCTCTCTACTAGCCATAAAGTAGCACTGTCAGTCTAGGATAGCTCTGTTTCTTTCTAAAGTGAGCAGAAAGGGTCTTAGACGGTGCAGGATATAGAAGAATATGCAATTAGTAATCCAAGTGAACTGGTGGTACTGCCAGCCAGTCGCTTTGTTCTGAAGACACTGAGGAATTTTATACTCCTCACCTTTAATTATTCTTGCAATTTATCTTGTCCCTATTTTTTATCTTGTAGCTGTTGCTTGAGATTTTTTTAAGGCCCAGGGTGCTTTGCTGGACCCATGGAGTAGACTTCTAGTCATCCGGCCCCTGGCACCAACACTCAACTAGACTGAGACCATGTCAAGTTATCTAGAGTTAAAAAACAAAACGACAACCACCAAAAATCAAAATCAGGCCAACCAACAAACATAATTTCTTCACTAGGCTATAGCAAGGTGGTGGTGTGTTTTGTTTGTTTGTTTGTTTTGTTTTTTGTGTGTTTTTTGGTGAGGTTTGGGTTTAGAATGAGTTTGGGCTCATAGATATCAGACTAACCAACCACTCTGGTAGACTAACCAACCACTCTGGTAGAAGCTCTATTTCTTTCAAAAGAAGATAGAAATTGTAGGATTGAAAGTTTTTATATGGTATACTTTTGGTATGGACTTGTGTCCTAAAACAACCCTTGACATATTGATATTCTTAATTTGATATTCTTTTATAATATTACCTTGGCTACTCTTTTGCCAGAAAGATGGGTGTGGTTATTATTAAAATATCATCTTGTAATGAAGATTTAAGTGGTTTTCTGATTATATATGTCAGTCTGATTTTCATAGGTAACTATGATAAGTAAATGAGGTAGTGATTAGTCCTCTAAAATTCTTGGGCAGGATCACCATCAACTGGGAGAAAAAGTAAGATCATTATGCAGTTGAAATTCTAGAAGTTTCTTAAGTTTTGGAATAACTTAGGTTATTTGCAATGACACTTCTTTGTGTCCTTTTGATGCATCACATTCCAAAAGCCAAATTTATCAAACTGTTGGAGGATTGACTTTTCTCTTTGACTATTCTGTCATCAGTTGCTATAACATGTTAAAAGATGCTTCTTTTGAGGTAATAGGTCTTTGTTAGTTACTCCCATCAACTGGAAACTTGTAGTTCAAAATAATTAGTGAATGCAAAGGAGAAGATAGCTTTGTTTACATGATGTCTATAGATTCTCTAGACATGCATCAGGCACTATCTTCTGCAACAGTTCTTGGCTGAGCTGCTTTTCTGTTCAAACAAAAAGTAATGTTGAAGGTATTTTAAGTTCTGAGGGTTAGACTCAAATTCAAGATGTGGTAATCTACTCACACTCTTTAATTCATTTAGAAAATTCAATATGTTGGCTTTTTTTGAAACATCTTTGTCAGTTGTAAAATAAAGGTAAGACTACAAATAAAAATCATCCAAATGCTCTGCTAAGACGAATAAATTTGTGCTTCTTAAAGTCTATAAAATCTTCTACTTTTTGTTAAAAATGCAGAAGATATCCCATAAAGGAACAAGTTTGGGATGACAGATTTTTAGTTTAGACTATAAAGGGTAAAAGAAGATACTTTGGAAAAAAATAAACTGGAGCAGAACCAAAACCTTTTTTTTTTTTTTTTTTTTTTTTGGTAATGATTCAGTCATTCAATTGTACTTTTCTTTTCTGTAAATGTAATTAGCATAGTAATTATTTGCCATAATAAATATTTTATTTTTCTTTTAAAATGTTATAAAACCTTTAGGATTAAGTTAATTCCAAATTAGCTTGATTTATTTCTGAATAAGGAGTGAATTTCTAAAATGAAATTATTATATTCTGGAGACAGTATTATGAGCAGCCAAAATAAAAAGAAAGAAAATCTATATTGTTTTAAATCATACTTGATAATATTTTATGGATCACTAATAGTAACAGTATTTGGAAGTCAGTAGCATTATTTAGAGATGATCTGACTTGCACTAAATGTGTTTACACTTTAAAATGCCTTGTTAATTAAGTGAAGCCTTGTAACAAACAGATGCTAAGAAATATGAAAATGTATAATTTTGCTGTATTTAGTATCATCATTATCTAAGGGATTCAATTGACTAGATTTTGAAACACTGCTAGCTTTTTTTTCTTCCCCTCCAGAGAGCACAGTCAGAGGAACTGGAAAAAATTGAAAAGCATGGCCGGTCATCCAAAGACAAGGAAAATGCCAAGTCTTTGGACAAACCTGAACAGTAAGCACATCTTATAACCAACCATGTAGAAGTCAGCCACCCTACGTGTGGGTTCTTTCCATTTGGAAAATGCGGTGTCTTGTTATGAATGCTATGAGGATTAGCATCTCTTTATATAAGTTCTATTTTCCTCTTAACTTGACTTTATTTCCTTAGGTTCCTTTATGAACTGTCACTAATCCCCAACTTTTCAGAGCGAGTGTTTTGCATCCTGTTCCAGTCAACATTTTCAGAAAGCATTTGCTCAATTCGTCGCAAACTGGAATTATTGCAGAAATTGTGTGAGGTGGGTTCTGATCCATAGAAAGCTGAAGCTTGATTTCTGAAATTTAATCTTATTCAGTCACATTCTTATTTCAAAAAGTTTCCTTTTTTTTACTGTAAGTATTCATTAAATATGAAGGATAGCAGTCCCAAAGAATGGAACATTTTATGATTATGTTTCAAGATCAAAGCAAGTGTTCATATTTGGTGCTCTGGGCTGCACTACAGCATTGCTCGAGTGTGGCCAGTGTACACAACCTCTGGAAAATGCTCTACCTTCTGCCTTTTCCACAACAAAATCTCCACTTTTCGTGATCTTCTCAAACATCAGACTTCTAAATGAATGCAATTCAAAGGCATTTTATTTACTTTCCTTTATTTTTGGAAGGACCACTGAACAAATTGTTAATAATATTCTAACCAAATGCTTTAGGAACGACCATATAACTCAGGAGAAAATAAATATTTTTATGAAAACGAATAAGAAAATTCAACACAGAATACCCATGTTAAAATTTACACCAATTTGTCAAAAATCAGTAATAGCGTTCATTCTGGTTGTGGTGTATCATTTTGAAAAGTAGAAAAATATTATTAAAGACTCAAAGTTTGGGAGGAAATGAAATGCAAATTTAAGTTAAACAGTGTTTTGGAAGAATGAATGAATTTTTTGGGGGGGTTCTAATTTTGAAAATTAATCTCTATAACTACTTTTTGCTTTCATATAAATTATGCCAACCATTTGTATCATCCAGAGGTTGGTAAAATTAGGATGATGGCAGTGACATTATTTTGTAGTAGTCCTCATTTCACAGCTCTGTTTTTTTCCTTGCAGTTACATCATAGACATGAGACTAGATTGGTATCTCTTAGCTCATCAAAGCGCACCTGCATGATTGTTGGTGGTGTGTCTTTTTTAAAGTTAATTTTGAAGTCAGTGTTCTTAAAATATGCCTTATAATGAGCAATGATACAGTTGTGACCCCAAACTACTATACCATGAATACCTGGCATTGATTGAAAATGATTCAAACATAACCTCGTGTAAGTAAAAAAAAATGTTCTTTATCCTGTTTTACAGACATTAAAAAATGGCCCAGGGGTTATGCAGGTTCTGGGTCTGGTTCTTGCCTTTGGCAACTACATGAATGGTGGAAATAAGACCCGGGGACAGGCAGATGGCTTTGGATTAGACATCCTTCCAAAGCTGAAAGATGTCAAAAGCAGTGTAAGTATTTTGTTTGAATGAATGTAGGCAAATTGAGGATAAGATGTTTTGTTTAACAATAGATTTAATTGTAGACCATTTGTAATCAGTGATTCTGAGGTCAAATGTTTTTTTATATTCTTAGGTAAGTAAAAGCAATGTGATTTAGTGAATAATAATGATTCCTAAAGTGAATAATTTTGAATCCCATGTCTAATGAATAATAGAGTAGACAATATTTTAAAATAAAAATAATTTTTTTCACTTCTGTCTTTATTATGACTGCTAATATTCATCTTTTTAAGCTCTAAAAGACTGATTTCCATGAATAAGATAGTGTATCCCTTACTTTCTTCCTTTCCATATTAAGCAATAAAAATAAACAGGCTCATGTTTTGAAAACAAAGATGAGTGTAAGTAGTTTATAAATAAAATATAAAATATGATCCTGCTTTTCTACTTATCATTCTCTCCATGAAACTGCTATGCATGGGAATGTCCAAGATTTCTGTGGACCTGATTTTTTTTATCTTACTTGTAGAGTTGTGTTTGTTTAAAATTAAGACCTAAGAGATTATGACAGTGCCAGTAGAAACTAAGATTAGTGAAACAACAAGATTGGTCAAAGTCACAGACTAAAGTTCTTGATTGTAAACTAAGAAAATGAAAGGGTTCTTTTTCTCTGATAAAAGAACCACCACACAGAACAAACACTACGATGAAGGAAATTATGGGCATATTTTTAAAATATTAAGTTTAGGTAAACAATTGTCTTTATAGCAGTAAATATATATAGAATTGTCCTTAGATAATGAAAAAATCTCACTTGTAAGAGAGAGGCATTTCTTTGGTCTTTTCTGTCAGTCACAACTCTTTCATTTTTTCATTTATTCATGCATCCACTCATACATTCACTCAACATTCTCTCATTGTGCTTCAGCGAAATGTCAGACACTGCTTTTCCAAAGTTAATTCAAATATAATTCTTCCTTGGTACACCAGCAGCATATATTTAGTTCAAGTGTTGCTTTATTTGTAGGGTTTACATTTCATAGGAACCTACAATATATGGACCTGATAAATCAAAAGTAAAAGCTCTGCTCTAAACACATGGTCATTATTGAACAGGTCTTAGCAACTGCTTGTTGTTTTAAAGCAAATAACTTTTGCAAATAACATGGGATTAGAGGTATCATCAATATAATGTTTAACTTATTGAAATGGATCTGAAGTAGAATGAATAAGGGATCATTGGTAATTGTTTGTGTTGGTTGATATATCTTAGTCAACTCCCCATTAATTAAATTCCATTCATTTAAATTATGAAGGAATAATCTATATATGAATTAAATACTGAATTAAGAAGCAAAATATTTTTATTATTTTTTGAGCACTCAGAAAAGCTATGCAAAGCCTTCCTGACTTTGTTCTTTCATTGTAAAACAAATATAACTACACCTCTTCTGAATACTATTTGTAGACCTTCATGGAGGGAGCTGGTATTCAGATCACTCAGAATTTTCTCTCAACGTGAATAGCAGCAGACCTTTAATAAATGTTTTGTTAATTGATTCAGGGACCACTGACCATTTCATTAATTCACAAGTTAGAAAAGAGAAGTCAAGCTAATTAAATCATTTTAAAACAAATCCTGTCTAATAAGGAAAGTCTCTAGTAGAAATATTACTGTGTCATATCTAACTTGATTATGATTATGTTCTTTTTATAAATAGAAAAATCATGATTAGATTAAACATTCTATAGGATTTGCTTTTCAAATGAAACAATAAATATATTTGGTCTCTCACATTTAGGTTTTCTAGTATTTATTTTAAGCAACAAAAAAATTAAATTAAAATTAATGCCTCTGAATGCCTTTAAAAGCTACTCTTTGAAGACTGGTAGATATAAAACAACTTTACATTTTTTCTATAGAATTATATATGTTATATTATTGCTAGTTGCATGTGTATTAATTCTTGAATTTAAGCTGCTAAGGTAATGTGTAATGTGCATGCACATTATAAAAGATCCCATTTACTTGAGATGATATTTAACTTTCTTAGTTCCCTAATTTAAATACTGATGAGTCTCAATCAAACTTACCAGTATAATGGTACCTGCCAGTCCAGTTGTATAAAAATGCTGGCAATGTTCAATTATTTCATTTAAGGTGGTAGTTATACATTTTAGTAATAAAACATTACAAATTAACAAACTAAATTTCTGGTTAAGGAGGGTAAAAATAGAATGGTATTTATAGTTGAGACTCCACCATTATAACAGCTGGGCTTTGTCTTAGAGCTAACATGGGAACACTGGGAAAAAAGATCTTCTATGCAGTTAAACTTCTTAGATACATTGAGGTAATTTGAAATGGAGACTTTCACATTTCATTCTAAATATTCTCATGCATATATGTGGATTCACTAGAATTTATACTAACACTGTATCTTTAATAATTTTAAAAATATATTGTATAATTACTTTGGTCTTTCTGCCTAGGACAATAGCAGAAGCCTTTTGTCATATATTGTTTCATATTATCTTCGAAATTTTGATGAGGTAAGACAATTTTTAAATATAGGCATTTTAAAAAATTCTTTATTAGTTGGTTGATTTGGCAATGTTTTTATTTTTGCCATTGTTGCTACTGTATTATTCATATTTATATTGATGATGATTAGTTTAAAATTCATGTTTCTTGCTAATTAGGATGCTGGAAAAGAACAGTGTGTCTTCCCACTACCAGAACCCCAGGACCTTTTTCAAGCCTCACAGATGAAATTTGAAGATTTTCAAAAAGATCTCAGAAAACTAAAGAAAGACTTGAAAGGTAACTTATAATCTTAAAGAAACTAAGATTTTGAATGTATGCTTTTTTAATGGGAGAAAGGCAAACTTTTCAATGTTTTGAAGAAAATTTATTAAACTTGTATAGCCTTGTAGAACTAAACTTTTTGTGGCAAAAGAAAAATTTTACCAATATTCTGTTTAAAAAGTTATCTGTATCATATATTTAATCATAGAATTGTATCTTGGTTACTCGAATAGCAATCTATTTCATCAGGAGCGAGTTTGATCATGCTGTTTCTGTTTTATAGCCAAGAACAGTTGGACATTCATAATGTCATAGTTGGATATAGATCATATCATTGTTAAAAGATAAATAGTTCCTCTCTAGTCTCCCGTGGTATACTTCCCCTAGATTTTGTGGCTTGTGAACTTTCCTGGGAACAAAATATCTACTTACACATATTTTGTCAAAAAACACATGCAGGTATGTTGTTTCATAATTATTCACAAAGCCTTATGACAAATCATCTTGAAGGTAAATAGTTTGAAAATCTTCAAATTTATAAATTAAAAGTAAGAGTTATACAACTGGGAGGAGTTATATATCACAACATTTTGCCAAAAAATTCAATATTTTCCAAGTAAAATCCTTTTTATTCCCCTTTCATGAGGTGATTCTTATTGTTGAGGAGGTGGGAACACCTCAGCCATCTATCTAAGTCTCTTTTTCTAACTCTATTAAGCACAGACAGGGAGTGAACAAATTTATGTGAGATTTTCATATGATAAATTGTTACTAAATGAAAGAAGAGGCCTTGCTACCAATGTCTAGAAACCAAAAATTGATATAATTTTTAAGAGACTCTCTCCCAATTTTTAGATGTGTTTATCCAGAAATACTGATATGTAGTCAAATTCATGGAAACCTTATGTTCTGGTCACAGATGTTTTTATATGGATTTAAATCACCATCTTAATATTATGTAGTTTGCTCACAGTTCTCGTGTATTCGGCAGTGTTTATTGGGCTTGGTACATATTTGCTATGTATACAGATATTTGCTATATGTACTGTGAATACACATAGCTACAGTCATTGATTTCAAGGAGGGGTACACTTCTGTGGCTTATCTGCACCTCCTTAGAGCCTTGTACCTAGGTGCTCATTGATTGAACTCAAGAATAACTGCTTTGTTTTAATAAATTAATAATGAATAAACCAATGTTAAATTTGTGTAATACTATGTTAATACGTATTTAAGTTGACAACAAAGCAAACTGTTCATGGATTAGCTTTTATCTTACTTCAAAATTATGGCACGTATCTTAGTTTGCTTATGAAAGTTTATATATACACGCACACAAGGATGTGGTGCTAGGGATATTTCTAGAGGTTCTGGAAAATACTTCACACTTTAATCAACAATTCAGTCTTGTAAAGTAGGATTTCATAGTTTACAGATGATTTGATAAATTCTGAGAAGAATGGTAATGTTATTACCAGGGGATTAATGTTTGCTTCAGTTTGTGCATCACTTTGGATTGTTGTTCCATTTTGTTTTAGTATCTACATGCTTTTTTACTATAAGTATTAAATATACATGTAGCCATGAAAATGACAAGTTCTCATAAGACTTGGAGCTAAAAAGAGAGAACTGACACTAGATAATAGCTTTGAAAAGGATGAGTTGCCAGTGACTCTGAATACTATTTCCTCTTACACATTTATCTTTTAGAGAAATGTGACAGCTAGAGCAGATTAAATATTGGAGGAGCATTTTAGCAATTTCTGAGTGCCTCAGAGGTTAAGAAAGTGATGATTTTAAACAACATGAGGGTTTTCACTGTTACACATGGGTGAGATGAATTATCTGAAAGGGCTATTCCCTCAACTAGCAAGCATAACCTTTGCCTAGCACAGTAAGTTGTTACAGTTTGGTCCTCTAGAAAATAAAAGTGGTGGTGATGGAGGGGGGTTGGGGTTTCATGACCAAATGAATACGGAAATTGTTGGGCTAAATTAAACTTAAAAGAGTTCTTTACTGCAGGAATTCGTAGTCTCTAAAAAAAGATTTGCAGCAGTTCTCCAGCTTATATGGCCATGGAACACTCTTTTGTCCATATCTGATTGAATCTCTAGTCAGTGGATCACATTTTGAAAAAAACGCAAGCCTGGTACCATGCTGGCACTGAAGCGTGAAGTTTGCTTCTGAGGAGCTTACAGTGGAAGTAGGGAAATGAAACATAGTTCAGAAAATAATGTAATTATATATTATTGATCTTGTAAAATGAGATCAGCTTGAAGAGCTGTTTACAAGGTGGAAGACTGCATTATCCGTTAGAAACTAACAAAAATCATAATTCGCCTCATTTATTCTTTTCCAATATTTGATTTTTTCCATAGAAAATAAGATGTTTTGTGACATAAGGAAGGAAATCTTGTGAACTGAAATTTTAAATTCAATTTTTAGGAAGGGTTAGCACAAATGTAGCATTTCTTGCCAACAAGACATAAAATAAAGCTGCCTCATGTTTTTCGGAGTCAGGTGGGTATAATTAGATATATGTCTGTCTGACTAAATGGGAGTCAAAATGGGAGATTTTTGGATTATGTTATTTTGAATATAAGTATTTTTAAAATAATATCTACATTTGATAAATATAGCCTATTAAAAATGATTCCTTTTAAGGAGTCAAATTAGGAAATTCATTTAAGAAGATTCAAATAGCCTGTTCACATTTTTTTCAGAAGCAAGTTGGTTTAAAAATGCTTAGAAAATGAGATAATATATGTAAAGCTATCCCAGTGCCTTCCATATAGTAAATAATCCCATAAATATTGTTTATTCATGATAAGGTTAAAAAATAAAATAAGCAGTGTGATTAATTTGATAAAGATAGATAAGCTATAGCCATTAAATCACTCATCTGCTGCCTATATGTCTTCTGTTTCTGCTTAGACACTTGGATTTATTTCTAAGGAAAGGCTAAGAAATAATATGTTATGGCTCAGACATTTTAATAAGATGACTGAAACTCATTTCAGCTTTTTATAAGAAAATCCATTACTCTGGGGTTTTATTCTTTCTCCCAAGATTTCCATAGCTCCTCAGTGTACTCCCCCATCTTTCTGAGCTCAGTGACATGTAGTTTGTTAAGCAACCTGATCTGCTTTTGATCTCTTCTGGCTGTCAGCAGCTATTCTTGTTGCAGTCATGCCCAATGATGACTTCTGTTCCAGTGTCATTCTTGGGTAGAAATTGTGGCACTTGCCACAGGAGTAAAATCAACTCAGTATGTACAGAGCATTGAGTAATTAAGTTACTGGAATTGGGCAAGAATGTTCTCATGCAAATTCCTCCCCGTGTCATACATCTTTCTCTGTTCCTCCCGACCTCACACCCCCATACCTGACTTGAAAATACGTTTAAAATTTATTAACTGTGTCTTCAAGCTCAGGCAATGTTTGCATGCAAAGATGTA
Source organism: Choloepus didactylus (assembly GCF_015220235.1). NCBI lineage: Eukaryota > Metazoa > Chordata > Mammalia > Pilosa > Megalonychidae > Choloepus > Choloepus didactylus. The sequence goes on from NC_051308.1 coordinate 25,254,231, forward strand.
TTAGTAAAACCAGTCATTAAACTTTTTTGTTAATTTATTACCTTATAGTTACTAGTTTGTAACATTACATTTATAATTGTAAGCCTTTTTTTTTTGAGGAGAGAAAAAATGAAGTTGTAAACTCAGGTGAAATGCCATCAGTGAGCTTTTTTTGTTAATAAATTTTTATTCTGATTTGTAAATTCATATCAGTTCACAGAGGAGAAAATGTATTTTCCTGTAATCCTACAGCCCAATGATAAACTATGTTAATATTTTGGTAGATTTTTATCTTATCTTTGTGTATAAATGTGTTGCACATGAATTATAGAGTTGGGACCATGGTGTCTATAGTTTTTGTAATTTTTGTCCAGTCTTACAGATTTTGCTTTATAGTAGGAGAATTTAATTTATTTTCATTTACATTCTGTCTTCTTTCTGGTTTTCTATTGTCTTGACAAAGTTTTCAGTATTCCCTTCCTGCTTCTCCATTAACTTTTTGGAAACTATATATCGTGTTCCTATTAATTTGCTGACTGATCTTAAATGTTAACATACTTCCTTAACTATATAATTTTGCAACATGGTATACATTTATTTAGCATCTTATCACCCTTTTTTTATGAGTTGGGGAGCCAGTCACTGCTCTGGGTTTTTAGTAGTAAAACTGGTTCCATTACCTGCTGTGGTATGCTCTCCTCCCATCCCTACACAAGACAAACTCACTTCCTCTCCTGTACATTCAGAGTCCTCTCGTGACCTGTCGCTTCAGCCTGTTCAGAATCTTAGTCTACCCTACTCTTTCTTGTCCAAGGAAATACTCACATTTTTTTGTTTTGTTTTTACAAAGCACACTTTGTTTATTTAGCTTTCTCTTTTTATGTTTTTATCATACTTTATGTGTTTTCAATAGAGGGAAACCTCAGTCTATGAATTCATCATTCCATTTGCTTGGATATCTGTATTCACTTAGATATCTTACATTTTTTCCCGACACTAAAAATTATAGCACAACCGTTTTCTCATACCATTTAATATATTTCAAAAAATCATTGAAAATAGTTTTATAATACTCTATCTCATGACTGTATCCTCATTTAGAAGTGATTTGATTGTTGAAGGAAATTAGGCTCTGCAGTTTTCGCTACTCTTAAGTAATCATGTTGTACAAGTTTACCCATAAACCTTTTTACCATATCTCTGATTATTTTCTTAATAAAGATTCTTAGAATAATAATTACTGGATCAGAGGCAAGAAACATTTGGGGGGGGGGTGTTGATATTTATTACCACAGTGCTTTCCAGAAAGGCAACTAATGAATTTTAATAGGTGGATTGTCTCTTAAAATATAGAGCAGAATAATAAAATTTATGAGATTTAGAAGAGTAAGGAATCTTAGAGATAGTGTAATCTAATACCTTGTTATCATGCAACAAATGTTTGCTAGGTTAATAGAAAATTTAAAAAATGAAAACATAGACCCTTTCCTCATAGCTCGTAGAATAACAAGAGCACCACTGGTTATACGCAAGTAATATAACAGTTATAACAAGTACTTTTTGATTATGTAAACAGAGGACTGTGGAAACATGGAAGAGGTAGTTATTAAGTGTACTTGGAAGTTATATTTAAATTTGCCTCTAAAAGGTCAGTAAAATTCTCTCAGGGGAAAAAGTAGAATTTCCAGCATAGAGAAGAGCATGAACAAAGTCACCAGTCTTGTGCCTTTGGCCTTTGATTGTCTACTGATCCATTAGCCCAGGGATTTCTCAATTTGTATAAGATTTATATTTGAGGGAAACAAAATAGCGACACTTGCGATTTGGCTCATTGCAGCAGAATTCTAAACCAAGATCAGGTTTGCGCAAGTATCTAGTTTGAGAAAGCCCCCCAAGCCTGTAATTATGATATGGACGTCAAGGTAGCTTGTTGTCCTGGTTTGAATGTATTATGTCCTCCAGAAAAAGCCGTATTTTTTGATGCAATCTTGTGGGGCAGACGTATTAGTGGGGATTAAGTTGGAACGTTTGCATTAGGTTGTTTGCAGGGAAATGCGCCCCGCCCAACTGTAGGTGATAACTCTGATGAGATATTCCCATGGAGGCATGGCCCCACCCATTCAGGGTGGGCCTTGATCAGTGGAGCCGTATAAATGAGCTGACAAACAGAAGGAACTCAGTGCAGCTGTGAGTGACATTTTGAAGAGGAGCTTCAGCCAAGAGGGACACTTTGAAGAAAGCACAGGAGCAGCAGATGAGACAGTTTGAAAACGGCTGTTGTAAGCAGACTCTTGCTTTGGAGAAGCTGAGAGAGAACAGATATCCCAAGTGCAACTAAGAGTGACATTTTTGAGGAACTGCAGCCTAGAGAGGAACATCCTGGGAGAAAGCCATTTTGAAACCAGAACTTTGGAGCAGATGCCAGCCACATGCCTTCCCAGCTAACAGAGGTTTTCCGGACACCATTGGCCATCCTCCAGTGAAGGTACCCGATTGATGATGTGTTACCTTGGACACTTTATGGCCTTAAGACTGTAATTGTATAACCAAATAAACCCCCCTTTATAAAAGCCAATCCATCTCTGGTGTTTTGCATTCCAGCAGCATTACCAAACTAGAACAGATTTTGGTACCAGAGAAGTGGGGTGCTTTTGCTGCTGAGTTTGAAATACCAAACATGTTGGAATGGCTTTTGAAATGGATAAGGGGAAGATTCTGGAAGAATTGTGAGAAGCTTGATAGAAAAGGCCTAAACTGCTTTGAAGAGACTGTTTGTGGAAATATGGACTCTAAAGATACTTCTGACGAGGCCTTGAACAGAAATGATGAATGTGTTGTTGCAAACTGGAGGAAAGGTGATCCTTGCTTTAAAGTGGTGGAGAATTTGGCAAAATTGAGTCCTGGTGTCAGATGGAAGGAAGAATTTGAAAGCAACAACCTGGAATACTTAGCTGAGGAGATCTAAAGACTACGTGTGGAGGATGTACCCTGGCTTTTCCTTGCAGCTTATAGTAAAATGCGAGTGGAGAGAGATAAACTTAGAACTGAACTCTTGAGTTCAAAGAAACCAGAAGCTGATGGCTTGGAAAATTATGAGCTTCCAGGGGGTGGAATGTGTCAGTTTGAATGTATTATGTCCCCCGAAATGCCATTATCTTTGATGTAATCTTGTGTGGGCAGACCTATCAGTGTTAATTAGATTGTAATTCTTTGAGTGTTTCCATGGAGATGTGCCCCACCCAACTGTGGGTGATGACTCTGACTGGATAAGTTCCATGGAGGTGTTGGCCTACCCATTCAGGGTGGGTCTGAATTAAATTACTGGAGCACTATATAAGCTCAGACAGAAGGAGCAAGCTTGCTACAGCCAAGAGGGACACTTTGAAGAGTGCACAGGAGCTGCAGATGAGAGCTATTTTGAAGATGGCCTTTGGAAGCAGACCCTTGCTCCAGAGACGCTAAGAGAGGACAAACACCCCAAGTGCACCTAAGAGTGACATTTTTGAGGAACTACAGCCTAGAGAGGAACATCCTGGGAGAAAGCCATTTTGAAACCAGAACTGTGGAGCAGACGCCAGCCACGTGCCTTCCCAGCTAACAGAGGTTTTCCAGACACCATTGGCCATCCTCCAGTGAAGGTACCCGATTGCTGATGTGTTACCTTGGACACTTTATGGCCTTAAGACTATAACTATGTAACCAAATAAACCCCCTTTTATAAAAGCCAATCCTTCTCTGGTGTTTTGCATTCCGGCAGCATTAGGAAACCAAAACACTTGTTATGCCTTCTCTCTGCCAGTGTTTTACCTGCTTTAAATCATTTAATCCCTACGATGTAGCGATGTAGATGTTATCATTAATGTTCTCTTTAGTGATTAGGTAACTGAAAGTTAGAGATATAAAAAACCCTTCAAAAGTTCACATAGTAAGAGCAGGAGCTCAATTTGGACCTTGGGAACCCGATGCAGAGCTCACACTCACCCATAACAGTAGCACCACCTCCTGCTGAGACTCACCATAAGGAATGTCAGAGAAGGCTTGATGATTTATCTTCTATTCTGAGCTCTTAGCATATGCCTGACACAATCAGGCAATAACAATCTGAATTCAGTAAGTTAGTAAGGGAATAAAGAAACAGACAAACAAATGGATAATAAAGTGTGCTGTGACTAACATAAAGGACGTTCTGGGGAGTGGAAATGGAAGAGGGTGGTGTGTCATTGTGAAGAGTGTTGAGGACTGACCGAGCTGTTTGGGCTTTTTTCTGCATTCATTGGTTAGCCATAGCAGTGTTTCTGAGTAGGGATGTGACTTGCTTGGAAACGTAATTTTGAAAGGGCATCCTGAGGAATTTGTGAATGGGTTAGAGGGGAGACCAGAAGCAGGAAATCTCACAGATCAGAGATGATGAGGACATGAATTAAAATCCCTGTGGTAGGAACAAAGAGGCAGAAGAGATCTGGGGGCCTTTAGAAGATACACAGGAGCAGGATTCTGTAATGGCTTTGATATTTGGGGTAAGGGAGGGAGTGAGTATGAGATGATTCTTTGTTTTTAGCTTGTGTACCTGTATGGATGCTGAAGTCCCTCCTGAAGGAAGGAGTGGACGGAGATAGAAGGAAAAAAGACTTTAATTTTAGGCACACTTATTTAAGATCCTTTAATATTAGAGGAAAATATGTAAGAATAAAGTAAAAAATATGCATCTAGAATGAAAAGCCTACAGTCTTATGAAGGGCACCATGCTGAGTCAGTGTTAGATACTCAGTCTTCACATAATCATGTCAGTCACTTTCCACACCACCCCAATATTTTGATTCAACTGTACCTCACCCACTGACAGTGAAAAATGAATTCCACTGTCCATTTTCTATTATATCTAGAATTATTAGATAATAATAACAATCAGGTGCATTCTTAGCATTAAAATGATATAACTTAAAAATTTCTATTTTAAGAAATATTTTAATTAGAAAATTGGTAAGACCCAGAATCTTTCAAATTAAAATGTCATTTAACATGGTATATGAAGGGATACTAATAAAGTCACACATTAGTTGTTGAGTTCTACTCTTTCTTTTATATGGTGTTTCCATATGACTGCCTTTGGTTACATTGTATGTATATGTAAATGCAATGTAATTTTTTTACAAGGAAACTATTATTGTATTTTTTCTTATATTCTCATTTAACACATTGGAGCTGTATTTTCACTGCATGTAATTATTTTTGTTGGAATTTTAGTAGGTGTCAGGCATGTCTTTAAAGCACTGAGCCTGGTACTGTTTAAGTCAAAGTTTATCCAAATATGTGTTCTCCTTAAACGTAATTGAACTCAGAATTAGTATTTATTGAGTGTTTTATATTGCCAAGATATTTTGCTCAATGCTAGGAGAGAAAAGGTGAACACAAATGGTCCTTTTACTTAAAAAATTCACAGTGTCATTAGAAGCCAAACAGGCAAGCAGTTAGTTACACTGTGGTACAGTGAAACCCTTGACAAATAGTAACAGGAAGCAGAAGGAAAGATGAGTCTGATTCTAAAATGGTTAAAGAAGGTTTGAATGAGAAATTACCATTAGAATTGAATCATGACTTACGCATATTTTACCAGGTAAAAAAATTTATGGAAGGAAATTTGAACAGATGATGAATCACCAAGTTCAATGAAATTCCTGGAATTGCAGGCAATCCCCTACATGACTCAAATGGATGAGTGGAGGGAAACAGAGAGTGATAAAGTCATGGAGATATGTAGAGGCCAATTCATGAAAGCCCACATAGGGCATGTTAGGCAATAAGACTCTAAACGGGGGAGAGGAGTGTGCATATGGAGAATGGGTGGGTAGGAGGAAGGGGAAGTGGCAAAGAAGCATTTTAGGTAGAGGAAATGTACAAATGCCCTAGTGTTCTTAAAGCACTGTGAGCATGAAATGAAAGTTTTCTGATCTTGCAGGCTCTAGAAGTTTATACAGAGTTTACATTTTATTACAATGCGATATCTAGCCACTGAAGGATTTTACTCAGGAAACTGCAGTGATATGATATATATCTTGAAAATAGTGCTTTGGCAGGCATAGAATTTGGGAGACCAGTTAGGAGGCAACTCCAGTAAAAGATGTTAGTGAATTTGATCAAGGAGGCAACAGAGAATATGCAAAGAACTAAACAAATCTCTCTCATTTTTTTCAGGTGGGAGGTAAGGGTGGTACAAAGTAACTATTTACAATTTTCTGTATACTAGGTAATATATGTGTGTCTTAATAAGTTCTATCATTTCATAATTTCCTTCAAGTCAATACTTCTGTAGGTTATTATATTGTTTTATGTTTGAGATGTTTACATTTTTTATATATGCTTTAAGAGAAATGTTTTCACTTGTGATATTTTTTCAAAGTTGATAAGCTGCAAATACCTCCCCTTCTCTCTCCTTTCACCCTGCCCTCCTCACCACCCACAACCCACCTCCCTGCAACTAACATGTACATGTAGTTAGTTCATATAAACATTTTTCTGAATTCTTAGACTTTGTATACTGTTTATCTTTGAGTCTCTGCTTATTTCAGTGTTAATTTTGCTAGTGGAAGGAAGAACTAATGAGAAGAAAATCAAGTCATTGGTCATTCATTTATAACATTTGATGTCATTTATTGATATTTGAAAAAAATAGTAAAATTGCACTTATCATTTTTACTAAGACTTGCTTTTCTGAGCCTGATGCCTTGCAAAAACCATAGCTAATTAAAGGTGATTAGTACTCTGGGCTCTTTCGCCCTGGACATGGAGGCTGCGCTGCTGGGAAGCGGCGAGGTCAGACGATGTCCTGGGTGCTCAAGATGGACGAGGTGATCAAGTCTGGGCTGGTGCATGACTTCCATGCCAGCCTCTTGGGTATTAGGCAGACGTTGGGCACTGGTGTCTACAGCCTGAGCAATGTGTTGGCATTGCCCATTTTCAAACAGGAAGATTCCAGCCTTCCATTGGATGGTGAATTGAAACACCCACCCTTTCAGTATGTGATGTGTGCCACAACATCACCAGCAGTAAAACTGCATGATAGAGCATTCACTCACTTGAACCAAGGTCAATCTTATGAAATTCAGGTGCTGGATAATCAGAAAATGTGAGATACACCTGAAATTAGTGGAAGATTTCTAAAGATTATAATAAGAGTCATATTCCATGCTAGACAGCTACAATGTACAGAGCATAAGCCAACTTGAAGGTTGGAAGTGGAATCACCCAGGAGACAGACTTCTTGATTTATATATTCCAATGTCTGTGGGAATAATTAACACAAGGACAAATCTAAGCCAGTTAAATGCAGTTGAAGTTCTGTGGGACCCTGCAAAACACACATCTGCTTTCATTCAGGTACATTGCATCAGCACAGAATTTACTCTAGGGAAGCACAGAGGTGAATAGAGCGTGCCTTTTAGGATGCAGGTTGACACCTTTAAGCAGAATGAAAATGGGGAATACATAGATCATCTGCACTCAGCTACCTGCCAAATCAAAGTGTTTAAGCCTAAGGAAGCAGACAGAAAATGAAAAGCAGACCGAGAAAAGATGGAGAAGAGAACTGCCCACTAAAAAGAAGAATACCAGCCGTCCTATGATACAACAATCATCACAGAATGTTCTCCGTGGCCTGATGTCCCCACAGCCTATATGAATAACAGTGCTTCCTCAGTGCCCACTTTCATCTCCCCACAGCAGAGCACTTGCAGTGTCCCGGGCAGCAGTTCATCTTCTGCAAACCAGATGGAGTGTCACAGGCCTCTGGCGAACTATTTCAGCCTTCTGCCACAATTCAGGAAACATGGCAATGGCTGCTCAAAAACATTCTCTTCCTACACAAGATTGTTTTCCAGATTTTCAGGTGCTGACTTATTGAAACTGGCAAAGGAAGATTTACTACAAGTTTGTGGTGCAGCTGATGGAATTTGGCTCTATAATTCACAGAAGTCAAGGCTGGTTAGGCCCCATGTAACCATCTATGTCTTCCAGGAGCAGCTGAGCCCTCTGTAGCAGACTGCAGGCAGTGGAGGCGAGAATGGCAGTGGGACACCCTGTGTTTACCATGCAATCTACTTGGAAGAAGTGGTTGCCTCAGAAGTGGCTCAAAAACTTGCATAGGTCTTTAAAATTCCTTTGCACCAGATTAACCAGACAGGGCCTTCGGGGATTCACATCCTCGTTAGTGATCAGATGGTTCAGAACTTTGAAGACAAGAGTTGTTTTTATTCTACACAGTAAAAGCTAAAAATGGTGGTGTTATCCACATAATTTTGAAGTGATGTCTTATGTAGACTGAACTATATTCAGTACCAAATAAACTCACACTTAAAAGTGTGTGAAGACTGAATCTAAGAAGTCTTGGGATTGGATTTTACCATATAAAATGTTTCATATTGAAAGCACAAGAAGACCTTTCTAATGCGCAGTATGAGAGGCAAATCTCCTCACTGTCACTGCCATAGCCAAGCCTCCTTGTGGGAGTAAGCACAGGAGACAGTGAGTATCTGGCTGTGGAGAACACGGTGCAGGCAGACTACCTTCTTCTCTGGCAGAGGCCAGTAGATGATACAGTTCCCAGAAGCAGCCTTTGCTGTCTTTTTACACTGTATGTGGTTTGAAAATGAATATAAAGACTTACCGTGGACATTTAACTTTCTGTGCCAATTTGGCTTTTATTGCCTGAACTTCATGCTCAACTGGGGCAGGGGTGGAGACAGTGCTGCTGCAGAGCTTGAGGTGATTTGTCTGTGGAGAGCTGTGCTGACATGGTGCACAGTGGTCAGGTAAGAGAGACACTGCACCCTCTCAGAGGAAACCATGTCTACGAGTCTATGTCTGATGTGATCATGCCAGATCAGGGAAGAGCCAAGCCAGAAAGGTAGGCTTGAAGCAAACTGCATTATCAGAAGTACCTTGGTGAGAGGATCAGTGTAAATCCAATAGGTACAAAGACTTTCCTGTTTTTTGCTTTGTCACAGATTTATTGACAAACTTTTTGGTTGTGTTTCCATTTTTAAAAAATTGTTTTATTTTCATTTTTGAAGTCCCATTGCCTTTTTAACTCGTGGTTTTCTTTTTCTCTTCCTTCCCTTTCTCCATTAACACCCCTCTCCACCCCCATACATCCTGCTCTGTTGCCTACTTTTCATTTTAAACATTTTTAAAGCCCTGCTCCAGACATTGAAAATGGGTGACCTAAGCAGGGGGACAAAAAGTATTCTTGCTTATAGCTTCTGACTTGGTGTTAAGGGACTTCTATTATCAACAAGATGAAATAGTTTATGGAACACTAGATGTCATTAATCAAACACTAACATGTACCATAAAAACCCCTTATGCGTCTCCTCAAATATTGAGCTTTAGTACAATCATGGATAAACATTCTGGTTATTAATATGAGCTTTTTATACACCACATAATAGCTTCTTTCTATAAAAAGAGTTCCTCTTTCACAGAACCAAATGCTTGTCTGCCAGTGTCCTTTTCAAAGGAAATCCACTATTTTCTATTTTTCTCTTATACCTTTGTCTTCCCTTCACCCAAAACATTCCCAGATTTCATCAGCAAGCATTTTTGAGGACTGTGGTCTAGCAGACCAATTTTTTTTTATTCTACTTTAATTACAGTGTATCTATTTGACCAAATAGTATATCTATGTGAATGTACTATTTGGATTTCATCTTTGTTCATGTGGAAATAGGGGTGAACAATTTTGAGTTTGAATTCTTTCCCAGAAGATGAAGTATTTCACTGGGTAAAAGCTTTGACATTTTATATTTAATTCATAAATTGGATTAATTTTTTGATACAAAGAAGTACTGTCTCAAGGTATTTCCACCTTCAGTTTGAAAATGTCTGCAACTCCTGCAGACCATATAGAAACAGAGCTTTCTTTTCTGTCTTTTTCCTGTGCTTTTGTATGATGAAACGTTTTCTGTACCATTCACTCTTAATCTCAGGTCTCTCTTAATCATTTTAGATTTTTGCTTGTCTACTTAGCATTCCTTTTAGGGTCTCAAGATATATGGAACAATAAATGCAGTTTAATGCTAAAGAAAAAGAAGACTCTAGGAGAAGATAAAGAACAATTTGAAAGAGTACATTTAAAAAATAGCAGATCTTATGGAAATAAAAGATACTGTTGATCAAATTAAAAATATACTAGAGACACACAACAGCAGATTTGAAGGGGCAGAAGAAAGAATAAGTGAACTAGAGAGCAGGGCAATTGAATGCAAATACACAAAAGAACAAATGGTGAAAAAAATCGAAAAATTTGAACTGGATCTCAGGGAAGCAATGGACAACATGAAGCGCACAAATATAAGAATTGTTGTCCCAGAAGGAGAAGAGTAAAGGGCTAGGAAGAGTATTTGAAGACATAGTTGGGGAAAACTTCCCAAATCTTCTAAAAGACTTGAATATACAAAATAAAGATGCCCACCAAACTTGAAATAGAATAAATACAAATAAACTCACTCTGAGGCATATACTAATTAGATTGTCAAATGCTGAAGAGAAGGAGAAGGTCCTGAAAACAGCAAGAGAGAAGTGATTCACCACATACAAGGGAAACCACATAAGACTAAGTACTTACTACTCAGAGGGCACCATGGAGGTGAGAAGGCAGTGGCGTGACATATTTAAGATTCTGAAAGAGAAAAATTTTCAGCCAAGAATTCTTTAGCCAGCAAAGCTCTCCTTAAGAGTTTAAAATTTTCACAGACAAACAAATGCCAAGAAATTTTTTTTAACAAGAGAACTTCCCTGCAAGAAACATTAAAGGGAGTTCTACTGGCTGAGAAAAAAAGACAGGATAGAGAGATCTGGAGAGGGCAGAGAACTAAAAAATATTAATAAGGGTAACTTAAAGGAAAAAAAATGAGGGGGCAGGGACAGATCTGACAACTAAAAACCAAAGGATAAGATGGCTGATTCAAAAACTGCCTTCACAGTAATAACATTGAATGTGAATGGATTAAACTACCCAGTCAAAAGATACAGATTGGCAGAATGGATTTAAAAGTATGAACCATCAATATGCTGAGACTCATCTTAGACCCAGTGACACAATGATTAAAAGTGTAAGGATGGGAAAAAATATTCCATGCAAGCTATAGGCAAAAGAAAGCAGGGGTAGCAATACTAATATCAGATAAACTAGACTTCAAATGCAAAGATGTCATAAGAGACAAAGAAGGGCACTGTATATTAATAAAAGGGACAATTTACCAAGAAGAAATAACAATCATAAATGTTTATACACCCAACCAAGTTGCTCCAAAGTACCTGAGATAAACATTGGCAAAACTGAAGGAAGCAATAGATGTTTCTACAATAATAATGGGAGACTTCAATACACCACTTTCTTCTCTATATAGAACACCTAGACAGATGACCAATAAGGAAGCTGAGAACCTAAACAATGTGATAAAGGAATTAGACTTAGTAGATATCTAGAGAGCATTACATCCCGAATTACCAGGATATACATTCTTCTCTAGTGCTTATGGAACACTCTCCAGGATAGATCATATGCTGGGGCACAAAACAAACTTCATTAAATTTAAAAAGATTGAAATTATTCAAAGCACATTCTCTGACCATAATGGAATGCAACTAGAAGTCACTAACCATGAAAGAACCAGAACATTCACAAATATAAGAGTTATTGCTGTCCCAGAAGGAGAATAGTAAAGTGAAGGGCTAGGGAGAGTATGGGTTACAATTAAATAATCAGTGTGTAAAAGAAGAAATTGCAAGAGAAATGGATAAATATCTAGAGATGAATGAAAATGAGAACACAAAATATCAAAACCAGTGGGATGAAATGCAGAATAGGATGGAAGAAGATGGCAGCATAGAGAGGAGTGGAATTTAATCCCTGCAGACCAACTAATAAACCATGAGGAACAACTAGTAAATGATCTGGAGTAACTGCTGGGGTTCAACTGTGAGTGTCCACACATCGTGCACCAACCTTGATTGGGAGGAATGCCTGAGACCGCAGTGAGGAATGTGTGAGTGGAAACTGCAGATGCAAGCTGGGAACCCCTTCCCCCCATGACAATACAGACTGAAAAGCCTCATTGTGATAGAGAGCAGCACTCTGAACAAGCGAATATATCTCAGGCAAGCTCCAGCTGAGTTTTAATTCGTGGACGTGGACTGCTCAATGCAAGCTGCAAATTCCCAACAAGAAGAAAGAGGCTTTTAAAGACGACTGACCTTGAAGAGCCAGGGGACTTCTCTATCTTAGGAGGGGGAGCCTAGAGGACCAGGGGTTAGCTCTGGCCAAAGGGGGAAACTGGGGCCTATGAACTGACTCTGAAAGGGGGATTTCTGTCCCTTTTTCTCTTTATCAACTTGAGCAGCTCACTGTAGAAAGCTTCAGCCATTTTCAGTTTGCAGCACTCTGCAATGGAGAAAACCTCAGCCGTTTTCAGTTCCCAGTGCTCTGACCCAGACAAGAGTGGAGATAGTGGAGTCAGAGAGACAAAGAACCTATTTAACTGCCAACGAAAATTCCCTAGGGAGTGTATCTTCCCTAAAAGGAAAGAGGTGGTGCCCAGCCCTACTACCCACCTTCCATTCAGAACAAGACCCCAGGGCCTGGGGGAAAACAATCAAACCAGAAACAACTTAAGCTGAGAATTAAAGGGGCCACACCTCCTTACACCAGTTGGGAGGAACAGGCTGTTGGGCACCACCTGCTGAGCAGGTTAGGAAAAGCACAGCACCTTGAGGTCTCACAGGGTGTGTCAATCTTCTAAGACACACCCTCAGGGAAACTTGGTGCTGAATATTTCCTCATTTTGGGACCTGAGCCCATTCTGGTCTGGGAAAACCTGACTGGGGTAAGCAAGGAAACCAGATGCCTAGATAACAGAAAATTACAACCTACACTAAGAAAAGCGAAGGTATGGCCCAGTCAAAGGAACAAACTTACACTTCAACTGAGATATAGGAATTGAAACAACTAGTACTATATCAATTCAAAAAGTTTAGGGAAGATATGACAAAAGAGATGAAACATATAATGAAAACACTGGGTGTACATAAGGTAGAAATTGAAAGTTCGAAAAAACAATTGGCAGAATCTGTGGAAATGAAAGGCACAACACGAGATGAAAGACACAATGGAGACATACAACAGCAGATCTCAAGACACAGGAGAAAACACTCAGGAACTGGAGAACAAGGCACCTGAAATCTTATACACAGAAGAACAGATGGGGAAAAGAATGGAAAAATACAAGCAACATCTCAGGGAATTGAATGACAACATGAGACGCTTGAATGTACATATCATGGGTGTCCCAGAGAGAGAAGAGAAGGGAAAAGGGGCAGAAACAATAATAGAAGAAATAATCAATGAAATTCCCCATCTCTTATGAAAGGCATAAAATTATAGATCCAAGAAGTGTAGCACACCCCAAACAGAATAGATATGGACAGGTCTCTGCCAAGACACTTAATAATCAGATTTTCAAACTCAAAGACAGAGAATCCTGAAAGCAGCGAGTGAAAAGTGATCCGTCGCATACAAAGGAAGCTTTATAAGACTATGCGCAGATTTCTCAGCAGAAACCATGGAGGCAAGAAGGAAGTGGCGTGATATATTCAAGATACTAAAAGAGAAAAACTGCCAACCAAGAATTCTATATCTGGCAAAACTGTCCTTCAAATATGAGGGAGAGTTTAAAATATTCTTTGACAAACAGACAATGACAGAGATTGTGAACAAGATACCTGCTCTATAGGGAATACTAAAGGGAGCACTACATACAGATAGGAAAAAAACAGGAGTGAGAGGTTTGGAAAATTGGGTTATGGTAGCACAGCAATGTAAGTATGCTGAACAAAGATGACTGTGAGTATGATTGAAAGAGGAAGGTTAGGAGCATGTGGGACACTAGAAGGAAAGAGGAAAGATAAAGACTGGGACTGTCTAACTCAGTGAAACCTAGAGTGCTCAACAATTGTGATAAAATGTACAAATATGTTTTTCATGAGGGAGAACAACTGAATGTCAACCTTGCAAGGTGTTAAAAATAGATATTGGGGGAAAATACAATCAATGCAAACTAGAGACTATAATTAACAGAAACGTTGTATTATGCTTCTTTTAATGTAACAAAGGCAATATACCAAAGCTTAAATGCATATAAGAGGAGGACATCAGGGAGGGGTATGGGACTCTTGGCATTGGTAATGTTATCTAACTCTTTATTCTACTTTAATGCTTTCTTTCCTTTTGTTGCTTCCCAGCTGTCATGTTGTTTTTTTTTTCTTTCTCTTTTGTCTTTTTCTTTTGTCTCTCTACCTTCTTTGACTCTTCCTCCTGCTTTGTGGAAGAAATGGAGATGTCTTTGTATAGAGAGTGGTGAAGGTGGTGAATACATAAATATGTGACTACAGTAAACAACCATCAGTTGTTTACTCAGGATGGAATGTATGGTGTGTGAACAAAGCTGTCTTAAAAGACATGGGTTGATGAAGAAACCTTGAGGGCACTACATTGAGTGAAATAAGTCAGATACATAAGGACAAATATTGCAGGGTCTCACTGATATGAACTAATTATAATATGTAAACCGATAGACACAAAGTGTAAGTTACCAGAATATAGAGTGAGGCTAAAGAATGGGGAGTGGTTGCTTATTACTAGCAGAACTTTCAACTAGGTTGAACTTAAATGTTTGGAAATGAACAGAAGTGACGGTAGCACTTTGTGAGAATAACTAACAGTGCTGAATGGTGCGTGAATGTGGTGGAAAGGGGAAGCTCAGAGTCACATATGTCACCAGAAGGAAAGTAGGAAGTTAAAAGATGGGAATATATGAAACTTTGAACCTTGTGGTGGGCAATGTCCATGATTAACTATACAAATATTAGAAATCTCTTTCATGAACCAGAACAAATGTATGATATTATAACTAGAAGTTAACAATAGAGGGTGTGTTGGGAAAAAAATAGACCTATTGCAAACTATATACCATAGTTAGTAGTGTTTTAATGTTCTTTCATCAACAGTAATAAATGTACTATACCAATTCTATGAGTCAACAATGGAGGGGAGGGTGGTTAGGGGTATGGGAGGATTTGAGTTTCCTTTTTTTGTCTTCATTTCTTTTCTGGAGTAATGAAAATATTCTAAAAATTGAAAAAAAAATTGTGATGGATGCACAGCTGTATGATGGTACTGGGGGCAATTGACTGTACACTTTAGATCTTTGGATAATTGTATGGTATGTGAACAATGTCAATTAAAAAAAAAAGTAAACACAGAATATATGTTATGCCTCTCAATAAGGAAATAACTGAAATTGTGGAACTGTGACCCATAACATTCTTTGAATTTTGCTCTCTAACTACTTGTTAAATAATACTTTGAAAGTTATCACTTTTCTGTTTTTGTGTTATATTTCACAATAAAAAAAAAAACCTATGGGATGTAGTGAAGGCAGTGCTGAGGGGGGAATTTATAGCTCTAAATGCATATATTAAAAAGGACGAAACAGCTAGAATCAAAGACCTAAGGGAACAACTGAAGAAGCTAGAGAATGATCAGCAAACTAATCCTAAAGCAAGTGGAAGAACAGAAATAAGGATTAAAGTAGAAATAAATGATATGGAGAACAAAAAACAGTAGAGAATAAGTAAAAGCAAAAGTTGGTTCTTTGAGAAGGCAAACCCTTAGCTAGACTGACAAAGTTCAAAAAAGAAGATCCAAACAGACAAAATCATAAATGAGAGGAAGGACATTACTGTGTATCTAGAAGAAATTTTAAAAAATCATAAGAGGATACTATGAACAACTGTATGCCAACAAACTGGACAATTTAGAGTAAAAGGATAATTTCCTGGAAACACATGAACAGCCTAGACTGACCTGAGAAGAAATAGAAGACTTCAACAAAGCAATCAGAAGTAAAGAGATCCAATAAGTCATCAATAAGCTTCCTACAAATAAAAGCCCAGGGCTAGATGGTTTCACAGGGGAATTTTACCAAACTTTCCTAAAATAACTGACACCATGCCTGCTCAATCTCTTTCAAAAAATTGAAGAAAAAGGAGCACTAACTCATTTTGCAAAGCTAACATCACTCTAATTCCAAAACCCAGGTAAAGATACTACAAGAAAGAAAAACTACAGGCCAATCACCCTAATGAATATAAGTGCAAAACATCTCAACAAAATACTTGTAAATGGAATCCAAAGATACATGTAAAAAATCATACATCATGACCAAGTACACTTCATTCCAGGCATGCAAGGATGGTTCAACCCAAGAAAACCGATCAATGTAATATAACACTTTAACAAACTGAAAGGGAAAAATCATATGATCCTCTCAATAGGTGCTGAAAAAACATTCAACTTTTGATAAAATCACTTCAAAAGGTAGGAATTGAAGGAAACTTCTTCAATATGATAAAGGGCATATATGAAAAACCCACAGTGGGCATAGTACTCAATGGTGAGCTGTAACCCATAACATTCTTTGAAATTTGCTCTATAGCTACACGTTAAATTGTACTTTGAAAGTTATCACCTTTCTGTATATATGTTGTATATCACAATAAGGAAATAATTTTTGATACTGTGGAAGTATAACCCATAACACTCTTTGAAATTGCCTATGTAACTACTTGTTAAACCGTACTTTGAAAGTTATCATTGTTCTGTATACATATTATATTTCACAAAAAAATTTTTTTTAAAAAGAAATATACATAATTGAGTGAGGGCAAGACAATAAAAAGACTGAGGGAGATGAAATATTTATTTTTCTATTTCTAAAAATTTTCTATGGAGGACATAAACAGAAGATTCAGGAATCACAAAAAGTCCCAAATATCATAAAATGAAATCTCCACCCTAGACACATTTTATTGTAAGAACAGAACACCTGGGTCAAAGATCAGTTCTTGAAAGCAGCCAGGGGACAAATTAGATAACCATCAAAGAAAGAACTGGTAAATTCAACTAAAAAAAAAGTAAGAATTTCTTTTAACTAAGAGAGACAGTAAAAAAAGAGAAGTGACAGACAAGAATTGGGTGGATTCATTTCATATGTGTGGAACACAAATAGCTGGTAAACAAGTGAAAAGCCGGCCTCATTAATAATCAAGGAAATGACAATTAGAATCACAAACAGTCCACTTGCCGTTTCGCCCAACCGGATTGGCAAAGTTTTAAAAGATCAGACAGTGGGAAATATTGGCAAAGATGTGAATTAATGAGAACTCTTTTACACTGATGATGGAAGTGTAAATGGATGAAATTTCTTTGGAAAACCATCTGGTAATACCTCGTTACAATAAAAAGGACCACACTCTCTGACCTAGCACGTGGACACTAGCATCTACCCCAGTTCACAAGTGACCAGGTGAAATGTACAACTATGTTCATATTTATAGGAGAAGCACCAACCCCCCTCTCTGATGTTTTTCAACAAAATAAAAATTGAATAAATTATGGTATCTTCTTTTAAAGGGCATCTAGTGATTGAACTACTTACCTGCCTTAAAAATGGATAAATCTCATCAACACAATTTTGAGAAACAGCCAGGCATAGGAAAAGTACATGATTTCATTTTCTAAAGTTAAATTATATAAAAAACAAAACAATTACTTGTTTAAGGATATCAAGGGGATGAGAAATACAAAATTGAAGGTAGTGGTTACTCCTTAGGCCCAGGAAGGGATTTAGGAGACACATAGGGCTCTTGAGAAGTATTGATGATATTTTGTTTCTTAACTTGGAAACTGGATGTAAGGGTGATCATTTAATTCTTCTTTATATCTTGTGTACATGCTGTATTTATTCCGGTACACGTATGACATCTTTGATAATTTCATTTGAGAGGCAAGTAAAATAGGCAACCCTCAGGAATTTGTTTGAAATAGAGTTGAAATTTAATCATCTGGTTCCACTAATTTAAAATGTGTCATAATTCAGCCTTTTTTAGCCTTTATGAAGAAATTATATAGCTTAGGAAATTCAAGAATAAACACAATTTTAATGAACATGAAATTTAATTAAAGAAACAAATTATGTTTAAGAAGACTTTATATCTTTGCAAAATGGTTAACAATAATAATATAAAATGTTTTTTTAAAAGGAAAAAAAACTTAATCTGAAAAACCGGTATATTTTATGATTAACAATTCAGACAGATATTATTTATGAGCAATCAGTAAAAATAAAATTAGTTACTAGTGCCAGAAGCCTGTTGAGTAGTTAGAAAAACATAATGTATTTAATCTTGGTTACTGCTTCTCCTAGTTCTGAATGAAATTAGGGAGATAGAAACCACACATTATTTTAATAGGCAGAATTTAACATAGGGAATTAGGTTAACACATATTGGAGGATTAAAAAAGCAAAAAGGGAATTTTGAGGTAAATGTAGGAAGCAGCTACCACCCCTATCAAGAACATCTAAACTGTTTTCTAAAAGTTGCAATCTCAGAGAAACTAGTGCCTTTTCTAATTAATAAAAGTAAACAAGAGAGCTGCTGGCAGGCAAGATGGCGGCATAGAGAGGAGTGGAAGCTAAGCAGTCCCCCTGAAACAACTACAAAAAACCAGAAACAACTAGTAAATAATCCAGAATAACTGCGGGGGGACAAACGAGACCATCCACTCATCATACACCAACCTGAATTGGGAGGAATGCCCGAGAACACAGCATAAAATCTGTAAGTAAAACCTGTGGAACCAAGTCGTGAGACCCCCTCCCCCATAGCCTGAGCTGCGGAGCCTCGTGGTGCCAGAGAGAAGCTCTCGCCCAGCAAGCGAATACAGCTCAGCTGAGCTCCAACTGGGGTTTTAAGTAGCGAGTGTGAACTGCTCACTACAGGTACGCAGCCCCAAAAAACAGACGGAGGCTTTGGGTGACGACTGACCTGGGAGAGCCGGAGGGTCGCCTTGACTGGGTCTGAAGGGGACTATCTGTTTCTTTTTCGGCTCAGTGGAGAAAGCCCCAGTCATTTTAAGTTTCCAGGGCTGTGACTCGGGGAAGGGCGGAGACACCACAAGCAGAGAGGGAGACCATTGAAATGCTAATGACCTCCACCTGGGGGGCTCTGTCTTCTCTAGGAGGAAAGGGGTGGGGCCCTTTCCATTCAGAACCAGACCCCAGAGCCTGGGGGAACACGGCCATACCTCCTCACACCGGTCAAGAATTATAGGCTAACAGGCGTCACCTGCTGGGCAGAAAAGCACAGTGACCCAAGGCATCAAAGGGTGGAGCAATTTTCTAAGACACACCCGCAGGGAAACCAGATACTGAATATTTCTTCCCTCTGTTCTGGTCTGGGAAAACCTGATTTGGATAAACAAGGAAACCATGACTAGACAACAGAAAATTACAACCTACACTAAGAAAAACAAAGTTATGGCCCAGTCAAAGGAACAAACGTACACTTCAACTGAGATACAGGAATTTAAACAACTAATGCTAAATCAATTCAAAAAGTTTAGAGAAGATATTGCAAAAGAGATAGAGGCTGTAAAGGAAGCACTGGACCTGTATACGGCAGAAATCAAAAGTTCAAAAAACCTACTGGTAGAATCTATGGAAATGAAAGGCACAACACAAGAGATGAAAGACACAATGGAAACATACAACAACAGATCTCAAGAGGCAGAAGAAAACACTCAGGAACTGGAGAACAAAACACCTGAAAGCCTACACACAAAGGAGCAGATGGAGAAAAGAATGAAAAAATATGAGCAATGTCTCCGGGAACTCAAGGGTGAAACAAAGTACAATAATGTACGTATCATTGGTGTCCCAGAAGGAGAAGAGAGGGGAAAGGGGGCAGAAGCAATAATAGAGGAAATAATTCATGAAAATTTCCCATCTCTTAAGAAAGACATAAAATTACAGATCCAAGAAGCGCAGCGTACTCCAAACAGAAGAGATATGAATAGGCCTATGCCAAGACACTTAATAATCAGATTATCAAATGTCAAAGACAAAGAGAGAATCCTGAAAGCAGCAAGAGAAAAGCAATCCATTACATACAAAGGTAGCTTAATAAGACTATGTGCGGATCTCTCAGTAGAAACCATGGAGGCAAGAAGGAAGTGGTGTGATATGTTTAAGATACTGAAAGAGAAAAACCACCAACCAAGAATCCTGTATCCAGCAAAGCTGTCCTTCAAATATGAGGGAGAGCTCAAAATATTTTCTGACAAACAGACAATGAGAGACTTTGTGAACAAGATACCTGCCCTACAGGAAATACTAAAGGGAGCACTACAGGGTGATAGAAGACAGGAGTGTGTGGTTTGGAACACAATTTTGGGAGATGGTAGCACAACAATGTAAGTACACTGAACAAAGGTAACTATGAATACGGTTGAGAGAGGAAGATGGGGAGCACGTGAGACACCACAGGAAAGGAGGAAAGATAATGACTGGGACTGTGTAACTTGGTGAAATCTAGAGTATTCAACAATTGTGATAAAATGTACAAATATGTTCTTTTACGAGGGAGAACAAGCAAATGTCAACCTTGCAAGGTGTTAAAAATGGGGAGGCATTGGGGGAGGGGTGCAATCAGCATAAACTAGAGACTGTAACTAATAGAATCATTGTATTATGCTTCCTTTAATGTAACAAAGGTGATATACCAAGGTGAATGCAGATAAGGGGGGGGGATAGGAGAGGCATGTTAGACACTTGACATTGGTGGTATTGTCTGATTCTTTGTGGTGGGTAATGTCCATGATCAACTGTACAAATACTAGAAATCACTTCATGAACCAGAACAAATGTATGACAATACAATTAGAAGTTAATAATAGAGGGGCATATAGGAAAGAACTATATACCTATTACAAACTATATACTACAGTTAGTAGTATTTCAACATTTTTTCATAAACAGTAACAAACGTACTATATCAATACTAGGAGTCAACAATTGAGGGGGGTTGGTTAGGGATAGGGGAGGATTAGAGTTTCCTTTTCTTTTTTTCTTTTTTCATCTTTCACTTTATTTCTTGTCCGGAGTAATGAAAAGTTTCTAAAAATTGAACAAAAATTAAGTGTGATGGATGCACAGCTGTATGAGGGTACCCAGGGGCAAGTGATTGTACACTTTGGATCTTTGGATAATTGTATGGTATCTGAACAATCTCAATAAAAATGAAAAAAAAAAAAAAAAGTAAACAAGAATAACAACATTTATTGAGACACTAGCATAAACTCTGTGCATCTCACATACGTTTCTCTCTTGCATCGAGCCTACTCTGCATAAGGTTGCTATCTTTATGTTGCAAATGAGAAAATGAGTTAGTGAAATGCAGGAACTTTTATCCAAGGTCTTTCAGGTAATGGAAGGTAGAGGTGCAGTTCAAATCAATTTCTATCTCTTTCCAAGGCCGGTTTATTAACTATTGTGGTATGCTGCTTCTCTGTTGGATCTTATAAAAATACCTTCAATTTCTTCATCTCAGTTAATGGAATATTAAATGATATTAAATGAATATTAAGCAATCCATGAGACTCCTAGGTAAATTTGGACAATTTCCATATAATTTCCCTCTTAACTGAATGGGGTATGTTAGAGGTTATTACAACTGTGTTGATAAATTGCTTTTGAATTCCCAGAATAGCTTTAAATGTTTAAGTCAGAGTTACCATTCTTTTTCTTTTGAGAACTATTTAGTAGACTTTGAAGCTTCCCCAAATTTAAAACCCATAAATCCTCTAAATCCTTGACTTCATTTCTCTCTGACATTTATCATTCTTTTGAGTGAGACTAGATGGTGCCTCCTTAAGCATTTCAGTAACTCACTTTACATTTCAAATGCTTTATAATTTTCTTATAATTTCTTTTTTTTAAATTAAAAAAAAATTTTTTTTATTGAGATTGTTCAGATACCATACAACTATCCAAAGAGTACAATCAATTGCCCACGGCACCACCATACAGCTGTGCATCCATTAACACAATTAATTTTTTTTTCAATTTTTAGAACATTTTCACTACTCCAGAAAAGAAATAAAGACAAAAAAAGGAAACTCAGATCCTCCCATATCATAACCGTGCCCCCCTCCATTATTGATTCATAGTTTTGGTATAGTACATTTGTTACTGTTGATGAAAGAATGTTAAAATACTACTAACTGTAGTATATAGTTTGCAATAGGCATATATTTTTCCCTATATGCCTGTCTGTTATTAACTTCTAGTTATAGTGACATACATTTGTTCTAGTTCATGGGAGAGATTTCTAATATTTGTATAGTTACTCACGGATATTGTCCACCACAAGATTCACTGTTTTATACATTCCCATCTTTTAACCTCCAACTTTCCTTCTGGTGACATGTGTGACTCTGAGCTTACCATTTCCACCACCTTCACACACTATTCAGCACTGTTAGTTATTCTCACAACGTGCTACCATCACCTCTGTCCATTTCCAAACATTTAAGTTCACCCTAGTTGAACATTCTGCTCATAATAAGCAACTGCTTCCCATTCTTTAGCCTCATTTCTATATCCTGGTAACTTATATTTCACGTCTAGGAGTTTACATATTATAATTAGTTCATGTCAGTGAGACCCTGCAATATTTGTCCTTATGTGTCTGACTTGTTTCCTCAATATAGTGCCCTCAGGGTTTCTTCATCAACCCATTTCTTTTAAGATGGTTTTGTTCACACACCGTACATTCTGTCATAAGTAAACAATCTTTGGTTCCCCATATAGTCATGTATTTATGTATTGAGCACCATTGCCGCTCTCTATGTAAGGACATCTCCATTTCTTCCATAAAGATGAAGGAAGAGTCAAAGAAGGCAGAGAGGCAATAGAAAAAGAGAAAGAGAGAAAAACAAACAAACAAAAAAGCCAAAACTTGATAGCTAGGAAGTGACAAAAGGAAAGATAGCATTAACCTAAAGTAGAATAAAAAGTCAGACAACATCACCAATGCCAGGAGTCACATACTCTTCCCCTATTCCCCACCCCCCCCATAGGCATTTAGCTTTGGTATATTGCCTTTGTTACATTAAAGGAAGCATAATACAAGGTTTCTGTTAATTATAGCCTCTAGTTTGCATTGATTGTATTTTCCCCCCAATCCCACCCTATTTTTAACACCTTGCAATGTTGACATTCATTTGTTCTACCTCATGTAAAAACATATTTGTACCTTTTATTACAATCATTGAGCACCCTAGGTTTCCCTGAGTTACACAGTCCCAGTCTTTATCATTTGTTTTTTGTTCTGATGTCACACATGGTCCCAGCCTTCCTCTTTCAACCATATACACAGTCATCTTTGTTCAGTTTACTTACATTGCTGTGCTACCATCTCCCAAAATTGTTTTCCAAACATCACACTCCTGTCTTTTTCTTTCTGTCTGCAGTGCTTCCTTTAGTGTTTCCTGTAGAGCAGGTATCTTGTTCACAAACTCTCTCATTGTCTGTCAGAGAATATTTTAAACTCTCCCTCATATCTGAAGGATAGTTTTGCTGGATATAGGATTCTTGGTTGGTGGTTTTTCTCTTTCAGTATCTTAAATATATCACCCCACTTCCTTCTTGCCTCCACGGTTTCTATTGAGAAATCTGCACATAGTCTTAACAAGCTTCCTTTGTATGTGATAGATCGCTTTTCTCTTGCTGCTTTCAGGATTCTCTCTTTATCTTTGATGTTTGATAATCTGATTATTAAGTATCTTGGTGTAGGCCTATTCAGATCTGTTCTGTTTGGGGTATGCTGCGCTTCTTGGATCTGAAATTTTATGTCTTTCATAAGAGATGGGAAATTTTCATTGATTATTTCCTCTATTATTGTTTCTGCCCCTTCTCCCTTCTCTTCTCCCTCTGGGACATTCATGATATGTACATTCAAGCGTTTCATATTGTCATTCAATTCCCTGAGATGTTGCTCATATTTTTCCATTCTTTTCCCCATCTGTTCTTCTGTGTGTAGGCTTTCAGGTGCCTTATTCTCCAATTCCTGAGTGTTTTCTTCTGCCTCTTGAGATCTGCTGTTGTATGTTTCCATTGTGTCTCTCATCTCTTGTGTTGTGCCTTTCATTTCCATAGATTCTGCCAGTTGGTTTTTCGAACTTTCAATTTCTATCTATTAACGTCCAGTGTTTTCATTATATGGTTCAGCTCTTTCACCATATCTAAACTTTTTGAATTGACTTATTATTAGTTGTTTCAATTCCTATATCTCAGTTGAAGTATAAGTTTGTTCCTTTGACTGGGCCACAACTTCATTTTGCTTAGTTAGGTTGTAGTTTTCTCTTGTTTAGGCATGGTTTCCTTGGTTATCCCAATCAGGTTTTCCCAGACCAGAATGGGCCCAGGTCACAGAAGGAAGAAATATTTAGTATCCAGTTTCCCAGAAGGTGTGTCTTAGAAAATTGGTACACCCTGTGATGCCTCAGGTCACTGTGCTTTTCTGCCCAGCAGGTGGCACCTGTCAGCCTGTAATTCTAGACTGATGTAAGGAGGTGTGGCCTGTGGCTGTTTTCCCCAGGCTCTGGGGTCTGGTTCTGAATGGAAGGCAGGTAGTAGAGCTGGGCCCCACCCCTTTCCTCTTAGAGAAGATGGACCCTCTAGGGGGAGGTCATTCACATTTCAATGGTATCTCTCTGCCTCTGATCTATCCACCCTTGTCTGGATCAGAGCACTGGGAACTGAAAATGGCTGAGGCTTTCTCCACTGAACTGAAAAAAGAACAGAAAGTCCCCTTCAGGGCTAGTCTGCGGCGACCCTCTGGCTCTTCAAGGTCAGTCATCACCCAAAGCCTCTGTCTGCTTGTTGGGGATTTGTAGCTCTTAGTGAGCAGTCCACACTCTCTAATTAAAAGCCCAATTGGAGCTCAGCTGAGCTATATTTGCTTGCTGGGAGAGAGCTTCTCTCTGGTACCACAGTGCTTTGCAGCTCAGGCTGTGGCGGGGAGGGATCTCCTGGCTTGGAGCCGCAGTTTTTTACTTACATATTTTATGCTGTGATCTTGGGCATTCCTCCCAATTCAGGTTGGTGTATGATGAGTGAACGGTCATGTTTGTCTCCCCACAGTTACTCTGCATTGTTTACTAGTTGTTTCTGTTTTTTTTTTAGTTGTTCCAGGGGGACTACTTAGCTTCCACTCCTCTCTATGCTGCCATCTTTATGATTACTTTTAATACTCTTTCCTCACCATGTATATATGTTCTTTTTCCTTCTTTTATGTGGTTCTTTCCATACCTCCTGCCTTCTCTCATGCTGTAAATTTAGAAAACCCAAACCTATAAGACCTTTGAGTCCCACCACTTTACTTTGTTTTAAATGTACCTTTTATTAATTCTGTGAACCTATCAGCCCAAAGAAGTTAAGCAGCAAACTAGAAAATATTTTAATCTGGAGGGGGTCTGTATTGAATTTTGACTTATTAAACTCTAGACAAACCGTTGCTTTATCTCTTAAAAACACACACACAAGACTTTTGCTTCTTGAAAAAAATATGCTTTACCACTGAGTACTTTTAAATAAGTTAGTTTCATACTACAATGGAGCCCGCCACCAAGACAACTTTCCTGAAGCAAACAGCCCCAGTGGCATCTGTTTCAGTTGACAGATGTCATTCATTGCAGCCTGATTGCATGGTGCATTTCCAAAACACCCTTTATGTAGATAGAATACCTGCTGTGTCAGTTACTCCTTACAGTTCCAACATCAATGCATGTCATACTGGAATCTGAAGATTTTGGCAACCTGCAGTGACTGTTCTACTCCACAGACTCTGAAGGGGCCTCTGAGATTTGGGTACCTTTCCTTGCTCAGTCACAGATGTCAGCAGTTACACTTTAAGTCTCCATTTAGTGACATTTTTGGGGGTGGCAAGATTCTGCATAAGCTTATCACTCCCTTGATAAACATTATCATGTAGTCCTACAGATATGATTTGACATTTCTTAGAAAATGTCGGAGGATAAGTTCATATATGCAATGTATTAGCGTGCATTGTACAATATTTTAGTTTTATATTCAAGGTAAGACCTTAAAAAAACCTTTATATAATTTTATTCTTAGAATTTAAACTTTATTCTTTGAATTTAAGTTATTTGTACAGATCCTAAATGTTTGAGCAACTTGTTAATTATTCAGAATATTATGGTTTACAATGAACATATTTGAAGAATCCTAGAACTGTATGTAAAATATTATGAGCAAGTTAATTTTTGGTTAGGGTACTTTTATTATTTGATTATAAAATGCTGCATCTATCTTCTTAAATATGGCTTAGGATAATGAGTAATAATCTTCTTAGTACTGTCTTAGAAAAGTTGAATATTTTTACTGTTGCAGGAGAGTGGAGCTTTTAAGTAATCTTTAAAAATCTGGTTGGTGTTGTTACTAATGCATTTACTGTCACCCTGAAGCAACAAGGAAATCATCAGGGAAAGAGGTACTTGCATATGCAGCTGGACAGCCCACAGACTCTTAAATTAAAACTAAGCTTTACAGGATAGGTGAGGCATGCTGGATTGTCCTTAACACTCCAAACTAGGAAGTGGACAGGAGCCCCTGACCCTGAGCTCCTTTTTTTATAAGTCTTAGAAGTCCACGTATGATAAATTGGGAAACCCTGCCATTCTTTTGTTGTTGTTGTTGTTCCTATTTGTTAATTTAATTTGGGTGATTTTTTTTCTTGGTTCATGCTGTATCTCTGCCCTAATATTCTTCCCTTTACCTGTTAAAAGTCCTTTTAAAACTTGAGCTTTAGCTCAGGTGTCACCATTTCAAGGAAGCCCTCCCTGACACATTTCTTTCTTTGGGCTGTGTCCCATTGTATCCCATGTATCTATTTTATTGTTAAAATCATTATCATGAATTGTGTATATATCTTTCTTTTCCTACCTTAGGGAAATTTTTGCATGTGATTATAGCACAACCTTCAGCTCTGGTCTGGACAATCACAGGATAATCATGAAAGTAGAGAGTACCTGCAGCACTTAGACAACCACATCTCATCAAAACTATACATGATGGACCATTATATGTTAAATTAATTCTCTTTAAGGGTAAAGTGAGTTTGCATAAAAAGCATTTGTTGTTTTTTTCAACATGACAAACATGACAAATAAAACTTGAGTCCTTTTTAACTGTCTTACTTAGTCTCTTCCCCCCATCCCTTTGCAATGAATTTGGTGTATAAACTTGTAATATATATTTTTTGATCATTCTCCATATCTCGCAAGCATGCCCACACACACACACACACACACACACACACACACACACACACACACATACATATACATGCACATATATTCATGTCATAAAGTATAGTTTTGAATCTGTGTTTTTAATTGTTTTTATTAATTCAATCATTCTACCATCCTGCAATTTGTGTTACTCATCAATGTTTTTTAGTTCTAACCCTATACGTAGAAAATCTATTTAGTTTTGTTTTTGTTTATGTAGTATTCTATTGTGTTTATATTACCATTTACCCATTTTCCTTTTGATCAGTGTTTAAATTCTTAGTTTTTGTACTAAAAATAGTGGTGCCATGAAAATCCATGAACATCACTTTTTGAACACATTTGAGTATTTCCCTTATGTCCATCGAGAAGTTGCAAACTAAGCTGCATGGCAACAAAGATGTTTACTTGGGGTCTTAGAATTGCAATTCGGGGAGCATGGATTCAGGTAGTAACCCAAATAGTGTTCTGTCTTGGCACCTCCAGGCAAGGGTTTTTGTAGGAAAAGAAAAAGATTACATAAGTTGTTTGTGATTGGTGGATATTCGGGTTCTCCAAATGTCCTTCAGGTTAGATAGTTTACTGAGTTCCTTATCTTGTGGTTTGTTCTAGTGTCTGGATGTCCTTAGGGTTTTGAAGAACATTGTTTCTTTTGGCTTTGATACTTCAGCAGTTTGTGATATTGGACTGAGATTTGCATAAGAATAACCTCCAGAATGACCCCTGGAATCCATTTTAAATCTCTTAGCCACAGTAACACTATTTTGTTTTAATTCTTTTTGCAATACCTAGAAGTAGAATAGCTGCACTATAAGGTACACAGCTTCAGTCTTAATGAGTAACAAATTGCCCTCCAAAATGGCTGAATCGATTTATACTTTCAACAGCAGTATTTTTACACATGGTCGTACACACTTGCATATTGTTTCATGTCTGCCAGTCAGATAGGTAAAAATGAATTCCATTCTTTTTTTAATGTTACCTGCGTTACGGGTAACATTAAATATTTTCCTGTGTTCATTTACCTTTTACATATCTTCTGCAACTTGCCTTTTTCTTATTAATTTGTTAAACTTGTTATATATTTTGAGTAATTATCTTTTGTGTATTATATACAGCTGCTTATAAGTTCTTCAAGTCTTAGCTTTTTTTTTTTTCAGTGCTTTTTCTGTCTTCTTTTAAAAGACTTGACCCATCTTGAGGTTATACTTTCCTTACTCTATTCTTTAGAAATATGTGGACTCCTTAAAAGACACATAGTGGTGGTTTTAAAGCAAAATGAAAGTGTATTTCTAAAATATGGTCATGATTTAAATAATGCAAGCGCCATTCCTATTGGCCAATCAGAGCTTCTTTATGTTTTCATCATTTATTTAGGTAACCCAGTTATCTCAGTTATGTCCTCCAGTGATTAGTAGAAAGTATTGAATGCTGACTTTCTGAATATGTCTTCCTCATCTATGCCAGCCTTTTGGTGCATCTTCCTATATTTCAGAGGCTGGAATGCCCAAAACAATATTTCCCAGACTCCCTTGGAGTTTTGGTTCTACATGTGATTGTAGCTCTTGCCAGTACATTTACTCATGAGAAGTGGTGAGACGGACACCATTTTTTGCTGCTTCTGTGTTGTTCTGCTGGCAAGAGAAGTTGGGGTTTTCTGAGGCAATGTTCCAGTGCCCATGCAGAGCACTGACACAATTGTCTATTTGATGGTGAGGAGTTAGCAGGTGAGGTTTGACTCTAAAGCCAACACTTGATTCTGTGTGCCCACTGCATGGCATAGGTGGTATTTTCTTGCAAACAAAAGTCCCTGTGTGGCCTCTTTGACCACCTTCCTGATTATAGTGTAGGTAGCAGCTTCTTGGCAGGACAGTTCTGTGGTTTTGTTCTGGGAACAATCCCTCAAGACCAAGTGTAGCGACCAATCTTCCTGCCCCTTTAACAATTTTGTAAGCAGTTCATTGTCTGCACTGACCCTCTATGTTCTTTGAGTAGCTCGAGTGATTTCTGTTTCCTGAAAATGAACCCAATATGATATACAAACCTGGCTTACGTGGGAAACAATTTGGTTTCCGGAGAGTGGATTTTCTGATCTGATCAGTCTTGTTCTACTTTGTATCTGTTATGTGGCTTCCTTCAAACTTGCTGAGGCAGGTTTGTTGATGCCAGTGAAGCCTTCGGGAAGCTAACAGAGACTCTAAACTGTGATTAACATTGATTCAACTTGAAGACTTGCATAAGTTACAGCTGGAATATTCCAATTCCCTAAAAAATGAAAAAATAAAAAACAGACTCTTCGTGATCATGGTTCATTTCAGAGAGTGGCACGTGAAGTTCTTGCTTTAATCAGACAGTGATAAAATGGCATTTGCTATATCCTATAACATGCCAATCTATGGATGCCATTGATGTGTTGGAACCCATTTCTCAGTGGGAATATCTGAGAGAACTTTGTTCGTCCTTTTCTCTAGCTGGATTTTCCTTTGTATTTGGAAGTCTAACTCATGGTTTTCAATATTAGCTCTTTAACATAACACAAAATCTTTTTGGATCAGAAAGGTCTTTATATTAAACAAAAACTGATTGGAATTACTAAGTTATGCCAACAGCCTCCTAACAAATGTTTTTAAGTATTTGGATTTGTTTGTAATGCACGTTTTCCAGGGACTTTATCTTTGTTCTGTTTTTAATAATGTTTCTAAATGGTCCTTCAAGTTTTGTAAGATTGTAGTGCTTGGTTTTTTTTTTTGTTTGTTTGTTTGTTTTAATTTACATAGTTACATACTAAACTCTAAGAAGATAAGTAATAGCCAGGATGATATGTTATGTACCATGAGTTAAGAGAAAAGAATGGGGCCCAATCTTCCAAAGAAATTTCCCAATTCCTTATATGTTATCTTAGCACATTGAACAAATTCGTATGTAGTATTGATTAAGAATATATAAACTCTAGAACTTGGACCAAGGACATTTTAAAAATTCAGTATGAATAAATTTAAATTATGAAATATTTAAAAAGATGAAAAATTTTGGCACACTTTAGAAGACTTTGTAATGGTCAGCCTCTGATCTAACTGCTTTTCTACCTGACAGAAATCCTCCATTAAGGTACAAGACCCTTTAGATTAACTTTTGCAAGTTCCTGGTGTTAGGCTGTTCTTATAGCATGCTAGACCTCCAGACCCTGTAGAGAAGCATGAAGAAAAAGATGGTTATCACATCCTTTTTTCTAATAAAAAAGTAGGAAATGAAACAATTGTTACTGTCTTAGTTTGCCAAGATTTCTATAACAAATACAACAGACTTGTTGCTTTAAACAACCAGAATTATTGTCTCAGATATTTGGGGACTAGAAGTCCAAAATCAAGGTGTCAGCAGTATCACGTTTTCTCTGCAGTCTGGCGTTCCAGTAGTGGTTTGCTGGCAATTCATAACTCAATCTCTGCCTCCATGTCTCCTCTCTTCTACTGACTCCCTGTGTCTAAATTTTCTCTGCTTCTCAGGACTCTAGTCATACTGCATTAAGGCCCATACTGATTCATTTTGGCCTTAAAAGCCTCTGATGGTGGAGACTAGAGGAAAGCAGGTGATGTGGAAGTGATTAGGAAGTGCTTAATAGGGGCAGTTACGACTGAGATAAGTCATCAGGTATTAGTGGAAATTAATAAGTTAAAAGATGTGGGTAGGGAGAGAAGCGTTTTAAGCAAAGGAGACAAGAGAAGCAAGAGAGCTTGCATTGATTCAGCAAAAAATGTTACTGGGGAGGGTAAGGGGGAAAGAGAGATGATTTGTGGGTAGAGTACTGTGGAAAGTAATATATTTTGTATTATAGGTTTTGAAATTTTTCCTATATTCAGGGTGTGGCTGTGTGGGCAGAGGTCAGCAGACAATTTTAAGTAATTAGTCAGGTGTCTTTGAATGTCTTTTAAAGCTCAGAGGAAGGGCAGGCATGGATCTCTGGAAGATTGGATGTAGGAAACTCAAATAAGAGGTTTTTAAAGTAGCCCCCATGAGAACTTTAAGGCTATGTTGTATCAGAATAGAGAAAAAATGGAGAATAGAGTTTGTTTAGTACATTAAATCAACAGGATATTGGGATAAGGATAAGGGAGTGAAGAACTCTCTTGTTTTGGCTTGAGTTATTTAGGGTGGATGGTGGTACCACTATGGGAGGGAGAGTAAGGGAGGTAGCAAGTTTAGAGAAGGTTGTGATGAGTTCTGTATTAAATATGCTGAGTGTTTGATGTCTCTGGAATTTTAATCTATGAGTCTGGACTATGAGGTAACTTGGCTAGAGATGTAGATTGGACAGTCACCGGCAGTCAGTTAGCAAGATTGCTCAGGCAGAGAGTGAAGCTTATAGGGGCAGATGAGCAGAGAGAACCCAAGATGTACATAAAATGGTCTTATATTTTACTAAGCCTAATTGTCTTTTGTGTTTGATGGGGAGAATGTGTGCTCACAATACTGTTCTGTATTCTCCTGCTTAGGCAAGCTAATGTCCTGAAGGAAGACAAATGGGGAAAAAAATTGTTTTATAAGAGAAATAAAAGATCTTAAGAAGTAAAATTACAAAGGGTCCTTGGAGAATTGACAACCTTGCTTTAGGAACTGCAGTGAGATTATGTTTTCTTGAGCCAGTTATGTATTTGTCCTAAGTGTTGTCTTTTAAATACTTTTCAAGTTTGAATTATGTTCTTCTGGGCTCACATTTCTTGCTGCCACCACAATGCCAGAGATTTATTTAGGATTTTTCTTAGAAATACTTCTTAATGAACCCAGAGTTGAATCTATGCTTAGGACATTTTTGACACCACAGCTTATCGTAGAGAGAATACAAACTGCGAAATCAGATCAGGATTTCAATTACGGATATGCTACTTATTATCTGTAGACCCTTGAGCAAATTAGCACCCCCTCTGAGCTTTAATTTTTTCAGCTGTAAAATGAATGTAATAATATCTATTTACTATCTTATTCTAAAGATTAAGTAAATAGTAGGTAAAAGGCATCTGGCATGATGCTCCATAATTATTGGTGCTATACTAATATTATCACCACTATTCTTCCTTATTTTTCAGAAATTTTGACTTTAATTGGGAATAAACTTGCATGAGAAATCAGTCGATGATGGTGATGATGATGATGATGATGATAAGAATGAGAAATACTGATATAGTGCTTACCATGCAGCAGGCACTGTTCTAACACTTTATTAACTGATTTGATCCTTATAATAGCACTGAGGTAGGCTCTTTCTACAGATGAAGAGCCTGAATTGCAGAGGTTAAGTAACTTGACCAAGGCTACAATTCTTAAGATCCTTAAGAATTTCCTTTTATGGTTCCCCAAAATGAAGCCTTGGTCTCAGGTTCCTTTTGTCAGTATTCAGATGTTTCCAAAATATATGTAGAACATATGACAGTTAGTGTGGTTACTGAATTTTCTTACTGTTAGTATGTTTATAAAAATTGCTTTAATGCCCCATTCACACTGTGATGTTCTAAACAATATCTCTCTTTAATTTCAGCCTGTGAGGTTGAAGCGGGGAAAGTGTACCAGGTATCCTCAAAAGAGCACATCCAACCTTTCAAAGAAAATATGGAACAGTTTATTATTCAAGGTAAATTCCAAAAAGAGGTATTGTATTTTCCTCCCTTTCAGTAGAAAGGTTGAGGCAATTTTTTTGTACACATTGACTTAAAAGAGATTATTTTGTTGTTACAGGAAAACAGATTAAGTGCGATCATGAATCACACAGTTGTGAGAGAAGAGCAATTTTCTGTACATGCTATGTTGTATGTAATGCTCATTATTATTGGGTTTTCTTTTGCATGACAGTAAATAAAATAGTTATTGGTTAAAGTAGTTCATATTTATAAAGACATTAAAATTTTATGCTTTCTTGATGGACAATTAAATATTCTTGTAAGTTTTAACTATGTTTGTGACTTCAGTTCAATATGGTATATCTTTGGTTTGTCAAAGCATTGTACCAAAAGAACAGACTATATTGATGATTTTCAGATCTCCAAAACATTATTTGCTATTTTTTAATAGGATACATTAATACCTCTGGGTAACATCTTTCTTACAAGGAGCTTAAAGACTTTATATATATTATCTCATTGACTTTTCCTACATTTCTGTGAAATAAGTGGAGATGGAACATTTCATAAGATACTAGAGAAACAAGATTTTTTTCAAAAGGGAAAAATCTATACAAAGTCATCTGCTTGAAATCATTGAAACTTGGAATTATATGAAAGCTTTTACCACTCAAAACAATTCCGCTTTGGAATGTTACGTCTCTTTTAAAGACCAGATTTGCATCATGCCATGCTCTGGGAAAGTTCTTACTGTTTGAGGGATTCTCCTAGAGGCCCATGTGGCATGAGACTGAGTCTAAGCAGTGCTCTGAAGAGTGACTCCATCTACTGTTTATTGGGCTATGGTTTTTATAGGTTGTTCAAGTGCTATTAACAATGATTTACAATGAAATTAATCATACTGGAATTTGATTAAATCTTGAACTCTTTTTAGATAAGAAAATACTATTTCATCATTTAAGACAATCATGAATATTGAAACAAATTTGGTCAAATTTATATATCAAAGTGATTGTTATTTTCAATTTCTCAGGGCCTTATGACTTGGAGTGTTTGGCAAATCTACTCATTGGTTCTAAATTGTCCTTTTGACTGAAATCATTAATCCTGTAGTTACATATTAGAGGGCCCTGTAAGCTCGCTCCAGTTTA
The DNA here is from genome assembly GCF_015220235.1 of Choloepus didactylus. NCBI lineage: Eukaryota > Metazoa > Chordata > Mammalia > Pilosa > Megalonychidae > Choloepus > Choloepus didactylus. The sequence goes on from NC_051308.1 coordinate 25,288,235, forward strand.
GTAGTGAATAAAGATGTCTTGCTTTTTCCATCCAGTGGGGTTTTAGGATCAAGAATATGTAACTTTAGAAAACTACACAAGTTAAAGCATGAGATATTCTTTTTTTTGCCTATGGAAAAAAAGGAGTCCTTAATTCTATAACTCATTCAAAAAAGAAGCCCAACAATTTTTTGGATTTCACATTTAAAATATAAACAAATATTCTTATATTGTTCCTTATATGTAATTTATTATATAATATTCTGAATCTTTTTTTTTGTAGACGAGTCATTAAGATTTTTAAAATGACTGTCTCTTAGTCATTATTTTGAATGAAGAAAGAAATTATTTTTGCAACCCAGTTGGAATATAGGAATCATGCTTATAAATCACCCATGATCAGCTGTATCTGATGTCTTTGGTAATCATTTATGATGATTCAAAGGGTAGGTAGAGGTCTCTAAGAGTTTTCTAGTAATTCACTCTTCAGGAAGACAGGATTGCCCCAGTCATACTAAACAGATAAGTATTTCTTCAGATGTTAATGGTATTTCAGGAATATCTTTTAACCCCCTTAGTATGAAATGTAGATACTAATATTCTTATACTTCTCCATGTTAAATGAAAACATCTGTATATCAGTGTTTTGAGGGTCATAAACCACATATTCTTATGGCTATGAAATGCCTCACCTTTATGCCATTAGGTTGAACAATCCCAGTAAGATGAATCTTTTTCTTCATGGCATCTTTTCCAACACATTCAATTATCTCTTTATTTTTTCTGTGGTCCTGTTCAACTGTTCTATGATTGTTCATTAAAAAAATTTTTTTGAATGCCTCCTGTAGGCCAAGGCACTTTTTTGGGTATTGATTTTGCAGCAGTGAATAAGAAAATGAACATGTCTTAATGGATATTGCATTGTATATTATCTTGAAGCAAGATAGTAACAACATAAACAAAAACAACAAATCCTTTGGGAAAACTAATGTAGATCCAAAGCTTATCAAAATGTGGAAGAAAAAAAAAGTCCAGCTTTCAACATTGTCACTTTCAAGCCAATTATATTCAGTGACATGTAGTGAAAACAATAGATTTCAAAATAGCTTTCTTTTATAATTCATTTTTAAGAATGTAGCCAGTTTTTCTTGCCCCATATTTCTTCTGGTTATCAAGGCAAAATTCTAACATTAAACTTATAAATTAAAGAAAATATGTACCTCCTTAGTACAAATAATATGTATCAAATCTTTGCTTATAATTAGATTTTTCTTAATAATAGTATTCTTACCTCAATTTCTGTGCTGACACTAATTTACATAGTTATATTCCTGTTTATATGTCCAATCAAAGTCTTTTTTTAATGTGTCCCCCACTCTCAAATTTCAAAGCCTCTTTCAAACAAATTGAGATTACACAAAATACCAGCCAAATGTTTTTGTTGCCTTTGTTCCCACAATATAATATAAACATCTATTAGCCCTATATTTCAGCTGTTGTGTGCATTGTGGACCACACTCTGACAATCTTTGAATTGCATCATGCCCTGCAATCCATTGATTCACCTACCTTGTCTTCCCATTCCTTCCCAAGCAGATATTTCATGGTCTCTGCTTAATTGACACCTCCTCCTTGGACACTTCCTTCTTTGCCACTTTGAAATAGCCACCTTTAGATAATTTAGCCCTAATGCCATAAGGTATTCATTGTTTTCAATGAATTAGGTTTTTCCTATGTATCTAGAATGGTGCTAGCTGTGTAACTTCCTTAGGAGATTTGAGAATATATTCACTCAAATAATTTTCTTACCTCTGCCCAGATTTACATTCCTTATAATGCTTATCACTGTCTGAAATTATATTATTCATTTGTCCCTCCAACAGCGTAAGCTTCATGAAGAGGGTACCTTTGTTTTGCTTCTCACTTTTCTCCTCTTCCTACAAAAGTGCCCAACACACAGTATACACTCTCTTGCCTTTCTGTCTTGCTCCCCAGGCAAAAGCCTAACCTTCTTTGAAAGCACCTCTCTGCTTTCTCCGTATTTGCATCAGAGCAGCTGAACATTTATTGGGGTGGGAGAGGGAGGTGGAAAGGAAATCTCACAACCACACTGACTGGCCTCATTTTAAATTCATGACCACAGACCTCCCATTGGAATGTGTTTCTACCCAGCAATGCTGTAAGATTTCCCTTGCAAATTTAGCTGTCTCAGTTTCTTGTAATAGTTCATATCTTCTCTTCTCACCACAATCCCCTTGTTCCAGTTATCCCTGTCTTCATCTCATACTCCAGTGAGAAAACAAATGCTATTACACAGAAGCTCCCACACCTACCCACCACCACCACATCTACACATCAATAGCATCTGAACCCATATTTTCTGCCATATCTCCCATTTCAAGGGGAGGAAAACCATGCTCCCATTAAATGCAGAATCCTCCACATGTGTTCTTGATCTGATACTTCTGTCTTTATCCAGGAATCCACTCTTGCAGTTACCTCCTCTCTCTCTCACCTGAATCACACATTTTCGTTCTCAGCTTGAGCTTTTTCTCAGCACCCAGATGTACTTTATATTATATAATATAAAACTATAGGAAAACTACTAAATACATACTTGTGGAGAGGGTAAATCTTTCACTGCCAGTAATATTTGATTATTGAGAGATGAATAAGAGTTTACCAGTTAGAAAAATGCTTTGTGAGCAGGTGAATCTAACTTAAAAAGATGAAAACATAGATGCAAAGTTATAAACACATAAGCGAGTTGGTAATTGCATTGGGGGAAGAGGGTTTAGCTTCTGATGAGGCCAGATGGAGTGGCAGCACCATTCTGTATGGGGCCATATATTCTTGACAGAGGAATGTGGACTTCATTCTGAAGTCTTAGGGAACAAAGGTTTAAAGATTTAAGAAAAGTTACACTGGCAGGTTGGATTGGAGGCAGGAAACCATTTATTAAATTGGAATAGTATACTATTAGAGAAATTTTGAGGCCTGATACTAAGGAAGTTGTGATGGTTCTAAAGAACAGAGGATATATTGAAGGATTAATAAAATAAAACAGAAATGACTTAGTGTCCAAATGGATATAGAAATGATGGATAGGTAAGAAAGAATAATGTCCAGATAACAGGTTTGAGTGGCTGGGTAAGTAGTGGTGCTAATTATTGAGAAAGAGAATTTAAGTATAGGAAAAGATGTGAATAGAAAGCATGATGCCTATATAGTGGACATACAAGTGGAGATACCGTACGTAGGCAGGTAGAAATATGAGTTGACTTGGGAGAGAAGTCTGAGATTGAAGATTGGGCAAGGTAGAATTGAAATGGATATGGTCACCAAGGAAGATAAGTAAAGAATAGAGTCAAGAATAGAATTCTGGAGGAAAACAACGTTTATAGGCTGGACAGAAGAAGAGAAGCCCCCATGGGTCTTAGTAGTGAGATACATAGGAAGAAAACCGAAAGAGGTTGTGATGGAAATCAAAGTTGGAAAGAATTTCAGGAAGGAGCAAATGATCAGTGTTATGTGTTTAAATGGGCTGAGTAAATGTAAACTGAAAAACATCTAGGATTGTGAATATAAAGTCGGAGGTCATTGATAACCTGGTCGAAACATTTTTCTTTGATTGGCAATGGACTGTGAGAAAGTAGAAGGGTACAACTCTGCAACAATTTGAACACAACTCTGCAACATTTGAAAAGGTATTGTGGGGCAAGTTTAACTGATGTATAAATGTTTGACTTCTCTGTTTATTCAAAGTTACAGTTACTTATCTTCAACTTATGGCAACATATGTGGTAATTTTATTTTTGTGCACATATGTGAAGAAAACTAATTGTTAATCTACAAATGGTTGTTCAGCATTTATTTGCAGTTTTTGGTACATTTTATTTTGTACCTTTTTTTTAAGAAGTAGAAAATGTGATTAGAAAGACTAGACAAAGGAGAGCACTAAGGAATCTCATCCTAATATTTCTATTAGAACTCAGCATACCTTTTCCTTTTTCTTTTTTTCTTTCCTCATTTTTGAACCCAAGACAAAGCATGCAAACAAAAAGCACATTTTTGTAGAGACATAAGGAACTATAAATGCAGTGATTTGCCTTTCTGTGTATATCTTCTTCTATTGTGGTCACTGGGAAAGAAATAGGAGCCTAGTTCTCTTTTGTTAGCCTTCACAGCCATTATACTCATGATATTTTTCAGTAAGTATATACTTAAAATTTATATTTTCTACTTTTTTAGGGGCATGGCAAATAAATTATTAAAAGAAGCAGTTTCTCTCCATGCTATTAAATGAAGTACAGTCCCTATTTGTGATTTCATGAATCAAAAATAGCTAATGGGATTTTTCCTTAGCCTTGCTCTCCATACATTCTCTCCTCTTTTCCCAAACATTCTTCCTTAAACTAAACATGGTTATTTGTAGCTGAACTGGAGAACTAGAACTAATATGAAAATGAATAAATCTGTAATCAAATGCTTTTTATTAAAAGGTTGCTGAAACCTCAATTCTTAAATATACAATCTTTAGTATTGGTAATACTATACTTGAGAATGAAGAGATGTTGAAAGCAGTGGGTATTAACGGTGCTAAAGAGTAAGAGGTTTTTAGGAGTCATTACCTTTTGTTGGAAATGGTAGTGTTCCATATTCATAGTGACCATGTTTGATCTTGCTTTTATTTCTTTTTCTGAAAATATCATATGAGAACTTTTTCAGTAGTAAAAACATATGAGTTTGATTTTCTGAAGTAATCTTTTGTTGACCATTTAAAATATAAAAAGTATGCTAATTGTTTTTTAAGTAAACACCTTCTACTTCTTATCTCTATGATAGTAATAGTAAGCATTAATAATATTTTTGTTTTGCTTAAGAATTAACAAATGTTTTTTCATACCCCACATGATTTTAGTCTCATAACTCTTAAGGACAAGTAGAACAGCCATTATTATCCCCATTTTACAGATGAGGAAATAAAAGCTCAGGGTGTTTAATACTTGACCGAAATCACACACAGAAATGACAAAGTCAGTTGTAAGTTAGGCCTTCTATAAGAGACTGGAGGTATGTTTTATTTTAATTTAAATGATTATACTGTAGTAAGAGTCCCAGAGAAGTAGTGGCAAGGCAGTTTTACACTTCAGGTGGTAGAAACCATATACACAATGAAATCCCACATAAGGTCTTCAATTAAACTCAAAAGTCACTAATAACAAGACTGGAAAATGGGAACCCTTTTGGATCAATGCAGTGTGCATGCGGATGCCTTGCATCAGATAAACAAAGCCCTTCCTTCTGACTCATTGATAAATTATGATTCCATTTTAGATTCCACCGTACCCTTCCTGTCTCCCTTAACATTTTAGAGGCATGAATTTGAAGTTATTCTTCTGAAAAGAATAATTTATATTACCACCTCTCTTTGAGGTTTAGTTTTCTAACAGCTCCAAATATTCATTATACTACTGTAAGTAAGAAATCATCAAAGAGCCTCCAAAGAGGGGGGGATAAATTCCATATGGGAGTCCCTGATAACTGCTTCTTGCATATTTTTACTTGGTTGTTCCTGCTGAAACCTCATGGTAAACATTTCTGTGCCAGTTTGAATGTATTATGTCCCCCAAAACTCCATTATCTTTGATGCAGTCTTGTGTAGGCAGGAAATGTTTTGGTGTTGATTGGGTTGGAGACTTTTGATTGGATGTTTCCTTTGAGATGTGATCACTCAACTGTGGGTGAGATCTTTCATTGGATAATTTCCATGGAGATGTGGCCTTGATTAGTTCACTGGAGCACCATATAAGCTCAGAAAGAAGGAGCGAGCTTGCTACAGCCAAGAAGGACACTTTGAAGAATGCAAAGAAGCTGAGAGAATGGCTGCAGATGAGAGACAGTTTGAAGATGGCCGTTGAAAGCAGACTTTTGCTCCAGAGAAGCTAAGAGATGACAAATACCTCAAGAGCAACTAAGAGTGACATTTTGAAGAGGAGCTGCGGCCTAGAGAGGAACATCCTGGGAGAAAGCCATTTTGAAACCAGAACTTGGAGCAGATGCCAGCCATGTGCCTTCCCAGCTAACAGAGGTTTTCCAGACACCATTGGCCATCCTTAAGTGAAGGTACCTGATTACTGATGTGTTACCTTGGACACTTTATGGCCTTAAGACTGTAACTGTGTAACCAAATAAACCCCCTTTATAAAAGTCAATGCATTTCTGGTATTTTGCATAATGGGCAGCATTAGCAAACTGGAACAATTTCCAAATTTTGTTCTATCCTCAGCACTCAATACGTAATAGACTCCAAATAAATATGTATTTCATAGATGACTACATTAATGAATGAATGAATGAACAACACTATCAATTCAACTCAAGCTACTCAGCTCCTTTGCCCCCGTTGTGTTCCCTGTCATTGTGAATAGTCCTGCCATCCATGCAATTATCCAAGATAGAAACTTTGACCTCATTCTTTATTTTTAACAAATAAATGAATGAAATAATTTTTAAATAATACTATACATCTATTATAAAATTCAGGGTATGTAATGGAATGTATATCTTACTATTACTTTGTTTTACTTTCCTTTATTTTAACCAATTTTATGTTCTATATATATCCTCGTAGAAATAATCTCTGCATATAAGCATGTGTATATACGTATACATACTTGGACATTTGTATATAAGTATATTTTTACAAATGGTCACATATTCTACCTGTTGTTTTGCCCTTGATTTTTCATTTTTATTATAGAATGTTTATTTGTTTATGTTTTATGTTTATGTTAGATAAATAAATACAAACATAATATCAGTATATACATCTGTATAGTTTATATATGTACACCTATACAGATAACATAAAATCTTGTATGTATTTTGTAATCTTTATATATATACAAAAATAAATGTAACATTTATTATTCTTCATAATATATATTTTTGAGGCATACATATGCTCGGCATATATAATATAAATAATATTGTATTATATATGTCTATATTGTAAACTAAAAGAAGTCTGAACAATTATAATGAAATGAACAGCCAAATACTCCCAGCTCAAGGAATATAACATGATTAATATCTTCACCTCTTCTGTTTATCCTTCCCTAGTCTTATGCGTTTGTCCCCTTCACAGAAGATCTCTGTCCTGAATTTTGTGTTTCCATACTTCCTCTTTACAGTTTTGCCAAGTATTGTAAATTGCAATGAATTTGTTGTTTTGTTTTACAATTTGTGAATTTTGTATAAGTAAGAATATTAATGTACTCTTCTGTGACTTGTTTTTTTTTCCTCCGTTGAACACTGTTTTTGAGATTCTTCCACACTTATACATATGCTTCTGTTCCATTCATTTTGAGTTGAAATGTCATCTTGTACAATGGCATGATTAGAGATATGGAAGGAATTATTTTGGTCATCTTCATAAACAATCTACCACAAGTTGAAGATTTTTTTTCCTCATTTGGTTTTTCCGTTCTACTACTTTGCAGACCTTTGATATTTTAATGTGATTATTTAACAAAATCTATTCTTACTTCCTTCTGAACAATACAAATCCTTAGAATGCTTTAATTTCATCCATTTATACTTAAAGGCCATTCTTTTCCAGTATTTTAGTTCTAGCTTATATTTTATAACTCCTCAAATTAGAATTATGATTGCTTTATTGAATTCATTATTTTGATTTAAGTTTAATCAATTGTTTACAATTTTCTTTAATTTCCATTCCTTCCTAGGCCTTCCATCTAAGACTTTTTCCTTCTTTCTGAAGTACAACCTTTAAAAGTTACTGGATTGTAAATTCTTTTATTTTTGATAGATAGATTTGCTAATTATGAAATTCTGGATTGAGAGCAAATTCCTTTCAGCAGTCTGAAGGTCTCTGAGTCTTCACGTCTCTTATTGCATTGACAACTCTGCTGTTGGTCCAATTTTTGTTTCTGTGCTTATAATCTAAATTTTCTCTCAGGCTCTTTTATCTTTTTCTTTTACTCTTTATGTTTGTTTTGGCTAATTGTCTGGGGGCACTACCAACCAAGAGCTATTTTAAAATAAATTCCTGCTTTGCATTTTAGGATCACCCATTGTTAGGCAGTACTGTGTGACTTGCCTGTTTCTGTTATGGGATTCTTAAATAATAGGGTTTCCCTCCACCCAAAGCCATGGGTGAAATGGACATGTTTCCTCAATGACTGCTTTAGAGAGGTGATACTTTTCAGTTCCCTCTTTTACTGAGGGAGTATCTCTTTTGCCATCTTCGGTGGATTCTCAGCCTGTTTAAAGTTTTCCTGTATGGCCTTTCAACTTAAAGCTCTAGGTTGCTGGGTTTAGTGATGTCCTCAAGGCACTGCTGGTTTATACCTCTTTGGATTCTTGGTTCCGTTTGTTTTTATGGCCTCAGAGAATTTTCCTTATATTTTTTAGCCAACTCAGCCATGCGTTAAATTTTATTTTAACCTAGCATCTTTATGCCCTTTGTTGTAAAGCTTTTTAAATATCTAATCCATAGTATTGCTGAAAATAGAGGTCTTATTTTTTAATTAAAGTATCTTTGAGATAATTTCATATTAGTACATTCTTATTAGCAACTTATTAGTATTCCATTGTTCAAATGCACCAAACTTATTTACTTGTTTCTCTACTTATATATCTTTTTATAGACAATTCAAAACAATTCACAACATTGTTTTTTAAAGAAAAAGATTGTATGAATACATAGATAAATTTCTGAAAATGCATAGTTGTACAATCAATTCCTATGCCCAATTTCTTTGGCATTGGACCGTTAGGGGCATTAGAATTGAGGATCTGGTCCATGTGGAATGTGTCCAATAACCTATCTCTACCCGAAGATAAGCAACACTTGTTACACATAAATTTACAGCATGAAGAAGTATATAGGTATAACTACCCCTTTCTCCATTGTAAATGAGTACTATCTTAGTGAGACATTCATAAAGCATGTTAACTTATGAAAGAGATCCTCTAACCTGTATAGCAAATGGATCTCATCGCATGTGCCAAAGAGGATATATTGACAGTGGCTTCTTGAAGGCTTGTTTTGAAGGTGATCCTTAGGCCTTATCTTGACTCTTGGGCTTGAAAGAGTACCAAGAGTAATTTAGTGATGCCTTACATGGTAAATGGAGGAATGATTAAAAGCATGTATTTTTCCTCCAGTATGTCCTTGTTTTTATTGTATGCATATGAATATGTATGTATTCATATATATAAAATTCATAAAGTTTTTATTATATATGCAAGGAAAGCAAAATCTAAATAATTTTTTTCATTTGTTTTTGTTAAAGCTGTTACGGTTTTTCAGAAAAGTCATGCAAAAAGAACAGAATTCCCTTATAACCCACCACGCACACACACACCACAGTTTTCCCTTTAAATAACATTTTGCATTATTTTGGTACCTTTGTTAAATCACTTCTTATGAGTGAGCACATAAAATATTTCTCCTTTTGTATATGGCTTATATTCATAAAACTGAATATCTCAGAATTCATCCATGTTAAAGCCCGTATAAGAACTACGTTACTCTTTTGACTGAATGATCTTCCATTTCATGTAGAGATAATATTTGGCCTGTCTATTCATCACTTGATAGACACTTGGGTTGCTTCCACCATTTGGCAATTGGGAATAATACCACTATGAATATCAGTGTGCACATACTTGTTCAAATTTGTGCTTTCATTGATTTGGGGTATATACCTGAAAGTGGGATTACAGGCTCATAAGACAAACATATATTTAAATGTATGAGGAACAGCCACAATGGCTGCACCATTTTACTTTCCCAGCAACATTGTGTGAGGGTTCCTGTTCCTTCACGTTGTCGCCAACATTTGTTATTTTCTTTTTTAAAAAAAATTCACATCTATTCTAATGGTTATGAAATCATATTTCATTGTGATTTTGATTGATATTTCCCTAAAATCAATTTGCCATACATAAAGGCTTCTTTGAACTCTAAGTTCAATTCCATTGATCTATATGTTTGTTCTTGTGACAGTACCAGGCTGTTTTGAATCCTATAGGTTTGTAATATGTTTTAAAATCAGTAAGGCTGAGCCCATCAACTTTGTTCTTTTTCAAGATGCCTTTGGCAATTCAGGACCCCCTACCCTGGAATATGAATTTGACAATTGACTTTTCGATTACTGCAAAGAAGGCTATTGGGATTTTGATTGCAATAGCATTGGATCTGTAAATAGCTTTGAGTAGAATTGACACCATAACAATATTTAGCCTTAGCAATATTTAGCCTTCCAATCCATGAACATAGAATATCCTTCCATTTATTTTGGTCTTCTTTAATTTGTTTCAACAATATTTTATAGTTTTTCATGTTCAAGTCCTTTACACCCTTATTAATTATATTCCTAGATCTATACAGCCTCTAAGTGTTCAAGTGAAAAGAAGAGTTGCATGTGTCTCACTTTAAATCAAAAGCTGGAGTTATTAAACTTAGTGGAAGACATGTTGATAGCCAAGATAGTCTGAAATCTAGGTTTCTTTCACCAATCTGTTAGCCAAGTTGTGAATGAAAGGAAAATTTCTTGAAGAAAATCAAGTGCTACTCAGGCGAATACATGAATGGTAAAGTGAAACAGCCTTATTGCTGATATGGAGAAAGCTTTAGTGGTCTGGATAGAAGATTAAACCAGCTACAACATTCCTGCAAGCCAAAGTCTAATCCAGAGAAAGAAGAATCTCTTCAATTCTACGAAGGCTGAAAGAGTTGCGGAAGCTGCAGAAGAAAATTTTGAAGCTAGCAGAGCTTGGTTCATGAGGTTTAAGGAAATAGCCATTTCCATAACATCAAAATTCAAGATATAGCAGCAAATAGTGATGTAGAAGCTGCAGCAAGTTATCCAGAAGATCTAGCTAAGAAAAGTGATATAGGTGGCTAACACTAAACAACAGATTTTCAATGTAGACGAAACAGCCTTCTATTGGAAAACGATGCCACCGAGGACTTTCATAGCTAGAGAGAAGTCAGTGCCTGGCCTCAAAGCTTCACAGGACAGGCTGGCTCTCTTTTTAGAGGCTAATGCAGGTGGTGACTTTAAGTAGAAACTAATGCTAATTTAACATTCTGAAAATCCTAGGGCCCTTAAGAATATGGTAAATCTGCTCTGTCTGTAAATGGAACAACAAAGCCTGGATGATAGCACATCTGTTGACAACATGGTTTACTGAATATTTTAAGCCCAGTGTTGCAAACTACTGCTCAAAAAAAAAAGAGATTTCTTTCAAAACATTACTGCTCATCAACAATGCACCTGGTCACCCAAGAGCTCCTGTGGAGATGTACAAGATGAATATTTTCATTCCTGCTAACACAACATCCATTCTTCAGCCCATGGATCAAAGAGTCATTTCTAATTACAAGTCTTAATTATTTAAGAATTACATTCTATAAGGCTATAGCTGCCATAGCTAGAGATCCCTCTGATGGATCTGGGCAAAGTCAATTGAAAACTTTCTGAAAAGGTTTCACCATTCTAGATGCTGTTAAGAACATTCATAATTTGTGGGAGGTCAAAATATCAACATGAACAAGAGTTTGGAAGAAGTTGATTCCAATTTTAATAGATGACGTTGAGGGGTTCAAGAGTGCAGTAAGTAACTGCAGATGTGATGGAAATAGCAAGGGAACTAGAATTAGAAGTGGAGACTGAATTGCTGTGATTTCATGATAAAACTTTAATGGATAAGGAATTGCTGCTTATGGATGAGCAAAGCAAGTGGTTTCTTCAGATGGAATCTACTTCTGGTGAAGATGTTTACTGCAGTGGTCCGGAACTGAGCCGACAATGTCTCCAAGGTATGCGTGTCTTCCTGTCCTAAGTATACTTCCATACTTCCATATTTCTTCCTGAACTTAAAATGCCAATAGAAAGGATTTCTTCACCTCCGTTAGGGCCACACCTCAGGTCAAGAAAGCAGGGGTTTTCATCTTGGCTGTTCAGGCTCCTCTTTAAAATCACCAGATCCTGGCTTACAATCCCATGGTTCCCTGGACTTTGTGTCTGCTCCCCCTGCACAGTTCTGTCTCTGGTTTTGTTCCCTGATCCTGGGCCGAGACCCTCTCCTCCTCATGGTCCCACTTTCCCTCAAGGCTCCCACAGGAGTGTGGCTGTCACAGAGCTTAGCTCCTCCAGTCCCAGCCAGCCTGGTGCACCCCAGAACAGGCAGCCCCAGCAACTTCTCCCAAAGTCCCAGGTCCAAGACCATCCCGGGTGGAAAGGAGGCTGTAAGTCCGAGCCCTGCATGGGGCATCTCAGGAAGAGGCCAAAATTGTGTGGCAAGTCAGTCTCCAGTCCTTGGTCATGGTCTCCATTCCATTGCCTCCAGTCAATCCAAACTCCACACTCTCTAAATAATTTTTATGGGAAAATTTCAGTTTCTTTTAAGGTGGTTTTAAAAGCCTTAACAATTGGATATTTTAGGTGGGCTGAAGAGGAAAGTTATAATACATACTAAATAATTCTAAGAAAATTTATGGAAATGTCCTTGCTGTTTAATTAAACAAAGTATATAGGGATATTTATTGCTAGAATCATCAAACAAAATATGTGTTTTCTTTGATTTTCCTGTTCCCACCTATTTCCCAAGATGAAATTTCAGAGGCACTCGATCCTCTGTTTCTTTCAATTCCTTCTCTCAATTATCTCTCACATGTGTCTTCACTTGTCATCTATGTCTACCCCTGTTATTATCATAATAGCATCTCAGTTGAAGTCTCTGATTCCAGCTTCTACCCCCTTCAATTCACCTCCAGCTACAAGAGTGGCCTTTCAAATATCCAGAGTTTTGCCTATGTTTCTATTGATTTGGTAGTGTTGTTCAAGTCTTCTATATCCTTACTGATTTTCTGTCTACTTGTTTTATCGTACCGAAAGAAGAGCATTAAAATCTCCAGCTTAATTGTTCTGATTTACTTTTCCTTCCACTTTTCTCTATTTTTGGAATTCTGTCTATTTTTCCTTTTGGTTTTTCTGTTTTTGCTTGGTGTATTTTGAAACTCTGTTTTTGGGTCCACACACAGTTAGAATTGTCATGTCTTCTTGTTGAATTGCTCTCTATAGCACATAAATTTCCTTTTTTTCCTGGTAATATTTTTCCTGTTCTGAAGTGTAATTTGTCTGATATAGCCGCTTAAGCTCTATTGTGATTAGTGTCTGAATAATATACTTTTTTTTAATCCTTTTACTTTAATTGAACTGTGTATATGCTAAATAGGTTTCTTCTAGAGAGCATATCATTGAGTCTTTTTCCTTTGGAGAGTTTAGGCTATTTATATTTAATGAAATTTTCAACGTAGTTAGATTTAATCTCCCATCTTGATATTTGTCCCTATTTGACTCATCTGTTATTCCCTCCTCTTTTCTATTTCCCTGACTTCTTATGGATTAGTTGAGTATTTTTTAGTATTCCATTTTATTTCCATCATTGACTTATAAGCTATACTTCTTTGTTTTTTAGGGCTGCTCTAAGGTTTACACTGTGGCTCTTTCAGTAATATTTTGCAACTTCACATATAAGAACTTTACAACAGTATGTCTCCATTCTTCCTCTGCTCTTTATGCTATTGTCATTGTATATTTTACTTCTGCATATATTATAACCGAAACAATGTATTATTACTTTTGCTTTTAACAGCCAATTATCTTTTTAAGAAATTTTAAAATGAGGAAAACATCTTTTATATTCATCCACACATGTAGCATTTCCAGTTGTTTTCATTCATTTTTATAGATCCAAGTTTCCGTCTGGTATCATTTTCCTTTTGCCTAAAGAACTTCCTTTAGCATTTCTTGTTGTGTAGATCTGCATGTGCCAAATTCTTTTAGCAATTGATTGTTTGAAAAGTTTTATTATTTATTGATTTAGCCTCCATTTTTGAAAGATATTTTCATTGGATAGGATATTATGAGTGAAAATCATTGCCTTTTTTTTCCTTTCCACGCTTTAAAAATTTTGTCCTTTTGACTTCTTGCATAATTTCTGATGAGAAATCTGTATTAATTTCCTATAGGTGCTATAACAAATTATCAAAAACCTGGTAGCTTACAACAACACATTTATCATCTTATAGTTACAGAAGTCAGAAGTCAAAAATGGGTCTCACTGAGTTAAAGTCAAGATATCAGCAGATCTGAATTCTTTCTGGAGGCTCTAGGGGAATCTGCCTTTTCCAGATTCTAGAGGTTGTCCACATTCCCTGGCTTGTGGCTTCCTTTCATGTTCAAAGCCAGCAGTGGCTGGTTGGGTCTCTCATACTGCGTTGTTCTGACACTGGCTGTCCTGCTTCCCATTTTCACCTATAAGGACCACTGTGATTACAGTGGGCCCACCTGAATAATCCAGGATGATCTTCATTTCTGCAGGTTAGTTGATTTGCAACCTTAATTCCAGCTGCAACCTTATTTCCCTCTTGTCATGTTACATAGAATAATCACAAGTTCTGGGGATTAGGTGTGGATACTTTTAAAGGACCATTATTTTGCCTGCCACAGACTTTTGTAATTATTATTTTTGCTCCTTTGTACAAAAATGTATTTTTGTCACTTCCCAAGTCCCAAGGAGGGAAAATACACACACACACACACGCGCACACACACACACACACACACACACCCTTCCTGGCTGCTTTGAAAGATTTGTCTTTATCACTGAACTTTAGGAATTTGATTATGATGTGCAATGGTGTGTGTGTGTGTGTGTGTGTGCGTGCGTGAACACACTTATCCTGCGTGGAGTTACTTGAGCTCTTGGATCCGTGAATGTATAGTTTTTTGTTTTTTTTTTTTTTTTAAATTCAGTTTTATTGAAATATATTCACATACCATATAATCATCCATGGTATACAATCAACTGTTCACAGTATGATCATATAGTTATGCATTCATCACCACAATCTATTTCTGAACATTTTCCTTACATCAGGAAGAATCAGAATAAGAATAAAAAATAAAAGTGAGAAAAGAACACGCAAACCATCCCCCCCATCCCACCCTATTTGTCATTTAGTTTTTGTCCCCATTTTTCTATTCATCCATCCATACACTGGATAAAGGGAACGTGATCCACAAGGTTTTCACAATCACTGTCACCCCTTGTAAGCTACATTGTTATACATTCGTCTTCAGGAGTCCAGACTACTGGGTTGTAGTTTGGTAGTTTCAGGTATTTACTCCTAGCTACTCCAATACATTAAAACCTAAGAGGTGTTATCTATATAGTGCATAAGAATGTCCACCAGAGTGACTTCTTGACTCCATTTGAAATCTCTCAGCCACTGAAACTATTTTGTCTCATTTTGCATCCCCCTTTTGGTCAAGAAGATATTCTCAATCCCACGATGCTGGGTCCAGATGCATCCCTGGGAGTCATATCTGGCGTTGCCAGGGAGATTTACATCCCTGGGAGTCGGGTCCCACGTAGGGGGGAGGGCAGTGAGTTTACCTGCTGAGGTGGCTCAGTTAGAGAGAGAGAGGGCCACATCTGAGCAACAAAGAGGTACTCAGGGGGAGACTCTTAGGCAAAATTATATGCAAGTTTAGCCTCTCCTTTGCAGTAACAAGCTTCATAAGGGCAAGTCTCATGATTGAGGGCTCGGCACATCAAACCGCCAGTCTCAATGTTTGTGACAGTATAGTTTTTTTATCGATTTGTAAAACTTTGGGCTATTATTTCTTCAATTATTTTTTCTGTTTCCTTTTCTCTCCTTTTCTTCTGGGACTAATTAAACATATGCTGAGTGCTTATTGTACAAGGTCACCAAGGTTCTATTTATGTTTTTTTGTTTTTTTTTCTCTATGTTCTTCAGTTGGGATAGACCCTGTTATTATGTCTTTAAGGTCATTGTTCTTTTCTTCTGAGCTGTCTAATATTATGTTGTTTCCATCTAGTGAATTTTTCATTTCAGATATTTTTTGTATTTTTCATTTCTAGAAATTGCACTTGGTTCTTTTTTTATAGCTTCCATTTTTTCTCCTCATTATATCCATGGTTTCCTTTAATATTTGAGCATGGTTATAATAATTGCTTTAATTTTAATGTCTTATTTGCTAGCTCATCTCTGTCATTCCTGAGTCTTTTTCAATTGACTGATCTTTCTTCCTGTAATTGGTCACATTTTCCTGATACTTCTGTTTTTCATTAAATGCTAGACACTATGAATGTTATTCTGCTGAGTGCCTGGACTTTGTGTATTCCTGTAAGAGTGTTTTGCTTTGTTGGGACATGTAATTTAAATTACTTGTGGCTCGGTTTGATCCCTTCAAACCCTGTTTTTAAGCTTTGCTGTTGGTAGTTTAGAGTCTCTCTCATATTAGTGATAACTCAGCCCTACCAATAGAGGATGTCGCTGCTGGGATCTCCAATGACTATAATATTCCTGGTGATTAACGATAGCTCTCCACTCTGACTCTCCAGCATTCAAACATATTGACCCATTGTAAGCTCTGGGAATTGTTCTGTTTATAGCTCCTTGATTGTTTTTTGCTTGACTTGTAGAGTTTCACTTTATCCATGTTTGGCCTAATACTCAGTAAAAACTCAGAGAGACTTGAAAGCAGATTTCAAACCCTTCTTTTCTATGAGGCTAGTTCCTCTCTTGAACTCTGCCCTACAACTTTCAGCCCTCTCAGCCTCTCAGAATGTCCTGTCTCTAATTCCTAAACTTAGCAAGACTGGTTAGTATATATTGATTCTCTTTCCCAGTGCCCATGATCTGGAAACTACTTTCAGCCAGAAATCCAGAGAGATTTTAGGGCTTAAGTAATTTATTTACATTCTTTCAGCGATCATATTCCTGTGCTGCCTGGTATGCAGTACATGAAAACAATTGTTTAATATATTTCATCCAGTTTTCTTGTTGCTCATAGTGGGAGGTTGATTTTGTCTTTGTTAATCAATTCTAGAAGTGGAAGTCTCTTTCCATTGGTTTAAAGCGAATGCAGTTCAGTCTCATTTGCTTTGCTTGTCAAAATATCACACCATAAGAGGCTGTACTGCCTATGTGCCCAGCTTTCTTGCCAGCTATTGTAGTCCCATCTTGTCTCCTTTATATTCTTCTTATTGACACTGGACTATTATATACTTTCTTTCTTTTTTTTTTTATTAATAATAAATTTTATTTTGAAATAAGTTCAATCTTACAGGAACAGTTGTAAAAACAGTACAAACCCCCTACATAGAATTCCATCATACCCTGACACCCCTCCCCTGATACCCTGATCCATCGCCTTTAAGATCGTGTCACACCACTCTTTCTTTCCCTCCCTCTCTCCCTCCCTCCCTCCCTAACACCCATCACCTATTGCTCTATCTTCTGAACATATGGGAGCAAGCTGCACATATCTTTGAACAGGCAATATAATTCACATATACCTTTCCCATGGACAAGAGCATTATTTTATGCAATCTCATTAAACACAGCTAAGAAGTTCAAGAAATTCAACATTGATATAAAGCTTACATTCTATATTTCCTTTTTTTTTTTTTTTTTTTCCTTGTGTCCCAGCTGTGTCCCTTTGAGCCTCCTCTCCTCTGGCCTCAGATCCCGTCCAGGATCATCCTTGGCATTTAATTGTCGTCTATTTAGACTGTCTTATTTTTTTTTTCAATTTTGGAAAGATATATATAGCCTAAATCTTCCTATTCCATCCCTCCCTAGCATTCTCTTAGTGGGATTAATCACATTTAGAATGTTGCAATGCTATCACCTTCCAACCATCCATTTCTAGAAGTTTCCTTCACCGCAAACCAAAACCCCTAGTCTCATTTCTTAACTCCCCATTGCCCCTTCCCCCACTTCTTGGAACCCCTACCCTACTTTTCATCTCTTTGGTCATATTCTTTGATACTTTCTTTGTGTTTACCGTGGGGCTTAAATTTAACCTCTTAAATCTATAACAATCTTGTTTTTCTTTGAAACCAACTTAACTTCAATAGGACATGTAAACTGTGTTCCTATACTCCTCCATTCCCCCACCTTTATGTAGTTCTTGTCAAGAATTACATATTTTACATTGAGTCCAAAACCACCGATTTATCATTACAGTTTATGTATTTTAGATCCTGTAGGAAGTAAAAAGTGGAGTTATAAATCAACCATACAGTAGTATTGGTCTTTATATTTGATCTTTACTGGAGATCTTTATTTCTTCATGTGGTTTCAGTCAATTTTTTAGTGTCCCTTCCTTTCAGCCTGCTTAGGACTGATCTACTGGTGATGAAGTTCCTCAGCTTTTGATTGTCCGGGAATGTTTTCATCTCCCCCTCATTTTTATCTTTCAGGTGTTTGTGAATTCTCCAAGTCTCTGATGGTTATTGACTTCTATTTGTATTCCATTGTGGGCAGAGAATGTTCTTTGAACAAATTCATTTTTATATTTTTTATTTTATTGAGGCTTGTTTTTATGTCCCCGCATACAGTCCATTCTGGAGAAAGATCCGTGATCGCTAGTGAAGAATGTGTGTCCCAGTGACCTGGGATGTAATATTCTATATATGTCTGTTAAAAGTCTCTATATCTCTCCTTCATTTCTTTGTTTCTCTGTCAGTAGGGCTCGCTTTAGTATCTGAAGTAGGGCAGGTCTTTTATTAGCAAACTCTCTCAGCATTTGTTTGTCTGTGAAAAATTTAAGCTCTCCCTCAAATTTGAAGGAGAGTTTTGCTGGATAAAGTATTCTTGGTTGGAAATTTTCCTCTCTCAGAGTTTTAAATATGTCATGCCACTGCCTTCTCGCCTCCATGGTGGCCGCTGAGTAGTCATTACTTAGTCTTATGTTGTTTTCTTTGTATGTGGTGAATTGCTTTTCTCTTGCTGCTTTCAGAACTTGCTCCTTCTCTTCAGTATTTGACAGTCTGATCAGAATATGTCTTGGAGTGGGTTTGTTTGAATTTATTCTGTTTGGACTTTGCTGGGCATTTATGCTTTGTGTCTTTATATTGTGTAGAATGTTTGGGAAGTTTTCCCCAACTATTTCTTTGAATACTCGTTCTAGACCTTTACCCTTCTCTTCCCCTTCTGGGACACCAATGAGTCTTAAATTTGGACGTTTTATTTTATCTGTCATATCCCTGAGATCCATTTCGATTTTTTCAAATTTTTTCCCCATTCTTTCTTTTGTTCTTTCATTTTCTGTTCTGTGCTCCTCGAGGAGGTTGAGTTGTTGTTCAGCTTCCTCTAATCTTGTATTATGAGTATCCAGAGTCTTTTTAGTTTCGCCTACATTTTTTAATTTCCGTAAGATCTTCTATTTTTTTATTTACTCTTGCAATATCTTCTTTATGCTCTTCTAGGGTCTTTTTTATGTCTTTCATATTCTGTGCCATGCTGTTCTTCAAGTCTTTTATATCCCGTGCCATGCTCTCTTTGCCTGTCTGTAGTTCTTTGATTAATTCTGCCAGGAATTGTGTGTCTTCAGATCTTTTGATTTGAGTCTTTGGGTTCGGGTTCTCCATGTCGTCTGGTTTTATTATATGCTTTAAGATTTTCTGTTGTTTTTGGCCTCTTGGCATTTGCTTTACTTGATCTTTAATTTGTTAGAATTGCAGTTTGGTGACATACACTTTCTCTAACTAACCAGCAGATGGCATCCGTGAGTCACTTATTCCCCTCAAGTCAGTTCTCCCCAACTTTGTGTTATGTGGGGATCTGATTCTTTTGGGGTCTGATTGGTGCCTTAATTTGGGTGTGTTGTCGGTGCTGTCTGCCCTCAATGAGGGGCGTGTGCCTGAGTGGTTAGGGAGGAAGGGCAGGTTTAACAATCAAACCTCCCAGGTGTTCCCAGAGATTTAAGGTTGTTCTCTGCCGCTGACACAAAAGTCCTTGGTATTGGCGTAGGTTCCCTGGGATTTCTGAGCGGTTCCCCCCTCCCTGCTGTGCTTTTCCAGGACCTCTGTTGAGTGGGGGAGGGCTGTGCCACGTCACAAGTGAGCGCCGGCCTCCAGGGAAGCCCTGGGCCGCCGGGCTGTGTAGGTGCGTTCCCGGCCCACTTCAAAGATGGTTGAATGGGATGCGTTAACTTCCCCCTTTCTGCACAGCTCTGCTTTCCCAGCTCCAGGACAATCAGCCATGGGTGTATTCAAGGCCACTGTCCACGACCGATATTGTGTTGTGTGAGCGGTGCTGCGGGAAAGACTCCCTGTCAGGCTGGATTTCTTGTCTCAGTTCTGTGCTGTGTGTTCGGCCCCGGGCAGGAGCAGCACTGTGTGCTGCGGTGATGGCTGCGAGGCTGGGCCTCTTGGCTTGGCTCTGCGCTGTGTGCTTGGCCCCGGGCAGGAGCAGCCCCACCCACTGGGGTGACGGCTGCAAGGCTGGGCCTCTCGGAAGGGCTCTGTGCTGCGTGCTCACCCAGGGCAGGAGCAGCCATGCCTGCTGGGGTGACAGCTGCGAGGCTGGGCCTCTCGGAAGGGCTCTGTGCTGCGTGCTCGCCCCAGGCAGGAGCAGCCACGCCCGCTGGGGTGACGGCTGTGAGGCTGGGCCTCTCAGCTCAGCTCTGTGCTGTGCGCTTGGCCCCAGGCAGGAGCAGCCCCGCCCGCTGGGGTGACAGCTGTGAGGCTGGGCCTCTCGGCTCGGCTCTGCGCTGCATGCTTGGCCCCGTGCTGTGTGCTCAGCCCTGGGCAGGAGCAGCCCCACCCTCTGGGGAGACGGCTGCAAGTCATGTGTCTCCTCTTTGTGTCCCTGGACCCGAGACAATCTGCAGTGGGTGTGGGAAGGGGTATCCTCCACCCCAGACACTGAGGTGTTAGTCCAGACCGCTCCCATCTTATCTGCAGCTGTTCTCGGGCTTCTCTCTTTTTTGAAAAAAAAAACAATGCCAGCCCAGCGTCTCCCCCCACTGCAGTGTGGCCGACGGATCAGCCTACTCACTCACTCGTTTCAGAATGCAGACTCCTGGTTTCACCAAATGCACGCTCCCTGTGACTTCAGCAGAACCTGTCCGGCTGGTGCTACTTTGGAAGTGGTGTTCTGGGTCCTTTCTGGTTTTTTATCTACTGTTTTCCACGGAGGTGTTTTTTTCTCTGTCTCACCTAGTCGCCATCTTAGGTTCCTCCTCCTATTATATACTTTCAATCCTCTGTATGTTTGTTCCCACTAATCATTATTTTAATAATAAATACTAAATTATCTACAATTGAGCCCTCTTCAGTCTTCACCCCCTTTTTTCACTTGACAAAGTCCTGTTCATCATTTTAGTCCCAACTCAAATGTATTGCCTTTGCCTTTTCTTTACTGATTTTTCTCTCAATTGGCACATGAAGGTTTCACTTAACTGTGCTTAACTGACTTGAAAGGATGACTTTGGAGTTATCTAACTGCTAACTTCTTCATTGTAAAATGGGAATACTGATAATGCCTTTCTATCTTGGTTTGCCAGGCTGCTGGGACAAATATCACACAATGGGTTGGCTTAAACAACAAGAATTTATTGGCTCATTGTTTCAGAGTTAGAAGTCTAAAATAAATGCATTGGCAAGACAATGCTTTCTCCCCAAAGTCTGCAGCATTCTGTTGCTGGCTTCCCTCAGGCCTTGGGTTCCTTGGCTTGCATCTCTGTGTACCATCACATGGTGATCTTCTTCCTCTGGTTTCCACAGAGTTTCAGCTTATGGCTCCTCCCTGTGGCTTTCTCTGACTTCTGACTCCCAGTTTCGTCTCTTTATTAGATCTCCAGTCATATGGATTAAGACCATCTCTGATTTAGTTGGCCACACCTCAGCTAAAAATAACTTCTTGAGAAGGTCATATTTGCAGTGGGTTCACACCCATAAGAACACCGATTAAGAACATGATTCTGCAAAGTACAGCTTCAGTGGCGGAGAGATTCCAAATGGAGACACATAAATAATCATGCAGCAATGTAAATTTATATAGACATTTCTAATGGGAATGTCCATATGGATAGTGCTTGCATTACTATTCTAATACTTTACATATATTAACTCTATAACTCTGGTGGGCATTCTTACACACTATATAGATAACCCTTTTCAGATTTTAGTGTATTGGAATAGCTAGAAGTAAAAACCTGAAACTATGAAACTCCAACCCAGTAGCCTTGACTCTTGAAAATGCTTGTATGGCAATGTAGCTTATAAGGGGTGACAGTGTGATTGTGAAAACCCTGTGCTTGCACTCCCTTTATCCAGTGTGTAGATGGATGAGTAGATCAATGGGGACAAAAACTAAATGAAAAATAGAGTGGGGGATGATTT
This sequence comes from Choloepus didactylus, assembly GCF_015220235.1. Classification (NCBI taxonomy): domain Eukaryota; kingdom Metazoa; phylum Chordata; class Mammalia; order Pilosa; family Megalonychidae; genus Choloepus; species Choloepus didactylus. Next base: position 25,310,480 of record NC_051308.1, read on the forward strand.
CGGTGTTTCTTTTTACTTTTATTTTTCATTCTTATTCTGATTCTTTCTTGTGTAAGGAAAATGTTCAAAAATAGATTGGGGTGATGAATGCACAACTATATGATAGTACTGTGAACAGTTGATTGTACACCAGAGATGACTGTATGTTATGTGAATGTCTCTCAGTAAACCTGAATTTTTTTTTTAAAAAAGAACATGTTTGTGTTAGGGTATATATTTCAATGTACCACACTTTCTCTCAGGGTTTTCTTATTATTTAGTTAACATATGTAAAGTATTAGAATAGTAATACAAACATTATCCATATGGACATTACCATTAGAAATGTCTGTATAAATTTTACTTTGCTGCATGATTATTTATGTGTCTCTCTCCCCATCTAGACTATAATATTCATGAAGGTAAAGCCTATGTAAAATTTATCTATATGTGAGCTGTTAAAAAAGTATCTGAAACATACTGGACATGCAAATATTGATTGAAGGATTGTAACATTAAATTATGTGCCTTTGTTTCTAGAATTGGAATGCCCAGGCTTCCTAATGTAATTCAAGCAGTATTTTATCATGTAACATATGGAAAAAAGTCACATCAGGAGAGAGGTTTTTGGTTTTCAGATTTTTATTTCAAACAGTTTTGTGTTTTGATATTTTGAATCCACAAATTAGAATTAATTTGTATTTCATTTATTATTGAAAGCTTAGTCTTAAAACATGCATTTGAAGATTTTTAGTTAAAGGTTTATAGAGATTTTTTGTTTTATCTGAAGGATCCTAATTTAAGTTTACCTTGGAATTAGTAAGTGAGTTTGCTTGATTATCTTCTTCAATAAGTAGTTGTTGCTTGGTAAAGTAAAAGGAAATGAATTAGTCCTGAGTATGTCTCTTTTCATGGTACATTAGTGAAAGTCCATGGGAAATGTGATTAGGCTTAATCTGGAGTAATATATAGTTTTAGGGTATGATTTGACATGAGAAATTAGGTAAACAATTTTCCAGTTGGAAATCAGCAGCTCCTATACACTGTACCATGCACAGAATGTAAAATTCATGCATTCATATAATATGTTTTCCCATGTACTTTCCACTTTGGGTTTAAAATGAAGATTTTATAAAAGAATTTAACTGAGGATCACTTCAATAAGTACATAAGATTAAGTAATAACAGCTCATCGCTTCCCTGTATTTTAAGTTTGGCCAGAAACTATGTGTATCAAATTTTTGAACTATGCGTCATTTACTATTATGTGTTTGTTACATGATTTTTTTATAGCAAGCACATATATGTTATCTTTATATGCAACTATATTTCTATGAACACAAGTGGTTTGTATTTTTATGCACAAAGTTGAAATAACCCTCATTATTAAAAGGTGGCTGTGAATTATTGCAAAGGTTCAGTTGTAATTTTAGACTTCATAGATATTGGCTTTCTTCCTCCCAGGAGTATTCCACAGCATTTGTTTTATTGTCCTAAGAACATTTGCAGCAGTCTCTAGGAGGGAGTACATTGGGGCTTAGATATTTCTTCTGCTATCTAGGGAAAGAAATTCTAATATTCGTACTCTGTCTGGCATGCATAAACTACCTAAATTTACTTGAATTTTAGTTCATTGTCAAAAGGAGCAGTGTCTCAAAAATCTCAAAACTAAAAAAAACAATATATCTACCATTAAATGACAACTTTAAATGACTCAGAAGAAAGGCACTACATCTGTCTGAAAAATAACCCATACTGGCTGTACTTAAAAGCAGTTGAAGTGCACATTCATGGCTAATTATAAACAAAAACTAGTTAACACTTTAAATAAAAGAAAAATAGCAAAAAGATTTAGAGCCTAGACAAGCAGATGAAAGGGTTCTAAGTCGCCTTCCATCTGATATTACTCAAATGCAACTCTGTCTCCAATTACCTGAGAATATGTGGTATTCCCTTATGAAAGCTCAAGATCTGAAAGGGCGTCCGTTCCGTGCCTCTGCTTACTCACAGTCATTTGGAACAGGTTCAGCAGAAATATTTCACATTGCAAAAGAGTCTGGAGCCAGACAGCGACTACAGACACTAATCACTGGGTCAGAACAGTAACTTAGTAGGACAGCAATCACCAGAAGATATTTTGTGGAGACAGAGATTTTAGAGAGAAAATATTAGTGCTGTTGGAAAAAAGATCACCCAATGCTAAAATGCTGCAACGGGACCATTAAAATACTATTTTTAACCAGTTGCATGTTTAGCGAAGTAGGACCAACTAAACCAATGATCTGTTCAGTAGAATCAACCTAAAAGATAATCTTGTGTACAAACCCTAAAATAAATAATGGATGGAAAGGAAACTAACCAAATAAATAAATAAAGACTGTACCCTAAAAAGTTCAGTATTTTTGTTATATGGTTTCAACCACCGGCTCTCTCTGCCTCAGATTGTAGATCACTAGCTCCGGAGATTTGGGGGTAGGGAGGAAACACCAACACTGCAATGACAGTTGCAATGTTCTGATCAATAGCTAAGGCCCAGTTCACCCCTGAAGGGCAACAGTTGACTGATTAACTTCTCTAAGGTCCATTTATCTCTAAAATTTTAGGTTTTAGGTCTGTTAAAGTGAGTTACTGATATTCTCTGAACATTGCCATTACAAACCACTTTTTACTTTCCCTTCTTTCTTACACTACATGCCCTTTTCCTTCCCTCCTGTATCAGGAGAGAATTGATAGTTTTTATTTCACCATCTTGATCCCCACTCTATTCAACTTTTCTCATTTATGTCAGTATACTCAATCTCAGAACATTTTCTTGACAATGGATCTCAAACATCTGCTAGATATGAATGGTTACACATAGTATGTCTAGAATAAAAATGTGTGTTTTAGAGGAGCATTGCAAATTTTTTTACAAAATAATTTTATCTTTTAGACTTCATTAGGCTTTTGCTAAATTTACCAAGGGCACTGTTTTCTCCCATATAGCAGTTTCATTTACTCTGCTTAAAAAAAAAGAAAGAAAAAAAGAGAAAGAAGTTGTTAGCTTCCACTTAAATTATAAGCATTGGGAATTCTTTATTCTAGGCATAATAAAACAGCTACACACATAAATTAAGTAGAAAGAAAAATAAAGAAAAGCTATTAAATATATTTAATGTTCATTCCCTGATTTTGTAAAGGTCTTTTGAGTCTACCATGAGATCTCTTGGTCCATAATTTCTGTATTTGCTATAAAGAGGCACCCTTATTCTAGCAAAGTGAATGTTTAAAAAGGAGATAAATGGATGCTCCTACAATAGAAGACTTTTGACATTTTAGAAGAAATGAATCCACATCCCTTTCTTAGTAATGCTGATGTGGAGAGGAGAGGAAGTTAGGAAGAGTAGAGTATTACTGCCTGCTGAGTGGTTTCTATATTATTTTACTTAATCATCAAACAACTCAGTGAAAAAGAAATTAGCATTTTAATATTGAAGAAATTGAGGTTCAGTGCTCTTAAAATCTAGCACAACTTAGTGGCTAAACTAGAATTCAAACTAAGGACTGCATGACTCTAAAATCCATGTTCTAGTCCAGAACACTGGCCCTGGTAGGATTTGTAAATGAGAAGCTGAGCAGTAAGAACACCTGGCAGAGGAAGTGCAGGTGTGTGAGGTGCTGGAGAGATCTTGCTCCTAAAGAGCTGAAGCCCTTGGGCAGTGGTGTAGATTAGGAGTCCAACAAATGCCTCTGTAGAGGGTGATCAAGCCTTCTGGGGAGGATGTGACACAGGGAGCCTCTGGCAATTTAATGACAACTCCTTGAAGATCACTACAAACCAAGCCTTGTGCTTGTCTATTTTAAATGCTCTCCAGCTTTCCTGTGGTTATCTTTATTAGGAATGATAGAAGGCAGCATCATTATTTATATCAAAAAATAAATGAACTATATACTATAAAGAATGGGAAAGGTAATCTATATACTAAAAAGAATGAAAAAATCAGAATTGTATATATCTCATATAATTCATTTAGCATGCTGTATTGTAAAGTCCATTGATAATGGATTGTAGATATGTATGAAACTGATGGTAAAAGTACCACTGACTTTCAAAGTTTTTCACAAACCTCTCTATGTCATTAGAAATAATTTTTATATTTCTGATTAATAGATCAGGCAATAAATTAATTAACAGTACAATATTTACATTGCATACAGAAAACTCTTTTATATTCTGTGTCCCCTTGAGCAGGCTATGGTTGAAACCTGTACATATAACACTGGTGGCACATGGCCTGTCAAAATGGTTATTCAAACGGAAATACTGTTGGTCAAAGATTTTGGTCACTTAATGTGATTAGCTTGGATATTCCCTAAATGAATGGCAGAGTTATTTTATTTCTAGAAGATATCAGAAAGAATAAAATAAAAGATATCATAATTTTCACTAATTGAATTAAGTTTTGCTTTAGTTTGGTAGATTCATCTTTGCTAAAAAAAAATAGCTTTTGAATCAGGATTTTAGCAAAAACAACCAAATAATGCATTTGTCACTAAGTTAACATCATAACTTTGTTTCAAAGAATGCTGACAATAAATATGATGCATAATATCCAAGCAGCATGTTGGAAAATGGTGTCTCAGTTGTACCCCAGCTTTTAGAGGATTTTTTCTGATTGCCATGCAAAGGAAAATCTGTTCATTTCATTTGATGACTCTACAAGGATCAAAATGTATCTCTAATGTAGTTTCTTTGATTTTTCCTTTGACTGTTTATCAGAGCTGATCAAAATTTGAATGCACAAATTCACTTAGCTTCAAAATCATTAAAAAATAATGGATAATAGAGCATTTTTATAATATTTTCTGCTACTCCAATTTGGCTTTACAATTGCAATGTGGCAATTAGACTTGATAAGATGGTTTCTTTTTATGTTTTGTTCCTTTGGTAAGAACCACTCTTCTGCCACGTTGGATTAAAGTGTTTTATCAGCCAGACTCACTCATGCAATGAAGCAAGAGCTGTTTTAGTGCACATTGTACATCAAAAGGAATCATTATGAACAAGTGAAACTCACTTTATTGTTTTCATCACAGTTTAGAAGCTTATGCTTTCAGAAAAACTGTAACTAAGTGCTTTCTTTCTTGCGTGTAATATTGAAACATAACAAAATAGCAGTTGACTGGTTCAATTAAACTTATAATCAAGCATTATATAGCTTTAAGAATTTCAAGAGCTTCTCGCCCATCATTTTTAAAGGAAAATAACATTTATTTAGTACCTGCTAATTATTGGAGGCGCTATGCTACATATTATATCTACGTTAACAGATTAATTTATTTGCCTGTCGTAAAGCTAATTTTAGTGGCAGAATCAGAAATAGGATCCATATCTCTGGCATCTCAATCTAGTACATTTTAAATTTCTTGTCATTTATTTCATTCTTGTAAAATAGTCCATAAATTCTTCCAATCTCCGTTTGAATCTCTGTATTTTACAAAAGGAAAAAAATAGATATATGACGATAATTGTAAAAATGTCCTCACTGAAAATAGTATGCATTGTGGTGCATTTTTGTTTTCCCTTAAACTAACTTTATATGGTTCTAAAATTGCTTCTGGAAGCATTTTTTTTTTAAACTAGGCAGTCCAGAGCAGATTTTTATAAGACAATATGTTCATGTTGAGCCTTTTCAAAGTAAAATCATGGAATATCTATTCTACTTTTTAAATATAGCAAACAAACAATTGACCCATAAATTTATGTAAAGAACCTAAAGTACAAAAAGGGAGAGGAAAAAAAGAAAGCAAAAACCTCCATCTGCTGCTAGCTCAAATGATGCTGTTAAATTCTGGCAATCCTGGCAAAGAGTGGCGGCATGACACTTAGTTATGACTTTGCAGATACTATACAGACTCTTTGAAAACACTGTCTTGAGGTTGTAAAACATTAACCAGCCCAAGATGTACTGTTGTGTTTTAAGTAGTGAAAGAAACACTTTGACAATTCCCAAGTGACAGTGGGTTTTATTTGTGCACAGTTCCAATTTTTTATAATCAGTGTGCCTTGCTCCACTTTGTCTTCTAAGTTCTCCAAATGGCCATAAGTGTGACCCAAAGGAGAATGATTATAAAGAGACAACTTTTCTTTCACTAGTCCCAGGAATTTTTTTTTAATTTTTTTTTTTTCTTTTTGTCCCATAGCTCAGCGTTTTTCCAACTGCTGGTCATAAACTCTTAGTGGGATATGAAATCAATTTAGTAGGGCACAACTAATGTTTTTAAAATCTAATGAAATAGACTAAAATATTCGACATCATTTTATGAAGAATATTTTTGAAACTTTTGTGTCAAACATATATGTGTGTGTATATATGTGTCTGGAGTAAGAGTTTGACAGTATTGATGCAATCTCCTTCCCAAATTTGCTCTTTTGGTTTGTATCTGGCTACCATTCTTTATCTTAGACAAAGACTGGAACAAATAAATGAATAACACTATTATCCGCCCCCTTTAAATTAATAGAAAATATCATTAGTTTATCTTGCAGTTTTGTAGAAATTTTTGAATCTGTTCAACTGTGATATGATGTGGCAATCACTGTTGAAAAGAGTTCAGAATGCTTACCGTGTACCGGAAGTTTACATAGCTTTCTTGTTATCTTTTTGACCTGGTATTTATTCCTTTAATTAGAGAATTATTTTTATCTAATAATTGGGGGTTGTTAAATCCCTGACAAACACATTCAATGTAAATATGAAATTTGCTAGTATTTTGTTTTCTCCAGTTATTGTGACTAATTTAAAGAAATTACTTAAAATCTGAAAAGTTTGATTGGTTATATAATATATCTTGTCTGTGTCAGTATAATAGTAATAACCTAATGACAGTTCAAAATAATATTTTCTATCATCTGTGATATTCAAAGATTTAAAATAAACTTCTGACTGGAGTATACATTAGGCTTTTTAATTACTAGCAGATGCTTAAGAATAAATAAGTATCAAGCTTCTCCATATTCCCTAAAATTAATAATGACTTAAAATAAATTTTATATTATTTGGATCATGCTTTGCTTGGGATTGTATAACTATTTATCTTTCATCTCATATGTCTTTCTCTTTTGCATTTTCAGCTAAAATTGACCAAGAGGCAGAAGAAAATTCACTGACAGAGACACATAAATGGTGAGAAACTACTTTACTTTTATATGATATTTCTTCTCAGAATAGATGTCTGGTTCTTCGTATTTTCATCTCAAGGAACCAATTATTAGTTCAACTTTTGTGTGCAGTGACACATTTATATCATAAAATTAGCCATTTTAACCCTTTTTATGTGTACATTTCAGTGATTAAGTGCATTCACAATGTTGGGCTACCATCACCTCCATTCATTACCAGAACTTTTAGTTACTCCAAACCAGAAACTCTGTACTTATTAAGCAATAACTCCCTCTGCCTTCTACTCCCCAACCCCTGGTGACTTCTAATCTACTTTCTGTCTCTGTTCTGGTTTGCTAATGCTGCCATTATGCAAAATACCAGAAATGAATTGGCTTTTATAGAGGGGGTTGATTTGGTTACAAAGTTACAGTACTAAGACCATAGAAGTTTCCAAACTAAGGCGTGAACACTAGGGTATATTCACTGAAGAACAGCCAATGGTGTCTGGAAAACCTCTGTCAGCTGGGAAGGCACGTGGCTGGCGTCTGCTCCAGAGTTCTGGTTTCAAAATGGTTTTCTCCCAGGAGATTTCTCTTTAAGCGTCTGCGGATGTTCTCTGAGTTTCTCCCAGGCAAATTCTGGGCTAGCAAAAGTCTGCTTTCAACGGCCATCTTTGAAATATCTCTCTCAGCTGCAGCAACAATCTCCTGTCTCTGTGCTCTTACAGGATCCGTTGATTTAATTAAGACCCACATTGAATGGGTGGGGTAATACCTCCATGGAAATAATCTAATCAAAGGTATTACCCACAGTTGGGTGAGTCACATCTTCATGGAAACATTCAATTAAGAGGTCTTACCCTAATCAAAAAGATAATCAATCTGCCCTTCCCCCCCAAGATTGCATTAAAGAATATGGCTTTTTCTGGGGGACATAATATATCCAAACCACCGTCTCTATGAGTTTTCTTCTGGTTGTTTCATGTAAGAGGAATCATACAATATTTGTCCTTATATGCCTTGCTTATTTATCTCAGCATAATATTTTGAAGGTTCATTTCTTCTTATGGGTATATAATATTCCTCTGGATGTATATTACCACTTACTGTTTATCCATTCATCTGTTAATGGACTTGGGTGGTGTCCACCTTTTGTGTATTGTGAATAATGCTGCTATGAACATCATTGTGCAAATATTATTCAAGTCCCTGCTTTCAATTCCTTTGAGTGTATATATTTAACTTTTTGAGAACCACCAAACTTTCTATAGCAACTGTACCATTTTACAGGTAGGAAGCCCTCAGTTTCCCTTGGATATCCCTTGAGTTTCAGAGCAGAGATTTGCATCTGTGTGAGCACAGAAAAATGTCCCAGAAATCTCCCTGCTTCTCCACTTCAATTTTCTCTGCCTCTCCTTTCTCTCAGAAGAGAAATCTGATTATTCTTGAGGAAAAATTTGATTAAAAAAGTTCTTTACCATTACTATATTAGGCAATATCCTTTATATTCTGTGAATAGATAAATTCAGATGTTTAGTGTTTGTTGATTTGATATAAAATATTGTCCTGGGCAAATTGGTAAACAGAATTGACCAGTTTCTACAAAAAGCAAAAAATGAGGCCAAAATGTTAAATTTATTGCATGGAGAAATTTCCATCAGTTGCATGCAGAAAATACTGACTAATGACAAAATTGCTAGTAAGAGTCATATTTTATAATTAAACAATTAAATTTGAAATTCAAAAGTAAAAATAGAGTAATGGGTTATATGAAACATTTCTCCTAAGAAATAGCTCTCTTCCCCATTTTCTCAGCAGTCCTTCATAATTTGGACAATAGTTAGTAACTCCATGCAGGAAAACAGTGTAATCCTGGACCCATGTTCTTTTGATACTGAATCCTGCCTCTCAGGTGTGATAGCTCTGTGACTCTGGACCAGTACCTTAATCTCTCTCAAACCCAGTATAACAATAGTTACTTTGTAGGTAAGAATGAATGAGACAGTCCTTGCAGATGCTTAGTATTTAGTAAGTAAACAATAACTGTTAATTACTGTATTATTTTCACATTATTATCATGATCAGAGTTTGGTAGTAGTGGAGATGAGAGTCAAATTGCAGATGCAGACCAAGCAGTTCTTTGCTCATTTTGTTGTTCTCACTTTTTCCATTGAATCTTGTGTTGGATGGCATGGTGTGGTTATGGGGCACAGACCTTGATATCAGTTCTGTATTCCTGTATTCCTGTGCCTCCTCCAAATGTGTGCTATGCTATGACTCCAAACGTTTACCTCAACTTTTGAATTCATGTTCTTATCTGTGAAATAGGAGAAACAATGCCTACATCATAAGTGGTGTTGATCAGTTAGTAAGTAAATTAAGTGAATTAATATATAAGCAGAACACATACATCATAGGGGCTTTTCTAAATTTCCTTCCCTTTTATTTATCAAAATACCTGAGCTTAGGAGAGAGACTGACTTCTGGAATGAACTCTCTCCCAACAAACAGCCATTTGACTGGAGAAAATTATTTAAAAAAAAAACAAAAAAAACAATCAATCATTTGATATTTATATATATTGTCCTAAGGGGAAATAGCAAATGGAGAATCATTCATTCAAGAAACTGTACTAAATCTTGGTAAAAGAATAGTGAGAGTCTATGGCATCTGACCCACAACCCATTCTTCCTCAATCCCCACCCCCACCCCAGGAGTTCTAATCCAGGCTGACCCAGTCAAGAAGATCCCAGCTCCCAGTTTGGGGCTATAGTTTCAGCCTGGATGGGACTGGCCTCCAGCATCTCTTATCCACTCACCTCCTTATTGCAGAGGCTCTGTTCTAGGCCAGTGCAACAGAGTGAACTGGGGCTCCCTTTTCTTAAACAGCCCATTAATAGGGCATAAGCTCTACTGCAGATGCACAGGTTAAGAATATTGGGCTTTGATCACATGCATCCCAGCTCACTGTTGAGGCAGAGGTTTCTCGCTATGAGGGGCAAACAAAGAAGGCTAGGGGTTACCCTGACCTCCAGCTCTGCTTATAGGGCAGAGGTGTCACTCCAGCTTAATTGGACCACCATCCCTGCCCCTGGCTGTGGCTCTAGTGCAGTGGTGCAAATGTCCTGTTCAGGGCAGAGGTATGCCAGAGAGGCAGGCCTTAAGGAGACAAGAGCTCTGCAGCTCTGCCTGAGGGACATGACTTTATTTGGAACAGAGCTTGGAGAATTCCTTGCCTAAGAGTGTTGTCAAAAACAACGGAAGATTCTACATGCTCCATTAAATGTCATTTGAGCAGAGAATTCAGTTTTCTTATGTCTAACTCTTCTTTGTGCCAGGGCATGCATTCCCAGAAGAGTAACTGTGCTCTAGGAAACCTTGCTCCTCCCCGGCCAGCATTCTACAAGCTTGATATCTGCCGTGTGTAAGAGGGTGGGTGTGCGTATTAAAAAACAAACAAAATGGAAGTCTTAATGAAGAGCAATTAAGAGGGTGCTCATAGTTCCATAATACAAGTGGCAACAAACAAAAGGGCAGAATAGTCAGAAGTTTAACCAAGAGAACAAGGGAAAGAGCTAGGAAGGGAACAGAGTCAACCCTGAGGGCCTGTGATGTACCAACTCAGGAGCAATTAGACCAGAATTTGGGCCAAACTTAAAAATATTCCCTAAGCTACATAAGGACCCATCAACACAGGTGCAAGTCTCACTGGCACTACTCAGCACAACTTCTGACCAACCACTGTTGAACAAAAAACTACTATGACCCAGGAGCAACACCTAGGAAGCTAGGCTTGAAAATAAAATCACACAAATCCCTGGCAGTCTGGAAGTTTGTGTACACACCCAAGGCTGCACCCTCTCAGGAGCAATTGGAGAGGGAAAAATCCAAGTTTCAGCACCTAGCAAAACATGTGCAAAAATATATAAACTCCTTAACTGTGATAACAGCTTGCAAGCTACACATAAATTTGATGGTAAAGGATAAAAATATAACTGACCGAAGGGGCTTAAGCATAACTCTTTACTAATATTTGGCTTATGGTGACCCAGGGTGACACAAAATAGCCAGGCTAACAGACAAAAATAGGAAAAAAAAATTAAGCAGAGACATCAGAGGCTGCATACTGCAGTGGAAATAGACTTCCCTGAAATAGTTCAGCCTAGTCACTAAACAAATTAACAAACAAGTAACAGTAACATCAAGTACCAGGGTGGAGAGAGAAGGGGAAGAATTGCCATCCAGAGTTGCTACAATATATTGTCTGAAATGTCCAGTTTCAACAATAACCAGAAAATGAACCATACAGAAATACTCGGGAATCTGTGACCCATACACAGGAAAGAAAGCAGGCAACAGAAACTGCTTTGGAATGGTCCCAGATGTTGGACATAGTAGTTAAAAAACTTCAAAGCAGCCATTCTAAATATCTACAAAGAACTAAAGGAATCTATTTCTAAAGAATTAATTTGATGACAATATCTCATCAAATACAGACTATCATTAAAGAAACAGAAACTAGTAAAAGAACCAAATAGAAATTCTGGAGTTGGTAAGTACAATAACTCAAATGAAAAAAAATCACTAGAGGGGCTCAACAGTAGAATTGAGGTGGCAGAAGAAAGAATCAATGAACCTGAGGATAAATCAATAGAGACTGTATCTTCTGAAGAAAATAGACTAAAAAAATTTGAAGAAAAAGGAACAGAGGCCTAGAGAAATGTCATTGTTAAGCACACCAACACATAAAGGGAGTATCAGAAAGAGAGGAGAGACAAATGGCAGAAAAAAATTCAAAGAAATAATGGCTGAAAACTTATCAAATTTGATGAAAAACATTTATCTATACATCTGAGAAACCCCACACAGTCCGAAGAGTATCCACACAAAGAGATCTGCAAACAGACACACCATACTCAGAATACTGAAAGCCAAAGATAAACTCTTGAAAAGAGCAAGAGAACTATGACTCATCATGTGCAAAAGAACCCCAATAAGATTAACAGCTGGCTTAGAAACATTGGGGACCAGAAGACAGTGGGGTGACATATTCAAAGTGCTGAAAGTGAAAAACGTTCAACTAAGATTCTTATATCTAACAGAACTGCCTTTCAACAATGAAAGCAAAATATGTTCCCAGATAAAAGCTAAGAGAATTAGTTGCTAGCAGACTAGCCTTAGAAGAAATACTAAAGGCTGAAAGAAGTGACACCAGATAGTAATATAAGTCCACATGAACAAATAAAGAGTATCAATAAAGGTAATTGTGTAAAAAAATTAGAAAAGAATGTATAAGTGCATATTTCTTTGTCTTTCTTCTAAGTGAGTTAAAGAGTCATTGCATAAAAATATATATATTTATGTATGTAACATAATTGCATTGATGAGTTTCTAGCATATAGAAATGAATATATTTGCCAATAATAGCACAAAGTTGGTGGGTGGAAACAAAACAGTGTTAGAATAAGGAATAAGGAAATGATATAGGAATGGTAATTTGAATCTGTAGGAAGAAATGAAGAGAATCAGAAATGGTAAATAGAGTTAATATAATAAATGCTATAAATATGAACTTGCTCTCCTTTCTTCTAGCTTTTTAAAAAGACATAGATTATATAAAGTAATAATTATAACATGTTTTTGCATTTATAACATATATAAACATAATATGTAAAATAAAAAGGGAGCGGCAAGGAATGGAGTGAAAATTCTGTAGGAATAAAGTTTCCTTATTTCACTGGGATTAAGCCAATATAAATCTGAAGTAGATTTTGATAAGTTTGGTGAACTAAAAATTATTCATTATTTACCATAGTTGTGTTCTGTATAGTTACTAGAACATTAAACTAGGAAATACTGTACAGTTGCTTCTAGGGGAAATACAAGGTTAGTTTACTGCAAGCTCTGGTCACAAAGTTTTTGTCTTCCGATCAGTACATAACCCTGTTTTATGTGTATTTCTGTTTAAAGATACCTTATGTAATATATATTGTTGATTCATTAGCATCAAACTCATGGCCAACAGCATGAGAGAAAGAAGCTTACCTAACACATGTGTTTTCTGTGTAAGACACATCACTGCTTTCTTGGGCTTAGGAAAACCAGGTAGCACATCAGCACTATGCTTGGGGGCCATTTAAACAGTACTTCTTGAGCCCTTTGGATATGTAAAGTTCAAATATGCTTTTAATTAGTTTAAAGAATTTTCTCTTATAGTTTATCAGATTATTTTTACCTTCATCTTTTTCTTCCTTTCTGATATACTTATTTTGTGGATATTGTGCCGTTTATCTTTTCATTTGTAATTCCATCCTTGGATATTTGCTGCAAATTCCGAGGTATTTACTCCATTATATCTTCTAAAATATCAAATAATTTTTGTAGTGTTCATTTTATTTTTCGTGGCCTTTCTCTGGATAGATTAGACAGACAGATAAAAAATCATATGTTTGCATGTGTATTTTTTTACCTTTGCAAATCATATTCTTTTATTATCAAGAACTTTGTCTTGTGTTCACGATGTTCCTTTGGACTACATTCTTAACTTTCCTGAAAGTTTACTTTATAATTTGTTTTTATAATTTTCTCTTCTTCCTTCATTAAATTTTTTCCAATGACAACAGATGTTCTCAAGATCACCAGCATAAATTCAATCAACTGCTCTCCTAGGACCATGTATATAAGTAGACAGACTAATTCTTCCTGGTGAGCTGAGGGATTTTACTCTGTCAGTCTGGCTGGATCCTCTCACAGTTGAGGGAATGTTGGACTTGGACCCTAACTCCCGGGTGTTCAGTCTCTTTCCCACCTCCGAGTCCTTGACCATTTTATACTACCCGCCGTACCCTCCACCCCCAACATGAATCACCAAATATGCTCTCTACCTAGTAGAAACTTCTCTGGAACCCAAAGTCCCAGGCTTTTAGGGAATCCCTTGTTGTGTTTGAATAGGGCAAAAATCCCTCTACCCCTCTCCACACAAAACGAATTTAAAATCAGACACATCCATATCCACATTCACTCTCTATTGATCTCTAAGTAGTTGAATTGTCTTAGAAAGAGGAGAGCAAGGAATATGCATGCGTCTTCCCAGAATCTTATATCCCTCGTTTTATTTTTATGTTATTTTTTATGTTTTGTGCATTATATTAATGTAAGGCACCTAATATCCATTTTGTAAGATGATGCATAAACAAATTTATTCTACTCTTGGTCTATATGCTTAAGTAACTGCAAAACTGATCTTTCTCCTCTTCCATCTTTGTATTGACCCTTTGACTATGAAGCAGAAAATATACAGGGAAGTTTCAGTTGCGTTAATAAAATGAAAGCATTGTAATCAAAGGAGGATTTCTTGTAGATTCCACTTTTATCTCAGTGATGCTCGTTATAGCTCAAAACATTGTAGTTTTACTTCTCACCCTGTGGTAAAAGACCAGTGGCAAATTGGTGACAAATTTATGTGCTTTCATTTTTAGAAATGGCTGTCATTTAAAGATAAGTTTGATAGCTAAGTTGGACTCTCAGATGGCATAAGAATCAATTGAGGATCATAAAATGACTGACCAGCCTATTCTATTTCAAAGAAGAAGTTTCCAAAAAGTTTTGAGGCAATTTAGCATTCCATATGCTCAGCAAGATTACTGTGAAAGAAGGCTAGATAGTGTGGTCAAAGGACCCCGACATTTCCTCTTGGCCTTCACTGCTGCTCCACAAATACAAGTAGATAAACCAAAAAACTGCCAGAGCCTCGGCTCCTTCATTCGTGAAAGGGATTTGACTGCATCCTTCCTGTCATCCTCTAGGGTGGTTGTAGGAATTGAATAATAATTACAAATCCTTGTCTTTGCAATATGCAAATTTTATTCAAGTGTGGCTGATAAGCTTTACTAGAAAAAATATATTCATGTGAAAATTACTGTACAAATATAATTTATCAGCTTGCTTTCAAAGGAATTATGCATATTTGTCTTTATATTC
Source organism: Choloepus didactylus (assembly GCF_015220235.1). Taxonomy (NCBI): domain Eukaryota; kingdom Metazoa; phylum Chordata; class Mammalia; order Pilosa; family Megalonychidae; genus Choloepus; species Choloepus didactylus. The sequence continues at coordinate 25,325,583 of NC_051308.1, forward strand.
TGGTATTTAAAAAAAAATCTTAGCTCTTAGGCTGGATAAGCCAAACTTTTATTAAGAAAATAATTAAATTCCTTTTTAGAGTAGAATGTTATATGTTTTTCAGATAATTTTACGATTTTATAACTAAATAAAAGTAACCGAAAGAAATAATGGTTAGCATTTTAAAAATCAGATCTTTTTCATATTTGTTAGCATAATAGTTGTGTACCTGAATTGTATCTATATATAAATTTGACTGTATATATGTCACATTTACCATTAATGTGAGAAGTGGAACTTTGAGCTCCAATTTCACATGAACGAAAGTATATAGCATTTGAATAAATAGTTTGACTGAACTCTTCAATTCTCCCAGAAGGGAAGGCAACTGAGCAGATGAGTCTTCAAACATACTCCAAACCCAAATATAAATTGGATGAATATATTCTTCCAGTGATTTCATTGGGCAAGCCAAACTATGATACCTTACTACAAAATGGATTTCAGCAGTGTTGTTAAGATTGTCTGTCTCGCATTGTACGTGTTTATTTCAGCTTCTGCTTTTATTTAATCAATTCGCATACAACTGCTTTCTTCAATTGTGGAAAAGCATCACCAGACCATATATGACTGTTTTTATTTTCCCACAGAACTACCCAGTGTCTGTGTTACAGGCAGAGAATCTAGAAATTATGGATTTGGCTAATAAAAGGCCATTCCTTAACATTTAAAATAAAGAGTAATGAGACTGAGAGTTATAAAACAATTCACAGAGCTACAATTCTAAGCCCATATTTTACTTTATGTTAGGGATAACTTCAAAATTTTCTTTAAATTTCTTCTTCTGTTCCTTTCTTTAAATTCCATGATAAAACCCATATTTTATGATGAAGTTGACCTGTGAACTAGGAAAAGAACAGAGTTTAGAAATACTTTGTTTCAGGTATTAGTGCCTGTGGTTTCATTAAATTTAAATCTGGCATCAATAACGCAGATAGAAATGACTAAAAGTAAAATTTGAATTGTACTGCAAGTATTATATTAAGTAAATTATCCTTGTCAGCTAATTTAGGTGACTTTCTAGATAAAGGCTGAGAAAACTATAATACTTGATAAACCTTTTGTGAGTAAAAGAAAGCAAAGTAATTAGTGAGTACTGCCTTTACCAGTTTAAAGGGATTGTCTCATTTTTATTGGAAGTCTATGACTTTTCCTGGTATTAAATCATGTGTTTTAAAGATGTGTGTATTTTTCAACAAGAAATACATGTCACTAAAATTTTTATATACAACTTTGTGTTTAAAACAGTTTTCAGAATGGAAGTCTTTTTTTAACGGTGCTAAAGACAAATAAAAAGATTAGATGTAAATAGTCTTGTATCATTTGTAAGACTATAGTGAATTTGTTGAATAGAGAAGCAGTTAGCACAATCGTACTTACAGAATTAATAAATTAATATGTCTTATTTGCCACTACCATGTGATGAAGATTTGACTGTATCATTTTTAAATTTACCAAATGTACCTGAGCATATTAAAAAAAAAACCTTAGAGAGGATACACTAGCTTTGCCTACTCTCCCCACTCCCATTTCACTTTAAATAATAGCAAAAGCAGTTGGAAACAACCAGTAATAAAAGGCAAGACATAGTAGTGGAAGAACACACATTCGTGAAAGAACTTTAAATCACACATTTTAAAAAGTAAATACTATTTCTTCATGTAAAATTGCTTGAGTGGTATTTTACCAAAGCCAAGATTGCATAACAAATAGTTGAAATGGAAAATTAATCCTTCATGCAAAATAAAGGGAAAAAAAAAAAAGAAAGAAAAGGAATGTTGGGTCCAATCATTTCGCATAGTATGTAACTATTCATTTGTCATGGAAGAGAAAATATTTAATCAGTCCTGAACTGATGCACACATACTTTATCATGTTTAGTGACTTTTAGAGTGTCAGTTTGTAAAGTGTTTATCCAAGGAATGGACTTCTGGCACATGGATAAAATGAAAAGTGAAATGTTTAGTTCATAATAGGCATATTTTCCAGAATCTTTCTGAGTAACTATCCTGAGATGAATAGAAGGACTACAGGTCTGTGTTTATCTGGCTTATGCTGGCAGACAAGGCAGGCTCCAGCCTGGTATTAAAACTGAAGTGACATGGAATGTCTTTGCAAAAGCCCCCAAACAATTACATCATTCCCTTAACAATATTGATAAAGTAAAACAAAGTTGGAGTTTGTTATTTTCCAATTTAGGTTTCTTAGTTAACTCCTTCAGATCCTGCCAGATTTACAGATTGAAGGCCCATTGGAGTGAAGCTTCATAGGCTTATCAGTAGAAAGCTGGACTTCACACCTTTTCTTAGAGGTCATCTGGAAAATTTTAGGTACAACACTATAGTTTTTGCAGATGGATTTTCTTCTGTAGGTGCATTATTGAAATTAGTTCAAATTCTATTGACTTTTCGTGGGGGATCTTATGATACCCTTCACACGTTTGCTGCTGTTTGTCAGTTACAAAAAGATATTCTGAGGTGGTGGCCTCTCCTGAAGTTTTTTGTTTGTTTGTTTTTGTGTATTCTGACTAGAAGGACTTTAGGATCTTTTGCTTCAGAGAATTTTGGTATGTTTCCTTCCAGTTTGGTTGATAATTATAAGGGAAAAGAAATCCATCAAAGAATTTCTTTCCTTGAAAATAGTTTTGTTTTAAAAATGAAAACTTTTTCATGCTGTATAGGGTTGAGAAGATCTCTCCCACCCCAATAAAACTAGATTTGGGCTTAGTATAGACCAAACTGTTTCCATAAGCTAAGTTCTTCTCCAATTTGATAGAGGTTAGTACTCTTAAACTTTTATCCTCTTAAAGTCAAGAAGAAGAAGAAGAATGGAATTACCATGTTTTGTGTTCTGAGAACATGTGGTATAGGGGATGGAGAGGGTGAAGATAATGCAAGAAAGAAAAGGTATATTACTTTGTCCACTGTTTTGTATTTTTTTTTTAAATAGAGAGTAGAAAGGGTTAGAGCTTAATATATTTGTTAGGTGTATTTATCCATAGCAACATGATTCAAATCCATTAGGGTTTTATGGCTGGAGAAAATATGTTTTTAACACAATAGATATTCTAGAAAAGCCAGTTGAATAAAAATAGTCTAAGATCATTTTCAGAGGAAGGAAACTATTTTTCTGGGTAGAATGAAAATATTAGAAAGTGAAATAATAATGGGTGATTTTGTTTATGTACCATTTCATAAAGCAATAGGGAATCTGCCTTAAAAAATAGTCATTAGAAGGGCTTCTTTGGCTATGAGTATTAGAGAACTACATCAAACTGTTGTGACCCAAAAGGGATTTCTGAGAGCCATCCACAATCCAAGGTAAGGGTAAAGAACCTCTGGAGGGGTGGAGATCAGACAGGTGCAAGCACAGGATCCTGACCTGCACCAGGTGTATAATGGCATGGTTAAATCTCAGCTCTGGCAAAGCAATGCTGGGATTCAAATCCTAGTTTCACCTTTTTTTTTTTTCAAAGTTGTCTCACCTTGGGCAAGTTATTGAAACTTTCCGTACCTCTATTTCCTCACTTCTAAGATGAAGATAATGATGGAACAGTGCCTGGCACGGAGTAAGCACAATATAATTGCTTGATATTATTCTTAGTTCTTAAGGTTCATTGATCTACCACTAATGACTGGTGTGGATTTTCTCTGTGGATATTGTTGCAAATTCTCAAAAGGGTAAATCTGATTGACTCCTAGACAGATGCCATGGGCTCATGAACTAAAGGCTACCCCAGGCCAGGCTATGTTTTATAAAATCAGTATGATGAAAAAATAGTGGCATCTCTAGTACGATGGTACTAGAGATTTTTCTGTGTTAATAATATAGAGAATCTTATACATTTCAAAAACATTTTCCTAGAAATGTTGTGACTAAAGTAGACAATTTTCTAGAATAAAATCCCCAGGATCAAATATGTTAAATGGTTTGTCTAAATTTAGCAGTTATGGGTTCACATTTCTGGCACTTAATGGCTGTGCAACCTTGGAGGAAGTTACTAGTTTTATCAATTGTAAATGGAAATGATAAAAAGTGATTTCTGATAAGATTTTTGTATTAAATGAGATACTGTTTGTAAACTGCTTTATGCACTAACTGATAGGAGTTATGTGTTACTGTATTATTATTATAATTTTTATTATTGGAAGAAGCAATAGATATATTTTCACTACAACCACCATTATCGGTGATACAGTTGGAAAATGGCCAAAGCAACTTATCTTATGCTTAAGACATTTTAGATATAGAATCTCCAACAGACTAGAAAGCATGGAGTTTGCACATGTTTTTCCAGGTTCAATTTTAACATGATATGAAGAGGTATATGTGGAGTGGAGTACATATTGGCATTTTGTAAACACAACTAAGTACATATTTATTTTTGCTTGGAAAAGTTTTATCATGAAACTCTAATTACAGTTAGGTATGTAAGGAAAAAGAGTTATCCTTTTCTAATTTGTTTACATTTATTTTACATGTTTTTCTTTGTTGCTTCGTGGAAAATAAAGGCTACAGATGAAAAGACAATTTGATAAATAGAGAATGAACTTTTGCAAGTTAATTTTTTTAATTTTGAGAATATTTACATCATAAAACATATATTCTCATTTTTTGTTGCCTTATACTGCATACATCAGATATGGGTAACTGTAAATGAAAGGTAATGTGAACAAATTTTTTTGACTGGCTTGCTCATCATTTGTCCTGAAAGGCAATGTAGTTATGAACTTGTACAGTTTAAACTACAGCAGCATTTACTTTATAAGTTTTTAATCAGAGCTAGAGGAGGGAAATAGCCACACAAATACCAGCACCATTGAAATTGTGCCTCTGCAGAGGGAGTCAAGAAGGAGGATGGTAACTATATCTGGGTCTGTGGTAGGTAAATTTATCTTTCTAATCTTAGTTTTCATTGCTTGTTGGAGAATTCAGTGTCATAATGTAAATAATATATTTAGCACAGTAAGCATGCAGTAAATGTAGAATAAACACAGCATTCAGTAAGTGTAGAATAAATGTACAAATAGTATGCATTTTTATACTTTTCATTCCAAGGGCCAAGGTTTTTCACAACTCCTCTTCTGCCTCCTTCACCCCTAAACATCAGCCCATCTGGGTGAGACCAAGGTCATGCTTCACACTGCTGGTCATGGTGTCTCCTGAGGAGAAACATTAGCTTATCTGCAATGAAAATATGTTTTAATCCCTCTGTTATGTTGTGGCATGGAAATTTGCATCTATACTGATTTTTGAAGAAGAAAGGTTATTACTGGCACATGGGACCCTAGATTAGAGTGGATAGATGTAGAAATTGCATGCTGCTTCCAGAAGATTGCCAAACCCTATTGCATATTATTTAACCCCCTGAACAGTTCTCAAAGTGAATGGGAATTATTTTTAAATGTTATGAAAATATACTCTTATGAAATAATTCACAAAGTTTTTTTGTTTGTAGTCTTTACAATGTTAGCAATGAAATCATCAGTATTTATGGGGGGAAAATCATGAAGTAATAAAATTATTTGTTTTGAGAACATCAAAATCAAGATAAAGTGATTGGGAACATTAGACATGGTTTTCAAAATTGGTCTAAAAAGTATAAAAGAAACTAATATAAAGAGGGCATAGAATGGAAAACATAGTAAGAATAACAGGCTAGAAACTAATTTGAGTAAATAGAAAAAAATAGGGAAAATTAGAAAGAGGATATGAGTAAGACATTGCAATATCTTCCCTTTTTTTCTTGTTTTATTCTAGGGTGTTGTAAGTGAATGTCTAGTAGAGAGTATCATTTCCAAAGTTCTTCATGACCTGAAGCAGAGACTTTGCTCTTTTAAGTTGAATTTCATTTTAAACCTTCAATGATAGTTGAAAACATGGTTGTATATTGGTATAGAGATACTTGTACCACTTATTTACAGAACTTAAAATATATATCCATTAAAAATAAGAACCATAAAATTGTTTTTAATGCTCAAACTATGAATCAAGGTACTGGCATAACAAAAGGAAAGAAATATTGAAATCCTATTGTACCTCCAAGTCCACCTTTTAAAACCAAACTTCTTTCACTTTGCTTGAAGCTTTCTTGAAGGCCTTCATATCCTCTGATGGTATCTTATGAAGGAGATCGTACTTTGGAAATTGGCATGCATATTTTTAAAATCTGCATTAAAGACTTTCTGATTTCTATCCTTATTTATATGAATATAAAATGTAGACCTCAATGTTTTCAGTATTCATGCAACTTACCTTTTCTCTTGCCTTTTAGTTACAGTAGCTTCTGTGTTCCAAGTTGGATAAGGAATTTTATTCAAAATATGTGTTTATTAACTCTACTAGTTAAGTGGTTAAGCCATGGTCTCAGATGTAGTCTTACAGAATTTCAACCTCATTTTAAAAACAACCTCTAAAGTTAAGGTTTATATTTGCCTACTGTTAAAAATGTTTTTCGTAAATAGAACCTATAGGAAATGTGAAATTAAGACAATAGATAATGAGATTTAAATACCTACTACAAATATTTGGGAAAAAATTTTTCCCTGTCCTCTCTAATAACTTGTACATGCAGTCGTTTAGCAGTTGTAATATTTCTGTAAACTCCATAAATTATCTTGCATTATAGTATTTTAATATAAATGCCTCTACAATAAGGAAAAAAGGAGCAAGATGTTAGTAATAATTGCCTTTATTGGTTTGCTAAATCTGCAGTTGTTAAGCCCATTGATTTAAGACAATTGTATTCTTTTCATAATCTATCACACATAGTTCAAGGTCAACATGTACTAGCAGTATGAGGAAATTATATCTAAGTAATTTGTTAAGTTAACATGTTAAAAAAAATCCCTAACCAAAAATAATTACCCATTTTAGTGGTTTTTTGACTAGTAACCTCACTAATTTTAAAAGAAACTTACTTGCAAAAATCCAAAACTTCAAAGTGTATCTAAGGTCTAATGTTTACCATTTTAGACAAAATAAATTCAGGGATGTTAATTATGATTCACAGGACAGTGAATAAAGTTGATAATGTCCTGTGATATTTCACTATTTATCAATTTATCCTTCTCTGTTAATTTCTGATTATGGTAATAGTACACAGATTAGAAAAAAACTAGAGAAGGGTTGAGGTTAGCTGTATAAAAAATGTATAGAAAGATTTTTCTATATAATTTTTCTGTAATTTCTTAATCCATCCTTAAAAGGGACATATCGGATCCCAGTTCAGAAGCAAAACACTATTGTTAAGGTTCTGTTTGCATGTTCTCACTAGCTAAATCTAACCAGCAGAAAAAATTGATAGTCAATAAATAGTCAGTGACAGAGCTGCAGAATTGACATTTTGAAATAATGGAAGCAAGATATAAGAATCGGAACGGGAAAATCAACTTTAAGAAAGTGAAATTCTGTTAGACATAGATCTAGATGTCTAGATTTCTACCTCAGATCATCAACCAAATAAATTCTAAGAGGATTACAGTTGTAAAAAACTAAAGTTAAAACTATAAATAACTAGAAGAAAATATTGGGGAATATCTTATATGATTTAGAATGGGGAGAAGCTTTGTAAGTATCACAGCCACAAGATATTAATGTTTATTTTTATTACTTTTAAGTGATTCATTGTTTGTCTTCCATCAAGTAATGAAGTATAGAAGATACATAGTAGTCAAGTTAGTTTAGGAAAGTTTTTAAAGATTGTTGTTTCCCTTACATTTATTATCTCCAGTCCATTTCAGTTTTTAGTAATTTTTATTTCTATCAAAGTTGTAAGTGTAGACATAGTTGAAAAAGTCAGTTAGTTTCACAAGGCCTATAACAAAAAGCAGCAGCCTTGCACCCCACGCTTCCCTGCTCCCACTTGCTTTTCTCTTAGCTGCTTCCTCTATTTTCTGCCATTTTTCTCATTAATAAACTTGAACTGATATTTCACTATTTATCAATTTATCCTTCTCTGTTAATTTCTGATTATGGTAAATATGACTTTAGCTTACCCTTAGTCCCCATCCCACTTCCTCTTCTATCTTTTAATATATTATTTTCATAATATTTTCAGACATGCAAATATGTTTTCTTTACTATCACTAAATCGTTATTCACTGCTCTGCTAGATTTGTACTGTATAGTTGTTTCTTTTTTGTGTAGTTTTAAATTTTTTTCTTGAGGTTTAGAATTGTTTTTTTTCATTTGCTTAGCTTCCTGTGAGTCTATTTTTTAATTCTTCCTAAAAACTCAGGCATAATTCTAAAACCCCTCTCAATAATGTTTTCTACATGGCCAACCATCTCTATTAATTTATTATATTCCATTTCATTTTCCCGTTTGAGCTCTCCATCCTCTTGCTCTGGTCTGCAGGGGTTTATTTGAACTGCTGCTCATATTTCATCCATAGACATCTCTTCCTTAGGTTCTGTGTTTTCCTTTCTCTTGGGTGTTCTCCCATTTTTGGAAGATAGAGTACATCCTACAGTAACTTCTTAGAAAAGGTTGTCTGGGAGATAATATTTTCAGACATGCAAGTTCCCCCAAAATTTATTCTTCCCTTACTCCTCATTGATAATTTATCTAGGCGTAAAATCCTAATACCAAAATATTCTTCATTATCTTCTAGTTTTCAAGGTTGCTTTTAAGAAGTCTGACAACGTTCTTATTGGCAGCTGTATGTGTTTGACCTGTTTTGTTTTTGTTTTTGTTTTTTTTCTCCTCTTAGGGCACTTAGTGTTCTCTCTGTTCAGGTGTGAAAATGCATTTGTTGGGCTTTGATGTGTGCCTTTTCACTTAAGTCTGCTGGAAGTTGGTGAGATTTTTTCTGTTCATAGGCTCACCTCGTATCCTGTTCTGGGTTTGGTCTCAGATGGTCCTCAGAATTCTGTTGTAGGTGAGAGACTATGATGGTGTTTCTAAAATTAAGAAGGGGTAAGATGAGAAGTTTGAGGTATGTATTAGCCAACCAAGTAGAAATGCTAAGTATTTTGTTCAGTGTTAAGTTTGAAGCACAGGTGTGGTTTGGTTGGCAATTGAGTTTTGTAAGTCACCAACTCTAAACGGAGAGAAGCAGAAAGCATGAAAGTACATGAGATCATCCAGGAAGATTGTGTCATGAAACAGTAGACTAAAACCCAAAACATGAGAAGTACTACATTTAAGTTGCTGCTAGAAGGAAAAGAACATGCAATGGAGAGGGAAGTCAATTCAAAGTGATAAGAATTAAAATAGAAGAGTGTTGTGTTATAGAGGTGTAAGTACACTAAAGGTAGCAGAAAAGCCCAAGAATGACTATGACATACAGATAAAGGCAAAATATTGGTTTGTTTTAGTAATGGAAAGGCAATTTGGTACCCTTATCAAAAATAGTTTCATTTGAATAATTTGGTCAAAAGCTGTGTTGCAGTGGGCTGAAGAAAATAAGGAAGTGGAAATTTGGAGGGTGAACTACTTTTATCAGATGTCTGGAGAAGAACAGAAAGAGAGAAATTGGATGGAATACAGAGGGGAATGTGGGGTCAAATATTTTTGGTTGCTGCATCTGAAGATCTAGATATATTAAAGATTATTAGAAAGATAATCTGAATTTTAGGATAGACGATTATTATAATAATCACAAAGCAGAAGAAAAACTATGATCTAATTGCTGGTGGCAATGAGGAAGTTAGAATCATAGAAGAAGTTGAGTAACTATAAGCAATGTCATGAACTTTAAAAAAGATGTGGCTCAATCATGATGAAATAATAGGAAGGGCACTGGAGGACAAGAAATAGGGAGAGACTCCCTTTCTTTACTCCATGAATTTGGAAGGGTAGACATGCAGGAAAATGTAAGGCTTCCACTGAAGAGGATTGTGGATGAAACTGTCATCTCGTGAAAGCTGGGTTTTCATTAAGAAACAATGGCAACTAGACATACTGGAGAAAGAAGGTGTGAAACTACAAAGATGGTCCCCCTAAAATAAACAGGAATCCACAGGGCTTAAGAATGGAGTTTATAGTTAGTCGGTGATGAGTACTGTAGAACTCTAATCCATGAGGATATAAGTACAAGGAGAGGAAGAGGAGTTGGATTTGGAGAGAGTTGTACTTAGGAGGACAAGCATACCTTTCAGTGAGGAAAATTGGGCTGGAGGCTCATAGTTGTAGCACAGGAACGGGAAAGCTGTCTGGGCAGAATTATTTTAATGGTAAGTGCTAATAGGTTGACCCATCCATCCCAAAATGTTGTAGCTAAATCTTGACAACCTGTCCTCCAGATATATTGGGCTTGACTTACCTAGGAATGGCTGATAGAAATCCTGACTGACATTTATATTGCGAGAAGGTCACATTTCCCCAGAGTAATAAGGGAAGAAAGAACAAATAGCTGAAGAAATAGTGGGTTATCTTCATACTGGATAAAAGATTGTATAGGAAGCCTATCAAAATTACTCAGTAACTTGCATTGCCTTGCAGTGGTGTCTTCTTGGTGAAATTTTTTGGTGTGTTTGGAAGGCATAAGAGATAGGCCCTATAGATGTGGATTAGAAATGGAATATTTTTTTCTTTATGTTACAAACTACATTAATATCTTCAGAAATGTTAGGATGCGAAAGAATCTAATTAGCTTGTGAATACTTCTATGGTAATGCTTGTTTTCCACCTCAACAACTACCGTGAGGCTCCTTGCTCACTCTAATTAAAAAGGTATTCCACTCAATCTGGCAATGCTATGCAGTTTTTAACATACCGGGAATACCTTACAGATATTTTTGGGCTAGTGAAGCAAAGTTTTATCCAAGCACTAAAAGTACATTTTTAAAATGCCAAATATTATTTGATTATTGTTATTTTCTTTTCCAGTCTCAGATTTCTCAATTTACCTCTGGGTGAAATTTAGGTCTTCATTGACTCGGTAGTGATGAGTCACTATTACCTGTGAAGGAAGCTTCCTAATATTTCTAATTGTTAATGTCTCAGAATCTAAGACTGTATCTTCGATATTTATCATATTTTCATCTAGGTTGAGGGATGGGAGGGATTTGGGGACCATGGACCACCAGTTCTCACAGTATTCTTAAGAGAAATAAGTGGGATAATCCATACTTCCCATTTTGCATATGAGGAAATGGGGAAAGAAAATTTTACTTCTGTTAAATTGCTTCTCCAGTATCAGGGAGTAAAGTATGACAGAGCCAAGAATGGAATTTAGGCTTCCTTAAAAGTTGAACTTTGAGTGATAGCTTATTGTGAAATCCTAGAATTCAATTATGAAAGTTTAAAGCCAAATGAGTGAAATTCTGGCTTTTATAGGGATGTTTTGCTGCTATTTAATTCTGCCTAATAAAAATTTGTACCTTATTTCTTATAATTTTCCTGCCCTTCCTAATCCCCAATAACTGTGTAAGTATAAAACTAGCAATATATATTAAGATACTTTGTAAATTGTATGGTAAGATAAAAAAATGAGATATTTATGCAGATATTATTTACAATAACATGTGCTATTGTTGGCTTTATGTCAGTGGAGAAACAACAAACAGACAAAAAAACAGTAATTGTAAACTGATGGAAGAATATTATTTTGACTCAGTGTCAGGAGGGCATGGCATTGGAAAGTGGGGCCCACTTGTAGTGGTAACAATTTCTAAAACCAGTGAGAAATCTGCTGTGTCTCAGAAGAGCTTGGCTCCCTCTGTGCATCTTTATCAAGAAAGTAGAAGGAAAATCTGCATAATAGGAGAAAATCATGGCTATTCATATATCTGATAAAGGTTTAATATCTAGAATATATTGACAACTGCTACAACTCAAAACAAAAAGAGAAATAGCCCAATTTAAAAGTGGACAAAGGACTTAATCGGACGTTTCTCCAAAGAATGACCAATAAGCACATGGAAAGTTGCTGCACATTATTGATCATTAGGGAAATACTAATCAAAACCATAATAAGATGCCACTGTATACCTACTTGGAAGGTTATTATTTTTAAAAAACACAAAAATAGAAAATAAATATCATAGAGGATGCAGAGATATTGGAACATTTGTGCATTGTTGGTGGGAACATAAAATGGCAGAGCCACTGTAGAAATGAGTTTTGTGAAATTGAATGTAGAATTACCATATAAAGTGGCAATCCCCGTTTTTTATATAATCCAAAAAAAATGGAAGCAAAGACTTGAATATACACACAAATGCACGCATACACACACACACACACACACACACACACACACACCAATAACCATAGCAGCATTATTCACAATAGCCCAAGGGTAGAAGCAACCCAGCTGTCCTCCCACAGATTAATGCAAATAAAAGAAATGTGATAACACACACACACACACACACACACACACACACATATATATATGCACACAATGGAATAGTATTCATAGTATTCAGCTATAAAAAAGGAATAAAGAGAGCTAGGGTAGGTATACCAATATCAGCTAAAACGGACGTTAAGTCAAAAACTGTTATGAGAGATAAAGAAGTCAATTATATCCTGATAAAAGGGTAAATTCAGCAAGAAGATGTAACAATTATAAATATATATGCACCTAATAGTAGAGCCCCAAAACATATGAAGCAAATATTTAGACATTTGAAAGAAGAAATAGATGGTTCTGCATTATTAATAAATTAATAATAAAAGACTTTAATATATCATTTTCAATAATGAATAGACATCTAGAAGATCAATAAGGAAGTAGAAAATTTGAATATTCTAAACCTAGCAGACATATATAGAATACTTCACCCAACAGCAATGGAATACACATTCTTCTCTAATGCACATTGATCATTCTCCAGAATAGACCATATCTTAGTTCACAAAACAAGTCTCAGTAAATACAAAAATATTGAAATCATACAATGTATCTTAGACCTTAATGGAATGAAGCTAGAAATCAGTAGTGGAGGGATAAATGGAAAATTCACAAATATGTCGAAATTAAACAACATACTCTTAAACAACCAATGACTTAGAGAAATATCTTGAGACAAATAAAAATGAAAACACAACATAACAAAACTTATGGGATGAAAAAAGGCAGTGCTGAGAGGGAAATTAATACTTTTAAATTATATAATAAAAAAGAAGAAAAAAATTCAAATCAGAGATCTAACCTCAAAGCTGGAAGATCTAGAAAAAGAACAAACTAAACCCAAAGGAAGCAGAAGAAAGGATAGCAAAGATTAGATAAATGATCAATGAAATAGAGAATAAGAAAACAATAGAGAAAATCTACACAGCCAAAAGTTGATTCTTTGGAAAGATCAATAAAATTGACAAACCTTTAGCTAGACTGTTGAAGAAAAAAAGAGAGAGAATACAACTAAAATCAGAAATTAAAAGGGGGATGTTATTACTGACCCCAGAGAAGCAAAAAGGACTATAAGAGGATACTATTAGCAACTGTATGCCAACAAATTACACAACCTAGATGAAATGGACAAATTCCTAAAAACACACAAACTACCTATACTGACTCAAAAGAAGAAATGGAAGGTATCAACAAACCCATAAGTAGTAAAGAGATTGAATCAGTCATCAAAAACCTCCCAATGAAGAAAAGCCCAGGACTAGATGGCTTCATAAAGGAATTTTACCAAATATTTCAAGAAGAAATAACACCAATCCTGCTCAAATTTTTCTAAAACATTGCAGAGTACAAGCACTCCCTAATTCTTTCTACAAAACCAATATCATCCTCCTACCAAAGCCCAATAAAGATACCACAAGGAAAGAAATTAAAAACCAATATCTATATGATGATACTGTCAACAATTGATTGTACACCATAGATGATTATGTGTTATGTTATTTAAAAAATAAAAATAAAAAAACAATGTCTCTTATGACTATAGATGTGAAAGTCCTCAAAAAAAAAAAAATACTAGCAAGTTGAATCCAACAGTATATTAAAAGAATTCTACCCCATGATCAAGTAGGATTTATATCTGATATGCAAGATTGGTTCAACATAAGAAAATAAATTAATGTGACACACCACATTAACAGAATCAAGGAAATAAACCACATGATCATCTCAATGGATGCCAAAAAGGCATTTGACAAAATCCAGTACCCTGTCTTAATAAAACACTTAGAAAACTAGGAATAAAAGGACCTTCGTCAACATGATTAAGGGAATATATTAAAAACCCACAGCTAACATCATACTTTATGGTGAAAGACTGAAAGCTTTCTCTCTAAGATCAGGAACAAGACAAGGATGCCCACTGTTTCCACTGTTACTCAACATTGTACTAGAAGTTCTAGCCAGAGCAATTAGACAGGAAAAAGAAATAAAAGGCATACAAATGGGAAAGGAAGAAGTAAAACTTTCACTATTTGCCATCAATGTGATCCTATATACAGAAAATCCAGAAAAATCCACAGCAAAGGTCCTAGAGCTAATACATGAATTCAGCAAAGTGGTGGGGTACAAAATCAACACTCAAAAATTAGCAGTGTTTCTATGCACTAGTAATGAACAATCAGCTATGGAAGACTATTTGGCAGTTCCTCAGAAAGTTAAGTGTAGTATTATCATATGACTCGGGAATCCCACATTAATTTTCAAATGAATTAAAAGCATGGACTCAAACAGATACTTGCACACCAATGTGTGCAATTTCCCAAGCAACCCAAGTGTTCATCAACTGATGAATGGATAAGTAAAATGTGTATATACGTACACTGGAATATTATTCAGCCATAAAAGGAATGACATTCTGATATATGTGACAACATAGATGAACCTTGAAGACATCTTGTTGAGTGAAATAAGCCAGACACAAAAGGACAAATATTATATGATCTCACTGATATGAAATAATTAGAATAAGCAAAATCATTGAGTCAGAATCTATAATATAGGTTACCAGGGGACAGGGTGGGGATAGGGAATACCGAGTTTCTGTTTGGAAAAATGGAAATGTTTTGGTAATGGATGGTAATAATGGTAGCACAGCAGTGTGAACATAAACAGCACTGAATTATATATTTGAATGTGTATAAAAGGGGAAATTTTAGGTTGTATATGTGTTACTAGAATAGATTAAACAAAAAAGATTCTTGTAACAGTACACACAGTGAACCTTAAGGTAAACCATGCACTATAGGTGTGTTGGTTTAGATGTATCATGCCCCCCAAAACACCATGTTCTTTGATGCATTCTTGTAGGGGCAGACGTATTTAGTGTTGATTAGGTTGGAATCTTTGGATTAGCTTGTTTCCATGGAGATGGGATCCACCCAATTGCGGGTAGTACCTTTGATTAGATTATTTCCATGGAAGTGTGGCCCTGCCCATTCAGTGTGGGTTTTGATTTAATCATTGGAGTCCTATATAAGATGCTCAGAAGGAGCTCGCTGCTGCAACCAAGAGAGACATTTTGGAGATGGCCATTGAAAGCAGACTTTTGCTGACACTTTGCTCTGGAGAAGCTATGAGAAGACAAAATACCCCAAGAGCAAGATTTTGAAATGCGTAGGAGCTGAGAGAGGAGCTGGAACACAACCCGGGATCCGCAGATGCCAGCCATGTGCCTTCCCAACTAACAGAGGTTTTCCAGACGCCTTTGGCCTTCCTTCAGTGAAGGTATACTTGTGTTGATGCGTTAATTTGGACATTTTCATGGCCTTCAGACTGTAAATTTGTAACCCCAATAAACCCCCTTTATAAAAGCCAGTCCATTTCTGGTATTTTGCCTAACAGCAGCATTAGCAAACTGGAACAATAGGTAAGAGTATAATTATAAAAGTGTTCTTTTATGAATTATAATAAATGTACCATGCATAAGGAAGATGTTAATAGGATGGTATATGGGAACCATTTATTTTAGGTGTGATTTTTCTCTAAACCCACAAATTCGCTAATAAAAAAAGAAAAAACAAAGGAATGATGTTCTGTTACAACGTACAACATGGATGAACCTTGAAGACCTCATGTTAAGTGAAATAAGTCCAATACAAAAAAGACAAGTATTGTATGATCTCACTAATATGAAGTATTATTATTATTAGAATAAATAAATTCATGGAAGCAGAAAGTAGAGTACAGGTTACCAGGGGACAGAGAGGAGTGAATAAGAGGAATGGGGAGTTATTGCTTAAGGACCATGGAGTTTCTGAGTGAGGTGATGAAAAAGTTTGAGAAATGGATATTAGTGATGGTAGTATAATATTGTGAATGCAATTAATACCACTGAATTGTAAACTTGAAAGTAGTTAAAATGGGAAAGTTTGAGCTGTATATGTTACTACAATGAAAAGTTTTTTAAAAATCCATGGATAACTTCCTGTTATCCATTGGAAAGTTATCACTTCTATGTATATATATTATATTCTACAATAAAAAATATGATTTAAAAAATCCATTGAAACTTCCTGTTAGCTAGGATGTATTCCGTTTTAATAAGTATTCATACTTGCTTGAAAATAATCAATTTGTTGTGTGATGTTATAATTTATTAATTCTCAGGTGCACATTTTTTCACCCTTTAACATATCTGCACTTAGGATACACCTTACAGAGACCTGCATCTTAAAATTGACGTAGGTCTGATTTAAAATCAGCTTCTTCCAAAGAGGATTTGTGTTTTGTCAGTCAACTGAGGCCACTGTCAACCTGAAACCACGATAAATTAAATTCTCGGCTTTTGATGGAGGTTTTTATTTTTTTAAACAAGCACTGGTAGTGTGAATTCAAATAGAAAACCTGCATGATGTCTGGCTGACTTATGACTTAGATTTTCAAGGAGGCTCTTTTTGTTTCGTCTGTCTACCCAGTGCCAGAATTAAGATAAGTAAGTTTCCTTACTGTCCCTTTCTGCATGGGAATTTATTTCTCATTTCCTTTTCCATTAGCCCTTTGGTGTCTTGGATTATAATGTGTGGTGGGGAGGGGGGAATAGGGG
The DNA here is from genome assembly GCF_015220235.1 of Choloepus didactylus. Lineage (NCBI taxonomy): Eukaryota > Metazoa > Chordata > Mammalia > Pilosa > Megalonychidae > Choloepus > Choloepus didactylus. The sequence continues at coordinate 25,342,526 of NC_051308.1, forward strand.
TTAGGCTTCTCTTAAGACTGCTCCTATTGTGCTATTTTTCTTTATTAGTCATATATAAAATACTGTTAATTTTTAAAATTCAAGTATATTAAATTATGAAATACAGTGTATTTATTACATTAAATTTATTAACTGTATTTTCTAATCTCTATCATCACTGGTTTTAGAAGTCTATATTGTAATCCCAACTAAAATAGTGGATTTGACAGATTTATCTTTTAATTTTATAAAGTTTTTAACCATATATTTTGAAACTATTTAGTTTTTATCACAGGGTGGAATGTTCTCTTTTTGTCATTATGTGATATTCCTCTTAATTTCCACTAATGCTTTTTACTATAAATTTTATATTGCTTAATATTAATATTTCTTCACCAGTTTTCTTTTGCCATTTCCCTGGCATACTTCTTTTGTAAGCAGAATTTATCTAAATTTTTATTTTGATATCCAATCTGAGACTTTTTAGAATAATTAATTTAAATTATTTTATGGTTGTTATGATCGCTGATATATTGGGACTTATTTCTACTAACTTGGTATATGTTTAACAGTGTGTGTGTGTGTGTGTGTGTGTGTGTGTGTGTGTGTGTGTGTGTTTCCTTTGCTTTTTTCCTCCTTCCCTGCCTCCTGCTGGATGGAAACATTTTCTTTATTCCCTCTTTTTGACCCTATGCTGGATTGGAATTTGTAGATTTAACTTCTAGTATTTTAGTAATTATCCTTAATATATACTGAAGTTATCTTATTTCTGCTCCTAGGCAATACTTTGCCCTGATTTCCTTGTTGTTGTCGTGAGTTTTATTTTCACCAGTTTAAGTGATCATTAAATCAGTGATCATTTAAGAATTAATATTTTATTAGACTAATAACTTTATTTAATGAATTTCTCTTCTTACTACTCTTTCTAGACCCCTCTTCCGGATTAACTTTTTCTTGCTTTCACTGAGGATGTCCTGTTATGACTGCCTCTTTGACCTTATGTAGAAGTGCGTTTTTAAATTTCCAAACTTAAGGATTTTCAAAGTTGCCTTTTTTTTCCTTCCTTAACTACATAAATGTTACATAAAAGAAGAACTGCATGAGAGTGATTATGTTTTTTTGAGACTTGCTTTACGGTCTAGAAGGTGGTCGATATGTGTCAGTGTACCAGTTGTGCTTGAACACAATTTGTGTTATCCCAGTGTTAGATGCAGTATTCTATATTTGTTCATTATTTTAATCTGATTTAATAAAATGGCTCAAAAATACAGTATCTATACCGATATTTTTCTCAGCTTTGATATATTAGGTATCGAGAATAACAACTCCAGTATGATGGTGGATATGTCAGTTTCTCCATAGAGTTCTATTTTTGCTCTATGTATTTTGAAAAATTTTTTCTGTGTATACAAATTTAGAGCTACTCTACCCTTGTGGTGAACTAAGTCTTCTTTTAATGCTATCTTTCTCTACTAGTATTTTTCCCTAAATTTATTTTTGTTTGATATTAATATAAGTATAAACCAGTTCTTTTTGGTTGGTAGTTGTTTGTTATAGCATTTTACACAATTTTACCTTCAAACTCTCTCTGTCTTTTGTGAGTATAGAACTTAATATGGGAGTTATTCCTGCTGCCCAAGTATGTAATCCCAATTATGCACTCAATAATGGCTGATTGACAACTGGGTCTGTCTGTGGACCCGACAGACCCACTGTGAGCTATTCTTTAGCCAGGCTTCCATTATTACCTGACCCTGTGGGCCCCAAACTAATGGAGGTAGCTATGGTATGGCAGGATATCTGTCTCTGCTCAGACCTTGAGCCCAGTAGTCCTCAAAATGTCTGAGTATTTCCCTTTTTCAAGTATGCAATTAACCAAGGAAATGGTTGCAGGTTCTTTTGGGGAAGGACTGGGGAAATCAATAGAGTACATATTTGCCATGGTGTTTTAGGGTCCTTTCTTACAGGGACTCAACCATCACTTCAATTAGTGGGTTCTGCATCTGAAATTGGTTCAGTTCTAGGAACTGAGCAAAGGATCATGACTTTTTATGGGGGTGGCCATGTTTAACCTCCTTTTCCTCCATTCTTACCCTCTTCTTTGGTTGTAATTGTAAAGCAGCACCCTTGTTGTTTGCCCCTAAGGATACCATGCTCTGTTAACTATCTCTACAACTCCCTTGGCTATCCCTCCATCTTGTTGGTTGTTAGAATAATTGTAGTCCTTTGGCTTCTGGTCACTGAGCTCTGCCTGCTACTTGGCTGGTCCCCTAGGGAGCCAGAGTCGCCTGGGACAGCTGTTATGCTTCAGTGCAGGTTCCACCACTGTGGAGGAGAGGAAAAGAAGGAAGGTTGGGTAGGAAAAATCTTAGGCTGCAGTGCAGTTATAAAAAAGTTTTAGCAAAGTCAATAGGAAGTCCTTAAGCCAAAGTCATCCTTTAGAGGAGTCTAGTGTCTCCTAAGATTGTGCTGCATTAGTGTCCCTGCTGCACTCAGTCATCAACTGGTAGCAATCTTTGGCCTCTGCGCAAGTGATATGGTCGATTTCAGAGCACAGCTGCTGAGGCCCTTGGTTAATTATGTTCTCTGCAGTTGGAAGTCTGGGGAGATCTCTGAGATTTATTCTCATGGCTGCCACAGAAATGATGCATTTTATTTATCTTATTATTTTTTCAGTTATATATTGATTTATTTACATTCTGCTTTGTTCCAGAAATAATTTCAAAGCAGACATCCATTAAAAACTCCAGTTAATGACAAAGTCATGGGATTTTAAACAAAAAAGGAATGTGGTTGTCATCTAGTCTAGTGGTGTTTTCAAACGCCACCCCCCCCCTTTTATTTTCAGCTTAGCATTCTGTTTCCAAAAGCAATCTTTTGCAGACTTTTAATTATAAAAGCAGAGCTATTGAGTTTGGAGTACTCCTGAACCATTTTTGTGGACTACATAGGCCTTCTCAGAGTTCATAGATGAGGTTCAGAGATTTTTCCAGTCACACAGCAAATTAATGGCAGAAATGAGAGCCCAGTCCTCCTGATTTCCAGTCCTGTGCTCCATTGCCTAAGGCATGGTATCTCATCAGACAGCTCCTGAAAATGGGCCCTGGCAGAGACATACTAGTTTTGCCAGCTGACATTCCAACAGTCGGTGGTAACAGGATTATCCACCTAGAATAATACTCAATAAAAACAAAAAAGCAAACAAAAAACTGGAAGGCCAGTCATTGACACATCCTCACATCCAGAGCCTCAATAGGAGGGCCCTCAAGTTGAGCACTAATGCAAAATTCAAATTAGAAATATATCTATTTTGGGAGACCTGTATTTCTCTTATTTTTAGAAATTACCCTTAAATTAACAAATCTTAAGTTAATATCTTTACCCTGTTCCCAAATAATGCAACATCTTTAACTTACTGAACTGCTCTCATTCCCATTCTGCATATTGTTAACCAGTATTTTAGGTCTTTCTTTTTTTTTATTTTTATGAAAGATGTAAAGTCTGTGTTCAGGTTCCTTTTTTTTTTCCTTTTTTTTTTCACATATGGACATCCAATTGTTCCAGGAGAATTTGTTGAAAAAGACTGTACTTTCTCCGTTGAATTGCCTTTGTTCCTTTGTCAAAAATCATTTGTCTGTATTTCCATGAGCCTGTTTCTGGGTACTCTATTTTATTCCATACAAGTATGTTTCTTTTCATTTACCAATACCATGCTGTCTTGATTACTTAGTTTTATAGTAAGTCTGGATTGAAATCAGGTAGTGTGGGTCCTCCAACTTTGTTATTCTTCAGTATTGTGTTGGCTATGCCAGGTCTTTGGCCATTTCATATAATCTTCAGAATCAGTTTATGGATATCTTTAAAATCGCCTATGGAGACTTTGATTGTGATTGCACAGAATTTATAGATCACATTTGAAGACTTGACATCTTAATAACATTGATTCCTCCAATCTATGAACATGTAATAATATCCGACCATTTACTTAACCCTTCCTTGATTTCTTTCACCAGTATTTTATAGTTTTTTCACATGTAGGTCCTTTTTGTATTTTGTTATTTTTTTATTTTTAGGATGAGGGCAGGAAGTAGTAGAGAGGGAGAGATTTTTGATAGTGTAAATAGGAAACAATTAATAACTTCCTAAAGTAAGTAGTTGTGATTAGGATAAAGACCATGCAACTTGAAAACTTAGTTTTGATTGAGAGGTTACTTTTTTTTTCCCCTTGGAGATGATAGTGAAATGATGAAATGATAGGAAGAGAAATTTGGTGGTAATGCAAAATTATGTACATTATTAAAGTGAATTTTGTTTTTTTTTGTTTTTCTTGAGAGGGCAGAATCAAGGACTTAAAATGAATGGAGATCATTTATGGAGTATACATAAGCTGCAGGAGATGAGAGGAAAAGTATTGACTTGAACGTTGTTGACCATAGTTTTCGGGACTTAGCTGCTTGATATTTGGTATCAGCATAGGTCTCACCTTACATTGTCCTCTCAGGGCCAACCAGTGTCTGAAAATGTGTCACTTGGATTTTCAAGCTTCTCTTCTATCATTTATATGAGCTTATAATTGTTCTTGTGTTGAATTTCCTTTTTTTGAAGAGCAATTGGCTGCTTTGAGATCACAATTACCCTGAAGGTGTAAATACCATAGTTCATAATTTTAAGAGAAAAGAAATACCAGTTTTTCCTCTTACCATTCTGAATTCCTCTGATTTTCCATTGCCTGGAGCAAAATGGTTGGCATAAGAATATTCTTTTTGCTTTTTAGAAAACATGAAAGACCCTCAAAGGCCTTTTAATAATGAATAAAAGGGACTTAGTCTTCATATTTGGAGTAATAAAATTTGTTACACTTCATATCAGATCCTATTGGGGGTAGAAGATGACGATGGAAATGAAAATGATGATTTAAGTTTCCAAAAATTGCAGTTACTTGTGGAAGACTTTAACTGAAAATAGATCTTTTCTCTTGAGATTTTAGTTTGTTCTGGAGAATATTACAAAATCCAACATTGCACAATAAAAAAGGCAAAAGCAAGGGAAGATTTATGATGATGATCCTTGGCAGTTCATTTAAACTGGTATGCTCTCTTGGCCTTGTATTTTATAGTGAGATGCTTTATGTTATTGTTGCTGCCTATACAGACTAAATTAAGTCATATGTGTACAATTCTCATTCTGCTTATAAACTCATTTAGTACCTGGCCTGTTTTTCTGTATTCCAAAAGAATGATGATGTTGAGAAAATAAAAGAAGAGGGAAGGTCAAAAAGGAAACCTAGAGGAAGGCAGACATCTCTGGTCCATTTAGACAGGGCCAGGGGTAAATTGGCTGGCTAATTGAAAGGCACATCCAATCATAGATGTATGCATAAGAAATTACCTCATCAGACCTCCTCAATCCCAGGGCTCCATCCACCAGTACAAACATAGCAATGTCTCAAAATAGCCTGAACTGCCACGTTGGCAACTGAGCCAGGGAGGGAGGGCTTTGGTCCCAAGTCTTGTTGGCATTAGGATTAGAGGGAGAGGAAATTAATAAATGACCTATTCCTGTCTGTAAAGAGCTTGGAGACCAAACAGAATATGAGAACAGCAGCTCACATGTGAATTGTGTGATATTAGTTTTACATACAGCAATAGCTATATTTGTGGTGGGAGAACAGGAGGTTGAATTAAATGATTTACTTCTTTTAGCAGACCTTGTTTATTGGCTGTTGACTGAAATATATCTAGTAACTGAGTGCCAGCCCTACATAACCACTAATCTAATTTTGTCTCTATAGATTTATTTATGTTTACTAAAATATTACTATTGACTATAGTCCCTAGTTTGCATTAGGTATATTTTCCTTAATAATACCACCCTATTATTAACACCTTGTGCTAGTGACATACATTTGTTATAGCTCATGAAAAAACATTCTTATATATGTACTATTCACCACAGACATCATGTACCACGTAGTTCATTATGTTATACAGACCCATGTTTTATCTTCTAGTTTTCCTTCTAATAATACACATGCAACGTAAAACTGGACCTTTCTTCCACCTTCACACACATAATTCAGCACTGTTAATTATACTCACAAAATGTGCTACCATCATCACCTCTATCCATTTCAAAACATTTACAATCAACTTAAATAGAAATCCTACACAAATAAAGCATTAGGTCCCCATTTTCTACCCCCATTCTATCTTCTTGTAACCCATATTCTAGATTCTAACTTTATGAGCTTGCTTATTATACTTAGTTCATATTAGTGAGATCATAACAGTATTTGTCCTTTCATGTCTGGCTTATTTCACTCAACATGTCCTCCAGGTTCATCCATATTGTTGTAGGCATCAGGACTTTATTCCTTCTTACTGCTGAATAATATTCCATTGACTATATATACCACATTTTGCTTATCCATTCATTGGTTGATGGACACTTGGGTTGCTTCCATCTTTTGTCAATTGTGATTCATGCTGCTGTGAACATCAGTGTGAAAATGTCTGTTATGCCCTGCTTTCAGTTCTCCTAGAGGTATACCTAGTAAGAGTATTGCTGGATCATATGGCAATTCTGTACTTAGCTTCCTGAGGAACTGCCAAACTGTATTCTACAGCAGCTGCACCATTTTATGTTCCCACCAATAGTGAATAAGTGTACCTATTTCTCCATGTCCTCTCCAGCACTTGTAGTTTTCTGTTCTTTTATGTTTGTTTGTTTTTTTGTACAAACACTAGTAGATGTGTTTTTTGTACACTAGTAGATGTGAAATGATATCTCATTTAGGTTTTGATTTGCATTTCCCTAATAGCTAGTGATATTGAGCATCTTTTCATTTGCTTAGGGGCCACTTCTGTTTCTACTTTGGAAAAATGTATATTCAAGACTTTTGCCCATTTTTAATTGGATTATTTGTTTTTTAATAAATTATTGTTGAGCTGTAGGAATTTTTTATATGTTCTGACTATTAAACCCTTGTTGGATTTGTGGTTTCCAAATATTTTCTCTCATTGTGCAGGCTGCCTTTTTCACTTTCTTGACAAAGTCTTTTGCAGCACAGAAGTTTTTAATTTTGATGAGGTCCCATTGATCTATTTTTTCTTTCATTGTTTGTGCTTTAGGTGTTAAAGTCTAAGAAACCATTGCCTACCACATGATCTTGAAGATGCTTCACTACATTACTTCTAGGAGTTTTATGGTCCTGGTTTTTATATTTAGGTCTTTGACTCATCTTGAGTTAATTTTTGTATAAGGTGTGAGGTAGGAGTCCTCTTTCATTCCTTTGCATATGGTATGGATAGCCAGTTCTCCAGCGCCATTTGTTGAATGACTGTTCTGTCCTAGTTGGGTGGACTTGGCAGCCTTGTCAAATATCAATTGGCCATAGATGTGATGGTCTGTTTCTGAACTCTCAATTTTATTACATTGGTCAGTATAACTGTCTTTATGCCAGTACTGTGCTGTTTTGACCACAGTACTTTGTAATATGCTTTAAAGTCAGGAAGTGTGAGTCCTCTTTCTTTTTTCAAGGTGTTTTTGTCTATCTGGAGCCCTTTACCCTTCCAAATACGTTTGATGATTGGCTTTTCCAATTCTGCAAAGTAAGCTGTTGGAATTTTAATTGGGATTGCGCTAAATCTGTAAATCAATTTTGGTACAGTTAATGATATTAAGTCTTCCAGTCCATGAACACAGAATGTGCTTCCATTTATTTAGGTCTCCTTTAATTTATTTTAGCAATGTTGTGTAGTTTTTCTCTGTACAAGTCTTTTATATCCTTGGTTAAATTTATTCCAAGATATTTGATTATATTAGTTGCTGTTGAAAATGGAATTTTTTTCTTGATTTCCTCCTCAGATTGCTTGATATATTAGTAAATATATAGAACACTACTGACTTTTGCATGTTGACTTTGTACCCCGCCATTTGCTGAACACATTTTTTTTAGCTCTAGTAGCTTAGTTGCAGTTTTTTCCGGACTTTCTATATGTAGGATTGTGTCATCTGCAAATAGTGAAAGTTTTACTTCTTCCTTTACAATTTGGATGACTTTTATTCTTTTTCTTGTCTAACTACTCTTGTTAGAACTTCTGTCACAGTATTGAATAACAGTGGTGATGGTGGGCATCCTTGTCTTGTTCCAGATCTTAGAAGGAAAGCTTTCAGTCTTTCACCATTGAGTAAGATGTTAGCTGTGAGTTTTTCATATATGCCCTCAATCATGTTGAAGAAGCTTCCTTCTATTCCTGTCTTTCAGAGTTTTTATCAAGAAAGGATGCTTGATTTTGTCAAATGCTTTTTCTTCATCAATTGAGATGATCATATGGTTTTCCCCCTTTGTTTAACATGATATCTTACATTAATTGATTTTCTTGTGTTAAACCAAGCTTGCATGCCTGGAATAAAACCCACTTGATCATGGGTTTACAATTTTTTGATGTGTTTGATTTGATTTGCAAGTATTTTGTTGAGAATTTTTACATCTATATTCACTAGAGAAATTGGTCTCTAATTTTCTTTTTTTGTAATTCCTTTATCTGGCTTTAGTATTAGGGTAATGTTGGCTTCCCAGAATGAGTTAGGTAGTGTTCCCTTTGTTTCAGTTTTTTGGAAGAGTTTGAGCAGGATTGATATTAACTCTTCTTGGAATGTTCAGTAGAATTCACCTGTGAATCCATTTGGTCATGGGCTTTTTGTTGTTGGGAGGTTTTTGATGATTGATTCCATCTTTGCTTGTAATTGGGCTGTTGAGGTCTACTATTTCTTGTATAGTCAGTGGAGGTTGTTCGTCTGTTTCTAGGAATTTGTCTATTTTGTCTCAGTTATCTGAATAGTTGACATACAGTTGCTTATAGTGTCCTCTTATGATCCTTTTTTTCCTGTGGGGTCAGTAGTAATGTCCACCTTTTTGTTTCTGATTTTATTTATTTGTGTCTTCTCTCTCTTTTTTTATCTTTGTCAGTCTAGCTAAGGGTTTGCCAATTTTATTGATCTTCTTAAAGAACCAACTTTTGGTTTTGTTTATTTTCTCTTTTTTTTTTTTAATTCTCAATTTCATTTATTTCTGCTCTAATCTTTGTTATTTCTTTCCTTCTGCTTTCTTTGGGATTAGTTTGTTGTTCTTCTTCTTGTTCTTCCAGGTATGCAGTTAAGTCTTTGATTTTAGCTCTTTCTTCTTTTTTAATGTAGGAATTTATGGCTGTAAATTTCCACACTGCCTTCACTGCATCCCATAAGTTTTGATATGTTGTGTTCTCATTTTCAATCATCTCAGGATGCTTACTGATTTATCTTGCAATTTCTTCTTTGACCCACTGATTGTTTAAGAGTCTGTTGTTTAACTGCCATATATTTGTGAATTTTCCATTTCTCCACATTTTGTTTTCCAGCTTCATTCCATTATGGTCAGAGAAAGTGGTTTGAATAATTTCAGTCTTTTCAAATTAATTGAGACTTGTTTTGTGACCCAACATGCATTCTATCCTGAAGAATGATCCATGTGCAATTGAGAAGAATGTATATCCTGCTGTTTGAGGCTGCAGTGTTCTATATGTGTCGGTTAGGTCTCTGTTTCCTTATTGATTCTCTGTCTAGATGTTCTGTCTATTGATGAGAGTGGTGTATTGAAGCCTCCAACTCTTATTGTAGACATATCTATTACTACCTTTAGTTTTGTCAGTGTTTGCCTCATGTTTTTTTGGGGCACCCTGGTTTAGGTGTCCAAATATTTATGATTCTTATTTCTTTTTGGTGAGTTGTGCCTTTTATTAATATGTAGTGTCCTTCTTTGTCCCTTATAACAGCTTTGCATTTAAAGTTTATTTTATCTGATATTAACATAGCTACCCAAGCTCTTTTTTGGTTACTGTTTGCCTGGAATATCTTTCTCCAACCTTTCACATTCAATCTATCTGTGTCCTTGGGTCTAAGGTGAGGCTCTTGTAGTCAGCATATAGATGGATCAAATTTATTTTATCCAATCTGCCAATCTTTGTCTTTTGATTGGGGACTTTAACCCCTTACATTCAATGTTATTACGGTAAAGGCAGTACTTCAACCATTTTATCCTTTGGCTTTTATATGTCATATCTTATTTTTGCTCTTCTTTTACCCTTTTATTTACCCTTGCTGATAATCTTCCTGTCTACACTCTCCTCCAAGCCTCACTCTCCTGTCTTTTCCTTACAGCCCACAGAATTCCCTTCAGTAATTCTTGTAAGATTGGTCTGTTGTTGATGAACTCTCTCCACTTCTCTTTATCTGTGAATATTTTAAACTCTCCCTCATTTTTGAAGGACAGTTTTGCCAGATAAAGGATTCTTGGCTGGCAGTTTTTCTCTTTCAGTACCTTAAATATATCGTGCCACTGCCTTCTCAGCTCCATGGTTTCTGACAAGAAATCAGCAGTTAGTCTTACTGTGCATCCCTTGTATGTGATGAATTGCTTTTCTCTTGCTGCTTTCAGAAATCTCTCTTTGTCTTTGGCATTTGACATTCTGATTAGTATGTGTCTTGAGTAGGTCTATCAGGATTTTTGTTTGTTTGTAATACGCTGCTCATTTTTTTCCATTCTTTTATCTATCTGTTCTTCTGTCTGTATGATTTCAGATGCACTGTCTTCTAGGTCACTGATCCTTTCTTCTTCATGTTCAAATATAATCTTATGTGCCTCTAGGGTATTTTAAATCTCTTCTATTGTGCCTTTCATTCCTGTAAGTTATATTACTTTTCTTTACATGATCTCAAATTCTTCTTTATGCTCACCCAGTCTTACTAATGTCCTTTATCTCTTTAGCCATATTTTCCTTCATCTTGAATTGATTTAGGAGATTTGTGTGAATATCTTTGATTAGTTGTTCCAAATTCTGTGCCTCCACCGACTTTTTGATTTGTTCCATTGATTGGACCATATCTTCCTGCTTCTTGGTATGGCTTGTAATTTTTTGCTGATGTCTAAGCATCTGATTCTCTTTATGCATTTACTCTGATGTTCAATTTCTCTCTCTTGCCTAGAGTTTTATTGTTTATTGTCTTTAAGTTCTTACTGTTCTTTGACACTTGATTCAATTTATTCTAGATCTTTAAAATTGTCCATGTTTGATCAAAATAGGGTATGGGGGTATAGAGCAGATCCAAAGTACTTTGGGGAGACGGTCAAGAAAGATGCCAATAAGCCCTTTTATGGTTCCCTATGTTTTGCTTTTCTGGCCTGCCTGGCAGGTGGCACTCTTTAGCAAACTATTCCTTGCAGTCCTAAGGAGGGAGTGTGTTGTCTCAACCTCCACAGGCTCCACCTCCATCAGGGGTGATGTTGAAACAATGTCAACCTGACAGGGACAGGTTTGGAACCACAATTCAGAGCCAGGACCCATCATTCCAGTCTTGCTGATCAGAAGCCACACTCAGCATTTGGCCTTGCCCTCTGTGTCCTTCTCCATCCATAGCTGCCAGCTACAGACCATATCAAGGCTGCTTGCCTCAAGGGTGGGCAGTGGGCACTGACCACTGCCACACTGCAATTCACTCACAGTTTTCTTTGCTGCAACTTCTCAGGCTCCTCATCCTGCTCTTTCCCAGATACTGTACAGTGCTCCCCTGGCCTCCAGAGCCCCAGAACCCTTGTTTCACATATTTTCTGCCTGTTCACTAGCTGCTTTTGGAGGAGTTTGTCTTTCAGTTTCTGCTCCACCGTCTTCCCTGGAAGATCCCCCTAGATTGCTTTTGAGGATATGTTCTTATTTTGTATAATTGAAATAATTTCAAAAAGTCCTTGAATTATTTTAGGTATGCTTCAGATTCTTGAAGAATAAATATTGGGATATGTTTATCATTTTCTGAAGATTATCATGAAAGGGTTTATCTTTCTTGAAACAAATATTTAATAGCAGAGAAACTATTCAAAGGGTGTTCAAAGCCTAAGAGTCTGAGAGCTAGAAATACAAGGCATAACATGGCTAATTGTTTTGTCCAATACTTTCGATCTTTTAATTGCTAATGCAGTACAATTGTTCTTCAAGTAAATAAATGAATAGAGATTGCTTTTCTTTTTTATTGTCTTTGCCCTGCCATCCGGGTACATAGTTAACTACCTGCTCACTGATAAATTAAATGAACACAATAATGCCCTTTTCTAAAACTTCAGCAGACATAACAGTAGGTGCTGTCACACTTGTTGGGCTTAAATTCAAGGTTTCATATAGCACTTGATTAAGGGTATCTCCTGTTTATTCATGGGAAATAACTAATAGTAGAATTAACATAATAAGATGTTTATATAATATTTATTTTGCAGAAAACATGCTTCTCCATATAGATCATAAATTATGGTGATAAAATGTTATTTTAGGTTAATTACTAGCACCTCTTTGTGTTGTATTAAAAACCAGATTTTGAGTAATTCTTGATATGCACAGTTCCCAGAGAATTGCTTTAAAAAGAGATGAGAAGTTTAAAGGAATATGATTCTCAGTTTGTGGTGTGGTCCCTTTTCAAATAAGTAAATGAAAAGCTGTCTATTTTCTATCTGTGGAATATAACCCGTAGTCAAAAACAATATCCAGTTGAGGCCTTTAAAGCAATGTTCTGGCCTTTTAAATATATTTTTATAATATTATTAAAAATCCTTATTTTTTGAAGTAAACTGTGTGTGTGTATGATTTAAAAAATTCTTTATTATGGAAAAGTTAAAATATGTATAAAGGTAAACAGAACAGTATAATGATCCTTCATGTACTCATCACCCAACTTCAACAATTATCGTTTCATAGTCAATTTGATTTCATTTATACCCCTACCACTTGCTCCATCCATATTATTTTTTCCCATTCCTTGTCTTTATTTTAATTTATTATTTTAATGTAATTTTATTGAGATATATTCACATACAGAATACTCATCCAAAGTATATAATCAGTGGTTCACAGTATCATCATATGGTTGTACATTGATCACCATAATCAATTTTTGAACATTTTCATTACTACAAAAAAATTTTTAAAAAAGAACACTTAAAATATCCCATACCCATTATCCCCCCTATTAACTATTTATTTTTTGTCTTTATTTTCTTACTCATCTGTCCATATGCTAAATAAAGGGAGTGTCAGTCACAAGGTTTTCACAATTACACAGTTACACCTTAAGAGCTATATAGTTTTATAGTCGTCTTCAAGAATCAAGACTACTGGGTTACAGTTCAACAGTTTCAGGTATTTCCTTCTAGCTATACAAAGGCATATCTATATAATGCATAAGAATAACCTCCAGAATGACCTCTTGACTATTTGAAATCTCTCAGTCACTGAGAGATTTCATTTCTCTTTCCCCTTTTGATACAAGAAGGCTTTCTCAATCCCACAGTGCTGGGTCCAGATTTATCCCCAGGAGTCATGTCCCACATTGCCAGGGAGACTTAAACCCCTGGGAATGATTTCCCACATAGTGGGGAGGGCAGTGAGTTTACCTGCAGAGTTGGCTTAGAGAGAAAGGCCACATCTGAGCAACAAAAGAGGTTCTCTGGGGGTGACTCTTAGGGAAAATTATTAGTAGGCTTAGCCTCTCCTTTGCAGGAATATGTTTCATAAGGGCAAGCCCCAAGATCGAGGGCTCAACCTTCTAAGTTGGTTGTCCCAAATGCTTGTGAGATTATCAGGAATTCCCAAGATGGGGAAGTTTAATATTTCCACATTTTTCCCCAGTCCATCAAGGGACTTTGCAAATACTTTTTTATTCTCTGCCCAAATTGCTCTGGGATGCATTGGGGCATCACACTATCCTGTACAAACCAATAAGATCTCACTCCCTATTTAAGGTTTCATGTAGTTATGGTGTTTGAATAAACTTACCATACAAGTTATATTAGATAGTGTGCTACAAAAGATATAAATTTTTCACCAAATAAATATCTCATCCTTAGGTCTCACGTAGAAGTTGAATTTTTAAAACACTGTCAATATTATCCTTTATCTTTTGATCTGATGTGCTGTAGCACTAACCAGATCAGCTTTTCTATCTTTAATTGAAGTCTGATCTCTTTTTCAGCTTTTTTAACAGTTGCTGTATGGGGTAATACTGACTTTTATAGCTGCATAACTCTGGCTCTGAGACTCAGGTGTCACACAGATACCCAAATTCCAGGGAATGACCAGGTTGTACACAAAGAGCTCAGCATCTCAGAATTTAGAAATAACCATAGCAACTCAGGAATAGATATGACTGCTGTAAGAGCTTACAGTCTAGGAAGCTTTACAATAAGCCTTTCCCTGATAACCTGTGCTCTCGCATTCAATTCTCACAGTTTGCATATTATATTTAGTCCATATCAATGAGACTTATATTATTAGTCTTTGCATTTCTGGTTTATTTCACTCAACATACTGTCCTCAAGTTTCATTCATCTAGTTGCATGCCTCACAATTTCATTCCTTCTTGCGGCCCTCCCATATTATTTTTGAAGCAAATCCCCAACAGACATAATTTCATCCATAAATATTTTAGTTGTGAGCTCCTAAAAGGTACCCTTTTAAAGAACCACAACGAATTTCCTCCCTAAAAATAATAGTAATGATTCCATAATATCACTGTATATTCACTCACTGTTCAAAATTCTAATTAGTTCACATATGTTATAAATGTTTTTTGTTTTGTTAGTTTATTTGAAATAGGATATAAATAAATTCCAACCATTGTGATTAGGTGATTCTCTTAAGTCTCTTAAAATCCCTCTCTCACACTTTATTTTTCCCTTGAAATGTGTTTGTTGGAGAAACTAGATCATTTATCCTGTGGAGTTTTTCCAGGCTGGAGTTTCCTGATTCTATTCCAGTGGTGTAATGTAACATGAGCCTCTATGCTGTATTTCATACAAACTGGTTATTAGCTCTAAATGATTGATCAGTTTCAGGGGTGATTATTTTGACCAAATTGCTTCATTGGTGGTGGTGTGTTGTACCAGGAGGAAGCACATAATGTTTGATTGTGTCTTTTTTGTAATGTTACTGGCCTTTGAAAATCAATAACCAGATGCATTAATCCATAGTAAAATTTATTGTAAAATGGTGATGTTTTAATCCTTTTTTTTTTCATTTATTGAGACACTTTTTCTTTAAAGAGAAACTTTCTCTATTTACCATAGAGTTATTCAATGGTATGTTTTGTGTAGGAAATGCATAATTAGTGCATGAGTCTTTCCTTCAGTCTACCAATTTTCACAGTAATGAGGTGGGTCCCTTTTCTCTCTCTCCCTCTCTCTCTCTCTCTCTCTCTCTCTGTGTGTGTGTGTTGTAATGATGTGATTTAGTCCTTTGCAGTAACTGTTCTTACTTATGTACAAAATGTTCCATCTTTAGCTGTTGGGAACTTTTTATTTTCACTTCTGAGTTCTTTTATCATGACCTCCCTTGCTATCTTTTGTAATAAGACACTCCATGACCCCAGGCATGGATTGAACCATTTCTCCGTGCAGCTCTGGCCCTTTATTTATAATGGTCTTTGAAGATCACAATCTGGGTTCTAGTACTATTTATTGCTGTTGTTAGCATTGAAGTAGGACTTTTCAGTGGGCCGATCTAGAGTTAAAATACATTGTTAGTTCATACTTGTATTTCCAATTCAAATTCAGCATAGAAATTTTACGACAAGATTCTACATTCTATATCCTTTTTCCTATATTGAGAATTCTGATTCTTCAATCCTTGTCAGTTTCTCTTCTGCTATCTTGAGTTTCTGATGCTAATTTTCTAATAGATTTCTCAATAATTGTTCATGGGAACAATATTCCTTGGGCTATTTCATATTGAAAACAGTTTATCTGCAGTCTTTATACTTGAAAATCTGTTTGGATGGATATAAAAATACTTAGCTCTCACTTTCTACCTTTAATATCTTAAATATGGTTCTTCATTGTCTTCTTACATGCTGTCTAAAAGTGTGATGAAAATAATACTCTTTCCTTTATGAAGAATTTTGCCTCTTCATTTACTCTCTATGACAACCTTGAAAACCAGTTTTTTCTTCATTTTACAGATGAAGTAATTAAAGTTTAGAGATTAAATTATCTGATTAAAGCTGAATGAGTAATTTATAACAGAGCCAAGAGGAAATTAGAATAATTAATTTTTACTAAGTTTGGGAGTCTATGCATACCAATAATTTAAAAATATCTAGAGGAAACATGACCACATGAGTATCTATTAATAAATCAACCCCAGTTGAATTACTTATCATTTAGAGAAAATTTTTAGGAAATATATATTTGTATTTATTTAGTATGCAATATAAAATATACATTTTGTAATGTAAAATAATAAGCAATATAAAATCAATTTGTCTTATGTTAAAAAATTTAAACACTTTGGAAATTCATTTTTTTCCACTGGACTTCAAAACAATTGTTTACAATAATCTATTTTACAGATGAAAAGGCTGAGATACAATATTGTTAAATGATTTGCCCATGTATTTAATCACAGACACATGATTTAGTATCTTGTGCTTTGTCATTCTAAATCCTTTATTCTTTCCTTTATACCATACTCTCCCATGAAAATAACTTTTAAAATACTGGAGGATGGCTGAACAGCAGATGAACAAGTTATTGTAATTTAGATATGTGTACCACAGACTGGCTTGGTTTGTAATAATCAACTTTATGAAGCACAAATACCAGAGAAATAATTTTTAAAATGGTAAATAGTAATCAAAGCATTTGAGACTAATTTCAGTGTAGTAGGTCATAAATATCCTATAGGCACATAAGGAGAATGACCAGTTTTCTTAGGAGGGAAATATGTGTATACTCTATCAGTTTTAATTAGATATGACCCAGATATGTCTGAGACTATTTATGCTCCCTGCCATCTACTCTGCCAGCAGTCCTCACACCATCAACACATTTTGCGGAAGCATTCTAATGTCATTACCATAGTTTGTTGCAGCCAAATTCTCACATACCGTATCCACTTCACAGCCTGACTCTTTCTCAAGATTAACTGACTGTACTGTATCATTTTTCTTTGTAGGGTAACTAGGGGGAAATATACAGTTCCTGAGATCCATACATTTGTTCACATCAGTGCTTTCATCTCTCCCTAGAACCTAAAAGCTGATGTAGCTGGGGCTCTTGAAGCTCAGAGGCAACCTTATACCAAGTTTGAAAACAGAGCAGACGTGTTTAAAAAACACGTTGGTAACCCATTGTCAGGATGGCTGGGAATTTTGTTTTAATATGTGATGCTGGGTGTCCTTTATCTTCTGCTAAAATCTACCTTATAAATCTCACTTTTTAATATTCAGCTCCATGAGATGATTTTCATATTAGGGATTTAAAATCAGCTATATGACAAGTTGTATACATACATTTTTAATTGCATAGTACAACGTGGCAAAATCAAGTTACCTGAGAAATTTTGCTTCAGGGTAAGTCAAACTTGAGCACTGTGTAGCAGAAATCATGCTGGCCCTAGGCCAAAATGGGAAAAAAAATAGGCAAGAGTTCTTTGAATGCCACCACTTTTGCAGCATGTCTGAATATAACTCTGACCAGCTGCCCAGGGTTCCTCACCAGGACTTCCTCAGTTTATTGACCTGGGTCCTTTTCAGGTCATTGTGCATGGGGTCAGAAAACTTTTGTTTAGTCATAAATCTATCATTTACTAGTTGTGTGTTTTTTGTCAAATAACCTTTTTGAACCTCTTCTGAGCTTTATATTTCCAAACTGTGAAGCAGTCTATGCAGTAGCACCTTCTATTATCAGTGTGGCACTGAACAGTCTACTGTCACTGTGCTGGCTGCCATATTGATGTCCATTCAATGATATTTACCATGAACTACGATGGGAGATATTGTCAGCATATCTTGGGACTTTGGCTCATGTTTTCCCCCAGGAGTGTAGGAGGCCAGGTACTATATAAGTGATAAGATACAATATGAATATGGAATATATTCTAGTTTGGGGACAAATGATTGATAGTTCATTTGTTTGCAATTTAGAAAGGAAGTATAATCCCACCACTTCCAACATCTCCAAACTTGACTACAGGTTCGTTTCTGATACATGTCAGAAACATAGTGATTGATTTTGAATACATTATTGGACCTCCAGTTTATAGAGGATTCTTGTCAGCTGCTGCTATCTGTACCCAAAACTCTAACATCATACCATAAGAGAACTATTGTTGGTGCCTGAAGAGTTTGAATCCTCTTGATAATAATAACTATGCACAAATGAAAGTGTTTGGATGGAGAAAGAATATCCCATATTGGAAAGTAATTACAGCTTTTATGCTCTTGTGTGTGTGTGCTTTGACAGCTTTTTGGAGACTACAGCCTATTTCTTCATGAAACCAAAAATTGGAGAGAAGGAGGTGTCCCCAAATGTTTTCTTCAGTATCTGGCATGAATTCAGCTCTGACTTTAAAGACTTTTGGAAGAAAGAGAACAAACTTATTCTACAAGAGAGGTAGGTCTTTTCATCTGCACAATGGCATTTTAAAATTTGTGTTTTATTGGGGGGGGGTGCGCCACTGGGGTTACCAAATTTTATCACCTGAATTAAAATTATATGACCCTTAACCTGGGGTAGCAAGTCTAAGAGGGTTCTGAAATTTGGCAAAATTTGGAGTTTGAGTAAAAAGAGCACAGAGGTTGGTTTGCAACAGAGAATAGCTGGGAAACCACATAAAACCAGACCATGTAAATAGAATTAAGAAGAATCCACTGAGATGATAAATCTTCTCACCTTAAAAGACATACAGCAAAAGCAATAAAGTTATGATGAGCCATTGGTCCTTGCTCAATTAATATATTGTCAAAATTTCACTGTTCATATCAAAAATTTCCCAAATGTCATTAATAAACAGGTGATCATTTCTTAAAAATGATTTTTCAAGATTCTTGTTGAAGTATATTGCATGCCGTCAAGTAAACCTTTTTACTTTAGGGCATAAATGAAAATTTCATTCATTTTCCTTCAAAAGAAATAAAGTCTATGATCATGAAATCCCATGGAGGCATGTTAAATATTGTCATGAAGAAAGTTACCCCTCCCAGGGCAATGTCCCCAAATAGCTGGGCCTGATGGGAGGTTGGAAGGGAAGTATAATCTATTCTATCCTTTGACTTCCGAAATATAACAAGTCCCTTGCAAATGATAACCAGACTGCTCTGAAAAGTAAGACCATTGGTCTGAATTGTTTGTATAACAACCCTGTCCCTTTCCTTAGTACAACACCAGCTACATGATTTGCAGGGTCCAGTGCAGAAAGAAAATGTGGGGCCTCTTGTTAAAAAAATAATTAAGAGTTTCAAGATGGCAAAAACAAAGCATTAATTAAACCAAGCACAGGGTCCATCTGTATAGTTATGACTTAGTATAAGTCTGGCCCTGCCTTAGTGTAAGCTTTATATTACATTTTCTATAGTTAAATGGAGTGGTATTTCAAGAATGCTTGAGTGTCCTACCTAGGACATTGATGGGAAAATGGGGATCTGTTCAGTTAAGGGTGTTAAACTTCTGGTACAGTCTATGTCAGTGTGAGTAAAACCACAAACAGAACTGCAAATACTTAAAATGGGATGATGTCCCCAACCTGATTGGTCCTTCCTCTATACTTCTATAGTATTTATTTTCTGTGTAATTTGTTTAATAATTAATCCTATGCTGCCTAACTATATGTGAATTTTTATTTTATGCTTTAGGTTCTTTTTATGTTGCATTTTGGTCTTTATTTCCCAATGAGATTTTTTGTTTCATCATTTCTGGTATAGCTCTTACTGTCACTAAGCCATAGTGCTTTTTCCCTCTAAGTCTCTCCATAAATGTTTGCTGATTTGATTTGTTTCATCAGTGTATTTGACATGTGCATGGAAATAAGAACTTAATCTAGTAATGAGCATGTTTTTCTTAAAGAACTTAAGTCTATCATTGTAGGTAATAAAAACCCAACTACAAATACCTTAAGCAAAACGAGGGACTTTCTTTGTTTAGTCAAACCACTGAAAAGGCAGCAAGGCCTGAAAGCAGAAGTTCCAGCTGCCTTCATTAGAGATTAGTCAGATGTGTCTGTCTCCCTCTGCATGTTTGTCTTTTTAAATGCTCTGTCTTTAAATTCCTCTCTCCTCCTTCTCCTACCTCTTCCTCTTCCTCTATGTAAAGTATATAACAAGTGTCTGCATGTCAGATGCTCAATGCCTGTTTCTTCATCATTTAAGATAAATGGTATCCTGATCATGATTACCTACAATGTGATGTAACAGTTTAGTAAGGCATGATAAGCACCTTACAGAGCATAATCTATAAATACAAAGTATTTCTATTGTGGCTCAGTTACTTTCTTTGTTAAGTAAAAATTCTTGGTTGTGAGTCCAAGGATTAAGTTTCATTAAAAATCTAAATGCCTTCTAATTTACAATATCCTATATGAAGGAACTCCTGTTTTGATGCTTTGAACAACTGATCCATTAGTTTTCACACAAGATTCAGAAAAAGTGTATTTTCATATACTTGGAACTAGGCATATACAACTGTCAATAAAAAATCCTTTTTAAGAAAATATTGAGTTAGTTAATGTCAAAATGAGCAACACTCAACATACATAAAATACATATATTTTTAATTTTCAACTTGATGATCCAGAAGACTGAGATAAACTAACATTTACTCTACCAAGTATCTCCCTAAGGGCCACACAGATCATAATTTTAATACGTGAAGTGAAGGACGATCCTCATCTCCTGTTTTCCAAAGGAAGACATTAGGATTAGTATCACCTGGCTGTTAATGAAGCCCTATGGGAATGGGATAACTAGAGCTGTGTTAATTAGAGGAAAGAAATACAGATTGATTAAGAATATATGGGCTTTTTAACCCTGAAAAAGGGTGTGGTGGTGGGTCCTAGGAGAACAGTGTGGGATGCCCAAAACAACTTCACTTCTCAGTTTTGTTCTATTGTAAGATGAATCCAGTTTTTCAGGCAGAGAGTTCAGCCATAGATCTGTGTGTAGTTATTTGTGATTATTCACCTAGTTCATACTGAGTATTTAGTAGGCACAGGAGACATTAAAGTCCATATGATGAAGATACTGCCATCTTTGAGCTAACAGTCTAGCACTGGTGTGATGTAAAGTACAGTGGGAGAAGAGAGGAAAGAGTGATTAATTCTGCCCAGGACTTTTGACAAGGAGCTTGGAGAATTCATAAGATTTTCACAGACAATCCAGGGAAGTGAGGGCTTTGGCAAGTGGGCCACAACCCCCATGGTGTGTAGTGTAGCCAACATTGATTGAATTTTTTAGTAGGCTTAAGACATTTGAATTTAATAAATCAATTGTGATATTTGTAAGGGTTATATTTAATGTATCGCCTAACAATTTACTGGTTTTATCTTACTTTGAGACAGGTAGCCTTTGATGAGCCAGGAGAAAGTATAGCTACTCCTCTAATTGCTTGAGCATGTGGCTGTCAAGTCTAGTTTCATCCCAACTGAAATCTGTAATTAGAGGGAAAAGGTTTGAATTCTTGGCCTTAGAAGTTTACACATTAAGTTGAATGTGCCTCTTGACACATTATCATTCCCATTTCCAAAATTTGCATTCAGATGAGCTGTGTGTTCACATTTAAGTACGATGTTGTTGAAGTGAGTTTAAGAAAGAATTGACCACTTTCCAAACAATTGAAAATACATCTCAAAAACGGAGATAAGGAAAGAAGGTTTATCATCATGTAATAATATATATGTTGGTGTTTTAGTTTCCAGGCTGCTAAAACTAACACCATACAGTGGGTTCGCTCAACAACAGGAATTTATTGATTCATGGTTTTAAGGCTAGGAGAAGTCCAAAATTGAGGCATCAGCAAAGTGATGCTTACTCCCCAAGGACTGTGGTATTCTGGGTCTACCAGATATCTGTAGTACTTGGGATTTCTGTAACATGGCAATAAACATGGTGGCATCTTCTCCTTTCTCTTCCGGGTTTCATTGACTTCCAGCTTCTGGCTCCTTCCCATGGGTTCTCTTCTGTGTCCAATTTCCTTTACTTATAAGGACTTCAGCCAAATTGGATTAAGGCCCACCCTCATTCAGTTTGGGCACACCTTAACTAAAAGCATCTTCAAAGGTCCTATTTATAAATGGTTTCACACCACAGTACCAGGGGTTGGGACCTGAATGTACATTTTGCAGGACTCATAATTCAATCCCCAACAGTTGGATACCTAAGTAAAATTCCTTCTTGGGCTGCTATTTATTATTATTGCATTGCAGTGATAAGTGAATCTGGTCAACCATTTACCCTTTCATTCAGACATAATTTCTAGAGAAATGACCCTAGGGAAATCCTCACCGGTGAAGATTTCCGACAGCTGAAACTTTGGCAGGACATTTGATGAAGTAGATAGTCAGAATGGTGGCTAATTGAGGCTGAGAGTTTGTAGGAAATCTGATCTGCATTTATTAATAAGTGTAGTTTATATGCATTGACATACTAGGTAATTCAGTTATTTATTAAATTATTCACCAATTATTTATCCCGTACTATGTGCTGGGCAATTTCCCAGCCATATGGGTCCAGCCATTAAGTAAGAGAGGCAAATAATGTAAAGGTAAACAAACATATAGGAAACTACTGGTTGCAATGTGTGCTACAAAGAAAATAAACAGTGGACTGTTTGGCAGAATAAAAAGTAGGAAAGGTTTAACTGAGACAGAGTAGTTAGAGAAGGCCTTCCCCGAGGTCACATTGACATTGACACCTCAAGAATGCAAGGGAGCAGCCATGTGAAGGGGGCAGGGCAGTGAGATGGGAAGTTCAAAGTAAGATGGCAGAAAATATTTAGTGCACTGCAGGGAAGAAGAGGGTCATGAGATAAATTTGATGAAGTAGACTAGACAGGGGCCTGATCATTCAGGCCTTTGTCGGTCCTGTAAGAGGTTGGCTTTTATTGTGCATGCAGTAGAAAATCATCCAAGGGTTTATTTGAAAGGGAATAACTTGATATAATTTATACAATTGAAAAATCACTGGCTGTTGTGCCGGTTTGAAACTGTTAAGAACCCCAGAAAAACCATGATCTTTTAAGCCAATCTTGTTGGGTGAAATCTTTTGATTGAGTGTTTCCTTGGAGATGTAACTCACTGAACTGTGGGTGAGACTTTTGATTGGGTTATTTCCATGGAGGTGTGGGCTCTGTCCATTCAGGATGGGTCTTGATTAGCTCACTGGAGTATTTAAGAGAGCTCAGGAGCTGACACAGATGCTTATGCTTGGAGATGCTTGGAGATACAGACAGAAGGATATTTGGAGATGCTAAGCTAAGAGATGAAACCCAGAGTTTGCCCTGGAGAAGCAAAGAGAGGACCTCTAGATGCTTAGAGAGAAACGCCCTGGGAGAAAGAAACAAGGACACACAGGAGCTGAGAGGATTGAAGACAAAAACCCAGAGACGTTTTGGAGAAAGCCATTTTGAAACACAACCTGGAGCAAAGGACCAGCAGATGCCAGCCACGTGCCTTCCCAGCTGACAGAGGTGTTCTGGATGCCATTGGCCATTCTTCAGTGAAGGTATCCTTTTGTTGATGCCTTAGTTTGGACAATTTTATGGCCTTAGAACTGTAAATCTATAACCTCATAAATCCCTTTATAAAAGCCAATCCATTTTTGGTGTTTTGCATAATGGTAGCTTTAGCAAACTGGAACAGCTGCCATGTGGAAAGTAAATTGGAGAGGGGGGCTGGTAAGGTCATGAGAAACAGTTAGGAATTTACTCTAGTGGCCCAGGTGAAAGATGTGATACTCTGGACTGGGGCAAAGGCAATCAAGATGGCAGGAAATGGGTGTATTTGAGAAATATTTTGGAGGTTGACCTACAAAAACTTTTCCTAGGTTTCTGACAGGACTAGTTTTGAGGTTCAGAAAATATGTCTATTCTAAGTTGCAGCTCTGATACTAACAAGCTGATGTTAACCAGAATGTTAGAGATAAGAAAGCAAGTGCCATTTCTTCTCCTAAAATGCTTTATAAAAAGCTAAGGTTAGAAAAAGATCTGAAAACCTGGATACCAGAAAATATGCTTTCTAAAATTAGTTCCCCTAGAATGATATAAAATCCCGAAGTGAAGATTAGATGAAAAAATCTTTGCATTTGCTTCTTTATCTTGCCATGTTCCAAGAGATGTTTTCTAATCTTTGGGACATCTTCCTCAAAAGCCTCATGTTCAAAAAAGAAGACTCACTATGAGAGTTCCACTTTAGCTCCCCAACAGAGAATCAGGACCAAGAGCCAAGAAAATAGCTTATCCAAAGATATTTTTGCTTTGGTAAGGATTTAAACTTTGTAGCATCTATTAGTGAGTTTGTAGAGGCTTTTTGTATATCTGAGCAGTTATTAATTTTCCTTCAGCATTTAATAATTTTTTTGATATCTGAGCAAAGCAATAATAAAACAATCTTAGGTTGAAATATACTTCATGGAGTAAGAGATTTTAAATTATCCCTTAAAAATAACATCATATAGCTTATATAGGCAGAAAACAAGTTCCTATACAAGCTTGAAGATGTTCCTTTTAAAGGGTAATTTTAAATATCTTTAGGACACCCCAAATGTTTGTTATCTGCTAAAGGAAAAGGACCAGATCTGTTGAGTTTGTATAATGTCAAATTAACAAATACTTAAGTTTTTGTGGACTGCTGCTAGATCCAGGATTTTTAAGATGGTCACAAACTTAAGAAGTCAAAAGCTCTCCACTGTTCCTTGCCACCATGACATTCTTCATGCTAACCCTGATGCCTTTCGCAGAGAAATTTTGCCAACAATGAATCGTCCTCCTGTTCTGCCTTAGGATTTTGCTCTCAGACACCACCTGTGTCCTCACTGGTGCAAGTGAAACTTTAGAGAAATGGAAAATGTTTCTTCTACCCTTAAAAATGTGGAGTGCTAGGACAAATAATGGATATTCAGAGACTAGTCATGAGAGATAAGGGTGGAAGAGATACTATCTTCAGTGTTTTGGTGTTGGCCCTGGAAGAATTTTGAAGCTGATGACAGACATTAGGCCAGGACATGTTGATAGTTACTTTATTTGGCAAAGAGCAGTTAGCTCACTTGGGTTTGTCTCCCCAAGTCTGGTTAAGATTTGGAAGCAACTTTGATAAGGCATCATACTCAATTTTAAAAGGAATCATTTGTGAAGGCATGTGCTGAACATGTATGTGCAGGAGAAGGATGTCATTGGGCCCAAGAATAGAGATCAGAATTGATGCTCTTTGAGAATGTATGTTTCAATATGGGACACAAAAAGAAAACAAAACAAGATACGTGTGTCTTGGAGAGAGAGAGTGAAATAAAATTGTCTTAGAAAAGTAAGTAAAATAGCCAATAAGCACATGAAAAGATGCTCAACATCTTTAGCCATCAGTTAAATGCAAATTACACCACAATGCCCTACCACTCCCCACTCAACTAGGATGAACCTAATGAAAAGATGGATGTGACAAGTGTTGGCATAGATTCAGAAAAATTGGAGCTCTCATACATTGCTTGTGGGAGTGTAAAATGGTGTAGCCACTTTGAAAAACAGTTTGGGAGTTCCACAAAAAGCTAAATATAGAGTTAACATATGACTCAACAATTCTACTCCTAAGCATATCCCCAAGAGAAATAAAAACATGCATCCACATAAAAACGTGTACACAAATGTTCATAGCAGCATTATTCATAACAGTAGAATAATAAAAGGACAAACAACCCAAATGCCCTGAATTGATGAATGGATAAATAAAATGTGGCATGTTCATAGAATGGAATATTATTTGGCAATAAAAAGTCACGAAGTACATATACATGCTATAACATGGATGAATCTTGACTACGTTATGCTAAGTGAAAGAAGCTAGTCACAAAGGACTATGAAATGCCCAGAATAGGCAAATCTATAGAGACAGAAAGTAAATTAGTTGTTGCCAGAAGTTCGGGGTAAGGAGGAATGGGGATTGATTGCTAATGAAGTATCTTATAAGGAGAATTAAAATGTTCTAAAATTAGCTTGTGGTGATGGTGCATAATCCCATGAATATACTGAGAAACATTGAATTGACTACTTTAAAAGGGTAAATTGTAAGGTAGGTGAATTATATATCTGGTTTTTAAAAAAGAAAATAAGTAGAATCCTTATTTTACTAGAGTTCTAAGCATAAAAGTGGGTCATAATTGTACATAACCAGAACCTTCAGCAGTCTCTTATAAGAATGTTCACAGTTTTGAAATCCTCCGTTGGTTCTTTTATCTTCCTGCCTGGCATGCTCCTGGCCATTTCCTCTGTCCCCAGGAAGTTCTAGATGTACTCAAGAAAAGCAAATCTTTAATTACTAATATGCGTACTAACCAAATCAAAATTTGGGAGAAAAATCTGTTGGCAAAAACAGAAATCACGCAAATCATTCCAAAGCGAGAAAGATCTTCACTGATATAGGTGTTGTAGTTTGCTGATGCTGCCGGTATGCAAAACACCAGAAATGGATTGGCTTTTATAAAAGGGGGTTTATTTGGTTACACAGTTACAGTCTTAAGGCCATAAAGTGTCATCAATCACTTCACTGGAGGGTGGCCAATGGTGTCTGGAAAACCTCTGTTAGCTGGGAAGGCATGTGGCTGGCGTCTGCTCCAAAGTTCTTGTTTCAAAATGGCTTTCTCTCAGGACGTTCCTCTCTAAGCTGCCTTTCCTCAAAAATGCCACTCTTAGTTGCTCTTAGGGTGTTTGTCATCTCTTAGCTTCTCTGGAGTAGAAGTCTGCTTTCAACGGCCATCTCCAAAATGTCTCTGTAAACTGCAATTCCTCCCTCAGCTCCTGTGCATTCTTCAGAGTGTCCCTCTTGGCTGTAGCAAGCTTGCTCCTTCTGTCTGAGCGTATATAGTGCTCCAGTAATTTAATTCAGATCCACCCTGAATGGGTGGGGCAACAACTCCATGGAAATCACCCAACCAAAAGTCTTGATTGAATCACATCTCCATGGAAACTCCCAAAGGATTCCAAAATCTAACACTAATACGTCTCCTGCCCACAAAAGACTGCATCAAAGATAGTGACGTTTTGGGGGACATAATACATCCAAACAAGCACAATAGGTAATTAGTAATTTCTAATAACTTGACCCTGTAGTAATGAAATGAGCCAGGACCTTGCCTGTGTAAACCTATTTCAGGAAATCTAAAATACACATGTATTTTACATGTGTACACATGTGTGTGTGTTCTGTTATTAAGAAACTTCTTCAGATCAAATCACTACGGAAGAGTCACATTGTCCAAGTTTTATTAACTGTTATTCTCTAACATTTAGAACTTTTGTTTATAATGGAGAGGATTTAATAATTAGAAAAAAACAGTGAATTAAAAATTTTAAGTGACTAATGCAAGTAAAAATAAATAGGATGTCTATTCAAGTCTTTTGCCCATTTTTAATTGGCTTCTTTATCTTTTTGTTATTAAGTTGAAGGATTTCTTTATATATTCTGGATATTAAACCTTTATCAGATATGTAGTCTCCAAATATGTTCTCTCATTGTGCGGGTTGTCATTTTACTTTCACGGTTAAGTCCTTTGAGGCACAAAAGTTTTGAATTTTGATGAGTTCCCAATTAATCACTTTATCTTTTGTTTCTTGTGCTTTGAATGTAAAGTCTAAGAAACCACTGGCTAACACAAGGTCTTGAAGATACTTCCCTAAGTTTTTAGGTAGAAGTTTCATTGTTCTAGCTCTTATATTTAGGTCTTTAATCCATTTTGACTTGATTTTTGTATAATATGTGAAGTAGTGAATCCTCCTTCATTCTTTTGCAAATGGAGATCCAGTCTTCCCAGAACCATTTGTTGAAGAGCCTATACTTTCCTAATTGAGTGGTCTTTGCCCACTTGTTAAAAATCAGTTGACCATAAATGTTGAACTCTGAATTCTATTCCTTTGGTCTGTGTGTCCTTCCTCTAGTACCATGCTGTTTTGATTACTGTGGATTTGTAATAAGTTTTAAGATCTTATTATATCTTAATAACTATAAATGTGAGCTCTTAATATCTGTAAATGTGACTCTTCCAAATTTGTTCTTCTTTTTCAAGGTGGCCTTGGCTATTTGGGGCCCCTTACTTTTCCAGATAAATTTAATGATTGGCTTTTCCACTTCTGCAGAAAGGTTGCTGGAATTTTGATTGGGACTGTGTTAAATTTGTAAATCGTTTTGGGTAGAATTGACTTCTTAACAATATTTAGTGTTCTAATTCATGAACACAGAATATCCTTCCATTTGTTTAAGACTTCTTTGATTTCTTTTGGCAATGTTTTGTAGTTTTTCTTTGTACAAGTCTTTTATATCCTTGGTTAGATTTATTCCTGTATTTTTTATTCTTTTAGTTGCTATTGTAAGTGGAATTTTTTTTCTTGAGTTCTTCTTCTAATTGTTCATTGCGTGTATGAACACGTTGCTCTTGTACCCTGCCATTTTGCTGAATTCATGTATTAGCACTAGGAGCTTTTTTGTGTCTTTTTAGGGATTTTCTTATATAGGATCATTTCATTTGCAAATAGTGACTTCTTTCTTTCCAATTTGGAATGTTTTTATTTATTTATTTATTTTTCTATTGCCTAGTTGCTCTGGCTAGAACTTTCAGTATGATGTTGAATGACTTTTGTGACATAAAGTGTCCTTGTCTTACTCCTTATCAAAGAAGGAATGCTCTCAGTTTTCACCATTAAGTGTGGGTTTTTAATATTTTTAATATTTGCCCTTCTATTCCTAGTTTTCTAAGAGTTTTTTCAAGAAGGGGTACTGGATTTTGTCAAATGCCTTTTCAGCAGCAATTGAAAGGATCTTGTGTTTGTTTGTTTGTTTTCCTTTATAATCTTAATGTGGTGTATTGTGTTTATTGATTTTCTTATGTTGAACCGCCCTTGTATACTAGGGATAAATCCTATTTAATCATGGTGTATAATTCTTTTAATGTGCTATTAGATTCTATTTGCCAGTATTTTTTTGAAGATTTTTGCATTTATAGTCATAAGAGATATTAGTCTGTAATTTTCTTTTCTTGTGGTATCTTTAGCTGGCTTTGGTATGAGTGTGATGTTGCCCTTGTGGAATGAATTAGGGAGTGGTCCCTTCTCTTCAATTTTTTGTAAGCATTTGAGCATGACTGGTGTTAATTCTTCATGGAATGTTGATAAAATTCCCTTGTGAACCATCTGGTCCTGGGCTTTCTTTGTTAGGAGGTTTTTGATTACTGATTCAATCTCTACAAGTTATTGGTTTGTTGAGATCTTTTCTCTCTTTTTGAATCAGAATCGGTAGACTTGAATAAACATCTCTCAAAAAAGATATAAAAATGGTAAAAAAAAAAAAAAAAGCACATGAAAAGATGCTCAACATCCTTAACCATCAGGGAAATGGAAATCAAAACCACAATGAGATAATATTTCACACCCCTAGAATGGCTACTATTTAAAAAAAAAAAACCAGGAAATTAAAAGTGTTAGAGAGGATGCAGAGAAATAGGAACACCTTATTCATTGCTGGTGGCAATGTAAAATGACGCAGCCACTGTGGAAGACAGTGAAGTATAGAATTAACATATGACCCAGAGAATCCCTTTCTAGGCATATACCCAAAAGAACTGAAAGCTGGGATTTGAACAGATCTTTTCACACCAATGTTCATTGAAGAATTATTCACAATTGCCAAAAGATGGAAGCAACGCAAGCATCCATCAAACAAAGAATGAGTAAACAAAATGTGGTATATATTCACAGTAGAATATCATTCAGCTATAAAAAAAAAATTGAAGTTCTGATACATGCAATAACATGAATGAACCTTGAAGACAACGTGTTGAATGAAATAAGCCAGACATCAAATGACAAATATTTGCCAATCTCACTGACATGAAGTAATTAGAATAAGCAAATTCATACAGGCAGAATCTAGAATATAATTTACCAGGGAACTGGAGGGAGGATAGGGAATGGGAAGTTAAGGCTTAAAATGTATAGAGTTCCTATTTGGAATGATGGAAATGTTTTGGTAATAGGTGATGATGAACGTAATTAACGGCCTTGAAATATATATCCAATTGTGGTTAAATGGGGGAAATATTAGTTTGTATATATAGTAATAGAGTAAAATTTTTTTTTTAAATCCATGGAACTGTGCTACACAAACATTGAACCCTAAGTTAAACCATGAACTGTAGTTAATAGTACAATGATAGAGATGTGTTTTTATCAGTTTTAACAAATGTACAACACCAGTGCAAGTTGTTAATAATAAGGTGGTATATGGGAATCCTGTATTTTATGCATGATTGTTCTGTAAACCCACATATTCTCTAATAAATGAAATAAAAGGGAAAATAATTTTTCTGTGTTTGCTATGGGATGAAGTCTTGCATCTTTAACTTATATTTAATTAACTGTCTATGCTCTGAGAAAGATCCTGTTCACTGCCTGGTGTTCTCTTTCCCTTGGCTTCTGATTACTGACTGACACAGAATGTAAGGCTCCACTGGCTTTTTTACTGAGTCACTGGTCCATGACTTTGCTTCTGTCTATCATATACATTTGAACTTAGAAACTTGAACCTGGGCAGCTGCTATGTCAGTAGAATAATTTTGAGCCCATGAGAAGGAGGCATTTTTTTGAGGCAGGTAGTAACAGAGACAGACCACTTCTATGCCATTGCCAGCCAGTGGGCACTCAGTGAAGATTAACAATGTTGATGCTAAAGAATTAGCTGTAGAGTTATAATGTGGTCTTGGATATTGACATTTCTAGTGAATTCAAGTGTCAGTCATTTGAACCAGAACCATTGTGACAAATTAGTATCAAGTGGTTTATGTGGAAAGCTATTACTTACAATTTGCCCATCTATAAAGAGAACTTCAAATCGTTAACATTATTTAAATTACTATAATATTTATTACATGTATATTATGATTTCATATCAAAATCAAATTTTAAGGCTGTTGATGTTTTAGGGCCTGTGATTTTGCAGTTTTTAAAAGTAATAATATTGTACAGCCAAATAATGAAAATGGCATCATGTTTAATGTAATTCCTAAAATGATGTAAGACTATTTTCTTTTGTAGTTCAGTCTTTCTGACTATAACTATAATACTTTTAACATAAGAGAGACATCAGAGATTTGTCTCCTCAACCCTTTTTTTTTTAATGTTGTCTTATAGGAAGCATATGAGAATTTTTATTTTACTTCATTTTATTTTGATTTATTTAGCTTTCGTTTCCTGAACAAGATATGTAATAAAACATGTAGGATCCCTGATACCTTGAATGTCTTTCTGCATTTGCAAACTTTATTTAGTCAACTCCATCTGTCATTTTATCTTGTAGACTAAGGTTAAACATTCTCTAAATAATCTATCAGCTTTGTCTCTATCTTCTCCCACATGACTCTGGCCATATTCCACCTCCAATTGATTATAAATGTCGCCCCCTTCCTTTAGCAATAGCAGTTAAGCTGGCACCTGTGTATCACACTCTATATCTAGATGAAAGAAAGTGTTCCTGGCCAACGTGTCTCCACAGCTCATTGATCTTTTTGTGGAGAAAGACTAGTATATCTCCTTACAGATTCCTTTTTGAATGATTTAAAACTTGATGCTGAGCTATATAAAGTCCTGTTGGGATAGCTTTGCCTTACAGGGTGAGGGGGATCCTGAGAAGCTGCCCTTCTGCATTTACAAAAAGGACATGCAGTCTTCTCCTACAATAAGCTGCATCCATTTGCCCTTGCATTAAATGGAAGTAATTAATGTTTACATCTGGAGAATTAAACCTACAGTTCAGATAAGAATGAAGGTGTCCTTGGGCTAGCACACACTCTAGAAGTAGGCCTGCCCTATCCCTTGGAGACACAGGCTAATTCAAGCTTTCTGACTTTTTATAAGGAAATTAAATATTTTCTTTTAACTTAAAAAATGTTGGCTCTGTTGGTTGAGTCTGTAGGTGTTCTGCTGTGAGCAGAATGGACCCAGCATCTTAGGTTACTACCCTCTTCTTGGGCTTCACAATGTCTTTCTGCTCCTCGGTTGGTTCTGGAGATGAACTGGAGATTGAAGAGTGTGCTGGAGGAAGAGCCAGCAACCAGCAATAGAGAGGGTCACCTGGTTGTTCCCTGAGAGGGTTCTGATCCCCTGTGTCTCATTAACCCAAAGATGATCTTGGTCTCAACCAAATTAGGAGTCCTGGGGAGAAAGGTGAGTGTCTCCACTCTGAGTGGGAGAAGAAATTGCCATTGATGTGATACTCCATCGGGGCAGGCCTGATGCAGTAGAAGGTGTGTGGCAACACCCAGTAATGAGACACAAGATAAGGGCGGTGCTTTGTTTTTTAAAAAAAATTAACAGTGAATAGTGAACATGAATAAACAGACGTATTAAATAGTTTTGTATTTTGTTCTATATATTTAGGCCCTTTTAATATTTCTCTTGTTTCACAATATGAGTATCTAAGATGGTTACATTTACCATCACTTAGAAAAATAATAAAACTTAAAATTAGTTTAGGTTATATAGACTTTCACTGTTTTTCAAAAGAATACATTGAATACTTATGTCTTACAGGCATTCACTTGGAACTAGACATAGACAGAAGTATAAGTTTATAAGTAAGGAATCCCCAACCCTCTAAGTTTTAATTTGACAGAAAATGTTGTTGGAGATCAATCTCTAAATTCGTTGGGTAGGGAAAAAGGAAGGAAGTAGAAATAAAGGGCTAACTCTTCAATCTTTATATATTCTAACTATGATTACATATTCAGATAATGTACATTTTGCTAAATTAAAAGGTTTATGTAAGTACAGACACCTCAGAAATGAAAGCATACTCATAGTAGAGCTGCTCAATACATAATATTGCTAATAGGTTTTATGCAACCTCTGCTTAAGCACCTTCAGTTAAGAGAAGCTTCAGGAGCCTTCAGTTCCCACTGTGTCACCCAGTTTTAATTTCCAGAAAATGCCTCCTTATAATGCACTGAGATATGGCTGACTGAACCAAGTACTCACTGGCCCTAATTCTACCCTCTCTAGAGCCACACAAATAAATGGAATGCTTTGTCCATGTAATGGGTCTTCAAATATTTGAGGTTGGCTATGAAGATAGTACCGTGTTTTTTATTGCACTAGCATAACATTCCCATTTCTTTTAATTGTTCTGCAGTCTCTTTGGATTTTTTTTTTTTTTTTTTTAAGTCTCATTTCGCTTCTCACTCAACTCGTGCCACATGGTATATTATTTCAGCTATGCCCTTACCGGCACCATGATTTATGCAACGGATTATACTTCTCAACCTCCCTCCAATTCTCAGTGCCAGGCAGCCATACCCTGTGCCTTTGCCCTTTTTGCTCTGGGAGAAATTCTCCAAGCCAGTCTACCTCAAAATCAGTGGTCTCCAACCTAAGATAGAACTCTAAGGAATTCTGAGACAAATTCCCATAAACATGTCATGAGGGAAGTGGGACATCAAGGATTTTTTATGCAACTCTTATTCTTCCTCTATAATCATTCCTCACAGTGCCTTCTTCCATTCACTTCCAACTCTGAACACTATAACTGCATTCTTCACCCTGAACTATAAGCATGTCCACATACTTTACTGAGGCCATTTGTTCTAGTTTGCTAATGCTACCAGAATGCAAAACACCAGAGATGGATTGGCTTTTATAAAGGGGGTTTATTTGGTTACACAGTTACAGTCTTAAGGCCATAAAGTGTCCAAAGTAACACATCAGCAATTGGGTACCTTCACTAGAGGATGGCCAGCGGTGTCTGGAAAACCTCTGTTAGCTAGGAAGGCACATGGCTGGTGTCTTCTCCAAAGTCCTGGTTTCAAAATAACTTTCTCCCAGGATGTTCCTCACTAGGCTGCAGTTCCTCAAAAATGTCACTCTTAGTTGCACTTGGGGTATTTGTCCTCTCTTAGCTTCTCCGGAGCAAGAGTCTGCTTCCAATGGCCATCTTCAAAATGTCTTTCATCTGCAGCTCCTGTGCACTCTTCAAAGTGTCCCTCTTGACTGTAGCTCCTCTTCAAAATGTCAGTCACAGCTGCACTGAGTTCCTTCTGTTTGTCAGCTCATTTATATTGCTCCACTGATCAAGGCCCACCCTGAATGGGTGGAGCCACACCTCCATGGAAATTATCTCATCAGAGTTATCACCCACAGTTGGGTGGGGCACATTCCATGGAAACACTCAAAGAATTACAATCTAATCAACACCGAAAGGTCTGCCCACACAAGATTACATCAAAGATAATGGCGTTTGGGGGACATAACACATTCAAACTGGCACACCATTCAAAAAGTATTTATTAAATGTCTAACTGTGTGCCAAGCAGTGGAGTTGTGAACATAACACCATCTCTGCCCTCAGGGAGCTTACATTTAAGATGAGGGAAATGGATTTTCAATAGATATATACTGGGTGCTGATAAGGGCTCTGATGAAAAATAAAGGAGGGCAATGAGAAGAGAGAGTAATAGGAGGTAGTGTTACATTTATGTAAGCAAACCAGGAAAAGTCTCTCTCAGATCTGCATGAGCAGGGACTTGAAGGAAATGACAGAATAAACCAGTGGATATCTGGAGGGAAAACATTCCAGACAGAGGTAGCAGCAAGTGCAAAACCTGAGGAAGGATCATATCTAGCAAGGAGCCAAAGAGGTTGGAACAGGGTGAGCCAGGGGGAAAGTAGAGGATGAGTTTAGGGAGAGAGTGTCAGGGCAGGATCCTGCACAGTCTGGTAGGCCAAGTGGAAGACGAGTTGCAAGGAGGAGGGCATAGAGAATGATATGAAATGCTACTGCCAGTGGGAGGGAGACGAGGACTGAGAATTGCTCTTTGGATTTAGGATCTTAGAGGAGTTGGTGATATCAACAGGAGCATTCTCTGTTGAGTGGTTAGGGAGAAAGGGGTGATGCAATAGAGGAGGGGAAGTGGAGACAGTGACTGTAAGCATCTCCTTTGAAGAGTTAATGTAGAGAGAGGATAGCAGGGAAAAGAGCACTAACTTGAGGGGAGTGTGGACTAAGCTGTTTTTGTTTTTGTTTTTGATGCAGGACAAACAGCATGTGTGTAGCAAGATAGGAATAATCCAGTAGAGAGGAAAAATTATGACCCTTGGTCCACTCAATGTATGTGTTTCCTGAATCCCATTCCTTCCTTATTCCACATCGTATTCCTTAATTAAACCATTTTTCCTCTTCTGTAATTCTAAATCATATTAACATAAATAAGTTTGTTGCACTATTTTATGAGTTTTCCAGGAAGGAAATTTGATAAATTCTCTATAAATTAATTCCTATGTCTAATAGCTCTTGAGTCCCCTCTTCTCTCCCTAAAAAAAAAAAAATTATTTCTAAAAAAATAGGATACAAGTTGTCTTTATGCATCATCCTTACTAGAGAAGTATCAAAACAAAAGCCACAGTGCAGGTACAAACATAGTTTAACTTATATCTCACTAGCAATGATCAAAAACTTTCTTGACCATATGTGAAGGACAAAAAATCACTGAGATTCAGGAAATATCTTAACACAGGTGGAAATAGTAAAAGTATGTCTTTGTGAAAAATGTCAAGTATAGTAAACAAAACTATTCTTTAATAAAAGATGAATTTTGCTGTCAAACATGATTTTATAATAGTTTTGGCCATCATGTTTGGCAGGAATTTGTTTCATTTACTATCATAAGTTTGTGGAAGCTATGACTGCCATTTTACCATGTTATTGAGGAAATCTAAGATATCCTCAAAGTGTACAGAGAGAACATGGCTGTTCTTATGGGACTTAGATTAAGACCTCATCAACTTTGAGCTACTTTTGTAAATTCCGTGTAAATCCAAGTCTACCATGAATTAAAATAGTCCCTACAACTAGAGAAGAACAAACCTCTTTTTCTCTAAAACAGACATTTAAAAATATTAGTGACAAAAATATGTGATCAGAACTTTTAGAGTCCTAACATATATGTGAACACACATATTACTATTTTCATTGCATCTGAGCATTGAAAAAAATTCTAAATAGCATGTTTCAGATTTCTCAAATTTTTGAGAAATTGAATTCCTTGTGGAAGAACATGAAAGGATAATATTGGTTTGGCAGACTATAATTCAAGCTCTTTATTTATAAAACTGAATGCAAACCTTGCTGTCTACTTATCTGATCCCTAAAGCATGCGTATTTTCCTTCTTTCTGCAACACAGAATGTTGGCATTTTGAGCACTTGTCTGAGGCTCTAGCCACCAACTGACTATATTTTAGATTATCCAGGAAATATATTCTCTTTCCTTTCTTCTGGGTTTTTCCAAGTTTTAACCCTGTATCAGATTAGATCATCAAAAAGCAACATAACATACTTGAAGTGTTTGTTAGCTTACCTCTCAATAGAAATGTTTTCACCAAGTTAGTTTAGTCTCAGTTTATATTGAGGATTGGTGTAAAATAGAATGGCTGATGAAAAATTTCACTTTTATGGTTTGCAGTGCCTACATTTTCCATTCCTTGTATAGAAAACCCAGTATAAGTTCCTTCTAGAAATTGACATCATGAAAATGCAGTGGTACTTTTGTTTTCTCTAGATGATTTACAGGCTTTCCGTTTTTGAAGATGGACACTACTGCTCATTTGCTTCCATTTCTGCTTTTGCTTGAATCAAGTTCTAAATTTGTCCAATTATAGTACTTCTCCCCAGTATTGGATAAAATTTATTCACCATATTTCTAAAGAGTTTCTCTGACAAGAAATCATTTTTAACTGCCACATTTTATTTGTTGAGAATTGTGAAAGATTCAAAGTCTTCTGGAATCAGGTGGGGGAATACATGAATAGAAAGAGGAAGATATTGATAGCTGCATGTTCATTAAACAATGCAAACATTTTTTTCCTGGACGCTATGGTGTACATTAGGACAGTGGTTCTCAAAATGTGGTTCCTTGTCAAGCAGCCTCACTATCACCTGGGAACTTGTTAGGAATGTTGATACTTGAGTATTGCCCTAGACCTAATGAATCGTGGAGTGGGAACTAGCAATATGTATTTTAACAAGCTCTTTGGGTGATTCTTACGCACACTAAGTTGAGAACCAGTGCGTGAAGCCTAGGATAATAAAAAATGAATACAGTACAAAACACAAGCTGTATTTTTACCTGCATTCCTGCCTTCATGTTTGTCTACCTCCTTCCCTGTATTTGTTGTCTTTCTGCATCTTTCCCATGTATTTGCATTGTGAGAGGCAATAGAGTACAGTGGCTAAAGCTAAAGCTATGGAGTTCAATTGCCTGGATTTGAACTTCAGGTCTGCCACAATTGCTGTGACATTAAGCAAGTAATTTGAGTATTTAAAGTTTCAGCTTTCTCATCTGGAAAAGTTGGATGACAACAATGTCTACCTCATGGGATTATTTCAAGGTTCAAAGGAGATAATATCTGTAAACCCTCTTAGTTCAGCTCCTGGCATAAGAGAGCTGCTACTGTGATCCTAGGACATCCCCTCCCTTCAAGGAGCTTACATTATAGTGTCTTTTGAGATGCCCATTCTGTGGGAGCTCTCTGAAGAAAAAGGTATATTGAACTTGGGAAGCATATTGAAGATCATTTGTTGCATTCTACTTTTCTTTACAGAAATAATATTTTATAATACTAATAGCTAGACATTAAGCCCATGGTCTTATACCCTTTTTATTAGTGGTGAGGTGGGAAGAGTGCAGACTCTGAAGTCAATCAGTTCTGGGTCCTCTTCTTCCTTTTTCAGTTCGTGACCTCAAGAACCTCTCTGAGCCCCAGACTTCTCATCTCTAAAATAGTATAGGGGCATCTTTCATGCTTGATTACCATGACGGATAAATGAGATGGAAAATGTGAAATGCACAGTGCGTCTGGCACATAATTGGCTCATGTAAAAAGCAACCCAATGACTTTTTGGATATCTGTGATTACTAGGAAAAATTTCCCCATTCTCATGTTAAAACACTCTATCTATAATTTTTACCAATTGATTGTGTTTCAATCCTTTTTCAATGTAACATTCTTTAAAACAGGAATATAACTGTATATAAAGTCACCTTGTTAGGTTCTTGAGCATATTTGTTCATCATAAATTCATCTAAGTATACTGTCATCTAGCCATCGTTTCTCTGTCTTGTCCACAAATACTCTATTAGACTTCCTTTAAATGCTTTGTTGGAATGAGGATCTGTTGCATCTATGTCATTTATCTTTTCCACCAACCTATGAGTTAGTAAGATTGAGTGAGACTAGTTTGGCACAATTTCATGTTAAATCCTCACAGGCTTCTAATGATCATATATTGTACACAAAATTAGTTCCCCTATTACATGGAAGAAAGTGAAATATGGTACCCTAAACTGTTTCATAATTTTAAACTTTATGTACATTTATTCAAACTAAAGTGTTATTTATAGATGGGATTCTAACATTAAATCAGTAAACTCAAAGGTCAAGTCAAATAAAATCCATGGTAATTCACCAGAAGAAGAGACAAAAACAAGGTATAGATCCAAGCCCTAGTTATTTGCAAAATTTATCCTTGTGAGTTTTAACTTAATCATAATTTCCCTGTGTGTCATAATTTATTCATTAAGTTATTTTTCAAACATCTAGTGAATATTCCTGGTGTGAGATTTAATATTATACCCTGGGGATACAAAGATGAATATACATGATCCCTAAACTCATGTATTCAGCAAGGTAAAGACATGGATAAGTAAATAGCCATAATTCTTCTGTTTAAAAAAAAAAAAAAAAACTGAACTAAATTCTGGTTTGAAAGCATAGAACATTGCATAAATAAGCCTCCCTAGAGGGTCAGATATACTTCCTATAGAAGCTAATCTTTACTTGGAACTAGTTAACCATTTGCGAGTTTGCAGCATGGTGGAGTAAAGTAAGTACTAGAAAGCAGTCCTCCATTGGAGGACCAATGGGGGAGCTGAGGCAGAGAAATTGAGAATAGTCAGCCCCAGAGGAACACAATTAGCAAAGACTTCCGATAGGGGTGATGGATGGTCCTGTGTTATTGCAACCCAGGAATATTGTAGAGAATAAGGGAAAATTAGGTTGGGAGGAGCTAGACTGTAATGGCCTTGAATGCCTCACAAAGGAATTTAAACAAATTTCTCTAGGCAAATGGATTGCCACTGTGATATGGTGAATAGGTGCATCAGATGATTCCCATGTTTAGGAAGTTTTCTCAGGCAGGAGTGTGAGGATGGATTAGATTGGCATGGAAGCCAATCAGCAGATTATGACAATGGCCCAGACAAGAGAAGAATGAATCTTGGAAAAAAAAAAAAATATGTATATATATGTACATTGGAGTTAGAAAGGTTAGGAAAGATTTTTTAATGATTACTGAGGAATAATAAATAACAGAACTTGTTAACCATTTGCATATGCTTGGAGGGAGTTCAAGAGGGAGAGGGAGGATGCTTAGGAGATAGAGCTCGATGCATGGTTATACTCTTAACCAAGGCCCAGCAGGGGCACGGGGAGGGATGCAAATGGAGAGAGTGTCCACTAGGTTCTGGACAGGTCAAAGCTAGAGATACAGATTTAAAAGTCTTCAGCAGAGAAATGACAGTTGGAATTATAAAGTAGAGATTTTCTAGTGATTCCACATACTCAAGCTTAGAGTTCGGGGGTGAGGAGGAGAGAATAACATTTTATGAGAAGTTTATTAAATCAGAAGCAGCAAAAGTGGTTAAGGAAAAATGCCCAGAAAGATGGAAAATTCAGTTTCCTGAGGACCAAAGGATAAGAAATAAAAGAATTGGAGACTAACTGTTTTTGAGTTAGTATGACAGAGGAGAGTAGGTAGTAAGTAGAGAGTGCCTGGTGGATTTGCCAGTGAGGAAATTTTGGCTGACCTTTCTGAGAGCAGTTGAATGTAATAATTCAAGAACTGGATGGGAAGTGAGAAGATAGAAGCAGCATGGGATAACTAAACAGAGAGGTAGATTTGAATGATAATTTTTGCATATGATTTTTTTTTAAATTTTGTTTGAAAATGAGGGACAGCAGGATTTATCCATATCTACCTTTATTTATCTATAGCCATCCCAAAACGATGAAGGAATGATCATCATTTCTGAAGTAGTACATCCATGATGTTCTACATGTTAGAGAATCTTAGTCATCAGAGAGATTCAGTCAGTGGGGAATTGATTTGATTGGTTGAATGTGTGTGTGTGTGTGTGTGTGTGTGTGTGTGTGTGTGTGTGTGTTTTAATGAATGAAAAATTCTCTCATCTCTTTTTAATTATGTTTACCCCACAAAAATAGATTCAGGAAACACTGACATGCATAGTTTCTTCGTACCGGCTTTATGTTTATGGTAGGAATATATTTGTGGTTTTTAGAATATAAACATGGAACATGCATACCTAACTCTCATGGAAGCCCAAGTTTTGGACTATGAATATTCTTAGAAATGCAGCTCACTTTGTTGATAGAAGGGGCAGATTTGCATAGCATATTATTGTGACATGAGTAGAGTACTATGTTTGTAATGCATCTGTGCAGGCCCATGGGGCCCAGTGAGATTGAGGCCAGGCCTCCCTGGACTGTTATGCTGTGCTTCAAGGCTCTGTACAAATGGGTGGTCATAGCTTTCATCCAGTGTGTGGGCTCTTGATGAATAGAGTCAGTATGGAGAGGCCAAATGCACAGAGTTATATACTTCTTCCTCACTAATGTCCGTTACTGAAGCACGTTCGTGCCATCCTTTTAGGACTGATACTTGAGTAGAGTAGCTCGAAGGTTTTTTAAAGGTTGTGTTTTCCTTGTGTCAGGAGCTACTTTATGCTAATACTTATTTCTAGTAGTAATTATTTTAGGGGTGAATGCAATTTTCTTTCCGAAAAAGTCACTGAGACTCTCAGTGGTAGAATTCGCTTGAACTCTGAAGTATTTCCTGAGGAAATTTTAGTTCTTTGTATTTGAAGTAATGATAAGTAACATTTGGGGTGATTTGCTTTCTTTTATAATTCAAGGGTTTTGTGCTTATGCCCGTGTGTATTTTAAGTCATTGAGGTTATAAAGGAAAGAAAACAGAGTTGGGAGTAAACTTCCCCAAATCAGTTTTAATTCCACAAGACATCTATTGTGTACTGCTCTCTTAACTTGGAGAGAGAGAGACCACAACTGTAAAGCCAGCACTCTTAACCAATCTTTGTCTTGAGTTTTCCTTCTTCCCCTTTTCTCTCCCTCCTCCTCTCCCCTCCTGTGTGTTGCGCCCTGTCTGTGTTTGTTTCTTTCTCTCTCTCTTTCCTTTCTCTTTTGAGTTGAACATTTTAAATTTGTAGGCAAAGGTGGTGTTGTTTCAGTGAAGTACATTGTTAGTCATTAATAACAATATTTACATCTACCCTTAGCTTATTGTTAGAAAATCCATCTCCACAGTATCAGGAGCTCAGATTGGTGGTATTCACGTTCTAGTGCCATGCTGCATTTAAGTCTCTCCTAGGCCTGTAGGCTCCAGTGACGAGTCAGGCTGTTCCAAGCAAGCAGACTTGGAGCCAGCAGGAAATGAATCTGTCTGCCACAGATACTTATTTAAACCAAATTATTAATGTTTAGTGGCAGAAAAGTAGCTCCTTTTTCATTTGATTGAATGATGAGAGCGTATCTGTTTTCTTGATAAGGTTGTGGCCAGCCTGGCGTTTGGTCTAGAAGGTAGATAAAAATTATTCTGCCTACAGGCTGCAGGGACGTCTGGTTTCTTTTCCCTGTATCTGTGCCAGAGTGTATCTCCCTTATTCATCTCGCAAACTGTCTTTAAACTTAATCACACTGAACTTTTTGTATATGTTTGCCTGACAATAAATGAGTCTGGGTCTAGGGAGGGAGACTGCAAAGAAAATACATCTTTTTAAGGAGAGAAATGAGAAGCCACTCTCTTTGTTTGGAATAACCCTCAGAGTGAATGTACCCCGTATATTAAGAGAAACTTTTCATTTGTTCTGAAAAATACCAAAATAAAAATAACTGAAATTTAACAGTAGTTTTAACAAAATTCTATGATAAAAAGTTTTTCGTTCTATACCTACATCTGTCTCCTTTGATACTGTGAATCTCAAAAATATTCTGAATCTCCTGGGCTCATATTTTCTGTGCTTGATAACTGATTTCTAAACTTGATGTCTTAAAACAGAGTGAATCTGTTACAACTTAGATAATTTGCATGTAAAGAAACAATCCATAAAGATGTATTGTAATTTGTTTAGCTTCTTTTAAGTTACATTTGTAACTTTATTTTTATGAGATACATTTAATATAAGGGTTTTTTTTGTTTTTTTTTTTGTTTTTTTTAAAGTTTAAACATAAGCCTTAAAGATGTTTTGTTTTCCACTGATCATTGTTACCAGGACCTAGAAACAGTTTCAGCTGAGGGAGTTTCTCATGGTCCTATCCTCACAAATGCTTCACCTCTAAACCTATAGGTGGTTCTTTGAAGCATCACAAAATTTGTCATGACCAATTAATAGTTTCACACTTCTTCACCTTGATAAGCTTGAATTTCAGGTTTATATTCATTCCAGTGTTGCTTTCCATCTTTATGAACAACCTGCTGAATAAGCAGGTTGGATGGTGCAATATGACTAGGTATGCAATATCTTTGAGTCTTATATTCTTAGAAATTTAGAACCGTAATGCCCTGTCTATCTGTAAGTAAGACATCTGGCTTCCCTAACCTTCTGGACACAGCTGTGAACCCTGAAGTTTGGGAGGGAAAAAACCCTGTGGCAGCTGAAATTACTGCCACAAGTCCAGGAACTCTACTCAGATTCTTATTCCTCTAATTTGAGGCATCGTATACATTAGCTTATTTATCTGGTCTTCCTCTCTAGAGAAGATAGAAATTATTAAAAAGAGGTATAGCACCTCTGCTTAGGGCAAGCATGCTGACACTAATGAGAAGTGATAACAACCTGACATCCTAGGAAGAAACAGAAAATGTAAAAGCTGACATGAAGCCAGCAAAGTACAATCTGGGGTCAAGACATGGATAAGCTGCCTTATATATCTTAGGAGGCATCAAGGGGACGCACATTGCAATAATGGTTTGGACAATAGTAAGCAAGAGTCACCTGTATTAGTTAAATATTGTTCTGTTTATTTAAGAAAGAGAAGAGTTTAATTTGTTTCAAAAAGACTTTATTCAAAGATTAGTCCTTGAAGAGAACAAGATTCTGTTATCTGGGAATCTCACATTCATGAAACACCCATTCTGCCCATCTCAGTGAAATTTTGCTTTTGTTCAAAAAATGTTTTGCTCAAATTAGTTACCTCCTCTGCTTGCCAAACCTAAT
Source organism: Choloepus didactylus (assembly GCF_015220235.1). NCBI lineage: Eukaryota > Metazoa > Chordata > Mammalia > Pilosa > Megalonychidae > Choloepus > Choloepus didactylus. Next base: position 25,385,895 of record NC_051308.1, read on the forward strand.
TCCATATGTATTTTGGTTATTTCCCATAACTAGACTCTCCCTCAAGAGATTAAGAATGTCTTTGATTACTCTTGGTCCTCCATTTAAAGAGTAAGAGCATACCTCCGCGATTTATTCAGCATAGTTTTGTTTCCGAAGTTTCATTGGCAATAACAGCTATAAAAATAACAGCTATAACAGCAAAGTATTAACAAAAATATCAAATTTCATAGCTGTTATATACCATTTATTATCCCTTTCTTCCATCTGAAAGATAATGCTACATTTCTTGTTTTCTAGTTTCTTCTTTCTGTGGACTGAAATCCCTAAAAGTGATGAATGAAGAATTTCTTTTCATTATTATATGATTTGGTTTTATTCAATTTTTCTTTCTGTTCTCTAGATTGTCCATTGGAAGTTAGTTGCTCAACTGTTAAAATAAGCCTGCTAAACATTTCATTCTAAAATTTTTATTTCCCTTTTTAGTCTTCTAATTAGGTGAAATCTTAATTAACAAATGCCCTAGAAATCTCCTGTCTGTGAATTCAGTCACATTAAATGAATGTATCTTCATGAATCTTGCAAGAGAACTAGGTCTTTGTGCAAAGTCCATGGACTCCCAAACTGGAGTTTAAAATCAAGTGTTGGCAAAATTTTAAAGCCTGTGGACTATCTTTTTCAACCCAGCCATGGTTTCCTCTGTCAGTCTACCTTTCTGTCTTCTTGATGACTGCTTTCTCTCATTATAAATGAAGTATTATCCTTTCTTTTACTTCCCTTCCTCCTTCCAAACAGGTCATATTGGTCATTTTTATTTATTATTTGAAATATCACCTCCACCATGCCTTTTCATTTAAAACCTTTAATGTCTAGTTGTTAAATGAACATCTTTTTCCTACTTAGTTTAAGAAATTTTAGGCATCACTGAATGAGGGTGAGACATGAGGGAAAGAGGATCGAAAATGTACAAATAGTTACTCAACATGTCTAAAATTGTAGCTGACAAAATCCTCCACATTTGCCCAAATGAAGAGCCCAATGAAAGCTCACTAATGCTGACAGCTGGCTCAGGCCCTCTCCATCCCAACTTCTTTCTCATTATTTTTCTTATTTCTGTCAACTCTGGAAGCATATCTGACCTCCAGAGACACATTCTTTTTCCTGCCTAAAGTGTGGAAAAACTTCCTGTCGTCAGTTTTGTTGAAATAAAATTGGCATTTTGAAGAAGTAGCATTTTCTAGGAAGCAAAGAACTGGGACTCACAAAGTGCTGGAGTGAGCAAGTTTACTTAGTTTGAATCTGTTTTCTGAGTTTTTATATCGTTAAAGTAGCAAGGGGTGAGAAAGCCTTGTTGACTAAGAGGTCAGTCTGGCTGCCCTTCCAGGGCTTCAGAAAGTGTTAACACCTTGAAGGGACCTGCAGGGTCCGGGTCACTGTTTCTCAAAGTGTTACCCACAGGCCACCTACATGAGAGTCTCCTGGCTGCTGATAATAAATGCATCCCAAAAGGAAAAAAATCAGAATATATAAAAGGGGGGCCCTGGAGAGCTGCATTTTAACAAATTCTCTATGATTCCTTTGCTCCCAAATTTGAGGAGCAGCTGTTCAAGATTTTGGTACTCAGTTTTCCAGCTTCCAAATTATTTGTGTGTATCCAGAAGTGGTCAAGATTAGGTGACTGATTCAGCCTAATCTTGTGCATCAGATTCTGATGCATAAGCCAGACTGACAGTTTGAACTTTAGCCTCTAGTAACATGGAGATCATGTAGCATCAGGAGGTAGATCTTACAGTTCTCTCAGTTTACGAAAATGTTCTTTGACTCTCAGTCTTTGCATATATTATTCTGTACATAATGGTCTCCTTTCACCCTTAATCCCACTTTCCCCTCCCAAGAAAAGTATGCAAAAATCATATTTATCTTTTAAAGAAGGCTCACCTGCTCCAGAAAGATTTCTATAACCCCAACCCCCCAATCCTAGGAGCCTCCTCTAGGACATAGCTGTACTTTATACAAACCTAAGCTTTATTGTAACTTACTTGCTTAAATGTGTATCTCTCCTTTAAGTGTTTGAATTTAATTGTCTTTTTAAAATTGAGCCAAGCCTAGTGCCTGATCTGAAGTCATTGCTCCATAAATGGTTGTCAAATGAATGGATGTACAAAAAGGTCCTGTGGGACCTTCTTGACAAATATTCTTTTTAGTTTTTGTCATCTCTGCCATAGGAATGGTGGAATTTGTTTTTGTGTAAAATTAAATATGTTTGCATTAGACTCAGCTTCCTGAGATTCTCACAAAAATATGTTTTGGAAACAAAATAAATAGGATAGTGAGGAAATTAAGATGCGTTGGGGATCTAAATACTTGCAAAGTACATTTTTTAAATGCCACAAAATGCTTTAAAGAACTCAAAGTAAATTTAAGAGGGGATCTACTGGATTTTGGCTAAGTGCTGAAAAAAAAATTTCCTTAATTCCCTGTCCAAATACTTCAACTTAAATTTACTGGTAGCTATTTCAGAGGAAAATATGAGCTCTGCAATCATTAGTTTGTTATAAAGAAAATTTTTTTTATTCAACTGTTTAGAGGAAGGATTAAAGGCAATTTATGGCTTGGGTAGAAAGTAATAAAAGTAGTAACAATGGACAGTCTTCTAAATTGTGATCATTTTCTGGAATTGCTAGTAACATCAACTCTAGCAGGCATTTTATGTCCAAAAGGAATTACTTTCATTTGTCACACTTTAATGTAAACTTTATCATCAATCTTGTAGCCTTTATACTGGATTATTTGTTTAATTCAGTTGTTTAAAAGCAGGGTTTCATTCAGTTGTATATGAGATGAATTCTATCATTAGGTCTTTTGCCACAGGGTTCAAGCAATGTATTTATAATTCATTTCCTTCAGGAAATTAGGCTTCAAGATCTACATGGAAGGTTTTTTATTGAGATCAAGTCACAGATTTTCTAGTTTCTCCAAAAATACTCCATTTTTAATTCCCAAGGAAAAATCACAATAATAAGAAAATCAATTAATATGATAGGTTAATTTCCTTCTTACAATACCCCTTCTTATTAATAGAATCCAATCTTACAGATTTCTTATTATTTGTTTAAATAAAATAACCATAACATCGTCTAGTATTTTACAATTTATAAAGCACTTTAAAAATAAACTTTTATTTGATATTTGCAACAATTCTATGCAACAGTAATAGTAAGAGTTTTATATCTTATTGAGCCCTTTTCCTACTAAGGAATCTCATGGTTCAATGGCAATTAGCAGACCCCAAGTTAAATGCAAGACTTATCTCTAAATAGCATTCTCTTTTATTTATACCTTGGTAAATTCAATATTATTTCCCCTGGAATGTGTGTTTAAATAGAAACCCTATAAGTGTTTAAATGTTGTTCTTGCTCACTGTCCATTCTGTTATCAATTAAATGATGATTGGTTACCATGCTCGATGAAGCTCAAATTTTAAAAACTTTCCAAGTATTGATTGTAACTGACTTTTATGTTTAAATGTGATGTGGAAAATGAATCTGAAATAATTCTAAACAAGCATGTCAATTTTTATGATATAGTTTATTTAATTATTGTAATGCTTCTCATTTATGTAACAGTGCCAATCCCAGTACCCTCACATGAAAACGAGAAGAATGTCTTTACATTTTGTACAGAAGACTCCTTTAATGATAGGATGGATTGTAGGTACCCTCTGCCCAACAATATGAATATTTCATTCAGTCTTCCTTTGATTTTAAGTTAAGAGCCATACATGAATTAGCCTCTAGCTTTAACATTCTGTGTTTTTAAACCAAATGTCAGATAACACTCCTGTGTATATGGAATTATTTTCTCCAATATTTAAATATCCATTGAGTTGAGGTTTGCTCCCTTAATAAAGCATTTTGCGATAATCTATCTGATTTTTGCAATTAAATACATGTGTTTTCTCCCCCTTCAGAGTTAAAGAAGCTGAAGAGGTGTGTAGGCAGAAAAAGGGAAAATCACTTTATAAAATAAAACCAAGACATGATTCTGGAATTGTGAGTATTTAACTTTCTTTTTCTTAATATGTGATTTTTATTTTTACCATTAAACACTGTTTTCAGAATATATACAGACTCATATAATAGCATTTTAATTATTTTCCTCTTATGTGTGAATCAGTAATGAACTTCTGACTTAAAAGGCCTCCTTTTCCTTATGCCCTCTATCAAGCCCAGAGGATAAGAGAATATTAAGATTCAGTATTCAATACTTCAGATAAATTCACTAAAGGTGTGCATATATGTGGGTATGTATTTTGTGGGCAGGGGAGATAATTTTTCATTTTCTTCCTTACACATGGATCACAGGAGAGGGCTGCATTTAGACCCATAATGGAAATTATTGGATTTGCTTCACTGGGGTCTGAAACTTGATGGAAAATGCCAAGTGCAATGTTGCCCTTTGTCAAGGGTCCTCAGAATTGGTTCATAGCCATAAATGGCTATAAAGTGTGACTGCTTCACTGCTGTTAGACGGTAGATTGAGTTTATCAAGTTAATCTAAGTTTCCTCCTTGTCCATCTTCTCCTTAAAAACAAAATGCCAAGACATATACACCCTAGTAGGGAAGGGTTTGGTTAAAATGACTAGCTTTTCCTTGTGATAATATAGAAATTTTGCATAGATTATCAGTTGGTACCATAGTTTTAGTAAATGGTGCTGTTTCAATGAAAAGTTTGGTTAGGCCTTAGAATGGGAGCATTCAATTGGATTAATCTAACATAGTCTAAATGAAAAAGATATTAAAGTATTCCAAATTGAGATATGATTAATAGCCCTATTAGAGAAAGTTAGGAATTATAACTTCATTTAAAAGGTATTTTCCCTTCAGCTTTTCTATATCAAAGTTAATTTTATCTAATAGCAAGAACTTACATCATGGCTTAGTTTATTTTCTGTTCTTTTTTTAATTAAAGTACAATTATTAAAGTATATTAGAATGAGGAGAAATAATTATTTATTAGTCAACCTCAGTCATGCTATTGTAAGGATAAAAGAGAATTATAATACATTATCCATGAAATGAAGCAGCTGATTCAATTTTCATATTTATGTTTATGTAAATGGAATGGAGATTGAGAAAGGTGACTTTCTCTTTCCCATGGGTAGAAGTCTTAAAAACTTATTTTTTTCCTCAAAAATATTTGGCAATTTGTCTCGGTGAAAATTTGGAAAGATACAACAGATTCTACTTAATATTCCCCCCTTATGTGCTAGTGGATATTTAGAACCATTTTCCAGAGAATATGATCCAAATAAAAAGGTCTTGTTTGGACTACTCTAAACTCCATGCATTTTTTTCAAGTTCTTCTGTCTGACTATAACTCTTATCTGGCATGTTTATTTCCAGAAAGCAAAGATAAGCATGAAAACCTGAACAATGAAAAGCAGAATGAAAAAGTCTTTGCAACTTCCTCCAAAAATTCAGCTAACTTGAGGGCGGGAAGGAAAGTACATCATTCTGATCATTTTCTTCTTGATCTCTTGTATAATCTTTGTGTTTTGTAGAAAATTCACTGATTGTTGAATTTTATTATACACTCATTTAAAAAATACAAAAGCCGTAGACCAGTGGAGAATTTGACACTTTTCCTTTTTGTAAAAGTTTATGGTATTATACCGATAGACCAAAACAGCATGTATAAGAGGCAGTATCTGCATTACTTCTGAACATGCTAAACATAAAACTGAAAATTACTTTTGTGAAAATAGTCCTGTCACAGAAAACACTTTCCTTTCTACTGACAACCAGTACTCCACATCACTGCATTTAGATTTATGAGTAAAATGTTATTTCTGGTGAATTGTATCAGTTTCATGTCTACCTATAAAGTCTCCATTTTAAAGTTTAAGTACCATTTATATAACATAATCAATGCTTTCACAACTCTTGGGTTGTTCTCCCTAACTAAATAATTGTGAAAGATTATCATAGTTTCTTTTACTGAAGTCAGATAACGAATAGAAAAAATATAGCAGAAGTGAAACCCTTTCCTAATAAATTATTTAATATAGGCAGGAATCAGTTTTAAGTTCAATGAGGGTTCTTATCAGAATATGTCCCTTTTGACCCTTATAAAAAGCTAATTGCATAAGAGGTAAAGTAGTTATAAGTGTGCCTATCTAAACTTTTCCTATTGTTCTTCACAAAGAAAAATGGCCCAGTATTTTAAAGGAATTTAAATAAATATTGCTCATAAAATTGCCCAACTTGACCTATTGTTGATAAAATAATATGTAAGTTTGTGGGCAACTTGACATCAGCTGAGAACTCGTTAGTTAAATATAGCTGCCTGAGTATTTTGACATGATTTAGGCTGAACAAGGGAGCAAAGGAAATACCCTTGCTTTTTACATGTTATGGCAGGTGATTAAAAGCTGTAAAACGAGAATGCAATGATTCATTATGAAGAGTCTAGAAAAGGACTTCATTTTATTTTGCTTTGAGAAAAAAAGTAAATCTCCCATTCCTTCTAAGAGTACTTTAATGTCAGCTCATGAGGCACTCTGGTGGTTTTGTCTAACAGTAAGTTTTTAAAATTACTTTTAATTATGTTTGTTGGGAGTTATGGTTATGCATAAAGGAGAGAATTTATTGCTATTGTTTCAAAAAAACACAATGTTTTGGATCATAACCATGTTTGTATTTATGTAAAGAATATGGTCTCTTTTTAGTTTGTGGTTTAAGTGCAAAGAAACAGTAGTGGTTATTTTGTTGTTGTTTTGTAGTCTTCCCATCCCCTCAGTCCCTCCAATATGTATATTACCATTCTTCAATGAAATAATAGGGCATTTAACAAAGATCGCTATGTGCAATACTGTATTTAGTGTTTCTATTTCAATTTTTCTAGAATGTTAATTTATATGAAAATAAAATGAATAATAAAAGAGTTGTGTGCCTGTTGGTGCATATTGCCTAGGGATACTTGCAAAATACAACCATCAAATTTAATACCAGGGTAAAAAAGAGAAAAATAAATCCGACTATCTGTACTCTAAGATTTTTTAAAGTTCCTTATAACAGGTTTAACAGTTGTTAGTGTTTAGATATTTAATGAATGCTTATTTTTAGGAAATGAAAGAATCATTCTGCCACCTCAAAATATATTTTGAGAAAAGTTGAAATTTTTCTTATGCAATTGTAAGGATGAGTATTATACATCTGTGAGCTCCAATATTCTAACATAGGAGAAATCTTGTTTTCTAAAATTCAGAAATTGATGGGAAAATTCATTTGATACAGACTAACTACAGACTAAGTGGTGAAAGCTCTTAGAAGATGATTAGGCGAAGATAAAAGGTATGATATGAGGAGATGGATACAAGAAAGGAAATGTAAGAAGTTAAAACTATGCATGGTGCTAATGCAGAAGTATGAAAAAAGGTTTCTTTGTCTTCATAAATAAGTTTCGGATTTAGGTCTGTTTGAATTTTTGCAATATAAACACTTTCATCACCTGATCTTTGGTTAATCGTCTACTTTTTGTCCAGGCATGTGCTAATAACTGCACATTCAAAAAGGAAAAGAACTGAATGTCCTCAAAGAATTTAATATCAAGTAGAAGAAACAGAAATGTAAAGCAATGATTACAATTCATTGTGATATGCAATTCAAAAAGTACGAGAAGCTGAATTGAGAAGGATGAGTAGGAGTTGAGAAGCTGAATTGAGAAGGATGAGTAGGAGTTGGGCAAGTGAAGGGGAGGAGAGAAATGTGCAAATGGGGATACAGTGCTCAAAGGCACACAGTGGGAATCATGTCCTTTGGGAGTTACAACTAGTTCAGGTTAGCTGGAAGGTGCAGAGCACAAAGAGGGAAGAGTGATGAACGATGGGGCTGGAGAAATAGAAAGGGATTTTGTGGTATGAAACTAATGTGAGTTTCTTATGGTTTGGGGTAAAAAAAAATATTTAAAGGGATTCTTAGAGTCAGTTTTGCACTGGCTCTTCACCGTAGGATTAGTGGGGCAGCAACACCTGACATCACCTGGGAGCGTCTTCAAAAAGCAGAGTCTTAAAAATTTTTTAAATGGCTGGGAGGGAATGGATGATAAGACATTTCTAAGAAAGGTAGCAAGTTGAGGGAAAAAAAAAAACAGAGGAAAAGACACGTAAATAGTCTGATACATTTTCAGAAGAATTAGTTCTATATAGAGAATAGGTGGGGTATGTAGTAGGGTAAGAGATAATGACAAATATGTAGAATCAGGGACTAGATCATTAAAGACTTTGATAACAAGGAGGTTTATGCAGTGAATTGTAGAGCCAATGAATAATTTTATACTGGTAACATGACTGGTTTTAGGTTTAATAAAGACCATTCTGGTGCCAGGGTGGAGGATGGAGTGCAGTAGTACAAACCTGGAGGCTGCCAGGAGATCTTTACAGAGACTTTTTCAATTCAAAGGAAGAACTAGTAATTAAGCAATATATTACCTGTAGAGATGGAATCTCAGAGCTGAAGAAAAGAGATGTTAAGAAGGTAAAATATGTGAGAGCTTCTTGAATCTTTAGATGTGAGAAATGAGAAAGTAGATCAACTTGAAGATGATAGACAGTTTGGTTTCTTGACCGAGTAATGTGGAGAAGAGGGACTCCATGTGTCTATAAAGGGAATACAAGGGGAGTGCATCAGTCACATTTCTTCTTAATTGTGAGTTCCTCAGACAGACCTTTTCTTATAAGACTATCAAGAATAGCATCCCCCACTCTTTTTCTCATAAATCTGCTTTATTTTTAATAGCACTTATCTCTACCTGATATTATGTAGTTATTTGTTTATTAATTAGTTTATAGTCTGCATTTCCCACTAAAATGTTAAGTCCAGAAGGGCAGAGGCTCCACCACCACCCCCAATGTTAAATCTATAGAATTGAGAGGAGTACCTAGCACTCAAAAAAGATTTAATGCTTTAATGAATAAATACATGTGAGAAAAAGAAGGAAAAAGTTTGGAAGTAGAAGGAAATGAGGAATCCATAGTTCAGGATAACATCTAGTTGACTGTTTCTAATAGAGCAAATTGAGACAGGTTCAGTTCTGGAGATTTTGATCAAAGAGCCAACTGCATTCAGGTGGTGGTTAAAATCAAGTATGTTGTTAAAATTGCCTAGGAAAATAGGAATAGATAACACATACACAAACATACACACAACACACACACATACATGCCAACAGACCAGGCTGAAACCAGTGTTTAAATTTAAAGGAGAAATCAATCATAAAAGGAAACTAAAACATTGACAAGGGAATTAAAAGCTGAGAACCACAAAAGAGTAGTGTTGCAGGAGTCAAAATAAAAGTACATTAAGAAGAAACTCTCTTTCCACTAACACCTTTGTATTACCCTTCAAAATATTACTATTGGAAATAATATATGTAATGAAATAGACATAATTAATTGGCTTTATTCAATATTCCATTTAAAACTCTGCTTTAGGTAAGCAATGTACAGAGTGATTAACAACATCAGTTCTGAGTCACACTGCTAGTATGGCTGAGTAAGTTTCTAACAGACCAACCCTCTCACAGATAGTAACTATAAACTCTGAACAAAATACAAAAGCAACCACATGGAGGTTCTTGAGTGTGAACAAAGCAGGTATTTTTCTGAGGTGAGGAGGAGTGGAACTTGGAAAACAAGAACAGCATGGGGCCCGAGGACAGGCTTCAATTAATGGTGCTGCACTCAACATCTCAAATCCCCAAAATCAGTAATTTTTCTGACCAGCAGTCAGGGTTCAGGGCTATGACAGCTGCTGAGAAGTGAGAAAGGAATCCTAGAAAAAGAGAGCCAAAGAGGAGTAGCCTCAAATTATGTGTTTAAGTCTGTACAAATCTCTAGTTTGCACGTAAATTACAAATGCAGGCAAACTGAAAATGAACCAGCCAAGGAAAAAAGAGAACTGAACAGAGATTTTTACAGCTGCCCAAGGGATATAGAGTTTGCAGTTTGACTACAACAAAATTGATACTTAACAATGAAAATATCAATACTCTTTGGAGGAATGTAACAGAATCCACATCTCAACAGCATAATATACACTATGTTCAAGAAACAATCCAAAATTTCTTAACGAGAAAGAAACAGGAAAATGTGGCCCATTCAAGTGAGAAAAGACAGTCAACAGAGGTCAACCCAAGAGATTCCAGAAGTTGGAGTCAGCAGACAAGGGCTTTAAAGTAGGTATTATTACAGTGCTTAATTGTGTAAAGAAAAAATGTTCATAATGGATATATATACAGGAAAAATCACCAAAGAAATAGAAACTATAAAAAAACCCATAAACTCTAGAACTGACAAACAACATCAAGAAAAAACAATTGCAAGATGGGTTTAACAAAAGAATGGAGATGACAGGGAAAGAATGGAGACCTTGAAGACAGATCAACAGAACTAATCCAATCTGAAAAAAAAATAAAATAAATATATTTTTAAAAACTAGAAACATCAAATGACCAAGATGGTGGTGTGAGATGCTCCAGGGTGCCATTCCCCCAAATAATCTTTGAACAACTAGCAAAAACTGGCAGAAATAATTCCTCAGAACAACAAAAAATAGTAAAATGGTTGCAGTAACTGGGTGAGTGCCAAATTTTAAGAAACACTACTTTAAAAAGGGTAGGAAATGCTCATGGAGCCCTTGCTGGCTTACCCACCCACCTACCCACCCCGTGGCCCTATTCCTTAGGGAGATGCATAAGCCCTATGTGCATACAGTAGTGCCTTTATGTTGGTGCCAATAGTAATCTATCAGTCTGAAAGAACCAGGAAACTGCTCTCTGTTTCAACTCCAAGAACTTGCCCTGGGGGCAGAAACAGTGTGCAAACAGGTAAAGCAGTATAAGAAGAGGTTACATCTCAGTGGCCAGGGGCAAATTAATACCTGCTTTAAACGAAAGAACACTTGTGAGGAGTAGAAAGTCTATTTCATAGGGAGTAGATGGGGCATTTGAATTCCTGTAGACAGGGGGATTCCTAATGCATAAGCAAGCACATGACCAGGAAAACAGAGGCTCAGAAAAAGCAGAGAGGACCCTGCACTTCACATTTGCCTCAGGCTGATCTTAATAGAAGAGCAAAAATCTGAAGAATACCAGCCAACACAGAGCCAATTTTCTAAGACTGTGAAAGATGTGGGCTTTTTGTTTGTTTGTTGCATTTTTTTGTTTGTGATAGACCCTAGAACTCAGGAAAATTTCTATCAAATCACCAGTTGGACAAAAACTTAAGAAACACACAACCTCAGGGCTAAATCCCAGAATTAACACTCAAAATATTAAAATATACAGTATGCAACAAAAGACTGCAAGGCAAACAAAGAAACAAAGTATGATGGCCCATCTAAAGAAACCACATAAAAATCTATAAATACAGAAGATCAGAGTTTTGACATATCAGGCAAAGACTTAAAAAAATGGTCCTCAATAAGCTCCAGGAGATAAAGGAAAATATAGAACTAAGAGCTGTCATGAAAATGATGAATGAACAAAACAAGGATCTCAATAAAGAAATAGAAATTTTTAAAAGAAACCAAACAAAAATGTTGGAAATGAAAATCACAGTAACTGAAATGAAAAATTCTCTAGCAGGTTTCAACAGGAGATTGGAGCTTGGAAAAAGAAAGAATCAGTGAACTCAAAGACAAGACAAGTGAAATTATTCAGGCTGAGAAGCAGAAAGAAAGAAGAAAGGAAAAAAAGTGAACAGGTTCAGAGACCTGTGGGACACCAACAAGCAAACCAATATATGCCTTATGCAAGTCCCAGAAAAGAAGAAAGAGAGAAGGGGACAGAAGGAATATTCAAAGAAATAATGGCAGAAAACTTGCTAAATTTAACAGAAGATGCAGATATGCACATTTGAGAATCCCAAGGAACCCCAAACAGGGTAAACTCAAAGAGAACCATACCAAGACACGTAATAGTTAGCCTTTAGATCCCAAAAGCAAAGAGAAAGTTATGAAGGCTGCAAGAGGAAAGCAACGTGTTATGTCCAAGGTAGTCCCACTAAGATTAAGTATCTCTTTCTCATCGCAAACCACAGAGACAAAAAGGCAGTGGGGAAAAAATATTTAAAGTACTGAAAGAAAACAATTGTCAACAAAGACAGTCTTTCAAAAATGAGGGAGAAATTAAGGCTTTCCCAGATAAACAAGAGCTAGGGGAGTTTGTCACCACTAGACCTGCCCAACAGACAACAATAAAGGAAGTTCTTCAGACAGAAGGGAGAGAACACTAGAGAGTGGATCAAATCAACATAAAGAAATAAAAACATCTGATAATTACCATATGGGTAATTAAAATGCTAGTACTATTGCAGTACAGTTTTGGTAGGTAACTCCACTTTTTGTTTCTTACAAGTTCCAAAATGAAAATGCATAAAAAGTAATGAAAACTATGGTTTGGGGCATAAAATGTATGAAGAAAAAACTTGCAATCAGAGCAACAAAAAGGTGCAGGGACAGAGGGGTATAGGAACAATGTGTATGTATGCTATTAAAGCTAAGGTGGTATCAAATCAAACATGATTTTTACAGATTCAGCATGTTAATTTCAAGCCCTAAAAGAAATGAGAAAAGACTCAAAATGGTACAATATATATATGTATACATATATGTATATATGAATATATATTGTATATTGTATATATGTATGTATATATATTGTACATATATGAACATTTACTATATATAGTATATAGTATATATACAATATATATGTACTGTATATATATATTTATATATGTTCATTAGTGGAAGAATTGAGAGACCAACAAATGTATAAGATTTACAAAAACCAAATAGCAAAATGGCAAAAGAAAGTCCTGCATTATCAGTATTCTAACTTATACATAAATTGTCAGTTTATTCCAATGTAAATGAAATAAACTCTGGTCAAAAGGCAGAGATTGGAAAAATGGATTAAAGAAGTGTGATCTAACTATATGCTGTTTACAAGAGACTCACCTTAAATTCAGAGACACAAGTAGGTGGAAAGTGAAAGAGTGAAAAAATATATACCATTTGAATAGTAACTTAAAGACAGCTGGGGTAGCTATACTACTATCAGAGAGAATAAACTTTAAGTCAAAAACTGTTAGAAGGGATAAAGAAGGTCACTATATACTGATAAAGGGATCAATTCAACAAGAAGACATAACAATTATAAATATATATGCACCTAAAGGCAGAATCCCAAAATATATGAAGCAAATGTTGACAGATTTGAAGGGATATAGATAGTTCTACATTAATAGTAATAGACTTCAATACATTTTCAATAATAGATAGAACATCTAGACAGAAGATCAATAAGGAAAGAGAAGGCTTGAACAATAGACCTAGCAGGAATAAACAGAACACGTCACCAAACAGTGGCAGAATACAAATTCTTCATTACTACTGCACATGGATCATTCCCCAGGATTGACTATGTCACAAAACAAGGCTCAATAAATTAAAAATATCGAAATCATTCAATGCATCCTCTCTAACCACAATGGAATGAAACTAGAAATCAGTAACGGGGAGAGCTAGAAAATTGACAAATATGTGGAAATTAAACAATGCATTCTTAAACAACCAATTAAAGAAAAATACCACAAGGGAAACTAGGATATATCTTGAGGCAATTGAAAATGAAAACACAATATCAAAACTAATGGGATGCAGCAAAGGCAATGCTGAAAAGGAAAGCTCTAAATAAGTAAAATAAAAAAGAATAAGATCTCCATTCAGAGACCGAGCCTCACAACTGGATGATTTAGAAAAAGAAGAGCAAACTAAACCCAAAGTATGCAGAAGGAGGGAAATTATGAAAATTAGAATTAGATGAGTGAAATAGAGTATAAAAACACAATCTAGAGAATCAGTGAAACCAAATATTCGTTCTTTGAAAAGGTCAATAAAATCAACAAACCTTTAGATACATTGACAAAGGAAAAAAGAGAGGATGGAAATAAGTAAATCAGAAACGGAAGGGGGGACATTGCTCACAACTCCACAGAAATAAAAAGAATTATAAGAGGATACTATGAACAACTGAACACCAAAATATTAGATAACCTAGATAAAATGGACAGATTTTTAGATGCATACAAACTACCTACCATAACTCAATAGATCAATAACAAGTAAAGTGATTGAACCAGTAATCAAAAACCTCCCAACTATGAAAAGCCTAGAACCAGATGGCTTCACAGGGGAATCTGCCAGACATTCCAAGAATTAACACCAATCTTGTAATTCTTCCAAAAAATTGAAGAGGAAGGAATATTTCCTACTTCAGTATCCCAGGCCAATATCACCAGCATACCAGAGCCAGGTAAAGATACCACAAGAAAAGAAAATTACAGACCAATATTTCTTTTGAATGTGGATGGAAAAATCATCATCAACAACAAAAAAGCTAACAAACTGAATCCAACAGCATGTTAAAAGAATTATAAACCATGCTTTCATGGGATGTACCCCAGATATACAAGAGTGGTTTAACACAAGAAAATCAGTTAATGTTATACACCACATTAACAGAATGAAGGAAAAAAATCACAGGATCATCTCAATTGATGCAGAAAAGACATTTGACAAATCTTGATAAAAACACTTACCAAAATAGGAATAGAAGGAAAATCCCTCAGCGTGATAAAGGGCATAGCTCAAAAACTCACAGCTAACATAATACTCAATGGTGAAAGACTAAAAGCTTTCCTTCTCAGATCAGGAACAGAACAGGATGCCCATTGCACCACTTTTATTCAATATTCTACTGGAAATTTTAGCCAGAGCAATTAGACAAGCAAAAGAAATTAAAGACATCCATATTTGTAAGGAAGACATAAAACTCTTCTTATTTGCAGATGACATGATCCTACATATAGAAAATCCTGGAAAATCCACAACAAAGCTATTAGAGCTAATAAAAAACAAGATACACATGTAAAAATCAGTAATGTTTCTATACTCTGGTAATGAAAAATTTGAAGTGGAACTCAAGAAAAAAATCCATTTACAGTAACAACTAAAAGAATCAAATGTCTGAGAATAAATTTAACCAAGAATGTAAAGGATTTATACATTAAATCCTTTAATGTATTATACATTAAAAATACTCAAGAAGACTTAAATAAATGGAAGGACATTCCATGTTCATGGGTTGGAAGGCTAAATATTCTTAAGATGTCACTTTTACCCAAAGTGATTTACAGATTCAACACAATCCCAATTCAAATTCCAACACCCTTCTTTGCAGAAATGAAAAAGCCAATTACTGTAATTATATGGAGGGTAACAGACAACATATAGACAAAGCCATCTTGAAAAAAAATGCACAGAGTTGATGGGCTCAAATTTCCTGATTTTAAAACTTATTACAAAGCTATGATAATAATAATAATTTTTTTTGAAGTGTGGTGTTTCAGTTTGTTAAAGCTGCCAGAATGCAATATACCAGAAATGGATTGGCTTTTTCAATGGGGATTTAGTAGGTTGAAAATTTACAATTCTACAGCCATGAAAATGTCCAAATTAAGGCATCAAGAGGAAGATACCTTCTCTGAGCAAAGGCCGATGGCATCTGAGGCCCCTCTGTGCAACATAGGAAGGCACATGGCTGGCTCTGCTCAACCCTTCTCTCCCAGGTTTAGCTTCTGGTTTCAGTGGCTTTCTCCAAAATGTCTCTGGGCTTCTGTCTCAGCTCCTGTGAGTCCTTGCTAGCTTTTCTCAGGGCGTTTCTATCTCTCTTAAAGGACTCCAGTAAAGGATTAAGACCCACCTTGAATAGGGTGGGTCACATCTCCATGAAAGCAACTTAATAAGAAGGTCCTACCTGCAATAGGTCTGCCCCCATAAGACTGGATTAAAAGAACATAGTCTTTTCTGGGGTACACAATAGATTCAAACAAACACATGCTGTATGGGCAAAACATCAGACCAATGAAATAAAATTGAGAGTTCAGAAATAAATCCTCACATCTATGGCAACTGATTTTTGACAAGGGTGCCAAGTCTACTGAATGGGGAAAGAATAGTCTTCAACAAATGGTGCTGAGGAAACTGGATATCTACATACAATGGAATGAAAGTGGGCCCCTACTTCCAAAATATACAAAAATTAACTCAAAATGGATCAGAAACCTAACAATGAGAAAAAAAAACTATAAAACTCCTAGAAGAAAACATAGGGAAGCATCTTCCAGACCTCGTGTTAGGCATTGGTTTCTCAGACTTTACACCAAAAGAATGAGCAATAAAAGAAAAATAAATGAGACCTCATCAAAATTTAAAACTTTTGTGCATCAAAGGACTTCATCATGAAAGTAAAAAGACAATCTTAGAGAACTGCAGAAAATACTAGAAAACCACACATCCAATAAGGGTTTAATTTCCAGAGTATATAAAGAAATCCTACAACTAAAGAACAAATAGGCAAACAACCCAATTTTAAAAATGGGCAAAAGACTCAAAAACACATTTCTCCAAAAAAAAAGATATACACATGGCCAATATGCACATGAAAAAATGCTGAACATCATCAGCCATTAGGAAAATGCAAGTAAAAACCACAATGAGTTCCCTTTCACCCCCAAAACTAAGAAAGGATAAATAAATGTTGGAGATGATGTGGAGAAATAGGAAAAGTCATTCATCATTAGTCAGAATGTAAAGTGATGCAGCTGTTGTGGAAAACAGTTTGGCTGTTCCTCAGAAAGTTAAGTGTAGAATTATCATATGACACAGCAATCCCACTTCTAGGTATACACCCAATAGTTTTGAAAACAGGGACTTGAACAGATGTGTGCACACCAATGTTTATAGTGGCTTTATTCACAGTAAACAAAAGATGGAAACAATTCAAATGCCCATCAATCAATGAATGGATAAACAAAACATGGTTTATACATCAATGGAATATTATTCAGCTGTAAAAATAAATGAAATTCTGATACATTGGACAGCATACATGAACCGTGAAGAAATCATGTTTAATGACATAAGCCAGACACAAAAGGACAAATATTGTATGACCTCACTTATATGAAATAATTAGAATCAGCAAATTCAGTCAGAAGCTAGAATACAGGTTACTAGAGAGCAGAGTAAGGGTAGGGAACAGAGAGTTAATGCTTCATTGGTACAGAGTTTCTGTTTGGGGCTATAGAAAACTTTTGGTAATGGATGGTGGTGAAGGAAGCACAATAATGGGAATGTAATCAACACCATTGAATTATGCATTTGAAAGTGTTTAAAATGGGAAGTTTTTGTTGTATATATGTTACCAGAACAAACACTTTGAAAAACCATCAAACTGAACAACACAAGCAGTGAACCCTAATGTATACTATGGGCTACAGTTTACTTTATACAGTTAATAATTTAATATAATTATACAGTTAATAATATAATTATGATATTTTATCCTCAATTGTAAAAAATTGCCACACTAATGCAATGTATTAATAATAGATAAACTGTGTGTGTGGGTTGTTATATGAGAACTCTATGTTCTCTGCATGATTTTTCTGTAGACCCATAACTTCTCTAATAATAAATAAATAAAGCCTCTGGTGTATATAATATCAAAAGTTCTTTTTAAAATGTATAATTGGAGTTCCAGAAGGAGAAGAGAGAGGATGGGACAAAAAAAATTTTTTTTAAAATAATACCCACAAATTCCCTAAATTTAGGAAAGGTATAAGTTTACATATTCAAGATGAGCAAGCAAGATAAATATGAGGAAAGCTAAGCTGATTAACTCATAGTGCAACTAATGACAGTCATAAAAAAGAGAAAATCTTGAAAGCAACCAAAGAAAAATGATACTTTAAATCCTGGGGAATAATAATATGAATGAACAATGACTTCTGATCAGAAACTCTGTAGTCAGAGTGCAGTAGGGCATTTTTAAAGCCATTGTGAGTGGGTGTGGATGTGGGGGCAAACCTTTCAAGCAGAATTCTATATCCTATGAAAATATACTTTAAGAATGAAGGTGAAATGAAGAAATCTGCAGATGCAAGAAGTCTAATAGTATTTATCACCAGCACACCTGTACTACAAAAAATGTTAAAAGAAGTTCTTCAAGTTGAAGGGAAATGATAGATGGATCTTCTGGAAGAAAGTATAAGCATTGGAAATGGTAAATACCTAGGGAAATATAAAGGATTATTTCTTTTGCTTTTTATTTCTTTTAAATACTATTTAAATGCAAAAAATACATATAACATTGTGTTGCAGAATTTATAATGTATGTAAAAATAATATATGACAAATATAGCATAAAGGATGACACAGGTTGGAGGTAAAAAATTGTAAGATTTCTCCATTTTACATGAAGTAGTACAATATTAACACCAAATAGACTGGTGAAAACTTAAGGATGTATGCTTTAAGGATGTATATTGTAAGCCTTAGTGTAGCCACTAAAAAATAATGAAAAAAGGTATAGCTAAAAAGCCAACAGATACATTAAAATGGCATTGGGAAAATATTTAAATAATCCAAAAGTAGACAGGAAAGGAGGAGCGGAGGGACAACAAAATCAGAAGGGACAAAGATAAATAGAAAGACAGTAGACTTAAATATAACCTTTCCAATAATTATTTCAATGTAAATGGACTGAACTCTATGTAAAAGACTGTATTTTAAAAATGCATGATTGTGCCAACTACAAAAGACAAACTTTAAATAAAGACACATAGACATAAACAATAATGAATGTGTTATGTATCAATAACAGAACTTTAAAATACATGACATAAAAATTGAGATACATAAGGGAGAAATACACAACTGCATAATCATAGCTGGAGATTTTTTAACATGCCTCTCCCATCAATTGTTAGAACAACTAGAGAACCAATCAGTAAAGTCTTAGCTAATCTGAAAAACACTATCAAACATCTTTCCCTAATTGAAAGTTACTAATGCCAC
Organism: Choloepus didactylus; assembly: GCF_015220235.1. Classification (NCBI taxonomy): domain Eukaryota; kingdom Metazoa; phylum Chordata; class Mammalia; order Pilosa; family Megalonychidae; genus Choloepus; species Choloepus didactylus. The sequence goes on from NC_051308.1 coordinate 25,404,861, forward strand.
AACCAACAAATACAGAATACACATCCTTTTCAAATATCCTTGGTTCATATTCCAAGATAAAACAAATGCAGGACATAAAACAAGTCTCAACCAATTTAAAAGACTGAAATTGTTCAGAATATATTTTCAGACCGTAACAGAATTAAATTGGGATCAGTAACAATTAGACATCTAGGAAAACTCCACGTATTTGGAAATTAAACAACATAGTTTTAAATAGTTCATGGATCAAAGAAAATATCACAAGGGAAATTTTAAAAATATATTTGAAGCTGAATGGATAATGAAGATACAACATATTAACATATTTGGTTTGTAGCTAGTTTTAATTATGAGTTCTGGAGTCATACAGACATGGGTTTGTATTACAGTTCCACCTCATTGAGTGGAGGTTTCTAATCCTCTCTAAGAATCGGTTTTCTCATATGCACAATAATGAAAATCATAGTAATTATTCCTAGAGTGGTGAATATATTTAGAAAATGAATTTAAAGCACTTACCTTAGAATCTAGCACAATGTAAGCATGCATAAATGTAACCTGTAGTATTAATAGTTATTCCCAAATCTCTGCTGTGAAATACACAGACACACACACACAAACTCTGTCAACCCCACCAGCCCCCTACTGCTACAGCTTCTACCCAATTTATTTCTAACTGTTCTAGGTCAACCTTCTAGAAAAAAAATGTCTGTTTTCCTATTTCCTTGTCTTTCATGAATGCTTCAATCTGTCGCAGTTTGACTACTCTCCCACCCTTTTTCTAAAATTAATTGCTCGGTAGTCACTCTTTTTAATAAATCCAACAGACACTCTTCAAACCTAAAGTTATGGAGCTGTTGGCATTTTAGACACTTGTTAAAATGCTCTCTTTGATTTTCATTCTGCTTCGTTACCACTTCTGTTGAGTCCACTTCCTCTGTTGTGGTTCTTTAAATGTTGTTTTGCTCAGGGTTCTATGCTAGACTCTCTCTTCTTCCTTGGATGATTTCTTCTATGTACAAGGGTTCAATCTATGTACATAGATTTCATCTATGTACAAATCAGTAATTTTTAAGCTTCTTGGATCAGTTGTATTAAGAGTTAAATAAGTGTTAAATAAAACCAATGTACCCACTTCAAAGAAAACTGCACATAGTCTCATGCACAAAAAACCTGCTTAAATTTCAGGGATTCAATTCCTTAATCCCATCAATGATACCTAAGTAAGAAACTCTAATAAAATGCTGACTCTTTAATGTCTTGAACCAGGATCTCTTTCCTGAGCTTCAGAAAGACCTTCTGGCTATTTACAATTGAATGTCTCAGTATATGTCAAAATTCATTATACACAAAAACAAACTCAACTTGTCATCTTGCCCCTCCACACCTGCTCAGTCTTCTGTGTTCTCACTCTCAGTGACCAAAACCACCACCCAGAAACCTGGGCGTGTCCTTGCTACCTTACTCTTCCTTATGCCCCACATTGATTTAGTTGCCAAGTCCTATTGATTCCACATGCTGAATATTTTCAGAATGCTTCAGTTTTTCTCCAACTCTTCTATTATTGTCCTAGTTTTAGAATGCCCTCATGAATTACCTCAGTAAACTAGTGATTGTCCTCATATCCCCAAATTTGCTCTTCACCAATTCTTGCTCTACAGTGAATCCATTTTTTTTTACCAAAGTACACATTTGCTTATCTAAATCCCCTACTTAAAACATTTTAATGGCTATCCACTATCCTCAAGGTAATATTGGAAATATTTAATATGTATGACAGAGTCGAGTCCTCTGGTGTCTAATTATATCTCTAGTTTTATCTCTGGACTCAACCAAATTTGAATGCCAGCCTCCAGTTGGACTGAAATACTTTGTCTTCTTTTCATGCCATGCTCTCAACTACAGACCTTTCCTCATGTCTTCCCTGAGTGAAACAGTCCCACCTTTTTCATCTGGCACATTCGTTGTATCTGAGTTTAGAAGTCACTTGAGCTCCAGGACATCTTTTGACCCCGACTTCCCCAGCAACCAGCACAGCACCTGACACATAAAAATACACCCAATATATATTTATTGGTCATGGCAAAATAGAAATGTTAATTAGGCCAAATGCTTCAGAATACCAGCAAGTTGATGACTAAAAGAATTCCATTGCTTTTTGATATAGAGTAGTCATAAAGAAAGGTAGCAGTAAAGAGGGAAGGAAATAGCAAAGGAGGAAGTAAAAAAGGGGAGCTCAATATAGAGTAATTCAGATAAAACATTTCGGTAGCTCCAAGCATGGGAGAATTTTCTATACTTTGTGAAATGCAGTGCTGTGAATTTATAGTTTGAATTTTCCCTCTGTTCCACAAAGAGAAAAATAGATAATTATATTTTCAAAAGTGTAAAGGCATAGTACATGATTTACAAAAAAAAGATTAATCTCTCCATGGGCCATAAATAGATGAGAATAACACAATAGTTAAAAGGGGCTGAAGTTAAAGGCCTGCTGAGCAAACAGGGGTACTAGAGTTCAATTCCTCCAAAGCAATGAGAACCAATTTCATGCCCCATTCATGGGGGGAAACCAAGCCAGGCTCTCTTCCAGAGACTTGGAGCGGAGCTCACCTGCTAGTGATAGGTGATTCAAAATAGCCACAACGGATGCCATAAGCCATGACAGACAGAAAGCAGCTTATGTGGAGTGGCAGGAGAAAACAGAGAAAGCCCAGCAAACCAAACTGGGTCTAACAACTTTTTGGCCGGGTGACTAGGCCTGCAAGAGTTCCAATATCACTGCCCCACAGAAGCCCAGAGTCACAGAAAAAGACTGGGTTTAGACCTGGAGTGAATAGTAACAATGGCAAATGAAACAAAGAAGGAATTGGAGAAATAGCATGAGTACTCTCTCAAGGAAAGTCTGAAAAAGAAGCTTCCAAAGCACACGAGGAAAATTATCAGTAACAAAGAATGAGTAAACAAAGAGACGGAAAGTGAATTCACCTTTAAAATGCCAATAGTAGGGAAACTTTTAAATGGTTTAATCATAATTATGTTTACAATATGCAAAGAGATTTGAAAGGTATATCACAGATAAAATATTTTACAATGTGTAAGAGAACATAAAAGAGATTCAAGAAAACTGAAAGACTCCACTTTAAGAGGCATAAAGGAAAAACCAAAGGAAATGGTAGAGAAGTAAGATAATGGCTTGAAGAGAAAATGGCTGAGAATTTTCTAGAACTGAAAAGTGGGTCCTCTGAATGAAAATGTGAACAAGTGCCAGGCAGGATAAATACCAAGAAATTCTCCCTTAGAAAGTCAAAGTGAATCTCTAGTCAGATAAAAACAAAATTTTAAAACCATCAGAAGGAAAGGACATATCACCTACAATGAAATGACAATTATACTGAAAGCAGATTTGTCTTCAGCGATGATATATTCTAGAAAACCATAAGTAGTGTCTTTAAATTGTGGAAGGAAAAACTGTGAATCTACCCTGTTTTACCCATTTGAAATATCATTCACATGGAAGGGGAGATCTAGATTTTCAGACATACAAAAACTAAAAGAGCTTACTACCTCAAAACCTCACAGAAAGATCTGCTAAAGGGCACATTTCAGCAAGGAAAAAAATAAAAAAGGAAGCCAAAATGAAAGCATGGTGCACAAGAAATCACAGAGATCATAAAATTGGTGAAATATTTTACTCGAGATTGCAAACAATAGCAACCATAATTAATTTTTGTAATTACAAATGGAACTAAAATTTTAGATAAGATGGGTAGGAGAAATTCCAGAGTATAATTCAAGCATGCTGAGTCTTGACTTATTCTATTCATTCCTTTAATTCAACGAATGTTTACAGAATGGGTAATATGTGACAAAGTACTGTAGACTTTGAGAGTAATGGACAGAAAATTTTCTATCCTTGTGGAACTGATATTCTAGACAATTAAACTTATGGAAAATATTAGGTGCTATAATGTTTCTGTAGGGTGACCAATAATTTATTTTTAATTTTGAGAGTGAAAGAGGAAATATCCGTAAATTGATACCATACCAGACAAATGCTGCTCACGCTACATATATGTGCTATATAAGCCTCAAGTGCTTTAGTAGTTTGAAACTGCATGTACCCCAGAAAATCATGTTCTTAAAGCTAAACCGTTCCTGTGGGTGCAGACCTATTGTAAATAGGATCTTTTGACCAGGCTCTTCAGTTAAGGCATGACCCACTTCATTCAGGATGGGTCTTAATCCTCTTACTGGAGTCCTTTATAAACAAAATGTATACAGAAAGAGAAAAAGAAAGCCATGGAAGCAAGAAGCTGAAAGTAATAAAACCCAGAAGAGGAAGGAGAGAGCAGCAGATGCCATCATGTGCCTTGCCATGTGGCAGAGAAGCCAGAGTTGGCAGGACTTCGGGAAGAAAGCATCGCCTTGATGATGCCTTGATTTGGACATTCTCACAGTCTCAAACTGTAAGCTGATAAATTCCCATTTAATGGTGTATGCTTTAAGTAACCCAGAAGCTAAAACAAATACTATGAAGAGAAAAAAAATATGGGAAAAAATACTGATATTGAACATTTCAGACTTATAAAAATATGAAATTAAATATGTTAAAATTTTAGGGATATTCATGAGAAGAATAGAAATAATTCAAAACAAAGAGGGAATATGAAAACCTTATCAATACAATTAAAGACCAAAAAGGTAAGGAAGAACATAGTATGGTAAAAGGAGAATTGATTGTGATTGTGGATTTTAGAGGGGAGAATTTGGAAGAAAAGTGGATTGTTACTAACAAGCTCTGAAAATCCTATGAAATTGTTCCTTGCCATTATCATCATTATCATTTCCATTTCTGAGCCACTTAGTGAACTCAAGCTTTTGGAGTTTTGTTTCCCATGAAAGGAAAGATGTCTCCATTTTATATATATATATATATATATATAATAAAAGCATTAGGAAGAGGTTTAATGTTTTTAAATGGTGTAGTAAAGAGGGACTTGGTCCCTTCTCCTCTCAGAAATCATCCCAAAGCAACAAGAAGCCAAAATGCAAACTCCATTGATTGAAATTACAAGTATTGAAAACCCAAACTACAAAATATATGGAAGAGCTTCCAAACATGTGGGTATGGGAGAAGGCAGAGAGAGGATGCTTATGGATGCAAATCTCAGTAAAAGCAACAAAGTCTCCTTCTATAAGGTGAGGACATGCCCTTTGGTGCAATCTCAGCCTCCTCCGTTTGCCATAACGGATGCCCTTGATACATCAATTGGTATTAGAAGCTTCTTTGTACATGGCTGATATTTTTAAAAGCAGGGAAGAGGCATCAATGAGAAATCAAACAGGCAAGCCATATTTGAAGCAAGTTGTTTATTGGTAAGACAAGGTGAAGAAAGAGACCCTGAATTAGAGTAGAAATGCTAAAATAAGTCATGCTTTCCACCATATATCATAATGAAATTTTTGCTAGATTGAAATACTGCTACACACCTACAGGTAACTAGTGTAAGAAAAACTTATCTCATTCAAAAATGAGTAACCAAAAAGAAATGACCCTGGTGGAGATGCCAAATTAACCTTTGGGGTGGGGGTGGAAGATTTGGCAATATCTAGAAAAAGTACATATGCTTTTGCCTTTGACCCAGCAGCTCATGTCTAAGAATCTATCCTAAAGGTATAGTGACTAAATATAGGGGATGAAAGGAAAATGCAGGCTCAAGACAATGCCTTGTAGCATTGTCAAAAAAAGCGAAAGGTAGAAAACAACCCACATATAGTTAACAGGAAATTGGTTGAATAAACAATAGAATACAGATATGCACATCTCATTTGTAATGTGCAATATATGTATTCAAAGAATGAAAGGAAGACAGTTATTGAAAGGTGATTTAGAATAGAGAGGAGGAAATGCAGTGATGACAAAGAGGAGTGGGATATAAGTTAGATAGCTTTGAATAATACGCTTTTCTTGTAGGTTTAACTTTAGCCCTTGTAAACATTTTACAGAATTAAAAAATTAAATTAATTCTTAAATGAAATCCCTAGAAAATGAAAGCAAAGTGAAAGGAATATACTTAGTCACATGTCTAGTTAGTGGCATCCCCACACAGAGAGGAGCTATCTTTTATATCTTGAAACAGTGACTTAATTGTACATGTCTAGTGGGACATACCCTAAGGACCCAAAATAAAAAGAAAATACAATGAAAAGAAAAAGAAAATACAATGAAAAAAGCAAAAGAAATAAAGAAAGAAAAAGGAAAAATAAAACCTGTAAGCCAAAAGAAAAACCTTACTAAAAAACAAAAAAAAAGAGAAATATTTTAGGTAGAACTCTGATTGTAGTTCAGTAATACTAGAAAATAGTATCAAAACAAAACAAAAACAAATAGCCACTACCACCTAAAATATTTACATGTCTTTATTAAATTACTTTCAAGACAAAAAGAAATCAAAACTAAAATGCAGACCTTCTCTAGAAATAGCTAACACTGCCTAGCTTAATCAGAGGTCGGAGGAAATGTCACAACCTTAAATATACAAAAAGAATGGAAATAAAGGAAAGGGTTCAACACAAGAATTTGGGAAAAGAACCACAGTTTAATCCCAGAAGCACAAAGAAAAGGAGTGGCGTAGCAAACACTGTCACCGCCTGGCCTGCGTGAGTCCTCTCGGCCCTCCTGGCTGCCCACACAGCACCTGTACACTCCAGTGGCTTCTGCCTGTTTGTCTCTCACTGAGGTTTCCCTCCAGCCCTGGGAACAGGCTGGAACTACCAGGAAATAACTTCCCAGGGGCAGCTCTCAAGGTATGAGGGATGAAAGATGGTGGACAAACACCCGGGCCCCATCGTCCCTCTGCGGGGTGGTTCTGAAGTAGATTCTAGACAGTCTCTAAGAGGGTTACCAGTAGGGTTGAACTCTAGTTGCCCACAGTGGTAACTCATTCCCTAACATGTTCTTTATTGGCTTTCTGCCTTTCCCAGTCTCACTTCCTCACTCTCTCCTCATTCTTCCTGGAATAAGCTCTCAAATAATTACCTGCATCCAAATCCTTGCCTTAAGGTATTCCTTTGAGGGAACAAGACTAAGAAGAGGTAAAAGCAGAAACATTGGAACAAATAAATACATCCAAAAGCTGTCTTTGAGGGTAAATAAAACAATAAAATAGAAAAATCATTAGCTGAAATAATCAGGAAATCAAAAAAATAATAGATTTGCAAAATAAGAAACGCTAAGTGGGAAATGACCACAGATAGACAGAATTAAAGGAATTATAAGAAGTTATACATACTTAACTCAATGCAAATACATTTGCATACCTGGTTAAAATGGAAAACATTCAAGGAAAATAAATGTGATCAAAACTAATTCCAAAGGAGAAAATCTAACCACAAGTTACCATAAGGCATAGAGAATGCCATTAGAAGCTTAGCTCCCTTCCCCCAAGCCCCCAGTTATTTCCCTATTTGCCTACTCCCTACCTCTATGAAAGTACTTGGCATGAGCTAAGTCTACCAAAGCTTTAAAGAAAAGATCATTCCACTACTTTTTAAACTATTTTAGTATATCTAGTGGTTTAAATGGTAGCATAGCACTGCTACCAACCCAGAAAAGATTATTCAAAAATGAATACTACAGACCAACTCACTTATGAATAACAATACAAAAATACTAAGCAAAATATTAGCAAGCACCAGAAGAATAATGAAGAAAGAAATGGAGTGTATTCCTGGAATGCCAGAATGGTCATATGTGTATTGCCTTGTATATTATAATATGTGTGCATGTAAAAAAATGTATATGCATATTTGAAGAAAAATCATATGATTTCCACCAAATGCTAAAGAAATCATTTAAGTAGTAATTCAAAGTCATTTTTTATAAAAAATATTAATAATATAAATATGTTCTTAAATGATCAAATACATCAAGCCACAAGTCAGCCTGGGGCACAATGGGGAAGCATCAGAAGTATTCTCTTTAAAAGTTAGGAACAAGGCCTGGGTGCCTATTTTCACCATTGCTATTTATCAGTGACCTGGAGATGAAGGAAAGAAATGTATAAAATCAAACAGAAAAGGTAAAATAATCTTTATTTGCAGTTTATTAGATTATATACTCAAAAAACAGAGAATCAATCAAAATTAGAGACAATAACAGAATATAAATTGGCTAGACAAATGTCAGCATAAAAAATCATGCACTTTCCTATAAACACATATTCAGTTGGAAAATGTAATTGGAAAAAGTTCCCATTTAAAATAGCAATGAAGAAAGAAGAATCACACGGAATAAATTTAAAAAGAAATACATAAGAAAATTAAAAAAAAAAAAAGAAATATATAAGATCCATATGAAAACAATTGTTAGAGACACACACACACAAATAGCAAGGCTTTATCATTAACCAATGACTCCCTAAATGAATCTATAAATTTAATGCAATCCAAATAAAAATACCAAGAGAATGCTTGATTTTGCGGCAGGGGTGAGGGTGAGGTGAGGGGTACGGTGACAGCTAGAGAAGTGAACTTTAAAATTCATACATCAAAATAAAAAATGAAGGTCAAGAAAGTTTTGGGGAAAAAAGAGTATTGGAAAGAGGGACTGGCCCAACCATATATTAACATACTGGAAAGTGACAATAAAGGTTTGTAATAGCAAAATATTAGAACTTCTAAACAAGAAAGTAATATGCAAACTTTAAAAATGAAAGAATAGGGACACTATTTACTGATATAGATGGTACACAGTATTTTGTTAAAAGAAAAAAATCAGTGTAATGGCTTATATCTTTGTCATATTTGTGCAGAAAAATCGAGATATAAAGCAGCATGTACTTTTCTGTATATATGTTATATTTCACAATAAAAAATGTTTAAAAAACACAAAAAACAGTATGTATATGTGTTCCCAATTATATAAAGAAGGTGCAATATGATTGCTGAATTTCCAAAAATTAATATACATTGGAAGCATTCACAATAAACTGCTAATATTAGTTGCTTTGGAGAAGGGAACTGGTGGGCTATGGAATAAGGCAGATAGATTTTTCACTGTTATTTCTCTTAATCCTTTTGGATTTTGTACTATGTAATAAAAAGTCAATTCAGAAACATATTATAGTTAACTTTTTGCAATGTATTTCATTTCAAATGTCAAATGACACCTATGTGGTCATTTACATTTTGTTGAATCAAAGAGACAAAATGTTTTGGGTATTTTATGATACTTATTACAGCAATCCTGTCAGATCACCTCCCCAAGGAAGAGCAGGTTCTCATACGGTAGACTGTTATTGAGAGTTATGTGTAAGGTTAGCAGGCCAACCATGCTTCTATATTGCAGAAATGAGAAAAAAACTCAAGGTGATCTGTAGGCCACTGGACACATTTTCTCCCCTGGGGGTATGATTGATATAGTAACCTTGAGCTTTTTGTTTCACAGGAGGTCCATTTTAGTAATCCTTATGCCAATTCCCCTTTCTCTCAATTTTGGAATTGCTTCATAGTGCCCGCATTGACTTCCTGTAAATGTTTCTTATTTACAGCTATAATCTTTCATATATTCTGCAATTTCCCGAGATTAACATCCCTTTCTAATCCATGCAATGGATCATGGGACAAACCAAAACCTCTCAGGCTAATCAAGGATGAGATTTTTCTGTTGGTTTTAGGCTTTTGGAGTCTCAAGCTGGAAATACATTTAAATCATGTCATAATAATTCATACTAAAATGGAATTCAATTACTCTGGGCCCCACAATCCTTATGATTTCAAATAGATATATTTCACTTTGTAAATGCTGTCTATAATTAGTCAGCCTATCTTTAAACTAGGGAGCTCATAGTTTTCAAGCAAAGAATGAAAATCAGAATTTTCATATTTAGTTTATAAAATGCTAGGATAGATCCAGAAACAGATCCCATCAACACAGTGCCTTCCTGCACATAGAAAAATGGATGCAGGATGCCTATGGCAACACAAGTTGTATACTGTTTGTCTCCTCAAATAAAACAAAAATAAATTTAAAAAAATACCACTGCAATAACAACACCAGAAAGCAAGAAACTGCAGATGGAAATATATGGCTAATTCTCCAACTTTTTGCTGAAGTCCCAAACATAAAATTTTAAGTTTCTAGCCTTGATTACACATTCAGTTCCTAATTTCTAATTTGGTATTCAGTACCTCCTCCCACAAATGAGTAGTTGTATCCTTTTAAATAGCTGCAGTCTTGTTAGATGTAGAATGTCCCAGCCACAGAAATTCACAGGTGAAGGCGGTAGTTAGAAGGCCTTGTTAAACACACTCTACTTCCCTTCTAGAATGAGCGTTGAGGGTGGAGCTCCCTTAAGAGCTTCATCCAGGAGAAGCGGCACTGCCTGAGAGCAGAGAGAAGAGGATTGTCACTAGGGAGGTGAGGATGAGCTGAAATTGTCTGTGTTCATAGAGTCATGCATGAGGGAGGGCAATGTCCATGGCAAGAGGGGAGTCAATGAAAAGTAAGGACAAAACCTTTTTATATCAAGCACTGGGCAGACAGCAAGAACTGAGGAATATTCCATGTTTCCTCTGATGCTTTCTCTTCTCCCTACTCTTTTTAGGAGTATTTTCTAAAATACTATAATTTTATTCCCTCATTTTCATTATTAAAAGTCTCATCTTTGCTCATAGATTTAGTCACAATCTTTCTGCTCCTCCATCCATTTCTCCATGTCTAGCTTCTCACCCAAATTCCAGTTCTGTTTCTTCCAGTGCCAACAGCAGTCTCATTTAGATGACTTCACTGTCACTGCAGACTCAGTATCCATAAACACCCCCATCGTCACCTTCTCACACCACATCCTCACTGTCATTGGGCTTTTCATCTCTTGTGCTAATATACTCTGCCTTAGTCACCAAATTCTGCAAGTATTTCACATATGTGTGTCTTCCTTTCAGATCCAAGTCTATTATATTGTCTGGCCCTCATCATCTTCAGTCTGTGTTATTGTAGAACTGCTGAGCTGGTCTGACTGGATGTGGATTCTGCTCTCGCCAAGGTCTTGTGTATTCTTACCAGAATAATCCCTCAGCAAATCTCTGGGTGATTTTCTATGTCCTGTGAGTTCAAATGGCATTTCCTTTGCCCCTTTTCTTCCATAGTCTTTACTCCTCTGTCTCCTTCCTCCTCCCATACCTCTGGTGTATAAGTAACACACACACACACACTCACACACTCACAATAGGTGAATTATCGCAGTATCTGCCCAGTACATTCTCTTCAGGGCTAATGCACCCATATCCCCCCACTGAAAATATTAGCTGCTCGTGGCTCACAGCTGGGTCCCTCATGGGACATTGCCCTTCGTGGAGGAAAATGCTTTGTCCAAGGTTATGCCCCCTTTCATGGTGGCCTAGGGATGTGGGATAAAAAGGCTGGTCCCCCTTGCCTCAATTTGGAACAATTCCGAAATGCCATCCCAGTGCCACAACTCCCCATAAGATAAGCCAAAGCCTCAACTGCAACCACATTGCATCTCCTGCTGGCACAATCTTACCTTCCCCACTTCCTTACAGGTCTGTGTCCTGAGGGCACTCCCCAATAAACCCACACCAAATCCTTGTCTCAGAGTTTATTTTCAGGAAAACCAACCCAAGATAGCCTTTTCCAGGAGTGGTCCGAGAAAAGATACTCTAAAAGAGGAATCTGGACATGAATCACTCCCCGGCCAGCCGGCATGCCCCTGGCATGCTGTAGCAATGTATTATTAAAACTTTTACCAGCAGGGAACAAGGATGGCAGGCTGGTGGAGGAGACTCACCGGCTGGTGCAACAGCTTTTGTGCTTAACAGATATGAGGGATAGGGTGATTATAAATACTTTGGGATCAAGCCTATTTCCAAGTGGCCTGATTTGGTGATGAGAGATAATAACAGAGTCAGGATGATTTATCACTGACTCAAGCAGAATATGAAAGTCTGTGGGTCATGCAGAAACCTCAAATAAGGCAGGATTTTATAAGAGGATACTTGGTCTCCTCAGGAGATAACACCATCTCCCCTCCTGGAAAGCAGATTGAACAAGGGTCAAATCCCAGCACAGCCTATAGGGGATATGCAGGATCTGCTAAAGGAAGAGAGGGAGAATAGAGTGAAGGAGCTGCAGGAGCCAGGAGAGGAAGCATGGGCCTGTGTCCTGAGGGTGCTGGATCAGAGAGGCAGATCAGAACATGAAGTTGGAAAAGGGAGCTCTTATCACCATGGGGCCACTGTCCCACGATTCAAGATTTCATACAGAGGCAAAGAGAGATGGTGCTAATATGCTGTGAGGATGGTGGTGGAAGGGATCAAAAGGCTTAGAGAAGTGGCGGTGCTTAAGCTGATTTACCGTGTGAAGCTAAAAAACCTAACAGCCCACTATTTTCCAAAGAAGGCCTGGGCAACTCTGTATTTACCAAAGCACTTATAATTTTGCTGGTGAGGGGGGCACCAGTATTGTTGAGAAACTCAGTAGTGTTTGTTGTCAGTAGACCAGGGCTAACAGGAGAAGATGCTGTTATAAAACTAAGCTCCCTGAAATGACACTGAAATAATATGTCAAGTGGAAAGTGGAAAACCTTAGCTTTCAGAAGTAACATGGACACAGTTGCTGCAAAGATGGTAAGATTGGAGTTGTATCAAGGGGTCGGAACTTGGAGATGGTTAATAGAACATGGTGTTTCTGGAGGCAAGATAAATGGGCTGCCAACTAGAGTATTGCTTAATTTGTACTGCCAAAAGAAAGCAATGAAACCGGAGGCAGAGGACTGTGTCTCAGTAAAAAATTACAATCCCTTTCACAGTTTTCAGATCAGTCCTGGAAACTGTTGGCTGAAGGAGAGTTTGGTTCCTTACGAGTAAGGACACTGCACCACTAGGGCAGATAGTCATTTGTTATTCCCTCAGTCCTTAACCAGGTGACCTGTGACCACTTATGTAAAAGTGCTTTGGGGGAAAGAAGAATTTTCAGATCTTTTGAGGATTATTGAACACTGGGTCTGAACTGACACTAATACCTGAAGACTCAATACACCAAATGGTTCTATTAGAGTGTTGGCTTATAGAGACCACAAGAGTCCTAACCAATTCTGGTGGTACTTTCCCTAATCTCCAAATGTATAATTAGGGAAGGGACATCCTTGGTAGTTTGAAGACCCCTCATATTGGGTCTCTAACTTCTAGGGGAAGAACAATTGTATGGGGAGGGTCAAATGGAAGACTCTTAAACTGCCCCCACCCCAGCAAAAATAGTAACTCAAAAACAATGCTGCAATGCAGTAGAGATGGGAAAAAATTACTGATACTCTTAAAGACTTTAATATTGTAGCAGTATCTATCAGATCCCCATTTATTTCACCAGGCTGGTCCCTCCAAAAATCAGGTAGCACATGGCAGACAACATGGTGGCTTCCCTGATTGCACCCACTGTACTAACTGGGATATTTTTGTCAGAGCAGATTAGAACAGCCTCCAGCAGACTGATCTGGCAAACGTGAGTGTGTGTATATGTGTGTGTTTCATACCTATCAGGAAGGGGAACTGGATGCAGGTTGAATTCCCATGGGATGGACAATATATGTTTTTGGTCTTGTCCCTGCTCTATGTAACTTCTTTTATCCTTTGTCAAACTACAGTTTGAAGGGACCTGCACTTTATAGACATTCCACAAGATATCACATTGATCCACTGTATCAATGACATCATGTAATAGATGAGAGGTGAGTGGCAAGTATGTTGGAGGTCATAGTAACATTCGTACACCTCACACTTCACACCTCACACCCCAGAGTGGGCAACCAACCTCATAAAGATTCAGGGGACTTCTGGTTCCTGACAAGACAAAGTGGATACACTTCTCCCTATTCCTACCACTAAAAACTCTGGCCGTTTTACATAAAACAAATATATGTGGTTTCTAAAAGTTGGGGTAAGGAAGGCAGGCTCACCAGGGACCTCAGGACCCAAGGAATGACATGACAGCAAGTTCCCTGGGTTTCCTTTCTGCCTTGTATATTCTAGACTGAGTACTAGAGAAGCCAGTGACCCAGAAATGCCAATGGACATAAATAACAAAAACAAAACAACTACTTGGTTTCCCATATTTCTTTTTTGGGAAAGGCCACAGTTGATAGATTGCCTGCTGTGTTTTAGAAGTGGCTGTGGAATCAAATGAAGAGAGTGTCAAGGGTGGGGATTAAGGAGGATATAGAAAATAACCTCGTAAGCAACAAGTTTGAATTATATTATTTGTGATTAGGTCTTACGGGTTATCATGCATACAGACATTAATCAGTAGTGATATGAACAGATATTTGCACACCGATGTTCATAGCAGCATTATTCACAGTTGCCAAGAGTTGAAAACAATCCAAATGTCCTTCAACAGATGAATAGATAAACAAAATGTGGTATATACACACGATGGAATACTACACAGCAGTAAGAAGAAATGAGGTCATGAAGCATATGACAACATGGATGATACTTGAAGATATGATGCTGAGTGAAAGCCAGACACAAAAAGAGAGATATTGTATGTTACCACTAACATGAACTCTGTGAAAAATGTAAAATGTAAAATAAATATTTCATATTGTAGAATGTAGGGGACCTAGAGACAGACAGCAACTAGTGAAGGGGGAACGATAATCTAATAAGAACAGATAAGCAATTGAGAGTAATCTCAATGTTATGGGAATGCTCAGGAATGCTTATGGTTTATAAATTTTCTTGGGTATGGTAGGAACATGGAAGCAATGCAGTTATTTTAGGCTATTTGTTTTTCTTATTCCTTTGTTTTTTGTTTGAAATGGGTTTTTTGTTTTTTTTTAAATTTTTCGATAAATAAAGTTAAAAAAATCAGTGGTGATAGATCAGTCATCAATCAAACTTTCTAGAAGTACATGCATTCTAAGCTCCTCACTCAATAGCAGAGTTCAATTCCACTGATTTTATAACTTAAAAACCAATCAGTTAAAACTTTCAGGGAAGATGGTAGAGTAGGGAATTCCAGGACTCAGTCCTTCCACCAAAATAACTACTAGGCAGAAACTGTCTGAAACAACTATTTTGACACCCCAGAGGCCATAAGAACACTGCACAGCATCCAGGGATGAATGGGAGGAAGAGAAAGATAAATTATGGTAAAGAACAGTAAATTGCTCTCTCTGCCTAGCAGCTACCAATGCCCATCTAGCAGAATGAAGCTAGAAATCATTAACAGAGGCAGAAATGGAAAATTCAATACATGGAAATTAAACAACATACACTTGAATAACCAATGGGCTAAAGAAGAAATCAGAAGCAAAATTAGGAAATATCTTGAGGTGAATGAACATGAAAATGCAGCATAGCAAAACTTATGGGATTCAGCAAAGGCAGTGCTGAGAGGGAAATTTATAGCTCTAAACTATTACATTAAAAAAGAAGAAAGACTTCAAGTCAGAGATGTAACCTTAAAACTGGAAGAGCCAGAAAAAGAAGAGGAAACTAAACCCAAAGTCAGCAAAAGGAAGTAAATTAACAAAGATCAGAGACAAGATAAATAAAATAGAAAACAAAACAAAACAAAAAGCAATAGAATCAACAAAACCAAAAGTCAGTTCTTTGAAAAGATCAATAAAATTGACAAACCTTTAGCTAGACTGACAAAGGAAAAAAGAGAAAGGATACAAATAATGAAAAACAGAAATGAAAACGGGGACATTACCACTGACCCCGCTGAAATAACAAAGACTACAAGAGGATAATATGAACAAGTGTATGCCAATAAATTAGATAACCTAGATGAAATGGACAAAGTCTTAGAAACACATAAACTACCTACATTGACTCAAGAAGAAATAGAACATTTCAACAAACCAATTACTAGTAAAAAGGCTGAATTAGTAATCAAAAACTCCCAACAAAGAAAAGCCTGGCACCAGATAGCTTCACAAGGGAATTCTACAAAACATTCCCAGAAGATTTAACTCCAATTCTGTTCAAACTCTTCCAAAAAATGGAAAAACAGAGAACACTCTCTAACTCATTCTACAAGGCCAATATCACCCTCATATCAAAGTCAGATAAAGATACCACAAGGAAACTGCAGACCACTATCTCTTATGACTAGAAACGCAAAAATCCTCAACAAAATACTAAAAAACTGAATTCAACAGTATATTAAAAGAATTATACATCATGATCAAGTGTGATTTATCCCTGATATGCAAGATTGATTCAACATAAGAAAATAAATTAATATGATACTAGAACATTAACAGGATGAAAGAAATAAACCACATGATCACCTCAATTGATCCAGCACTCTTTCTTCATAAAAACACTTAGAAGATTAGGAATAGAAGGAAACTTCCTCAATACAAAAATGAGCATATATGAAAACCCCACAGCTAACATCCTATTTAATGTGAAACATTAAAAGCTTTCCCTGTAAGATCAGGAACAAGACAAGGATGCCCACTGCCATCGCTGTTATTCAGCATTGTATGGGAAGAAATAAAAAGCATCCTAATGGGAAAGGAAGGAGTAAAACTTACTCCATTTGCAGATGATACACAGAAAATCCTAAAATATCCAAAACAAAGGTCCTAGAATCAATAAATGAATTCAGCAAAGTGGCAGGGTACAAGATCAACACCCCAAAATCAGTATTGTTTCTATACACAAGCAATGAACAATTGGAAGAAGAAATCAAGAAAAAAAAATCCATTCACTATAACAACTAAAAGAATCAAATATCTAATAATAAATCTAATCAAGGATGGAAAGGACCTATACACAGAAAACTATCAAGCATTGCTAAAAGAAATCAAAGAAGTCATAAATAAATGGAAGGACATTCTGTGTTCACGGATTAGAAAACTAAATATCGTTAAGGCATCAATACTACCCAAAGAAATTTATAGATTGAATGCAACCCCAATTACAATTCCAAAAACCTTCCTTACAGAAATGGAAAAGTCAATGACCAAATTTATATGGAAAGGCAAGGAGCCCCAAATAGCTAAAGCCAGCTTGAAAAAGATGAATGTAGTTGGAGGACTTATACTTCCCAATCTTGTAACTTATTACAAAGCCACAGTAATCAAAACAGCATGGCATTGGCACAAGGGCAGACCTATAGACCAATGGAACAGGATTAGAGGGGAAATCAACCCTCACATTTATGGCCAACTGATTGTTGACCAAGTGGCCACTCAATTGGGAAAGGACAGTCTCATCAACAAATTGTGCTGAGAAAACTGGGTCTCCATTTGCAAAGAAAAGGAGAACTCCTACCTCACACCATATAAAAAAATTAACTCAAAATAGATCAAAGACCTTAATATAAGTGCTACAACTACCAACCCCCTAGAAGAAAACATAGGGAAGCACCTTCAGGACCTTGTGTTAGGCAATGGTTTCTTAGATTTTACAGCCAAAGCACAAAAAAGAAAAAATAGAGAAATGGGATCTCATCAAAATTTAAAACTTTTGTTCCTCACAGGACTATATCATGAAAGTAAAAACATAACCTACACAATGGGAAAAAACATTTGGAAACCACATATCCAACAAAAGATTAATATCCAGAATATATAAAGAAATCCTTCAACTTAATAAAAATACAAACAACCCAACTAAAAAATGAGCAAAAGACCTGAACAGACATCTCTCCAAAGAAGAGATATGAATGGCCAGAAGGCACATGAACAGATGCTCAACATCATTAGTTATCAGGGAAATGCAAATTAAAACCACAAGATACCGTTTCACACCCACCAGAATGGTTACCATTTAAAAAAAAGGAAAATAACAAGTGTTGGAGAAGATGTGGAGAAACAGGAGCACTCCTTCATTGCTGGTGACAATGTAAAATGGTGCAGCTGCTCTGGAAGACAGTAAGCGGTTCCTACCCTGGGACTGGCAATCCCACTTGAGGGTATACACCCAAAAGGACTGAAAGCAGGGACTCGAGTATTTGCATATCGATGTTCATAGTGGCTTATTTACAACTGCCAAAAGATGGAAGTGACCAAAGTGTCCATCAACTGATGAGTGGACAAATAAAATGTGGAAAATACATTCAATGGTATATTATTCAGCTGTAAAAAGGAATGAAGTCCTGATACATGTGACAGCATGGATGAACCTGCAGAACATTATGTTGAGTGAAATAAACCAGACTCAAAAGGACAAATATTGTCTGATCTCATGGATTTGAAACAATTAGAATAAGCAAACTCATAGAGTCAGAATCTAGATTAGAGGTTACCAGGGGAGGGAGTGGGAATAGGGAATGGGAAGTTAAAGCTTAAAATGTACAGGGTTCCTGTTTGGAATGATAGAAATGTTTTTCTAATGATGGTGATGATGGTAGCACAACATTGTGAAGGCAATTAACAGCACTGAGATGTTTATCTGAATATAATTAAAAGGGGAAATGTTAGATTGAATATATGGTAACAGAATAAAAATTAAAAACAAAACAAAAAAAATCCCGGGAACTACCTTACACAAACAGTGAACCCTAACTAAAACTGTGGACTTTAATTAATAGTACAATTATAAAATGTGCTATCATCAATTGTAACAAATTATCCACACCAGTGCAAGTATTGGTGGTGGGTTGGTATATGGGAAGTCTGTATTTTTATGCATGATAGTTCTGTAAACCTACAATTTCTTTAATTAAAAAATAAAATAATCAACTTCAGAAACATGTGGAATGGGATATCTTAGTCTAAAGTGGAATATTCTATCAGAGTCATTTAACTAACATGAAATTATTTATTATTGAATTGAATTCCTCTGGACCCCATCCCATGAGTCAAGCATGTACAATTTCATTAAGGTTTTAATTTTTTTTATTGGAAATTGGATTCTTGAATGGCAGATAAGTCAGAAAAGATGGTGACATTGTGAAACTACGAAGTATTTAAATTAAGAAGTGTTGAAACCTGTGAGACATGAATGTGAAAATGGACAAAACTCAGGACAAGTTCTGGCTTGTTGAAAAGGCAAATAATGTGCCAGTCCTGGCTGCTAAAGGGAAAGAGAGGCTTACAAAGAATGTCTATTTGCAGCATTTCTCAAGGCATCCTCATTCAGTATTTCTTTGCCTTAGAGAGCATAATGAGAATAGGTTACAAATTATGTCTTTAGCTGTTGGGGGAGCTGTAAGAGGCTTGAAAACTCCAAAACTGGTGCACCCCCTCAGGATCAAGAGTCCCCCTCTCCACCTCTGCTCCTAGAATGCCTAATTCTGATTCTCTTTTGAGGATAACAAACCCGAAAGAAGTTAGTACAATGTAGGCTGGGAGTTAAACCCACCATGGCTGGGCAAAATCATTCTGAGTGCACAGTGCTCCTTCAGTGCCCACTGAAACAAGTTCAGGAATCCACTTGTATGGCACATCATTACCAGGATCACAAATAATCCTAGAGTATCTTTATTTGTTCTATAATTTAATAGTACACCTATAAAATAATTACATATACTTAAAGCTTTTCTTCATTTATAAACAAAAAACAATTAAATACAATTTGAGCCATTAGAAGGTAAACTTTGTACATACAATAACCCCCAGAAGGAGCTTCACACTGCAGCATATAATATTGCTTTCATTGCTACATCCACAACTGGGCTCAAAGAGAGTGTGCTCATGTTTGTATTCTGTGAGTTCATAGCTTAACCCTTCCCCTATCTGCGTGGATTCTGCAGCTAATAAAAATAACAGGGGCTGGTTTTGAAGTGCAGCTAGACACTCCCCTCCACTGTCCTCCTACTCCACTCCATTGACCTCCATTGCAATCATGTGGAATTCCTTCACAGCTTTTCTGCTGCTGTTCTGCCAGAGTCTGACTTGAGGTTTTCCACCAAATGCAAAAATCAATTCTGAACTTGAAAACCCTCTCCACTTGTTTTTCTTAATCCTTAGGTTCCAGCCCTCAAGGATTTATATTTGTTTCTGTCTCCTGATTGAGAGCTGTATATACCTATTTCTGAAGCTAAGATCCCATTACAATACCACATTCTTCTCAAGTCTCTTGGTGTTACAGAAGTGATAGGAATGAAACCTGCTGGGCAGGGGCAGGACATGGGTCCACCAGTGCCCCACACCCCACCCACAGCTTCGCTCTCCATGTAAATGTTTCGAGATCCACTATCAGTGCCTAGTGTCGGAAAGCCTCAGTTCTCAGCATCTTATAGAGGGTCTTTCTCACGTGGTAGGGAACTGGGCTTTTCTGACATACCTTGGCAGGAGCATTTGAAGACTGTGTGCTTGGAAATTACCAGAGAAAGGTTTTCAGAGTATGCTGATTCCCACCAATGGGCATCTCATTCACATTTATCAGATTCCATAAACACTCTTCACAGGGAAGCCTTCATGAGGGCAATTTAGCAAAGTGATCCAAAGAAAGTATAATTGTGCAGGAAAATGAATTGATGTCAATTTTATATCAAGGAACCATAACATGGAAACCTCAACAATTCATTATAAAAATGAAAAATGACCTAACATTTGCTCATCTTTTTGAAGTCCAGTCTTTGAAAAAGAAGTGAGGTGTCTTCTGAAAGACTGACTGGATTGCTATTCATTTATTTCATCCTTTACTTCTTTGTGTACCACAAAGTGACCCAAGTCTTTATATTGTTTAATTTTTTTTGTACTTCTAATGGGAACTATTTATTGCTTAGTGTCATGGCAGTGAAAATAATGTACCTTTCTCACTCCACATATGTATATTAAACATAGGGGCTTTGAACCTCAGGTTACATACTTCCCTCTCCCTGCGTCCATCCATCCCAACCACTTCCCACACTGTGCTGCAATGCTTTAGTACTTTCAGTGAAATATTTTTCAAAGTAAAAGTACAACTCCTCCTATCTCCCTGCTCAGTCTAAGAGTAGATACATGACAGTGAACTGCTGACTAGGAAATATTTCTGAGTAAAACACGTCTGGGTAGATCATCCCGGGTTCTGGTCCTTACTCAGAATGGTACTGCAAACCAGAGTCAAAACACGTGAAATAATACATGAAAAGGTCTATAATACTTTTTACAATAGGTTAATTATAAAACCAGCGTTTATATAGAGACCTTTGCGTGTAATAATATTCAAATTGCAGCGATAATAGCATGCACACCAGAGTTCGCCTTTAGTCCAAAGACGCGGGGAGGGAAAAGTGAGAAAGAAGAGGCGTCGGTGGCGGGGGTGAGAGCAGCATGTGGCCTGCTGTGAGCAAAGTACCAGAGAAGCCCACTTCATGATCCAAGTGGCTCAAGTTGTCTTCTTGGTATCAGGTTTGTTAGGAGAACCTGCCTGTCCACAGATCTCTTCCTTATGGACGGTGTCCAAAGCCGCATCACAGCAGTGGCTGAAGGCAGCCCTCAGCTCCCAGGCAGAGGTCCAGGGACTAGCAGGAGAGGTCTGAGGTTCCCACTTCACGGGGGAAGAGGCCGAGCTGGAGTGTAGGGTGAGGCCAGGGAAATACCTGCTTTTCCACATAGTGGAAACATCAATGCCGGATTTACAGTGCATTTACCTGAAAGGTCCTCTCCGATTGCTGGGTGGTGGGCGGTGGTCTTCCACCATCTTCCTCCGGGCCTGATTCATTAGCCTGGTTTTGGAGGCGGAGGTGGGGTCGAAGGCCCGGGAACCCGGGGACTGGATCAGGAAAACACATCCGCAAGGCTCCACTTCCGGTCCACGTTTGTGACAGAGGAAACCGTCAGCCCCAAGAGACGTGCTTGCTGCTGCGGGGGGTGGGGGGACACCAGGCAGCGTGTGCGTGAGCTCGGAGGACAGGGACAGAGGCGGCGGCGACGCGACCCCAGCGGCCGGGGCGCCCGCGATGCTGAGCAGCGTCCTGCCCCGGGGGGCGCTCACTGCTTGTCGGAGTCGCTGAGGTTCACCGACATGCAACGGCACTGCTTCACCTTCTGGATTTTTTTGAGTCGGAAGGGTGGGTCCAGCCCCGGGCATTCGAGCTCCACGAGGACGGAGGTGACGCGCTGGGGCTTGCAGAAGGCGCAGGACTGGAAGGACTCCTCCTCCTTCTTCACGTGCCGCGGGATGTAGAAGGAGTTGCACTGGCCGTAGCAGAAGCGGTTGAGGATGGTGCGGCTGCGGCAGCCCTCCTCGCTCACCGTCTGCCGCAGCGGCTGCGTCTTGCACCAGTCACTCTTGAGGTACTTGCGCTCGGTGACCACCAGGGCCTCCTGGCTGGAGGCCAGCACCTCCTTGATCTGGTGTTGCCATCTCTCCGAGTTGTTGCTGCTGCCGTCCTTGTAGGGAGAGGGGATGGCTCCCGCGGGGCGGTTCTTCCGGGCTTCCGCCACCTTCACCAGCACGGCCACCAAGAACAAGGACAGGGAAAGCTTCCAGAACATCCTGCAAAGAGAAAAGAGTTAGAGGTGTTGGATGGGAAAGGCGGTAGAGTGCGGCATCGCGTTCCTTTTATGCTTTATGGTTTATTACCAGGAGCAGCTGTCAGGTGGAGGGTGCGCGGCTGCTGGATGCCCGGGGTGGCCGGCGGTGAGAATTTATTAAGTGATAGATATGTGGAGAGTGATGGCAGTGTCCCCAGTGCTGCCTGAATGGCGACGGGGTGGACAAAACTGTCAGTGAATATTTTATAATGTAGTCAGAAAACACACGTTAGAGCATCTGCAGAAGGAATACAAAGCAAATGCTGTCAAGAAATAGCCCAAGCTAGTGTGCCAAAATTTGCATAACAGTAACCAACATTCACTGTGCTTGAGTCCGCATGCCAAGCATTGCCCAGAGCCTTACTTTGTATGCCGTTCTAGCCTCTGAATGGCCTTATCATTCCTATATGACTGTGAAGGAAACTGAGGCTCAAGCAGGTTGAGTAATTTGCCCAAGGTCACACAACCTCTAAGTACAGTGCCAGGTGATGAGTCAAGTTTCTGCCTCCAGAGCTATCAAGATTAACAGCTAGACATGGATATGATTAGGAACCTTAATGAACATAAAGGAAAGGAAAGGTGGGAATAGTTCACAACGTTCTTAAAAATAAGTATTAAAGTTAGAAATGGACATAGGTTAGGAAAATTAATACTTGTGCCTGTTTACTAATACACATGAACAGTAATATTTAGTTTATCAGCACAAAGATAAACAAATAACCAGTGATGGATTAGATTCTCCTAGTGGAGACCACTTCTTAATCATGAATTAAGAAATTTCTGAGGCTGTATTAAAACTGTCTAATGCCAGTGCAAAAGTTACCCACATAAATGGATTATTTCTTTCCTCTGTATATTAGGAGACTACTACATAAGCTTAACAGGAATAGGAACTGGAGAAAAATTATTCTTGCTCTGCTAAAATGTGTCTTGAAGGAAGCAAATCTAAGTTGGACTGAAGTGAAAGACTTCTTCAAAGTTTAATTCACCTTTTAACTTTTTATATTTTCATTAAATCTCAAATAATATTAATAACCATCAGTAGGGATGACTCCCATCTCCTTTTACAGCTGTAGCTCTCATCCTTGTTATTGACATCATCACCATCATCATATTCATGTTTATTCATTCCCACTTGTAGAACTGCATGAAATTCTCTTCAACACGTACATACTAAGGACATGTAAAAATTATATATAATTTACATGGTACACTTTTATAATACATATATATTTACATACCAGGCATAAGCATATATAAATGACTAAAATTTAATATTGCATTTCTTAAACTCCTTTAATTATTGTAGAAAATATCCTATATATGTTCATTGATAATAATAATAGCTAATATTTATGAGTACTCAAAACATATTAGACATCTTACAATGTCCTTTCGTATATGAACTTATTTAATCATCAGTGTTCTGTGAAATAGCAACTATCATCTTCCCATTTATGGATGAGGAAATTGAGGCATTGAGAATCTGTACAACTTGCCAAGATCACAAAACCAGTATGTGGAAATGGTACTTGAAATATTTGAATACAAACATCCTGGACTCCTGGTTAGTATAGGTGCTCTCTTTGTAAAAATAGTTATGCTAACATTCATAATGGCATTAAAGAAATTATATTTGGTGTGCCATCATCTTTGCCTAGTCATAAGTTCCCCTTTTGAGTGAACACCCCGGCTATCCCTGCCCTGGGTATAACTGCAACTAGCAAGGTATGTGCCTCCATATGGTTTGGATGAAAAGAGCTTCTCTGAACAGCCCATTACTTCTTTTTGTGCTGTCCAGTTTGAAACTGCCAATCCCCAGTATCTGTGGAAAGGCCCTCTCCTCTGGGTCACATTAAAGGCAAGAGCCCTGGCCCACAAGTGCTCCTCTCCAGCGACCCTCCAGTGTCCCCCACAGGAGCCTAGGTTAGGTAAGCCCCACCCTCATTCTCCCCTTTTCCCTTCCAGGCTGTTTGATTTAAGAAAGCTATCCTTTCATGCATGCTGGGCTGGGTGACTATCTGTGTTTGCGCTTCCTCATCCGAAGGACTTCCACAAAACATCCAAAACAACTGGCACAGCAAGCAGCTTGATTTGACACTGACTGATAGCAGCTAGGAAGAACTGCCTTTATTCTGTTCTTAGCTTACTAACATGCAGTACCAAGTGATTACCACCAGTAGGGAAGCCTCCATTGCTTGCCATGTTCATTTGCACTGCTTTGCATCACCCTTTGTGTCTGTTGGAAGTTGCCCAGGTTACCCACCCCAAATCATGGATGCATTAAAGGCCTCGGGACCTGCAGAGAGGCAAGGGCTGGCACCATAGGGACCGCTAAATAAGGCCACCTGCCTCAGTAGGGCAAGAGGGAGGACAATGGATCCATAGCACTCCCCTGGAAAAGGAGCACAGGAATGGGTGAGACCAGTGCTAATTTGGTATAAATTAATTGGCTGTGGTCCTGGGAAGGCATAGAGACTCACATAAAAGAGAGGAGAGGCCGTTCCCAGGTCTATGTGTGTTAGGCCACCCAGGGGGTAAGGACTTGCAGGCCTGCTGTTGGCTGTGAGGACGGAATGGTATTGAGATGGGAGGCTACGTTGCTCTGTCCTGTTTGAGCTGTGTCTGGTAGACCTTGTCCAAGGGTAATACACTGCCCCAGGGTTTAGGGAATATTTTCCCCACCAGAGCACATAGGGAAGGAGAATACTCCTGGCTAGGAGAATGTGGCCCCTGCTGACCAACAGGACTCAAGGGTCTATGACCCTTATGTAGCTACTGTCTTCACTGCTGGCATTTTTTGTCTGCTGACCTCATGGGTTGTAGAGTGGATGTCCAATCCTTGGCTGCAGATCCTAACCCCTCTGAGGTCAACTGGGCCACCCTGGAGAAGGAGGTGGCAGAATATGAGACAGGCAGAGGGACCACCATCCCCACCTCCAAATGTTTCCAGCAATAACCTATAAGTTCAAACGAACCCCAGATGGGGAGGATACTAAACTCAAAACCAGACATTTGACCAGACTAGAAATTCAAACCATTCTTAAAGATTTTGTCCAGTGGCTGGCTGGTTACTATGGGAATTCAACATGGGGTCCGAATTATTAGTACCACTCCCTTTCCACCCGAGACGAGACAATTAGCAGGCATTGCCAAGGAATCCAAATTGCATAAATAACTTCAGGATTCTCCCTGCCTCCACATTAAATTTATCCATGACTGCCAGGGATCCATGACTGCCAGGGGCCTTCTCTATTGAAAAGGGAGAGGGGTTGTCCCCATATCTGGGGTAAAAAGATCAACAACATAGAGGAAATAAGGGATGGTGTTTGATGCACACCCCATTAAAAACTGTTCAAGGGATCAAGAAAAAAGGGGTAGATTAGTTGCTAAGAGTCTTTAATATGAGATCAGAGTGATAACTCTCATCCCCAGCAAAAAAAAAAAAAAAAAAAAAAAGCATTTGGCTGGTGACACTGAAGACTCTGGGAATCTCCACTATTGACTTAAAAAAATCAAAAAAAAAAAAAAAAGACAAGAAAATAAAAAAAAAATTTAACTGCAACCACCAAGACCTTAACAAATGGTCTTTAAAAAACTGCTTAATACTGATATTATATGTAGCTGACATCTGATTAAGGGCCATTTCTAAAGAGGGCTTCCAAGAGGACCTCGCTACATCCATACATTTGTAAAAATGAAGCTAGGCAATGGAACCCCATTAAAAACAGGGTCATAAAACTGTCAAATTCCTGGGGATGATCTGGTTTCCTAAGGGCAGCCAGATTCCCACCAGCAGCAAGCACAAGGCCACCTCAGACACTAAGACACACACAACACCTATGACACTTGTTCATGCTCTGGAAGGAAAACACCCCACAGCTCTCACTCTCACTGCAGCCCATATACAAAACCACACACATATCTGCTGCATTCCACTGGGGAGAGCCCCAAAAATGTGCCTTAGAATTAGTACAACAGGCCGTTTCCCATGCCACACCCCTTGTCCCACTGGGAATGCATTTTAAATCAGAGGCCTGGCTACCTCCTCCAAATATGTCTCTTGACTAAGTATGGCCAATCCTGGCAGCTTACCAAGCTCTTAAATGATGTGGCATGGGCACATCAAAAGGAATTTCCCCAGGCCTGTCACAGACCAAAATAGTTACCAAAGGCTATGACTTATGCTCCAAAACCAAACACTGGCATCCCATCGGTAGGGTGACATTCCACAGGATGGGGATAAACCCTTCTCTCATCGTCATATCAATTATATGGAACCAATTTCTATCACTGGGGAAGCCACCAGAAAGTAGAGATCTTAGCTCCCAAACTGAGCAGTGGAATGGTTTGGGTCACCTTTAGAGGAGAAGGAAAGGTACATCTGGTGAAAGCCACTTACATCAAAAAATGACCTCCTTTTACCCTGCCATGAGTGCCCATTAACAAGGCACAAAACCCAAGCTGGCAAACACCAGACATAAAGCAAGCCCTGAGTGAAAAAATTGCTGATCTAATTTCTCAGCAAAGGAAGAAAACAAGTAGCAGCCCAAGAAGCTGGTCCTTGCCAATGTTCACCCTGGCTCTGGGTTTTAGTATTTCTGCTGACTGCATGGGTCATAGGCTTACCTACTGACCCTCAAGGCTTTACCATGCAGACCCAGGAATGCTGAAACAGTATTCAGCTAATTTGTACCCAGGAATGGGACAGAAGAGATCGCTATCACTCTTCAACCACCTGTGCCCAGAATGCCATTGAATGAGGCTGATGACCAAAGACTATCCAAACCATGTATCAAATGGATTCACTGGCACTGATGCATAAATGATTCTCGACCCAGGCATAACCTACAAAAGAGTCTCATATAGCACTGATGGCCTTACAAGTATAATAAAATCAAACCTGCATGGCTAATTGTCCTCTACCCCAGCCTGCTTGAGATAGTCTTCTAAGACAAGAGCTTAGATTGCAAAAAGGGCCTACAAGAAATTAACACCTAATCAGCATATAAGTTTGGACAAAACATATTCTTCCCATGTTGCATCCTAGATGATCCCCTAAAAGTCATGGAGCTCGGTGATGACAAATATTTTACAAAACCTACAGTGATATTGTGACTAGAGCTGCCCAGTGTTATTTAAAAGCCCATGACAAAATTCCCTATCCTTTATGGATTGCTACTTGGGAGAAATACCCACCCCCGGGTAGACCTCCGGCAATCACCACCTTGTCTCAGATAACATGGCTCCAACCCATGACCTCATTGCTGGAGAGGACTTTGCCACTGGTTGAATCCACCACAGGAGTTGCAGTACTGGACTTACAGTGCTAATTGCAACCCAGGGACTCAGACTTGGTATTATATCCCACAGAGATTGTCAACTGCCTGCCCAGGGGATCCAGGCGATACCTTGAAGACTGCACAACTATAAGCCATCCTTTCCACAGCTGTCCACTCATTTGCTAGCTACGGAAGGAGGGAGTCTGCGCCATGACTGGTGGGATCTAGGGCATGGATGTCAACAACTCAGAGCAAGTCCAACATCATTTACAAAAGATGCAATGACAGATACACATTATTATTAATATCTCCAACACCTTTGATAAAATGTGTAATTGCTCCCAAACCCTCACTGTCTTCATAGCTAAGTCCTAGTCTCTGGGGAGGCTGGCCCCTCCAGGCCTTCCTATTAATAGTCATAGGACTAGGTCTATTTATGATTATGGTGCCCTTACTTAGGCTGATCATCCAAACCATAATGAACAGCTTAAGTATGTTTTTAAATATCTCGACTTCTTAGTCATAGCCATCTTAAAAGAATGGTGCCAAGACACCAAGGGGTGTAGTGGCATTAAAGAAATTATGTTTGGTGCCTCGTCATTTTTGCTTGGTCATAAGTTCTCCTTTTGAGTGAACACCCCAGCTAGCCCGGCCCGGGGCATAACTGCAACTAGCAAGGCATGTGCCTCCATATGGTTTGGATGACGAGAGCTTCTCCGAACAGCCCCTGCCACTTCTTTTGGCACTGTACAGTTTGAAACTGCAAATCCTCAATATCTGTGGAAAGTCCCCCACCTCTCCTCTGGGTCACATTAAAGGCAAGAGCCCACGGACCCTCTAGGGAACCCCCGAGGAGCCTAGGTTAGGTAAGCCCCACCCTCATTCTCCCCACTTCCTCTCCAGGCCCTTTGACCTAACAAAGCTATCCTTTCAAGCATTCTCGGCTGGTTGACTATCTGTGTTTGCCTCTTATCACCCACAGGACTTCCACAAAACATCCAAAACAAAATTATTACTCTGTGTCACTGTTATTAGTCTAAGTCTAATCCACAAGAGGCTTTTGCATATCAGCTAGCAGATGATTCCTTTATTCATCAAGTATTTGTTGAGTATTTATTCTGGAGGAAGCACTGTGATGGGCTTTGTAAATTATAGTACCTCCCTGAGAGACAAAGGCAAAGTTCTTGCAGTGTCAAATGAACCCTGACAAGACCTGCCTCCTCCACCCTTATCTCTCTTGCCTCATTACCCTCTCTTTCCTCCTTGCTCACTCGGCTCCAGCCATACTGACTGCCTTTCTCTTTCTAGAATGTACCTGGCATTCTTCTGCTTTAGAGCCTTGCACTTGTCCTGACCCCAGATATCTGCAGGCTCATCTCGTCTTTGTTCAGTTATTCCCTTCTTAGTGAGGCCTTAGAATCTAAGGCCCTGGTACTCACCACCTCCATCATCCTGCTTTATTTTTCTTCGTGGCACTTATCATTGTATAAGATAGTATTATTTAATCTATTTTTTCTATTGCCTATCTTCCCCCACTGAAATATAAGTCCAGGGGAGAAGGACTATCTAGCTGCTCATTGCTGTATCGCCAGCATCAAGAACAGTGCCTGGCACATAGTAGACACCAAAAATATTTATGTTTTGAATGAAATATGGATACCATGTGTCTCACTGCCTTCAACAAGCCTACAATTTAGAAGACTGAAAAAGTTGTGGTAATGGATGGTGTTGATGGTAGCATGACATTGTGAATGTAACTAACGTCACTGAAATGCATACTTGAAAGTGGTTAAAATGGAGAATTTTCTGTTGTCTATATGTTGCCACATTAAAAATTTAAGGGAAATAAAGAAGTTAGAGAAAGGCATTCTGAAGACTAAGTGGGACAAAGGAATATAGGAACAATGGCATAGGTTTATAAGGCAGTGGTCCCGGACTGACAACATCTGACCCTCCCAGGATGCTTCAGGATGTTGGTTTCTGGGCTCCACACAAAAACATTCTGAATCAGTAGGGTTAGATGGAGTTCTGTATTTTTAAGAGTTGTCTCAGGTGATCGCTATGGGTACAAGAGCCCGAGGGAATAGTGAGATCACAAGAAAAGAACCATATTCCACCTGGATAGGAAGCAGGAGGAGCCCAGGAAGTTTTTGCAGAAGAAGTACCAACTAAACAGGTCTTTTAAAATCTGAAGAGGATTTCTCAGATGATGAGGCTGCTGGAAGTTCCGGAGTGAGGTAAATATGGATGACATTGGGCAAGGAGAGTTAAAAAATTGAGAGCAGAGAGGGGACAATAAAGGAAGTTTTGTTGTTGTTTTTCTAAAAATATTTTATTCGACATAATTATTAACATTTTAAGCCCAAATTTTTAAAGAGATTTTCTCACGCCTTTTGTTCCACACATAAAGTGTCATGAAAACGGCCACATTTCCAGCTGGCTCATGGCAAGCACTGATATTGGACTGATTCAGCTTACACAGCTTATTATATTTGCTGAATGATTTGTGATCTCAATAGTCTCTTAAAAAGAAAGCTTTTGGTTCCATTTTAATAATTTCCGAAATTGTTAACAGTCAGAGTAAACACAACCAAAAGTTTGCAAGTCCCAGCCAGGAAAGATTTACAGAGTCAGGCCTGGTCCTCAAATCCAAGTTCCAGTAACAGCTTCACATGCATCTTTGATAGGCTCAAAAATGCATGTTTTCATGCAACGGGTCCTAGTTGTCAGGGAGAAGAGAACTAAACACGTTCCAATCGATTTGGAGCAAAAACTCCTCGAGTCAACAGTATTATTTGTGGTGATTAACAACATGCCTTCTTTGAACTCTTTAAAACATTTTAAAAAACATCTGGCAATCATCCTTAGATGTTTTGTCTCAAAAGAACTTAAGAAAAAAAAGCAAACCCCCTAATTTCAAGAATAGGAAAAGAAGCTGATGAAAGCTAAATGACATGGTGCCAAGCCAGCATCTTTCTCCTCTCCTTTCCTACATCTCATTTCCTTTCTCCTTCTCACATAGCAAGAAAAAGATTGCCAAGGAATCTGGTATCTCTAGAATAGTTAAGTAGGCAAGAGGTGTTTTGCCTTGGTGGTTTTGTTAGGGTGGATCCTCCTGGCTTCAGAGGCACTAAAGCAATTGTGCCAGCTATTGCTAAGGGCACGTGTTCTGCTGGCTCTTAGTTATCTGGTGCTCACCAGGGGAGAGAATGTGCATGCCTCTTTCTTCAGTTCACTAACCGCCTGTGTGTAGATAACAGTGGCCCAGCCAGGACCTGAATTTAGTTCTTTCCTGAACCACTTCGCTATTCAGAGAAAAGGCTGGTGTACAATTAACCTCTCAGGAATGTTGCCACAACTGCCAGTAACGACAGCACGAGGATACTTTATTTTCCTCCCACATCTTGTGTTTGGATTGTATCAGAAGAAGCTCATAAATAAAGCCAGTTAGTTTTATTAACCATCCTCCTGGCCTGACGATGTTGTCAATGTGCAAGGGATGCCAGGACTCTAAATGCTGATGGCCTAAGCAGATGGGGTTGGCCAAGGCTGGTTGTGCAAAGACAGAGTTCGTGGAAGCATTTTCCTCCTAAATGAACATCCTCAGGCCCAGCCTTTGTAAATACCAGGAAAAGGGCTGCACAGGCTAAAGTCGTCTGGCATCTGGGCACCTAAAGAACAAGAGGCCCCTTCTTTCTGCCCTGCCTACAAGTGTCAAGACCTGAAGAGGGGTTCTATATTAGCAACCTGAGCTATAAAGCTTCCTAATTTCTAGGAAAGGATACAGCAGTGCTGAATCTTCCTGCCCAACAGGTACAGGTACAGGACCAAAGGCCTAGGGTGCTGCTAAGCTGATGGGCTCACTCCCAGGCTGACCTTATCAAGTTTTACAAGTCAGGTCAGGCGGCACTGGCATGTATGTGCAGGAGTGGTGAGTTGAATGGGGCTGAGACATTTTCTGAGACCTAAGAAAATTCTAAGGCATCCCTGGAAAGTTGTATGAGAGCTCCCAGAGCTGAGTATCTGGCAGGCGCATCTGGGACAAACTTGGTCCCACCACCAGAGTGAAAACACAAAATCAAAACCAAACAAAAAACTCCAAAACATCAATCCTGACCATGTTAGACTTCAGAGATTATTTTTATTAGTTCTGCTACTAATGTAGCCTTGACAACCAATGGTACTTAATCCAAGACTAAGGGAGGGGGGTGGTCTAGTGCCCCAAAAAATGCCCTAACTCTCTGAAGACAGGTGTAGATATTCCTTGACCCCGGGATCATCCTCTTAGCCTAGATTGCTGGACTTTTGCAGTCACTTCACTCCAAGAACTGTAAACTGAGGCAAACTACATGGTCCCTGGGCCAAACCCAGCTGCCATCTGTTTTGTAAACAAAGTTGTGTTGGAACACAGCTCTGCCCATTCCTCTGCTTTTTGTCCAGGGCTGCTTCTGCACTACGACAGCAGACTGAGTAGTAGAGACAGGTACCGTATGGCCTGCAAAGCCTAAAAAAGTCACAAAAAATATTATGTAACAGGCCATCTTTTCACAGAAAACTTTTCCTCTCTGATTCTGTCGGTGCCTTGCCTTCACTGGTTGAGTTCTTCTACCTCAAAAGTAGTTTTCAATTTTAAAAATTCAAGCATAGAGCAAGACAGCAAGTACAACAGACCCCTGTGTGCCCACCACCAAGATTAAAACAATATAGTTTCACCTTTATTTTGTGATTGAAAGAAAGAAAACAATATAGGGAAAACTAAATTCTCATGCTCCCATCCCTTCTCATGCCCACTCTGCTGAAGTGACTACCATGCCAAAGTTGACATACATCATTGCCGTTGATGCTTTTCTACTTTTACAGCTTGTGTTTTGTGTGTGAGATTGTGTATATGAACTTTGCTTAAATAGTGTCACACTCTACATTTTTTTGCAACTGTTTTATTCAAAAATTTATGTGTGAGAGCTTATGCATGTGGATAGTTTTAGAAGGAATCTATCTATTCATTTCAACTGCTGAATACTATTAAAACACAGTTTATCCATACACCTTACTGAGGGACAGTCAGAGTGCTTCTATTTCGCTTTTGCAACAGGGCTGCACTGGACATTTTTGAATGTGTTTATTTCTGCCCATCTGTTTGAGTTTTTCTAGAGAAGACTCCAAGAAGTGGAAATGCTGGGTCATAGGATACATACAACTAGAGCTTGCCTAAGTTTTGTCAAATAGCTTTCCAATGCTGTACCAGTGTTCTCTCCCCTGGGCAATATGTGAGTCCCTGGTGCTACACATACTTGCTAACACTTGGTGTTACCAGATTTATTACTTTTTGCCTATCTGAAAAGTTTGAAAAGATATTTTTATTATTGTTTTAGTTTGCATCTCTCTGCTTACAAGTGAATTGATCATCAACCTAAAATGCAGTGGTTGATGACTAAAAAGGAATGATTGCAGCTTATTCTTTGTGAGAGAAACTAAAATATTAGGAAAGGAAAAAATAAAGAAAGGGTCTAACTATAAATCTTCTTAAATGTCATGAGAAGCAGAGGAAGTTGTTTGCAATTTCAAAGTAGAATGACCAGGGCATCCCACATTACTCAGAAGGTTGAAATCCAAATGGATTCATCTACTTTTCCAAGTGCCATTGCCTCAGTGGAACATTGACTATCATTCTGTTCCAGGAGAAGTTTAATTTCATCTGGAAAAATTATATTATGTTTCTTAAAAAGGTTTTCAAATGAAGACGAAATTATACTATCATTACTTACTTTGACTGCTGGATAGTAAGTGTATCATTTGGGAATTTGTAATCATATAGTTCATGCTATGAAATGGAATCCTGAGAGAAGGTGGCAGAAAGGCACTAAATTAAATTTTTAAAAGGGAAGGGAAAGCTCCTCGACAGCTGTATGCTTATACATGTATGGGTTGCTATTCTCGAGAGCACAGTCACTTTGTAATGGGAGCAAGAATGTGGTTTCTGGGTCTTGAGCTGTCCATGCTGTGCCCTTTTGTGACTCACCCCCAGGCTTCTCCATGTTCCCCTCTGTAAAATGGCGTTAATGGCACTTGCCACCCTCTGTTCCATGTTGCTGCTGAGAGGAATGTGGCACAGAAATCAAGTCATAGTCCAAGAACTCTCTGGTAGAAAAGGACCATGACTTTTATTTATACGGAAGGGAGAAATGATGAGTGATCCATTAAGGCTTTTACAGCTAGTGGCATTGTTCTCTGAAGTCAGTAGACGACTGTGCCTTTTTTTTTTTTTCAAATAAAGATTTTAGGGTGCTGCCTGAGACCAATCATGCAATTCTGCAATCCACAACCCCCTTCCTCATCCCCTCTCCGGACAGCTTTTGTGTTCATGGCAAGCATCTGAAATAGCAGGTTTCCACTTCCTGGAAAGGAGATATTTTCTGTGTATGTATACATAAAAATTAGAGATGTTTATCTAAAATGCTTTGAGCAAAATCAAAAACATTCTGCCCACCTACTCGACCTAACTTTTCCTGAATGCGGTTTGCTTCACGCTGCTTCGTTTTACTTATTGTGTGATGGTTCATGAGAATGGTGACAGAGCAAAGAGCAGAGCCTGACAAGTTTGTGGACTCCCTTTTTACTTTCTCTGGAATTCATAACAAAATTAATTTTCTTCTTTCTATTCAGTGTTTCAATCTCTTTTCCTGATTTCTCTTTCTCTGCCTTCCTCTTAAAGATTGGTATTGCCCAGGATTTTTTCCATTATGCTCCTTCTGCTCATTTCTCATGTTCCTGCTGAGATTTTTCCTTCAAGCCTATGACTTCAACCACACGCTCTGTGGTCATGACTGCCTATAGCCAACTGCCCACCAAACACTCCCTAGGTGACCTGCAAGCACCCCAGATTCTCTATGGCTCAAGTCTTACCATACCCCCCCCCCCACACACACTCCTCTGTATCTCCTCTGACTGTTCCTCTGTAAATGAACAGTGCAGCATTTATCCTTTCACCTAAGCCAGAAAGCTGAAGGGTAAGGTAGACCCTGGTGATTTCCTGCCCAAGAGTCAATGTCCCCATTCTTCCTGCTAACAGAACCACAATTTTGCTCAGTTATCAGGTTCCAAGTTTCTTATGGACACTCCTACATCCGATGGAGTTGAAAGTTGGTTGATCCAAGCCAACTGGTCATTCCACCTTCCTTGCGAGTTTCAGGAATAGGCAAGGAAGCAACTGTGACTAAGAAGATGTAAGATGAAGTCCCCCGGTAATCTTTTGGGAAAGGTTTTTACACTCTGATAAAAAGAGACATGCCAGGAGAAATCACTGTTCTGGTCTTTGGTTGTGGTTATGCAAGGATTTGCTGGCTGAGGCTGGGATGAAAATAATTATTTAAATTATTTAAATCCCTTTCAAATATTTGGGTATTGATGGATAGCCTAACAGATTTTCTCACCTATTAAATCCACCAGCAAGACCTTAATGTCTTTCATGGCTCACTTCTCTATCCTACTGTTACTACTTCAGTTTATGTCCTCATTACCTGGCTATTAAAAAGCTTCTCATTGTCCTCCCTGCCTCCAGATTCACAGCCTCAGATCCACCCTCCAGACTCCCATCAGAGTCTTCTGACATGTAAATTCATCCCTATTACTTTAAATTAGAACCTCTAAGGATTCTCTATCACTAATAAGCTCAGTCTTTGGAACTGTGTATAAGGTCTTCTATCATCTTTTCTTTGTCACTTCTCCAGTCTCCTCCCACAGTGTCCCCTCACCTTATACCTTATGTTTGCAACAAACAAAACTGTGTTCCACCACATGCAAGCTTTCTTTCCACCTCCAAACATTTGTCCAGTTATTTCTTTTTTGCCTGAAATATTGCCTCTGACTACTGTTAGTCATTTAGGTGTCATTGATATGCCATTTCCTTTGTGAAACCATCCATGCCTCCTGTCCTTTTTGTTTTTTCCATCGTAATACCTGACTCATTGTAGCTAATAGACACCGTATGGCCATTGTTGGCATGTTTTGTTCCCCATTGGAATGTAAGTTATTGGAAGACAAGGGTATTTAATCTTTATTGCCACAGTGACTTATGGCTGGTCTTGAAAATTGTTTTGAATATTTATTTATGTATGAATGAATGAAAGACTGGATGATTGAATATGTTTTACTTACACTGGCATAAATGACTTTAAAAACATTTTTTTTAACTATAAACAAGAACTTGCAAACGTGCTAACTTTTTATTTAGCACTGATAATTTGGACTTAAGCTTTTAGGTATATCAATTTAATTCAGATCTAGCCATCAAAATCAGAAGTAAATCATACCTATTAAAAACGGAAGATTTGGGAAAAATCTAATAAACAGCCACCAACGATTCAGTAGTAATGATTTTTGCAGGCCCTCATTCTCCTTCTACTTCAAAGTGTTGTCTACTCCTTATACCACTGATCTAGTGTTCTGTTATCTCTCCTCTCAACTACTCCAGCAACTGCTGTTGGTAAATGGTCTTTAAACTGGAATATGTTTGGTCTTAGGAGTTACCTAAAGACTTTCGAAGTGGTCCTTCTTCAAGGATAGCTTTAGAGCAATCAGTTTTCAATTCCTCAACCGTCATTAGTTCCTTCTCCTCTGAGAGATCTGAGAATGTGCTGACAATGGGGAAGGCATGTTCTCCTTCTTGTTTCTTTCAGTATTCTTTGTTCTACTTCACAAAGGTGAAGGAAAACTGTCATTGCCCTGGGGTATAATAAAGAAAAGCTCTAGGGCACCAAACAAGGGGCCAATTCTAAGTATTAGCAGCCTCACTAAAAAGTAAATGATTACTGAATGTCTTTTTGCAAGTCAGGCTGTTTCTGATGGTTTACTTTAATCAAAATTGAAGGAGGTCCTAATTAGATTGTTAGCTCAAAGATCACCAAAAATAATTTTTAATGATGATCACTATGTGATTTTTTTACATATGTCTGAAGGATTTCAAAGCTGAGGGACAATGCTATTAAAAAACACATTTCCATTACAACGTATTTATGTGAACAGGTTTCCTATATCTGTAATACACAATATATGCATACATGTGTGTAAACAAATATACACAAAACAGTAAAGAATTTCTGCTAAAATCTGTCTCTTTCTAGCAATAAATCAATTCATTCATAATCGCATAAACAACAACAAAAAATCCACATGCATGGGTATCTCAATAAGAGAGGTAAGTAACTGAATTTTACTCTTTGTATTTAATAATTATTTATCAAATTGTAACAGTTGTGCTATTTTGATAAAAAATTTTTATTAATGCCAATGAATACTCAAGCTACAGGAAAAATTTAAACACTTAAAGCTTTCTGGCCACAGAAAATTTTAAGAAATAGTTTTAAATTTATGTGCATACGTTTTGTTGTAGAAAAGAAGGATAGGGTTTAAAATAAAAGACTTTCAAAACATAAAATTAGGAAAAAATTCTCTGGGGGAACAAGAGTGAAACATGAATTTAAGGAGATAAAGAAATAATATGAAATTTCCTTTACAGAAGTGTTTCTACATGTATTTTTGAAAAAATGTCTAAATTGGGCATAAAGTAGCTACAGTATTTAAATTCTTCGGAAGACAATGAAAAGAGTATCATAACCATTTTATTTTAAAATAGCAACTTCGCAATACTATTTAAATGGCATCCACTGCAAATTTTAGTTGTTAATTAAAAAGTTTGTGAGAGGTTATGTAGTTTTAGAATGAAAAATATTTGGAAAGCAGTACTCTAAAGTATATTAATGTACAGTATTATGTTATATTACTTTTTCTAAGCCTAAGAATTGCATTACTAATGCTGGGAAAGGAGAATAATTTCTTCTTGAATCCTTTGATACATAAGAATTCTATGTCCACAAGTAAAAGTTATGAAAAAACAACAACAACAACAAAAAAAAAACCTCAGGCTTCATTCCTCTCATACTCACTTATGTCTCTTGAATTCTGCAACCTCTCTTTCCTGACAGTTTTTCAAAACACTCTGTTGGTTAATGGGTCCATAGAGGACTGGAAAGTCCCATATTAAGTAATTTAATTGAAACAATAAGTCTGGTTCAGTTGGTGTTAAGTCTTACATACCCTGCTTTTTTCAAGTTAGCTCCTATTGACAACTGATGCTGAATTCAAACAAATTAGAGGGAAAATTCAGGGCTCTCAACCAAAGAAAACAAACATAATCAGAGACAACCAGGAGACTTAAAACATGCCAGTGGACATGGAGTTATGGAAAAAGTAAAAAAAAGTGTTGAAAACCTATTAAGAATGAAAACCAACACCAAAACACTTTCCATTTATGAGTCTATAATTGGCAACACTTTTATTAAAGCTGTAAACATTAATCAATTCATTTATCATTCATTCATTTTAGATGTTTCATGCACTTTGCTAGGTTTTGGGGATTTCAAGATGAAAAAGATACGGACATCACCCCAGGAATGAGACAAGTAAACAGACAATGACAATAAAACTGAAAATATGAGCTAGTTAATTGACTGAGTAATTCCTGAAGGAAACCATGTAATCCAAGGAGGAACTAAAGAGCAATGGGGACAGAAAAAAAGAAACATTTTAGATAGTTGGGCTTCAACATAATGAGGCTATTGAAAGGACTTGAGGATGTATTTGCTTTGGGCAACTGAGTGACAGAGGGTGGCATTCACCAAGACAGAGAATATTGGAGGAAGAGCTGGTTGATGGGAGCAGGGACATATCTCAAGTACAAGGGAGGACAGATGTCTGCTTTCAGAAGATGGGCCTCAGAAGGCAGATCTGAACCAGTGGTAGAGCTTTGTGGGGTAATAAGATCCTGTAGGGGTAGTTAAGAAGAGAAGGGAACCCAGGCGTGACCCCCTGGGGAATGGCAGCATTTCAAGGAGTGAGGAAAAGCAACCTGCAGAGGTGAGGAAGAGCAGGGCTGGCAAATGCCGTAAGAACTTGGAGAAGGTAAAGACTGAGATGTGTTCACTGGATTGATAGAGGTAACGTTGGCAGGAGAAGTTTCAGAGTAGTGGAGAGTGTGTGAGCAAGATTGATGTGGGGAGGAAGTGAAGATAATGCATGCTGAATCCTGTTTATTATGTTTTGAACCTTTGCTGATAAACTACTAAATTCATCTAGCTTTCCAAATATTTAAGGATCCATACTGAGTGCAGTAAACTGAATAATTGGAGAGGATAGAAAATTTTTTCTGAACTACAATAGCAGGAACCCAAACAATATCACCTTGTAAACTGAACAAAATAAGGCAAGTGTTAAGCTGGTACCTGGGCTTGACCTTCTCTATACTTTTTCTGAGACTTCCCTTGTTTTTCAAGTACCTCATTTACTAGACCTCTACTATGGAAAACTCCATGAGGTTGGAGACCTAATCTGTTTTGTCCACCACCATATCCCTGTAACTTAACAAAAATCCCAGCACATAGTAAATGAAAGTATTTATTGAAAACATGAATGAATACCAAATATTTTAGAGAAGTTGCACATTATATTTGCTGGTATTCAAATAGCCAGAATATAACTGATATCTGAGAAGGGGAAAGTCTATGAGGTTAGAAGAATCATTCCTTTGCCTTTTATTTGGGAAAAAAAGCAAATTTAAGGGTAGCATTCATGCAGCAAATATTTACTAAGTGCACATGTGCTCATGATATGTTTGGTGTCCATTCTGCTTTTTATAGTATGTATTCTGTTTAGAGTTTTCCTTGGATCAGCCTAATTATAAATAATGTAAATAAAAAGGACTTCTACTGAACTTTTGAAGTATTTGTAGAGAATGTTTCTTGTTTACATCAAACAGAACCAATTATACCTTAAGCCAAGCTTATCAAATATTTTCTAATATGTTGTTTCCAAGCATAAGTATTGGCAAATATTTCTGTGGAGCAAACTCTATTAACAATATCTGTTATTTTTATTCACAGGACTCTCTTTGAATACGTGATCCTCAAACTACTTTATGAATAAGGCACACCTGGGAACTTGTTAAAAATGCAAATTCCAAACCCCCACACTTCAGAAATTCTGGTTCTTAAGATCTGGGCTGGCACCTGAGAAATGGTATATTTAATAAACACCCCATACTCTGAAAAATCCAGCCCAAATTATTTGTGTAAAATATGATTATCTAGGCTCTGGTCCCCTGCCCAGGGCAAACGTCATTAATTATGTCCTCATTAAATAAGGACCAGAGACCAAGCCAGTGACATATAGCAATCAGGGTTAAAATAATTGAAATTTAGATCTAACATCTTTCTTTGAACAATTTGTCCATGTTTAGAGTAGAGGGCTTCTTTAATTATTTACGACAGGAAGACGTGAGGGAGATAATTTGCAAGTGATTTGGTCATGTGTTCCAGTTAGGATCTCTTTCTCCTCAGGACTGAGTGGAGCAGTACTTGCAGCTCCAGGGAAAGTGAAGTTGGGGGAGGCCCCTGCCCAGTGCCCAGGGGAGAGGGTTTTAAGGAGGGATGTGGTCCTCGGCAACTCCGACTTCGTGAAGGCTGACATCCACTTACATGCAGAGGCCTTCCTGGGAATCTGTTCATTTCATTCTCCTAACCTCCTTGCCCCTCTCTTTCTCCAGGAAGTTTGGGTCCCTTTTAGGCAATGCACGTTGAGAGGGAGGTTAAAAAGCTGAAGAGAATCCATAGACAGCTATCTATTACGGTGAAAGGGGCCGTACAAGGAGTTCTGGGTATTTAATCTGAGGCAAATTACACTTATTTTCTGGGGGTCCCAGTGATGATAGTGGTAGGGTGTCCAGGGAGCATGACCCCTGAGAGTTGACAAAATGAGGAGGATTGTCACACGGAAGTCACAATTAGGTGTCTCCTGGGCTACAGCAGAGCAGAGCCGGGGCCAGTGAGCAGATAGGGCAGGGAGAAGTATTCTAGCCCAGTATATTAAAAACAAAAACAAAAAAGATAGTCCTTTAAAAATTGAATGGATTGATTCATAACATATTAAGTTGTCTCTTAAGAAACATGTAAAATGGAGATTTTATGATTATTGTTCATGAATGTTTTAAAAGAGGCATCTGCATTGGTGGCAAATGGCACTAGATACAAATCAAATTAACTTGCTTTCCTTTTTAAACACTTAATCCGTTCTGTCTTTAAAATAACAATTTCATTTTGTTTATAAAATTTGTTATGCTGTTTATAGAAAATTTGAGAATTCAGAAAACATTAAAGAGAAATAAATATAATTTTTAAAGACTAATATTCTAGCACATACTGTGTGTTCAATTTACTGAATTATTTTTCTATTTAGGTTGTGTCCAATTCTCAATATCACAAGTAATATTCCTATGAACATCTGTGCTTGTTAATTTTGGATTATCACATTAAGGTAGATACCTATAGGTAACATTATTTTGTCACTGAGAGACTTTTGGATCCTCAGATGTTTTCGTTTTGAGTATTTCTTTAAGGAATCAAGTGTCTTTTGGTCCAGAAAAAGAATATTGACTAGTTTTCCACCTTCTCAGTACGCCCTTGTAAATCAATTTTAATTGTAATTTTTGTATGCTCTGGCAAATGATTTTTAAATATAGAATTTTTTTGAGGATGCATTTACTGTGTCAATACAGAGGAATAACAAGGGGCAAGGGTAAATTATTTGGGGGAAGTTCTTCTCAAAATAGAGAAGAATTTGCTGGTGAAGAAACTGGAAACAACGGCATAGAGCATCAGTATGAAAACTTGTAAAAGTGTGTTAAGTAAATATCTACTAATAAGGAAAAAATTGGGGTATCAAATTAACATATCCTGTATATTAACATAAAAGATAAAACATAAAAAGAAAAAATTACCTCTCTGGATTATTAATAATAGCCTATTAGAATAATTCAGTAAGTTATAACAAAATTTTTCATCTATTTTTCTTACGATTAGAAACCTGTCCCTCCTTTCATAATTAGTTACTTAATACTCATGATCAGTGTTTCTTAAAGTGTGGTTCCTGGAGCAGTACCATCAGCATCACCTGAGAACTTGTTAGAAATGCAAATTTCGGGTTCCACGTATGACTTACTGAATCAGAAACTCTGGGGAGGTGATGGGTTGTGGTGGGGTCCAGTAATCTATGTTTTAACAAGACTTCCAGATGATTTTTTTGGTGTACATGAGATTTCCATTATAT
The DNA here is from genome assembly GCF_015220235.1 of Choloepus didactylus. NCBI lineage: Eukaryota > Metazoa > Chordata > Mammalia > Pilosa > Megalonychidae > Choloepus > Choloepus didactylus. The sequence continues at coordinate 25,446,724 of NC_051308.1, forward strand.
AACTTCTACACAGAGAAATGTAATGATAAATTTTAATAATTGAATGTAATTACTCTGCTCAGTGATAACTGATAAGCTATTCCTTACTTCCCTCACACACTGAGTTTTTAAAAAAGCAATACCACATCTAAGATCCTGCTTGTTTTAATCACAGGATGTAAAGAAATGTCTTGAGAATCATTCCACATAAAGTTTTCATGTAAAATACTCAATTCACTTTGTTGACAGAATTTCTTATACATTTCTCATATTATTGTTTGAAAAGTTAGGGCCCTAATCAGATATTAGTTGAAGTTTAATATTCTCTATAATTCTAATTACTGGTTTTGAGCTCTTCAGTAAAGTACTCCACTTTAGCCTTTTCACCTGACATAATTTTTTGTCCTCAACAAATATTTATTGTGAACAAATATTTATAGTGATACAGCAGACATGGTCCTGGTTTCCTTAGAAGTTGTCTTCTAGTGAGGATACACAGATAAATTAATAAATGTTATAAAAACAGGATATTTTCAGATAATGAGAAGTGCTATGAAGAACCTAAACAAGATGATGAGATAGAGAGTGGCGTGGACTGGGGTGTCACTAGATTGAGTGGTTAGGGAGGGCCTCTCTAAAGAGGGTCACACAACCTGAGACCTAATAACAAGAAGAAGCAATACTCAGATTTCTGGAAAGAGGGAACAGCTAGCATGGGGATGAACTGGAATGGGAATAAGATTGTCCTGCTCTTTGAAGTGAAAGGCCAGTGTGGCTCGAGCATAGTGAGCTGGGAGTCAGTTTAAGAGATGGTGATGAGGTAGATGGGCCCAGATAATGTATGGCCTCAGAGACTATGATAAAAGTGTTTGGATTTTATTATACGTTTGGTGAGAAGCCAGGGCAGGGTTTAAAGTAGCAGAGTGACATGATCCAATTTTATTTCTTGAAAACTTAGAACTCTTACTGCTCCTTGGAGAAAGGAAAGTAGATTGGTGAGAATGGAAGTGGGATACCATGTAGGAGGCTATTTGAATGATCTAGATGCAAAATAATGGTGGTTTGGACTAGGGTGGTAGTAGTGGAAAAGGACGGAAAATGGATATGTTTCAAAGAATCAGCAGGACATTTCATTAGATGTGGAAGTGAAGCAAAGTTTTTGAAATAAGAAAGATTCAAGGGAAAGCAGGTTTGGGGCAGAAAACAAGGATTCAATTTTGGATATGCTTAGTTTGAGATTTCCGTTAGTTGTCTGTTAGATATCCAAGGTCAGTCAAGTTGTCTAACATGAGAGATGAAAAGTGAAAGTGAAATGTATATATTGGGGTAGAGGTGGTGTGTAAAGCTAGGGACATGGATGAGTTTACTTGGGAAATATGACTAGAAAAGAGCAGAGCTAGGACATAAAATGGGGGACATCCAGACTTTAAAAGTCATTCAGTAAAGCGGGAACCAGCAAAAGAGAGAAGGAAAGCCAAAGGTGAATAATGTAAATGAGAAGTGACTGGAGTCACTGTTGACTTTAATGAGAACAATTCCAGGGGAGATTTTTACAAAGAAAGTCATGTCAAATACAGATGGAGAGAGACTGAGAGGTGAGGGAGTAGAAACAGCAACCATGGGCAGTGTTTTTTGGAAATTTTGTTGTAAATGGTAACATAGGATAAGATGGTAGCTGGAATGTGTGTGTGTAGGTAGGAGGGTTGATTGTGAGGTTAAAGATGGTACATGGATAATTTTGATGCAAGTGATATGCAATTATGCCCTTAGACTTGTTCAATGAAACAAGAATGAATGATTATAATGAATCTGATAAATCCTCAGCTGTGATATGCTCTTACAAGTCCCATCAATTGAATACTAACTGTTCCTCCACTTATACTTTTGAATATTTATTAAATGCTTTAGACCTGTTAGTCCAACTTCTTTTTTGCCTCACTTTACCTCCCCATAATTTAAAATATTAATCTGTTAGTTTCCTCTCTTTAATGAGATGGAAATATGTTACAATTAGATAGTATCTCAAAAGTACTTTCAGTCCTTTGGAGGTACTCTGTATCACCAAGGTTTTTTATTATTTTTCCTCGTTTACTCATTTCCTTTCTCTCTCTGGGAGGGCACTTTTGAGATTCTGTGAGGTTGGAATTTATGAGATAAACAACACAAATACTTAACAGCACAAGTACAAGCACTTAAAGAAAAAGGGATAGGGGTCATTGCAATATACTGTATATCTTGGTACTAGTAATTTGGTTTTGTGGGTTTTCTTTCCTGAGGCTGTGCTCCAGAAAGGGCAATAAAGGGTAAAACTCATTAGTGCATCATTATCTTTTGTCTGAAGGAAACAATGTGTGGTTTCTCAGCAGCCCACTTGGTGTTTGCGTTGGTTTTGGATGTATTTCAAACCAATTATGTTGTTTGAAACAACTCCCCCTCTTAAACATGAAAACGACCACCACCAAACCACTGAGTTGATGTTAAATTACTAAGTGAGGACTTCTCTGGCTCCTAAAGGTTTCTGGATCTCAGTCACTGAAATCATGGATCTTTCTTCTAAGGAGAAAAGATCTAAGGCTTTACGGTAGACCCCCCATGCAGTTTCCCCTGCCTTGCCCTGTTCCCCCTCCCCACGCCACCCTCCATCAGTGTGCTCCATGGACTTCTGAGAAGTTTGCTTTGGAATCAAGGTCATTGAGTTCTCTCCAACCCTGACTCTTAATAGCAATTCTTTAGAAACTGCAAAGTATTCCCTGCTCAAGTCGGAAAATTCACAATTATCAGCAGATATACAATCAACTAATATATATGATAATGAAGACCCAGTCTGTTTTCTTTTCTCTTTATCACAATGAGACAGTAAAGGGATATTGGTGATTTTACTGGTGTTCTTTTGTTTCCTAAGCTTACTTGCTTTCTTTGGGGATTTCATCACACTTTTTTTTTTTTTTTGGAACAGTGATATCAGAGAAGCTTCTATGAGGAAACCTTATAAACAAATTTAGTGTCATCTGGAAGGGAAATGCCTTTCATTGGGACTTCCAGTAAGTATAGTACTGTATAATGTGCCTCTCCAAAAGAATATTATATAATTGCCTTTTCTCCCATTGTAATCTCTTGTCTAGATTTAAATAACAACAACAAAAATGATAGCCTATCATGTGGTTTATATTATTTCCTAAAAATGAGAAAGAGTCAGGGTTTTTCTGTCAGATACTTAGTAAATATAGGTGCAAGAAGAGTCGTCATATAGCAATTGAGCCTCAATTCTGTGCTTGAATTGTGGGGTTTTATTTTTGTTATTACTACTGTCAAATGCCCACTATGATCCAATAATGTAATAAATATTAGAAGACGGGTGTTTAAACAGAGCAATTATGAGCATGGACTCTGAAGCTGGATGGCCTGGGGCTCTAACCCCAGCATCAAAACTTCCTACTAGTGAAACTTTAGCAAGTTTTTAAATCTCTCTGTGCTATTGTTTCCTCATCTATAAGCTAGGGAAGATAATAATACCTGCTCATAATGTTATGGTGAGGATTAAGTTATTGGACACACAATAAATATTTGTCAAGTGAACAAATTTCTTTTTGTCAGATAAGAAAAAACTGAACTTCCATTATTATCAAGAGACAGTATTCAAACTTAGTCTCACTGACAAAAAGTTCCTTGCTTTTTCCATCTATGTTGCAATGACTCCTAAATAAAAATTATTTTTACTTTTTATACTTTAAGAATGTGCCTTTCCAATTACTTCATTTTAAGTATCAAAAAATAACTGTAAAATAATATTTATAAATGGAAACAACCCATTGTTGACTGGTTAAATAAACTATGCTGTGCCCATACAATGGAATGCTATGCATACAAGAAACTAATGAAATGAAATTGTATCTAGATATGGGAATACACTTGTGACATATTTTGAAGAAAAACAGTACATAAATAAATAATAAATTTAATATCCTATTTGGGAAAAATGTGTACGTGAAGGCCAGAAACTATTTCTAAAGCACCTTTGTTCTCTCATTGATTTGTTTCTGCAACTGAAATTTGAAGTCTGAAAAGTACGCAAACCTTGTCTACATCTTCTTTCCTTCTTTTATCTTGCTCCAAGGTGTTAATAAGTAGTAAAAAGAGTCAGAAGCTAGGCTTCATAACACCACACACTTATTCAGCATATTTAAATTAAAATGTGCCCTCCTCCCCCAAAAATTTGTCTTAGAGATCAGAAAAATGGGCACTTGGAGACTTCTGAATTGTAACTCCTTTCCCCGCTAAAAATTCCATAATTTTCATAAATTCCCCTGAATTAGTTTGGAGATACCGCTCTTCATTCTCCTATCCATCCATCATATTCTAAAACTTGATACCCAACTCCTATTTTTACAATTTTAGAAAAAGCAATCCACAAGTTAACGATGAAAAATTTCTCTAAATTCTTCAAAACATACAGGGCTCATCATAATCCTCACAACAACACATGCACAAGAGGAGAAAGACTGACTGGTGACTTTAATGCACAGGATTATACTTTTTGAATCCCAGGATTGAAAACCGATACAACACAGGCAACCAGAGCAGACTTCATGGGCTGTGATGTGTGCCGTCTGACCAGGCAGGGCCCCTCACTTGGTTTAATTGCTCTGCTGCTGCCATTTTAAAATTCTTAATACCTTTTAAACCAGAAGCCCCAGATTTCCATTTTTCACTGGGTCCCACAAATTTTGCAGCTGGTCCTGCATTCAATCTTATTTATTTGGCAGCTTTATCTCACAATTGCTAAAAGAACCAGTCTTCTTGGCCCTGTGGATGGAAATGATAGCAGTGATGCTATGATAAACCATAGTGTGGATGCTTTCTCCTTATTTGGCTCAAGAGACAATACAATATGATATTTTAAGAAAATGAACATTAACATCTTTTTAAACCCATTAATCAAGCCCAATTTACTTGAGTTTACTATATGCTTTGACAGAGTGGTTCTCCAATTTTTTACATGTCATGGCACACACACACATACAAATTGTATAGCCCCTTGGAGTAATTTTGTGAGCCTGCTGAAACACAGAGGCAAAGAATTCAGGGGCTTGGCTGCTCCAGGTACTTCCTGACCAGCCAGCATTGCTGAGCGGATTATTTCAGCAAGTTGTAATCCACTAGAGCCCTTCTTCTTCAAGGAATTTGGGAAAAATTCTTTGACTTCTAAAAAATTATGATTTATTAAAAGTAAAAAAAAAATTATGAACACAGCATTATAAATAGGAATCTACATGGTGCCAGAACAAAGTGAGTCATAATACATGAACCCACTACGTAATTCTGAATACAATATAATAACATGATTAGCCATTTCTCCAGCATCCAGAAGCCCAAATCTTATTTAGTATCAATCAAAGGTACTTTGGAGATGCCAAGATAGTGAAGGTAGTACCTTTTGAAGCAGCAAGATTCATCACCAATATTATTTCTATTCATTTTCACAGAAATGGCAAAAGTGCATAATTCCTAGAAATCATGTCTGTTTAATTCCTATCATGTAGGCAAAAGAGATGATTTCCACATATGTAAATTTATCAACTTCCCCAATTAATTCAGGCTATAATTGACCTGCTTGAGCTCTTCAAAGGAATATATGTTCTTAGAAAGGCAAGAGAGATGCTGATGTAGAAGCCAAAATTGCAGTTTTGAAATATAGTTATCTATCAAATTCTTGCATCAGTTGGAAAGGCTAATTGAGTCATTTCTAAAAAGGAAAGTCAGTGACTTTTCTTGCTAAATGTAATGCTTTTTTTTTTTAAAGGATGAGCAAAGTGATGACCAGAAAACATACCCTGACTTTATATTAAGTGGAAAGAAATGTTCTCTCTCTTACATTTTAGCTATTAATTCTTACCAACTAAAGCTATTAATTCTTATCAACACGGTCCCAAGGTCATTGTTGACCATAGAAGCCAAAGTTTCTGGATTTGCTATCCAGATGGATGCTTAAGTATAGGTAACTCCATTTAAAAATTATTATTATTTTTTGTTTAGAGAATATATTCCATTCAGAAATGTCCACATCACAAAAAGAAATACCCTTCCCAGGGCTACAAATTTCACTCTGATTCTATCCCAAAATATATGCTTTTGGTGAAAAGAGGGTTTGGGTAAAAAACTGTGTGCATGGCTTGGCACAACAGCACACCACTAATTGGGAAACAAAAACCCTCAAAGTACATATTGTCTGATCAATTTATTTCTTGACAGAATGACAGTTTATTCAAAAGACCAGTGTTCTTGTGGGTTTTCAGAGTGCATCAAATTTCATTGTTGATAGGGGTGGTATGCTGTTTTTTCAGGTTTCCTGAGTTTGGGAGAGGAACAAAACTGCTTGTTAGCTTCATGAGATGATAGTCTCACTGGAAACCAAATTTTAGGAATTGATTCACTTTAAATGTATTAGGTTAAAAGCTCATAACTACATGAAGGAATCTTACAATGGATTCTTTTAAGAAGCAGATATTTTTGGAAGATGAAGAATCATTAAATTCTTCTAAATATGCATTTCACATATAAAATTAATTTAAGGAAAAACAAGGGTTAGTGAAATGTATGGGGCCATTTGCTCACACACTGAATAGTCTTAGGTTGCAATGTAATTGTAGTTGGTGTTTTTCTCTCTCATCGCCCGTAAAAATGGCTCCTTGCTGGTGTCACTGTGTGGATTGATTCTGCTTCTCACAAACAGTCTCTAATGTCTTCATTTTTTCTTTTCCTTTATTTTCTCTCTTTGTCATCTTTTTTTCCTCATGTTTCTTATCTTTCCTGGTAATGAGATTTAGCTTTTATGACCATTCTCTTGAAAAATAACATTCCCATATTCTCATTGATATACCAGTCATATTAAATTACCTATATTTATTTTTGGACTCTTGGTGAATTAAGCAGGATGTTAACATATATGATATTCACATAGCATTTATTTTTTAAAAATCTGAAACAGTATTTGGACTGATAACCATTAAGTATTCTTCATTCTTCCCTCTTTGAAAATCTCAGTTTCCTTAAATTAATCTTTATTGTTTGTCTAGTATTTACTGGGAACAGAAAGACACAGTTCTTGATTTCAATGACATAATGTCTTAACTCCATTTTTCACCAAAGAAATTTAAAGAAGAATGAAAAGCGACTTAACAGTGGTGTACGAAAAGATCATCAACCCCTAGTGAGAAGTTGCTCAAGACTTACAAGCATCAGGAAACTTTTTTGCCTAAGTGAGTATCCGAGTTCATGGTTCTCTCCTTTTTGGCAACTCATCACCATTTTTAAATGTTCTTAATGCTCAATTATCCTAATTTCTTTTAAAATCTTTAAGCCTAAAAGTCTTGTCTTAGAGTTGGGACACTTGGTGCAGTAACCGCTCTCCTTCGAATGCAGGAATCCTGGCTACCATCATCTTAGGTCATTCCCATTTGGGTTAGGGCCTTTGTATCAAGGAATTCATGTCACTGTTGAGAGTTCCTATTCTTAGAAGGCTGTTCACGGTGGGGTGCTGTGACAAACTCGGCCACGTGTTGGTCCTTGTTCTACTTAAAGAACCATTTAGAGTAACAGCTCTTCAAACTTTTAGGTACAAGTACAGTATCTTGCCACTTCTCCCCCACTTTCCATCTTTTTTACTTGAAACCAAATTTTCCAAGTTCCTACCTCATCATCTATCTGACATATTTCCAGACTTCTCACCATCTTCACCAGCATGATTGCCCTTCTATAGGCACTTTCAATAATTTCTAATTTTCCTGGCACTCCAGCCTTTAGCATTGTCCACCATGGTGCAGATTACAGTGGGACAGATACTTGCCTTGACCTCAACAGTCTGATTTCACAAAACTGTTACAGCCAAATGAGAATCCAGGACACTGTGGAGTACAGACTGGGCTTGCAGATAGGCTGATTTGGGGACCAGATATAAAGCAGATTTTCATAAGAGTGTTTCCTTCCCATTCAAATAATAATTTCACTGAGCATAGGAATTCTATTTTTTGTATTTGTTTCTCCAAAGTTCATTGTATAATATTCTATACTAGTAGGCTACAGAAAGCTTCCTTCCCCACCCCACCCCCCAATTTTAGCTTAGCACCAACAATCTGGTTCAATATCCATCTTTTGAATTTTTCAGAAAGCAGAAAACTTAGAATAAAGTATCAAGATAAACTCTTAATACAACTGTGATTTAGATAAAGTTCGCCTTGGACCCCATTCCATTTTCCAGACCTGTGCTATCTTCTATTCTTCTGTTTCCTTTGCTCTAAGTTATGAAGGATACATATTTTCCTATTTCTCTCTTGTAAGTGATGGAAGTGGCTGTAAATGTAATACAAGAAGCTATTAGTATGCTCTTTCTTGTGGTTTCTTACTTATATTTAAAAAAAAAAAAAAAACAGGAAAAGGCAGTAAGTAGCCCAAAGGAAGCAGAAATGGTCTAATGCCCAGTATCAGTGACAGCTGTTAGAATATTATCTTTTCATGATGGATGAATTTGCTGGAGTCTCTCCTATTGTGTGTTTTTTTTTTTTTTTTTTAAGCCCACTCTGTCTACCTGTATGGACACCAATATTTAATACACAGCAGTGCTACACATGTGATATGTGTTTTCTAAATATAACTTTAAACCTAAAACATTAATTGAAATGTCACATAGAAACCTGAAATGGGGAGGGAGAGCTTGAGAAAAGGTTCAGACTGAAATAAAAGAGTAAATATAGAGAATAGACTCTTGAAATACCTTTGCAAGGAAAATGACAGACACTCCCCTGGGTAGAGGCCTGCCTGACTTCTAGCATGTGTAGGGCTCTGTGTGTGCTGACCTTGGTACAGTAGTTTTGGAACAGTGGTAATTAAGAGATAGGTAGAGATTTAAGTGGTAAACATAATTTTACCCCCCTTTCCCCAACATCTAGTAGCAAAACAGAGCAGGTACCACCAAGAATCAATTTTAAAAAATCACAGTAGATTTGTGAAATGATTCCAGAAAAGACTTTAGAGGTCTTCAGAAAAAGTCATTGTAGTTAGGGAATATAATCAGAAGGCACCTCTGTGTTATCAGTTACCTTTGGTAGAAATGTGTGTCCTTGACCCTGAGAAAACAGTGACTTAAACATTTGTAACTTCTAGTAATTTAGGTTACAGTTTTCTCAAGTGTTTGCTAAGTTCAAAGCCTGTTTGGTCAGATACAAGACATTGCAATTTCATTCTCCTATTCTAGTTCATTGTTTGAAGTACCTTTCCAGTAGAGAACACTTCATCTAGGTTGAAACAATGAATGTATATGTCCTTGAACTTTTCAAAATAACAAGGGGCCACAAAGAAAGAGAGTAGAACGAGACAAAGAAGTTAAAGACCTTTCTTCTCAGCTCCTGGTGGCTTAGAGTTATGTATCCCAAAAACTGTGTTCTTAACCTTAATCTATTTCTGCGGGTGTGTACCCATCCTAAATAGGACTTTTTGAAGATGCTATTTTCAGTTAAGTGTGGCCAACTGAATCAGCATGTGTCTTAATCCTTTTACTGGAAGCATTATAGAAAAGGTCACAGGGAAAAAGCTACAGAGAAAGAAGCTGGAAGTCAACAAACTTGGAAGGGAAAGGAGAAGATGCCACCATGTGCATCGCCATGTGAGAGGAAAGCCAAGGAGACGAGGAATGCTGGCAGCTGGCAGCGGGCCCCAGAATGCCACAGCCTTCAGGGGGAAAGTATCGCTTTGCTGATGCCTGGATTTTGGACTTCTCCTAACCTCAAAACCATGAGCCAATAAATTCCTGTTTTTTAGCCAAGCCACTGTAGGGTATTTGTTTTAGCAGCTAGGAAACTAAAACACACCCTAACAATATTTTTAAAAGATCTACCATGCCTTTTTTTTTTTAAGAAAATAATGCTATTTATTTATTTTTTAAATAAGTAATGCCGTATATACAGGTACATAACTCAACAGTTATAAAAAGGAATACAGTGAAAAGTTTCTACCCCTCCATGTCCCTTTGCCCAATGGGCAGTTAATATAATCAGTTTCTGATCATCATTCTAAAGCAAGGTTTTTCAACCACAGCATTACTGACATTTTGGGCCAAATAATTCTTTGTTGTAGGGGACTGTCCTGGGCATTTAGGATGTTTAGCAGCATCCCTGACATCTACCCACTAGATGCCAGTAGCAACCCCTTGCCCCTGAGTTGTGACAATGGGAAGTGTCTCTAGACATTGCCTAAAATCCCCTCAGGGGGCATTTAACAATATACCTAAAGATAGCCACATAAGAGTACATAGAAAGATTTTTCATTATTTTGGAGAGCCACATAATAATTTTTTTTTCTGAATTATTTGCAATTACATGCAGGGTTACACTGACAAATCTTACATATGGGTCATTTCAATATATGTAATTTCATCTGTAAGATAAATTCCTAGAGTAGAACTGCTGGGTCAAAGGCTAAGTGTGTTTGCAGTTTTGATAAGTATTTCCTAATGACTCTCTTTAGAGGCTGCACCAATTTATATTCTCAATAACAATACATTCTTGCCAAAATAGGGTGTTCAGATTTTTGCCAGTCTCACTGAAAAATTGTGTTTGGTGTTGCTTTAATTTTCATTTACACATTAAGAGAGATGTTAAGTTACTTTTCATGTGTTTAAAATCTATTTCTCTTCTATGAAATACCTGTTCATTTCCTTTATTCATTTTTATTGATTCTTAGAACCTCTTTACATATTATACTCTTTGTCTACAATATATGCTACATTTTTTTTTTAGCCGGTTGATTGTTTGTCTTTTGATTTGCTTGTGGAACAGAATCAGGAGCTCAGAGAAACAGACCTAATTATATATGGGAATTTAGGAAGTGAGTATAACAGTCATTTTGAATAAATGAGTAATTAAGATTATACAATAAATGTTTTGGGTACAACTGAAAAGTCATCTGTAAAATACAGAGACAGAATCCATGACTCAGATTACAATAGTAGAAACTCCCCATGAATTTAAGATTTAACTGAAAGAGAAAACTATTAGTGGAAGACATGACATGTTTTTTTTTTTTTTTCATGACACAAAACAACAAAGTCATAATGGATTGAAATGTATTTACTTTTTGATGACCTTTCTTTTGCACCTTTTTGCCTCCCGTGATTTTCTGAACTAGTCCCAAGAGCTAAAAGACATATCAGCAAGGCCTCAGTGCCATTAGCACAAGCCCAAAGTGACCTGATGATTATTATTTTGAAGCAATGTGAGTTGGCTCTTCTAGGAGCAGCCCAGCATTGTATAGAGCCATGGGCTTTGGAGGCAGGAAGCCTGCTTGTCTCCTGGCATCACAGCTGTTAAGCCACTCTATGACCTTAGGCAATTCACTTAACTACTCTTCATTTAACTACACTGAGTCTTAGTTTGCTCAGGAATGTCAGCTAAATTAGACACGAGAAAGCATGTCAAGCACCAAGCATTGGTTGGCTCCAAGTCCTGGGACCTCCCTACTCTCCCTTCCCCCTTTAACCTCAGATTCTATACATAGCTTTGGTCTATATCTCACTTCTCAGTGCTCATTTCCAATCATGTTCTTATTGGGCAGGAACTGTCATGATTTCTAAACTCATGCTGCTTAATTGTACCCTGGTGCCAAGTCTCTACTTACGGACCGTGCTGCCTGTAGCCTCTGCTGCCTGTCTTCTCTCTGGAGTCCCTTTTTTGGGGATATGAGCAACAGGCCCCAGTGTGGTTCTGAGTTCTCTCCATGGCAATGAAGGACTTCTCTTGAATGAGGGGCCACAGGGAGGGATCTCCCTCTGAAGTCTGTGATCCTCCTGTACTAATTTTCTATTTTTCCATAACAAGCTACCAGAAACTTAGTGTCTTAAAGCAACTTAGTGTCTTAAAGCAACTTTAATTTCTTACAGTTTTGTCTGCTGGGATGCATTCCTTCTGGAGGCTCAAGGGAAGAATCCATTTCCTTGCTGTGTTCAGCTTCTGGAGGATGAACAGCTCTTGGCTTGTGGCCGTCTTCCTCCATTGTCAAAGCCAGCCAAGTTGCCTCTCTCTGGCCTTTCTTCCATAGTCATATCACCCTCTGACCACACCTGGGAAGGTTCTCCACTTTTAAGTACCTGTGTGTTTCCATTGGGCCCAGATAATCCAGATAATCCAGGGAGATTTCTCTACCACAAAGCCCTTAAACTTTAATCACATCTTGTATTAGTTAGGGTTCTCCTTGGAAACAGAATCAATGAGAGATGTCTCTGATTATCAAATTGTAAAAGTGACTCGCGCAACTGCGGGAGCGCATGAGTCCAAATTCTGCAGAGCCGTCAACAAGCTGTCAACTCCAAGGAAGACGTCCGACGAACTCCTAGGGAAACGAACTGACAACTTTGACGAACTCCTCAGGAAACGAACCGGCAACTTCGAACAGCTCCCCAGGAAATGCTTCACTGAGCAGCCAAAGAAGAAGTGAAGGTTCTCTAACCGTCCAGCTTATAAGCCTCCAACTGATCACCCGGACCAAATCCAGCCAATTGCATTCTCTCACTGTGGAAGCATGCCCCTTGATGAGTCATCAGTCAGCTGCAGTCAATTGACTGATGATCCGACAAACTAGCCCGTTGGTTTATTAACCAGCCTCAAATATCCTCAGAGCAACCATCAGACCAGTGCCTGCTTGACCAGACAGCTAGGCCACCTAGCCAAGTTGACACATGAACCCAACCATCACAGTCCACCCCTTGTCAACTTGGCAGTTGTACACATCACCTAAAACCACACCCTCAAAATGAACGCCACAGCCCATGCCATATGATAAGGGGATAAGACAGAGAAGAAAGCAAAAATATTTTATTTACAGACAAATACAAACATAATCATAACAAAACGAGGAGGAAATATTCATGTCATCATAGTCCTCGTTTCTGTAACTGGTCACGTGGCCATAGTTCATATTTATCACGACCTTCTTCCACTACCCATTCCATGTTCCCTTTACCCTCAGCAAGCACTTCAGCTGGCCGTGGTTCTTTGCCTGGTGGGGTGACCCAAACCTTCATTCCTGAAGTTTCTTTGCCATTGGTATTCCTGCCTGGATTGGGTTGTTGCAGTTTTCCATTGACTTGAATCACGGGGCATGGTAGTACTAAGAGACACCCTAGGGGATCTCCTGTATTCCAGGAAAACTCTTCTTTACTTCCATTGTGTAGTTGCAGTGCTATTTCCCCTTGATAGTCAGGATCAATCACCCCAGCCAGTACAGTAATCCCCTTACTTGCCTGTTGATTCAGAGGCATAAGAAGCCCAAAGTGGCCAGGTGGCAGTCTTAACTTCCAGTTCAATGGGATTATTGTTGTGTTTCCTGGTGGAAGCACTCCTCCTTTTGGAACCAAGACTTGTAGACCAGCAGCGCTCAAACTTTCAGGGACAGGAAGCAAAAATTTCCCTAGTGGATCACTAGGAGTGATAGTGAGTGGTGCTACTCCTGTTTCCACCCCTTGATTCCTGGACCCATGAATCCTGGCTATGGGAGAAACAGCACCATAGAGTGGACGCTGATTCAGAGCATCCTGGAGAACACTGCCCCAGCCCTGCAAGGTATTGCCACCTAGTTGGTGCCATAATTGAGTCTTCAATAGGCCATTCCACCGTTCTATCAACCTAGCTGCTTCTGGATGATGGGGAACATGGTAAGACCACAGAATTCCATGAGCATGTGCCCATCCCCTCACTTCATTTGCTGTGAAGTGGGTTCCTTGGTCCGAAGCAATGCTGTGTGGAATACCATGATGGTGGATGAGGCATTCTGTAAGTCCATGGATCGTAGTTTTGGCAGAAGCATGTCATGGAGGGAAGGCAAACCCATATCCAGAGTATGTGTCTATTCCAGTAAGAACAAATCGCTGCCCTTTCCATGATGGAAGTGGTCCGATGTAATCAACCTGCCACCAGGTAGCAGACTGATCTCCCCAAGGAATGGTGCCATATTGGGGACTGAGTGTGGGTCTCTGCTGCTGGCAAGTTGGACACTCAGCAGTGGCTGTGGCCAGGTCAGCCTTGGTGAGTGGAAGTCCATGTTGCTGAGCCCATGCATAACCTCCATCCCTACCACCATGACCACTTTGTTCATGAGCCCATTGGGCAATGACAGGAGTTGCTGGGGAAAGAGGCTGATTGGTATCCACCAAATAGGTCATTTTATCCACTTGGTTATTAAAACCTTCTTCTGCGGAAGTCACCCTCTGGTGAGCATTCACATGGGACACAAATACCTTCATGTTGTTTGCCCACTCAGAAAGGTCTATCCACATACCCCTTCCCCAGACTTCTTTGTCACCAATCTTCCAATCATGTTCCTTCCAAGTCCCTGACCATCCAGCCAAACCATTAGCAACAGCCCAGGAATCAGTATACAGACGCACCTCTGGCCAGTTCTCCTTCCAAGCAAAGTGAACAACCAGGTGCACTGCTCGAAGTTCTGCCCACTGGGAGGATTTCCCCTCACCACTGTCCTTCAGGGATACCCCAGAAAGGGGCTGCAGTGCTGCAGCTGTCCACTTTTGGGTGGTGCCTGCATATCGTGCAGAACCATCTGTAAACCAGGCCCAAGTCTTCTCTTCCTCAGTCAACTGACTGTAAGGAACTCCCCAAGATGCCATAGCTGTGGGCTGGGAAAGAGAAGGTAAGGTGGAAGGAGTGGGGGCCATGGGCATTTGGGCCACTTCCTCATGTAACTTACTTGTACATTCAGGACCTGCTCGAGCTCTATCTCGTATATACCATTTCCATTTTATGATGGAGTGCTGCTGTGCACGCCCAACTTTACGGCTTGGTGGGTCAGATAACACCCAGCTCATGATAGGTAACTCAGGTCTCATGGTAACTTGGTGGCCCATGGTTAAGCGTTCTGTCTCTACTAAGGCCCAGTAGCAGGCCAACAGTTTTTTCTCAAATGGAGAGTAGTTATCTGCAGAGGATGGTGAAGCTTTACTCCAAAATCCTAAGGGCCTGCGTTGTGATTCTCCTATAGAAGCCTGTCAAAGGCTCCAAACAGCATCTCTATTTGTCACTGACACTTCCAGCACCATTGGGTCAGCTGGATCATATGGTCCAAGCGGCAGAGCAGCTTGCACAGCAGCCTGGACCTGTCGCAGAGCCTCATCTTGCTCCGGTCCCCACTCAAAACTAGAAGCTTTTCTAGTCACTCGGTAAATGGGCCGGAGTAGCACACCTAAATGAGGAATATGTTGTCTCCAAAACCCAAAGAGGCCAACTAAGCATTGTGCCTCTTTTTTGGTTGTAGGAGGGGCCAGATGCAGCAGCTTATCCTTCACCTTAGAAGGAATATCTCGACAGGCCCCACACCACTGGACACCTAGAAATTTTACTGAGGTGGAAGGCCCCTGCATTTTTGTTGGATTTATCTCCCATCCTCTGCCACGCAAATACCTTACCAACAAATCTAGAGTAGTTGCTACTTCTTGCTCACTAGGTCCAATCAATATATCATCAATATAATGGACCAGTGTGATGTCTTGTGGGAGGGAGAAATGATCAAGATCCCTGTGGACAATATTATGACATAGGGCTGGAGAGTTGATATAACCCTGAGGTAGCACAGTGAATGTAAACTGCTGGCCTTGCCAGCTGAATGCAAACTGTTTCTGGTGGTCCTTGTTGACAGCAATAGAGAAAAAAGCATTTGCCAGATCAATAGCTGCATACCAGGTACCAGGGGATGTGTTGATTTGCTCAAGCAATGATACCACATCTGGGACAGCAGCTGCAATTGGAGTCACCACCTGGTTAAGCTTACGATAATCCACGGTCATCCTCCAAGACCCATCTGTTTTCTGCACAGGCCAAATAGGAGAGTTGAATGGGGATGTGGTGGGAATCACCACCCCTGCATCCTTCAAGTCCTTAAGAGTGGCATTAATCTCTGCAATCCCTCCAGGAATCCGGTATTGCTTCTGGTTCACTACTTTGCTAGGCAGGGGCAGTTCTAGTGGCTTCCACTTGGCCTTTCCCACCATAATAGCCCTCACTCCAGGAGTCAGGGAACCAATGTGAGGATTCTGCCAGTTGCTGAGTATGTCTATTCCAATTATGCATTCTGGCATTGGGGAAATAAACACAGAATGGGTCCGGGGACCCACTGGACCCACTGTGAGACGGACCTGGGCTAAAACTCCATCAATCATCTGACCGCCGTAAGCCCCAACTCTGACTGGTGGACCAGAGTGACGTTTTGGGTCTCCGGGAATTAATGTCACTTCTGACCCAGTGTCTAATAATCCACGAAATATCTGATCATTTCCTTTTCCCCGATGCACAGTCACCCTGGTAAAAGGCCGTAGGTCCCCCTGGGGAAGGCTGGGAGGAAGATTAACAGTATAAATTTTTTGGCAGTGTGACAGGGTCCTTCTCCAAAGGTACCCGGCCTTCCCTTCATTCAAGGGGCTCTGGATCTGTAAACTGTCTCAAGTCTGGGAATTGATTAAGGGGCCGTGACTCTCTGTTTTTGTAATTCAAGGGAGACTTTTGTTCACTTGGCCTATAATTTTTCTGCTTATATAATTCAAACAAGAATTTAGTCGATTGCCCATCTATTTTACTACTTGGTACGCCATGATCCACTAGCCAACGCCATAAGTCTCTGCGAGTCATATTATTTTGATTGCTGCTTTGAGCCTGTTTTCCATTATGGTAGCCATGCCCACCTTGTCTGTGGTGATTAACTGCAGCCACTTGGCTTCTGCTGACTCGGGACCCGATTATCCCCATTGTGTTTAAGGATTCCAGTTCAGTGACAGCAGTTCCTACAGTAATATCTGACCTACAGAGAAGGGCGACTATAGAGCTCTTCAGGGATGATGCAGCTAGTTTCACAAATTTATTCCTTACAGTCCTGGTAAAAGGTGTGTCCTCTGGACATTCCAGGGCTGTGTGAGCAGGTTTTCCATGATAAATCCACTCTAACATTCCAATCTCTCTAAGCCTTTGAATCCCCTCCTCCACATTATACCAGGGCAGTTCTGGCATTTCAAGCTCTGGTAATGCCGGCCACCTTTTGATCCATGTTTCAGCCAGCCACCCAAACAAACTGTTAACACCCTTTCTAACCCCTCAAGCTACAACACTGAATGCAGAATCTCTGCTTAGTGGGCCCATATCAGTAAATTCAGCCTGATCCAACCTTATATTCCTTCCACCATTATCCCACACTCTCAATATCCATTCCCACACATATTCCCCTGGTTTCTGTCTGTATAAGTTGGAAAACTCATACAGTTCTTTTGGAGTATAGTGTACTTCCTCATGGGTCACACTTTGTACCTCACCCTTTGGGGCTTGTTGGGACTTGAGTCTAGTTATAGGTCTTGAAGCAAAAACTGATGGTGGGGGTGGGTCATGAAAAGAGTTAGAATTATCTCTCAAGCCATTCACCTCAGGGCACTCTGTTGTATTTTCATCTCTTAAAACAGAATTAATCTCTCCAGACAAAAGAGTGAGGGCTGCTTCCTCAGGGGAGGTGATTACAAGATTAGCAGGCATTGAAGGGTTAATCTCCTTAGGTGGGGGTTGGGTGGCAGGCTCCTTAGGGCAGACTGGAGGCAGAGAAGCTGTTTCCCCAGGACAGCCCTCTACATGTAAATCTAACAATGACCCAGCAGAATCCAGGGTTCCAATGTCCTCAATGTCATTATTATCAACCCATATGTCCCCATCCCAAGTTTCCGGATCCCATTCTTTTCCAATCAATGCCTTTACTTTAACAGCAGACACCCTGAGAGGTTGAGATTTTAGTTTACTCTGTAAATGTGCTACTCGCACAATAAGAGACTGCGTCTGATTTTCAGAAACCTCCAGTCTGCGGGCACAGGAAGTAAGATTTTCTTTCAGGGCACAGATGGAACCCTTTACATCTGTCATACGGCGTTCAAGTTTTGAATTTGAAGCCTTTAGCTCATCCCTTTCTCTTACAACTGTATCCAAAGTATCTAAGAGCAGCCAGCCAACATCATTATACCTCTTAATACTGCAAAACTCCGTGAAAGTGTGGAAAACACTGTCACCCAGAGCCTCGCTTCGTACTAGAGCACAATTAGGAGAATCAAATGGTGCTATTTTGCGTATTTCCTTTGCCAACTCCTGCCATGGACTGTTAGTACCCTCTTGATTATTGGAAATAGAGTCATTAGTGCCTCTGAATCTAATCAGAGTAGAAAACAAATTGTAAAAGCCCATTTTAAGATTCCGTTTCTCAAGAACCACTTCCAGTACCAAGTTGTATTAGTTAGGGTTCTCCTTGGAAACAGAATCAATGAGAGATGTCTCTGATTATCAAATTGTAAAAGTGACTCACGCAACTGCAGGAGCGCACGAGTCCAAATTCTGCAGAGCCGTCAACAAGCTGTCAACTCCAAGGAAGAAGTCTGACGAACTCCTCGGGAAACGAACCGACAACTTTGACGAACTCCTCGAAACGAACCGGCAACTTCGACCGGCTCCCCAGGAAATGCTTCACTGAGCAGCTGAAGAAGAAGTGAAGGTTCTCTAACCGTCCGGCTTATAAGCCTCCAAGTGATCACCCAGACCAAATCCAGCCAATTGCATTCTCTCATTGTGGAAGGCACACCCCTTGATGAGTCATCAGTCAGCTGCAGTCAATTGACTGATGATCCAACAAACCAGCTGATCACCCGGACCAAATCCAGCCAATTGCATTCTCTCACTGTGGAAGCATGCACCTTGATAGTCATCAGTCAGCTGCAGTCAATTGACTGATGATCCGACAAACCAGCCCGTTGGTTTATTAACCAGCCTCAAATATCCTCACAGCAATCGTCAGGCCAGTGCCTGCTTGACCAGACAGCTAGGCCACCTAGCCAAGTTGACACATGAACCCAACCATCACACATCTGCAACATCTTTTTGCCATGTTGGTAACATAATCACAGGTTCTGGGAAATAGGACGTGGGCATTTGGGGAGCCATTATTCTGCCTACCACCCCTCCCTAACATGACTGTGCACCAGGGTTGGTGGACAACTCATCCTTGAGACAGTAGGAGTTGTATTTTATAATCATGTCACCACAATAAATACACTCGGATGGGTGGTTTGGGGTGATTATTTTGTCACAATAAAGGCCCTTCTTAAAGCCAACACATGGGTTTAACATGCTGGTTTCTGCAGAAATCAAGGCAATTCACTCTCCACTCTGCATTTATCACTAATCCAGAAAACATTTAAAACCGTGCACTCCCTGGCTTGCTAGGCCATGAGTGGAGCTGTCCAACGGGCTCCTGGTGCAGCTGCTTCAGCTATCACACTGCCATGGCCCCAGATCAGGTTACTCCTGCCTTCTCTCTCTAATGTGGCTCCCTCCCAAGAAGTACTTTGATTTAAATATTTTATTACTATTCCAGCAGGTTCTCTGACCCCAGTCTGTCTTTGAGGTAATTCCAAATCTCAGTGCTTACATGTACATACCTTCAAGAGCATCTAGTGGACAGATGCACATTGTTCTTTCATTGCTTAAAACAAAGCTGTGTGCTCCAGTGAAAGTGCTTGATACTTGCACTCAGCAAAAAGAAAAAAAAAAAAGGATACAGATGCTGCCAGGTTAAAAATTGCATTTCTAAGCTACTTTTCTGGGCATATGAAGAGATGGCCTACATGCACTGGCTGGAGAGAAACTGGACGGGGTCATTTATCTTGTTACCTTTAACCCTACTGGATGATGTTCCACGAACTAAGCAATGCTTGCTAATATTAGTGAGACAGAGATGGTTGAGAATTACAGGAAGGGAAACAGAAAGAACTGGTGAACAGGAAACAGGAATCAAGTCCATTTTGGGGAGAGGGTACATCTTAAATATAAGTTGTTTATATCCATGACAACTGTTGACAATTGTTGATTAATTAATTGTTGATTAATGAATTAATCATTGATTAATCTTGTTCTATGTCTGTTGGCATTTTTCCTCCTGGTCTTAGTAGCCAAGATATGAAACACCATTAATTTTTTTTAAAGAAAGGGAAATTTAATCTTCATTGGTTTAATATGTAAAGATGCACAGTTGTTTGTCATCATACCTCACTATTTGTAACTTGAAACCATTTGTAGGTCTCACAGAGTTTTTAAAATAATACTGCATAAAGATAATTAGAGTAGTTCTATATCATGAGGGCAAATTAATATTAATTTTAGTGTCATTGCCTTTCAGATCAACTTTTTAGGGGATCTTCATATTTTACAGAATATACTTTGGGACAATCTAAAAGAACAAGGAAGGAAATCTAAAGTATTCTGTAATTCCGTTTCTCCTGTTAACATTAGAAAGTGTTTTGAATGTGTGAGTTGGTGTGTTTCCAAGAGGTTTGAGAATGGGGAGGGGAAAAGGAGGCAGGTGTAGCGGAGGAGTGAGAGTGGGAAGAATTCAGCTGCAATGATCTGTCATTTATTCAAATACTGTGGTACTGCTGGAATGTAATGACCATGATCTCTAATTATCATCGTCACACAAATGTGATACTGTTATCCCCACTTCAGAATTAAACAAACTCAGGCTTTACTTACTTGTTCCAGATCACATGGCTACTAAGCGAAGACAAAGCTTAAATCCAAAAGTGTCTGGATTCCTAGCCTTTACTTATTCCACCATGCAACATATGAAATTACAGAAATCATCCCTGGCATCATTCTGATTTCTTAGCACCAGAGGTATTTGAAATTATAAAAAGGGGGAAAAAAAGGGGGTATGGTAGAAAATCCTGAGGTTAATTTTCGGAGAGATCCAGAAAATTCGGGTAAAGAAAATGCGGTAACAATGGCTAATCCTTGAAGCTGTGTGCTTGGCACTGTGCTAAGGTCTTAACACACATCGTCTTATTTATTCCGTACAGTAACCCTGTAAAGTACAGTAAACTTCTTATTCTTTTGTTATATCTGAGGAAGTGAAGGCTTATAGAAGTTTGGACTCTATTTAAATAGCTATCTGAATATCAAATTTTACTAGATGGGATACAACTACCTTTTAAATAATGAGTTTTCTTAGGGGATTTAGAAATTTGGGGGATTGGATTTTCCTATGTGAATTTAGTGTAATGGGTGTGCAATAACATTTGTTAATTTATTACATTCTAAAACCCAAATAACCATGATTGTTTCCAGCCAGACTCCCTTTCTTCATTCACCTGTCTCCAATCCCTAATATTTTAGGAACAACATTAACTACAAGGAGAAGTTGTATCTAGATGAAAAGGAAATATTTCAGAAATAGTATGTATTGTTTTCTCTAGATAAATCTGAGCGCCAAAAAGAAAAAAAAAAATTATATTAAATTAAGCCTCGAGTAATTAATACTGAGCGCATTCTCACCACGTCCACTGAGTTGCTAAGACAAATCTGCACTTGGAAATGTATCTCCCTGGCCCTCTTGGTGCACATATGAGTGTTCTGGCTTCTCAGTTCCAGGCTTTACCCCAGGCCTTGCCAGGGAAATGATAAACAGCCTGCCTGCTGGGTTTTTATGACTTTCTAGCCTTAGAACAGCCCTTTATATCCAAGTAGAGCTTTGGATTTAGCAACAAACTTTGCCAATGCCACATCAAGGAGAATCAATGAACCCAAATAGCTTTCCATCTCTGTGTCCTATAGCCCCATGAAAGGGTTCTTGGGGCTTTCTTGATGAATCCTTATGTTCAGCAGCTAAAGTTACCCTAAGATTAAACAGGATCAAAACTGTATGGATTTAGTTTTTTATATTTTCTGAACACTTTCGATGATGACATGAAACCCTTGGCCTAAGTTCAATAGGTATATAAGGGTACTATGGAGAAAGTTTTCCGCAGGACTTCCTGGT
Source organism: Choloepus didactylus (assembly GCF_015220235.1). Classification (NCBI taxonomy): domain Eukaryota; kingdom Metazoa; phylum Chordata; class Mammalia; order Pilosa; family Megalonychidae; genus Choloepus; species Choloepus didactylus. Next base: position 25,468,582 of record NC_051308.1, read on the forward strand.
GAGGCTGGGAAGACAATCAGATGGGATCTCATGATGTTGGGTTCCAGGGATGACACTGTTATCCACATTTTGCCTTCTTGATGGACTCATTTGAACCATTGGAGAGACTTCTCTTTTTAAAACTGCCTATCATTATTTATTTATTTGTTTTTTGTCTTATAAAGTTTGTTGAGCTGGTGATTGCACTTTTGCATCCAAGAACTTACAGAATCACAGCAAGGCATGGAAAGTCAGAGCCAGTATGAGCCTAGAAAAAGAATGGCACATTTAACAAAATACCAGAGCCTTTCCATATTGCTGTTCTCACGGCACCAGCTAAAGAAACATCTTGTGAAAGAACTTAGCAGTTGATGAACCCTTGTGGGCTTCTACCCTACAGCAAGCTCATAAAAATATCTTTTGCAAAATAAGGCTAGTAAATAAATATATCAGCGAAATAGAAAACAAACAAAAAAACCAACTTAAATCTGCCCAAATTCCTATTAATCACCAAGTTCTAGGATTATCAGAAAGTTTTACAAATGCATCTATCTGTAACGGCTTAGAAAAATAGTAGTGGAGACAGTCATGTTAATTCTGTAAGTTGTCCTAAACTCTGAGAGTAGATACTTTGGCAATGCATACCCCTGAGGATGTCAGGGCACCATTAATTCCTCCTAGTTTGTGTTTTCCAGGTGCGTTTACACACGTCCTACGACACTGACACTACCATCACTACTTGGATGGGAACAATTTATTTAATAAGGAAACACAGGGGCTGGACTTACATTCATTACCCGAGGACTTTGAAAAGGTGTCCTTAGGACAAAGGTTATGCCTAAATAAGTGATAGTTCATGTTTCAGTTCATGGTCTTGAAGTCAGAAGACCATGGTTCTAGTTTTAAATTGACCATTCAATAACCTCATTGGGCCCATGTTTTTAAAATACAAAAATAAGAAAAGGGAGTAGTTCAACATTTCCCAAAACATGAATCTTTAAAAGCTAGTTCCATGGAATAAAGGGTTCTGTGGTCCAACAAATTAAGACAATCAGGAATAAGCACAGTTATAGACGCCTCTTTTCTGGAAGACTTAAATGTTATTAAGATGATACATGACTCTCTGAAAGAGAGTTTTAGGATGCAGGATTTCCTGAATTCTCAGACAGTGGAAATTTTGGAGAAGCATCTCACTGAACTAGTGTTGCAAGCAAGGGACATACTTTGCGACCTTCCAGATAAGATGATTTCTAAGATTCCTTACTGCTCTGAATTCTCTGATAATCTCTGATTCAGACGAAAACCCAAGCTCTTCTTTAGTTACCTCCTATACACAGAGTTCTCAACATACCTCTCTAAAATATCTGATTCTTTCACTAGCGTAAGGATCAAATACATCACATGGGGCTTCCAGGAAAACAGAGACATCTTGAAATTGTAGTGCCTAAAAACATACAATTCAAGAGGAACACTGCATGCAGTTTTAAACAATAATCATAACTAACTGCTTTGACATGGAATGATCTAAAATTAAATTACTTTTTTAGAAAAGAAAAAGTTCATTGGTACAAAAGGCAATGCAATTGTAAGCTCTATAACGAGTTGCTACCAACTCTTAAAAACCCAGCGACTCTTTCTATAGCCAACATGGATATTGGGCTCCAAATTGAATGTTGCTCTGCTCTTTCTGTCATATTTGAAGCTTGACCATAAAGGACAAAACGGCTTCGTGGTTTGATAGAGTCAGTCATTTTGCCTAGGAATCAAATGCTTGAGAAAAATAGGATGAGTGAATTAACTGAATGGAAAAACACAACTCTTTTAGAGCTGTCTGAATTTTGCTATTTTAAAGAAATTTCAGAAAAAAAGAGACAATCCTGTAAAGTTTGAAATGATGACAGACATCTAGGAGCCTGTTATTAAGGTTTTTATTTTATTCTATTAAGTCTTCAATCAGATTTGGTGACAAATAATTGGGATAATTGAACTTATTACCAAGAAACTCATGGAATTAGGGAAACGCCCTTAAACAAGGAAGACTCTTTAAAAAGCTCCTGTTTGGATTTTAAGAGGATGGATTATTCTCAGCCGTATAGCATTTTTTTTCCTCTTTGGCACAAACTGATATTTTAATTTCATGTTTTCTCAGCTGTCTCCTCCTCTATTTATAGAGATTTTCTTTCTCTACTCTGCTGGAGCACCTCAAACAAATTGGTAATATAATTAAAACTTTGATTTTTCTGGGAGATAACAGGGGAAAGGGAACATAGTTAAATGGTGAGATTAACCATGATCCTAGCTGCATACCAGCCCTGGGAAATGTGTCTGTCTCAGCTCATGGTTTACAGTCACTGTGATTTTAATCAGATTTGTATGTAATAGTATTTCATAATTTTCCACTGAGTTCTTTTTCCCTTCTTTGGAAACGTAAAACCTCCCAAACAAAGGAAATGAAGAAACAGAATATTCTAATTGGTGTGAGGTTATGTGGCAAGGCCACTTCTCCACCCATTCAGCATTGTCCTGCCCTCTGACATGGACTCAGAATCTCTAGGTGCTCTCAATAAAAAAACAGAAACAAAAAACAAACAACAACAACAAAAATAAAACTAATACTTTCATGGGTTTCTTCAATTCAAGTAACAAGAAACAATAATATTGATAGATACCTTGACTCTAGTCCTGGCTCTTCACTAACTAACCACTCACTAACTGTGTGACCTAGATTTTAATCTGTTTAGACCATTATTTCCTACATGAAAAATGAGGGTTTGGAACTAAATGATCTTTATTGTCCTTTCCATCTCTATAAACCTATGAATCATGAACTTAATTACAATTTTCCAAATTAACCACCTATACAATTGATTTTCATTCTTATAATTGTTTCTGATCCAAAGAGTAATCAATTAAAAAGTATAATTTAAAGCAATCTGTCAGACTCAAGGTAATGAAAATGATATAACATTTACTGAGGGCCTATCATGCATCAAGTACTGTAATAACAATTTTATATACATTATTATTAATTGATCCTTGCCAGAACCATCTCAGGTACTACTACTACTAATTATTATTATTACCATTTTGCAGATAAGGAAGAAATGCTTAGATAAGTTAAGTACTTAATCTAAACAATAGATAGCTAGTGAATAGCCCAGGTAGGATTCAAACTCAGGTTCTTTATTCTCCAAAGTCAGGCTCAGAACCAATGCGGTTTACTGCCTGTACCATTTTGCTTTGACATATGCACTGGTTCTCCTCACTCTCTTCAAGTTATTTAACTTCTCTGAACTTTGTTTATGATTCATCCACTCATCCATTCAAACAGCAGCAATAGAGTGCTTAGGTACAACATGCACTGTGATCGGTATTAAGATAACAGAGGTGACTCTGAGATTGACCCTATCCAGAAAGAACTCACAGTTTCATGAGGAGTTGGACAAGACAAGCAGCACTTAACAATAAAATGTAGTAGGAACTATGAGATATATGAGGTAGGTACTCAGAGGGCTTGGGGAAAGGTACCTGGGGGTAGAGACTGGGAGAATAAAATGTAATTCCTTACAGAATAATAAAATGTGGGGGAATATCTGAATCAGCACTTCAAGAAGCAGTTGAAGTGAACTGGCTGTGATAGAAGTTGAGAAGAGGAAAGGCATTCCAGGCACAGAGAACAGGAGAGTTCAGGGATTTACACGGGCATTACATGTTCTGAGAAATCGTGTGTGTGTGTGCATGTGTGTGTCTCCACTGCTGAAGTACAGGGCACATGAAAAACACTGGAAGATGAGCAAGGACAACACTATAATTAGAAAGACTTTAGTAGCTCATCATATTAAAAGTCCAAAACTCTATCTTGAAAATACTAGAGAGTTCCTTGAGAATTTTAAGCACAATGTGTTTATGTAACAGAGAAATCCCTTTGGAAGCTCTGAGGAGGTGCAACTGGGGCAAGGGGAGTAGGTGGCCCTGTCTAAAGGCAGGGAGAATGGGCTTGAATCTACTGCAGTACACCCAGCCCCTGACCCAAAGTCAAAGGGTATATGGAGGAGAGGTTGGATTTAAGAGATATTTGTCAGTGTTGGGTTGGGCAGAACAGAGAACATTTTGGTGGTTGAACAAATATTGGAGGTAAGAGAGAAGGAGATACTGTTGGTGGTGACTCCAGGGTTTCTGGCTTGGCTAACAGGGTAGATGGGGAACCAGTCTGTAGAAGGTGGAGGTGTTTTCAAAGAGATGACAAATTCAATTTAAAGAACATGAGTCTTGAGTTGCCTGTGAAGTTTAGTTCAGATTGACAAATACTAATCTCTACTATAGGCCAAAAAAAATGGTTCTACCCTTGGATAACGTACATTTGTTAGAAAGACATAGTCACAAACCAATAAATTGAATCAAATATAGAAAATGCATTAAAATGGATACGCAGGGGTTAGTTTGAAAGCTGTGAGAAGCAGCAGTTAGCTCAACCTTGAGGTGTTGAGGTGGGAAAGCAGTAATAAACCTTAGCTGAATCTTAGAGACCTGCAGATGACAATTCAAGAAGAGAGGAGTGAGAATTTCAGGCAGGAGGGCAGAATATGCAGAGACGGGGTATAAAACACCAATGTATGAAAAGGACAACACAATCAGTTTTCACTGAAACATGAAAGGCAAAGCATGGGCCAGGTCACAGGGGGAATCTATATACAATGTTCTCCTGAGCTTGGATTTCATGAGGACTGTGAGGAGCCACGAAGGGTTTTGACCTTAGAGGTGAGAATAGCACATTTACAGTTAAGATAGTGCTAGTGTTGGAAGATGAACAGGAGCAGGGAAAAACTAAAATTAACGACACCAGTAAGGAGTCCATTGCAATAACCCAGGTGAAAGGGAATGAAGACTTGAACAAGACATTGGCATATGGATGGGAAGAAAGGACAGTAATTCTGTGGTTAAAAACGCAGAGCCTTTGGGTTTGGGAAAATTGGTGATGTCATATACTCAGAAAAGGGAACGTCCCAGGACAAGCGGGCCTTGAGATGAAGGGAGATGATTTGTCTACTTCCGTACATTTTGTCTTAGAGATGTATGAGATACTTCTTACATTCGAGTAGAGGAATCTATAGCTCAGATATGAATCTGAACCTCAGGGAGAGATATGGAATGAAGATGATATTTTTTTGAAGTCAATAGCATAGAGATACAAGTGAAAAGTAATTAAAACAGCAATAATAATGTTTAAAAATCCTATAATTTTAAGCACCTACTCTGTGCAGGCATTGACTAACATATACTTTACATTAATGCATACGTTATCTCCATCGATACCCACAATAGCACTCTGAGGTGGATATGATAATTTCCCTTTTACAGAGGTGATAATACCTGGAGTGATTATATAACTTTACCCCAGGATGTTTTGTTAGAAATCAAATTCAGGTTCATCTAGGTCTTCAAATTTAGTTTTTTGTCTTTGTTTTGTTTTGTTTTTTAACCACAATACTTTTTTGAGTGAGGAAATTATCTTTGGGAGACTGTAGGAAGAAGAAGAAAGGGTCAAGAATGACACCACTAGGGAGCCAATGCTTAAAGGTTGACTATGAAAAGGAAACACTTGACAGGAGACTTTGGCTATAAAGATAGAAAATAGAGCCCAGCCAAAGCTTTCATGGAAACCAAGGGAAAGACAATGTTAAGAAGTAGGGAGTGATCCGTAGCGTCAGCATTTGTCGAGTAGGGTAAAATAAGGACTGAGTGAGTCCTTTGAGTTTGGGAATATACAGGAGATGAGTGAGCTTTGTCAGAGCAGTTTCACTGTAGCAGGTGTTGCAGAAGCCAGATTGCAAGGGGCTGACAATTGATCCGGTTGGGAGGAAGTGGAACAATAGTGCCAGCTATTCTTTTAAGAAAATTGATGAAGAAGGGAAGACAAAATATCAGATAGCCAGTACGGTGGTTACAAGGGTGCAGCTGCAAGGAAGATTACTTATGCATTCATTTATTTATCTAGATGGGATAGATTTACCTATATTTTTTTAATATGAAAAAGATGGGGGAAAACTGGCAGAAAGGGTGAGGTTTAAATCATATGTGCAAGAGAAAATAAGGAATCCTGGAGCAAGGTGTGTAAAGAGATGAGAAAGAAGGCAGGGCACGGAGCCGAGTGCACAGGTGGACGTGCAGACCTTGAATTGCCCAGTGGCTAACTTGCCTCTAGCCCTAGAGAAAATGTGTAAGGATGGAAGAGTGAGTAGGTAAATTGGGTATGAAGAGGGATGAGAAGTCGATGTTCATTCTTGAGCAACTCAATTTTCTGAGACCTTTAGAGGGTATGTTAGTTTTTCCTGGGATGGGGGAGTATGAAATGTCTAAAATGCCCTTGTAAATATGGGTTTGGAGTTTAAGAGAGAGTTCCGCCTGGGGCAGTAGATCTGGAAGCCATCTATAGTTAAGTGTGTGTGGATAAGATCACCCCAGAGTAATGTGACATTTAAGAGAGGCAAAAATTGAACCTTGGAGAAAACTTGTATTTGGGATAAGCAGAGGGGAAAATAAAACCTTTAAATGAGACAGAGAAGTTTGGAAGGAGGAGAACCACAGAATCCAGGCCAGGAAGAAGGACCAAGGAGCTAAGTGCTGAACAGAGTGAAATGTCACAGCATGTTAAAGAAGATAAGGACTGAAATGACCAATAAATTCATAATGATTAGACACATTGGTGAAAGCAGTTTTAATGAAGCTGTGAGAGAGAAAATAAACGCAGATTTCCCCACCGCCCCCCCAGCCCCAAGCTAGAGCAGGCTTTAGAATTTATGGCCACCTACCTTCCTTTCTTCCCTCTCTTTCTTCTTTACTTCTGTTTTTATTTTAAATTTAAAGTCAAAACTATCTGAATATATTTAAACATTGAGAGCAAAACAAAACAAGATAAAATGAACCCCCCCCCAAAAAAAAAACAAAAAAAATGAGTGTGAAAATAGAGGAAAGAAAGAGAATGTTGGACAAGATTAGTTAACTCATTGTCTAAGATGGGAAGTTAGGAGAAAAGAATAGTTGCTGAGGGAGAGAAGTTTTACGGATGAGAGAATTCATGCCCAGCAGCCTCTTCTCTGCTCCCTGAGGCTGTCTATGGAGAGAAACAGAGATGGAAAGATGAGAGCTTAAGTAGCATGGTGAAGGCAGGAGCCAACGCTGGTAGGGAAGGGGGAAAGGAAGGTAACGCCCTCAAACAATTTCAGTAAACCCTAAGCCATCATTGCAGTAACCACCAAAAAAAATAAAATAAAATAAAATAAAATAAATAAATAAATAAAAAATAAAAAATAAAAAATCATGCAAGATACCCCTATTCATGCAATAACTTCAGTAATATTTGATATAAATTTGCTTCACACATAGAACACTGAAATGACAGAGAGAATAATTTTAAAAAGAGTGAGGTTTGCTTTATTAAAGCTAAAGAAATCTTACACAAAAATACATTTCATATGTTTGAAGCAATGGAATTCAAAGCAATAAAAGTCAATAAATAGAGAAGGGAGTAAGTTAATGTAGGATTGTCTAGAAAGTAGTTTCTTGGCCATGCTAACTCTAACTGTAGCTACTCTTATAACCTATAAACTAACCTAAAAAGTTTTGGAATTTGGGTTGCGTGTGTCCCCATATGCTATGGTCTGTAGCTCTGTCCTGACTCTCTCACTTTTATCCTGTTAAGAATGCTTCTTCTTAGCTCTTTCAACCCTTTCAACTAAAACTAACATCCTTAGCATCAATAACCTGGAAAAAGGTTTAAATGAGCATGGAATCATCCCATCATTCCTCCTGCACCTATCTGTGTTAAAGACACATAAATACTTTTTAGGGCATTGTCTGTATATATTCAATTAATATCAGTTCTTTACAAATATTAAATTGAATGAAATACTATGTGAGGTCTCTTTCTCCAAAAATGAATCTGAAACTTGGCACACTGACTAAAAATACTTTGAAAAGTCTCTCAAATGAACAGCTTTCAGATATTATATTTTAGAAGTGAAATAACAGTATCAGATAATTGGCAGCGAAGTCATTTTCCCAAGTACAGATGCCAAGAGCATGGCAGACATCCATTATGGGTTGATGTAGATCAAAATGGGCTGAGACACCATCTCATCCTTATAGAATTTCAGAACTAGAGAAATTTTGGAAAGGGAAAGTTTAGCATCATTTGCCATTTCAAAGTCAGGCCATGTACACTGAGCTCCAGTCACTCCACCCTTATTTACAACACCCCTGTGGATTTCTTACAATAGTCTGAGGCATGCCAAGTTGGGCAAACTGAAATGCCTCACTCCAGTTACAAAAGCTGACTTCTGGCCTCTCTGTTGGTGACAAGTCTCCTTTGTATGTCCATGACCACCCAAGATCTTGCCCCCTTCTCCGGATCCATTCTCTGAGGTTGCATGAGCAAACTATCTAAAAGTATTTAGAGAAAAGAGAAAAATATCTGCCTACTTCTTGTAGAGGGGAGAGAAGACAAGCATCTCTCTCCTTTCTGGACTCCAAACCACGACCCTCATTTTTCTTCTATTATGAAATCTTACTGCATTTTCAAATCATTCAGAACATCAGGCTCTTTAACAAAATGAATGTATGAATTGGTACAGCATTTAAAAATACACACGAGCACTTCCAGGACTTTGAAAGACCATCTTGAAATAATTGATTCAGACTCTCTGGGACACAACCTCTATATACATGGTGAAGAAATGACTTGGAGCTAATGGTAGACCTTGGAGGGTGAAAGGAGGAAAAGGGCAATTGACTTGTCACATTAAACTCTGTATAACATGGATGAAGTGGAGACTTTAAACTGCAATGTTATTGTAAATTTTCCAGTAATCTAGATCGCTGAATTACAAATACTGGAAACTGATTCTGCCTTCCTGCTTCACACTGCCAGTGACACTTTGCCTGCCCACATCTGAGATCTTGTGGCTTTTGATTCATTCTTAGTTGATGCCTCCTCTCTTGTTTTCTCAAAATGTAAATATTTGTTCTGTCTGCATTCTAATTGCTAGTCTTGGTGTCTTATTGAGTATGAGGGCTGTGGTAACCCAGATGCCTCAGGATCTGTTGCTAAGTGCTGGGATTTCATGTTTTATGACATTAGCTTGGCAAAACTGCCAGCCACCATGTCCCTCTGCCCCTGACTAAATTGCAGTTATGTCTCTAATTGAAACCCAGTATTATTTTATTCTTCTCTACAGAGAGGAAACCCAGAACTATCATTCTGTACACACACCAAACCACAGGAGCCTGGGTGAGGTTCCATAATGACATGGGCACATTTACAATCTTTCTACCAATTAGCTTAATTTTCTTTGTCTAGACTTACTTATTGCATTGAAGAGCTTGTTTCCTTAAAGGGGGGGTGGGAGTGGGGGGATAAAGCAGCAACGTTAGTCCGTCAATTGCTGCCAAGTGAAGAGGAGTGAAAAACATGAAAAGAATCAAGAAAACAAAACAGAACGAGAGGATTTGTCCTTGAATAAGCTGTTTCCTAAAGCACATGTTGGTTTTAAAATTGATCTGGGAGGAAACATAGACCCCCTAGAATGTGTTCTAGGAAGACTGGAATCTCACCCATTAGCAGCAAAGAACACATTAAACAATATATAAGCCAAAAGCAAAAAGGCACTTCTTAGCAGAAGGTGGTTACTTAGTAGGAAAATGCCACTAGCCAGTGAACTCCCTCTTGACTTTCGGGACATTACCTAGCAATGACAACTCTTTTTTCTTTGCTCTTCTGCTTTTGTGGCATCTTCTCACTTTGGGTTTCCAGACTGAAAGAAGTCAGGCTTTGTGTGGAGTACCCTGTTTCTCTTTGGGTCATGTTTGTGGTGAACACTAAGAGGAATTTAATATTTCAGCCATAGGCCCTTTTGAACTTTCCTTGGATACAAGGCTGGGTCGGCTTGAATAAAAGCAGGCTGCATTTCACCATTTTTTAAAAGCCTCAGACAAAATGAACTTGAGGCTTCCAGATAGTATGGCCATAGGACCAGGGAGAGGACCCCAAAGTGACTACAGATGGCAGTGATGGATTGAGAGATCATGGGGCGGGGCTGGCCTCTCCCGGGATGGAGCTGCCCTTTGGTTGCCAACTTACGAAGGGCCTTGGAACATCAGTCCTGGCCAGGAGCCCTAGAAGCCGCTCCCCTGAGGGACAGTCTCTTTAGCCAAGTTCTTAAGACCCTGCCAGTTAACTCACTTCCCAGTTCTCCTCTGTTCACTAAATTGCGTCTTCTCCCCCACTTGCCTTGTTCAAAGACCAATTGTTTTCCTAGGACATATTGATGGGTTTCATTTTACTGCCACTTTTTGTCTGTTATTTTTCTCTTGATTGATGTGCTTTTCAGTTTGTTCAAACTGACTCTCAGTGGTCAAAATTAGAAGGTTTTCTGTCTTTTTACAAATTGTTTGCACGTGGTAAAGATATATTTTTGGGGTAAATGTACTGACAAAACTCCAAACTAAATATGAATTGAAGAACTGATGCTGTGGGTTCTTTCCAGGACGACAAGGAAATAACTTGGATTTCTGCGTGTAAATCCGAGGCAATTGTTAAGGCAAGGTCATGAAGGTCACGGGATCTGTTTCATGCCACTGTTATGTTTGGTGCAGATAATTTGGGCTGTGCAGCTGCACACTTGGAAGTGAGCAGGCTGCCACCGTCTTCACTCACTCATTTCTCCATGTCTCTACTCTGGGCTTTAGTTCTTGGAGAGAAAATTATGCATTGATTAGATCAGTGGTTTTTAAAATAGTGGATGATTTTACTCCCCCAGGGGACATTTGCCGTGTCTGGAGCCATTTTTGGTTGTTGCTACATGGGGGTGGTGGTGCCACTGACATCTAGGGGTAGAGGTCAGGATGCTGCTGAGCACCCTACAATGCACCCAACAGACCCTGCAACAAAGAAATTGTCTGGACTCAATGTCAGTAGTGATGAGGTTGAGAGCCCTTGGATTAGACAGACTCATTTCCTACTCGATCACATTTCTCCAGGCCCATGGAATTCGGGACTATCTCTAAACACCGTATGGAAACTCAATCAACATTTTAACTTCTCAGGAGTTGATGTATTTTTCCTATAATGCTGGCTAACCTTTTGGATTTTTTCATCCAGTTTTGACCGAATTGCAATCATCAGATGCTCTGCATAAGGAGATTATAAACCAAGCTAATATACCATGGAACTTTGCTTACTTACACTTCTGATTGATTTGAGACAAAGACATCATAAATTTTTGTGTGCTTAGGAGGGTTTTTAATCTCTCAAGATACATCTGAATATATCCTCGTCAGTTGGAGATTCTTGCAAATTATTCATCTTCTCTGAGGAAGAAAGCCCTCCCTGCACTCTTACAAATTCTACAAGATCCCACCAAAAATATCACCTTATTTCTGAAGCCTCCTACTATGTTTCCTACACATTCTCAAGATCCCAGAAACTACTAGTTCCATTTTGAAGCCTCCCAAAAGGTCCTAGGCTGCTATCGTTCTTTAATTTCAAAAGTGTTTTCTCGGTCACTATGTCATGATTCTTTGTTTATAATTTTACACCCTCCACCAGGTTGTGAATGATCTAAGGAAGAGGCCAGGCTTGCTCTATGGCCTTGGAAAATAAGCAGTGAAAGTGCTTTGTAAAACTGTATTGGGTAATGAGTTGAAAAATGATCACAACTAATTCGTGTTAGTGTTAGGGACAAAATACTCTTAAAAAAAATCTGACAAAACCAGGGCATATAATTTCAAGGATTCTGGTTATATTTAGCCTGCCTTGACATTAATCTTTCAGAGTAATAACTAAGTAACTATATTTCAAAAGTGACTGACAGATAGGCCTGGCACTATTTCTGTAACATGGTATCTTAAGAGAATAACATATTCAATATGAGACTAAGGTAATTGAAAAGACTATTGTATGTTTTTCTAGCTCTAGAATAACATATTCAATATGAGACTAAGGTAATTGAAAAGATTATTGTATGTTTTTCTAGCTCTAGAACAGCACTAAAGGCAGTTCACAGATTCAAAATGCTCCACCTGTGACTTGAAACATTCTTTGTATAAATCTGGGCTACTTGGTTTCTACGATTACGAGAAAATGATACCATTCCTATATTTTTAGCATTTTCAAGAGCTTCTGTATGCCTTCATACATGACTTTCACTTCCTCTGTTTTGTGATCTTGGGAGTTTGGAACGTGTTTCTGGTGTCCTGAATGCTGATACTCTGTTCCCTTTTCCCATCTGTACCAGCAGTGTTGTTTTATGTACGTGTTTATGTGTGTGCTGTCAAGAACTAAATTGTTAGTTCTCTGAATTTTCCCACTCTTTTAGTCTTGGAAAAGTTAGACAATTTTCAAAGTTCAAAGCTAACAGTACCCACAACAATTCATTCCATAAAGAGAAAATAAGATTGAATATTATATTCCAATAAAACATGCACCACCAGAGCATGGATGCTCTGCACAAAATAAAACAGAAAACCATAGACAGAGCTATTTAATTAACTAACACTTTTTAATTAGTTATTACTTTGAGTGCATATTAAAATATGTTTAATACAGAAGTAATTAATTAACTGTTAACTTTCTCCCAAGTCCCTCCACAGATACCTCCAATTTCTCTAAGCAGAATTGTCACTAAGTCATCTGTACCACTCACTTTGTGCACGTGTCACAACACCACTCACACTTGGCCCGCGGTGGTGGCGGCATACAGGCACATCTTTACAAGACTGTAAAGTCCTTATGGGGAGGACTTTATCATATTTATCTCTACCACTCCCACCATGCCTATCACAGTGTTTTGCACATAGGAAGCAAATGTGTGAGTGATTGTTAGATTGCGGTGAATTCAGTCCAGGGATGGACTACAGAGAAGCTTGCAAGTGATACTACTGTATCTGTGTTTCGAAGCTGCACATCCTTTTCATAGGTTTTTAAACATACTGCAATATGTTGGCCCTGTCCATGTTACCTTTTGAAAATGAGAGAGAGAAAAAAAGATTTCATTGAAGGAAATGGTTGTGAACAAACAAGTATCAAACACCTTTTTTGTCTGCTTAATATTTGTCAGTACCATCTTAGATGTTGGGAATGCAAAAAAGGTAACTTGTCTTGCTTGGACTTATGATATGGCTAGGAAGAGAGTATACATGCATACATGTGTAGGAATGCATGGTGATCTGGGTTCGTGTGAAAACTGTGGATGGAATGGAATAGATGACCAGTGCTGCAGGAGTTCAGATATGAGAGAAGACACTGAAGACTAGGGTCCTGGTGGACCACCTAATGAGAGATGTAGTAATTGGCCTGGCCTTTAAAGGAAGAGAGAAAGGAAAAGCTGTGATGGGGAAGGGTACTCTTGTCAAGTGTGAAAGAAAGTTTGGAGGCTGGAATTCAAACAGCAGTTACAAAACAAAGTGTAGATGGTAGAAGAGTATTTTGATGTAAAAGAGTGTGCAAGAAAAATGCATATAAGGGAGGGCAGGGGAAGGGTGAGGGACTTAGACTTTTCAGGACCTCAAATGCTAGACAAAGGAATTTAGACTTAGGTGAATGAAGAGGTCTTTAGTTCAGCACTGATGAGCATGAAGAGGTGCTTTAGGAGAAATTACATGGAAGTTTAGAGACAAAACCTAGGAACAGAAAGAACAATGACAAAAACTGTAATTCTCTACTTATTGTATATAAATACCATTAGGATGATGTCAGGGACCAGTATACTAAATGCTGACTAATCTGTTATTGAAAAAAACAAGTGAAGGTTGAGAGGATAATGAATATATTATCTGTTAGGAGAAGAAAGAGAAAGAAAGTTGGGAATGTTACATCATTGTAAAGAAAGACTCAACAGGATTTAGTGACAAATAGTTGTAAAAAAACAAAAAAGGAAGAGATTATATATTTTTGTTTTGTTTTGTTTTTGCTTTGGCAAAAGGCATAGAAACAGGAACAGATCTTGCCCCATCAAGCTTATAAAATATCTAAAGTTTTCTTCTTAAACTCTCCAAATCTTCTCCACTCCCTCAGATTGAATTTCTTACCCATCTGTCTTTCTTAGAATTTTGCATACAGTTCTCATAAAGCTCTTATCATTCTGCTCTATGTTACATTATTTTGTACAGGATTCAAAGGCTTTAGATTTGGGTAGATAGGGAGAGGATGTTTCCAATAACATACATATAAGTAAATAAAAGCTGGTTTTGGCAAAAAAAAAAAATTATGACTCTACTTTAAGACATTGAGAGTTAGAGGTAATTGCCCGACTTTTAGCAAGAGGTGTCTAATTGACAGAAAAAGATGAAGAGTGAGTTAAAGACTGAATAAAATTAAATTAATGAAGACCCAGATGAGCTTATTAATTAATTTGTAAAGAAACATAATGCACAAATTCTTCCTTTTCTTCAGCAGTGCTTGGAAGACTGAGGGGATTGGGGTGTAATCCAGGTCTGGGGCCAGCATAACTAAAGGCCAGATGAAGTTTGGTGTGGGGCTTTGGGGACGAATGGAAAAAGGGAATAGAACAAACTGTAGCATCAACTGGAAAGCTAGGAAGGATTACTGAGGAAAGTTTGCTCTCTGTTAGAAATGAGTGTTAGAAATAGAACCCTATTAAATATCTTCAGTATTCAGTTTATACTCCCTAATTTTCTTGCCTTATAATGGCACTTCGTTTTCCATATTTATATTACAGACTGATCTGGTCAGCCTGAAAATATTTTAATGCTATTTTTGTTAGAAATTAACTAATTTAAAATGGCTTTCATTGCATATTACAATTTTGTGAATGATCAAAAGCAAATATTGCACTGACATGTCCAATAAAAGACATTTTCAAACATTCCCAGCCTATATTCTTTAAGTTATATTGTTTATATATTTGGGCATATAGCAATTACCATAGCAGTACCATGAAGATCAATTAGAATGGAAACTTGGAATTTAAAGGGATAATAATTTGAAAAAAAATTCTTCCTTGGCCAAAAGAGCCCACTAAAAATGTTGTATAATGGGATAAATATTTCGGGATGTTCTTTAATTTGATTTATTCTGTTGTATTCTGAAATTGGGCTGGTTTCTCATCTTCCCCATGCTTTCAGTGGAGCTGATCCAAGCACAGTTTTCATTAGCATTGGAAAAGACTTTCCCAATTGGATTACTTCCATGAGGTTCAAAGATGAAATATTGGTTCTTGGGAATGAAATAACTGTGAATCTTAAATTCCTGACATCTGAGAAAAAATTTAGTTGATTTAAACTGAGTTCAGTGAAGAATGCATGTTTTAGGTATTAGGGTCTAATCGTTGTTAAACTTTTTTTTTTTTTTTAATGAGCAATTGACTGAAGGGTGTACTTAAAAGTATAAGCACAAGCAAGAATGAAAGAAACACAGCAATCTGACCTTCTGTTTCTTTTCTTTCTTTTTTCCCTTCTTAAATGCTGACTATAGAGTTAGGTGATATATTGAAGACAAATATTTGTTGTATTAATGGGAAAAGGAAGTAACTCATGAGAAAATCATAACTTATTAAAGCCAGGAGGGATCCTAGGGATTATGCCACCCTGTCCTACCAATTTTGTAGAACAGGAAAGCTGTGACTTATGCAAATAACATGACATATCCACAACTGCAAATCTACTTAATGAAAACCCCAGGACTATAAGCGACACTTTTAGCTTAGTCAGCATTATCCATTGTACTACATTGCCTGTCATAAGTGTTTCTTAACATACGTTATTCATTAACTGTATGATCTTCCATAAAGAGCATAGATTTTTCTTGTAGAAATAGCATTGGGATCCTAGGGTATAAGTAACTGTGAAATGATACCTGATTTAGCCCTCTGCCTTCAGAAATCAGGTAAGATAGGTGGAAATGTGTTGAGTTTAAAGCATTTGAATGGAGTTTCTTTTAGCTATCTTTGAAAAATAACTCCAGTTTTTAGTAAGTTTCGTTTAGAAAAACAAAACAAAACAAAACATATTTCCATATGTAGAAAGTCAGTTTTTGATGGAGTGTGAAGTGCTGTAGGCCAGTATCCGGAATCTTGGTCTTGCATGGACCTTCCCTCTGTAGACCATGTGATGCAAGACCCAGTCTTCCTGAACCTCAGTTTCATTGGGTATCAATGCAGAATGATATTGTCCTTCTAAACTACTTGGATGTGGGGATGCATCATATAAGATGTTATATTTGAAAGTTCTTGAAAAACAATATAAAATGATACAGCATTAATAAAACATCCTCTCCTGATGATTAAATTTTTATTCTCTTGTATAGTGTTCCATAGATAGTAAGAGTATATAGAATACCTTCAATATATTTGAGGGCTCATAAGCTTAATTTTGGCATTTCTTCCCTTTCTTTTGATTATTTTAAGTACTGGAAAAAATATCTTCTAAGAAAGAAATTCTATGGTATTTCTGGCAGGAACTTAATATTGGGATATGTATATGGCAGACTGATTGATGTCAAAGAACATTAGGAGTCTATGGGATAGCTCAAAATTTCTGAAGTGCTGTATCCTGATCACTGAGCCAAAGTGAACCCTGATTCATAAGTGAGACCACAGGTCTATTAGGCATCAGGTCAAGCACAAAGGGTCTTAGCCAGAGGGTAGCGCAAGCCGAAGTAAAGGACTGCTATTATATTGCTTTAAAATGGAAGCCAGCCTGAGTGTGGAAGGCCAAACAATTCTTCAGTTCTCTTGCATTTGGGATGTCTACAACTTTCAAGATCATAAGGCAAATGACACATGCAATTTTTATTGCTGTTTTCTTACTCCGTAGGAGTCAAGTTATATGAGTTTCTTTTGATGTCCTCACTAGTGCCCCTTTCATACTGCCAACTTGTCAGATGTGTAAAAATCTCCTCAATTCAATATAAAATACGGACGCTTACACAATCTGACAGGGCTCCACATTAATTAGGTGTAAGTGCCCAGTTAGCAGTAATAAATGAGCTTACATGCTTAAACAGTTAACACTTCGTGTTTAAATGCAGTGTGAGGTCTCAGGCTTGCCACTGTTTATTTACATAATGAATGCTTTTGAAACCAATTGAAATGAAATGTGTAAGGGGAAATATAGAGAAATCCTTTGTACATGTCTATAAATAACCTAAAGCAGAATTCGTATTCCTCAATGGGTAACATCAGAACTCTTATCTTTACAGAGTTTAATTTTCTTAATTCCCCTCATTAAATTCCATGGATAATATCCCACAGATTCATAGAGAATATGGACCCATTTTAGAATGCACTGACCAAGAAGAAGAAAGCAAACATGAAATGCATGTATGTAGGTATGTATGGACTCTTAGCCAAGAGTGTGAAAAATCAGCCCTGGCTGGTTTAAGGGTTTGCCAGAAAAACCCCCAGCTTCTGGACTTGCTTAAATAATCAACTCCTGACTTGGATGCTACTTGCATTAAAGTCTAGACTTCCTATTTGAATTCTTTCTTTTTTCTTGAACCTGGAAGGCAGCAATGACTTTTGATCCATCACTTTCCAGGTTTTTTTTGTTTGTTTGTTTGTTTTTGTTTTTGACCAGTCTCCAGCGACAGCATCTTTTCCCCAAATACTGCTTATGGCCCATTTAAAGCAGATGTTCTTTGCTAGTAGCTGGGAATAGCTTTCAGACTAGACAACTATCACTGTCTTGTCCAAATGTAGCTACCTTGAGATTCACGCAGCTCTTTCCAGAAATGCAATAAAGCCACCTGAGGCAACAAAATGGAGCTGTGCGTTGGAGGTTTTAAAATTCTATTCTGATTCAAACCAACGAGAGAAAAGGGCATGATTTCACTTGATCCTCATTTTGCAAATGAGGAAGGAAGATAGAGGCATTTTTTTTTCCTTTTATAATCTCTTCGAAACTGAGTCTGCAAAGACTTGATACATTAGTAAACGAGTTAGGAGTGAACTCATAAATACGGGAACAAGCTAAACTAAAATTACAAATTAGGCAAAATATATTTTAAATGTTTTTCTGTTGGTCTTTTCAAGGTCATCTCTGGACTCGTCCGTTACAAAAACTAGTACCTACTGACCATCCAGGGTTGTGCTCTGAAGCAATCCTTCTTAGAGCTTAAACTCTTAGTAAACAGATACAAAAACGTAAAGATCTGAACTCCTCCATTCTGCTCTCAACTTCCCTATCCAAATAAAAATGGACCCACCCAGGATATTAGATTGGATCATTCTTCTCTGCTTTGGGTGTCCTTGGATGAGCATTTTCCTTCCCTGGTAACACATTTAGATTTTTAAAAATAATTTCTGAGACAATAATAAAAAAGAAAACTAATGAGAATTTAGTAACTCCAGAATAACATCAGGGAAGATACAAAGGATTGAATGGATGAGTAAAAGAATGAATGGATTGGTTAGTTCAATAGATATTTATTGATCACCTTCCATGTGCAAACCTTGGTGCCAGGCACTAGAGCTACATACGTGGTTCTTTGCTTCATGGACCACACAGTCTAAACTAGAGCCAATTATGTCAAGATAGGCAAACAATTACTCTGCCCCAGCTAACCAAAGAAATTGGAGATGACTGCCTCCTCCCAGTTGCATAAGCAATTCTGCATTGTGATCTCAAATGAAGGTGATAAAAGATGCAAACCTTTTATTATAATTATTTATAAACATGCTTTAGCCCTATACCCACTTGATTTTATGCTCTTTTTAGAGCAGCAGCTGGATCTGATTTGTCTCTATCTCTTGTAATAAGTAGAAAAATGAATTACAAATAGCACGATAGGTTTTTTTTTTTTAATTCAATGTATTCATTTAAGGTTCAGAAGAGTTTCAAGAACAAAAACTAGAATTGAACAGAAAGCAAAAAAAAAAAAAGCATATTTTTTAATTTGGAAATTTTCAGCAGCTAAAATTAAAGTTCAGGTTTAAAAAGTTTTAAGTTGATTTCAAAAGAAAGGATTGTAGGTAATCATTAAATATACTAAATAAAAAAAAGAATGCTTCCATTTTTATAATTTTCAGATTGTGCAAGTTTCCTAAGCTCTATTTATTCAATTCCAAGGGCCTCTGGTATATTACTAAGAATTTTCAGATTTCAGCCCAGGAATTCTAGGCTGGTAAGGTAATCCTATTTGGAAAATAGACAAATATTGGATTAGTTCTGTGTCCTGAAATGTATCTGAGAGTGGCATCTCCAAGGATAAAGGTGTAGTGTGATCGATTATTTAGTTGTAGCAGAAATAGCTCCTAACCTCAGTCAAACTTAACCAAAGAAGCAAGAAATTCTGTGTTAACATGGACAAACACATTTGTATAGACAGAGTATCAGCTATTGTTGAATTGTTATAAAAACTACAATTTTTACCTTATAACAAAATATCCAAAATAGAGATTTAAGTTTCACAATTTGCACAGCACATTTCATGCATTCTTAACAGTTTTTTTTAAAGAAAATCTCATTCTAATAATTACAGCATGCTTTCCTTCTCTGGAAATTTAAGTTGGCATATCTTGTCCCCTTCTTCCCATCTCCCCTCATTAGTTACACTAATGTTAAGGATCATTCATAATTTAAGAATTATGGTCATGTAACAGGAGACCATATTTAGTTGTGTTGAAAAATGCAGGATTTGGGGGCAGATAGCTCTGGGTTTGAGTCCCAGTTTTATCACTCAACGATTATATAATCTTGGGCAAATTTTTGAGCCTCTTTGTGCCTTGGTTTTTCACATCTGTAATATTGGATTGTTATCAACATTCAATAGAGTTGATACACATAAAGCACTTAGCACAGGTTCTGGCACAAAATACGAGGCCAAAAAACATTAGCTATGATTATTGACAGTGGGAAATAAGTAGATGTTGGTTTGTAAATGTGATGCTAATAATTTAAATATGTATACAAATTAAAAAAATCATTGAGAACCAAGTTAAATCAGAGCCAAATCATGTAAGATGAAACTGTAGCAGTGTTTGATGTGCTCTCTACTGCCTTGTAGGCTAGAAATGATAGTTGTACATTAACTAGAATTGACTAGAATTAACTAGAATTGATTGTGTACATTGGGGATGTTGGGATCACCCATATTTTGGATGTAGATGGGTAAATTTATTGGTATACCCAGAGACAAGTGTAAAATGGGTCTTCAGTGATTTGAGAGTTTAAAAATTTGCACTGGGAAGATATTTAAAGTATGTTATTCATTAGCCACTCACTCTAGCTATCCTCAGAGAATAGTATGATTGGAAGCAGATGCAAAAATTGCAGTTAATTCATGATTCCCACAGAGTAGATAGATTTCAATGGCCAAGATATTTTAGTCACCTTTGATATAATAGCCCTTAGCTCTTATTTTCCCTGATAACTTTATTTTTCTAAGATATGAAAAAAAAATAACTTAGTGACATCTCCTTGCAGATTTTTAAAGACTTTCTAGGAGAGCCTATCTTAATAATGTGTACTCAATAAATACTAGTTGCAAACAATGAGAGATTGACTTTAACCGTCATTTATTACTTAACTCCACTTTTCTCTATCATCATATTCCAATAGCCTTAAGTAGCTTTACATAATAAATTCACTTAAGTTTGGTGCTTGAAAATTAGATATGTTTTTGGCTAATGTTATAAATCAGATAAAATTTCAATAAAATTCTTTAAAATGTTCATATTCTTTGTAAATTATGGAATATGAAATCTCTGACAATTTCTGGACAATTTGCCAAACAAGTAAACAATAAAAATCAAAGTGGGCTTTTATTTAGAGATGGCAAATTGAACGTATACAAAAGCTTGTACTTTCTCCCACAAAGCCACGTAAATGATAGTTAAGATATTAAGAAAAGAGGGGAGGGATAAATAAAAAGAGATGCAAACCCAAATAAACAAATAATGGTGAAGAGATAATAACAACAAGATTTTGGAGGCTGGAAAGATGGATGTTGGTAATTCTTAACAGGTCATTATCCAGTAGGGAGACAGTCAAAAAGAAATTGGATGACAAGAGGTGAAGTAGGGGCTAAAAACAAGAAGGTGGTCAAAGGTCTTTTTAGGAAGGAATCAGACTTCTAGCACCCCACGTCCCTGTGTAGAAGGAGATTGAGTGCTGTGCATATTTATTTTCAGAGAACAAAAAATATATATATGCTATATATATTCATTCTTTGGAGATACTACAAGCGGAAGGTCTGTGGAATATACGATACTAGTTAAGATTGGGACAAGTACTAAAAAGAGGGAGATTGAGTGAAAGTTTCAATACTAAAATACCGAGGCTTCTTCCCCAACTCAGTTTCCATAACTCTGCCGCTAGGCTTTATATTCCCAAGATAAAGGATAGGAAGAGCATTTCCTGGGAAATCTCTTTAGCCCAATGGGAAGAAAAAATGGCCCAAAGATACTGGCTTTGGGTTCTCTCCAAATAAAGATCCAAATTACCTCACTCTGCAGGGTATTCCACAATCAGCAAGGCTACTTATCAGTATTGTGCTTCAAAACAGATTTTTAGTGCCCTAATTTAGAATATGAACCACAAACCACAAGGCTTCAATCAGTAGACATCTGAGGAGAGCCTCTAATATTGAAAACAAAGCCCCAGACAAACCATGCGAAGGGCAAAAACAATTCAGGAAAAACAAGAGATATATACAAGGAGAGGAAAACTTCAAAATCCTCAAATAAGGGAAGGTTTGTACCCATGGAGAAAAAGAAGAGGCTACTAGGAAAAGACTATTCAGAGAATTAAAAAGAACTCTTTACAAGTTAGAAAATATGATAGCAAAAAACTAAAAAACCATAATAAAAAATTGAAAGATAAAGTTGAGGAAACCTCCAAGAGATAAGAGTAAAAAGACAAAAGTTGGAAAATAGGAAAGAAATGATTTAAAACTTAAACCACCAGTCCAAGAAAGCCAATATCTGAATACATGGAACTACAGAAATTGAGATTGTGATTGGATGATGGAATTACAGAAATGGAATTGAGAAAGTATAGGGAAGGAAATCATCAACAAAATAATTGAAGAAAATGTTCAGGTATTGAAGAATTCAACAATAACCAGGACAATAAATGAGAAATACATCCCCAAAGCACATTGTTATGAATTTCTAAAAGTAGATAGAAGATCAGATTATTCCAGAAATGAAAACAAAAAAGCAAACATTATTTTCATATAAAAAACTAAGAATGAGAACAGCATTGGACTTCTCAACAGCTCCACAGAAAGTCAAAGACAATGGAGCAAAGGGTTCAAAATTCTGAGGCAGAATGAGTTTTAAATTAAAGTTGTCTTCCAAATTAACAAATCAGTCCATTTTTATTTATTAATTTCTAATTTATTAATAAATATCTTCTCAGACATGCACATTCTAGGAAGTTCAAGTGTGTCACTCCAGACAAAGGAGAAAAACAAGAAAGAGAAAAATATGGGATCAGAAGACAAAGGCAGTCCAAATGAGGCCCAGGGAGTCCCAGAAGTGCTGGTAAACCGAGATGGCGAGATGGCCAGGGCACAGCGGACTTGGAGGGCAAGGGGCTCGGATTGGAGCAGGTGAGAGGGCCCTCAGAGAGAAGACATCAAGAAGAGATAAACAAAATGCAATTAAAATATGAACAGGAGATTTATGCAACTAACAAAGTTTGGGGCTGAAAAAGCGGTAAATAGAAAGAAAATGAAAAATAAAATTATTAATCCAAAGAAAACAAAAAGTTGTGAAAGAAAAATGGATAAATGTGTGCTGCATGGTTCTATTGTGAATTGTGTATATATATTTATAATGCTGTAAGAAGCTAAAATTTATCTAACCAAAAGTTTGATATTATGAGAACTGATGGGTGAGATGAAGAGTGTGCACGTGTGTGTGTGTGTGTGTGTGTGGTTGGTGAGGTGGTGGCGATGGGTTTGGAAGGCATGAGGTAAAAGCAAGCTCATTACCCATCTTCCACAGTGGGAAGTTAGTAGATAATGTGTACAAATGAAAAACTAAGATTTCTTGATGCAAGTATGTTGTATAGAGAGATAGAGGTAAAAACCAAAAAGCATCATCTGGAAACATTGAGAATAGTTGCCTTTTGGGAGCTGAAAATTTGGGGGTGAGGTGGCAGCTGAAAAACTTCTGATTTCTTTAACAAGCCTTGTAGAAAAAATTGCCTCAACACTTTGAAAACGTAATTCTTTGATGAAAATAAAGAACAATTTTAAAAAGAAAAAATCTGAAAAGCCTGCATAACAGTAAGATTGTATGAATAGAATGATAACTATGGAAAGGATATATCTGATGTATAGAAATGATAGACTGTGGAAATTTAGCAAGTTCTGAATCATAATTGCAATGCTGATAATTAGTGATCTACACCCTCTATTAATAAAGAGTGTTAGGAGAAGAGCTGAAAAGCGAGAAAAGCCTTTCCTGGACACTCCATGACTGGCTAGACCACAGTTCTCAAACTTGGACTCAGAACCTGTATCACTTTTAAAAAATTATTAGATATCCCTGAAAGCTTTTGTTTCTGAGGGTTGTATCTATTATATTTATCATGTTACAAATTAAAAGTGAGAAAAATATAACTTTATTAATTCATTAAAATAACACTAATAAACCCATTACATATTTTATGAAAAGTAACTATATTTTCCAAAACAAAAAATATTTGATAAACTGGCATTGCTTTACATACAGCAAATCTCTTTAGTACCTGCCTTAATAGAAAACAGCTGGATTCTCATATTTGTTTCTGCATTCAATCTGTTCTGATAAGTTGTTTTGGTTAAAGAATAGGAAGAAAATATGGCTGTACACAGGTATGTAACAGGAAAAGGGGTGGCTATTTTAATAGCTATTATTCTGGATACTTTTCTGTAGTATTATTTTAACACTTAACATGAAATAATTTTTTAGGAGTTAGTTGAAATGTGCGATTTAAAACTATACCAATGAACTTCTTAATTTCTGTTATGTTAAAATCCATTGGTTTTCCCTGCAATTTGAATGGCTCTTTTACTCGTGTGGTTTTGTAACATTAGGTATTGGTTCACTGCATTGTGCAGATCTTCCAAATGTTGACATATTCATTACACAAGATGAAAAACCACAGTTAATATCACCACCAAACTCACTGGAAAAGTCTTTAAATACTGAGAAGCTGTTAAGATACTGGTAGCAGAAATGTTCTCCAAAATTCTAATTTTTGCGTGAAAGCTTGTTTTTTTTTTTTCCATTGGCAACAAATACTGTTGTTTTCTGTGAAGTGACAGGCTCAATTTGTTGATTTTTGAGAAAATTTCTTCCAAATACCCAAGTTGGACTAACCCATAGTTTGTCTGGCAGTCTTTCTTTGAAGTAAAAATGATGTTTCATGAAACACAGTGTTTGATAGCGTTCAGTGGTTCATTCAACTCAAACCGCTGCCCAAGTGCTCTTCTTGAATGAGCCATCATGTTTCAGAGAGCAGCAGACATGCTTTATGCCTGCTTTTTATTTTGTCACTTAACTCAATGATTGAGATTTAATACAATTAATCATTTTATTAATTTTTACTGCTTTATCAAGAGTATGAAGTGAAAATGGCGATTTTTTTTTTCTGCAACTGCATTACAGAAGTATGTTAACTCCTAGTACAGTTTAACACCACTGCTTCGATGAGCGCTAAGGCGCCAGCAGTTTACCTACTACTGATTTTATACCATCAGTGCAAATGTCAACTAAAAAGGCAAATAACATCTTGGTATTATTATGACCTTGTGGATTCCCAGAAAGTTTGTCTTGGGGACTGCTGATGTGTTAAATCATAAGCTACTTGAGAATGGGGATTGGTTCTTGCTTTCCTTTGTTCCTCTAGGACTGTATTTGGGATAATAAATGGGTCAAAAAGTATTGATGAATCAAACTAAATTGGATGAAGAGGATAATAACATGAAGCTGCTATTATGTGGAAAAATACCGGGTAAATTAATGAGAGAACAAGACAAGAGGTAAACCCTTAAAGGCCAAATTAAAATTGCTGTATGATATTACTATGCTTACTATTCTTGTTTAAACCTGTACCCCCACCCCTCACTCCTTGGCCTATAGAATATGAGAACAGAAAGCCAAGCCCTTTTGATCTGGCTAAAACTAATATCTCTATCCATACTCTCTTCTCCTTGCCCCCAAATTAATCTGGCTCCTTTCAAATATCTGGCCATTCAGTCCCCATGCAAGGCAATAGCATTTCACTGTACCCAAGCCTCTCTGTTTCTTTCCTTGCCTTAAATATCCACTAAAATTCAAGCATTTCCATGGTGTATGTACTGGTGATTGGGCTTCTAGTGATATAGCCCATCTCTGGCCAACTCTTCAGGAAGGTTTACGTCACTTGACTTAGCCCTTTATACATAGAGAAACATTAATTGCTTGCTATTTGATTCATGTGTGTTACTCCTATCTTCCTAGATGGCAAGTTCTGGAGGGTGGACATTCTCCTTCAAGACAGATGAAGAAGTAAGGAGACTGGCTCTATGTGTGGCTTGTCAACCAATAATATAATTTACAGTTTGTCAGCAGATTATATATTAATATTTAATCTTTCTATAACCTATATTATATAATCTATAATTGTAATCAATGATTACATCATTTATTTTTCTTGCAAATCCTGTTGTGTTTAATATGGTACAGAGTTCAGTGTAGGTCCTCAATAAATATTTTGGATTAATTGAATGCAGAAAGAAAGGGCTGTTATTCGGGAGAAAAATTACCCACAAAGGACATAAAAGACTTGTACAACTGGATGTGGTAAGTTTGAACAGAACAAAGCCTAGTAAAGTTCTCAGAATTCTTAGTTTCTAATTGATTGCCATTACATTTTATTTGCCCACAATAATACTCCCAGGCCAGAAGTAGAAATGGAAAGTGCAGTTAAAAAGGGTAAAGTTTCTTCTTTCCATAAATAGATTATTTCATATTACACAGCTCTTTTAATAACAAAATCAAGTTTTCTCAGAATCAACCGTTTTAATGCCCTTTCACTGAAAGAATTCTTTGAGACACTTGCTGAATTCTGAGAAGGCAGTTTTTAATAATCACCCAAAACAACCCTGCACCTAAAAAAACAAAAAACAAAAAAAATTTGCCAATAGGAATTGTGAAATGGAAATATTTATTGTTTACGTATTATTTTTCAGATGCATGGACTACATCACTTATTTAATCCTCTCAACAAGTCTTCAAAATGGGTATTATTATCCCCATTTAGAGAAAAAGTAACTGATATTTAGGAAGAATAAGAAGCTTGTCCAGAGTCGCATTGCGAAATACTGTCTGAATCCAAAAGTCATGTTCTTTCCTCTGCAGTTTGTAAAGCTACTTCTTGTTTTAATATAATGTCAAATGGCCTAATAACAAATTGCCTAATTAAATGTTTTAAAAACTACTCTACAAATATTAACTACAATACTAGGCTTCTCCTCATTCATTCAAAGATTCTTCACAGAAGAAAGAAAAGAATGGAAAAAAATCATAAAGCAATTTTTGGATGGAGTGTACATACATTTGGGTGACAATGGTTTTTTAGGGGGGAAGTGATGCAATTGGTTGCTTGTTGCTGACTCAGAAATGCAGAGCAAAGGTAAATATAAACAGGCAGTCCCAAAGCCCCAATCCGTTTGTGAACTAGAGGACCCGAGATCAACAAAACTACGGTTGCAACATGCAATGCCCTTTTACTGCAGTGCTCTTACCCTGTCAGCCTGATGAAATGACTGCAGTTGAAAAATGAGGGGCCACTTGTAAACTCTAGAAGCAGCTTTGCATCTGAGAAGCAGCCATTTTGTGCTCCCGGGGATTACCAGTCCTGTGCTAACAGGTGGTGTCAGAAATCAAAACCTAACCCTCCAGGGGCTGCCTTGGTGTTTGGTTTCGCATTTCACTGTAGGTGTAATCCATGCCGTTAGTTTAATATTTCTCTGTGGGAAAGACACCAAGAGACAGGATCCTGGAGAAAGTCCTGGAATTTCCAAAATTTTAGAGGAAATTATTTATATCAGGTAGAGGGCTTTCCTTTGGGATTTACTATGCAGACACTAGGGGAACGATAGGATTATAGTATGCATATGCAGAAATATATTTGTTTTTAATTTAACATCTTTTTACACATCCTTCACAGTGTGTTAAAAAATATAAAGACTTGTGCCTGGAGACACGATGCTCCTCAGGTTGAGTTCAGGGTGGACGGACTTCTGTTACTGCATATTAAAGGGCAAGACGTAAGTTAGCAAAATTTGCTGTATGAATACATTCTGTAAGATAATGGCATAACAAATTGATCTGGACAAGAACAGAATAGCTGAGGATGGAAAAAACTGTTCTGTGCCCAGCTATTAATCCGAGTATGGGATAGGGTTGCTACCTTTTGTCTGGGTTTTCCAGGATGTTAGTCAAGGGGACACATGTGAACCTCTGGCAATCTCCATAGCAACTGTTTAGGTGCTGGTGACTGAGAGTCAGGGGATGGAGCTAACCTCACTGGGTAGACCTGGGGGCTAGGCCATTTTATAGATCTCTGTGCTAACAGGGCCTTTTCTAGCCATCTCCCCAATGCTAACCACTTGTTTCTGGAATCTCCCTTCCTTTTTATGTTCCCAGTTAGATACAACAGAAAGGCCTATGAACTTTCAGTGTTTAGGGATATATCAATGACGAGATACCCATGAGTACCCAATGTTGAGGTTTCTAAGGTTATTTTTTAGAGAGAGGTGGAGGTGTGACAACTCTAAGCTAAAGCAGATTGTACTTCCACCAACCATATCCTCTACCTTTCTTTCCCTCAGAGGTGGAGTTAAGTTAAAACTAATCAGGCTTTTAACCTCAGGGCTCCTTAGGGCTAGTAATGTATTCATATGGTCATATGTTTCTGCTAAACTTTCAAAGGTAATATGTTTTAACTATGATTGATTAATACTGAATATCCTTCCATTCCAACTTGCCCTCCTTCCCAATTTCCCTTGTGTCAAGTGACACTGGTATGGTAAGGGGCATTTTTTTTTTTTTTCTTTTTTTGTAGTTTTAATCTCTAAGGGAAGTTCAGTTAGCAATGCATTTACTTGCATTTGGTAGGAGGTATTTGCTTAATTCGCAGTTAATCCTGTGCATGAGTGAGCTAGCCTTCCTGTATTGGAATGCCTTTCACAAGTATTATGCTGACTTCCTCCTTGTCAGAGCTATATATTTGTAATTTTAGATTGTTACTTAAAGAAGCTCTACAAATTACATAAGTTTTAGGCCCCACTAAACCTAGATCTGTCTCTAATTTTCTCTTGGTGTATGCCTTATGTTAATATTTTATTCTATGTGGATGGAGGATACTATGTTGTCCAGTGTATGATTCTGGGATTCTGGAATTAGCTTTATGACACTTTTGTTTTGGTCAGGAAAAAATCCTATCCAGGAGTTATGCATAGTCTCTGTATATTCTAATGTCATATTATTATCTAATTATGAAATTGCAGCATCAAAAGAGCAATATGAATCCTTGAAAATTCAGTGCATCCTCAATTTGCCAAAATTTGAGTATAATATTTTTTCACTGTAGTTTATCAAGTCATGTGAGGAAGGCTTGAGATATGAATAATATTTTATAGATAAATCTATTTAGTTTTTTCCTTAGCAATTTTTTAAATGCAGTTTTATCAAGAAATACACACCATATAATCTATCCAAAGTATACAATCAGTGGCTCACAGTATCACCATATAGTTATGCATTCATTGCCACAATCAATTTTTGAGCATTTTCATTACTCCAAAATAGAGAAAAAATAGATTTTAAAATATTAAAACATATTTTAAGATAATAAAATATTAAAAAATACAAAAATATATAAATACAAAAAAGAACAGTATAACCATCCCATACCCCTTATACTCCCTATTATTTAACATGTTTGTCATTATTTTATTACTCATATGCCTATACACTGGTTAAAGGGAGTGTCGGTCACCAGATTTCATTATCACATGGTCACATGATAAAAGCTATCTAGTTATACAATTATCAAGAATCAAGCCTACTGGATTACCGTTCAACAAATCCAGGTATTTCCTTCTAGCTATTCCAATACACTAGAAACTAAAAAGGAATATCTATATAATGCTTAAGAATAACCTCTAGATTGACCTCTTGACTCTATTTGAGATCTCTCTATCACTGAAGCTTTATTTTGTTTCATTTCTTTTCCCCCTTTTGGTCAAGAAGGCATTCTCAATCCCATGATGCCAGGGCCAGGCTCAACCCCGGGAGTCAAGTCCCTCACTGCCAGGAAGACTTACACCCCTGGGAGTCATGTCCCACGTAGCGGAGAGGGTAGTGAGTTTATTTGCAGAGTAGACTGAGAGAAAGAGGCCACATCTGAGCAACAAAAGAGGTTCTCTGGGGTGTGACCCTAAGACATAATTATAAGTAGGCTTATGTTTTCCTTTGCAAGAATAAATTTCATACGGGCAAGGCCCAAGATCAAGGGTTTGACTTATTCAGTTGGGAGTCCCTAATGCTTGTGGGAATATGAGGAATTCCCCAGGTGAGGAAGTTTAGTATTTCCACATTTTCCCCCAGTCCCTCAAGGGTCTTTGCAAATACTTTTTAATTTTCTGTCCAAAGTACTCTGGGGCATCATATTAACATACTACAGAATAACAAGATCTCATTCCCCATTCTAGGTTCCATGCAACTATGTTGTTTAAATAAACTGGCCATACAGCTTATTTAGAAAGCATTTGACAGAGAATATAAATTTTGTACCAAATAAACATCTCTTAAATAACAGTCAAAATTCAGGAATAGATGTGACTGCTATAAGAGCTTACAATCTACAAACCTTTACAACAAGCCTCATTGAACACTGCACTCCTGCATCATCAATTGCCCAACCTCTGTCCACATTCTATTCCCTGGTTTCTATGCTCTCAGATTCAATTCTTAGCATTTGTTCATTATAGTTAGTTTATATTAGTGAAGCCTTACAATATTTGTCCTTTCACTTCTGGTTTATTTCACTCAACATAATGTCCTCAAGGTTCATTCACCTAGTTGCCTGCCTGCCTCGTGACTTCATTCCTTCTTGCAGCCATTCATTCTATACCACAGTCCACCCTTCCATTCACCTGTCAAGGTACCCTTAGGCCGCCTCCATTCATTGCAAATCGTGACTACTTCTGCCATAGCACCAATGTATAAATGTCTATTCATGTCCGTGCTTTCAGTTCTTCCAAGTATATACCAAATAACAGGATTGCAGATCATATGGCAACCCTATACTTAGCCTTCTGTGGAACCACCACACTGCCTTCCAGAGGGGCTGCACCATTCTACTTCCCTACCAACAGTGAATGGGTATATCTTTCTCCTCAGCACTTGTTTCTTTCTCTTTATTTTTAAAACAGTTTTATTCACAAACCATGCAATCCATCCTGAGTAAACAATCAATAGTTCCCAGTACCTATTTAGGCTTTGAAGGCTACGATTTTACCATCTGCAGTAAGTTTCAGCAATTAAAGCAATGTTTTAGGGTGTTCATACCTATTATTGTACCTATTGGGTAGTATTGCAAATAAATACACTAAGAATTTATTCCTATTTATTGTGTCCTCCATAAACTTAATGTCACTGAAATATTTTATGGTCTAGGGGATAGTCATCCTTAAATGAGAAGAAACCACTGCATGCTAATGTAGGTTTTTGTTTTTGTTTTGCAGTTGCTTGCATCAAAGCCACAGCCAGGCAAGAAATAAATCATTTAATCTCTTTGAGCTTTTGTGTTTTTCTGTGAAAATAGGGGAAAGTTTTTTCCTTTGATATTTGCAGCATCAGGTTTAATTTATTGGCTGAAGATGTTGAGAAATACAAATACATTTACATCTTTCAAAAGAAAATGTATCCTGAAATAACTTCATTCCTTTCAATATACTCCTACCAAACAAAAAGAAAACTAATGAACCTTAGTCCCACCTAAGCATTCCCATATCGTTAAGATCAGCCTGAATATCTTGTCTGTTCTTATTAGATTAGTTTTATTAGATTTGTTTTTCTCATTGCTTTGCTTTATTTTGTTTGGAAATGTTTTTTATTTGATAAAGTAATTTTAATAAAATAATAAAAAAAGAAAATATAGATTAGTTTTATAATAGATTACAAATTCAATTGATGATGTCTGCTTATGGTGAAAATAGAGTAAGGGGACTGAATTTATGCTTCTGCATGAAAGAACCAAAACCAAAACCAAATCAAACATATAAAATATTTGAAGCAATATATGAACACTGAACACAGGAAATGAAGGACAGTGAACCTTGCGAGTAGAAAACAAATGAGGCGAGCCTTATTATTGCCTTAGCTTACTGACTTGAGAGAGTTTCCAGGTAGAGAGGGCAACCCAGGCAGAACCCAATGGGCTCCCTGAGTGGAGCTAATGATGCTGAGTCTGGGAGATCAAGGCAGAGTTCTCAGGACAATTTCTGTGAGAAGAGAAAGCTGCACAGAGAGAAAACTACAGAGATCTTCAGAGGGTCCTCCCTTAGTATTTAGCTAAGTACTTATCAAAGAATGCATTAGAGGAAACTATCTGAGGCCAGGGAAAGAATTATCTGAAAGGACTAGAGACCCAAAAGGATCAAATTGTTTCCAAGTAACTTAACTGCTTTCCAGAACATTGCTAAAGAATATTTAAAGGATTACAAAAATATCCTGTATCCAACAAGGTGAAATTCACAATGTCTTTCATGCAATCAAAGATTGCCAGGCAGGCAAAGAAGCATGAAATATAAACCCATACTCAATAATGGTACAATGACAAGTCTCCCTAAATGAATGTGCAGATTTGATGCAATTTAGTAAAAATCACAGCAGTGCTTTAAAATAGAATTTGACAAGCTGATTCTAAAATTCATATGGAAATGCAAAGAACCTCTAGAATAGGCAAAACAACTTTGAAAAAGAAGACCAAAGTTGGTGGGCAAAACACTGCCTGATTTCAACATTTATTATAAAGCAACTGTACTCAAGATATTAGTGTCAAAATAGACAAATCAATGAAAGGAAAAGAATAGATTGTCCAGAAATAGACTTACGCATGTATCTGACAAAAATATAAAGGCAGTTCAGTGGAGGAAGGATAGTCTGTTTAACGAATAGTTAAGAGGATGAAGACAAGCCACAGACTAGAAGAAAACATTTGTAAAACATTTCTCAGGTAAAAGACTTGCATCCAGAATATATACTGAAGCCTTGAAACATAATAAGAAAACAACTCATTACACAGGCACAAGATTTAAATCAACACTTCATTAAGAAGAAATACAGATGGCAAATAAACGCATGAAAAGAGGCTCAACATCATTAGTCATTAGGAAATGCAAATTAAAACCACAATGATATCGCCATTTACCTCCCAGCATGGCTAAAATTTTAAAAACTGACTGTACCAAGTGTTGACAAGTATGTGGAGAAACTGGAACTGTCATTCACTACTGATGTGAATGTAAAATAGTACAGTCACTTTGGAAAGTGGGCAGTTTATTCAAAAGTTAGACTTACGCTTATCATTTGATCCAGTTACTACAATTCCAGGTGTGTAATCAAGAGAAAAGAAAGCATTCCTGTACAAAGACTTGTACACAAATGTATGCAGAAGCTTTATTTGTAATTATCTAAAATAGAAAACAACCCAAATGTCCATCATCAGGGGAACAGATAAACAAATAGTGGTAGATCCATACAATGGAATACTACTCAATCTAAAAAAAGGAATAATTGATACAACAACATCGGTGAATCTCAAAATAATTATCTCAAGTAAAAGAAGCCACACATACTATATCATTCCATTTATACTAAATTCTGTCCCTTTGGAAACTTCTGGGGGTGATGGATATGTTCATTATCTTGATTGGGTGATATATATCAAAATAGTACATTGTAACTAAGTGTAGTTTACTCTATATAAATTATACCTCAGTAAATCTGTTTGAAATAAAATAGAAAAATCATGTCAGCTCTGTTTTGGGCTGTTGTTCGTCAGCTCCTGGCTTCCTGGTTACCTTGAGGTCTGACCCACTCTGCTCTTATGAATTAGGCTGGAAATCTCTTATATTCGTCAGATGCTTCAAGTTGCAAATGGACAAATGGAGAGGCTTATTTGATTTTAATAGACATTAAAATGCTTTTACTGGAAAGCTTGGTGTTAGTTCCATGATATTGTTATTTTTAAACTAAATTAATTAGGATATATGGGTTTTGTGAACAAGTTTCAGGAAGTTGAGTAAACTCTACCAAAGGACAAACATGTCTCTTTTTAACAAAAGGCCTGAGGCACTTTTATTGTTTACATCCAACAATGCTCTATTGATTGAATTGTGTTCTCTACATGACCTCTTTAAAGTACCTTCCTGGACGGCAGGGCTCATTTAGTACTCACAATTCTGTTTTGTATTTTCAGCTCTTCATTTATTACCTCCAATGAAGTTATTCCAAAAATGAAGGTGTCAGGTGAAGATAGTCAAGTAATTATGTACTTGTAAGTCAAGCCGTAAATCCTGTTTGAGTTACATTAACTAACTTAAGAAAATTTGTACATAGATGTAATCATCTGCATGCACTATGATGTTAAATTCCTTGCTCACTCTCCATCTTGATCATCGCTGTATTTTAATACTGGATGTCTGGGTGGATGTGTAATTAATAGAATTTGACTGATGCCCCCTCATTTTGTTTAGGCAAGAAACAGTGCTTAAATGAAAGAACTGCCATATGTGTGGTAAACACCTACATATTACCAATTTTAATGTTATAATATATCAGCAAATGGCACTCTTTAAAATTGTTATCTTTGATATGGATGATTTTGATACAAAACCGGTACACTTGTACAAGAAGCAGACTCTCTTTTCATCTTAAATTAATGTGAATATGTTTTTTACTTTGTATGAAAAAAATTTCTAATTCTTTTCAGAAATATTCTAACTATATTCAATTTAACAAACAGTATTCCTATGAGCAGGCAGATTAAGTCGGAGAAAAATAACTGGACTAGGAGTCCATTAATCTGGGTGGTATTCTACAAGGTTGGGTGACCCTGAGGAAGTTTCATCATCTGTAAAATGAGAGCTGTTTGAATTGGCTGATTTCTAAGATTTCTCAGATTCTTCCCAATGTTGCTCTGATTCAAACTAATTTGTGGTGGAAGATTCTTATCTGGATGTAGGGTAAGTACTGCCCTGGGATAAACATTTCAGGGGTGCTAAGTGGGCCCTTAAATGGCACTACCAATCACTTCTCAGTTTTCAAATTGAGGAATTTGAAATTGGAGATCTCGTTGGAGCACCAAGGAAATATTACGAAGCAAAATGCCACTGCAAGGTCCGCCATCAATTCTGTCATTCCAGAGACACTGCCAGGCCAGGCACCTACGTCAGCATCACCACTCAGAACTGGCTGATTCCAGAAGGGAATCCAATTACACCCACAGGGCCCCATGAGGACTTTGGCACTTTTAGATCCAATATGTAATTGAAGCTGAACTGATGATAATAAGCATCTTCTTCCCCTTCTCTTGTTGTTGTCTCCAGTTTTAATTACTGCTGGAATATTTTGATAGATTTATTAAGATCAAAAGAAGTCTGGCAGTTTTTTTTAATGTTAAAAAAATGTGCATGTGTGTGTGTGTACACATGCATATGTATGTCTGTGTATTCAGCAAATCTTTTCCATGGCACATAGTTTGTAAAGAATTTCAAGCATTTACTGACCAGGAAACCAAGTTTTTCTCACTGTTGTTTCCCCATGGCCTCATTTTAACCGGTCTTACCTCCTCTGACTATAAAGTGATACTGTGAATCTGCAGCACTAACATAGCATTGGAAATAGTTTGCACCACTTGATGAATTGACACTAGAATGACTTCTCTAAGCCTTATTTTTCTGCATTCTAGTTAAACCAAAACTACCGTAAAGAATACAAAGTCTTCCCCATCTGCTGACAAATTATGTCCCTATGTCAACAGAACAGAACATTGCCAGTATCTTGTCCATTTTGTCCCCTGCTGGACCTTACCTTTGAACTAATGATTTCGTTTCATTTGGAGTTAAAAGCAAAGAATTTCTTCCAGCTGTGAGATAGTCATTTTCCATAATTGTTCTTTATAAATAATGCCCTACTTTCTCAGTGGATTAGTTGTATAGGAAACCCCAGTTCAAGAGTTTTGATTGAATCAGCCTAGATATTTCAGGTAAGCCAGAAAAGAAAGAAAGAAAGAAAAAAAAGCCACTGAAGTGGCTAGTTAGCACTTCTAGAGCTAGAGTAAACATTTTATTGCTTGTCTAGTTTGGCATCACACGATATATGCAGGGAAACTCTCTGAAAGATTATCTTTGTGATAACAGCTAAAACTAATTCTTAACCTACTTTACTGGTCAAATAAAATGATATTTCCCTTATCTGAGTCATAAACTCTTTAATCTTAGAACTACTGATACCAAACTAGCCTTCAGAAATGACCCTCAAAATAGCACTAAAGTCAGGGGTAGAGCCAGGACTAGTGTGAGGCCAATAAGGCACTTCCCTCCAGCACAAAATTTAAGTGGGGGCAGAAATAAAAACTCACTAATCAAGATGAATGACATTTAAAATAAATACTAAAAAAAAAAAAAAAAGTAATGATGCAAAAAAATCCATAATAAATAAAACATCAAAATTTTAAATAAAGACAATGTATATGAAGATATACTGAGCCTGAGGCACAAGGAAAAGTTATTAACTAATACTATCCTGTCTGTATTTAAAATTTTGATGTTTTGTTCAGCAGGGACTTTTCGCATTGATTTTGATTTTTTAAAATATTGCATAAAAATATTATTTATGGTGATTACTAGTTTTTTGGCTTCCCCTTAAATTTTGTGCCAGAGGGGCACTGGCCTTGCCCTCAAGCCAGCCCTGGTTAGGACTGGGCTTTCTACATTCCTGATGCCCAACGTGAGGTATATAATCCCAAGGGCACACAGCCAGTAAGTGGTGAAGTCTGGGTTCAGCTCTAGACCTCTCTAGGTATCACTTTACAGGCTGTGCTCCTAGGATCTCCAAGATGGTAGTGGAGTCAAACAGCTTTGGAGGAAGTGGGTTTGTTCAAATTTAGCCTGGGGCCTAAGGAAAGGTTGAGGGGTGTTAAATTCTAAGCTGGAGATCTAAGAGCTGGGATTAAATTCTTCAAGGAATCAAGAATGAGTAAAGGGCCAAAAAGAAGGATGAATGTTTTTTAAAAAATTACTTTCCAATAGGAGTCACTAATAGAGAGAAAGGAAAAAAAATGGAACTAGCAGTGCAAAAGGTATTATCCATGGAGTAAATTCTCAGATAGAAATCTACTCAATTAAAAAAATTTTAATGTATTTTTTTAATTGAAGAAGTTGTAGGTTTATAGAAAAATCATGCAGAAAATATGGAATTCCCATACATTCCAACTGCCCCCTGACACACACAGTTTTCCCTATTATTAACGCTTTGTATTAGTGTGGCATTTTTGTTCCAATTGATAAAACAATATTATCATAATTATACTATTAACTATTGTCCATAGTTTACAGCAAAGTTCTCTGTGTTGTACAGTCCTATGGTTTTTAAAATTTTGTTCAAGTAGCATATATAAAACCTAATGTCCTGGTTTGAATCTATTATTTACTCTACAAAAGTCATGTTCTTTTAATCCAATCTTGCGGGTGCAGATTTATTATCGGTGGAACCTTTTGACTAGATTATTTCCATGGAGATGTGACCCTGCCCATTCAAGGTAGGTCTTAATTAGTTTACTGGAGTCTTTAAGAGAGCTCAGGGAGAAAGAGCAGAGAGCTGACACAGACCCAGACGTTTGTAGATGCTAAGCTAAGAGATGAAGCCCAGAGTTTGCTCTAGAGAAGCTAAGTGAGAACTCACAGACGTTTAAAGAGAAAGCCACTGGAATCAGAAGTTGAAAACAATGCAGCCCGGGAGAAAAGGACCAGCAGACGCCAGCCACGCACGTGCCTTCCCAGCTGACAGGTGTCCCATGGGCCTTTTCCTCAGGAAGGTATCTCTCTCTTGATGCCTTAATTTGGACATTCCATGGCCTTAGAACTGTAAATTTGTGAACGAATAAGCCCCCATTGTAAAAGCCAATCCATTTCTGGTATATTGCATTTCTGGCAACTTTAGCAAACTAGGGCACCTAAAATTTCCCCTTGTAACCACATGCAAATATATAGTTCAGTGCAGTTCATTACATTCCCAATATTGTGCTACCGTCACCACTGCCCTTTACCAAAACTTCACCATTATCTCAAACAGCAGCTCTGTATCAATGAAGAATTAACTCCCCATTACCTATTCCCACCCCGGCCCTGGTAACCTGTATTCTAATTTCTAAATCCATGAATTTGCTTATTCTAATTATTTCATATAAGTGAAATAATACAATATTTGTACTTTTGTGTCTGGCTTATGTCACTTAACATGATGTCTTCAGATTCATCCGTGCTGCTGCATGTATCAGAGCTCTATTCCATTTTAAGATTGAATAATACTCCAGCATATGTATACACCACACTTTGTTTATCCATTCATCTGTTGATGGACACTTGGGTTGCTTCCATCTTTTGGCAATTGTGATTAATGCCACTATGAACATCAGTATGCAAGTATCTGCTCGAGTTTCTGCTTTCAATTCTTTTGGGTATATACCTAGAAATGTGATTGGCAGATCATATGGAAATTCTATACTTAACTTTCTGAGGAACTGCCAAACTGTTTTCCAGAGTGGCTGCATTTTCACTCCTATCAACATGGAACAAGTGTTCCTATTTCTCCACATCCTCTCTAACACAAGATATTTTCCATTTAAAAAAAAACTACCCATTCTAGGGGTGTGAAATGGTATATCATTGTGATTTTGATCTGCATTTCCCTAATGGTTATCAATGTTTGAATATCATTTCATGTACTTCTTTGGAGAAATATCTCTCCAAGTCTTTTGCCCCTTTTTAAACTATTATTATTTTTCATTTTATAGTTTTGTCTTTTTGTTGTTGAGTTGTGACTGAGTTTAATCCATTTACATTTAAAGTAGCTACTGATAATGCAGAACTTTCTGATGCTATTCTCTTTTTAAACCTCATACCTTTTTTGTCCCTCACTTTTCCATTAATGACTACTTTTATGCTTATTTTTAGCATACCATTTTTCAGTCCTTTCTCATTTCCTTCTGCATGTATTTTTTCAGATAGTTTCTTTGTGGTTGCCATGGGACTTATATTTAGCATCCTAAATCTATAAAAATCATGTTTGCTTTGATCCTGACTTAACTTCAATAGCATACATACACACTCTTCCTATATCTTTCTGCCCCCCAACCTTTTTGTTGAACTTGTTACAATTATATATTTATGCATTGCATTCCAAAACCATAGACTGATCGTAACTATGAGAAGTAAAAAGTGAAGTTACACACTAAAATGTTCAACACAATAGTATTGTAATTTATAATTACACATATGGTTACGGAGATCTTTGTTTCTTTATGCCACTTTGATCCACTGTTTTGTGTCATTTTCTTTCAAACTGAAGAGCTGCCTTTAGCATTGTTTGTAGGGTAGGTCTAATGATGATGAGCCCCTCAGCTTTTGTTTCTCTGGGAAACTCTTAACTTCTCCCTCACTTTTGAAAGAGCCTGGCTGGATATAAAATTCTTGATTAGCAATTGTTTTCTTTCAGCACTTTATTTCAAATATTTCATTCCACTCCCTTCTTGATGCCAGGATTTCTGATGAGAATGGAACTTAATCTTATTGGGATTCCCTTGTAAATAACACATTGTTTTTCTTTTGCAGTTTTCAGAGTTCTTTTCTTGTCCTTGGTATTTAACAAGTTGACTACTATGTGTCTCAGTGTGGTTCTCTGAATTTATCCTATTTGTGGTTTGAATTGTATATTCGTGTCTTTTGTTAAATTTGGAAAGTTTTCTTCCATTATTTGTTTGAATATTAATTCTGTGCCTCCTTCCCCTTCTCTGTCTCCGTCTCCCTCCCCATCTTTGTCTTCTTCATATATTGGTATGCTTGATGGTGTCCCAAGGTATCTTAGGCACTGCTCATTTTTTCCATCCTTTTTTCTTCTGATCCTCAGTCTGAATCATTTTAATCATCTTGTCTTTGAGGTCACTGATTCTTTCTCATGCTCCAGAAGCTCCAGTCTGCTTTGAAACTCTATAAGGAATGATTTGTTTTGGTTATTGTGGTCTTCAACTTCAGTATTTCTGTTTGGCTTCTTTTGGAAATTTCTATTTCTTCATTGAGATCCTCATATTGTTCAGTCATCATTTTTTCTTATGTCCTTTAATTATTTCTCTCTGTTTTCTTTTATCTCTTTGAGCATATCGGGGATCATTTTTTTAAAGTCTTTGCCCAATATGTCCTAAACATGGTCTTTTTCAAGGATGGTTTCTGGATTTTTATCTGTATCTTTAAATGGGACATCATTTCCTGTTTGTGTTGTTATCTTTTGTTTTATTGCATACTTTTTAATATTTTGAAGTGTTAACTCTAGGATTTAGATCTTAGCTGTATGTTCCTATGTTGGCATGCAACTAGTGAAATGACAAAGAATTCCTTGAGTGCCAAGAGCTAAAAATACAAACAAACCAAAGAAAAATCATCTTTTCTGAGGTGCTCTCCCTCAGACTTTAGCCTTCCTACCAAGGAGATCATCCTGAGGCCAAAGTGAAGAAAAAGATCCTCTCCATCTTTTTTGAACATTAGGATTGTCCTGGGCTTGTCCCTGCCCCTAGCCTTAGGAATTCCCCCATTTATAAGAATTTGAATGCCTCTTCTACTCCCTATGAAATAGATTTCCCCCCTCCCCTTTCAGGGTGCTCTACTGTATGTCTTAAAATCCTTTGCCCCAGGCCACTTCTACTTCATTGCTTACTACTCTGCTTTAGTTGCCCATAAGTTGCTTCTACCTGCTAGGCAAAATCTGCAAGAGTGAGCCCAAGATATGTTTCCTAGTTTAGTCTTTCAGGCTGCCACCTGATAGATTGGTATTGATATACAGGCACCCCAGTATGCACATGGGGTAACTCTGCTCCCTCCATACAGGGTCAGGGACTCACAATGGGGGCACAACTGGATTTACACCACACCAGAAAGGGCTGAGAGGGTCCAGCAAGGCACTAGGAGCTTTTCCTAATGTTTTTAAAGCTGCATTTTCTTGATTCAGTAGTCACCATGTTTCTGCAACCCTTTAACTGTTTTCTGGATTTTGAGGAAGTTAGTTCTGCCAGTTTTTGCTAGTTGTTCAAAGATTCTGTGGGACAATGGCACCCTGGTACATTTTATCCTGTCAACCTGGACAATAAGACTCCCAGGAATCTACCCTTGCATCTCAAAACATTAGAGCAATCACTTCTCTTGCAGAACACTGGTCCTTTCTTCATTACCTCATCTGTTTATTTATGTGATTCAGTCTAGAGTTAAGGGACACAGGTTTAACGTTTGGATGAGGAGGAGCTCGCTTCTTCTCAGACAACAGAAGGAGGAGTCACTGGATAAAAATAAGGAGGAATGTTAACTTGCAGAAGAGAGAGGAATATCAGGTATTTTCAGGTAGGTCTAGTAAAGTTAAATAGCTAATGCCAATAGCCTAAAACTCAGTGAAGTAGGACTCATGGACTGTTGTTGAGGAGGTGGGGGAGGAGAGGCTGTGGAAGGAGAGAGGAAAGACCAGTGGACAATTTTGGAATTGTCTTTATGGTAACTGTACCCCATAATCAACAAGATATTCACATAGACAGGAGTTCTCTAAAATAGAGTAAGATCTAACAATCTATAAATCCAAAAGTTAATTAATATTTTGATTACTATGCTGCTCTCCAACTCCATAATATGTTCCTTGAACTGTCTCCCTCATTTTATTCAATTATAATATTATTCACCATTTTTCATCCTATCTAGTGATATCAGTGTAATTGTTGGATCTGTCCTCCACATTTACCTCTCAAAGCTAACATTTAGCCACAAGTCTTGTCTATTTCATTTTTAAAATGGGATTCCAAATGTCATGATAACAAGATTGCTAATTTAAAAAAAAATTACACAGAAAGACAAACAATAAGTACATCAGAGTGATGATGGAAGAAAAGAGGAAAGAACAAAACCATTTCTGCAAAATCACGGAACACTATCAATGGTAAAAGCCAAGAAAACAAACATTATCTGCCCAAAGTAACAAGAAAGATTAATCAAATTGCTTCATGTCCTATGAAAGAAATTACTTTAACGTTTCTTCCAATTTCTTCCCATGGCAAAATAAAAACACATACTTTTCAGAAAATGAAGTACCTGGAGAATAATCAACTAGAAATTCAAATTCATACATAATCCAGTTTGTTTTACGTGGGCCAGCAGCGGAATTGACTATATTCTCTTTTCATCCATTTACTAATCTTGTAAATGGATCACCTTCCGTTTCTTGACTGAGCTTCCTGGTTTCCTTTGGGGAGCATAAATGAAGTCTGAGTAACAGCTGGTCAAATTACTAAAATCACCAGTACATATTTCCTGTTCAGATTTCAGGCAAACCACAACCCCCCAAGAATTATAGCTTTGGTTTGATTTGGTTTGGTTACAAATCTTTTTTTTTTTTTAAAGAAACCATAAAACCACACAACGAGTCCATAGTCCTAAAGGCTGCCAAGCATCCCTGGGTAACCTAGTGAGTTCTGCAGTGGAAAATGGGGATGGGTGGGTGGGTGGGGGGAGGAGTGTAAAAAATAAATTTAAAAAAAAAGGAACACTTTAGAATGAAAAAAAAACAGATTGAACTTTCTAGAGCATATGTCAGAGATGCAAACTATTTCTTCTCTAAGTTTCAGGTACCTCAGTTGGAATTAAAGTAAACTCTATGAGTTTAAATTAAACTCTATGAATTGAAGTTTATTAAGCTCTTCCAGTTCCTTTTACATTAGATTGTAACTTATTTTTTAAAAAAACATATAATCAATATTGCAGAAAGCAATACATGATAAGAATATATTTGCAAAGATTTTTCATTCTATTTTTAATGGATATTTATCAGTAAAGTGCTACATGGTGCTCCTTGCTCAGTTCCAGTACTTAGTTAATAAGCAGATCAATGAGAATCATATTTGAACCATTTACACAAATTTTTCAAATGAATTTTTCTTTGTCTCTATTTATGGTAGGTGCCAAAATAAGTCTTTGGGTTAGAGTGGATTTTTCTTATTTTCCCTTCTAGAGTCATGCAAAGCAAAGATCTCTTCTTTAACTGAGCTTTCAAAACATTCCTGGCAGTGTCAATAACAAAATAAATAGAAGTTCTATTTCTGAAAACTAACATAGAATTGAGTGGGCTATAAAAGTAATGTTGTCACAACTTATTTCAACAAAGAGGAGTTCTGAAATTAAAAACATGTTTCTTCTGTCATGTGTCATACAAGAACAAAATGGAAAAAAGGGAATCTTAGTGTGTTCCTAATTTAGATTCCTCTTTACTGTAAACACAACTTTCTCTAACAATGATGTTGTATGCTACTCTTGAGTATTGCATACTTTTTTTTTCCAGTTTAGTTCTCACCATTTGGATATTACATGAAAAAAATGAAGTTTACAGATACATATAAACTAGTGATGATGGGAGATGGGCCTACAGTTTACAAGCATGTTTCTTGAACAGTTTTGATCCAAATTTGAAAACCAGAGCATCATGAAACAACATATCTCTTTGAGAAATTATAAGTATTAGTCTTAGTAACAAGGTTGCAAATGTTTTGATCAGTTCATTAAGAAGTAAATTGCTTAATTAACAATATTAACATTTAAATCATAATTTTAGGTTACCTATGTGTATATTCTGTATTAAAATATTTTATAATTTTAGCTGATAGTTTTATAGAAATTCACAATGAAAATAAATCAAATGCACGCTAAATCCATGTGAGCAAATCTACATTTTTAGAATACTTGAAAAAGTAAATCACTTGCATTCTAAAGACAAAACATCTGGGAATTCAAGGTCATCATTTCTTGGGAGGAATTTATGCATCTTTGTAGATATGTGGCATTAAATCCAAAGAGCAGGGAGTTGAAGATGGATGTACTTTGAGGACTGTTTGGTGGGAGGAGAGATGTACTTCTTTGTGGCTTCTTCACTCCATTAGCCCTGCAAGCCTCATCTAGATGGTGTGCTCATCTAAAAAATGGGTATAAAAGCACTTGCTACTCCATTCTTTAGCCTCACAAGGGCTTTCTGAACAATGCTTCTGATTAGGGTGTCAAATTTCCCATCGATTATTTTGTTTTAATTTGTTTCCAAGCTGCCTCCACCCAGGCTCTGAGACGTAAATTTCACTGGTGGCAAAACAAATGAAACTGGAATTCGCAACAGATGCCTCACCATAAATTCTTATGGACTCCAGCCAAACACATTGCAGCTTTAAGGCTACTTATGCAGTTGATAAGATAATCATCTTTAAAAGGATGTTGCAGGGAAACAGCAGGGTTTGAATGACCACGCAAATAGTCCAAATGGCCTACTCACAAAGGCACTTTAATTTCGCTATTTCTCAAATGACCATTTTTATTAGAATCACCTGTGAGCTTATTTAAAATGCAGATATCAAGGCTCTTGCATAGACCCCAATGAATCAGAGGCCTGAGGACAGAAATTGGGATTTTAATTTAAAATTTGCATTTTTAAATAATCTCAACGGGGGGGGGGGTGGGTTCTGACTTGAGAAATTTGTATGTCAAACTACCTTTATAGAGTGGAGCATGGAGAAAAAGCTTGAGCCAAGAGTTTCAAAGTTGAAATAGCTGGCGGCTCTCATCTACCCTAACTCATCTCAGCTCCTTCCTTTCCTCAATTAGATAGCTAGTTTACAGTTCTCAGCTGAGATATCCAAATAAAATTAATTTTATGGAGGGGTAGGCAATTGATTCCTGGGGTAATCCTGTCTGGAATATAATGAATGACCAGTGTTCAGCCCCATCAGAGGGACTGGGATTGGGAGGAAAAAACCTTCACACTCAGGTAGAGATTCATCTGCTGTCTGGCACTTTCTAGACTGTTCAGACACTCATTCCCATGGCGTTCCTCATATGCCTGCAGGGAGATGAGGGCCTCAGGCCATGCATGTTGGATGCTGCATGGCAGTTCATTGCATAACCCATTCTCCCCAACACCCTGTCTGTGGAGAAGTTTAGAAAGTTGAGGGGAAGCCATGGACGGCTGTGATATCAACTTTGCAACAGGATCTTTGCCTCTGCCCAGAACTGATTAGTTCACTTTTTTTCTGAAGCAGGACAAATTTTGGATTCAGAAGACC
Organism: Choloepus didactylus; assembly: GCF_015220235.1. Taxonomy (NCBI): domain Eukaryota; kingdom Metazoa; phylum Chordata; class Mammalia; order Pilosa; family Megalonychidae; genus Choloepus; species Choloepus didactylus. The sequence goes on from NC_051308.1 coordinate 25,512,967, forward strand.
CAGAGTGATCAAGCAAAACACTTTCTTGATCTTACTCTTGGATTCTGCATGTATAACAAGGGGATAATAATCATACCTTCGTAAGGATAGATGTAAGGATAAAACGAGATTTTTGGTGAAAGCACATTGCAAACTGTTATGCCTAAGCAAAGCACTGTTATTTTTATGAGCAAGATGTTGTGGTAGGAGTTATGGACAACACCAAAGTGTTTAAGACATGGTTTCTTCCCTCAATGAAATCACAGTCTTGTAAGGATGTTGATATCTCCATGAGTAGCTATAATATTTATGTCATGTGAGCAGTAGGAAATGCTAAAGACGTTCAGATACTGTTTTGTCTGGGGTCATCAGGAAAGGCTCATCGCAGACCATGACGGCACATCATTTGGTTAGAATTTCAGTTGACAAGTAAAATTAGAAAAAGAGGTCATTTCTGGGGATGGGTGAATCATGAGGAGTAAGACAGAGATCAAAGGATAAAAGATGTACTTGGGAAATGATACATCAATCACTTTGCTCAAAATTCCGCCTTGAGCTCATACCCTTATATGTGGTGTTAGCAGGCATAAAAGTAAAGCAGGTGGGTGTCAGCTACATGTGGCTTGTTTGCTCTCATGACACTCAAATAAATATAAAGCCATCACAGCTTTAGAAATATACATATACTCTTTCCTCTCCTCCAGGATACTGAAACTGGGGCAACTCTAAAACATAAAAAAGACTTATCAATGATAAATTATTTCATAGTAATATGTATACAGGGAGGATGAATTAGAATTTTGTTAAATTTCTGTTATCAGCTTGTTGAAAATAAGAACTGTTTGAATTTCTATGAGTTTTTCTCTTCATACCAATGTTTTCAATTGGAGATGTGCCTGGTCAAGTTGTAAGTTCTTGTTTAAATAACTGATAACTTGCTTTGAATAAGAGTTTACGGGGACACTTGTCTTCACTTGCTAATACTACTGCAAACATTACCTTCTATACAAATTTAGCTCTAATATATACAAGATATTGTCTATCTTTCATAAACATTTATATTTAAGACATTGGAATATTGGAGGGTGTAAGCTATTACTTACGAGCATGTGCTCTGGAGTTAAACAGCCTGAATTTGTAACCCAGCTTGGTCATTCAGTAGCTGTGTGATATTGAGCTAGTTACTTAACCTCTCTGTGTCTCCATTGCCATCTGTAGTAATAGTGCCCGTCTCTTATCATTGCTATGAAGATCAGCAAGGCCTGATATGTGGTAAGTTCTCAATAGATTGTAGCTATTATTATTAAGTCCAAACTTTTAAGTATGATACCTCTCTAAAAGCCTAAATAGAGTTTATAGCTTCATAAAAATGTTATTAAAATTATGTTTAAAACTAATAAGATTTTAGTTAAATTTAATTATAAAATATGTAATTTTTATTTAAAATCAATTATTTTTCTGAATTTTATTGCTTTAGAACTCAGGAAGACTGCTTTAGTATGAAATGTTCTTTTAATTAAGAATTAGACTTTCTCTGCACTTGGAATTAAGCTTTTCTGTGCCTGACAATTTACATATATCTAGCTGTTTTCTGAATGGGGGTTCTAGCATGATAGATTCAATACAGATATTCTGACCTTTTTTATTTAAAGAGATATTGATTACTGAATACACTAATAGAGAATTTGATTTCAGTGATATTACAAATGAAGTATTTATATTAGTAAGTTGGAAACTCTCCAACACAGTTTTCTGCTCTTCTACACAGTTTTCTGTTTGGAGTCAGCAAGGAGATTTTGTAATACAGTGGATCTCAAATTTAAGCCTGCATCAGAATCACTTGGAGGGCTTATTAAAGTACAGATTGCTGGGCTCCACCATCAGAGTTTCTGATTCAAGAGATCTGGACTGGGGCCTGAGAATTTGCCTTTCTAACAGATTTTCAGGTGATGCTGATGCTACAGGTCAGGGAACCACACTTTGAGAACCACTGCTATAATTCATTATAAGAATTACTCATGTTGGATTCTTATTGCCCTGATTTGAATAATAACTTTATTAAGAAATCTGTTATATATATATATATATATATATATATTGATCCTTTATTATTCAAAGAGCAATTTCTTTTGAAAGAATATAGCTCTTGAATTCCAAAGGGTATATACCATCTAGGAAAATGTAATTCTCAGAAGACTATATCTGGATTCCATTGCTGATTTTTTTTTTCCATATTAGATTAGCTTAACTAAAACTTGTGTATTTTCTTTCTCCTTCTTACCACACCTTCTCATTTAGATGGTGATGACAATTTTCCTTCATGGGAATTTAGGATTCGTTTTGCCTGGGTGAGTCTTAAAAAATAATTTCCTGTAGGTACCTGTTCATTGCCTTGTAATCTATAATTACATTGAATCACTAGTTGAAAGTACAATTTCTGGAATGTGACACTTCGGGAAAAATCTTTAATTGTTGAAAATGTTGCTTATCTGGCATAGTATGCATGAATCTCGTAGAGGAAAAAGGGACAAAACAGCATAAGAATATGTTTGGTCTGAGAAAATATCAAAAGAGTCCAATCACAGTAAAAATACAAGGTTGTGACAAATAGCTAATGAGAAGTTGCCAGTTTCCCTATTTAATCATACTTTGTTCCTGGGAGCAATCTAGCGAAAGCTTTCCGTATATTTGATGACACCAAATAACACTTGTGGGCCAGTGCCTCTTTCAGGGGAAGTGCTCAATTCATCCAAAAAGGCTTGCATTGTCTTCTATAATTTTGCTTTCATGGTCAAACATGCTTTACATCAATTCTAGTTTCTAATTCACCTTCTTCTCTTCCCTACCACCCACTTTCTCTCTTGAACTTGCTCATCTCCTTTTGATTCCATGTCATGTCTATTTCTGAAGCTGCCCTCTGCTTGCTGAATCCTTTAGAGACTTGGCTGTCCCCTTCTCCATAAATGAATGGAACAAAAATGAATGCAGTGCTTGTCATTACTGCTATCCTTTCTTTCCATTCCCTCCCATTTTTGTGATTTTCCTTCCATTTGGATAAAAAGAACATGGCTTAGTAGAGACACAGCATGGCATTACAATTAAGCTCTCAGTTCCAGCCCGTCTATTTACTGCAATATTTTCATCTGAATATTCAGATTCCTTATTAATTTGGAGGGGAGGTCATCATATTTGCTCTATTTCATAAGGCTGTAGGGAGAATCGAATTAGATGGTATGGTCAGAGTGCTTTGTACACTATGTAATCACAACCTACATGTCAGGGGCAGGACTAGGGTGAAGGAAGAGAGGTGCACGGGGTGCAAAATGAAGAGGGCACACACTCTTAGGATCGTGCAAATGCAGGGAGTGAGAGCCTTTTTAAATTTTTCACCTGTTACTGTTATTGCCATCTGTAACTCTGCTGTGCCCAAAGGGTTAAAACCTTAGCATGGAATGACTGGCATTAAACAGATTAAAAACTGTTATTTCTCCCAGAAGAGATGTACTTGATAAAGATGGCAGTCTCTTGCTTAAAAAACAAAGTTCCTAGCTGGTGGAGGATCCTTAAAAATTGGCCATGGATTCATAGTAACCTACTCTATCCATGAATGAATAAGGCCAGTTCTTGTTTTGAACATCACTGAGCTAAGAATACTAGGGGAAGGAAGCTTGCACATTTAAAAGGAATTTGCATCTAATGAACAACTTTTCAGAACAATTTTCCCACTTGGGTCCTCAAAATGAGGTTTAAAAGGATTTTACTATTTTTAATTCAGAACCCACACTAAAACAAAACAAAACAAAACAAAAAAAACAACCACATACAATTAGAGCAGGAAAGCCCTCTCACTGACTTACCCCAGAAACTGTTACACTTCACAGGCAGATTTAAGGAATAATTTTCTCTGCCTCAACACAACATAAAGACAAAGATTACTGCATAGTGGCAAAGCTAAATCATCTCTAGAGGATAGAATTACTTGCGCACTAATGACTATCCTCTGCCAAGAACTAGCATGCTATTAATACTTGTAAAGCTCCCTGGACTAGAAATCCATTACTAGCAAAAATACAAGTCCATTTTTATTCCAGGTAATTAATCTAATTTGACTTTCTCATGATCACATTTTAGCAGAAATGGATGCTGACTCCTTTCTCTGTGAAGAACAGATACATTTTTAGAGAGGTGCCTCACTAAGGGAACTTAAAAAAATAGTTCTCCCTCTAACTTATCCCCTTACAGTTTTTAGTGAATTCTTCAAGTGCAGAAACTTGTCCAGGGCTATGCTTATTAGCAGCGAAGATACGCAGTACCCAATTGCTTATACAGTTACCCAGTTGTGTAAAGGGAATGAGGTGCACCCAGGAAGAAGGGGCTGGTGAGACTTCATGGAATATGCCCCCAACCTCCCCCCCCCCAAAAAAAAAAACAACAAATAACCAAACTCTGCATGTTCACTGTGATTTTCTATAGAGAATACAGAATTACAGTCAGTCATTCTGAATACTGAGAATACAGAATTATGGAAGTGCCTGTCTTGCTTCTTTCAAAGGGATCTGAAAGAACATTTATCTCAGCTCTTTACCCAGTCTCTACTTAAGATGTCTCTGGTAGAGAAGTTTTATATTTGAAAATACCTTTCCAGGTTTTAGTCAGGGCTCTTTTCTACTGAAAGTGGATTAAACTGGGAAAATCAGAGACAGCTGCAAGGTGAGGAAAGGACTTAATACGCATCTGTGACCAAAGCGAACAGTGGAGAAGTTTTGGACATGTATGTGACACATGCTATAGACATTTCTGGATCAAATTGATTTTACTTTTTAGTCTGGTTATTCGACTGATTCTATTCTTGGGTCTGATTATTATTTCCTATGTTGAAGTTGTCTTCTTGAGTTATACAGGTCTATTAGAGAAAAACAAGAAAATACAGATAGGCAGAAAATTAAAATCTCTGAGTAGTCTACCCCTCAAACATAACCCCTGTTAAAATTTACATTGTGCTAAATTTTATGTATACTTATATATACTTGCAGAATTTTATGTATACTTATATATACTTGCTTTTGTTCAAAATATTTAAACTTGTGTTTTCACTTTCCTTAGCACTTTTCCATGTAAAGAAATATACTTTAATGCATTCTCCTAATTAGCTAGCTGCATTATGTGGCACTGTGTGGATATAATTTAGTGATGCTCAATTTAGATTAGGTTGAAATATACTATTATGAGTGGCATGCTTATCAGTCTGGATAGACTGCAAAATTCTTAATTTTTTAATCTATTGTGAAAAAATGCCCTACCCATGCTAGATAGGATCTTAACTTTGAATCCACTTAGGTAGAGATAGACAATCCAGGCTTTGTCTAATTTCTTATCTTTAACCTCATATGGAGGCCTGCTGGAGCAGAAGCTGTTGGAGCTCTGCCCCTATTCCCTCCTTCTCCTTACCACTTGTGTGCACACCAACCTGCCTCCAAGGGCCAGCACCTTCAACTTTGATAGGCAGCCATTCTCCAACTGCCAGACAGAACCTACTGTGCCTGCATGCACAGGAAGCTGGAAGTGCCTGGGAATTAATGTTCCCAGGGTGATCCTTAAGCAATGATTGACAGGTGTGGGGGTATAACTGTCTAGGCCAGGATAATCCCCAGGTGTGTGTTTTGCACTGTTTTCCAGTGTTGTCCTACTGGATTAAGATCCATTTGCCTGCTATGACTGCTGACTTAGAATGCCCCCGTATTGGCTGCCTTCCCTTCACTGATCACTTCTCTCCAACTGCCCATGTTCATTGCACTTCTCAAATATACTGCTTGCACTTGGTTCCTTGGCTCAGTATCTGCAACAGGGATACCCAAACTAAGACACCTGTTATGGTTACTTCAACAGCAGTACTTCTGATGGTGTGGCCTATTTGTTATTGCGGGGGTATTGTAGGAATTCATTATCATCAAATGGAAGTACTCTTCTTACTTCAGGTAGCCTTACTTTACATCTTACTTCGAGGCATTCACAGAGAAGCAGAGCAGTTAACGTCAGCTTCATTTTTCATATGGGAACATTGGAGACCCTTGACTTTTGTGCATGCAGCTAAATCAAAGCACAGCCAGTACCAGAACCTATGATTTCTGACTAGCTCCATTAGATAATTGTACCTCTACAAAGTAATACTTATCTGCTGAAAGTGAGGTTGACTTGGAATGAATATGTTGCCAGAATTGATTTTTAGGAAGCCTAAACCTGGAAATACGGCACAATCAAAGGTTTTTCAAAGCAGTTGTTTGTTTAATAGCTATGTCTCATGCCTGATCCTGCTTTCCATCTTTCCTCTTTTTTTATGTTACTTTTCCACACTTTCACTTTCTTTGGCACCTAAGGTGGATTGGTCTCTTCTAGGCACTATATGGGGTCATAAACTTATACTTGCCACCAAGCTGAACTTTAGTAGGCTGTATTAAGTGGGGAGACTGATGTGCATAAGTAGTCATAGTTCATGGCAGAATGTGGTAAACACTCTAAGAGAGGTGCAAAGCCCTTTGGGAGGACAGAGGAAGGAAAGGTGAATTCTGGCAAAGGAGAAGGGAAGACTTGATGGAACAGGTGGCATTTAAGCTGGAAGGATGGGTAGAATTTCAACATGCGGATTTGGCAGGGAATGGGGAGGAAAAAGTGGCAGCAGGAGCAATGAAAATGAAGTGTTTATTCAGAAAATGTCCAGTGACATGGGATGAGTGGCTCACAGGGCACACAGGGGCTGTTGAAAAGTTAGATGGTGAAGGACATTCCCTGTGATGCCTAGAAGTTTAGATTCTATTTGGTGAACAGTGGGTAGCCATCAGAGATCGGGCAGCAGGAAAGTGTCATTATATCTGAATTTTAAGGATATTTATCTGAAGCAACATTTCTTAATTATTAGATGCTGCTCACTCTGTTGTATTTAGCTTTCTAAAAATATATATAGAATAAATATGTAGTAAGAATTCACACAGAATAAAATCCAAGCTCTTTAACATGGCTTATGACACTGTATATTATCTGGTCCTGGCCTGCTTCTCCACCTGAAATGTGCCATTGCCATTTCACACTAAGTTCTGACACACTTACCTTCTGACAGTTCCTAGAAAACACCTGGTCCTGCTCTTTCCTGGCCCAGGGCTTTTTGCACTTTTTGCTCCCTTTCCTGGGGTGTGCTTCCCTAGCCTCTATCACACCTTGTTGCTTCTTAATTGACATTACCTCAAAGGAAATTTACCTGCTTGTCCATTCTCAAGTACCACTCATGCTATTTTCTGCAGAGCAAGTAATGCAATTGCTTGCTATTTATTCGTTTATTTTTCACTCTCTGCCACTGTAATTGGTTCCATGATGGCTTGGATCATATGGTCATGGTCCTTCAGCATAATCCAAGAGCTTGGCAGAGTGCCTCACACATACGAGGTGCTCAATAAATACGTGTTGACTGAAGTAGAATTCATGTTGGTAGGAAAATGGAAGATGTCACACTGATAGAGATGTATCCAAACAAGTGTCTGGTGATGGAAGTTTGTATCAAGGACTCTGGAACTTATTGGTACATGCGTGCAGTGTACCTTAAATCTTTTGCATTCATTATTTGGCCATGTTAATTGAAGCATCATTTCTAGATGGAGTTTCCTCTTAATATGTTTGTGCCTCCTTCCCTACATCTCCCACCTCCAACTTTTTATGGCCATCACTTTGACTAAGTGCTAGGCTTGGTAATTTTCCTAATGATCTGGAAATGGATTGCTCTTTTGCAGATGGCCATGGATTGGATTGCCCGAGACCCAGCCATAAGTCATGACTTACTGAAAAGAAAGGGAGTTTTCTGAAGCAGAAGGGGCCTTGGAGGTCATCCAGCAGCTTTTGAAAGCACTCCAGCAGCCAGACTACTGGGCTCGGTACCTTCCCTGGCAATATGGTTTCCTGATTTACTACAAGGTATGGAGCTGTTTATGATGCTTTTGATAGAAAATAAATGACTCTGAATTCTACCGTATGATGAAGTTCATATTTGAAATGTTTGAATAGGTTTTTCAGACCATGGTTCTACAACTGGCTATAAAATTTCAGTCTTGTTCCAAGGATATAAAAGTGGGAACCTTTCATATTCTTCAGTCCAGGCTACAGCTGGAAGAATTCTAAAGGCTGAAGCTATAGCTGACAGATACTTCTTCCTGGTATTTGAACCAAAAATGCCTCTAACTAAAGTACCAGGACATAAAGGTATGTAGGTTTTATGTGTAACTACTTCTCAAATTAAATTTGTACCTGAAAGATGAATGAAATTATACTAATAAACGCATCCCATTTTTTCTGGAGTGAAATGCAATTAGAACTTTAAACCACAATTCATTTGTAAGCCAATTTCATGTGGAAGGAGATTGTCTTATAACCATTCTTCTTGTGCCAGTGGACATAATAAGATACCATCATAGCAGTGGCCCTTTGAATATTTTGGGGAAGGGTTACTTTTGTTCATCATGGTGAGCTTCTTCATCCTCAAAAACATCATTTCTTACCATAGCTCTGTAATGTAATAAAACTCATTCTCACCTCTTCAAAGTTGAGACAACTCAAAGGATATATTTCAATTGCCCAGGGTTCTGCAAAAGGTCAATAGCACCCATAGCTCTGAATGAACTTTAAAGTTTATATTTCCTAGAGCAGTACCATTAAAGTAGCTCCTCGTATACCTAAACATTTATTGGCCATTTTTGAACACAGTCAAGACCTGGAAACCAAGCCAAAAGGGTCTCTGAATAACTAAAACAGGTGACACATGTCCACAAAAGCTCACACATTTTTCTAGAACACTACTCTCTATACCTATTATTCTCCCCACCACCTTTTAAACTTTTATTTCATACTTAACGTTAATAAGCTCAGTTATTTGGTTTTGTATTGCTAATAAAGCAAATTCACCATAGTAAGAATCAGACTGAGAAATATCTGCATTGCAGGGAGGAAAAAGCATAGGGATTTAGCTTAGAACATACAGATGAGAAATGGCTTAGCCTCCTAAGAGTATTGTGACATAACTGTAAAGCATTTAGAATGGCATCTGGCCCATAGCAGGCACTCTGTACATGTTTATCAAACAAAATAAATAAACTTGCATCTCAATAAAACATGAGGGCCTAAAGGAGAGTAGTTGATCTTCTTAAGGTGATGACGATTTATGCAGGAGAGTTATATCATATTTAGTACGCTGTGTTTATTAGGACAGGGAAATAAACACTACTTTTGAAACTATTTCCAGCAAAAAGTGATTTAAACTTAAAAAATAAAAAGAGCAGTTAAAATGATCCATTTTAGTTATCTTCAGAATTCACTTAGGTGGAACGTCAACTGATAAAATCTTTTCTTTTTTAATTTATATCGTCATTTGATGCTTCCTGTGGAAATCCTACAAAAATTCTAAAATGTGATTGAGGCTACATCCCAGAGATAGCATTATATTTTGAGTCAATCATCATGAGGAAGAATGAGCTCAGGGCAGAGTGGGGGGTGGGGCAGAGCTATATGTAGCTCAGGCTTTAACTGCTGACCCTGATCTAGCACGCGGCTCTGCCTGTGGTCCTTTATTTATGTGCCTCCAAAATGTTATCAACTTTGAGCCCTCTCTCGCTTTCCTATTGTAGAGAGTGGTAATGTTCAATATGCAGGTTCCATCGCCTGCCCTTACACATTGGTTTGTAAATGTCCTCCCCCGACCCCCACACTGTGGTGTGAGGCTTGGCCTTTCGCCTGGAATGTCTCCACCCCACTCCTCTGCTCCCTGATAAAATTCTACAGGTTCTTTATGGCCCATCCCAAATGTCACCTCCCTTGGGAAGCTTCCCTTCCTCTGGTGCTCCCCATGCACCACTGGAATTAGTAAGAGACTTCTTGGCTCCCACCTCCACCACATCATATTTCTTAGAGTCGTCTACAGGGAAGCAGTCAAGCATGGTGGCTAAGATCTCAGGCTTTGAAACCACCCACACTGAAGTCTGAATCTGTTTCCACCAGTTATCAGTTGTGAGACATTGCACAAGTCCACCTGTCTGAGTCTCAGTTTCCTGGGAACCCGAGTTCAATTACACTACCTACTTCATGGCATGAGGTGAAGGGTGAATGAGACAGTGAAGAAAGGCAATTGACAGAATCGGTGTCAGATGGAAAGATCTTAAAACATGTTAGTTAGCATCGCTAATATTATGAATGTCAGTCATGTATGTATCTTTCTTCACTAGACTGTGAGCTTCACTGATGAATTCTTTATAGTGCTTAGCCTAGTCAAGACACACGGGTGGTACTCAGTGCTTGTAAAAGAATACATGTGATTGTTCTCAGTGTCTGTTAGATGATGTATTTGATTTGCAAGGTCTAGGCTACCTGAAAGAGCTGACACTATCTTAGTGCATTAGACTGCACTATTTCCCCACACCCTTGTTTGCCCTGCAATGGCCCAGCCTTTGCCTGTTCTGGTGTAATTATTACAGTGTTCTCTTCCACTCTGAAAAGTGTTCCCATTTGGACGATATATTTTATGGTCATCCTAGTTTTTAGAGGAATCTCATCAGCTTTATTCCAATTAAGTTCCTCACTGCACAATGTACATACCAGTGGCTGCATGAATTGGAATTCCTGTGTACTGAGAAAGTGCTCAATAAAAAGGTGATAAAAGAATGAATGGGTGACAATTGGTTCATTCTTTGTTCTCCTTTAACCTGGAAATAAACTAAGGAAGAGTACTGGCTATGGATCTTAGAAGACAGGAAAATTGGACTGGGACGCTGTTTTGACCATGTGGAAGGTGTGGTGGAGTAACTTCACGGTAGAAAACTGAGGAACTTAATAATCGTTTCAAAACAAAATATAAGAACAAGACCCAAGAAAAAACTGAAGTTAAGTTTGGCTTCATATCTACTTATAAGTACTGTCTTCTCCTGGAAAATAAAGCAGAGAAATTCAAAGAAAAAACTTAGCCCAGAGTCGTTGTCTTTTTTTTTTTTTTTTTTTTTTTAATACCAAGCAATGTGGTACATTGAGTTAACCTTTAGCAAAATGGTAATGTCAATATTTTCATCATTAAACTTCAGTCTCCTTTTCTTCCTCTCTTCTGCTCTGTCAGCGTTGTGCCCCCATTCTCTCCCCATGCAGCCTCCTCCCTGTGCCCTCCTCCCTCTGTGCTCCCTTACAGACCTTGGTGTCCAGAGTTCTTTGGGACAATCATCATATATCATGGTGATACTTTTTTTTCAAGTCATATCCAAGTCATGGAATAGAAGGTGGTGTTCCCTGTTAAGGGAATATCAGTTACTAGAATGCCCACTGCGCCAGCAGTCTGGGGATGAGGCTAACCTCTTGGAGCACCTCTGGAAGGGGCATATGGAATGGGAGAAAAGCATGGGCTTTAGAGTCAGGCAGAGTTGGGTCTGAATTCTGGCTCCTTGTTTATTGGCAGTGCAGCTTTGGGCCCTCATTTGTATGAATGGGATAATAATAAAACCTGAGTCTTAGCACTGCTTTGAGAATTAAATGTTTGTAAAACACCTTATAAAAGGTCCAGGTCATAGTCTAGCATGAAGGTTAAGAGTAAAGGTTTGGAGGAAGATAGGCACAGGACATAAATATTGCTCAAGGGGAAATAACTTGACTCTCTGACCACTGGGGAACAGGTATAACATGCTCCTTTCATAGGATTGTTGTGAAGGCTTAAGGCACATAGAAGATTTAACTGAGTCCTTGGCATAAAATAAATGGTGGCTACTATAATAACAGTTATTATTAGGTTATTCTACCTCTGTATGGGCTCACTGAATGATAGATAGATGAGAGATATTTTATCATCATTATTAGTATTGTACCATTGACATTCCTGAATTCATTTGGGAGATGGATATGTCCTTTGTTTAAACATAAGGTAAAACCCTGAATATAGACAATCATCTCATATACTATTTGTTATGCAGGGAAAACTTGAATATTCAATGTTTGAGAGATACATTGTAATTTTCCAGAGGGAAACAAAGAAAATAAAAAAACTATAGAGAAATCACTTAACCTTCTCTTTCCCCAATTACTGCTTATCAAAGGTCATTTGTGTCTGTGTGTATCCGATATAACAAGGTGACTGCATCTATTTTTAATGTCATCTAAGGCTTCTGAGAACAATTTAGATCACTCCAGGTAAGCCTCTGTTATGAAACAGGATTTCAATTCAGCTGCCTCTAGTCACGTAGACGTACCCAAACTGAGGCTCTGATAGTAAAAAACAAACATTTGGTTATCTCTTTATGCGTACTTGGGGAAAAGAAAAAAAAATAAAGAAAAGGATCTGACCTTTTGATATTCACTTTCTCCATCCAGAATTCTGGCCAGAGTACAAGTAAATAAAGGCTGGAAAGTAAAAGCCTGTTCTGTTATTCCTTCTCATGAACTGAAATTCAACCAACACCAGATATGAAACCAGAAACAGAGTATTACTACTCTACTGTGGTGAATTCCCCTCCTTAGATCAAATTTTTCCAAAGAACTACACCTGAGTGTGGCTTGCTTGGATTCTAGTAATCCCCTTTTTTTATGATTATGGCTATGATTCTATGGGAAAAATGCCAAGAATGTGACCACTGTCTCTGGTGTGCAGGAAAACCCAGAACCCAGAGCTTCCGGGGAGCAGAGAGCCAAAGGAGACCCCTAAGCCACAGTGTGGCAAATCGGCAGGAATTTTAGATGTCACAAACTGCATGTATTCACTTAGACTTCAAGGAACTGGAAAAAAATTGATAGTCTACCTGCTGCACTGTAACACACAAAAAAACGAAACAGTTAAAAAGATGCTGTGTGAGAGTCATAAACAGCTGAACATAACGCCTCCTTCAGCTGGATGTGTGCTTCACAATCCCTACCAAGCAAAGTTTCGGTTCCAATTCCCATAGTGCCCTGTTCCTTCTTCACTTTATTCAGGTGTAGCCCTTCATATGGAATGTTGCTCTTATCTGTTCACATACTTGTTTCTCTGAGTGGACTGGGAGCTGCTTGAGGGCAAGGACTGTATCTTATTCCTTTTTATAGTCCCAGTGCCCAGCATACCATAGGCACTCAATAAATGCGTGTTGAGTATGTACAACTCAGAACTCCAACAAAATAGGTCTAAAGTTCCAAGTTGATGGCAATTTGTTGGCTTTATTTGTGACTGTTATATTTAAATAATTAGGGATCCTTACTTTCAAATTCACATGCATTTGTAAGTTATACATTTATTCACGCACTGCCAAAACATTTTCTAGGCATCTATCCTATGCCAGCTAACTGAGGGGTTACACAGATGGAAAAAAATCTTTCCCCCACTCCTTTAGAGAGCTTCTTGAGTGCCTGTCATGAAAACATAGTCTATATTCAGAAGCTGCCCTAATAAATATTTTTGAGTTTATTTGATAGTTCTGGCTGTCACTTAAAACAGAAAATTGGTTCAACACCACTGCAGTTAATATTGACTAAACAGCTTCAAACCTCAGTTGGCCAAAGTTTTAATCATATGGAGCCAATCTGAATTTTACTGCCATTGAGAAGCAACGTGAATATCTAATACAAGAATTAGAAATGGATATCAATTTTCACAGTGCAGTTTGGTAATTATGAAAGTACACTTTCTTGCTGTCATTAAAGGGGCTTTTTGGTAGCCAAACTATTGTTCTGGTGTTCGGTGAGTCTAAAGGCTCGGCTGGCCTCTCTGCCTTTGATCTTTTGAGTTTCTGAAGTTGTGGGATTTTGCATGCTACACTGATAATCTGGGAAAATGTACAATCACTATAAAAGGAAATTTTTCTGTTAGTCCAAGAATAATCATTTATAGCAAAACCACCTGACGGAAACATGTGGATGCATATCACCCTTATGAAGACCAAAGATATTTTACAATGGAGGATTATTTTCTTTCCCTTTATACAAATCCATATGGCCTCTATTCAGACATCAGTCATCAGCAATACTGTCTTACTCAACTTCAAAAATAGAGTTCACAAGTTTCACTCCAAATTTGGATGAAAAAGATCTTTTTATTAAGAGTTAGTTGCTTCATCTTCCATGACCCAATTAGTTGAAGTCAGTGGCATATAAACTCAACTGGAGTAGGAAAGCAAGCATAAATGAAGTAGCTGTGCACTATGGACTTTCTGCCATGGACATACCATGATTGATCTTTTCCTTCACTCCCTGCTGCTTTCTCTTTGGAATTAAATGTCTGCTTGGCACTGCAAGGGATAATACTTCCCCCAGAGTGAACACTCCTCCTGGCCACTGACACTCCTCTAGGCCACTCTGAGGATGCCATGGATAAGAACCACTCATTCAATCATTCATTCATTCAATCATTCATTCATTCAATAAGGAGTAACTGAGGGAGGTGCCTACTCTTTATTGGCGTCTGTCTACTTAGGATCTCTGGTTGTGCACATGTCTGGTTCCAAGCCTCAGAAAATAAAGGAAGGGAGAGAGGAACGCTTGACAACCTGGCCTGGTTTAGGAAGAGCAAAATGCTTCCCTCCAGGGAGTGACCTTCTTCTGACAAACAAAGAGGAAAAGTTCAGAACGGACCCTCACCCAGACTCGTTTCTGTCCCTGAATCTCACCAAGTGATTGGATTTGCTGGTGAAAGTAATTCTAAGCAGGACTAAAAATAATCCAGTCCACCTGGGATATTTGGACAAGAGAAGACACAAGTGTTGAGGAGAGAAAAAAAATTCGACCAAGTATATCATGAAGAAGATTCATCCTAACTCCATTCCATCCTCATAATCCAAACGGAGGGAAGTCACAGCTATTACTTTGATAAGCCAAAAGGCACCCTAGCACTTGGAAACCTGGGAAGGAGAATCAAAGGCTGTAGCTGCTATTTTATCCATCACACCACCTGAAGGCATTTCTGGGCTTCTAGAAATGATTGAGCCCTTTTCAGTGGACCTTAGCCCTGAGGAGTTCAAGCTCTGTGATTATGTAGGATTGCAGAGAGCAAGACGAAACTGATGTACATTAAAAAAAAGAAATCAAACAACAGCAATAACAAACCCTACTGCATTTATATAAAATCCTTCTACAGTCCCCAAAACAAAACAATTTCCCCCCACTTTGGCACACATCCTGTAGGCTGTACCTTGGACGTTTGTGAAATCTCTCTTACAACACCTCACCTACTGTTGATTTAGGCTCAGCCTACTGAAGGAGCTCACTGGGGAGTGTGACATAGTAGAATAAGGAATAGACAGGCAACAAGGAAACCTGGGTTCTAGTTCTAGATCTACAATGAAATAGCTTGTAGTCTTAAAATGACACATAACTTTCTGGGCTATCACTTCCTTATCTGTAAATTGAGAAGAAATAAGTTACTTCTTTCACTCTCTGAACTCAGTGATTTAGAAGCCATCAAATGTATCAGGTGTGTCATGGAGTGGAGAAGAGAGAAAGGAAACCATGAAAAGCTGCACACTGTTTGATTTGATTAGGTCTTATAGGTGCACTCAGGAATTCTTTACTGATTCTAAAATTCAGTGTAAGAATTGCTGACAGTGGGGACTACTGGCCAGTGCAGGAAAGGCAAATCATTGATTGAACAGCCTCGGGCACAGCTCTATCCATGGTTGATGGGGACTGCTACTAGAGACTTTTGAGCACAGGACCCCAGAGGATCGGGAGAGAATAACTAGCCTGCATTAAAGTTCAAGCCTAAGTACAGCAGTTCTACGTGAAGCACCTGCTACTACAAGGTAACAGGCCTTCATTATGTGCTGAAGGGTGTGTTTTATTTTGTTAGCTACATTTAGGTCTTAAGCATTATGTGGTACCAGTAAGTCTGGAATGGAGGCCTTGGGGTTTATGCTTTCTCATTTATTCTGTGTCTCGAGAATACAGTTTTGCTCTTTATTAATTTCTCCATCAAAATGAGAATGATGACATCATTTCATTCTTCCATCCATTCACTCATTCATTTATTTATGCTTAAAATCTCTTTTGAGTGATACTATGTTCTAAGCACAGTGGGGAAACTGTGAGAAGACTTCTCAAAACTGCCTCCACGACTTCTCCAACCGCATCCCACAACAACTGTCGCCCTGAAACCTGAGCGTCAGCCTCACCCTGGCCTTTTCCTTTTTCTTAAGTTCCTTGAACAACAGCAATAACCTTCAGACCCTAGGGCCTTGGCACATGCTGTTTCCTCCGCCAGGAACATTCTTCCTGTATACTGTTATTCCTGGTTAAATTTTCCATCTTAAATGGCACTGGCACCTCAGAGAGTCCTTAACTGACCTCTAAACAAAATTAGGCTTTCCCTATTATTTTCTCTCTTAGAATTCAGTTCTGTTCCTTCAAAGTTCTTGCCATAATATGTAATTTTTGATTTGGTTGGAGTGTCCTGTGTTAAACGTCAATCTCCATCAGCAGACGTTAAGTTCCATAAGGATCAAGTATATCTGCTTAGTACCCCTTTACAAAGCTGCCTGTTCTACAGGACTGGTAAGTAGTTGGTACACAATAAACATTTTTTTGAGTGAAAAATAAACACGTGGGCATTCAATGCTTCAGGAAGCATCCTTCCTTCCTGGAGTTTATACTCTGGAATATAAGGCATTTACTTCAGTAACTAAAAGCTAAGTACATATTAAAGGCTCAATGACTAGTACAGATAAGATAAGCTATAGAAATTCATCCATGGGGGTGAGGGTGCCCAACAGGAGTGCTATCAGATTATCACAAAATTGGTTGTTTGGGTTTAGCCATGCAGGAAGAGTGGATTTTTAATAAATAGATCTTTGAAGTTTTCTCACCATCCCTCACAGAACTGTTTAATGGAGAATAGTAAGTGGTTCCATTTTTGACCATGTACTATGGACCGGACACTTTGCTCTAGATTACATATGTTATCTCATTTAATGCTCATGACGACTCTTTTCAGATGATGATAGTGAGACCCAGAAAGGTGAAGTAACACACTCAGGCCCACACAGCTTCCAAGTGGCAGGGCTGGGATTTAAATCTGTCCAACTGGACTCCAAAGCCCATGGAATTTCCCCTGGGCCAAACCGTGAGCTCTTAAGAAGAAAGGAAAATGGGAGATCTTAGATTTTTCATTCACCACCTGATTTCAGACAGTCCTTGATGCCCTGAGATGCCATGCTGTCGGGGGAGGGAGAAAACCTTTCCAGAAGTTCCTCGACGCCATGGAGGTGAGCGGGTAAGGGCACAGTTGTGGTCACCAGGAAGTGCTTGCAGCCTGGAGCTAACGGAAACAGCCAGCTCCTCAGGGAGGGTGGTTGAGACCAGCAACACAAGTCACAGCTGTCGTGTGTGGTGTGGGGGGACCACCTCAGCCACACACTTCCCTCTTGTACCCTCTCCTTCCCAGGTCTTCTGATTTCAGCTTTGAGGTTTGGGGTACACAGGCCAGTGTGAGCACAGCCCTCACCATTTGGGGACTCCCAGCTGCATGTCTGTACAAGTAGGTTTCTTGGAGATGTTAGAACACATTGTTCTTTTTCAAAACTGACTGGAGGATAAGAGGTGAGGAGCCAGCCCACTGTGAGTTGCCCATGCTTCCTATTCTAACTGAGCTTTCTTGACTTAGGGTTCTCTTTTTGATCATCTTCACAGAGTCAACACAACTACTGTAATACTTCAAAGAATAGCTCAATATCACATACCCTGGGAAATCTTCCCATAATTTGTCAGCTCAAAAGAAGTAGCGTCTTACTCTTCCAACACCCATGTCAACTCATTTGTCCATTTTTCACAAATTCAAATTTTAATCCAGTTTTTACCTTGTGTTCTTATTATTGACATGCATGTCTTGTCCTTCCTATGACTGTAAACTCCTTGAAAACAAGGTCCATCTTTGGATCCCCAGTCATTTCTGGCTCCATATATATTTGTTGAATGAATCAATGGTTCTGTGAAGAGTGTTTAATTAGCTCTTCCTCCAAATAATTATTATTACCATTTCAAAGATAAAATTAAGACCAAAATACTTCAATTTCTTTATCTTAGTTCACAGAGTTGGATTTGAATTCTCAATTCCAAAGCGTACACAATAATAAATGTTCTTTTAACCATATTCACACTAACTCTGAATACTTTTGCTTCTTAGCCCCAATTCATTATATCAAAAGCCTGCAAAAAATAATAATGACTGTATTTTTGTGCCTGGGATGTACACATTATCTTATTTAATCCTTAAACAACCCTATATTAATTATTTTAGGGAAGGCTTACTGGTACTAAGTAATGTCTCACACAGATAGGAAGTGAAACCAGGTCTATCTGACTTCAAATTTCATGGTTTGAACCTGTAATGTACTCCTACTCTGTGTTTTGATTACCTGCTTAACACAATCTACCTGAACTGTTTTCTTTGCAAGTCTCCATCATGAAAGCTAAGTCAAAGGAGGAGAAAGAACAAAAGTTATTAGAGGAAAAGCAGCGTCTTGGAATTTTGTAGTAGTGAAAATGCAATGAATGTTATTTGGAGTCCTTAAGTCCTTGGCTTGAATGCTCACCTGGCCACTTTATGGCTGGGTGAGATTAGGAAATTTACTAGACCTCAATGAGCCTCACTTCTTTGTTGGTAAAATATGGACTATAGCATGATGTTGTTAGAAAAACTTAATGAGGTGCTGGATATTAAAACACCTGGAATTCATAGTAAGTGCCCAGTAGATCCTCCCTTGTTCCTTTCCCCACTCCCCCTTTCAGCATAAGCAAAGCCCCCCTCCCCCCAAAACAAGTTTTATTACCTTAGGGGGAATGAAAGATAAACTCGCAGGAACACCTTGGCATCCTGAAATAATGAAGACGTTCACTCCTTCTCAGCTCAGATCCCAAGTAAAACACTTTACCTCCCTAGAAATAATCAGAGCCTTTCAAGGCCCCAGAAATCCCGAAAGCTGTCTCCTGTCAACAACTCTTTTGAGCGGAATAGGAGAGAGGCTCCTTGTTTTACATTAAAAGAATTCTTTTCTGAGGTTTTTACTTTAGTATGTGGTGGCCCAGAATTTAACATCATGCCATGGATTAATGTTCTCCCCAACCCCACTGCATAATGATATTTAAATTGAGTAAAATCAGAAGTATTATATCCTATACTTTTTCCTTAGTCTATTAAAAAATGGGGCCACTGGCTCTGCAACAGTGGGGGGGGGGGGCAGGATGTTTATTCATTCATTTGTTCAGCAAACATTAAAAATCATATTGCAGATACTGTGTAACATACCAGAAACATAAAGACAAAAAAAATCCATGGTCCCTTAGAGAGCTCATAGAACAGCAGAGGAGAAAAGAATATGAAAAAAATAATTACAATGCAGCATGGAGCTATGAATGGGAGCCTAATGCCGACAGGCCCTGATACTGCATGGTCAATCATCAAAGTACCAGCCACACTTGTTCTTCACCTTGGACCTGAGTCACCCAATTCCCTCATCCAACAAATAATTACTGATTAGTCAATACTTCCCCGGTTACAAATGCAAATGTGACATAAGGCCTGCCCTTAGGGACTCTTCCCTCCTTACAGAAACCAGTTTGCTCAAAAGGATGCAAATTCAAACAGAGGAAAGAGAATTATTTTTCCTCTACTCTTTGTCTTAAACATGGATGCCACGTGGATGTTAACATCAAAGATCAACTCCATATCTGATGCATGAATCTCCTCTATTGTATTGCCAAGGGCCAAACTGCCTGTTTGCCAGCATAGTCTTCACTGGCTCACATAACAGCCCAGGCCATTTTGGGTACAACTTCAGGCATTAGAAAGGTCACTAACTAATAAGCCAAATTTACTTTCCTTATAGAGTGGGTTTTATTTCACACGTTTCCCCCTTAGACACCTTTAGGTTTGATGAAGCTTAAGAACTGCTCAGAATAATGTTTTTAAATTAAGAAAGTATATAATATTACAAAGAACACTATACACACACACACACACATATATATGCATACATAGTTATCAATATATTAAAAAAGCAAAAGGGTATATAGAACTATACAGTCTTCTTAATAATGCACTAAATAATAGATCTAGGAACAGGCATAATAACTATCACAAGTTTGAAGTAGTGATAAGTGTAAGTGGTATTTTGGGACATCTGTATCAACTGTAATGTGATATGAAAATATTTCTGATTTCCATTGGTGGCAGAGCCATGGCTCTGCTACCACTACTATGTGTTTTGTTTTGTTTTTTACATTAAAAAGAAAGGAAATGCAAAATTTCAGTTATAGGGAAGTGAAGATAAAGGTGCAATTTTTCCCCATCCAATTTCACAGAGCACCATGATAAAGCACCCTTCTCTTAGGGACCTTCATAAATCTGCCCTCTGAAACCACATAGAGCAATTACGCCCTCTTAAACTCTCCTGCTTCTCCTAAATTAAGTCTTCCAGGCCAAAAATATCGCATTGTCTCCAGAGTCTTCAGCACCCTTATGACTTTCTGCTGCATGTGTTAGAATTTGCTAATTTCCAAGTAAAAGAGCTAAGCCTAGGAAGTTATCAAGTGTTCCGGTACATTATGACCAGTTCACATAACCGGAGGGAATGAAGGATAAACTTGCAGCAAAACCTTGGCATCCTCTAATATGAAGTGTTTTTTATTGTCACTTGGGAAAAAAAATCTGTCAAAATGGTTTACTTAGTATTTTAAAGTCTAAATAGTAATTTTTTTAAAAAAAGAGAAATAATTTATATTTAATCACAGTTTGAGCTTTCTTATTGAAATGATCATTTTAAACAGTTAGGAATGGGGAACACAAGGAAAAGGTAACTTAAGGCAAAAAGAATTAAAAAGCCACATTTTCCCCAAGGCAAATGACTGGATTTGTCATTTGTTTAGCCTGTGATGGATGTGTGCACTTGAAGCTGTTTGAAGATTGTCCTTTTCAGCAGATTTAGCAGGAGTCTCTGTTCTCTCTCTAAATTAGCTGTGGCTGGATCTCAATAGATTCAGCTACAGCTTATGCAGTATAGAATCTATATATAGATTCTGATCAGCATATAGTTAAATGAGTACCAGTTCTGTGTGGGAAATAAAAATATGAATAAGAAATGGCTTCTGTCATCAAGAGAACTTAAAATATAATAAAAGATGCAGTCATATGGCAAAAATAATTGTACAAGGATGACTAAAACCACATAATACTTCAAGGGGGAAATATCTGAAATTATGTAAAGAATGGATTTGAGTTATTATAATGAATAGACTAATATAGTTAAATGATTTAACAGGGCAAAATAATACCATAGATTTTCAAAGCATGTTGTATTATAATACCCAGCAAATACCATTATAATTATTGGGTTATTTGTGGTCTTCTCCACTAGCTTGTATGCTCTCTGAGGATGGGACACCATCTATCTTAAATACTTTTATACCTTATAATCCAGATTTATACCTTATACCTTATGTACAGTGCCTCGCACATAATAACTTCTCAATACATATTTATGAAGGAAGGCACAACATATATGGGAAATATGGAGGAGCTGGGTTTGAATCTTGGCTCTGCAACTTCCTTGGTGGGGGTGACTTTTTGAAAGCTCTTTCTAAGCCTTAGTTATCTCATCTCTAAATGAGAATAATAATGTGTTAAGATTTTTGTAAAGATTAGATGAAACCTGTAATATGTTTAACAAATAGTCATCCTTCAATAAATGCCAGCTATTATCACAGAAGGAAGGTGTAGCACTGATGTTTAGGACTGGAAACTCAATGACCCACTTCAGCCTTCTCATCATAAAGAGTGAACTCAAGATATCTTGGAGGCCTTCCCTAAGGTCACACTTCAAGTGAAAAATGAAAGCAGGTGCAAAGCCAAGCATCCTGAGGTTCTTAGGTTAGTAAGTTTTCATAATAACCAGATGATCCTCTTCTAGGTCAAAAGAGTCTGAATATTCTTTGACCCTCTGGAACAAAGTGATGTTTCTCATCTGCTTCCTCCAAAGCTTACATGCTCTTTGTTCACAGACGGAAGATGCCTTATTTGTATTTCCCATATTATTCATCAAGTTGAAGTCTTTCATATGTATATGACTGTTGGAAGCTACATATTTTGTACCATTCCAAAATTTTCCTAAGGAACAGTGAAGTGTGGGGTCTCCATGTTAGAGGATGTGGCCCTTAGATGCTCGGCACACCCTGAGCAGAGGGCCTAAAATTGACACAGATCTGTCTTGCCCCCAAGTAGTAGGTATTTATAGTCTATCAGATGGGGCACCTCTATGACAATGAACATAAAGCAATCAAGATATATTTTCATATGTGTAATTTCAATTATTTAGTGATGGGTTAGTACTAAAAGCTAGTGTTTGTTGGGTTTGTTTTTGCATATATGAATAACTAACATACAGTAATCAAATGCAAGAAGGCAAGCAAAAATATAATACAGAGGACTATGCTAGCAATAGTAACTATAATATTTTATTATTATTATACAAAGAGTCTCAATGAATATCTGTTGAATTCAATCCTGTAGGACTGAATGAACGAATATTTTGTCACTTATCAAACATTATGAGATCAATTCTCTTCATCAGTAAAACCTGCAGAAAATAAACTTCTAGTTGTGGTGAAGATTAAACAAGATAATATGGATGAATTTGTCTAGTATAATCTGGCAAATGGTACGTATTCAATGAATGTTAGATGAATCTTAATCTGTGAAATGATTAATAAGAGATGGTTAACGATTGCTCCAAAGTTTGATAAAATTTAGATTCCTAGCAAAAGCAGTTGGTAGGGAAATGTCATTATGGGTCTGCTGAATTTTTATTAACTATAGGTACAATATCACACATCCATCAACCTTCCCCAAATGCTGCTACTATAATTAGAAAATATAATGCATTATCTAGGGTTCATGTTATAATTGCAGAAAAGCAGAGAAAGGTGGCTGGTTTTCCATGGTTGAGAAGATTAGCCTCCTCCTAGCCTCTGGAGTCACAACTGTAGAACCAGGTTGAAGAATATTTTTAATGCAGATAGTGTTTGTACTAGACAAAGTCAACTTAGCATTTCACATGAGCTAGTCAAGTGTTCCTCTGCTCAATTTGTTCTCTCTCTCTCTCTTTTTCCCTCTCTCACTGTTTAAATAAATTATAGGAGAGGGGAATTTTAGCTTGGAACAATTACTAATCCGTAACGTGAAAGTCATGTGTGGGGATATTTGTGTTCCTGGTGTCACGTCCTTCAAAAACTCTCCTTCGAGAGAATTTTTCCATAAGTCATGCATTTTCTTTGTTTATAATTCCCTTGTATTCATAATTCAGAAATGTTTTCTCAGTGTAACATACCCTCATGTAGATCTTATTAAGAGGTTATTGAATCTGCCAGGATACTACGATCTTGCACTGTTTTACCTCTCAATCAGGTAAGGGCCTTCAAGGAGACTTCCGTGTCAACCATAAGATTTCTTTATTGGAAAGTAATCTAGAAAAGGGAGATTGATCCTAGGGTTTCTCTGACTGTGTGAAAGGAATTGGGGAAGTGCTAACTTTAAAAACTGAAAAATTGCAATGGAGACTCAGTCTTAGACTTTAGGTGATAAATTTTGCAATTTTTTTCTCCCAGCTTCTAGGATTTATCTCTCCCTCTCTTATTTGCTAAAATTACAGTATTGTGTTTGGTTTCACAGTGATCCTGGATGACTCTCCCACATTCATTCAAGCTGTCACAGCATCAGGGCACTATATAGTCCCAGATAGTAAATGGGAGTGCAGCAGAGGGTAATCTGGTTGAAAATGTGGGAGACACACAGTGACCTCCTTTTCCTCCCAGACACCAAAGAATCTTTACTTTGTCCTTGAGAAGAACCTTTGTTTTGATTCAAGGACATCATACCTCCCAGCACAGTGCAGTGGCACCAGAGAAAATTAGAGATCAGAGCTTTCAAGGCTTTGTTTATGCTCACAAATTGCTGAGCCTTTGGTCTTCAGCTTTCAGGGTCCACTGTTTATAAACTTCAGAACCACTCTTTCTTTGTACAGATGTCATAGCTTTCCTCACCCCTCCGCACCCATCCCCAACCCCATGTCTCTTCAGATTTCTTCCCTCTTAGGAATAGCCTCAGCTTTCCCTCTCAGAAGGTTTTTGCTCTGGGCCTCTCAGATGTTATAAAAACCCTTCTCGGCACTTACTCCTAGGGCCCTCATGTTTAGTAGTGAGTTGTGTGGGCAGTTAAACCAAAGATAGCAGAGAGACAAGGGTGCTCCTGAAAACTAAAATCTCCAATCTACCTAATATTATGACACAGAAGTCACTGCTACCAGCACAGGGGCCCTCTTTAAGGGTGATTATTTCTTCTATACACAGAGTTTATCCCTAGAATCTAACTCATCCATGAATGTAGCAATAGTGCAAGGCAACACCTACTAGCCATGAGTTTATACAAGATATTTATTCTGGGTTAGGTTTAACCATCTCTCAGGTTCTAACAGGTGGATGCAAAGTTTTTATTTTTTATTTCTTAGACTCTGGATACCTCTAAAAGAAGCTATTCCAACTTGGCTCTTTTGAAACCAAAGTTGCTAGAAATCTGCAGTTACCATTGATTGTCCGTGTTCGAAATGTATCCTCGTGGACCTGAACTTGCATTTGAGACATGTGTAAAAGGAAGTCTAGGTCTCCTGATAAAGCATCTAATAAACATTCATCTGGAAAACCAACTCAAGAAATCCCCTTCTTTAGTTTTTTCTTTCCTCTTTATTCTATTTCTTTTTCACCTATCCATTTTCTGACAGGGTAAAGATAAAGACTGCTAGAATATGTTCAAAGAGCAAAGCTGAGTAAAAGCAAGGGGACTTGAGTTCTCTATTAAAATATACTACACTCCTTATTTTGCCAGACATCACTACTTCTCCTGGCAAAACGAAGATGCTAGACTCTATGCTTTTAAAAGGGATGAGGGTACATAAAGGTGGAGAGAAACTTTTTAGCCATTTGAAGATTCTAGTCTCCTAATGGGCAAGAGAAGACATCACTGTTCTGGAATTTGCATGCTGCCCTCTCCTGGCCTGTATGTTCAGGAGTGTTGGGGTACATTCATTTATTTATTTTAACCCCACACCTGCATGGAATGTATGTGCGTACACATGAGAGTTTGTTTAAAATATTCAGGAAATCTCGCCGAAAGTTTATACTTGAAGCTAATTTGAATTATAAATTCAATATCCCTTTGGCTTCTGCATTTATATTTAAGTATGCCAGTCTTTATAGCATCTCAATTCATAGCCTTGTCGCTTCAGCTCTCTCCCTCTCCTTATTCCCCAGGTGCCTCTGGGGAACTGCTCTGCAAATCGGTGTCACAGCCTGTTCCCGGTCCTGGGGATTTACTGGCCAGTCAAAGCTGTCTTCCCAGCAAAAAGTGTTGGGCAATGGAAACTATGCTGAAGGGGTCAGCGTTTAGATTAATGGCTGATGGCCATATTTTAGCTTGACCTGTGATCAAAATTAATCCTACACCTTATTAGGTCAGCGTGTCTAGTTTACAGAAAAGAGAAACTGTGGTAGGAAGAGAAGCAGCAAATCAAAAAAGTAAATGGCATCAGAGGTTTCATTTATGCATACCTTCCCTTTCAAAATGATTTGTTTCATTTGTTGGACCTTTGTGTGCCTTGTTTCAAGCCCAATAATTGGCATATTTTTCCTGGTTGAAACAATTCATTACTTTTTCCCTAAATACCGAAAGGACTCTGATACTGAGAAAATGCCTGCAATCTGGCATGATTGCTGTAGCGACACTATGAACGTGGCTGGCCTAATCTGTTGCGTGCCTGAACCTCTGCAATCTGTCAGTGTTTGTCCTTGACCCAGCCGGGCCAGTCCTCTCTGTATCAATAAGAACTTGGTGCCCAGACTCAGAGTCTGTTACCACTCCTTTGCATTAGGAGAGGGCTAAGAAAGGGGTGTTTATTTTAAAGAGATTTTGAAGGCATGTACCTTGTTTGAACTTGACCAATCTTGAGGGTATCTAAAGCTCTGGCTGGCTATATTAAGATGCACAGAGAATAATAAACAAAACAATGAATAATCAAAGCATTGTTTATATTTATCTTTGAAAAGCCATCAGCATCGCAAAGTCCACACAAAGTGCTCATATTCGGTCTCACATTTACTCAGGTGCTACCATCAGGCCCAGTATTGCTTTAGAGTTTAGAATGGTAAGAGGGAAATGGGTCCCAATTTATTCCAGATATTACATTCATAGAAGATTGAGCAATGTCCATAGTAGAACAACTAAGAGAATTTTGTTGGGTCAACCTCTTTGCATTTATTTGAATAGGTCAATTCTTTACTGTCTCCTTTGTGATGTAGAACATGAAAAAATACTCATCTATAAAATGAAAACTCGCTCTCTCCTAAATGCAGTTTGTACTTGCTACATCTATTTGTGGAAAAGATTTTTTAAAAATACTCTGTTAAATTATTCAGTAGGCAAGGGTATGAACAGTTTTCTTGACTCCATGATACGGCTAAGCATGCATTTCCCTTAATGATGGAAGAATATGTTCACCTGATTAAAAAAATAAACAGGTCAGTATAAACTCTCCATTGTCATGTGCAAAATAAATGCTTTTCTTATAACTTCCTTATCTTCCTTGGACAGGCACATGCCTGGGGGTGAGGACTGCTTTGAACACCAGGCATGACTGAATGGTGATTTATTTTGAATTATCAATGGATGGTTTGGATATGATCTACTAAGAGTCCAGTAAGAAAAGTGCCATTTAGACTTAAAGTAACATATTTGATTGCTCCTGCATCTGCTGCAGTACCATTCTCTTGTTGAACTATAGTCCTGATCTGTGTATTTTCCCCACTGCAGAAAAAGCATTTTTTTTTAAAAAAATAAGGATTCAGAGCAGCTGAGCACTAGTGCTTGAGGGTCCCTCAAGGCAAGTCCAATATTTTGACTGAGCCTTCAGTTCCCTCTGGTTTTTCCAGGAAAGGGCTGAACTCATTAAGCAATGTCAATTTAATCACAAGAAACCAAAAGGGAAAAAAAAGTTACATAATCATCTTTGAAATTCTGAATCAAAATGATAAAATCCCAGGAAATAGTTTTGTTTTTTTTTTTTTTTTCCAAAATGCATGCCTCAAAATAAAGGGGAACAGGAAAGGAAAAGGAATGGTCAGGAATTCTACCAATATTAGGATCAAATAAAATCAAATAAAAAATTGATATTCCCTTAAAGTATTATATTTAAAGCATAGTTCCCAATCACGACCTTTAAACGTAGTAATACATGAAGTCCTGGAATTCATCCTGCCTTGGGTTGCACAATACAAATACATTTTCAGCTCAAAAGACAATGTAAAAATAAATCAGGTGCACAGGAAGTGGCACTGACAATCACATTAAAAAAAAAATCTATCTCCCTTCTTTCTTACTCCCTCAGCCACAGCTAGTGATACAGTGATATTTCACTCACGAGGTTAGCCCATTGTGGCCATATGCTTTTAAAATCAAAACCATGCCGCTAGTCCACTGTGGTTCCCAGCCCTGTGAGGAGGATATTAAACTGATAGGTGGAAAATGTTCAAAGACTGCTTTCTAACAATCAGATGGTGTTTGACTTGCTAAAGGTCCTAATTACAATGGAGGCCACCAAGATGAATAAACAGGTTGCATGACAACATAAGTATTATGTTATGAAAAGAAAGAAAGAAAGAAATCACGGTCAAGTCTGACGGCCCTTGTTTTACCGCCACGGATAATTCATTAGGTGAATAAAGCTGGTGACCCCAAAACACATACTAAAAGATCTGATTACCTAGGATGAATTAGGGTGAGATATTTATTCAGCACCATCTATTCTGATCAGCAATGGGAAAAAACAAAACAAAACAAAACAAAAAACCAAAACAATGTCAATTAATTATAACTGCTTTGTGAGTGTAGAAATCAGAAACCGGGTCAGATTAGTCGTGAGAAGCTGCATACCTGCAATGACGTGATGGATGGTTTCTCCTCGGTCCCTCCTCTCTTTCTCTCCCTCTCCCTCTCCTTTCTGTGAGTTATATAGTCCAAAGAGGTGTTTAAGTTTGATCTCCCGCGGCCGCTTTCAGTTCGACCTTAACCGGACGCCAGCAGACGCCCATAAGAGAAGTGCGCGGCTAAGGGTGCTGGAAAGGGGAGAGCGTGCCGCGCTCCGCACGGTCCCAGGCTGGCTCTGGTTGCAGATGTGAAAGGAGCTCGGAGACTTAGCTCTGACTCCTCTCAGGCACTGCATGGGGGATATTATCACAGTCTGGGATTTCTATTGGCTCTGAACACCAAACAAATCACACCAGCCGCCCCCCCCCTTCTCTGTTTCACTCAGCGCTTGTTTCTCATCTAACCCACGAACATTGCAGCCACACACACTTCAGTCGCTCGCAATGTTTCTCTTTTCCTCCTTCCAGTTTGTGGATTTACAACCTTGTGGTCAGCTCCAACATTTTTTTTAGCAGACTTCCAATCCAAACCTTCTTGTTTATGTAGAGAAATTCTCCATCCCCTAAACCCACAAAAACCACTCATTCCTTTCAGATCTTCTTCCTTCTTTTGTTGATGGCTTTGCAATGTGAAGAATGCGCGAAGCCTGTGTGATACGTCTGACGTTCACACACACACACTCATACACACACACACACCCCACACACACCAGACTCCTTTTGTTTTGAATAACTGAGGCCAGCGAAATTAAAAGCAAGCTGAGTCTAATAACTGAAGTGAGAGCTCAACTAATAAAATCTTCAATGAATTCAGTGCAAAACACTCATTGCTTCAGTTTGTTTTCTGTTCCGAATAGCTCTTTGGTCATTATTATCCTTATTTTTGTTTATTGAATGCAGAGGTTTCTAATGCAAATCAGACTCTTCAGCATCCAGAGAATCGGAGCAATGACGCCAGACCAATTCCTGCACTCTGTGGGCTTGGTTTGTTCTGTCAGTGAAGCTACCAGTGATGCCTGCGTGCTTCCTCTTTTCATTATTTTTTGGTCTTCTCCTCACTGATCATCTCAGGATTGAGACTATCTTAGGGTGATTCACTAGCCAAAGAAGACTGTTTGGATGCTGCTGATAAAGTTTACTGGATTAAAATTTTGATCTGTATATGTGACTAGAGATAAACCTTTAGCCCCTCAGCAGAGAAAGAGCCCAAGAGAAACCTTCTGAGATTTTACAAACTTGGCTGGGAAAACCAAGAATAAAGTGTGTGCTTTATAAAACAGACCCTCCCTTAGCTTTTTCCCCAAAATCAATTTCACTGGTATTTATGGAAATTTTAATGACAGTTGTTCTTAATGAGTACCTATTGCTTCCAAAATCACTGAGCTCTATTTTGATTTTGCTTTAAAGATTTTTTCAATGTCATCCTTTTAATATACTATTTGGTATTTGATATTCTGGCTCTACTCCAACTCAGAATGCATTTTGTTGCAAAATCATAGGAAAACCTAATAATTAGTTCTTGAAATATATTATCACCAAACAGATTACATGTTTTGTTTTCTGACTTAGGTACATTCCATGAATTCTGAAGTGAAGCCTTATTTTCAGAGTGGGCCAACCTGAAAATCAGCTGAAATTGACAAAAGAAATGCAAAACAAAAACACATTTGGCTGTTGGTTACTGCCAAGCACAGTACAAATCGCCTATCCTTCTTACTTTAACAACTCCAATCCATTCCTTTTTGTTAGGTAGGCAGTTTAAAAAAAAACAAAAACAAAAACAAAAACTATCATAAATCTTTGAAAGAAAGGAATAACAGGTAAGATTTTCCAGATTTCACAGGTGGGGAAATAGATTCAGAGAATGACAAAATGATTTGTTTATGAAGGTATACAGCAAACAGAGCTGCGTGATTGGATGCCTGCTCTCCTTAAATTTTTGAGGTTACCTTTCCACCCAAACTTTTCAACTGAAAGGAAAGCGAAGCATCAATATAGCAGATTCTGATTCCTGTCTGCTTTTGCAAAGAAGAGTTAACATTCATGAGCTCATTTGATCAAATTTGGTAAAGAGTAATTTCACATGTTATTTCAAGTCAGGTCATGATATTTTCTGATGTGTCAAAAATTTATACTTTCTTAGAATTTTATTGCTACACGAAAAAACATCTAGCGATTGAAAAAAAAACAAGCAGGTCATTACATTTACTGCTTATAATTTTTGAGTCTCATTATAGCTCTTCATGTCACTGGAAGGACAGAATAAATAAAATCATAGGTAACTTAAAGATAGATAAATCTTATTCCTCATTCCTTCAGTCAATGAAGGGCAAAAGTGGTTGAGTCACAAATCACCTCTTCCACTCAATGTATGTTTAAAGGAAAATAAGTCATCAGTATTTATTCTACATTTATACTTTTGATATTTCGCTATTTTTAAAAGACTTTCAAAGACGTTTCTCAAATGTTGCAGTTCAATAAACCCTTTATAATGACATAGACAGTGGTAGTAAAATTCTTGCAATTTCAAGGAGCATGAGAACGAAATATCATGCAGACCAATGGCAGAACAACCCTGTTTCATTCTCCACTCATGCACCCATGTCAGGATCACCCTGTTTAGTTCAATGTAGCACTTTTTATGGAAGACATTCAGGAACTGGCATGCATCCAGAAGAGGTGACCAAGATAGTGATTCTGGATGTTATAATTTATAAGAAACAGTGAAGAGAATTGGGAAGATTGCCTTGGAGAAGGGACTTGGGTTGATAAGACACTTTCAAAATAAAATATGTAAGAAGAAATATATTTTCTCTTCATAAAATGCTTCAAAAGCACTGTCATTTTCACAGAAATTTTCTTACTTGACTCTCTCTGCAACTCTATGAAGAATACTATTATTAGCCTAATTTTATAGGTAAAGTTTGCACAGTAAAGGAACATGCTTTATTTCAAGATTAAGACACTAGTGGGTGCTCAGGCCTCAGGCCTTGAGTTGGATTCTAAGCCCAGGACTCTTCTGGGAGAGGTTAAAAGAGGTAGGAAAAATTCAGGACAGGGAAGGACTTCTCGAAATTAGATCTTTCACCAATTGAAAGGATTCTCTGGCAAATGGATGATTTCCCAATCATTGAAGTGGTAGAGAGAAAGGGAGGAGTGGGGTAAAGAGATTATTAAAGCATTGTTAAAAAGGTCAGAAGAGATGGACCAGAGGTTATTTCAGCATGACAGCATCTTTGATTTTATTGTGGGCCTCTGAAATATTATAGAAGAAACTGTGATTTCACTGAATCATCTTCATCATTCATTATTAAGCAAAATAATAAAAAAATAAAAGATTATAATTTTGATCTCAGTTTATTTCTGGACTGCAGATGGTCTTTTAATCTTCTTTTGTCTTATTTGTATGTTCTCCAATAAATATGTATCTTTTGTAATAAGAAAAAGAGAAGTTATAAAAAGAGGACTAGAAAAGAAAATTGAAAGAGGTTAATTTTTTTTTCTCTACTATCCAAAGATACAAATTTCCACATGACTATGTACTGGAGATTGACATTGCATTTCCAGTGTTATAAACATCACACTCGTGATCTTTTATGCACCTATTCATTTATTTTCTTTCCAACCTAGGTTGGATACCATTCTAAAGCTGATATTTTCCCCAATTATCTCCATATTCATCTTAATAGCTCTGTGTTAAACTATCCATTTATTGATAAAAATTCATAAATATTGTTTAGTCCTTTTATAACTATAATCATATTCCTTGGGTGATCATAGCAGTTTAATTTTTAAATTGGCAAAATGATTTTGATGTGCAAAATTTATTTTCAATGCTTTATTTTACTAGTTATTGTTTATTTCTCCATCAGATAAAACTTTATTTTATGGAAAGTCAAAAACTTTGTTTATTAATACTGTCCACTTACATTAAAATCTCCAAATGAAACAGGTATTTATGATTCACTGACAAATATGAATCTATAAATTTAGTGTCTATAAATTGTTGTGGTTTATATGTATGAATAATATTTATCACTCTTGTCATGAGACACCTCCTCAAAATGCATAACAGTGATTTATGAGAGTTTTATAGCAAAGAATATAGCTCTCACTAGGTTGTGGAATAAACTCCTTGGGCATGAGAGTGCCATCTGTCATGTTTGTGTCACCCCAGTGGAGCAGAGAGCACAACCCACAGAGGAGCTTGGGAAATTAATCGGAAAAGGAGTGACCACATATTCAGCTCAAGCCCTATATTTTCCCTTAAGGCCAAGGGAGCAGGTGTCCTCAGTTGGTTTTTTTTTTTTTTTTTGATTCATTAGTCCATACTTACTAGATGTCAGCAAGGCCTCGGCACTGTCCTCTTAGTTCTCAGATATGGATAGGAAGTGGTGAAGGCAAGACCTAGCCATCTTTGACCTAAATGTATTTATGACATAGGATAGGAAGAAAAAACAGCAAATGGCTAAAATAGGATTCAGTAATGTCCAATGTGTCTGAGGAAATGGCCTGGATGGTCCCATCATGGTTCATGCCCTGACCTGAGAGCTCAGTAAAGGAGGCGACCTAGACCCTCCATAAGTGGGTGGAGAAGTGTCATCATTTTCATCTGCCACCATGGCCGTAGGCACTGGATTAGGGGAGCACAGACTCAAGGGCAGCCAGTCTTTGCCACCCATGCAGAGGTAATAGTGGTTGGCTGTTAATCCTTTTGGAGGATTTTGAGCTAGGTATATATGCCCAGAGAGTTGGTAGTTGATAGCAGTAGCACAAGC
This sequence comes from Choloepus didactylus, assembly GCF_015220235.1. Taxonomy (NCBI): domain Eukaryota; kingdom Metazoa; phylum Chordata; class Mammalia; order Pilosa; family Megalonychidae; genus Choloepus; species Choloepus didactylus. Next base: position 25,545,702 of record NC_051308.1, read on the forward strand.
TTAGAGTCAGAACATCAGTAAAGAAAGAGAATCTGGGTTATGATCATGCTTAGAAAAGACATCTGTGAAGTCCCAACCTTTACAAGGGTGACAAGATGAGCCCCGGTTGTTCAGCTTTTCTTAGCTTCCGTGGGGCCTCCTTACATTTCTCCTCTTTTAGGGTGTATCCTAACTCTGGTCACCCAATGCTTGAGGTAAATCCTGTGAATTTCTCTCCCTTGGAAAGGAGACAACCACATGAGGAAAAGAGCAAAAGGAATATGGGAGCAGCCCCCATAACCTGAGAAATTAGAAGATGGACCTCAGGCTGAATCTTGAATGATACATACTATTGGATTATAGTTTGGTGCGTGGACTTTGATGTCAACACTAGATTTGAGTCCTGAATCACTTAACATTTGGGAACTGTTACTGGGAAATTTAGTTTTTCTTCCTGGGTTTCAGTTTTCACATATAAAAAATAGGTTTCAAGTACCTATATAGAAGAGTTCTAGGAGGACTGAATTAGATTTTGCTTTAGAGGGATTATGCATTGCCTGGTCCAGAGAAAACACTTAATAAGACCCAGGACCCAAGCTCATAGTGTAGACATTTCATATACTGTGGATAGCTGGGGGCTGTTGAAGGACCCTAATTAGCTTTTTCCCTTGGAGGGATGAATCTATGCCATTCAGAATGGATTGGAGGGGTTCCTCTCTGGGATAGCTCTTACCACCACAGTGGATTCTTCTGATTTGAATTTTAGGAATAATCTTCAGTCATTCAGAAGCATGCTTTATGGAGCTCATAATATAATCCAAAAGGGGTTCTATTCTGTTTTGTCCAATAGAAATACTGTTTGAATTGTTTAATGGTGGTTGGTTATGTCATTGTTCAAAATATCCACTTCTCCACTCTACAGGCCCATCCTGAAGAGAGGATTCTATGTGCCCATTGACTGAGGCTTTGCAATTTGACTTACTCTGGCCATTGGAATATATGCAAAAGTTGTATGGGTACTTCCAAGACTAAGCTTCAAGAGCCATCATATGATCTACCACTTCCCCTCTTTTTGCTCTTCCAGGAGACCAGCAAGGTCCTTGTGTCCCTGAATGAGGAGAGCATGAAGCAGAGCCACAGCTGAACTGAGACAGACAAGTAATGAGGGTGAGAGTCAAATTTTAGTTGTCATAAGCCACTGAGACTTTGTGGTTGTTTCTTGACTGTAATTTAACATCATCTAATCTGACTGATACCTAACCTTTTTAATGTCACTTTTCAGAGGCCAGAACTCTTTTGCATAGATGAGATCCAGTATGTTTTCTAATTGATAATGTATTTGTCTTAGTTACAATGGATTTTTTTATTGTCTATATAATGTAATTTGTATGTAATGTAATATGTTATGTAATGAAATTCCCACCAAAAAACAAGCAAAATTTTCCTAGTTTGGTGCCTAATTCTCCCTTCCATGCCCAAAGTCTTTTTTCACCCCAATGCCATACTCTTGCTGGATGTAAATTTCATATGCATCCAAGAATAACTTGGAGAGTGTTGCTGAAACACATTTCCCAACAGTTGGCCACAGAGGACACATTGGGTTGACAAGCATGGAGATGTGGGACAGTGGAAGGAGTCCTGAGCATCCAGACCGGGTCCTTCTGGCTATGTCTTGCTTTGCCCCTGTCGTTCTTCAGAAAGGAACTCCAAATAGGCTTATGCCCCCTAGAAAGGACAGTGAGAAGGGGAGGCTCTAATTCTTAGCCTTTCTGGCTTATCAGACTTCTTCCATAATGTAGTTTCCACACCTGTAAGATGGGAATAATAATTCTTACCATTCAACTTTGTTTAAGAATTAGTGATAATATTAGCAAAGTGATGGACAGAGGCACACGATTATACGTGCTTGTGTCCCTATGTTTTTCCACATGCACTTCTTTCTTTCTGAAGTAGGTCGCCATCTTGAAAATTCATGCCATTCCTTTTAGAATTAGGCCAATGACAACTTCTCCTTGCACACTTCCCTTAATGTAGTGAGCCAGTCACTCTCTCCTTTTGACAATTCTCATTATGGAAAGTCTCTCTTTGCCTTGCTATTCCTAGTGAATGTATCTGTTGACTCCACTTGTTTGTAAGCTCTCTGGAGGACAGAGGTGTTTTCACCTCGGGAGACAGATTAGCTTCCTAATTAAGACAAAGGATCCTGGAATCAGATGCCCAAGTTCAAATCCTGGCTCCATCTGTGTCTCTTAACCTCTCACTCTCACAATTTCCTCAGCTGTAAAACATAGGGTTATTAATAATTCTTCCTCTTACAGAGGTTTGAATAGGGTATTTTTGAAAGGCACCACTGAAGTATCTAGTCCAGTTTTTGGTAGTTTGATGTACAAATATCCTTTGTTAAACGAATGTCATGTTGGTTATGTCACTGTAGAAAGAAACACTATCCTTCTCCATTTTCTAGTGTATTCTATTCAGTGGACACTTTGCCTTACTGCTGCAGAACATCCACTGAGTGCACCTCAAAGTGGTTTCTGGAGAAGCAGTGAGAATTTAAATACTCTGGAGGGCTTGTTTTCTCCAATTGTGCCTAAATAATAGTAAGAATTAATTTTTAATGAATTTTTGTAAAGAATGCAATACACAATTTTATTATTTCCTAAAATCTGGTCCATTTAGAAGGTAAATTGGGTTTCCCCACTTTACCCCAGAATCAGAATTAAAACGCAACAATCCTCAACCTTCTTCTGTTCTCCCAGGTGCGCATTCTGGCTGTTTGAAAGGACCTGAAAGCAAATGTTCCTGATATATTTGGAAAAAAACAAACGTTAGTAACAAACAGCATTTGACCCCTGTCTTACATTAATGTGAATCTTAGGATGCCTGCATGAACTTCCAAAAGTGACATATCTCCCTACCAGATCAGTGACAGGGGGACAGCTGGCCAGTCTCAGAACGAGCTTGGCCCCATAAGGACTGCAGGGCTGTCCTGTTAGAAGAGCAAGGATGAGAGGCTCCTCCCCAGCTGGTGCCTTTGTAGGGACTTTCTCATCAAGAGTCGTTACATGGACAGGGTCATGTAGTCACAGATCCATGGGGACCCGGAAACAATAGCATTATGTTCTATTGGTCTCATGAATTCAGAAATTCATGAATATTGAAGAAATGCTTGCTGCTCCCTGAAGAAAATATTGACTAAATTTCCATATCCAAGTGTCAGAGTATTAGGAGTTAATAAAATGAATTAAATAGATAGGTAACACTGATCTCTAACTCAGACAGCAGAATAAGATCTTTGAGTGAGTAATGGGATCATAATCGGTAGAAACACATATGTCCTTGTACATAGCTCTGAAGTCATAGTTTATTATTTGGTTTCATATTGTCAAGAAGAGTCTTTAATTTAACAAAATATTCATTTACATATTTATTGGTAATCAACACCCCTCGGAGTGGGTTTACAACAGCACCGAGCTTAATGTGAGTCTCCGAGGTAGTCATATAAATCACATTATAAGCCTGAGTACCTCTATTTTCTGCTCTCCTGTTGAAATGACTGCATCACTCCTCATTTTTTCTCCTCAGGAAAATATTCTAGATATTTTTCCTGCCCCAGCTCCTTTACATGAAGATATAGTGATCTCCACATTCTGGACTCATTGTTCGTGTGTATGCAATTGGCATATCATTAAGACCGATACCTTGGCATTGCTTCATTTTTTAATACTTATTACTGTATCAACTTGTATTGGGATTTAACTCCACATGCCTTATTTCCCCAGTATACCATTATCTCTGGAAGGCTGTGATCTCAGTTGCCAAGTAGAGCCTCTAAGACACAAATTAATAAGTATCCCCCAACATTATAAAAATTACCAGATACCATGAGGATGCTGAGTAATAGCAGATCCACAACAGTCCCAGAGGTGGGTTTCAAGCTCCAGCTTCATTTGGCCTGTTTTACTTTCCTCAGTAACTTCTATTCTGTTTCTACATCTTCCTGCTTCTTCCCAAGACTTTTACCAATGAACTCCTAACACTCACCCATGTCTGGCCATGTGAACCCTGAATCATAAATGAGCCCCAAATCTACTAGCTGGCTCTTTATCTTGTTAGACTTTAATAGGGTGCTTCTTAGGAAATGTCTGGGAGACAAAAAACATGTTACTATATATGTGGTTTTGAATCTATTATGTCCCCCACAAAAACCATGTTCTTTTAATCCAATCTTGTGTGTGCAAACTTATTATGGGTGAGATCATTTGATTAGGTTGTTTCCAAGGAGATATGACCCACCCAACTGTGAGTGACACTCTTTGATTAGATTATTTCCATAGAGGTGTGATCCCACCCATTTAAGGTGGGTCTTGATTAGTTTACTGGAGTCCTTAAGAGAGCTCAGGGGCCAACCCAGACCCAGATGCTTGGAGATGCAGACAGAAAGACATTTGGAGATGCTAAGCTAAGAGACGAAGCCCAGAGTTTGCACTGGAGAAGCTAAGAGAGGACCCCCAGACACTTAGAGAGAAACATCCTGGGAGAAGAAGGAAGGATGTACAGGAGCTGAGAGAGAGAAGCTAAGAGAGACAGAAGCCCAGAGACATTTTGGAGAAAGCCATTTTGAAACCATAAACTGGGAGCAGAGGACCAGCAGATGCCATCCATGTGCCTTCCCAGGTAACAGAGGTGTCCCAGACGCCATTGGCCTTTCTTCAGTGAAGGAATCCTTTTGTTGATGCCTTAGTCTGAACATTTTTATGGCCTTAGAACTGTAAATTTGTAACCTAATAAATCCCCTTTATAAAAGCTAATCCATTTCTGGTATTTTGCATAATGGCAGCTTTAGCAAACCGGAACACTATAAAAAGTTGACTTCCATCAACAGAGCTAGAATGTAGGAGGGAATGAAGGAAAGGAGGAAATAGTGGGGATAACTTTGGAGCAGCAGTTCTAACTGATAATGGGTGTCACAAACCACAAAAGGCTCAGTCAGTGATGATAATAAAGAGTCAAAGAAACTATATCTTTTTAGGAAAAGGGTTTTGTCTTTAAGCCTGGTATATTGTGAGATTATTCTATTTTAGGAGAATGCCATCAGATTTCTAGCTTTGTGTTTTCCAACCTTTTATAGATTGTAAAATGTTCTTTAACATCTTAAGCATCTGAAGGTTGTCCATGACGGCATTTGACTTCAAAATTCATCAGGTATCTTCATTCTCATTGTTCTTATATGATATAGCCAACAAGATACTTTGTAAGAGAAATGCATTTCAAATCTCCAGTCCATCAGTTGGAAGAACAGAATTGATATTTTATGTCTGTCCCTGTCCTATATTTACCTGGATCAAATGTCTATTAAAGCTTTGTTCTATGGGAGAATCACTGAATAATGCCTCATTGCATCTTCACTTGAATGAAGATAAATTAGGAGAAGAACTAACATCTGTCAAAAATCTATTGAGTCCTATGAATGTCTCCTGGATTCAACCATTTAAACTTCACAAAAACACTTTGAATACTTTGAATTACATATCATTCTTTTCAGTTTACAGATAAAGAAACTGAAGCTCACCCAACCAGTAAATTGAAGAACCACAATATGAATTCAAATCTTTCCTTCCCAGAACACTTGCTTTCTATTTTATAATAAACATTTTCCCATAAGAAGAGTAATGTGCTGTCATTTTGAAACACTTTACAATATAGAAATACTGTATATAGTTAAAAGGCAGCATATCAATCATAAACCTACCACTATTAATATTTTGATGTTACTTTTTCCTCTTGCTCATTTTTTGCTTAATTAAAATCATACTACATTTGAAATTTCCATATTGATTTTTATGTAACATTATATCTGAACACTTTTAATGAAATCAAATTATTCATAAATAACTTAGTGGTTACATAATATTCAAGATTATGATACACATAACCAACCCTCCTTATTGGGTATTTAAATTGTTTTCAGACTTTTATTATTATAAATAAAGTTGCCAGAAATTTCACTATGTAAATACCTGTATATTATGGATATTTTTAAAGGTAAACTAGGAGAGGTGGTCCTAGACTTTCATACATTCAACTTTTTAATAACATAGTTTTCTCACTTTGACAACCCAAGCTACCCATTACAAGCCAAATTTAGAATTTCATATATCATCTGAAAGAGAACTATTTCAAGCTCTTCAGTTCTGACAATATCATCTTTAATTTAGTATTTATTTATTTATTATTCTTTCTATTTTGTTATTTATTTATCCATCCTAATGAACATCTCTCAGAGATGGTTCAAGATAAAACTGAGCTCATTGTGAGACCCCAGGGATTCATATAAATCACATTATAATTCTGAGTACCATGGTTCTCTGCTCCCCTGACTGGTAGAACTACTCCTTTTCTACTTTGCCCAGAAAAGAAATTCCAGATATTTTCCAAGCCACAGATCATTTACAAGAGGACTTTCTTTACTGTCTATGACAGGAAGTACTTGTAAATAAATTAAATATTTTATACCATTTATCCCATTATTTTATTAAGATAATGTAAAACAAAAAAATTAGTGTGCTCATGAAAGAGGCAGAAGATGGAGATTATTAGTTATAGCCAAGGTGACACATTTTTTCCTCTCATTCTGAATCTCATGACCCTTCACCAAGTTGGCTAATGTGTTCAATAGTGAAAGCAAAAAAATTCAAAGAAAAGATAGTATCTAAAAACTGAGGTGTAATCGGGAATATTATACTGATATTAGTGATTTGGTAATAGAAACTTCGTCTTAGAACAATTTCTTTTTTGGTGATTATTAATTAATTAATTAATTAATTGATGTATTTATGTTTAATACTATTTGGTTATTACAAAGTTGTAGGTTTACCAGAAAAAATGAAGCAGAAACTACAGCTTCCATATTGCCTCCCGTTGTACAATTAACTGTGGTCTATAGTTTACCTTAAGGCTTGCTGTTTATTTTGTACAGACCTATTTTGTTGTTAGTTTTTTTTTTTTAATTTATTCTAGTAACATATTGACAACCTAAATTTTCCTTTCAACCCCATTCAAATATATAATTGAGTGGTGATAATTACATTCCCAATGCTGTGCTACCATCCATTATCAAAATTTTTACAGCACCCAAAAAATTAAGCATTAACTCCCCATTATATACCTCTACTCTGGCATTGGTAACTTACATTCTAGTTTCTGTCTCCAGGAATTTGCTTGTTCTAATTGAATCATATCAGTGACATCATACAATGTTTGCCCTTATGTGTCTGACTTATTTCACTCAACATGATGTCTTCAAGGCTCATCTATGTTGTCACAGTATCAGAACTTCATTCATTTTTAAGACTGAATAATATTTCATTGAATGTTTATATCACTTTTTCTTCATTCATTCACTAGCTGATGGAGCCTAGGGTTGCATACATCTTTTGGCAATTGTGGATAATGCCACTATGAACTTTGGTTTGCAAATATTTGAGTCCCTGCTTTCAGTTCTTTTAGGTATGTACCTAGAAGTAGGGTTGCCAAGTCATATGGTACTTCTGTACTTAACTTTGAGAGGAATCACCAAACTCTTTTCCATAGCTGCCGCACCATTTTACATCCCCACCAATAATGAACAAGTGTTCCTATTTCTCCATGTTCTTTCCAACACTTGTTATTTTCCTTTTTCTTTTTTAATGGTAGCTATTCTCATGGGTGTGTGGTTTTGATTTGCATTTCCGTAGGAGTAATGATGTTGTGCATCTTTTCATGTGCTTTATGGCCACTTGTATATCTTTGGAGAGATGTCTAGTCAAGTCTTTTGCCCCTTTTTAATTGGGTTGTTTGTCTTTTTGTTGTTAAGTTGAAGGATTTCTTTATGTATTCTGGACATTAAACCTTTATCAGATATGTAGTCTCCAAATATTTTCTCCCTTTGTGCAGATTGTCATTTACTCTCATGATAGAGTCCTGTGAGGAACACAAGTTTTTAATTTTGATCAGTTCCCAATTATGCACTTTATCTTTTGTTGCTTGTGCTTTGGATGTGAAGTCTAAGAAACCATTGCCTTACACAAGGTCTTGAAGATGCTTCCCTATATTTTATCCTAGGAGTTTTATAGTGTGGGTTCTTATATTTGGTCTTTGATCCATTTTGAGTAAATTTTGTATATGGAGGGAGGTAGGGGTCTGCTTTGTTCTTCTGCATATGGAGATCCAGCTTCCCCAGTATCATTTGGGGAAGAGGCTATTCTATCTCCAGTTTGTGGTCTTGGCCCATTTTCAAAAATCAATTGACCATAGATTGAAGGTTTATTTCTGTATCTCAACTCAATTCCATTGGTCTATGTGTCTGTCCTTGTGCTAGTACCATGTGGTTTGATTAGTGTAGCTTTGTAATATGTTTTTAAATCAGGAAGTGTGGGTCCTCCAGCTTTGTTTTTTTTTCATGATGGTTTTGGCTATACAGGGTTGCTTAACCTTCCTTATAAATATTCCATTTCTGCAAAGATGGTTATCAGAACTTTGATTGGGATAGCATTGACTCTGTAAATCACTTTGGGTAGATATGGCATCTTAACAATATTTAGTCTCCAAACCACAAACATGGAACGTCCTTCCATTTATTTAGGTCTTCATTGATTCCTTCTGCCAAAGTTGTATAGCTCTCCATGTACAAGTCCTTTACATTCCTGATTAAATTTATTCCTAGATATTTGATGCATCTAGTTGCTATTGTAGATAGAATTTTTTTCTTGATATCCTCTTCAGATTGTTCATTATTAGTGAAGTACTGGTTTTTGCATGATGATCTCTTACCCCACCACTTTGATGAATTCATTTATTAGCTCTAGTAGCACTGTTATGCATTTTTCAGGATTTTCTATATATAGGATCATGTAATCTGCAAATAGGGAAAGTTTTACTTCCTTCTTTCCAATTTAGATTCTTTTTATTTCCCTCTCTTGCCTAATTGCTTTGGCTAGAACTAAAAGTACAATGTTGAATAACAGTGGTGAGAGTGGGCATCCTTGTCTTCTTCCTGATCTTGGAGGGAAAGCTTTAATCTTTCACTGCTTTATATGATGTTAGCTGTGGAGTAGTTCATTTTTTCCCTTTATCATGTTGAGGAAATTTCCTTCTGTCCCTAGTTTTCTAAGTGTTTTTATCAAGAAGGTTGCTAGATTTTCTCAAATACTTTTTTTTTTTTTTTTTTTTTTTTTTGCGTCACTTGGTAGGATCATGTATTTTTTTCCTTCCTTATATTTATGCAGAGTATTACATTAATTGATTTTCTTATGTTGAATCACCCTTGCATACCTGGGATAAATCCCACTTGGTCATGGTTTTAATTCTTTTAATGTGCTCTTGGATTAGGTTCATTAGAATTTTGTTGAGGATTTTTGCATATATATATATATTCATAAAGTATATAAGTCTGTAATTTTCTTTTTTTGTGGTATCTTGATCTGACTTTGGTATTAGGGTGATTTTGACCCCATAGAATGAGTTAGGACGCATTTCTTCATCTTCAGTTTTGTTTTTTGTTCTTTTTGTCTTTTTTTTTTTAGGAGTTTGAGCAGGATTGGTACTAATTCTTCTTGGAATGTTTGATAAAATTCACCAGTAAAGCCATCTAGTCCTGGGCTTTATTTGTTGGTAGGTATGGTGGTTTGGAACTGTATGTACCCTGGAAAATCATGCTCTTAAGGTGAATCCATTCCTGTGAGTGTGAACCTATTGTAAATAGGACCTTTTGATTAGGTTACTTCAGTTAAGGCATGGCCCAGGGTGGGTCTTAATCTTCTTACTGGAGCCCTCTATAAATGGGATGAATAGAGAGAGGAAGGGGGGCAGGGAGAAGAGGGGGAGAGAGAGGAGAGAGGGAGAAGAGAGAGCACCACAGAAGCAAGAAGCTGAAAGCAACGAAACCTGGAAGAGAAGGGAGAGAACAGCAGACTCCACCATGTGCCTTTCCATGTGACAGAGGACTCCAGGATGACTGGTAGCTGGTCTTCAAAAATAAAACCTCATCTTGATGATACCTTGATTTGGACATTTTCATGTCCTCAAACTGTAAGCTTGTAAGCTACTAAATTCCCATTTTAAAAGCCAACCTATTTTATGGTATCTGCTTTCATTAGCCTAGCAAATTAAAAGAGGAGGTTTATGACTACTGATAGTTACTGGTCTGTTAAGATCATCTGCCTTTGTGTGTGTGTGTGTGTGTGTGTGTGTGTGTGTGTGTGTGTCTGCGTAGACAGTTGTGTGTTTCTAGGAATTTGCCCATTTCATGCAGGTCATCTAATTTGTTGGCATATAGTTATTCATAGTATCCTCATAATATCTTTTATTTTGATAAAAGATTGATAGTAATGTTTCCCCTTTCATCTCTTATTTTATTTATTTGAATCCTCTCTCTTTTTGTCAATCTAGCTAAAGGTTTCTCAATTTTATTGTTCTTTACAAAGAACCAAGTTTTGGTTTTGCTGATTCTATTTTTTTAAGGTCTCTGTTTTTGTCAATCTAGCTAAAGGTTTCTCAATTTTATTGTTCTTTACAAAGAACCAAGTTTTGGTTTTGCTGATTCTATTTTTTTAAGGTCTCTGTTTCATTTATCTCCCTCTCATCTTTTTTATTGCCTTCATTCTTTTTGCTTTGGGTCTAATTTGTTCTTACTTTTCTAGATCCTCCAGTTGTCAGTTTAGGCATCTGATTTGAGGTCTTTCTTCTTTATAATGTAAGCATTCAGACTTGTAAATTTCTCTCTCAACACTGCCCTTTGTTGCAATCCATAAATTTGGCATGTAGTGTTTCACTTTCAATTGTCTCAAGATATATCCCAATTTCCCTTATAATTTCTTCTTTTATTCATTGGTTGTTTAAAGGTACATTTTTAAATTTCCACATCTTTGAGAATTTTCTGTTTTTCCCTCTGCTATTGATTTCTACCTTCATTCCTCTGTAATTGGTGAAGATACATTGTATGATTTCAATAGTTTTCAATTTATTGAGTCTTGTTTGTGACCTAACAGGTAGTCTATCATGGAGAATGATAAATGTGCACTGGAGAAGAATGTGTATTCTGTTACTGTTGGATAAAAGTGTTCTATATATGTTTGTTAGATGTAGTTCATGCCTTCTATTTATTTATTGATCTTCTGTTTAGATGTTCCATCCATTATTGAAAGTGGTGTATTGAAGTCTCCTACTTTATTAAGGTAGAACTGTCTATTTTTTCCTTCAAATCTGTCAGTATTTGCTTCATGTATTTTGAGGCCCTTCCATTAAGTGTGTGTGTGTGTGTGTGTGTGTGTGTGTGTGTGTGCATTTTTTTTTCCATTCTGCCTTTTGGCTGAAGAGGCTAGCATTTACATTTAAAGTAACTACTGATAATGCAGGACTCTTCTCTGCCATTTGGCCATTTGGTCTTTTTAAGTCTTTCACATTTTTTGTCCCTCAATTCCTCCATTGATGTTGACTCTCATATTTATCTCAGATTTTGTTGTCTACCATTTTGAGTTCCTCCTCATTTCCTTCTGTATATATTTTTCAGATATTTTCTCTGTGGTTACCACGGCTTTCAAATTTAGCATTCTAAATCTATTATAATTACAGTTGTTTTGATACCAACTTAACTTCAATAAAATACACATATGCTGTTCCCTTACCCCTCTGTCCTCCCACCTTTTTGTGGCACTTGTTAAAAATTATGTCTTTATACATTGTATCTCCAAAGCCAGAGAGATATCATTACTTTTCATGCCCCTGCATTTAAAAATCTGTAAGAAGTAAGAGGTGGAGTTAATATACCAAAAAATACAATGCAATAGTGCTGGCATTTAGAATTATCCATATGGCTACCTTTACCAGAAATATTTATTCCTTTATGCCACTTCAGTCACCTGTGTGGTATCCTTTATATTGAGTCTGAAGAGGACTCTTTACATTTCTTGCAGGGCAGGTCTAGTGGTGATGAACTCCTTCAGCTTTTGCTTATCTAGGAATGTCTTCATCTCTCCCTCATTTTGAAAGACAGTCTTGCAGGATACAAAATTCTTTGATGGCATTTGTTGCTTTCAACACTTTAAATGTCTCACCCCACTGCCTTCTTTCTTTCATGGTTTCTTATGAGAAATCAACACTTAATCTTTTTGGGGCCACCTTGTACTTAGCACATTCCTTTTCTCTTGCAGCTTTCAAAACTATCTCGTTCTTGGTTTTCAGCAGTTTGATTGCTATGTATTTGGGCATGGGTCTCTTAGACTTTATCCTGTTTGGGGTTTGTTGTGCTTATTGAATGGGCATATTGGTGTCTTTGTTTAAATTTGGGAAGTTTCTGCCATCATTTCTTTGAATATTCCTTTTGCCCCTTTTTCTCTTTCTTCTCCTTCTGGGACTCCCACAATATATATTTGGTATGTGATGGTGTCCCACTGGTCTCTTAGGCTCTGTTCACTTTGCTTCATTCCTTTACCTTTTTTTCTTCGGCCTGAATCATTTGAATTGTCTTGTCTTTGAGGGCACTGATTCTTCCTTCTGCCAGCTCCAATCTGCTGTTGAAACCCTCTAGGGAATTTTTCATTTTAGTAATTGTGGCCTTCAACTCCAAAATTGCTGTTTGGTTCTTTTTAAAAATCTCTTTATCAAGATTCTTGTATTGTTCACTCATTGCTGTCCTGATGTTCTTTAGTTCTTTCTCTGTTTTCTCTTATCTCTTTGAGCATATTGAAGATATTTTTTTATAAAGTCTTTGTCTGGTATATCCAAAGTCTGGTCTCTTTCATTGATGGTTCTGCATATTTCTCTTGTTCCTGTGGATAGTCTATCATTTCCTGCTTCTTTGTTTGTCTTGTAATCTTTTGTTGCACACTATACATTTTAATATTTTTAACTGTTAACTCTTGGATTTAGTCCCTGAGCTGTCTGTTCCTTAAGTTTATATCTAGATAGTGATATGACAGAGATTTCCTTGAGTGTCAGGAGCTAACAAAACAAACAAATGCAAACTACGCCTTTTGCAGTCCTTGCAAATTGGCTCTGCATTGGATGGTTCGCTCCTTCAGAGTTTTGCTCTCCAATCAAGAAGATCAGCCTGAGGCAAATGGAGGTGTGAGGTCCTCTTCCTCTTTTCTGAGCCTGTGTGTTGTCAGTGCTTGTGCTTGTTTAGGGCCTTAGGAGTTCCCCCATTTGCAGGAATCCAAATGTCCCTCTACCTCCTATGAAATAGACTTTCTGCCTCTCTGGGTGCTCCATTGTATGATATAAAGCAGGTAATCCTTTGACCCAGGCTGCTTTAACTTCATTGTTTTCCTATATACTGCCCTAGCTGTCTAGCTTCTTCTGCCTGCAGGGCATGTTCTATGAAGGCAATCCAGAGAGGCATTTCCTGATTCACTTCTTCAGACTGTCACCCAATAGATTGGCGGAGACTTACAGACACTTCAGCATGCATATAGGGTTTATTCTGCTCCCTTTGGAACAGGACCAAAGACCCACAAAAAGAGCACAGGCTGCTCCCCCTTTGCCAGAGAGGGGCTGAGGGAGGGCCCAGCACAGGTACCACAGGTCTCTCCTATCATTTTTAAAGCTGAATTTTCTTCATTTGGCTCTTATTTAGTTACTGCAATCCTTTCATCGCTTTCAAAGATTTGAGGAAGATGCTTTGTCAGCTTTGGCTAGTTATTCCAAGATTCTGTAGAGGATGGTACCTTGAAGTGTCTTACACCACAATCTTGATCAACTGGAGAGACCTATGACTTAATATGTGGACTGTGGATATCTGCGACAGAATAAACTTGGGTGCTTTTTCATGAATGTCAATTCCTCTGTCTCTGCTAGGGGATTGACATTACCTAAGTGTTGGAACCAGAAATGCCATTTTAAACTAATTCCTCAAAAGACTCTTTGCCACTTTATAAAATTTGATAATATCTTTCCTTAAAATTTATTTTTCTGCTGTTGAGCTTTCACATGTTTAGCTTTCAAGAAACCTGTGATGAACTTACAGAATGCTGATAGCACATGATAATTTTAAATACTATTCGTACACATATCCAGTTTGCTCATAAGTTATTTTCTCTTATTGCCATTCCATAATATATAAGATTGCCTGTTTCTTTTTAGCAGTATCATTCATTGAAAGAAGTCTTCATTTCTTCAAGTTGGGATTTTTGTTGTTTGTTTGTTATTATTGTTCTTGTTCCTAATGAGACTGACTGAACAATCAATTGCTCTATTTTTAAATTATCAGTGTATTTTACTAAATTATTTGCTTATAGCTGCCCACCTTTGCTATGGTGGCTAATGAGAGTGTGGATGCTCGTGTCAAGCTGCCTGGATCCCAATTCGTGCTCTGCACTCACCAACCATGCAACTCTGAGCAAACTGCCTCAAATTCAGTGCTGTTTCATTTGCATTTTTTGGAACATTTTCTCCAATGTTTCTTTCAGGTATCTATATATCTTATACTGTGAACTGTTTATTTGTTATATGCTCTACTCATTTAACTTTATAGATCTCAGTATTTTCCTGAATATATGCATTAGCTGTTTATACAATAATGATATTAACCTTTTGCCATGTTTATTGTAAATATTTTCCCAGTGTATTGCTTCTTTATAAATGCTGTTTATAAAAGTTTTAAATAGTATTTGTCAATATGTCAATATTTTTCTTTGGTGCTTGAAAGAAGTAAATTGTTTTGCAATTTGAAACCCAATTCCCAGCCAGAGATGAAATCAATTTTTGTCCATATTTTCTTGTGTTTATTATAGGAATTATAAAAGTTAACACTTTAATTTAGGTGAACTGTATTTTGTTATATAGTATAAGGAGTTGATACTATTTAATGGATGACTAATACCTCAGCAGCACTGATTTATATTGATTAGATTTTTATAGAGAGAGATTCTATTATATATGTATATGTGTATAAGAATATAAATATTTCCATGCTTTAATCTGCCCTTAACTAACAAAATAATGATCCTGATCCTGTTGGCTATAATGATGGAGTGTGGCACAGGGGGTAGGTGTGAGGCTCTGAGCCGGACGGCCTGATGCTAATGACTACAGGGACTTTCACAGTGACATTGACATTGTGAATGTCGATTGCTTTCTACCTGATTTTAATGGTAACAAGTCTAAGTTCTAGGGTTTCTTTAGTATGGAGTGGGCTGTTGGTTTAAAACAAATATTTGTTAGTTATTGTGAGGGGTTGAAGTTGTGTGTACCCCCAGAAAAAACATGTTCTTAAATTTAATCCATTCTTGTGGGTGTGAACCCAATGTAAGTAGGACACTGTGAGAAGGCTGCTTCAGTTACAGTATGACCCACCTCATTCAGGATGGGACTTAATCCTATTACCAGGGCCCTTTATAAACAGGATGAAGAGAGATCAAGAGAGAGAGAAGCAAGAAGTGGAGAACAACAGAACCCAGAAGACAAGAGAGAGACCAGCAGAGGCCTCCATGTGCCTTGCCATGTGACAGAGGAGCCAAGGATCACCAGCAGCTGATCTCAGAAAGAAAGCATCCATGCCTTGATTTGGACATTTTTCCATCTCAAAATGTGAGCAAATAAATTCCCACTGTTTAACCCAGCTCATTTCATGGTATTTGCTTAAAGCGACTTAGGAAACTAAAACAGTCATGATTGGGAAATATTCTCCTGTGGCAAGAGAATACTTTGAAGATCTAATCAGTGTGCTGTCTTTCCCACACTCATTCAGTATGAACCACACATGTTTAGGGTAGGGTTGCAACAACAGGATGCTGAGAAAAAGAATGTATTCAATGCTCATCTTTTGAGTTTCAAAATAGACCTTTATTTAATCTTCCAAACCAGGGCACTTTTGAGTGTGAAAAGAGGTGCCATAACTAATTATGCTGAGACAACAGGCATAAACCTGGACTGTCTGCAGGTAAAACAAGGCTTGTAATCACCCCAGCCACAAACAAGAAAGTTGAAATAATGCAGGCAAATCAAATGTAAGAGGAAGTTTATCCTGCTGGAGAGGAAAAAAAACATGTCAGAGTTGGAGAGAAATGGGATAGTCAGAGGAAAAGCAATTGTTCAATATTCCTCAGAACAGCTCCTGTTCTTAATCCAGAGTAGACTTAGAAGAGCAAGCAATGTCCTGGAGTTTTCTTCACGCTGCCAGTGTGAAGCTAAAATGCCTGAGGGGTAAGTGTAGGCAGAAGAGGCTTGGGCATCTTCAGAAGGACCATGCCCAGCCCAGAGTGGCAAGGGGGCCATGGCATGACAAGCCATGAGACCTGGCAAAACCCCCTGGAGGGATCAGGAGGATGAGGTCACAGATGCTATTTGTACAGACACATGGAAGGAACAGGAATAACTGATTTCAGGCAAAGACAGCAGAGGGGGGGGCATGACAGTTGAGGACCATGGAAAATTATGTGGATGGCATCTCCAACCAACCAGTAACACAAATGGAAAACCTCAAGTCAGCTTTTCCTTCTCCCTCTCCCGCAGTCAATCTTCCTATACGGCTGATGATCAAGACTGGAATATTCTTCTATCTATCCCCAAAGCCATTACTCTAGCTCAGATCTTCTTTATCTCTTTCATGCATGTTTGAAATGGCGTTCTTTCTTCCATTCTTCTCCCCTATTTCATAGTTCTTAATTTTTCGGTTGACCATGGACTTCTTGGAGAGTTTATTAAAATGTATGGATCTGTGCTGTGCAATAGGGTATCCTCTAGCCACATATGGCTATTGTGCACTTGAATTGTGGCTAGTCCAGACTGAGTAAGTGTAAAATACACATCTGATTTCAAGGACTTCACATGAAGAAAAATAAAAATGCAGTATTATCATGTTTTTATATTGTTTATATGTTGGAAATAGTACTTTGGTTATACTGGGTTAAATTGACTATATTTTAAAATTAGTTTTATCTGTTTCTCTTTATTTTTAATGTGACTACAGAAAATTACAAATTACAAATGTGGCCCATATTATATTTCTATTAACAATTGCAGTGTAGATCCTTTTTTTAGAAAAATGCACATAGTCACATCTATAAATTAAATTTGTTTTTAATTGTTGTACTCATGGCTCTATTCAGAATTGGTGGAATTCATGTAAAGAAACAGAGTTCCAGTCCATTCCTCAGAATGCTTCCTGACAAATCTTTCAAAAAATTCTGCTGAGTCAATATTTGACTACTCTCTATTCTTTGGAACCTCTTCTTTATGTCATTCTTAGGTTGGATGCTTCTTCATATACGGAGCAGATATTACAGCTTCTGGTATTTGGATGCTAGACTGAATAGTGCTAGCATTTCACTGGGCTGAAAGGCAGAGAAGTAGGTGGTTTTACAGTTGATATTGAAAAATACAACAAAAACACAGAAGGATGGGGCTGTCCCAAGGGCAAAACTTGCTACTGCGTGCCTGCATCCAATCTACACCACCGTCTTATAAAATCAGGGACTAAACTCCTCCAGCTCAGGGCCCATGGCTGCTATTACTGCAGCCTGCACCACACATGCATATGACTGATGTGATGGGGTAGGCCATATGTGGCTTATTAATAAACTCTTTCTATCTTGCAGATTGCCAAGAAGATCCCAGAACCCCCCAATTATCTATCTTTTTGGAAGTTTCCCTCATCAAGTCTCCAGTATTATGAACACAGCAATCTCTGTCCTATTCCTTAAAGACTGGGCTGAAAAATTCTAATGGTATAATGTACTTATCCTGAACAGGTGACAAGTTACAATCGGGGATTAAACAGCATGTCATTTCTTTCATCGTTGTCTTCTGTATGGCGCTAGACTTTGGAGGTTAAGGGAATAGACTTGAATTTATTTCCTGGCTCTATCCATCTCTTACTGGGTGTGTAGCTTTGTGAAATTACCTAACCTTCCTAATCATATTTCCCTTGTCTGTAAAGTGGTGATACTAACGGTATCTTCCCTTGAAGTTTGTTGGGAGGATTAAGTAAGAAAATGCATATAACACTAGTTGTATAGTCCATGGCACATAATAAGTATTCAATAAATAGTACTTGTTAGTGATATTACAAGTCTTGGGGAAGGATGAAAATGAATCTGGAGAAAATAGCTAAGAAATTAAGCTTGGCTCACATAAAGAATACGGAGTTTGAACCTAAATTTTCAACCTGATCTATATCACATAAAATCCTTCTTCAGCTGTCCTGTCTCCCATTCATATTTCATCCTTATTATATGAACATGTTTGATATTTCTTTTCCTTTTTTTGCTGTTCATTTTTTATTGTCGTGAAACAATTATGGCAATAAAATGTTTGGAGAATAATACAATGAATAATCATGAACCCACAAGCCATCTTCAGATACAACATACTACCAGGACTTATGCCTCTCTACCTCACTCCCCAGCTGTCAGTCTAAAATCTTAGATACCTTAATATTCCACTTTATAGTGAACATCCTGGACAGAGCTGAAAACTTCCCCCAAATGGTAGTTCTATTTGATAGCTAATAGAAGAAGGGAAGGAATAGGGGACAGAAAAACTTACAGGTGATTCTCAAACTTTGACAATTTTGTGTTTTCCTGATTAGGATCATCTGCCCATTCATCTGGCTTAGAGAGAAAATCGCTGCCACCACCTTTGTATCATTCACCACATTCAGAGCAATGTTTTTCAATGATCCATTAGTGAGTCATGAAATAAATTTAATGAGTTGTGAACTGCATGATTAAAAAATATTTAAGAAGAACAAAATGGGAAAGAAGAGTAACAAAATAGAAAAAAGAAACTATCAAATTGCTGCATATAGTGAGGGTAAATTTTATTATGTGAAACTTTTGTTTCAGTTTTATATATGATTATATATTTATATCTGTGTACTCAGCTGCTGTGTAAAATTATATTTCTTCCTGTGGCTTCTAGCTAAAAAGCAAACTTGAGCATTGCTGATGGGAAGATTTAACTGTGGTCTAACAGGCCTGCTCTCCAGTCTCTAGCTTCTGGGTAGGAAGGAAGAGATGAGTCAGGAGGACGCTATTAAGGCAGCTGTTTAAGACCGATGCTTCAGTTTGGAAGCTTGAGGCATGAAACGCGTACACTCAATACTTTTCTCTCCCGACCCAAACCACTGGCTTCTTGGGTTATCTGTGTGCAGGAGGAAACCCTCTGTCCAGAACATTCACACCTTTGAGAGCAGAGCCAGACTCTTAGTCATTCATGGGTTCTCCATTCCTCCTGTGGCCCAGTGACTTTCTAAGCAATATGCATAAAGTAAGCATTTCGCTGTTTGTGAAACGGGGATAGAGTATCTGATTAATAAGAGTTGTTCTGTGGTAGTCTTGTTGTGAGGTATGAGGTAGAATATATGTTTATAATTCCATGTATTTATTTCTCTTTCTGTTGTCTTAGTTTGCCAGAGCTGTAGTGACAAACACCACACAACGGGTTGGTGGCAGTTTTGAAGGGTGGAAGTCCCCAGTCAAGGCCCTGCTGTCTCCAGGAGCTGGTAGCATTCTGGGTGATGGCTGTTTCCCCTTCTCTTTGTGTCTGCACTTCTGTGTCCACTGACATCCGGATTCTACTTCCTCTGACTGACTGTGTCTGAATTTCCTCTCTTTGTAAGGCCTCCAGCCATATGGATTAATACCCACCTTGAATCAATTCAGCCACTTAGCTAATATTAACACCTTCAACAAGTCCTATTTAAAAATGGTCTTACTCCCACGGGAACACAGATTAAGACTTGAATGTATCTTTCTGGGGGACATGATTCAGTATCCAACATCTATCTCTCTCTGTATTTGTTATCTGTCTGTCTATCTGTCTATCTATCTGTCTATCCGTCTATTATCTATCTATCTATCCAAATATCATCTTCTATCTATATGCCTTCTTTGGTGCTTGGCATATGATAAATATTAAAAAGCATCCAATTTTCTTTCCTTTACTGAGTAAATTATAACTTTGGATCAGTAAACTAGAGTAGATTCTGTGGGAGAGTAAATTCATTTAAAGATAACATTTCATCAAACCAAAAGCCATGGAACTATCTTTCTTTGGCATAATAAGGTAAAGAAAGAATGATAATAATGCTTTACATCTGTTAAAGTTGCCAGGTTAATAAAGGATATTCAATTAAATTTGAATTTCAGATAAATATTGACTAATTTTCATGAGATATATTTCCTAAAAAAAATTTGTTGATTATCTGAAATTTAAATTTAACTGGGTGTATTATAGTTTTATTTGCTAAATCTGACTCCTTAAGGTAGTTGGCAGAATTCTAAAAAGTGGATCCCTAAGATTGCACACCCCAATCCCTGGAACCTGTGAATACAATGAGTGATCACTCCCATGATTGTTGTTACATGGTACGATTGACCTTATGATAGGAGATTTTCCAGTGGACCTGATCTAAGCACACTTAATATTTATGTACATTTTTTCAAAGCATTTCTCATGCATTCTTTTCACTTCATTTTTCAAAAAAAAAGGGAGTCAGGGCGGATACTATTACAAAATTTCAGATAAATACATTGATATTCATGAAAATTAAATGACTTATCTAAGGTCCCCTGTCTGTGGAACCACAAATAGAAACCAGGTTTCAACATGCTTTTTAAAACCAGCAAACATTGGAATCACTATCCAAATTGAGACATGGATGTTTGTGAAAATCTAGATTATACGTACTCTTTACCTCTTTCATCTTTCCATTTTCCAGATATGGAAACCTTCCTTTGGGGAGGGTTTCCCTCATTTGGGACTACAGAAAGGTTTTCTAAAAGAAGTGAGCTGTATTGGGGAATTTAAACCTAAAGAGAGAATCAGTTGGAAAGTCCAAAATCAAAGAGATTTAGGGACCCATGCCAGCAGAACATTTCCAAAATTATTCTGTCACTTCAGTTATAGAGAGAAATAGAGATAATCCAAGACTTTGTAGGTGTCCTACAGACTCTATCTGAATAAATTTCAAAAGCAGCCTGCTCCATTATTTGCTCTATATCTGTGCAGGGCTATGGAACAGGATTAGGAAGAGGTGAGCTGTGGCTAATACCCCTGCCTACAGGAGCTTTGATAACTTAATCCATGTTTTCATGGAGAAAGAAGAATGACAGGCTAGCGGCCTGCCTGTGCTCACGTAGGACTCTGGTGAGAGATGGTGTAGTCTGAGCTGCACCAGGTGATTATCCCAGCGACCACCCCGAGGGGCTGATGTGGAGGAGATTCACACTATCCCCTCCCCCTTGTTCCTCCGATTTTACAAGTAAATTCTTCCTCATTTCCATGACCCAGTTCATGGAATCAGTAGTCCTTCTTTCTCTGTGCTTCCTTTGACCTAGTAATTAAGACTGTAAGCTCTAGAGTCAGATAAACTTGGGCTCAAATCCTATATCTAGAAGTAATCATCTCTGTGTTTTTCAGCAAATTGCATTACTTCTCCAAGGCTCAGTCTGCACATCTGTAGAAGTAGAATCATATAACCAAACTTACAGGGTGTTGTAAAAATTAAATAATATAAGAATTAAATAATGCATAAGTGAGTTTAGCACTATCTCTGGCATATGTTTCATTTTTAATAACAACTACCTGCTGTCTTTACTGATACAATTATTGTTGTGTTATATTGTAACTATCTGTTCAATTGTGTTTCTCTCCTATTAGGCCATCAGCAACTTGGAGAGCAGAGGCCATATCTCATTCCTATTAATTTCCTTGAGCATTTAACATGAAATCTGGCACATAATAGGCACTCAATAAATGTTTGCTGAATGAATGAATTGATGAATCAGCAAATGATTTGAAATGCCCCTGCTGGAAAATGCATGTGGCTGCTTTTTTTTTTAAAAAAGGGAAAGTATTCAATGGGTTTGGGGAAAGGCCTTGGACAGAGAGGATCGGATGGCATATGTTCCAGATGTATCACATTAAGTGACAGAGGCCAGCCATGCTCCATTCTTACCCTCGTGCATTTTTCTTCATGACAAGCTATGGCAACTGCCTGTCCAATACCTTGCCTTCTCTCTGCTCATGGTCTGTATCCCTAATTTTGTCCCCAGCACCAAAGCAAGAAAACTATTCTGAAACTCACGGCAGTGTAGACATGCCAGCTTGACTTCAGTTCACATTTTGCCTGAGGTGTTAGAGCCATGTGGATGCACTTGAACAACAGGAAATCCAAAACAATTCCCAAATGATGCCAGCAAGTACTTTTGGAAGCACATTTTAAAACTTCCTGAATGGATGTGCCCGGAGTAAGAAAAACCTGAAAGTATGTATGTGCAACTTCAAAGTTAAAGTATTTCTGTCTCAACTGTATATATTGTTCATTGGTTGTTTCCAAGTGTGTGATAAGATGCTATAAACTACAAAGTATATTTTCACGTATTTCTACATTTCTGAGCAATTTGCTGTCATCTTTTTTCTATGGAAATACTGGAATTTTCATTAATCTACATGCACTTTTTATAAAGTGAGCATCCTATATCACTGTCCTCAGAAAAGAAGTGTATTTGCGTGTGTATGTGTGTGTTTGTGCACATGCGTGAGTAAGGTGGAAAGATGGTACTCATGGTTGAATTTTCAAAAGACTTCACCGATTTCTCCTCATTTCAAGAAGGAGGTCATCTCTCGTAAGATATGTTCACACTGGAAAGGTTCACTTGGTCCCTGAAAAACCAATCAATGATGCCTGTAGGGAGATTTGTTCAACAAATATTCATTGCTGTGCACAGGACTCCTAACAAATCTAGAAAATGCAAAGAGCTCTGGAAGAATGAGTCCAGATGGGCACTAGGCCTGGTACAATTTCTCAGAAAGCAAGCAAAGGCAGAAATGATGCAGACTATAGAATTTAACACGGAGTGATTACTTCTGGCTTCAGTGAGCAGGAAAGGCTTCAGGAGACGGTGGAATATGAATTCAGTCTTGAAAAATGGGCAGGATTTTGGTTGGTGGAATAGAAGAGGTGTGGTGGAAGAAATTCCTCAGAGGCGAGCTCGACCAAGAACAAAGCAGCAGAGCTGACACAGTACAAGGACAGCTCAGGGATGCATGCAGCCTGTTTGCCTGGAGTAGAGTTTTTATGTTGGGGAGTAATAGGAAGGAAACTTGCAAAGTGGTGAGGCCTCTAAAAAGTTCAGGAATGGCAGCTGTATTAATCAGGGCTCATTAGTTTGTGAGTTAAAATAAAATAGATGAATTAATGAGTTAAATCTCAAAGGCTTCAGAAAACAAACAATGGAAACCAAAATTAAAAAAAAAAAAAAAATCCCAAGCATCAGGAAAATAAGGGATGGGGGAGAAATTCATTCAGCTTGGAAACATTCTGGGTAGTTCAAAGAATCAAGATGAACACAGGAAATTGAAGTGGGGAGGGAGTGTAGCAGTGGCTCTAGAACTCCAAATACCCATCCATTTCTTTTCTTTTGTTTCCTTTGTTCAGTTTTATTCTCTTCTAATATGCAAAGTTTCACTTCACTATTACTGTGATCTCAGGCAAAGTTGCTTCTTCAACAGCAACCAATCAAGAAAGAGGGGCAGGCAACTCAGCAGGTGAACTCACTGCCCTCCACCGTACGTGGGACCTGACTCCCAGGGGTGTAAATCTCCCTGGCAATGCAGGATATGACTCCCAGGGATGAGCCTGCACATGCATTGTGGGATTGAGAAAATCTTCTTAACCAAAGGGGGAAGCAAAATGAAACAAATTGGTTTCAGCGGCTGAGAGATTTCAAATGGAGTTGAGCAGTCACTCTGGTGGACATTCTTATGCACTATATAGACAACCCTTTTTAGGTTTTAGTGTATTGGAATAGTTAGAAGGAAATACCTGAAACTATCAAACTGCAACCCAGTAGCCTTGATTCTTAAAGACGATTGTATAACTATGTAGCTTACATGGTGTGACTGTGTGATTGTGAAAACCTTGTGGCTCACACTCCATTTATCCAGTGTATTGGAAGGATGAGTAGGAAAATGGGGACAAAAACTAAATGAAAAATCAGATGGGATGGGGGGTGGTGGTGATTTGGGCATTCTTTTTTACTTTTATGTTTTATTCTTATTTTTATTCTTTCTGGTGTAAGGAAAATGTTCAAAAATAGATTGGGCGATGAATGCACAACTATATGATGGTACTGTGAACAGTTGATTGTACACCATGGATGATTGTATGGTATGTGAATATATCTCAATAAAACTGAATTAAAAAAAAAAAAGGAAAGAGGAGCGGGGCTCTATGATTGGCCAGTCTGGGTCACATAGTTACCCTGTGAGAAGTGAGAAAGTTTTCTGGACAGAACAGTGCAGTAACTGCCACAATTCATTGTACAAAGGCTAAGAGTTTCATTCTTTCATTAATTCACTCATTCTTGTATTCATTTCATTGGCTTTTATCTTATAGGCAACAGAGAATCATTAAGGACTTTTGTCTAGTAAGTAACACAGTCATAGTGAGATTGAAGTGATCTCTAAAATGGATTGGAGTGGAGAAGAGACCAACTATGTGACTTTCATAAAGAAATAATGCAACCTGAACCATGGCAGGATAGTGTGAGTGGAGAGAAGGGAAGCAGCAAATTGGATACTTAGGAGGAAGATCATCATGGAATATGTAAAACAATTGAGATCGAATATGTGGGAATACAGGAGTCAAGGATATTTTTACCTACCGGGGTGAGAGGGAAAATCAAGGCAGTATTAATTGAAAGTAGAAAGTCAGACTGATCAATTGGATGACAAAATAATGAGCCCAGTTCTGGAAATATTGGATTTGAATGCCAGGGAGACATTTAGGTGGGGTTTCTTACAGGCTGTTGTAAACTGCTCAAGAGAGAAGTTGAGCTAACAATGCATAGTTGGAGTGTGTGCAGAAGGATGTAGGTTGAAACTATGGGAGGGGACTGGAATTCCACAGGAAAGAACATAGAAAGAGAAGAGCTGAGGATGAACACAGGGCAGTTGGAGCAGGAAGAAGACATCTTTAATCAAAGATGATTCCAGTTAGTAGAATCATCCTTTTATCTTTCACCTCTCAGAGTTCTCCCTACTCTTCAGGATAGGAAGGAGGAGGAGAAAGAACTGTCTCCAGAGGATGAACTCTGCTGCCTAAGTCAACTTCTTGCCAGCACAGGGCAATCAGTGCCTGGTGCTTTCAGTGAGGGTAGCAATCTGGAAACTCAGATCTCTGTCTGTCTGTATGTTTGCTTGTTTGTTTTTCTGCCCTGAATAAAAGCTAAAGGTAAATGAAGCCCATTCTGCTTCTCTTTTCTTTCCACACTCAGAGATGGAATATCTGAAAACAACTGTTTGTGCAAGGGATATCTGTAACTGTATGATATCATTAATTGTGTTATATTCTTGCTGATATATAAGGGCCACACAAAGCACACTTGATTGCCCCCTGAGATGGGTGTGGTTTCCAGCACCAGTCTTACTGGCCCCTCTCACTTGGCACCAAATAAAAGTAAATTTGGGAGTAATCCAGGTGCCTCCCCAGACTTTCTACAAGGGACCGTGTGAAGAAGAATACGCAGATCCTATTGTTGAGAGGTTGGAAATCCCCAAGTTTGTTCTCATCCTATCTAAAAACAAGGTCGTACACCTGACTCTTCTATAGCTTAAGACAATAGGAAGATTCAGATGAGAAGTCTTCACCTTGGTAGAAGGCATTATGGCATGGCTATGGACACAGCTTTAAATGGAAGTAAACAGCCTAAGTGGGGGGAAACTCCTAGCACCCAACTTCTACAACTTGAAAACTCCTGGATAATGTCACAACAAAACCAAGGAAGGAAAGTAATATGAAAAAAGAGTCCCAGGGTTTGGATCTTTGCAAGATATATAATATTTGCTAAAATGCATTATTATTTTTAAATTCTCATTAGGCACGTGAGTGCTGCATATTTAAAAATTAGGAATTGATGTAGTTAGCTGGACCATCCCGTGGAGAGATGAGCCCATATTTTTATAAGAAGCCTGATCTAAGAAAATCTGACCCTCATAATGAACTAAGTCCTCTGACACAAGACTCATACATGTTTTCCTTGACTTTTGTGTGTTCATGAAATGATCAATAACTTTTTGGTCAGTGATGGTCCAATGCAATGCTTTAAGTTATTGGAGACTTTCTTTGAACTCTGAAATTTGACCTCTTACTAAGTTGTTATAGGCTCTGTTGTAGTTTGCTAATGCTGCCAGAATGCAAAACACCAGAGATGGATTGGCTTTTATAAAAGGGGGTTTATTTGGTTACACAGTTACAGTCTTAACACCATAAATTGTCCAAGGTAACACATCAGCAATCAGGTACCTTCATTGGAGGATGGCCAATGGTGTCCAGAAAACCTCTGTTAGCTGGGAAGGCACGTGTGGCTGGTGTCTGTTCCAAAGTTCTGGTTTCAAAATGGCTTTCTCCTAGAATGTTCCTCTCTAGGCTGCAGTTCCTCACAAATGCCACTCTTAGTTCATCTCAGGGTGTTTGTCCTCTCTTAGAGTCTGCTTTCAACGGCCGTCTTCAAACTGTCTCATCTGCATCTACTCTCTCAGCTTCTGTGCATTCTTCAAAGTGTCCCTTTTGGCTGTAGCAAGCTCGCTCCTTCTGAGCTTATTTAGTACTGCAGTGAACTAATCAAGGCCCAGACTGAATGGGCGGGGCCACACCTCCATGGAAATTATCCAATGAAAGATCTCACCCTAAGTGATCACATCAAATCAAAAGTCTCCAACCCAACCAACACCAACAGTTTCCTGCCCACACATAACTGCATCAAAGATAATGGTGTTTTGGGGGACATAATACATTCAAACTGGCCCAGGCTCCAAAATATTACTTGGCAAGGAATGGAAGATGTTTTATAAAAAATCAATTTTTAAAGTATATCTGTAAATGTCCAATGCCCTAATAGAGATGTATCGAATATCAGAAAATGAATGAATGACCTTGTAGCTAGACCACCCACCCCTCTCTGCCCAGGCCAGGACCAGGCACCTCCTGGGGCTGAAATTCATCACCCTCTAGATGACCACGACCCAGGGTCTTGCTTGAGATGAGGCAAATATGATGGTCAAAGCAGATTTATGTTATCAAATCCTTTCAGATTTATACATTTCCTTTACGAATGAAGAAATCTCTCTTTAGCTCAAGCTTAGGAAACTGAACACTCTTTGAGGTGTTTCCCTACAATTTGTGCTCAAGCGGTTTAGGAATCTCATGGTAGGGACATAAAGGTTTTCTCCTAAGTTTTCTGTAAAAAGGAAAGGTTTTGTTACCATTTGGAATGACAAGTATTCTCCTCATTTAGGAAATTTCAATTAAAGTCCCATTGTGTGATTTGAGCAAGTTGCTTCCCTGCTCCAGACCACAAATTTCTCATCTGTAAACAATGTAGTAGTTAACCTCTGAGTGGGCTGATCATATAATTTACTGTTCAGACCAGAATGCTTTCTAGAGTGAAAAGACGTTTTTAATAATCGCACCCAAACAATGAGCATACACTAGGACTGACCTGGGCAAACCAGGGCATACGATCCCTTCTCTCGGAGAAGTCTTGACGCTCTAAACTGTTTGGGTTGTGGGTCCACTGTCTGTGTCCAAATCTAATCCCTGGGGTTTGAGGAAGAGGAAGAGGTCTTTATGTTACACATTTCCTTCTGGGGAGGATACTTCTTTTCTACTTTGGAGAATAACTCAATTTAATGAAAGTGTTAATGTGTCTCTTAGGTGCAGCAGAACTAAATCCTCAGACTTGGATTGTTGCTGGGAAATAGTCAGCTCTAGTATGTTTTATCTGAGTAAGACCTAATTCTGGATATACTGTTCTGCAAGAGTTTATATCCAGGTACCAAGAGAGAATGTTTTTTCCTTATAACCTGGGACCCAGGTGACCATGGGCATGTTCTAATACATTGTTGTTCTGAGAGTGATGTTTAAAAGCACTGCAGCAAATACTGTGTGTGTATATAATTGTCTTTCATTCTTGTCATGATAATCATGATTCTTGCTGTCAGTCTGCTTGTTGTTGGAGGAAGTAGTGGAGTCTGAAAGGAACCTATGTGCAGCTATCATTTTTTCACCTACAGATTGGAGTTATAAGTTGTAATTTGCTGTCTAGAACCAACCTATTTGACTTATTTATTCATGTATTCATTTGGCAAATATTTAATCGATTATAAACTAAGCACCAAATATTGTGTAGGAGATCCATCTGGGCTGAGAAATAGATGAGCAAAATCAATGATAAACAGATAATTATAATTCAGTATTATATTTGACAAAATAGAAATCTCAACAAAACAGGAAAAGAGCACATACTTTTTGAGATGGTTTGCACTTCTGTCCTTAATAGGCTTTTCATATCACGCTATTAAAATCGCCTCAATTATTTAAAAAGCAGGGGTTTGGTTACTCTCTTTCCACCCAGTTTTACTTCCTTTTCAGCCCAGAGGAGTTATGTTGGCTTAAGAATTGCTTTCTGTAGAGAGATTCTTTTCTGACAGCCAATGTAGTTACACTAAAGCAACAAAATTATATATGCAAATGAATTCCCTTTCGCACTACTCTCCATCACATCCGTGTTCTTTCCCCTCATTTGTTTCATTTTGTTCCCATTCTTTTGCTTCACACGGAATCTTAGTCACACATATGGTGCCTCTCTGTGACACATATCCATCACTGACTTATTCACTCTCACACACTGACTGTCCTGGACACATGCACATCCCAATCATCATTCTGTCGAGTCTTTTGTACACAGAGTTTTTCACTCTTGAATACACATGACCTCAAGTTTGTAATTTCCTACAGATGCTCTCAGTCCCCTGAGACTCATTCTATCTCTTTTGAATACACAGCCCTTCTCCAACACAGTCTCGCTCTCAAACGCGCACACACCCACATCTGCAGGCACTCAGGCTTTTGGCCGGCTCCTCCCACACCTCCGACTTCTCACTGGTGACCAGAGCAGGGTAGGAGACAGGAAGGGTGGAGGCGCTATCAGTGTCACTGGCCCTCCACCCACACTTTCTTTTTAATTTGTTTTCTTTCCTTTTTTCTTTCTTTCTGGTAGGCAGTGGGAGAACTGGCTGGCTAGTATGGGGTAGACCTTTCCAAGTGTAAGTGCCAGGATGAAGGAAGGTGAGAAAGCATTCTAGGGAGCCTCAGAGTCATGCCATTCAAGGGGGCAGGGAAAGATTTCACTGTCCCCAAGGAGAAAGATCAGTCTCACTAACCAGCTGCTATTCGAAGAATTCTCCCCACTGGGGACATTTTGTTGAGCTAAGGCACTGTGTCTCCACACAGCAAACTGGAACTCTAGGGAAGACAACACATCAAATGATTAGAAGTCATTATTGAATATTGATCTGTATCAGAGGTTGGCAATCCATTTTTTGCTAAGTGTCAGAAAGAAAATATTAGGCTTTGCAGACCATATGTTCTCGGCTGCAATTCCTCAAGTCTGTCATTGTGGCATAAAAGCAACTATAGACAAAATGTAAATGGATGAGGGTGGTTGTGTTGCAATAAAAGTTTATTTGCAAAATCAGCCTGTGGGCCAGATCTGGCCCATGGTCTGTAGTTTGCCAACCCCTGATCTATGTAAGTAATATTGTTTCGCTCTCTTTTTGTTGTTATTATTATAACTTAACTTGAAAATGCCTAGCTAGATTTTTCAACAGATTTTGGCTATGTTCTTTGTGAAAAATTCCTTCTTGGTGGCCCCACAGCCATGCTAAAGGGTTAACAGATCAATTTTTAAAGTAGTGACTGTAGCCCACACAAACAGATAAATAATTGATTCAACTATGAACCTCATCTGGATTTTCAATCAGACTGTTGCACCTTGGGTGGGTAATTCTTTGTGGGAAGGCCCTGCTGTGTAAGAGGACAATATATCAGGGAAATGAGCCCCAAGACAGAGAAGTTGCACTGGGCAGTGGGAGGAGAGGGGGAAAGGAGTGGTCTTGCTAGCGGGTGAGTCTAGAAGGAGCAGATCACCAGAAAGAGACTTGGGGAGTAGGGACATATTAAGGAAACCAGGCCATCATGATGGGGGTGGAAAGAAAGTAGACACCAAAAGAAAGTGTTCCAATCCAGCTTAGCCCCAAAACTGAAGAACATGCCAGGCACAGAGTTTGACATGAGTTTAATGAGACTAACTGGCAGGAGATGATTGTTCCGTGCAACAGCCGGCCAGAAAGATGGAAGTCAGCACTCCACAAAGAGCAGGGGGTGCCAGGGGGTGGTTGATAAGGGTTAGGACAAGGACATTCCATAGGGTTTGAGAACAGAGTTTCCGCAGTGTCTTGTGACACAGGAGGATGGAGACTTGTTATCAACAGTGATCAGGAGACGGGAGTTTCAATGCTTTGTTTATGATACATCTTCTCCTCCCCTGGGGAGGTCTGATGACTTATAACATCTGTCCTGGTCAAGGAGGCAGCTACGTGAAATAACTCACTTTCACTATGGAGGGGAGGGGGCCCAGGCCTTGGTGCCCAGAGCAAGTTTGAGGACTCCAGCAGTAGGTGGTCCAATTGAGGTTTTTGGGTTTTTTTGTTTGTTTGCTTGCTTGCTTAAATTTTTTGTTCTGTTCTAGTAAAGTTTCATTTGAAAGTTTCTGGCTCTTGAGCCAACTAGTTATACAGCATAGAGATGGACACTAGAGTTCAAAAGTAATAGAGATATTCATTACAGTTACCTGCATATTTGCTTGTTGTTGTACTTTTTTATTTTTTAGCTTTCTTTTGCTCTTGAAATATGGAGTTTGGCAACTATTTCTGAACAACACAATTAATTCAGTGAAGTTGTTAGAAAGAATTTAGGAGATATAGGCATAATGGCATGTTTACATAATGTATTATTAAATGAAATATATATTCATACATATATAAATACATACATATATACATACATATACACACTCATATATATATATATATATATTTATTGAGAAAAAGTTCATACAAATACGTATAATTTTAAATAGTGATCATTTCTGGGGAGCATGGGATTACTAAAGGACTATAATTTCTATTATTCATTTCATTTCCTTTTTTCTTCTCTCTCTCTCTCCCTCCCTCCCTCTCTCTCTCTCTCTGTCTCTCTTCATTTCTCTCTTTCTCTCTCTACATGAGCATATATTAGACTTATAATTCCAGAGGAAGTGAGGATATTTCTGTAATTTAATAGTCATTATATCAATTTTAAAAGGTGAGACTGTTCATATATTGAAACCAGGGAAGAGAAAGCCCTAATCTTATTTATCCTGCCAGGTCTCCTTTTACCATTACACATGGGTTGTTGGAGTTCAGTTCACTTCCAATCTTGCTGAAAGAGTATGTTTTATCAAGGGAAGGAATAACCTTGTCTGTGCAATTAACATTGTGGGTGAATGGCTGACTCATCAATTTAAGGGTAAAAATGAAATTTGAATGCAGTGTCCCTGACACTTCTTTACTGTGTGATCTTAGGTAAATTATTTAACTTCTCTGAAACAATCCTAATTCTAAAATAAGATTAATTATACCCACTTTACAAGAGTATGAGGATTGATGACAATATATAGAAAACATCTAACAGTCTGACATATAGTAAGTACTAAAAAAAATGGTAATTTTTCTTCCCTTCTAATTATTTCTTTCTTCTCAAGCAGCTTTCCCAAATGAGGTGAGAAAAAACTGGGCTATGTTGCTGTGATGGTTCATTTCATGTGTCAACTTGGATAGATTATAGTGCCTAGTTGGTTAAGCAAGCTCTGGCCTGATTCTTACTGTGCGGGTAATTTGTAGATGGATTTACATCACCAGTCAGTTGATTGCATCTATGGCTGATTGCATTTACAATCAACAAAGGAGATTGCCCTCAGCAATGAGGGGAGTCTCTTCATCCAATCAGTTAGGAGTCTTAAAGTAAGAACTGAGGATTTCAGAGATTAGAAAGAA
Source organism: Choloepus didactylus (assembly GCF_015220235.1). NCBI lineage: Eukaryota > Metazoa > Chordata > Mammalia > Pilosa > Megalonychidae > Choloepus > Choloepus didactylus. Next base: position 25,577,598 of record NC_051308.1, read on the forward strand.
GAATTTCTGCCTTTTCTTCCTTTCTTCAGCCAGCCAGCTTCTCCTGAGAAATGCAACTTCACCTTCACAAGAGTTTCCAGTTTGCCAGTCCCCACAGTCATGTGAGCCAATTCCTAAAAGAACCCCCTCCCCCCAATCCCCTTCTCTTTCTCTGTCTCTTTATCTCTTTGTATATCTTATAGGTCCTGTTTCTCTAGAGAACTCTGACTAATAGAGGTGCCATCTTTAATAAGTCTCATTGTATGTTCTCTACAAAATCCCAAACCATTTGCTTTTTTCCTTTCTCTGAGAAGGAAAATACTCAGATGGTAAGAATATACTAGAGGAGGCAACAGATGGGAAGCCATTCTGTACTTTCAATGGCCAATACAGTTTTATTTTTAAATGAAATTCAAAAAACATTTGAAATAATCCAGTTACTTTTGGTAATATGTTTGAGCAAGAAACTTGATTCAGGCAGGTTTTGTTTTAAATGAACTATTTGGCTTACTCAGTGTAATGACATTTCTCCCTCACTTCCCCAGTTCCCCTCTCAATCACCACGCCCTCACTCCATACTCTCTTATCCAAAAGACTTCCAGGATTTAGACCAAGTCCAGTTTCTATTATTAATGGAGGATGGTCATTCTAATGTGTGAATTTCCTAATTCATCATGCTTTACACTTCACTGCCTCATGGAGTGTATTGGCATGTCGTAATTCCCTACAAGGGATGTTGAGATTTTAATTGTATACATAGATATTAATATCCAATTATGATTTCTCATGTAAAGGAAAAGTAGTTTCAACCTCAACATATCACAAGCTGGACTCACAATCTTCTCTAAGCTCCTTCTTCTCCTGTATATATTTTCTCTTGTGGGCGTGTTATATTCTATCATATCACCCCAGTCATGAAAGTGGTCATCACAGAAGAATCCCCTGAATGAACGGACAGTTAATGAATGACAAGCTGAAATTGGTTGGCTCTTTTAGGCAGGAGAAAAGGCAAGAGATGGAAACAACAAAAAATGGTCCAATGGGGTTCCTAAATAATTGACCCTCAGCTCAGGGCTGGAAAAGAGAACGACTAACATAACAACACAGCCAGTGGATAGGGCTTGTGAAGTGCTCTGTCCACAACAGTTCTGCTAGCCAAGCTTTTCATGGCCTTTGTTTGCTTAAAATAAGAATTGACCTAATTCACATGACTATAGCTGAAGCTTGCAATGGCTTCCTAAAGGAAGGAGAGCTCACTCAGGATAACCGTGGTAAAAAGGCAAGATGGCATCTAGCCCCACGGTAAAGAGCATGGCATCCCAAATTTCAATGTATGGCCTAAGCCTTCCCTTCTCCCTAATATTTTCTTCTTCACTCTAATCTCTCTTTCTCCTTCAGACATCTCTTCATCTTTCTAATCCCTTCTTTAATACTCTTAATCTCATCACTCAATCAAGCTACCACATCCAACATTGTAGGATGATAATGAATGCCTTCAATTAGATATGGGTGAGTCTTCCTGCATCTGAAGGTTTGCTTGAATTTCTCAAAGTATTTTCTTTCCCCAAATTAATACTAGATTTAGAAAGAAAAATCTGTTTATGTTTTCAAGTATTTTCCCCTTAACTCAAAAACCTCTGGTTATATTGGAGAGAACTGAATTAGTTTGTTCTTCTGATTAATTTACACATTCAGTGACCCAGATATTTTTAAGTTAGTATTATCTAATAACTAGTAAATCAAGAGCATTTTTGAAGAATATTTGATAAGGGGTGATTCTTTTTACTATATACAAGAAATCATTGCTTTATATGTGCCTTGCTACGTTCACAATAACATTCATCTATAAAAATCTACAAATATTTTAAATAATGAGTTTTTAAGTCTAGTGTTTTTCTGATGCCTAGATTGGCACAATCTCTATTCCCCTTTCCCTGAGTTAATTCTTGTACATCTTCCAGGGGTCAGTTCTTAGGATGCTTTCCATTGTTGGCTGCTTATTTCTCAATCCTCACATTTCTAGCAAGGAGTGGAACTCTCGCTTCCCAGAAGGGAACGCTATTGGAAGGAGAGTTTAATTTCAATTGCTTTCCGTACCCCTTGCTAGCTTCCCTTCATAGGGTGAATAACTTACTGCCTGGAAACTCTGGGGAAAGAGTAACCGAGTATGCACCTCTCCATCTGTTGGCTCTCTCGTGTTGCTGACTTGTTCCCTAGTTCTACTTTCTTCGGGAAACAAACCCAGCACAGGGAGCTTCGTAATTGTTCATCTTCTCTGTTGGGGCTGGTTAGGTAACTGTAACTTGTGATGAACACGAGTTGGAAGTCCATTTTGCCCTTGGGTCAAAGCCATGTTCTCCAAACCAGCTTAACTGATATGTTGAAACCTATCTGATTTCTGTGTTTCTCAATTGGTTCCCCAAACTCTAGAGAATCCCAGATAAGGTTAGAACTATCAGTTATACACTATAGTTATGCTCCAATTCTTCACGGCACTCCTCATACTTGTCATTCTTTTTCAATGACCCTCTGCCTCTTTACTCAGGCAGGATATCATAGTGGTTGAGAGTATGGGCTTGGGAGCCAAACCCTCTGGGTTTAAATTCCAGCTGTGCCATTTACTAGCTATTTGAACTTTGGCAAATTACTTAAATGTTTGTGCTTCAGCTTCTTCATCTACAAAGTGAGGATAATAACAATAGCTACCTCAGAGGATTATTGTGAGGTTAATATGAGTTAAGGTAGGTATAGTGATTGGAACAGAGCCTGGCAAGCAGAAGATTCACAATAAGCATTATTGTTATTAAGAGCCATGAGGGCAGAGACTGGGTCTGTCTTGTTCATCACTGAACCTCACTGCCTAGCACATAGGGGGCCATAAATGACTGTTAATTAAATGACCGTGAAACCTGACTACAATATCAGTAACCTCTATCATAGCAGATGTTTTCTCTAGTTTTTTGAATTATAGGACCATGCTCATGTTTGGAGTCCTAACTTACTCTGGATCACAAGCAAAGGAGAGATAGAGCAGATGCCACTTGTGAGGACAGAAGACGTTGTAGCTGGTTTTCACATCCATTCATTAGGAATGATGGAATAATTAACTAAAAGTACTCACATTGTAATCCCATTATATATTTTTCATGAGTCTAATAGAAAATATAATATAAGTCTTAGTCAACTGCCAAACTACTGCCTAGGATATTGGGCTCCATCATCAACTCTTCACTAAGTCCCTGTGGCATCTTGGTTTGGTTCCTTTGAACTTGCTAAGTCATTTCTATCACCTGTAAAATATGGAACATCATAGTCTTCTCACGTGAATGTCCTTCCAGCCTAGGAAATTATGAACATCACAGGAAACACATCCAGAAATCCTTATCTGAATGAATGTCACTGTATCATTGTGAACACTTTACTATATGGGAAATGGGACTTCCTCACAAATGGTATTTGCTCATCATTTCAATACCAAGGATATATTTTTGGCTTTACTCCATCTAGTGGTTAAAATCAGAAATATTTAAAATGGGTATTTTCCCCTTCTTCCTACCCTACCTTTACCCTTGTTCCAGTTTATTTTAAAATTTATTTTCTTTTGGTCTTATGTCACCCAATATTCTCCATTACTTTCATCTGCTTTAAATGGCAAGAGTTGTCTGAAGTTGTCGATCTTTGGCTTTACAATTTTTGGTCTTTTTTTGAGACTCTTCGAAATAAATGAACAAACACAATTTATACTTTTTTTTTTAAGTTTTGTTCATTTGTTTGTTTGTTTTTAGCTTTTGCTCCTGTCAACTTTCTTATAAAACTTCTATCCATTTAAGGGAGTGAGTATGGTAGGCTGTAAGAAAAAGAATTAACACTTATTCAGCATTTTATTCCATTTTCTTAATCATACTGTTACTTGTTCTAGAGGATAAAGTAGTTGACAAAGCTATATAAACTTCCAGAACATTAGGTTAAATTCTGCCTAGGAGCATCTCATAAGATGGTCTTATGTGACAGAGAAAATCACACCTTCAACAACATCCTTAGTAATGGCACAATGATGAGAGCTGTATTTTATGACAAACCTCACATTAGTCAGTGTATCATATGAAAATGATATTTGGTTAGTACAGCTTGACAGGAGGCCAAGATGATAGAGTTCAGAATCACGGCTTCTGATAGGTATGCCTCAAGTAGTGGATTTTAGAGCAACCAGAGAAAACCATCAATCTATCCTGAAAATTTCTTCTCTCAGCAAATTCTCAAAGATATTCAGTGGCAAGGAGTTTAAAATCAAAGATGCAGTTGCCAGTGACTAGTGACAATATAGCAGTCTCTGCTTCCACACTTTCAAGTGCACTTCTTGGCTACCACCCTGCTTTAGACCCATCACCTCACACGTACTCTATACTATTGCTTTTCTCACAGCCTGTCTCATGTATTTCTCCAGATTAACCTTTCTAAACTTGCCTCTGATCATGCCAATCCCTATTCATAAAACTTAAGTAGATTCGCTATTGCTTGAATAATATGGCACATAAATCTATTTAAGACCTCACATAGTCTCATCATTCCAAACTCAACTATCCTTTCTCCCTACAAATATGTTTGAATCATTTGTGGTTATTTGCTAAGTTGAGACTTTCAATGCATTGCAGTCTTATTCATTCCTTCTTCCACCATCATGGCCTGCAGAAAACATACCATCTCTTCAAGTCTCATTTCAAACACCATCTCCTCCGTGATATCTTCAGAATCTTTGCATTCTCATGGAATTTTCACCACTCAAGGGCACGATGTGGCTTACCTTTTCAATCTCATTTCAAGCTGCCTTCCCCATACTCATATGCTCTAGCCTCACTGGCTTCCCTTCTGTGTCTGGGATCGCCACGCTCTTTCCAGCCATGGAGACTTTGTCTGAGTTCCCGCCTCTGCCCGGATCTTCTTCCCTTGACTTTTCACATGGTGGGAGTTGTCTCAGCCCTCAAGATACCTCACCCCCCATAGTCCTTCCTAATAAAGTGGGTGTCCCTCTTTATCCTTCATTTTACCTACATGGCACGTTTACCAATTTGTAATTACAGGTACATTTAGTTTTGGTCTGTTTATTATCTGCCTACTCCCACTAGATTATGAACTCAAAAACGTTTATTTGTTCATTGAATGAGTAACATGCATCATGTATGCTATTATACTAACATTGTTTGTTTTTAATTAATCAACACAATCCCTCTGTGCCTAGTATAGCATGACAAATAGAAGATCATTGATAAATAAAGATGTTTATTGAATTCAATTTAATGTGTATCTTATGCCCTTTCTTGGTTTGTAAGACTTATGAGGGTCAGAATGGTACTTTTTATGCCCTTACATATAACACCATTTTATCACAAAACGTTCTATATTATAGTGCTTATTATTTTGATTGAATGAGTGGATACAGCATTGAAGTATGGAAAATGTTAGCTTCTATTTCTTAGAGGAAAAAAGTCCATTAGATACATGTAATGGAAAAGATATTTTAGAATAGATTATCACAGTGAGCCATTAAATTATCCACATATATTTAAAGCCACATGTTATTATGCATATACAAATGATAGGCATGTTCATATAATACTGTACATGTACTTTTTTGGCAGTAACTTTAGTTTATAATGTTGTCACGCCACACATCCTCATTTTCTTCTAAAAGGAACATGTCATGTCTCATCTTTCTTTTTTGGGATTCAATGAGCATTATAATCACTGGCTATAGACTCACAACCACAGAAGTGTCTACACAAAAAAGGAGTTATTTTGGTGTTTTTGTTATTATAAATTCCAAATTGGAACATCAGCCTGGTTAGTTGATCAGAAACTTGAGGTAGTGGAAAGAGCTTTGACTGAAGTAGGTTTAAATTGTGTCTCCATGACAGATGAATTTTAACAGAGAAAAAATATCTTGTCTTCTCAACTCCAGTTTCTTTGTCTGCAAAGTGTCCCTATATCTTAGTGTTATAGAGAGTACTACACAAATGAAAGGATGCGGAGTACATTGCCTAGCACACGGTAAGTATTCACCAAATATTATTTACCTCATGATTAGAAACTAGCCAAATTACATGGCTCAAGAAATAGCTTCATTTTATGTATTTTGATTTCTTGCCTGAAGATATAGTTACTATTTAGTTTGCTTTTTCTCAAATTTGTCACTGGCACTAATCTTTAGCATGACAACTCCATCTTAAAGCAAATAACTACAGTTTCAGACATATATATATATAAAAGCCATCAACACTTCTGTTCTCATACGAGTGGAATCCATGCTGAGTTCATCAGTTGCACATGGAGCCATGGTTTGATCTCCAAACTGACAAATCCACTTGATTTTTAAAAATAGCTCTTAATGATATGATTGATTATTCAAAATGGTCTGCAAATGTCAGATGTGTGGTCCCAGCTCCAGTCAAATGAAGTGAGTAATTTTCAGTTACTTGTCCAGTCGCTGAGCCAAGAAGATAGTAAATATTTATAGGCTTATCCCAGGGTGCTGGCTAACAGAGTGCCTGGACTGCTTCTTAGAGCAAATAAACAAGGATCCGCTACAGTATTTAAACTTGTCCAGTGTTTCTCAGCCAGCTTCTCTCTTTCCTCTTCAAAGTGATTATATACCACTCATTTCCAACCACATTTTGATTGTCCTACAGTTCAGTTATAACAAGTATTTTAGAGGGGACAAGAGTTGTTTTCATTTTCTTTCAACCACATGTTTAGATTACATGAGCCATTGTGTTTATAACCATTTTTTGCTCTTCAGTTTGCTTATTCAGTCTCAATAGGCCACCACAATGTTTGCTTTTGCTCATTAAGCTTTTGAACGCCATGCAAAGCATTACAACAGGAAAAGTATTTTTTATCTGATCAAGTAATTTCATGTGAAATCAAAATGTCTAACTTTCAAGAGATTTGAAGTTGAGAGACAACTGATTTTATGAGATTCTGAGAACTCACAAAGAATTAATTTCCTATTCAACTACTTCATTGATTATCTTAATAAAAGCATATCTGAGCAAAGGACTTTCCATTCAAGTGCCTTATTTGTTTATTTTTGTATAAAAAATGTTTATATCTGAGTTCATGCCTAGTCTTAGAATTTTACAGCTGGGAGTGATCTTAAAATGCATCCATTTGGTCTGAACTCCTCATTATACACATAAGGAAGGTAAGGTCCTGAAAGGTTAGTAAGGGACATGTCCTAAGACAGAGATTGTTAATGACAATGTGGTATGTTTTTCCAAGATGAGCCTTCTACCTTTCCTGATAACATTTTAATTTATCTTTGTTTCAAAATCACTGTGTTCATCATTTTAAAAAAGGAAACAAACAAATGAAACAACTTGCTATCAATTTTTTTTAAAGCCATAAAGCTTTGTTTTCTTTCTTCTTTTGGTCATATGTCCCTTTGAGAATCTCCTAAAAAACTCCAGATCATCTGGCTAGAAAAACTCACATACACACATAAATATGTATCTAATTTCCATGGAATCCATAGACCCCTGAAACTTTAATTCCAGATTCATTTATTTATTCATTCAAAAAAATGTGTATCAGAAGAATGACTGCATAGTTATTTTCTATGTCTGAATCAATTTGTATGTTAAATGCTATTTGAGGCACTGCTATGGCTATGCAATACATGATAGCTATTACTACTACTAATAACAATACTAAAATTACTACAAAGTGAAAATAACTTTTAAAATAAGAGTAAAATTACTGTACTCAGCAAAAATTAAGTTTTGATTCATATGACCACACTGACAGAAATAATGCAACTATTTCCTATCAATTTCAACTCACTCAAGTAAATAGTTAGGTTTCTTTGACATGATTTGATGTTTTATAGATAACATAGAATATTCTAAAGATTCCTTAATATATATCTAAGTATATCAATAGCAAACACTGTTGATCAATACATAGAAATGGGAGAGGAACTGTACATCATAGACGTATGTATTATCCAATATTCAATGGCCAAAATGAAATTGTTGTCAGGGGACTTGATTCTGGGGTTAGAGGCTGGCCTGAATCTTTCATGGTGAGACTGGTTGCATCATATCTAAGTTTGCATTGCTCGGGGATTCATGCTTCATTCTCAGACCTGGTACTGTCAAGACAGCTAGGAGGGCATTACAGCATACCTTGTTTTATTGCACTTCACTTTATTGAATTTCTCAGATAGTGTGTGTTTTACAAATTGAAGGTTTGGGGCACCCTGCATTGAGAAAGTCTATTGGCTTTGTGTCTCTGTGTCACATTTTGGTAATTCTCTCAATATTGTAAATTTTTGCAATTTTATTTTATCTGTTATGGTGATCTGTGATCAGTGATCTTGATAGTACTATAATTGTTTTTGGGTGTGTGAATTGCGCCCGTGTAAAACAGCAAACTTAATTGATAAATGTGTGTGTGTGTTCTGACTGCTCCACTGACCAGTGGTTCCCATCTCTCTCCCTCTCCTCGGGACTTCCTGTTTCCTGAGACATGACAATATTGATATGAGGCCAGTTAACAAACAGCAAATAAACTCTCTCACTTTAAATCAAAAGCTAGAGATGATTAAGCTTAGTGAGGAAGGCACATCAAAAGCCAAGATAAGCTGAAAGCTAGGCCTCTTGCACCAAACAGTTAGCAAAGTTATGAATGCAAAGGAAAAGTTCTTGAAGGAAATTAAAAGTGCTACTCTAGTGAACATACGAATGATAAGAAAGCAAAACAACCTGACTGCTGATATGGAGAAAGTTTTCGTGGTCTCGAGAGAAGATCAAATCAGCCACAATATTCCCTTAAGCCAAAGCCTAATCCAGAGCAAGGCCCTAGCTCCCTTCAATTCTATGAAGGCTGAGAGAGATGAGGAAGCTGCAGAAGAAAAGTTTGAAGCTAGCAGACGTTGGTTGATGTGGTTTAAGGAAAGAAGCCATCTCCATAACATCAAAGTGGAAGGTGAAGCAGCAAGTGACAATGGAGAAGCTGCAGCAAGTTATCCAGAAGCTCTAGCTAAGTTTATCAATGAAGGTGGCTGCACTAAACAACAGACTTTCATTGTAGATTAAAAAAAAAAAAAAATCAGCCTTACATTGGAAGAAGATGTCTTCTAGGACTTTCATAGCTAGAGAGGAGAAGTCAATGCCTGGCTTCAAAGCTTCAAATGACAGGCTGACTCTCTGGTTAGAGGCTACTGCAGCTGGTGACTTTAAGTTGAAGCCCATGCTCATTTACCATTCTAAAAATCCTTGGGCACTTAATAATTATGCTAGATCTACTCTGTCTGTGCTCTGTAATTGGAAAAACAAAGACTGGATGACAGCATTATCTGTTTACAACATGGCTTACTAAATATTTTAAGCCCACTGTTGAGACCTACTGCTCAGAAAAGAAGAGTCCTTTCAAAATTTTAGTGCTCATTGACAATGCACCTGGTAACCCAAGAACTTTGATGGAGATGTACAATGAGATTAATGTTGTTTTCATGCTTGCTAACATAACATCCGTTCTGCAGCCCATGGGTCAATGAGTAATTCTGATTTTCAAGTCTTATTATTTAAGAAAGCCATTTCATAAGGCTACAGCAGCCACAAAGATTCTTCTAATGGATTTGGGCAAACTCAATTGAAAATTTCTGGAAAGAATTCACCATTCTAGATGCCATTAAGCACATTCATGACTCATGGAAGGAGGTCAAAATATCAACATTAACAGGAATTTGGAAGAAGTTGATTCCAACCCTCATGGATGACTTTGAGGGGTTCAAGACTTCAGTGGAGGAAGTAACAGCAGATGTAGTGGAGATAACAAGAGAATTAAAATCAGAAATGGAGCCTGAAGATGTGAATGAATTACTGCAATCTCAGGATAAAATTTGAATGGTTGAGGAGTTGCTTCTTATGGATGGGCAGAGAAAGAGGCTTCTTAAGATGGAATCTGCTCCTGCTATGAACATTGTTGCAATGACAACAAAGGTTTTAGAATACTACATAAATTAAGTTGATAAAGCACTGGAAAGATTTGAGAGGATTGATTGCAATTTTGAAAGCAGTAGTACTGTTGGTAAAATGCTATCAAACATCACTGCATGCAACAGAGAAATCTCTCATGAAAGGAAAAGTCCATCAATGCAGCAAACTTCACTGTTGTCTTATTTTAAGAAATTTCTACAGTCCTCCCAATCTCTAACAACCAGCACCATGACCAGTCAGCAGACATCAACACTGAGGCAAGACTCTCCACCAGCAAAAAGATTACGACTCCCTGAAGACTCAAGTGATGGTTAGCATATTTTAGCAACAAAATATTTTTAAAGTAAGGCATTACATTGTTTTCTTAGACATAATGCTATTGCCCACTTAACTGACTACAGTATAGTGAAAGCATAACTTTTATATGCACTGGGAAACCAAAAATTTGTGTGACTCCCTTTACTGTGACATTCACTTTTTTATTGCAGTAGTCTGGGACTGAACTCACAATATGTCTGAATGCCTGCAGTTTAAATGTCACCTAATGGCGGCCTCCTATCCAGGCTCTCCTAACATCTCATCTAGATATCAAAGAAGATAATCAGAAAACAAGCATCCCCCCCCCACCAAAAAAAAAAAAAATCTTGATGGAATTCCCACTACCTGTAAAGTCAATCAAATTAAATTAATCTAAAAATGCTTAATTTAACAAATGCAGATGCCAGTGTTATTCTGCCCAAAACAGAGCAAAACTGTTTGCTTGAAATTAGATAAGAAACAATTTATCACTTCTTAACAGCTTACCCCTGAATCAGACAAACAAAATTACACAAACCAGAAAACTAGGCAAATACTTCCATCCAGCATCAGTGCTGCTCTTGAAGGCAGGTTATATACTCCACGATAGCTCTCTCCCTGTCAGTTCCTCTTTCTATACCCATCAGAGACTAACTCGCAGAAATTAAGCAGACAGGAAGTGGAAGGGAGAAGAGATGGTGCCACATCATTGCCTTAGAAGGGAAGTCTTCAAAGAGAAGCACAGCACGTGGATGAAGACAAAGGTTGAAGAATGTACTTGTTGAGAGTTATGGTTTTCCAAGTAATCTACTATGAGGTCACCAGGCAGTGTAGATAGAAAATCTAGTCCCATGGCAGCTGGTTGATATTAGATGAAAGAAAACCTTCCAAAGTTTTGGAATTGGGTAAGGGACTTAGCACATCAACTCATTTTCCTGCAATAAATAGGAAGAGTAAACTCAACCAGAGTTCGCATGTCTAGAATCAGCCAAGAGTAATCCATGCAGGCTGTTAATTTTGAACTGGTGAGATCTTTTGTCATTGTAGGATTAAGCAAAAAATATAGTAAGATGTGATAAAATACCACAGGGCAAGGGAACAGAACTATTAGCATCTTAAAGAATTCAAATAAGAGTAGATCTCTACATGATTCACTCCAGATCCAGGAAAAGTCTGTACAATACTGCTGAACAGTTTGGCAGGAAGAAAACACAGCCTATATATAACAAAATACATAAGAAGAGTGATTTGAAATGAACAGATGCAGGAGAAGGTAAATAGCAAACTCAATGTGATAAGTAGGGAAGGCCAGAAATAAAAGATACAACATTGGATTAAAATTCACATTGGAGATATTGAAATCAGAAGTAAAAATCCAAAAAAACATATCAATGGTGTGGAAGAAAATGGTTTCTTCCCCCAAAAGAGAGAAAAATGAAATGTGTGAAAATTATGAGTGAGGAGATGTCAAAAGGCAGAGAGCAAGGAGGTAATGTGGGATTTTGAGTGTCCCTGAGGAAAATGCCGAAACAGTTGAAAAATAATAATCAAAGATATATTTGAGGCAAATATTTCACTTGATTGCAAATTTGTACAAGTAGACTGAAAGGCTTACAACATTTTTCAGAAAAAAGTAAATGAGAACAATAACACACTAGACAAATCCAGGCAAATTCAGGCAAACCGTCTGAACATAATAATGATAAAGGATAAGAATACAAGTATTTAAGCAGAGAAAATACAATGCTTATTTTGAAAAGTACATGTGTCAGACTAATATCAAACTTCTCCATGCAATGGAGGGACTTATAACTGATTTTTTAAAAATGCTGTCATTTAGAATGTCATTACAAACTAAAGGTGACTTTTATCTGGGAGGGAATCAGAAATACATTCTCAAATATACTACTTACACATCCATTTAAGAATAATTTAAGAAGAATAAAGAAGTCAAAACATAGGAATAGCATGATGTGAAGGACTTTGAGGTGTATTCTGAGAATATTTGTCTAAATGATTATGCTATATTTTGCTATAAAACAATAAAATTATATCATTAGTATTTTTGAAAGTCAAGATACCTTGTTGAAATAATACTCTAAACCATAATCTGCCTTCAATGCCTTCAGAATTATTGTGAATAGAATTCCAAGACAAGACAGAACAAAACAGTCTTGCAGTAAAGGACACCCACACAGAAGAGATGTTTATTTGGTGCAGGATCTTTATTTTCTGCAGCACACTAAATAATTTAACTTGTATGGTCAGTTTATTCAAACACCATAATTACATGGAATTTTGAATAGGAAGTGAGATCTAGCTGGTTTGTACAGGTTAGTGTGAAATCCCTATACACCCCAAAGTAATTTGGACAGACAATAAAAATGTATTTACAAGGCCCCACTGAGGAACTGGGGAAAATGCAGAAATGTTGGACTTCTCCACCTGGGTTATTACTGATATTCTCACAAATATTGAGGACTAACAATTTAATGGGCTGAACCCTCAGTCTTGGGGCTTGTCCTTATGAAGCTTGTTTCTGCAGATGAGAGACTAAGCCTACTTATAATTGTGCCTAACAGTCTCCCCCAGAGGACCTCTTTGTTGCTCAGCTGTGACCTCTCTTTCTCTAAGCCCACTCAGCAGATGAGCTCACTGCTCTCCTTCCTATGTGGGACATGACTCCCAGGGACGAGCCCAGACCTGGCATCCTGTGCTTGAGAAGCCTTCTTGACCAAAAGGGGGAAACAAAACAAAAGAAAGTTTCAGTGGCTGAGAGATTTCATATGGAGTTGAGAGGTCACTCTGGAGGTTATTCTTATGCATTACATAGATATCCCATTTTAGTTTTTAGTGTATTGGAAAAGCTAGAAGGAAATACCTGAAACTGTTGAACTGCCATCCAGTAGCCTTGATTATTGAAGACGATTGGATAACTATGTAGCTTATGTGGTATGACTGTGTGATTGTGAAAAGCTTGTGGCTCACACTTCCTTTATCCATGTGTAGATAGATGAATAGAAAAATGGAGATAAAAATTAAATGAAAAATAGGGTGAGATGGAGGAGGGTGAAATGCTTTGGGTATTCTTTTTTACTTTTATTTTTATTTATTTATTTTTTTTGGAGTAAGGAAAATGTTCAAAAATTGACTGTGGTGATGAATGCACAACTATATGATGGTACTGTGAACAGTTGATTGTACACTGATTTTGACTGTATGGTATATGAATGAACTTCAATATAATGGCATTTAAATAAAAGATACCCACACAAAGGAAAGAGTAAGAAGGCATAAAAAACAGAAAATGTAAATTGCATGTAAATGTGTGCATGATATATTTAAATGGAAAAATCAGGGTACAGATCTATACACACATGGTGAACTCAATTTCATTTTAAAATTATATACACACATAAGTATACCCAAATATATACTAAAATGCTTAAATGGTAAAATTCAGGTTAATTTTAGCTTCATTACATTTTTCTATGTATTTTTTCCACAATAAACATGTATTATTTTTATAGAGAGAAAATAGAAAAAAGTTTTTAAAAAATTGATGAAGAGGCACATGAAGGAATCGAATGAGGTCAGCCCCTTTTCAGGTGTTGTCTTATAGTCTGACATTTTATCCTTCATTGCAGGTTGTTTTGCCAACAGAATGAGAGCATTAGGAGTAGTTTGTTTCCTCTGGATTCTTAGAAATAAGTGGTTAAAAGTCATTTTCAAAATGTTATTCTTTATTTTATAACCAAAAACATTTTAAGCAAACAAAAAACAAACAAAACAAACTTTTATGTGCCTTTGAATTGTTTTTTTTTTTCATTAAGTCCACCGGTTTAGGATTCCTATGGGCCTCTGTTCTGTTTTAAACACAAATCCCATGTTTTGGCAAAAGCACTAGATTCCTTTGAGGAATATTGAGGACTACTGTCAGCAATAATTTTTCCCAGGGATTCCATGATTGACACACTTAGCCTTCAAATGGGAGATATTGTGGTATTTGTGGTATTGCTCAGTCTTTCCAATTCAAAGAACATACTAGAGCTAAAGTTCAATGACGATATGACTTTTTTTTTTTAACACAAACAAATCCAAGCCAATGACACACCAGGGTTTCATTGGCTTTTAGACAATTCAAGATTTGCACTTACTAGAAAAAGTGAATGTTTCAAGATAATTCAGGCAATTCTCAGGTACGATATAAGCCATGAGACTATGTTCAGATTTTTGGTTTGCATTCTTCTACACCTGTGGGCTAAGGCTGGACTTGTACTAATAAAACTAATCTCTATGCATGTGAAATAAAATTTTTCCTCCAATTTTAGAACAATAACTCTTCTCATCATATTTAAAAGTTAGCAACAATTAAGATGATCTTGCTAACTTTTTACCCAATCATATATTTTCTAACCATTGTTTCTAAATGACAAATCTTGTACATCAAATCCATTTCTCTCCCCTTACCGTGAAAAAAAACTGATAAAAAAAATCTATGTCTAGTATTTGCATCTCAGGAATCCACACTGCCAAAGGAAAACTTTTGTCTTTCTTTATTAAATGAGAGAGACAGAGAAAGAGACAGAGACAGAGACAGAGAGCAAAAGACAGAATTAAATTGAGTATGGAGCTGTCAAACTGCACAAGTATCCATTGTCCTATTTTCTAAGGTGATTGCATTTTCACAGGAAGCTCATTTTGCTGGAGATGGGTGGACAGGGAGTTATAAATTCCTTTAAGGGAAGTCCCTGTGTGCCAGTTAGTATTTTGGTATTTCCGAAATAATGCCACATAACACCCACCCCCAAATCAGTATCTTAAGTCTACGACAACTTATTCTCAAGGATATGCCATTGGTGAGAGTGGCCCTGCTGTTTGTGGCTGAGCTGGCTATGAGTCTGTGGGTGACTTGGGATTGCTGATCTGGCTAGGGCCCAGCTGGGCAGCTCTGCTGTAAGCTGTGAGTTGGCCAGACTGTTCTAAGGCATCCATTTCATGTGAAACCAGAGCACAGAGAAAAGGAGGTGGAACCTCAGAGACTTGCACCTGAAATTCTGTATGCAATTTTTCCAAGACCTTTTTTTAAAAAACTAACATTTAATCTGTACATGGATGAGTCAAGAAACTCCTAGGAGGCTAAACAGCTAGGCAGACAGTGCTGGAAAGATGGAGATAGGAAGTTAGGGTATAGCAAGGAGGAGGAGACTTAATAAGTAATTGAGGCCTTTAGTTGATTCCTCTGTAAGACAACTGGAAAATCCAATGGATGATTGATTGATTGATAGATAGATGGATAGACAGATAAAAATGATATGGCAAATGTGACAAAATATTAAAAGTTGATGGATTTGGGTATCTGGGTTGGGGGTAAAGCTAGAGCATTGGCTATAATCCAGTAGTTCCACTTCTAGGTACAAAAATGTTTCTTGTAGCTTTATTTTTAATAGCCCAAAATGAGGATAAAAACAAAAAGCCCAGTAGAAGAGATAAAATTGCATTAATTAAGATAATGGAATATATTGAGTAATGGAAAGCAATGGATGACTTTCAAACACAATGTCATTAAATTTACAGACATGGTAAGTGAGAATTATTCCATTTATATGAAGTTTTAAAATAGGAAAAACTAATCTACAAAGACAGCTGTAAAACAGGTGTTTTCTTTCTCATAGGGTAATCACCGTGAATAGACATGAGGGAGGTTTCTGAGATTCTCTTAATTTTCTATAGCTTGATCTGGGTGGTGTTTTCCACTGTGTATACACTTTGTAAAATTCACTGAGCTGTACACTGCACTTGAGATTTGTGCACATTCTTAAAATCTTTCAATAAAAAATATTATCAATATATGAATAATGTGATGATATAATTATATATTTTATACATAACATGAACCATTCTTAAAGGGACCAGTCAGTGACATTTTCTCTTTTAGGCTACTTCAAATGGTTTGCTTTTTCCCCCTCCCTGATATAACTCCACAGGTAGTTAAGGGCCAGTTCCTAAATTGAAGACGTACAATTCTTTCTTTAATAACCACAGGATACAATTAATACCATACCTGCATAGTGACCAAGTGTTCTCTAAAAATATTTCTTGATTATAGCCTGAACACAAACATTTGATCCTAAATTCTGAGATGCAACTGAAGTCGGTGATGAATGTGGGTGTTATGTCCCCAGAGGCCGATCAACTTGGTTGCTGGGAATAGCTATTGTGTGGAAACAAGGTCCAAGATAAGTGCTAGTAACAATTAATGTATGGAATTGCACCAAGAAACAGGGTGGTAATGCTTACAGCTCCACTAGAAGACAAAGAATGTAAGAAGTATGTTTTATCATCAAACACATGACTCCTCTTTGAAATAGAAGGCGTCATTGGTTAATACCTTAATAGTTAGTTCATTCACATTTAAAGAAACCAAGTTGTAGTTTGTGTTTTTGGCAAGCAACTGAGGGACACCAAGTTCCATAAGCATCGATCACTTCTGTGGTCTCTAAATAAGGCAGGGCCAAGCAAGTCTCTCCAACACACAAAGGACACGTTATACTTTGGAATACAACAAAGTGGGGAAAAAAAAAGTCTCCGTTCTCCAGGGTGGTGTAGACACTTGGAATTCAGAACAAATGCTCTGCATTTGGATCATTTATTCCTCTTTTACAAGCAACTGAATTTTTCAAAACTTCAAGTCTAGTATACTTTGATCAGGTATGAAGAAAAGAGACTGGGAAATACCTCAGTTCTGACTTGTTCTGAAGGCCATGTTTTTTTTAATTTCCAGTCAAACTAAAGAGGGGGTTTTCTGCAAGTCATATCAAATATCAGTTATCCACATTTACATGCTGTCCTGTAATTAGGCTTTGTCCTTGGTTTTAACTAGAAAAAATGTCACAGAAACAGACACAGCGTTTTTTGGTCTTAGTTTTATCATGAAATTTGTACCCACAAAATGCCATTCTCAGTTAAATTCCTGTTACGTTAGCTTTTCAGAATCAATTCACCAACCTACAAATGGCCAACCTGCACCGGGTTCCTTTTTTGTGTCAAACAGTGTCATTCGGCCAGGGTGAGGGAAGGAGAGGGTAGGATCATTCAGCGGTATTTCCACTTTACCTTGTTATTTAGCAATTTAGGGTGTTAAATTGATTGTGCAGATCATTTTAAGGGATTACGTTCCAATCTGCACTGAGGACCCTTATCTGCCAAGAGGAATTCTATTAATAAGAGAGGTGCAGAGTAAACCATATTATTTTCTGTACTCTGAGGTCATGTCCACTAATTCTTTGCCTTGAAGAGTTGAACTGATCTATGTCTTCTGACTTTAAATAGGGCATGTCATAACAGAAAAACAAAAAGTGATGCTGACTATTAAGTCAGTTGCAAAGTAGTTCTTCAGCCTTTTTCTGCTTTGCCATGAAATTTGCACCTAGCAAAAACCTGGAACTACGCTCTAATATTTGTCAATTACAATTTCAGCACCTTTGCATCTCAATCACTGATTTTCTGTGTGTGATGTGCAGCTCTTTTTTGTCTAAACGACGCTAGTAAGTCATAGCACTCTTCCCCTGCTGATTATAATCGTAAAATGACTGGAACTTACCAGCTTTAGAAGGGCTCTTATTTTTCTCTCCTGCCTCTGGAATGTGAACAGACAAATAGACGACTCCAACTGCAAAAAATAATTTGGAAAATAATATTTTAGAGGTTGGGAGTTATTGCTTAGTACCATGCCAAGTAACTGTCTCAAGTGAACGTCACAAGAGAAACACAATCACGTAATATCAGATCTCAGCAACCTCAACAATTCAAACAAATGCTACCAATAAGTAGAGAGAGAAGAAAAATGCTCATATGCTTGAGTGCTAGTATATGAGAAGCATTTGCAATTCCCCACTTCTTGGTATGTCATCCTGGCAGAGTATTCTACAAGGATATTTTATTTATCCACATATATTTTTGAGACAAGGTGGGAGGGAAAGATCCACTACTAATATTTTCATAGGGCACAGCTAATAACCTCGCCTCACTCTACCTTCTAAAGGGTTTGGAAAACATACTACAAAAACAAAACAAAACAAAACGAAAACAGAGATCTGCTCTATACAGGAGTTACTAACCTGTTGTATATGAAAAATTATTATATGGTCCAGGAATGAATGCAAAGTCATGTATAGGAGCATACATTTATATTTCTGGGAAGAATATGCATAGCTTTTCTCAGATTCTTAAAGCAATCCAATGCTCTCCAAAGGTTAAGAACCTCTGTGATGGGCATTGATTCTTTCTTCAAGAACATCCAGTCTCTGGGTTTTGTATGAAGTATTGAAGTTTCGGGCCTCTGCAGCTTGCTGAAGCTACCGTTATTTCTTTTTATTTTCTAAATTATTCCAAGTAAAGGGATCACATGGTTCTGCATTTCATGTTTTTTCTCTCTTTCTTTCTTTCTTTCTTTCTTTCTTTCTTTCTTTCTTTCTTTCTTTCTTTCTTTTCTTTCTTTCTTTCCTTCCTTCCTTCCTCCCTCCCTCCCTCCTTCTCTCTCTCTCTCTCTCTCTCTCTCTCTCTCTTTCTTTCTTTTTTAATTATTGTCTACACCTGGGTGAATTTCAGAAAAGCAGAAATCTGGCCTCTCATCTTAGTCTTTTAGGCTGTCAGAATAGTAACTAACAACCCCAGTTTGTTGTTATAGCACTTTTTTTTCTTTTTTTTTTTTAACTCTTATATGTTTCTGGGAAGCCTTTCGAACATTCATTTTTCCCCTTTCCTCTCAAATATCCTCAGCCTTCCTATCTGAGAGGAATTCATATAAATTGTATCTTCTCCAGGGATTTATGCTGGTAGATTCTGGAAAGTCCTCCTCTACTTTTTTTATCCTCCCATTTGTAGATACAATGATAGTTTCAGTCTTATTTTAAGGAATATTTCACTTCAGTAAGTCACTTCAATGAAACATCTAAATCCATAGAGAAATCCAGCTCCAGAGGAGTGTTTAGTATGTCAGCAAATGGAATTGCTGTATTTCCTGACCCTGAAATTTAGTTGACCAAAGAAAGCTATCGTCCCCTTAGTCTGTTCCCCAACTCTGCTCAAATCACAAACCACAAAGCCACCCGGATAGCCTATAGCATGGCAATAGTCATCGTAAGCTTGATTTAGACAAACATTACCAACTTAGGGCCACATATAACATTCCCACCAGAACCCTTGGAGAGACGATTTGTCAATAATTAGGCTAGAGGAGAACGGACTGGACTAATATTCAAAATTTGAAAGTTAGAATTTTGTAAGGGCTTTCAAAACATTTGGAAAGACTATTAGGGAACGTCTCTCCATGAGTTGGAATTTTTTTTTCTTTTTTGCTAGTAAGTTCACATTTTTGAACTGGCGAAAATTGGTACAATGAGCATTATGTCATAATTTGTGTACTGCAACATATAGAAACCAGTTATTTAGTTAAGAGTACTCATCCTGCTAATCAGTTAATATTTTAATGTTTACTGGAAGGAAACCAAAGACTTTGCCAAAATGCTCATCCTACTAATGAGGCAAGGCAGAAAATTTGCTTAAAAGAATATTCTCACTCACTCCCAACTTTGCTAAAACTTCAATGACTGTAAATACCTTAACTTTGATTCACTCCAAAACACATTTGAGAGTTTCTTCTCCACACCAACTACTTTTTCCCTATTCAGTATTTTTTCTATATAACCCAATATTTGGAACTCAACAGGCTATGATTCTGATGAGATGATTGCCCTGTCTCTGGGAAGGATCAGCCAAGAACTGTCAAAGGTAATAGCATGGAAAAGTCTAACCTCCAAGTTAATGAACCAACTAGAAACATTTATAGATTACAAAAGCTGCTCAGTAATGAAGTTATTTTAATAATCTGGACCTCAGGAAATTAAAGGGTTGGAACACGAAAATCCTTATTTCTTACAAGACCAATCTGGTGAAAAATTTAAACTTGGATAACACAGTTTTGTAATATCTGATCACAAGACTGAATGATCGGAGTCAGTATATACTTGCTGGTTACGAAAAATAAAATGGGCTATCAATCTGTTTAATTCTGAAAAGCACAAAAGAACATATTTACCTTCTTGAGCTTAGCACAGGGGAGAAAGGATACAAGTTATCTAATAATCTAAAAAAGATTAGAGTAACCGTCTAACTTCTCACTCTGTGTTCCTGTTGGTCTCTTGAAACCCAAACCTAAGCAAGTTCCACAGTGCCAGTACCACTGACAGTGCTTATGGCTTACTGACTTCAACATAGATAAATGGTCCCATTAATGTCAGGGGAGTTATGTTTGTCTGTCCTGAGGATATACGTCTGTATTTTACATTGCATTATCAAGTTTATTCATGGGATAAGGGTTGTTTACCTTCACGAATTCCAGGCTTCTGAGATGAACTAAACAGGGCAGGTTTAAAGGCAAGAGCTCAGAGCAGTTCATAGCCTGCTGACAATCCTAATGTGGTTTGCCAAGGCTTAATGAGTCGTATCCAGGCTTATCTCCTGGTTTCCGGGCTGAGTGCAGTGGGTCCTCAGGTCTTTTCTGCTACCTGAACCCCTAGTGAAGCCCCTACAAAGTTTGTAGTTACAGAGTTGATGGAATCATTCTTCAAAGTATTGTTTAGCAGTGGATTAGCATCTGTAGATGTGGTTCCAAGGAATTGCTCAACTGCCCATGAAGGCCAAGGAAGATCTATGATGACATCAGTATCACGCCTTGCTAGGTCACTTCAGGCTCAAGTCCAGTTCAATCTGTACAGCCAAATCCAGAGTTCTCTATCATCCTCCTGTTTCTAGCTTGACACGCTTCCATGAAATAGTGTTTCTTCAACTCTGGGAAGGCAGAAAAGTGGAGGCAGAGCAAGAGACTGTGAACACAGTACTCTTAACAAATCGACTTCGATCCATTCGCCGTCTCTACTCCACCAGGCTGGTGCTGGTTTGGAAACAAGTTGCTGACCATAGCTTAAAAAGTGCAGCAGCTGCTTGCTGCCATCTGCTGTACTCACTGTTGCTAGCAAGCACCCAGCTGTGGCTCACCACCAAGGAGACGGACTAGAAAGAGAGAAAGCAAGGGCATCAGGAGATTCCTCCGCACTGAAGAAATCCCCAGAATAATGTACCTATGGATTCATGTCACAAAAGCAGTCACCCCTCCCACTGCATATGAGCCATCCTGAGTTTTCAGGCCTTAGAACAGAATGTAATATTTCCCTTTGCACTAACATGAAGCTATTTCCTCTAAATTATAACTATTGTGAGAAAGAAATTGCGTGTGCACTTGTAAATATGGATTGGATTCAATGGGGTTTAAAGTGTTTTGTATTTTTGACAATAGAATCCATTTATCAAGATTAAAAGTCTGCCCATCTGAAATTCCTCTCAATATACTGAATCAAAAAGCAGGGTAAAGAATTGCTGATGTATAAGATTCTAGGAGTAAGTCTAGGAGAATCACACCTGAAGATGATCACGACTTTGGTTTCTGAAGAAGTCATCAAATCACTCTCCTTTTCCTATAGGCCATTCTTTTTATTCTCACTCATAATCAGATTTTTAAAATGATCCCATTTCCTTTTGGTGAGCTAAATTCCAGATGTACTCAGTACTGTGTCTTCCTGTAGTAACGCAAATGAAAGAAATAAATGAAATTTTATCTCATTCACCAAATGTCAACTTAATTCTTGATTTGAAAATTGTCCTTCTTGGATTACTCCAAATGTTTCTAAAATGTGGTCCACTGCTGGTCCCTTCAAAGCTCGGAGCTCTCCTTTGTTTCCTCTAATGGCTTTTTAGTTTGTTTATTCCCCTGCCTACTAATCTTGCAAATTCAGAGAAGACTCAATTTTTGTTACTCTGGTTGTAGGCAATAGAAATGGGTCTGAGAGTGGGCCTGAGTAGGTTGGTTTTCCAACTTTGGACTTATTTTTCCTTCAGAGATTCCATTCATTTATTCAGCTTCAATGGTGGTGAATTTGCTAATAACTTACATCAAAAATCTTAATTTTGCCCCCCCAATGTTGAGTTTCTCATTTCCTAGCACTATTTCATGAGATAAAGGGTATTGTTGTCCTATAAAGTTTATAGCATAAACCGTGCAAACTATGTAACAGAAACTTCCGAGTACATTGAGGAGAATAACCTTGCAGTATTTACAGGAAAAAATATTGAGAAATAATGATTTACAAAGCATCTGTTGCTGAGTTAATGTCCTCTGGCTATTTATCCGGTTTCCAGTAGTACACCTTCCTGACTTGAAATCACTCTTCAAATAATTATACCACATCTGTATATTTCATTGATAGGAAGATGCTCCCTTCATTCTCTGTCACATAAAATAGCATAAATATTTCCATTACTGCATGTTGCTAATGTAGATCTGTCCTCTGAAAGTTTTTTGGCAGATTGTCAATATCAGGCAAATTGAGGACAAGATGCCAGTAACTTGATGAGCAAATGATCCTTTTGTGGAATCAAATAGACAATGTTACAGAGTGGAAATAAAAAAATATGCTTGTTTGGCTTGCTCCTGTGATTATATGCATCTACTAATAAGAGAGTATGGGCCCTTGCACTGAACCACATATGTAAATGTATTCAATAATGTACATCTTTAAAGACAATCTTCTGAATGTTCTTATTGTGTGTCCATTTAATTTAAAAGTATCAAATGCTGTAATAGGCACTGATAGGACTACAATGGTAAAAAAAATCAAGACAGCTTTTTCACAGCTTTTGTGAAACTTTTACTTATCATAGCCATCTTGCAATGCAGTGCTTCATTCATTTGTGTGCTGACTGTACTCCATTTAGACTTCTCTTGTGGCATCTATGACATTTTATTGCTTATACATTTCTCTCACATATTAGACTATAAGCTCATGGAAGGGAGAAAGTGTGCTTTAATCACTATGACTTTCTAAGTCCTATAGTGTCACATATGGTAGATGTTTAATAAATGTTTGTTGGTTAAAAGAATTACCAGTTTCTGATCTCCAACTAGATGGGCAGAAAAGATTTGAACCCATGAATTGCAAGAGAGGACATCAAAGATACATGCCAAATCCTGGTGTAGACAATATATGTCAATACTGAAACCCAGATACAATAATCCAAAAGCAACTGCTATTTACTCTTTATCTTTTGTCTTAGAATCACAAAATCTTTCAGTAAGAAGGGATAATCTGGTCCAATATCTTTCATTTTTTAGAAAGGGGGAAGTGAGACCTATAAAGGTTAAAAGACTTGCCCAAGATAAACAGATGCTTTATGTATTTAAAATTAGCACAAAAGTCTCATCCTGCCGTGAGATTTCCCTATATTTTTTCATGTAGCTAGTTGTGTAGTTGCAATATGATATTTATGAGAGCTCTGCCTTGGTTCATCCTTTATGTATGCATTTGTGTGAAATGTGAATACATATAATTATTCATTAAAAATTACAATTTTTAAATGAAGTTAAAAATAATTCAAATTGTTAATACTATACAATTCATTCCCATTTATGAAGACAAAATTAATAATAACAACTTACTACCATTTACAGCTTATAGCTTACCATGTGCCAAGCACTCTTGTGCTATACAGATATTGATTTATTTAATCCTTTTAACAACCCCCCGTAGTATATAGAGATGAAGAAACTGAGGCACAATATCACACTCTAGTAAATGACAGAGATGGGATTTGAACCCAAATAATTTGTCTCTGGAACCCAAGTTGTACTGCCTCTCAAATTGGCCATAGTCTTCACCATGAGAACAGGGTAGAAAGCATATGAACACAGTACGATGCAACAAGTCCTAAAACCAAGATATTTGGGGGTAAATAGATGCTATTGATTAGCTTTCCAAAGGTGGCCATAAACCAGAATGGATCTACATATGTGCTGCTATCCATAAAACTCTTAGGAAGATAAGACCTATCATGTTACCACACTCATTGGAAGCCACTTTACCTTCCTTGATCCCCTCTTCCATTTCATCAGCCTTGGTGATGAATAAACATGTTGTTAGATCCTGATGGAAATGTCATCCATCTGTGGAGTTTGCTTTTTGCTAGCTTTCTGCCACATAAAATCATGCTCCCTGGCAAGGAACACTGGCATTTGGAAACAAATTAGAGGAAATTTAACTGTTTTCATTTCACTCTGGTTGTCTCTATTTACGGGTTTCTTTACCTTATCCTGCCCTTGTCAAAACTGCCAGCATATCAATTTATTAAGAGTCTTCTTATGATTGTATAAAAATGTAGCTTACGATGGGTGATAACGTGATTGGGAAAGCCATATGGACCACACCCCGCTTTGTCTAGTTTATGGATGGATGAGTAGAAAAATAGGGGAAGGAAACAAACAAACAAACAGACAGAGGTACCCAGTTTTCTTTTTTACTTTAATTGTTCTTTTTCACTTTAATTTTTATTCTTATTTTTGTGTGTGTGGTAATGAAAATGTCAAAAATTAATTTTGGTGATGAATGCACAACTATATAGTGGTACTGTAAACAATTGAATGTAAGCTTTGTTTTGTATGACTGCATGGTATGTGAATATATCTCAATAAAAATGAATTAAAAAAAAGAGTCTTCTTAGCAGACGGTCAGTATTTATAGTATTTTGAATGCTCAATGTGTTCCATGTCAATGCTAATGTATTCTAACATATCTAAAATTTTTTCTGTAACATAGTTGGGGTGTGGAGAGCATATTTGACACGGGTTGCTTTGAAACGTGTCCTGAATTCTTCCATCAGAATGGTTGTTGTCAATGTCTCTTTCAGTTCAATTTTCACATTGGAAATTATTCCCATGAAAACTTGAAAAATGGTATTGAACTATTTTGCACCACATAACTTCATCTTGTGTTTCAATAGCAAAGTCATATTACTGAAAAAAACTTTATTTACTTGCTTTATCTTCTGAAGTTCTCTATCCATCACTGATTAGAATTGTGCCAGCAAAAAGGTTGCGATGGAGGGGTAGGGCTTGCAGAAGTTAGGCTAAATATATTCTACTTAATGAGCTGACTCAGTAGTTGAAATTGATATAAGGAATCAAGGCATCCTGTAACAGACACAGCTTGCTGATTTTAGATTCAATGTGGCACTTAACCAAACAATCACATAAATTTAATTTACAGTTCTAATTTTGTATTTTCATCAAAATAACATTATGATGCAATGGAAGGGCCATTTAAGTCTTTCCTAGCTCTGCTAGTAAGAGGCTGTATGACTTTGAATATGTGACTTTACCTGACTGTATATATTTCCTTTCCATAAGCCAGGGGAGTTGGTGTAGATGAGAATTCTACTAGCTCTAAAGTCCTGTATCAAATGACAGCATATTCCAAAAAGCTCTCATGATAAAAAAAAAAAAATAAAAAAACAACAAAAAAAAAGAGAACTCATCAGTGCCCTATTAAAGACAAATAAATGAAACATCGTGGATATTGTGACTTCTTCTGGATAATTGGACAAGTAATCCATGTGAGGCAGTGACAAGAGTGTAACTCTTAACAGTTAAGCCCAAGTCTGCCACTTCTTACCTATGTGATCTTGGGCAACTTACTTAAAATTCCTGAGCCACAGATTCCTCAGCTATAAAATAGGTTGAGACACTTACCCAACTCTCCTGCTGAAAGAATTAAATAAGGGAATGTACACAAAGCCATGAACACAGGATTGACAGTCAATTCCAAATAAATGATCCTTTCCCCTCTCCTATGAGCCCTAGGGCAGATTATTTCTCTTACTAATCTACCCAATTATGGAGCCATCAAACAGGAGTCAATATCATTAAGTTTTAATTCCATTGACGGCAAAACAAAGTCTCTCAAGTTTTGTTCATCCATAACTCTTCATTAAATAATTAAACCCATGACATCTGAACCAAGGCATAATCAGCAGATACCTGAAAACTGATGCACAAGGAAGATCATATTGATTAATTTATTTGAAATTTGCTATTTGACATTTAATTATGAAAAGTTTAAATAAATTGAAATGTTCAAGGAATTGTGCAATAATCATATTATCCATCACCTACACACTCTACTGAACATATGAATGTATTTGTTTTATTGCATTTCTATCTATCCATTTCTCTCTCCACCCACTTGATTGGAATTTATTGCTGAACTAAAGTGAGTTACCTTCATTAAAATGTTGAGAATAAAAACAACAGGAACTAGAAATATGCTTCTTTCTACAGCCAGACTAAAACAAATGGCAAGGTTTCACAACTCCTAGAAGGTAATAAGATGCGCCATGCTTTTCAAAATTAGTAAGTTAACCTTTTTTTTAAACCTCTTTGACAGTCTCAATATTGATTATAACTCTCTTAAAAGATGAAGAATATCTAGAATTTGTATAGTTGAATTATATTGTAAAATTAAGTTTAGCAGTCATAGCAGAACACGCATATGTGCCTTATTTTTATAACTTGGGAATACAACTAATTAATTACATATTCTGTATTCCATAAAAATTATATCCCAAAATATTCTTGTATGAACTGAAAATATCATATTCCAAATGACATATTTTGACACTTATGCAACTCAAATTTGGGTGAACTAATCTTCTGGCAAAGCCTTTCTCTGCCAGTTTCAAGTCCAAAGGAATCTTTCTGTTCAACTATTGTCCTGCAACCCTTTGAAAAGTGAACTGTTAATGAAAATGTCAAGGCCACTTTGTTAAGACATGTAGTTGACCGTGGCATGCAACGCCTTGCAGTTGAATATATCAAACAACAATAACAATAACAAAAACAGCTTTGCAGCCTCTTGTTACTTTCTTTGGGATTCAAACATCCAAGGGAATTTTTCATTTTAATTAAAACTTTGTGCACACAGTTTTCATACAACATTTATATGCAAGTCGTGTCCCTCTACAAATAAAATCCTCTGGGGGCTGAACTCTTTGTCCAACCAGCATCAATTTCATGGAGTCCATCCTTCTCTCACTCACTCAAGTGCCCTGGGGATCTTGCTTCCTCCCTGCCTTACTCTCTCAGTCAGGCCCTTCTGTAGCAAAGAATAGCCTCTGTTTCTCCAGAAAATGCTCATCCAACATATTCTCCCTTTAAAATTCCCTGCAGGGGGGAAATAGTCTGGGGGTAGTGGAAATAATACAAACACTTCAATTAGTAATAAGAAGAATGTCCACAGCATGCCTGCAGTTAGTGCCAGGCACTGTTCAAGGTGCAGGGATAGCAGTGGAGCAAGATGCATCCCTTATCTATATGGAGCTCACACTCAAGTGGAGAGAGACAATGAAAGTGTAAAAAAATGGTTAAGAGAATTTCCTATGCCGACAAATGCAGTGATGAACTCAGAGCAAACGTGATAGAGGACCATGAGTGGGAGCTCTTCAGGGAGGCAGGTAAGGCCTCTCTGAGTGGGTAACTCGGGATTTTAGTGAATCATGAGAAATGCTCAGTCATCGGCCCATCTGGGGGAAGCGGTTAAGGATAAGATGGCAATGAAGGATCCAGTACGCAGAATGGAGAGGTGGCCTTTGATCGAACATGGACACTTACTTCACTGTAACAGGAGGAAAGGTGGGTATGAGCACAGGTTCTGGCTGTTTAAGGGATTGGATTGTGTAACAACAAAAGAGCTCTGGGTGAAGCATGAGGGGGCTCAACATCTGACAGTAAGGGGAGTCGAGGTATTGGAGATTTGAGAAGAGAGAGAAAGAAAAGTGACAGGGCAGGGTGGTAGGATTGTATGATTTTGTTGCATGTCTGATTCATACTTGTGGTCTTAAATTTGAGATGCATCCAATTATCCTGATTGTGTGACTTTTCTCAGACAATTTTCAGCTGCAGTGATGAGGGCATGGAGTAAGTAGATATCTGGGAATTCCAGGCAAGTGTGACTGTGGGAAAAAGAACCAACAGAAAAAGAGAGGGTTTGCAAGGGAGTGGTTATAGAACTAGGTCATGGAATCTAAGTTGGGTGAGGAGGGGAAGAAGAACGCATGAGGGGTAATAAAGAGTAAAGAGTGGCAGAATGAATAGCCAGGAGAGCTCAATATTGGTGGAGATTTATTAGAGGGTGGGAACTAGCATAAGTTAGCTGAAATAAGAGGAAAGTGATGTTTAGACATTGGACACTTAAAACTGAGATTTTATAGGTGGCAACAACAATGATAATACTATCATAATAGTAATAATAATACTAATAGTAACTGCTATGGAGTGCTTGCTATGTGCCAGGCAAAGCACTAAGGGTTTACATTCATGAAGTTACTCAAACTGTGTAAAACCTCTCTCAGTTAAGAATCACAGATATGTCCATTTTACAAACAAACAAATAAACCAGTAACAAACAAACAAAAACTGCAGAATGAGACATTAAGTAACTTGTCAAAGTCACATATAGAGAAAGTGACTGGGCCAGGTTACAAAACAATAACCAAAAATCAAGAGGGTGACAATGTGAGTGGGTGGCTAGGATGGGGTGAGAGAGATTATTGGAGCAAAGGAAGACATGGACAGGAAAACAAGGATAAATCACCTGCCTGGGGATTATGAAAGAAATAGTAGTTGGAAAGGAAGAGACTCAGCCAGATACTGAAAATCATCAATACTGAGCACAAGTAACCAGAAGCTGACAAATGATAACAACAGAGGGGTAATGTGGAAACTTCTTATTTTGTGTGCTTCAAAGATCTGGGGGCTTTGGAGGAAGAAGGGGAAAAGGTTTAGAAGTAGCAATGAGGATCAAGGAAAACCTAGGCCACCTCCAGGGTCTTAAGTATTCAGAGGAGAGGGAGCACTTGAAAAGGCCATGGAAGAAGCAGGGACCTCAGGGGACATCAAGGTTTGGGTTCATGCAAGAAAGTGAAGAGGCTGTTCAGAGAAGAGTTTGAGGACACTGGGGAGTTCCAGAGCATCAAAGAAAGGTGTGGGTGGGTGGAGAGAGAAGATGGGGTCAGACCTGGGGAAGTCCAGATGTATGTGGCACTGGTGGGGGTGTCTCTGTGGTGATGAATGACCTGAAGCTGGGGTGTGCGCTGTGATGGGACGGAATTCAGCCTCTTGGATGGAGACAAGGGGACAAGTCTTGCTCAAGGATTGAATCCTGAGATTGAATCTCAGCCTCACCACTGACTGAGTGGTTGACTTTGAGCAAGACATTTAAGCTCAGTTTTCTCATGTATACAGTGTTTA
The DNA here is from genome assembly GCF_015220235.1 of Choloepus didactylus. Classification (NCBI taxonomy): domain Eukaryota; kingdom Metazoa; phylum Chordata; class Mammalia; order Pilosa; family Megalonychidae; genus Choloepus; species Choloepus didactylus. Next base: position 25,607,061 of record NC_051308.1, read on the forward strand.
GTAATACCTATATTTTATGAGTGTGATTCAGAAGAGAGATAATATATGTAAAGTAATCAGCACAGATTAGGTGCTCCAAAAGAATTCATTATGAGGTTGGTGACGATAAGTTGTGAGATAGTACTATCAAATATCTTCAGAATTTCCTTATTTTATACTATACTTCTTGCTATATTTCTAGACTATAGTCTTGCTGCTATGCACTTCTTTGAGGAAACAAACTGAGATAGGAAATGAAGAAAGTACTGGGAGCCTTGAAACACATTTCCTCCATCAACCTGCACAGTCCAAACCCAAGGGAAGGTATAGCAGACATGCCCTGGATAGTCCCACGAAAAGGGCAGTGGAGGTGATGGAGGGGCAGAGCCCAGGCCCTGTAGCTAGCGGTGGGCCCCGACCTACAGACTGAAGGGGTGCAGTTGCCCTTTATCCACATGGAGACCCATGGCCTAGCTGGGCCTTTGGGGAGACACCAGACCCTTTATATGTAGTAGGTACCAGAGGAAGGGGGGATGGTGGGATAGCATAGCTCTCTGGGAATGAGCCCTTTCCTGCTTTATTGCTAGCCTTTTTTTCTGCTGTGACCCTCCCACCAGTTTTTGGCTTCCTCCTGAGGTAGAGCTTGCAGGCAAAGTGATAGAAGATGAGGTAGGACAAGATGCCACTCCTTTTCTTTGCACTCCTCTCTCCCCCAGACTATCCTCCAGTCTTCTAATAGACACTCCTCAAGCATTGTCTCTTAAAGGATGTAAATGGTACTCCAGCCATCCTTAGTCTTTATATCCTTTTTGGAAGATGGCACAGTATAAATAATAAACAGTTATAATACAAAATAAATAAATAAAGTGCACATGAGACGATGGTATGGCCATTCTAAGGGACAGAACACAGATGAACAGATCTAGGAAAGCGCTTGATCAGAGATCAGAGGGAACTTTATCAAAAAGAGAAAAACTGCATTGCACCAACTGCATGGCACATTAAGCCTGAAGCTCTCAGCTACAAAGATGTTAAAAAAGAGTAAGCAAAAGATATGCAGCACTCAAAGGATGAATTACACCCAGTGTTACCATGGTCTTGCTTTTCCTCTTTCCTTGTGCCAAGAGGACAAGCACTGAAGAGAGACAGGCCCAGCCTGCACCCTTGTTCATATCCCTCACACGTGGGCTTTTTTTCCTATGCCATCAATTAGCAGTCAGAGAATAATTGTTCCTTCAGGAAAATTATCAATATTAGTGCTAATATTCAGGAGGTTATCGATATTGTTGCTAATTTTTATTTAGCCTATACAGAGCATTTTCGCATACACTACCTGAATCTCCCATTAAGCATGATGCTGATAATAGTTTAAGTGACAGTAACAGAAGTAGAAAGATACTGGGACTTAAAAGCAGAATATCATGGTTTAAATTCTGGCTTTGCCATTTAGGTGGTTGTTAACCTTGGGAATATTCCTTAACTCCGCTGTGCTCCAGTTTCTGTGAAAGAGGAATAATTATCTGCCTCAAGGGCTGTTGTAAGTATTAACAGAGGTAACGGATAAGAGAATATCTACACATTTCCTTTTCATAATAGGTGTTTGAAATGTTTATTCTTTATACATACATCTCTAGATGTATACATACATATATAATGAAGACAAATTGTTGAGTGTAAAAAATAGTGAGTAATAACTGAAATCACCTAAGCTCAATGATTTCACCTAAACCTAAAGTGATGGCTGACAAATAGAAGTAGTATTTTCTCCTCCAGGGGTATACTGATATTAGTTTATTTGAATATATAAAATAACATATGGAACAGGGGTTAAAGAAAAATATTTATACAAGACAAAAAAAGTGAAAGCAAACCAATAAGTTAGTGTGAAGGGGATGGAAGTGTAGACCTGAAATCCCAGAAAATAAGGAAAGAAATAAATAAAGAAAATCTTAATCCTGGGAAAGTTCATGAAGAAACAGTATTAATGGCAAAAGAAAGAAAGAAAGGAAAGAAATGCATACTGCAGAAAGAGAGACCACAAAGCAGCCTGGCACAATGAAAGGAGAAAGCATGTCTAAGAGAAATGGAATTAAGCCAGTGAAAACAGAACTCATGAAAGAAAAACTACTGGAACAGAATAAATGGGTAAGAATAGGAAGACCAGCAAAGCCTGTTCAAAACCAGGATTAGAAGTAACACTATTATCACTAACACAAGAAAATTCTCTAAAAGTAGAAAATCAAAGAGTTAAAAAAAAATCTTAGGCTTTAAAAGGTTGTGATTTTTCAGAAATGATCTTGAGTCCCACTCAACAGTATCATACCTGGAAGAAAAGTTGAGGTTCATCCACAAACACTGTTCCTACTTGATGTTTGATTCTCCTGAGGTCAGAGTCTCATCAACTGTTCAATTTTAGTTTGATAATTTGGATGTTATTAGAGTGCTGTTAATTCATTTAGACCAAGCTTGCATGTTCTTACTTAACATATCTGCCAATGATTTCAGGAGTCCTTGACTGCCAAGAAGAGATGCCAGCACATTTTTCCCTGGCTTGGCTTTTCCTGAATTTATCCCCTTTCATAGACATAAAGCTGGGATGGAGCCAAGCATGTCAGATATTTGCATCCCTTTGCTCTCTCCATGCAATATTTAATCACTGGACATAGTTCAATCACTAGATGAACTTACTGTGACCAAGATGCAGAGATGGATGGCTGCTCCAAAGGGCAGTGTTTTGAAACCGTTTGTTATGTGATGTCAGAAAGCACTTGGACTAATGACAGATTCTTAGGAGGACATTCGCTCTGGACTCTTTCATAGCTCTTCCCCTAATTCGTACTTATCTTTCAAGTCTAAATTTAAATATCACTTCATCTGAGAAGGCTTTTCTGAACCTCCTAGGCCAGGAGAGGCCCACCTGTTTTATGCTTCCTTAGCACCCTGTATTCTTATATAAATCACGTCATTCTTGTAATTATCTATTCAACGTAGATCTTCCCAGCCCAATTATAGGATATATAATTACAGAGACTGTGACTTGTTCAATGCTGAAATCTCAGTACCTAGCACATCTACCTGATAGATGGTCATCCCTTAATAAATATTTGTTTAATGAATTAATGAGTAAATGAGTGAGTATACAAATGTATAGCACCTAAAGAAAGATTTGATAATGAATGGAATCTGAAGAGAAATTTTACAGTGGTGATAATCCCAAGGGAAGTCTCACAGGTCCTTTAATCACTCCCTAAGAATGCTGTGAGGCTGATGAGGTTGACAAGAGCAATTCACTCTTGCACCCCATTTTTATGTGGATCACAGACTTTCTACCTTTGTGACAAGGAAAGTGTTCATTTCGCAGAATTCATGTTAGTTTATTAGGATATTTTATGACTGAAAAGCTACATATAAGCATTTTTATTGGACTTCATATCAGCTCCTCAGGAATGGGTTTCTCAGTTTCTAAATTTAGTTAAATGTCAGGTCTGGTATGTTTCCCTCCAATTAGTATAGTCAAGAGGAGAGGCTGAATTTTCAGAAAATATGATGGATCCTGAGGACCTTTCAGGTTGACAGAAAGGGTCGAGTTGTAAGAGCCTTAGATAAAGCCAGAGTTTATTCAATGGAACTCCTTTCAACTCAAATGGAGAAGAAAATTGAAGAGATTGACAAGAGCCATTGTTATCATCCAAACCAGCCAGCCAATTTTATTGCCTACAAATCTTGGCAGTTGCCAGAATATGCATTCAAGAATAAAGATCTGAATATCTGTTGGAAATCATTTAATGGCTCCCTCACTCTTGCTGAACGACGTCCTTAGCACATATACAAGATCTTCCCCATATACCTGCAGTCTACCTCCCCATTCTCATGATCAGCCAATTGCACCCTGTACTCTGGTCCTGCTAGATCAATACCATATGCACTTCTTTATTTTGGGTCTTTGCAAGAGCTCTTCATTCTTCCTAGAAGTTTCTTATGCAGCCACCTGTGTTTTCCAGAGAAACTCGTACTCATCCTTTAAGACTCGGAAAGAATACTTAGGTGCTGAGGAAATGACCATTATAGGAATATTGGAGAAGGACAATTTAAAATTGGTTTATAAACATTTTAGTTTCCAGATGCTAAAACAAATACTGTACAGTAGGATGGCTTAAACAATGGGAATTTATTGATCCAGGGTTTTGAAACTAGGAGTAGTTCAAAATCAAGGCATCAGCAAGGCAAAGCTTTCTTCCTGAAGACTGTGGTGTTCTGGGCTGGCTTCTGGGATCCTTGAAGTTCCTTGGCTTTTCTGTCACATGGCAATGCCTGAGACAGTGTCCTCTTTCTCTTCTACTTCTGTTGACTTCCAGCTTCTGGGTGTTGCCTGTGGCTACTCTCTCCCTCTGACTTTCACTCTCCTTACAGAGGACTCCAGTAATTAGAAAGCGCTCATCCTGATTGAGTTGGGCCACCACCTTGGTGAAAGTAACGTCTTTAAGTGATTCTATTTACAGTGGGTCCACAGACACATAACCAGGGCTTGGGACCTGATCATGCCTTTGTGGGGAACACGATTCAATCCCCAGCAGTCCTCCCCTTGGGCCAGCAAAAGACATGTTCTTCCCACATGCCAGATACGTTCATTCCATCTCAACATCCCCAAAGCCTTAAACCATTAACAATGCTATGTACAAAGTCTCTTCAAAATCGGTTATGGGTGTGGTCTGTCCCGGGGCACAATTCCTCTGTCTGACGCACCTGTGAAACCTAGAATACAAGTTATCTGCTTACAATATACAAAGGTAGTACAAGAATGATAAAATATGTGGCACATTATCAGAGAGACCAGAAGGCACTTCAGAGGGATAATCAAGTCAGTAAGGAGATAAGAACCAACAAGTATCATGAAGAAAGAGGGGAAAGAGGTCACAGTAAATGCCCAACTAGAGAGATATTCTGGCTTAGTGACCAGACTTCTCAACGAAAAGAAATAGAAAAAGACTTAACCCACCAGTGAGGGACAGATACCTAATATAGGTCTTTCTCGGTACTCTGAAAGTAATGTCTTGAGGAACTTGTCTTTTCTGTGAAAAAATTTTGCCTCTTAATTCCTTAAAAGTCAACTGCAACTTTCTAGGATGGAGATAATTACTACTAATAGTGAATCATCAAGCACATAAGAATTTCTGGATTTAAATGTAAGGCCTCTAGATTACTCCATGGAAATACAAGGCAGCACCTGAAAACAGTTGTGATGTCTGTGTACTCTCCTCACCGCTCTCTTGCCAACTGCACAAAAACATTGAAGGCCAATCCTGTGGGTTGAAAGTCTTTGGCGAAAGCTAGACTGAGAGAGGTTCCCATCTCCAAGGCTAAAATGAATTGTTTTCACATGAAATTCCATTGAGGGAATAATTAAAGCAATTTCTAGGAGGAAGACTTTTTCCAAAATAAGGTACTATTTCTTCTTTGGGGGATTTTCTACTCTTAAAATCACAGGCATATACAAAAAGTCCTATGTATCGTTACTTGTTGGTGCCTTGAATAAAATGAACAAAGGCAGAGATAATTTTTACAAGGCAAAATTTCCATTCCATTTCTTTCCAGACAGGCTTTGACTAAAAACATGAATCATGAAGACACCAACTTCAGTTTTCTAAACTTTGGAATTTAAAATAAACAACCCAGTCTCCTCTCTGTCTCTCTTTTTACCCTTTTACTGAGGAAAGTTAAGTAGCACATTCTTTCCCACTAAACCAGAAGCAACATAACAAGAAATTCTACTGACAGTTTTTAAATAAATTACTGAATACAGAAATAAAAATAACAGTCCCTCGGCTCAGCCAACCAATCGAATGTGTTGCATGCTTAAATTGCAGGCATGGCCAAATCCCAGATTTTAAAAGAAATAATATTTAGATGTTATTAGAATTTCCATTTCATAAAGTAAATCCATTGAATGGTCTATTTTCTTCAGGAACTGAACATTTTCTACATACTCATTACTACATATGTGTCTGGGGCTAGGCTCTCATCACTTCTTGCCTAAATTATTGCCTTTTCATTCCACTCTTCACTCTTACCTCTAACCTTTCTTCACTTCCACTCTTAATCTGATTAATCAGTGCTGAGCAATGGCTATCTACTTTCAATTGCATCATGCCTGGATGTAAAGCTTCTTCATACTCTGGGCCTCCCCAAGCTATTGAACACCTTCCACTTCTCTCCAGGCTCACACCTTCCTGCCCCCATCTCACTGTTCTTCCAAACCTCCACTCCCGTCACTCTTGCTCATGCCATTCCCCGAACCACCGATGCCATAAGGCTCAGCTCCTGCCCCGCCCCTGTCCAGAAGCCTTCCCCAGGGAAAGAGCTGATGCTTCCCACTTGCCAGATACGTTCATTCCATTTCAACATCCCCAAAGCCTTAAACCATTTGAGTAACAATTGCTCCTTTTCCTTACTTCTTTGCAATTGTTATGCATCCTTTTCTCTTCTATTTTACTCAATGACAGTACTTTCATTTTTCTTCTAGTCATTTTATGCTTACGTTTGTCACCCTAGCTAAGTTTGAAAAGCCCTGTTGACTTAAACATTTCTTTTGTCATCCCTGATACTAGACAAATGGTAAGTGTTTTATAAATGTAAACTGATGATTGACTTGGGTTCAGCTTATGTCCCCAACACCCTTATATTTCATTATTCTCAGGCTTCACTGAACTTCCAGCAGGTAGTGACATAGACTAATCTAATTTTTCTCATCTCCTTTTTCGTATCATTCTCTAAAGCAAGTTTTAGTAATACAGATCAGTAAAAAAAAGAGCACAGCAATTCCCAACAGCAATATGGAGGAGGAGATGAAGCCTCTATATTCAATATCCCAGAGGATAATTCAGAAAGGTTGATATGTAACAACAAAATCTTCATCATTAGAACATTTTCTCTTTGGAGTAGAGATTTCAACCTCCAACCTGTATACAGTGGTTTGTGTGCTCACATAATCTTGCTCCACCCTCTCTCCCCGCCCTGCTCCTTCCTCTTGCTTGGCATCCTGTGTCCCCCCATCAAGGCTGACTGGTTTGTACACTTCTTTGCTACTTTTCAGGAGCTCTACATCTAGCATCCTCTGACCTCTCAGGGCTTTTGGGGAATCACGCAAGTGCTCACAAAGTGCACGCACAGAGGCCTTGGAGGGACTGTTTTCACTGTGGGATTAGCAGAAAGTCAAGCATGGTGCCAAATGACAACTAGTTAAGCCTTCCCACTCAGCCAACTTTGACACTTTTGATAAAGGAGAATATTTTGGATCTAGATTTTCCAATTCATTTCTGGCTAACTTGGATTCTGTCAGATAATTGTGTAAATATCAATTTGACCTTGGTTGGGTGGCACAGTGTTGTATACAGAAAGATTTGAGTCTGGTACCAATTCTCATCTCCCTTCCCCAAATCCCATCATTTCATTTATCCATTTGTCGTCTATATTATTTTATCCATGTGCCAAGGTCATCTTGATATCATCATTTTCCTCCATTCTCACTAGATTGTTAATTCTCCTAGAGAACTAAAGGAAGAGATTGCATCTTTCTCTGAGAAAAATGCTCTCTCACCTGGCCCTCCAAAAAAAACCCCATAGTAGTGGTCTGTCTTAGTTTCTTAGGGCTGTCATAACAAAGTACCACAAACTGTGTGGCTTAAAACAACAAAATTTGTTATCTCACTGTTCTAGTGGCCAAAAGTCTGAGTTCAGGTGCCAGCAGAGCCTTGCCCCCTCTGAAGTCTGTGGAGTTCTGGTGGTTCTTTGGCTTGTGGCATAACTCAATCTGTCTCCATCACAGGGCTGTCTTCTTTTTCTGTCTGACTGTGTTTGAATTTCCTCTCCTTAAGAGGATAACAGTCATTTGGAATAAGGCCTACCCTAAAGCAGTTTGGCCTCCTTTTAACTAGTCACACCTTCAAAGATCCTATTTCCAAATAAGGGCACATTCACAAGGGTAGGAGTTAGGACCTGAAAATATCTTTACGGAGGGACATGATTCAATCCACACCATCTGTACAAACTCTGACCATCCCTACCCCATTCAAACCTGCTTTATCACCTGCTTCCATCTTCCAAACAGCTCCTGAATCCAAAACTTTTCCAGGAAACTTTAGGCCAAATAAAAGATAAGTGATCACTCTCATGCAATCCCGTTCTGAATCAAAATGGGTTAGCCTTCCTTTATATGCATTCTATAAAATGTTCTTTTGCTTAAATATAATTTAAGTATAGCATTTCTTTCTTTTGCTTAGTGATCTGTTCATGGGATTTACAATGATCTCCTCTGTTTCAACATCGTCTCCCTGTTTTAGGTTATCAATATTCTCAATAGCGGGAAGAAATACTTTAAGGTATCTTTGAAAACTGCTAAGTGCCAGGCACTGCGTTAGGTGCTTTTTCATGATTCATTGCATTTCACTTTCTTAAAAGGGGTCAATGTCCATTCCTCTCTCTCTCTCTCTGTTTTTTATATGAGTAGTTGTAGGCTTACAGAAAAATCATGCAGAAAGTACAGTGTTCCCATGTACCCCCCATCACACCCACAACATGCCCTATTATTAACGTTTTACATTACTGTGTTATAATGAAAAAATATTATTATGATTATGCAGTTAACTTTAGCCCACTGTTTGCATTAGGGTTCACTCTCTGTGTTGTTTACTTCAATGGGAATTTTTGTGCGTAGTAACTTAAATACAACCTACAATTTCCCTTTTTATCCCTTTCCAAATGTACAACTCAGTGGCCTTAATTACATTTGTAAAGTTTTGCCTCCATCACTGTCACCCATTGCCAAAACTTTTCCATCACCCCAAACAGAAACTCCATACCAATTAAACCTTACCTCCTCTTTCCTCTCCCCCATTCAGTCCCCGATAACCTATATTCTAGTTTCTAACTTTATGAATTTTCATATTTGGCTTATTTCATATAAGTGAGATCATACAGTATTTGTCCTTTGTGTCTGGCTTATTTCACTCAGCCTCATGTCTTCAAGGTTCATCCATGTGGTGGCATGTATCAGAACTTCATTCCTTTTTATAGCCAAATAATATTCCATTATATGTGTATATGACATTTTGTTCATGCATTCATTTGCTAATGGTCAATTGGGTTGCTTCCACCTTTTGGCAAATGCGAATAATGCTGCCACAAACATCAGTGTGCAAGTATCTGTTCAAGTCCCTGTTTTCAATTCTTTTGGGTATATACCAGGAAGCAGTGGATTGCCAGATCGTATGGTAATTTTATATTTAACTTTCTGAGGAATTGCCAAACTGTTTTCTGTCATGGATGTACCATTTTACATTCCTATCAACAATGTATGAGTGTCCCTTTTCCCCCACATCCTCTCCATTCCATGTTTTTAAACAGTAGCCATTCTAGCGAATGTGAGATGGTATCTTCTTATGGTTTTGATTTGCATTTCCCTGACGGCTAATATCTTTTCATGTATTTATTAGCCATTTGTTATTTTCTTTGAAGTAATGTCTGTTCAAGTCTTTTGACCATTTTTAAAATTAGGTTGTTTGTCTTTTTGTTGTTGAGTTATAGAAGTTCTTTAAATATTCTTGATATTAAACCCTTATCAGATATATGGTTTCCAAATATTTTCTCCCTTCTGTAGATTGCCTTCTTTTTTGACCATAGCCTCAAGATTTTATTGTCATAATAAAACAAAAGACAATGCTTAGAACTGGATCACTGGGCCTTTCTCTTCTTGTCTCCTCCCAGTTCAAAATGTTTGGATCTCTTAGATCTGCCGTTGGGCTCACCGCATTCAAGCCTCAGCACAATCTTCTTTGTAGTTTTAGCCTTCTTCCAGAAAATCAGCTTAGTCTGCCCACCGTAGCCACTCTGCCTCCTGTCGTAAGGCCTCTCTCTCCGGGCAATGAGAATCTTTGCCCTTCTTGTACTGTGTCATTTGTGGGGCTGGTGTTTGCTGCATGCACTTCTTACAGAAGGTCCTGTGGGTTTTAGGAACGTCACCATGTCTGCTGGAGTGCTGTCAGCACGAAAACAAAAAACTAGATTGCCTTTTTACATTCTTGATAAAGTCCTTTGATGTACACATGACTTTAATTTCAATGAACTCCCATTTATCAATTTTTTCTTTTATTGGTCATGATTTTGGTATAAAGTCTAAGAAACCAGTGTCTAACTCGAGGTCTTGAATATGCTTCCCTATGTTTTCTTCTGGGACTTTTATAGTTTTAGTTCTTACATTTAGGTCTCTGATCCCTTTTGAGTTAATTTTTGTATTGTTGTGAGGTGGTGGGGAGTCCACCTGCATTCTTTTGCAAATGGATATCCAGTTTTCCAGCAGCACTTGTTGACGAGACTTTCCTTTCCCCACTGAGTGAATATTTTTCTTTATGTTGAACAATGTCTAGTAAATCACCCTGGGCAGATGTGTACTCAGTCATCCTTTGGAGGAGAAGGAAGATGATGTGGACATGCTGATTACATACTTTATTAAAGCAATAGTATCAACCATAGCAGCTCAAAATGAGCAACAAATGAAATAGCCTCTCTAGAAATCACAAGCCCGTTTATGTGTCCAGGGCTGTGAATATCCTCTGGACACATTGTTCTTTTGTGACAGGACATATGGGTGACAGAAGCCCCGAGCCCTCATGTTGTTCTGTATCTCACCACCTTCAGCAAAAGTCAAGAGAGGATGAACAGGGCAATAGGCCTCAGTGGCACAGATGTGGGTAACTTCAGAACCCTTCTGCCTTCAGGCTTCAAGATAAACAGAGAAACAGTTTTCCCAAAGGCCTTTCTAAATAAAGTTATTTACATCTTTCTTCACCTTTCAACATGTCTTTCTTTCCTCCTTGACCCCCCCTTCTCCCCTACAACTTTGCCCCGCTCTCTAAAGTTGGCTGTTAAAGATTGAGTCTTGGTTTGGGGCTGGAATCACATCAATCCCAAACACAGCAGGCAGGCTCCAAGCCTGTCTATTTCCAAGGGGAGGCTGTCAGAAGCAAGGCTGCCTCTGTGTAGGAGACTAGCACACCAAGGGAAGCCACATATTTCAGACCCAGAGGGAGAAGACTGCTGGCTCCACGGTGATGGATGATAAGATCCCTCAGTCTGCTAAACAACACTGAGCGATGTGTATCTTGCACCCTGCTGCTTGGAGATGGTACTTTGCACTGTTGGCTGGACTTTGGTTCTCCCCTTTTGTAGACACCAAGTCAGTGATTAATGGTGGGATTGAGGGATTTGAAAGTTATGCAAGTTCTCTTTGGTCTCCAGGGAGACTGGTGCCAGTTCAATTAAATCCACAATGTGACACTGACCCTCTGTTAGGAACTTGTAACAGAGCACCGTATTTAGGAGGAGGGAAGGCACATTACGTCATCTCTAACTTTCAGGATTGCTGTGCAGACTAGAGACACATTAAATTTCATGATATGTGGTTGGCACTCAGTAAAAGGGGGGTTTGAGAATCTGAATGGCATATTTGCCAATTAGGCTTATTCATTAGCTAGATATGGGTAGAAATATTGCCATGTAATAATGGCCCCTATAAAATGTACAGATGGAAGAAGGGATAAAAGTGAACTAATTCTCCCTTCCAAAGCATGTGATCATATATAACTTTTTAAAAACTTATTCCAGATAACTAATGAGTAATTAGATAACTAATGAGTAGATATCATAGGCAAGTGGGGGAAGAGGGCACGACAGAATTACTTACAGCTAACTGGAGTAGTTGGAATCTCTGACTTTGAGGTTGCATAGAAACGGCTTCAGGTCCTGGCTTTGCCACTTACTAGCAATGGGATCTTGTCCAAGTTACTTCACCTTTTGGAGGCTCGGTTTCCTTAACTGTGAAAGGGGAAACAGCAGTACCTCAGAGTACTGTGGTTAGAATAGATGAGACAAATCTTCCAGCTTGCACACTGCCTGCCACACTGGGGTTACTTTGGCAGTAACCCAGCCAAGGGTAAATAAAGAGATAAAGAGACCTGTGTTCAAGAGCTCACTCTGCCACCAGTTTATTGGGTGGTCGCGGGTAATTCACATTCCCTCTTTAGGTGTCAGTTTTTCCTTCTGTAAAATAGGGGAATTAGAACATATGGTGGCATCCTTTTCAACTCCAACATTCTGGGATTCTTCAAGTTCATGTTACTTTCCCTGGAATTCTCCCCTTCAACCAGGTATAGATGAAGTAACTGGAGAAATTGTGGGAAAAGTTTAGAAAACGCAAGATTCACTCATTCCCTGTGACTCTGTGGAATTGACCCTGTTTTCCTGAAGGCGAAGAAAAGATTACAACCTTTCCTAATCTCTACACATTCTGCTGGGTGACCAGGCAAGTATTATTATTATCCTTTGCTGCTTCTTGCATGTTATTAAATAGATGCCAAATACAAGCTGGCATTTCAGAAAAAGACTTTCAGAAATGCAGACTGCTTTGGGATGTAAGATTTTTATGCAAATACAAAACGTCAATGCATTTCAAACTTAAAACACTTCAGTCTCCAGGAGAGGAAGGAGCTTATTTTCAGATGTTCAATTCAGTGCTCATTTAGTATTTAATAGCTGTGTGGCTGCTTAATTAACCCCTCCCTTTCCGTGGAACAGTTGGAAGCTAGTAACCAACTATGAAACGGTCTTCTAGAGGTCTTGCAGTTGGGTTTGATGAGCATAGCGTTAGCTTTTCTATCACTTAGTTTTGAGGAGCACCTCCCATTTAATGATCCCAAGGTGAAACTAATTAGGGGTGTGGAGGATAAGGCCCCAAGCTCTGTGGTTCTACTGATCCACAGCAGCTACAGGAAGCCTTTTCCTCTTCTTCCCCATTGACTCTATGGAAGGGAATTTTATTTATGTTGCCAAATTATCCCCTAAAAAGGGTGCAGCAATTTTTCTCCCTAAAGGTAGGTGAATACTGAGTCCACAAACCTAAAAAAAACCTAATTTTTTTTCTTTAAGGTGGATAGGAAGAATGGAACAAAGATTAAATAGAAAACAGGAAAATTTCTTGTCCTCTATAGATACCAAAAAAAGACTGATGCTCACAAATAATAAGGACAGCTGGACCCAGTGGTGTGTGTGAGTGTGTGTGTGTGTGTAGATGTTTGCTTAAACTCTGAAATTTTGACTTGGGTATAAATTAAGTCCAAATAAAAATGTTCCTGGGATGGACTGGTACTTGAGAACTGGTGTTCTCATTTATTAATAAATTCAACTGCTTTTGAAGTATACATATATTCACTAGAGAAAGAGTGGATAAAATAGAAAAGAAAAAAGAAAAATAAAACAACTAATCCCAACATCCTGAAATAACATTTTTGGTGATAGACTCTGATATCATATATATATGATATATATATATATATATGTTTTCATATTATAGGTAGACTATAATGTACATATTTAATATATATAGTTAAGTTTACATTAATTTTCATATTATAGGTAGACTATAATGTACATATATATATATGTTTTCATATTATAGGTAGACTATAATGTACATATTTAATATATATAGTTAAGTTTACATTATTCTTTGTTGTATTTTGTATTCTGCTCTAAACAATTTAAAAATAAATCATGGACATTTATGAGTTTACATTATTCTTTGTTGTATTTTGTATTCTGCTCTAAACAATTTAAAAATAAATTATGGACATTTATGAGGCCACTGAATATTCTACCAGTACAGGGACTGGCAAACTTTTCTATAAAAGCACATATGGTAATGTTTTTGGCTTTTTGGATCACAAGCTATCTGTAACAACTACTCAACTCTGCCACTGTAGGGAGAAAGCAACCATAGATTATACATAAATGAACCAGCTTGACTGAGTTCCAATAAACTTCATATACAAAAAGAAATGGTGGGCCAGATTTGACACACTGCTACTAGAATATCATTTTCAACGACAGCATAATATTTCATTTTGTGGATGTGCTCAAATAAAAAGAAAAAAACAATCTATTGTTGAATACTAGACTTTTTCAGCATACTAGCAATGTTAATTTTGTAAATAAATCTTTTTGCGTGTTGTGATGGTTAATTTCATGTGTCAACTTGATTAGGTAATGGTGTCCAGTAGTTTGGTCAGCAAGTACTGGCTTGATTGTTACTGTCAGAGTATTTCTTAGATGGATTAGCATCTATAGTCAGTTGATTGCATCTACGGCTGATTGCATCTACAATCAACAAAGTGTTATATAATCAGTTGGAGGTCTAAAAGCAGAAGTGAGGTTTTCAGAAGTCATAAAGATTTCTGCCTCTTCTTCAGTCAGGCAGCTTCTCCTGGGGAATACAACTTCAACTTCATAACGGTTTCCAGCTTGTGGCCTGCTGTACAGAATTCGGATGTGCCAGATTTCAAAATCACCTTTGTCAAAGTTTCTAGTTTGTGGCCTTCCCCAAGGAATTCAGACTTGCTAATCCCCATGGTCATGTGAGCCAATTCCTATAATAAATCTCTAAATTGTGTGTGTGTGTGTATATATATATATATATATAATGTTCATTTATTTATATCCTGTCAGTTTTGTTTCTCTAGAGAACCCTGGCTAATACATGTGTCTATAAGGCTCTTTCCTTAGAAAGGAAAGTGAGCTTTTTGGGGTGAGGGCTGTGCAAAATACTTTTGATACCCTCTGAAAGACCACCCTTAAGAAAGGTTATGGGAAAGGCTATGGCAATTTCCTATCAGAAGAGAGAACAACTGGGTATATGCTTAGGAGTGATAGAACGTGAGCCATTTGAGAAAAGGGAAGAGGTTCACTATGATTAAATCATAGAGTTCTAGGAGGGAAATGGCAATAAAATTCACCAGCTGTCAATTTTGCTGTAAATATTCACCTATTGTGTTTCTTTCTCTACAGGAAGGTTGAAAACTTTATGTTGCCAAATTCATCAGTCTTTTCCTTCATCAATTCAGGTTTTGATGTTATATTCAGAAAATTTTTCAGCCATCAATATTAAAAAATATTCTTTTACATTTTCCTTAAATGGTCTTTCAATTTAGTTTTTGTATTAAAAAGTTTAATGCCACTGCAATTTTCTTTCGTAGTTGGTGTTAGAGTCAAATTATTTTTCTTTCCTTCTTTCTTTTTCTTTCTTTCTTTCTTTCTTTGTTTCTTCCTTCCTTCCTTTTCTTCCTTCCTTCCTTCCTTCCTTTCTTTCTTTCTCTTTCTTTCTTTCTTTCTTTCTTTCTTCTCTCTCTCTTCCCCCCCCACTCTCTCTCCCCCTCTTCCCTCCCTTCCTGTCTCTCTCCCTCCCTTCCTTTCTCCCTTCCTTCCATCTTCTTTCCTTCTTCCTTCCTTCCCTTCTCTTTCTTCCTCTCTCTCCCTTTCTGTTTGCCAGTAATTGTGCAACCAATTATTTAATAATCTATCATTTCTCTACTGATTTAAAATGCCAATGCTATTATTTAACACCTTATTAAATATACATGAGTTTGTTCCTGAGTGATTCCATTCATTTCCACCTGCATCCAAAAAACGCAATATTGGATTCTGTTTTTATAAATATGACTTTATTATGTCTTTTAATACATGTCAATCTTCCTTTTCTTAAGTAATCTTCATTATCATAAGTAATTTATTCTTTCAGAGTTTGAGAAAATTAAGTTTTAAAAAGCCGTGGGGAATTTTATAGTAACTCTATTAATTTATATTTGATTAGGGAAGCACCAACATAGTTCCAATATTAATTCATCATGTCTAGTACATAGTATGTCTCTTCATGTATTAAGATCATCTTTTAGTACCTTGATAATGCTTTATAATAATTTTTTCTAAAAGTTGTTTATGCTTTTTAAGTTTATTCACAAAAATTTTGTATGTTTTACTATTATTGTGAATCACTTCACCTTCCCTTTTAGATTCTTTTTTTTTTTTCAGTGTAGCAGGTATAAAGAAAGAAAAATCACTGAGCTTTTTGCATATTTTCATAATTAACCAACTTAATGAACTCTCTATCCCTTATTTTAATACTTTTTTCTGCTGATTTTCTTGGACACCCTGCTACATTTTGCCTCTTTTTGTATATAAATATTTATCCTCTTCTCTCATCTTACTGTACTGTAGTGCTCTTTCAGAAGACGTTAAAATGGTGATAGCAAGACTTCTTACATCTTTCCTTATATACTTAGATTCCCTCTGTTGACTTTGACATTCACTATGCGGTTGGCTACTATTTGACATAGATATACTCTGTCATGTTAAGGACATATACTGTTAAAAGTTTATGAAGATATTTTTAAAATTATACACGGATGTTGAATTTTATCAAAAGTCTTTTTGCTGTCTTTCAAGGTGAGCATTTGGTTTGTCTGGTTTGATTTATTGATGAGGCAAAAATAATAGATTTCCTAATATTAGGACATGACTAAATTTTTAGATTAAATTACACTTGCATTGTTCATTTATTACAATAGTTAATTCAGATCTTTGTGTCTATGTTCCAATAATATATAGTTCTTAAAAATTGGAGGCTATGTTACAATGCCCTTTGCTTATGCTAATGTCAAGTGAAAGGCAAGTTGCAGGATGATATGTATAGAATGATCCTTTTAAGAAACCCTACACATGCATTTAACTGCTGAAATATAGAAAAAAAAAGGGTGGAAGGGTGCACATCAAACTACTAATTTTGCTTCCTTGTGGGTGGAGAGAATAAAGAAGAAAGTAGAAGGAGGAATCCATTAGATGAACTTCCTCCAGATTGTTTGAGTTGAATAAGTATGTGACATTGTGTATTGTTTCTGTAATAAGAGCGCAAAATACATTTCTTTAAGAAGGATAAAATTAAATAAAATACTCATGACAATTTCAAGTTTCCCTAGAAAAATTCCCCAAATCAGTTACATTCTGGTATTATTTTGCCAAAAATAGTTTGAAAAAAATTTATTTTCCTTTAACCCAACCCTCTGAGATATGTGGTATTTTCTTTATTTCATAAGTGAAAAAAATGAATTATACCCAGTATTTTCACTAATAGGTTCTGTTGCTGGCATTTGCATCCAGGATTTTCCAGATTTCCAAATCCACTTTCTGCCATTCCACACCACCTAGACATTCCTGTTGGGCCCTTTCTGCCATGTGTAAACCAGATTTTTATTTTAACTTTCTATGCCTATTTTGGACTTTCCTGTTCTATGTATCTTTGACACACTGGCCTATTCATTTTCCACCAATCAGTTCAAATACTATTTTATGAGGAGGGAACAGATCGCCATTTTTTGCCTTCAGAATCGATACAGAAGAGAAGGATATTATGTCCACAAAGTAATACTAAATTATACAGGTTTTTTATACTTCTTTTCCTGTTCTCCAAGACAGGAAAGTAACTCTAAAGTTCGAGGGATTCCATTCTTTCCCTCCCGCCCCCTGCTCACTGTGTCTCCCATCCCACACCATCCAAGCCTTTCAGTGTGACCCTCATTAATTGTTCTGACCTCACAAATATCCCTCATTTGTTCCCCAGAGTATTGCCTTAGATCTGTAGATCACTTTGATTGCTTCCACATCTGGGATTCGTCACACGCTTGTGTTAACCATGACCATGTGCACATTTACCCAGCAGGATTTAGGAGACACTCAGTCAGGAAAATCATCCCTACTAAGAACAACATATGGAGAGAATTAAGAGAAGATATTTTCCATTGAGAATCCTTTGGAAATATATTTATGATGTAGAGACAGACAGACGGAAACGCACAGGCAGAAGACGGATACTCTTTCTCTCCTGAGGGCTAAAGAACAGTGCCACTTCTTCAGAAGATTCCTGCATTAATTATGCATGATAAATGCAAATGCATGGCAAGTTCATGAATAAACACAGGGATTTTTCTCACAAAGTCTTGTTTAGAACCAGGCGTCGTCTCCAATAGAAAATTCTCCAAGGATTTTTCTGATAGCATGTGAGTGAACAAATAAAGATTTCATAAAAGAGAGAGGGGACGTGGGCCACGTTTTCCTGAGCTGGATCATTGAACATCTCCAACTATTTTTCCAAAGCTTTGGGTTTGGCAAAAGCCAAAACTGGCTTTGCCAAGCATTTTTCCCTTAATTTTTAAATCCATGTGCATTAAGGGAAATTTAATCCGTATGTTTCTGATTCATTTACACTTAACTCATCAAAATAAATATTGTTTTGTAAGAGTCATTTGGCCTTCAACAAGACTAAGGAGCCCTCTTTGCACCACACAAATGCACACTCCCACACACATGTGAGATCCCATAAATACCCACCACATCCTTGGTTTCCTTAGAATCTAGAGCTATTGTCTGTCCCCACACTCATATCCAAATGACTCTACTTGGTAAATCATGGGCATTTAATGGTGTTTTAGGTCTCCATGTTCCTTCAAAGCAATATATAATAGAAATTTGTGTTAATTTTTAAAAAGTAGATTACAATCACATCAGAGGAGACCAATGAGGATGATGAAGATTTAGAGAAATGTGGACATGAGAAACTCCCCAGAGACTAGAGTTGAGGGAAGTCAAGTAATGCACTTGAAAGCAGAGATTTGGAGAGGTTGTGTTAAGGTTTTGTTTTTTTCCTCCCAAGATAAGTGATTTACTTGAAGCTGTGGGAATGGAAACATTTCAAAAGAGTTCCTGATATTAAGAGTTTGGAAAAATTAGAATATATTATTAAGAGAAGAAGGGAAATATGTGAGACTCCCTAACAATATGTCTCAAAGTGGTAGGACAAATTCAAGGACCTTTGAAGTCTTATAAAATCCTCATCTGACATGTATTTTTAATGAGCCTCATTCACCAAAATGGCAGGTAAGTATTTAGGATGCTAGGGAAGGAGGCAGAAGAGGGCTCAGTTGGTTTTCTAAATGAGGAGAAGGCTTCCCTTTCTTTATACAAGTAACCACTAGAGAATTGTCAAGTTTTGCAAATCTACTTTGGAAGAAACAGGCCATTTGCAAAAACATGTCTGTGACTGGTGACACTACCTTTTACAAAGATATTTGTCTCTTCTATTGTTAACATGACATCATTTGTTTTCCCTCCCTTCTTCATGGTTAATGTTTTTATCTTTTTAGGGAAATGTCAATTATTATTTTCCATAATTTTCTTATTGGTAGCAGGTAGTCTTTCTTTCTGAAGCTGCCATTTTTGTTTGAGAGTTTTTTCGGATTCTAACAGATTTTATTTTTTGAATGTTCGTAAGTTTCCCTAAGTATTTATTTTCAAAATAAATTATGTTGGTTTAATTCTATTTGTATTTCTCTTCCAAAGCTTTGAAACAGAGTACCACATAATGGGCTAATACATTTAATAGCCAATTAGATTAACTATCAAATCTGTTTCAGGAAAAAAAATACTCTAGTAATGGTTTGATTTCACCAAACTACTTTGTGTATTTTGATTTTCTAAAAAATAACAAAACAAAAATCTTATTTCCTGACGCTTAAGTCCTTCAAGTTTTTTTTCCCACTTAATTGAAAACACTATTTTCAAGGGAAATGGAATTAAAGAAAGATGATATTTTCTCATTCAGTGAATACTTGCTCATGTGAACAATGCAGATTCTCTGTCGACACCATTTAACCTATTTTTAGTGTTTGAGGCCTTTATTTTAATCATAGCGATCCAGAAATCCCACTTTTCTTAAAATGAAGACAATAAGAAATTTAAAACATTCACGCTTTGTTTCTCACTTCTTACTTTCACTCATCTCCAAACTGGGATGATTATTTTCTCTATCCCTGCACATGAGATGTCCTCGGATGGTGTAGCTTGGCCATGCTGGTTTCGCAATGCTTTCCCCTCCTTTTCTATCAGCAAATTTTTGCTTAGCTCATAAAGAGCAATTAAAAAGGTCATGCAAGTTCTTTTTTTCTCACCTGCCAGAACAATTCGCTTCTTCTCTCATTATAACAATTATAACATGAGCTGCCATTTACTGAGTGCTCAGCATGTGCCCCTACTTTCTGTTGCTGATAACATTTAAAGCTCACCCTCTAATGAGAGATTCTACTTGTTTGTTGAATAGATCAAAGATGAAACTATTTGAGTCTGTGTCTGTTTCTCCTAATAGATTGGGAACTCTCTGAGATCAGGGTTGATATCTGATTCACAATTTTATACTCTGCCCTACTACCTTGACATACCATGCTAAATACTGACCAAAGACTAATTGAGTTTGTTTGTCAGTATCAAAGTTATAGCAATAAAGCTTTGAGATATCCTTTTTAAGTGGGAAAATGCAGTCATAAGTCAAAGAGATTGATTCAATTTCATACATCTACAACATAGTAAACATTGGGCCCATTGTTTCACTGAAGAAGATCTAATTTATTCACATTTTGCCTAGCTCAATCACTTATTAAGCAAACATTAGTTGAGCACCTATTAAGTGCCAGGTACTGTTCTAGGTGCTAAAGATACAGTAAGAAACACAGCAGAAAAATTCTTTGACCTCATAGATCTTACATTCTATTGAGAGAGTAGACAACAAACTATTAAACAATAAATAAATCCTATATCAGATTATTGATCCTATAGAGTAAATAAGACAGAGTAAGAAGGAAAAGTCATGCAAGGGATGGGGGACTGGAGCTGGCTACAGAGTGGTCAAAGAAGACCTTACAGTAAGTGGGGAACAGTTGTGGGAGCTGAGATCGGAGAGGACAGAACCAAATCAGGTAGGGAATCTTGGGTGATGGGATTCCCAACAGGGGAAATTTGGCATAATCTGACCTACATTTTAAAAGGAATATCCTGCATGCTGGGTAGACTAAAGGGGGAAAAGGAATAAGTAGGGAGACCACGTAGGAGGTTGATGCAATAATCATGGTGACAGGAGCTGAGGACTTGCCCAGGGGTGGTTGTATTGAAGATGGAGAGAAATGATCAGATTCTGGTCATATTTTGCAGTTGAATCAATAGGATTTAGGACATTTTGGAGACTGTAAGAGTAAGAGAGGAACCAAATATGCATCTAAACTTTTGGGCTTGGGAAACTCGAATGCTGGTGTGGCAATTTACTGAGATGGAACAGACTGGAGAAGAAGCAGGCTGAGGGTGGAGTGGGATGGTGACTGTCAAACTCAAGCTCATGGATGCAAGACAATACAAGGCAAGGCCAAGGCCTGATGGAGTCAACTGGTAGAGATGCAGGGAGCCGCTTTGACACGCAGGCACTTTATTAGTTACATAGACAGGGAAAAGAAGAATAAGTCCCAAGGTGCCATCTCCCCAAAAACTTTGTCCCACACACCAAAAAAGGATGACACCCAAACAAAAGGGGCTGGATGACTGCAATGTGAGTTGTGGGGCACCTTGTTGCCGAGGAGCCAATTCTAGATTGCAGCAAAGTGGTTTTATGGTGCACAGCTCTTTTCTGAGGGGGTGGGACGCAGAAAGCTTCATACCTTATCAGAACCCACAAAGAGATGACAGCCTACCAGGGGAGATTCACAGGTGATCTAAGAAGACTCAGATTAGCTGTGGTTCAAGTCTTTGCCTATGTGGCCTATTTGAGCATGTCCAAGGTCACTGGTGCACCATGATGGAGCCATTCCCCCACAGGAATTAACAGTTTGGACTCTGGACATATCCATGTGATTGTTGAGACGGGGGTGTGGAAGGGAGTTTAGGCCAGGAGATATAAATTTGAGTCCTGTTGGCCTATACATTTTAAATTAAAACCTGGAAAGCTAATGAGAGCCCTAGGAATGAAGAGTAAATGATAGGCTAAGCTAGGCTAGGCTAGGCTAGGATAGGGTTGCAAAGAAGAGAAGAAGTGAACTCTAAGCAAAGTATAAGCTTACTCACTGATATGCATGTGTTCAATCATATATTCATTTTCCTTACCAAAACATATAAAACACTTAGAAATAAGACTCAAAACGCCTTTAATCTGCACATTTTATACATAAGACAGAAAAAATAGGAAAATAAAAAGAACTTAGAATTTGCTCTATAAAAGGAAAAATGAAGAAAGAAACATGAGTGGACAGACAAGTGGTAAGCTACTTTGAAGAAAAGAGGGAAAAGCTAGGGAAGGGTCGGAGGAATAGCAAAAAAAAAAAAAAAAATGTCTGCAAAGAGCCAATCAATATCATTCATACTTGAAAGAGAAACTATTGATTACACCACAGAGGAATTTTTTACTTTATCTTACTGTCTTTAGAGTATCTTTTTCAATATTTAAGCAAGGCACAGGCCAAGAGCAGAGGTTCAAATTAAAAGAATAAAGGCATAACCCTAGTACTTTGATAAAATGAAAACTATTTTTTTTTTTCCGAGGAAGACAAATACATCTGAATAAATGTATTCTATGTTTCTACAACTCCCCCAATTAGAAAAGTATGTCATTAGAGTGAAAACCACCCACAGTCCCTGGAGTATTAATCCTTTTTGCCTCCTGATAATTGGAAGCGAAATGGTAATTTGAATTGAAAGCACCCCTTCTCAGTCATAGCTCTTTTGAATAAGTACATGGGCACAGAAATAATGCTCAGGGAGATGGTACAAGAAAATAGTTTATGAGCTTTATGGACACCTTTTGGCGTTCTAACTCTAAGCCTGCTTCACATACTTGGGGCATAAAATGAAAGTACATCAGTTTAGATATTCAAATTAAATGCCTCTTAACTGCTACCCTATTGTCACGAGGAAGCCTTTCTTCCTCTTAGGGGTTCTCGCCCTGTCATGCTCAGAACAAGGATCTCGTCGGTACTTCTCAGTCCAAAGGGTCAGTCCTAGATTCTACCCATTTCATCAGAGCATTATTGATGTCTTTTAGTGCTCTGGTTGTTGCTGCCCCATGGTTTTGCCATCGGAAACATCTCAGGCAGCCTGGTGGAGTCCTGGTCCCCTGGCTTAGCCCACAGGTCACCTAACTACATTCCAGTTACCTGAAGTGTGGCTACTGCTGGAGGCAACGGGCAAGGATGGCCATTGCTGGTTTAGCAATCGTTTCTCATGTGTAGCAGGATTTAGAAAGCTCTCCTTATTAGTACTAAACTTAGCCAGTGTGGCTTGCTGACCACAGGCCTAGGCTTCCAAACTTAGAACTTCTACTTACACAGCTCTTGGAGCACACAGGCCACACAGTTGTTCTTCACAAGGCATCACTCCACAAGCCAGGGTGGCTTGCTTGTTCCCAGTCAGCATCTTCCATGAATCAACATCCTGGACTTTGAGAAGCAGGGGAGTTTCTTCTGCTTTGATCCTCAGGGCTGACCCTTTTCCTGCTGTGGCATGTCTGTCAAGGGCAAACAACCCATCTTTAAACCACCAGGGACTGCTGTTAGCACTGATGGTTCCACACACCACAACCTGCCTCTCTTTTGTTCTCACAGGTATGAGCATTTTCTAGGTTTCTTGCTTGGTGTCTTTTTGGATCATGTTGCCCCTAGAAAATTTACTCTAGTTCATTTATGGTAGGAATTTCTCACTAAGGCAAGAGATCTAGAAGGATCTGCTGGGAAGGTTCCTAGATGTCTTTGGGATTTAGAGGAGTTCTTCAAGAAACTCTGTGAGCTTCAAACTGAATAACATCATAGGTCTTGTAGAATGACATAAAAAGCCTACAAGGCAACTTTAGGCCTAGTAGTAGTTATTGCTCTGGCCCTATAATCTCTAAATTTAAAATCTTAGGGTAGATCACTGAACTTCCAAGGGACCAGGTTTAGGTTAGAATACTTGGAGCACTGTCTTTCCTGGGCAACCACAGAGCATTGCAAAGAGCCACCCAAAGGCTGCTACATGAGCAAAGGGTCAGTGACACTTCGAATGAAGAGTGAGCCATGTCTTGTCAGAATATGTTCTCTGGCCAGAAAAATGGGGTTGCAGAGGGAGCAAAGATTTCTTTGATTGTTTTTTTCCTCTTCCAATATAGTATCCAACTGGAAATAATGATGTTACAAAGAAAAAGAAAAATCAAAGAGATGGTTTAACATGATTCACATGCATGCCAACTGAACAGCACAAACAATCAAGAACTCTGTATTAAAACAGACTTTTTTCCCCTTTCCTTCTTTTAGGACTCTTCAACCTATGGATCAATGATCTCATAATAATTAGGCTGAATAATTAATTCAATGAGGAAAATTATTTTTATTCTCCCCTCTCTCCCTTCTCAATAATAGAAGAAATACAGTGTGGCAGGATTATTACAGCCTAGTTGGAAAGTAAAGGGTTTTGGATAATGTTTTGGCTATACCGAACTCTGTTTTTAAGAATTTGGGCAACTTAGCCACTTGGTTTCATTATCTATGAAATGAATATTATAATCTTTATTTTTCAGTGTTGCTGGGAGGACAGTGATATTTGAAGTACTTAGTATAATACCTGTCACATAGTACTACCTAGAATAGTTATTATTGCCATTTTTATTAAGAAAATGTATCTTACTCCATGTAAATTCTCCGTTCTCTGTTCTCTTTTCTTCTTGAAGTGATTGCCTGAAACTTAAGTATTTGGACCCACTGTTACACAAGTTATCTGATTGCAGATAGGTACAACAAAATATCTGAGTAATTTTCATAATTTTGCATTTTTCACCTTTTAACTAGTCCCACTGACACCCCCCCGACACACCTCTGTCAGAGCTATACTGATAATATCTACACAAACCCTTCCATCACAGTAAACTCCAACAGTAGATCTCTCTCCTTTTAGCTACCTAAAAAATAAGACAACAACAAAAGACATTAATTTACCACTAGATGGCAGGGTTGTTAAATAATTAAGAAGGTACCACATTTCATTCCTAGGACTCTGTAGCCACATTTATTTTTCCTCCTTTTTAAGAAGAGTCTCACAGTCTCGTTGGCAATTGTTTCATGAGAGTCACATGTTGCAACTGGCTTAGAATGTGCCAATACATAGATCAATTTTATCAGAGTTTTCAAGCCTATGATTCACTCTGGTATAAGTTCTTTTGCTCAAAGACACCATTTTTATGACAAATTCAGCTGTCTTCGCACCCATGTGACGACCTGGGCTATTAGGTGGAACTGTGCATCCACACTTCTCCGTGGACCCCAGGTGTATCGAGGCATGAATGCAACTGCGAAGCCCCAAGGAAATCAAATGGTGACAAGAGAGACCAGGCTAGAGAGTGGTATGAGAGTGGCAATCAGAGGCTGCAAAAAACAAACAAACAAACAAACAAAAAACCCCACCAAACATTACTTCATAGGTATTGAGCTCTTAGAATAAAAGTTTCCTTCTCGTTTAATTGTACTGAGATTGAGGCTGAGCAGTGAGCATGTGAGTTTGGAATGATTAAGGGGCTGGTTAAAGAACTGACACACAGACGATTGCCTATGTAATTCTCAACGGTGAGCGAGTTTAGTGTTTAGTACAAAAGTCATTTAAATACTGTCTGAACATGATGGAAATAAGCCACAACAGGATCAAGGACAGATTAAAGAAGGGGAATGAGCAACAGAAGGTCTTCTGGGGCAAGAATAAACTTGCCAAGGCATGCAAAAGGAAGAAAATTAGGCTCTATAAATTGTTTATATAAATTTCTAAGGTATAAAAGTGTGCACACAAAGAAAAAAATACATTTGATGACAAAATTATTCATGTTAGTCCATTTTACCTCTCTACATATATGTGTTAGCTGTTTATGTTTGGCAGTTATACCCAAACATATTTAAATGCTGCTACAATGTTGAAAGGCAGTATTATTATGATAGTTCTGTCGTAGTATGTCATGCTAGTTCTCAAAAAATTGAGAGAACTCTAGAGACTGTCTATTTCAATCACCTACATTTTACAGAGGAGGAAATGGATGACTGGAATTAATAAGTGACCTGCTCGATAGATCCTACATCTAGTCAGCCCAAGACGATTTTGGGTATTCCTTTGTTAGATTTGTCTTATAAACAATTTAATTAGCCCTACAAGACAAGCTCCTCCTCCAGGTTTTGCAAAGAAAACCAGGAGAGGCAGGCTTCCCTGGTATGATATAATGTATCTTGATGACAGAGGCTAAAGAATTACCACATGACCCAGCAATCCTACTTCTGACTATATACCCAGAAGAACTGAAAGCAGGACTCAAACAGATATTTGCACAGTGATGTTCACGGTGGCATTATGCACAATCACCAAAAGATGGAAACAACCCAAGTGTCCATCAGCAGATAAATGGATAAACAGTGTGGTATTTACAGTCATAAAGTGGAATGGTTCTGATACATATGACAACATAGATGAAACTTCAAGATATCATGCTGAGTGAGATAGGCCAGGCACAAAAGGACAAATATTGTATGATCTCACCGATGTGAAATCATTGAAATACAGAAATTCATAGAGTCAGAAATTAGAATACAGATTGGGGGTAGAGAATGAAGAGTTACTGCTTAATTGGTACAGGATTTCTGTTTGGAGTTATGGAAAGGTTTTGGTGGTGGAGGTTAATGATGGAGCACAATATTGTGAATATAAGTAATACAATCGAATTGTATATTTGAATATAGTTAAGAGGGGAAGTTTTAGGTTGCATATATGGTACTGGAATTAAAATTTTTAAAATCCATAGATCTGTACAACACAGGCAGTGAACTCTCATGTAAACTGTGAGCTATCTTTAACAGCATAATTTTAAAATACTGTGTCATCAATTGTATCAAAGTTTCCACAGCAGAGTTTTAGTAATAGGGAGAACCGTCTGTGTGAGGTGGTGTGTATATATGGGAGCTCTGTATTTTCTGCTCGATTTTTCTTTAAACTTCCAGATTGCTAATAAAAAAATTAATCAATTAAAAAAAAGAAGAACCTATCCATAATCCCATTAAGGCTGGTATTTTTAATTCCCCCTTTTTGCTGAAACAATGTCCATGTGCTGCCTAGGAATTTGAGCTTTTTAAATAATTTGTCCTATTTTGTCAAAGTAATCAAATTACTGCCTATGGAGCATTGTTGCTATTATTGATTTATTTGCCACCCAGCATTTATTTTTCCTTCCTAACAGCAAGGACGTCTCTTTTTGGGAATTTCCTTATCCACAATGCATGCAGTCTTTCACAGTGGGCCTTCAGGTGCCTGCACTGCTATTACTGAAACTCAGTTGGATACTTTTTCATTAGACAATTATAATGATAAAAACACCGATATGATTAGTAATCATACCTCCAAAGCCCTTAGTCTGTGTCAGACACTGTTTCAACTGCATTACATGTATTAACTCTTTTGATCACATAGCAACTATTAACCCATTTTATAGACAACAAAAATAATTGGTGAAGCTAGGATTTGAGCATAAATACTCAAGAGACTAGGAAGGGCCAGATAATGAACTTGGATTTTACCTAAAGGCAACTGGAAATCATTAAAAGTTCCTCTCAGGGTCAGATTAGGTGTTTACTGGAGCCTCTCACCCACACCTACCTGGCTATGCCTATTGGAGGAGGGGACCCAGGAGCAGTGTGGGTGGCCCAGGTGGGGAGGAGCTTGGGGGGCCTGGAGTAATTGGGACCAGGGCTGCACCTGGGCCACCACAGGTAGATTTAGCTCTTTATTTCCACAAAGACTAATCTAAGCCTATAGCCCCAAAGAAGTACCTTCTCTCACTTACCCTAAAATAGCTGTGCATCGATCTCACATCTGCCTTTCCAGCCATTGGAAACTTCCCACCAGGAGCATGGAGCAGAGGGATGGAGGATGGTAAAAAGTGTTTGGAGTTCCCCCACTGTCCTGTGGCCTCAGGTGGCATGGCTATATTTCTGCCACCGAAGCTGTCTGGTCTCTTTTCACTTCCAAGCCTGATTCTCCAGCCTCCAGTCAGCTTACCTGGGACCCAACAAGCTTCCGAAAATTCTTTTCTGCTGGGTTGGTCAACTAAAATGAGTTTCTGATGTTTGCCACTGAAGAATCCAAATTGATGTTCTAAGTTATTTGTTTAGATTTTAGGACATTGTTTAAATAAAGTTCATATTCTTTTTATATAGCTGACTAAGAGATTCATCTATATTTCTATGTTCTTTCTGCTTTAGACAGAAAATTATTCTTAAAAACAACCCTAGCTTTCACCTGGCATAACAGGAGACAGTCTCCCTCCCAATGTGACCTAATGTTGCAAAGTACCTGCCTAATTGATATGAACAGAAATAAGACTTAATAGTCAAAGTATATTTAAATTGCATTTACTATACTAGGATAGAAAATAAAATTTTTTAAAGTCTATATCATCTGGTGAAGTGATATGTGATATGTGTCTGTCATTAACATGGACAAGTAATTATACTAATATAATTACGCACTCCCTACAACACGTTGATCCTTGTATCCTGATATTCTGACACTAGTATGATATAAAAAGCAATAAAGCGTTCTCATATTCTAAATTTTCGATATTCTGTAATGGACCATATTCCAACTTTCAAGTATATGAGATTAGAATTTACTTTTAAAGATAAAATACTTTGTTCTAGTAAACGGAAAAGGTTCTGCTAAGATACTTTTGTGTATTTACCCCTTTTTGATTGGGAGAGTGACAAGATGGTTTCATTTTGTGTAAGGAAGTTCATCCCTTTCTGATTTTCGCCTGTGAATCACACATGCAATATTTGTAATGACAGATAAAGCAACGGACAAAGGACTGCATAGTCTTAATAATTCATTGAAATATTATATATTTGCCTGTTGTTTTCCAAAGTAATCTCACAAATTTTGGTTTACCTGATAGTTGTTCAATAGCTCTGTGGGTAGACTAAGATAAATGTTATAATTATTCTCCCTGTCACACAAAGGAAGGAGCTCAAATTCAAAATTATTGACTAATCATCATCATCATCATATTTGCTGAACTGTCACTAGTGGCTAGAATTAATTTCTCACAGCAGTATCTTCAGTAGCTTTATATTTCCATTATCCTCATTTAACAGATGGGGAAACTGAATACTTATTTGATTGAATAACTTACCCAAGGTCCCATAGCTGATAATCCACAGGGGCATTAGAATGCAGGTTTCTCACTCCAAAGCCCAGGCTCTAAACTTTTGACTTTATTGCTCCAGATGACACAAATAGCTAGAGGACAGCCACAAGTTGCTACAATATACATTTTTTCCCCATATTTTACCCTCTGAAATAAGGGTACATCTTGAAATCCACAGCATCTTGCAATCACTGTCAGTGTGCTGTCTCTGCTCGTGCATGCAACACATGGTTGCTATTCCTGGTGCAAGACTGGGCAACTGGAAACTTCAATGCTTTACCCCACAGGTCATTTAAGGACCAGTTGAGTAAGAGCAAGGAAAGGCCAACATCAAAACTTACAGCATGAGTGTCAGCATCCAGTGACAATAATGCAGCCCCCTCCTCATACACAACCATGAACTTGATGACATAGACGACAATGTTTTGTGGGAAAACAAGGACTTCCATGACTCTGGGTTGCAGTGACACTGAAGAATCAGGTTTTGCATGTGAAGATTTTGGATTCCTTTAATCAATTTTTTTCTCTCAGATTTTCCTTTTTTATGTATATACAAGAGCGAAACATGACAAAATCTTTTCTAAATAAATTCTAAAAATGCTCTGTCAATAAGTGTAAAATAAAAATTCCTTGTAATACAAAAGCATTCCGTTGGGTTAATTGGTGGCAGCTTGTGTTTTCTTTCCCTTCCTTTCATAGTGATATGTAATATAATTGTGTATCTCACAATTGATGACATCTTAGATGTAATGAAATAAAGTAGGGCTCCAACAAGTCAATCTTCTTTTCATCACAACAAAATGTCAGACCCTGTTTTTATAATGTATTTTCTTTGCCTTATAAGAAAGCTGGGGACCAGAATACAGGATCCGGATTAGCTTGTTAAACAAATGACTATTTAAAGTAAATATTACAAACCTATGAACAATTGATCTTGGATGTTTAAATGTAGCTCAGAATTGCTTAGCACTTTCTAACTGATTAATCAGGGCAAGATTTCAGCAGGCTGCTGAATCTGGCAGGCCTGAGCATGTAGGAATGCTTTCAAGGGCCCAAGGTAGGCTTATATAATTGAAGTTGAAGTTCACTTTAGATTTTAAGAAGCAGAGAACACTAACATATCCTCAAAACTGATTGTTTCATTTAAAGGTATATAGAACATTTGCAGTAGCTCAATAGCTTAAAAATCCTTAATTTATTATATACTGCATTCCAAGTACTCTGCTTGCTGTTGGGTAAAGAAGGGTAGGTTAAATAACAATCCAAAAAGAGAGCTAGGCACTCAAAATAAATAATGCTATTATAATTCATTTGTGGTGCTAAGATGGAGGAATGCACAGGATTCATGAAGCTAAAAATACGAGCTCTATAAGAATGTATGAGAAAAGCAAAGGGATGTTATTGTTTTGACCAAGAAGAACAACTTGCACCTTCATAAGTTTTCCTGCATTCTTTAGTCACCAAAATTGAATGTTAAGTTGTCCAAGCTAAGCTTTATGTTTTGATGAGAGTGATTTCCATAAGAAGTGTATATGGAGTTGTCTTGGTTTTCCAGGCTGCTATGACAAATACCACACAATGAATTGGCTTAAACAACCGTAACTTGAATGGCTCAAGATTTTGAGGCTAAGAGAAGTGCAAATTGAGGCATCAGCAAGGTGGTGCTTTCACCCCAAAGTCTGCAAGTTTCTGGTGCTGGCTGCTGGTGATCCTTGGGGTTCCTTGACTTTCCCATCACATTGCAATGTCCTCACCTTTCCCTTTTGGGTTCCTGCAGACTTCTGACTTTTGACTCTTCCCTGTAGGATTCTCTCTCTCTGTCTCAAATTCTCCCACTTATAAAGGATTCCACTAACTGGATTAAGGCCCGGCTTCATTCAGTTGGCCCACACCTTAACTAAAATGATGTCTCCCAGAGATCCTATTTGTTCACAGGAGTACAGATAAAGACCATCAATATGTGGTAGACGTAATTCAGTCCATTGCAATAGTAAATGACCTGGGTGCTCTGATGTGAAGTTGTATGGTCCAAAAAATTGAGTTTTAGGTGATCTACAATCTTGAACATCCATTAGATAACCAACAAGTACATTGTTTCCTTTAAATGTAAGATGAAGTCAATTTTTAAGCTAATTGTTTCCTAGGCATTAGCCCAAACTTCGACTGATGAATGTGAAACTGCTGTTGATTTCTGTGAAGTCCAAGGACTAGATAATGCTTACTTTCCTATTTGAAGCAGTTCTTGAAGTTTGGGGTCTTCTATGAAGTCTACTCAGTATTTTAAAAAAATGCAATAATTTTCTAAGCTTTATTAAGCTTTCTAGGGTTTATTGCTAGGATCATACTCCAAAAAATGCCTCTTAATTTACCGTATTTAATACTTTAACCTTTCCAGACCATGAAGTACAAAACTGTTATATGATTTTATTTTCTCTCAATATTTAATATTAATTATCCATCAGGCCTCCACTGGCACTTTTCAGATCATATGTATACAATTGAGTTATTTCCTGATTAATTTTGTAGTTATTCATTAAACAATTTTTAAGCCATGGGCGGGTTACAGTGTTAAGGGATGTATGAAAAGAACTGTGAATTTGATTAAGAACATGGGCTTTGGAGTCAGACCCACTTGAGTTTGAATCCCAGCTGCTGTGAGAATGGATTTACAAAGCAGCAAATGAAGCTAAACCTTTGCAATCCCAAAATTGGGCAGGCTGCTCCCAAGCCCCTTGCAGGGGCCCTAGCAATGTGTTCATATGGGCATAGGATTACCAAAAATGACCTATTTTCAAAACAGTTTATCATGTTAAAATTGCTATTTGATAAATTACCCACTTTGATAAATTTTGACTTATGGATTCATCTGTAAAACCATCACTGCTATTAGCATGATGAATTTTTCATCACGGGAACCAAAAAGTTCCCTCATGCCACTTTGCAGTCCCCATCTCCTGCCCCTTTATCCTCATTCTTCCTGCAATCACTCATCTGCTTTCTGTCAAATGGTACAACTACTTTGGAGAAGAGTTTGGCAGTTGACTCAGCCATTCCATTTCCAGAAAAATGAAAGCATATGCCAATACAAAGAATTGTGTGCAAATGTTCATAGCAGCGTTACAAACTGCAGGTGAATGGATAAATACAGTATGATGTGTTGATACAATGGAATAAGAAGAAGTTAAAGGAATATCCTATTGATATACACAACAATATGGACAAATCTCAACATAATTATGCTGAATGAAAGAAACCAGACCAAAAAGAGTATACATTGTATGATTTCATTTATATAAAATTATTTGTATGGACATATTCTTTCATTTCTCTTGGATTAATACCTAGGAGTTCAACGGCTGGATCACATTGCCAAATTCTTTTTTTCAAAGTGATTGCACCATTTTACATTCCCACCAGCAAAGGAGTGTATGAGAGTTTCAGTTCTTCCACTTTCTCACCAACAGTTAGTATGTGGTCTGTCTTTCTAAATCTAGCTATCCTAATAGGTGTGTAGTGATAATCTCATTGTGGTTTTTTTTCCCTCAATTTTTATCTTTTTATTTTCACTCAAAATCTTTCTTTTCTTTGGCCATTTTACATTTTCAGATGATTTATCCCAGGGAACCTTAATAGCAAAATACTTTGCAACAATACAACTTGAAAAATTCTGTTAATGTGATAACTACAAAATATAATTTTCAGTTGACTCTTTGGATATGAGTACATTACACTGCAATTTTGCAACTAAATATATGGATAGAATAGGAAATATTTAGTGCCTTGGTTAACTATATTTATCTAAAGGGTCTAGGGTGGCCATTTCTTAACAAATTTAGCAGAGTACACCAATGACTTAGTTCATTTGGACATTGTTATTGTAGGAAACTTACCACTTCTAAAAAACAATTGGGCATTTTTAAAAAATGGCTTGATTCAGAGATCCCTGCCATTACATAAAACGTGGTTCTACTTCACTTACAAAGCGTAAATATTTGAATATGTAACACATGTTCCTTTACGGGGATTCAGTACCAAAATTACTACTAGCATGGTAACAATCTCCATAAATGAACTTAATAGACATTTTTCTTTCCTCTTGTAAAATCAGCCATTTTCTTTTCTTTACTAGGCAAAGTTGGGTGATCAGGGAAATCTCTCTGAACTGGTTAATCTCATCTTGACAGGAGCTGATGGAGATAAGGATGGCGAGGTTTCCTTGGGAGAAGCAAAGTCAGCATGGGTACTCCTTCAATTAAATGAATTTCTTCTCATGGTAATACCTTCAAGACAAAGAACATAGCCCCAAATTAATGGGATTCTCTGGTGACCTATATGTGATGGAAAGTGTTGAATATACTTCTCTTTATGGAATAAGCATTCCATGCGTCATTGAACTTTTTGTTCCATCTGGATTCAGAAGAAGCATGGATCAGTTGTTCACACCATCATGGCCTAGAAAGGCTAAAATAGCCATAGGACTTCCAGAATTTGTGGAAGATGTTTTCCACAGCCCCTGTGGAAACTTCCTCAACCTAGGATATAACTAAGTATGATTTGAAAATGGCGGACATGAGAAAAATTGTGCCAGAGACAAACCTTAAAGAACTTATTAAGGATCGTCACTGTGAGTCTGATTTGGACTGTGTCTATGGCACAGATTGTAGAACTAGCTGTGATCCAAGTACAATGAAGTGTACTTCCCAAGTGATACAACCAAACTTGGCAAAAGCCTGTCAGTTACTATCTGCTGCATGGTGCTCCAAGTGAAATTTGTGAAGAATTAGAAAAGCAGCTTTATTCTTATATTGCTCTCAAAGTCCCAGCAAATCAAATGGAACATTCTTTGATACTAAATAATCTAAAGACATTACTGTGGAAGAAAATCTCCTACACCAACGACTCAGTTCATTTGGACGTTGTTACCATTGTGGAAAACTTTTTAAAACTGGTTTCTGATTCAGAGATTATGCCAATTACTTATTAAAAAAACTCCTTTCCCCTTGGGCCTAGCTGAGAAACCATCATTTAAAAACACATGTGGTTACTAAAATAATGTCAGGAAATACAGTATCAACAGGACCAAAAGATTTCAGTCCTGCCCTTTTAGAAGCTTTTGTGTTTCCCAGTACATTCACTGTGCTACTATTTTGACTAAAGCCTCAAAAAACTAAATTATGCTGTGAAAAATCTCATTCCGTAGACATCAACAGTGAGCATAATTTGTAGATTTTTGTTAGTCAAAATACCATTGCTGGAAACATTTTTTGCACTGAAGCTGCTGCTTTAAAAAGAAAATTTATAAATTTACTAATGTCTTAGCATGGCAAAGTTTGCACATTAACAGAAAGACTGCAAAGCAGGTAAACTTACTTTCATAAAACAGACATTGGGTTAATAGCATGGTTTGTTTTACTATAGACTTACACACACATTTTAAACCTCATTTAGACATCAAGTATCATGGTTTCAGAATGTTTCCTTAAGTGGCTCTTTAACTGACCCTCTTAAAATTTAAAATCCCTCAGAAGTGTTCTAGGTGACAATAAGTAATACTGACATTAGTCAAAACTGGGTGACTTTGCATGTATTCACCCTAAATTGAGTCCATTTTAGAATCAACCAGCATAGTGAACCCTACAAAACTGCCATCTTAAGACCAAATCCAGACCAATATATCCTGAACTTAAACTATGTGGGAAGGCAAGACTTTCTAGTAATAATCTTCCATTTCTAAACAGTATTTCCTGTTGGCCAAAGGGCTATTTTTTAAGATGCATGTAATTTATTCGTCTATTTTTTTTCCATGTAAACTTGGATATAGGGTTAATACTTGCCCCCTTTTATGTTATTTTCAAATATATATATATATGTATATTCTGATTCACCATGTATTTTTCAACATCTCCACAAAATTAAACACCTCTTTTTGTAGAAAAGACCCGTTATTTTCTGCTGAAAGTTTTCACTTGGCTAAAGTGAGTGTTAAACTTGTGAGTCCTTCATTGGATAGTTTTCTCATGAAAAATGAAAGTCACGGATTAACACCAGTTCTGAGACTGTGTACTTTGAAGGTAGTTTTTCTTCCCTTTAATCATCTGGAAACAATAAATGGATGGATGAATTATTTACTATTGATGGTTGACCTGTTGCTTGCCAGACTTTTTAGGAAGAGCTGCACATAACTCCTGTCAGGGAGAAGAGAGGCCCAAGAAGATATGATCTTTGTTGGAGTAACTACATAGATAAACCTTTTCTGGAAAAGTTATACTTGTTTCTTGGAGAAAATAACTGCCAAACTCTTATACTTAAAGGTATTTCCTACAGTTTCATAACAATAACATCATAACACAGAAATGGCAGGCTGGTAAATTTATTGTCTTCATCTGAAAGATCTTCAAAAAAATTGCAGTTTGGTTTAGCTGTCAGCAGTCTGCTCCTGAGCTCTGCGGAAACTAGTCTTCTTCTGAGCTACCCAATCTTTCTTTTGGGCAAAGAGACATTTTGGGACGGTTCCACCTCTTCTTTTTAACTTCCTTCTTAGGCTTTTTCTCATAGACTGATTCTCTCGTATAGCAGCATGGGCTTTCTTGTATATCTCCTCCATGTCTGGAGTTACATTGTTCCTTATATACTGAGAGAATAGTTTCTTGTAAGCATCTTCCTCTTCCTCCATTAGGTAACGCATATAATCCGTAATATTCTGACCGATGATGTGCTTCCGATGTACTTCTGCATTGAATTCCTTGCTTTCTGAATCATAACCAGGGAATCGTTTGGTACTGTGAGAAATAGACAAGCCTCCATCCACAGCTCCATTCAGAGCCCCCAAAAACTTTATTTCCAGTGGTAGTTCTACCAAGCCCTTCATCCAAATAGCAGGGGAAGGCACCAGGTCGGCCATCAATACTTTCCACATTGTATTCATCTCCTGTTACCTCTACTTGGCCTTCACAGATCTTGTCCATGCCAAATCTGTTGAGAAGCCTGTGGGCCAGCAGCAGGCCAGTACAATATGCTGCAGCATAATTTGTCAGACCAACCTTCACAACTTGGGAGTTCGTGAGCATAAGCTGCGCAGACTATCATATCCCCTTCTATACAGGCATAAGCAATCTGACAAATGATATCCCTGTAGTTACATGAATATCATACTGTATTTGGGTGTGTTGTACTTATTTTTATCCTGGATTACCAAATGTTTCCAAGCATAGTAATCAGTTTTACCTTCTCATCTTCTTCTAAATTTCACTTGGTATCTCCTGAAATAGGCCTTATTCTTGAGAACTTTAACAAATCCTATCCTGCGTAACAGAGACCAGCCCAAGGAGCACTGTGGAGGGGGGGGTGGGGAGCCTCATTGTGGTTTTAATTTGCATTTTCCTAAAGATGTTAAGCATCTTTTAATGTGTTTTTTGTTTATTCAAATCTTTTGCCCATTTTTACATTTTAAAAATATGGTTGGTTGTTTATCTATTATTGAGATTTGAGAATTCTTTACATTTTCCAAATACATTGGAAGAATTCTTTACATTTTCCAAATACAAGTCCTTTATTAGAGAAATGTTTTGCAAATATTTTCACTTACTCTTTTAGGGTCTAATGTCTTTTGAGGAGCAGACATTTGAAATTTTCTTGAAGTCCAATTTATTAATTTGCTCTTTTATGGATCAAGCTTTTGGTGTCATATCAAAAAATCTTTTTCTAATCCAAGGTCACAAAAAATATTCTGTTTTAGTTTTAGAGATTTCATAGTTTCAGTTTTATGTTTAGTTCTGTGTTTCATTTTGAGTTCATTTTTTAGTTCTTCAGTTTCCATATATGGATAATTGTTCCAGCACCATTTGTTGAGTAGGTTATCCTTTTTTCCACTGAATTGCCTTGGAACCTTAGGAAAAAAACAGTTGTCAAATATGTGAGTCTATCTCTTCCAACTCATGAACAGTGTATATCTCACCATTAAATTAGGTTTCCTTACAAATATTGTGTGATCTCATTGATAGGAAATAATTACAATAAGCAAACTTGTAGAATCAGATCCTAGAATATAGTTTATCAGGGAATGGAGTGGGGGCAGGGATTAGGGAATTGAGGCTTAAATTGTACAGAGTTTCTATTTGGGATGATGGAAAATTTTTGGTAATGGATTTTGGTGATAATACAACATTGTGAGTATAATTAACAGCACTGAATTATATATTTAAATGTGGTTAAAGAAGAAATGTTAGGTTGTATATATAGTGCTAGAATACAAATAAAAAAAAACCAATCTGTGGAATTACACAATACAAACAGTGAATCCTAAACTAAGCCATGGATTATATAATTATAAAAATGTACTTTCATCAATTGTAACAAATGTTCCATACAAATATAATGTGCTGTAATAGAGTGAAAATGTGAATCCTATGTTTTATGCATGATTGTACTATAACCCACAACTTTCCTAATATAAAACAAAAAATTTGGTGTTCCTTAATTTCCCCCAATGATGTTTGAAGTTTTCAATGTACCATTTTTTTTTATATCTTTTGTTAAATTTATCCCTAAGTATATCATATTTTTGATGTTATGGTAAATAGTGATAAAATTATTCAGAGAAAGCCCCAGGGACCTCTCAGAGACAAAACAAAACAAAACAAAACAAAACAAAACAAAAAACAGAAACAAACCAATAAAACCCAACCTGTTCCCTTCTCCATCTTTGAACTCCCTTTTGAGTTTCCTCTTGAAATCTTTTGAAATTTGAAATCCCCACCAAAGCAGCCAACCCAGGTAGTCAATTAAGCCTCTACTTTATTATGCTCAACCCAATACAAAATAAAGCCCACTTGCCCTAAAGCTGCTCTTATAAAACAGACAAACCCCAATCCAATTAATAGGACTCAAGCTAACTTCCTTTTTATGTCTATAAAAATTTCTTGCCATCCCTAGAAGCTTGAAGCTGCTTAAATGTTTGCAAGTGACCTGGCTTCCTTGCTGCAGCAAAATTTTGGTGTTCCAAATAAAATACTGTAATCTGTAAACTCGTCTCCAATTTGTCTTTCTGATGTAACTATCCATCAACGTAATTCTCTCAATCCAGCCATGCTCCTTGCTATCCTGAGGGAAGGGCAGACACACGACTGCTTGTCCCTCATTCATGAACTTCTATTCCAAGGATGGTTCTCAGAGGCAACCTGCTCCAAAATCTAGAGCTGATTCTTTTTGTGGATGGATCCTAATTTAGGACTAAAAATGGTAACTATCGGGGGACAATAACTACTTCCCAGGAACCTCTCGAATATGAACACTTGCCTGAGGTTAAGTCAGCTGAAATGGCTGAATTAACAGCTTTGGCTAGAGCTTGTGAATGTTCACTTCCAGCGGATGAATATTCATATGATAGTAGATATGCCTTTGGCGTAATCCATGACTTTGGCATGCTTTTGGTAGCAAAGGGGATTTATGATATCTGCAGGGACTCCAACAAAAAATAACATTCTAGTAAATGACCTTCATGAGGCTCTAAAATACCCAAGAGAGGAAGCAGTTATAAAAATAGAATTTATTCAAGGAGAGGCACTGAGGAACATAAAAGATATGCTTTGATGATCTCTGTGCTAAAAAGGCAGCACAAACAACAATGTTGTTTCAACATCTTATGATTTAAAAACCTGTTTACAAGATTAAGGAGGATTTTCAAGGGTCATTGAGTATAATCCAACAATTGGCTTCCAGAAGTGAAAAACAAAACTGACTCGGAGCTGATGTGCCCTCCACTCTAAAGAGCTCTAATGATCCCAGAACAGCTGCCTGAGAGCTGAGTCCCTAAAATGGCCCAAAGCCAAGACTTTACATGAATACACATCCCATGGTCCAGAATTCCTCACTTCAATTCTAAAAAAATCATTGGTGGGGGGATTTTAAATGAGAAGCAAGGCAAGTGTATGAATCATGTTCCACCTGTCAATTACAGATGTAAAGCTGGTAAAGCTATAAAGGACGGACAAGGTCAAATACCTCAACTGACAGAGCTGTTTGAATATCTTGAGATGGACTTTACACAGTCACCCCTTCTGTGGGATATGAACATGTCCTGGTTATCATATGTCGATTCTCTGAATGGATGGAGGTTTTCCTTGTCATAGTTAAAGAGCTATTAGCCTTTGTTTTCCCCACCTGGGGAAGAGGCAACTTGTGCCAGTTTGGATGTGTTGGATCCCCCCAAATGCCATTATCTTTGATGTAATCTTGTGTGGGCAGACCTATCAGTGTTAATTAGATTGTAATTCTTTGAGTGTTTCCATGGAGATGTGCCCCACCCAACTGTGGGTGATGACTCTGATTGGATAATTTCCATGGCGGTGTGGGCCCGCCCATTCAGGGTGAGTCTGAATTAAATTACTGTAGCACTATATAGGATCGGACAGAAGGAGCAAGCTGCTACAGCCAAGAGGGACATTTTGAAAAAAGCACAGGACCTGAGAAAGGAGCTGCAGATGAGAGACAGTTTGAAGATAGCCATTGAAAGCAAACTTTTGCTCCAGAGAAGCTAAGAGAGGAAAAATGTCCCAAAAGCAACTAAGAGTGACATTTTGGAGAGAAACTGAAGCCTAGAGAGGAACATCCTGGGAGAAAGCCATTTTGAAACCAGAACTCTGGAGCAGATGCCAGCCACGTGCCTTCCCAGCTAACAGAGGTCTTCCAGACACCACTGGCCATCCTCCAGTGACGGTACCAATTGTTGATGCCTTACCTTGGACACTTTACCTTAAGACTGTAACTTTGTAACCAAATAACCCCCCTTTATAGAAGCCAATCCATTTCTGGTGTTTTGCATTCCAGCAGCATTAGCAAACTAGAACACACCTATTTTACTGGAACTGTAATCAAGAAACTTTTGAAGGTCTTACCCAACAACCCAAAGCATCACTGTCCCTACTATCCTTAATTGTCAGGAAAGGTAGAAAGAACAAATCTAGTTCCTCTGTAAAACACTGGCTTCTCCCCTTTGAAATCACAATGGAAAGACCCATGGGGCTCATTATTTCTCCTACTAAACCAGACTTCAATCAATTACAATCTGAAATTACTAATTATTGTAAGGGGTAATCACATATACCCAGTTCCACTATTCACAGATGGAGGTTGTCTTTCCTGAGATTCCTCTACAGTGGACTCTACCTGACCTTCAACCTGAGACTTGGTGTACTGGAAGAGACATCTTTAAAAGGCTTCTTTAGAACTAGATGGAAAGGACACTGCCTGTGCCTTAAGTGTCCCTGAGGCTGGTTATGATAATGGCCTCTTTAACCCAAGGAACATGGTGTGTTACTATACACCAGACAGATAACAATGGCCATCCTGTAGGGCATAATAAATGTTCAATTTCTATATGGCAAGACTCCTTTTACTTTAATGGGACAGCAGCATACTTTAGAAGTCAGATCCCTTTTAGAGACAGCACTTTTCTCCAAGTACTTCGTGATTTTGAAAACTTAGGAACTTACTCTTCTCAATATACAAATTTTTGGTGGGACGAAGAGACAAGCAAAGGAAATTGTTGGTTAAATGGGACAAAGATAACAGATAATGATGAAGATCATGAAGGTTATGATCTTCCTTTTAGAAATCATACACCCTTAGTTCCACAAGCCAATATCCCACTCCTTACAAGCGATAGATAGGCTTATTATGCTGTTTGAAGACACTATTTTGTATGCGGACACAAGGCACATGAAGTACAGTCCGTAAATTGGGTTTGTTCCTGTTATATGACTTATACTGTCCCCCAAATGGCTATTTATTATAAGCTTCCAAAAGGGAAAAATAGAAACATAAGCGTTCTTCTGAACTCTCCCCATAAAAACTCATGAAGAGACTAAGGTCAGAATAAAGATAGCTCTAAATGGATCATGAAAAAAACGTTAATCCAGGCCAAATTCACTGGGTGTTCTTTCCTTCTTACCATCCTCCTTATCACTGGGGCATCTATCTACTGTGTTGGAAGATATACTGTAAGATTATGGATGGTATTGGGAAAAGGCAACTTTAGAGTTAAGAAAATCTGTCTTCCACTTAGGGAAGCCTATCAGTTCACTAGCTGATGAAGTATCAGAGCATCACAAAATGATTCTGCAAAATCGGTTGGTATTAGACTACATTCTGGCTTCCCGTGCAGGTATGTGTATATTAGTGGGTATCCAGGGCAGTGTATTTGTAACGGACAGAGAAAGTTTACCAAGAGGTAGTGGCAGCAGAAACACATGCTAGACAGCAGCCAAATCAGCTTACACACCTCCTGAATCTGATTGGTCTAATTCTCTTTTTGGTTGGCTTCTAGGGTCATAGGGACCTGGTCTCAGAGATGTCCCAAAAGGGGCATTCGTTAGCCTCTTAATTATAAAAATTCTTAATATCCTTCATTTGTTGCCTGATCTCGCCACTCTTAAATGCTACTATGCAGCCACTAACTCAACAAATGATACAACTAAGGCTACAAAAACAGCATGAATGGGAAAACAAAAATCTTGGACTTCAGC
The DNA here is from genome assembly GCF_015220235.1 of Choloepus didactylus. Lineage (NCBI taxonomy): Eukaryota > Metazoa > Chordata > Mammalia > Pilosa > Megalonychidae > Choloepus > Choloepus didactylus. Next base: position 25,648,500 of record NC_051308.1, read on the forward strand.
TAACTCATGAAATCAGTGATGAAACAGGAGAGACGTCTAGTGGTGAATGAGAGACTTACAACATCTTTGGTTAAGCCCTCAATGTAAGAGAATGGCCAAGAGAAAGCCTTGGGGACCCCTCAGTGCCAGAAAAACAAAAACAAAACAAAAACTCAGCCTTACTTCCTCTTTGAACTCCCTCTTGAATTTCCTCTTGAAATCCTTTGAAATTTGAAATCCCCACCAAGGTGGCTGACCCAGACAAGCCTCTAATCAGTTACATTTGACCCAATATATAATAAAGCCCACCTCCCCTGAATAGTCCCCTATAGGATAGACAAACCCCTGTCCAATCAAGAGGACTCAAGCTAACTTTCTTTTCAAGTCTAGAAAAACTGTCTGCCATCTCTAGAAACTTGAAGCTGCTTCCACTTTTGCAAGTGCTGCAGCAAAACTTCTGCTGTCCTGAATAAAATGCTATAATCTGCCAATTCTTGTCTAATTTGTCTTTTTTTATTGACAAAACACCATTTTTATTACTTAGAAATCAATTGGAAAATAATAAATGTATGGTAAAGAAATTCAACGTTATATCCTATCTGGACATGTTGACTAAAAATGAAATTAACACCTTTTTATTTCCTTCTTTTTCTCCATCTCACAAATTCTGACATCTACATCATTATACTTACATCATCAAGTTTTATAACATTTGCGTTCTTTTCTGTAAATATCATGAGTCTACTGAGCATTATCTGTTGCTGATTTCCAAATTTGAAATTTCTGTAAACAGGATTTATAGTATTTTGATTATGGGAATATTATTCACTATTAAACCAAATTTTATGATTGACTTTATAAGAAAAGGATATGTTTCTGTGTCACTAGATCTTTGTGACTTGATGGGAAATGCTATCAAGTGCCAATATCACATATTTTTTCTTATATTCTACAAATTGCTCAAACTCATGACATGTTTTAGTTTGTTCCTACTTGGACTATAAATTAAAAAAAAATTTTTTTGAATTGAAATAAATTCCCATACCATATAATCATTCAAGGTGTAAAACAGTTGCTCACAGTAATATCATATATTTGTGCATTCATCACCACAATCAATTTTTTTTAGCATTTTCATTACTCAAAAAATAAAAATAAGAATAAAAATAAAAGTAAAAAGAACACTGAAAAGCTCCTATACCCCACCTTCCCCATATTATTCGTTTACTTTTTGTTTCCATTTTTCTACTCATTTGCCATACACTGGGTAAAGGGAGTATGAGCCATAAAGTTTTCACAACCACATGGTCACACCATATAAGCTATATGGTTCTATGATCACCTTCAAGAATCAAGGATACTGGATTACAGTTCAATAGTTTCAGGTATTTCCTTCTAACAATTCTAGTAAACTAAAAACTAAAAAGGGATATCTATATAATGCATAAGAATAACCTCCAGAATGACCTCTTGACTCCATTTGAGATCTCTCAGCCTCTGAAACTTTATTTTTTTTCATTTCTCTTCCCCCTTTTGGTCCAGAAGTCTTTCTCAATCACATGATGCAGGGGCCAGGCTCATCCCTGGGTGTCATGTCTCATGTTGCCAGGGAGATTTACACCCCTGGGAGTCATGACTCACATAGGGGGGAGGGCAGTGAGTTTACCTGCCAAGTTGGCTTAGAGAGAGAGGCCACTCTTAGGCACAATTATGAGTAGGCTTAGCCTCTCCTTTGCAGTAGCAAACTTTATAAGGGCAAGCCCCAAGATCAAGGGCTCAGCCTACTAAGCTGGTAGTCCCCAATGCTTGTGAGAATATCAGGAATTCCCCAGCTGGGAAAGTTTAATATTTCCACATTTTCCCCCAGTCCCTCAAGGGGGCTTTGCAGATACTTTTTATTCTCTGCCCAAATTACTCTGGGTTGTATTGGGGCTATATGCTAACCTGTATAAACCAACAAGTTCTCACTCCCTAGTAAAGTTCCCGTGTAATTATGGTATTTGAGTAAACTAACCATACAAGTTAAATTATATAGTATACTACAGAAAATATATATTTTGAACCATATAAATACCTCTTTCTTTGGTCCCACACGGGAGACAAAGTTTTAAAACATAGTTAATATCATCATCTACCCTTTAGTCTGATCTACCCCAATCTCAACCAAGTACATTTTGTTCATATCTCCAATCAAAGCCTGATTTCCTTTTCAGCCTCTTTAACAGTTGATTCATAGGGTGATGCCAACACTCACAGCTGCTGAACTCTGGCCCCAAGTCCCAGGTGCCACACAGACACCCAAAGCTCCAGGGACTGACCACATTATATACAAACAGCTCAGAATCTCAAAATTTAGAAATAACTGTTACAACTCATGAATAGATGTGACTGCTCTAGGAGCTTACAATCTAGGAACCTTCACATAAGCCTTCTCCTGATAACGCATGCTCCCAGATTCAATTCTCAGAGTTTGCACATTATTGGTTGTCCCTGTTAGCGAGGCATTATGATTATGTTTTCATTTCTGGCTTATTTCAATCAACCTACTGTCCTTACCATGCATTCACTTCCTTGCATACCTCACAACTTCATTCCTTCTTGCTGCCCAATTTAATAGTATGGTTTTTAAAATTTCATTTTCTGATTGTTGCTAGTATATAGAAATGCAATGTTTTTAAATTACTACTTTATTGATATATAATTCAATAAATTGAATATGAAGGTATTTATCTTTTAAAATGTGCAATTCAGTGGTGTTTAGCATATTCACAAAACAGTGCAACCATCACCATTATCTAATTTTGGAACATTTCATCACCCTAAAAAGAAAACCTGTATCCACTGCCAGTCAGTCCCATCCTCCCTTTTCCCCAGCCCCTGGTGACCACTTACTTTCTGTTTCTATGGATTCCTCTGTTTTGTATTTCAAGGAAACCACAGTTCTGGAGATAGGGGGAGGGGAATAGGGCCAGTTGAAACACCAAAAGCTCACTCTTACTACCAAAATTTAGCTATTTTTATTGAATACATGCTTTTCCTATTGTTGCATGCCTTCAGTTAATTTCCAGAGTTCTTTAAAAGTTGATTTTGATAATTTTTGCTAGTATTCTCATTGTTTTTATGGCAGATCATCAGATTTTTGGAGGTCCCTATGCTATTGTTCTGGAAGCAATACAATTGATTTTATACATATATATATATATATATATATATATATATATACACATATAAAATTGTTTTAGTTTGTTAAAGGTGATGAAATACAATATACCAGAAATGGACTGGTTTGCAAGCTTACAGTTCTGATGCCATGAAAATGTCCAAAACAAGGAATCATCATACGATACCTGACTCCTTTGCCCCACGGCCAGGCTCACGGCACCTGCTGGTCTCTCCCTCCCATTCCAAGTTTCGATGCTTCCAGCTTCTGGCTTCACTGGCCTCCGCTCTGTTCTGTGGTTTTATCTCTCAGCTTCTGTGTGTGTGCTTCTCTCTAGCTTCTGTGCCTTTTTCTCTGTTCCATCCTCTTATAAGGGACTCCTGTAAGAGGATTAAGAACCTTTTGGGGCCTGCCTCAACTGAAACAACCTAATCAAAGTTCCCACCCACCATAGGTCTACACCCACTGGAATGGATTACTTTTTTTTTTTTTATTCATTTTATTGAGATATATTCACATACCAAGCAGTCATACAAAACAAATCGTACATTTGATTGTTCACAGTACTATTACATAGTTGTACATTCATCACCTAAATCAATCCCTGACACCTTCATTAGCACACACACAAAAATAACCAGAATAATAATTAAAGTGAAAAAGAGCAACTAAAGTAAAAAAGAACACTGGGCGCCCTTGTCTGTTTGTTTGTCTGTTTGTTCCCTTCCCCCACCTTTCCACTCATCCATCCACAAACTAGACAAACTGGAGTGTGATCCCCATGGCCCCCCCAATCCCACTGTCCCCCCTCATGAGCCACATTTTTTTTTTTTTTTTTTTTTTAATTGCAAATGTTTTTAATTGCATGCCTTTTCAATTGAGAGATAATTGATTTCATCAAGCCATCAAACATGATGGAACAACCCAATACTATGAGCCATCTAAGTATTTATGCAAAAAATGCTTAATCTGAATATAATCAAGCCTTCGGATATAACTTCCAGGTTACAGAAAATTCAGAAGGTAAAAGAACAAGTAAAATGGCATCACAATGAAACAGACCAATCCAGACTGTAGGACATTCCACAAGCAACTGGCCTGGACTCTTTTTTTTTTTTTTTTTTTTTTTTTTTTTTATATATATATTTTTTTTTAATCATCATTTTATTGAGATATATTCACATACCACGCAGTCATACAAAACAAATTGTACTTTCGATTGTTTACAGTACCATTACATAGTTGTACATTCATCACCTAAATCAATCCCTGACACCTTCATTAGCACACACACAAAAATAACAAGAATAATAATTAGAGTGAAAAAGAGCAATTGAAGTAAAAAAGAACACTAGGTACCTTTGTCTGTTTGTTTGCTTCCCCTACTTTTCTACACATCCATCCATAAACTAGACAAAGTGGAGTTTGGTCCTTATGGCATTCCCAATCCCACTGTCACCCCTCATAAGCTACATTTTTATACAACTGTCTTCGAGATTCATGGGTTCTGGGTTGTAGTTTAATAGTTTCAGGTATCCACCACCAGCTACCCCAATTCTTTAGAACCTAAAAAGGGTTGTCTAAAGTGTGCGTAAGAGTGCCCACCAGAGTGATCTCTCGGCTCGTTTTGGAATCTCTCTGCCACTGAAGCTTATTTCATTTCCTTTCACATCCCCCTTTTGGTCAAGAAGATGTTCTCCATCCCACGATGCCGGGTCTACATTCCTCCCCGGGAGTCATATTCCACGTTGCCAGGGAGATTCACTCCCCTGGGTGTCTGATCCCATGTAGCGGGGAGGGCAGTGATTTCACCTTTCAAGTTGGCTTAGCTAGAGAGAGAGGGCCACATCTGAGCAACAAAGAGGCATTCGGGAGGAGGCTCTTAGGCACAATTATAGGGAGGCCTAGCCTCTCCTTTGCAGCAACAGTCTTCCCAAGGGCAAATTCCGTTGTAGAGGGCTCAGCCCATCAAACCACCAGTGCAGAATGGATTACTTTAAGAAGATGATCTTCTGGGGTACAGACAGCTTCAAACCATCACAATCATGTATCCTGTAACCTTGCTAAGCTCACTGATTAGTACTAGACGCTTTTTAAAAAGATTCTATTGGTCTGAAATGTAGATCAATGAATTTTTTCTTTTGAGATCTTGATAACCTCTCCTTACACTCTGAGAAGAAAAAAGTCGGTGTAAAGAGAGAGACTAGAAGTGTTGGCAGACATTGTGTTGGCTCAGATTCAAGAACCCAGACCCCTTCTCTGCTTTCGGTGCTTCTATGCAAACCTCACATGAGCACAGGACTTCTTCTCAGGGGACAGGACTGCCATTATTTCTCAGTTGTGTTCTCAAGTGTCTGTAGGGAACAGTCTGAGGTTCTGGATTCTGGCTGGAGAAAAGGGCTTAGACTCTGCTTTATTAATATTTCTTGGAGTCAGTTGTGCAATACTTTATTCTATAATGGCCTGAATGTTAGAGAGGCACAGGGAAATGTTTTGAACCACGTGATACCCTAACGTGTGGTCAGAGAAGACAACTTTGTACACAGCAGTTAAAGACAGAACTTTCACCTCATCTTTAAATCACAGGGCCTGTCCAGTTGTACTTACTTCACCTCAAAGCTTTAAAAGAACCTTTGTTCTGAGAGCTGGCAGCAAGTTAGGAATAAGTCTCTTTGAGGGCAAATAAGACAAAGTAAGACACAGGCTCATGACTGGTCTTTATGGATGGTGCAGCTTGTCTGTCTCCTCCAGGCATCTTGGACAGAGGAGATGATAGGATCAGGGCTTTGAATCTTCAAGTCATTTTAAAAGCAACAAACCTTTGAAGTTCAAACTGTTTATGCTCAGAGTGTGTTCAGCCATCCATGTGCACAGGCCATTTAATAGTACTGATTTTAATGCATCTAAATATAAGTTTAGAACTTGCTGGTCAAACAGGTGATGGGAGTTGGTGACACATACAGGGGAAAAAATAAGTCCTGTTCTAAATACAACACATGAAGAATACATATTGTTCTCCTCTATAGATTTCATGTTACACAGACCAGCCTTAAGATCAATACTTGCAGCACATATTCTCTCAGCAAGCATCATGCTTTAGAGTCTATATTCAATTTATTTGGGTTCCTGGATATCACATATCCACCTTTAAGGGCGGCAAAAGTGTCAGAAGTATTCCCCCTCACTATTTTCTGGTCAGGGACTTTGGTTTGTGGTTGATTTGTTGCCATGGCATAAATTCTACTCAGACATACTGACTACATACAGTGTTTCCAGTTCTTGGAGCCCAAATTCAAGCACACAGATCTGGGGCTTTACTTCTTTGGGATATTCTTTCCTCAGTCAGTAATGAAGGAGCTCAAAATTCAGGGCTTTAGGCTTCAAATCTGTGGCAACACCACCAAGAGACTGAAAAGAGCCCCAGATTACTCTCAACTTATGTGAAATCCCCGAGACTAATCTGCACCAAACCTAGCAAAGTCTGAGGGCTTCTGTTGGTTCCACAATAGTTTGTCACTCTTCTTTCAGAGCCAGGAGTCAACATCAACAATAGCATTTGACTGCACAAAGATTCAGTCTATTAAATACTTGAGTGCCAGGCATGTGCTTTTAATGGAGTAAAGAAACTTCAGGAACAGTCTGCCTTTATCTCTACTAGTTTAATTTACTCCTGCGTTAAAAGTACGTTTAATAGATAACTGTCTCTATTCTCCCTTCCCTCTCTCCAACCTCAGAAATACCAAGCTTTCTTCTTGCAACAGCTGGTAAATTATCTTTGTTAGTATTGATAAATAATTCTAAAATATAGGATCTTTGAATACTTTAATATTCATGCTCAAATTTATGTTCTTTAGTGAAAATATATGCCAGGAAAGAAAGATCCAAGGTAAATGGAACCTTTTGGTGATTCAGACTTTTAATTTAATGGCAGGACTTAAAGTCATTTTAATCTCTCAGGGCATGAAAGAATTTTTGAAATTATTTGAAACAATGACCAGTAGTATTTATGTATTTTCAATCTGAGCAACTTCAACTACAGTAGGGAAAAGAGAATACATGTTAAAGTCAGACCAGAAAACTTATACATTTTCCCACCAGTGTTAACATTTTGGCATATTTGCTTCTGGTCTTTTTTCTCTTTTTACTTTCTTTATATAATAAGTTATATATGATCACATTAACATTTCTTTAAAAATTAGAATGTTACAGTCAGAAATAAACTCCCATCTTGACCTTGACCTCTATCTTGAACCCTACTAACTCAACCTTGAAGCAGAGACAAGCAATCTTATCAGAATTTTAAAAATACTTCTACACACATACACACATAAACACACACACACAGTATTATTTTATGAGATTTTGTTTTCATAAAGTTATATTCTTTATTAAACAGCTTACTTTTAAAACATTACGTTACATTGCATAGTAAACGTTGCGTATTATATTGCACCACACAGTAAAATGACACATACTGTGTGAAATAATAATTTCACTATAATAACGACTATTTGTATAATCCCAGTATTCTGGAATCAAATATCTCACAGATTTTTTGGTATCCAACTTCTGTTTATGGTGAATGTCATCATGTCCCCTAAAACCCAAGCAAAGAAATGTAAGTTGACCTGATCCTCTGCCACACCAGCTTTTATCTTCCCCAGAGCTAGGTGCCAGCTGCCACTTCTCTCTTCTATGTTGTGCTCTTCCACCTGCTCCTTCCTATTATTATTTTTTTAATTTTAGACTTGTTTTGAAATTCTTTCAAACTTACAGGGCAGCTACCAAACTAATATAAACCCCATACAGAGAACTCCAACAAACCCCTCTCCCCACATACCCAGATCCACCAATTTAAACATTTTGCCACATGTCGTATCATTCTATCTACTCAACAATCTACTTGTCTGTCTCTATCTATCCATCTATCTGTTTGCCTATTTATCAATCCATTTTATGAACCTATTTGAGTGTAGGTTGTATACATCATGCTCCTTGAACACTTAATACTGCCATGTATGTATCCTAAAAACAAGGAAATCACTTACATGTCCACCGTAAGTGCAGTTATCAAGTTCAAGAAATTTAACATTGATATAAAGCTTGCAGGCCAAATTCTAATTTTTTCCATATATCCCAATAATGTCTTTTTGAGCTTTCTCTCCTCACTTGTTAGATCCTGTCCAGGATTATGTATTGCCTTTAAGAGTTACTGTATCTTAGTTGCTTTATTCTTTTATTGTGGGACCATATGTACAACATAAACTTTCTCATCTCGATCGCTCCCAAGCAAACCATTCAATGGGATTAATCACATTCACTGTGCTGTGGAATCCTTACCACCCTCTATTACTAAAACTTTCTCATCTCCCCAAACAGAAACGCTACACTCATTTTACCTTAATCCCCTGTTTCCTCTTCCCCTTGCCCCTGGCAACTTTCTGTCTTTATGAGTTAGTATGTTCTCCAATATTTTTTTTGGTAGTTACCATGGGGCTTAAATTTAACATCCTAAATTTATAACAATCTCGTTTGATTTGATACCAACTTTACTTCAGTACAATATACAAACTATGCTCCTATATCCCTCCACCCCCCACCCCCCCCCCACTTTTATGTAGTTCTTGTCACAAATTACATGTTTATACATTAGGAGTCCAAAACCAATGATTTATCATTACATTTTATGCATTTGTCTTTTAGATCTCGTAAGATGTAAACAATAGAGTTACAAACCAAAAATACAAGAGTACTGGCATTTATATTTACCAATGTCATTACCCTTACTGGAGATATTTATTTCTTCATGTGGCTTCAATCTACTATCATCCATTCTTTTCAACCTACAGAGCTCTCTTTAGCATCTCTCATAGGGCTGATCTAGTGGAGACAAACACCCTTAGCTTTTGTTTATCTGAGAATGTCTTAATCACTCCCTCATTTTCAAAGGACAGTTTTGATGGATATAGAATTCTTGGTTGGCAGTTTTTTGCTTTCAACACTTTAAATCTGTCATCCCACTGCTTTCTTGCCTCCATTGTTTCTGATGAGAAGTTGACACTTAATCTTTTTGAGACTCCCTTGAATGTGATACGTTGCTTCTCTCTTGTGGCTTTTTGAATTCTCTCTTTATCTTTGGCATCCAAAAGTTTGATTATAATATGCCACAGCATGGGTCTATTTGTGTTTATCCTGATTGGAGTTCATTGAGCATCTTGGATGTGCATATTCATGTTTTTCATTAAATTTGAGAAGTTTTCAGCTATTATTCTTTTGAATATTTTCTCTGCCCCTTTCTCTTTTTCTTCTCCCTCTGGTCCTTCCAGAATGCGGTATTGGTATACCTCATGGTGTCCCACAGGTCTATTAGTCTCCTTTCACTTTTCTTTATTATTCTTTCTGTTTTTCGGGCAGGATGATTTCAATAATCTTATCTTCAAGTTCACTGGTTCTTTCTTCTGCCAGTTCCAGTCTGCTGTCAAACCCCTGTAAGGACTTTTGAATTTCTATGACTGTGGTCTTCAGTTCTGTTTGGTTCCTTTTCATGAGTTCCATCTCTCTATTGATATTCTCTTTGGCTCATCTATTGCTTTCCTGATTCCCTTTAGTTCTTTGTCCATATTCTCCTAGTTCTTTGACTCTATCTGAGACCTTTGTTAAAAAACCTTTGGTGTGTACCAGGTTGGTCCTCCTTGATGGTTTCTAATGCTTTAAGCTTCTCCTTTGTCTGGATCATCACTCTCTTTCTTTTCTTTGTATGTTTTCTAATCTCTTGTTGGAATCTGGACAATTTGATATTTTAATGTATCCTTGCTAGAATTTAGACTCTGAGACATCTGTTCCTTAAGGAGACTTAAAGTCTTAATCCTACTGACTTTAAGTAGACTTTTTCTTGATTCAGTGCTTGCCTTATTGCTGCAGTGTTTTAGCTGTCCTCTAGGGTTTTGAAAAAGATGTTTCTGCAAATTCTTACTGGTTGTTCAAAGTTTCTGTTCAAACATCTCACTCTGCTGTCCTGATTGCCATGGGCTCTAAACTGCTTACATTTTTATTGAATATTATTTTTGGGAAAAATCTATTTGATATGTACAGATATAGTTTATTCTTGTGACTATTGAATATTAATCCATGGTACCTTCTACTACATTTCATTTAATCATTCCCCTATTGGATTATGTGACTACTTTCTTTTTTCTTTTTTTTTTGCTATTTTAAAGAATGATACAATACTCCTCCTTGTGTATGTCTCCTTGTCCATGTGGATGTCTTCCACCTAGAGACCTAAAAGTAGAACAGCAGAGAAATAGCATGTGCACATTTTTACATTTAATAGATACAACCAAATTGCCCTCCAGAATGGTTACAATGATTTTTACTTCTCTCATTAATATATCTGAGGACTTTTTTTTCCAAACCCTCACCAATGTATATTATTTATTGTTAGGTCTTAAAATGTTGGCCAGTCTGATGGATTAAAAATGGTTTATTATAACTTTAATTTGCATTGTCCTGATTACTGTTTATTTTCATCATCTTCTGAGATGTTCATTGGCTATGTGGAATCTATGAATTTTCTGTTAATACATTTTGCATGGTTTTCTATGATGTAGTTTGTCTTCTTAAATTATTGTTTAAAATATTTCTTTGTGTTCTTTACTCATCTTTTGTCTGCCTTTATCTTTGTATATGCTATTTCTGATTAAGTAGAAGTTTTAAATTTCTCAGTGCTCTTCTATTTTATTTTCTTTATTTTGGATTAATTAATGTATTTCAAACCTCAGATATTAAATTACAATCTTCTTTTTGACTCAGCTATTTTTTTTTCATATTTATGCCCATCTGGTCTTTATTTTGTATTTTATAATTTTATTTTTTTTCCATAGAGTTAACTTCTGTGCCTATTTCAGTCTTCTAAAATTACTGTTGCTTTATAAAACATCTTGCAAAATAGTAAATTAAGTGCCCTAAACTTGTTCATTTCATTTTTTGTCACATTTATTCTTTATACTTATGCTTCCATATGAATTTTAGCATCAGTTTAAGTTTCAGATAATTCTGTTAAGATTTTGATAGATTGTACTGAATTTATAAATTAGTTTGTGAGGAATTGTTACATGTAAAACATTGCGGATTTTCATTTTTAGACTTGGGCTATTCTTCAACAATGTTTTTAAAAAAATTTCTTTATAAGGTTATTACACTTTTGCTAATTTTATTCTTAACTACTTTGTAATTTTTGAAACTATTTGGAATGAAATATTTTTGCCTTATTTTTCGTATTGATCATTGTGTTGTTTAGTAATGTAAGTGTTATATGTACATCCTATAACCAGCCCATTGAGTTCTAATAGTTTGTTCATTGACGGTTTTGAATTTTTTATATAAACATGCTTACAGTCCCTCCTTACTTTGTATTTCCACCCCTTCCCCCAATGACATTCAATTCTTTTGTGAACTGTTACACATTAAAAGTGATTTTAAAATACGCTATCCAGATTTTGAGGTGCTTTCTTATAGAAGAGCTTTGAGTATGTGATCAGCATGAATGCCCTAAATTGTATTCTAGAAACTTTTCCATTTCATCTAGGTGTTGAAGGAAAGCTATTCAGGCTTTTCTCTTATCTTTCTAAAAAAAAAAACAAAAAACCTCTTCTCTCTTTCTCTTATCTATTGCTATTAAAAACAAATGAAATTATTTATATTTTTGGCACCAATCTCAAACTGTTGCATATACAGTACAAATAACTTTCTTCTCCAGAATCATTTGAGAGTAAGCTGCTGACTTGATGCCTCCTTACTCCCAAATACTTAAGTAGGTGTTTCCTACAGCTAAGAACATTCTTCTACACACCAACAATCCAACCATCGACATGAGGAAATTATCATTGATTCATTACTACAATCTGTCAAACAAAGTCCATTCCAACTTTGCCAATTAGTCTGTAAATATTCTTATAGCAAAAGAGTCCAGTCCAGAATCATGTATTGCCATTAAGTCACATGTGGCTTTTGAAAGAATCATTTACATTGTTCAGATTATAGCCTATATACAAATATATCCTATCTAATATCACTTCCATTTTGTGACAGTTTCATAAACTGCCTAACAAACCCCTGATTTCCCACAATTCCAAATGTTAGTAAACTTTTTTCAGAATTTAAATTTAGCTAGAGTAATTGGCATTAACAATTTGATTTTTTTTTAAAATTAAAGGAAAAATTAAAGGAGTACTATGCTATATACATTTACAAAACAAAAAGCTAAAACCTCTGATAATTCTACCTTCTGGGAGAAAAACAAGGATTTCAGTATAGTATTATCCCTTTAGAGTTGTGTCTGCACATGTAAGTTTGTCTCTATGTGTATGTGTATTTGTGTGCATGTGTGAGTGTTCAAATATATTTTTAAACATGTTGTTTTCTTTCCTTTATACAAATAAAGCCATAGTTTGTATACTGTTCTGCAGTTTGGTTTTCTCAGTCAATAATATACCCGGAAAACCTACCTCCTCGTTGTACACCTGATACCTCCTTATCATACACCTTCTGCACCTAAAGCTCCTTGCTTCTTTTAGAAGCTGCGTTCTCCCCTCTCCTGTGGTCTGCATGCACCATGGCAGGCTGGCTGCAGTGGGGGCAGCCTGGAGAGTGGCTTCAGATTGTACCAGTTTTGCAGGGCCCTCTCTCCAAAGCCAGAGAAAACTCCATGAAGACTCTAGGGTTCTCCAGACATCCAACCTCCCTGGGATGAGAACCAGGTCAAGCAGGGACCAGGTTGGATCATTGTATGTTGCTCTTCAGCAAGCCCAGGTCCTGGTGGGTTTGTGGACTGAGTTCTTTTTCAATGACCAGAGTCTGCAATGCCTTGGTGTATGCAAAAGCAAACAGGTCTGGCTGGGTGACCTTTTCTGTCACTGATCCAGCCTCTAAAGGGAGTCATAGTTCTTACCTGGTGCCCATGGGATGAGCTTCAGAGAGTAGTCCATGAATGTCCTAAAACTCCAAGCAAATGTTTTCTGTGTGAGAGTATGTGTGAATTATTCACTTAATTTTACCAAAAGAAGCTATAAGTTAATAGGGGTTAAACATAATGTAGTGGGTTTCCAAGTCACACTGTCTGGATTTGCATTCCAGCTCGACCGCTTGGCTGTGTGACTTCGGACAAGTTATTCAACCTCTTTCTGCTTCATTGTTCACAAAATAGCAGACATGATCATAAATGTCTGCTGTTAGGATTAAATGTGAGGATTTTATGGGCATGTGAAGCCCATGATACAGTGGCAGGCACTAAGTAAACCTTAAGATTTTAAAATTATCATCCTATTCTCAAAGGAATCTGTAACCATCAAAAAATTATGAGCCAATGACCTAACATATTTTGGGAATTGTGCTAAAAAAATCAGTTCCTGTATTGGAAAGTCTCACTCACTCCTAATTACAACAGAAATATTCATTAGCAAAAAAAATAGAGATGTATATTTATAATGAGGTAGAAAGTTCTGAAAACCTGTAAGGCTAATTAGCATTGTGCTTCCATGGGAGAAAAAAGGATCTATCTTGTCCCAGATTAGCCCCCAAATAAAACATTTTCAATATGTTCATGGCTGCTGTACCATTTAAGCTTGTGTTGAAACCCTGAAATAAACTTTCAGGGAGACAGTATAAACTGCAATTCTACATTTGTGGACGCTTTGGTCAACATGAGTTTTCCTTTATAGTTATCAGTGAATTAAACAATTTTAGAAGCAATGAGATTCTGCATCTTTTAATGAAAGATAAAACAACAATATAAACATACACAAATTTACAGAGAAGGGGTCAACTTTAATACATTTGGAGTAAAAGGTGTTTCTTATTTAAACATGGTATAAAAATAAATGCAAGAAACATTAACTGAGAATGTACAGACAACAAAGACATGAGCTTGTTTTTGACTATGAATACATTGGTGAAATGAAACTTTCTGTGCTAATTTATTGTTTAATAAGTGTGAAGCCACAGGTATATTTACCGATATATACTTTTTTTAAAACAATTCTTCCAGTTTGTGACTGACTGAATTTTTAGTGAACTGTGTGTCTAGCAGAAGCTTTGAGAGAAAGAGGAAAAAAACGGGTTTACTTCACTTGAACTTGTTAAAAAGGAAGAAGACACAGATCCAGCTTAGCACAAGAGGGAAGTAAGCAGACAACATTTTGAAATGGTGGCACTGAGATGGTCAAGAGTCCCTTGGAGATGGGAATGGTTTAATGTACACAAAAAAGAACAATTCAGGTCCTTTGTTCATGCAACACCTTGGTCTAATGTCCTCTGTTGCAGGTTAACAACAATGAACTACAAATTATGTGCAACAACTCCAATCTGCTTCTCTGCTGCAAGACGATCCAGTTAGTAAGACTGGACGAGGCTTGTTAACCTCTTTGACGTGAGAGATTTCCCCTGAAGAAAAAACAAACAAACAGAAAACACAGTACGATCACTGAAAATCTACTTTTCAGTAGCATCTATTTACTGTAGCTGATTTTGTGCAAGGGTCAAAACTAAACCCTTTAGGTGCAGCTTAATTCAAACTTCATGACCAACCTCCCTCCCTCCCTCCACCAACACATCAAACGAAAAAGACCCCTCTCTCCCTCCACCCTCCCATCCCCTTGATCCCACTGCAAACAGACTGATGGTTTCACAGCACAGATTAGCAAATCATAAAACATGTCCATGAACGTTCCATCAAGGCTTAGCAATGATGCAACACCTAGGCTCACAACCGGTTACAACAAATCTTAGTAAGCTGCTCTGAAAGATAGCAGTGTGAATGCATTCTTGTCCAATGGCTGAAATTAGTGTTGCATTTATAAATACCTAGGGATGTAGAGGGTATGATTCAATCAAATAAAATGAACTTTTGTGGGTGTGATTGGTGGAATCTCAAGACTGAGCCCATACCCTATCCTTTATAGTGTTGGAGAAATTATACATCTAAATACAAAAAGTCTTTTTGTTCCCTATTTCAAACAGTAGAAATATTCCCGTCCTTTCCATCTGTCCTTCCTCCACCCCAACCCCAGAAAAATCCCTTATATTCTGATTCCACGTATTGTGTTAATACCTAGAATACATATTCATTATTTGGAAATGTAAGCCAATAATGCCCTGTTAATTACAACCACTCTTAGAGAGAGAGGAAATTTTAAACTTCTGATCGGAATAGTAGATTGTTGATTGGTGGTTTCTGTTTTATCTCTTATTATCTATGTTCTAGTATAAAAATAGACGGCCTATTTATTGAATGGAATTTTTGCTTCTCAGAGGATAAAATAATAAGGGAAGATCAAAAGATATTTGGAGAAAAAATATTTTAGTAATATATCATAGGCCTAACAACAGTTTTGATTTGATACCTAATGTGGCTCGGAGTTTGATAAGGAGGTGGTAGGGTGTTGGGAGAAAAATCATCACTCATAGTCACATTTTGAGAAAAGAGCAATATTTTAAAGAAAGGATTAACAATTCCAAGATCAAACTTTCTTTTTACCTGTACAGTAACTGATAAAATCTCTTCTGCTAACATAAACGGCAGCAAAAACAAACGAAACACACATACACACAAACACACACACACACACACACAAAGCAAAAAAGAAAAACAAAACAAAACAAAAAACAGAAAAAAAACCCAAGCACCATTTTATTTTAATTGGGGAAAAGACTTCATAACTTAGCTTTTAGCAATTGATAGTGGAAGAGGCCAAAGTTTAAGGAAGGTGTTTCCCACTGGGCTATCCTTTAGCCACCTTTTTGGAGGAAAAATAACAAAAGAAAAACCTGATTTACATTATATGTTGGCCTTATAAACAAAATATACACTTTCTGCCACCACTTTTATACCTCGGTTTCCTCATTCATAAAATGAGGATAGTAATAGTACCTAGGTCAGCAGCTTGTTCTGAAGAACTACACATGTAAATTGCATAAAACTTCTCTTGAAACATTCTAAGCTCTTAGATTATTTGGCTATTTATTATTATTATTACCATTATTATTATTTGCTCCCCTCTTCAGGATATCCGGGCCCAAAATCATTACCTTGGCTCTGAGAAGGACAGAAAATTGCTAATGAATTGAAATGTTGAAATTAAATCACCTTTCCACCCAAACCCAGGCAATATATTACTCAAATAATGTTGGAACCAAAAACTACTTTTATTTGAAGACTACAATATTACTTTTATTTACTACTGCCTTTTCCAATTCAACAGGACACTAATTGTATTATTAATATTAATGTCTACAGTGTGCATATATATTTATTCTAAGGCTGAATAATTTATCTTTAAAAGTGCTTATTCTTTTTATTGCCATTTATGGAATGGAGGGAAATGCTTATTGGTAGAGGCACAAGAGTAAATTCTTATGTATTAGAGGATTAGGGAAAAGATGCTAACAATACTATTTCTTTGAAAACTACAGATTTATGTGCTTTTGTAACCAAGAAGTTAGGATTTAAGAAATGATTATGTTTACTGAATCATTATATAAATATTTCTTTTTACTTCCTAGTATATTAGAATAGGCAGAGGGAAATACCTGAAATTTCTGATCTGTAATCCAGTTGCCTTGATCTCTGATAATGACTGTGTAACTACATAGCCTTTATCTTGTGATTATAAAAACCTTGTTACTGAGCCTCACTTGTATCTTCTTATCCTGGTTTTCAACTTTAGAGTCTTATGATCACTAAAGACAGCCTCTAATGTTTATTAATGAAGGGCCTTGAGTCAGCCCAGAAATAACTCATCCCAATTCCAAAACTATCTTGCTAGACAGAACTGAATCTAACCAAAATTGGCCCACCTGACAGGCACAGTAGCTTACACTTTAACCTATAAGTGTTCTATACCTCATTATAATTCTAAAAATCATGCCCATCATCATGTTAATGCCACTATTTTTTTACATATGTTTTGTAACTAAGCCTGTAATCAATGCATGCGCTCAATAATTAAGACCATCTCTAAACTCGTCATCTTGAGCCACTGTGCTCAGTATTCTAAAACCCACCCATCTTTTGATACTATAAAACTATCAGAGTTACTGTGATTTGGGGAGACAGATTTTTAGGCCGATAGGCCATGTGATCTCCTGCTTTGCACTTAACTATAAACTCTTTGTTTGAAACCCAGTGTCTCAGGAACTGGTCATTTGCGCTCATCAGGCAGAGAACCTACTGCTTTTGATCAGTATCACTTCGGTTCAAAATACTGGGGAAAAGAGTGAAATAGTTACATTGAAATAAGAAGCCATTTGAAACTCAGATACAGTCATTTTGATTTGAACTGCGGAAACTTCTGTCATCTTTATAAATTAAATTTAAAGTAACACAGTTCTCTTTCTATACTTTTTTTTTTTTTCCCCAAATATTCCCAGAGCTACTAGTGGTTGGCCTGGCATGATCTTCATTTAAAATGAGGTGTGTTACAAGTTTTGCTTGTTGAACTCTTGTCCCAGGAGATAATTAAAAAAAAACTTTTTCGTGGAAGCTCATAGAGAAGTATAGATCCAAATTAAAGGTGGCGGTTTTTGACAGAAAAATAAACAAACAGAGTTGGTAAAATATATGGATACATCTTACTATAGCCAAACACATTCTTTATGTGATATGGACTTAACAAATATGTAATAAGGATATTGAGACAAAATACAAATTTGGGTACAACTAACTGAGTGAAAAGAAGTTAAGTATCCTACTGGGGGTCAAAGCAAATAGCATGGATATAATTGTGTGATCTAGATTTGAAGAGGATCTATTTGCAAATCATAAAGTTTGCTCATAAAAGTTCACTTGGATCCATTTGCAAAGCATGTGCAAATCCTGACTTGTTCAGGAAGAAAAAAGATACATAGGCGCTATTACAGTGCACAAAGAAACTATAGTGTGTGCACTATCAGTTGCTCATTGTATTCTAAAGTCTTAAATTAAAAAGAAAAATGACCCTTCTAATAAATAGTATTCATAATAGGATTATAGAAATTTGCATGTCAGCCATTTTGTAACACCTATTTTCACTGCAGTGTCTTGGAAGCTGTATAGAATCAGCCCTGGTCAGTAATCTTTTCATAATTTTTCCAAGTTAAAAAATCTGAGACATTTTTATAGCCAAGATCTAAATTGTTTATATTGGAATCTAAAAGGGTTAATAACCCTTACTGATAGCTATTTTTACCAAATTGCTTTATAACTGAATTCTGTATGAATGATACTTATTTTTAACCAAATGACTATATATGTGTTACGTGATTTATACCTTTCTTGTCAAATTCTAAAGGAAATAGATTACGGTGGAAACAGAAATCTGCAGAGAAAGACAAGTACCAATACTCAGAACCAAACAAAACAAAAACTCAAGATCCTGTGAGATTTTGTAATTTCTAGTTAATGGATTTTATGGCTAGAAAAAGAAGCACATGATGAGTCAGAAAAACAAATCTCAGACTGCAAGCTGGTACCTAAGTAATACAAAGCATCATCCTAATCTACAGCACAATAACCATAGAAACAGAAAGAGTTTTCCAGGATCTCACAATGAAAATTTCTCTCTACCAAACCAGTTCCTTATATACTAAATGCTGTGTCGAGATTTTGCCGTAACCAGGAAAAACAAAACAAAACAAAAACAACCACTTATGTGTTGTTTTCTTTATCCAATTAACTATAAATAGTTAAGAATTTTACCAGATTTAAAAATCATTTGTTGTCTTCAAGTAGTAACAAAGTTGATAATAAGGAGCTATGGGTTGGTAGGAATGGATGTGGTGGCTAGGCTCTTAGCAACAGCCCAAGAGATGCAGGTGTTAGGGGGATGGAAGTCACTTTCTACAAGCCTTTACTCTAGACATTAATCCATATAGGAAGCAGAGAACAGCTACATTTGTTTGGAGAACTAAGCCCACTTTTTTTTACTGTTGTCATAAAAGCACACAGCAGTCTTTCCTGCTATATAGGACACTAAATAGACGAAGGGCAAATGAAGGGATAGATTTTAAAGCATGGCTGTGATAGAGCTTAAAGACAAGAGTAAAAGATTATGGTATCTTTGGGATTTTTCCTTATTTTAAATTTCTTAACTCTTGCTATTCCCTTATGTTTTCTACTTATTTCCTGTCATTACCTCCCAGCCTGTTTTATAAGTCTCTGTATTTCTGAAGTACATTTAGAATAACCTGTAGGCTCCAGAAGTCAAGGTGAGGGGCTGGGAGTAAGAAAGGGCAAATCTTAGCATAGCTTTTCCTCTGGTTTGTGTGGCCCAATCATCTGAGTAGGTGCACAGGATTCAAGGCCAGGGAGGTGATATTCTCCCCCTGAACAGGTTGACTGCATCTCAAGCTTTGTGTTCAGTTACCATTTAGGTGGATTATAGATGAGTTGGAGCAAATGTAAGAGGCAAGCAGTTATTAGGGTGAAAGAACATGAAATTATTACATGAGAAAATATTAGAAGCCCTCTTTCCCAATGCAAGTCTCACCTAGCTTTAATTTGATAGCAAATTTGGAAGTGTCTTTATCAAGTCATTTTAGGTGTTCAAATATCTTTTTATTTCACACTCAAATTTCAACATCTTCTATAATATTTAAATAGACTGTGTTATTGAAATAAGTAATCATAAGCAGCTATTGGAATAAACACAGCTGAGTCTTAGTACCATGCAATTCACCTAGTGATTGCAAAAGTCTGTGGGCAAAAGTAGGGAGTCTTTATCAGCTGTGCCATTCCGTGTGCCCTTGACATCTATCAGTGGAGAGAGTGGAAAGAATTGATTAGCTTAGGACAGTCGTTTTCAAAGAATGGTCTCAAACCCATCAGCATCAGCATTATCCACCAGAGAACTACTAAATTAGTCTCTCTGGGGCAGGGGTGAAGGGGGAAATCTGAGTTATAAGAAGTCCTTCAGGTGCTTCTGATGCACCCTCAAGTGTGAACCAGTGATCTCTGGTAAGGAGAAGTTAACTAGGAAAGCTTCTACAGGTCCTTACACTTTATTGCTCTGAGTTTCTTGTGACCAATGTAGATTCCTGGGAGACACACACACACACACACACACACACACACACACACACACACAGAGATAGAAAGACAGCAGAGATAATTCTAACCCAGTTTATCTAGAGTGAGGTCATTTTCCAAGCCCCTGGTGATTTTGAGACAGGGGTAGTTGGATCACACCTAGGAAAACAGTGAACTAGGAATTTTACCTATGGGGAATAAAAAGAAAACTTAGTGGAAGTTCATGTAATCACATGGTTTAAATTATTCTGCGTGGCTCCAAGAAGCAGAAGCAGGGTCAATACTTGGAAGTTACAGGAAAGTCGATTATGGCCGCAAACAAGAAAGGACTTTCTAAAAGATGGAATGAATCGCCTTGGAGGTCATGAGGGTACCACATCTCTAGAACTCTCAGCCAGCAAGGCTAGATTCTCACTTCTCAGCGGATCTACAGAAGAGATCCGTGCAATAGGCTGGAGGTTGGATTGGGGGGAGCAAAAGCATAAGTTCCTTTTCAATTTTTAGACTCAAAAAATGTTACCACTCATTATCTCCAGAAAGTACCTCGAAGACTAAAATTATAAAATCAGAAAAGGGAAAGACTTTCTCATAGACTTTTCTTTCTGGTTTTTGAAATGTGTCCCTGTTAGATATTAAGTATATGTCAACTGTACAGTCTTGCTAATGGGTTCTTGTTATTTATTCCCTTTTGTAGTAACAGAACCACGTCTACTGGGTAATTTTCCTATTGCTAATGCAATATATGAAAAAAATGGATGTGATACCAAAGTGAGATCTGCATGACTTGAAGCAAAAAGCTGACAGGTGAAACTTTCCTCCAGAAATAACAGTCACTACAGTCTAGGAATGGGTTTTAAATTTCCAGTAGCTGTCACAAGCCCATTTTAGTAATGGTCTCTCCTTGCTGAAATTACAGGTATAATTAGTGTATTTAGTATTTAGGAATAGCCTAAGTTTGCTCCTGTGGTTGTTAGATTATGGCCATTGTAAAACAACAACAGACTTCATAATGTAGTGCATAAAAGAGCAGTCATGTAGAAGACATGAGATTTTGCCCAGCTTGGGCTTTCTGTATAGTACCTGCCAACTGCTAAGAAAACGCAGGGTATCTGTAAATGTACATGTAATTCATCCATACTTAAAATTTTTGCAATTTAGATAAAGAAGTCTATTGTCT
Organism: Choloepus didactylus; assembly: GCF_015220235.1. Classification (NCBI taxonomy): domain Eukaryota; kingdom Metazoa; phylum Chordata; class Mammalia; order Pilosa; family Megalonychidae; genus Choloepus; species Choloepus didactylus. Next base: position 25,669,875 of record NC_051308.1, read on the forward strand.
AGCTATTTTAAATGGCCCATTTTAGAGTTGTTGCCTCTAAGCACTAACACAAATTATGGAAAAGTGAAAATCACAGCCGTGGCTTGTCATCAGTATAAAAATGACTTTCTACCTGAAAAATGTTTCATAAAGGAAAGCTGATGAACATATATGATGCTAAAACTGGCTTTAAAATGAGTAAGAGAAAATGAAAAACAGATGGCTTCATAATAATATGAGACAGATGAGTCAGTAACCTCATAATTAGATATAATCAATGAATGAATGTACGTTAAGTGAAAATTAAACTTGGAAGTTATAATAAACACAATCTTTATCAACTAAAGTTTCAGTCATATTTTTCTTAGTTATGTAGAACAAATTTATGAAAAAATATGCAAATGTGTTACCTTTAGACCACCGGTGAAATTCTATTTAACTCTATTTCTATTCAATTCTATTTAACTCAGTGCAGTAATTGATACTGAGGTTGAGACTGAATGCTAACCACATGCAAGATACTTTGCAAACATTGTAATGCTACGTGCATAAGGCACATAGAAACATTCCCATCGATTCTTGCTTTGCCTGGCTACTTTTTTGTACCTTAATATGAGTCAGATCATGTTTGAATAATACTTCAAATTCAAATATTTTTGGATAAAATCAAAGTGATAATGCAAAATGATGTTTAATTACTAATTAATATATATATAACTCTTATGATTCCTATTTGATACAGTTTGAAGGCATTTTTTTTTCCTGCTATCAACTCTTCTAGCAAGATTAGTTCAAAAAGGTTTCTTTCTTTCTAGACTATAAATAAATTTATTGGTACTAAAAGTCTTATTCTTTCTCTACTTCCCCTTTTTCAACACCCAAGTTCTTGTCTTTATCATCTCATGTATGAATTACCACAGTAGCTGCTTTTCCTACAAATATATCCTCCTACTAATTTCTTCTAGCTACTTAGATGAAGATGGCCCATTGCGTAAAACCAGAATATGGACTACTTCCTGGATTACCGCCCTCTGTGTTATGCTCCCTAAACTGGAAATCTCCATGGTGGTCTCGCATGGAACACATTTCAATTTGTCAATTCCTCTAGACCCTCTTTCTGGTTCCACCTTTGTTCTCTCTCTCCTGCAGGGTCATCTGCCCTGCTATGTAGCAAGCAGGCTTCTTGCTTAGATATGCAGTCTACTCCCTGCCTGTTGGGTTTTGCTTTAAGAAAAATCAGCATGATTTACATTAAGTCTCAAGGTATGACAGGAAGCTAGTTCTGATAAATGAACAGTTAATGTTCATGAGAAGAATGAGCCAACTTAGGTGCACATGTTAGTAGAACCTTAAAGTAGCTAATTTTGTTCGTGTCTGTCCTCTCATAAACTATAAGCTTCCTAAGAGAGGAGCTATGTTCTATTTTCTATTATATTCACAGATAGGGAGAAAAGAATCTAACTGATAGTAAGTGCTTAATAATTTTGGATAAAATAATCCAGCAATGCCTGGATACTTGGGTATCTTGAGGTTATAAACTTGTCACACAGACTCCCTAGGAAGGTCTGCACCTTCACAGGTTGCTGGGCCCCATAGCCACTAGTGCAAACCCAAGGTCTCATGTACATCAGAGAAGGTCCTTGGGAAATACTTTTGATGCTTCTGTCTCTGCCACATGTAGCAGTAAGGGGAAGTTTCTACATGGGGGCTGTCTTCTCAACAGCCCGAGCACTCCTTAGGAAACTTTACTGCTGCTGTTGATGCTTTATGACCAAAAAACACTATACAATTCACAGCTTAGAGAATTTGAGTGGCAACTTCAGACCTAAGATGCTACCAGGGGAAAAAAAAGATATATTGTCCAAGCTAAATTAGGCTACATGATCTGATACACTGCACACCAATCAATTTACATCATGCTGCAGGCAACCTAAAATTGTTTTTCAGGCAAGTTATCACTACAACCAGTTTCAATAAAAAAAGACGGATAGCCATCTATACCAACAACAAAATGATAAATGAGATGGGTCTCAGATCCATAAAAGAAAAAAGAGGAAAAAACAATTCATCCTTGACCAGGCTCACTTTATGAACTTACTAGCAATAGCCATGGTGAGGAAACTCAGTGACCACTTTAGACATTATTTATACCTAAGGTGCTCTAGAAATTTTCAAACATGGCTTATCTATATTAATTTGCCTATAATACTAAACAATAAAACCCATAGCACTTATCAATAAAAGCACTTAAACAAAGTTCTCCTTAAGATGAATTCACAGGAGCATTCCCTCTCATAGCTCCCAATCTGCATATATATCATGATGAATGTCTATGTGAAGCAGATAATCTGCTTCAATATAATGGATGTTTACATAAAGAGAAGATCTAATTGCACAGAGGTCTTAACAATGCTAGAACTTCATTAGCATAAATATAACATAGAAAATTATCTTTCTAAATACTGTAAGGTTTTGTCTGTATCTCATTGTGGTAGAAATTGGTATCAGGTGGGAATATGAAGTAAGGACAGGCTGTCTTTTTAATAACTGGTCACATAGTCAAAACTTAATATATGTTGTATGAATGAATGCTCTGGGAACTAGTATAATTGTATATAAAAACAAGGATAAAAATGTAGCAGATGACTGGATCTCAGGCCACCAGGTCTATCTTCTATATTGATATTATTCATGGTGAGGAAATCTAATGATAAGTTTATAAATTTTCTTTTTAGGTGCTCCAAGATCCTTTCAGGCATAGGTTATCTACATTAATGTGCCTTCAACCCCATACACCAGGGTCCAGTACACTCAACCAGGAATGTCCCGACTGAGTCCTAAGAGAACATGTCTAGCCCAAGTGTGCTAGCAATGGGTAGTCGAGAGGTTCACATAAGTAGATAGGATACTGCCCTGCTCTGCTCCTTTCCTCCATGGCTGGCCTGGAGCTGTATTTCCCCAACCCGGAATCTGTTATTATTCACAAGGTTACACTGGGTGGGGAGTGTGGCCTCCAGTGTACAATCTTGGTGGTTGTAAGAGCATATAGAAGAAATTTCATGCTAGATTTTACATTTAATTAAAACCAAGTTCAAAATCATTTGACCAGAGACTAGAAACAATCTCTGGAGTCTATGACAGTATCTTGAAAAACAGGGCAAGTTTTCCAGAAAGTGGCTATAATTCTTCAAATTGAAGACCATTAGGTAGGCGGAGGCCTGTCACTAATGTATAATACAATTACTTTTGTCAATCACCAATTCAAAGTCTGATTTCAGCCTTCTAGAGTACGTTATTTTTCTCCTTAGTGCTTGCTTGTGGGTTAGGAAAAAAAGTGAAGATAAGAAAGTTAGAAAAATAGAGAAAGACAAACCTTTTCTTTCTAAATCTGCATTTCATTTAACCAAGCAATTCAATTTTTATGAATATATCATGACAAAATAATCATGATGGGTACAATATTTAACTGGAGACTGATCATATGCTGATCTGTAATACAAATAAAGAAACATGGAAGTAAGCTATCTGGTAATAGAAGATTGGAAAAATACATAATGCATATATATATTAGAAGGAATTTTATATGATCAATAAGGAGGGCCATCTAGAATAATATGAAATGAACTGGAAAATATTTAAAACACATTTTAAGTGTAAAAAGCATGGTTCCAGGGCATATTTAAAGTATAAGCCCATTTAAAAATATTTATGTATATTTGTACAAAGTTGTTAGGAGCTACATCTGGTACAGAGATTATAGATTAAGAAATTGTGGGTCACATTTCTAAAAATTTATGTGGCAAAAAAGCATAGGACAAGATTTCAAAACTAAATCTAAACATACCTAGTTCCTGGGCCTGGGTTCTTTTTACGACATTTTGCTGTCTTACATAAAATCTGCAAATGGTTGCATTTACCAGCAACCCCATAATGGGTTTAAATAAAGGATTTACATAGTCTTAACCAAAAAGAACATTCTAAAGGAACTAAACACAATATCTTTCTCATTTTTAACACTCCAAACAAGTTATGGGATTTATATTTACATTTGTTCTTATCAATACTTAATACTCACGAATTACAGGGTTAAATACTTCCCCAAAGACCAACTCATGTAACCTGATCTCACAGTCAATCCAGTCCTGTTAAAAGCCTCTGAAGGAGCCTCCACACCTTCTCCTGGTAATTCTTTCCAGTCTCCAGAGCATGCATAAAAAGCCCAATCCACTAGTGGAGGTACGAGCAGAGAGGATGGGACAACCGAGGAGGATATCACATCTTTTCTGTTGATTATTTCAATGGCTTTGCAAATAACAGTCTTATTGAAATAGGGTAAAAGTTCTCATGAAAAGAGGTTAGCTTAAGTTCGTTCTTGAGAGTCCATTAAGATTCTCTAATTTTCATTTCTACTTATCTATCCCAGAGCCATGCTGACCTAATTTCCACTTAACATAAATTAAGGAGAGGATGTTGGCATTTGATCAACGGCATGGATGATCAATCTTCAAACCCTCTCTTTCCCTTATTTCCTACCTGTTCTTCTGTAACCGTTGTCTAATAGGTAGAGGCAGTGATGTTTTAATGGTTGCAGAGATGATGTCAGACTTGGTGATGGTGTCAGGGAAAGGGAACAACTGTTACAATTAGTGAAACATGAACTTTGACAAAAGAGAATGAAGTCCACTTAATAAGAATAATACATAAAGGCACAAGAGGACATACTAACTTTTGAAAGGCCTTAAACGACTTCTCTGCCAATGAGGAAAATAATGTAATAAAAGAGACAAACACAAGTAATGAGATTTCTTGAGACAGCGTGCCAAGGTGAGGGCATTCCACAAATGTGAGTTATTAGTATCCCACCAATTTTGGGCATAACAGAAAGAATAAGAGTAATTTAGAAAGAGTAATGGGTGAAAATTGGGAAAAGTTTGCTTGTAGTCCTGGCTCTACTACTTAACAACTGAGGGACACTGGTGTAGTGACCTCCCCTCACTATTCCTCCATTTGCTCACCTGGAAAGGGAGGAAGGCCTGCCCAACCACCTTCCAGGATTGCCTATGCAAGCAACAACAACAGAACAAACAAAAAGTAATGGATGTCCTTGGACATTGTAAAATATTAGCTGTTTCGTATATGTAAACTCTAAAGGGCCAGCAAGAGTATATTAGTTTCAGTAACCACCAGAAGTTCCAATGGAGTTGAGAACAGCAGGCTGGCAAAACATTCTCCACTCTGGAGTGAAGCAAGAAGAGTGAGGCCATTTTCTATAAGCCAGGTTAAAAAAATGCTATGCTGAGACACATAAATAAACTTTCTAAAAACAGACTCAAATTGGATATGGACCCAGGCTCCAGAGGAGTTTATTAGCGGATGACAGGGTTTATTTATATACTACCAGTTGGAAGAATATCAGGGTGCAGAGTGGATCAGTGGAAAGAGAAAGAATTTGGGAACAAAATGGATTTGGGGTTAATTCCAGCTCCTTCACTAACTGTGTGACTTTAGGCAAATTCTAAATTTTCTTAGATCCTTCAGTTTGCTCACCGGTAAAATAATGAGCTTAATAATGTGTATTTTGCAAGTTCAGCATATGGATTAAAGTAGATTAGATAACATTGTAAAGCTCCTACTGTGGGGCCTGGTACATGGCAGGCACACAATAAATGCAAGTTGCTATTTTATCATCTCACTTTTTCCTATTCCTTTCATTGTCAATGTACACATGTATTTTTTTATTTTTTATTTTTATTTTTTATTTTTTTTACCATATCTCCCCTATTCCTTTTGTCTCTTGGATACAGTCTATCTTGTAGCTTTCCTGTATCTAGCAGAGCAATCTGTGCATAGAACTTCTTTAAAATGTTTATATTTAAATACCATATTTTTTCATTATGTCTAATTTTAATAAAATCACTTAATCTTCATCTTATATTAAAATTATTTTATTGATCCTATAAAGATGTCCCATAAAATATATTATGTAAGAAGGATACCTGACAACTACTGATCCTAAAAGTAATCGTAACGCTGAGAAATGCTGAACAAAGGGAAACAAAAAAAGAAGGGTGAATAAAAAATTAAAGGAAACTTTAATAAGGTATTAACCATCATAAGGTTTGATAATGTACGATACATGGATTTCTTATTTTTGTATCAAAATAATTTTCACTGTAGAAATTTACTTCTCATGTCTAATAAAATAAATATAATCACTAGCAATCTATTAGGGAAAATCAGAGAGCCTTTCTAATTTCCTTACTCCCTTTCTTCAGAGAACCACTAAAACAAAATGTTCAATGAAGAATATTGCTTTTTATCTTACAGGATGGAAAAGCATTAATGCTAAACAATTTTGTCTGACAGTTATCTGAAAATTGTTACATTGTAGGCTTACATTGTGTGTGTATGTGACTTAACTTCTATTTCTTCAATAATTACAATTTTTATTTCCTTCTCTTTAAGGAAGTGGCTGCCCCTCTTGGCCTAGTGAAATCCAGTTTATCCAGTTAAATGTTATATCTTTTAGGAATTCTGAGATTATCTACACCTCCCCACCTCAACAGCAAGTAAAAATAGTTAATCTTTCCCTTGTACATCATGGCATTTTGTTTGTACCATTAGGGTACCTTTGAAATCAAGGTCTGTACTTCAACATGATCCCAAGACATAGCACAATGTGTGGAACATAGCTGGCCCTTGATAAATGAATTCTGATGGATGAATTCTGATAATCAATCCTCTGACTCTCTCTTCCCCTTATTTCCTATTGGTTCTTTCTTAAAGTTTACAGTGTGTGACAGAAATGCTGCTATTTTAAGAGCTGAGGAAATGGGTCAGATTTGGGGATGATTTTGGAGAAAGTTAACCATTTTGCTTTTCCCTTACTATCTTCCTCAAGTTTCATTATTATTTTTAATCACACCACCAAAATTTCAATTCCAATCTCAAGAACAACATACTGTTAGCATTGTATTAGAAAAGAATGAATTTGGAACAATTCTTAAACAATACACAGAATACTGTGCAATATGCTATGGCCACATTCTCCAGCAAGGCCTCGGGGGGTTCTTTGACACTGACTTTATCTTCCTGTGGTGACTTATGAGGCATGTTTAAGACAATTCTATATTAAAGGTCAGAGATTCCAATAAAGCCAGCCAAAATTGTGTGAAGTTCATAAAATTGTGAATAAACCCTGGAGTCCCTCATTTTCCATCCCTTTAATTTGTGAAATAATACTGAATGTGCAAAGCATATATAGATTTTTTTTTAAGTCTGTCAAATAGTCTGTGTACTTGGTCACAGCTGGTAATCCATAGGTAGAATTGATTAACATTCCCCACTCCGAGGATCCTCAAAGGAAACTGCAAACAAAAACTGTATCTTTGTTGAATCCAGTTTGCTTACATTTCAACACACGTAACTCCACTTAACTGGTCATCACAGCAAAAGCCACAACACACACAGCAGCATGGAACTAACCACACAACTCAACAGACAATGCAGACAAACTTGAGTATAAACCAAGATTTTTCTACCTCTTTTCATAACAGGTTAGTGCTGGCCCTCAGTGTTGGTGTACAGTTTTTATGGCATGGGAAAATAGGGATGTTTCTGCCCTATAAAAATAAATGTGTTGAAGGCTTTAGTTTGAGCTTACACAATGTCAAAAAGTTCTAAAGGCACTGGCACAATACAAAAAAAAAAAATAATCCCACAAACATATATATCACCAAAAACACATGGCAAGATACCAAGAAAACATTGGTAAGAACACTACTGGTTTCCAGGATGATTTATGCAACAGTTCTCAACACCTTTCAGAAAAACAGAGAATGAGAGGCATGCTAGTGGGTCTTTGGTGGGCCATATGTTGTCACCAATCTCCGTTCATATCAAGCCTTTGGGCTTTAAACTGCTCAATAGGTCATTTTCTCCCTGCAGAGATGGAAAGCCCAGAACCCTCGTTCTTCTTATTCTTTTATGCCTAAGGAAGAGCTAAGGAAAAAGCATAGAAATGCATGCACTATCTTTAACAAAGAAAGGGACACACGGGTTAAAAGTAAAAATATAAAGGAGGAATAACTGTTATTCTGTCATTTCATATATGATAAGGTACACATCTTTCCAACCTTAAATCTACACATGCAGTCTTTCATGTATAACAACTTTATCTACTCTAGAAAGGGATGGAGCAGAAAGATAAGTAGGAAGCATGAAGTTCTGAATTTGAATAAAAGCAATACCTCTGCTGTGGTGTGAAAGGATGCAGGGTGGGTGAAAGGGCTAGAAATTGGGAAGATTTCTTTGGACTGAATGAGTTGTAATTCCTTAAAAAATAAGACTTACCACATTCTGTGCAAATTTCTCAAAAGATGTTCTGCGATCCATTGAGTGCCCCGACTTACATTTGGGAGTGGGGGTGGGGCAAAGGGAAATAAGGGAACATAAAAAGAGAAAGCAAGGAAAACAGAGCAGAAAAAAGACAGAATGATGAAATGATGCAACACCAAATCCATGTTTAAATCAGAGTCCAAGAAGGTGGGAGAGCTGCTGCGGGAGGTCTCTTGTCCCAGGATAAGATTTCATTAACATTTTCATTAATGCTTCATTAATGTTTTCATTAGTGCTTTCATGTTTAACATAAACACAAACAAAAACAAAAACAAAAAACCAGAAACAAAAAAAAATCCATTTCTTGTGCAAGCAAAATGGTGTGATTTCAACAAAATCAAATTAGGCTTAAATGAAGTAGATATGTGAAAGCTTACTTTGGCTAAGCTTAAATTTTTGAAAATACAGTGTTGTCTCTTCAAAATTTCCTCATAATTTTCTATCAGGTTTAAATTCCTATTGATAACACCAGGCAATTTTATAGGGCATTTTTCTCCATTAGAGCTTTCTGAAAGGAGCAAAATTTCATTCTGTTTTGTCCAATATAGAAGCATCTAGCTATGCCTATTAACCCCTAATGTTTAGCTAGAATTTTATACAATTTTAATGAATTTAAATTGAAATAGTTCCATGTAGCTAGCAGTCCCAGCATTGGACAGTGCAACTAGAGAGCATCTATTTCCAGTTCAAAAGGCAATGGACTTGGAAAAAATCTTGTTTGGTTTAAATGATAATCATGAATTACACAAAATTATAATTTCATCTCAGGTCAGGATTTCAAGAAGCTATTGGCTATTTCAACATTAAAAAGACTAATAATGAGTGATGTTGATGCATAAATCCAGATGTTTCACACTCTGTTTTATTGATTGCAAAAGGAATTAGGGACCGTGAGACTTTAAATATAAACACTAATTGAATAATGAGGTTTACTGCAGCTTTACACAAAACATGCCTGTCTACCTTCTTAGGTGTGTAAACATTCACAGTAGGGATGATAAGTGATTCAGGATAAATAACAAATGAAAATATTCAGAAGTAAGCATTATTGAAGTTTGGCTGCTATCAATGAAAAAAGTGTCTGTTTTTACTTATGGGGTCTGTGGCCCAAATCATACATCACAGCTTACTGGGCAAAGAAAACCTTTTTTCAGCTTTTCTGAACCTAATGGTGTTATTTTTCTCTTTTCTTTATTGTAATTTTTTTATTTTCTTAAAAGCATACAGAAAGGTAACATGAAACATGAAGATAGCTTCTAATAAACTTTGGAAAGCATGAACATTTGCAGAAACAAATGAAAAAAGAAAAATAAAATGAGAATAAAATAAGCAACCAACAAACAAAAACAACCTAAATGGCCTTTATAAAATGCAAAGATTTGAGGGAAGGTCTTTGAATGCGTTCACTTACCACATGTCCAATACTCTGGGCCCAGCAGAGGCAACTCCTGCAAAGAATTATCACTGAGAACTAGGTCAAGAAAGATCATAAAGAATCAATACCTTTTTCTTTGCCTGTAGAAGCTCCTGGTAGGCACTGGATCTTATAAAACGTGGGTATGAATCACTTTTCATCAGTTTGTAAATGTGCTCCTAAAAAGAAATAATGAATCAGGTCTTCTTTATTATTTCTCAGAAAAAAACATATACCATGAGAAGAAAACCACATGTCAATCAAGAAAAAATTTGGTAGCATCTAGAACTAATAACAAGAATGAGAACATCTTACATTTACAGAATATTTAGATCTTCAAATACATGTTTCATTCATGATCAGTGTTTAAATTGGTTCGAGAGTTGGGCTGGAGTAAATCACATTTAATCATTTAAAAAATGAAATTTGGTTAATGGGGTATCAGGAGGTTATTTCAAGCCAAGATGTTGATTTAAATGGATCACTTGAGAATATAAATAAATCTGTGTTATTTCTTAAAATTACTCCATGCAAAAAGAAGATGAAGTGAAGTCAAGGTTGAGTGGGCATCCTGGATATTTTCAGTCTTTACATGTACTTTGGGGGTTGCAGACACCCCAGAAAAATGATCTCTTTTGTGTAAATTATATGGAAATTTCTCATCCACATCAATATTGGGCTATAGCACAAGTCTAATAATAAATTTTGTGATTTAATTGCTATAGCACTAATTTTTAAATGTTCTTTTTATACATTCAGTGACAGATTAGGCAAGTATTCAACATTTACCTCAAATAAGTCTGCAGTGTTCTATTTTGAAAAAGGTATTGGCAGACAATGAATTCAAGTGAAAGAAAAAATAATGCGTTCATCCAATTCAATCTTGGCCCAACCTAGAAGCATTCTGCACTGCCCTTTTACAGTCCAGGAGAGCTTAATCTTCTCCTCAGGCTTCCTAGCCTAGTAAAATAGCAGCTCAGTGTTGAGTTTTGAACTATTTGAGAGTATCTCAGATGTCCCAATCTCTTCTCATTGAGGAAACAATATATTTTAAAAAATGACTCAGTTTCTATGGTCTCAAGAGACTAGCAATAAGTTAGAGTTACTTTGAATCCACTTAAAGACATTCAGGATTAAGCTTCAAGATCTAGCCAAGGCTTGATCTCCAAGATTATGGTAAATTTGGAACTATATTATAATTTGTTTGAAAAGTGGAGCAATGTCTTGCTTTGGAGTCAAACATTTGGGATTCAGATCCTATCTTGTTCAAGATATATCACTTACCAAAACTGTGAATATGGACCAATTTACCCATCTCTCTGATCCTTAATTTTCTAACCTATAAAATAGAGTTGTTGTTCAGAATTAAAGGGATGATAAAGGTTTAGCAGGGTATGGGGTCTACATAGTAAATGCTCAAGTATACTTGAGCATATGCTAGGCACTCTTCCAAGTGCTTACCTGTTAGTTTATTTAATCCTCACAAAATCCCAATGAGTAGGTAACCATAATGATACTCATTTTACATGTGAAGAAACTGAGGCATGGAGAAGTGAGGTAAATGCAAGTGGTCACAGAGATTAGAATTTAGGCAATTTAGCTCTAGAATCTGCTTTCATAACCATTACAACTACATTACATCCCTTTTCAAACAGTGGCAGGAATTTCTATTAATATATCTTTGAAGAAAGGGAAAAAAATTGGAGTTAAATATCTGAGCTTAGTTATAAAAGAAACTTAGGGTCAGGGAGTAATGTTTTCTGTAGAAAAATATTCCTTCCCTTTTTTTTTTTTGTGGACCCTATTAAGCAAAAATATTTTTCAGTGACACAGCCACCAAAGACATTTTCTTTTTAAGACTTCAGGAATGTCGTTCAAACATTTTACACATTGTTGGCTCTAGAAAAATGCTTGAAATTTTATCTTGAGCTGAAAGGAAAGATAAATCAGCAGAGATGTGAGCAGTAGGGCTGTACTTTTCATCTTGCTCTCCGTCGTGGCTCTGTTGAGTGCAGCTCTTGGGACACCATGACAGAGCTCCAGGGAATGGGTGTCTAGTTTAGCTGTTTAAACCTATTTTAGTTTTCTACACACTGGCTCTTTTCCTTAACCCCAAACCAAAAAGAAATGTATTTTCTATTGAGAAAGGAAATAAGGAAGGACAGACATTGGTGTGTCACATTCTTAATCTTCTCCATTTTATTTTAGTAACGCTGTTATTAAAAAAAACCAAGAAACTTTTTAGAACTAATATTCTCTCTAAAAAAGGCTTAACAAATTATGAAGTATGCATGTTTTGATTTAAAAGCCTATTTCAACACATAATTAGGAAATAATATACCTATGTTGCATATTTGTTTTTCTTCTTGAACACCATTATATTTTTTTTTTTTGAGAAAGCAGGAATTCAAATGATTTCCAAGGAGGCAATTAAGGTCCAGTTTGAGAGATAGAACATGAAACATTTGACTTGGGAAATTAAAATCAATTTCCTCTTTCCTTTTTTTTTTTTTTCTTTGTTGGTAGACAGAAAATTAACTTGGAGATGTATATCTGAATGTGGTTAAAAGGGGAAATGTTAGGTTGTAAATATAGTAACAGAAAAAAATTTTTAAAAAATCCATGGAACTGCACTACACATGAACCCTAAGTTAAACCAAGTACTATAGTTAGAAGCACAGTTATAAAAATGTGCTTTCATCAATTGTAACAAATATTCCACTCCAATGGAAGGTGCTAATAATAGGGTGGTATATGGGAATCCTGCACTTTATGCATGATTGTTCTATAAACCCACAACTTCTCTAATAAAGAAAAAAATTAACTTGGGAAATTAATAAATCCCTGAATCTACTATTTACTTTTCTCACCAGAGACAAACTGGTTTGGGTTTGACATAACATTAAGCTGACTGATTCTTACTATTCATAATAAGGAATAACTTAAGAACAACAGAATCTTAGAATCTCCATATTAGGAGACGTTAGAAAAATTTCAAATGTGAGTTGTTGAGAGGGGATCATCACTATGTAAGTGTTTTCTCACATATTGGGTGATACACAAAGTGGGAAATGAAGTAAAATTTTTCGAATATTTCAAAAATACCCCTCTAAGAAATTCTCATGTAAAAATAGTCAAATTTATAAAGCATCTCTGAGCTTTAAAACATTCTTCACTTTAGAACTGTCTCTGTTCTCTTCTAGATTGATTAGAATTATTTTACATAGTTATCTAAATTTAAAATATTAGAAATAGCTGACAATTTAAAATGGAAAATAAAAATAAAGTCTCTCAACTTGCAACCTCTCAGGGACACGTTTGTGACACACTGTGTACCCACCTGAGCATCTTCGAATGTGTAGCGTCCGGGCTCCTTCACATTCTGGGTAGTTTTATCATAACTCTTAGAATCCAAGTTAATGGCACTGGGGGCTCCCGGAGCCAGAAATTCTTGCCATATTTCCTGAACTCGGGAGGGGACTTCTCTAATAGGCCTTTTCTTCAAGTCTTCTACTGCTAGCCAGAATCTATGCAAAGTGGGACATCAAGCATTTACTCCAATTCCTACTAATACAAAAATTCTTGTAGTATTTACTGATAATGCAATTCCCAATGATATATAATGACGAATTCACTTTCTCTAAGGGCTTCCAATATCAGGCCTTTACTGATATATTCTTTACATTAATCGTATTTCAAAGTACAAGATTTTTCAGAAGGGAATATTGAGAATCTATCTTTAAAGTATTTTTTTAAAAGCAGATGTGTCAGAGCCCTGATCCTATACAACCTTAGTTTTATTGAAGCAAAACTGCACTGCTAAAGAACTATTTGTTAGAAAGGAAGAGGAATTTGACAGGAATTAAGGGTGAGTGAAAAAGAGCATCTGACTCGGGGGATAAAGTAGTGCATTACACTGTATTCTTTGAATCCTCTGACCATTCGTGCAATGAGAGATTGTACGGAGAGGCTTTTCTGCTCTACCTGGCAAGGGAATTACCACATAGCTTTATGGGAGAGAAAAGAGGCCTGTCTACAAGATCAGTTAAGACCTAGCAGGCAAAATCAGGGCAAGTAACTAATTTCAGGCTATTTAATTAAGAGTTATGGCATGCAGGTAAACAATTATTGTAATGGTCCCTAGATTGTAAGGTCTTATAGCGGTCAAATTTATTCCTGAATTGTAATGGCTGTCTCCAAGCTCTGAGATGTTGAACCCTTTGTGTATAACCTGATTGGTCTCTGGAACATTGGGTATCTGTGTGACACCTGAAACTCAGAGCTAGAGCTCAGCAGATATGACTGTCAGTATCGATGCATACAGCAACTGTTAAAAAAAAAAAAAAAAGCTGAAAAAGAGCCCAGACTTCAATTAGAGATATGAATGAAGCAGATCTGGTTAAGACTAGAGCAGATAGTGCCAAAGGTAAAGGTCGAAACTGAATGTGTTTTAAAACTTCAACTTCCATGTGAGACCAAGGGAGAGATGCTTATTTGGTGTAGGATCTATATTTTCTAAACAATATAACTTTCTACAGTCAGTTTGTTCAAACACCACAATTACATGGAACTTTGAATAGGAAGTTAGATATGGTAGGTCTGTATAGGTTAGAGTGAAATAGCAACACATTCCAAAGTAATTTGGGTGGAGAATAAAAATATATATTTGGGGCTCCCCGAGGAGCTGGGAGAAGATGCAGAGATGGACTTCCTCACCTGGCTTGTTGCTGATGTTCTCACAAACATTGGGGACTGATAACTTGATATGCTGAGCCCTCTGTATTGGGGCTGGCCTCTGTGAAGCTTGTTACTACAAAGGAGAGGCTAAATCTACTTATAATTGTGCCTAAGAGTCTCCGCCTGAGTACGTCTTTGTTGCTCAGATGTGGCCCTCTTTCTCTAACTAAGCCACCTTGGCGGGTGATCTCACTGCACTCCCCTCTACTTGGGACCTGACTCCCAGGGGTGTAAATCTCCCTGGCAACGCAGGATATGACTCTCAGGGATGAATCTGGACCCAGCATCATGGGATTGAGAACATCTTCTTGACCAAAAGGGCAATACAAAATGAAAAGAAATAAAGCTTCAGTGGCTGCAAGATTTCGAATGAAGCTGAGAGGTCACTCTGGTGGACATTCTTACGCACCACATAGATAACACTTCTTAGGTTTTAATGTATTGGATGGATGAGTAGACAGATGGGGACAAAAACTAAATGAAAAATAGGGTGGGATGGGGGGCATGATTTGGGTGTTATTTACTTTTCTTCCTTATTCTTATTCTGGTTCTTTCTGATATAAGGAAAGTGTTCAAAAATAGATTGGGATGATGAATGCACAACTGTAAGATGGTAGTGTGAACCGTTGCTTGTACACCATGGATGACTGTATGGTATGTGAATATATCTCAATAAAACTGAATTAAAAAAAAAGAGTTATGGCATGACATAAGCAGCAGACTTCCACATGCAATTGTGAAAGGCTTAAATTTGCAGAGACACCATAGAAATTTAGAAGATATGGGAAACTATATATACTGAATTATTTCAAAAGAACACTAGAACATGTTTTGGTTGATAATAGCAATGTCTAGTAAGAAGGTCCCACATTGTATCTAGGGGTTTCATATCTTTACATTTTCCTATGTGTTATATCTCTTTGGTTAGACCTAGAAATAATGTTGAAAAGGTAAATATGTATATCATAACAATTTGTTTCTAGAAAAAAAAAAGCATACTTGAAAAAGGAACTGCTAGACCTATGTCACCCTAAACAGGCACCATTTCACTGTCATAGTAGATGTGATCATGTAATGGAGATGACCACAGAGGCAGAAGCAGCTGTAGGCCACAGAGACTTACAAGAGACACAAGGTAATAAGCAGTATCTTTGTTACTATTATGCTTTATCTTGGGAATTAAAAAAGTGGTCAAAAATCAGCAATAAAGCAATTGATATAGAACTAGAATATTAAATATTATTCAAGCTAATGATTTTTCAGTTTCCCAATATCATTTTTCTATAGATACATGTAATGGAAGATAATCTAATTTGGATTATGCCTTAAACACAGAACTACCATTATTACTTTGAGAAAGGAAAGCTCAAGACTGCTTCCTCCTAAAATACAGATTCAGACATTGTGCATTATGACTTCTAAGGTGGGTGTTTTTATTTCCCCCTTTTTTTAGAAAAAAAGAAACTGAGAAAATGAAGACAAAGTAACCTGTTAAGGCTGCCCTGCTCTTAGTGGCATAGCTGGGATCTAAACCTAAATAACCTGCAGCAGATAACCGGCTCTTACCTACCACCATGCACGGCCTCGCTATCAGCATCATTGCCTTTTTTCCTCGTTATTAATGTACCCATTCTGATAACTTAGTAGAATGGAAAGAACATTGGCTAAAAGTCTACCTTCTTTATTTAATATTAGCTGAAATCTACAGAAGTATCTTTGAAGCTTAATTTCCCAAAATGGGATAAAAAATGCTTTTCTCACTGGGTTTCCGTAGGATTCAATGAAATAAATTAGGTAAAGGGCTCTGCAAAATGCCTGATGTATTTTGAGGTACTTAGTAATAAAACTCATGATACCATTGTATTTACTTAGCACTTATTGTATGCCAAATGCTATATGCTAGGTGTTTTTCTAATGCAATTTTATTGAGATATATTTACACACCATATAATCCATCCAAAGTATACAATCAATGGCTCATAGTATCATCATATAGTTGTGCATTCATTGCCACTAAGCATTTTAATTGAAAGAAAGAATGAGCAAAACACCAATAAAAAAGCAGAGTGTGTATTTGATGAATACGTAGTTATTGATAAACAGTGTCTCTTGACTTTTCTTTCTGTCCCAATACTTGGAGAATATGCTCATGTGATTGGCATACTCTCATCAATAGCAGGTGCTTATAGGCTGCTGTTTAGAATAAGGAGTAGTAGAAAGTAGGTTGGGACAAAGTTATAGGAATGTCACTTACTGGCAATCTGACCTTGGACATGGTGCTTAACCTCTCTCAGACATACTTTCCTTATCTAGAAAATGGAGCCAATAATGTTTTTATTTCATATTTGATGTGGTGATCAGATGTGTGACAATTAGAATAATGAATACAAAGTATAGCATAGCTGTGGGAGTGCTATGGATAAAAGATCTATAATGTGTGCAGCTTCTCGTACCTGGCTTCTCTCGCAAACGAGAGAAGTGTCATGTCATCTGATTCCCATCACAAACGATGGGAAAGTCTTGTGTTTGTCCTTGATTCCTGTCGCAAACGACGGGAACGTCTTGCAATGTTAGTATTTGATTCCTGTCGCAAACGATAGGAATGTCCTGCCTTGTTACAATCTATCACTCAGTACATTTCTCTCCCAAGGCCAGGCTTATCCGTTATCAGCATGCCTGCTGATTTTTGTTTCTTACAAGTTCAGAACATCCTGCCTCTCTTCCTGCCTCCCTTCTTGCCTTCCCAATCGGCCTTGAGTTCCAGCATTGTCTCCCTACCCTGAAAATCTCAATAAAAGCCGAGATGAGCACTGCTTGCGAGACCACTATCCCTTGAGCTGTTTTCGCTCTTGCAACATGTGATTCAGTCTCAAGTTATTTTTGCTGCATCACCGTGAGTCTGGCTCCTACACATAGCACATTTATAGAAGTGGATAAAAAGTATACTATGGCATACAGTAGGTGCTCAGGAAATACAGATCTACATCTCTAGATCTATCTATCCATCCATCCTTAGTTGGAAAACATGACAGATATATAGTAGGTGCTCCAGAAATATATATACATATATATATATATATATATATATATATACTATTTTAATAAAATTATTGAGCAGGAAGACTGGCATGGCACAGAATTATTAGGATAAGAAATAAAGTTTGAACTAAAGAATCAGCAGTGATTGAATTCATTCATGAAACAGAGTCTGCACATGCTATTTATTTCCTTTGCCCAGAAATTTTCTTCCTTCTTCCTTTTCTGCCTGCTTAACTCTTTGTCATCATCCAGGTCTTAGCCTGGAAACTGTTTCCCCTAGGACCCCTTCACTGATATCCAACACTAGGTAAAGTACCTCTCTGTACATTTCCTATCTAAACACCCATCATTTTGGGTTGCGATGATCTATTTCCTTATCTATATCAACCACTAGACTATAATTTTAATGAAAACAGGAGCCATTTTTATTTGGTTAGGTTTGATTTGATTAGGTGATGCTGGTGAGACTCACCACTTGTTTATTGCTTCATCATGATATCCACAGTATCAGCATTTTTTTAAAATTGGAGGATTAGAGGAAACTCTACCTCCCATTCCATTAAAATGCTATTTCTGCCTTATTTATGCATTCTTGAACTTAGTAACTGATTATGTGACCTCAATAGAGAAGATGTTATTTCGTAGGCCCAATAAAAATTCCTGTCCACTGTAGATCTCGTGAAAGCCCGGTTAAAAAGGGTTCTGTAAACCTCAAGAGAACAAGAAGCTGCATCCCCACAACTCATGACAGGCACATAAATATAATTAAATTCCTCCAGGTTCTGTCTGTGGTCATCCTAATCAATCCATGAGACACCTATTAAAATTCTACATATTTCCTATTGATTCGGTATCAGTATCTGTTAAACCCCCTGAAAAGACTATGACAATGCCTGAAACTCCTTCATTCTGAAGAAAATAAATGAATACTGAGACAGTTTCAGTAAATGAATTTCACAGGGCTACATAAGTCATGGAAAAGTAAAGTAGGGCATCAAGTTTCAAGAGAATAATGAATAAGAGCATATGGAAAAACGGTTTTAAGCAGTAGAAAGTTATCACTCATTTCAATGAGCTTAGACAGTCATTTAAGTTGATTCCAAAGTCTCAGATTAAAGAAAATGCATTTTCCAGATGCCTCTTAATTAAGTAAAATTTGAAAAGCATATAAGGATGATATTTACAACAGAAGGGCACAATGAGAGCACCTGCCTCACTGACAGCTCAGTGTGGGGCTGCTCTTGATTGCTCTTGCATCATATTTAAACATGCAAAGTAAATGAGCTGCCCCAATATTTTCCATTTAAGTTATTTGAAGTAAGGGCCCAATCTCTTTTTCTTTACCTTACTCGAGAAGCAATATGCAAAGAACATCAATGTTGTTAAGTAGGCAATATTTTAATTGCATAAATATTATTGGCCTTTCTCCACTTTGCCAAACTTTGGTCTAAGTATTTTATTTCTTTACGTAGTCCATTTCAAATGATCAAATTTTTATAGTTAATAAAAGATCAAGAGATAGTGTAAAAATAAACCATTATAAGGAATTGATACTGTGGGCTAGCCTTTGCCTTGGTTACTTTTTTTCCTCTATCAGGTATCAGAAATTCAGTGGGTTCATGTCACCCTCATGATGTTGGTGGGGAAAGCCATCAACTTATAAAGTCCAAAATGATCAGACACATCACAGATAGTGTCTCTAGCTTACAGTATAAGATCCATACAATGTGTCTTACCTTAAGTTTTCTGAGCTGAATTCTGACTCTAGAAATTTGAGGAACTGCTCTCTTCCAATTGGGTCTTTCAATGCTTCATCCATGCCAAAACCCCATCGTTTTACCCTCTGCTGGCTTGGTTCTTTGCTATAGGATATAACACAAAGGCAAACATATCCTTTTCATTACAGATTTTATTTTCTCTTATAAAATTTCTCCTCAAATCATATATGCCTTCAAGTTCCCATCTTCAATTTATCTTTCAGAAAATAAAATATCATCATAATCTGTGACAGATGGCTCTGCACAAAAACATACTGAGGTATAAGTTAGACATTAGTAAGTCTGACATTTATTGAGCATTATGTGCTAAGTGCTCTCCATGAATTACCTCTTTTAGTCTTAAGAGTTAGGTTCCATTATTACTCTCATTTTATAGATGAGGAAACTGAGTCCTAAAGAGGGTTATAACTGCCCATGTCAGACAGTCTTGGCTTGAAGCACACATTTTGACTCCAGAGCTCAATTTTTTAACCACTAGATAATTCAGTCTTGTGGTCATATATTGTAGTGGGGGAAAAATGCAGTGGGAGCCAACCATCCTAAATACTAGTTTATGACTGCTGTCAATTAACTATGTGACCTAATTCTGGCTAAATCACAACATTTTGGGGTCCCAACTTCCTCATCTATAATATTTATAAATTATGGATGAAGAGTTCTGACCTTGTCAAGTGTTCAAGGATAACTGGCTGGATTTAGAAGAAACAATCCATAAATGCAATCTAGAGAACTGCTACCTATCATCAACTCCTCACTTTGAAAAAAGATATACAATGAACTTTTTATTATTCTGTCAAGGTGATATAATTCTTCTTCTATATAGCACATGAAAGAAACTGGGGAGTTCTAAATTGTGCTTTGATTTTCTTAAGAGAATAGTCTTTTACTGGTTTCTCTTAGAGTTTATACTAAGTTCATTTTGTTTAAAATTGAATTTGTAAAGACATACTTGTATCCAGCCTAAGTAAGTATGGATTTAGCATTCATTTTGCTTAAATACATTGGCCTTTGGGTTTTCAAGGAAGCTACAAGAAATGAACTAAATTCTGAGAACTGAAGATCCCACATCTGACTAGTCCATCTTAAAAACCTTTGCAACTCCAACTTTATGCCAGTCATTTCAGCAATGCAAATCTCAATGAAATGTCTAAGGTTCAAAAACCATTACTTTGAGCACAAATCTCATTTTGCGGGGCAATGAATACAAAGAGTAAAATCACCTTTTATAATTTATCAGCTATAGGATTCTTCCCATTTCACCTAGACCCTGAAAGAAAATTATGTATTTGGGATGAAAAGAAAGTATCACCTACCTTGCTTCAAGTTCCCAGAAAGTAGTATCATCGGATAGCCATGGGTTAGAAGGATCAGGTGGCACAAGAAATGGGTCGTATTCTAAATACTGTTCTGTATAACTTAGTAGACTAGGGAGAAAAACAAACATTCCATCCTCCTTAGTTTTCTGGCTGAGGTTAAACCCAGTCTAAAGTAACAGACACAACATAAAATGTCTGGCCAAGTAACCCTTGCTCACTTTTAGAATGAAATCTAATGGCAGTTTCATGTTTCAACAATGTAAATGAATCAACTTATTGTGCTTCTTGGCAAACATGTGGCTAAGGATTTCATCTCTCTCCCTAACAAGGCCAGACAAGTCCGTATCCGTCCATTAAAATGAAGCAAAATGGAAGAGGTCAGTTTGCTAAGAGCAGTGCAGAGGGTCAGCTCCAGTCCTTGGCCAGCCAGTCCACCCACAGCTGGCTCAATTTTAACCAACTTGGAAAAGGGAGAAAAAAAGAATTTTTTGACAAAAGTATTTTGGTATTAGGTAAAAGGGGAATTGCTGATAAAAATTGTGTTTTTAAAAATCTACATTAAAAAAAAAGAAAAGAGAGAGGAAAAAAGAAGCTGGAGAAGTAGGATTTGGCAATATCCCAAAGTGAACAAGATGAATACCATTAAGAGTGGATTAATTTAAGTGAAGAAAATCAAAATATCTAAAATGTGAGTTACTGATTCAAATTTTGAAGTCCTGTGATAACTGAGTAGTGTGAATGTTAAGACAAATTTACAGAGAGGCTCCAACACGCCAAAAGGGAGCTAGTAAACTGAAAGTTTCATTTCTTCCAGTAAAAAGATTCAACAAAAAGATTCAACTCCTTGGAATTATCCTCTGTATCCAATTCTGGCTATATCAGGATTGCATCTCTGGAATTTAAGACAATAATGATCTTCCTGCCATTTAAAATACAACAAAAGCGTTCTTTGGAAATTTTCTATGTGCAAAAAGGTAAAAGAAAGTAACATGGCTTACAGGATTCCAATTATTTAACTTCTTCCTTCAATATTATCTTATCATTTTAGCACATTACATTGTCATAAAGTTTTTAAATTATATGGACATCTTGAAATACTTACCTATCAGCTACTTTTGACATTTTTAACCGATGTCTATCTAACTGTATTTGCCAATATTTTATCTGAAAAGAAGGTTATGGAAGAAGTTACGTAAGTAATGACATTCTCGCAAGTTTCAACTCTAAATTCTGATAGACTGGACAATTCTGAACAAGGGCATATTGTAAGTCAGTAACACCACAAAGTTGGTGAAAAGCAATCAAAGCAGGGGGCTCTGAACCAGTTAACAAAAAATTAAAATCTAGTTGAATATAACTATGACTGATATCACTTTACAAAAGTAACAAGCATGAACATTCTAACTGCTTTAATGAAATGTAATTTTATTCAAAAGTTTTATGGAAATTATAAACATTCCATTCAGGGTGAATAACTAAATCCAGAAGCACATTTTCCCCCAAGCATGTAATTCAGAAAATAAATTCCTTTGTTAATGGATACTATAATCTAAAAATAAATCCTACCTCTTAATAATATTCCAACAAAACATCAATGATCAGGGTTTTGAGAATAATTCTACCGAAAGTTCATAAGAAACACTCACATGGATGTAGTCATACTTGGAAAACTTTAATTAAAAACTCTTAATTACTTTTCCTTCATGGTAATTAGAAATATACCAGAATAGAACTATTATACTGTTGGTAAACATATTATAATAAAATATTAGGGAAAAAGAGGAAAAAAAGCCCATGACTAAACCAACCAAGAGATTTAATTATTATTTGATAAAAGAGACACTGGTGTCTGCTTTGAAATATTACTTGGAACCAAATCATATTGACCAATTGGTGTGTAAAGAAGGAATATATACCATGATTGCATATCAGAATTGATAAGAGAAAGCTTCAAGAGGTTTATAGAGATTAGAATTGTATGAATAAGAATAAACTCTCTTTGGTGAAGATCGTATCACATGATTGGATATGGGAAATGTGACTCAATGCCCCCAATCTCTTGTTCTTGCCTCCTTGAGATGGAGTTCTGGATACAAAAAAAAAACTATTGGTAATGGAGGCACCTACAAATCAGTGTACAAATTTTTAAAAACTTGGTTACAGGAGAAAGGATTTGGGTGATCAAAGAGTGAAGAGCTTTGAAAACAACTGCCATATATAAATATATTTTTGAATGACTAAATGTCCTAGAATTATACAATCTTATTACTTTAGTAACTGCAAAAGTTCTACATGAAACAATCATACAAATAAGCTTTAAAAATATACACCATCTTGTCTTCATAGTAGTCACTTTATAAAACGTTAAAAGGTCATTTTCAAGGTTGACCCACCTGATGGTGTAACTCATCTTCTGTTGGAGGCTTGGTTTCTGGTGTGGGTGTGTGAGTAGGACTGTGGCTTCTAATATCATTTTGTAAACCATAGACAGACTACATTAAAATAAAAAAGAAATATGTTAGTGCAAAATACCATTTATAGCCACAGAGTTTCTTAAAAATAATTTTGCATTACATATTCAGTGAGGTAACTTGGAGCCTTGCTGCATATTTGATTAGGCTTCTTATCAAAATTCAAAAGGCACTGCTATCACAAATACCATATGTATTTAAAATAGAAGCACAGCTCTGGAAAAAATATGCGCTTAGATTATTAACTTTGATAAAATAATTGATTGTAGGTAGAGAACATGGCAAGTGTGGTGACAAAATTTGATGGCAGGCTGAGAGTACTAACTTGGGCAATGACAACACTAAATTGAAGGATGGCACTAACATTTAATACATATTGATTTTAGAATAAAATAGATGTGGAAATAGAATAACAGAGAAATTTAATAAGCCAAAAAAGGATAAAAAAATAACCCAATCTTTACATGGGAAAGGAACAGAGGACTGGATGAGACACTAGGTTAAGAATTCTATTATTTGTTTGATGCCTGATGGTGTCAACAAAGACATCCCAGAATACTCCTGATTTCCTGTCTTAACATTATTTATTTCACAATAGAAGCCTTGCTTTTGGGTGCCATTGGTTGCATTTGCAAACATCACTGAGCCCAAAGGCTTCACATATCCTTGGAATTCATCATGTCTGAGTGCTTCTTTATTAATTTATCAGAAGACTCCTTTTTGAGAAAGACCCACTGCTTAATAAGCATAAGTAAAATTCTGGGGAAAAAATCAGCCCCAATTCAGAATGCAAGACATCCCACCTGTTGAGTCAGTGGGAGAAGCCAAATTACTTTTTCTTCAACAGCAAAGTATTTTCAAATAAAAGACATAATTTAAGAATTTTAAAAAGAGAGTCATTTATTTACCATAAGTAGAGGAAATTTAGATAGTAAATACAATGAGGTTACATGCAAAAAAAAAATATGATTAAGTAAGAAAAAGCAAACCTTACAAGGGGATGGAATACTAAAGGGCTACTGATAAAACTTACTTGTCCTCCTTGCCCAACCCCCCAGTCCCCAGGCTCAGTTCCCAACAAAATCCTCAGTTCCCAACAAAATTTTCAGGGAAATCAAGGTTCAGGTTCAAAGAGTGTTAGACTGTCCTAGCAGTTGTGCAAGGTTGGCGAGTCCCAGATAACCTGTCTCACAGATAACTTGTCTTAGGCATGTATGGGTGATATCAAGAAGTTCAGAGAAGTCAGCTTTTAATTTAGTCAGGTAGAGATAAGTTGGCCTTTGCTTTAGACATGTATGGACAAGATGCCTCCAGACCTTTGCCAATTCATCTAAAATTCCCCCTTCTGATCATTCTGTTTCCCGAGTTTGATCATCACGCATGACAGTCTTCACATGCTCCTAGTCTCTTGGAGAATCTTGGTATTTGTGTTCTTCCTTTTTGGATGATTCTGTCAGGAGTACCAAAGATTTCACATCCCACAGTGGTTGAAGCATCACTCTTTTGTCTATGTGTGAATGGATTTAAGCAACTAGGCAAAGAAACACATTAGGCAAGTCTATTCATGTAGTCTAAAGTTTGTTTATTAATTGTGAAGAATCAAGAGTAATGGGCCTCGGTCTTATTCAGTCCTCAAGTGATGCTGGAAGGTGACTGGGAATCATTGTTTATTGTGTGATGGTCTGTCTTGAGGGTGTCAGAGCAGTTGAACACATCCTTGAAATATAATTATAAATATAATGGGTGCATTTAATTTAAGAACTTCTTTGCACCTTTCCAATTTACATCAACACCCCAAATAATGCAAAGAGAAGAATGAAAGTCAAAAGTTGTATATTTACCTGAATTAAAATATACTGTTATTTCTATGTACTATGTTATTGTAATAGCTCCTTATTACACCTTTTCATTAAAAGTTCATTAAATGTTCATTAAAAGTCCCAATAATTATTACTACACATTAATTCATAGAAAAACTATTAGGAATCACTTTTTTCTAAGTTGTTCACTTATTTCAGCACTGAGAATATAATTTCTGCTTTTCCTTCAGCATGCTGCCTCCTGTTTGCTTTTCCTTCAGTGAGACATTAGTGGTGCATCTCACGTAAGTTTAATTTCTATCCTACAACAATCAAGGAAACAAACTATCCTTCAGAATGAGCAAAGAGGCAGGCTGAGGTTATTGACAAAAGAATGTGAACTACTTCTATTCAGTGTACTTTAAATCTGTTTGTTTAGACACAAACTTGTCAGCAAAGCTTCCCATCAAGAGTGCATTTTAGTTTCTGATAACACCAGAGATGGTAAGGCATTGTCTGGGTAGAAATGTTCCAAGATGGATCAACTTTTTGTTAAAGATGGTACCATTCTATTAAGAACAAAGTGAAAGGTCAACAGCAGCAAAGGAAAAGCAGGAAGGGATGGAATTGGCACCCCCCTCCTCATTCCCTCTAGCGCTCTCCAGCTCCCTCTATTTTCCCTTTTGACTTCCAAATGCAACTTGGGGACGGTCCCTTTCTGAAAGCCCAACCAACACAACTCTGGCACCAGGTATCGCAGCCTGAGGCCACAAATCAGGGTCCAGGAGTTCTGGGCTGCCGTGTGCTTGAAGGAAAAACTGCTCGAGCAGGGACATCCTCAAACCCAGGGAGATGGAATGAAAGTCTCAACAGCCAGCTGGTCAAAGCCAATTACAAGGAAACCTAGAGGATTCCAAGTGAGAAGTTTAATACAATTGAAAAGGAACTTTGGCTCTTTCCATGGCATGTAACACATTTTTAAGAATGACTAAAATTATGACTAACAACATTATACAGTTGTTTAATATCACAAAGATCAATACCAGGATATATCTTGCACAGTGAGGACACTGACAGATCTTTGTATAATTTCTGGAAAAAAAATATATAACATTTTATCCATACATATACCACAAAAGAAGGTTATAAAAATCCCTTTCAATGTGACAATACTTCCCATGCAATTCATAATATATCAAATAAACCTAATTATTTCTAGCACCTCTTTTTTCACAGGGTGGAAGAACTAGTTGCTTTTAATTCCAAAGACAGTTTGGAATCAAAAAAGAGATCATTTATGTTTTGATTTGAGAAAGCAAAATATCAAATGCTCCCCAATTTGCAAACTGTCTCCTTATGACAAATAAATGGTCTCTCTTTTCTAAATACTTGGACTTGGTCTTTTATTTGACAGTTTTTTACTTCAAAATGAGCAATTTAATATATGCTATTGAGCACTTTTTCTTGGGGCATGAGGGTGAAGACAGGGTGCTACTGTCAAAAAGACAGTAAAACAGCATGAACCCCACCAAATTGAAGTGAACAGACAAAGTTTGAAAAGAAACCTCTGTGATCAGAGGTGGGTAGATTCAGATGCTTAACTGAGCCCATTTTCAGGCCCTCAACAACTCGGCAGGTATCTCTAAATTCAAGGGTGTTTTGATCTTGACTGCTGCCACTTGAGCCCTCTCTTCTCCTAACCTTATCCTCTTGCCTCTGTACACGAACATTTGGACTTGATTTTTGTCCTTATGTCTCCCCATTCTTTTGCTCTTAGTCCTTCTTTAACAGATTTTGATTTGGGTTTAACCATCTGGATCATCCAGTTTCAGACCATCTTGGGTAGGTTCCCTTCAGTTCCCCCTCTCTTGTTCTAGCCCCACCTCCTTGGGACTTAAGTCCTGTCAACCACCACTCCCTCAACACAAGGAGGGGCACGTGTGATGTGAATTCACTGTTCACACAACGGGACTGAACTGAATGGCTAGGCCTTTTTCCTTTTGTTCATTCATTCATTCATTCTCTCTTTCTTTCAACCTTTATTGAACACCTGCTCTATGCTAGATATTGTGCTAATATCTAAGCACATAGAACTAAGTAAAACCTACGTGCTTCTTTTTCCACTGGAACTCACAGCCTAGTGAGGGGGAACATGTTACACAAATAATCACACAAATAAATATATGAATAAAACTGTTATAAGTGTTATGAAGGAAAAACATAAGAGCACAGAGACTAGAGAACAAGGAGACTTAATTAACATTGCAGAAACAGAAAAAGGTCTAAATGAACTACTAATAGTCATTTTTAAGCATGATTAATTAAAACAATGTTCTAAATTCTAAAATAAACAGTTGAAGGTGATTTTTAAAATTTAGGCAGCAAAAGATCACCAATTACACAGAAATTGTACTTTCTAAAGTCTGCTATTTTTCATTTTCACATTAATTTTTGATATTGAAAATAAAAAAGGCTCTCTGAGGCTTGACCGTTCCTGTGTTGTTAACCTTGGTCTAATTACATAAACTTTTTTAATAAGGAGCTTTATGAGATCTATAGTTCATGCAAAAAATGCTTAAAAAACAAGACAGCTGGCAGTGTTAACAGTAAATTTTTTTGTTATGATTAAAAATAATGTAAAAAGACTCTTATAAATAATACCATGGTTTATGGTAAATAGAAGTAAAATGATCCATAAGTAGCATTCTACCTCTAAATTCCTATGATAGAGAATTTTCAATGTGCTTGCATTTTCATGTGGGCTTCACAAGTTCCAGACAAGCTCCTGAATCAAACCACTGGGAACTGTTGCTTAAAGTGCCTTCCATGAGCCTAGCTACTGGTTTCGAGGTTACTGTGGAGTTTCTATTTTTTTTTTTTTTGTCTTACGTGCAAGCAAACATCAGGAGATCATAAAATTTTATGTATAGGGCTTATTTTATGGACAAAGGAGGTAAAAATAGCAATCCTATTTTTCAGCATAGTTATGAGGATTATCTGCAATGTAATTGGCTTTGTAATTTTTAGAAAAAGGAAATTTTTTAAAAATAGTGGCATGAGTGGGGCACAGTGGAGCTAACAACAGGTAGGGCTAGAGAGGAAGATAAATAAAATCTCCTTGATGTTTTAATATTTGCAGCAGGGGGAAAATCAAATTACTTAATGGGGATCCATTTTGAGTTTTAGTAGCAAAGCTGATTACTTAATCATGATGCTTTGACTTGATTAACACTTATGTTCTTTTATTCTCCATGGTGCCTCATTTTAGAAAAGAACAAAGAAAAAGTCTCTTCCCAGCTATTTTGGGGGAGACTTTGAAAAGAAACTAAAAAACGCCTGAAAATTTTCTGCCTTTCTATGTGGAGTATAATATCCGGGATTTTTTGAACTGGGGCTAGTGGGGGACTATCTGCCTTTTTTTCTGGATTGCTCAACACAGCTAGAGAGCAGATTGTATTGGCCATGTGGGAGACCAATACAGAGAGAGAAGCAGAAAAAGTGACTGAGTGCATGAGAGAGAGAGCCCTGATGGCTGGTGTTCAAGACCCTGGGTGTAGTCATAATCAGGGACAGCTCTACCCCAGCCCACCCCAAGCTTTCATCCCATGGGCAGGAAAACGCCTCTCTTTGGTCAATGTAATTTGAGCAGAGCTTCTGTTGTCTGCAACCAAGAATCCTAACTTTAATATGCCATTTACTTAAAATGCTTTTGTGTTACTCTAATTAATGTTACTATGTTATGTAACACATTAAATTTTAAGAGCATATATTCAGCATATAGAAGTTAGAAAATGCCAGTCTTTTATGTATAAACAACTATAATCATTGCATATATTTAATAGTAGGAAATCTAGACACCTAATCATGAATTTGCAAGTTGTTCTCCTAGGATGTGCACATTAGTTGTTAACTTTAATATTAAGTACCTAACATAGAAATGAAGGTGACAGAGGAAAGAAAAAGGACAGAACAGGAAATAGCTTACTATTGTCTTGAAATATGGGTTCTGAAGTTACAGGATACAATTCCACATTATGAGTTCAGTCACATACCCACACAAAGGCTTTGTCATGTTCCTCAGGTTTTTGTGTTCAAAGACCTCTCTAGCTATTGTTACACAGAAGCAATAGAATGGTTTCAGCCTATTTCAGTCAAAATTTTAGTATCAGATTGAGGGAAATGAGGCCCACAGTATTCACAACTTCTCTAGATTAGGATAGTTTCTTTCTTGGTAAACTACATAATCATTCCTGCATATAGACTTGAGGGAATGAAACTTTACCTATTTACTTGTATTACCTTAAAGTAAATTTAAGTTAAAAAGAGAAATTTGAAAATTGACTAATCCCAAATAATTTAATACATCTCAAGTCAGCCATTCGTATAAGCCTTCTCTTCACATATTTGATAAACATACTTGAAACTCAACAATCAAAGAAATATGACATTTTGAAATAAAATTCAAATAATCCTGACATTCTTTGGGCACAAATCCTACATTATTACTTTAAGGATTTCCTTGGGAAAAGTATCAACTGCTTGAATAGCCCTTTATTCATGTCATGACATGTAATTACCAGAAATGTTATTACAGCTGACTCCCAAAGAAATGAACAACAGGTCTCTTTGCTAAGGGCAGTATCTGTTTTCAAAGATTAAGTATGGTCCAGAGGTTCTACTTTCTCATGGCAGCAGTAAAAATCAGAGGGCTGGTCAAGCAGCAAAGAGAAGGAGCAAAGGATGCAACCCAATTAGCAGTGGAAGTCAAAGGCAGTTTCCAGAGACAGCTGGCTCCCCTCTGCCCTCTGTCTAAGGCACCTGATCCCACAGGCACAGGGCTGTGAACACATCAGAGGATGGAGGAACAGAGTCTGCTGCTGGTTATCAAGTTATTCATTGATGGAAGTGGTGTGGCAATTCAGAATCACAAGCCATTAAGCTCCCTTTATAGCACTTCACAAAAACTGTATCTGTATGTCTCCTGGTTGAGTGTCTGTCCCCTCATTGGACTGTGAGTTGTGGGAGCAGAACCCTGCCTGACTCTCTCACCACTGAATACCTAAAAACTAGTACCTGCCTGCCAGATAGTGGAGATTGGTTCAATCTGCTGAATGAACGGACCATTCTAGTTCCTAAAAAAATAAGAGTGAAGGTAGCAGTGATGACAATTTTAAAAGACAAACCAGTATGTGACTTAGAGTCCTGTAAACTTATAGGACTTAATCATGCAAAAGAGCCTGATTACCCCCGAAGATTCCAGCAAATTCAACACTTCCAAATATGAGAAGCTATAATTAACAACAGATGAGAAGATCAGTATTCTCCACTTGTCGGAAACAAGGGCACTCGTGCTACCTGTTGTAGCATTCCTCAGAACTTTTGTTTATCTCTGGTATACTTTAGTGCTGTGTAGCTTTGTAGTTAAGCCCTGTAGTTCTAAGGTGATTGAATCATAGGAAATTAATGCAAATCCTAGCCAAATAGAGCTAGAGCTAAATGATTTCATCTCTTTACAGCATTTTACCTTGCTAAGCTTCATAATTCTTTCCATCATTAAATGAGAGTTGATGATATACAAAGAACAAAATTGTAAACCAGTGCTTTTCCAACTTTACAAAACAACGCTTTTCCCTGAAAATGTCCCTTCTCCTATCACTATCATTTTTTCTCAGATAATCGCCATCTTCCTTTCCTCATCTCCTGGGCTATGAAAGAGACAGACGGCTTCTCTGCTGATGGCCCTTCTCTGGGGAGATGGGAGGCCTCAGATCTGCACTCACCTCCGTCGGAGCCAGTAGGCACCACCCCTGGTTCCTGAAGACCAGACTTGCTACGGAATGGGAATCAGGCTATTTCCTGGGGAGAGAGAAACTGACAGAAGAGCCAGGCTTGAAGTCCCAGGTTTTCTCCTATCCAAGCACCAAGGAAGAGCAGGGAAAATACTAGAACCATAGTCCATGAAATGGGAGAAAAGTTTCTTTCTTTCTTTTTTTTTTTGTTTAATAGCTGACATCTGTTAAAGAGTTCAACTCATTACCAAGCTCTGCCCAACAAACATCGGTTTTACCTTCCGCGTTTTGTGTGGATTTCTCATTCTGGATGACTTCTTAATGTCCACTTCAGTAGTATTTACACATCCAGGCTAGAAATGGAAAAACAGAGACAAAAGAATCTTTGGGTGTGCAGTTTCTGATCAGGGCATTTTCGGTATATTAATGACTTGCTTTCCAGAACCTGAGCTAATGCCAGGATGACAAAAGTCACCGGCAGTTCTTTCTAAACTGTCACCACCACTTTCTTCAGCAGTAGCCAGTGATAATAAAAGTGATTACTCTGTTTTACTCCTCCCATTTAGAAGCTTTCAGATACCATTCTGGAATAACTCCCAGAGAAATAGGGAAAAGAAACACTGGGGCTTTGCATATGAAAGTGGGTGTTTGTATTTGTAGCTGTTGCCCTCAAAGAGCTGGATCTCCTCACACAGCCCACCTCACAGAGTGGCTCTCTGCTCCCACACTCTCATTATACAGTTGTTTGCTTTTCTCAAGTAGGAAAACTAAAATGGCATTCAGTTGAGCCAGCTCAGATCCTAGAGGGAATTTTTTACAGTGGTTACAAAGTCCAGTGACGGAATATATTTTTTTTTTTCATAGACAGAGTGTACAATGGAGTTTTGTGGTTAAAACGAGGAATATGAAGGGAAAAAACTGGTACTCAATATGCCATGCTTATTCTCATAAATTCCTGACTTGCCTTCTCCTCTCCCTCATTTGAGCCCTTTAAAAAAAAAAGTAAAGATTTGGAGTAAAAGAGTGGGCTCTCTGACAACTTCAGGAGTCTCCTTTTGCCAAATTTATTGAGGACACTGAGTTTTCGGTTGCATAAAGACAGCTGTGAAACTTCTTTTGTTTTTGGAGGAGGAGAGAGGGAAGACAGGGGGAAGAGGTGGGGAGAGAGGACGGAGAGAAGGAGGTAGAGATGGAGAAAAGGAAATGGCAGGAGGGAGAGATGCGTGAGAGAATATGAATCAGGAAACAGAGAAGAAAGGAGATTAAAAAATACATGAAATGTTAGATCTGGAAAGGACCTTAGATATAACATCCTTTAGAAATTATTGGAGATTGCTGATTACATGGGATGTGTTTCCTTTACTTTCAAGTTTCTAGTACAGGATTTAGGCATCTCTAGTCCTATTAAAAAGTGTCAAATTGTACATCTCTATTCCATTTCTCTGTTTCTTCCCACAGATTGCAAGAGTGCTAAAACATCAGATATCCTTGAAAGTGCCTCCACAGAAACTATGAATGATGAAAAAGCATTTGTTGAGTAGGATGGGATAGGGTTGGGGAGGGTGGGCAAGAGAGCCCTGACACGACTACAGAAATAAGCTGTTCTCCATAATCACTGGTAGGCAATGGGGATAAATCCTTGCTATATTGAGGACACAGGACATTTTCCTTAAAGACCCCTCTCCTGATAGTACATTGGAGTTCCACCATTTGGTATGCATGGTGAGATAGAAGCAAGTAAATGAGGGAGGCATTTTTTCTTGATTTTTTAAATGAAATGTACATGTAAAATATATATGCTACATATGCATGCACACATAAATATACATAATTTGTTTATAATAAAAATGAATTATAAATTTTGTTTGCCTATCTGTTTAGTAATAGAAACGGCTGATTTAGTACCAAGGTCTGCTTGATATTGTAGAGAGTACAGAAAAGCATCCACCAGGGCAGGACTTATTCATTTAGTGACTGGCAAATTTACTTAAATTCTCCCAGCAGCAGGTTGATCAACATCCAATATTCAGATTTAATTTTCTGTGGTGGGGCCTAGGCACCAGTATTTTAAAAAAAACTCAGTGGTTTTAATATGCAGCCTGGGTTCACAATCACTCATCTTAGATGTAGCAAAGATAATGCTTAAAAAATATTAAAGTAACATGTTTTCATGTTTTCATTTCCTATTCAATTCACTTTCCTTGCAGCCTTCCGTCTCTAAGGCTGAGCCATTAGGGAAAGGTGGATGGCACTGAAATTCATTTTGGATCCTGTCAATGTATGAAGAACCAGAAATAGAAAAAATTAAAAAAAAATAGGAAAATATCTGACAGCATTCCCAAAGAGATTTAGAATTTAATCCTCAAAGTTCAAAGATTATGGTCTTTTAAATTTAATTAATGAACCATTAATAGCCTTCTAAAATTCCTACCTGAGTTAATTAACACCTTTAATTATCATATTAATAAGAAAGCATTAACCCTCAGATGTAGACATTATGAACCTGGAGATATGTTCCATAACCCTTTTCCAATCCTACATAAATAAAATCTGCTAGTTCAAAAATTTGCTGCTAAAGGTCAAAATCCATAACACATTTAAAAAAAAAAAGGCCCTGTATGTTTGTCTCAATGACCCTCTAACTTCTTTTGCATACTATTTCTAAAGAGCCTTCTTGTGACAACTAATGGTTAAATAGATCTCTGATATTGAAGTTAAATAGGTGGCTCTCAGTGATTAAAAAGACTTAGTGTCCAAAATTGTCCAGAATTTTTCTGAATAATTAAAGTCATGTCCTAGTGCTGATATCCCCTGAAACAACTGTGTTCAGAAATCAGGTGCTGTGATGAATGAAATACAGCAGTACTTTTTAATTCTTTTATCTATTCAACAAGTATTTTCATGCATCTAATTAAGTCTCAGGCTTTGTGAAAACGGTAAGACACAGAAATGAAATGACCCATACTTCCAGAACCTCATAATACAATAAAAACCATAGGCATATGAATAATCACAATATTGGGGCTGTGATGGCTAATTTCATGTCACCTTGGCTGGTTATGGTGTCTGCTTTTGTTGTCAAATACTGGTCTGGCTCTTCTGTGGAGGTGTTTCATAGGTTAGCATCAGTTGACTTTTTGTAATGAGATTACCCTCCATTATTTGGGTGGAACCCAACCAATCAGTTGGACGTTTTAACAGCAAAACTGAGGTTTCCAGAGTCAGAAAAATTTCTGCCGTCAATTCTTACAGAAATCTCAAGCCTGCCAACTTCTGTTAAGGAATTAGGACTCAAGGTCTCAAAATATCACCTTTACTGGAATTTCTAGCTTGCAGCCTACTCTGTGGAATTTGGACTTGCTAGACCCAACAATTGCCTGAGCCAATTCTTTATAGGAAATCTCTTTATACATATGCATATGCATATACATATATATACACATACACACACGCGCATATATGAACACACACACACATACATACATTTATCTATTTTGTTGATTTCTCTGGAGCAGCCTGATACAGGGACATGCAGCCTAAGTAGCCTAAGTTGGTACAGGGTATTATATAAGAATGGAACATTTTTTTATACCCAGTCTTATATACATTCTGTTGGTTCTCCCCAACAGGACAGATAATTTCTTTTTATTCTTGCACTTAAGCAGTTTTAATCCCAATAAAATCATATGGTCCTTGGTTATGGAAAAAAAAAAATAATTTTTTAAAAAAGCATGCATAGTATGCACCACTAGCTGGCACCAGATCCATGTGAAATATGTATAAATTGGTTTTTCTTCAGAACTAAACATATCTTCACAATAAAATATGAATAGCATTACAGTTACCAAACAGACACTCAATAAAAATGTTAGAGTATGTACTATTTGCCAGATATAGTATTAAATACATAGTACTGATGACTTTAAGGAATGATAAAATGGTATTCACGTTTGCCTAGAAGAGAATCATATTATTTCCAGTTTAGGCACAACTATCTCTAGTTTCAAAGCAGAATTTGCTATCTTGAGTCCCATTCCTGGGGGAGTAAAAGGAGCACATTACCGTGCATTAACACCACCATGTAAATTCCATATAAGTGTCTTGATGAGTTGCAAACAGAAGCTGGAATTCTTGGTTCCATTATTGATGATTTATATAACTGGATCTAATACAATTAAGTTCCTTCAAGGCACAGTACATTTTTGTTAGTGGAGTGGACGCCATTCATATGTTCAGGACAACTCAGGAAAACTAAGGACACTTCAGCGATGAGCATCACTAAGAGACTAATAGCACAGCACTCATTAAATACAGTCAGGCAGCTGATGAATAACTGGGTAAAATAATGTCCTAAATGACAAATGAGTTGATGTTTAAAAATTAGGTGGCAAATAGAGCTATTAGTAACAGATATGCACATTCCTGGAAGTTAAAAGAAAAGAAGTGATTCTAGGAAAATTAAAGTTTTAAATGTATATAATTATTGAGCTCAAATACAATTAAATTAATGAAAAAAAATCACCCTTTGTAACAGTACAAGTTTTAAAAATTTAATTTGCATGCATTTTAATGCATCCATTTAATGATCCCTTGAAGGACATTTTTTTTTAAGATCTAATTCAAGCTTTTCTTTCTGTGCTTGGGCACCTGTCCATTGATTCAGGCTCTGATCCCTTCAGTTACCGCTGATCCATCTACTTTAACCAAATCTTATACACAAACTAAAGGAAGTTGTTTGAGGCAATTGCCCTGGAATTCCTCCCACTCACCTTCCTCTAGAATATCTATTCACTCATTTGTTCCGACCTAATCTCATTTGCTGGCTTCAGATTCTTGACTGTGGAATCCTGTTTCAGTGTATGCCATGAATGAACTTCACATGTCCAAGAGGAAGAAGGAAGACTACTGCAGCAGAGAGGAGGGAGGTATGCAAATTAGCTTGGCGTGGTTAGTCTAGGTAGAAATTGTAGGACTTTGATTTTAACTCTTATGGGAAGCCACTGGAGGGTTTTAAATAGAGGGTGACTTCAAATGATCTATATTTTTAAAAGCTCACTGTGCTCCTACTTTGAAAATAGATTATCATTGTCGGATCAGGGCAAAAGTGGGAGCAGGGAGAGCAGATGAAGGTTATTGTGATAATCTAGGCAAGAGATAATGGTGATGGGGATCTGCATGTCGGCAGCACAGGTGATGAGAAGAGGTTGGATTTGGGATACATGTTGAAGCTAGAATCAACAAAGCTTGCCAACTCCTAGTTTTTAGCTTAAGCAAGTGGGTGAGGGGTTGACATCTACAGAGATGGGGAAGACTGGGAGAGAAATTTAAAAGAGGAGGGGAATCAAGGATAACTCCTGGATTTTATTTACATACAAATTTAGTATTTACTGAATTCTCCACTGGGAGTACCTTGCAGCTCTTTAGTGACTATTGAGATTCATGGCAGAACATATACAATAAATACATGTATAAATAATAATCTGTCCCTCATCCATCCTTTTGCATCTTTGCCCTTTTGCATCATCATTGGTGATATGAACATCTCATTGAATGTGAAACATTAATATCCGATGATCAATTGCCAAGTGCCTGGTGGAGCTGCCTCCCATTACTTAAAGTCTCTGCTACACATCCCTAAATTCTTCTCCAGTGAGTCTTAACACATTTTCTTAATCTTCTCTGCCTGAAATCACATCATTTCAGCCTAGTATCTAGGAACTGTCTATTCATCCTTCAAAGATATTCCCTGTTATAGACAAGCAGTTGTCATGAAGAGATAAGCACTTACAGACTGTAACAGTTCTCAGTGAGCTACCAAGAGGGCTGTAACTATAAGGTGCTTATAGCTTCTTTGTGATCACTGGCATTACCCATGTCTAATGTTTAGCTTTAAAATACTAAAAATGTTCCTGGCTAGAACTGCTTTGAAATAAAGAAGAAAAAATCATTGTGTATAGCCTAAGTTATCATAATTATGTTTAATACAACATAAGCTCCTTGAGGAAAAGAATATTATTTATTTTTGTGTCACAAGTGCCTTGCACATCTTTGCTACATGGTAGGTACTTACAAGAGTATCTGCTTCCCATTCTTTTATCTTTTTTATCTATCACTCTCAATAGAGGAGAATTGTTAATCATATGGTGAAACACTGATTGTGCCATGTTACTATGGGATGGGGTCACAGGGTTAAAAGATCTGAGGCAGGAGTGCATAACCTCTTCCACCTCCCAACACCTGCCTTGCTGTGAACACGAACAATTGATCTTCCTCCCTTTCTATGACTTTCGTTCCTACACAAAGCTGATTGCAAGGTGAAGACATGCAAAGATTTCCAACAGGGGGAGAAAAGGGCCTCTCTTAGATTTTGAGACTTAATATGCATGCACTGACTTCCTGCACTAGGGACTTCTTTGTTGGCATATAAGCCATTTTCATAGTCATTAGCAAAGTGGTAGTTTGATTCACATTCTATTGTTGTTCCTCTGGTATTTCATTCATGGAGGGTGAGTAGCAATACACAATTCTGGGATTCCTGGTCCATGGGCTTAATATCATCAAAACTCTTAAAAAATTTGACTGTAACATGTTTGTTGAATGTCGGAATGAATGAATGCAGCCCAGACTAGCTCTCTGATGGCTAAGAAAAATCCCCCAGTTTAAAAACTAAGAAACAAAAGGCAGGAGATTGGATTTGCTGTTGAATTGGTGAAAAAAAAAAAAAAATAGGAGACTGTTAGTACTGCTGATTTAAATGGTATGCTGCAAGGGGCAAACAGAACCAATAAGATTCCTCATCACATAAATAATTCATGGAAATTCAAATGGCTTATAATAAATGTCATAATGGATAGCAATGGGACAACTAGAAAATAAAAAGTAATTTCATGAAAAACACTGCATAATGGAATAAGCCTTGAATTACAAGAGGGACAACAAGGATACAGTCTTGTGCTCCCACAGTGGAAAAGGTGTGCATCTCTCTTTAAATCTAGGCACAAAAAGAAAGGCTGCCTGCAACACACATCTCAGTTTATTAAGACCCCTACTGAAGAAGAAGATGCATTTCATACTTATACTCTGTTGTGCTGGATTTGATTTCCAAAATTAGAAAAAGAAAAGTATTTTATTTATCCAATGACGTTGGAAAAACAGTTTTCCCAAAGGATCTTTTCCAGCAGAGAGCATACTTACATTCAGGACATAAATCTCTTTATATATTTATTCTATGAGGACTTTTATGTATTGAAGGCTAAGAGCTAAAACTTTATCTTATTTTTACCCCGAGGAAAAATGATCTTGTAGAATAATTCCGACACATCCCTGCATTCCTGCACAATCATATCCAAAGCAATGTAATCTTTTCTTAATGATTCAAGGTCACCATTGGGAATGCTTATTTTACTGTCCTGAAGACAACAATGCCCATGAGGCTACCTGGCCGCAATTGTTATGCTTTTTTAGCTTTTATGCCATTTCGCACCATTGTTAGAGTGCCCCTGCCTCTCCCATCAATTGTCACTTTTTGCTGCTTTAAGTGGCCTTGCCTCAAGCAATACCCTCATCAACCTCTAATTTGTTCCGTGGGTTCTGGCACGGGCCAGGAAACTGACAGATACAACTTCAACGGTGTCTCATGTTTTAGCACATAAGTTAGAGTGTGGGTGTCTTAACAACTATTTTGGCTGAGACTTTTAGAGTCATGGCTGAGTTTTGGATAGAATTAGATTTGGGATACATGAGGTAAGAAGCATAAAAAAAACTGTGATTAGTAAAATGTGGGTAAGCTCTCCTGATAATTTGGGAAAACTTATTTGCAAATAAATATTATAAAAGCTCTAAGTGGGTCAGTAGTAGATGACACCAAACATTCATCTGGAGTTCTGAGACACAGGATGGCATAAAGATTAGGGGGCTGGGTTTTCATTCTGTGTTCTGAGGAAAAGCTAAACTGAAGTGGACACTCTAAGGCAGCCCGTGCCCCAGGTCCTGAAATAACTGAATAACGGTACACTCTGTTCTACTCCCAGCCTCTTATCGGAAAGGGCTTCCAGACACAGTATTTCAGTTCAGTTTTCCAAAAAGGGCCAGATATATCCAAACTGGAACTCTTAATTTCTCTTGCCTCTAGCTTACTCCTTTCTCAGTTTCCTACATTTCAATAAACGCTGCTATTCATTAAGATACTCGAACCATAGCATTCATCGATGCCTCTTTTTCCTTGACCTCTCACATTTGATTCATCAGCAAGATTTTCATCATCTCAAGACTCATCAACTTACCTCCAAAGACATTTTGAGTCCACCTGCTTCTCTCAATCCTCACTGCTACCCCCTTGTGTAAGCTACCATCATCTCCCACTTGGTCTATCACAACAGTTTCTAATTTGTCTGTATCATTCCTTTCTTGCTTTCCCCCTTCTATCCCCAAGTCATTCCCTACAAGAAGCCAGAGTGAACTTTTTAAAATATAACTATATCCTATCACTCTCTTCAACTTCTATATACTTTTCACACACTTAGGATAAAAGGCAAATCTCTTGCCATGTTCTACAAGGTACTACATAAAACCTAGGCACAAAAAGAAAGGCTGCCTGTAACACACATCTCAGCTACTCTTAGCTTTCCAAACGTGTGTGGAACCTCTTCAGCCTTGCCCTCTCCACACCAAGCCTCACCGGCTTTCTTTCTGTTAATTTCTACCAGGTTCCTTCTTTCGTACTTACTAGCTGTGTCTTCTTTCCCAGGTATTGTACATTCCTTAACATTCCAGTCTCAGAGAGTCCTTACTCACTATACAACATAAAGAAGCTCCTCAGCCCTTGTTTTTACTTTTGTCACTCATATCACTTACCTCCAACTGGAATGTCCTTGTACCTTGTTTACTCTGTCTTTATACATTAAAAGAGAACCTCCCAAATATAGGGACTTTGACTTGTTTAATATGTGTCACCAGAGTCTGAAATTTCCTGGTACCTAATAAGTACTCAATAAAAGTTTACAGCAGGAGTAAATGAATGAATGAGAATAATCAGACATTATCCTTTTTGAACACAACATATGTGTTAAGGATACGAAATGTTTTGTTTATTGTCTGCTTGTGGTTGGTTTTTTTTTGTGTGTGTGTGTGATTTTTGAGGACACTGGTGCCTATAACCTGACCTCCTGAACAATTTGTCCCTATCTATCATTGCTATCATACAGGTATTTAATAGGGAACAGATTACCTCATATTATAGTTAGGCTTAAAAGAAACATTTTTAGTGCAGAGAAATTTAGCTTGAGCTGTTTTTCTTGCAATGTAATCAATCCATCAGTTGATAAGTATAAAGACAGCAGATTGTTTCCAGATTTGATGGGGGTTGTATAATTAAAAAGCAGGAGGACACTGGAAACTAAAAAAGCTTATTTCTAGAGAAGGCAAGATGAGGGCACAGTAAGCCCCCCTGCATCTGCCTTTTTAATTTTGTTTAAAGCTGTCTCCATTTGACCTACAAATATCCAAAGGCAGGTAATTGCTTCCTCTGCATTTTTTCCACTTAGAAGATGTGCAAGAGCGCAACAGAGTTAAGACAAAACATCTGAGCCATACAATATAACAAGCATATCTCATAAATCAGGTTTTGGTTTTCAAAAAATACATGAGTGGTAGACAGAATAAAAGAGCTTAATTTCCAAAGGACTCAATTTAGTATCACTGGGTTGTATTATGAATTGAAGATTAAAACTTTTTATGAAAGAAATCTGAATTGAAGATATAATACAATAAATATTGAAGATAATAATAATAGCTCTCATGTTTTGGAGTTCTTTGCCATTTTCTAACCATAGCCATTGGTATTATTTGATTTTCAGAAACACTGTATAATTGTACAAGTCAGCTTCTAATTTTCACAGAAGCCTAATATCAAAGACTCATACATTAGATGAGAACATAAAAATTATCTGGCTAAACCTGGCATCCAATTCATGATTTCTTCTACAACTTCTGTGACAAGAATCATTCATTCTTAGCTTGAATACTTCCTACTTCCCTTTATAATATATTCTCTTTGGCAACACACTTAGGAATGTAGAAAATGTTTGAAAAGTTATTTATCTAAAGAATGAAACCACTTTGCAAATGTTAGTAACTATATGCAAATGTTAGTAATCATACATAGAAAACATCAAAACAAAATAACTGCAATATAATTAAGGGCCTGGGCTGTATATTCTTGAAAGAGTTAAACAAGTGCTTGTAGACATGGCATTTCCTCCTACACAGTAAGAGCAATGATAATTATAGAACTGATCTCATTGCTGTGCAAAATAACATGTGAAAGGATTTAGCATACTTCCTGATATACAGAATATGCTAAACCCATGATGGCTGTTATTATTATTATTATAACAATGTAGCTTAAAGACAAAGAAAATAATGATGTTGTAGCAGAGAATTGGGTCATTCTTCCATGCTTTCACAGGAACCGTATATTGAAGAGAAGAAAAGCAAAAAGCAAACAAACTTTAGCAATTGAGTGCCAAATAACAGACTTAGTAAATAAATGAATGAGCACCTTTTGGGGGACTAAATATATGGTGAGTGTGGTGGAAAGCAAATGCAGTTCAGTTCAAAATTCTTCAGATATATCAAATCAGGCCACAGGCTAATATATTTGAGTTTCATTACCTTAATGGCAGTTTCAATTTTCACTTCTCCAAAGGCCATCTGCCTACCCAGAAAAAAATGTAATGACAAATGTCTTTATGTTGGGGGTTTTGAAGGTGAAATTTAATTTGTTTTGAAAAATTCAGCTTTTGATTTTGAGGAGAAAAGTAAAATTGTTGAGAAAGAAATAGCAGATCTGAGGAGAAGCCTTCTAGATTTTTCTGGGTTTAACAGAGGATTAACTATTTTTTCTTATTATTTGTTTCCAATTTTTATTTATATATATTTTAAAGATCATTCAATTGAAGCCAATTTGTGATGGCAGATAAGAGAACAGACTTCTCTTTCTCTCTCTCTTTTTTAAAATACAATTTCTACATTTTGGGCAAAGCAAATGCACAGGAAACATCCAGCCCAAATAATAACTGCTCCCTGTGAAATCAGACTTCAGGATGGCTTTGTCAAGGTATCAGCAGATTTTTTTGAATCCAATTTTGTTCCCCTTGAGGAGATTGCCCAGCCATCTTCTTAGAGATTTTGTGCACTTTCTCTCTCTAGC
This sequence comes from Choloepus didactylus, assembly GCF_015220235.1. Classification (NCBI taxonomy): domain Eukaryota; kingdom Metazoa; phylum Chordata; class Mammalia; order Pilosa; family Megalonychidae; genus Choloepus; species Choloepus didactylus. The sequence continues at coordinate 25,711,803 of NC_051308.1, forward strand.
TTCATTTTGCTTTTTCCTTTCTTCTCTTTGCTTCTAGCTGCCCTTTCCCTGGTCAGCACTGACCATGTTCAGAAATAGAGTTGCTACAGCAATTCAGAAACAAGACATATCAGGCTTATTCCCTGAAGAATATTTTAAAAAACCGGGGAGACATACACCCCATACATAAACGCCGTGTAGTCTAGACCCATAACGTATGTTGGGAGTCTGTGTGTGTGCATGTGTGTGTATGTGGGTGTGTGCGTACACATCTGTAACTTTTTGCTTTGCTATGATTTCATACCTACAGAGAGAGTTGCAAGAATGGTTCAAAGAACCCCTGCAGACTCTTTATCCGGATTCACCCATTATTAACATTTTGTCCCATTAATTTTCTTTCTATGTATTTAAAAGGTTATCTAATTGATCCTTTCTACTAGCAAATAGAACTCTACTTCAGCTACAGCAGGAATGGTTCCAGGAAATGACCTGTCAGTGGCATGTCGGAGCTAGTGGCTGCCCTTCCTTCCTGGTCACTTGCCCAGACTCTCTGGGACTATACAAGTTGCCATCAATACTTGAAATCAATCCTCTCTTCCCTCCCACCTCCTGGAGAGTTAGCTCTTGGCACTCAGGTCTTTCCTCCCAGCATCATTCCAACCATTGTTCAAATCTTCACTGCAGAAAAAAAAGGGATGGAAATCTGGGCACATGATTTTGAAATGTTGCCAATTATAGAGGCACTGATACAATAATAGGGAAAGCAGTTTTTATTCTCACTCTACCTATGACTCTCATAAATAGTATCAGATATTACATAATAATAGGACACTGTATCTCCAAATCTATTCAGGGCTAGGAAGAGCAGACAGAGAATAAAAGATGTAGCCAGAGAGCAAAAAGAACAGTTTCACTCACAGAGGCTCAAGATAGCTATGTTGTCAAAATATTTTTCATTCCAAAGGAACAGATATGAGTAAGAGACAAGGATGCTTTTCTTTTTCATGACACAAAAGGAGGATTTAAATTTATATTTACAGGCTTTGGATTTTCTGAAACAGTTAAAAGAAACGGTAATGAGAAAGTCATGTGCTATTGATAGAAAAACGCAGACACCATGAGCATGGGCTGATTTGATCACTAAGGACAGAAAACTGTATCATTCCCATTGACTTCAATATAATTTGCTTCTTATGGACACCAGAAAGCTGAAAATGCTGAATGCTTAAACCAGCATAGAAATATCACCAATATTTTTCAAGGGAAGTGTGAAGGAAGATGTTAAAGATTTGCTACTGTTTAAATTCAATGAATGCATGAAATTATGCATGCAAATTATATATACTGCACAATATCAAAAAGCAAAAATGCCTACAATCTAAAGAATACTATACCTGCTGTCTTAAGCCCAGAATCAGAAATAGAGGTTTCTAGGGTATACTTATCCCTGTAGCACTTATATAGCAGATTACACTTTGTGACTCTTTTTCAGAGCCTAGCATGGCTAATGATATTTAGCCACCTCTCAGAGACGTGACAGTGGATATGCAATTGTCTTTTACTATCTCAGAGATCAATCAGACATGCAAAATACAGTAGACTATTCAACAATGAGAAGCTCAATTAATCATCACGACAGTTTACTAATATAAAAAACTAGTTGGCATTCATAAACCTGGCTCTGATGCAATATAGTATCCTGGCGCACATTAAAAATCAACAAAGAAAGATCACATACTATTTAATATAGATTGCATTGGGTTTTGGAGCAAATGCCAGGCTTTTAGTCATAAGTAAGGATTTGAGTTTTAGTTGTATGATATTTAACAAAACTCAACTCCTCAGAGCTTTGCTTTTTCTTGTCTGTAAATTAAGGACAATAATTACCCAGTTCACAAAGTTTCTGTAAAGGATAAGTGGCAAATGGATAGAAAAAGCCCTTGAAACCAGAAACTGCCATATACATTGTAAACAATGTTATCATCAATAATAATGCATGTGTATTGCTCTCTTACATTTTTGTAGAGAGAAGATCCATGCGTCACACATTTTACATGTGGTTCATCTGAATAATGAACATCTGATTCACTGGAGAACAATGACCATGCCAAAAGTCGACAAGCTTCAGGACAGCTGACAAAGCCCTGTAAGCTCAAACTAGATGGGTCCAAATCTGAGAGCCTTGTGACAGAAAAACCTATTCTATTAAAACTAAAATCTGTTTCTTTAGTGTCATCCAAAGGATGAAAAAATTCAAAATACATTCATTGAGTTCCTATTATATGTATGGCACTGGACTGAGAGCTGAATATAGAACCCTGGATGAGTGAGGCCTGGCGGGTAGAGGACAGTCACCACCTCACATCCCATCTCATTTTTATATAAGGTGTTTTCATATTCATCTTTAAAAATTTGCTTCTCTCAACATTGTGAGAGGGATTATTAGCTCTTTTTAAAAATGTGGAAATTCAAGTTCAGAAAATTTCAATAAATTTCCCAGAGGCTGACATGGGTAGTGAGAGGCATTCTTTAATTTAGCTCCTCCTGTCATGGAGGATTTGGTGGAGAAATCACCTGGCACAACTGTGAGACGCATATGGGGTCACCCAAGCCTCTCCCCCACCTTCTTGGAGACTACTGTAGGGTGGTTGCATGGACCACCCTCTCACTGCAGGGATTTTATTCACGTCAGAGTCTGACAGAGTTTCCTCCTTCTCACCCAACTTCCAAATTCTTTCCATTTCCCCCAAATCCCCCTGGGTGGTCAGCCTCTAGGATGCCCCCGATGATCTCCTCCTCCTGGTATTCACTCCCTTGTGCAGTCTCCTCCCACATTGTATCAGGGCTGGTCTGTGTGAGCGACAGAATATGGCAGAAGTGATGACGTGTCACTTCTGAGATCAGGTAGTAGAAGACTGTGGTTTCTGACTTGGGTCACTCACTCTGGGGGAAGCCATCTTGAGCATCCCTATGGAGAGGTTCACATGGTCAGGAACTGAAGCTTCCTGCCAACTGCCATGTGCATGAACTTGGAAGCAAGCACATCTTCCAGCCCCTTTAGAATGCTGCAGCCTGGCTAACATCTTGTGAGACACCTTGAGCCAGAATCAGCTGGCTAGGCTGCTCCTGGATCCTAGCAGGAAATCATAACAAATGTGTGTTTTAAGCTGCTAAGTTTTGGGTACTCTGCTATGCAGCAACAGTTCACTGATACACTTACTCAAGCTTCAAACCTCAAATCCAGCTCCTTTGTTTCCCGCATATCTCCCCTGATTATACAAGTTTGTAACTATCTGCCATCTTTTGTATATTCCCCTACCTCCCTCCTGCCTTCTTGTTTCTCTTTCAAAGTGTGATTGCTTAAACAATTAGCTACCAATTATTCAACAATGACTATGTGCCAGGTCCTGTCCTAAGCAATTTCCTTGTATTATTTCAATTTGCTCTCAACGACCCTATGAGGTAGTTATCTTTATTCCCAGATCACAAATGAAGCGACTGGGACTTGGAGACATTTAGTAGAATCACACACCTAGGATGTAAGCTGACTTTTGAGCCAAATACTTTTAATTGAAGTTGCATATCTTGAACACTATACTACATTAATTGCCATAGTTCCTCCCAATCCCTGAGTAGTTTAGACAGGGAAAATGTAAATAGAGAGAAGCCACCGTGTGCAGAATTTATGCATAGTGGGAGGAGCAGGAATAGGAGTGAGAAGCACAATATTTCTTCTTGTCAAGCTGTATATAATCCATCATTTGGACATTTAGCTCATGATAAAATTTTGCACTACTCCACCTCTCTCATAATAGATCTCCAGATTAGAGAAATAAGGTAAATTCTGCATATGGTTTTTCTGAATCATGGAAAAGTATGCCAAATATCAATATCATCACCCTTCCTATTAGTAAGAAACACTGTTACAGAAATCAACAAGAAATAGAGGACAGGACAGCCCCATTTGTGAAAGCCCATGCAAAAATTCTATGTGAATAGAATAAAATAAAATCCAATTTCAAATGATACTATGAGCCAGTGATTGTATGCATAGGATGGTTTGTATGGTATGTGAATATATCTCAATTAAATTGCACTAAAAAAAAAAAAAAGAAAGCAGTAAAAGATTTGAAAAAAAATCAAGTATCATACAACACATCCTGATCAAGTGGGGATTATTCTGGGATTTCAAGAAATAGTCACATTATAGGAAATCCACTAACAGACTCCACATATTATTAATTGATGTAAGGAGAAAAAATATGAGAAGTTTAGAAAAAATTCACCTACCATCCTTACTTAAAAATCACGCCCTATAGCAGTGGCTTTTTTTCAGGAGTTCTGAAAGATAAATATTATTTTCATAAAAATACCAAGAAGTTATTGAGTTTTCACTGTTCTCTCAAGAGTGTAAGCAGACATTACACGAAATGTGCTACAGCAATAGAATAACTGGCAAAGTAGATATGAGTATTCAGCTCATTAAGGCAGATATTATTAAAGTAATTTGTTAAAGTTTCTAACAATGCCACTCTTCTCACTGTTTCTTTTGGAAAATATTCCAATTTTTCATTAAATTTATGCTAAGTATGTTATTATATAATTAATTTCTTATTGTTATTTTAAAATAAATTAAACATTTTTAAATTCCTCAGTTTTAAATTTTAGTATGGTAAAAATATCTATAGCTAAAACCCATATAATCAAAAACTCTTTGGGGTTCACAATAATTTTTAAGAGTGAAAGAAGTAATAAGACCAAAAAGTTTGAGAACTGCTACTCTATAGCATAAAAAATTAACAGCCACTTTCTTACCTATAAACATGGTTTTTTTTACAATGGAAAAGAAAGCCCCATTTACAATAACAATGACAACAAAGGGGTTAAAAAAATCAAACAAACTTTAGAAATAAATTTAGCAAGAAATGTGTAAAACCTGCATGATAAAAATTTAATACACTTTTTTTTTTTTTTTTTTTTTTTTTTTACAAAACAAATTGTACTTTCGATTGTTTACAGTACCATTACATAGTTGTACATTCATCACCTAAATCAATCCCTGACACCTTCATTAGCACACACACAAAAATAACAAGAATAATAATTAGAGTGAAAAAGAGCAATTGAAGTAAAAAAGAACACTAGGTACCTTTGTCTGTTTGTTTGCTTCCCCTACTTTTCTACACATCGATCCATAAACTAGACAAAGTGGAGTTTGGTCCTTATGGCATTCCCAATCCCACTGTCACCCCTCATAAGCTACATTTTTATACAACTGTCTTCGAGATTCATGGGTTCTGGGTTGTAGTTTAATAGTTTCAGGTATCCACCACCAGCTACCCCAATTCTTTAGAACCTAAAAAAGGTTGTCTAAAGTGTGCGTAAGAGTGCCCACCAGAGTGATCTCTCGGCTCGTTTTGGAATCTCTCTGCCACTGAAGCTTATTTCATTTCCTTTCACATCCCCCTTTTGGTCAAGAAGATGTTCTCCATCCCACGATGCCGGGTCTACATTCCTCCCCGGGAGTCATATTCCACGTTGCCAGGGAGATTCACTTCCCTGGGTGTCTGATCCCACGTAGGGGGGAGGGCAGTGATTTCACCTTTCAAGTTGGCTTAGCCAGAGAGAGAGGGCCACATCTGAGCAACAAAGAGGCATTCAGGAGGAGACTCTTAGGCACAAATACAGGGAGGCCTAGCCTCTCCTTTGCCGCAACCGTCTTCCCAAGGGTAAAACTTATGGTAGAGGGCTCAACCCATCAAACCACCAGTCCCCTATGTCTGTGGTCATGTTAGCAACCATGGAGGTGGGGTAGGCGAATACCCCTGCATTCTCCACAGGCTCCTCACGGGGGCACTACATCGTTTTTTTTTTTTTTTTTTTTTCCTTGTTTGTCTTTTTTCTTTTTTTTTTTTTTTTTTAACTTTCCCTTCTTTTTTCAAATCAACTGTATGAAAAAAAAAAGTTAAAAAGAAAACAAACATACAATAAAAGAACATTTCAAAGAGACCATAGCAAGGGAGTAAGAAAAAGACAACTAACCTAAGATAACTGCTTAACTTCCAACATGTTCCTACTTTACCCCAAGAAAGTTACATACTATAGCAACATTTCAGTGAACTTGTTCCTACTACATCCATCAGAAATTAACAGACCATAGTCATTTCTGGGCATCCCCAGAACGTTAAATAGCTTATCTGTTCTTCTTGGATTATTGTTCCCCCTTCCTTAATTGCTCTCTACTGCTAGTTCCCCTACATTCTACATTATAAACCATTTGTTTTACATTTTTCAAAGTTCACATTAGTGGTAGCATATAATATTTCTCTTTTTGTGCCTGGCTTATTTCGCTCAGCATTATGTCTTCAAGGTTCATCCATGTTGTCATATGTTTCACCAGATCGTTCCTTCTTACTGCCGCGTAGTATTCCATCGTGTGTATATACCACATTTTATTTATCCACTCATCTGTTGATGGACATTTGGGTTGTTTCCATCTCTTGGCAATTGTGAATAATGCTGCTATGAACATTGGCGTGCAGATATCTGTTCGTGTCACTGCTTTCCGATCTTCCGGGTATATACCGAGAAGTGCAATCGCTGGATCGAATGGTAGCTCTCTCTCTAGTTTTCTAAGGAACTGCCAGACTGACTTCCAGAGTGGCTGAACCATTATACAGTCCCACCAACAATGAATAAGAGTTCCAATTTCTCCACATCCCCTCCAGCATTTGTAGTTTCCTGTTTGTTTAATGGCAGCCATTCTAACCGGTGTTAGATGGTATCTCATTGTGGTCTTAATTTGCATCTCTCTAATAGCTAGTGAAGCTGAACATTTTTTCATGTGTTTCTTGGCCATTTGTATTTCCTCTTCAGAGAACTGTCTTTTCATATCTTTTGCCCATTTTATAATTGGGCTGTCTGTACTATTGTCATTGAGTTGTAGGATTTCTTTATATATGCAAGATATCAGTCTTTTGTCAGATACATGGTTTCCAAAAATTTTTTCCCATTGAGTTGGCTGCCTCTTTACCTTTTTGAGAAATTCCTTTGAGGTGCTGAAACTTCTAAGCTTGAGGAGTTCCCATTTATCTATTTTCTCTTTTGTTGCTTGTGCTTTGGGTGTAAAGTCTAGGAAGTGGCCTCCTAATACAAGGTCTTGAAGATGTTTTCCTACATTATCTTCTAGGAGTTTAATGGTACTTTCTTTTATATTGAGATCTTTGGTCCATTTTGAGTTAATTTTTGTGTAGGGGGTGAGGTAGGGGTCCTCTTTCATTCTTTTGGATATGGATATCCAACTCTCCCAGCCCCATTTGTTGAAAAGACCGTTATGGCTCAGTTCGGTGACTTTGGGGGCCTTATCAAAGATCAGTCGGCCATAGATCTGAGGGTCTATCTCTGAATTCTCAATTCGATTCCATTGATCTATATGTCTATCTTTGTGCCAGTACCATGCTGTTTTGGCAACTGTGGCTTTATAATAAGCTTCAAAGTCAGGGAGTGTAAGTCCTCCCACTTCGTTTTTCTTTTTTAAAGTGTCTTTAGCAATTCGAGGCATCTTCCCTTTCCAAATAAATTTGATAACTAGCTTTTCCAAGTCTGCAAAGTAGGTTGTTGGAATTTTGATTGGGATTGCATTGAATCTGTAGATGAGTTTGGGTAGAATTGACATCTTAATGACATTTAGCCTTCCTATCCATGAACATGGAATATTTTTCCATCTTTTAAGGTCCCCTTCTATTTCTTTTAGTAGAGTTATGTAGTTTTCTTTGTATAGGTCTTTTACATCTTTGGTTAAGTTTATTCCTAGGTACTAGATTTTTTTAGTTGCTATTGAAAATGGTATCTTTTTCTTGAGTGTCTCTTCAGTTTGTTCATTTCTAGCATATAGAAACATTACTGACTTATGTGCATTAATCTTGTATCCCGCTACTTTGCTAAATTTGTTTATTAGCTCTAGTAGGTGTATCGTTGATTTCTCAGGGTTTTCTAGATATAAGATCATATCATCTGCAAACAATGACAGTTTTACTTCTTCTTTTCCAATTTGGATGCCTTTTATTTCTTTGTCTTGCCGGATTGCCCTGGCTAGCACTTCCAGCACAATGTTGAATAACAGTGGTGACAGCGGGCATCCTTGTCTTGTTCCTGATCTTAGAGGGAAGGCTTTCAGTCTCTCACCATTGAGTACTATGCTGGCTGTGGGTTTTTCATATATGCTCTTTATCATGTTGAGGAAGTTTCCTTCAATTCCTACCTTTTGAAGTGTTTTTATCAAAAAGGGATGTTGGATTTTGTCAAATGCTTTTTCAGCATCTATTGAGATGATCAATTGATTTTTCCCTTTCGAGTTTTTAATGTGTTGTAATACATTGATTGTTTTTCTTATGTTGAACCATCCTTGCATGCCTGGAATGAACCCCACTTGGTCATGGTGTATGATTTTTTTAATGTGTCTTTGGATTCGATTTGCAAGTATTTTGTTGAGGATTTTTGCATCTATATTCATTAGGGAGATTGGCCGGTAGTTTTCCTTTTTTGTAGCATCTTTGCCTGGTTTTGGTATTAGATTGATGTTAGCTTCATAAAATGAATTAGGTAGTGTTCCATTTTTTTCAATGTTTTGAAAGAGTTTGAGTAAGATTGGTGTCAGTTCTTTCTGGAAAGTTTGGTAGAATTCCCCTGTGAAGCCATCTGGCCCTGGGCATTTATTTGTGGGAAGATTTTTGATGACTGATTGGATCTCTTTGCTTGTGATGGGTTGGTTGAGGTCTTCTATTTCTTCTCTGGTCAGTCTAGGTTGTTCATATGTTTCCAGGAAATTGTCCATTTCTTCTACATTATCCAGTTTGTTGCCATACAGTTGTTCATAATATCCTCTTATAATTTTTTTAATTTCTTCAGGATCTGCAGTTATGTCACCTTTTTCATTCATTATTTTGTTTATATGGGTCTTCTCTCTTTTTGATTTTGTCAGTCTAGCTAGGGGCTTGTCAATCTTGTTGATCTTCTCAAAGAACCAACTTTTGGTGATATTTATCCTTTCTATTGTTTTTTTGTTCTCTATGTCATTTATTTCTGCTTTAATCCTTGTTATTTCTTTTCTTGTACTTGGTTTAGGATTGGTTTGCTGTTCATTTTCTAGCTTCTTCAGTTGATCCATTAGTTCTTTGATTTTGGCTCTTTCTTCTTTTTTAATATATGCGTTTAGTGCTATAAATTTCCCCCTTAGCACTGCTTTTGCTGCATCCCATAGGTTTTGGTATGTTGTGTTCTCATTTTCATTCGTCTCTATATATTTAGCAATTTCTCTTGCTATTTCTTCTTTAACCCACTGATTGTTTAGGAGTGTGTTGTTTAACCTCCAGGTATTTGTGAATTTTCTAAGTCTCTGATGGTTATTGACTTCTAATTGTATTCCATTGTGGTCAGAGAATGTGCTTTGAATAATTTCAATCTTTTTAAATTTATTGAGGCTTGTTTTATGTCCCAGCATATGATCTATTCTGGAGAAAGTTCCGTGAGCACTAGAAAAGTATGTGTATCCTGGTGATTTGGGATGTAATGTCCTGTAGATGTCTGTTAAATCTAATTCATTTATCAGATTGTTTAGGTTTTCAATTTCCTTATTGGTCTTCTGTCTGGTTGATCTATCTATAGGAGAGAGTGATGTGTTGAAGTCTCCCACAATTATTGTGGAAACATCAATTGCTTCCTTTAGTTTTGCCAATGTTTCTCTCATGTATTTTGTGGCACCTTGATTGGGTGCATAGACATTTACGATTGTTATTTCTTCTTGCTGAATTGCCCCTTTTATTAGTATGTAGTGGCCTTCTTTGTCTCTCAAAACATCCCTGCATTTGAAGTCTATTTTATCTGAGATTAATATTGCTACACCTGCTTTCTTTTGGCTGTAGCTTGCATGAAATATTTTTTTCCATCCTTTCACTTTCAGTTTCTTTGTGTCCCTGTGTCTAAGATGAGTCTCTTGTATGCAACATATTGATGGTTCATTTTTTTTGATCCATTCTGCGAATCTATATCTTTTAATTGGGGAGTTTAATCCATTTACATTCAACGTTAAAACCGTGAAGGCATTTCTTGAATCGGCCATCTTATCCTTTGGATTATGTTTGCCATATTTTTCCCTCTCTCTATTAATATCCTTTATTGTACCCATACCGAATCTCTTTAGTACTGAACCTTTCTCCAAGTCTCTCTGTCCTGTCTTTGTTTCTCTGTCTGTAGGGCTCCCTTTAGTATCTCCAGTAGGGCAGGTCTCTTGTTAGCAAATTCTCTCAGCATTTCTTTGTCTGTGAAAAATTTAAGCTCTCCCTCAAATTTGAAGGAGAGCTTTGCTGGATAAAGTATTCTTGGCTGGAAATTCCTCTCACTCAGAATTTTAAATATATCGTGCCACTGCCTTCTCGCCTCCATGGTGGCTGCTGAGTAGTCACTACTTAGTCTTATGCTGTTTCCTTTGTATGTGGTGAATTGCTTTTCTCTTGCTGCTTTCAGAACTTGCTCCTTCTCTTCTATGTTTGACAGTGTGATCAGTATATGTCTCGGAGTGGGTTTTTTTGGATTTATTCTATTTGGAGTTCGCTGAGCATTTATGATTTGTGTATTTATGTTGTTTAGAAGATTTGGGAAGTTTTCCCCAACAATTTCTTTGAATACTCTTCCTAGACCTTTACCCTTTTCTTCCCCTTCTGGGACACCAATGAGTCTTATATTCGGACGTTTCATATTATCTATCATATCCCTGAGGTCCATTTCGAGTTTTTCAATTTTTTTCCCCATTCTTTCTTTTATGTTTTCATTTTCCATTCTGTCATCTTCCAGGTCACTGATTCGTTGTTCAACTTCCTCTAGTCTTGTACTATGAGTGTCCAGAATCTTTTTAATTTGGTCAACAGTTTCTTTAATTTCCATAAGATCATCCATTTTTTTATTTAGTCTTGCAATGTCTTCTTTATGCTCTTCTAGGGTCTTCTTGATTTCCTTCATATCCCGTACTAGGGTCTCATTGTTCATCTTTAGTTCTTTGAGTAGCTGCTCTAGGTGTGTCTCTTCTGGTCTTTTGATTTGGGTGCTTGGGCTTGGGTTATCCATATCGTCTGGTTTTTTCATATGCTTTATAATTTTCTGTTGTTTTTGGCCTCGTGGCATTTGCTGACCTTGATAGGGTTCTTTTAGGGTTTGTAGACCAGTTGAAGTCCTTATCTCTAATTTATCAGATCTACAGCTTCGTGGAGTACACTTTCTCTAACTAACCAGCAGGTGGCGTCCACGAGCCACCTGTTCTCCACAAGCCAGATCTCCCCTGCTTAGCCTTTTTGGTGAGTGGGGGAGTGAGTCTTGTGGGGCCCAATTGGTGTCCCAAGCTTGCGTGTGTAGTTGGTGTTGCCTGCCCTGTATGTGGGGCGTGTTTCTGGGCAGTCGGGGAGGGGGGGTGGCCCTAACAATCAAATCTCCCTGATGATCCTAGAGTTTTAAAGCTACTGCAATAGTCTAATCCTTCAGTTCAGTCCTGCCACAGTTTGTCTCTGCCACTGACCCACAAGTCTTTGGTGTTGGCGTATGGCTCCTGAGACTTGCAAGTGGGCCCCTCTTCCAGGCTGTGCACCCCGGGTCCTCTGTTGAGGGATGACTGTGCTATGTCGCAGGTGAGTGCCGTCCCCCCAGGGCAGTTCTGGGCTGCTGGGCTGTGTTGGGAGGCTCCCAGTCTGCTCAAATGATGGCTGAATGGGGCTCTGTTAATTCACACTGCTCCCCCTTCCCAGCTCTGGGACATTCAGCTGAGGTTGCAGGGAAGGCTAATGTCCACGCCCAGTTTTGTGGTGTGTGCCTGTTATTTGAAGCACTTCCGTCACACTGGGTTGTCTGGGGCAGCTCTGGGCTATGGGGCTGGCGATGGGCAGGAGTGTTTCCTGTCCACCAGGATGGTGGCTGTGAGCGGACACCCCCCTTTTCTTGGGAAGTTGTGTTGTTTAGTGAATTTTCTCAGCCACTGGATTATTGCCTTTTGTCTCAGAGCTCTCTTAGTTCTGCTCTTGACTTGACGTGCCCAAATTTCAATTCTTTGAAGCTTTCTGTATTGAGCTTCTTAGAGTAATTGTTTTAGAAAAAGCAAAAAGGATTTAAAAAAAAAAAAAAAAAAAAAACAGCCCTCCTCAGAGATCTAATGGGTTATTGAAATGCTAATAGACAAAGCAACCAGGGCCATTAAGGAAAAGTGCCCAGGGCAGAGAGATCAGCCTTGCTTCGGGATTTGCATATGCGCCTCAAGGCCTGATCTCCGCCCTTCCCCTTTCTGTGTTCACCAGAACTCCAAAAATCCTCCGCTTTTATTTTGGAGTTTTTCGTGTTGTTTTTTTTCTATGCCTGTCTCCTCTCTGCTGGGCTGGCTGCTCTCAGAGTCTCTGGTGTCTGGCCTCAGTCTATCTATGGTTGGAGTTTGAATCAGTAGAATGAGTTTCCGGTAAGAGCAGCCACTGCAATTCTCCCTTCTCCTTCCTGGAGCTGACAGCCCCTCCTCCCCCGGGACTGAGCCTGGCAGGGAGGGGCGCGGGTCCCCTGGCCGCAAAAACTTACAGATTTCGCTGATCTCAGCAGTTCCACGTTTTCATGAGTGTTGTATGAAGTATGCCCAAAGACAGATTGCTCTGTGGTGTCCAGTCCACGCAGTTCCTGGCTTTTTACCTACTTTCCTGGAGGAGTAACTAAAACATACAGCTCACCAGTCTGCCATCTTGCCCCGCCTCTCCTAATACACTTTTAAAAGACACCAGATAGATATGAACAAATAGCTAATATGATTCAATTTCATAAAGAAGTCAATTCTTCCAAGTTTTATATAAATTTAGCACAATTCAATTAAAATTCATAAAAAGGTTTTATTTCATTTTTTTCCTGTGGCTAGACAATTGATTCTCAACTTCATGCTGAAAAATAACTAGGAAAAACCTAAAAAGAAGAGCAATGAGTGGGAGGTGAGGTGGTCTTACTGGACTTTAAAACATACTAAAAGCAAAACAGTGTGGTTCTGGCACATGACAGATTAATGGAACAAATTATCAAGTGTGGAAGGCAAGAGTGCCAACTCCGCTGATGGCCTTTGTCCCATTTTATTATTTGTGTTAAGATCTTAATATCCATTTCTTAGCACAGGAGCCTCTAGTATATGACAATGATAATACTCCATGTTTTCCCTTCGTTGCTTCAACCTGAGGTTTCCTGCATAATTCTACCGTCCAGTGTGAGATTTCTATATAGGCTTATTTCTGAAAAGGAAAAATTCTACTAGGCCTTCAGTTAAGTTTGTTCCATTGAACAAGCTATAGCTTTCCTTTTCCTTGGTTTATTATAAGTCCTACCTCACTCATCACAGTAGCTTTCCTTCATGAACTATCAACTAAAGCTTAAGGCCTGGCTTTGAGCAGCTGCGTGAGTTAGAGGAAGGAGAATCAGAAGTGGCTGTGACTGAGAACATGTGGGTTCTTTCCTGGCTCCTCCTAAATAAGAACATGTCCGGGGGCAAAGCAAAACAAAACAAAACTCAATCTCTTTGAAAGTCAGTGTCCTGATCTGTGAAATGGGGATAAAGTTAGCAACAACCTGACAGAAGAATGTGAGGATTAAGAGTGAAAACTTAGGTACGGAGGCTTTATAACTTTATAAGTGACCATGTTCCACATCAGTGCAGCCTCTATTGAGAGGTGGGCGTGGTGATGGTGAGTGTGGACTCCAGAGATGCACCCCTGGGGTTCAATCCTAGCTCCCCGACTAGCACTTGTGGGACTTTGTGTAACTCAAGTGTCCTGTGCCTGGATGCCTTCTCTGTAAAGAGGAGAAGATAATCACACATCCTAAGGCTGTTGTGCGGATCGGGTGAGTTCATTTATATAAAGCACTAAATAGGGTGCCTGGTGCTTGGCAAATGTTCTCCAAGTGCTGCCATTATTTACTGTCCACCTTTCTTCCCAGGATTGGGAAAGCAGGAATACTGGTTTTGTCAGTGCTACCTCAGCTTTGTGGGGAGGGGGCTGCAGTGCTCCAGGAATGCAGCGCCTCAGTCTCCTCCCTCACAATCAAAGGTGACTAAAGAACCAACCGAAACAAAAAGAAAATTATCAATGTAAACATCATCCTTCCCTGTTTCTATGGCACACAAGTGGCCACTTGGGCCCGGGGCTCCCTGTGGTTTTTTGTTACTTTAAGTGGCACTTTTCAGGAACTTGAGAACTGATGAAGGAAAAGAGCAATTTTAAGTCATCCGGAGTGCAAGTGTTTCTTATCTATGATTGTTTTTGCCAATGTGTGTTAAAAATTGGTGGTGAGTAGCATTAATGAAGGTTGCTGAGGTTAACCACACAATCATATAATTCTTTTCTAGGGCATTTTTTGAGTATTTTAAATCAAGAGATAAAATACAGGATGTCATATGGACAAATAATATGACAACATATATGGTACAAGTATGTCTTAAGAGGTTTGTAGCCCTGGTTTTCTCTGAAATAAATTAATGTTCTCTCTTGAGGAAAATATTGCCTGCCTTGGAGAAGTGTCCGAGATACTGTCACTTCTCTTACAGTAATAAATAAATAATACTTTGATGAGAAATTTCTACAGTGGAATAAGAGAATTTTTAGAGGAATTTTTCCTGCAAGGCAATCAGACATGTTATTAGCATGAAATAATTATGAAAAAATTACATTATTTTTATTATAATACCACTTTCTCAAACATAATACAAGAGGCAATTTCTTTGTCCAGATTAACACAAGAACTATCAGCATTCCCATTATTTGAGGTAATGAGGCTAACATGGGAAATTATTTGAAATTTTGACACTACTCACAGTAACAATAGGCAGTACAACTTGTAAATAGATTACATTTTTGAACTTATAAGAAAAGGGAGCAGGTACCCAATGAACTACAGAATTTTAAGGCATGCTACACGTTTTAGAAATGGCAAATGAATGAAAATCCACTGATTACGAAATGTACTAAAAGCATTTGGTCATGTTCTCTGTGGGAACACTTCTGGAACCTCCTTTTCTGGAACTACTTCTGGAAAACATCAAATCTACGTCTTTGAGACTGAATGTGATAGTGACAATTTAGATGACTGCTTTCACCTGTGGGAAGATCATAGCCTGGTCTTATTAAATGTCACATCATTGGTTATAAGAGAATCAGATGTTAATTTCATATGTAAAATTATGGAGTTTTGTTGAGGAGAAAAAATGTTCAATCAAGCAGCAACATTCATTGTTGGTAATATAACAACTAGAATTTAAATCTCAAACTCTTTTTCCTCTCCTTGCACCTCTATTCTTAGTGAGCTTAATATATATAATACATATTATACTGAATTTAAATTTTAAGTTTGGAAAAAAAATGTACCATCTATTTTCATTAAGTTGGTTGAACTATGATGCTCTCAAATTTTAGGCTGGGGTCTTGCGGTGGATTGAAGCTGTATGTACCCCCAGAAAAACATGTTCTTAAACTCACTGCATTCCTGTGGGTGTGAGCACATTGAAAGCAGGACCTGTTGATGAGGTTACTTCAGCTAAGATGTGGTCCACCTCAATCAGGATGGGTCTTAATCCTGTCCCTGGAGTCCTACATAAGCAGGATGAAATTCAGAAAGATGGAGAAAGAAAGCCAGAGGAAGAAAGAAGCTAAAATTCAGTGGAGCCAGGAAGAGAACAGGGAGGACAGGAGAGGCCACCATGTGCATTGCCATGTGACAGAGGAGCCCAGGACCAAGGATGGCCAGTCTTCGGGAAGAAAGCATTGCCTTGATAACGCCTTGACGTGGGCTTTCTCTTAGCCTCAAAACCATGAGCTAATAAATTCCCATTATTCAGCCTAACCATTTCATGGTATTTACTTGAGCAGCCGAGGAAACGAAAACAGGTCCTTCAATCGGTAACACTCCAATTGCATTGTCTCCTGTTTTTTAGGAGGAGTGATACACATACATAATGAGAAGCACCAAATCTGAAGCATGGTTATCCAAGCAATGGCTCAAGAAAGGCGACCCTCATATCGCCACCCTTGGACTATTGGGGCAACAGAGAGCTCTCTGCTCTGTGATGCCATCCACTGGACAACTGTAAGGATGAAAACATTCTTCAGGCAGACAAAATCTGCCTCTTTTTGTGAAAGCAAAACAGGCTAATTCTGCTCCTTTTTCCATGGACTGCTGTTCAAATACATGAAGACAGATGAGTAATAGATCTAGCTTCTCTACCAAAGCTTAATTTCTCAGGTCCTCTCACTTACTCTCAGACATTTTAGTACCCCCAATCATTCTGCTCACCCTGCTGTAAGACAGGCAGTGTTTTCTACATGTCCTAAGAGTGTGGCGCTTGTGATGAGACACAACACTCCAGTGTGCTCTGACCACTTCAGAGCATTGCAAAAACATGCCTTCCCTTGTTCTGGATGTTATGGCTTAACTATGAGAGTCTGAGAATATTTTATCATGCATAAATTTTCCAGGTATAAATGTGCCACAATCCTACTAGAAAACTAAAATTATCAAATATCAAATACCCTATAATAACTACAATTGATATTGGGTTTATTCTCTCCTAATTGTTTTTATAAGCATAGATGCTTTCAATCAAAAGTGAGATCATATTACATATAATTTTATAGTCAAAGATATTCATGTGACATTTCAGCATAGTCTTTCTCCACGTCTTTAAAATTCTTTGAAATTCCCATTTTGAATGTTATATAATATCTTATGATGTGGATACATCATAATTTATTTTACTACCACCGTTTTGTTGAATATTTATGTTATTTCAGATTTTTGGCTATCCTTACAGTTTTAACCACTCTAATTTCTTTACACAGCTTTTAATAAGTTAACTTACTTGTACAAAAGATATTAACCTTTTCATTCATATTGTTGAATTATTTTTTCAGAAATATAATACCAATGCACATAAGCATTACGGCATGTAAGAGTACTTACCTCCCTATTACATTTGCTAGGATTGCTATTATTAATTTTGAAAATTTTAAGTAAAACAGATTGAAGCAAATTGGCATTTCTTTGTTGTAATTTGCTTTTTGTCACTAGCAAAGTTAAAATTTTTTCAAATCTTTAAAAACTATTTATATTTTTTCTTTTTATAATTGTTAGTTTAGCCTTTTATCCATTTTTATGTGAAATCAGAATATTTTCCTTATGAATTGTATAATTATTTTATATATTAAGAATACTAAGATGTACTTATATTTGTTGCAAACACTTTTAAAAGAATGTCAATTTGCCTTCTAATTAGAATATTTTGATATAAAATTAATTTAAGTTTATTTGTCTTTTATCTTTGTGATTTCATCTGCTGTTTTTATGCATGAAAACTTTCCTCTCTCCTAACCTTAGTTAAATGTTAATCTCTATATTCTAATTGAATTTTTGCTCTTTTTTTCTTTAGAGTTATTTTCTTTCCTTTCCTTCCTTCTCCCCTTTTTTAGATATGGTATTTAATCAGCCTTGAAGGAATTTGGGTGTGGGGAATAAGGTGAGAAATGTTTTTCTTCAACATAACCAGTTTGAGAACATTTGTTGAGTAATCTAAAATGTTCTCATTAATATGTGGTATTTTGTTTCTTATATAGCAAGAGCTTATATATACTTATATTCAATTTCAGGAATATCTATCCTATTTCATTGTTCTTCAAATCTAGCATTACTTCAGTAGGTTTTGGTTTTTTATCCACCATTTAAATATGTGTCCACAATAACTTTTTTAAAAGATGTAATCTGGTCCTTTTTACTTTTTTTTCAATTATAGAAGTTGTAGTTTTACAGAAAGATCATGCACAAAATACAGAATTTCCACATACCTGCCCCCATTTTTAACATTTTGTGCTAGTATGGTATCTCAATTACAATTATGAGAGAATATTATCGTAATTTACTATTAACTATAGTCCATAGTTTACATTAGGGTTCACTGTGCTGTGCATTCCTATGGTTTGTTTTGCTTTGTTATTTTAAAATTTTTGTTTCCTCAACATATATACCACCTAAAATTTCCCCTTTTAACTATATTCAGATACACAATTCAATGGTGTTAATTACATTTGTAATGTTGGGTTACCATAATGACTACACATTACCAAATCTTCTCCATCACCCCAAACAGAAACTCTGAATCAATTAAGAATTAACTACCCATTCCTTACCTTCATCCCAGGCCTGGTAATCAGTATTCGAGTTTCTGACTCTGAATTTGCTTATTCTAATTATTTCATATTAGTGAGGTCACACAAGATTTGTCCTTTTGTGTATGGCTTATTACACTTACCATGATGCACTAAACAAAATGCAATGCAGCAGATTACCTTTACTTCATTTAATAAAAGCTTTATAAAGATTAAGTGTTCTTTGTTATATTTTTATTGAAAGTTTTAATAGGGCTGTGAAAGATGAAATAAAATGAAAAAAAATTAACCAATAAGCTGTTAGAATAACTCTTTGTGTCTATTCATAACAAAGACATTTTATATAGTCATGAAACTAAATCAATGTCCATAAATATTAGATAACTGTAAAGTCTTTCAATTAAATTGTGTCATAAATTCATGAATTTGAGTATGGAGCTTTTTATTCTTAGTAAGAATATCAATCTATAGACTTTTAAAACTTTTAGTGATTATTTCCGATTTTTAAAATTGGCCTTTATTAAAATGAAAATTAAAATAAGGGCACTCTTTCATCTCTCTCATAATTTATGTGAATTATATATCTATTCTATGTGTTTAAAATTTTTGTCATTCTTGAAATAATAAAATACATAGATTACACTAAATTATTATATCTAAGCACAGGAGATAGTACTTCTTGGGGTAGCATTGTTGGAACTGGCACTTTAAGGTTCATATTGTATTACCATCCCTCACAGGAGGGTCTGTGACATGCTAGTTGAATTCTCTAGGACAGTTGTGTGTGACCTGCATTGCCTGAAAGATGCCCCAAACTATGGAAAGCAGCAAAATAAATGAAAATGAATATCCAAAAATCATGAGTAAACAATGCAGGTTGGCAACATATATTACCAAGATATTTAAAAATACAGCTTTATCATACATAGAGATACTGCTATCTTTTTATCCCTTCTTTTGGCAGGATAGATGGGTAAACTTAAGATCTCAATCTTGCCGTAGCTACTTTCTTTGCAGGCATCCCACTAATCCCTTCTTTGCTCCCCTTCCTTTGTAAATCAGGAGTAGGAGAGATTTTGGTTCCGGAGTGTCTGTACCTTCCCTCAGAAAATAGATGGGACAGTAATACCTACCTTGTTGGGTTATTCACAAAGTGGTTCCCCTAGACTGTGAGTTTTTAGAAATCAGAACTGTATTTTAGTCAATTTTTTATCCCTGGCTTTAGTACAGTGTCTGGCACTTATTTGAAGTGGAATAAATGGCATCAATCCATGATGTTTCATTTTGTGGGAAGGGTGACATGGGGAGGCAGAGCTCAGTTCCATGAGGTTCAGATAGGGCTTTTTAGTCTTTGATTTGGTAGATGGCTCCAGATCAGACACACTTAAACTCTACTCCACTCCACATAACCTTTACAGAGCTTCCTGGGTGGGTAGGGAATTGTCTCTTTGGAGATAAGCATCAACATAGACTCATTCCAGGTACACTGGTTAATAAATACCAAGGAAGACCACTTTGTTTTAATTCTTGTATTGCTTAAGACAAATCTGTATTGGAGACAGATTCCAAGTTTCACAAAAAAGGGCCTAAATAAAATTAGAAGTGTAAGGGAAACAAAAGTATTCAAAAATAAAATACAGGTAGTAAGAGAAAGAGGGCCCACAGATTAGCCACCTCATCATCAGCAACTGAAGTCAATGAGCAGCAGGCCAGATGGACCAGTGGTGAACATGGTAATGGTTGAAAGTGAAAAACAGTCAACACCATAATGACAAACTCAGCATTAAGTAAAGAAAAGTCCATTTCATGCAATGTATACACCAATGTATACCTTGGTGAGGCCAAAGGGAAAGGGAGACTGCTGAGGAGAGAATAATTCTCAGGAATTATTCTGGTTGGGGCCTTAGAACTAAAATAGAAGGTGGTGATTCTCTTCGATTGCATTCCTCTAGATTGGTAGACTTTGGTTAAACCTGTGATACGTAGGTGTTGCATTTGCATTACCTGTTCAATGTTCAGTTGTTCCCACGCTAACTTTTTTTGTGCTCCTCTCTGCATCTTTTCACAAAGGAAGTCAAAGAGTTCTCTAGTGCTTTCCACATGCCAGGTGACATGCTGATTGTCTTTATACCTAGAATCTTAGCGCTCACATCAACACTGCAAGATAACTCTGGTTCCATGTTATTAATGAGGCTTTCCAGTTTCAGGAAGGTTATGAAATTGGCCAAGGTGGTCCTATTAAATCATGGCCTCAGGTCTGCCTGACTTCAAACTCCATGTGTTTTCCACTCTGCCCCAGGTCTCCCCATATCCTTTGTCCACAGGCCATTGGCAGACATGATGTAAGCCGGAAGAGTAAGTAATTGAATAGTCTCCCAAATACAGAAACATCTATGAGTGAGGTGGGGAGTGCAATAGTAGGCCCTAGGGCATAACAGATAGAGCTTGTTCTAGGGTTCTGGATTGCTCAAGTGAAAATTGTTTGGTGTCAATATGCAAAACCCGGCTTCACTGATCCTGTTAGGAAGACAAAGTTTTACCAGATGACAACCACAGGGAGAAGTAGTCTTTTATTACTGCCACAGTCAGAACAAGCTATAAAGCAGAAGATCAATTTTAGGAATACCTATTAAACTTAAACTCCAGGACACAGGGCTTTTGGATCTAAATAATTGCTTTAAGGTTGATTTTAACAGCTGTAAAATTCATTTCTAGGGATCAGCACAAAAAATGCAGCCATTCTCAAAAATTATCACAATATTGCTGTTTCTTATCACACTTTTTTCCCAGTGATAGTAATCTTAAAAATCTCTTCTTGTCATTGCTTAGTTAATACCTCAGTCAGTGAATAGAGATACAGCTTATGCATTTTACTGAGTAAAAAATCATTAAAAACTCTTTTAGGAGCATCTTGCTGTTAATGTCCCTGCAATCATCATCTTTGTCAATTAACCGTCAGTAAGTACCCAGAAGGCTAAAAACATGTTAAAAGGGAGCACTTGCATGGCAGGCCTGAGTTCTGAACAAGTGTCAGCATTTCACCAGAATTTAGGTCCTTTTCAAAATATTTAAGTTTAAAGAAAATACCAATAGGTAATATCCCAAAGGACATGAATTTGTAATGTAATGAAAATGGTTGAAGGTAGTCAATTTGGGTACGTGCCGTTCTCAGAAGAATACAGGTAACCTGGAGCTACATTTATTTTCCTCTAAAAAAGAAGCAGTGAGTGACAAATTGCACCTTCATTTAAAGTAAAAGCACCTCATAAGCATCCAAAAATTCAGCAAGAGAGATGGAGCCAAGGGCTTCAGGGTGGTTTCTGCTTCCAAATGCTCTTTGAGATGACTTTCCCAGTGGAAGCCTAGTGAAAGGCAGGCAGGAGGCCTCTTGGAGAGAACTCGTATGTGCTTCTTGTGGATGTGAGTCAAAGAAGACTGGATCCCGATTCACACTGGATGGAGATAAAGACAACTGTGGACAGGTTCTACTTCCCACTGGGGCACAGAGAGGGCAAGGGAACAGCTGAATAATTCTTTGGTGATGGACCAAGGGAAGTGTACTGAGGTGGGATTAGTTTACACTCTTAGAGCATGAGTGGTTTCTATGAGATAGACGTGGGTAGTGCAGGAGAGTTGGCACGGAGTGAGTCATCTTGGAATGCCGAGAGGATAAAGGCATTCTAAGCTGAACAAAGCTGCAGATGGGCCACCAGATGCCCAAGGGCATATAGTGTATGAAAGTGGAAACTTAATGTACTGACTGGTGTCTAGAGAGTTCTTAAAACAAAGATCCTACCTCATATCCTTGCAACACCTCTGGGTGTAACCTCATAATCCATTTTCATCATGTGCAATAAAACTCCAACAGAATTTTGAGTAGGAAAGCCAGTTAAATCTCAATTCTAATCTTTTGAGAATTCAAAAGATAGAGCAAATTCAATAGAGAATTCAACAATTGCATTACTCTCTGAAATCGAAATACAAATATGTAAAAACAAACCTGGAGTCTTTCTTTTTTGGTATGAACCTGAAAGTAGTTGAGAGGAAATTTTTAAGGCTTTCTCATCAATCTTGATTTGTGTCTTATGCTGTGAACCTGTTGTTTGTTCTAATATTACTTATATAAATGTTATCCTCTAATGCCCTGACTATATTTAAAGAAATAGAAGAAAAAGACATAGCATCAAAATAGAAAGAAATATGAGTTCAGATATGCTGTCTTAAAAATGTGCATAACTACTGTTGAATTCCTTCCGCAGAATTTTCTGGTATTAATAAAGGGTATTCATTATTTGTTACTCTGAGTTGTATGGTTTGACATTGTTACCAAATGAAGAAACAGCCAAGTTATTATAAGCAGATCCAGCAATCACTGGCATCATTGAAAAGTATGAGCTATTTTGAATTGGAGCCATAAAAAATCTTAGTAAGTGAAAGTTGACACTGAAGCAGGTTATAATAGAGTTTAAAAGAGAAAAATTAACAGAGGAATAATATTTCAATTTATACATTTACAATAAAGCCAGAAAGCCGTGCAAAACTGCTTTGTATCAATCTTTTTTTCTTTAAAATATATATACAGCAGCATCAGGCAGCTCAGATATGAGGACTGAAGAAGCAAATGATGTCATTGTAGAAAAACATATTGTTTTATAAATCAAATAATATGTTACTGGACCCTGGTCATCTTACACAAAAGTGGCAATCTGTCCTCAACAAATTCACTAAACTGCTGTAGGAAAATCAATGAGGTTTCCACATTCTTCCCCTCCCTTCACTTTTAAAGGGCATCGCTCACTTACCAAAGGCTGAGGTTATGAATTTAGGGCAATGATAACACGTTTGCTTACCACAGGTCTATGTACGTCCCAGAATGCTCTCTCTTGGCTATCAAGGATCTTCCTTTCAATTTTGTCTCTTTTCTTGTCCACTCTGTCAACATTGTAACAATGAATAATGAATAGTGTTAATTGTAGTGCCTCTCTGGACAAAAGGCCACAACTTGAACAAATCTTCCAAAAGACTCACAAGGACTCACTTTGCTTGTGCTTCTGCTTGCATAAAAATGAACTCCCATTTCCGGGCAAATGCTCTCTGCAGCCTGGCGAGGCTCTCCTGAAAAGTATACCACAGGTTAGGACACTCTGGTGCCCATTCTTCACTACTCCCTTCTAGATACTTACAACATGTATTTGTCAAGAAAATAAATGTAGCATTTCCAAAGTACTAAGTTTATTCCGGTTTTGAATAAGTCACGCTCAATGAATGCAGCTAATCCTCTTATTAACAGCCTCAGAGGAAACAGAAAAACCTATTACAAATATTAAGCTTTGTGAATAACTGACTTTGGAGAATACAAGTAAAAATTGAACACAAATCTGCAAAATACCAACGTTATCTTGCATGAAAAAGTGTTCAAGACTAATCCATTGGACTTTTCTGCATCCACTTTACATGGAGGACAGGAAAAATAATACATTTCCACTACTGATTTCATCAGTCTGTCCAGTTCCTGACAATAAATATAAACCATTGTGAGCTTTCCAACCACTTCCACACAGTGCTTCAAATTCAGTAAATCATTACTCAGCAACCGTCTAAACAAATTATATCAGATTAATTTTATTTGCTGATATTGACCAAACTGAAGGTTTTGCAAAAAAATTTTTTCCCTATATACTGTTTAATTCTTTAAGTTTAGATATCTTTACTATAGTAAAAGTGAAACCATTTTTAAAAAATAAGATGTTTCCCCTTCTACTTCGAATTTGTGTATTTGGAATTTCACCATCCTCAATGTCAATAACGAGAGGAAGCAAGGTAGTCAAGGATTTATTGTCATTACACTGCCTGATTCCTGAAAATAGGATCCTTAAAATCCACTTATGTAGAAAGTTGAATGCCAAGAAACGACCATGGGTCTTACTTCTCTTAATTTTATGGCTTTGTTTGGCAGAAGGTACTTGGTACTTACAGCTTCATAGTCTGCTAGTTCCAATCTTGCTTTGTTTTGCATTGTTCTCTTGCAGAGGTAAACCGCTGAAAGATTAAAAAAAATCAATAATTTCTCACTTTCTTAAGGTACTGAGGCAGTATAAATAAAAATATAGCATTATAAATCAAGATATATTGGTTCAAATTGTAATTTTTTTCCAAATTGTAATTTCCTCCTTCTTCCTTTATTTCTTTTTTAGAAAAAGAATAAACAATTATGCAACATTATTACTGAAATTCAAATATAGTGACATTTCTGATGTTATAAGAAAATGGACATGTTTAGAAACTTGGTAACCATTTCTTTATTTTTAATTAACAGTTGTCATAATTTGAGTTTCTTCAAAGAATAAGGGGGAAAATAGTCTTTTAAAAAGACATCAGATGAACTTAAAAAAATCTAGAGGTCTAAATAAAACCATTTGTAAAAAGAAATTATATGAAAACCATGTTATTAGCAAATTCAATTATTTCCATATTCTACAGTCAATTAAGAGGATTTGCTAATTTAAAACTGAAGGCTTCTTGGTGTCTTCTCTGCCTCATTTTGCGAGGGCCAATTGTTCTGTTACTAGGAGAGAAGAAAGTATAACACCTTACCTAACTAAAATACATCACTTTTTTAATTCCATTTTTCTGAGCACTCAGTCTCCTTGGCTGCTATGTAAAGTCCCTCTGGGGAGCAGATTTACAGGATGAGTAATAGAGAAGAGAGGACAGTGAGAGCAGCACTGCCATCCAGCAGTCAAATCTCATCAGTTATTTCAGGGAATACTGCTGACTGATGATCATATCCGGGCAGTTATAGATCTCTGGTATAATCCCAATTTCCATAATAATTTTGCCATTTTGTCATACATATAATGCAACACTTGAGTCTGATGAAATTCAAGATAAATTATGTCTATTCTAGATGCTGAATAAATCTACTGGATGAGGAGCATAGGATATTACTTTTTGTAAGAGTAGCTGTGGGGGTATGTCTTGAGAAATACCACCTCTGCACTAAGCTATATCACTCCTATTTTTTTATATCACTGAGTAAAAATCTTACACAGAAAATCTGAGACCACTGCAAACATGGATGGTATTTACTCAGTTTCTACCCTACAAGGGTTTCCAGCTTGAAGGTCAAGGCCAAGGAAAGAGCCAATCATCAGATGATTCTAACACTATTAAAAACACTGACACAACACATACGGTTTTAGAACACATCTTTCTAAATATCCACCTCTGTACTTTTGTATTTCTGCTAACATTAGTAATGTTCAGAAGTCAAATGTCAAAATAATGATATGGTATGTGCTAATTTTTTAATCAGTCATAGTTTATGCTTGCTCCCAAAGAAATGTTTACTATGACTTTAATAAAATATCAAACAAGTTCTCAGCATTTGGTAAAAGAGATTATGGGGTATGTGCAATACTCATGAGGGTGTCTCTTCATGAGAGAAAATTTAAATCTCTTAAATAGCTAAGGAAATAATGTTATTTTTCCTGTAGAATTACCTTTAATCAAATTTCAAGCCCCAACTTAGTCCTTCATCAGTCAATCCTTCTCTTCATCTCCTCTTGAATCAGCCTCAATTTGCTTTATTTGTTCTGATAATTTAATCTTTGTTCTTCCCAAAATCAGTCTCCTTTTGGGAAGCATATTTTTAAACTTATTAGATTAACAAATGATTAAAGCAAAAGTAGGGTGATTTTTTAGATGATTATTTGCAAAGAAGTTGTGCATTCTTTAATGTGGGTGTTCTGCACTGCAATTTTCTCTTATTCTTACCTAAGTAAAATACATCACTCTATAATTTCATTTTCCTAAGAATTCAATCCGTTTGGCTTCTATGTAAAGTTCATCTGGGAGATTTACAGGATGGAGAACAAAATGTAACAAAATGAAAGAGTGGACAGGCAGTGCCTGGTACATAGTAGGTTGTTTAATATGTACTTGTCGAATGAGTGAATGAATGAATGAATAAATGACCAGAATATCTTCAGAACAAGCTATTTAGCAGTCAGATGAACTCAAATGATCAACTCAGCCCAAATTTCTACTATACTGGTATTGAGAAAGGAGAGAAACGATAAAGGCTGGATTAGTGAAAGGAGGGAGTTCTCTGGGTACTGTTGATGGCAGAGCAAATCAGCTAAAGAAAAACCCTAACTTCTGGGATTCTAGTTAATACTTTGTTTTCTATTACCAAGGGCTTAATTTCAATTTCAAGTTTAAATATATCTCTCTGCAGTAGTTTTCTAGGAGTACATAGTGAGTACATTTTGAGGATTTACAGGGTCAAAGAAGTAATTTCATAATAGGCTATGTCATTAAGTGGGAGGAATTTTGAGAAAGTCTAAAGTACAGTTCTGGCTAAAATAGCTGAGTAGTAAGGGCAGAGAATCTGGCCCAAATACAATGTAGAATTTAGATGGCAAAAAATCGAAGTTTCTGGGACACATCTGTAATTGAATAAAAATTGAATAGAAAGTGAAAACTGACAATAGTCTTTTTGCTTAATTTAATAAAGCTCTATAAAGTGGAACAGTCTCTTGAGCAAGC
The DNA here is from genome assembly GCF_015220235.1 of Choloepus didactylus. NCBI lineage: Eukaryota > Metazoa > Chordata > Mammalia > Pilosa > Megalonychidae > Choloepus > Choloepus didactylus. Next base: position 25,738,538 of record NC_051308.1, read on the forward strand.
ATTGCTGCCCATGACAAAAGTGCACAGTCATATCATACAGACCAGTAAGAAAATCAGCACCCAGTGACCCAAATATCCAAGTAAAGAAAGACATAGATAAAAAATTCATAAAGGCTAGCAACACAAATGTCACATATATATTGAAAAATATACAACTTCTCTTATAACCAAAGTAATGGAAATGTAACATATGAAGCAAGCAAGCAAGCAGACTCATGTCATAAAGCAACTTTATTTTTTAAAGTTTAAACTTTATTTTTTAGAGTTTATTTTATGGCCTAATTCTTCCCCTGCCTCTGAATAAAAACTCAGGCAGTTTCTAAAATCTTGCTTGTCACTCTCGAGTAATTCATATAGTCTCAATTTATTATTGAGAATGTCCACCCTAAGCAGTAGTCAGAACTCCAAGCTTGGTTTAAAGTTGAGGTCTCCCCTCTAACCCAGCTAGAACCAGCTTTAACCCGGAAGCCCACTGTGGGTGAAGGTGTATGGATGTCTTCTTTCTCCTCCTGGCTTTTCTGTGTTCCTTGCCAAGTACTGCTAACTGGCATTCTAATCCTTTTGGGGTTGGAGAACAGGAAGGAAGGTGAGGAAAGGGGAGCCCGGAAGTTCTTACTTGACTGATACCATTGTGGTGACTCAGCACGGCAGCTCTCTGGACTTGGTAGAGGTATAAAGCTTATCATATCTGTCTGGGAACTTCAGATCCTTTGAAGAAGCTCTCCCTCCCCATTGCTGGTGATTTTTTGTCAATCTGGTTGAAGTCCAATACTTTCATTATGTTTCCCTACCTTTTTTCATAGATTTCCAACAATTTCCATGTTATAGAATTTAATGTTTTGATCAGCACATAAAAGATTCCTATGGCTAATACTATTTTTTTTTTTTTTTGTCTATCCATCTGTCTATTTATTTATCAATCCATTTTCTGGAGGGTAGGTTGCATACATCATGCTCCTTGAACCCTTAATACCACCATGTACATTTCCTAAGAACAAGGCTATTCACTTAGGTAATCACCTTACATGCAGTTATCAAGTACAAGAAATTTAAACTTGGTATAAAGCTTAAGTCTATATTCCATTTTTTTTCATATGTCCCAATAATGTCCCTTTGAACCTTTTCTCTTCCCTCATTAGATCCTGTCTAGGATCATGTTTTGCACTTAATTGTCACTGTTTCTTTAGTTGCTTGCTCTTTTTCTTTTGTTGTCTGAACATATATACAACATAAACTTTCTCATCTCAACCACTCCCAAGCATACTGTTCAGTGGGATTAATCATAGTCACTATATTGTATGTCTAATGTTATTTACCTTGTATTATTTTTCATTTGTTATGAATTGCTACCTCAAATTTCATTTTTTACTTTGTATTTGCCTAGTATACCTTCGCATCACCATTTATTCTAACTAAAAGAATCAGTTTGTTTTACTTGTGTTTCCTACATCAGATATTGTTGGACTTTATTTATAAACTAACCTATCTGGTCTTTTTATTGGTGAACTTAAATATCTGAATGCATTTTTGTGGTAACAGTTGTGTTTGGTCTTCATTTTCTCCTGTCTTTATTTCTCTCCCCTTCTTTGTGATTGTATTTCCTTTGCTTTATATCTTTTGTTATATGCAGTATGCTTTCTTTAATTCTTGCTCTCCTATTTTAGAAGTAATAAAAACTTGTTACTATTCCATTCTTATCTCTTTAAATAAATGCTTAAATATATATTTCTCAAAATGGAAACACAGAATTTGAACATTGCCTAATGACTCCCTCCAAAAATGATGAAAATTAGCACATCTTCACTCACTCTTCTTCCCTGTTTTTTCCTGTGTGACTTTAGAATTCACTGCATTTTCTGTTATAGATATTTTTTTAATTATAACATTCACATTCTATTTGGAAACTATTTTTGTCACAATTATTTAGACTTAATTCTATGTTTAAATTGGTTCACATGCTTTTCACCAGCCCTCTAAATGTCCTTTTTGGTTTCCTCACTCTGAATTGGCATTGGTGAATTCTCCTTGGCTTCCCTGCTTATTTATCTGGATATTATTTTTGCATCTTTCTTTAGGGTTTAAACTGTGAATTAGATCTAAATTGTGGGTTTATATTTTTATGATATACATGATTCAGTAGCCTGAAGGGCATTCAGAGAGAGCTGGTATCCTGGAAAAATAAAGCCAGAAAACTTTGTCTTTGCAGTTTTATTTATTTATTTTTTTAATCTAAATTTGTTGAAACTACTCTATCAGGTTCCAGGTCCTCTAAAAAAAGAAGGATATTGGCCTATTATGCATACCCTCTGGTTTCTTTTGGAGTTTGCTCACTAGTTTTGGAGTGAAACTGCTACATTGGTAAAAGTAGGCTAGAGAAAAACGCTGATAATCCTGTATTTTCTGTTGTCTGATGCAGCTGTTCCAAAAATGCTCCAAGAATACTGCATTTCCCTGCTCCCAGTTTCTCCCATATATACTTATGCTTGTTCCCCAATTGTCTGAGAAAGTCTGTGCTACTTTAAGAACCCAGATCAGGATAGAAAGTTAGTCAAGCTTAGGTGTTCTCTTCCAGTGTCATGCCAAGGCCACAGAAACTTTGATTCAAGATGGTGGCAATCCTTTCCCAAGATGTAGCAGGTTTTGTCTTTGCCTTTCCCAAGACTTAGTGGTAGCTCCAGCCCTGATGTATTCATGTTAGGAAATATTAATGGGGTTGGTCAGAATTTCATCCAGTTATATAAAGCCACCCTAATTGTTCTAGTTTGCTAATGCTGCCGGAATGCAAAACACCAGAGACGGATCGGCTTTTATAAAAGGGGGTTTATTTGGTTACACAGTTACAGTCTTAAGGCCATGAAGTGTCCAAGGTAACACATCAGCAATCGGGTACCTTCACTGGAGGATGGCCAATGGTGTCCGGAAAACCTCTGTCAGCTGGGAAGGCACGTGGCTGGCGTCTGCTCCAAAGTTCTGGTTTCAAAATGGCTTTCTCCCAGGACGTTCCTCTCTAGGCTGCAGCTCCTCAAAAATGTCATTCTTAGTTGCACTTGGGATATTTGTCCTCTCTCAGCTTCTCCAGAGCAAGAGTCTGCTTCCAACGGCTGTCATCAAACTGCAGCTCCTCTCTCAGCTTCTGGGCGTTCTTCAGTGTCCCTCTTGGCTGTAGCAGCTTGCTCCTTCTGTCTGATCTTATATAGTGCTCCAGTGATTTAATTCAGACCCACCCTGAATGGGTGGGCCAACACCTCCATGGAAATTATCCAATCAGAGTCATCACCCACAGTTGGGTGGGGCACATTCCAAAGAAACACTCAAAGAATTACAATCTAATCAACACTGATAACATCTGCCCACACAAGATTACATCAAAGATAATGGCATTTGGGGGACATAATGTAATCAAACTGGCACACTAATTTCTTGAGAAAGGAAATTAATGGATCATACCACCATCTTCCTTCCATTTGGCTAAATTCTATTGATTTCAGAAAAAAAAAAAATCTTTCAAGTGAATGTGGTACCATTCTCTAATTTCTGCTCTATTCTATTGGTTAGTGCTAGTCTTTTGCTATCTTTTAAAAAATTCCTCCAAATTAAGGTACTTTAAATTTCATAACAGTACAGTACTTCTAAATCTAACTTTCATTTAAAGATTTAGCCATTAGCAATGCATTTACAGGGATAAAAAGGCAAGAAATAATAATTCAGGGAATTTTAATTTAAAAATCATAATTCAACAGTAATCAAACATTAACTACAAGGAAAATTAAACTTTGCAAAAAATAGCTTGAGAAAAATATTATAAAAATTATTTTTAAATTATTTAAATTTCTTATATATATTAATAATGAAGTCTCTGTTATATGGGATCAAATTCCTTGATAAGAGAAGACCTATTAGAATAAGAAAGGTTTACTATGGAAATGGAGCATCTGGACTGTGAAAATCTCAAATTCCTTCCTTGAAGTCCTTGCCCTTAAGGAGGAAGAATATTGTACAAGAATTATAATTATGAAAAGAATTAGAGCTGTTGGCTTCTGCCTCCTGCTTTAGGAACAGAAATGTCACTCAATGATTCTACTATGAACCTGCTCTACCTTAAACAATTACATATTTAATTTGACCCAGAGCCTTAAAACAGCTCTCCCAGAAAGAAGGCATTGCTATCTTTATTTAATTGACGGTAACTGAAATGTAGAGAGCTTAAGTGCCCTCCCAGGCCATACAAATAATAAGTAGGTGAGTCACGGTGTTCTTGTGTGTCCGTGATCACATGGCACATACTTACTGTACAGCCATAAAATGTGAAGGTGGTGGCAAAGAAGGGGCAATCCCATATCAGCTCAGAGAATGCTGAGAACAGAGGCAAGATGCTTCTTTACTTTGATTCTTATTTCCTACATTGGTCTATTTTTCTTAATTTCTGAGAATGTTATTCCTAAATGCAAGAGCTATTGTTGTCATTGTGAATCCTTATTTACTTTATTTTAGCTCTAGAGCATTCGTCCACAAACTACGTTATAGATTGTGTGACTGTCACTCTTACCCCAACCACAAATTGCTAAAGAAACAGGATAAGATCCATTTGATTAATCTTTCTGTGTAAATATGTTAATGATTCCTAAAAGACCCATTTGATTAATCTTTGTGTAAATATGTCAATGACTCCTAAAAAAAATGCTTTCTTAAAGTTCATGAGTTATGGCAATTTGTTATTCTGTATGTTCCTCAGATACTTTATTCTTCTGAAATATACTTTCTTTATCTCTCCTAAAAATTGTTTGCTTATGTCTTATTCACTTTGTTGGAGAGCAGTGATTAAAATGGATGATTTCTCTAATAATAGACACATGCACGAAGCTATCAGAGGATCTTATGGCAATCTACAACAACTTGACCTTGTTATTTTACATATAGCATTATTACCTCTTCTTCTTATTTAGTAGATTTTTAAACCAATACTATATTTATTTATAATGCAAAAAAATAACAAATACCATAATTTAACCCTTATCATGGCATTTCTGAAGTATTGTTTTAATAAAAATAGTTGAAATATTAACTTTTAAATATACCTCCCATAATACTGGGTCAAGGGTTCTTTATATCCTTTTTTCTTACTTAAATGTATTACCCAAAGCAATATATCTGGGAGTCTGTGCTTTATAAAGAGCACCCCAATAAACCATGCAGAAGGAGCACAAAACTACCAAATGACTGTCTAATTTCTGTTAATTAAATCTGGATTTAAATTGCCTGGTAGGGACCAAATGATATCTGAACTTGATTCCTCCCCACCCCGTCTTTTGGTTTCTCAGATAAAAGGAGAGCTATATAGGTAGAGTGTTAATAAAAAATAATGGTATAACCAGAGAAGTGGGACTAATTGTCCTAAATTACAGGCTAACTCCCTTGGGACATTAGACTTTTACTATGGCTATTTCCGATACCCTGATAATCAAATTGGAAAGATGAATTCACAGATATTCTAGGAAAGGCAATATGATGTAGTAAAAAGATCAATGTCTCTGAGCTCTGAGTTCTGGTCTCCCTCATTACCTGTGATTTTGGACTAGGCACCTCCCTGAGACTCCATTTGCTCACCTGTGTAACCTAATGTATCTATTGCACAGGATAGAGGTTAGGATTACAGAAGATGATATATTGGAGAATACCGGTGTTAATTACAAAGGAAAGTAATGTTTCAAACTTTTGGATATATTGTACTTTAATTTCAATGAAAACATTTTTACTTAAAATTATAATGAATACTTTTATAAGTGAACTGTTCAAAATCCTTGCTTGATATGATTGTAACACATAGTTTTTGTATTTTTTTTCAAGTAAGACACCACAGGAGGGCCATTGTTTGAATTATTTTAGTGTCTCACTTGTCAAGTGTCTCTTCCTTGTAGAACTGCCATGAATTAGCACTGTCAAGAATTTTAAATAATAGATTAAGCACATTTGCCTTGTGGTGTCTCGAATATACCCTTTGACCTTGAAATTTTTTTTCAAAGTTTATCTTAAAATATATTTCAATTTTAATTCTATGATTAGTTTTGTTTTTTTAACAGAGGCACTTCAGTATTAGTAAGTTGTATTTCTTATTTTTATTTAGTTCTTTACTCTCTGTGTTCCCTCAATCTTTTTACTCTTTTTATCTCTTTTCATCTCACTACCAAAATTTTCTATACAACTAAGTAAGCAATCAATATTTTCTGCTAACAGCTGTTGCCAGGTTGCTGAGCCTATGGGGAAGAAAAAGTTGGAAATTTACTTTTTTTAACTCATTCAATTATTCATTCAACAAACACTTCCTAAATTCTTACTATCCACCAGGCTCGGGTCCAGGTGTTGAGGGTACATCTGTGAACAAGACAGATAAGGACCCTGTCCTCAATGAGTTATATTCCAGAGAAAATCAAAGCAAACTGGCTTGGAGAGAGCAAAGATAACAGTGTGTCCAGCTACTAGTCTACAGGGTGACATCCATCCAGAGCTGAGCTCCTGGAGAGGCACATCCTTAATCCTGTCCTCTACCTGTAGAGGGGGCTATTGTACCAGTCTCACCTGGTAAAAGTAAAAGAAGGTAGCTTAACAAAGCCTAGAATCCTAAGGGGATGAGGTAGTGTCTGTGGGGTAATTGCATGGGGCTCCACGGTTCCTGGAGAAGAACAAAATCTCTGCAAAAGCAGAGAGGAAAAAACAAGGAAATGAGACAGGTGTGAATAGACACGATCCATTCATTTGTTGAACAAATGTTTATCGAATGCCTACCGTGTGCCAAGCTTTGTCTAGGCCCTGGGGGCACAATGTTGACCCCAGTGGACCATCACTACTTTTATAGAGCTTACATTATTCTGGTGTTGGGTGTGATGGACAATGTATAAGTACTATGAATAAATTAATGACAACAACTAATATTTATTGAAATGTTTTCTATTCCAGGAACTGTTCAAACATTTCACATGCATTATCCGGATTAAGCTGCACAGCCACACTGAGAAGTAGGCACCATTAATTTTCCCACTTTTCAGATGAGGCAATTTAGGCAGGATGAGATAAGTAATTTCTTGGTTGAGGCAAGAGTCAAATCTAAGCATTAGACCAGAGCCCACATGGCTAACCACTAGGCAGTGACAGAGATTAGGGCAAGGGGAAGGTGGGGAAAGGAGGGGGATGAGGAAGGGGCAGAGCTCCTCTAGCTTCTATGTTGAGACCTACACTGGGAGAAGGAATCAGCTATAAAAATCTGGGGGTAGAGAGTACCAGTCAGAGTACAGCAAGGGGGATGGCCCTAAGGAGAAAACAAGCATGACATGTTCAAGGAAAAGGCAAGAAACAGACCAGAGCTATGGCTGGAGCATGGAGAGGGAGGGGTGAGGATATCAGAGCACTGGTCTGGTCCCAGGGAGCCTTGGCTGCTCTGGCAATGGGCTGAGGTGTGGATCAAAGTATAATGGATTTCAGAGATAGAAAGCAGATTAGAGGCTACTGGGGGTGGTGGGGTGGGGGTGTTCATAAAAAAAAAAAAACTTTTGTTAAAGCATAGTGGAAACAACTGAGATCTTACATTTAAAAAAAATGTATATGAGGAGAATGGATTGTAAAAGAGCAAGAGTGGAGAACATCATTTAAAACTTCTTAATAATACTAATAATATAACAACAAATAATATTGCAATGGAAAACAACTCAACATAGTTGCTATATTAATGATGGTTGAAATGCTTTTTTTTTTTTTTTTCGTTCCAAAACAACTCCCTGGTTTCTGGCTAGTTATCTAAATAGAGAGCAATCTGATATGACTCCTGTGGTGATTTTGGAACTTGAGCACAGAACACCCCTAGATGATGGTCAGTCTGAAAATACCCCCTGGGTCTGTTTTTGGAATTACTCATCCTGAACACAAGCTGGGGGTTGAATGATGGCTCACAGAAGTAGCCAATAGTGTAGAAAACCTGATTTTAAAAATAATTTGGCTAATCTATGTGCAATTCCCTCTTAAAGTTTCCTTCTTTTATTCTTCACACTTCTTAATTGCCAAAAAAAGCACTGTTCTGCAGACTCTTCACTTCCTCCTAAATTTCAGCTCCAGCAGAGAATTGCCTTTATAAAATGAAACAATATGTTTCCTGGCTGACATAACTATCATCACCTCTGTGGCCTTAAAGATAATGATAATACAAATAATAGCTAAACGATAATAATGATAAGGAAGAAGAAGATGATGATGATAAACCCTTATTTAGCACTTGCTATTTGTTAGGCACTGTTTTAGTACTTTATAAATTAACCAATTAATCTTCCAAACAACCCTGTGAGGTGATGTAATAATGTCATCTCTGTTTTACAGATGAGGAAATTGAGTCACTAGGGGTTTACATAACTTGCTCGTGTTATACAGCTAATAAGCAGCTGAATTATAATTTGAATCCCACTGTCTGGGAAGAACCATTCCCATTTGAAGGAATATTCAGTAGAAACTTTGAAACAAGTGCATATCCTAAAATGTAAAGTAACTTGGAGAAGGGCTTAACAAATCTTCCTTCTGAAATAAGAGGCCTAGGAAATTTAGGAGGGTTCCATGAAAGAAAATAGAAGTAGCCTGATCTTTTACAAAAAAAAAAAAAGGATTAGAGACTGAACTTTGCAAAGTATTTACCAGTTTCATTTTAGCTCATAAAAAGTTGAACTTCAATTTTTACCCTTAAATTTTACCCTTAAACTTAAAGAAGCTTTTCTTTTCACACCTTATTAATAGTAAAAATCCCCAATATCCAATCATGATTTCTTGATTGCTTGAAGGATATTAGAGCAAGTTGTCTGTGATCAGAGAAGCACTTCAGATCTGCAAATGGGCTCAGAATTGATCTATTTAAGACAGTAATGAAAAAAGCAAACTAAGTTTTTCTCAAGCATGAGAAAAAATACCAAAGGTAAAAGTCAGGGTTTTTACAGATGAACAGAGAAGGAATCATTTTAAATTTCAGTGAATAGAGGCCTGTTCCTAGTTAGGTGACTTAAGCAAGTCAGGTGGCCTCTCTGAGCTGGATTCCTGAGAAATGGGGATAGTAATTGTTTTTTCTGACTTCATGGGGGGAAAACTGATGAAAATGATAAATATAAAGGTATTATGCAAATGTAAGATTAAAATATCAGCAGTGGGACTGATTATCAGCTCTGAGTCAAGTACAATTATAATCTAAGTGTTTCTTCAGATTCAAAAGAACATACAAGGTTTTAGAAATAAATTAGAACCATGACCTTAGCAACTAACTTCACCTTTTATAACAATCAACAATATGCTTATGTTCAGGATTCCTTTAAGTTATGGTTAGACAAAATATATTAATTAAGGGATGAAAATGGATAGATTTTCTTTTCAAATGTAGGCCATAGTTTTACATTTAAGTTAGATGTATTTATTCATTCATTCATTCAATGTATCAAATGATATTTTAGGCACTAAGATGCAGAGATGAAGAATTCAGACAATGTTCCTGGTCTCCTGGTTCCTTATATTAAACTGGGAGGAGACAATTATGTAAGTAAATGATCTTTTTTTTTAATATTTTGGTATGTTTTCATAGATAAGTGAATAATGATTTACTTGATATGCCGATTTAGTGTACAAGCTACTTTCATAAATGTTATCTTCTTTGAGCCTCACAATAGTGGTGTAAGTTAAAAATTATAGGTTTACAATATTATGTCTTAAACATTAGAAGTGAAAAATAAGGCTCAGAATGCAAAAGGATTTGGCTAAATTTAACAGCCAGCAAGTGGCAGAACCAGGGCACAAACGAAAGTTTTAGGATAGGAAGTTGTCAGAGGACTCTGGATACTCAGAGAGAATGGGAAGATCTTATCCTCACAGAACACGGCATTGGAATCCCTGGAGTTTGTATTTGTGATTTTTTTCCCACATTACTTCCTTATTTAGTGCTCATATAAGATAATTAAATCAGAGTATGTATAATACATCATATAAATGGTATGCTAATGGTTCCCTTAGTATATCTTAGGTTTCTCCCTACACTTTGCTTCTGCTCTCCTTTGAGGCTTATAACAATTGTATGTCCATTTAGAATAATAAATTAAAACCAAGATTTTAAATTGCCTTCATCTTCTGACAAAAGTTTGATAGATTCATGACATATCTCACTGTTATGTCCCTTAAAATCCCTCTAGAGGTCCTAGGACAAGGGCTATTTTTGTATGAATGCTTGACTATAATTTCAAGTTATGGAAGTGAGTGTATTCTTGAAAGCCGAAAGCCCTGTAGGACAAGGGGAAGGCTCCTTAATGAAAGCCAGAGACGGTCATGTAAAATGTTGGCATTCACAACCCTAGACTGTTTTCTTATGATCAATTTGAGCACAGGTAGTTGGAGTCCTGAAATTTAAATATTATGCCGATCATGCATAAAATACAGGACTCTCATAAACCACTCCCCCACCAACACTTTGCATTGGTGTGGAACATTTATTAGAATTGATGATACTTTTTTTAAAAAAACATTACTTACTTTTGTTACAGAAGATGAAAGCTTATTGAAATAGAACTACTAAACATTATCCATTGTTTACATTAGGTTTATTTCTCCCCATATACTAACCTATTATATTTTTATTTTTTTCTGTCTTGGATGTTAAACATATCCTGAATTATACCTCAAATCAAAAAGACCCTACCATACGCACAGATAAGGTGGACATACAGTTAGGTATGGCAATTAGTGAGCCACCATCTGCAAAAACATCACACTCTGAGAGGGACTAATGTGGTTATGGGCTTCTTTTTTTGTGCAATTTTATTGAGATATATCAACATGTCATACAATAATCCAAAGTGTACAATCAATTGTTCACAGTATCATCAAATAGTTGTGCATACATCACCACAATCAATTTTTGAACATTTTCATTACTGAAAAAAAAGAATGAAAATAAAAGTAAAAAAGAACACCCAAAATATCCCATACCCCTTCCCTCACATTATTCATTACTTATCAACCTATTTTTAACACCTTGTATTAGTCTTGTACATTTGTTATAATTCATGAAAGAATATTCTTTTACTTCTTTTAGCTATGGTCTATCATCAACAATAGAGTTCACTGTGATATACAGTCCTATGTTTTATCTTTTAATTTTTATTCTAGTAACATATACAACCGTTAAATTTTAACCACATTTGGCTATATAATTCAGTGCTATTAATTACACTCACAAGAATGAGCTACTGTCACCACCATCCATTTTCAAACCTTTACAATCAACCTAAATAGAAATTCTGTACAAATTAAGCTTCAGCTCCTCATTCTCTAATCCTGATCTACTCCTTGGTAACCTATATTTTAGATTCTAACTCTAGGAGTTTGCTTATAATTAGTTCATATTAGATCATACAATATTTTTCTTTTTGTGTCTGGCTTATTTCTCTCAGCATAATGTCCTCAAGGTTCATCCATGTTGTCGCATGAATCAGGATTTCATTCCAAAATAATATTCCATTGTACATATATACCACATTTTGTTTATCCATTCATTGGCTGATGGACACTTGGCTTGCTTCCATATTTTGGCAATTGTGAATAAGGCCACAATGAACATCAGTGTGCAAATATCTGTCTGAGTCCCTGCTTAAATACTTCTGAATATATACCAAGTAGCAGGATTGCCGGGTCATATAGTAATTCTATACTTAGCTTCCTGAGGAACAGCAAAACTGCCTTCCACAGTGGCTGCACCATTTTACAATCCCACCAGCAGTGAATGAGTGTTCCTATTTCTCCACATCCTCTCCAACACTTATAGTTTTCTGTTGTTTTTTTTTTTAATAGTGGCCATTCTAGTGGGTGTGAAATGATGTATCATTGTACTTTTGATGGGCATTTCCCTAGTAGATAATAGTGTTGAGCATCATTTCATGTGCTGTTTGACATTTTCATATCCTCTTTGGAGAAATGTCTATTCAAGTTTTGTGCCCATTTTGAATTAGGTTGTTTGTCTTTTTATTATTGAGTTGTAGGATTTCTTTTTATATTTTGGATATTAAACCCTCATCAGATATATGGTTTCCAAATATTTTCTACCATTGAGTAGGTTGTCTTTTCACTTTTGTAACAAAGTCTTAATATTGAGAAAGTCCCATTGTCTATTTTTTCTTTCATTGCTTATGCTTTGGGTGTCGAGTCTAAGAAACTATTGCCTAAAGCAAGATCCTGAAGATGCTTCCTTACATTTTATTCTAGAAGTTTCATAGTCCTGGTTCTTATTTTTATGTCTTTGATCTATTTTGAATTAATTTTTGTATAATGTGTGAGATATTCTTTTGGATATGGATGTGCACTTCTCCCAGCACCATCTGTTGAAGAGACTATTCATTCCCAGTTGAGTGGACATGGCAAACTTGTCAAAAATCACTTGGTCATAGATGTGAGGGTTGATTTATGAGCTCTCAATTTGTCCTGTCTTTGGGCCAGTACCATGCTGGTTTTTTTTTTTTTTTTTTTTTTTTTGAGATAAATTCAAAAGTTACATGAATAGCTGCAAAAACAATACTAGCCCCATACACAGAATTCCATCATACCCTGACCCCCTTCCCCCGATAGCTCAATCCACCAACTTTAACATGCTGTCACATCACTATTTCTTTCCCTCCCTCCCTCCCTCCCTATCTATCATCCATCATATATTTCTCTGTCTTCTGAACATATGAGAGTTAGCTGCACACATCCTTGAACACACACTATAATTCACGTATGTACTTCCCATGAACAAGAACATTCTTTTATGTAATTCCATTAAACACAGCTAAGTATAAGAGATTCAACAATGATACAATGCTTACATTCTATATTTCCTTTTCCTTATGTCTCAACTGTGTCCCTTTGAGCCACCTGTCCTCCACCCTCCAATCCCATCCAAGTTCATCCTCAGCATTCAATTGTCATCTAGTGAGACTTTCTTTTTTTTTTTTTTTTTTCAATTGTGGAAACATATATACAGCCCAAATCTTCCCATTCCACCCCCTCCCTAGACTTCCATTAGTGGGATTAATCACATTTAGAATGTTGTAATGCTCTTTCCCACCATCCATTACTAGAAATTTCCCTTCACTTCAAACAGCAACCCTACACTCCTTTCTTAACTCCCCATTGCCCCTTCCCCCATTTCTCTTAACCCAAACTCTACAATTCATCTCTATGGTTATATTCTCTGATAATTTCTTTGTGTTTACTGTGGGGCTTAAAATTAACCTCTTAAATCCCTATCAATCTTGTTTTTCTTTGATACCACGTTCACTCCAATAGGGCACATAAACTATGTTCCTATACTCCTTCATTCCCCCACCTTTATATAGTTGTCTAAAATTACATATTTTATATTGAGTTCAAAACCACTGATTTGTCCTTAGAGTTTGTATATTTTTTATCATGTAGGAAGTAAATAGTGGAGTTATGTTTAAAAAATTATTGACTTCTATTTGTATTCCATTGTGTTTGGAGAATATCCTTTGAGTATATTCAATTTTTTTTTTTTTTTTAATTTCTTGAGGCTTGTTTTATGTTCCAGTTTATGGTTCCTTCTGGAGAAAGATCTGTGATCACTAGAGAAAAATGACTGTCCTGGTGATTTGGGATGTAAGGTACTATAGATGTCCGTTAAAATTCTCTATATCTCTTTCTCCTTTCTTTGTCTCTCTGTTGGTAGGGCTCCCTTTAGAATCTGAAGTAGGGCAGGTCTTTTATTGGCAAAGTCTCTCAGCATTTGTTTGTCTGTGAAAAATTTAAGCTCTCCCTCAAATTTGAAGGAGAGTTTTGCTGGGTAGAGTATTCTTGGCTGGAAATTTTTCTCTCTCAGAATTTTAAATATGTCATGCCACTGCCTTCTCGCCTCCATAGTGGCCACTGAGTAGTCACTACTTAGTCTTATATTGTTTCCTTTGTATGTGGTGAATTGCTTTTCTCTTGCTGCTTTCAGAACTTGCTCCTTCTCTTCAGTATTTGAGAGTCTGATCAGAATATGTCTTGAGGTGGGTTTATTTGGATTTATTCTATTTGGAGTTTGCTGGGCATTTATGCTTTGTGTGTTTATATTGTGTAGAAAGTTGGGGAAGTTTTCCCCAACAATTTCTTTGAATACTCTTTCTAGGCCTTTACCCTTCTCTTCCCCTTCTGGAACACCAATGAGTCTTAAGTTCAGAAGTTTTATTTTATCTATCGTGTCCCTGAGATCCATTGTGATTTTTTCTATTTTTTTCCCCATTCTTTCTTTTGTTCTTTCATTCTCTGTTCTGTGGATTTCTAGGACACTGAGATGTTGTTCAGCTTCCTCTAGTCTTGTATTGTGAATATCCAGAGTCTTTTTAATTTGGCCAACAGTTTCTTTTATTTCCATAAGATCTATTTTTTTATTTAGCCTTGCAATGTCTTCTTTATGTTCTTCTAGGTTCTTCTTTATGGCACTTATATCCTGGGCCATGGTCCTCTTGAAGTCCTTTAAATCCTTTGCCATGTTTTCATTCTTTGATTGTAGTTCTTTAATTAATTTTGCGAGGTATAACATTTCTTCCAAAATCTTGATTTGTGTGTTTGGAGCTGGATTCTCCATATCGTCTGGTTTTATCATATGTGTTAAGATTTTCTGTTGTTTTTGGCCTCTTGGCATTTGTTTTGCTTGATAGGGTTCTTTCAAGTTGTATCAAAAAAAAAAAAAACAAAAAACAAAAAGGGGGATATCAATCTAATTTTTCAGAGACACAGTTTGGTGATGTACACTTTCTCTTACTAACCAGCAGATGGCATCTGTGAGTCTTTAATTTGTTAGAATTGCAGCTTGGTGACATACACTTTCTCTAACTAACCAGCAGATGGTGTCTGTGAGTCGCTTATTCCCCTGAAGTCAGTTCTTCCCAACTTTGTGTTATGTGGGGATCTGATACTTTTGGGGTCCAATTGGTGCACTTAATTTGGGTGTGTTGTCGGTGCTGTCAGCGCTCAATGAGGGGCGTGTGCCTGAGTGGTTCGGGAGGAAGGGCAGATTTAACAATCAAATCTCCCAGGTGTTCCCGGAGATTTAAGGCTGTTCTCTGCCGCTGACGCAAAAGTCCTTGGTATTGGCGTAGGTTCCCTGGGATTTCCGAGCAGTTCCCCCCTCCCTGCTGTATTTTTCCAGGACCTCTGTTGGGGGGGGGGGCAGCGTGCCACTTCACAAGTGAGTGCCGGCCTCCAGGGAAGCCCTGGGCCACTGGGCTGTGTAGGGGCACTCCCAGCCCGCTTCAAAGATGGTTGAATGGGACACGTTAACTTCCCCCTTTCCGCACAGCTCTGCTCTCCCAGCTCCAGGACAATCAGCCGTAGGTGTATTCAAGGCCACTGTCCACGGCTGATATTGTGTCATGTGAGTGATGCTGTGGGAAAGACTCCCTGTCAAGCCGGGTTTCTCAGCTGGGCTCTGTGCTGAGTGTTCAGCCAGGCAGGAGCAGCCCCGCCCACTGGGGCAACAGCTGCGAGGCTGGGTTTCTCGGCTGGGCTCCGCGCTGTGTGCTCGGCCCCAGGCAGGAGCAGCCCCGCCCGCTGGGGAGACGGCCGCAAGGCTGGGTTTCTCGGCTAGGCTCTACGCCGTGTGCTCGCCCTGGGCAGGAGCAGCCCCGCCTGCTGGGGAGACCACTTCAGGTTGTGCCTCCCCCCTTTGTTTCCCTGGGCCCGAGACAATCAGCTGTGGGTGTGGGAAGGGGTATCCTCCACCCCAGACACCGAGGCGTTAGTCCAGACCACCCTGTCTTATCTGCAGCTGTTCCTGGGCTTCTTTTATATATATGTGTGTGTATATATATATATATATATATATACACATATATGTATTTAAAAGTTTCAGCCCACTGTTTCCCCCCAATGCAGCGTGGCCGAGGGATTCAGCCTACTCACTCACTCATTTCAGAATGCAGACTCCTGGTTTTGCCAAAAGCAAGTTCCCTGTGGCTTTAGCAGAACTTGTTCAGCTGGTACTACTTTGGAAGTGGCGTTCTGGGTCCTTTCTGGTATTTTTTCCTTTCTCTTACCTAGTCGCCATCTTAGGTTCCTCTGACCATGCTGTTTTGACCACAGGAGCTTTGTAATATACTTTAAAGTCAGGAAGTTTGAGTCCTTCAACCTTGTTCTTATTTTTCATGATATTTTTTTCCTATTTGGGGCCCCTTACCTTCCAAATAAATTTGATAATTGGCCTTTCCATTTCCGCAAAGTAGGCTGTTGTAATTTTGTTTGGGATTACATTGAATCTGTAAATCATTTTGGGTAAAATTGACATGTTAATTATATTTATAGTGTTTAAATCCATGAAAATGGAATGCCCTTCCACTTATTTAGATCTTCTTTGATTTCTTTTAGCAATATTTTGTAGTTTTCTGTGTATAAGTCCTTTACATCATTGTTTAAATTTATTCCTAGATATTTGATTCTTTTAGTAACTATTGTAAATGGATTTTTTCCTTGAATGCCTCCTCAGCTTGCTCATTATTAGGGTATAGAAACACTACTTATTTTTGCATGTTGATATTGTACTCTACCACTTTGCTGAATTCATACATTAGTTCTAGTAGCTTTGTTGTCAATTTTTTGGAACTTTCTATATATAGGATCATGTCATCTGCAAATAGTGAGAGTTTTATTTCTTCCTTTCTAATTTAGAGACTTTTTATTTCTTTATCTTGCGCATCTTGAAAATACTGGTGGGACTTCTGGGAAGATGGTGGAGTAGGTGAGGCAGAATGGGCTTCTCTTCTGTGAAAGCAATTAGAGAGGGGCTGGAGGACACCAGGAACTGTGGTGTGACTGGCCATAGAGGGTCCCCCACAGTATGTGGAGGGGACACTGATTAAAAACACAAGAGAGACAGCAGCTTGAGGGACAGGGTGAGTTTGTTCCTGTCTGGACACCTCCCAGCCAGCAGCAGAGATTGCTGCCAGGCAAGGGAGTGAGCAGTGGTTCTGCACTCCCATGCACCTACCTTGACAGTTAGCTGGGGAGGTGATCCTCCACAGTGAGATAGTGGAAAGCTCCCATGAGGGAAACAGGAGGCAGCATTAGCTCTCCTCCAATGGAAGTCTTGGGGGGTGCACCAGTGAGAAGCAGGGGAAGGGATGGGTGCCATACTGACAATCAGGAGCCTCTCCCACACCCCCAGAGACTTGTAGGCTGGTGCAGGTTGGACAGGGAGCAGGTAGGCAGGGCCCATGTTCCATCTGTGAGGTGCCAATGAGTGGACTCCCTCCTTACCAGCTTAGGGCCCATGTTGCAGCCCCAGGACTGGCAGTCCCCAGTGCACATGGAGATCCAGTACACTGTTTGGTTCCCTAACCAGGTTGGACTCTGAAAACTGCACAGGAGAAGTTCAGGGAAGACTGACTTGACAGCACCACCTGCTGGAAGGTTAGGGAAACTGCACTCCAGCAAGCTGTACCTCAGTGCTACCTGCAAGTAGGATTTGGAAACTGCATTCCAGCAAGTTGTAGCTTTACCAAATTATATATAAATTCTCAAATAATCTTGCATTTCCCAAAATCACCTTATCAAGACAAGCAAATGCCCCAAAGCCAACAGAAAATTGCAAAGCACTTGAAGAATTTAGAAGACATGGACAAGCCAACTGAACAAATTAAAAAGCCAGAAGAGACACAAAATTTGAAGCAATTAATTAAAGAAGTGCAAACAAATCTCCAAAACAACTTCAACGAGATGGCTAAAGACATAAAGGAAAAATCAAGAAGACTTTACAAGGGCATAAAGAAGAGTTTAAGAGAGTAAATAAAAAAATAGCAGACTTTATGGAAATAAAAGACACTGTGGATCAAATTAAAAATATACAAGAGACACACAATAGCATATTTGAAGAGGCAGAATAAAGGATAACTGAACTTGAGGACAGAAACTGAATGTGAGCACACAAAGGAACAAATGGGAAAAATTTTTTTTTAATGGATCTCAGAGAAATGATGGACAACATGAAGCAAACAAATATAAGAATCATTGGTATCCCAGAAGGAGAAGCGAAGGATAAAGGGCTAGGAAGAGTATTTCAAGATGTAGGTGGAGAAAACTTCCCAAACCTTCTAAATGACATAAATTTGCAAGTCAGAGATGCCCAATGAACTCAAATAGAATAAATCCAAATAAACCTACTCTAGGACATATACTGATTAGACTGTCAAATGCTGAAGAGCAGGAGAAAATTTGAAATCAGCAAGAGAGAAGCAATTTACAACATACAAGGCAAATACCATAAGACTAAGTACTGAGTATTCAGCGGGCACCATGGAGGCAGGAAGGCAGTGGTATGACAAATGAAAGATTCTGAAAGAGAAAAGTTGCCAGCCAAGAATTCTTTATCCAGCAAAGTTCTTCTTCAAAATTGAGGGAGAGTTTCAAATTTTCACAGGCAAAAAAATGCTGAGAGAATTTGTTAACAAGAGACCTGCCCGTAAAGAAATACTAAAAGGAGCTCTACCAGCTGAAAAAAAAAGAAAGGAGAGAGAGGTCTGGAGAAGAGCACAGAACTGAAGAGTATTATAAGGGTAACTTAAAAGAATAAAAGAGAGAGGGGAGAAAAAAACCAAAGGATAAGATGGATGGTTCAAGAACTCCCTTCACAGTAATAACTTTGAATGTGAATGGGTTAAAGTCTCCAATTAAAAGATACAGACTGATAGAATGAATTAAAAAGTATGACCCAGCCATATGTTGTTTGTAAGAGACTCATCTTAGACCCTGAGACACAAAGATACTGAAAGTGAAAGGATGGAAAAAATATTCTACGCAAACTGCAACCAAAAGAAAGCTGAGGCAGCTATACTAACATTGGACAAAATAGACTTTAAATGCAAAGATGTCATAAGAGACCAAGCAGGATGCTATATACTAATAAAAGGGACAATTTACCAGGAAGAAATAACAATCATAAATGTTTATGCACCCAATCAAGGAGCTCCAAAATACATGAGATAAACATTGGCTAAACCAAAGGGAGCAACAGACATGCCTACAATAATAGTGGGAGACTTCAATACACCACTCTCTTCTATAGATAGAACAACTAGACAGAGGACCAATAAGGAAATTGAGAACCCAAGCAACATGATATATGAATTAGACTTAACAGATATATATAGAACATTACATCCCAAAGTACCAGGATATACATTCTTCTCTAGTGCCTATGGAACATCCTCCAGGATAGATCATATGCTGGGACACAAAATAAGTCTTATTAAATTTAAAGAGTTTGAAATTATTCAAAGCCCATTCTCTGACCACAATGGAATGCAACTAGAAATCAACAACCACCAAAGAACCAGATCTTTCAGAAATATATGGAGGCTAAACAACACACTCCTAAACAAGCAGTGGGTCAAAGGACAAATTGCAAAAGAAATTGGTAAATATCTAGAGAGGAATGAAAATGAGAACAGAACATATCAAAACCTGTGGGTAGTGAAGGTGATGCTGAGAGGGAAATTTATAGCTTTAAATGCATATATCAAAAAGAAAGAGCTAAAATCAAAGACCCAACTGAACAACTGAAGAGGCTAGAGAAAGATCAGCAAACTAAACCTAAAGCAAGTAGAAGAAAAGAAATAACAAAGATTAAAGCAGAAATAAATGAGCTGGGGAACAAAAAAACAATAGAGAGAATAAATAAAACAAAAAGTTGGTTCTTTGAGAAGATCAACAAGATTGACAGACCCTTAGCTAGAGTGATAAAGTCAAAAAGAGAGATGACCCAAATAAACAAAATGATAAATAAGGAAGGGATAACTACTATGGATCACAAAGAAATAAAAAAAAATCCATAAAAGGATATTATGAACAACTGTATGCCAACAAGCAAGACAATTTAAAGGAAATGGACAATTTCCTGGAAACACATGAACAACCTAGACTTACCCAAGAAGAAACAGAAAATGTCAACAAACCAATCTCAAGCAAAGAGATCCAATAAGTCATCAAAATCTATCCACAAATAAAAGCCAGGGGAATTTTACCAAACTTTCCAAAAAGAATTGACACCATTCCTGATCAAACTCTCTCAAAATGTGAAGAAGAAAAAACACTAGATAACTCATTTTTTAAAAATTTTATTTTGAAATAAATTCAAAGTTATAGGAACAGTTGCAAAAACAATACTAACCCCATACAAAGAATTCCATCATACTCTGACCCCCTCCCCCGATAGCTCAATCCACCAACCTTAACATGTTGTCACATCGCTATTTCTTTCCCTCCCTCCCTGCCTATCTATCATCCATCATCTATTGCTCTGTATTCTGAACATATGAGAGCTAGCTGCACACATCCTTGAACATACACCATAATTCACGCATACACTTCCCATGAACAAGAACATTCTTTTATGCAATCCCATTAAGCGCAGCTAAGAGGTACAACAGGTTCAACAATGATACAAATCATACATTCTATATTTCCTTTACCTTATGTTTCAACTTTGAGCCACCTGTCCTCTATCCTCTAATTCCATCCAAGTTCATCCTTGGCATTCAATCATCTATTTAGACTGCCATTTTTTTTTTTTTTTTTTTTAGTTGTGGGAACATATATACAGCCTAAATCTTCCCATTCCACCGCCTCCCTAGGCTTCCATTAGTGGGATTAATCACCTTTAGAATGTTGTGCTCTTTCCCACCAACCATTACTAGAAATTTCCCTTCACCTCAAACAGCAACTCCACCCTCATTTCTTAACTCCCTATTGCCCCTTCCCCCATTTCTCTTAACCCGAACTCTACAATTCATCTCTATGGTCATTCTCTGATAGTTCCTTTGTGTTTACTGTGGGGGTTAAAATTAACCTCTTAAATCCATATCAATCTTGTTTTTCTTTGATACCACCTCTACTTCAATAGGACACATAAACTATGTTCCTGTACTCCTCCATTCCCCTACCTTTATATAGTTGTCTAAAATTACATATTTCTCATTGAGTTCAAAACCACTGATTTGTCATTAGGGTTTGTGTAATTTATATCATGTAGGAAGTAAATAGTGGAATTACAGTTAAAAAATTATTGACTTCTATTTGTATTCCACTGTGGCCGGAGAACGTGCCCTGAGTATATTCAATTTTTTTTTTTTTTAAGTTTCTTGAGGCTTGTTTTATATCCCAGCTTATGGTCCCTTCTGGAGAAAGATCCATGATCGCTAGAGAAAAATGAGTGTCCTGGTGCTTTGGGATGTAAGGTACTACATATTTTTGTTAAAATTCTCTGTACCTCTTTCTTCTTTCTGTTGTTTCTCTGTTGGTAGGGTTCCCTTTAGAATCTGAAGTAGGGCAGGTCTTTTATTGGCAAAGTCTCTCAGGATTTGTTTGTCTGTGAAAAATTTAAGCTCTCCCCCGAATGTGAAGGAGAGTTTTGCTGGATAAAGTATTCTTGGTTGGAAATTTTTCTCTCTCAGTATTTTAAATATGTCATGCCACTACCTTCTCACCTCCATGGTGGCCGCTGAGTAGTCACAACTTAGTCTTATGTTGTTTCCTTTGTATGTGGTGAATTGCTTTTCTCTTGCTGCTTTCAGAACTTGCTCCTTCTCTTCAGTATTTGAGAGTCTGATCAGAATATGTCTCAGAGTGGGTTTATTTGGATTTATTCTATTTGGAGTTCACTGGGCATTTATGCTTTGTGTATTTATATTGTGTAGAAGGTTTGGGAAGTTTTCCCCAACAATTTCTTTGAATACTCTTTCTAGACCTTTACCCTTCTCTTCCCCTTCTGGGACACCAATGAGTCTTAAGTTTGGACGTTTTTTTTTATTTATCATTTCCCTGAGATCCATTTAGATTTTTTTGATTTTTTTCTCCATTCTTTGTTTTGTCCTTTCGTTTTCTGTTCTGTGGACTTCTAGGACACTGATATGTTGTTCAGCTTCCTCTAGTCTTGTATTGTGAATATCCAGAGTCTTTTTAATTTGGCCAACAGTTTCTTTTATTTCCATAAGATCTATTTTTATTATTTAGCCTTGCAATGTCTTCTTTATGCTCTTCTAGGGTCTTCTTAATGTAGCTTATATCCTGGGCCATGGTCTTCTTGATGTCCTTTAAATCCTTTGCCATGCTTTTGTTCCTTGATTGTATTTCTTTAATTAATTCTGCAAGGAACTTTGTTTCTTCAGATAACTTGATTTGTGTGTTTGGAGTTGGATTCTCCATATCGTCTGGTTTTATCATATGCATTGAGATTTTCTGTTGTTTTTGGCCTCTTGGTATTTGCTCTGCTTGACAGGGTTCTTTTAATTTGTAAAAAAAAACCTATCTAATTTTTCAGAAGTGCTGTTTGGTGACATACACTTTCTCTAACTAACCAGCAGGTGGCGTCTGTGAGTCACCTATACCTCTCAAGTCAGTTCTCCACCTTGTCCCCGCCATGAGTGGGGAAACGATTCTTGTGGGGTCCAGCTGGAGAACTCAGCCTGGGTATGTTGCTGGAGCTGTCCGCCCTGAATGCAGGGCGCTTGTACAGGTGGTCAGGGAAGAAGGACAGCCTTAATATTCAAATCCTCCCGATTCCCGGAGATTCAAGGCCGCCGCAAGAGTCCAAGCCTTCATTTCATTTCAGCCCGAGCCCCTGTCCCTCTCTCTTGATGTCCCACAAACCACCTGACTTGGCGTAGTGTCTTCGGGATCTCCGAGCAGGTCCCCCTGCCCAGCTGCGCTCCTCCAGGACCACTGCTGAGAGAATGCCATGCTACGTCATCAGCATGCGCCGTCCCTCAAGGGAAGCCCCGGGCCGCCAGGCCGAGCCAGCTCGCTTTTGGCCTTATGCAAAAATGGCCAAACGGGGAGTCTCCACACCCCACTCCTCGCACAGTTCCTCCTTCCCAGCTCTGGGACAACTGGCGGGGCTCTGGGCTGTGGGCATGGACCCAGGCAGGAGTTTATCCGGCCCTCCCAGGAGCGAGATGCTAGCCGCGGGGATTCTTTCGGCTTCTGTTCCCCCGGCCCCAGGGATATCTGCAGTGGGCTATCTTCCAGGCCAGTCATTGAGAGGCCAGCCCAGCCCCCCTTGCTGTGTTTCACTGTGTGTTTCCCACAATTGCACCTGCAGCCGCTCCTGGGTTTTCCCCTTTTTTCTTTTTTTTTTTCCCCAGATGCCAAACCCTGGCTTCCCCGGATTGTCGCGTGGCTGCGGGACTTCCAGCCGGCTTACTCACTCATTTCAGAATGCAGACTCTCAGTTTCACCAAGTATACAGCCCCTGGGAACTAGCAGATCTCATCCAGCTGGCACATCGCTGTAACTGGTATTCTGGGTCACTCTCTGGTCCTTATCTAGTGTTTTCCGCAGAGGTGTTCCTTAGCCCTGTCTCACCTAGCTGCCATCTTGGTTTCTTCCCCCATAACTCATTTTTTTTTAAACTAATATGACTCTGATACCAAAACCAGATAAAGATACTACAAAAAAGGAAAACTATAGACCACTCTCCCTAATGAATATAGAAGCAAAAATCCTAAACAAAATACTGACAAAGAGAACCCAAAGGCACATTAAAAGAAGTATACACCGTGACCAAGTGGGGTTCATTCTTGGCATGAAAGGGTGGTTCAACATAAGAAAATCAATTAATGTAATTCAATACATTAACAAGTCAAAAGGGAAAAATCAAATGATATGCTCAATAGACACTGAAAAAGCATTTGACAAAATTCAACATCTTTTTTGACAAAAATACTTCAAAAAGCAGGAATTCAGGGAACCTTCCTCGATATGATAAAGAGCATATATGAAAAAACCCCAGCCACTATAGTACTCAATGTTAAGAGGCTGAAAGTCTTTCCCCTAAGATCAGGAATGAGACAAGGATGTCCACTGTCACCTCTATTATTCAACATTGTGCTAGAAGTTCTAGCCAGAGCAATTTGCCAAGACAAAGATATAAAAGGTATCCAAATTGGAAAGGAAGAAGAACTGTCATTATTTGCAGATGATCTGATCTTATATTCAGAAAATCCTGAGATTCAAATACAAACTACTTGAGCTAATAAAAAAATCAGCAGAGTGGTGGGATATAAGATAAATGCACATAAGTCAGTAATGCTCCTATACACTAGAAATGATATAACTAAAGAGGCAATAAAAAAATTCCATTCACAATAGCAACTAAAGAAATCAAATACCTAGGAATAAACTTAACCAAGGGCATAAAAGACCTCTACATGGAAAATTACAAAATTTTACTAAAAGAAATAAAAAAAGGACCAAAATAGGTGAAAAAATATTCCATGTTCATGGATAGGAAGTCTAAACATTGATCTACAGATTCAATGTAATTCCAACAACCTGTTTTGCAGACTTGGAAAAGTTAGTTATCAGATTTATTTGGAAGGGAAAGGGGCCTCAAACTGCCACCTAAAAAAGAACAAAGTGGGAGGGCTTACATTTCCAGATGCTGAAGCCTACTATAAAGCTACAGTGGTCAAAACACTATGGTATTGACTTAAAGATGGACATATTGATCAATGGAATTGAATTGAGGTTTGGAAATAGACCCCCAGATACATGGTTGACTGATTTTTTTATGCAATTTTTCTATTGTGATTGTTCACATACCATATAATTATCCAAAGATCCAAAGTGTACAATCAGGTGCCCCCGGTACCATCATATAGGTGTGCATCCATCACCACAATTTTTATTTCTATTTTTAGAACATTTTCATTACACCAGAAAAGAAATAAAGGAACCTCAAAATCCTCCCAAATTCCTAGCCACCCCCCTCCAGTTCTGACTCATAGTATTGGTACAGTATACTTGTTGCTGTTGATAAAAGAATGTTAAAATACTACTAATTGTAGTATATAGTTTGCAATAGGTATATTTTTTCCCTATATGCCCCTCTATTATTAACTTCTAGTTATAGTGTTTTCATTTGTTCTGGTTCATGAAAGAGATATCTAATATTTGTACAGTTAATCATGGACGTTGCCCACCATAAGGTTCACTGTTTTATACATTCCCATCTTTTAACCTCCAACTTTCCTTCTGGTGACATATGTGACTCTGAGCTTCCCCCTTCCACCCCATTCACACACCATTCAGCACTGTTATTCTCACAATATGCTACTGTCACCTCTGTTCATTTCCAAACAATTAAGTTCAACATAGTTGAACATTCTGCTTGTAATAAGCAACCGCTCCCCATTCTTTAGCCTCACTCTATATCATGGTAACTTATATTTCATGTCTATGAGTTTACATATTGCAATTAGTTCACATCAGTGAGACCCTGCAATATTTGTCCTTATGTGTCTGACTTCTTTCACTCAATATAGTACCCTCAAGGTTTCTTCATCAACCCATTTTTTTTAAGATGGTTTTGTTCACACACCATACATTCTGTCCTAAGTAAACAACTGATGGTTCCCTGTATAGTCACATATTTATGTATTCACCACCCTCACAACTGCTATATAAGGACATCTCCATTTCTTCCACAAAGCAGGAGGAAGAGTCAAAGAAGGTAGAGAGACAAAAGAAAAAAAGAAAGAGGAAAAAAAAACATGACAGCTAGGAAGCAACAAAAGGAAAGATTACATTAAACTAAAGTAGAATAAAGAGTCAGATAATATTACCAATGCCAAGAGTCCCATACCCCTCCCTTATGCCTCCCTCTTATATGCATTTAGCCTTGGTATATTGCCTTTGTTACATTAAAGGAAACATGATACAATGTTTCTGTTAATTATAGTCTCTAGTTTACATTGACTGTATTTTTCCCTCAATACCTTGCTATTTTTAACACCTTGCAAGGTGGACATTTATTTGTTCTCCCTCATAAAAAAACATATTTGTACATTTTATCACAATTGTTGAACACTCTAGGTTTCACTAAGTTATACAGTCCCAGTCTTTATCTTTCCTCTTTCCTTCTGGTGTCCCACATGCTCCTAACCTTCCTCTTTCAACCATATTCATAGTTATCTTTGTTCAGTGTACTTACATTGCTGTGCTACCGTCACTCAAAATTGCATTACAAACCTCTCACTTCTATCTTTTCCTGTCTGTCTGTAGTGCTCCCTTTGGTATTTCCTGTAGAGCAGGTATCTTGTTCACAAACTCTGTCATTGTCTGTTTGTCAGAGAATATTTTGAGCTCTCCCTCATATTTGAAGGACAGTTTTGCCGGATATAGGATTCTCGGTTGGTGGTTTTTCTCTTTCAGTATCTTACATATATCACACCACTGCCTTCTTGCCTCCATGGTTTCTACTGAGAAATCTGCACACAGTCTTATTAAGCTTCCTTTGTATGTGACGGATCACTTCTCTCTTGCTGCTTTCAGGATTCTCTCTTTATCTTTGACATTTGATAATCTGATTATTAAGTGCCTTGGCGTAGGCCTATTCAGATCTATTCTGTTTGGGGTACACTACACTTCCGTAATTTTATGTCTTTCATAAGAGATGGGAAATTTTAATTGATTATTTCCTCTATTATTGCTTCTGCCCCTTTTCCATTCTTTTCTCCTTCTGTGACACCAATGAAATGTACATTCAAGCATTTCATGTTGTCATTCAATTCCCTGAGACTTGGCTCATATTTTTCCATTCTTTCCTCTATCTGTTCTTTTGTGTCTAGGCTTTCAGGTGTCTTGTTCTTCAGTTCCTGAGTGTTTTCTTCTGCCTCTTGAGATCTCCTCATGTATGTCTCCATTGTGTCTTTCATCTTTTGTGTTGTGCCTTTCATTTCCATAGATTCTGCCAGTTGTCTTTTCAAACTTTTGATTTCTACCTTAATGTATGCCCAGTGTTTTCATTATAGGCTTCATCTCATCTACCATATTTTCCCTAAACTTTTTGAATTGATTTAACATTAGTTGTTTCAATTCCTGTATCTCAGTTGAAGTGTAAGTTTGTTCCTTTGACTGGGCCATAACTCCATTTTCCTTAGTGTAGGTTGTAGTTTTATGTTGTCTAGGCATCTGGTTTCCTTGGTTACACCAATCAGGTTTTCCCACACCAGAACAGGCTCATGTCCCAGAAGGAAAATATATTCAGTATCCAGTTTCCCTGGGGGTGTGTCTTAGAGGAATGACACACCCTGTAAGGCCTCAACCTGCTGTGCTTTTCTGCACAGCAGGGGGCACCTGTCAGCCTGTCACTTGGGACTGGTATAAAGAGGTGTCGCCTGTGGCTGTTTTCCCCCAGGCTCTGGGGTCTGGTTCTGAATGGAAGGCAGGTAGTAGATCTGGGCACCACCTCTTTCCTCTTAGGGAAGAACCCTAGGGAGTTTTCTTTTGTGTATAAATAGGTTCTTTGTCTCTCTGATTCTGCTATCTCCATCCCTGTCTGGGTCAGAGCACTGCGAGCTGCAAATGGCTGAGGTTTTCTCCATTGAGCCATTCAGGTTGAGAGACAGAAAAAGGGACTGAAAGCACCTTTTCAAGGTCAGTCCATGGCTCCCAGTTTCACCTGTTGGCCAGAGATAGCACCCGGTCCTCTGGGCTCCCCTTCCTGGGAAAGAGAATTTCCCTGGCTCTTCAAGGTGAGTCATAGCTATAAGCTTCTGTCTGCTTGTTGGGGATTTGCAGCCTGCATTGAGCAGTCCACATTTGCCAATTAAAGCCCCAGTTGGAGCTAGACTGAGGTATATTCACTTGATCAGAGAGTGCTGCTCTCTGTCACAGTGAGGCTTTGCAGTTCAGGCTGCCATGGTGGAGGGGCTCCTGGCTCACATCCACAGTTTCTACTCACAGATTCCATGCTGTGATCTCAGGCATCCTCCCAAACCAGGTTGGTGCATGATGTGTGGACAGTCACAGTTGTCCCCTGGCAGTTATTCCAGATCATTTACTAGTTGTTCCTGGTTGTTTATTAGTTGCTCCGAGGGGACTAACTAACTTCCGTTCCTCTCTCTGTCGACTTCTTCTTCTGTCTCCTTATGCAATTTTTTTGAGATATATTCACACACCACAGAATCATCCAAAGTGTACAATCAGTTTGTGCCAGTTTGAATGTATTATGTCCCCCAAACGTCATTATCTTTGATGTAATCTTGTATGGGCAGACGTTATCAGGGTTGGTTAGACTGTAATTCTTTGAGTGTTTCTTTAGAATGCACCCCATCCAGCTGTGGGTGATGACTTTGATTGGATAATTTCCATGGAGGTGTTGCTCCACCCATCCAGGGTGGGTTTAAGTTGACCAGCGGAGCCATATAAATGAGCTGACATAACAGAAGGAACTCAGTGCAGCTGTGAGTGATGTTTTGAAGACGAGCAAGCTTGCTAGAGAGGAATGTCCTGGGAGAAAGCCATTTTGAAACCAGAACTTTGGAGCAGATGCCAGCCACGTGCCTTCCCAGCTAACAGAGGTTTTCCGGACACCATTGGCCACCCTCCAGTGAAGGTACCTGATTGATGACACTTTATGGCCTTAAAACTGTAACTCTGTAACCAAATAAACCCCCTTTTTATAAAAGCCAATCCATCTCTGGTGTTTTGCATTCCAGCAGCATTAGCAAACTAGAACAGATTTTGGTACCAGAGAAGTGGGATGCTTTTGCTGCTGAGTTTGCAAATGCCAAACATGTTGGAATGGCTTTTTAAATGGATAAGGGGAAGATTCTGGAAGAATTGTGAGGAGCTTGATAGAAAAGGCCAAAACTGCTTTAAAGAGACTGTTTATGGAAATATGGACTCTAAAGATACTTCTGATGAGGACTTGAGCAGAAATGATGAATGTGTTGTTGCAAACTGGAAGAAAGGTGATCTTTGTTTTAAAGTGGCAGAGAATTTGGCAAAATTGAGTCCTGGTGTCAGATGGAAGGAAGAATTTGAAAGTGACAACCTGGAATACTTAGCTGAGGAGATCTCCAGACTGCATGTGGAGGATGTAGCCTGGCTTCTTCTTGCAGCTTATAGTAAAATGTGAGCAGAGAGAGATAAACTTAGAACTGAACTCTTGGGTTCAAGGAAACCAGAAGCTGATGGCTTGGAAAATTATGAGCTTCCAGGGGGTGGAATCCCAGAAGCTATAGCCCAATGTGAGGATGTAACCAATCATGGAACCCAGCCACCATTTCAGTACAAGCCAAGATTGGAGATGGAATTATCCAGAAAGGATTTGTGGAAAGTCCTATTGTCTGATGGCTTTGACCCCTGTGTGCTTCATGCAAAGCCAACAGAATTTTTGCGAGATCTTTATAGACAGAGCCATTGCTGGTCTGGATTAGAGAAGACAGACAAGGGACAAATTGAAGGAAAACTTTCTTCAAAGACAGAGCCATGGAGGTTGAGGTCTGGAGTCAAGAGGTCTCGGGCTGGGAGAGCGGAGCAGCCCACATGCATAGAAAGGGTGAGTTTGCTCTGGAAGTCGAGGGCGGGCATTCCACTTCGATGCTCTGGGAGAGTTTTGCCACCCGAGGTCCCAAAGAGGATGGAACACAATCCCAGGGAATTGGGGAGAGCCTGGCTGCCACCACTCTGTTCTGACGGGGTTGAGCGTGTGCCCTGGAGATGGAAGGGATTCTGGGAGCTGCCCCAATGTTTGAGGAGGGTGGGGCCAAGAAGGTGGTTTCCCCCAATGTGTGGATATGTTGGAGCACTCACTTAAGTGTTTGGAGGGGAAAGGGCTGCCGAAAAGGCCCTTAGGAAGGGTTAGGCTCCCGCTCTCTCAAGCCCCAAGGATGCAACATCGTTCTGTTAATGACTCTCAGACTTTGAAATCTAATGGAGTTTGTCCTGCAGGTTTTAGGAACTGTTTTGGTCCTGTTAACCCTGTTTTCCTTACTGTTTCTCCTTATGGCAATGGGAATGTTTATCCTATGAATGTCTCTCCTTTGTATATTGGAAGCATATAACTTGTTCTAAGGCCACAGATCCAAAGCTAAAGGAGAATTATGCCTTAGGACCTACCACGTCTGTAATTGATTTTGATGGGATCTTGTACTTAACTTTTGTTACTGAAATGACATAAGTCTCTGTGATGTTGTGGGATGAAATGTATTTTGTACATGGAAAGATAATGTCATTTTGGGGTCCAGGGGGTAGAATGTGCCAGTTTGAATGTATTATGTCCCTCAAATGTCATTATCTTTGATGTAATCTTGTATTGGCAGATGTTATCAGGGTTGATCAGATTGTAATTCTTTGAGTGTTTCTTTGGAATGCTCCTCACCCAGCTGTGGGTGATGACTCTGATTGGATAATTTCCATGGAGGTGTTGTTCCACCCATCCAGGGTGGGTTTAAGTTGATCAGTGGAGCCTTACAAATGAGCTGACATAACAGAAGGAACTCAGTGCAGCTGTGAGTGATGTTTTGAAGATGAGCAAGCTTGCTAGAGAGGAATGTCCTGGGAGAAAGCCATTTTGAAACCAGAACTTTGGAGCAGACGCCAGCCATGTGCCTTCCCAGCTAACAGAGGTTTTCTGGATGCCATTGGCCACCCTCCAGTGAAGGTACCCGATTATTGATGTGTTACCTTGGACACTTTATGGCCTTAAGACTGTAACTGTGTAGCCAAATAAACCCCTTTTTTTATAAAAGCCAATCCGTCTCTGGTGTTTTGCATTCTGGCAGCATTAGCAAACTAGAACACAGTTGTTCACAGCATCATTGTATATTTGTGCATTCATCACCACAATCAATTTTTTGAACATTTTCATTACTCCAAGAAATAAAAATAAAAGTAAAAAAGAACGCTCAAAATATGTCATACTTTTTTTCCACCCCTATTATTCATTTACTTTTTGTCCCTCTTTTTACTACTCCTCTGTCCATATATCAGATAAAGGAAGTGTGGTCCACAAAGTTTTCACAATCACACAGTCATCCCATATAAGCTATATAGTTATACAATTGTCTTCAAGAATCAAGGCTACTGGATTGCAGTTCAACAGTTTCAGGTATTTCCTTCTAGCTATCCTAATACACTAAAAGCTAAAAAGAGATATCTAAATAATGCTGTGCTAGTTTGGATATAGTATGTCCTGGCAAAAGACATATTCTTTGATGCAATCTTGTGGGGGCAGATGTATTAGTATTGATTAGGTTGGAACCCTTTGAATGTTTCCATGGAGATGTGACTCAACCAACTGTGAGTGAAACACTTGATTGGATAATTTCCCTGGAGGTGTTACCCCACCCATTCAGAATGGGTGTTAATTGGATCACTGTAGTTGTATAAAGGAATTCACAGACAGAAGGATCTCAGAACAACTGAGAGTGGCATTTTGAAGAGGAGCTGCAGCCAAGAGAGGACAAAATGCCCCAAGAGCAACATTTTTGAGAACACCATTTTGAAACACAACCTAGGAGCAAGCAGACACCAGCCATGTGCCTTCTGAGCTAACAGAGGTTTTGCAGATGCCAATGGCCATCCTTCAGTGAAAGTACCCATTGTTCCTGCTTTACCTTGAAAACTTTACGGTCTTAAGACTGTAACTTTGTAATGAAATAACCCTCCTTTATAAAAGCCAATCCATTTCTGGTGTTTTGCATAACGGCAGCATTAGTAAACCAGAGCAAATGAATAAGAAACCTCCAGAATGACCTCTTGACTCCATTTGAAATCCCTCAGCCAGTGAAACTTTATTTTGTTTCATTTATTTTCCTGTTTTTTTGGTCAAGAAGGCATCCTCAATCCTATGATGCTGGGGTCCAGGCTCATCCCCAGGAGTCATATACCACGTCACCAGGGAGATCCACACCCCTGGGAGTCAGGTCCCATGTAGGGGGAGGGCAGTGATGTCACCTGCTGAGTTGGCTTAGAGAGAGGGCCACATCTGAGCAACAAAGAGGTTCTCAGGGGGAGACTCTTAGGCACAATTATAAGCAGGTTTAGCCTCTCCTTCGCAGTAACAAGCTCCACAAGGGCAAGCCCCAGGACAGAGGGCTCAACACATTAAACTGTCAGTCTGCAATGTTTGTGAAAACATCAGTAACAGCCCAGGTGGGGAAGTCCAACACCTCTGCATTTTCTCCCAGCTCCTCACAGGGGCCCTGAATATAAATTTTTACTCTCTGCCCAAATTACTTTGGGATGTATCACTATTTCGCACTAACCTGTACAAACCTACAAGATCTCACTTCCTAGTCAAAGTTCCATGGAATTATGGTGTTTGAATATACTAACAGTACAAGTTAAATTATTTAGTGTACTACAGAAAATACAGATCCTGCACCATATATACATCTCTTCCCTTGGTCTCACATGGAAGTTGAAGTTTTAAAACACAGTCAATATCATCCTTTACCCTTTGGCCTGATTTGCCTTAGTCCTAACCAGATCTGCTTCATTCATATCTCTAATTGAAGTCTGGACTCTCTTTCAGCTTTCTGAACAGTTGTTGAATGTGCTAATACTGACATTCATATCTGTTGAGCTCTAGCTCTGAGTTTCAGGTGTCACACAGATACATTGGGAGGTTTTTGATGACTAATTCAATCTCTTTGCTTCTAACTGGTCTGTTGAGGCTTTTTATTTCTTCTAGAGTCAGTATAGGTTTTTCATGTATTTATAGGAATTTGTCCTTTTCATTTAAGTTGTCCAATTTGTTGGCATACAATTATCACTAGTATCTTCTCATAGTCCTTTTTATTTCTGTGGAGTCTGTGGTAATGTCTTCCCTCTCATTTCTGATTTTATTTATTTTCATGTTCTCTCTTTCTTTGTCAGTGTAGCTAAGGGCTTGTCAGTTTCATTGATCTTTTCAAAGAACCAAGTTTTGGTTTGTTAATGTTCTCTATTGTTTTTTTTTATTCCCCTTTCTTAGTATGGCTTATAATTTTTAGCTGATGTTTAGGCATCTAATAATCTTACTGGGTTAACTTAGAAGTTTCTCCCTGTTGCCTAGGGTTTTATCATTGATTGGCTTTGAGTCCAACTTATTCTGAACCTTTAGAATAGCCCGAGTTTAACTGAACAGATTTTCTCAGCTCTTTTTATCTGATTCTCACCCTGAATATGTGGCACAATTTTTAAGATTTGAATTTTTGTGCAACTGTTTCCCCTCCAGGAGAAAGCTTCCTTTCCTCTGTTCGTTCTGCAGGAATTTTGATCTGTTCTATTTGTTCTCGTGCAGACTTTTCTCTCCAGCTCCTATGATTTGTTTAAATTCTCTCCCTCACTTGGTGCCCTGTTTCCTTACATTTTCATTTCTGTTTTACACTAGTTCAGTTTATCACCCCCTCACCCCATTTTTATTTTCCCTCTGTGAGGCTTTCATTTCTCTGGTTTCTTCCCCATTAGGGTATCCCACCCTGGGGAGCCAGAAAGGTAGGTCACTCCAGAAAAGTCCATTTTGCATTTGGGTGGTCCAACCAACAGTAACCGGATTGACTGAGTGCACCACTCTGCAGCCACCATCCCTCTCTTTTCTTTCCCTCTGGGGGCCCTTTTCTGTGCAGCACTCCTCAGCAGCTTGTGTTCCACCCTAAGTCTCTGTGAACTTGTGTGCCTGTGCCTGGATATGTGTGGGATTCTAACTCACTGCTGTGAGTGGCTTTCTAGTCTGTGTCCCCTGTGGGAGCTGAGAGGGATCCAGGCCATTGTTCTGTGCAACTCCAAACTTGTATGGGACTAAGTGATGGGGAGGGAAGAGGACTGGTGTGCCTGGGACAGAAGTTTCCTACCTGATATCTTTCTTTAATTCAGCATTTGTGGAATCCTTGTCCAGTCTCTACTGTCTTCCAGAGTTCTAAGCAAGCAGGATTTGTCCTTTTATTTGCTGAATCTCTGGGGAATCTTTTTCAGTGGATGCCTTAAGTCACCATGTTCATGATGTCACCCACGACATAAACTCGTGAGGACACTGTTTGCCTTAAATCTTCAATTCCAATGGACACATTGATAAGTCTGTGAATATCCCCAGGGACACATACAACCCAGTGCTACCTGTCTTGTAATTTCCTTTACAACTTCATCTTTGAGCATGTTAATTATTTTGAAGTGTTGTTTCAGGTTGCCAAACATGAGATTTAAGAGTTTTTCATATTTGATATATTACTGCCATTTACCATTTTTGTTCCATTTTGATTCAAACTCTCTAAAATTTATAACAATTATTATTTTTAACCAAGAGTGTTTATTTAGGCATTTACCAATTTCTTTTCTCATCACTGTTTCTTGAATTTCATTCTTTTTTTCTTGATTTAACTTCCTTTTCAGTGAAGGTTATCTTTTAATGATGTTTTGTGAATGAGAAACTCTTTCATTCTTTATTTTGCTGCCACACATGAATGATATTGTTGCTGGCTACAGAATTCTACATTAACTAATATTTTATCTAAGCACCTAGAAAATATGCTTCATTTCTGGCCTTCATAATTGCTTATAAAATTTGTTTTTTGCAGATAATGTACTTATAATTTTTCTGCTTTTCAATTCTCCTTTAGAAATGTAAAGTCTATTTCCTTGGTTTTCTTTGTGTGTGTGTGTTTGTGTGAGTTGTGCATGTATGTGTGGTGAGTCTACTGGCAGAATTAAAATTTTCACTTTAACAATACTCAGTGTATTTTGTAATTTGAGGATTCATGTATTTCTTGAATTCTAAAAGCTATCTCAACCATTATTTCATGGCATATTATTTCTTCCCTATGTGATCTATGTTCTTCTAAAATTCCTATTATGTGTTCTAACTTTGAGATCTTCTCATTCCTTTTTCCAGATCTCTTAACTGATCTTCCACATTTTCAATCTCCTTATCTACTGGTACTGAAATCTGGAACTACCAATTCACTAAGTCAGCTCTTGTCTAATTTTCTCTTTAATCTTTTCATTGAGGCTATTACAATGGCTCTATTTTTGTATTACCATAAGATGTATTTGTTTTTTTCTCAAATTTTCCTTGAATTTTTCCAATATCCCCTTTTTTTCTTATGTTTTCTAGCTCTTTAAACTTTTTAATCATTTAAAATATCATTCAGATGATTCTACTAGAAATTTCTTGTTGGTCTGTTGACTCTCTTCTCATGATATAGTATTTCCTTGGGTGGGTTGTAATTTCTCATTGTGACCTCATCTTCAGCAAATTAGGATTTTCCATGGGGATTCTATGTGAAATAGGCTATGAAACAATGCTCTATAAGTGTTTCATTTCTACTTCTTCCAGGTGTTCCAAAGGGTCTACAAACTTGAAGGGTTTTGATGTTAATTCACTGGCTTCGTGATTCCTAAAGCACTTGGTTAACATAAACTTGAACTTCATACCTATGCATATCATAGGTCTGGGTTTTTACTTTTCCTGGGATATTATTTTGTTTTCTGCTCAGCTTCCTTGAGCTGGTGGGTATAATTATAATGACCCCACTTTTAGAGCCCTGGTTTTATTCTGGGGTCTCAGTTACAGTTCCTCACCATGTAGGGACCCCAAAGCCATGTTTCCTATCTCCGCCCCCTTCCCCCAGCCCCTAGTCTTTTCCTACATCTAGTGCAATATCCTCACACACCTCTATGAGCTTTCAAACTTATCACTCTTCATTTAAGTTCATTTTCATGTCTGACATCTGGATATAGCCTTTCTCTCTGATACACTTAGTTTTATATTATTATAAAAAATCAATTTGAAGCTTCCAAGGAAACCAGTAAAAGTATTTGAAGATGAGAATAATATGATTTGCAAGTTAAAACCCACTTAAGATCACTGCCTCAGCATCATGAGTTAATTGGTGCTTGCCATGTTTTTAGGAAACCAGAAAAAAGACATTTTCATGAATCTAGCAATAACTGAAGCAGTAACCCTCACTCATCTGTCTGCTCCATTAACATGATGCATGTCAAATATAACGAAGGATATGTAAAAGAATCCTTTTTCACATACTAGGATTTTGCAATACCTTGAATAAAGAGAAGAGAAACAAAAAGGATGAGAAATCTGTGAGGGTGGCAGAAAGAGGAAAGGAGGAAATCATTGAGTAACCATTTGTGGTTGATACTCTGCAGCATATAAAATAGGATCTGTTTCCCTTAAAAGTTTTTATTGTTATAATATATATACACATCAAAATTTCTAATTTTAACCTCTTTCAAGCATGCAGTTCAGTGGTATTAGTTGCATTCACAATACTGTGCTACTATCACCAACATCCATTATACCAAATTTTCACCATCTTAAATAGAAACTCTGCACCTATGAACCAATACTTTCCCTTCCCTTATCCATTCCCTCTCCCACTCCTGGTAATTTCTAGTCTACTATCTGATTCTATGAAATGTGTCTATTTGGGGTATTTCATGTGAGAAGATCACATGATATGTGTCTCTGTCTGATTTTGAGATCTCATTTTGCAGATGAGGAAACTAAAGCTCAAAAAGTTAAGTCATTGACACAAGGTGACAACTATTGAGTGCTGAACCAGGATATGAAGAACAAATTGTCTGATTCTAAAACATGTACTCTTCCCAGTGGAACATGCTGAAGGAATGGCAAAATGCCATACATTTGGGGGTAATTGATGGAATTGCTGAGGTGATATGGAGTTCATGGGTTGAGCTAATGTATGTCTTGGACAAATAATTAGATATCAGAGAAAGGACATGTTGGCAGTATGTTTAAGCTTAAAGTTTGTTTCTAGACCCCACCTGTTCCTTCTACTTGAGTGTAAGCTGACTTGAGCCAGGGATCACTTCTCATTTATCTTTGCTCCTGCCATTGCATAATCACAATGCCTTGGATGGCACTAGATGCTCAATAAGTATTTGCTGAAGTGCACTAAAAGAAATTGGTAGTTTGGGTATGATATAAAATTTTTTTAATTCATTTTTATTGAGATATATCCACATACCATGCAGTCATACAAAGCATACATTCAGTTGTTCACAGTACCGTTATATAGTTGGGCGTTCATCAACAAAATTAATTTTTGACATTTTCATTACCACATACACAAAATAATAAGAATAAAAATTAAAGTGAAAAAGAACAATTAAAGTAAAAAAGAACACTTGGTACCCCCCCCCCCATTTTTCTACTCGTATGATATAAAATCAGTGGAAATGCTGTATGTGGCTGTCAATATTGAGCAACTGATTTCTCAGTGTCTATATGACACCTGGCATGGCCTTGCTGCCCATGTTGTGATAACAATTTCAGTAGGGAAGTCCTCTGTGTGTGTGTTCACTATGGTGGTCTAAGTATAGGATGCTAGATGGAGACCAAGATCACTAGGCATCTCTATAATGTTCACCTGGTGTTATGCTAATCACTTTGAGAAGAAGTTGTGGAACTATTGGTTTTGATAACTCCTCCTGTATCTATGTATCTATGTATCTGCACTTTAGACAGGCTGCACAGATACCTGATTAAATGCTCTCTTAGGATGCTGCACCAGCCTCTGGACTGAACTTAAACTCTCAAGTATACTCAGATATTTCTGAGTGG
Organism: Choloepus didactylus; assembly: GCF_015220235.1. Classification (NCBI taxonomy): domain Eukaryota; kingdom Metazoa; phylum Chordata; class Mammalia; order Pilosa; family Megalonychidae; genus Choloepus; species Choloepus didactylus. The sequence continues at coordinate 25,775,934 of NC_051308.1, forward strand.
TATCCTGGTGATTCCATTCTCAGAAGTCACATTTTTACTCTACGGAATTCCATTTAGTGATTTGAACTGAGAATCTGAATAGTAGCTGGGCAGAGGTACTCTATGTCCTCCCTATAACCTAAACAGAAATATTGTTCTTCCCCATCTAGCAAAATATGTCTAAAACAGAAATGTCTGAGAAGTCCTTGCAAATCTTGCCCTTTGCTCCCCTCTCCAGAGAATCATGCAACAGGAACTTGCACAGGAACTTTACAAATAGCACAGAGATCCTGGAGTACAATGGATTATCATTATTACTTTCATTTTAACAGCTGGAAGCTGGCCAGAATCTTTACAAAGAAACAAGAAAGCAATAGTAGGAGACTGGGCTGCCTTAGAAAAATATTTCTTAGTTCAAAGAGGAGCTTCTTTAACAAGAATCTGAAACCTCAAACTTAGTAAGGAAGCATAGCCTAGGGCTTTGACAAGAAATGAAGCCTGCCAGAATTTATTCCATAGCAATAATAGAAATGCAATGGCATAACACATTTGGTATACTTAATAGACTGGGAAAAACTGCAATCAAGTAGGGATTCAGACATCTTCCTGCTTGTCTAGTTTTTTAGCGTGTTCTGAACTTGACCAATAATGACAGATGTGATCTTGGACAGTCCTGTCTCTCTCTAGGATTTAGGTGTCTCATATTTAAGTGGGCATTGAGATGGATGATCTTCCAGGTTCTGTCCAGCTCTGACATTCCACAATGGGAAGAAATCACAATTTAACACTGACATTGACAATCAGGGGCAAGGGAGAGTTTTAGACGCCTGCAGTTGGTATGCCTACTGAAAATTCAAAACCTGACTGGGGGTCCTCAAGTATACCTCTTGCTCCACTTTCCCCAGAGTTCTCATGATAGTCTTTGTCTAGTATTTAGTAAAAAAAATACAAGTCTCCTTTCTGTTAAAAGAATATAGAAGCAAAATATGAAATTTCCCACTCCCTCTTTGCTCAGGGAAAATATAAATCAGATATATGAGACTTCCTTTAAGAAGAATTTAAAAGAAGCAATCTTTTTTGGCAAAGCACTTAGGTTTTATGTAGTCTTATGAAATAGTATTGTTAATTCATTAAATTCATGCCCATTATGCTTATTTAAACTACAAATGATCTCAGTAATGTTCTTTTTATTTTTAAATTTAACCTTCCATTCTTTGATCTTCAAAAAGTCTCCAGAGGTGATGTCATTGACATGGCATTGTAAACATCCCTTGAAAAAGCCTCCCCAGAGATTTAGCAATTAAAAGGACAAATTCCACTTCCTTAGAACTCTGGAGGATGACAGAGACCAAAGAATGATGCCACAAACGCTGAATCAAAGAAACAGAAAAATCTCAGGTAGGAGAAGTCCATCCCAGACCACTGGTCAGTTCCCAATTCCCCTCCTCTTCACTCAGTTCCATGCAGCTTGGGAGCCACACAGAGGCAGCATGGCTCCAGGTCCCTCCCACTGAAGATGGAAACTATAGACTGAATACAGCAGGGAGCTGGAACTCCATGCATATCCAGGCACAGAGATGAGAGTCCACAGAGACCCAGGGTGCAGCATGAGCAGCTGAGGAGTGCTGCATACAAAAGGGCCCTCAGGGTGGGAGAGAGGGAGAGACTCCACGGAAAGGCTAGTAAGAACAGTTGTAACCAATCCAGTTTCAACTGACTGGACCACCTAAAGGCAAAATAGACTTTTCTGAAGTGACCCACATCTGGTTCCCTGGGGCAGGTTAACCTAATGCGGAAGAAACCAGAGGTAGGAAAGCATCACAGAGAAAAAATAAAAGAGGCAGAGGATGTCAAACTGAACCGCTGTAAGATAGGTCAGGTCCCAGAACTGAGAGTGTAAGGAAAACCAGGTACTGAGTGAAGGAAAGAATTTAAACAAATCATAGGAGCTGGGGAGAAAATCTGCACAAAACCAAACAGAACAGATCAAGAATTCTAGAGAAGGAACAGAGAAAAGGAAGTTCTCTCCTGGAGGTAAAACAATTGCTCAAAAACTGCAATCTTAAAAAGTGTACCACATATCCAGTGCAAGAATCAGATGAAGATGAGCTGAGAAAATCTGAACGGTAAGACATGTATGTTATAAAGGTCCAGAATAAGTTAGACCAAATGTCCAAGAAGGGCCCTAACACAAAGCCAATCAACAATAAAACCAAACACAGGAGGGAGAAACAGACCTTCAAAATTAACCCATCAAGATTATCAGATACCTAGGCATCACTAAAAAAATCACAAGCCATACTAAGAAACAAGAAGATATAGCTCAGTCAAAGGAACAAATTAAAACTTCAGAGGAGACTCAGAAGTTGGAACAATTAATCAAAGATGTTCAAAGAAATATCCTAAATCAATTCAGGGAGATGAAGGAAAGTATGCATAAAGAGATAAAAGATATTAAAAAGACAATGTGTGAGCATAAAGAAGAAGTTGAGAGTATAAAAGAAACATAACAGAAATTATGGGGATGAAAGGCATAATAGTAGGGATTAAAAATACACTAGAGGCATACAACAGCTGTTATGAACAGGCAGAAGAAAGAATCAGTGAGCTAGAAGACAGGACAATTGAAATCATACAGTCAGAAGAACAGATAGAGAAAAGAATAGAAAACGTTGAGTAGTGTCTCAGGGATTCGAGAGACAGCACGAAGTGCATAGTACGCATCCAGGGTGTCCCAGAAGGAGAAGAGAAGAGAAAAGAGCCAGAAAGAATATTTGAGGAAATAATGGCTGAAAACTTTCTAACTCTTATGAAAGACTTAAGTATACATGTCCAAGAAGCACAACATACTCCAAACAGGATAAATCCTAACAGACCTACTCTGAGACAAATACTAAGCAGAATATCAAATGCCAAAGATGAAGATAAAATTCTGAAAACGGCAAGAGAAAAGTAATCTGTCATATAAAGGGGAACTACAATAATAAGACTAAGTCCTGATTCTCATCAGAAACTAGGTGAGAAGGCAGTGGTATGATATATGTAAGGTACTGAAAGAGGAAAACTGTCAGCCCAAAATTCCTTATTCAGCAAAACTGTCCTTCAAAAATGAGGGAGAGTTTATTCAAGATTAACAGAAGCTGAGAGACTCTGTCAACAAGAGAACTAACCTACAATAATTACTAAAGGGAAGTCTGCAGTTTGAAAGAAAAGGACAGGAGAGAGTGGCTTGGAGTATGCAAAGAAATGAAGATCATCAGTAAGGGTAACTAAAAGGGTAAATGCAAAAGCCAATAGTGCTGTATCCTTAATATACAGCTCTACTCTTTAATTCCTATAAGAATCAGAATACAATTGAACAAGAAAAAGGCATAATATTCTGATAGCAGATGTGCAAAATATAAAGTGATAAAGTGGGATAAAAACAGCATAAAGAATGGAAATAGAGGGCTATGGGAGCACAGAGTGTGCATGCTATTGAAGCTAAATTGGTATTTTTTTCAAATTTGTAGATTATAGATGTAGGTTAATGTAATATAAACCCCAGGGTAACCACAAAAAAAAGTATTTAAAAATATATACAGAAACAGAAATGAGAAAGGGACTAAATATTGTTAAGATGTCAAGTTTATCCCAAATACCTTACAGATTTGATACCATTCCAATAAAAATTCCAACAGCCTACTTTGCAAAAATTGAAGAGCCAACAATCAAATTTATTTGGAAGGGTGAGGGGCCCAAAATAGCAAAAAACATTTGAAAAAGAAGAATGAAGTTGGAGGACTCACACTTCCTGACTTTAAAACGTATTACACAGCTCCTGTGGTCTAAACAACATGGTACTGGCACAGGATAGATATATAGATCAATGAAATTGAATTAACAGTTCAGAAACAGACCTTCACATCTATTGCCAATTGATTTTTGACAAAGCTGTCAAGTCTACATGATTGGGATAGGATAGCCTTTTCAACAAATGGTCCTAGAATATATCCATCTACAAAAGATATCCATCTACAAAAGAGTGAAAGAGGATCCTTATCTCACACCATATACCAAAATTAACTATAGAACTCCTAGAAGAAAATGTAGGGAAGCGTCTTCAGAATCTTGTGTTAGGCGATGGTTTCTCAGACTTTACATCCAAAGCACAAGCAATGAAAGAAAAAATAGATAAATGGGGCCTCAAAATTAAAAACTTCTGTGCATTAAAGCACTTTGCCACAAAAGTGACTAGACAATCTACTCAATGGGAGAAAATATTGGAAACCACTTATCCGATTAGAGTTCAATATCCAGAATATATAAAGAAATTCTAAAACTCAACGATAAGAAAACAAACAACTCAATTTAAAAATGGGCAAAAGATTTGTATAGTCATTTCTCCAAAGAGGATATACAAATGGCTAAACAGCACATGAAAAGATACTCAACATCACTAGCTATTGGGAAAATGCCAATCAAAACCACAATGAGATACCTACCACTTCACACCCATTAGGATGGCCACCATTAAAAAAAAAACAGAAAACTACAAGTGTTGGAGAGGATATGGAGAGAGAAGAACACTCATTCATTGCTGGTGGGAATGTAAAATGGTGCTGTGGATGAACATTTGGCTCTTTCTCAGGAAGCTAAGTACAGTACCATGTATTCTGGCAGAAGAATTGAAAGTGGGGACTCAGACAGATACTTTCACACTGATGTTCATTGTGGCATTATTCACCATCGCCAAGAGATGGAAGCAACCCAAGTGTCCATCAACCAATAAATTGATAGACAAAATGTGGTGCACACGTACAATGGAATATTATTCAGCTGTAAGAAGGAATGAAGTCCTGATGCATGCGACAACATGGATGAACCTTGAGGACATTATGCTGAGTGAAATAACCCAGACACAATAAGACAAATATGAACTGATATGAACTAATTATAATAAGCAAACTCATAGAGATAGAATCTAGAATATGGGTTACCAGGGGATAGATTGGGGTAGAGAATGGGGAACTGATGCTTAATTTGTACAGAATTTCTATTTAGGTTGATTGTAAAGGTTTGGAAATGGATGGTGGTGATGGTAGCACATATTGTGAGTGTGAATAACAGTGCTGCACTATGTATGTGAATGTGGTTGAAAGGGGAAGTTTTGAGTCATGTATGTTACTAGAATGAAAGTAGGAGGATAAAACATGGGACTTTGTAACATGGTGAACCCTGTTGTGGACAACGGACTGGGGTTAATAGTACAAGTATAAGAATGTTCTTTCATGAATTATAACAAATGTATGACACTATTACAAGGTGTTAATAATGATGGTTTATAGGAAAAAATACACCTAATGTAAGCTATGCACTTTAGTTAATAGTACTATTCTAATATTCTGTCACTAGTTGTAGCAGAGATATACCACACTAATGCAAAGTGTCCACAATAGGGAGATATTTAGGAATGTTGCATTGTTTACATGACTTTTCTTTAAACCTACAATTCTATAATCAAAATTAAAAAATAATGATCAAAAAATTATGCTAAGAGAAAGAAACCAGACACGAAATACTACATATTGTATGATTCCACTTATAGAAAATGTAAATGTAAATAAATCTATTAGTGGTTATGTAGGGCTGCAGAAAGACAGAGGCATTGAGAAGTGACTGCAAAGGGGTATGGGCTTTTTGTTTTTTTGAGTAATGAAAGTTTTCTAAAATTGTGGTGATGAATGCACAACTCTATGATTATACTAAAAGCTACTGAATGCACACTTTGGATGGATTGTATGGTATGTGGATATATAGCTCAATAAAAGTGCTTTTAGAAAAAAAGTTTCCATAAGAAGTCAGAACAGTTTTAGTTTTGCTCATAGCACCACGATTAGCTTTTTTCTTGAATAAAACTTTAAATGAAATAAATGTGCTTCCTGTAGTTATTAAGCCTAAACACAATGGGGAGTTCACTTGTGCACTGTCATCACCAAGCCCTCCATGTCTTTTCCATCCCCTTCCTGCTAGTTAAGAGCTCTACCTGAGGTAGAACATTCTAATCCCAGGTCCAAAATAATTTTCCCCTCACTGTGAATTGCTACAATGCCTATCCTCACTTGAGGAAAGGTGTCTGATTATATCAGTTACTGATCAAATTAATTCACAGGGAAGCTAGAAGGAGAATTTGGTTTACCCAAGGAATTGAGGCTGGGAGCGTTTGCTAATTCAAACACCTACATCCATGATTCTTATAGCAAGGCCAGCAGTCCACTACTTGGGAAACCCTCCTATGAAATGATCTGGAGGTTTCACTAATATTTGGAATTTATAAACTAAAATGGGCTTGTTAACAGAATCTGCCGAGGGCACTGATTCAGACTTTCCTAAAAAGTCTGACTGTCACATAACATTTGGCAATGCTGCAAAGTATTGAATGCATGCATACACAGATAACTGGGATTCTGGTAATTTTTCAGAAGGATAATTTTTATTACTACATATTCAGGTTTGTCCTAGTTGGCCTTGGTTTTCAATGACTGATGTTCATGACTTTAAATTGAAAATTAATATTTATTTTATGTCATTATCATCAATTTAGTTTGTTATGAATTGTTTGGTTAATCCCGCAGAGTGTAATGATGCGTATTTGCTTCAACAGCATTCCTACCCTATAAGCTGCTGACAATTTCATAATAAGTAAAAAACATGCATACATTACAGTTCAATTGTGAGTTACCAATACTTCCTTTTGTGCAGCAGATATACACAATCCCCAACTCTATTCCACAATAATGCCTGTGTGGTTCACTTTTGTACTATCACCAAGTTATTTTTTCTACCTAAAATTTACTTAAGGTCAGGTAAGGGACCTATAGAGTTTTTTTTTACCCTATCTAAAAATGCCATCTCAGACATACTGGAGGCCTAGCTCTAAATTATAGCATGGGTAGTAAAACATTATTTCAAACAGTATTACCTATTAAGTATCAGTGTATTGTCGAGGGAGGAGCACTCGAGTTTGTATTGAGTTAGAATCCTTTGCTCATTCCTGCTCTCTCCCTCTCAATCTCTCTCCCTTCATTGAAGCCTTCCCCTCAATTCCCAAATTAACCCAATTCTCTTCCATACTGAACACCACACCATTAACCCCGAATCTTCCATCTAGTGCTCAGGCACAAGCTCGCTCCCCCTCTCTCTCTCTCCTCCCCCCTTCCCTAACCATCCATCCATCCATCCATCCATCCATCCATCCATCCATCTCTTTCTCTCTATCATTTCATTGCCAAATGTTTGGAAAAGCAATCCAATCTTATCTCTGCCTTTGCTTCCTCATTTCTCATTCCCCCACTCAAACCTGATCTCCCTACATCTCTTCCTCATACTCTTTAGCTGGTTCTTGTTCCCATAATTTCTCCTTAAGTGTTTATGTTCTCTAGGATTCCAGTCTGGGCACTCTCTTTGTCTAACTCCATATGTCCTTCCTGAATGACCTCACCCATCACCATGGCTTCAACTATACTCTAGAAACTGACTCCAAAACCTCCGTGTCCAACACCAACCTCTCTCTTTTACTCCAGAATTGCATACATTCTGGACACATGTAGCTAAACATCCAGTTAGCTATAAGTCTTTTAAACACCATCATGATATGCAAATCTAAATGAGAAACACACATAATTAATGGACAATGAATGAGAGACAAATACGGCAGAAAAGGAAAAGCATAAACAGAAATCCTGGGTTCCAGTCCTGGCTCTGTTTTAGCAGCAGGGTAGCTCTTTTACCTCTCTGACCCTTTGTTTTATCATCTGTAAAATGTGGCTAATAATACTTTAAAGATTTTCTGTGAGGGAATCAATCAAATAACGTATATAAAGGTGTGATGTAAACTGTTAAATGATATTCAAATTTCAGATATACTATTATTTAAATGTAGTTGTCCAAATAAGAATGGTCCTTCAAAATTAGACAAAATGTAAAGCCACCAGGAATACAATCGTTAAGTTAGCATGACTTGGTAAACTAAATAAATAATGACTCTGGTTTTCAAACTTTAACATGCATATGGAGGAATTTAATAATAATGCCAATTCTTGGGCTGGAGTTTCAGACTCAATGGGTTGGGAAAGGATCCAGGAATCTCCATCTTAAAATCATCTCAGGTGAGACAGGTAGGTCAGGGTCACACTCTGAGAAGCAGTGCAGTATAAGGTAACTGAAATAGAACCTGTCCTAAAAATCTTTATTTTAGTGACTTGCAAAGGCCATTAGAACCTAGTTGCCTGTTGGAAAGTGTGTTGCCTTATTTCAAATTGTAATGGGTTTCAGTGCTTCCAATTTTGTGCTTTCTACACAAGGAAATCATCCTCCTACCAACACACACAAACAAATATACTATTTCTATTTATAATGGCTCAATTAATGAAATACTTTATTTTTTCCTGCTTAATATATAAATAAATGATAATGTAAAGACACCAAATTAATAATACAGACATTAATTTGGCACTTAAGAGTGAATATATATTGCTATAAAATATCAAATCCTTTTCTTTTTATCTTCTCTTTTGTTTGCTGGTAGATAACTCAAAGAAAGGACTACAAGCCTTCATTCTCCTAGGGAAAATACAAGGAAACAGCTACACCATAACCAGTAATCCAGGTCATTAGGCATCAATCTTTACAGAAGGTATAGAAGACTTGTTTCACTGCTTGGAATGATAACCAGCAACATACTTCCAAGCTGGGGACTCAGTTAATTTGCAAAGTTAGTTTTCAGTAAAGCCATGAACATTTCCAGGGATTAAGAACCAGAGTAGCATTTCAAAAATATTAATTTTTCTTTATTTTATAGATGCCATTTTTAGGAATATTTATATTTTTCATTTGGGTAACTGTATGTGTATCTTATATAGTGATGATGCAAGTACATGGACAATATATCTATATGCGTATATAACAATCCTAAACTTATATATATGTACATACTTATATGTAAATATTTGGGTAAGAGAATAAATCAGATGTCTTAATTTTGTGCAAATCAGGTAAAAGCCAAATCTTAATAACTTATTCTTTTTCACTAGGATGTTTTGTATCTTGAGATTTCAAAGGTTTGGGAAGTTCTATAGAGGAAGAGAATGATGTGTGCCATAATTTGCATTCTGAAGTTTTGGTTTGTTTGTTTTTGTGCTAAAACTAGTTCATGGGGAATAATTATTTTACAAAATAAATTACAATACCAGTACTACCCTTTACTGAGAGACGTATGGGAATTCATCATTTTCACATATTGTGACATTAGATTTCTGCAGTTTGGCTGAATCAAGGGAGACTTTTAATTTTGTTTATTTGGTGTTTTAAAATTTCAGTTTTTCCAAGAGCATTTGTAATTCTGAATGATGATGAGACTTTCCTGGATTTTATTTCCCTTCCTGGATCTATTTTTGATCTTGTTCCAGGGCACATTAATTTAGAAGCAACCATTGATCATGATAGCTTTGGGAAAAAAAAAAATGTTGGGGCATTTAATGCTCTAATTACATTTTTTGCAGGTTGATGGTAGAAGATAAACAAAGTTTAAAAACATGCAAGGCTTATGTCACCATGTATTTTGGTTTGGTAGATACATTCCTATTTTGTTTCTATGCTTTTTATTATGCTCTGCCAGCTGAAAGTGCCAGGTTTCTCTCCCTTCCTGTTCCAGGGCTGCTCCAAAGCCATGGGGAAATTAAGGAGAAAATAACAACCACAAAGAGACATTTTCCATGACACTAATGGTGGGATTTCAGACACTCTTTGAAGCTTAGAGGGAAGGGAGAACACATGGAGGAGAAACAAGTTATTGTAAGTTTCCCACTACTCTCAGATGTTTACTCAGGGAATAAAACATGATGAAAAACTAAAGGAAAAAAAAAGAAATATAAGCAGAAACAAAACAAGCAAATAAAAACAGCATGCTTAGTATGCTTTGCTCATCCTTCTTTACCCTGAAAAATCTGCTGTCTAAAACATAGTTTTAGAAGCCACTGGCATACTTGGCTTTAAAAATAGACATAGCAGAGACGGATTCATTAAAAGTAAATGATAAAGACTTGGGATGTTCTATTGAGGACTATTAAGTAGAACTATAGAGGTTCTATTAAAGGTCTTGTCAAATAAGCAATTGTGAAAATTATGTGCCCAAAAGAATCAAACTGGAATGCACCTCCCCCCCCAATTTTAGTCATTGGTATGGGCATATTGGAAAGCATTGTAATATTTTAGGACGAAAATTAAACAATGCCTACTTTAAAAAAAAAATTTCATTTCCCCAGTATCTTGAATTCTCAGTTTTCAGAGTTAATGCTACATATCAAAGAATTACTAATGTATCACTGTAAAAAATTTAAGTACTGTTGTTTTGTCAGCAGTTCAAGATTCATCACACAGTTGTGAATCCATATGTGCTATTAATTTGGTATTCTTTATGCATTTATTTCAAATTCCTTTTAATTGATTCATTGTGTATTTGATCTTTCTAATTGATCATAAATTCCTTGTCATCCCTCTTCAAAGCACAGAACTTTGGATATAGCAAGGTTTCTGTCCATGAAAAGAAAATTACTATTTATTTCATTGTTGTAAAAACTATTTTATGTGGGCATACAATTGCTGTGATGGTCCAACTAGAATATTTTCTTTTTGCTGGCCTCTTATAATAATCTATGAAAAATGTGTTATTCTTTAGATCCTATTTATATCACTTTAATGTAATTTTGACAAGCAGAACTTTGTGTTTCCTTAAAGGTCAGAAAGTACAATCTCATTTTAAGCCTGAAAGCCTTCGTAACAGCCTGGAAAGAGATAGGCCTTTGGTTGAATATCTGCTAAGGCAAAAATATTCACCCTAAAGATTACAAAAATTTATGGACAATTTTCATCATCAAAAGTCCTTTTCTTGATAAAAAATGAAAAAAAATATTTAAAAAAAGCCCTTTTGTTGAGAAGACATGTCTTTCTGAAACTGTCATATATTGTCCTCGGCATGTCTCTGAAAGCACATTAGAAAAGTCTCTCTCTCTCTCTTCCAAATGCACGGCATCACTTCAGCACTAAATACTCTTTCATTCCTGGATAAATATTTCTAGATCCTTCAAATGTCTTTATTTAACCTAGTATTCAGACTTTGGCTGTCATAAGTTTAACACAGTCCATTTGTCAGTCAAGATCTGATAAGACGGCACCAAGAACCAAATGCAATCTCAGTTGTATTATGACTAGGGTGAGGTGAGTGAGGCATTCGACTCAGGGGCAAAATTTAAGGGAATTTAAAAAACAAATCAGTAATCAAGATAAAATATTTTAAATCAATTGACAAATTCCAAAATTAATGCAAAAGTTCACAATGAACAAAATATCAAAATTTTAAATTGAAACAGCATCCAGCAGGGCTAGGATTTTGGTGAGTTTAGTGATTTTGGTGAGATGAGTGAGCTGCATTGCACGACTGCAAGGTTGGATTCTGTCTCTATTGAAAATTTTGATTTCTTGGAATTAAAGTCCCAATTTGACATTGGTGATTCAGCACTCAATGGAGCCTGCCTAAAAATGTTGATTGATGTGTACTCATGTGTAGGAACACCAGTGTGCAGTTCGTGCTGGAGATACTAGTGAAACTCCCATCTCTGGTTTCTGTTTGAGTTTGCTGTAACTGCCAAGGTCACGATTTCTCATCAAACTTCTCCAGAGCCGCCCATTCCTTGGTCCCTGCCTCTTATTCTGAGCCCTTTGTGTCAGATCATCCTTGATGACCCAAACACAAGGAACAAACTAACACTTCAACTGAGATACAGGAATTGAAACAGCTAATTAATAATCAAATGGATCTCCTAAATCAATTCAAATATCAATTCAAAAATCAAATCAATGAGCTGAGGGAAGATATGGCAAAAGAGATGAAGGATATAAAGAAGACACTGGGTAAACATAAGGAGGAACTCAAAAGTGTTACATTTTTCTACAAGACCAAGCAGACTAGAAAAGTGACCTATAAAGGAAGGATTTATGTTCTACAGAACCTAACTTGAAATTTCAAATTGGGGATAGAATCAGAGGTAGAAATGCTAATAGAGTAAAAGTAATAATTCTTTAAACTTTCTTTAAACAGTAAATTCCCATCTACTCAACGTTGTCTTAAAAAAGACACAAAAATAGTCACTGTGTGTTGGCCTCACAGCCCAACTGCATCAAACCATCAACATCCTCTTTATAAGCAAGGCCTCATGTAGTAAAACAGTGTACTTTAAACAAATGGCATTAGGAAATTTGAAGTTAAATAATTCATATTGCTGCTAGGATTTATTTGTACCTCACATGACAAATCATAGATGATGAAGCATAATTGCCTGCAGGAGTAGTACAGAGCATAAGATCATTGCCAATTCTCACCCTCTACTTTTATTTCCATAAACTTTTATTGAATAATTTTCTTATCCTTCATTACCTGGACACAAACAGGTATGTTTCTCTGGTGCAGCACACACACCCCTCCCCACACACATATACAAATATACATATTCCTAATATTCCTGACATGTGTGTGTGTGTGTGTTTATGAATATGCTTAGTAGTCTCCAGCTAACAAATAGTAGGCACTCCAAGTGTTTGGAGTGGGGGGGGGGAGTTTAGAAGATGCCCCTCTCTAAAACAGACACCAATAAGAGAATGTGAAGGTGAACAGCATTAATCATTTTGAGATGTGACCCACTTTGAGAGATGCTGTGTAAATGATTTGCTGTGTAGAGAGTGGTACTTCTTCAAGCTCATCACTGAAACATCAATCTACTGTGAAGGGATGAAAGATGACCTGCAACTGCTTGCACTGTAACATATTTATTTAAAACACAAAAGATGGAGAGAAAGAGACACTGCAAATAAGAATTTGCTTTTTGACAGGAACAGTCAATGATAAGCACAAAGCAATAATTTCCATTTATTGAGTATGTGAGAGATGCAATACTAGTTTCTTTAGACATATTAATTTGAATTATTTCAACCCCTTTAGGAAGTCAATATTATTATTCCCATTTTTAAAATCAGAAACTGAGGCTTAGAGATGTCACATGCTTGCCCAAAGTTACACAGATAGCACATTCTTGTGACAGTATTTGAGGTCAGGTCTGCTGCTCCCTCCAAGATGGACAGCATGCTCCAGAAAGTTCTCCAACTCAGATCCACATGTGAGGAGTTTTTTTTTTTTTTCTTTCTAATTTCTTTCCCAACTGCCCCAGTTTGGGGGAATGTGTGTCCAGGATGCAGAAATCAGTATTCCTACTATTCAAGAGGAATTGTCGGTTGTCTGTTATCTACTGTAAGTTGTCTATTGTTTATAGCAATATTGTCTATTCTCTATATTGATCTACCAGTACTCTGGTTTTTAGATTTCATTTCCCATGAGTTCATTTAGTTTGAATCCTTTGACTAGCCACTGGTCACTCTTGAATGACCTGCTAAATTTAAGTTCTTGAAATGACAAACCTGAGGGATAAACTCTGGATCTAGGGTTTTCTTACAAAATACCCCCCCCCCCCATCCCAGAAGCAAGAATGAAGAAAACCAAATTGTGATGAAGTTTCTCTCTACCTTTGAATATGCTGGCCCCTTGCCTTAAATACCTTCCCTGCCTTGTGCCCTGAAAATTCCCCCTTTCTCCTTAAAAATCTAACTCAAATGCTATCAGTTTTTTGGGTAATCATTGTGGAATCAACAAGTAAATCAACCCCTCATTCCTCTAAACGTCCATATAATTTTGCACATACCTCTGCTATATTCACTTAACATTCTACAGTAACTACCTCTGTATAATTCAGTTTTCCCATCTACTTCATGAACTACCTAATGTTGTAAAGTCAGAACCCTCTTTGTTATCCCTAACACCACAGCACTTGGCATTGGAAAAAAATCAATAACTATTTGTAGCAATGATGTTTATATACCATGCAATCATATCTTTGGAAACTATAGCCTTTAGGAAGAGGTAAGAAGACCAGTAATTACCAGGCACTTATTTTCTCTTTGAAGAGCTTAACTGAAAACATGGTTGTTTAACTGAATTCATTCAAAGTTCACTGGGCTTGAGGCATTGGATTTAATTTTCATATTGCACCTTTTCTCTTGCTTACAATTTGGCCTCTCAATGTTTACTACAACCATCAGCTTATAGAATCATAGGTATCTCCCATAATAGAGAAAAAGTAGATTCTTGAGAAGTCAAGGGTCTTAAGGAAAATCCCACAGCTAAGTGGAAGAATTGAACTGGCTCTCGGGGCCCCTTTTTACTCTTTCTAGTAGCCCATGGTGTTATTAAAATTAATAACATTTTAAAGCTTGTTTATAGCTCTTTATTCTTTCCAAAAGCTTTTCTGATTTTTACAGAGGGCACTATACCAATGAAAAATGTCACCAGGTTTGGGGAAGACATCCCAAAAAAGGCTGTTCATAAATTTAATCTTGGAAATATTGGCCCCATACTGAATAGTGTGGTTTCCTTTTTCTCAATGATAAATAAAGCAATAAATCTCAAATACACGCTCATCCAGACATGCTGGGCTCTCAACAATAAAATGATGAAATTTGCACTGACCATAGTCTGTGTTTTCCGGCTCCCAACAATTTGATGGCCAAAAATAGGGTGTCTGTGAAACCAAAAGAAGCGGAACTCAGGTTAGACAAATAGAGAATTACCAGAGTTTCTGGTTTAGGAGCTGCTTTTATCTTCAGCAATTATGTAGAGTAGTTTGCTAATAACATATGCTTTGTAATCCAGGATAAGTACTTTGAAAAGCAGTTGCTCAGTTTCCAAATATTTGTAAGACCAGCAGTTATTTAAAATATCATACATTTGCTACAATTTTACATAACTGACATAAAGATAAAACATCTGGTATCATTATCAAACAAAAAGTGATGCTGCACAGAGAAGAGGAGTAGAATATTATATTTCATAAGACCCTGACAAAATATGTTTAAATATAACAGTTTCCCATGGATCGTATATCTCAACATTGCCTTAGGTAGATCCATATCAAAGGTCAAAACCCTTCCTTGAGAATGGGAATTTGCCTAGTTCCATTAGTTACATAATGCAGCTCCCAACATTTTCCAACTAGATTAAAACAACTTTTCCCTCTGACTTTTAAAAACATTCCTTCATGAAAATACTCATTGCTCTAAAATTTTAAACTGCATGAAACAGAAGCTTTTTTTAAACTAATAATGTCTTAGTTGATTTATTTGATTAACAATGGGCAGATCCTGATTGTGTAAAATTCCACAAGCTCATTGACTAAACTACAAAGAAAAGGTCCGATCAGGAAAAACCCTATTGTTATCAATATTTCAGTTTTTCTCAAGGACTTGACTAGCTCTGCTGGTTGGGCATGCTTGGCTCTTGATCATGAAGAAACCCTGTGACCACCTGTTTCTACTCCATCCAACTCCATTTCCAGGGAAGATGGCAATGCCAGGACTTCATGGAACAATGACTACAGACATCAGTGGTGTGGGCCTAATTATGTGTACCGGTCAATTAACTATCAATGTGCAATGAATGGATGATTATTTATTTGATTATTCTACCCCCGATAAGAGTGATTCTCAAGGAGGGCAAGGAGGTGAGTGGGGAGAACTGTCTGAATCTCTGGGGAAAGAGGCTTTCCAAACTCAGGACCTCCAGGAGATGATGATTTAACCTCACGTCTTTCTTGAGAATTACTCCAGTATAATGAAGAAAGCTACCAGAGGTCATTTTTTTTTTTTTTTTTTGCATATGTGAACAAAATGACAGCAGGATTTTTTTTTTTTTTTTTTTTTTTTTTTTAAGATTGAACCTCTGCATAAAAGGAGATATAGGAGATATCAAGGTTTTGTGTGGGTCACCCTCCTCACCCCAGCCCCACCTGACTACATGAGAGATGGAGCTTTGAAAATTTGATTTTTTAGAGATAAAATTGGGTCAGGAGTCTATGGGAACAGTAGAGGGACAAAAATAGTTAAAACCCTTGCATTCACATGGGTTAACAGTTTTTAAGATGTCCTTCATGAAGTATATTATTCCCTTTGGGTTACTTCTTATTTTGGTACATATGTGTGTATTTATCTTATTAAATATCTATCCTAGTCAGCCTGGTTAGACATACACTTTTTTTTTCTCCCAAAGCAGGAAGAAATCTTCTCAGTTGAATTCTTATGATTTTTCTTTATGCTTTTATCATTCACTTTAGTGAGATTTCCTGACTATAAAAATAAAGAATGAAGCTACTTTATCCTGTGGTATTATGTGGAAATGCCATAAAAACCAACATTCTCCACTAATATTGGAAGAATTTTCTTAAGAAAAATTTGTGACTTACTGTAAAAGATAATTTAGATGAATAGTAAACTTTGCCAGAATTCAAAAAATCTATGTTTTTACTCCAATTTGACTTTTAAATTATGAATTTGTTTGTTTTTTAGTGTTAGCTTTTTTAGCTATAATGAAACAGATTCAAAACTGCCCAGCAACTGCTCCATAACCTTTGACAGATCTATTAATGTGATGAAAGGCATGTCAGTGCTGTGAAGAATCACGTCAGGTCTCAATTCCAATTAGCTAATAGGGGATGATTAAGCAATTTTTAGTTTACAGCAAATGCGACAGTTTCACGATAAAAAAAATGTACTAAAAAATTGAGGCAAATTTACATAACGTAGCATGCCAGTGAAATTAAATTAAAAGTTCTGTTTGTCTCAAACTCATCCTCTGAAGCTTCTTCAGATTCCTAACCATGGTCAGGATCTTAATCATTCACTGCTGGAATGATAAACATGGTATCCCAAGTTTCCCATTTTACTTCAGGGATTTTAAAAACCATTCTTACAAGGAGTTGTATTTCAGTTCATTGTAATAAAAAGTTTTCTGCTTTTGGAGCCAACTCAAAAGCCAAAGTGAATACCTTGGACAATAATGTGTTTTCAATCATGAGAGCTGTTCAAATTCAGGCCGCTGAATGCCTTGGTAGACCTCACGTAAGGAATTCATTTATCCCTGACTCTTCTGGGTTTTGGTTTTTTGTTAAATCTTGCTTCACAGAACTTCATGATTATTAGATTTATAAATATGGCATATTTAGAACCTGATTTATAAGTAGATGGGTCTTTAAAATATTTACCATAAATGATCGTAATATCAAAAAATACATATTTGAACTTGATGGCCCTCTGCCTAAACCCAGTAGTTCTTTAAAAAGAGTCTCCCTTTGGTCTAGAATATATGGTGGTCCATTGTCCATTCCTAGATTTGCTTATCTTTAACTACGAAGCATAGCTAAGACATTTAACACTCATCTGCCTATTAATTTCAGTCTGGGAATAGTAAGAATGGAATTAAAAGGCTGCAAATCATTGATAATTCAAGTAATCATCACTAACTCTGGGACAAGTCTGAATTAGCTCATTTTAAAAGAAGTTTTTGAACTACATGATTTTCAAGGGATAAACAGGCTACATTCAATGATTCTATTGTAGTGTTATGTTCTTTTATATATCGATGATTTTATTTGTAAATATTGATTTTTAAGATGGTAAAAGTTTGTATATGCGTGCAAAAAAAAGTAAGTCATTTCATTTAGAATTTGAGATAATTCAGTTTGGCTTAAAGTTCACTGATAGTCTCCATATGAAAAATTATGATAAGAAAATAAGATTATATAATCCTGTAATAAAAAAGTAACTCTTTTAAAAATCAAGAAGTGTTAGTCATATATAAACAATTAATTTATTAATCACCAATAATTCTTATTTATTAAAAGGTTGACCTTAGGACTACAAGTTACTCTAATTTAATAATAAATTGTTTTAAGATATCATTATTTTAAGCTTAACTGTATAAAGAAGAAAGCTCCATTATTTTAAAGACTTTTTAAAATTAAGTAATATAATTAATTATAATTGTTTGAGTACTTAGGTCAGTATTACAATTTTAGGAGTTTACTTTGTTAGTTATTTAGTGCAAAAACTTCCTGTGATTATTTGCCTTGGTATATAATGGTCCTAAGGAAGTGGAAATGAAATTGTTTTCAGACAATGATCTTTGAGAACAATTTTTTAAAAGTGTATCTCCTCTTTGTTCTCAGTTTTCCCAGGCAACTTCTTAGGTCCCCAAATTACTATCCAGTCATTTAATTAATTTATTTAGATACTCAGAGCAGGTGAGAAGATTGCTCCAATGTCTTAAAGTTGGGCAATGGGGAGAATCCTCCAGAAAAATACCTGTAGGAAATAAGTTAGAATTTGAACTCTGGTGTTAATGTGCCTAAACTGTATGAGCTATAATCTACTAATCAATTATCAATGCATCATAAATTCTAATGAAATGCAGAATATACTTCCAGTAAATGTAAATCATGTGATCAAAAGTATCAATTGCATGCACAACAACAAAAATTAGAGTCCATGATAATTTGCTGAGAAAATGGCAGTGTCAGTCTCATTTAAAAATAATGTAGAATGATTTTTTTTTCAGTTTGTAAGTTTTCTAATTTGCCCTCCAGTCTCAGATGAACATGCACATGCAAAACATTATGCATGTTTGATTGTCATAGGCCTGTAGAAGGGCCTCAGGTACCAACATGTAGAGGGTTTATATGATTAGCTATATTTGACTCTGGAGCTTCAAACATTCCTCTGAGTGTCTGCCTGGAATGAAGTTCATTCTGGATCTCAGACAGGGTCACGAGCGTAATAAATTAAATTGCCTCTCGACTTTTTCCCTAATAGCTAAACACAATTTACAGATGAAGACTCTCCCATCTTTCTGAATTTCATTGTCATTTTTTTTAATTTCCCTTAAGCTTGTTATCTAAAATATAACTTTAATCATCATACAATTGAGATTTCCACAAATCATCTTAACTAAGCCCATTCTTCTTTCTCTGAGTTTATTGCTTTTCTGTCTTAAATTTAACATTAGTTTCTAACTAGCCTAATTCAGAGTAAATTAAGTTATAATTCTCGAATTTCTGTTAAAAAAACAACCAACAAATGAAACATCAGCTTTTATTTTGCTATTAAAGAAAAATTTTATTAAACTTACTTGAAACCGGTAAAAGGTGCCATCATCCTTTAGCGTGAGGACGTGATCTGAGATTGGAAAGAAATAGCCATGGGCAGCCATTAACGTTCCCAAATGTAGTGCCTCAACTGTTTCAGGAAAACAAAAAAGAACAAATAAATAAAAGCTTTCATTTTTTCATTGCTGATTTAAAGGAGTATACTTTTCTGTCTGGCTGCCTTGAAGTACGTGATTCCAACTGAATTCTTGGCATCCTGAAACCCTTGCTTTGTATTATCCCCACCCCCACTTTTTTTTTTTTCAGCTTTTATACACAAGATCCTAATATGACTGTGGTTCCTGGATAGTGATTGTGCAATAACCTCATTCTGTGATGACCAGCTCATGAGAACATAAGTTATGGACCCTGAAACTGGAGGGCTATTTTAAAATCATAGAATCCAATTTCCTCATTTTATAGAGGTACATGTTTGTTATAGGTTAATGTTCATCCACAAACAAAATTCTATCTGGCATTTATATGATCCCTTAAACTTTTTAAAGTGTTTTTACTTGTATCACCCCCCTGGCCAATGTCATGGATATCTAATATTAAATCAGTGACTTTTCTAATGACACAGATCATTATTTTGTACGCAATATTTAGGTATCAAGGACCATTTATGCTGCACTGAGCCTACAGTTCTGAGATCATCCAGACTACTCTAGTTTTTACTATTCTATAGACAGAACCCTAGAGACAAACCATGAAGAGGTTTATTTAGTAATTAAAAATTTATTTTCCCTATAGGCTGGAAAAAAAATGGAACATAATGCTGTAATACTCATACAATTTCTTCCAACAAATGGTCGAGTTATCACTGCATTTGTGGAGGGGCAACATAAAATTTGATAACTCGGAGACAAGAAAAATATGGAACTATGAAAAATAGTTCTCCAGCCCAACATCAACACATATGTGTATAGCAAACACACACAAAAAGTTAGATTTTATTACCTGCTTTTGCATCTCTATAAATGATTTATTTTTTGATCTCTTTCTCTTTAACTCTAGGATCCTTAAGCAGTTCCAAGACTATGTGGATATATCCACATCTCCAGCCGTCAGTCATGGGGAGCTTTTATACTTCAGAAGGTATTGAGTCACTGAACTCCTTGCTATGGCATGGCCAAATATAATAATCTCCTCTTTCTCCCCGCCCACGTGTCTACATTGATTAGTAAATTAATTGTTAAAGTTTTATCAGTCATGGGGTACTATGACGTCAATTGTGACTGGTATTAGCATCTTGCAAATATTTTAATTGGGGACTTTTTCTACCTCTGCCTTTCACTGCATTGTTCTTGCCAACAATAAAGAACAACTGCCAGTCATCCTCTCTGTCATGTCCCTTGGAAGACTATTCTTGAGTGTCCCAGCCATCTTTCTTCCACACTCCCAATCCAGCACCTCCTTGCAGAGAACATTGTCTTCATACAAAGGAGCAACTTTTTCATCAATTACAGTTTTTTCATCATTTCCACATCCTTTCAGTTCAAGATCAAGGCCTTCTCAAAGCATGTGCTGCTGACAGCTACATACCCACATATGTATATCACATATATCAGGAGCTAGTGTAGTGCTGTGGAAAGAACAAAAACTTCGGAGACACTGCAAGCTTTTGTTACTTAAATTCTCTGTGTTCTCTCTTCTCTTAAGGAAAAGTAATAAATCTAACTTGCAAGGTTGGTGTGAGAATTAAACAAGAATATATGTAAAGGATTGGTACAGTGAATAATTCATTTTTGGTGGTTTGGAGCTCTATGCATCTCAGAAAAAAACATGTTTTTAAACCGAATCCAATCCTGCAGGTGTGATCCCATTTTAAGTAGGATATTTTGACGAGATTACTTCAGTTAAGTTGTGGCCCACCTCAGTTAGGATGGATCTTAATCCAATTACTGGAGTCCTTTATAACAGAATGAAATTCAGAAAGAGAGAAAGAGGAGGAGCAGCCAGAAGCTGAACATCAACTGAACCCAGAAGAGAAGGAAGAGCCCAGAAGACACCACCATGTGCCCTGCCATGTGACAAGCTAAGGACCAAGGATCGCCAGCAGCCAGTCCCAGAATGCCAAGTCTTCAGACAGAAAGCTCTGCCTTGATGACGCTTTGATTTGGAAGTTCTCTTAGCCTCAAAACCATGAGCAAATATATTCCCATTTTGGAAACTGAACCATTGCCTGCTATTTGCTTGAGCTGACAAGGAAACTAAAACTTGCATAGAAGACACTCGATACATGGTAGCAATTGTGTCTTCATTATTTATACATTCAATGGTTTTTATTTTTTTCCAAAGTACTTTCAGGGAAACCACTTTCGTAAATTTGCCTACAACAAGGCTAAATGATGCACGCTGACAGTCTTAAACATAGCTGTCTAGATCTGTCCACCTCCCTTTTTTTGATTGGCTATAAAATTAAAATGGTAAGAGTATTTATCGGAACACATTGCCCATAACAATCAGTAGGTGCTAAAAGCCTTGGTCAAGTTCTGAATTCCTGAACATTCCTTTCAGCTAGCACTGGATAGAGCAACATTACATCCATTGCAGGACTGCCCACTTATCTTGTTTGGCCATATTTAACTCTTTTTATTCTCAGCAGTCTGTGGTCTAAGAAAACATTATTAGCACTACTTTCCAGAAAGACACACTGAGTTAAAACACTTGATAAAGTTTGCAGAGTATACATATAAGAAGGAGCAAAAGATGGCCAGAAAAATAAATGGTAAAGAGCTTCTGAACTCTATGCATAGAAAAGAATGTGATTAGAATAAAACAAAGAAAGAAACAAAAAGCAGTTGGAAGTTAAAGTGTTGATGAGGAATAGAAAAAATGTATTGAAAGAAAAGAAAATCAGAAACAAATGAACATAAGAACACCATTGCCTCACTGATTGCCATTAGATATTTACTCTATTATAGAACATACATTTCTAGAGGACAAGGTTAGGTCTATGTAGCAATACCATAACTGGGCCTTAATAAATGCTTGCCAATGAGAATGATAAAGACTGAATTAGTTAGTCATCTACAACCTCCTTTTTTTGAGGTACAATATTACATTCATTTGATTTGATTATATAAATTCTCATTTTACCACTACTCCAATAGTTTTATGATTAAAGAAACTGTTTTTTGGTAATTTTGCAACATGCCTGGAATTCAGTTTGTGGGGATATTGATAGCATAAAAATTGAGTTTCTACATGACACACATATTTCAGATATAGAGGTCACATCAAACCTTTTGCCTTAATACTTTAGAGTACTGAACTTCTAACTAATGCATGTAAAATGACACTGAGAACTTTAGTCAATTAGTAACCTCAAGATATTGTGATCATAGGAGATGGAAATTTCAGCACAGGACCTCCAGAGAACATGGCTTCAGAATAAAATTCTTAGAGAAAAGAAAGTAATGTAGGGTGACTTCCTCTTCATTACAAGACTGTTAGTTTGGCACTTACAAAAGTGCCAGGAAAAGTAGCTAGTGAATCAATATTTGATGAATGAATGAATAAGTAATTTATGAATAAATGACGTAAGAATATGAAAAACATAGTACTGCATGAAAATATAACAAGCAATTTTCTTTTGTTTTGTGATGGTGAGCAGCTTGTTCAGCTCTTCCAAGATAATGTAGGTGTTCATATTCTTCTTTATAAATATTTTATAAGCTTTTGGAGTGGAGCTATTCCCATTTTTGCTATGGGAAGAGATAATAGTGAAATTAAGGGCATAAATGCCACCAAGATATTTTAGCATGGGCTTGTAGTAGTGTTCTCAAGGTTGAGTTGTTTATTGTTTTTGATAAACATGGAGCCACGCTTCTCCACGATTGCACTGCTTCTAAATCTGAGCACAACCTTAGTCTAATAAGAATGTAGAGGACCACTGACAGTCCTGGAAGAAAGTGTTGGAAGAGTTTAAGGAGTAATCCATCAAGACTCTCTTCCCAATAATGGTCCACCAGATGGCTCAATAACATTACCCTTCTCGGCAAAATAGTTGCTAATTAATCTTCTTGTATGTGTGTTATTCGCACAGCTAAAAAAAAGTTCAAAAACAAACCTACCATAAAATTCCAGTTTATTTTTTTGGTTGGAATTCAAGTCCTGAAAATCTGAGAAATACAAATCTATCTCCAAATATCTGTTACCATGTGAATCTAGTGCAGCTTTGCTGAGCCTCATGCATTCATAGCATTACTTTACCCCAAACCCTGAAGTAATAGACTTATCAGCGTCCTTTAAAAGCAAAAGGAATTATACCTGGCATAATTTGATTTTGACAACACTACTTTAAAAAGTTGATGAAATCATGTTACAAAAGAGGCTTGACCTACTTAAAATTGTACCCAAGAGTCACCCCCAGAGAAACTCTTCTATTGCTCAGATGTGGCCTCTCTCTCTAAGCCAACTCTGCAGGTGAACTCACTGCCCTCCCCTCTGCGTGGGACATAACTCCCAGGGGTGTAAATCTCCCTGGAAACATGAGACATGACTCCTGGGATGAGCCTGGACCTGGCATTGTGGGATTGATAAAGCCTTTTTGGACCAAAAGGGGGAGGAAAAATGAAACAAAATAAAGTTTCAGCAGCTGAGAGGTTTCAAATAGAGTTGAGAGGTCATGCTGGAGGTTATTCTTAAATCCTATATAGATATCCCTTTGTAGTTGTTAGTGTATTGGAATAGCTAGAAGGAAATACCTGAAACTGTTGAACTGCAACCCAGTATCCTTGATTCTTGAAGATGACTGTTTAACTATATAGCTTAAATGGTGTGACCATGTGATTGTGAAAACCTTGTGGCTCACACTCCCTTTATCCAGTGTATGGACAAATGAGTAGAAAAAGGGGGACAAAAATTAAATGAATAATAGAGAGGTTGGGGGGATAGGATGTTTTGGGTGTTCTTTTTAACTTATATTTTTATTCTTGTTTTTTTAGAGTAATGAAAATGTTCAAAAATTGATTGTGGTGATGAATGCTCAACTATATGATGGTACTGTGAACAACTGACTGTACAATTTGGATGATTGTATGGCATGTGAATATAGCTCAATAAAATTGAATAAAAAAGGAAAAAAAAGGGGCTTGAGTTCATCAGAGTAAAGTGCTTTGTATTTACAGCATATTTTCAAAACTCAGTAATATTTCCCTTATCCAAAGGCTCAATTACTATTAGCCTCAGCCTCCCCTAAATACAACCTATAATTTTGAAGTGATAGAAAAATGCTCTGTGCCAAGAAAATAATGAAAAAAATCACTAAAACCAATATATTTTTTTCCTATCATACTTTTATTTTCTGTGCTTGCATCAACAAATGTGATTATTTTGATGACCATCACACAGTATACTCAATGTGGCAAGTATGCATGATATATGGGGATCAGTCTTTCAGAAGAAAGTCTACTCAAATTAGGAAAATGACATCTGGTGATATCATTTCTGCATCATGGAAAGAGATAAGCTAAAAAGAAAACAGAGGTAAGTTATTAAACCACGATGATTCTGCATCACAAAGTAAAGATTTTGTTGGACTTTTTATTCTCTATTTAAGAAGACAGGGAGGTGGTCATTTTAGAAATAATTAAAAATGCTATATATTTTTTAGGATTTGTATTTGAAAGGGTAAGATTAGTCATGTGGAAAAACCACATATGCAGAACATTTTAATCTCCAACAAGGCCAAAAACATGAATTATTATTGTATTTAGGCATGTCTGAGGTAAGTCTATTTCAGAGGTAATTCTATTTTCTCAATAGTGGGCATGTATATTTACACCTTATCAAGGAAACAGTGCAATGAAAGAAGTAAGCATCTGGCTTTCATCCTTTTTTTAAAAAAATTTTATTTTAGTAACATACACACAACTTAAAATTTCCCCCTTTAACCACATTCAGATATATAATTCAGTGGTGTTAATTACATTCACAATGTTGTACTACCATCACCATCATCCATACCAAAACTTTTCTGTCACCCTCAACAGAAATTCTGTACCAATTAAGCTTTAACTCCCCATTTCTATCCCTCCACAGTCCCTGGTAAGCTGTATACTAGTCTCTGACTCTATGAATTTGCTTATTCTAATTAACTTCATATCCATGTGATCAATCAATATTTGTTCTTTTGCGTCTCACTTATTCCACTCTACATGTCTTCAAGGTTCACCCATGTTGTCACATGTAACAGAGCTCTTCTTTTTTATGGCTGCATAATGTTAAATTTATGTATATATGGTATTTTGCTTATCTATTCTTTTGTTGATGATTTGCTTCCATCTTTGGCCATTGTGAATAATGCCAATATCTGTTTGAGTTCCTGCTTTCAATTTTCTTGAGTATATACATATAATGGGATTACCAGGTCATATGGTAATTTTGCACTTAAATTTCTGAGGAACCAACAAATTGTTTTCCACAGGGGTGGCACAATTTTACACTTCCATCAATGATGAATGAGTTTTCCTGTTTTTCCACATCCTCTCCAACACTTGTTATTTCCATGAGCATGGAATGTCCTACCATTTATTTAGGTCTTCTTTGACATCTTTTATCAAAGTTCTGTAGTTTTCCATTAATAAGTCCTTCATATCCTTGGTTAAATTTATTCCTAGGTAATTGATTATTTTAGTTGCTATTGCAAATAGATTTTTTTCTTAAACTAGTTTGTTATACTTTTACTTATACTAGTTTGTTCATTACTAGTATATAGAAACATTACTGATGTTTGTATTTTCATCTTGTACCCTATCACTTTGCTAAATTTGTTTAGTATCCCTAATAGTTTTGTTGTAGATTTTTTTTGATAGGGCCGTGTCCTCTACAAATGGTGAAAGTTTTACTTCTTCCTTTCCAGACTGGGTACCCTTTATTTCTTTTTCTTGCCTAATTGCTCTGGCAAGAACTTCCAGTAGAATATTGAATAAGAGTGGTGACAGTGGGCATCCTTGTCTTTTTACACATCTTAGAGGGAAAGCTTTCAGTCCTTCACCACTGAGAATGTTAGCAGTAGATTCTTCATATATGCCCTTCACTGTGTTGAATAGGTTTCCTTCTATTCCTGGTTTTCTAAGTGTTTTTATAAAGAAGTGGTGCTGGATTTTCTCAAATGCCTTTTCTGCATCAATTTAGATGATCATGTGTTGCCCCCTCCCCTTGATTCTGTTAATGTGTTGAACCACCCTTGCATACCTGGGATAAATCCCAGTTGATCTTAGTATGTTATTTTAATGTGCCGTTGGATTTGGTTTGCTACTATTTTGTTGAGAATTTTTACATCTATATTAACAATACATATTGCTCTGTAATTTTATTTTCTTGTGGTATCTTCATCTGACTTTGGTATTGGGGTGATGCTGGCCTCATAGAAAGAGCTTGGAAATTCCCCAACTCTTCTATTTTTTGTAAGAGTTAAGTAGTACTGATGTTAATTCTTCTTGGGTAAAGTTTGCCTGTGAAACCATGTGATCCCAGGCTTTTTTTTTGTTGGGATATTTCTGATGACTGATTTGATCTCTACTTATTTCTGGAACCTTGTCAATTTAATCTAGGTTGTCTAATTTGTGGACACACTGTGGTTCATAGAATCTTTCTATGATCTTTTTATTTCTGTGGGATCAGTAACATCCCCAATTTTATTTTTGATTTTAATTATTTGCATCCTCTCTCTTTTTAAATTTGTCACTTTAACTATAAGTTTGTCAATTTTATTGATTTTTGCAGAGTACTAACTTTTGGTTTTGGTTTTGTTGATTCTATTTTGTTTTATTCTCTCATTTATCTCCACTTTTGTCTTTCCTTCTGTTCTCTTTGGGTTTAGTTTGCTGTTCTTTATCTAGTTTCTCTAGATGTGTAGTGCAAACTTTGATTTGTTGGACTATCAGGGTTTATTCTGTTTGGATTACATTGCTTCTTGGACATGTATATTTATGTCTTGCGTAAGAGTTATGACATTTTTGGCCATTATTTCTTAAATATTCTTTTTGCCCCTTTTCTCTTTTCCTTCTGGGTCTCCCACGATGCGTATGTTTGTATACTTCATGCCATCACACGGGACCCTTAGACACTGCTTTATTCTATTCTTTTCGTGATCTGTTCTTTTGACTGTGATTTCAATTGTCCTGTCTCCTACTTTGATCTTTCTTTTGCCTGTTCAAATCTGCTGTTGCATACTTCTAGTGTATTTTTAAACTCCATAATTAGGCTTTTCATCCCCATAATTTCTGTTATGTTTCTTCTTAAACTTTCTAATTCTTCTTTTTGTTCACACATTGTCTTCTTAATACCCTTTAGCTCTAAATCTATATGTAGTTCATTTTTATCCATATTTTCTTTCAACTCCTTGAATTGATTTAGCAGATTTGTTTGAACTTCTTTGATTAGCTCTTCCAAAGTCTGTGTCTCTTCTGAAGTTTTAATTTGTTCCATTGTCTGAGACATATTTTCTTGATTCTTAGTGTGGCTTGTAATTTTTTACTGATATCTGGGAATCTGATTATTCTGATGTTCTAAAATAAAATGAAGACGTCCTGAAAGTCATTTTCTCCCTCTTTCCTAGGGTTTTATTGTAAATTGGCTATGTCTTCAGGCTCTTCTTCAATGTTTAGTCCAGCTTATATTGAATCCTTAGAGCAGCCCATTTTTAACTGTTCAGATTTTCTCAAGTCTTCTGCATCTGTTTCTTGCCCTGGACATGCAGTGCAACTCTTAAGATTGTCCTTTTATGTGCAATTTTTCTTTTCTCTTTTTTCTTTTTTTTTTTACCCCCAGAAGAAGGCTTCCTTTCCTCTGCTCCTTCTCCAGGAATCCTGAGTTGTTTTGTTTTGTTTTTGTGTAGGTTTTCCTTTCCAGCTCCAATGATTTACAAAACTGCTCTCCCTCAATCAGTGCTCCCTGTTCATTAAAATTTTCAGGACTGGGGCCTGTCAGTTTTCCCATGAGGTTTTTCTGTTTCTGGTAATTTCCACATTAGGGTATCCTGCCCAGGGAGCCAGATGGGGTCAGTGTTCAGAAATACCCTTTTATTCATTTAGGTACTCCAGACATTAGAAACTGGGTTGGCTGTGTGTTCTAGTTTGCTAATTGCTGCCAGAATGCAAAACACTAGAGATGGACTGGCTTTTATAAAAGGAGTTTATTTGGTTACAAAGTTACAATCCTAAGGCCATAAAGTGTCCAAGGTAACACATTAGCAATCGGGTACCTTCGCTGGAAGATGGCCAATGGTGTCCAGAAAACCTCTGTTAGCTGGGAAGGCATGTGGCTGGTGTCTGCTCCAAAGTTCTGGTTTCAAAATGGCTTTCTTTCAGGACATTTCTCTCTAGGCTGCAGTTCCTTAAAAATGTCACTCTTAGTTGCACTTGGGATATTTGTCCTCTCTCAGCTTCTGCGGAGCAAGAGTCTTCTTTCAACGGCTGTCTTCAAACTGTTGCTCATCTGCAGCTTCTGTGCTTTCTTCAAAGTGTCCCTCTTGGCTGTAGCTCCTTTTCAAAATGTCACTCACAGCTTCACTGAGTTCCCTCTGCCCGTCAGCTCATTTATATGGCTCCAGTGATCAAAGCCCACCCTGAATGGGTGAGGCCATGCCTCCGTGGAAATAGCTCATCAGAGTTATCACCCACAGTTGGGTGGGGCACATTTCCATGCAAACAACCTAATCCAAATGTTCCAATTTAATCCCCAGTAATATGTCTGCCCTACAAGATTGCATCAAAGAATATGGCTTTTTCTGGGGGGCATAATACATTCAAACTAGCACAGTGTGCATATCTTTTGCCAATAGTTTTGCCATGGGTCTCTCTTTTTTATTTCTGAGGGTCTTTTTGTGTGTATGTGCTTCCCAGCTGCCTGGGTTCTGCCCTGGGTCTATATGGCCTTGGGTTTCCTGTTTGAGTGTGTGTGGGGTTCTAATTCCCTGCTGTGAGTGGTTCTGAGGTCTGTGACCAGGGCAGGATTTACCTGGACTAGAGAGCTGCTTCTGTTTGACTAAGTCATGGAGGACCAAGGGAGGGGGAGGGTCTGGACTGGCAGGTCTGAGTTGCAGATCTCCACCTTCTTGTTTGGGTGTTTTTTTTTTCCCCTTTGATTCAGTGTTCATGGAATCCTTCTACAGTTTCTGTTGTCCTCCAGCATTTCAAGCAAGTGGGATTGGTCCTTTTATTTGTTGTTTTTGACGGGACACTTTTCTTGGGGCTGTCTTATATCACCATCTTGATTATATCAATGCCATTTTTTTTTTTTTTTTTTTTTTGCTTATTAAACATCATTTCTACATAGGAAAATCAAGTGTCATTTGCTTTTTAGTAAACATAAATCAAGATATAGAAGTGAATATTATGGTGAAACAGAATAGATAAGATACAGATTCTATCTGGCAAAATGAAAACAGAGACATAATTTAAATCAATTTTGAGGTATACACTAGATAATTAATATAAGTAAATAATATTTACAAATTAAGGAGGAGAGTATAGAGGTAGGCAGCTAGATTCTCCATGGCACTGCCCATTTCAAATCCCAGCTCCCTCATTTGCTAGTTGTGTGACTGGGAAAATTATTTAAATTCTCTAGACCTTGGTGTCATTTGTAAAACCAGGATAATAAAATACTGATCTTAAAGGTCTTTGTGAGGATCTGTTGTGATACATGCAATGTTTTTAAAACAAGTCCTGCCAAATAGAAAGTGCTCCATGAATGTTAAGTTATTTTAATTGATATTTATGAAATGGCATGCTCAGTAGCATTTAATCTAATATACAAGGCAACAGAAAAACTAGTAGCTGGTGTTGATCTAGGTTTCCAGGTCATGTTCAGAAGTTCCAATACAACAGTATTTAAAGTCTTAGGTGGTCAGCTAGAGTGTTTGGTGTGCAGATGATATATCTGCTCTGGATTATAGCTACCATTCATCTCTTTTAGCAAAATACTCAAATCAAAGCTCAAGTACCAAGGCTATATCCACCAGGCATATCATAGTTATAGTCAAAATTTTCCAAAGGCAACAAGTTCTGCACACAGGGTGTGCAAAACCAAAACATGAAAGCAAGATGTCAGTGAGAGATTCTCCCTGGGTCAGGAGAATGGTGGAAAGCACTCTATGAAGACAGACTGAAACCAGCAATGCTGAGAAATAAAAATGACAGAGAGCAGAGTGAACAGCAATCAGAATTGAGATGTATTTTTGGGGATGCATACTTGCCAGGACTCAATACAGCCAACTATTTAAAAAATAAAATGCAATTAAAACAATTGACACAAAGAGTAATGATGTTCTCATACACAGAGAGCGTAACAGTCTCGTTGTCTGACAGCAGCAGTATGGCACTGTAAGAAATCCTTCAAATACAAAGAACAATGCCAAAATAAAATATAAATAAAAGACTTATGTAATACTGATGTGAAAAACTGGTCTAATATCTATGTTATAAAGTAACATAGTGGTATCAGAAGATTATTTCCAAGATTTATTTATCCTTCTGAATAACTTGTAGTTCTATCATTATTCAAAATGGGCTGCACTTTAACAGGCTTCTTAGGTGTGTGTGTATGTGTGTGCGCACACACACACACTAGGTGAATAAAATAATATTTGGGGGAGAGAAAAATGCTGAGTTCTTCTAAGTATAACATAAGGAAACAATAACAACCACAAGCGCAAAGGCAAAAATACATTGTAATGGAAAGCAACTGGAGAAGAAGCAACTAGAGCCATAAACTCCTAGAAACACTTACGTAGTAATTTTGACAAATAGCTGGGAGCTGAAATGTGAACTAACATGAGAATGAGAAACTCCCGGGACCCATAGTCTTATGGGGGTGTGGTGACTTGAGTTATTTAGTTTTAACGTTCTTAATCTGAATCCATTTTGGTGGGTGTGAACTCATTATAAATAGGACCTCTTGAGGAGGTTTCTTCAGCTAAGGTGTGGCCCAACTGAATCTGAATGGATCTTAATCCTATTTCTGGAGGCCTGATAGAGACAACACAGAGAGAAGCCATGGGGAGCAGGCAGAAGCTGCAAATCAACAGAACCCAGAAGAGATGGGAGAAAGTATCACCATATTTGTTGCCATGTGACAGAAAAACCAAGGAACCCAAAGATTGCTGGCCGGCCAGAAGATAGTGACCCCAGGAGGAAGCAAGTCTCCTAGTCTCGGAAATCAAGAGCCTATAAATTCCTGCTGCTGATCCAACCCACTGAATGGTATTTGTTTTAGCAGCTAGGAAATTGAAATGGGGGGCTCACAATTACGTGGGCTATATTTCAGGGAAACCCACGATTTTCACATGGCAAAGATCCAAGAAAGATCTATGTGGGACTGGCAAGAGAAAAGGAAGAGTAATCATTGTAAAGAAGAGGGCAGGAGAGTTTTTAAGAACTAGGATGAGCTAATGGAAGTGTACTGGAGGGGAAGTTCAAACAATGGGGTGTGCCCATTACATAAGTTCTCTCTTGAGTTTGCTGTGGAAGCCAGCTGGAATGTGTTCTATCAGATTCTGCAGGGGCCAAGGTGAAGGAGGTCAGGGGCTTAGAGTCAGGAAGAAGCCTGTCTAAAGTTTAGTCAAACTAAGGAGACGTTAAGTCCATCTTGGAAAGCGAATGAGTAGGGGGTTTCTTAACCTATGCTGTTTTACAGGATTACAGGGTTCAGGTAAAATCAACATTGTTAATACTATTTCACAAGTTTTCAATAAATCTGAAACAATTCTGCAGTAAAAGGATTATTATTATTTTTTTTAAATTAAAGGAAGCAACAACAACTCTCCTGCATAACCTATAATGAAGGTCTGTGCAGGGTCTTAAAAACCCAACAGGATGAGGAAGTCGGAGAATGCTTTATAGAAATATTGGCCTTTGAGTGGACATGTAAAGCATGAGCAGGAGTACACTGAGGGAAAAAGCATCCCAAAGCAGAATAATACATGCAAGGGCCCTGGGGCATATGATCACAAGGCACGCTTGAGGGACTGCAGCTACTTGGTGTAAGAACAAAGTAGGAAAGCCTCAGGAGCTCAGACTGGAGACGGAGGGAGGACTGTGTCCTGAAAGTCTTTGTTTGAACTTGTTCCTCCGAGAAGGTGGAACTTTTCAATAGGTTTAACACTTATTTGTTTCTACTATGTTCTGGATACTGTGTTAGGTACCTTAGAGGCAGTATCTTTGATCCTTGTGACAAACACAAGATTGGATTTTGTTTTTTAAAACATCAAATACTGTGGAGAATAGATTGGAATGCAGCAAGTCTGGAAGCCCTTAGGGAGGTGACCCAGGCTTCTTTCATCTCCTCTTTTCTATTGGATTTGTTCTGTGTGCTTGAAAAGAATTTTAACTCGTCTGTATTTTGAAAAAGGTAGCACCTGTTGCTGACTTAAATTTCTCCCCATCACCTATGCCACTAAACTGACGCCCTGCAGTGCAATTTTCACCCCAACCTCTAGACAGAAACTGCTCATCAGAACTTACCCAGCCTGAGCCCAATCTCTACTTTTCATATCTGGTTCTTCCAGTCAAACCAGTCAGGTAGTGATTGGAGCAGGCTGGCATTCATAACTGCTCCTTTAATGTAGCATTTATTTACATCCAGAAAAGCCTCTTTCATGCTTATCTTCACCAGATGAAATTCTATCCAATCCCCTGGGCCCACTCAAATATAGTCCTCCTTCCTCCAGCTTTTCCTGATCCTCCAGTAGCGAGTTCTTCCTCCACTGTGCCCCAGCATCTGACGTCTTTTACTCTAATCTTCCTATTGTTTCACAACAATCCTAAAAGGCAGAAACTCAGCTTAAACTCCTCTTGTTTCCTTGGTCATGGTAGGCAAAGCACTTTATACTTAGTACATGTGGAATATATTATTTTGAATTGAAAATAAAGAAAGGGGACACAAATTTAATTTTAAAAGAAACTATTTATTTTAGAGTATTTGCCCACTTTGCTTTGATATCTCCTATGATTAATGCTTGCTTTATTTAGGCTGATATATTACTTTTTCCTGGCACATGGTTAAAATTTATTAATGTAAAAAAGTATTAGATCTGAGAAGGAAAGATAGGGACATGTGAATGTAATTTAACATGCTGTGGATCACTAGCCACAAAAATCCATTGATTTTTTTATAATTGTGATTTTATTGAGATATATTCACACACCATAAAATCCATCTAAAGTATACAATCAATGGCTCACAGGAACATCATATAGTTGTACATCCATCGCCACAATCAATTTTTGAACACTTTTATTATACCAAAAAATAAAAAATGAAAAAGAACACCCAAAACATCCCATGCCCCTTATCCCCCCTATTATTTATTTATTTATTGTCTTTATTTTATTACTCATTTGCCCATACACTTTATACAGGGAGTGTCAGTCACAAGGTTTTCACAATCACACAGTCACACCATATAAGCTATATAGTTATACAATAATCATCAAGAATCAAGGCTACTGGATTACAGCTCAACAGTTTAAGGTATTTCCTTCTAGCTATTCTAATAACTAGAAACTAAAAAGGGTATCCATAAACTGCATAAGAATAACCTCCAGAATGACCTCTTGACTCTATTTGAAATCTCTTAGCCACTGAAACTTTATTTGGTTTCATTTATTTTCCCCCTTTTGGTCAAGAAGCCATTCTCAATCCCATGATGCCAGGGCTAGGCTCCTTCCTGGGAGTCATGTTCCACGTTACCAGGGAGATTTAAACCCCAGGAGTCATGTCTTGTGTATGGGGTAGGGCAGTGCATTTATTTGCACAGTTGGTTTAGGAAGAGGCCACATCTGAGCAATAAAAGAGGTTCTCTGGGAATTGAGTGTTAGGCATAGTTAATAATAGCCTTAGCTTCTAGGCTGATATATTCCTTTAGGCTGACTGAATTAAAAGAATCAAAACTTTGATTGGAGTAGCACATTCAACTGTTGCTTTGAGACTAAATAAGAGGAGAACAGGTAATTTGTATGTAAGAATTTAAAATATATTTGTATCTAAAAATTTAAACTGTTTATCTTAACAATCTTTGTGTATTTATTAAACTGATAAAACAATTGAGGATAAATAACTTCAAATATAATCTGCTGTGTTTTTATTTAACAAACAGTATGAGTGTAAAAAATATTTTAACCCACCAGTCTGTATTCTAAAATGCAAATACATGCTTATATTTGTAGATACATTTGGAATGGAAGTTAACTAAAATATCAATTTATTTTTTTCCAAAATCTTTGAACCCAACGTAAAAAATCAGGTAAAAATTTCAGTATTCTAATGGCATTTAAGACGAGACTAATGAAACTTGAAATCTTCCCCATCCTTCCTCAGATGGCATAAATGAACCTATATACAGTCCCTTAATTTTGCCCATGGGAAGATATGCTACATCCCCCAACAGTGAGCTGAAAACATTATTTTAGAAGAAACTAACTGTAATGAATTGTGAAACTGAAAACTTTATTTATAAAAGCTACATATAGCTTTAGACTTGAATATGCTGGAAAAAAATTTGCAAGTATCTTTCTTCACGTGAGAAAATGTTATTAACAAACTTTAGTGTAATTACAAAATGTGTTACTAGAATGGCATATGAAATGCAATTAGTCCAAATCTATAGATTTATCATCATTTTTTATGCTTTTGCATTTTAGATCCTGTAAGAAGTAAAAAGTGGAGTTGCAAACCAAAAATACAATAGTAGTGGCATTTATACTGACCTGTCATTATCTTTATCACAGGTCTTTATTTCTTCATGTAGCATTGATCTATTATCTAGTGTATTGGTTTGTATATATTATGTCCCCAAGAAAAATACATGTTCTTTGATGCAATCTTGTGGGACATAAGTATTTAGTCTTGATTAGGTTGGAACCTTTGGATTAGATTGTTTCCATGGATATGTGACCCATCCAACTGTGAGTGACACCTTTGGTTAGGGTGTGACCTTTGATTGAATGTTTCCATGGAGGTGTGGCCCCACCCATTCAGCATGGGCCTTGATGAGTTCACCAGAGTCTTATAAAGGGGCTCACAAACAGAAGGACTTCAGAGAAGTGCAGCTAAGAGGGACACTTTGAAGAATGCACAGGAGCTGAGAGTGGAGCTGGAACACAACCTGGGATCAGGAGATGCCAGCCACATGCCTTCCCAGCTAAATAGAGGTTTTCTGGATGCCAATGGCTGTTCTCTAGTAAAGGTACCCTATTGTTGATGCCCTACTTTGGGCACTTTATGGCCTTAAGACTATAACTTTGTAACCAAATAAACCCCCTTTATAAAAGTCAATCCATTTCTGGTGTTTAGCATAACAGCATTAGCAGGGCACATCTAGTGTCCTTTCCTTTCAACCTAAAGAGCTTCCTTTAGCATTTCTTGTATGATCGGTCTTGTAATAATGCCCTCAGCTTTTGTTTATTTTGGAAAATCTTAATCTCTCATTTTAAAAAGACAGTTTGGGGAGATATAGAACTCTCAGTTGACTATTTTTTTCTCTCAGCACTTTAAATATGTCATCCCACTGCCTCTTGTCCCTGTGATTTCTGATGAGAAATTGGCACTTAAACTTACTGAGGCTCCCTTGTAGGTGTTGCAATGCTTTTCTCTTGTGGCTTTCAGGATTCTCTCTTTGTTTTGCATTCAATAGTTTGTGCCTGGGTGTGGATCTCTTTGAGTTTATCCTGTTTGGAATTCATTCAGCTTCTTGTATGTGTGTATTCATGTCTTTCAGTAAGTTTGGGCAGTTTCCAGACACTGCCCCTTTCTCTCCTCTCCTTCAGAGACTCTGACAGTACATATATTGATATGCTTGTGGTGTCAAATAATCTCTTAGACTCCGTTCACTTTTATTCACTATTTTTTCTTTCTGTTCCTCAGACAGAATACATTTCAATTTTCTTATCTCAAGTTAATTAATGTTTTACTCTGCCAGCTCCAATCTCCTGTTGGTACCCTGTAGGGAATTTTAGAATTTCATTTACTGTTGTTTTCAGCTCTCTTTGGTTCTTTTTTATGATTTCTATCATTTAATTGGCATTCCTTTTTGTGTTTGTATATTTTTCTGATTTCCTTTAGTTCCTTGTCTGTGTTTTCCTATAGCTCTTTGAGCATATTTAAGACAATTTTCAAAAAGTCAATGTCTAATATGTCCAAGTCTGGCCTTCCTCATTAATGATTTCTATTTTGTTATCTTGCTTCTTTGCATGGGCCATAACTTCCTGTTATGCTCATGTTTATTTGAATTTACTTGAAATGAAACCTGATGTTCAAATTATTGAGGAGATAAAGCAAAGGAAATAGAACAGGAATTTGTTAGGAAGTATGCTGCCTATTGGTATGCTCTACATAACTTTAAATTTGCAATGTCCCTTATGATGTCTACAATGACCTCATATGTAATTAAGTGCACTTAAGCATTCAAAGGGCATTTGGCAATGAATTGGCATCTTTCTGAGGATAATAGCTCATAGGGAGGAGAACACTACCAGGGACATTAAAAGGCAGTAGGCAGTTTCAAATTCTGAAGTCTTTATCTATATTTATCTATATTGATTCTGAGGTTCAATTCTACCTTTAATTGATTAATATACTGTCCCAAACTTTCTACTTTATTAAAACTTAGATATTAAGCCTGTTCTTCTAAGTCTATGCTTAGATCCTTACTTAATTCTTTGCTGAAAAGACAGAATTCATTTGACTTGAATCCCATCAATTTTTCTTTCATCTTAATTGTGTGATATTCTTGCTCTATTTTTCTTTTTCCTAATTTCACAGACAGTAGTATCTCCCTTCCTCTGTAAGGCTGTCCCTTCTATAGTATTCTTAGTCCATTCCTTTCACAAGCATGAGAACCTTGCTCACTCAGCAGTTTCAGGGACTGTGCTCTATTAAATAAACCCTTCTTTCTTGAGATTAGCCAAGTTCTTTTTCTTGGCAGTCTTAGAATACTCAAAGTTTCCTTATTATTAAAAGAGAAAGAAAGAAAAGGAGGAAGAAGGAAAGGAGAGAAAAGGAGGAAAGAAAGAAGAAAAGGAAGGAAGAAGGAAGGAAGGAAGCAAGGAAGGATGGAAGGAAAGAAGGAAAGATAAGACAAAGAATGAAAGAGAGAAGAAAAAGGAGAAGGAGGAGAAGAAGAAGAAAATAGAAACAACTTCTGATTTTTCTACCCTCCCAAGCACTACCCTCCTACAATTATGCTTCCCTTCCTTTTGAGGTCACTGTTTATGAAAGAATATTACACATGTATACTCCTTAATTCCTCCTTTCCAACCCCTTCCATAGCTCACTGCATTCTGCTTCCTGCCCCCACCCCCCCCCCCCCAAAAAAACTCTATTGCTCTTTCAAAGGTTACCAGTGACTTCCTCATAGAAAAACCTTATGGCATTCCCCTACCCCTCCAGTCCTGGCTTCTTAACCAAGCTACTGATGAATCTCTCTTCCTGGAGCTGTATGTTTGACTTCTACCACGTCTACTCTGCTGTCTTTCCCTCTGTGCAGTGGTATAGGCTTCAAAATGCCATTGCAACCCCGGAAATAGCAATATCCCACAGGGCAATGGAGGCAGAGGCAAGGGGCTGGCAACTTCCCTGCACTCTCAAGATTAGTTTGGATGCCCCTTCAATGTGTTCCCAGGGCACACTGTGCCTTCCCTGTTGAAATTCTTACTAGATTGTGTGTTGTGTTCATTTATTTGCCTGTTTTGCCTAGGAAATAGACATCAAACTTTTTAAGGACTGGGCTGGCACCTTGTTCAATGTTTATTCCCTTTGATTGGATAAATGAATGAATGAGGTATACATTTGGCAAAAGCTTTGAAATTAGATGAGCTTGCCAGAGAAGAAACAATATAAAAGGAGAGATAAAGGAAAGAGGAATCATAGCATACATAGATCTTGAGAGATGTCCCAAGGCAGGGAAGAAAAGGTCAGGAGCCAGAGGGAAGTGGGGTTAATTTCCAATTTCCAGTAATAAATCCAGTAGGGGCATGTACCTTCAAACAAGAATGAAAGATGTGCTAGAACTTTAGCAGTGGCTATCTCAGGGTGCTTTGTTATGAATACTTCTTATTTTCTTCTTTAAATTTTTCTGCATTTCCCAAATTACTTATAGTGGATTTATATTGTTTTTGTAATACAAAATGTTTTATGAAAAACTTGTGTATACCATATATGATATCTGACATCTAGCACTAAGTAAGGGCTGCTGAACCAATTACCAAGTACTTACTAGTTATACTGTAATTGAAAAATTAAAAAAAACTTTTTAGTCTTAGACTTGAAGACTCCCTTGCTTAAAAGGGAATTTTCAAAATTTAAAAACTGTATTTGTTATATTGAGTTTCTTAGACTCATTATTTTACAAAGGGTGATCTTTTAACTGCTAAATCAATGGTCTAAATGTGTGGTTCAAATTACAGTGATGACATGGATTCATTCATGCTGTGGTAGGATCACAGTTAACTTACAAAACTTCTATTAGCACTTTTATCGTGCTTTCTGTACTGCTGTAGCTTGCATTTTCTATCGTTCTTAATTGTAATAAATGGAAAAGTTTCATGAAATATGACATAGAAATAGAATAAATGGCATTGTTCTCTGCTCCCTTATAGAGGAGGAAAAAGCCTAACTCATTCCTCAGCTAGGA
This sequence comes from Choloepus didactylus, assembly GCF_015220235.1. Lineage (NCBI taxonomy): Eukaryota > Metazoa > Chordata > Mammalia > Pilosa > Megalonychidae > Choloepus > Choloepus didactylus. Next base: position 25,814,667 of record NC_051308.1, read on the forward strand.
AAGAAAAATACTGTGCTATCTTTAATAAAAGATAAAAGGGTCTGACTTTTCAAACAGCTCTTAACACAGTTGTCTGTGGCCCCCTTTGGATAATGGATAAAATCTTAAATTTCCCTATCATTTTCTCTGAGTGCTGCTTCTGGTGAATAGGTATATCTTTAGATGAGGTGCAGTCCTTTAAGCCTTATTAGCTTTAACAAACCTTTTCATTCTTTTCTTCTCTTTATTTCCCCCTTTCCTCCTTTCCCTCTTTCGTTCTTTCTTGCTTGCATTCTCTCAAGGTAGTTTATGCCCTCTTTCTACCCTGCCCTCCAAAATAAGAGTGTTGTCTTATAAAAGGAAACTGTACATACAAAAAAGTTAATAAAGGAGAAACTGAAGATCCACAAAGAAGAAAAAAGCAAATAGGCCAACAAGTGACTGGAAGAATTAGTGTTCCAGGGAAATGCTTTTCCATTTGGTCATTTTTGGTTTTCCTGGTGGATAGAGTAGAAATATCAGGTTTTTTTTCTTTTTTATCATTGGAAATGCTCCTCAGTGAAGTTAAACAACTATTTAGTAATTCCTTGAATCTTGGCCTCATCATGTTTTTTCAGATTTTACAGGAGAAAAGATAGCACTTCTAATTAGATTTCCAGCTACTTTTCACTATTTTGCTTAATAGTTGGCAACTCTGATAAGCAATATGTAAAAAATAAGCCAGTCAGATGGAAAAGAGAGTGGTCACAAAACTCTGGGACTGGCATTTATAGATGCTGGTGTGGACTAGTGGGATAGCAAGAGAACATTTGCTGGAGCTAAAACAAATGCATTGTGTTGGCATCACATAAGACACCATAGCTGTTAATGCCACCTCCATACCTCACCAGGTCTGCTGTCAGTTTTAGAGGCTTCATCTGTGAAAGTAAAATTGATATTCTGTAAAAGTAAAATTGATTCTCAGTAAAAGTGAAATTGATCTGATAGTGTTCATGTTTTGAAATCAAATGGATTTGGGTTTGAATGCTGGTAAGAGTTAGAATTCTATCTCTTACTAGCATCACAATCTAAGACTTAGGTTTTTTTTTTTTAATCTACCACCTATTTCATGGATTTTTCTCTTTTTTTTGAATACTGAATAACATATATCAAGTTACCAACATTGTACTTGGCACATGGTGTTCAACGAATGTAAACTCTCTTGCCCTCTTCCGACTTACAAGAATTAAATAAGAGGAAAATGGCCAGCATGGTTCCCATGAGTACCAATTTATTAATGTTAATGTATTTTAGTTCTTTTGAACTCCTGCTGCAATATAGTAATGGAACTGGGAGGTTAAGGCAGCCAGAAGCATAAACCAGAAAAAGGCTTTTTTAACAGGAAGGATGGCCACCAGTGGCTGAAACCATAGCAGACCTGCCAGGGGTAGTAACCCCTATTCTGGCAACAAAAACTTCTATTTATGGACTTCATGAAGACCTTCCAATACATTCTGGGTTTTAATTTTTAACTTTGTAGAGCAGCTGAATGGCAAATGACAACAGTTGCTTGTTACATTATGAGATGTGGTATTTAAATGCAAATGCAAAAAAAAGGTTGGAAAGAAGAAGAAAGGAATGAAGCTAGCTAATAAGTTAAATGAGACAGTTGGTCCCAATACATATGATTGAGCCACATTTGGTGGTGATGATTATTTCAAATGGCAGAATTTAGAGAGTCAACATTTGCATGTTATTCACTTTCTGCATTTCTAGAGCATTCCCAAGGGGTAAGAACCACCAAAAGAGAGGTTCCTGATCATATTAAATGTATAAGATATCATGATTTTTTTATGTTCGGGCACTAATGGAATATATGCAAAGGTGAATTACTTTTCTGTTTTGAGAAGAAGCTAAGACATAATGCAATGAATGCACAGAGGAAGCTATGGCTCTTGATCATCTCACATGAAATAATTAGAGCAACATATAAGATTCCATGTGTACACTAAGGGAAGCTCTGGCTGCAGTAGCAGGGGCATGTGTTGGGAGCGATGCCCAAAGAGGTGAGGAACTTGTTAAAGACTTTTTTCCTTTGAGTGTTATTCCTAGCAGAGGGTGCACATTTGCAAGATGGATATTTGGGTAATACATATGATGTTTACACTGGGTGTGGTGTACTGAATCATGTACCCCAGTTTGGCTATTCTTGGTCATGTCCACATCATGTTGGGTGTGGACCCATTGTAAATAAGATCTTTCAAGATGTTACTTCAATTAAGGTGTGGCCAACCTGAATCAGGTTGGGCTTTAATCCAGTTTACTGGAGTACTTTTTAAGCAAAATGAAATTGAGACACAGGGAGAAAGAAACCATGGGGAACAGCCAGATGCTCTAAGTCAACAGAACCCAGGAAAGAAAGGAGAAGTCATTGCTACATGCGCTGCCATGTGACAGAAAAGTCAAGGACTAAGGGGCACCAGCAACCAGCTCCAGAATGCTACAGTCTTTGGGGGAAAGCAACACCTTGCTGACATCTCAATTCTGGACTGCTCCAAGCTTCAAAACTGGGAGCCAATAAATTCCTGTTATTTAAGCCAACTCATTATACAGTATTTGTTTTAGTAGCCTAGAAACTGAAACACTGGGTCATACTAATAAATCTTGTTTAGAGGTGTATGCAATGACTCCAATCTATGATTTCTTGCATATTATAATCAGAAGAGTTAAATGATGTCTTGGAAACCCAGAATGTTTTTATATAAGGGTTGCTCTTATTTATCTCATATTAGAATGATAGTTTGCAGAATATACAATAAAGTGTGTATTTTTATAAGCTCCTAAGGGTCTTGACTATTTGCAAGGGTGTTTTAAATGTGTGCATCCTCCCCACACACAAACAAGATTGTTTTCTGAAACAATCTGAAAAGCATACAGAAATGATCTCTTTTTATTATACCTATAATACATATGAGTTGAAATATGTAGGAAATAAGCATCCTAACAAATGGTATGCCCAGTTGCAATTGGTAAATGCAACAAGTCCAGGAAAAACAACTATATTCAAAAGCACTGTGTAAAGTGGCATCCTGTCAAGCAGGCATACGCCCTCCTGAGGGTTTCCAACTATTTGTGAAAAAGCAAATCCAGGTCTGAAATTTTCAAAAATGAGCAGACACACTGTAAGGATATTGAGAGATCTAGATTCTGCTTCTTAGAATAAGTTTTTATGTAACTTTGCATAAATTTCCTTTATTTGATTTTCTAATTGCAAATGTCTGCTCTGGCTACTTTCTGATAATGTGATAATTAATTTAAATACCTATATAAAAATGATGTGGAAAAGCATATAATACTTCACAAGCACAAAACATTATCAAGGATAACAAAAACATTACACACTTTCCCAGTTCTACACATCCCTGTGTTCTAAGGCTATGATTTCACAGACAGTCTAACCATGTCTATGGGAAACAGAAAGGCAAATTGTAATGGAGTTTTGTTAAACTCATTAAAAGAATTTAGATCATTTTCTCCAGAGGACTTGTGGCAATCCATTATGTTCAATATTATACAGAAAGATGACAGACTTTCTGTATAATGTTGAATTTAATGGATTGATTCAATTAATTCAGTGACAATTAAGTTATTCAATCTGGTTGTTTGATGATGTGTAGGCAAAACATTTGGTGGAGATGTCTGAAACTGAATTTGTACTGGTCATTTGAACAAGAGATAATACAACTTGGGGAAGAAAATTTGAAACTCTTTCAAAAGCAGTTCATACTGGGGATATCTATATTTATTCCTAATTTTATTCTATCTGAATTTAAGCCATTTCTATTACACTGGATTTAGTTCAGATGAAGAACAATCCATTTTTAATTCCTTTCTTTTCACCCTTTCCTATATTTTCAGGAGAACAAAAAATGATTCATAGGTTATCATTAAATTGATGCCACTTTAGTAAATTACCAGTAGTATAAAATCAAATGCTTATTGAGTACCTATTAATCTTGGCACTTCATTTGGTGGTTGGAGAGGATATGTGTCTGCCAAGTTGCAAGGATTCAACTGAAGTAATAATACCAATATACATGAAATAAAAGTAAAAGATAAAACAATTCAACAACTAACTTACGTAGTACCAAATGTAACTACTTTTAAAGTTCATGCTAAAGAAAAGCCAATGTGGCCTGAATTATTGAGAGAAGGCTTCATGGAATAGGTTGTATTTGAAGGTGATTAAAGTATTACATATATTTTTTAAATAATTCAATTAAATTAAATGTGCTTGTAAATGTTCAACATTTAAGAGTCTAGCCTATTTAAAAATAAAATCAAGACTTTGCCATAATTACATGTTGACTCATTTAAACTTCACAAAACACAGTATTACTGCAACAATCTCCCACATCTACATTTCTTCTGTCTTTCAATTCTGCCCTTCTATGGTAGGTCCTACTATCTTTTGGTATAGGTTTATAAAATTTACCATCATTTTCTCTTAGTAAGCATACTTTAGGTCAAAATTATGGATAATATTTTGAGCAAATTTATAGAAATATAAATTAAAAGCATTTTTAACCAACAAAGAAAAATAAAAGGTAGATAAATTAAATAACTTTCCCAGTGCTCTGTAGCCAGTAAATAGTTGAATCAAGATTCAAGCCCAACCCTGACTCCAAAGCCCATGGCCCATCTTCAATGTCAGGATGCCTCTCAAGGAATGCTGGGATCTCAAGAAGCTTGGGCTGATGGAGAGAAGGAGAGAGATGGGGCAAGCTGGGTGCACTCAGGGAATACTTAGGGGTCACAGGCAGACTCATTTCACACTTTAGCCACTGAGAAGGCTGAGGGCCTTAGGTACTCCTCAACTTATTCAGCACTGCTTCAAGAGCTTGGCAAGTGTGACCCTGCTAGTGACAGGCAGCAAAGACCACAAATGAGTGGGTGTGACAGCTAAGAATTATTGATTACTGTTAATAATTTTTGAAGGCTGCTGACTTCACTGAAATTTTATATTTCTATGAATTTGTTCAAAATATTCATAATTTTGACCTGAAGTATGCTTACTAAGAGAAAATGAGCATTTCTGGAGGGTAAATTTTATAAACTTAAACCAAAAGATAGCAGGACCTACCGTGGAAGGACAGAATTGAAAGACAGAAGTAATGTAGATGTGGAAGATTGTTGCAGTATGGCTCCAATTTGTTCACTCTCTGGGCATCCACACTTTGATAGTTCCTCACCACGCCCGGATTGGCCCAATGGTACTGAATTTGTCCACTGTACTTGCTTTGGCCAATTGGACAAAAGTAAGTATGACGTGAGCCAAAGTAAGTGCTTTGTTTGGAACCATGAGAACACCATGAGAAGAGGTCAGTGCCTAGCAGGCTGAAGGGTGAGAAAACGAGAGGCACCTAGCTGACAGCCTACCAAGTGCCAGGTCTGCCAAAAAATCCCGATCCAGCCACCAGCCAGCCACAGACATATCTGAGAGCTGGCAGAATTCAGCCAACCAGACCCAAGCCAGAAGAGCTGACCAGCTGATCCAAGAATCATGAACTAAATAGAATGGTCGTCTATTTTAAGCCTTAAAATTTTGGGATAGTTTGTTACACAGCAAAAGGTAATTGATACAACAGAATAACATTTCAGGCAATGGGGAAATCAAGCACAATTATAGAAATGAAAGAGAGTTCCTATTCCTTACTTCCCACACAGAGACTTGGGACTCAGAGAGATCACACTGGAAGAAGGGCTGTGTGTGCTTTGTCGAGGTAAAAAGATGTTTGGACAACTTCAAAGTGTCTCTCAGCTCAAGAGAGCAGTAGATTTATCTTCATTTGCAACTGAGAGCAAAGAAGAAAAACAGTATAGGGCTTTAGGAAGCACATCACACTTTCCCAGTTTGAGGTAGGAGGAGCAGATCATTCACTATTGCACAGAAGTAAAGAGTCAACAGACAGGAAATCACCTTGTCAACAGGTCTTGTCAATGGTTGGACTGCCAACTGAAGACACTGGTGGTGAACAACATGCTTTTAATGGATGCCAATGTGGATGGATGTTCACCAAGGGCCAGATTTTCCTCCCATCTCCCTGCACCTATCCAACAATTGAGATGCATCAATTTTTCTCTCTATGAAATTGAGAGTAATTTTATTTAATAGATATTTAATATTTATTTAAGCTCTAACTCTAAGACCAATACAATTTAGTCTGTGCTTTGAATTTGTGTGTGCCCTTTTCTAGATTCTTAGTGATGTAGATAAAAGGTATTAACACAAACACCAACTCTTCTGACAAGATGGCAACATGAGTAAAATTTGTATCTATCAACCCTACAAAAAATGACACAAATAGAAAACAGTATTGGCACTAAAAATTAGGGAAGAGTTCCAAAGTGGATGCCCCAAAGTCTAACTAATATCCCATACATAGGCCTAAATTGCAACATCCTCCTGAGAGAGCACCACAGGACTACATGGGCATGATTCTAGCAGATCACCGATAAACCCCCTAAATTTAGGGTGGGGAGAGTAGAATTAAGAGTGAAGGGAGCACACTACTTTGGATCCTGTTCATTGCAATAGAGCAACAGTATCCAAAAGCAGCTGGCATGGGGCTGCACCAAGAGTAAAACTACAAGTGGGGACAGCTTCTCTCTAGTATGGTGGAGTATCTTTTATGATGTTTTGTAAGTAATCTTCTATTCCTAGTTTTCTAAGACTTTTTTATCAAGGAAACTTGCTGTATTTTGACATATCCGTTTTCTGCCTCAAAATGATCATGTATGTTTTTCTTTCCTTCATTGTGTTAATGTTACTTATTGTATTAATTGATGTTCTTTTGTTTAAGCAATCTTACATAAAAGGGATAAATCCCATTTGACCATGGGGTATAATTCTGTTAGTATGCTGTTATATGTGGTTTGCTAGTATGCTATTGAGAATTTTTCACCTATATTCGTAAAAGATATTGGTCTGAACTTTTCTTCCAAGTGATATCTTTTTCCAGCTGTGGTATGAGGGTAATATTGTCCTCATAGAATGACTTAGGGAGTGTTCTCTCCTCTTCAATTTTTTTGAAGAGTTTGAGCAGATTTGGAGTTAAGTCTTAGAATGTTTGTAGAATTCTCCAGTTAAACAATCTGTTCCTGGGTTTTCCTTTTGGGTGATTTTTGATCATTGATTCAATCCCTATACTAGTAATTGTTTGCAGAGATCATCTATTTAGTCTAGACTCAAGGTCAGTAGTTTGTTTCTATGAATTTATCCAGTTCACCTAGCTTACCTAATTTATTGACATACAGTTTTTCCTGTATCCACTTATATATATATATTTTAATTTAAGCCCGGTCAGTACTAATGTTCCCTTTTAATTTCTGATTTTTTATTATTTGTATCATTGTTCTTTTTTTCATTTTCAGGCTAACTAAAGGTTTATCAGAGTTGATGATCTTTACAAAGAACCAACTTTTGTTTTTCTTGATTGTCTTTCTTGTGTTCTATTTCATTTATATCTTCTCTAACCTTTGTTATTGCCTTTCTTCTTCCTGCTTTGTGTTGAGTTGGGTTTCATAGTCTACTTCCTGTTTCAGGTCTCTAATTTGAATTCTTCCCTTTTTTAAATGTAAGCACTTAGAGTTATAATTTTCCCTCTCAGCAATATCTTCAATGAACACCATATATTTTTGGTATGTTGCATTTCATTTTCATTCACCTCATGGTATTTCCTAATTTCGATTCTGATTTCCTCTTTAACTCTTTGGTTTTTTAAGATTATTTTGTTTAATTTCCACATATCAGTGAATTTTCCATTTCTTTCTCTGTTATTTATTCCTAGTTTCATCCCATTGTTTTCAGAGATTATACATTGTATAAACACTACAGAAGTTGGACAGAGCCACACCTTACAAGTAGCTAGCCAACTGGCAAAGCTGAATATGAGCATTAAAATGTGGCCCAGAGAAAGGGTTCATTGTATTCAGACACAATATGATACCACAATCAAGTCCTGAGGTTGGGATTGCTCACAACTTTAGCCCACTCCCCACTCTTACACTCAGTCTGTCAAAAACTAACCAATTAATGCAAAGATATATTAACCAGTTCCCCAGGTCCAGCTGCAAAAGAGAGAATCTATGGTATGGAATTATCCAAAAAGAATCCGTCCTATATAGAACCTATATAGAACCTTTTTTGTTTAAAAAAATTAGAAAAAGCACAGGAAAAAACCCGCAAATATTTCTGAGACATAAAATGAGGTAAAGTTAACATATTTTAAAACACACTTTAAAGTATTAAAAGTTAATAACTTGGATGTTGGAAGCAAAGAAAGGTTGTTTATAAGACAATGCATTAAGATTAGAAGAGACCTTGCTAAGTTGTGGGCTGAAATATATAGGGACTGGAGAAAATAATAAATGTGATAAAAATTTAAAAATGTAATAATAAATATGTTCTTTATTAGCAGCAGTGAAGAGCTAAACTGTCACTGAAGAAAATTAGAATGAATGCCAGTGTACAAACTTAATAGTTTACCTAGAAAAAAGAAGAAGGGGTAAAAGCAAAGAATGAAGAAGAAGAAAATGATAATTGGGGGAAGAAGGAAGAGAAGCAGACAAGTAAATGTTGTTTTAAGAACAGTTTAAACCACAACAATTAAATAAGTATAAGAATAATTACAAATATAAAAATAACTGTAAATGCTAATGTTTCTTGAGTAATTATATAATAGACACTGTAATAACTACTTTATATATATGACTTATTTAATCCACAGTAAAGCATTAGCTAGTATGCACAATTATATCCATTTTAGAAAAGAAGAAAATGAGGCTTAAGTAATAGAACAGAAAAAGAAATCTATCTTCAAACGAGTAAATCAAATGACTTAAATGAATCTATATATATAACAAATACACACAAAAATAATGAAAAGTTTAAAAACACTGGCAATTGCCTGCTAATATAATTTTGAATTTCAAGGAGACAAAAGACATTATAAGCATTCAGGCAGGGAAAAAACTAATTTTGAATGATAAATGATAAAACAAAGAAAATTAATGTTCTTCATATTTTGCCAGAATATCAAATGCATGAGTGCAATGACTCAATAGCTACAAAAAATTTAAAGAGAAAATTACATCTCAGTTCTTTATCTAGCTAAGTTGTCAACATGCACGCAAGCAACAAAAGATACTGGAAGATATGCAAGGACTCAGGAAGTGAACAACCATATATCCTAAACAACCAATCCTGAAAAAACTCCTAGAAGAAGTATTTTTGCTTTGCAATAAAGCAGTCAAAAACATTAACACAAATAAGAGATTTTAGCAAAGTAGCAATATATAAAGTTAGCATATGTAAATCAATAACATACATATAAATTATATACATACACACATACATATGCAAATAGCAACCAATTACTAGATATAAAAGAAGAAAAGATTTACATATAATAGTAACATAATATAAAATAACTAGGAATAAATTTAATAAGAAATGTGCAAAACCCATATAAGGAAAACTTTAAAACACTCCTCAAAGACCACAAAGCCAGTTTGACCAAATGGACAAACACACCATGTTTTTGCACAGAAGACAAAAACTGAAACTATGCTGGGGAAGACAGAAAGGAGCAGGTTGGGTGTGGGGGTGGAGTGGGGGGACAAGATTTAGGTCTTGATCCTGTTGCATTTGACCTCTAAGATAAAGATCAAGTAGGTACTGGTTAAATGAATATTGGCCTCATGGAGAGGTCAGTGTGGAAGCCATGAATCTGAGAGACTTCTGCGTATGTCTGTTATTTAAAGCCTTAGCAACAGTGTGTAGATGGAGAAAGGAAAGGCACCTAGGACAGAAATCTGGGATAGTCCATCCTTTGTAGATCAGCCAAATAGTGACTATAGATAGCCTGACAGCTATCACCAAAGACTAAGACCCAGTGATCAGTGAAACAGTAGGAAAGCCAGGTGAGTAGGATATCCTGGAAGCCAAGACAACCAAGTTGTTCAAGGAGGGAATGTTCAAATGTCTACTGCAATCCCAAGGCCAAGTTCATAGTAAGAAATCAGAAAACAATTGTTAAAAGAATGAAAGAGTGAATGAATCAATGAAGAAACATTTATCCTAGAAAAAAATAAAAATATAAATTATAGAAATGGACTTAAGAAGTAGAAGAAAACAGAAATTTAAGATCAGTCCTATCGTATATTATATGTATATGTAAATATAGATGTGCATATGATCCAAAATTAAAAAAAAACAACCCTAAATTCTAACTAAAAGTTCAAATCCAGCTTTATTTTAAAACAGTACTACAATGTGACCAAATAATCTAATAGTACTAACATCTCTAGTAAAATATTCAGCCAAATTGCTGAATTGTTATGCTGGAAATGAAAAGGTATTAAATACTTATTCATAAAATATTATACACTAAATTTTCAAATAACATGGACTCATTGGTTCAGATACGGGTTTCTCTCTCATTTTTAAAACACCTTCAGGGAGCTGATAAGATTAAAATTAAACCAGGCATTATAATAACCATATAGTCTCTCTTCATAAGCAGTTCCAAAATAGTATGTTTGATTTCATATACACAGCCTTCAAAGTAACTTTCATGATGTCTGTTACATTGTTGACCATATTTAATTGGGATCACTAAGGGTGCCAGGTTGAATTATTTTCTTTGTGCACAATCTGTTTCATATTCACACTAATCATGAATGATTCTTCTTACTATACTTAAAAACCTGGGACACAGTATTGCACTCTGTAGATGGTGAATTCATTCGTTCAAAGAAACAAACAAAACAATACCAATCATTCAGGCTGCCATAGCTACCACTCTTCATTCATGTTATAGTGGTGCTCTACAACTTCCTTAAAGTATTAACCAAGTGAAAAAAAAAACCAGTTTTTCATACACATCATAGCTAAATGTTTCCCATGTGGAAAATTATAAAGTGATTGTTTCTTACTAGCTTATTATATCACTAAATCTCTTTCCTGCTTCTAAGACTGTTTCTAAAGTACACCTTCTGTCTTAAACTTACAGAATAAAATTACTCTTTTGAATCCACTTACCCTTTATGCTATAAAATTCTGTAAAAATAAGTAGTTCCCTGGTTCTCAATGACTGTGCCAATCTGTTTATTTTAGCACAGGAATCATCTTTCTGATGTTACAGTTTATAAAAGTTAAGCCCCAGCGAGGTGAGGCTGAATGTGAAATTTGTAAATCTGTAGATTCCTTTCCTAATAATTATCTCTTCACTTAATAATAGTATGGTGTTTAGCAGTAGCTGCTTTATCTTTACTTGCTTTAATCCCCTTTAACCTGATAGAATATGCGTTTTAAGAGCTCATGTACCCAATGGGCAGGGAGTAGGCACAGCATTTGCATTCGGAATTACAGCTAAATTTTCTGAATGCATGGCTTATTAAAGGTGGCTCAAAATGAGGGGGAGAAAATGCATCTTCACACACTGTTATTCCTAAACCATTCTAATTTGGTGGTGGCCAGAGGCAGGAGCAAATCCATGCTGAAACCCTCTTTAATCTGTAGGCTGGAGTATTGAATAGTTTAATCTACCCCATCCTTCTCCACCATGTCATTAGGAGTTCACTGTAATCCCTGTTTTTTAAAGGATATTTTTCTTGTTTTCTCAGCATCTTCTCTAAACAATAACCACTCATTTTCTTTTCAGTGAAGTAAACTATTTGCCACATAGACTTTTACATAATACTTCAAAAAAAATCATTAAATGCCTCATATATATATACAGGAATCCACTCTGGACAATACAAAATGTGAGCTGGTAGAAATTATTCCCAAACTCTGAAGTTTAATTTATTGACATAGAATAAACATAATGCCCACCACAGTGAATGAGTCTATGACTTAAGAACGTTAAAATAATATAGCATGTAGGCAGAAGAATAAGTTCACATTTTGATATGATTTTAAAAAATAGAATTACTAACAACATATTGTTTACAAACCTCATGTAAACACAGAGATAAGGCAAAATTTAAATATAGAGAGACTTATTTTCATGTGGCTTATGAAGGGAAATTTCATTACTTCATAATCACTTGCTATAAATTGTACGTATAATTAGTAAAGTACATGTATTCAGCTCATAAATTCTAACAATTGTCAATCATTTAAATTCTATTTTATAAAATGGGACATTATATTTAAGTATGTGCTCAATTGTAAAAATATACTGAATTTTATTTAAATATATGTTGATTACCCTGAAACTTGTGCAAATTCTAAAAGCATATATCACATTTAATTATAAGTCTTCAGGAAGTTTGTTTGCTTTCCATATGAGCCCTGAGGGAACACATTTCTTAAAACCACAAAAAAAAACAAAATTCTAACAATGGGAAAATGATTTATTTACCTGGATCTTCTATAGTTAAGTTCTTTATTAACCACTGTACAATGTCTGACCCTAGAAAAAGAAAAAGAAAAACACAAATAAATGTGAACATTTTATTTATATATTTTAACTTTAAGAACTCTGAACTTTTGGTTATTGTATCAGTAGGAATTCTAATTTTTACATTAATAGGTTAAAAATTTACATATGTAGTACATATGGAGCAGTGAAACACAAAGTATGTATAAAGATTTTTCTTCAGTAAGCCTAGGTGCAAACTTAAAATTATTGACTATGAAATATTTAATGATAAAAGTTTAATATACTAGCAGTAGATGAAATGATTCATTTGTTCATTCATTGAATACATGTTTATTGAGTGCTGACTATATTTCAGGCACATTTCTTAGCATGACATAACAAATACTTCATAATATTTGTTAAAAATATTATTTCTGGTTGTCTCCACCTTATCTTTATATCCACTCTCAATCCAAGCCACATTTCTTGCTGTTCTTTGAATACTCCTGGTTGTTTCAACCTGCTACGTCTTTATAGTATTATTCTCTGACTGCAGTACTTAACATTATTTTCAAGACACTCAAGATTCATCTATACAATAGAACTTTCTTTGGCTCTTAACTTTATACCCTGGTTGGAACCTCCCTGGAATCCGTGCAGTCTTGTATTGTAATACTGATCACATGAAGTTACACTGTTTATTTGTAAAAGTCCTACAGTAAGTACTTTGAAGCAGTGTATCTTATTCATCTTTGTATATTTGAAGCATAGCAAGAACTCAATGTATTATTAATGGAAAAGTGAGTGAATATGTTTTCATTTCATATGAAAGAGATCAGGGAGGATGCATAAAATGTTATGTTTGAGCTGGATATTGAAGGATATATTTTGATGTATGAAAAAGAGAGATGTAGCTGCAAAAGGGGTTATGTAAAAAGTTAAAAGGCAGGAAACACTTTGAAAAACATGTTTTGCATCTTTTTATATACTAGATGCTGGGATTAAAGGAATAATAGGAATTTGAAACTAATAAAGGATTTCATACTGCATGAGCATGTATAAATTCTGGGCTAAGGAAATTTGGATTTTTTTTCTATTAGAATGACAAAGAAAGCTATATGCAATGTTTTTGAGCAGAATAATAATATTATTAAAGCAGGTTTAAGGAATTCAACTGGCAATGTATATAGAATACCTTAGGCCAGTCTGAAAGAAAGCCAGGAAGCCAACATTTCTTTCGGTAGTGATCAAGATTGAAAGGTAAAGTCCCAAACTAGTTCAGGGTACAAATAAACAAAACCAAAATTAGAGACTTATTTCATGACTTTGTGACCAATTAGGTATGAGAGTGAGGGATATGAAAGATTAAAAGAGAACTCAAGGTTTCCAGCTCTGGAGAGTAGATGAATAGAATGGTAAAAGTATAAACAGAAATGGGAGATTCAGGAAGAGGAGTTGATTTGCCTGTTCACTTCTAGTTAATGTTCAATTGTATTTAAATTTGGTTTTCAGCATAATTCATTTCCAGGTAAAATAGCAAGAGAATAAAATTAGGCATGTAAATAGTTTTACAGTAGGCAGTTTACATTTCATTCATGGCTGCATGAATGAAATTCTGATGTAAACTGAGATGCCATTCCAACCTCTCCTGGAGACTGGCTAAAGTTGCAGCCTACCCACCTCAGAGAGTTTGCAAAAGAGTTACAGTAACATCAACAAAATAATTCTAGATACTTGAATTACAATGATTCAAAACTAATGTCAAAGAAAACATGATTACCAAATTTGACAACATCTCCTGTATGTTATGAAAACACTCATATCCAACATCATTTTCCTTCTGCATGCATTTTAAAAATAACTTCATGTTGAATCTAGTATTTTTTCTTTTATAGCTGTTCCTTTTAGAGCTGCTGTGATTTAAATACATTTGAGAAGATGGAGTTGTCCAGATCTTCAGGAAGTTTCAACAAAACAGCTCTGAAAGAAGGAAGGAAGGAAGGAAGGAAGGAAGGAAGGAAGGAAGGAAAAAAAGAAGGAAGGAAGGAAGGAGGAAAGGAGGGAGGGAGCACAAGTATTAAACAGTATTGTGCTCATCCTTATATCCTAAGTTATCACATGTTGGGTTTCTGCACATCTTGAGGCATGGTCTTCCCTTAAAATGAAATAAGGAACTCAGCTTTTCAAATACATATGTAGTGATGCTGGACCAATGTAGAATTCTAGGTATTGAAATCTTATGCACTATCTCGAGGAACCCTGCTCAATTTTCACATCTGAGGGTCTTTTTAGGGGAACATATATGATCAATCATTGGAAAATTTCCATTCTTTTGAAGAGATCCAAACATCGATTCTAGGCCTACAAATTTTTCTTATTGCAATTTTTAAAAAAATTATTTTTAAAGAAAGTTAAGAAAAATTTTCTTGTCTTTTTTTTCTGAGCAGAAATAAATACGTGTTTTAATTTTGAAAATATTTTAAATTCAGGAACATGACACTTTCTTTCCTACCCTACTTTTGGGCATTTCTATCACATTTGTATTTTCAGCTTAGCTGTGAAAGAGTTAATTAATCTGACATGTCTACTAGTGTTATTTAGCATATGCTTCGGTGGCTTTATTATTTAGTAGTCACCCCAACATATTTATGATTTTATGTAGCAACATTATAAATTATCTTTTATTGTTAAATGCATCCCAAATTCACCTATTCTGCAGCCTTCACAACAAGAACTCAACTCTCTAACAAGAGATAGAGACATAGAAAGAGGAAAAAATCCAGAATTTTAATAGAACCAGAAGACTGAAAGAGAAACATTCTATCATAGAGCCATTTGAGAAATGTTATTCAAGTTTAAAAGGGAGAATTACTGCCCAGGGTGTAGAAAAGAATGGCAGTTACCAGCCCTTTTTCATCTTATGTTTAATAAATAAATGGGCAGATTTGCTAAAATCATTCATATGCAAATGTCCCTGTCCAAAATATTTGAGAGTTCTATGTAGTTTTATTCCAGAATCACAGAGTAACATGCAGTATTTTTTGTTTTGTTTTTTTTTTCTTTTTGTTTGATTGATTTTTGGTATGAGAACTATTGATTCAATACAATGAGAAACTAGTTAAGAGATGCAACAATATCTTATATTCCAAGAGATAAAAGAAACAATTCTTTGATTACATTTTACAGAAGGTTAAGCCCCACTCAGTGCCCATATTTTTGTTTTGAATTCTTAGACACAAATACCATTCTTAAAGTTACAAAATTGTGTTCTCTCTACCAAGCAGAAGCAGAAGAGGTTTTATTATTGTATAATCCTAGCAATATATGACTTTAAATGAAAACAAACAAAAACAAACAAGCAAACTTCATCTTCACCATCCTGCTCATAGTTCTCTTCCTACCAACTTGTTTCTTACTTCCATGACTTTTCTAAAGTTATTCCAGCTGCATCTCTTTTTCCTTTGGCTAATTCCAACTGACTCGACACAGTTCATTTCAGACCTTACCTGCTCTGGGTAATGTCTCCAGGAAGCCTACACTGCCCACTCTCACCCCACCTGACTAGGTAAGGTGTTTCCTCTATGTTGCATTAGCATCCTCATCATTCATTACACTTACAATGGCTTAATCATCCTGTCTTTACTTTCACTTGTGTCCCTTTGCTACCACTTGTTCGTTAAGGCAGGGAAGGGAAGTTATTCCTCTGTGGGTCCCACACACCTAGACTGGTGCTGGACATACAAGAGGTGATCAGGAAATGTTGAAAGAATGGTGAATGAATAGCAAGACTCCCTTTCCCATAACCTACCCAAAGAGTTTACAAAAAGAAGGCATCCACAACTGGCATGTAATTTTCAGCTATCATAATCACATTTTGAGGTGGTAAAATTTTCATTTTCCAAGGCTATCTGAGGACCTGAGTGACAAAGTGGCTTCCCCAGATCTGCCCACTGTAGGGTTACGAGCCCTGGAATAGAACACAGTCCTGAGCCCTGTGTCATTTCCAGTGCATCCACCTTCTCGACACAGATCAGAGCTCACCCTCAGTTACAAGTGTCAACAACGGTCACCCACACCCTGAACCTGAACTAATTGTGATTCACAAAAATATTAATCAGTCACAAAAAAGAAAAACATTGCTAAACCTTGCAAATATCATATATGAGAACTTTGTAAGCAACCAAAATGTTACAGATCCCTTATAAAAATAAATTCTTTTTGTAATTTCTGCTAATGCCATTAATTAAAAATTTATCTCTTAAGCACAATGGAGGGAATTCAAATATTCCCGAGGCAAGGACACCGACATTTACAATGTTCTCCTTACAGGAAATGGAATAGGTTCTTTGCACTGCTAAAATAACTTGCTGAGCCGTGAGAACCAAAGAGGCACAGTGCTGATGATATGAACAAATTTTTAAAATTTAATATATGTTATAAACATTCTGGTTTTTCTAAGTGGATAACTGTTCTTAAAATCACATGCTTAAAACAAAAGACATTTTACATCAAAAAATTTTTTTCCAGCATTATTCTTAGTTCCTTGAAATAAGCACAATAAATGCTAATCATCATTATCATTGTCATCAGCAGCAGCAGCATCATTAAGTAATATACAATGAGCATTTGTTGAGTTTCTAATGAAGTCTGGTTGTGGACCTACAATATTAAGGACAAGAAGCAGATTCACTCATCTGTGAGTCCTGTGGGGGAAGAAATCATGTCTTACTCACCACATTTTCCCAGGTCTCATCCAAGTGCCTTTTCCCCCACAATCATTAGATGTTTACCAAACGTATGAGTCAGTGTTTACTGAGATATATTTTGTGCACAGAGAGAAGACACAAAACTCTGAAAAGTCAGCTTGAATAGTGATTCCCATCCAGTATTTTATGACACCCCAGCACATCTCTAATTATCATAATTTTAAAAAATTCTTCATGTGAAAGCATGAAGTTTAATTTTTTAAAAAACCTGCAGAATTTCTTTAAGTTTTAAAAATAAAGGAATATTTTTAAAGCTAGTATATTGTCCTTGTGTAAAGCTGAAAGAATGGACAGAATTTCTCCTGAATATTTCAAATAAGCAACTGTCGATATCTAAGAGTAATCAAACAACATTTTATTTCTGAAGATTAATTGTGTTACAGCCAGGTGATGTACCCTGTCCAGATTCTTAATATGTGACTGCACAGCCATTGGCATGTCAGAGGATTCAACAACGCATCCTGCAGCAAAAGGAACAGGAAACACTAACTCTCTAAACAGCCTCTTGACCAGCCAAAATCTTGGCAATGGTGAAAATCTGGATTCCATTGATTAAAAGTTTGTAGCCTGATTCCATCTGTCTTTGGCAAAAGTGGGAACTGAGAAACAGAAAAGCAGCCACTGATTTCTGGGAACTGGCCAGGTACTCATGTTATGTTCTATAGGAGATCTTTGCATTCCCCTGTAGAACACAAACATTTTCACAGATTATTAACATTACAAAGGCAACTCTGACTGTGTTGGAGCAAGACAAAAATAAGTCACTCCATTATCATGGCTGCACAGAGATAAAACATGAATAATCTCCAAGTCACAAAATACCAAATATACCCCATCTTGGCTAATATGAGTGACTGCTCATTCTTTATCAACCACAGGTTTAGCCTTGTTCTAATCTGACCCTCCCATAAAAATTTGCTTACTTTGAATAAATGGCCTCATGGAAGCTTTCATTTTTACGGACAAGATGACAAAGGCAGCCTCACATTAAAGAACTCATTTGGTAGATTATTTCTCAATCAAATCAACCAATTGATCATAATTCAGATAGGCTGCTAATTTTCTCTGTCTGTTTTGGGGGGACTATTTCACTAACTATGTCCACAAGTTCTTAAAACCACTTTAAAAAAATGTATTTTAGAGAGGTTGTGGAAGATGGTGGAGTAGGAAGGTTGATAAATGATCCCTCTGCCAAAACAGCTATTGCACTGACAGGAACTATCTGAATCCACTATTTTGGAACTCTGAGATCTAGTGGAACACTGTGCAGCATCCAGAGAAGAGCTGGATGAAGAGGCTGGTAAATTGCAGTAAATATGGGTGAATTTTCTCACTCCAGGTAGCTGCTACCATCCCTCACCCCCCACCATATGGCAGGCAGCAGTGCAGATTGCAACCAAGATTTAGTGTGGCTTGGTGGTGCCAGGGTAGGCTATAAGAACATAGTTCTCCAAAATTTAGAGTGGTGTGGTCTGATCCCTGACACTGGTTTTGATCAGCAACTTCAGAGAGCTGGGGCCTGCTCTGACGGTGGCCATTGTTCCATCTCCCCTCAGGCAAACGTGCTAAATGAGTATTAAAGAGGCAGAACATCTTTTTCTTCCTTTTTCTCTTTTCTCGTTCCACTCTCCTTTTGGAAGCAAAAACAGTTTAGAAACATCATTAATTGACAGCTCTAGAACCCAACAAGCAAACAAACAAAAAACATAAAAAAAACCACAGAGGAGTGTGGGAGAACTAGATTTCCAGAGTTATAACATCATAATACTCAGAATGTCCGGTTGTCAAAAAAATTTTAAAACATGCAAAGAAACAGGAAAGTATGACATACTCACAGGAAAAAATGAACTTGCCAGAAACAATCCCTGAGAAAGAGTATATATTGGAACTATTAGACAAAGATTTTAAATCAACTATCTTAAATATGTCCAATGAGTTAAAGGAATCTATATACCAAGGACAAAAGAAAACTAAGAAAATACTGTCTGAAGAAAATAAAGAGAAAGAAATTATAAAAAGGAACCAAACAAATTGTGGAGACGTAAATTACAGTGATTGAAATGAAAAACTCACTAGAAGGATTCAACGGTGGATTTATACAAGAAGAAGACAGGATCCATGATCTTGAAGAAAAGGCATTTGAAATTATCCAGTGTGAGGAGCAGCAGGAAAAAAATTAAGGAAAATGGACAGAGCCAAAGAGACCAGTGGGGTACCATCAAGTATACAAATGTGTATCACTGCAGTGCCAGAAGGACAAGAGAGAGAGAAAGGGACAGAAAAGGTATTTGAAGAAATAATGGCAGAAAACACTCCAAATCTGATGAATGGCATGAATATACACATCCAGGATGCTCAATGAACTTCAAGGAGGATAGACTCTAGGATACCTACATTAAGGTACATTATGGCAAAATTGTCAAAATCCAAAGACAGAGAATTCTGAAAGCAACAACAGAGAAGTAACTTGTCACACATAAGAGATCTCCAATAAGACTGAGGGTAGACTGATCATCTGAAACCATGCAGGCCAGAGACAGTGGGATAACATACGTATAGCACTTAAAGGAAAAATGTCAACCAAGAATTCTATATCTGGCAAAATTATCCTTCAAAATGGAGGAGAAATTGAGATATTTACAGGTAAAAAAAGGCTGAAAGAATTCATTTCCAGAGAACCTGCCTGCAAGAAATGCTAAAGGGAATCCTTCAGGCTGAAATAAAAGGACATGAGACATTAACTCTAAGCCATAAGAAGAAATAAAGAACATGGGAAAAGGTAAATACATAGATAAATTTAACATTCTGTATTATTTTACTTTTAGTATTTAACTGCTTGCCCCCTGCACCATTGCTTAACAGGCAAATGTGTAAAATAACATTTTAAATCCATGTTAATGGACATACAATGTAAAATAAAAAAAGTAATCTGAAGTAGTAACAATACAGAGCAGGAGGGATGGAGATATATAGGAGTAGTTTGTATACTACTGAAACTAGGTTGGTGCTAGTCAATCTTGGCTATTAGTTTAAGACATTAATTTTAATTTCAAAGGTCATCACTAAGAAAGTAAATAAAATATATAAAGAAGAGGAAAGAAGAAGGGATTAAATGGTACACTACAAAAAACAACTAAGTACAAAAACAAAGGCAGCAATGGAGTAACTGAGGAACAAAAAACATACAAGACATACAGAAAACAGACAGCTAAATGGCACAAGCAAATCCTTCATTCTCAGTTATCACCTAAAATTTCAATCCCCTATTAAAAGGCAGAGGTTGGCAGATTGTATGAAAGAGCATGAACCATCTATATGTTGTTGACAAGAGATTCACTTTAGTTACAAAGATCCAAAGAGGTTGAAAGTAAAAGGGTAGAAGAAAGTGTTTCATGCAAACAGTAATCAAAAGAGAGTCCAGGAAAGTGATTAAACTAGAGGAAGGGGTAGCAATAGACAAGATGGAATTTAACAAAGGATTATGAATACTGACTCTCTATATAATTTTCTTTTTCTTAGTTGCTAAGGTACTAGAATAGCTAGAAGGAAAGAACTGAAATGGTGGAACTGTAAACCATAGCATCCTTTGAAATTTGTTCTATAGCTACTTTTTAAATTGCAATTTGAAAGTTATCACCTTTTTGTATACATATTTCATTATAAGGAAATAACTGAAACTATGGTGCTGTAACTCATAAAATTTTTGGAAATGTCCAAATAACTACTTGCTAAATCATACTTTGAAAGATATTATCTTTTTGTATATATGCTATATTTCACAATAAGGAAATAACTGAAACTGTGGGATTAAAACCCATAACATTTTTTGAAATTTGCTTTCTAACTCTTTGTTAAAGTGCACTTGGAAAGTTATCATTTCTATGTATATATGTTATATTCTACAATAAAAAATAGGATTAAAAAAAAGAGAGTGAGTCAAAGTGGCTATACTATTGTCAGACCAAATAGACTTTACATAAAAAAATTATAAGAGAAAAAGAAGGATATTATATATTGATAAAAGGCTCAGTCCAGCAAAAAGATATAATAGTCATAAACGTACATGCACTTAACAAAAGAGTCCCGAAATTTATGAGGCAAAAATTGACAGAATTGAAGGGAGAACTAGTAGGGTACTTCAACACACAGCTTTCAATAGTTGAAAAAAATATATAAACAGAAGGCCCATAAGGAAACAGAGGACTTGAACAACACTATTAACCAATCAGACCTAATGAACATATATAGAAAACTCCACCCAACAATAGCAGAATATGCATTCTTTTCAAGTGCAAAAGAATCATGTTCCAGGAAGGACCATTTGTTAGCCACAAATCAAATCTTAACAAATTTTAAAATATTGAAATCATACAAAGTATCTTCTTGGGTGGCAATGAAATAAAGCAAGAAATCAACAACAGAAGGAAAACAGGAAAATTTACAAATATTTGGAAATTAAACAACACACTATTAAACAACCCATGGCTGTGGGTCAAAGAAGAAATCATGGGGGAAAGTAGGAAATATTTTGAGATAAATGAAGAAAAAAACACAACATATCAAAACTTATGGGATGCAGTAAATGCAGAGCTCAGAGGAAATTTTTTAATCTCTAAATGCCTATAATAAAAAAGAAAAAAAGATCACAAATCAATAATTAAACTTCAAACCTAAACAAACAGACAAACAAAACAAAAAACTAGAAAAATAAGAGCAAACTGAACCAAAAGTTAAAAGGAAGGAAATAGTAAATATTAGAGGATAATTGAAATAAAAAAATAGTAAAGTAGTGAGAATCAACAAAATCAAAAGATTATTTTTCTTAAATGATCAATAAAATCACAAACCTTTAGGCAAACCAATAAAGCAAAAGAGAGAAAGAACACAAAGAAATAAAATTGGGAAAGAAAGTGGAGACAATACTACTAATCTTACAGAAATAAAAGTGTTATAGAGGGTACTATGAACAATTACATGCCAAAAAATTAGAAAACTTAGATGAAATGGACAAATTCCTAAAAACAAACAAATTACCTACTCTGATGCAAGAAGAAATAGGCCTATAAAAGTACAGAGACTGAATCAGGAATTAAGAAAGAAAGGTTCCATGACTGGCTGGCTTCACTATTGAATTCTACCAAAATTTAACAAAGATTTATCACCCATAATTCCCAAACTCTTCCAATAAGTAAAAGAAGGAACACTTCTAAATTCATTCTGTTAGGCCAGCATTACCCTGACATCAAAGCCAGATAAAGATGGCTCAAGAAAAGAAAATCATAGGTGAATATCCCTTATGAATATAGATGCCAAAATCCTCAGTAAAATACTGGCAAACTGAATCCAACAGTATATGAAAAGGATTATACACCATGACAAAGTGGAATTTAGTCCAGAAATGCAAGGATGGTTCAACATAAGAAAATCAATCAATATAATATACCACATTAATAGAATGAAGGGGAAAAAAACCCCAAAAGAATGATCATCTCAACTGATGCAGAAAAGGTATTTGATAAAATACAACATCCCTCATGACAACAAAAAACAAACAAACAAACAAAAAAACTCAGAAAACTAGGCATAGACAGGAACTATCTCAACATGATACAGGGCATTTATGAAAAATCCACAGCAAACATCACACTGAATGGTGAAAGACTGAAAGAGTTCCCCCTAAAATCAAGTACAAAATAAAGCTGCCCATGCTCACACTTTGATTCAACTTTTTACTGGAATTCTAGCCAGAGCAATCAAGCAAGAAAAAGAAATAAAAGCATCCAAATTGGAAAGGAAGAAGTAAAACTTCCCTTATTCACAGATGACAGGGTTGTATATACAGAATATTCCAAAAAATACACAAGAAAGCTACTAGAACTAATGAACAAATACTGTAAAGCTGCAGGATACTAGAGAAACATGAAGAAGTCGGTTGGGTTTCTATATACTATTAATGAACAATCTGAAAACAGTTCAAGAAAAAAATTCCATTCATATAGCATCTAAAAGAATAAAATACCAAGGAATAAAATTTAACCAAGGAGATGAAAAACTCATATACCTGAAACTACAAAACACTTCTGCTAGAAATTAAAAACCTTAATAATGAAAAGATATCCTGTGTTTGCGGGTTGAAAAACTTAATATTGTTAAGATGTCAATACTGCATAAAGTGACCTACAAACTCAAAGCAATCTTGTGATGGTTAAGTTCATGTGTCAACTTGTCTAGGTTATGGTGTCCAGCTTTTTGGTCAAGCAAGGTCTGGCCTGATTATTACTGTGAGAATATTTCAAAGATTTAAATCTTCAGTAAGTTAATTGCATCTATGGCTGATTGGCTGATTACATCTATAGTCAACTAAGGAGATTGCCTTCAACAATAAGAGAAGTCTCATACAATCAACTGAAGGCCTTAAAAAAAAACTGGTGATTTCTTCCTCTCAGAAGGAAGAATTTTCAAATTCACTTCAGCCAGCCAGTTTCTCCTGGAGAATTCAAAGAAAACCTTCATCAGAGTTCTCAGCTTGTGGCCTGCCCTACAGAATTCAGACTTGCCCATCCCCACAGTCATGTGAGCCAATTCCTATAATAAATCTCATAATTTATATCTTGTCAGTTCTGTTTCCTTGGATAACCCCGACTAAAACAAATCCCTATAAAAATTTCAGCAGCTTTTTTTGCAGAAATGGAAAAACTGATACATTCATATGGAATTGCAAGGGTTGCCAAATAACCAAGTGACATTGAAAAAGAAGAGCAAAATTGGATGACTCACACTTCCTGATTTCAAAACTTATTACAGAACTACAGTAACTGGAATAGTGTGGTACTGGCATAGGATAGACATATACATTAATGGAATAAAATTGAGAGCCAATAGATAGAATCTGCACATGTATGGTTAGTTGATTTTCAACAAGGATGCCATGTCCATTCAGTCAGTAGTGGTCTGTTCATCAGAGGTGCTTGGACAACTGGAAATTTACATGCAAAGGAATGAATTTGGACCCGTACCTTTCACCATATCCAAAATCAATTTAGAATTGGTTAATTAACTAACTATAAGAGCTAATACTATAAAACATTTACAAGAAAACATATGGAAAAAATTCAGTACCATTTATTAGGCGAGGAATTTTTTGGATTTTATACCAAAAGCAAAAACAACAAAAGGAAAAAATAGATAAATTTAACTTCATCAAAATTAAAAACTTTTGTGCTTCAAAGGATATTATCAAGAAAGCAGAAACCCAACCTAAGAATGGGAGAAAATATTTGTAAACCATATATCTGATAAGGGTTTAATATCCAGAATTTATAAAGACCTCCTATAACTCAACAACAACAAACAACAAACAACCTAATTAAAAATGAACCGAAGAATTGCATAGACTCTTCTCCAAAGAAGACATATAAATGGTCAATCAGTATATGAAAAGATGCTCAACATCATTAACAATTAGGGGGATGCAAATTAAAACTACAATGATATATCATTTCACACCCACTAGGGTGGGTATTATTAAAAAGACAGAAAAAAACGTGTTGACAAGGATGCAGAGAAATAAAAATCTTAGTACATTATCAGTGGGAACGTAAAATGATACAGTTTCAATGGAAAACAGCTTGGCAGTTCCTCAGAGAGCTAAACATAGACTTACCATATGGTCTGGAAAATACCATTTCTAGGTGCAACCCCGTAAGTATTGAAAGCAGAGACTCAGACAGATATTTGTACATGCTTTCATAGCACCATTATTCACAATAGCCAAAAGGTGGAGGTAACCCGTTTCTACCCACAGATGAAATGGATAAACAAAATGTGGTATATGCATACAATGGAGTATTATTGAGCCATAAAAAGCAATGAAGTGCTAGCACATACCACAACATGAATGAATCTTGATATCATTATGTTGGATGAAATAAGCCAGACACAAAAGAACAAGTATTGTATGAGTTCCCTTATATGAAATACTCAGAACAGGCAAATTCCTTGAGACAGAAAGCAAAATAGTGGTTACCAGGGATAAGGGGAGGGGGAAATGGGGAGTTATTGCTTAATGAGGATGAGTTTAAGTTTGGGATGACGAAAATAGTCTGCAAATAGATAGTGATGAAAGCTACACAATATTGTCAATGTACTTAATGTCACAGAATTGTGCTTAAAAAGTTAAATAATTTAAATAGTTAAATAGTTAAAACATGTTTATGTATATTTTACCACATTTAAAAATAAATAACATTTAAAAAAATTTATTTTGGTTTTTGTAAGGTGATAATAGAGATTAAAAGTTGTAACTTCATTAAAACTACATTTTATGTATTAATTTGACAAACATTTAAATTTATAATATTAATTATGCTAATGAAAAAAGAGAGCCAATAAGAGTACATACTGAATGATTCTATTTATGTAAAATTCCATGAAATGCAAATTAATTTAGACTGACAAGAGGCAGACCAGTGGTGACTAGGAATGGCGATGGGGGATCCAGATGAAGGAGGATGGAGTTCAAAAGTATACGAGGAAACTTTTGAGGGTGAGGGAAATGTTCATTATCTCGATTGTGGTGATGGGTTAATGAATGTATTCATATGTCACAAGTCATCAAATTGCACACTTGAAATTTCTGCAGGTTACTTTACACTAATTATGTCTCAGCTCAATACAGCTGGAAAGGAGAGAAAAAAGAAACAGAAAGAGAGGAAGAAAGAAAGAAAGGAAGCAAGAGCGAAAGAAAGAGAGAAAAAGACAAGAAAGCAAGAGAAAAAGAGGAAAGAAGGGAAGATGCGAGGGAGGGTGGAAGGACTGACTCTAAGCCATTCTACTCATGTCTTCAATGTGAATCAGGCTATAAGGTTAAAATCCTTTCCTTTTTTGATCCATGGAATGATCCAGAACTGTGTTGTCCAATATTTTAGCCACCAGCCACATATGGCTGTAAAAATTAAAATTGAATTAAAAATTCAGTTCTTTAGTCACACTAGCCATACTTCAAGTGATCAGTACCCAACATGTGGCTGGTAGCTATTGAATTAGAGATCACAGATACAGAACATTTACGTCATTGCAGAATGTCTCTGGACAGCACTGGTCCAGAATAATACAACAATAATTCTATGGATATTTGTGTGTATTTGTGTGTGTGTGTGTGTGTATGTTCGTAGACTAATCCTTACTTTTTCAAAATAATATTAAGCATAAGAAAAATAGTAGCATAGAGCCTATCAAAATATAGCTGTAACAACAACAGAAAGGTTAGCATATCTTCCATTCAAGTTGGTAACATCAGTTCTATGAGGTATCAACTGAATTAAAAAAAAAAAAAAAAAAAAAGTGCCCCAAACTAAAAGCAAAAGACAGAAGTTTAAATTTACTGTACTGTAGAAAAAGAAAAATATTAGAAAAAATTTAAGTAAAATACTCAGGATTAAAGGTTTCTAATCAAGATACAAAACCTAGGAACTATAAAATAAATGACTGAATAATATAAACTCAGATAAACTTAAATTTCTACACAGAACAAAGAAAAGGCTCCATAAACAGAGTCAAAAAATAAATAAACGGTGAAGAAATTTTTGAAATCAGTTTGAAAAAGGAAGTATTTTCCTCCATGTTGTCTTCTCAGCACTCATCATCTTGACATTAGATTGTATGTTTATTGACATTTGATTTTTTTTTTTTTTTTTTTTTTTGGAGGCTTCAGTTGCGGTTGCTTTACTGAATATTTGTAGAGATGGAGATAGTTTATACAGGCACAAAATAAACCAAAATTGAATATTTAGTATTCTTATTTTACAAAGTCTTTTATTAGCCACACTATGTCATTTGCTATCCTTTTTTCTCTCATTCCCCTTTGCTCTCTTCCTAGTGCTCTTCCCCTGAGGAATAAACTCTATTTCCTCCTCAAGCTATTTTCAGTTTTCCATGCATAGTGTTTTCTAGCTCCCATTCTGATACTTCTCCCCAGGACTTCAATGTTAAAGCCATGTGATCTTATCTCGTCCTCTCCAAGCCTCTGCAAGGGTATGGAAGCAGAGGGACCACATGAAGATTTATTTCCTAAATGATATGAGCTATGTCATTAATAGGTAGATGAAGATTCCATCTGTTTTGGTTTTAAATAATTAGTTTTCTCATCTTTATTACATATAGAAAGCGGTGTTTTATATGGATGTATGTGTATGTGCATATAGGTATTATAAAAGAGCTGTTAATTTCTACTCATGCACATGCCTCTAAGTCTCCATAGGAATTCCATTGCTCAGCTAGCTACAGTCATATGCCCAGCCTACAACTGTATGATTTCATGGTATCAGGATGCCTCACCCCCTGTGGGACAAAACAACAAAATATCTATAGCTGCTTAATAATGCGTGAAACTTCCAAAACTGCTGCTAGAATTATTTCTTTCACATGGAAATAGCTTTAAATCTTTGCAGACATACATCTCTAAGGTAAATCACATGATGGTTTTGATGAGGAAATGGGTGAGCAAACTATAGAGATTCTGAGTCCTTAAAAAGGAAAGATGTCACTGAGTAAAAAGCATGTTAAGAAAGGAGCTAGGAATAATATGACATATTTCTCCTATGTACACTTTTGCTGAAACCTGACCACATTCAACCCATTAGCATTTTATGGATATGTTTTTCTCTAATCCTTTTATTTCCGCTAATAAGTTTTCAGGCATAAATCTGGGATTTACATTTACTCAGTTACTTTTGTTAAACATGTTCTTTCATTTTTTGCATTTTGTACTTAGAGCCAAAATCAATAATTTGGATACAGACATAGCAGACCAGCTAACAGATTTCCTAAGGAGACTGTCAGAGTAATTTGTTAAAGCCCCTAGCAACAGCTCAGAAAGCACTTTCTATGCCTGCGAATGTTGATAGGAGGGTTCTTTTCTAATCCCATTCTAAACAGTACAGTAAAAAATACTTCCTCTTCATTGGGGGAAATGATTAGTAGTTTTATAGCACACTTTGGTGAATTTTAACTTCCCAGTTGGGTAATTACAACTTTTGTTTTTAATTTATGTAGGGTTGAGATGAGTAAAACAAAGAAACAGCTTTGGAAATTTTTGAATATAAATAGGATTCAAGAAAGAAAACTAATATATTTTTTTCTCCCAAATGTTCAGAAATAGTTAAAAAGTCCAGAAATCACCCCTAAGAAGTGAGTGGCACAAATGTTTCAAACTCAAGAATAGTTTTAAAAGTTTTTCTAAAGACCCCCCCCCACATGCATGATGCTAAGAATTGCCTAGGATGCTAATTGCTTCTTTTTTTTCTTTTTTATTCATTTTACTGAGATATATTCACATACCACGCAGTCATACAAAACAAATCGTACATTTGATTGTTCACAGTACCATTACATAGTTGTACTTTCATTACCAAAATCAATCCCCGACACCCTCATTACCACACATACAAAAGTAACCAGAATAATAATTAAAGTGAAAAGAGCAACTAAAGTAAAAAAGAACAGTGGGCACCCTTGTCTGTTTGTTTGTTTCTTTGTTTCCTTCCCCCACCTTTCCACTCATCCATCCACAAACTAGATAAATGGGAGTGTGATCCCAGTGGCACACCCAATCCCACTGTCCCCCCTCATAAGCCACATTTTTATACAATTGTCTTCAAGATTCATGAGTTCTGGGTTGTAGTTTGATAGTTTCAGGTATCCACCACCAGCTACCTCAATTCATTAGAACCTAAAAAGTGTTGTCTATATTGTGCATAAGAGTGCCCAACAGAGTGACCTCTTGGCTCCTTTTGGAATCTCTCTTTAGGAATCTGTCTGCCACTGAAGCTTATTTCATTTCCTTTCACATCCCCCTTTTGGTCAAGAAAATGTTCTCTATCCCACGATGTCGGGTCTACATTCCTCCCCGGGAGTCATATTCCACGTTGCCAGGGAGATTCACTCCTCTGGGTGTCTGATCCCAAGTAGGGGGGAGGGCAGTGATTTCACCTTTCAAGTTGGCTTAGCCAGAGAGAGAGGGCCACATCTGAGCAACAAAGAGGCATTCGGGAGGAGGCTCTTAGGCAAAATTATAGGAAGGCCTAGCCTCTCCTTTGCAGCAGCAGTCTTCCCAAGGGCAAATCCCGTGGTAGAGGGTTCAATCCACCAAACCACCAGTCCCCTGTGTCTGTGGGCATGTTAGCAACCATCTAGGTAGAGCAGGCCAATACCCCTGCATTCTCCACAGGCTCCTCAAGGGGGCTCTGCATATTTTTTCCTTGTTTTTTTTTTTTAACTTTTTTTTTTTTTCTAAATCAACTGTATGAAAAATAAAAAAATAAAAATTAAAAAAAAAACATACAATAAAAGAACATTTCAAAGAGACCATAACAAGGGAGTAAGAAAAAGACAACTAACCTAAGATAACTACTTTACTTGCAAAATGTTCCTACTCTACCCCAAGAAAGTAACCTAATATAGCAACATTTCTGTGAACTTGTTCCTACTATACCATCAGAAATTAACAGACCATAGTCATTCCTAGGCATTCCCAGAACATTAAATTTACCCATGATAGCTTATCTGTTCTTCTTGGATTATTGTTCCCCCTTCCTTAATTGCTCTCTATCGCTAGTTCCCCTACATTCTACATTATAAACCATTTGATTTACATTTTTCAAAGTTCACATTAGTGGTAGCATATAATATTTCTCTTTTTGTGCCTGGCTTATTTCGCTCATCATTATGTCTTCAAGGTTCATCCATGTTGTCATATGTTTCACGAGATCGTTCCTTCTAACTGCCGCGTAGTATTCCATCGTGTGTATATACCGCATTTTATTTATCCACTCATCTGTTGAAGGACATTTGGGTTGTTTCCATCTCTTGGCAATTGTGAATAATGCTGCTATGAACATTGGCGTGCAGATATCTGTCCGTGTCACTGCTTTCCAATCTTCCGGGTATATACCGAGACGTGCAATCGCTGGATCGAATGGTAACTCTGTATCTAGTTTTCTAAGGAACTGCCAGACTGACTGCCAGAGTGGCTGAACCATTATACAGTCCCACCAACAATGAATAAGAGTTCCAATTTCTCCACATCCCCTCCAGCATTTGTAGTTTCCTGTTTGTTTAATGGCAGCCATTCTAACCGGTGTTAGATGGTATCTCATTGTGGTCTTAATTTGCATCTCTCTAATAGCTAGTGAAGCTGAACATTTTTTCATGTGTTTCTTGGCCATTTGTATGTCCTCTTCAGAGAACTGTCTTTTCATATCTTTTACCCATTTTATAATTGGGCTGTCTGTACTACTGTCATTGAGTTGTAGGATTTCTTTATATATGCAAGATATCAGTCTTTTGTCAGATACATGGTTTCCAAAAATTTTTTCCCATTGAGTTGGCTGCCTCTTTACCTTTTTGAGAAATTCCTTTGAGGTACAGAAACTTCTAAGCTTGAGGAGTTCCCATTTATCTATTTTTTCTTTTGTTGCTTGTGCTTTGGGTGTAAAGTCTAAGAAGTGGCCACCTAATACAAGGTCTTGAAGATGTTTTCCTACATTATCTTCTAGGAGTTTTATGGTGCTTTCCTTTATATTAAGATCTTTGGTCCATTTTGAGTTCATTTTTGTGTAGGGTGTGAGGTAGGGGTCCTCTTTCATTCTTTTGGATATGGATATCCAACTCTCCCAGCCCCATTTGTTGAAAAGACATTTATGACTCAGTTCAGTGACTTTGGGGGCCTTATCAAAGATAAGTCGGCCATAGATCTGGGGGTCTATCTCTGAATTCTCAATTAGATTCCTTTGATCTATATGTCTATCTTTGTGACAGTACCATGCTGTTTTGACAACTGTGGCTTTATAATAAGCCTCAAACTCAGGGAGTGTAAGTCCTCCCACTTCGTTTTTCTTTCTTAGAGTGTCTTTAGCAATTCGAGGCATCTTCCCTTTCCAAATAAATTTGATAACTAGCTTTTCCAAGTCTGCAAAGTAGGTTGCTGGAATTTTGATTGGGATTGCATTGAATCTGTAGATGAGTTTGGGTAGAATTGACATCTTAATGACATTTAGCATTCCTATCCATGAACAAGGAATATTTTTACATCTTTTAAGGTCCCCTTCTATTTCTTTTAATAGAGTTACGTAATTTTCTTTGTATAGGTCTTTTACATCTTTGGTTAAGTTGATTCCTAGGTACTTGATTTTTTTAGTTGCTATTGAAAATGGTATCTTTTTCTTGAGTGTCTCTTCAGTTTGTTCATTTCTAGCATATAGAAACATTACTGACTTCTGTGCATTAATCTTGTGTCCTGCTACTTTGCTAAATTTGTTTATTAGCTCTAGTAGCGGTATCGTCGATTTCTCAGGGTTTTCCAGATATAAGATCATATCATCTGCAAACAATGACAGTTTTACTTCTTCCTTCCCAATTTGGATGCCTTTTATTTCTCTGTCTTGCTGGATTGCCCTGGCTAGCACTTCTAGCACAATGTTGAATAACAGTGGTGATAGCGGGCATCCTTGTCTTGTTCTTGATTTTACGGGGAAGGTTTTCAGTCTCTCACCATTGAGTACTATGCTGGCTGTGGGTTTTTCATATATGCTCTTTCTCATATTGAGGAAGTTTCCTTCAATTCCTACCTTTTGAAGTGTTTTTATCAAAAAGGGATGTTGGATTTTGTCGAATGCTTTTTCAGCATCTATTGAGATGATCATTTGATTTTTCCCTTTTGATTTGTTAATGTGTTGTAATACATTGATTGATTTTCTTATGTTGAACCATCCTTGCAGGCCTGTAATGAACCCCACTTGGTCATGGTGTATGATTTTTTTAATGTGTCTTTGGATTCGATTTGCAAGTATTTTGTTGAGGATTTTTGCATCTATATTCATTAGGGAGGTTGGCCAGTAGTTTTCCTTTTTTGTAGCACCTTTGCCTGGTTTTGGTATTAGATTGATGTTAGCTTCATAAAATGAGTTAGGTAGTGTTTCATTTTCTTCAATGTTTTGAAAGAGTTTAAATAAGATTTGTGTCAATTCTTTTTGGAAAGTTTGGTAGAATTCCCCTGTGAAGCCATCTGGCCCTGGGCATTTATTTGTGGAAGCTTTTTGATGACTGATTGGATCTCTTTGTTTGTGATTGGTTGGTTGAAGTCTTCTGTTTCTTCTCTGGTCCGTCTAGGTTGTTCATATGTTTCCAGGAAATTGTCCATTTCCTCTACATTATCCAGTTTGTTGCCATACAGTTGTTCATAGTACCCTCTTATAATTTTTTTAATTTCCTCAGAATCTGCAGTAATGTCACCTTTCTCATTCATTATTTTGTTTATATGGGTCTTCTCTCTTTTTGATTTTGTCATTCTAGCTAGGGGCTTGTCAATCTTGTTGATCTTCTGAAAGAACCAACTTTTGGTGTTATTTATCCTCTCTATTGTTTTTTTGTTCTCTATGTCATTTATTTTGGCTTTAATCCTTGTTATTTCTTTTCTTCTACTTGGTTTAGGATTGGTTTGCTGTTCATTTTGTAGCTTTTTCAGTTGATCCATTAGTTCTTTGATTTTGGCTCTTTCTTCCTTTTTAATATATGCGTTTAGTGCTATAAATGTCCCCCTCAGTACCGCTTTTGCTGCATCCCATAGGTTTTGGTATGTTGTGTTCTCATTTTCATTCATCTGTATATATTTAGCAATTTCTCTTGCTATTTTTTCTTTAACCCACTGATTGTTTAGTAGTGTACTGTTTAACCTCCAGGTATTTGTGAATTTTCTAAGTCTCTTAGGGTTATTGACTTCTAATTGTATTCCACTGTGGTCAGAGAATGTGCTTTGATAATTTCAATCTTTTTAAATTTATTGATCCTTGTTTTATGTCCCAGCATATGGTCTATTCTGGAGAAAGTCCCATGAGCACTAGAGAAGTATGTGTATCCTGGTGATTTGGGATGTAATGTTCTATATATGTCTGTTAAACCCAATTCATTTATCAGATTGTTTAGGTTTTCAATTTTCTTATTGGTATTCTGTCTGGTTGATCTATCCATAGGAGAGAGTGATGTGTTGAAGTCTCCCACAGTTATTGTGGAAACATCAATTGCTTCCTTTAGTTTTGCCAGTGTTTCTCTCATGTATTTTGTGGCACCTTGATTGGGTGCATAAACATTTATGATTGTTATTTCTTCTTGTTGAATTGCCCCTTTTATTAGAATGTAGTGACCTTCTTTGTCTCTCAAAATATCCCTGCATTTGAAGTCTATTTTATCTGAGATTAATATTGCTACACCTGCTTTCTTTTGGCTGTAGCTGGCATGAAATATTTTTTTCCATCCTTTCACTTTCAATTTCTTTGTGTCCCTGTGTCTAAGATGAGTCTCTTGTATGCAGCATATTGATGGTTCATTTTTTTTAATCCATTCTGCGAATCTATACCTTTTAATTGGTGAGTTTAATCCATTTACATTCAACGTTATAACCGTGAAGGAATTTCTTGAATCAGCCATCTTATCCTTTGGTTTATGTTTGTCATATATATTTTTCCCTTTCTCTATTAATATCCTTTAATGTACCCATACTGAATCTCTTTAGTACTGAACCTTTCTCCAGGTCTCTCTGTCCTTTCTTTGTTTCTCTGTCTGTAGGGCTCCCTTTAGTATCTCCAGTAGGGCAGGTCTCTTGTTAGCAAATTCTCTCAGCATTTGTTTGTCTGTGAAAAATTTAAGCTCTCCCTCAAATTTGAAGGAGAGCTTTGCAGGATAAAGTATTCTTGGTTGGAAATTTTTCTCACTCAGAATTTTAAATATGTCATGCCACTGCCTTCTCGCCTCCATGGTGGCTGCAGAATAGTCACTACTTATTCTTATGCTGTTTCCTTTGTATGTGGTGAATTGCTTTTCTCTTGCTGCTTTCAGAACTTGCTCCTTCTCTTCTGTATTTGACAGTGTGATCAGAATATGTCTCAGAGTGGGTTTATTTGGATTTATTCTATTTGGAGTTCGCTGGGCATCTATGATTTGTGTATTTATGGTGTTTAGAAGATTTGGGAAGTTTTCCCCAACATTTTCTTTGAATACTCTTCCTAAACCTTTACCTTTTCTTCTACTTCTGGAACACCAATGAGTCTTATATTTGGATGTTTTATATTATCTATCGTATCCCTGAGGTCCATTTTGATTTTTTTGATTTTCTTCCCCATTCTTTCTTTTGTGCTTTCATTTTCCATTCTGTCATCTTCCAGGTCACTGATTCATTGTTCAACTTCCTCTAGTCTTGTACTATGAGTAACCAGAATCTTTTTAATTTGGTCAACAGTTTCTTTAATTTCTGTAAGATCATCTATTTTTTTATTTAGTCTTGCAATGTCTTCTTTATGCTCTTCTAGGGTCTTCTTGATGTCCTTTATATCCCGTGCCATGGTCTCATCGTTCATCTTTAGTTCTTTAATTAGTTGCTCTAAGTACTGTATTTCTTCTGATTGTTTGATTTGGGTGCTTGGGCTTGGGTTACCATATCGTCTGGTTTTTTCATGTGCTTTAAAATTTTCTGTTGTTTTTTGGCCTCTTGGCATTTGCTTAACTTGGTAGGGTTCTTTTAGGATTTGTAGACCAATTGAAATCCTTATCTCTAACTTTTCAGTTCTACACCTTCATGGAGTACACTTTCTGTGACTAACCAGCAGGTGGCGTCCGCGAGCCACCTGTTCCCCTCAGGCCAGTTCTCCCCCGCTTTGCCTCTGTGGTGAGTGGGGGAGTAAGTCTTGTGGGGTCCAGTTGGTGTACCAAGCTTGCGTATGTAGTTGGTGTTGCCTGCCGTGTATAAGGGGTGTGTATCTGGGCGATCGGGGGGGGGGGCTCTAACAACCAAATCTCCCTGGTGTTCCTGGAGTTTTAAATCTGCTGCAATACTCTAACCCTTCAGTTCAGTCCTGCCACAGTTTGTCTCTGCTACTGACCCACAGGTCCTTGATATTGGCTTATGGCTCCTGAGACTTGCAAGTGGGCCCCTCTTCCAGGCTGTGCACCCCGGGTTCTCTGTTGAGGGATGACTGTGCTATGTCACAGGTGAGTGCTGTCCCCCCAGGGCAGTTCTGGGCTGCTGGGCTGTGTAGGGAGGCTCCCAGTCTGCTGAAATGATGGCTGAATGGGGTTTTGTTAATTCACACTGCTCCACCTTCCCAACTCTGGGACAATCAGCTGAGGTTGCAGGGAAGGCTAATGTCCACGCCCAGTTTTGTGGTGTGTGCCTGTTATTTGAAGCGCTTCCGTCACACTGGGTTGTGTGGGGCAGCTCTGGGCTATGGGGCTGGCGATGGGCAGGAGTGTTTCCTGTCCACCAGGATGATGGCTGTGAGCGGACACCCCCCTTTTCTTGGGAAGTTGTGGTGTTTAGTGAATTTTCTCAGCCACTGGATTATTGCCTTTTGTCTCAGAGGTCTCAGTTCTGCTCTTGTCTTGACCTGCCCAAATTGCAAGTCTTTGAGGCTTTCTGTATTGGGCTTCTTAGAGTAATTGTTTTAGAAAATGAAAAAAAGATTAAAAGAAAAAAAAAAGGGCTCTCCTGGCAGATCTAATGCATTATTGAAATGCTAAGAGACAAAGCAATTAGGGCTATTAAGGAAAGATCCAGAGGGCAGAGAGATCAGTTTTTCTTCGGGTTTTGCAAATGAGCCTCAGGGCCTGAGCCTTTCCCCTTTCTATGTTCACCTGAACTCCAAAAATCCTCCGCTTTTATTTTGGAGTTTTTCGTGTTGTTCTTTTTTTTCTATGCCTGTCTCCTCTCTGCTGGGCTGGCTGCTCTCAGATTCTCTGGTGTCTGGTCTCAGTCTATCTATGGTTGGAGTTTGGATCAGTAGAATGAGTTTCCGATAAGGGCTGCCACTGCAGTTCTCCCTTCTCCTTCCCGGCGCTGACGGCCCCTCCTCCCACGGGACTGAGCATGGCAGGGAGGGGCGCGGGTCCTCTGGCCACAAAAACTTACAGATTTTGCTGATCTCAGCAGTTTCACATTTTCATGAGTGTTGTATGAAGTATGCCCAAAGTCAGATTGCTCTGTGGTGTCCAGTCCACGCAGTTCCTGGCTTTCTACCTACTTTCCTGGAGGAGTAACTAAAACATACAGCTCACCAGTCCACCATCTTGCCCCGCCTCCTGACATTTGATTTTATAGTTATTTATTTTCCTCTCCCACTAGAATGTAAGATCCAGGAAAGCAGAGTTCTGCATTGTTCACTACTTTATCTTCAGTACCTTAAATAGTGTCTGGTATATCTTAAGTTTTCAATAAGTAGCTCGTGAATAAATGGGTGAGTATTTCTAAAAAACTGACAAAATAATAATTAAAAAAGGCTAGCAACCTAATAGAAAATCAGGGAAAAATATGAACAAGGTATTCACTAAAAGATAAAAGCAAATGGTCCGTACTAAACAAAAAATAGTCTCATTCACACTGAAGTGAATTCTAATTAAAACAACATGTGATTACATTTTTCTCTTTTTTTCTACTAACAAATTGGCAGTTTTTTAACAGAAGTTTTATAATATGTCATTTTGAGGAAAGGATACAGAGCAAGAACTTTCATACCTTTATTTCAGCCTCTTTGCAGTATAATTTTACATTTATAAAAATATATATATAATTTACTTTATACCCAGAAAATCAACTTTTTAAAAACTTACCCTATTCATTACTCAGTTATGTGCCTAAGATATATGTACATATATACACACACGTACGTAAGGATATTCATTTCAGCATCAGGTGTAGTAACCAAAAAAAAAAAAAAAAGTGTCAATGCAACCTGATACTGTGAACAGTATCATAAAAACAATATCAACAATATCATAAGTGAACAAATGAGTGCACTTCTTTGAGTAGTAATCTCATTCTGAGAAAAGATCTTGAATGGATAGGATAATAGAATCTCAAATTTCTCCTAACTTGGGGTTCTGAGTTTACATAAAAACCTAATCACTGTGAAAGAAAACATGGCCCAATTCTAAACACCCTTGAAGAGGCTTGCCCTCCTATCCCTGCATCTGCTTCCAGCAGAGCTTTTCTGAAATCCACTCACTGGATCATTAAACATATTAATTTAGTACTCTGCTAGCATGACAAAAGAATAAAATAAAAGGGACATCATTTCCACCGTAAGGAGTTCACTATCTAACAAGAGAAGGTAGCTGAATAAAGAGGAAAATGCTGGGTCATTTTGACTGCCTGCTCTTACTCCAGTACCAGGGCTGGCAATCCTGAAGAAATTCACACAACTTGTAGCCCTCCATTATAAAGTTACAGTCTTCTACTTCAGCTCTTCTCACTGCTACTCAGTAATTCATTTTCCATGCATGCATCTACCCATCCATCCAACCATCCATTCATAAATAATAATGACTACACTGTAATGGTGAGGACACCGGGAAGACAGGGTAAAAAGAATAGAATATTTACTCGTGAAGAACTAATTGGATAGTAGTTGAGGCAAGGAAACCGCTGATTAAATTCCATGTGGTAAGTGCTACAATAGACCTAAGTACAGACCTCTCTGCGAGCACATTCATGAAGTACCTAGCACAGACTGAAGGAGAAAGAAGAGGAAAAACAGCAATTCGTGTTCATGGTCAACTTCTTCTCCCATTTGTTAGTGGACTGTTCCAATCTTATACCCTTGGCTCCAAATCTCCCAACCACTTCTATGAGGTTGCTCAAGACAAAGGCAAGATACAGAAATTAAATTTAAATAAATTTGATAGCCCTACCAGATTTTTTTTTCTTTACTAAGGAATGATTTATATACACCAAAATGTGCAGATGTTAAATATTGAAATTGATGATTTCTGGCAAGTGTAAACACCACCTCAGCTATGATATAGAATTGTCACAGTGACTTGGGTGCCCTCACTATCCTTTCCAGTCAAGATTCCACACACCTAGACAGAGGAAGTAAGGATTCTGCCTTCTATCACCATCTTTTAGTTTTGCCTTTTATAGAACTTTATAAACTGAAATCTCACAGTAGTACTGTTAATGGCCGGCTTTTGCTCAACATATGGTTTTTGATAGTCATTCATATTATTCCAAGTATCAATGTCCCTTCCAGTTGCTGAGTAGTTTCCATTGTATGAATACATTACAATTTATTTGTGGACCTTTGGGTCATTCGTTTTTGTTATTATGCATAAAACTGCTATAAGCATTCAAGTACATGTCATATTGTAGGCATGTTTCCAATTTTTTAGGCATATACCTCTGAGCACCTTCATCAAATATAGAGCATAGTACTTCTGAACCTTAAAAGTGCAAAGTTGGGAGAAGCAATCCAACAGCATCATGGTCAATAACTCACAATCTGATACTCAGGTGGCTTTGCTTCCCATAGCAGGTAAAAAACTGAGATTGGCAAATATTAACTCCATCATCTTACTGCTTCCACATGTATACATTTGTCTATTTTAATATCGACCCACTCCTGTTTTCTCCCAGTCTCTAAGGAAAAGGGTTCCATTGTCTTGCCCAAAGCTAATCCCTCTTTATCTCATTTTCTTCTACCTGATCAAGGACTTGACTGTACTTTTCCCTCAAGACATGTTACAAAAAAAATACAGCTTCATAAAAACACCATGACAATAGTGAGAGAAAAAATGTTATACAAAGAATCCTACAAATAAATATATAATTAAAGTAATAAATACAGTGACGGAAAAGTTAAGGGAACATTGAAAGATTGAAACAAAATATCTCGATTTAGTTTGGAAGCTTGAGACGCTTCTCTGAACAATTTGATAGAAAATGTTAAATCTATTGCGAGAGAATTATAGATAAGGAAGGTCCTAGAAGAGATAGTGTAGAATTAGCATCAAAGTTCAAGGGATTTGATTTAGGTAGGAAGAGAGTCAACCCTTTAACTGAGATGGAAAGAGAGGAAGAATTTGAATAAAAAGTATGGAAGTCAGGAAATTAGAATGCCTATGCCTCAGTTTTTGTTTGGTTTTTTTTTCCCCTTTTTTCTTTCTTATGAACCAGGAGGCATGGAAATCTTTTCAGGCAGGTGTGGGTGACATTTCAGAATTTGAAGAAAGAGGTGAGGAAATGGAAGTGCTGCTGGCAGAGTAAGATCAGTAAAAAGCTTCTGAGAGGCCCTCAGGGCCTGTGCGAGTCGAAAAGCATCTGTGATTAAGATGTGCAGTTCCACATCCCCCACCCCAGCTTGGCGTCACAAACTCAGAGAATGCAGGTTTTCAGGTTTTAGGTAGCACACAGGCTCTTAAGGCCATTCGACAGTTCAGGGGGTTGAGAAAAAGTGTTAAAGAATAAAAGGGGATTCAAAAGTTTGGAAGTGATAATAAAATTAGGAAAATTCTGCCTCTCCTCCTCTTCCACCTCAAACACACAAATATGTGATACGTGGGCAAATATTCAGCTCCTGCTGGATATGGCTGCAAAGAAAGCAGCATCCTTCAGGAAAGACCAAGTTATGTGAAGGCAAGGAATCCAAAAGAATTTTCTATAAAGAGGCCAAGGCTATTGGGGAGTTTCTTTACATAGCAATATTCAATGACTGAGATAAAACTCATTTTATTTTTTTCTCCTCTTAAATATGGAGATGACAGAAAGTTACCCAAATCATGCTTCTTAAAGTTTAATGTGGCTATGAATCACTGGGGATCTTGGTAAAGTGCAGATTCTGATTCAGTAAGTCTGTTTGTTGGCCTGAGATTATGCATTTCTATCAAGATCCCAGGTATTGCTTATCCGACTTGTCCGTGAGTAGCAGAATCTGGACCCTGTGAAGTGTAATGCAAGCTTGAGTGACTCAATAGTGCTTTTGTTTTGAGAATTAGGAAGAGAAGCTGTCAGATCTCAGAGAAAGAGCAAAAGGAAGAGAAAGGTCCTTTGGGCTTCTATGGTAAAGGAGTCTACACTGATTTAGAGCCTTGGAGATTATAGTTCCAATAGTGGATGCCATTCACAAATTTCCTCAGCCATTATTGAGTTGAAAGTCGGCAGTTAGATGGCACTCTGGGGATGGATTGATGCATGGTGGCACAACCTGAAATGGGAAGTGGACAACTTCCATTTAAAATGGAATAACTGAATAGGCAGTCTGGATGACATACTGCAAAGGTTTGGAAAGAGAGACAGCAATGGGGGAATGGACTGAACAACAGGAGGAATGAGACAGATCAAAGTTCAAAAACAAAGAGGTAAGCAGATGAGATGGTCTTTGATAGTGTGTGGAATAACAGTGGTAAGAGGTGTGAATATCTTGATCTGAGTATCTGAAGAGAATTTCGCTCTGAAGCAATTAGCCTGCCAGATTGGGATGAATATGTCCTGATGGTACCTTGGGATGAGTATCTCCTGATGGTACCAGTGCACAGTCTGGTAGAGCCAAAGAGCTGGGATCCCTCTATGGATCAA
Organism: Choloepus didactylus; assembly: GCF_015220235.1. NCBI lineage: Eukaryota > Metazoa > Chordata > Mammalia > Pilosa > Megalonychidae > Choloepus > Choloepus didactylus. Next base: position 25,855,214 of record NC_051308.1, read on the forward strand.
CATTTCCAACAAAATACACATGAACTTAAAGATTTAAGGCAAAAGCATTTAGCAACATATGCTTCCATGCTCCTAACTCAAACATACCAGGAGAAAATCCCAAATGAAGTAAACACTGTTCTGCGATAATCTCTCCCTGACAAGTTTCACCCCAGAAAGGAATATTGCCAATTGTTTGATATATGATAAGAACAAAACCACAGTTGAGGATATTTTATTCTGTTTTCCTCCCTAGAGGGCAAGAGGCAAAAATTAAATTAAAACCCATAGACCAAAAGCTTAACTTCTCTTCTAGAATGTACCCACACATTAATTGACATGAATAATACTGGCCCCTTTGTGGTTTTGTGACTTTCAAGTTAATGTGTTTTCAGCCAATGCTCCAATTTCCTGCTGATCCCATCAGTGTGTCTCATTTGGGAATCTTAGCATCTAGGATGTCATAACACGGAAAATGTACTCATGGCCTCATGTGGAAAAGGTGATGAGTTCCATCAAAGGCTTGATCCGTTGCCAGAAATGCAGCCATCACCTTTCTTTCCTCATGGTTTTCCCCTCTGTTGATGTGGCCCCTATGCCTTGTAAATCTGTATAATGAGCCACTTTTCATAAATCATGTATAATTGGTATACAGTTTGTTTTGGACTCTAACCAGGACCCTATGTGCCTTATTTTAACTGAATATATGACTCCAGTGAAATAAAAGGAAAGCTTGTTTTATCTCAAGCAGAGAAAGGCCTTTAAAAAGAAGGCTGAGGATATCTAACCTGAAGAGTTCACTCCTTTGTGATGTGTTTTTTTAGTTTTGTTTTGTTTTCTTAAGTTGTTGTATTTCCATATTCCACAGAAATTACTGGCTCACTGCAACAGAATAACCCAGATAAGTTTGGCAATCCAAAGGAAGAAGGTTGTTTGTGCCACTAAGCAAGAGCCAGCTTCCTGGAATGGCAGACAGCAAAGTGGAACAGCTTCAGTAAAGAAGCAATGAATGATGGCCATGTTAACACAAGGAGAACCTGTGAGAGGTGGAAGAGAGACAAAAAGTTCCTAAGGCCCCTTGAGTGCAGAGAGAAGAAGCCAGCTGGGAATTAAGAATGATGCTGTCTGTCAGAGGTTCTCTACAGTGGAACAGGGACCATAAATGAGGGTGGCCAGTTATGAGGGACAGCAGCATCAGCAAGAGCCAATAGGGTACCCAGGTCAGCAGTGGACAAGGGGAGCATCTTACACTGGCCATGTCCAGAGCACAGATCACAAACTGCATCAGGGCTGGAGAATTGAACAGTGGATGCAGCGAGACAAAAAATCTCAGAAAAGGCCACCAAGGCTAGAGGATCAAACAAGGACCAGAAGTCTGTGAGACATCCAACGTTCTTCCTTCAGTGCTATGTTATTATGTAACTTACTCCCTTGTGCTGGAACATCATCCAAGAAAATGGAAGAAGGGAAGGGAACTTGAGAAGAAATTTTACTCAAATGACAAAGAGCTGTCAAGAAGAGACAAAAAAACAGGAAGTTATTCAATTGCATGTAATAGGCAAATTTAGGCCACAGTTCCTAAGTCTTTTGCATTCCCCTATCTGTCCCTCATCAATGAGAAATAAGGTTATAAGGAAGTTCCGGTCTGTTATACAACAATAAAATGATTTATACCCTTCCCATCTTCATTGTGTTATGGTGGTAATTTTAAATGATCTGCACAATGAATCTGAAAATGAAACTCCTCTCAGTTGCATAGCTGAGAAGGCTTCGTTATTGTCTCCTTCCTGCTGATGCCTCTTCCTACCCACACAGATCAAAAGAAAATGACCTGGATCCCTCTTTGATCAAGATAATGGAGAAAGATGCTTCAGGGCTCCATTCCCCCACAGAAGCTTTGAACAACCAGCAAGAACTGGCAAAAACATTTTTCTCAAAATTCCAGAAGACAGTTAAAGGACTGCAGTAACAGGGCAAGCCCCGAATCAAGAAAAAGACTACTTAAAAGCAGTAGGATCTCGTCAGTTCTTGGCTGGTCCATCCTCCATCCCTCATGGGCTCAGTGTGTAGCCAGCCCATGCTCCCAGTTTAGATCCTTGGTTCCAGTTCAGGAGGTTCCCTTGTGGACATAGTGGGAGTATGCATTCATGGCCTGATATGCCTGAAGATGGCCTAAAGAAATAAACCAGGTCACCAGTTGCATATTCACTGCCCCAGAATTTATCCTGCATATAAAAGGTAGCTTACAGAGCCCCCCTACAGAACGTTATGGGCGATCAGTTAAGTGGCTTCATGGGCCAAGGGATTTCTGGTTGTAAGATATACACCACAGTGCCTGCAACCACAAGGTAACTATTTCCTAGGGAAGAGGGGACATTTGAGTCTGTGTAAATGGGAGAATTTCTAGTGTGACATGCATGCCCAACACAAGACACATGCACAGAAAGGATCAGGACAGCCCCTACACTTTGGCCTTAAGCTATTCTCCAAACTCATTATATGAGTAATCCCTGGAGAACACAAACACAGACCAATTTGCAAAGATAGGAAAAGTGTTTTCTTCTCTTTCTTCATCTCCTTCTCCTTCCCTTTCTTGTAGCTCCCGCCATTCAGGGAAACCTCTGCCATAATACTAGCTGCATACAACTTTAAGGAACATGGGTTTCAGTGTCTAAATTCCAGTGATTACATTAAAATTTCAAAATGTCCAGTTTTTAAGAAAAGATTACAAGCCATACAAAGAAACAGGAAATGATGACCCAAAGGAGAAGACTGAAACATTAGAAACCATCTCTGAGTAGGAACAGACCTGGGACATACCAAGCAAAGACTTCAAAATAAATGGTTATAAATATGCTCAAAGAGCTAAAGGAAAACATGGACAATAACAAAAAAATAATAATAATAATAATCAGGAATGTGATAGAAGAACACAAAGAGGTTATCAGTAGAAAGATGGAAATTATAAAAAGGAACCAAGTAGAACTGAAGATTACAGAAATGAAAATTTCTCTAAAGGAGTTCAACAGCTGATTGGAGCTGGCAAGAGAAAGAATCAGAGAACTTGAAGGTAAGACCACTGAAATATCCAGTCTGAGGAGCAGAAGAAGAAAGACTGAAGAAAAGTGAACAGAAACTGAGGAACCTGGGACATTCTATCAAGCATACCAATATACATATTGTGGGAGTCCAGAAGGAGAAGAAAAAGAGAATATTCAAAGAAATAATTGCTGAAAGTTTCCCAAATTTAATGAAAGTCATGAATATGCATATCCAAGATGATCAATGAACTCCCAACAGGATAAACTCCAAAAGACTCATACGGCACCATATTAAAATTGAACTGTCAAATGCCAAAAATAAAGAAAGAATTCTGAAAGCTGGAAGAGAGAAACAATATGTCACAGGCAAGGGATCCTCAATAAGATTAAATGTTATTTCTCTTCAGAAACCATGGAGGCAAGAAGGCACTGGGATGACATATTTAAAGTTCTGAAAGAAAAAAAAAATGCCAACCGAGAATTCTATATCCTGCAAAACTCTCCTTCAAAAATGAGGGAGGGATTAAGACAGTCTCAGATAAACAAAAGCTGAGGGAACTTGTCACCATTAGACTAGCCCTAAAAGAGATGCCAAAGAGAGCTCTGCAGGTTGAAAGGAAAGAACAGTAGACAATAGATGGAAGCCACATGAACATCTCCAGTAAGGGTAATGCCAAGAGTAAATATAAATGCCAGTACTATTGTATTTTTGGTTTGTAACTCTATTGTTTACATCCTACAGAATCTAAAGGCAAATGACTTTAGAGAAATCAGTAGTGTTGGATTATAATAGTGTTGGACTCACAATGCAGAAACACATAATTTGTGGCAAAAACAACATATAGGTAGAGGAATTGAGGAGTATAAGAACATAGTTTATGTATACTATTGAAGTTAAGTTGGAATCAAAGCAAATGTGATTGCTATAGATTTAGGATGGTAACTGCAATCCCAAGGGAACAACAAAGAAAATATCAGAGAATATGCAAACTCTTAGAGACAGAAATTAGAGTAGAAGTTGCCAGTGGCAGGAGCAGGGAAAATGAGTAGTAAATGCATAATAGAGTATAGGATATTTTGTTTTTGTGGGTTTTTTTGGGGGGGAGGCAATGTAAATGTTCTAAAATTGATTGTAGTGATGAATGTACAACTATGTGATGATACTGTGAGCCACTGATTGCATATTTTGGATGGATTGTATGGTGTGTGCATATATCTCAATAAAACTGCATTTTAAAAAAGTGTAGGGTTTCTGTCTGTGGAGATGGGAAAGTTTTAGTAATGAAAGGTGGTGAAGATACCACAACACTGTGAATGTGATTAATTTCCCACTGAATGGTATTCTTGAGAGTTGTTCAGATGGGAAAGTTTATGTTGTATATATGTTCCCACAACTTCAAAAAAAAAGTGACTAAAGAGACACTGATGATTAAATGTAATACATGACCCTGAATGGGATCTACCAAGTGAGGAGAAAAGGCTCAAAAGAACACTATTGGCCCATAAGAAAAAATTGTATCGACTATAAGCTTTATAACAATGTTAAATTTCTTGAATTTGATAACCAAACTTCATAAGTGAGTATCCTTGTTCTTAGGAAATGTAAGTAGAAGTATTAAGTGTTCAAGGAGCATGGTATATACAACTTACTCTCAATTAGAAAATGTACTGGTAGCAGGCAGACAGACAGATGGATAGACAGACAGATTGATAGACCGATGGATAGAATGATACGGCAAATGTGGCAAAATGTTACAATTGTTGGATCTGGGTTTCTAGGGGAATAGGAGTATGTTGGATTTCTCTGTATGGGATTTGAATGATATTTGTAACTGTTCTGTAAGTTTGAAAGTCTTTCAAAATAAAAAGTTTAAAATTAAAAAAAAAAGGAAATGACCCTTGTCGGTAGATTATAGAAGCTTTTACCTTAAAGTAGAACAATAGAGATGTTACCTACACCCAGTACCTCAGTGTTATGCTGCATAATTAAGATGTGTCTACCATATCGTATCAGTAAAAGGCATAATGACAAAAGGGGACAAAGCAAGGTAATGTCACTCCTGAGAGTGAGCATACTAATGACACCATCCAGCCCGATAGTGTAACTGACTTGGCTAAAGCCTACTCTCAGTAAAATTCCAAGGAGCAGGAGCTGTCAGGATAATGACTTTCCCAGGCAACTTGCCTATCATGAGGGCACTAACTGTAGAAATGGCAGTGGTGGTGTGCTCCAGACAAAGCCTGTTTCTAAAAAAGGTATGAGCTGTCAAATATAAGATTCATATCACCAAGGCTATATTTTCTCCTTCCTTCTTATCTTTGTGAAAACAATTTCTATTTTCTTTCACAATCCTTTATTTTTCTGTTTCTCAAGTTTTGTCTTCAAATGCAGAGAATAGATGATTCAACAGTTCTTAACATAGAAATCCAAAATCACCTCCTTCAGTGCATGTCTTATATTAACCTCCACCCCTCAGTATGTAAAATGTGAATCTGTCCAACAATCAGGTGGCATTGTCTAGATAGTTCCTACATGTGTTTATGATACTAGCCTTTTATGAAATGTTATGGAGTAAGGGCTCAATAACTGCTAGCCCCATCTCCCGTACAACATCAAGATACCAGTTTGACTCAATTAAAATGAATGAGTTATTGATTTGCCCACTTGAATTAGAGTTATACAACCATGGCATATTTTTATGGCTAAGTGGATTTTATTATATAATAGTAGTCCAATTAGCATTCTTACAGGCTGCATCTAAACAAAACAGAATAATCCAATGAATTGCTCAGTTCAGTAACAAAGTCCATCTAGTCAATAAAATAGGTGTATATTAGATTCTTAGGACTACTGTCACGAATTACCAGACCTTAATGACTTAAAACAACAAAAATTTATTCTCATACTTCTCAAGGCAGGAAGTCAGCAATCAAGCTGTCAGCAGGGCTGTCTAGGATCCCCCCAGGGGCTCTAGGGGAGAATTCTTCCTTGCCTCCTCCAGCCCTTGGTGGCTCCAGCCTCCCTCACCTTGTGGCTGTGTAACTCCAGTCTCGTCCCTGTCTTCACATGGTCTTCTCCTGTGTGTTTACTTTCCCCGTCTCTTCCAAGGACACTTGTCCTTGGATTAATGGCCCATCCGGACAACCCAGGGTGATCTCATTTTGAGACTGTTAATCTGCAAAGATCCCTTTTCCAAATAAGACCATATTCACAGGTCCTGGGGGTTCAGGTATGGACATATCTTTCATGGGACCACCATTCAATCCACTACAATGCATGAGTTAAATTAGCCATTGGACTTAGCTAACCTGTCAGTTTGGTCAAATGGGTAGTCAAAGTTCTGTGTAAAGTTCTGTATCAACCTAGAAGTTCTTTCCCCTTGTCCAGTATAATTTCTTCCATGATACAATCATCAGGGCTAAGTATTCAAGGAAACCTGACCCACTGTATCCACTTATGTTTTTCCCCATGGAGGATTACAATATTTTATCCACAGAGGCAACTGAGGATCATTCATTTGAATAGAGAAGAAGCAAAGATTATGATTCTTATGTTGTAAATGGGGAATTAAGACAGAAGAGTGATCCAGTTAATGTTCATGGTTTAATTAGAAATGCTGACAGAAAGACTCACAGTGTTGGTAGAGCTTCTTATTAGTGTCATCAACATAGCTGCACTGCCTTGTCTTCTTTTCTTTCTGGAATTTCAGTCTGGGCTCCAGAACCAAAGAAGTTCTATTCTTCATGCATCAGTAACAATGAGCAATTTACACTTTGATATCCTCCTCTATAACACTACAGCAGCTGTTTGGGAGTCCTAATTTTACTGTGATAAGCAGGTTTGCTGTTTTGTTTGTCAGTGGTTCAGTGCCCATGCCTGGGGGTAGGGCGGAGGGCTGGGCAAAGAGGAGAGAGAAGAGACAATAACATTCCATTTCTAAATAAACAAAAAAGGTTGTTTCAAAATCCAGTTTACTGTTTTCATTTCAAAGATATGTAGTTGATTTTCAAAATACTTGGATAGTCTCTTAGTTATGACGCTTTGCTTCTGAGCATACAAATAGCATTAGAAAGCACACCTGTGATGCAGAGCAATAGCAAACTGCACGGATCGCTGGAAGGATGGATTCGCAAGAACACTTTTCCAGTTCCAGATCGAGGACCAGGTATTAGCTGACTCAGTGATATGTGGACAGTTTTAGTTTCTCTATCAGTAACTTTTAAACCTATTACTAGAATAAAAGGAAGTAGGAAAGCGGATATTATTGAGAGCTAACATTCCTTATGTATATTCGAGCTTTGTACTTTAAGAAAACTTTTATTAATTCCCATTATCAAAGCAGCATTACTCATTTGGCTGCCTTCCTAGATAGCCCCAATCTACTCTTCAATACACAAACATGTGCTCTGTTTTATCTGAAGCAAATGGTGAGAGAGGACAGGCAACTATGCACCTGGCCCTCCTAAGGTGGGGTGGGTTGTGGTCAGGACCTTGCGAGTTCTCTCTGATCACTGCATGTCCTGCTGTGCCATATAAGGTAGCAGTTTTAGATTCAGAATGAATGCCTAAGATAACAATATTAAATACTTTTTTTTGCAAACTGATTACATGTAAGTCTTTCAATATTCAAGACCTAAATAATCCTTACAATAGCCCTAACATTCCCAGGCAGGAATTTTCCATCTCATTTCATGTGTGATAAAGATGAGGCTTAGAAAAGTTAAGTAACTTGACAATGGCCTCATGAAACCAGAATTTATGGGCTGTTGACTCCTAATCCCATGCTCTAAACCATGGTTATATGCTACCTATCTTGTGTAATAAGTTATATTTATTGAGTACTTAAAACATTATTTGTTTTTAGCATTTATTGGGTTTTACTCATTTACTCATTGTAACAATTATAGCACGTAGGTGCTTTTTATAACCATTTAAAATATAAGAAAACTGAAGCACAATAAGATTAATTAATTTACCCAAGGATTAGCCAGTATTAGAGTCAGGTTAGAACCCAGGCAATCTAGTTTTAGAGGTTGTTTTAGTTTCCTAGGCTGCTCAAGCAAATACCATGAAATGGATCATGTTAAACAATGGAAATTTATTCACTCATGGTTTGAAGCTGGGAAAAAGTCCAAACTAAGGTCTCATCAAGGCAAGGCTTTCTTCCTGAAGACTGTAGCATTCTGGGGCTGGCTGCTGATGATTCTTGGTCATTAGCTAGTCACATGGCAAGCACACGGTGGTGTCTCCTGGTCTCTCCTTCTCTTCTGAGTTCCAAGTTCGTTGATGCTCAGCTCTGGCTGCTCCTTGTGGCTTTTTCTCTCACTCTGTCTGAATTTCATTCCACTTATAATGGACTTTAGTAATAAGATTAAGGATTAAAATCCATCCTGATAGGGCTGGACCACACCTTAACTGAAGTAACCTTGTCAAAAGGTCCAACTTACAATGGGTTCACATCCACAGGAAAGGATTAAATTTAAGAGCATATTTTACTGGGGTACATACCACAGGTCATGTCCTTAGTCATTATACCCCCTTGTCTCTTGAATTTTAAAAAGGAAAAGGAATATTCACAGGATTATGTGGAGGTATGTGAAGCCCAATACCTTCACATAATAGGCGCTCAAAAGCTGACAGGTGTGATTATAGAGAGGAAGAAGGAAAATATAACTCCAATAAAACAGATCTGGTTTGGATACAGGTGGTGCCACTTACTAAAACTGCAACCTTGGACCTTCACAGTAACAGTACCTGACATTTGTGTTCACTTTATTTCCCTTGACTGAATGTGGAAGTACAACGAATCTCTTTGACTATACAGGTTTTACGGCCAATCTTGACCATCCTATAGGAAACACACACATCACCAGTGGATGATGGGATAGTGTCAGCCACATTTTTGAATGATATTTTACCATATTACTATTAAGGGAAAGTAAGAAATGTGAATTAGCCAATTTAAAGATAAGAAAATCAAATATATAACATCATTCAATAGGTTTAAGAATGCCAATGGAAGACAATTACGGTGCAGAGAATCAAGTTTAGTCACGGAAATGAATATAGACACACAAAAACAAAGAAAATTGGGAGGAGAGATGTGTATTGATGCTCAAAACAACCTTAAAGCTCATCTGTCAGAAATACTTATGGGTTAATTTCAACTAGGGATAATTTAGGCCTGTTTTGTGTTATGCCCATATCAAAAAAGCAACTGTGATACTCCTACCCTTTTATCAAGAACTCAAATAAGTCAAATCAACCACTGATTGCAAATTAAAATGCTAATTTCTACCCATTTTAATTTTTGATGAATTCTTAATGACTGTTACTCATTTTAGAAACTGTCAAGCACTGCAATAGCTTCATTTCATTCAGTCCCTGAGAATTTGATTCCAGAGTCAATTGCTTTCTGGCTTTATTTTGAGGAAGTCTCAAATGCTGTCAGAAAAAGTGAATAATCCCCCTTGGTAGAGAAAACGTATTCAACTTATAAGAAACAACGTATTTGAAGTCATACAATGTACTTTCAAATGCAAACATAGAGTTGAGGATACCAGCTTCCAAAGCGCAGTAACAATGATTTTAAAGAGGACAGGCCAGAGGTTAAGTAGGAGGTGTACTGGTAGTAGTAGCAGTAATTAGATAGCAACATCTAACATTTGTTGAGTGCTCACTGAGTGCCTTACTCTGAAACAACCTTTTAAAATTTTATTTAGAAATGGAATGTAACTGTCCCCTCTCTCTCCTCTTTATGGGCTTCCCATCCCACTCTAGGCAGAAGAACTGAACCACAAATGAATAAAACAGCACACATGGTTATCACAGTAGAAATGAAGAGACACAAAGCAGTAAACAGCAATATTCTTTTCTTCGAGGGGCTCACAATATGGGTCCTGAGGCAGTACATAATCATAATGAGACACATCACAAAACAGACATGGTGATCACTGCCAAGTCCCATCTGTGATCCCGAAGATCCAAAGAGAAAGGAAAGCTGGGGCAGACAGAAAAAGCTTCCACAGATACAGGACTTGATCTGTATTTTAAAGAAACTGGGAATTAGATGAGTGTTCTGGGGAAGGAGTTTGACCAAGACGTACAGGTGGGAGAAATCAGCTGGTGCATTGGGCTGAACAAAAGATTTGTGCTGATGAATAATGGAGGACAAAGAGATTTCTACAGATGGCTCAGTGGGGCTATAAGACGGGGTTGTTGAACAAGCCAAAAAAGCAGAGACTAGAGGAAGATGTTCAACAAGTTGGTATAAATCCAACTACAGTATATTTCTTCACTGACACAAAATTACTAGGGAAGAAAAGTAACAAACCAGCAAAATAGATTGCAGGCAAATTCTTTTAGCTTTAGGCACAGGCACCAATAATTATGTTCACTGGTCTTTCATGAAATTTTAAAAATCTATATAATTATAGTCATTCTTTTTAAACATACCCTAAAAATCTAGCTATTTAATTTTTTAGAAGTCTGACATGGGGCTTGGAATTGTGGTTTAAGGTGACTTTTGTGGCAAGTCAAACATTTTGGAAATTAGTTTCCACACATCTGTTACAGATTCTGTTTTTGCCAGTTGAGCAGAATATTCCTAGTTCAGTGACATGTGCAAAATAAGAAATTTAATATTCCAAGCCTTCAAGATGAGTGTTACACATCTGAACAAGAGTAATGCCATGATTATTCCATTAGTTTGCATCCCAGGGTCTTATTTGCCACCAGTTTTCCCAGCATGCTGATCTATTTACTGCTAAATTGAATAATTCCCCCTAAAGGGTATAATGTACTGTTACTGACAGCTTGTCCCTAAATTCCCTGATTTCACAGCATCGATAAACAAATATACTATATAGAAACGGTTGCTATGTGCATCAGGTCTGATATAAATTGCAGCTACCAACAAGACTGCATTAGCCTGATCTTATTTCATTTCTCTTTGGTGGCTTTCACATTCTTCAATATAATAGGTTGTGCCAATATGAGAACTGGAGGGGCACAAATAACATCTATTATACTGATGATGATTCTGCAGCTTTCTCCTGAAGGCTTTCTCCAATGACGCACAATGCAAAATTACAGTTTCCATGTATGTCCAAGAGAATTTGATTAAACTATTAAGCTGAGTGTAAAGACCATTCTTCCTAGGTTACCACTCTCTCACTGATGTTTGCAATTTCCTTAAAGGGATAAACTAGGTATAGTGTTTTATCTCCTGCTGTATCAAAGTAACAGCAAAATCGGATTGACTGTGAGGTATAGAGGTGGTTTTTTCTTTCTTTTAAGTCATCTATAGCCTGTTGAGACAACAGATGCATGAGATACTAATGGATAGTTGTAGGTTTCTATTGTTCACCAGAACACTGGAGTACATTATTTTGTTAGCCTTGTTTTACCATGGCTTACATAAATTTATACACACACACCCTTAAAATCTTCATGTGGTCAGAAAAGGAAGTATTGGCCTTTGTGTTAAAGATCTATAGAAAATAGAATAATGGGCTTGAAAATACAGAAGGCAAACTCTCTTTTTTTTACATTGTTTTCATTCCTTTTTTTTTTTTTTTCTTTTTTTTGGGGGATGTGTGCATAAAGGGGAATGGTATTTTATTGGAGGAAGGCGTTTATACATTCTTAGCTATAAGAGATATAAGAAACAGAGAAAAAGGATTAAGCCAATAACATTTTGTTTTCATCAATAGAATTTTAGAAGGTCTAAATATATACTAGCAAACTTATTTTATGCTGTACTTTTAAAATTAACTAACAGTGAGCTAAAATACCCACAGATGAATCCCAGGGGACATATGGGGGTGAGTTAAAGTTTCCAGTTCTAAGACATCTGCTTACCAAAATCTATTAGCTTATCCATATATTCTAAGTGCTTTAGCCACATTGGATGGGAGTGAGGTGAAGTCTGCAATGTGGCAAGTGTTGGATAAGAAAAGTCACAAGCAAAATCATCTTATGGTTTTGCAGGAGTAAGAAGATAATTCCCAAGTTGAAGGTTAAGAGCAGAATGCACACAGTGGTTTATAGGGTACTCTTAACTCAAAATAGTCAATTACAAAGGAACTTGTAGATCATTAAGATTGATGCCCACATTTTACAGGAAGTACAACAAAGCCATGTGGTTGCTTGCTGAATGTTCCAGGGCTCTGAGAGGAAGGACATGAGATAGAATCCAGGCCTTCTGAGTTTTGTATTCTCTCTATTATGCAAGGCTACTTACTGCCACAGTGCATATACTAAATTAGATTTTTTTTTTCCCAAGCAAGTTGAAGTTTGGCATTCAAAAAGTTCAACGAATATCAAAATTTGTATAAGGAAGAAAATTCAAGCCCATTTTCCAAACAAGGATGTTTGGGTCATTTAAATTGATAGACTTTATTTCACAATGCCAAGTCAACCAGTCAACAGAGCTGTAAGGAGAGGCACAAACAAAATCAAACAGCTCTGGCCTTGATATTCAAGTAAATTCACCTGGCTGGATGCTTCCATTTTCCCACTGTGCTTTCACGTAAAACCTTGCAGAAACATAAACATCATAATAATGGCACAACCACCATCATATGTAAAAGTGTGTTTCCTTTTATTTTGTGCACATTCGTAGTCTTGTTATAAAGCATGTTTAACAAGTGAAAAGTGTACAAATAGAAATTGTCAGGTACTTGATCACTTCTCATGAATTTTCCATATGCCCACTGTTGAGAATTTACATATGTATAAATATATATATATGAAATTAAGTTTTTTCTAGCTGCATTAAATTTTAAGTGGTTGGGATGAAAGTGGAGTCAAGAGGGAGGGAGGAAGCAAGGAAAAGTGTTAACTAAAAATGGAGCCACTTTGTTCAGTCAAGAAGCCATGTTTATTTTTTAATCAGAAATATTAGATGCAGACAAGGTCTCGGGACAAGTGACCCATTTTAGGGGTGAGTGATTGTAGAAATCCTATAGAAATACCACATGGATGGAGAATACATGGGACCATAGGGGAAATAAAGCATCAGCCATTATTGCTAATCACTTGCAATACATTTCTTAGAATATCTAGAAATGATTTTAGTGATCCAATAATTTAAATTAAATTAAGGTTAATTTAAACACTAAAATAAAATTAAGTAAAATACTACTTTCTCACCTGATCTGGACAATGACATGGGAGTCATATTTAGCACAAAATTGTCTCCATTTTATTGATAAGGAAATTACAGTTCATTGATGCTAATTGACTTGACTGCATTCACACAGATATACAATGACAAGGTGTGGGTTTCAATTCAAATCTCCTGAGTCCAGTTCTGCACCTCTTTCCACTACAACAATACTTTCCAGATTTCCCAGATCATAAGATTCACCTGGGGAACACTCTTAAAAGAAATGTGGTTCTGGTCAACCAAGATGGCGGTGTAAGATAATCTGGGGTTTCATTCCCTGAAAGGAACTTTGAACTACTAGCAAAAACTGGCAGAATCATCTTGCTAGAAACTCTGGACAACATTTAAAAGGTTACAGTAACTGGGTAAATGCCAAATCAAGAAAATGCAGCCTTAAAAATGGTGGAAGATCATGGTGTCCTTGCTGGCCCCTCCACACTTTCCTCCCCAGTGCAGTGTGCAACTTGACTGTGATCCCACTGTGGGCCTCTGGCTCAGTTCCAGAGGGAGCAAAGTAATCCCTGTGTGTATACTGATGTGCCTGTATGCCTGTATGTTGGTGCCAATCTTTCAGGCGGCAACCTGAAAGACTGAAACAGCATACTTGTCTTGGGCCACTCTCCTAGCACTTGCCCTGCAGACAGGATCAGCTTGTAGACAGCTAAAGTAGTGAAAGAAACAATTGAGTCTAAATGGGTCTGGGGCAAAGGATTACTTGCTTTAAGACATACAATAGAAGAGTGAGGTAGAGGGTAGTCTATTGTATAGGGAATACTGGGAGCATTCAAATTTCTGTAAATGGAGGAAATGCTAAAGCCAAGGAGCAAGCACAAGTCCTGGACAAGACATGGACACAGAAAAGATGGGGAGGAGCCTGCAGTTCACTTTTGTCTTGGGCTGATATTCTTGATAGGAAGGCAAAACTCTGAAGGAAACCACCAGCCGAATTTGCAAAGATTGTGAAATTTTCTTTACATTGGTTTGTTTCATTTTATTAGCTCCTGGCACTCTTGAAAATATACCATATCACCAGGTGGAAACAAACCTAGTGAAAGAACTGAAAGAACAGACAACTCAGGGACTAAATCCTAGAGCTGACACTTTAAAATATTAAAATGTACAGTGTGCAGCAAAGTATTACAAGACAAAGAAGTAGGAAAATGTCCATTTAAAGGAAAAAATAAAAATCCAGAAATAATCAATGAACAAGACCAGACTTTGGAAATACCAGACAGAAACTTCTGAAGTTCAATATGCTCAAAGAGATAAAAGAAAACATGGAGAAAAAACTATAGGATATCATGAAAATGACAAATGAACAATATGAGAATCTCAATAAAGAGCTAGAAATTTTTTAAAGGATACAAACAGAAATACAGAGTTGAAGACCACAATAATGGAAATGAAAAATTTCCTAGAGGGATTCAACAGCAGACTGGAGCTGTCAGAAGAAAGAATCAGTGAACCTGAAGACATGGCAATTGAAATGATTCAGGGTGAGAAGAAGAAAGAAAAAAGAATGAAAAAAAGTTAACAGATCTTATAAGACCTGTGGAAGACCATCAAGTGTACCAATATATGCATTACTGGAGTCCTAGAAGGAGAAGAAAGAGAGAAAGGGCAAAATTCAAAGAAATAATAGCAGAAAACTTCCCAAATTTACTGAAAGACAAGAATATGCCCTTTCAATCAGCCCAATGAACCCTAGAGATGATAAACTCAAAGAGAACCACACCCAGACACAGTAGTCACCCTGTTGAATTCCAAAAATTAGGAGAGAGTTCTGAAGCTGTTAAGAGAATGGCAACATGTTATGTACAAGGGAAGACCAATAAGCTTAAATTCAATTACTCATAAGAAACCATGGAGGCAAAAAGGCAGTGGGACGACATATTTCAAGTACTAAAAGAAAACAATTGCCAACCAAGAATTTTGTATCAGGAAAGACTGCCTTTCAAAAACAAGGGAGACTTGACGTGAGACTTGCTTTTGTGAAATTTAGGGTTGTAAATAGGAGGCTGAGCCCTCCTATAATTATGCTTAATAGGTGTTTCCAGGCAACTTCTTTGTTACTCAGATGTGGCCTTTCTCTGTAAGCCCAACTCGGCAAAGAAATTCATTAACCCCTCCACCCATCCACCCATGATCGACAAGACTCCCAGGGGAATGAGTCTTCCTGGTGATGTGTGACATGATTCCCAAGAATGAGCCTGGCCTGGAAGTGAGGGATTGAAAATGCCTACTTGACAAAAAAGGGGAAAAAAAGAAAGGTAACAAGCTGAGGTAACAGTGGCTGAATGATCCCAAATAGAGCCAAGAGGCTCTTGGAGGTTTCCCTTATGCAAGTTCCAGCTAGACATCGCAATTGGCCACAGCATGCCATACCCTTACCAAAAATAGTTCCCAAATACCTAGGTCCCTACCTGATATTCTATAAAAGATGCACTCACTAAGTTTTATCTCTTAGAAACTTAAATCCACTAGACTGTTCCTATACCAGACAAGTCCCAAAAACCCAGAGGCAACAGCCTCTTTAAGACTAACTATCAGATGTGACTCCCTTCCCCATACTGTTGAAACCCCCTTTCAATATGAACAAGTTAGGGAGCTCACTGCCTAGATACCCTTGAAGATGGAAAAAGAGAGTAAGTGAGAGGAAGGGGTAGCAAAAAACAAGATAAGATTTAACAAAGGTCTATGAATACTGAAACTTTATATAATTATACATATGTTTTTGGATGCTGGGGTGTTGGAATGGCTGGAAGTAAATGACATGGTGGAACTGTAACCTATACTATCCCTTGAGATTTGCTCTATATCTGTTCGTTGAATTGTGCCTTGAAGGTCTTCACCTTTCTGTATATACCTTATATTGCATAATAAGGAAAGAACTGGAATTGTGGAACTGTAACCCATAGCAATTTGTGAAATTACCTATATGACTGCTTGTTGAGCTATACATCGAGAGATGACACCTTTCTGTATGTATGTAACATTTTACAATAATGGAAATGGCTGAAGCTGTGGAACTGTGACCCATGACATTCTTTGACATTTGCTTTCAACTTGTTGAAATTGTACATTGAAAGTTATCACTGTTATGTATATACGTTAAAGTTCCCAATTAAAAAAAATGGAAAAAAAATAAAAAGACTATGGCTTTAGAAAAAAATGAGGGAAAGATTAAAATATTCCCAGAAAAAAACAAAGCTGGGGGAGTTCAATACCACAAGACCTGACCTACAAGCAATGCTACAGAGAGTTCTTCAGACTGAAAGAAAAGGGCCCTAGACAGTGGATCGAAGCAGCACAATGAAATAAAGACCTCGAGTGAAGGTAGCAATATGATAATTATAAATACCAGTACTATTGTATTGTATTTTTGGTATATAACTTCACTTTTTACTTATTACAGGTTCCAAAATGACAATGCATAAAACAACAATAGATCTGTGGATTTGCACATATGATGTATAAAGATATAATCTGTAATGAGTATAATAAGAAGGTGGGAGGAAAGACGGATATTAGACAGTGTATGTGTATGCTATTGAAGTTAAGTTAGCATCAAATCAACATGATTTTTATAGATTTACGATGTTAAATTTAAGCCCCATGATAAGCAAAAAGAAAATATCTGAAAAATATATATGAAGGAATTTAGAAAGGAGTCAACATAGTACACTACACAAAACCAAACAAATATGAAAGTGAGCATTAACATAAGAATTGAAGGACAAAAAAGGTGGAGGTCTTACAAAGAGTAAACACCAAAAAGGCAGAAGAAAATATGGTGTCATGAAACGTAAATGTAAAAAGTGACATTAAATGTAAATGGATTAAACTCTCTGGCCAAAAGGCAGAGATTGGCAGAACAGATAAAAGATCATGACCCAACTATATGCTGTTTACAAGAGTCTCAACTTAAATTCAAACACACAAGTAGGATGAAACTGAAAGGATGGAATATACATATACATATACATACATATATATACACACATATATATATAATGCAAATAGTGACCAAAAGAGAGCTAGTGTAGCTATACTAATACCAGATAAAAGAGACTCTAAGTCAAAAACTGTCACAAAGGAAAAAGAAGGTGATGAAATGGGGGCATTACTACTGATTCCATAGAAATAAAAAAATTATAATAGGATAGTATGAACAATTTTATGCCAACAAATTAGATAACCTAGATGAAATGGACAAATCCCTCAAACCACACAAACTACCTACATTGATTCAGGAAGAAAAGATCATCTCAACAGACCAATAACAAATAAGACATTGCATCAATAATCAAAAACTCAAGAACAAAGAAAATCCCAGAACAAGATGGCTTCACAGGGGAATTTTACCAAATATTCCAAGAAGAATTAACACCAATCCAGCTCAAGCTCTTCCAAGAAATCAAAAAGTAGGGAACACTCTCTAATTCATTCTATGAGGTCATCACCTGAATACCAAAGGTAGATAAAGACACCACAAAAAAAGAAAACTACTGACTAATATCCTTTATGAATATAGGTGCAAAAATGTCAGTAGAACTCTAGTAAACTGAATCCAGCAGCCTATTAAAAGAATTATACACCATAATCAAGTGGAATTTATCCGTGTTATACAAAGGTGGATCAACATAAGATAATCAATTAATGTAATACATATTAACAAAAAGAAGGAAAAAAAATCACATGAAAATCATAATTGATTAAGAAAAAGCTTTTGACAAAATCCAGCACTTCTTCTTGATGAAACACTTAGACTAGACACCTAGTAATAGAAGGTCATTTCCTCATCATGATAAAGGGCATATATGACATCCCACAGCTACCATCATACTTCTTCCAGTTTGCTAATGCTGCCATTATGCAAAATATCAGAAATGGATTGGCTTTTATAAAGCAGATTTGTTAGATTACAAATTTACAGTTCTGAGGCCATAAAAGTTTTTAAGCTAAGGCATCAACAAGAGGATACCTTCACTGAAGGAAGGCTGATGGTGTCTGGAACACATCTGTCAGCTGGGAAAGCACATGGCTGGCGTCTGCTAGTCCGTTGCTCCTGGGATGTGTTTCAAAGTGGCTTTCTCCAAAATGCCTCAGGGTATCTGTCTTGGTTCCTCTCTCTCAGCTCCTGTGCATCCTTGCTTCTTTCTCCCAGGGTGTTTCTTTCTAAGCATCTGGACGTCTCTCTTAGCTTCATCTGGGGCAAAGTCTGGGCTTCATATCTTAGAATCTCCAAACTTCCTTCTCTCCACATCTCCAAGCATCTCTAAGCATCTCTCAGCATCAGTGTCTGTATTGGCTCTTAGCTCTCTTAAATACTCCAGCGAACTAATCAAGATCCACCCTGAATGTGTGGGGTCCACATCTCCATGGAAACATTCAATCAAAAGTTTCTGCCCTAATCCAAAGACTAAAAAATCTGGCCCCACAAGATTGCATTAAAGAACATGGTTTTTCTGGGGGACACAATATCTCTAAACCAGCACAATACTCAATGGTGAAAGACAGAATGCTTTCCCTCCAAATCAGGAACCAGACAAAGATGACTCCTGTCATTGCTGTTATTCAATGTTGTCCTGGAAGTTCTAGTCATAAAAATAAGGCAAGGAAAAGAAATAAAGGCATCCAAATTGGAAAGGAAGAAGTAAAACTTTCCCTATTTTCAAATGATATTACCTGATATAGATAAAACTGAAAATCTACAATGAAGCTTCTAGATCTAATAAATTCACTGAAGTATCAGGGTACAAGATCAACATGCAAAAATCAGTAGTGTTTCTCTACACTGGAAATGAGCAATCTGAAGAGGAAATCAAGAAAAAATTCCATTTTAAAATCAACTAAAAAATAAAATATCTAAGAACAAATTAAAACCAAGGATGTAAAGGACTTAAACATGGTGTTCCGGTTTGCTAATGCTGCCACTTTGCAAACACCAGAAATGGATTGGTTTTTATAACGGGGGTTTATCTGGTTACAAAGTTACAGTCTTAAGGCCCTTAAGTGTCCTAGGTAAGGCACCAACAATAGGGTACCTTCACTGAAGGATGGCCAATAGTATCCCAAAAACCTCTGTTAGCTTGGAAGGCACATGGCTGGTGTCTCCTTGCTCCCAGGATGCGTTTCAAAATGGCATTCTCCAAAATGTTGCTCTTGGGGTGTTTTGTCCTCTCTTAGCTGTAGCTCCTCTCCAAAATGTCACTCTCAGTTGCTGTGAGGTCCTTCAGTCTGTGAACTCCTTTATAGGACTCCAGTGATCCAATTAACACCCACCCTGAATGGGCGGGGTAAGACCTCCATGGAAATTATCCAGTCAGTCAGTCACAATTGACTGAGTCGTTCTCCATGGAAACAATCAAAGAATTCCAATCTAATCAACACTAATATGTCTGCCTACACAAGACTGCATCAAAGAACCTGTTTTTTTCTGGGGAACATAATATATACAAACTGGGTACACATAGAAAACTACAAAACATTGCTACAAACAACTCAAAGAAGACCTAAATAAATGGAAGCACATTCCATTTTCATGGACTGGAAGATTTAAGTGTTGCCAAGTTGTCAATTCTACCTAAAATTATTTACAGATTCAATGTAATCCCAATGAAAATTCCCATAACCTTCTTCCCAGAAATGGAAAAGCCAGTCATCAAATTTATATGGAAGAGTAAAGGGCCCCAAATAGCCAAAACCATCTTTAAAAAGCAGAAAGAAGTTGGAAGGTTCACACTTCCCAATTTTCAAACTTATCAGAAAACTATAATAATAAATGCAGTATGGTCCTGGCAGAAGGACAGATGTATAGAACAATGGAATTGAACTGAGAGTTCCAAAATGAACCTTCACATCTAAAGTCAATAGATTTTTTTTAAAAATTCAGTTTCATTGAGATATATTCACATAACATACAATCATCTATGGTGCACAATCAACTGTTCACAGTACCATCATATAGTTGTGCATTCATCACCCCAATTAATTTTTATACATTTTCCTCACTCCAAAAAGAATGAAAATAAGAATAAAAATAAAAGTAAAAAAGGACACCCAAAGCATTCCACCCCTCCATCCCACTCCATTTCTCATTTAGTTTTTGTTCCCATTTTTCTATTCATCTGTCCATAAGCTGGATAAAGGGAGTGTGAGCCACAAGGTTTTCACAATTACACAGTCATACCACGTAAGCTATAGAGTTACCCAATCATCTTCAAGAAGCAAGGCTACTGGGTTGCAGATCGACAGTTTTAGGTATTTCCTTCTAGCTATTCCAAAACAATAAAAACGAAAAAAGGATGCCTATATAGTGCATACGAATGCCCTCCAGAGTGACCTCTCGACTCCATTTGAAATCTCTCAGTCACTGAAACTTTATTTTGTTTCATTCACTTCCCCCTTTTGGTCAAGAAGATCTTCTCAATCCTACAATGCTGGGTCCAGGCTCATCCCAGGGAGTAATATCCTGCAATGCCAGGGAGATTTACACCCCTGGGAGTCAGGTCCCACATAGCGGGGAAGGCAGTGAGTTCACCAGCTGAGTTGGCTTAGTTAGAGAGAGAGAGAGGGCCACCTCTGAGCAGCAAAGAGGTACTCAGGGGGAGACTCCAAGGCACAGTTATAAGTAGGCTTAGCCTTTCCTTTGCAGTAAAAAGCTTCACAAGGGCAAGCCCCAAGATCAAGGGCTCAGCCTACTAAGTTGGAAGTCCTCAATATTTGTGAGAATATCAGCAATAACCCAGGTAGGGAAGTCCAACATTTCCACATTTTTCCCCAGTTCCTTAGTGGGGGCCTGGATATATATATATATATATATATATATATATATATATATATAAATATATTTTTATTCTCTACCCAAATTACTTTGGGATATATCAGGATTTCACACTAATCTGTACAAACCTAGCAGATCTCACTTCCTATTCAAAGTTCCATGTAATCATGGTGTTTGAAAAAACTGACCATACAAGATAAATCATTTAGTGTGCTGCAGAAAGTATAGGTCCTGCACCATATAAACATCTCTTCCCTTTGTCTCACATGGAAGTTGAAGTTTTAAAACACAGTCAGTATTGTCCTTTACCCTTTGGCCTGTTTTGCCTTAGTCCTAACCAGATCTACTTTATTCGTATCTCTAGTTGAAGTCTGAACTCTTTTTAAGATTTTTGAACTGTATGAAGTAATACTGCCATTCATAGCTGCTGAGGTTAGCTCTGAGTTTCAGGCGTCACACAAAAACCCAAAGTTCCGGAGACCAACCAGGTTATACACAAAGAGCTCAGCATCT
The DNA here is from genome assembly GCF_015220235.1 of Choloepus didactylus. Classification (NCBI taxonomy): domain Eukaryota; kingdom Metazoa; phylum Chordata; class Mammalia; order Pilosa; family Megalonychidae; genus Choloepus; species Choloepus didactylus. Next base: position 25,876,705 of record NC_051308.1, read on the forward strand.
TGGAGTTTGGAGATAAACATTGCAACTCAAAAATAGATGTGACTGCTATAAGAGCTTACAATCTAGAGACCATTACAACAAGCATTCCGCTGATAAGCTATAGGTCAATTGATTTTTGACAAGGGTTCCAAGTCCACTCAATGAGGAAAGAATAGTCTCTTCAACAAATGGTGCTGGGAATACTGGATATTCATATGCAAAATAATGGAAGTGGACCCCTATCTTTTTAAAAAAATTAACTCACTTTTAAAAATTTAAAATTTCTTAAAAATTAATTTTTTAAAATTTAAATTAAAAAAAATTAACTCAAATTGGGCCAATCACTTAAATATCAGAACCAAACTATAAAACTCTTAGAAGAAAACATAAGGAAGGATCTTCAGGAACTTGTGTTATGCGATCGTTTCTTAGACTTTACACCAAAACCACAAGCAGCAACAACAAAAGAATAGATAAATGGAACTTCATCAAAATTAAAATGTTTTGCACATCAAAGGACTATCGTGAAAGTAGAAAGACAACTTACCAAATAGGAGAAAACATTTGCAAACCACATGTCTGATAAAGGTTTAATTTCTAGAATATATAAAAATCCTACAATTCATTCACAAAAAGACAAAGAACCCAGTTAAAAATGGCAAAAACCTTGAACAGATATTTCTCCAAGGGAAGATACACAAATGATCAATGAGCGCATGAAAAGATGCTCAACAGCATTAGTCATTAGGGAAATGCAAGTCAAAACCACAATGAGATACCATTTCAAACTCTCACTTGATTGGCTACTATTAAAATATTTTAAATTACAAGTGTTAGAAAGGATGTGGAGAAATAGGAACATATTCATTGTTTTGGGAATGTAAAATGGTGCAGTCGCTGTGCAAAATAGTTTGGCAGTTCCTCAGAAAATTAAGTAAGTGTGGATGTACCTTGAAGACATCATGTTGAGGGAAATAAGCCAGACACAAAAGGACAAATTTTAAGTCATATTTTTTGATCTCATTGATATTAAATAATTAGAATAAGCAAAGTCATAGAGTCAGAAATTAGAATCCAGGTTACCAGGGGCAATTCTCCTCCCAGAATGAGGAGTTAATGCTTAATTGTTACAGAGCTGCCATTTGGAGTGATGGACAAATTTTGGTAGTGGATATTCTTGATGGTAGCAAAAAAATGGTGAATTGACACAATTGAATCATGTATTCAAATGTGGTCAAAAAAGCAAATTTTGGTTTGTGTATATGAAACTAAAATGAAATTTTAAAAAAATTTGTAAGACTGTACAACCCAAACAGTGAACCCTAACATATTAGTTATGGGTTGTGGTTAACGGCATAATCATAGTGATGTAGTTTTAACAAGGGCACCATACTTGTGCAATGTATTGATGATGGGGACAACTATGTGTGTGTGAGGAGGGAATATGGGAGATCTGTATTTTCTGTATGAATTTTCTGTAAACCCACAACATATCTAATAAAAAATAATTAATTTATTAGTTAAAAAAAGAAATGCAGATTTAGCCTACAGTGAGATACATGTCTTACTTGTAAGACTGATATAATTGAAAAGCATGTCAACACACTTTGCTAGAGATGCTGAGGAGAAATGGGTATTTTCATAAATTGCTAGTGGAGATACAAAATGAAAATCATTATGGAGGGCCATAGGGCAATGCGTATAAAAAATTACAAATATACTTCCCTGTGAGCCAAGAGCTCCACTTCTGGAAATTTAGTTCTCTAGATATACCTGCACAATGAAATTACATGTGTACAGGATAGCTGAGTGTTGATCAAAATCTTATTGGTGGTGGAAGTGACACTCTACCTCGCTATCTCCTTTAGACTCCTTTGAGGATTTCAATAGGTTCCTTTCTTCCTACTGCTCCTTTAACTAAAAGATTTATCATAAAAAAGTTTGTTTTTAAACATTTTTTGGTTGTTCAATTATTTCAAGGAGTAATTTCAAAAAACAAGCGGACCATTTCTTAGAACATACATTTTTGAATGTCTTTACTGATCTGTTGATCTTATTTCACTATGCTAATTCACTCACATGTACAAATAATCTAATACTCTGAATGCATGCCCAAAGTACTACAATTCACATGCTGTACCAGAAATAGATGTAAATTTAGAATCTATCAACTACATTTCAGTTCAGCACGGACTGAGTAAAGTTGGGCAGCTTATCTTGTTGCCTCACTTTCATCCTTTGCAAAAAGAGTTAATAAAGTTATTATTTTGCCTATTCTTCCAAAGTTGTTTTTAGACTCAAATAAGATAACAGCTCTGAAGGTGTCTGGTAGACTATAAAGGAACTCCTCAATAAATATAAGGCATTTTACTTAACATCTAAGAGAAAAAACAAAAACTGGCTTTATTAGATGGGCTCTGTAATTACAAACATAATCTTCAAATGCTAGTTTGCTGAAAAGGAAGTGCTAGTCTGAATTACTTGTGGATATTTCATGTTTCAAGTCTCAGAACCCTAACTCAAACTGCTTAAACAGAAAGGAAATATATTTGTTGGCATAAGATAAAGAATCAAGGCAGGGCTAGGACTATAGGGTGAGGTAAATGAGGCATTCACTCTACATGAAAAATCTGAATGGGCACCAAAAACTCAGTAATGAAGATAAATAATATTTGAATGCAATATTTTAAAAACCCAAAAGTAATGTAAAATCCATGATGAACAAAAGATCAAAATTATAAATAAAGGCAGGATCAGTATCACGGATTTTTTTTCTTTTTGTTTAAGGCTCCAATATGGTGTTGAGTCTAAGATAGTTCTGACCTAAGGCCTAGCTGGATCTAGGGATTGTGTCAGTACAGTTAGAATTCTCTCTTTCTCTTCCCCTCTTTAAAAAATCCACTCCACAGGGTGGTAAATATGGGAGTAGACCAGTTGCGATGCAAAGTCAGTAGGATGAAGTGGGCCAGCCCAAGTCACACACCCATCCCTTTCACCAAGGAGCCCAGGGAGTTCTCCCACATCATCTCCAACCAAACAGGAATGAATTTTCCTGTAGGGAAGTAGGCATTCTGCTATCAAAAGAAAGGGGAAGGAATGCTGCACAAGCACAAACAATGGATATTTATTTTATGTTCATGATGAAATTTTCATTGGCCCCAAATGAAAATGAGAAATATGAAAATGATATATTGAAATTTTAAATAGCTAAATATCCTTCATTTTTAAAGTCTGCATATTTTATTTTACTTTTTGGTAATAAAATGCCTTTCCTATTCAGAAATTATCATGGTAGTACATTACAGTGTTCTATGTTTCTACTTGGCAAAATAAAGCTAACAGCTCCATATCACTATCCTAATATATTATTAAATTTTACATGTTCATAATATCCAAACCTGTGGGGACTGTTAATCTAGAGCATACATTTTCAAGTTCCATTCTAAACTGCAATTGGTGCTTGCCTGCAAAAAAAAAAAACAAAAAAAGGGTTGGAGAACATCTATTGTTAAATATGCTTGGAAGTCCTGGGTTAAGAAAAAAAAAATCTTTACCACAGCACATCTCAGAACCTTAAAAATGCTAATGTACATTGTGAATCTACAAAAAGAAGATAGGGTATGCAGCATATGACAAAATTATTTGACCAAGGAACTGCCTCTTGAAGAATCTTTCTGAGAAACTTTTCTTGAGAAGTTTTACTCTAGAGACTCACTATACACTTCAACACATATTTGATGTACGCCACTTAATATAAATGCATCATTACACCTTTTTCTAGAAAGAGGAAACCAAGGGACATAAAGGAAAATAAGGTGCAAATTCAGATGCATGTATCATATCACCCTTGACTACCTCCTTTGTATTTTCAAGTTATTATTTTCTTAGTTTGAGTTGCACATTTGTGAAAAAGAATCACCATTCACACACTTACATTTTCCCAAATGATCTTGAACTGTCAGCTCATTGTATGAATTGAGTTTTAAATTGCATTTTTAAACCTTTAAAGAAGTTGTATCACTGTTGCCAGAGTAACTATCAAATATCACAGGCAAGGGAAGACAGAAAAATATATTTCAGGCATCAAGCATTGAATAAAGCAAGAGATTTGGAAACATGTGATGGAACAGGATGTTATGAAGTTATTGTTCCTGTAAATTGAGGGTAGCAAGGTCCATTTGATGGCAAAGAGTCATGAGACAGTTACACAGTTTCTGTTCAAAAGAAAATGATGACTATTTTAAAAATACAGAAGAGCATTATGCCTCTTGCTGATTACATAACAGAATGCAAGTAATTAGCACTTGTTTATAGATGTTTCATGCTATGCCATGCATGGAGCAGCAAAAGGGGTTTCAATGTGTTCATTTAGATAGAATTGATTGAGATGACAAGGAGAAGTGATGGAGCCAGTATACTAAGGTTAAATAGACCGAACAATGAGCAAAGAGTTAAAAGCAGCATGACGGTTGATAAGTTAATAAATATCTATAGTATTAATAGAAAATGATTTAGAGAAAATAGAGCAATACTCACGTAAGGGGCATATATCTTATGCACTTCCTCTAATCCTCCAGTACTTGTCATGCCTAATATTAATAAATGATCATGGAAAAACTAACCCTCTTTTAAGAGAGAGGAAAAAAATGGATAGGGGAGGTTTTCTTGTTTTTGTTTGTATCTATGCTGTCAACTTGGGCTGCAAGAGGAGCAGTAGTTCTCAGAGACCACAAGTAAAGCCCTCATCCCTTTTGGGGATAATATTCTGTAGCACAGAGCTAGAACAGCAAGACTGGGTCACAGAACACAGGAATCAGGAAGTGTGCAGATCAGCTCCTGCTCCGAAATCAAGTGAGGAGATATAAAGGAAATGCTTATGCTTGCTCCTAGAATTTCCCAGGCTACATAGTTCATTAAAACATGAAAGAAAGCAAGGATGCAGACTTTCTCTATGTGCTCTCCAGGTGTATGCTAGCATCTGAGCACACGGATCAGTGAGAGGAGATTCAAAAAATAAGCACTCTAAGAGCATTTCAAAGAGGGCACCAGAGGAATTCAGAGAAGGCAACATCATTTTTTGGTTGGGGTTATCAGGGAAATTTGCAGAATGGGGTTATTGCTCAAAATACACTCAAGCTAATTATGTAGTTTGCTTTCTCAATGACATCTCTCATAGTGACTGAGAGTTCCAAGTGTGTACTAACAATTTTTACTAAAAATTATGGCCAAAGCAATTCATAAAATCACCACCACCACTACCAAAACCCCCACTACCTTCACCATCACCCTCACCTCCATCACCGTGCACACAACCACCACTACCCACCACCAGTGCCTTCACTATTACCACTAGCTCCACCATTATCACCATCAACACCACCACCACCACCATCTCAGTATCGTTATCGTCATTACAGCTAACATTTATTGAATGCTTACTCCATGCCTGCAATTATTCTAAGCCCTCTACATATATTAACTCTTTAAATATAATCTTTCTTCAAAATTCCAGCTGAAATGCATGCCATTTCCCCCATGATTATATTCCAAATTATCCTCCTTTTCCTCCTTTAAATGAGATTCTCTCTTCCTCTATAATCTCCCACTTAAGCTCGGTGTTTTTCATGGAAAAATTATGTTCCACATTCTTGTAGAGAGGTAAATTACATATTTACCTACTTGAAGGACAGATTGTGATGATACCACATATGCCTCTCAAAGTACCCAGCTCAGTGCCTTACTCATATGTGTTCAGTAAATTTTTTGGTAAATAAATGAATTAATAGACAGTGCCTAATGACATAAAGTTTTTAAAAGACTGACACTCATCTTAGAATACAGACATGTCTTTGGATATATCTTTCAAAGGGCTAAATTAATTATCTTCATTCATCTATACTAAATACGATGTCTTTAAAATTGCCAGAAATTAGAAGACAAGTTATATATAAACTTTATGTTAGTTGTGATACCAAAATACAAGTGTCATTAGCACACCAAAAAAAACACAAGAACAGAATAGTCGTGTTACTGGACATTGGTGTAATATATTCTTGATTTGCAACAGATTTTTATTTACAAGGTGTATAGTTTGGATGCAGTATGTATCCCAGCAAGGATCATGTTTTTAAAATCCTTTCCTGTGGGGGCAGACCTATTGTGGGTGGAACCTTTTGATTAGGTTATTTCAGTTGAGATGTGATCCACCTCATTCAAGGTGGGTCTTATTCTCTTACTAGAGGTCTTTATAAAAGGATAAAAAGCAGAAGCTAAGAGACACAGAAGTTAAGAGATGAAATCAAGAGAAGCTCACAGAGAGAAATCCCCAGACTAGCTAAGAACACTAGAGAAGCTGAGAAATGGAAGCCACTGAAGCCAGAAACTGAAAGCAATAAAACCCAGGGGAGAAGGATCAGCAGATGTCACCATGTGCCCTGCCATGTGACAGACGAGCCCCAGATGCCGTCAGCCTCTCTTCAGAGTCCAGGTATTTCCTGTCGATGACTTGAGTTTGACATTTTCATGGCCTAAGATCTGTAAATTGTAAGGTAATAAATCCCCACTGTAAAAGCCAACCCACTTTTGGGATATTGCATTGTGGCAGCTTTAGCAAACTGAAACACAAGGCATGCCATTGAAGGTGTAAAGGGCAAAGGAGTGCCACACTGAAAATAGCCTTTCTGTAGTTTTTGGGGGCTTGTGCAGTGGTGTTGTTGTCTTTAACAAGAATTTATTATATCCAAAATACATAACCTTGCCAAGAAGATCTGTCTAACTGTAACGCTCATGCTTTTAAGCACAAAGGTGATATGTTTCTCATTCTAAAAATACATTTGCCTTTGCCACTGAGCAACCAGCAGTTTCCATTAGAAGCTTAACTTACTTGATAAGTGATTTATGGCTCCATGTTACAAATGAGGATAATTAGGAACAGGGATTAAATGACTTGCCTAAGGACACAGGTCACATTTACCCCAGCTTTCCTTGCAGCTGTGCATGGTCCTGTGACTGAGTACTAGTCAATGGAAGGTGAGAAGAAATTTCCAGGACTGGCCCATAAAACACCCCCATGTGTGAACTTTCTGGCATTTTCCTGTTCCACTCCACTGATGAGCACAGCAGCCATGGAAAACACATAGTGAATTTGATTTAAAAATACACACAAGAAGGAAGAAACTTGAGTCCCTGACTGGCAACTTAGAAGAGACCTGACTAAAGATACCTGTTTTGGACTTTCATGGGCAAGAAATACACTTCTATTATATTGAATTACTTGAATCACTAAGATTTGAGGGTTTAATTATTAAAGCACATAAGGTTAAATTAATTAATATTGAAGTTAGTATCCTGAAGTAGGAAGATGCTATAAGAGAAGATTTAAATTAGCTTAAGTATTCATGTGGTACATGGCTAGGAAATAAGTATCAGAGGCTGGACAGATGGACATCTGTTGTTATTCAGGGACAAAACATTTGCAAGTCTGCAATCTGGAATAACTTGCTCACTTAGACTGGAACACAGGGGAAGTAGAAGGAAAAAGTTAGAATATTAATGTGTTTGCTGTCAGTGGCTGCCATTGGCAAGTATTAAAAGAAAAAGATGATCCCAGGCAAGAATTAATTAGTTCTCAAGCAGAGTTAGAAATGATGAGGGAAATCAAATGCCTTGTACGACTGGAAAATCCAGAATTTTTATGTGTACCAAATAGTAAAAGACAAGGCTGGAAGGAGTCTTTGAGTAAAAAGATATTTTAGTTGAAAGACATGATTCAACGCTGCAGCGAAGATCAGTTTAAAGATGTTACCTTCCCACTCAAGCCTACTCTGTCGTAAGGCCACAAGAAATCCACAATTAGATTAAGAAAGAGAGGCACTGGGCCAAGGAAGCAAAGAAAGCTTATTTGACAAGTATATTTAATAAAACTTTGAGTACGATTACTGGAACATGGAACAGACTGGAAGAAAATACATCGGAAGCTCCTAAGTTTTTGAGGGAATTATGTTGCCAGAAAAACCTTGAGCCTGAATTTAAAAAGCATTTGGCTGTTAAAACAATTCTCAAGTCCCCAAATTTGCACTAGCAAGAAGTGGGTAATTAAAGCCAGGCATTCTCTCAAAGGAAGGAACGCTTGAAAATGTCTGCTTCGGATGTAGCCACAGAGGGGTGTATCCAGAGAGCAGAATCAGGATCTAATCAACAAACTTCCCTCACTCCCAGGGTCCAGGCTTTCATAATACCTGCCCAACCAGAATTCTTAATTGCTTTGATCCAGGCAAAACTCTGTACCTCCTATTCTTCACTTTTCCAAATGGAAGTTTTCAGCATGCTTATTCTTCTCTGCTGTAGGATTGAACATTTGGGATGAGATGGGGTGAGGGGGTTGACATGTTTCTGTTCATAGATAGGCAGACCACAAAGACCTGTATCTAGATCTGATGGATGGTTGCACATCACTCAAGGGCTCCTAATCTTTGAGTTACACAACAGTGACAGTATGGGATTTGGGGTTACCTCTGCAGAGCAGGTGTTCTGCATGTGAGAAGAAGGATGAAACAAATATTAAGAGACCAGAAGGTGGACTGTGGAAAAGGCTGATTAGTTGGTCATGAAAGTCAATTCTTCTTTTTCCTGGGCATATATTAGACTGCATTTCTCAGTATCCTTTGCAGGTAGTTGTAGTGCGTAACTGCATTCTAAGCATTGGAAATCACTGAAGTGATACCTGCTGCTTTCCAGGCCTGGGAATATCTTGCCCATGATCCTCCAAGCTAGTTCCCCTTTTACCTTGTTGTAAACAACCCAGAGACCTTGAAAACTATCTGATGCCAATGGCAGATCCATTAGATGGAAGAATGTTGGGTCCATGAATCACCACTTGAAGGAAAGCTCTAGCTGATCAGAACACCTGCTTTGGAGTTTACATTAGCAAAAAAATAACATTTGTGTTAAGCAATTAAGATTTGGGGTCTGTTATAGTTTGCTAATGCTGCTGGAACGCAAAACACCGGAGATGGATTGGCTTTTATAAAAAGGGGGTTTATTTGGCTATTACAGTCTTAAGGCCATAAAGTGTCCAAGGTAACACATCAGTAATCGGGTACCTTCACTGGAGGATGGCCAATGGCGTCTGGAAAACCTCTGTTAGCTGGGAAGGCATGTGGCTGGCGTCTGCTCCAAAGTTCTGGTTTCAAAATGGCTTTCTCCCAGGATGTTCCTCTCTAGCAAGCTTGCTCTCTTTCAAAATGTCACTGACAGCTGCACTGAGTTCCTTCTCTTTGAGTCAGCTCATTTATATGGCTCCACTGATCAAGGCCCACCCTGAATGGGTGGGGCCATGCCTCCATGGAAATATCCCATCAGTTATCATCTACAGTTGGGTGGGGTGCATCTCCATGCAAACAACCTAATCCAAACGTTCCAACTTAATCCCCACTATTATGTCTGCCCCACAAGATTGCATCAAAGAATATGGCTTTTTCTGGGGGACGTAATACATTGAAACTGGCACATTCTACCCCCTGGACCCCAGAAAAACATATTCTTTCCAAATACAAAATACATTCATCCCACAATACCACAGAAACTTAAATCATTTCAATAACAATAGTTAAGTACAAGATCCCATCAAAATCAAATATAGGCGTGGTCAGTCCTAAGGCATACTTTTCCTTTAGCTTTGGATCTGTGGACTTAGAACAAGTTATATGCTAACAATATACAAAGGAGGGACATTCATAGGATAAACATTCCCATTGCCATAAGGAGAAAGAGTAAGGAAAACAGGGTTAGCAAGACCAAAACAGTTCCTAAAACCTGCAGGACAAACTCCATTAGATTTCAAAGTCTGAGTCATTAACAGAACGACGTTGCATCCTTGGGGCTTGAGAGAGAGGGAGTCTAACCCTTCCTAAGGGCCTTTCTGGCAGCCCTTTCCTCTCCAAATGCTTAGGTGAGTGCTCCAACATATGCACACATTGCGGAGACCACCTTCTCGGCCCCACCCTCCTCAAACATCGGGGCAGCTCCCGGATTCCCTTCCATCTCTGGGGCACACGCTCAACCCCTTCAGAACACTGTGGTGGCAGACAGGCTCTCCCCAATTCCCTGGGAATGTGCTCCACCCACTTTGGGGCTTGGGGTGGCAAAACTCTTCCAGAGCATCGAGGCAGAAAGCCCGCCCTCGACCTCCAGGGCAAACTCACCCTTTCCATGCATGTGGGCCACTCTGCTCTCCCAGCCCAAGACCTCTTGACTCCAGACCTCTCGACTCCAGACCTCAATCTCCTTGGCTCTGTCCTTGAAGAAATTTTTCCTTCAGTTTGTTCCCTGTCTGTCTTCTCCAGTCCAGACTGGCAATAGCTCTGTCTGTAAAGATCTCGCAAAATTCTGTTGGCTTTGCACGAAGCATGCAGGGGTCAAAGCCATCAGACAATAGGACTTTCCACAAATCCTTTCTGGATAATTCCATCTCCAGTCTTGGCTTGTACTGAAATGGCAGCTGGGTTCCATGTTTGGTTACATCCTCACGTTGGGCTGTCGCTTCTGGGATTCCACCCCCTGGAAGCTCATAATTTTCCAAGCCATCAGCTTCTGGTTTCTTTGAACCCAAGAGTTCAGTTCTCAGTTTATCTCTCTCTGCTCGCATTTTACTATAAGCTGCAAGGAGAAGCCAGGATGCATCCTCCACACATAATCTGGAGATCTCCTCAGCTAAGTATTCCAGGTTGTTGCTTTCAAATTCCTCCTTCCATCTGACACCAGGACTCAATTTTGCCGAATTCTCTGCCACTTTCAAACAAGGATTGCCTTTCTTCTAGTTCACAACAACAGAGTCATCATTTCTGTTCAAGTCCTCGTCAGAAGTATCTTTAGAGTCCATATTTCGACAAACAGTCTCTTCAAAGCAGTTTAGGCGTTTTCTATCAAGTTCTTCACAATTCTTCCAGAATCTTCCCCTTATCCATTTAAAAAGCTGTTCCAACATGTTTGGTATTTGCAAACACAGTAGCAAAAGCACCCCACTCTCAGTACCAAAATCTGTTCTAGTTTGCTAATGCTGTTGGAGTGCAAAACACCAGAGATGGATTGGCTTTTATAAAAAGGGGGCTTATTTGGCTACACAGTTACACTCTTAAGGCCATAAAGTGTCCAAGGTATCACATCAGTAATCGGGTACCTTCACTGGAGGATGGCCAATGGCATCCGGAAAACCTCTGTTAGCTGGGAAGGCATGTGGCTGGCGTCTGCTTCAAAGTTCTGGTTTCAAAATGGCTTTCTCCCAGGATGTTCCTCTCTAGCAAGCTTGCTCTTCTTCAAAACGTCACTCACAGCTGCACTGAGTTCCTTCTCTTTGAGTCAGCTCATTTATATGGCTCCACTGATCAAGGCCCACCCTGAATGGGTGGGGCCATGCTTCCATGGAAATATCCCATCAGTTATCATCTACAGTTGGGTGGGGCGCATCTCCATGCAAACAACCTAATCCAAACATTCCAACTTAATCCCCACTATTATGTCTGCCCCACAAGATTGCATCAAAGAATATGGCTCTTTCTGGGGGACATAATACATTCAAACTGGCACAGCGTCTTTGCTAATATTGCTGGTAGCATTGTCCTAAATGTACACTCATACTTATCTTAACAGATTTAAAGTAAAACAATTTCATGTGACCAACTACTGCTTCTTTTCAGATGCTACTCCAAATTTTGCTATGATGATACACTAAGGTGTACAGAGGTTGAACATAATGCTTCTTTAGGGCATTTTTTCCATACAAGAAAATTATAAAGAATAACCTGGAGGCGGGGCAAGATGGCGGATTGGTGAGGTGTATGTTTTAGTTACTCCTCCAGGGAAGTAGGTAGAAAGCCAGGAACTGCATGGACTGGACATCGCAGAGCAATCTGACTTTGGACATACTTCATACAACACTCATGAAAATGTGGAAATGCTGAGATCAGCGAAATCTAAGCCCAATACACAAAGCCTCAAAGACTTGCAATTTGGGTAGGTCAAGACAAGAGCAGAACTAAGAGAGCTCTGAGACAAAAGGCAATAATCCAGTGGCTGACAAAATTCACTGAACACTACAACTTCCCAAGAAAAGGGGGGTGTCCACTCACAGCCATCATCCTGGTGGACAGGAAACACTCCTGCCTGTTGCTGGCCCCATAGCCCAGAGCTGCTCCAGACAACTGAGTGTGATGGAAGTGCTTCCAATAACACGCATACAACACAAAATTGGGCGTGGACATTAGCCTTCCCTGCACCCTCAGCTGGTTGTCCCAGACTTGGGAAGGTGGAACAGCATGAATTAACAAGCCCCATTCAGACATCATTTCAGCAGACTGGGAGCCTCCCTATAAAGACCGGCAGCTCAGAACCACCCTGGGGGGATGGCACTCACCTGTGATATAGCACAGTCATCCTCAACAGAGGGCCAGGGGGTGCAAGGCCTGGAAAAGGGACCCACTCACAAGTCTCAGGAGCCACATGCCAATACCAAGGACTTGTGGGTTAGTGGCAGAGACAAACTGTGGCAGGACTGAACTGAAGGACTAGACAATTGCAGCAGATTTAAAACTCCAGGAACACCAGGGAGATTTGGTTGTTAGAGCCGCCCCCCTCCCTGACCGCCCAGACACACGCCCGTTATACAGGGCGGGCAACCCAACTACACATGCAAGCTTCATACACCAATTGGACCCCACAAGACTTATTCCCCCACTCACCACAGAGGCAAAGCAGGGAAGAACTGGCTTGAGGGGAACAGGTGGCTCGTGGAAGCCACCTGCTGGTTAGTCAGAAAGTGTACTCCACGAAGCTGTAGATCTCACAAATTAGAGAAAAGGATTTCAATTTATCTACAAATCCTAAGAGAACCCTATCAAGTTAAGCAAATGCCAAGAGGCCAAAAACAACAGAAAAAGTTAAAGCATATGAAAAAACCAGACGATATGCATAACCCAAGCCCAAGCACCCAAATCAAAAGATCAGAAGAGATACAATCCCTAGGCAACTAATCAAAGAACTAATGATGAATGATGAGACCATAGCACGGGGTACAAAGGACATCAAGAAGAGCATGGAACAGGATATAAAGGACATCAAGAAGACCCTAAAAGAGCATAAAGAAGACATCGCAAGACTAAATAAAAAAATAGACGATCTTATGGAAATTAAAGAAACTGTTAACCAAATTAAAAAGATTCTGGATACTCATAGTACAAGACTAGAGGAAGCTGAACAACAAATCAGTGACCTGGAAGATGACAGAACAGAAAATGAAAGCACAAAAGAAAGAATGCGGAAAAAAATCGAAAAAATCAAAATGGACCTCAGGGATACGATAGATAATATAAAATGACCGAATATAAGACTCATTGGTGTTCCAGAAGGAGAAGAAAAGGGTAAAGGTCTAGGAAGAGTATTCAAAGAAATTGTTGGGGAAAACTTCCCAAATCTTCTAAACACCATAAATACACAAATCATAAATGTCCAGCGAACTGCAAATAGAATAAATCCAAATAAACCCAATCTGAGGCATATTCTCATCACACTGTCAAATACGGAAGAGAAGGAGCAAGTTCTGAAAGCAGCAAGAGAAAAGCAATTCACCACATACAAAGGAAACAGCATAAGACTAAGTAGTGACTACTCAGCAGCCACCATGGAGTCAAGAAGGTGGTGGCACGACATATTTAAAATTCTGAATGAGAAAAATTTCCAACCAAGAATACTTATCCAGCAGAGCTGTCCTTCAAATTTGAGGGAGAGATTAAATTTTTCACAGACAAACAAATGCTGAGAGAATTTGCTAACAAGAGACCTGCCCTACTGGAGATACTAAAGGGAGCCCTACAGACAGAGAAACAAAGAAAGGACAGAGAGACACGGAGAAAGGTTCAGTACTAAAGAGATTCGGTATGGGTACATTAAAGGATATTAATAAAGAGACGGAAAAATATATACAACAAACATAAACCAAAGGATAAGATGGCTGATTCAAAAAATGCCTGAATGGTTATAAAGTTGAATGTAAATGGATTAAACTCCCCAATTAAAAGATACAGATTCACAGAATGGATAAAAAAAAAATGAACCATCAATATGCTGCATACAAGAGACTCATCTTAGACACAGGGACACAAAGAAATTGAAAGTGAAAGGATGGAAAAAAATATTTCATGCCAGCTACAGCCAAAAGAAAGCAGATGTAGCAATATTAATCTCAGAGAAAATAGACTTTAAATCCAGGGAGGTTTTGAGAGACAAAGAAGGTCACTACATACTAATAAAAGGGGCAATTCAACAAGAAGAAATAACAATCATAAATGTCTATGCACCCAATCAAGATGCCACAAAATACATGAAACACTGGCAAAACGAAAGGAAGCAATTGATGTTTCCACAATAATTGTGGGAGACTTCAACACATTACTCTCTCCTATAGATAGATCAACCAGACAGAAGACCAATAAGGAAATTGAAAACCTAAACAATCTGATAAATGAATTGGATTTAACAGACATATATAGAACATTACATCCCAAATCACCAGGATACACATAATTCTCTGGTGCTCATGGAACTTTCTCCAGAATAGATCATATGCTGGGACATAAAACAAGCCTCAATAAATTTAAAAAGATTGACATTATTCAAAGCACATTCTCTGACCACAATGGAATACAATTAGAAGTCAATAACCATCAGAGACAGAAAATTCACAACTACCTGGAGGTTAAACAACACACTCTTAAACAATCAGTGGGTTAAAGAAGAAATAGCAAGAGAAATTGCTAAATATATAGAGATGAATGAAAGTGAGAACACAACATACCAAAACTTATGGGATGCAGCAAAAGCAGTACTCAGAGGGAAATTTATAGCACTAAATGCATATATTAAAAAGGAACAAAGAGCCAAAATCAAAGAGCTAATGGATCAACTGAAGAAGCTAGAAAATGAACAGCAAACCAATCCTAAACCAAGTAGAAGAAAAGAGATAACAAGGATTAAAGCCGAAGTAAATCACATAGAGAACAAAAAAACAATAGAGAGGATAAATAACACCAAAAGTTGGTTCTTTGAGAAGATCAACAAGATTGACAAGCCCCTAGCTAGACTGACAAAATCAAAAAGAGAGAAGACCCATATAAACAAAATAATGAATGAGAAAGGTGACATTACTGCAGATCTCGAGGAAATTAAAAAAATTATGAGAGGGTACTATGAATACCTGTATGGCAACAAACTGGATAATGCATAGGAAATGGACAATTTCCTGGAAACATATGAATGACCTAGACTGACCAGAGAAGAAACAGAAGACCTCAACCAACCAATCACAAACAAAGAGATCCAATCAGTCATCAAAAAGCTTCCCACAAATAAATGCCCAGGGCCAGATAGCTTCACAGGGGAATTCTACCAAACTTTCCAAAAAGAATTGACACCAATCTTACTTAAACTCTTTCAAAACATTGAAGAAAATGGAACACTACCTAACTCATTTTATGAAGCTAATATCAATCTGATACCAAAACCAGGCAAAGGTGCTACAAAAAAGGAAAACTACCGGCCAATCTCCCTAATGAATATAGATGCAAAAATCCTCAACAAAATACTTGCAAATCGAATCCAAAGACACATTAAAAAAATCATACACCATGACCAAGTGGGGTTCATTCCAGGCATGCAAGGATGGTTCGACATAAGAAAATCAATCAATGTATTACAACACATTAACAAATCAAAAGAGAAAAACCAAATGATCATCTCAATAGATGCTGAAAAAGCATTCGACAAAATCCAACATCCCTTTTTGATATAAACACTTCAAAAGGTAGGAATTGAAGGAAACTTCCTCAACATGATAAAGAGCATATATGAAAAACCCACAGCCAGCATAGTACTCAATGGTGAGAGACTGAAAGCCTTCCCTCTAAGATCAGGAACAAGACAAGGATGCCCGCTCTCACCACTGTTACTCAACTTTATGCTGGAAGTGGTAGCCAGGGCAATCCAGCAAGACAGAGAAACAAAAGGCATCCAAATTGGAAAAGAAGAAGTAGAACTGTCATTGTTTGCAGATGATATGATCTTATATTTGGAAAACCCTGAGAAATTTATGACACAGCTACTTGAGCTAATAAATTTAGGAAAGTGGAGGGATACAAGATTAATGCACATAAGTCAGTAATGTTTCTATATGCTAGAAATGAACAAACTGAAGAGACACTCAAGAAAAAGATACCATTTTCAATAGCAACTAAAAAAATCAAGTACCTAGGAATAAACTTAACCAAAGTTGTAAAAGACCTATACAAAGAAAACTACATAACTCTACTAAAAGAAATAGAAGGGGACCTTAAAAGATGGAAAAATATTCCATGTTCATGGATAGGAAGGCTAAATGTCATTAAGATGTCAATTCTACCCAAACTCATCTACAGATTCAATGCAATCCCAATCAAAATTCCACCAACCTACTTTGCAGACTTGGAAAAGCTACTTATCAAATTTATTTGGAAACGGAAGATGCCTCAAATTGCTAAAGACACTCTAAGAAAGAAAAAGAAAGTGGGAGGACTTACACTCCCTGACTTTGAAGCTTATTATAAAGCCACAGTTGTCAAAACAGCATGGTCCTGTCACAAAGATAAACATATAGATCAATGGATTCGAATTCAGAATTCGGAGATAGACCCCCAGATCTATGGCCGACTGATCTTTGATAAGGCCCCCAAAGTCACTGAACTGAGTCATAATGCTCTTTTCAACAAATGGGGCTGGGAGAGTTGGATATCCATATCCAAAAGAATGAAAGAGGACCCCTACCTCACCCCCTACACAAAAATGAACTCAAAATGGACCAAAGATCTCAATATAAAAGAAAGTACCATAAAACTCCTAGAAGATAATGTAGGAAAACATCTTCAAGACCTTGTATTAGGCGGACACTTCCTAGACTTTACACCTAAAGCACAAGCAACAAAAGAAAAAATAGATAAACGGGAACTCCTCAAGCTTAGAAGTTTCTGCACCTCAAAGGAATTTCTCAAAAAGGTAAAGAAGCAGCCAACTCAATGGGAAAAAATTTTTGGAAACCATGTATCTGACAAAAGACTGATATCTTGCATATATAAAGAAATCCTAGAACTCAATGACAATAGTACAGACAGCCCAATTATAAAATGGGCAAAAGATATGAAAAGACAGTTCTCTGAAGAGGAAATACAAATGGCCAAGAAACACATGAAAAAATGTTCAGCTTCACTAGCTATTAGAGAGATGCAAATTAAGACCACAATGAGATACCATCTCACACGGATTAGAATGGCTGCCATTAAACAAACAGGAAGCTACAAATGCTGGAGGGGATGTGGAGAAATTGGAACTCTTATTCATTGTTGGTGGGACTGTATAATGGTTTAGCCACTCTGGCAGTCAGTCTGGCAGTTCCTTAGAAAACTAGATATAGAGTTACCATTCGATCCAGCGATTGCACTTCTCGGTATATACCCGGTAGATCTGAAAGCAGTGACATGAACAGATATCTGCACGGCAATGTTCATAGCAGCATTATTCACAATTGCCAAGAGATGGAAACAACCCAAATGTCCTTCAACAGATGAGTGGATAAATAAAATGTGGTATATACACACGATGGAATACTACACGGCAGTAAGAAGGAAAAATGTCGTGAAACATATGACAACATGGATGAACCTTGAAGACATAACACTGAGTGAAATAAGCCAGGCAAAAAAAGAGAAATATTATATGCTACCACTAATGTGAACTTTGAAAAATGTAAAACAAATGGTTTATAATGTAGAATGTAGGGAAACTAGTGATAGAGAGCAATTAAGGAAGGGGGAACAATAATCCAAGAAGAACAGATTAGCTATTGTGGGTAAATTTAACATTCTGGGAATGCCCAGGAATGACTATGGTCTGTTAATTTCTGATGGTATAGTAGGAACAAGTTCACAGAAATGTTGCTATATTAGGTTACTTTCTTGGAATAGAGCAGGAACATGTTGCAAGTAAAGTAGTTATTTTAGGTTAGTTGTCTTTTTCTTAGTCCCTTGTTATGGTCTCTTTGAAATTTTTTTTTAATGTATGTTTTTTTTTAATTGTTTTATTTTTCATACAGTTGATTTAGGAAAAAAAAAGTTTAAAAAAATAAAAAATAAACAAGGAAAAAAATATGCATAGCCCCCTTGAGTAGCTAGTGGAGAATGCAGGGGTATTGGCCTGCCCTACCTCAATGGTTGCTAACATGCCCGCAGACATAGGGGACTGGTGGTTTGATGGGTTGAGCCCTCTACCATAAGTTTTACCCTTGGGAAGACGGTTGCTGCAAAGGAGTGGCTACGCCTTCCTATAATTGTGCCTAAGAGCCTCCTCCCGAATGCCTCTTTGTTGCTCAGATGTGGCCCTGTCTCTCTAGCTAAGCCAACTTGAAAGGTGAAATCACTGCCCTCCCCCCTATGTGGGATCAGACACCCAGGGGAGTGAATCTCCCTGGCAACGTGGAATATGACTCCCGGGGAGGAATGTAGACCTGGCATCGTGGGACGGAGAACGTCTTCTTGACCAAAAGGGGGATGTGAAAGGAAATTAAATAAGCTTCAGTGGCAGAGAGATTCCAAAAGGAGCCAAGAAGTCACTCTGGTGGGCACTCTTATGAACAATATAGACAACCCTTTCTAGGTTCTGATGAATTGGGGTAGCTGGTGGCAGATACCTGAAACTTTCAAACTACAACCCAGAACCCATGAATCTTG
This sequence comes from Choloepus didactylus, assembly GCF_015220235.1. NCBI lineage: Eukaryota > Metazoa > Chordata > Mammalia > Pilosa > Megalonychidae > Choloepus > Choloepus didactylus. Next base: position 25,895,484 of record NC_051308.1, read on the forward strand.
AAGACGATTGTATAAAAATGTGGCTTATGAGGGAGGACAGTGGGATTGGGGGTGGGGGCTATAAGGATCACACTCCCCTTTGTCTAGTTTGTGGATGGATGAGTGGAAAGGTAGGGGAAAGAAACAAACAAACAAACAGACAAGGGCGCCCAGTGTTCTTTTTTACTTTAGTTGCTCTTTTTCACTTTAATTATTATTCTTGTTATTTTTGTGCGTGTGGTAATGAGGGTGTTGGGGATTGATTTTGGTGATGAATGTACAACTATGTAATGGTACTGTGAACAATCAAATGTACGATTTGTTTTGTATGACTGCATAGTATGTGAATAAATCTCAATAAAATGAATATTTAAAAAAAAAAAAAAAAAAAAGAGTAACCCAGGGCAGCCACATCTTCTCTAGGCTGCTCTTGGCCTTTCAGTGTTTGCTGAAAATAGAGTCCACTTTTTTAGGAAACCTCTACCTAAACCCTGAAATAGAGCCACCAGAAAAGTTAAAAGGAATTTTTGTTCAAACCCCTAAACTAAGGTACTTTTCCAAAGGGTTTTATTGATTTTGACAAATGTGCTTCTAAATATATTTGACATGCATAGGCACCATGTGTTTGTTTAATGAACAGTTTTGTTTTTCCCTGAAAGTCCTTTTCACCAAAGTTCTTTTACAAGCAGCTTTACATGTTTAGATGATTATGGAAAAAATGTAGACTCACAGTTTGAGGTTATTTCTTTTTTTATTCTCAGAATCTTTTTGCCCTAGATATTATAATTTTTCCTGTTCTATTTAACCAACAGAATATATTACTACTCTAGAAGAATATGTCTCTGCAACCTTCTTTTAAGTAAAATGCCATATTTATCCAAAAAGCTGAGGGTGTGTGTGTATAATTCAATTAAATATGTAGTTCAGAAGGAAGAGTAGATGTAATATTGTACAAGGAGTCATGGAGTCCAGGTTTAAATTGTGACTTTCAGACAATACATTTTTATTCTGGTTATTACCTTTTGAAAGTGAACTGAAAGGAGAAAAACACTTAAGAAATACAGACACTTTTGGAATGTTGACAAGAGGCTTATCAGTTTTATTGTTTCTTTTTTTTTTTTTTTTAGTTTTATAAATTCCTCTCAATGAGAAAACATTACTGGGAAGTGAGTTTTACTATAATGATCTTTCACTAAGGTCAAATTAATTCCAGTTATTGAAAAATTCTGAGTTTGGTATTGTCCTAGTTTGCTAATGCTGCAGAATGCAAAACACCAGAGATGGATTGGCTTTTATAAAAAGGGGGTTTATTTGGCTATACAGTTACAGTCTTAAGGCTATAAAGTGTCCAAGTTAACACATCAGTAATCAGGTACCTTCACTGGAGGATGGCAAATGGCGTCCGGAAAACCTCTGTTAGCTGGGAAGGCACGTGGCTGGCGTCTGCTCCAAAGTTCTGGTTTCAAAATGGTTTTCTCCCAGGACATTCCTCTCTAGCAAGCTTGCTCTTCTTCAAAACATCACTCACAGCTGCACTCCGTCCAGTCTCTTTGAGTCAGCATGTTTTATATGGCTCCACTGATCAAGGCCCACCCTGAATGGGTGGGGTCACACCTCCATGGGAGTATCCCATCAGTTATCATCTACAGTTGGGTGGGGCGCATCTCCATGCAAACAACCTAATTCAAACGTTCCAACTTAATCCCCACTATTCTGTCTGCCCCACAAGATTGCATCAAAGAATATGGCTTTTTCTGGGGGACATAATACATTCAAACCGGCACATTCCACCCCCTGGACCCCAGAAAAACATATTCTTTCCAAATACAAAATACATTCATTCCCACAATACCACCAAAACTTAAATCATTTCAGTAACAATAGTTAAGTACAAGATCCCATCAAAATCAAATATCAACATGGTCAGTCCCAAGGCAGGTATTATATTATTTGTTTTCTTTCTCATCAGCTCATTTCTTATGACGTTAAATTGATATGCTGAGGCTTGAAAAAAATACCTGCAAAATCTTATCTGACTTTATGTCTCCTGGAAGATGTATAGACATTCTCTCTTGTGAATATTTAACTTAGGAATGTCCCATAAAATGTTGTGGTCCTGCTCCTATCTTGAGGTTAAACCCCACCTGCTGACATTTTCATCAAACCAGCAACACCCAAACTCACACCTTACCCAATCCTCTCTGGCAGACTATCTGCAGAAATGAAACCACCAACGCACCAGAACCCCAAACCAGGCCTGGATCACATCTATAAATTATCTACTACAAGCAGGAACTTAAGATTCAAGTTATCTACTATACTTAGGATTCAGAGACTCTTAGCTCTCAGGCTCAGTGTTCAACAGCTCAGGACCCTGGCCTTGAACTAACTAACTTATTACTACCTTTGGTGAGGGAAAAATGATACCCTTTGAGAATTAACTGTCCTGCTAACCCTGAATGAACTTCTGGAGGATTGGAAGCAAATATTATTCTTTGTTGTGTCCCTAGCACCTATCAAGTCACTGGAGCATGATGAGCTGTCTATAATGTCTGTGGGGTGAAATAGTAAAAGAGGAAGAAGATAAGACATCTTTGACCAACCAGAGAGACTACTATATCACAATGCAAGTCCTGGTATTTGTAAGTCAATTAAGAAAATGTGAACCTCCTCTGTGATGCAGTGACAGAGAATCCTTAGGAAGAAAAAGGATGATGCCCACAGATCCCTGCAAACAAATTCTGTCACATGTTTGAGAAGCCTGTAGATATATATCATATATTAACTACAGTCATGGCATTTAGTGTGTCTATACTGATATCACATGCTTGCTGTAGAAAAGTCAGGTAATTCAAAAAAGAATTATGAAGAAACAAAAATTCCCTAAAAGTCTCCCACTCAGAAAAAAACTCCCACTAACATTTGTGTAAGCTTCCATCCAGATATGACATTTTATGTATATCTTGTGCTTATGCTTCCTTTTATCTATTTTGATTTCTTGTTTTGCTGTATGGTTTGTACTTGTTTCCTTTTATAATTATTTTATTATATTAATAGTCTCTTTCATAACTTTAAATAGCATATTTCAACAAAATTTTTAATTTATTAAGTTCAGATATAAAACAATACATTTTGAAAAAGTTCATATAAAAGACCAGGCACACTTTAGTTGTACTTCCACTCATCTCCTGTTTTATCATAGTTTGTACCAAGATTTAAGTGTCTTCTTTATTTTAGTGAAATTATTATTAACTGACATTATGTAACATAATATTTGCTTTCTTTTATGTAGCCAATATTTTCAATAGATATTTTCAATAATAATTTTAGATTTAAATGATTTTAATGCTCATGACCAATCCATTAATTCTACAAATGAGTTTTTTTTTTAAATTTCCATTTCATTAGGTTATACTTTCTAGGATATTTTCTAAGTCTTTGAAATGTTTTGAGTCTTTGAATATCCATGTATTTCTTTTTTTTTTAATATCAACAATTTGGTTATAAAATACTTCAATTATACTATTTTGCCTCAAATGTTGTAGATACTGCTGCATTGTCTTTTGGGATATAGTGTTGCTGATAAAAAAATCTGAATCCAGGCTAGTTTTTTCCTTTCCAGTTTCTTTTACACATATGCTTATAGAATTATTTACATATCCTTGTATTTCAATAATCTATGACAATTGGCGTGGTGGTAGTTGCTTTATAATAAACATGCCTGGAACATCTTGACTCATTCTGATCTGCCGATTTTAGTCTGAACTCATTTCTAGAAAATGATTTTTGTTTTGTTTGTTCTGGTTTCCTCCTCATGTATATCAATAACCCATAGGTTTGATATTCATTGATATTCATTTCCTTCCTCCATGTCTGTAATTCTAAGTAAATGTTAGCCCAAGACTTCAGAGCAGTTCCTCACGCAGAATACATATGCTCAAAATGTTAATTATTATTAAAACTAATTGCTTTAATCTCACTTTTTGTCCCCTAAATTCTGGTTTATTTTCTCAGTCTTGCTTTCCTTATGATTGAATCAGCTCTTTAGTATTGATTTTTTACTGTGGGCTTTCTCAGTTTTTATGTTCTGTAATGGCATTATTTTCTCTTCAAGCGCTTTCCTTAATATGGCTAGCTCCCTTTACAGCTAATTCTTCTGGATCATCACTTCATCTTTGATCTTTTGATTCAGAATGCTAGATGATTTGCTCTAAATTTTATTAAATTCCTCCACGTTGCAAAGCACTTGTCTAAAATTTTCTTCTAATTCCTTGAGCGTGCTTTCTCCCAAAATGTGTTCTTAAAACAATCTTTTGATTGCTAAACTCCTTTTGTTTATTTTTTAAGGTAACATTTTGTGTAAATTTAAAGCAGGCAAGATACTTTATGTTGAGTCATCTTTGATTTGAGAGGGCTAGTATATTTAGGTCTGCCTTTTGCTCAGATGTAGCATGGATGGATTCTCCCTGAAACTTGTCTCTGTTTTCCTGGGTACTCTTTGGAAATTCCCCTTAGGATGGGCAAGAGGGCTTGAATTGGAGGCAACTACTCTTCTTAAAATCTTTCAAAAGGGGGGTATCAGGGAAGGAGATGAGGCTAGGGAAGTTACTGTCAGGGAATTCTGCCTCGTCTCTCTCCTCCATCAATTAGCCTGAATTGCCATCATCATGGAGCAGCTCCACAAAACTGATGATGTACTGGTCTACAGAAGGTGGGATTTTGACTTCTTTTTCTGCTTGGTCTCTGGCTAACAAACTTTTTGTGAAGTCCTTGAGGTTTATAAGTTTTGGATTTTCTCACATTCTCCCAAATTATTTTGTTTTCTGCTGACATTCTCAGCAGAGCCATTTGACCCTTACAGATCTGTCTCTTTCTTTAGCTGGCCAAAGGGGGAAAGTAGTCATTTTTTGGTGTCATTCAAGCTCAGATTTTGAAAAACTGTTATTCTTTAGTGGGAGAAAGACCTTCAAGTGGGTTAGTCAACATTTTCCTTGAACTGCCTACATGCCAGGCTTGGTCCCTCAAAATTAGAGATAACTGCTGACACTGTTTTCAAAATTCATTCCTGAAACTTCTCCTTACACTATCTTACACTTCCTAAAAGGGAACTGCCTCTCAAATGCTCATGTTTTTCTTTCAACTTGATACAAATTCTTCTGTAGCTTAATGATATTTAAAGTATGTGTTATGCTATTGAGAACTGTCTTTATGATTAATGCAGACTTTTAAGATTAACTGTATTACTTCTTTTTATTCTTTTACATCTTATTGATGGAAACTATAAGTTTGAATTTAACACTGTCATTTTTTTTCTGGAAGTGTTTGTGAGGTCTCAATGCCTACAAAGTCTTTCAAAGGGGAGAGAGACAACTGGGTAGGTCTGATGAGGAAAACTTCATTGGAGCCTGGATTTTTAATAACTGTGGTTCTCAGGAAGTTGTCAAAGTGGCTGAAATAGTTTTAGCTGATTCTTTCCTCAACCTCAGTGTTTGATGGACTTACTGCCCTTCCTTTCCTGAATCTTTTTATCTGAACTTGATTGTGCCAATAGACCTTTTTATCAGTTCTGCCTCATTCTTGCAGATAAGTAGCCTAAAATCTACACATTGCTTTCTCTGGAAAATTCTTTTTGCCTGACCCTAACTTTGCCGTGCTCCTGACAAGCCACCAAAATCTACAGACTAACAGTCAACACTGGGGGATTTTAGAATAATTATTGCTCAAGATTAATCTGTGCTACACTTTAGGCTATCTTTGTCATTTTGAGGGCTGGTCTAAAAAAATGGAATGCTATTAATAACATGACATTACGGGAAAATATATTATAACTGGCAAACAAGGTAATTTTCTAAATAAAATCACTTTATAATTGGGATCTTATGAATATTATTAGGTCTCTTGAATGTTTCCTTTTTTAAGCACTTTATTTTTTTAAATTTTTTAAAATTTTTATTGTTTTATAGATATATATATGTTTATAAAATGCAAAATTCCCCATTTTAACCACTTTAATGTGTACAATTCAGTGATATTAATTACATTCACAATATTGTGCTACCAACACCACCATCCATTACCAAAATTTTTTGTCACCCTAATAGAAACTCTGTGCATATTAAGCCATAACTCCCTATTCCCTCTACCCCAGCACCTGTTAATCTATAATCTACTTTCTGTCTCTATGGATTTGCTTATTTTAGGTATTTCATATAAGCAAAATCATACAATATTTGCCCTTTTGTGTCTGGCTTATTTTACTCAACATGATGTCTTGAAGGTTCATCCATGTTGTTGCATGTATCAGAACTTCATTACTTTTACAGATGAATATTCCATGGTATGTATATACCACATTTTGTTTATCCATTCATCAATTGATGGACACTTGGGTTGCTGTGGGTCCACCTTCTGGATATTTTGATAACGCTATGAACATGGATGTGAAAATATCTGTTTGAGTCCCATCTTTCAATTATTTTGAGTATATACCTAGAAGTGGGATTGCAAGGTCATATGGTAAGTCTATGTCCAACTTTCTGAGGAACTGGCAAACTGTTTTCCACTGCTGCTACACCACTTTCCATTCCCACCACAATGCATAAGAGTTCCTATTTCTCCACATCCTCACCAACAATTGATCTTTTCTATTTTTAAAACAATAGTCACCCTGGCTGGTGTGAGGTGGCATCTCATTATGGTTTTGATTCACGTTTCCCTAATGGCCAGTGATGCTGAGCATATTTTCAAGCGTTCATTGGCCATTTGTATATCCTCTGGAGAAATGTCTATTCAATTCCTTTGTCTCTTTAAAGATTGGTTTGTCTTTTTTGCTTTTGTGTTATAGGAGTTCTTTATATACTCTGGTTCAAACCCTTGTTAGATACATGATTTCAAAAAATTTCCACCATTCTGCAGGTCATCTTTCCACTTTCTTGATAATATCCTTTGATGAACAAAAGTTTTTAATTCTGATGAAGTCAAATTTATATATTTTATTTTCTTGTGTTGCTCATTTTTTTATATTTTATCTAAGAATCTATTGGCTAATAAAAGGTCCTGAAGATTTTCCCCTATGTTTTCTTCAAATAATTTTATGATTTTAGGTCTTATATACAGGTTGTTTAGGCATTTTGAGTTAATTTTTGCCTATGGTATGAGGGGGCTATACTCATTCTTTTCAGTGTGGATGTCCAGTTTTCTAGTACCATTTGTTGAAGAAACTCTTCATTCCCCACTGGGTAGACTTAGCACCCTTATCGAAGCAATTGGCCATAGATGTATGTATGGGTCTTGCCTATTTCTTCATCTCTTACGAGTTGTAAACCTTGTGAAGGCAGAAATGTCTTATCTTTTGTTATTATTTGTAAATACCTTGCAGAAGACATAACTTCTAAATAGCCTGAGTGCCTTTAAAAAGTGCTTTTAAAGTAAACGTTCTATTTTTATATCAGCTTTAGGTTTACAGAAAAGTTGCACAGAAAGTTGCTTCATTTTTAATAAGAGTTTATTATTTATCATCTCAGCACTCTCAGTTTATTCATTTAACAGTAATTCTACCATTATAGGAAAGCTTTGGTGATGTGAAAGTTGCAAAGTGGTTTCTGAGACTTGAAGTGGACTCTGAACACATTTTAGTGGATATTTAGTTTACCCCATGAGGATGCTTAGGGAATTTGGGGCTTTAAAAAGTAAAGATGTAAAAATGTTTTCTGGAAACTGTAATTGCTGATTAAAAATGAAGATTAGGATGAGACGTCATTTCCTGAGAAGCATTCCCTGACCCCTCAGACTAAGCTTACTCCTTTGTGCCCTATACATAATTCTGTCATAGGGCTTACCACATTGTACTGAAATTATCTAAATATATGTCTGTCTCTCTCACTACACTGTGACTCACTCATGGGATGGGTAACACCCCATTAACCTGTATACTTTTGGTACCTGGGTGCTATGTGTAAAGATTAATTCTCTAAGGGAGTCTATACCTCAAATCTGTGGAGCAAAGTTTTTTGTGCCTCTCCTGAGCCACTAGGTGTTTCTCCACCTCTTTTTCTTCCTTCTCCATCTAGTGACTCCCCATAAAAGAATATTGATCCTAGCAAAGGAATGTGGAGTCACCAGATGTGTGGCTGTAACTCACACAAGTTTAACTTTTACTACCTCTAGATCCCCAAAAGAGAGCAGAAGGAACAAATGAAGAGAAATTTCAGTGTGTTTTCAATGGCTTGTTCCTCTGGGAGAGCAGAGAACTTTCTGAGCAGACACTGGGCCCCCAGTCTAAGGGATTGATCTCAGATCTGCCTAGTTGCAGGGTGCTGCAGAACTTGAAGTCTGTATTTATGATTTTAATTATCTTTTTGTCAGGGTAAAGGGAGATGTTACAGAGAGAACCAATCATCCTGAAGTTTGCACTGAGGCCACACATCCCCCAGGATGCTCCCAGCCTATGACTGAGCATGGCAGGTGTTCTGGTTTGCTAATGCTGCTGTTTTGCAAAACACCAGAAATGGATTGGCTTTTACAAAGGGGGTTTCTTTGGTTACAAAGTTACAGTCTTAAGGCCATAATGTGTCCAAGGTAAGGCATCAACAATAGGGTACCTTCACTGGAGAAAGGCCATTGGCAGCTGGAAAACCTCTGTCAGCTAGGAAGGCACATGGCTGGCATCTGTCAGTGCCAGCTTTCAACAGCCATCTTCAAAATGTCTCTTTAAGCTGCAGAAGCACTGAGCTCCTTCTGTCTGAGCTCTTACAGGGCTCCAGTAAACTAATCAAGACCCACGCTGAATGGGTGGGGCCACACCTCCATGGAAATAATCTTTTCAAAGGTATCACCTACAGTTGGGTGGGTCACATCTCCATGGAAACAGCCTAATCCAAAGATTCCAACCTAATCAACACTAATATGTTGGCCCCCACAAGCCTGCATTAAAGAACATGGAGTTTTGGGGGGCATAACACCTCCAAACCAGTGCAGCAGGGATCCTAAATTAAGCTGCTCCTGGGACACATAAGACACTTCTGACTAGTGGCTTTGCCTTGAGAACTTGCCAGTGGCCTTGCTGAACTTTTCCTGGAACTGCATTGCAGTCTAAGACACCTCCACACAACCCGCCTGTCTTTCTCCAGTCCTTCCCTCCTTCGTTCTCTTTTTCGCTCAGGGTCAGACCTGCATCATGGTCTGACTGCTTCACCCGCTTCTCCTGTCCATTCCTCCATTTTCTCTCCAGTTGATTCTCATAGTGACATTCTTGCATGTTTAATCTTGTCTTAGAATACCTGGACTAAAACATGGTTTTACAAGAATACAATCTAAATGCTTCAATCATTTAAATTATACCCTCTATTACACTCTCCAATGTACTTTAAGCATAGAACTTGACACCGACACTCAAATATCACCATTAGTACTTATTATTTAATATTGAGAATAAGAAACACTCTCATAGAAGCAATTATACTCATTATACTTGAATATCCAAGTCTCACTAACTACCCACTATTTAAATCTCTGTTTACAATTCTCAGTAGCCTGCTAATGGCTTCTATAAACCATCCTGGAATGTGTGTATGTGTGCCACAGGGGTGAGGGGGTGGGTAGGTGGACAGGCATTACCAAGATTGAGAGAGAGCATCTAGAGGGCATTCCCTTGACTCAGGACAAAAGTGTTCCTGTGCAGTCACTGTGTTTCTGTTTTAGGTCCATTCAATTTGGCAACCCCTGGGAAGCATCAATGTCTGGAAATCAGGCTCAGTCTCCTACATATGTGCCTACATAGGCACAGAAAAGAAATATAAAAGTAAATTAAATGCCAACTTTTATATTCACATGAAGACTGTCAGATTCTTATTATAAGGATTGTATTCCTTATAATAGTCTTCATATTCTTACCATAACCTTTATAAGGATTAAAAATAAATGTTTAGAGAATTTTCTTACAGAGCACAATAAGTCTGCTTTCTTCATACTTCCCCCTTATCTTCACTTGATGTCTGCATAAATCTGGGGAGAGAAGCCCACCAGGGAAGGCATGGCCTCCCAGGCTCTCAGCCACAGGTTATTATTATTAACACTTGGTGGGATCGTTTTTCCATGCAAACTCTTTGGAAGACATTAAGTAATTCTGCCTCAAATTTCTTTTCTAAATTTTCCAAATATTTAATTATTCATATCATCTCAGATGCAGCAGGTAAGACTGCTATTAAATCTATGCTTCATTTCATTGGAAAACAAAATAACCACATTAACATCAAATAACATTTATCAAATATCTAAAGATGTATAACTCTGTATTCAACATTCAGGATTATTTAATAACATTTACAAGTGGGGATGCAGTATGCTCAGGTGGAAAGAGTGCAGACTTACCGTGGTTAAGGTCTCTGGCTGATATGCCGTGAGCTCATCACCTAATCTCTTGGGCTATGGTGTCCTCACTGACCAATTATGAAGTCTGGGGAATGTACTGCTGACTTCCCCTGAGGCAATGCTCTATGACTCTAAGTAAATTGCACATGTGATGTTCTTGGTTTCTCTGGTTTTTCCTCCCCATTCTGCTGCACTATGAAGGAAAAGTGAGGCCATTGCCTTAAATGTATTCAAAGATGTTTCCGAAAATCCAAATTTTGGGCCCTTTACAATGAATTGGGCTTTACTGATAGTGTCCATACACAACTTTCCAGAGATCTGAGCTATCTTTATAACTTCTCATTTACAACATAGATGCATTAAAGCAAAGAAAACATTATTCGGTTGGAAAATCCTTTACCTTTCTAGTACATTTAAAGGTAAATATCCAGTCTGCTCAGATTTCAGAAGATGTTTTGTCCTCATCCTTTTGCTAAAGTGTCTTACAAACCATGCTACATCGGGTGGTCAAAAGAAAGGGCTTTTTTCTCCTTGTTTTCCCTTTAACCACAATTTATGTGGACAACTCTTTTAGTAGGCTACATACCAATGCTGTAGGAGTCCTAGCTTGACCATAAGAAGCTGACTCATCTGGGTATATCTGACAACTGTTGGGGAAGACAGAGGATCTTCCTGAAGAAATTCTTGTGTGAAAAGATGAAATTTGGCCCAATGAACTTATAGGACTTATGAAGACAGCAAGCTTTAGTCATGAAGCTGGAGAATTGCTTAAACATCTCAATAGGTTCAATGCCTCTGATTTGTCTCCAGGCCTCTGGGACTAAAGGTGGAGATCTATGGTAGTGGGAGTAGGTAGTTCAGTATTAACTGAAAGAGCTATTTTATGAACACCAAGAAACTCTCTATAAGATACCGAGACATGGAAAATATTTTGTTTCTTGGGTGACCCCAGAGCTGCCCTTAGACCTGTGCAAGAATGGCTCCTCCCAGATCCTACATTTTGGAGAGGTCTCACTGGCCTTCATTTGGCTGCAGACCTTCCCGTGGGGTACAGGTTTCATACAGCCAAGGGTATGTGTCCACCTAGTGCCAGCACCCCCAATTTGAAGCTGTGCTCTGAGTACCCAGAAATTCCTGCCTAAATGAACCTGATACCATTTCCCAGTCCTTCTCAGGTTCATTCCCCAAGTTATCTTATTCAGAGAGAAGATTGCTCCACCAGTACATGTATACCAGACTTGAGGGGTCATTGTTAGTGGGGGATACGTAGATAGAACTTGAACATGCAGGCTGCAGTGCCAACATACCTGTCCACAAAGCTGCTTAGCATGCAAGAAAAAGCTAGGGGTGGGCTGAAGGCTGGGGGACAGGGACTGGGGACTGGTTCTCCCGGAGCCATAACATTGCACCATGAAACTCTGAGCTGTCCAGAAATTCTAAATGTGAATTGGGCTTACTAGTCTTTTTTTTTTTTTTTTTTTTTACAATGTATATTCCATTTTTCCACCTTTATTAGAGAAATTATGGGTTTATAGAATCATCATGCATAAAATACAGGATTCCCTATACCGCCCCACCACCAACACTGTGCATTGGTGTGGAACATTTGTTACAGTTGATGATAGCACATTGTAACAAACAACTGATGATAGCACATAAGAAAACTGAAGCTTAACAAAGTTAAGTAACTCGTACAATGTCTCGCATCTGGTGACGTGTAGAGAGATGATTCAAGTCAGATCTATTTCACCCCACTCCACTGTTTATTGTTTTATTATGAAATGTGAAGGTACTTGGGATTCATCCCTCTCCCGGTGCTCTTGGTGTCTCCTCAGCTACACACCACTGCTAGTCAGCATTTATATTAGAAAATACCTGCTGTCCAACATATTCACTTCTCTAACATCTCTCTGTTAGTTAGTCTAATTGAGTTACATGAGTAGGATGCATTTCATTCCCTTTTATCTGAACCAGATTCTAGCAATTCATGTAAACAAACTGAAGTATCACAGAGCTCCAGCTAGTCCTCCCTTGTGCTCACAGACTCTGTTCTGACTTTGTTTGGAAGCCCCATCAGGACCATTCAGAAATCCCTCTGGTGTCAGGGGATAAGGATTTCCAACATGCTCATGGCAGCAGGAGCTTGTTTACAGCTCTTGTTTTTATTAGAGCCTTTGCTTTGAATTTGAAGGGATTGGGATTTTGAAGAAAATGGGCATTTTAAGGTTAAGGAAGGAAAGACTTGGTTTTATTATTGTCTTAGGTTGTTTTCACTGAAACCCTTTTTAGCTATTCTTTTCCTTATTTCTTCATTCTGATAATATTTGGGTAGACTTTTTTTGTAGTGGTAACACATGAAGTTTAAAAGACTAAATGTTATTACTGAGACCCAAATTAATCTTGAACAGGGATGCATTTTTATGAAGTCATGATCTAAACATATTTCCAACCAACATTCACTAAAATTTTAAAAATTTGGCATTAAAGGAAAATACAGAAGAAAAGGACATTTAGAAAATTATTTTTAATTTATAGGCTAGAAATCACTATTTGACTCTGAAACCTTGGGTAAAACACAATAAGCCTAACAAATATGCTTATATTTATGTATTGACTTCTCTTTTTGTCTAGGGCAAAAAATATTGGTAAGTTTTGCAAAAAATGTTTTGGAATTAATGCAGCTAATTCACATTCAAGTAAAGCTACTAGTTACCAACAACCAGGATTTTGATACTATTCTTACTTATTAGAGAATGTGGATTCTCTGCTAAAAAGGCTCTATTAACAAACCAGACTCACTGTAAAAGGAGAAAAGGAAAACTGCATCTACTATGTGTCAGGTGCTTTGCATATTATTTAATCATCTTAGTGAGTTACACATTGTTCCCTTCATTTTGTAACTGAAGAAACTGTGATGCTGAATGATTAATACTTTACATTAATACTAGTTGAACACAGATCTCCTGATTGTAAAGCTTTGCCTCTACTCAATAGATAGAAATGTCTCTAACTTAGGACGCCCTGGCTGAGACTGTACATTAGTTCCCTATAGCTGTCATGACATTTACCACAGATTTACTGGCTTAAAACAACACACACTTATGATCTTAGAGTTCTGGAGATCAGAAGTCCAAAATGGGTTTCATAGAGCTAAAATCAAGGTATTGGCAGAACTGTGTTCCTTCTGGAGTCTCTAGGGGAAAATCTGTTGCTTTACCTTTTTCATCTTCTAGAGACTGCCCACATCCCTTGGATTGTGGCTGCATCACCTTCTTTCCCTATGCTTCCAGTTCTCACATCCCCTTCTCTCCCTTTGCTTCTGTAGTCACATGGCCTTCTCTGACACTGATCCTTTTGCCTCCATTTTATAAGGCTCTCGTAATTACATTGGGTCCACCTGGATAATCCAGGACAATCTTCTCATCTCAAGGTCAGCTAATCAGCAGCCATAATTCCATCTGCAACCTTATTTACCCTTGCCATGCAACCTAACATATTCACAAGTTCTGGGAATTGGGATGTGGACATCTTTGGGGCAATTTTTCTGCCTACCACAGGCTGTAACTACCTGTAATTTGGTGAGTGGCACTCCTTTAGGTGCTTCACTGGGTAGTAGTGGAATGAATTGAAGGGAATGATGGAGAAAGAGAAGGAGCTTGCAGAAGCCAACCAGGTAACAGTGAAGCCAATTCTTAGCTTACCTGTCCTAGCCTTTGCCCTTTGCTTCTTCTTTTCTTGGTCAAATAAAGACTCTGTCTCTCTCTTGCTTAACTAGACAATTAATTCAGTCAAACTATGTAAATAGCTTCTATGGGTGGAGGTAAATCAAGATATACAAGCTAAATAGATTTTCTAAGTCACTCAAAAAATCTGAGTGCCAAGATGCCCTTTCTTAATGAATGACAGATAACAGCTAGCAAGTATTGAGTGTTTAGTCAATGTCAGTCACTATACTAAGCATCTTTACATGTGTTACCTCAGTCAGTCCTTAGAATTACCTTTTTCATTAGGTACTGCTACTTGTTAATAGCTCATTTTACAGATGAAAAGACTAAAGCTTGGAGAGGTTAAATAACTTGTCCTTGACCATAAATCTATTAAGTGGACAAATGGGTCCTCAAACCCAGTCTGTAGCACCCCATGCTGAACCCCTACACCACAGTCTTCTACCTCCCCACTGTGTGGCTTCACTACAATCTCATCCAGGGAATCCTCACTAAATTGCCCCAGGATGTCAATAACTTCCATAAAGCATACTATACACAGCAGGCATGATTGGCTGGTACAAATCAATTCAACATTTCCCAAGAGTCTACTACGTACCAGGCCCTGCTGGGGATACAAATATGAATAAGGACACATCCAAGCCCTTGAAAATCTTACAGTTTCTTAGGGGAGATGGAAATATAAAAAGTTAATACATTATGTTGAGTGCTGTGATAGAGGTGCACATCCTATATTAAGGAAGCATAATGGAAGGACACTCAAACCAGCTCTGTTAAGTAGGAGTAGTAAAGGAAGTGGGGATGATTAAAATTTCAAGGTTGTATTTGTTTTCTGGGGCTGATGTAACAAAATATAAACACCTGGTGGCTTAGAACAACAGAGATTTATTCTCTCACAGTTCTGAAGGCTAGAAGTCTGAAATTGAGGTGTCAGCAGGGTTGTGCTCCCTTTGAAAGCTCAAGGGAAGAGTCTGTCTTTGCCTCTTCCTGGCTTGTGGTGTTTGCTAGCAGTCCTTGGTGTTCCTTGGCTTATAGCTAGCTGTATCGCTCCAATTTCTGCCTCCGTATCTGCACATGATCTTCTTCCCTCTGTGTGTGTCTCTGTGTCTTTACATGGCCTTCTTATAATGACAGCAGTTATTGGATTTAGGTCCTACCTTAATTCAGGATGACCTCATCTTAACTAATTACATCTGCAAAGACCCGATTTCCCAATATGCTTGCATTCTGAGGTTCTGGGTGGACATGAATTTGGGGGACACAGTTCAATCCAATACACAGGTGCAGAAACACTTGAGATGGATCTCAATGGATGAATACAGATTAGTCAGGTACACAAGGTTGAAGGGTATTTCCAATCAGGGGTAACAGCATCAACAAGGCCCAAAGGTGTAAGGCATGGCCCACATGTGTAGAGATATGTGGAACACACTGAACCTTTGCTATACACATTCTGGAAAGTCACATATCTCAGCTTGACCTTCTCTATTTAATAAACAATAAAACCCTCCACTTTCTTGACACTTCAGGTCAAGGGTAGAAAACCATGTACTTTATTTCAAAATTTACTGAGGTCTGATTTTACCTTAGGGATCCCACAATAAATCTGATTTCATTCTTAGCAAATCCCAAGAAAAAGTATTAATTTGATAGTTATTCCCTCATACAAAGCAATTCTGGGAGAAGAAATGATCCTAGAAGCTTGAATTTTATTGCAAAGTGTAGATACTTTTTTTTTTGACAGAATGCTGATTTTTGAAAATGAGCCAAAAGTAGCTGTTCAGCTGAGCTTAAATGTAGCCTAGCCATGCCATCAGTCTGACAGAACAAGATAACTTTTTCACCCTAATTCGTATTATCCTCTGCTTTATTTAAAAGACACCTGCACATATTTGACTAAATTCCAGGTGTTTAAAAAATGTATACTGTTCTTTCTAAAAGAACATGAATTTGGAAGAAGAAGGCATTACCATAAAACAGTAACACTAAAAATACCTGACATATATTTAGACTTTCAGGAATAAAACGAAGATTGATGTCATGATTTATACGGTGAAATGGTTCACCAAAGCTCAGTAAGAAAGGAGCTAAGCAAACTCTCTGTCCAAAAATGTCTATCTAGCCCCTCTGGTTCTTAGACCCTTCCTCCCCATTTCTTAGCTACACAGAACAAAACCCCAACTGTTATTCTGAATATCTATAGTGAGATTTATTCTGGACAGACTCCCACCCTATAGGGCAAGTACACTCCTGCTCTGTTACCTGTAGGAAAATCCCCATTGTGGTCCTGCAGATCTGTGCTTAATTTACTTTAGTGAATATTGTCCACAATGACCTTGGAAGTTGGAGACTTTCTCAGGGTTTCCCTTAAGGGATAGGAAAGTGATACAGTTAACTTTGTAACTGAAAAACAATTTTTTCTTCACTACTTGTCAACAAAGAATATAGCAAATTCCAATTATAATTCAATGTGCCCTTTAGCCACCTATTAATTCTAGATTGACTATAAATATATTTAACTTTAGCCTAGGGTATCTTATTTGGCAATATTAATCTCATTACTTTTTTAATGAAAACAGGAGAGAGAGAGAGAAAGAGAGAGAGAGAGAGAATCTACTCTGTGCTCAGTGAGATTCTATGACCTAGGCCCACCACATAGTAGGTGCTCAATAAATATGCACCGAATTAATGGATATGACAGAAATAAAAGAGGCAGAAGAGAGCCCTTCAGCTCTCTAGACTTACAATAAAGTTAGGAAGAGAATATATAGGAATGAGAATTCATAAACCATCCAGAACCATATAAACTATAACTAAATGCTGAACTGTGACCTGATGACAACAGTTCAGCAAAGGGGGACACCCATGTGCAAACAAAGGGTCAGGGGGATCTGTACTGAGGAACAGTTTTGTCTAAAATGCAAAGCCTCTAACATACAAGTTGGTCAAATTCCTGTGCAGTCTCTTCCTCCTCTGTCAGGCCTCTAAATGCTGGGGTGTCATCCCTCTTCTCACCTCCACCCGCATTCCCTCCCTAGGTGACCACGGTACCTAGCCCCATGGATGCACTATCAGTGATTCCCAATCAGTACCTCCAACACCAAACTCCCCTTTAAACACCTCCCTGAAAGCTCCACTTCAGTGTCTAATAGGCAGATCAAATATATGTGTCCAAAACAGATCTCTTAAACTCAACTTGCCAACCTGCTACTTCCCCAATCCCCCATATATCCATTAAAGATGGCGTCATTCACCTGGTTACCTGGACTAAAACCTAGGGACCCTCTCTCTCTCTCTTTTTTTTAATCCCTCATATCTGATTCATCAGCAAATCCTATTGTTTCCCTCTCTTTCCATTGGCCTCATCTTTGTCCAAACCACCGTCTTCTCTCACCTGACCATAAGCTGCAGTTTCTTAACTGATTTCCCTGCTCCCACTTTACTGTGTCTACTATCCAACAAGCAATGTTACCATTATAAAAACTTGTAATCAATATTCAGATTACTCCACTACTTAAAACATTTCAATGGTTTCCCATTACTAATGGAATAAAAGCCAAACTTTCCTACTTTGGTCTATAAAACCCTACACTAGTATATAATGAACCATTAATTGTACTACCAATTGGTGGATCATAATCTACAATTAAAACCTAAAAGAGAGTGGAATAAAAATGTCACAAAGTATTACATGTAGTAAGGGTAAGTACTGTTTTATGAAGTTTGTTAGTTGTGTATATGTAGGCAATGTGCATATTTGGTGGTGGTGCAAAATGCACTTCTTAACATGAGTTGTGGTTAAAAAAAAAACACAAAAAACAAAAACAATGTTTGCAATGCCCACTTTTCCAATTTCCTCTCATAACACCCTCTACCTTGTTCATTGTGCTGCAGCCAAGCTGACCTTCATTCTAGCCCTCAATCAAGCAATGCATCTCTGCCTCAGGACCTTTGCATATACTATTCCTTCAGCTTGGAATGATTTATCCTTAGATTTGCAAGCCAACAGTTCGTTGTTATTATTCAAATCTCAATTTAAGTATCCTCCTAATAGATATTCTATCCTTCCTTCCTCTGCCTCCCCTCAGGGCTATCCCATCACCCTATTTAAACTTGCACTTATCACTGTAGCCTTCTTATCTCCTTCATTTACTTAATTGCTTGCTTGTTTGTGTCTTTATTTTCTGCCTCTCTACAATAGAATATAAACCTCCACGAGTTCAGGGACCAAATCTGTCTGGTTTACTACAGTATCTTCAGTGCAAAGAACAGTATTTAACATATCATAGGTGTCAGTAAATATTCCTTTAATGACTAAAGGATATTTTATGTAGAGAAGATAAAATCTCCCTATGTGGAGGAATAGCTGGGGAAATCTGTAGTCTCTCCTGGGTTTCTCAGGGCTCCATTTAAAGAAGACGAAACTGTGGGATTAGTATTCAAAACTCCTCCCTTTGGCATTGTATTCCATCCAAAAGGTCGTTCATTTCAGCAAGGTTAAACTGTTAATTATGGGTTCTGGCTTCCCCTTTCTTTATTTGGAAAGGGTAAATAGTTATTCTTATATAGTCATTTAATAGGCAGTGATTTCTTTCAGGGCAATCATTATTAAAACTGCACAAACATGTATGTAAATAAAGGCATTTATCTAAAATTAGGACAGTCTGACTTAATAGATTCCATTTCTTTTCTACTCATTATCATGTGTACTACCTGCTCAGAATAAGAAAAGTCTTTTTTTGCCCTTCCTCCTGTTTGATTTACTAGCTGATGCCAACATATACACACTTGCCATTATCAAAATAACTAATAGCTCTATTTATTTTAATAACTTATTTCTAAGACAATTCTTTTTTTAGCATTATGATTTAGTTAACATTATTTTGGACACTAGGTAAATAATTTTAAGCTCACTGTAGAGAATTAGCCAAATTGCTAGTTTTGTATTATTTTCTCTGAATTTTAATTGGAAGTAAATAGAACATGGTTTGTTGAAAATAGATGGGAACATGGGACTAGAAGTCAATTATTTATTGCCCTGGTCCCAAGTCTAATGTTAGTTTGCTCAAATATTTGTATAAGTCAGTTAAGTTCCTTCAGCTTCTTTTTCTCATTTGTATAATAAAAGGGCTAATTTAGGTAAAAACTTCTACTCTTTATTGGGCTTTACTTTATGCCAAGCACTGTCTTGAATTAAACCTCCATTTAATCCTCACAAAAGCCTTACGAAGTAGGTAGCATTACGTCTCCCATTTTACAGATTAGGAGAATGAAGCACAGAGAAAACAAATAACATAAAAACTTAGTGGTAGAGATGGTTTGGACCCAAGTTGTTTGATTCCAGAACTCACACTTTTATACACCTATTTTATCATATGATCTATGTTACCGTCCATCTTTAAAAATTAAATTTACAAGGAATGAATCCTCTGATCTTATGTTAACATATCTGTATACTTATCTCAATCCTCTATCAGACTGTAAACTACTTAATTGTAGAGGCTTTCCATCTCTGAATAGCCTGGGGACCATTAGCTTAGTGTCTTGAATGTAGTAGGTATTCAACATTCCCTTTAAAAATGGTCAGGAATCCAGATGGACTAATGGGACAGTTTGAGATAAACTAGATGAAAGCTAAAGTCTTTTCTAAGAGAGTCAGTGGTTTGGGTACTGAATATGCTTCTTGAGGGTACTGGTCCCATCTTTATTAAGTGATCTCTGGCTCACTTTTCAACCAAATGCAAACTGGTTTGAAAGTGTTCTTGCCAGTCAATAACCAACCTTCAAAAGACACTTTTCATCAGTAATTTACTGCATCTCCTGAGAATAGTTGATATTGTTGACTGTCCCATCTTTCTGAAAGCACTCTCCTCCCTTGAATTGGATGACCCAGCACTCTCTGGCTTTTCTCTCACTTATCACGGTACTTTGCTTGGTCTTCATTTCAGGTTTCACTCCCCCTACTTGTATCTACAATGTGTCTATCTCCCAGGGCTGGGTCATAAGCCCTTCTCTTCTTACTCTACACATCCTCCTCTGAAGATCACATTTGCTCCCTTGGCCTTGCTCTACCATCTACATGTTGATGATTTTTAAAAATATCCAGTCCAGATCTCTTTCATGAGCTTCAGACATGGTATAATGATAAAAAGTGATAACCTACATTAAACATAGTTTGATATAAGTAGAGTGATGTATGTGTGGGGTTGCTTAGTTAGCACTTGAAGTGCACAAATGAGGAATCCACTTTCCAGAGACGGATAGTTAACATCTGGAGAAACTAATCAGCGATCCATATTCCAGAGGTGGCTTTATAACTGCTTCATATTATGTCATCACAGTCTCTTCCAGAAGGTTTAATTGGATAATGATGCTTGAAATAATTCTTTGTTTGTGAAATGAGTGAAAGACAAACTGTATGCTTAGTTATATGAAGGAGTATAAAGATCCAGCAAGTCCAGCATCATACATTTAGAGAATCACTCGAGGTCTAGCCTTGATGGACCTGTGTCTCCCCACTTCAGAAAGAGCTTTGTCACCTGACTCAACCATACAGGTGACTAGTCGCATCACACAAAACACCAGACACAAAGTTCAAAATAAGTATCATGTAACTTGGCTGCCTATTAGATATTACCTTGTATCTTAAGTTCAACATGTTCATAATTGAACTGATCACCTTGGCCCAAACTTAGTCCTCCCTCCGTATTCTTCTTAGTGAATGGATCCACATATACTCAATGGTCTAAGCAAAAAATCTGGACATTACTTTTAACTTCTCCCAATTCCTCCTTTCCCACAATTAATCTCAAATAATTATCAAATCTCATCAACCATATAACCTAGGCATTTCTCAAACCAATCCATTCCCTCTGTCTCCATTGGTACCACCCAAACCTAGGCTCTCAGCTCCTCTCTCTCCTGGGTTACTACAGTGACTTTCCAACTGGTTCATCTGCCCCTGGTCATGCCCCTTCTAATCTATTCTGTACCCATCAGCCAGAATGACTCTTACAAAATGAAAATCTGTAGTCTAATTATATTGTAATTATTTACTGTAAAGTAAGGATAATATTAAAAATATCTAATTGTTAATAATATAAGGTTCAGTCATTCGGAACAAATGCCATTTTAATTAAAATGAACAATGGTTGTAAATGTTACTTGAAAAAAAAAAACAGGTTTTTGTGCACTGTATGCCCTACTAGTCCATAAACTCTGTCAGGTTGTAGATTGGCTATTCCGATGTTAACCTTTGTATCCTCAGTACCTAATACTGCTTAACAAATGAAAGAAAATGAATGAGAAAGTGATTCAGTCAATTAATCAAACCAACCAATATTTTCAACCTGGTTTCAGAACCAATTCTTAACCTAAGTTGGGGGTGAAAAGTAGTGTGGAATTTGGTGACCTAACACTTTTTTATTCAACATCGAATCACATTTGCTGCTTTTCTAGTCCTGACATTGAAGCACACACAGCTTATTAACTGTCTCATTTTCTTATCTCTTTAGAAAAGTGGGTGATTCCCTTTCTTTCCCCACCCAGTTACCCTCTTAAGGACTGGAGTATGCCCCAAACCTAGAGGTTGATGTCCTGGACTTCTGAGTTCAACCAACTTCTCGATTTTCTACCAAGGTTGAGTTCAGTCCAGTTCAACAAATATTTATCTACAGTCTTGGAATATAATGATGAAGGAGTCAAGCTCTATTTCCCTTTAAGAATGCACCATACATTGGTGAAAATAGACAAGCAAGTGAATGATTTAATTAAAAAAGTGTTAACACTGGATTATCCCACAAGGCAGACTAAACTGAGATTTAGCATATCAGTGTAGCAGGGCATTAAGAAATTGAAAAAAAAATTAAGAGTCTGATAATTAAGATTGAGAACTTGGTAGATTCCTTTAACCTTGTATCATCATTTAATATTATTTTTATTTTGAATTACACATGGAGTTACACAATATAAAGACCCAATATAAAGGGTCTCTAAAAGTCTTAATCCATCTCTAATAAATACTAAGTCAGTGTTTTAGTTCCTTGGCTGCTAAAACAAAGACCATGCAATGGGTTAGCTTAAACAATGGGAATTTATTGGCTTATGGTTTTGAGGCTAGGAGAAGTCCAAAATCAAGGCATCAACCAGGTGATGCTTTTTCCCAGAAGTCTAGAATTCTGGGGTTGGCTGCCAGCCATCTTTGGTCCTCGGCTCTTCTGTCACATGGCAATGCACATGGTGGTCTCTCTTGGCTTCTCTGGGTTCCACTGACTTCTGGCTTCTTCCCATATATGTATGTCTGAATCTGATTCTGCTTATAAAGCAGTCAAGTAATAGGATTGAGACCCATCCTGATATGGTTGGGCTACACCTTAACTGAAGTAACTTCATCAAAAAGTCCTATGTACAATGAGTTTACATCCACGAATGGATTAAGAATATGTTTTTTGGGGGTACGTAGCTTCAAGCCACCATAGATATAGTCGTAAATAGGGGGCCGTGGGAAGATACAGGAGTACTATTTAGTGAGCCTGAAGCAGGGGAAGGTAGTCAAGAGAAGAGAATGTATTTTAGAAGAGATGCTGCTTGAGCTAAATTTTGAGGGACACATTAACCAGGTGAAGGTATGGGGAGCTGGGGGAGGTATGCATTTTCCTTGGGATGGGGGGGAGGGATCCACTCATCGCTCTGAGTTAGATCTTCTAACACTTCCCACTGGCCTAGGGCATCATCTATCATTTCCTTGTTATCTAGTATAACTCCGCCACACTGAACTTTCTCTCTTTGCCCAATACTCAGTCTGTACCACCTAATAGGTACTTCTTGTTCTAAGCCTCATGCTTGGCTATATCTCAAGATTCAAGAACCATAAGCCATTTGTTCTATTCTAGTAAGGCCAGCTTGCTCACTGTTTCTAATTTTGCTTTCCCTTCAATGATTACCTACTTCTCTTAGTCATTAAGCAAATGGCAGTTTGCACCATCACCATCTTTCAAAACTTTATTCACAATGTGCCTTCTATAGGGAATATTTCTAAATTGATAGAACCATGAATGCATATTCCTTCTGACAAAATGTGACCAACATGTTTTCATTTAGAGTTGTATATTCACAAATCTGTAACCACAGAAAATAAATATCTGTATAGCTAATCATAACTAATGTCATTTAACCAAGACTATAGACTTCTAAGATGATTGCCTCCCCTCTCTCATTGACAACCATTGTCCTGCCATCACATTGAATGCCTAGTACGTCATGTGCACTGTATAATCATAAAGGTCATCAAATCCTCACTTAGTTTTTGTTTAGCCTTATTCCCTCACCTACAATTTCTCATCAGTATTAGATTATTGGTGAAAATTTGATCAGAGTGAGGTAGGAAAACACAAATTACTTAAATCTCTTGATTTTATTTAATAATTTTGAAAAGATAGAACATTTAATGTGGGAGCAATATCAAAACACATCACCTAAAACTAAGTTGTTTTCCCCAGAATCTGTAATTACTGAATTGTCTCCTGAGGCTGCTAATGTCTTCTCAGCTCTTTCTTGGAAGAAAAATAAACAAATGCAGTCCACTGTTTCCTAAATGGCTCCTTGCTCCCCTATAAATACTAAGGCAATATTTCACAAATTGTGCTCCTTAGAATTGTGTTCCTTACAGCATTCTTTTGAGGTACTCGAGAAGAAAGCTTCTTTGGTGAAATAACTTTGGACAACACAGTATGGTATAGCTCTTGTTTGGCGTTTCACAATCAACACTAATGATAAAGGCACTGTCATAATACAGCAAATAATCTAGTTTTGCTTTGTTAAACCCTTCATTTCATAAGTGTATTTGAGCAGAGAACACATTTTTCTCCCACAACATCCTTACCAACACAATTCCATACAACACTGGATTGGAAAATGCTGTATATATATATATATATATATATATATATATATATATATATTGTCCCTTCCTTTGTATTCATAGTGTATTCATAGATATTAGTGTTATGTGGTCTGAGACATTTATTTTGAAGTTTATATAGTAATTCAAAGTAATAAATATCTTTTTAATACTTGTTTTGTTTGATGCATTACATAAGCACAGACAGAAGAGTACTTCAACACTAGTTCTTTACTTGTATAAAGCTAGTGGGGATTATCCCAATTTCTATAACTGTGGCTATTACTACTGGGAGGCAAAAGATGCAAAATGTAAATACAGAAATTCTAAGGCATAAAACATTAGCATTGAACCATAATGCTACAATCTAAGCAGAAATTCCATTACTTGGTTGATGGTGGAACATAAAGCCTGAGTTTGATTACCACATAAAATTACTTAATATTCTATTCTAAAAAAGGCCAGTAAAACTCTTCTTTTTGGCTTGGATTAGGGCCCTGTAAACTGCCAGGAGAACTGCAGGCTTCCACACAGAGATTCAAAGCAAAATTACAGCTTCTCAACATGTAAACTGCAGGAGGGAGGTGATTTAGTCAAGAGGTCCCAGTGCAGTTATTTTAAACACGGGGTATGTTCTCTTTACAGGTGCAGGACTCATTTATCTGAGAATCATTTAAAACTTTCTGATTTTACCTGCCATTCTTTTTACAGAACTCCATCCTCTGTTTCCTAAAGATTGTTTGAAATAACAAATGAGTAGAGGATTGAAAGGATTTCAACTTCAGTCCTTTACTGAGTCAGAATAAAGCTGGTTAAGTTTCATTGTAAATTACTGAAAATATTCTAAATAAATAAAAACAATCACTAACCAGAAATCATAGGAATAAAACCTCAGATGTTGATCCATGATATCCTTTAGTTTCCATAACGGTGTCATATCACCACAACCCAATTTAATACTTTTTTTGCACTGGAACCAGTGCAGAGAGCATTGTATCCCTTCCTGTTTTCCAACATCAAGCAACTCCTTATAATACTCACTCATTTATTCATTGTTCCATTTAGCAAATATTGCTGGCAGTCTACAATGTGTCAAACACTACTTTAGTTTTCTATTACATTTGTAAATGATAGTGATATTATAATACATGAAATCAATGTTTGCTTTTGCAAACCAGGTAAAAGATACCTGTACTGAAGAATCTTGGAGATTTTATCAAAAATCAAAGCAACTGATACTTGAGGGAAATCAGATGAAGGCTGAGAATTTTATAGGTTAGTGTTTTTTGTAAGATGCCTGCATCAGAGCCACTTGAAGTGCTCATTAAAAATGCAGAGTCATAGATCCAAATCAGACTATCTGAGGTCAAGACCCAGGAATCTGCATTTTAACCAGAATGCCAGGTGCTCCTTGTGCACCTGGAGCGTCAGGAAGCCCGATGATTAGAGAGGCTAAGAATGGGCCTAGCAGATGGAGTTCTGAACACAGTCTCTTCAACAAAAACCCTTCTACTTTTAACTCATTGACGGATTCCTGTATGATGTCTTCAGAAATAAAATGGGCTCCAGTGCCATAGCTTCTTTAAAAATCACTTAAGTGTAACATCACTGGGAATTCATATATATGAGACTTTTTAGCTTAACTTGTCGTTATATTTTAAGCTTGGCATCAAAGAGGAAACATAGATTTTGGAATCCTATACACCTCCAATGATTGCTAGTTGTGTAAGCTTGACAAATTCTCTGTGGACCTTGGTTTTCTCATCTATAGAGTGAGGGGTGGGGCAACAATGGGAAATAATAACAAGGTGATTATTCAAATTAAAAGACTTTATAAAGCACCTAGCAAAGGACTTGGCATGTAGAGGTGGCTCCACAAGTTTCAGCCTTCACCCCCTCCCCAATTTTACCAGCTTTTATGAGGATTTTAATTAAAAAGTGGCCATGCAAAAACTATTTTTTGTGTTTTCTGCAATACTGTTTGTGAAGACATTGGATTTTATATTGCCTGAAATACCAAATGTTACATTTCCTTTAGAATTTGTGAGCAGGATTGATTTCATTGCTTTAAAACATTATATTTCCATTTTGTATCAATGAAAATTATTTAAGCCATCATATTTCTTTTTAGCTTATATTTCCAGAAAGTTTGGGTGCAAAATTAATGATCAATAATAGAAAATATTTCTCACTCTCCATATATTTTTTATATTTGTTTTACAAGAGCAAATTATTTATTTATTTAATAAATCTCTTTGGCCACCCAATGCATTTATTGAGACAGTACATTGTAATGCCAAATGGAATAGCTAAAGTCTGATTACTTGGGAGAAAATAAATTTCATTCATTAGTTGAGTGATGTTAGGCAAGTTATTTTTTAGCCTTAAACTCTTCAAGTAATAAATTAGGCTAATAATAGTACTTGTCCCATAAGATTGTTGTGGGGATTGGGCAACATAAATTATATATGGCCCTTAGAACAATATCTGGTGTCTGATATGCACTCTAATGATGGTATTTAGCATTATTTACCAGACAGAGAGTAGCTAACTGAAGATTACATAGAAAAAAGGGCAAGTAAACTACCTCTGATCTTACCGTGGAGGTAAGTGTAATATAAAACATACTTTAGAAATGAATAATGTAGTAAATGATATTCTCATTTATCTCATCTTATACAGGAAAACTCTACTACTTATATGTAATTGTTATTTGGATACCACTCCTAAGTCAATGAGTTGAATGTATAAGCAACCAGAAATGTGTATTCACTGATACAAAATGGACGTAGAACCCAGACGAGTCTAGTTTACGCTAGGCTAGAATGGTCTCACTCAAACAGATCATGCTGAAGAAATGCAGACCCTTGTGGCTAAGTTTGGAAAGGTCTGCCTAGCCTGAGCAATGCAAACGAAGGGCTTGCATTCACTGAGCTCCTGTGGTTGAGGATAGTTGAAGAGCTCATTTTTCTTTCCTTCTCCCTACCCATACTGGAAGTTCGCTACTATTAAAAATATAACAATTTGAGATATTGATTTAATATTTGCAATTGTCAACACCGTGTCATAAACAAATAGCTCTTACAGCATTTTTTCTTTTTTCCTAAGGAGCCCAACTCTCCACTTTCTGTTATCTTACTCCCCAAATTGTAATCACCATACACCTAAGAACCACTTAAAGACACTCACTGAAGCTTTTAAATAAAGGTACAGTACCTGTCTGAATTAAGAACAAGAACACCAAAACTGAAATCTATTTAGAGGTGGTGTGTGGACCATTACTGCAAGACTTCCTAGCTGTTACATGTGAGACAAACTGCTTGCCCTCCTAGCTCATTGTGGGAGGAAACAAAATAGAATCGTCAGACAAATTTGTTAAGAAGCCTCTGGGATCATTGAGACAAGTAATCACCTAATTTGTGGCAGAAAGATAAGAAAAGAAATGCTTCCTTCCTGGACTAAAATACAGTGTGTCCTACTTTGCATAGTTTTGTATCAAGTTTTGGATTTTCCAAAGGGTTTAATGGCCAATTAGCTGTGTCAAGTTGCCAGTTGTGTCATTAAGGCTAATGTTCCATTTCTGGTGAAACGCTGCAATAGTTAGATGAAACTGAGGATATGATCTCTACTATGTGTTGGTGTTTGATTCAGTTAGGTGCTCATTTCTATTTCTATTGTGGTATTTATAAGGCTGTGAAGATCATTGTATATCTCTCTCCTTGCTAGACTGGAACTCCTTAAGGATAAGAATTGCACCTGATTTATCTGTGTATTTCATGATCCTTGCACTGTGCTACGCACTTAGTAGGCACTCAATAAATATTTTTTAAATAAGTGGGAATAGTTTGAGGATCACTGAGAACTATCTTTCTAGGGGTTTGAGTACTGATTGAGAGAACATTCATGAAAAACCAGAAACATGCTGAGAAACAAGACCTTTTCTAAGATGAAGATTTGCAAATAGGTTAATAATTACAGAGATAATTATAATCAGCATAACATTTTATGTTTTAAATAATTAGTTTCTGGCCTAATGATTTAGGTGCATGGGTAACTGCTCTCATCTAAATGATACGGACAGAGAATAGAATTAATGGGCTGAGTCCAAAAAGATGGAAGCATAAAAATAAAGCCCTACATTTAGGTTTTTAAAAAAGCACAATGTAGAATAGAGCAGGCTTGACAGCATCTCATGTGGAACAAAGGGGTTTTATATTTGTTGACCACAAGCTCCTCAGCAGCCAATACAGGGGTGAAGGTAAATCAAGAAGTGAATATAGAATTCAGCTGCAGTAATTCAAGGGGTAGGTCAGTATTTTTACAAGAGAAAGAAAAGTTTACTTTGGACTTTTGGGTTCTGTCCATATATTATGTACATTAATTGTATACTATTCATAAGTCTAATAATCATATTTTTAAAGTCCCATATTATACTAAATAATAGAAGCCAAGGGAAAGTGGAAATTGTGGATTTCCTATAGCTTTTTCTTATTCTTCTTTATGGTAACTAACAACCAAAGCAAAAACTTCCTGAGCATTTACTGTGGCCGGGCACTCCGATAATACATCACATATATTAACTCATTTCATTGTTACTGCAACTAGTATTACACCCTTTCCATAGATGAGGAAACAGATGCACAATAGAGTTAGGTAACTTGTCCAAGGTCACAAAGTTCATAGATAGAAGAGAGGGGTGTTAACCCAGGGAGCGTGGCTTCAGGATCTGCATTCTTTCATCAGCTCACCATATTGCCTCTTTTCTGAAGGGGTTGTAAATGGCATGAGAAGAAAGCTGTATAATTTATTTTACAGTATTGGCAAATGGTAAAAATAATTTTATTTTTAGAAAACAGAAAGCACATTAGAAGTGTGTGACTGTATATATGTATGTGTCTGTGTGTGTGTGTGTGGATATATATATTTTAATTTGATCAAAATCTTGTTCTTTAAATTACCAGAGATATATAGGTGTTTTCTAGAAGTGGATTTTTTATATAGGTAATGCATTAATAACTGATTCTCCCCATTCCATTTCTCCAGAGATGCAATGCTCATCTATACCTAATTGTAATGTCCCCTGGCAAATGCCATTTTCTTTTAATCCATTCCTATGGGTGGGACCTTTTTATCATGTTATTTCAATAGAGATGTGACCTACCCCACTTAAAGTGGGTCTTGATCCCCAAACTGGAGTCCTTTACAAAAGGATAAAGAATGCACAGAAAAAACCCAGAGAGCTCAGAGAAGCCCCAGAGAAGCAGAGAGACAAGGACACACCCACAGAAGCGGAGAGAGGAAGCCACTGAAGACAGAAGCTGAGAGCAGTGAAACATGGAAGAGAAGGACCAGCTGATGCCGGCCACGTGCCTTTCCTTGTGACGGAGGTGTCCCCGATGCTGGCGGCCTTTCTTCAGAGTCCAGGTATTGTCCTATTGATGCCTCAAATTGGACATTTTCATGGCCTAAGAACTGTAAATTATAAGTTAATAAATCCCCATTGTAAAAGCCAACCAATTTGTGGTATATTGCATTCTGGCAGCTTTAGCAAACTGAAATAGTTTGCATCTTCATAATTTTTTTCCATATAAATTAATAAAGTAAAAATTGTATTATTATATTAATGACAATCCTAATGAGAAGAATTTATACAATGATATTAGATCCCTCTGGGGAGGGAGTTTGGTACATACCCTATTCTAATCAATTTTTCATATGTGGATTTTTGTACTGATGAAATAGGAAATCATCCATGAGGTTATGGCTAAAAAAGATGTTGGAGAATGTACTAAAATGCACTAGAAATACACTCTAGTTTCTTATTGATAATTGTGAGAAATCCAAAAATGTGCTAATCAAAGTGCCCTTGATATCAACAGAATAGAGGGAAATTCCACTGAAACAAAAAGATGACAGAAAAAAAAAATTGATGTGAATCTGTATTAGGAGAAATGTATATATCACAAATGCCTTATTTTTTCCTGGATATACATACACTCACATACATACACACATAAATCTATATGTATATGTATGTATATATGTGTATATGTGTGTGTGCATGCATGTATAGTCATTTAATGCTTACAACAACCTTGTCAGAAAGGTATTACCCACATTTTCCTGATGAGAAAATTGTTTCAGATACTTTGTCCTGTGATACACACAAATTAGACAGGTTCCACAGTGAACCATTTTTATGAAAGATAAATTGATCAATTGGCTCTTAATAATTTGAAGTTTTATTCCAGACAGCCCACTAATCCAAAGAAACCTGTGGAATTCTCCACAGCTTGACAGAAATGTAAAAAGCTGCATCCAAGATGTCCTTAGAGTAGGCCAAACAAAATCAATTCACTTATGATTTATTGCTTTTATAAGCTGGGGAATTAGAGCTTTTCTAATCTTAGTCAAGCAATTGTTTTCTGGCCTCATTGCAAAACTGCTTTTTAAGTTCACCTTGACCTAAAGATGACTTTACAAAATGCTCTACCAAGCTGTGAAAATGTTGTTTGCCATATATGCCTTGATGAGGGCCAAGCTAGCCTGTATGAGAGGATGGCTACACCCATGGCTACACCGTGGGCAGTGCTGCCCTGGTGGGAAGTAGCAAAGCAAGCTCAGAGGAAGTGCAGGCCGGGCTGGGAATGGACAATATTTATATTAGGCATGGAATGATGAATGCATGAAAATATTATGAGTCCAACAGAAAGCCATGACTCGGTAACTAGACATGGAGTATGTGCTGGTTTGTGTCTATTGTGTCCCCCAGAAAAAGCTGTGTTCTTTGGTGCAATCTTGTGGGGCAGACATATAGTGTTTATTAGGTTGGAATATTTGGATTGGGTTGTTTCCATAGAGATGTGCCCCACCCAACTGTGGGTGATAACTCTGGTTGGATGGTTTCCATGGAGGTGTGGCCCCACCCATTCAGCATGGGCCTTGATTGGTTTACTAGAGCACTATATAAGCTCAGACAGAAGGAGCGAGCTTGCTACAGCCAAGAGGGACACTTTGAAGAATGCACACAAGCTGAGAGAGGAGCTGGGGCTCAGACAGACATTTTGAAGATGGCTGTTGGAAGCTGATGCAGACATTTTGGAGAATGCCATTTTGAAATGCAACCTGGGAGCAAGCAGACGCCAGCCACGTGCCTTCCCAGCTAACAGAGGTTTTCAGGACACCATTGGCCACCCCCCAGTGAAGGTACCCAATTGTCAATGTGTTACCTTGGACATTTTACGGGCTTAAGACTGTGTAACCAAATAAACCCCCTTTTATAAAAGCCAATCCATTTCTAGCGTTTTGCATTCTGGCAGCATTAGCAAAATGAAACAGAATATACTGTGGCATGTCCCCACATTTGGAGGAGAATATGGGAGAGAATCTGTGCTATGCACATAACTCAGAGGGGTGAATAATGACAATAAAATATGTCTATTGCTTCTCAAAAAGTTTGCCAAGAGGATTAGGCTTCCATTACAAGCAAATTTTGTGAACACTGAACAAAAAAAAGCTTGATTGATCTCTTTTTCTTTGTAAGCAGTTTTATTGATATATATTCACATACCATACAATCCATCCAAAGTGTACAATCAATGACTTTTAGTATAATTACAGAGCTGTGCATTCAATACCACAATCAATTTTGGAGCATTTTCATTACTCCAAAAAGACAAGCCCCATACCCCTTAGCAGTCACTCTCAATCCTTCTATCCTTCCCCAGGCCTACATAACCACTAATCTAATTCTATCTCTATAAATTCCTTTATATTTACATTTTATATAAGTGGAATCACATAACATGTAGTACTTTGTGTCTGGTTTCTTTCATTTAGCATCATTTTTAAAAAATTATTGCTAATTTTTTAATTAGAGAAGATATAGGCTTATAGAAAAGTGATGTAAAAAATACAACATCCATATATATTCCCCTATTGTTGACACTTCGCATTAAATGTGTGGTACCTTTGTTAAAATTGATGAAAGAATATTAACGTATTACTGTTAACTATAGTTCACAGTTTACATTAGGTGTACTTTTCCCACATACCACTCCATTATTAACAGCTTGTAATAGTACTATACATTTGTTAAAATTCATGAAAGAACATTCTCATAGTTGTACCGTTAACCTGAGTCCATCATCCACAACAGGGTTCTCTGCATTATATAGTCCCATGGTTTGCTTTCCAACTTTCATTTTAGTAACATACCCGACCCCAAATTTCCCCTTTCAACCACAATCACCAACATCATATTTCAGTGCTGTTAATTACACCCACAATAATATGCTAACATCTCTTCTATCCCTTTGCAAACATTTACAATCAACCTAAATAGAAATTCTGTACAAATTAAGTACCAGCTCCCCTTTCTCTACCCCCATTCTGTCTCGTGGTAACCTATATTGTAGATTCTAACTCTATGAGTTTGCTTATTATAATTAGTTCATGTCAGTGAGATCATACAATGTTTGTCCTTTTGCATTTGGCTTATTTCACTCAACATAATGTCCTCAAGGTTCATCTATGTTGTTGACTCATCAGGACTTCATTCCTTCTTACAGCTTGATAATATTTCATCATATGTATATACCACATTTTGTTTATACATTCAAAGGCTGATGGACTTTTGAGTTGCTTCCATTTTTGGAAACTGTTAACAAAGCTGCTATGAACATCAGTGTGCAAATGTCTGTTTGAGTCCCTGCTTTCAGTTCTTTGGGGTATACACCTAGCAGTGAGATTGCCAGATCATATGGTAATTCTATACTTAGCTTCCTGAGGAAACACCACACTTTCTTCCATAGTGGCTGAACCATTTTCCATTCCCACAAGCAGTGAATAAGTGTTCCTATTTCCTTACATCCTCTCCAACATGTGTAGTTTTCTGATGTTTAATAATGGCCATTCTAGTAAGTGTGATATGATATTTCATTGTGGTTTTGATCTGCATTTTCCTAATAGCTAGTGTTGCTGAGCATCTTCCCATGTGCTTTTTAGTTGTTTGTATTTCTTCTTTGGAGAAATGCCTATTTAAGTCTTTTGCCCATTTTTAAATTGGGTTGTTTGTCTTTTTATTGTTGAGTTATAGGATTTCTTTATATATTTTGGAAATTAAACCCTTATCAGATATATGGTTTCCAAATATTTGCTCCCATTGAATGGGATGCCTTTTTACTTTTTGACAAAGCCCTTTGAAGCACAAACCTTTTTATATTTGAGAAGGTCCCTTTATTTCTTCCTTCATTGCTTGTGCTTTGGGTGTCCTCTTTCTTTATATTACTAATCACATATTCTCTAGCTATCTGGAAGACAGGAGGCATTTTCTATAAAAACCTAGAATTAAGGACTACTTTAAATTTTTTCCTATCTCAGTAGGAATTTAAGCTTAGTTTAAAACTTGGAAATATACTCTGAAATTTCAGTTTTCCATCTCCCTTTCTAGGTAGTTTGTTTTTGACTATACTGATTACATCTTAGACAACAGGGTAGTTCTCAGAACTAGTGTGCTTTCCCATCACAAAATAAAAAAATATCCATTCACTTTTTGTAGCATTAATTTAGTAGAACTTCTATGGTCCTCTTAATCATTGATCCTGAAAAGAAGGTCAGATTAGTCCTGGAATAATGTAGAACATAGATTAATCATTGAATCCCTCAATTTGTTTTTTATCTTAGAAAACACATCTGAGATTAAAGATAATTATAACCAAGCAAAAATATGTCATGCCTATGTTCACACCTTGTTTCCATACTTATTAGCATGGTGCTTTTAACCAAGATATTTTTGTTCTCTCATCTTCAGTTACTTTGCTGCAAAATAGGAATGAAATCATCTCTGTTCACCTCACAGGGCTGTGAAGAGGCTCGAATAAAATACTATGTTAGAGCTTTCTTAATTATTAACTGCTAAATTAATTCTAAGATAAAATTTTACTAAGAATACTGTACTTTAAGCCTGTATTTTAAAAATGAGCTGTTATTTAAAATTCTATGAACACCTTCAATTGCCTTATATGATTAAACTCATCAGAACAAAATGCAAATAACGTTAAATAATCAAAAGTCAAATCAAGAAATCTAAGATGAATATTCAAGTCTGAATTCTGACTCTCACTAACCCTATGTTTATTAAATCACATCACCAATCCTGGCTTCTCTGCATTTGTCTATAAATGAACATGCAACCACCCTCCCTACCCCACTGAAGAAAGAAAAAAGGAAGAGGAAGGGAAGGAATGATAGAAAATGAAGTACTAAGTGATGTTCATTCTTAACTAGCATCACCCTTTGACTTACTGAAGAATTTCTTATTATATTCAAATTTCCTAGAGTAAAAGTTGAAATTATTAGTCTAAGAAATGCATAGAACTGGAAGGTAGTATTTATGACATCTCCTGTTAAAGATCTGCAATCTAGCAAGCTAACTGGTAAATACATTTGAGAGATATCTGATAGGCATACAGCATATCTTCATGAGTTAAGCTAGGTGGAGGTAAAAAACAAAACCTTTCATAAAGACATCACAGTGTTAGATATCTTCAGAAGGCCTTGAGAAGTGCTAAGTGTAGGATGACAGCTCTGCCTCAGTGCCCTGCTAACTTTGCATGTCTCCCCATAGGCCATGTGGGCAAGCCTCGGCCACAGTCTGACCCATGTCTTGGTGGAATGCCCCGTGATCCTTCTTCGAACATGGCAAGATGGGCAGTCTTATGATGAACTGTCACATGGCCACTTCTCATGTACCCTTCTGTCTTGTAGGAGGCTCCCCATCTTGCAAAAACTTGCCATGAGGCTGTTTGCCAGCTACTTCCCTCATTCCAGGGAGGCAAAGAATTTTATATCTCATCCTTCTTTGGGTACAACTGCAGGTTATAAACCACTTAGCTGCAGTCTAGAATTGACTTCTCAACTACAGAGCATCCCACCGCTCATGTCATCTGTCTTCCGGCCCTTCCAGTCTGGTGTTTTCCTATTGGAATAGGAACATGGCAAACTGACACCATGCTGTTCTTACTTTTGCTGTTTGTATAAGTAAAAAACTGAATACATTTGGACCTATTGTTTCCTTACTAGCCAAATTTATGGCAGTGGGGCAAGTCAGCTAGGAGCTGACCCTGCGTTGCTGCTTAGGAACTGCTCAGCCGCCTGACAATAGATGTCTTGAAAAGATAACAAACATTTATTTAGTATCTTCTGTGATCTCAAGGAGCTCACAGATGAAAAGGATTGGAAGAGGGATGCAGCACCAGAGAAAAATATAAAAAAATAAATAAATTTTTAAAAAAGGGTGATCATAAATGTAAGAAGCTGAATATGAAAATTATTAAGAAAAGTACAATGCAAAATTATGCTTTAGAGACACGAAAATGTTTACAAATCTTAACCTTTAAATTATATAAACCCAGAATCACTTTTGTTTTTAAATTGAAATTTACTATTTGTGAGCTTAAAGAAGAATAAACTTTAATAAATGTATTGGGAACATACAGGCAAACAGATTTTAAGTTCCATCATTTATACTCTAAATTCCGGTAGACAGTATACCTCCCTCACTGGCCAGTCTTATAAGCTCTCTTACCTGCAGGGCACTTTCTGTGTCACATGGCCTTCGCTGTCCTCAACCCTGAAGAAATACGTGCTGGACTAATGAAGCTGAATCTCTGATTTTGCATATGTCTGCACCTGTCTCTGTATATAATGTCATCCCTCTTGACTTCCAAACCACTTTAGTATGGAAACAAAAAACAGCATAGAAAAGCATTTTCTCTGGGCCCCAGTGACTTTCTCCAGAGGGGAATCTCCTAAGATCCCAGTTAGGTAGTGTGCACATGATTGTCAGCACCCTGGGTCAGGTTGGGGGAAGGAAGTTGTTATGGATGGAGTGTTGTCCCCCAAAAAGATATGTTGAAGTCCTAACCCCTAGTTCCTCAGAAGGTGACCTTATTTGGAAATAGGGTAATTTCAGGTAGAATTAGTTAAGTTAAAATGAGTGCAAAGTGGTGTATGACTGGTGTCCTCATAAGAAAGGGATGAAGAGACACAGAGAGAAGATGCCATGTGAAGACAGAGGCAGAGACTGAGTTATGCCTCAAGCCAAGGAGCACCAAGGAATGCCAGCCACCACCAGCAGCCAGGACAGAGACCTGGGACAGATTCTTCCCTAGAGACTTCAGAGGAAGAGTGGCCCTGCTCACACCTTGATTTTGGACTTCTAGCCTCCAGAGCTGTGAGACATACATTTCTGTTGTTTTAAGCTACCACATCTCTAGCACTTTGTTACAGCAGCCCTAGGAAGCCAAGACAGGGGCCAACGTCCTTCAGATCAGTCATGCAGATTTGCACTGATTTGCCTTTTCCACCCCAGGTATCACCAGTGTACCTGGTATTTTCAAGTTGGGAGCTTCCCAATATCTCCAGAGAATAAAATTCTGTGGCCCTGCCAGGAGGTTGCTTCAAGTAGGAAAGGGGCCAGGGGATCCAGCTGCTTGAGATCCATTCTTTTATCAAATCCATCTGTTTCCAGCCCTGTTCCTCAACTAAGTCTTTGTACCTGGGGGCAAACACAGAGTTCAGGGTTGGGGGGCTGGGGCACAAACTGGCTCATTTCTCACTAGTGTCTCCCTGTTGGGAGTTGGGTTGTAGCTCTACACACGTTGCTAAGGCAATCATTACTATTCTGTCACTTTCCTTATTCCAAAAATAATTATTCACATCTCTCAACCATTGTTTCCTTTCCTCCTGTTCTCCTTGTCCTTGTAGGTTAATACCTTTTTTTAAAAATTCCTTTATTGTCATTAGCAAGGGTTTGGAGAAGAATAGGAGATAAATTCTATTGATCAGTCTTCCATTCATAATGAGAAATTCCCAGGACAATTGAGTAGAATATGCCTCCTAATTTTGGAATCAGTAGTGCTTTGTACAGAACTTGACGGTTGAAGGTGCTCAATGAGAAATCTTCACTGAAGAAGTGGCAATGTATGATAAATGAAGACCTTAACTGCAAAGTTAGATCAATTACTTTGGGTCAGCAAACAATTTCTGAGCAGATGAAGTTTAGGCCATAGACCTCAGTGATCAAAGTAGAGACAATTAACTGTCTTTGTATCTTAGCTTATTTTAATTTTTTAAAGAGGAAAACACTATGCTTTGTCTTGTTTCTGTAACCCAAAGAAATAAAAATATGCAACTTTAAAAGGAAATTTCATCCAAAGTTGAAAATCAAAATTACCAAGGTTAGTGTCAGATGCAATGATCCCCTTGGAAACAAGTAGTCTTGAGGAAGACAGAAAGGGTGCTTAACAGGGATGTATTGTTCAGAACTCAGTTGCCAGAAACCCAAATTGAACTAACTTAAGTAGGAATTTATTGACTCAGTAGCTGAATCTAGGTACTTAAAGGCTGTGTCAGGACCAAATTTCACTCTACTCAATGGCCCTGTTCTTTTTCTGCACTAGCTTCACTTTCAGACAGATTTTCACCCTCAGGTTTATACCTTCCAGCTCTGTGAACCCCACAGAAAGAGAAATTATCGTTCTCTAATGGTTGTAGCAAAAGTATTGGCCGTGAGTCTCTGATTCGCCAAACATGAGTCCCAATCCCTCCCCTAACCCTTGATGCAGGGGCTTGGGTTACCCATCCAAACCACATGGACTTAGAGTGGGGTGAAGTGGTTGCCCAAAGGAAATCTAAGAAGATGGTGTCAGAAAAAGCAGGGAGTGGGGAGAGGGCTTTTACACTGGCAAAAATGATAGCCACAGATGGTAAATGGTGTAGAATAATACCGGCCTTTGAATCTTTGGCTGCATTATCAGTTTCAAAAAACCTTTTAAGTTCTGATACAAGCCAAATTGCTTAGCACGGAAGGGTGGTTTTCAGTGTAGCTGTTTTTGAGTTATTTACTGATCTTCTATCGCATTTGCCCCAAGCAACTGTTAACAGCCATCTCTTGCTAAAAGGCCACCTGACCAGAAAGGTTAAAAGAAATATTCAATAACCTCTATAGAAAGGGTAGAATGTTATTTTTAGCTTTTTGGTATTTGATCACAAATGCTTTCAGCCTCAAATGACTTCAATGAGGTTTTTACATCTGAAGGCTGCCAAAAAGAGAAGGGGGAAAAAGTCAAATATTGAAGAAAACTTCCTCATTCTCTCCCAAAAGAGGAAGATTCTTTATATTTTTAAAGAAAATGTTAATTCTATTTTTAATTCCCTTTCTGCATTTTTAAAGGCTTAGGCTAAGATAAGGAGAAATAGATCAGATGGCAAAAAGCTTTAAAAACTAGAATATTTTATACTTAGGGGTCATTAACCCTTTATTAGCAAGTCTTTGATAAGGGGGAGAAAAAAGAGAAAGCACGTCTTCCAAATGCAATCTGGCTTCCAATAAGCTCAGAATCTGCTACACACAGGCCCTGGAAAATTTCTGAAATGTAATTTGTTCTGCTGGAGAAAGCTAATTAAAATACATACCATCTCCTGAGGATGTATGGGCCATGAAAACTGTCCTAGAAAGAACTACCAGTGTAGCTTGTCACCTTAAGATACCACCATCTGTGGGGTGCAAATGACCAAAAGGCCAGCAGTCATTGACATCAAGTTGACATCAAGTTTTGCTTTCCAAACTTTTAAAATTACCAGTCCTACATCTTTTGATTATGTCTTCTAGGCTGACATTCATCACCAAACTCTGCTCCAAATTTATTTGAAGTCTGCAATTTTCCGTTTTTAACTTACACTGGCTCAGTACTCAAGGCCTTCCTAAGATTCTACTGAACTGAGAACAGTACCCCTGGAGGACTCCACAGCAAGGCCATGAATGAAGTACAATGAGGGTAATGCGTCTGCCGTGTTGTATGGGACTCTACTCCGTTACATCCATGGCTTTGCCCACCCAGACACAAGATGAGTCCCCTCCAAATGCAATGTATTAGGGTTTTCTAAAAATTTATTTTAGGATTTTATCTGTGATCTTTTTTAAGACCAAGTTCTATTTTGTGGGATTTTTTTTTCAGGTTGGAAATACAATTTTTATAACCCCACTTCCCCACCCCCACACACCTTGCCCTAAGCAGACCCACTCCTTCTTGTTTCACAAACATAAATATTCTAAGTGCTTCAGGTTTTATTTTCCCCAGATTGTACCTCTTCTAAGATGCTTTTCCCTTGCCTCCACATCTCTCTCTCTTTTTCCATGATGAGCCCATCCTTGACTATTTCAACCCTCCTTGATCTCGTTTCTCCACCCTGTACTCCCACAAGCACAACTCAACATTTAACAATATAATGTCTTACATTTTCACCCTAATAATTTCAAATATGAAAATGTGCTCCTACTTTGGAATTACAGAATGGCTATGAGAAATATTTATTATTTTTAAACCTCACTCTGAGCAGCAGAAAATATGAAGCTAAGTTGATAGGCATTCTCACCACATATTTAGGTTACAATAGTTTTTAAAAGTTAAGTTCCCAGTGGTATCAATGAGAAAGGCATGAATTTATTGCTTATTCTAATAATAATTAATTAGTGACCCTATACTTAATTCAGTGTCCACTCATTTAGATATAGCCTGCAGTGTATAACTTTCAGTGTATAGTTTTCATTTAAAGGAATAACTTTTTTACTTTGACCTCTGTCTTAATGGTGAATTGATTTCTATTTCCATCCTAATACTTCTTTGCATATTAGGTTCTTTCATACGCAAATGCGGCACTCTGCAATGAGCAGTAAGGAAACTTTGACTCTGTGGGGCACTCCAATGCTGCAAATGAAAGGGTGTAACTTTCAGAACTGTCATTTTTTTCACATGGTAGAATCTAGTCTTGTGTCAATAATTCTCCAAATCTCCAACTACTAAGGACAGAGGTCATACTTTAAGATCATTGCATATGGCAGGCCAGAGACAAGACTAAAAACCTCACCACTGCCCTTTTCTGACTCTCCCTGGTCCAAACCAAACCCTCTAAAATCAACTGTTCTCCTTTCTAAACAAAGTGTTGTTTGTAAGGAAAAGATGGTGTTACCTCAGAGTAATAATATTGCACATGATATCCATAAGAAAATGTTTCAAGAGAAGGAATTAAAAAATAATCACCCAAAAGACTCCTTCACAACAAAATGCAAGAAGAAGGAGTTAGTACAAAAATTTTGTATCTACCCAGAAAATACAATGGT
The DNA here is from genome assembly GCF_015220235.1 of Choloepus didactylus. Classification (NCBI taxonomy): domain Eukaryota; kingdom Metazoa; phylum Chordata; class Mammalia; order Pilosa; family Megalonychidae; genus Choloepus; species Choloepus didactylus. Next base: position 25,935,637 of record NC_051308.1, read on the forward strand.
TTCCCTGGAAACAGGTTGAGGATAAATTCCCTGGATTTGGACTAGCTGAAATCTGAACTAAAGGATAAAGAACATAGATCAGTCGACCTAGATCTACGGTCGACTGATCTTTGATAAGACCCCCAAAACTACTCATGCTAGTTTGAATGTATTATGTCCCCCAAAATGCCATTATCTTTGATGTAATTTTGTGTGGGCAGACATATTAGTGTTGATTAGACTGTAATTCTTTGAGTGTTTCCATGGAAATGTGACCCATCCAACCATAGGTGATAACTCTGATTAGATAATTTCCATGGAGGTGTGGCCCCACCTATTCAGCATGGTTTACTAAAGCACTGAATAAGCTCAGACAAAAGGAGCGAGTTTTGCTAAATTTTGAAGAATGCACAGGAGCTGAGAGAGGAGCTGCAGTTTACAGAGACAATTTTGGAGACGGCCTTTGAAAGCAGACTTTTGCTCCGGAGAAGCTAAGAGAGGACAAATGCCCCAAGAGCAACTGAGAGTGGCATTTTGGAGAGAAGCTGCAGCCTAGAGAGGAACGTCCTGGGAGAAAGCCATTTTAAAACGAGAACTCTGGAGCAGATGCCAGCCATGTGCCTTCCCAGCTAATGGAGGTTTCCTGGACACCATTGGCCATCCTTCAGTGAAGGTACCCCCTTATCTCGGACACCTTATGGCCTTAAGACTAAATTTGTAACCAAATAAACCCTCTTTATAACAGCCAATCAATTTTTGGTGTTTTGCATTCCAGCAGCATTAGCAAACTAGAATACCACTGAACTGGGACATAACAATCTGTTCAACAAATGGGGGTGGGAGAGCTGGATATCCATATCCAAAAGAATGAAGGAGAATCCCTACCTCACATGCTACACAAAAATTAACTCAAAATGGAGTAAAGACCTCAATGTAAGAGACAGTACTATAAAACTCCTAGGAGATAATGTAGGGAAACATCTTCATGACCTTGTATTAGGAAGTCACTTCCTAGACCTCACACCCAAAGCACAAGCAACAAAAGAAAAAATACATAAATGGGAACTCCTCAAACTTAAAAGCTTCTGTACCTCAAAGGAATTTGTCAAAAAGGTGAAGAGGCAGCCAACTCAATGGGAAAAAATATTTGGAAACCATGTATCTGACAAAAGACTGATATCTTGCATATATATATAAAGAAATCCTACAACTCAATGACAATAGTACAGATAGCCCAATTATAAAATGGGCAAAAGATATGAAAAGAGTTCTCTGAAGAGGAAATACAGATGGCCAAGAAACACATGAAAAAATGTTTCGCTTCATTAGCTATTAGGGAGACACAAACTAAGACCACAATGAGATATCATCTCACACCAATTAGATTGGCTGCTATTAAACAAACAGGAAACTACAAACAGTGAAGAGAATGGAAAGAAAATTGGAACTCTTATTCATTGTAGGTGGGACTGTATAATGGTACAGCCTCTCTTTTAGACAGTCTGGTGGTTCCTTAGAAAACTAGATATAGAGTTACCCTTCGATCCAGCAATTGCACTTCTCAGTATATACCCAGAAGATCTGAAAGCAGTGACACGAACAGATATCTGCACGTCAATGTTCATAGCAGCAATATTCACAATTGCCAAGAGCTGGAAACAACCCAAATGTCCTTCAACAGATGAGTGGATAAATAAAATGTGGTATATACACATGATGGAATACTATGCAGCAGTAAGAAGGAGTGATGTCATGAAACATATGACAACATGGATGAATCTTGAAAACATAATGCTGAGCGAAATAAGCCAGGCACAAAAAGAGAAATACTGCATGTTACCACTAATGTGAACACTGTGAAAAATGTAAAATAAATGGTTTATATTGTAGAACGTAGGGGACCTAGCAATAGACAGCAAATAGTGAAGGGGGAACAATAATCTAATAAGAACAGATAAGTTATGGAGGGTAAATGTAATGTTCTGGGAATGCTCAGGAATGACTATGGTTTGTTAATTTCTGTGGGGTGTGGTAGGAGCAAGTTCACAGAAATGTAGTTATTTTCGCTTACTTGTTTTTCTTATTCCTTTTTTGGGTTACAGTCTGTTTATTTTCTTGGGGTATGGTAGGAGCATGTTGGAACCAATGTAGTTATTTTAGTTTTTAAAAAAAGAATAAAGAAAAGAGAAAAAATGGCTAATTGGGATATGCATATGTTCTGTGGCAATCAATAATAAGAAATTCTCAGATTGTGGTATTTGGGAGAGACATAACGAACTTACTGCTGTGCATGACTGGAAGTGTCCAAGATCTAGCCCTGATTCTTGGGGCATTCAGTCGTTCATTCATCTCTTTCTTGCCTAGAGTCAGTAGAAGGGAAGAGGGAGAGGGAGAAGGGAATGGAAGAGGCAGAGCGGTCCGTTGCATTTCACAGGGTGATAGACGCCCCTCTAAGCTGCAAGAGACCAGGGATGGCAGCAGTAGTACAGTTCGTTCTTTAGCCCTCTAGCCATTGATCTCTGTTCATTTTTGTTCTGGTTTTAGGAGCTACATTTATTCCTTCCACCACACTGTTCTCCTTCAGCACAGCTCAGCATGTCATTCTTCTCCTTCACTGAATGTTCATATCTGCTAAATAAACGTGCCACTTTCTCACTGGAAAAGGAGCCAATTTAATAAGATGAACAAACTGATTGTGAAGTAATCAAGTCTCAAAACAGAAAAAAGCTGCTGTGTTTGCTACCCATGTCACCTTATATTGGGAAGGCTCTTACAGGTTTTATTCCTCTGAAAAGTAAGGGTGTTTCCTCTGAGCTAAGTGCAGAATGAAACAAGGAAGGATAAAGAATTCAGATTAGGTTATGACACCAGCTTATGCTATTTTTCAGGGTGGAAAGAACCAGAAGCACAGACCACTAAAATATGCAATATGGAGAGATCACCTATCTATCCACATACATATATATGTGTTTTATATATATATATATATACACACACACACACACACACATAAAAATAGGTGTTGTTTATACACACACACAGATATATAGTAGGTGTTAACATTGTGCCTATTACATTGTGAGTACTTACAATGATAGTCATTGTTGTGGTGGTTGTTATGACCAAAACCCATGGATATTCATATATGCATCAGAGCCAGAGCCAGCATTTAAAATGTAATGTTCTCATTTGCAACATCAGAAATAGGACTGAAATCCAGGTCTCTTAACCACTAGTATATGCTCTTTCCAATATTCAAGACAGGCTTTGAGAAATATTTACACTTGAATATGGGCATGCACAATATTCTGAAAATTAACTTTAAAACAAATAATAAAACTTACATTGAGAGTTTCTTTGGCACTCTGAAGGAACTTGGAAATTGTGCTCCATTTCCTGATTTTCTATCCAGAAACCCATCTAAGCTAGTAATAGATGGCTAAGCAAAGTAGCCATTTTTCTAGTGTTTCCTGCTGAGATCAAAGCATCATGCAGTGCTTATGCAAATAGAGCAAATAATTAGGCTAAATGCTCTCTCCATTGCCAATGAATTGGGAATTGACATTTGTTGTGGATGAACCTGGGGGCGCCCTCCTCCTCTGGGAGCTCATTAACATTTCTTGAGTGTAGACTATGTGCAAGGCACTGAGTCCTACAGAGGATGCAAATCGAAATGAGAGACTATTCTTGCCCCCCAAGAGATTACAGTCTCTGGTAAGAATCACCTCACATGGTCATCAAGGACCCGAAGTCAGGTAAAGGAAAAGTCCATGAAGAAAAACAAGGCTCTAGGAAAATTCAAAGAAAGGAATGATGCAGGCTGGCCTGGGTACTGAGGTAGGATAGAAGTAACGCAGCTCTCTCTCCTAGAATTACTGGGAGGTGAACATTTGGAGCCCTTTTACATATGTTCAGAGAGGAAAAAGGGAATGAAGAAAACAACAGGTGGTGTCAACAGGATAAAAACTGCAAATTATACATGTACATTGAACATGTTGAGCACTAATGCCTTATTTCACAAAAACACATCCAGACTAGCAATTTTGTCATCAAGATCTATTCATTTTTGAGGATAATGAAGACTTTAGTATCTTCCTTACTAAATGTCTACCTGTTGGGTTAATTTTGATTTTCTCTCAAAATAAAGGAATGTAAATGTATTAATTTGAAGAAATAAAGCCACCCCCCACCCCTTATGGACTTCTCTTCAGTAACCTATCATTTCTAGGATTTAGAGAAACTAAATCACCAATGAACAAAATTAAGCTTTTCAGATTTGTTGCTTTAAAAAGAAAAGACAACATTTTTGAGAAACAATTTCCAGAGTAGATCACTACAAAATGAAATTTTAACATGCTGCAAGAGTTAAGTTTCCTAAAACAAACTTGCAAGATTGCCTCTGACTTTCACTATTTTATTTTTTCAGTAATAGTCCAGATGGCACAATCTACTGAGTATCAACAGCATAACAAAGAAATTATTTAAGAAAATCAAAATGTGATTTAAAAGGGAAAAATCAATATCAGTGTATTACGATCTTAAGTTCAAATAATAAGGTATTAAAAGAGCAATTAACTAGCCTTTTATCTCCCTAGAAGGTATTAATTTGATAAGTATAGTTATTTGTTGTAATAAAAGATAGGATACATTAAAGAGTGACAGCTAAAAAGCACCTTGAGAATGTGGGGGACAATTATTATTTAATGAAAGTAACACTTGTGCTTTCAACAAAATCTTGAGTACCTGCTAGGAAGTCCATTTTATCAGATTCTACAGCATATCCCCTAGCCCTGCAACAAATTGACTATAAGGAAGAGAATGTCTAAAATCGGGGTGATAATAAAAGTCATAATAATAATGGTAATAGCTATAATAATAGGTATTTATTGGCTATTTTCTATGTGACAGACACAGTAAGAAATATTGAACTGCCCAATGACACCAACATAAAAAAAAAGGATAAAGTCCAAATACCCCACTTTGTTGTCATTTATTTTTGTTCATGCATTATTCATGAGTTAACTAAAATGCTTTTTGAGCAATTTATATTTTTATATTTTTAATAGAGGTACTTGTTACTAGGAAACTAGTTTGACCTTTTAATTCTTAAAAAATTTTTTTAGCCAAGTTGTGGGTTTATAGAACAATCATGAGTAAAATACAGGATCCCTATATACTACCCTCTTATTAACACCTTGCATTGGCATGGTTCATTTGTTACAAAGGATGAAAGCACATTTTTATAATTGTATTATTAACTGTAGTCCCTGGTTTAATTTAGGTTCACTGTTGTGTTGTACAGTTCTATGGCTATTTTTTTTTAAATTTTTATTCTAGTAACATATATACAACCTGATATTTCCCCTTTTAACCATATTCAAGTATGTAATTCAGTGCTGTTAATTACATCTGCAATGTTGAGAAACTCCATCATCCATTACCAAAACTTTTCCATCATTCCACATAGAAACTTCACATTTTAAACCTTAACTTACTATTCCCTACCTCCACCCTGTCTCCTGGTAACCTATAATCTAGAGTTTGCTGATTCTAATTATTCATATCAGTGAGATCATAGAATATTTGTCCTTTTGTGGCTGGCTTATTTTACTGAACATAATGTCTTCATGGTTCATCCATGTTGTTGCATGTATCAGAATGTCATTCCTTTTTACAGCTAAACAATATTCCATTGTGTGAATATACCACTTTTTTTTTTATCTCTTTATCATTTATGAACACTTGTATTACTTCCATCTTTTGGCAATTGTGATTAATGCTGCTAAGAACATCATTGTGCCAATGTCTGTTCAAGTCTCTGCTTCCAATTCTTCTGGGCATATACCTGGAACTGGGATTGGCAAGTCACATGATAATTCCAAAGTGGCTGCACCATTTGACATTCCCACAAGCAATGAATGAATGTTCCTATTTCTCTACATATTCTCCAAACTTGTAATTTTCTGTTTTTTTCATAGTAACCATTCTAGTGGTTGTGAAATATTATCCCATTGTGGTTTTGATTTGCATTTTCCTAATGGCTAATAATATTGAATATCTTTTCATGTGCTTTTCGGTCATCGGTATATCTTCTTTGGAAAAATATCTATTCATGACTTTTGTTCATTTTTTAATTGGGTGCTTGTCTTTTTGTTGTTTAATTGAAAGATTTCTTTATATATTCTGGATTTTAAACCATTATCAGATATGTGGTTTCCAGACATTTTCTCTCGTGCTGATTGCTGTTTTACTTTCATGATAAAGTCCTTTGAGGAACAAAACTTTTTAATTTTGATGAGATCCCATTTATCTATTTTTTCTTTTGTTTTTCATGCTTTGAGAGTAAAGTCTAAGAAATCATTGCCTAATGCAAGGTCCTGAATATGCTTCCCTACATTTTCTTCTAGGAGTTTTATATTTCTGGCCTTATATTTAGGTCTTTGATCCATTTTGAGTTAATTTGTATATGGTGTGAAGTAGGAGTTCACCTTCATTCTTTTGTAAATGGAGATCCAGTTTTCCAAGCACCTCTCGTTGAAGAGACTAATTTTCCCAGTTGAGTGCTCTTTGCCCCCTTGTCAAAAGTCAACTGGCCCTCAGGAATCTAAGCATATAACTGCCTTCTGATCCAGAAGTCCTGTTGCTAGGTATACATTCAGAGGAACTGAGAGCAAGAACAGGAATGACCATTTGCACACCAATGTTTATAGCGGCATTATTCACAATTGCCAAGAAATGGAAACAGCCTAAATGTCCCTCAGTGGATGAGTGGATAAACAAACTGTGGTATATACATACACTGGAATATTATGTAGCTGTAAGACAGAATAATGTCAGGAAGCATAAAACAATGTGCATGAAACTTGAGGACATTATGTTGAGCAAAATTAGCCAGAAACAAAAGGACAAATACTGTATGGTCTCACTAATAGGAACTAATGTTAATGAGAAATCTTTGAGAGTTAAAGTTGAGAACACAGGTTATCATGAGATAGAAAGAGGGTAGATATCGGGCATTTGATGCTGAAGGAGTATAGAATGTCAACAGGATTGATTGTATAGACCCAGAAATAGATAGCACCATATGGTATGATGGTAGCTCAATATCGTAAGTACACTGAACAGATGAGTGTGAGTAGGGTTGAAAAGAGGAAGGCGAGGGGTATGTAGGACATGAGAAGGAAAGATAGAAGATAAAGACTGGGACTGAATAACTTAGTGAAACCTAGAGTGGTCAATGATGGTGATTCAATGTGCAGATATAAGAATGTTTTCACATGAGGGAGAACAAATGAATGTCAACTTTGTAAGGTGTTGAGAATGGTATGGTATTGGGGGAAAAATACAATCAATGCAAACTAGAGTCTACAGTTAACAGTAACATTATAATTTGTCTTCACTAATTGTAAAAAAAGGCAATATACTAAAACTAAATAAAAAGAGGGGGATATAAGGGAGTAGTATGGGATTCTTGGTGGTGGTGGTGGTGTCTGAACTTTTCAATGTATTTTATTTTATGTTCCTTTTTTTCTTTTATTTTTTATTCATCATTTTTTTCTTTGCTTTTTTCTCCTCTTCCTCTTTTTTGCAGAAGAAATGGAAATATCTGCTTATAGATTGTGGTGGTGAATGCATAATTATGTGATTATACTGGGAACCACCAATTGCTTACTTAAGATGGAATATCTAAAAATTAAACAGAAGGATACAAGAGCTGGAGAAAATATGGAGAGAGGGATGTAACTAATCAATTCTGGTGGGGAAGTAGAATGGTGCAGCCCATCTGGAGGGCAGTGTGGTGGTTCCACAGGAAGCCAAGCATGGGGTTGCCATATGGTCCTGCAACCCCATTATTGGGTATATACTTGGAAGAACTGAGAGCAGGGACACAAATGGACATTTGCACACTGGTGTTTATGATGGCAATATTCACAATTTGCAATGGATGGAGGTGATTTAAGACTACATCAACTGATGAACAGAATGGAGAACTGTGGTGTACACATACAATGGAATATTAAGCAGCTACAAGAAGAAATGAAGTTCTGAGGTATGCAACTAGGTAAATGGATCTTGAGGACAGCATGTTGTGTGAAATAAGCCAGAAATGAAAAGACAGACATTAAAAACCTCACTAATATGGACTAACTATAATATGCAAACTCTGAGAATTGAATCTGAGAGAATAGGTTATCAGGGGTACGCTTATTGTAATGGTTCCTAGATTGTAAGCTCTTACAACAGTTACATTTATTCCTGAGTTGTAATGGTTATTTCTAGATTCTGAGATGCTGACCTCTTTGTGTATAGCCTGGTAAGTCCCTGAAGCTTTGGATATCTCCGTGACACCTGAGACTCAGAGTTAGAGTTCGGTAGCAATGAAAGTCAACATTACCCCATACGGCAAATGATAAAGAAGCTGAAAAACAGATCAGACTTCAATTAGAGATATGAACGAAATGGCCTTGGTTAGGACTAAGGTAAATCAGATTAAAGGGAACAGGATGATATTGACTGTGTTTTAAAACTTCAACTTCTGTGTGAGACCAAAGGTAGAGATGTTTATTTGGTGGAAAATTTTTAGTTTTTGTAGCATGCTATATAATTTAACTTGTATGGTCAGTTTATTCAAACACCATATTTACACGGAAACTTGAATAAGGAGTGAGACTTTGTTTGTTTGTTCAGGTTAGTGTGAAGCCCCAAAACATCCCAGAGTAATTTGGGCAAAGGTTAAAAAAGTATTTGAAAAGCCCCCTTGAGGGACTGGGGAAAAATGTGGAAATATTAAATTTACCCACCTAGGAAATTCCTTATATTCTCGCAAACATTGGGCACTACTAATTTAGTAGGCTGAGCCCTCAATCTTGGTGCTTGCTCTTATGAAGCTTGTTATTACTATAAGAGGCTAAGCCTACTTATAATTGTGCCTATGACTCACCCACAGAGGATCTCTTTTGTTGCTCTGCTGTGGCCTCTCTCTCTAAGCCAATGGGGCAGCTGGACTCACTGCTCTCCCCACTACATGGGACATGACTCCCAGGGGTGTGAATCTCCCTGACAACATGGGACATGATACCTGGGGATAAGCCTGGACCTGGTATTGTGGGATTGACAAAACCTTCTTGACCAAAAGGGGGAAGAGAAATTAAACAAAATAAAGTTTCAGTGGCTGAAAGATTTCAAATGGAGTCGAGAGGTCATTCTGGAGGTTATTCTTATGCATTATATAGAAGTCCCTTTTTAGTTTTTACTGTATTAGAATAGCTAGAAGGAAATACCTGAAACTGCTGAACTGCAACCCAGTATCCTTGATTCTTGAAGATGACTGTATAACTATATAGCTTAAATTGTGTGACCATGTGTTTGTAAAAACCTTGTCACTCACACTCCCTTTATCCAGTGTATGGAGTGATGAGTAGAAAAATGGGAACAAAAAAGCAAATGAATAATAGGGTGGATGGGTTGTTTCAGGTGATCTTTTTTACTTTTATTTTTATTTTTTATTTTTTGGAGTAATGAAAATGTTCAAAAATTGATTGTGGTGATGAATGCACAGCTATATGATAATACTGTTAACAACTGATTGAACACTTTGGATGATTGCATAGAATGTGAATATATCTTAATAAAATTGCAAGGAAAAAACTCAATTGGCTGTATGTATATGGGAGGGTTGATTCCTGAGATCTCAATTAGATTCTATTGTTCTATATGCCTGCCATTGTGCAACTACTATGCTGTTTTAATTACTGTGGTTTTCCTATAAGTTTTAAGATTGGGAAGTGTGGGACCTCCAACTTTGTTCTTTTCCAAAATGGCTTTGCCTATCGGGCTCCTAACCCTTCCATATAAATTTGATAATTAACTTTTCCATTTCTGCAAAGAAGGTTGTGGGAATTTTGATTGGGATTGGATTGAATCTGTAAATTGCTCTGGGTAGAACTGAAGTCATAACAATATTTAGTCTTCCAATCCATGAACATGGAATGTCCTTCCATTTATTTAGGCTTTCTTTGATTACTTGTAGCAATGTTTTGTAGTTTTCTGTGTTCAAAATTTACATCTTTGGTTAGATTTATTCCTAAATATTTGATTCTTTTAGTTGCTATTGTAAACAGAATTTCTTTCTTGATTTCTTCCTCTGTTCATTATTACGGTATAGAAACACTGCCGATTTTTGGGTGCTGATCCTGTACCCTGCTGCTTTACTGAATTCCTTTATTAGCTTTAGGAGCTTTGTTGTGGATTTTTCATGATCTTATGTATATAGGAGCATGTCATCTGCAAATAGGGTAAGTTTTACTTCTTCCTTATCAATTTTGAGGCCTTTTATTTCTTTTACTTGCCTAACTGCTCTGAATAGAACTTCCAACACACGGTTGAAGAACAGTGGTGACTATGGGCATCCTTATCATGCTCTTGAGCTTTGGGAGAAAACTTTCACCACGCCCTTTATCATGTTGAGGAAGTTTCCTTCTATTCCTAGTTTTTCTAAGAGTTATCAAGAAGGGGTGCTGGATTTTGTCAAATGCCTTTTCTGAGTCAATTGAGATGATCACACTGTTTTTCCTCAAAATATTTTCTAATTTTGCTTGTGATTTCCTCTTTAACCCATTGGTTGTTTAAGGGTATGCTGTTTTATTTGCAAATATCTGTGAATTTTCCATTTATCCCTCTCTCATTGATATTTCGCTTTATTCCATTGTGGTTGGAGAAGATGCATTGTATGATTTCAATATTTTTAAATTGTGTCTTCTTTTGTGACCTAAAATATGGAGTTTCCTGAAGAATGATGCCTGTGCACTTGAGAAGAATGTGTATTCTGTTGTTGGATGAAGTGTTCTATATCCATCTGTTAGGTCTAGGTGGTTTAGAATATCATTAAAGTCTTGCATTTCCTTATTGATCTTCTATCTAGATGTTCTATATATTATTGAAAGTGGTTTATTAAAGTCTCCTACTATTAATTTACAACTGTCAATTTCTCCCTGCAAGTCTGTCTGTATTTGCTTCATATATTTTCAAGCTCTGCTGTTAGGTGCATATATATTTATAATTGCTACATCTTCTTGTTAAACTGACCCCCTTATTAGTATGTAATGACTGTCTTTGTCCCTTGTAGCTGTTTTGGACTTAAAGTCTATTTTATGTGATACTAATATAGCTACCCCAGCTTTCTTTTGGTTACTACTTCTCTCATACCCCAGCAAGACTGACCACATAGTTATTAACTGCCAGTTACAAGGGAACCAATGCTATGTCACTCAGCTCTGTCAGTAAGGATGTGTCAAGAAGACAACAAAGGACCAGTTTTATTCAAATGTCCACATCTCTTGCAGATCTAGTTAATGCTTCTTGTTTTCTCCAAGAATTTTTGTTTTCAGAATTGAACTTTAAGAACTGCAAATATTTTAATGATATTTTTCCTTTCTTATTTGCTGCTTATCAATTTCCTCCTTGCATCCTTGAATTTTCTTTGGCATAATAATATTATAAAGCAAAATATTACAAGTATAATTTCTAACAAAGTGTTTTAGGATTGTTTTCAAAAGCAATCTACTTCTCATTGAATCTGTGGAAACTATTCTAGTCATTCCTATGATAAATGAAAAATATTTTGCAGTTAGATGCCAGTTTCAGAAAGGAGCATCTTAGAATCTTAGAGGCACGTTAGAATTGCTTAGTCTTATAGGATCTGCAAATATATTTATAATTACTTATTCTTAATCATCCTCAAATTGATCCCAAAGATGATGAAGGTTAAGTAAAATGAAGCATTTTGGAAGTTGTTGTTAAAACATTTAGATATAAAATATATACTTAGTAAACTTTGCATTGGCCCAGTTCATATTTACAAACTCACTGCTTTTTCCTCTTACGTATACAGTCACCCACATGACAAGTTTAAGCATGCATTGATCATCTGTTTATAGCACTGATTAATATTCATAAAATCTGTAGAAGAACAAGTGACAAGAAGCAGGACGTATTTAAATCCTTCAGATACATACCACCTTATTACATTTAAAGGAAGTTTGTTTTTTCAGGCTCACACAAACTACCTAGTTTCCACATATATGACTGAAAATAACAAGACCTCACAGAGAATTGTGTACACTGTTGGAAGACATCATTTATCATTTTATAATGATAAAATATAAATAATTATTCCACATCCAGTAATGTGAAAAATAACAATTCCTATTTCTATGCAATTGGAGTAAGTCAACATATCACTAATCAGGGCTACCTCTGTTCTCAAACTTTCTGAGAAAAGGAATAAAAAGACAGTGAGAAAAAAATGGCTGGAATGGGCTATAGAAAATTGAAGATGCTTTCTGAATCCCAAGACTTGAGGCCAATCTCACCCACTCAACATAAAGTCTATTAGACAACTCTGGACCACAAATTTTGCTCTTGACAATTGGCAGAAAGCATATTAATGATATGATGTTATCACACTGAAAGTGACCAATTCATCTCTTTCATGCTTATGATTATTCAGATATAAAAAAAGCACAGTTCTTCTGTTCTTGTGCTTTGAGAACTTCTGGAATGTATTTTAGTGCTGTGACAGATGAGGAATGGAATGAAGTTGCAAAGAGAGTGGCAGAGAGTCAAGTCCTCAATTATCAACATATTTACAATAGAGAACCTTCTCGAGCTAATAAAAGATAAAAGACAGAAAGACATGAAACATGGGAATGGCTGATTAGAACTTAATTTCTGACCATTTTCTCCTCCATTTACAGTGTTTCATAATCTAGAGCAGGCACCTGCCTTTTTAACTCCTGAGAAGTAATTCAGTAAGTTCAATCTTCGAACACATTAAATGACCTGGTTTAATGGGGACATTTTTCTATGATAGCTGCCAACAGGCAATCTCATAGACTTTTAAGATCTCAGTGAGCTGCTTCACAGAAGCACTTGAATGGTCAAATTCAAGTTTAATGAAAACCTACACCATTTACAAGGGACTGCAAAGAAAGTGCTGGTTTATTTCCTGCTAGGCTTACAATGGAGACAACGTAATTGCATAGTCAATCCATTGAAGGAAGTGGAATCACCCAGTAAATGAAGTCTTTCACTTTCATCTAGAAAATAGAGTTGTCTATAATATGAAGATGTACAGATACCCTGACAAATCATGGACTATCACACCAGAAAACATTCTCCATTTTCAGCTAGGTTAATTTAGAGGAGGTGGAGTGGTGATGGTGGCTATTTCAAGAGATATCTAAGGTTTGGCCAAGCATTGTTTTTTAAGCTTATATATCACAAACACAGTGATAGCTTTCCTGCTCTTTCACAATGCACAGGCATTGCCCAGTTTAAATAGCGCAGATAAGTGAAAAGTTTAGAGTCTACATACTGACCAGATTGTTCTCTTTGTTAAGACTTAAATAAAATCACTGGAGTCCTTGTGCTCTGAGCCCAAGATGTCAACACAGCACAGTGTAATTGCCAGTCACTTACACAAGGTTGTCATGGTTCAGCAGAACATCTCCTCTGTCACATTCCTCTCTTGCTGCTCTGAGTGAATGAGTCAAATAATCCAGATGGCCTGGATCTAAGAGCAAGCATGTATGAACCAACTCTTCTCTTCACCCTTAAGAGTTTCTATTCCACAGAGTTCCATCCTTGGTCCTCTACTTTTCTCATTCCATACACACTATGCTTTCATTTCAATTATTTGTATTGCTAAATCTCCAAAATCACACTTCCACCCAGACCCATATTTTATGAATTTCAGACCTATATATCCAACAGCTTCCTGCGCATTTCATCTGTATGTTTTCAGAATATATGAAACGTGGAATATGACTCCCAGGGAGGAATCTAGACCAGGCATCATGGGATGGAGAACATCTTCTTGACCAAAAGGGGGATGTGAAAGGAAATGAATAAGTTTCAGTGGCTGAGAGACTCCAAAAGGAGCCGAGGGGTCACTCTGGTGGGCACTCTTATGCACAATATAGACAACCCTTTTTAGGTTCTAAAGAATTGGAATAACTAGCAGTAAATACCTGAAACTATCAAACTACGACCCAGAACCCCTGAATCTTGAAGATAATTGTATAACAATGTAGCTTATGAGGGGTGACAATGTGATTGGGGAAGCCATGTGGATCACACTCCCCTTTTTCCAGTGTATGGATGGATGAGTAGAAAAACGGGGGTAAAAAAAAAAAAAAAAAACCTAGAGGAAGAATCGGGGGTGGAGTGGGGTGGGGTGGAATTTGGGTGTTCTGTTTTTACTCTTGTTTTTTTTATTCTTGCTTTCACTTTGTCCAGTACAAGGAAAATGTTAAAAAAAAAAATAGATTGGGGTGAATGAATGAACAACTATATGACAGTAATGTGATCAATGGATGACATACTTTGGATTATTGTATGGTATGTGACTAAATCTTAATAAAAAAAATTAAAAAAAAAAGAATATATGAAACTCAACATGCCCAAAACTTATCTTCTGTTTCCCATTCACTTCCAATGTTCCATTCACCTATGTTTCCCAGGCCGTCTGTGAAAGACATCATTGGGCATTTATTCACAAGGTTATAAATATGGAAGTCGTTGGCAGTGTCTTCTCCCTTAACTTACCTGGCCTCTCACTCCCACCCACTGTAATGCTGACATTGAATTGGTGATGAGGTCCTTTCTGGTCCTTAAGAATTCTATATATCCTATTTTTTCTTAAACCCCATTGTCTCTATCTTGGGACAGGTCTTCATGATCTCTCCCCTAGATTGCTACTTCAGCCCTGTCCTTGCCTCCATTCTCTACAAACTGATATTTATTTTCTAATTTTTTCCATAGTCAAAAAAAAACAAAATGGTCATGCAATTTCCCTGCTTAAAAGTTGTCAATTGCTCCCTACCTTCTTCAGGATAAAATTCTAACTCCTTAAGATGCTATCTGTCTTCTGCCTTCCTCTCCTTCGTCGCCCCACCCTCTCCAAACACCTCACCCTTGTGCCAAAGACATTCTGCAGTTGTTCCCTGAGTTTACCATGCTCTTTCACGTCTTTGAGTTTTTTCATAAGTACTCTCCTCTTCCTGACTAATTCTGCGTAATCCTTTACAACTAAGCTCTGATGTCACCTTCTCCAAGAAACTTCTGGGCTCCTGAGTTAGATCCCACACGTGCCTGCGGCTCTCAGGGCTGACATCTACCATGGAAATTATCTCCCCTTATTTGTTTGTCCATCTTCTCTCTACAAAGTGATCTCCCTTGGGACAGGGACTATGCTTATTTCGCTGTATCTCCAGGCCTAGAAAAATGCTCAGCAGACAGTAGGAACATAATGCATGTTTAATCTGCTATTAACAAATAGGGCTCCACAGGGACCAAGGTACAACCACTTCAAATGTAAACCTCAAAGAAACAGAAAGAAATTAATGTCTATGTTATGTGATTTAAATTGTGAGTAAAAATGACTTCATTAATTCTAGAGAAAGTTTTTATTCACCTGCATATGATCTAAAGGGCAAAACAAACAAACAATTTTAGCAAAAAATCCAAATAATTTATATATGTTCCTATAGCATTCACAATAGTGCTTTCTTAATCCATATGATGGCACATATTTCCCTTAAAAGTTGCAATTATTATTCACCCATCTAATGAACAATTAATGAACACCTCCTATTAGACACTGTTTTTGGTACTTAGGTTACTAAGTGAATATATGGAACCTTCCTCTAGTTTACATTATAATCTGGAACATAGACATTGATAAAACACAATCACTAATGAGTTTATAATTACAAAATCCTCTGAAGGGAAGGAATGTGGTTTAATGAGACTACATAATGAAGGAACCCGGCCCAGACTGAATATGGGCAAAGGGAAAAGGAAAGACATTCCAGACAGACAGGATGTGGAAAGTGCCGATGACAAGAGGAAGCATGATAAATAACAGGAACTGAAATGTGGCCTCTGAGCCCAGAACCGAGAGAGCAAGGAGAGCGCTGTGAGGTGAGGTCTGAGAGGCAAGGAAGGTCTGAGCCATTTTGCTGCTAGGGGATCTTGATTAAAGATTTCGGTCTCAATGGTACAATGAGAGAAAGTTTTAGTGAATCAGACTTGCAACTTGAAAATACCACCATGGCAGCCCTGAGAAGAAAGAGAAGATGAGGGCCAGAGCAGATGTGGAGACCAGTTAGGAGTTGATACAATAGTTCAGATGAGAAGATAATTTGGACGAGAGTAATATAATAGTAGATGGTGAAAAGCCAATGGACTTGGTGGCTACTTAGAAATAAAATCGATAAGACTTGTTCATGGACTAGACATGAAAAGAGGGGCTATAGAAAGAGAGGCCAAGGTGACTCCAGTGTTTCTAGCATGTGCAATCAATACTGAAGCAGAGAATAGGGAAGGGGCAGAGAATAATACGATGAATTTCACTTTGGACAAGCTGAGTGTGAGGTTCTTTTGGGACATCAGAGTGGAAATATTGCATAAGTTGAATATACTGGAATTCAGAGAAAAGTCTGGCCTAAAGATATACATTTGGGATAGGTGCATAAATTTATAATTAAAGCCATGGGCAGGGATGACATTGCCTAGGAAAAGAAAATAGAGTGAGATTTCATTGTGTTTCACCACTCTAGCTACCTTGTGATTCGTCTACTCTGTCATGTTCTCTTCTTCTACTAACCCCTCTTACACAATTTCCTTTTCACTGGGTTCTCTGATTATAAAATCTGTGTTGAAACGAAACTTGGAGATCATTGGATTCAACCTCCAAATTTCAGAGACAAAGGTACTGCAGTGGTTTTCCCAACATCACACTGATACTTGGAGGTAAAACTGGGACAAAAAATCATTTTTTTTTTTCTTTTTACAAGTTCTGCAAAGGGTTTCCATCTGGGTAAGACATGTTGGGAGAAGAAAGTAAGAATTCCTTGTACCCAGAATCCTGCAAGTTCTGATATGTGTTCATTTGCTAGGGGACAATACACCTGGTAGGCGACACATGGTGATGGAAATAAAGGAGAATGGGACTGTGAATTGGACCAATCTTGGTGTGACTGTTAGGAATCTGTGCAAAACACTTGAACTCTCGGACCCTCCATTTCCTTCTCCTTGAAATGGAGATAATAATAACTACCTGATGCATTTTAAGTAGTAGTTTCTCCCAATTACTACCTAATATTTCCCCTCAAAGTTAAAAAATTATAGATATCATCAAAATAAAAAATCCTTATTATAATAAAGATTAAATGCTACCACACAAAAAAATCCCAAGGTCTGATTTAAACTCTTTTGAAACATTAGAGTATCGAAGGAAGCAATTCTTTATCTCATCAGGACTTAAAGCCTATTTATTATTACGTGTTGTAATCCTCATAAGTACTATAAAGCATCCACTACTGTGAATCAATAAAAAAATTACGTCCAAATAATATTTCCTATTATTAAAATGTAATGGAATTTTCTAGAAATAAAGCACCAAAAAACTATTTTGACATCTTGTTAAGCAACTGAAAACCTACATTGTTGGTTTTAATTCATTCAAATATGCATGTAACCAAGGTAAATGGTATAGTTGTAAAATACTTTCAAAGAAGGACCAAATACTCTGGAAAATATAAAATTAATCATTTCCTCTTTCAGTCACAATATACATGCTCCATCTGGATTTGGATCTTCATTCTACTACATTCAGAATTTAAACACAAAGGGTTTTTCAGCTGATATGAGTGTTATAGTTTGCTTTACCAAAGATTTTCAGATGGGAGAATGAATAAACATTGTAAGTTACAGGATATGAATTCTAGAGAAATAGCTATCTTGCAAGAATAAGACTTATGGGATTCATTCAGAGAAAGTCCTCCACAAAACCTGACAATATTGTATTTTCAGCTTTATAAAGTTACTTTTTCCAATTTGAAGATACAATTGTGTAAAAATTACATAAGCACTTTTATGAAACTATCATGCAGTAATAGTTGAACTTCATCTTTCATTTTATATTGTGACAGAGAGCTTCAGTTCGGAGCCACAGTGGAGCCTCACTTGAATGGTGAGGATTCTGGGCAAAACAAAACTCCTTAACACGTGGCAGACACTTCTCAGACACCTTCTCAGGATTTATTCCTCATCCATCTCCAAATATAACTTGAGGCAATATTCACAATATTGATCTTCACACTCTTCTCTCATTCTCTGTCTCTGTTTCTCTGTCTCTCTCGCACGCTCTCTCACTTACTCAACTCACAAATCCAAATTACAACAATGACAACAATAAAAGATAGACACAAACCTGATTGGAAGCAAACACAAATCCAGTTAGAAGAAAATGGAAGATACATATGTCAATGATAAGGCAGGCAAAAATGAGAAAATACAAATGTAACATTAAATGTAGCAATGAACTTCCTGACAACTAGAGTAAAAAGGACAAGGAAAATATAGGTTACACACTTTTTGTTGTTTTAAGAAAGGGAAAAAGCAAGTTTATCTTCAGAGTCAAAATTTCCTTAGTATTTTATTATAGAATAAATTTATTTCAGTGATCCTCTCGTAAGGAACTTAGAGAACATGAAGTAAATATCTTTGATTATAACATTGCAAAAGTTACAAAACAGTAGATCAATAATCATAAATTAACCTATTCTAAAGGCTTCTAAACCATTATACCAAAATCTAGTAAAGGTATTTTTTTCTGGGAGTTAAGAGCATGCAATTCAGATTGTTTATTGATAATCAAATAAATAAAGTGATAGTGCTTAAACAGTACTCCTCATACAATCAATTTGTTTTTTTATTTCTACCAAGAGAACTCATCTCAGTCTATCATACCAGTTGAACATTTAATGCTGACTTGTGTGTTATATTTCTATTTCCCCAGTAAAATTAAAGTAATGGCCCTCAAGCCAGGTACAGTAATCAGGATGTAGTGAGTATTTGATCAATGTTTGTTGAGTTGAATAAAATCCTAAAGGAAAATGTAGTGAGCATGCCTCTAAGACTAGCAGATACCAGTCTTATAACTTTTGTCAGCTTAAAAATACAGACTCCCTGGTACCAGCCCTGTCATAAAGAATTGAATACCTGCAGAGGTTCTAAGAACCTTCTCAATAAATCTGTTGTAGCCAGTCTCCAGATTAGCAATTGATACGAGTCAAAATGTGTATTCTCCTTTAAAAAGATTTTATGTATACTTTTTTTTTTCAGCAACATAAGGACTTTACGTACAGTATGTGTGCCACATATGTAGCATGCCTGGAGAAAATATGAAAAATGCTGGCGTGGGGAAAGTTTGAAATATAAAGGGAAAGTAAAGAACACGACAGAACAAATAGTAGATGTTTTTATGGTGGGGCCTTGGAGGAGTTGAGGAAACCCAAGTGTAGTTCATGCAGGTCCAGGACCCCATAATTGAGGCTTGGGATAAAAGCTGCAAAGTCCCCAGGAACCCAGTACTCTCTGCCCCTTTTCTGCTTCTTTACTCATGTGTTTCATTTTTCTTGATCTGCAGACAAGCTTCCTTTGCCTCCCTCTGCTCTTGGTGATTTCATAGCCCCTAAGTTGATACCACCACAGTCAGACACACACACACACACACACACACACACACACACACAACTCGGGCTCTGTGAATCTCAACCAAATCCCAGGGCAGAGAGCTGACAGGCCCAAATTGGACTAGTGACAACCACCGATCTCATTCACCAGCTCTGAGGGTGTCAAGTCACACTCCACCGACAGAGCTGCCGAGCTGCCTCTGCAGTTGGGAGGGAAGTTCACATGTGATCTGATACACAAAGACCATCTTCTGTCCCCGCATTTTAGGAACTGGCTTGGAAGATTTACTCAAGGATATTATTCCTCTGGTTCCTGGGAGCATGGAAACCAGGAGACTGAAATCAACAACTCCAAGATCAAAATTAGGAAATTGTTGGGTATTTAGTTGGAAGAAAAGCATTTAACAGGAAAAGCTCCCATAAAGTTTGTTATATTATCTGGATTCTTTGACAGAGTTCTGATTCTGGACTTCAGATGCTGTTGGGGGAGGGAATTGCACTGATCCTTTCTCAGCACAGCTGCTTGCACATGTGATGGATTTAGGCATCACTTGGCCTCTGTCTTTACCTTTGAAGCCTGGGAGCTGCCTGGTGGAGTTGAGTAGTGCTCATTCCTCCTCCAGGCTGTTGACATCTACCAGTTTTATGGGTTGAGGATGCTCTTGGCTTAAGAGTAAGGGAACCCGTTCTCTCTCCCCTAAGTGAAACTTATAAAAAATAAACCTATTGGATGGACCGGGATGGCCTGAACTGAGGAAAGTTTGCAGAAAAATAACCAGAGCCCTTGAAAGGATTGCACAGTGGGAATCAAAAGGAGCTGTTCAAGTGAGTTGGCCACTGCACCCAGCATGAGTAAAACCTGAGTGTTGGTCTAGAACCCAGTCTAGGTATGCGGTAGGGCCTAGATGCTGCATTTCTAATAAGTTTCCCAGTGATGCTATACTTTTGGTCCGTGACCACAGTGTAAGTAGTGTAGGGAACATAAATGGATAACCTGAAAGAGCTATATTAACAATAACTATGGCCTTTTTTCCCCCTTATGGAACTGTCTAGAGCAAGGGTAGAGTCCTATTCCCAACTATTGCACTACCCTCTTCTCACACTTCTTGGATTTTCCATCACAGTTGAATTCCAGTTCTACTGAAGTGGCCAGATCCCTTGTTTGATTAGTAGAATGTGAGGCTGACTCAGGGAGAGGAGGGAGAAGCAGAAAGAGTGAGGAGAACAAGCAGCAGAAAGCAAGTTGGGCCACAAAAGTACTTAGGAATTAACATTTTCCAGGAACCATCAGAAATATCTAGGGAGGGAACTTCTCAAAAATAGACTGGAAGCCCTGCTAGTAAAGTGAATAAGGATTGAAGCTACTGTGATTTGGAGATATTACAAAGAGGGTGGTAAATACTAGACATAGTAGTTACATCTACGGCAAAGCGTCTAATTGAAACTGTGAGAAGGCAGCAAGCTCCTGAAGAGCTTCTAGGGAACATAAAATGATAATTTGAAACTAATTACATCAATATGAAAGTTGTTATTTGATATTCTCTTTATTTAATGGCTATCACTATTGCCTTATTTTAATGAACATTAAAACAATTACCAGGGATTTCAGGTTCATTCTCAATCTGTATGTTAATCCCTTAATATCAATTATGATCTTGGTATTCTCAATCAAGAATTCTTCCAATAGGCTGCTATTGATGTATTGTTATATAAATAATTCAATCAAAATTTTAAACTTCACTAGGACAGATGACTCAAATTTGCAGCCTGGATCAATCTGATGACAAACATATTTTGTTTAGTTTGTATCTTGGCATGAAAATTCCTGAATTGGAATACTTTTCCATAAGCCATGCACTATTCCCAGTCTAGATCAGCAATTTCATGCATTTATCTGCCTGGATTCTGATGGGATTTCAGTTTACAACCCTGTATTGAAGATCATCCCTTGTATTGGCTAATCAAAATATCAGTAATATTTTGTCATATTTATGATTAGATGTAAAGTTAACTCCCAGAGTTCTTGACAGCAGGAAGCTTAACATTTATTAGGGAGTATAGGACATACACAAAAATAACTATAAGACAAAATAAAGCACAGTAACTGTTATTACAGAGGCACACATCAAGTTTTTTGGGAGCTCACAGACAGAAAGATCAGGATAGTTTTCATACAAGAGAGCTCTGGGCTGAATATATTGCATATTGGATAGAATTTATAGACAGAAAATCCTGGAAGTGGGATGGAGAGGCCTAGAACCCTGGCTGGAGAGAAGAGATGGAGGAACATCACAGATGTGGGAAAATACAGGATGCCATCAAAGAAGCGCAAGAAAAGAAACTGGAACAAAGTGGGCATGAAAGGGAGTAACAGGAAAAAAAGAGGTGTTAGAGCAAAACGTCATTCTGTCATACTTCTCCCCTGCTCCAATCTCTCTCTCTCCCTTCTGAAAGCAGTACAGCTCCCAGACCCCAATACCTGGGCCAGCTTATCGGCTATTCTGATCCCATTTATTACTCTCTTACCAAGGTTCAAGGCCTCCTGATCTTCCCTCTTTCGTGTTCCTGAGAAAGCATCACGAAGGTCTGTACATGAATCCGGTCAAGCAGCCTGCCCTCCGCATGCTCACGCATCCACCCCCTTGCACTCGTGACTCCCTGTCAAGGCTGTGTCTGTCTGATCATGCCTCTCCCGTAAGCTACGTGAGGCCATGCCCCAGCATGCCCAAGTCCCCACTACTGAGGCCTTTGCTGCATCATGGAGATGGAGCACCAATTTCTAACTTCTTACTATCTTCTTGGGCTTCTCCAGTCACCTCCAATCAAACCTATGGGTTTCCCTATTTCTGACAATGATTCTTCTTTTCTCTCCATCATCCAATCAAAAATACATCTGGTTCATGTCTTCCTTTATGCTGCATACCAAGTCGCCATGCTTTTTGCTCTCTACTCTTTTAATATGGGATATCAGAAGATTGGCACCAAACCATTCCTGCTGGTGACAATAGCCCTTACTGAATGCCAATTCATCCTGAACAATTTCATCATAGCATTCTCCACAAAAAAATTCATGTCTCCTTTCTTGCCATATATCAAATCTAAATTCTTTTGGTTGGCTTTCAATGACCTTCCTAACCTGACCCAACTCCATGTATTCCATCTTATTTCCTACAACGTCTTGTCTCCCCACCCTGTTCTCTGCAATTTGGTCCCTTCCCAGTTCTGCACACACAGCAGGCAGTGGCAGTGGTGTGGGACTTCAATAATTCCTCATCTTTCAAACTCAACTCCTCACTGCTCTTCCAGAACCCTTTCCTGACTCCTAACTAATTTCTTCACCCTCCTAACTTCCACTTATAATCTATATCACATTATTTCATACATCTTTATTTCTGTGTTGTTTGTATTATTTCACATTTGTTTATTATGTCTTTGCAACTAACAGTATGCTTTCTCAGAATGAGGTCATGATTTTGCCTTACTGTTTTGTTTTTTTTTTTTATTATACCACCATTTCAAGTGTCTAATATGACGATGAACATGGCATAGGCATTTTATAACTAGTTATTGATTACTGAGTTAGAGAAAGTTTCAATGTGAAGGACTGGAATAGATTTTGAGTACAACAATGTTGCTGGAGAAAAAAACAGAGATACATTGTATACAAACTTACCAGAGAAGACACTAGGTATCTTGGAAAGAAAGCTTTTGACGGTACGAATAGGAATTCCATTTTTTTCATCCTGCATGCGTGCTATGACGTCTTCCATCTAAATAACAATAATAAAATAATTAAAGCCTTTTAAAAGTTGAACTGTTTGTGAGAAATTAGTTTTCATAACAATTTTGGATACCAGCTTTATCCTATTAAGACTAATGCCACCTTCTTACCTTTCTAGACCTTATCACATTAATATTTTCAGTTTGGTTAAGGTGAGATGGTGAAAACAGCAAGAAAAATGGCCACATTATTGTCCATTTAGCTACTAATAGGAATCTTGTGCAGTTAATATTGCCTCTCTCCTGGTGTCACATCTTTTGGTTATAAATGTTGAGATAAAAGAGCATTTGTTTTTGAAGTTATCAGAAACCATTGTCATAGCAAAATTCACACTTCTCTCTACTGAATTCAGTGCAAAAAAAATAGAACACTTAAAAGCATCTGTTTGGATTTCCTTCTCAAGCAAAAGAGTTTCTATGATTTGGTTTAATCTTATATTTCTAAGGTTAGAAATACAGTCCTTCCTAGAAATAAAGGACTGATGGAAACAACTGCTGTTTCTCTCGCACAGACGCTTCACTGAACTGTGATATGAAATGCGTGCGCACACACACACTTACCATAATGAATGTTATACCCAGCCTTCTTCCTATTTAGTGGATTCCACTCTATCTGTCTTTCTATCTGGTTAGTATCACCCTTTTGAAAATTTTCCACAGTTTTAAAGAACAGCAGTTCACAAAGCCTCATATGGAATTTAGCTCTGAAAGTCATTCATTCAAATTACAGCCTCAGATTTTTCTTGTGTGCTTAAAAACCTGTGGCACACACATACACATACAAACATACCCAGGTCATAGGATGGAACTCAAAATCCATTCATTCATTTACTTATTCCACAAACATTTACTGATTACCAGCTCTAGACTAGATTTACCACTAGGCACTATGGATAAACACCCTCAAAAAATCCAGCCAATAATGAAAACAATGGTAGAACTTGACTAAGAACTGTAGTTTAATAGTGTTATACCAATGTTAATTTCATTTTTGATAATTCCACTATGGTTATGTAAGATGTTAACATTAGGAGAAGCTGAGTAAAGGGTATATAGGAACTCTATGTACTTTTCATGCAACTTTTCTGTAAGTCTAAAACTATTCCAAAATAAAAAGTAAAAAAAATTCAGTCTAAACTTCATCTCAATGAATAATCAAATTTTCATCAACAACTTTAGAATGGCTTTCAGCTAAGAAACCTTACTTACTCAGATCAGTATTATCAAATTTATTAATATAAGAAAACAGTGGGGATGAGGAAAGAATGAGTTTCAGACTCAGGTTTGTATTTGACTCTCAACTCTTCTATTTATTATCCATGTTCCTTTAAGCAAATAAGTAACCTGTCTGAGGTGTGGTCTCCTCAACTGTAAAATGGTGATAATAATACATGTAATAATTCCTTCATGGTTCTTCTTAGGTTTGGGTTGGGGCTAGTGTGTAAGTTTTGAAGAATAAACAATCCACATATAAACAACACTGTACATTGATAAGACAATAATAAATGGATTTCAAATGCCCATGCACACTTTTGATACTTAGGGAATTCTTATACTCTATTACTCTTGTTTCTTTTCACATGGAGAGAGTGCCATTAGCCTGAATTTTCTGTCCCCTAACTCACTGCATTCTAGGAGAGCTGGGTTGATTTATCTGATAGAAAAGTTGGGAATGAGATATTTGCCTGCAGCCTGAATCTTGCTCTACCAATGTGGAAAGAGGCTGCCCTACTCGGTAAGGACAACACGACTGGCTGAGTTTGTTCAGTATTGGGTTTCAGCATTAAAGCTTACTTGTGCACAAACACTCTCCAATAACAGCTTTATCAGCTATGAGTTTTGAGGATATACTGTTACCCCATCAGCCTTAACCTTTGGTTGTGTTTCTCAGTTGGTTAAGAATTTAGATAAGAAAGAAAGGTGTTTTTAATTGGGGTCCCAAAAGACCCCAACAATAACCACATATCCTGCTTTATATTAAATGAAGATATTACATTAAAGTATAGAAACACAAAAATAGATATACTCTCATGACTTTTTCTTTGGCTACTCTTTGCCTTTGATTCACCTGACACAATGTTCAGAAATGAAGAATAAGCTGCTTTGCCTAGTATCAGACTCTAAGTCCTTGTATTATCTCCTTAACAGCTTAAACCAGGCCAGATTAAACAGACATGGAAATCTCTTTGACTCTCACCTTAATCACTTCAGCAGCCAGGGAAATGGTGACAGTCACCTCTGATTAGAGGCAGAATTAAAGTGCTTTGCCTGCTGCAAAGTTACATCGTGTCTCGGTTCACTGGAACCCAAAGGAGCAAGACTAGGGATCTGGGAACTGAAAGGACCTCTGTGGTTGTATTTTTTAAAAACCTTCAATTTTTCTGCACCATAATTTCCAAAATAGAAAAAGAAATTAAGATCCCTGTAAAAATGGGAGTGTGTTCTAGATGTAACAGTTACGTGAAAATATGAACATGGAAGCATATTTAATTGTTTCTGTCATTATTCAGGCATGATTTATCCATGAACCTTGCTATGGCCTAGAATTAAAAAAAAAAACAACAAAAAAAACTGGTTTCTAAAAGCTAAAATCAGTCACAAAGGCCACATATAAAAACCCATCCATCTTATCCACTGAAGTTCCCTCAAACATTCATAGACTCATAGTCTATTTATTTTTATATTAAATAGTCTATTTATTTTCATACTAAGCATGGTTTCAACAAGATTTATTCTCTGCTTTACCACAATTAGCAATAGTAAATTGGATGAGGAGGAAGATACTAAATTCAGGCAAATTAATAGAACAAGCTAGATGGAAAGATGACAGAGAACTATAAAAAGTAACTCTAGTAAGTATTAAAACACTTTGGGACAATTTAGTAATTTAATAATTTAGTTTGAGGCCAAGAAGGCTCAGATACCTCAAGCATCAAAAGGTATCTCAAGCATCTTTACACACACACACACACACACACACACACACACACACACACACATTTACATACATATATATATATGTACATACATATATATTCCCAAGAATGCCTTTGAGTGATGAAGGGCTGCAGTGTGTTTTCACTCTCATATGTCTGATGAAGAAGGTAGAGTAACATGGAAACTTTGAGCAAGAGATACCAGAACACGGACAACAGACAGGTGACTTGGATGTGCTCTTAGGTCCGTGAGGTTTTCTCTTTGAATCTCATTTTCTTCTCTTTTAAAGTGAGAGGTTAAAGCAAGTCATCTATAAGACTTCTAGCTACGAAATTGTTGATGCCCATTATCAGCATTCAACTGAGTAAGCTTTACTCACTTCAACCAAAGAGCCAATTCCCCCTCAGAGACAGATAGATGAGCTTACCAAATTTAACACAGCTTTCTTACAAATGTACTTGTTTCCAACTGTCAACACATTTTCATTTCAGTGCAAATAGCAAAGTGATTAAGAGTTTGCATTTGGGTCTGACAGATCTGAGTTTGAATCCTGGCTGTGTTCCTTATAAACTGTATAAACAACTAAGTTGCTTTAATGAAACTAAATTAAATGTTAATTAAATGTTTACCATAATGCCATCCTCCTCCTCCTCCTCTTACTCCTCCTCATTAAGATAATTTTCTTCCCTCAACACCACACCAAGAATTCAAAGGCACTTAGGGGTAGTGTTTACAATCCAACTAGCAAAGTCAATTGTGATCCTGTGCCAAATATTTATTAAAAGCAAAAAATTGTAATTCATGAAGTAGACAGAAATGCCTATGGACAATCTCTATCTTAGATTTCTTAAAGAGGACTGCATTAGTGTTTATCCCTGAAAGAAAGGGAATTCAATTAGGAGAAATATCAGGAAGAATATTTGTGCATATCAGCAAGAACTATGTAAACTCTGAAAAAGAATATATAGAAGAAAGGGAAAATGAGAATACATATATTTCTGAAAAGATGAAAATGTCTTTGCTGTCATATTGATGAATTAGCCCCTTGAAGTTCTTTATGGGAAAGAAGAATTGCATTGAGCATTCTTTACAAAACTATTCTTTTTTTTATACAAACTGATTCACTCTGGTAAGTGATAAAAGGGAAACAATCATCTTCTGGAAAGCATTTCTGAGAATTTCTATGGCTCAACTCTTACAAAACTTTTTGTTATTTCTATTATGGACCCTTCACATTTTAGTTACAAGTATTATTGTCTGTTTTCCCTTAGATAGGAATTTCTTCAGGAAAGAAATCTTATCTTACACATCTTTGTATGGCTAGTATACAAAGCGCCCATAATGGAGGCTTGATAAAATGACTGCTGTATTTTTGATTTTTTTTCTGAGAGATCCAAAGTGACAATACTAAATTAATTTAAGAGTTTGTTTTGAGGTGTTTTTCCCTCCTTCTGACATTTGGGGAAAAATAGGCTATAAAATTTGTGGCAATGGAGAGTTCAATGTACTATATTTTAAAACACTCATTCTTTCTGTTCCATTTAATGCAGGAATTTTTCAGCTTGTTTATCAGAGGAATTTCTTCATTCAAAACATGAGAGCCAATCATTGGCTATTTATGAGGCTGTCTTCCTGCTTATCTACGTGCCACTCAGATTCACTGTCAAGTATTAGCTCTCAAGATCAAGATGAAAGACACTACTGAACTTTAACATGCTGCTCTTTTTCTGGGAATTCATAATTAGCTTTTCCTTTAGAATAGTTTAGATGTCACTCCAAGGCTATGATGTATTTCAAACACTGCTCAGGTTAAACAGTCCTCGCCCCCACATTTTGCTAAGTGAAAGAGGGAGCACATTGTGCAGGTACATCTTCTCTGAAGAGAGTTGCTAATTATTTAAGAGGGGCCGGCAGACAGGGGACACCCACATACCAATGAAAACAGGATCACTGCCTTGAAACCTTTCTAGTTCCCTAATGTTCTAAACAATGATGCAAGTTTAATTAAATGTACTTGCAGCTGTATTTGCCAGAACTTTATCACAATATCATTACTATTGACTTCATTAAGCCAATAGCTTTACAGAAACACTCTGACTGTAGGCAAAACGTTTGTATGAGGTAAAACTAAAACATTTTGCACTCTGTAGTTCTGAAGGAGAGATGAATCAATCAAAATTTCAAAGGAAGTTTTCCAACTTCTTAATGTAATCTACCATTAAGCACAAGCATATGGAGATATAAAAGAGACTAAATTGGCATACTAAGTGGGCTTTTTCCTATGCGCACAAAATTTCAAATTATTGTATCATCATTTTAACTGCCAACCATGAAAATGGGTGGAACTATCACTAAAGTGCTTCTTGGATTTCATAGGACAATTAGGTGGAGGCAGGTACAATTTAAATTTGCCTGTAATTCTCTTTTTCCTTCAGAAAGACTTTCTAAAGAAGAAAATGATTTGCACTTCTGAATTCAATATGAAAGCAAGATGAGAAAGTAGTCATCCTCTAATGAAAGTTAAATGGGAATATTGAGATTAAAATTTGCAACCACACCTCTTATTTTTGCTGCAATAATTCAACTGAAGCTACTTCTAATTGGTATGATTTTACCCGTGTTACAGTTGATGGTAGTATCTTAACAGAAATTACTCTTTTCATATGCAAAAGCTGCCATTTCCTAGAATAATCACATCTAAAAATTATAAACAAATAAAATCTAGTTACCTGTAAATCTCTCCCAGTTAATCTTGAATATAAGTTTATTTTTTCAAAAGCAATAAATAATCAAAAAACTTTGAGATTTTATCCTTTTGTGATTCTATAGAAAAAGATTTTTTTTCTTTCTAACTGGTAGTTGTTGTTTTTGTTTTTAAATAAAGCATTTATCCCAGCCATCTCAAGGGATATAACCTCTACTCAAAATATATGAATGGATGATAGATAGATAGGTAGATAGATAGATGTAGATTCATTCAACTTGTTAAGATTACTTGGGTTACAAGTGACAGAATCTCAACTTGAATACATTGTCCCCAACGAGGAAATGCATTGTAAGTCTCCTGGCATGTTTCACGTAACTCAGAGCTGAGACTACACATGGGTTTCAAGCACAGCTGGCCTTCAGGACATTCACTCTGCCTCCCATCTCCACTCCTCTTCTTATGTCAGCCTCACTTTTCTTCTTGGCCCACAAGCTTCTCTTACTTCTTCAGTGCATGGGGCAGCGAACAAGACTGCCCATATCTTCTGTACTTTACACTTTATAGTCTGGAAACTCATTCTCATGCCTAAATTTTTAGCTAAAACTTTAATTCATAATGCTAGAGTAGGCTGGAGGTGGAAGAGATGCTTGACAGACAAAGCAAAGGTGTTCAGTATAGCTTTATTCTGTATGAAGTCTCTCAAAAGGCAGAAGGATAGAGCTTTATAGTAGAAACATATGAGAGAAACAGCCTGAAAATAGAGAGAGGGGCTGACAAATAATAAGCTAGAACAAGAGAAAAATTAAAAGTGATGCAGAGAAGGACCAAGGGACAAACAAGCAAACTAGCTGGAGACAAAAGGAAATAGTGAAATCAAATAAGCTACTGCATAATTTACAGGTAATCTTTGGCCATGGTAGCATTTGGCCCATGAGTTAGAAAATACCGGGATGTTAAATATATGTGACAGAGAAAATTAAGTTTTTGGATTTTTATTGTTGTTGTTCTTATGAGATATCACTTCTTTAATTTTCTAAAGGAGTATGATGGCTAATCTGTATTGCAATATGAGTTCAGTTAAGAGAGTTGTCAATGTCTCCTGGAAAATTTGGGAAAGGCTTCATAGAAAAGGTTAAAATTAAGCTGGGCCAGAGGGTGGACAGAAAAAGATAGGGTAAAAGAATGTAGAACAGGTGGATGCCTTACATCAATGGCTTCACTGTAGCTTCCAGGTAGGAATGGGCAAGAACTTTGCTTGAAATGAGGAACTGAATTGGTATCCTTCTTCTCCTTCTCCCCATCTATCCCAAAATTTTAATCTCTCTGAAACATACCTGATAATTCTCACACCCATTTCACTTTATCGTCGACTCAGTTCATGTATATCCAGTTTGAAATTCTCTCTTAAATATAAGACTCCTTAGCTCCTATTTGACCCACCCCAGTTCACCCAATTGACTACTCACAGAATTAACTCTGGAACAAGTATTTAAGTATTTCACCTCTTGTTTGAAATTTTCATTGACTTAATATGACCTATGGCTCTCCATAAGTTGAATAACCATTGAAAATTTTCCACGTGGTCCAAACTGGCATTCTCATCTTATATCCTGCTACTCTCCTAGCTGTGCTCCAAACATGCTCAGCAATGTCCAAGAAGGTTTAAGCACAAACTGTAACCAATAAGTGGTAGATTTTGATAAGTTAAGAGGCATATTGTAAGCTTGAGAGCAAACATTCAGAAAATAACTTAAAAAAAAATTAAGAATCAATAAAACAATTAAAATGTTACATTAGGAAAAAAAGTATATCCGGAGGTGGGGCAAGATGGCGGACTGGTAAGCTGTATGTTTTAGTTACTCCTCCAGGAAAGTAGGTAGAAAGCCAGGAACTCCATGGACTGGACACCACAGAGCAATCTGACTTTGGGCATACTTCATACAGCACTCAAGAAAATATGGAACTGCTGAGATCAGCGAAATCTGTAAGTTTTTGTGGCCAGGGGACCCGCACCCCTTCCTGCCAGGCTCAGTCCCGTGGGAGGAGGGGCCGTCAGCTCCGGGAAGGAGAAGGGAGAACTGCAGTGGCAGCACTTATCGGAAACTCATTCTACTGATCCAAACTCCAACCACAGATAGACTGAGACCAGACAACAGAGAATCTGAAAGCAGGCAGCCCAGCAGAGAGGAGACAGGCATAGACAAAAACAGCACAAAAAACTCCAAAATAAAAGCGGAGTATTTTTGGAGTTCTGGTGAACATAGAAAGTGGAAGGGCAGAGCTCAGGCCCTGAGGCTCATATGCAAATCCTGAAGAAAAGCTGATCTCTCTGCCCTGTGGACCTTTCCTTAATAGTCCTAATTGCTTTGTCCCTTAGGATTTCAATAACCCATTAGATCTGTGAGGAGGGCCCCCTTTTTTTTTTTAATCATTTTTTCTTTTTCTAAAACAATTACTCTAAGAAGCCCAAAACAGAAAGCCTCAAAGACTTGCAATTTGGGCAGGTCAAGACAAGAGCAGAACTAAGAGAGCTCTGAGACAAAAGGCAATAATCCAGTGGCTGAGAAAATTCACTAAACACCACAACTTCCCAAGAAAAGGGGGGTGTCTGCTCACAGCCATCATCCTGGTGGAAAGGAAACACTCCTGCCCATCACCAGCCCCATAGCCCAGAGCTGCCCCAGACAACCCAGTGTGATGGAAGTGCTTCAAATAACAGGCACACACCACAAAACTGGGCGTGGACATTAGCCTTCCCTGCAACCTCAGCTGATTGTCCCAGAGTTGGGAAGGTGGAGAAGTGTGAATTAACAAAGCCCCATTCAGCCATCATTTCAGCAGACTGGGAGCCTCCCTACACAGCCCAGCAGCCCAGAACTGCCCTGGGGGGATGGCACTCACCTGTGACATAGCACAGTCATCCCTCAACAGAGGACCAGGGGGTGCACGGCCTGGAAGAGGGACCCACTTGCAACTCTCAGGAGCCATACGCCAATACCAAGGACTTGTGGGTCAGTGGCAGAGACAAACTGTGGCAGGACTGAACTGAAGGATTAGACTATTGCAGCAGCTTTAAAACTCCAGGATAATCAGGGAGATTTGATTGTTAGAGCCACCCCCCCCCCCCCCCCGATCGCCCAGAAACACACCCTATATACCGGGTGGGCAACACCAACTACACACGCAAGCTTGGTACACCAATTGGACCCCACAAGACTCACTCCCCCACTCACCACAAAGGCAAAGCAGGGGAGAACTGGCTTGTGGAGAACAGGTGGCTCATAGATGCCACCTGCTGGTTAGTTAGAGAAAGTGTACTCCACGAAGCTGTAGATCTGATAAATCAGAGATAAGGACTTCAATTGGTCTACAAATCCTAAAAGAACCCTATAAAGCTAAGCAAATGCCAAGAGGCCAAAAGCAACAGAAAATTATAAAGCATATGAAAAAACCAGACGATATGGATAACCCAAGCCCAAGCACCCAAATCAAAAGATCAGAACAGACACAGCACCTAGAGCAGCTACTCAAAGAACTAAAGATGAACAATGAGACCATAGTACAGGATACAAAGGATATTAAGAAGACCCTAGAAGAGCATAAAGAAGACATTGCAAGACTAAATAAAAAAAATAGATGATCTTATGGAAATTAAAGAAACTGTTGACCAAATTAAAAAGATTCTGGACACTCACAGTACAAGACTAGAGGAAGCTGAACAATGAATCAGTGACCTGGAAGATGACAGAATGGAAAATGAAAGCATAAAAGAAAGAATGGGGAAAAAAATTGAAAAAATTGAAACAGACCTAAGGGATACGATAGATAATATAAAACGTCTGAATATAAGACTCCTTGGTGTTCCAGAAGGGGAAGAAAAGGGTAAAGGTATAGGAAGAGTATTCAGAGAAATTGTTGCGGAAAACTTCCCAAATCTTCTAAACAACATAAATACACAAATCATAAATGCTCAGCGAACCCCAAATAGAATAAATCCAAATAAACCCACTCCGAGACATATTCTGATCACACTGTCAAACACGGAAGAGAAGGAGCAAGTTCTGAAAGCAGCAAGAGAAAAGCAATTCACCACATACAAAGGAAACAGCATAAGACTAAGTACTGACTACTCAGCAGCCACCATGGAGGCGAGAAGGCAGTGGCACGATATATTTAAAATTCTGAGTGAGAAAAATTTCCAACCAAGAATACTTTATCCAGCAAAGCTCTCCTTCAAATTTGAAGGAGAGCTTAAAATTTTCACAGACAAACAAATGCTGAGAGAATTTGCTAACAAGAGACCTGCCGTACTGGAGATACTAAAGGGAGCCCTACAGACAGAGAAACAAAGAAAGGACAGAGAGACTTGGAGAAAGGTTCAGTACTAAAGAGATTCGGTATGGGTACAATAAAGGATATTAATAGAGAGAGGGGAAAAATATATATGACAAACATAAACCAAAGGATAAGATGGCGGATTCAAGAAATGCCTTCACGGTTATAACGTTGAACGTAAATGGATTAAACTCCCCAATTAAAAGATATAGATTCGCAGAATGGATCAAAAAAAATGAACCATCAATATGTTGCATACAAGAGACTCATCTTAGACACAGGGACACAAAGAAATTGAAAGTGAAAGGATGGAAAAAAATATTTCATGCCAGCTACAGCCAAAAGAAAGCAGGTGTAGCAATATTAATCTCAGATAAAATAGACTTCAAATGCAGGGATGTTTTGAGAGACAAAGAAGGCCACTACATACTAATAAAAGGGGCAATTCAGCAAGAAGAAATAACAATCTTAAATGTCTATGTACCCAATCAAGGTGCCACAAAATACATGAGAGAAACACTGGCAAAACTAAAGGAAGAAATTGGGATGTTTCCACAATAATTGTGGGAGACTTCAACACATCACTCTCTCCTATAGATAGATCAACCAGACAGAAGACCAATAAGGAAATTGAAAATCTAAACAATCTGATAAATGAATCAGATTTAACAGACATATACAGGACATTACATCCCAAATCACCAGGATACACATACTTTTCTAGTGCTCATGGAACTTTCTCCAGAATAGATCATATGCTGGGACATAAAACAAGCCTCAATAAATTCAAAAAGATTGAAATTATTCAAAACCCATTCTCTGACCACAATGGAATATAATTAGAAGTCAATAACCATCAGAGACTTAGAAAATTCACAAATACCTGGAGGTTAAACAACACACTCCTAAACAATCAGTGGGTTAAAGAAGAAATAGCAAGAGAAATTGCTAAATATATAGAGACGAATGAAAATGAGAACACAACATACCAAAACCTATGGGATGGGGCAAAAGCAGTACTGAGGGGGAAATTTATAGCACTAAACGCATGTATTAAAAAGGAAGAAAGAGCCAAAATCAAAGAACTAATGGATCAACTGAAGAAGCTAGAAAATGAAGAGCAAACCAATCCTAAACCAAATAGAAGAAAAGAAATAACAAGGATTAAAGCAGAAATAAATGACATAGAGAACAAAAAAACAATAGAGAGGATAAATATCACCAAAAGTTGGTTCTTTGAGAAGATCAACAAGATCGACAAGCCCCTAGCTAGACTGACAAAATCAGAAAGAGAGAAGACCCATATAAACAAAATAATGAATGAAAAAGGTGACATAACTGCAGATCCTGAAGAAATTAAAAAAATTATAAGAAGATACTATGAACAACTGTATGCCAACAAACTGGATAATGTAGAGGAAATGGACAATTTCCTGGAAACATATGAACAACCTAGACTGACCAGAGAAGAAATAGAAGACCTCAATCAACCCATCACAAGCAAAGAGATCCAATCAGTCATCAAAAATCTTCCCACAAATAAATGCCCAGGGCCAGATGGCTTCACAGGGGAATTCTACCAAACTTTCCAGAAAGAACTGACACCAATCTTACTCAAACTCTTTCAAAACATTGAAGAAAATGGAACACTACCTAACTCATTTTATGAAGCTAACATCAATCTAATACCAAAACCAGGCAAAGATGCTACAAAAAAGGAAAACTACCGGCTAATCTCCCTAATGAATATAGATGCAAAAATCCTCAACAAAATACTTGCAAATCGAATCCAAAGACACATTAAAAAAATCATACACCATGACCAAGTGGGGTTCATTCCAGGCATGCAAGGATGGTTCAACATAAGAAAATCAATCAATGTATTACAACACATTAAAAATTCGAAAGGGAAAAATCAAACGATCATCTCAATAGATGCTGAAAAAGCATTTGACAAAATCCAACATCCGTTTTTGATAAAAACACTTCAAAAGGTAGGAATTGAAGGAAACTTCCTCAGTATGATAAAGAGGATATATGAAAAACCCACAGCCAGCATAGTACTCAATGGTGAGAGACTGAAAGCCTTCCCTCTAACATCAGGAACAAGACAAGGATGCCCGCTCTCACCACTGTTATTCAACATTGTGCTGGAAGTGCTAGCCAGGGCACTCCGGCAAGACAAAGAAACAAAAGGCATCCAAATTGGAAAGGAAGAAGTAAAACTGTCATTGTTTGCAGATGATATGCTCTTATATCTGGAAATCCCTGAAAAATCGACAATACAGCTACTAGAGCTAATAAACAAATTTAGCAATGTAGCGGGATACAAGATTAATGTACATAAGTCAGTAATATTTCTATATGCTAAAAATGAACAAACTGAAGAGACACTGAAGAAAAAGATACCATTTTCAATAGCAATAAAAAAATCAAGTACCTAGGAATAAACTTAACCAAAGATGTAAAAGACCTATACAAAGAAAACTACATAATTCTATTAAAAGAAATAGAAGGGGACCTTAAAAGATGGAAAAATATTCCATGTTCATGGATAGGAATGCTAAATGTCATTAAGATGTCAATTCTACCCAAACTCATCTACATATTCAATGCAATCCCAATCAAAATTCCAACAACCTACTTTGCAGACTTGGAAAAGCTAGTTATCAAATTTATTTGGAAAGGGAAGATGCCTCGAATTGCTAAAGACACTCTAAAAAAGAAAAATGAAGTGGGAGGACTTACACTCCCTGACTTTGAAGCTTATTATAAAGCCACAGTATTAAAAACAGCATAGTATTGGCAAAAAGATAGACATATAAATCAATGGAATCTAATTGAGAATTCAGAGATAGACCCCCAGATCTATGACCTACTGATCTTTGAGAAGACCCCCAAAGTCACTGAACTGAGTCATAATGGTCTTTTCAACAAATGGGGCTGGGAGAGTTGGATATCCATATCCAAAAGAATGAAAGAGGACCCCTACCTCACACCCTACACAAAAATGAACTCAAAATGGACCAAAGATCTCAATATAAATGAAAGTACCATAAAACTCCTAGAAGATAATGTAGGAAAACATCTTCAAGACCTTGTATTAGGCGGCCACTTCCTAGACTTCACACCCAAATCACAAGCAACAAAAGAAAAAATATATAAATGGGAACTCCTCAAGCTTAGAAGTTTCTGCACCTCAAAAGAATTTCTCAAAAAGGTAAAGAGGCAGCCAACTCAATGGGAAAAAATTTTTGGAAACCATGTATCTGACAAAAGACTGATATCTTGCATATATAAAGAAATCCTACAACTCAATGACAATAGTACAGACAGCCCAAGTATAAAATGGGCAAAAGATATGAAAAGACAATTCTCTGAAGAAGAAATACAAATGGCCAAGAAACACATGAAAAAATGTTCAGCTTCACCAGCTGTTAGAGAGATGCAAATTAAGACCACAATGAGATACCATCTCACACCGATTAGAATGGCTGCCATTAAACAAACAGGAAACTACAAATGCTGGAGGGGATGTGGAGAAATTGGAAATCTTATTCATTGTTGGTGGGACTGTATAATGGTTCAGCCACTCTGGAAGTCAGTTTGGCAGTTCCTTAGAAAACTAGATACAGAGTTACCATTCGATCCAGCGATTGCACTTCTCGGTATATACCCGGAAGATCGGAAAGCAGTGACACGAACAGATATCTGCACGCCAATGTTCATAGCAGCATTATTCACAATTGCCAAGAGATGGAAGCAACCCAAATGTCCTTCAACAGATGAGTGGATAAATAAAATGTGGTATATACACACGATGGAATACTACAAGGCAGTAAGAAGGAACAATGTCGTGAAACATATGACAACATGGATGAGCCTTGAAGACATAATGCTGAGCGAAATAAGCCAGGCACAAAAACAGAAATATTATATGCTACCACTAATGTGAACTTTGAAAAATGTAAAACAAATGGTTCATAATGTAGAATGTAGAGGAACTAGCAATAGAGAGCAATTAAGGAAGGGGGAACAATAATCCAAGAAGAACAGATAAGCTATTTAACGTTCTGGGGGCGCCCCGGAATGACTATGGTCTGTTAATTTCTGATGGATATAGTAGGAACAAGTTCACAGAAATGTTGCTATATTAGGTAACTTTCTTGGGGTGAAGTAGGAACAGGTTGGAAGTAAAGTAGTTATCTTAGGGTAGTTGTCTTTTTTTTACTCCCTTGTTATGGTCTCTTTGAAATGTTCTTTTATTATATGTTTTTTTTTTAATTTTTCTTTTTAATTTTTTTTCATACAGTTGATTTTAAAAAGGGAAAAAAGTTAAAAAAAAAAAAAAAAACAAGGAAAAAAAATATGTAGAGCCTCCTTGAAGAGCCTGTGGAGAATGCAAGGGTATTGGCCTACCCCACCTCGATGGTTGCTAACATGACTACAGACATAGGGGACTGGTGTTTTGATGGGTTGAGCCCTCTACCATAGGATTTACCCTTGGGAAGATGGTTGCTGCAAAGGAGAGGCTAGGCCTCCCTATAATTGTGCCTAAGAGCCTCCTCCCGAATGCCTCTTTGTTGCTCAGATGTGGCCCTGTCTCTCTAGCTAAGCCAACTTGAAAGGTGAAATCACTGCCCTCCCCCCATGTGGGATCAGACACCCAGGGGAGTGAATCTCCCTGGCAACATGGAATATGACTCCCGGGGAGGAATGTAGACCCGGCATCGTGGGACGGAGAACATCTTCTTGACCAAAAGGGGGATGTGAAAGGAAATGAAATAAGCTTCAGTGGCAGAGAGATTCCAAAAGGAGTCGAGAGGTCACTCTGGTGGGCACTCTTACACACAATTTAGACAACCCTTTTTAGGTTCTAAAGAATTGGGGTAGCTGGTGGTGGATACCTGAAACTATCAAACAACAACCCAGAACCCATGAATCTCGAAGACAATTGTATAAAAATGTAGCTTATGAGGAGTGACAATGGGATTGGGAAAGCCATAAGGACCACACTCCACTTTGTCTAGTTTATGGATGGATGAGTAGAAAAATAGGGGAAGGAAACAAACAAACAAACAGACAAAGGTACCCAGTGTTCTTTTTTACTTCAATTGCTCTTTTTCACTTTAATTATTCTTGTTATTTTTGTGTGTGTGCTAATGAAGGTGTCAGGGATTGATTTAGGTGATGAATGTACAACTATGTAATGGTATTGTGAACAATTGAATGTATGATTTGTTTTGTATGACTGCATGGTATGTGAATATATCTCAATAAAATGAAGATAAAAAAAGTATATGAACAATGCGGGGAGGAGGGAAATGGGCTGTTTGGGATTTTCTTTTTTAATTTTATTTTTTGGAGTAATAAAAATGTTCAAAATTTGATTGTGGTAATGAAAGCACAACTATATGATGATACTGTGATCAACTGATTGTACACTTTGAATGATTGTATATTATGTGATTATATCTCAATAAAATTGCATTTAAAAAAATAAGTAAATAAAAATAAAAATAAAAATAATGTCACATTAGAAAATATCCATTTAATACAAAAGAAATAAAGAAGGAACAGAGGAACAACAAAAAAAAATATACAAAACAAGAAGCAAAATAACAGATGTAAATCCTACCACGTTAATAATAAAAAAAATTGTGGATGAATTAAGAAATCCAATCAAAAGGCAGATAATTTGGGACTGGATATTTAAAATAAACCTACAAGATCCTAGTATGCATCGCCTAGAGGAGATAAGTATTAGGCTGAAAGATGCAAATAGTTTGAAAGTAAAAGGATGAAACAGATGTGCCGTACAAAATGCAATCGTAAGGGAGCAGCAGTGACAAGACTAATATCAGAAAAAACTGACTTCAAAACAAAAAATGTTACTAGAAATAATGATGAAAGGTCCAATCCAATAGGAAGATATAATAATTACAAACTTATATACACAATCAACAACAGAAAGCATTTTGGAAAATTCACAAATACATGGAAATTAACAACACATTCCTAAACAGTCAATGGGTCATAG
Organism: Choloepus didactylus; assembly: GCF_015220235.1. Classification (NCBI taxonomy): domain Eukaryota; kingdom Metazoa; phylum Chordata; class Mammalia; order Pilosa; family Megalonychidae; genus Choloepus; species Choloepus didactylus. The sequence continues at coordinate 25,974,956 of NC_051308.1, forward strand.
ACATATCATAGGAAAATTAGAAAATACTTTTAGATGAATGAAAATGCAAATGCAGTACCCCAAAACTTATGAGAGGCAGCTAAAATATTTTCCACAGGGAGACTGATAGCTGTAATCGCTCATATTAAAAAAAGAAGAAAGATATCAAATCAATAACCTAAACTTCCGTGTTAAGAAATTAGAAAAAGAAGGACCAACTAAACCCAAATGGTTCTGGGACAACTGGATGTCAGAGGCAAAAAAATGATGCTGGACCCGTTCCTTACATAATATACAAAAATTAAGTCAGAATGGATCATTGACTTAAATTTCAGAGCTAAAACTATAAAACCCTTTGAAGACAACATAGGAATACATCTTCATAATGTTGGATTAGGCAAAGTTGGTGTCTTAAATATGACACCAAAATCACAAGTGGTAAAAGAAACAGATAAATTTGACTTCATCAAAATTAAAAACTTTTGTTCTTCAAAGAACACTCCAAAGATAGTGAAAAGATAACCCATAAAATGGGAGAATATTTGCAAATCATGTATTTGATAAGGGATTTGAATCCAGAATATATAAAGAACGCTTAGAACTTAACAATTAAAAGACAACCCAGTTAAAAATGGGCAAGGGATCTAAATAGACATTTCTCCAATTAATGTATACAAATGGCCAATAAGCACATGAAAAGATGCTCAATATCATTAGTCTTTACAGAACTGCAAATGAAAAACACAAGGCGATGTTACTTTATAGATGCTAGGATTACTAAACAAAAAAAGATACAAAATATTAAGTACTGGAAAGGATTTGAAGAAACTGGAACCACTGTACATTGCTGGCAGTAATGTAAAATAGTACAGCCACTTTGGGAAAGAGTTTGGCAGTTCCTTAAATTGTATTCCTTTCCTAGGTATGCATTTAAGAGAAATAAAAAATATCCACATAAGAAATTTGTACATGAATGTTTGTAACAACATTATTAAAAATAGCCAAAAAGTGTAAACAACCCAAATGTCCATCAACTAATGAGTGGATAATCAAAATGCAGGATATCTACACTATGGAATATTATTTGACAATAAAAAACAATGAAGTACTAATACATGCTGTAATATGAACAAAACTTGGAAATACTATGCTAAGCGAAAGAAGCCAGTAACAAAAGACTACATATTATATGATTCCATTTATATGACATGTCCAAAATAGACAAATCTATACACACAGCATCTAGGTTTGCGAAGGCTGTTATGACAAATATACAAAATGAGTTGGCTTCAGCAATAACTTATTCTCTCTCAGTTTTGGAGGTTAGAAGTACAAACTCAAAGTCTCAACAGTCCATGCTTTCTCCTGGTGTCTGTGGCATTCTGGTGCTGGCTTGACACAATCCATGGAGTTCCTAGACTTGCATCTCTGCCTCCATGACATGGAGATGCCTTGATCTCCTGTGGTTTTCTCCGACTTTTGGCTTCTACATCTCTTGGCTTCTTCCTGGGTTTCTGGTTTCTACTGCCAGACTGCTTCTGAGTTTCCTCTCTTTAAGTAGCATGTCTAACATAATCCCCCAAATATACTTATTACATCTTTGGAAATATGTTTGCTAAGAGTTCAAGGGTACAAATGATAAAGCATTTCTAGTGGTTACTGCCAGGGCATGACCTTAGAGCAATGGGGAATGGATGAGTCTTATTTTCACTTTATAGACTTCTGAGTTGTTTGTAGGTTTTTTTACCATGAGCATGCATTATAGTTATAATCAAAATTTTGGAAGTTGGATTATTTTAAAATTCTTGTTTTAATATAATTAAAATCTTATACTCCAGTTCCTTTATTTAAAAATCTGTTTCAGTACATTTTGGCTTCAAATGCCTCACACTGCACAACAACCAGTCATAATATACTCTACCTAAATATTCTGTACAATTTCAGGGGCCTTCAACAATCAAACTGATTTACCCAGAAATTCAGAGCTAATGGACCACGTTGCTGACATTTTTTAAATTAGTAACACCTCAATATAACTCTGGCAGACAGAATCAATATTCTCATCATCAGCCCTCTCTCAGAAGGAGAGAACAGAATTCCTGATAAGTGAAAGGCCTCTCTTGAGGTGGGTGATTTCAAATGAGCTCTTCTCCTATTTTAGCTTTAGGAAATTCAGAAATCTCTAGGGTTTAGCAAAGATAAACCAATCACTCCCTTAAAATAACATCATCTGTGGGTATTTAGAAAACAAATATTTAAAGAACCATCGATTTGGATGAGAGGAAAATGCAGGGAAAACAGAAAATGCCCTGGATTTAGCTAATCCTCTGAATTTCAGCTGGAAGACCAACAGATGTCAAAGGACTCTTGGCTGAGTCTACCATATACTGTGTATCCTCTCCAAAGGAAAGGGACCTCACAATAGCACCACAGAGTATAATAAGCTTTGGAATATAAGAATTACTCTAATGTTCCAGTTCTTTGATTTAAATCCCAGCTTCTCTTAGTAGCAACTTATAAGTTAGTTTTTTATAAATTCACCCAAATCTTTTTGAAGCCATTTAAATTTCCCAGCTCCTTGGGTAATAAACTCTGTTTAAAAATTACCTGTTACCCAAGTCATATATCCTATTGTTTGTTTTATAGCTTGCCTCACTGAAGTTTAAAAGGAGCCCACCATTCTAGGGGTTCAGAACTTAGTGACTCACACCTTGTTTATCATATTCATGTTATTCAAAAATCCATCAATTCGAGTCCTGCCTGGCTCATCCTCCTTTCTATAAGTAGGCCCATTCTTTCTCGTAAGTCTGTGCAGAACACCTGCTTCTACCTTACCTGCCCTACCTGCCATTTGTAAAGAAAACCTGGCACCACAGGCCCATTTCCAGACATCTGTGAAATAAACTCTTGCCCTATCCCCAACCCAAACACTTCTGCAGGATCAGCAATGGACAGAAGGGGAATACGTTCACCAGCATCTCCCCCTCCACTGAAAACCAGAGAATAAGGAGCGTGTGCAGTGGACCAAAAGCATCTCTGTTTGTCTTCCACATAAATCGAGAACAAAAGACTGAACCATTGGCAAAAAGAATGTTCTTTCATTGTGGTGTTTTGTGATTCAGAAATTGCCACATTTGCTGAATGCCTTGAACACTCCTATGATTCTATAAACATCCTGTAAAGACGCAAATTTTATTTCTGAGAACTTTTGAAACAAATGGTGTTTCTATCAACTTCCAGTGATTCTGTCCCTCATCCTTTCTATTTCAGCTAATAACTCTTCACCTCTCCTTAGATTCTTCCTCAGGAAGAGATGCAGCATTGTTTCCTAGGTATTTATATTCTAAGGGATCTTTTTTTTTTTTAAATCTTCTAGTATGGTTTAAGAACATTCATAGCTACTGCTGAAAAGAGTTGGTGTCACCTGTGAAATATTTTTGAACTCTTAGGAAAAAAAAGGATTTATGTCAAAATTGTCAGAGGCATTACAGTCATAAGTAACCCAGTTTGAGCACAAAAAATCCAAATGACTTCAAAAAGGTTTGGATGAATTTATAAATTGCAGAGACAGAATGATTATAAAGAAAAGATGAGATTTAAATCAAAAGGCAATAGAATCATCATTTAATCTGTTACATAAAAATATAAAAGTTATTTAATTTATAGTTTCTATCAAAGTTATCTATAAACTATAAAATATACCTAAGTCCACTCACCCACATATTCATAAACATGCATATTTGGTCATTAATATGGTCATTAATACACCATACTGAATTGAACAGTTATGCTTAAGTACCAAGAAGATAATAAAAACCTGACTTTATTAACTCCCTCCTTTCTTACTCTCTGTCTAATTAAAAAGCTCTCCTTTAATCAGCCCTAAACAAATCATATTTTTGCCTAGGGAATAAGGTGGGGATCAATACAGATATCAACTTAATAAAAATAAACACAAGAATGTGGATGCCATGTTTCATCACTGAGTTAAAGATATCATCATGCATTCATTATTTCTACAGGCTTAGACAGAGATTTACAGAGAATGACCTAAACATTCTTCTTAGAAGGGCTCGTCATTATAAAATTTTCATAACAACACAGTTGGCATAATGTGGGGATGTACCGGTTTGAATCTATTATATACCCCAGGAAAACCATGTTCTTTTAATCCAGTCTTATGAGGGCAGACCTATTATGGGTGGGACCTTTGGATTAGATTATTTCCAAAGAAATGTGACTCCTCCCATTCAAGGTGGGTCTTAATCATCTTTACTGGCATCCTCTATGAGAAGATAAAAGGCAGAGACATTTTGAAGAAAGTTCAGAGACGCTTAGCGAGAAAACGCCCAGAGACATTATGGAGACAGCATTGAAACCAGAAACAGGAGAGATGCTAAGAGATGAAATTCAGAGTTTGCAACGAAGAAGCTAAGAGAGGACCCCCAGACGCTTAGAGAGAAATGACCTAGGAGAAACAAGCAAGAATGCACAAGAGCTGAGAGAGAGAAGCTAAGACAGAAGCCCAGAGACATTTTGGAGAAAGCAACAGAAACCAGAAGCTAAGCCCAGGAGAGGCCCAGCAGACTCCGGCCATGTGCCCTCCCATGTGACACAGGGACCCCAGATGTCACTGACCTTTCCTCAGAGAAAATATCATCCTGTTGATGCTTTAATTGGGACATTTTCATGGCTTTATAACTGTAAAATTGTGAACTAATAAACTCTCATTGTAAAAACCAATCTATTTCTGGTATTTCGTATTCCAGCAACTTTAGCAAATTGGAACAGGGGTTAATATCAGAACCAGTGGAATAAGAACACAGGAGGCAAAAAGACAGACAAAACTGTCTATCTTCGTTAATTTCAATGTGTAAAACTCCAATGTTAGCCAAGTTTCTAGAGACAATAGAGAATTCTACACAGTCTTGTCCAAATGTGAAATAATGAAATGAGGCTAAATTTAAGAGCCAGCTAAGGGTCATATGAGTTAAGAGATCCTGGGAAAGTCACCCTTTTTTAAGACTCCCTTTGTCCATTACATGAAGGTAATGTTAACTTACCTCTCATGTTCAGTAAAGATATATATACATATATATATATATATATATAAAGATATTACTAAAACCATCAAGTAGTATTATGAATATTACCCTGAAGTCATTGAGCATATCTCCCAGGGTCTTCTTAGATAGAGTAGAATTCTGTCTTGAGAAGATAAAGCACTGAGTGGTAAAGCGATGAGTAGTTACAGTAACAAGGAGCTGGTTCTTCATCTGATATTTACTTCTTTGTTGTTGTTCTTCCTGTCCTCTCAGCTTTGTTAGAGCTCTATATGTGAGGTTAAGTCCTTTGAGACCAAGTACCATCAGAGAATCTTCAGACACAGAAACAGAAAAGAGGGGTTCAAGAGAGAGGGGAAGGTGCTCTGTGTAAGGAAATGTAAGGGACAAGATCCCTTGCAGCACTGATCCATGTAGGCAAACATGAGAAACTTGGTGAGTGAGGGAAATAGGACATCTGCCTGGCTAGAGGCAGCCAGTTCACCCTCTGATGCACTGTTTCCCCAACCTGGAAATACCAGGCAGTTACTACCCCATCTGCCTGCTTGAAGACCTAGAATCTGACAATTTGTGCCAGTGCCCAGGAGACAAACACGTGAGGTCCTTTGCAAGGACTAGGAAAAGAAACCAACCTAGTGTACTTATTGATGTGCAGGTTCACCTTGGTTGGATTCTTCATTTATAAAAATGCAAAGGACCATGCCAAATGAAGTCATGCACTGCCCAGCTTCTTTTCTCACCAGGGATTCAGTAACAGAATCAAGCTTTCAGAATATGATTTGGATGATGATTTTTTCAGTTCTCTCAAGACTGATACAGGACTAACATTATACCAAATGCACAGGAAAGAAGTTGATTTGTTACAAACAGTACTTCAGGGCATTAGGCTTAATGTTCTCAGGAAACCTGAATTGAGAAGGGCTGTTCTGGACAGGACCTGACCGTCAGAGCATGGAGTACTATTGTTGGAACCACAAGCAGTAGCTGTCCCCTGCTTCCACCAGTGAAACATGAGGGCCTTGGCTTAAGTGTTGGCAGAGGGGATAATATACATATAAAATGATATACTATCAAGATATTGCACTTTGGTAATTTACTTTCAACGGAAACTTTTTGTGAAATGGAAGCCCACAGACATCTCTGGGATGATTTTTAGTATAGTTTTACCAGAGTGACCTTATGGCCACCACCGCCTTATATATGTGTAGTTTAACCTGGGTTCATCCAGCCTTTGTCTAAGGAATAATACCCTGTTCTGAGTATCTCATTTTTAAAGTAAATAATTATAACCTGAAGGTAAGGCAACATCACTTCCAAAGGACAAAAGTGTAATTATACCAATGAAAAAGATATTTCAACTCTGGATACACACACTAAAAATAAATACATCCATGGTGATGTGATTACATGTTTTAGGCTTTTCAAAGTTTTAAATTGGTTTCTGCTGCTGCCCATTCTGACCTTTTCCTATGAGTGGTTTGCCTATTTCATTCATTGATTTTTAAAATTTCCATTTCCTAGAATTTTTTTGAGATCAATGAGTATATTATAGAACGGCAAAACAAAAAGAATTTTCCTTTACCTGTGCCTGTGCTACTGCTGCCAATTCAAGGCACTACATAGTTAAAATGGATTTTATTTTTCAGAAGCATTTAAATTGGTATATTGATCTTTGCAAGCCACTGAATAGTTAGCTTTAAAGAGGGAAAATTGCATGAGACTTTTTTGTAACACCATTTACATCTGGAAGTCTGGAAAATGAAAAGTTGGCTAAACTCACCTTCTTCTTGTTGATACATCTATGAAAGAAGGCTCTCTGCACAGGACTTAGTTGCAACTATCCATTCATTCTACTAGACTCTCAAGAGAGAAATTAGAGACAGTGGTGGACTAATGTACCCCAAATCCTAAAACAAAGTAGGGCCAAGCATAGACATTCAAACACATAACTTCAGTCCAAGAACTGGCTATCTTATATCCTTCATGATTTCTTTTTCCCCATGAAGGCCAAGAAAATCAGAATCCTTTACTGCTTTTCTTCCTGAAAACAATTCCCAATAATTCCATGAGAAATTATATATATAATATTATTCTATATATTGTTAAATAGCTATTACTATTATCTTACTGAGTAGAATATGGATATCAGACGGTCAAGCCACTACACTAGGCAGAAATCCTAATCCAAGTCAATAATTTTGTTCTCCTGCTGCCTGAACCAGCACTGTGCAGGGGAGTAAGGATGACTTTGGGAAAAGACACACACATTGTTCTAAAAAATAGTTCAAAACACAATAATGTTGCATCAGTATATGAAACACAGCCCAGTATAAAAAGGAGATATAATCACTTTTTAACACTGGTTTGAAGGAGTAGTCCTGACATCAACTATATCTCCCTCCAGGTTCTATAAGATGTATGCAGTTTACAACCATTAGGTCTTAGGGTTCTGGTTTGACCTGCAATATATGCACTTACGTGCAAAAAGAGCCACATTATAATAGCACCTCAAGGCCAAAAATTTCCTATTTTCTGCAATCTATAAAGTGCTTCCTTGAATGACATGCACATGTATAACATCATGTGGTGCTAAAAACTAAGTTGTATACCTAGGGAAATGAGATAGAGTTGACTTCATTAGTGTTTAAAACTTGTAATTAAATTATTTCTTCTTTCCATTCATGTTTACTAACTTATTTGTTTCCTAAATGCATTCTGTTTCTTCCAATGGATGTTGCTGAAATGTAGATAGAAAAGACTGAGAAAACAAACATAAATGCTAAAACAAGATTGCATTAAGGAACACGGCTGCTTCTCGGGGGACATAATGCATACAAACTGGCACATTCCACCCCTTGGACCCCAGAAAAACATGGTCTTTCCATATACCAAATATATTCATCCCATGATAATATCACAGAAACTCAAATCATTTCAGTAACAATAGTTAAGTACAAGATTCCACCAAAATCAGTTACAAGTGTGGTCTTGTCCTGAAGCAAAATTCCCTTCTGGCTGTGGACCTGTGAAACTTAGAACAAGTTATTTCCTTCCAACATATAAAAGATAAACATTCCCATTGCCACAAAGAGAAACTGAAAGGAAAACAGGGTTTAAGGGACCAAAACAGTTTCTAAAACCCATAGCGCAAACCCCATTAGATTTCAAAATCTAAGAGTCATTCACAGAACAACATTGCAGACTTGGGGCTTGAGAGAGTGGGAGTCCAACCCTTTCCAAGGGCCTTCACAGCAGCCCTTTTCTCTCCAAATGCTGGGATGAGTGCTCCAACGCATCCACGCACTGGGGAGACCACCTTTTTCTTGGCCCCATCCTTCTAAAACATCAGGGTGCCACCTGGACTCCACCTCTCCGGGGCAAAGGCTCTCCCCTCTCGGAACGGTGTGGTGGCAGCCAGGCTCTCCTCAATCCCCGGGGAAAGTGCTCCACCCTCTCTGGGGCCTGGGGCAGCAGCACTCTTCCTGAGCATCGAGGGGGAAGGCCCTCACTCTGCCTCCAGGGCAAACTCACTCTTTCCACATGCCTGGGCTGCTCCACTCCCCCAGCCTGAGACCTCTTGACTCCAGACCTCAATCTCCATGGCTCTGTCTTTGAATAAATTTTTCCTTCACTTTTTTACTTTGTTCCCTCCAGTCCAGACCGGCCATGGCTCTGGCTCTACAGTCCTCTCAAAAATCTCCTTGGCTTGCGTGAAGCACACAGGGATCAAAACCATCAGACAATAGGACTTTCCACAAATCTTTTCTGGAAAACTCCATCTCCAGTCCTGACTTGTACTGAAATGGCAGTCGAGTTCCGTGTTTGGTTAAATCCTCATGTGGGGCTATAGCTTCTGGGGTCTCACTTTTTGGAAGCCCAGGATTTTCCAAACCATCAGTTTCTGGTTTCTTTGAACCCAAGAGTTCAGTTCTAAGTTTATTTCTCTCCTCTCGCATTTTACTATAAGCTGCAAGGAGAAGCCAGGCCACACTTTCAGTATTTACTGTAGAAATCTCTTCAGCTAAGCATCCCAGCTTGTCATTTTCAAATTCTGCCTTCCATCCAACAACAGGACTCAATTTTGCCAAAGTCTCAGCCACTATAAAACAAAGATCATCTTTCTTCCAGTTGGCAAAGACAAACACATCATTCTGCTCAAGGCCTCATCAGAAGTATCTTTAGAGTCCGTATTTCCACAAACAGTCTCTTCAAAGCATTCTAGTCCTTTTCTATCAAGCTCTTCACAATTCTTCCAAAATCTTCCCCTTATCCATTTAAAAAGCCATTCCAACATGTTTGGTATTTGCAAACTCAGCAGCACCCCACTTCTCTGGTACCAAAATCTGTTCTGGTTTGTTAATGCTGTCAGAATGCAAAACATCAGAAATGGATTGGCTTTTATAAGGGGGTTTCTTTGGTTACAAAGTTACAGTCTTAAGGTCAAAAAGTGTCCAAGGTAAGGCATCAACAATTGGGTACCTTCACTGGAGTATGGCTGATGGCATCCAGAAAACCTCTGTTAGCCGGGAAGTCATGTGGCTGGCATCTGCTTGCTCCCAGGTTGCATTTCAAAATGGCATTCTCCAAAACGTCCGTGTCAGCTTTCAATGGCCATCTTCAAAATGTGTCTCTAAGCTGCAGCTCTGAGCTCCTTCTGTTTGTCAGCTGTTTTATATGGCTCCAGTGATTTAATTAAGACACACCCTGAATGGGTAGGGTAACAACTCCATGGAAATTATCCAAAGGTCTTGCCCACAGTTGATTGACTCACATCACCATGGAAACACTCAGTCAATAGGTTCTAACCTAATCAATATTAATACGTCTGCCCCTACAAGACTGCATTAAAGAAGATGGCTTTTTCTGGGGGGCACAGTATATACAAACCAGCACAGCATCCAATCACTTGAAGAAGTTCAGAAAGATCCCAGTGTCTTCTATGCATATTTAAATACTTGCTAGGAGATATCTTTCACTACACAATACTTTTCCCCTTCAAGCCAACATTCCATATTGCAACTTTCAACACCATGTGTTGTGTGTGATGCATATGTTTCCAAGGCAACCCATAGACAGTTTCAAGTCTTAATCCACATTCCTGTAGGTGTGAATCCATTTGTAAATAAGACCTTTGAAGACGTTATTATGGTGTAGAATCATTTGTGAATATGATCTTCGAATATCCTGTTTAGATGAAGTCACATTGAATCAGGGTGGGCGTTAATCCATATGACTGGAATCCTTACATGGCAGAGGGAGTTTAGATGCAGTCAGTCAACAGAACGCAGAAGTCAGAAGAAACCCAAGACAGATGAAGGTAGAAGTCGGAGAAAGCTACAGGAGACCAAGGAGCCAGATCACCATGTGATGGAAGTAGAAATGCAACCCAAGGAAACACAAAGATTGTAGCAGGGCAGAACCAAAATGCTACAGACATTGGGAGAAAGCACAGCCCATCAATACCTTGATTTTGAACTTCTAGCTTCCAAATCCATGAGACAAATTCCTGTTGCTTAAGCCAACCCACTGTGTGGTATTTGTCATTAAGAGCCCTGTTAAACTAAGACATAAGCTAAGCAGGGAAAGCAGAAATTAAAATTTGCTATTATCTAGCATTGCAAAAAAAGTTTAAAATATGACACAGCGTAACTCTGTAACACAATTCTCTGATTATAAAACAAAAATTCAGGTAAAGAGAATTATGCTGGAGGTTCCATCGAAGGGAGAAATAGGTAACTGGGATTGCATGGGAATTACAGGTGCACAGGAGAAAAAAAAAAAAATATATATATATATATGTCTACTTGGAGGATATATTTGCTTGTATATATACTGACATATATAAAAGTGTGTGTGTGTGTGTGTGTGTGTGTGTGTGTAAGCATTTGTACTGATTCTTGTGGAGGGGGAATTAATGGATGGTTCAGCATGTTTTCAAGCATAGACAATTTTCCATTTCCGGATAACTTAAATATCTGCCCTATCTCTCTCCCGCCACCTCCATTCCCCTCTCTCTCACACACACAAGCGCACACACACACGTGTGTGTGCATATGTATATATATACATACATATGTATGTGTTCATATGTATGTATTTAATAATATCTGAAAATCTTTCATTGGATTTCTACCCACAGACCTTAGACATGATGATTCCCTATTTAGTCGAAGGTAAACAGTGAAGAAGGGCGTGCAAGGTAGTGTAATAGAAAAATAGAAAATAGAAAAGTAATAGAAAAATAGAAAAATAAGGCATTTAGAACCAGAAGCCCTGGGATCCAGCTATGTGATCATGGAGGAAAATCATTCATCTACAAAAATGAACAAACAATAATAGCCAGCTTAATGATCTCATGGTTTTTTAGATATCAAATGAGATAAGTCACATGAAAGCACTTTGTAAACTCACCAAGTAGAGATATAAAGTATTACTATTATCCCCACCCATGCTGTCAGTGTATTTTATTAGTAGCAAGTCCAATAGTCATTTTTTTTCTGAGAAACTGCAAGGTTTGTTTGGCATTATGGCTGCTGTTTTTGAAAAGGAATATTATAACAATATCATATAAGCCAACATACACATTATTTTGGTTGATTCTCACAATAAAACCTGCAGCACAAAGTATTATTATTATCATTTTACAAATGAAAGAACAGACAGAAGGTAGTAAGTCAACTCTCCCAGAACCACATAGCTGGTGGCAGAAATATGATTCAAACTTAGATTTATGTATGCTATGATTATTATAATGATACTCTTCTACTCTCCACCCATCTAATGGCTAGAATACATGATACGTCAATGTAAAAACTGAAGAACCTAGTTTCTATTCTTTCTTTACTGGGGCAGTTAAATGGGGATTCGGTGTAAGTAGTTCCTGTGGGGATGGACTCCATGAATAACATATGAAGATCCAAGAATTTCACTTTTTTTGAGAGGGGAAAGGCATATCTGTTCACATACCAGGACAAACATTGAGATGAAATCCTTGAAAATTTTTAAAAACCAAAACCCATCGTAATATCTCCCAAATTACTTCTTCCTGACTTTCCTGTTTCTGTAAACATCACCATTTCCAAGGAAATGCTGGAATTAGAGTGATATCTTTGATTTCTAACCCAGACTCTAATATATACTTACTTTTTTGTCCCTTTCTTTAGGCATCTTGTATCTGATCCCTTTTTCTCTTGCTACAACTGTCACCATGGATATTACAATTTCTCTGTTTTCAGCTATAGACATGCTCCCATGTCCAATCACTACTTCCTCCAGTCATTCCTTTCTTGATAATCCTGCCAGATCAACCTTTCTGAAGCAGAAGTCAAAGCATGTGAATGGGTTCAACATATGTACCCCTAAAAAGCCCTATTGTCTCCCCACTGCCTACTGAATTAAGTATAACTTAACATTCCTGTTATGTTTCTTACCTCCAAGTGTTTAGGATTCATAATGCTCTATGTGTACACATACATATACATACACATAGTATATATATGCACATGTATATTTATATCTGTATATGTAGACATTTCTGTCTAGTTTTTTTCATTGGTTCATTGTTTGGCTAGTTGAATTTCTGCTGAATGAACAGTAAAGACCTTAATGGGTATTAGAGCTAAGGGCACTCCAACAAGAAAATACACATAAAGTATACTCAGAAACAACTTTCTTATGTGGGCTATATTGTTTATTAGATTAATTGTTTCAGTGACATCTCTGAGATGAGGGTCAGGAGGCTCAAGAACTTTAAAGCTACCTTGATAAAAGAGAAGTGAAAAGTAATATTTATTGTACATTAAATATGAGCCAGGTACTCACATTTCAGTAACATCTCTGAGATGAGGGTCAGGAGGCTCAAGAACTTTAAAGCTACCTTGATAAAAGAGAAGGTGAAAAATAATATTTATTGTGCATTAAATATGAGCCAGGTACTCAACATACATTATTTCCTTCCATCTTCATGACAACTCTGTAAAGTAGGTATTATTAAATATGCTTCTCTATAAAGTGAGATTTCTCCCCATAATTATTTATCAGAAAAGTTGGGGGCCTCTTACACTTGAAGTCTTACAAAGTTCCTGATAAAGTGGAGGTAACAAGTCCTCCACAAACAGTGTTACCTTGAATCCAACTCTGTGCAATTTCTCCATACTGTACTTATAAAGGTTATGCAATGGAATTAGTTTTCAAAGGAGGAAAATACATTTAACACACATCTAATAATTATTCCTAAGTTTCTGATCTCACATCTTCAAACAACATATAAACTTGTAAACAAACCTTTGAAAAATCATATCTTAAAAGATACCCTAAGTGGTAATTTGCCAAAAGTTTAAGTTTACATCTACAGGACAAATCTGGGGAAAAACTACCCTAATGTTTTGCAAATGAAGGACTGAAAATAATGCATTTGGCAAATTGTGTTACCTGATTTGAAAAAATGGCTTTACTAATATCAAAATACATTTGCAGAGCTTGCCAAAATTACTTCTCACAATAAAAGTTGAAAAACTGATCCTTAAATTAATATACCTCATATAATAAAAATTTAGCATGCACATAAAACTAAATTGAAAAATGCTATGAGTAGACATTTGGCTATTTTATCAACATACCAAATGTTTTTGTATGCAGATTGGCATATATGTGTATATATGTGCCTATGCATATTTGTGTATATGTAAAGGTATATTTATGTAGACATAGTGCAAAAGAGGCAACCTTATTCATTCCTTCTTCATTCTACTGAGCAGGTGATGTATATTGCTAAGGTTACAGATTTATGAATCGATCTTCAAATTTAATTCTGCTACTTACACTAAACTGAAATGATCTTGAATCATTTAAAACTATTCCCCTTTTGATAAGGGTAAGCTCCACAGGTGCTAGTAGTAGTTTGAAATGCCCTCCTTTTAGTGTCATCAATTTCCATATGCCTCCACCAGTCAAGATCTTGTAGAGCTTTATTTTCTATAGCTGGAATAATTAAATTAACAGCTTGCCCTCTTACTGTCTTAAAATGAAAATGAAAACATTGAATATATTTTTAAAACTACCCCTGCCCCTTGCCATTTTGATACCCTCACAGATATACAACTTTGAAGAACTAAGAGTGCAAAGAATATGGTCTTTGTCACCCAGCAGGATCATGTTTAAACCTCATCTTTGTTGCTGGCTGAATGATTTTAACAAAGTAATTTAACCCCACTGACTGTAAGTCTCCTTCCCTATGAAATGAGGATGCTACTTCCTTGATGGAATATGTGCTTGGCAAGCACTTGTTCCCCTCCTCTCTTCCTATGTAGACTCGGAGATGACACGACTCCTGCAAGTGCTCTCCTGTGTATTGACACTGGCCCTCCATTCTGAACTGCTGTGGTGACTTTCTTCATTCCTTTCTCAGGGCACTTACATCATAGTCATCTGTATACATGTCTTATTTCTTCTACTTTCATTTACTACACGTTTCTTGAGAATAAATACTGGTTTAATTATATTTGTACATGGAACAGTACTTTCTGAGAGACTGAATGAACTAACAGACAGTGATCTGATCACACATGACAGCAGAACTCTGACCCACAACTTCTCTGGCAACCTGCCCTAGCAGCCAAACCACAACCTCTGCAGCAATTTTCTGCTAATCTCCCATGTCTGCTTCTAATTTAGGACCCACCACAGGAAGCCAAATATGCTCCCCAAACTAAAAATCAAATAGAATGCTTCTAATTAGCCCACCTTTGGTTCCCATGCCAACCACTTCCAATCAGACCATACCTGAAACCTTCCCTTTTATTTCCACTTTTCCCACTCCCCTGCCTGCTTTTGAGAGATGGTGGCTGATTCCTGTGCTATAACATGCCCTGAATACTTAGGCTGTCATTTGGGTGGTCTTTGTTTACATCCACATTTAAAAAAATTTATCTGTTCATATATATCATACTGCTTTCCAAATGACTTGGAGTCAATTCTTGCCCCAAATGATGCCTTTCATATACTCAAAGTCTCCTTCCATTTTAAACATCCTATGACTAAAAAAGAGGTATTGGGATCAAATATAAAATTGATTTTATACATAGTCAAGCAACTGATGAGAAGTTCGTTACACCTGTGTATAAAGAATGGTTTGCACTGAAGCTCTGGACAAGTTGTTGATTTCAGTTTTTATACCTTAGAAGTTCTAAAAGCCCAACATAAAACCTCAACTACTACATACCCACCAATGTTGTACTGCTCATATTACAGCCATGGGAATAAAGGTAAATAATTTCTTCTAAGAGACCTTTATCCTTCTAATAAATACCAACTCACTTTATTAAAAACCCACCTGCCTAAGCTTGAAGGCCCTTAAATGGAAAGTCATTAGTAGGGCCAGTGACGGTGTCAGGCCTCAAGTGGCAGGAAAAAAAAGCCCCCTCCCCTCTGGTTTATTTATTATATTGACATGCAATGAATGGGTTGGGGGGGTGGTGCTTAGCTTGGAACTCACTTCTCTTGCTCTCTTTGCCAGCCCTAACACTTGTTCTGGATGAGTTTCCTGTGAGGCAGGGAGCATAAATATTCTTTACCTTGCTTTCGAAAGGGCCATCCCCGTGTCTTTCCAGACAGCCTTAGGTAATGTCTAAGATGGAATACAGAAAATGTGTCCTCACAAGTATCTTAAAGTCTGTGAACTTAGAAAATGGAGTCATATGAAACCAAATCTTATGCAATCCGTACTGAGACTATTTTAAAAACTGCTTTATACATTTAATTCTTCTTTTAGTGTGGAAACATTTAAACAGGCATTAAAAAAAAAAAAGACAAGACATTGAATCCTCATGTACTCTCTACCCAGATATTAAAATCATCATTTTATTATGTCATCTTATGTTTTGAAAGGAAAACAAACTTCCCCAACAAAAGAGACTATTTAGGAAAGCAGAGACTGGGTTTTTGGTTGGTGTTGATTTCCCACATAAAGAAGGACTGGCTCATCCAGCAGGCTGTGGCTGTGGCCTCCTAATCCTCTGGCTTCTGCAGACACTTTTGGCACCAGACCCGACCTTCTTTGATGCCTTTCTCACTCTATACCTCCTACTAGCCCCGAACCCATGGGAAAAAGAAAGTGGTGAGAGAGAAAGCTGTTCATAAACTAATAAAGTAAAATTTGCACTCTACTTTTATATACCTTCTTAATTTGTTCCTCGTAAAAAGCATGTAATATAGATAATGCGATTATTATTAATGAAACTAGGATTCCAAAAATTAAGTGATAAACTGAAGGTGACACAGTTGGTAGCAAGTGGGATGCTCCAGGGAGGCAGGAGACAGGGCACCTGCAGATCACAGCAGCAGAGTATGATGTTTCAGAAAAATTTTCCAAAAGAAATCACAAATTTCTCTTCAAAAATATAAATGTCCCTGAAACACAGTCTTCTCTCAGGGAAAAGTTGGGGAAAAGACTTATACCTCACTGAATTTTCCCCATTTGATTGCAGACAATGATAACAGTCCATCACATTGCAATCAAGACTTTGAAATATTCTCACTTTAAATTCTGTTCATCCTTGTGTACCTCCTGGGAATTGCCACTAGAATATACAGAATTTTTAAAACCATACAGAACCTATGTCATTCACTCCCTATGGCAGTTGTTGAAAGAAATTTTAACACTTCTTTCTTAATGCCTCACCAAATTAGTTAATATTTATTGTGAATTTACCATGTAGAAATGTTAAATGCCAATTGAGGGCTGAGACTGGGAACAGCAAAGATTAAGGAAGGATTTCCCAAGGAAGGAGCCTTTGAGTTGTTCTTTGAACACTGACTACCCATCAGATAAACTGAGTGGAGGGATGCAAACAGAATCACAGCCGTGAGAAAGTTTCAGATTAATCTGACCAGAAGGGACAGTCTGGTGGTGGTGGTGGTGGTGGTGGGAGGGGGGGTGGAGCAGCTCTAGGATAAAGTAGAAGAGCATCATGCACAAGCATAAGTGGAAACAGGACCAAGGGTAACTAAGAGAATATAGCATAGGCAAAGAAAAACTACAATATAATTTCAATAAGATTAATCAAAGGTCAAAAATGGAGAAATCAACAAAGACACGAAGGACCTTGGATGTGAAATTAGGGAATAAATATCAGGAATGGAGGTAGGCATTGGGAACAAAAGGCTGGAACTGTGAAGAATCAAGACAGCATGAGGTCAGAATTCAGGCAGAGATTGTGTTAGGCAATCAGGACTACTTGAGAGAGGAACATTCCTGCAATGACTTTCCAATGTTCCATAGCAATATGCAGTAAGATAAACATGTTTCACTGTAACCCAGTGAAAATATGCATACTCCTTCATACAAAGATTTAATTGAAATAAAAGTTTTGCAAAACAATACTTACCCTTACTATGGGTAACGATCTCTGGTATTTTCCATGCTATTCCATTATGTTAAAATAAAAATACTAGTTACAACCTTAGCTGCTTCCACAACCCACTAATGAAACACAATCCTATTGTAAAACACTGTACTGTTGGGTTCAGTCCATGAGGAAGTGAACATAGGCAAGCAGTTTCCATTCTTAAGATCCACCCACTCAGTTAAACAAACAAACAAAAAACTTTCTGTCCTCCTCTGGCTACCATTTTGTCTCGTTTCATTCAAAGCTAAACCTCTTGTCTTCTATAAAGAGTTATCTAACCTAGCAGTTCTCAAACCTTTTGATCTCAAGACCCCTTTAAATGTTTAAAAATTATTTAGGAACCAAAAGAGTTTTTGATAAGTGGGCTATATCTAGTTATATTTACCACTTTGGAAATTGAAACTGAGAAAATTAAAATACATATACATTCATTAATTTATTAAAATTTACAACACTAAAACTATTACATATTAACATAAATATTTATTTAAAATATGTTTTCAAAAAAAATTTAGGGTGGGGAATGGCAATGCTTTGTATTTTTGCAAATCCCTTCCATTTTGTCTTGAAAGAGAGCTGAATCTTCATATCTACTTCTGCATTCAATCTGGTGTACTCAATTGCTCTAGATTTCTGTCCCTCTTTCTCCCAGTCATCAGTCACTCAGATACAAACACCAACACCCCTCCCCTGCCCCTCCCCCCCCACACGATGCTCTCATCCTCTCCCTTACCCTGTGGAAAAACAAGGATTTCTCCTCCAGTGTCCTGCAGGTCAGCTTCCCCCACAACCAGGCTTCAGGTATTATCCCCAGTAGGTTCAGCAAAGAACTTTCCCAACAAAGTTCTCTAAGAAAAAAATTCATGCCAGCAGTTAAAAAAATAAAACCATCTCCCTATTTTTCAAAGTAGAATAATTTAGACACATAGTAGTTGCTTAGAAAATAAGGGGTATGTAAGTATTTATTGCTCTGAGTAGGGTCTTCATTGTGAACTGGCACAGAAGCAGCCTGATGCTGAAAGAGAGTCTTATACTCCCCATCTAATTTATAAAGGATTAGGGCAGGCATATATTAAATCCCTTTTACTGTATAGATCTTATTCCCTCTTAGGAACCTAAAGTGCTTTCAGACATTCTCTCACTAATCCTCACAGCTTCCCTCTCAGGTAAGGACAAATCACCCTTATCTCCAACACACATGTGGAGAAGAGAGAGATGTAAGTAGGTTAAATGGCTCATGAGGTTGCCCACAGGGACTGCGGTCTTGGTAACCCCATTCTGTGGCTAGAAGACTATGTTGCCTCACAAATAGTTTTCAAATTTTGCTGCTTTTGCTCTCCAAAATGTTAAACATTGAGGTCTTCCCCTTTGTACTTATTAAAAGTAGTGTAGCAGAGGGTTCAAACAGCAGGCTCAGGAGTGAGACTGCTTAGCGAAGTATCACGACTCTGCTACTCTCTAGCTTGCGACTTTGGGAAAGTTATTCAGCATTTTGATTCCTCAGTCTCAGTATCTGAAAAAAGTTACTATCTACCTCACAGGATTATTGTGGGGATTAAATGAGTTTCTATGTGTACCCGCTATAGAGTTTAGGAAAATATTTGGGACAGAGAAAATTGCATAAGTGTTAGCTATAATTATTTCTTGTTTTCAAATTGTGCATTCTTTATTTAGCAATGGGTGACAGCATTGCTTAACTATAGAAAACAACTTTGCAAAGTCCTAGGCATTTGATTAAATCCAGTATATTATCATTCTATTGTTCATTTCTTTTCTTTCCTTCTTGTTCCTTCTTTCCTCCTCCTCCCCTCCCTTCCCTCCTTCCTTCCTTCCTTCTTTCTTTCCTTCCAAGAATACTTCCCCAGAGTCTACTATTTGATAAGGTACAGTATTAGATTATGTATAGCAATAAAGATTAATCAGAAGGTAATTTTGAACTCAGTATCTTATGGCCTAAGAAGGATAAGTACAAAATGCATAAATTTCAAGTCAGTGTCAAAGTAATATTATAGTGGAAACTGATAGTTTGGAGCTGTTATGTACCCCAGAAGAGGCCATGTTCTTTTACTCCATTCCTGTGGGTGAGACCTTTTAGTTAGGTTATTTCAATTGAGATGTGACCCCACCCATTCAAGGTGGGACTTAATCTTTTTACTGGAACCCTTTATGAGGGGATAAAAGACAGAAAAAGCCCAGAAGCATATAGAGAAAAAGTCTCTGACAGAGCTGAGAGAGGAAGCTACTGAAGCCAGAAGTTGAAAGTTATAAAACCCAGGTGAAAAGGACCAGCAGATGCCAGCCATGTGCCTTCCCAAGTGACTGAGGTGTTCCCGAAGCCGGTGGGCTTTCTTCAGAGAAGGTATCATCCTGTTGATGCCTTAATTTGGACATTCTCACAGACTTAGAAATGTGAATTTGTAAGCTAATAAATCCTCATTGTAAAAGCCAACCCATTTCTGGTATATTGTATTCCAGCAGCTTTAGCAAACAGGAACAGAAACCTAGATAAAGGAGTATCTAATTCTGCCTGAAACTATCTGAAGAGATTTCCCTGAGGTGATGGCATTTTAGTTGGGTCTTAAAGGATAAATAAGAGTCTGCTAAATAAAGAATATTTGCAAAATGTGGGCCATTTTTTATATAACACATAAATTTTTAAGCTCACATGCAACAATTGGCCATACACAAGGTCATAGAGCATGTCTCAACACATTTCAGAGAATTGAAATTATACAGAAATCGCAACTCTATTAAGCTAGAAACCAATTACTAAAACAGTTTAAAATCTCCACTAGACAGTAATTTTAAAAATAATAAATATCCATTTTATTTCATCAATAAAAATAAAAATAAATTGAGGTAAATGTTTAAATAGTGTTGACTACAAATAGTAGTACTTATATATGTATAGGTGTATGCATTTAGATGTAAAAATACAGTTTTAGACATTGTTCTCTGCAAATGATTTAACATTTCATAAAGATATAAGGACGATGGTTGATAACTGAAAATAATAAAACAGAACTGTTCAAAGTCTAGATTAATAGATTTGGAGGGGAAATGTAGTGGGCTATGTTATAAAAAAAGGTCAGAAAATATTTCACAATATCAAAAATGTAAACTATGGAATATATGTAGATATATACTTACATATGAATAACTTCTCTACAAACTGTTTCAAACCTTCTTTTTCAAAGCAATTTCTCAGACACTGGTTACTAAGACACTATTTCAAGATACAGCATAATAAGCAAGAAAGCAGTACGTCAAAGGAGTAGGTAGGGAATTTTGTATAAAAGGGTGGTTACTCTTTTAAGATTTTTCAGCCTTGGCTATATTTCACATTTTCCTGCCATACAGATATATGGCCAGAAAGAAGACAAATTAGATACCAGTTAAACAATTAAATAATTATATTGATGTTCCTACCCAGAAATATTAGCAGAAGGACGGCTACTATTTATTACCAATCAACACTGTGGAGACCAGGTAATTAAACAACTTAAAAAAACTTCCCACATTATGCCTCTCTCCAACATGTTGAAAAGAAGTTTTCAAGACAGAAGTGATATTGAAGAAGGTGAATTTTTTACCCTCAATCTCCATGCTAATTAATGCACAAATCCACAAGATTTATTTGTAAAATGTCATAAAAGACCTTGTGCATTCAAATACACCAGAGGTTATTGGCCAGTAGAAACAACCAACCAAACAAAAATGAATTCAAAGTGTTTTAAGCAGTACAAGGTTTTTTTGTTGTTGCTATTGTTGTTTATTTGTTTTAAAATCCCACAAAATGAGAAGTCCTGATGTAGGCTGATTTCAAATCTGGGTATACCAGGTTCTGACCATATTTCCACTCTGCATTATTAGCATGTGGCCCTCATGGTCACAAGATGACTGCAGCAGCCCCAGGTACCACATTTTCACATTTCAATGGCTAAGGACAAAAAAGGGAACTATCTTTTACTTGTGCTTCTTTATTAAATAGCCAAAAGTTATACCGTTAGCTCCACAGAAATAACCCCTTTAGGTCACCTCAGCCAGAACTGGGTTAAGGGCCTCTTCATAAGTCATTCACCAGTAAAGGGAATGGGATAGGTATAATCAACCCCCAAATATCAGTGGTTCTCAGATCTGAAGTCTCCAGAACTACTTGGAGAGATTATTAAAACACAGATTTCTAGGTTTCAGCCAGAAATTACTAAGTCTAGAGTGGGCTGTGATGCTGCATTTCCATCAAGCTCTTGGGTGATGCTGATGCAACTGGTTCTTCCAGTCACACCCTGCACTACCCTAAACCAAATGGCCACGTAAGGAGCATGAATGTCCAAAGAAAGTTAGGGCTATGTCAGCAAAGGAGGAGGGGAGAATAATAAATCTTGTCATCAACCACATGTCATCCTACATCTCTTAATATTATTTTAAAGCTGCTTTCAAGAACCACTATTACATCAAATTAAATTAGAACCAAGTTTCTGATTCTTACTTAAGAACCTGGTTTCTGTTTTGTTTTGTTTTTTAGCATTGCAAGTTTTCGTTATTGTATCACCACTCTGATCCACTTCTCTGAAGCTATTATATTACTAAGGCATAGAATATAGTCAGAAAGTTTCTATCACTGCTTAGCAACTGAAGCCTGCAGCTTGTCAGTGTGCCATGGTAGATAAGAGTCATTTAACTTCTATTTAGAATGAGTTTTGTTTGGCTGAGTTTAAAAAAGGAGGAAAAATGGAGGTGGAAATTAAAATTTTAGTAGCCAAGCAAGAAACCATTTGGTAACCACTTTTATATAAAAAGTCAAAAATAATACCCTTCGCCAGATGTTCCTTTAATTTTCCAGGGATTACTTTGAGAGTTAATTATCCATTTTAAGTGATTAACAGTAACAAAACCAAAAAAAGAAAGAAAGAAAAAAAAACCCAAAAAACCCTCTAGGCTCTTTCCTGTGCTTTTAATTGTATTATGGACCATTGTTTCCATTTTTAAAAATCAGAATCATTGTGACTGGCAAAAAATGTCCTGGAATAAATCTGTTATTCTACTGGCAACATTTGAGCAAATAATTATGGCTACAAATCCTGCAGGCAGCTTTCAATTGTTCTTGTTGTTGGTAAGAAGGGGAAAGATAAGAAAAATGCAAAGATGTAATTCAGTAATGACTTCATGCCAATATGTGTGTGTATGTATGTGTATTTCTTTGCAAATAACTCTAAAATCTCTTCTACCTACCTACAAGAATTACTAAAAAATAATGGAAAACATACTGAACTAAAACACAGATGAACAAAATTTTATCTAAAAGTCTTTTGAACTTGCAAGTCACTTAATTTCCTTGAACATTGATTCCCTCACCTGAATCATTAAGGGTTTGGATTTTGTGCTTTGTTTTTGTTTGTTTGTCAATGTCCCTTCCACATATACAATCTAAAGGTGAAAAATCCTCTCTCTTCCATTCATCTTTGGGAATAAGTGTGAACAGCAGTTAAATGAAAAATAATAGGAACAAAGGTTTAATTGCAAAGTGAAAGCAGCAAGAGGACAAGATAATAAATAAGAATAAAGGAGAATTGGCTGTTAACAAAGCTGTGAAGGCAGTGATTTAGAAAGCAACAGTAACTGAATTATAGAGATTTATTTGATGCCAGTTTGAAGAATGACATCTTTATGACAATGACATGATTCACTTCATTTTTAATTGAGCAAAATATGTTTTTCTCCTTTAGACTTTACTCTCTGTACCTTAAAAAAAAAAAAAAAAAAAACCTTTCCAGAGTCATGCATGAGTCATACTGATTCTCAAATTGAGCTAAACACTCACAGCAGGAGGGTGATGGCAAATTCGCAAATGATTATCTAGAAATGTAAGGGATTCTGAAATTCTGCACATTCATTTGATTCTAATCACCAAAATGAGGATATCTCACTCCCTTCTGAACAGTGGTTCTCAAACTTGAGTCCATATCAAGATCACAGATTGCTGGACCCCACCCAAAAGTTTCTAATTCAGGAGTCTTGGGTAGGGCCTGGAAATGTGCATTTTAAACAATTTTTCAGGCTACACTGGCTCATACAGGGACCACATTTTGAGAACTACTGTTCTAGAAGATGGGTAATGGTGGGGGTGGGGAAGAGACATTTTTAAAGAGAGTATATATGTAGAGGCTGGGGGCAGAGTAGAAAAGTATTTTCAAAGTGCAAATATGACACACCTACGCTTCTATAAATCACCTGAATTTCCTCTCATTATAACACAACCCTCACTTTCTTATTTCCTCTTACCAATTTCAAATCTAAGGAGTATAAATGCACAAACCAAAGGTATTTATGCATAACATCTAGTGCTACCTCACTGATAAGAAAATAAAGGAAGCTAAAAACATTGCCTTTCTTTCTAGCTGCCCTGTAAAAAATGCAGAAGAAATATTTATTAACCAAACAGAGCGAATGAAAGACATGTTGTTAATGGTCTGGCTTATTACATCAGTTTGAATCACATTACATATCCTGTTAAGAACAGATGATGCCTAAAATACAGCAAACTAAATGTGGCAAAAATCAACCATCCTAACTGGAAAATGTGATAGCTTAGACATAGTAAGCAGAAAGAAAAGAGGGACATTCTATTAGTGATACACTCCTTCTAAGGACTGTCAGAATTTCCAAGCCAGGGATTCTACTCTCCTCATTAATAAGAAAATCCTATGAATACAATTTAAATCTTTTTTGAAAGCATGAAGACAATACACACTCACATACATATATATGTGGAGGAATTGTTGTACATTCAAAAAGAATTAAGAGAAATAACAACTAAATGCAATTTGAGAACCTTATTTAAATACTGGATTAGGAAAAAGCCTGGAGAAATTTGAAAATGGAATGGATATTACATGATGATTATCAAAATACATGACCAGTATATTGGTTATGATGGGAACATATTTATTCTTGGAACATGCATGCTGATGTACTGAGAGGTGAAGGTCATTCTGTGTGCAACTTACTTTAAAAAGCAGAGATATGTAAAGAGATACGTAAGTAGCCTCTAGGGGCTGAGAGCAGCACCCACTGCCAAAAAGGAAACAGAGGATGCAGATGACAATCACAAGGAACTGAAATCTGAATGAGCTTGGAAGCAGAATGAGCTGGGAAGCAGATTCTTCCCTAGGGCCTCCAGATAAGAGCACAGCCCAACTGACACCTTGATTTTGGCTTCGTGAGACCCAGAGCAGAGAACTGTTTGAGTCACCTTGACTTCTAACTTACAGAATTGTGAGCTAATAAACCTGTGATGTTTAAGCTGTTAAATCTGTGGTTATGCAGCAATAAAAAACTAATATTAGCAGAATAGTAACAAATGCTAAATTTAGATAGGCAGCATTTGGATTTTCATTGTAACAGTCTTTCAACTTTTCTGAATGTTTTAAAATTTCAAAATAAAAGGTTAGAAAAATTTGCACACTTTTCCCTGTGTAAAATCTGAGAATAAACAGATTGAATTAGAGGATGGGACTCTAAGTAGAATTTCTGGCCAATTCAAGTGTTTTCTACATTGATGGTGCTAGTTTTATTTATGATTAGTGTTACTACAATAATTCAAGTATCCTGTTTCCAGGTTCATCAGCATGATCTACTTATCTCCCTTTTTTGACCTTACTAATGGAAAATAATTTCAAAAAGGATATTGGCGGGGCTGGGGTGGGGGGGTGAGGGGGGATAAGGAGAGAGAATTGGAGAGTTGGGAGGGCAGGAGGAGTTGTGGTACCAGAAAGACAAAGCAATTATCTATTTCCTAAGGTAAACTGATGAGAGCTGGAAAAGAAGGAAGTTAATTTTGGCATAAGGGCACATAGATAAAGTAACAGAATAATTTTTACAAGTTATGAATGTTGGTCTCTTCCTCTCCTTCTCTCACTCTCACCCCATCCCCAGACCTACTCCAGGGAAAGAAAAGTCACCTTTGTGTTTATAATGGCCACAAAGGCAAGAGGGAGGAGGTGGTTGAAAATGTATGGGAGAGAGTTGAAGCAGGGTGCCTAAAGGAAGGGGAGACCCACCAGAAAAAAAGGAAAGCTTGCTGGGTCCCCACAACTTATGGGACCCTTCTCCTTTTTTGCAACACTGCTTTGGGATAATAGTAACTCTCTGTTTACCTAGGGAGGAGGGAACCTCAGTTCTAGGAATCCCAGGCCTGGCAAAGACTCCTGTTGAGAGAAGCTGAGAAATTTAGGGAGATGGTCAAACTAGTTCCATTGACCAATACCCAGGAGCTGCTCTGGAAGTTGCATGGAAGCTGAGCTGGCACCTGCTGACTGACCATTGACATTTAAGTGAAAATTTCAGGTCAATACAGATAATCCAGCAGAGTAATACCCACCTGCGTATTCCATTTGAAATGCCCAGTGTGGACAACCCATTCCTCTTTAATGGTCTGTGAAATTTGTAAGCAGCCCTCCAAACATAAAACAAGGTCACTGAAAACCAGTAAGGGGATAGTGGGGAGTCAGTAATTGCCACCTAAGGTAGACCAAACAGTGGTAAAATCCACCTTTGTTGCATATGACAACCCCACTACAGATAGATGAAGATGCAGAAGTGTGTGTGCACGTGTGCACACACACACACGCACACACACACAGGACTGAATATGATTGTGTATAAAGCATAAAACAATTCTGCAAACACAAGAAACTGTATAAAGTGTATAACTCTGGGCAGTGGGCCAGGGAACTGGAGAAGGCAATCAGGAAGGCTTTACATTTCACATTATCCCATCTGGTCATTTTGTTTTAACTGGATTTTATATAAAATTAAGCACATGCATTGGTTAAATCATGATACTGATTAAAACTAATTTTTAAAACAAGATATATTGAAAATGAGTTGTTTACTAACTGTGGGCAACAAAAGACAAAGAAATATAGTGCTGTGAAAAGAATACATGAGTCCTCCTAAGGAGAAATAAAATGAGTCAAACAAGATTTCATGGGTTTACCAAATCCCTTCAACTAGCCACTGAGTGAAGCTGCTTCAAGTGGGTGAGGGTGGATGGTAGAGGAAGGATAAAGTAGTTTTGTCCAATTAAAAACATATTTATTTATAGTTGGCAATGTTAGACACTGTGCTAGGCTCTAAACGTTGTGAATAATAATCATTTCAGGTGCTTGATAAAAAGGCTCAACTTCCAGAAACTGATTCAGCAAGTCTGAGCTGAGGCCCAGGAATCCTCACTTTTAACACAAATCTCCACCTCTTTCCAAGTGATCTTGATGGAGACTTTCTTTGGATTTGCCTTGTGAAAAACTATTCTACTGTCCCTGTTGTGGAGATGTTCACAGTGTCAAGTTGTGGGCCCTGCCTTCACACAGCCACTGTGAGAGTTCACAGGGAGTGGCCCAAAGGTGCTGTGGGCAGTTGAAGCGGCTATTAATGAGCTTCAGTCACAAAGCCCATTAGGCAGCAATCAGAAAAGCTGAGGTGAAGAAGGAACAAAACCATCTGCTTACCTGAAAACGTCTACATTTCCTATTTTTAGGGACCAAAGAAAATTATACAATATTTTTGCGATTCCACCTGTTTTTCATTTGCAGTTGATCTGGGGATTGCCTGTTGTCCTAGCTCAAGTGAGTTTGCTAAATACTAGGAAAAAATTACAAATGGGAATCATACCTTTCTCACTTAGTTTTCACAGTGATCTGGCATCCAGACTTGGTTTTCTTCCCTTTGTTTAAGAAAAAATGTGTTATTCTCATTTCTTAGGGTTAGGAGGGCCCTAAAGAAGCCACGCAATCAGTTTTCTGACAGTATGTTGGCTGCCAGGATTTTCCTTGGCTGATGCCAATTAAAACAAATTTTTAATTCTATTGTAAACTTAATTCTTAAAAGAAGTTATTTTTTTTAATCTTCATTTTATTGAGATATATTCACATACCACGCAGTCATACAAAACAAATCGTACATTTGATTGTTCACAGTACCATTACATAGTTGTACATTCATCACCTAAATCAATCCCTGACACCTTCATTAGCACACACCCAAAAATAACAAGAATAATAATTAAAGTGAAAAAGAGCAATTGAAGTAAAAATTTGTCTGTTTGTTTGTTTCCTTCCCCTATTTTTCTACTCATCCATCCATAAGAAGTTATTGTATTTAACTGCTCTTGCCAGTTAAGCTGAGGAGAAAAATTTCCAAGGGATATGTGGTTCTGAAATTTCCATTCAGGCATCATTTCTTCAGGAAGGTTTTATGTATCCTAGGCCTTCCTCCTCGGGACAAGTCGGGAATATTCCTGGACACTTTTTTGATATTCCACCATCAAAAACTGCATTTAACTAGAATTTCCTTTTACTTTTCTATCATTCTTTACTATGAGCTTATTGAGGAGTACAGTTATATCTCCTTGGTCTTTGCATTTCTACAGCTTAATTCCAGGAATGGCACAAAATCTACATTAAATAAATAATTTTAATGAATGATAACTGAAAAAACACTGAGCGTATTACTACTAATTTAAGATATGTAGAATGTTATCAATATTGACTTAATTTATTGGGTTTACGGTTGAAAATAAATATGCAAGGACTTTCATGAGGCCTTTTATGACTTTAGACTCCAAAATTTTATATTTGTCATAAGAGCCTAAAAAATAAACTGCCTTAATTTCCAACACAGGCAGACTCAGACTGTCAGAGGGAACTACTATTCTGTGGTTCAGCCCCTATAATAGATCCTGTATGTGCTGGAGCTGGCACAAACCTCCCCACAAAGCTGATTGGTGCATTTTCAGGCATTTTGGGAGCAGTTGTTAAACTACTGGCATTTTGAAAACGACCATGGCTAGAGTAGTCATACCACAGAAATTGGTAAATGCTACAAATAAGAGTCTTTTACTCCAGAGCATGGATTTTCCAGCACATCACTGATGCCACAGGGAGACAAAGAAGTGTGCCTACACTCTACCCAGTGGGAGCTTGAATGCTATCCTTTGAAAAGAGAATATGAAGGAACACAAAGCAATTAGAGAACAACAAAATAAAATGTAATCAAGCCCCAAAACTAATATAATCAAATGCCAAAATTATAACACAGAAAGTAAGTGATATGAGTACTAGAGAAGGGAGATGTTTAGGTCAACCAAAGTCCTAGAAATAAGCCTCAGAGAGGAGATGGAGACAGAATAGGAGAGAGAAAGAAAAGACAGATTCGAGGATACAGAACAGACCAGAGAGATGGAACTCCAGTTGCCCAACTGGAGCCAAATACTCCAGACATTTCCAGAAGAGAGTAAATGGGCCAACCTGAATGACACCAAGCAAGCATTAGAGAAAGAGAGAGTGAGAGTCCCAATTTCTAAACACACCTGGCTTCTGCAGAATCTGGTATTAAAAGTACCACATCTATTGTCTTGATGCAGCTATAAAAGAGTCATGGAGAGTTTGATAATTAATACAATAGGCCTGCCTCCTCTTTATTTCACTTGTATTGCTTATTACCTATATCCTCCACTTTAAAAATCCATCTTTTAAAAAAAAGTCATTTCCACTCTTTCCACTTACTGCTTGAATTTCTCCTTATAAATATTTATTTTAACTTTAGAGCTTTGGAGCCTATTTCCATTTCTCTTAAACAGCTTTATGGGGTTTTACCCAATAATATGCTGTATAAAAAATAACAAATCTCTATAATCCAGATTGTAGCTAAACAAATGCACCTGATATTAAGCAAAGTACCAACTCCAGACCTCTTCCTGTAATACCTGATACAAAACCATCAACAAACTCCACTTAAGGGTAAAAGAAAAGTAAAATATCATCAAAGATTTAAAATGCTCTGAATTTCATTTTAAACTATATATAATATTTTAAGTAGTGCTGTATGCTAAAATTGAACCAAGCATTAAAAACACTGTCACTTACAAAACACAAGAAAATGATATAAGGATCAAGTAACATAATCCTTTTCAATAACCTTAATAACCTGGGTCAAGCAGGGGGCTGTGATATGGAAGACTATAACTCTATCATCATGAATTTTCACTCTTCCATCAAATTTACAAGATAACAAAGGTTACTGAATTTAGAGGATTCTGGGCACAACACAGAAAACTATCTCTCTGGTCTAACTCAGATTTTAAGGTAGCTAGCATAATCTTTACATTCAGTTGAAACTTGCCTTGACTGACAAATGTGTGTGCTCAAAATGGAGAAACAAAAGTTTCAATGGAAAGCTTAATGTCACTGTAAGAGAATAATAGCTAATATTTTTGTTGCTTTGGTGTTTATCATGCGCCAGGTACCACTACAATCATGTTTAATTTATTAACCAAGTGAATCCTATAGCTGTGTGAGGTAGGTACTATTATTATCTCTGTTTTACAGTGGAGGAAATTGAGATGCAAAGTGGTTAGGCAACTTAAGGCAAGTGGTGGAGCCAAAATTTGAATCCTGACAACTGACAAGAGAGCACGCCCTCTTAATGATTATACTATGCTTTGTTGTTGTTGTTAGCAACATGATTAAGGGAAAATTTACACACCATAAATTTTAACCATTTTAAGTGTATAATTCAATGATTTTGAGTAAATAGTTCCTTAGTTTTGCAACCATCACCACTGAGGTGATGGATACTCCAATAAGATCCCTCATGCCTGTTTATAGTTTGTTTTCATTCTCACCCCCCAGTCCTAGGCAATCACTGATCTGCTTCCCAGCTCTACAGACTTTCCTTTTCTGGACATTTCCTATAAATTGAATCATATAACATGTCGTCTTTTGTATCCAGCTTCTTTCACTTAGCATAGTGTTTTGAAGGTCCACCCATGTTGTAGCATGTGTCAGTTGATTGTTTCTTTTCTCTTCTTTCTTTTGTTCTTCTGTTTCTTTGTTTTTCCAAACAACATTCCATATATGGATGCACCACATTTGTTTAACCATTCATCAGTTTTGATGGACATTTGGGTTATTTCTATTTTAGGGTTCTTCTGAAAAATGCTGCTATTGACATTTGTGTGCAGTTCTTCTTTGGATAGACATATGTTACTATTTCTTTGGGGTAGATATCCAGGAGTGGAAGTGCTGGTTCACATGGTAAATTTCTGTTTACTCTTTGAGACATTACCAAACTCTTTTCCAAACTGGATGCAACATTTTACACTTCCACCTGCAAGTCCAAAGTTTCCCATTTATCCACATCCCAGCCACATTTGTGATTGTCTGTCTTTTTGATTATAGCCATTGTAGTGTGTGTGAAGTGGGAACTTACTGTGGTTTGGATTTGTATTTCCCTAATGACTGTTAATGCTGAGTATCTTTTCATATGCTTATGCTATGCTTTCTAATAAAGTGTTTATTTCAAAATACATTCATTTGACTATTGTCAACTAATTTTTCCTCATTGGTATAAATCCCCATCTTAGAGGAATTCTCCTTATCTTATGAGTTTTGCCTCGGCTAATATTTGCAATTATCATCTTGGTACCAGCCTGAGTAGACTCCTATAGAACATGGTACCCACTAACTATTATTTCATGTGCCACCCCTAACTTGAACAACCCTGAAGAGGGCACTATGCTGGTTGTTCTCATTTGTCCTCTACATCCGCTATTCCGTATTCTCTCCCATGCTCTGGGATTTGCTGGCTGGCCTCAGAGGCCTGCATCACTGGGGTCTCTATGCTTGGCTTCTGACTAGACCACAGGCAGGAGAGCAGAATAGGAGACTCTTGATTTCCCTCTGCTCCCTCCCTGTGGGCTGCAGGCTAACAGTGGCTGCTGCCTCTCCCTTTCTGGATTAATAGTTCCTGCCAGACAGACCCTTTCCTGTGGCTAGACCATCTTGACAGGTTACAGCAAGAGCTCCCTCCTCTAGTAACTTCAGACTTACAGGTGGTAGAGCCTTCTTGCAGGGGTTGGTTCTTATCCTTCCCCATTCCCTGATAGTTCCCTTAAACTTGTTCACCCTCTAGACAGAGAACCTTTAACTCTCTTCAAATATCCCCTTTTGAGTGTGACTTCTTTTTCCTAATGGACCCCTGACCAATGCAGATGCAAAGCAAAACTCCTTTAAAAACCCAAGACCCGCACTTACATGCAAATAAAAAAATATATTTCTAATCTTAAATTACTTTATTAAGACATATTTGACAAAACAAGTTACCAATTAATGTTTGTTCTTCTCTGATCTCACAGCATCTGGGGCTTCTCTTAGGACTCATCACTCTCCATCTTGCCTTATAGTCACTTGCAGTAGAAGACAGTCTCCACAAACAGCAAAAAGTTGGGAAAGCTACACTCCTCTAGTTTCCCTAAAGTCATCCGAGCACCTTTCTTTAACCCAAAGAGTATAGTTACTTTAAGCAGCGGTGTGCTGTCACAATAGATGTTCTCTACTCAAAATGAAACCATGGATTGTTAAAGTTTTCATTTCCCAGGGCTGCTGTAAGAAAGTACCATACACTGGTGGCTTAAAAGAAGAGAAATTTATTATCTCACAATTCTGGAGGTTAGAAGTCTTAAATCAAAGTGTTGGCAGGCCATGCGCTCTCTGAAGGCTCTAGCGGAAAATCCTTCCCTGCCTCTTATACCTTCGAGTGTTTGCCAGCATTCCTTGGCATTCCTCGTCTTGTAACTGTATAACTCCAGGCCCTGTCTCTATCTTCACATGGCCTTCTACCTTGTGTGTCTCTGTCAGTGTGTCTACTCTCTCCTTATAAAGACATCAGTCATATGGGATTAAGCACCTACCCTACTCCAGAATGACCTCATCTTAACTTTACAATTTACATCTGCAACCCCATTCTCAACTAAGGTAACATTCTGAGGAACTGAGAATTAGGATTTCAATGTGTCCTTTTGAGGTACAAAATTCAATCCATAAAACAATCTAAGTTATGTAGTGATTATGGGGATGGGAGAGGAAGTGAAGGGAAGAGAGGATCAGCGCCCGGATCAATCCCCCCAGGAAGGGACGTTCAGGAAGAAGCAGCTGTGAAACAGGAAAATGTCCATTGTTGGGCAATTGACAGGAGGCTGGGAATCCACAGTGTGACAACATCTGCAAAACTACTCCACTTCAGATCCCTGGGCTCAACTTTGGCTCACTGAATTGGAATGCCTGGGTGTAGGACTGGAAATTTTTGCAAGCCCTCAAAGAGAACATTATGCCCTCTAAAAGTTACATGTGGGCAGCTCTGAATGAAATCTTTAAGGCAAGCAAGGAATTAAACTACATATTTAGCTGAAATTCTATAATATTTAGATGTTACTGACTTTCCAAATTTGTTCTTATAATGGAAAACAAAAGCATTTTTCAAAAGGACTGCTTCTAGAAGATGGACTATAGAGTTTGCTGTTAAAATTTCAAATTTTCATCCAAACTGACTTCTCTGTGCATATGCTGATTATTTCTCTGCTCTTTATACCAAACCCTTCCTGCAAACATGTCTACCACATGCACACAAGCATGCACATGCACACATACTCATACTCACATACTCACACACGCAGTTGATATGAACTCAATACCCTCTATCAATCTCAGAGCAATATTTTACAAAATGCCTTATCGCTAAGGATTTCCAGGCACTGTTATGCTTTACTGAGGCATGGAGGTTTAATCACGAAGGCAGCTGTGTGGACCTACATAAAAACTCCATCTTACTAGGGAAGACATAAATGCAATGTTTTGCTGATCAGCGCCAAGGAGGGTATTAACCCACTGGGCGACTGCTTTCAAATAGCTGGCACTCCTCAGCAGAAACCTAATCATTTCTGCCAGTGTGCTGTCTTATGCATGCCTAGATAAGTGCTGTTTATCCGGTTGTATTTGTGAGATGCCCACAGAGGGATGCTAAACTTGGAATGTGAAATCTGCTGTTCCCCATGACAGCAATAAGCATGCAGAGCAGAGCCGGCCCGCCGGCCAGCCAATCTCAAAGCTGCCTGTCGGGCAAGGGACCCTGTAACCATTTGAGGTTGTGGGGAGAGCAAACGAGGAAGATCATTTCTCCTCTTCCATTCTCCTGCCTCCTTTCTTCCTTGAAATCTTAACCTCCCAAAGGACCAACTGAAGTGAGTCAGGAGGTGACGGGAGATTATGGGGTGGGGATGGGGTAGGCATTTTCCTTCTTCCTTTCTTCCTGTTCCTGCTGCACTATCTCAGCCTTTAGTGTCATTCATAAAATGTTTTATTCACTCCAGGCAGAGTTTGAAGGCAGAATTTTATATCAATTCGAGCTCAATAAGAAGAGAGAGGGCTGGCTTGAGAGTAAGTCTCCCTACCATCACTGAAAGTACTTGAGCAGAATTTTTGACGTGGGAGTCCATATTTGGTTCAAAGTTTGGTTAGGTAGCCTTCAAAGTCTCCTCCTATTTTAAAATTATGAGATTCTATTACCTTATTCCCAGTTTAATTAACCATTCTAAGGAAGATTTTAGAGTGAAACTCACATTTTCCTACCTTGAAAATTTCCCTATATTCTACCTCCATTTTAAGGAAAATACAGGTTATAAGATTTTTCTCACATATATTCTCCTTTAAAGGGAAAAGCAGTGGCAGCTGAATCTCACAGTGTGGAAGGATAAATTGCGATTTTATCTGTTGGCTTAAGGCTCTGCTCTAATAGGATCTACCAGAGCTGACAGTCATTACCTTTGTCGAGTAGGGGTTGAGGAACGGAAAGCAAGTATGCTCCGGGCTGCAGCACTTCCAGAAGTCACTGATATAGGAGCAGAAATGTCATACAATTGGCTCCCTAATCCCTTTAAATAAAATGCCAGCATCAGAAAAAAACATCTGGGAAAACCTGATTCTGTCACAACAGCTGAACTCTGACCATAAATGATTTAGGGACAAGACTCCCAATATACGCTATGTGCCAAAGAAGGAAAACATGGAATTCTATTCTTTGTCCCCAGAGGTCATCCATTGCTTTTCCCAAGATACTATTGTTCCTTTGCCTTGCCGATAGCTAAATTTTGCCACACTGCTTGCACATTTATTTCATACTTGAAGCACCCCTGGTGTTTATAATCGTCACCTCCCAGCCTGTCACACGGAACTAATCACACAAACACACAAGATTCCATTTCCATAAAGGGCATCCTCCAGAAAGAAATTAGTCTCCTCAAGTGTTTTTTTGGCTATATACACAATAAACAATCAAGAGAAAAGTGGAAAATGCAACCAGTTGATTTCATAAGCCTAAGTAGATAATTTCTTTTTCAGTAAAACTACTGACGTGACTCGCTGTCCACGCTGGTCAACCTCACCTGATGGTCCCTCTTCTACAAGGTTCTATAGACAAATGGTTCTTTTGTCTTTGTGCAGTAAATGACTAGGCAATAGTCTATTAACAAGATGTTAACTTTCAATTTGCAGCACCTACAGTGTAATAGCAATGAATGTCTTTTGGGAATGAAATAAAAGGCTGGTGGGGACATCTGACATCTACTGCCTTTGAGCTAGGGATCGACAGTGGGAAGAGAATGGCAGGAATATCTTCAGAATCACCCATCCCCTCCTCCCTCCACAAGGGGAACAGGACTCTAGGCTAGAAGTGCAATGGTTATGAGTTAACGGGGGGCTGCCCTCACTTGTCCTTGAATTACATATCAATATATACAAGCAAAAAAAATAATAATGTGGTCTAGAAAATGATGAGAGATGGTGAAATGGTGGCACATTGCTTGGGAAGAGATACAACTGCAATGGCCAATAATATTACATTTGTTGTTATAGCTAACCCATTTATAGAGATATAAATTTTCACTCTATATTAAATTACAGAGATTTGAAAATGCTTGTCTGTGTGGGAAGTATACTAAAATGAGACTATTCAGTCTTGGATTTGTCTGAAGCCCCAAGTCCTTACCTCCTAGGATTTGAAAGCAAGAGATGGTCACAATGTTTTTATGATTCCTGGTCTCTCAGTCATATTGAAGGGATAAAATTGATACCCACATTGGGGATTTAAAATGGTAGGCTTGAAGATTAGAGGAGGGGTTATTTGGATAAATTGTGCTATAAACCCCAAACTATTGGGAGTGCTTGAGAATTTGCCCCTCAATTTAATCCTAGAAAAAGGACTTGGGAAACTAGGTATGTATCCCCTGGGGCTTTAGAGACTGTTATCTGATTGGTGTCTAAACAATCTATAGGAACAGAGATTGTGGCTGACAAGCAATTCTGATAGTGTTCTGAAGAGAGGGTGCTGCAATCTGTACCCCACGAGTCTTTCAGAGCAAAGAATGCCCAACTGCTTAGATCCTGTGGTTAGAGGCAGCCAGAGATGCAAGGTAACCTCAGCAGATGCCAGATGAAGGGGTGCTGGCTGGTGTTTAGGAGCCGAGGAAGGGACTGTAAGCAACCAGGGGAGAAACATCCAACTCTACCTAGGACACTGCAGATGGGAGATGTCCAGCGAACAGAGAGGAGTGGTCGAGTAGGAACCTGCCATGGAAGAGATCTTGGCCTACAAAGAGCTACCAACAATTATCTTCTCCCCTCTATGCACATGCCATACCTCCTGTGGTGGTCTGGAGCTAGTCTATGTACCTCAAAAGAACATGTTCTTAAATTTAATCCATTCCTGTGGGTATAAACCCATTGTAAGCAGGACTTTTTGATGAGGTTACTTTAGTTAAGGTGTGGCCCACTTCAATCAGGATGGGTCTTAATCCTATTACTGGAGTCCTTTATAAGCAGAATGAAATTCAGACAGAGAGAGAGAAAGCCACAGGGGAAGCAGCCAGAAGCTGAACATCAGCAGAACCTGGAAGAGAAGGAAGAGACCAAGAAATGCTGCCATGTGTACTGCCATGTGATAGAGGAGCCCAGGGCCAAGGATTGCCAGCAGCCAGCCCCAGAATGCCACAGTATTTGGGAAGAAACCATTGCCTTGATGATGCCTTGATTTGGACATGCATCTTAGCCTCAAAACCATGGGTTAACAAATTCTCATTGTTAAACCTAAACCGTTTCATGATATTTGCTTGAACAGCCCAGGAAACTAAGACCCCTCCCAAGAAGAGTGAAGTCTATTTCTCTCCTTGAGAATCCAGCCTGGCCTTATGACTTGCTTTGACCCACAGAATATGGCAGAAGTAAGGCTGTGCCAGTTCTGGTCCTCACCGTTAAGAAGTCTGGACGCTTCTGCCAGGTTGAAAAGAAACTGGTCCAGACCACTGGAAGATGGAAGGCATCAAGACTGACGGCCAGCATCTGTGATTGCACCTTGTGGACGGTGCAGCCGCACTGAGCTCCCAGCTGAAGGCAGGGGCGTGAGACCCCAGCTGTCATCACGAGGAGCAGGCCCGCACACTGAGCCCTGCCTGAACTCCTGACCTACAAAATCATGGTGAATAATAAACTGTTGCTGTTTTAAGCCATTAAGCTTTGGGATAGTTTGCCATAAAGCAGTATATAACTGGAATACTCACAAAATCACCCCAGGAAAGAAAAAAAAGAAATTGGTTTTAATACCTGCTAAGCCTAAAAAAAAAAATTCCAATACCAGCTCACAATCAGCTCCATCAATAAAACTTTCTGAATGTTACTGACCTTTCATACAACCCTTTCACTATTTCAACCTTGGGGAAGCCAGAGATAGACTAAGGCAAGGAAGAAAAGTGAAAGCTCTAAGTGGGGAATAAAGAAGAAGCTGAACTGCAACCTCCTTCCTTTCCTAGTAAAAACATCTGGATGGAGCAAGAAGGAGCAGGAAGCTATACTTTAAATGAATCAAGAAGTTTGTTGGTTACCCAGATACATTAGCAAATTACTTTTTAAAAAAAAAGTGTTTTTACAAATTTACCTGAGTGACCAGGAAATATATAGATGCACTCTAAATTTTGAAAAGAACTAGCCCTACAGAGCCAGACTGAGTAGGGTGCAGGAAAGAAAGAATAAAGTTTTCTGATTATTTGTTGGGAATTTTGCTCATTCAATATAATAGTAAAGTATCACAGCTAAGGCGGAAGATCAAACAGACCAAAGCTGGTCTCATAAATGCATTTAGAAAATGGAACAATGTTTATAATGATGATGTGGAAGCCTAGAAGATCCTGAATTATAATATAAACCAAGCAGCAACAACAAGAACGGCACTTTAGCCTGTACTTGTATTGGATTTTAACATGTTAGAGTATCATCATTTTTTGAATTTATTAGTATACATATGGTATATATGGAAATACTCTGATAGCAGAGAATGTGTAATATTTCTATAACAAAAAAAATCAAAGTGAAATTTCTGTACAACCAAAGTGTGCACCTGCTGTGTTTCACTGCATTTTATAGATTTATTTTCCCAAGTGAAGACATTTAAATTATCTGGATATCAGAGTTTTATCTGCAAATTAGGGAGTGGGATTAAACATTTTCTAAATTCCCTTTAATCTCTAAAATTCTTGAGGCTAAGAGACTGAAACATTTAAGCTTGGCAAATTTAGGGGCTTCATTAATTCAGACACTCGTTCGGCACCTATCAACTGAGCATTTACTGCGTGCCTGGCACTCCATTAGACACTGTGGAATATGCAAGATAACTGAGATATAGTCCCTTTCCCTCAAAGACTTACAAAATAGTGAAGAAGAAAAAATACATCCACTAATATCTATAATGAACGTGATAGTAAGATGCATCAAAAGGGATTTTTTTTCACCATGGGATTTCAGAGCAATTTGGCGGAGGAAGAGATTAGTTCCAGCTTGAGACCAGAGCAAGCTTCACACAAGTAGTAACATTTTACCAGGAGTTTGAATGATGGTTTGAGTGTTGACAGGCAGATGCTGGGAAAGGAGAATCGAAGGAAGAGGGAAGGGCTTAAGCAAAAGCAAGGAAGTGAGCAGACAGGGCATGTCTGGGAATGGTGAGTGGCATCTTTTTTTGGCTGGAACATAAAATATGTAATACTGACTGGTAGGAGATTAGGTTGGAAATTTTTAAGTAGATTTTAATGCCAAAGTAAGAAGTAGGTAATTTACGTGATGGATCAGGCCAGTTCATTCTATTCCAACTTTACCCTTGCATGTACAATCCAGCTCCAAGAAGCAGCTCATAGAAAAAAGACGAGCCACTAAAGTTTTCTGAAGAGTAATTACAGATGGCTCAGGGCATTCCTAGCAATGTATAGAAACTCAGTGTAGAACTCTAGATGTCAGCAGAAGTCTCCTAACCCTTTGTTCTATTGTAAGCACTCAGGCAGGAAGGCAAAGTAGAAAATAAATTCTGAATTAGTAGGAACCCCTCTGTGGAAATGTATTATGGGTTACTCTCTCTTTGAAGTAAGGGCGCAGTTTGCATTAAATCAATGACTACCAAAGAGAATCACTGATAAGAAGTGCTCGTCATCAAAATCAGGTTCAGTGTTTTTCCTAGTGCTTTTTGTTTTTTAGTTCAGTCTTCAAATAAAAAAGAATCAAACTTTTAAATCACTTATTAACAAGTCAGCTGAAACTTTTAAAGGAATGAGAGTTAAAAAATTTTCTCAACATTTTCAAATTGTCAAACATAGAGAAAAGTACTGATTTCTCAAGATGGTCAGCAGCATTTTTCTTTCCTCAATTTTATATTCACATTTCTCTTCCAAGTTTCAGGGAGGTCTAATCATTGTTAGATATATGTATTTGGAAGAAGGTAGGATTTGGCAATAAAGTGCATATGCAAAGAGTTGAGACTTATGACAAAATGAAAGTTGTACTGACGTTAATGACCTGCTAGCATTGGAGTGCAGCAACCTATGCTTACCACCTGTAGGTGGTAAGAAATCCATAAGAAGAGAAACAAGTAGTTGTTCCAGGATCACATGTAGCCTGAGCAACTCACAGAATATCCTTCCTAATTGCAGAATAAGTTGAACTACCAGTCCTCTTTACTATTCACCTAACATAGAAATGGATACAGTTTGGGGATATGGACAAAAGAGGTTGAGAATCTCACTACAGCTTTGTTGTCCTTATAGTATGGACTCAAGACTGTCAAAACATCCAAGTTGCATCTAATAAGATGCCTCCAGTTCATTGTCCTGCCATTCTAGTTAATGAGAGGATGCACTGTAATATAAAGCATTCATAAAAAGAGCCAGTAAATTTTCAATTAGAATTCCCCTTAAATTAATATTAAAAACTTGATATGAGAGGAAGAGAGAAATTTTTATGTTGGCACATTCAGATATTGAGAATGGAATACCAACTCTTGTTGATCATCTCCAAACACTTTTCCTCTACCTTGGGCTGTGGACTGAGCCACCTTTGTAAACTCTGCCAATGGTACAGTCACCCCTTGTGATGGTTTGGAACTGTACGTACCCCAGAAAAATATACTGTTATAGTTAATCCATTCCAGTTGGAAATAGGACCTTTTGATGTTGATCCACTTCAGTCAGAATGGGTCTTAATCCTATTACTGGAGTCCTTTATAAATGGAATGAATACAGAGAGAGAGAAAGCCACAGGAAGCAAAAAACAAACAGAACCCAAAAGAGAAGGAAGAGATCAGAAGATTCCGCCATGTGCCTTGCCATGTGACAGGAGAAGCAAGGACTGAATGCCAGTCTTTTGGGAGAAAACATTGCCTTGATAATACCTTGATTTGGACATTTTCCTGGCCTCAAAACTGTGAGAGAAATTCCCATTGTTTAAGCCAACCCATTTCATGGTACTTGCTTAAACAGACTAGGAAACTAAGACACCCCATCAAGAAAGCTAGTTCAGAACACTCTATGTACTTGCTTCTCATTTGCCTACATAACATGATGTTTGGCCCTATAAGTAGCTTTTAATTGGTTCCAATGAGAAATTGTATGTGCTGATTATAACAGAGGATGAGAGAAGGAAGATGCAAATAACTACAGTTCATTGAGATCCAGTAAATGAGATTTTATAACAATCCAAAGCCACACAGACCATACATTCCCTAGGAGAAAGGGAAATGAAGAGCTGGACACCAATGCCGTGTATGTTTTCTCCTCTTCTTTATACTTTTCAGTCTAACTCTGGAAAAAAATTTCAGCTTAAAAATATCATCAAGAAAAC
The DNA here is from genome assembly GCF_015220235.1 of Choloepus didactylus. NCBI lineage: Eukaryota > Metazoa > Chordata > Mammalia > Pilosa > Megalonychidae > Choloepus > Choloepus didactylus. The sequence continues at coordinate 26,015,441 of NC_051308.1, forward strand.
ATCCTATCTTAATATCATTCAATGTGTGTTTTTTAAAAACAGGAAATACAGATTCCAGAGTATCTTTTTGTATCACTATTAAAAATGTTACTATTCACTGAAAACAGAGCAGTGGTAAACAAGCAAAGGGTCTTTTAAGATATTCAGAAATATTGAGAACTTCCTGTGCCAGTCTAGACAGACGTATTGTGTCCCCCAAAATGCCATGTTCTTTGATGCAATCTTGTGGGGGCAGATGTTATTAGTGTTGATTAGGTTGGAATCTTTTGATTGTTTCTATGGAGATGTGACTCAATCAACTGTGGGTGAAACATTTGAGTAAAGTATTTCCATGGAGATATGGACCTCACCCATTCAGAGTAGGTCTTGATTTAATCACTGGAGCCTTATAAAAGAGCTCACAAACAGAAGGACCTCAGAGCAGCTGAGAGTGACATTTTGGAGAGCAGCTTAGAGAGACATTTTGGAGATAGCCATTGAAAGCAGACTTTTTTACTGTGCTTGGGAGATGATAGTTCAGAGTTTGCTCTGGAGAAGCTAAGAGAGGACAAAACATCCCAAGAGCAACATGTTGAAGACTGCACAGGAGCTGGAGAGAGGAGCCGGAACACAACCTGGGATCAGGAGACGCCAACCACATGCCTTCCTAGCTAACAGGTTTTCTGACGCCACTAGCCTTCCTTCAGTGAAAGTATACTCATGTTGATACCTTAATCTGGACATTTTCATGGCTTTCAGACTGTAAATTTGCAGCCAAATAAACCCCCTTTATAAAAGCCAATTCATTTCTGGTATTTTCCATAATGATAGCATTAGCAAACCTGGACACTTCCTGAATACCAATTGTTATTTTTTGTCATTGAACACATTTCTTTTATTAAGCCTGTTGAACACTCTCATGAGACACCATGCTTTGGTCTCGCTGACTCAATGCAGCCATCAACACTGACAAAAACATTAAGGCTCCTCACCAAGGATATTGGGCTTTCCAACATCTGAGAAAATGGCCGTAAGAGGCAATTTGGATCTCTGTGATGAATGGAGTTACGTGGTAGCTCTGGTCAATGACTAGTGAGTGGAAGACATGCTCCACTGATGGCAAGTATTTTATATCCTTGCTAGTGTGACTCCATTCTCTTCCTCCTCCCATAGATATGAGGATGATGAGGAGCAGTGCCTCCACTTGCCTGTGCCAGGCATGAAACATGATGTGAAAGTAAACTTAGTTTTCAGCCACTCAGATTTAAGGGTGATTGCTGCTATATGCTTACCGCTCCTGCCCATCAGATCCCTTACTAAATATGCATATTTTTATTTATGAAGATCTAGAGTTATATAATTGGAATTCAACATAATATGATGTTTCCCATTGAAGTGTCACTCCAAATAAACATCAACTGATGTTAGTCATTGTGAATTTATACATAAATCCAATGATAGGTTGTATTCATTTTGTAAGATACAAATTAGATGCATCTGTCAGGCAGGCGACTGAGAGAAGTAACATCTTAGAGGGTAGGGTCAACAACAGCAATGAGGCCACAGCGTTCATGTAAGTTCTAGGAGACCAAATTCAGGCCTTCAAAGTTGTATGCATTCAGTTCAATCCACTTAAAAGTTAAAATAATCATCGAGTGGTTACTGTGAACATCACATTATAATGTATATAGTGAGGAGAAGAGTTGTACAAGGAAAAATATCTATGAGCTTAGACAATTTGGAAAAAAAAAGGTGGTTAGGTTTACAAAGAGTTTAATGGGCAAATGTGTTAAGGGAAATGTTCTCGGCTGCTTCTCCAGGGGAAGTCTTTCCCAAAGGGAGGAAGAGGCCCGCCCCCTTCCTGTGCTGCCTGTGACAGGCAGGTAAGTCTGTCTGTTTAGGGGGTTCAGCATTAGAAAGCACAATCGCCTGCAGGTATAAACCACATCCTCCAGGGTAGCCTTATCAGTAATAATGGTGGTGATTTGATCTCCTCCAATGTACAGCATTTGTTCGATTTCTCAATTTGTGCAGAACCGTGGCAGGGAAGAGGTGCTGTTAATCAGCCTCCTCAAAAACTCAAACATCTCTAATGGAGAAGCCGCCCAGCCTTCAACGGAGTGTGAAAGGAAGGAAGAAGTGTGGTTTGGAAGCGAGGAGGGTGGCAAGTATGTCAGAGCACTGCACTGCTACACAAAATCAAGGACCAATATTCTTATCTATGAAGAGCTTTCACCTGCATGATTAAAAAGGTATAATCTGATAAAAATGTATAATTTCTCAGATGGTCAGTGTAACGACCTAAACAGTCTTCCAGATCCATGGAATAAACAGGGAAAGAGATGGACACAGGTCCTGCTTTTGTGGGCTGACATTTTGGTTGGGAAGATGGACAAGAAACAAATAATGAGTATATAAAGCAATGCTCAGGTACTAATTAGTTCAATGAATTGAAATAAAGACAGGCAAGGAGTCCAAGAATAATAGGAAGTGGTTCTTTTGGACAGGTGGTCAGGTAAGTCTGCTCTGTGAAGACCATCTCTGAGAGAGCCTAGTGGTGAGGGAAAGAGTCTGGGGAAGAGAGGAGAGAAGAGGCTCAGATGGAGGCCACCTACTATTCAGACCCCAAGGGAAAACCAGTAAAGCTTCCTATGAGGCTAGTATGGAAGACACTAAGAGGGGGGTGAGCCCAGAGAAGACAGGTGGTAACAGGCTAGCAACAGCGGCAGGACGCCCCTGAAGGCCATGGTCAGAGGCATTAAAATGAAATAAAAGGCTGGTGAGAGCCAGCACAGCACCCAGAGGAGGTGAAGTGATTAGAACATTCTTGAAAATGAATCTGCTGCTGGTGTCGGGTAGCTACGCTAACGCTGGGAAACCTGGCTAAAAGCCATTACAATATTTCAGTTGAGAGATAATTAGAACTTAGCCTTAGGCAGTTCTAACAGGTGCCCAAATCTGAAAATGAGCAGCACTAAAGTAAGGTTGGCAGAACTCGGAGACACAGTGGGTGTCAAGGGCAAACAGGAGAGAGAAATGACAGACAATTCAGGGTCACTGCTTGATTGTCAGTGACAGCAAGAGATGGGTTTTGAGAGCATCTGATAAATATTCACTTCAAGAGGAAATGTAGTCAACGACAGTCACTTGCCAAAAAGCTGTCCAAACAGCTGTGTTTTGTTTTTAAGAAAAGAGTAGTCCAGTTAAGAAAAAAGAAAATAAAAGTAAAGGCAATAAAAAGAACTTTCTCACAACTCACTGTTTTCTGTATAAACTGAAAAAAGGCAAATTCTATGTGTAGAAGTGAGAACAAAATAAATGCTTTCAACCAATTGATATTAAATGCAATCATTTTGTATGTTTTATTTAAAAAAAAATAAAAGTGGAGATTTGCATAGATTCATTTGGGAGAAGGAAAAAGGAAGCATGGCAAGTTTTTGTCTTTTTCAGTGCCCAATGCAAGGCCAAGAGATTTGAGAATTGAAAGAAGGCCCTTAGAAACACATCGCCCAAAATTCATGTCTGACTGCAGAAAAAATGCAACTCTCGTGACCTCTGCTGCATGGTCAGCCAGGAAAGCTAAACCCAAATCAAGCACCTTTAAAATTGGGTTGTTTAAAAAGGCCAAATACTGTATGGTCTCATTTAGAAAATACTTATAAGAAAATTAGGGCCAGATAGTAAGCTCTTACAGCATTTGTTCCTGAGTTCTAAGGGTTATTTTTAAATGCTGAGATGCTGTGCTCTGTGTGTATAATCTGGTATTTCCCTGAAACTTTGGGTGCCTGTGTGATATCTGAGACTCAGAATTGGAGTTCTACAGCTCTGAAAGCTGGCATTACTCTATGCAGCAACTCTTTCTGTTTAATAAAAAATTGTTTTGTTGTTTTGTTGCTGTTTTTGAGTAATGAAAAGGCTCGAAAATTGTGATAATACACAACTATGTGATGATAATGCGAACTACTGATTGTACACTTTGGATGGATTATACGATGTGTGACTGCATCTCAATAAAACTGCTAAAAAATAAAAAATTAGGTTGTTTAAAATAAGTACGTTTAAAGTGAAATTGTTTCCCCAGTTTCAAAATGAGATTTCCAATAGCCTTCTATTTTGAAAAATACGAAAAACACAAATGAAGAAACTTAATCTCATTAGCTAAGCAGTGTGTTTCATGCAGAGTGATTCAAATCTAATATTCTGTATTATCTGGATTTCGGAAAAGGCCAAATCGATCACAGGACTGAAAAATCAGAAATCCTTCTTTTGGGTTCCCTCCTCTCTAAGCCTCAATTACTTCTTAGTATCATATGACCAAGTAAAATTAAAGTAACTATCACAGGAATTGGTTTGCCTAGTTGGACAATCATAGTTATCTCTTCCCCCAAATTATTTCAAGTGCTAGGCACCCTGCTAGAATCACTGATGGACTTACAGCCCCAGATTCTGAAACCCTCAGCTGTCAGCTATGCTAGGAGTGCCTCAGCGGCAGAGTGCTGCTTCACACAAGATCGCATCCTTTCCTGGGTGGCCTACAATCTAATGGCACCATTAGTGTCAGGGTGAAAATATATAAAGGCCTGTCCATCCTGGTCCACCTTGGACAACTCTAAAAGGCCATCCTAGTTCCAGAGCTCCCTGTGGGGTCAATCAAGTCTGTCCCCGTGGCAGGTCAACTTCTTTCTCTTCCCACTCCTCCCCCCTCCCACAGATGTTGGTCCTAAAGATAATTCTCAATTAACATCCTATATCTCAAACTCTGTCTTACAGTCTGCTTCTTAGGGAAATCGAACTGCCGTGCATGCACAAATACATACATCTATGCACACATATGTATGTATGAGTGTACATACATATTCAGAATAATGTTACCAAAGGTAAGCATATTATCAGTCAGTCAGCTGTTAGAACTGGCATTTTCATTGGTGCAATTTACATCCCTACGCCACTGGCAATTCTTGAAAGAAGAAGACAACCAAAATGGAACCTGAAGACAAAGGCCACTCTGTTCCTGCTGAATGCTATTTCATATTGCTTCTATCTACCTCCAGGAACCACAGACAGTATCAGTCCCAGAAAAAGCCGATGCTCTAAAATGTGTCAGTGAATGAGGAGAGGAATTGAGGCTGGGGAAGCTTTGAAAGTAAGCAAGGGAACTTCCCACTTAGCCTTCCTTCCCTCAGTGACTCACAGAACGTTTCTTGGTTTGTTCCACATGGTAAACCAGATGCTGTAAAAAGTAGTTTTTTGGCATGAGAATCATTCTCATCAACACTTTAGTAAAAAGCTAGTTTCTGAAAAAGGGATGCTTCTTGTGCCTGCATCTTGAAAGTAGACCCATCAGGGAGATTCAGACTCTATTCTAGATACAGAGATAATCAAATTTATCAGAGGTCAGCACACATTGGCCCATGGGACAAATCTGGCCTGTCACCAATTTGGGTGTGGCCTCTGAGCTAAGAATGGTTTTTAGATTTTTTGATGGTTGAAAAAAATCAAAAGAGTAATATTTCATAAGTGGAAATTATATGAAATTCAAATTTCAGTGTCCGTGAATAAAGATTCATTAGAATACAGCTATACTCATCATTTGCATATTATTTATGGCTCTTTCACACTACAATGGCAAAGTTGAGTAACTGCAACAGATACTGTACAGACTACAAAACCAAACATGCTTACTATCTAGCCTTTTACAGAAAAAGTTTGCTGACCCCTGAGCTATGTGATCTAAGCTTCCACTGACACAATATCACAAATCTGCTTATTGGTGAAAACCCCTATAGTCAGAGAAACCCACCCCAATTTGGGGGTTCACACAGATGTAAATACTATATAAAGACATGTCTACAAGCATCCAGCCTCTCACAGAATACTAACTGCCTTCCACAAAAGCACACAGTGATTTACAGGCTCCCAATTCAGAATGAAACCTAAAAGCTGTCTTTACATCTTTTTAGTTCAAATATCTGCATTAAGTATAGAGACACAATCATAATATTTTTCAAATAAATGGAATCCATTCTAACGTCGAATAGATGAATGAATGCATGCATCTTTTAATAAGCCAGCAATAGAGAAAATTTGCTAGCAATAATGATACCTGTTTTAGTGTAAAGAGTGCTTTAGATCTGTCCCCCCAAACTAAAGTAGAGAATATTTTCCTGGTCATTAGTGGTTGCAGCATTGTAATTCATCCATGGGAGCCAGTGGCTTTGACACAATAGCACTTATTCTTGAAATGCCTGAAATTACATGGTCAAAGACATCAGAAGTTAGAAATCTTAATTTCAATCCCAAAGGCCACATTAAAGATCAACTAAATATAAAAATGTCTGGGGGTCACATATGCACAGCAAATCATAAAAACCCATTTTGTTACAAATCTACCCATGCAGCCATCAATCTGTCTCCTCATCCATCAATTTATTTATACAGTATTTCTCAAAATAGCCCACAACAGCTTATTACAATTTTTCAAGATATTGAGCTTTATTGAGTCACAGTTTACAAAGGAATCATAAATATTTTTTATCTTTTAAATTGTTTGTGAACACATAATCCATTTTATTAGATCAATTGTTTGCCTAAGAAGTTACAATGCTTCTTTTATTGCTTATTTGGGCTTCAAAAGTTTTTCATAATTTAATATCATCTGATCTGTACAACTTGATGTTTTATTACCTGCTTGTATGTAAAAGATGTATGTATGTAATGTATCCTGAATATAATATGCAACATGTATATACTACTCTATCATATACCAAAACACGTATTCCTTCTCCTAATTTGCCACGTGTTTTAATTAACTCCATACCCTTTGCATGTGCTACTCTTTCTACCCAGAATCTCCTTCTCTTTCTTCTTTTATTGGAAAACTTCAACTCATCCTTCTAGAACCACCCAAACATAGGAACTGTTCAACTATCCCAGGTTGAAATAGCATTTCTTTCATCCAACCATCCATCCATCTATGTATTCCTTGATATAAACTATAAACTCAAAATGGGCAAGAAAAGTAACTATTTCTGCTTGGTTAGGAAGGGCACTGTGGTATGGGTAAAGTTATGGGACCAAAGAAGAAAGACACCTAACTCAGGCTGGGAAGAGGCCATTTTTGGAAGCATTCCTAAGAGGAAGTAAGGATAAGTTACACCAGACAAGCAGCACACAGCCCGGTGGGTGAGAGATGGGAAAAGGAGAAGATATTCTAGGCCAAGGAAACACCGTGTGTAAAGTCACAGTGAGTAAGAAACAATGGCACTGCTGGGACAGGGTAAGTCAGGCAGGAAGAAGACCTGCTCCCAGGGCCATTTTGTCATGTTGTTAATAGAGCCCTTAGAATTTCATATTATCATTTAGTGGTATGGACCCAAGGTTCCTTTTATATGTCATCTAACATAGGATTTCAATCAGGGAGATTTTGTGGCTAGGTGTTGTCATTGAAGGAACTTGGGTAAAGAAACATACTGTTACCCTTGCCTTATCATCTTGCAATGCAGACCATTCCTCACACTTGGATCTACGAAACACCTTTCAGCTGAAGAGTACAAAGAGCTCTGGGTAAGACGTCACCTTCTTTATAAAATTCATGTCAGATGCTGAATGATAGATGTTACTTCGTTCCTCTTCCAAGTGAGGCAAAGTGAACAACTCATCAACTAGAAAAGTGTGTAGGGCAAGGTGAAATGAGTATCAACCAAGAGCTGAGACAGAGAATGCATGTTTGAAATTAAAATAGAGTGTTGTAAATTTTGTGCTCACAAAACTGAATTGATTCATATTGGCTCTTTACACGTGTTATCAATTATACTTTTAAAATACTTGGATTGTTTCATAATAGAAACCAGTCAATTCAACATTAAAATTGTGATTAGCCAATTTGATATTAAAACTATTCTAGAATTGTGGAGGAGCTTCATATTTTGCAGCATAATTCCAACTTATTAAATCTTTTCTTTATAATTTGATTTATCTTTTTCTAACACTATCGAACCATCCAGGTCTTACTGTCTATTGCAAGACTTTCCAAAGTGGACTGTAGTGCTCCTACTGTTTACACTACATTTTGCTGGTTTGTACTCAGAAGGAATATGGTGGATAATGCATTTTTAATTTGTTTAGACATGACTCATGACATCCAAGCAATCTGTAGAAATGATTAAGAAATCTTCATAAAATAAAATCCTCTCTTTCAGGAGGAGTTCCAAAATAGAAACTACAATAATCCAGGGTTGTTTCTAAATAACTGAAATATAACTTGTGATGGAACTTAGTCATAAGAAGGGACCACAGTTATCAACATAACATAGGTAACAATCAGAAAGGTCTTATATGTTCTGTCACTAACACAGAGGGATCATTGCACTAAGAGAACAGAAATCTCCATTCAGATCTGGTCAGCCTGCTTCACCAGAATAGTTTTATTAGACATGATTAAAATTTTTCATACAAGTGGAATGGACTATAATAATATGAGTAGTAATAACTAACAGTCAATTTAATGCTTATTTCAAAAAATTCCAGGAAATTTGTTTGCTATATATATATATATATATATATATATATATATATATACATATATATATATGTTAAAACATCTCATTTAATCAAACTGTTCCCTATTAGTAGGCATTGTTATTATCCTCTCTTTAAATATGGGAAAACTAAGACTTAAGAAAACTAAGACTTACAACTTAAAGTTGTAAGTTTCTTTCCCATGCTCACATAGCTAGTAAATAGAGAACCAGGAGTTTGAACTAAGGCAGTATGGAAGCCAGTTTCCAAGCCTGTTTCTTGTATACACTGCACACCTATATATATTCAGCACATTGGAAATGACAGTGTTACCTTTCAAAAACTTGTAAAAGAAGAGAGTTGCTTTACCTTGAGATTTAACATTACAAAATCCGTATGATGGGAGCAGAAACGTTCAAAGTCACATTAAAGAGAGACTGACCCTCTGGCCAGGAAAGCTTAATAACCACTACCTGCTTAGCACAACCAACAAGTAAAAATGAGCGGTGAATCCGAGGAAGCCAAGAAAACAAGACTGGCAATACCATCCAATCCTGTGAGTGGATAAAGAGTGCTCTAGCTAAGCCTGTTCAGTCCCAGGATCATGTGTAGCATTTTGTAGAGATAGGGACATAACTCCCCTCTCTTCAAATACACGATCACCAACCAGCTTTCCATTTAGAATTTGGCTTCTTATGTATTTTGTCTGTAGAGCCAGTTTGCACTGGCCAGAGGACACAGGTTTCTAGCATTTCTGCCAATTACATGTCTCCCTATAAATAAATAAATTCTGCTTTGCTTTATGTAACAATTTCATGAGCTAGGATGATGTGAATGGGCATGCTTGAGGGATGGGTTCACTCTCAGTGTATTAACCAAATCGGCTGAGCCAGATGCTGGGCCAGATGCTGGAGCCCAGTGGCTTGACCTTGGCCTGACCTCAACAACTTCTTGGGAGATGGACAAAAGCAGGCCCTGGCAATTCCAAGAGCTCACCTCATGCCTCCCATTCAAAATCCCTAAAGTCAAATCAAATTAAATAAGAACTTTTATTTTAACACTTCAGAATAGTTATCCTGAAGGACAATTTTCAACAATTACTTTCCTATGATCTTTTTCGCATTTCCAGAGACCTACCACTTCTAAAATAAAATTCTATTTTGGTCAGGTACAAGTAACATGCACATTGAACAGCTGTAAATCAAAGACTGCTGTCTGTTGAAAATTTAAGTACGGTAGTCATTTCCAGTCATAACAATCCTGCCCATGTGGTGACCCCTGGGGTCAAGGACCAGGGAAAGGTAAAAGAATAATAAGTACAACAGGACTTTTAACAACATGCTCAATGTGATCTTGTTACAAGAGTGACAATTTCCAAATTTTCAGTGTAGCCAGACACACCAGATATCACTAAAGTTTAAAGAAATGTTTCACATCAACTGAATTCATATGCTGAACATATAAATATAAAATAATGGTTGGTATTCTTCATCTTGTAAGTGCTTGACTTTCAAGAAATATTTGCCACACTTAGTTTTATGTATGGTCTCTATTTAATTGCAACAACCTGATAATAATATATACTTAATTTTTTACTGGACTTTATCAGATTAATTCTCATTACTGCCTTCTTTCATAAGAGAAAAAAATATTTTTACAGGGACAAAAGGCACATAAAGCAAAGATAACTTAAGCACCCATGAATGTCTTAGTTTTCTGGCTCCTAAAACAAAAAATTCAATACAATGGGTTGACTTAAACAACGGGAATTTATTGGCTCTCAGCTTTGAGGCTGGGAGAAGTCCAAAACTGAGGCATCAGCAAGGTGATGATTCCTTTCTGAAGTCTGTAGCATTCTGAGGCTGGTTCCTGGAGATCATTTTCCATCAGATGGCCATTACATAAGGTAAGGTCTTCTTTCTTTTCTGGGTTCTGTTGACTCCCAGCTTCTTCCTGTGGCCTTTTCTCTCTGTGTTTGAATTCCATTCTGCTTGTAAAGGATTCCCATCATCCACATTAAAACCCAACCTGATTCAATCCAACCACACTTCAACTGGAGCAACATCAAAAGGGGTCCTATTTACAATGGATCCACACCCCCCAGCATGAAGACCAAGACTAAGGACATGCCCAAACTTGGGTACACAATTCAATCCACCACAATGACCGAAATAATACACTGGTAGAAGGTAGAAATGGTGATTAGGACTGCAGGCAAGTAAAGAGAGAGTAGCGGGCAGCATAAAGTTAGGGTGGTATAGAGCACAGGTAGTCAAGAAATGAGGCTCTTATACAAATTTAAATGGCTGGCACTGATATTCAGTTTAAGAACAACTTGAAATGCTCAAACCCAAGTAATTACGTTTAATATCTTATTTCCATTTTGGTGAGAATTCTTTGTTAATGGATCCACCATATTGTTTAAAATAATCTCATGTATGAAAATCTATTTGAAAAACATCCAAAGACATTAAGCCTGGGTACCTTTCCTCTATGTGATGGTGCTGGTGCATCATTCTTTTTCCATCTGTAATTAACACAGATAATCAGGTGCATATTACCAGGAGGATATGAAAATTGCTTTGGGCAGTGGGAGCAAGCAGAAATGGGCAGGAAAGTAATCACAAATTACGGAAGAGACAGTTCTCTTACATGTTCGTAGTTCCTCTACCAAATCATATATGAAATTTTACTTCTTGAACAAATACTGAAGCAATTGTCGTGTTTCTTACATCCAGGTTAAAAAGAGGATTCTAAAGAAAAGTAAAAGAAGTAGTTGATGAAGCATATCTTACAGGCCAGAATCAGATAAAACCAAAACAATGTTGGCCAAATATAATACATACTGTTGTTACTGTTGGTAGTGCTTTGTTCATTTGATTATTTTTTATTTGTTTCTGTGACACTGAAAAAGTAATATTCTGAAACTAAATACTCTATCATGTGCTTGACACCATGAAGAAAGAAAAATCAAAATCTATAGCTTTGTTATATTGCTGTACCCAGTGGCAAAGATAAGATGAGCACAAACTAAATATTTTCAATAAGCAAAGTAGTTACATAAAAATGAATAGAAATGAAGAAAAAGCCCAGTGGAAATCATGCATGTTGTTGAGAATCTTTTTGTTTTTTTTTTGTTTTTTTTCTCTCTTGCTTCTTTATAATAATTAGCAGTAACTCCTATAATGCTTTATGCAAACTTCCATGATAGCACTTTTATCATTATAATTATTTGCTTCAGTGCCTATCTCTCCCAAAAGACTGTGTGCACTTGGAGAGCTACGACTGTCTTAATCATCTGTTCATATCCATTTTTTTTAGAGTTAGCACGTGTTCACTAATGTTTGTTATACAACACAACCGGTTAAAAACTCAGTTGGTTACAGGGGGCCAAGCAACTAGCATGAATTAATGGAAACCAAGTACAAGGTGATAAGGAGTGGCTTGACTGTCACACCGAGGAACCCTTGACCCAACTAAAGGGGGTAACTGCTAATCAGATCTGGCAGGCCATTTGCCAAGGGCTGCCTGCTTTACCTGATTTTTTCATTTTTCTAGAGAAGACAGATATCTGAATATTTATGTGAAAATTTCCATGTTTAAAAAAACACTGAGTAAGCCAAACGGAGCACATCAATTAGCTAGATTCTGCCCATGAGCCACCAGTTTGCATATGGCATACACTATTTTGGGATACTAACTTGGGTTCAATCAATTCTAATTTTGAAGCAACCTTTTATTTTTCTCACTCACGTGAATGTACACAATTATTCTCACAGTTACCTAAGATCTAAGATAATCTGAACAATCCTAGAGAACATCTACCTCAAATGCCCATAATATTAACCACTGTACTAAGCTGGGCCCTTCATATGTCATTGTATCAGTCAAATTTCCATCCCATTCCATTCAAATCCTCAGCTGACTCTGTGTTAAGGGCTCACTCCTTCAAGATGTGAATTCTTATCATTTGATGGACTTATTTTGGTGAGGAGCTAAGAAACCCAGCTATGACACCACTGTATGAGGGAGGTGCTAAATTTGTATAAGGCTTGATTGTTGGATACAGCAATTTACATTTTTAACCAGCACTCACTCAAGCAGTAGACTATGCTGGGTCAATAACATATGCAAATATGATTTCCTTAATTTACCAATGAATGATTATTCATTTAATGATCACATACTACATGCTGGACTCCATGCCAAGAGCTGAGCACACACTGTTGAATTACACAAACCTGGTCACAACTCCCAAAGCACTTACACCTTAGTGAGGTGGTTCTCAAAGTACAGCCCCCAGTCCAAAAACATCAGCATTCACTGAGAAATTGCTAGAAATGCAAATTCTTACGCCCTGCCTTAGAACCTCCAGATCTGAATCTGGAACACCCCCCTGTGGGGGGTGAGAGTGGGAGGTGGGCAACAATCTATGTTTTAACAAGCCATCCACATGATTTTGACGCAGGTTCATGTTTAAGAAGCACTATTCTAGACGACAGTAAGAAAAAATCAAATTAAAAGGAAAGTAAATTTGAAAAACGTACATTGGGAAAACACTATGAAGGAAAGAAATAAGAAGCTGAAATAGAGAATAAAAAGGGACACTTATTTACACACTGTGGCCAGAAAAGCCTCTCTTGAGAGGTGATATTTTATTTAGGAACTAGTTAGTTAACAACAGATAGGAGGAAGAACAAGAGGGTGTGTGGGGCAAACATTTCAAGTAGATGCAGCATATACAGCAACGACTCTGAGCAGGGAAAGAAGTCAGCATATCTGAGGAGCTGAAAGAAGACCCTTGCGGTCAGAGTCCAATGAGTGGGAAGAGAATGGAATCAGACCATTGAATCAGCTACTATAAGGTAAAGTCCAGGGTGCTATCACAGCAGGAAATGAGATGTGGTCCTGCCTTACAAAAGCTTTGAGACTGCAGGTGAGGAAAAGATTAAGCCATTATTTCAGAAGGCCTTAAGAAAGTCACCTTGTAGTTGACTGAACCTGGAATGGGCAGAGCCAGGTATTTTTGGCTTATAAACTTTCTAGATAATGCCTTTGGCTATAGTTATTTGCAGATGGAGCTGTCATGAATAAACAGAGCAGAAGCCTTTTAAGTTTTTGAAGAACATTTTGCCAAATAAACCACACTTCCAGCCTACAAATACCTATCAGTGTTCAGACTTCAAGACAGCCCTGGACCCCCAAATTTTACACCAACTGAGTGGCCCCAGTAACAGAATGTTCTCCATTATCCTCCCTTAGATAAGTTCATGGAAGATAAAACACTGAGAAAAAGGTTTTGGAGGGCAAAGCCAGAGGTCACAAGGTGAACAATGGAGTTCCTCCTAGAGGGCAGGACCAGGGACTGTGGGGTAAGCTAAACAAGAAAAACATTCCACTGCCAAGGACGGGAAACTTTGCTATCTCAGACCAGTACAATTTGATAATTGCCGTGAAACGCCTGTCCTGTATTTTTCATTCTCCTCTTTTGTGAATAGGCTTTTTTTTAAAATGGTTTTCTGTGTCATTGTTCCATTGAATACAGGGTGTGCACTGAAGGACAAATAACTTGTCTTTTAATTTATAAGTTACCAAAATAAGAGAAGCAATATCCAGACCTAGGGGAGAGGATGTGAATGACGAAGATACCTTTGACTTCGATGTGGAGGCAGTAATTGGTTAGGACTTTGGACTTGTCTCCTCTTCGGAGAGGGTGAGTGAGTTTTGTTTGTGTGATAAAGAATACACTGAAATATTTGGGTGGTTAAGGAGCAGACTGAAGCAAAGGTTATTAGATTTCCTTCAAGATCCATTCTCCCCATCTTTCAATGTAATAAAGCCACCAGCTTTTGGCTGAGAATATTGCCACCCAAGGTAAATACCACATTTTCCAGTCTTCCTTGGGGTTAGGTGGGGCCATGTGACAACTTCTGGCCAATGCAATATAAATGGAAGTGTTGTGTGACATCGTCAGGAACCATCCAGAAGACACAGCTGTCATGGTCTTTGACTTTCCCCCATTGTGGTGTGGTGATAGGGAGCAGGAAGGTCCCGGGTCACTGAAGACATCTTGGAGCAGAACCTTGGGGGTACATTCCTCAAGATTTTTATTAAAGGGAAATAAACGTTATCTGTTTATTTATTGGTTAGAAATAACCTAATCCTAACCAAGACAGACTTTTGAACATTACAAAAAGTTTAGATTTTACTCTAAATGTACTAACAATCCATGAGAGAGTTTCAAGACTTGTTTACAACAGAATCTGCTATATATTATATGTTCAACTTTGTGAGGAGTGATGGGAGATAAAAACTAGATACAGGAAGATCTCTTAGTCCATGTGAGCCATGATAGCCTGAACAAAGATGCAGGGAATGGAGGTGGTGTGAAGGGGACAAATTTGGCATATATTTTGATGGATTGGATAAGGAGACTGAAAGAACAGAGGAATAAAATATTACCCTTGTTTCATAATAAAAAGCAATAGTTGAGCAAAGGAGACGCTAGGCCTCCCTATGGTTGTGCCTAAGAGCCTCCTCCCGAATGCTTCTTTGTTGCTCAGATGTGGCCCTCTCTCTCTGGCTAAGCCAACTTGAAAGGTGAAATCACTGCCCTCCCCCCTACGTGGGATCAGACACCCAGGGGAGTGAATCTCCCTGGCAACGTGGAATATGACTCCCGGGGAGGAATGTAGACCCGGCATCATGGGACGGAGAACATCTTCTTGACCAAAAGGGGGATGTGAAAGGAAATGAAATAAGCTTCAGTGGCAGAGAGATTCCAAAACGAGCCGAGAGGTCACTCTGGTGGGCACTCTTACGCACAATTTAGACAACCCTTTTTAGGTTCTAAAGAATTGGGGTAGCTGGTGGTGGATACCTGAAACTATCAAACTACAACCCAGAACCCATGAATCTCGAAGACAGTTGTATAAAAATGTAGCTTATGAGGGGTGACAATGGGATTGGGAAAGCCATAAGGACCACACTCCACTTTGTCTAGTTTATGGATGGATGAGTAGAAAAATAGGGGAAGGAAACAAACAGATAAAGGTACCCAGTGTTCTTTACTTCAATTGCTCTTTTTCACTCTAATTATTATTCTTGTTATTTTTGTGTGTGTGCTAATGAAGGTGTCAGGGATTGATTTAGGTGATGAATGTACAACTATGTAATGGTAGTGTGAACAATCGAAAGTACAATTCGTTTTGTATGACTGCGTGGTATGTGACTATATCTCAATAAAATGAAGATAAAAAAAAAAAAAGCAATAGTTGAAGGAAGGAATTTTTTGCACAGTATATGTATATATGGATTGCACACCCTAGGGTGGCTTTCACGAATCCTGCCTCTTCCGTCAACACCTGTGTGTAATTCCATCACCCTGGTGTGGACTGGACCTGTGACCTGCTTCTAACCAAGGAAACATGGCAAAGGTTAAGAGATTTTTCAGGATCCAATTAAGCTTATGCCCAGACTTCTGACCTCCTTATCCTTAGAAATTGTGTTATAACATATGGATGCTGTTTTAAGCAGTGAATTTGTGGTAATTTGTTATGCAGCAATAGGAAAAAATAATATATGTATTATATTATATATATATATACACATACACATACACACATATATAAAATATATGTAATATAAATTACACATAAATATGTATAGGAAAACTATATATGTGAGTATGGTCCTTGAGTTTGTGTTCCTTAAGAAAATCAAGAATTCTTTCATCCATATGTGCATGTAGGTGTGACCATTTGTGGGTGTGTATATGTGTATGTGTATTTCTTTAGAAATTAACTGAAAATGGAATATTGTTACTTTGAGTCCAATACATATACTTCACTGATGTCTAAAGCAAAAATCACTTGATCACTTCTTAGCTATGAATTGAGGAATTTACTTGAATTAAACAGAAGGAAATGTGGGTATAGTTTCTTTATAAGAAATCAGTTTGGTTTCTTCCTATGTATGTTCATATGTGTGTGAGTATGTTTATAATTGGCATCCTTGATGCTCAGGACGGTCCATGACCAGCCTATTTCTCATCTTACCTCAACTGAGAGTAAGTGGCTGCAGAAATAAAAGAATATACCAAAATCTCCACATCCTTCAGTGACATCCCTAAGGAAATCCTACAGTGACTCTCTTGGTCAGTTACCCTGTGGCTCTCCTTTCACAAAGAGCAACACTCATCAACATGATGGGAAACCACTATGGCAGTCAACTAATACATAAAATAGCAGTATTCTCATATTCTTGGCATGCCAATTATTCTTTACAAAGTGTATCATGAACACCATTTAGATTTTCTGCACAAGGCACTCCAGGACCCACTCAGGCTTTTGCTTTCAATTAATTTCCAAATATCTGATTCAATGAATTAATTTTCATTTACATTCCTTTCTCCCCTGCCTCCCACCTTTTATTTGTCAAATGGATATCAATTCTTTAAAATTAAGAAAATGTCATTTTAAAGTGATTCCTGAATTAGTCATCTTGAATTTTATAATCAATGTTGAGACTAGACAACAGTGCAATCATCCTGAAAAGATATACATCAGCCCTATTTGGAGAGACAAAGTCAGAGAAAGAGACCCTGCAAATTTCTTATACATTTATTTTGTAAATGTTTCTTATAAACTTACTATGTATGCATAGCATTGTGCTAGAGGATAATAAGAAAAAAATATGGTTTCTTCCCTTCAGTTTATCATGTTCTCACGGAAGAAGCAGGCTGGCAGAGCAAACAGGGAATTGCAAATATGGGCTGATAGGCAAAGGGTTGATGAAAATCAGAGGATGGAGCAGAAAGGGACTTGGCCTGTGCATTGGGGGAAGGTTTCACTCTACTTTTTAGCACAGATAGAATCACTCCAGATCCAGGGTGAAAATTATTTACTTGCATTTTAGGTAAACTAATATTACTCTTAACAAGCTTAGGTATCTGTTTTCTCCCTCAAGCCTACAGAGAACTAAAGATTAAAAGCAATAATGTCTTCAATTTAGAATGGGGAGAAGTGATAGGTGATAGAACTAACCTAATTAGACCAAGAAAGCACTCTGGGGCCATTTAGTGTAGGAGCCATTGGTCCTACAAACTTTACCAATCAAGAAAAAATTATTGCTTAGCAGCACACTTTGCAATAACCACCAGTCATTAAAGCAAGGCTGAATTATGTGCATTATGCTCTCATAATAAAGGAAAGAAACATGTGCCATATTTTAGAACTATCTCTCCCAAATTAGTTTTTTCTTAATGTTACCTAAATAGGTGAATGCCTAGACATTTCATTCATCAAACATGTCATTTTCTAATAATGTTGGAAAATTCAAATATCACCATACTAAATAAAGCATCATATCACATTTGAATAGAGGCTTTAGTTTTCTCCAAAGTTCTTTTTTCATTTGCTTCTCACCATAATCTCATAAGACAGGCATTATTTGCATTGTGCTGAAGAAGCAACGGAGGCACAGTAACTTAATCACAGACATGTCGAAAACCTAAGTCTTTTAACTTTTATAGGTGTTCTTTCATTTATCCATCTATTTCTTCATTTGAAGCATATTGAGCATTAATAGGCTGCATAGTTCCATGCAATGAAGTGTCAGAAAACTTAGATATAAATGCAAATTTACATAGTATAAAATGATTCAAAAATCCGCTTGAGTTGTATTTTATGGTAATAAGCAAGTCCCGGAGGGTTTTAAATCATTTTATGATGACATATTACCTGTCATTGAGTTACACATGAGACTACCTTAGGTCTTTTGAGAAATGGATTAATTCCATATCCAAGCCATGAGTGACAGGAAGCAAATGAAATGAGAAAAATACAGCTTTTTCTATGTATTTCTCAAATAACTAGTTAACCTAAATAACTTTGTAGTGTTCGGTTAATCACTCAGTTCAGTTCAAGCCATGAGTGACAGGAAGCAAATGAAATGAGAAAAATACAGCTTTTTCTATGTATTTCTCAAATAACTAGTTAACCTAAATAACTTTGTAGTGTTCTGTTAATCACTCAGTTCAGTAAGTGGAAAAGAAACCATTCAAAGCAAATGCATCCTGTAGACAAACCAACAGACTGACTTTTTGTTTCCTTTCTCAATGGATTGTTTTAATATTGCTTAGATTTAGTGTTTGGGCTCTCCTTGAAAAATCTCACTTTAACAACACAAAAAGAAGAGTGTTACTTCACAATTTAATAAATGGAAAATTGTGGAATAGAAACATTAAATGAACTAAGTATGCTCAGATGAGTCCTTGGCAGAATAGAGTTTGTCTACGAGGAATCAGGGTATATTATAAGCTGATTTTCCGTGGTTGCTACTGTTTATACCATCACTTCCATATGGCCAAGATACTTTTGGTTTTGTCTTCTATTTTCTGATTCTGCAAAGTTATACATAAAAAAGCACAGCATACATGGCAATCTAGATTCCAATGTTTTTCCTGGAATCAGCACACTCACTTTGATGAGGAAAATGCAAATTAAAAAGATTAAAATGGTAGAATTAAAGGAGAGGTGTTAATTTCAAGTTTTTTAATGATTATGGTCACTCATAGAAAATCCTAGACCTAGCAGGGATGGAGGAAAGGCAATAATATAGAGCTATTGGAATTTATAATTTTTTAAATTGCTGACTAAAATTAAAGAACTACCCTTAGTTGAAGTCTATCTGGACAGTATGTTGGCCTTGTATTAGATTAAACTAGACAAGTTTTGAACTGACAACCCAAGGACCAACAAATCCAATTGTGTGTCTAAACTCAGCGTTCATTTGGTAATCCAGTTGATTTGCTGGTGACTTTGAAAACATTAACTTGCTGCCATTGTCAAACCTTGAGAAATGAGTCATCTTGTTTATATCAAGTGGACAAGGACAAAATCAGCAGGGAAGGGAATGTTATTTTCAAAGTTCAGAGAGAATGTGATAAACAGTGGGGATTATTTACTGGTAACTGTGCTATTGTTTTGTTTTGGATTTTTCTTCCAGAATTTGCAACACTCCCTTAAAGAACACATAAGGGAAGCAATTTTAAGGATAAAAGTAGCAGTCAGGGCTTCTGTCTGTCAAATTTTTCCAATAAAAAGGAGCCAAGGAATTGCTTGGCATAATTATTTGTTTCTGGAAAGGCTGTCGCAATTTTTTTCATTCAAGATAATTAGACAATCTTGGTATCTTAAATGCAGCTTCCAAATTGTTACTTGCAAAAACCACATATTTTGACTGTTATTATCTTCATTGTTCAGATGTATAACCTGAGGCTTAAAAGTTTTAAAACACTTGCCATAATCACTCATTCACAAAATGCAGGTCTAGGATTTGTGTCACGGTCTATAAAACCCATAATCTGTGGTAGACTCTACTCTGGCACTCTGCTTCCAATGAATCACATACTTTGGTTGCCTGCATCTTGACTTCCTTTACTGTACAAACAAGGAAAGATGCCTGTCTTACCCAGGTAACAAGGTTGTTATAAATATCAAATATTATCATGTATATAAATATGTTTTATGAATTTGATAGCCAAAAGTTTTTACTTCAGTGCATGTAGAAAGCATAGTTAGTTGGTCTGAGAGAAAAATGGCTATTTGGAGTTAGATTAGCTACTTTTATGGCAATCTGAAAATTATTAATTTTTACCCACCCCCTTCGACCTCTACCATCCTCCCACCAGTCAAGCTGGTGAGTTCCTTTGTTTTATCATAAGACATGTATCGCTGAGGCAGGACTGGGCTATGGAGGGTGCACACTTCCATCATTGCAGGACACACTCAGTCAATACCTACTCATAATTATCCTGGAGGAAGGACTAATGAGAAAACACTATTCATGCTTCTGAGTCCGTTTTAACCTAAGGCCCACAGATATTTCCAAGTGCATTGACTTTATATGATTAATACGAGTTGCAGGACTCACTAACCACCGTGAGGTCTGTGGAGGGAAACAAAAGAAAATTAAGTGCTCAGTACTCTTTTGCAAAATTATGTTTCAGACTTTCTCAGTTTTTTAACAGTTCTAAGAAATTAAGACAGGACTCAAGTTTTAAGTAAAATGGTAAGGTTGGGTTCTTGTTTGAGGTACCATGTTGAGAAGACTGAAAATCAGTCACTGAAGCACTAAGCAATTCCTAAGTGTTACAATCAGAGTTAGAAAGCAAATGGCAACTTTATTCTGCCCATTGGACAATTTTTTCAGTTTTACTCCCAATACCAGGTAAGAAATTGATTTGACCAGAGTCAGGGAATTATAATGAGCTATTAATACTGATGAGAATGCAATGTATTGCTTAGCACACCCAAATAACACTTTTAATGTTAAGGTTTCAACTAAACTATCCTACTTGCCAGACACTGGGCTGGGAGCTTTCTATGAAGTATTATACTTAATCCTTAAAATTCTATTAGATGGGGCTGTTACAGTCCCCATTTTGCCCATCAGGAAGTAGTTAATTAGTGGTAGATACAAAGTTAGAACACACCATAGCCCTGGGCTATTTTTGAAAGGAAACAAAAAAGTAGTTAAACTAAAGGAACTCCTTCTTTCTCCTCAACATCTTTGTGGTCAAACACTTAAAAGCAAATTATGGAATCCTTTTTAGTGTATTTGAACAGGAGAATGCTTCCCATATTGTTGGGGATTGAATCATCTCCCCCAGAAAAGACATGTTCAGGTCCAACCCCTGGTCCTGTGGATGTGAACTCATTTGTAATCAGAAACTTCGAAGATGTTATTAGTCACAGTGAGCCCAAACTGAATGAGGGTGAGCTTTATCCAGTATGGCTGAAGTCCTTGTAAGCCAAGGAAACTGGATACAGAAGAAGCCACAAGGAGCAGCTAGAAACTGGAAGTCAACAGAACCCAGGGGAGAAAGGAGATGTTGCCTTGTGAATTCCCATGTGACAGAAAAGCCAAGGAACCCCAAAGATTTCCAGCCAGTCAGAAGACACTGACCCTGGGAAGAAGCAAGCCTTCTAGCCTCTAAAACGTGAATCAAAAATTCCTGTTGTTGAGCAACCCATTGTATGATGCTTGTTTTAGCAGCAAGGAAACAGAAACAAACACATTTCTAGGCTCTAATTCATGGAAAATATTGGAAGAAAGACATGCGAGAAAAAGGAAGTCATCCTTGTCTCCGGTTATACACTAGTAAAATTCTCTAGCATTTCTAAAACCAAATATAGAAAAGAGTAGTAGGAGATTAGTTGGTTGCTACAGCATCAGCTGCTTCAGACATCAGCAGTTTTTTTTTTTTTAATTCAGTTTTATTGAGATATATTCACATACCTACAGTCATCCACAATGTACAATCAATTGTATTCATCACCAAAATCAATTTTTGAACATTTTCATTACTTTGAAAAGTAAAATAAAATAAAATTAACATTGAAAAAATAAAATCAAGAATCAAAATACAAGTAAAGAAGAACACCCAAAATATCCCATCCTCCCCATTGCCCCTATTATTCATTTAATTTTTGTTCCCATTTTTCTACTCATCTGTCCATATACTGGATAAAGGGAGTGTGAGCCACGAGGTTTGCACAATCACACAGTCACACCATGTAAGCTACGTAGTTACACAATTGTCTTCAAGAATCAAGGCTACCAGGTTGCAGTTAAACAGTTTCAGGTATTTCCTTTTAGCTATTCCAATAGAATAAAAACTAAAAAAGGATATTTATATAAGGCATAAGAACAACCACCAGAATGACCTCTCAACTCTATTTGAAATCTCTCAGCCACTGAAACTTTATTTTGTTTCATTTTTCTTCCTCCATTTTGGTCAAGAAGATGTTCTCAATCCCATGATGTCGAGTCCAGGTCCATCCCCAGGTGTCATGTTCCACGTTGTCAGGGAGATTTACACCCCTGGGAATCGTGTCCCACATAGTGGGGAGGGCAGTGAGTTTACCTACAGAGATGGTTTAGAGAGAGAGGCCACATCTGAGCAACAAAAGAGGTTCTCTGGGGGTGACTCTTAGGCATAATTGTAAGTAGGCTTAGCCTCTCCTTTGCAGTAACAGGTTTCATAAAGGCAAGCCCCAAGATCAAGGGCTCAGCCTTCTAAATTGGTAGTTCCCAATGCTTGCGAGTATATCAGCAATTACCCAGGTGGAGAAGTTTAATATTATAGCATTTTCCCCCAGAACCTCAGAGGGGCTTTTCAAATACATTTTTATTCACTACCCAAATTACTTTGGGTTTCACATTAACCTGTACAAACCAAGTAGATCAATGTTCCATGTAATTATGGTGTTTGAGTAAACTGACAATACAAGTTAAATCATCTGGTGTGCTACAGAAAATATAGATATTGTACCTAATAAACATCTCTTCCTTTGGTCTCTCACAAAATTTGAGGTTTTAAAACACAGTCAATATCATCCTTTACCCTTTAGTCTGACTTGCCTTAGTCCTAACCAGATCCACTTCATTCATATCACTAATTGAATTCTGAACTCTTTTTCAGCTTTTTTAACAGTTGCTCTATGGGATAATACAGGCATTCATAGCTGCCGAGCTCTGGCTCTGAGTCCCAGGTGTCACACAGATACTCAAAATTCTAGGGACAGACCAGGTTATGCACAAAGAGCTCAGCATCTCCGAATTTAGAGATAACCATTACAACTCAGGAATAGATGTGACTGCTGTAAGAGCTTAAAACTAGGAACCTTTACAAAGCCTTCCACTGATAACCTGTGCACAAAGATTCAATTCTAGTCATCATCAGTTTTGATGGGACTTCTCTGGCTCTCTGGGTGACTGCTGGCTTTCTCGCTCGCTGTTCCATGAGTATTTTTGCCAATGCTCCACACAATGGAAGAAGCCAACCTCTCCCACAGGGAATACCAGGCTTTGGTCAAAGGTTTATGAGTTTTCACAGACCTCAAAGTGCTTAAGGACTTAGAAAGAGGTGTAGAAACCTGCATTGATGCCAGAAGGATAAGCTAGAACATGGTGAGAACAATAATGGAGAAGAAGAGAAGTATGAGAATTCAAAAACGGGGGCCTGCAAAGCTGCATATGGTAGGAAATACATCACAGAAAAAGAAAAGGGATTTAAACTGACACTACAATTTAAACATGGAAAGATAAAAAAAAAAAGCCTAAGAAGGCTGAATTTTATTCAGCAATGGAGTGGGGATGTAGGGATAAAGGAAGAAGAAAAAGAGAACATCCATGGAGAAAAGAACATCCATGAACAAACACACGGACACAGGATGTATGGGGCAAGTTCAGAGACCCATTTAGTTAAAAGAAATAGTGGATAAATAAGAACGGCTAACAGTTGAAGACCATGATCCTTCACCAGGAATTAGTCTAAGCGATTTACATGTAGTATATTCCTTAGTCTGTGCTATACAGTAGGTACTGTTAGTAAAAGGAAAGAACAACCACTCTAGCCACTTTACACATAGGACCTCAGACTCACTGAGTAAACAGACCAAGTGCCTATAAAGTAACAGAGATGAAGTGGACACCCAGGAAGCCTGCCCCCAGCTTCTCTGTTTCTGAACTGCTATGTTATTCAACTTTCTTTTGAAGTAAAGACATGGGAAATAAAGTTGAGAAGGGAATCATGAGCTGAAACCAGGGGCCCCTGAACATTATCCTAAGAAGAGAGAACTTTTGGAAGCAATGGGAAGACTTGAAAGTTTTCAGCAGGGGATGGAAATTTTCAGAGTTAAGCTTTGGAAAGTTTAAGGTTGTCCAGAACACCATTTTAAAAACTGGGTTATCAATTTGTTTACTTGTTAATACACCCACCTCAAATATGGGAAAGAAAGGACTTGGTTAATTCTGAGTCAACCTCTTTAAGTGCTGATTTTACCCTCTACCACAACCAGACTAAAATTAGTCACCCAGAACAGCCAATTGGCTGAGAATCCTAAACCCAGGAGCAATAACTGAGGGTCCAAGATTTGTGTTCAACCATCAGGACAGAGCACTGAGGCTTACATTCTACATAAAGAAGCAAAGGAGCTGAATTTTGGGGCATTCAATGCTCATGCCCTCTGCAGTCTCCCCATAACAGAAAATTCTAGGCTTTGGATATGGCTAACCATAATCTTAACTTTATGAGGAAAAACAGACTCTATTTGAAGCTTTATGACTTTAGCAAAAAATGGAAAACCAGGAGCAAGACATCCCATGAAGGCTCCTCTGGAGCCTATTTTGCCAATTTCCTCCTCAGGGAAATAATGATCTGGACTTGAGGCATTCACCAGCAGAAGGACTCTGTGCCTCTGTGTGGTGATGAGTAAAGCTGACATGTCACCATCTCACCATACTGAAAATGACTCCTCTTACATACACAGAGCTCAGTGAGTTTCCAGGAATATTTATTGAGCATCTGATATGTGTTGCTCTGTTTGATTACTAGGAATAGAACCATGAACACTATAGACAAGCACCCTGTCCTCAAGGAACTTACATTCTAGTGTGGGAAGAAAGACACCTGTAACAATAAATAAACAAACAGTGAAAAATTCTCTGAAAGAAATTAAATTGGAGCATGTCATAAAGTTACTGAGGTGGGAGGCTACATCATAGAGCTGGTCAAGGAAGGCCTCTCTGAAGAAGCTATTTGTGAGGAGTCACCTGAGTGATGAGAGTAAGCCAGCCATGCAAAGAGTTAGGACAAGATCATACCATGCAGAGGGAAGAGCAAGCATAAAGGCTTTGAGGCAAGAGTGTGTTTGGCATGTTAAAGGAAAACAAAGAGTATCAGTGAGTTTGGAGAATTGAAAAGGATGGAAATGTCAATAGAAAGTGACAGAGATGCACACACAGGCCAGATCATCAAAGGCTGTTTTTATGAATCTGGATTTTATTATAAGTGGGGAAACCACTGGAGAAGTTTACATAGGAGACTGTCTTGATGTGATTAATATTATTAATGTTATTAAAATGCATTTTAAATTCTGCATGTTGAATGTATTTCAGGAAAGCAAATGTGCAGGCAGAGAGAAGAGTCAAGAAGCTATGCAGAAGTTCAGGTCAAAAATAATGGTGGCTTGGATGAGGGTGGCAGTAAGGAGAGGAGTGAGCAGATTCAAAACATTTTTTGGAGACATAGCCAACAAGGATTCCTGATTGCTTCGAAGAGGGTAGGAAAAGAAGGAGAGAGAAGACTCAAAAGTGATTCCCAGGTTTTAAACCTAAGCAACCAATTGGATGGAAGTGTCACGTATTGAGACAAGGAAACTGGTGAGGAAAATTCAGTTACATTAAGTTTGAGATGCCTACAGGTAATAAGATAGAGATGTCATGTAGGTAGTTGGATATACAAGTCAAGAGATTAGGGTACACTTGAGGGATAGAGGTATAAATTTGGGGATCACCAGCACTTAAAGTCATGTGACCAGCTGAGATCACTTAGGGAGAGAGTCTAAACAGAGAAGAAAAGATAGTCCAACATCAAGCCCTGGAGCTCTTCAGCGTTTGGATGTTGGTAGAAGGTGAACAGCCAGCAATGGTCATTGTAGTAAGATGAAAATGAAAGCATATAAGGACATGGAAGCCAAGAATAGAAAGTGTTTCAAAAAGAGGATATGGTCAGCTGACTGTAATGCTACTGATATGTTGCATAAGATGAAGATAGTTTCAAACTCCTTCATTCTCCTTTGCTTTGATGTAGTTTTTGATAACAGTTTTACTGATATTATAACAGCATCCAGTAAAAATTTAATCATTTTATTCACATAAGATATTTGCAATCAGAAATAAACCATTTTTATTAATTATCATTTTCACTCATAACTTGTATGCCAGTTTACAGATCCCATTAAAAGTTATATATATATATATATATACATATATATATATATATATATATAGTTAAACTGTGCTATATAACTTTAAGATTTACTGTGTAGGATTCTAATGGTCTATTACATTGCAGCCAAGCATAAAGGCATGTGCTATTACCTTCCAACAAAGTGCCATCACTGGCTATATCTCTACTGAACTATAAGTTCTGTAAGGGTGAGGATGTGCCTGATACATCCCAGAATCTAAACAAATGTTTAATGTTTAGTAGATTCTCAGAAGATTTGGTAGAAAGAGTGATTTAATCATTAATTAGTCAATGTCATGAGTCATTGCAACACCATATGGGTCATTGCAACACCATATTAGTGCAAGTGAAAGGCAATCTGTTACTGCATAGAGTCTAATGAACATCATATGATCTATAGTTTCCCTCAACACAGTAATTATAGCACTATTTAGGGGAAAGGGATGATAATCAATAAAGGATAAAGGAATGCATTTCAGACAGACCCCATTAAAAATTACTAAACTAGGAAAGTTGGCAGTATATTTAAAAAATTTTTTTAACACTTTTATCCAGGTATAAATCAAAATTCACCCTATGTAAGTGTACAATTCAATTATTTTAGGAAAATCTATCGAGTTGTGCAACCATCACCACAATTCAGTTTTAGAACATTTTCATGACCCCCAAGATTCCTTGCGCCCATATGCAATCAATCACCATTCCACTCCCAGTCCAAGGCAACTACTTATGTACTCTCTGTGTCTATAAATTTGGCTTTTCTGGACATTTCATATAAATGAAATCATATAAAAGATGATCTTTTATGCCTGGCTTTTTTCAATCAGCACAATGTGTTATAACATGTATCAATAGATTGCTTCTTTATTTCTTTTTCTTTTGTTTTTCTTATTCTTTTTCTTTATCTTTCTTTCTTTCTTTTCAGTGAAATAGCATTCCATTGTATGATTATACCACATTTTGTTTATCCATTCATGAGTTAATGGACATGAGGATTGTTTCCAATTTTTGTCTCTTATGAACAATGCTGCTATGAATAAAGCTTCTACAAATATTCATGAATAGGTTTTGGGTGAATATAAATTTAATTTAGTTTTGAGTGAGTAGGAGTAGTTATATATCTTGTTTATAATATACCCTTATTATAGTTTCAAAATTTGTAGACTTTGTGGTAATATCCCCCTTTATATTACTGATATTGTTAAGTTGTTTTTTCTCTTCACCAGAACAACTGTATTTTTATCAAGTTTATTGATTTTTTTCTAAGAACTGGTCTTCAATTTTTCTATTGTTTTTCTGCTTTCTATTTCACTGATTTCTTCTCTTAACTTTGTTATTTCCTTCTTATTTTGTTAATTTTCTCTTCTTTCTTAAGGTAGAAACATATATTTTTTTTTTATTTTTTATAATTTAGATGTTTAATGCTATGAATTTTCTATAAGCACTGTTTGGGCTGCATCCCACAAAGTTCAATATGTTGTGTTTTCCTTTTCATTTAATTCACAATAGTTTCTAATATCCCTTGTTACTTCTTCATTGGCTACTGGTTATTTAGAAGAATATTTAATTTCAAAACTTTTAGGGATTTTCCTGTTACCTTTATGTTATTGTGTTCTAGTTTAATACTGTTATGTCAAAGTGCATCCTTTTATACTTTTAATTCTGTTAGATTTGATAAGGTTTGCTTTGAGGCTTGCGAGATGGTCTATCATGGTGAATATCCCAAAAGCACTTGTATTCCAATCAGCAGTTTTTTTATCAGCTGTCAGCTAAAAAACAAGGTACTAGTGATAGCCAACATTTACTGAACTTCAACCACCTGGTAGATACTGTTTTATATGTTTTATCTTGTTTAATTCTTACTACTCTATAGCAAAGTTAGGATTCTTTTTCCCAATTTATAGATGAGGAAATGGAGGCTGAGAAAGCTGAAATGACTCGCTTAAGATCACACAAATAGTGGGTGGCAGGTGTGCTCCCTGCTCCCACTGCTGGCTACCCTTTTAGAATGATGACTGTGGAAAGGACACGCATCCAGTTGGTGGCAGAGCCAGGAATCCCCAAATCCTTTGACT
Organism: Choloepus didactylus; assembly: GCF_015220235.1. Classification (NCBI taxonomy): domain Eukaryota; kingdom Metazoa; phylum Chordata; class Mammalia; order Pilosa; family Megalonychidae; genus Choloepus; species Choloepus didactylus. The sequence goes on from NC_051308.1 coordinate 26,043,830, forward strand.
CCTGATCTAGTGCTCTTTCTCCAATGCCATTCAGCTTTTCAAATGAGGCGTTACCATAATAGAATTGTAATTATAGGGGTAGAAACCCTATTTTCTGCTTGGAAACGTCCCACACATGAGCTATTTTCTAAAGATCTGTTTCTCAACATTCACTTCCCCATGGTTGCCATGCAACGAGAAATGGCTGTCAATGTGGTTTTCTTACATACGATGCGCTGGACTGATAATTTTTATTTTAAGGGAGAAGAACACACACACACACACACACACACACTCATTATGTGAGTGTGTTTATCTTTCAGTCTCTGTGTTTACTACAGATTCTATTAAAGATTCTTATCCACTTCATATCTGAACCACATAGACAACTGTTAATTACATGGGACCTCATTACATTTTACTGTTTCTTATGATTTCAATGTTAGATTGTTATTTATGTTTTCATGTTATGAAAGCCATCTACCCAGCTAGATTTTAAGATTCCTTAAGGGCAGGGAATGTGCCTTACATTCCTCTGTATCCCCTCACAGTGCCTGTCAGGGTGTCTCATGTGAGTATGATTTTATATATAATTGACAATTAACCTATCTCTACAACTGAATAGTATGACAAAACATCTTGGCAAATTATTTCTTTGGAGTCAGTGAGCTGTGATGCCATATTTTTCTGGAATTTGGTGGAGAATCAAACTAATATGCCTTTTAGATTGACTATGTGTCACTTGACTTGCAATTTAGCAAGTAGAGAGCAAATTTCAAAGAATCTTATAGTTTGCAGTTTCAGTTTCAGTTATTTCCTTATTATGAAATACAACATACATACAAAAAGGTTATCTTTCAAAGTATGATTTAACAAGTAGATATATAGGAAATCTCCAAAGTTATTATGAGGTATAGTACCATAGTTTCAGTTATTTCCTTATTGTGAAATCTAAAGGTATAGCTTTCAAATTACAATTTAACAAGTAGCTATAGAACAAATTTCAAAGGATGCTATGGGTTATAGTTCCACCAATTCAATTCTTTCCTTCTAACTAATATAATACCCTAGCAACTAAGAAAAAGAAAATTATATAGATTCAGTATTCTTAATCCTTTGTTAAATTCCATCTTATCTGTTGCTACCCCTTCCTCTAGTTGAATCACTTTCCTGATCTTCAGGGATGACTAGGCAGTGACCATCCTAACCTGTTCATGTTGAAAAGGGATGTCAACTTTATAAGCAAAGGGAACACATCTAGTTGATGTTCTTAAAGGGGCTATTGGACTGGGTTTCAGGATGTTGATTTTACATTGTTCAGATAGTTCACAGAAGTGATAACACACAATATGTCTCCTTTCGTGTTGAGTTATTTCACTCAGAATTATATCTTCAAAGTTCATCCATGTTACCACATGTTTTAAGACCTTGTTGCTTCTTACTGCCCCATAGTATTCCATCATATGTATATATCACATTTTGTTTATCCACTTTTCTGTTGAACGACACTTGGATTATTTCCATCTCTTGGCAATTGTGAACAATGCTGCTTTGAACATCAGTGTACAAATGTCTTTTCATGTCACTGCTTTCAAATCTCCTGGGTATATACCAAGAAGTGGAATTGCCAGATCATGGGGTAATTCAATATCTAGTTTTCTGAGAAACCACCAAACTGTCTTCCAGAGTGGCTGTACCATTATAAAGTCCCACCAGCAATGAATAAGAGTTCCAATTTCTCCACATCCTCTCCAGCATTTGTAATTTCTTGTTTGTTTAATGGAAGCCATTCTTATTGGTGTGAGATAATATTTCATTGTAGTCTTGATTTGCATCTCCCTAATAGCTAGTGAAGATGAATGTTTTCTCAAGTGTTTTTTAGCCATTTGTATTTCCTCTTCAGAGAAATGTCTTTTCATATCTTTTTCCCAATTTATAATTGGACTGTTTGTACTACTGCCATTGAATTGTACGATTTCTTTATATATGCAAGATATTAGTCTCTGATCAGATACATGATTTCCAAATATTTTCTCCCATTGAGTTGGCTGCCTCTTCACCTTTTTGACAAATTCCTTCAAGATACAGAAGATTTTTATTTTGAGGAGTTCCCATTCATCTATTTTTTCTTTCGTTGCTTGTGTTTTGGGTGTAAGGTCTAAGAAGTGACCTCCTAATACTATGTCTTGAAGATGTTACCCTACATTATCTTCTAGGAGTTTTATGGTACTGTCTCTTATATTGAAGTCTTTGACTACTTTTAGTTAATTTTTGTATATGGTGTGAAGTAGGGATTCTTTTTTATTCTTTTTGTTCTGACTATCCAGTTCTCTCAGCCCCATTTGTTGAAGAGACTGTTCTGTCCCCGTTCAGTGGATTTGGGAGTCTTATCAAAAATCAGTCAACTGTATATCCAGGGGTCTATTTCTGAAACCTCAATTCAATTCCAATAATCAATATGTCTATCTTTATGCCAATACCATGCTGTTTTGACCAATGTAGCTTTACAGTAGGCTTCAAAGCCTGAAAGGGTAAGTCCTCCCACCTCATTCTTCTTTTTTAGGATGTTTTGGCAATTTGAGGCCCCTTTCCCTTCATAATAAATTTGATAACTAGCTTTTCCAAGTCTGGAAAACAGGTTGTTGGAATTTGGATTGGCATTGTGTTGCATCTGTAGATGAGTTTGGGTAGAATTGACATCTTAACAATCAATTAAAGAAAAAAATAGATAAATGGGAACCCCTCAAAATTAAAAGCTTCCCTACCTCAAAGAAACTTGTCAAAAAGGTGAAGAGGCAGCTAATGCAATGGGAGAATATTTGGAAACCATGTGTCTGATAAAAGATTGATATCTTGTATATACAAAGAAATCCTACAGCTCAATGAGAATAGTACAAACAGCTCAATTATAAAATGGGCAAAAGATATGAAAAGACATTTCTCTGAAGAGGAAATACAAATGGCTAAAAAGCATATGCAAAAATGTTCATCTTCACTAGCTATTAGGGAGATGCAAATCAAGAACATAATGAGATATTACCTCACACCAATAGGAATGGCTTCCATTAAACAAAAAAAGAAACTACAAATGCTGGAGAGGATGTGGAGAAATTGGAACTCTTATTCATTGCTGGTGGGACTATATAATGGTACAGCCACTCTGGAAGACAGTTTGGCAGTTCCTCAGAAAACTAAATATCAAGTTACTATAATACAGCAATTTCACTTCTCAGTATATACCCAGAAGTTCTCAAAGCAGTGACGCAAACAGATATCTGCACACTGATGTTCATAGCATCATTGTTCACAATGGCAAAGAGAGGGAAATAAAACAAATGTCCTTCAACAGATGAGTGAATAAACAACATGTGGTGTATGCATACAATGAAATACTGCACAGCAATAAGAAGGAACAAGGTTGTGAAACATATGGCAACATGGATGAACCCTGAAGACATAATGCTGAGTGAAATAAGCCAGGCACAAAAGGAGAGATATTGCATGTTACCACTAATGTGAACTCCATGAAAAGTGTAAAATAAGTGTCTTATAATGTAGAATATAAGGGACCTAGAGATAGTCAGAAGCTAATCAAGGGGGAATGATAATCTAATATGTACAGATATGATAATGAGGGTGAACTTAATAGTATGTGAATGGTCAGGTGTGACTATGATTCGTTAATGGCATTATAAGTATCAGTGATGTATTGAAGGTGAACATGTTCATAAATGGTCACTTAAAGGCATGTAACCCACAGAGTAGCACCACAAACCTAAATAAGTGTTAGCATGATATAAGGTATGACACTGGTGCGGAGGGTTAACAACAGAGTGGTATATGGAAAAACTACCTATTACATGTAAAAGATTATATTTAATAGAAACATCTTACTGACACTACACTAATACTAGGAATGGCTAACTAGCAGCTGATAAGAGCTCTGGGATATATTATGCTATGATAATTATTTAAAGTTGAGAGTGATGATTGTACAACTAAATGATGATAATGAAAGCAACTGACTGTTTATCTTGGGATAGAATATATATTAAGTGAAATTAGGAGCCCACTACTTAACAAATCAAGCCCTTGACTTGAGGCTTGCTCTTGTGAAATGTAGGGCTGTAAATGGGAGGCTGAGCCCTCTTATAATTAGGCCTAAGAGGCATCTGCACCTCCAGGGAACCACTTTTGCTGCTCAGATGTGGCCTTTCTCTCTCTAAGCCTAACGTGGCAAATAAATTCATTAACAGCCCTTCCCACACCCCCCGCTCCCATGAGGGACATGACTCCCAGGGGAATGAGTCTCCCTGGCAACAAGGGACATGACTCCCAGGAATGAGCCTGGCCTTGGCAACAAGGGATTGAAAATGCCTTCTTGACAAAAAGGGGAAAAAAGAAAAGTAACAAACTGAGGTCATGGTGGCTGAGAGATCCCAAAAAGAGTTGAGAGGCTATCCTGGAGGTTTCTGTTATGCAAGCTCTAGCTAGACATCCCAAATGGTCACAATATGCCATGCCCTTACCAAAAGTAGTCTCCAAATACCTAGGTCCCTACCTGAGATTCTATAAAAGATGCACTCGCTAAGTTTTATTTCTCAGAAACTTAAATCCACCAGAGTGTTCCTATACCAGACAAGTCCTAAAGCACAGAGGCAATAGCCTCTTTAAGAACAACAATCAGATGCAGCCCCTTCCCCATACTGCCAATACCCCCTTTCAATATGAACAAGTTAGGATGCTCACTGCCTAGACACCCCTGAAGATGGAGAAAGAGATTAAGTGAGAGGAAGAGGTAGCAAAAAATAAGATAAAATTTAACAAAAGTCTATGAATACTGAAACTTTATATAAATATATATATATTTTTAGATGCTGGGATGTTGGAATAGCTGGAAGGAGGTAAATGACATGGTGGAAACCGTAACCTACAACATCCTTTGAATTTTACTCTATAGCCACTATTGAATTGAGTTTTGAAAGTCTTCCCTTTTTGGTATATACCATATACTGAACACTAAGGAAAGAACTGAAACTACGGAAATGTGACCCATAACAATTTTTGAAATTCCCTATATAACTGCTTGTTGAGCTGTACATCGAAAGTTAACACCTTTCTGTATGTATGTTATATTTTACAATATTGGAAATAGCTGAAGTTGTAGGACAGTGACCCATGACATTCTTCGAAGTTTTCTCTCTAACTACATCTTGACTCGTACTTTGAAAGTTATCATTGTTATGTATATATATTAAAGGTCACAATAAAAAAAATGCCAAAAAAAAAAAAAAACACACAGGATCCCATTTCAATAATCAAAACAGTGTATTGAATTGAATCAGTAACCCTTCAAGCTCTCAAGGTCATCAAAAATAAAGAAATTCTGAGAAATTGTCACTGCCAAGAGGAACCCAAAGAGACATGAAGACTGAATGTAATTTGACATTTTGAATGGGATCCAGGCACAGAAAACACTAAATGTAGCAACTGGGATTAAATTCTAATACAAGGTATATGAAAACTCTCTGTACTATCTTCATAATTTTTCTGTAAATCTAAAACTATTAAATGAAAAAAAGTTTATTAAAACAGTCTTCCATTTTTCTAAAAAAAAAAAAAAGAGGGAACTAAAAGTTACTTCTATGGCATCTTCATCTTTAAGCATCTATTTGTTTCCCTTCATCTAATAAAGAGATTGTTTAGCTTAATCCCATTAATGAATTTGGTATTGGATCACAGATATAGAATAACAAAGATCTACTTCACTGATTATATTACAATATCATCTGAAGATAAAAAATTAGTTTGATTTGTATCAGACTCCCATTATAATCCCTTCTTTCACTCACAAAACAAACACAAAAAAACAGGCGGGCCTTAAACTATTATGCAGGAAGTTATTCACCAATCTACATTTTCATTTAGTGGTTGAGTAGTGTTTCAGGAAGAAGATTTTAATTTCAATAAGCATGAAATATATACAAGAATTAAAAGGAACCTCAATTATAATAATATTGTTCTCTACAGCAGACTGTTATAACATGGTAGTAGAAAATAATACTATGATTTTCAGCTTTCAACCCATGGAGACATTTATTAAAGGAGCCCTATGGTTATAGGTTTATGAATCCTCATTATGAACAACAGCAAAGTAGCAATGAGTTGTGATTCCCGTTTTACAAAGCAACCATGATTAAGAACCTAAATCAATGACAGAAACAATAAGAATCACCTTGGTGGCAGATTATAAAACTGAGGAAAAACCCTAGAACTGATACTGACTGATTTCTATGATTCTGTGACATTATTGTGTTACTTAACAAATTGACATGCCATAAATTTATTTACTTATTTAGAAAGCATAGCAATAAGATTCCTTTCCTATGAAATGTTATAAAAGTGCTTGAAAAAGTACACACTAAAGTACTTTGAGTATTTAGAAATCAGTTCATCAAAAATTGAAACTATCAACCAGAACAAACAAAACGTACCTGCTAGACAAATTCTAATTCCCACTCTATCACCTATGATTTCTCCAGTATGAAAAAACACAACAAAATATTCTACTATGCTACTCCTCCTCTGGAGACAGTGCTTCCACAATGCACCAGTCGGACACCTGGGCACTGCCAGAACAAAAGTGCCGCCACTGCCAGGCAAACGGGGAAAGCTCACGAGGACCCAAGGAGCCTCGGCTGCCCTCGACACCCTGCGGGTCCAGGCTTCCCATCCCCCTTCAGTTTTGCCAGTTTGCCTCATGCACTTGGGGGCGCCTTGATTGGGAGCATAGGTATTTATGATTGTTATTTCTTCTTGGTAAATTTCCCCTTTTATTGATAAATAGTGTCCTTCTTTATCTCTTATAACATTTTTCATTTAAAGTCCATTTTGTCTGATATTAGTATAGCTACCCAAGCTTTCTTTTGATTATTACTTGCATGGAATATTTTTTTTTTCCATCCTTCACTTTCATCCTATTTGTATATTTGGGACTAAGGGATGCATCTCTTGTAAAGAGCATACAGATGGATCTTATTTTTCAATCCATTCTGCCAATAAGTTTCTTTTGATTGAGGATTTTAGTCCATTGCCATTCAAAGCTATTACTCTAGAGGCAGTTCTTGATTCAACTATCTTATCCTTTGTTTTTTATTTCTCAGATCTGTTTTTTCTCTCTCTCTCTTTTTATCCTGTAAGTTACCCTTATTAACACTCTTCAATTCTGTGCCTTCCTCCAGACCTTTCTCTCCTTCTTTACTTTTCATCTGGCAGAACTCTCTTCAGCAAATCTCTTAGGGCCAGTCTCTTATTAACAACCTCTCTCAGCTTCCGTTTATCTGTGAATATTTTAAACTCTCCCTCATTTTTGAGGAACGGCTTTGCCAGATAGAGAATTCTTGCCTGGAAATTTTCCTCTTTCAGAATTTTAAAAATATCACAACACTGACTTCTTGCCTCCATGGTGTCTGATGAGAAATCAGCACTTAATCTTATTTGGTTTCCCTTGTATGTGGTGAATTGCTTTTCTCTTGCTACTTTCAGAATTTTCTTCTCTTTGGCATTTGACAGTCTGATTACTATGTGTCTTGGAGTTGATCTAGCCAGATTTATTCTGTCTGGAGTATGTTGGGCTTTTTGGATTTGCATATTTATGTCTTTTATAAGGGTTGGGAAATTTTCAGGCATTATTTCTTTGAATATTCTTCCTGGCTCTTTCCCCTTCTCTTCTCTTTCTGGGACACCCATGATGCTTATATTGATGTGCTTTGTGTTGTCAATCATTTCCTTGAGACCCTGCTCAAATTTTTCCATATTTTTCTCCATTTGTTCTTTTGTCTGTTCAAATCTGATTGATCCATATCTTAGCTCACTGGTTCTTTCTTCTGCCTCTTCAAATCTGCTGTTGTGTGTCACCAGTATATTTTTAATTTCATCTACTGTGTCTTTTGTTTCCATAATGCCTATTTTTAAATATATTCTTTCAAATTCTTCTTTATGCTCTTCTAGTGTCTTCTTAATATTCTTTTTCATTCATTTCTTTGAATTGACTCAGGAGATTTGTTTGTACACCTTTGATTAGTTTTTCCAGATTCTGTGTCTCCTCAGCCTTTTTTATTTGTTCCTTTGACTGGGCCATTTCTTCTTGAGTTTTAGTATACCTTGTGCTTTTTTGCTGATATCTGGTTATCTGATTATCTTGATGGGTCTATTCAGGAGATCAATTTCTCTCTCTCACTTAGGATTTAATTCTTGCCTGGGCTTTGTAATCTGGCACTGCTTTGACAGTTGGGTCATCTGTATTTCTCAGTCAAAACAGGGCTGGGTACCCATGAGGGGGTGAGGATGGTAGACCAGCTGTGATGGGTCTGTGATAGGGTCTGGAGAGCATCTGAAAAGCCCTGCAATCTTCCCCTGCACTTTCCAGCCTGCCCAGCCGATGGTGCTCTTTGGTGACTTAATTGTCCTCAGAAGCTGTTTACCTTCTGGAGCCTGGCAGCGTGTGACTGAGTAGGGCACAGTGGGTTTCCTGTGCCCTCACTTCACAGGTCAAAATCTGGCTCAGTGTTGGGCTTTGAGGATTCCCTCAGCCACCTCAGTCTGCAGCTGTCCCCAAGGCAAGATTGGGCCTCCTGCTACTGTTTTCCTCAAGGGTGGGGGATGAGCACCAGGACCCACAACAGGGATTACAGTCTCTGTCCATGTTTTCTCAGACTCCTTTTCCCTCACTGACCTGGTCTTGATATGTCCTCCCTGTCTCCTGGGTCCCCAAATAGTTAATTTGGACAGTTCTATCTGGCTACTTGCTGCTTTTGGGGAAGATTCTGCTTTCCTTCCCTGATCCTCCATGTTAGAAACTCTTCTGTGTTGTCCTTTTATATTCTGCCTTCCCCCATGGCTTAAGTCCTGCCATGGGTCTCTGTGGGCTTGGGTCTGTGTGTCTGGATATAGGTGGGGCTCTGTCTCACTGCTCTGACAGTGGGAGGGATCCCAGCTACTGCCTCTGGGCACTTACCATGCTGCATGGAACGAAGTGAGGGGGAGGGAAGAGAACAGGCCAGTCTGGGATGGAAGTTTCCTACCTGATATTTTCTCTGTCTTTATTTCAGTGTTTGTAGGAAACTTCTCCAGTATTTACCTTCCTCCAGTGTTCTGAACAAGTGAGAACAAGCAAGAATTGTCCTTTTTTTTCTTTTTTCTTTCTTTTTTTTTCCTTCTGAATCCCTGGGAAGAGGTTTCCAGTAGCTATCTTACATCACCATGTTGATGACATCACTCTGCCAATTCCAAATTACCTCATTTTTATATTTTTAATCAGACTTTTTCATGTGAGATTATTGTAGGCTCACATGTAGTAATAAAATTAATACAGGGGGATCCTGTTTACCATATAGCAAGCTTTCCCCATTTAGTAACATCTCATAAAAGTATAATACAATATTGCAACCAGGATATCAATACTGATACAGTCAAGATATTGAAAAATTTCAACACCACAAGCATGCATCATGTTTCCCTTTTATGGCCACACCCACTTCTTTCCTGCCCCACTTCTCCTTAACTCCTGGAAAACACTAATCTGTTTTCCATCTCTACAATTTTGTCTTTTCAAAAACATTATATAAATGGAATCATACAGTATGTAAACTTTTGGGATTGGCCTTTTTCACTCAGCTTAGTTGTCTAGAGACTCATCCATGTAGTTGAATGTTTCAATAATTTGTTCCTCTTAATTGAAAATGGGTTTTGCTATTTTAGTCCTTTGCACTTCTATATAAATTTTTGGATAATTTTATGTATATCTACAAAAATTCCTGCTGGTATTTTGATAGGAATTGTGTTAAACTTGCATATCATTTTGTAGAATTTTTATCAAACAAGTCATGTATATTTTTGGTAAATTTATACCTATTTAATTTTCATTCTGAGCATGTATAAGCAGTATCATCTTTTTTTTTAAATTTCAGTTTAATTAATGTTCATTGCCAATATATAGAAACTCAATACATTTTTGCTGCTTATCTTATAGCTTGCAACTTTGCTAAGCTCATCAGTTCTAGGGGGCTCTTTCCTAAAACTTACAATGTTCTACATGAACAATCATGTCATCTGAACATAGTGGCAATTTTATATATTCCTTCCTGGTCTGTATAATTTTTATTTCCTCATCTTGCCTTATTGCACTGGCTAGAATTCCATCACTATGCTGAATAAAAGTGGTGAAAGGAGATACTCTTGCTTTGTTCCTAATCTCAGGAGAAAAGCATTCAGTTTTCATTAAGTATAATGTTAAGCTGTAGGTTTTTTTGTAGTTGTCCTTTATTATGTTGAAAAAGCAACCATCTATTGCCATTTTTATGAGAATTTTCAACATGAATGGGTTTTTCATTTTGACAAATGCTTTTTCTACATCAATTGATATAATAATTTGATGTTTCCTCCTTTGGCTCTTAATATGATGGTTTACAATGACCTTATTTGAAGACTAAGCCAGTTTTGCATCCCTAAAATAAACCCCACCTCGTCACAGTATTCAATGTTTTTTATCCCTTGCTGAATTCTATTTCCGAATATTTTGTTAAGGATATTTGCATCTATATTCAAGATGTAGTTTTCCTTTACATATTTTCTTTGTCTGGTTTTGGTATCAGGATAATACTAGCTTCATAAAATGAATTAGGAAATTTTCCCCCTTCTGTTTATTGGAAAAGATTGTATAAAATCTGTGTTAATTCTTTAAATATTTGGTAGAAATCTCCAGTGAATTCATCTGGGCCTGGAGATTTCAGATATTTATTCATAAATGTAAATTCCTTAATAGTTACAAGACTATTCAACTTATGTATTTCATGTTGGATTAGTTGTGATTTACACTTGTTTCTTATACATTTAAATTTTCATCTTTAAAGAAGTAAAAGACATTATAAATGAAAAATGAAATGACACTGGCATATTGTTACTAATACCAGGGATCTTCATTTCTTCATCCAGCATCAAGATACTGCCTAGTGTCCTTTCTTTTTAACACGTAGGAATTCCTTTAGCATTTCTTATAAGGCAGGTCTGTGATAATGAACTCCCTCAGTAAATTAATTAATGTCTTAATTTCTCCCTCATTTTTGAAGGACAATTTTTTCAGATATATTATTTTTTTTAATCATTTTATTGAGATATATTCACATACCACGCAGTCATACAAAACAAATCGTACTTTCGATTGTTTACAGTACCATTACATAGTTGTACATTCATCACCTAACTCAATCCCTGACACCTTCATTAGCACACACACAAAAATAATAAGAATAATAATTAGAGTGAAAAAGAGCAATTGAAGTAAAAAAGAACACTGGGTACCTTTGTCTGTTTGTTTCCTTCCCCTATTTTTCTACTCATCCATCCATAAACTAGACAAAGTGGAGTGTGGTCCTTATGGCTTTCCCAATCCCATTGTCACCCCTCATAAGCTACATTTTTATACATCTGTCTTCGAGATTCATGGGCTCTGGGTTGTAGTTTGATAGTTTCAGGTATCCACCACCAGCTACCCCAATTCTTTAGAACCTAAAAAGGGTTGTCTAAAGTGTGCATAAGAGTGCCCACCAGAGTGACCCCTCGGCTCGTCCTGGAATCTCTCTGCCACTGAAGCCCACTTCATTTCCTTTCACATCCCCCCCCCGGTCAAGAAGATGTTCTCCGTCCCACGATGCCGGGTCTACATTCCTCCCCGGGAGTCACACTCCACGCCGCCAGGGAGATTCACTCCCCTGGGTGTCTGATCCCACGTAGGGGGGAGGGCAGTGATCTCACCCTTCAAGTTGGCTTAGCCAGAGAGAGAGGGCCACATCCGAGCAACAAAGAGGCATTCAGGAGGAGACTCTTACGCACAAATATAGGGAGGCCTAGCCTCTCCTCCGCAGCAACTGTCTTCCCAAGGGTAAAACTTATGGTAGAGGGCTCAACCCATCAAACCACCAGTCCCCTATGTCTGTGGTCATGTTAGCAACCATGGAGGTGGGGTAGGCGAATACCCCTGCATTCTCCACAGGCTCCTAAAGGGGGCACTACATCATTTTTTTTTCCTTGTTTTTCTTTCTTTCTTTTTTTTTTTTTTTAACTTTCCCTTCTTTTTTAAATCAACTGTATGAAAAAAAAAGTTAAAAAGAAAACAAACATACAATAAAAGAACATTTCAAAGAGACCATAACAAGGGAGTAAGAAAAAGACAACTAACCTAAGATAACTGCTTAACTTCCAACATGTTCCTACTTTACCCCAAGAAAGTTACATAATATAGCAACATTTCAGTGAACTTGTTCCTACTATATCCATCAGAAATTAACAGACCATAGTCATTTCTGGGCATCCCCAGAATGTTAAAAAGCTTATCTGTTCTTCTTGGATTATTGTTCCCCCTTCCTTAATTACTCTCTACTGCTAGTTCCCCTACATTCTACATTATAAACCATTTGTTTTACATTTTTGAAAGTTCACATTAGTGGTAGCATATAATATTTCTCTTTTTGTGCCTGGCTTATTTCACTCAGCATTATGTCTTCAAGGTTCATCCATGTTGTCATATGTTTCACGAGATCGTTCCTTCTTACTGCCGCGTAGTATTCCATCGTGTGTATATACCACATTTTATTTATCCACTCATCTGTTGAAGGACATTTGGGTTGTTTCCATCTCTTGGCAATTGTGAATAATGCTGCTATGAACATTGGCGTGCAGATATCTGTTCGTGTCGCTGCTTTCCGATCTTCCGGGTATATACCGAGAAGTGCAATCGCCGGATCGAATGGTAGCTCTATATCTAGTTTTCTAAGGAACTGCCAGACTGACTTCCAGAGTGGCTGAACCATTATACAGTCCCACCAACAGTGAATAAGAGCTCCAATTTCTCCACATCCCCTCCAGCATTTGTAGTTTCCTGTTTGTTTAATGGCAGCCATTCTAACCGGTGTTAGATGGTATCTCATTGTGGTTTTAATTTGCATCTCTCTAATAGCTAGTGAAGCCGAACATTTTTTCATGTGTTTCTTGGCCATCTGTATTTCCTCTTCAGAGAACTGTCTTTTCATATCTTTTGCCCATTTTATAATTGGGCTGTCTGTACTACTATCATTGAGTTGTAGGATTTCTTTGTATATGCAAGATATCAGTCTTTTGTCAGATACATGGTTTCCAAAAATTTTTTCCCATTGAGTTGGCTGCCTCTTTACCTTTTTGAGAAATTCCTTTGAGGTGCAGAAACTTCTAAGCTTGAGGAGTTCCCATTTATCTATTTTCTCTTTTGTTGCTTGTGCTTTGGGTGTAAAGTCTAGGAAGTGGCCGCCTAATACAAGGTCTTGAAGATGTTTTCCTACATTATCTTCTAGGAGTTTTATGGTACTTTCTTTTATATTGAGATCTTTGGTCCATTTTGAGTTAATTTTTGTGTAGGGGGTGAGGTAGGGGTCCTCTTTCATTCTTTTGGATATGGATATCCAACTCTCCCAGCCCCATTTGTTGAAAAGACCATTATGCCTCAGGTCAGTGACTTTGGGGGCCTTATCAAAGATCAGTCGGCCATAGATCTGAGGGTCTATCTCTGAATTCTCAATTCGATTCCATTGATCTATATGTCTATCTTTGTGCCAGTACCATGCTGTTTTGGCAACTGTGGCTTTATAATAAGCTTCAAAGTCAGGGAGTGTAAGTCCTCCCACTTCGTTTTTCATTTTTAGAGTGTCTTTAGCCATTCGAGGCATCTTCCCTTTCCAAATAAATTTGATAACTAGCTTTTCCAAGTCTGCAAAGTAGGTTGTTGGAATTTTGATTGGGATTGCATTGAATCTGTAGATGAGTTTGGGTAGAATTGACATCTTAATGACATTTAGCCTTCCTATCCATGAACATGGAATATTTTTGCATCTTTTAAGGTCCCCTTCTATTTCTTTTAGTAGAGTTATGTAGTTTTCTTTGTATAGGTCTTTTACATCTTTGGTTAAGTTTATTCCTAGGTACTTGATTTTTTTAGTTGCTATTGAAAATGGTATCTTTTTCTTGAGTGTCTCTTCAGTTTGTTCCTTTCTAGCATATAGAAACATTACTGACTTATGTGCATTAATCTTGTATCCCGCTACTTTGCTAAATTTGTTTATTAGCTCTAATAGCTGTATCGTCGATTTCTCAGGGTTTTCTAGATATAAGATCATATCATCTGCAAACAATGACAGTTTTACTTCTTCTTTTCCAATTTGGATGCCTTTTATTTCTTTGTCTTGCCGGATTGCCCTGGCTAGCACTTCCAGCACAATGTTGAATAACAGTGGTGACAGGGGGTATCCTTGTCTTGTTCCTGATCTTAGAGGGAAGGCTTTCAGTCTCTCACCATTGACTACTATGCTGGCTGTGGGTTTTTCATATATGCTCTTTATCATGTTGAGGAAGTTTCCTTCAATTCCTACCTTTTGAAGTGTTTTTATCAAAAACGGATGTTGGATTTCGTCAAATGCTTTTTCAGCATCTATTGAGATGATCAATTGATTTTTCCCTTTTGAGTTTTTAATGTGTTGTAATACATTGATTGATTTTCTTATGTTGAACCATCCTTGCATGCCTGGAATGAACCCCACTTGGTCATGGTGTATGATTTTTTTAATGTGTCTTTGGATTCGATTTGCAAGTATTTTGTTGAGGATTTTTGCATCTATATTCATTAGGGAGATTGGCCGGTAGTTTTCCTTTTTTGTAGCATCTTTGCCTGGTTTTGGTATTAGATTGATGTTAGCTTCATAAAATGAGTTAGGTAGTGTTCCATTTTCTTCAATGTTTTGAAAGAGTTTGAGTAAGATTGGTGTCAGTTCTTTCTGGAAAGTTTGGTAGAATTCCCCTGTGAAGCCATCAGGCCCTGGGCATTTATTTGTGGGAAGATTTTTGATGATTGATTGGATCTGTTTGCTTGTGATGGGTTGGTTGAGTTCTTCTATTTCTTCTCTGGTCAGTCTAGGTTGTTCATATGTTTCCAGGAAATTGTCCATTTCTTCTACATTGTCCAGTTTGTTGCCATACAGTTGTTCATAATATCCTCTTATAATTTTTTTAATTTCTTCAGGATCTGCAGTTATGTCACCTTTTTCATTCATTATTTTGTTTATATGGGTCTTCTCTCTTTTTGATTTTGTCAGTCTAGCTAGGGGCTTGTCAATCTTGTTGATCTTCTCAAAGAACCAACTTTTGGTGACATTTATCCTCTCTATTGTTTTTTTGTTCTCTATGTCATTTATTTCTGCTTTAATCCTTGTTATTTCTTTTCTTGTACTTGGTTTAGGATTGGTTTGCTGTTCATTTTCTAGCTTCTTCAGTTGATCCATTAGTTCTTCGATTTTGGCTCTTTCTTCCTTTTTAATATATGCGTTTAGTGCTATAAATTTCCCCCTTAGCACTGCTTTTGCTGCATCCCATAGGTTTTGGTATGTTGTGTTCTCATTTTCGTTCGTCTCTATATATTTAGCAATTTCTCTTGCTATTTCTTCTTTAACCTACTGATTGTTTAGGAGTGTGTTGTTTAACCTCCAGGTATTTGTGAATTTTCTAAGTCTCTGATGGTTATTGACTTCTAATTGTATTCCATTGTGGTCAGAGAATGTGCTTTGAATAATTTCAATCTTTTTGAATTTATTGAGGCTTGTTTTATGTCCCAGCATATGATCTATTCTGGAGAAAGTTCCGTGAGCACTAGAAAAGTATGTGTATCCTGGTGATTTGGGATGTAATGTCCTGTATACGTCTGTTAAATCTAATTCATTTATCAGATTGTTTAGGTTTTCAATTTCCTTATTGGTCTTCTGTCTGGTTGATCTATCTATAGGAGAGAGTGATGTGTTGAAGTCTCCCACAATTATTGTGGAAACATCAATTGCTTCCTTTAGTTTTGCCAGTGTTTCTCTCATGTATTTTGTGGCACCTTGATTGGGTGCATAGACATTTACGATTGTTATTTCTTCTTGCTGAATTGCCCCTTTTATTAGTATGTAGTGGCCTTCTTTGTCTCTCAAAACATCCCTGCATTTGAAGTCTATTTTATCTGAGATTAATATTGCTACACCTGCTTTCTTTTGGCTGTAGCTTGCATGAAATATTTTTTTCCATCCTTTCACTTTCAGTTTCTTTGTGTCCCTATGTCTAAGATGAGTCTCTTGTATGCAACATATTGATGGTTCATTTTTTTTGATCCATTCTGCGAATCTATATCTTTTAATTGGGGAGTTTAATCCATTTACATTCAACATTATAACCGTGAAGGCATTTCTTGAATCAGCCATCTTATCCTTTGGTTTATGTTTGCCATATTTTTCCCCTCTGTCTATTAATATCCTTTATTGTACCCATACCGAATCTCTTTAGTACTGAACCTTTCTCCAAGTCTCTCTGTCCTGTCTTTGTTTCTCTGTCTGTAGGGCTCCCTTTAGTATCTCCAGTAGGGCAGGTCTCTTGTTAGCAAATTCTCTCAGCATTTGTTTGTCTGTGAAAAATTTAAGCTCTCCCTCAAATTTGAAGGAGAGCTTTGCTGGATAAAGTATTCTTGGCTGGAACTTTTTCTCACTCAGAATATTAAATATATCGTGCCACTGCCTTCTTGCCTCCATGGTGGCTGCTGAGTAGTCACTACTTAGTCTTATGCTGTTTCCTTTGTATGTGGTGAATTGCTTTTCTCTTGCTGCTTTCAGAACTTGCTCCTTCTCTTCTGTGTTTGACAGTGTGATCAGTATATGTCTTGGAGTGGGTTTATTTGGATTTATTCTATTTGGAGTTTGCTGAGCATTTATGATTTGTGTATTTATGTTGTTTAGAATATTTGGGAAGTTTTCCCCAACAATTTCTTTGAATACTCTTCCTAGACCTTTACCCTTTTCTTCCCCTTCTGGGACACCAATGAGTCTTATATTTGGACGTTTCATATTATCTATCATATCCCTGAAGTCCATTTCGATTTTTTCAATTTTTTTCCCCATTCTTTCTTTTATGCTTTCATTTTCCATTCTGTCATCTTCCAGGTCACTGATTCGTTGTTCAACTTCCTCTAGTCTTGTACTATGAGTGTCCAGAACCTTTTTAATTTGGTCAACAGTTTCTTTAATTTCCATAAGATCATCCATTTTTTTATTTAGTCTTGCAATGTCTTCTTTATGCTCTTCTAGAGTCTTCTTGATTTCCTTCATATCCCGTACTATGGTCTCATTGTTCATCTTTAGTTCTTTGAGTAGCTGCTCTAGGAGCTGTGTCTCTTCTGGTCTTTTGATTTGGGTGCTTGGGCTTCGGTTATCCATATCGTCTGGTTTTTTCATATGCTTTATAATTTTCTGTTGTTTTTGGCCTCGTGGCATTTGCTGAACTTGATAGGGTTCTTTTAGGGTTTGTAGACCTATTGAAGTCCTTATCTCTAATTTATCAGATCTACAGCTTCGTGGAGTACACTTTCTCTAACTAACCAGCAGGTGGCACCCATGAGCCACCTGTTCTCCACAAGCCAGTTCTCCCCTGCTTAGCCTTTTTGGTGAGTGGGGGAGTGAGTCTTGTGGGGCCCAATTGGTGTACCAAGCTTGCGTGTGTAGTTGGTGTTGCCTGCCTTGTATGTGGGGCGTGTTTCTGGGCAGTCGGGGAGGGGGGGTGGCCCTAACAATCAAATCTCCCTGGTGATCCTAGAGTTTTAAAGCTGCTGCAATAATCTAATCCTTCAGTTCAGTCCTGCCACAGTTTGTCTCTGCCACTGACCCACAAGTCCTTGGTATTGGCGTATGGCTCCTGAGACTTGCAAGTGGGCCCCTCTTCCAGGCTGTGCACCCCGGGTCCTCTGTTGAGGGATGACTGTGCTATGTCACAGGTGAGTGCCGTCCCCCCAGGGCAGTTCTGGGCTGCTGGGCTGTGTAGGGAGGCTCCCAGTCTGCTCAAATGATGGCTGAATGGGGCTTTGTTAATTCACACTGCTCCACCTTCCCAACTCTGGGACAATCAGCTGAGGTTGCAGGGAAGGCTAATGTCCATGCCCAGTTTTGTGGTGTGTGCCTGTTATTTGAAGCGCTTCCGTCACACTGGGTTGTCTGGGGCAGCTCTGGGCTATGGGGCTGGCGATGGGCAGGAGTGTTTCCTGTCCACCAGGATGGTGGCTGTGAGCGGACACCCCCGTTTTCTTGGGAAGTTGTGGTGTTTAGTGAATTTTCTCAGCCACTGAATTATTGCCTTTTGTCTCAGAGCTCTCTTAGTTCTGCTCTTGACTTGACGTGCCCAAATTGAAAGTCTTTGAAGCTTTCTGTATTGGGCTTCTTAGAGTAATTGTTTTAGAAAAAGAAAAAAGGATTAAAAAAAAAAAAACAACAAAAAAAGGGTCCTCCTCAGAGATCTAATGGGTTATTGAAATTCTAAGAGACAAAGCAACCAGGGCCATTAAGGAAAGGTCCACAGGGCAGAGAGATCGGCTTTTCTTCGGGATTTGCATATGCGCCTTAGGGCCTGAGCTCCGCCCTTCCCCATTCTGTGTTCACCAGAACTCTAAAAATCCTCTGCTTTTATTTTGGAGTTTTTCGTGTTTTTTTTTTTTTTCTATGCCTGTCTCCTCTCTGCTGGGCTGGCTGCTCACAGATTCTCTGGTGTCTGGTCTCTGTCTATCTATGGTTGGAGTCTGGATCAATAGAATGAGTTTCCAATAAGAGCAGCCACTGCAGTTCTCCCTTCTCCTTCCCGGAGCTGACAGCCCCTCCTCCCACGGGACTGAGCCTGGCAGGGAGGGGCGCGGGTCCCCTGGCCGCAAAAACTTACAGATTTCACTGATCTCAGCAGTTCGACATTTTCATGAGTGTTGTATGAAGTATGCCCAAAGACAGATTGCTCTGTGGTGTCCAGTCCACGCAGTTCCTGGCTTTCTACCTACTTTCCTGGAGGAGTAACTAAAACATACAGCTCACCAGTCTTCCATCTTGCCCCGCCTCCAGATATGTTATTTTTAGGAAACAGGTTTTTATTTTCCTTCAGCACTTTAAATATGTCCCCCTGCTGTCTTCTGACCTCCATGGTTTCTACCATGAAATCAGATGTTGATTTTATTAAGGATCACTTATATGTGATGTCTCACTTCTCTCTTGCTGTCCTTGTCCTGGGCATTGGGCAGTTTGATCATAATGTGTCTCAGTGTAGATCTGTTTGGGTTCATCCTACTTTGCATTCATTGAGCACCTAGGATTTGTATATTCCTTTCATCAGATTTGGCAGGTTTTATGAGTTTTTTCTTCAAATATTTTTTCTGGCCTTTTCCTCTCTCTTCTCCTTCTTGAAATCTTGTGTATACTGGTATATATACATATGGAAATACATGTATATTGGTATACTTGATGATGTCCCATAGGTTCCTGAGGCTCGCTTTTTTTTTTTTTTTTTCCCTGCTCCTCAACCTGGACAGTTTCCATTGTTTTATCTTCAAGTTTGTGGATCCTTTTTTCTACTTCCTCCAATCTACTCTTAAATCCCTTTTTTGAATTTTTCACTGCAGTTACTACATTTTTGAGTTTCAGAATTTCCATTTGGTTCTCCTTTATAATTTCTATCTAATTATTGAAATTCTCATTTTGTTCAATACAGTTTTCCTGATTTATTTTAGTTCTTTGTTCATATTTTCCTTTAGTTCATTAATCCTAATTATGAGAGTTGTTCTAAGATCTTTCATGAATAATTCCAGAGATTGTGCTTCTTCTAAAATATTTTCCATCCAATTATTTTTTTTTTCTGTGACTGGAATGCACTTCCCTGTTTCCCTATATGTTTTATAACTTTTTGTTGAGAACTGAACATTCTGAGTGTTACATTGTGGTCACCCTTCAAATCTACTACTCCCATTCTTCAGTCCACCAGACTAAGAACAAGAAGAAGAAGAAAAAAAGGAAGGAAATAAAGAGAGGAGAGTGGGAAGAAAAGAAAAAAATACTAACAAACAGACAGAGCAACCACGCACACAAAATAAAAAGGCAAGGAAAAAAGGGGAAAAATAAGGAAGTGCAATGCCTATCCAAGTCTTTTATTATGTGCATGTGGGAAGCCAAAATCTGCTGCTTTTGAGACAAAAATCTAGGTTAGCACCCCTTCTCATCTCTTATGAACACACCAGACTCAAAAATATAAAACAGAAAAAGAAATAAGCCAATTAACCAAAAAAAAAAAAAAAAAAAAAAAAAGAGAGAGAGACAGAGACAGAGAGAGGTGTTAGGGATGCACTAGCTCTTTATGTCACTGTAAATGCTAGTGTAAGGTCAGAAAACACTGCTTCCAGATAAGAGACAAACTGAGGCTAGCACTAGACCCTCAGGGATCTGCCAGACTAATCAACAGAAGAAACAGAAAGGAGAAATCCAACCAATGAAACAGTGTAATGGATCATTAAGTCCTGGTAGATGCTGATGTGAGGCCAGAAGCCAAGAGGGCTGACACAAAAGTCAGACTCTAGGTTGTGCCCTCAGGGCTTTGCCAGACCAGGAAATGCCTCCACACAAAAGGAAAATAAAATTAAACAACAGCAACAAAAACAATAAACACAACATAAACAATGAAAAACCACCAGTCCAGGCGGATGCTCTTATGCTGTCGGGAGGCTGAAAGTGCTGCTGCCCTAAGGGCTAAAACTGAGGCCTGCTTCCATGCTATTCTTTCAAGGATCACCCAGACCAGCCTGGACCCCTCCACCCAACTTTCAGAGGAGGAGTTTTCATCTGCCAGCCCTGCTCTTGGAATCCAGGCCATGTGGCAGCAGCTGCAGTTGTAGCAATGGAAGATGGTGGCTGGTTTGTTCCATTCTGGTTTCACAGTTACCACTTAGTTAATTCCAGTCTCTTTTTCCAACTCTTTCACTTTTCCAGTGGAGGGAACAATTTGCAAAAATTCCTACTCCACCATTTTGCACCTCCAAATTTACAGTTCCATCAACCATGTACAAAGTTGGCCATTTCACTCAAAGCTTGCCAGCATATTACCTATCTCTCTCTCTCTCATCTTTGTTTCTTTGTAGGTGAAAATGAAAATTCTTCACATTTTTTCCATGCGATTGAAAAGCATTTATTTTTCTCTTTTGCAATGTATTTATCATTGTCCATCTACTACTGTTGAACTCTTTTTATAGTAAAGATATTAGACTTTGATATGTCCTATTTGTAGCAAGTATTTCCCCCTTTTTTTCCTCTGAAAACTTTTAGAGAGAAAAGACAGATAAAATTCAAATGTGTTTCTTGTTTCTTCTATCACCTCTACTTTTTAAAATATATTCCCTTTGAAGAGATTTTATAAATGTCCTATTTTCTTCTAGATTTTTAATGATTTAAATTTTGAAATGTTGACCTAGACTTTCTGAACTTTATCACAAAATCAAGAGTTATACTGCTTTTTTTTTTTGCCAAATGTTTAATTATTTGTCCCAGAGAGTAAAAATATCTTCTTTCCTTTTTTAGCACAATCCTTTAGCACAGTTCTTGCCTCTGGAAGAGATCTTGAAAATTATGCTAATTATATAAAACAACTGGGGCAGAATTAAATAAGTGCCAACATTTATTGAGCACTTACTTTGCTCTGGACTTTGTTAAAAATCATTTACTTTATAAACACATGTAAACTTTTCAACAATTTAGGTACTAATTTTATCCCCATTCCCCAAAGAAATGGAGACTCAAAGAAGTTACATACCTTGCTTTAGTCACACAACTATTAAGTAGCAAAGAGAAAACTCAAACCCAGGCATCCCAGCTCCAGAGTCTGCCACTGAAATCATATGATCTATTTCCTCTCCAAACACAATGCTTAGAGGTAGTATAACACAATAAAATAGATCAATAATATAATAGTAAATAAGATTGTACATAAATTGTGGTGATTAGAAACAGATAATGTTACTTAGGTATTTCTGTAATGGGTGAGTCTAAATTGAATAATTAATTTTCTTTATATGAAAGTCAGCTTGGTGAAGAGAAAATACAGGGTCTCTAGAGCAAGACAACCCAAAGTTCAAGTCCCAGATTTGCTACCACTGACTACAGACCACAAGGACCACATCTGTAACTCAAAATAAATTAGGTTATTTTAGCTTGTTGCAGTGAAGAAGGGGTTTTGAAGAGGTTTGGGCTTGTGATACCTAAGTCTAAGAAGGGAATAAGGAAGCAGCACCAACTCCGAATTGGATATTTTCAGGAAGAAGGAACAGTTCAGTGATTGGGTGATTTATGTTTAGTTGCTGAAAGGAAAGAAGTGGAGATAGGAATGTCATTGATGAGAAGCAGAGATGGGGATGTCATTGGTGAGAAGCATTTCTGTAACTCCCTGACCCCCTGAACTCTGGAGTCAAAATATTTCAAAATGCTTCCATTTGTTTCAGT
This sequence comes from Choloepus didactylus, assembly GCF_015220235.1. Classification (NCBI taxonomy): domain Eukaryota; kingdom Metazoa; phylum Chordata; class Mammalia; order Pilosa; family Megalonychidae; genus Choloepus; species Choloepus didactylus. The sequence goes on from NC_051308.1 coordinate 26,066,197, forward strand.
TGTGGGTGATTTGCTCCAATAAATACTTTTCCAATTTATCTCAGTTTAAAAAATAGTAGATAGCACAGGAGTCACACAATTGAGCAGTGTATTTGGTTTTCTTTTTTCTTTTTACTTTCACAGAGCATAAGGCATTACTGCTTACACACAGACACATTTAAATTTCAAGTTTTTTGTGTTTACTTAAAATGCATTTATTTTTATGTCCAGAATAAAATGTTAATTTACAAGCAACTTCAGCAACATTTTTAGGACAGCATTTACCTTAAATCACATCCAATTTGAAAATATTTAAATTGATTGATCTTTGGATGACTCTTCAAAAATTAAAGCATTACTTACTCTGTATGAAAATCAAGGGAAGGCAAGGCAAAAATATAACCCTTTCCTTGTCATAAAGATTTCTAAAAATTCTAAAAATTTCTAAAAACTAGATCAGGGTTTAAATAGTCTCTCTGCCTCTGCCTCTCTTTCTCTCTTTCTCTTCCTCTCCTTTTTCTACTTTTTTTTGTGTTTCAGCCTCATTCTTTCTACTGCAGAAGTGCTTCCTATAGGTAGAAAGGGAGAGCTGGGTGGAGCTACCGACGCTCCAGGTTTGCATCATCACAACCAGTCACACTTCCAAAATGAGAGAATTTATCTCTCGCGGCATCAGAAAATAAAACCTGAGGAGGATAGGTGTTAAGGTTGGACAAGTCATATGCCCATTCCTACAGCTAAGCTGGGCAGTGAGGTGGGGGTGTGGTATAATTGGCAACTCCACAAGAGCCAAATGGAATGACATAAGACCAGTCCCCCAAATGAAAATAAGGTGTTGTTTGCAAAAGAAAATAGAAGAGACTAGACATAAAAACAACAGCAGATGTCTACTATATTTCTCTTGATGATTTCCAGCCTTTAAGTATCAACAATAAACAAAGCAGTGCTGTTTTTAACTGACAATAGTGAGTGTCAGAATTGGATCTGAACCTCAGTTGAGAAAAAGCACTGCAATCAGACGGAATGGCTTGGAACTGAAATTCAAACTCTATCACCCACCCACCCCCACCCCCCAGCTGTGTGACATTTGGCAACTTATGTAACATGTCTAAGATTCAGTTCTTTCATCTGCAAAATTTGGAAGACAAAAGTGCCTGTCTCCTTGGTCTGTTCTGAAGATGAAATCATATTATACAATATAAAAATCCATGGCATATAAATAGTAAATAAATGTTATATGGATTTTATTATTATTGAAACAAATAGCAAAAATCCCAAGGCTTGGGTTTCTTTATTTTGGGGAACAGCTTAAGTTGATTCATATGTAAATAAATCATACCAAGTCTAACAAATGGTTATAAGAAGTGACTTTGAACTGAAAATAACAAAAATTTAATCAAGCTCAAGTTAATGAATTAGTTAAATATAGCCTTACTCCTTCCATAAGTGCTCTTTTTCCTCATTCTAATGATTAAAAAAAAAAACTTATTGATGCAGAAGAGCTGGAAAAATACATATATTTTAAAAGGAATTTCAATGGATTTTCACAAATTGAATAGATCCATGTAAACAAAACCCAGAAAAAGTCCCTTCCTATGAGGTTTTATTTGGATTTGGAAAACCTTTCAGATTGCTGAACTCAATCGAACCTAATCCTTGTTCTAACAGGGATGCACTGGTTGACTTCAGGCCTTTCCCTTACATCCTTTATATCATAATTTTCCTCATTATGGAAAAAGAGCAACAACATCCCTCACCTGTTGCACAGCACAATTCTAAGGGCCATATTACAGAGTCAGTCTCTTCACAAAACACCTTCTTTTGCTTCCTTGACTCTGGATCTTCCTAAATTTCATCCAATCTCCACTGATATTTCCTGCCCACCCTTTTTCTTTTTTTTTTTTTATTTTAAATCTTCATTTTATTGAGATATATTCACATACCATGCAGTCATACAAAACAAATCGTACATTCGATTGTTCACAGTACCATTACATAGCTGTATATTCATCACCTAAACCAATCCCTGACACCTTCATTAGCACACACACAAAAATAACAAGAATAATAATTAGAGTGAAAAAGAGCAATTAAAGTAAAAAAGAACACTGGGTGCCTTTGTTTGTTTGTTTGTTTCCTTCCCCTATTTTTCTACTCATCCATCCATAAACTAGACAAAGGGGAGTATGGTCCTTATGGCTTTCCCAATCCCACTGTCACCCCTCATAAGCTACATTTTTATATAATTGTCTTCGAGATTCATGGGTTCTGGGTTGCAGTTTGATAGTTTCAGGTATCCACCACCAGCTGCCCCAATTCATTAGAACCTAAAAAGGGTTGTCTAAATTGTGCGTAAGAGTGCCCACCAGATCCTGCCCACCCTTTGAATGCAGACATTGCCCAAGATTCCGTCTTGATCCCCACACTTTCTCCAATTTTCTTTCCCTGGGCAATTTCATGTGCTTCGGTGTTTCCGCATCACTTCAATGCTGGTAACTCCCAAGTGTAAATCCCCAGCAATGAGTTTTCTTTCCCACTCCAGACTAAAATTTTCAACTGCCTGATATCTCCATTCCAAGTCTTGCTGATAAATCACTCTCAGCATATTAAAAGAATTCATCTTTCCTCCCACTAGCTTCTCCTTACTTTGTACTCTCTATTTTCATTACTGCTTCCAGTTACCCAGGTAAGAATCTTGCAACGGTGAATTCTCCCAGACTTACTCACTAAGTCCTGTCCATTCTACCATAATCCCCATTGAAACTATCTCTTTCCTTCCATCCCAACCCAACTATTGTAATTCAGATTTTCATCTCACACCTGCACTATTCCGAGAGTTTCCTGATTTGAAAGACGGACATGTATTTCATTCTCTAATAGTTTTATCTTCCTAAATACATGTCAGATCATGACAATCCCCTCCTTCATTCATCCTGCAGAGAATGCAGAATAAAGACCAAACTCATTCTGACAACCTGACCCTTTCAGAACTGTCTACCATGAAACAGCTCTATACAAATTACATTCCAGTGTCAAGCCTCACCAGAATATTCACCGTTCCTGCACTTTAATAATGCCATGCTTTTTTTCTGATTTTCCACCTCTTGTCTGCCTACTAAAATAGTATGTATCCTTCAAGGCAAGCTTACAACACTTTCCTCTCTGTCAGACTAAATCACTGTTTCATTTGAGAATCAATGGTATTATTTTTTAGAACTTAAAAATTAAAATAAATTAAAATTAAATTAAAATTTTTGGAATGTAAAAATTTTTTTAGAACTTAAAAATTGAAGCTACTGTGTATCTACTTTGTGCAAGGCATGCTAATGGGCACTTTACAAGCTACAACTCATGTAATCATCACAGCAACTGTATAAGGTAAGACATTATTAATCACATTTTAGAGTTGAGAAACTTGAATGACTCATCAAGATTGAATGAATCACCCTTGTTACAGCAGAACAAGTCATGGAGCCAGGATCAGAATACAGCCCTTCCTGACTCCAAATTCAGTTCTCTTTGTACTTATAGAATCACTTCTACGGGTAGTAGTTTACTTAGTCTCTCTCAGAAGATTGCAAGGTCTTATTGCTAAGAATGTGAATTATTTATTCTGGCCCATTCTCTCAACCCTGCAAACACACACACACACACACACACACTCTACTTAGTTGAGTAATTTCCACAACAATGAAACAATGAAACTCAAATGTTGAGTAGGTGAAGGATAAATTATCAAGAATCATTAACAAAAACATATTGTGTTCTTGTGGTAAATCTAATGATAAAAGATGTGCATTTGCACCTATTCCTGTGGAACTTACAAATGTATAAAACAACAACTGTAAAGTCATATCAGTATATTGTATATAGGAGTAGCTCACCTATAAGGGAAATTTAATTTGTAATATGTTTTCCCTTTCCCCTAATAAAATATTAGGTCTCTCAGTAAGAATAATGACACCTGCTTTGGGTTCAGCACCAAAAACAGAAGGATCCATGATGAAAAGCTTTGTCTGAACATTTAAGATATAACCTTAATGTCTAGATATTCATTGCCTTTTATTGGTGATTTTTCTCAATCAGACCCAGGCCATGTTTTCATTCTGCATTACCTCCCTACTTCTAGAGGACATTTGCATTTTATGTTGCTATTACCTGGGGTACTTTGGTTCTGCTTCTTTCCAAGCAGATCCTCCAGTCTTCCGTTGATTCTGTGAGCACTGGATGCCCCAAACAGTATCCTTTCAACAAATTTCTTTTTATTTATGCTAGTGAAAGAGAGGTCCTATGGCCTAAAATCAAGAATCTTTCCAAGTATAATCCACCTCTCTCAAATGACACATATAGGACAAACACCCTATATGACATCAAATTGGTCCCAGAACTCCTACAATTCATTTTTCCCCTGTTAAAATATAATGAATTCCCTCTGTTTTTATTCATTCATACCAAGTAAATTTCTAGATAATGAAGATACCATAGTGGCAGAATGGAAATGGTCCTAACTCTCAAAGAACTTGCAATTCCTTTTGTATTTTTGTGGTTGGCAAACAAAGAACACAACACACAATCTAGATGAGGGAGTAAACTGGAAACAGGATTATCTTGCTACAACCATAAGCTGAGGGCTAAACCTAATAAGGGCTACTGTTTTCCTTTCCAATGGCCAACAATCTTGACTCATAAACTGTCAATTAGTTACTTCAAAAAGTAAATACCATAGGAGTTAAGGGACAAAGAGTTTAAGAAAAGCCTTAGAAAGGATGGATCTGAAGCGAAGGAAAGAACTTAGGTGTATGTGGAAGAGGAGGGATGGAATCATATATGGCGCAATATTTCTAAAAAAGTCACAAAAGGGGGGCTCAAGAGTCAAATTCAAGACCCAATGAGGAGGCTAATAGGTTGGAGAAAAAAGGAACCCAGAGGAAGAGAAAGCTGGAGAAGAAAAGGCCAAAATGTTGTTACCTTTGTTTGCCAAGTTCTGGAGAATTATTTTTTCCTGTAAGCCATGGGGAGGAGTTGGGAGTGGATGAGATATGATGGGCAAGTTCTTAAAATATATAGCACATTGTACAAATTTTAGGTGGTATTATGCAGTTTTCTTAGTGAATAAAGGAGAAATTCATTTGGAAAAATAATAAGATAACTATAGCATTCTTTTTCCTTTCTCTCTGAAAAGGTAATAATTGTGGTGACTGCCAGTTTAGAATAGAAATGTTTAAAAACAAAAGAATCCAATTTAGAGAGCTCTCTTTAAAAGTCAGCAGGATATCAACAAAGTAAAAGAGACTATTGTCTCAACTGTCTTTTTGTTGTTTTATAATTCTTCCTATCCCTTAAAGGAAAGAATGAATAATATTGAAATAAATGTTAATGGTGGCAAACTCTGGGTTTTTGCTAATGTATTAAATAGGCTTTTTATAGAGCAGCAATTATGTGAGCTATAAAATAGCTAGTATAGTTAAAGGGTATCAATAATGAAATAATCCATTTGAAGTTTCTAAAATACCCTGCACTAAAAATTCATATTTGAATTCTTGCTATGAGAGCTGTTGAGTTTAAAATAATATACACACATTTATATGGATACAGTGCATGCATATGTTTGCATACACACACATCTATGGATAGAGTATGTGTTTATACACAAAAACATAAATTACACAAAAGTGAAATTCTTTTTAATGGATTCACCTACTTTTATCTATGGCTATAAAATTAAAGAAGTGATAAAAGAATAAATAGATAAGCCCTTAAATTCATTTCATTCATTATTTTTAAACTCTTCCTAATTCATAAACTAATAAGTAACAAGGAGAAAAGTCAATTAACATTTGTAGAACCTTCTATCTTGAATCTTTTCCTAACCCTAACTTTATAGAAGCTCCTATGAATAGTATCGATAACAAGAGATAAAAGGGCCTTGATAATTCATCATTCTGGAGGAAAATAACTATGGAAAAAGATGACCCAGTAATTTCACTTCTAGGAATATCCACAAATAATTGAAAGCAGGAAGTCAAACAAGTATTTGTACACCAATGTTTCTAGCAGCATTATTCGCAACAGTCAAAACATAGAAGCAACTGAAATGTCCATCAATAGATGAATGAATAAACAAAATGTGGTATATAAACACAATGGAATATAATTCAGTCATAAAAAGGAATGATTTCTTTTAATGCTACATGTTTGAACCTTGAAGATATCATGTTGAATGAAAATAAATGAGACATGAAGAGACAAATATTATATGATCTGGCTTGTATGAAATACCTAGAATAAGCAAATTCATGGAGACAGAGAATGGTTTACAGGTTCCCAAGGCCTGGGGGGCAAGGGGAAGAGGGAGATATTGCTTAATGTGTGCAGAGTTTCTGTTTGAGGTGATGAAAAAGTTGGGGAAATGGATGTTGGTGATGGTAGTTCAATATCGTGAATGTAATTAATACAACTGAATTGTACCTTGAAAGTGGTTAAAATGAAAAATTTTTAGTAGTATTTATGTTACTACAATCAATTAAAAAAAAAAAAAAAAAACTATGTAAGAGATATCAAGTCACCTGACTCCTTCTCAGGGCTTTGGAACTGGTTGCTAAAGCTAAATATCTAGGCAATAATTTCTACTTTTTATGCTTATGCCCCTATGTCTAATCCATTCATAAATTTAGTCAATGCTTCCCCCAAAACACACATAGAATACATCTATTTCTTTCTATTCTCATTTCAACCACCCAGGCTCCACATGCCATTTTCTCTAGTCTGAATTTATACAACAGCTTCTCACCTGGTGTCTCTGCTTCCACTCTTACCCAGTTACAATCCATTTGCCACAAGAATGCAAAGAGTCAACTCTAAAAACCTAATCATATGGTTTCATCTCTCTTCTAAAAATGTTTCCTTGACTTCCCATTGCTCTCAGAGTCAATTAGAAACCTCTAATTTTGGATTACAAAACCATGTTCCATGGAACTCCTGTCTTGTGCCCAAACTTTTTCCTGGCAACTATCTTTTTCACCTATCATGCTCCATCTCAACGGCTTTCTTCAGTACCTCAAATACCCCCAGCCCAATTCCTTCAAAGGGCCTTTGGACTACCAGTCACTCTACTTGGCATCGACTCCCTGCTGACCTCTATATGTCAACCTTGATTTAAATGCCACCTCCTTGGAAAGGACATGTGACCACCCAATTTAACATATTTCTCCAGTCACATCACACTGCTCAATTTGAATTCTCTCCATGGCACTCAACAATGTTTCAAGTTTCTTTCTTTCTTCCTTTCTTTTAAATTTTTGTTTTCTGCTTTCTCTTCTGAAATTAAGAATCATGCTCACCACAGTACTGGGAACAGCGTATGCACTTAAAAATGTGCATGTTAAGCTTAATGTTGATGTTATATAAAGAGACAGCTACAAAATCTGTTTTTCCATTTAGTGAATATTTATTGAGAACCTATATATTTCGTGCATTAGACTATGAGACAGACAAGGTCACTGTCTTCAGGAAGCCCACATTTAGCTGGAGGAGACAGAAAACAAATAAGCAAATCAATAAGCAAGAAAATTTCAGGCTGTGATAACTGCTGTGAATGAAATTAAAAAAGTGGTATCAGACAGAGTTGTGATGGACTTGCCCGAAAGGCTTCATTAACCAAACCCACCATAATAATCAAGGGAAGTGTTCGAATAAACAATGTTTTGTAATTTTTATACCTTATTCTCTTAGATCTTCTGCCCATACAGAATCAATTGATTATACGTAAGCTACCCTCAAAGGGAGAGCCCAATGAATTGCTGCCACTGAGGGGAGAGGGGGAACAAAGGCTTAATGCAAAAGACTAAAATGCAGAGTGATCTCTCTGCTTTAATTATTTAAGGATTTTGAGTAGAAACTCTGATATCTTTATTCTCTAAAATACAAATAGCAGCAATCCTTGAATTTGGTTTATGACCTATCATTCTGATTTGGTCTTTCTTCCACACCATGCAGCTCATGCCCATGTCTAAGCCAATCACTGGCCATCAGCTCTAGGCCAATCAGAGCCACCTCAGGATTCCAATTCTGGCTGCTGTACTCTCTGAGTGCATGTTACACCTGACAGATTGAATTTCCTCCAAACACCTGCCCCAGGTTTGTAACCACATGGTCTAATTTCAATCCTCAACCCTTCCCAATCGATTCTGTCCATATGCAGTCACCTCAGCTATGACAAAAAGGGACATCCCAGATAAAAAAAATAGATTGTGATTTCCCTGTCCCACTTGTCTGCTGCTCCATGGCCCAATGTCAGAATCAGAAATAAGATCCCAAATATCCCCAGCAACATTGCAGACACTGTTCAACCAATATTCTTATTCTGTCAAATCTGCTTATGTGGTCTGGCATAAACAGGAGAACTCTTGAGCGGTTAATTGAATAAATTCATTAAATATTTACAAGTAACAGAGATATTCAGGTGAGGTGAGAAAACTCTTGATTGTTTTAACAATGTGGTTAAATTATCAGGTTCTGAAATCACTGGCAGAAGAGGTCACAGAGCCGCACTTGGAAATCTGTGATCACAAGCAGAACTGGAGCCCTTGAAGGCAGAACTATGCCTTTGTTACTGCCACATCCCCAGAGACCAGAACCCATCTTCTCATGGAATATGGGCTGAAATAATGAATTTCAGTGGAATTTTCACTGATTGAACACCTACTCCCAAAGAAAACTAATTATTAAATCAGAATCAACCTGGAGGGATGCTACAAGGTGTTGTCCGAGGCACTGGCCAAAATCGGACACTTTTTACAGGGACTTGGCAGCCAGGGGCACACAGATGGCACACACCACATGCGAAATAAACAAAGCCTAGAGGAATACATAATGCACTTGATAAGATGATTTTGCCAGAGAGAGTGACAAAATGGACATTTAGCAATATGATATTTAATAAATCCCAAATGTAAAAACAAAAGCAAACAAAAAACCCACAAGAATGAATGGGGAGAATGCAATTGAACACCAATACAATAAAGAAGACCTAGCCACTTTAATTAACCACTAAAAATTGTAACAATAATAATTATTATAATGATAATGGCAGCTAACATTTATCAAGTGCTTCCTATGTACCAGAATTGCTGTAATCATTTTAAATGTATTATTAACTCATTCAATCCGTACAAAACCATTGAATAAAGTACAGGCATCCTCATTCTACATACATGAAGAAACTGAGGCACAAAGATGTAAAGTAACATAAAATGAATTCATAATGTGACATGATTAGCAAAAATATTAATGTGCTGTTAAGTGTTCTTATTAGAGAACAGGGTCCAGAACAAGAGAATCAACATTGTGTCTCTACGCTGTTCACATCAGACTACACCTAAATTATTGTACTGTGTTCTGGGAAAAAAAAAATGGAGGCTTGCAGAGGGAGGTTAGGATGATGAGGAATGCAACCATTTAGAAAGAGGAATGATGAAAGGAAAGGAGCCATGAGTTTATGCCTAAATAAAAGAAAGCAGGGGGAGAGCATGGCTGCTTGAAGGGAGTTTTCAAACCCTGGGGGAGATCTGGGTTAAGTGGGACGAGACATTATATTTTGCATCAGAGGCTTATCAAGCAGCACATTCCTAGAATATTTATTCAGTTTTTCAGAGTGAAAGAACAGGATTAGATGAGAGAGACGATACATAGGAGCTCAATAAAAAGTTTTCTAGTGGGCTATTTTGTGAGATGGGACTCATGTCACCAAGCGTGTGCAAGCAATGGCTGGACACTAGATGAAGTGGGGCCAAATAATCTAGGTTGTAGGGGTAAACTGTAACAACTATTTTCATAACAGGTCAACATAAGTAAATTCAAGGCTAAAAGTAAACAATGGTACCTACACTAAAAGTCCTCTAGGAAGTTCTCTCTACCTGCACCTCTAAGTATTTCAATTAAATTCAATAAATACTTACCACCTTTTAGATGCCACACTACCTAAAGTCAGGCATCATGCCTTACTTAGAAGTTTAGAGTCTAACAGCTTATTTCCTCCAATTAGAAATAACTATTTTAAAAGAACTTTCACTTATTATATTGGCAAATGCTACAAATAGATGTTTCAAGAGTGCATTGACACAAAGCAAAACTGTAACCATCTGAATTCAAACTTGGTCACAAATCTTAACCTTATTTGTTTTCAACAATTTCTATAACAATTTTGCATTTGTTTTAAATTGCCTTTCAGTATAATGTACGCTCTGAGTAAAGAAATGAATTGAATTGAAAACTGTACTTTTTTATTTTTTTGCGTAATCTGATTTGGCTAATTTAACTTTTCTGAAGTTTATTTCAAAGTATTTTTTGTTTTAATTTGGCTTTCTGTTTTTGATTGTTGTTTGTGTTTTGTTGTTGTTGCTGTTCCTTTATTGTTGTACTTTTTCTTTTTCCCTGCATTCTGTTTTTTGTCATTTTCCTTCCATTTTTGCCATGTCACAATATCCCTACTTTGCATACTGTTCACCCCAGCTCATTCTCCATTCCTGGAATGGGCCATTAAGCTACTAACAGAATCACTATTAGAACATTTTTCTATCTACTCTTTATTTTATCTCCTTCTAAAAAATTAAATGACAGCTAATTTATAGAGGGCATACTATGTGTTTTAAATTTCACGTTGTCAGCACAACAATGCTTTCTGGTAAACATAAATATTTCCTCATATTTAGAGGCACAGAAACATTAGGATACTTGCCCAAGGTCACAGTTAATAAGTGGTGGAGCTGGAATTGGATCCAGGTCCTGTGAATTTATTCACTAGGCAATCCTCCTCTACCCATCCCCCAATCCCACCATGGAATAAAAGGCTGGTATAGCATAGTGTCAGCCAGATAATAGTTTCAATAGGATTTGGGAAACATACCATCTCATTCTTAAAACAGAAACCCCATTCTGAGGTTGAAAATCATTGAAGCTCATGATAACATGAGGACCCTAGCAAGCTAGCTCAAGCAGTGAGGAACATGATGTGGTGGGGCCCAAAGCCATTTGTGTGTAGGGCTCCTCTGTGTTCAACAAAAGAACAAAACACAGAAGATCTTCAGCCAAGACTAATCTAGCATACTCATAAATATTTGTTGGACGGAAGCTAGTTTCCTGGCTGCTGGACCAGTATTATTTATACAATAGAGTCAAACTGATCTTCCACTAGAAACTTCACCTAAAGCAGTTCGAACTTTCTAAACAGAAGTGACTATATGTTTCATCAAGCTTTATGATTCAGGGAGCGGGTGTAACAGGGTGTCATGGTAACAAAGAAAAATAAGTGGCCCAAGAGTTTAAAAAATTAGATTTGAGTCACTGCTATCTCAGTACTCAGTTTCTTCATCTGGCAAATAACTACATTTTTCAGAGGATTTTAAGAGCCCAATACAATTATGTTATACAAAAAGTACTCTGTTTATGGTGATAAGTTATACAAATATAAAGAATCAGTATCACTGCTAAAAACTAAGTTAACTATGTCAGTCAATAAAAATGATGATTAACCATTATCCATTTCCCAGCATATAAAATATGAAATTATTATTATGAAGAGGCAGGTATCTGCACTCATTGTTTATAAACATTCCAACATCACATATGTAATCTATGCGTATTTGTCATTTGAGATCATCTGTATCACAGACCAGGTATACATATCCAAAGCCCAGTGACAAGGCTGGCTTTACAGGCAAGCAGTCTCTGCAGTCACACAGGGCCCTACACCTAGGGCCTTGTCCTTGGTTTAAAGCTCTGTTGTCACTGCCTTGAAATTCTTAATATTTTTTTTTTTTTTTTTGACAGGGGGTCCTGCCTTTTCATTTTGCCCAGGACCTGATGAAGTATGTAGCCAGTCCTGCCAGTGATGAAAAGAGTGAGTCTGAAGCCACCAGGGCTGGGTGAATTTAAGGAAAATGTGGGCTTAGATGAGGAAGCTTCTAATCATCTGTGCAGGAAGGTAGTCTCAGTTGCATCCAACTGCAGCACTGAATCAGAATCTTAGGCACCTCAGATAACATTCAGACCTACCCTCTTATTCCAGTTGAAGAAGTTGAGGCCTTGGGAGTTTTGGCAACTTGCCTGCGGTCCCCAGCTCATTAGCGGTGTGTTCTCTACATTCTAACAAATGACCTGCCCTGGAGCATAAGCAGGTGCTGTTTCAGGATTGCCTCTATGTCCCAGATCACAGATGTCTTTTTCCCGATCAACACCTTCTCCACCTATTCCGGGTTCACAGTTCCATTTGTTTGGTGATTCTTTCACCTTTTCCAAAAGCCCCTGAATTCAGTATCTGAGAAAATGGGCAGATACTTTTATCAATCTGAGTGCTACATTTCATTTGTTTTTCTTTCTTTGCTATTTATCCTCAGTTATTTCCACCCTGCTGGTAAAATGTGCCTGAAAATAATCGTCAAGCAAATGTGGTGATCCTTGAATTGATGGTGCTGAATTGGGACACATTTGGGGTGCTGTGCAATTTATCTATTTAAAGTGTTTCTAAAGGATGAGGACTCGTTGATAATGTCTTATTTACAAGCATGTCCTTGGGCATCAGACACTGCAGTTTCATTACTGACCATAAATCTCACTTGCAGTGGAAAAAACATTTCAAATGCCTTCGGCTCCAATCATTATATTATGTTCATTGCATACAAATCAGAATGAATTTTGAATGCAAATCACCTTTCAATTTATCTGATTCAGGCTTTTGGAACTCATGTAAAAATGAACCATGGATGACAGGAGGTGAAAGTTAGTCATAAAACTAAAAGCAGGGAAATTCCATTGGAGTCTGTATAAGAACTGATCAACATGTCACTTCTTCTCTCACACTCACAGGTTTCCCGACTGTCAGGAATTTACTTCCCGGGGAAAATACCAGAGGGCACTTCTCTAAAGAAATTGAACCAATTATCTGGGGTGAACAAAGGAAATCTGTGTGGACCTTGCACTGCAGAGAAAAGAGGTCTACATCTGGGTATTTATCAGTTCCCCAGACAAGTCATTTAAAGAGTTTTCACTTAGCTTTTCATTGCCACTTTAAAAAAACAAATGAGTATCAGCAGACATTTGACAATGCAGAGGATAAGTCCAGGATGTTCATCCACAGACTTAATAATTGTTCCAGAAGGAGAAAGCAGAGAAAGGGGAAGAGGAACAAGGAAGGAAATGATCAAAGAAATATTCAAGTGAATTTCCCACAGTGGAAGAACATGCAACTTCATATTAGAAAAGTTTATTATCTAGCAAATCAAATGACAAAAAAGTCTCACGCATAAATATATAATGGCAATATCCTAAGAACTCTGAGGACAAAGGGAAGAACTTTTGAAATTACAGAAAGAGAGAAAAATGGGTTATCTAAATTGGAAAGACAATCAGATTGACATCAGACTTCTCATCAGCAACACTTGAGTTACTGATCAAAGAGCATTCAAAATTGGAAGAAAAATATTTTTCACCTAGAATTCTATACCAAGTCAAATCAAATATGAAGTTAGAAAATGGATTATTTTCTGACCAAAAAAACTTAGCTCTCATGTTCCTTTCTTAGAAAGTTAGCTGAGATTGTGTTTTATTAAATGAAGAATAACCAGTCCCCACCCCTCAACTGTACCTCACCCAAAAGATAAAGTAAACAAAAGAATCCAGCAAAGAGTGAGACCAACCCAGGAAGGGAATTAAGATGGTGTCCCAATGATGAGTAGCCATGAGGCCTGAAGAGTAACCAGTACAGATTGTAGCAGGAATATGGAAAATCCAAAAGGAAGGCATCTGGTAAAAAAATGGATGTAACTTAAGATTGTACTGACAACGCAAAACAAAGTAAGTCTAACGTAAAATTCAGGAAACAAAGATCTTTCCATACATGTAATAATGATATTCTTGGTTGAAGCAGTGAAAAATATTTGAATAGAATTGCAATAGCCGATTTTCAAATTTTAGAACAAACTTCTAAAATCAAACATGAAAAAATCAATTATGATCATAGATAATGCAAACATTATCAATACTGACAATTCCAAAGTAAAAGCATAGATGCAAATTTAGGAATTGAAAAGGTGGGAGATAAACGGAAGAAAATGTGCCAATATTTTCATCTCATAAAGGGAGGTATCAAGAAATATTGTTCACAGTAGATAAAAGAAATAAGGGTAATTAATATTATTTATAGTTACAAAATTAACACAATAAAGGGAGTAAAACAGTTGAATAACTATAGAAGCTACTTCTATGGTGGAGGATGGGAAGGCAAATTAGAGTGAGACAAGGGCGGGGCAAGATGGCGGAGTGGTGAGGAGCAAAATTTCGTCTCTCCCCTAGAGCAGCTGGCAATTACCCAAGAACTATATGAAACAGTGTTTCTGGGGTCTCCAGTAACCAGTCACACATTGAACGCAAGTTTGGAATTGGAGGAAAAGCTGAGATAGCAGCGAACATTGTAAGTTCCCCAGACCAGGGGTCTGGCGCCCCTCCCCACCCAGACCTCACAGACTGTCTTGCTGCCGGCTCCCTGAAAGGGGGGGAAAAAAAAACAGCAATCTGCTGAGGGCAAGAAGGGAGGCTCAACCCAGCCTCAACTGCAGAATTAATTAACAAATTAATTAACTAATTTTGGGAACTGGGGTGCTAAAGAAGGGCTGGGATCTGAGAAGTGGGGGCATGTAAAAGCGGGCACCCATTCCCAGACTCCAAAAAAGCCATTTTTTTTCCCTACATTTTGTCCCTTCTGGCTTCTCACTGATCCCTTATCTTTTTGCATTTCAATAGCCCCTGGCAGGGGTGGAACTGAAGCTGTTGGAGAGTAATTATCAGACAATAGCCCAAAGCATCATTAAATGCTCTATTCTGACACTGACAAAACTTTCAGGCTGGGGAAAGACTTTTAAAAGAGACTCTTTTTTTTTTCTTTTTTCTTTCTTCTTTTTCTTGTTTTTCTTTTTTTTTTTTTTTAATCTAAAAGTAATATATGTGGTTATTTTCTATCGGAAAGCCCAGGTTGAGGGATTAGGCTGGGCTTGGGGGGAGACAGAGTACCCGCAGTGTCTTTGAGTTCCGTATTCACTACTGAAGGCCTCCACCCCTGTCTTTAATTGGCAACTCAGGCTGACCAAAGAATCTACCTGCAGAGGCCCCAAAGAGGAGAGGGGAGAAGGGAATAGCGCCCCTGAGAGACAACTGGAGTTCTGAGGATTGGGAGAGTGGAGGGAGGCCCAGCTCAACTGGCAGTCCTCCTTCTGGGAACTCAGACCCCAGGGGCTGGAGTTCAGAATCCAGCTTCAGTCAGCCACGTCCCCGACCTGATCAGAGTCACCAGGAGAACTAAAGTCTACATACCTCCTTACACTGGTGGGGGAGCTGTGGGCTGGCAAGCACCACCTGCTGGACAGGAGAGGAAAAGAACCAATTGTAAAGGCCTCATAGGAGGGTCTCATTCTCAGGAAAACTCCATACCCTCCCAATGAGACCTGGGCCTCACTAGGATGGGAAAATCTGACTAGGGTCGACCATATCTGAGAAGACCCACTCACAAAAAGGTTACATAGAGGCAGAGCAAGAAACAGAAAAAACAAGAGGGGAAAAATTCTGATCAACTAAATAGAACCTAAGTTAGAGGTCTAGAATAAGTTGAACTGAATAACAGAGGCCAGAGAACAAAGCCAACCAACAAGAAAACCACTAGGTAAAAGATAGAAAACAAGCTCCAAAATAAACTAATCAAGAAAATCAGATGCCTAGACAACTTAACATAACAAGCCATACCAGGAAACATGAAAAAATGGACCAGCCAAAGGAACAAACTAATAGCTCAGCTGAGACACAGGAGTGGAGGCAACTAATGCTAAATAAATTCAATGAAATGAAGGAAGATATAGCAAAAGAGCTGAAGGATATAAAGCAGACACTGGATGACCATAAAGAAGAATTCATAAACTTAAAAAAACAAATGACAGAACTAATGGGAATGAAGGCCACAATGGAGATGATGAAAAACACAATGGAGGGACACAACAGTAGATTTGAACAGGCAGAAGAAAGGATCAGTGAACTGGAAGACAGGTCATTCGAATTCATACACACAAAAGAACAGATGGTGAAAACAATGGAAAAATATGAGCAGGTCTTAGGGAGCTGACTGACAACATGAAACACACAAATATACATGTTATGGGTATCCCAGAAGGAGAAGAGAGGGGAAAAGGGGCAGAAACAGTAATAGAAGACATATTCACTGAAAATTTCCCAACTCTTATAAAAGACAGAAAATTAGAGAGTCGAAAAGTACAATGTACCCCAAATAGAACAGATCCCAATAGACCTACTCCAAGACACTTACTGGTCAGATTGTCCAATTTCAAAGACAAAGAGAGGATTCTGAAAGCAGCAAGAGAAAAGCGATCCATCACATACAAGGGAAAGTCGATAAGACTATGTACAGATTTCTCTGCAGAAACCATGGAGGCAAGAAGACAGTGGCATAATATATTTAAGATACTGAAAGAGAAAAACTGCCAACCAAGAATTCTATATCCAGCAAAAGTTTCCTGCAAAAATGAGGAAGAGATTAAAACATTTTCAGACAAACAGACACTGAGAGAGTTTGTGAATAAGAGACCAGCACTACAAGAAATACTAAAGGGAGTGCTACAGGCTGATAGGAAAAGACAGGAGAGAGAGAGTTGGAGAAGAGTGCAGAAATGAAGATTATCAGGAAAGGTAAAAGGAGAGGAAAAAATAAGATATGACATATAAATTCCAAAAAACAAAATGGTAGTAGAAAGTACTGCCCTTACAGTAATAACACTAAACGTAAATAGATTAAACTCCCCAATAAAAAGACACAGACTGGCAGAATGGATTAAAAAACAGGACCCATCCATATGCTGTCTACAAGAAACTCACTTTAGACACAAGGACAAACATAGACTGAAAGTGAAAGGTTGGAAAAAGATATTTCATGCAAACAACAACCAGAAAAAAGCTGGAGTAGCTATATTAATATCAGACAAGTTAGACTTCAAAAGCAAAACAATTGAAAGAGACAAAGAAGGACACTATATATTAATAAAAGGGTCAATTCATCAAGAAAACATAACAATCATAAATATTTATGCACCAAGCCAGAATGCCCCAAAATTCATGAGGCAAACACTGCAATCACTGAAAGGAGAAATAGATAACTCTACAATAATAGTTGGAGACTTCAATACACCACTCTCATCAATGGATAGAACATCTAGACAGAGGATCACTAAAGAAACAGATGTTGAATTGTATGATAAATGAACTAGGCTTGACAGACATTTATAGAACACTACATCCAACAACAGCAGGATACACTTTTTTCTCAAGTGCTCATGGAACATTCTCTAGGATAAACCACATGTTGGGTCACAAAGCAAGTCTCAACAAATTTAAAAATATTGATATTATACAAAACACTTTCTCAGACCACAATGGAATGAAGTTGGAAATAAATAAAAGGCAGAAGGTCATAAAATTCACAAACATATGGAGGCTAAACAACACCCTCTTAGAAAACCAGTGGGTAAAGGAAGAAATTACAAGAGAAATTAGTAAACACCTCGAGGCAAATGACAATGAAAACACAACTTATCAAAACTTATGGGATGCAGCAAAGGCAGTGCTGAGAGGGAAATTTATTGCCCTAAATGCCTGTATTAAAAGAGGAGAGCAAAAATTGAAGAGTTAACTGCTCACCTGGAGGAATTAGAAAAAGAACAGCAAACTAACCCCAAAGCAAGCAGAAGGGAAGAAATAACAAAGATTAGAGCAGAAATAAATGCAATTGAGAACAGGAAAACAATAGAGAGAATCAACAAAACCAGAAGTTGGTTCTTTGAGAAAATCAATAAAATCGATGGACCACTGGCTAGGCTAACAAAAAAAAAGAGAGAGAGCAGATGCAAATAAATGCAATCAGAAATGGGAAAGGAAATATAACTACCAACCCTGCAGAAATTAAGGAGATAATGAGAAGATACTATGAGCAACTACATGCTAATAAACTAGACAACTTAGATGAAATGGACAGCTTTCTAGAAAATCATAAACAACCAACATTAACTCAAGAAGAAATAGATGACCTCAACAAACCAATCACAAGTAAAGAGACTGAGTCAGTCATCAAAAAGCTCCCAAAAAGGAAAAGCCCAGGACCAGATGGTTTCACCAAGCATTCAAGAACGAATTAGTACCAATCCTGCTCAAACTCTTCAAAAAAATTGAAGAGGGAAAGCTACCTAACTCTTTCTATGAAGCCAACATCACCCTAATACCAAAACCAGACAAAGATACTACAAAAAAAGAAAATTATAGACCAATTTCTTTAATGAATATAGATGCAAAAATCCTCAGCAAAATACTCGCAAATCGAATCCAGCAGCACATTAAAAGAATTATACACCACGACCAGGTGGGATTTATTCCAGGTATGCAAGGCTGGTTCAACACAAGAAAATCAATTAATGTAATACACCACATCAATAAATCAAAGCAGAAGAACCACATGATCATCTCGATTGATGCCAAAAAGGCATTTGACAAAATTCAACATCCTTTCCTGATGAAAACACTTCAAAGGATAGGAATAGAAGGGAACTTTTTCAATATGATAAAGGCAATATATGAAAAACCCACAGCTAACATCACACTTAATGGGGAGAGACTGAAAGCTTTTCCTCTAAGATCAGGAACAAGACAGGAATGCCCACTATCACCATTGTTATTCAACGTTGTGCTGGAAGTTCTAGCTAGAGCAATTAGGCAAGAAAAAGAAATAAAAGGCATCCAGATTGGAGAGGAAGAAGTAAAACTTTCACTATTTGCAGATGACATGATTCTATAGGTAGGAAATCCAGAAAAATCTACAGCAAAGCTACTAGAACTAGTCAATGAATACAGAAAAGTAGCAGGCTACAAGATCAACACGCAAAAATCTGTAGTGTTCCTATACACAAGTAATGTGCAACAAGAGGAGGAAATCAAGAAAAAAAATCCCATTTACAATAGCAACCAAAAGAATCAAGTATTTAGGAATAAACTTAACCAAGGACACAAAAGACCTTTACATAGAGAACTACAAGAAACTGCTAAAAGAAATTGAACAAGACCTGAAAAAATAGAAGAACATACCATGTTCATGGATTGGAAGACTAAATATAGTTAAGATGGCAATTTTACCTAAACTGATTTACAGATTCAATGCAATACCAATTCAAATCCCAACAACTTACTTTACAGAAATAGAAAAACCAATAACTAAATTTATTTGGAAGGGTAAGGTGTCCTGAATAGCCAAAAATATCTTGAGAAAGAGGAATGAAGTGGGAGGTCTCACACTACCTGACTTTGAAGCATATTGCAAAGCTACAGTGCTCAAAACAGCGTGGT
The DNA here is from genome assembly GCF_015220235.1 of Choloepus didactylus. NCBI lineage: Eukaryota > Metazoa > Chordata > Mammalia > Pilosa > Megalonychidae > Choloepus > Choloepus didactylus. The sequence continues at coordinate 26,085,613 of NC_051308.1, forward strand.
ACTGGCATAAGGACACATATACTGATCAATGGAATCAAATTGAGTGTTCAGAAGTAGACCCTCTCATCTACGGACAATTGATCTTTGATAAGGCAGTGAAGCCGAAGCAACTGGGAAAGAGCAGCCTGTTCAATAAATGGTGTTTGGAGAAATGGATATCCATTTCCAAAAGAATGAAAGAGGATGTCCATCTCACACCTTCTACCAAAATTAACTCAAAGTGGATCAAAGACCTAAACATTAGCACCAAGACCATAAAACTCTTAGAAGAAAATGTAGGGCAATATCTTAAAGATCTTGTGAAAGGAGGTGGTTTCTTAGACCTCATACCCAAGGCACGAGCAACCAAAGAACAAATAGACAAATGGGATCTCCTCAAAATTAAACACTTTTGTACATCAAAGGACTTTGTCAGAAAAGTAAAAAGGCAACCTACACAATGGGAGATGATATTTGGAAACCACATATCAGATAAGGGTTTAATATCCTGTATATATAAAGGAATCCTGCATCTCAATAACAGAAAGACAAACAACCCAATTAAAAAATGGGCAAAAAACATGAACAGACATTTTTCTGAAGAGGAAATATAAATGGCTCAAAAGCATATGAAAAAATGCTCAACTTCACTGGCTATTAAGGAAATGCAATTCAAAACCACAATGAGATATCATCTAACACCTACCAGAATGGCCATTATCCAAAAAACAGAAAATGACAAGTGCTGGAGAGGATGTGGAGAAAGAGGCACACTTATGCATTGTTGGTGGGAATGTAGAATGGTGCAACCACTCTGGAAGACAGTATGGAGGTTCCTCAGGAAGCTAAACATAGATTTACCATATGACCCAGCTATTCCATTGCTAGGTATATACTCAGAGGAACTGAAACTTAAGACACAAACAGACATTTGTAAACCGAAGTTCATTGCAGCATTATTCACAATTGCCAAGAGATGGAAACAGCCCAAATGTCCATCAGAGGACAAATGGATAAACAAACTGTGGTATATACACTTGATGGAATATTATGCAGCTGTAAGACAGAACAAAGACATGGATCATGTAATAATGTGGATGAACCTTGAGGACATTATGTTGAGTGAAGTTAGCCAGAAACAAAAGGACAGATTCTGTATGGTCTCACTAATATAAACAGACATTAATAACAAACTTTGGGAGTTAAAAGCTGACAACACAGGTGACCAGGAGATAGAAAGAGGGCAGAGATCAGCCATTTGATGCTGAAGGACTACAGAATGTTTAGGATTGATTGCATAGATCCAGAAATAGATAGCATAATACTGTGTGATAGTAGCACGGTATTGTAAGTACACTGAACAAAGATGTCTGTGAGTAAAGCTGAAAGAGGTGGGATAGGAGAATGTATGACACCAGAGGTGAAGATAGATGATAAAGACTGGGACTGTATAACATGGCAAAAACTGGAGTGGCCAATGACTGTTATTAAATATACAAATATAAAAATGTTTTTGCATGTGGGAAAGCAAATGAATGTCAACCATGTAGAAATTTGAAAAGGGGATGGTATTTAGGAAAAAACATAATCAAAGCAAACTGGAGTCTATGGTCAACAGTAACATTGTATATAAGAGGGGGACATAGGGGAAGAATATGGGATTCTTGGTAGCGGTGTTATTTGTATATGAGGGGGATATAGGGGAGGAATATGGGATTCTTGGTAGCGGTGTTACTAGTATATTGTATTGTATGACATGTTATTTTTCTTTATATCATTTTTTTCTTATTGCTAAAAAAAAACAATTTTTCTTGTAGTAATCAGTATGTTCAAGTGCTGATTGTGGTGATAAATGTACAACTTTATGATGATACCATGAATAACTGTACACTGTGGATAAATGTATGGTATGTGAATATAACTCTATAAAATTGTAGGAAAATATATATATAGGAGTAAAAGTGTTGGAGAAAACATGGTAAGAGGGATGATGCCTCACCAATATGGACTAACTACAATGTGTAAACTCAGAATTGAATCTTAGAACATAGCCTAACATGGACAACATAATTGTAATAGTCCCTAGATTGTAAGCTCTTACAGCAGTTAACTCTATCCCTGAATTGTAAGGCCTATCTCTAAACTTTGAGATGCTGATCCCCTAGCGTATAACCTGATTGGTCTCTGGAACAATGCATATCTCTGAGACACCTGAAACTCAGAGCTAGAGCTCGGCAGATATGAATGTCAGTATTAGTGCATACAGCCACTGTCAAAAAAAAAAAAAAAAAAAAAGCTGAAAAAGAGCCCAGACTTCAATTAGTGATATGAATGAAGCAGGTCTGATTAAGACCAGGGCAAGCCAGGCCAAAGGGTAAAGGTTGAAACTGATTGTGTTTTAAAACTTCAACTTCCATATGAGACCAAGGGAATAGGTATCTATTTGGTACAGGATCTAAATTTTCTAAATGGTACAGCTCTACAGCCGATTTGTTCAAACACCACAATTGCATGGAACTTTGAATAGGAAGTGAGATACGGTAGGTTAGTATAGGCTGGAGTGAAATAGTGACACATCCAAGAGTAATTTAGGCAGATAATAAAATATATATTTACAGCCTCCCCCTCCCCAGCCCCGAGGATCTGGGGGAAGGTGTGGATGTGTTGGACATCCTCACCTGGACTGGTGTTGATGTTGTCACAAACATTGGGACTGGCGGTTTAATGTGCTGAGCCCTCGAGCATGGGACTTGCCCTTATGAAGCTCATTACCACAAAGGAGAGTCTAAACTTGCATGTAATGGTGCCTAAGAGTCTCCCCCTGAGAATCTCTTTGTTGCTCAGATGTGACCCTCTCTCTCTCTAACTGAGCCATCTCAACAGGTGAACTCGCTGCCCTCCCCCCTATGTGGGACCCGACTCCCAGGAGTGTAAATCTCCCTGGCAATGCAGAATATGACTCCCGGGGATGAATGTGGACCCGGCATCGTGGGACTGAGAGTATCTTCTTGACCAAAAGGGGGATGCAAAATGAGACGAAATAGTTTCAGTGGCTGAGAGATTCCAAATGGAGTCGAGAGGTCACTCTGGTGGACATTCTTATGCACTATATAGATAACACCTCTTACGCTTTAATGTATTGGAATAGCTAGAAGTAAATACCTGAAACTACCAAACTCCAACCCAGCAGTCTGGACTCCTGAAGACAATTATATAATAATGTAGATTACAAGGGGTGACAGTGTGATTGTGAAGACCTTGTGGATCACACCCCCTTTATCTAGTGTATGGATGAGTGGAGGAATGGGGATAAAAACTAAAGGACAAATGGGGTGGGATGGGGGGATGATTTGGGTGTTCTTTTTTCACTTTTATTTTTTATTCTTGTTCTGGTTCTTTCTGATGTAAGGAAAATGTTCAGAGATAGATTGTGGTGATGAACATATAACTATACTATCATACTGTAGACAGTGGATTGTATACCATGGATGATTGTATGGTGTGTGAATGTATTACAATAAAACTGAATTTAATTAAAAAAAAATTAGAGTGAGACAAATCCTTCACTATCATAGTCAGAAGACATAAAGTAATATCAGAAATTGATAATCCAGAAAAGCAGTATAAACATTTTGCTACAAGAAGAGGAGGTAATCAACAGAGGAGCTAAGAACAAAAAGAGTCAAAAGTAGCTCCTTCTAGGACCCAAGACAGAAAACAGGGTGGACTAACTCAGAGGACTGATTTTCTTAAAAAACATAAACACTTTTGTGATATCTAATTTTTATCATAATGGATGTGAGATTTTGCCCAATTTCTTTTTTTGGGAAAGAGAGGGTACTTCTATTGAGATGATTATATTATTTTCTCCTTTAATCTGTTAATACGGTGAATTACATTGATTAAATTTTAAATGTAGAGCCAACTCGGTATTCCTGGGATAAATCCTCTTTGGTAGTGGTATATTTGGAATATTGAGATAGATATATAGAGAGAGACAGAAATAGGGATAGAGATAGAGGTAGAGAGAGCTAGAGGTACAGGGAGAGAGAGAGAAAAAGATAGAGATACCACATACACACACATACACACATCTGCAGGTTGAACCAACATGGAATTTCTTGGATAAAGCCTACTTAGTCTTGATATATTGTGCAGTTTTTTAAATCTTTTTTTCTCTTTGTGCTTCATTTTGAATAATTTCTATTGATCTGTCACCAAATGCACTACTTCTCCTGTGTCTAATATTCTGTTAATACAATCCAATGAATTTTTATTGCCGCTATCATATTTTTCAGCTGTTCAATTTCTCTCTGATTGGTATTATGCATTTTTCCTGAAACCCCCCATTTCTTCATCCTTATACCCATCTTTTCCTATGAACTCTTTATATATTTATTATAGTTAATTTAAATTCTTATGTGCCAATTCCAATATCAGGGTAATTTGTAGATCTTTTTCTACTACATAATTTTTCTCTTAACTATGTCTAGTCATTTTTATTGTATTTTGGCATTGTGGAGGACTCACTGTAAAATTCTTGACTCTCTTATCCTCCTTTGAAGTGTTGAGTTTTGTTCTAACAAGCAGTAAATTACTTGTAAATCACCATGACCATGTGGAGATCTGATTTCATGCATCATAAAGGTAGGTCTATTTTGGTTATCCCCTTAGTCTTAAGGAAAATCTCTCAGTACTGATACATAGTCTTTACCTGTAAGGACCCAAACTTCAAGATCTGTCTCTTAATACCAGGAAGCAGCTGAAATCTCAGCCAACCCCTTGGTTTCCTTGGAGTTTTCCCCAGTACATATGCAATGCATGTGCAGTTCAGGGATCAACCAAAGATTTGAGGATAATTTACACCCATATTTTGTAGTTCCTCCTTCTATGGTTTGCTTTTCTCATATTTCTTCCCTCAATTTCCAGCTGTTCTGGCTAAACTCCTTTTCTGACTCCTCAAGTTAATATTATTTCAACTTTCTGCCTAATTTCTAGCCACCCATGCACTTGAGAAGTGCACTTAGTTCCTTAAGCTTTATAAATGTCAGTATTGACCCATGTTGTTCCCTTGTTTTAAGGGGTGAATGCCCTCCAATTCTGACTGCTTGTCATTGCTCTCCAGTGTCTTGAATTTTTAAAAAATATTTTGTCCACAGTTTATATTGTTATCAGCAGAAGGGTTAGTCTTACACAAGCTATTTTGCCATTACTAAGACTAGAGTCTCTCTATGAGTTGAACTTTTAACCATGTGTTGTATTATTTTGAAAAAAATTACTTAAAATTAATAAGTAAAAATTGACAATGTGTCCCTCTCTCCAAATAATATTGACCAGAATTAATTTGGTACCAGTTTCTTTTATAAATGTCTCACATATATATTAACTTGTTTAAATTTCATAAAAATCCTATGAGGTATGTATTATTATATTTATTTTTTAAATGAGGAAACTGAAGTCAAGACACTTCAGGCAACTTGTCCAAGTTCACAAAGCTAGTTAGCAACAGAGTTGCCTTCAGTGTTCATGGTTTCACCTCTAGCCTACATTGCCTTCCTCCAGAAAATTGAGATGACTTTGCATTTTGGTTGAGTGGACTGTCTCCCAGATTAGATTGTAAATACCTTCATGCAGAAACCTTACCCATGATTTCCATTCACTAATGCACATAAGAACAGTCATAACTATTATCTCTTTCATACCAGTTGGTAAATATCTAATGTCTGAGCCTCTTACCTCTCATGTGAATGAGGGAGATATTGTGTCATTAAATCCCTAATAGAAAAAAAAATTAAATTCCAAAATTTTAACATTGTTAAAAACCCTAATCTTTTACCTCATTTTTATAAAGATAGATTGTCATATAATTTGTAAATCTGTAAAGTAAGTGAAGATAATGTAAAGAAAAAAATTTTAAAATAACCAAACTTTACTCCCTTTACCATGTCTTTTCTCATTTTTCACGTCTTTTTTACTGAATGAAGTATCTCCTTTCAGTATATGAATTTCATCCATTTCCTAGCTAGTACATACTAAATTAATATTATATTTGTTTATAGTTCTTTTCTCCAAGCATAATATAGATTTCTTGATAGAAAGGCTTCTGATATGCCTTGAACAGAGTAAAAATTCAATCAATATTTGTGGTTATCTGAATGCTTGAAATACATACATAATTTAAGTCCTTCTGGTACTTGAACTCCAAGGCAAAAAAAAAAAAAAAAAAAAATGACACCAGAAGTTTTTCTTTAAGCAATCTGACAAATCATCAAAAAATTATTTCTGTTTCTAGACATCCATGTTAATCTGGACTTGACTCAAACAAGCAAACTTGAGGTAAATTAACTCCATTTTCTTAGAACTGTACTTTCAAATTCAGTAAAAGTAGTCCTCTGATACTTTGAAACGAAAATCCAGCTTCTCATAAATAATTTATGGTTTTATAAGACATTTTATGAGACATTTATATGCTTAGGTAGCATACTTCAGATAACTATAAAAACCAGTTCTATTCACCAAGATTACTTGAAAGGAAAAACTTTAATAGCCACAAATATTGCAGGCACTGGAGTTTGACTAAATTGTTAAAGAATTATGCTAATTAAAACTAGAAATGCTGCATCTCATTTGAAGTCTATGAACCTCTCTGAACCTGACAAAAAAAGATGAAGAAAATTTAAAAAAACACATGGCCAGCTTAATCTTACAGCTTTAAAGAATACTTGATTAGATGATGACTTACTATAATTAAGGCTTTAATTACTATATATTAAGTCATTCTAAATCCACCAGACTTTAAGAAAAAATGCCTACCAACTAAAACAAGATACAACCAACACCAGCCATTGGTGGGAAGAGAAACACAGCTTTCTGGAAGAAGGTTCTGCTAACAAAATGGGGTGAATATATTATCTCGTAATGCATAGAATCTATTTCCTTCATCTACCGATAGCATCCAGTTTTCTTTGGATAACTTCTCCCCTATTCTCCATCCATGTTATTGGATATGCCCACACCAACTCTTGCTCTTACTACAAAATCCAAACTTAACCAATCGGTCAATTATTTGATTTAGAAATGAGCTTGTGCCCCATATAAATCCAGAGACACAATCCTGGAAATCTGAATGAAAGAACTGGTATGGAGAAGCTTAAACTTCACTGAGGAAGTTGGTAGAACATAAACTTGGAACTGGTGGTGCATTTTGCTGCCTGTTTGAGAAAGCTTGCCTGAGAATGAATCAACTCTGAGAAATATAGGACAGAGTCCTGACAACTTCATTTAAATCTGAATCCAGCATGTCTGACAGATAGCCCAGAACTTTTCAGTTATTTGAACCACTGAATTATTGTTAATTCTCTTAAGACATTTTCAATTGGGTTTGGGTCACTTAAAACAGAGTCCTGAGTCATTCAGGAAGTGAGGGTCCAAAGGCAGATTTACATTGTGATCCTGTCATTGCCAATTCACTCCACTGACAAAACTTCCCCTCAATTAAAACTCAACTGATTTCAAAACCTATAATGGAAACAGAAAGGTATCCAACAGAGATTGAAAATCTGCATCAGCAGAAGTCTCTTAAATGCTCCTTTTTAAACTTTCTGATTGCCTTTTCAAATGGCTCACTGGCAAAAATCAAGGTTCCAATTAAGCCTAAAGGGCTTTCCAATCACACAATTGCCATCAATTATTCATTTAACTGTGTATGTGTTAAGCCTGGGCTAATTACATTTCCTTCAAAACACAGCCAATTCAGATGAGGCTATTCAAGATTACTTCAACTTGACACAAGAGGGCTTTTCCCCACTAATACTAAAAATGATAATAGAGAATTCTCTACTACAGGATAAGCTTTCGGGTGGTTTACAATCAATTTTGAAAATTCTAAAACTCAAAAGAACAAAGTTAACCATTTAGCTGGTATATTCCTTTCTATCTTCAAGGCAAAATGAAGGGAAGGATTCATATGAGAATCAAATTACCTGGTGAAATAAAAAATAAATGAGTATGAGTTTGTGTTTATGTGTGTAGACTTGAATGACACTCTTCCTCATCTTCAAATTCCAACAGAATATAAGGAGGAAGGGCACTTTTTTTTTTTTTTTTTGCAAAAGAGCATCAAATACTCTTTACACCCTCTCTACTCCTAGCCCAGAGAAATAGAATTTCATATGTCAAATTTACTCTCAGCAAGTTTCACTACAAATAGGAACTTCGTCTCATATTATGATCCAGAAAATATGTGCCAAACTGAGCTGCCAGCAAATGCTAAACACTGTTAATCCATTGGGAAGATGAGTGCATTCCCTAACACACTTTACTAGTATAAGTAATGAACAATGCCAAACAGAGCAGAGGATCTTCATAGGTTCAAATAAATACCCACAGCATACGACTATCATAGGCTACACTTGGCATCAGATTCACTTGGACCAATGGTTCTCAAACTGGCATGCGTCAGAATCACCAAGGGTATTGTTAAAACACAGATCGCTGTCCCTCCTCCTCCCTCTCCCCCCACCCGGGGTTTCTGGTTCAGTAGGGATGATGATGCTGATGATCCTGATCTGAGGAACCACACTTTGAAAACCACTGACCTAGAAAATATTGGACAGGAAACACAGCTTGCCAGTAGGATATCATCAAATGTTCCCTTTCCAGAAGTTCATCCCATCGCCAGGAGCTGCAAGACTCCTATCTAGCAGTTGTGAGAGGCCCCCTGGCTTAGAAGCCACATGTCTCACATCTCTTGTAATAACTCCACAGACATAAGTTCCAGAGACCCCATAAGGGACACACCAGTTACCTTATGGCCAAAGTTATGGCTGCCTTTCAAGTACCGACCGGTTTCCCAGTCCACGTATATGCCAGTCATTCCAATCAGCACCAATTAGGGATCATTGTTACAATGTTATATAGCAACAAAGCTGACCCATACTGCCTTTATGTTTCCAGGGAAACAGAGCTAGGAAGATAAGTGAAAGTCAATGTTCTAGTTTGCTAATGCTGCAGAATGCAAAACACCAGAGATGGATTGGCTTTTATAAAAAGGGGGTTTACTTGGCCACACAGTTACAGTCTTAAGGCCATAAAGTGTCCAAGATAACACATTGGAAATTGGGTACCTTCACTGGAGGATGGCAAATGGCGTCCAGGAAACCTCTGTTAGCTGGGAAGGCATGTGGCTGGCATCTGCTCCAAAGTTCTGGTTTCAAAATGGCTTTCTCCCAGGACATTCCTCTCTAGCAAGCTTGCTCCTCTTCAAAACGTCACTCACAGCTGCACTCCGTTCAGTCTCTTTGAGTCAGCATGTTTTATATGGCTCCACTGATCAAGGCCCACCCTGAATGGGTGGGGCCACACCTCCATGGGAGTATCCCACCAGAGTCACCACCCACAGCTGGGTGGGGCACATTCCAAGCAAATCTAACCAGCACCAAAAGGTCTGTCCCACAAGACCACAAAGATAATGGCATTTGGGGGACACAATACATTCAAACCGGCACATTCCACCCCCTGGACCCCAAAATGACATTATCTTTCCAAATACAAAATACATTCATTTCATCACAATATCACAAAAACTTAAACCATTTCGGTAACAAAAGTTAAGTACAAAATCCCATCAAAATCAAATACAGGCGTGGTCAGTCCTAAGGCATAGTTTTCCTTTAGCTTGGATCTGTGGACTTAGAACAAGTTATATGCTTCCAATATACAAAGGAGGGACATTCATAGGATAAACATTTCCATTGCCATAAGGAGAAAGAGTAAGGAAAACAGGGTTAACAGGACCAAAACAGTTCCTAAAACCTGCAGGACAAACTCCATTAGATTTCAAAGTCTGAGAGTCATTTACAGAATGACGTTGCATCCTTGGGGCTTAAGAGAGCGGGAGTCTAACCCTTCCTAAGGGCCTTTCTGGCAGCCCTTTCCTCTCCAAATGCTTAGGTGAGTGCTCCAACATTTCCACACATTGGGGAGACCACCTTCTCGGCCCCACCCTCCTCAAACATCGGGGCAGCTCCCAGATTCCTTTCCATCTCCGGGGCACATGCTCAATCCCTTCAGAACAGTGTGGTGGCAGCCAGGCTCTCCCCAGTTCCCTGGAAATGTGCTCCACCCTCTTTGGGACCTGAGGTGGCAAAACTCTTCCAGAGCATCGAGGCGGAAAGCCCGCCCTCAACCTCCAGGGCAAACTCACCCTTTCCATGCCTGTGGGCTGTTCCGCTCTCCCAGCCCAAGACCTCCTGACTCCAGACCTCAACCTCCATGGCTCTGTCTTTGAAGAGATTTTTCCTTTAATTTTTTCCTTGTCTGTCTCCTCCAGTCCAGACCGGCAATGGCTCTGTCTATAAAGATCTCACAAAAATTCCGTTGGCTTTGCATGAAGCACGCAGGGGTCAAAGCCATCAGACAATAGGACTTCCCACAAATCCTTTCTGGATAATTCCATCTCCAATCTTGGCTTGTACTGAAATGGTGGCTGGGTTCCATGTTTGGTTACATCCTCACATTGGGCTGTAGCTTCAGGGATTCCACCCCCTGGAAGCTCGTAATTTTCCAAGTCATCAGCTTCTGGTTTCTTTGAACCCAAGAGCTCAGTTCTAAGTTTATCTCTCTCTGCTCGCATTTTACTATAAGCTGCAAGAAGAAGCCAGGCTACATCCTCCACATGTAGTCTGGAGATCTCCTCAGCTAAGTATTCCAGGTTGTCATTTTCAAATTCTTCCTTCCATCCAACACCGGGACTCAATTTTGCCAAATTCTCTGCCACTTTAAAACAAGGATCACCTTTCTTCCAGTTTACAACAACATATTCATCATTTCTGCTCAAGTCCTCATCAGAAGTATCTTTAGAGTCCATATTTCCATAAACAGTCTCTTTAAAGCAGTTTAGGCCTTTTCTATCAAGCTCCTCACAATTCTTCCAGAATATTCCCCTTATCCATTTAAAAAGCCATTCCAACATGTTTGGTATTTGCAAACACAGCAGCAAAAGCACCCCACTTCTCTGGTACCAAAATCTGTCCTAGTTTGCTAATGCTGCAGAATGCAAAACACCAGAGATGGACTGGCTTTTATAAAAAGGGGGTTTATTTGGCTATACAGTTACAGTCTTAAGGCCATAAAGTGTCCAAGGTAACACATCAGTAATTAAGTACCTTCACTGGAGGATGGCAAATGGTGTCCGGAAAACCTCTGTTAGCTGGGAAGGCACGTGGTTGGCATCTGCTCCAAAGTTCTGGTTTCAAAATGGTTTTCTCCCAGGACATTCCTCTCTAGCAAGCTTGCTCTTCAAAACATCACTCACAGCTGCACTCCGTTCAGTCTCTTTGAGTCAGCATGTTTTATATGGCTCCACTGATCAAGGCCCACCCTGAATGGGTGGGGTCACAGCTCCATGGGAGTATCCCACCAAAGTTACCACCCACACCTGGGTGGGGCACATTCCAAGTAACTCTAACCAGCACCAAAACGTCTGTCCCACAAGACCACAAAGATAATGGCGTTTGGGGGACACAATACATTCAAACCGGCACAGTCAAATTTTCATACACAAGGTAAAAAAGATAATTTCGTTAACTTTTCCCACCACACATACACACACACAGACATGCATATATATATATATATATATATATATATATATATATATATATTCACTTTATGGCCCTATTTTTAAAACTTAATAAAGGGGAAAAATATATAAAGAAACTTCCTCAATTTTTCATTCTTGATTTAGCTGAATCTCAAAGCCACCAGTTGAAATGACCATGCCAATAAAGAAAGAAGATGGACTGCTTTGGGCTTTCTCATAAAAATCATCTAGATCCTAAATTTCCATTCACATGACAATGCACATTGCCTTTATCTGCTGCATAAGATACCACAGGAAGATTTTATATTCCCCACCAAGAATATTTTCTAGTCTCTAACTTGATCTGTAAATAAGAAGCAAATTTCTACTTTAGAACCATTATCATTTAATTTTTTAAGAACATTCACCTGATTGATATATGGCCTGCTTCATTTTGTTATGTTGTTTACTTGAAAAGACTGTACAAATATGTATTTAATATTTAAATAAATATCCAAACTTGCCACTCTAGATTTGAAACCACTAATGAAAGGGATTTTGAAATGAAACAGCTCTTAGGCTAAAGAAGTAGTTCCTATCCCTGGTCACATTTACTTAGGGATCTTTTTAAAAATACCAATGCTTCAGCCATACTGCAGACCAATTAAATTAAAATCTCTGGGGAAAAGGTCCAGGCATAGAATGTTCTTAAGGCTCCCCCAGTGTTCCTATTGTTTAGCCAGAGTTAAGAACCACTGAAAGTATTTTATCTCTGAGAAAAAAATTGCTATTCTTTCCTCTCATTCTCTCCTGTCCTTTCATTTTTAAGTAGGAAAGGGGGCACTTCCCTATGGAAATTAGGGCTAAAGGAAAGGAGTTACCAGGAAAGAGATCCCGTGTTCTAATCATGTGGTGTGGTTACAGTTTTTATGAACCCTACTGGGTTATCAAAAGGATCTTCTCTATATTTAGGGCAAATGGTCTCTTCCTGTAGTGGAAGTGCAATTGTTATGCTGTTAATTGTCTCTTTACTAGTATGTTAAGTATTCAGATTCTATTGAAATAAAATGGAGAAATAGGCCAAAGCTAAAAAAAAAACCACATAAATATTAAGGTTCTGTATTCCAGTTTAAAAGAAGAAACATGTATACAGCCTCTGCCAGTTAATAAGAGCTAGTATTTATTTCTCTGTTCCTTAATGCAGGTGTGGCCTAGACTAGACACTCCCCAACCCATTTCCTCTCTTCCTGGGCACACAGTAACCCAGCTTTCTTTGACATAAAGCTTCTGAGATTTGTGAGTTTGTTTGTTATAGCTGCTACCATTACTTACTCTGACTACTAAAACAGATGTTGAATTAAAGCTCCCATTTATCTTTTTTTTTTTTTTTTTTTTTTTTTTTTTTTTTTTATCTGAGATTCTGTTTTATTATTGCTTCTACCAAAATCCCTATACAAAATTAAATTAGACAAATGAAAAGTGGGGGCACATTTTCAATATCAAAATAAAATCTTAAAAATTACCCAAACCCATGAATCTCGAAGACAACCGTACAAAAATGTAGCCTACGAGGGGCGACAATGGGACCGGGAAAGCCGCAAGGACCACACTCCACCCCGTCCAGTCCATGGATGGACGAGCAGAAAAATACGGGAAGGAAACAAACGAACAGACAAAGGCACCCAGAGCTCCCCTCCACCTCAACTGCTCTCCCCCACTCCAATCACCACTCTCGTCACTCTTGGGCGCGCGCCAATGAAGGCGCCAGGGACCGATCCAGGCGAATGCACAACCATGCAATGGCACCGCGAACAATCGAATGCACGATTTGTTCTGTATGACCGCGTGGCATGTGAATACATCTCAATAAAATGAAGATAAAAAAAAATTATCCAAGAGGCAACACTTATTCTTCCTAGGTTTACCTAAATCATTGACAATGGAATTAATACTTAAAAATTGCCAGTTATAAATACATTTTTGGTTCCATTTAGATAACAAAAAAATAAATATAATAATAGGAAATTTCTGTAGTTAAAGATGAACATCTAATCATAAATACAATGCTAAGGTTCTCCCAAAATGCCTGAAATTCTAGCCTGGAATTCAGTGTAATTAGATTTCTATTAAAAAAAAAAAAAAAAAAAAATCATGATTCAGCAAAATTACAGACACCGTTAGCATCTCCCAGTTCCAGATCTGATAATAAGCACTCTCGTGTCACCTGTCACCGGTACTATACTATTCCTTGTCTGAAATATCATCCACAAGAACCAAATCCAAGCCATGTCACCCATTAAGTCCTAGTTACAACAGAGAATGTTTTTAAAATAATAATTAAAAAAAAAAGCCTGAAATTAACAGATGAATTTTATTGCATCTTTAAAATCACAAATAGGTCTGGCATCTTGTTTCCATTGCTGCACAACTCTTAGATCTTATTCATCAGCCTGCTGAACTGTTCCTTTTTCAGAGACATAGATACCATCCAAAAATTTTCTTATATCCTTGTTTTTAACTGTTGTTGCTTGCTGAATCAAAGCAGCTGAATTTGATACAAGTTCAATGTCATTTCCTTCAAGAATTAACTCATCTTTCTGGGCTTGAGATACTGAACAGGCAACACCTGGCCTCATCCGAACCCTGCGGATATATTTTTCACCCAAGAAATTTCGGATTTCAACCAGAGATCCACTCTCCTGAATAACAACGTTGATGGGGAAGTGAGCATACACAGACCTCATCTTGTAACGGAAGCCCAGTGTAACACCCTTGATCATGTTCTGTACATGACTACAGATAGTGCGAACTGTAGCCAGCTCTTTTCTATTTCCCCACCATTTGTCAACCCGAAGCCTCTTCTTTTTCTTCCCAAGTAAACTAAGCTCGACATTGATATGATTGAAGTCCCTCCGCAGGGTTCCTCGGGGGCCCTTCACAATAACTGTGCGTCCCTTCAGCGTGACGTCGACATTTTCTGGAATGTCGACAGTCTGGTTGCTGAGAATGGTCTTCATTCTCGCAGTAGATGCGGCAAAGAGCTCCCATTTATCTTTGACATTCTACAGTACTGGTTCTCAAATTTAGACGCACATGAAAATAATCTGCAACCCCAGAAATTACAGCTTAATTGGTTTGTAATATACAGCCTGGGCGCTGAAATTTCTAAAAGCTCCACAAGCATTTACATTCTAATATGTAGATAATGTTAAGAACCACTGTGTCTACAGGATGAAGTTAATTATATAAGAGAAACAAGGGGTTGAAAACTTAATATGAATGAACAGTGTGGTGTCCATGCCCCCAAATCAGAGTCCTTGAGCTATATTATTGTTATTAATATACCAAGGAGATAAAATACATTATTTCACTTAATCGTCACAATAAAATTGCTTGGTAAATATTATTACCCCCGTATTTTAGATGAGAAAACCAAAACTTAAACTGAAAGGTTAGGTAACTTGCTCAAGATTACACAGCTAAAGGGTAGAGCTAAAATCTGACTGACTCCACAGTCCATGCTTTGAACACTAAACCATAATACCTCTCATTAACATAAATAAAATACCCCGAAAAAGGTAAATGAGAGTCTCGCATTTGTCAGATACCTGAAGCATTGCATTTAATTCCCAGAATCCCAGTTTAAAGTAGATGATGGTAAAAATTATGTTCAAAGAGGAGTGACCAGGTTGATGGAGAGAATGCCAAGTAGCAAAATTAAGTCGCCGAGAGGAGAGAATGAATGATTGGAGAAAAAAGAACATGATAGTGCCTGCAAATATTGTAATGGTTGTCACAGAAAGAAAAATTAGCTTATTCTGCATAGTTCCAGAGAATTAATCAGGATCATAAATTAGATGTTGCAAAAAATAAAGTTCTGCTCAATAAAAGGAAGACCTTCCAATAATTAGAAATTTTCTAAAAAGAACAAGTAGGGTTGCTGGGAGAATTTAATGATAAAATACATTTTGCAAAAGCATATACAAATGCTGGGTATTTTGCTTCTATTACTACATTTGTGAGGGTCCCATCCATTTAAATGTTCAAGTAGATGCTGAAAGTGTGGTTTGGCACTAGAAGGGAAAGAGATAGATGGTCATTAAGGCCATCGGATTCTAAGATCCTAAGGTTATATACCTTGTGTTCCCAAGAAAAGATGTTTTCTGAAATGCCTCATCTAATGACAGAGGAACAAAAAACACACTCTCTATTTATACAGTGCATGGTTTCCAAAGACATTTAGAAGGATATTCAGACTCTTGCTTCCCATTGCTGAAGTTAGAGAAACTTCACAACAATAATTTGGTCAGTTTTGGTTTGCTGAAGACTTATTGTGAGGTAACTCTGGAATATTCACTTTATTTAGGTATAAACCACAAAATACATACAATGGTTAAAATACTTCCTGAGAGAGAATGAGGAGAGCTCTTTAGCGGTTACCACAGCCAATCTTCCCATTTAGTTACTTGAGTCTTTGCATTATCTCTCTCATTGTCAGGCTTTTCCAAACAGACCCATGACAATATTAGATCCTCCAGAGAGAGATCCCCAACAGGGACTGGAACACAGTATGTGTTCAACAAAAGTTTGATTTAGAAATGACCTAGACCCAAAACGTAGTGGAGAACTAAGGAAAATGTACAATTTAGGAAAACTATATTTTAAATAGATCTCTATAGTTGAGAGAAAAATAAAAGAATTGGGCTTTAATTACCTAAATAATGTATGTAATTTTCCCAAAAGACAAATAAAACCAATACTTAGCTAGCTTAAGGTATAATATACCCAACTTCATTGCAGATACTGTAAGAATCTCAACAAGTGTTTTAATTTATGCTCAGCTTCCTCTCTTATAAAATGGCAAGACGCATGAGGGCAGGAAGGATGCCTGTGATGTTCACTGCTACATTCCAGCACCTGACACATTGTATCTGCTCCACAAATAATGGGTGGATGGATGAGTAAATGAATGAATGAATATGTAGGTTTTGGATGTGGAATGTTTGATGTGTCTTTTAAAGAAAGGCTACAGGCCTTTGAGTGAGTATGATATTCCCACCAAGCTTCTCTTTGAGCATATGACTTACTTAGCATCTTAAAGTTCATGTTGACAGAGAGGGTGAAAGAATGAATACTTTCTTGAGCTTGGTTATTTCTGACTTGTTACGCAGAGATATCAACAGTGATAACAGTCCAGCCTGAGCTAGATATAAACAGGAGCTGTATGCTAACTTTCAAATTGCAGTTTCCATGTTAAGTTGGCTCTGTTTTGCTGCCACCAAGAAAGGAGTGCCATTTAGCAGTGGTGAGAGAGAGGGAAAGTTGATCCATTGCTACTAAACATTTGAGATTTCCTCAAGGGAGCTGACATTTGCAAAACCACTTGAAACAGGCTGGAGGCAGCAGAAAGTTTGTATATGATCAAGACAGGAACTGTTTCATGCACAAAGGCAGCCCAGTGGCAGGAAATCAAACCAACGTTGACGGAGGTGAAAGAACCCCCAAGATGTTTAAAATTTCCTAGCACACTCATTTGTAAAATAAGACAATGGTGTTAACTAAATTAAGTTGTTCCTGCAGAAAAAGGTACAATGAATAAGGAAACCCACTTACCCTCTAGGCAAGAGAAACAAATTAAATGTTTTGCAATAATATTAAAAGCTCCTCCAAAATATATGAAACAATAAGCTTCTTACTATCATGGCCTGCAACATTAGGAGGACAGTGGAGGAAAGCTAGGGGCCCTCTCTCTGAGCACTTGCTCCTGCCATGCTCAAGAAGGCAAGTCTCGAAATCTGGCTGTTAGGATAATTAGATTATCTCTATCTCAACTTTGAGAAATCTGAAACTTTGAGATTTTTTCCTATTCTTCATTTATGAAATAAACCTTTGCCAAGCATCTATTAGTGGCCAGGCAATGTACTAGGTATGGGGATATAATAAGTTAGTCAGACGGTTCCTGCATCCATGGAGCGTATATAAAAGCAGAGATAAAGGACAATAAACAATGAATTACTCAATTGCTTGTGAAAATACAATTATGATGAGTGTCATGAAGAAGAATAAGGTGTCAGGAATTTATATGAAAGGAAAATCTGACCTAGTTACTTCCAGGAGGAGGTGACATTTGAGCTGTACCCTGAAGGATAAGCAGCAATTAATCAGAGTCACTATTGCTGGGACTAGAAAATAGCTATTTACAAAACTCTTTAAATTGGCAATTTGATTCTACATGAAGATTTTTTTTTATTTTTGTTTTTTAAAATTCTGCAGCTTGTTGATGTTAGAAACTACACTGTAATAGAAAATAGATTTTATGTGCCCAAATAACTTCTTCAAATTTTTCACAATCTTTTTTTGTTACTATGTGGATCTGTAAATGCATAAGAACTTGTGGCTTTTGTGGGCTGGAATCTAACTGCAGCAATGATTATGAACTGACAATGCAAAGGCTGGCTCTAGTGAAGAATTCCAGGACATTAAACTTCACTATGTCAGCTGGGAAACATTTTTTAGGCAGAAAGCTAACTTATTAAAATAAAAGCCTGCATAGGGATCTCTCCATGTTTATACATGCAATGAGAAAATCTGAGAGTTTAAGGACCTTGGGGACCATCTACCCTGAACTTTCAGTGGCCAAATAAGGGGCTCAAAAAGGTTAAAGATACTGCTTAGGTTGTTCAGCAGGCAAATGGCAAAGGCTGAGGGAGATACACACTGGACTAGGTTGAAATCCATCTGCAGGCAAAATAAAGCCTGTGGCAAAAAATACTGGTAGAGGGAGAAGGTAAGGTCCATTAGGTAGCAGGTAATTGTATGGAGACCTAAAGCCCAGGATAGGGTTTTTCTTCACTTCATTATGCAAAAGCCCAGATTTTAGGGTCAATAAAAGACAAATGTGAAATTAAAAGGTATAAGCAACTCTAACAGCTTTATTAAGCAGTAGCAATTTGAATAACCAGGTACCCTGAGGGAATATTCGTTTTATTTGGGTTGGGACTTTTCATTATAATTATTTCATTTAATATTGTAGCAGAATGTTTTTTCCAAATATGATCACAATAATATCTCCCTTCCCACGTGCTCATTTATACCATGACCTTTCCACTCTCCCATCAAGAGGGTTGATCTTATGACTGATTAGAAGCCAAAAGAGTGGTGGAAGTGACACCAAGTGATTCTGAGGCTATGTCAGGTGTGTCATGCAGCTTCTGCGTGGTTCTTTTCAGACACTTGCTTTGGGGAGGCCATCCACCATGGAAGACGATCAACTATCCTGAGACTGCCATACTGAGAAGGATACAAGTTGATGTTTTAGTCGATAGTTCCAGGTGAATGCAGCCTTCCATCCATTCCTGCCAGCGTGCCAAAAAAATGTAAATGAAGAAGCCATTCTAGAAGTGGAATCCCCACAGCCACTCAAGTCTTTCTAGCTAAGTCCCCAGACAGTATTGAGCATAAACAAGCCATTCCCACTCGGTCCTGTCTAAATTCCTGACTCACAGAAACTGTGAACATAATAAAATTGCACAAATATAAATAAAAGCCATTAGGTTTAGAGGAATTTGTTACACAGAAATAAATTACTGAAACAAATTATATTTTTTTCTGTAAGGGTATTTACAGGCTTTGAGACCATTGAAGAGATGAGAAACCCAAGTCACAGAGAGACGAAGTCAGTTAGCTCATAGAATCATAAATAGAATCATACAATCATAGCAATCAAGTGACCATCTAAAGGACATTTGAGGACATTGAGACCCAGAGAAAAATGATTTGATCACAATATATAGTTGATGAAGGCAGATCCAGGAAAACAATTCAGATTTCCTGAAGAGTCCTAGGGTCCAGAACTCTTTCCAAAATATTAGACTAAGTTTAACATAATAAAAAGATCACAAGCTTTGGAATCAGACCTAGGCTGACTATATCCTTAGGTAAGTTTACTCAATTTCTCTTTGTCTCAGTGTCTTTATCTTTAAAACAGGAAGAATACAAAGAAAGGACATTGGTGAAAAAGCCAGTGAAATTTGAATAAAGTATGTAGTTTAATAGAATTATACTAACATTAATTTCTTGGTTTTGATCTTTGAATTATAGTTATATAAGAACTATGGTCATATATGAATATTAGGGAAAGCTGGTTTGGGAAATAAATGGGGACTCTGTATGTATTTACAACTTTTTGTCGGTCTAAAATTAGAGCAAGATAAAAAGGAAAAATAAAAAGAACAATATTATTGTGTAGGGTTTTTTTTTTTTTAGAATACTGTTTGGAAAATGTAGAACCTGGCACTTACAAAGCATTCAAATACAATTTTCCTTAGCCAACCCCATCTCAACCCGTGGATAAAACCAGAGCAGATGGTTCACTGACTTCTAGGTCAGGCCTTGCTCTTTGAAGTTGAGTCCTCATATACTGTAGCTATAATCAAGCCAGAACATTTCTGAGAAAATTAACTTAGGAAGCAGATGATGGGAAATTTCCCACAGTAGTGAAATCTCTAAACCTCTTCTCTGACCTTTGAATTCTTGGCAACCACGAACTATGTCCTAGCCAAGAATCCTCACACACACAGCTTCCATGTCTGCTTGCCCTCATTTAGAGGTTAGACACCCCCCGCACTATATAGTCACTTGATGCCATCTGTCTATAGCCGTGAGCTAGCTGAAAGCAGTCTGAAACTGCCTTCCAAAACTAATTGAGCTGCTCTAAATATTTGAAAAGAAAGAAATGGGATTGCACCAGAGATGGTTTAATAAATATTTAAGGAGCTTTTTTCTAGTAGCATAGTACCCCACTTCCTTCTTTCCTCCTCAGGGAAGCATGCATCTTATCAGTTTATTATCAGATTTGAACCTGACTGGTCTGGGAACTCTGCCATGTCATAACAGTGTGAGTGAAGGAGCAATTTCTGGAAAATCATCAGAACCATTTTAAAATGAAAATTTTGAAATTGTGGGAACATTCATAAAACTCATCTAAGAAGACAAAGACATGGAACATACAGAACAGCAATGAGCTTGGCTCCGACATTGAAAGAAAGGGCTTATACCTTAGATTGTACATTGTTATGTAGTGTATTTTCGTGGCTCTATAATAAGAAAGAGATATCCTCTAAAGTTCAGTGCAAAGGGCTGAATTAACAGTCAGAATTTTGGCTACAGAATGACCCATCTTCATCAGTTCAAAAAAAACCAATAGCCTATATCCATTAATATTCATGGTTCTTTTTATGGTACTAGAAGGTTTCTAATATTAGGCTGATTTTCTACCTCAAGTACTTGACTTAACATCTTGGAAATTCCTATTGAATGCAAAACCCAACTAATTTGGGGGCACAGCAATTGGTTTTTCTAGAAATATTTTCTGGATATGCCATCAGGCCCATAAAAAATGGGCTATCTTTGATCCTTAGAGCCCTGTACTCTGAGTGAATGACAAGCATGGCCCAAGGCTCATAAACTGAGCATTTTCCGTATCATTGAGTACAATTAAATTGTGTTTAATAAAGTCATAGGATCAAATATGGTTTGTTTTATTCTGAACCTTTAAAATTATTTATCCTTCAGTTTGTATGGCAATCTCCCAATCAGAATGATACATAACTAGAACTCACTATTCTACACCCATATAGATAAATTAAGGTAGGTAGTTATATAAACATTATCTATTCTTGCTCATTTTCACTTCTTTATGAGACATTATTTTGTTCTCTTCTGTCTTTCTTTACTCATTTTATTGTTTATGAAATTAGATCACATTTTATTCTCTCTAAGATGTAAAATAACTCTCAAATCTTTACTTCTCAGCCTATACTATAAACAAGTCACCTGATCAAGCTGTTCTATTCTTGTCCCCACCTAACTCCCAGGGTTAGTATGGAGTGAAACATGATTATTCTTCTACTGCAGATCTAGAAAGTCATTAAGAGGAAGACACTTCATATTTATAAATGTTATTATAATGAATGCTATTAGAACTCAAGGGGGTACTATTAATTCTGATCAAATAGCCTGTTAAGCTTTCTGTCCTTGAAAGGGATAAATAAATAGATGCTTTTTTGCTTTGTAAAATTCAAAGCTACTGGCAGAGTCTTCCCTGTCTGGCCTTGGGAGCATTTATGTCTCCTCTTGCACAGTTGTATAGTATATATATATATATATATATATATATATATATATATATATATATATATATATATTTATCTTCCATATGGTTTTATTCACATGAAGTTCACAAGAGGCGAAACTAACCTACAGGGACAGATACCACCAATGTGTTTACAATGGGGAAGTTACTGGAAGAGAAATGAAGAGAGTTTTTTAGATGGTGATAATGCTCCATTTCTTGATTTGGCCTCATTCTGCTTCTCGATTTTGGTGCTTTCATTGTGAAAATTCCCCATATGCCATATTTAGAATTTACACACTTTTCTGTACATAGGCTGTGCTTCTATTAAAAAGTTTACCTAAGACAATAAGCATGGGAAGAAGCATACAAAATATAACAGCTTGAGCGGTCTCAGGTAGACTGTTTCCATGGAGCGGCATGTTTCTTGCATGGTATGGAATATGTTCCATGAAACGAGCTGATTGCACTTTATTCCCTCCATAATCATAACTCCGTATTCTTGTCGGACACCCTCAAGACAAATGTGAGGACGGATGAGGCTTTGGTGATGGAGGAAGGATGGCTATCGCAGGTACTCCCAGAAGACTTGTTCAGTTACATATTTAGTGTCCGCAGCTCTATTTTCCCAGCTCTGAAACACCATAAATCCCAGCTGGGAGAGGGCAGCTACCTTCCCTGTTGTACTCACCTCCATAGAGCATCTGATCTACCCAGTTCTCCTCCTCCCATGGATACAGCCATTAATCAGTTTTTGCAAAGGAGCCAGCCTTTAGCAATCTCTACTAACTTCCAGACGTATAGTATATTTTAAGTACAAATTAAAAATCTAGACGCCATTTCAGATTTAGTTTCATCAAAGGAAATCAGAAACAAAGTTTTGACCTGATGAAAAAGACGAAGTGTAGAGAACTTAAGGAGTTATAAGTTTCTAGCCTAGTCGCTGGGGAAAACAAGATAGGGTACTGAATAAAAGTGTTAATGAGATCAAATAAAAGTATTAATCATTGGAATTAAAATTTGAAAAGATTAGGAAACAAAAATTTAGCCTTTATGATGGCTCACCAGACAAACTCACTTTTTCCTTCCTAGCAAACCGGGAGGCGACCAGACCCATGAGGGGATGGCTGAGTGCCCGACTGCATTCTTAGCTCGCCACCCCCTCCCCAGCTAGGGGCACACCCACCACAACACAGGACGACTGTCCCCCAATCTTCTTCCAGTTCTCTTCTCTCCTGTGTCATCTTGATTCCTAGTTCCATTGATCACTACTCAAAATCTGTATTAGTTTCCGAGGGTTTCCATAACAAGTTACCACACAATGGTGACTTAAAATAACAGAAACATATTCTCTCACAGTTCTGGAGTCCAGGAAGTCTGAAATCAAGGCTTCAGGAAGGCCAGACTCCCTCTGAAGGCTCTAGGGAAGACTCCTTCCTTTCCTTTTCCAGTTTCCGGTGGTCCAGGTGCTCCTTGGCTTGCAGCTGCATCACTCCCATCTCAGGCTTCGTCCTCACACAGCCTTCCTTCCTCTGTGTCTCCTGTGTCTTTAAGGCCAAATCTCCTTCTCCTTATAAGAATGCTGGTCACTGGATATAGGACCTGTCTTATCCAGTATCACCTCCTCTTTCTTGATTACTTCTGCTAGAATCCCATCTCCAAATATAGTCAGTCACAGGAAAGGGAGGTAGGATTTCAGCATATCTTTTTGGAAGACATACCTGAACCCATGACAATTATCATTCAGTATTATATCACTTCCATCAAAATCTACATTTCTGATTCTTAGAGATTTCCTGGTGCTAACAATAATACCACTACGACTACTTCTAATAATAATGATAATAATATACAAATGCTTACATGATACTATGTGCCAGGAGCTAGTCTAAGCACTTTACATATGTCAACTCATTTAAGCCTCACTACAGCTCTATGAAAAAAGGTCTTTTATCATCCCCATTTTATGAATGAGGAAACAGGCACTTTAGCTCATCCCCAATTTGGATCCTTATCATTTCTTCCCTGAAGAAGTGCAACAAGCTCCAAACAGATCTCTCTGCTGTGGTCAAGTCACCTCCAAATCCACTCTGTAATCCAGTTCTATCTCTAAAAGGTAAATGTAACCATGGCCAATGCCTGATTACAAGAATTCAGTGGTTTTGTGCAATATTGTCATGCAAGGGTGTACATCAAAATCACCCGGGAGCATTTGTATAAGACACATGCCTATGCCCACTCCAAACCTGGAGATTCAGCACCTCCAAGGTGGAGTCTGAACATGTATATATTCCAAAGTCCCTCAGATTTCTGATTTGTAATCTCTAATTCAGACCACTGTTTTTGCTGTATTTCAGAAAGAGCTTTATTGAGATATCATGTATATACTATAAAATTTACCCATTTTAAGTGTTCAATTTCATGATTTTTAATAAATTTACATACCACAATCCAGTTTTAGAACATTTCTATAGTCCCCAAAATATTCATCATGAGCATCTGCTGTCAACCCTGCTTCCAATCCCCAGCTCCAGGAAACCACACTCTGATTTCTGTCTCTATAGATTCACCTATTCTGCACATTCCATATAAATGGAATATTATAATATTTAATCTATTAAGCATGGCTTCTTTCACTTAACATAATGTTTGACATATTAATTCATGTTGTAGCTTGTATCATTACTTTGTTCCTTTTATTTCTAAAGAATATTCCATTATATGTACATATGTTCCCTTAGCACTGAACTTTTGGTGGTACCCTGAAAACAGTATGATGTCTCTTGCTTAAATTTAACTTATATCTCAAGTCTCAGTTTATGCATTACTTCATCACAGAAGCCTTTCCTGATTTCTCTCTACTTGTCCTACCACTCACCTTCCACTGTGAAATACGCACACATATGCACACATGAGTTCCTCTTACGTGCTTCCAAGGTTCTAAAAATAGAGATCTAGCATTGCTTTTTTTATATTGCATTTTAGTAAAAAATTTTTATGTACCTCTTGAGAAAGTGAGTTACCAATATAGCAAAGCCTGCTAGTTGTGCATCAAAACTCATTTTCTTCTTCCAAAGTAAAAGAATTTCTATGTTTTTACTAGGTTCATAGCACAAAATAAAGACCTGATTTCCTGACCTCCTTCCACTATGTTCTGGCCAATAGGAGCAGCAGTTCCTGAGGCAGCTTCTAGAGATCTTCCCTAAAAACCCTAACCCTTTCTCTTTTACTTCTTATTCTTTCCTCCTTACTACTGGCTAGAATTTGGACCTGATAGCTAAAGCTGGAGCAGCTATCCTACACCATGGTGGTCTTGGGAATGGAGGCCCACATGACCAAGGAACATTATAGGAAGAGCCCAGGTCTCTAAATATCACCTTGCACTGCTTACTTCTGGGCTTTCCAAGAGAAAGACATAAATTATCCGATTTAAACCATTGCTTCTTTGGGTCTCTGCTATCTGTTGCCAAACTTAATCCAAAGAAATATGCCACAATTCATTGCATCCTTAGGACTTTGGTGTAGTGCCTGACATGTAATAGGTAGTTAACTGATATTTGCTGATATTGAAAAGGGGACACAAAAGCAAAAAAAAAAAAAAAAAAAAAAAAAATGCTTCATGGGATATCAACTTCTAATCCCATTTTGTTCCACACAGTCATTCAAATCTACTTCCAAGGTCCTAAAATCATAAAGTTTAGATATACTATAGAATTTTAATATGTATTGTAAGTATACAATTTGGTCTTTGGAGGCCTCTCAAATTATTTATTCAAGTTTCTATTCTAATTCATTTATCATGATATTAATAAACTGCTGGGTTTTTTGGTGCAGCAGAAAAAGCAAATTTATTCAATGAGTCCATGGATATTCAAGAGACAGAAAAGCTGTAATTGAATATAATAATAGATCTCACAAAATCGTAGAACTGGTAGTGACAATAGGGTTCAAGTGGTTAAACAATTTGATTCCACAGATGAAAAAGCTGAGGTTCAAAGATGCACCATGACTAATTCAAGGTCACACAAATATTGAATGACAGAGCTGATGTCAGAACCCAGATAATCTGTCTTCCAATTGGTAGACTTTGAATCAGTTAGGGTCCTTTTGATTGTAAGAAGTAGACTGACCAACCAAGCAAAAAAATACATACTTTTAAATCTGGGAATTAACAGTATCTAGGGCTCGAATTGACAAGAACCAGGCAGCTCTCAAAGGTTTCCATGGCAATTAATACCACAGGGTTCAGATGATGTAGCCAATGGGATGAATGAATAAATCCCAATAATATTTGCTGTTCTTTGTTTATTCTGATTGTGGTCACTTCTCTCCTTCCTTCCCTTTTTGCTGAATCTCTTCCAAGGATAGTGGCTGAGAATGCCAAGTATCAATTTTCCTTGTTTCCCTCAACCCCATATAGGGAAATGAAACATAGGAGGAAGTTGAAAGTACTCTAGGAAGTGTTTTCCTCCCTGATGGAGAGAGTGAGAGAGACTGAGAGAGACAATCATTTTTTGGCTTCTCTGGCTCCCCTTGCTTTCTGTTTTATATCTATGTTCCTGTGTAAATATATAAGGTCTGCAATGCGGGTGGCCATCTAGTGATAAATGTAAGAATGAAAATCCAACCCCTTGAGGATAGTTCAAGGGCAAGTTATAAAGTGCCTGAGTCCTCTACAACATTCCTGAACCAATAAACCCCTCCCACAGAACTGTGTCCCTCCAGATCTCTTGTTATGTGGGATAATATATTAATTGCTTAATAGCTGTAAATTGGCTGCAAGCCATTCATCTCCTGCTTTAGTCACAAAGTATTCTAACCAATACAAAGCTCAGGATTCTAAGACCACAGACAGAAGGTCTGATTGGCCAAGTTGGGATTCTGGGTCTGCCTCTGGATGGAAATGGAGCAGAGAGAGGAAGGATCCAAGGGAAGGAGTCTCTGGAACCCTCCAACTTTGTTAGTATTAAGCCACACACCTTGATTTGCCTTCCCACTGATATGTTGCTGGGAAGGGGAAAAAGAGAATACGTGGCCCAAAACAAATGTCCCTAATGTATTTGTGTTCGATCCTGCTGACATTTTAGAAACATAATTGAATGCATGACTATCATAAAGCAGGTTGACTGGTGCATGAATGTACACATGTAAGCATGAAATGTACACAAGCAATGTATACATGTACACATGTAAAAGCTGAAAAAAGAAACAGTCACCTTGTATTTTCACCTGGAAACTGACAAAAAGTGAAATGCATTCAGGAAAATTATATTATATATTATGCAATTCACAATTCATGTTTTCATTTTTCTCAGTGCTTAGAGCTAGCTACGAAGCAAATTTACAGATATTGAATAACCCAGTTAAACCTTCCACAGATACTAATCTCTTTTTTTAACAGCTTGTAGTTAGGACTTTAGCACACCCATCACACATGTACTATGGTGTTTACTTCTTGATTTTACATTTCTAATCTATAAATACATTGGCCATGGACAAGGAAAGAAGGCCTATTATTTTATTAAATGGTGCACATTATCTGCCACCATGCCACAATCTAGGGCAAACTTGTGTTGATCATGGTTTGATTTGAAAGAATTTGAAGTTCTAGGACCAGAATCCAAATGGAAGATTCCAGCATTATTTTCACGCCCAAATTTCATTCACCAAAAAAGCAATGTAAGTTTGGTTTGAATTTGCAGCTGATACAGGGTAAAACTTGAATATAGGTTTGGACAGAGATGAAGAAAATTCCATAGCTCAAGGGCTCAACATAATTTTAGGGTCTAAAAAACCCCATCTGGTCTTCAATGTACATAAATTACAGGAGCAAAGCCTATGCTAATGTTACAAAGTAAAACTATCGTTTTTCTTAGCAAAAGCTCTGCTTTGCCCATTTTAGTTCATTATGGAGCTTTTCCTGTGGAAAGCTGGACAAGGAAAATGTACATCAAGTACACTCAACGGTCTTGGGAGAAAGTGATTTAAGTATACAAAGACAAGTGCTCGGTCACTGCTGATTGTGCAAACCAAAAAAAGGAAAGAAAAGAAAATACGGAGGAAAAGGTAGTCAATAACCTGAATATAAGGACACAAAAATAGAAACTTGATTTTTTTTTTTGCCACATCCCTAAACATTCAATAATTAGCATGAGTTCTGGAACACAGAATTCTTAATCCTGGATCAGAATAGTTAATTGAAAAATGATAAAAAATCAGAGAGTATAATTGAGGGGAAAAAATAAAATTTAGAGTCTCAGCTCATACCCACCCTTGCCCAGATTAATTATAATTAAAATGGCATATGGCTGGCAAATGGTATCCAGTTCTGCCCAGCTGAGGGCCTTGTGTGAAGAACCTGTACATTTCAAACTCCACTCACAAGGCCGGGTTAGGAGCCACCATCAGCATCTCTAGAGAGTCAAATTATATTTAAGAAGCACATTTCATATACTTTTTTCTAATATAAACTATGGAAACCGAGACTCCACCAAACCTGTTTTGTAGGAGTGAATACACAGAAGATAAATAAGAAATATTTATTGAGGGACTTAAATTATTATTTTTTTTTAAATTGAGAAACACTCAGGTATTCAAGGGAGGTTCTACTAGGAGAGGCAAAGGGGTGTGTGGCCAACCAGAGCAGCTCCACTGGTACCTGTTTTATGTATTGCATTTCTGAATATTTTCTTTGGGAAAAGGATAGTACGAGTTAAAGCCCCCAGAACCCCAGACATCACCATTCAAGTACAATTTGGCCCAGGAAAGATGTCATTGCAGCTTTATACTCTGTTCTAGAATTCTCTGGAAAGGAAAAGTTTTTCCTGGGCTTCTTGCAGAATTCTGAAGAGCTCAGGCAGCACCAGAATTACCAGGGGCTTTGCAGACATCTGAAATAAATAGTCTCGCTGCATAAGCTTAAAACTCCAAGACTGGCAGCTGAGGGATAATGCACTTCCTCTGCCACAGACATTGGGCTCCTCTCTCACAACAGCATCACTGGGAGAACCTTTTCCTTCCTCCATTCAACATGTAATCAGCACCTCCTCTGGGCCAGACACCTGGGCGGAATGAGAAGTGTGACAGGCACTGCACTTAATAACTCAATGAAATGATCTTGAATACAGGTACCCTGTCAACAGTTACATGTTTCTCCAGCCTTGGGTATAAGTAATAGATAAGTTTAATCGAGCTAGAGAGTTTGTTCTTTGAACAGTCACAAGTATACATATAAACATGTGTGTGTATATGTGTAAACATTACTTGTAAGAAAACAAAATCTATTAGATTCAAACTTTGTTGCTGTTTCTAAGGTAATAACCTTGCAAAAGAGTAGACCTCATAGAAACATGAGTCTCTTAAATGTGTATGGTGTGTGTGTGTATGTATAATGCATGGGTGTGAATATAGATAGATATATAATGTGTATATGTATATATATAATTACGATATTAGGTACAACGCTATTATTTGGAAGCAAAAATTCAAGTAAACAAATTACTGCCATGCACCCTGAGCCACTTCTGTTTTCATTAAGCAGTCTTCTGAAGACTTGTGCCGGCCTCCCGGGCTTCAGGAAAACTTGACATCAAAATACCTTTAGGTTCCTTCCGACAGCTGCCGTCATTTCTTCATCTTCATCACAGGTAGTCCATTCTACCACCTCAGGAGTTCAAAGCTAATTAAGAGGAAACCTCAGCTTGCCACTCCAACACTCCTAATCAACTAGAAAAGTCTGCTGTTTCCCTCCAGATCCTCTGCTCTAAGCCCCCCTGCCTCTCTCTAGGGATGAGAACAGAAGAGACTTGAGGCCTTCGAATGGACTTATTTATCTAACAGGTGGTAAATGCAATTTAGTACACAGAAAATAGTACTATATCAAGTATAGTAAATAAAGCTATACTTGAATAGCATAGTAAATATACTATTGAAGTAAAGAAAACAGTCCTTCTGATTCTAAGAGTTGTTATTTATTTCTAGAAACACTACTAGCAATTCCTTAGCAAATTAATTTGGCTCACAATTTCTGAGGCACAAACTGTTCAGAGCTATTTTCTATTTTCACCTTAACATACCATGGGCATAAAGGCCACAGAGCAGGGGCAGCACATGTTGTAGAGCTGCCCCCTTTCAAAGGTGGCTGCTTTTCCCTTCGCCCCTCCGTCTCCTGGGAGTGCTTGGCAACTTCGTGGAATAGCAGCTAGAGCTGTACCACCGTTACAGAAGCACCTTTCGGGGTCTGGTGACCCTAGTGAGCTATTTTCACAGTTACAGTGTGCTTGAGCCATATAGGATCCCCACATGCCCAGCTTTACTACCATGGCTGAGATGCTGGGGTGGAAGTACGCACACGTCTGTGTATATCTGCATACGCCTGCTGGCTGTGTTTCTATGAAGCCTGCTCTTTTCTGTCGTTACTACCTGGGCATGAGCAACCTAGGATGCATCTTAAACCTTTTGTTTTCTCACAAGCAGTGATAAATTTACTTCTTAAAACTTCTTTTCTGCACTTTTGTAGTAATTTTTGCTACTCTTTCATTTTCTCCTGTTTTTTCTTTGTTTACTCCTCCCCCACTCCCCATCCCCAACCCAACTTTGATTTCTCTCTTTATATTATAGAATATTTAATCACAAGCCTAAACCTAGAATCTGTTATGAAGGAGCAGAGTTGAGAAATGTCAGCTGGATTGTTAAACACTTCCATTAAGCATAACTCCACCTTGACACACCCTCTCTTTCCATAGTCAATAAGTCACTAAGAAGTGAGGATTCTTCCTTCTTCTATGCATTTGTATATGCAGACGTATAAAAATATATACATATACATGTATGTACACACACGTCACATATGTGATAACCTAAGGATTTCATGTCTGGACAAGCCGAGTTTCCTGGACATTCTCCCTGGTGAAATAATCATAGCAGAGTTTGTTCTTTGGCCCCAGCTATAACTTGGACTTGAGATGGGTTACCATGTCTTTATAATTCGGAATCAATACTTATTTTTTCTAAACAATACAAATAAACTTTCCCAAATCATATATCAATATCAAACTCAGAACACTTTTATTGGAGGTAGAGTAGCCAGGACTCTCTTATTTGAGCACTAAAACATAAAATGTTACCAATATTTAGAGAAATAACATTTTCCTTAATCACCTAAACAATGTCAGTGTTCCCCTAAGATAAATCCTGACAACATGTATATGTTCTATTATTTTTGGTTAGGATTAATGCTACCACAGTTTTTTTTCCATTCATTGACTCTTTCCATTATTCAGTACCTGTTACAAGAGTTCAAAGTACCAGAGATACAGGAATGAACAAAATATTTAAGGTTTTGGAGGTTTAATCTAATTGGGGAAGACATAAGAAATAATAATTAGCTTAGATTGGGTGGTAAAGAAAAAATGTCTCTGAGGAGTTGATATTTGAGCTAAGACTCTCATGACAAGTTTCTAGCAATGCAAGGAGAAATCCAGGTAGAAGCAGCAGCAGATGCAAACTCCCTAAGGCAGGAAGAATTGCCTGGTTTGAAAAACAGGAAAAGAGGCTAATAAAGCATAATAAACAAGGAGAGAGGGGGTTGCATGAGAAGGTAAGGGCCAGATCACGTAGGATTTTGCAGACCATAGAAAGGGGTCTGGTAAGTGCAGTGGGAAATCACTGTTTGGTTTTTAGCAGGAAAATGGCATGATTTGATTTTCATTTTTAAAAGATCACTCTGGCTTGTAGGGGGTAGAAAAAATGGAAGCAGAGAGGCCAGTCAGAGTAATATCAATGTCATTTGACTTGCGGGAGGGGGAGAGAAATGGATGGACTGGGGATATAGTTTATAAGTGGAGCCAATAAAACCATAATTCATGAGTGGGAAGGAGAGAGGAAGGGGGCAGTGAAGAAAAGGGATGAATCAAGGAGCATCCATAGGTTTCTACCTGAGCAATGAACTCACTGATATTGTCATTTAATGAGACGGAGTGGAAAGGGATAAGAGAAATTTGGAGGAGGGAAGGGAATTAAGAGTACTGCTTTGGTCACATTATGTGTTAGTTGCCAATTAAACAAGCAAATTGAAATGAATGGACATCACCTCCTTTTAGTGAGACAGCAAGAACCTAAAATCCTGTCACGCTGAAGCAACCAGCAGAGAAATTTTCTATTGCAAGTAAACACATGACTTTGCCTTACAGGCAGACCATCTTATTACTCAGAGAACAGTTTCTCAGATGGACCTTGAGATATGCAAATATATAGCAAGTAGAGCTTTTTCTGGGTACAGAGGTGTTAGAAGCTAAAAATAATAGAGCACAATCATGTAAAAGAGCTCTTGTTGGAGGGCAGTGTTGAGTGTCTTCAGAATGTTTCCTTTAGAGCAAATTCTCTTTCCAAGATTAGATTTAGACTGGCCTATAAAAGTATATATTATTTTTTTCTTAGAAAATATGTGAGTATATGTGGTGATGGGGTGTGGATAAAGATTGGAGGGGGCTATCTTGGGAGAAATCAGGAATTGATATCCCAAAATTGCCAGGAACAATACACAGGCCACAGAGTCTGCTTGAAAGTGAAATACGACCAAAAAGGAATGGAACATGATAAGGTTACTCATTTCCACTTTTGAGTATTTCTAGACAATAACATAGACACACAAATATATTGATGCTTCACTATCGTGCTCTGGCATGATTGTGTGATTGAAATCCTAGGATCAGATCATGCCCCTATAGGTAGAAAGTGAAAGTTCTTCCAAAGGAAGTAGATATTCTCACTACCATACACCAATTGAGAATCCATTCCAGTACCAATACAAGGTTTGGACAAGCAGGCAAATCTGAGTAATAAGAGTAATAAGATGGTCTTCCTGTAAGTTCTTTCAAACTAGAAAGAATGTAGATGAGAAGAAAAAAAAAAACATTTCTCCTTGCTCAGAGACATGGAGGAGGCCTGGCTCTGGTTTGGATAAGTAATATGTGCTTGCGGGCAGTTCTTTTGAGATACATAAACTGGCTTCTGCAATGGAGCTTTAAGCTGGAAGCTAAGGGTCTGAGCATGTTGATTCAATAGTGGCTATGCCTAGTTCTCTGTTGTTTTTTACTTCTGTTATTCCTAAACATACTATAATCCAGTAGCCCGATCTCTGTGTCACTTGGAGAATTAGGGGCACTTGCTTGGGTGGCGCATGAAAGAGGAAGGCACCAGTGGCCTAAAGGGATCCATGTCAGGAAGTGGCTTCCAGTCAGGAGACATTCCGTGTCAGGAAAGCCAGCCCTTGGGAAGAATTGAGATGGCTGGCTGGCCGAGAAACACAGCAGCAAACAGAGGAATTTATGTAATAGAAACCATTACTGCTGGACTCCAAGAACTATATGGGGAAGAGGATTTGGCAAAAGACTAACAATACTGCA
The DNA here is from genome assembly GCF_015220235.1 of Choloepus didactylus. Lineage (NCBI taxonomy): Eukaryota > Metazoa > Chordata > Mammalia > Pilosa > Megalonychidae > Choloepus > Choloepus didactylus. Next base: position 26,118,710 of record NC_051308.1, read on the forward strand.
CTCAAGCCGGAGAGGCTGGAGCAACTGTACATTTGATCTTTAAAAGAAAATGTGTTCTGATTTTGCAGCCATGGGCTAGACGTACCTGTAGCATTTGCCAGTCTCACTTAGTAGGCTGTAAGCTCTTCAGAAACAAGAACCAAACATGTAAGAAAGTCCCAAAATCTAATGACCCAAAATCTGAATGAAAGAAAGGAGATGACCTTAAATTAAACCTTTTGTTTCAAGTATCTCCTTTTATTTTAAAACAGCACCAAGTTATCCTTCCTGAGTTTTTATACTGATGAAGTCCAATGCTATTACTATTGTGAGGTAAATGCTTTTAAATGAGCCTGGAGTTGTAACAATAGAAAGAATGGGACTCTGTGTGCCTGGATCATTTAGTTGAAAGAGATGGCCACATGCCGTTGCTCTTACCAAGAGTGCCACGGATAGTCAGTCAGCCAAGAAGGCCCAGAGGGCAAGTCTCTGTCACTACTTTCTTAATAATGCAACCATGTAATTGGTGAGTGTGGTCACCAAGAAAGAGAATCAACATAGATATAATTATGGGACCTGGGGGCTAACCAAGTCTCCTTTACCCAACTGAAAAAAAATTAGGGATAGTCATGCTAAACCTCTACCCTTTAGAAAGATTAATAAGATAATATTTTTAAAACTCCATTCCTTGGGATGAGAGAAAAAAATTCTTCCTTTATTTCTAATTTTGACTTTATGCATTTTGAAGTTGTGTTAGGTGCATAGTCATTTAGAATTGTTATGAGTTGACATTTTTTAATCTCTTCCTTTTATTAGAGAAGTTTACACAAAAAAATCATGCATAAAATACAGGGTTCCCATAAACCACACTATTATTAACACCTTGCATGGGTATGGAACATTTGTTACAATCGATGGAAGCACATTTTTATAATTGTACTATTAACTGTAGTCCATGGTTTAACTTAGAGGTCACTATTCGTGTTGTACAGTTCCATTCCAGTAACATATATACAACCTAAAATTTTGCCTTTTAATTATGTTCAAATATGTAATTCAGTACTGTTAATTACATTCACAATGTTGTAATACTATTACCACCAACCATTACCAAAACTTTTCTATCATCCCAAACAGAAACTCTATATGGTTCAAGTCTTTAACTCCCTATTTCCTACCCCCACCCCATCCCCTGGTAACCTATATTCTAGATTCTGACTCTATGATTTTGCTTATTCTAATTATTTCTTATCATTGAGATAGTACATTTGTCCTTGTGCATCTGGCTTATTTCACTCAATATTATGTCTTCAAGATTCATCCATGTTGTTGTATGTATCAGAACTTCACTCCTTTTCATGGCTGAATAATATTCCACTGTGTCTATATACCACATTTTGTTTACCCACTCATCAGATGATGGACACTTGGGTTGCTTCCATCTTTTGGCAATTGTGAATAATGTTGTTATGGGCATCAGTGTGCAAATATCTGTTCAAGTCCCTGCTTTCAGTTCTTCTGGGTAAATACCTAGTAGTGGGATTGCTGGATCATATAGTAATTGTATACTTAGCTTTCTGAGGAACTGTCAAACTTCTTCCACAGCTGTTGCACCATTTTACATTCCAACCAACCATTACTGAATGTTCCTATTTCTCCACATCCTCTCCAACACTTGTAATTTTCCATTTTTAATAGTAGCCATTCTAGTGGGTGTGATGAATTGACTTTTTATTATTTTGATTTTATCCTCTTTATCTCTGATAACACTTCTTGTTGTGAAGTTTACTTTGATATTTATATAACCACACGAGCTTTCTCAGGCTTAGTATTGGAAATAATACATCTTTTCCATCCATTTATTTTCAACTGATGTGCGTCTTCATATTTAAAGTATGTATCTGTAGACATTATACGGTTGAGTCTTGTTTTTTCAATACACTCAATCTCTGCCTTTTAGATAAAATGTTTTGTCCATTTACATTTAACAAAATCATTGATATGGTGATGTTTAAGTCTCCCATCTTGCTATCTGTTTACTACTTGGTCCCTCTGAATTTTTGAGTTAGATTACTATATTTTTCAGTCCTGCAATTTCCTTTTGTTCTTTTTCACATTTTCCATATCTTTCCTGAAATTCCCTATCTCTTCATTCATTATATCCATCTTTTCCTACAGATTTTTTTTTTTACAAATTTAGCAGAGATATTTTAAAGTCTTGTCTGCTAATCTCAACATCAAAGTTGTTTTGAGGTCTGTATCTATTGAAAGAGTTTTATCTTGACTATGGATCACATTTTCCGGTTTCTTTGCTTATTTAATAAATTTGTAGGTGATACATTCTAGAGACCCACAATTTTCTTTTCTTTCACTGACATAGAACTTTGGTTTCAGGCTTTGTTAGGACAAGTTTAGTTCAGTTTTTCCCTTACTTCTAGGTTAAATTCCTTAGATCTAGGACATAATCATTCTTCTTAAGGTGTGGCCACTGTGTGATTTCAATCCCTTCTATTCCATCAGGACTCAAACACACAACTCTGTCTCCCTTACTGTGGCTGTTGTTGAAATCTCTGCTCTTTCATCTTCCGGTTATGTTTTCCTCTGAGGCCCCTTGTATCTTTCCCAATACTTGTAGAGATCATGATTCCTCTACAAAAAGATTTTGGGACAGTTTAGAAGCAAATTTGGAGATTTTCCCTTCTATGCCTCCTTCCTTTCCTGAATTTCCTATCTCAATTTCTAACCACTCTGGTATTCTTGTACGTCATCCTCTGACTTCTCAGGACAAGAGTGCACTTTTTTGCCTGAGTTCTATCCATCCTGCACTGAATAAATAGGGAGTGTCATTAACAGAAAAGCCATAAAAATGTGCCCCCCACCCAAAATGGAACTCTTCTTTCAGTTATTTGCTAATTTTGGGTTTCTTTATAGTTCCTTAAAAAGCTGACTTTTATAGTTTGTCTAGAGTGTAAAACTCTTATTGGCATATGGGTTATTCTAAAATTAGCGACTGTCCATTATCAGAAGCCAGAATTATACAATATTAATCAAATGTTAACTAATCCTCATATAATTTCATAAAATCAAAATTAAATTAATCAACAGATTAATTAATGACCTCTAAAAGATACTGGGCTCTATTTATCTCAACAAAACAACTGGTTTATCAATCAAATTTCTAACTGCCATTTTGACTTCCTTTTGATGTAGAACTCACCATAAACTTCCAAAAACTTCGCCTCCTTGTGGCCATCGGATGTATATAATGTCTCTGGACATCAAGAAGCCATGGAAACACATAGATACACACACAATAGAACACACCCGTACACTCAATCTCTTTCATAGGACACACGATGACCTTAGAGTGCTAGCAATAAATGAATCTGTATCAGGTAAGGCACAGTTATTGGTCTAGGTAGCCTGGAATAAACAAAGGTTTTGTTTAGCTAAAAGTGCAAATGCTGGGCCAAAAATTATCACACAGACAGTGACTTTTTTGTTTTTTTTCCGAGAAAAAAAGTTGAAAAAAAATAGGGTTATAGAAATAAACAACTGGAGGTCAGCAGGAGCATGGGGCAGAAAGACCTTCAGTAGCTGATAGCACAGAAGCGAAAAAAACATAAAGAAAAAATAACTGAAGAAGGAACACTTCTGAAACTTTAAGGGAAAGACGTGTGAAGGCTAAAAATTAATGTGTAGCTCAGTATTGTAATGCTTGAAGAAGATAAACTGGAAAACTATAGATATTTGTCTTGAGGGGGGATTTAATTTCTGCAGAAAATGGTGGCCAAAAGCTAACAGCAAGTCAGTCATCCCCTATATCAATGTTTGATGCCACAAGTACCCTAACGTCAAAGGTTCATCTCAGGATAGGGTACAGTGGGATGAGTGCATTTGCATTATAGAGGAGTAGACTTAATATCTCCACCAAGCACAGCTGCATTTATATTTACAACTGTATCTTACCATAGGAATAGAGAAGAATATTCATAAGCCCTCCTTAAATTATAAGTAAAAAAAGATAACAATCTAGTGTACTCTATGCAAGTTAGGGAAATATCTGATGCAGTAGGAACCTGCATACATAGACCAGTACAGTTTATAAAGCATTTTGATATCTTATTTTATGTGACACTCATAATAACCCTATTAAATAGATGGAGCAAGTCTAATTACTAAATGAAAATTCTGAGCCTCAGGGAGTATGTGGCTTTTCTATGGTTGCCGAAATATTGAGGGCAATGCTGAAGTACAGATCTATCAGCTCTCATTCACCACACCATATTTAATTTTTAATCCAAAACAATTAAAGAGTTCTAGCATCTAATCCATACCTATGCAAAATCCCCAACCATTCAGAATTACTATTTCTCTGTTAGTTCTGGGTAATATAAACTTATTCTAATATTATATATTTATAATTTTAGAACCATCTTAATTTCTATTATTTTATTTATACTGACCCAAGAGGAAAATGAAGAAAACATTACCATTTGTATTTTAAAGATGAAGAAAATGGTAATAGAGAAATTTCAATGACTGGCTTAAAAATAAAAGCTGTAGAAAATTAGGAATTAGGCTCCAGAACAATTGACCCCAATTTAGGAATTGTCACACTCTAAAGAATTTAAGATTACAGCATCAGAGAAATAAATTTTGAGGTTTTATGTTGACTAACAAAAACATAAAAGACATTTATTTCATATTAACTCATTATGGTATTATGAAAACTTAGGTCAACTTAATGTTAGTTCCCCTAAACTGAGCCCTATGTGGTCATAGCCTGAGCTCTTTGAAGCTAGGAACTTGACCCTAGTCCTCTTTGATTTCCTCCAGCTCCTATCAGTGACCCCCATTCTGGAAGTTAGACCAAGATGGTAATTTATCAAAATGGTGTTGTGAAATTTATATCACCTGGAAAATACCTGGAATTGTTTACCAGAGTCAGCATTATTAAATGGATTCCACTACAAAGTTATTTCAAAACAATTTCTAAGTAGACTACAAACTATTATTTGGTAATCTCAGCTCTAATCTCTAAGTTTATAAGGGGAGTTTTTAAAACACAAACAATTTTCAGAAATCCTGGCAACTCTTACAGTCTTATTTATGACAACTTTTAAGGAGGTGAAAATTAAAGAGAAAAGGCATCAGGGCAAAGGAGACACTTGAAAGTTCACAAGTTAGCATCAAAACTGTAACATTTCTAAGTCAAATGAAAAAGAAATCATCTTTATAAAGTTTAAATTTAAAAAAAATTTTTACAGGAAGTTTTTAAAGAGTATCTGTAGATACACAGAACCATTTTTTCAATGTTCAAAAACTAACTAAATATATTTAAAATTAGTCAGTTTAGTTGTCCTAATGAAATGATCACATGCAAAATTGAAATTTTATTAAAATATCTTGGACTTTGTAAAAATGATACTTGGTTGTTGGAAAAATCAAACAATATAAAAAAGTTAAAAGAAGAAAATTAAAGTCACGAGAAATCTCACTATCCTGAGATACTCTCTTCATATGCTCATACATTGAGGTAAGGGTATGCTTTACTTCAGTAGCTTAGCTCATGAAATAGCATAACATTTCTTTTAATATTCACATTAAGTAATTCTGTATCTCACCCTTCATAAAAAGACTTTTATTGTTATAAACAATGCAACTGTAAATATATTTTTAAATATGTGTAATTATTTTCTAAATGTGAGATCGCTGGGTCAAAAAGAATGCAGCTTGTATTTTCATACACTTTTAGCTGACTGCCCTCTACAAAGATTCTATGAATATATACCATCAGAAGTACTTGAGATTGTCTGTTTTGCTTTGCATTGGATTTGCTGAGATTTTTTTAATTTTTGAAAAAATGGTAGATAAAAAATATTGAACTGCTTTTATTGGCACCTTTTATTATTAAATGGGGTTATGCATTTTAATTCATTCTCCATTTGTATTTTTGTTGTTTTTGTTAACGGCCTATTCACAGTCTATCCACTTTTTTTGTCATGGTGTTCTTTTTCTTTTCTTCATGTCTAAACATTGTTTGTTTTAGGGATATTAAAATTGGCCTGTCAATTTTATGTTCTTGAGTTATAAGAGTTCTTTATATAGGCTAGACACAAGTGCTTTATTGGATATGTGTTTTAAAAACATTTTCTCTCAGACTGGAGCTTGTCTTTTCATTCTCTTCACAGGGTCTTATACAAAGCAAATTTTTTATGAAATCTAATTTATTGATTTTCTTTTCTAATTTGTGCTTCTGTGACCAATTTAGGAAATCTCTGTCAAACCTAAGGATACTATGATTTTCTTCTAGAAGGTTTATAGCTTTAGTTTTTGGTTTTAGTCTGTGATTCATTCATTTCAAGTTTATTTTTGTAACTGGTACAAATAAGGGTCAAGGTACTTGTTTGTTTGTTTTGCATATGATTAATTGTTATAGTACAATTTGTTGGAAAGATTATCCATTCCCCCATTGAATTGTCCTGGAATTTTTGTATTCCTAGACTCCTATTCTGTTCCCATGATCTAACCGCCTGCCTTGATGCCAATACCACTTGATTCCAATACTGATACATTATTTGGCTTACCCTAAATTTTTAATAGGTCTTGAAATTAGTGTTTTAATTTCCTAGGCTGCTCAAGCAAATACCATGAAATAGTTCGGCTTAAACAATGGGAAATTATTTGCTTATGATTTTGAGGCTAAAAGAAAGTCCAAATCAAGGCAGCATCAAGGAGATGCTGAGGCACTCTGGGGCTGGCTGCCAGCGATCCTTGGTCCTTAGCTTGTCACATGGCAAGGCAAGGCATGGTGTCTCCTGGTTTCTCTCTTCTCTTCCGTGTTCTGTTGATATTCAGCTTCTTGCTTCCTGTGGCTTTCTCTCTCTTGTCTTAAATTCATTCTGCTTATAAAGGACTCCAGGCAAAGCATTAAGACCCATTCTGAATGAGGTGGGCCACACCTTAACTGAAGTAACTTCATCACAAGGTCCTACTTATAATGGGTTCCCAACCACAGGAATGGATTAGGTTTAAAAACATGTTTTTCTGAGATACATACAGTTTCAAACCACCTCCATTAGGAAGTATAAATCATTCACTTTGACCTTCTTTTTCAAAGTTGTTTTGCTTATTCTAGGCCTTTTGCACTTCCATATAAATTTTAGAATCCACTTGTCAGTTTCTACTGAAAAGTAAGTCTGCTGAGATTTTGTTATGGATTGCTTTGAATCTATAGATCAATTTGAAGAGAACTGACATAGTAATATTGAGTCTTCTGAACATACACACACCTCATGACCCAGTCATTTCTTCCTAGGTTTATAACTTAGGAAGTCTTAGACAAGGGGACAAGCAAAAATGCTCCTAAAAGCATTCTATGTACTAGCAAGATACTGGAAAATTCTTTCACCAGTAAAAAGGATAAATAAATGGTGGTGGTCTGTACATAAATAAATTCTGGGATACTATACAGCACTAATAATGAATTAATTCATAAGTATAATGGCTGATTTAAAAATACATGTGGTCTGATTCTGTTTATATTACACTGAGAAATATGCAATACAAATGACACTGTTTCTGAATGCAAATATATGTGGCAAAGTTGTAAAGGAAAACTAAAGAATGAAAACTTCTGAGTGGACAGGGAAAGTAATAAACTTGGGAGGGCTACAAAGTTTTATTTCTTAATCTGGATATTGAGTACCTGGGTGTTCACTGAAGTCTTATTCTATATGGAGTGCACACAATTTATACTATGCTTTTGTATCTATTTAATGTTCAATCAAAATGATTGTTAGAAAGAAAGAACAGACAATTTTATTGAGAGGAATAAGGAAAAATTCAAACCTCACACAAGTGAAATAGGGAAAAAGTACTTACGGTTCTTTTTCTTTTACAATTGTGTAATTGATTCTCTATTTACACCTTTCTACTTCTGGCCTATGAACTACAAAATGAAGTCCTGAATAACACATTTAGTCGCCAGTGGAAACATTTTGATACTGCCTTTTTTGACACCCACCTCAAAAAAGTAAAGCACTTCAAAATGTGAGAATAAATACTGTTGCTTGGGGAAATAAACCACGAAAATAGTGCAGGCAGCACCTTCCCCTTCTATCCTCTGATTGTGCTTCCAGATATTTCCCACCACCCCTCCCCACCCCCAGGAGCCATGGGTACCAAGGGGTAAGCACTGTGCCTTTATAGCACTCGGGCTTTTAAAAAATGGCTGTTCCGGGAGGGCTTGCCCTTCTGTCAGACAGTGACTGTCATTCATCAAGGAGCAAACACAAAATCCTATAACTCAAGAAGAAAAAATAACCTGTGCAAACAAATCAATAAAAAAATGTTAATGGAGTCAGGAAGTTCAGCAACGGAAGAGGGCAAACCCTGTGGCTAACTGAATGACCTCCTGAATAATGAGCGGCTCTGCGGTGTTTATTACTCACCTGTCTGCTTCCCATGCTCACCTCAAAGGCAGGGACCATACCTCACTCATCTTTGAATCCCTAACACTTAGTATTGGTACTCAACAAGAGCCCTCTCTTGTTGATATTCTGACATCTATCTCTTAATCTCTCTTTAAAATAATGACATGTTAAAGCCACCTTGCATGGTATATTTTGCTTTTTGTGCTAAATCATGTGAGTCCCTTGAAAGTTTCTATATACGTTTACAACATCTGGAGACTTTATTCAAATAACTATTTGATACTGAAAAAACCCTACTAGTGGCATAGATAAAAATTAGTCCCTGACTACTTTCCATTAATTCTTGTGTTTGTATGGTGCTGATGATAAGAACCTGAAGCCAACAACAACCGCCTTGGGTTTCAAAGACAAGACATCTGAGTAATAAATTTCTTGCCCTTATCATTGTAGTTCAGCAAGACAAGAACCTTCTGCCAAAATGCTTTACTATTATGCCCTCACTGTAGAGAAAAAAGAACTGTGAGAAAGAAAGTAGGGAAAGGAAGTAATTTAAGGATTAAGCACATAAAGTATGACTGGAGTGAAACTCAATCACGGGGCTCTTCAGCTAGCAGGAGACCCTGAATTTTTCAAGAATGTATACGCAAATCCCCAAAATTTAGATCATCTGGAGTCTATGCATTTAACACCTGAAGAGATCAATTTTTTTCATCTGCATTAAGAGCATAAAAGCCCTCAGCAGCCACACCCAGATTTGCATTGGTTCAATGGCAGAGCATGGTACTGCTGGCATGATTTACAGCCTTTCATCAGTGTAGATCAAGCAGAGACCAGCTCTCAGCCTTCATTCTTTGTGACTCTTGGTGATGTTCAGGTTCTAACCCCCTGCTCCTGTGAGTGTGGACACATTGTAAATAGGACTTCTTAAAGATGCTACTTCAGTCAAGTTGCAGCCCAACTGAATCGAGTTGGGCTTTATTCTGAATCACTGGAGTCCTTTATAAGCAGAATGAAATTCAGACAGACAGAGAGACATCACAAGGGGCAGCCAGAAGCTGGAAGTCAACAGAACCTGGAAGACAAAGGAGAAGACACCCGCCATGTGCACTGCCATATGACAGGAAAGCCAAGGACCAATGATCGCCAGCAGCTAGCCCCAAAATGCCTCAGTTTTGGGGGAGAAAGCATCATCATGCTGACGCCTCAGTTTTGGACTTCTCCTAGCCTCAAAACCATGAACCAATAAATTCCTGTCGTTAAGCCAATGCTTTCTTATGGTATTTGTTTTAGCAGCCGGGGAAGCAAAACAACTGTGTAAAGCAACTAGAACAGAGGATGGAAAGCACACTTATTACCATGAGGTAGAGCCCCTAGGTCTCAGTAACTCATTGTGCCCCAAAAGTGGCCTCTTGCCCCTCCGCCCACCCCCTAAACAATGCATTGTGGTTTTCGTTCTTTGAAAAATACTTGGGCAACATGTCACACACACTGTTATTTTCACTTCATTTAGAAGCTATCCAAATGAGGATTTCTGTGATGTGACACCCTTTTTCTATGAGGAGCGCAGAGTTCAAAGAGGGAGACGAAGCCTTGGGACCAGACCCAGTTGTCTCTCGCCTAGATTTTGCTAAGTTTCTCGACTCACCCCACCAACACACATCTGCAACTTCTACAGATAAATGACTTATAAATCCTGGAAGGTAAATATCATGGTATTCCCACATCCTCTAGTCAGGAGCCTGGTGTGGTGCATTCCGAAGGCAGGAGTAGGAAGGAGACAGTGAGAAGGAGAGAGTGAGAAGGAGAGTGAGAAGGAGACAGTGAGAAGGAGAGAGTGAGAGAGTGAGTGCTATGCCCCAATCCAAAAGCATACTGCTCATCTTATTCTCAGATATGCTTGTAGGGTTTGCTGCCTTACTGAGAAATTTGTAGTACTTGTTCTCTAAATAGTCTACATCTTCCAGAAACTTGGGGAGAGTCTGGGTCATATGCAGTATCCTGGAGACAGGATCTTACGGTGATTACTTATTTTCTTCTTAATCTGAGCTGCAAAATATTAACTATAATTGTTAAATCTTTTCTGCCTATTGCTGATTCTTATCCCTATGCTTATACAGTTTAACTCTAGAATTTGCAAAGATAATATTGTTGATAAGAATGCTGGATGAAAACCATTATGACTTATAGTCACATCTATATGCACCACACCACAATTAAAAGATAAACAGAAGATTGTGGTGTCAGTCTTCTTAAGTCCTTCTCACTAAGGGACAGTGAAAACAGAAAACCAGCATGACTACAAGAGTGGTTTCAGTCTAGTTTGGGTCCATGTTGTGTGTTTTGGTCCCATGTGGCTTTACATGAACCTGACATGTCCACCTTTTGCTTCTTGAGGGTTCTCTGGGGGCTGTCAATCTCCAGGACATGAGCATCCTTTTGGGCATTATGATAACAGGAAGGAAGGCTTCAACTTCATTTTTTTTTTTTTTTTTAATCATCATTTTATTGAGATATATTCACATACCACGCAGTCATACAAAACAAATTGTACTTTCGATTGTTTACAGTACCATTACATAGTTGTACATTCATCACCTAAATCAATCCCTGACACCTTCATTAGCACACACACAAAAATAACAAGAATAATAATTAGAGTGAAAAAGAGCAATTGAAGTAAAAAAGAACACTAGGTACCTTTGTCTGTTTGTTTGCTTCCCCTACTTTTCTACACATCGATCCATAAACTAGACAAAGTGGAGTTTGGTCCTTATGGCATTCCCAATCCCACTGTCACCCCTCATAAGCTACATTTTTATACAACTGTCTTCGAGATTCATGGGTTCTGGGTTGTAGTTTAATAGTTTCAGGTATCCACCACCAGCTACCCCAATTCTTTAGAACCTAAAAAAGGTTGTCTAAAGTGTGCGTAAGAGTGCCCACCAGAGTGATCTCTCGGCTCGTTTTGGAATCTCTCTGCCACTGAAGCTTATTTCATTTCCTTTCATATCCCCCTTTTGGTCAAGAAGATGTTCTCCATCCCACGATGCCGGGTCTACATTCCTCCCCGGGAGTCATATTCCACGTTGCCAGGGAGATTCACTTCCCTGGGTGTCTGATCCCACGTAGGGGGGAGGGCAGTGATTTCACCTTTCAAGTTGGCTTAGCCAGAGAGAGAGGGCCACATCTGAGCAACAAAGAGGCATTCAGGAGGAGACTCTTAGGCACAAATACAGGGAGGCCTAGCCTCTCCTTTGCAGCAACCGTCTTCCCAAGGGTAAAACTTATGGTAGAGGGCTCAACCCATCAAACCACCAGTCCCCTATGTCTGTGGTCATGTTAGCAACCATGGAGGTGGGGTAGGCGAATACCCCTGCATTCTCCACAGGCTCCTCAAGGGGGCACTACATCGTTTTTTTTTTTTGTTTTTTTTTTTATCCTTGTTTGTCTTTTTTCTTTTCTTTTTTTTTTTTTTAACTTTCCCTTCTTTTTTCAAATCAACTGTATGAAAAAAAAAGTTAAAAAGAAAACAAACATACAATAAAAGAACATTTCAAAGAGACCATAGCAAGGGAGTAAGAAAAAGACAACTAACCTAAGATAACTGCTTAACTTCCAACATGTTCCTACTTTACCCCAAGAAAGTTACATACTATAGCAACATTTCAGTGAACTTGTTCCTACTACATCCATCAGAAATTAACAGACCATAGTCATTTCTGGGCATCCCCAGAACGTTAAATAGCTTATCTGTTCTTCTTGGATTATTGTTCCCCCTTCCTTAATTGCTCTCTACTGCTAGTTCCCCTACATTCTACATTATAAACCATTTGTTTTACATTTTTCAAAGTTCACATTAGTGGTAGCATATAATATTTCTCTTTTTGTGCCTGGCTTATTTCGCTCAGCATTATGTCTTCAAGGTTCATCCATGTTGTCATATGTTTCACCAGATCGTTCCTTCTTACTGCCGCGTAGTATTCCATCGTGTGTATATACCACATTTTATTTATCCACTCATCTGTTGATGGACATTTGGGTTGTTTCCATCTCTTGGCAATTGTGAATAATGCTGCTATGAACATTGGCGTGCAGATATCTGTTCGTGTCGCTGCTTTCCGATCTTCCGGGTATATCCCGAGAAGTGCAATCGCTGGATCGAATGGTAGCTCTATATCTAGTTTTCTAAGGAACTGCCAGACTGACTTCCAGAGTGGCTGAACCATTACGCAGTCCCACCAACAATGAATAAGAGTTCCAATTTCTCCACATCCCCTCCAGCATTTGTAGTTTCCTGTTTGTTTAATGGCAGCCATTCTAACCGGTGTTAGATGGTATCTCATTGTGGTCTTAATTTGCATCTCTCTAATAGCTAGTGAAGCTGAACATTTTTTCATGTGTTTCTTGGCCATTTGTATTTCCTCTTCAGAGAACTGTCTTTTCGTATCTTTTGCCCATTTTATAATTGGGCTGTCTGTACTATTGTCATTGAGTTGTAGGATTTCTTTGTATATGCAAGATATCAGTCTTTTGTCAGATACATGGTTTCCAAAAATTTTTTCCCATTGAGTTGGCTGCCTCTTTACCTTTTTGAGAAATTCCTTTGAGGTGCAGAAACTTCTAAGCTTGAGGAGTTCCCATTTATCTATTTTCTCTTTTGTTGCTTGTGCTTTGGGTGTAAAGTCTAGGAAGTGGCCTCCTAATACAAGGTCTTGAAGATGTTTTCCTACATTATCTTCTAGGAGTTTAATGGTACTTTCTTTTATATTGAGATCTTTGGTCCATTTTGAGTTAATTTTTGTGTAGGGGGTGAGGTAGGGGTCCTCTTTCATTCTTTTGGATATGGATATCCAACTCTCCCAGCCCCATTTGTTGAAAAGACCATTATGGCTCAGTTCGGTGACTTTGGGGGCCTTATCAAAGATCAGTCGGCCATAGATCTGAGGGTCTATCTCTGAATTCTCAATTCGATTCCATTGATCTATATGTCTATCTTTGTGCCAGTACCATGCTGTTTTGGCAACTGTGGCTTTATAATAAGCTTCAAAGTCAGGGAGTGTAAGTCCTCCCACTTCGTTTTTCTTTTTTAAAGTGTCTTTAGCAATTCGAGGCATCTTCCCTTTCCAAATAAATTTGATAACTAGCTTTTCCAAGTCTGCAAAGTAGGTTGTTGGAATTTTGATTGGGATTGCATTGAATCTGTAGATGAGTTTGGGTAGAATTGACATCTTAATGACATTTAGCCTTCCTATCCATGAACATGGAATATTTTTCCATCTTTTAAGGTCCCCTTCTATTTCTTTTAGTAGAGTTATGTAGTTTTCTTTGTATAGGTCTTTTACATCTTTGGTTAAGTTTATTCCTAGGTACTTGATTTTTTTAGTTGCTATTGAAAATGGTATCTTTTTCTTGAGTGTCTCTTCAGTTTGTTCATTTCTAGCATATAGAAACATTACTGACTTATGTGCATTAATCTTGTATCCCGCTACTTTGCTAAATTTGTTTATTAGCTCTAGTAGGTGTATCGTTGATTTCTCAGGGTTTTCTAGATATAAGATCATATCATCTGCAAACAATGACAGTTTTACTTCTTCTTTTCCAATTTGGATGCCTTTTATTTCTTTGTCTTGCCGGATTGCCCTGGCTAGCACTTCCAGCACAATGTTGAATAACAGTGGTGACAGCGGGCATCCTTAACTTCATTTTATAGAAAGAGTCACTTTCCACTTGGAGTGCAAGTGAAAAATGGATCCCTAACTAGGCAGAAATACAAAGATGAAACCTCTCCCTATGACACCTCCAATAATTATCACCTGGCAATAGAATTGCCATTCAATGACTTGATGCCCACCATTATGCCAGTTGCAGACATGGGCCAAAGGGCACATTTTTGCTCCTCCCACAATTGTGATTCACGATGTGTGGGGTTGAGAACAGCGTGGCACATGTGCATGTTGGAAAACTACCAGGGTGCCTCTTATACTATAGTCCTCACTCTTTGTGGGTATAAAAGTAATGATTTAGAGGCTGGAAGAAAGGTAGACCTCTTCTTTTTGGAAAACAGACAGGAAAGGAATAGTCAGCAATAGACACTTCAAAAAATCACAATTCCAGGAACAAGGATAGCAAAGTCCCATATGGGTAAGAAATTGAGGAGATGAGAACTAAGCAGAAGCCATTGGTTTTGATGTTGATAAGAAATGCTCACTAACATCATGCTGTAAATGGGTAAGAAGGAAGTGGGGGTAGTTTGAGGAGGTAATAAGATCATGTTTGTAGACAGTGAAATCCACAGAGAGGGAGAGATTATCTTGAGCTGATGTTTGAGGTTATAGTTGTACAGTTATTATGAATTAGTTACAAGAGTTTGACTATTTATTCTCAGAATCATATTTTTACTGAGTAAATTGCAAGTCAATAGTGACACAGAAATAAAAAACTATATTGCCTAGAATTTTACCACCTGGAAAGTACTAGAAACATTTCTGGTATTCCCTATTCCCAAGTCAGATGCAAAAACACACCAATTCTACGCTGAAAACACCCACAACATAACATTATAGGATTTCAGAGCTGGTAGATCATATCATCCAACCTTCTCATTTTACAGATGAAGAAACACAGTCCTTACAGTGGACAGAAGATGACTTAAGATCCAAACCTGAGAATTTATAACCTTAAGAACTAACATGCTAAAGTTCTCACTGTTCATCTCAAAATAAGTGAAAAATACCTCCCTCTGATACTGTTTATAAAAATATTCATCATCCAAAGCAACTATTTTTTTCCAATTTATCTGGGTGTTAAACGTGAACCAGAGCAAGTGGAGTCTCACCAATTCTGAATCAGTTGTTTCCAATTTTGTGAAGAATAAATAAAAATATTTTGAGCTTCTGAGAATGAGAACATATCCATACTGTTTCACTACTGAAACCAGGTTCTGCAGAAGAGAGATGGGCATTAATCATCACCTAAAAACCTTTTACCATGTCATCAAGGGGTGCATTCAGCAATGCCTCATGATTTCCAGAACTAATTGTTTATGACAGAAAACACTAACACATAAAGGCATTTTAAGGGCATACAGAAAAATGAGCAGGCCCAGAACCTGAGGGAACACCAAAAATGACAACAATTCCTATGATTAAACTAGGTGAGGGAGGTGAGGAGAAACTGCCAACAGCATTTAGGGAACTGATAGTCCAAACTAAAGAGACAAGGCTTGATTCCTGTAAGGTTCGCCATGTGCTTCCTTCTTGGAATCCATGCAGAGGAAAAAAGACTTCAAATTAGAGGTCTGATGGAAGGAAGACATTTCCTACCTTTATATTCTTTACTAAAATTCCCAGGTGGGTGTTCCACTAAGCAAACATGCATTTTCAAGCACAAATTGGCTCATTCCATGACCACCTGAAACCAGAAACTTTAACTGGGGCTCTAAAATATTTTTATGAAAATATACTGACTTCATATTTCCTTGAAATTTTGACACACCTAAGGTGGAGAAAAAAAATAGGGTGAGAAGTCTCTGAACAATGACAGAAACTAAAAAGAGGAAATGTTGGAAGCAAAAATCCGACTGGCCCCGGATCAGGGAAAATTTGAAGATGTTTGAAGATAGCAGTTCACCAGTTGGGAACCCTGTTCTGTAATCCTGAAGTCCAAAGAAATGCCAATTCATTCACAAGACTGATCCATCAAGCCACATGATTCATGTAAGAGGATACAAGAAATCAGAGAGTCAAGATTTAAAAATGCAAACATCTCTAGAATGGTTCTGGGTTATTTGTAAATATTTAAATTATATCTCCAATAGGATAGCAATTATTTAAAATGCTCTTATGTTCTGAACCTGTTTTTATGACACCTGGCACGCTTTCAAAGAGCCTTCCTGTACAGAAAAGTATCAAATAACTGTTATCCACTAAACACATAAACACCAATTGTTGAGAAAGAGGATTCATTGTAACTTTGAGTTATTCCTGTGGTCACTTATTTAAAATTTTCACTATTCCTTCAAAGTACATTCTCAAATGCCCCATGGGCCAAGGTCGCAATTATTTTAAAACTGCTACTAGAAAAATATCTATGTACATTTCCTGATGAACACTTTGAAACATTTTCAAAAAAAAGTTAAGAACAGCCAGCTAGACTATGCCAAAATAAATTTATGAAATAAAAATTTATAGTTTTTGAGACTGGGGAAGATACAGTTCCTGTCTTCAAAATGCTTATGACCTAACTTAAGGAAAAACAATACATTTCCCTCTGGGGAATTAAATTCTGTCCAAAGTATTTGTAAAAACATCAATTAACTCAGTAGACCAACAGTAAGGAGATTCTCTCTCTCTCTCTCTCTCTCTCTCTCTCTCTCTCTCTCGCTCTCTCTCTCTCTCTCTCTCTCCCTCTCTCTCTCGCTCTCTCTCTCCCTCTCTCTCTCTCTCTCTCTCTCTCTCTCCACCCCCACCTCCCCTCCTCCCTCCTTTCTTCCTTCTCCCTCTGTCCCTACTCTCTTCCTGTCCTCCATCTCCCTACCTCTCTCTCCCTCTTTTTCCTCACTCCTCATCACCCCACTCATCCATGAGGGCTCACAGAAAGGAAAGAAAAGAGAAGTTATTCTGCCCTGGTTTACAAATAAGGAAGCAGAGGCACAAATAATTGAAATACCTTGCCACATTTCATGCAGAAAGTGTTTTCCAGAATCAGAATTAGACATTACTCTACTAAATCAAATACTAATTATGTAGATCAGACCTAATTTCTTTACTGTCACTGAAAATTAACAATAGCAGAACAAAGGTAGAGTAACTTAAATAGTACATTTGAAGGTATTATGAATCCCAACCTCCTAAAAATTTAGATCTGAGGACTTATGATACAATTAAAGAAAATCCTGTTGGCTATCTGAGACTATTTGTGATAATTCTCCTTTACTGAGTTAGCAAGAGGTTTATTTTTTTCATCTCATTCCATTCATTTTGATTTATGGAAGTTGGAAATACTTCCATTTTCTAATGGAAGTGGAATTGCAGCATTTCAATAATCTCAGTGATTCCTATTTTCCCTAAGAAAATGAGCAAAAAGCTCAAGACACTATAGATAAAGCAAATTGACAGGAAACGTGGGTGGAAGAGAAATGAGAAAAGTATTCTAGACTAATGGTTTTAGATATTTCAGATAAAAAAAATAATAGAGAGATTTTAGTGACAGAGTTTTGTCGACTATCTAATTCATAATGTTTAAAGCTATCAATGACCTTTTCCAAGGCAATTAATTTACTTACAAATTGAATGAGAGCAATACCTAGCTTTCAGTACTCATGCATGCATGCAATGTCTTTTAAAGGATAGAATTAAGTAGATAAAATGAGGAAATCACAAAATAAAGCATCCTTTCCAGGGCAGCCATAGCTTCTTAATCCATGCCTCCATTAGAAAAGGCCAAGGTCAAACATATCAGACCACTTAGAATACTGACAGGGAACAAACAACCCTCAAGAGTTTCAGTTGAACTGATTTGGGCAAAATACTCTGTGAACATCACTGAAGCCTGAATTTTAGCAAGCAAAAATTCAAGGGGTAAAAAACACTACTCAAATGATCTTCTATGGTGAGGCAAGATAGAAGGAAAATTTTCTACACCAATGAAATTTGCCTAGCAACATGGTGATTCACATTTCCCTAGTGCTGTCCCACAGGGACCTCAAAGAAAACAGGCAATTAGTCTAAAATCTACACCTTCATTCTTTGTTTCTGGATCTAAATAAGAATAATGATACTACAGACTATAGACAACATCAATTAGAGTAGTGAACCATTTTACTCAGGAGGAAAACTATGGTGAAATGGAGACATGAGCCCTGATTCCTTTCTCTTTTTTTTTCCCCACATCACAAAGGCCACTTTTTTCCTTCTTTACCCATTTCTCCTCCTTCCAATTTCTACCATCAATTCTGAGTACTGCTGCAACTTTTCTCATGTTCCAAAATTTGACAAGCACTTTAAACATTCTGTTTCATTCTACCTAGCAAACATTTATCGAGTAGCAAACATGTGGCAACACTATACTAGACACAATATTAATTAGGCATGGTCCTCTCTTCAAGTTGTTTACTAGCTAATGGATCTTCAGAGTGTATGGTGAGCATAAGAACCAAAAAGAAAGCACACACAAAAAAAAATGAATTAGGAACAAATTATGAACCATTAAAATTCTAATCTAATAGCAAAAATAATAGTTCCTGATGCCCAAGAGTGAAAACGTCCAGGGCAAAACAGACAGAGCACCCAGTTTCCCTGGGCGAACCCTATCTGTCTCTGCCTCATTGGCTCTCATGATATAGTTGACCAGCCTCAAGTGATACCACTCTATTTAACTTGCATAATTTAAAACTGTTAAATATTAGCGCTGGGAGGGACTTTAGGGATCATTTAGTCCTATTCCCTCATTTTAAGACCTAAGTCTAGGGATTTATCTCATAATTAATCTGTTGAATAGTGGAGACCAGAATGAATGCCAGTCACCTGACTTCTAGTCCTGAGTTCCTTCAACTATACCACACTGCCTCCATTCATAAGGGATTTGTCCTGTTCTCTTCTATACACACACAAATTCGCACTGCTTGGTTCACTGAAAGCCTCCTAACTACCATGGCTCTACTGGTTTCACTCTTCTTTGAGCTCCTACAGTGCTCACAGGCTAAGCCAAACAGAACGTGCTATTAAATACTCTACTGTTCCTTGGAGGAAACTGACCTCACAAGTACACTGTAGGTAACCTGAGGGTAGGGACTGATGCTAGGTCCTGTCTCCTCCTCTATTCCTGGCTTCTGTTGAGCACAGACAAGGTGACTCTGAACACTTACTCAGTGGTTGATTCATCATTTAATGTCAGATATATGGATAACCTGCTATTACCTGAAAATGCTGCATCTCTTGTAAAAGTGACACAAGTGCTTTATCAAAGGGCAGTCAATACAAGTTCTCATGGTTCAAAATTCAAAAGAAATTAAGCTAGGCATAAATAGAGAAAAGGGTAAAATGTGATATATTGTAACTTTTGGTGATTTGTTTATTTGAGGGTTTTGTTGTTGTTGTTGTTTTGCCCCACATATGTGTAGATCTTGGATAAGCACTTAACTTCTCCAAATCTTGGGTTCCTTGTGTCTAATATGGGGACAATATTGTATAATTTATAGTATTTAATATGCTGTGAAGATTAACTACAGTTGCAAATGTCAATAATGAACCATATTAATGTCCATTTACTCCATCCTACTGTTGTCCATCCCCTAAACCCAAGTCTATCTTGCCTCATTCTGCTGATTCCTTGCAGGATGCTAGCAGATATCTAAGGTGTTGGCTAAAACAGGCTGAAGGTGGGTCTTTCTTCTCCCTGAGACATTTGTGTTTAATAAAATATTTCTAATGCAAAACTTCTTCAAGCCTCAAAGAATTGATGTTCTCATGGATGATGACAGGCAGTGGAGTAGTTGTTTGGGTTAGGGGGCCTTGTTTGCACCTCTTCAAGTCATGCCACACAAGCAATAGCCTTGGAGTGTTTGGGAATGTGTTTATGGCTGGGACTCAGAAACCCTGTGTTCTAGTTTCAGTTCTGCCTGAGTTTTAAGTTGCTCATCTCAAAAATGAGGACAATGACCTCAATGGCCGCTAAAATCCTTTCCAGCTCTGTAACTCTGTTTTATCCCTTTAAACCTGGAAGACAGATGCTAAATAAAGACCAGCAGCCATGATGTTAATTATAATCAAGAAAAGAAAAATATCAATTTAATGAAACCAGAGTTGTAGAAAATGATGATGGTCAGGAAAGCAAGGAATCAAACAGGCTGTTTTCTCTGAATTTATGGTGTGTTTGCAGATAGCAGAATGAAGGAAATTTTCCAATTAAAATTAAAATAATGAATATGTATTTCACATATACTCTGTGGCAAAAGAGAAGTTTTCTCAAAGGACAGGGGAAAAGAAAGACTTTTTCATGTGAAATGAAATTATTATCAACACTAGGGCGCATTTTGCATATCCTCGAAGTCCGAATTTAGACCCTCGTATACAGATTGGAGCCCTCCTCCCAACCCCACTCCTCATCCCATTGAAGTGTCCTGGCCATTCTCAGTGTGCCTGGCAAGGGGGAGAGAAGGAGGCCTTGCTGGATGGGCCTCATGCACTGCAGAGACTACAGGAGAGGTACAGGTATCTACAGCTAATGCCCCATTGCTGTAATTCTCAAAATATATAGGGTCCCTTTTAAGCTGGTGGAGATGCAGGCATTCTATAGCTCCCAGATGATAACTGCAAAGTATCTCACTGTCAATTAAATAACTGAATATCATATCTTAACTATAGCTCCCAGATGATAACTGCAAAGTATCTCACTGTCAATTAAATAACTGAATATCATATCTTAAGGGCATCATACCCAAGGTAGCAATAGCTTTCAACAACAGTGCTGCCAGAATTTCGTGGGCACTATCAATGATCTCAACAAGCCTCATGAGAGAGGCTGTTTTACCTGTCCTTAATGCACAGACCTGGAGGAATAGAGATTTCCTTTGTGAGCCTTGAAGCAAAACAGAAAATTAGTTTAACCTCTGAATCAATAGTTCAGAGTTGTGGTCACACTCTGAATTTCTACTATTGTTAGTAACCACATAAGTATAAAGTCAGAGGGTTTAGAATTTGTGGGAACTCAGAGAGGTCAGTTATTTCCAAATGATATCTTCCTGAGTCTTTATTTCCCAATTTTCTAAACAGAGAAAATGCACTTCTTGAAAAGAGCCATGGTTGCACTCTGGTAACCTCCGCTTTTGGTGTTTCTGTCACCAAGGTAACTAATATATCATAATATTTGCCTTATTTATTTAAAATAACATCAACATTTATAATGAGCCCACTTCACGCAATTTCTCCGATCTTCTTCAATCAAAGCCCCTCTGCCTGTGAAATGTGTAGTGACCAATTAGGAATTTATATTTTGTGCTGAAATGGCTCCAGAGAATATAGGCAAAACCCAGCAGGGCTGATTTTCTACTTCTCTGTCTTATTTGATGAGAGAACAAAGGACAGCATAACTGTCCATATGTTCCTGTTTTTCATGTACACAGAGGACAGAAGAGACCATGCTGACCTGAGCTAAGTGGAATATGCATTTCTTAGACCAGGAGGTAGCTTGTGGAAGCAAGTGGAGCTCTGTGTAAACCACTCACTGATTCATTCATTATTTAGCAGGTATTTACAGGGTTCCTGGGATGTCCCAAGGTATTGAGGATGCAGCAGAGAATAAAAGAGTCCAAAATGCCTGGCCCACAGAGCTTACATTTCCCAAGTTGTAAAGTCTGACGTTGCATCTCTGGGGGCCAAAAAGGGGGAGATAGGACTTAACACTCTTTTATCTATGGAAAATGCATCAGGAAGAAGTCAGAAGTCACAAGCCAGGGATTATTCAAATAAATAATGCCTCTGTGTTTTTCAGCAGAGGGTAGGGAAATCACCTTTATTTCCAAATTATAAGAAATAATAGATAATCCTTAAGTTGTCCATGTTGCTTATTATTAGCCACTGTTCACCATTCTGAATTTGTAGAGGTTTTAATAGTTGTTTCAATATAGAGCACTTATTAACTTACTTATTCATATTTTAACTTCCATAAGCTGTGGACAAATAATTTCTCACAAGGACGTGTCTCCTTTTTAAAATATGACATTGATTCTGTTTATTGATGAAAAAAGATTCAGATGTTACAGCCATGCTTTCAAGAATGCTCTTTCTGATCATAATTAGCTATGTGGCAATGATCAGGGATTCCATCATCTCATTTTCTTCAGATATGAAATGAAGTTACTTAATTGGACAAGTTCAAGGTTTCTATTAAACATATTATCTTATAATACTAGGTAGACTGATGCAGTGAGTGTGGATTGAATTTCTCCCACGCTGTGGAAAGAGACAGAAGGGAAAAGTAGTGTTTGGGGCAGGAAAGGGTGAAATCGACATCAACACACAAACAGGACAGGAGATGGGGAAGGGCCCATTCCCAGCAAAGTAAAAAGCACATGGTTTATTCTGAGTATCCAGAATATGGGTGTGGTAAATGGCACCCAGGTGCATGAAAGGCAGCAGGAAGGCTAAGAAGATGCAGAGAGGTGTTCCGTATGAAGATGGAGACTAACTGAGGGAGGTGTAGCCAGAAGCCGTCTTTTAAGACAAGATCAAGTTTCCAGGCAAAAGGGCTAGCTGTAGGGACAGCGCTCCAAGGTTTGTGTAGGTTGGATAAGCAAAAGAAAGGAAGGATTTGGACCAGTTTTCAAGACAATGACAGAAGCATGGGGGACAAATATAAATGAGTCATTGGTATACACAGCCATTGTTGGATACTAAGTCTCAGGAATAAAGCAGAACTTTGATTACTCAGATTGAATCATGATGTAAAATATTAGCTGCCAGGTCACCTTGATCCTGAGTTATCTGAGTGGTTGACTAGACCGATTTATATTCACCCCCTTTTTCTCTTCCCTGTTTTTCAATATACAAGACAGACTTGTTTCCAGAGCCTGGAAAAGTTCATTTGTAGAGAACTCAAAGGGAATCATAAGCCATAATGAAATTCAAAATTCTCTTCCTGGGATTCGAGGGCCTCAAAGCCTACTGCCATTCTGCCCTTATCTCATTTTAATCATGCTATTGTTCTGAGAATGAACACCGTATTTTCAAGGCTGTTATTCACCTATTTTTTTTTAAATTCAGTTTTATTGAGATATATTCACATACTATACAATCATTCATGGTATACAATCAACTGTTCACAGTACCATCATATAGTTAAGCATTCGTCACCCCAATCTATTTTTGAACATTTTCCTTATACCAGAAAGAATCAGAATAAAAATAAAAAATAAAAATAAAAAAGAATACCCAAATCATCCCCCCCATCCCACCCTACTTTTCATTTAGTTTTTGTCCCCATTTGTCTACTCATCCATCCATACACTGGATAAAGGGAGTGTGATCCACAAGGTTTTCACAATCATACTGTCACCCCTTGTAATCTACATTATTATACAATCATCTTCAAGAGTCAAAGGGTTGGAGCTTGGTAGTTTCAGGTATTCACTTCTAGCTATTCCAATACATTAAAACCTAAGAGGTGCTATCTATATAGTGCATAAGAATGTCCACCAGAGTGACTTCTCCACTCCATTTGAAATCTCTCAGCCACTGAAAGTATTTCATCTCATTTTGTATCCCCCTTTTGGTCAAGAAGATATTCTCAATCCCATGATGCCAGGTCCGGATTCATGCCCGGGAGTCATATCCTGCGTTGCCAGGGAGATTTACACCCCTGGGAGTCAGGTTCCAAGTGGGGTGGGGGGGGGGCAGTGAGTTCACCTACCAAGGGGGCTCAGTTAGAGAGAGAGAGGGCCACATCTGAGCAACAAAGAGGCACTTGGGGAGACTCTTAGGCACAATTATAAGCAGGTTTAGCCTCTCCTTTGCAGTAATAAACTTCATAGGGGCAAGTCCCAAGACAGAGAGCTCAGCATGTCGAGCCATTAGTCCCCAATGTTTGTGAGAACATCAGCAACAATCCAGGTGAGGAAGTCAAAAACCTCTGCATCTCTCCCAGCTCCTCAGAGAGGCCCTGAATATATATTTTTTTTCTCCGCCCAAATTACTTTGGGATGTATTCACCTATTTTTTAAAACTACTTAGCAGCTGTATGCATAGTTCTGGTGTCATGCCAGATCTCCATGATTTTTTAAATAACTGCAAGTGTCTCATTAAATCTGTTAGCTAAACCCCTAGGAATGGGGGATTGCATATGGTCAAGAGTTCACACTTACTCCCTTCACTGATTTTTTAAAGTGGTTTTTATCAGGATTATTTTGGCTACCTAATTGGCTAAATCTCTCTATTCCTTTTCTTCATTTTAAAAACTCTAAAAAATGCATTAAAAATAATAGATAAATAAAAAAACAAATAAATAAAAACTCTATCCAGTTGTTAGTCACTGCTGAATACACATTAGTTTCTTGAGCCTTCTTATTTGGAATCAGGCATATTTCACCTGCATGATATGATTTCTCAATATATTTGTTGAGGTCTTCTGTTCTCTTCTGTATTCTTCCATGCTTTGCAAGTCTAAGGTACATTTTGAAGCACTCATTGATTCATTCAACTATTACGTATTCCTGACACATCTAATCTTTGCCAAACATTAAGTAGAACACCAGGAAGATAGTGAAGAATCGGTGTCCTTTTGGATACAAATTCTCTGTCTTCCTTTCCCTAAAACCTCCTCAAATCTTGTAACTCGGATCGTACTTGTGAAAACAGTGCTATAATTCAGACCCTTACTCTCTATACGCGCAGTTATTAAGCAGGTAAGGTCCAGAGTCTGCCTGGGTTAAAAGCTGTGCTTCACTAGACCAACAAATCAAAAATCATCATTTCATTTTTCTTTACTTGGAGAGCTCCACCTGTCCTCAGGGGCTCCCATGGATCCCACCTCCTTCTCTCTGCTTCCGCCTCTTTCCAGTATCTTCCTTAAAAAGGATGCATAGAAAGATTCTGGGGCTCTTGCCTGTCTGAAAATGCCTTTGGTATTCTTTCTTCTTTTACAGAGGGTTTGAATGGGAAACAGAATTCTAGAAGATGACTGACACAAGGTCAGAGCATTTTTCTTAAGAATTCAGGAGTAATTGCTCCATTGACCTCTAGGGTACATACAGGGCACTACTAAGAAGCCAGATTCTGTTCCTATTTCCAACACTCTGTTTGAAATACGTTCAATTTTATTTAAAATTTCAAAATAATATATCTTGATTGCTTTTATTTTATTATGCTTGACATTTGGTGGATTTTTCCATCTTGAGACCCATATTCTTCAGTTTGGGGAATTATTCTTGCATTTTTTCCACTCTTTTCTTTGCCTTTATTATTTATGTTCTCCCTTTATAGAACTTCCAGTAGTCACATGTTAGAGCCCACAGTGTTCTATCTTTTCTCTCTATTGACAATTTCTTCAACTTTTCTTTTACTTTTTAGGATATTTCTTCAACTTTGTCATTTAGCTCTTCTATTTCATTGTTTTTCTTCAGTGCACATAATTTTAATTTCAAAAAATTCTTTCCTGTTCTCTGACTTATTTTTTTAGCATAGAAGAAACAGAATCTTCTATCTTTCTGATGGCATTAAGTATGCGATCATGGGATTTGGGAAAAATTTTCTTTTTTGTATACTTTTTTGGTTTCCTCTATTTCCATTTTATTTTCATTTTCATTTCAGTCTATTTTAGAATGTGTCTTTCTTTTTAGTGTTGTTCTAAAATGCATGATGCTAAAATGTTTCTAAATTCTTCCCTGTCATTCCTATTTAAAACTGAAATCTTAGAAAACTAACTGGACCTTTGCATACATTGGAGGTCTTGCAACTGAGGGGCCTCAATTTTGGATGATCAGGCAGTGAGGTGCTTTTTTTGTAGGAAACCCCCAAAATCATTGGCTGGAGGCCTTTTCTTCTCATTTGTGGAGAAGTATCATCCAACTTCCTGTCTCACATTTAGCATTCTGGGAGCAGAGCAGGGAAGGAACCTGGGTCTCCCACTGTTCAATATGCAGAGATCAGCTTAATTCCCTGCCTTCAGCCCTGTGCTTCTCCTCACCCTAAAGCAGGGTTTCTCAACCTTGGCACTGTTGACATTTAGGGCTAGATAATTCTTTCCTGTGGGGCTGCTCTTGCATTGCAGGATATTTAATAGCATCTCCAGCCTCTACTCACTAGATGCCAGTGGCACTCCCCAAAATATCCCAGATATTGTCAAATATCCCCTAGGGGTAAAGGGATGGCAAAATAGTCCCTACTTGAGAACCACTGCCCTACAGTGGCCTGGTTTTCCAAAGCCCAGGGTTTCTGCAGTTCTGTTTCTCCAGATATAACACTCTAAGCACCTGTAAAAGCGTAGTGGCAGTTTCCTCACTATAACGGGTAGGGAAGGGAAACTGGGGGTCTAAATGTTACATGTGTAGATTTTAAATCAATCCCTATTGCTTTATTCATGCTGCCAGTTGTACCTGGAACCTCCAAGCAAGCGCTTTTATGGGAGTGTGTGGAGTGCTGCTCACCAACATTTCTCTCTCTGCTAAATCAGTCTCCACTCCTCCAACCTTTCTACATATTCCAAAAATGTGTGGACATCTCTAGTCCACTGCTGACTCCTCTCCTCTTTGCTGTTGACCTTTGTCTATGACATTTATGTGGATTTTTGAAAGGGAGCTGATATGAACCATGTGTTCCATGTACCATGTTTAACCAGAAACCTGTACCACTATTTTTAAATTTTGACTCTTTTTTCATTTTGTCTGTTTAGATAAGTATATAAAGATTTTCTTCAGCAGTTACTCTATAGATTCCGACTAATTATAGAGAGCAGTGCTGTTTTCTATCTTCTATCTTTGTTCCCCTCCTCCCAGGCCTTTTTAATTTTTTTTCTTCCTAATTCAGATCAACTGTCTTATGTTCCCAGGAAAATCTGGTTAGTCTTAACAGTTTAAAGAAAATGGAAGAATTGATAGACTCTTGGGACTTTTTTATTTTTTTTTACTACATACTCTGTTCTAACCAGCCTGATCTGCTTAGCTGAACATGGTAGGAGGACTGTGCAGGTGACACATGCTCTAGTTCAGTGCTATATTTTGTGGAGATGGGGGTGGACACCTCCTGGTGGACACTTGCAAAGATGCCTAGAGGGTGCCAGCAAGTAAAAATAAACATGAAAGAGGCTGGGTTCAACCACACATTCCATTTTAGTGGAACCTCCAGCAAGACCTCTTGCTGAATCATGTTTTTTATTATGATAGATTCTACTAGGTGGTAAGACTGGCAGCACAATTATCATGTTATTTTTCAAAGCTTTTTTTTAAAGAATAATTCCCAGAAATATGCATTCAGCTTTATGTGCCCATATGCTTCTGGTCATATTTAGAAAACTAGAAAAAGGAGAGAGAAAAGATTAAGTCAGGGAAATTGAAAAAAAAAAGACAAAATTGAAAAGGGAAGAAATTGAAGAGGAAAGGAAGGTGGATTCAGATAAGGGAGAGAGTTACTACTCTTTAAACCATAAATATATTTTCTTTATCTAAATGCCATCATAAGTATCCCAAATTAGACCTGTTAGTTTTTCTAAACTTAATCTATTGATTTTCAAGTGGAATTTTTCACTGCTGCCTGAACAATAAATACAAGAGCAAATCCTCCAGCATTGTACATCATCCTAGCCATTTAGAGCCGCGTATTCTAAATTGGTTGGCAAACTTGGGACATGATGAAGCTGAGTTAAATATAGCTCATTCTTCCTGACCATCATTATTTTTGGCAGTGCAATTGTCAGTAAGTGAAATGAGATAGATGGTACACAAGAGCAGATACATGTTGTTTTCTTTTTTTAAATAAACTCAGGGATTTTGAGTATTACAAAATCTTAGTTAAATCGCTTCTCATTCTTCAGAACTCAAGCCTCATCTGCTCTGGGAGTCCTGCTGTGCCAGCCCTGCCTGCCTCCACTAACTCCATTTGTTAATACCTGCCCATGTTTCCCTAATGACTCTCAGTAATCCCAGGTTTAGGGCCACAGGGCCAATTCCTACTGAACTCCACTTCAGGGTGGCCAGGTAGAATGGGGCTAGAGATAGCCTACCCACAAGCAAGCCCATATCCTTGGCCTAACTAGCACCATATTTTTCATTGGACATGTGGTACAACAGAAACGCGTTCCTTCTATCTCTCTTGGGGTAGAGAATGCTCCTGATTTGGTTATAAGGAGAGAATGATTTCGAGGATCATTTTGTTCCTGGCATTGCGAATTAAGCATCCGTCTTCATCCTGAACTTCTAAAACTTTTTTAACAGGCAAGACTTAAGCTATGTTCACATGGCTCACATAAAAATGAAGCAATTCTCTCCATCCTAACAGCATTGTAAAGCGTACATATAACTCAGAGATCAAGTATCTACCTTAGCTGAAAGAAAACAAGCACCAATTGGCGCTCTACTGAGTCTGGTTTTCTCTCTTAAGGGAGGTTACTGCCTTAGGCTGTGAGAAATGCACAGGACCTACATTCAGAATGACAGTGAAGAAATGTCCATAGAAATGAAACTCCCTGCCAAAAATAAAATGTCCTTTTGACTTCTGCATGGTTCTTATTTTAAATATCACTGTGGTGGCTGAAAAATTCATCATCTCATTTCTGACCTATGTGAAAAATGAATCTTTGTATTTTCTGCTGGTGAAAATTTTACCTTGCTAAAATGTGTCTTTTATGATGTGACCTAAAAAGTCTAAAATTGTAAACAGATTTTATAACCTTTAAAAGATACTATGCTCCTCACACAAGTATGACCTCAGAGTTTCCTGATGTACTTGATGGAAAGGCTGGTGTCATGAGCACCCGTAAAGAATTTGCACTGAATTGACATTTTTAAGGTCTCAAAAGGGGAAGAAAATGAAACCAAATATTAAAGTCCACCTGGCTGTTCCCATAGTCCAAACTATTCCTACTAAATACATTGAGATGCTTCAATGGCACTATTTGTTGAAAAGACTTTCCCTTCACCAATGAATTAAATCGGTGCCTTAGTAAAATATCAATTGAGAATATATGTGTGAGTTTATTTCTGGACTCTCTATTCTTTTATTCTGTTTCCTTGATATATTTTTCTATCCTTAAGTGAATAACCCACTGCCTTTATTACTGTAGCACTATGGTAAGACCTCAAATCAGGTAACGTAAGTCTTCCACTTCGTTCTTTTTCCAAACTGTTTTTGTCTAGTTTAGATCCTTTGACTTTCCAAATAAAGTTTATTTTCAGATTGTCAATTTCTTAAAGAAACCATGCTGAGATTGCATAGAATCTACTTATCAATTTGGGGATTATGGAGACACAGAAATAGTATGGAGCTTTCTGCTACATGATCTTGTATATTTAGTTCACTCATATTTAATTTGACCATTGATATGGTTGGGTTTAAATATACCATCTTATTATTTTTTTTATCTATCTCCTCTGTTATTTGTTCCTCTATTCTTCCTTTCTTGCTTTCTTATGACTGAATTGAGATGTTTTTTACTATTTCATTTTATCTCATTTATTACATTTTTATTATACTTTTTCATTCATTTGTAGCAGTTGTTCCATAGATTACAAAATGCATCTTTAATTTATCACTATCTTCAAATTATGTTATATTACTTAGTGAAAAAATGTAAGTACCTCACTGTAGTGGCTTGGAACTATGTACCCCAGAAAAACATAATTTTAATCTTAATCCATTCATGTGAGTGTGAACCCATCATAAGTAGGACCTTTTGATGTAGTTACTTCAGTTGGCCGAACTGAATGGAATGGGTCTTAATTCAATTACTGGTGTCCTTTATAAGCAGAATGAAATTCAGACACAGAAAGAGAAAGCCACATGGAGCAGCCAGAATCTGGAAGTCAACAGAACCAAGAAGCCATGAGAGGTTACCAAGTGCATTGTCATATGATAGAAAAGCCAAGTACCAAGGATTGCTGGCAGCCAACCCCAAAACACCACAGTCTTCCGGGAGAAAGCATCACCTTGATGACACCTTGATTTTGGACCTCTCCTAAACTCAATACTGTGAGTCAATAAATTCCCATTGTTTAAGCCACCCCATGTCATGGTTTGTGCTTCAGCAGCCAGAAAACTACAACATTCACTAAAGCAAAAATCTTTTTACTTCCCTTGTTGTCATATATTTTACTTCAATATTTTCTATCAACCCCAAAGTACATTGTTTTTAAATTTTGTTTTAGTCAATTGTCTTTTAAAAATATATATACATACACATAAAAACACACAACATGGAAATAATAAAATGGTCTCATATTTAAACTTTCTGTGGCTCTTTATTTCTTCCTTCAGATCCAGGCATCCATCTGATATTATATCTCTTCAACTGAATAATAACTTCACTATTTCTTGCAGTACATGTGTACTAAAGATAAATATATTTGTCTGAAATATATTTGTTTCAGCTTCATGTTTAAAGAATACTTACACTGAATTAAAAAAAAAATCTTTGCTGTCTCATTTTTAGTTTCAGCACTTTAAAGATAGCACTTTTTTTTACCTTCTGAACTCCTTTGTTTCTAATGTGGTTGAGATTTTTAATCATTGAAAATTTCTCAGTCATTATCTCTTTAGATATTTCTTTTTCTTTCTCCTCTACACAATTACCTATAATTAGATCATTTAATATTGTCCCCAGGATTTCAAGCAACTTATTTTTTCTTTTTCTCTTTGTTTTACAGTTTGGATAATTTCCATTCACTTGATAAATTTCACAGATGCTTTCCTTTGCTGCATCAAACCAAAATCTGTATTGTAGTTTTCATTTCTAGCATAACCATTTTTTTAAATAGTTTCTATTTCTTTGCTGAGATTTCCCATACATTTACACATATTGTCAAAGCTTTCCAGTGGATCCCTTAATGTATTTATCATAAGCTTGTAAAAGTCTGTCTGATAATTCCAACATCTGGGCCATCCCTTGGTCTGCTTCTATTGATTATTTCCCCTCTTGGCCCAGAGCCATATTCCTGTTTCTTTGCATAACTCATGAATTTTTATTGTGAATCAGACATTGCATGTAAAATAATATTAGAGTAAATAATAATTAGCCCCCAGAAAGGATATACTCCTTCAGTCAAGCCTTAGTTTATGGAGTGAGTTAGGCTAATTGGTAGTTGAGATGGGTTTGAATTTTGTTTAGCTTTACTTAGATTCAGTTTATCACTTCAAAAGCTGGGAAGACAGAATCAGGGTTTCTCTTCAACAAGACTGGGAATCAGCATTGGCAAGTGTCTGGAGATATCCTTCTGCTTTATAGCACAGCCAACCAATTTCCAAAATGTGGGAAAGCTCTGATTTTTTGGGGGGTGGGGGGGTCTTTGGGGAGTTCTCTTTTTTTCTTTAGTTACACTTCTCACTTTGTGCTCTTCAGGATGTCTTTCTCTGCATTCCCGCCTGACCCTAGCCTTTGGAGGTCCTCTACAGTGCATTCTGTGAAGGCCCAAATTACTTTGGTGACATTACATTCAGCTTTCCTGACTCACTCTCAGCCTTTGTAGGCCTGCTGCAGTGTACCTGATGAAAGCCCAAAATGTTTCTGAGGAATGTTTCTCATCTTTCCTGCCCTAATCCTAGCCTTCAATGTCCTTCCCTCTTGTAATTTGAAAAGGACCCTCTTATTTCAAGAATGATCCATCTCAGCAAACCAGTTTTGATTCCACGATTTGGCATTGTACCTCTGTGCACTTGTGAAAACCCCCAGGAACAAGTGGGCAGATGCATGCAATTGCTGTGTCTGGAGTTCGTTGGGATTCTAATTCTCCATGCCAGCTCATGTCAAAAGTTTGGCTGGTTCTCTTTACCCTCCATAGATTTTTTCCTCTCCTACTGATCCACCAGGAATGAGAGAAATCATGTGTCTCTTCTCTCCTAGAAATGTTTCATCATTTTCCAGAATTTAGTTAATTTAGCTTTCTTTGCATATTCAGTTCTGATGGGTTTTAAAAGGCTAAACTACTCTGAGTATCTGCTTCAATAATCAAGATTAGCGTGGGAATGCCTTCTTGTAACTTCCTACATCTATCCACAATTGGAAATTCTCACCATTTCTTTTTCACCTTTATATTTATGGCATCTGGTACTTGGTAGCTACTGAATCAAATTTTTTGTTGAAAACATATAAAAAAGAGAGAGAGGTGGTGTTAACCAGACACCTAACTGGACAAAGACTGATTAAACTAAATTTGCGCTGTCTTTTTTAAGAAGCAAAGAATATACAAATAACAGAACTATTTAAGTCATGTTGGTAAGGTTTCCATTCTAAGGCAATTTTTTCTTGGAACTAATATTACAGTATTATCATTTTCTAATGGTGGATGCCTGTATTTGCAGGTGAAGAAAAATCAAAGTAATCTCTGAAGATATGATTAGGACATTAACTGTAATGGGAAAAGAAAATTCTAATGCATGTAAAGAAAAAAAATGCCAAAATTAAACTTTAAATTATTTTTAAATGGAAGAATTAAACTAACTCATTACTCATTAATTTTGCAGGTTGAAGTAAACAATTACAGAACTAGTCAAGCCTTGTGACTGCCCATGGAAAAGCCATGGAGCCACATTTAACATTCCTCCCAATCTCATGACTGACTATGAAAAATTGTAAGTTTAGGCTTCCCGTGGTTCAGATAAAGGTGAGAAATTATACTGAATTATCTATACCATTTACCTTCTGAATATATGCTTTCAGATCACACCAGACCACAAGGTGGACATTTCCCTATAAAGGATGGATTTATTATTCAAAGAAACCTTGGCAGAGTGGACATGCTTCTATATTATCTGAATAGCTCCTTGGTTTTACTGACAAATTAGAAGCAGGGTCAGAACAGTCAGTGTACTATGAAAGTACTTACGGCATCAAATACCACCGGCAGGCCAGGGCTGGCTCAACAGAACAATTTTTCAGAACTTTCTTACCATAGACTGAAAATAGCTGGCTTCCATTCAGCTCTAGTTGGGAGAACAGAGTGAATTATTAGAATGACACTTCAGATGTGTGTGGTCATAGCCATAATTCAGCTATAATGCTTTGACCCAGGACTGGCAAGATATTTCTTAGTGCCTACTAATTCAGATTACAGCCAAGAAAGCTGTCTATTTTTGAAATCTGAAGAAAGGTAATATTTAGTAGGAATAGTTTGTGCAATGACTTATTTGTACCCACAAAAATAAGTGTTATAACAAACCTCTAGCAGGATATGAGTTGAGGCATTCTTAGATGTGGTCACCTTGGGAGTATGATGGCTTCTTATTTGCATCCGGTTGTAGTTTAAGATGTTGACTTGATTCTTTAAAACCCTCGGTGGTAGGAAATCTTGGCCACCCTAGAGAGCATCTTTCTTTCCTTGGTAGCAATTAAGACCAGCTGGTGGATATTTACTAATGGCCCCCAGATGGGAAAACATGAGTTAAGAGCAGGCAGGGTATTTATCCATAAAAGCTTGTCAGGGAACTCCCTTCTTCCAATGATTCCTCAGAGCCCTACTTTGATAACAACTAGGCGAGAATCAAGCATGAACACTTTTGACCACCCAGGACCCACTCAATGCCATTCCAGATGGCCTTTTAGCAGCTACTTTTCTCTCAATCCTAACTGTAACTTGTATGTACATTTCTCAAAAAGGTACAGCAGTAAATGAAATCAAATCAGTAAAAGAAAGATGTATTTGTTTAGTAGAGGTTTTGCAGGTGAGGCAAAACTTACCAATAATTCAAATGGACTTAGACAATTGGAGCTTTTGATTCCTTATACAGGCTTGTGTGGGTTAAATCATAACTGAAATATACAAGGCTAATGGCCAAGAAGAGAGATCCAATTATATTTAGCACCTTCCCTCCCTTAAATCCCTTTTCTGCCTTTTAATACCTGTGCTGGCATTTAGAACACAGGTGTTACAGTGAGATTTGTCGTAAACAACATGGAAGCGATAGAAGTAAGAGTCAGATTTTAAAATCAGCTCAATGGATCCGACAACAAAAGACTCTTGGGACCTCAGGTGCCCACAGCCCAAATAAAGAACAATGATCAAACTATTCCATAAACAGATTATCCTAAACACAATTAACTTGGGTCAACTCTTGCCATTAGTACCATTCAGTTCTTGATAAAATCTGAGAAGTTGATGTGATTCTAGGTAACCATCATAGGCAGAGAGATACCTTTTTGGCCAAAAAAAAACAAACAAAACAAAAAAATACAGTTCTTAAAGCAGAGTAGGAAATCACTTGACAATTGCTAGTTTTAATTCCAATGCTCAATTCTCTGTCTCACTTTGTTAAATGTGTTTAAAGAGCAGTGCTGACAATTCACTCGGATTTGTACACTCAAGTAACAGTATGGATCATCGTAAGCATCCTCTATTATTGCTTCCTTTTAACTTAGCGAATGTCCAGACAATCAGGGTTCACTGAACGCCTTCTCTGATAAAAGCATTTTGTAGACCAGGGGTGTAAATCTCCCTAGAAATACAGGATATGACACCCAGGGATGAGCCTGCAACCCAGTAGCCTTGATTCTTGAAGATGACTGTATAACTATGTAGTCATGGTGTGACTGTGATTATGAAAACCTTGTGGCTCACACTCCCTTTATCCAGTGTTTGGATGGATGAGTAGAAAAAATGGGGCAAAAATTAAATGAAGAATAAGGTGTGATGGGGGGATGGAATGTTTTAGGTGTTCTTTTTTACTTTTATTTTCATTTTTTATTTTTTTTGAGTAAGGAAACTGTTCAAAAATTGATTGTGGTGATGAATGCACAACTATATGATGGTACTGTGAACAAACGATTGTATTCTGAGGATAATTGTAGGGTATGTGAACATATATCCTGAGATATTCTGTGCATATATCAGTATATACATACAAAAATATCATACTTTTCCCCCCACAGAAATGGTTTCAGACTTTGCATCTTACTTACATTATATATATTGGAAATCATTCTATAACAGTATCTTTAGAGCTACTGCATTCTTTCTAACAGCTATATACTCTTTCTTTGTATGCATATGCTATAATTCAATACTGTAACTTGTTTAAATAGTTCTGTATTGATAGACATTTAGGTTGATTCAATTATTTTGCTGTTAAAATCATTGCTATGTTTTTTTTTGGGGGGGGGGGTGAGGGCAGTGTAGGGCATTGCTCCAATTTCTTCTATTTCTGTGCTAAATAATTCTGTGGGAAGGTCTGAGGCTGGCCTAATCTTTTTCATCTTGTTATGCCCAAAGTATTATTTTTTCAATTGTGAAGTCTAGTAAACTTACTAGGATACACCTCTATTTGATCATTATTGTCAACATTTGAATCCTAGGTTTAAGGCTTCTTTGGGTTATGAAAATTTTCCTTGAAATTCACATTTAAATATTTTTTTTTTCCTTTTCATTGTTTGAGCCTCTTCTTCAGGAATAGCAAATATATTGTTTGTCTGTCTTGCACATTTATCATTTTTTAAAAGCATTTTAATCCTTTCCTCATATCTTCATTTTGACTGCTTTTCTCAGTGGTGTCACATTAAGTATTCCTTATTTCAATAATCTCTAATTTCCTTTGTTTTGCTTCCAAAGATGACTTTCTATTCATGATTTTATTTTTTCTTTCAACCATTCCCTGAATTCAACCACCTCATGTTTCATCTTTTCACTCTCTCACAACTTCCATCACCACTTATGTGTATGCTTTAAACTTTTATTTTATAGAGGTTATTGCTTTCTTGACACTTTTTTTAAACAATCAACTATTTGCAAGTTGTTTACAGAGGTTCTTAGTGACATAAGATTGATTCAGAACTCTTCTAGCTCTTACTTTGCTAACAGAGCCAACAGAGATCAGCAACCGCAGGCTGCTCACAGTGTAAAGCTCCCTCATCCATCTAGCCCCAAACTATGGCATGTCTGTGTCATTTCTCATTCACTCTGACAACAATTTCTCCTTCTTCCAACATCCTACACACCCACTACCACTGTCGCCATCAACAGGCTGTTGGTTTTGCCCCTCAGGGTGTGCCATCCACATTGAAGAGCTCTGCGCTATTGGCTTTGTCTGTGAACTGCGGTTTCTAGCACTCTGACTCAGTGTCTCTGCACACCTTTGCTTGACTTCCAGTGTACTTGTTTACCCATCTCATGCATTGTGGTTCAGAGTGTCAGAAGCCTTCTAGTTCCATGAAAATGGGTGTCATGTTTCTTTTTACAAATCTTATTTCCTGAGAGAAAAGGAGACCAGCACTCTCTTCACTCCACTATAAAAGGAACAGACACCTACAACTATTCATCTGAGCACCTCTACCAGCATGCACACTTTCTCCATACTGGAAAGCTGTGCACAATTAGTGCCTGCTCCAGGTGGATCCTTCCCTAATGCAGATCATGGGCAGTGTGGAAGGCAGCAAGATCTCACAACCTTCTCATAATGTAGCTGAGCATAGAGATACACTGGAGGACATGGGAGAAAATTAGCAAAAAGGATTTTACTTCCTTCCATATCCAAGAGAAGACAGAGAACTCCATTTAGGGATCAGGAGGATGGACCAAGTCCAGTCCTGGTAAAGAACCATTTCATATGAGGCACATCATCACTGTGTTTGCACCTATTGATTTTCTTACTGTTTATATATTCATTCTTTGGGGGGAGGTAATAACAAAATATAGTCTGGGTAAACACACTCAGTGCTGAGGTTTTATGAAAAAAAAATATGGTCTATCGAAGATGACCAATAATAACGAACATTATGGAACACTTAGCTTTCAACCATATACCTGTGTCCTCAATATCATTTAATTTACTAATTTTGAGATAATTGTAAATTCAAATGCAGTTGCAAGAAATAAGATGGAGGGATCCTGTATACCTTTAATTTCCCCCAGTGGAACATCTTGTAATGCTATAGTACAACATTACAACCAGGATAATGAAATTGATACAGTCAAGATACTGAAAATTTCCATCAGCATAAGGATCTCATGTTGCCCTATTATAGCCACACCCACTTCCCTCCTACACCACTTCTTCCTTAACTCCCATGGAAAGATTCTTCTCATCCTCTCAGAATCTTTCACAGAGTAAACTTTTTTAATTTGATGAAGTCCAGTTTACTGATTATTCCTTTTATTAACTGTGCTTTAGGTGTTGAGCCAGTTTGGACGTATTATGTCCCCCAAAACGCCATGTTCTTTGATGCAGTCATGTGGAGGCAAATGTATTAGTGTTGATTAGGTTGGAATCCTTTGATTGAGTGTTTCCATGGAGATGTGACTCAATCAATTAGGCAAGACCTTTGATTGGATAATTTCCATGGAGGTGTTACCCCACCCATTCAGGGTGGGTCTTAATTGAATCACTGGAGTGTTATAAAAGTGTTCACAGACAGAAGGAGTTGCTGCAGCCAAGAGAGACACTTTGAAGAATGCACAGGAGCTGTAAGTGGAGCTGGAACACAACCTGGGATCAGTAGACACCAGCCACATTCCTTCCCAGCTAACAGAGGTTTTCTGGATGCCAATGGCCTTTCTCCAGTGAAGGTACCCTATTGTTGATGCCTTAGCTTGGACAGTTTATGGCCTTAAGACTGTAACTTTGTAACCAAATAAACCCCCTTTATAAAAGCCAATCCATTTCTGGTGCTTTGCAGAATGGCAGCATTAGCAAACCAGAACAGGTGTCAAATATAGGAACTCTGCCTAACCCTAGAACACTAAAATTTTCTCCTATGGTTTCTCTAAATGTTTTGTACTTTTACATTTTATATTTAAGTTCATGATCTACTTTCAGTTAACTTTTGAATAAGATGGAAGATTTCAAGTCAAGTTTCATTTTTTTTTTCCTTTGGATGTCCAATTTCTCCAGCACCATTTGTTGAAAAACCTATCTTTCCTACATGGAAACACTTTTGCACTTCTGCAAAATATCAGTTGGGCAGATGTGTGTGGGTCTAAATGTGGGTTCTCTATTCCAGTCCATTGATATATGTGTCTATCCTACTACAAATACCACACAGTTTATGTGTGTGTATTTGTTTGTTTTAAGCAAGAGAGAAAATTTTATTGAAGAGAAAGAAAGTACCCGCTTAAGGTGTGAGCACAGATGTGCTCAAGGGAGAGACGCGCCCCAGGCTTTTTGGCACATTGGTTTTTATTAGATTAGGTGGGGTTACAGGGGTTGGCACATTGTGATTGGCTAGTTAATATTCAAATTAAGGCTTGGAAATGGACTATTCTGATTGGCTTTATATACATTCAAATTAAGGATTGTAAGTTGACCTATCAAGTCTCTGACCTAATTGGGTGGGCTGTGAGTGAGAGTGGAATTTTCATCCACTCCCCCTGCAATGGACTCCGGAGGCACCTCAGGGTCTGCAAGATGTTTTTTCCATGTCTACCCTGCCTCCACTCCCCCCTGAAAGAGCTGTATACCCTTACTCTTAAGGTGTAGTTGAGGGGTGACAGTCTAGCTCTGTAGCTTCTTCTTGCTGATCAGGGGTTGTAATCCCTACCTGAAAGGGTGTAGAACTCTCTGGCTACTCTAGATGGGCTAGGAAGGAGAGACCCTTGTTCAGTGTCAGGGGGTGGGTCAATGTATCCATGAGTCCTCATGAGTTTATTGTTAAAGGCTTGTAACCCGGTGGAGACAAATTTGACAAGAAGGTTAAAGACACACAGTCCAAATAAAGGAAGGGTGAGCAGAAGAATTAGAGGTCCCAGAAAGTTAAGAACCCAGGAAAGCAGATTGGGGAAGGAAGAAAACTGTTTCTAATCTGCTTCTTCATTTTCACAGAGACGTTCGATTGATATACTAGGTCTTTGCTCTTGTTGGAGTTGTCCTGATTGGTTTACATAAAAACAGCATTCCTCTTATAAGAAGAGAAAAATTCCCCCTTGGGCTGCTGTGAGCAAGTCCAAGGCATGTCTATTTTGAAGCACCACTGCAGCCAGGGACTCTACATGGGTTTGGAGGAGACCTAGAGCCTGTGCTGTGGTTGCTGTGCTGTGAGATAATTCAAGGGAGAGGTTATGATGAAATTGTTGGCTAGTGACCAAGCCCCCAATACCTAATCCTTTTCCCAGTGCTGAAGCAAAAGGGGTATTAGGATGGGGACTGCTCTTTTTTGATGAGAAAAGGAGTCGGAAAGGTGGGGATAGATACTTGGGTGGAGCCATTTAAATAATAGAGTTGGGGGCTTACAATACCATGCAGTTTTGACTACTATAATTACTGTAAGTATATAAATGTCTTGAAATTGAGAAGACTTATTTCTCCAACTTTATTCTTCTTTTTCAAAATTGCTTTAGCTCTTTTAGTTTTCTTTTCATCTACACATAAATTTTAGAACAATCTTGTCTTTACAAAAAATCTTGTGGGATTTTAATAGGAACTGTGTTAACACTGTGTATCAGTTTAAGGACAGTTGACACCATTACTATCTTGAGTCTTCCAATCCATGAATGTGATATGTCTCTCCATTAACTTAGATTTTCTTTGATTTCTCTGATAAGAATTGCATAGTTCTCAGCATGCAAGTCTTATACATGTTTTGTTAGATTTACAACTAAAATTTCATTTTTGTTGAGCAATTGTAAATGGCATTGTATTTTAAATTTTGATGTCCAGATTTTTGTTGCTATTGTATAGAAATACAATTGATTTTTGGATGCTTAGCTTCTATCCTGTGACCTTTCTGAACTCACTTATTAGTTCTAAGAGTTTGGGGAGATTTTCTATATAAAAAATCCTGTCATCTGCCAATAGGGACAGTTTTGCCTCTTTCTTTCTTATCTAAATCTCTTTTATTTCATTTTCTTGCCTTATTGTACCAGCTAAAACTTCAAGCAAAATGATGAATAGTGGTGTGCCAGTTTGAAACTGTTATGGATCCCAGAGGAGCCATGATCTTTTGATCCAATCTTGTTGGGTGGAACCTTTTGATTGAGTGTCTCCATGGAGATGTGACTCACCCAACTGTGAGACCTTTGATTGAATTATTTCCATGGAGGTGTGGACCACATCCATTCAGGGTGGGTCTTGATTAGTTCACTGAAGTATTTAAGAGAGCTCAAGAGCTGATACTTGGAGATACTTGGAGATGCAGACAGAAGGGTGCTAAGATGCTAAGCTAAGAGACAAAACCCAGAGTTTGCCCCAGAAAAGCTAAGAGAGGAGCCCCTGATGCTTAGAGAGAAATGCCCTATAAAGAAGCAGGGACCCACAGGAGCTGAGAGAGAGGAGCAAAGACAGAAGCCCAGAGACACTTTGGAGAAAGCCATTTGGAAACACAACCAGGGAGCAAAGGACAAGCAGATGCCAGCCACATGCCTTCCCAGATGACAGAGATGTTCCAGATGCCATAGGCCATTCTTCAGTGAAGGTATCTTCTTGTTGATGCCTTAGTATGGACACTTTTATGGCCTCAGAACTGTACATTTGTAACCTAATAAATCCCCTTTGAAAAAGCTAATCCAATTTCTGGTATGTTTGCATAATGGCAGCTTTAGCAAACTGGAACAAGTGGTGATGATAGTGGGCATCTTGCCCTGTTCCCAATCTTAGAGTGAATGCATTCGATCTTTCAAAATTAAGAATTATATTAGCTATATGTTTTGTAGACAGCTCTTTATCTGTTGAATAAGTTCCCTCTATTTTCTGAGAGTTTTTATCATGAATGGTGTTGAATTTTGTCTAAAGCTTTTCCTGAATCTATTTATAAGATCATGTGACTTTTCCTCTTCACTATGGTTGTCTATAATGATTGATTTTCAGCTGCTGAATCAGTCTGGCATCCCTGGAATTAACCTCAATTGGTCATGGTGTATAATTTATTTTATATATTGATAGATTATTAAGAATTTATGTCTATATTCATGAAGGATAGTAGTGTAGTTTTCTTTTTATAACTTTCTTTCCTGGTTATGATATGAGAATACCATCTTCATAAAATAAATTGGAAAGTGTTGTTTTCCACATTTCTGGAGGAGATTGTATAAAATTTATTTTAATTCTTTAAATGTTCAGTAGAGTTCTCCAGGGAAACCATCTGGGCCTGGAGATTTCACTTCTGGAAATTTTTAATTTTTGAATTGAATTTCCTTAATACTTATAGGGCTATCAAAATTATCTATTTCTATTGGGTGAGTTAGTAGTAATTAGTGTTTTTTGAGAAATGGTCCATTTCATCTAAGTTGTCAAATTCATGTGTTCAGAGTTATTCACAGTATTAACTCAATATCGTTATCATAGCAGCATCTATAGTGACAGTCCCTGTTACATTCTAGATATTGATAATGTATCTTCTTTCTTTTTTTCTTTGACAGCCTTGCTAGTGGTTTATTAATTTTATTGATCTTTTCAAAGAACCAGCTCTGTTTCATTGATTTTTCTCTATTGTTTTTTATGTTTTCAATTTCAGTGGTATCTCCTGTTATGAATATTTCCTTCCTTCTGCTTGCTTTAAGGTTATTTTTACTCCTCTTTTTCTAGCATCTTGAGGAACTTATTGATTTGAGATTTTTCTTCTTTTCTAATGTACACATTTGGGTGCTATAAATGTCTCTCAACACTGAGATAGCTGTGCCTCAGAATTTTTCACATATTGTATCTTTATTTTCTTTCAGTTCCATGGAATTTCTTATTTTTCCTTTGTCTTCCTCCAACACATATTTAGATATGTGTTGTTTAGATTCCAAGTATGTGGAGGTTTTCACATATTGTATCTTTATTTTCTTTCAGTTCCATGGAATTTTTTATTTTCCCTTTGTCTTCCTCCAACACATATTTAGATATGTGTTGTTTAGATTCCAAGTATGTGGAGGTTTTCTTTTTATCAGTCTGTTATATATTTCTAATTTTATTCCTTTATAGTCAGAGAACACATTTTGTATAATTTCAATTCTTTTACATGTATTGAGGCATGTGTTCCAGGATGTGGTCTATTTTGGTATATGTTCCATGGACACTTGAAAAATGTATATTCTGCTGCTATTTGGTGGAGTGTTCTTTAAATGTCAATCAAGTTGGTTGACAGTGTTACTGAGTTCTTCTCTACCCTTGCTGATTTTCTTTCTGGTTGTTTCTTCCACTGTTGAGAGCTGTTGAAATCTCCAACCATAATTGTGGATTTTTCTATTTCTCTTTTCAGTTGTATCAGTTTTTGCTTCACATATTTTGAAACTGTTGTTTTGTGCTTACATATTTAGGATTGCCATGTCTTCTCAGTGGATTGATCTTTTATCATTATATAATGTTCCTCTCTATCTCTAGTAATTTTCTTTGCATGGAACTCTATTTATCTGATATTAACACAATGACTTTTGCTTTCTTTCCAATAATATTTGCATGACATGTCATTTTTCATTCTTTAGTTTCCATTTGCTTATCATTTTTCAAGGGAGTTCCTTGCAGACAGCATATAATTGGGTCATGTTTTTTAGTATACTCTGTCAATCTCTGTCTTTTCATTGGTGTATTAGGCCAATTACATATTGATATGACATGGTGGGACTTAAGTCTGCCATTTTATTCATTTTTTCTTTTCTCCCTGCATTTGTATATGTTTTCTTTTTCCTGTTTCTTGTGGATTGTTTGAACATTTTTTAGAATTTTATCTTGATTTATCTATACTGTTTTTGAGTATATCTCTTTGTATAGCTCTTTTAGTTGTTGTTCTAGGTATTAAATTATATATACATAGCTTATTCCAGTCTAGTGGTATTATCATTTTACCAGTTTGAATGAAGTATAAACACCTTACCTCCCTATATGTGTTTCTATCCTCTCTTGATTATAATCGCCTTAAAATTTCCTTTGCATACATTTAAAACCATATCAGAAAGTGTGGTAATTTTTGCTTCAACCATCAATCACAGTTTAGAAATTTCAAGAGGAGAAAGCCTATTGTATTTCCCCATACTTCTGCTTACCATGTTCTTTCTTCCCTCCTGATGTTCCAAGATTCCTTTCTTCTATCATTCCCTTTCTACTTAAGGAACTTCTTTTGGTCATTCTTTTAAGATACGTCTGCTGGCAACAAATTCTATTGGTTTTCCTTCATCTAAGAATATCTTGATTTTTTCTTCATTCCTAAAGGATATTTTTGTTGGGTATAGGATTCCGGACTGATGTACTTTTCCTTCAGCATTTGAAAAATATTGTGTCACTTTCTCCTGGCTTCCACGGTTTCCAATGAGAAATCCACTGTCATTCTAATTGTTTTTCCCCCTAGGTAAGCTGTCATTTTCATCTGGCTGCTTTTAAGTTGTTTTTTTTTCACCTTTGTCTTCAGTTTTCAGAAATTTAATTATTATGTCTCTTAGCATGGATTTCTTTAGGTTTACTCACTTCTTGAATATGAAGGTTTGTCTTTTGCCAAATTTGAAAAGTTTAGAGACATTATTTTCTTGAGTACTTTTTCAGCCCTGCTCTTTTTCTCCTCTCTTTCCAGGACTCCAATGACATTGTTTTACATATAGCATTCAGGGTTTTTAGTTGTACTTAGTGGGGCAATCTGGAAAAGTACTTCTACTCCATCTTCACAGAAGCAGAGGTCTGTTCTATGTATTTTATATACATTAACTCATTTAGTCTACACAATTGCCTTCTGATGTAAAATTTCTATTGACTCCACTTTACATATTAGGAAACTGAGCCACAGAGAGGTAAAATAGACTGTCTAGTGTCACACAGCTAAAAGTGGCAGATGCTGGTTTCAAACCCAAGAAGTTTGGCTCCAGTGTCAATGTTTTCAAATTGTATACTAGAACAGCTCTGAAGGAATAGATTTT
Organism: Choloepus didactylus; assembly: GCF_015220235.1. NCBI lineage: Eukaryota > Metazoa > Chordata > Mammalia > Pilosa > Megalonychidae > Choloepus > Choloepus didactylus. The sequence continues at coordinate 26,162,564 of NC_051308.1, forward strand.
CATGAGAAAGCTTCTTACTTGTCTTGGTTGGCCTCTCCTTGGAGAAATGGATTCCTGAATACTTAACAATAGTTGTGAGTGCCCTCAAAGGAATGTAGACATCCATCAACTTTTACTCACACCTTATCCACAAACATACACCAGATTTAAAAGGTGAAGGACTATGAGCAGAAAAATTATCAATCACATCACTTATTTTTGAAGGTCCTTTGTGTTAGTTCATAATAATATGAAAATAATAGCTGTGAATGTAAACATAATCCTTTTGTTTTTCATCACATTCTTTTGAATCCAAAATATTTTATCTACCAATTTCTTGCTGTATTATATTCAAAGTCGTCATTCTTCCCAGGGCTCTTCTTTATGTCCCTTCCATTTTCTTTCCCTTCAGCCATCATCCCCATTGCCCCCAACAAAATTCCACTGATTCCTATTACCTTCTCCCACAAAAAAAGTCATGTAGTCATTAAGATGGAAAAAAAATCTTATGGTTCATTTTACAGATTATAAGATAGTAAATGACTAGGACAAAGTTAACACAGCTTTCTTAGGGGTAAAAGTAAGACTCTCCATTTGAAGAGAAAGATTCCAGTTTGGGTTAAATGGAGGGAGGGGAAGGAGCTTAGAGTGTGAATTAGATTGTTTCCTGGTGAGACAGGTTGGGACAATCTCTTTGTGACTGAACATGCAGATAGCCTTTGAAGTCAGTTTTGCTAATAGGACGACCCATGTCCATTCTTCTAGGTGGTGTTTCTGAATTAGGTTTGGATGGAAGGAAGGGAAGTGACTTGTACATGAAATACTAAGAATAATTTCACACACATTCATTAGAGCTAAAGAAGGGAGTCAATGAGATGTAGCGTACAGCATGCCAAATGGTCCGCTGGAGCTTACTGCTGCCAGACTGACTAATGCAATTTTTCAGAAGTCCCTTGTTACACCACTTTGCTCAAGGAAGAGAGCTATCATTAAAGTGATTTCACAGTCCCATATATATGCCAGTTACAGCCCTTTGTGGTTTTGTGACCTGTACCACCAACTACAATCAATAGCAGACACCTAGATTTCCGAGCTGAATCCCTACAAAGTCTCCATCTTTCTGCACAGTATAAATTTCTTTATGCCATGGTCTGTGAGTCATAACCCAGTCTTTTTTTCAGAATTACTTCACTTTTATTATGAACAAACACAATCTCAGGTCAATACAACTAGCTTCAGAGTCGATGTTAATAGAAATCATTCCAAAATTATTCTTAGGTCACAAATAATTACTACCCCCCATAGGAGATAGCTATAGAATTAAGGATAAACAGACAGGCCTTCCTTTGCTTAGGATCATTACTTGGAGAACACCTTGTGTGCTACAGAAAAATAAAACTGGGAAAACTAGAGCCAGGTACATAGATGTACATAGATGTCCTATCCCATATTGATGACCTCATTGCCATTTATTCTTTATGCCCTGAGAGAAGGGTTCAACCTTCATTGTAATCTATTATGTTAACGGACAATCACTGCTGCCTTTTTTGTAGTGTTGAGACTCCTGGACACATCATGACTTTTCTCAGCATTGATCAGTTTAGAATGATCTTGTGATATCTACATGTGTCTATGCCCACTGGCTTTTTTAACCTGCAGTCAGTTGTACTTTGACCTGTACCTGTTCCCATGGCAATGAGATTATGCATTCTCACTCTTGGTCTGGCTAGTTATTCACCACTTATCCAATGGACTCATTCAATCTCTTGGAGAGAACCATACTGAAAAGCACCAGGCAGGAAACGGACACACTAAGTCCATGGTGGACACTATTCCTATAAAAGTCCTCAGGACTTGAGAGAATTCCTCTGCTGAAGGATCCCAAACTGCTTTATAAAAAGCATGAGTCACACTTCAAAACTGCCCTTCGAGGAAAGTTAGTATTATTATCCCCATTTTAACAGAAGGAAAACCAAAGCACATAGTTATATAATTAAGTGACTTGCCCAGGGTCACAGAGCAGATCAGTGGCATGGTGGTAGAGAGGCCCCGGTCTCAACTATCAGTGTAGTTTGCCACCTTTCTGTGTTCAGCTTTTTACCCTGACCCATTTGAGCGACACTTACAGAGAAAACATTCAAGGTATTCACAAACCAAGAAATAAATGTTCCATTTTAAATGCCACAACCACATCTTACCTAAAAAACAGTAAGTCTAACACATTCAAATTACTTCCATCCTCCAACAAATGAGGGCACTTAATAAAAACAGCCCTAAGAAAAGTTTCCAAAATGAAACTCGGAAGGGAATCCTACAAACAGCTGTTCCAATAACTCTCCAGTCAGGCCCTCTTTTCTACCAGCCACTTCTGTAGGCTCTCAGGTGCAAAGGAATTCCACAGAGAAAGCAACCAGAAGGGCAAGGAGGGCAGGCTCATATGCAACGCTAATTAGAAAAGATGTAAGGAACCCAAATAAGTTGTCAGCATACCCACAAAGTAAGGGCTATTAGAAAATCAGACTCTTGATCAGACCTGAGTTTCTAGATCATTGATGTGCTGCTACTTGAATTGAGCTTTAGAACCTTGAAAAGTGTTCCTTGCTCAGAAAACACACCCACCTACACGCTGGGGCCCTCAGCCTGAGGAACTCCACCTAGCCTCGTGCAGGGTCATGCTATGGATCAGATCCATAGAACATGAGAAGAATAGAAAGAAGAGAAAGTTGTTTGCATTGTTCATATATTACAAAGCAAATATCTGATGACCTGTGGAATTAAAACTACCCAAAAGATATTTCCAAGTAGTAGGTGTACACAAGTCAGCAGATCTAAACTATAGGGATCTTCCATTCAATTCTTTCCTACTGAGATGAACAGCTCAAAAGACAAGGATGACTTTAGTCCAGGCTAAACCCCATAGCCTCTATTTATTCAATGAACATAGGAGTCCACTGGGCTCAATAGTGGACAGAATATTTGGTATTATACAATTTCAATCTTAATAGAGTAAAGCCAGGTGTCTGCATTAATGACTAAGATACAGGGATGAGAGTGTTCCACAGTTCTCAAAGCACTGATTTGTTTTTTGTTTCTTTTTTCAGACTTCTATAATATTGTCTGTCCTAGGCTGTGTTGTGGGCAATGCTGGTTGGTTTACAGAACAGAGATTCTGTTCAGCAAATTTCATGACATTTCAGATCCCAAGTCCCAGCCAAAGCTTTGTAGCACACCTTGGCTCCAGGGCATGGGGCCTCCTTCCTAAGTGAGGTATTTTGGAATTCACCTTTGCTTGTGTGTCCCAGTGAGGACCAGGATCCCTCCTACTTCTACAAGCATTGCACAGTCAGCTGAACTGGGCAGGCTCACGGAGCAAGTAGGAGATGGGGAGGAGAGGATGTTCTCTGGTTCTGACCCAGACAGGAGAAACTGAAAACAAACCCTCTTGTCCTCTGTGGCTGGATCACTAGCACAACACGAGCATTTGGCTTGACTGTGCCTCAGGAGAGAGCTTCTCTAAGCCAATAACCTGGTCTTAAAGATCAAAGTACAACTGACTGCAGGTTAAAAAAGCCAGTGGGCATAGACACATGTAGATATCACAAGATCATTCTAAACTGATCAATGCTGAGAAAAGTCATGATGTGTCCAGGAGTCTCAACACTACACAAAAGGCAGCAGTCATTGTCCGTTAACATAATAGATTACAATGAAGGTCGAACCCTTCTCTCAGGGCATAAAGAATAAATAACAATGAGGTCATCAGTATAGGATAGGACATCTATGTACATCTATGTACCTGGCTCTAGTTTTCCCAGTTTTATTTTTCTGTAGCACACAAGGTGTTCTCCAAGTAATGGTCCTAAGCAAAGGAAGGCCTGTCTGTTTATCCTTAATTCTATAGCTATCTCCTGCATGTGCATGTGCACACACACACACACACACACACACACAAAGGAAATGGGCTTCTCCTGGGTAAAAATCATATGCACTGCAAGAAATCAGGTTCTGCCTTGTTCTAAAGCAAATAAATGTAAGGTTAGAGCATATCTGTTGGCCATATTTTCTGACAAATTATTTGAAAATGGAACTCTCCTAGAAAATCTTCTACCAGCCACATAGTTTTTAATCAACTAACATTTTATTTGATGCAGAAACTTATGAGAAATAGTGAAAAATTCCACAACACACACACACACACACACAATGAAGTTTCACAACAAAGAAGAAATGGACATCAACAGAGCACAAATTTTATATGGTCAAGCACCGTGATATTTCATTATCTGTAAGATAAGTAGCATCTCCATTTTACACATGTGAAACCTGGGCTAAGGGAGGTAAAGCAGCTTTCCCAAGATCACATGACTAATAATAAGAAGATTCAGGATTTGACTCCAGATTTGTCCCACATCAAAACTCCTGCTCTTTCTTGCTCTCTCTAGTTCAGGCTCCTTCATCTCTGAAAGAATGGAAAACCAGCATGCCTGTTATCTTTTTCTCAAAGAAGGCTTCCAGGAGGACATGAACATTCTAAAGTGTTCAGTGGATCCTCCTGCAAACTCCATCTTAACCTGTTATGCATGTGCTGAAGTATGGCACAGTGACCTAAAGAAAAGGGACTTTCTTTCTGATAGACAGCACCCCAGATATGAAGCTACTTGGCTGCACAACTGAAGGTTATCTGTCAGCTAGCAAAAGTAAGGACAAGGTCCACCTCCGTTTTCAAATGGAAGGCTCTTACCACTTGCAAAATCCTGTATAGGAATAAATCCACTTCTGGAGAGTTCTGAAAAATCTCTTCATTGTGTCCTGCCCAAAGCCACTAGACAAAAAAATTGAAGACTTGAGGGACAGGACTCCTCCCCAGCTTCTGCAACCTGTGTTCCATATTTGACTAGAGGTACTGGCCACAGAAGCCTCTTTCCAATCATGCCCTCCAGCTATTTAGCAGGAAATAAGTCTTTCTAAAGCACAATTCCCACCATGCCTCCCAAGGACCATATTCTTCTGACACAAGACACCAGTTAAAACCAAAGCAACCAGCCTGCTTAGTGATTATACAAATCCATTCAACCTCTACAAAAAAAACCAAGGTCCGTCCTTCCTTCCTTCCTTCCTTCCTTCCTTCCTTCCTCTCTCCATCTCTCTCTCTGTTCTTTCTCTCTCTCTCTCTTTCTTATTATACAAGACTTAGTGCATAAAGTAAGTCATGACACCAACTCTTCTCTTCCATGAGGAGCAGCCCCTGTGCCTGGGACAATGTAAGTCAGCCTTTCCATGAGATGCTTAGCAAATAAGCCCACCATAGTTCAGCACCTGCTTCTCTATCAAGGCTCAGTAACTAACCCTCCCCCTTCTCTAGCCAATCTAAACTATTTATAGGACCCCAAACACATCACCCTTTTTGCCACCTCTGTACCTTTCTTAGAATAAGATGCAGACATTCTCCATCTGGCAAATGCCCACTCATCCTTCAAAATTCAGTCCAGTTGTCATCTCAACCAGGAAACAATCCCTGATCCACAAGTTTGATTTAGTTGTCCTTCCTCCGTGCTCCCTTAGTAGTCTGTCCATGCTTTTATCATAGTACTCCCTACCTTATATAGTAACAACTAATGTATTTATCTCCTCTCCCCTTTTGCTTTGTGAGGAGATGAAGAACAGCAGGGAAAAACAAGTGAGGGCATAATTGTGCCTGCTGTTACATGAGTGAAGGAGGAAAGATGGAGCAACGGGCAAGGGCAGACAGGCCCGCTCCACAGCACCATATAGTGCACTCGAGCTGGAAGAGTAAGGTCTTGGCTCCATCACTTATTCTAGCTCAGAGTTAATGCCCTGTTGTGGAACTTCTTATCTCACCAGGGGAGATGTTAGTAGAATTGATGCAAAGGCTAAAGTAATATTGCATTTTCTACCTCAGTATTTTTATATTCTGGTTAATTGCATAGATCCATTCTAATCTCCCTTTAAATTCTAACACCACATTAAAAAGTGGGTTGCATATGTATAGGTGTTTATAAATGAGAGGTCTGTTATTCAAGGAGTGCATATGTAATTATGTCCCACCCAGAACCACTATAGGCAAGGCGATCAAGAGTAAAAAATAGCAGCAGCTGATGCCAAATTGTATGATTCAGATGATTTGAAAATTAAGTGGCATTCCAAAGAACATGGGCAAATTTCCCTCAGATATAGTTCACTAGCTAGCAGACTGGATTTTTAAGATATATGAATAACTTCTCTGCCAAAAGCTTACCAAAATATAGTACTGTCTTAGAAAAATTAGCATGAAGACGAGACCCAAATTTCTTTCTCATTCATCTCACTGTCTCAGAGTACAAAATAAATATCACTTGTTTCGTTTTTATTTAAGTAAAAGTAGGGAGGGAATTTTGTCCTAGTATCATTTCAAGTTAGGTTGCTGCATTGATTAAATAAGAGAATGAACTCTTCTAGAATAATAAACAATCTACTCAATTGCCTGTATATTAATTGAAGATCTCAGCATAAACTTATAAAAACAAAGGAGAGGAAGGGAAGCATAGGAAATAGGCATTAGAACTGTTTTGACCTGGGTTTAAAGACGAGTTTTGTCAATTTCTAGGTGACAATTAAATTTTGGATGAGTTAAATAAGCTCTCTGGGGCTTGGATGAGTAAGATAAACTCTCTGAGGCTTGGTTTTCCCAATTGTAAATAGGGATGACAGTAGACACCTCATGGAATAGCGAGATGGATTAAATAAAATGGTACACGAAAAATGTCATGCACAGGGCCTAGTGCAGAGTAAACACCCACATCTTGTTTCCACTCACCCCACTTCCTTATCAGACTTGCAAGGTTTCTATTGGGAAAATGACAAGGTAAACAAGGCACGACCCCTGTCCTTAAGGAATTTAAGCTCATAAAGGGGATAAAATGTGCATATATCAGAACAAACATGATATTCACTCCAAGAGCAGAATCAATCCAAGTGCCATGAGAACACAAGGGAGCAAGAGACTGTGCCAAGTTCCTTTGGGATGTCAGGATCAACTTGTTGAAGAAGCCACCTTAAATGGGCCTTATAGAACTGTAGAGACTTTGCTGATATGCAGTTTATAGGTCTTGAATAAGCCTCTCAACTGAAATATATATGTAAAAATGGAAAAATATGGATACTAAGGTAGATGATCATCTGATAAATAGGCTGGGAGGAATTTCCACTGGCCACCAACTGAGCTGAACTGAAGATCACAACTGGTGGCCAGAATATAGTTTCTTACCTAAAATAGGGCAATTCTGCCTATCTAGAGGGAAGGTCGGGGCATGCCTTGTTCTTCCCCTACTTGCTCAGAGAATTCCCAGTGATCCAACTAAAGAACATGAAGCTCTCCCACTGTGGGCAACAATCATGAGAGCCAGAAACTGCATCTTGGCCTCTCCTTTAATCCATACTGTCCTTTCTACAGATTTCTACAGAGACTAACTCCCCAAACAAAAAGGAAGGATGTAAAGGGGGTCATACAGGAAATAAACCACTCACTGGAAAGAGGTATGATCCCAGCAACCAAAATGCTACAGGGAGTTTCATTCAGCAAGGTTTGGAGAAGAGTCAAGCAGCAGTGGCCATTAGAGGCTATGGATTTTCATGTACTACCTACATTTTGTATACTAGAAAGACAAATAGTGGGGACAGAAGATCCTATTAATCCAACAGAACAGTGGTTAGAAGTGCTTCCTAACCCTCCGCCCCATACTGTGGATCTGAGAGGAGACTATCAGCACTCAAGCCAAGAGTAGATGGCTCCATGAACAAGCCATCTACCCTACAAATGCCTGATCTACACCAGACACTCCTCATTCCAAGAAAAATAAAGAGGACAGGGAAAGAAGGGAGGGAGACAGCAAGGAAGGAAAGTAGTCATGGGGCCTTTAAAAGATAGTACAGAGATAACCTGAAGATGTTTAATCAGAGGAAAAATATACCTATTTAAAATTATTTTCTATACAAACAAGATTTTTAATAAATTACAATATATCAGATAATACAATATTTTGCAGATGTTAGAACTCATGCTCTCAAGTGACATTTAATACATCAGAAAATGCTTATGCAATAATATTAAGTAAAAAAAAGATTGATACAAATCCTATATATATAATATTCAATATTATAAAAATGTACATGTTTGGTACTTATATATCAGTGAAACTAAACTTAAATGTTATAATGTTTCCATCTTGGTTTGACAGGCTGCTAAGACAAATATCACACCAAGGGTTGGCTTAAGCGAGAATTTATTGGTTCATGGTTTTGAGGATAAGAGAGATCCAAAATTGAGGGGACAGCAAAGTGATGCTTTCTCCCTGAAGTCTGCAACATTCTGGTGCTAGCTTCTGGCAACCCTTGGGGATTCTTGACTTGTATCTCTGCTCACATCACAAATGTCCTCTCTTGACTCTTCCAGATTCCATTGACTTGTGGCTGACAGCTCCTCTCCATGGCTTTCTCTCACTGTGTCTGAATTTCTTCTGCTTTTAAAGGACTCTGGTAATCCAGATTAAGGCCCCACCCCATTCTGCTGGACCACACCATAATTAATAACATTTTCAAGAGATCCTTGAAAATGGGCTCACATCCATAGAAATGTGGATTAAAATTAAGAACACTTCTAAAATGGAGTACATAATTTAATCTACCATAGATTCTTACATTTCAGTTTTGTGATTACACATAATTTTTAGTCTCTTCCTAGTATTTTTCTATTTTCTTCTAAAATTTCTGTGATAGTTATTTTTATAATTTAAAATGAGTTAAATGTTAAGACCAAGAGTTAAGTTTACAGATGTACAGATATGGTAGAGGTTGAGAGAAAGAGCCTTCAAAGCAAAGAGGAAATGTGAGCAAAGACAAGTTGGTCAAAAAACACATCTCATATCCAGAGACCGACCAGCAGTCATTTGCCTCAATCTCTGGGTGTCTGAATGCAAATGCTTCTTGCTTCACAGAAAAGCAAGAAATAAAGACTGGAGTCACACCACAAAGATAGCCATACTCAAGAACAGAGATTTCATTCTGTGCAGTGAATATTTTAAACAGAGAATGGGTCTTGTCAGAGCTATGGCAAATAGTGTCTTAAATGAGTTGGAGCTCACATGCTATTCTCATAGTCTCAGTCATAGGCAGTAACAGCCTAAACTGAGTGGACTCAGTGACAAAGAAGAGGAAACCACTGATGTGTGTCAGCTATAAAACTTAATCATTAGTTAGATATAAATGACCTGGAAGAGGCAGGATTGAAAAATGCCTCAAGGACTCGATTCTGGGTGAGTAGTCAGAGATCTGTATTATTCACAAAAATTGGGGAAAGAAATGAGAAGTTTTTTGAACTTGTCGAATTTAAAGTGTCTGTAGAGTGTTTATGTAAAGATTCTTCCTGGGAGTTGGAAATGTGAATTTACAACTTGAGAGAGAAGCCTGGGCTGATGATAAGGACTTGCGAATCATCTGTATAGATATGAGAAGCAGTCAGATAATAAAGGAGACGATCAGGGAGATGAAGAGCAGAAATGGAGGGGAGAGAAGAGACATGGAAGAGTCAGAAAGTGTAGAGAGGAGAGGGAATTAGAGAAACACATTTTGACAGAGAAGAAGAAAAACAGTGAAGGAACTGAGAACAAGCAATCAGAAAGGTGGACACACAATGCAACACCACAGAAGAGGAGAAGATAATATCAAAGAGAGAGTCACCCTCAATGGTAAATGTCATGTAAAGTTCAAAGAGACTGAAAACTGAGAAATGACCAAGGGAAATGGTGACGTGAAATAATTCAAAAAATAAAATATAAAAAATAAATTTCTTATGTAATTGAAATAGACATTTCTGTGCTGGAGCTGCCATTTTAAAAATGCACCTGGAGTCCACTATCCTAAGCATCAAGTCATTTCTGCCTCATCCAGATGGACTGGAGATGCTCATCTCTCAAGTGTTACCAGTTTGAGGTCATTGCTACAGCAACCAACTGAACTACAGTTGTTTTTTAACTCTGCCTATCACCAAGCACATCCCAGTCTGTGGCTCACATGGGGCGAAGGTGTTCTTTCAGGTATCACTGGGTGGGATTCAGCCTGGTTGCAGGTGTTTTTGAACACCACCTGATGTAGGGTATTTGCTATAATTACTGCAATGATGAAATCAGTCATGTGGTAAGGTAGCAGGCAGGAGAGACAAATTAATTCCTAGCTTCCTGAACTAAAAATATACATTATCAAGTCCAGTTGGATTTGTTATAATTAGTTGTTTTTTTGTAAGTCACAGTTTTAGTGCCTCCGTCATCAAACTGACTCTTTCCCTTAATATTAAAGAGGAAACTTTCACACCTAAAATATTCCTGCAAAAGCAAACCAGCTGGGTCCTGCATATGTCCCACTTGCCCTGGGTGTCAGCTCATGATGAAGGCAGGAATCAACTGTATAATATGTTGTCTTTTTTCATACAAATTGATCCTCCTTTTATTCATTTCTATCAGCCAAAATAGTTAACATTTAAAAATGATTTAAGTGTTTCTATTAAGTCTCTAATTATGGCTAACAATAGTAGTAAAGCAAACAACAAACCAAACCTGTTTGAAAGGCAGTCCAGGGTAACTGAGAGTTGAAGATCCAAGTATTAGGTTTCTTTCAATTAGCCAGATTCAGCAGAAATGTACCAGTGATGCAGTTGAGCACACTTATAAATTCCAACTGTATGGCTATGAAATGAGCTACTTTATGACATGCAAAGTCCCGAGACCTCAAGATGCACAATGACAGATTAGACAACCAGCAAGCAAAGATGCAGAAGAATATTTCCAAGTATTGACTGGATGTTTGGATTAGAACTTACATTTGCATATTGTCTTAGTTCTCTAGGGCTGCACACCACAGAAGGAAAATGTTTCTGTGTTTGCGTACCAGAAACGAAGTGGCTTAAAACAACCGAAATTTCTTGCCCCACAGTGCTGGAGACCAAAAGTCAAGGTGTCGGCAGGGCCTTGCTTCCTTTGAAACCAATAGGGGAGAATCGTTCCTTGCCTCTCCCAGCTTCTAGTGAGTCATTGGCATTCCTTAGCTTGTAGATGCATCACTCCAATCTCTGCCTCCATCTCCACATGGCCTTTTTTCTTATCTCCATCTTAACATGATGTTCTCTTCTCTATATCTGTCTGTATCTGTGTCCAAATTTCCTCTTCTTGTAAGGACAACAGTCATATTGTATTAAGGCCCACCCTAAGTTAGTTTTGCCTCATTTTAACTAAACACATCTTCAGAGATCCTATTTCCAAATAAGGTCACATTCACGGGACTACAGGTTAGGAATTGAACATATCTGTTGGGGGGACACAGTTAAACCAATAACATATCCCAATCTTCACACAATTTTTGCTAACTGCAAACCACTTGTACTATTTACTTATATTTTCCTCAAATCAACTTTTTTAACTGGACCTCTTTTGAATTAATTAATACATAACTGACTTTAAATAAAACAAGTAAGCATGACCAGAGAAAATGTAGTTCACCAAACCACTGACATGCTAATACCCCTCAGAGCTCTGAATCTTAAAAAGATTTACCCCACTTAATGGTTTTATGATTCAATAACATGTCTCAGATATCATTCAAACAGCTTGTGAACCATATCTCAATGAAATACCTCCGAAAGAAGCCCCATCTCAATGTGAAATCACTATCTCAATGAAACCGAATTTAAAATGCCAAGATGATCTGTTATAAACAGAGCTCTTTTGAGGGCATATCAAAGAATCTAGACCCCATTCATTTAACAAATTCAACAGGTACTATGCTTGGTACTAAGGATGTAGCAGTGAATAAGCAAATATGGTCCATACCCAAGAGGCCAGCGAGGAAGACAGAAAGCCATGCAGGAAGGGGCCAAGAGGTTAGGGGTGGCAAAGGGAACTAAAAAATGTGAAACTCCAGAGGACTAGCTACTAGCCTGAGATCTCCAAGTTGACATGAGAGAGGAAAATACATGCCAACACACCCAAATAGCAACAACTAAAGATCCTTATTGCATTCTTTGGTGAAAAGCGCATTACTTTAAAGCAAAACATGAATTATAAAATAATTTGTTTTTTCCACAAGTTCCTAGCCCTCAGGCCTCCTTCCAAAATTCAAGTATTAGAAAGGCAACTGTTTCTGCACATGCTCCCCAGCCCCACCCCCTTTACCCAGGATTGAATGGGACTCTAGCTGCTGGGAAATTGCGAGCCACCTTCAGTGGGGAATGGGTGTACAAATGTGTGTGTCGATGGGTGTGTGTATAACAGTTAGAAAGAGAAGGAAGGTTAGGGAGAATCATTCTGGCTTTAATCCAGGGGAGCAACAAGGAGGTCTTAATATGTATCTCAAACTTCTACTCTTCCACCACCAAACCTGTGCTCCTTCAGTCTTCCCCATCTCTCTTAATAGTAACTCCACATCCAGTGGCTTAAGCCAACAAACCTTGGGGTCATCCATTACTTGCTGCTTTCTTTCACATCCCACATTCAATCCATCAACAAATTCTATTAGCTCTACCTTGAAAATATGCCCAGAATCCTTCTCTTTCTCATCACATCCATGAGCACTGCTCTGGTTCAAACCACCATCCTCTCTTGTATGAATTACTGCAACAACCTCTTAACTGGTCTCCCTGCCTCCAACTACATCTCTTTCAGTCTGTTTCACACACTGCAGCCAGAGTGATCCTGTTCACTCACAAATCAGATGATGCCACTCCTCTCCTCAAAACTCTCCAGGGGCTTTCCATCTCCCTCACAGAAAAAGCCAAAGTGTCTTTGACATGGCCCACACAACCCTGCATCGCTGATCCCTCTGTTACATATTGCACCTTATCCCCTCTGCATCTCCCTCTTGCTCGTTCCACTGCAGCCCCTCTGGTCTACTTTTTGATCCCTGGGCATGCGAGACATCCTTCCTTCTCTAGGCCATTCCCTCTTACTGCTTTCTCTGTTTAGACCCTCTTCCCACTGGCAGTGCTTTCTCACGTTCTCTAGGTCTTTACTCCAATGTTAGCTTCTCAGCAAGGTCTTCCACTGCCCACCTTATCTGAAATTTCAATTTGTACAGCAGTGCTCCATTTCTCTCCTTTATTTTCTTTCATGGCACTCACCACCATCTAACATGATGTCTATTTTACTTATTTATCTTATTCATTGTCTCACACCTTTAGAATGTAGAATCCATGAACAAAGGGATTTTGTGTATTTAATTCACTGCTATACCCTCAGGACTTAGATCAGTGTCTGACCCATGAATATTCTAAATAAATACTTGTGCAATGGGTTTGTGGAAGGAGGCATGGAAAGGACAGGCAGATCCTGAGGATAAGTCCTCAGAAGGACAGCAGCACCTTTATAGAACCAGGTCAAGATTAGTGGATTAAATATGGAAGGGATGCAACAAGAATGACCTCCCCCCATATGGGGAGAGGGTGTGAATTGGTGTGATGAGGTACAGGAATATATAATCAATCCACTTCCTTTATATCGATCTTGAATGTGACTTTGATTCTTTAGCAACACTGAGGGAAAATCAACATTAAACATTGTGATCTTAAAAACCTTATTCAAAAATTTAAGATTTCCTTAAAGTAAATAAGAGTGGCCCTGTTACAGGGTCATCATCACCAGCTAAAAACCCAATAATGTAATTGGCCTTTACTAAGAAGAAACTGCATAATACAACTTGAGCTGCTGTGAGGTCTGTAAAGACCATGACCAAATTCTTGAAATGAAAATAACAACTGCATTGAACCACAGACAGCTTCTTGACTTCATATACCTTCAAGCCCACCCATGTATCTGGACTTCAATAACTTGTTGATCTAAGGAGTCACAAAATTTTTTAAATGTCCAAATCCTGAGAGGTAAGTGTAGAAGGTAATGAGAATCCTTTTGTAAAGAACAGTGTCAAAGAAAGTAAAATAAAACTAAGTATCTGAAAGCAACAACATGTCCACACACCTATTCATTCAGAGGCTTCCAATGAAATGGTGAAGGCTCACCTCTAATACCTTGCAAATTTTCATTACTATAAGATCTAAACCAAGCTTTGAAACACAGATGTGCTATTACTATAAATGGCAAGGGAATTTATTAATAGTTTTTGAATAAATTCAATCAGAAAATCATATATTAAAGGTGACTTGAACAGCATAGGAAAATCTTCAAGTCTAGTTTCATTTGTTTCCCACTAGATCTGCTACAGCGCACATTAAATTGCCCCCCTCAAAGAAGAAGTTAGTTGAACAGGGACCAAGGAGACATAAAGAGAAATCACAAATTATGCAAAATTACTTAAAGTCAAGAGGACAAAGGAAAAAAATTGAGCCCCCTGAGTGGACACTAGAGGGGAAGACTGATATTAAATGGATAATCATGAAAAGAATTAGTTAAACATTTAAAAAGCATCAGCATTGCAAGCCAACATAATTATGTGTGAAAATCTTGAGGAGGAACTTGCATTATGTTAGAAAAATTGAAATAACTTCAGTTAATCCAAGTAGATTTGCCTGACTGACATCTACTCATTCTTTAGGTCCCAGCTTAAAAGTCAAAATTTCAAAGAGGCCTTCCCCACCCCACCTCTCCAACTAAATCAGGTTTCCCATACATACGCCGGTGGCACTTTTGTTGCTCTCAGGCACTCATCCCAGTTATCTGTACCCTTGTGAATTATTATAGAAATGTTGAGCCTAAGTAGTAATGAAGAATTGGCTATTCAGAAATTTGGGGAGTCTCCAAAGAGTAGAACACAAGAAGCGCCTCAAAAATTCTTCTCCCCAAATAGCATGTGGAACGATAAGCAAGTACTTGGGCAAACGCCAGCCACGGGGAAAATCATGACTGTTTAACAGGCTGTTAATTGGCAGTAGTGATATTGCTGAAGCTCAAGGTTCTGCCAAAGCCTCTAAGGCTTGATCATCTAATCTTCCAAGATTGTCATCTAATCCTCTCATGGTAATGATAGTGCCCATTGTTTGTATTCCCTTCCCATTATCTATAAGATAATGTTCCAGAGAAGTATCCTAAAAGCAAGTATTATAGTAAAATCAGCTGAGATGTGTCTGTTAAGTCTGGACCTGCATTTGCCATCACATAACTCAAGTAATAAAGAACAAGGGGTGGTAAAACTGTATCTTCAGGGGAGTTCAGAAATGACACATAGAATTTAGCAGACATGAAGAACACTTCTCATCCTATTTCAGTTTTAATTGTATTGCA
Source organism: Choloepus didactylus (assembly GCF_015220235.1). Taxonomy (NCBI): domain Eukaryota; kingdom Metazoa; phylum Chordata; class Mammalia; order Pilosa; family Megalonychidae; genus Choloepus; species Choloepus didactylus. The sequence goes on from NC_051308.1 coordinate 26,177,815, forward strand.
TACAAGCTTAGATATAGGATCAGTCCCAAAGAAATGATAATATATTTAAAGAAACAGAAGGGCTAACTAACGTGACCCAGTTCAGTTTTGCGGACGCTAGAGACCCCGTTTCTACTCCGACATTCCGGGGCTTGTTAATAGATCCATGTTTCCCAAGGAAGTTAGTGTTTCAATTACTCTGTTCTGTTATCACACTGACCATGTCATGTGTGTCAGTTTGATGACAGATACATATTTTAACTCCAAAAATACTATCTTAATTGATAAAATAATTGCAGAGGATTTATAGCTAAAGAAATGCTTTGAAAATCAGCTATGGAAAAGCCAACTCTCTTAAACAATTTCAAAGACTTTTTTGGCAAATCTCTTTTCTGAGAGCTTTGTATATAAATTCCATCACCAGCTTCTGCTGCTATGGCAACTGGAATATTTCAGAAATGATTTGAAGCTAATATCACTGCACATCGAGGATCTTTTGCAGGAAACAGAAAAGACAATGAGATCTAATTCATTATATATTTCGAAATACAGCATCAGCTTTCATTCCTGAAATCTACTTATGTACATATTTGCAAATCAGTACATAATAACCTGGGACAATTCTATGTTAGCAAGATGAGGAGGCTTTCATTTTACTCCTTATCTAATCACATTAAAGTACCATTTAGGTACTCTCCTCCCTGTTTTATTAGACTTTTTCTTTAGTCACATCATATGCCAAGGCCTGAGCATCCCACTGAACACTGTGCAGCAAAAGGGAAACAAGCCCATCAGTGATTCCTTGATTCTAGTTTAATAAAACAACCAACGAGGGTTCTCACATTCTGTACTGCAAAACTCCTATTATTCTTAGGTCTTTGAAATAACTAATTTTGTTTGCTGGAGCAAAGAAAGCTGTATGGAAATGAAAAGTAATCCAAATCTGGACAATTTAAAACAGCAGTTAGACCCATGCACACTAGGTATATATGTGATTAAAAAAAAAAAAAAAAACAAATTAAATCCACCCTTGTTATAAAACAAGTGGTCAAACTCTCTGCTTAGACCATGACATTGGGGAACCCATTTAGAATCATCATTGTTTTGCTTGAAAGTCCGAAAAGTGAGGAAATCTGTTCTTCTTTGGAGTTCTCATGAGATATAATCCTGAATATTTAGGGACAGTTGTTATGGGGTATGGAAATTAAACTGACCAGATGAACTCATAGAGAAAGAAGTCATGTTAAGTTGTGGGTAGCAAGGTAGTGGGGGTTGGGGAGAGTTCTGCTCTAAGCAAGTATGCTGGAATCTAAAAGAACCAATAGCCTCACTTAGAAAGGAATTACACACTGAAAGTGCTGAAAGAAAAGAACTGCCAACCAAGAATTCTATATCTGGTGAAACTGTCTTTCAAATATGAGGGAGGAATTAAGACATTCCCAGATAAACAAAAGCTGAAGGAGTTCATCACCACTAGACCAGCCCTACAGTAGATGCTAAAAGGGAGTGCTGAAGGTTGGAAGAAAAGGACAATAGACAATAGATAAAAGCCACAAGAAGATATAAAGATCTCTGGCTATAAAAGGCAAAAGCTTAAGATGTAATTTATATCAGTGGCTTTGGACTCAATGGGTAAACACGTAATTTGTGACAAGAACTATATGAAGATGGAGGGACATAGGGGTTTAGGAACATAGTTTGTATATACTATTGAAGTTAACTTGGTATCAAAGCAAACAAGATTGCAACAGATTTAGGATGTTAAATTTAAGCCCCCTGGTAATTACAAAGAAAATAATAGAGAACATACAAGCTCATAGAAGCAGAAATTTGAGTACAGGTTGCCAACGGTGGGCGACAGGGAGAATACGGAGTTAATGCAAAATGGGTGTAGCATTTTTGTCTGGGATGATAGGAGAGTTTTAGTAGTGGAAAATGATGAGAGTACCACAACATAGTGAATGTGATTAATCTTGCTGAACGCAATGTTTCAAATGGGTAAGATGAGAAAGTTTATGCCATATATTTGTTCCCACATTAAAAAAAGAAGAAAGAGCAATTAAGAGACAAAGACAATTAAAGATAATATGTGATCTTGGATGGGATCTAACAAGAGTAGAGAGAAGGCTCAAAAGAATATTATATCAATGTCAAAATTCTGGAACTTCATAACTGCAGATAAGGTGGATATATATAAGTGAATACTTTTGTTCTTAGGAAATGCACATGGCAGTATTAAGTGTTCAAGGAGCATAATGTATACAACCCACTCTCAAGGGCTCAGAAAGTGAATTGATAAATAGACAGACAGATAGATGTATTGATATATTGTGGACTGATACATAGAATGATATGGCAAATGTGGCAAAATGTTAAAATTAGTGGATCTGGGCTTCTGGGGGAGTTTAGGGTATGATGGACTTCTCTGGCAGAGTTTGTATTATTTTTGCAATTGTCTTGTAAGTTTTAAAGTATTTTGAAACAAAAAGTTTAAAATTTAAAAATATATAGTGATCAGCGTGGGTAACATATCATAACTGTCAAGCAAAGGAGAAAAATTCTGCAGAGTATACTGTAGCATTCACAGATGTCGCATCCATCCATTGATTAATTCATCAATTTTTTCTTGAGTAAACACTATATTCCAGGCACAGTTCTAAGTATTTATATATGTAAATTTCATGTTGATTTAAACATTTAAATTATAGACATAAATTATATAATACGTTAGAAAGTGGCAAGTACTAAGTGCTATGGATCAGGAGTGGTAGACCAGAAGTATCGGGGCTAGAATGGGCTATGGGATCTATTAGGAAGGTGACATTTGTGCAGAGGGTTGAAAGAAGTGAGGGAGTGAGCCCATGTTTATCTGGGGAGAAGTATTCTGGGCAGAGAAAACAGTCAGTGCAAAACAGAAGTCTAGGTGGGAGCAGGCCCAGCACATTTAAGGAATAGCCAGGAGGCCAGGGTGAGTGGAGCAAAGCAAAGGGTAGGGAACCAGGAGGGAGACTTTTAGGTTGTCATCAGGACTTTGATTTTTTCACTCATGTAGAGAACACCTGAAGGGTTTTCAGTAGCTGAAATACTTACTTTCTAAAATGTTTTCTATCTCAGAAAATTTTAAATATATAGAAAAATGGAGAAAAATGTGTAATAAACCCCAGTATACTCACAACTCTGTCTCAACAATCATCAACTCACGGCCAGTACTGTTTCATTTGTACTCCCCACTCTACACCCACCCCAGATTATTTTAAAGAAAACCACAAATATCATGTCATTTCAACCAAAAATACTTTAGTACAGATCTCCAAAGATAGATAATTTTTTTCTTTTTTTTAAACACGTTGCAGTGCTTATCACCACACAGTGATGGCTGGAGCAGGAACTACCACCTCAGGCTACAAGCACTGGTGAGTGCATTTCCTTCCACCCAGGATCAGTGACTTCAAGCAGCAGCTTCAGACTAGCCATGATGAGAATATAAACCTCAGAGAAATCAACAAATACTAAAAATCAGGGCTTTTATTTTGGAGATTCAATGGTTAAATATTTGCCAGCACGCCTTTGATTCACACTTAAAAATTAACGTCTTCTTAATATCATCAGATATCCAGTCAGTGGTCACATTTCCTTGATAATCTAATAATCTATTTTTATTTTGTATGTTTGAATAGGGATTAAAATAAGATCCATACTCCGAGATCGAATAGCGTTTAGGTCTCTTTTTCACAGCCTCTTCAACATGTCTTTTTTCCTGAGATTTTGTTTTTATTTTGTCATTGTTAAAGAAACTAGGTTGTTTATTCTTCAGAGTTTCCCAGTCTGGATTTTGCAGATTACATGTCTGTGGTTTCACTTAACATGTTACTCTGTCTCCTGCCAATTGGTAGTTAGATCTAGTGGTTTACTCAGATTCAGGATCAATTTTTTGGACAAGACTCCTTCATAGATGGTGGGGTGTACTCCACCAGGAAGAACAGAAATGCCAGGTTGTGTTTCTTTTTGTAGTGGTAATAGTCAATTAATAAACACTGCAAAATGATAATATTTTGCATTCTATCACTTGTCTTCATTTATTATTTGGAATATATCCATGAGAAAAATTTCCACTCCTCAACCATTGGCTAATTTACATTTTAACGGGTCACTCTAATTGTTGTGTGGAGAAAAGACTGTAGAGGTAAGTGGGAAAGCAGAGACTCAAGTTAAGAAGATGTCTCAGCTGTCCAAGACTGCAGCAGTGTTGGCTTGGACCAGGCTGTAACACTGGAAATGGTGAGATGCTAAATCTAGATCAGCTCTGAACCACATAGAAGAAGAGTTCCAAATGGATTGGAGTTCCATTTTTTTGTTGCTTCCAAGTGATCCAGGAGGTTCCTGGTGGTTAATAATGTGTAATGTAGCATAGGCAGAATTGAAGTTCTGGGTGCTACAAGCTGGGTATAAAAACAAATCGCTTAGGAGGAGAGCAGGAGAGGGGAGAAGGTTATGGAGTGAAGAACCGACATGTAAAGGATCCCTATTGTAATAAAGCTCTAAGTGGTCTACTAACTGCTAAATATTCAGTGAATTTTAAATAATACAGTTAATTAATTTTGAAAGATGCTTGTAGATATTAAAGATAAATATTGTGCTGACTTGCAAATAAAGAATACACAAAGATGAATAGGAATTTGTATTTGTAAATATATGACATTTTGAGGAGGTCTTGGGTGTGTATAGGCAAGGATATTACTGAACAACACACTGTCATCAGCACTCTTTACTATTACCTATATTTGGTTATGTCATGAATTAAAACAGTACTAAAACTACTACATTTTAACAGGGTCACTCTAATTGCTGTGTTGAGAAAGACCATAAAGGCAAGTGGGAAAGCAGGGAGACAAGTTAAGAATATGTTTGAGCCCTCCAGGAGAGCGGTGGTGATGGCTTTGACCAGGCTATAAAACAATGGCTTTACTTGTTATTGGTCTATTTTTTCTTGAGGCATTGCAGGGAGTTTGTGGGTTTCTAGGTATTTGTCCATTTCATCTACATTATCTAGTTTGTTGCTGTACAGTTGTTCATAGTATCCTCTTATAATCCTTTTATTTTCTGTGGTGTATGTAAAATTAGACTGCCCTTTTATTTATGATTTTAAATATTTGCATCCTCTCTCTTTTTTTCATTGTCAGTCTACCTGAAAGTTTGTCAATTTTATTGATCTTTTCAAAGAACAAATTTTGGTTTTGTTGTTTTTCTCTATTTTTTTAATTCTCTATTTCATTTTTCTCCACTCGAATCTTGATTTCCTTCCTTCTCACACTGAGCTTAGATTGCTCTTCTTTTTCTAGATCCTCCAGTTGTGAGTTTAGGTCTCTGTTTTGAGATCGACCTTCTTTTTTAACTAAGCGTAGAGCTATAAATTTCCCTCTCAGCCCAGCCTTGCTGCATTTCATAAGTTTTTGTGTGTTGTGTTTTCATTTTCATTCACCTCAATATCATTTCCTAATTTCCCTTCTGATTTCTTCTTTGACACCCTGGTTATTTAAGAGTACACTGTTTAATTTCCATATATTTGTGAACTTTCCAGTTCTCCATCTATTATTGATTTCTAGCTTCATTCTATTGTAGTCAGAGAAAATACAATATAGGATACCAATATTTTTTAATTTATCGAGACTGTTTTGTGACATAACATATCCTGGAGAATGACCCATGTGCATTAGAGAAGAATGTGTATTCCGCTGCTATTGGGTGACGTGTTCTATACATGTCTGTTAGGTCTAGTTGGTTTATTTTATCTTTCAAATCTTCTATTTCCTTATTGAAATTCTGTCTAGATGTTCTGTCTATCATTGAAAGTCATCTATTGTAGTCTCTTACTATTAATGTACAACTGTCTATTTCTCCCTGTAAACCTATCAATATTTGCTTCATATATTTTGGGACTCTTCTACTAGGTGCATATGAATTTTTAATTGTTATGTCTTCTTATTGAATTGACCACTTTATTAGTAATTAGTGACCCTCTTTGTCCCTCATAACAGTTTTTGGCTTAAAGTCTATTTTATCTGATATTACTACAGCTACCCCAACTGTATTTTAGCTACTATCTGCATGGTATGTTTTTTTCCATCCTTTTACATTTATCTACTGTGTCACTGCATTTAAAGCTTATCTCTTTTAAACAGCATGTACCTGAGTTATGCTTCTTTATCTATTCTGCCATTCTCCACATTTAACTGGAGAGTTTAATCCGTTTAGATTTAAAGTAACTACTGAAAATGTAGGGCTTTCTTCTGCCGTTTTGCTATTTTGTCTTTTTTAAGTCCCTCAATTCTTCCATTAATGCTTACTTTCACATTACTTTGATATTCCCATTTCATTTTGTTCTGTTATATATTTTTCAGATATTTTCTTGGTGTGTTTACCATGGGGTTTAAATTTAACATCCTAAATCTATAATAACATGTTTTGATACCAACTGTTCTAGTTTGCTAACGCTGCCGGAATGCAAAACACCAGATAAGGATTGGCTTTTATAAAAGAGGTTTATTTGGTTACACAGTTACAGTCTTAAGGCCATAAAGTGTCCAAGGTAACACATCAGCAATCAGGTACCATCACTGGAGGATGGCCAATGGTGTCCGGAAAACCTCTGTTAGCTGGGAAGGCACGTGGATGGCGTATGCTCCAAAGTTCTGGTTTCAAAATGGCTTTCTCCCAGGATTTTCCTCTCTAGGCTGCAGTTCCTCAAAAATGTCAGTCTTAGTTGCACTTGGGATATTTGTCCTCTCTCAGCTTCTCTGGAGCAAGAATCTGTTTTCAATGGCCGTCTTCAGACTGTCTCTCATCTGCAGCTCCTATGCTTTCTTCAAAGTGTCCCTCTTGGCTGTAGCTCCTCTTCAAAACATCACTCACAGCTGCACTGAGTTCCTTCTGTTTGTCAGCCCATTTATATGGCTCCACTGATCAAGGCCCATCCTGAATGGGTGGGGCCACACATCCATGGAAATTATCTCATCAGAGTTATCACCCACAGTTAGGTGGGGCACATTCCATGGAAACACTCAAAGAATTACAATCTAATCAACACTGATGATGTCTGCCCACACAAAGATTACATCAAAGATAATGGCATTTGGGGGAACTAATACATTCAAACTGGCACATCAACTTACCTTAAATAGCATACACATGCACTGTTCCTGTAACCTCCCATCCCCCCCATCATTTGTTGTACATGTTACAAATTATATCTTTATAAATTATATGTCCAAAACCAGGGATTTTTTAGAGTTACAGACCAAAAAAAAAAAAAATGCAAAAAACAACACCGTTCATAGTCTTTGCAAATTAACCCTGAGTTGACCAATGCTCTCCTTCAGAGTTCACCTCTCCTGTCAAAATTCTTATAGTGAAGGGTTGTGAAGTGTAACATCCTCTCTGTCTTTTCTGAGCCTGTGTCTTGTCTTGGGCTTGTGCGTTATTGTAACCTGGGGAATTCTCCATTTACAGGAATTCTAATGCCCCCTCTACTCCCTATGAAATAAGACTTTCTCCCCACCCCCCACCCCCACCACCGGCAGAGACTTTAAGTAAGTAATCCTTTGCTGCAGGCCACTTTGACTTGTTTTTTACACTGCTTCAGCTGTCCATAAGCTGCTGCTACCTACAGGGCAAGTTGTAAGAAGGTGAGCCAGAGAGGAGTTTCCTGGTTCAGTCTTTCAGGATGCCACCAGAGAGACTGGCACTGACATGCAGGCACCCCAGTATGTGCATAGGGGCTATTCTGCTCCATCCAGAACAGGGACAGGGACCAACAATGGAAGTGCAGGCTGGTTCCACACTGTGCAAGGAAAGGGTTTGGGGAGGAGCCAGCCAGGGCTGCTTCTTCCATTTTTAAAGTTGCATTTATTTAGTTAGTTAGTTAGTTAGTTAATTTTGTTATTCAGCACTGGCCCAATTACTGCAACCCTTTAACTGTTTTCCAGAATTTAAGGGCAATGGCTCTGCCAGGTTTTGCTAGTTGCTCAAAGATTCAGTGGGGGAACAGCACCTTAGAGTGTCTTATGCTGCCGTCTTGGTTGACCAGAAGCCTAAATTGTTTTTAAATGTGGTAAATATACATAATACAGAAATTACTTGAACCATTTCTAACTGGATAATTCAATAACATTAAATACTGATAACATTGTATAACTTTCATCTCTATTTCCAGAATATTTTCATCATCCCAAAGTGAAATTCATACCCATTAAGCAATAAGTCTACATTCTCTGACAGCCACTATTCTGCTTTCTGTCTCCATGAATTTGCTTATAACAAATATCTCATATAAGAGAAATCATTCAATATTTGTCATTTTCTGTCTGGCTTATTTCACTCAACATGATATCTTTAAGGTTCATCCATATTGTAGCATGTATTAGAATTTCATTTCTTTTTATGTCTAAATAACATTCCATTGTATGTATATACCACATTTTTTGGTGATTCTTCTGTTGATGGACACTTGGGTTGCTTCCACCTTTTTAACAGCATTCATTGGCTAATTTCCTTTTCCAGGTAATAACAAAATAATTTACAAATGTACCTATTTTTCAGGTATTTCTCACTCCATGACTACTTTTTTCTAATCAAAGAAATATGTAATTGGAGAAACAAAGCATTAATAAAAATCTGATTCTCAACTCCATATCATTTACAATCTCAGATTTCCAGATCAATTTGTATTGTACTGACCTTTCATGCTCTCACAGGTTCAGACATGACATTGTTGCTAACGAGCATGTCAGGTTATTAGGGGATGTATGCAAAGAACCTAGAGAAGACATTTTCCCAGAGACATTTATAAAAACAATACTTAGGCTGGATGGGCCTCAGGTCTTCTCATACACTATATAGAAGGAAAAAGATGTAGAGAGGTGAAGTGACTTCCTCTAACGACTGGTAGCAAACCAGTGGAAATGAGATGGGAAATGGCTTAGGGATCTTGAATCACAGAATTTAGATCAGAAAAAAGAGAAAGATTAATACAGTTTCCAAGCAAGTACAATAAGACGCCATTCAGACAAACACATACACAAACACACATCAAACAGAAGAGATCAACTGGCAAAATAAATGTTATGCTCTGGTTGTCCCAGGATTTATTTGAATAGCACACTGAGAACAAGGTAATGAGATCATTTGTAAGGGAGAAAGGCTGTAAAAAATGAAATAAAAGTCCTTGGCAGGCAAATCAATATTTGTTCATCTGCTGAGTGTTTTTTGCTTAAATAGATTCATTAAAAGATTCTATCATGTTTCTCCTGATTTAGATATTATTTTTCTAAATAATAAATGTTTATAAGTGTGACCATAGAAAATGTTTTGTTCTAAATGTGTCCATAGAAAATGTCCTTGTCCCTGTCCAACGTCTATTTCCACTTTACTGAATAAAGATCCCAAGGACATCCAAAATATTATGAATGGACCCTGAAAGTGCTTTTGTTCTACTCCTTTCTAATAAATTAAAAATGGTAAAAGGAAAATTTATTAAATTCATTGCCCTATTAATAACGCCACGATGAAGAAGAATCTAGGGAATCAACTGCCACAGGATATTAATAGCAAATGCATATTATAAAAAATAAACATCAGATTGTTTTGAGTGCATCAATTATCATAGTACTTCCCATTGGATAAATGCAGTAAACAGTCCTTCAAATAAATTTCTGTTCACTCACCAACAGAACTCAACAAGCTCTCAAAGAGCTTTAGTTACTCATTCAAACAAACTAAAAGACATAGGTGACCTTTAGGAAATTAAGTTCTAGGTAAGGAAAAGATAGGAAGAGGATAGTACTCGTTGGTCACCCATTATATGGCAGGGCTTTTTCTAGGGCCTGTTCAAGTCTCCTCACCACTGGAATAGAAACCCCATGATGGGCAGGAGCTTTCTTTGGTTTCTCTGCTGTGTCTCCGGCAGCAGCAGTGTCTGACACAGCACCTGTCCAGTCAGTATTTCTGAATAAACACATGAATGAATGCCTTTTAAAGGAGTGCTGACCCCAAGCTCCACAGCATTCAGCGGGTGTCCTTGATGAAGGTCTTATCTTTCCTCAGCTTTACAGTACAGAAACAGGAGGCAATAAAGAAATGTATCCCAAGAGTATTTCAATCGCAGGTTGATACTTGGCTTTTCACTTCATTCCAACAGTTGATGTCATTCTTATGGGTCTATGCTTAAAATATTTGTACATATGAATGCATAAACCTTTACCTAGTGGAAATTAGGAATAACTTTGTACACAATCATCCATATTCTTTTTCAAGGTCCTGTTTCAGGAAGTGATGCCACTTAGAAACGTGGTTGCTATGGAAATGAGGAGGATGGGGCTTATCGAGGGGATTGGGGCTTTCTTTAGCCCACAGCCCAAGGCATGATGACTAGACTAGAGAAACAGGCCAGCCTCTCCCCAAAATACGTTATAGTCCATTGAAGACAGAAGAAGCCATGATCCCATTTTGATATTTAGCATAGACTCACCAAAGCACCAGCTTAAAACTCAGCTTTATTCTAGAGATCTCAGTTTTATTTAACTTGTCAGTTGGTAAGATACGGGGTGGGGAGTGCAAAGCAAAGAAACTTTGTGTTTTTACACTGATGTGAATTAAGAACCGGTTGAAGTATCGCATTTTAGACATTTGCACTGCAAGATGACAGCAACAAATCTGATAAAGGACAGGGCAAATTGTTTTGCATCAGCTGGTCCATTTCCTGAGAGCCCAGAGAGGATTATGCTTAGCTATGTAAGTACTTCTGAGGGCTTGGGCTACACAGTCCCTAAGTATTCTTTGAGGCTTCTATCACAGTCTGGATACAAATATCCTTAATACAGTAGCTTGACCACGATTCTGGGCTGCTTTTGACAGCATGCTCTCCAGTCAGACATTCATTGATTTGCACCACTGGTACTTACAGTGAGTCTACTGTGTGTGACCTCTCTTAGCCTAATGCACACAGAAAAGACAGCCGGTTCAGCAAGGAAAAGAAAGGAGGATTTATTCATAGAGATCTAGCCAATGCAGAATATTGTTTCCAAAGATACTTGGAATTTTTAAAATTACACGGACCAGTTGTCATAAGTTCAGGCTTCTGTCCTTTCACTTTCAGGCAGCCTCTCCAACCTGAGGACAGTGATCCCCTATGTCAGAGAGGCATTGATGAGTGAGTACATGTATAAACAAGGGGGCCAAAATCTGTCTTATTGCACCTGCTTATCTCCCAGTGACTTCTCCTCTAATGTTCAAGGTGTGCCGTTACTCAACAGCAGATGACAAGAATGAACAACCAAAAACATACGTACAGAGACAGAAATCATCCAGTCACCTTGGCCATGCTGCAGGCTGCCAGAATGAAAGTTCATTTGCAAAGAAATTCTTTAAGTGCTGGTATCAAAATTGTAGGCATCTGGCATTTGCCACTGGATATGGAGGACACAAAAAAAAACCTATCATTTAAGGCATTATTAGAACATTCTATGTGGTGAAATTGGTATAATAATGAAAGTCTGAGGAACACCGCTTTATAATATTACAGTTTACAGTATTCTCTCCAATAAAAGAGTCCTGGTTTATTGAAAATTTGGGAAAAGGATACAGATTGTGGCATTTCATTCCCTGGCATATGAGGCAAAGTAAAATATAAATGTTAGACTTAATCTTATATTACAATGTTACATATAACATGGGTATTGAAGTAATACATATTCACTGAGAACCACGATTGCTTCAGGTTTACATCTTACCATGCAAGGCCCAGATCCTTATAAACTTAATTTAAAAGAATTCATTTGTCACACTGGCATGCATATCCTTAAGAATTCAAGCAAGTGTGGTTGTAAAACCATGGTTGAAGTTACTCATAAAAATATATTAGCACTCCAGAGCAAGATAAGAGGTTGTCAGCCCCAAACACCATTAATGCTATCCTGTGAGAAATTCCAATACAAGCTAATAAGGCATATTTCCAAGGCAGACAACATACTTGTTTTTTTTCCTAATATCTAAAGGAAGTTTTTGTCTAAGAGGTAGTTCTTTTTTCCAAAGAACTAATTTTCATTACAAGGAGAACAAGAAACCAAGGCTTACAGCATTATTCTCTTTATGAAAAAAAGAGAAGAACTTGAGAAATTGACTCCTGGTAGCAAACCCATCTTATAGTTTATTCAATCAGCTGTTTTCTGTTCAGTATATTTATCTTAGAAAACAGTGTAAATTAAGACCTGGATTAAGAAGGGGTGTGTGCATGCGAGTATGGGCAGAGATGAAAGAGAAAAAGACATAGGCCAGACAAGAAGACAGGAATGTATCCTTTTAACCAATAAACTGCCTACTATAGGCAAGAGGGCTACCAAAGTCCAGGACCTCACATAATTCCCGAGGCCGATAGCTGTCTATGAAATGGAGCTAGTAGGAGTGACCAATGAGTGATTCTTCCTCTCTTAGCCTGTAAATGCTTCTCTCACCCAATTCAGAATTATCCTCTCATGCCATCTGTTGCAACCTACAATGAAAAATTCCTTAAATTGAGGCTCTTGTGTTGCTTTTTAAAAATCTCTGCCCGATTAAAAGTGTTCATTTGATGATCAGAAATATTGTCCTCTGGGAGGAAGATGCAATGCATATTTGCAAAACCGCGAATTCAAGAAATGACCAGCTTGATCCTTCGAGTCAATGAGACAGAAAGAATGTTACTTGGAAACAGAAGATCTTGATTTGACCACAGTTATGATATTAACTAGTTTTTTACTCTTAACAAGGCACTCACATTCTCTCAGCTTTTGATTCTTCACTTATAAAGTATCTTCCTCAAAGAAGAGTTACAAAAATACAAATGAGATAACGATTGTGAAAATTATACATCACAAAGGATGACATAATTTCAAGGTACTATTATCATTATTATTAGACATTTTGCTGCTCCTTTGGAAAACACAGTCAGTTCTGCTTTAATGCAACATATGCATTCCTAAAAATCATGCGCTATGCCAAACTGTGCAATAAAGGCCATAGAGTTTTTATGGGAAAAAGAGGTTAGGGATATAACACTCAAAAGCTTCATCTGTGACACATATAACTAGATAGGAACCTAATACAAATGCAGCACAGTTTTTCACATGTTAAATTGTTAAGAAATACATAAATACCACAATATTTCTGTATTTTCAAGATGATACATAACCTTTATCTTGAAAATGCTCTGGAATTTGATTGTGGGACTGGCCACTGTAAAGGGTGCTGCTTGGGAGTTACTGTGAAGTCATGGAAGGAGGGTGATCTGAAATATTTTAGAGAGGTCTAACACCAGATGGGGATGGGTGAGGTTCTGAACACAGGTGCTAAACTGTGAGGCAGAAGTAGATGGTAGATGTTTGAGAAATGTGCATTATATGTAACTCTAGACAGCTTGATTCAGGTAGATGTAGTTTTCCTCATTCACTGCCAGAAATGTGCCAGCCCCCAAATGCCATTAATGCCATCCTGTGAGCAATTCCATTACTAGTTAATAAGGTCTATTTCCAAGGTAGACAACATACTTGCTTCCTTCTGATGTCTAAAAGATGTACTTTTTCAGTCAGAGAACTAACTTTCATTACAATACAAAATGCATGCTATATGCAAATACAACATTTGCATAATATGCACATTGTTTCCTAATATAACAATTGTGTTGGAACAAATTTGTATTTCCAAAACAAGCATTGTAGCAGAACTGACTCTAAGATGCCCCCTAAATGGAAAACAAAGGCCCAAAATAATTAACAGAAAATCAGCAGATTCTCTTTGCCCTGGATACATTAGAGGAGTTCACACACAGCAGCAACTGAGCACGTGCTGCTCCAAGCTTACCTCTTCTCATCAGCAAGCAGGTGAAGATGTGGCACTTTGGAAAGTCAGGATTTCAAAAGTAAACGCCACACCTTCCAGATCTACCTTAAAGTATTAAATTTGAGCCTCAAAAAGGACATTTGATTAGGAAATTAAAAAGCTAACTGGTAGATTTACCAAACATCAGGAATTTTTCGTTTCATTTCTTAGCTATTGAACAATTATTCATTTCTGATATTTATTCATTCAGTAAATATTTATTGAACACCTACTATGGGTCAGGCACCATTCTAGGCACTGGGGATGTACCCATGAACAAAACAAACAAAAATGCTTGTCCTCATGGAGCTTACATTCTAGTGAGGAAGACAGACTTCAAACAATAAGCATAATACAAAAACTACATATAATGCTAGAAGGATACATCCCATGAACAAGAGAAGAGGGAAGGTAACAGGAATCAGGAGTATGGGGTAAAGGGTCAGGTAGAAGCCTTATTAAATTGGACAGTCAGGGAAGGTCTCCTTGAAAAGCAGACAATAAACGTTAAAAATCATATGTAATATCGTATCAGGTAATGAGAAATGCTAAGAAGAGTAAAACAGGATGAGAACAGAGAGCATAACCACAGGGGGTGGCAAAGCTGGCTGTTTCAGATGAGATGATCAGGAAAGGCTGCTCTGAGAAGGTGGTATGTGAGCAGAGAGGAATCATGAGTCACATGAATATCTGGGGACAGAGGATTTCAGATAGAACAGCAAGTGCAAGGATCTTAATGTCAGAATGAGCTTGGCATGTTCTAAACTTACCCAGAAGGCAAGTGCCATTATAGCAAAAGGCCAGAGGAAGAGCATTATAAGGGATTTGGTAAGGGATGTTGTCAGAGCAATAGCCAGGAAGGTCCCATAAGGCTTTGTAGGCCAGGCAAAGGCCTAGATTTCATTGAGGGTTTTGAGTAGGCTGTGGCATAATCTAATTTAAATTTTTGAAAGATCATTTTTACTTTACTATGGAGAACAGATAGCAGGTAGGAAGCATGGAGGTCACTCAGGAGCCCTTTGCAATATAGTCTATGCAAGAGATGATAATGGTAGCTGTGGAAATGGTGCCATGTGGATGGATTCATGATATATTTTGAAGATAGAGCAAGGGGAATTTGCTGATAGATTGACTATAAGATGAGAAGAAGGATAGACTACAAAATGGCTCCAAGGTTGGAGGTAGCAGAGGTCAAGAAACACTTCTTAGTATCTAAAGCTCAACCCAAGAATAAAAAGAGATGCTTCATATTGAATAGTTTTAATTGAATAGTGATCGATCTCATAAGCAACCATTTTATTTCGTTTACAAGAGGAAGTCTAAAATTTTGACTTCATAGTCTTTTTTTCTTTAATAATCAACTTAAAGTGTTCCTTTCGAGCCCTGCATTTCCTCCAACAGGGTTTTCCTGTTAATTGTCTGGCATCTGATTATAGCTATGCCCTAATGTTTTCAAATTTCATAACAAGTTCAAAAACAAGTTCAAAAAAGTTGACGGCTTTTAAAAAACGTCAGTAACCAACAAATCACTTTCTCTTGGTACCAAACATTTGAATGTATTTTCTAACATGATTTCTTTTAATTAATTTCAGCTAAAGTACATTTAACAATGCCAACAATTCCTACCTTACTAGCTGTCCAGCTCTAGGGCTGTGGAATATCACAAAGAAATTCTCTACCAGAAAAGATCCTGATAAAAGAGACAGTCAAAACTATTCAAGACCATGATCCCCACGATTTCTTCTGAGACCAACATTCAGAAATAATTCTGATGCTAAATTCCTTGCTGGTCTTAGACAAAATAATAAAGTGGGTACAATTCATCTTTGATCTCTGACTCCCTATTCTGAACTTTTCCACTATCCATAATACCCCTGGCTCTCCAATCAGTAAGGAGATATAATAAATACAAGCATACTGTGTAATAAATGACTAATTAGGAATAATGTGTCACTTCCCTTAAGTCCCAGAAATAAATCTCTAGTCACCAAGAGGTAAGAGGGAAAAGGGCTTTTCTACAGTGACATGATAACAATAACATAAATAGCTCCAAACTTGTAAAGTTGTATTGAAAAATGCTGTGAAGTTATAGAAAATCATTGCATTTTTAATTATGCCATAGATCAACTAGATAAATATAGTACTTTAGAAAAGACTAATTTTATTCATCCAATGTGTATAATATGCTCAGTCATTCCCTTTAAACAACTCTGAACATCTCAGAACAAATTATAACCTAGATATAAATTAAAACAGGCCCATCACCCATCTCTAAAAGGCATGTTTCTTGGCATTTTTTAAATATCATTGTGGTAGTTCGTAGCTATCATGTACCCCAGAAAAGGCCATGTTCTTTTAATTTATTCCTGTGGGTGTAGACCTACTGTGAGGGGGGACCTTTTGGCTAGGTTATTTCAATTGAGATGTGACCCAGCCTATTCAAGGTGGATCTTAATCCCTTCACTGAATTCCTTTATGAAAGGATAAAAGACAGAAAAAGCCCAGAAAAAAAGCCCTCAAGGGAGCTGAGAGAGGAAGCCCTGAACCCCTGGTGAGAAGAACCAGCAGACGCCAGCCATGTGCCTTCCCAAGTGACAGAGATGTCCTCAGTGCCGGTGACCTTTCTTCAGAGAAGGTATCGTCCTGTTGATGCCTTAATTTGGACATTTTCATGGCCTTAGAACTGTAACTTGCAAACTAATAAATCCCCATTGTTAAAAGTCAGTCAATTTCTGGTATATTATGTTTTGGCAGCTTTAGCAAACTGAAACAATTGTGGTCATAGTCAATGGAGTGTCCAAAGAAAGTAGAATATGCTGAGCTCTGAAGGAGTCATGTTTCTGCCTGGGATGGGAAGTGCTTGTTCTCCAAAAACTCCAATTTTTCTCAGTTTGCACACATTGTTACATTATGACCCTTTAACCTATGAACTCCCACAACACTTGATCTGAATTTATACTTTCATTTGCTTATTCACTTAGGAAACACCTATTGACACACTTCCTCTGTGATAAGCATGATGTGATGAGCTGGGATTCACATTCGCTTGCCTCTAAGGATCACACAGTCTAATGGGTGACATCAAACACAGTTGTATCCTGTCACTATCTAGCTTTTCACTTGTGTTTTATCCTTCCTACTTGAAGATGGAATTTGTACATTATTTCTTTTTATCCCCTATATTGTCTAGTATAGTGTCTTAATTCAAATTTAATAAATATCTATCAGCAAGAAGTGAATGAATGAATATCAACTTATCTATCTGGGTCTTCAACACGCAAGTACTTTTAGTGAAGCACATTCATTCTTTTTAGCTTTAGTGATAAAATGGATTCCTAGGTGAAAGTGCTTATAATGGAGATGGAGAAGAGATAATACAATTGAATATATTAACTACTGTCTCTGGTCCTGGAGTTCACAAAGGAGACAGTGGAGGAAATTGAATTAGAAGCAGTCTTTGCACCTGCACCTGCTTGAAGTCTCACCTCCTTGAGGAGGCCTGGAAATGATGGAGTTGTACTCAGGAAATCCACAGCAGTTTTGGGGTAAGGAGAGCCATTCACGGGCAAGACCCAGCACACTACATGCCACATCCAATGGCTACCATCCACTGATGTTGCTCAATGGGGGAAGTAAGGTTAAAATGAACATCAAAGGCACTTTGAAGGAAAAGGCAAGTCACAAAAGGAACCATCAGCCTGTGGGGACTATATAGTTATGGCAAATAGAGTGACAGTGTTAGGAGAAGGGGATGGGGACTGATTGAAGAACCCTAAGAATACATGACTCTTAGGTCCCTTTTTAGCAACAGTTGGCAAAGACATTGTAGTAGCACCACCAGTAGCAACTGCTTGTATTAATTGAGTAGTTATTGTGTGCCAGGCCCTATCAACTACCTCATTTAATACTTGCAACAAACCTATATGGCAGGTATGATTACCCCTACTTCTTTTAAATAAGGGAGAGCTGAGGTTCTGAGAGGTCAAGTAAATGCCCAATGTCACAGATCTCATGTCAGGGGAACCAAAATGTAACTTACACTGCCCCTCATCACCTGGCTTATGGTTTCCTAAGGCACCGATCCATCCCCCAGGCACCACTGCAGCTCAGGGGTTCCTAGACACAGGTCACACCAATAGGCACTCACTAATCTGCCATGCTCCTGCAAGGAGCTCCACAGGGGGGATATTTACATAGAAAATATGGTATTACAATTTCTCAGACCTTTCAACACAGCAAGATGTGCTATAAGTCTAATTAACTACAGGAAATAGGTCCTTCTAAAGGTTCCCAGGCACTTTCACATACTTTATCACATTTAAGACTCAAGAAAGCCCATGAAATAAGCAAAGCAGAGATTACTATACTATTTTACAAATGCTGAAGGATGAGACTTAGGCAGTTAAGTGACTTGTCCAAGCTTACACAGCTAATAAACAGTAGAACAAACTCGTGAATGCACAAACCTAACTCCTTCTGCAAACATGAGGTGACCCATGTGTCCTCTGACAGCCTGCCCCGCCTGCCAGTTCCCACACACACACCATCTCCCTTGGATGCCTGCAGGTGGTGATGCTGCTTTCAGGTTTCAGCTTGGCAGTGGTGTGCTAACAAACATTAGCTGTCTCTCCAAAAAGAGCACATGTGTATAAACATAAAAATGTATGCAAAATAAACATGTTTATTATTAATATTACTCATATAAAGTGTAGCACCCAATTTATCAGTAATAAAATATGCAAGACTTTTTATTATAAATTCCAAACAGCTACTGAATTTTCACAGAATGGTTTCATTGATTTTTGCCCAACTCTTGTATCCATAGCCAACATATGAGTAAAATTCAACAAATTTGACAAACAGGTATGCACTGCAACCCGTTAACTATTTTCCCAATAAAGTTAACGTTATAATTTGATATGTGGCATGAATGCTGGTTGATATTTTTGTTTATCTTAACAAGTAAGATAAAAGTGGAACAGTAAAGACGAATGTCAAAATTTCACTTATTGATAAGAGCAACATTTTTGTTTAAAAAGATAAGTTTTCCAATACTGAAAAAACATTTCCTCTTTTTTTTATTCAAACATAAAAGCTACAGAAATGATGTACTCTTAAATGTATATCTGCATTGTTAACATATTCTCTTTCACTTTCTGAAGTCTAAACAGTCAATAAAACAATAAATCAAGCACTGATTGGAGTGTTTGCCAATTTCTGTAGTGTAAATTCTCCCAACATGGCTGATTTCAAGCTTTCATGTGAAAATATAGAACCCAGAGTTGGAGAGAGATGCAAAATTAATTTATAAGATATAAATAACCTGAAGATCACAGATAACAGTAAAATATAGTAAAAAGGAAGTGATGGATTTGAGTATGTATGACATCTAGATAATGTATTTCATTGTAAGTTTATACAATTTAATTCTGAATAATGGCCATGTTCAACAACCAACATAAACTTTCTGAGAATTTAATAATTGGCTCCTGTGAAACAGTACAAGTCAGCTCCAGCATAGCTCTACAGCTTGGTCTCCAGGAGGGAACTGATTAGGATGACATGGAGCCAAATTAGGAGAAGGGACTGCCTCTTACTACACCCCACTTTTCTTAGGTCTCCCAATGTGCCTGTGAGGAGCTACTATCAATCCTTTAGTTTTATCAAACCCTGAACCATTACCCTGAGCAAGGGTTCGTAAGATCTCGCCTCAGGGACCCATAAAACTAAGGATCACACACCCAACGATCTAGAATTCTAACACTGGGCTTGGGGAGGAGAGAACTTCAGTGGTTATCCACAAACCAAAGAACACACACTTTATAAAATATCATGGAATAAACATCTCTATCATTGGCATTGTAGTTGTACTTACTTGTAATACAAAAGTTTCATACTCTGCTTCTTCACCATTCATCAGTTGCTGCTGTTGTTTATATTTTTAGGTTCTGAATATATCTTACAAGGACAATAATATCATCATCTCCTTTGCCAAAGCAGAAGATAACATTTGGCAGTAAACACTGACTCATATGCCATCCCAGATCTTCTGAGTTTCGCTTTCAAGGTTTTGGCTTCTCTACATAAACTAAAGCCGTTCTAATGTATTCCATGTGAAAACCATCTCCTACCATCCTGATGCCCCTGGCCCATTTCACCTGTTCTCAATTGAGAATCTGAGCATAATACCTACTCCTTGTATAAAGACAATATTATAGATGTACCCCCTGCCACCCAGGAGTTTATAGCCAAAGGGTAAGCATTCTGATAGAAAGAAGCAAAACAAGGACATACATAAACAACAGGTTAAAATCAGGAAGTCAGTATTGGAATCCAAACATCAGAAATTAATGGGAGTATCTCAGCTGTTGTAATAATGACAGAATTTTACAGACATCTAAAACATATTTCACATTAAGCATAATGTGATGGATGGCATCAAAGAGCTCTCCACTTTTAAAAAGACAGCATTTTCAAGAATTCTGTGCATTAATGCACTTGCCAGCATCTATCATAAGGACTTTCAATATGGGGATGTCATTTTAGAAGCAGGAACGATCAACATTTGTACTATTTTTAATCATTACAAAGCAATAAGTATTTGATTATTATCCAGTTTTCTGCTTCATTTACAAAAGGCTGCATAGGCTTTAAAATGCATGACATTTTACTCTCTTTTTTTAGTAATTCAGAAGGCATAAACAGCTGATCAAAAGAAGGGCACTTATCCATAAATTACTGCTCAACTGAGACATTTGGATCATATGATTTTTCAAATGATCATCAGGACTGTTCAAATGATTAAGTAAATAACCTGAGCTGCAGCAGAAAATCCATGTAGACGTGAGAGCACTCAATAGGCCCCTATTCTTCCCTAGAGATTGTAGTCTGGATGCCAACTTGCTTGACTGATAAAATTTAAAATAAAAACTCTAGCATAGTGCATGGCACATAGTAGGCTGTCAATAAATGTTCCACTTTCTTTTCCCTTTCTAAAATAAGTCATTTAATGATTCATTACAAAAATATAAGATTTGACTTTAAGTTTTTCTCATGTTTTACACCTTTGAATGTAAGAAATATTGATATAAAATAAAAAATTATCATGCAAGAACTCAAGATATTATTGTTCATAGTATCTGTAAAATATCAGTATACAAAAATCAGTAAGAAAATATACCAAAATATTAATGCTGGTAGTGTCTCCGAATGGATGGACCATAAATGATGTTTTATTTTTCTTTTATTTTTTCTTTGCTGTCATAGTTTCCATAAGGATCACATATTCTTCTTTGGCTAGAGAAAGAAACTTTATTTTGATAAAGAAAAATGAAAAAAAAGAAAGCATATAATCATATTTCACTTCACTTATGAAGTATCTTATAATTTAGCTGTGTTCAAAAGAAAAAGCTTACATGTCCAAAAGAAACTGCTCTCCCAACCTCTTTTCCCAGCCACGCTGAACTACTTGTAGCTCCCGGAAGCATAGCACTGACCCCCACTGTGTGCCTGCGTACATGTCTGACGTGCTCTTCCCCGTGTTCCTCAAGTAACCGACACCTAGTTACCCTTAAAACTAGGCATCACCTTCTCCAAGAGGCCTTTCCAGGCTCCCCCAGGGCAATACAAATGTTCATCCTTTGTGGAGAACATGCTATGAATTCACAAACAGTAAGCACTTATCCCATCACATTATAATAACTGCAGAAAATATGGTATTCACACGTGACTTAGCACAGCGCCTACTGAATAAAGAATGAATGAGTAGATCTCCAACAAACGGTTGACACTTTCTCTTTCTCTCCCTTAAGTGACCGACTGTGTTGAGTAGAGTGGCTAAACCAACTGGGTATATTGACACCCTAAAAAGAGTTATTTTTGTAAAGTCACTCCATTAATTCAATTAACTGTAGTCATTCAATATACACTGATGGCATAATTAAGTGCCAGGTTCTGTGTCAGGCACTGGAATATAGAGAGACAGCTGTCTATCCCTCAACAAACTTAGAGACTAGTGGAGAATCTACAGTTACAGCAGTGATAAGTGCACTATAGAAGG
Organism: Choloepus didactylus; assembly: GCF_015220235.1. Classification (NCBI taxonomy): domain Eukaryota; kingdom Metazoa; phylum Chordata; class Mammalia; order Pilosa; family Megalonychidae; genus Choloepus; species Choloepus didactylus. The sequence goes on from NC_051308.1 coordinate 26,199,758, forward strand.
CATGCACTAACTTCTGTAATGAGAAGAGGGATAATGCGGGGTGTGCAGACAAGCCTCCTTCATTTCAGCAATGTCTAAAGCTAAAATACAACTGTGTCTGTAATATAAAAATAGTGATTGTACTTGACAGTTACCTAATCAATGTCAACACCCAATTTTATGTAACTTGGACAGAGGCAACCTGCAAAAACCACTGTTATTAGCACTGGCTCACACAGGAAGGCATACTGACTGCCACTCGCTGCAGAAAGCCTATGTTTGGAAAAGGAAATTTCATGAATATTTTATAAACATTTAAACCTGGTGCCAATTTATTATTTTCCACATCCAATTCCTATGACCAAAATGGGGGAAAGAGTATAAATTTCTCCCACATTGTACCAACACAGGGTGCTATTCTTTTGGATCACATTGGTACAAATAATGGAGTCATTTTTTGCCATCTCCTCTTTGAACATGATTGCCCTTCCTATCTCCCAAAGAAATGAACTGAAGAAATAAAGTTGTCTCTATAACAAGCCTAATAAGCATGTATTTTGTCCCCACAAAGCAATTCAGAATCTCCAGCTGGATCTAAACCCATCTCCCTTCCACCTCACTCAGCTACTCTGACTCCAAGTGGTCCACGGACAATGCTAGTTTCGACGAACTCATCAGCTTCACTTTCCAAAAGCATAATGAAAAATCTTTATCTTGATTCAGGATCATGAGCTAGATTTTTCAACTACTTCAACTTCAGTCACTTTCAAACTTTCAAACTTTTCTTCCATAAATCATTACATCAAGCCACAGAATATTGTCATTTATACAGAACAACATGAAGATGGGAAATTTCAGTAGCTTCAATTGTCTAAGAATCTCCACATATATTTTTACTACAATCTTAAAGAATAAACTGTACCTATAATTAATAACCATAATGATGCCAGATAATATTCTCCAATCCATTCCACACAATTAGACTTCTTAAAGTATAGCTGAAAAATGTGTCTCTGCTTCAAAGTGTATAATTCTTACTCATTACTTGTGGGATAAAGTCCAAATCTCTAGTCTGGAATTCAAGCTCTCCACAAGCTGGCTCCAACCTGCCTCCTTCACTGATTAGCCACATACCCCTTCCAAAATCTAAACTCCATCCCGGAAGGCCTCATGTTGTATTCTGAACATTCAGAGCACTGCCCTACCTCCAGGTCTTCTTACTCACTTTTTCTTCCACTGGACTAAAATTCCTCTCATTTTCATCTATTCAAACCCAACTCATTTTGCAGGATCCATATCAAAGGCCATCTTCTACAGACCCTGCCCAGATTATCCCATTTGAGGGTAATGTCTCTGTCCTCTACCCTCTCACTGTTGTGACATATGTCTTTCTTACCAGCTCTACCATGTCTTACTCATAACACATACACACATACACACATACACAGCAGTTAGCACAAAGTAGGTGCATAATAAATAGAACTTTAAATGAATGACTGAATCTTTTAAAATGATTCAAAAGACATTTCAGGATAATTTTATTTCTCCACATAATCACACATATCCACTACCATGTTTAATAGGTTCAGATATTGTAAGATACTCGTCGACTCTGTATTCACCCTATAACTGACATTGGAAGTTGTTTTAGTGACTCTGTCTCTGATAGCAGCTTATCTGCCACTTGTTTATTTCTCATGTAAAGAAGGGAATGAAAAAAATTCTGATGTTTTGATATTCTGCTTGTACAAATTCAAGTTAAACAGGAATTTACTGCAGTCTACCATCGTGAATTTAATTACTGGTGGATGTCTTGTTTAATCCCAGTCCCGTGCTAACAATTTGCATTACCATTGCAACTTAAATGCCTTTTATAGGTGAATTGAGCTTTGACACTTAGCAAGCCCTCAGACTTTCTTTAAGTTCCAATTTCAGAAATCTTTAAGGCCCTTTGGAATAGAAAGAAAAATAACCAACATGGCTACTATTGAAGATGCCAGTTTTGGAACGCCTATTAGATGGGGGAGTAGTCAAATATCAGTTCTAACAGCCTTACCTTTTCCTAGCACAATATTCTATAAAATGTAAAATGAAGTTATTATGAGTCATGAATTTCCACCTGAGGAAAAAATAAAATTACAGTCATAAATATTACTCAGAACTTGAATTTTTATGCTACAATCTTAGAATACTCTGAAGGACAGAAATCAATTTGGTAGGGCCAGGAAATAAAATGGTTACCAAATTCTTCTGACAGTAAGAAACAGAAACGTAAATCTTATCAAATAGAAAAAAAAAGCCAAGGGATTTTGATTATTTGGCTTTTTCATTTAAATATAATTTTTATTCTCATGTACTACAAACACCCCCAAACTACTCTGATATTTTCACTCGGAAATAAGAAGAAAGAGGATTGTGTGATTCTGTGATAATATAAAATTTCTGGACAATATATTTCTATGACTAATTAAGTGTCAATGAATGTATCATGTTCTGGTTAACACATAATGATTTAAATACCAATAGACGTGAAAATTTCTTTCACTAAAAGAGATACATTTGTAAGACCATTATAGTCAATATTTTAAAAATAGTGTACACTGCCCTGGAAACAGCTTAGGATGGAGGAGAAATAAATATGGAAGCAGAAAACCAAACCTCCTCTTTACTTCCAACTTAGATTCTTCATTTGCCATCCCACCCCCACTGACGGATTATAGACCTCACATATAATGCTTTATCTATTGTCTCTGCAAATAGTATCTACAATCCATGCACTCATTATCTCACAGTGGGGTTTTTGCAAAGGTCTCATCTTTGACTCTCCTGACTTCTCACATTTTCACCTTTGTGGTGATTCTGAATAAGCCTAATTTCACAGTAATTCCCAATTAAAACTTCTTCCTTAGCTCACCATTATCTGATGAATAAAGCCTAAATTCTCTTACAATGACCATTTAGATGCCTCACAAACTGTTCTCAGTTCCTAGCATCACCCCCTACAGTCGTCTACCAACTTCCCAAGGCCCTTGCCCGTATCTACTCATTTTCTCTGGCTATTTTTCTCTGTTGTGAATCCTCTAATAAATTACATGCCTGGGTCAAAATATGACTTATTTCTTAAGACTCAGGCCAAATGCTCTCTTCTTTATGAAAATTCTCTTGTCCTTATATTCAGAATTAATAATTTTCTGTGGTCATACAATATTCTGTACACCTATTACAACAGATCACATTCTACTCTGAAGTTATGGTTATGTATTTCAAAATGAGAAACCTTATAAATAATGAGGAATGAAATAATGATAATGAAATTCATGAACAAGGTAATCCTGCTGTGAGAAAAATGCTGGTAAATACATTTTAAATTGTTCTACATGATATAGTTTAATATCCGTGTGTCCCCATAACACCCTGGTTCTAAAAAAATTAAAAATGATTTCAGTTATAAATAGGGAAAAAAATCATTTAGTCATGAAGTTTTCTCTATTTCAATATACCAAACTTTCTTAACCACTTAGCAATGCCTCATTTTTACTGAGCCCGGTGTCAGGCCTTCCTGATGCTCTTCAGGACAATGAATTCAACTAGATGTGAGGGGACAACAGCAGTCCTTTTCCGTTAATTGTGTGATCACTACATCTACTAGTTACACAGAAGTCATATAACAAATACTATTTCGCAAATTAAAGTGCCCACAACATGACTCTCCACAGTTGCTCACACAAAGCGATAAAGACAAAAATGCAAGAAAACTATGGGACAATCAAAAGGAATATTTATATTGTTAATATGGGAAGTGGAAGTAGGAGAAAATTAAAGCATATGAACAGCTTCTGGGTATCTCTCATGTATGCGTAATACACTACCAGACACAGGTGCTGCTGACACAAACCTGCTCCAGATAAATCTTTTCTAACTTTTACTTTATTCCTATAGGAAAGTAGCAACATATGCCTCTTGTCCAGAGATTCCTACCCCTTTTGGGTCATTGGCAACCTTTATATTGAGACCATCTGGCAGTCTTCAAGGCCTCATGCATGGAGTTCAGATCTAATATTTGCTGTACATGTCTTGTGTCTTAGGACAGCATTCTGCTTATAAATCCTGATCTTAAAATCGTCATCAAGTCTTTAGTTGAAGAGAAACAGAGACAGAGAGACAGAAAGAGTATCTATAAATCAATTAGAGTAAAACGATTTTTCTCATTTCTCCAGTCAAACAGGATGATTTGGAACGATCATTATTTTTGTTTTTCCTTTCTAAATATGTGTGTCTACTCTAGAAGTCACATTGTTAAATAAACTAAGATATAGGACAGCAAGGGTCTTTCAGTAAAACAAAGGAATCTTTTTGCCACCTCACCCAGCAAAGATCAACTTCCCCAGAAGTTATTAGCTTCCTCAGGAGAGTCGCAAAACAGTCTAAGCACTGGTAACTTCAGACTCACCCCCCAGATTCATGCCCAAACAGAAGTGCCTCCCGGAGCCTCAACTCCGGTTTCATTGTTAGTTGGAAAAGACTACAGGAAAGAAGAAATCCCTCAACGTCCTCTCCCTGGAATCCCATTTGTGTTATTATACCAACTCCTGAATGAGGAGTGAAGGAATGCCACTGCTAGCTTGGCTTCTTCCCTGGAACCTATAAAAATAATTGGAAATACCATAGACTGTCTTCTAGGCATAATTCACCTCTCCTTCATTTGTACATCAGTTTATTAAATGTGCATAACCCTACAGTGATCACCTCCCTTTCTTCACTTCTCTTTCAGGGTATTTCTATCTGTATCAATAGGTCTGCGCTATCAAATCCCAGAGAAGCAAAATTAACAGTAGAAAAAGTATGGTCAAGCCATAGATACAGCTAGATAATTAGAATATCTGCCATTATGTCTCTTATACTCCATTAAATGCAGCCTACAGATAATAACTTCTGAAATTCCTAGCGTTTGAAAGAAAACGCAATTGATTATAGAACTTGACAACACAGTGAATCCTAGTGTAAACCATGGGCTATAATTAATAGTACAATTATAATAATATTCTTTCATCAGTAGTAACAAAGGCATAATGCAAAGTGTTAATAATGGAAGGGGGCTGATTTTTCTGTAAACTTACTTCTTTAATAAAAAATTGGAAGAAAAATAAATTTCATAAGACTTAATCTGCTTAAGTTGAGTATTTTTTAATAATACTGTTGAAGAAGATGAACTAAATAGCATGAAGAGCAAAAGAATATTGGTATGGTATTCCTTTTTGAATAATAAGTAAGACATAAGAAGAAAAACCTCCAGCTTAGGTTCTCATGACTTGATCACGTATAAGGACATTTTTTATTACATGAGTTCCATTATGTGAGTCATTATTGTAATGACACAAATAGGGCACAATAATCTGTCTGAGAGCCTTGGTCATTCAATGGTAAATTTGACAAGAATATGAAAGAATCTTATGCTGATGATGGTACTGGGGGGAGTGGGGGAGGAAAGGCCATTACTCTTGAGCAAACATTAGAAGTAATCAAGAACAGATTTGCTTAGGAGAGTGTAAGTTTTATGGCTATGCATTCACAGGTGTCTTAAATGCTTTTATTACTGTAATTCCTACAGGGTGCAGGAACGAAAATTCTGCACTGAAAGAATGTTTAACTTCTTACTGTAATGATCCAGCCTTTTACGAAGAGTTCAAAATGGAATACCTGAAGGAAAGGGAAGAATTTAGAAAAACTGGAATTCCTACAAAGAAAAGCCTGCAGAAGCTTCCCACAACTATTGAGGCAAATATATAAATGCTACTCAAGAACACTAATATCCACACAAACCACAATCACCTGAAATAATGGAATCAAGATAAGAAAGTATTTTTGCTTTATCGTAAATTATGGAAATATCAATTTTAGCTGAAATAAAGAACTTTGTTAATCTTAAAGTTCAAGTTTATTAAATGGGATAAAAATAGTGAAACGTGATACAGAAAAAAAATTGGGGATGTGAAATTACTTAATAACAATTTTCCCAATGAAATAATTGTTTCCATAATTGTTTTTTGATTGAAAAAGATTTTTTAATATACAACTAAACCATTATAGAAGAACAGATTGTAATGCTAAAGTGATCATATTTTTCAAAGCAGAATTAAGATCATGTAACTTGAAAAAATATATTTGGATGTGTGTGTTTATTTTTACAAAAGGTTATGGTTTGTTTACATAATAAATTACATTTGCCTTTGCATTTGATGGCTTTGTAACAAAGAAATTAAGATTTAAGGACTGATTATGATTACTGAAGCATTATATAGATAATCCTTTTTACTTTCTGGTATATTACGGTAGACTGAGGGCAACACCTGAAACCTGAACTATAATCTAGCTGCCTAATCTCTGATAATGGCTGTATAGCCTTTATCTTGTGCCCTCGTGATTGTAAAAACCTTGTGACTAACCTTCACTTGTACCCATTTATCCAGTTTTTCAACTTTAAAATCTTATGATCACTAAAGACAGCCCATAATGTATATTAATGGAGGGTCTTCGGTCAGTCCAGAACCCACCTCAAATCCGAAGTTATCTTGATAACCAAAACTGGATCGAACCAAAATGGGCCCACCTGACATGCACAGCTTAGACTTTAACCTACAAGTCACCTATACCTCATTATAATACTAAAAATCATTCCCATCATCATATTAAGGCTGCCATTTTCTTACATACATTCTATGGCTAAGCATGTAATCAGTCTGCTCATGCTCAATAATTAGATCACTTTTAATTACATAATCTGAGGCCATTGCACTTATTATCCTAAAAGCTGCCCATCTTTTGATGATATAAAACTAGCAGAATTACTGCAGTTCGTGAGACAGATTTTGGACCAAGAGACCATCTGCTCTCCTGCTTTGTGCCTAGCAATAAACTCTTTCTCTCTTTGAAACCCTGGTGTCTCAGGAATTGGTCATCTGAAGCACACTGGGCAAAAGAATTCACCACCTTTGGCCCAGTAACAACTTTTCTGAACATTTTTATGAAGTCAGAATTGTCACAGAAAAGTCTGGAATGATGCAAAGATGCTATCATTAAAAAAGAGAGAAAAGCTTATTTGAAAGGGAAGGAAAGCATTTTGTCAATGAAGATCAGAAGATGTCCAAGGCGCACTCAGTTTCTTCAGGAGTTTGAAATGTCCAAATGCTTCAGGACCCAGTTACAGCTGTGGTAGTTCTTCACAGATGGGATGCTCATCACTAATGGTAAATACCTGTCTCCTTCCAGAATCATCCTACCCAAAATAGTTCATAGCAGACTTAATGGTTGTGATAAGGCAATGAGGAGCTAACCTTCCACACTGGACTTTGATATCAGCATATCATATGTTCCCTTTGATGTTATTCCATAATGAGCATCAGGCAGCTAAAGCATCAATTACCACTTAAGAAGCAGGTCCCCATGGGCCCCTAATAGCAGGACCACATGGTGTTATCCTTGGTACTTCATAAAAGGAAGATGTTCTTTAGCTCTAGATACTTAACTGAAATCCTGGGAGGCATCTGATAAAGTTTCTCATCTGCTCCTGGTAGACGAGATGCAGCTACAAAAGATACATGACAGTTTAAAATTAGGCTTTACAGCTGTACACAGAAAGTGCTGATGAATAGGTTAATGAAAACTTTGTGACAAGGTTCTAACTCCAATGAGGTCTGGTGGTTCTCTCCACTGATGTGATCTGCTGTAAGTGACATGTTATAAATCTGAGAGTGAAAGGGAATATACCAAATGTTCTACACCCCAACATGCTGGAAAGCTGAACTGAATTTAATAAGACAAAAACAGATGTAAATATAAAACCAGCATTTGAGTTTAAATAATCAATCACCAAAGTAGAATCAGAAGGGGGTCCCATTATACAGTGGCTCATCTGAAAAATACCTGGAGTCTTCATTGCAAGCTCAGCATGTGTAAGATCACTGATAAAACAAAAAGCTATTGAAAACGTTCATGCAGGAACAGAAATACATTGTCCCAAAAATAGGTGGTAAGAGTGCTACTGTACTGTATGCTAGTCAAACCACACCTGTGGTGGAATTTGCTTATTAGAATTGTTTTTGAAACCTGGAATCTAAAGGCATATTCTTCCACACCACAAATAAAACCCATATTTCATTTTCATGCAGCAAACTTTTTCACTGATCTATCCCTAACTATTTAGTTTAACTTTTCTATGATTCATACATTAGATGTCTTCTTCTTCAGTGGATTTTTCCTTCTGTTTTTTTAAACTGCTTGCTCTAGCAGATGTCAAAAACCAACTAAAGAGGCATTTCAAATATGCATACTATTTGGCTGCCACCTTCAGATCCTCTCTATTAAAAATGAGAGGAAGAGACTAATTTGAAAGAGAGGATATTATCTAGGATCAAATATTCACTCATCCATTGCGCTTTTGTTTATTGAACTGAAAGTCACAGCTAAGAATGCAAAACCTCCTAGCTGCATTTTCAGAGAGAAAGAATGATAACGAATATTTATTGAACATCTACTAAATGCAAAGCCTTATTATATCACAATGATGTAATGTGTGGTGGAGAGAATGGGCTTTAAAAAAATGGGTTTGAGTCAAGGCTATTTCACATACGGTTTAGCCTTGGGCATGTTCCTTAACTTCTCTGAATCTCTGAGTAGTTTGAGGACGAAATTTTACAGCACATGTAAAGTGCTAAGTATAATGGGTCATACAAGGTAAAGAAACAGTATGTTTTAGCTACTATGTTGTTGCTATTGATATTGTTATTACTATTATTTACTCACTTTTAGATACTTGAAACTAAATTTTGGACCTGAATTTCGCAGTCATTTTACTTATTTTACCTCTGTATTTATTAATTATTTTCACCTAATCCATATTCTTTCTAACAGAGGAGATACAAAGAAGAAACTATTTAGCAGTAGTGTTCTGGGTATTAGTCAGCTAGAAATTTGGCCAGTGATGTTTTACAAAGGAACAAAATGAGCAATATAGGTTATATTTATATATCCCAAGTCAGGGAGTCATAAGGTAATTGTTCATTCATTCACAATACAGATACTAATGGTAATGCAGATGAAAAATTATCATGTTGTGAAAGAAAAAATCAATAAAATGCTGGAGGAGAATGGGGGAGGAATTTTTTTGGCTCAGGAACATTAAAATTGTAATGGACTGAGGGGAAAATCTAGTTTCTACAATTATTCTTGGGTCATCTTCATCACTGAATCTTCCTTGCACCCAGAGTACCCTCAGCTTCCATTCTAGTCCTTAATTTTTATGGGGTTGATTTTTAAACATCTACTCCAGTGAGTACCATCCAGTTTGAAAAAGTGATCACATGAGGAATAGCGATGCCAAGTGTAAGCACAGGACTGGAGTTAAACAAACATCAGCCAATCAGAGTATGTCCAGAGGATGCCAACAAAGAGGGTAATGGATCTGCAAACCACATCATATGAGACATGGTTAAACGAAATAGAGGCATTAGGCCTGAAAAAGAGAAGTCTTAGGGAAGGCTTGACTGATGTTTTTGCAAGATGAAATGCTCTCATGTGAAAGAGGGGGTAGATACCCCGTATAAATCCCGAAATGTAAATTAGGACCATGGGAAAGACTATCTGAAAAGTAGATTTTAGATTAACGGAAGGAACAAAGTTATATCAGTTTGAAGTACCCAACTATGACTTCCTCCTGAAGGTGTGGACTCCTGTACACTGAATGAGTTCACACACAGAGAAGGCAATTCTGGCATTAGCAAGGGAGAAGGTGTGAGTAAGGTGACTTCCACAGGCCCTTCACACTCTAAGATAAGAAATATCTCAAAACAGTGAAATATTTTCCTTTTAAAGAAAACCTAATTAATTGTGGAAAACTTGAAAACTTGGCTTTTTTTTTTTTTTTTCATGACTCCCACTTGCATACCTGTAAGCAAACCAGAAGCAGAAATCTGTAGGTGGCTTTACCTGCCTTGGAGAGTTTAGTTGTAATGCTAATAAAAGAAAGCCTCTCAATTAGCCACACAAATGGACATGAAAAGTAGTAAGAAAAAAATTAAAATTTTACCTTCTGAACTACATATTAGAGTGTCTGAAATCACAGGAATGCAATAAGCAGCCCTGTTTCCCCAACCAGCCTTTGCTTTCACTGCCTCCTGCAAGGGATGGACAATTTTATTCCAAAATGATTAACAGTAGTGTCTGAGGCTGCCCTCTCAACTCTGCCTCAATTCACTACCACCTGGGGGAAGATGATAAAAAATACAAGGTTTTATTTTGTTTTGAAAGGTATTTCACAGAGAGAAAATTTGGTAGTTGAAGTTTAGAAAGAAATTCCAAAATAGATCAAGAGAGAGGCAAACCCAAACCCTTCTTAAAGGCATTGGCTACTACAATACTGTCATTTATCTCCCTTAGCTTTCTTTAGCAATTTCCCCTCAAGTCCTGCTAAACTACTGGTTTTATTAGCAAAATACTAAGTTGATAGGATGGGATTATTAAGGTGAAAGTAACAACAAAAACTGTTTCTTCCCATGTGGAAATTTGAGATGGATAAAGTAGAGGGAGCTAAAGGTGTCTCATCTGGGTCATCACAATCTTTATTTTTATAACTTATGCATTCAAAACAACATCTAGTAGCAGGGGGATAAGAAAAGCCATTGGCTGGAAGAACAAGACATACACTGTAAATTAGAAAACCTCAGTTCATGTCCCCTAGACCTAAAATCTTGGCTAAGTCTGAGATGAGGTTTCTCTTTTACTGTATACAAAGAAGATAATAATCTCGAAAGGACTACGGTAAGGACTAAAAAGAATTAATATCAGTAAAAGCCCTTTGTAAAGTCCAAAGCACAGTTTAAATGTGGTTTAAGATATGACAACCTTTTATTACACCTAATAGTCATAACTTCATTTATTAAATCTCGATAATTTGACAATGATTTAAAGGAATTTATTATATTTTCTCAGTTTAAGTAAAGACATCAAAAGTATTTGCATATATATAGTATGATCTATTAGTAAGATTATTAAAAGGCCAGTTTGAATTTAAACATCTTAATTAGCATGTAAATTTTCTATTTATTTTGCATCTTAGTTTTCCCATCTTTTCAGTAGAAAAATATTCCTTGGTATTTCTCTGTTTTAATGCATTTTTGTGAAAGTTAGATTACTTCTACATAAATAGCAACTGTAACATTGTAATTTCATGACTACTGTTAGGTTCTACATTGTTTAAACCAAATAAAAATCACACCAACAAAGGAATTCTTCACAAGTCTGTTACCTATGAAATGTCATTGAAACTTATATCTACACTCCTGAAAAGTGTTTTACTCCCAAAAATAAAGTTAAGCAAGCCATCGATTCTTTTATCCAGAATAAGGAAATGATGGAAGAAAACAGTAAACATCTTTTAGAATTCTCAGCTTCTTGACTGGAGTTTTGAAACTGATGGTTAATTAGGGAATTAAAAATCTTTTCCCCTTATAGAATAATTGAAGTTTCTATGAATCACAAAAGCAGTCATGGAAATAGTAGGATTCATCCTTAGATTTGTGCTTTTATGTTGCTCAAGGGTGAGTGGGGATTGGAGAGTCCCAGCATCCGAGTTACAGGGCCGGCTGGGTCATGAAGGTCATCGTAGACCACGAGATGCTTCAATAGTCTCAGTGACACTGCCCCAAGTGATCAGCCCCTTTGAGCTAGTTCACCTCTCAGGAGAGGAAACCTGCTCTCTTGCAGGAGCCCATTCTACAGCTGAACAGCTGCTGTTGTAGATAGAAAACTCTTCTTTATATTGCAGGGCAGTCCTTTCTCTATGAATTCCATTCAGTTATTAGATCACCAATCACCAGATAATCTGCAATAATTCTCTTTTTCTCCCTCCCAAATCATTAATTCAGGTATTTGGTCAATAAGAGCACATAGTAAGTGGGAAGCTGCTACACAGCAAACTGAGAATTCCTCCCAAAAACAGCAGTAACCACTCAATACAAAAAGTTCTCTTTCCGTACTGTAGTTTCTTTAAAAAAGTAAGAAAATCTATGGATTTTTTTCAGCTTCCTTTGAATGCTCTGACCATTTTACGCTTTTATAGAGGAAGAAATTGCAATAAAAGGGCATACTCTAGCAGAAGGCCCTACCAGTAGTTCCAGTAATAGAATCACTTCATGAATCATCTGTTGAAGGACACAAAGACTCTTTAATATATGCAAATAAAAAATAAAGCAAACATTTATTTCCACAAGCATTATTAAATTATGACATATTAGGAGTCATTAACAATCAGCAGGCGGGGGCACTGGGTTCTGCCAGTTTAACGTTCCAAACAATCAAAAATAATATCCACAGGGCAATTAATGTACTGCACATTGATTATTCCAATCTCCACACTAATAAGCAAGGCTAAACCAAATAAAATTAAAATGGCACAGTAAGAAACTAAAGACTGATCTCACTTGTAAGGGGATGTGTGTATGTCTGTAAAATTGATGAATTACATCTCTCAGGCTACTAGGGTATTGCAGAAAGCTATTCCAGAACCCTGAATTATATCTTGAAAGTTTAAGACTGTTTGAAAATTATCTTTGCATCAATTATACCCCATCCACACACACAGACATATGCACATTTCGTAAATTTAAGAATTAAGATATGCAGATTGTCCAAAATCAACAAATCAGTAATAACCAGCCATGTCAGGACAGTATCTGGGACTTCAGATTATTCCAATGTACTTTTTAGTCTGTGAGGATGAAAATGACCATTTAACGCTCCTAGAATTGTAGCAAATGCAATTTCTATTAACTTAACAAATTACATGACAAGCTATAAAGCTACTATTTTGTCTTACTTTCAGGAAAGACTTATAATTAATATTAGTTAACAAATATATTGAACATGTTCTACATTTTTAACCACAATTCTAAACCTTCCTTCCTTCAAACATCCATTCATTTGTCAGACATCTATTAAATGTCCACTAAATCTGCTAGGTAATGCGTTAGGTTCTATAGGGACACAGAGGAAACACAAATCCTAATCCTAAAAAGCTCAAAACATAAAAAGAAATAAGCACACCCCACACACATTATCTTAATTTCCCTGAGCTGTTCCGACAAAAACCAAAAACTGATTTTGGCTTAACAATAGGAATTTATTGGCTTACTGTTTAGAGACTAGAAGGCTTGCTTCCTTACAGGTTGGTAGCATTCTGGATGGCCAGCAATTCTTGGGTTCCTTGGCTTGCACATCAAATGGCAATGTCCTCTCCTTTCCTATCACATGGCAATGTCCTCTCCTTTCTCTTCCAGGTTCCTGCTGATCTCCAGTTTCTGCCTCCTCCCCCTTGTATTTCTGAAACTCTGGCTTCTGGTTTCTTTCTTTTAGAAAAACCTCCAGTAATTTGGATTACAACCCAACCTCAATGTGTTAGGCTGCACCTTAACTTAAAAAACCGTCTTCAAGACATCTTATTTACAATAGTTTTCCACCCACAGAAATGTGAATTAAGATTAAGAATATGTCTAAATTAGGGTCATAATTCTATCTACCACACACATAAACACGTGCACATGCACACACGCAGAGTGATATGCTTGTAAATGTTTAACAACAAGTTCTCTGGGAGTAGAGGGGAGGAGCCATGGTTTATAGTATTTGCCAATATCTATAATGCAAATATGCCTACTGTGACCAATTTCAAGCTACCAACATGACATAACTGAACACAGAGTTAGGAAGGAATATGCAAGCCTGAATAAGTCTGTTCCAGAACACCATGGCTTTATACACACACGTGCACACACACACATTCACATATAAAAGAACCAACCAAATATTTTAGTTATTCTCTTAGAATAGTGGAATGACGGTTGATTTTTTTTTCTTCTTTACTCTTTTTTTTTTAGCATCAAATATTTTTTACAAAGACCATTTTCTTGATCAGTGGTAATAGCAAAATCCTTATCACAGACCACTTTTTCTAGATATCTGAGGATGGGAGAGACTGAAACATGTTGAAGGCACATCAGGTTAGCTTTAGCACCATTTGTTCTGGTAGGACTAAGAAAGGAAATGTGACACAGAGGGCCCAACTTCTTAGAGATATCATAAGACTTTATTCAGCGCTAACCCTTCCTCATCTCCACCTAACTACAGACCATATACATTTCATCAAATATATTTAAAGAGCATGCTCCCACCACATGTATGCAATCATTTCGAATATTCAGTCCCAGAATGTCTGGATGTGGAAGTGGGGGGAGGGGGTGAGAATAAGAAGGAAGATCTCTAAAGCACAGAAACCCAAGCAAGCATATTAATGCTTCTGCCAAGATTCCTAGACAGGATTCAATGATATATCACCTATCTGGTTTTGTGGCTAATTTTCAACAGCATCTTCTTAAAATGAAGGTGTATTTGGTTTTGGAACCAAATATCTTTGGCTTATCCCAGAAATCCTCTTTTTCTCTTTGTTTATTTATGCCTATATAAACTATTAATCCTGTAATCTAAAGAATCCTTGATATTATCATTTTTTTTTAACCTGAAGAACTGGAAGTCTTGTAGGGAGAAGATAAAATGCCTTATTGTTTGCATAATATTTTAACATTTTCAAAGCTTTCCCATATGCATTATTGTATGTAATTGTCACAGTAATCCTCTGAAGTGGATATTCCCATTGCCTCCCTGTGTGAAGAAAGAAAGGTTTGGAGATTTTAAAAGACTCACTCAGGTTCACAAAACTGCAGAATAACAGTCCACTGCCTTGAACTCATAGTCCAACACAGTAATGAAGTAGCCCAGTAGGGTGTAGAAAGCAGATCTGATTTCAAATCCTAACACCACCATTTTTTATCTGTGTGATCTTTGGCAAAATTCTTATACTACCTGTACCTCATTTTTCTTATTTATAAAGTGGAAAACAATAACTACCTCACAGGACTGTTTTTAAGACCAAACAAAATAAAATTTGTCATACAGTGGCTTCTCAAAACATTGACTTCCCCCTTTCTACTTTTTTCTGCTTCATTGCTCATCTCCTCTATTTCTTTTCCTGTTCCACCCTTGCTTCAGTCATACTCACTTTGTTTCCTGCCCTCAGTACTCCTTCCCAGTTCAACAATGAGAAGTTTAGTGGTCATTTGATGTATAGTATGTTTTATACAGTATATATTCCTATAACAAAAATCAGCACATACACAATTGGCAAATCATGGAATTATGGTGGCAAAACCCAAAGTCCCATTGGTTCAAGCACAATTTTTTTAGCACATTAAATGTTGTGCAACCAAGAAACAGCAGCTGACCACAAAGTACACACACACAGCTAGACGTAGCAAGCCGTGGATAAATAAAGTGCCATTAAAGTTGCCTGTTTATACCACATTCTTCCTCCTGGATCAATGTGGCTAATGCTTTGTCTTTAAGGTATCTTTTGCACAGTTCTCTCAGATATTTGTACAAAACAATCAAGCAAACCCTAGATATGGAGCCAGAACCATTTCATGCGAAGTCTGTCACTGCTTCTCCTCCTACAAATTCTGGGGTCAATGTCTCTCCAAATGCGTTTTCACAAATCTCCAGACTCAATACTTCCATATGTACTTTTCTGTCAAGCCATTTACCCCTTTACTTTTTAAAGGTAAAGTCCTGTGTTTATTGTGTTATTTCTTTATTTATAGAGAAATTAACATATTTTTGTAACTGTGCTGGTATTTTTAATGAGATTGCTATTGTTTTGGTTAATGCTTGATCATAACAGTAAATGTTTTGAGTGATCTATTCTAATTTTATTTCCCTCAGAATGCCACTTATTTCTAAGGTGCAATTTTGTAGAATGTGAAATTTTTTAATGGAATATGTGTATTAGATTATAGCAGGAGTGCTTATATTTTGCTTTGTTGTATGAAAATTTTTGATATACCATGGAATCACCAATTGATGCAATGATTGGTGTAAATAAATTGCTTTGCATTGCACCTAATTGGCTCTTTCTGTTAAAATCTAGTGCAGCACCTTGTCTCTGTGGTTAATAGTGTACAATTTCTACTAAACCTGGCACCAAGTGGGACAATTCATACTGCTTTTCATAAATATTTTCAAAAAAAAAATTTCTCAATGTAAAATAGTATACAAATATATCAAATATCTGTTCAAATATAAAGTATGAAATATTGGCCTATCTCCACACCTTTAAGCAGCCTTCATTTTATTATGCAAAATGATTCCATTTTTAAATCATCAAAATTTTTAAATTCTTTTGCCCAAGGAAGCAAAGACATTACAAGGAGAGTGTCATCAGCTACAGAACCTGTCACACGAGTAACCAATATCTAGGGAAAAGACATAAATTCAAATACTTTTAAAAAGCTGTCTTCTTACCACTACCATCCATTGGCAGTAAAATGAGTTAGAAGATTTTTTTTTTTTTTTGCATTGTGATTTTGTGATCATGGGCAAATGAAACCTTTCTAGGTCTCACTTTCCTTACAGGAAAGCAGGCATTTTTAAAAGATGAATACCATGTCAATGTTATGAGGATATAACAAAAGTCAAATGAGATGATAGACTGGAAAACACCTGTTGATCCTCCAACTTGGAACTGTAAAGTGTTCTGATAAATAACACCTTATCATCATCACAAATTTTTGTATCCCATGACACTTCTAGCAAATTACTTTGCACATAATGATTTTCAATATATATTTGCTAAATTAAATTGAACCATATGCATAATTAATCTAGGCCAGAGATCCTCAGTTAAGTTATTTAAAATAAACTAGAGTTATTCCTACAGAGCAAATAGATTGTTTTTAAAATAAAATAAAAAACTTACATTTCAAATAAAATGTAAGTCTTATTAATATCTTACAGATATAAAAATAAAAGCCATTATATATAGTTGCTGAATTCATTAGAATCCAGTTGGATTGCAAGTGACAGAAAACCCAAATTACAATGGCTTAAAGAAGACATGCATTAAATTTTCTCTAACATAAAAGTCTATGTATGCAGGTTGGGCTGGTAGTGTGACTCTGTAATACTCAGGGACTCAGTTATATTCACTTTTGTTTTTCTGCCATCCTCAACTCTCAGCTTCTACCTCATAGCCAAGATGTCTGCATTCCAGCCAGCAGGAACGAGAAAAGGAAAAGATAAAGACACATCCTCTTCATTTAAGTGCACTTCCCGGAAATTATACACACCATGTCTGCTTACATCCTATTGGCCATAATGTCACATGGCCATGCCTAGCTGTTTGGGAGGCTGAGAAATGCCATCTTTCTTTATTTTTAGTGTGCCAAGATGAGAATAGTGCTAGCACTGAGTGCTAGTGCTACAGAAGAAAAGAAACATCAAGGACAGAGAGGTTTACCACAATTATATAAAGGACATGAGCTGTAGTGAAACAAATCAAAATGGTGTGAGTAAACTATTTACTTCATAATATACTTTCAAAGCAGTAATGTCACACGAGTTTTAAGGCTATAGTACAATGCTATTTAATGAGGAGAGTTCGAAACCATTTCCAAATGATAAACTGCTTTTGATTGAAGCCATTAAAACTCTCATCCCAAATGATGTGTACTAAAATTCCTAATATTAACATGTCTTCAAATCAGTTAAAAGAAATAATATAAGAAGAAAAAATAACTGCATAAGACCAATAATTAAGATGAAAGGAAAGATCCATTTGACATTATCCCTCTACACTAATCGAAATGGACAGTAACTTTTAAGGTTCTAGGAAAATATGTCTCTCTTCTTACCCTGAGAATAGAGTAAATTCTACATATTCAGTTATATTGTCCAAAATTAAATGCATTGGGGGAGCAAAAGAGTAAGGGAGCCAAACCAAAACTAGAAAAACACAGTGAACACTCTAATTTTCAGAGAGTCTGGGCTATTTCTTAAAACATTTACAAGATTGTTTAAGATATTTTGGACTACTTGTCCCCTCCCAACACCACAAAAAGCATTAATTCATAGATTCACAACAAATAAAACTGAACTTACTTTTAAATGTGCTACCATTTTCATTTTTTATTAATTAAGCTTCATCACAATTATTACCTAAAAGAGGGCCAATTATTGAGGTTTTACTCTAAACAGAAACCAGGAAGCCAAGGATACAGAGATAAGAATAAGCAAAATACAGGAGAAAAATTAATAAAGAAGAGAGATGTAAGTCCAGAGATTACAAGAAAAGGAGAGACATAGAAGTAAGAACCAAAACATTGGTGATGGAAGGAATGAAATAGAAACAGCAGGAGAGCAAAAGGGCAAAGAAGAAATGTTGGCAAGGAGACAGCAGCCCTGCTCACAGGAGTGTGGCTGACGTGAACTAGGATCTCTATTCAGGTAGCATCTTCTACTGGGAAACACTGGATCTGACTTTAACCTTTCTTCTGGGAACAGCTGCTGTGTTTCAGTCCCACTTTTATGTAATGCTGATTTTACATATTAAGACACTACAACTCAGAGACGTTCTACCACAGTTACACAGCTATTAAATGGAAGAACCAGGGTTCAATATCTTATATGTCTTCAGATTTGATCCTACAACATTATTGTGTGGTAGGAATTATTATCCCAATTTCACAATAAGGCTCAGAGAAAGAAAGTGACTTGTCCAAGATTACTTTGGAACCACGGACAAGACACTTAACCTCTTTATTCTGAGGATTCAGGACAAATTATTACAGCAATTACCATTTCATTTGACCTTGATCTTCTTAAAAATATATACATACTAAAGAACTTATCTCCAAAATGATATATTTTCTGGGATTTGCTTCAAATTAATCACCTGAGGGATAGGGGTAGTAGAAGGGAAGTATAATGAAACAAGATTTACCAGTGGTTAACAATTATTGAAGCTACGTAATGTAAATGAAGATTCTTTATATTATTTTCTCTACTCTCATATGTGTTTGAAGTTTACCATAATGAAAAATTTTTAAGTATCTTTTGTATATTTATTATATGAAACCATTTTAAACAAATCACGAAGAGCCAATGAAGAGAGAAAATTCCAAAATATATACAGAAAGAAAATTTATAAAGAGAAGTGATCCTTTGATGTCATCACTTCCATTTATAGGGATATCCAGGTCCTTCTGTCTTTCATTAACATTAATAGTTGATACTGAATATTTCCTCCTTATTAGACTTTACATGCCTTATTAATATAATCCTCACAATAACTTATTACAATCTTTATCCCCGTTTTACAGATAAGAAAACTGAGACACAAAGAGGTAAAGTAATTTGCCTCAAGTTCACACATACTAAGTAAATTTTAACCCAGATAGTCTGACTGCAAAGCCTCAAGCTTAAAAAGTACACTCTACTTCTCTAATTGCGGCAGTATCTCTTTCCCCTTTCTTGATAGCTCAAGAAAGCCTCATCAGTCCTGAGTTGCCAGATGCCTGACTGAGAGCCTGTGAAAGGAGGCATTTTGTTTTCCAAGCAGAAAGATCAACACCAATGCCTCATCTATCTCATTAAAGTCCTAGGGGATTTCAACATCAGTTTAGCTCAATTTAGTTCATTTATTGAGCACTTACTAAGAGTCAAAGGTTGTTAGACCGTGGGCACTGTGCTTAGTATTCGGAACTGCAAATAGGAGACACAAACCGATACATTTCTTTTAGTAACCAGATGACCAAGAATAAATAAATGTTCATTATCACTCACTTCTTCCTCTTCCATGGTGCTAGTCACTCTGTGATAAGTTGTTTGGCATCTGTCTTCCCCACTATAAAATAAACTCAATTAGGGTAAGATCATGCCTTCTTGATCGCACTCTATCCCAAATGCCTTTCAGTGTCCCATACTGTGACGTACATACAAAGGATATGTACTGAACAGAACTGAATTCTGAGTGTGTCTATCCACTGATTTATCTAGACAGCAACATAGTAAAGAAGTAAGAATAGGATCTTTGGACAAGACATTCATTCATTCTCTCATTCATGCATTTATGGAACCAATATTCTGGAACCCTTACTATGTGCCATTGTTCTACGTGCTGGGGACACAGCAGTGAAAAACAGGTGTCTCCACCCTCACATGGAGCTCTCCAGCTCTGCCCCTAACTCCTGAGAGTTCTTGGTCATCACATGACTCAGTTTTCAGCTGTCTTATTGGAAAAATAGGATACTCATAACCAACATGCAACATTAAGGAAAACAAGTAAAACACTTGACACACGGTTAGCCCCCATAAATGGCAACTCTTCTAACTGACAATAAATCAAAAGTCTAAAATCGAAATACTGAGAAATAAAATTTAGAGCAAATGACAATGACACTGATTCCCAGAAGAGTCATCTAGAAAAGTCCAGAGACAGAAATATTAATAATGTGTTCTCTATATATGGTACTTAGTATTCTTCAAAATGCTTTGGCATACGTTATTTTAAGCATTAGCAAAAACGTCCATAATTTTTTGTGCTAGGGAAAAACTTTCTACTGAACTAGTGTGTCTGCCATCAAAAGTCTTGTGTGGCCGAAAAAGGTCATGTAGATTTTTATTGTTCTTGACACCTTCCAGCAATGACCAAACATGGAAGGCATGTCAATTGGGCTTCTGAACAATCTACAGCAAGGTGGAGACTCGGCCAGCAGGGAAAGATTTTTCAGGAAGCCTTTTGGAAAGTTTATTCTTGCAAGGAACCTTGGTAATTTCCACAATTCCCAAAAACAGTACATAAGCATTATTTGTCAATCACTGAATCAGGCACTTTCACTTTTATCTCTTAATTCTTTCAACAATTATTTTTAAAAGTCCTGTTAACATCATAGGGAAAATGAAACTCAGAAAAGTTAAGAAACATGCCCAAGCTCACATAGCTAGTCAAGGGCAGAGGCTGAATTCACATCCAGGTCTTTTGATTTAGACACCTGTTCTATCACGACTACCTCGCCATGGCCTTATCACCTTCGTTTAAAAGTTCTGAGACACAAGAAAGTGAATTGAGCTTAAAAAAATATTTCTGGATACCCCAATTTCCAACCCTCAGAAAGGATCCAACCATTTCAAATTCTTTTTATCCAGAAGTTTCTGGTTTTCCTCAGACTTACGTGGAAATTTGAAATGGCTATGAAACATCTCTAAGACGCTACAAGGTAGAGATTACATAAACTCAGTAGATAGACGATATCCACCATCCATCCTCTTATCAAATCATGGGTCTTCCTTTAAAAATTCATTTTTGTTTTATTCTTTTAAAAGATCATTTGCTGAGTCCTACTTTGTTGCAAACAGTGTGTGCTAAGTATGGCATATTCTTCAATTTTTTTTCCCTTGAGTTCAATGCTGTATTTCCAAAGGCCTCTATTCTGTATTACTGCAGTGTCCAGTACGATAACCACAAGCCCATGGAGCTATTTTAATTAATAAAAATTAAATAAAATTTAAAATTCAGTTCCTCAGTCACACTAGCCACATTATAAGTATTCAGTTGTCCTGTGTGGCCAGTTACAGCCATATTTGACAATGCAGAAATAACATTTCCATCATCACAGAAAGTTCTATTGGACGGTGATGCCACAGACATCAAATCTTGAGTCTTCATCAGTCCAGAACTTTCAACCAGGATTAAATCAAGAACAAAAACGACTATTGTAATAGGGCATAGTAAGCTACCAATCTTATCAATTCCTGGGGCTCCAAAAACTAAAATATAGCTCAAAGAAAAAGGGTGATTAGATATCCTGGAGTAATCCAGGGATGTCCCTGAAGTAATCAGGATGCTGATTACTTACTGACACCAAACTACAGACCCAAAGACCTTTGCATTTATTTTAAAAGAGAGAGAGAGAGAGAGATGCTGGACAAATATAGACCTGAATTCGAATCATTAGACCCTACACAAATCATTATGTCTTTGATCCTCAATTTTATAATCTACCAAATAAAAAAGTAGATAAATACTGAGGTATATTTTACCTCTGAAATTCCTGGATGCTAATGATTTATTTAGTTTACATGATATTCAAGGAACTGTGTACACTTCAAAGGTGCTTATCAAAAACTAGAAGAAATTAGTCATATGAGGCTAAACAATGTAAAAGAGACCACTGTAAGTGTCATAAAAATGATATTACCAAAGCACCCTACAGAATATGCCTCCTTATACTACCAGGAGGACATGTATGGAGATGATGTGAATCTTCACCGTTTTCTCTACATCAAAAAATATGGCGATATATGTGCCCTGTAAAGAAGGTACTTACACATTATCTCCTTAAGGAGATTTTTACATGCTAATGACCAGAAAGGATCTAAAATAAGTAGTTTTCCAGACTTCTTAAGAACTCTGCTAACTTTAAAAAGCTGCCATATTTCTATATGTTTTCCCAGAAGGCAGAATAACAACTTATCTTTCTGGATAGACCCCTCACCCAAAATATTTTCTAGTCTAGACCAGGTGACAACTTCATTGGAGCTGAAGTCATGTTCATGACTGTCTGTTAGAGACCTTCATTAATTGAATAATAATGAGAGAATTTTAAAAAAAGGCAAGTTTAATTTTTATATTGCTTTGAACAAATGGCAGCAAGAAGCAGGGCCTTTTTTCCTAAGGAACTAGGGCACTCACTTTATCATTTACAATTATTTTATAATTACATTGATATTTTCTAAGACAGAAGTCTCTGTAACCCTGATATTCTCATGCTTCCTTATCAATGCAATGAAAGGGGGAATAAGGACTAATTATTTACTTGTTTTCTAAAATCCTGTTTTCAAGGACACTTAGCATTTATTAAGTCACTAAAAGTGTCCAAATCCAAACTATTTCCATATTCTCTGTAGTGATCACATTCCATTATCCACACCAACTAAAAATACCCTGCTTTCTATCACTCAGTAGAACCACAAAGGCTATTAGAAGGCAAAAAAATCCCTAGATAGCTTCTCTTCTGTACATCTGCACTTTTCTTTGATCAATTAGATTCAGGGAGGTTGAAGGTGGGAAATAAAGGAAATAAAAATCAGACCATAAATCCTTATCTTAAACCCACAAATAGTGCTGACAAGCAATAACTGGTGAGGAAATAGCTCAATCATGGAAGGCTTTCCTGCTCTGAACACAAGTTAATTATTATCCAAAATTCATCATTAAATTATTATTCATAAAATGGTTCTCTCTATTTCTGTACAGAAACATCATAGATGATGGGCCTATCATATCTCAGGGCACTTGACAATATTCATGTCGCTGAGGGGGAAGCAGGTCTGCATTGATTCAAACAGATCTTTGGAAAATCATTTGACTCAAATTCATATTTACGGTAGAGAAAATCCTACGGTCCAGAAAGTTGTTTTCAAACAATCTAACTTACAGAAGATACCCCACTTAGGAATTTTTCTAAAATGATAAAACATTTCTCCTGGTGTCCATCTCCCATCCAAGCACCTAACTGAGAAATCTAAGGACTTAAAGGTACACACCTTTTGTTATTATCTACTTACAAGGGTTTCTTCCTTTTCTAAAGGGCTTTTGTCTGTTATCAGCTAAAAATATTCTTTACTTTGGCTGTAGCACCACAAAAGGTCTAATTAACTAAAGTCCAAAAATGTCAAAAGCTTGTTTTATAAGCTGGGTGTGAAGGGGGAGCATATTGACACCTTCAAGGTTTTTTACCAGACTGGCCAATCCTGAAGAGTCAATCTACTGAGCTAATGTAGAAAATGTCAGCTAACCCACTCAGGTCCACCAAAAGAGACTATAATGTGTATGGTTCTGTTCCTTCAAAAGAAGAAATCAAGCCATCTCCCTCTCTTGCAGGCATGTCTGCTCTCAAAGAACAGACTGGCTTCAGAAATTGCTCCAAAGATAACATCTTGGTCCAGCCAATCAGCAGAGGCGATCTTCCTAGTGGGGTAAAAGCTCCTATTGGGCCTCCATGTAAGAGAGGCCAGTAGTACCACCTTGCTCTTCAAGAATGGAACAGTCTTGATCCTTAAATAATAGGAGCCTTTAGCCACTGCCACAAGATGATACAATGTTTAAAAATACCTACCCCAGTGCCTATTCTCAGTGGGTACTTCAACAAGGCCAGTCTATTCTTTTCTCCAAAAGATGTCATTTTCTCTTTTACAACTGAATGAATAGATTCTTAATAAAAATTTTATCTTCACCCTTAGGTATATTTTAAAGGGAAAAAAAATGAAAGGAAAGAAATTAAAAGGAAGGACAGTGACTAGATAGAAGATGAAGAGAGAGGAAAGGAGGAGTGGGAAAGGGAGGAGAATGGAATGGAGGAGAGAATACGTAAGAGGAAAGGTGAGGTAAGGTGGGAGGCAAAGTGAACCTGATTGGTTTAATCCGTCCAAAACCACATTCATTCCATTAAGAAAATGAATGAGGAAAACATTTTCATTTTCTTTTCTGACAGCTGGAGCATAAACGGTTGCTGCAATAATATCAGAAATTGTTGGTCATTTTGAGCATCCTTGCCAGTGAGAAGCCAGCATTCCAGATCATTTGAAATACTGGGATCAAGGTGCCCTAGAAATTTTGTTTTTCAAATGCAGAAATGTCAGCTGCTGGACAAAAAGTGATGTATGCTGTCTAGTGAGCAGCATGCTGGCCAGACACCAAATGTGCAGTGTGTTTGCCTGTACTCTGGGTTCTAGTTCAATCGCCCTCCACAGCCATGCTGCCCTCGAGAATGAAGGTTCTGCCCAAAGCAGACATTCTGCTCAATTTTTCTGTAAACCTAAAACTGCTCTAAAAAAGAATAAAGTCTATTACTTAAAAAAAAAAAAGAAAAAAAGAACAGAGGCACAATGATCATGTACGATCCATAATATCATATTGTATGTCTGCACATAGACAAGGGCCATTTGATTTGCTGGTAGCAAATGACAACCAAGGACATTGTATTTCTTTATATAAATTATCTGGCATTTGATTATACATTATTACTTAAATCACACATAAAAACAAAAAATATATGTTCAGAGAATAAAAAGATGGACAAGCAATCCACAGTTAAGCATTATGAGTAAAAACTCATGAACTGAGTCCATTTTTTCCAAAAATTATTTACCAGGAAAATCTTTTTCTAAGAATAAATTATATGTGTCATTAACCTTAAAGAAATAATAACAGGAGGGCAAAGGCAGTAGCACAAGCAGTTGTAAGCTTAACCAACAAAAGAATGAGGTTTGAAAGCATCTCCAAAATCTTATCCATAAATTCGCAAGAAGCACTAATAGCAACTTGATGTTATACAAGAATTTACAGCACACAAGTTGATATCATATTAACTTTATTTCTAATCAAGATAACTGTTGTCTGATCAGTTTAGCCCTTCATCTTTTATAGAGAAACAGAGATAGAAAACATTTATTTGACCTAACAAAAATAGTTTACTACTATAATTTTACATCCAAAGTCCAACTTTTCACATTGCATACACCTATAAAACAAAAATTAAAATTCTCACATCTGGCATATTTCAATATACAGACTTAAACCAAACAATAAGAAAATACTATCACATACTTAAAAACCCAAATTGCCCCCAAAATATTTCTTCTCAGAATCAATTCTATATAGAATGGACAAATATCTAGTTATTTCCATCCACATAGGAGTACAATAGTAATAATTTAGACTCAAAGGGATTATTCTCCTGATTAATCCAGTTGGAATGCTGTAAGACTAAAAGAGACAATTAATTCTCAATTTCTGTTTCCCTTCATACTCCAGGCACATGCAACTGCATTCACAGGTGAACTATGTCATGCTATCTACAAGGCTAGAGAAAAAGCAGTTAGTATTCTGTTGGGATGCCCATGCATCTTCTTGTTAAACAATAGTAATTATTCCCTCAACCACATATTTATCATAAATCACCAATTTTTAATATCCTGGGCCATGTATAGGGAAGTTTTGACATAGTACAGGTCAGGGTAGTACATGGCTTTTCTTCTTTATTAATAATCAGCTCTGATCCTCTGGCTGAAGGAACAAATGCAAACTCATTCTGGATTCTTCAATGGGCTCACGCTAATCCAAAGCTTTAACAATCATCTTGATTTCAGGCTATGATTTGCTTTTTACCATTACTAGTGTTAACTAAAGACATTTTGCCCCATAAGCACTCTGGATAATACATTAAAGAAAAATAACCCCAGTATAAATACAATAGAAATGATGAGAGTGGAAATTAAAGAATACTACTTCCTTAATGTTAGTAAGATTGTTGATTATAACCAGAGTAAAGTTACCAACAACCACTCTGCAGCATAGGCAATATTCAAATGCATCTTTATTACAGTAGCTCAATGTCTAGAAGTTTATTGCTGGTAACGTTGCTATAAAATGCATAAAGCTGTCAGATCTGTTTGTGGCAAAAAAAAAAAAAAAAAAAAAAAAACCTCTGGAATATGAAGCTTTTTTAATAGGCATATGGCACCAGAACATAAATACCCATAAGCAAAATCATATAAATAAAACAAGGGAAAAATAATTTCAGCTAAGTCAAAAAACTAGAATTGTTTAGTTAGGAGTCAAATCATTATTAAATCATTCACACAGACACATTCACTCTTGCCACAGAGCTACAAAGTGGTCTATTTGCATTTCTAAAATGTAATACGCATATAATAATTATAACCTAAAGTTTAGGAGCAAGATTTTAAAACATTCTAAAAATTGCAGATGCTATGAAATCATGAGTGTAACAAGCAAAATACTTGAAGGCCCAAACTTGCTGCTATTGCTGATGACAGATTAATCTATGTAAAATCAACAAGGAATTGAGGACAAAGTACAATTATCCTCATTTATTTCACTGTGCTTCTACACATAATTGTCACTTGCAAATGGCTAATTATATTCAAATATAGTGTGCAGTCACTGATGATTTGGGGCATTCATAGTGACCACAAAGTTGATATATACTCTGATCCAGGGAAAAATCAAGAAAGGCAGAAGTTTCCTTACCTTTCTATATACCAGCATGTTGGGAGATTCATCTGCCACTCCATTGCTGGTATGCCCATAATTATTCCCCTGGGCCATGTCACCCCAGACTTGGTCCACTCACAGATGCAAGAATTATCAGTCTGCCCTGCAAAGAGTTAGAGAGACTTCAATGAGACCTTAGCGGTAGTGCTCGTGGGGGTTAACTCCCGCAATTCATCTCCATCATTCACAGCACCCCACAGGGAGCATGCTTACATGCTGGGACTGGCTGAAGGAAGTGGACCTGAATATACATTAAAAAAAAAAAAATAGTTTACACCTACAGTACCCTTAGGGAATTGTGAGAAATTACAATCTTCTAGTTAGAAATAGTCATTTGGCTAAGATTTTCTAGATACTCATTTTCTAGACACTCCTTTTTAAAAGTGTTCGATGCTCACCTCAAAAACCCATTGTTACCATTTCCGTACTACAAAGAGTTCTCTTCTCTCCCAATACTTAGCTCTCCACTTGATGTTTTCCCCCAAAAGGGTGGAAAGGCAACACGCTGGAGCTGCAGACTTTCTCTCAGGTGTCTGTCTAGTTTTCCTACACGCAAGCCTCTCACAGACCCATTCCCCGTGTCATTCTCCAGCACATGGATTTTCTTCCTCTGTTTTTCCCTTGGGTCGCCCACAAAGAGCCAGAGTACGCTTCGCCTACTTTCACCTGCCTTGCACTGCCCACCACTGGCCCCTTTCCTCTCGCTCCCTCTGCTTCGGATGTTAGGTCGTATTCCAGCCTCAGATTTGCAAGAAGGCACCAGAAAATGCCCCAGCAACATGAACTGGTGGGGAGTAAACCCACAGGCAGTTACCTGGGTCACCGCCGGTAGAAACCTAACTGCAGAAGCCTCAGAGCAACCAGCCAAAGAGGGGAAAACAACCTAGCCCAGACCCCCTTCCTTGGTTCTCACGGAAGCAGCAAATGGCAGGCGAGCCTGTGCCCCGCGCGGCCGCCGCCTGAGCCCGGGCAGCAATTCAGCACCGTGGACCTCAGAGCGCGAGCGGCGACCGCAGCCCAGCTCCGCGCGAAGCTCCCGGAGGCGGCCGCCCCTCTGCCCGCAAACGCTCCCCCTGCGCAGAGCGAGGGTGGTCGGTGTGGGGCGGAGGAGGGGAGGGCTCCGGGCGGCGCTCCCTCTTCCCCTCCTACCTCCCCTATTTACCTCCTCGGCCAAGGTCACGGCCCCGCGGCGTCCCTTCTCCCGGGGCGGGCTGGGTGCAGGCGGGTGTCAGCTGGCGGCAGGCGGAGGAGCGAGGCAGGAAAGCTTCATCACACTCGGCTGAGGCGGAATCCGCACCTCCCCGCTCTCGCCGCCGAGGCGACCGCCACCCTCGCCGCCCTGCGGTGCACCAGCGGCTCCGGCAGCCCGCCGCTCGCGCCCGCTCCCCTCCCTCGGGCGGCCTAGGCGGCTCGCTCCCTCCTCCGCTTCTCCGCCCGGGGACTGGGACCCGCCGAGCGCGCGCGGGAGCCGAGACGCCCGGCCCGTGCGCGCGACTGGGAGGAGGGAGGCGGGGACTGTCACGTGGGAAGGGGGCGTCCGAAAGGTGCCGGCCCGCTTGGGCTCGGCTCGGCAGCTGCCAGACTGCCCGGGCCTCCCCGGCCGCCCCCACCCCTCTCACCCTGTCGGGAGGTGGCAGCCCTGTCCCCGCGCGGGCAGCCCACGCTCTCGCAAACCCCGCCCTGGGCTACGCGCCGCTGAAAGCCAGGGAGGTCTGAGCTTAATGCCAAGTGCAAGTCGGAAAGAGAGGAAGGGCTTTGGCAATGGATGGATCCATCGATCGATCCCCATCCAGCCGGCAGGTTTCTTCACGTGCCTCACGACTCTTCACCAGTGCCAGAGAAGCAGATGATTTACTACTGTTATGTTTTGATAATAAGAATAGAGAGGTACTGAGACAGCCTAGGAATGAAAGGAGTGGTCAGGACCAGATGAGTCATTCAGCCCCCTTAGCCTGCGGCTTCACAGCTTCCTGCTAAGTTGGAGAAATAGGAAACAAATTTGGAGGCTGCCAACTCGAGGTGAAAATCTTGCCACCCGTGAAATTGAAGGAACATCCCCAATGCTTGGTTTCTTCCTTTAACAGAAAGTGCTCAGAGAAACTTTCCTCTCGGCCATTCTCATGTGCTGGCAATTTTCAGAGGGTCTTGAGCGCTGATTTCCCATAATTATTATTCAGGTTGCTGCGACTGGCCCTTCTATAAGGATTAGAAAGACATGAAAGGGAAAAAAAGTCACTTTTGTGCCCGGCTAAGAGTAAAGAAACAAGTGTTGCCATCTTTCAAGGGCAGGGTTGGGAAGCAAGTAAATACCTGATCTAGGTTTCCATCTTGTGTGGGACCAGATGTGCAGAAGTGAAAGGTATAGAGGAGAGGATAATCAAGCCAGCCCCTTCTAAACCCACTGTTTCTAAGCAGAATAGACTTTCTCTCATGGTCAAATCTGCTACTCACTTCAAACAGCAGAAGCCATGCCACCAGTGACTTCCCCAGCCCTACCCATGCCCCCCTCGGGTTCCACTCAATCTAACATCTATCCCCCTTTTCTAAATACTACAGGGTGAAGAGTATCCCCAAACTACTTTACACACACCCTAGTCTGACCCATCTCCCACTCTTCCCTAATTCCCAGAAATTTTTCATTGTGCCATCTGGAACTCAGAATGTTCTTCAGCAAAATTTCCTTTAATTTCAACTTCCTCTCTGAATTTTTCTTAACATTCTTGCTCTAAGTGACACCTACCTTTTCTTCCTCAGCCCCTCTCTCTGTCCCTTTTCACAGTCTACCTCTGGGAAGTCTAATGACTTAGATTAATACATTTGAAAAGAATAACTGGGCATGCTCACTCAGTTTGACCAGTTTCCTCTTGAGTGAATTGCCTGTAAGGAGCAGGCTTTCTCTTTTGCATCTCTAGGAAAAGGTTCTATCACAATAGAAAGCTCTGTCAAAGTTCAGCACTACCTGTCTAGTGGATCATTCCTATCACGTTAATTAATTTTACCATGTAGAATAGCACCAACTTAAAAAAAAAAAAATCTGTTGTCACACTTTCCTATTTTTCTGCTATCCTTTACACCAAAAACTTCCTCCTCCATTCTGGCTATTATCCCCACCACTGCATTTGCACAATACTTCTCAATATCATGATGACCTCCATGTTGATAAACCAATAGTCACTCTCAGTTTTCACAATAATTGACTTTTCAGCAGAAGTTAACAAAGTTGATCCCACTCACCTTCTCAAAAATTTCCTACATTTGGCTACCAGGGCATGGATTCTCTCTTATTTCTCCTCCTACCTTACTATCTGCTCGTTCTCAGCCTCCTCACTTGTTCCTCTTCATCTCTTTAACCCTTAAATTTTGGAGTACCTCAAATTTCAGTCTTCAAGCCTCTTCTCTCAATTTATGTGCACTTCCTAGGTGAGTCAATTCAAGTTACCACCTAAATTCTAACAACTCCTAAATGTGTATCTTTAACCTTAGCCTGTCCCCTGAAATCCAATTTGTCTACTTCCTACTCACCATCTCCATTTGGATATCTAATTGGTGTCTCAAATTTAACGTATTTAAAACCAAATTCCTGACCTTCCACTCCATCTTCGCAGTCTCAGTAAATGGTATTTTTCCAGATGTTTGGGCCAAAAATCTTGTAGTCATTCATGCCTCCTGTGATGGTTAGGTTCATGTGTCAACTTGGCCAGGTGACAGTATCCAGGTGTCTGGTCAAGCAAGCACTGGCCTAACCATCACTGCAAGAACATTTGTGGCTGCTTAATAAACCAGAAGCTGGTTTATTAAATCATCAGTCAATTGGCATCAGCTGTGACTGATTACATCAACGAAGGGCATGTCTTCCACAATGACAGAATGCAATCAGCTGGATTTAATCCAATCAGTTGAAGACTTTTGAGTGAGATAGATAGAGGACCTTCCCTTCTTCTTCGGTTGACCAGTGAAGCGTTTCCTGAGGAGTTCAGCGAAGTTGCCAGTTTGCTGCCTGAGGAATTCATCGAACATTTTCATTGGAGTTGCCAGTCTGCTGCCTGACCACAGATGCATGAGACACTTTTATAAATCTTATGTTTATAGATATCTTTTATTGATTCTGTTTCCCTAGAGAACCATAACTAATACACCTCTCCTTTTTCTTTAAAATGCCAAATTTAATCCATCAGTAAATTTTTCTGGCTCTACTTACAAAATGTATCCAGAACCCAGCCCCTTCACTATCTCTTCACCTCTCCCATGTAGTCCAAGCCTTCATCACTCTTGCCTGGACTACTGCAATTGCTGTCTTACTATCTCTCTGCTTCCACTCTTATGTTTATTCTATATATAGAAACTGAGTGATCCTCTGAAAACATATGCTTGATTATGTGAATATATAAGAATATCTTACTCAGTGTAAAAGCCAAAATCTTTACAATAGCCTATAAGACCCTACATGATTTGGCTTCCCTTTATTGTCTGACCTCATGTCCTACTTTCCCCTTGCTCGTGCCACAACAGTCACACTGGCCTCTTTCCTCCTCATGCCAAGTCTTCTTTTGCCCTGGGGGCTTTTCACTTATAATGTCAGAGACTTTCTCCTGCTAGACAACCATGAGGCACCCACCTTCACATCCTTCAAGTCTCTAGTTACATGTCACCTTAAAGAGCCTACACACAAAACAGCAAATATGGTATTCTCTGGTCCTCTTGCTCTGCTTTATTTTTCTCCATGCATTTATCAGCATTTATCACATCCTGGCATATGAATATATAGCTGGTATCCTCTCTCTCCTTCTAGAATATAAGCTTCATGATAGTAGGGATATTGCCTATTCAGTTTGCTGCTATATCCAGGCATTGTATAGCTCTTGAATCCCAGTAGATGCATAATCAACATACATTAACTAATTGAATGGACAATTCTAATACAATCTGATAAGCTATTTTGAATTTTGTATTTTATCATTTACATTATTATCTCATTTAATCCTTCCTAACAACCCTGAAGAAGTAGTTATAATTATTATCTTTTTTACATCAGTACATCAGTAGGAAAAGAGAAGATCAGAAAGGTTGTCAAATGTAACCAACATAACCAATAAGTTGTACTGTTTCAATGTGATTAGGTTGCAACTTGATTTCCCAGAATCCCTTCCCTGTATGCATCTGAGTAGAGGTGACTAAAAGATTTGTGCAAGACTCAGTAAACAGAGTGAAACAGAATCCATTTTTCTCTGAGGTCATTGTAGCTTGACATGGTAACACATGAGGAATCCCAGAGGGGTCTACCTTGTCCTTTCTCTCCCCCACTTCACACCCAGATATTCCTTCCAATTTCTAGCCCTGCTGACCAATATTAGACCCACCGTTAGAGCCTTGCTATAGACCAAAAGAAGCAGTAGCTATGCAAAGACAGCAGCTTTCCATAGACGTTTCTACCAGATCCCCTCCATGGTCCCTCTCCAGCACTGGATGTGCCTGCTTCCCCGATTCTCCTGAAAGCTGTGGCGTGCCCACTCATACAAGGGCTTCAGCAGAGGCTGGTAGTAACTTTTCTCAGATCTTCCAAGTGTCTTCTGGAAAATAACTTCCCCAGCTTCTCCCACGATTGTATAAGGTCTTATTCCTATAGCACATGCTTTATTCCATAATACTCATCGTGCTAACACTTACCTGATTGATTGGCAAAGCTCAAGTCCAAGTCTTCTAGGTTCTTTTCACTGTTCCACATTACATCCCAATTAGGAAGATGAAACTTTGAAATGAATAACTACATGCAAGTACAATACTGAATATAGAAAGTAAGTGAGGTGATGGAAGGCTAGAATCAGAAGAGGAGTTGACATTTGAACTGAGCTCTTGAAGAACTGATAGCATGTCTACATGTCGAGATGGTTGGGTTTCTACCTAAAGCACAAAGACAAGCTGTTCTGAAACCCACAGGGAACATTACAAGAAATATAACTACCATTTATTGAATTCCAACTATCTCCAAACACATTAAAATATTCTCTCCCTTTCTGACAAAATTTACTCTGTAAGGTGTGTAAAGAAACCATGGAGTTAGGAAACTTGACCATGGTCATATACCTATGGAATATCAGAGACTGGACTCAAATATACATCACTGTGACTCTAAAATCTCATGAAAAATTATGCAAAACTGCCTCCTAGCAACAGAACAAGTTTAAAAATATCCAGGGGTCTCCCACAAAGACTCCTGTCTTTCCATTCTCTGTCTCATCATTCATCCCACCACTCACTCCCCCATATACACCCCAACTCTCAACTTTCTCTAGGGGCAGTTAAGATCCAAGATTGTTAATGACTAATTACCATTGCCTTGTAAATACCAAGGAGAAAACTGCAAAGAATAGTATTTTACCATTTTCCACTGTTATTGTTAAACCTCATTAGGCAAATTACAGTTTGTGTTACTGTATATTTAAAAAAAATTATGTATATCACCTTGATGTTTCCAAGGCTCATATTTTTCATATAAAAACTGAAGGAATAAGAGTAGATCACCCCTCAAAACCCTTCTGGATCTTAGAACATATTATTCTAATGTGTTTTCTTTTGCACATTCCTCCTACCTAATTGGGAACCTTTATACTGTAAATGGCAAAAAAAAAAAAAAGAAAGAAAGAAATTATGGTCCTTTTTTCTGTTTATTTCATTCCAAAACCTTGTAAATCTGTGATTCCCATCATTATCCAGAATTTCCTTGTAGAACCTACAGTTTGTGATATTTTTGCTAAAGAAATTAAACTGTAAAATGTTTATAAAATATTTGTTTCCCTTATTAGATGGACCATCTGAGTAGCAGGTAAAAGCCCTATTACTTCATCAAAGTAATGTCATGCTAGCCCAAAACAAAAAAAAAAAAAATTTTTTTTAGCTTCAGCATTCTTATCTTGGGAAAACTAGAATTTCATTTATATTTTTGAGATATTGGAAATAATGTTTACTTTTGCAAATCATTAGGTGTGCAGGAACTCCAAATTGTGAACGACTGATGTATACTATTTTTATTTGCTTATTTATTGTGTATGAAACATTCTTCTGTTTGTATGGAGAATGTAAAGAAATATAGTAGATAAGTTTTCCCTTCAAGGAGTTTCCAGTCTAGCTCAGGAGATAAAAGATTCCTCCCTTTTCCCACATCTCACATCCAATCCAATCAGCTAATCCTGTTGGTTCTATCTGCAAAATATATCCAGAATCTGGTCACGTCTCATCACCTTCTCTCCTCTAATCCTGATCAAGACCACCACTGACTCCCTCCTAGATGAGGGCAATGGCCTCCTAATTGGTTTCTCTGCTTCCAATCCTTCCCATATACATCTATTCTCAACATAGTAGTCAGAGTGACCATTTTAAATAGGAATCATGTCTTCTCTACTTAAACTCCTCTGGTTTCCCCATATCACTCCTACAAGGCCCTGCATGATCTGACACTGTGGCCCCTTTTAAGCCCAATCCATGCTGCTCTCTTCACTCACTCTATTCCAACCCCTCCTTGACTCTTTAAACATTCCAGGCATGCTGCCTCCTCAGAACATTTGCATGGCTTTTCCCTCTGCCTTGAATGTTCTTTCCTTAGCTAGGGTTTCTTCTATTTCTTCAATTCTTTACTCAAGTGTTACCCTCTCAGTGAGGCCTCCCCTATCCACTATATTTAAAAGCATGTCCTCTCCCAGCACTCCCCTTCCTCCTCACACTGTTTTCTCCTCTGTTCTTAGCATGTATCACCTTCTGACAAACTACACAATGTACTTATTGACTATGTTTGTTTTCTGTCTCCCCCAGAAGAATATATGTTCCATAAGGTCAGGGAATTTTTCCTCTCTTGTTCACTGCTCTGTCTCCAGTGTCCAAAACAGGCTCTGACATGTAGTAGGCACCCAATAATTACCTGCTGATTTACCGAATGAATGAATCAAGGAATATGATTCTGCTCTAAAGAATCCAGTCAACAACTGGAACTAAACGTAATCAGCATCAAGTTCCACTATGGATGGAAATGATCTAATCTTCTAACCAACTTGCTATGTCATGAATACTTTGAATGATTCCTTTTCCCACCACACACCCACTTCACAGAGGAGTGCTTTGAGTATTAATTAAATGGTAACGATGAGAAAGCATTTTGAATTCCTAGAGAAAGCTCTTTATTAATTTGAGGCTTTTATTGTGTGAATGAATTGTAAGCGACACAGGGGCAAGAACAAAGATGAGAACAATGTTAAAGAAATCACGCTGTTCACAATACTTCATTGACATTGTATGAGATAATTGATTTGAGTTTGATATAAGCAGGGTGAAAAAAGCAAAGTACTTTAGGAAATCGTAACCCAAGTAACAGGTTTTTAAGAAATACCTTCTTCTTGGTAGTCAACTCTTAATTATTTACAGCATGAAATTCTCATTAATTCATTATTCTCCACATTCACCATGTTTTGCCCATTGTGTGACCATTTTCCTGTTAATTAAAATTTCCATACCAATGTCAAAGAACTGGCAAAGAGAAAAAGAAATAAAATAAAAGTTTACCCTTATCAGGAGTTTATTCTTCTATCCTTCCTTTTCCAACAAGTTGAAATGTTTACATTCTGATCTAGATTACTGCCAAAAAAATTTTTTTAAATTGTTACTCACTTTTCAATTAATTGGAAAATTAACTGAGCACATATTATGAGTAACATGCTATATAAGGTTTGAACAGGGATACACAAAATATTGAGACTTTACTCTTGCCCCTTTTGCATGATGGATGAACACTAGAGAAGGAGCCAGAATATCTGAGTTTTACTCTCAAGATTCCACTGCTTAAATCTATGTAACATTGGGCAGGTGACTTAAGCATCCTGAGCTTCAGTCTCCTTAAAAGTAAGACAAAACTCATACATGGCAGGAATGGCCATACAGAGAGAGCTCAGCAGCAGCAGAGGCTGGTATCAGAAAGCAGAGCTCCAGTAGCTGAACTGGGTCAATGAGGCCATGACCCCAGATGGTGGGAGAACAGAGAGCAACCCATCTCCTATTTGGTTTCCAAATGCTTAGCCAAAGAGAGCGGTGTTCAGATTGGAAATGATAGAAAACATGATTAAAATAATAAAAATGAAAGGGACAACCCTCAAAGAAACTTGGCCTTAATGAAATGAAATTACTCTCTCCGTGTCACACAGCTAGTCCGAGTCAGAGTCAGGACTTATGTTCCGGTCTTTAGACTCCAAATCTGGTACTTTTCCCATTATGTGACGTTTCCTGTATGAGGTAACTGAGACCCAGAATAAGGGAGAGAATAGTAAAAGAGCACTCAAGTGCTCTAAATGGGCTTTTCTCAGCACTGAGAGAATCTGGAGATGACATTCTCATGAACCTTAAAAGCATGGTATAGAAAAGAAGATAGAAAAATAGAATCAATTTGCCCAATATGAGCAGAGAAGATGGATGCATAAATGGGATTGCTACCCAGAACCTAACCATAGGAGAATTCTAAAGTAGATTCAATTCAATTCAGTAGACATTTATTAAGCACCTGCAGCATACCAGGCATCATTCTAGTCTTTGATGATGAATAGATATTTCCTACAACAGAGTCCAGTTGTGGAGACAGATGGGTAAACAATTGTAGTGCAATGCTTTAAGTAAATGTGTGTGCAAAGGATTAAGAAAGCACAGAGGCTGACAGTCAAGAATATTTTCCTCAAAAAGGGGACATTTTAGTAGGGTCTTTAAACCTGGACATTTTAATATTTTAATGTGTTATAGCTAGAATCTAGACTCTGAGACATCTGTTCCTTAAGTTAGTTCCAAGCCACTATTATAACAGACATTTCCTTGAATGTCGGGAGCTAGCAATAAATGAATGAATGAATGAATAAATAAATAAATAAATAAATAAATAAATACTGAGTAAGAAAAGAAAACACTTTTCCCAATTTTTTCTTTGCAGATTGGCGTCTGCAAATGCTCTCTTTCAGAGCCTAGCCATACAATGAGCTTGGAGAATAGTTCTAGGTAAAAATGTAGGGTCTTCTGTGGTCCTTTCTGCTCCTGTATCTTGACTTGGGCATGCACACATGGCCCTAGAAATGACCCAGTTTACAGGGATATGAATGCACCTTCTTCCCTAGGAAACTGTTTCCTCAATGTCCCAAGCAGTGCACTGTATCCCTTACCCTTAACAGCCACAACCTGATTATTCTCCCACAGCACTCTGTAGGAGAGCTCTGTGAGCTGGCTCCTCACACAAAGCAGGTTCTGAGGTGGAGCATCCCTCAGGCCACCACCTAACAGATTGGACCAGACAAAAATGGTCCCAGTAGTGAATGAGATTTACTATGCTCCCTCCAGAACCAGAACCAGGAGAATGGGTGGGCTCTGTGCCAATCCAGTGATATGATGGGGGGTGCAGTGTGGGTACAGATAGGGTACCAGGAGATCCCACAGTTTTTAAGTTGTCTTTTTTCTTGATTCAGTACTTGCTGTCTTCACTGAAATCCTTTAACTGTTTTCTGGAGCTTCGAAAAAGATGTTTCTGCCAGTTCTTGCCAATTGTTCAAAGCTCCTGTGAGGGGACAGAAGCGTTGAGTGTCTCACTCCATCATCTTGATTAGAGGGCGGGCAACAGCATCTTTAAACACGATCGTGATGTATAAAATGTTTGGTATGGCTGGTTTCAAATAAGAGTGACATGGCTGGAGATGAAGCTGGTATAAAAATTGGAGCCAGATTATGAAGAATCTATAGCCCATGCTGGGAAGGATGGCTTTAACCAATCAGTGAGTGAATGATTTTTAAACACTTAAGGAAAATATTGTTGATCACACAACCAATGAGGATCCACCACCAACATGTCATGCCAGACTAGTCTTATTTCCTCTTTAAATATGGTCTCTAGACTGGTAAATTAGGGCTATATTAAAAGCATTATATATTATTCATCAAGGCATTTGACAGGTTTGTAAGTGATAGCTTTGCAAACATGATGGTAAAATGATTGCTTGAATAACAGTTCGCTGGATCCATAACAGGGAAACAAGGCTGGCAAGAGAGTGCTGATTAATTGACCAAAACACATGTCAAAGGAGGGCTTCTTTGGGAGAATTCAGAGTTCTGCCCTGAGAATTTTCCTGTTCTAACTGGGTCTGTAAACAGTGACTCCAGTAAGGGTGCAGATAACATTCTGACCAACCGTATAAATGGCACAAAGCTTTGAAGAGTAACAGATATACTAGGTAACTACATAAGGACCAAGAAGTTTTGGGTAGTTACCCAAGGGTAACTGTAATGTTCACGCTGTTGGCTGTTTTTAGTAAGTCTGTTCCTACTAGAACATTTTATTTTTCTTGTTCACCATGCAGTCATGAACTCTTAAACAGAAAATGTTTTTTTAAAAAAATCTGGAGCTATCTTTAAAGAAACTTAATAATAATGTGTTTTTACGGATCACATTTTGCAATGCCTAAAAGGTTTTATTTTTCTAATTATCCAGATATACCTTTATAAAATAGCTTTTTTATTAATTAGCAGATAAGGCTCTATGCTTCTATGTTTAGTCTTCTAAAAATCTTACGCTTTCTGGATACTGGGAAAATAAAAAGTGAGGGCTCAAATTAAATAAGATTAAAGGAATCAAAAAAATAAAAACAAAGAATAAGATGGACTCCAAAACACGGCTGATAAAACCCCACCCTGGCTGAAGGTAGGATATTTATGCCAGGACATCCATGGGAGAGAGAACTCTAAGTTCCTCACTGAGCCACTGAAAGTACAGCGGGGCCCAGGGATCCACCTGCAAGAGCTCCTCTGATTCCAGACCAGTCATTGAGCAGGGCATCTTCATAGCCCTGTGAGTTGATCATGCTCTCTCTAAAAGCAGGATTGCCACTGCTCCAAAGACTGAAATTTACAAAATGGACTCTAGAACAGCTTTAGTGTTAGAGGAATAGCCCAGAGATAACGGTATTTTTTCTGAATCATTTAATCATTTATTCATTAAGTGCCTACATTGTGCCTGACAATTGTCTGAATGCTCACAGCCCAAAATATAGACGGAGAATCACTCAGACTGAAAATAGAAACACCAGAGAATAACAGAGAATGAGCTCAAATTCTTGCTGGCTCACCTTCTTTGCCCTGCCCTAGATACTCTCTTTTCTCCTTTGGTGGCTTCATCCATTTCCATGGCTTTAAATTCCATTGACATGCTTATGTAAACCCAATTTATACCACCAGTCCTGATTTCTCCCCTGAGCTCCAAACTCACATTTCCAGATGCTTACTTTGCATTTTCACTGGGATTTAATAGCCATTTCTATTTAAACAGGCCCAAAACAGATTTCCTAGTTTCCCAACCTACATTACCCAAATTATTCCTTTATCAGAATTTCCCTATGAATAAGCAGGGCATTTTCAACCCAGTTACACAGGCAAAAGTCTAGGAGTCATTCCAGTAAGCCATAATTCTCCCTGTTTCCTCACTTCTTTTTGCAATCCATTTACAAGTCCTGTCAACATATATCAAAACAAATACCACATGAAGATGTCAGTTTTCTCAGCTCCACTGCCAACTTCTAGTCCAAGACACATCATCTCTTACCTTGGCTTCTTAAGCAGCCTCCTAAACTGGTCTTTTTGTGCTCCCATTCTTACCCACCTTAATGCATTCCCCAGATAGCATCCAGAATGGTATTTTAAAATATATAGCAGGTCATAATGCATCTCACCAGCTTAAATCCTTCAATAGTTTCTTACCACTGTTAGAAAGAAATTCACACTTCTTACCATGGACTTACAAGACCTTAAATCATCTGGTACCTCATTACCTCTTCAGTTTTGTCTTATGCTACATTCTCTTTTGCTCAAAACTGAAGGATTAGAAAGTGCTTATCTGATACAAACTGTTTCATAGAATAGAAAAAGAGGAAGCGTTACCCAGTTAGTTTTATGAATCTAGTGTGACCTGATACCAAATATGGACAAGGACAAGACAAGAACAGCACATTATAGATCAATCTCACTTGTGAACCTAGAGTCAAAAATAATAAAATATCAGTTATTTAAATGCAGTATATACTAAATATATCATATATCTATATATCAACATCATAATCTAGAATTTGTCTCAAGAATGCAAGGATCATTCAACATCAGAAAATCTTTTCAAGTAACATACCAATAAATAGATTGAGGGAGAAAAAAATGTATGAGCATTTCAATACATGCATATATTATTCAGGACAAGCAGACTATGCTGTGATTACAGACATACCCAAAATCTCAGTGACTTAACATAAAATAAGTTTATTTCTCACTCAGGTAAAGTCCAGTGAGGGTCATGTAGCCTTCCTCCATCTCGTAACTCTGTCATCTGGAACACCTGGAATGTGGTCTCCAAGGTTGTTGCTGCAGAAGAAGAGAGAGGTGGCAGAAGCATACAGGTTCTTAAATGCCTCAGCTCAGAAGTAACATATATCCCCTCTACTCACCGTCACATAGCCCCAACCTAACTTCATGTGAGGTCATAAAATTTAGGGGAGCACATGAAATATTTGGTGAGCACTAACTGTCTCCGAAACAAGGCAGAGCACTCATATGACAAAATGTATCACTCATTTACGGTAAAAATAAGAGATCATTCCAATGTGAAACCTGGTAGAGAGGGAGGATTATGTTTTTCCTGCCCCAGTTTGCCGTGCAGCATTTGCGTCACAATTCTCTAGGCTTCATTAATATGAGCCATCTGGTTGCTTTGCCAGTAGTGAGGAAGATGTTCTTCCACTTAAACTCACCATGTCAGCAAAGGGAAACATTGACAAGAAAACTACAGAGCTCGGTGGGACAGTGAGATCCAGCAAAGCTCCCATGTCCACAGGAAGAAAAAGAACCACCTGCTTTTCTCCATCGTTAGGGGAAGAATGACTCCTGATGTGCATCTGTCCTTCCTGAGTTAGTTTCACCTTACCCTTCTCTTTTCTACATTTTTTTCTACCTAATCTCTATTAATGCAGTTATTACAGTGAAAGATCTTTGAGAAAGGAAAATAGCTTATTCATCTTTGAATCCTCATTTAACGGAAGGGTGACTAGCCAATCACTAATGGCAATAATGTTTAATGAATGAATGATTACGTGAATGAAAAAAAACTTAATACATCCTTTGAGTGATTATGGGACAGTATGTCACAAACCTCAGGAGATTTAAATGAAAAATATGTGAATCTTGCATGGATTCCAATTCCAAAATGTCCAAATACCCAGATTAATCAGCATTCTAGAACTACCAAAGGGTTGCTCTTGTTACCTATTTTAAAGCATTGAAATCTGAAAAAAGTCAGATGTTAAAGCCAATTTATGTACACTGTATGAGTAATGGTAAGGGCTGATATTACTTGGTAAATTATGTTGGCTTCGAAGTCTTTGACCAAACCTTTAAATCATGTTAGCACCCAGGATGAAAATTTATATTTGGCTACTTACTTAAAATTAAAACAATCCCAAGGAGAAATCTATTTGTGCACTGAATTCTTGGCTTTGCTACAACAGTCATTTAGAAAGAAAAATAACCTCAACCTAGAATACAAATAAAAGCCATATATAATGTATAGCAAATACACAGGATATATTGCAATTTCTATTCATTCATTTAGTAGCCTGAGAAAGTAACACTCTTATAACATCTTTAACACTATTAACACACAAAAAAAGAGAGACATAATGCACTGTATGTAATTTTTATAGAAGCATCTTAAGTTTCACAGATTAATTTTTTAGTAAATTTGTCCCACATCCACATGAAAATGGAATCATTAAAACAGAATCAGGTGTCAGACTGAAACCAGAAAAATTCTGAGCAGTCCTGAAGTAATTGTGGTGTTGTGGAAAAGACATGGGGCTAGAAGTTAAGAGATCTAAATTGCACAACTTTGGACAAGTCACTTAATTTTCATGGGGTTCTATTTTTCCACTTGAAAAAAATGGATGGATTCGACTGCATGAGCTCTGAACTCCCTTCCAGCTCTCACTTTAGTGATGGGTCAGTCTCAGCTCCAACAGTGGAGCTGACAGTGATAAAGCCATCAATTTCCCAAGTACATTTTGCTTTTCTGTTTAGGTCTAAGCAACTTCCATATTCCTGCTTCCCTCATTCTCTGACCAGGGTCACAGAACAGCAGAAAGTGCAGCCTCTCCATGAGTGAACATTCCAGTCTTGCATTCATTTGTAAAGAGAGAGGGGCCCCAGAAATGCCAGCACAAGTGATCTTTGGTAAGGCTGACTTATAACAGGGGCTTCTGTCATGCTTAATCTCTTCTGCCCAAAGGTCTGTTTCCAGTGAATTAGATTAAGAGCCTGGGAAATAGCCTCTATACCAGAAAAGGTAAAAGAATTGAAAAAAACTAATTAGGAAAGAAGCAGACTGTGCTGGTTTGAATGTATTTTGTCCCCCAGAAAAAGCCATATTCTTTGATGCAATCTTGTGGGGCAGACATATTAGTAGGGATTAAGTTGGAATGTTTGGATTAGGTTGTTTGCATGGAAAAGTGCCCCACACAACTGTAGGTGATAACTCTGATGAGATATTTCCATGCAGGCATGGCCCCACCCATTCAGGGTGGGCCTTGATCAGTGGAGCTATATAAATGAGCTGACAGGCAGAGGGAACTCAGTGCAGCTGTGAGTGACGTTTTGAAGAGGAGCAAGCTTGCTAGAGAGGAACGTCCTGGGAGACAGCCATTTTGAAACCAGAACTTTGGAGCAGACGCCAGGCACGTGCCTTCCCAGCTAACAGAAGTTTTCCGGACGCCATTGGCCATCCTCCAGTGAAGGTACCCGATTACTGATGTGTTACCTTGGACACTTTATGGCCTTAAGACTGTAACTGTGTAGCCAAATAAACCCCCTTTTTATAAAAGCCAATCCATCTCTGGTGTTTTGCATTCCCCAGCATTAGCAAACTAGAACACAGACTTTGAAAAATAATATATGTTACTGTATGGAACAAGAGGGACCTGGAGTCTCTGATACTTGAGTGTGGCTCTTCTTTGAGGGTG
Organism: Choloepus didactylus; assembly: GCF_015220235.1. Classification (NCBI taxonomy): domain Eukaryota; kingdom Metazoa; phylum Chordata; class Mammalia; order Pilosa; family Megalonychidae; genus Choloepus; species Choloepus didactylus. The sequence goes on from NC_051308.1 coordinate 26,242,802, forward strand.
AGACATTGAGTGTGGGAGAGTTCAGGCTTTGTAGTAAGACCAGGATGCAGAGCCCACTTCTGCCATGTTATAGCTGTGTGACCCTAATCTCACTGATCCTGTTTCCTCATTTGAAATAGATGGAGATAATAAAACCCACCTCATAGGACTGTCATGGGGTTGAATGTCATAATAACTCTTGGTCATCTAAAATGGCATCTGGCACAAAAGAGGAACTGTATAGAGGTTAGTCCCTTTCTTAGAAATTGGTTCCTTAATTTCTCCTTTCTTGATAAAATGTCCTTAGCCATACCTGAACCAAATTGTCCTCTGAAACATCTGAATTGAAAAGCCTTGGAGAACATGGTTAACTGGAAATGACAAATGCCAGTCCTCTCTGCTAATACTGTTGCCATTAAAAGGCATTTCTGAATTTAGCACCACTTCTGAACAATGCAGAGATGATTCACAGCCACATTTATAAGGTTTTTTGACTTCCTTAGGAGAAAGATGTCAAATAAATACAAGCAAAATTGCAGTCATAACATTCTTTAGTGATATGATGTAGCTTAACCACAATCAAACTCTATAATTTACTCTTATTTTTCTTTCTATGCTGTATCCCCAGGAGTTTCCGTATTTAGCAAAGTTGTGTCCATTACCAAAATGATGATGGGACACCACACAAAACAACATATACCTTACATTAGAGAAGTGAGAGAGACTTGATGGTGGAGAACATTAGCTGCTCCCAGGAGCAGATTTGTAAAAAGGTGACAGCAGGCTCTTAAAGAAAACTTGGTTAAAAAGCATGGTCATCTTACCTTGTTGATGATTTGAATTTAATTATATTATAATGCCACTGCTTTATTCATTTCTCTAATGCATTAGCAAGGACAGACAGAGCCACTTAGTAATCTACAGAGCCTTTAGAGATCTAGAATTGATTAATGCCCATTGGCATTGAAAGCCTGTTTGGAGTGAATGAAAATGCACCCTTTCAGCACTCCAGGGAATGGGGTAAGAGGTTTGTGTATTTGAAACAAAAGCCCTTAAAGGTCTGGACTTATACTCTCATTCCTAGCATGGCTGAGAGAGAAGTGAAACCTGTGCCCACTGACTCTTGATGAGTATGGAGAGCAATATCCCATATTCAAGGTATGGTACACCTGAGAACTATTGGTTTCTCTAACTAAGACATAACTATGCCTAGGCTCTTTTCTTCCAATTTATAACAATAAATTATAGTTAAAAAAGTAGAAAATACAAAAAGAAGCATGTGGTGGTTTGAAGTTGTATGTACCCCAGTAAAACATGTTCTTAAATCTAATCTATTCCTGTGGATGTGAACCCATTGTAAGTAAGGCCTTTTGATGACGCTCTTTCAGTTAGGGTGTGACTTACCTCAATTAGGATGGGTCTCAATCATTTTACTGTAGTCCTTTATAAACAGGATGAATAAAGTATGTATATGGGAGAGAGTGATTGAGAGAGATAGAGATAGAGAGATAGAGAGATAGATAGATAGGGAGGGAGGGAGAGAGAGAAAGCCACAGAAGCAAGAAGCTGAAAGCAACAAAACCCGGAAAAGAAGGGAGAGACCAGCAGATGCCACCATGTGCCTTGCCACGTGGCAGAGGAGCCAAGGATCACCAGCAGCTGGTCTTCAGGAAGAAAGCATCACCTTGATGATGCCTTGATTTGAACATTTTCACAGCCTCAAAACTGTAAGCTTATAAATTCTCACTGTTCAATTCAAATCATTGCATGTTATCTGCTTAAGCAGTCTAGGAAACTAAAAGTGCATAATAGTTATAAGCCCATATTAGGTAAGGGAAGAAGAGAGAAATAACATACACAAAACTAGGGACCAAAGTCATTTAAAGCAGAGAGAGGAAAAATTCTCTCCAAAAGGAAATAGGAGAATAAAGCTTCTCAAGAAAAAAAAGTTTGATAGAAAAAATATGCATTAGGAATAAATTGATGTGTCTTGTGAAATGACTTTCTTCCGAGTATGAGTTATCTGGCTATTTTGATGAAACTGATTTTGGAACATTTTTCAATCCATGGACATTTTATTGAATAATACTTTGTCTTCTGAGGAAGGAGGAAAAAGAAGAGGTTGTTTTCTTGTCAATTTAAGTGTGAGTCTAGTTGTTTTAATCAGAAATACCCTGTATCACTATACTAGTGCACCTAATCCTTTTTAGGGAAGCATGGAGAAGAATGTACATGAATCTATATTTTGGTGTAGCTGTGAAAGATGCCCATCACTATAGTCTTGTTTTCAAATGTAATTTACATGTTGTAAGAACAGAACTGATACCCAAAAGAAGAGAGACAAAAGCATAAGTTCTCAGTTTAGAAAAAGAAATACAGATGGTCTTATAATACAATAAAGTATGTCACAAATGGCCTTATAATACAAAAAAAAGTATGTACTTCCTAATTCGTAAGATAAATGCAATTTAAAACTACACTGACTACAGATTTGATGCACCACCTTTCAAAATTTCAGCTGCCTTTTTGAAAGAAATTGACAAGGTGGCCTAAAATTCATATGGAAATTCAAGGAACCCAGTAAAGCCAAATATAATCTTGAAAATGGAGAACAAAGTTGCAGGACTCACACTTTACAAATTGCAAAACTTACTACAAAGCTACAGAAATCAAGAGAGTATGGCATTGATATGATGGTAGAAATGTAAAACAATGGACTAGAATCGAGAGTACAGAAGTAAACCCATACTTCTATGGCCAGTTGATTCTCAACAAGAATGCCAAGACTTTTCAATGGGAAAAGAAATAGTCTTTTGAACAAATGGTTCTGGGACAACTGTAATCCATAAATAAGAGTATGAAGTTGAACCCCTACCTCACACCATATATACAAACTCAAAATGGATTATAGACCTAAATGTAAGAGCTAAAAACATAAGCCTCCAAGAAAAAAAAAATATGGGAGTAAATATCCATGGCCATGGGTTAGGCAATAGTTCTTAAATATGACTCCAAAAGCACAAGCAACAAAAGAAAAAAGTATACATATTGTACTTCATCAAAATTAAAAACTTTTGTGCTTCAAAGGACACCAACAAGAAAGTAAAAATACAACCTACAGAATTGGAGAAAGTATTTACAAATCACGTTTCTGATAAAGGACTTGTATTCAAAATATGCAAAGAATCCTCACAACTCAACAATCAAAACACAAATATCCCAATTAAAAAGTGGGCAAAAGACTTGAACAGATACTTCTCCTAAGAAGATATATAAATGGCTAATAAATATTTGAAAAGATGCTCAACTTCATTAATATTAGGGAAGTGCAAATCAAAAGAGAGTAAGATACTACTTCACACACATTAGGATGACTAAAATTAAAAAGATAGACAATAACAAGCATTGGTGAGAATGTGGTGAAGTCAGAATCTCCATGCATTGCTGAGAGATTGTAAAATTATGCACCCAATTTGGAAAACAAATTGGCAGTACCTAAAGTGTTTGATATAGAATTTCCATATGATCCACCAATCCCACACCTATGTATATACCCTCAATTATCATATGAACCAGCAATCCCACACATAGGAATATACCCAAGCAAAATGAAAATATGTCCACACAAAAATTTGTACACAAATGTTCATAGCAGCATTATTCATAATAGTCAAAAACTGGAAACAACCCAAATATCCATCAACTGATGAATGGATAAACAAAAAGTGGTATGTCCATCTAATGGAAAATTATGTGGTAATAAAAAGGAATGAAGTACACACTACAACAAAGTTCAGTGGATGAACCTTCAAACAGTGAAAAAGAATAGCACAAAATGTCACGTTCCATATTTATGTGAAATGTCCACAATAGTCAAATCCATGGAGACAAAAAGTAGATTAGTGGTTGCTAGGGCTGGTGAGAAGAGGAATGGGGAGGAACTGCTGTAGGCAGAGGGTTTCTTTTTGAAGGGTTGAAAATGTTCTAAAGTTACACTGTGGTGACAATTGCAGAAATCTGTGAATATAGTTATCCCTTCAACATCATGACTTTCCCCATCGCAGTTTCGATATATCACGGTCGGCATAAGAAAATAAATGGGAATTTTTGTGGAGTTTTTGGAAGCCATAAATGACACATGAAGGCCAGCTGCAGCTACACGGACAACTGCAAAGTATTTGCATATACCGTAAGATCCGCATCTCTCTTGCGTAGAAAGTGCAACATTCTTTTTGGGTGCAAGATTGTTATAAAAAAAGGCATTCTGGTAGACTCTGGCATCATATGAGAAGAGGCTGAATCCTTATATGGTTCCCTAAAGGAAAATGAAGGTGAAGGGTCTACCCCTCAGGATTTTCAGGCCAGCAAAGGCTGGTTTGAAAATTTAAAAAAAAACGGTTTAGTCTATACAATGTAAAGTATGGGAGAGGCAGCATCTGCCAATCAAGAGGCAACTAGGGAGTTTGCCTGAAACCCTGAAAAAAAAATTTATGTGGATTTTCCAGATCACGGGGGTGCCATGCCCTTAATCCCTTCAATGTGGAAGGGATAACTGTACACTAAAACCTATTGAATTGTACACTTTAAAATAGTGCATTTTATGGTTGTGAATTATATCTCAATATAGCTGTTATTTTTTTTAAACTACACTGAGATGTTATTTTCCACCAGACTGAGAAAGATTCAAAAGCTTGGTAACATGTTCAATAGGCAAAAATGTGGTGAAATAGGCCCTTTCATATACTGCTGGTGTGAATGTGTATGAATACAGTGACTAAGGAGAGGAAATTTGTGATATTTCCCAAATTTAAATATCTATCTCTTAGCCCAACAATTCAACTCCAAGGAATTTAGCTTATAGATATCACTTGCATCTTTGCAAAATATTGTATGCATAAGATTACTCATTGCAGTATTTTTTTTTTTTTTTGTAATAACAAAACGCTAGAAATAATAAAAATGTCAGTCTATAGAGAACTGGTTAATAAATTATGGACATCCATAAAATGAAATACTGGCTAATTATAAAAAGCTAAAAACCAATTGTTTATATACTTATATGCAAATAAAAGTCGAGTATGTGTAGTTCGTAAGCCCAAAAGAGGTTAATGATCAACACTGTTAGTAATCAAATGTTCAATCCCTCTTTCTCTTTGTGGGAGAAATATGCTTCTCATGCTGCTGACTATGGGCTGGACCATGAGGCTTGCTTTAACCTATGGAATGTGGGTAGAAATGAGAGAATGCTAGTTCCAAGCAAACGATTTAGAGGCCTCATAGATTTTTGCTGGGACCACTGGAGCGCCTGCCTTCTTCAGCCTGGGTTCCCGAGTGAGAGACACAGATAGCAGACCTGGCCTGAAGCCAGACAAATCCAGCTGAGCAAGGCTGAACCTGGTAAAGTCACAGATGAAACACAGACCTATGAGCAAAAACAAATGTTTGTTGGTATAAGCCCTTGATATTTGCGGGTTGTTTATTGTCACAGTGAATGTTGTGACCAAACAAGGATAAAATAATATATAAAATCTATTTGCTTGAATAAACATGAAATATATTTGTGTAAGGCTACACAAGAATACAATAACAAATCAAAGAAATAATAACAGTAACAATAGCATTACGAGTCAAAACCAATGAAATGAAAACAAATGCACACAGAAAAATATTAACAATGCAAAAACAAGGCATATAAAATGATAATGAAATTACAGAAACTCTAGTAAGATTGAGAGCAGAATATTAAGTCCCAAGTCAGGGGTGAATATCCATCTCAATAAATTATTCCCTGTTCACTCTGCTCAAGCTTGCTCTGCACCGCAGTCTACTATCCTAAAGATATCCTTTCACATATATTCTCCCAGTTCCTTCTGGCTCGTATTAGACATGATCTGTAATTCCTTTGGCATGTAAGCTATTTTTCCCGAAGCAGAGGTTGTACTTCCTTGCTCAGGCTGTGCTGAGTTCTGACCCCAGTTATTGGCCTGAAGTACACTGCAAGTCACCTCATTCAGATCAGCTTACGTACAGTTTCCAGTCAATGAAAATCTATTCTTATCTGACAAGGAGAAAAAGGCTCCTTTGCCTGCCACAAAGATTTAGGAGAATTTATAGGTTTAAGATACTCAGGCTAGTCCATCCAAATATCACCATATCAGGTTTCAGAGTATACTATTTCTATATCAGGGCCCTGACTTTGACAAACGAAACTTGTCAAGGCTATGCATTCAGCCTCCTTTGCAATTGAGCCAGACTAATAATCAGATCCTAGACCTGATTTTTCACCAGAGCATGCTGTGTGACTGCAGATACAATAATCTCCTTTAAAGCTGCCATAAAGGGTCCCTAATTTTAAGTTGGAAATTAACTATCCTTGGCTTTTCATTTTTGCTTTTGTTTTCATTTTTTTTGCAAGATCTTCAATGCTATCAAAAGAACTCACCCCAAGTTGGAAAAGTGTGGGTATTGGGTGGTGATGATAGAACCACAATATTGTAAATATAATTAATACCATTGAATTGTAAGCTTGAAAATGAAGTAAATGGGAAATTTTCAGTTGTATATATTTTACCACAATAAAAAGTTAATAAATATATATTCAATTTTTTAAAAAACTCTCACCCCATACCACAACCCTTATAATTATTCTTGCCCTTTTACAAATTGAGTACAGCAACACTTGATCTCTTTTTCCTTCATTTCCATATGTACCTTGTCCCAATAAAATGCATGTAAAGGTTTCATTTATGATGCTCTACATGCCAGGTGGCAGTTTGACATCAAAATTACTCCAGCAATGGGATTCTTACCGCTTTCACACAGGTGGGAAAACCAATGTCAAAACACCATGCTGAGTGTCTGCTTTCTGGGGCCACTCCTTATACCCAAACACCCTGGAAACAGAGGTGCCCTAGAAAACATTTCATCTGAGTCCAGAAGGGTGTAAAAGCCAGAGCCTCAGGGCATCTATTCAGGCCAAGTGTGGAGGCCACAACTGCTGTGGCTCCCACTGTGGTGCAATGGAAGCCGCCAGAGCCTGGTCCTCACCAAGGATGACTGAGACTGCCAGCAGTCTTCACGGTAGAAGGGCAGCCATCGGGCTGTCCATTAAGCAACCAGCCAAGTGCTCGGGAGGCAGGAGTCACCAAGCAAATCTGGGGAGATTGCAACATTTGGAACTAATGCATTTACATTTGGTCAACTGTCTACTGATTATATCCATCAAAATGGAATTCCAATTTTGGCATGTGCAAAACTGAACTCATTATCTTAACTCAAGCATATCCCTCCTCCTTCTGTGCTCCCTATCTAGGTAAATGTCACAGCATTTATTCACTTACCCAAGTCAGAAACCTAAGTGCCATCTATCACAACCTTCTTTCTACCTTATCCCCTACATCAAATCAATCCCCATAGCTATCTAAACTCTAGCTCCTTAATATTGAAATCTATTCCCTCTACATTGTTACTACTACCTTAATTCAATTGTTTGTCATATCTCGCCTGGACAATTACAACAGTCTCTTTACTGGTCTCGTCTTTCTGTTTGCTTCCATCAACTCCATTCTCCAAATCATGGTATGGAGAGGTGATAGAAATAGGGTAGAGATTAAGAGCACACCCTCTGGACTTAGACTACATAAATTTGAACCTAGCATAAATTTGAATCTAGCTCCTTTATTTTTGGCTGGGTGATCTTGTGCAAGTCAATTAACTTTTCTTTGCTTGTATTTCCTATTGCCTTTAGTATTCAACCATAGGTGTGGTGGATTGACTCCTGTACCCCAACAAAAGGGGTACAACTTGCCAACAAAAGGCATGTTCTTAATCTTAATCCATGTTCCTGTGGGTGTGAAACCATTTATAAATCATATCTTTAAATATGTTAAAATGAGTCAGGGTGTGGACTCATTTACAGATAACCTCCTCCAAGATCCTACTTAGGTGTGGCCAATTTGGGAATCAGTGTGGGTCTTAAGCCATATTACTGGAGGCCTTATAAAGAGAAAGCCACATAAGGAGAAGCTAAGCCTGCATAATAATTGTGCCTAAGAGTCACCCCCAGGGAACCTCTTTTTTTGCTCAGATGTGGTCTTTCTCTATAAGCCAAATCAGCAGGTAAACTCACTGCCCTCCCCACTACATGGGACATGACTCCTGGGGATGAGCCTGGACCCAGCATCATGAGATTGAGAAAGCCTTCTTGGACCAAAAGGGAGAAGAGATATGAAACAAAATAAACTTTCAATGGCTAAGAGATGTCAAATAATCAAGAGGTCATTCTGGAGGTTATTCTTATGCATTATATAGACATCCCTTTATGGTTTTTAGTGTATTTAGAATAGCTAGAAGAAAATACCTGAAACTTTTGAACTGCCATCCAATAGACTGCATTCTTGAAGACAATTATATAACAATGTAGCTTACATGGTGTGACTGTGCAAATTGTGAAATCCTTGTGACTCACACTCCCTTTATCCAGTGTATGGACAGATGAATAGAAAAATGGGGACAAAAAGTAAACGAATAATGGGGGGTGTTCTTTTTTACTTTTATTTTTATTCTTATGTGTGGGTTTTTTTTTTGAGTAATAAAAATGTTCAAAAATCAATTGTGGTGATGAACACACAACTTTATGATGATACTGTAAACAACTGTTTGTACACTTTGGATGATTGTATATGTCATGTAAATATACCTCAATAAAATTGCATTAAAAAAAGAGAGAGAGAAAGCCACATGGAGAAACCATAATGAGGAAGTCAGCAGAAATTGGAAGAGCTGACACAGGAAAGAGAGAGTCATAGTGTGACAGGAGACAGATGCAAGCCAAGGAACCCCAAAGGTGGTGGCAAGCCTAAACCAGAATACTATAGACTTCGAGGGAAAAGCGTGGCCTTGCTGGTGGCTTCATTTGGGCTTTCCAAACCATAAGCCGATAAATTTCTGCTTTAAGCCATCCCATTGTGTGGTATTTGTCATAGCAGACTGGCAAACCAAGACAACAAGCATCTAAATGGGATTGATCTCTAAAGTGTCTACTGAGAAATTACAGACTGAGTTGCAAGGCAAAAGAAGTGTTTATTTAGGGTCTTAGAATTGCAATTCAGGTAGCACAAATTCAGGTAGCAACCCACAACTTGGGGATTCCAAGCAAGAGTTTTTAAAGAAAAAGAAGATTACAGAAGTTGTTTGTAAAGAATTATGCTTGTTGGATGTTTAGGGCATTCTAAATGTCCTCCATATTAGCCAGTTACTGATTTCTTTATCTTGCAGTTATTTCATGGATACAGATGTCCACAGTCCAGATGTTGTTTTTGGTTTTCTATACCTTGGCAGTTTGTGATATCTGGCTGAGATGTGCATAAGAGTAACTTCCTGAATGGCCTCCCAACTCCATTTTAAATCTCTTAGCCATAGTAAGTCCATTTTGTTTTATACCTTTTCTCAAAAGGGAGGGAGTATGACCCATGACTAGATCCAGTTGTAGGATTACTGAGGAGCAAAGCATTTTAGGAGTAGAAATCTACTTCTACTTTGTTTTAATTTTGTTGCTTCTATGATGAAGAGGTGTTGGCCACAGTTTTCTTTTGCAAAACTTAGAGAGCAATCACATGGCTATTGTCTATGCTGTAAAAAATGCTGCATTTGATAGCCTTCAGCGATTTTCATGTTATTACTGTGATTGTCTATTTCTGAAAGTCATGTTTTCTCTTCGTGGACACAGCCTATTGAAAAGTGACAAATTGAGGCAAACCCAAATGCTAGCATTAACCTTTGATGATGTCATTTGTGCTATAAATGACTGGCTCAGAAAGTGAAGATACGACAAAATCAAATGAAAGGTATTTTCAAAATGGAATAGTTATTTTAGATTGCACTTTATTTAAGAGCTTTGTAGGAGAAAAGCCATTCAGAAAGGCATGTTGAAGGGGCTGAGTAACTATGCATGGTCCTTCTTCAAACAAGTGTGACAGACAAAATTGCTGTCACATTATGTTAGGGAAGGTCATGATTTAGGATCATAAAATGGCAAAAATGAAGGAGATCCTAGAGGTCATTTAGACCAAATTCCTCATTATAACGAAGAATTTGATCCAGGGAACAGGAGCCAGGGTCACTGGCTCCCAGTTTAGTTCTGTTTCTATTACACCAAGTGGCTCCTCCTTGACCAAAGGGGTCACTCATGGATCTACAGGACCAGGTGATGGGTGCTGCAGATTTCCCAGTGCCTTGCATCGTAATTCATGCCTAGATGTTAAGAGTCAGACTACCTGGTGAATCATGGCTTTGCCAGGCCTCAGTTTCCTCATTACAAACTGGAGCAAATAATACTTTCCTCACATAAATCTTACAGGATTGTGGTGAAACTAAAATATGATAACCCATGGAGAGTACTTAGCCCAGCACATGCCCCGTGGTTAGCACTCAATAAATATTAGCTGCTATTAATCAAAGTCAGGAGTGATGCTTTGGAAGCGTTCACTTAATATACCAAAATAAAACCAAACATCTCAGGGCTGTGAAGTGCCAATTGGCAGTTAGTTAGATATTCCCAACCAGGTCATTCATTCTCCATATCCTGTTATGGGAAAAGCCTGACCTCCACGCAAATACTTTCAGTGGGGCTTGTTTTTTCTGCTCTTTCCTGACCTGGCTGGCTACTGGAAATTTTTTGCATGGTCTCACTTGTGCCAGATTCACTTTGGGAGATTAAGATCCAATATCTGGACTAAAGTGGAGATGAGCAGAAATGTAAAAAGACTGTTCAGGTAAACTTCTCCAGGTCCGGGCCTTGAAAAACATGTAGCTCTCAGGAACCTCTCAAAAATAGTGTCTGCATTGAGTGGCTGGGCCGTGGCTGAATGGCATGCTGGAACCTCTGGAAACGGCTACAGGGAAGAGTTGGGATTTGGTACTGGAACTAGGAAGACAGAAGATGCCTAGGGTCAACCACAATGGAGGCAGCTCAAAGTCTAATTACAGTGTCTTAAGGAAAAGCACAACAGAGTCTGAGAAGAAGGTTTAAGATGACGAGGAATGTAGTAAATCATGATCTACTCTAGAGAATACTGTGGGAAACTGCTCAGATCCTCCTTCAAAACTGAAGCGCTCTTTCCCCCAGGCCTTGGGAGTTTCTGCTCAGTTACTGTAGTAGACTGAATCATGTCCCCTACAAAGACGTGTTCAAGTCCTAACTCCGGGCCTGTGGGTGTGAAGTCATTTGTAGAGAGGATCTTTAAAGATCCTATTTAGGTGAGGCCAAATTGAATCAAGAGTCCAATATGACTGGAATTGTTATAAGGAGAGGAAATCTAGACAGAGACACAGATGACAGAGCCAGAGGCGTGGGAGCCCGAGGAGGAGTCCGAGGAGGCAGACTGCCCTGCGACGAGGATTGTGGGAAAGTCACCACCAAGATACCTCAGACTTGGGAGGAAGCATGGACTGCCCATACCTTGATTTGGGCTGCTAGCTTCCAAAACTGTGAGACAACAAATCCTTGCTGTTTAAGCCAATCAGTCTGGTGTTTTGTTATAGCAACCCTGGTAAATCAAGATCTTCGCTCTCTCGGCCACACTGCCTCAGCTCACATGTGCTCCCTGGAAGCAGCCCACATCCAATGTGAGTTTCTGTTGCAACCACATAGTAGGTCAGCTTCTCACTCAGCCCAGGCTTGCTGCCCTCCCTTCCCCACAGGTGTTGTTTCTGAGAACATCTCAATAAAACTCATGTTTGCAAATTGACATCTCATCATGTTTGTCAGGGAACCAAGGCACTACTTTCACAAAATCCCAGAAAAGGCAGGCTTTTTATGCATCTCATTTTATATATGAGAAAACTGAGCTTTGGAGATTAAACAACTTCCACAAAGACATAAAGCTGGTAAGTGACAAAGTCCTGATTTTAAACCCAAACACATTTGGCTCCAAACCCCATGGTCCTTTCACTCCACTCTCTGCCATCAGTGAGTCACTAGTAATAAAACAGGGATTAAACGTTTTCAAGGTGGGAAAAAATAGGAAGTCTGTTGCTGTTATACAGGTAAGACTCCCTTTATGCTCTCCCTGGCTTACCCAAAGCCTGTTATTATGGCTATGGCTTTTTTTTTTTTTGTTATCTCTTTCAACACTGGTTACTAAATGTTTGTTCTCTTTTATTAGCTCTCTGTTTGCTTAGAACAGGCTCCAGTTTCCTAGTTGTGTTTGCCCAACTCTTTATAAACCCATGCCATCTGTTTCTCTTGAGGTGGATGACATTTTTTCCCCAGAGATTTCCCTACTTTTTATTTTATAAGGGAAGTCCATCTAGGTGAATCATTGTTGTCATCCTCATCTTCATTCTCCTCCTTCTCATCAATATCAAAACACTGAGAAAAACTGTCACATGATATCAGGAGCAAATCTATCATGTTTGCATTGAGAACTATGATGAAAACGAGGCAGTGAAGAATTGCATTCAAGCAAATAGGATTTTTTAACCAAAAAAGTCTGGTTTGAATGTTTCAGCACAAACTAGCTACATAATCTTGAATAAGATTCTAAACTGTGTACAATCTCTGCATATGTAAATTGGGGCTAATAATAGCAATTACCTCTTGGAATTTTTATGATGAAAAAAGGGCTTAGCATAATAAATGCACTCATTTTCTGCTGATACGTAGAAGTTACAAGGGAATATATTTGGGCTGTTCATAAAATAGCTATGATAGAATAATTCAACAAAGGAATGAGCTGATTACTGGAGGAGAGAGTTCTGAGTAAGCTTCTGATATGAACATTGCAAAGAGGCCAGATAATCACTAGCATCTATTCATTCCAAATCTCAATATCACATTCTTTCAAAAGGTATGAGGACATAGATGAATTTCTTCAGATCTCTTCTCAGAGAGACAAAAACTTTGTCATTCAAATAATCAATCAAAATCATGTATAGTTGCATTGTATCCCAAACTCTTAAACACAGCCTTATCATTTATCAAGAAGGTCCTGGAATACTATATTTGATTTTTAAGTTTAGGAATTAATTACTGAGTTAGCATCGTTGTGAGTAACTGGTTGCTCAATTCTTTGGGACTGAGTAAACTTAACAGAATATTTGTCCAGGAGAGAGGAAGAGGGAAGTATTAATCCACAAACTCTTGTCTGCAGCAGTCAGAATTTTACCCTAGAGGATGTTAATCTCTGCTTATCTTGGGTGCATATGTATGTACATGTTGTAGCATCAGCAGAGAAGTCCTGGGTCTAGGTGCACATACAAAATGTGTAAGGAACACCAACAAGTGAACATAAAACAACCCTATAGACAAATGAACAAAACACATGAACAGACATTTCACAAAAGGGCATATTCAAATTGCAAGTAAAATATGAAAGTGCTCAGCATCTTTAGTCATCATGGAAATGGAAATTAAAAGCACAATGAAATATAACCACACAACCACCAGACTGGTCAAAATTAAAATGACAAAACCGTTTGTCAGTGTTGATATAGAAAAACTGCTACTCTCCTATTCTGGTGGTGGGAATAGAAACTTTAAAACCACTTTGGGAACTTGTTTGGTAGTATATTCTAAAATTGAATATTTGGCTGTGCTGTTACCCAGCTATTCCATTTCTAAACATTTACTGAAGAGATATACACACAAATTTGCCAAAAGACATGTATAATAGTCCACTATTATAATAGTCTTCAACCAGGGTTTCTCAACCTCAGCACCACTGACATAGTAGACCAGATATTCTTTGTTGCAAAGGGCTTTCCCGTGCATTGTAGGATTTTTAGCAACATCCCTGGTTTCTACTCATTCAATTCCGGTAGCAACTCCCCAGTCTCAACAATCAAAATGTCCCCAGACAAAATGTCCCCTTGGCGGTGGCAAAATCACCCCCAGTTGAAAACTGCTCTTCTTAACTAAAAACAATCCAAATATCTATCAGGAGCAGAATTAATAAATAATTTGTGATATATTGATTCATTTCACAATATTACTCAGCCGTGAAAATAAGTTAACTACATTTACACTTAACAACATTGATGAATATCACAAATAATGCCAGACAAATGAAAACAGACACAGAAAATAGGGCTCCTACCGTAACACTTATCTGTATACAAATTTCAAAAACAGATAAACTAATCTGTAGTAATGGAAGTCAGAGTAGTGGTGAACTTTGGAGGGAATAATAAATTGAAAGAGGTACAAGAGAGGCTTCTGGGGCACTGGTAACGCTCTTAATCTTATTGGTATTATATGAAGCATACATGTTTTGCATCCTATTATTTGTTTAGTTCTAGATTTTTTTAAAAGATATTTACTCTGATACCTTGCCCAAAATGGAAAATCTAATGACATCTTTTTAGATTGAAATACTAATTTCTTTTTCCATGCATCAAAATATCATCTTGTCTCTTTCACTGAATTTATTCTCAATCTTGGGGCCCTCTGCTCCAATCACCCACCAGCCTGAACGAACCAGTAAAATGATTTGAAGTATCATGGCGTTCTGTTACAGCAGCACCACCCTATAAATTCTGAAGAGTACCACATGGAAAATATTTTTCAAGTTAAAAGGTGTGTTCTGAGAATTTCACAAACCTGTTGGAGCTCCTTATCCTTGGTTTGCAGTCACTGCTAAAATAACTGATACATTCTATGTGTATTAAGTCTGTCAATGGCTGACTTATTCAATCCATTCTTTTTAGTTCTGAAAGCCCCCTTTAAAATGAAAATATTCACCAGTCAGAGTTCTGAACTTGTTAACAGGTAGTTAATTTATCAGATAAATGTGGAATGGAGCACAAAGGGAATAAATGGTGGATTGCAAATGAGAGGGTGAAGGTATGAGAGGATGGAGTAAAATTGAATGGGAAAGGCCACGTGGCAGTTTCAAAATTTGTCCACTAATGCTTTGACATCCTCCCCATCTAGAGGCAGGGTCTCCCTCTCCTCACCTTGAATCTTGGCTGACCTTAGAGACTAACTTGTACCGATAAAATGGAGCAGAAGTGACTTCAGAGGCTGTGTGACTTCCAAGGCTTGATGGAAAAGGCCATGCAGCCTGCTCAGGGGAAGCCGGCTACCATGGAAGAAGACTGACTACCCAGAGAACACCAGGCTAAAGAATAAGCAGTCTATCCTGCAGCCCAGCTGAGCTCGTGTCCAAGAGCCAGCAGCAACTGCCACCATGTGAATGAGGACATCCAACCCCACTGACCCCTCAGATGACTGTAGCCAAAATCTGACTACAACTATATGAGAGGCCTCAAGCAAGAATGGCCCAGGCAAGCTTTTCCAGAATTACAGACCCACAAAATCATAAGGAAAGTAATAAAGTTGTTTTTAAGTTCCCATTTTTTGCAGGAATCATAATCAGAAGAGATCCAGCGCATGAGTTCCTTCTAAAGACAGCAATGCAGTTCAGTTCAGTTGAGTTCAACAAGTATGTATTAAATTCCTCTATACCAGGGGCTGCAGATTCAAAGATGATAAATTCACAGTCTCTATCTAGTAGAGGAGTCAGCCATGTTGTAAATAATTTCAGCCAAGTGCAATAATACATGCAGCAAGAGAGGTATGTACAAGGAACAGAGACGTGCAAATGAGGATGTGTTTAGCTATATCCTAGAAGAGTCATGGTGCAATGGTTTTGGAATTGTTCAGTGCAAGTGCAAATTCCAGCAATAATAATAATTAATGTTGTGACCTTGGTCACATTACCTAACCTCTCTGAGCCTAATATTTCCTTCCATGTGTAACAAGTTCCCTTGGTTTAACACTCACTCCTCCCCATAAAAGGAGAGGTAACTTGATCTAATGGGTAAGTTTAGGACATGAAAGTGGGCATATGTGCCAGTCCCTTCCTCTTTCTTTTCTCCTTGGGTTCTGGCTGCCTGCAGTATCCAGGGTTTTGCTCTTCTCTTTGCCATATGGTAGAAGAGGTCTGTCCCCTCAGGTCCAGGGGTGTGGACTGCAGTGCTCCTGCCCTGCCTGTAACTGGGTGCATTAGTCAAACCCATTACTATAAGCCCACTTGTCCATATGTATATATATATATAAGCCATATTCCCAAATAACAGCTTTATCAGTAACAGAACTGACGTATGGTTCCCATATGTACTCTTTTTTTCTTTCTGCACCTTTGGTTCAGTATTTGACAGGGAAATAAATATTTTGTTCAACATCCAGTGCAATGGATCAGAAATCTGAGAACTAGAACAAAATATACAGGGTGAGTTTTAGTTGAGGCCAATTCATGGGGATTTCGATGTGGACTTCAGTAAGCACATGGCTCTGACGCTGGTGACCCAGAGACACTATCCTGAGATCATGAGCTGTTTCTTACAACTGTGCATTTATTTAGCTTTCAGCTGTTGTTACCAAGGTATGTGGCTTTAGGCCTTAGGCACCAGCCACATGGGATTTTTCACTTTGGTGGTTCACATCAGCTGATGGCAACTTTGTCTGCAGTGAGCTGCTGTTTCTATAGTGACAAGGCCACATGCTTTGGGAAACAGTGTAAAAGTCTCACCAGAGATACAGCATGCTGTAGAGTGCTGGCCACACAGCTGGCCTTGAATTAGAAGGCATAAATTTTTTTAGTAATTGTAGCTGAACTAAAGATTCAACTTTAAGAAGAAGACAATCTTTCCATATATGGACCTCTTGGGCATTGGTGGGCAGAAAAATAATTGTTGCTTTTAAATTTCAAGGCTACTGTATTCCAGGCATGCTTCAGACACTAGGGAGGGTTTAACTTCTAAATTATTAATGCAAAGCCTAGGTAGACATTGCTAGATCCGCTGCCCAAATTCCATTCTGCTTTCAGAGCCAAGGAGGAAATTGTGAATGGATAGCCTTGAATGTACTTAGCTTATCCAAAGGCTGAAGGTTTTATAAATACATGAGGATAACTGGATGAATTTCAAGGAAGTGAAGTCATTTTAGTGGCACTCAAGTGTTGCCAGTGCCAAGGTGGCCCACAAGTTTTAGAGAAAGAGAGCGACTGATAAAAGCACCAGGTTAAAGTGTTACAAACACAGCTGAGGGGCTCTAAAAGGAAAAGAGAAACAGTAGAGCTGTTGCATTACAGAAGGAAATGCCACTAAGGGCCTAGAATATTGAGGCAAGACAGCAGAAAAACTGGTCCTCACTAGGTGACAAAGCTTCAAAAATATCCATAGGAACTTTGTTTTTATCTTCTGGGCAATTCCCCGCTGAAATAAATGTGAAGTAAGGAAACACTGTCCCGCAGGAGGTGGTTTCACAGGATTAAACACAATTCCATAGAAAGAGGAATGGCAGCTGTCACATGACACAAGCCTGAAAATGATAATCTATAAGAGATGGTGAGGCCAAGTCACTGGTCAGAGCCCACCCTCAGGCCAGCACTATGGAAATTAAAGTGGTATGGAGTCTGCTAAAGAGTAAAGAAAAGCCCCTCAGATAAGCCCCGCTAAGTATAGCGGTCACCCCAAAAGGCAGCAATGCCTCAAACACTGCTCTTCCTGAGAGAAATGACAGTATGTGCATGGGGAAAACTCACCCCAACCACCATCCCATATACACACTGTGCCAAAATTAACCACTTGGTGGGTAATTTCTCCCAACTGAGTTTAAGTTAAGAGATGTGAACCACCATATCAAACAACTGATGTCTAGAAAAAGGCTAAATCCAAAACCATTTCTCCATGTACCTTCCTTCTCTCAGAAAGCATTGAGCTGCTTCCCTGAAGTTTGTCAAAACTGAGAATGGAGCTTTTGGAAAATAATAATTTCTCAAGGTTGGGGATTAGTTTGTTTTTTAATTTGGTAGATGTCAGGCAGAATAGTTGGCTTTTGAGCTGCCTAGGCTTGATTCCTGGCTTTGCCTAAACCAGTTCAATTGCCTTGGGCAAGTTCCTTAACCTCCATGCCCCAGTTTTTTCCATCTGAAAATGAAGATAACATCACCCTATGCGTATAGTTAAAATGTTAAGTAGTGCAGCACTTAGAAAAAATGTCTGGTATTAGATATTACTATTTTTATTAGATTTTTTACCTCTTTAATAAGTAAGCACATCAAAGAATTGATATAGAGCTAATATAGCTTTGGAGACCCTGAAGAAATTATGCTTATTGCAACAAGAAGCAACTCACCTTACAGCTGCTGAGCCCACACCAACTATGACTCTAGCTGGGTCAGATCAGAGTAAGAGGTTAGGGAGAATGGATTTTGGATTTTATTTTCTTTGGTTTTTAACGTATGTGTAAGAGAATTTAGTCTACAGGCCTTAATTGTGCCCTGTGAATGTGATAATGGGAGGAAAATTATATTAAATGTAGGTTGTCTTACTGTGAACATTTTACCATTATAATGTCAGCTATATATCTATATCTATATCTATATCTGCATCTATCTATATATCTATATCTATATATATATCTGCATTTATCTATATATCTCTCTCTCTCTATATATATAATGTTGTCATCTAATCTCTTTGGAGACATGGCTGGACATGGTTTGGGTTAGGGAATAGAATAGGGGAAGAATTTTCTGCCTTGGATAGAGGGTGTATGCTTAGGGTTTATTCAAGCAATGGTTCTTTCTGACTGATTTCACACTCCTTTGGGGATAACATATAAACTGTACACCAGTGCTTTCAGAAGGACACACAAATGAACAGTGCTGAGAGCAAGACTGTCCTGAAACGCTACTGGTTTTCTTCCCCGAGGTGGTGCAGTGAATTTAGAAAATAAAAAACTAAGTAAGGTTGGTGAGCAAATACTTCCTGACTCCTGATCTCTCCCTCCCTGTGGAGGGAGCTCCCCCAGTGCATCCCTTAGGCTTCTCACTCACCACCTGGGGCAGTGAGTGTGGAGTAACGTGTAGTCAAGACACTTCTTATCTATTTCTCTGGACTGAGGCTGTCAGCAGGAACCATTCCTTCTTCACAGTGCTCTTCCAGAAAATGAAAGGGACTCCTCTGGCAGGCCACCCCTGCCTTTTTGTGTGAGGAGATCTGCTGGAGGTTCTGCCATCTCGCCACATCCCAAGCAGGACTCAGGAGGAAGGTACGGTCAAAAAAGCCATCAGCCCACCAGCTCCTAAAGAACTTCCCTGAAAGACACACCCAGCAAATTTTACATCATCTCATTGACAATCCTTAGCTGCAAGGGAAGCTAGGAAATGTCTTTTAGCTGAGTTCAATGACAATCCAAGTAAAGTTGGGGTTCTGTTATTGGGGAATATGGGAGAATAAATGTTGGATAAGCATCTAGTAATCTCTGCCAGAGAAATGTTAAGCAAGCGTCACTGAGGGAGATTTCAGGAGAGCTTTCGTTTTGCTGATAAAATAAGAAAAGTTGCAGCCTGCGTAGCCCACTGCCCTTCCCTCTTCTTCTAGCCTTGAATGGGGATTGACTCCAAGAGATGGAGCAGACATCTTGTAACCAGGAGGTATTTTGAGGTAATGGGTTTGAGGTGAAAGTATAAAAGGCAAATGAATCACAAAGTCTCTGGCCTTGTCATTGTCAACTCATTGAACCAACGGTAATAGCTACTTACCTTAAGTGGCCATATTATGTTAAAAACACACACACACACCAAAAGCAACTCCTATTTGTGAAAGCCATTGGAGTCATACTTTTGCTCCTTAGAGTCAAACATAATCATGACTGATGTAAATCTTAAGTATCGGTCTTTTGGCTTTAGTTTTCTTTCTCCATGTTTAAGTTTGTGTGTTTGGGGGGAATGCTGTTGGAAGGATTAGAGTTCTGTCTTCTTTTTTCCTCACAGAAATGACAGAAAGTTTATGAGAAAACTTCAATATAAAAGGTGTCCCAATGATAAAAAAGATCCCTAGAACTTATTTAATCCATTCCTATGTCTAATTGTAGCTTACCTACACATTTTCTAAAGAAAATTTCTCCTTCAGAAATATGTACTATCATCTCAAACCCATATATATGGCCAGAGTTTTTACAAGTACTTAATTAGCATCTTCGAATTATAAATCATTTCCCCTTTGTCCTGCCCTCAATGAATGGAGGGAACAGATGTTCACCTCCCTTGAAAAAATCTGATCACTCCTCAGTGACTGAATTAAGTTCCTCTTCAGCCTTCTTTTTGGGAAAAAAAAAAATAATTCAATTCCTCAAAACCTGAGCCCTTGAGGATTAATACTCCAGCCTTTGGTTATCAAGTTATGCTCCTCTGCACCCCTTTCAAGGCCTCAGTTGTTTATGAGAAAGAAGTACTAAAATAAAGGTCTGACAAGTGTCAAGGATTGGGGGAAGATTACCTCAAGGTCCCTTTTAATTCACTACCCTTGAAAATATTCCTCATTCCTAACATTTATCACAGGATTGAATGTGTCTTATTTGATTTAGGGACATCTGGCTATGCAGTGAACTCATCTGGGGAGCTTTTAAAAAATACCCATACTCTGGACTGACTCTCAGAAATTTTGATCAATTGATCTGGAATGGGGTCTCAGCATTAGCATGCTTTTAAAGTTCCCCACTTTTGAGAACCACTGAGCTATCTCCCTCACTGCTCTCTTAATGTCATCTCCTGACTCGGTTTGGTTCTTGCTCCATGAATCCCCTTTCAACACCTTAAAAGGGTGTACACTGTCTGTTTATAAGCATACTCAGTCTGCCCCAGCTGGAATAAAATAAACAATAAAGCAAATCAACAACAACAACAAAAACATAGCCCTTAGAACCCTAGCTATCACGTTGTGTCTTTTTGTCCTTAATATCCAAGCTTCTGGAAAAAGCACCCAACACCCACTATTTTTCCATCTCTCATTCATTCCTCAACCCACCTGACTTTTTAACTTTGTTCCTTCACCCATATCCAAAACCATTACAGTCATCAAGATGCAGAATCTAAGAACTACTTCTGGTTTTTATTTTACTTCACTTCTTTGCAGCATTTGACAGCGTTGCCCACACCCTCCTTTCTCAAACCATTTCTTCCCTTGTCTCTAAAAACACTGCACTAATTTTACATATCAGTCACCTTCATTGGTTTTCTTTGCCCAACTACATTCAAAATATTGAATGGGCACCATCCTATCCTCCCTCTAAAATTTCTAAATATTCTCCCTGAGCAATCCCAATATCTTCCTATCTTCAGCCCCCTTGTTGACTAATTATAAACCTATATATCTTATTTCCAGTTTCCTGAGTTTTAGACCCATGCATCCAACTGCTCTCTGGTATGTACGTATAATATGTTGCCAGTACTTCAAACTTGATATCTATAAAACAGAATAAATTATCGTCCCCTCCTCATACCACCCTCCTCTTCTTTTTCCTTTTATTTATTAATGGCACCACTAAATACCCGGACACCTAAAGCCAAAGCCTAAGGATTAACTTCAGCCTTCATTTTTGGACTCTCCTATATTTTGGACAGCAAATCTCATTAAGTATATTTCCAGAATATCTCTTGAAATTCCCCTCCTCTGCTCACACTTGAGTCCAAGCCCTCAATCCAAAAAGTAATGGATAATCCAAAAATATAATCCAAAAATTATGTTGGTCTCCAAATTGGTCTCTTTCCTCCTGTCTCAGTGTTCTCTAATCCATTTCCACACTGATGCTAGAATTAACTTTAAAAGACAGAAATTTCATTATATTACCTCCCTGATTAAAATGCTTTAAACATTCTTCTTATAAGATAGAATTCATACTTTAAAGACTTTTTGTTATTTAGTCTTTTCTTATCTTTTTAGTTTTAGCTTCTGCCTCTCTCCTGGGCACACTGAACTTCTTGGAGTTCTCGAAAGTAGTCATGTCCTTGTGTCTCAGCACATACTATTATTCCTTCTGCTAGGAATGTCACTAACAATTTTCCATTTAATAAAGTCCTCCTCGTCTGTTAAGGTTGGCAAGCTCCATGAGGGCTTTCTTGTCTCCGGTGTACCCCCAGCCCTCAACACAGTACCTATAACATGGTAGATGCTCAATGCATATAACTGTATGAAAATTTCCCTGCTCCCCCACCCTCCACTCCAGGCATCTAGGTGGTTAGGGCTAACAGCTATGGTCTGTTAAAACCATGCACATATAGCTACAATAACACTTACCCCATTTGTTTGTAATTATTTATTTGTCTGAATGCCCTACTGAACTATGAGTTCTTTGAAGGAAAGAATGTTTTCTGTTTGCTTTTGCATCCCTGCCGCTCAGCACAGTGTCTAACATAGCAGACGCTGCTGAATTTATTATTAATTCCATTAATTTCTTCATAAAAGGGGTGAGATGAAATGAATTGAGAATGTAAAAAAAAAAAGAATATGCAGCTTTCAAAAGGACAACTGCTACATAAACATTAAACTATATTTGTAATGTATAATGTATATACCCTAAGGCTCAAGTACATATATCATAGAAAGACGTAAATTGTTTATGAAAAAAGTATAAGATAAATTTTCACTTATATATATAATGGTGTGAAAATACCATCTTTCTGGTAATCTAATAAAATATACACTAGAATTATTTTTATCTCTTCTTCAGGAGCAGAAATAAATTGCTTTCTGGCCCAATTTTGGCATTTCTATATGGAATAAGATTAGTAAATAGTCTCTGGAGCAAAAATTCCAGAGTTTGAATCCCAGCTCTTCTACTTAAAAGCCTGTAGAACCTTGGGAAGTTATTTAATCTTTTTGATCTTTAGTTTTCTCATCTGCAAGATTGGAATGTTTATGAGGGTTAAGTGCTATTACACATGCAAAACTATTTAAACAGGGCTGGGAAGAACTAGTACTTAGGTCTCCTGATTCATAACAGCCTGTTTCTATGAATTGTAAATTGTTTTGCTCATGACATGAAAAGACTTGTAATATATTGCTAACATTAAGAAATAGCCTCTATTTTATGGATCAACTTTATTTTCCAATAGAATTTAGAGAGATTCCATGAGAAATGCACAAGCAGTATCTGCCTTAAACTAATAAGCAGGGCAAATTATCCAATTACAGCTATTTTCCTAGGACCCTGTTTTTGTGCATTGTCATTGACATGAATGCACTTACTGCCTTAGGATTTGCTTGTCTCCTGATTGGCCCCTGATAGAACACTGAAATAGTTGTTTAAATATATTGTATAGATCACTGGATTTGTTTTCTTTTCATTTATTATGTTATCATTATTATGAAAGAAGGCAACTCAGAGACCATCCATTGCAACATTTCATTCTACAGATGAGAAAATTGAGAACCTGAAGGGTTAAATAATTTGACTAAATGACATAACTGGGAGGGCAGAGTCAGAATGAGTCTTCATCTAGAAAAAAAGGAATTTACATGAATGGATGAATTAACAAGCCCAGGTGAGATAAAATTTGTCATGGTTGCTGATGAAAAGAGGAGGTGTTTCTTAAAGATTTGAAAGAACCGTTTGGTTGCCTTCCTAAAGAGGATGGTATTCAATTAGTGTAAGTCATGGAAGATAAGCCATACTCTTGGAAATTGTAGGAATTTCGTCATCAAAATGTTTTGTTAAGATAGAAGTTTGGGGTGACTGATAAAAAAGACTAGCTAAAGTGAGTGGAAGAGTTGAGAATCTGACCACATGTAGCCCCAGGACTGCTTTGGAAGGAGAGTGGCCTGATTTGTTGTGGCAGGATGTGAACTTTCTGAGCTACCTGGTGGGCGGAAATATTTCTGTGGCAGGAGACAAGCACACTCAATTACCATGGTGGAAATCTCTTAAAATCATCTTTTATTCCACTTGGTGTTTTACTGCTTTGTTCACCAAGCAGCCATCTTAATAGATATTTTGCTTCCCAAGAAAACTTTTCATTCTTTGAATACGATGCTTTCGTGAACATATTTGTTTTCCCTTACCAGTTGTGTCTGTGGATAGAATCACACATGATTACAGTGTATAACATGATATGCCACCAAGACCCCACCCCCAAGCCTGAAGCAGCCATTCCCACAGCTGGGATAGTGCTGGAAGGTGGCAGCTCTCAGCTGAGCCATTCTTTGGGACTTGGCCTCATCTGAAAAGTCACCATGGCTGAGGTTATGCCACATTCCCAGGGAAGCCTGCATCCAAGAGGAGAGCATAAAGGCCTGACCCCTTGCATAAAGGACCACCTTAACTCCAGACCTCCCTATAGCATCAGCTGAATCCTTTTTTGCAACTGCACCTGGGTCATGTTTGAACATTTCCCCCTTCATACCCCTACTTCCTTCACTCCCCCATAAGTACTGATGCTAAGAGAACTCCCTGATAATGTTCCTACACCCAAATCTCCATCTTGGAGTCTTCCTTCCAGAAAGTCTGAAGCAATTCAACAAATCAGTTTCCAATTTTTTTATGTGGATTAAGAACTCATGACCAAGTTTATTCAAATACCGTAATTACTTGGAACCTTGAATAGGGAGTGAGATCCGGTAGGTTAGTACAGGTTAACGTGAAACCCCAATACATCCCAGAGTAATTTGGGCAAAGAATAAAAAGTATTTGCCAAGCCCCCTTGGAGAACTGAGGGAAAACGTGGAAATATTAAACTCTACCTTGGAAATTCCTGATATTCTCACAAGCATTGGGGATTACCAGTTTAGTAGGCCAAGCCCTCAATCTTGGGGCTTGCCCTTGTGAAGCTTGTTACTGCAAAGGAAAAGCTAAACCTATGTATAATTGTGCCTAAGAGTCACCCTCAGAGAACCTCTTTTGTTGCTCAGATACGGCTTTTCTCTCTAAGCCAACTCTGCAGGTAAACTCACTGCCCTACTCCCTATGTAGGACATGACTCCCAAGGGTGTGAATCACCCTGGCAATGTGGGATATGACTCCCGGGATGAGTCCAGACCTGGCATTGTAGGATTGAGAAAGCCTTCTGGACAAAAACGGGGAAGAGAAATGAAACAAAATAAAGTTTCAGTGGCTGAGAGATTTCAAATGGAGTCAAGAGGTCATTCTGGAGGTTACTGTTATCCATTATATAGATATCCCTTTTTAGTTTTTAGTGTATTGGAATAGATAACAGGAAATACCTGAAAATGTTGAACTGCAATCCAGTACCCTTGATTCTTGAAGACAATTGTATAACAACATAGCTTACACTGTATGACCATATGATTGTGAAAACATTGTGGTTGACACTCCCTTTATCCAGTGTATGGACAGATGACTAGAAAAATGAGGACAAACAGTAAATGAATAATAGGGGGAAAGAGATGTATGAGATGTTTTGGGTGTTCTTTCTTTACTTTTATTTTTATTCTTATTTTTATTTTCATTTTTTGGAGTAATGAATATGTTCAAAGCTTGATTGTGGGGATAAATGCACAACTTTATGATGATATTGTGAACAATTGACTGTACATTTTCGATGATTGTACGGTATATGAATCTCTGTCAAGAAAATTGCATTAAAAAAAAAAAAAAGAACTCATGGCCTGATCCCCCTGACATGAGCATCTCTGAACCTACCACAGTGAAGATCAGACCCTGGACAACTAGTAACCCTATCAAATTGAAGTAGACATTTATTGTTTGAGGCTCCTAAACATGTTTTGTTTGAAGTGCCCTCCTTCCATTCACCTTTTCTTTATTAATAGTACTCCAAATTTTGTTTTGAGGTGCCTTCCTCTCATTCGTCTTTTCTCTATTAACAGTACTCCAGATGTTCATAGGTGGGGCTGACCACCTTCAGTTCTAGTATGATGTAGGATGGAACCAATCACTATATTCTGTTCCCTGCACAGAGGTTTACTAGGGGGAACACCAGAGCAAAATTGCTTCTTTACCAAGTATATGAACAGATCCACTTTAATGCTCCTACTTCTGAGATAAAAATCAAGATACCCAATCACTGAATTGGGTCCTGGCTTCTTACCAGCTCACAATCCAGAACTACTCTCAGAATCACCTAACACAAGCCTAAACCCTCTAAGAAGACCCTCTCCACAACCCAAGATGTTCCCAAGGTTTCCCCAGAGTGAGATCACCCTTGCTGCAAGTACATAAAGAAAATTAATGTTTTTTACTAAAGAAGTGTTAACCCGTTGGCTTAACAAGTCATTAGAAAATCTTTTAAGAAACTGGACCAAACAGATCTGGCCTGAGAGCCATAGTTAGCCTATAAACATCTATAACTTCATGACCTCCTTTAAAGCCAGAAACAAGAGAAGCCAAAGGGTGATGCAGCTGGGTTGGGCAGATTTTTTCATTTTCTTACACCATTTCTTGTTTTCTTTCTAAAAAGATTAAAGGGGGGTGGACAGTTACAATATCTAGTATGTGCTCCTCAGAAAAGGTTGCAATCACTTTTATTCATGCCAGTGGGAAACACTCCATCCAGATTGATTTGAGAAAATCCATTATCAGTGCTTTCAATGTCAGGCATTCCAGAATTAGGTCCACTTGGAGCTTGGAAGACTGCTGGGTCTGAGAGGGTTTCTTCCTGTATAATTTCTCAAAATCCAGGAACAGAGAGAAACAGGGCAAGAAGGTGGCTGTGCCAGTTTGAATTTATTATATTCCCCAGAAAAAGCCATATTCTTTGATGCAGTCTTGTGGGGCAGACGTTTTGGTGCCAATTAGATTTCCATGGAGATGTGACCCACCCAACTGTAGGTGATAACTCTGTTGAGATATTTCCATGGAGGTGTGGCCCCAGCCATTGAGGGTGGGCTTTGATCAGTGGAGCCATATAAATGAGCCGACAAACAGAAGGAACTCAGTGCAGCTGTGAGTGACATTTTGAAGAGGAGCAACAGCCAAGAGGGACACTCTGAAGAAAGCACAGGAGCTGCAGATGAGAGACAATTTGAAGACGGCTGTTGAAAGTGGACTCTTGTTCCAGAGAAGCTGAGAGAGGACAAATACCCCAAGTGCAGCTAAGAGTGACATTTTTGAGGAACTGCAGCCTAGAGAGGAACATCCTGGGAGAAAGCCATTTTGAAACCAGAACTTTGGAGCAGATGCCAGCCATGTGCCTTCCCAGCTAACAGAGGTTTCCTGGACACCATTGGCCATCCTCCAGTGAAGGTGCCTGATTGCTAATGTGTTACTTTGGACACTTTATGGCCTTAAGACTGTAGCTGTGTAACCAAATAAACCCCCTTTTATAAAAGCCAATCCATCTCTGGTGTTTTGCATTCTGGCAGCATTAGCAAGCTTGAACAGTGGCCTACAGAGGTGTGGAACTTAGTCCCCTAGAGCAACTAGTAAATAGCCAGGAATAACTAGAAGATAGTATGGAACAACTGGTGGGGATACATCCATGACCAAACACACATACACCAGTCTGGAATGGGGGGAATGGCTGAGATTGTAGCATAGAACTATAGGTAAAGCTCCCCAAATTGTGTAGTTGGCTCCCCTCCCCCACTGGCATAGCAGGCTGAGTTGGAAAACTTCACTGTGGGAAAAAGAAGCAGTCCCTGCCAGGAGCAAGGGAATACAGTTCAACCAAGCTCCAACTGTGGTTTTAATTAACAAACTTGGACTACTGATTACATGCTATAAGCACAGATAAATCTGGAGCAAGCAGGAAAGTAACCCAGAGCTTTTGCCTGGCAGAGAGGAGGCAGGGCTAATGGGAAAAAAAAAAACAGAAATAAATAAAAACAGGCTTTTGGAGTCGGCTGACCTCAGAATACTGGAAAAGGGCTGTGTCCCAAGAAAGGGGCACACAAAACAAGGTACCAACTGTGCTTCTTGCCTGGTAAACTGAAGGGCTGGGGACTGGCTCTGAAAAAGGGACTTCTTTTTCCTTTTTTTTCTCTCATTCTAAGCAGCTCATTAGAGAAATCCTCAGGTATTTTCAATTGTCAGAACTGACCCAGGCAAGGATGGAGCTAAGATAGTTAGGGAGTGAAAAGAGAAACTCAGTGCAGAAGATAATTCCCTAAAGGGTGTATCTTCCCTAAGAAAAGGGGGAGTGGGTCCCAGCTCAAGTGGTAGCCTTCCCTCAGAGAATTCAGACTCCAAGGTCTGGGGGAAAAAAACAGAAACAAATTAAGTTTGGCTTCTGACACCCTCAGTCCCTTGTCTGGACAGGGTCCTCTGAGAATTAAATGCACCACATCTCTTTATGCCAGTGGGGAGCTGCAGACTGATAAGTGCCACCTTCTGGGCAGGATAGGAAAAGCAGTGTCTAGAGGCCTCAACAGGAAAGTCTGACAACTCACTAGGTCTCATCTTCAGGGAAACCTGATACCGAATTCAGCCTCCTCCTGAGATCTGGGCACACCTGGTCTGGGAAAATCTGATTGAGATAATCAAGGAAACCAGGTGCCTAGACAACAAATAATTATGAATCACACTAGCAAAAATGAAGATATGGCCCAGTCAAAGGAACAAACTTACACTTCAAATGAGATACAGGAGTTGAAACAACTAATTAAAGATCTTCAAACAACTATGCTAAATCAATTTAAAAATCAAATCAATGAGTTGAGGGGCTATATGGCAAAAGAGATAAAGGATATAAAGAAGACATTGAGCAAACATAAGGAAGAACTCAAAAGTTTGAAAAAATAACTGGCACAACTTACGGGAATGAAAGTCACAATAGAAGAGATGAAAAACACAATGGAGACATACAACAGCAGATTTGAAGAGGCAGAAGAAAGGATTCAGGAACTAGAGGACAGGACATCTGAAATCATACACACTCACACACACACAACAGAGGGAAAAGAATGGAAAACTATGAGCAGGGTCTCAGGGAACTGAATGACAACATGAAACACAAAAATACATTATGTCATGGATGTCACAGAAGGAGAAGAGAAGGGAAAAGGGGCAGAAAGAATAATGGAGGAAATAATCACTGAAAATTTCCCAATTCTTATGAAAGAAATCAAGTTACGGATCCACGAAGCCCAACATACCCCAAACAGAATAGATCTCAGTAGACCTACTCCAATAATCAGATTACCAAATATCAAAGACAAAGAGAGAATTCTGAAAGCAGCAAGAGAAAAGCGATCCATCACATACAAGGGAAGCTCAATAAGACTAATGCAGATTTCTCAGTAGAAACCATGGAGGCAAGAAGGCAGTTCTTCCAACCAAGAATTCTATATCCAGCAAAACTGTTCTTCAAAAATAAGGGAGAGTTTAAAATAATTTCAAGCAAACAGACACTGAGAGAGTTTGTGAACAAGATACCTGCTCTACAAAAAATACTAAAGGGTGTACTACAGGCAGACAGGAAAAGACAGGAGAGAGAAGTTTGGAGAAGAGTATAGAAATGAAGACTATCAGTAAGGGTACTGTATCGTCTTGCTAATATGGGCTAACATTGATGAGTGAAATTTGAGAGTTGAGAACATAGGTTATCAGGAGATAGAAAGAGGTTAGAGATTTGGCATTTAATGCTGAAGGAGTACAGAAGGTTCAACAAGAATGTTTGTATAGATCCAGAAATGGAATGGATAGCATAGTATTGTGTGATGGAGACAAAATATTGTAAGTACTCTGAACAAGGATGAGTGTGAGTACAGTTGAAAGAGGAAGGCTAAGGGCATGTATGACACCAGAAGGAAAGATAGAAGATAAAGACTAGGATTGTATAACTTAGCAAAACATAGAGTGGTCGAAGATGGTGATTAAATGTACAAATATAGGAATGTTTTTAAATGAGGGAGAACAAATGAATGTCAACATTGCAAGGTGTTGAAAATTGTATGGTATAGGGGGAAAAATACAATCAATGCAAACTAGACTCTATAGTTAACAGTAACATTGGAAGATGCATCCACTAATTGTAACAAAGGCAGTATACCAAAACTAAATGTCTCTAAGAGGGGGATATAAAGGATTGATATGGGATTCTTGGTGGTAGTGGTGTTGCCTGGCCCTTTTTATTGTATTTTATTTTTATTTTTCTTCTATCTTTTGTATTTTTATTCTTCTTCTTTTTCTCCTTTTCCTCTTTCTTTGGGGAAAAAGTGGAAATGTCCTCATATAGACTGTGGTGGTGAATTCATAATTATGTGATTATACTGGGAATCATTGATCATTTACTTAGGGTGGATTGTATGGTGTGTGAATAAAACTGTTTAAAAAATTAACTGAGGGGTACAAATGCTGGAGAAAATGTGGAGAGAGGTATGTGCCTATTCCCTGTTGGTAGGGAGATAGAATGGCACAGCTCTGCTGGAGGAATGTGTGATGGTTCTATGGAACCTAACTATGGGGTTAGGTTCTATGGAAGCTAACTATGGGGTTGCTATATGGTCCTGCAAACCCATTATTGGGTATATACTTGGAAGAAATGAGAGCAGGGACATGAGTGGATGTTGCACACTGGTGTTTATGGCAGCAGAATTCACAATTCACAATGGATGGAGGTGGGCTAAGGGTACATCAACCGAAGAATGGAATGGTGAACTGTGGTGTACACACACAATAGAATACTGAGAGACAGCAAGAAGAAATGAAGTTGTGATGTATGCAACTAGGCAAATGGACCTTGAGGACAGTATGATGAGTAAAATAAGCCAGAATCAAAAAGACAAACATTATAACACTTCACTAATATGGAATAATTATAATGTGCAAACTCTGAGAATTTAATTTGGGAGCATAGGTTATCAGGGGAAAGCTTATGGTAAAGGTTCCTAGATTGCAAGCTCTTTCAGCAGTCACATCTATTCATGAGTTAATGGTTATCTCTAAATTCTGAGATGCTGAGCTGTTTGTGTATAACCTGGTTGGGCCCTGAAACTTCAGGTATCTGTGCAACCCCTGAGACTCAGAGCCGGAATTCAGCAGCTGTGAATGTCAGCATTACTCCATACAGCAAATGTTAAAAAAGCTGAAAAAGAGATCAGACTTCAATTAGATATATATTAATGAAATGGCCTTGATTAGAACAAAGGTAAACTAGACTAAGGGAAAATGATGATATTGCTGTGTTTTAAAATCCCAACTTCTCTGTGAGACCAAAGGAAGAGATGTCTATTTGGTGCAAAATCTGTATCTTCTGTAGTACACTGTATAAGTTAACTTGAATGGTCAGTTTATTCAAACACCATAATTACATGGAACCTTGAATAAGGGTGAGATCTGGTTGGCTTGTATTGGTTAATGTGAAACCCTGATACACCCCAGAGTAATTTGGGCAGAGAATAAAAAGTATTTGCAAAGCCCCCTTGAGGGACTGGGGAAAACGTGGAAACACTAAACTTCCCCACCTGGGGAATTTCTGATATTCTCACAAGCATTGAGGACTACCATTGTAGTAGGCCACATCCTTGATCTTGGAGCTTGCCCTTATGAAGCTTGTAACTGCAAAGGAGAGGCTAAGCCTGCTTCTAATTTTGCCTAAGAGTCATTCCCAGAGAACCTCTTGTTGCTCAGATGTGGGCTCTCTCTCTCTCTCTAAGCCCACTGAGCAGGTAAACTCACTGTCCAGGGGTGTAAATCTCCCTGGCAACATGGGACATGGCTCCCAGGAATGAGCCTGGACCCAGCATTGTGAGATTGAGAAAGACTTCCTGACCAAAAAGGGGAAGAGAAATTAAACAAAATAAAGTTTCAGTAACCGAGAGATCTCAAATAGAGTTGAGAGGTCATTCTGGAGTTATTTTTATGCATTATATAATATCCCTTTTTAGTTTTTAGTGTATTAGGATAGCTAGAAGAAAATACCTGAAACTGTTGAACTGTAATCCAGTAGCCTTGATTCTTGAAGACGATTGTGTAACTACATAGCTTATATGGTGTGACTGTGTGATTGTGAAAACCTTGTGGCTCATACTCCCTTTATCCAGCATATGGACAGATGAGCAGGAAAAAAGGGGGACAAAAAGTAAATGAATAATAAGGGGGAAAAAGGTGCATGAGATGTTTTGGAAGTTCTTTTTTGCTTGTAGTTTATTTTTATTCTTATTTTTAGTTTTATTTTTTGGAGTACTGAAAATGTTGAAAAAATTGTGGTGGTGAATGCACAACTCTGTGATGATACTGTGAACAATTGATTGTACAATTTGGATGATTGTATGGTGTGTTAATGTATCTCAATAAAATTGCATTAAAAAAAGGAATGAAAAAAATGTAAGAACAGACATCATAAAATATTCAAAAGACCAATGAAATCATTCATGTTTATATAGGTAACTAAGACATTGCTTTTCTTATCCAGAATTCAGTTCAGAATTCATTAGACAAACTCTATTCCTGATATCACATCTCATTGTCAGAAATGGGATTAACAGATAAAAAATTTGTATGTATGTATAAATATTTATCAAATAAATGTGTTTCCTGGTTGTCAAGAGTCAAACAGGATTAACTGTGGGTGGTTTTGGAGACCTGAATGGTGGCTCCCCCAAGCCCCTGAGCCCAGCTTCCCTCAAGTATATGAGAAGCTAGCACTGGCATACCCAGGTAACTATCCTGAACAGTTGTCACCCCAGCCTAAGCCTAAACTGTTTACCACCTGAATGAAGATTCTTATGCTTTTCCTATAAAAATACAGAATAGTAGAAGACAGTCATCTCCTGGAGCAGAGACCTAGGATGAGGCGAACTGCACATTGACCCAAGCATGTTTCTACACAAGATGTCAGGAAGACGGGAGACTCCTGAACCTGCTGAGTCTTCCACCTATGAGTTTCAGCCTGCACTAAGTGACACTTACTAGACTGTGCCTGAGCCTTTTGCTTGGCACAGTTCCTAGTCTGCCCCAAAGGTCTTTTACCTAAGAAAGTACAACACCCACCCCCTTGTCAGCATTAGCTGCCCATTGGCCATCACTCCTGCCTCTCAACTGCTGTTTTGGTGCCTGTCACAGTCACATTCACTTCAGCCTCTACAGCATCCTTAGGCACCATCACCTCCACCAACTGAAGCTCACATTGGATCCTGCACTACCCACTGTCACTGCCATCAGTTAAGTCGCTACATCTGCTGACTAAGCCAAGAAGGCTTGACTTTCCTCTTTTCCATAACCTCTGATTTCTCTTGGCAACCAGGCCACAGTTATTAAAATTTGGTCATTTGCATGTATTTACACAAAAATTCTACTTCAGGGCTTCAACAAGTAAGGAATTTATTTTTTGAAAAGTTCTACCAAGGTAAAATATACATAATGTAAATATTTTCTTTTCATTTTGCTCTATCTTCATATTTAATAACAATAAAATGATATTGCAATAAAGTATAACAAGCTTAAAAGACAAATTATTGATTTACTTCAACAGAGAAGGGCTCCATCAGAGAAGGAGTTCCCAGGCATACAATCAAGTTCCTGACTTAACCCTGATCATGTGTGACCACTGAAGAAGAAAGGCCTGAGAGGGCAATCAAAGGAGCAAGTGGGGTAGCTACATATGAGGGAACGTTGGGCAACATCCAAATAAATCATACTTCTGCTGTCAAAATCAAGGAATACACCCATGCAGCCCAGAGGTTTCTGTATGCACTGACACAATATTGGGGCAGTAGTGTAGAAACTGTAATGGTTTTCCTCCACACGGAAAAGAAGAAATATGTCCTTAGATTCAATCAGTGTGCCATTCTTCCTTATCCAGGAATCCCCACAGACTCCTAGAGCACAGTTGCATGAATCATCCACATCCATCCTCCTGGTCCCGCATGAAGCAAAATAATTAGATCTTTGAGAATCAAAAGTCACATCTTGGTAGTCATATCTAGACAGCAGTCTTCTCAGATCATCAAACAGTGTACTATTGTGGTTGCATATTTCATTATTGAAGGAAATTTCCACACAATAGTGATTGAACCTGTCTATCAGTCCAGTGATGGTCCCTTCACTGAGCTCTTGGTTCACAGGCTGGAGCATGTGCAGCTGCACTGACTCATTCCTTGTCAATATGTCTCCCAAATCCTGGAGCATCTCCACATTTGGTTTATGGCACATTTTCATCAGCTCTTCATACATTTCTCTTAGGTTTTTCCTCTTTTGAACCACTGTGGCTTTATTTTTCTTGAGTTTCTGTAAAATCTTTTTGGCTTCCTTTTTCAGTCTCTCTAATTGTTGTTTTCTACTTCATGGGGATCTGGACACAACTTCCTATACACAGCTTTGATAATCACTGCTCTTAGACTCACATAATCATTCCACATGTTAGTTTATCCTGCTCTCTTCATTTAGATTTGTCTGATTTTCTTGAATCTTTTCCCATACAGAACTCATTTGCTTTAGGAGCTTCTTCCGGTAATCCTCAGCCGCCCATTCTATGGATGAGTGTTTGTGAGCCTCGTGCTCCGGAGACTGACTTAGAGCAGAGCAAACACAGCAGGTTCTTGTCCTCTTCACAGATCTTCTTGGTCTCCTTGTGTGTCCCACACAGATGTTCCTCTGAGCTCAGGAATTGGCAGAGACTTGCCTGTCTGACATAGGAAACCAGATTCTTCACAAGAATATTGGTTTTGAAAACTGCTGAGAGTTTTCTTCCCTACATGTGAGGCATTTGGCAGGAGTTTCTGCTTCTTCCCAGAAAAGATTGAGATAGGACCTGCAAAAGCTGTGCCCACAGCCGATGGTGACTGGGTCTGCAAGGTAGTTCAGGCAGATTAGGCAGGTGAGTTCTTGTTGGAAGTCTTCTGGGATGTGTGACTCCATTTTTCCAAGGAATATGTCAAGGTTTTCACCAAGTCTCACTGTAGAAGTACAACTATGGAAGTCAATTGAGGGCTGAATTCCTCACAATGTGGTAGGAATAGCTTTCAGAAGTCTCCACAGGCTGCTGAGTTCCAATACACTCTCTCTGTTCTGGAGAACCATAAATATCATTTTAACTGTTTTAATTAAGTGCACAGTTCTGTGACATTAAGTACCTCAATAATGTTAGTAACTTTTGTCACTAAATATTCTGGAATATTTTCATCATCTCAAACTGAAATTCATACCCATCAGGCAATTCCTCCCCATTTCCCTATTCCCCAGCCTTTGGTAACCATTATTCTGCTTTATGTATCTATGAATTTGCTTGTTATAAATATTTCATATAAGGGAAAACAAACAATATTTGTCCTTTTGTGTCTAGCTTATTTCACTCAGCATGATGTCTTCAAGTTTCATCCATATTGTAGCATGTATCAGCAGTTCATTACTTCTTATGACTGAATAGTATTCCCATGTATGTATAGACCACATTTTGTTTAGCCACTTATTTGTTGATGGACATTTGGGTTGCCTACACCTTTTGACTTTTGTGAATGACACTGCTATGAAAATCGCTAAATACAAATATCTGTTTGAGTCCCTGTTTTCAATTCTTTTGGATATATATCAAGCAGTGGAATTGCAAGGTCATATGGTAATTCTATGTTTAACTTTCTAAAGAAATGCCAAACTGTGCTCCACAGCAGCTGCACCAGTTTACATTCTCACCAGCAAGGTACAAAAGTTCCTATTTCTCTGCCTCCTCACCAACACTTGTTATTTTCCATTTTTTAATAATAGCCATCTTAGCGGGTGTGAAGTGGTATCTCATGGTAGTTTTAATTTGCATTTCTTTAATTACTAATGATGGTGAGCATTTTTTCATATGCTTTTTAGCCATTCTTATATCTTCTTTGAAGAAATATGTATTCAAATCCTTTGCCCATTTTTAAGTTGGGTCTTTTTGTTTTGAGTTGTAGGAGTTCTTTATATTCTGGATACTAAACCCTAATCAGATACATGGTTTTCTAATATTTTCTCCCATTCTGTGGGTTGTCTTTTTTCACTTAGTTAAGGCTTCTTTCATTTCTTTCAGCAATTTATAGTTTTCAGAGTGTAAGTTGTAACTTCTTTGGTTAAGTTTATTCCTAGGGATTTTATTCTTTTAGATGCTATTGTAAGTGTAATTGTTTTCTTAAATTCTTTTTCATATTGTTCATCACTGGTGTATATAAACATAATTGATTTTTCTAGAAGAGAAGTTGTAGGTTTACAGAAAAATCATGCATAAAATGCAGAGTTGCATGTATCACCCTACTATCAATACACACAATAGTGTGGTACATCTGTTACAATTCATGAAAGAATGTCCTTACAATTGTACTATCATCTATAGGCTATAACCCACAAAAGAGTTCATTGTTGTACAGTCCCATCTTCATTTGTTTTTCAAATTTTTTTTCTAGTAACATACACACAACTTAAAATTTCCTCCTTCAACCACATTCAGACAAAACACAATTGATTTTTGCATGATGATCTTGCAACTTTGCTGAATTCATTTACTAGTTCTAGTAGTTTTGTTGTGCTGTTGATTCTTTAAGATTTTATATGTATATATATACATAGGATCATTTCATCTGCAAATAGAGATAGTTTTACTTCTTCCTTTCCCATTTGGATGTCTTTTATTTCTTTTTCTTTCCTAATTGTCCTGGCTAGAACTTCCATTACAATGTTGAATAAAGGTGGTGACAACAGGAATCCTTGTCTTGATCCTGATCTTAGGGGGAAAGCTTTCAGTTTTTCACCCTTAAGTATGATGTTTGCTGTGGGGTTTCATAAATGCCCTTCATTATGTTGAGGAAGTTTCCTTCTATTCCTAGTGTCCTATTTTTTAATCAAGAAATGATGCTAGATTTTTCAAGTGCCTTTTCTGCATCGATTGAAATGATTGTGTTCTTTTTTTGTTTTTTTTTTTTGTCTTCGTTCTGTTAATGTGGTATATTAAATTCATTCTGTTAATGTGGTATATTAAATGGATTGATTTTCTTAGGTTGAATCATCTATGCATTCCTGGAATAAATCTCACTTGGTCATAGTATAGAAATCCTTTAATATACTGTTAAAATATGACTTGCTAGTTATTTTGTTGATGTTTTTATATCTTTATTCATAAGAGATATTGGTCTGTAATTTTATTTTCTTGTGCTGTCTTTATCTGACCTTGTTATCTGGGTAATGCTGGCTTCAGAGAATGGGTTAAAAGTGACCCACCCTTATGGTAGTTTGAAGTTGTATAAACAGATTTTGGTATCAGAAGATTGGGGTGCTATGGATTGCAAATACCAGAAATGCTGGAATGGCTTTATCAGAAGATAAGGGGAAGATTTTGGAAGAATTGTGAGATGCTTGAAAGAAAAGGCCTAGATTGTTTTGAAGAGATTTGTGATATAAATATTGACAAAGATACTTATGATAGGCCTTAGGCAGAAATGATGAATGTGTCATTGACACCAAGGCAATCTTTGTTTTAAAGTGGCAGAGAATTTGGCAAAATTGAGTCCTGGTGTTGGATGGAAGGCAGGGATTGAAAGTGACAAACTTGGATATTTAGCTGAGAAGATTTCCAAATTAAATGTGGTAAGTGCAGCCTAGCTTCTCCTTGCAGCTTATAGTAAAATTCTAGAGGAAAGGGATAAACTGAGAACTGAACTCGTGGGCACAAAGAAACCAGAAATTGATGGTGGGCAAAATTCTGAGCTTCCAGAAAGTGAGTCTCCAGAAAATAGAGCCCCATGTGAGGATTTAACTGAACGTGGAACCAGTCAGCCATTTCAGTGCAAGACAGGTTTGGAAATACCATTTCCAGAAAGGATCTGTGGGAAGTCCTGTTATCTGATGTTGGGAACTCTCTATACTGCTTACAAAATCAATAAATTTGTTGTGAAAACTGCCAGCCAGGACTACAAAGGACAGAAAGGGGACAGATTGAAGGAAAAATGACTTCAAAGGCAGAACCATGGGAGCTGTGGTCAGGAGCGAAGACACCTCGGGCCAGGAGAGTAGACCCACCCATGTACGAGGAAAAGGTGTTTGCCCCAGAGCTTGCAGAGGATGCACCTTCCTCCTCGATGCTCAGGAAGAGTGCTGCCACCCCAGGCTTCAGCGGGAGTGGAGCACATTCCCTGGGGATTGGGGAGAGCCTGGCTACCACCCCACTGTTCTGTCCTGGCTACCCTGTGCCCCAGAGATTGTGGAGCGTCCAGCTGCCACCTCGATGCTTGATGAGGATGGAGTCAAGAACCTGGCTGTCACCCCAATGCTTGGTGATGTTGGAGCCCTGACCCCCATGTTTGGAGAGAGCAGGGCCGCTACACAAGTCAATGGAAAGGGTGTGTCTGCTGCTCTATCAAACCCCAAGGACAAAACATCATTCTATAGATGACATTCAGACAGACCTGGGAATCTGATGAAGTATGCCCTGCAGGTTTTTAGAATCATTTGGGTCCAGTGATCTCTGTTTTCTTTCCAATTTCTCCCTATGGAAATGGGAATGTTCTCTCTATCGCTGACCCTCTTGGATATTGGAAGCAGATAACTTTCCTAAGTTTCATAGGTCCACAACCAGAGGGGAATTTTGCTTTAGGACACACTACATCTGTAATTGATTTTGATGAAACTTTGTACTTAATATTATTACTGAAATGATTTAAGGCTTTTTGGATATTGTGATGGAATGAATATACTTTGCAAATTGAAAGAACATGTCTATTTGGGGTCCAGAGGGTGGCATGTGTTAGTCCAAAGTTGCATGAAAAACTTCATGTTTTTTTAATCTGTTCCTGTTGGTGTAGACCTATTGTGGGTAGAAACTTTTGATTAGGTTATTTCAATTGAGAAGTGACCCACTTCAGTGTTAATATTACTGGAGTCCTTTATAAAGGATAAAAAATATACAGAAACTAAGAAATGAAATTAAGAGAATCTCAAAGAAAAAGCTCTAAAGAAGCTGAGAGAAAGCCACTGAAACCAGAAGCTGTAAGCAACGAAACCCAGGAGGAAAGGACCAGCAGTCGCCATGTGCCTTGCTATCTGACTGAGGAGCCCAAGCTCAGAGTAGCTGGTCTTCAAAAAAGGTATTGTCCTGTTGATACCTTAATTTGGACATTTTTCATGGCCTAGGAACTTAAGTTTACAAGTTAATAAATCCCCATAGTAAAAGCCAACCCATTTCTGGTGTATTGTAGTCCATCAGCTTTAGCAAAGCCAAACACTCCTATTCTATTTTTCGGAAGAGTTTGAACAGGATTGGTGTTAAATCTTCTTGGAATATTTGATAGAATTTACTAGCGAAGCCATCTGCTCCTGGACATTTCTTTGTTGGGAGGTTTTTGATTGTTGATTAAATACTTTGTATTTCTTCTTGAGTCAGTTAGATAATATACATGTTTCTAAGAATTTGTTTCATCTATGATACCTAATTTGTTGGCATACAATTGTTCATAGGATTCTCCTGCAATCCTTTTTATTTCTGTAAGGGTGATAGTAATGTCCCCACTTTCATTCCTAATTATAGTTGTTTGTGTCCTCTTGCTTTTTTTTCTTTGTCAGTCTGGCTAAAGATTTGTCGATTCCATTGAGCTCTTCAAATAACAAACTTGTTTTTTTAAATCTCTTAGTGTTTTTCTATTTCATATTTTATTTGTCTCCACTCTAATCTTTACTGTTTCCTTCCTTTGATCACTCTGAGTTTAGTTTGCTCCACTTTTTCTAGTTCCTTTAGATGTGAAGTTAGACTATTGATTTGTGATCTTTCTTCTTTTTTAATTGAGGCATTTATAGCTATAAATCCTCCTCCATTGATTGCTTAAAATAGTGTTTTTTAATTTCCACATATAGTTAGATTTTCCACTTTTCCTTCCATTATACATTACTAGCTTCATTCCATTGTGGTCAGAGAAGATGTTTTTTTATGATTTCAAACTTTTAAAACTGATTAGTATTTGATTTGTGGCCTAAAATTTGATTTACTGTGGAAAATGATCCATGTGAATTTGAAAGAATGTGTATTCTGCTGTTATTGGGTGGTGTGTCTTATATATGTCTGTTAGATGTAATTGATTTATAACGTTGTTCAAGTCTTCTATTTCCTTACTGATCTTCTGTCTAAATGTTCTATTCTTTATTGAAAGTGGTGTATTGAGTTTCCACCTATTATTGAAGAACTATGTATTTCTTCCTTGAATTCTGTCAATATTTGCTGCAAATATTTAGGGGCTCTGTTGTTATATGTGTATATGTTTATAATTGTTATATCTTCTTGCTGGATTGAGCCTTTATGAATATACAGTGTCCTTCTTTATTGCTCGCAAATTTTTTTTTTACTTAAAGTCTATTTCATCTGACAATAATATAACCATCCTGGCTTGTGGCTTTTCCAAACTATATTTTCTCCTAAAAGAGAGGAAAGAGAAAAATGGCACTATCTCACTATCTCTTTAACACTCCTCTGCCTCTTCTGCTTCTGGAGGTTTGAAATGATGGTTTTCTTCTGTGCATTTGATTCTACTTTTCAGTGATCAAAAGTAGAATCAAATGCAGCAGTCAGCCATCAGACTACACACCCCTATATTAGGAGGACAAGATGCTTATTTCCTACCCTGGTACCAGCAAGCTACACCAAGAATGCAGGCTGTAGTCCTCACAGCTGCCTGCCATGAATTGGGGGATGTGGTTGGTAGCTGCTACATGGAAGGTAAAATTCACCAATATTTATGGAAATTTATCAGCCTCTTCATCTATCCAGCCCTTCCCTGGATGCTCCAAGTGTTCCACTAGACTCCAGTACTCCAAATTAGTTGATTCAATAGTTGTTTTGGTAGAAGGACTGATTCTTGGAGCTTTCCACTCTACTGTCATCCCACAGTCTTCTCAAGAGATTTTTTTAACATAACAAAGAATTGAAAGTTGAGAGTGTAGTACTGGTGCCACTGGTCAAGAAAGTCATTAAGGAACCAGGTTCCTTCTAGCTATTTGCTCTACCATCTTTAGCATGTGGCTTCTTTTTTAATTGTCTCAAGATAGATCCTCCACTTCCAGACACTGAGTCTTAATTCCAGGCAAAAAGAAGAGAGGAAGTATAAAGAACAAATAATGAATGTTAGATGATACTATCATTTATTATCAGAAAAACAAAAGTTTCAGAGGCCCCAGGCAATAGATTCCTGCTTACTTCTCATTGGTTGACTGAGTCCTGGGGCCATTCCTAACTACAAGAAAGTCTAGTGAGGTGATTGATAAGTGGGCACAAATATTGTCACTTCAAACAAAATTAGAGTTCCTTTAGTAAATAAGAAGGGTAGAATGGCAATTGTGTAACCATTAGCTATGTCTATCATAGTTGATCCCTTTTGTTATCCAACATTCATATAAATACTTCTTTCCACAGATAGAACATACTCAGCTCCCCTCCTTAAAGGGAATCCCAATGCTTAATTTAAGTTGTTTCATTAAGCTTTTCAAGGACTCTGGGTGCAGTCCTTCCTTCAGATCTATATTTGACCTCTCATAGACTGGTGACCTGTAAACTAAAAGACAAGTTATCTTCCCCCAAACACTCAATATTTAATGGTTAAAAAACATTCAGGATAAGTGCAATATTGACACCTATTCAGAAAAGAGACTGTTCCAGATATTGCTGGGAACGGAAACTCAGGATTCCTGTGTTCTGTTGTTAGGAGACCATTCCTTGGTGATTCATTCTGGCATCTTCAGGTCCTACTCCCTGGGTATTCTCCCCGTTCTATTATCATCTAAGACCATGAATGAAGTGGACCTTGCAGAGGGTAACTTCTGTTTGGGCCACAGACTTTTGTTGACCCACTTATTGGTTTGAGTTTGGTCTTAGTACAGAATGATTATAGACTCATATTAACTATTGTCCATACAATTCCTTCAAAAATTTATAACTTTGCTATCAGTCAATTATTTCCATGTGTGAACAATCACAGGCAAAGATTTCATCTATACATCTATTTAGCCTGAGAATTCTTGTCCCTTTCTTACTGGCTCCTGGGTTTACCCAATCATCTACTCCATAGCTCAATGGCCAATGCCTTGAGGGAATTCAAAATAAAAGACATTGGTGAGGACGAACTTAGTGATATGTGATCTTTGCCAATTTGGCATTTGTCTGAAGGAGAATTACTAAAAGACAGTGTATGGAAAAATCCTAAGATAACAATCTAATAAGACTGTGGCCTTGCTGCCACTCTTCTTGCCAGATTCTTGGTAGAAATAAATGTGTTTCTTCAATTCTGCATGTATCCAAATTATAGGATTTTTGCTCAACTTAAAATGTAAGCCAGAGGTAAGGAATGTTTCTCCCAGAGAAGTGGCATTCCTTCCATTTCTCCTTGCAGACTGGCTAGCTCAGGTCTGACTTCAGACCTCTCCTTCAGCAAAATATGCTGCAGTTCTGAATTTTTCCTTTGACTTAATGCTGAAGCTTCCAGAGCATATGGTCTGTATCCTGAAGAGCAGCAGGTGACAATCTGACCAAATATTTTGCCACCACTTTAAAAGGATCACCAGATTTGCAGCCTGAGATATCTGAGTCCTCAGAATCCAAAGCCCTGCCTCCCCTAAACAGCCAGTTCCACATTTCAAAACCTTACTAGCAGCATCCTCTTCCAGGTAGAAAATTCTATGTCAGATAGAATGCATGTAGCTGAGCTACTGAAATAAACTGTGGCAGACACAGATTCGCCAATGATAAAGTAGCTATTAATGCCCTCTACTCATGCCAAGCTCTGTGAAGAGCAGTTTATGTATATGATCTAATTTATTCCTCACAATAACCTATGTGACTGGTAGTAAGCTATTATTTCCATTTTACAGAGGATTAAACTGAAACTCAGGCTGGGTGACTGGCTGAAGTTTACCCATTTACTAAATACTGGAGCTGGAATTTGAATCCAAATTTGAATGATGCAAAAGCTGGCACTTTTAATCATTTAATCATTCTAGTCATTTAATCTGTAATCAAGGTAAAACTGTGTCACAGAGGACCAAAAGGAAAACAAAACAATGCAAAACAGTGTGCCTGCAACTACATTAAAGCCCATGACATAGTGGTTGTATTTCTAACTGATTAGGTTGGAGTTTGAAATTAGGTTGGGGTGAGGTAAGTTGTAACACCAGGAGAGACCAAGACAATAATGCATGAAACAAGATAGTTTCTGACTCACAGGCCCCAGAGAGAGAAAAAAGTGCCACAAGGGACAACGTGGAGCACAATCCACTCAGGTTTGCTCCACCAGCAGAGGGGTACCACACACAGGCAGCAGAAGGGACCCATGGCTGGCGTCTTTATTTTGGTCCAAGGGTAGGGCTTGTTGGAGTTCCCATGGGGATCAAGGATTGGTCAATTTAAAGCAAAGTGGAGCAAAAGAGGGAAGTTGGTTAGCATCCAGGCGGTGGCCAAGGTGTGTGTTATTGGTTGTAGGGTACAGTTCCCTGTTGGCAGGGTGTAGGGTGGTAATGGTTGTGCGGAGGTGACTGATGCATGCAAGTGGGTTAATAAGTAGAGCAGAGGTCAAGAGGCCCTGGCAAAATGGATGTTGAGGTGGCACAAACCTAGTGGAGGCTCTGGACAGGCTACCACATAGAAATAGGTAAATCCTTTGCATCCACAGTAGGCAGCCAGCACTGTGAGTCACAGTCACATGAAGACAGCACCACAGAATGCACACTAATTTTGATCTGAATAGATGGCTTAGGTTGTAAACATTATCAGGAAATAATGAGTCAGGCTCTCCCAAGCCATATGCTTCAGCCCCTAGCCAAGCCTGTGTATTGCTGCCAAATACTCCTTCAGGCCACTAAATCACAGTAAGATTATGGCTTCAGAGCCAGCTCTGTTTAGGTACCTAGGGATCTGAAAGAGATGCCTATCTAAGGTTGGCAGAATTCTTACAGGTAAGTTAAACCCTGAGGGTTTTTGT
Source organism: Choloepus didactylus (assembly GCF_015220235.1). NCBI lineage: Eukaryota > Metazoa > Chordata > Mammalia > Pilosa > Megalonychidae > Choloepus > Choloepus didactylus. Next base: position 26,286,389 of record NC_051308.1, read on the forward strand.
CACTCTTGTCACCTTGGAGGCTCATCTCTAAGGTCTCTGCGGGGGCCTGAGAGAACCATGTACTGCCTCCTGCTCTCTTTGGAAATGGGGTATGCTCTCTTCGTTTGAATTTTTATCATCACTTCTCTTCAATAATGCCCTTTAACACAACGGTAGTGCATGGCATTCATTGAATAAATTAAATTGATGTTATTGTAGATATTTCATGACCTCCCCCAAGCTGGGGTATCCCAACAATAGGGTGAGAGATCTGTGGAAAACAACACAGTCAGTGGAGAGTCATTTGGGAGACAGTTGCTGGGTGTTGATGAGCCAGGCGCTTAAAGGGCCACTTCCACCCTGGGCCACCGGCCCCAGGCATGTGTGTGCCTGCCTGGGGCTCTTTGCAGAGGAGGGACTCGGCAGCCTTACTTCCTTCAAAATAAAATAAAAGCATGAAAAAGAGGGGAAGGGGGTGAGTCTGTCCGCTTCTGCTCACTACTGATTTAATTAGCTTGGAGGTGTTGCTGCTAAGTTTACATGTAAAGGATATACCAAGGCATCTGACCCACGCTGCCCCAGTGTTTTTTGTTTCCTGTGCGCAGAAGCTTATTTACCTAAATCTAGCCCTGCAGCGTGATTGGATCACAAATTTTTAGAGCTTCTGTCTCTTCAGTAGATAACAAACTCTAAGAAGTTGAAGGCATGGGAGTGTGTGCATGAGTGTGCATGTGTATGTATGTATGTGTGTGTGTGTGTGTGTGTGTTGCCATCCCAATAATCTCTAATATGATAATGGCAGCTTTACCATTTGTTTTGTTGAAGCACCCTGAAATGTGATATATTGAAAAGGAGAAAAGACCAATAATAATCTTTCACTTTTGAAATGATTTTTATGCATTAATACCCTGGATTCCAGAGAGGGCTAGAAGTAGAAATGGAGATACGTTTGTGTAAAACACAGTTTTCTTGAACAGAGTTTTTATGTTGCATACATACACAAAAACGTAGATAGATAGATTATTGAAAGATATATGCACATATACATAGAAATATATATAAATACATGCATCCACATACACACATATTATACTTCTCTATTACATGTATATATACACATGTAAACTATCTTCTTAGATAGCAATATTTGCCATATACATGTTTATAGATACACATATCAAACATGAACACAATCACAGAAAGTAGAAAAGGCATTTTAAAAACAGTGTCTTCTAAAAGCTGTCCCTTTTGTAGGAGGAAAAAAAAATGTACAGCCTTTTTTCTTCTCCTCAGCGTTCCCTTGAGGAAATGAAAGAATGAATTTCTCCCTCCCTCACTCATTATGGCATAATGAAATGCCTCCAGTTTTTGTGATACAGATTTTTATATTAATGGAATCCCTGGTTGCAATCCTGTTATCTTTTCACTTCACAGAGCTAATAGGAGTTGGTACTGCAGTCTTGGTACAACTATACCTCTTTTTATATGATGCTTGGATCCCTAAAAAGTACTGTGTCATTTGTAAATAGTTCATGGATTGGAAAATATTTTTAAATGCATTAAAATCTTGCCTTTCTAAAATAATCAAGTAATGAGTATATTGGTAAAAGACTAACCAGTAATTTACTTACTATTGTTTTAATCTGGATCTTTATGTACTGGGTTTAGTCATAAATCTTTCAAATATGCAAGATACTTCTGAAAGTCTGAATCCCAACAGAGATTGTACAAGATCAGAATGAGCAGAGAAAGTCACTATACTATAATATGACTAGTGAAGGGAGGTTTTCTAACATTTTCTCCCACTTAGTCCTCAACACCAGTGCAGGAAGGAGAGTTATTTGATGTTCCAGTTGTATTCAATTAATTCTACATGACCATGCTAAAGGTTAAAATATGAGATAATGTTTCTAACAAATGTCCTATTAAAAAGTTCCCTCTAGATAATGTATTGGAATAGCTGAAACTACCAAACTCCAACCCAGCAGTCTGGACTCCTGAAGACAATTATATAATAATGTAGATTACAAGGGGTGACAGTGTGATTGTGAAGACCTTGTGGATCACACCCCCTTTATCTAGTGTATGGATGAGTAGAAAAATGGGGATAAAAACTAAAGGACAAATGGGGTGGGATGGGGGGATGATTTGGGTGTTCTTTTTTCACTTTTATTTTTTATTCTTGTTCTGGTTCTTTCTGATGTAAGGAAAATGTTCAGAGATAGATTGTGGTGATGAACGCGTAACTATGTTACCATACTGTGGACAGTGGATTGTATATCATGGATGATTGTATGGTGTGTGAATGTATTTCAATAAAACTGAATTTAATAAAAAAAAAAAAAAAAACCTTCCCCACACACAAAAAAAATACAGAAAGCTGCAAAAGTTTTGCGAAAAGAATTATTTCTGTGGTCAAAGTTAAAAAATGGTAAAAACTAATAATAACACTGCTTAACAATAAAACCTCACAACTTAAAAAAGTAATTTTGTAAAACTTAAATCTAATGGTAATTGTATGTTGTAAAATGTTTGCTTGAAAACAATTTCCAAAATCATTTTGGTAACTTTTAATATAAAATATTTTTAAAAATGTGCTTTTATTAAACTTTTCCTTAGATTATTAAGGTATTATTTCTTAATAAGAAGTTATAAAAAAGTTTTCCTAAATAATCAATGTAAAGGGCAAAAAATCTGTTTTGTCAAAATAACTTCTTGCACTTCATGTTAACTTTATCATGTCCTTGGTGGTTTAAAAATATTGTCTTCCCACTTTTAAAAGAGCTAAGTCATTTCCTTAACTTTAGTTAAAAAAAAAAAACTTTTCAAAGCTAACAGCTTTTAACATTTTGCTTTCTCTAGGTCAAGCCCTAAAAAATATCTTTTTATTCCCAACAGTTACAAATAATTTGTTCGTTCACCTTGAAAAAAAAAACGAAGTGCTAAAAATAATTAAATTCATGTAATATAAGTTGTAAAAAAAAATGTTTAAACAATGTTATAAAAATTAAAAATTTCTAACCTTTTGGTTACTAATGTGCTTAACATTAAACAACAATCTAGTACTGCTAGTTATAATTTTAGTTATTTTTAAAGTGTTACTGTCACAAAAACAGCCAAATTTCTTTGTAATAAGTTACACTGTCTTACTCTAATGCTTTTCTAAAAGTGCTTGCAGTTAGCTACAAGTCAAAGCTTCATCTTCAACAGCAACAAAGAAAGACTTTTAAAAAGAAGCAAGATAATTCTGCCAGGCTTTATCAGCAGTTGTAGTCAGAAAATGATCTAAATTCTGCCATCAAATTTCCTTAAAAACAGAACTATCAATAATCAACACCGTGTCCCAAATACGAAGCACTGAAAAAAGACTCATCACCTTTGTTGCTGCAGCGTCTGCTACAAACCCTTCTTATTCCAGTGCAAAACTTTTTAATAAAAAGGGGGAGATGTGGAAATTCTGTGGATAAAAAACTTGTAAACTCTGCTTCTGCTTCAGCATGCATTTAGACAGAAGCCTGCCTTTGTCTAAACTCCTATCGAAGACGATGGGAATGTCTTGCTTTGCTACACTATGTTCTGCACACAGTACATGCCACTCCCAAGGCCAGGCTTATCTGTTGTCTACTTGCCTGTCGATCTTGGTGTCATAAAGGTCAAAACGTCCCACCTCCCCTCCTGCCTCCCTGAAGAGCCTTGAGTGCCAGCATGTTTCCCTACCCTGAAAATCTCAATAAAAACCGAGATGAGAATTGCTGGGGAGGACACTCTCCCTTGAGTTGTTCTCACTCTCACCTCTTTTGAAAAAAAAAAAAAAAAAAGTTCCCTCTAGAGTGCTATAACCACTAGATTTTGAACTCCTTGAAGTAAGAGAGTGTACCTGATCATATATCAATTACCAGCACAGTTCTTTGAATTTAAAAGGGACTCAGTAAATGTATTTTAATTTATATTTAATAAATATAAATAAGATTCATATTTCAGGTGAGAGAGCAAGGAGCACCAAAGCAGTACACGTGACTTATTCGGTCAGGAAGATCTCTTATTTCACATTGTAAATTCTTAGTTGGGGAAGAGAGAACTGGTATAAAGGAAAGGAGATTCTCACCTTTCCTTGGAAAGCTATTCTGCTCATCTTGTTTTGATTCTTTAAGAGAAACTAGACAGGCAAAAAAAAATAAGGGAAACAATGAATATAAGAGAATTAATCAACAGGGTATTAAAAGAATTTCATTTAACTATTGTCAGAACTTATGAAAAAGCTGGATTATGCCCAAATTCTTTTGTTTTATTACTTATATTGAATTTAAATTTTTATGTGTAACTAAAAATGAAAACTTTTTGCTCAACATGGCATATTTCTTCTCTGGGTCTCACCAAATCACAGTTGCATACTTTTTCAATTAAAAAAAAAAAAAAATCCAAGCACTGCTAACTGAAATAGAATGGAATGTCATCTAATTTCTGCCATCCTGTTGCTTTATAAGCCTAACTGTTCTCACCCTTTGGCTAAGGTAGAAATGATGAAGAAGGCATGTGATTGGAATTACCATGGCATTCTGAAGGCGCTTCAATTTTAATTATTCTAAGGGCAAACTCATCTTCTTAAACAGAAATCTTTCCACAAGATGGAGAAAAGAAATCAAATCAAAGAAAGTAAATTTGAGTAGGACTGAGATTATAAATTGAGATTCCTAAATCAGAGGCCATACTTTCCTATTCTTTATTCTAATTACTACTCTGCCCCTTGGCTCCTATCTCCCACCACAACACTAAGTCTGGGCTTAACTTACTGTCAGCTTTTCTCAGTGGCCCCTCTTTGAATAATGAACAGTGGCTGTGATTGTGGTCTTGTTAAATCAAAGCTAACCTTAACCAAAGTGAGATACAGTGAATTCACAACCATAAATTAGATGTTTCGGCTATCTCTGACTATTCTCAACATAGCCATATTTTAAACTTGCCAGTCATTCTTTCCCCTGCAAACATTGCTCATGCCTTTAGTTCCACTGGTTTTCTTGGAAAGTATTCCCTAGTCAGCAAATATGAGCATGTTTACTCATACATCATTTTCACTGTGTAATATATTTCCATATGTCACGAACCCATTTTAAAACAAACTACCCCCAATTATACCTGATGATGATCCCCCTTACCCTGCTCAATTTCTTTTCTCCAGTTCATTTGTCACCATTGAATATGCCATACAATTTACTTCTTCATTATGCTCATTTCTTATTTCCCATCCCTCATGCACCAGAATGTGAAATGTACAGGGACAGGGATTTTTGTCATTGTTTTCATTGCTGCATCCTGAATGCTTAGAATAGGCCTGGCATTATAATTAGTAGTTATCCAATAAATATTTGTCAAATAAATAAATGGAGGAAAGGAGGAATAAATATGTTCAACATTCATTATCAGTTATTAAGTGACAGAAAATCATTTGAAACACAAATTGATTTATATCTGATTCTCTCAATGTTGGGTCATATGTCTACAAACAGATAGATGTTTGGTTGAGGCAGCAGGATGCATAGAAAAGACACAGGCTTGGGAATCACCTGGAACTCTGTTCATATCCTAGATCCATCCCCTTATTAGTGATGGAAAAGTTAAATAAACTTCTGAGATTTAGTTCTTCCCTTTGTAAAACAGCAGTGATGTAAATATTCAATGAGCAGCTAGAACAATTCCCAGAGCAACAGGCACATAACAAATATGTTTTTCCACTTTCTCTTCCTCTAATCCACCAGCAGACCCAGCATGAAAGGGGGCAGAGGAGATACAGTAGACAATGACATCCAGTGTGTCCCCAAACCTCTCTACACATGAAATTCTATAGGAGATGGGGGAAAGGTGAGAAGGCAGGTATCTAAATTTTCTAATCCTTCTTCACTGGAGGGCCTGATCAATGAGGATACTTGAAAATGAGGATTGACAACAAGTACATCTCTTGCCTGGGACTGTGGTGGACAGAGCAGGGACAAGTTGGAAGTGGAGAGTGCTGGCTGATCAGGCCCATTGAAACCTGACCCGACACATCATCAAAGTAAAAGAAGCCTGCTCCAGGAGTCAGAAGCTAAGTGCTGATTCAAAAGATTAGAGGAGTGAACGGTAAGAAAGTCCAACAAGGCTAGAGAGGTGATGTACTCAGTGAAGGCCATTGCAGCTGGACTCAGAGGACATGATGCATAATGGACTTCTGGACATGGGGGTGGCCCGAGCCCATTAGAAAGTGTAGGACAGAATGGACAGCAACCCCTGTGGGCAGCAAGCCAGGCCCTTTTCTGATATTTTGGAGTTTTTGCCTTCTCTGATACTTTTTTGACCTTTCTAAAGAAAACTGTCAGCTTGGGGAAATTAAAAAAAAATAAGCAGGAGTGAAGAATATAATTTCTTCTCTTCTGCAGATCACAGGGAGTATTATTTAATATTCTGAAACTGGAAGGAAAATTAAGGTGAAAATATGACTCAAAAAACAGAGAAAGTTTCTAGCCAATGCCCCACTGTTTCCATAAACACAATGAACAATCAACAGCAAATCAATTTGTTACAATAAATCAAATTTATTGAAATTTATTTATTGAGTAAATGCCCTCAAGATGGACAGAAGTGTCCCATGTTGCTCATGCAAACACCATCTCCATCTTTTACCCTCTCATTTCAACTTCACCATTAGAAGCAATTTTGATTTAGATAGCCTCTCAATAGAAACAGTGCAATGTATGGATTGCTACTGGTTTACTTAATCTTAGCTATGATTGTGTTATGTTGTATATTTTAACAAGCTGACCTATTAAATTCTATTAAAGGCATTTCTAAATTAATGATCTTGCTGTCGCTAGAGGCTGTCAAACCAGGTTGTAGCCTGCAAGCTAATCAGGTGGGTCTCATAAAGCCCCAGCATCCTCTCTTGGAGCTCCTGGGGCCTAGAGTTGTTTGACTCTCACCTTGCAGGGTCAGAAATCTGACTTCATAGAACCAAACTGAGATATTTGGACTCTAGGAATAGATTTCTACTAAAGAAACTCACAAAACAGAAAACTCAGATCTTCAGATTTGGAAGGAATTTTAATGATCATCACAGTCAATAATCTCCAAAGAATGCCTCAGGATGATGGTAATTGTTTCTTTGGGGGAAAAAAAGTTCATGGCCAGATAAGTTTAGGAAATGTTGGGATAAATAATGTTAAGCATATTCCTTTGCAATCTTTCTTATCTAATATTTTATATACAAAAAGAATTTCAGGCCGTATGAAGCCTCTCCAAAAATTACTTGGTCATAAAATCCTTTTTATATAGCACACTTTTTTTTTCCCACCTTTATGTTAAGGGAGATACTTGGGAAAATGCTGATCAAATCTTATGTAATTTACAAGTGAAGAAATTGAAACCCAGAGAAGTGAATTGATTTTCTCAAGGCCACACAATTAATGCTAGCTAAATTGAGAATAAACACTGGTTTACAAACAGAATTTCTATTTTAAATTCCAACAGAAGCTATGTTTTTAATGATCAACAGATACTTGCATCTGTTGTTCTGATACATACTTTCTAAGTGTGACCGTTTCTCCATACAGATTTATCAGAGGGTTGTTTGATGAAAAAGTTAGAGCAAAGTGGTTAGGAGAACCTTATAAAACATTTCATCTTGGCCATAGTGTAACCTAGGTATTTTTCCTATTTTACTCTGTATTTACCTTTCTTGTGGCAGCAATTCTCACATCGCTCAGAGATAGTGTCTTTTTCCCTTGGTTGCAATAGATGATAAACATATATGCTGTTTAATTTTCTTTGTCTTTGATTGTGCATGCCATAATACTCCAATTTTGTTTTTGCCTGGTGCACAACATCATCAGTAGGTTTACAGTTTATCTTACATTAGTTACTGTTGACACTGATGAATTCAACATTCAGTTCAAGGCATGTTAACTGAGCTCCTGCTCCTTGACAGGGACCATAGGAGGGGTTGGAGATTTCAAAAGCATCCGAGTTTCTTGGTTAATATTTCAGAGATTCTCCCATGCCTTTTATGAACTCTTGAAAGTTTTCATAAACTTATCTGTTAGGTTTATTTACCACTACAGAAAGCCAATCTGTTTATGTTGATATTTATTAGATTTAACTTCAGAAAGAGACTTTACTGACCTTGTACCCAAAATCTAGAAGATAACACTATTTGGGGTCTGATGATCTCTAGGGACTGAGAAGAGAAAGAAATCAGTTTTCCTTTGGCTCTAAACTTTTATTAAAGACTTGTCCCAAAATATATATCTTTATAAGGTTTGTGAAAACAGTGTCTCAAATGTCGCATTAGAGGTGGTTCTATTTTCATGGGAAATGGGCAATGCAAAACATTCTAAAACTGTTCCTCATTCTCTGTATTCCTTTGGAGAGTCTCACACAGGTAAAGTGAGAATTATGATTGGCTCCTTCAACTGAGCACATTGCCATCTGATGGGTGGAATTTGTCCAAAGCATCCCTTGGTAGAGTAAATCAACTTCACAAGGTGAGACCTTGCTGCCAATCTGAGCATGGCGTGGCCTTCCAGCCTCTGCTGGACCTCAGAAGAGGGGGCTGTTGAATTACTTTTCCAAAAATCAATTCTTTCACCCTATTAAAAAAGGATTTCCATTTAGCAATTACATGATTTGAATTGTGGGGGTAAAAACTCCATTATCTATAAAGAAACCTCCATTATCTATACATGGAACATGGGAAGGGAAGATGATTTAGAGAAAGGTATTGAACAGGATGTTACTAAATTTAAAGCACCCAACAATGATAAAATTTCAGTGAAAAGGAACAAAAAACATGGAATTTAAAGACAATGGCATGAAAATTTGCTTCAACCTATCAAGAACTGGAGGAAAAAAGTAGAATGTGGAAAGCATCAAAACAGAACCCTGCACCTAGCTGGTGCTCAATTAAAATGTGTTAAATTGAATTGACCTTGGGTAATTCATGGCTGAATTATCTGATGAGAAGCATGAGGACTAACACTGTGTCTGATTAAAGAGATACATATACATTAGACACCAGAATTGTGGGAAGCCAAGCTTACTTTTTATCGGTTTGGTTTTAATACTGACTTTTTTTTTTTAATTAGAGAAGATGTGGGTTTACAGAACAATCATGCAAAAAATACAGGATTCCCATACACTACCCCACCACCACCACCTTGCATTGGTGTGGAAAATTTGTTATAATTAGAGGTAACACTTCTTTTGTAATTCTATTTTTTTTTAACAGTAGTTACATTTGTTACAAAGGATGAAAGATTATTAAAGTAGTATTACTACAATTGTCCATAGTTTACTTAGGGATATTTTTTCCCCATATTCCTGACCTATTATTTTTTCCTACATGTCTTTATTTTAGTACTCATTTCCCATACACTGGATAAAGAAAGTGTCAGTCACAAAGGTAATAATGACTTTGCAATATTTATAACAAAATATTTATAACAAAAGTATTTATATTTTATATAAATATTTATAACAAAAATATTTATGCAAAAACATTTTTATTTTTATATAAATATTTATAACAAAAGACTATTAATAGCAAAAATATTCAAACATACATAAAATAGAAGAAATACTATAATGAAACCCCATTATCCATCACCCAGCTTCAAAAATTATAAAATACATTCTCAGGCTTGTTTCATCTATACCTCCCACCCACTACCTCTTGATGGTTATTATTTTTTACAGCTTTATTGAGATATAATTTACATATCATAAAAGTTACCCAATTCCGGAGGAATCTAGACCCAGCATAATGGGATGGAGGGTATCTTCTTGACCAAAAGGGAGATGTGAAAGGAAATGAAATAAGCTTCAGTGGCAGAGAGATTTCAAAAGGAGCCGAGAGGTCACTCTGGTGGGCACTCGTACACACAATATAAATAACTCTTTTTAGGTTTTAATGATTTGGAATAGCTAGCAGTAAATACCTGAAACTATCAAACCGTAACCCAGAACCCTTGAATCTTGAAGACGATTGTATAACAATGTAGCTTATAAGGGGTGACAATGTGATTGGGGAAGCCATGTGGATCACACTCCCCTTTGTCCAGTGTATGGATAATGAGTAAAATGGGGGTGGGAAAAAAAAAAAAAAACTAAAGGACGAATGGGGGGGGACAACTTGGGTGTTCTGTTTTTACTCTTTTTTTTTTTATTCTTGCTTTCACTTTTTCTGATACAAGGAAAATGTTTTAAAAAAATAGATCAGGGTGATGAATGAACAACTGTATGATGGTAATGTGATCAATGGATTATATACTTTGGATGACTATATGATATGTGAATAAATCTTAAAAAAAAAAGAAAAAAAAGCTATATGTTCTCTTACTTTTTCCTTACTGATCATAATGCACTTCAGTTCTCTTATAACAATGTTTGTTCTGCCATTTCTAATTTGATTATCATTCTTTACAGAGAAAATGATAGAAAAAAATTGTTGAGTAGTTCTGCTTTCTCATCTGATCATATGATACCATATGCCCAAAAGAGTGAGCCGGTTAAGTATGTGTTTTTTTCTGTTCTGAACCTACCTTTAATAAGCCATTTGTATTGTTATTAGCATTTTTTGTAAAGCTTACTTCATCCTGCACTATAGCCTTCCTAATACTATTCTTAGAGTTATTGAGCTTTGACTCCTGTATTCTCAACTGTTGTCATATCCCCCTCTTCAATCTTTTATACATTGTCTTTTAAAATGTGACTTCATTAAAGAGCTATTTGTTTCATCATATTAAAAAAAAAGTTACCCAATTCCATAATTTGTAGTAAATATATAGCTGTGAAACCATTTTATAGTTCTAATTCTAGAACATTTCTGTCACCCCCAAAAGTTCCTTTGTGTTCATTTGCAGTCAACCTCCCTTCCAACCTCAGACCCAGGCTACCACTCTGCTTTTTGTCTTTATTGATTTGCATTTTTGGACACTTTGTATAAACAGAGTCATGCAAAATGTACTATTTTTCATCTAGCTTCTTTTTACTTGGCATAATGTTTTTGAAGTCCATCCATTTTATAGCATTTACCAGTAGTTTGATTTTCTTATTGCCAAATAATCTTCCACTGTAAAGACTGTCCATCACCTAATTGATGGCCATTTGATTTGTTTCCAGCTTTTTATTTTCATGAATAATGCTGCTATGAACATTAACATATGTCTTTTTGTGGGTATATACTTTCATTTTCCTTGAAGAGAAATCTAGAAGCGGAATTGCTGGGTCATGTGCTAGGATTGCATATGATGTTTTAAGAAATTCCCAAGCTGATGTCCAAAGTGGTTGTGCCATTTTACAGCCACCCATAAAATTTCATGTTTAGTGTTTTTGTTTATACTTAGTTAAAACATTTCCTAATCCCCTCATGATTTCTTGTTTTACCCACTAGTTAGTTAGAAATGTGCTTTAAAATTTGTAAATATTTGAGGATTTCCCAAATTTCTTTCTCTCACTAATATATCATTTAATCATACCTTCTATTATTTCATTCCCTTTCAATTTATTGAAACTTGTTGTATGTCCCAGTTTGCTATTTATCTTGAAGAAAGTTCTGTGTGTGTTTGAAAAGGCTGTGCTTTCTGCCGTCATTAGATGGAGCATTCTCTATATATATCAAATTAGTACAGGTTAGTTGGCAGTGTTGTTCAAACCTTGCATATCCTTGATAATTTTCTGTATTGTTGTTCTACCAGTTTTTGCGAGTGGGTTATTGAAGTTTCCATCTACTATTGTTCAATTGTTTTTTTCCCCTTTTAATTCAGTTAAATTTTGTTTCATGTATTTTGGAACTCTTTTTTTCTAGGTGCATATACATTGTTAGTTGTTATAGCTTCCTGATCAATTGACTTTTTGGTCATTATGAAATGTCATTCTTTGTCTCTAGTAACATTTCTTGATTTAAAGACTATTATGTCTATATAAATCTAGTCTATTTTAATATTGTCACTCTAGCTCCCTTATGGTTAATTTTTACCTATTCTATCTTTTTCCATACTGTTAATTTCAACTTATTTGTGTCTTTGAATTTCAGTATATCTGTTGTAGACAGCATATAATTGGATTTTTCATATCCAGTCTGACAATATCTGCCTTTTTACTAGAGTGTTTAGTTCATTCACATTTAATGTAATTAGTGATATAATGGGCTTTGCATCTTCCTTTTTGCTGCTTGTTTTCTGTATGTCTCATGTCTTTTTTGTTCCTGTTTCTCCTTTACTGCCAACATTTTTGTTAAATAAATACTTGTAATGTACCATTTTAATTCCTTTGCTGTCTATTTTACTATTATAATATGTGCCTTAAATTATCAAACTACTTCAGATTAATACTAACTTAATTCTGGTAAAATATAGGAACTTTGCTTCAACATAGCTCCACTCTCCTTCTTTATACTATTATGGTCATTTGTACTATATCTATGTATATTAACACAATAATACACTGTTATAATTAGTGCTTTGTAAAATCTTATGTCTCTCAAAGAAGTTAAGAGAAAAATAAAACAATAGATCCATACCCTATTTTCTATTTACCCACATATATACCTTCTCAGGGCTCTTCACTGTGTGAGATGGTTCAAGTTGCTGTCTGATGTCATTTCTTTTCTTTTCTTTTTTTTTTTTTTTTTTGTTTAAGGGGCTTCCTTTACAATGTCTTTTAAGGTTGGTCTACAAACAACAAATTTTCTCAGTCTTTATCAATGCTTTTTTCTCTCTTTCGGTACTTTGAATATAAATCATTCCATTGCTTTCTGGGCTTTTTTTTTTTTTTAAATGACAGTCTGGTAGCTTCTTGTCATACTGTTGTTCTCCTGAACATGATGGATCACTCATCTCACCATGTTCAAGGTTTTCTCTTTGTCTTTGATTTTCAGTAGTTTGAATATGACTTTTCTGTGTGGGACTCTGTTGGGGATTGAATCATGTCCTCCACAAAAGGCATGTTCAGGTCCCAACCCCTGGTCCTGTGGGTGTGAACCCATTTTTAAATAGGACCTTTGAAGATGCTTTTAGTTAAGGTGTGCCCCCACTGAACGAGAGTGGACCTTAATCCAATATTGCAGAAGTCCTTACAAGCAAAGGAAATTGGCTGTGGAAAAAAGAGAAGGCACAAGAAGCTAGAGCCAGAAGTCAACGAAACCCAGAAGAGAAAGGAGAAGATGCCTCTGTGTTCCTTGACATGTGATGGAAAAGACAAATCCCAAAGATTGCCTGCCAGCCTGCAAGTGCTGACCCTGGAAGGAAGCAAGACCTCTAGCCTCTGAATCCCAATCCATCGAATGGTATTGTTTTACCAACTGGGAAACTAAGACAGGCTCCTTTTGTGTTTATCCTATTTCAAGTCTGTTGAACTTCTTGGATCTGTAGCTTTATGTTTTTCATCAAATTTGGGAAGTTTTCAGCCATTATTTCTTTAAATATTTTTGTCTGCCCCTTTCTCCCTCTCATCTGTTTCTGGGACTGCCATTATGCATATTTTGGTATTCTCTAGACTGTCCTACAAGCCCCTGAAGATCTGTTCACTTTTCTTCTTTTTTGCCCCCTGTGGTTTCCAGATCAATAATTTCTATTTATCCATCTTCACATTCACTGATTCTTTCTTCTGTCATCTTAAATTTGCTAGCAAGCTCCCAAGTTGAGCAGCTGCAAAACTGCCCCCAGAAAGAATGCCTCACTATTCTTACCTAAAATTTAGTAGTTCTTCATGAATAACTGCTTCTCAATTGATGTATAACTTCATCAGTTTCCAGAGTTCCAAAATGTTTTTTTTTCCCCCAATCACTGTTTTTTGATGAGGAGAATGTGCTAAGTTTCTCACTCTATCATGCTAGAAGTTCTGCCTCAATGTTGCCAAGCTGACTTGTGAACAAAATTTAGAAGCTTAGTACATGCATCCAGATAGGGTCAACTTTTTGAATATTTTCTTACCTGTGTTAGCTTCTTCTCACAAACATACAACAAGAAATGCTTGGATAGTTCTGTCCTCTGTGCTTCAATTTTCTGAAAATCTCTGTGCTTCAATTTTCTCATCTTTCCGTGAGAGTTGGCAGATAACATAAGTACCAACTCCTAGAGTTTTTACAAGGATGAAATGAAGGATTTTCAAATGTTCCAATAAAAGTTTTTGTTGCATTAAAAAAATGAATTGCTATGCAAGTGTATAGCTCTTGACTTTGCATCATTGCCAATTGATGACTTGGCATGCATAAAACACAAATTCGATGTATCAAGTAGTTCCCCCAAATATTTAAAGAATATTTTCTTCCAGTCTCAATCAAGATATGCCTGCCGTATAAGAAACTAGTCATCAATTGTCATCCACACATCAGCAGTAACTGATGAGGAGCTTGGCTCTAAAACAAGGGAAGAAGCCACTGGAGGTGCTCACTTTCACACTCTCCCCAAAGTGCCAAAATATAACTCAGCACTAACTTGAACTTAAAATACCCCAGACTCTTCCAATTTCAGCATTTGCTTCTACAGTCTCTCACCTCTCACTTTCATAGCAGAGAAGATATGCATTGGGTTTAAACACTTTCTTTTAAAGGGCTTTTATCTTTTGTTTATCCTGCCTTATCAAGAGTCTGCTCCTCGATTAACCAAATTCATGCTCTGACTGAAGTTATCTGATACCCCAAAACTTATCACTTCTCTGACTAAAAGTTAGTGAAATCCGTCATTTAGAGTAATATGTAACAAAATCTTTGTAAGTCTATGAAAATTTTGTTCAAGCTTTTAATGAACAGGCAAGTCATTTTCTCCAAATCTCTGGTCCCTGAGGATTATAATTTCTTCCATGAATAGTATTATTAATTTAAAGGCAGCAAGCAGTTGTTGAGATCTAATGAGATCTAATGAGCTTCAAGGTGGTTTGTTTCCACCTCAATTTACCTCCAGAGCTAAAAGTAATGGAAACAAAAAGGTATTGTGTTTCTCGTCTTAGGTCTTTTTTTTTTTTTAAGTGTCGATAGATAGAACATATCACCACACAGATACAAACATAAGCAATAGTACATGAAGACTATATATTGGGTTGTCTTAATACTTTATAGCTCTCTATAGCTTAAATGGAATTTTCGCATCCTTTACCTTACTTATTTCTCGTCAAAAAAAAAAAAAAAAAAAAAGAACAACTTTGAAGTCAGCAAGGAAAACATTATTATCTCCATTTTACAGATCAACAACTGAATAAAACTCGGAAAGGAAAAGTAAGACATCTAAGGTCAGATAACTGGTAAGTGGGAGAATAGAAATTCAGATTCAGGTCTCTGAATCACCACATCACTTTCAACATTGTTATTCTAATAAATGAAAAAATTTAATTCTGGATGTTTGTCATTATTGACATTAGTTCCTAAAATATAGATACACTTTCTAATGCTAATAAAATGAATACTTTTTAGGCTGGTCATTAAGGGCTTTTCAGGGTCCTTAATAGAATCCTGAATTTGATTATGACATAGAAACAAATTCAAGGAAAAATTATCTTAAAGTCAATGGAAGCCACAGATTTGAGGAAAGTGCAGCTTTTGTTGCTTTTGCCAAATAGTCCCAATGAAAGGCAAGGTGGCTTTCTTGACAATGATTGTGGTTTGTCCTGATCTCTGAGCTGAGTATTTTATGTCATTAGGCATTTGTTTGCAGATAGCTAGATAAATTTCTTTCCACTCACAGTGCTTTTTCCCCCTATGAACATTAAAGAAAATAAATTCTGTTTTATGACATTTCATGATTGGCACTAATAATTTGGCTCATATAGTTAATAAGACAAAATCATGAAAATAGAAGTCAAATGCCCAGTTGGAAAAGTAAGAAGGGACTAGAGATGGGGAGGTCATCCATCTGAAAATAGAAATCTCTTTTGAAGTGCTCATAAGGTAGTTCTTGTTGATAATAACTGAAGATATTCCATGTTTATCCTGGCTTTCTTTGAAATAGAAAACATGGACAAATGTTCAGCTGATACCTCAGCAAGATACAGCTTTTCCTGTTCTTGTTGCCTTATTACTGGATTTGCCTTTGCTCTTGAAAAGTAAGTGTGGTAAGGCTCTTTTGATCCTTCCTTTAATGACATTAACTTGACACTCACCTTGCTGCCCTTGGGAAACATCAGTGAGTCCTATAATATTTGTAACAAATATCCCTGGAGCTAAAATTATATCATATTCTTCAAGCTACTGAAGAATTTCAGGATTCCATTAATCAAAATTCTGGGGAACTCAGAGCCTTTTGACTTGATATGCTGAATGATGAATGGTTTACTAGGAAGAAAGGCCTATTTAAGCCAATTCTCCTTTTCCCTTTTAAAAATATCACTAAAACCTGACTGGTTAGAGTGTCTTCTAAACTCAGCTGCATCTGTGGGAGCAGCTATTGCATGAATTATAGTTAATATACTTCACAAAAGGAGTGAAAACTGTCCTTCTGACATGTGTAATTCTAATCCTTGGGCATGTTAACCAAGAAGGTTCTTCATAGGAAGAATGGCTTTCGGGCACATTTGTCTGACAAGAAAGGTCTCTTGAAAGGCATGAAATATCTGATGCAAAAATTCTGGCTTTGCTTAGAGAACAGTTTCACCCAGTCATCTTTTCTGCCACTTTGCTCTCTCCGGGATTCTGAGTCTCTCTAGAGACTCTAGATAGGATAAAGCTGATTTAGGAGGTGTTCTGGAGCCAGTCCCTCTTCAGCCCTGCAGAACAGGCAAGACAGTGGTTCTAGCTATAGTTTTAATGTGGTACTTATCACTGTTTTCCTTGTGTTCTTGTTCTTGGTGATGTGTCTGGACTCCTTTTGTAGAGCAAAAGCTGTGTTTAATAAATCTCTGTATTCTCCCAAACATATAGGATAGTAGTACTTATGGAATATGTTCATGGCTGTAGAAATGGGAGGAAGGAAGGAAGGAAGGGAGGGAGGGAGGGAGGGAAGGAAGGAAGGAAATCTCCAGCTGACCATAGGACCACAGTTCCTCTCTTGTATACAAAAGACAAATATTTCCTAGAATTTTTCCAACCTGTCATAGCTCTTGGGTTCATAATTGAGCACTCCATATATCCTGGTATCTAGGTTTTTCACAACATTTTAACAGTTTTTAACATGGGGAAAGGGGAGGATGGGAAACTACATTTTATTTCTACAAATATTTATCAAATGGCACTGTGTGCTGGATGCTGTGCTAATAAGACAAAGATCTATTCAATCACAAATGAATTCAATGAGTATTTGATAAATGTGTTAGAGTCTACTTCTGGTGTGGGGAATACAGCAGGTACAAAGCAAAGTTGCGGTCCTTATGTCCTTATGGCAGGGCCATGTGACTAGTCTCACAAATGGATTGTTAGTGGAAGTGATGTGTGCTAACATAGTTCAGTTGCAAACATACCCTCCACATGGTGCCTTTTCTCCCTTCCGGATGTCCATGAGACATCAGAGATCATAGGTTGAAGATGGCACAGCCTCTGTCAGCCTTGAATAACTTCATGGGCAGAGCCCTAACCTCCATCATCTCCAACAGGGACACCTGCATTGGACTGTAATGAGAACAAGAAATAAACTTTTAGTATATTAGGTCACTGAAATTTGGGGAGTTGTTTATTACAGGAGTTAATGTCACTTTGACTAATATATGCCACCACCCAACAATCAGCCATGGTGAATGTCTTTTAAACTTAGCTTAGGCATCACCTCCTCCAAGAAATTTTTCCTGAACCCCCTACCCCCACTCACTACACTAGTTCAAATACTCCATTAACATTCCCATATTTCATTTACTAGATTGTTTTATAATTACAGGTGTACTTTTTGCCTTCACTAATATGTGTGCTCCTCGAAAGAACAAAAGTTTTTATTCTCCCTTGCCTCTGTGGAGCATAGGACAAAGACAGACACTTAGAGGCAGGTGACAAATATTTATATGGAATATAAAATACATATTATGCTTGAGGGCATATTTTCGATGACAGATGACTGGAAAGGTATATTTGAAAGTTTAGAGGTATATTGCAAACTCTGAAAATTGGGAAATGCTGCTCTAAATTGCAACATGGAAATAACAAGTGCTCTAAAATCACTTGCAAATCTGAAGCTCCACAAAAGGCTTGGAGGCCAAGATTTTTAAAAGAGTAGCATCCACAGATTCATCCAGTTATACTTCTACTGTTATGAAAGATATATATTACAACAAGAAGCACTACATTTCCAAATAACCATTAAAAGAAAATCCCCCAGCTTGCAGGAGGTATCTAGTTATAGAAACGAGAGCAGAGGCATCTTTGAAGTCAGGCAAATTAATCTTCAAATCTACCTGCTAACTGTATCACCCTGGTCAAGTTACATTCAATCCCTGAGTGTCAATTTCTTCTCTTGTAAAAATGGATATAACATGTGAAATAGCATATGTGAAAGCTCCTGGCACTCAGAAGTTACTCAATAAGTGCAAGATTCTTCTCTTTCCTTCTGCAGAACAGATTGCTTACCTAGAATGCCCAAGACCTAAATTAGTGATAATTGCAGCAATTACCTAATTCCAAGAAAGTACATTGATTGAAAAAGATATTTTTGAAATATATATGTATTCTTCTGTGTGTATATATTTGTATGTGTCATGCTGTATATAGAACATAGCAGCAATTTCAGCCTAAAACAGTTGCTATCTGCAAAAGCATATAAACACACATGAGCCATCACAATTCACTAGAATGTATCAGTTAGTATTTGCTATATAATGAACAAAATTTAGTGGCTGTGCTGGTTTCAATGTATTATGTCCCCCAAAATGCCATTACCTTTGATGTAATCTTGTGTGGGCAGACATATCAGTGTTGATTAGATTGTAATTCTTTAAGTGTTTCCACGGAGATGCGACTCACACAACTGTGGGTGATGACTGATTAGATAGTTTCCATGGAGATGTGGCCCTACCCATTCAGCATGGGACTTGATTAGTTCACTGGAGCCCTATATAAGCTCAGACAGAAGGAGCGAGCTTGCTACAGCCAAGAGGGACAGTTTGAAGAACACACAGGAGTGGAGAGAGGAGCTTCAGCTTACAAAGACATTTTGAAGAGGAGCTGTGGCCTAGAGAGGAATGTCCTGGGAGAAAGCCATTTTGAAACCAGAACTTGGAGCAGACACCAGCCACGTGCCTTCCCAGCTAACAGAGGTTTGCCGAACGCCATTGGCCATCCTCCAGTGAAGGTACCCGATTGTTGATGTGTTACCTTGGACACTTTATGACTTAAGGACTGTAACTGTGTAACCAAATAAACCCCCTTTATAAAAGCCAATCCATTTCTGGTGTTTTGCATTCCAGCAGCATTAGCAAACCAGAACAGTGGCTTAAAATAATAAGCATTTATTTTTCTCATGATTCCAAGAGTCAGCAAAATGTTCAGTCCTCCTGCTGCTCTCAGTTGGGGTCACTTGTTTCTGAGATACAGTGCAGGCTTGCTAGGCAGCTCTGCTTCTGGGGACTATGTGGGTAACTGGGCCATATGCCTGTCACCACCCAGCAGTGGAGTCTGAGCTCACTCACATAGTAGCTCAGGGTGAAGAACAGCAAAAGAGCAAGCCCAATGGCATGTGCTTCTCAAGCCTTTGTGCCATGTTTGCTATAGTCTCATTAGCCAAGGCAAGTCACATGGCCAATTCAGATTCAAGGAGTAGACAAATAGACTCCACCTCTTGAAGGGAGGGGCAGAAAGTTGTAGCCGTTTTGTAAACTACCATATTTAGAGATCAAATGGCAGTGAAATCACAACCACAGAGGGAAAGCTGGCTTGCTACCATATCTCTGACTAGTGTTGAACAGACGTGCAGACCAACTTACATCTACTCCACAGCAAATGTCTTAAATAGGGTTTTCCAGAAGTCTGAGATGAGGAGTCTTGTGAAAATGGTATCTATATCCTAAGAGAGTTGATGTTATTAAGTAGAGTAATTAAAAGCACCTGATATAGAGCTTGGCACATAGAAAGACTCAATATGTGTTTCCTTCCTCCACTATTTTCCTTTATGAGGACAAAGTAAGAAATGATATGTGCCCTGGAAAATGGCTGTCTGCAAAGCATATAGGCATGACACTTTCTGGATATACTGCCTTACGCCTGGCAAAACGTACTGATTAAAACTTCCAGCACAGGAAGAGAAAACCTAATTTAGAAGGGGTAATCAAGAATCTCCATAGTCCAAAAGGGATGATTTCCCGGTTGTGCAGAGAACCAATAATCCTGCATCCTAAAGACAAAAGTAATTTTGTGAAACTGCATGAGGTCTCTCCAGAGAGGGAGATTTTACAAAGCCCAGAGGTCGCAGCTATGCAGTGGAGCCAAACTACTCTGAATCTGTGCCACCAAAGGAAAGAATTGCAGGATTTTCTGCTAAACAAACATGACTCTATTTAAACTCTTGAAATACATACTAAATTCCTACAGTTACCTGCAGTTAATTTGGCCCAGGCAATGACTCCTTCTTCCCATTGCATCATCTCAAAATCAGGAACCTCCTTTTCTTCTGCTTTTGATCATTTCTCTTCTGGGTCTAGTTTCTTCCTATTTTATCTTCATATTATACTGAGCATTTTCTCCCTTGTTGCATTCCTTTCCCTACATTAATCTACATCTTTTCTTTCCTTGTGAATATGATATTCAATGTTTCCTTTTCCTGTGAAAATGTTACACTATCACCAGAACAATGTGCTCTCTGGATTATTTTTCCAAATGGGTTTGCATTTAACTACCCATTCTTCATGTTGTCCCCTTTTGTAACCACTGCATAAATTTACAAGATGGCTCCCAGAACCAGAACCATCATTTTCCTTAGGCCTGGCTGTCCAGATTTCTCTGGGACATATATATATATATATATGTATGTATACACACACACACACACACACACACACACATACACATATATATGTTAATACAACAACCACTGCTCACTCCTGCATATACTCATCATTACTTGAAGTAGTGTGAGGGGGGCTTTGTTACTTGGCTAAAAAATATTCTTGCTTAAAACATGGTGGAGGAATTTTTCGCTGAAGGATTCTCAGGAAATCTGGCACTGTAGTGTGCTGACAACGCTCCATCCAGATAAAACCTACTTCCCTTGGGATGGTTGGGCATCTGGAACATTGGAGGCGCTGGCCTGTGAATTCAGTCACTCAGACATCTCTAAGGAAGGGTTTTGTGGGCATGCAAATAAGTATCTTAAAGTGAATGAAGGGTCAAAAGTAAAGTCACTCTGGTTTGTGAAAGGCAATTTAGACTTTCTTAGACAGCAAAGTATGTCTTTGATAACAACTTAATAGAATTAGCCTCTGTGCAAGATATTCACAGAGCAAGACATTCATCTTTTTGTTCATTTGTTCACTCATTCATTCAACCAACAATTATTGGGCAGGCACAGTTCTATGTATTGGGGATATAACAGTGAACAAGACAAACCACAGACATATATGCATATAAAGATACTATATGTCAGGTGCAAAGTTTAAGATGGCGCATAAAGTGGGGAGAGGGGGTTAGCTATTTTAGATACTGGTCAGGGAGATCACTTGCATTTTGTGTCTATAATCTCTTCAGTATAGGTTAGGCAAGCAGAATAGGTTAAAACATTGCAAATAACATTTGCACAAGTGTCAATGAGAAAGAAAAAACTGTAGATGAGTGGAGGTGGACGTTTTAAAGGAATAAATATGATGGCTTTTTTTGGGCCACCGAGATGGGCCAGCTCTCTTCTCTGGCTGCACTCAGAGAGAACCTGAAGAAGCCCTGGGTCCAAGCGAGGGACTTAATCATTAATGTTACCATTAGATAAAGAAACCCGTCTCTGAAGACCCCTGACGCAGCTTTCCACAGTGTCCAGACACCATGCTTTACAAGGAGGCAGTGCTGCCACATGGGGAGGGCACTGCTCTGCTTATCCAGACACCACAGTCTTATCCCAGATGGTCTGCAGGAATTTATTTTTACTCTAGTACAAAGTGTCTAGCCTACCTGAAGTCTCAGTCTTATAGAAAAACTGGGTAAGAAAAACGGGTAAAACGAATGCTGTGTTTTGAGTGAACTTCCATATAGATAACAAGGAACTGCTCCCAAGACACCTCACGTACGTATTAGGTTGTAAAGCAGCTGGAGGCATCGTGCCTCCTCTCCCATCCCAGACCACAGGCTCCTGGAGCACAGGGATAGCATCTTGTTTTTGTTTTATCCTCCAGCACACAGCACTGTATTTAGCATATGGCAGGAATTTAATATATGTCTGTTGCATAAGTGTCACCAAATCAAATGAAATGATTTGAAAGAGTTCTGGCTTTCTTGTCCTAGGGAGGCTGTCTTTTAAAGCAACCGAAGAGTCAGAAATGATGATATTATTTCTGTTATTATCTGCCTTATATTATATTTGCTAGGGGGGAATGCAGATGGAGTGGAGTGGGAGCAGTGAGAGTGAAATTTAAAAAAAAATTAAATGCTTAGAGCTGGGGAATTTTTAAATGGCTTTTAAAGGTAAAGGTTTTGTGTTTCTTGGAAAGAGAAGCACAATGAAGCAATTGCTCCCCTTGATGGCTTTCCAAGGCCCTGGCCTTAGGGACTTACATTCTGTCTCCTGTGTTCATGCAGCCGTCCCTGGAGGACTCCGGTTGAGAATACTCGGGGACTAGACAGCGTGTTCAGGCTCATACACCTCTCTGGGAAAGAACTGATACCAGGCCCTCAGCCCCATCTCATTATCACGACCAGAAACTTCCTCACTCCAGCGGCCTCACTGGGCCACTTCGGCCACAAAGCAGTTAGGCCCTGAGGGGCCAGACATAATGCAAGCTGACCACACCTGCCATTTGGAGCACAATGACATTTTTTTTCAATTTGTAAATGGCTATAACAACATTTTATATTGCTCAAATTAAAGTAACCTCACAGAATCATTGGAATTTAGCAAAGCACTCAAGTAAAGTGATAAATACCAAATGTGGGAGTGCCCACCCACCAAAGTAGAATACAGGCAAATACAAAACTCTGTCTGCAAAATAAATGCACATTGAGCCGTGCTGAGCAGGCAGCCCTCCATGGCATCAAATAATGCCAAGATGTGAGCAGTTATCCAGTGAAAGCAGGAGGTGTTCTCTGTCAAGGGAAAGAGGGCTCAAAGAGAATTTGGTCTTGACTCATTGAAATGATTACAATAGTTAGTGTACTGACTTCTCTACTGTTCACAGATTCTGAGGATGATACCGTTTCTGAGAAGGACAGGTCTTTGGAGGTCAAACTGGTGATGGTAGGCTTCCAGTGGAGAGGAGCACAGAGAGGACCATGGTCAGGGGCAGACCAAGAGGCCGTGGAATGGAATGGAAAAGACTGGACTAAGAGTTGGCATCCTCACAGAATCCTTTACAGTTGTGTGATTATGGACAAATTACCAAAACACAATGGGCCTTAATTTCCTCATCTGCACAGTCCAGAGAGTGTAATGACCCAGAAGAGTGGACTAAACAAAAGTAAGTTCATAGAATGTACAAGATATTCTATTAGGATGTGGGGAGAAACTACTAGAACTTCTATTTGCATTAATTCTTATCTTATTTTCTTTTTTTTAATTTCTAATTTTATGTATGTTTTTAATGTAATGACAACCTACATACACAGAAAATTTAAAAATTAATGTGTAGCCAGAATAGCTTGGCGGTCACTGGTTTAGAGCATTATGTTTTGAGTCAGAAAAACAGGGGCTCAAATCTCACTCTGCCACTTACTAGTTGCCTCTCCCTAGGTAAATTCTTTAATTTTTCTGAGCCTCACTTTTGATATGTGTATTACAAGGATATTAATAGCACCTATATCATCAGATTGTTGTGAAGATTAGTTGAGCGCTTAGCGTGGTGCCTGGCAAGAAGTAAGAGTGAAATAGATAATAGCTATTATTACTCATCAACAAAATGGAGATGATAACTCCTTTCTTGACAAATTGTTGTGAAATTTAATGACATGGTATGTTTTTAAAGCACTTTGTAAAGAATAAAATTCCAGACACGTATAAGGCACTGTTTTTTACTGCTTGTTAGAAAACATGGTTATTTTCAAGTGCTAGAGTAGGAGATCATTAATGTTTAACCCTTTCTTTATGGCACCACCTCACTTTCATTCATCCTTTAGGGATATCATAGCAAGGCCTGTGAGAAGATGCTCAAATCTTCTCAGGCTGCTACCCTGAGATTTTTCTCTATAAACAAAAAACATAGATATTATCTGAACAGGCAGTGTGAGGGCTCTCTAGAGCCATTCTTCTATATCCCCCCTTTCACATGTTAGCATTTTTTAATGAAGAAAAGTATATTTTCCTAGGTTCTTATCTCTTAAAATTTAGGGTAAGAATTTGAGGTGGTTTATTCAAATAAAGCAGCACTTTAGAAAACACAAGATTTATGCATTTAATAAGATCTACAGAATCCTGGGCTATAGTGCCAAAGTAGGCTTAGCACACAGGGCTGGCTCCCAGAGAATGCTATTTAAATGGAAGAAAACATACCCAACTTCATTCCAACTTTCTTTTGGGATAGTAAATGATTTGTAATTGAAACCATCAATGTTTTCGCTCCATCAATGTCATATCACACTAGTTGGCAGAGCAATGAATAAAATAAGAAACATATATTCTGACTTCCCCCATTGAGTCGCCTTTAATCTCTCTCTCTTCCAGTGGCCCAGAGGAAAGGTGGGGAAGTAAGATTTAAGAGCCCTGTGAACTGGATAGCAGCATGGAAACACGCTGGGACTGAATTTTGGCAGTGAAAGACATGCAAGTGGGCTGATCAGAAAACGACCTTCCAATTAAGTCTGCTGGTGGCAACACGTTGTGGGAAAGAAAAGTTCAGTCAGGGTTTTCTCAGCCCGTCCTACAGCTCCAGTCTCCTGTCTTGAAGTTGGTGTATGACTTTGTGACCAAAACCCTATAGGGTAATAATCCTGAACTTTACCTGTATTCTGGGAAACAGTGGTAGTCAAGAAATCCCCTCACCCTTTTGTGCTCCAGAAAAAAATGGCTTGTGCAGAGAACCGCCCTTTCCCTTTTGACTTAGATAAGGCTCCTGGATGACTGATTCCCTTGTTTACCTTTGACAAGGCTGGGCACAGACCCTCCAAATGCCCACTTTTTGTCTCATGCATAAATGATTAACTGAACTGTCTGTCCCCACTGACCAATCTCAACAAAATGCTCACTAAGTTAACTTGACCAAATTTTTTTTAATTCATTTTATTGAGATATATTCGCATACCACGCAGTCATACAAAACAAATCGTACCTTCGATTGTTCACAGTACCATTACATAGGTGTACATTCATCACCAAAATCAATCCCTGACACCTTCATTAGCACACACACAAAAAAACAAGAATAATAATTAAAGTGAAAAAGAGCAATTAAAGTAAAAAAGAACACTGTGTGCCTTTGTTTGTTTGTTTGTTTTCCTTCCCCCATTTTTCTACTCATCCATCCGTAAACTAGACAAAGTGGAGTGTGGTCCTTATGGCTTTCCCAATTACATTGTCACCCTTCATAAGCTACATTTTTATACAATCGTCTTCGAGATTGATGGGTTCTGGGTTGTAGTTTGATAGCTTCAGTTATCTGCCGAACTTGACCAAATTTAATCAGGCTTCTCTTTTTCCCCCAAACTCCTTAACTTTAGCTCACTCCCAAGCTTAAGTAAGAATTGAAAGGCAGAACAAGCTCTTTTTAAAGGCCCGTCTGAGAAAAGAATCTACAACCGGCTGATCACAAAGGAAAACTTTTCCTGTTCAAACGGTTGATCATGCCATCAGCACATCCCATTTCCAAGCAGAGGAAAACCAAGTGCAAAGACCCCGAGCTGTGTTTTGGGGTGTGTTTTGGATATTCAAGGAATAGTGAAGAGGCCAATGTGGCTGAAGCATAGTAAGCGAGGCCGAGGAGATGAAGTTGGAGAGCTGGTATGTTCTAGAGCATGCAGGGCTTGTGGGCCATTCTCAGGACTTTGGCTTTTACTCTGAATGAGATGGAAAACCAATAGGAATTTTGAGCAGAAGTGCCTTGTCTGACTAACGTTTTAAAAGAATTTCTCTAGCTTTTAAGTGGAGAATAGACTTGGAAGAGAGCAACGATGGAAAGATGGAGACCATTCAGGAACCTACTGCAACAATCCATGTAACAGATGATGGTGGATTGGACCGAGGAGGGTATAGCTTGTGGTGAGGGTGGCAGGGTGTGGCGGGCTGGAATCAGGGTCTCACTATGGCACACATTAGGTTTTATATGCTTGTTAGACACTAAAGTGGAGGTTTCTAGTTGAAAATTGTATTTGTTGACACAAATCTTGAGTTCAGGGGAGAGATCTTTACAAATTTGGGATGTTGAGAGCTATGAAATGGTTCGTGTTAATTATCTGTTAATTATTTAAATAATTATTTGCCAAATAATTATTTAGTATATTTAAGCTAAATATATTTATTTATTTAGCATTGTCTACTTGATCTGTCTACTGTATCTGATATGCTAGGTATTCTTTTGCCTCCAACCTTTGTACTTTGTTCCCTGTATTTACCAGGATTACTCAAAGCGCAATAAGATAAAAAGCAGGAATGACAGTATAAATTAACACAGTGCTTCCTTCATCAAGACAGCCTTGCTATAAAAAAAAAAAGTCAGCTGACAAGTGTGCTTAATGATGTAGTTGATTCACATTCAGGAGCAATCTCTTTATCTTATCGCTAACTGGAAACAAACATTTCATGGACTGCAATTTGAGTGACACTTACCTAGACCACTGATGTTTCTCAGATAACTACATGGTTCTCCTTTGTCTCACTCAGGTCCCCAAACAAACGTCGCTTTCTTGGAGAAACATTAGTTTCTAAAATGACTGCTTCAATCACTATTCTCTTTTACCCTATGTTGTGGTTTGCTAATGATGCCAGAATGCAAAACACCAGAAATGGATTGGCTTTTATAAAAGGGGGTTTATTGGTTATACAGTTACAGTCTTAAGGCCATAAAGTGTCCAAGGTAAGGCATCAACAAAGGGTACCTTCACTGGAGGATGGCTATTGGCATCCAGAAAACCTCTGTTAGCTGGGAAGGCACATGGCTGGCATCTGCTTGCTCCCAGATTGCATTTCAGGATGGCGTTCTCCAAATGCTCTTGGGGCATTTTGTCCTCTCTTAGATGCAGCTGCTCTTCAAAATGTCACTCACAGCTGCTGCTACATCAGGGCCTATGTGGCTCTTTTTAAAGCACTCCAGTGATCCAATAAAGACCTGCCCTGAATGGGTAGGGCAACACCTCCATAGAAATGATCCAATGAAAGGTCTCACCCACAGTTGATTGAGTCACTTCTCTATGGAAACACTGAACCAATAGGCTCTAACCTAATCAACACTAATACATCAGCCCGCACAAGATTGTGTTAAAGATAATGGTGTTTGGGGGGACATAATACATCCAAACCGGCACACCTTGCTTTAGTTCTCTTTTTAGCATTTATCTTATCTGACTGTTTCTTATGTAATTATTGATTTAGCTTATCTCCTCTATTACTAAGCAAGCTCAATTGGGGCAAGAACGTTGACTGTTTTACTCAGTTATATCCCAAGTGTCCAGAAAATTGCCTGGCACACAGTAGATACATAAGAATGAAAATGAATGAATATGAATTTAATGATGAATAGAATACATATTTTCTAATATCAATGCCCCTATTTCCTTTATATTGCTTTCATCTAATAAATTTTTGTCCTTCTCTACTGTTAACATTTTGTTTTCCTTATTTTTAGGTATATTCCTTGTAAACAATATATTGTGGGGTTTGGGGTTGTTTTCTTTTTGTTTTTAACTAATCTGAAAGTTCATCACTTTTAAACAAGGAATTTAGTCCATTTATATCACCAAAACTAATGTTTAACTTATGTCAATTATCACACATTTTCCTTTTTATTTTTTTATTTTTTGGATGCCCATACAATTATTGCTTTTTCATATTCTACTATATGGACTGTATTTTTTAAATATTTTCCCCTTCAGGTGTTCTGTGGTTTTCTCTAATTATCACATCAGGAATGAAAGACTATCTTGATTTATTCCATATTATTTATAATTAAAATGGTAACTTTTAGTTTTCCTATGTCCTAACATAACCATCTTTTTGCCTTTGACTTTTGTTTGCCATCTCCATGTAATCTTTCCTGTCCTAAAAGCATCTTCATTTTATAAAAACTTACTATAAAATCATATATGTAAAGGACTCACAATTTTGTTAAGAGTTAAAATTTTCTTCTAAACTGGGCAGAAAATCTATTTCTGAGGAAGGCAGTATATCTAATGATTTTGGAGTTTTACCTGCAGTACATTTTTATAGAAAGGCAAGAGAGAGCTTAGAGCCTCAGAGTCTATTCGTGTCTCCAGTTCTTCAACTTATAGCTTGTGTGTGTCAAAGGACCTCTTTTAGGGCGTATTCACATTCATTTCCTCAATACTCTGATTTCTCAAAAATAGAGACTCACAATAGCTTTCCCCCCAACAAAAATTTAAGGTTTACAGATGATACTCATCTCTAGTCTTCATCTGCTTTTTGAATATGTTTGTTATTTTACTGGTCATTTAAATAAGAATTTGGGAGAAGGAATAAAAATGCTTTTACCTCATGCCATCATCTTGCTTAAAAATAATTTCTTTGCATTTTACTTGGTATTAAACATGCTGGAAGAAATCTGAGAAACAACTCTGGCAGCTAGCTTGCTAGTTGATGCTCGACGTTCTTATTGAATTAGTTTTAGTTTTTGTGAACTCACAAGTATCATAAAATGTTTATTAAAGTCACTAAATCAATCCAAATCTTAGGTGATAATAATTGATGTGGATCAGGTGATAGGGAAGAAAGAAGGGATATTAGAGAGAAGTGAGTGTTTATATTTTATTAACTTAAACTGTCAAGGGTTGGGATGGGAGAGATCTGAAAGGAGAAATAATGGCTATCTTCAATGCCCATTAGCCTTGAAAACCAAAGCTACTGATAAGTGTGAGATTTATTTAAAATAATAAATAATAATTAGCTGAGGAAGAGGGCAAATATGTACATCAATTCTCCACTGCTGATAAGAAATCAAGCAGGGCTTCCAAGTATTAAGTATTTAAAATCATGTATTAATTTTTGTATCACACCGTATGTGGGTACATATTCAGCAAATCAGAAGTGGTTCAATTTAAACTGACCTAAATTTACCTTCTTATTCCTGTTCATTATTTTACTCATCTTCACTTTTAGCTAGAACTATGGGGAGATAGCTTCTCAATGACGCAAACAGGTCTGTGTCACATAGAGAGCTGTTACATTTCATTGGTGGGTGAAATGATTTATTTATATAGATATACCTCTGGCCATTTAATTAATAGATTGCAAAGGCTAGATTAATGCTCATGAAGAGTTAATTTGATAGAACAGCAATTCAATGCCATAACAAAATACATGATTATCATTAACAGATAGTATAGTTACTTTATTAAAAACATGTTCGTACAAGCAAGCAGCAAAGATTAGCAGCCTGTCTGGGTTTGTTAATTTGTTTGCAGATCACATCTACTAGAAATATAAAATCCAGGGTTTCAAAACTGGCCCTAAAGGAGGCCCTTTGGTTTGTAAAATTAGCTAAGACTTTGTGTTTGGAGTGTTTATCACAGGCTTGCCAAGGAGTATTTAGAAGAATGGAGTCTACAGTCTGAAAAGTGGCTTTATTTGGAGTAGGTCGTTTCCTTGTATTCAGAGAATGACCCTGAGATGGAAGGGGCTGGGGGAGATCCTGGAAAAAATGTGCCCAGGGAGCAGTAGGGGAGTAGTCATTGGTGGAACAGGGGAGCAGAAGGTGTTGGGGAGGCATGGGGGGGAGTGGGCAGATGGAGGGTTGGAGGGTGGCATGGAGATTTAGCTAATTTCCCCTTATTTCTAAGTATAATTCAGAGATAAACCAAAATCTCAAACATTTTCTCTTCAAAAACTAAAGAGTCTTTCATTTCTATTCGTATGAAAGCCCTAGGTGGTGCCAAATATATAAAATGTGTGAGCTCATATCCCGAGCCCTGCAATTCGGCTGCTATTTCCTCACTAAGCTTGGCTAAGACACTTCTTGCTCACAACAATTACTAAGCTGTATTTTCTATTTGGAAATGGCCCAGGTGTTTCTCAGGGAGAGAAGAGCAATTCAATTTCACTTGTATTACCCTGGCACCTTCTCTACTCTATTCTACCAAGGCAGCCTAGATTCAAACAATGAGGTAGTGGAACTTTAAGGATCTTTTAATTCCTAACATTTTACAGGGGATGAAACTAGGGATCAGAGAAATTAATGGACATGCCCAAGGTCAACCCCTAGTTAATGACCAAGCCACGTCTAGAGCCATGTTCTCCTAAATCTATGAATATCTCTCTTTGGGTTGGGAGAGAGAGTCTTCTTCCAAGAGATTACAAAGAAGAAATTACCATGTTTATTGAATTCCAGGGTGTCATAAATTTTAGGTACCACTAAGAAAAATAAAGTTTATCGGTTATAAGATGCTACTGATTGCAAGATGCATCCCAATTTTAGAGACGCTAAAACACATATATTTAAGAAGCATTTTAGGATTGATAAAATGTAGTAATAGCTAATGGTGGAACTGGGTCTTCTTGAAGATGATGGGAAATCTGCAGGGCTCTCAAATAAACTAGAAGCTCATCCAGAGAGGATATTCAATTCTTACTCTCAAGAACAGTGCCAAGTCCAGGAGCTTTGACCACCTAGTCTAGTTAGTTGCTCAGGTCATTCTATAGTATTCTCTTTGTGAAAATCCATTAATATAACCCATTTATATTTTGTGAGCTTTTCCTTATTTTTTTTTTATTTTTCACTATAAAAAGTTTAAATTTGTTTCATCTATATCAGAAATTTCTATTAGAAATAAAATATAAGTAACCTGTACACAAAAAGCCAATGTCAGTTTTCTCTCTTATAAAATGACATTGGAGAGGATAAGATTTGCTCAAGCACCAAAAACTTTTCTATAACTTTAAGTCACAGATCAGTCAGATTAATGATTTTCCTTCTTCCAACTCTATCTCCTATGTTTGAAGAAGATACTTACAAATCATATATCTGATAGAAGAGTTGTATCTAAAATGTATGAAAAACACTTAAAACTCAGTAATAAGAAGACAACCCAATTTAAAAATGGGCAAAAGACTCAAATAGCTATTTATCAAAAAAAAAGATATGCAAATGGCCAATATGCACATAAAAAGAAGTTCAACACCATTAGCCAATCAGGGAAATGCAAATCAAAACCATGAGATTCTGCTCCACTAGGATGACTACAATAAAAAAAAACACAGATAATAACAATTGTTAAAACAGATAATAACAATTGTTGGCAAAGATGTGAAGAAATTGGAACCCTCATATACTGTGGGTGTGAATGTAAACTGGAAGTTTCTGAGAGGATAAAGTTACTCTACGACAGTAATTCTACTCCTAGGTATATCCTGAAGAAAAATGAAATGTGTTCAAGAAAAAAAGTTGTAATCAAGTGCTTTTAACAGCATTATTCACAATAACCAAAAGTGGAAACAACCCAAGTATCCATCAAGAGATAATAGATTAACAATATGTGGTACATATGTAAAATAGAATACTATTCAGCCTTAAAAAGGAATGAAGTTCTAATACATGAGCCAATACAGGCACAATACTTTATGCTAAATAAAAGGCAGAAGGTGTCAAACTAATTTAAAAAGTAAGATTCAATTCTATATTAAAACATATGCATGTTAATTATAAAAGGAATGCTTTCAAATCTAATGACACAAATAAGTTGAAAATTCAAGGATGAGAAAAGTTATACCATGCAAATAGTAAGGAAGCTGACGTAGAACACGTAAGTCTTATTCCATTTACAGGAATTGTGCAGAATAAGAAAATCTAGAGACAGAAAGGAGATTTGTGGTTTACTTACCTAACCTTGGGAGTGTGGGAGAAGAGAGTGATTGCTAATAGGTACTGGGTTTTCTTTGAGGAGTGATAAAAATATCCTAAAACTGTTGGGTGATGGTTGTACAACTGTGTGAATACAAAAACAACCATTTAATGTAAACTTTGAATAGGTGAATTGTACAGTTTGTGAATTATATCTTAATAAAACTATTATTTAAAAAAATAAATTGAAATAACATGCTATTTACGCATGTAAAGTGCTGGGAGAAATAACTTGACTCAGAATCATACAATCATTTAAAATACCCTTCACAGAGGTGATGAACTGGCTAGGGGTGCTCACCACCTTCAGCATCCATGGATGGGGTAGGCACGGCGGCCACAGGAACACAGCATCCTCTGTCCCCTCTTCTGGCAGAGCGGCACTCCACCAGCTGCCATGAGCAAGGACCTCCGCCCCAGGAAAAGAGACAGAATGGCGGTGAAGACAACACTTCCACATGCCCCCCTCCCTGCCCAGAACAAAAGGAGTGGTAGAAACCCTGTCTTTCATGATTTCTGGGGCTCAGAGTGTTCACGCAGTAGCAGCAGCAGCAGCAAGCTCAGACAGGGCAGGTGACCAGAAAGCAGCTTAAAGCAGATCATCCTGGATCCAGCTGCAACATCCCTCAGCCCGCGGAGCAGTCTGCACCAGGCCAAGGCCCTCTGCTTCCACGTCAACCAGGCCCACTTGCATAGCCCACAGGACTAGGAGGAAATCTCATCTGCAGGTTAAATCCATAGTATGTCCAATTCAAATTGATTTCCAGATCTGCCAGTTAGCAATTCTACTTTATGTAAAAAGGCCTTTAAAAAAAATGAATGAGATGGACATTTTCAGATAAGCGAAAGTTGAAAGAATCCATCACCAGAAGACTTACGCTAGGAGAAATGCTCAAGGATGTTTCTGAGGCTAAAGAGTGATGAAGCAAGACAAAAAGTGGGATCAAAAGGAAAGAAAAGACCAGAAGTAGTAAATGAATTAATTAATACAAAAGACTCTTCCTTCGTCTCACAATTTTCTTAAAAGACAGCTCACTGTTTAAATCAAGGTGAGATTTATAATATATGTAGACGTAAAAGCTATGGCCTCAATAGCACAAAGGCGTGGGAGGGTGGCGTTAAATGAAATTATATCATTGTAAAGTTCACCATTTGAGAAGTGGAAAGTGGGAAATGAAAAGTATGTAATGTCAGATGTTAAGTGAGAAATGGGAAGTGGAAAAGTCAGGGAGAAATATGAAGTGGCACAATATTGTCTCTAAATCGCTCTTGATAGATTAAATATGCATATTATTAGTCCTAGAGCAACCATTTAAAAATAATAAAAAAATATATAGGCAGGTAGTCAATAGAGGAAATAACATGGAATACTAAGTATATCCAAATAATCCAAAAGAAGACAGGAAGGGAAGAGCAGAGAAACGAAAGACGGAAGGGACAAATTAAAAATTAGCAAGACAATAGATTTAAACCCAACCATGTTAGTAGTTATCTTATATGTAAGTGAACTAAACACCCAATTAAAAGACAGAGAGTGTCAAATTAATTTAAAAAGTAAGATTCAATTCTATATTAAAACATATACATGTTAATTATAAAAGAAATGCTTTCAAATCTAATGTCACAAATAAGTTGAAAATTCAAGGATAAAAAAAGATATACCATGCAAAAAAACCAAGAAAACTGACATGGATGTTTTTAAGACAGAGGATTCCAAGAGATGAATGGGATGCTTGATAAGGATAAAAGGGGAAATTCATCAAGAAGATGTAACAATGCTAATGCACACAATAACACATCTTCAAATTTCATGAGATAAAAAATGACAAAACTAAAGGGAGAAAGGGAGAACTAGATAAAGCCAAACTCAGAGTGGAGATTAAAATCTCCAACAAATAGGCAAGTAAACAAAAGTAGACAAACGTATCAGTAAAGATATGAATGATCTAAACGCTTTTAGCAACCAACTTGACCTAACCAACATTTACTGAACACCACATTCAATAACAGCAGAATATATTTTTTTTCCCAAGTGCACATGGAAGTTCACCGAATTGCCCATAGGCTAGGCAATAAATTTCAGAAGATTGGAAGCAAAGAGATTTGCCTTAACTTGTCCTCTGTGCATATGTCTCTCTCAAAAGCACCATAGCAGATGGACGGCTGGATGAGGAGAGGTGACATTTTGTCACAGCTATTGCCTGCCCCGTCTTTTCTAACCCCAATAGCCTCAAGGTTCACAACCCCCATGAAGTCATTCTAGGCACCATGGAGCAGGCCCCTCCTTTTGTGCCTACCTTCAGCCTTGTATATCTGCATGTAGATTCATTACAAACCCATAACATCTTATCATATTTTTTTGCATATTTGTCTGGTTATTTGTCTCCCTTTATTAGGCCATCAGGCCCCAGAACTGTGCCACACTTTATTTGCACTTGGAGACCCAGTGGCCAGCATAGTGCCTGTCACAGAATAGACACTTAACATTTGTCTGCACTGTTAAATGCTATTCTTGGCACCTACCAGGTCCATTTTAAAACACAAAGTTTTCCTGGTCTCTGTGCCCCACCTCCTAAAAGGAAAAGTTCTAGAGAAAAGAAACATAATGGAAAATAGACTTAAACTGAAATATTTAAGGAATCACCTTTTGAGTGATAAAAAGATAGCTACATTTCCTTCCTTAAAAAATGGTTTTCTCTACTAACAAAAGATACACTGCTTAGTGACAAAGCCAAAGCAAATAGCCTTTGATGACAAAAAAAAAAAAAAAAATCAGAGAGAAATAAGGGGAAAAAAACCCCATGTAAAATAGAATCAGGTTCTTCAGAAAAGTTGTGGAATTCTGATGCTGGAGAGTTTTCAATAAAGTCAAACAAAGACCAATTATCTTGAATGGTTTAAATATAGACCAAGCTGAAAGAGGACCTATTTGAGGATCTTTCCAAATAATGATTTTTACCTCTGAGTGAATGGAGACACTAATGGGAACTGTAAAAATATTTATCAGTGTATTATTTGCTGGGAATATTTTCCTCTCACTATGTTTCTCTCCCATTATGCGCTGAGCAATCCTCTATCTTTGGGGTTTAGATTGTCTTCTCTATCCTTTAACCCTTAGGCCTAATGGGAGCCAAAGACATAGTAAAACTAAACATGGTTGTTCAAAGGTTTGTTGAATAGCATAGATACTCCTAACTAGTTCTTTGAGTTTGAATTTGTTGATTAATAAAGGGGACAAGTTTACAACATTCACCATTATGATCATCTTCCTTGTCCATTATCATATCCTAAACCACCCCAGCTCTGAGGTACAATGAAAAACAAAGTCAGTGCTACTTCTTATTCCACTTGTAATTCATTTCCACATTGAAGAATGAAAGTCACAAAATTATGACTATTTTGATATGTTGTGACATAACCAGGGAAGCTGTCTGTTTTAATTCTAACAGAAGAACTATTAGATTTATTATATTTAAAAACTGTTCTTCGGATGGAGAACATCCTCTGGACCAAAAGGGGGATGTGAAAGGAAATGAAATAAGCGTCAGTGGCAGAGAGATTCCAAAAGGAGCCGAGAGGTCACTCTGGTGGGCACTCTTACACACAATTTAGACAACTCTTTTTAGGTTCTAATGAATTGGGGTAGCTGGTAGTGGATACCTGAAACTATCAAACTACAACCCAGAACCCATGAATCTCGAAGACAGTTGTATAAAAATGTAGCTTATGAGGGGTGACAATGGGATTGGGAAAGCCATAAGGACCACACTCTACTTTGTCTAGTTTATGGATGGATGAGTAGAAAAATAGGGGAAGGAAACAAACAAACAGACAAAGGTACCCAGTGTTCTTTTTTACTTCAATTGCTCTTTTTCACTTTAATTATTATTCTTGTTATTTTTGTGTGTGTGCTAATGAAGGTGTCAGGGATTGATTTAGGTGATGAATGTACAACTATGTAATGGTACTGTAAACAATCGAAAGTACAATTTGTTTTGTATGACTGTGTGGTATGTGAATATATCTCAATAAAATGAAGATTAAAAAAAAACAGAAAACTGTTCTGTTCAGCTATCTCAACAGTTTATTACTATAGTTTTCCTACAAACACTTTTCTAATCAACCAACATTTGATGCCAATCTCCTTCAGATGAGAGTTTACAAAAGCATTATTACTACGAATTTTATATTCCATGTAGTGTCTTAACCAGATCACTTTTAGGTCCCTTTTAGCTTTATGCTTTTGTGGTATAACAGAGCACATCAGGGCTTACTTTCAATGACTATACTTTGTCTTTGTGCAGGAAAATTCTCCCAAACCCTATTCATCATGCAGGTAAAAAAATTTAAACTATGAAACCACAGCACCCAAACTACAAATCCCCAGAGCCCCAAGGTTTCATTCCTCTGGTGATGGAACGATAACAACAGACTTATGCATTTGTAGATTTGAAAATCTACTTTAAAATAAATTTGCTTTAAAATGTAGATAATTATTTCAACCTTAAGATTAAACCAGGTTATTCTCATTGTGTAGATTTCTTCCCATATCTGTCCCTCCCCATCCACCACAGAGATGGCTTCGTGACTAAGATTGGTGTCACCACAATGTTCTTGGGACAGAATGATAGTCCAATGACTCATCAGATGCTAGAAAGGGAAAATATTCAAGAAATTTAACATCATTGGCATCTGAAATCTTTCAATACTGTGAATCTCTTCCTAAAAATAAGGACAACTAAGTAACTTTATTCACTGATAAAAGCTGCAAATCAAAACAACTATGACAGGGTGCAGAACAAATTATAATTACCTAAAGAATCACCATGATTACTCATAAAAACCTTAACATTGCCAGCCAATTTTTCTTGTCTTCTGAGGTTCATACCCTCAATTTACCCAATTACTCTCCATAAATATTCTTTTTGGTGGCAGAGATATGCAGTACTATTCAGATTCTAAAGACTTCCTTCTGCAGGAACAACAGTTGAATATCAGATGAGTACCTTTCAAAGGCAATTGTAGCTGAGAGCTGTGGGTGAGAAAGATAAAAAACTGAAAAAAGTTAAAAGTTACCTGGGGACCCTGGCTTGTGCCAAGAAGCTATGGGGTAGAACAGCAGCTCTGAAAGGCACCCCAGATAACCAATGGCATTGAGCATTCAGCATTGTTGGTGCCCCATTTTTCTCTTTCCCTCCTTTATTTTTCCCTGCTGACTTACTTCACTCAATTGATGTTTCTGTCACTTCTCTCCTCCAACTCCCTTTCCTCTGCTTTCCTTTTCCTGGGCTTCTCTCTGCATATGTGAGCCTTCTGAGCTCTGGCCTTCAAAAATAACTGGGTTGAGGACTCTGCAAAAATGGGGGTCAATCTCTTTCTGATTGCACCTCTAGAAAAGAAGATCCAAGTCCAATATACAATTAATACCAGAATATCTTTCCCCAAGTAAAATATACAATCAAATATATTAAAAGTTTTATAGGTACAGAACTCATCCCCGAGAAGCCATCCATCTTTGGTTTTGGTGATTGCTTTCATGAACCCACTTCCAGTTTGAGTGCTCCTCTTCCAAGGCATTTATCTTCCTCTGGCTCCCTACTGGCTGCTCATCAACCCCTACCCTCCACCCCAACTCCATAGCCACAACTTCCTTATGCAACAATAGCCCATGCTCTAGACCTCCTTTCATCAAAACTAATGAAACACGCCATACCCCAAAGGTATGGCTAAGTCACTGAAGCTAATTTAATTTATTACCATAAGCCAAAATAGTGATGATTTAATAGATAATATCAATGATTTGAGTCAAAGTTTTCTCAAAGAAATGGTTCAAATAATACATTTATTTATTCAACAAAATGATGTGCCTACTATGTTCCAGGTGCTGTGCAAGATGTTGGATACTCAGGCATAGATAAAATACACATGGTCCCTGTTCTCATGGAGCATTATGTGTAGTGGGTCTTCAAGTCACCATTGCAGAGTGGCTGTCTCCATACCCTCTGAATCACATCAGTGTGGTCACTATCTATTATGTCACTACATGAGCTATAGGTAACATTTATAAGGTCATCCTGGGTTGCATTTGCATTCTGGGACTTATTCCAGCATGAGTAACAACCCTGTGGTTTAGACAGATTTATTCCCATTTTCTTAGAGGAAGCCAACTTTGCAAAGCTAAATCCTCTACTTGTGTTTACAGGACAAGCAAGTAGTAGAGCCAGGAGCTGAAGAAGGCTTTGGATTCCAAGTCCTGCATCCACAACTGCCACCACAGATTCTCCCCAAGGGCCCTTTAGATATATAGTAGATAGATAATCAGGTATTACATACAATCTTTGGCTTCTAATTGAATGCTTTAATTGCATGGAGTAGGGTTAGAGTTGCAATGCAGGTTTTAAAATATTACTATTCCAACAGTCCCATGCTTATAACATATCATTCTGTCTGCATAAAATATGCTAGCTAGAGTTACTCAGCTGGCACCCTCATTATCTTCCATGTCAATAAATTTTAATATGTATGAATTCACTCTGTTCTTATTAATCTTCCCCTAAAATATCAGCATGGCATTGGAGCTTGATTCCCATTGGTCATTTCCTGTCTGGTACTTGAACTCTATGCACAGACTGTCATCCATTACTCACCCTGCCCTCGTGTCAGCTGATTGACAAGCTGCTCAGCCCTCTGGTTCACCTTCAATAGTCATTCATTATATCCATGGAACTGAGAATTTATGTAGCATGGAAAATGCATAGTATCTTCTTTATGATATGAAGTATTCCTAGATTCATTTGGAGACACACACCCACTGATGCATATAATGCACATAATTCCCAAAGGCATGAATTCTACTTATTATTTTTTATTTGTGGGTGGTTTTGGGTTAATATTCAGTTCCCCACTATTTATTATCTGACATTGGCATCACGAATGCACAGGTGATTCTTATGTTACAATTGTATAGCTTGTGACATATAAATGAACTAATTTATAAAGTAAGTAACTATCAGTCACATTATCTCATCAGTTTCCCACTTAAAAGCTAATGCTCTATCCTCATAGAATCAATTTTATTGTATTATAGAAATGGTTGGAGACCATGGAGTTACAACATGAAGAATATCTTCTTTATGCCAAAAAATGCATAACTGAATTCCAATGATGAGAAAATAACAGCCAAGTTCAAATTGAGGAGCAATCTACAAAATAATTGATCAAGCCTCTTCAAAAGTGTCAAGGTCATAAAAGGTAAGGAAAGACTAAGAAACTGTTACAGACTGGAAGAGACTAAGGAGAACTGACAATGAAATGCAATGTGGGATCCCGGACAGAATCATGGAACAGAGAAAGAGCAGTAGTATAAAAAATTGGTGACATTTGAAAAAGGGCTGTAGTTTAGTTAATAATCAACCAATGTTGATTTCCTATTCTTGATAACTGTACTGTGATATGTAAGATGTTAACATTAGGGGAAGCAGGGTGAGAGATACAAAGGAACTCTTTGTACTATTTTTTACAGCTTTTCTGTAAGCCTAAAATAGTTCAAAATAAAAAGTTTAATAAAATAAAAATAGTGAGTGATCCATGAGGCACGTATGAGGATGTGGGTCTCACAGCTGCAAAAAATGAACTGAACTTAAATGGCAGGAAGACTTTGATCCAATATTTCACTTGAAAAAAATTGAGAAAGAGAAAAGTTCCATGATTTAACTCTACGCACAGACTGTCATCCATTACTCACCCTGTTTATCACACAAATAAACAAGAAACTGTGGTCTTACTATTCTCACCACAAAGCTTTTAGTAGTTCAGAAACATAGTGTTTGAAAAGAATGTTTGATCATTAAGAAGAAATGGCAAAAGAATTTTTTTCTCCTACAGTAATCAAAGTCCTTTAAGACTTCAGGGAAATAAAGGAGAAATAACTAGAAAATTTAAAAGAACAGATGTGATGAACAATGTGAAATCCTGCCCAGATGATCTAAATGGCTTCATGGCAAAAGCATCAAAATGTACATTCATTAGCCATACTAAAAATGATTATTTTATCTGGAACACAATCATAACTAATTTATGTACTGAAAAATTACTATTGTGTTTTAGATTTGTATTTTCCAACTCTGTCACATAAAAATCACCTGAAGAGGGAAGATATTGGAGTAGAGAGCCACAAGACTTATTCCTTCCACCAAAGCACCTATTAAAAAGGCAGGGACTAACAGAAACAACTATTTTGGGCTCCAGAGGCCAGAAGAACACTGTACAGCACCCAGGGAGGAGTGGGAGGAAGGGGCTAACAAACTACAATAAAGAGCAGTGAGCAGCTCTCTCCACATGGTGGCTGCCAGTGCCCATCTCTACTCTTGCTGTGGGCCACCTTAGGGTCCACTCCCTGGCTAGCTGCTGCTGTCAGAAAAGAACATAAGATTCCTCTTTGCCAGGAACACAGTGGGTATGGCTGAGCACCAATCACAGCTTTTGATTTGCAAATTCTGATAATAGGGTCCAGAATCTGAGCTATTGTTTCAAGCTACCTCGGACAAAGCCATTGTTTCAACCCCACGGGGTGGAGGCAGTGGAGATTTAAACACATTGACTTCTGAGGGCTGTGGGGAACAGTTTGCTGATGGGTGGCATCTGCTGGGCAGGCCAGGAAACTGCGGCTTTGCAGAGCTGTAAAAGAAGGTTTTAGCGTCCTTCCTGATCTCCTCCTCAGGGCATTTCAGAGCCAGTCTGTGCCCATTCATGGGTCTGTGGCCCTATTTTTGACAGGGAGATACTGCAAACTGGCCTTCAGAGTAAATTCTACATAATTAGATGTCTACATATCAGCAAAAAATTACAAGCCACTGTAAGAAACAGGAAGATATGGCTCAGTCAAGGGAACAAATTAAAACCTCAAAGGAGAAACAGAATTTGGAAAAACTAATTAAAGATGTTCAAACAAATCTCCTAAATCAATTCCAGGAGATGAAGGAAAATATGGCTAAAGAGATAGAGGAAATTAAGAAGACACTGTATGAGTATGAAGAAGAACTTGAAAGTATAAAAATAAACATAACGGAAATTATGGAGATGAAAGGCACAATACAAGAAATTAAAAATACACTGGAGGCATATTACAACAGATTTGCATAGGCAGAAGAAAAAATCAGCAAACAAGAAGACAGGCCAATTGAAATCTTACAGGGAGAAGAACATATAGAGAAAAGAATGGGGAAAATTGACAAAGGTTTCAGGGATCTGAATAGCAGCATGAAGTGAATAAACTTACATGACATGGGTGTCCCAGAAGGAGAAGAGAAGGGAAATGGTATAAATAGAATATTGAGGAAATAATGGCCAAAAACTTCCCAACTCTTTTGAAAGACACAAATATACATGTCCAAGAGGTACAATGTACCCCAAAGAGAATAAATTCTAATAGGCCTACTCTGACATGCATGCTAATCAGAAAGTCAAATGCCAAAAATAAAGAGACAATTCTAAAATCAGCAAGAAAAAAGCAATTCAACACATATCAGGGATATTCAATAAGACCAATTGCCAATTTCTCATCAGAAACCACGGAAGTGAGAAGGCAGTGGTATGATATATTGAAGTACTGAAAGAGTAAAACTGCCTGCCAAAAATTCTATATCCAGCAAAACTGGCATTCAAAAATGCGGGACAGTTTAAGCCCACCTATATTTATACCTAGGAGTCACCTCCAGAGAACATCTTTTGTTGCTCAAATGTGGACTTTCTCTCTCTAAGCCTAACTCTGCAAATAAATTCATCACTCTCCCCCTGACATAGGACATGACCCCCTCAGGTGAGTGAGTCTCCCTGGTGATGTGGGACAGAGATTCTGGAAATGAGCCTGACCCTGACATCGAGAGGTTGAGAACACCTTTTTTGACCAAAAGAGGTAAAGAAAGGCAACAAAATAAGGTATCAGTGGCTAAGATATTTCAAATAGAGTTAAAAGGCTGCCCTGGAGGTTATGCCCCCAAGATTTAGCTTTATATACCAAATGGCCACAATATGATAAGCCCAAGTCAACAGTAGTCCTGATAATCCTAAAGAATACCCAAGTCCTTATGTGAGTCTCTATAAATGTTTCACTCACTAAGTTTATTCTTCAGAAATTTAAATCCTTCAGAGAGTTCCTATGCCAGCTAAGTCCCAAAACTCAGAGGTAACAGCCTCTTCAAGAATATCAACCAATTGTGTTCCTTTTTTCCATAATGTCAATGCCCCCTTTTCAACATGAACAAGTTAGGGTGTTCACTGCCTAGACATCCCTGAAGATCAGGAAATTGATTCAACTAGAGGAAGGTGTAGCAACAGACAAGATAGAATTTAACAAAGGATTATGAATACTGAATCTCTATATAATTTTCTTTTTCTTAGTTGCTAGGGTATTAGAATAGCTAGAAGGAAATAATTTGAAATGGTGGAAGTGTAACCCATAACATTCTTTGAAGTTTTCTATATAGCTACTTGTTAAATTGCAATTTGAAAGTTATTGCCTTTTGGTATGTATATTATATTTCACAATAAGGAAATAACTGAAACTATGGTACTGTAACCCATAACATTCTTGGAAATTTCCTATATATAAAAAAGAAAAAAGGTAGTAGTAACACCCGGTATAAATCAGAATTTCACTTTCCAGCTTTGAGCACTGCAGTGCACATTTTAATGGAGGGATGGTGTGTTAGTTTGAAGATGTTAGGTACCCCAGAAAAGGACCTGTTCTTTTAATCTATGCTTGTGGGTGCACCTATTATGGTGGGACACATGGTTTTGGTTATTTCAATTGAGATGTGACCTAGCCCATTCAAGGTGTGTCTTAATCCCTTTACTGGGGTGAGATGAAACCAGGAGAAGCCACACAGAGAAAAATCCCCCAGAGGAGCTGAGAGAGAGAGAGCCACTGAAGCCAGATTCTGAAGGCAATGAAACCCAGGAGAGAAGGACCAGCAGATGCCAGATATGTGACTTCCCATGTGACAGAGGTGTCCTGGATGCCAGCGGCCTTCCTTCAGAGGCATTTTCAAGGCCTTTGAATTATAGCTTGTAAGCTAATAAATTCCCATTTTTAAAAGCCAAAGAAAGAAAGAAAGAAAAGAAATACCAAAAGGAATTCTGCAGGCTGAAAGGACTAGAGAGGAAAAGAGGTTGGAGTAGAGTGAAGAAATGAAAAGTATCAGTAAGGGTAACTGAGAAAATAAAATGAGAGACAAAAAATATGAAATATAAAAACCACAGAATAAAATGGCTGAAGTAAGTAATGCCTTTATAGTAATGACATTGAATGTTAATGGATTAAACTCCCAACTCAAAAGACACAGTTTGGCAAAATGGACAAAAAAGTATGACCCACCTATATGCTGTTTAAAAGATACTCGCCTTAGACCCAAAGACAAAAATAGGTTGAAAGTGAAAGGGTAGAAAGAGATATTCCATCAAATATTAGCCAAAAAACACCTGGGGTAGCTATACTAATGTTGGACAAAATAGACTTTAAATGAAAAACTGTTATAAGGGACAAAGAAGGACACTATATATTAATGATAGGGGCAATCCACCAAGAAGAAAAACAATCACCTAACCATAGTGCCCCAAAATATGAGACAAATACTGGCAAAACTGAAGGTAGAAATAGATGTCTCTAGAATAATTGTTGGTGACTTCAATACACCACTGTCATCAATAGACAGAACATCTAGACAGAGGATCAATAAGGAAACGGAGAGAGAACTTGAATACTCTGATAAATGAATCAGACCTAACAGATATTTACAAAGCATTGCACCCCAAAATAGCAGCATATATGTTCTTCTCAAGTGCACATGGATCATTCTCCAGGATAGACCACATATTGGGCCACAAAAGAAGTCTAAATAAATTTTAAAATGTTGAAATTATACAAAGTACTTTCTCTGTCCACAATGGAATGAAGCTGGAAACCAGTAACTGGAAGGGAATGGGAAAAATTCACAAATATGTGAAAGTTAAACAACATGCTCTTAAACAATTTGTGGATCAAAGAATAAATTGCAAGATAAATCAGTAAATATGTTGAGATGAATGAAAATGAGAACACAACATATCAAAACTTATGGATGCAGTGAAGGCAGTGCAGAGAGGGAAGTTTATAACTCTAAATGCTTACATTAAAAAAGAAGAAAGAGATAAAATCAACTGCACACCTGGAGGATCTCGAAAAGAACAGCAAACTAATACCAAAGTAAGCAGAAGGAAAGAAATAACAACAATTAAAACAGAAATAAATGAAATTGAGAATTTTAAAAACCATAAAGAGAATTAATAGAACTAAAAGTTGGTTCTTTGAGAGGATCAATAAAATTGACAATCTCTTAACTAGACTAACAAGAAAAAAAGTGAGAAGAAGCATATAAATAAAATCAGAAATGATACGGGGACATTACTACTGATCCAACAGAAATAAAAAGGCTCATAATAGGATATTATGAACAACTGTATGCCAGCAAATTAGATAACTTAGAAGAAATGGGCAAATTCCTAGAAACACACAAACAGCCTACACTGACTCTAGAGGAAATTCAAGCTCTCAATAGACCAATTTCAAGTTAAGAGATACAATCAGTCATCAAACACCTCCCAACAAAGAAAAACCCAGGACCAGATGGTTTCACAGGTGAATTCTACCAATCATTCCAAGAAGAATTAATACAAATCCTGCTCAAATTCTTCCAAAAAAATTGAAGAGGAGGCAACATTACCTAACTCATTCTATGAGGCCAAAATCATCCGAATTGCAAAGTCAGATAAAGA
Source organism: Choloepus didactylus (assembly GCF_015220235.1). Classification (NCBI taxonomy): domain Eukaryota; kingdom Metazoa; phylum Chordata; class Mammalia; order Pilosa; family Megalonychidae; genus Choloepus; species Choloepus didactylus. The sequence continues at coordinate 26,331,236 of NC_051308.1, forward strand.
TACCACAAGAAAGGAAAATTATAGACTCATTTCTCTTATGACTATAGAGGCAAAAATCCTCAACAAAACTTTTGAAAATTGAATCCAAAAGAACATGAGAAGAATTATACAACATGATCAAGTGGGTTTATCCCATATATGCAAGGGTGATTCAACACAAGAAAATTATATAATGTAATACATAACATTAACAATACAAAGGGGAAAAGCCAAATGATCATCACAATTGATGCAGAAAAGGCACTTGACAAAATCCAGCATCATTTCTTCATAAAAATAATTCAAAAAATAGGAATAGAAGAAACTTTCTCAACATGATAAAGGGCATATATGAAAAACCCATGCCAACATCATACTCGATCAGGAAAGATTGGAAGCTTTCTCTCTCAGATCTGGAACAAGACAGGTATGCCCACTGTCACCACTGCTGTTCAACCTTGTACTAGAAGTTCTAGCCAGGGCAGTTAGACAAGAAAAAGAAATAAAAGGCCTCCAAATTGTAAAGGAAGAAGTAAAACTTCCACTATTTGCATATGTCCTGATCCCATGTATAGAAAGACCCAAAAAATCTACAACAAAGCTAGTAGAGATAATAAATGAGTTCAGCAAAGTGGCAGCAAACAAGATTAACATACAAACAGCAGTAGTGTTTTATACACTAGCAATAAACAATCTAAGGGGGACATTTAAAAATTCCTTTTACAATAGCAACTAAAAAAATCAAATATCTTGGAATAAATTTAACCAAGGACTTAAAGGACTTGTACACAGAAAACTACAAAACATTGCTAAAAGAAATCAAGGAAGACCTAAATAAATGGAAGGACATTCTCTGTTCGTGGACTGGAAGACTAAATATCATTAAGATATCAATTCTACCCAAATTGATTTACAGATTTGACACAATCCCAATCAAAATTCCAAGCCCTACTTTGCAGAAAAGGAAAAGACAATTATCAAATTTATTTGGAAGGGTGAGGGGACTTGAATAGCCAAAAACATCTTGAAGAAGAAGAACGAAGCTGGGGATCTTACCCTTCCTGACTTTGAAGCATATTACAAAGCTACAGTGGTCAAAACAGTATGGTACTGGCATAAGGATAGATACATTGACCAATGGAATCAAGTTGAGAATTCAAAAACAGACACTCACATCTATGGTCAATTGATTTTTGACAAGGCACAACTGGGAAAGAATAGTCCCTTTGACAAGTGGTGCTGGGAGAAATGGATATCCATATGTAAAAGAATACAAGAGGACCCCTATCTCACACCATATACAAAAATTAACTCAAAATGGATTAAAGATCTAAATGTAAGAACCAGGACCATAAAATTCCTAGAAGAAAATGTAGGGAAGCATCTTCAAGATCTTGTGGTTAAGACTGGTTTCTTAGACTTTACACTCAAAGCACAAGCAATGAAAGAAAAAATAGATAAAAGGGATCGCCTCAAAATTAAAAAGTTTTGTACCTCAAAGGTCAAGAAAGTGAAAAAGCAACCTACTCAATGGGAGAAGATATTTTGAAACCACAAACAAAAATAAGGGTTTAATATCCAGAATATATAAAGAAATCCTACAACTCAACAATAAAAGACAAACAACATAATTTAAAAATGGGCAAAAGTCACTCCTCAAAGAGAAAATACAATGGCTTAAGAGCACGTGAAAAGATGTTCAACATTACTAGCTATTAGGGAAATGCAAATTCAAACCATGAGATATCATTTCACACCTACTAGAATGACCACTATTTAAAAAAAAAAAAAAAAAAAAAAAAACAGAAAACTACAAGTGTTGAAGAGGATGTGGAGAAATAGGAACACTCATTCATTGCTGGTAGGAATGTAAAATGGTACAACCGCTGTGGAAGACAGTTTGGCAGTTTCTCAGGAAGTTAAGTATAGAATTACCATATGATCCGGCAATCCCACTATTGGGAATATACCCAGAAGAACTGAAAGCAGGGACTCAAACAGATATTTGCACACCATTGTTCCTAGCAGCACTAACACATTTGCCAAAAGATGGAAGTAACCTAATTGTCCATCAACTCATGAATGGATAAACAAAATGTGGTACATACATATGATAGAATATTATTCAGCTGTAAGAAGGAATGAAGTCCCGATGTATGCAACAACATGGATGAACCTTGAGGACATTATGTTGAGTGAAATAAGTCAGACACAAAAGTACAAATATTGTATGATTTCACTGTTATGAACTAATTATAATAAGCAAACTCAAAGAGTTAGAATCTAGAGGATCGTTTATCAGGAGATAGATAACTGGGGTTAGAGATTGGGAGTTGATGCTTAACTTGCACAGAATTTCTACATAGGCTGATGGTAAAGGTTTGGAAGTGGATGGTGGTGATGGTAGCAAATTATTGTGAGTGTAATCAACAGCACTAAACTATACAGGTGAATTTAGTTAAAAGAGGAGTGTTTAGGATTTATATACTACTGAAATAAAAATTAAAAGATAAAACATAGGACTGCACAACACAGTGAGCCCTATTGTGGACAATGGACTGTAGTTGAAGGTGCAACTATAAGAATATTCTTTCATGAATTATAACAAGTATACAATACTAATACATAGTGGTAATAATAGTGTGGTATGGGGGAAAAACACAGTATAAATAATGGACAACAGGTAGAACTATTTTAATAATCTTTCATCAATTGTTAACAGTTGTAACAAAGGTAACTACTGTTAAAAAATAGTATGATTTATAAAAAGTGCTATCACTAATAGTGAAAGATGTTCCACATCAGTGCAAGGTTTTGGTGTTAGGTTGATGTATGGCAATCCTATGCATGATTGTTTTGTAGACTCAAACTTCTCTGATATTAAAAAAAAAGCAAATGGGACGATAATAGATGTACTTTTAAATTTGAAAAAAATCACCTGGGGAGCTTTATTAAAACATGCCAATGCCTGGGTCCCTCCATCAGAAGAGCTGATTTAATTCAAGAGGGGTGGAGCTAGGAGGTGATTTTTTTTAAACCTCCCAAAGAGATGTTAATGTGTCCTCCCTCCCCGAGGATGAGAATCACTGTTATAGATTATTTTTATTTAAATATATCTGTAATTTGACACACAAGATAAAAAATAATCAAACATTGCATCTTGGCAAGGTATACCATAATTCAGTCCTTGAAATGGTATTCTTGGGTTTTATAGAAAAGGATGTTAGAAAATATGCTAAATAGATCAACCCTAAATATAAACATGACCAAAAGAAAACAAAATCAGAATTTATCATCTCATTCCAGTAGAATGAAAAGTCATCCTATTTGATTTAAGATTGTGTTGGTATAAAGAAAGAGAGAGAGAGATCATTTAAGTGCCCTACAAAAAAAAAAAAAAAAAGACGACTACAGAGTGTAAATCTAAACTCAATTTTTTGTATATCTATTCATATATCAAATAAAACTATAGTTACATAATCCACAGCAAAAATTCATGTTACACTGGTAATTTTCTTGATTAATGGATTAATTGTTTAAAAAAATAATAAAGGTTACAATCCTCTACTGAGTTACTTGATTGCAAAGAACTTCTCACCTTGTAAAATCTGTGAAGTGTATTTGGAATAGTTTTAATTAAAGCTAACACATCTTTAGCTACTTTTGTAAGTAGGTGAATGCTACCATCATCCTTGCTGGTTGGCTTGACAATCACAAGAACATACAAGTTTTTTATTTAACAGGCTTTTCCCATTCTCCTACACCAATAAAGAGCCTGACTAATGTCATATTAAATCAGTCTGGCTTAATCCACTAAGAATTCTGGTTGGCTGTTTTCTCTGTGGCTGAGTTTGTTCTCAAAACAGAATTAGAGACCTGTAAACCAGTCTCTTAGACTGGAAAGACAGTTAACTTTCTGCCCCCAAGCAGGCACAGCCTAAATAACAAGCTTTTCCTTTCATTCTTGGTTTCTGAAAAAATTCAGGGGAATAACAATTGGGACTATGACTCTTCCTTTCACTGCACTAAAGATGTACCTAATCATATATGTTTCACTCAATAAAATACTCTCTCAAAGGTGGACTTGCTGAGGCTTAGTATTCAAAGAAGCAAAAAAAAACCTCATTCTATTATGAAAATATGTTGTCTAAGAGAAAGTCCTTGGTTATAATCCTAGCTCTGCCTCCTACCTCAAGTCCTAAAGAATGTCAATCACCCACACCAACCGTATGTCAGGCCCTCTGATGATCAGAAACTCCACTAAGAATAAGCTACCTCTCCCTGGGCCACTAGTGCAAAATTCTGCAGGTCAAAACATTCTGCAAACTCAGTTATAAGACAAACAACAACAACAACAACAACAAAAAACAGGAAAAATTTATATAAACTATATCAAAGTGTTGATCTTGATATACTTGATATATACAAAGGTCATGAAAATTGATACCAATTCCAATTGAAAAATGAATAAAGTTCAGGAATAAAGTACTTATTAAAAAAAGACAAACAAATGACTGATAAATACACGAGACAATGTTTGACTACAATAGTAAACAAAGAAATGCAAACTGAAACAATAAGGTGCCTTTTTTTTAAAACCATTAGTTTAGCAATTTTTTGAAATGACCATGCTCAATGTTAACTTAAAGAGTATCCTTAAACAATCACTACTATCAGTATAAATTTGTACATATACCAAGTGTATTATTAAAAGTTTATGCTCTTTGCTAGAACTTGGTAGCTATGAATGTCAGTATTACCCCATCCGGCAACTGTTGAAAGAACTGAAAAAGAATTCAGACTTTAATTAGAGACACGAACGAAGAGGATCTGGTTAGGACTAAGGCAAATCAGGCCCAAGGATAAAGGACAATACTGACTAGGTTTTAAAACTACAGCTTATGTGTGAGACCAAGGGAGGAGATGTTTATCTGGTGCAGAATCCCTATTTTCTGTAGCTCACTAGATAATCTAAATTGTATGATCAGTTTGTTTGAACACCATAGGTGCAAGGAGCAGTGAATGGGAAGTGGGATTTGGTGAGTTTGTACAGGCTGGGGTGAAATCCTGACACATCCCAGAGTGATATGGGCAAAGAGTATAAGTGTATTTGCGGGGCCCCCCAAGGAGCTGAGGGGAAAGGGGGAAGTGTTGGACTTCCCCACCTGGCTATTGCTGATTTTCCAGCAAACATTGAGGACTGCCAATTTAGTGAGCCAAGTCCTTGATCTGGGGGACTTCCCCTGTGAGGCTAGTTGCTGCAAAGGAGAGGCTAAGCTCACTTATAATTGTGCCTAGAAGTCCTTCCACCCTCAGAGAGCCTCTTTGTTGCTCACATGTGGCCCTCTCTCTCTAAACGTACTTGGCAGGTGAACTCACTACCCTCCCCCTACGTGGGACGTGACTCCCAGGAGTGTGAATCCCCCTGGTGACGTCAGGAAATGGCTCCTGGAGATGAGCCTGGACCTAGCACTGTGGGATTGAGATCTTCTTGACCAAAAGAGGGAGAGAGATGAAGCAAAGTAGGGTTCCAGTGGCTGAGAGATTTCAAGTGGAGCTGAGAGGTCACTCTGAAGGGTATTCTTATGAGCTATACAGATATCACAGTTTAGTCTTTGTGTGTTGGCATGTCTAGAGGGAAATAGCTGAAGCTGTCAAACTGCAACCCAGTGACCTTGATTCTTGAAGATGATTGTATAACTATACAGATTGCATAGTGTGACTGTGCGACTGTGAAAACCTTGTGGCTCGCACTCCCTTTATCTAGTATATGGACAAATGTGGAAAAATGGGGACAAAAATTAGATGAAGAATAGGGTGGGATGGAGGGAATGGAAAGATTTAGATGTTCTTCTTTGCTTTTATTTTTAATTTGCAGTAAGGAAAAGATTCAAAAATTGATTTTGATGATGAACATGCAACTGTATGATGGTGCTGTGAATAAATGAACACTGTGGATGACTGCAGGGTGTGTGACTATATCTCAATTAAACTGTATTAAAAAGTAAATGAACAATGGGGGAGAAAGGGAATGGGGTCTTTTGGATATTCTGTTTTATTTTAATTTTCATTTTATTTTTGGAAGTAATGAAAATGTTCAAAGTTTGTGGAGAGGAAAGCACAACTATATGATGATACTGTGAACAACTGATTGTACACTTTGAATGACTGTATGTTATGTGATTATACCTCAATAAAATTACATTAAAAAACTGTTTAAGCTCTTTGACCTAAAAATTCTCCCCTTGTGTCCTACTGAGGAGAAATTGGAAACAGAGAGAGACACCCAGGGAGCAGGCCATGTGAAGATGGAGGTAGAGATTGGAGTGATGCATATATAAGCTGAGGAATGCCAAGGTTGTCATCTGCCATTAGAAGCTAGGAAAGAGGCATGGGGCAGATTCTCCCATAGAAGATTTTGGAGGGAGCCCAGCCCTGTGGAGACTTCAAGCCTCCAAAACTGTGGGAATAAATTCCTATTGTTTTAAGCTACCTAGTTTGTGGTACTTTGTTACAACAGCCCTAGGAAATTAATAACAGTGGCCTACTTATAGCACATAAAATACAGTGAAATGTAAAATAAAACAAGAATAAGAAATTAGGGTCAGGGAAAAACAATAGTTAACATGGAAAGATTCATAGTGGTGATAAGGAAAATTAAAATCTCTTTTGGGTTAACTGAATCTATTTTGGGTAAATGTCTTTCAGAACTCCTCCCACATTCTTTTCCCTTCTCTCAGGAACATGGACAGGAAAGCTTACATTTTCTTGGGCAAAAAAGGTACAAGATTAAAAAAACAAACAAACAAACAAAAAAATCGCAAATAAGAAAATGACAGAAAAAGGTCTGTATTATCAGTAGTTACTTTATATGTAAATGGATGAAACTCTCCAGTCAGTGGGCAGATATTGGCAAGATGGATTTAAAAAAAACCCATGATCCAACTATATGGATCATTTATAACCTATTAAGTTTACTTAGAACCTTATATTCAAAGACACAAGTAGATTCAAAAATGAAAGGATGGAAAAAAATATACCATGTAAATTGTAACCAAAAGAGAGCTGGGGCACTTATGCTAATATCAGATAAAATAGATTTTAAGTCAAAAATTGTTATGAGGGACAAAGAAGGTTGCTATCTACTGATAAAGGAGTCAATTTAACAAGAATGCACAAAAATTATAAATATATATGCACCTAACTGCAGAGCCCCAAGATATATGAAGCAAATATTGACAGGTTTGAAGGGAAAAAAAGACAGTTCTACAATAAGGCAGGAGACTTTAATATATCAGTTTCTATAATGGATAGAAAGATCAATAAGAAGATGGAAGACTTAAATGATACTATAAACTAACTAGACCTAACAGACATACACAAAACACTTCAGCAATGCACATTCTTCTCTAGGGCACATGGATCATTCTCTAGGATAGAACCATATGTTAGTTCACAAAATAAGTCTCAATAATCTTTAAAAGATTGAAATCAAACAACATCTCTTCTATGATCACAATGAAATGAAGCTATTACATTACTAACAGGGAGAACAAACTGGAAAATTCACAAATATGTGGAAATTGAACAACGCTTTTTTAAACAACCATGGGGCAAGGAAGAAATCACAAAGGGAATTAGGAAATATCTTAAGGAAAAGGAAACAAGAATAGAACATACTAAAACTTACAGGATGCAGCAAAGTCAGGGCTGAGATGGAAATTTATAGCTCTAAATGCTTACATTAAAAAAAAAAATCACAAATTGGAGTCCTAACCTCACAACTGGAGAATCCAGAAAAAAAGAAAAGAAACTAAACCCAAAGAAAGCATCAGGAAAGAAATAACAAAGATTAAAGCAGAGATAAATAAAATAGAGAATTAAAAAAAAAGAGATGAATTAATAAAACCAAAAGTTGGTTCTTTGAAAAGATGAATAAAATCAACAAACTTTTAGGTTCACTGGCAAAATAAAAAAGGAGAGAGAGAGGATGCAAATAACTAACATCAGAAATGAAAGAGGAGACATTACTGCTGATCCCACATAAATAAAAATGACTATAAATTGATACTATGAACAACTGCAGAACCACAAATTAAATAATCTAGATGAGAGGGACAAATTCCTAGAAACATAAACCTACCTACACTGATTCAAGAAGAAATAGAATATCTCAACAGAACAATAACAAGAGATTAGATCAGTTATCAAAAACCTCCAAACAAACAAAAAAAAGCCCCAGATGATTTGACTTCACTGGTGAATTTTACCAAATATTCTAAGAATTAACATCTATCTTGCTCAAACTCTCCCAAAAATTTGAAGAGGAGGCCTCATTCTATGAAGCCAAATGCCCTAATATCAAAGCCAAATAAAGACACCAAAAGAAAAGAAAATTAAAGACCAATATACTTTATGAATACAGATGCAAAACTCCTCAACAAAAAACTAGCAAACTGAATCCAACAGCATATTAAGAGAATTATATACCATGATCAAATGAGATTTACCCCAGGTATACAAAGGTGGTTTGATATAAGAAAATCAATTACTGTAATACACCACATTAACAAAATGAAGGGAAAGACCCATGTGATCATCTCAGTTGACACAGAACAGGCATTTGACAAAATCCAGTGCCCCTTCTTGATAAAAATATTTAGAAAGCTAGGAAGAGAAGGGAACTTCCTCAACATGATAAAGGGCATATATGAAAAACCCACCATTAATATCATATTCAGTGGAAGACTGAAAGCTTTCCCTCTAAAAACAGGAATAAGATGACAAGGATGCCCACTGTCACCACTGTTATCCAACAACATACTGGAAGTTCTGGCCAGAGCAATTTTCCAAGAAAAGGAAATAAAAGGCATCCAAATTGGAAAGAAAGAAGTAAAATTTTCTCTATTTGCAGATGACCTTATTCTATACATAGAAAATGCTGAAAAATCTACAAGAAAACTACAGGAACTAATAAACAAATTCAGCAAAGTGGCAGGGTACAAGATCAACATCTAAAATCAGTGTGTTTTTTCTGCACTAGTAATGCACGATCTTAAATGAAAACCAAGAAAAAAAATTCCCTTTTCAATAGCAACTAAAAGAATAAAATATCTGAGAATAAATTTAACCAAGTACATAAAGAACTTATACACAGAAAACTACAAAATGTTGCCAAAAACAAATTTAAAGGACCTATATAAGTGGAAGGACATTTTGTGTTCATGGATTGGAAGACTAAATATTGTTAAGATATCAATTTACCCAAGACAATTTAGAGATTCAATATAATCCCTATCAAAATTCCAAAAGTCTTTGTGGAAATGGAAAAGCCAGTCCTCACATTTATTTGGAAGGGTGAGGGGCCCCTAAGAGCAAAAACCATCTTGAAAAAGAACGAAGTTAGAGGACTCACATTGCCTGATTTTAAAACTTTTTAAAAAGCTGCAGTAATCAAAACAGCATGGTATGGCACAAGGATAGATATATAGACCAACAGAATCAGACTGCCAATTCAGAAATGAACTGTCACATCTATGGCCAAATGATTTTTGACAAGGCTGCCAAGTCTACTCAATGGGGAAACGCATAGTCTCTTCAACAAATGGTGCTGGGAAAAGTGAACAGCCATATGGAAAATATGAAGGTGGACCCCTACTGCACACCATAAACAAAAATTAAATCATAATGTATGAAAGACCTAACTATATGAGCCAAAATTATAATATTCCTAGAAGAAAACATAGGGAAATGTTAGGCAATGGTTTTCCAAACTTTACACCAAAACCATGAGTAACAAAAGAAAAAAAAAATAGATAAACGGGACCTCATTGAAATTTAAAATTTGTGTGCATCAAAGAACTTTACCATGAAAGTAAAAAGACAACCTACGGGAGGCGGGGCAAGATGGCAGACCGGTGAGCTGTATGTTTTAGTTACTCCTCCAGGAAAGTAGGTAGAAAGCCAGGAACTGCGTGGACTGGACACCACAGAGCAATCTGACTTTGGGCATACTTCATACAACACTCATGAAAACGTGGAACTGCTGAGATCAGCGAAATCTGCAAGTTTTTGCGGCCAGGGGACCCGCGCCCCTCCCTCCCAGGCTCAGTCCCATGGGAGGAGGGGCTGTCAGCTCCGGGAAGGAGAAGGGAGAACTGCAGTGGCAGCCCTTATCGGAAACTCATTCTGCTGATCCAAACTCCAACCATAGATAGACTGTGACCAGACACCAGAGAATCTGAGAGCAGCCAGCCCAGCAGAGAGGAGACAGGCATAGAAAAAAAAAAACAATACGAAAAACTCCAAAATAAAAGCGGAGGATTTTTGGAGTTCTGGTGAACATAGAAAGGGGAAGGGCAGAGCTCAGGCCTGAGCTCAGGCCCTGAGGTGCATATGCAAATCCCGAAGAAAAGCTGATCTCTCTGCCCTGTGGACCTTTCCTTAATGGCCCTGGTTGCTTTGTCTCTTAGCATTTCAATAACCCATTAGATCTCTGAGGAGGGCCCTTTTTTTTTTTTTTTTTTTTAATCCTTTTCTCTTTTTCTAAAACAATTACACTAAGAAGCCCAATACAGAAAGCTTCAAAGACTTGCAATTTGGGCAGGTCAAGTCAAGAGCAGAACTAGGAGAACTCTGAGACAAAACGCAATAATCCAGTGGCTGAGAAAATTCACTAAACACCACAACTTCCCAAGAAAAGGGGGGTGTCCGCTCACAGCCATCATCCTGGTGGACAGGAAACACTCCTGCCCATCACCAGCCCCATAGCCCAGAACTGCCCCAGACAACCCAGTGTGACGGAAGTGCTTCAAATAACAGGCACACACCACAAAACTGGGCGTGGACATTAGCCTTCCCTGCAACCTCAGCTGATTGTCCCAGAGTTGGGAAGGTAGAGCAGTGTGAATTAACAAAGCCCCATTCAGCCATCATTTCAGCAGACTGGGAGCCTCCCTACACAGCCCAGCAGCCCAGAACTGCCCTGGGGGGACGGCACTCACCTGTGACATAGCACAGTCATCCCTCAACAGAGGACCCGGGGTGCACGGCCTGGAAGAGGGGCCCACTTGCAAGTCTCAGGAGCCATACGCCAATACCAAGGACTTGTGGGTCAGTGGCAGAGACAAACTGTGGCAGGACTGAACTGAAGGATTAGACTATTGCAGCAGCTTTAAAACTCTAGGATCACCAGGGAGATTTGATTGTTAGAGCCACCCGCCCCTCCCTGACTGCCCAGAAACACGACATATATAGGGCAGGCAACACCAACTACACACACAAGCTTGGTACACCAATTGGACCCCACAAGACTCACTCCCCCACTCACCAAAAAGGCTAAGCAGGGGAGAACTGGCTTGTGGAGAACAGGTGGCTCGTGGACGCCACCTGTTGGTGTTAGTTAGAGAAAGTGTACTCCATGAAGCTGTAGATCTGATAAATTAGAGATAAGGACTTCAATTGGTCTACAAATCCTAAAAGAACCCTATCAAGTTCAGCAAATGCCACGAGGCCAAAAACAACAGAAAATTATAAAGCATATGAAAAAAACAGACGATATGGATAACCCAAGCCCAAGCACCCAAATCAAAAGACCGGAGCAGCTACTCAAAGAACTAAAGATGAACAATGAGACCATAGTATGGGAGACAAAGGAAATCAAGAAGACCCTAGAAGAGCATAAAGAAGACATTGCAAGACTAAATGAAAAAATGGATGATCTTATGGAAATTAAAGAAACTGTTGACCAAATTAAAAAGATTCTGGACACTCATAGTACAAGACTAGAGGAAGTTGAACAACGAATCAGTGACCTCGAAGATGACAGAATGGAAAATGAAAGCATAAAAGAAAGAATGGGGAAAAAAATTGAAAAAATCGAAATGGACCTCAGGGATATGATAGATAATATGAAATGTCCAAATATAAGACTCATTGGTGTCCCAGAAGGGGAAGAAAAGGGTAAAGGTCTAGGAAGAGTATTCAAAGAAATTGTTGGGGAAAACTTCCCAAATCTTCTAAACAACATAAATACACATATCATAAATGCTCAGCGAACCCCAAATAGAATAAATCCAAATAAACCCACTCCGAGACATATACTGATCACACTGTCAAACACAGAAGAGAAGGAGCAAGTTCTGAAAGCAGCAAGAGAAAAGCAATTCACCACATACAAAGGAAACAGCATAAGACTAAGTAGTGACTACTCAGCAGCCACCATGGAGGCAAGAAGGCAGTGCCACGATACATTTAAAATTCTGAGTGAGAAAAATTTCCAGCCAAGAATACTTTATCCAGCAAAGCTCTCCTTCAAATTTGAGGGAGAGCTTAAATTTTTCACAGACAAACAAATGCTGAGAGAATTTGCTAACAAGAGACCTGCCCTACTGGAGATACTCAAGGGAGCCCTACAGACAGAGAAACAAAGAAAAGACAGAGAGACTTGGAGAAAGGTTCAGTACTAAAGAGATTCGGTATGGGTACAATAAAGGATATTAATAGACAGAGGGGAAAAATATGACAAACATAAACCAAAGGATAAGATGGCTGATTCAAGAAATGCCTTCACGATTATAACGTTGAATGTAAATGGATTAAACTCCCCAATTAAAAGATATAGATTCGCAGAATGGATCAAAAAAAATGAACCATCAATATGTTGCATACAAGAGACTCATCTTAGACACAGGGACACAAAGAAACTGAAAGTGAAAGGATGGAAAAAAATATTTCATGCAAGCTACAGCCAAAAGAAAGCAGGTGCAGAAACATTAATCTCAGATAAAATAGACTTCAAATGCAGGGATGTTTTGAGAGACAAAGACGGCCACTACATACTAATAAAAGGGGCAATTCAGCAAGAAGAAATAACAATCGTAAATGTCTATGCACCCAATCAAGGTGCCACAAAATACATGAAAGAAACACTGGCAAAACTAAAGGAAGCAATTGATGTTTCCACAATAATTGTGGGAGACTTCAACACATCACTCTCTCCTATAGATAGATCAACCAGACAGAAGACCAATAAGGAAATGGAAAAGCTAAACAATCTGATAAATGAATTAGATTTAACAGACATATACAGGACATTACATCCCAAATCACCAGGATACACATACTTTTCTAGTGCTCACGGAACTTTCTCCAGAATAGATCATATGCTGGGACATAAAACAAGCCTCAATAAATTTAAAAAGATTGAAATTATTCAAATCACATTCTCTGACCACAATGGAATACAATTAGAAGTCAATAACCATCAGAGACTTAGAAAATTCACAAATACCTGGAGGTTAAACAACACACTCCTAAACAATCAGTGGGTTAAAGAAGAAATAGCAAGAGAAATTGCTAAATATATAGAGACGAATGAAAATGAGAACACAACATACCAAAACCTATGGGATGCAGCAAAAGCAGTGCTAAGGGGGAAATTTATAGCACTAAACGCATATATTAAAAAGGAAGAAAGAGCCAAAATCAAAGAACTAATGGATCAACTGAAGAAGCTAGAAAATGAACAGCAAACCAATCCTAAACCAAGTAGAAGAAAAGAAATAACAAGGATTAAAGCAGAAATAAATGACATAGAGAACAAAAAAACAATAGAGAGGATAAATATCACCAAAAGTTGGTTCTTTGAGAAGATCAACAAGATTGACAAGCCCCTAGCTAGACTGACAAAATCAAAAAGAGAGAAGACCCATATAAACAAAATAATGAATGAAAATGGTGACATAACTGCAGATACTGAAGAAATTAAAAAAATTATAAGAGGATACTATGAACAACTGTATGGCAACAAACTGGATAATGTAGAGGAAATGGACAATTTCCTGGAAACATATGAACAACCTAGACTGACTAGAGAAGAAATAGAAGACCTCAACCACCCCATCACAAGCAAAGACATCCAATCAGTCATCAAAAATCTTCCCACAAATAAATGCCCAGGGCCAGATGGCTTCACAGGGGAATTCTACCAAACTTTCCAGAAAGAACTGACACCAATCTTACTCAAACTCTTTCAAAGCACTGAAGAAAATGGAACACTACCTAACTCATTTTATGAAGCTAACATCAATCTAATACCAAAACCAGGCAAAGATACTACAAAAAAGGAAAACTACCGTCCAATCTCCCTAATGAATATAGATGCAAAAATCCTCAACAAAATACTTGCAAATCGAATCCAAAGACACATTAAAAAAATCATACACCATGACCAAGTGGGGTTTATTCCAGGCATGCAAGGATGGTTCAACATAAGAAAATCAATCAATGTATTACAACACATTAACAAGTCAAAAGGGAAAAATCAATTGATCATCTCAATAGATGCTGAAAAAGCATTTGACAAAATCCAACATCCCTTTTTGATAAAAACACTTCAAAAGGTAGGAATTGAAGGAAACTTCCTCAACATGATAAAGAGCATATATGAAAAACCCACAGCCAGCATAGTACTCAATGGTGAGAGACTGAAAGCCTTCCCTCTAAGATCAGGAACAAGACAAGGATGCCCGCTGTCACCACTGTTATTCAACATTGTGCTGGAAGTGCTAGCCAGGGCAATCCGGCAAGACAAAGAAATAAAAGGCATCCAAATTGGAAAAGAAGAAGTAAAACTGTCATTGTTTGCAGATGATATGATCTTATATCTAGAAAACCCTGAGAAATCGACGATACAGCTACTAGAGCTAATAAACAAATTTAGCAAAGTAGCGGGATACAAGGTTAATGCACATAAGTCAGTAATGTTTCTATATGCTAGAAATGAACAAACTGAAGAGACACTCAAGAAAAAGATACCATTTTCAATAGCAACTAAAAAAATCAAGTACCTAGGAATAAACTTAACCAAAGATCTAAAAGACCGATACAAAGAAAACTACATAACTCTACTAAAAGAAATAGAAGGGGACCTTAAAAGATGGAAAAATATTCCATGTTCATGGATAGGAAGACTAAATGTCATTAAGATGTCAATTCTACCCAAACTCATCTACAGATTCAATGCAATCCCAATCAAAATTCCAACAACCTACTTTGCAGACTTGGAAAAGCTACTTATCAAATTTATTTGGAAAGGGAAGATGCCTCGAATGGCTAAAGACACTCTAAAAATGAAAAACGAAGTGGGAGGACTTACACTCCCTGACTTTGAAGCTTATTATAAAGCCACATTTGCCAAAACAGCATGGTACTGGCACAAAGATAGACATATAGATCAATGGAATCGAATTGAGAATTCAGAGATAGACCCTCAGATCTATGGCCGACTGATCTTTGATAAGGCCCCCAAAGTCACTGACCTGAGTCATAATGGTCTTTTCAACAAATGGGGCTGGGAGAGTTGGATATCCATATACAAAAGAATGAAAGAGGACCCCTACCTCACCCCCTACACAAAAATTAACTCAAAATGGACCAAAGATCTCAATATAAAAGAAAGTACCATAAAACTCCTAGAAGATAATGTAGGAAAACATCTTCAAGACCTTGTATTAGGCGGCCACTTCCTAGACTTTACACCCAAAGCACAAGCAACAAAAGAAAAAATAGATAAATGGGAACTCCTCAAGCTTAGAAGTTTCTGCACCTCAAAGGAATTTCTCAAAAAGGTAAAGAGGCAGCCAACTCAATGGGAAAAAAATTTTGGAAACCATGTATCTGACAAAAGACTGATATCTTGCATATATAAAGAAATCCTACAACTCAATGACAATAGTACAGTCGGCCCAATTATAAAATGGGCAAAAGATATGAAAAGACAGTTCTCTGAAGAGGAAATACAAATGGCCAAGAAACACAGGAAAAAATGTTCAGCTTCACTAGCATTAGAGAGATGCAAATTAAGACCACAATGAGATACCATCTAACACCGATTAGAATGGCTACCATTAAACAAACAGGAAACTACAAATGCTGGAGGGGATGTGGAGAAATTGGAACTCTTATTCATTGTTGGTGGGACTGTATAATGGTTCAGCCACTCTGGAAGTCAGTCTGGCAGTTCCTTAGAAAACTAGATATAGAGTTACCATTCGATCCAGCGATTGCACTTCTCGGTATATACCCGGAAGATCGGAAAGCAGTGACACGAACAGATATCTGCACACCCATGTTCATAGCAGCATTATTCACAATTGCCAAGAGATGGAAACAACCCAAATGTCCTTCAACAGATGAGTGGATAAATAAAATGTGGTATATACACACGATGGAATACTACGCGGCAGTAAGAAGGAACGATCTGGTGAAACATATGACAACATGGATGAACCTTGAAGACATAATGCTGAGCGAAATAAGCCAGGCACAAAAAGAGAAATATTATATGCTACCACTAATGTGAACTTTGACAAATGTAAAACAAATGGTTTATAATGTAGAATGTAGGGGAACTAGCAATAGAGGGCAATTAAGGAAGGGGGAACAATAATCCAAGAAGAACAGATAAGCTATTTAACGTTCTGGGGATGCCCAGGAATGACTATGGTCTGTTAATTTCTGACGGATATAGTAGGAACAAGTTCACAGAAATGTTGCTATATTAGGTAACTTTCTTGGGGTAAAGTAGGAACATGTTGGAAGTTAAGCAGTTATCTTAGGTTAGTTGTCTTTTTCTTACTCCCTTGTTATGGTCTCTTTGAAATGTTCTTTTATTGTATGTTTGTTTTCTTTTTAACTTTTTTTTCATACAGTTGATTTAAAAAAGAAGGGAAAGTTAAAAAAAAAAAAAAAAAAAAAAAAAAAACAAGGGAAAAAAAAAGATGTAGTGCCCCTTGAGGAGCCTGTGGAGAATGCAGGGATATTGGCCTACCCCAGCTCCATGGTTGCTAACATGACCACAGACATAGGGGACTGGTGGTTTGATGGGTTGAGCCCTCTACCACAGGTTTTACCCTTGGGAAGACGGTTGCTGCAAAGGAGAGGCTAGGCCTCCCTATGGTTGTGCCTAAGAGCCTCCTCCTGAATGCCTCTTTGTTGCTCAGATGTGGCCCTGTCTCTCTAGCTAAGCCAACTTGAAAGGTGAAATCACTGCCCTCCCCCCTACGTGGGATCAGACACCCAGGGGAGTGAATCTCCCTGGCAACGTGGAATATGACTCCCGGGGAGGAATGTAGACCTGGCATCGTGGGACAGAGAACATCTTCTTGACCAAAAGGGGGATGTGAAATGAAATGAATTAAGCTTCAGTGGCAGAGAGATTCCAAAAGGAGCCGAGAGGTCACTCTGGTGGGCACTCTTATGCACACTTTAGACAACCCTTTTTAGGTTCTAAAGAATTGGGGTAGCTGGTGGTGGATACCTGAAACTATCAAACTACAACCCAGAACCCATGAATCTCGAAGACAGTTGTATAAAAATGTAGCTTATGAGGGGTGACAATGGGATTGGGAAAGCCATAAGGACCACACTCCACTTTGTCTAGTTTATGGATGGATGAGTAGAAAAATAGGGGAAGGAAATAAACAGACAAAGGTACCCAGTGTTCTTTTTTACTTCAATTGCTCTTTTTGACTCTAATTATTATTCTTGTTATTCTTGTGTGTGTGCTAATGAAGGTGTCAGGGATTGATTTGGGTGATGAATGTACCACTATGTAATGGTACTGTAAACAATCGAAAGTACGATTTGTTTTGTATGACTGCGTGGTATGTGAATATATCTCAATAAAATGAAGATTAAAAAAAAAAAAAAAAAAAAGACAACCTACGGAATGGGAGAAAATATGTGGAAACCACATACCCCATAAGGTGTTAATGTCTTGAATATATAAAGAAGTCCTACATCTCAATGACAGAAAGACAAACAACCCAATTTAAAAAGGGGCAAAACACTGGAATAGACATTTCCCCAAAGAAGATAAACAAATGGCCCAAAGGCACATGAAAAGAGTCTCAACAACATTAGCCATAAGGGAAATGCAAATCAAAACTGCAGTGAGATACCAGTTCACACACACTGGAATGGCTGCTATTAAAAAAAAAAACAGAAAATTACTAGTGTTGGAGAGGATATGGAGAAGCAGGAACACTCATTCTTTGTTGGTGAGAATGTAAAACGGTGCATTCTCTGTGGAGGGCAATTTGGCAGTTGCTCAGAAAGTTAAGCATAGAATTCCCATATGGCCTGGCAATCTCACTTCTAGGTGTATACCCCAAAGAATTGAGGGCAGGGACTTGAACAGGTATTTGTACACCAGTGTTCATGGTGATATTTTTCACAATTGATAAAAGATGGAAGCAACCCAAGTGCCCATTAACAGATGAACGGTTTAACAAAATATGGTATAGACACACAATGGAATATTACTCAGCTGTGAGAAGGAATGAATTTCTGATACATGTGACAACATGGATGAATTCTGAAGACATCACGTTGAATGAAATAAGCCAGATACAAAAGGACAAATATTTTATAATATCACAGATATGAAATAATTAATATAGGTAAATTGAGTCAGAAACTGGAAAACAAGTTTCTAGGTTCAAGGTGGGTGTAGGGAATGGAGAGTCAAGCTGCATTTGTACAGAGTTTCTGTAGGGGTAAAGGAAAATTTTTGATAATGGATGGTGGTGATGGTAGCACAACCTTGTGAATGTAATTAACACCATTGAATTATATATTTGAATATGGTTTAAAAGGGGAACTTTTAGGGTATACATAAGTTACTAGAATAAAAACTTTAAAAGCATATAGAACTGTACAACACAAACAGTGAACCATAATGTAAACTTTGGACTATTATTAATAGTATAATTATAATAACATTGTTTCATCACTTGTAACAAATGTATGACCCTAATGCAGTGTTAATAGGGAAAAATGTGAGTATGTGAGGGGGCATATAGGAACTCTGTATATTCTGCATGATTTTTCTGTGAACCTACAACTTCTCTAATTAAAAAAAAAAAATGTTTCTTATTCTGAGAACACTGTGCCTGAAGATAATTTAAAATATGCAGCTGCAGAAAGTGAATTTACATATCATGTGAAGCAGGCTTTTTTTCATTTAGGTCAAATGACTATTCTTCCATATTAATTTCACTTGTTGCTGCTTGCAATTTTTTTTGAACACATACAAAACCCAAGTCATAGTTATTACTGCTTTGGGTTCATTTACATAAGCACAGTTAAATGTTGCCAACTTTATATCAGTCATCAGATATTTCAAATAGAAAATCAGTTATTTCCAGTAACAAGTAGAAAACCTTTTTGTTGAAGATGTTGAAGGTAAAATATTATTGAATATTCTTGAACATTCTATTAAAAATTTCATCATTGAAGATAAAATTATTTGATCCTGTGGCATTATGGGTACATATTTTGGGGGAGCACAGTGTTGTGATAAAAATAATGTTTTTACTAATTTAAGAAACCTGTGGAGCAGAAGTGTACTTGAAATTTGTTGTAGTGCAAACACAATTCAAACAATCTGTGATGTTTCCCCAGTTGAAATAGCTTACATTGTCAATATATTAAGTATTTTTATATGCAACTTTAGAGTAACTGAATCAAAAAATGTGATGAAATCATTGTTGAAGCAGAACAAGTTAGGTTGATATTTCACATTTTTTGCTCTTTGCTGCCTAGCTTCTAAATGATTCAAGCTTTTGAAGAATTACTTCACAAATCTTCGTTAAGTGTCCTACAATGGAACTGAATTTTTTGCGAATGAGTCTCGTAAATTTTAATTGCATTTTGTTCAATATTGTTTGGTGTGGTCGACTAAATAATGGCTCTTAGAGTTATCTAAGGCCTGATCCCTGGAATCTGTGAGCATTACCCTATATGGCAGAAAAGGACTATGCAGAAGTGATTAAGTCAAGGATCTTGAGCTGGGAAGATTATTTTGCATTTTCTGGTAGGCCTCTATGAGAGGAAGGCAGATTTGACACAGGCAGAAGGCGAGAAGGCAATGTGACCACAAGGTCAGAGATTAGAGAAAAAGCCACAAGCCCAGGAATTCTGGCAGCCACAAGAAAATGGAAGAGCCAAGGAATACAATCTCCCTAAGAGCCTCCCAAGCAAGTATAATTCCCTGGATGCCTTGATTTGGGCCCAAACTGATTTCAGACTCCTGGACTCCAGAACTGTGAGAATAAATTTCTGTTGTTTTAAACCACCAATTTGTAGTAATTTGGTACAGTATCTATAGGACACCAATACAGTCCAAAACTTGAATCAAATTAGTTGATGAATAGAGCACCAAAAACTTCAGGTTTTTTAGTTTTTTTTATTGAATTGCAATGATTGAAAATAAAATTTGCCAACAGGAAGATAATGAAATTTGTCCCAACAAAAACAAAGGAAGACTAAACAAATTAAATGAGAGCTCAGATCATGCATAAGATTTAATTGGAATATCTCAACTTTTGAGAAAAATCTCCTGATGAAACTCTGAGCATATCACATACATTAGCAACTGTAGAGAGATTAATTGCTCAATTAAAAATATTATAATTCACAGAGAAGAGTCAGTTGAAGGTTTCAAATATTAACCATAAAATGCAATTTTAAAGATGATTGTTGGCAATTATATGTGAAAATTGAAAATAATAAGACCCTACTGGGGAAAAAAAATACATTCTTCAGAAAACTGCCAGTGATATCTTATTAGGGAAGACAATACTAAAAAAAATGATCAAATTATGTGAATATGTACCAAGAGTAATCGCAGATAGAAGCTCTATATCAATTGCTGAAAAATCAGCTAATTAGTTTTGGTTTACCAGTTTTAATAGATTTTATATCTTTTTTAGAAATATTACTTTCTCAATTTCCTACTGCCATAGCTGTGAAACAAAAAGTTGAAGAGGAAGAGAGGCATAACATAGCCATGTTCAAGAACATGCTCTTGAAAAATATTTTTGAATATGAAAAATCCTCATATGTTTTTGTGAATATATATTTGTCTGTCATCCAAACTAAACAGCTATAAGATGAGTATGTTTGGCCAGTGGCTCTCTGTGAATTGCCCTGCTGCTTCTGTGTGTCGAGTTGGGGTTAGTTACAGACTAATCCCTTCATAAATCCTCTTTCTTCCTCTGAAATTTGTTTGCTCACAAAGCCTGTAGTTCTGCTTCGTATTTATTCACAGGTATCAGTGGATTGCTTTTGTTTCTATCTTAAACATATTTACCTGACATTTTTGCGGGACCTTGACACTCATCATGTTTATCAACACAAATTTTGGACACATTGCTGAGAATAGGTCATCCCAAGGCATGAGCACAGCAATTGCTTAATGTTTCATTAACATTTTCCTGTTCATGCTCACATCTAAGACAGCTCCCAGTTTCAATTGCTAAAAAGTCACTGCAACTCCAGGAGAAGAAAAACACAAGTAGTAAAGCGTAACTGAATAGGGAGCACTTCGAGAGATATATTTTCAGTTTCAAGCATACTTGAGTTTCTCAAGTTGACATTTTATGCTGGAAAATTGTTGGGGCTTCTACTCACTAGATGTTAGTACACCCTCCCTAGTTATGACATCAAAAATGTCTCTAGAAATTGCCAAATGTGCCCTGGAGCAGGGGGTGAGCAAAACTGCCCTTTGTGGAGAATCATCAAAGTACAATGATTTCAGTACAACCCTCCAACAGCGAATTCCAAAAGCCTTATACAAAATTACATCATAAGGCAGTTATACCTCATTAATACCACACAAAGGTGATTGTCAACTCAAAAGGATTCAGTGTCAGTTTATACACTAGAATGTATTAGCTACCTATGCAGACTGTTGGAGATTAGGAACTTGATCTGCTGTTATCTTTATTACTTAAGTGGTTAAGTCACTATTTGATCCTTCTTATGACAGCCTATTTAGATTGAATATACATACTTAGGCAAAATATTCAACATCCCAGTATACGGTTCCCAGATACATGGTTCCAAAGTCCAGAGCTGCCAGTTTGTTGGATTTCAGGCACTGCTAAGCCATCTAATTGATTTCATTTTGATTTTTCCCCAATAAAAATATTTTTTTAACAAAATGGACTAAGTTTGGAAAGCATGCTTTGTTTTAAAGAAAATTGTGTAAGCATCACACCATCAGTATCTGCAAAATACTGGCAAATACAGGGTTGACATGGGCAAAAATGTAACTCCTATAGGCTTTACAGTTCCTTGAAAAAGGTTTGAAACCCTTTTTATAATTAAAAAAAAAAAAAGTAACTACTCAGGATTAAGAGATTAGCTATAGGAATATGATTTCATCTTACATCTCAGTATCTCTAGGTTTTTTGTTTTACCTAAGCTTTAAAAATTTATAACTTTCAAACTATCAAAGGGAGTTGGTGTTGATGTTTCCAAGAATAAATATTAGGCTAAGTATCCCATTTTCTTCGTAACTTGTCTGACATGGCACCACTACTTAATGATGAGATGCGTTAGCTGGAAGAAATTTCTCTCTTGATAATTCTGCTACTTATGAATTGCATAGATGCAGGAAAAAAGAAGAAACTAAATGCCTATTTTAAACTCCTCACACAGTAGAGGCTGTCTATATTTTATATAAATCCTTTAGCTTCAGGTTTAGATCAACCTAGCCTAGATCTCCCAAGAACTACTAATTGAAATCTTCTTGAGGCAGATTAAGTTAGGAAAAACATATTGCAGACTGGGGCGTGGGGTGGGGGCATCTGGAGAGAACAAACCCCACCTCCCTTTGTTTAATCTGTTAAACACCCTTGTGCCAAACAACCTGGGTGCGTCTCCCCCTTGAGAACACCTCCACTCACCCCTTGAGCTTGTACTTTCTCTTTCTTTTCAATAAACGTTATTACTTGCTTACATCTTCTTGTCTCGTCCATGAATTTTTTCTTGCGATAAGTCAGCAAGGCTGGAACAGAGCTCCAGTAACATCTTCCTCGGCGAGAACGGGAACTCCAGTAACACTTTTGGAGGTTGTTTCAAACAAATTACCGCTAAAAAATCTTTGCAATGGTGCACAGTGAGATGGTAGGCAAGATTCACTTTCATGATATCCTACCTTTCCTTCCAAATTTCAAACCTGTTCCCCTGTCCTTTGTAAACCATGTCCTATATTTCTTGACCCCATCTTTCCAATCTTTCTATAATTCAAATAAGGTCAGGAGGTGTGTGTGTAAATATAATTAGGGCACGATATATATGTCCTAATTTTTCTTACCTATCTATCCTCTTTACATGCACACACACATACACACAAACACACACATCCCCACTCAGAAGGGCAGGTGCTTGTTAGCTTATGTCCCCCAATCACAGGAAAGGAAAAGATGGCCAAGGATGTGATTTGGGAATAAGATAACAAGTAGTACTTTTTCACATAGAGGCAGGGGATTTGTTTAAAACACCAAAAACCTAAAAAATTAAAATCCTTTAAAACCTGATATAGCTCTTTTATAAGACATATGAGGTTATAAACACACACCACACAAATCACAGATTCTACTGTAATGCAATCAACAAAAGAAAAATGTTTTCTTGTTGATTTTATACAATTATTTTATTTTACACTTGTTTACTTCACTTTGGACCCAACATGTCCTTAGGTTTCACCCATTCATCAAACTGCTCTGCTGTGAGATAGCCAAGTTCAATAGCAGTCTCCTTTAATGTTGATCCATTTTTGTGTGCTGTCTTAGCAATCTTTGCTGCCTTGTCATACCCTAAAGTAAAAATAAAAATAAGACATAGGAGTTAGCAGTGAAATTTGGTTTTCTAACCAAAAGGTGATCATTATTGTGTACTTGATACTGATCCTACAGGTTTCTTAAGTGATATTTTTTAATCTTAGCAGTGACTATCTTGATAATTATCATTTTTATATGTAATAAAACCTTATTTTTCTTAAACAATACAGACTTAAACATACCTCACTTTCTATAACAGATTTGTTCCTAAATTGAAATTGTCTACCAACTCACAGTATTTTCACAGGGGAAAAAAAAAAAAAAGAAAACTAGCACCAAAATATAAAAATATACCAGGAGGTAAATTTGGAATGTTTCAAACATGTTTAACAAGAAAATAATTTTCTTTCTAACAAAGCATTAACAAGTTACATGCTACACTGAAAATATAGTATTGCATGACTGGAAACTGTGGTGACTGGCACTGAGACATGAGGAGAGAAAAGGAGCCCTGATGCAATGAGAGGAAAGCAATCAGAGTTCTTGGGAGAGATGCACCTTCAGAGCTGCTTCCAACAGCTCTACTCTAATCAGCTCTCTGCTGCAGTGTCTCCATACACTGGCCTCTTCCCAGACATTACAAGAATAAAACATCATAGGTGTACTGTTTACTTCAGAGTTATTTCTTGCCTTTTAAATTAATAAATTAAATTAATAAAGATGAGGGGGGAGCCAGGCAGTTCCACAAGTTGGCTGAACATTAGTTTTTTTAAAGTTAGAGGCAAAAAAAAAAAAAAAAGAACAGAAAAATTGAAAATGAAATAAATGAGGCAGGGAAAAAAGCAAGCTCAGGGGAAGATTACCAAAGAGAAGCAGCCTATTGAGTCAATCTGATCACCTATTAGACAAGATGTTGTAAGTCAGTATGCAATTATTAACCATCTATAAAAGAAATTATAAATGTAGTTAATTTTATTATTTGACTGAATTTGTGAATGCTCAACATGCTGAAAAGAGCATTTACTGAACAAAGTAACTTTTAGACAGAATTTTCAGGTTAAACTTTTGGGATCGATGTTATATATTATGCACTTTCTGCTCTCTTCTGAAGATATCACTTCAACTCCTACAAAACACTATTAACAATCAGTCTGTTACATAATGAGGACACAGAGGCATATACATGATTTGAGGGGTGACAAGTCTAATGATCGGTCAACCAGTAATGTTTTTCCATTTTATCCTTGTAAGGTCTCTGATGAAATGCTTTTTACCTAACATTAAATTGATTCCAAAAAAAGATTCATTAACCATCCAGCTTTATAGGACACCTCCGTTTTGGCAACAAGTTCTGAAGTACGGATTCAATGAAACATTTCTCATGTGAGCCTTTGGGTTCCCCCTGGTATTTCTCCAACTGAATGCTGATATACAGTAATTTTAAATGGATCAAAATATCATGACCAATGCCAATTCTATACCAAAGAACAGACATCCTATTGGGCTCAGAGATACCCAAAGCAAGTCTCATGAGTTCTAATTTTACAAAACTGAAGTGATAGCTTGATGTGAAGTCAAATACATAAAATCTGCTTTGAAAGTTCATGATTACAGAAGAATGTTTTAAAGCAGAAAACATATCATGCCAAATAACTGCATCATAATTTGTTCTAAAACAGAAAATCAAAGAATATGTTAACACCCTCAGCTCCAGCAGTGAGAAGGGGAACAAGGCTTTTAACACATCATAACAGAATGCAATGAATGCCTCAAAACCCACAAACATTTCTTTAATGGGAATCACTATGGTCAGTTTACAATCCAAGACTATATCTCTGATTTATATAATGAAATAGTCACAATTTTTAGAAGAGGCTGGAATACAAAAAGCATAGTTTTAGACAAAATATTTGCATCCCCCCCACCCCATTTCCCCATAATCTTTGACTCTTGTTTTATTTGGTAATTTTCCATTTCTGAATTGAATAAAAAGACAAAAGCAGAGTGTTGTAGAGCATCAAGAGAAGGCAGAAAAATGAATTCTGTGTTGCTAATCAGCCAGTGCCACCTAGTGACACTGTCAACTGTGAGGTCTTATAAATGACCTCCCACAAGCATGTGCATAGAATATCAAGAATCTGAATTTCATTAAGATTAAAATAAGTTTGAACTACTACTTCTGAAATTACTACAACACTTCAAATAAAACGAAGCATAATCAAGCAGGTTTTTGATAGAACTAGGACTCCATAAAAGTTATAAATAAATATAGTATCATTGAGCACAATTTCAAATAAGGGATTTCACTGAGAAAATGTCCAAAAAGAATTTGCTGTCCACACACTGATCCAATGGTCTCTTTCAAGTTTTTCAGCTTTTTAATCTTATATTCAAAATGACATTCTTATTCCTTAAGCCCTTACCTATATGAGGATTGAGAGCTGTCACCAACATTAAAGACTCATTCATTAGCTTGTTGATCCTTTCTGTGTTGGCCTGGATTCCCACCACACAGTTTTCTGTGAAAGAAACTGAAGCATCCCCCAGCAGTCTTGCTGAATGTAACACATTCTTAATCTATAAGAGACAGAGAGAGGTACTTACTAAGACTAACATTTTTCTTTCCAATAACATATTTTTGAGGGTTCATGAATGAATATATAATTCAATAGACACATTGTGCTCCTACAAATTGTAAAGCACTACTATACAAGAGAACAAATGTGAAATAAATTGCAAAGATTTGAGAGCACAGAAATCCGTAAGTGGTGAAAAGAAATACAAATAACCAAAATACAAGACAGCCTGTGCGGAGTTCTAACATAGAAGTATGAAGTGTTTTTAAAAAGCATAGAGAAAGAGAAACTAATTCCAACTGTAGGAATTGGTAAAGTGCTATTTGATGGAGAGGACTTAGATAGCCAGACTCAAAAAGAATCTTCCAGACAAGATAACCAAGATGAAGAGGTTAGAAAATTCAGCATGTGTTTGGGGGCAATTAATAACGTCAGAGTTTCCCAGTTCTTAATAGCCACTAAGTTTTTTACGCTTAATGAAACTAAAATATTCCACAGTCACATTAAAATAACTTTTCATGCAATATTTAAAGATGGGATAAAATGCATGAGGCATTTTCTTCCCTTTTTAGATAACATTCCCAATATTTATTAAGATACACCCACAGCCTAATCTCTTTTAGTCTAAAACCCAAGTCTGACAACTCTACACCTAACAGAAGGCACAGAACTTTAAGATTTAATTTCATATTGATATCTTCATTATAAGGCTGATGTTCATTATCTTGATTTAGTTCTTATAAAGGCAAAAAATAACAGATTTCTTTTTAAAAAGATAAGGCATTTATTGTCATATACCTCTAATTGCCAAACAACTAGTGCCAAATGTTTGGAGTGTGACCTGAAAGCAAAAGTTCATACATCTGAGTTCTGCTTTGGCATGTCTTCTTTTTAATTTCCACTAGAATATTCATTCCATGAAGGCAAAATAACATCTCTATTGTTCACTGTTCTATCACGAGCACACAGCACAGTGTCTGGTACTTAGTAGTAGTTAATAAATATTTGATGAATACAGTGAATAAATAAACTTAATATTTGTCACTTGCATGTTCTTATCATATTAAAATCAGACTTTACAGCAGATACCAAGTAGAAATGAGCCTCTAATATATTTTAGATATAATGCTTTGGATAAATAAATGACTTCAAATGATGATAACTCCATTATTTGTTACAGGGGAAACTGGAGGAACGATAATGCCATCTTGATCCCATCTTCATAAAGATGAAGGAAAAAGAACAGTTTCAGCGCACAGAATAATGTTTTAGATATGTGGAAGGGGTAAAACCAATGAAAGAAAGCCTGAGAGATGACAGGAAAAGTAGGGAGAAAGCGCTGAAGAAACCAAGGATGAAGAATGTTTAAGGAGGGAACAGTCAGCATCAGATGTTAGTAAGAGAAGAACTGTGGAGGGTCTACTGGATTCAGGAAGTCACTAATGACTGTGACCAATTCAGGCACAAGCAGTGGAGCCTGAAGCCAGACTATAGTGACTTTAGTGTGAATGAAAATAAGAAAGGATTATTCTTTTAAGAAGACTGAATTTGAGGGAAAGAAGAAAAAACAGCCTGGGGAGATAAGGTTGAAGGGCTCTTTTTTTTTTTTTTTTTTTTAAATATGAGGAGACTTGAACTTATTTCTAGCCACTAGCATTCCTATGGGTGAAGGACACCTTCTAGAATTTTTCTTTCTATTGAAAATAGTAAACCATCAAATAACTTGAGTCACCTAGTTAAATATTCAGGGTTAATCATCTAACATCAAATAAATGCTTGACTTCCAATCGCTATTGATGTCATCCAAGTACCTAATATAGAATCTCTAGAAACAAAAACCAAGAGAATTAACCTTCACAGTTAAAAACATTAAAAATCAAATTTAAAGCTTACCATCATTGGCTTGA
Organism: Choloepus didactylus; assembly: GCF_015220235.1. Classification (NCBI taxonomy): domain Eukaryota; kingdom Metazoa; phylum Chordata; class Mammalia; order Pilosa; family Megalonychidae; genus Choloepus; species Choloepus didactylus. Next base: position 26,359,331 of record NC_051308.1, read on the forward strand.
AAACATTCAACTCAAAATGTCCACTGCTGCCTCCAACAGTAACAGCGACGTGATTCCCCATCACCTGAGCTGCGACCATAGTCATCGCTTCACACTGGGTAGGATTCACCTTTCCTTCAAATCACCAGTGAAAGAATCCACATCAAATACCCTCAAGACTTTGAGTAACCAATTAAGATTAGGTTTAATGTCAAATAATCAGAAAAAAGAGGAAATCTAATTCCATTAAATAAGGTAAAACATGTAAGAGGGACCCAACCATCAATGCCACTTTAATGAAACAAACCAATCAAAGAAAGGGGGATGGGTAGCCATATACTGAATCATTCAATAGATAATGAGTAGCCACAACTATAATACAGTTCTATACCTTCATGACTTTCATTCATTCTATAAATATTTATGGAGCAACTACCAAATGACGGGCACCCAATATCCAACGTTGAATAAGAAAGAGCATTCTCTGCCCTCACAGAACTTGGGAGGGTATGGACAGAGAGCTATTACAACAGAAAAGGGGTGCCAAATACAGAGACGTGCAGGCTGCTATGGGAACACACAAAGGAGGCTCCTTAGCAACCCATGAGGAGGCTTCCCAGAGGAAGCTAACTCTTAAGCTGGAATTATCCTATATACCACAGGAGTCTCCATCCTGTCTGATAAGCTCAAGTGTGAACCAAACATCCCAGATATTCTCTGATCAGTACAAGGTAATAAACTGGGAAGATTATTTCCTCATCTGTTACTCTCCCTTTCTCTTTTTTAGGCAATCACTTTGGATTTGCAATTAGCTAACGCTTCACATTGTTTTTCAACATGTTTTTCTTTAATCAGATCTCTCCTCATTGTACACATGTACAGATTTAAAAGAATATATAATCAGGTCTTTCTTTTTTCACTATTAAAAGTCATCTTGTCAGTTTCAGTCTAATCTAAAGTGACTTTTATGAATCTAAATTCTGTCATCCAATGTATTGCTATCTCAACTTTGTGATCTGCTAAAATATCAGCAGGTATTCTCTGCCTTCACTATCAATCACTAGTAAAATATCAAAGGGGCAGAGTCCTTCAGCTTGCCACCAAGATACTCCTTCGGAACAAAGTCAACTGATTAAGTCATTCCTTAAATGTCACTGTTCGCCCAGCTACTTTCATCTAACAGTACCACCCACGCTTCTCCACTGGATGCAATGAATCTCATTTGAGTCTATGAAATGACTTACTGAAATCAAGACATACAGGGTCTGTGCCACTTCCCTTATCTAACAGGTTAACGATGGAAAGAATGAATGAAATAAGAGCAGACTGGTATGACTGGTTTTTATACAACCCATGCTGATCACTTTGACAGCCTATCCTAGAATTCCTTGGCTTTTGAATGATTCACAATCTGTGAGTCATTCAGTGGCTAATGAATAGCCACAGCTACAATAAAGTTCTATGCATTCATGGCTTTCACTCACTCTATAGATATTTATAACGCAACTAATAAATGCTCCCTAAGACAGAAACTATTATACATTTTCTAATGTGGGAATCAAAATACCTGCTGCTACCTGTTTTCCTATATTGTTGGGTGATGTTCCTTGAAGTCCTGATCAAAGATGGCTCACACAAACAGTGTTAAACAAGCATGCCTCACATATCCTTCATCCATTTCTGGGATCACATCAAATGAAAGGAAATGTTCTATAGATGAGAATGCCTGGGATTTAGTCATTCTCAAGCTCCAAAATTTACTAGTTATGTAATTACCTGGCATGATACTGCTTCCAGGCTCATTTTCAGGCAAGATCAGTTCTCCCAGACCCGAGCGAGGACCAGAACCCAGAAAACGTGTATCATTTGCTATCTTCATAAGACTACAAGCAGCAGTGTTCATGGCTCCGCTGAGTTCAACCAAAGCATCATGAGCAGCCAGAGCTTCAAATTTATTTGGAGCTGTGACAAAAGGCAAGCCTGAATAAACAAAAGAAAAAAAAATGCAGGTGAACAGGTTAAAATTAAACATTTCTCTACTATCAGCAAGTTAAATAGAAAGTTCCAGCATATGTAAAGCAAAATCAAAAAGAATAAAAGTTACATTTCTTTCTTTAAGAAATCCTGAAGGGACGGAATGAACCAAGTGATACACTATTACATTTAAAGGAAGAAAAAATAAGTTCAATCAATATATTGAAAGAAAAGACACTACTCTACTGCAAACACATGAGTATGATACCTGACTACTCTTGGGTAAAGACGAAAGGTAAATAAAATTCACTCTGCTCTGTTCCACACTCCTTTCCTAGCACAATTTCTTTTTGCCCACCTTACTCTGTTTCATTTCTCTTCTAGCCAGAGGCCCACAAAATCCGAGAGAAATGGAAGCCAAAATAAATCAAACATTTTCAGTCAACTTTTCCCAAGCTCAAAATTTTAAAGACCTACATATTCTATACTCTTAAGAATACAATTCTCCATTAAAACTTGATTTTTTAAAAAAAGCTGCTAGTAAGCAATAACACACACTATATAATTATCTCTCCTCTAACCCTGTGGTAATATCTGTATTTTATAAATTTTCCAGAGATGACAACTTGGCTCCAATAATAGTTATCATTATCAAGAATACAGTACTCTCTCTACTAAAGGAAAGAAAGATAGGATTCCAAAAGGCTATTAACACAAAGAAGTATCATAGCCTGACAGAAAAAAAGACATTAAGCCTGTCAATATCTACAACATATTTACCATACAAATGAATTTTTCAACCATCATTTCATTCTGCCTGCTTTGAAAACTGGTGTTCAAAACAGCATTACAGGGAAAATGATTGAATACCACCAGACAGCAAATCAAGTTAGCACTATTAGACTTTAATGCATGCTGCATGGACTCATAAACGGAAAACATTTAAAAAGCAAGAGGATTTACATCAACTTCTGAAATAGATATAAAACACAAAAGTTTGATGGAAAAATATTATTTCTAACTTTAAATTCAGAAGAGTTCAAGGCAGAAAAACCTAGAAAATGTATAGACTAATGCATAGAAAATAAGTAATAATTCATATTTTCACTAACCTGTGAGTGCAGCTACTTTTGCAGCAACCTTTTCTGCAAAGCCTATTCTAGTATTTAAACCAGTACCAACAGCAGTGCCTCCAGCTGCAAGCTCATAAATTCTTGGCATGGCAGCTTTTATTCTTGCTATTGCATATTTCACTTGTTGAACATAACCACTGAATTCCTGAAAAGAGAAGGAAATTAAAGTAAGAATAAATAATTTCCTGATGGCTTACAAGTGACTCTAACTACATGAAATAGAAGTTTCTTAAACAAATTTCAGAATACTAAATTATAACTTATTCAAGTAGTATTCATACTATTTCAATTCATAAGATGAGCAAAGTATAGGGAAGGATGAGGATTTATAAATCTTTAAGATAGGACAGTGTTACTGATGAGAACATTTGGCCTGTTTATAAACCAGTATTTGAATAGAAAACAATGAAAAATAACATAGGAAATACAACTTTAAAAAAGAACAGTGTCACTACCATAAATTATTTGTCCATAAATTATTTGTTTATTTGCAATCTACTAAATAAACTGAAGTGATTTCTTATCATTTTTTTGCTGCGTCCCAAACAACTTGGAGAAAGAAAAAATACTGAACCCACTCCCTAGAAAAATACAAAGACAAAATAAGTTTAAAGTCAAAGGATGGACAGATAAAATACAAAAAACCCAAAGCTAACATCATACTCAGTGATGCAAGACTGAAAGCTTTTGCTCTAAGAGCAGAAACAAGACAAGGATGCCTGCTCTCACCACTGCTACTGAACACTGTAACAGAAGTTTTAACCAGAGTAATTAGGCAAAACAAATAAATAAAAGGCATCCACATTGGAAAAGAAGTAGAACTTCTGACAGGGAGATGGAAATGTATTGGTAATGATTGGTGGTGAAGGTTGTAAAACACTGTGAATGCAATTAATGGCATTAACCATACACTTAAAAATGGTTAAAATGGCAAATTTTGTTATATACATGTTACTGCAACAAAATCTAAAAGATAAATATATAACCCCTTTTGGGTAAATCTTATTTATCTGACATATCACTTATACATATACCAGCTGAAGTCACTTACAAAATATATTTTATTGGGGAAAATAATATGCAAACTGAAAAGACAATTCTAATAAAAGTATAAATGCTTCTGATTTAAGATAAAGTCAAACAGAAAAATATAATTTTCTATCATTTTATAATCTAAAGAATGACTATTTTACCTAAGAGGCTGAGTCATGGTCCAAACGGAATTTAGCATAGTGGTTTTTCAACATGACACATAAAAAGAGGAAAATATTAGAAACCAGAGGTATACTCAAAAATTTCAAAGATGTCTGCTATTCCTATTTAGAAATCATGCATGGTATTAAGAAATGATGAAGAAAAGAGAAACAAGACACAGCCTTAAGAAGCAACTTAGTCTAGGGAGTCCAATTTAGTCATATCATTGGTATGTCATTAATCATTTTAGGTATTCCTCATTGCTTCCATAATGAAATTAAGCTAAATGATCACACTTTCTTCAGTGTTTGCTATCATCTAACTAAAGATACAAATAAGAATCTTCCCAAGTAATCAGCTGCCAAACTCTTACCTCAATTTGTGTAACTATTACTTGATAATATTTGATTGCTGGCATATATAATTTGTGTGTTTTACCTCCCAAGCTACATTGTGAACCTACTGAGATAAAACTGTTCCTTTTATTTCCTTCAATTCCTTCACAATGTATACTATAAAACATTCTTTAAGGTATTGATGATAAAGATACATAAAAGAACTTTATGGTATTTTGGAGAAGAGATTAATTTCTCTTTTGCATGTGGCCAAAACAGTTTTTACAAGTTAGATCTGCCTTGCTTACTCATTTTAAAATTATTTTTTAATTTTAAGAACCTACTTAATTTAGAATAAGAGAGACAAGGGAAGAAATCAAGATGATGCTGATGAAGATGAAGATGATGATGATAGCTAACACTAATATGTGCTTACCATGTACCAGGCATGGTTCTAAGCCCTCTAATAAGATAACTTAATTGATCCTCACAGCTTTCTTATTAAAGTTATTCTTTTCCTCATATTACAGCTCAGGAAACAGGCCCAGAGAGGCCAAATAAGTTTCCTAAGGTCCCACAGCCAAGCTAAGATATGGACCCAAGCAATCTGACATTAAGTATGGCTCTTAGCCAATATGTGCTGTTCTTATCTTAAGTAAGTTGGTTAAAAACTGCTCCCTGAGTTAGAATGGTTATTGCCTAAATATCTGTGAAGACTGGGAGAAGGATCAAATGAGAGGGAGGAATTGTAACGGAGAAGATAGACTTTAACAAATGATTTTATAGATATTTCTCATTAGTCTCTAGAGTATTAGAACAGCTAGAAAGAAACATCTGAAATTGTGGAACTGTAACTCATACCATACTTTGAAATTTGCTCTATAACTACCTGTTAAACTGTACTTTGATATTTATCACTTTTCTGCATATATGTTATATTTCACAATTAAAAAAAAAAAACTGCTCCCTGGTTAATGGAAAGCAATCTCTGTTACTACATTTAATTGTTATAAACTTGGCCTTTCTAACCCAGTGTGATTGTACCAATCCCTAAATTGAGTAAAATATTCTAGTCACACTCTTATACCTGTCCAAGAGTAAGTGGAACAGCATCTTGCGTATGAGTACGCCCAATTTTGATGATATGGTCAAACTCTTTGGATTTTGCATCAAGAGCATCATGTAGCTTCTGTAGTCCTGGTAACAGTACTTCATGAACTTCCATTGCAGCAGCAATGTGCATTGCTGTTGGAAAAGTATCATTTGAACTCTGTTTGGAAAAATTTCAAAAGAAATGTACAATGGTTAAATCAAAGGCAACAAAAGACAAATGTGAATGTCTCAATTAAGAAACTCACTGAATACTCCATACTCAGTGTACTAAGAACTCAATTACATTTATGTCTGGAAAGTCATAGGTCACTTGGGAACAAATAGGAAGCAACCTAGTTTCTTGTATGGTTTGTACTCAGGACTGTATTATGCTATGTACACTATCTACATTGAATATATTGTGTATTATAATAATTATAATACATTAATGCATATAAATCACAGTAAAATAAAGAGAAGTATAGTTAACAACAAAAGTATGTAGTATCTATAATATTAACAACTGCATTTAAAGATCACGATAATAAAGTATCTTGTAGTTATACAGGGCATATAGTCTTTAACAAACATTTTTTCATTTATTAAACTTCATGAAAATTCTCTGAGGTAGATCACCACTTTAAAAATAGAAAAGCTAAGCTTTCAAAGAGGTTATGTTTAGGAACTGACAGAATAAGTCCTGACCAGGAAGTCTAAACTAGATGCTCTTTCCTCAACTGCTGCCCCTATATTAAATATTTATGATATTATTTAAAGAAATACATCCATATCAGCTTTTAATTTTTCTTATGGGAAAAAATCAAACCACTTACAAAAGTAGAGTGAATAGTTTAACAAATGCCCACATACCTCTTACCTAAATTAAATATTTATCTATATATAGCCAATCTTGTTTCATCCTTAACTGAATCACATTGCTCTACCCTACCATACACTGTATTATTCTGAACCAAATTCCAGATTTCAGTATATATAAAAGATAAATAAATTAATATTTAAGGCAAGCATTGGGTTTGAAAAGTTCTTCATACAATGAATTTATATTAAAAACATAACCCTTAATTCTAAAAATTTATTAAATTACACCAAACCAAGATCTTGGTTTCTAATTCTCAGTCTTCAGCAAGAGACTCTAAGAGTTCCTTGGGAAAATGGCAATTTCTAAGGCTGAGGCAGGGAAAATACATGATTATAAGCCTGGAGCATCTTGTAGTGCCAGAAAGTAAGGAAATGTTTTGTAAGATAAATAAAAAGAAAGAAGGGAAAAAAAAAAGGATGGTGGCATGTCTAAAGTACATGTGAGCCAAACAGAGAGCGCTCCCAAAGCTGGAACAATGTCAGCAACAAAATAAATAAAGTATTGAATTATAACCCAAAACATAAAATAAATATCCATGAGTATATACTGATTTACATAACTGATTGAACAAATAAAGGTGAAGCTGGGACATATCTTACAGAAAAATTTCAATTAATAAATGTAGAAGGAACAAAGGAAACTGAAAATCACTATTAAAACACCACAGGACACCAACAAACTAGACAAGTATTGAAATGGACAATTGCCTAGAAACATACAAACAACCTACACTGACTAAAGAAACAGAAGACCTCAACAGACCAATCACAAGTAAAGAGATTGAATCAGTCATTGAAAACCTTCCAACAAAGAGAAGCCCAGGACCAGATGGCTTCACAGGAGAATTTTACCAAGCATTCCAAAAAAAAATTAATACCAACCCTGCCAAACTCTTCCAAAAAACTGAAGAAAAGGGAACACTACCAACTCATTCTATGAAGCCAACATCACCCTAATACCAAAGCCTGATAAAGGCACTATAAGAAAACTACAGATCAATCTCTCAAATGATTATAGAAGCAAAATCCTCAACAAAATACCAGCAAATCAAATCCAGCAGCACATTAAAAGAATTATACACCAGGTATGCAAAGATCAACACAAGAAAATCAATTAATGTAATACACCACATTAACAACTCGAAAGGGAAAAACTACATGATCATCTCGATTGATGCAGAAAAAGCAATTTACAAAATCCAGCATCTTTTCATGATAAAAACACTTCAAAAGGTAGGAATTGAAGAAAACTTCCTCAACATGATAAAGGGCATACATGAAAAACCCACAGGTAACATTGTACTCAATGGTGAGAGACAGAAAGCTTTCCCTCTAAGATCAAGAACAAGACAAGGATGCCTACGTCATCGCTGTTATTTGCCATTGTGCTAGAAGTTCTAGCTAGTGCAAATGGGCAAGAAAAAGAAATAAAAGGCATCCAAATTGGATAGGAAGAAGTAAAACTTTCACTAATTGTAGACAACATGATCCTATATTTGGAAAATCCTGAAAAAACTATGGCAAAGCTACTAGAGCTAATAAGTGAGTTCAGCTAAGTGGCAAGATACTTGATCAACAAACAAAAATCAGTAGGGTTTCTCTACACTAGTAACGAGCTATCCAAGGAGGTAATCAAGAAAAAAAATCCATTTACAATAGCAACTAATAAGAATTAACTATCTTGGAATAAACTTAACTAAGGATGTAAAGAACCTGTACACAGAAAACTACAAAACATTTCTAAAAAATCAAAGAGGACCTCAGTAAATAGAAAGACACACCATGTTCATGAATTAGAAGGCTAAATGTCATTAAGATGTCAATTCTACCCAAATTGATCTACAGATTCAATGCAATACCAATCAAACTTCCAACAGACTACTTTACATAAATGGAAAAGCCAATTATCGAATTTTTTTTTGGAAGGGGAGGGGCCTCAAACAGCCAAAAACATCTTGAAAAGGAAGAATGAAGTGAGAAACTCATGCTTCCTGACTTTAAAGCATATTATAAAGCCACAGTGGTCAAAACAGCATGGTACTGGCATAAAGATAAACATATTGATCAATGGAATCAAATTGAGAGTTCAGAAATAGACTCTCAGATCTACGGTCAATTGATTTTTGACAAGGCTCTCAAGTTCACTCAACTGGGACAGAATAGTCTCTTCAATAAATGCTGGGAGAATTGGATAGCCACCCTACACAAAAATTGACTCAAAATGGATCAAAGATCTAAATATAAGAGCCAGTACCATAGAACTCCTAGAAAAAAATGTAGGGTAACATTTTCAAAATTTAGCGATAGATGATAGTTTCTTAGACCTGACATTCAAAGGACAAACAATGAAAGAAAAAACAGATAAATGGGAATTCCTCAAAATTGAATACTTTTTTGTGCTTCAAAGAACTTTGTCAAAAGAGTGAAAAGGCATCCAACTCAATGGGAGAAAACTTGGAAAGCCACATTTCTAATAAGGGTTTGATTGGCAGAATATGTAAAGAAATCCTACAACTCAACAATAAAAGACAACCCAATTAAAAAATGGGCAAAAGACGTGAACAGACATTTTTCCAAAGAGGAAATATAATGGCTAAAAAGCACATGAAAAGATGCTCAGCTTCACTAGCTGTTAGGGAAATGCAAATCAAAACCACAATGAGATATCATTTCACACATACTAGAATGGCCACTATTAAACAAACAGGAAACTACAAATGTTGGAGACAATGTGGAGAAATAGGAACAACTTATTCACTGCTGGTGAGAATGTAAAATGGTACAGCAACTGTGGAAGACGGTTTGGTGGTTCCTCAGCTAAGTATAGAGTTGCCTTACGATCTGGCAATTCTGCTACTCAGTATATACCCAGATCTGAAAGCAGGGAGGCAAACAGACATCTGCACAGTGATGCTCATAACAGCATTATTCATAAGTGTCCAAAGATGAAAACAACTCAAGTGCCCATCAACTGATGAATGGATAAACAAAATGTGGTATATACATATGATGGAATATTATTCAACAGTAAGAGGAGTAAAGTCCTGAAGCACACAACAACATTGATGAACCCTGAAGAGATTATGTTGATTGAAATAAGCCAGGCACAAAAGGACAAATACTGTATGATCTCACTAATATGAACTGATCGTACTACGTAAACTCATGAACATAGAATCTAGAATATAGGTTACAAGGAGATAGAATGAGGATAGAGAATGGGGAGTGATTGCTTAATATGTGCAGAATTTTTATCTAGATTGAACTTAAACATTTACAAATGGATAGAAGTGACAGTAGCATGTTATTACGAATATAATTAACAGTGCTGAATAGTGTGTGAATGTGGTTGAAACGGGAAGTTTAGAGACGTGTGTCACCAAAAGGAAAACCAAAGGTTAAAACATGGGACTGTAGAATACAGTGAATCTTATGGTGGATGACGACTGTGATAAACAGTACAAATATAAAAAAGTTCTCTCATGAACCAGAACAAATGTACAACACTTTTACAAGGAGTTAATAATAGAGTGGTATATGGGAAAAAAATGTACCTATTGCAAACTATTCACAGTAATATCTTAATATTCTTTCATCCACAGTAACAGACGTATCACACCAATATGAGGGGCCAATAATAGGGTGAGGAATAAGGGATAGAGGGACAATCTGGGGTTTTTCTTTTTTGAGAGGTGGGGGTGGGTAATGAAAATTCTAAAATTGATTGTGGTAATGAATGCACAATTATGTGAGGATCCAGCAAGCCACTGATTGCATAGTTTTGAATGGATTGTATGGTATGTGAATATATCTCAATAAAATCGCATTAAAAAAACAAACAAATGAAAAAACACAACAGGAGCAACTGGGGCTGACAAGATTCACTGATAGTTTAAATTAATGGGCAAAAGTTTAAGGACAAATGGGATATTAACATAGTCTCAACATATCCTCCCCAATGTATTAATTACTGTGATTTTAATATATATCCACTAATTTTTTTATACTAGAAAGTGGAGCTTAATTACCCTTCTTTTGAGTTTAAGTAGGACTTAGTGACTCCTAAAATACAGAGTATGAAGAGGAAAAAAGGTAACTTCATAGTGGAGAAACATGGCAAATACCAACTTAACTAAGTGATTAAGGCTAACATCACCAGTAACAAATCAAGTTGTCATCATGTACCCACCTGATGAAGTAATGAGAAGGGTCCTTCACTTCTATGACATTCTACCCCAAAATTTATAGTCTCAGTCTACCATGGGAAAACATCAGACAAACCCAAACTGAAATACCTGAATGATACTTTCAAACATGTCACAAAAGACAAGAAAAAAACAAAAAAACTGTCACAGATTGAAGGGAGATTCAGGAGACATTACATTTAAATACAATATGGTAGCCTAGACTAGCTCCTCCGGAAAAAAAAAAAAAGACACCAATGGAAAAAACAGGTAAATCCTAATAGTCTGTCATTTAGTTAATAGTACTGTGCCAATGATAATGTTTTAGTTTCTATAAATGTACTGTGGTTATGTAATATGCTAATGTTGGAGGAAGCTGAGAGAAGAGTATAGGGAACTCTTTGAACTATCTTTGTAATTCTTTTAGAAACCTAAAATTATTTCAAATTAAAGCGTTTTAAAAAATATACCAGGAGGATCTAAGATGGCGGCATAGAGAGGAGTGGAAGCTAGTTAGTTCCCCTGGAACAACTAAAAAAAAACCAGAAACAACTATAATCTAGAATAACTGAGGGGGGACAAACGTGAGCATCCACTCATCATACACCAACCTGAATTGGGAGGAATGCCTGAGATCACAGCACAAAATCTGTAAGTAAAAATTGTGGATCCAAGCCAGGAGCCCCCTCCCCCCGCAGTCCGAGCTGCAAAGCCACTGGTGCTACAGAGAAGCTCTCTCCCAGAAAGCAAATATAGCTCAGCTGAGCTCCAACTGAGGTTTTAATTAACAAGAGTGAACTGCTCACTATGAGCTACAAATCCCCAACAAGCAGACAGAGACTTTGGGTGATGACTGACCTTGGAAAGCTGGAGGGTCACCTCGGACTAGCTCTGAAGGGGACTTTCTGTCCCTTTTTCAGCTCAGTGGAGAAAGCCTCAGCCATTTTCAGCTCCCAGTGCTCTGACCCAAACAAGGGTGGAGACAGCACAGGCAGAGTCTATTCAAATGTAAATGACCTCTCCCTGGGGGTGTATCTTCTCTAAGAGGAAAGGGGTGGGGCCCAGCTCTACTACTGCCTTCCATTCAGAACCAGAACTCAGAGCCTGGGGGAAAATAGCCATAGGCCACACCTCCTTCACAAGTCTGGAATTACAGGCTGGCAGGCACCACCTGCTGGGAAGAAAAGCACACTGACCCAGGCATCTCAGGGTGTACGAATTTTCTAAGACACACCATTAGAGAAACTGGATACTGAATATTTCTTCCTTCTGGGATCTGAGCCTGTTCTGGTCTGGGAAAACCTGATTGGGGTAACCAAGGAAACCATGCCTAGACAACAGAAAACTACAATCTACACTAAGAAAAATGAAGTTACGGCTCAGTCAAAGGAACAAACTTACACTTCAACTGAGATACAGGATTCAAACAACTAACAATAAGTCAATTCAAAAAGTTTAGGGAAGATATGGTGAAAGAGCTGAACCATATAATGAAAACACCGGACATACATAAGGTAGAAATTGAAAGTTCAAAAAACCAACTGGCAGAATCTATGGAAATGAAAGGCACAGCACAAGAGATGAAAGACACAATGGAAACATACAACAGCAGATCTCAAGGGGCAGAAAAAAACACTCAGGAACTGGAGAACAAGGCACCTGAAAGCCTACACACAAAAGAACAGATAGAGAAAAGAATGGAAAAACACAAGCAATGTCTCTGGGAACTTAAGGACAAAACAAAAAGCAAGATTGTACGTGTCATTGGTGTCCCAGAAGGAGAAGAGAAGGGAAAAGGGGCAGAAGCAATAATAGAGGAAATTATCAATGAAAATCTCCCATCTCTTACGAAAGACATAAAATTAAGAATCCAAGAAGTGCAGCATACCCCAAACAGAATAGATCTGAATAGGCCTATGCCAAGACACTTAATAATCAGATTATCAAACGTCAAAGATAAAGAGAGAATCCTGAAAGCAGCAAGAGAAAAGCGATCTATCACATACAAAGGAAGCTTGATAAGACTATGTGCAGATTTCTCAATAGAAACCATGGAGGCAAGAAAGAAATGGGGTGATATATTTAGGATAAAAACCACCAACCAAGAATCCTATATCTGGCAAAACTATCCTTCAGATATGAGGAAGAGCTTAAAATATTCTCTGAGAAACAGACAATGACAGAGTTTGTGAACAAGATACCTGCTCTACAGGAAACACTAAAGGAAGCACTGCAGACAGAAACGAAAATACAGGAGTGAGAGGTTTGGAAAACAATTTTGGGAGATGGTTGCACAGCAATGTAAGTACACTGAACAAAGATGACTGTGAATATGGTTGAAAGAGGAAGGCTGGGACCATGTGGGACACCAGAACAAAAGACAAACGATAATGACTGGGACTATATAACTCAGGGAAACCTAAGGTGCTCAACAATTGTAATAAAAGGTACAAATATGTTTTTACATGAGGTAGAACAAATGAATCTCAACATTGCAAGGTGTTAAAAATAGGGTGGGATTGGGGGGAAAATACAATCAATGCAAACTAGAGGCTAGAATTAACAGAAACCTTGTATCATGTTTCCTTTAATGTAAAAAAGGCAATATACCAAGGCTAAATGCATATGGGGAGGTGGGGAATAGGGGAAGAGTATGGGACTCCTGGCATTGGTGATGCTGTCTGACTCTTTATTCTACTTTAGGTTAATGCTGTCTTTCCTTTTGTCACTTTCTAGCTATCAAGTTTTGTTTTGTTTTTTTGTTTGTTTGTTTTTCTCTCTTTTCTTTTTCTTTTGCATTTCTGCGTTCTTTGACTCTTCCTCCGTCTTTGTGGAAGAAATGGAGATGTCCTTATATAGAGTGGTGATGGTGCTCAATACATAAATACGTGACTATATGGGGAACCAATGATTGTTTACTTAAGATGAAACGTATGGTGTATGAACAAAACCATCTTAAAGGAAATGGATTGATAAAGATACCTTGACGGCACTATACTGAGTGAAATAAGACAGACATATAAAGACAAATATTGCAGGGTCTCACTGATATGAACTAATTATAATATGTAAACTCATAGACATGAAATATAAGATACCAGGATATAGAAATGAGGCTAAAGAATGGGGAGTGGTTGCTTACTATGAGCAGAATGTTCAACTAGGGTGAACTTAAATATTTGGAAATGACAGGGGTGATGGTAGCACGTTGTGAGAATAACTAACAGTGCTGAAAGGTGTGTGAAGGTGGCGGAAATGGTAAGCTCAGAGTCACGCGTGTCACCAGAAGGAAAGGTGGAGGTTAAAAGACGGGAATGTATAAAACAGTGAATCTTGTGGTGGACAATGTCCATGACTAACTATACAAATATTAGAAATCTCTCTCATGAACTAGAACAAATTTATGTCACTATAACTAGAAGTTAATAATAGAGAGGCATATAAGGAAAAAATATATACCTATTGGAAACTATATACTACAGTTAGTAATATTTTAACATTCTTTCATCAACAGTAACAAATGTACTATACCAAAACTATGAATCAGTAATGGAGGGGGCGTGTTTAGGGGTATGGGAGGCTCTGAGTTTCCTTTTTTTTGTCTTTATTTCTTTTCTGGAGTAGTGAAAATGTTCTAAAAATTGAAAAAAAAAATTGTGTTGATGGATGCACAGCTGTATGGTGGTGCCATGGGCAACTGATTGTACACTTTGGATCTTTGGATAGTTGTATGGTATGTGAACAATTTCAATAAAAAAAAAATATATTATATACATATATATTTTATATATATATATATATATATATTTGTGTGTGTGTATATATATATATATATATATCTCAAACAATAAAAAAGTTTGTATACATGTATACAAATTCAGGTGTCCCAAATTGATTTTTATGAAATTTGAGATACAGAGGCAAGATTCTTAAAAGAAAAAGGAAGAACTTATAAGTAGCCTTCTCAGTAAAGAATGCAAGAAGAATGAACCATCATGTCAAAAAGCTAATGCTGGTTTCTCCTTTAAAAAAAAAAAAAAAAACTTGTGTTCTTTTCAATTTATATCAAGGAAAAGAAGAGATCATATACTGACCTGGCTTTTATTAACATGATCATTGGGATGCACAGGTTTCTTGCTGCCCAGTTCACCTCCTAACATTTCGATTGCTCTATTGCTAATTACTTCATTTACATTCATATTTGTCTGTGTTCCTGATCCAGTCTGCCACACCACAAGAGGAAAATGATCATTTAATTTGCCTGCAGCTACCTGCAGAAAAATTTTTAAAAATGATTATTTTTAAAATAAGAAATACTCAATATTTATTTAACTATTTCAATGAACCACAATCAAGTAAGCCCCACTTATTGTACTATCATATAGATGATCCTTTTCTCATATGCTAAATGACTTGTTGACGGTGCCACTATAGTTAGAATGTGTAGAATGTGGTTGTCCAGCAAATCTAAGCTTTAGCAGCATCACTTGTTCTAACCCCTGCTACTTTAAGAGGTGAAATATTATCTATTCTGAATGGTATTGTAATTACCCTGATTTCAAAAGAAGACTGAATTAAATTATGCAAAAGTCATCTTTCTTATATTTTCTCCAACCACTTCCTCTAATAGTATGCAGACAGGCCACCTATTAAAGCTGGCAAATGTGTTACGTCTTTAGATACATTTATTGTTGTGCTCAGCAGGAATATCCAACAGATGTTACAACAAGACAGCATGATAATGAACTAGTGACTTGAAAATGTGAGTTTGCTAATAGCTACTTCATCTCACAGATGTCCAATGAGTAACAGTTGCCAAACACAAAAATAAACACTGCCCAGATTTGCCCCTATTTTTGTTGTATTTTTATACCTTTGGCTTATGTGTTTGTTGTTGGAGTGTAAGGAGTCTAATAGAGTAGATATTTAACTTCATCTTCTGGAATGATTCTCACTTAAAAAATCAGCATGCCCTTGGAAAATCTATTTCCTTAAACAACTGGTTCACTTTAAAGTAAACCTTTTTTTCTAATTATATAAAAAATAATCAGTGTAGAACATTTTGAGAACCAAGAAAAGAATAATAATCACCATAGTTCAGCCCCTCACAAATGACTGTTAGCATTTTGGCATCTCCTTTCAGACTATTCCATGCAATGGATATGTGTATGTATACAGAAACACATATTTTCTGTTCATTTTTTTTCCTAAACAAAATTAGGATCATACAATACACATATTTTTGCAACCTTTCCCTCCCACTTCTTATATGCTAAATTTTGTTCTATGCCATTCTTTAAAAATTAATTTTCTGTGGCTTTACGGTACAACTATAACTTATGGAAGCAACTATTATGGTTGGATATTTTCTAATTTGTTTTTATTATTATAAGTATTTTATTACTATTGATCACACTGTGTATACAATTTTTAAACTCATCTCAAATTGCTTGCTTAAGATAATGTTATTAGTGGGTTATTAGAATTAAGTTCTTGATATGTATTATCAAATAACTAGTTTTAAAAAGAACCATTTATACATAACTAAGGTATCAAACATGTAAGTTCAGTGTCTTTTGAAAAATTTTATTAAGATAATACAAATTAAGAAAAGTCTAGGGCTTAAAAATAAAAGGCGCATAATCATGCAGAAATGTCACCACAATGTAATATTTTAAGCAGCAGATTAATATCCTCACCAAATAATAATGCTGCTACGCCAACTTGAAGTTCATTAATTTAAGAATTCAGTGCTCCTTTCCCCCGAAAGAGCTTTTTATCATCCAGTAGATTATATGAGTCTGATACTGTTAAATAAACACACGTATCACCTCCTACCTCATCTGCTGCCTTCATTATTGCACTAGCAATTTTTGGATCAAGACCATAATCCTGGTTTACTTCAGCAGCTGCTCGCTTCAAGATGCCAAAAGCTTTAATAACTGGGATCTAAAATTAATCAGAACAATATCTCAGAATTGGAATTTTGGTTAAGCATAAAAATTCAGGATTATTACTTTATGCAGTGCAAAAAGTGTACATAAAACAGAACTTAATATCACTATAAACCTAAAAATATATAAGATATAGAGAAAGATTATAAATAGGTATATAATGAACCAAGAATCACCATTATCATGTATCTGTTTGTTTAGGGAAATCCAAAAAAAGCAGATATTCACTCCCTATATACATATATACATGCACACATACACCTATACAATCCCCATTCATCACATTTCTTATATAAACACTATATAGTATATGTGTTTATTTCAAATATTATATATAAAAACAAAGACTACCCAACCATTTCCCCAACAAATACCATTATTTTTCTTCACTGGAGCCTAAGCTGCATCATAAATTTTCCTCATTCTCTTTAAAAAAAAAAAAGATATATTAACTGCCAATCAGTATGAAATAACCATTTACTGAATGTGTATTGCTTCACCCTAAAGACAAAAAACATGATGATCTAGTTAGTCAGTGAGGTCTTGACACTCAGTAAACCCCTGGAAATTTCTCAGAAGAATTTTATTTAAACCCAGGGTTCCAAAGAGCTCAAGTTGATGGCTTCTGGTACTTCTAAGCATATTTCAAACCCTTTCAGTTTGCAGATCTTTTCACATTCTATCCCAAATCACCTCACCAAATTTAAAAGGATAAACTGAATAACTTTTGATGAGATTTCAATGAAATGATACCTGGTTTTTGTAAAGTAAGAGAATTACAATTTCATGTTAAAATTAATAATACATAGTGTGGTTTAGAGCCCATATAAGGTTTGAATGAGGAAAGGGCAGAAGGGAGAGAAGGAAGTGAGAGAGAGAGTGGAATGAACTTATAAAAGGGAAGCCATAATCCCTGGAGGAGAATCAAAGTGGCAAAACAAAGGAAAGGAAGGAATGAGACAGATTAAACCTGGGTCAGAGAATGAGTATAAACTGAGGAGGAAAGAGAAAAGGAAATAAAAACAGAAAATCTTCATTTTAAATTTTAAGAAACTAAAATCAAAACTTTATAAATGTTTTACCCAAATGAAATAGAAACAAATAGTATACAAGATTAAAAGAATTAAAAGCTTTAAATACAAAAACAAATGGACATTTATATTTCCTCAGGCATAAAAACTGTGGTGTTGGATTGAACTACTACCAAGGTCAATGTTGAATGTCAATCAACACTGGCCACCTGAATGGAGTATTGACCCCACATATATGGATTCATAAAAATGAAAAGATTCACAGCAGAGAGAGTTTCACTAAATTCCAGTGAAATAAAATGGCAAAAATGTATCCTTGGGTAGAAAAGAAGTGTTGGATTATTGTTAATTTATTCACATTAGAAATTCATCATCTTTTTTTGTTGGTTTTTCCTTTGGATCAGGTGCAAAGGATTGAATTTAATCATCCTACTCAGCTCATGACAAGTATAGTCTGTTTCATAGTCAATGAATTTTAAGAACTCAATTCAGATGAAGCCAAATGTGATAAAATTGACAACCTAAGGGTCCATTTTTCACAGAAGCAAAATCCAAACAGTTGGCCTGTCTCTGGAGGAGCAGCATATAATCCTGCACCCCTAGAACCACATAACTTGCTGATTTGAAACAGGACATATTAAAATATAAGCCATGCTTACTCCCACCAATATTGGCTGGGACTGACCTCCTCCAACACAGGTGTTGTATTATATGAGAATATTTTAGTGTCAGTTGTCAACCTTTGTCACCAACTATATAGTCACACCCTATGTATACCTCACCACCAAATCAGCTGCCAGGTGGCAATGACAAAGATTTTCTTCAAAGAAGATTCAGTTGCACGTTGTAAAAATCGATAAACATGTCAAGATTCAATCTTAAACGTTTTGGGATGAGTCAAAACATGGAAGTTAAAACTACAACAAGACAAAAAGTATACTTAGAAGGTAACTGTTAAACAACACCTCACCAGTTGGAGCCTGGCTCTTCTAGTCTTACTATCCTATCCTAATTCCTACAGTAGGATATGGAACATTTTTTTCATTGATTCTTTTCATATTTTAACATCTCTGAAATCAAGAAGCATCTTACAATCAATGACATATCATAACTTTAATTGGCAGCCTTTTATTCTCTTATTGGTTCATATTGGTGCATCTTCTAATTGATGTCATTTTAGATTTGATGATGTACAGCAGAAAATTTTCTAATCATAAAGTAATTTATGCAATATTAAAATTGAACAAATACTTAAAAATTATCTACTACATGCCAGTATGGTGTAGAATAATACTTTGATGTATTAGTGTACACTTTGCTGGAAACTGAAAACAAGATAGAGAGTGTAATATTAAATGAAAAACTGAGTTTCAAAACTAAAAAAAAACTGGGTACTAAAATAAAAATATTTACAAACTATAAAATCCTAGCAAGAGTGAAGAGATAATCACTTACTACTAGCAAATAAAAATACAGAATATCCAAAGCGACAGCCCCAAATAATAGCATACTAAAGTTCAAAAAGTTCTAACTTTGACATTTTAATTTTAGTGAGAGAAACATCTCATGACTCACAAAGGCTGTACTCTAATAACTTTACACTTTAATTCTGTAAAACATTTATAAAGTAAAATGGCTCATCTGAATAAAGCCTGGCTCATCCAAAATAAGCCAACATTTCCACAAAAGTCACTTACTGGCATGCGTTCTGCTGCACCTCCAATCTTGAAGTTCATTGTAGATCTTACAGTTTGGGCACCATAATACTTATCATTTGGGACCTTTAATTCACCAAAGGTATCATATTCTATCCGAAAGGAATTCTGGCTTGCCTAAAGACAAGGATAAGATTCTGTGATGGCATGAAAAGAAATCAAGTATCAAAAGCAATAACATCCTATCAGCTGTAAGGAAAAAAAAATCTTAAAATACCACAAAGACAAAAAGGCCAAGATTCCATTTAGGTTCTCATATTACTACTTCCCTTCAAGTACTTTCTTGGGAATTTTTGTCACACAAATTTATTGATGCAGACGCTAAACATAGTTGCAGAATTCATATACCAAGCAAATGACAAATAAAGAAACTTTAAAGTAAAAATAGCAATCTTTTCTAATTCAGGATTATGCTTATTATTGACCAGACTTTGGCCAATTCAATGTATTTAGATTAACGCTTATGTTACTAGGAACTTAAAAAAGTCTAAGAATGATACTCTGAAGCTTGTAAATGTATTTTAAAGAAAGTTTAGCTGTAGTCTACAAATAATATGTGTAAGAGATAGCATAGTGCAATACAAACAGTCCAGGCTTAGAAGTCAGATAGGCCGCCACTTAAATAGTGGTGCCACATTCAGCAAGTCAGCTTTTCTCATCTATAAATTAAATGTAGTAATAAGGGGAGCTGGACTAGACCTGTTCTAAACCTTTTCAGAGTGATGAAACCCTTTGAGAATCTAAGAAAAATTATGGACCCTCTCTCTAGAAAAACAAACATAAATACACATACACAAAATTTTACATATAATTTACCAACATCTTGAAGCCAATTCACCACCCACAATAAGAATCCATGGACCAAGAGTGCCTCTTAAGGCTAACCTAGGATTATATGAAATATGGCAACTTACACTAATAAAAAAATAAATAAATGCTCAACAAATATTTCCTTACACCGTAAAAATAACTTATTGAAAAACACTAGAAATTTGGAATTTAATTGATATTTTATAAGAAGACTTTGGAGTGATATTCTGTACTTTACAATGTTCATCTTACATTAATTACTAAATATAATTATTAATTATAAATAAACTTGATCAAATAATTCAAAGGTATATATTTTAAAACCCCTAACCAAGTAATTATATTTTAGTAAATAGTCCTCTAACTAGGAAAATTTGATTTGTACTTATCCCTGGGATTAGATTTATGAAACTCTTACATATTAAAAAGCATTTTAGAATGCATAAAAAGAAAAGCATCACTGTATCTAGGTAGAAATACACAACAACCAACAAAGTACATGTTTTTTTCTTTGCCTAAAGGTATGCAGAGGACTGGCCCAGGCCAATAAAGAGAAGAAGCTAATAATAAAAAGTAATCATATACTGGCATTTACAGTGCTATGTACAAAACACTTTTCATGTAGTACCTTATTTGACTTTCACAACCACCCTAGAATATTTTACTATTACCATTCCCACTTTAAAGATGAGTCACTGAAGCTTAAAGAGATTAAATAACCTTAGGAAATCAACAGCAAGGAGAGGGCCTAGACTCAAACCTAAGCATGCCAGACTCCAAAAGTATTTGGGATTCACTTTTCTATCAGCACCTTTGTAAGTCAGGAAACCAGGGCAGTAACTCCAGATCAGTCCACAAGGAGCCCTTGAGTGGTACAGTACCCCAACTCTGTAAAATAAAAGGTGCTGAAATGTGTAGCCAGATTTTTCTCTAATTGAGCTCGGTTACACTGACACCACTATACACAAACTTACCTACTATCCTTTAAACAAAAGGCAGCTAGGATTCTATATCTCAAACACACAAATAAAAATATTATATATTGCATTATGATTTTTGTTTTGAGTATCCTAAGTAAACATTCTTGTATGTTAAAACATACAACAATACTAACACTAACAAAGACACCAGTGGCACCAAGAATATTAGGTTCTTCTTTCTCTCCAATACCTTGTTCTAAGACAGCACAAAATACCAGGTAAAAGGAATGGAGATGGGTTTCCATCAGTTGTTTGTGATGACTGGTTCGATTTCTTAAAATTACAAAACCATTTTTTGTGTTCAAAATCATTTAATTTTATCATAAAACAGCAATAACTTTGTCCCCTAAATAATAGTTTACTATGATAAAATTCAGATTCAAAATTCAAAATTATTTGGAAATATCTAGATGAATAAATTTTAGCTATATTCTTCAGCTTAAACCTTAAATTTTTCATTCCAAATCAAGAAATAACAGCCTCAGTCAAATCCTAAGATTTCAATACTGATCATTAAAAAAGTGCAGAAGTCATTTGTGGCTGAAATCACAATCTCAGCAAACACTTCAAAAACTATACACCCCAAATTTGCAACAACATTGTTTGCAAAAGCTTAGCTAGCTAAAATCAAACTATTTCAAAAAATCCAAAAAGTTCTTATCTCTTTATTTAACATCAGGATATATATAGGTTGTATAAATCTGTAGAACTGAAATCCAAGCAATGCTGTAAAACACTCAGTAAGGCTGTGTGCATAACAGACTTAAGGCAGAGTTGGATCCCATTGCCTAATAGGAAGGTAGAGTGTGTCCCCCAAAACTGGAACAATAAAAGTCCCATTTACAGACTGTATCATGAAGTATGAGAACTCTAATTGTGCATCAATGATCTGAAATAAGATATTATTTTAGAAGATGAAAGGGGACCCAGAAGGGGATGACAGGTATATGACAAGTATGTGACATTCTACTAAAAGACAGCACTTTGTTCAGACTAAAAATTAGAATTTTTAAAATTAATTTTAAATTTAAATTTTAAATTTGATTTAAAATTTAATTTAAAATTAAAAATGGAATTTTTCTCATAAAGTTACAGAATCACCAGGAACCAGATACTTTGCCAAATCTCTTCAAACTTTTCTGACCCAGAGAAGAAAAACACTTTCTATCATCAAAGACAATCATGTATAAACTCACACAAATCTGAAAGAAAAATTTCATGAAACAAGGTCATGCACTGATATTTTCTATGCTGTTCTACCAAAAAACAAATAAACAAACAAACAAAAACAATTCTGGACACCACTCATTAAAATGATTTCACTCTCAATTGATTTCACTCTCCTCAACCGAGTCTGCCTGAGGTTTGACAACCATTTGTGTGGTTTTCAAAATCTTCCTACATTATCATATATATTACCTCTTCCCAGTGGCTTGCTCCAGAAGAGGGGTGTTCATCTGAATAAGAACATTATCATTGGCTTTGATGAAAAATGAAGTGAAGATATGGTACCTCTTAAACATAAGTAAGTTATTAATTCATACAATAAATCCATTATCACAAAAAGCTAGTCCTTTTGAAAACCATCTTCTTATCCCATATTTCAGAGAGAAGAATTTCAGGGAGAAGACAGTTTGTCACTGCAGGGATTAACACTATGGTAATAAGAGATTAACCAGTCAGGCATGGGGCAGTCACAAAAGGGAGATTTCTCACTGGTTCCTGGGAGAAATGTGTTCATTCACAATCACTTTCCCTCCTGGGAATGAGTGAGTTATGTGTCCAGTGTCCCCTACAGTATGAATGCAATTAAGCCCTCAGGAATTGATGCAGAATTGATGAGGGGCTGTCAAAATCTACATGCCAGTCCAAACAGGAAAGGTCAGTCAAAAAGATGATGGATGGATGGATGGATAAACAAATAAATAAACAAATGGCTTCAGACCTGTGATGTCTCTGTCAAATGCACGGGTAAGGTAACCATTAACTAAATCATAACATATCCTAATGAAAAGGTAAAATGCCTTTCAGATTCAGAATAGTTCAGTGACCAGGAAATCCAAAGAATTTCTCATGCAAAAAGCTTAAAGGGATATAAATTCAGAATCCTACTTAATTGTTTTTGGGTTTTACAGTTTCTTTCTGAGAAGATCTTGTCTGGCCCTAAAATAAAGGGTGGCCACCAAGTCTGGAAACAAGCAAATACATAATAAACGGTTTGTATTGTTACATTACAATATAGAGTAAAATATTATCCACATTTCCAGACTTCATGGACTTCTGAAGATCATTAAGGAAATAAAGAAAAGTGATTTAAGGGGAGGGGCAAGATGGCGGCATAAAGAGGAGTGGAAGCTAAGTAGTCCCCCTGGAACAACTACAAAAAAACAGAAACAACTAGTAAATAATCCAGAATAACTGCGGGGGGACAAATGAGACCATCCATTCATCATACACCAACCTGAATTGGGAGGAATGCCCGAGAACACAGCATAAAATCTGTAAGTAAAACCTGCGGAACCAGGTCAGGAGACCCCCTCCCCCATAGCCCGAGCTGCAGAGCCGCGTGGTGCCACAGAGAAGCTCTCTCCCAGCAAGCGAATATAGCTCAGCTGAGCTCCAACTGGGGTTTTAAGTAGCGAGTGTGAACTGCTCACTACAGGTACGCAGCCCCAAAAAACAGACAGAGGCTTTGGGGTGACGACTGACCTGGGAGAGCCGGAGGGTTGCCTTGGACTGGGTCTAGAGGGGACTATCTGTTTCTTTTTTGGCTCAGTGGAGAAAGCCCCAGTCATTTTCAGTTTCCAGGGTTGTGACTCTGAGAAGGGTGGAGACACCACAAGCAGAGAGTGAGACCATTGAAATGCTAATGACCTCCACCTGAGGGGTCTGTCTTCTCTAGGAGGAAAGGGGTGGGGCCCTTTCCATTCAGAACCAGACCCCAGAGCCTGGGGGAACACAGCCATACCTCCTCACACCAGTCAAGAATTAAAGGCTAACAGGCATCACCTGCTGGGCAGAAAAGCACAGTGACCTGAGGCATCAAAGGGTGGAGCAATTTTCTAAGACACACCCTCAGGGAAACCAGATACTGAATATTTCTTCCCTCTGGGACCTGAGCCTGTTCTGGTCTGGGAAAACCTGATTTGGATAACCAAGGAAACCATGCCTAGACAACAGAAAATTACAACCTACACTAAGAAAAACAAAGTTATGGCCCAGTCAAAGGAACAAATGTACACTTCAACTGAGATACAGGAATTTAAACAACTAATGCTAAATCAATTCAAAAAGTTTAGAGAAGATACTGCAAAAGAGATAGAGGCTGTAAAGGAAGCACTGGATATGTATACGGCAGAAATCAAAAGTTCAAAAAACCTACTAGTAGAATCTATGGAAATGAAAGGCACAACACAAGAGATGAAAGACACAATGGAAACATACAACAGCAGATCTCAAGAGGCAGAAGAAAACACTCAGGAACTGGAGAACAAAACACCTGAAAGCCTACACGCAAAGGAGCAGATGGAGAAAAGAATGAAAAAATATGAGCAACGTCTCCAGGAACTCAAGGATGAAACAAAGTACAATAATGTACGTATCATTGGTGTCCTAGAAGGAGAAGGGAAAAGGGGCAGAAGCAATAACAGAGGAAATAATTGATGAAAAGTTCCCATCTCTTATGAAAGACATAAAATTACAGATCCAGGAAGCGCAGCGTACTCCAAACAGAAGAGATCTGAATAGGCCTACTCCAAGACACTTAATAATCAGATTATCAAATGTCAAAGACAAAGAGAGAATCCTGAAAGCAGCAAGAGAAAAGCGATCCATTACATACAAAGGAAGCTTAATAAGACTATGTGAGGATCTCTCAGCAGAAACCATGGAGGCAAGAAGGAAGTGGTGTGATATATTTAAGATACTGAAAGAGAAAAACCACCAACCAAGAATCCTGTATCCAGCAAAGCTGTCCTTCAAATATGAGGGAGAGCTCAAAATATTTTCTGACAAACAGACAATGAGAGACTTTGTGAACAAGACACCTGCCCTACAGGAAATACTAAAGGGAGCACTACAGGGTGACAGAAGACAGGAGTGTGTGGTTTGGAACACAATTTTGGGAGATGGTAGCACAACAATGTAAGTACACTGAACAAAGGTAATTATGAATACGGTTGAGAGAGGAAGGTGGGGAGCATGTGAGACACCACAAGAAAGGAGGAAAGATAACGACTGGGACTGTGTAACTTGGTGAAATCTAGAGTATTCAACAATTGTGATAAAATGTACAAATATGTTCTTTTACGAGAGAGAGCAAGCAAATGTCAACCTTGCAAGGTGTTAAAAATGGGGAGGCATTGGGGGAGGGATGCAATCAGCATAAACTAGAGACTGTAACTAATAGAATCATTGTATTATGCTTCCTTTAATGTAACAAAGGTGATATACCAAGGTGAATGCAGATAAGAGGGGGGGATAGGGGAGGCATGTTAGACACTTGACATTGGTGGTATTGTCTGATTCTTTATTCTACTTTGATTTAAGGTTATTTTTCCTTTTGCTGCTTCCTAGCTGTCATTTTTTTGTTTCCTCTTTCTTTTGCCTCTCTACCTTCTATGACTCTCCCTCCTGCCTTGTGGAAGAAATGTAGATGCTTTTGCTTAGTATGAGCAGAATGTTCAATTAGGATGAACTTACATGTTTGGAAATGAACAGGGGTGTTGGTAGCAAGATGTGAGAATAACTAACAGCACCGAATGGTGTGTGAATGAGGTGGAAAGGGGAAGCTCAGAGTCATATATGTCACCAGAAGGAAAGTTGGAGGTCAAAAGATGGAAATGTATAAAACTGAATCCTATGGTGGGCAATGTCCATGATCAACTGTACAAATACTAGAAATCACTTCATGAACCAGAACAAATGTATGACAATACAATTAGAGGTTGATAATAGAGGGGCATATAGGGAAGAACTATATACCTATTGCAAACTGTATACTACAGTTAGTGGTATTTCAACATTTTTTCATGGACAGTAACAAACGTACTATATCAATACTGGGAGTCAACGGTTGAGGGGGGTTGGTTAGGGATGGGGGAGGTTTAGAGTTTCCTTTTCTTTTTTCTCTTTTCATCTTTCACTTTGTTTCTTGTCTGGAGTGATGAAGGGTTTCTGAAAATTGAACAAAAATTAAGTGTGATGGATGCACAGCTGTATGAGGGTACCCAGGGACAAGTGATTGTACACTTTGGATCTTTGGATAATTGTATGGTATCTGAACAATCTCAATAAAAAATGAAAAAAAAAAAAAAAAAAAAAGAAAAGTGATTTAAACACATGTAAGGCTTCCCTGTCCAACATGCTATGAAGGTAGTATCATATAGTTGGTCTATTACATATTCTCTCTGCATTCTTTTTCTTCTCTGTAGCACTTCTCACATTGTAATACTTTAAGATTTCTTTGCTTATTTAACAGCAACCTTCCCCAGTAGTCTCTCAATGCTGTGCCCATAGGGACTCTTATTCACAGTGCCTGATACATAGAAAGCATTCAGTAAATACATTATTGTTTTATTGAATGATGTTTTACTTGTCTTTCTTGGATCAAAGTAATTTAGAGAATCCACGATTACATGAATTTCTCAACACTAGCAACAGGAAGAACTTTTAACAAAAATAAAGATTTTGGAGCACAGAAAAGGTTAGAGAGGAGATGTGTTTAGAACTATGAAGAAAAAAAAAAACCTATCTTTATCTGATGTCAGCTAGCATTACAAACCCTAAGAGTAAAGCAGTACTATTTTTTTTTAACATTTACTCCAATACATTGAAGAATTTTCCAATCTCCTGCTCCCCTTTATAAAATAATTAAAAAAAAAAAAAAAAAAAGACTAAAACCCACTAAAATTATTATAGCAGGGAGTTCCAGACAAAGCAACCCTGATTTTGTGCCATCAAATTATCTTAAAGTTTATAGTCCAAGGAATTTCTTGGCAATTGAAACTCTAAATCGATGCATTTATTAATGAGCATTCACTACATGCCAAACACTGTAGAGGCACTTTAATGTGCGCAATCTTGCTGGGTAGCTGTTACTATTTCCATTTTACATAACGAAACTGAGGCTCAAGGACAACTAGCCCAAAGTTGCAGCTTTGAGTAGCAAGGTGGGATTGAGATCACACCTAATTGCAAAACTCATACTACACCATAGCAGACAGTGCTGAATCGAAACTCTTCCTCAACTGTCATTAATCTCTAAAACTTTTCCTAACAATGTACACATGAACTCTGTATTTAATGCTTTTTAAAGCCCGAATTACCGAAGGCGACATTCTGAAAAGCAGAAGGGCTTAAGTCAGCATGTCATAACTTGAACTTGGACCTTTATAGTCCTCAGCTGTCTTCTAAATAAAAAGTATTAGATTCAACATTGATTCAAACATGTTCAGAATACCACAACCGAATTTAACAATTTCAAGGTTTTACAAAAGTTGACGGGGGAGGTTTGGCATATTCAGCCTAAGAAACTCAACAGGCAATTCTACGAGAAGTAAAATCTTTAGATTCGTAAGAACCTTCTACCCCACCTGCAGGGTCTGAAAATAATTCACTGCACCGTGGTGGCCCAAGAATCGACAGTTCAGAGGCAACTACATTAGCGGCCAGTGATCCGGCAGTGAAACCCAGCTAAGGCAGCCCCTCCTCTCCACACCCTCTTCCTGCCCGGCACTGTCTCTTGAGACCAGCACCCCAGGACTGAGGGTCTCCGCAACCCGCAGGACCGATCGCGAAGCGCGGATGCAAGCGGGTTATCCCCATCACCCCAGCCTTCCCCTGGCCTTCGGACCTCCGGAGAGGAGCCAGGAACGGGCTCTGCAAGACCCTCACTGTCAGTTGTCTTCCCTCCCCCCGAGCCTCACGCAAGGGGAGGCTCCTGCCCGGCGAATGAAGGGCGCCCCCAGGGCCTGCAGGCCAGCTCCACCGGCGCAGGCGTGCAACCCACTGCCGGGCTACGCCGGGAAGCCGGGGAATCTCTCCCGCCAGGCCGCTGGCGCCCGGGCCAGAGAGGAGGACTGAAGGTCACCGCGCGGAAGCCGGAGACAGGAGGCTTGCGCTCACCATTCGAGCTGCCTTCAGGGGCCTGAATGGAAAAACAGCGGCGCCACCGAGGCCCGGAGCTGAGACTGAAGTCGGCGCTGGCGCGAGACAATCCCAGCGCGCGATGAGCCGCAATGTTCGGTACATGGTGCTTTCTGAGCGTGGGTAGAATATCTGGGCGGTTGTGGCCACGCCTCCGCCGCGGCGGATCAACCCGTCCCGCCCACCGACCGTCCACTCTTAACCAATCAACAGCTAAAAATCAGACGGGTGAGGCGGGGATAATAATGAATAGCCAGTAAGGACAGAGGGGGCGGGCTTAACTTCTTGTAGTGAGTGTGTTTGAAATTCTCGGAACCACGGGAGACTAGTGAGAAGGGAATTGTGGGAAAGTGAGTTGCTGCGTGTGGCTGATGGCGGGCTAAGAGTATTAACTGAGCTGTTGGTATTTGTTTGATGAAATATACCAGAAAGAAATGGTTATCGTTCATTTATTTATTTCTCATGCAATCACTTATTCCACTATTGGAATCTTTTTACATTTCTTCCAGATTACATATTCTGTGGCAAAGCATAGCAAAGTACGGAAAATTAGATATAAAGGATTCATATTCCCACCTCTCAAAGATAAAATAATTACTCACTTCTTTTAGTTTATTAGATGGTCTTTGCAATTTCCTTTTTCTTCTCACCATATTCTTAGAATGCTTTTTTCACTGTTGCGTGGAAGATGTCCACAATGAGAGGTGATTTAGGAATTTCTATTTACAAGTTTTTTGCATTGATGATATATACATTTTTATATTGAAAAAAAAGCATATTCCTTTAATATAATAGATGGTGACAAAAAGGAGGAACTGATACAAAATTGCACCTGATCTGCAATTCTCACTCTTCTCTTCTCCTTTGTATCACTTGGAACCATGTAACAGTAAATATCAATAAAGATTGATGATGTCAATCTGGATGATGTGTGGAGGTCAAAGCTCCACAACTTGGAAAGCCAAGCTTATGTGAGTGGGCAGTCTGTCAAACCTCTTTGTAACACTATTTATGTTACATTGTGGCTTAATGAATTTGATTCATATTTAAAATATAAAAATTTAAATGCAAGTGCATAAGAGGTGAACTATTATCAAAACACTCCAGAAAACCCACCCGAATTTTTAACATCTCTATATCTCCTCCCTCTGATAACTGATTACTCAGAAATGACTAATATACTTGATGAAAAAGTAAAACCAAGGATGATTTAGAAGTTAGAAGTTCACTGTGAAGGGAAAAAATTCAGAATCAAAAGATGCTGCAATGGTTTTAGGAAACAATGAACTACCTATTCCATATTTTTATACTTTTCACCACTAAAAGGCAAACACATTTAAGTTCAATGTGAAGATAGTATTGTTATTGTTGTCATCGGTTTGACAGAAAATGACAGAAACTAACATTTACTAACTGCCATCATTTATTAGTAAATGCTAGCATTTTGATGTACTTGCTTCATATACCTTGTAAAATAAAAAGAAAAAATATAACTAATAATTGAGTGGCATTCTGTGCCTGTTCGGATGTATTATGTCCCCCAAAATACTGTTACCTTTGATGCAATCTTGTGGGGGCAGATGTATTAGTGTTGATTAAGTTGAACCTTTGGATTAGGTTGTTTCCATGGAGTTGTGACCCACCCAACTGTAGGTGATATCTCTGATTAGATAATTTCCATGGAGGTGTGGCCCTGCCCATTCAGCGTGGGCCTTAATTACTTTACTAGAGCCCTATATAAGAGTTCAAACAGAAGGAGCTTGCTGCTGCAACTTACAGAGACATTTTGAAGATGGCCGTTGAAAGCAGAGTTTTGCTGATGCTTTGGAGGTACTAGCCCAGAGTTTACCCCAACAAGCTGACACACAGACATTTTGGAGAAGGCCATTTTGGAAACACAACCTGAGAACAGCTAAGAGTGACATTTTGGAGAACTGCTGCAGCCTAGAGAGGAACGTCCTGGGAGAAAGCCATTTTGAAACCAGAACTTTGGAGCAGACGCCAGCCACATGCCTTCCCAGCTAACAGAGGTTTTTCCAGACGCCACTGGCCATCCTCCAGGCAAAGGTACCTGATTGTTGATGCCTTACCTTGGACACTTTATGGCCTTAAGACTGTAACTGTGTAACCAAATAAACCCCCTTTGTAAAAGCCAATCCATTTCTGGTATTTTGCTTAATGGCAGCATTAGAAAACTGGAACATATCCCCTTTCCCATCTTCCCAACTATCATAATTTTGATATGTAGACTTTCACTTCACACATGTATTTTTTGCATCATGTGTTGATGTCTATGCAATGGTTTTAAAAATTACTTTAAGGTTTTACTGTTCTATAAGTCAACTCTAGTCATGCTTTTTTTTTTAATTTAATAGTGTCCATCGTATGAATTTAACACATTTTATTTATCTCATTTTCCTAATGATTTTTTTCAGGTAATAGTATTCCATTGCATGAATATAAAACATTTTATTGACCCAGTTTCTTAATGTTTTGCTATTACACACAGTGTTTCATTGAACACAAGTTTATGATAGCTTCATGGATTGTCTCTTCATTGCCTCTGTCTTTGTTGGGTATTCCTGTTGTTGCTTGTTACTTCAAACTCTTTTTGTTGTAATATTGATATTCTATGCCAGTTTTTTATTTGCCTGATGTATATATATATTTATCATTTTTTAAAGGCAATTTTGTTTCACTCTGTTTCAAGTGTATCTCCTGTTTCTACCACATAGTATAACTTGTTAAAATCCAAATTGACCTATTTTTAAATGGGCTCTTTTAATCCTTTTTAGCAATCACCTATTGGCATTTTATGTTCCACAAGTTTTTCTAGGCACTTTACATGTATTGATTCATTTAACATTCAAAACTACCCTACAAGATAGGTCCTATTATTATTCCTGTTGATAGAAGAGATAATTGATGTTCAACATCACCTAACTAGCCCAGATATCATTTTCTGTGTCATTATTAATATTTCTCAGGAAACTGCCTGGCATTTCAGAATGAATGAAAACACTTTTTAAAAAATTAAAAGAGTAAACAAACAGGCTGTGGCAGATTTTATTTTCCAGAGAGGATCATAACAACATCCTCTATGCTACATGCTCTTTTACAGTGTAACCTTGCCACAGGTGAGTTAAGTACCATCCTTGTGGTGGTTTGGAGCTATGCACCTCAGAAAAACATGTTCCTAAACTTAAATCCTTTGCTGTGGGTGTGAACCCCTTGTAAGTAGGACCTTTTGATAAGGTTATTTCAGTTAAGGTGTGGCTCAACTCAACTGGAGTCCTTTATAAGCTGAATAAAATTCAGACAGAGAGAGGTAAAGACATAGAGGGAGCAGCCAGAAGCTGGTAGTCCGTGGAGCACAGAAGGGAAGGGAGAGACCAGGAGAGGCAGCCATGTGCACTGGCATGTGACAGAGGAGCCAAGGATCAAGGATCCTGGGCAGCCAGCCCCAGAATGCCAGTCTTTGGAAAGAAAGCATTGGCCTGATGATACCTTGATTTGGACTCCTTCTAGCCACAAAACTATGGGCCAATAAATTCCCATTGTTTAAGCCAACCCACTGCATGTTATTTGCTTGAGCAACAAGGAAACTAAAACACTTCCCTTGAATTTGGGTTGGTCAACTGACTTGCTAATGACCAATTCAAATCAGAAAGAAGTGACTATCTGAAACTAGGTCAGAAAAGGCCATGCTGCTTCCCTGTGATTCTCTTGGGATGCAAGTTCTGCAATAAGCCAGCTAAAAGTTTGCTCCACTGAGACCATCATACTGGAGATGCTACAAAAAGACATTCTGGTCAACAGCCGTAGCTGAGTTTCCATCTGACAACTGCATCAACTCTCCACCATGTGAATGAATCATCTTGGATATCCAGCCCAGATCGACTCACCTAACTGGAAGTCCACAGATAGGACAGTTTCCAAATTAGACAAACTCATTGTTGCGGTTTAATTTCTCTGCTGTTCTTTTGGCTCTACCCTTTTCCCTGCGTAGGCTTCATCTTCAGACTGGTGACAAGGTGGCTTCAGCAATTTCAGACCTTGCATTTGCAAACAATAACTTCCAGCAAAATACAGAGATGGGGTTCTCTCCAAAAACTGTCCCAGAAGAAGGAGGAAGAACTTTCCCAGAAATTCTTAGCAAACTTCTCTTCAAGTCTCATTGATCCAAATTGGGTCATACGACCCTTCCAAACTCATCACTGGCAAAGGGAAATGGAATTCCTTGAATAATCAGATCCACCTCTAGGCTTGGATATGGGTGGGAGATTACTTTTCTGTTATTACACAGGGCTCCTTGGAGGAAAGGAAGTACACAGGATGAACCCAGAGCAGGATAAACCTAGTAGTGCCAGAAAATGAAAGAAGGCTCAGAAGGAAACTACAATGATGAATGTATGTCAAAGGGACACAGGAGCCAACTGAACGTGCCCCCAATGGCCAAACTGGAACAATTTGAGCGGCAACATAAAGTAGTACCGGCATACCTTAGAGATATTGTGGGCTTAGTTCAGGCCACAACAATAAAGCAAGTCACATGAATTTTTTGGTTTCCCAGTGCATATAAAAATTATGTTTACACTTTTAGTCCATTAAGTGTGCAATAGCATTATGTCCCCCCAAAATGTACATACCTTAATTAAAATGTGACAAAGAGACATGAAGTGAGCACATGATATTGGAAAAATGGCGCTGATAGATCTGCTCAACATAGGGTTGCCACAAACCTTCAATTTATAGAAAACACAATATCTGCGAAGCACAATAAAGCAAAGTGCAATAAAATGAGATATGTCTGTACTGGATTATAATCCAAAGTATAAAATAAATGTCTGAGTCATATCAGTATGATATCAGTATAAATGATTGAATAAATAAATAAATGAAAAATAGATGAACCTCCCATACAAAAAATTTCTAAACAATATATGCAGACACCCCATCCTCAAGAAGATGGAGCTATAACAAGTGACTTCCTTTCAAAAAAGTACAGTATGGAAAAAGCAGAAAAGACTAACTTTATTACGGAGAAAACCGATAAATACTACTTCATCCAGATAATCAAGATTGACAACAGTGATAAATCATGTTGATGGTTTGTACCCTTGATGTGATATGATAAAAATGGCACTTTCCATCCATGGTTCTTCTTTTCCAAAATCTGTAACACCCCAATCTAATCATAAGGAAAGTATCAGACAAATCCCAATTAAAGAACTTACTACAAAATACCTGACCAAGTACCTCTCTAAGCTATCAAGATCATCAAAAACAAAGAAAGTCTGAAAAGTGTTACAGCCAAGAGAAGCCTAAAGAGGCCTGAGGATGAAATGTAATATGGTATTCTGGATAGAAATCTGAAATAGGAAAAAAAAATTCAGTAAAAACTAAGGAAATCTGAATCAAGTATAGACTTTAGTTAATAATAATGTGTCAATATCACTTCATTAACTGTGACTAACGTACCATTCTGATGTAATATTTAAGAAAAGGAGAAATTGGGTGTGGGGTATATGGGAATCTCCGTACTATCTTTGTAAACTTTCTGTGAATTTAAAACAATTTGAAAATAAAAAGTCTATTAAAAAAACTCACATCACCCACCTTACCTTGATATGATACTAAAATGCCATGTAACATTAATTATACTTAAAAAGTTAAACATTTTTGTATTTAATTAAGATGCTATTTTTAAAAATTAAAGGTACTTTACATGCACTGAACATAGCATTATATTAAAATTTTTGTGGAATTGTATTTTATATTAAAAGCTTTGTTTTACTCCTAACTGGACAGTGTTGGTCACTCAAACTTTTTTAAGGATAGATGCAATTTACATAAACATAGTTACAAAAACTCATTAAAAATGTGTTTGCTTTCACATTCTCCAAACATTTCCCACTTGATCTTTAGTTCTTGTTTTTTCTTTAGTGTTCTCTTTTAATTTTCTGCAGCAGGCATATTAAACAGCTTAAAAATTATAAATTAAATCTTTTGTTCAACATCCATACATAGCATTATGCCATACAATATTCATTTCCAGAATTTTAACTGACTTTGCTACTTTCAAGAGACTTCCTTAGTCTTTAGTTTCAGGCTGTTCTCAAGGTTGTTTACGTGGTCTATAATTGTTGTGTGTCATTTTTAGAAGGTTTTGTCACTAGAGAGGAACATTACATTTTATTCCTTGTTCTTACTTCCATTCAAAGTCTCTGCCTAATTCAGGGAGATCAGGACCAATTTATATTTGCTACTTTTAGAAAGAGTCATATGTGTAAATCCCTGTTAACTGGTATCATATTTATAGTTTATTCCAAGGATATTTGATCGCCTCTTACTAGTTGGTGCCCTGCTTTGCCACCTATCTGGCTCACCTTTTTCTGTTTCTCAGCTCAATGAGCCATCTCTGTGCCTTGTTTGCTATGCCTTGTAAGTCCTGGGGATACTGCATTCTTGTTTTACAGAACTCGTAACATAATTTTTTAAAA
Organism: Choloepus didactylus; assembly: GCF_015220235.1. Taxonomy (NCBI): domain Eukaryota; kingdom Metazoa; phylum Chordata; class Mammalia; order Pilosa; family Megalonychidae; genus Choloepus; species Choloepus didactylus. Next base: position 26,394,240 of record NC_051308.1, read on the forward strand.
ACTTTCACTTGCGCTAGCCCCCTGACACTTATCCTTCTCACCCTTAGCTTCCTGTGACTTCTGGTTGTGGTTGGAGTAAGGCAACCTAACCCTAAGACTTAAAGTAGAGAAAAGGCAGGCATTACTTGGAGTTTGTCGGGGGAGAAAAAGCCCAGTGCTTCTCACAGTTTGCAATGACAATTGGTATTTTCTAGAAATCAATCATGGCTTTGATAATTTTTTTTCTGTTTTTGAACATGGTTTTTTTGTTTGTTTGTTTTTTCTTGCTTGTTAATTTCTCCCAATTTTCTTCTAGTTTATTTTGTGTTTCTTTATTCCAACTTCCTGATTGAGTTCAGAGTTCCCAAAGGATGAAAATGTCTGAAATTTGGGAAACATTGGTTAACTTAATTTAATTTCTTTACTTATCGAAAATATATTTAAAAGCCCTTAAACTAATACTGACATTCTACATCTTCATTTCAGGATACAACCTTTTATCTAGGTAAAATAAATGTTTTTATTTTGCTTAGAGGATTTTTTTTATACCTTGAACTTTGTCTGACAATATTATTGACCTGCTTTCTTCTTGTTGACATTTACATAGTTTGTTAGTTTTTCTCTTTTACTTTGCTTTCTGTTCATTATGAAACTCGATGTCCTGCCATGTGGGACAAGGGAAAAATGAAATTGTTTTCTGCTTTCTCTGTTCTAAATCTCAACACTTTATCAACAAAATTTTTAGCAAGATTCAATCAAAATATTCTCATTATTTTTATATCTCCTAGCCTGGGAGATTACTAGAGTGCTCCCTAGAGGAAACTTAGTAGAAGAATCAAAAGATATAGCTATAAAAGTCTCCCAGAGATTGGTAGTTTGATGCACTGAGCCCTCTACCATGGGACTTGCCCTTAGGAAGACTGTTACTAAGCCAGTTTGGCAGGTGAAATCACTGCCCTCCCCGCTATGTGGGATCTGACACCCAGGGAAGTAAATCCCCCTGGCAATGTGGAATATGACTCCTGGGGAGGAATCTAGACCTGCCATAGTGGGATGGAGAACATCTTCTGGCAACCATCCCAAATTGGAGCAGGTCAGAGTCTCCAGGAGATAGTTCTTAAAAGACATAAATATCTAATGTCATAAACAAACTGAGAAGAGATTTAGATCATTGGGGGAAAGTTTGGAGATTGAATGTATGTTAAACGTTAGAAAAGTAAGCAAAGGGAAAAAGTAAGACAATTATTAAATTGGTAAATAAAAATAGCTGTGTTTGCAGGAAAGGAAAAATAATCATTATTGAATTTGAATGGCCATAGTTGTAATAAGTCAAATATTAAAGATAGATCAAACCAAAGTTATAACTGTACTGAAAGTATGAGATGTAAAAATTTGGAAAAGAGGTGGTAAAAGAGCACTAATTCTCATTCTTATTAGTGAGAAGTCTTGAGATAATACCTATAAATACAAACTACAAAACCAGTTAGTAATATCAGCATGTTATTTAGAGACATGGAAGTGTATACCCAAGAGTTGGAACTATTGCCTTTGTAGAGGGACAAATGACAGAGAGGTGGGGAGGGGGCTATTATTGATGTTGAATGTCTTGTAGAACTTTTTGATTCTTGAAACTATGTGCATGTATAATAACTTTGAAAAATATTAAAATTAACAAAAAAATTAACCAACATCCCTCTCGATTCCCCAAGAAAAAGAAATAAAAAATCAATTCCCATTCTAATGTCACCCCTCAAGAACATTGCCCCTTTAGTTTTCCACCCTTTTTCTATGCTATTTCTCTACCAATGTTTAAAAAACAAATGAACAACCTGCCTTGACTTTGCAGTCCACTTCAGCTACCTCTCCACTTCTAGGACACATTCACTCAGTCTTCACCTCTTCACTTCTTCTTCCTTCTGCAGCTTATTATGGTCCATCTCCAGTACTCATAGTTCTGTTGATACTGCTCTTGTTAAATCCACCAATGTCCTCCAAGTTGCAAATCCAATGGACGTTTTTTGTATTTTCAGTAACATAGATGCAATTGATATTCCTTGCCCTTGAAAATAGCTTTCTTGATCTCTTGATGTTTACAATATTGACCTTTTTTTTTTTTTTTTTTTCTTATTTCAGTGATTACTTGTTCACACTATTCTTCGCCAGCTCTTCAATTCTAAATGAGGAAGTGCCTCAGCCTCAGGGCTAGTAGATGGTCTTTCCTCTTTCTTCTTTTAAAAAAAATTTTGGTTGAACCTCAGGTAGAGAAGCTTGAGTTAACCATACTCCTAAGTATATGGCACACTATAGAAAATAGGTCCATTCTTATTTTATTTAAAGATTTATTTCCTTTTCTATGCATCCCTACTCCCTTTCTTCTCTGCCACCCCAGAAAACAATTTTAATGTGTTTATTATGAATTCCTTCATTCATATATGTTCTTGTAAAACATGTATAGTTTGTTTTGTGCATTTTAAAATTTTATATAAGTGGTATTAAATTACACATGTTATTCTCTTTCTTAGGCATTGTGATAGTTTGAAGCTGAATGGATCCCAGAAGAAGATCATGTTCTTAAAGCTAATCCATTCCTGTGGGTGTGAACTTATTGTGGGTGGGATTTTTGATTGGGTTATTTCACTTGAGGCATGCCCAGGTGGGTCTTAATTCTCTATTTTATTTATCTCCCTCTAATCTTTTGTGTTTCCTTCATTCTACTTGCTCTGGGTTTAACTAGTTGTTACTTTTCTAGGTCCCCCGTTCATTTGTCAGTTTAGCTATCTGATTTGAGAGCCATAGTTGAAAGAAGTATAGTTGTATAGTTGTATAGTATAGAGTATAGTTGAAAGAAAAAAAAGATGGGAAAAAATTTAATAGGCAACTACTAACCAAAAATAAGGCAATAATCATTACTTGAGATGGAAGGGTGGCTTAATGATAAAAACTTTATTTCACCCAGAACATACAGCAATTTTAAAGTGGATGCTTCCATATGGAGAAGAGTTCCAAGGAACTAGACAAATAACAATCACAGTGTGAGATTTTTAACACATCTCTTTCAGTGCATGACAAAACAAGTAGACCAAAAGTCAATACGAATGAAACAAAACTAATGGGTTTGACCCACTGGACATATATAAAAAATTGCAGTCAACAACTGCATAATACACATTCTTTCCAAGCACATAAAGAGCATTTACACAAATTCAACTTTGCTAGCCAAAAAGGCAAGTCTCAACCACTTTGAAGTGTTTGAAACTCTAAAATTCTAGAGAGCATATTCTCTGACCACAATGAAATTTTGCTAAAAATCAATAACAGTAAGATAATTAGGAAATCCCCATGTGTTTGGAAATTCAGAAATATACTACTGCTCTACACTATATTGAAGGTATTGTCCAGCACATTAAGACAATCATTCAATCAATCAACAGGGAAGAAAGGAAAAAAGCTATTATGATTGTGGTGAAAAAATACAAGACTCTTCAGACAAATGTTTCAAATTAATAAGAGAGTTTTGCAATGTGGCTGGATACAAACTCAATAAACAAAAATTAATTGTCTTTCTACATGCCATCAACAGCAGAAAATGAAATTAAAGAATAGATACCATTTACAAAAACTTAAAAATGTCAATTACCCAATAATATATCTAACAAAAGAGGGGAAAGTAGAAAACTTTACTGAGCAACCTTGGAAAAGACCTAAACAAATGGAAGATATGCCATGCCTACAGGCTGAAAGATATTCTATGCATGTTATCTCTTTTCAGATTGATCTATAACTTTAAAGCAATCCTAGTCAAATATTCACATGGAGCTGTGTTTTTGTTTTGTTTTGTTTTGTTTTGCTTTTGTTTTTTGATGGAATTGACAGGCTGATCTAAAACTTAGATGGAAATTCAAAGCACCAGAAATAGTCAAGAAATTCTTAAAGGACAAGGCAAGAGGGCCTGCTCAATATATCCAGACACTTTTAAATTATTGCAATAAAGGCTGTGGAACTGGTACTTGGATACTCAAGTGTAGAATAGATGAAATGAAGTAGAATAGCAGCCTGGTAACAGACCCGTACATATATGAACACTTGACCTATAACAAAGACAGCAGTGAGAAAAGAAAGTATTCTCTTTTCCTAAGAATTTTGGGAATTTATTTGAAAAAAAAAAATGAACTTTGGACTTCCATATCACAAAATGCACAAAATTTAACTCCATGTTGATTATAGACCAAAAACAAAAGGAAAAGTATAAACATTTTAGAAGATAACTGTTAGTTTACCAGGACTGCTGTAACAAAGTACCACAGACAAGCTGGCTTAAAGAACAGAAATTTATTATCTCACAATTCTGGAGGCTAAATGTACAAAACCAAGACATCAGCAGGGCCACACTTCCTTCTGGAGTGGAGAAGCTGTTCCATGCCTCTCCCTGGCCTCAGGTGGGCGGCCAGGAATCTGCTCCCGTCACACGGCGCTCTCCCTCTCTCTCTCTCCCTCTCTCTCTTTCGCTCTCTCTCTCTCCCTCTCTCTCTTTCGCTCTCTCTTTCCCTCTCTCCCTCTCCTTCTCTCTCTCTCCCTCTCTCTCTCTCTCTGTCTTACTATGTCCAATTTCTGCTTATAAGGACACCAGTCACATTGGATGAAGGACCCGCCCTAATCCAGTTTAGCTTCATATGAACTAATAACATCTTCACATATCCTACTCATCAGTATGTTCACGTTCACAGGCCTGGGGCTTGGGACTTGAGCATGTCTACTGGGAAGCACAAGTCAACTCAACAATAACAGAATATTTTCAAGACCTCAATATATGAAAAAAGAGTGAAAAAGGGACATGAAAGCACTAACCACAAAGGAAAAGACTGATAAACTTGAGTATGTTAAATTAAAAAGGTCTTTTCTTCAAAAGATACCACTAAAAAAAATGAAAAGCCAAGCTACAGAGTAGAAGAAATTATTTGCAACAAATATAATTATTAAAGCTCAGAGACACGATTTAAAAGATATAAACAACTCAAAAGAAAAATGAGCCCTATACAAAAAAAAACAAATTGTGAATAAACAGGTGAAAAGGTTTTCAACTTCACTGGTAATTAAAGGAATGAAAATTTAAATGACAATGAAATGTAATATACAGCCTTCAGATTGGCAAAAACTAAAAATTTCAACAATACACGTTAGTGGGATGTGGAACAATAGAAACTGTTGTTCCCCATGTCATGTGAAGGTTAGTATGCCACTCTGGTACATACTTCTAGGCAAAATGTGATTTACCTAGGAAAGTTAAAAATATGCATCACCAACATGTAAACCCTAGAGATACTCATACATATGTGTGCTACATGACATATTCAAGAATGGGTCAAAGCAACAGCATTGTTTGTGATAATAAAAACTTGGAAACCCCCAAAGGCACATCAACAAGGCAATGCAATGAAAATGAATTAGCTAGAGCTACATGCAACAACATAGATGGATCTTAAAAAGTGTAATATTGAGAAAAACAAGCAAGTTGCCAGAAAAGAAATTACAAACAGTATGAGTTCATTTTTTAAAAAGTTAAAAAAAGGCAAAACTAAACTATATATTTTAGGGATGCATGAATGAAGGGAAAACAATAAATAAAAACATGGAAGTTATCAAATCAGGATGGCAGGGGAGAAACCAAGAGGGTGGCTAGGTGAGACAGGGCTAAGGAACACCTCCGTGGAAAACACTAGATAAGGACCAGAGAGTGACCCAGAATACCAGTTACAGCGATGAGCCAGCTGGACGAGATCTGCTAGTTCCCAGGGGCTGTATACTTGGTGAAACTGAGAGTCTGCATTCTGAAACGAGTGAATAAGCCGGCTGGAAGCCCCGCAGCCCCTCGGCGATCCAGGGAAGCCAGGGTTTGGCGTCTGGGAAAAAAAAAAAGAGAGAAAAGGGGAAAACCCAGGAGCGGCTGCAGGTGCAAGCGGCTGCAGGTGCGATCATGGGAAACACGTAGTAAAACACAGTAAGAGGGGGCTGGGCCGGCCTCTCAGTGACTGGCCTGGAAGACAGCCCACTGCAGATATCCCCTGGGGCCGGGGGAATGGAGCAGAGAGCCAGAAGCCGAAAGAATCCCCGCAGCTAGCAGCTCGCTCCCGGGAGGGCTGGATAAACCCCTGCCTGGGGCCATGCCCACAGCCCAGAGCCCCGCCAGTTGACCCAGAGCTGGGAAGGAGGAACTGTGCGAGGAGGGGGGGTGTGGAGACGCCCCATTTGGCCATTTTTGCATAAGGCTAAAAGCGAGCCGGCTCCGCCCAGCAGCCCGGGGCTTCCCTTGAGGGACCGCGCACGCTGATGACGCAGCGCGGCATTCTCTCAACAGTGGTCCTGGAGGAGCGCGGCTGGGCAGGGGGACCTGCTCGGAGATCCCAGAGACACTGGGCCAAGTCTGCTGGTTTGTGAGACATGGAGAGAGAGGGACAGAGGCTGGGGCTGAAATGAAATGAAGGCTTGGTCTCTTGTGGCAGCCTTGAATCTCTGGGAACCGGGGGGATTTGAATATTGAAGCTGTCCTTCCTCCCTGACCACCTGTACAAGCGCCCTGCATTCATGGTGGACATCTCGGGCAACACACCCAGGCTGAGTTCTCTGGCTGGACCCCACAAGAATCATTTCCCCACACACCGTGGGGACAAGGTGGAGAACTGACTTGAGAGGTGTAGGTGACTCACAGACGCCATCTGCTGGTTAGTTAGAGAAAGTGTATGTCATCAAACAGTGTTTCTGAAAAATTAGATCGTTTTTTTTTTTTACAAATTGAAAGAACCCTGTCGAGCAGAGCAAATGCCAAGAGGCCAAAAGCAACAGAAAATCTGAATGCATATGATAAAACCAGATGATATGGAGAATCCAACTCCAAACACACAAATCAAGTTATCTGAAGAAACAAAGTTCCTCACAGAATTAATTAAAGAAATACAATTGAGGAACGAAAGCATGGCAAAGGATTTAAAGGACATCAAGAAGACCATGGCCCAGGATATAAGCTACATAAAGAAGACCCTAGAAGAGCATAAAGAAGACATTGCAAGGCTAAATTAAAAAATAGAAGATCTTATGGAAATAAAAGAAACTGTTGGCCAAATTAAAAAGACTCTGGATAATCACAATACAAGGCTAGAGGAAGCTGAACAACATCTCAGTGTCCTAGAAGTCCACAGAACAGAAAATGAAAGGACAAAAGAAAGAATGGAGAAAAAAAATTAAAAAAATCAAAATGGATCTCAGGGAAATGATAGATAAAATAAAACATCCAAACTTAAGATTCATTGGTGTCCCAGAAGGGGAAGAGAAGGGTAAAGGTCTAGAAAGAGTATTCAAAGAAATTGTCAGGGAAAACTTCCCCAACCTTATACACAATATAAATACACAAAGCATAAATGCCCAGTGAACTCCAAACAGAATAAATCCAAATAAACCCACTCTGAGACATATTCTGATCAGACTGTCAAATACTGAAGAGAAGGAGCAAGTTCTGAAAGCAGCAAGAGAAAAGCAATTCACCACATACAAAGGGAACAACATAAGACTAAGTTGTGACTACTCAGTGGCCACCATGGAGGTAAGAAAGCAGTGGCATGACGTATTTAAAATTCTGAGAGAGAAAAATTTCTAACCAAGAATACTTTATCCAGCAAAACTCTCCTTCAAATTCGAGGGAGAGCTTAAATTTTTCACAAACAAATCCTGAGAAACTTTGCCAATAAAAGACCTGCCCTACTTCGGATTCTAAAGGGAACCCTACCAACAGAGAAACAACAGAAAGAAGAAAGAGATATAGAGAATTTTAACAGAAATATATAGTACCTTACATCACAAAGCACCAGGACACTCATTTTTCTCTAGCAATCACAGATCTTTCTCCAGAAGGGACCATAAGCTGGGACATAAAACAAGCCTCAAGAAATTAAAAAAAAAAAAAAAAAAAATTGAATATACTCAGGGCACGTTCTCTGGCCACAGTGGAATACAAATAGAAGTCAATAATTTTTGAACTGTAACTCCACTATTTACTTCCTACATGATATAAATTACACAAACCCTAATGACAAATCAGTGGTTTTGAACTCAATGTAAAATATGTAATTTTAGACAACTATAAAAAGATAGGGGAATGGAGGAGTATAGGAACATAGTTTATGTGTCCTATTGAAGTGGAGGTGGTATCAAAGAAAAACAAGATTGATATGGATTTAAGAGGTTAATTTTAACCCCCACAGCAAACACAAAGAAACTATCAGAGAATGTAACCATAGAGATGAATTGTAGAGTTCGAGTTAAGAGAAATGGGGGAAGGGGCAATGGGAAGCTAAGAAATGAGGGTGGAGTTGCTGTTTGAAGTGAAGGGAAATTTCTAGTAATGGATGGTGGGAAAGAGCATTACAACATTCTAAAAGTGATTAATCCCACTAATGGAAGGCTAGGGAGGGGGTGGAATGGGAAGATTTAGGCTGTATATATGTTCCCACAACTAAAAAAAAAAAAAAAACACAGTCTAAATAGATGATTGAGTGCCAAGGATGAACTTGGATGGAATTAGAGGATAGAAGACAGGTGGCTCAAAGGGACACAGCTGAGACATAAGGTAAAGGAAATATAGAATGTAAGCTTTGTATCATTGTTGAACCTGCTATACTTCTTAGCTGAGCTTAATGGGATTGCATAAAAGAATGTTCTTGTTCATGGGAAGTGTATATGTGAATTATAGTGTATGTTCAAGGATGTATGCAGCTAGCTCTCATATGTTCAGAAGACAGAGCAATAGATGATGGATGATTGATAGGAAGGGAGGGAGGGAAAGAAATAGCGATGTGACAACACGTTAAGGTTGGTGGATTGAGCTATCGGGGGAGGGGGGTCAGGGTATGATGGAATTCTTTGTATGGGGTTAGTATTGTTTTTGCAACTGTTCCTGTAACTTTGAATTTATTTCAAAATAAAATAAAAAAAAATAGATTGGGGTGATGAATGCATAACTATATGATGGTACTGTGAACAGTTGATTGTATGGTATGTTAATATATTTCAACAAAACTGAATTTGATTTTTTTTTTAAAAAAGGTTCCTTTCTATCACTTAGTCTTAAAAAGTGCCAGGCTCAAGGAATGGGTCAGAGAACAATGGGGAGAAGAAGGATAGAAAAAAATTGATCACGATATAAATTACCAGAATGTGTTTTGCAGGAGGGGACTATATGGGTTGAAAAGAGTCAAGATTTCTTAGGAAAATAAAGTTGCGTCTCAAAAGCAAACTTTTCTTTCATTAGTCATTGTTGTAACAGTTTAAATACGTTAGGATTGTGATTTAAACAGATTTTTTTAACAAATGCACCTGAATTTTCATCTGTTCAAATAAATGTTTTTTTTCTTTAAAAAAAGAAAAAAATCAGGATGGCAGTCACCTCTATGAAAGAGGGGTGATGGGCAAGGGACACACGTGGCCTTCCGGGATTCTGTCCTATGTGGTTACATGAGTGCTTGCTTTATAATAATTTATTATACAGGACATTTATTTTACATATTGTATTTTGGGGCTGTATTTCTTAATTTTATAAAGCTTTTTAAAAAGAATAAGGCATTCTATATTAATATTGAAGAATTCTCAAGACATATGCTGTAAGTGAAAAAATGAGGTGCAGAATAGGGTGTAAAATTTGCTACCACTTATATTAGAAAAAGGAAAAGAAAAAGAAAGAAAGAAACATGCAGGCTTGAAGAAGATTAGGGTAGCCGGAAACTAGGACAGTGGTTGTCTCCGTGGAGGAGAAATAGGTGGCCAAGGAACAGGGTTAGAATTTGGCTATTTACTGTTTTCCCTTTTGTGTCTTTTGAATTTCATACCATGTAAATGTATTACCAATTCAAAATAAATGAATACACGTAACAGTTTTCTAGGAACTCTAATTATACTTCTCCACAAGGGGTCACTATTGAATGCTGTTCAACTCTCCTAAGCAGGAAAAACTGCTGAATTCTCCGCTCTCCCACTAGGAAGTGAAAAAGCGTTCTCCATTCATGTTCTTATTTTATTTTATACCGCATCATCTCCCAGAAAGAAATTGCAATTCATGATTCTGCACAAATAATGAACATTTAAAGTGTGGCAAAAGAAGACACAAAAGGAGAAAGATCTATGAAGCCAGGAATGAGTTTACATAAGTGTAATGTTAAACATCTCCCCTAGTGGTATTTCACAAATCAGATTCTAAGATTTCCAGCATCAAATAAATCAAAAAGAGGAAGTAGTCAGTTACATGACTCAAAATGTTGTTCAAGAGAATATTAAGACCAGGCAAAAAAATTTCCCTGGTAGAGTTTGTTAAAGACCACACACAAGGACTCAGGAGGAGAAATTCCTGATTATTTTTAATAACAATAAAAGTTACAATTCTCTGAGCAAAGCTTTATACTCCACGAATGAATTGTAAAATCATGCCAACTTACTTTTTAAGAGAAGTATAAAGTGCTTTGGGGCATCAGATGAGGGAAGTCTCACTCATGGTTAATCATGAATGCAAATGAAACTAAGAATACCCGCTCAGGCTGTAGAAAAAGAAGAAGTTCATAAAACTGTGTTTAAAAATTCCGCATCTTACACATAAGACAGAGTGATGTCTTCACTTAGCCAATTTTTCTTTCTTTCTTCTTCTATTTTTTTTTTTTTAATTGCAGCAAATTCCCTTTTTTCTTAAGCTGAGCCAGTTCTACTTTGGGCTACTAAAGGGTTAAAGTTCAAGGGAAATTAACCAGGACCATACAGCTCCTGGCTCACAGACTCTGAGCTTTGGGCACTATAAAAACAGGGAGAAATCCTTGAGGAGGGTAGACAGTTTCCTAAGTGACAGAAGCAACAACATTTATGAAAAAACCTTCAGCGATTATGGATTCATCTGACCTTCAAAGGAAAAAAATAGCTGTCATTGGCGGTGGCTTGGTAAGAACCTGTTGGGACATATTATTACTGTTAGTGTTATGTTCATTATCATTACTCTTAATGATTATTATTAATCGCTTGAACAAGTTGTTAATCTTGTAACAACTTTTCTGATATTTAAATACACCTATTTTAAGCACAGTATTAGTTTTAATTTATTCTTATCTGGGAAAGATATTTATATCCGTTACATACAAAGGTGTCTGTTTTTCCTTGTCATTTTGGTTTAGCAGTTTTAGATACAGAAAATAAAGGAGGTTGACCTTTATTTTATCCTCAAATTGGCTATGTTTTTAAAAACAGGTATTAGTCTCTACAATTATGTTAGTCCAAATATTTGCCCCACTTTATTTAATAGCTCAGTTATACCGTCTAATAGAATAAAAGGCTCAAGAAACATGAAGTTAATGCAAAATTATCATGTTGATGTTCATAGTTATTTGAGTAATTGGGAATAATACCTATTTGGTCCCCTGACTCATTTGCCTTTTCCAATGGAGCTATGCGCTCGCCTCTCCGGGGGCGGGGGCGATGAGCGCGCTGTCGCCGTCTGAAGGGTTCGCTCCTGTCTTCCGTTGTTCGATGCCAAAGCTAATTCTGTTTGACAGGGAGCTGTCTCAGCTGAACTGTACTTTCCCTCCTTTCAACAGAACCCTTGTTTTGAAATAAAAATTTCCCCCTTAGTCAAAATTTGTTTAGTTTTCACCTTTGATCTAGTTACAGGCTCGAGCTGATGTGCACTCATTCATTCATTCACTCATTCATTTGTTAATTTACTCAACAATTATTTAGAGATCTAATATGTGCCAGTGCTGTAGGCAGTGTAAACATTAATATACCTTATACCACACATGGATTGATACAGTGTATGCTAATTTTGTCTTTGTGCCTTGTCTTTTTCCCATGGAATTATTACAGTTCCTTCAACACTTCTGATTCTAAATTTCAAAATGCTGAGGAATGTTATCACATGCCTCGTTGGTCACTGGATGTGACATATGTTGCCATTTCTTCATGTTGGGCTTCAGTCCTGTTCTTTCTGATGAAAATTTCATGCAAAATAAGAATTCATGTATTCAATGAAATCTTACCGAGAGCCAGCATTGTTGTAAGAACTAGGAATACAGTGGTGAGCATTCCGGGGAGGAGAGAGACAATGAAGAAGACAGCAAATAGATAAGAAAATTTCAGTTAGGAATAAGTACCGTGAAAGGACTGCAAATGGTAATGTTGTGGAGAGTGTCTGGGGGGTTTCCTGATTTAAGAGTGTGGTCAGGGACAGCCTGTCTGAGGAGGGAGCATGTGACTTGAGACCTGAATAATGAGAAGAAAACAGCCATGTGAAGATCTAGGGAAAGAGCATTTCAGGCAGAAGGGGCAGCAAGTAGAGAAGTGCTAAGACAATAATGAGCTTGACATGTTTAAGGATCAGAACAAGAAAGGAGAAGCGGTTGACGAGGCTGGAGAGGCTGACTTGGTCAGATCTTATAGGACCTCAGAGGACAACACAAGGAGATCAGATTTTGTTCTAAGTGCAATGGAAAGTCATCGGAGGATCTCAGGCAGGAAAAGTACTTTGTGCTTGTTTTCTTTTTCTTTTCTTTTTTTTAACTTTTTGTTTTGAAATACTATGAAACTTACAGGAGAGTTTCAGAAATAAAACAAACTTCATACAGAGAACTCCAACACTCCCCATCCTCTCAGATACCCAGATCCACCAATTTTTATAGATTGTATACATCATGACCCTTGAACACTTAGTATTGGCATGCACATTTCCTAGGAACAAGGATATTCACTTAAGTAACTATCTTAAGTATAGTTACCAAGTTCAAGAAGTTTAACCTTCGATATAAAGCTTATAGTCCATACTCCAATTTTTTTCATATGTTCCGATAATATCCCTTTGAACTTTTTCTACTCCCTTGCCAAATCCCATGTGGGACCATGTATTGCATTTAATTGTCATTGCCTCTTTAGTTGCTCTTTCTTTTTTTTTTTTTTTTTTTAATTTGGGAAAGTCTATATAACATAAACTTGCCCATCTCAACTATTCCCAAGCATACTATTCAATGGGATTAATCATATTCACAATATTGTGGTACCCTCACCACCATCCATTGCTAAAACTTTCTCATCTCCCCAAAGAGAAACCCTACACCCCTAAGCATTAACTCCCCATTCCAGTTGCTCCCCTATCCCTGAGAGCCTGTACCGTCATTTCTGTCTCTATAAGCTTGTATATTCCCTGATATTTTCTTTTTAGTTACCATGAGGCTTAAATTTAATATCCTAAATCTATAAAATCTCATTTGCTTAGATAACAACTTAATGTCAATTGTATACACAAACTATGCTCTTATACCCCTCCACCCTCCCATCTTTATTTAGTTCTTGTCACAAATTACATGTGTATATATTATAAGTCCAAACCACTGATTTATCATTACATTTTATGCATTTATCTTTTAGATCCTGTAGGAAGTAAAACGTGGAGTTACAAACCCAGAACACAATAGTACTAGCATCTATATTTACCCATATAATTACCCTCACTGGAGGCCTTTATTTCTTCACGTGGCTTCGGTCAATTGTGTGTTATCCTTTCCTTCCAACCTGCATAACTCTAGCATCTCTTGTAGGTCTAGACCTCATTCCTATTCGGGCCAACGTTTATAAATTAAAAGGTCTCCTCATGAACATGGGCACAGTCATTGCTGGAGGGGTCACATGAGCTGCTGAAATTGGTAAAGAAGAAGAAGAAAACAAAGAAGGAAGAGGAGGAGAAAGAGAGGAGGAGGAGGAGGAGAGGAAGAAGAAGAAAAATAAGGAAAAAAAGAAAATATCTTTCCCAGTCTTTGCAAATTGACCTGTGCCAGTGCTCTCCTTCAGGATGTATCCATACATCAAATTTGGAGAATAGCTCCAGGCCAAAGCATAGCGGCCTCCCTGATCCTTTCTGTGCATGCATCTTGATTTAGGCATGCATATGTGACCCTAGGAACCCCCCTGTTTACATGGTTCCAAATGTCCCCTCTTGCCTAGGAAACTATTTCCTTGCAGTCCCTGGCACTGCCCTGTATGTTCTTTAGCCAGCAATCCATTGCCCCAGGCAGCACAACTTGACTTCACTCCCACAGGATTCTGTAGTAGAGCTTTGTGAAGTGCCTTCTACATAAAGGGCAAGTTCTGTGATAGCAAGTCCCCCAGGTCATCACCAGACAGATTGGATAAGACATACGTAATCCCAGTATGTGTGTGGGCATGACTCTGCTCCCTTTGGCTTCAAGACCTGGGATCTGCACTGAGAGCGTGGACCAGCTCCATGCCAAGCCAGAAAGGGGTGGAAGAGGGACCAACCAGGGCGCCATGAGGTTCTCCTGCTTTTAAGTGGCCTTTTCCCCGATTTTGCACTTGTCCTGTTCTTGTAGTCCCTTCAGTTTTCTGGAGCTTTGAGAAAGGTGTTTCTGCCAGTTCTTACTGATTATTCAAAGTTTCTATGGGCATTGGAGCCCTGAAGCATCTCACTCTACCATCTTGATCCTACATTTTGTTTTTAGAAGATCCTTCAGGCCACTACCTGGAGAATAACTGGGAAGACTGTGAGGAGACAAGATTGACCAGTTAGGAGGCTGTTATGTCTGTTCAAGACTTGGACTAGGGTGGCAGCAGTGAAGAAAAGCATTTGGCTTCAGAATAAATTTTGGATGATGATAGTATTTGCTGATGGATCAAATAGGGTGGAGAAGAAACCTGTCTACTAAGATGGAGACGCCATTTAGTGAGATGGAGAATATTGTGGAAGGGATGTGTTGGGGCCAGGAGTAGAATAAATAATTTTGTTCAAATACATTAAATTTATAACGTCTCTTGGAAATCCAAATGGCGATATCAAATATGTAATTGGATATATGATTTTGAAAGACATAAAAATTGGGGCATCATTCATGTATTTCTCCCTGAATAACACTCATCATCATGTACTCATTCATTATCTGGGCACACAAAAATGTACTAGAAAATGAAGATATAAATTATTACCCAAGTATTAGGAAGCAACTAGGTTGAGAAATGCTCTGTAAAGAAATTCTATCCACTCCATTTCTCAGGCTCACATTTAATTCCTCTTTTCATTTAGGGTGGCCCATTCCTCCACCTATAAGCCAAAATATTTTCCAAATCTGACCATTGCTACCATCATAGTCAAAGCCATCATCATTCCTCACCTACACACCTGCAACAGCCTCCTAAGTAGTCTCCAATCTTCTATTCTTACCCACCTAAAGTCCGTTCTCCACAGAGCAGCCAGAGTCATTCTTTGAAATCTTAAGTTTGACAATACCACTCTCTGCTTAAAACTTTCCAATGTTTACATTAAAAGAGCATAAAATCCAAATTCTTCACCAAAGGCTTTGCAAGAACTGAGGCTCTGTCCACATGCCCGAACTCATCTCTTCCCTGTTTTATATTTTTTGCATTATCAGTATCTGAAATTACACTCTACTTGTAAAGTCACCTGGGGACTTTGTCCTTGCTCTGCTGTAGTGATCTCTCATACTGTGTTAAACCAGTTAATTTCCTTTCTTTGAAGACATGTGGGGTCAAGGGGTCAGGAGGAATCAACAGCTCAGTGAAAGAAATCTTACTGAGAAATAGAGAAACCAAAGGTGTAAACCATGAGCATAAACTGGTGGAAGGTTAAATATTGAAGAATGGGGAAAAAAATGTTAAATTGTGTGCCAAGAAATTTACTCTCACTATTTAGAAAAATCACTGCGTTGACTTAGATACTTTCCTCCTTGTGTGAATCACTGCCTTCCCACCCCTATCCCATCCCTACCAGATTACCTCCCAGAAGCTGGAGGATCTGCTTGTAAAGACCTCTTCCTTCCTGTCATAGTCCGCAGAGCTTCTTTTGCCTTCACTTGCTGTGCTCTATCAAATATATTGATATTAATATTTTATTCCATTTAGAAGGCTTTTAACTTCATGGGTCTAAAGATTGTCTTATATCTGGATTTTGCTCCCTTCCCTTTTATAGTCCTTATCCCAGTGCCTTATACTTTCAAACACACTGAAGTATTTTGTGTGTGTTTGATTTCACAACAAAGTGGTGAATTACTCCCTTAGAAGTTATGGGAAATTAAACGAAAGAACAGTGTTTTTTTTTTCCCCAGAAGGTGTGTCATAAAGAATTTAGTTCTTTGAAAAATTTAGTTCTTGAAAAAGGATTTGAAAAGCAACCTCCACTTTCCAGGCTCGAAGGCATTCTGCAGGTGTAGCCTCTCAATCCTAGTAAGTAAACCAAAGGAACTGATACTCGACTTATCTTTCCTTTGCCATACAAACTGCCTTACTTTGTGTTAGATGAGACATTTCTGTTTTCTTTTACAAAGCAGCAAGTCAGAGAAGTCAAAAGAAAAGTCATCTAAACTATATATGTTTCCATATATATATGGAATATATATAGAGAGAGAAGATATATATGTATAAACAGGGTCCCTTGTTTCAGAAATGCTGCTTCTCATAACTGTTTTCAGTGTTTACCAGTTTGATGGAAATGATCGATGCCAAAGAGTCCTCTTTGGGTCACAGCGGCGGCCACTTAAGCCCTCATTTTGTAGCTGAAGCCAAGAGCCTTAGCTGAGAGGACAATTAAGCACTCCAGGCCTAGCCGTCTGCTGCTGTTGCACTGTGTGCACACTCTCCTAACACACGTGTTGAAGGCATATTTTAGGGTATCGTTGAAACATTTTTTTTGTTTCCCCTGCTGACAAGTAATCCCACTTAAGAGTATTTTGTGATCCATTCTCCAAATGTTTAAAGCAACAAAATTCTCCTCTGAGAGGTATGTGGAGAGGAAAGTCTTTCAAAATATCAGTGTGAGGAGAGCCCTACATTTCATGACCTATTGCTGATGATCATGTCTTGGCCCGTGGTGTTCATGTACAGTTTTTGGTCTCTGTTGATGAAATTGCCTTCGAAGCATTTGAAATGGCCTCTGCGAGCGTTTGTGTTTCACATATATAAACTTTAGACTCGAATATTGCTCTTGATGACAAATTGGCCCCACACTGTGTTTCTGTCCTGCCTTCTTGGAATCTTTCCACTCGTCCTTCGCTCAGCTTAGTGTGATAGAAACAGTATTAAACAGTGAGGAGACTTGCTGTGGGAAGTCAGGAACCAGCTGGAAGCTCAAGAAAGCCTCAATGTCTCTAGTTCTCAGTTTCTTTCTCATGAGTTAAAATGAGATCACTAAACATTTTAACTCTAAAATTCTGCTCTTTTCCATACGTCCTCATTCACAGATTTCTGGCTTTGCTTCCAGCCTTGTCCTTTGTAAAACCATCAAAGTCATACATCACCCAGAATTTTCCCTTTCCTCATAGTAAACATCCTGGGCACATATAAGCTTTCAAATGGATTGAGTTTGCTGTACAGGTTGGTTCAATGCACATCTTTTATTTTGTGCAAATATTAATGAGATAAACTGGGGAAGGGACTTAATTACTATTAGCTGTTATTATTACTACTATTTTATTTTTTTAATTAATCTTAAAATAAACAAAACCCTATTCACTCTACTCTTGTTATCTACTCCATAGGTACTGAGCCTTCTTAAATATCAAAAAACTCTCATTACTGTCCCCATATCTAGTGCCTTCTAAAAACAGAAGTGGAATGGACTTCTTTGTGGCTCTAGAGTCACCCTGAATTTGTTCAATGGCCAAGAACAGGTTTTGCTTTCATTCGATTAGACTTTCTCAACCTCTTTTGTACTTTTGCCTCTGCTCCAATTCCTCTCATCAAACAAGTTTTCTTTCAGCTCTCTTGCTTATGTATCTGTATTTCTCTAACAGCCTTGACTAACAGTTGGAGAATTTTTTACTACCCTAATGGACTGTTGAGGTGCCTCATACATCCTGGACCCCCTATTTATAGAGAATTCATCTCTCAAAGTTTACTCCATGTGCCACCTGGTGAGCATGGTCTGGAACGGAGCCAACAACTTTAGGCAGCTGAGAGCTTTGTTAACTGTTTGCGAATTGTGTGCTTCCCCTGCCTTTGCATTTGTCTATCCTCCCCCAAATATTCCCAGACTGTTTGTTCATACACATCCATCCATCCATCTATTCTTCTATGTATCCACTCAAGAAGAAAAGAACATCCTCATACATTATTAATGGTAATCTAAATTGGTGTTTGGGGAGGGGGGGACAAATTGAAAACATACGTACTGGTAGTCTTAAAAACATGGGGAAATTGCAGAAAGTAGCACCAATTACATCTCCCCTTGAAGTCAGTCTCAACATGGAATTGCATTCAGAGAAACTATTGTTCTTAAACCTAAAAGACATTAAGTCAATTAGAATCTTTAATATGGTCTCTCAAAAACACCAGATTTGGAATATATTCAAAGCCACAAGTAAACCTTCTAAAATTAATCTTGCCCCATTCACCCCCAATCTCTTTCACATTCTCTAAGACTACTCCAAAAGGAAACAAAGGATGACGAAACAAAACTACACTCCAGGCAGTCAACATTTTCTCCCAATGCACTTCAGATAGGCTCTCTTCTTTCTCCCTTCTCTCTGCTTTCTCGTCTCACTATTATTTCTGTTACTTTAGTCCATCCCTGGAAAATGATAATAAAGCTCAAGAACAAAGGGGGCAGATAGAAAGAGGGAGCTGCTGGAGTCTTTCGCTCAGACCAGCCCTTTGGTGGACCATTTCATTACTGTGATTTTATCAAAAGAAATAAGGGTATGCATTACATGAGTGTTTATAGTGCTAAAATATTAAAAATAACTTGAATGTCTAAATATAAAAATGAAGCAGACAATTAAATGTACTGCAATTATTAAAAATTATGATTTAAAATATTTTCTAACATGGAAAGATATTTACAGCATACTGTTCATTTTCTAAAGGAAATTATGAAATAAAATATAAAGCCAGTTCCCATTTTTAAAAGTAATGTCATGTGTTCATATCCACAGAGAAAATGTTAAGACTGGTTCTCCCTGGTGTTAAGTTTATGGGAGATTACTCATTTTTCCTTCACGTTTATCTGTATTTTCTATTTTTTTTTTAAATATAAAACTTTCTGAGTTCTTGCTATGTTCTTACTGTGTATCAGGTATTTTGGTTTGAACTGGAAATGGAAAGATTAATAAAACACAAGCCACACAAACATCATTACTCTCTGGGCATTCGCAGGCTGAGGGAGTGGGAGTCAGACAGGAATGTACATAAATAATTCAATTCATCGTCAGAGACAATGAAACACATATATGCATGTAAACACCCATGGAATTACAGAAGAAAAGGCAAGTAAGTCTTTGGAAGAAGGGAGGGATCAAGAAAAATTTCACTGAAAAATGAGTCTAGAAGGAAGGGTAACAATTTTCCAGATATATAAGGCATGAAAAGATAGTTCAGGCAAAGACATGGATATATTAAAAATGCATGGGATAATCAGGAAATATAACGTAACTATGGTATGCCTAAGAGATAGTCCATGGGAATAGCAAGAGATGAGCTGGAGAAACTGAGGTCACATGTAAGAAGCTTTTATGTCATGTTGAAACTTGATACTTTCTCCTCAAGGCTTGTGAAGGACTTTAAGACAGAAAATAGATCATCTAATTTTTGTTTCGGAAGATACCTAGGGCTAGCACAGTGTATGACTTGACTAGGCAGGAACTAAATGTAGGGAGGGTTATTAAACCACTGCAGCAGTCCAGGTGAAAGATAATGGGGTCCCATGTAAGAAGGGTGGGGGACATGAGTGAGTAGGAGGAAATTGGCTTTGAGAAAGATTCAGGAAGAACAATCAATGGTACTTGTTGACTGATTAAGCATATATTGGTAGGTAGAGAAGGAAGTTAATTTTCTCCTGGTATCCAGTTGGGTGATCTGGTGAGCAGAGATACCATTTGCCAAGATATGGAATACAGAAGGAGGAAGAGCCTCAGGAGTTAGAGATGAGTTCAGGAGAAAGATCTAGGCTGGAGACACAGTCATCAACAAACTCTCCTAAGAGTCCCCATGGACAGTGTGTAGAATTGTTACCTTTACCTTATCAAAGGAGGGAAAATCAAGACCAAGTCCAGAATGCTACATATCAGAGAGTTTAGGGTAAGGTTTAAATAATAAAACTATATTTGTCATAACTTATTTGATTCTAGCAGATTACAATAGCATAATTTGTATTTTAAAATTGTATTATAAATAATAATATATTTAGATAAAAATATAAAGACATGTATTTATGTGCTTTTTTCATTGTAAGCACAGTTAACAGTTTCCTCTCATTACAACAACATCAATATGTCCAAATATTAAATTCTTGAGAGACCAAAGCAAAGTACCATGACCAAGTACAGATTTCAATAGGTATATACAAGCTTTTAAAGAGTCTGTTTGGTGACAAACTAAGAAACACCTGGGATTCTTAGGGACAGTTTCATATGCTTCATTAAGACACAAATAGTTGACATGTGTTTAATATTCTATTATCAGATTCATTTCAAACACATTACCAAAAAAGTCATAAATGCATAAAAATTTTATAATCATGAACCTCATTCTTATTGGGGCCAAAATTTATAAATTAAAAGGTCTTCTTTTGAACACTGGACACAGTCATTGCTGGAAGGGTCATGTGAGCCAGATGAACTTGGTGAATCGTATTACATTAAACCACAACAGACGAACACATGAGAAGCATAAGTAGCATTTATAAAGAGAAATTCCCAAATAATGTTTATAGTTGGAAGCTTAGTCACTGATACAACAAACTAGGATGGGATCAAAACACATGAAGGTGCAAAGAAGGAAGTAAGAGGAGACAGAAAAGGGAAGCGGAAATATAGGAGAAATGTAAACTGGATAAATCCATAATGATGTAACCAAGGAATGCCCTCAGAGCTCTGCTTTTGCACAGGCTAGACAGGTTGTTAACAAAACTTTTAATTTACAAGTTGTTTTATGATCGAAACTGTGTGCTGTATTGTGGATTTTTGGTGATTCAAAACAAAATATGGAAACTTCTCATAATTGTTCATATCCTCAATGAAAACTGTCCTATCTCAATCAAGGTTAATGTCAGAACTAGCTTAATGAAAACTGTTTTGTTTCTTCCAGATATCTAACTCTGTCCAATTTCTTCTCTTCTCTCAACCAACCTCCTTCCTTATTTTTGCTCAGAAACCCAGCTGTGCCTTAACTGCGAGTTCGTGGTATGCTTAAAACGGTTTACACGCCACATTTTCCTTTCCATTTATGTCTTTATAGCTAACTGGTCTTTTTAGAAAGTAACAGCGTTAAAACTAAAGAGGGAATTGACAGTTACTCTGAATTAAGTACTTTTTACAGAAAGTGAGAAGCGGGAATAAGATTGGAGTCTACAAGCAACCTTATTAGTCGTATTACTAACCCTTTCAGCTGAACTTATACAACACTTAACTAGTATTGTTTTTTTCTTTTAGCTTTATTTGAACCTCAGTTATATGAAATTGGAATTGCCATAATCTTTGTTGCATGACATACTATTATGTCTGGTCATGGAGAAGACAACTCTTACTTATTTGTTTTCTTGACTGTTCACTATTTGATAACAATGATGAGGAAGAAGAAGAAGCACCTGTGAAACCACCAGGCAATGTGAGAATTAATACATTGTCAATGACTTACATCAATCTCTGTGCTTCTCCCTCACCCATTATAAGCATTGTCTTGAAACTTAGGTTTATCATTCCCTCTTTTGTAAGTAATTGTATCACACAACTCTCACATATGCATACACACACACACACACACACACACATACATATACATATGTATATATGTTTCTAAAAATTATGTGTATCTATATCTATGGCTTAGTTTTATTTGACTTTATAAGAATAGTATCATGCAGTAAGAAATCATCTGGGACTTATTCTTTTCACATATGGTACTG
Organism: Choloepus didactylus; assembly: GCF_015220235.1. Classification (NCBI taxonomy): domain Eukaryota; kingdom Metazoa; phylum Chordata; class Mammalia; order Pilosa; family Megalonychidae; genus Choloepus; species Choloepus didactylus. Next base: position 26,416,147 of record NC_051308.1, read on the forward strand.
CTAATATATTATATTTGCATGAAATATCTTCTTTGTCTGAATATTTAACTTGACAAGATGATCACAAGCAATGACATAGATCCTATATGCCCTCATTCTCTCTAGCAGTTGATATTTTCATGCACCAAGGATTATATTTCACCCTAAGTGTCCACAATACCTGAACACCCTCTCCATGAGAAACAATTTACAACCACTTGATTGGCAAATGTTAATAAGCCTGACATAAAAAGTGTTGGAAAGATATAGATCAACACCTGCTAACCTTGAGAATGGATTTGGAGTAGAATCTCCATGCAGGTTCCACTCCCATCTCCCCATATCCTGGACTCAATTTTGGCCAAAGAAAGGGAATAAAACAAACTCATCAAAGTAGACCACTGGCCCACTATTGGCTTGGAGATGATCCTATTCCAGCACAGTCATTGAGATCCTTATTTGCAGCACTGTTGGTTCTCTTGCAATCAAATTCTCAGGAAATGGATGAATGAGTTTCTTGCTTCTGAATCCCAATCTACTTTTAGGCTATTTCCCTACATTAGGCTTTTTCTGATCATTTTCTATTTAGATTGTAGCCAGTGTGTCCTGCTTGACTTTTTCCCATGCTCAGTTTTCCCAGTAAGAGAGATTTATTTCTAAATTACTCCTCCAGCCTCATTCCAACTTTCCTGACTCTGTTGGTCTCCTGATCCATAATTCTTCCCCTACCAGCCTTCCACTACTATAAAAGAAGTGGTTATGATTGTACACTATGAAAGAAAGAGGAGTTTCACAAACCTTTCTGCTTTCCCTTGATGAGAACTACTCTATTTTATCTTTAATACCTTTTATGTTTTTGTTTCTAAATGCTATACAGCTATATAGCTTTTAGAACAAATGTATTTTACTGTATGAAATTCACAAGTTTTCTTTCTATAATAACAAACTTACCACTAGTACTACACTTACTAGACATTCTTTGGTACATGAATGAAAAGAGAGAGAGAGAGGCAATTTTTTATAAGTTGGAAGAAAGAGGGGGACGGGGAAAGAGATTTAAGATGTTTGTGCTTAAAGGAAGAAAATCCCCCATAGTGAACTCTAAGGAGCTGCGTTCAGTGAAACACAAACGAGTACAGGGCCCTGCTGGAAAGGAGTGAAGAACTGATGAAAAAAAAAGAAGTTAAGACATGCAGGTTTCTATGCCAGACACCAAGCTAACCTGTTAGCTGGGACAGCATGATCACTGTTGAGAAAACAATGATAGCAATCGAAAGTGAATTCATTTCATATTGAAAGACTAAGAGGAAAGCCACTGGTGATGATATCTTCAGATTCACCAAATGTTAACAGGTAACAGGTTCATAATTTGAGTAGGGCCTACATAGGGAGAAAATGGCAAACAAATATATATTTATGCATGTGCATGTATGTATGTGTGTATATATATGTATATATGTATGTGTATATATATATATAATGTTTGTTCTTAAAAATAATTCAACATGTATTTCTTGGTCAACATTCTAGAATATTAAATATGAGGTTTATTTTGTAAAAATTAAATCAAAATACTTTTCTGACACTTAGTGGTTTAAATGAGGGACCAAATATAAGGTTTTAAAATAATTACCAGTACACGGAAACCGAATAATAAGAAAGTCAGGCAGCTGCAGTGTCACTGAATGGTAAGAGAAGATGCAATCCCTGAACCACCAGGTTCTAGAAAAAAGAAAGGAGAAGGAAGGAAGGAAGAAAGGAAGGAAGGAATGAATGAATGGAGGGAGGGAGGGAGGGAGGGAGGAAACGTAAAAGATTGGATGCTAAGCTGACTTGGAGAAGAGGAGTAAACACCTGTGTGGAGTTCATGATGGGAAAGGACACAGATGCCCTGCGTCTACCTGGGACTCGGACCACAAGGCCCTCCAAACCCTGACCATATGGCAAGGCCTGCTAAGCCCCAACATCCATCAGAAGGCCTCACATTGCAGAGCCCCTCTAGTCAGGTATCCTTCCCCAGGCCATTATTCTCATCCAGTTCTGGGAGGCCTCTCTCCCAACTCAACTTCCCCTTGCTACCTTCCCTCCCAAAACCTTCCACAAAGCCCACTGGAACATAGTTTTATTGTAAGCCAAATCTCTGATGTCTTCAATTGATTCATTGACTGTCCCCACATCCTCCTGACCTTAACATAAACCTGGATGTCCCCTGCGGACAACTCCCTTGCAGCCCTCTCCCACAATTTAAGTATGGCAGGCTTAGGACTTACTCCACACTGCAACTTCCAGCCGAGTAAGTCTCTACTTTCTGTGCAAAGCATTTGAGGCTTATACCACCTACTTACACTACATTCCGCCCCTCCTCACTTTTGTCATCAATCTACATTTGGGATAGATCCTCCCAGGTTTGAAGACTTTAGCCCTTACATGTAATCTTTTTTCCTAAACCTCAGCCCTTTCAGAATTCTGGGTGACTATCAAAGTTCATATTGTGGACCCATCCAATTCCCTAACCTTTCAGTGCCTTGAACAACTTGCTTCCAATCTCTTCCACCTCCAAGTCCCATTATCATATCCTGAACCTGGACCTTGTCCTTCCACGGAATGGCCCTGTCTCGGAAATAATCATTTCGGACATAGTACTCTCTGGTAAAAACTTCCTAACCTTCTGACTCTCGCATTGTTACTTCTGCTACATCAGTTCTTCACAGAGACCTCCTATTTCTCCCTGTGCATCAGCCCTTCTCTGTCTTCACTCCAATCCCCATCTAGCTTAGATGTTATGATCCATCAGTTCAACCAATATTTTCAACTCCTTTGCTTCATTGTCTTTATAACTCACCCACATAGCCAAACCCCACCTTTCTTGTTTCCAATAGTCTCCTTCCTTTGTATCAAAACCTAGGCTGTTCAATGCTGCAAGAAAGAACATGACATGATCTCACATCTTGGTTCCACTTTAAATGCATGGTCTCCAACCTTAGGTGGCTCTCTAATGCTGTTCAGCAACACTACTGGTTTGTTGGTTACGAGCTTATGCAAATTAAAACCACATTCCTCCCACCTCACCCTCTCAAAATTTAAAAGTCTGAGAACACCAAGTGCTGGCAAGGATGATCTCTCATAAGCTGTCAGTGTAAAAATATATTTATAAATACACAGATTTGGAACGGGTTGGCCTAGTAAAGATGAAGAGACATAAACCGTTGAACAGTGATTCCACATTCCTGTATAAAAGCGTAGAGAACATCATGCACAAATGTACCAAAATATATGTACAAACATGCTCTTTGCAACTGTGTTGGTAATATTCCCAGACAAGAAACAAGTCAAATGTCCTTCAATAGTGGAATGGATAAATAACCTGTGATATATTTCTATAGTTAAACTTATACAGTAATGAAAATGAATGATCTAGAGTTTATATGCAACATATGGATAAATCTCATAAGCGTAATGTTGCGTTAAAGAAACAAGTTGCAAAAGAATACACAAAGTATGATTCCAATTATATAGCTCAAAAAACAGGCAAAATTAATACTTAGGTTTCCTTATGGATTTGTACCTAAGTGGTAAAACTGTGAAGAAGGAAAGAAGCATCCTCACAGAAGTCAGAATAATGTTTTTTTCGGGTGAGAGGAGGGGATTGTAATTTGGAAGGAGACTGAAGAAATTATGAGAGGCTGGCAATGTTGTAGTTTTTGGCGAGAGGTAGTTATATGAGTGTTTGCTTTATAATTATTCTGTTAAGTGTACACTCATGTTTTATGTTCTTTCTGTATGAATATTATATCTCAGTCTACATTTTTTAAATACAGCTGAAACTACTTCTAAATTATGCCATTTAATCATTAATTAATTTACGTTACTTTTGCAAGTTATGCTTTCCCGTAGCAACTGAGTAAATCAATGTGATGAGATTAGTACAGCCACACACAATGTTTTATTTTAGCCAACAAAAAATTCCTTGTGTTTGTGGAATCAGATAAAAGCATGAAAAAAATTTTGATTCATAGGTTGGATCATTAAATGCCTGCTTCCTTGCAAAGAGAAATTTCCAAGTTGATGTATATGAAGCCAGGGAAGGTAAGTAAATACTGAAAATTGTGAGATTGTGGTTCCAATTCTTTGACTTCTTTCTCTTCAAACTTTCAGAATAAAAAAAGTTTTTAAATAAAAAAAGTTAAAAAAGGAGGAATTGTTAGCATTTTAAAATCCAAATATCTAAATTTTATTTAATATAAATTTAATAATATTAGGTTTCTTTAGAAGAATTAACATGGTGTTTTAATTGGGTTCTGAATGTACCAACTGTACTATGATATAAGGAGGTATATGGAACATGGACTCTGCTTCACTGTCTTAGATATTCGACTGAGTAAATTTGCACGTGGAAGAAGCATCAACTTGGCCCTTTCTTACAGAGGACGACAAGCACTGAAAGCCATTGGCCTGGAAGAGCAGGTACCTCGTTAATGCATTTTCCTTATAGAAGATATTACCTGATGTCTTTCCAACAATTGCATGGTCTTGATTTTATCCCAGTTTGAAGCACCATCAAATGCCAAGAATCTGTGCCTGGGAACTCATTCTATAGAGGTTTTTGATCTAAATTTGACATGAAGGTGAACATCTGACACTTGAGGCACGTGGGGGGACCAGAGCATCACTTGGTGGGGGTAAGGGAGAGTGGGAGCAGTACTTCAGCCACACATGATGATCTTGTCCGACACTGGACTCTTTACGGGACAGTGGACCTCTGATTGCAGAGGTGGGAGCTGAGATGGCACCCAGGATGAGAGGATGCAGGCAGACTTCATGCCTTTTATTATAAAGGTCCACAATCTCTTATCCACGGTTCTGTACTCCAAAAAGCTCCGACAGTAAAACTTGACCTGATGTGGGGCTTTTTATGTTGTCATTATTTTAAAATTTTTCCATTTCATCGGAAAGTGTTTTGGTACAGAAATATTGTGTTTAATTATGGAGCGATGTCCCAGACCCCACTGGGTATAATGTAATTTCCACCATATGCACTACACTAGCTATACAAAATTGGAAAAATTCTGAATGTTGAAAATCACTGGACCCCAAGGAATTGAATAAGGGACTGTGGACCTGTAGCAGATTTTCCTCATATATACTCAAGGTTGTGGATTTTCTCACTGTCTGAAATATCTTGAAATTTGAGTAAACTTTTTTTTTTTCTCGATACTACTTTTGCTGACAATGAATTTCTGAAATGATGAGTCAATATAAGAGCTATTTCCATTTCAACAATTTTCTTCCAAACAGTAACAGTTGTGTGTGTAAGAAAACACTTTGCACTGGGTTTCTGGACCCCTGGGTTTTACTCCTTATGCTGTCACCTTGGTGATTATGAAAAAAAATCACTTAACCTCTGACAATTAACCAGTCTCCTCAATCTGTAATATTTTATTTGGACCAGATAAATTGTATAAATCAATTCTAGTTCTAAAAGTTAAACAACAATTTCAGGAACACAATTTTCATTGATTGTTTCCATTGTACTGTGCTTCCTTAGTCCTTTACATTATTTTTACTTTTTTGAAAATATTAGAAAATCAAATGAGATAATCAATGTCTATCTTATTTGCGTGATGCCGTGTTATAGAAATTGAAATAGACATTTCTGATTTTATTTCAGATTGTATCCCAAGGTATCCCCATGAGAGCAAGAATGATTCATTCTCTTTCAGGAAAAAAGACTGCAATTCCCTATGGGACAAGGTCTCAGGTAGGTTTTCTCCAGATGTACTTGTGTCTGTGTTGGTTATAGCTAAGTCTAATGCTTGGAATTTGCCACTTGCTTTTTAGCCCTTGCCTTCCTCTGTAGTCTTATCTTGGATATTGCCTGCCTCAGTCTGCAATCGAAGAGCATATAGACTAGTTATTTCATAGGAAATGCTTAAAAAATGGCCCAGCCCATATTAAAAATTCAGTAAGAGTTAGTTACTATTGTTATTACTAGTAAGATGTTCTTGCCTTGTGCTCTGCTCATGCTGACCCTCTGCTGGGAGCTCTTTCCCTCCATCTCCTTTCACTTAGGTAGAGAAGAGTACTATGTCTTTGCTGTCAAGCATAACATGCAAGAGAAAACCTAGACAGTTTTATGATGTTGTTGCCTTCTCCTAGCTAACACTCTTGCATGAAATGTGCTTATAGTAAAATGTATAGAATAAACCAGAAATGCTTTCAGTGCTGAATAATTTCTAAAATAATAGAGGCCAGGTGGTGAAGTACAGTTTACAAAAGAAAACTGGGCACCCTATTTTGTGTTGTTCTTATCTTTCAAATAGTAATGTAGAAAATTTGGGAAAGGATGTACTTTTATCTAATGACACTTTCAAGTTTGTTTCCTGGAGAGAGAATGTATGTACCAAATAGCCATCAACAGGAGAAAAACTTACTTTATTTTTATCCAGCAAAACCTCCTTTTATTAAGTGCAGAACACAAGTGAGGTTCCTATTCTTCTCTCTCTCTGACCCCCCAGAGGGAATGTTGCTGCAGGTAGATCAATGCTTCTCAGACTCACCTGGAGATCCTGTTAAAATGAGACAGATCTGATGCAGTAGCACAGGGGTAGAGGCTGAGATCCTGCATTTCTAACAAGTTCACACGAGGTCCAGGCTGCCAGACCATGGACCAAACTCTGGGTAACAAGGAGATAAAGCACATGTGCTCATGGAAACAAGTTCTTTGTGGATCTCATGCTGATCAAAATGCCTGGAAAGTCAAACATCCCAACAACAAAGAGCTTTAGCGGGGAGTGGGATAAAAATATTCTATTTAATGACTTTTAAAAATAATTACCTGTTTATTTTGGCATTGTAGAAACAAGGCAAGGTGTTAATAATTGAGTGGTATACGGGAACCCTGTACTTTTTTTTAACTGCAAATTTTATTTAGATATATTCACATACCATAAAATCTATCCAAAGGTATACAATCAATGTCTTATAGTATCATCACCTAGTTGTGCAATCATCACACTCAATTTTGACCATTTTCATTTTTGCTTCCAAGATAAACATAACAGATAGACATAAAAAAAGAAACCAAACCACCCCTTACCCTGTACCACCCCTATTTTTTTTCATTTTGTGAAATTTATTAAAATGAGAACAAGCGTCAGTTGTACATAGAAATAATCATTTAGGGAACACTGCATTTTTTGCATAATTTCTCTGTAAACTCACAACTTCTCTATTAAAACAAAACAAAAAAACTCGCTTCATTAGGGGGCTATTTCTAACGATAAGAACACCACTACTGGTGCCCCTTGGATACAATTTTAAGTTTGTAGGGGTGAGAAACGAAGAGCACCACAGCATAAGACAGAAATATTTGACCTGAATTTGATCCTAACTCTGCTACTACTGTTGTGATGTTGGGCAATTCATTGAACCTTTCTGGACCAAACTGCACCATCTGAAACTAACAAAACATCAGCATTGCTTGGGGCTCAGGGGAAAAATGCTTGGGTTGCCTGTGGAATTTTAGGCAATTTACATAATGTCGCCATACCTCCATTTCCTCATATGTGAAATGGAGATAGTAAAACAAGCTACCTTACAGGTTCCTTTTTAGGATTAAATGAGATTGCCATTCATGTGAAGTCTTCCGAAGTCCCGTGTCTGTTATTATCATCTCCGAAACGGAGTAAAAGTTCCCTCCCTCAAAGGGTTGTTGGGAAGGTGAACCGCCTTCTCCAAGTTGTTGGATCTGATTAGGTTAGATTTGGGCACCTGAGCCATTGTAAAGCAAGGGTCATTTTACAGTAAAATGATCTTTTCTAGGAAAAACAAAAAGCATAGGTAGATGACCCAGAAATTCCACTCTCAGGCATATACCCAAAAGGACTGTAAAGAGATATTCAAACCAATACTTGTACATGAATGTTCCTGGCAACACTATTCTCAATAGCCAAAAAGTGGAAATAACCCAAATGTCCATCAACAGAGGAATGGATAATGAAAATATAGTATATCCATAGAATGGAGTATTAAAAGATAATGAAGTGCTGATACATGCTACAGCATGGATGAACCTCAAAAACACGCTTAGTGAAAGAAGCAGATACTGAAGGTCACATATTGTGTGATTTCTGTTTATATGAAGTATCCAGAGTTGGCAAATCCATAGAGACACAAAGCAAATTAATGGTTGCCAGCAGCTGGGGAAAGGGAGAATTAGTGGCAGGTGGTGTTGGTAGGCTGTCTCCTATTGGGTACAGGGTTTACTTTTAGGGTGATGAGAAATGTCTTGGAACTTGATAGAGGTGATGGTTGTACAACATTCCAAATGTCCTGAATGCCACTGTCCACTTTTAAATAGTTAGTGGTTAATTTTACGTTGTGTGAATTTTATCTCCATTAGAAAATTTAAGCAAACAAACATAGATATAGAGCATTAATGTATGAGCCTTGCAGGGGAAGAAAGTCCACTGAACCATCCTTAGTCAGATAAATATTTTCAGATAATTAATATAAGCTGTTTAATCAACCCCAATTGCCTCCTTAATGAGCAAGTAAGATTTACACATGGAAATCGCAATAATCTGTGCATCCTAATGTAAGCCTGTAGTAAATAATAAAAGTCCTGCTGGGTGCCATCCCCTGTGTTAGTTGCTGCATGTACAGAGAGAGACTTGCTACCTGGTAGAGACTGTCTAGTAAACACAATTCATCATGGAAAGAACTCAGCGGCGGGATGGTGGGAGAGATCAGTTGTGTGGTTCAGACAAGAAATACTAAGGTAGTTTAGAGTAAGAAGAAAACTATAGTTTTCAGAGAAGATTTCACAGAGAAAATGAGATCTGAGACAGACATTTTTGTTTAAAACTTAAATCAACAGCAAAATGTAGGAACTGTCTGTGCCTGTTTGAATGTATTATTTCCCCCAAATGCCATTATCTTTGATGCAATCTTGTGGGGCAGACATTTTAGTGCTGATTAGATTGGAATTCTTTGAGTGTTTCCATGGAATGTGCCCCACCCAACAGTAGGTGATAACTCTGGCTAGATATTTCCATGGAGGCATGGCCCCACCCATTCAGGGTGGGCCTTGATCAGTGGAGCTATATAAATGAGCCGACAGGCAGAGGGAACTCAGTGCAGCTGTGAGTGATGTTTTGAAGAAGAACTACTGCCAAGAGGGACACTTTGAAGAAAGCACAGGAGCTGCAGATGAGAGACAGTTTGAAGATGGCCGTTGAAAGCAGACTCTTGCTCTGGAGAAGCTGAGAGAGGACAAACATCCCAAGTGCAACTAAGAGTGACATTTTTGAGGAACTGCAGCCTAGAGAGGAACGTCCTGGGAGAAAGCCATTTTGAAACCAGAACTTTGGAGCAGATGCCAGCCACGTGCCTTCCCAGCTAACAGAGGTTTTCCGGACACCATTGGCCATCCTCCAGTGAAGGTACCCGATTGCTGATGTGTTACCTTGGACACTTTATGGCCTTAAGACTGTAACTGTGTAACCAAATAAAACCCCTTTTATAAAAGCCAATCCGTCTCTGGTGTTTTGCATTCCAGCAGCATTAGCAAACTAGAACACTGTCCAAATCAAATGAGGATCTATTTATGGATAGAAGTCGGGAGAGACCAGATATCTAAAAATGCAAAATTTTAAGTATTAAGTATGCTTTGGATGAGAAAACTTGTAAATACACTTTAGCATAACAGAAACTTAAGCCTTCAGGATCAAAAACCCTGGTATACAACCACCTTGTTTTACAGATGAAGAAACAGCCTACATGATTTAATGAGCTTAACATCAAGGAAGAAATAAGGCACATGACCTCAAAGAGGTACTACCCACAGAGCACGGTGTACGAAGCCTTCACAGGAATGCTGGGCAGTGTTACTAGTTACACTGATATCTTTTACTAAATTGAGAATGACCTGTAACAATCATCCCCCTTTCTCTTGGATCAACATGGTATGTGCTAGGGTTGAGGAAGGCCAGTTAATCACACTCATCTCCCCTCCAGAGACTGAACCAATAAAGTACAAATAGACACAGGAGTAAGGTAAGTTTAAAAATAACAGGAGAGCTAGATGAAAAGAGCAACTTTGACCTGAGATCAAAATTGGCTACCTCACCCCCACCACCAGGAGAGAGGAAAAAGAGAAAAGGGGGGAGGCAGCAGCTCCATCACCAGAAAGGCTTCAAGAGGGTGAAAGTAATGGGAGTCCCCATTTGGGGGTCTTGAATACATTAGGAGGTGGAGGAATTGATCCCTCCCACAATCGTTCCTGCCATTTCCCAATTCTCTTCAAATTGAGTTAATGCTAAATTTATAGCCACAATTCTTTCTTTAGTTGATATCATTTCTTTTATAACTCTTTGTCCCTTAAGATCTAAGTAAAATTGCTTTGGACCACTTGATTCCACAGCCTGGAATCAAGTGGTGCAAAGCCATGATCCCAGGAGTCCCACAAATCACCTTCCTTCTCTTGGCCTCCTCTACCTCCTGTCTTTCCACTCCTTCACACCTGGTGTTGGCTGTGTAAAGTGATGATCCAGAAGTGAAATTCACCCTTTTCAACAGTATCTAAAGAGACCACCCACTCAAATGATGCATGTTCAGGCTGAAGGCCTGGGGCTCATGGAGGGATCACATTGCACAGAAATCTCTAGCAGGCAACATTAGACTTCCAAAATCCTCTCTGACCACCCTCCCTGACCCTTCTCCAACTTGTTGTTCTCAGCCCTTTCTCCCATGCATTGTCTGGAGTTTTCCTGTCTTGTTGGTTCCTGTCACTGGCTTCCCAAACTGCCCTAATATACATGGGAAAACATTCCCCCAATATACAGAGCAGCTCCGAGTTCCCAAATTCTTACTCCTAACCTCCTATGCCCCAAATCTCAAAAGGCAAAATGAAAAAGAAAAACGGCATCCCCTTTACTAGAAAGCCATTCTTACTTGAAGGCATTTGAGGTATAGGGAGTACACACATCTCTGTAATGATGCCGGAGAGCCCCAGGAGTTCTCAGAGAGATGGAGACCTCAACCAAGGGCTGGTGCCATGAGGGTTTTTGACTCAGTCACAGGAAAGAATTCAAGGACTAGTCAGTGTGTAAAGCCAAAAAGTTTAATGCGAAAGTACACGCTCGATGCATGTGAGCACAGGCATTCTCCAAAGGAGAAGGCTCTGAGGTCGGGATCCTTGCATTATAAGGATGTGGAGGGCCTTCTACCTGTGGTTATTCTAATAAGGGATTGATGAGCTGCCCTTTTCTTTGGTTCTTTTCAGGTTGCAAAGAGTGAGGAACTTTGTTATGGGTCTTGGGGTCACTACCCCTCCCTCCTTTCCTACCTAACCTTCCCCCCTAACACATTTGAAAAAGCCAGAAGTACAATTGTCTAATGGATCTACAAAGGAGATTATCACCCTCCTTTAGGATTTTTTCCTTTTCTAATTTGTCACAAGGGCCATTTTTAGCCCTTGACCTGTTTATTTTTATTTATTCCTCCTAAGATCAACATTTTAGAACAGGTATTAAAGAAATAAGACTTGATGGCAATGTCTCTGGCTCTTGGTTTAGATAAAAAAATTCTGCCAGAGATAGGGGGTGGATTAGACAGAGTTACCCCCTTGTCTTCCCGCGAGACCCTTCCTGCGAGATCATCTGTGGCTTCCCAGATGATGCAGACGCCAACAAAGCCTGAGACTGAACTGGAAAGAATATTCTCACGTAAACGATTGTTCGTAATTTGAATGTTTCCTAACACACTTTGAATAACAAGTTTCGTTTTCATTGAAATGTGGTGACTCTTGTTGTAGAACTTCAGAAAGCAGAACTACCAGGGAAAGAATTACAAGACCTCTGTGAATTTTCATTTACAGCAAAGACATGGGAATCTCCTCGGTCATTGTCACTCTAGCACGACCAAGTTATTTTTACACCAGGCATAGACTTAGTGTTAATTTAAAACTTTTACTCCTGAATGAGGTGAAGATTCTTAAAATTCCATTTTTGTATTAAATATTGTGATGTCTCATAAGTCAGTAAAGTGTATGCTTCAAATTATTAGTGTCATGGATTCACCCTAAATTGCAAGGCTGCATTCTGACTTTCTTGGGCCATAGGCATTTTTACCTTCATCGATCTCTTCCTCTAAAAGAAATAAATATTAAAAATTGGATTTTGCAACCGTGTTGGTATAAAGATGAATTTAATCCAGGCTGGATTTATTATTATACATTCACCATTATTATATTTGTTTTTTTCTTCTGATTTAAAAATAAACTAAAATTAACATTTTTGTGAATGTTAAAATATTTAAAAATATTGTGATTCTCCTGTGCCCAGTGGACAAGTTGGCTCTGCTCAGTTTTTCTATAAAGTCAGAAACAATCAACCATATACGTAGGTCATATCACAGCCGGGCTGGCCCTACCCCTCTCACCCCCCACCCCCCCCACTATCACCACACACAGCTTCTACACTGAAATGAACAAGTCAACCAAGAAATAACAAGCTAAGCTGCAAGGTAACAGAGGCATTTATTTGGCATTTTTAGAATTGCAATTCTGGGAGCACAGATTCAGGTTACAACCCAAACTGTCCCCACCTAGGGTCTCCCAGATAAGGATTTTTAAAGAAAAAGATTACATAAATTGTTTGTGATTGGTGGGTATTTGGGGGCACTCCAAATGTCCTTCAGGTTAGGTAGTTTACTGAGTTCCTTATCTTGTGGTTTCTCTTTCCTGTCCGGATATCCTTAGGGTTTTGAGGAAAATTGTTGATTGAGGATTTGCATACTTTGACAGTTTGTGATATCTGGCAGAGGCGTGTATAAGAGTAACTCCAGAATGACCTTCCAACTCCATTTTAAATCTCTTAGAGTGACTTTATTTTGTTTATATCTTTTTTCAAAGGCCTTTGAAATACGTATGGAAAAGTACATTTATTCTAATGATGCTGTCATTATTGAAGTTTTTTAAACAGCTAGATTTGGAGAATTTAGGGAAAGTCTCCCTATTTTCCTGTATTTTGGAAAATATAATTAAAAACAGAATCTCCTGCCAACCCAGAAAATCTCTCCACAGAGGCAGAAGAGAAAATACATAGTTTTACTATTTAATAAGCATTTAGCCAGAACGTGATGGGCATAACAGGTGATCTGCTAAAGAGGGGGCAAAGACGGAAGGCAAGCTTACCCTTTCTTATTACAGTCAAGCAGATACAGCCTACCCCATACGTGTTCTGAAGTTAAAGATAACTAGTCCTCAAAGAAGAGGACTTAACAGCACTCATTTGTAACACATAGTTCATCCTAAATTCACCTGGTAATTGGGGCAGCCATCTATGTTAGCCAGTTGCCTTTACCCAAAGGAAAAATAAAACTTCATGCTTCTTTGTAACAGAGGGAGTTCTGCAACTTGGAGCCAGGCTCCTGCCAAAGCCAGGGGAACTGGGAGATAGGAGTGCTAACTTCCTTGATGGTTACATTTCAGAGAGATGGTTCCCAATTTATAATTCCTGAGTTGTAAAGGTGGGTGAGAGATTTATTTAGCTTTTAAAAAGACTGGCATACAGTTCAAAAATTGATTGTGGTCATGAATGCACAACTATATGATGATACTGCGAATAATTGTTCACTTTGGATGATTGTATGGGTATGTGAACCTATCTCAATAAAATTGCATTAAAAAGTTCATAAACAGATTGTTCTAGTTTGCTAATGCTGCGGAATGCAAAACACCAGAGATGGACTGGCTTTTATAAAAAGGGGGTTTATCTGGCTGCACAGTTACAGTCTTAAGGCCATAAAGTGTCCAAGGTAACACATCAGTAATCAGGTACCTTCACTGGAGGATGGCCAATGGCATCTGGAAAACCTCTGTTAGCTAGGAAGGCACGTGGCTGGCATCTGTTCCAAAGTTCTGCTTTCAAAATGGCTTTCTCCCAGGATGTTCCTCTCTAGCAAGCTTGCTCCTCTTCAAAACATCACTCACAGCTGCACTGTGTTCCTTCTCTTTGAGTCAGCTCATTTATATGGCTCCACTGATCAAGGCCCACCCTGAGTGGGTGGGGCCATGCCTCCATGGGAGTATCTCATCAGAGTCATCACCCACAACTGGGTGTGGCACATTCCAAGCAAATCTAATCAGCACCAAAACATCTGCCCCACAAGACTACATCAAAGATAATGGCGTTTGGGGGGCACAATACATTCAAACCGGCACACAGATTCAGATCAGAAAAATCATCAATAATGAGATTAAATATCTCTAAGGTTAAAGACTAAATCATATTAATAACAAAAATAACAAAGAAAAAAGACTGGCATACGTCTCAAAGGACAGAGAAAGAATTTTCAATGACAGATTTTCTAAAGTGAAGGCTCTAAGGAAAAAGGCGGGGGTGGGGAGGGGGTGTTCTCTTTCCCTTACGGCCCCAAGGAAAATTAATTATTTTTCAGTTTGTATTTCTCTTTCTAAGACCTAAGATGAAAATTTTGAGATTTGTGATGTGTTGTTAGTGATAGTCAACAAAATTCCTATCTTAGTGAAAATACTTTTTGGCTATAAGAGAACTTTGTTTTTATAATATCAAACTTTGAAAAAGCCTACGCTTCAACTTGGGCATTGTGTTATATGTGAAAGTGTTTTAAAAGAAGGCCACTTAGTTAAAGAGTTATAAAACTAATCCTGCACCCTTTTACTAAATAATATTTCCTAGGGCTGAAAGAATAACTTAGAATTATATTTGTTGGTTTTCCAGAAATAAATAGTACTTACTATGTTTTTCTTGCAGTATATTCTTTCTATAAGCAGAGAAGATCTAAACAAGGATTTATTGACTGGTAAGTCCAATGGTTTTACTCATCAGTTGGCATTTTGAATGAAATGTATCAGACTAATCTTGTCACATGATTTATTGGGATTTGTCTCCCAGTGCTTTCTATGGGTTATTCAGAATAAGACTATGTACGTAGCAAAGTCCTCTTTGAAGAGTAATAGTGACACAGCTTCTGGAATCTCTTTTTCATATCTTATCAATTACCTAATTAAAAATCATTTGTTCAACATTTATTGATGCTGTCTTCCAGGCACTGGAATGAGTAAGTACTCTCCTTTGAAGTACTCACAGTTTAGTGGAATCACAGACATACTCCCGAACAATTTATGGTTACATGATAGATTTGCATTTCACAATGAAGAAGGATAGTAGTGTGGAGCATGACACAGAGAGAGCTTCCTTTCTTTGGCTATTCCCATAATCCCTGTTTGCAACAATGACTTCCTGAAACTAAAGCTATAGAAACTTTGGAAGGGAGGATGTAGTTTCATATTTGTGGAAAACCAAATTGATAGGGGATCTAGACAATTGAAAAAGAGGAAGGTGTAAAATATAACCTGAAGTTTCCAACTTGAATGAATACAAAGACCTACCCATCAATGGACGAGTCACTGGTGTGCAAATTAAATTTGTAGCTTGAGTAATCAATCCGATCAACTCCATATAGCCCTTAGCTAAATTGAAGCTTGGATCATAATTGCTTTTTATCCTTTTCAGCATTTGTACTAAATAGATTCATTCCCAGCAAAACATGCCACTTAGGTATTTCTACTTTGTTTTTTTCTAGTAACATTCTATATGAACCTAAATTTTTCTCTTTTAACCACATTAGAATATATATTCCTGTGCTGGTAATTATGTTCAAAATGTTGTGTTACCATCACCACCATTCATAATCAAAACTTTTCCACTGTTTCAAGTAGAAACTCTATACACGTGAAGCCTTAACTCCCTATTCCCTACCTCTACCCTGTCTCCTGGTAACTTGAATTCTAGATTCTGACTTTATGAGTTTGCTTAATCTAATTATTTCATATTAGTGAGATCATGTTTTATTTATCCTTTTGTATCTGGCTTATTTCACTCAACATGTCTTCAAAATTCACCCATGTTCTCATATGTATCAGAACTTCATTCCTTTTTATGGCTGAATAATATTCCATTGTATGCATATACCACATTTTGTTTATCCTTTCATCAGTTGATGGACCCTTGAGTTAATTCCATCTTTTGGCAATTGTGAATAATGCCACTATGAACATCGGTGTGCAAATATTTGTGCAAAGGCCTGTTTTTAATTCTTTTGTGTACATACCTGGAAGTGGGATTGCCGAATCATGTGGTAATTCTGAGGAACTGCCAAATTGTCTTCCACAGCAGGTGCACCATTGCATGTTTCCACCAGCAAAGAATGAGTGTTCCTATTTCTCAACACTTGCAATTTTCTGTTTTTTTTCAATAGTAGCCATTCTAGTGGGTGTGAAATAGTATCTTATTATAGTTTTTATTTGCATTTCCCTAATAGCTTGTGGTGTTGAGCATCTTTTTAGCAATTTATGTATCTCCTTTGGAGAAACGTCTGTTCAAGACTTTTGCCAATTTTTAAATTGGCTTGTTTGTCTTTTTGTTGTTGAGTTGAAGGATTTCTTTATATATTCTGGACATTAAATCCTTATCAGATATGTAGTTTCCAAGTATTTTCTGCATTGTATAGGCTGTTCTTTTACTTTCTTGATAAATTCTGTAACCAAGAAGTTAGGATTTAGGGGGTAATTATGATTACTGAATCATTACTCAGATCCTTTTTACTGTCTGGTATATTAGAATAGACAGAGGGACATACCTGAGATCTCTGAACTATAATCTATCTGCCTTGATCTCTGATAATGATAGTATAACTATATAGCCTTTATCTTGTGATCATAAAAACCTTGTGACTGACCCTAACTTAAACCTCGTTATCCTGTTTTTCAACTTTGGAGTCTTATGATTACTAAAGACAGCCCCTAATGTTTATTAATAAAAGGCCTTGAGTCAGCCCAGAACTAACCCCCCCCCCCCCCCAATTCAAAATCACCTCTAATCTCATCATCTGTAGCCATTGTGTTTATTTTCCTAAAACTTGCCCATCTTTTTGGTACTATAAAACAGTCAGAGTTACTGCAGTTTGGGAAGCAGCTTCTTCGGCCAATAGCCATCTGATCTCCTGCTTCACACCTAGCAATAAACTCTCTTTTTGAAACCCTGGTGTCTCAGGAATTGGTCATTTGAGCACATTAGGCAGAGAACCCACTGCTTTTGATTGGTACCAATTCCTTTGATGCACAAAAAGTTTTTAATTTTGATGGAGTTCCATTTATTTTTTCTTTTGCTATTTGTGCTTTTGGTCTAAGAAACCATTGCTTAGCTCAAGGTTCCGAAGATGCTTCCCAATATTTTCTTCTAGGAGTTTCATAGTTCTGACTCTTATATTTAGGTCTGTGATCCATTTTGAGTTGACTTTTGTATATGGTGTAACACAGGGGTTCCCTGTCATTCTTTTGCATATGGCAATCTAGTTTCCTCAGCACTATTTGTTGAAGAGACTATTCTTTCCTAATTGAGTGGTCTTTGCCCCCTGTCAAAAAATCAGTTGGCCATAAATGTGAGGATTGATTTATGAACTCTCAGTTCAATTCTATTGGTCTATATGTCTCTTTTTGTGCCAAGACCAAGCTGTTTTCATTACTCTGGCTTTGTAATAGTTTTAAGATCAGGAATTATGAGTCTTTGAACTTTATTCTTCTTTTTCAAGATGGCTTTGGTTATTCAGGACCTCTTACCCTTCCGTATAAATTTAATGATTAGCTTTTCCATTTCTGTAAAGAAGGTTGTTGGAATTTTGACTGGAATTGCATTGAATTGTAAATCACTTTGGGTAGAATTGACATCTTGATAATATTTAGTCTTCTAATCCATGAACATGGAATGTACTTCCATTTATTTAGGTCTTTGTTGATTTCTATTAGCAATGATTTGTAGTTTTCTGTGTACAAGTCCTTTACATCCTTGGATAGATTTATTCCTAGATTTAATTGCTATTAGAAATGGAATTTTTAGATTTCTTGTTGTGATTGTTCATTACTAGTGTATAGAAGCCCTACTGACTTGGGGGTGTTGATCTTGTACCCCACCACTGTTGAATTAATTTATTAGATCTAGGAGCTCTGTTGTGGATTTTTCAGGATTTCCTGTATGTAAAGTCATGTCATCTGAAAATAGGAAAAGTTTTACTTCTTCCTTTCAAATTTGGATGCCTTTTATTTCTTTTTCTTGACCAATTGCTGTGGCTAGAACTTCCAGTACAATGTTGAATAACAGCAGTGACACTGGGCATCTTTGTCTTGTTCTTGATCTTAGAGGGAAAGCTTTGGATAAATCGCATCTGACCATGGTATATAATTCTCTTAATGTGCTCTTGAATTTGGTTTGCTATTATTTCATTGAGGATTTTTGCATCTATATTCATAAGGGATATTGGTATGTAATTTTCTTTTCTCGTGGTTTCTTTATCTGGCTTTGGTATGAGGACGATATTGGTCTCATGGAAAGAATCAGGGAGTGTTCCCTCCTCTTCAAGCTTTTGGAAGAGTTTGAGTAGGACTGGTGTTAATTCTTCTTGGAATGTTTGGTAAAATCCCCCGCAAAGCCATCTGGTCCTGAGCTTTATTTCGTTAGGAGGTTTTTGATGAAGGATTCAATCTCTTCATCAGTTTTTGGTTTGTTGCAGTCTTCTATTTCTTCTTGAGTCAGTGCAAGTAGTTTGTTTCTAGGAATTGCTCATTTCGTCTAGGTTGTCTAAGTTGTTGGCATACTTTTGTTCATAGTATCCTCTTGTAGTCTTTTATTTCAATGGGGTCGGTAGTAACATCCCCCTTTTCATTTCTGACTTTAGTTATTTGTGTCCTCTCTTTTCTTTGTCAGTTTAGCTAAAGGTTTGTCAATTTTATTGACCTTTCCAAAGAACCAATGTTTGGTTTTGTTGATTTCTCTATTGTTTTTTAATTCTCAATTTCACTTATCTCCTCTCTAATCTTTGTTGTTTCTTTCCTTCTGCTTTCTTTGGGCTTAGTTTGCTCTTCTTTTTCTGGTTCTTCCAGTTTTGAGGTTAGGTCTCTGATTTGACTTGTGAGAAGATGGTGAAGTATGCAGCTCCAGGAATCAGTCTTTCTACCAGAGAAACTATTCTACAGGCAGGAACTCTCTGAATCAACTATTTTGAACTCCTGAGTCCAGTAGAACACTGTGCAGCATCCATGGAAGAGCAGAAGGAAAAGGCTGTTCAATTATGGTAAATTTCAGTAAATCATTCTCTCTGTCTGTTACTGGCACCCTTCCCCCACTCTCGTGGCATGCAGCAGTGGGGTATGGCCCCTGGCATAGCTTGCTGATAACAGAGAGGGACATAAAAACTCACTTCCCCAAGATCTGGGGGAGTGGGTTTGCATACTAATTGCTGATCATTGCTTTTGATTAGCTACTTCAGGTCACTGGGGACCCAACTTTGAGGGTGGCCATTGTTCCAGCTCACCCTGGACAAAGGTGGTAGAGGAGATTTAAACATAGTACGCTTCCTCAGAGCTGTGAAGGACACTTGATGGTCTACACTGGCTGGACAGAACCAAGTCTGTTTTTAAAATCAACTCCTCCTGATATAGTTTAGGAGCCTGTGATTCTTTGGAGAGCAGAGGTTCTGCATGATTTATCTTTGTTTCTCTACAAACCCCTACACAGAGTGGGTTTGCCATATGTCTGTTGAATTGAATTGATTTGGATTGAATTGAATTGAATTGAAATGAATTGATGTGGGAAGAGTGTGATGAGGAAGGTCACTTCAGTTAATTCATCAGGAACTTAAGAAATAAGGTTTAGTATTATTCTTAACTCCATGTCTTTAGTTATATTTGTAAGACTATCTTTTGGATGGTAGTTGGGTGGGGTGGAGCTACTTTGCCAGATACTTTCATGTTGATTTTAAGAAAACAAATAAACCACAAAACAACTTTTTAAAAAATTAAGTAGTATGGCAAAACTTAAGACGACCTCTTTATAAGGTAAAAATAATAGCAAACCCTTATTAAGGTACTAGGAATTAAGTACTTTTATGTACTTCATAGGCATTATTTTATATAATCCTCCCAACAACTAGGTAAGCCAGGAATTATTTTTATTTCAGTTTTATGGATGTGAAATGAAGGTTCAGAGAGCTTAAGTCTTACTGTGAATAAGTGGCAGACTGTAGATTTGAACTTGAGTCTGTTTTATTCCAAAGTTCATGCTGTTAACCTCTAGAGTTACTGCCTCCAATATCATATATGAAACATCTGCTAATACAAGGGAGCTAAAACATGGGAAAGTAAAATATGGTATGAATCAGAAGTTCCCTGTTTTTCATTATTCAATTTCATAAATGCTATAAACATGTTAATAAAAAAACATGTTGATTCTTTTGACTCTTAAATTTTTTTAAGCATATAAAGGTATTTATTCCTTTACATGGCAGCAAATGTGTGAGCCACCCATTCCAGATAGTCAATCTATTTTAAATGCTCATTCCTCACTAACTGAACAGCCTCCTCTCTGGGAGCACTGTAACTACATAGTTTTCCCCCATCAACATTTCATAATAGGATGGTTTCATGGTTCACGTGTTTTGTGGGATGTTAATAATTGTTAAATAAAACAAAACAAGGAAAAGTGGTTAAGTAAGTTTGATAAATCCTGTGTCAAATGAGTTTTAAAAGTCTTTTTACTTGCAGTACTGCTCAGGGTCTTTATTATTCTAGTCTGCATTGTGGATCTTCTGGAGCAGCCCTGTGCAAAGTCTGGCTACAAATGTGAGCCACATGTGCAACTAAAAATTTTTTATTAGCCACATTAAGAAAACTAAAAAGGAGGTAAAATTATTTTTAGAAACACTTTTTACTTAACCTAATAAATATATCTAAAATATTATTTCATGTTTTATAAGTAATCATGAGGATTTTAAAGCTTTTATATTCTTTGTTCATACTAAGTTTTCAAAATCCAGTGTGTATACACATCTCAATTCAGAAAAGCCATGTTTTAAGCATTCAACAGCCACATACAGCCAGCGACTTGGATTGTACAGTCCTAAACAGAGAAAATCATCATTTCTCCAGTGTCTTTGACCACAGAGTAGTTATTTTAGGGATCATACCTCAGGACTAGTGCTATATGGTAAACTGTTTGGGGTGTATTATCATACATTTAAGTTAAAAAAAAAGTTGATTCCACAAACACTTTCATATTTGCAAATGATACACATAGTGGATCAGGTAAGCCTTGAATTTTCCAAAGTTATTTGCCAAAAGATTCCTTATACCCAGACCAATTTCTTTGGTTTAGGATCTCACAGATTTCAATATTCTTTTTTTTCCTAGGAACATTCCCCCTCTCCCCACCCCCTCTTCCATAACTTCTAATCTGCTTTCAGATTTCAATATCCTAAGACTTCCAATCTTAAATCCAAGCATCTTAAAATCACCAATCTCCAAATCAAACACTAAAAAAAGGAACAAAAGAAGATGAAAAGGAGAGAGGAGTACCAAAAGGAATATGGAGTTGGCAGTCAGAACTTCTGACATATTTCTTCTAATTTTTCACTTTGCATGATCTCAGGCATCTTGTCTTTCCTTCCAGGATATTGGTTTCTCCACTTATAAACTGAAGAATTTTGAGCTAAATAATCTCTGAGGTCGTTTCCAGCTCTAGCAGCTGTATTCTGATTTGTGTCTTTAAGAACAATATCCTGTAACTACAGATCCGCTGCCAGAGAGAATGCACATTAATGGGTTCAAAAGCAAATTTGGTTAAATCATATTTTACTACAATAGCAAGAATGTGATTAATACTTCAGAAGATGGAATTCACTAAGTTCTGTAGACTGTTAGCAGGCAAAACAAAAAAGCACTAAAATCATTAGTTTCTATTTCTTTCCATACCACCTCCCACCCAGTTGTTACAGTGTTTGAGTTCAAAAACACTTACAATCAACAATCTATATTTGTGGCAACTTGAATCAAAAGTCCAGAGGACTTGCTAAAAAGAGACATAGAGTGAGAAAAGGTGTTTGAATCCTTTCAGTCACAAATAAATCCTTAAATTAGAGGCAGCTATTAAAATACGTGTTGCTACCTTTCTCCCCCAGGGTGCCAGCAGTTCCAATAATGTAAGAGTTTGCATAATGGTATTAGTTGGATTTTTCTCAGACAAGAATAGCTGATTTTTACTAATCTGTTTTACTTCTAAATTACACTGGAACATTTGCCAAATAATCATCAAATTATCATTATAACAAATTCAATTTTACGTTGTTGACAATAAATATCCTCTATTATAACATTTTCAGAAAACGATATCTCAATTTGATTACATGAAATAAAAATTAAAATTTCATTTCTACTTGTTTTCTTTCTTTCTTTGTTTTCTCAGCTGTTGAGCAATATCCAAATGTGAAGCTGCACTTTGGCCACAGGCTGTTGAAATGTAGTCCTGAAGAAGGAGTGATCACAGTGCTTGGGTAATCATGGGGTCAGGCTTTTGGCTTCAGAGTTGAAGATTTGGAGTGGAGAATTGTGGCTGTAAACTTTGTTCTTTGGCTCTTTTGAAAGAGTTAAAAGAGTTAAATAATTACTAAAAGGGTCATTCAAAGAGTTTTTAGATTCAAGGAATTTGAGATCTAAAATAGGTCTTAGATACCTTCTGATACTACCAAGGCCAGTGATGTTTCTTAATTCTCAGGCTTGTTAAATTTCTGCAATATTTGACACTGGTCAAAAATGGACTCTTCTTCAAACTCTTTCCTCTCGTGAGATATGTGACCCTTTGCTGTCCTGCTTCTCCTCGTCCCTTTCTTGAGGTTAATTTGCTGCCTCTCCTTCACTGATTCTATTTCTTCTATATTTCCAAGCCTCATATCCCACTCTTGGGACAAGTCATAGATTCACAGTCATGGATTTAACAACCACTTAAAACACATCTCTAAAAGGAGCATCTCTAGCCCAAGCCTCTCCTCATTCCTGACCCTGTATCTGTGCTTTCCCATTATCTATCTTCACAGTTACATTCTGCCATTATCTCAGACACATCTAAACACATTTAAAACTTTGATCATTTCTCCCAAAACATGTTCTGTCAGATCTGAAAATTCCCAGTACTATTACTCAAATAATTAAAAACATGCTTTATGTGCTCTTTTGCTATTTTGTCCTTGTCTTTCTTGCTTCCTACTGTCTTTAGAATCCATGCCTTCCCTTTCTTTCTGCTGCACCACAGTGCCCAGGCTCTCATCCCTGCACATGTAGGCTACACAGTCATCTTGTCCCCAATTTTCCCCTTCTAGATTCTCACCTCTGTTTCAATACTTCCACTGCCAAGTGAGTTTTCTTAAAGCACCACTCTTTATACAACATCCCCCTAAATAAAAATTTTCTCCCTTTTGCCAGAATAATATGTTTAAACCCTTCATATTAATATCCAAAATTCTCTTCTTGTCTCCATTCCTCCCCTCCCCACATTCTTCTCATAAGCTTACTTCTGCTACTCTCAGCTCAAGCCAAATGTGTTGCTTCTGGAAACTACTGGCCACATCCCTGCTGTTGTTCCTACATCCCCTCTACTTGGGATACCTTGCCCTCTTTTCACGATTCTGTTTCTTGGTGCAGGGAGCTCAGCTTTTCATCATACTCTACACCTAGCTCATATTTATTAATTCATATGGCTTTGTGTTATTCTTGTTTTCATAAACAAAACCATGATTGGGACAAGCATTATCATCTTAATTTTATAGGCTACTGCCTCAAAGCGCTAAGTCAAACATGTAAAAGTGAGTCTTCTGAATTATCCATTGAGCCACTATTTTTCATACTCATTATTTTCACCATTAGACTTTTTTCTTAATGGTTCATTTTATTTTTTAGATCTGACAAAGTTCCTAGAGACGTCAGTTGTGACCTCATTGTAGGATGTGATGGAGCCTATTCAACGGTCAGAAATCACCTCATAAAGAAACCCCGCTTTAATTACAGTCAGCAATACATTCCTCATGGGTACATGGAGTTGAAGATTCCACCTAAGAATGGAGAGGTGAGTCATTTCCCTTTCTTAATCTCTTTACCACAATCTTCCCCGGCCACCCCACTGCCATACTAGTGAAGAAGCAAATTCTAGTCCAGTGGCTCTCAGTAGCATGTCTTAATCAGTTTTGAGGTCTGCCCCAAGTACTTTAATTAATAATAAATTAATTAATTAATTAAATTAATGTTTAGTTTCCCTTTCACAATGTCACTTTCACTCTCTTATCTTTTGATATACTTTAAGAGGGAAGAAAGAAGTTACAACCACCCTCCTGGAAACACAGGGGATGGCAGAGAGAGTTGTGTCTTAACACAAGAATGCCATTGGTCTGTTTTGTCTTGAAAGAAAAAAAAAACAGGTTGGAAATTAACTTCCTAGTAAACTGACAATCCAGAGTTCTTATAATCATGATTAAATCAAATAACAGTTACTAAATAAAGTGAATGGCAAGTCATTGCAAGGAGATTTCAATAGACTTTTTCTCATTCCCTGGTTCCCACTGTTAAGCCAAATGTGGCCTAGGGCACATACGTGGTGTGCATGGTTTTATATTGTCATAAGCAAATAAATGCAGGAACTTCTCAGGAAAATTAAAACACCGGTAGACGTAATAAGGATCTTGGCTTATAAATAAGAATAAGTAAACAACATTAAACACTTGATTTTCATACACACACACACACACACACACACACACACACACATCCATTTTTAAGACAGTGATTTAACCTCTTCTGATAGAGTCTAGGCCTGAAACCCCAGACTTACCCTAGCCCAGGGCCCCTCCGGTTCCTGCAATGCCCACCTTATCTATAAAGCAGTCCAAACCTGTTTGTGGTTCATACGCTGAAAGAGGGACCCTGAACTTAAAGTGACCCTGAAACATAAAATACCCTGCGAATGGAATAAAAGAGAGTAGGAACAACAGGAAAAAGAAACACCGAGCCAAAAAAGAAAACCAGAAGTCCGTCCATTACCAGTTATGCAATGGCGTGGGCCCCACCTATCACAACACAGGACCCATTAGCAGAAGTAGCTGGTTTGCAGTCCCTAATGTGACGGTTTTAAACAGCCAATCGCAAGAGTTATCTTGCAGTTGTTAATCTAGGGATTTACTACCTAATCACCATATGCCAATATCCCAGACATCCTTGTCTCCACCTCCCTTGTTTGATTTTAATAAAAAACCACGTTTATCTAGTTCAGGGAGGCAGATTTGAGACTAGGTTGGTCTCCTGATCTCCACAAGTTTGCTTTGCAATAAAGCTCTTTCTTTTTTCCCCTGGAGTCTATCTGAAATGCAGAGATCTTTAAAAGAGGTGGTCAATTTGGGTTAGTGGCATATATACCAACAAACTATATCAGCCAACCAAGTCCATATTTTAACATTTCATTGTCTTTCTGTTCCTTCCTCCTTATCAGAAATGTATTTACTAATTTTCATTGCTATTTTATTAATTTCAGGTGGGTCCTATTCTCACACCTCAGGATGTAATATTTCTGGTTTATATGATAATAAGATTCTGTTAAAAAATTGCCTAGGACTTCAGAGAAACCATGCCTTTATGATAGCCATTTATTTTCTAGGTATCTATAGTTAATAGGAATGATTGGTGTTTCTTTAAAAAAACGTTTGAAGAAATGCTGTTTTGACATAGCACTGTGACCCAGGTATGGGAGCATTTTGACATGGTCCAAAACAATCCTGTAAAACTTTCTCTCTTTTTAAAAAATGTAATGTAAAAACAGATGTTTTTACTCCATGCCTGATGGTTGGGGTGCGGGTGAGAGATTGGGTAAGTGTCAGGATTGAGGTGAATATTGGGGGTGGTTGAGTGTCAGTGACGAGGTGAGGGTCAGGGATGGGGCGGAGCTGAACAGGAGGCTGTGGAGAGTGAAGGGTCTAGGTAGCAAAATGCTTTTGTGGGATGGGGGGAGCTGGGAGATGATGGGGATCTTGTCTTAAACATGCTTCTGCAAAGCAAGCAAACTATTTTTGCTTAGATTTTATATTTGTAGGGACTTGTGGTGAGGACATTAATGGAGATTACAACAAGTCTGACTTTAGGACTGCTGTTGAATAAGGATATCTCTTGAGGACAAGAAGTTGAAAAGTTTAAGGTTTGATTTCTAGGGTCATGAAATATGTGTGAACATCAAAATGTTCTTGGCTTCATATTTGCCATATCAAAATGACATGTAAACCATCATCCATGCCAATGAAGAAGACATGAGTACATAACAGTATATGTTGTCATCTAAACTGTTTTAATGGACAGTTTCAATGTTTTCTGTTGCAGCAGATGAGAAGCAAAATTTATTTCAGATGTCATTCCTTCTCCCTTCCTTACCTTTTGGAGTTCTAAGAGGCTATAGAAGTGGTCAGAAGATACCAAAAGGAAAAAGCAAGGATATTTGCCTCATCTAGGCTGGTCTTTTTTCTACCCAACTAAAATACTGTGTTCATTCATGCCTCTTCCACTTTGCTCAGCAAGTTTACCCTATGGAGAACCCACTGTCCTTCGTGTCCTATCTAATCTATGCTTCCATCTTCTATCTAAATCCTTTGTTTTAAGCACTCCAGCCCCACAAAGTTTCACCTGCCCAGCTTTTATTTCCTTTACTTCTAATTTGGCACCAAATCACTTATTGTCTTTCTACCACTTGTATTGTTCTAAAGAGAAGTTATTGGACTTCTCCTACATGTATATCTTGCTTATACAACTGCACTGTAAGATCTTTGAGGTCAAAGAGTTATTAACTTGTTCATTTCAATGTCTATCTGTTGGGCTTTTTGGGGGTTCTGGGGATAAAGAAGCCAGGAAGCCATAGTCCTTTCTCCTAAAACCCAAAAACTATAGTAGGGGTATGAAAATGAAAATGTTCGCTACATGGCCATGCTGTTTTTCCTGTGTTCTTCTTACTACGTAAGATTTACATATGGAAAGCTCTCTAAATATTTGTGGAAAGCAATACAAACTAGAAATAGTTTTCTTGTGTATAGAATATCTTCTGGGAATCTCAAGGGAATGGGGATTTAGGTCAATTGATCTGTCCAAGCAATCAATACTTCCTCAGGTTTTTATTGCATTGAAGAGGAGTCACTAAAAGAAAAAAGACTGCTCTCCACTATTTATATTGTAAGAAACAAATAATAAGAGACTTTTGGGGGAAATGTTTGCTTGGCTTTTGAAATTTAAACCTAAGACTTTCCTGTCCAGTTCTGATAGGTCTCCAAATAAGGTAAGATATAAAGTAAAATATAAAAATGACTTATATATGTGTACACACATGCACATATACACAGAGATATGTACATGCACACACACACACACAGAATACCTTCTTACACATTTTCAAATCTTAAATTATACCTGATATCAAAAAGCTACCTAAAACTGAGTTTATAATGACAGAAAACAGATATTTTCTAAGACAACTTCTACTTTAATAATAGATGCGCATATCGCCCTGCACGTGATACTAATTTAAATTGCCATGGGAAAAATTTAACATAAATAGAGTCAGTTTTATGTATGTTCTATATTAATCCATTAACAAAATATATAATCGTTTTTCTCTGCAGTATGCCATGGAACCTAATTATCTCCATATTTGGCCTAGAAATACCTTTATGATGATTGCACTTCCTAATACGGTAGTATAAAATTTCTTATCAATTCTAACTTTGCATCTATAGTGTTTTACTTTGTTTGCTTTTGTGTTTAGTATGTGTATACCTAGATAATTTCTTGATTGTTTAATCTACTTAGTGGTTATATCTAAAAATTTGATGAATTAGTTTATGTGTGGAGGTGTCTGATTCTGTCATCTCCACCAAAGACAGTATAAGAGGAAATGGCTCCTACATACAGCCAGGGAGATTAAGGTTATATATTAGGAAATGGTCCTAGCCTTTAAGGTCTGTGGGCATTGGAATGTACATAATCAGAAAGAGTATGGCCTTTCTTTCATTAGACCCTAGAGAATTTTCTGTTATGCTCTATAGCTATTGATTTCTCTGGATGGTCTTTTTCTTTCTCTTGCTTTATCTGCCCTGGATCCAGTGCCTATTAATACCGCCTTAAAAGGAAACAGTAGAGAAAATAAAGGAGGAGAAATCAAATCCAAGCCACTTATTAATAATCTAAGGAATGTAGCCCTTGCTTGGTGAAATGGCTGGAGTCCACAGTTTTGAAATTCTCCTAATTACAATGAAAGCTGGGGAGTACTACAGGGACTGGCAGAGCTTTTGCTTGGGGAGTGAGAGAAGAAAGCAAGAATGCTTTCCAGATGCTGCCTGGTCACAGCCACAAGCATTGCTACTGAGGGATCAATCTTTAGTGCTGGCAGTGCCCACCCCTTATTCTCTCTCACATTATTTCTTTTCCCCCTCACAGAACAAATCTTTCACGTGTACTTTGTTCATGCCATTTGAAGATTTTGAAAAACTCTTAACTGGTAGGGATGTGCTGGATTTCTTCCAGAAGTACTTTCCAGATGCCATTCCTCTAATGGGAGAGTAAGTTTCAAGATATGCGTTAGTACCTCCCTCAGGGAATTGTTGAAAGGACTAAATGAGATCACGCCTCTGAACACTTAGCCACAGGGCCTGCCACCTAGGAAGTCCTCACCAAATATTAGCTGTCTGCGATATGACCCAGTGGTCCCCTGGCCCATCTCAACATCGTCTTCCATGTGGGCTTTGTCACTCAGTCTCCTCGGTGCGTCTGCTCCCACTGTCCCTTCCTCCTGGAATCCTGCATCACTTTCCACCTCCAATGACATCTTCATGGAAACAGCACAGTGCCTCAGAAAGAGCAAGATTTTATATTGCATTTGCCCCTTACTTCTTTGAGTCTCAGCCTTTTCATCTTTAGAATGTGCATCAGAATATGTATCTTTTAGGGTAGTTGTGAAGGTTAAATGAGCTAATTATGTAAAACTGATAGCACTCTGCCTGGCCCATGGCAGATATATTTTAAGTTGTCAGTTCTTGGCCTTTCCTATAGACAGATTTGTTCTGCATTGATCTCTCCCTCTTTGACCTTGTAGAGCAAGCACTATCAGCACAGCAAAATTTAGCCCTTATATACTTTTTAAAATTGCTCCATGGCTATTTCTTGCCTCTCAAACCAGATTTAAGATCCTTGAAGGTATGTACTGTTTCCCTACTTATAGTTTCCACAAAACACCAGTAATGCTTGACAAACACTAGTCTGATTACAATTGTCCATTACCAAATACATATCAATTCATATTCACTTTAAATTTGTTTTTTTTTTTTCCTGGTTTAATCAAATGCATAATATTATCTTGATTTTCCATGACCTATGTTCATGATAAGGAAATGCTTATGACAGAAATATTTAAAGTTATTCAAATTCAACCAAACTTGGCCTTTTTGGATGTGATTAAAATAGTTGCAAATGAAGAAGAGAATTAGAACAATGGAATTTTAGAATTAGAAGAAACTTCAGTTTCTCTCTTTCCTATTTTCTTCCTGACACTTGTGTATTTTTAAAAATATATAATCACATGAGTATAAAGTCAGTAAATTGGAAGGAATTCAAAGCAATAGCTAATATCCAATTTAACATCTTTACATTCTGATTATTTTCCTCTGAAGGCAAGCCCTGATGCAAGATTTCTTTCTGTTGCCTGCCCAGCCCATGGTATCTGTAAAGTGCTCTTCTTTTCACTTGAATTCACACTGTGTGCTGATAGGAGATGCAGCTCATGCCATAGTGCCCTTTTTTGGACAAGGAATGAATGCGGTGAGTTCTTTTTCCCTAAGTAAGTGCATGAAAATTTTCTGAGTGACTCAAATAAAAAGTCTTAAATAAAACATGCCCAAGGCTATCCCCAAATAATTCCTGAGAAAACAATCAATTCATCAATTATACCTGCTATTTAATTAGACTGATCACTAACTTCACAGTCAAGATGCTTAATCTAGTAGTCCAACCTAGAAAAAAGCATAAAGCATAATATTCTGTTCAGATAGAAATGTATCAATAGCTTGAAATTTGGAGACTTGACTATCAGCCATTTAAGACAATTTTTTGGTATTTTTTTTCTAGAGATCATGCACAAATGTATAATGTCAACCTCAAAAAAAAAAAAAAAAAAAGGATTCCAAAATTATCTGTTTTTCCTCAACATTTTCTTTCTGTCCAAGGGAAAGGAAAACACGATTGACAGGAATAAATAAAATGATGAAACATGCTGGATGTTGACTACTAATACCCTTCATAGAAATTTTACTCTTATGGATAGAAAAAAATTTCAGAAATGAAATGGAATCCAAATACTGAACAATAATTTCCAGGGATTCTGAAATAATTACCTATCATAAACAGTGGTTTCATGTATGTGTGTGTATGTGTATATGATAAGTAATAACTTTATAAACATTGGTCATCTATTGTTTGATGATTGGGAGATATTCCAAGTATAAATAGCTTCTGAGTCTAATCAGTTATATTTGCCACAAAGCAATGGTAAACATTTTTGTTTTTATAAAAACATAAGAACACACCAAGTAATATTGTAAGTAAGCACCCAAGCTCTGGTGTTAGACTTTCTAGCTTCAATGCCTGACTCCAGGACTTAGTAGAATATATTCCTGCATAATTTACTAGTCTTTGCTTCCTCATTATCTCAGAGGAATTGTGAGGAGTAAACGAGTTAATTTAAATACACAATTTACAACTTTCCACTCGATCTAGTATCTCTAAATTCCTATAGCATTAATAGTCTGTATAATTTATTCATCAAGTAAAATCATTATTTGCTTCAGATTTAATCTCTATAATTGATTTTAAATTTTTTGCTTTTTACATATTTTTACATTGTCTCTAAAACTATAATTTGAATTCCAAGAAAGCAGGAAACAGCTTTTGCTTTTCTTATTCCCCAATGCATCTTTCATAGTACCTTACTAAATTTATGGACTTCTTGATATTGGGAAATTACTTTAATATTGAATTAAAGGAACTAAATTAATATGGGAGTTCCATCCTAGCATTAAATCACTCTAAATGTGAATCTTTAAAATCTGAGTAGTTTAAATATCATTCTAAAACTCATGGTAGAGCAGTAGAATCCATCAGAAAACAACAGCAATTTAAAATTTTGCTCAAATTCCAAATCAGTGTAATCAATGGGCAAGAACAAAATCATCAAGCATGCAGTTGATGGACTTTTACAATAATAATTCAATTCCAAGTGAGACTACTAAACTGTTTTGTGTATTGGTTGAATTATGAGTTATGAATTGTGAATTATACTCACTGATGGATGGGCTGTTGAAACTTGTTAGGAAGTTTTTATTATTCCCAGTTTACTTTTTCCCATTTTTCTTATTTCAGGGCTTTGAAGACTGCTTGGTGCTTGATGAGCTGATGGATAAATTCAATAATGATCTTAGTAAGTAAAACTTCTCAAAAGGAGATAGCTAGCCCTGCTGATAAACTGTGGACCCATTTATGGTCCTCAGTGGTCACAGACACAGGATGCAGATTCCTCTCCAGGACTGTAGATTGCTCTATTAACAGCATATTTAACTGTTTTTGCCCATATCGGACAACTGAGCACCCAGAGAGGGAAGCATAGTTAATTCTAAGGTTTGTATGTGGTGGTCTATGCAGTGAGCCACACAAAAAACTTTGGAGTGCCAAAGCTGGGCTGAGATAAGCACCTTTCTCTCCCTTTTCAAGCTCAGTGACATGCTCTGCCTGGGTCCCACACTGCACACCCTCAGAAACGCTCATCCAAGCTCCAGCCCTGTCTTGCTTTTTGTCCTATCAAAAGTTGCATCTAACACATCCATTTACCTTTTGATTAAAATTGATTCAGCCAATATATTAGTACTATAAATATTGAAGTTTTAAGTTTTTGTATGTAGCTTTCTGATTTGGACTCGAATGTACGTATCTGTATATAATTATGTTTATATATGCATATGTATATGTAAAAAATTGCAAACAGTAATCTGAGAGCTGGATAATCATTTTGTGACTCCTGGCATCACATTCTTTCCAAAGGCTACCTTTCAATGTAAATCTGTTTCAGGTAAGGGACAGAAGAGACTTGCCAACTTACTAGCTTTGTGGTCGTACACAAGTCAATTACTCTTTCTGAAACGTCAGTTTTTTTCACTTTATAAATTGGGATAACACATCTATTTCAGGGAGTTATTGTGGAGATTAAATCCAATAATTTATGTAAAGCTTTAAAAAAATCTGGCACAGAATAACTTCACAATAAATGTTACGGGGTTATTGGAAGTCATTGGACACTGGTGTCTGGATCTGATGAAATTATAGAGTTTCTGAGTAGTTTTCTTATGGTTTTCTCCCTTTCTTAGATAAATATTCCTTTCTTTCTCAGTCGTCTCACTCAAATGCTCAGGATCCAGAGTCATTTTCCTCTCTTCTAAGCTTTCATGCAATTGGTTTTCATGTGATGACAGTGGTGGTGGTGAATGAAGGAGTCATGTATCAGAACATACTGTCAACAGTGGTTGTGGTTACTAGAGAACAAAAATAAAACATTACAATTATCACAATGATAATCATAACTAACATTGCTGAGCATGTAATGTGTTGGGTATCTTGCTTTTTTTTTAATTAGAGAAATTGTGGGTTTACAGAACAATCATGCATAACATATATTACCCCACCATCAATACTTGCATTAGTGTGAAACATTTCTTACAATTGATGATAGCACCTTTTTATAATTGTACTATTCACTTAAATCCATGGTTTAACTTAGGGATCACTGTTTGTGTAGTGAAGTTCCATGGATTTTTTTAAAAAAATTTATTCTGTTACCATATATGCAATCTAACGTTTCCCCTTTTAATCATATTCAAATATATATTGCAGTGCTGTTAATTGTGTTCACAGTGTTGTGCTACCATCACCACCATCCATTATCAACACATTTCCAAATAAGAACCCTGTATATTTTAAGCCTCAACTTCCCATTTCCTATCCCCACCCCGTTCCCTGGTAAACCTATATTCTAGATTCTGACTCTATGAGTTTGCTTATTCTAATTGTTTCAGAACAAGGAGTTCATACAACATTTATCCTTTTGTGTCTGATTTATTTCACTCAACATGATGTCTTCAAGGTTCTTCCATTTGTCACATATATCAGAACTTCATTCCTTTTTAGGGTTGAATATGTGTGTATATACTACATTTTGTTTATCCGTTCTTGGCTGATGGACGCTTGGGTTGCTTCCATCTTTTGGTAATTGTGAATAATGCCACTATGACCATTGGTGTGCAAACATCTGTTCAAGTTCCTGCTTTCAATTCTTTTGGATATATACCTAGTAGTGGGACGGGTGGGTCATATGGTAGTCCTACATTTAGCTTTCTGAGGTAGCTTGCCTTTTAAAAATGCATTTTCTAATTTGGTCCTCACAAAAATATAGGGCATAGATACTATTGTTTTCCCCATTTTACAGATGAGGACAGAGACAATTAAGTAATTTTTCCAAAGTCATGTAGTTGGGAAGTGGTGAAGCCAGGATTCTGGAAATGGTCTCCTTAAAAACTAGAGTTGTTTGGCTCTGTGAAAATAATACTAATTAGTCATTCATTTATCAGATATTTATTCAATATTAGCCATATACCAGGTAAAGATTTCAAGACAGAATAATCATGGTGCCTGCCCTCTAGGAGCAACAAGAATAATGAGCAGCCTAGGTGCAAGTAATAAGGTGTCTTCAATGCAATGAAACAAGTTTTTGCCATGAAACACAAAAAGGAGTAGCAAAATCTAAGAGCAACTTGGGGTCACTTATGGTCATTTATATATATTAGTTTCCATTTGTAAAATAAGGAAAATAATGATTTTACTAATCAGTAAGTACATGTTTATTAACTTTATTGAAGTTTTATTTAATCCCAACAGGAAACACTCTGAGTATTGCTCAGTATTCACATAGAATACAGCATGGCTAGCCATAGATTTAGAAGTTAGAGAGAAACATTGGTAGAGAATACACCATTTAATTTTCCTGTTAGAATTCAGCACAATGTCATAGAATATTTTGGAAAAATAGATTTATTTTTTACTTTGGTTTCTAGGTGCATGCCTTCCTGAATTCTCAAGATTTAGAACTCCAGATGCCCATGCAATTTCAGACCTATCCATCTACAATTACCTAGAAGTGAGTGAGAAGATTTGGCTCTATGAATTGAGATGGTTCATTCATATTCTAACAAATGTCTTTTCTTTAATTCTTCTTTGCTCTAGCCCCATCTCATGTCTGCTGCATAAGAATAGGTACAAGCAAGAACACACACACACGCACACGCACACACAGAGCATGCCTTAGACATGGGCGGAGTGTGACTGTATAGCTAGCAACAGCGACCTACACACATCATCTCACCTACATTTCAGGGACATCCAGGAGGTAACCAAGATGACAAATGTCAAGAGTTGCGTACTTTGAGGAGCACTGTGTATCCTTGGGGGCCTTACACACTGGAAAAATATATATATAACACACCAAAGAAATTCATGGTCAGAAAGATTAATACTTTGAGGGAAAAAAACATTAAATGCATTAGGGGCCCAGGTACATAAAAGGCTCAAAATAAATGGTTATGGTTGTAATTTTTAAATAATTGAATGGAAAAAAATTACAAGATAAATTTAAGGAAGAGAGTGACTAGTTGTTTTCCATCTCTCCTTAAGATAGAAAGAAAGTGGACTTCAGCTTGAGCAGACTTGTATTATATGTGGTGAAGGAACATTTTATTATTGTATCTTGCTTGTGTCTTTAAGAGCAGTTACAACTACAATGCAATATTTATTCTGAATATGAATTAAGCCAAGACTGACCTAGCCTAAAGTAGATGCCAGGTTGCCATAAACAATATCCAAAACCAACCAGGCAGCAACAGACATTCGTCAAATCCTTGGACTCAGAGATGGTCTACAGAACTGGTTGAACAAATACTTAGCTGGAAAAGAGTGCCCATATAAACCCTTCAGCAAAATAAACTTCCCTAACAGGTTTTGCGTGTTGTGTATTTTCAAGATAATGTCTATATTATTTACATTAGGAATTTATTTGACTACTTTGTGTGTGTCATTGTGATGAAAGGGAATGAAGAGTAATAATAAGTTGTAGTAAAGAAAAAAAGGACTTTGTGGGAGGCATTCTTTAAGACTCTTACCTTATTGCAGATGCGAGCACATGTCAACTCGTGGTGGTTCATGCTCCAAAAGAACATAGAGAGATTTCTTCATGCCGTTATGCCATCTACCTTTATCCCTCTCTATACCATGGTAAGGGCTGAATTTAAGACTTCTCATTTTTACCTTCTTTTTAGCCATGCAAGAATACACAGGAATACTTTTTCAACTTCCCTACAGGTCACCTTTTCCAGAATAAGATACCATGAAGCAGTGCTGCGGTGGCATTGGCAGAAAAAGGTTGGAACACATTATACTTAAAAAGAAAAATCTGATGTTTTGAAGTATCATAGTGTTCTTGTAATGTTCATTTCAGGCAAATACAGAAATGATATGATGGACACCAGAAGTTTGCTTTCCCAGGTACACAGAGAGCAGAGTGCCTAATGAACAAAATTATAAAAAAGAAGCAAAGAAAGAGAGAGAGATTTTGAAGGGGAGAAAGAAAAAAGGAATTGAGGCTAATATTTTTAAACTTTTTACATTATATTTGCAATGTGAACCATTCTTGAATTTGCTTCATGCAACATTTTTAGGGGGTTAATTTCTAGTATTGGGCAGAATTGAATCACTTACAAGTCACAATCTAATTCCTGATGTAATGCTGTGCCACATTCATTTTGGGCAGTTGACTCAGAGATGCCACTCTACAGACATTCAGATTTATGATTTTCTACTTCGGAAATTTTACAAATTCATTTGTCCAACATATAGATTTATTTAGGTGTAGGCGCTGAGCTAGGCATGGTGATGAAAGAAACTCAGTCCTCACCCTTCACGCAGCTCAGTCTGGTGGGGGAGAGACTCACCTGTACTGCAGATGGATAATCTGCCCCTGACAGAGAACAGGAGTGGGTCAGGGCCCGGTAGGCTGAAAGAACATGAACAAGGCAGTGTGGGAACTGCAGATACTTCCATGGGGCTGGAAGAGAGCACATAGCGTGAAAATGGTCAGAGGTGAAGCTAGAGAGCTAAGCCAGACCTTAAACATCTCTCACATAATCTTGAGAGAAATAGGGAGAGACCAAAGGAAGGTAATAGACTCAGGTTTGGATTTTAGAAAGATCACTTTGGAGAATGGATTGGAAGGAACAGGTTTTAGTCATACAAAGATGAACAAAATAGGGTCCCTGCCCTTGAAGAGCTGAAAGCCTGATAGGAAAAAGAGTCAATAACAGATAATTAGAGTGCAGGCCAGTCAATGCGGTGATAGAGGTAGGCCAGGATGATGCCGGAGTGGGCCTTTGCCCTTGATTTGGTCTTGGGTGTAAAGACGCGGTGTTTAAAGTCTTCTTGGAGTGAGTAAGCCTTCCGACTCCCAGAGGCCCCCGGCATATCATTCTTCTTACGGAGAATTTGTGCAGTGGCTGAGAAGCAATTGAATTATTTGAGGCTTTGTCACTGTGCTCTTTTAACACAGAGTTCCCAGCTCTTTTTCTAAACTATGGTGTTTTTTGCTTGTTTGTTTGTTTGTTTTTAATGACTGTATGAAGTCTGATTGCTAAGAGTTCCTCATGTAGAACACATAGATTCCCACTTGTCTTTTGAGAGAGGGAGAAGGGATGCTCCATATTCTTAACCTTATCAGCCGTTGTTGGATTTGACCTAGTGGCCATGCAATTAAATTGCTATTTCAAGTTAAAGAACAAAGAGGAAATTCTATACTTCTTAGTAGATGAAGAAGGAAGTCCATTGTAAGATTTTAGATCTCTGAACAAATGAAATGAGAGTACTTGCTGTCTTTACAGGTAATTAAAAAAGGACTCTTTTTCTTTGGAACACTGATTGCCATCAGTAGCACCTACCCACTTATATGCTACATGTCACCTATACCTATGGACTGCTTGAGAAGATCATGAAATTGAATCACTGATGTCCAGAACACAAGATATGTTTCCCTACAAATTCCATAGAATCACTAGAACCAATTCCCAGTTACTTAGCAGGTAATATAAAGGTTCTGAGGTAGCTACTACTTGATCTCTCTGTAATCAAAGCTAGGGAGCAAAATCATGCTTCCATCATCATATTTAATTCAACAATGGAAGATATATCACAGCTCGCAATCAAATAAAATTAAGAATTTCTCTCTGTGTTAATTGCAATTATTGGGGAAAAAAACCTATCCCCCCCCTACCTTTTTTTAAGTTACAACACAGAGCTTCCCCACAACACTACCCTCAAACCAGTGCCACTCTAAATATAAAAGTGTGACAACCAGGATCTCTCTCACTCCTCAAAAAATAAGGCCCTGCACAACTATATGATGGTACTGTGAACAGTTGATTGTACACCATGGACGATTGTATGGTATGAATATATCTCAATAAAACTGAATTTAAAAAAAAATAATAAGGCCCAAGAAGCTTCAGGGAAGACAATGATCACACCTTTTTCTTTAAAGGACATAATAGGAGTCGTCATAGGATTAACTCAACTTCTGGGACTGAAAAATCACACCTTACCTAACATGTTAACTGCACTTTTCACCACATGGATACGATTTTCCTGAGTACAGGGCTCAGATTCACTTGATAAAACCTAAAGTATAAATGAGGGTTTCTGGGGAGTCCCAAAGAGCTACAGACTGGAACTATTTTTTTTCCCAGCTTCAAATGCTGGTATTACTTTCTGAAGATTTAAAAAAAAGGGGTGGGGGGCTGTTAATGCCATACTATGTGAAGGATAGGAAAGGGTTTTATGCATAAACTAAGTATCTACTTATACAAGAGAGTTGAAAGAAAACAAGGAGAGTCAGCTTTCTTAGAAATATGAAGCCATATTTTATTCCATTCAAGACTCTCAGAAGCAATTTACGAATGTTTCTTTAAGTACATGCTGCTGCAGAACCAGCAATAAACTTGATTTTTTAAAAGTACATTTAGTGAAAACTCTTTCTCTAATTCTTCCTTCTTCAATAGGCCAACTAAGTCATTTAGAAATCCTTCAAATATGTTTAATTATGAAGATGCAACAATAGTGTAGTACAGTCATCTAAGAAATAAAAATCAGTAAATAAAAATAATGGTGTTTTTATCTATTTTGTCAAAGAAATCCTTGAGTTCTAATAATCCACGTGTAATCTAAATAATGGCCTGTAAAAAAATGGCCTCTTCACTAACACTGACCAATAATTATCCAGTGAACTGATGAAAAATAAACACTAGATAATATATTCTATGAATACAGTTCAATAGTTTTTGTCCCTCTTAAAATGTAGGTTTGTTCATTTTTGCTTAGAACTCTTTTTCTAAATCTGGAATGCTGTGTCCTTTGGCAAAATTGTGAGAAATTATTAAGAGAAATTTAATACTGCCAGGTTGTGCTTGAAATGCAAGAGATGGAGACAACCTCTCTGCCCTCAACACCATCTTCACTGTGTACAACCTCTCCTAGTATATAATTAACTATATAACATCATTATATCTGGAAATTTAAGATCCTGTCTTCTTGGCTATGTGTTTTAGTTTCCTGGCTGCTAAAACAAATACTATACAATGGGCTGGCTTAACAACAGGAATTTATTGGCTCATGGTTACAGAGGCTAGAAGGCTTGCGTCTTCTGGGCTCAGTATCTTCTGGCTGGCTGGCAATCTTTGGGGCTCCTTGGATCTTCCATCCTATGGCAATGCACATGGCGGCACCTCCTGGCTTCTCCCTTCTCTCCCAAGTTCCGTTCACTTCAGCTTCTGGCTGCTCCCCGCAGCTTTCTCTCTCTCTATGGCCTTCTCTATATGGCCTCCAGTTGTAGGATTGAGACCCATCCTGATTCAGATGGGCCATGCCTTAACTGAAGTAACCTCAACAAAAGGTCCTGTTTACAACGGGTTCACACTCACAGGAATGAAGTAAGATTAAGAACATCTTTTTCAGGTATGCATAATTCCAAACCACCGCACTATGATGCTCTTTAGTAGTATCTTCTAGAACTAGCTCAGCAGCACATTAGTCCGAAGCTCCTCTTTATCACACTAGGCATAGAGCAAGAGTCTTTTGTTTCAGATACAGTTAGGGAGTGATTTTCTTTTTCATCCTAGAATTATCTCCTATATAAATTTGATTTGGTCAGGCATATGCCATGACATTTAATAGGAACCGCCACTACAGAAAAGTCAAGCTTTTCTAGGTATCTTGCACAGGTGTATTAGAAAAAGACATTTTTACAGCTAAGTATTTTTTGAGAAAAATGTATTACGTGCCTTGGAAAATATAGTCATTTAAAAAATATGTTTGAAATGAATTTCCAACATGTTAGAAGTTGATGGTGCCAGATGCCCATCTTGTGCTGCAAATGGTATTTCATTATGTAAAGCACCCATTGAGTTAAAAGAATTTGTTTTATGTGATTTTGATTGCTTTCTGAGGCCAGAGAGCATATGGACAATTCAGCTTTCCCTCTGGGCCACAAACATTCTGTTGATACACACAGAATAGGAATTCCAGAACAGTCCTTAAAATGGAGATCTAAAAAGTGGTGTCTGACTTAAGATCACATCTTTCACTGGCATTATTCATTCCTATAAAGGACGAACTTGTATTACATCAACTTTGGGCCCATTGGTTTTGTCACTCCCATCAACTGATACGGATTCATCACTGGTAATGATAAAAATGATGGAAGAAGAGTTAAAAGTCACTTTTTTCTTTGGCCTGTGTCCCTCTTTCTGTGACATCACAATGGGTCTGATCTGCATTTCACACCCAACTACTGGTAAGTCTTTGGCAGGCCTTTGGCATCTCAGTAGTCGGAAGCAGAGGAGCTGCAAAAGGGATCTTCGAAACTAAGCAGAGAGAAAATGCAAGTAAATAATTAGTTCAAGGTTTAACTAGGGTTGCTCTTTATTAGCAGTAAGCAGATGTGGATGTGGGGGTTCAGTAGCAATGCTCAGACCTGCCTAAGTAACCCTGGGGGTTATGTCTTTTATTTATTATAATTCTTTCTTTTCTTTTTAAAAATTTTTATTGTGGTAACACACTCACACACACACACATATATATCATAAGACCTTCCATTTTAAGTTGTGCAATTCAGTGGCATTAATTACATTTACAGTGTTGAGCTACCATCACCACCATCCATTACTAAAACTTTTTCATCACTCCAAGCAGAAATTCTGTACCCATTAAGCAACTGCTTTCTATCTGCGAGTACCTAATAGGTGACAGCTAG
Organism: Choloepus didactylus; assembly: GCF_015220235.1. Classification (NCBI taxonomy): domain Eukaryota; kingdom Metazoa; phylum Chordata; class Mammalia; order Pilosa; family Megalonychidae; genus Choloepus; species Choloepus didactylus. The sequence continues at coordinate 26,456,505 of NC_051308.1, forward strand.
ATTGCTAGGATCTAGGGATATAGTGAACAGCAAAGGCAGTCAAGGCTCTACCCGGCAGAGGTTTCACACTAATGTGGTTCTCCTTTAATTAGGAAAATAATTTTTTCTATCAATATTACGAATCAGTTGAGGGAAAATGCTACAACAGAGATTGCTAGTGTTCACTAGTGCCCAGGATTCTCTTCCTCATCCTGGGCACGACACTAAACCATGAATCTCAGCTCCTTTCGGGGCCCCTCACTCCTCTTCTCCTTCTACAAGGACATGGGAGGCCAAGATCTGGAGATGGCAGCATCAGCAAATGAAAGGAATGTAAATTCCTAGTGACAACACGGACCATCTTCCACCTCATCCACCAAATACACTGGCTGGGGCACTCTGACCTGGGTGAGCAATAAACTCCTATTGCATTAATCCACTGAAACATTGGGGTTGTTTACTGCAGGAGTCAGTCTTTCATGACCAATAAAACAAAGAGGTAAAAAGTTGTTTAATATTTATCACCTTTGTTTAGAGCAAAAGAAACATTTACTGCACGGGCTTACCCAAATCAGGAATAGCAATAAAAAATTTAACAATTAGATACATTGATTTCTGCCGCCTTTGAACCGTATTATATAAAAGCTGGCACTAAGTTTGTACTTACATTTTAAAAAATTTACTTGCATAAGATTTATTTATCAAGCCATTTTTTGGTGTCAGGTTAAGTGCTAAAGATACATTAATATAAGGGTTAAATAGAGTAAATATGCCCTCATTTTTTTTCCCAAGTAAATTTATTCAGGATTTTTTGTTTATTTATTGTATCTTCTATAGACTTCCTGTCCAAAGTGTGCTCCACAGAACCAGAAATATTAGGACTAAATGGGAGCTTGTCAAAATACAGAATCTTGTCACCCCAGAAATGCTCAGAAATACTGAATCAGAATATGCGTTTGTAGAAGATCTCCAGGTGATGTGCATGCACATTAAAGTTGCAGAAGCACTGATGTATAGCCCAGAGAGAGGGTGCAACAAATAATTTCTAACCAATCTATTTAAGATTAATTATTTGCATAACCTGTTTAGGTCCAAAAAATTAATTAAACTTTTAATCCATCTCACTAGATAAACTCACATGTGCATATTCTCAAAAAGTTTTGCAAACAATTTCAGGGGTTTCAATGGCTCTCCTGAGGCCAATTCAAGGAATTAGGTTCTAAGGGACATCAAATTAAAAATTTCTAAGTTAAAGAAAACATACAAATGGAAGAGAACATGAAAGGAAAAGAAAGACGTCTGATAAAAGAGACCTCTTGAGAGTAAGCTCATGGAGAGGGTAAACCAAAATTTTCATGGAAAAGGAAAAACCTAGAAAGGGATATTTTGGACTGAGCATTATAAGGATAATATATGAATGCCCACTTCTTCCAAACTCTTGAGCATTAGAAGTTGGAATAGCTATTATTGCCTGTATAATCTTTTTTCCTGTTATCATTGCCATTTAAAATTCCAATGGTGTAATTAACCATTATTCATAACTTTTGAATTTTCTGATCCTTAAGCTTTATAACTTGGAGACTCAGCTTCCTATTAATCACATTGAGGGCTCTCATAGTCATGAGAGCCAACCATCAAGTCAAAACCTTTCTATGTAGAAACAAATAATAAGCTTTCCAACATATCTAGAGGAAGTGTTTTGAGCCAAATTGACTCTGGTTAGATATTGGTCCCCAGTGTGAGAATAACAACCCAAACCAATTGCTAACAGTATCTGTAAAGAGAGTTAGAAGCGTGGAATTTTAGGATTTAAGCAAACCAGGTTCAAATCCTGGCATCAACACTTCCTAGGCCAGGCAAGTTATTTAACTTCTTTGAACCTATTAATAAAATCAAGGATAACAGTGCCCTATTTCATGGAGTTTTAAAGATAACAGGTGTAACCTGCATAGTACAGCATATTTAAAAAGCAATAACTTTGATTGTGGCTATTAATATTTGTTTATTACATTAATTTTAATAGAATTTTACCTATAAAGCATGAATTCCAATTAGTAGATTTTAAAATGGCTGTCTTTTTTTTTTTTTAATATCCTACATTTCTTCTTGAACCCTTTGCTTTCCTACAAAATTCTTGATTTGGGGTTTTATCATCTGAATTGCCTCTTTAGGAATATTGTCCTGGGTCCTGATGGGTGAAAACAATCAGTTGATTATAAAGCTTACCTTTCTGAGCATGAAGATATAAATAACCAGATTATATACAGTGCTCGATTTAACAAAGAGGTGTGAAACAATAGACACTGTTGGAGTGACCAGGTGTCCATAACCATTAACCACCAAGAAGCAGATCACGATATAAGGCATCCAACACATTAGGAAGGTGGCTATCATAACAAAACACATTTTGGCCACTTTCTTTTCATATCTTAAAATTTTGATCACTTGAACTGTCTGAAGATCTTCAACACAACGGAGCTGCAGAAAAGAGAAAAAAAGAAAAGGTTGAAAACGAAAGAATCACTTTTTAAAACTGTTTTTATATCAGACTCCATTCTTGGCCCTGCCTTAACGGAAAGAGGACTGCACAGGGCCTTGGACACTGACTTCTGATCCAGGACCAGCAGTTGGGCCCAGACTCTGATCCCTCTAGGCCTCAGTTTCCTCATTTGTTTCAGAGCCTCTTGGTTTTTAATGTTTTTCCTATTTACCTAAGAATAAAATGAACTATTTTCCCTAGATCTTCAAGTAGCTAAAAGACATCCTGAAAGAGTCATGATAAAATAGAAACAACTTCTCCAAGATACTTGAAACTCTTATCCAGAGCATAATTCTCCAGCTCTCAAACTGGGCAGCAAACACTTGCAATGTCGGGAGTCTTGCATGGTTAAGCCTACATCTGGGCTTGATGAGAACTTAATCCCTGAATGAATTCTTGCTAGAAACCACTGTGATTTCCAATTCAATGCTAATGTCTACTAAGTGGGATTTGATGAGGAATTCGTTGGTAGTTGGTTTCACCAGGGAGTTAGTTGCAGAGGAGAGCACTTGTTAAATCTGAGTAGCCCCATTGCTCTGAAATCAGCATATCTACTCTTAGTTTGCCCCATTAAAGATACTGAGGATTAATGATCTACATAGAGCCCGTAAGTTCATTGAGTTTTTCAGATAAAAGGTTCTTTAAAAATTGTTCCTATTTTTATTATACACATATTATGAATGTGAGGGGAAGAATATTCTTGGTCACCAAAAGAGTGTTCTTAAACCAAAATGGATACTTTTGAATATCCAAAGACGCTATACTGACTTTGCTACAAAAAAAACAAATGGTTTATAATAAACAAAACAGGGTGTCTGATATACTATTCATACTTAGTATTGATTATTTTAAACCAGGAAATTTAGTGCATTTCAACCAACTCTAGGTATACCCTCTATTTCTAGGGCTAACAAAAATTAAGGGAAAATTTCCCAAAGAAATCAATTAGAATATGTGCCTAGAGTATTTAAAAATATATTTCAAATGATATTTCTAAATTATCATCTAAAATTCTATTTTAAAAACTTTATTACTAAAATCATATGTTCATGCGAAATGAAACGAAACAGTTTCAGTAGCTGAGAGATTCCAAATGGAGTTAAGAGGTCACTCTGGTGGGCATTCTTATGCACTATATAGATAACCCTTTTTAGGTTTTAATGCATTGGAATAGCTAGAAATAAATACCTGAAACTATCAAATTCCAACCCAGTAGACTTGACTCTTGAAGATGATTGTACAACAATGTAGTTTACAAGAGGTGACAGTGTGATCGTGAAAGCCTTGTGGATCACACTCCCTTTATCTACTGTATGGATGGATGAGTAGAAAAATGGGGACAAAAACTAAATGAAAAATAGGGTGGGAAGCGGGGGATGATTTGGGTGTTCTTTTTTACTTTTATTTTTTATTCTCAATTTTACTTTTTCTGGTACAAGGAAAATGTTCAAAAAATAGATTGGGGTAATGAATGCACAACTATATGATGGTACTGTGAACAATTGATTGTACACTTTGGATGATTGTACAGTATGTGAATATATCTCAAAAAAATTGAAAAAAATGCTGATATTGACAAAGAACAGACAAACACGGAAAGTTAAAATAGTAGATTTTTTTAGAGTAGAAGGAATGCGTGTGAGGGGTGAGTGTGAAATTTCTGGTACTATTATTACCTGTGTGCAATTCTATTTTTAAAAAAACTACTTTATTTAATGTGATAGGACATTATTCTATATGCAGAACAGCACATTTTGTTTGTTTTCCCACTAGGAAAGGGAGAAAGGCTCTGAGGTTCTAGTAAAGCTCTAGATTTGGAATTAGATCTTGGTTCATGTTTGAAATTTACCACTTTTGCTTTCAGTGTGATGTTGGGTAAGTGAATTGCCTTCTTTAAGAGTAAAGATTAAAGGAGATTAAAACAAACTACCTATTAGAGTTAACTGAACCTGGATCCCAGTTCCACACTTCTGACTTTGTGAGGTTGTTTTTGAGATAAAATATTTATTTTTATTTGAAACTAACATACTTTTACCATATGCATTTGTATTTTTATACTACTATGGGATATCTGGAATTGTGATTTTTAATTTTTGATCCCTCGAGGGTGTCAATTAACTGGTAATAGAACCCAATCTCAGTTAATTGCCCTGTGACCTCCCATTATCTAGGGCCCAACAGTTTTATCTGTATCATTTTCTGGGCAAGTCAGTCCCTAACCTCTCACCATTTATCAAAGCAGAGCATTCATTTATCATCTAAAAATTAGAAGCATGCTGGAGAAGTTAAGTAAATGTTGGTCAATACTTCTCCAGTGTCACTTTGGTATAAGGAGAAAGAAGTTCCTTACTAATGTTTCAGCGTATTTGAGTTTAATATATATGAAGTTTCCTTTGTTATTTTTAATTTGTTTATTTTCACCTCTTTGTTTTATCGCTCTCCATATACCCACCCTGCTCATTTAATGTTTCCCAAGTAAAGAATTCTACTTCATGTCTCACTCCCCTTTTTTCCTCATCACTTGAGGAATTTTTTTTCAGAATTGCTATAGATGAAGCAAGAGCATATGTGCAGTCAAATTTATCCTACATGATGAACCACTTAAAACAAATTCTCCAGAATTCCCCCTAAAAGTGGTATCTGCCTATTTAAATGGAAGATGTCCAATCCTTATTGATTCAGTCATTTGCAGATTTTCAAAGAATTCCTTTTGAGTCCTCATTCTCAAGTGAGTAGCTATGTTTCCATTGCTCTTATGAGTCACTCCTCTGGATAAGGAACTTGAAGTAAATTACTTGCACCAAATTCTGTGTTGAGGTAACAGAACAGTCCAAAATCAAGTCACTTTATGCTTTTACCACAACCCCTGCATCTTCCCCTTTCTATGCCTTCTGCCTGTAACTCATTCAAAAAATAGTCATTGAACACCTACTGCATGCAGGTACTACTGCTTTACCTCTGGGTGAAAAGATAAATAAGCTTTGGTCTCAGCTCTTGAGAAATTCACTATTTGGTGAGGGGGACAGGCACACAAACAGATTGTCTAAATATGGGATATGTGCCATGAGGGAGATGACCAGGGCGTGCAATGAGAATAAACAGAGGGAAAACCAATTCAGAGTAAGGAGATCTTGCTCTCAGCTTTCTGGGGTAAGAAGGAGTTAACTGAGTAAGGAGGAGAGAAAGGAATAAGAGGCTGTAAGGCAAAGAAGCAAACAAACACACATTACCTTCTGGGAACAAGTAATACTGCAGTTGGCTGGAGCTTGAAGTGGCAAGAGGGATTGGGGTGTCAAGAAATAAACTGGACAGGCAGACAGGAGATGGCTGTGAAAGGCCTTGTGGTCATCCTCAGAGGCCTTATTTTTAATCATGAAGAAAATGGAACCCCTGAGAGATTTTAAACTAGGCAGTGACATGAAAAAAATTATATTTGAAAACAATTACCCTATTGACAGTGTGGAGAGAATAGATTAGAGGAAAGCAAAAGGAAAGGAAAAAGAACTAAGGTCCTCTTGAATTGTCTGTGGCAGTAGGATATGGGAAAAAATGACATACTGGATAAATAATAAAAGGTAGAATAGGTAAGACTTGATAATTGGCTGAGTGTGGGGAGAAACAAGGACAAAGATTACTACCTAATTTATGGCTTCAGGAGCTAGGAATGATGACCATGAGGGACTGTTATAGATCAGAAGACAGGCCTGGGGTGTAAAGAAAGATTTCAAAGTTATCAAGCTATTTTTAGAAGAAGAAATCCTGGCAATCTATGAGATCATCAGAGAAGAGTGTGTAGCAGGAGATGAGAGCTAAGCATAGAATACTTAGGAGGCCCAAGCAAGAGAAGCCCTAGAAAGAGACTAAGAAGATGGGGCAGTGACTCAGTAACATATTCAGGAGAGAATGGAGTACTAGAAACAACAGAGGAAAAAGTTACGAGGAAGTGGAAATGGTCCACAGTACCAAATCCTGTAGATGTCAAAATAATAGAAATAGAATGTGTCTATTGGATCTAACAGTTAGATACTCAATGACCTTAATGAGGGCTGTTTCTGTGACAGTTTAGTGGAGGAAAGAGGTATAAATTTGCAGAGGATTGAGGAATAAATTTAAGGTGAATTTATTCAATTATAAATTCCTTGAGGGCAGGGGCCATATCTTATTCATTGTTGTATCCTGAGGGCTTAGTAAGTAATTGGTACATTTTAGAGTCTCAAAAAATATTGGTTAAATGCATGGAATTAAATGAGGGTGTGGTGCCAACAGACACAAAAGTTTCTTTGAGTTAGCAGTTGATGCATAAGGGAGAAATAACATGATAGCTAGAGAGAATTGAGAGCATTTTTGCTTTTGTATTATCATGGTTCTATGCTCAAGGGGATGATATGGTATTGAGAGTAGGATTGACAATACAGCTCTTTTCCTCTCTGTCTGCTTGAGGATCACCCGCCATCATGAATGACTCGGTTACCATCCGGACCAGGAAATTCATGACCAACCGACTACTTCAGCGGAAACAAATGGTCATCGATGTTCTTCACCCTGGAAAGGCAACAGTACCTAAGACAGAAATTCGGGAAAAACTAGCCAAAATGTACAAGACTACACCAGAAGTCATCTTTGTATTTGGATACAGAACCCATTTTGGTGGTGGCAAGACAACTGGCTTTGGCATGATTTATGACTCCTTGGATTATGCAAAGAAAAATAAACCCAAACACAAACTTGCAAGACATGGTCTGTATGAGAAGAAAAAGACCTCCAGAAAACAGCGAAAGGAACGCAAGAACAGAATGAAGAAAGTCAGGGGGACTGCAAAGGCCAATGTTGGTGCTGGCAAAAAGAAGGAGTAAAGATTCTTCAATGACTTGATGCGTGATTGTGCAGATTTAAAAAAAAAAAAAAGAAAAAGATTGACGATATAAAGGAAAGAGTAAAGTATTACTTCAGAAAGGCCCTGGAAACAAAGTGTGGGGTAGGGGAGAAAATCAGAATATAGGGCCAGCTTATTTCTGGGAGACCTCTCCTCTCCTGTGGCTCTGCAACAGAAAAGAGGGGTCTAAAAATGAGAGTAGACATACAGGTTTTCATAAACGGCAGCAGGGAGTTGAGAAAGTCCTTAAGAATGGCTTTATTTTATCTAACAAGTAAGAAGCAAGATTGTTTGAGAAGAATGAGGTGGGAAAAGTAAGGCAAGAGATTAAAATGATAATCGAGGCTTTGTAATATCAATTGTGTGGAGAAACTATACCCTCTAGAGATTCAAAGATAGCCAGACAACACTGAGAAGACATCTGAGTAAGGGCAGTGGGGACTTTGTGTGATTTTTTTCCAACTTGTCTTTGGCAATTTGTCTACAGGCATGGAAAAGACAGACAGTTGGATTGATACATGGTTAGGGTTAACCAAATGGCTATGTGTGAAGAAAGTGGATTCGTAGACATTGAGACAATTGGGTCATGATTTGAAGTGATGCATGTGGCTTGTCTCTATAGAATAAAAGGTGAAAGGTAGAGGTATTGACAAGGTGAGCTACAGACTGGAGGGTTTTGATGAAAGAAAAGAACAGATAGAGTATGAAGAAGTATTCAGTGAGCAAGGAAAATAGATACAGTTGAAGTCAGAGACTGGGATATGGAGTGTGAACATTTAGTTCAAACGTTCTTCTTGATATTACCCAACAGGAAACCTGTGTGTGGTCAGTTCTCGTTCTTTATGACTCTAAAGTTATTTCCAGACAAAATATCTGTGTCATTTTCTAGTGGTGACTTTGTGTGGCATTTGAATTATGGAAAGTGTGGAATTCCCTTTGTCAGAGTTCTTAAATTCTACAAATGCTGAATCACGTAGTTTTTTGTTGATTTTGTCTGTACAGAACCTCTTTCCTTTTTTTTTTTTTGTTTCAAGAGTGGTAAAGAGAGAGTAAATGGTGCTTAGAGGCAATGTGATATGTTCGTGCATGACAATAAATAGTGAAACTACAGTGTGTTCACACACTCAATATTCCACAAATCTAAAAAGAGTAACTCAGTGCAAAGCTGAAACAAAAAACAATCCCAACAGGTAAGCTTCTGATGTTTCCCTTGATAGAAGTCCTGGTCATATATTCCCCCTTTGTACCCTCTTCACTATAAAACTTACAGGGAAATTCTCTTTTCTCTGGGAAACCATTTTCCTGTCATTTGGATAGGACTGCTCCCCTCCCCTTCTGTCCCCCATTCTAGTCCAAGGGTGAGCCTATGACCCAAATCTGGACAATCTGAGTAACTCACTGCTACTGTTCAGAGAGGGACATATGATTCAAACCAGACCTATCAGAGTATTTTCAACAACTTTTTGGCCAAAGCAGTGGAGATGGAGTCTTTTTCTGCTCAAAGGATATGAGAATTGGGACATCCAGCCACCATTTTTCCCACGTGAGAATGTAGTCAACACATGGTAGAAGTAATGCACAGAGATAGAGACAGAGGAAACCCTGAGATCATCATTTGAACCCTGGGCATAGCTGTACCTACATAAGATAATGAACCAAAAATAAATCACTTTTCTTGCTAATGCACTTTGAGTCAGCTTTTATTCATTTACAACTGAATGAGTGCTAATAGAGAAAGCATTCTCTTTTGATAGTTCAGGTACACTTCTGTCTATAAATAGAGGAATGGACTCATTGAACTGAAGATAACTGCCATACAGATTTCTGGGTTCTGGTTGATTTAGAGTCATAGTCTACTAGACCAGGTAGTTATTCATTTCTGTATCTCCTGTATTCACAAAAGGGCCAGATACAGAGTTCGTGCTCTGTTGTGGTTTGTTGAATGAATCATGCAAGCTGCCCGCATAGATAAACAAGTTCTACTTCAAGACTAAATTGTCAACACATTTATATCACAACTATTTTATTTTGTTTGCTTTAAAGTTTGGGACAAGGAAAACTAATTATCAATTATTTTCTCTGAAGATAATATGATTCTTTTAAGTACAGCTTCCACCCAGAATCTTTTATATCTGTATATTTATCAACTCTTTCAAGGCTCTGAAAATTCAACAAGGATTGTTTTGAAGATGCTGTCAGAGACTCAGAAGACTCCCATAAACCCACATACATACCCACTTCAGACAAATTCCCCAAATTGGCATGTGGAACTCACATGCTAAAGAATGCTGAAAATAAATTAATCAAGTGGATTCATTTTGCATAGGGCAAGTGCAAAAATTCATACATTTATGAAATGTTAGAACTAAGAGATACCCAACAGATTATAGGTTGACCCACTTAATAACTAAGAAAACAGAAGGAACCCCAGATGACAGTTGCATCAGGAAGGGCACCTTACGGCATTCTAAACTGCAATTCAGTGTGCTCCACGACTTCTGGCCTTTCAAATTTCTTCTATTTCTGTTTCTCCAGGAACTCTCCTGTGGTCTGCATATTTTATGATTAACAAAAGATAGGTGGCCACTTTCTGAATGCTTTGCTTTGGGGCCCAAAATGTCTATTTATACTGTATCAAGCCATGAAATAGAGTATAGAGCAAAAATGAATAAGTAGTATAAAAGAAATATTTTGTAACATGAAAGTTTATTTACAGTGGCCAATGGAAAATGTTTTGACATACACTTTCCTATCATATGTCACCATTTTGTGAAGACTAGTAAATGTATTATTTATAGCAGCATTTTTTTAAAAGAAATATGCTCTTCCTCATTAGAATAAATTATTTCCATTGGCCTTTTCAGAGTGTGACTCATAGTACAAAATTCTCCCACTGTAGGACCCCTAAAACTGCTCTGGGCAAGAACTGATCATGTAGGAAGAGTTTGATTCATTTCCACATAAAATTTTCTGCCCTGGACATGGTTTGGAGAGAGGGGAAGTTATCGTCTTCAACTCACCATTCGAATGGAATACAGAATATGGCCATAGCAATGGGCTATGACACCCACGGGCACCACCAGGCAGCCGAGAAACAAGAAAAGCACAAAGGAGGAATCACTGGAGTCTCTGGATTTCCAGTTCACAGTGCAGGCTAGTCCATGTATGTCCAGGGTGTACCTGTTCCAGCCCAGGAGAGGTGCTCCTGACCATGCCAGCGAGTAGAGCCAGATGTAGGTAATGGCCCTCCAGGTCCAGGAAAAATTAACCACTCTGGCATGCACCACTCGAATATAACGTTCATAGGCCAGCACAGTTAGGGTAGTAATGGAAACAATCCCTGCAAGAAGAGAAAGTGGAAAAGTGTAGCATGGCTCCAGGGAAAAACAGACATAACAGAGTTGATAAATTCTCCACTGCAAACATCTTACAGAGTATCTGCAAGATCACTGATGCTCCAAAAGCTGAAACATCTGAGAGTAATGATGCCCACAGCCCCCAGGAAATTTTTCTCATTAAAGAAAACATGGAGTAGAAAATGGGATGTGGATTGCAGCAGGACAAAAATAAAAGCCCTAAATGTACCCTCTACCACCCCTACCATCAATGATGCAGCTATTGCAATAATTTTTCTACCAAAAAAAGAATACCTGGAGTTAGGGAAGATCACTAGAGCAAGTGTTTCTCTTGGCTTTGCCTTCTCTGAGCTGGATCTGATTCAGCTATTAGAGATAAAGTCAAAGTGAGCTCCATGGGTTTGAACTGACCAAATTAATAGTAAAATTATGCAGGTGGCTGGCTTCAACTATTAGCAGATGTCAGTAGATGAACATGGCATATAAGGATTACCGACAAGGGAGTGTAGTCTTCTGTGCTCCCATAGTCTTTATTTATACCTCTATTTTGAATCAAATACACTTAATAACATTCATTTTTTTTTCTGCTTCTCCTTTCCTGAAAGAAAGATTTATTCACTCAACAAGCACCTATTGCTCACCTACTATGTGCCAAATACTGTGCTGACACTGGAGGTTTAATGATGACTAAGATGCAGAACTCATGTCCAGAGGGAATATAGATGTGCAAACAAGTACAATAGGTATAATAGGTGTAAATTGCTGGAAAGTCATAGAAAAGGAGGCATTTGTGAGCAAGACAGGAGAAGCACTTTCCAGGAAGAATGATGCATTATATGTCATGTAGGCATGAAAAAGGCATGAAAGGGGTCAGAGGAGATGAAGGGGAGGTAAAGTCAGAGAGAGCAGACTGGAAAGGCTAAGGTTGGTTGGTTTGTTTAACTTTTTCCTATATGAAATAGTAAATTATAAATCTGGATATATAGTGTTTTTTTTTTATTAAATTCAGTATTATTGAAATACATTCACACACCATACAATCATCCATGGTATACAATCCACTGTCCACAGTATAATAACACAGTTATGCATTCATCACCACAATCTATCTCTGAACATTTTCCTTACATCAGAAAGAACCAGAACAAGAATAAAAAATAAAAGTGAAAAAAGAACACCCAAATCATCCCCCCATCCCACCCCATTTGTCCTTTAGTTTTTATCCCCATTTTTCTACTCATCCATACATATAGTGTGCTTTTAAACATGAAAGTGGCACGGGTAATTTCTCTTTCTTCTCCTCCTCCTTTTTTTCCCCCCGAAAGAGCATTCTAGGTATAGGATATAACTTGAAACACAGTCTAGTACCACAGAGACTAGATTGATGGCTATTGGAATTGTTCAGGTAAGAAATGATGGGGCCTGATCTAGGTAATGTGAGAGTTACAAAGAGCAAAGTTTAGATTCCAGAGCAATTAGCATCAACACAATCTGACTTATTGAACTTATTGAACTTGGGGAATGAGGGGACTTATTGAACTTATTGAACTTGGGGAATTTATTGACTTATTGAACTTATTGGACTTGGGGAATGAGGGGAGAGAGGAGTCTAGGATAACTTGGAGATTTCTAACTGCATGATGAATAGATGATGATTACATCAACCAAGATTAAAAAAAAAACAAAAACAAAGCAAAACAACTCTCCCCGAGAGCTAATATGGGGGAGAATATGAAATTATGAGCTCCCTAGAATACATTGGTATAAATATTTGAATGAGCAGGCAAAGAGAGTTTGGAGGAAACGTGGTTCTAATGGAGAAAATAAATACAACTCATCTCTTGAGAAGTAGGGTCGGGGTGAGGTTAGGTTAAGACATCTGAAGGTGAGTGCCAGCTCTCCACTAAGTAGCTCTGTAACTTTGTGTAAATCATATAATCTTTTTTTTTCAGGTCTGGTGGTTTTTTTTCATAAAATTGAAAATCTGTTCACATTATAAAATTATGTGATTCTGTAATTACAAAAGTGTGAAATGAGGAGGCCCTGGACTGGAAATCAATTGGCAGAACATAGTTAATATTATTCATTTATACCATGACAGGTTTTTTTTTTTTTTTTTTTTAAGAAGGGGAAATGGCATTGGCCCCAGTTTCTGACACATGTGACATTCAATAAATGCTTGCTGAATAAATGAATGAATGTCTAGTAAATACTTAAATGATTGGAAGAAAAGATTGGGTTTTAGAATACAGCGGAAGAAAATATTTAAAGGAAATTAATGACATAATAGCAAATAGTGGACTTAGATTCAAATAATAAGTAATTATGAGGACTAGGAAAATATCGAAGTAGATAGATGTGTTGCCTTGAGTTAGGAATCTATTTTTCCCTTACTAAATTATCTGAAGAGTGATATCCTTTCTTTGATTGATTACATTCCTAGAAGGAAATCTAAAAACCTAAAGATAATGAGATAATATTGACTTTAATAAAATACTATTGGTTTAATTTTATTTACAAGCTTTGTTATTAAATATAATAATATTTAATTATATAATTGTTTTTAAATATTAAAGCATAATTTGGCCTTCAACTTTTAGTTAATTTAAAATGAATATGATTTAGTCCTTCACAGGCAAGAAAATGGTGCAAATAATCACACAATGTTGTAGATTAGTGAATCTTCATGTACCTTAAAATGAATTGATGAGTTCTATAGTTAAAGCAATAAGCTGATATAATTTTAACTTCCATTTATTCACTAACCATTTTTTATCTACATGTTTCAATCATTATGCAAGAAAATGGGTGTAGGAGTGAGTGGAAAAAAGCACCTCATGGAACTTATAGTCCAGTGAGTAAGAGAGATAATAAAAAAATTATCAAACAAGCAAATTAATGACGTGCTCTGAAGGGAAGAGACAACACAGAAATAGAGAACAGTATGAGGTAGGTGGGAGAGGAGGTAAACGGGTATGCTCATACTGACAGGGTGTTAGGATAGGCCTCAGGGCCCTCGGAGCTGAAGTATAAAAACCCAATTATGTGATAAGTCGGGGTGTGTGGTGGTAATTATAAACCTATCAGATGAAGTAGTATCTGTATTGAGCAACCTCTGAGTAGCTTTATTTCAGTTACTATACTCATTCAAAAACAATACAAGATATCTTTTTAAATATTCTATAATTTCATAAATGTTATAAGTGTCCCAGGAACGGACACCGCAGGCACAAAGATCCTAAAGAGGGGGAGAGGTTGGCTCATTTGACTGGAGAGTAATGAGCAAAGGGTAGAATGATGAGAGATAAAGTTGGAGAGGCAGGAAATGACCAGACCATACAGGGCTCACACGCGTTTTGTGAGTTTTTCCTTCTGATTATTTAGGTCAAAGAGAATTTTTTAATTTATTAAAGATATTTTAATATAAAAAATATTTTTAGGTCATAACTGTGTATGCAAGCACAGTGAGTTTTAAGTGCCTGAGTTCAGTCTCCAACATTTAGTACCATGACCAGTTTAATACACACCTGAGGGAGGCAAACCTAATACTTCTGAGAACCTCCCTGATAGCATGGGTTTATATATAGCAGGCTTAATCAGACTGACTTAGTCTTTAAGGGTGACCATTTGAATGGATCTAAACTACATCCTCTCCTTGAGAAATGTATGCCAGCCTTTTTCCCCCAGCAACACGTTATTTACTGATGAATTTTTGGTTCTGAGACAAAATTATTTGCTGTATTATGTTTGATTCCCTGAACACACAGTGAAAGGATGAGAATGAATGGACTACCTTACAACTACTTTACACATGAATTCTAACTAACATTGAGCCCAATTCTCTATTTCATGTGGTGCGTCACTTTCCCTTAATACTACAGGTAAAAACGTGGAAAGACATCACTGCATACTGGGTACTGATAATGTGTCAGGCCCAATGATAATCACTTTACATATGTTACCCCTCTTTTGTTAAAAAGAGGTCTGTGCCAAAAGGAGGATGTGAAAGGAAATGAAATAAGCTTCAGTGGCAGAGAGATTTCAAAAGGAGCCAAGAGGTCACTCTGGTGGGCACTCTGATACACGATATAGACAACCTTTTTAGGTTCTAATGAATTGGAATAGCTAGCAGTAAATACCTGAAACTATCAAACTACAACCTAGAACCCATGGATCTTGAAGACAATTGTATAAAAATGTGGCTTATGAGGGGAGACAGTGGGATTGGGGGGGCCATGGGGATCATACTCCTGTTTGTCTAGTTTGTGGATGGATGAGTGGAAAGGTGGGGGAAGGAAACAAACAAACAAACAAACAGACAAGGGCGCCAGTGTTCTTTTTTACTTTAGTTGCTCTTTTTCACTTTAATTATTATTCTGGTTATTTTTGTGTGTGTGGTAATGAGAGTGTTGGGGATTGATTTAGGTGATGAATGAACAACTATGTAATGGTACTGTGAACAATCAAATGTACGATTTGTTTTGTATGACTGCGTGGTATGTGAATATATCTCAATAAAATGAATATTAAAAAAAAAAAAGAGGTCTGTGGCTCAGACAGGTTAAGTAACCAATAGTGGTGGAGACAGTTTTGAGAACCCAGTACTATCCAACTCCAAAACCCATGATTTTGTCTTTACACCACCTGAGATGTTAGCATTAGTGTGGCCACTAAAGGGACACTTCTTCTTCCCCACAAATTCTATTAGGGGTACAGTAGCGTCCCTGCTCTCCCTGCCAAGCTGCAGATTAATCACACATGCATTAAATGCCTATCCCTGTGCTGAGTAGTTTCTTTGTAGGAAAAGAACAGAAACAGATGGTCCCTACCCTCAAGGAGACTACAACACAATAGTCTTATGAGGCCAAGACTAACTCACATGCAACATTAGAGGGTGATGTAAGACAATATGGAATCATATGTTAAGTTTATGGTACAACAAAAATTCAGAAAAGATAAGTTCCTAGTGAATTGTTTTGTGGGGATGGCTTCATGAAAAGGTGAAACTTAAGCTGGGTCATGAAAGATGAGCTAGGTGCTAAGGATCAGGAGCACTGAGGAGGGTATTTCTAGTTGGAAGCACAACTTCCACAAAAGCAAAGTGAGCCTCCTTGTATTCTTGCATGAAGGCCTTAGACTCCAGACGTGCGGCTGGGCTGGAGAGGCAGGAAGTTTGGATACTATCAGAGATGGCACAAATCTGACCATGCTTCTCTAGTCAGTGGATTTCTGTGGCACTCCATGGGCTATAGCAGGGATCTTTGAACTTTTTTCCTACTGACTTCTCTAAAAGAATCTTGAAAAACTATGTACACTCTCATATATTTGAAAGTTAATATTTAAATCAACTTAAGTTTAAAGAGTTGTGCAATGTAAATATAGACATATCAAAATTAAACTATGACCCAGCTCTTTTAAATATCCTTATTATATGTAAATTTTAGTGATTTCATAAACATATACAGATACATAGCAATCATTTACACTTATATTTCCATTCCACTATTCCCATCTATAATTTTTATCCCACTGTAATATGCTGTTATGGCTGAAAGATTTTGAATTATTCACCTTATTATCCTTTTCAAATCTACAAATATATTTAGAATTTGGAAGTTTTTAATTTCCTGGACAGAAGGCTCTAGGTGTTAAAAATTTATCGTATGGATTAAGTTTCATTACAATTTCTATTAGTATGCAATTGATAAAAATATGTTGATAAACATTAAATATTAAAAGTAAAAATTTTAATTAGAAATGCATATCTTAAAGAGATCAATGTGACTTCCCCTCACCACAAAGAATTTATGTATCCACATAAATTTAGTATTGCCACTGCTAGAATAAGACAGGATGTAGGCTAAATTCTACTCCTATTTTTCCCATTTTATGAAGGTAAACAGAGATTTCTTGATCACATATATATCCAGGTGGTAATGGAAGGTGGTAATTTTGTTATGTTTAATAACAAAATTGAATATATTCTATATTTAATCCTTTGAACTATTCTGAGTTTTTATGCCAAAAATCATGTATTCCTTCTTGTGAAAAATTATTTTTAGTGGTTTCCCAGCTAACAACTCAATTTTGTTAAAAAGCAAATAATTAGAAACCAGCTTGCTTGCAAAAGGATTTCTACCCAGTCATTAGAGTCACTCACTTCTTCAATATCTCCATCGATATTTTTAATTGCCTCTTTGTTTGCCACTTCTGAAATTTTTCACCATCTGGCAATACTCCATAGTAAGACTTTATTTGGGATCGTTAAGGAGTTTGCCTTTCTGTTTGGGGTGGAGGGGTGGGAGAGGTGATTGAGAAAGGGGTTGCCTTGATAGGCAGTGGCTGATTTCTAGGAAAGAACAAAATGGAAGTTGGAAATTTATAAATTGATGCTAGTAAAACTATCCTCATGTAGCCCATGCATGCATATGCCAATACGAGGACCAATCGTCTATAAGATTCAATATCTTTGGTGTATTATCAAGGCTCTAATTAATCTCACTGCAGCACTCACATCGGGAAGCACACCCTTCCCCAAATGGCCACGCTCTTTCATACCTTGCTGCTTTGATACGTCTGCTCCCTCCATCTGAAATACTGACAAAGATCTCACGGTCTGGAGAACACAGATATGTAAATAAATAATTACAGGAAGCGATACGTGTTACAACAGAGTTGTGTGCAGGGTGCTGGAGAATGCACTTAGAGGAAATACTTATTTCTGCCTGGGGAAATACCAGGGAAGATTTTAAGAGATAGCAATATTTGAATTGAGAAATAGGAAGAGTTTATCAAGTTGACAAGCATAAGGATATTTTGAGGCCAAGGATATAGTGTGTACAAAAGCATTAAGTGAAAAAGCGGTATGCAAATCCATCAGTTTGAGTCAAGTTCTTTGTGATATAACTTGATAACTATGCATTCATTTACAACATGTATCAGGCACATACAATGTGCCAGGCACTGTATTAGGCAATGGAAAACAAAGATGAATTATAAATAGAAATAATTATGAAAAATATAATAGAGGAATGTTTTTAGGGCCAAAGTCGTGGATTCAATTCCAGTTTCTATTACGTGATTGCTTTGTAACTCTAGGACAATTAATTAACATTTCGGAACTTCAATTTTCTCACCAGTAAAATAAGGATAACAGTGCTAAAATGCTGTTTTATTCATTCTGTGTATCACATGAGAATGAGTGCATTTAGTAAAACAATAATGTATAAGGTATTATTATTGAATAGTTGAGTATCTGGGAGCAAAAGGTGGTAGAAGGCACGGAAGCAAGTAGAGCTGTGGAGCTTAAATACATGAGTATATAAAAAATAGAATATGTACAAATACCTGTGAACAGAGTCAATTTCCCCATTTGGACACTAGATGGCCACACTGAATCGTGTATAATTTACCATTTGTCTTTAGACTCTGGGTAAGCAAAGTTTGCACTTCTGTAATTGCTTAGAACAGGTGTTGATTAGGCTGTACTCCATATCTGTCAATACTCTCTAATCCCTAATTGTTAGATTAAAAATTAATACGACACAGTCCATACCTTCAAGAAGCTCACATTGCAGAAGGATATAGGAAAGACTCCAAGTTTGAGAATGAGAGGAGGAACATCCAACTCAACAGTAAGCTTTCTGTGGGAGACAGGTACCACCTGAGTCTTAAAGATTAGATACATTTTAACCAGGCGAAAAAGGAGGGGGAGGGGGAGGAGGGAGTGCTGCTGATCCTATTCCAGGTCGAGGAAAGAGTCTATGCAAACACATGGAGCCTGAAAGAACTTGCCCCGTTTAGGGTACTGCAATTAATTCAGTATGGTAGAAGAAGAGAGTCCTAAAAAGAGAGAAGTTAAAGACTAAGAACTCTCCAGGAAGACTTAAATCCATGTCAAGACTTTGGAATTTATCTCCGGGGATCTGAGGAGCCAATAAACTGCTTTTTCCTCTCCGCTACCACTATATAATTCTAGAGAATTTTGTTTTATTTTTGCTTTGCAGATTTTCCGTATGGAGAGGACCCTCTGGCTGCCATGTGGAAAATGGATTGTGAGGAGTAAAACATCTGTTATTTGGAAACCCAGTGAAGAAACAGGATAATGGTGATGAAGAACTGAACCAACTCAGTGGCATGGGGGAAGGAGAGACGAGGAGGTCCAACAAATTTTAGGGAGATGAATCTTTGTTAGATATGGGAATAAATGAGGAAGAATCCAAGGTAGTCTTGGGTTATTGGGTTGGGTAAATGAATGGCTTTGGCAAGACCATTCACTTGGATAGGAAATGGGGGAGAAATATATTTGGAAGGGAAGATGATTGGGGATCACTCACTTTATTATGGATACTCAGGTCATTTTGAACAAATCATTTCATGGTCTGTTTCAAATTCTCTATCTATAAAATGGGGCAACTGTAAAAACTTGCCTTGGAATTTTAAGAGTTGGCCACCTGAGTGATGACACTGTAAAATCTTCCTGATTAACTGGGTGGCACATTTTCTCAAACTAATGAAAATTCCAGTTTGGTTAATTCAAACCATATATTGATTTGTAGGAAATTTTTAGCCATTCAGTTTAATTACTTTTATCTATATACAGTAACTGAAATAAAACTATTTTAAGGTTGCTTAATAGATACTATTTATTAGTGATCTGTACTCATATTTGAACAATATTAAATGAACGCAATATTTTTAATATATTTGAAGCATTTCATTCTCTCAAGCAAGTATTCAATTCTTTGAAATCTTGTTTACATCATCAATCTTGTGTACATTATTTGTTGAGTAAGCCCTATTCCCTTACTATAATTAACAGTGATAATTTCCATTCACTCTAACATTTATAGTGTGCTTACCATGTGTCAGGCACTGTTCCAAGCAGTTTCCCTGGGTTATCTCATTTAATCCTCATAACAACTCTGTGAGGCATGTAGAAATTATCATCATCCCATATTACAAATGAGGAAACTGAAGCAAAAGAGATAAGTAACTTGTCTAATGTGTCACAAGCTGATAACAGAACCAAGATTCAAAGCACATAGTCTGCTTCCAAAATCCATGCTATGCCATGCTATGCTAGTTTTCTAATTTCCCTTTGGGAATTACCCAAAATTCTAAATTAGTGAAGTAGACTCCACAGAAAGCATAACTAGTCTGTCTGTTACCTACTACAAATCTTCTGTAAGCGTGTCTACCTCTGATATCAGAAGAGATCATTTTTTAACTCAATTTTTTTTTAAGCTGAAGAATTTTAGAGGAAATTAGAGATGACCATCTTCATTTGAATAATGTCTCCTAGCTGTTGGAATAAGCAATTTCCATCTAATCAATTTATAACACCAAAATGATGGTTAGTTTTTAGTATGTATCTTTTATGCATTTACATGATTAGTTCTTGTAAATGAATCCTTCCACATCTGCTTTCCTCCCTTTATCAAATTCTATTTTCAAATATTTATTTAAAAAAAAAAAACTTAATATACTTCATGTTGAGAGCACTAAGACTCAGATCCAAAGGAAACCCAGTATAACATAAAAGTTAAAACCCTTTCCATGTGGTAAAAAAGAGGATGATTTCAGGTAAGCAGTTTAAACGGAGATTTCTTTTTGACTGCCACGTAGAAAGGCAGCCATCCAAATGCCTGGAAGTGGAAGTCCCTTAACAAAAGGATCAATGAATTGCCAGAAGAGAGTCATTGAACACAGTCCTCATAGTGTGGCCTGTGGACTAATTTCTCACAGTTTAAGATACCTGGACTAATGTTGTTCAGTTGTTCTTAGTCATCATTGCTTTTGCTGGTATTTCGTATATTTTTAAAAAAGGAAAGCAAATTTTTCCCACTAAATTTTGTAATTTTTTTAAAATAGGGGAAAAGGAGGGGCAAATAGTTGTAGGTGCCGCAGGTGAAACACAGGGAGTTTGACCACCATTTGTGTCTCCTCCTCCTAGGCTGCCTTGGGCCCCTGCACAGTATCTTAGAAATCATTCAGTTCCTCTCTCCTGTGTTACCTTTATTCAATATCAGCCACCCTCAGTCTGGCTCTACTTGGATTCACAACTTAGCTCCTTGTCTTCATATAGCTCCATTTGAACAGATTACCCAGTTTTAAGCTGTTTGCTTTGGCTCTGATTTGCCACTCCCTAGATTTTGTGTTTTTTTCCTCAATAATTGCTTAATTCCACGCACCATAGCCAAAAGAACGGAGTGCTCTAACTTGGGATAGCGCTTCATTAGAACTGTTTCATGCTATGTCTCTCCTTGTCAGGGAAGGATAGTGAACAAAATGGCTCATAATGGGGGGAAAATGGATAATTATTACACCAGGGGAACCAAGAAAAATTCATTGTGGCTACAGTCCTCAGGTATAGTATGAAAGGACAATTTAAGTATAAAGAACCTTCTCTTTACTTAAGGTTGGGAAGAGTGATGGTCACAAGTACCGTGTAACCAGAGTCTGGAAGACAGTCGGATGGAAGCACTTATCAAGAAAAGAGATATTCTAAATTCCAATCCTCATTCAGCTTTCACACAGAACGAATGTGGCACTGCAGGTAAAGTGGGAACTATATACTTCCTTTGCTTTTACAATTTAAACAATCATAATTATTTCTTCAACACAACAATCTAGAACTCATGATAATTCACCAAAACATGCTCGAGGAAACTAAAGCATGCTCATCTAGCAATACCTTGACTCTGACCCACTTTAGAAACATGTTTACTTGCTTAATTTTTTCTTTCCCCTACCCTGATCTCATATTTTCATTTAAAACTGACAGAAGGCTTTTTCTTTTGAAATATCCTTATATTAATCTCTTTGTTTCATACTACTCCCACTATTCTAGTCCAGGCTCACAGCCCATAAATGATTGCCATGACCTTCTCCAAATTAATTTTTTGTCTGGCCCTTATCATCTATTTGTGCAATAAATACCAGATTAATCAAATAGACTTTGTTTATGTGCCATCCCAGATTACCTGAACAAGCTCACAAGCTTCTACTCCCAACTATGGGCTTTGACCAAAAGTCTTGCCTCCCAGCAATTGTGGTTCTAGACTATAAAGCTCCAACTGCTGCCACTGTCACACCACAGACCTACAGGTAATACCAACCTGCACTCACTAGACGTGTACCCTTGGAGGCTCTGGCTTCCCTGGAGGCTGCCTGGACCTAGCTGACACAACCCATAAACATAAGGATGTTAACACCTCATGGAGCAGACTTGGACCAATATGAATCAGGAGACAGGAAGGAGCCAGAGATTACATTACTTTCACTCTCCTCCCACCCCATGGATTGTTTCAAAATGTTTCAAGTTTCAGTTAGCCTCTCTGAAGTTATCCTGCAAGACCTAGCAATCAGCTGCGTTTTTTTGTGACTCTGCAGTAAGTTAAGGGGTGCATCCTCTCCTATTTGGTCTCCTTTCTTTCCTATCTCACTTCACCATTCTCTTGCTCTTGATTTCCTTGGATTATACTCCTCAATAAACCATTAGTACATAAGCTTTTACCTTAGGCTCTATTTTCTAGGGAATTCGTGATAAGATAGTCATCTTAATACTTTCGTAAGGTCCTCCCTAGCATAATGACTTACAAAGCTCCCTTTAACGTGATGGCTTTCAAGAAACTCCACAGACTCCTCCCACTACCTCGTCACCTTTCTCTTTTACCATGTCCGACTTCTTCAGTGCATGCCACACCCTGCTCATACAGACAAAAGACTATACCTTTGTGGCTGCTGTTTACTACTGCTATACTTTAGTACAAGTCTATGTATGCATGTCTTACATCTCCAATTAAATTGTAAACACCTAAGAGATTAGCACCATGTCTTTTTCTTCTTGACATCCTCCTTGGCACCTGGAATAGTTTATAAGGGATTACTTTATGTTCATTTATGATGATAGAAGTAATGAACATGTGACCAAATTTCTTCTCTAATAAAGAAGAAAAATCCTGAAGTAAATATGGTTTCCCCTGTAATTAGCCAAAACATTAAGTTGAAATGCTGCTAGAAATAGTTACAGTCAACATTCACTAAAAAAAAAAAAAAGTTCTTAAAGACTACCTTCCTACTATTTTTCCTAAAAGATCTTTATTTCAACTCAAAATACTATTTGACAGTCATCACATGACAAAATTTAACTATTAAAAATCCCCATAAAATACCCATTTTATGGATGATATAGTTAAATGGTATTCCTATTAGATTTATCATCTTATTCTCCAATCATAACAATAAATTATAATAATAGCAATACCTTACATCATGTGTATTTTATAATTTTCAATGTACTGTCCCATATATTTTTCTCTTCACAGACATGTGAGACAGGAAAGGCTAATGGTCTCCATAAGAGAGTGGGAAAGGGACTGAGAATCATGACTAATCTAGTTACAAGATGAGTAAGTTTGTGCTTGGATGAGGACCCAGATCTCTGACTACAGTGGAAAGCTTTATCTGGATTTTCCCTGGTAAGACTTGACAAAGCAAGTTGGTTGTGATTAGTGGAGAAGCTTGATGTTTGTTTTAGTTTCCTAGGCTGCTTAATCAAATACCATGAAATGGTTTGGCTTAAACACTGGGTATTTATTAGCTTACAAATTTTGAAGCTGGGAAAACGCCCAAATCAAGGCATCATCAAAGCAATGCTTTCTTCCCAAGACTCTGGCATTCTGGGCTGGCTGCTGGCGACCCTTGGTCCATAGCTTGTCACACAGCAAGGCACATGGTGGTTTCTCCCTGGTCTCTTCCTTCTCTTCTGGGTTCCATTTCAGCTTCTTGCTTCCTGTGTTTTTTTTCTCTCTGAATTTCATTCTCTTATAAAGGACTTCAGTAATAGGATTGAGAGCCATGCTGGGCTGTGCCTTACTGAAGTAACCTCATGAAAAGATCTTACTTACAAATGGGTTCATACCCAGAGGGGTAGATTAAATTTAAGACCATGTTTTTCTTGGGTACATTACAGCTGCAAACCAACACACTTTTTTTTGCTTTTTGTTTTTTTTAATTCTATGAAAAAATTCAACACATGAGTAAACTGTGGGATAGCCATGTGCCCCTGCCTGCAATGACTCTAATTTCTAAATGCTTATCCCTGGATTACTAACCTTGCATCAGATGAAGAATATCTGAGGTCGCCCAGAAGAGCAAATTAAAAATATGAGGGGGTGAGAGCTGCAAGAAGGTGGCTGGATGGCACCTGGAGTATTTCTGGGCCCAAGGGACTCTGCAACAGGCCAAGGGGTCAGCGACCCAAAGGCTGAGGAGTTACTTACCAGACAGAGCCCCTAAAAACACTAGCTAGGGGTGGGTTTTTTAGACCTTTGTTTCCTAAATTTGGGGAAATGTACTTTGGATTGGTGATTCTCTCTTCTTGTAATGTTTAGTATTTAGGGTGACTTTTTATGGAAAATGATAGCTTTACATGTAACATTTTCTGATATTTAATACTCAATTTTCCCATTCAATTATTATTTGATAAATGCATTATTTAATAAACAATTATTATTAAAATGTATAACTATGAGGGACTCTCAGAGGCACCAAGTTAAATCTTCTTTCAGTCATTTATCATTTACCAAGTTCTTAAAGGAGCTAGTTTAAGTTTCTAGCAGTTGGAAACAACTCTGATTCCATTTTAAGTCATTTTCTATTATTATGCAGCTGACTCAAGTGGAGAGTATCAAAACACAGCCAGAGGACCTGTGGCACTTTTCTCTCAAGAAAGCTCTAATTGCATGTGAATGATATAAGACACTTCAGGACCAGAAAAGGAGAATGGGAAAAAGAGATTAAGAAGCTTGTCAGGATGTGTTAAGAAAAAAATAATTGCTATCGCCAGAGCAGTGCAATACCAGGACAAAATACTTGAATTCTAAAACACAAATTTGTGTGGTGGTGGCATATAAAATAAAACTCATCTTGGTAACTGGGATGGGACATTGGGTAGGCAAGAAAATATCATCTCCTGGAAAGTCTTAGTCATCCTGAGCTGTTACTGAGATCAAAGAGAATGCTAAACAAAGAGCTAAAGAAAAATTGGAAGCTGGGAGGGTAGGGGGTAGGGGGTTGGAATTTTATAAATTTTGCCTAAGGCCAAAAGCTAATAGGCATTAGAGCAGGGCTGATTCCCAGCCCATCCAAATTCTATTATTTTAAGCTTCTCTCCCATATCGCCAAGTTGGTCTCAATATGGATGTAACTCTCCTCCTCCATGTTCAATTAAAAACCCTCCAGATAACAGCAGCAGATCTCTTGGTAGGAACAGTGATTCCAAATGCCAGTTCTTGAAATAACTCCACACAAAAATTCTGAGATTTTAAAATATGCTGAGATTTTTCAAAATGCTGATTCCTACTGATTCAGTAGACCTGGAGTGAAACCTGAGAGTCTACTGTTTAATACAAGACTCCTCTGATGATTCTGATCGAATTTTGGAACCACTGGTCTAGCTTAAAATCATGTTTCCTTGAATATAACCCCTGTGGCTATTTGCTCATTTCCCAGATTTTCCTCAGGAGACCCAATCACCAATGGAAGAAGAAACCATGCATATCTCTCTGAGTCCTGCACTTGTTACATCAAGAGATGCAGTACAGATCTCTTTTCACTATATCGTTTGATCCCATGTCAATCAGCAGGCACAGTGGTGGCCTGCTCACTTCCCTCTGACAGATTCCAGCCAGGCAACTCATATCTGCTCCAGCCACTGAAGTCTTATGTCACTACCTCTACCTTTTTCAGTAGCACATCCTGGGTAGTAGCATAGGACTGGAAATCCACATTAGTATTTCATGGAATGAGTCCCTCTCTTCAGCGAGAAGACTTGCATATTATAGGCTTTCAGTGGCTTAAGGTTTTCTTTTCTCATTGTGCCATATTCTTTTGCTTACCTAAATCTTTTGACTTATTTAGTCTATATTTTTGGGCTTCTTCCATTTTCTCTAAGGACTCTTCTACATCTTTAAGAAATAGAGAATAAAGAGATATTCCTCAAGCCCCCAACAGAGAGACAGGTGTATGTGTGTGTGTGTGCATGTATATGTACAAGTACATGTATATATATTTTTTCAGATATAATTGAGGATCTCCCCAGGCAGGGAAACAGCACATGCAAATCAGTGCTCTTTTGCCTTTTCTGCCTGTAATCTTTGGTTCTTTAGAGATCTTCCTATATCAACACTGCCACATTCCTTGGTGCTTTCAATTTTTCAAGAAAACTTCCCAGTTGTCTCATTCTGGACTCTAAAACTTGCCTGCCTTTCTCCTATTTGCTGCACACGTCTGTGGTTACCTCTGGGAGGGAAGAGGTAGAATGGGACTGGAGAGAGGGAAACATAGATGAGTTTTATCCATAATATTTTATTTCTTGAAAGGAGGATTTAAAAATAGAGCTATTAATAGCGGTTCACTTTGGGTTTTAGATACATGGGTATTGATTATATTATACTTTGCACTTTATTTTTAAAAGTTTTAAATAATTTACAAAATTAAAAAAAATTCATTGAGGATACGGAGCTAACAAGTAGTAGACAAAAGGAAGTTTTGCTCTTAAACAATAGAAATGGGGCTGGTCACAACAAATCAAGGGACAACCGAGGATGGTGACTAGATTGTAAACTGATGGGAATTATCCTGAAGGGAGATTGAAACAAGTGTGAATGAGAGAAGTGATAGCCAAAGAATCTCTGTATTCCCTGAACATCTGTGTGATAGCGTGAGTTAAATTCTGCAACCTTACTATGCGTGTGAGTGTTGAAGGAGCAAAGGCTGTTTACATGGTGTGTTAGTGAAAAGACAGCTTCTGCTTGGGGATGGGGAGATCAGGGTCTTTGGGAGCAGCCAGGGTTAAATTAAAGGGAGGAGGTAGAGAGAATGTTCAGAGATGTTGAAGACATAGGGGAATTTAATGCTCACAAAGGGTAGAAGCTCAGATTGGATCAGATTAGGAAATAATACTGGGCCATAAAGAAATGTGAATCCAGTTATGGATAACTGGAGAGGCTTTCCTTTCTGACACTGACATAAGCAGGGTTGTGATATATGATGGGATTAGTTCTGATAATCTTTTAGAGGGAAGTAAAGAGTGCTTCTAGGATCTGGGTCCTGAATGATTTGCTTAGTGGTATGCTGCTTTGGGGAACATGTGCTCTCTCAGATTTCACACTGTGGACTTTTGGATTACTTTTAACTTTTCAGTATTATAAGAGTGCTGTGAAGAGAGACAGTATAGCACAGAGAAACAGGGCACTGGGTTCAGTTCTGTATCCTCCATGTTTTGTGTGACCTTGAACAAGTTAATCTCCTGGTGCTTTAATTTCCTTAACTGTAAAATGGAGTAAGAATAGTACCTACCTACCTCACAGAGCTGGGATGAAGTTTAAGAGTTAATTAATATGCATAAAGCACTTATAATAGTATGTGGCACATGTTAGCTGTGGACATAATAATCTAAGTAACCATATAAATTACATACATCTATTATTAGCTCCTTAAGATAAATTGTTGGTGATATAATTGTTCGGTGAGAAGGAGTAGAAAATCTTAATGTTTTCAATACAATTTGCCAAAATATCCACCAGAACAGAAATTAAATCCCCACCACCATGTCATCAGATACATCCCTCTTATTCATGTCATAATACACAACAACCCACCACCCACCAAGCAATCCATTACAATTGCCTTCCATATACCCACTAACCCAGAATGTAGGAGCTTTGCATGGTAATCTGTGTATTGAACAAAAGGCCTTTTACTTCCTGTGCACTCTTCAGTTTAAAACCATTTACTAGAATTTCATCAATTGATAAATCAATAAATTCCTAAAGCATTAGTTTACCCAACCTCTTTGCAATCTCAACTCTTTGGACCAGACTTTTTGAAAGTCCCTTTGGCTTCTGTAACACTACTCTCTCCTGCATCATCTATTTTTATGCCAGCTGTCTTTTTGTTTTTGTTATTTTTTTTTCTTTAAGGAAAAAGCAAATGAATTATCTTGCGTTATTGGGAAGTCCAGTGTGGCACTACCTTCAAGCACAATTATATACAGGGCCTGAAGTAATGTCATCAAGGTTCTCCCATTATTGGCTTGGTGTCTTGTTCCCTTGCCTAAGCCTCAACAGGATCTCTCTGGTAATCCAGGTACTAGGAGTTTCTGACTCACATTCTTGAAGCTTAACAAGCCCGTTGGAGGAGTGGGGGCATACCTAGGAATCTTAGAAAAGGAAATCTTTCCTGGGCAGAACCAACCCAGGGGGTGGGAGTTACTGTCAAATAAGGCGGGACACCATATTCAGCATTCCCACCAGGTCCATATGTATCAACTCTCACTTTTCTTCTGATTTGTCTTCTTTTCTTGCAGCACCCACATCCAATCAATAGCTAAATCATTCTGATTTAATCTCAATAGTTCTTAAATCTGTCCTTCTCTGACCTTACTTCTTGCCCTAATTCAGACCCTCATCATCTCTTGCCAAACTATTTTAACACCTTTCTGTCTGGTTTCCCTTCTCCATTCTAGCCTACCTTGGGTTCATCCTTCATGAAGACATCAGGATTATATATCCAGATGCAACTCATCTCATTGTTTAGTAAACATTAAAAGTGCTTTCCCATCAGGATAAAGGCTAAACTCTTCTTGCTGGCATTCAAGGCCCTCCAAGACTTCCTAGTACCATCCTCTGATACACTATCACCTTGTACGAGCAAAACCAAACCCATTTGCTTTTTCCTCAAAGCCTGTTCCCAAACTTGTTAAATGCATTAAATTCACTTAAGTACCAAAGCTGAAAATTTGGAGTCATTTTTAATTCTTTTCTCTACCTTATCCTTGACATGCAGTCATTTTCTAGGCCGTTTCTGTCTCCAAATTTTTTTCTGCCTCTTTCTTTACCATTGCCTTGCCCTACTCAGGCCTTACCTTGTTTAATCTCCCTTCTGATCACCTCCCCTTCAGCTTCTTTCCAACTTCCTCCACACAACCACCAGGTAAACCTTTTAAAATTTGTCTCATATAGAAAAACCTTCAGCAGCTCTTCAGTGAATAAAAGTTCAAAGCTTAGCATCCTATGCAAGACTACTCACAGTTGGGACGCTATCCTGCATGTCCCGCCCCACCCCACCAGTTCAAAGTATTCCATGCTTTAGCCATGTCCTCGACCCTCCGTGCCTTTATTTCTGCTATTCTCCCTACACGGGACGTCAATCTTCATATAGGCCTGTTGAAATCCTTCTCAACTTTCAGGTCCCAGCCCAAATACCTTTTATTTTTTGAAGCCTCCCAGATTTCTTTAGGCAGACTTTAAATAACTTCTTGTGCATCTATTAAACTTACATATCTTATAGAAATTATCAGCCTGATTTACATAATGATTAATTATGCATCAATGTCTGCCCCAATAGATTGAGTCCCACTACTTAACAATTCTGTATCTTTGTGGAAAGTTACTGAGCTTGGTTTTGTTTCTACAAATGGAAACAATACCTACCTCACATGGTTGTTTTAATGAGATAATGTATGATAATGTATGTGAAGAAACCAAATGTTCCTGGCACATTTTTTACTTAACATTTGTTCCTGGGACTTAATTTGATACCTCTTTGAAGACACCATATCACATCTCAATCAGAACATGTGGGTTAATATGTGGGCTATGGAGATAGATTGCCTGGATTTGAAGTCTGCTTCTACCACTTACTTACCAGTTGTCAAGTTCTTGGTCTTCACAGTGTCTCAGTTTCCCCATCTGCAAATAGGGATAATAAGGGTACCTACGAAATTGGGTTATGAGGATTAAATAAAATAAATATAGCAACCACTTAGAGTAGTACTTGGCATATAGTAAGGGCTTATTAAGTGTTGTAATGATTATTTCTGTATTCTGTAATACAGAAACGGGGATAGTCAGTTGCTCAAAAAATGTTGCATTGTATTGAACCCTGTTTCACTTTGCAGTGTAATCTAGTAAAGTTCTTCTCTGCATCAAGAATACTGATTTCATTTCATTACAATGAAATATTTTTCTGTAGTTTTTAACACCCATCTATAAAATGTCAAGATAAATATACTTGTCTCACTGCTGCTCTGTCTCACTGCTGCTCTGTCTCACTGCTTGGTGAAACACCAGTGAGTATAAATGTGAGGACAAGTCAATTTTGAGTGGTTTTTATAGTCTTGTATTGACTTATCTGAAATTCACAGGATATTTTTATATACATGTGATTTGACTAATTTGCATAAAGCACTATCAAGTGAATAGTGCCCTACCTCCCAAAAGAGTATCTTAAAATGTTGTTTACATTGATTTTTGAGGTAGCTACAGTGTATAGAAAGGTATCATCTTCTCAATTCTACAATTGCCTTGCAGACTTTTAAAAAGAAACACCCACAAAATCACTAATCTATATCTGACAATTGGAGCAAGAAAAGAAATATTCCCTAATTCTCTGAATTTTGTTTTGGAATTTTAAGTTACCATAAACCTTTAGAAGGAAGTCACTGCTGATTGGTTATGGAAGGGAAGTGGGGATTGGAGAGTGGGACTTATATATGGGGAGAGTGGATTATTTAAATGTTCCCTATTTTTAGGATAAGCTATTGACTTGTATAGGCTTATCCTAAAACTAATTATCGGTACTAATAATACAAGGAACCAGGCCTTATGGTTCTGAAAATTTTTCCCAGAGATTAGCCCCAGCAGTCTTCTTTTCCTAGGAGGTAATGAAGGGAAAAGAAGGTTACGCAAGGAGATCTGCTGGAAACTGCTAGATGGGTCTTTCAATTAGTCAATCATTTTTGGATGCCTGTGATGTGTAAGAAGCTGCAGAGAATGTAGAGGTAAAACACACATAGTCTTTGTTTAAATGAGATTATAATCTCAGAACAAATTATTTCCAGTGCAGATCTCACCTTTTGCTTCTTCCTTTTAATAAACTCCTAGTTGTTATTTGTGTTTCAACAGCAGGAGCATAATAAATTATGAAGTCATAAAATCTGACTGTTAACAAGAGCACATGTAGTTCTTTTCTCTATATTTCACTTAACTCATTTTAGGAAATAGCTATTATAGTGTTAATTACATAGAAACAAGATTCCCTGCTCTTCCTCAGCAGTATTTTTCCCCCAGATTTCTCCCTTATAATGGGTAATAAAATACTGAAATTGGTATAAAAGATTTAACCATAAATTAAACATCCATATATAATGAAATTAACTTAGAATGGTACAAAATAAGTTTCCCCATAGTGGATTAGCAAAATTTTTGTTCTTATTTTTAAATATAAGGGGTGAATAAATAAAGGAACAAATAAGAGTCTCAAACAGAAATAGGTCACTCAAGGGCTTTCATTATATGACCTGTAATGTAAAAAGAACTGGCTACACTACTGTCCCCAAGGATTCTTATTTCTCTAAAACTACAAAGTGCTTACAGATTTATCTCCCTCAGACTGAACTATAACTAGGTATTATCTTCCTGCTAGTTTGTCAACCTTGTATCTTTGAGTCCATAAATTATTCCTTCTCCCTTTGACAAATGTATATCCATTAACATTAAATTGTTGTCAGACTGCATGGTATGTGAATATATCGCAATAAAATGAATAAAAAAAAAACTGTTGCCAGAGTATATTAAATGTTAAATACATATTTAGCAATAAGCAAATGCCAAAATCATAAGACAACAGCAGAGAGTAGTAAAGATATATATATATAGGCTCTTGACATAAATACCAGGATAAAGAAACTGTTTTGATTTCAGTGTTAGTTTAAATAATCACTTCTCCCTTTTCCAATCCCTCAGCCCATTTTAGTTACACAAATTATAATTTATAGGATTACTTTTGTTGTTTGTTGAAAGACAAATACAACATTCTAGAAGCCATCCCTTTTTAAATGATTTGTGTTATGCAACCTTACACATAACTCTCTTCAGATGGAGGCTGGAGAATTGAATTGCATTTCAATTCTTACAAGGGATCTGAATACTTACTCGGAGTGAGCCCAGGCAAGTCACTTAATTCCTCCAAGCTTTAGTTATAAAATGAGTATATATCTGCCCTTTCTTACCATACGTAATTGTTCTGAGGACCACAAAGTAAATGCAGTTGTCCAGAAGTATTTATACAAATGCGGTAGCCATACTGCTCTCATTAATATTCATATTAAATTCTTTCCGATGAATCACTGTTTCTGTCATGCTACACGCAATAGAGAAAGCTGGAGCCATTGTGCCCCCTGCTGTTGAAATGTGAATCCATTTGGCTGTTTGTTAAAAGGAAAAGAAATATACTGGTAACTGTTTACAATGAAGGTTAAAATGGTAAGATAAAAATTTAAAATCTCCAAGGAGGAAGCAGCTACATCAATGCCACAGGGGCACAATTTCTAAGTGTCCCATAAAAATGAAGGTAAATAACAATCGTAAGCAGAATTTCTTGGTCTTGAAATTTTATGATTTGCTTCTTTGATTTCTTTCATCTTGCCACTCTCTAAAGCCCTCAATGCCTTGGGCTTCCGGAATCCAATCTTACCTACCTTCTCTTCAACCCTACCCCCCCACCCCCGCCCCATCCCAAGCAAGACAGAAAGCTTCTGATTATTGTCAGCAACTTAATTATGAATATTAGCTGAAATAGATTTCAGAAAGTGTTAACTAATCCAGTTCTTAACTTTTGTAACCATGTAATAACGGGTTTTGGCACCCTTTAAAGGATTGCCATACATAGGCAAGTCAGATTTCTTTTGTTTCTTTTCTTTCAGATGCTTCTCAGACACAGAGGACTTACTTATTTCTATATTTCTAATTCCTAGAATAATGCCAATGCATAGCCCACAATAGTAGTTTAACTGATGTTTATTGAATTAAACCATCTTGATTTGTCTCTAATAATAATAAATCACCTTGATTTTACTCACTCAGGCTGATTGGAAGAAAGGGTATCTGAGCATCCTTGGTCCCCTCAGCATAGGTCTCCCTTCCAACACTTCTTAGGTCCAGGCTTGACATTTTTACAAATCCAACCTTCATCACCCTGTCCTCCAAGATTCCAATTAAAATGTATGTTCTTGGATTTGGAGCCATACTTTATCAGTATATAATGCCTTCATGGTGATGTCCTAGAATGAGTTGCTCTATTCTTTATAACTCTAGATCTGAGCATTTTGTTAAAAAAAAAAAAAAAAAAAAAAAAGGCTTTGTCACAGCCTACCTTCTTTCTTAAAAAAGGCATTTGCCTATTTTGATGGAAAATTTTTAAGATCTGGCCCCTAACTAAAAGAGGAAAGCAAAAAAAGGAAAAGAAAAAAATAAAAAGAACTGAAAATGGCTCAAAGGTTAATGCTGGGCAACTGAGAAAAGATACATTGCAAAATTCATCATGATCAAGAATTCCTTCCTACCCAGAGTTGTACAAATTTTTGCCACGTATTTTTGGAGATTATCTTTTCAACTTTAACACTCAGAAATGTTATTTTCCCATTTAAAGTAGAATTTTAGAAGTTTCCAAGAAATCAATTTTCTCACCAACTCAATATGTAACTTTACTAATTATTCTTTTATTTTTTATTGCACACTTCAACCCTTTACAGAAAAAAAGACTAAGAACTCCTTAAAGTCCAGTTAATTACATCTGTTGTTCTGATTCTTTTCAAGGTAGAGACCTGAATTTTTCTGTAAATATCATTAGTAAATACAATTTTTAATTAACATTTTCGAGTTTCACTTGAACATTTTTGCATACAATTTTACGTATATTAACAAGTATTTAATGCTATATAACAATCTATGATAGCAACAACAATACATCAAAACTTACTTATCCATTTCCCAATTACTGGGCTTTTTTTTCAAACTCTTATGAATGAAATCGCTAGAAACATCTTTGTACAACAATCTTTTTTTTTTCTTTTAAATATGTCCTGGGCATATACTACTAAAAAGGGAATTACTATGGCAAAAGATAGTTCAACTACAGAACACTTACTGTATTCTTGTCAATAGCTCTTTTAAGACTACTAATATACAATGCTACTGGTATGAGGACATAGGCAATTTTAAAACTTTTTGAACTTTCTTCAAAACTAGGTCAAAGTTGTTTTAATTTTCATTTTTAATATTAGGAAACCTGTACATCATTCTAAGAATTGATTTTAATTTGTATCTTCTCATCTGTACTATATCCGTTTATAAATTTGTCTCATAAAGAGTAGAAAATTTTCTAAAAAAATATTAAGCACTTTATCCATTTCTTCTTTTGTCTTCTTCCCGTGCAGGATACAATTTTTCATCTTTCTTTCAATTAATCTCTTCTCTTTGTCAATAATGTTTTTCAATTACCATAAAGTTTCCTTTGTACCACTATTGGTATAATAGTCTAGTCTTTTTAACTTTTATATTTAACATTTTAAACCATCTGGAACAAATTATGGTATATGTATAGAGTGGTTCTAATTTATTTTTCCATAGTGATATTCAGCTGGTTTTTCCAGAACAGTTATTAAATATTTCTTTCCAATTAATTTATTACTCTTAAACTTTCTATTCAGCACCAAAGAATATTTAAAAATGTTGCTTAATAGCACGTTTTGAGGATTAGAAGGGCAAGACTCCCATTGTTGTTCTTTTCCTAAGTTAAAGAGGCATTATCTGTCTTTGCTGAATTTATCACAATTCTGCCAAATTACATAAAGTATCCACTTGGAATGTTAAATGGAATTGTAGTAAATCTACATACTAATGCCACACATTAGCATTCCTTTTCATGTCCTTTCACATGCATTATCTAACTTAATCCTTACAAAAATTCTGTGAAGAATTATTTCTATTTTATACATGGTAAAATGGAAGCTCCATTTTACCACTGTAAGATACATAAAATTTTATCATCAGATTATGCAACTGGTAAATAGAGATGCAGGGACTAATATTCTGGTTTTGGGACTCTTCATTTAGTACTTTCCCATTACATTAAGATGTCTCTCATGAGACTATGGTCTTTTAAATTTAGTTCCTCCCATCTGTAACAATATGCTTCTATTTAAGCATCTTTTTTAATTTACCCAATACAGTTTCATAACTTTCTATAAATGGCTTATATAAATTAATACCCAAACATTTTTAAAATTGTGGCTTGTCATTGTTAGACTCTAGAAATGAGATTCGTTTTTATATTAGTGAGGCCTTACAAGAGTTGTCCTTTCGTTTCTGGCTTATTCCACTCAACATAATGTCCTCAAGATTCAGAGATTCATTTTTAAAGTAGTATATCCTGCAACATCTTGAATTAGTTATTTGCTAGTATATTTACATATTATAGATTTTGCTACTTACAAAGTTACATTAATAGATTTACCACGTAGAAAACGTAGTTGTTGAGAAAAAGCAGTATTTACACAAATGTGTACTTTTCTTCCTTATCTTTCTCTTATGTTTTATTGCAGTGACAAGCTTTTTCACCACATATAAATACAAATGGTGCCAAGATTGCTTTGTTTCTCCCTGAGAAATATTTCTTATGTTTCCCCAATGGTAATGTTAGTCTTGGTTTTAAGGAGTTACCATCCTTAGTGGAGAAGTCTATGAAATCATTACTAGAGGTAATTAAATTAAAAATGGTGAATTTTATTGATATTTTAAAAGTTATCTGTTGTTAATACTTTGGATTTTTGTCATTTGTTCTGTTGATGTTGATTTAATAGCTGTTGTGTTGAACACCAGCCTTTAATCCTGAGTCATAATATTGTCATTTGTTTCTGCAACATTTGCCTGTATTTTATTTTCCATTCTGCATATCTGTTCAGAATGAGACCTTTAAAAAATCTGCTTGACTTTCAGTATGGAGGTCATATTTGCCTCAAAATGCAATCGGTACACTTGCAGGCATCTATCATGGCCTTGCCCTTGTAGGACATGGGGAGCATGGGGAGCTGGTAAAAACCAACTTGTAGCTCTGGTTATGACTTTGGCTGTAAGTAAAAGTCCTTTGTCTCTGAAAAAAAAAAAATGTAATTGGTAGTGCATCTTTCATGATATATAACTAGGTATTATTTATTCTTTAAACCTTTGAAAAAATTCACGCATAAGGCCATAAGGGTCAAAGTCCAACTCAGCAGAAAATTATACTAGGTGATAATAGTCCCTAAATTTTTAAATGCTTTTTATTTGTTATAACTATTCTTATTTCTGATTCTATTTTGTAGTCATTTAAATTAAAAAGTAATATATTCATTTTGATAGTTTTCAGTAGGTCTACATTACCTCCATCCTCCACTTTATTTATCATCTTACAATTGTCTTCATTTTAATTACTAGTTTTTAGGTCTATTTCAGGCATTTCAGTTGTTTTGATCGGTTTAAACCTTGGGATCCACCCAATGCCATAAATATTAATGCCAATTCATGACTTCTCTCTTTTCATTAAGCTGTAAATTATTTAAATGTTTCTTGTGTAATTTTCCTCAAATATAGAAGAGCAACAAGACTATTCAGTGCATATTTTAGCCTAGTAACATTCACATTTTATAAACAATCTTCAGAGCAAAAATTACTTTATTAAAGAACACAATTTTGTTAAAACTTAGCCAAATTCTGCTTTGAGATTCATAAATCTAAATATACAGACATATATTTTAATGTCTTAATCTTCATGTTTCCAATTCAATAAGCTGAGACACCAGTGGGGTTCCCAATGTCTGTCTTCACCAGTAATACTAGATTCTGATTTTCATGGGCACTTTTTCCTTCTCCTATAGCACCTATACTCATCTAGTAGTGAAAGTCAGTGGAAATGTCAAGAGTTGTGGAATAAAAGCTGAATTCCAAACTTGCCTATTCCACATACCAGACTCTGCACAAATTATTAATAATAAACTCTATTTCCTCTTTGAAAATGTATGCAATAGTATCTGCCTCACAGGGCCGCTAAGAAGATATAATGAGAAAGCACAATATTTAGTGCCAATAAATGCTCTGTACCAAAGCAAAACTTGTCATTACCAGCTCATTTCCTGAAGGATTATCCTTCTCTACCTGAGGAATGGAAACTGGAGACTAAAGGAGGAGGTTCACCTCTTCTGATATCTCCACACTTCTTCACTACTGGAGCACAACCAGTTTTGTGACTTCTGGTGGTTCTGGGAAAAAAAAAAGTTTCCATCCTCTGGATCACAAAAAGGTGGCAGAATTGATTAGGAAGGGTATTTTATCTCATTATTTGTGGGGTGGAACACAACCAAAGGGGCATGTTAGATACTCCTTTGATTCACTGCCAACAGTTCTACTCAGTGTTGCTCATTAAACTGGCCAAGTCAATATGATGATGATTTCATCCTCAATAATACACCTCAGGTAATCTATTTACAGATGGTTTCAAAACCTCCTAGTTTCTCCTAGGAATTTCAGAATAACCACTCTGAAGTATTTTTTCCTGGGGCAATTTAATTGTTCTTTTGGTCTGAGTTATTTGCTAGAAATTCTTTTTTGGGGGGTTGGTCTCTACTGAATTTCCTGCTAGAGCAGGGCTTTGTAGAAATTTTCTTAAGAGTTCAACCAGAACTAATCTTCTCCCCTAAATTCCTTTTGGGATGAACCTCCCAAGAATGAGCTCTTAAACTACTAACTGAACTTCTCCCTTTTTGTAATGTAGAAGCCTGTGGTGGTGTCACTCACTGCCCCAGTTGGTTATATGGGTCAGGTTGATGAATTATTTTGCAAGATGTATTTTAAGCATCAGACCTCTACAAAGAATAAAGGATCATGCAAAGCTAATCTTTTTAACAATCAGAGACAAATTGTATTTTATCTTATTGGCATTTGCATTAGTAGCAATGCCATCATGTCTACATGTTTATATTATAATACAAAAGATCCACATAATTTACTTTGTGTGTGTTTCACTATTCAAACAGATCTCCACAGAAAGCAGAGGTGATAGTAATAATAGTTCCAAAAGTACTTAACTATTCCATAATAATTGTTCTGTACACAATGATAAAATCCAAAGATCATTAGCAGATACAATAGTACCTTTCCTTAAGCACAATTCCTAATATGGAACCTCACATATGTACCTAATTCCAAAATAAAGCTAATGCCATTTAAGGTTCTGGATCATGGCGTCTATTTGGCAACCAAAACAAACAAACAAAAAAACCTAAATCAATAAATCAGTTACTGACAGACTAACGAAGACATCCAATAACTGAATGTCTCAAAGAAAGTTAAAGATAATATCTGCATACATAGCATTTATCATATAACCACTTTTAATACGGGAAACTGTCCTTTAAATGAGAATATTCTGATGCCAGGATGAAGGTCCACAATGGAATTTCCAGTTTGCTCTTTTCTAATTTTAAAGGTGCTTCCCTGGGCTTTCTAGGTTTTTTATTTCTTCAGTAGATTCCACTTTGGCCATTATTATATTACTGGTTCCAGGAGTCTCTGATTGCTTATCGTCACCATCAAAGATAATGTCTTCTGGATTTGGAGGTGGGGGGCAGAATTCTTCACTTGGAAAGATCTCATGGAAAAGTGTCTCAGCTTGCTTGACTGCATGCTCATTTCCCAGACCACAGTCAGGCCCGGAGCAGATATAAACATTGGAAGGTAAGCCATTATATGAGCTTCTGCTAATTCCAGAGGAATCTCTCATGTTATAATAAAGAGCCCACAAAAGTCCTGGCTTTGCAAGTTCTTCCTTATCTATTTCTGTTTCATCATATGGAGTGAATAATTTCTTCACCACTGATTCTAAGTCTTCTCTTGCTGTTTTAGAAGATGGACAAGCCAGATGTACCAGATAAGTGTCTTTCATGCATGTCATGGTTGAAGAACATAACTCAGTGACCCGAACAGCACAACCTCCTGGTTCCACTGGAGGGACTATCAAAATGGAAATCTGCTGATCTGAATCTGTCTTTAGTATAGACTGATCTGTAATGAGCACTGCCCTGGAGATCTGCTTATACTGCACATTTGAACATGTTTCCTCAGAAAGGTAACTATCCTCCACAATAAAGTATTTAGCATTTATTCTTTGACCAAAGTGATCTATAATTGTTTTACATCTTCCAGAATCTTTGTCGACTACAAGGCATTGTACTTTATGGCGGAGACAATAGATTCCACCAAAAACTGCGCACATTCTGCAGAAACACTGGGGAATTTCTCCTTGGCCGTACAAGGGAAACAAAAAGGGGGTGTTGCCGAACCGTCCCAGACACTGAAGGAAGTTTTTTGTTGCTTTAAGGCCATCTAATGTAGTGCAAGATGACTGTGATGTCATCGCAATTGAGTGCAGTATAAAATGTTGGAGGTTGGGGGTTAACTTTTTAGTTTTTAAGTACTCTGAAAATGAACATTGCTCGAAAGCTTGATATTCATCAGGATGTTGTTCATAGTCTATACAAAATGTAAGAAATTTCATTAGCATCCTCTTTTCAACCATTGTGAGTTCTTTGCTATTAAAGACATCTGCTCTGGAACAAGGCACCTGTTCTACTTTTCCTTCCCGAAATGCAAGAATCCTAGTAACATTTTTAAATTCTGCATATCGACTAACATTTGATTTGATTAAAAGATCAATTAGCAATCCTTGAGAATACAGCAGCTTTGATACCAAATCAATGTTAAACCTTCGGCCTTCTTTAACTATTTGAGAGTAAGTAATCCTATTTCTCTTTAGTTGATCAGTGTTGTCTTCCACTATAGGTTTGCTTTCATCTTTATCTCCATGTACAACTGTGTGAGAAAAAGTTTTATCTCCACAATCATTTTCCTTCTCCAGAGTTTCCTCTACATTATTTACTTCTAGTGAAGTCTCTTTATCACTTTCTGGAGTGTCTTTGGCAGGCATTTCATTGTTAGTATTGCAAGAGTGCCTTTCTTTGGGCAAACATGCAGAATCCAGAGGTTCACCGAGGGTACTAGATGCCACAGAGGAAGGATTTTTCTGCAGAGCACCAATCTCCTCGACATTGTCATCCAAATCCTGACTGGCATAACAAAAAACTTCTATGTGTTGAATGGTTGCATCCTTCTTGCGAAGAGTAACAGCTTCTTCGGTTTCATGGATTAGGTCTTGCCATGCAGCTGCTGTTTCTTCTCCATCATCACTGTTTTCCTGATAGTCCTTCAACCAGGACAGCAATCCTGAAAAGCTGAAACTAGCCCAGTTTCCTCCATAGTAACCTCTTGAATCAACGTGCAGAACTCTCTGACCACTCCTTGAACATGCAGCTGCAAGGATGGATTCAGGCAAACCAGTCCCTACTATAACCACATCAAACTCTGTGGGGAGATTGTCCGCCATCCTGGGAGGTAAAGCACCTGGTGACAACTGCCAATGAAGGAAACGTTTATGAATCTAGGCTGAGGGCTCAGCTGAGGTGCGAGTATGTCGAAATAAAATCTCTCCTTGTGATGATTCAGTGTATTGCAGAAGCAGAGGTTGCAGGTCCTAGCTGTTTAACTATTATTCTTTTTTTTTTTTTTTGTACTTTTTCTTATAGATCAGTAGCATAAAAACATGACAAAGTACATCTAATCACATTTGAGAATACCCAACTGACGTGTGGTTTTCATTTCTGCATTTCATCTGAGCAGTAAATGTCAAAATGCATCACATATGCATTTGTGACTGGAACTCTTCTCTGAAATAAGAAAATTCAAGAAAGAATACAATATAAGAGAAAAATAGTTTCATGCAGTAACAATTACAGTCTGTTGAAGCCTGACTTGCTATCTGGATATAAACTTCTACTAGCACAAGTCATTAAATGCTCTTGCACATATATTCTCATTCCTTGAAAATGAACAGTAGAGATATGTTCCCCCAAATCAGGCAATTCGATAATGAAGAATGGGCACAATATCCCACAAAAATAAAGAATTAACATAATAAAATCTATAACATTTGTTTTAATAAAACTAGTATTTGAATAAAACTATATACAGCTGTGAGCTTAGACTCTAAGAAATGTGATTCCACTGTATTTAAGGAAACAGATTATATATTATGTGACTACTGTCATGATTAGGGATACCTCCGTGGCCAACACAGTCTGTAGGTGATTCCAGACCAGTTGCCTAGATCTTCTAGGCCTCAAACCATCCTTAGGATCTTGTAGCAAAATGAGAGTTTGTGTATTCTGTTTGAATTCACTAGTGTATCAATAATAGATTAACTCAGCAAAACCACTGGCATTAAAAAACAAAAACAAACAAACAAAACAAACAAAAAACTTGGAGCTATAAAAGAATAGGCCTACTGAGGGGGGATATTTATTTACAACAATTCTTTCTATGAATCTATACAAGCACATGTGTGTTTTGTAGATGTAAGCCCCTAACCCTAACCCTAAAAACAGAAAATGCCTGGGTTCAAATGTTAAAATATCTTAACATAAACACTTTTAACACTGAAGAGAGTGACTTATATTTTGCCAGACTTTGTCTCTGCAACCCTGAATCTCTGTATCCCAAGAAATAGGTCTATCTAAGCATCCTCTTGCAAGACTAACTTGTTTTCTCTTGTTCTTGGTTTTTAAGAGATGGAGGTGGTAGTTTCGAAAGGCTCTCCTCTTAACTTCCAGGATAATACTAGTCATACTCCATGTGCAGAATACTGATTTGGCACTACGTGTGGCCAGAAGTGGAACAGCCACAGTGCTGAAGGGCATACTCACCTGGAAGGCTTTCACCTCCCCACATCTACATGTGAACTGTGTGATCACACACCACACTGCTAGGGAGTCCGTCTATCTATTATTCATTATTGCATAGTGAGAGTCAGAATTCTTTAAACTCTCATTTCCCTCTCTGCTTAACCTACTGAAATCTAGATCACTACAAGCTTGGCCTGCCTAGACTAAGGTGACTAATTATTTTGGACATTAGTAAAACAAGCCAGTCAACTGGAACTTAGATTAAATCAACTAGTTCACTCAAGTATCCTAATAGTTCTTTCTAGTCAAAGCTTCAGCCTCAAGAATATTAGGGATTTCATTTATTTTTAGCATTCTCTGAGAAATTGGGAATCAAGCAGAGAATGAAACAGCTGCCTGACCCATTCATGTATTTTTGAAAGTATGTCTGAATTCTTTATTCTGACTTTTTCCAGCAAGGTGTGAGGAGGGAGACAGAACCCATGAGGTTATCTGAAGAAGTATGACCATAGTACATGCTTGTTCTTAGCTTAGAGGAGAAAGACAGGAGCTGAGGGCAAACTAAGGAGAGAGGATACAGCCCTAAATGCTAAGACCAAGCACCTTCTAACTACAGATCAAAGGAGTCATCAAAAGACACAGCAGGGTGAAAGCTTAGAGAACATTTTGCTCAACTACTCCATAACAGAGATGAGAAAACTGACAGCTAGCAAGATTGACTTGGAGAAGTACACATAATTTGTTAGCCACAGAATCAACAGCACAACTCACTCTTGTGCCAACAGGCCACAGGCCTGTGGAGGAAGCAGTGGCTTCCGGCTTTTAAAATCTCCTCCGCCACGGGTGATTAGTTCTTGCCCAGGGATAACAACGAGGGAAGCACCTCCCTTTCTACATCTTTAACCCTAATCTAGAAGCACAAACCTTGCACTTTACTCCAGGCAAAGAAATTCTTAATTTGTGCTAAGAATTCTTTAAGCTCCATCTTAACCCCATTATTGAGTTGTGTCACAAGGCTTAAACAAGTCTCGGAGCCTCATATCCTCAGTTTCCACCTTTAATTTAAAAATGGATTAAGTCATGGTTGAGAGTACTAACTAAATGCCAAGAAAAACAGAGCAGTCCTCAGGTAAAATCCTGTGTAGTAAACATTTCTAGCATTAGAAAATCACTTCTAATTGGGATGGAACCAAGCAGGGAAGGCGAAAGAGGGAAAAAAAAAAAAAAAAGACAAGGAGATCCAAAAGAGCGGGACAGGCAGAGGGAAGAGGGTGAGGAAAGAGGAGAGATGCTGATAATAATAAAGAAATCAATACACATTTGCTTTCGAACTCCAAGGCACAGAGATGGGATAGAAATAGAATTTTCCAGCACAGAAAAGGAACTTAGTGGAAATAAGAACTTTCAGGCCTGTGACCAAGCACCTGTTGCCCATCCTAGGTAGCATTATTGGCTGAGCTTGAATCATCCTCTTTAAAGCTTAGTCCTACCTTAAAAATTACCTGATAAGTATTTTTAAATTAATATAAAGGGTGTAATAACACAGCCATCTATATCGCCACCTGCATACACTTACAGCCCCCTCTCCAAGTTTCAAATCTCTGTATTAAATGGAATTCCAAGATTAAAGCTTATTGGTAGTCCAGGGGAATTGTATCAGAACCATTGAAGCAATCAAATAAATGAAATAATTCCTATGACATTTTCTGGTTTTCCAAAAGTATCTAAAAATGAATCATAACAAACGTAATATTTGAATTTGTCAGAGCATAGTAGGTTGATGAATAAGAAAACATTTTTGATAATGCTACAAAGATACTGTTCTCCAAAACCTGCCAAGATAAAAGCAGTAATAAAGTATAAATGTATCTCACAATAAAAAGGAAAGTTATGACCTGAGAAATACACATTTCTATTTCAAATCTTTGTACAAATGTAATTCCTGTAGCACACAAAAAATAATTTATTTTCCAAGCTTATAAAATCATGTCTTCAATGATATGCGAGCTTGATCATCCTTCAAAATTCCAAGTCTCATAGAAACTTAATTCTTCCATAAGGATTGGGAGTACTGTAGAAATAAATCTTCAATTAACAATCAAGTTCTGCTTTAATGAACCTAATGGTTGACAGCTAATTATTTGTTCACCTGAGTCGGGATTCTCTGAGACATTTGTAATCTCACCTTAGATTTTGGTTTCATAGAACCTATAAGGAAAAAAATACAGTAAAAGTGGCTTATAGGGCACATGCCAATTTGCATTCTGAAGACCTAAATTAAACTCTCACTCCCTAAGAAGCATTCAAAGGTTTACAGTTGCTAATGAGCAAAATAAACAGAATCTACACATTGCTATTTTAGGTTTCTACCTCTCATTTTAGGGAAAAATGGTGTACTAACTAATTCACAAGTTAATTTCTGTTTTTCTTGAATCTCTTGGCTCTACAGTCCCTCGCTTCTTTCCTCAAAGTGTAAAAGCCGTTGTTTCATGACCTGTTGAATTATATTAGGAGGTGAAAACAGAGAAATGAGATGAGCTTGACAGAGTCTGGATAGAGTTACAGAGGACCTGGAGTTCAAGAGGAATTGAGGGTGCAGAAGGGCTGGGGTTTAGCGTCAACACGGGGGAATCGGAGTCGCGGTGAGCGGTGGGGTAGGAAGAGATGAGGCAAGGAAGCAAAGAACACCGTGCAACTTGGGGTAGTAAAGCCTAACAGGAAAGAAGGTTAAAGCA
Organism: Choloepus didactylus; assembly: GCF_015220235.1. Lineage (NCBI taxonomy): Eukaryota > Metazoa > Chordata > Mammalia > Pilosa > Megalonychidae > Choloepus > Choloepus didactylus. The sequence continues at coordinate 26,500,663 of NC_051308.1, forward strand.
AGGTGGTGGCAGGGAGAGCGAGTTGGAGAGACGAGGCCGAGCGGGAATGAGAGTTGAGGGTGGGCTGGGTGGCAAGCTGACGCACAGAGATGGTGGCATGGCGGGGAATGGGAAGTTTGCAACGGAGAGGACGCTTTCTCCTCCCAGCCCAACTCACCGAAGAGGCTGCTGCTGAACCCGTCCCACACGCAGCCTACAGTGTCCCAGACCCAGCCGTTCCTCAGGCAGGATATGAAGGTAAAGGTGACTCCGAAGAGGGACACCAGCAGGTCGCTGAAGCTGATGTTGACCAGGAAGAGGTGAGTGGGAGTGCGGAGCCGCTGGAACTTGTAGTACAGGATGAGCACGAGCACGTTGTTGCCAGCACCCAGCAGTCCGATGGAGCCGATCAGGCCCGCTAGGCGCTCGTAGGTGCCGGGGCTGAAGACGAGCGCGGGGCTGAGCGTCCCCGTCGGCCCCGGTCCCTCGGCGCCTGCGCCCCCGCCGCCCTCCCAGTAGTCTCGGCCGCCGCTCCGGTTCCCGGAGTACATTGCCCGGCGCCGGCGCGGTAGGCGGGCGGCGGCGCTCAGCGTTCACCACGGCCCACGGCGTGCTCCGCACTGGGTGGGGCTCCAGCTCCGGCGCGGGCTGGAGCCATCGTACGCCGCCAAGACCGCGAGGCGTCGCGCGAACGGCCTCAGCAGCCTCTTCCGCCAGGCGCGTCCTCGTGGCCACGCCCCTCCGCCCCGCGCGTCCTCGTGGCCAGGCCTCCCCGCCGAGCAGCGCGTTCTCGTTGGCCCGTCCCCTTGCTCCACTGGGCCCCTCCACCCGGGTACCAGCGTGCACCGGCGAGCGTGGACGATCATCGGGGCGAGCCGGGAGGATAGGGCAGAAAGGAGGGAAATCAACTGCAGTGCTCCCCCTACCCAGGCCTGAAAGCATCGAGTCTATTCCCTCATCCACTCATTCACTTATGTAATCATTCATTCATAAATATTTCTGAGTGCATGCCACGCTAGACTTCTCCCCTTTTTGGGAAGCTGTAACAACCCACCGACAGCCCACAGTGTCACCCTCATCTCATGCACTTAATGTAAACAAAAGAAAATAAGAACATTGAAAAGCTTGGGGGTAGGGTGTCAGTCTGCAAATGAAACTGAAGAAGGGAAAAACGAAGCCAATAGAGAGGTGCCTCCCAGATTTCATTGAGTGCCTTAGGACTTGCTCAGGGGCTTAAAAAAGCTCAGGAGCTTTTAAAAGGGTATGCGGCAGCCGGCCGCCCTCAGATATTCAGGATAGGAGAAGGAAATCTCATGAAAGTTTGACTAACAGGTTAAGCCCCAGACTGGACCCCAAGGCCTATCAATATTATCCTTCCTATCCTGCTCTACAGTGGTGATTGACCTGTCCTTTTAAGAATCCCGCCGAAGCCTTAACTGGAAATGAATGCCTCGGCTGTGCCCCCAAAGCTTCCAACCTAAATCTACTAGGTATAGAGACGTGGGTGCTTTATTTAGAATAGCACACATTTTCCACTGTGCCTTTTCCCTAGTAGGAATGCAAAATATAGAACAAGTCAAATATAGGTTGTGAACGTGATCACACGCTGCAAGAGCCTCTCCTGCCTCTGCCCTTGCATAGTCCCTAATAAGACTCCGCAGGAGGACTGCAGTCCTGAGCCAGACCTACCAGCTGTTCTAGGCCCTGATGACAAGCATAAGTTTGTCAAAGGGCAAAGAAATTTCCCTCCATGACTGTGTTAACCCTCCCACCTCTGTTCGAAAGACCATTAAAGACTAACTTCAATGAATCCCCATTCCAAATTCCCGGAGATAGAATCTAATTGGCTTGGAGGGTCAGCTCTCCACCTGGTGCTTTGAGCAACAGCAGAGGAGCATTGTGCTCCCCTTCAAAACTTTGACTCCTTTAAGGCTTCTGTTCGGAACTTGTCATCTATGGGACCATCTAACCCACCTACCCTTTTAAACAAGTTTTGATGTTTAATGTCCACTGCGTGTTCCTAGCATAGTATCTACTCTACAATATGTTCTCAATAAACATTAGTTGAATGAATGAATGAAGGACCCACTATATATTTTTCTAAAACATTCATTCACTCATCATTGTTCTGTGCTGAGTCCTTGCCATCATGAAGTTTACATTGGGAGTGTTGGGGGAGCAGACAATAATCAAATAAGTAGATATGTAATATGTCAGATGCTTCTGCCATGAGGAAAAATAAGGCAGGAAAGGAGTAAGGGGGAGAGAGGGAAGAGTTGTTTTGTACAGAGTGGTTACAGATAGCCTCCCTGAGCACTGCAGGCACAGAGGACATGTACAAAGATCCTGAGGTGGGGCTGTGCTTGGCATGTTGGAGCAAAAACAAGGAAGCCAATGTGGCTGGAGCAGAGTGAGTATTAGGAGACGAGGGCATGGAGGTAGATGGCCATGGCCAGCTGGCCAGATCTTGCAGGGCCTAATAGGTCATCTTAATAAAAGGACTTTGGCCTTTATCCTATCAGAGTAAAGGCCAGGGCAACACCTGTGGGAGAGGAATAATAACAGAGAACAAAACGGATTAAGATGCTTTTGGCAAATGTTTTAAAATTTTGATGAGATTTTTACAGTATAATGAAATGGATGTGTTAAGGATGTGTACTATTCTTGACAGAAATAAGTGAAGTGGGCCCCCTCCCCTTAATCTGTAACAGGAAAGTCCCCTTCCCCCTCAACCGGCAACGACTGCAAAGTAAGCATTAAGCCCTGAGAAGAAGGGAGTAAATCTGTACCGTTTTAGGGAGTGAGACTTGCAGTTGTATGCATTAGCCAAGCATAATCGTTTCAACAATTAACCATTGCACCGACCTTGAGAAAATTTCTCAATCTTGCTAAAAATCTTAAGCAACCATTAATTAACTGCCAACTCTGCTTCTGTCAAAATAGCTTGCTTGCATTTTCAGGATGTGGTTTCTGCCTATATAAGTCTCAAGCACACTCAGGTCGGGGCTGCTCACTGAACTCCCAGCGCGTAATGATGGTAAGCAGTCGCCGGCCGTCTAGTAAAGGCTCTTTAAATTCTGTTTGGCTGTCTCGTACTTTAACTTGCGGGCACCGTAACATAAGCAATGAGATCACAAATATTCTGTTTTTCAATGATACGTTTCTATTCAACTTCAAAATTGTGTAATAGGATAATAGCAAAATATTACAACTTAAAAAGCAAGTGTGAATTGAGGTTGGGTCCCACTCTTTCAGAGTAGAAGTAAACAAATGTAACCATTCTATTGAACAAGCTGGCTTGGTAGTGTTCCAGCAAATATTAACTTTACTCTTTCTCCCACTACTCCTTTCAAATATTTTCTTTCTATCTGTTCTTTCATGCTCTTGGATACAATTTTGGTGGGTCCCAAACCCAGATAAGGTTTCCATCACTTTCAGTTACTATAAAGTCCAGACACTTATAATACTGAAACCTTAAAACTCATCTTATTTAAAACTCACTTGTCTGCTCCCCCCAAATTAGAACCTGCTTCAGGCTTGGAGAACTTCTATGACAGGGGTGAGGTGGGGTGAGGGAGACAACTGTTAAGGAAGTCATAGACACCTGTTAAGTGGCCATTGCCCTGACCGCACCTATCCTCACCTCCTTCTCTGGGAAGTCACAAACACATGCTAAGTGGCCATCCTCTGGCCTTCTGCTACTCCCACCTCTTTTTCTATTGCGTACCTTTCCACAACCTGGGGGAAATGTTAGGTTTAAAAAAAGGCCCAAGGAGGCGGGCAAGATGGCAGACTGGTGAGCTGTATGTTTTAGTTACTCCTCCAGGAAAGTAGGTAGAAAGCCAGGAACTGCGTGGACTGGACACCACAGAGCAATCTGACTTTGGGCATACTTTATACAACACTCATGAAAACTTGGAACTGCTGAGATCAGCGAAATCTGTAAGTTTTTGTGGCCTGGGGACCCTCACTCCTCCCTGCCAGGCTCAGTCCCGTGGGAGGAGGGGCTGTCAGCTCTGGGAAGGAGAAGGGAGAACTGCAGTGGCAGCCCTTATCAGAAACTCATTCTACTGATCCAAACTCCAACCATAGATAAACTGTGACCAGACACCAGAGAATCTGAGAGCAGCCAGCCCAGCAGAGAGGAGACAGGGATAGAAAAAAACAACACGAAAAACTCCAAAATAAAAGCGGAGGATTTTTGGAGTTCTGCTGAACATAGAAAGGGGAAGGGCAGAGCTCAGGCCCTGAGGCTCATATGCAAATCCCGAAGAAAAGCTGATCTCTCTGCCCTGTGGACCTTTCCTTAATGGCCCTAATTGCTTTGTCTCTTAGCATTTCAATAACCCATTAGATCTCTGAGGAGGGTCCTTTTTTTAAATCCATTTTTCTTTTTCTAAAACAATTACTCTAAGAAGCCCAATACAGAAAGCTTCAAAGACTTGCAATTTGGGCAGGTCAAGACAAGAGCAGAACTAGGAGAGCTCTGAGACAAAAGGCAATAATCCAGTGGCTGAGAAAATTCACTAAACACCACAACTTCCCAAGAAAACGGGGGTGTCTGCTCACAGCCATCATCCTGGTGGACAGGAAACACTCCTGCCCATCGCCAGCCCCATAGCCCAGAGCTGCCCCAGACAACCCAGTGTGACGGAAGTGCTTCAAATAACAGGCACACACCACAAAACTGGGCGTGGACATTAGCCTTCCCTGCAACCTCAGCTGATTGTCCCAGAGTTGGGAAGGTAGAGCAGTGTGAATTAACAAAGCCCCATTCAGCCATCATTTCAGCACACTGGGAGCCACCCTACACAGCCCAGCAGCCCAGAACTGCCCTGGGGGGACGGCACTCACCTGTGACATAGCAAGTCATCCCTCAACAGAGGACCCGGGGTGCACGGCCTGGAAGAGGGGCCCACTCTCAAGTCTCAGGAGCCATACGCCAATACCAAGGACTTGTGGGTCAGTGGCAGAGACAAACTGTGGCAGGACTGAACTGAAGGATTAGACTATTGCAGCAGCTGTAAAACTCTAGGATCACCAGGGAGATTTGATTGTTAGAGCCAACCCCCCTCCCTGACTGCCCAGAAACACACCCCATATACAGGGCAGGCAACACCAACTACACACACAAGCTTGGTACACCAATTGGACCCCACAAGACTCACTCCCCCACTCACCAAAAAGGCTAAGCAGGGGAGAACTGGCTTGTGGAGAACAGGTGGCTCGTGGGTGCCACCTGCTGGTTAGTTAGAGAAAGTGTACTCCACGAACCTGTAGATATGATAAATTAGAGATAAGGACTTCAATTGCTCTACAAATCCTAAAAGAACCCTATCAAGTTCAGCAAATGCCAAGAGGCCAAAAACAACAGAAAATTATAAAGCATATGAAAAAACCAGACGATATGGATAACCCAAGCCCAAGCACCCAAATCAAAAGATCAGAAGAGACACAGCACCTAGAGCAGCTACTCAAAGAACTAAAGATGAACAATGAGACCATAGTACGGGAGACAAAGGAAATCAAGAAGACCCTAGAAGAGCATAAAGAAGACATTGCAAGACTAAATAAAAAAATGGATGATCTTATGGAAATTAAAGAAACTGTTGACCAAATTAAAAAGATTCTGGACACTCATAGTACAAGACTAGAGGAAGTTGAACAATGAATCAGTGACCTGGAAGATGACAGAATGGAAAATGAAAGCATAAAAGAAAGAATGGGGAAAAAAATTGAAAAAATTGAAATGGACCTCAGGGATATGATAGATAATATGAAACGTCCGAATATAAGACTCATTGGTGTTCCAGAAGGGGAAGAAAAGGGTAAAGGTCTAGGAAGAGTATTCAAAGAAATTGTTGGGGAAAACTTCCCAAATCTTCGAAACAACATAAATACACAAATCATAAATGCTCAGCGAACTCCAAATAGAATAAATCCAAATAAACCCACTCCGAGACATATTCTGATCACACTGTCAAACACGGAAGAGGAGCAAGTTCTGAAAGCAGCAAGAGAAAAGCAATTCAACACATACAAAGGAAACAGCATAAGACTAAGTAGTGACTACTTCAAATTTGAGGGAGAGCTTAAATTTTTCACAGACAAACAAATGCTGAGAGAATTTGCTAACAAGAGACCTGCCCTACTGGAGATACTAAAGGGAGCCCTACAGACAGAGAAACAAAGAAAGGACAGAGAGACTTGGAGAAAGGTTCAGTACTAAAGAGATTCGGTATGGGTACAATAAGGTATATTAATAGACAGAGGGGAAAAATATGACAAACATAAACCAAAGGATAAGATGGCTGATTCAAGAAATGCCTTCACGGTTATAACGTTGAATGTAAATGGATTAAACTCCCCAATTAAAAGATATAGATTCGCAGAATGGATCAAAAAAAATGAACCATCAATATGTTGCATACAAGAGACTCATCTTAGACACAGGGACACAAAGAAACTAAAAGTGAAAGGATGGAAAAAAATATTTCATGCAAGCTACAGCCAAAAGAAAGCAGGTGTAGCAATATTAATCTCAGATAAAATAGACTTTAAATGCAGGGATGTTTTGAGAGACAAAGAAGGCCACTACATACTAATAAAAGGGGCAATTCAACAAGAAGAAATAACAATCGTAAATGTCTATGCACCCAATCAAGGTGCCACAAAATACATGAGAGAAACACTGGCAAAACTAAAGGAAGCAATTGATGTTTCTACAATAATTGTGGGAGACTTCAACACATCACTCTCTCCTATAGATAGATCAACCAGACAGAAGACCAATAAGGAAATTGAAAACCTAAACAATCTGATGAATGAATTAGATTTAACAGACATATACAGGACATTACATCCCAAATCACCAGGATACACATACTTTTCTAGTGCTCATGGAACTTTCTCCAGAATAGATCATATGCTGGGACATAAAACAAGCCTCAATAAATTTAAAAAGATTGAAATTATTCAAAGCACATTCTCTGACCACAATGGAATACAATTAGAAGTCAATAACCATCAGAGACTTAGAAAATTCACAAATACCTGGAGGCTAAACAACTCACTCCTAAACAATCAGTGGGTTAACGAAGAAATAGCAAGAGAAATTGCTAAATATATAGACACGAATGAAAATGAGAACACAACGTACCAAAACCTATGGGATGCAGCAAAAGCAGTGCTAAGGGGGAAATTTATAGCACTAAACGCATACATTAAAAAGGAAGAAAGAGCCAAAATCAAAGAACTAATGGATAAACTGAAGAAGCTAGAAAGTGAACAGCAAACCAATCCTAAACCAAGTAGAAGAAAAGAAATAACAAGGATTAAAGCAGAAATAAATGACATAGAGAACAAAAACACAATAGAGAGGATAAATATCACCAAAAGTTGGTTCTTTGAGAAGATCAACAAGATCGACAAGCCCCTAGCTAGACTGACAAAATCAAAAAGAGAGAAGACCCATATAAACAAAATAATGAATGAAAAAGGTGACGTAACTGCAGATCCTGAAGAAATTAAAAAAATTATAAGAGCATATTATGAACAACTGTATGGCAACAAACTGGATAATGTAGAGGAAATGGACAATTTCCTGGAAACATATGAACAACCTAGACTGACCAGAGAAGAAATAGAAGACCTCAACCAACCCATCACAAGCAAAGAGATCCAATCAGTCATCAAAAATCTTCCCACAAATAAATGCCCAGGGCCAGATGGCTTCACAGGGGAATTCTACCAAACTTTCCAGAAAGAACTGATACCAGTCTTACTCAAACTCTTTCAAAACTTTGAAGAAAATGGAACACTACCTAACTCATTTTATGAAGCTAACATGAATCTAATACCAAAACCAGGCAAAGATGCTACAAAAAAGGAAAACTACCGGCCAATCTCCCTAATGAATATAGATGCAAAAATCCTCAACAAAATACTTGCAATTCGAATCCAAAGACACATTAAAAAAATCATACACCATGACCAAGTGGGGTTCATTCCAGGCATGCAAGGATGGTTCAACATAAGAAAAACAATCAATGTATTACAACATATTAAAAACTCGAAAGGGAAAAATCAATTGATCATCTCAATAGATGCTGAAAAAGCATTTGACAAAATCCAACATCCGTTTTTGATAAAAACACTTCAAACGGTAGGAATTGAAGGAAACTTCCTCAACATGATAAAGAGCATATATGAAAAACCCACAGCCAGCATAGTACTCAATGGTGAGAGACTGAAAGCCTTCCCTCTAAGATCAGGAACAAGACAAGATGCCCGCTGTCACCACTGTTATTCAACATTGTGCTGGAAGTGCTAGCCAGGGCAATCCGGCAAGACAAAGAAATAAAAGGCATCCAAATTGGAAAAGAAGAAGTAAAACTGTCATTGTTTGCAGATGATATGATCTTATATCTAGAAAACCCTGAGAAATCAACAATACAGCTACTAGAGCTAATAAACAAATTTAGCAAAGTAGCAGGATACAAGATTAACACACATAAGTCAGTAATGTTTCTATATGCTAGAAATGAACAAACTGAAGAGACACTCAAGAAAAAGATACCATTTTCAATAGCAACTAAAAAAATCAAGTACCTAGGAATAAACTTAACCAAAGATGTAAAAGACCTATACAAAGAAAACTACATAACTCTACTAAAAGAAATAGAAGGGCACCTTAAAACATGGAAAAATATTCCATGTTCATGGATAGGAAGACTAAATGTCATTAAGATGTCAATTCTACCCAAACTCATCTACAGATTCAATGCAATCCCAATCAAAATTCCAACAACCTACTTTGCAGACTTGGAAAAGCTAGTTATCAAATTTATTTGGAAAGGGAAGATGCCTCGAATGGCTAAAGACACTCTAAAAAAGAAAAACGAAGTGGGAGGACTTACACTCCCTGACTTTGAAGCTTATTATAAAGCCACATTTGCCAAAACAGCATGGTACTGGCACAAAGATAGACATATAGATCAATGGAATCGAATTGAGAATTCAGAGATAGAGCCTCAGATCTATGGCCGACTGATCTTTGATAAGGCCCCCAAAGTCACTGAACTGAGTCATAATGGTCTTTTCAACAAATGGGGCTGGGAGAGTTGGATATCCATATCCAAAAGAATGAAAGAGGACCCCTACCTCACCCCCTACACAAAAATTAACTCAAAATGGACCAAAGATCTCAATATAAAAGAAAGTACCATAAAACTCCTAGAAGATAATGTAGGAAAACATCTTCAAGACCTTGTATTAGGCGGCCACTTCCTAGACTTTACACCCAAAGCACAAGCAACAAAAGAGAAAATAGATAAATGGGAACTCCTCAAGCTTAGAAGTTTCTGCACCTCAAAGGAATTTCTCAAAAAGGTAAAGAGGCAGCCAACTCAATGGGAAAAAATTTTTGGAAACCATGTATCTGACAAAAGACTGATATCTTGCATATATAAAGAAATCCTACAACTCAATGACAGTAGTACAGACAGCCCAATTATAAAATGGGCAAAAGATATGAAAAGACAGTTCTCTGAAGAGGAAATACAAATGGCCAAGAAACACATGAAAAAATGTTCAGCTTCACTAGCTATTAGAGAGATGCAAATTAAGACCACAGTGAGATACCATCTAACACCGATTAGAATGGCTGCCATTAAACAAACAGGAAACTACAAATGCTGGAGGGGATGTGGAGAAATTGGAACTCTTATTCATTGTTGGTGGGACTGTATAATGGTTCAGCCACTCTGGAAGTCAGTCTGGAAGTTCCTTAGAAAACTAGATATAGAGTTACGACTTGCTCCAGCGATTGCACTTCTCGGTATATACCCGGAAGATCGGAAAGCAGTGACACGAACAGATATCTGCACGCCCATGTTCATAGCAGCATTATTCACAATTGCCAAGAGATGGAGACAACCCAAATGCCCTTCAACAGATGAGTGGATAAATAAAATGTGGTATATACACACGATGGAATACTACACGGCAGTAAGAAGGAACGATCTCGTGAAACATATGACAACATGGATGAACCTTGAAGACATAATACTGAGCAAAATAAGCCAGGCACAAAAAGAGAAATATTATATGCTACCACTAATGTGAACTTTGAAAAATGTAAAACAAATGGTTTATAATGTAGAATGTAGGGGAACTAGCAATAGAGAGCAATTAAAGAAGGGGGAACAGTAATCCAAGAAGAACAGATAAGCTATTTAATGTTCTGGGGATGCCCAGGAATGACTATGGTCTGTTCAGTTCTGATGGATATAGTAGGAACAAGTTCACAGAAATGTTGTTATATTAGGTAACCTTCTTGGGGTAAAGTAGGAACATGTTGGAAGTTAAGCAGTTATCTTAGGTTAGTCGCCTTTTTCTTACTCCGTTGTTATGGTCTCTTTGAAATGTTCTTTTATTATATGTTTGTTTTCTTTTTAACTTTTTTTTCATACAGTTGATTTAAAAAAGAAGGGAAAGTTAAAAAAAAAAAAAAGAAAAACAAGGAAAAAACAGATGTAGTGCCCCTTGAGGAGCCTGTGGAGAATGCAGGGGTATTCACCTACCCCACCTCCATGGTTGCTAACATGACCACAGACATAGGGGACTGGTGGTTTGATGGGTTGAGCCCTCTACCATAGGTTTTACCCTTGGGAAGATGGTTGCTGCAAAGGAGAGGCTAGGCCTCCCTATGGTTGTGCCTAAGAGCCTCCTCCCGAATGCCTCTTTGTTGCTCAGATGTGGCCCTCTCTCTCTAGCTAAGCCAACTTGAAAAGTGAAATCACTGCCCTCCCCCCTACGTGGGATCAGACACTCAGGGGAGTGAATCTCCCTGGCAACGTGGAATATGACTCCCGGGGAGGACTGTAGACCCGGCATCGTGGGACGGAGAACATCTTCTTGACCAAAAGGGGGATGTGAAAGGAAATGAAATAAGCTTCAATGGCAGAGATTCCAAAAGGAGCCGAGAGGTCACTCTGGTGGGCACTCTTACGCACAATTTAGACAACCCTTTTTAGGTTCTAAAGAATTGGGGTAGCTGGTGGTGGATACCTGAAACTATCAAACTACAACCCAGAACCCATGAATCTCGAAGACAATTGTATAAAAATGTAGCTTATGAGGGGTGACAATGGGATTGGGAAAGCCATAAGGACCACACTGCACTTTGTCTAGTTTATGGATGGATGAGTAGAAAAATAGGGGAAGGAAACAAACAGACAAAGGTACCCAGTGTTCTTTTTTACTTCAATTGCTCTTTTTCACTCTAATTATTATTCTTGTTATTTTTGTGTGTGTGCTAATGAAGGTGTCAGGGATTGATTTAGGTGATGAATGTAAAACTATGTAATGGTATTGTGAACAATCGAAAGTGCGATTTGTTTTGTATGACTGCATGGTATGTGAATATATCTCAATAAAATGAAGATTAAAAAAAAAAAAAAAAGGCCCAGCCAGACCTCTTGAAACCCAGAAACTGGGAACAAGCAACCCCAGATGCTAACTGTTTTAGTTTCCTAGGCTGCTTAAAGCAAACACCATGAAATGGTTCTGCTTAAACAAATGGGAATTTATTCACTCATGGTTAGAGCCCAGGAAAATGTCCAAACCAAGGCATCATCAAGGTGACATTTTCTTCCCAAAGACCAGCTGCTGGTGATCTTTGACTCCTCTGCCACGTGGTAAAGTGTATGGCAGTGTCTGCTGGTCTCTCCCTTTTCCTCCAGGTTTGCTGCTTTCAGCTTCTTGCTTTGTGGCTTTCTCTCTCTTTATCTGAATTTCATTCTCTTACAAAGGTTTCCAATTATAATAGGATTAAGACCCATCCTGAAGGAGGTGGGTCACACCTTAACTGAAGTAGCTTCATCAATGGCTTTACATCCATAGGAATGGATTAAATTTAAGAACATGTTTTTCTGGGGTACATACTGCTTCAAACCCCCACACTAATTAAGGCAGGAATTCTCAGTGGCAGGGCCTCCTCCTCCCCCAGGATGGATAAAAACCACACTCAAACAGCATAGATCTCTTCTATCATGTGAAGTGGGATGTGCAGAGCTGCCAGCCATCCAGCCCAAATTGGAGCAGTTTTGACCACCCTAGGATGGGACTTCTTCCCCTGCTCTTTTGGACTCTTTGTGCTGTATAAGTGACAAAGAGATTATTTGCACTTTCTGGACTCGTTTATACCGTGCAAGTACAAAGAGATCATTTGCTGAAAGTTTTTGTTGTGCCCTGAACCTGTGTTCCCATGACACAGCATTGTAGCAACTTGCTCCACAATAACAGGTTAGCATCTCCCCTTTCCTTGATCCACTACCAGTAATTCTGCTCTGGGTCCCTCCAAGATTGCAAAGAAAAGTCTTCCTTGATTGATAAAGTTGTCATCTGGTGTTGGTGCCCTGTGATTGCAGCAGATCTTAAATGCTGATTTTCTCTTCTAGGGTGATGGGGAGAGTTCTCTAGAGAACCCGGGATCACTGGTGGGTCTTCCTCCCATAACTCCCTTGACAGAGGCAAAGCCTTCATGGGCTGGCCGCTTAGATTTCCCCCGAGGGGACCTGATTAAGGACCTGATTAAGGTCCCCTAGGCCCTTTCAGCAGTCTTCTCCAGTGGTATCCCTCCCCAAAGGACCAAGTCTGACCCTGCTTCTCAGGGTCTAGCATCTGTGCTCTGGAAACATGCATGCATCTTTGCCCTACCAAACCCTGAAAGTGCTCTGCTGGAGCTGGCCAGGCCCATGCTCTCCCCTTCAGTCTCCCTTGGGTGGAAAGAAGTCGGGAAAAGTCACAGTAGATTCCTTTGACACATCTCTCTAAAGAAGTGCTCACTAAGGATCTCATCAACCTCCTGATGAACTTGTTGCCTTCTTTTAAGTAGTTTGAAGGAGAGAATGGGCTACTGCGTGCCAAACATGTTTCCTAGTGCCTCAGCACATCTTCCTGAATGGGCTGGCCAGCACTTTCCTTTAGAATGTGGAATTCTTCAAACCTATTGTACCATGAAACATCTCCCAAAGCAGAAAGAGGTCTGTTTTGATATCTTTCTACACTGGGGTATTAAACCATAACAATCTCTATTTCCCCCAAAAAATTCCTTTGCAAAGTATATGGGGGTCAGGGAGGGGATGCAGACAAGGTTGTATCTGCTATTCTTGCTTGGAATAACTGATAAGTCCTAGCCTTGTACTTTCATGCCTGCATCAACTGAGAGAGAAGTTTGACCATTACTCAATCAAGTAATCTTCCCTGGCTTTTCTAACCTTGGTCCCTGATAAGAAGCACAAAACCCCTTATACAGAATCTTGCCAAACATAGGTGCACTTATTTCTGACTTAGGAAATGTAATTTAGTAAGTGTACTTGAACTTTTAAAAAAACAAACAGAAACAAACAAACAAAAAAACAAAAAGATCTTGCATGCCATCAGGTTCTGAATGTCAGTTTTCCTTGTGCATATATACTCCTCAGATGTGTAAAATGCAGGAATCTTCTTAATGTATAAACTGTGTACCTAGCCACATACCACCACCATCCACCCACCCCTCCCCAAATACTTAACTTTGCTTTATAAATAAAGTCTTATTTATAATCTTGCTCTTGAAGGCAGATGTTGGGTGATCAAGAAGACAGGGAAGAATGAACATTCAATTTCTTGAAGGAACTCGGTGGTTATGATCAATTTAAAATGTTATATATACATATAAATAAATCCACACCAACACCCATCACAGTGAAATTTTTGCACACTGGGTACAAAAATAACATCTGTAAGTTTCCTGAGAGGGAAAAAATTAAAATAAAGAATTAAGTTTAAAAAATTAAATTTAAATTTAAAAATTTAAATTAAAAAAACAAAACAGAGTAGATTTCTTAACAGCAACACTAGCAGCAAAAAGACAAGCAAGGTATCAAAAATATATCTTCTAGGCAGTATTTCTGGATGTGAGCCACCAAAATGGGGAATAAATCATGGAAAACAAAGTCATAGGATATAGAAGAGAAGATAAGGGAACTCCAGAAATGATGGTGAAGGAAGATTGCAGTATGACAGCCATGCCCTGAATATATAAGGAACCAGTCCAAACTGCAGCAATGCGACTCAAAAGAGAGACATGTGGGGGTGTGTCATTACCAAGATGCCTTCTGCTCTGTATCATTTTTTTCTTTTTTAATCCTGAAAATTCTAGGCAAGCAGGGCCCAGATTCCTAGCAGTACCTGGCTGACCAGAGCCAAGCCTGTTGAAGCTCCTGCCCTTCTCTCTATACCCTGCCACAAGCATTAGATGAGAATATTCATTTCACTCCAGAGGAGTTCTACATTGACTTATCCTGAGAATTGGAGGTTGGTTATGGTGGTCTCAGAAGCAGAAATGCACCCCTAACAAGATTTCTGCCAGATAGCCAGTACTCAGCCTACACTTCAGACCCTCTGAGGACCCAGCCATGGTCCTGTGTCATGGCCTTGCCCACTGATTCCAAGATGGGCTCTGTTCCTGTTTGCTAATGCTGCAATTATGCAAAACACCAGAAATGGATCGGCTTTTATAAAGGGGGTTTATTTAGTTACACAGTTACAGTCTTAAGGCCATAAAGTGTCCAAGGTAACACATCAGCAATCGGGTACCTTCACTGGAGGATGGCCAATGGTGTCCGGAAAACCCCTGTGAGCTGGGAAGGCATGTGGCTGGTATCTGCTCCAAAGTTCTGGTTTCAAAATGGCTTTCTCCCAGGATGTTCCTCTCTAGGCTGCAATTCCTCATAAATGTCACTCTCATTTGCTCTTGTAGCATTTGTCCTCTCTTAGCGTCTCCAGAGCAAAAGTCTGCTTTCAACAGCTGTCTTCAAACTGTCTCTCATCTGCAGCTACTCTCTCAGCTTCTGTGCATTCTTTAAAGTGTCCCTCTTGGCTGTAGCAAGCTCTTCAAAATGTTGCTCACAGCTGCACTGAGTTCCTTCTGTTTATCAGCTCATTTATATGGCTCCAGGGATTTAATTTAGACCCACCCTGAATGGGTGGGGTAACACCTCCATGGAAATTATCCAATCAGAGTCATCACGCACAGTTGGGTGGGGCACATTGCCACAGAAACACTCAAAGAATTACAATCTAATCAACACTGATATGTCTGCCCACATGAGCTTACATCAAAGAATATGGCCTTTTCTGGGGGACATAATACATTCAAACCAGCACAGGCTCTTATAATTACTCAGAGAAGCTGAAGACAAACTACAGTTTAGACACCATTCCACCTATTTTTTCCCACAGCCTTTCTCTAAAAGTGACAATATTATGTCTCTCCTTATACAGCTAGGTTTATATTTGCTTCTACATTTTTATGTTAACCTCCTTTCACAGTCTTTGTAACACACACACAAACTGTGGGAAAAGAAATCTCATAGTCCTCCTTATGAAGGAAGGAGGATGTTTCAGAGACATTATGATGCGATAAGGGCCATATGAAGGGCACTGGTAACATTATGAGGTCAGTAACTTTGCTGAAATGTTTTCCTCTCTGAAATGCATTAGACCAAAGCCAGCTTTCCTCTCTGCTAACAACCTCGTGGCAACTCCTACCCATAGTATGGGATTTTAAGATCAAAGGAATGAGACACAGGAAAAAATTCAGACAGCAGGAAGGCATTGTAACAACCGGAAGGTTTTCCAAGTTGGCAAATTTGTATTATTATTTCTGTACAGAAATAAAAGATTCCCTATGTCCTTATGGATACTAGGGATGATAAGCATTTTGCCCTTGCACTTCAGATTAGCACTTTCAGGACAGCACTGAAGGGGTTTGAAAAATTGGTTGAACGTACAGCGGCCCAGAAAAGAGATGAAAGATTAGGTTTGTTTATCCAAAGAAAAGGTAAGACCAGTTATTACAGGGCATTCGAGTTGGGTGTATTGATTAGAACTGAAAATATTTTAAGCCATCAGAGCTTAACAGCAAAAATACAATGGGGAGCCTGAAGACCTCAGTTCTGTATGTCCCTATATATCAAAGTGGTCTTGGAGAAGCTTTTTAGCATCTCTGAATCTTAGTTGTCTCAATTGTAAAATGAGGGGGTTGGATCAAATGACAGCTAAGGCTTCTTCTGTAGGCTCATCTATTTGATGGTTCACTGTAAGACCTGAGCCTCTCTCAGCAGGTCATGGTGTCCATTAAGGAGCCACATGTGCCACCATCTCTTCTTTCAAGTACTTTACCTTAAGGTATCACGAACTTTCCTAAGCAGGATAAAGTTTCCTATGCTACCATAATTCCATGGTGTGGGCCTCTCCCATGTTTCTAGGCTGGAATGATTTTGAGCATGCCAAATAAGGGGGATGTTATGGATAGTAGTCTTCCAGGAGTATCAGCAGCAGAGACCCCTACCCACCATGGTCAGAATGAAAGGGGAATAGCATAGTGTGCAGCTTTGGGATGTGCAGATAGATGTGAAGAGTAAAGCTTGATAACAGAACAAATAATAACAACAGAACAAATCCTGAAATTGCCCTAGAAGGAGCAAGACCCATATAACTGCTAAAGGGACAGCATGGCCAGACTCTTATTGTGCCAGGATATATAGTCATATATAAGTGAAAATGTTGACTTTGGGGGTTCAAATGCAAACTGGTATTATTTGAACAGTACTTAATAATTTCTAAGTCACTTTAATGAACAATTTAATTTGATTCTCAGGACAATTATAATCGACAATTATTATTATTATGCCCAAGTTACTCAAATTCTAAGTGTTAGAACTAAGATTCACACCTTTTAGATATGTGTTTTAGATGACCACGAACTTGGCTGAGATTTCTCAACTTCTCCACTAAATTTTCACTTGTTCCTACTGAGTTCATTTTAGCTCTCTCTGTAATTGACTTTTCAAGCCCTTACCCTTTTCTTCTGAATCCTCTACCCAATTTCTGCTTCCCTCAGCCAAGCTTCCAACATCATACAGAAAGCAAGGCCAAAGGATAAGATTTCTGTCAAATTCCCTCCCCTCCACTTCCAAATTAGCTAAAGCAGCAGCTGTCCTTCCTTCCATCCCTCCTCCCCTCCAAGGCTATCACTTTGCTACAACAGCTTCAAAATATCCTTTTCTACTGTCTTTCTCCTCTCAGTCTAAATATGTACTCAAAAGTCCTGACCTTGACTTTCCATTCCCTTTAAGCTACCATTCTGTCTCTATTTTGCTTCTTCATTAAACTTCTTGATAGAGTATTCCCCACAGCATCACCACTTAATTTTCAATGTACTCAAATCTGGCATCCCTTACCAAAGTATTCAGAAATCTAATATGGTTGCCAAACTCGATACATTCTTTTCATTTTCCAGCCTATTTGGCTATTTCATAGCATTAACATTATTAGCTGCCTCCACTTCAAGAAACTCTCCTCCTACGTCTTTCATCATACCACTCTTCTTATTTTTCCTCTTATTTTTTCTTTGCCTTTTTTCCTAACTCCTTGAGCTTTGCCTACTGTGCTCTCTCTCGGATTTATAGCATAGTTGCTATTTACCTATGACTATTTTGTGATATCTTTCTTTGCTTATTACAATGACCTCTTAATATAATAGTCTTCTTACCAGGAGTTATTCTTTTCTCCAATCAATCTCTATACTTCTACCGAGAATTTCTCTTAAAAAAGAAATGTGATTATGCTGCATTTCTGCTTATTGGCACCCCTCTTAAACCCATACATGTTAGTTTGACATTGAGGGCCATTCACAGTCATGCCTCTACCTACTTTTTCAGTCTCAGCTCCTGGCACCTCCTTCCACGCACATTCTGTCCTAACATGAACTTTTAAGCATTTCCAAACATGCCATACTCTTGATGACTTGATTTGCACACATCATTCCCTCAACATGGTGTGCTTTTCCTCCTTTTATGTGTGTGTTCGTGCCTGCAAATGCCTGCTGATCCTTCAGTGCCCAAATCAAATGTCACCTCTTTTTAAAAACTTCCAAACTTTCCCCTGCAAAGCCTTCCTCAGTAATATTAATGCACTTTATTCTCATCTTGAGGAATTCACTCTGATACACTTAACCTGCTGAACTGATCTATATGTGCCTGTACCTTCCCCATCTCCCCCACCGTTAAATGGTGAGTACTTTGAAGGCTTTGTGACCCTAGGACAAGCACAGAGCCTGGTATCCAGAAGGTACTCCTTCAGTGTGTGCTAAATAAACAAGTTACCCATGTTTTCAGTTAGAAGCTTGTAATCACAAGGCTACACTGTAAATTCCAAGTGTAGTTTTTAAGATTTGATAAAGACTAAGTACTGCTAGACAAACTACCTTCTATGACAGAGGAACTAGTCTGAAAGATTGAGAAGAAGGGAGAAATATTATCTTAACTTCCATCAGGCTGCTCATACTCTCTGGCACAAATTCACATTCACTAATAAATACTGGAGAAACAAGGTATAGCTCTCACTATAGGCAAGAAGTTAAGAACTAGAGAGTGTTTTGAATGGAACTCTGTCTACATCAAAAACGATAAGTAGACTGCAGAAATTGCATAAGCCAAATTGCTACTAAATCTTGTCAATAACCTGATAGAAAGAATTAAAATCATCTCAGGAAAGGAAAGTCTCATCATTGTCATCCTGTGGCATTAAAATGGGATGCATATCTTGTACTAGTTGGTGTGAATTTAAAACAGCTAAGTAACTATTTGGATGTATCACAGTAATTTCAAATTTAACATGACCAAAATAGAATGCTTTATTTTCCCTGAGTCATGGTCCTTCTCCAGTCACTCCTATTTTGCCAAATGGTACCAACTCCACTGAGTTTTGAAACCAGAAAACTGAGTGTCATTCTAGAACAGGGTTTTTCAAACTTGGCATTATTGCCATTTTGGCCTGGGTAATTCTTTGCTCTGTGTATGGGGGTGGGGGTTGGTTAGCCTGTGCTTTGTGAGATATTTAGCAGCATCTCTGGCCTCTACCGACTAGGATGCCAGTGGCACCCTCAGTCCCAGTCATGACAATCAAAAATGTCTCCAGACATTGCCACATGTCCCTTGAGGGGCAAAATCTTCCCTGGATGAGAACCACTGTTCTAGATTCCTTCACTTATCACTTCTGCTCCCAACAACTTCTAATCCATTAGCAAGTCCTTTAAATTCTACCTCCAACTTTTTCTCACCATCTCCAGTGCTATGTTGAGGATGCCAATATCACTTCTTACCCAATTGTGGACACTTTCAAGAGTGAAAGGGGGGCATTATTAATAATTAAGTTGAGAAAACAGGCATAAATGTGACCTTCCACCGCAGCCCAGGATGTGCAATCACCTTCGGTATTGCCCTGACTTAAGCCTCATCTGAAACCTGGACTAACGCAATAGCCTCACTCTAGTGCCTCCTAATGACAGCCAGTGCTCTTTATAATAATTTTAAATTAGATCATGTCATTTCCTTGCTTAAAATCCTCCAGTGATAGCTTACCCTCATGCTTAGAATAAAATAAATACTTCTGACTATAGCTCGGCCCTCCTGCTCTGATCCCACCTAACAGCACTTTCTCCCATTCTCACTAAGCTACATTCTCATTGACCTTCCCAGAACATGCAAGTTTTTTCCAGCCTCAGCGTCTTTGTGTTTGTCAGCATCCGTCTCAAATGCGCTTGTCTCAGGTTTACACGTGACTGAGTCCTTCTTGCTTATCAGGTCTCAGCTTAATTTTACCCACCTCCTTAGGGAGGTCTTCCCTGAAGTCCACCCCTACCCTCATCCTCCCACAAAAATCTGTCACCACTCCCTAATTGTTTCCTTGCTAGGACTAATCTCAATCTATAATTATTTTTACTTTGATACTGAGGTATGATGTATATACAGTAAAGTTCGTAAAGTACACTAATCTTACGTATACAGCTCGATAAATTTTGACCTTGGTAAACATACCTATAACTACCAACCAAGTTAAGACAAAGAACATTTCTAGCACCTTGCTCTTTCATGGCAAAACTGCTCCTCAGCTTATACACAGATAATTATTAATCTAAGGTCTACTCATTAACTAGTCTTACTTCATAACAATCTACAGATATTTTATTTGTTTGTTTGCTTGTTAATTTTCTGTTTCTCCCACTAAAATGTAGGCTTCTTAGGACAGAGATCTTATCTACATAGTATTCCCTTCCAAGTTGAGTGTCCAGCTGAGTTCTGATACATTGTAGATGCTCAAATATTTTTAAATAAGTAAAAGAATCTGATCTTGTCTACATAGTTTGAGGGATCCTCGTGTCTATCACCTTCTTGTGCCTAGACTCAATCTTACCCCGGTGAATCACCAAATTTGGCAAAATCAAGATTCAAGCAATGGTGTATGTGGGTGTGTTGTGTGCATGTATGTGTGGTTTCTTTTTCTTTTCTTTTGCACATCCTTTTTTTTAAACTTTATCAAAAAATTAAAAAACAAGAAACAAAAAATATTTCAAACAAAACAAAACAAACAAATAAGAAAAACAAATAACCTAAAATAACTACATTGCTTCCAACATGTTCCTACCTTACCCCTCCAAAAATTAACAAACCATAGTCGTTCTTGAGCATTTCCATAACATTAAGATTACCCCCCATAACTTATCTGTTCTTATTAGAGTTTCATTCCCCCTTCGTGTATGTTTTTTTTTACATAGTGTCAAAGAACCAATCAATAATTGGTCTTTGGTCACTTCTACCTTCCACCCAAGACGAATTCTAGCAGAGACTCCCAACTGGTGAAACTTTCACAATAGGAAAGATGTAATTTACTTTCTTATCTTTATATTGCTGAACAAAACTCCTAAAATAGTTGAAACAAAAGCTTTGGAGAAGGTACCAAACTCCAGAGTAAAATATTTTCTTCTGACCTAGTAACATTTTAGCTAAGGCCCTACTTATATTTTTAAACAAATGATGTTTATTATACAGAAGAATCTGGTTTTTATAGATTGAAGTGAGGAAATAGAAGGTTAGGAAATAGAAAAAGCTGCTGAAAGATGTAATATAGTCCTTGGAATTTGATGACAGTGTACTTGTACTTTGTTACAATGCAGATGCAATCGATTATGACAAGTTTCATGCAGCAGTGCAGGAACTCTTTGGTCCAGAAGTGAAGAATCAAGATGTGAAATGCTTTTACAGGAAACTTTGCAACAACCCTAATGCATCTATGGACTGGAGTGAGGTAGTTACTTTTGATGTTTATAATATGAAACCCAGAATTTATTTTTCTTTGTTCAGAATAAATAATTAAATCAAAGTGTTACTCCATAGAGGTTAAATCCACATTGTGTATGTAGCATGTTTTAAGGCTCTCACCCATTAAGACACAGCTGCTGCCCACAACAGAAAGTGGGAAAACTGGGTAAATGTTTAACTATATTGTTAATAAGTAACTCTTAAATACATTTAGATCAATCTACCAATTGGAAAGGCTGTACTTGCCATTAACAACAACCAAGAATTGTTCAGTGTATACAGATTCTTATTAAAAGAGGAGGAAGAAACTATTGTTGAGAACCTCTTTTATTTCCTAAGTCATTTTCTGATCTGTACAGTACTGACTGCTTAGGGTTAAGGCGGTTTTGAATAGTGCCTCCCAAAAATTCATGTCCACCTAGAACCTATGAATATGCCCTTATTTGAAAATAGGGTCTTCACAAATGTAGTCAAGTTAAGGTGAAGTCATACTGGATTAGGGTGAGTCCTCAATCCAATATGACTGGTGTGTCAGTTTGAATGCATTATGTCCCCCTAAATGCCATTATCTTTGATGCAATCTTGTGTGGGCAGACATATTAGTGTTGATTAAATTTTGGGATCCTTTGGGTGTTTCCATGGAGATGTGATTCAATCAACTGCGGACAAGAACTTTGGTTGGATAATTTCCATGGAGGTGTTGCCCCACCCATTCAGGGTGGGTCTGAATTAAATTACTAGGGCACTGTATAAGCTCAGACAGAAGAGGCAAGCTTGCTACAGCCAAGAGGGACACTTTGAAGAATGCACAGAAGCTCAGAGAGTGCTGCAGATGAAAGACAGTTTGAAGATGGCCATTGAAAGCAGACTCTTGCTCCAGAGAAGCTAAAGAGGACAAACACCCCAAGAGAAACTAAGAGTGACATTTTTGAGGAACTGCAGCCTAGAGAGGAACGTCCTGGGAGAAGGCCATTTTGAAACCAGAACTTTGGAGCAGACGCCAGCCACGTGCCTTCCCAGCTAGCAGGGGTTTTCCAGACGCCATTGGCCATCCTCCAGTGAAGTTACCTTATTCTTGATGTGTTACCTTGGACACTTATGGCCTTAAGACTGTACTGTGTAACCAAATAAACCCCCTTTATAAAAGCCAGTCCATTGCTGGTGTTTTGCATTCTGGCAGCATTAGCAAACTAGAACAACTGATGTCCTTAAAGGAGAGAGATTTGGACACAGCCACGTGAGGGAAGAATGCCATGTGACCACAGAGACAAAGAGGGGAGTGAGGCATCTACAAAGTCAAGGAAATCTAGGAATTGCTGACCACCACCAGAAGCTAGGAGGAAGCAAGGAAGGATCCTCCATTAGAAACTCAGAGAGAGCATGGCCCTGCCATCACCTTAATTTCAGACTTCTACCTCCAGAACTATGAGAGAACAAATAACTATTGTTTTAAGCAACCAAGTTTGTGGTACTTTGTTAAAACAGACCTAGGAAACTGAGATAGGTATCATTCTGGTATCTTGGAGGAACACCTAGAAACATGCTTGGTCACTAAGTGATTTATGGCTATGGAAAAGGAGGAATGCCTCTGATCCTTGTTTAAACTCACAGAAGACTACATTCATAGGTTCTTTTCTTTGTTTATAAACACAATCATCTGGTTCTAAAAGGATTTGAGGTGGCTTCCAATTTTAAAAATTGCACACATGAGATTACAAGGGGTGACAGTGTGATTGTGAAGACCTTGGGGATCACACCCCCTTTATCTAGTGTATGGATGAGTGGAGGAATGGGGATAAAAACTAAAGGACAAATGGGGTGGGATGGGGGGATGATTTGGGTGTTCTTTTTTCACTTTTATTTTTTATTCTTGTTCTGGTTCTTTCTGATGTAAGGAAAATGTTCAGAGATAGATTGTGGTGATGAACGCATAACTATGTTATCATACTATGGACAGTGGATTGTATATCATGGATGATTGTATGGTGTGTGAATGTATTTCAATAAAACTGAATTTAATAAAAAAAAATTGCACACATGCATAGAGAGTAATTAAAATGATTAAAAATATTAAAAATAACCTATCTGAAATTCTTTTAAAAATCAGTAGATACAGTAGAGAAAAAATATGTAAGAATTTAAAGGATTTGAATTACCCTATTAACAAGCTGGTAGAACTTTGAACTCTAGACACAGGGAAAATACATCTGTCTCAAATATATGTGAGGCCATCACAAAATTGACATATTGACATGTGATGGCTAAAATGAACATTTCAATAAATTCCAGTATCATAAAATTAGAAACTATAATAAATGGTAGCCCAAATCCCCAAAACCAACCAAATACATGAAACATCCAGAAATTTGGAGGAGAAAATTGAAAACAAACAAACAAACAAAAGGTTCTACTAAACTTTTAAGGAACATATAATTTCCATGTTATATAATTTTTTTCATAACTTAAAAGATAAAAGCTATCCAACTCATTTTATGAGGCTAAAATAACATTGAACTGACAAAGATAAAATGCCAGAGACTACAGGCAAAGCTTACTTGTGAATAAGTACAAAAGTCCCAAATAAAATTTTAACAAGTTGAATCTAGAAGTACTGAAAAATTAGGTCGAAGTAGAATTTATCCCAGAAAAGTAAGGATAGTTCGATATTAGAAAATCTAATAACATAATGTATTAACAAGTTAAGGAAGAAATAATAATATGATAATTTTAATTAGGTGTCAGTAAACTAAGGCTTATGGGCCAAATTAGGTGTGCCACCTGTTTCTGTTAATAAAGTTTCTGGAACAAGGAAACAATAATTTGTTTACATATTGTTATGGTTGCTTCTGTACTACAATGGCAGAGTTGACCAGTTGTGGCAGAGACCAAATGGTTCACAAGTCTAAAATATTTACTATCTGGCCCTTTCAGAAAACATTTTCCAATTTCTGATCTTAATAAGATAAAATAAAATTAAAGTTAAAAAAAGATACAATTTGATAGCCATTCCTGCTTAAAAAGAAAAAAAAAAATCTTATAGAACAGGAATAATAGAAAATCCCCTTAACTTGATAAATGGGACTGAGTTAGTTTTCTCTAGCTTCTATATGAAATCACCACAAACTTAGCATCTTAAAACAACACACACATTTATTATCTCACAGTTTCCATGGGTCAGCAGTCGAGGCATGGCTCAACTGAGTCCTCTTCTCAGGGTCTTACAAGGCTGCAATTAAAGTGTTGTCGGAGCTGTGTTCTTAGGGAGATTGACTAGGGAAGAATACGCTCCTAATCTCATTCAAGTTTTTGGCAGTATTCATTTGCTTGCTGGCTGTTGGCTAGAGGCTGCCTGCCCTAGGGTTCTAGAAACTCTATATAGTTCCCTATCACGTGGCCCTCTTTGTAGGCAGTTCATAACATGGTTGTTTGTTTCTTCAAGGCTAGCAGGGTAATTATGGGAGAAACATTTCATTATATTTGCCAGTCTCGGTTAGAAGCAAGTCACAGGTTCCACCGACACTCAAAGGGTAGAGATAATAGACAGGCTCATGGAGGAGGGGGTCTCCTTAGGTGTGTCTGCTATAGGCACTTACCAGAGACTTACCAGGTTTCATAGTTTTAAAAGGATCATATTTAACTGATCACGGGCCACAGTTCATATTTATCGTTACATTCTTCCACTACCCATTCCATGTTCCCTTTACCCTCAGCAAGCACTTCAGCTGGCCGTGGTTCTTTGCCCAGTGGGGTGACCCAAACCTTCATTCCTAAAGTTTCTTAGCCATTGGTAGTCCTGCCTGGATTGGGTTGTTGCAGTTTTCCATTGACTTTAATCACGGGGCATGGTAGTACTAAGAGATGCCCTAGGGGATCTCCTGTATTCCAGGAAAATGCTTCTTTGCCTCCATTGTGTTGTTGCAGTGCTATTCTCCCTTGATAGTCAGGATCAATCACCGCAGCCGGTACAGTATTCCCCTTCCTTGCCTGTTGATTCAGAGGCATGAGAAGCCCAAAGTGGCCAGGTGGCAGTCTTAACTTCCAGTTCAATGGAATCATTGTTGTGTCTCCTGGTGGAAGCTCTCCTCCTTTTGGAACTAAGACTTGTAGACCAGCACAGCTTAAGGTTGCAGGGACAGGAAGCAAAAATTTCCCTGCTGGATCACTATCACTAGCCCCATAGAGTGGATGCTGATTCAGAGCATGCACAGCCTCCTGGAGAACACTGCCCCAACCCTGCAAGGTATTGCCACCTAAAGTGTGCTGTAATTGAGTCTTCAAAGGCCATTCCACCCTTCTATCAACCCAGCTGCCTTTGGATGATGGGGAACATGGTAAGACCAGAGAATTCCATGAGCATGTGCCCATTCCCTCAATTCATTTGCTGTGAAGTGGGTCCTTGGTCAGAAGCAATGCTGTGTGGAATACCATGATGGTGGATAAGGCATTCTGTAAGTCCACGGATGATAGTTTTGGCAGAAGCATACATGCAGGGAAGGCAAACCCATATCCAGAGTATGTGTCTATTCCAGTGAGAACAAATCACTGCCCCTTCCACAATGAAATGGTCCAATGTAATCACCCTGCCATCAGCAGGCTGATCACCTCAGGGAAAGGTGCCATATCGGGGACTGAGTGTGGATCTCTGCTGCTGGCAGATTGGACACTCAGCAGTGACTGTGGTGAGGTTGGCCTTGGTGAGTGGAAGTCCATGTTGCTGAGCCCATGCATAACCTTCAACCCTACCACCATGACCACTTTGTTCATGAGCCCATTGGGCAATGACAAAGTGGCTGGAGAAAGAGGCTGATTGGTATCCACCGAACGAGTCATCTTATCCATTTGATTATTAAAATATTCTTCTGCTGAAGTCACACTCTGATGAGCATTCACATGGGACACAAATAGCTTCATGTTTTTTTCCCACTCGGAAATGTCTATCCACATGCTTCTTCCCCAGACTTCTTTGTCACCAATTTTCCAATCATGTTCCTTCCAAGTCCCTGACCATCCAGCCAAACCATTAGCAACAGCCCAGGAATCAGTATTCAAACACACGTCTGGCCAGTTCTCCTTCCAAGCAAAATGAACAACCAGGTGCACTGCTCGAAGTTCTGCCAACTGGGAGGATCTCCCCACATCACTGTCCTTCAGGGACATCCCAGAAAGAGGCTGCAGTGCTGCAGCTGTCCCGAGTTTTCTCTTCCTCAATCAACTGATTGTAAGGAACTTCCCGAGATGCCATAGCTGTAGGCTGGGAAAGAGAAGGTAAGGTGGAAGGAGTGGGGGCCATGGGTATTAGAGCCACTTCCTCATGTAACTTACTTTTGCCTTCAGGACCCCTCAAGCCCTATCTCATATATACCATTTCCATTTTATGATAGAGTGCTGCTATGCATGGCCAACTTTATGGTTTGGTTGGTCGGACAACACCCAGCTCATGATAGGTAACTCAGGTCTCATGGTAACTTGGTGGGCCATGGTTAAGCATTCTGTCTCTACTAGGGCCCAACAGCAGGCCAAAAGCTGTTTCTCAAAAGGAGAGTAGTTATCTGCAGAGGGCGGTAAGACTTTACTCCCAAATCCTAAGGGCCTGCATTATGATTCTCCTATAGAAGCCTGTCAAAGGCTCCAAACAGCATCTCTATTTGCCACTGACACTTCCAGCACCATTGGGTCAGCTGGATCATATGGTCCAAGTGCACAGCAGCCTGGGCCTCTCACAGAGCCTCATCTTGTTCTGGTCCCCACTCAAAACTAGAAGCTTTTCTGGTCACTCGGTAAATAGGCTGGAGTAGCACACCTAAATGAGGAATATGTTGTCTCCAAAATCCAAAGAGTTCAACTAGGCATTGTGACTCTTTTTTGGTCATAGGAGGGGCCAGATGCAACAGCTTATCTTTTACCTTAGAAGGAATATCTCGACATGCCCCACACCACCGGACACCTAGAAATTTTACTGAGGTGGAAGGCGCCTGTATTTTTGTTGGATTTATCTCCCATCCTCTGTCACACAAATGCCTTAGCAACAAATCTAGAGTATTGCTACTTCTTGCTCACTAGGTCCAATCAACATGATATCATCAATATAATGGACCAGTGTGACGTCTTGTGGGAGGGAGAAACAATCAAGATCCCTGCGGACAATATTATGACATAGAGCTGGAGAGTTGATATAACCCTGAGGTAGCACAGTGAATGTAAACTGCTGGCCTTGCCAGCTGAATGCAAACTGTTTCTGGTGGTTCTTACTAACAGCTATTGTGAAAAAAGCATTTGCCAGATCAATAGCTGTATGCCAGGTACCAGGGGATGTGTTGATTTGCTGAAGCATTGATACCACATCTGGAACAGCAGCTGCAATTGGAGTAACCACCTGGTTAAGATTACAATAATTCACTGTCATCCTCGAAGACCCATCTGTTTTCTGCACAGGCCAAATAGGAATGTTGAATGGGGATGTGGTGGGAATCAGCACCCCTGCATCCTTCAAGTCCTTAAGAGTGGCATTAATCTCTGCAATCCCTCCAGGAATCTGGTATTGCTTCTGGTTTACTATTTTGCTAGGCAGGGGCAGTTCTAGTGGCTTCCACTTGGCCTTTTCTACCATAATAGCTCTTACTCCATGAGTTAGGGAACCAATGTGAGGATTCTGCCAGTTGCTATGTCTATTACAATTATACATTCTGGCACCGGGGAAATAACCACAGAATGGGTCTGGGAACACACTGGACACACTGTGAGACATACCTGAGCTAAAATTCATCAATCACCTGAACTCCATAAGCCCCAACTCTGAAACTGGTGGACCAAAGTGACATTTTGCATCTTCTAGAATTAATGTCACTTCTGAACCAGTATCTAATAATCTCTGAAATATCTGATCATTTCCTTTTCCTCAGTGCACAGTTACCCTGGTAAAAGGCCATAGGCCCCTTCCCTGGGAAAGGCTGGGAGGAAGATTAACAGTATAAATTTTTGGTAGTGTAACAGGGTCCTTCCCCAAGGGTACCCGGCCTTCCCCTCATTCAAAGGGCTCTGGGTCCATAAACTGTCTCAAGTCTGGGAACTGATTACAATTACCTTGTAATTCAAGGTAGACTTTTGTTCACTTGACCTAGAATTCTTCTGCTTATACAGTTCAAACAAGAATTTAGTAGACTGCCCATCTATTTTACTTCTAGCTACTCTGTGATCAACTAGCCAATGCCATAAGTCTCTGTGAGTCAGATTATTTTGACTGCTGCTTTGAGCCTGTTTTCCATTATGGTAGCCATGCCCACCTTGTCTTTGGCAATTAACTGCTGCCACGCGGCTTCTGCCAACTCAGGATCTGATTATTCCCATTGTGTTTAAGGATTACAGCTCAGTGACAGCAGTTTCCACGGTAATATCTGACCTACAGAGAAGGGCAAGTACAGAGCTCTTCAGGGATGAGGGAGCTAGTTTCACAAATTTATCCCTCACGGTCCTTGTAAAAGGTATGTCCTCTGGACATTCCAGGGATGTGTGAGCATGTCTTCCATGATAAATCCACTCTAACATTCCAATCTCTCTAAGCCTTTGAATCCCCTCCTCTACATTATACTGGGGCAGTTCTGGCATTTTGATCTCAGGTAATGTCAGACACCTTTTTATCTATGTTTCAGCTAACCACTCAAACAAACTGTTAATGACCTTTCTAACCCCTCGAGCTACAACATTGAATGCAGAATCTCTGCTTTAGTGGGCCCATGTCAATAAATTCAGCCTGATCAAACCTTCCACCATTATTCCACACCCTTAATATCCATTCCAACACATATTACCCTGACTTCTGTCCATATAAATTGGAAAACTCATGCGGTTCTTTTGGAATATAGCATACTTCCTCATGGGTCACACTTTACACCTCAGCCTTTGGGACCTCTTGGGACTTTTAGTCTAGTCATAGGTCATGAAGCAAAGACTGGTGGCAGGGGGGTCATGAAAAGAATTAGAAGTATCCCTCAAGCCATTTACCTCAGGACATTCCATTGCAGTTTCATCTTGTGAAACCAGATTATCTCTCCAGACAGAGGAGTGAAGGCTGTTTCTTCAGGGGAGGTGATTACAGATTTAGCAGGCACTGAAGGATTAATCTCCTTAGGTGGAGGTTGGACGGCAGACTCCTCAGGGCAGACTGGAGGTCAGGAAACTGTTTCCTCAAAGCAGGCTGGAGGTTGGGTAGCTGTCTCCTCAGGGCAGAACACTGCAGGTAATATCTAACGAAGACTCAGCAGAAACCAGGATTCCAGTGTCCTCACTGCCATTACTATCAATCTGTATGTTCCCATCCCAAGTTTCAGGATTCCATTCTTTTCCAATCAATTTCTTTACTTTAACAGCAGATACCCGGCGAGGTTGAGATTTCAGTTTACATTGTTAATCTCCTACTCGCACAATGAGACTCTGGGTCTGGTTTTCAGAAATCTCAAGTCTGTGGCCACAGGAAATAAACTGGGACAAAAAACAATTGTAAAAGCCCATTTTAAGATTCTGTTTCTCAAGAACCACTCCCAGTACCAAGCTGTATTAGTTAGCATTCTCTAGGGAAACAGAATCAACAAGAGATATCTGTAAATATAAGATTTTATAAAAGTGCCTCACACAACTGTGGGGATGCATGAGTCCAGATTCTGTAGGACAGGCAGCAAACTGGCAACTCCAATGAAGCTGTTTGATGAACTCCTCAGGTAGTGAACTGGCAACTCCGATGAAGGTGTTCGATGAACTCCTTAGGAAACACTTCGCTGGCTAGCCAAAGAAGTGAAGGTCCTCTCTCTCTCTTCGTTAAAAGTCTTCAACTGATTGGATTAAATCCAGCTGACTGAATTCTCTCATTGTGGAAGACATGCCCTTTGTTGATGTCATCAATCATAGGTGCAGTCAATTGACTGATGATTTAGTAAACCAGCCACAAATGTCCTTGCAGTAATGGTCAGGACAGTGCTTGCTTGACCAGGCACCCGGGTACCATCACCTGGCCAAGTTGACACATAAACCCAACCATCACAACCTCTTTTCATTTTATTTTTTATTTCACTTACTCATGCCTCTGAACTTGCT
This sequence comes from Choloepus didactylus, assembly GCF_015220235.1. Classification (NCBI taxonomy): domain Eukaryota; kingdom Metazoa; phylum Chordata; class Mammalia; order Pilosa; family Megalonychidae; genus Choloepus; species Choloepus didactylus. The sequence continues at coordinate 26,530,935 of NC_051308.1, forward strand.
TTTCATCTCTGATTTAAGGCCTGCAATGGAGAAAATGGGATCCTTTTTCATTCTGATTTCACATTGTCATTTCTTTCCATTGTGACCAGGCAAGCACTTCTTTAGATGAGTTATTGAGAGGAAAGAGGAAAAAGACAACAGGTTGCAAAGGTGGAGATAAGATGGGAAGGTGTGATTGGGGTGTGCAAACTGCTCTACTATACAGGTAGAGGATTAAAATTTCCAAAGCCAAAAGAAGAGCTAGGGTGGCATTGCCTCTCACAGTATAATTTTTGTATAATCCTCTACTGATAATGGTAGCAAAAACTTCTTGAGCACTTTGTACTCGATATCAGACAGGTAATAACTATTAACTCATTTAATCTTCTTAACATTCCTATGAAGTCATAGGCACTATTTTTTTTTTAATCTTCATTTTATTGAGATATATTCACATACCATGCAGTCATACAAAACAAATCGTACTTTCGATTGTTTACAGTACCATTACAATAGTGGTACATTCATCACCCAAATCAATCCCTGACACCTTCATTAGCACACACACAAAAATAACAAGAATAATAATTAGAGTGAAAAAGAGCAATTGAAGTAAAAAAGAACACTGGGTACCTTTGTCTGTTTGTTTCCTTCCCTTATTTTTCTAATCATCCATCCATAAACTAGACAAAGTGGAGTGTGGTCCTTATGGCTTTCCCAATCCCATTGTCACCCCTCATAAGCTACATTTTTATACAACTGTCTTCGAGATACATGGGTTCTGGGTTGTAGTTTGATAGTTTCAGGTATCCACCACCAGCTACCCCAATTCTTTAGAGCCTAAAAAGGGTTGTCTAAAGTGTGCATAAGAGTGCCCACCAGAGTGACCTCTTGGCTCCTTTTGGATTTTCTCTGCCACTGAAGCTTATTCCATTTCCTTTCACATCCCCCTTTTGGTCAAGAAGATGTTCTCCGTCCCACGATGCCAGGTCTACATTCCTCCCCGGGAGTCATATTCCACGTTGCCAGGGAGATTCACTCCCCTGGGTGTCTGATCCCACGTAGGGGGGAGGGCAGTGATTTCACCTTTCAAGTTGGCTTAGCTAGAGAGACAGGGCCACATCTGAGCAACAAAGAGGCATTTGGGAGGAGGCTCTTAGGCACAACCATAGGGAGGCCTAGCCTCTCCTTTGCAGCAACCGTCTTCCCAAGGGTAAAACCTGTGGTAGAGGGCTCAACCCATCAAACCACCAGTCCCCTATGTCTGTGGTCATGTTAGCAACCATGGAGGTGGGGCAGGCGAACACCCCTGCATTATCCACAGGCTCCCCAAGGGGGCACTACATCTTTTTTTTTCCCTTGTTTTTTTTTTTGTTTTTTTTTTAACTTTCCCTTCTTTTTTAAATCAACTGTATGAAAAAAAAGTCAAAAAGAAAACAAACATACAATAAAAGAACATTTCAAAGAGACCATAACAAGGGAGTAAGAAAAAGACAACTAACCTAAGATAACTGCTTAACTTCCAACATGTTCCTACTTTACCCCAAGAAAGTTACCTAATATAGAAACATTTCTGTGTACTTGCTCCTACTATATCCATCAGAAATTAACAGACCATAGTCATTCCTGGGCATCCCCAGAACGTTAAATAGCTTATCTGTTCTTCTTGGAATATTATTCCCCCTTCCTTAATTGCTCTCTATTGCTAGTTCCCCTACATTCTACATTATAAGCCATTTGTTTTACATTTTTCAAAGTTCACATTAGTGGTAGCATATAATATTTCTCTTTTTGTGCCTGGCTTATTTCGCTCAGCATTATGTCTTCAAGGTTCATCCATGTTGTCATATGTTTCACAAGATCGTTCCTTCTTACTGCCGCGTAGTATTCCATCGTGTGTATATACCACATTTTATTTATCCACTCATCTGTTGAAGGACATTTGGGTTGTTTCCATCTCTTGGCAATTGTGAATAATGCTGCTATGAACATTGGCGTGCAGATATCTGTTCGTGTCACTGCTTTCCGATCTTCCAGGTATATACCGAGAAGTGCAATCGCTGGATCGAATGGTAACTCTATATCAAGTTTTCTAAGGAACTGCCAGACTGACTTCCAGAGTGGCTGAACCAGTATACAGTCCCACCAACAGTGAATAAGAGTTCCAATTTCTCCACATCCCCTCCAGCATTTGTAGTTTCCTGTTTCTTTCATGGCAGCCATTCTAACCGGTGTTAGATGGTATCTCATTGTGGTCTTAATTTGCATCTCTCTAATAGCTAGTGAAGCTGAACATTTTTTCATGTGTTTCTTGGCCATTTGTATTTCCTCTTCAGAGAACTGTCTTTTCATATCTTTTGCCCATTTTATAATTGGGCCGTCTGTACTATTGTCATTGAGTTGTAGGATTTCTTTATATATGCAAGATATCAGTCTTTTGTCAGATACATGGTTTCCAAAAATTTTTTCTCATTGAGTTGGCTGCCTCTTTACCTTTTTGAGAAATTCCTTTGAGGTGCAGAAACTTCTAAGCTTGAGGAGTTCCCATTTATCTATTTTCTCTTTTGTTGCTTGTGCTTTGGGTGTAAAGTCTAGGAAGTAGCCGCCTAATACATGGTCTTGAAGATGTTTTCCTACATTATCTTCTAGGAGTTTTATGGTACTTTCTTTTATATTGAGATCTTTCATCCATTTTGAGTTAATTTTTGTGTAGGGGGTGAGGTAGGGGTCCTCTTTCATTCTTTTGGATATGGATATCCAACTCTCCCAGCCCCATTTGTTGAAAAGACCATTATGACTCAGTTCAGTGACTTTGGGGGCCTTATCAAAGATCAGTCGGCCATAGATCTGATGGTCTATCTCTGAATTCTCAATTCGATTCCATTGATCTATATGTCTATCTTTGTGCCAGTACCATGCTGTTTTGGCAACTGTGGCTTTATAATAAGCTTCAAAGTCAGGGAGTGTAAGTCCTCCCACTTCGTTTTTCTTTTTTAGAGTGTCTTTAGCCATTCGAGGCATCTTCCCTTTCCAAATAAATTTGATAACTAGCTTTTCCAAGTCTGCAAAGTAGGTTGTTGGAATTTTGATTGGGATTGCATTGAATCTGTAGATGAGTTTGGGTAGAATTGACATCTTAATGACATTTAGTCTTCCTATCCATGAACATGGAATATTTTTCCATGTTTTAAGGTCCCCTTCTATTTCTTTTAGTAGAGTTATGTAGTTTTCTTTGTATAGGTCTTTTACATCTTTGGTTAAGTTTATCCCTAGGTACTTGATTTTTTTAGTTGCTATTGAAAATGGTATCTTTTTCTTGAGTGTCTCTTCAGTTTGTTCATTTCTAGCATATAGAAACATTACTGACTTATGTGCACTAACCTTGTATCCCGCTACTTTGCTAAATTTGTTTATTAGCTCTAGTAGCTGTATCGTCAATTTCTCAGGGTTTTCTAGATATAAGATCATATCATCTGCAAACAATGACAGTTTTACTTCTTCTTTTCCAATTTGGATGCCTTTTATTTCTTTGTCTTGCCGGATTGCCCTGGCTAGCACTTCCAGCACAATGTTGAATAACAGTGGTGACAGCGGGCATCTTTGTCTTGTTCCTGATCTTAGAGGGAAGGCTTTCAGTCTCTCACCATTGAGTACTATGCTGGCTGTGGGTTTTTCATATATGCTCTTTATCATGTTGAGGAAGTTTCCTTCAATTCCTACCTTTTGAAGTGTTTTTATCAAAAAGGGATGTTGGATTTTGTCAAATGCTTTTTCAGCATCTATTGAGATGATCAATTGATTTTTCCCTTTTGACTTGTTAATGTGTTGTAATACATTGATTGATTTTCTTATGTTGAACCATCCTTGCATGCCTGGAATGAACCCCACTTGGTCATGGTGTATGATTTTTTTAATGTGTCTTTGGATTCAATTTGCAAGTATTTTGTTGAGGATTTTTGCATCTATATTCATTAGGGAGATTGGCCGGTAGTTTTCCTTTTTTGTAGCATCTTTGCCTGATTTTGGTATTAGATTGATGTTAGCTTCATAGAATGAGTTAGGTAGTGTTCCATTTTCTTCAATGTTTTGAAAGAGTTTGAGTAAGATTGGTGTCAGTTCTTTCTGGAAAGTTTGGTAGAATTCCCCTGTGAAGCCATCTGGCCCTGGGCATTTATTTGTGGGAAGCTTTTTGATGACTGATTGGATCTCTTTGCTTGTGATGGGTTGGTTGAGGTCTTCTATTTCTTCTCTGGTCAGTCTAGGTTGTTCATATGTTTCAAGGAAATTGTCCATTTCCTCTACATTATCCAGTTTGTTGCCATACAGTTGTTCATAGTATCCTCTTATAATTTTTTTAATTTCTCCAGGATCTGCAGTTATGTCACCTTTTTCATTCATTATTTTGTTTATATGGGTCTTCTCTCTTTTTGATTTTGTCAGTCTAGCTAGGGGCTTGTCAATCTTGTTGATCTTCTCAAAGAACCAACTTTTGGTGATATTTATCCTCTCTATTGTGTTTATGTTCTCTATGTCATTTATTTCTGCTTTAATCCTTGTTATTTCTTTTCTTCTACTTGGTTTAGGATTGGTTTGCTGTTCATTTTCTAGCTTCTTCAGTTGATCCATTAGTTCTTTGATTTTGGCTCTCTCTTCCTTTTTAATATATGCATTTAGTGCTATAAATTTTTCCCTTAGCACTGCTTTTGCTGCATCCCATAGGTTTTGGTATGTTGTGTTCTCATTTTCATTCGTCTCTATATATTTAGCAATTTCTCTTGCTATTTCTTCTTTAACCCACTGATTGTTTAGGAGTGTGTTGTTTAACCTCCAGGTATTTGTGAATTTTCTAAGTCTCTGATGGTTATTGACTTCTAATTGTATTCCATTGTGGTCAGAGAATGTGCTTTGAATAATTTCAATCTTTTTAAATTTATTGAGGCTTGTTTTATGTCCCAGCATATGATCTATTCTGGAAAAAGTTCCGTGAGCACTAGAAAAGTATGTTTATCCTGGTGATTTGGGATGTAATGTCCTGTATATGTCTGTTAAATCTAATTCATTTATCAGATTGTTTAGGTTTTCAATTTCCTTATTGGTCTTCTGTCTGGTTGATCTATCTATAGGAGAGAGTGATGTGTTGAAGTCTCCCACAATTATTGTGGAAACATCAATTGCTTCCTTTAGTTTTGCCAGTGTTTCTTTCATGTATTTTGTGGCACCTTGATTGGGTGCATAGACATTTACGATTGTTATTTCTTCTTGCTGAATTGCCCCTTTTATTAGTATGTAGTGGCCTTCTTTGTCTCTCAAAACATCCCTGCATTTGAAGTCTATTTTATCTGAGATTAATATTGCTACACCTGCTTTCTTTTGGCTGTAGCTTGCATGAAATATTTTTTTCCATCCTTTCACTTTCAGTTTCTTTGTGTCCCTGTGTCTAAGATGAGTCTCTTGTATGCAACATATTGATGGTTCATTTTTTTTGATCCATTCTGCGAATCTATATCTTTTAATTGGGGAGTTTAATCCATTTACATTCAACGTTATAACCGTGAAGGCATTTCTTGAATCAGCCATCTTATCCTTTGGTTTATGTTTGTCATATTTTTCCCCTCTGTCTATTAATATCCTTTATTGTACCCATACCGAGTCTCTTTAGTACTGAACCTTTCTCCAAGTCTCTCTGTCCTTTCTTTGTTTCTCTGTCTGTAGGGCTCCCTTTAGTATCTCCAGTAGAGCAGGTCCCTTGTTAGCAAATTCTCTCAGCATTTGTTTGTCTGTGAAAAATTTAAGCTCTCCCTCAAATTTGAAGGAGAGCTTTGCTGGATAAAGTATTCTTGGCTGGAAATTTTTCTCACTCAGAATTTTAAATATATCGTGCCACTGCCTTCTTGCCTCCATGGTGGCTGCTGAGTAGTCACTACTTAGTCTTATGCTGTTTCCTTTGTATGTGGTGAATTGCTTTTCTCTTGCTGCTTTCAGAACTTGCTCCTTCTCTTCTGTGTTTGACAGTGTGATCAGTATATGTCTCGGAGTGGGTTTATTTGGATTTATTCTATTTGGGGTTCGCTGAGCATTTATGATATGTGTATTTATGTTGTTTAGAAGATTTGGGAAGTTTTCCCCAACAATTTCTTTGAATACTCTTCCTAGACCTTTACCCTTTTCTTCCCCTTCTGGGACACCAATGAGTCTTATACTTGGACGTTTCATATTATCTATCATATCCCTGAGGTCCATTTCGATTTTTTCAATTTTTTCCCCATTCTTTCTTTTATGCTTTCATTTTCCATTCTGTCAGCTTCCAGGTCACTGATTCGTTGTTCAACTTCCTCTAGTATTGTACTATGAGTGTCCAGAATCTTTTTAATTTGGTCAACAGTTTCTTTAATTTCCATAAGGTCATCCATTTTTTTTTATTTAGTCTTTCAATGTCTTCTTTATGCTCTTCTAGGGTCTTCTTGATTTCCTTTGTCTCCCGTACTATGGTCTCATTGTTCATCTTTAGTTCTTTGAGTAGCTTCTCTAGGTGCTGTGTCTCTTCTGGTTTTTTGATTTGGGTGCTTGGGCTTGGGTTATCCATATCGTCTGTTTTTTTCATATGCTTTATAATTTTCTGTTGTTTTTGGCCTCGTGGCATTTGCTGAACTTGATAGGGTTCTTTTAGGATTTGTAGACCAATTGAAGTCCTTATCTCTAATTTATCAGATCTACAGCTTCGTGGAGTACACTTTCTCTAACTAACCAGCAGGTGGCATCCACGAGCCACCTGTTCTCCAGAAGCCAGTTCTCCCCTGCTTAGCCTTTTTGGTGAGTGTGGGAGTGAGTCTTGTGGGGTCCAATTGGTGTACCAAGCTTGCGTGTGTAGTTGGTGTTGCCCGCCCTGTATATGGGGCGTGTTTTTGGGCAGTCAGGGAGGGGGGGTGGCTCTAACAATCAAATCTCCCTGGTGATCCTAGAGTTTTAAAGCTGCTGAAATAGTCTATTCCTTCAGTTCAGTCCTGCCACAGTTTGTCTCTGCCACTGACCCACAAGTCCTTGGTATTGGCGTATGGCTCCTGAGACTTGCAAGTGGGCCCCTCTTCCAGGCCGTGCACCCCGGGTCCTCTGTTGAGGGATGACTGTGCTATGTCACAGGTGAGTGCCCCCCCCCCAGAGCAGTTCTGGGCTACTGGGCTGTGTAGGGAGGCTCCCAGTCTGCTGAAATGATGGCTGAATGGGGCTTTGTTAATTCACACTGCTCTACCTTCCCAACTCTGGGACAATCAGCTGAGGTTGCAGGGAAGGCTAATGTCCACGCCCAGTTTTGTGGTGTGTGCCTGTTATTTGAAGCACTTCCGTCACACTGGGTTGTCTGGGGCAGTTCTGGGCTATGGGGCTGGCGATGGGCAGGAGTGTTTCCTGTCCACCAGGATGATGGCTGTGAGCGGACACCCCCCTTTTCTTGGGAAGTTGTGGTGTTTAGTGAATTTTCTCAGCCACTGGATTATTGTGTTTTGTCTCAGAGCTCTCCTAGTTCTGCTCTTGACTTGACCTGCCCAAATTGCAAGTCTTTGAAGCTTTCTGTATTGGGCTTCTTAGAGTAATTGTCTTAGAAAAAGAAAAAAGGATTAAAAAAAAAAAAAAAAAAGGGCCCTCCTCAGAGATCTAATGGGTTATTGAAATGCTAAGAGACAAAGCAACCAGGGCCATTAAGGAAAGGTCCACAGGGCAGAGAGATGAGCTTTTCTTCGGGATTTGCATATGCGCCTCAGGGCCCTTCCCCTTTCTATGTTCACCAGAACTCCAAAAATCCTCCGCTTTTATTTTGGAGTTTTTTGTGTTGATTTTTTTTTATGCCTGTCTCCTCTCTGCTGGGCTGGCTGCTCTCAGATTCTCTGGTGTCTGGTCTCAGTCTATCTATGGTTGGAGTTTGGATCAGTATAATGAGTTTCCGATAAGGGCTGCCACTGCAGTTCTCCCTTCTCCTTCCCGGAGCTGACAGCCCCTCCTCCCACGGGACTGAGCCTGGCAGGGAGGGGCGCGGGTCCCCTGGCCGCAAAAACTTACAGATTTCGCTGATCTCAGCAGTTCCACGTTTTCATGAGTGTTGTATGAGGTATGCCCAAAGTCAGATTGCTCTGTGGTGTCCAGTCCACGCAGTTCCTGGCTTTCTACTTACTTTCCTGGAGGAGTAACTAAAACATACAGCTCACCAGTCTGCCATCTTGCCCCGCCTCCTCCATAGGCACTATTTTTATCCTGATTTTATAGGTGAAGAAACCGAGGCTTAATGAGGTTGGTGGCGGAGTTAAAATTCGAACCCAGGTTATATATTTCCAAAGTCTAAGCTCTTAATTATTGTGTTATATGGTCCTCCTGATGGCCCCTGTAATCTAGTACCTCAGAGTTTCTCTGCGTTAGTTAGGCATGATACCTTTGGCTACAGGAAATCAAAACCCAACTCAAACAAACTTAGGAAAAAAAATCTGGGGTTCCCATAACTAGTAAATACACAGGTAAAACTGGCTTAGGCTGGATCCTGACTCATCAAACAATAGGGCTCACTCTCTCTCTCTCTCTCTCTCTCTCTCTCTCTCTTTGACTCTTTCTTTCTCTGACTCTCTTCTCTCTGTGACTCTTTCTCTCAATTCTGCTTACCTCTTTGTGTGTTAACTTCATTTTCTTCTACTTCAAAATAGCCTTCTCTACCTGATGGGAAACATGCATGAAGACAATTCTGACTTCCCATTATTCTGGTTTAGTAAATGTAATTATTCTAGTGTCCATATATTAACCTGAGCGAATCTGCTTGAACCACATACCCAAACTGAATTAACCACTGTGCTAGGGGAATGGGCACTGTGATTAGTCCTGCCTGGATCATGTGTGATCCAGAGTGGTCAGAGTGCCATGGATGAGAATTGACAGTCCCAAAGGAAAAATGGAGTACAGGTACCAGAAGAGACATGGGGAAAACAGAAAATAATACAATATGTATTATATATATGTGTATGCATGTATGTGTATATATATGTATATATGTGTATATACACTCATATATATGCATATACATACTATGCTATGTTTGAGTAAAATATAGAAGAGCAATCAGTTATACTCAGATTATTATGGGGAAAAAACTCTGTGGAATTGACGAAGTCTCACAAATGGTTCTAAATGGCAGAACATAAAACTAGCAGGGATAGGGTGGAAGGTTGTACTAGATATATGCTTGACTTTAGAAATGAAAGACAAATCAGACTATGACCTAGGAAATTTAGCTACTTCTTTTATATTAATGATTGATTTGGAGTACTGCACAGTTAGTCTAATTTTGTAGGATAAGGCAGCTATAGCTAATAAATACCCCAATACACCAGAGATTATATTTCAATACCTTTTGTCTTTTCATAATTCTTATAAATATTGACTTGTTTGTACAAACTGCAAACTATTTTCAGAAACTTTTGGTGAGCACTAACAAAGCCCTGGATACCTACTAATTAACATGGAGATTCTACTGGGAGCATATTTCTAAGCATGTTTATTTTTGCAAGAAACTAAAAATTAAAATTTGATTTTCACAGACTTTTATTTAACTGTCTTCAAAAATGAAAACACAAAAGCACAATATATATGAAAATATACAGTCTAGGAGAAAGATAGACATGAAAAGAGGTTACTGGAATACAAGTTCCATAAGGTTCATGAAGCAAAGATAATGAATGTTATTGAGGAGCTTATTACTTTTTCTTTTTTATTTTTTTTAAAGAAGAATCTGTTGCTTCCATACAAATGATCTACCAAAGCTTACCATATATTCATAGTCAATTTTCCAAGATTTCAGGGATTTGTAGTTACAGGTTTCTGTGAGATTTTCAACTTTGCTGACTATTATACAATGGCAATCTGTTTTTCTATAACTACAGTGAATTATCATTTCTATTGCTAAAGTTGGAGTGTATTGTACTTAGGGCAAACTAAACAACACTTCAAAGTAAGTCTGGCAAGGAAATTACTGAGGAAGAGAAATCTAGTACACTGAACAAAGATTGACCCAGGATTTAGATACGTCCTGTTCATATGGTTCAGGTAAAACCAGACAATTTTATTGGTTATTCAAAAATAACTTAGAAATGTTGGCTCTATCATTAGTGACCTTGCAAAACTTCATAAAGGCTTTGATAGGAATTTTAGACCTTGAGGCTGAATTCTAGACACTTTAGACCTGTATTATCCAAAATAGTAGACACTAGCCACATAGGATTATTGAGCCCTTGAAATGTGCCTAGTCTGAGTTATGAAGTGCTATAGTGTAAACACTTAGATAAGATTTTGAAGACTTAGTTCCAAAAAAAAAAAAAAAAAAAAAAAAAGAATGTAAACTTTTTATATTGATTGCATGTTGAACTGATAATTTCACCCATTTCTTTTTACTAGAAAATTTAAAGTTACATACTTGGCTCACATTGTATTTTGATTGGACAGTACAGAAAATATAAAAATAGAGATAGAAGGAATTCCCTCCTGATCAGTAAAGGTTGCTATTCACTGGCAAACAACTGAAAGATGGACAGACCTTGTCTGTCCACATCAAAGAGGAGAGAGTCTAACTGTGTACTTTGAGGATAATACCAGGAAGAGGAAGAAGACATTTGACATCATTCTCAAGGAGCATAAGCATAAGAAAAAGGTTAGCTTAATGTGTTTAAATATCAGAAAATCTAAGAAAATGATAAAATTAGCCACTGGGGTTGGAAGTGCCCATCTAAAGAATGTGGTATCAAAGTCTTCCTGGTCAACTAGTGTGACAGGCAAGTCAAATGTGGAGGCCCACTCCTAAAATTTGGGCAAGAGGACAAATGAGACCAATATGCCATTTATCTAAATATTTAAATGTTATAAATCAATCCTTTTGATAAATAAAATATGTTTTATCCTTTGATTTTTGACAAATATACCTTAATGATATCCTAGAAGGCCAAGTTAATATTTCAAATTCTTGGAAAAGTATTTTCACACTGCAGAACTGAGACAAGGGAAGAGCTGGCCCTAGCCCATTTCTCTCCTTTTCCCACTAGTGACTCCCTCCACATCATGAGGGACCATGTGTGCACACATATGGACACTCCAGATACATGCCTAAGCAATGCCATACCCCTACCTTCACCAACAGCTATGTTTTTGGGTATCCCAAGGGCTTATGGGTACACATACCAGGGTTGCAGTCCACCTTCACAAGGATGGGCCAAGGTAAGAGGCTTCACAGACATTGGAGCAGCCTCCAGACCCTTTCAGCAGGGAATTCTGGGATCCTGGTAATCTAGGGTATGGTTTAAAAACATGAGCATAGACTTCTGGTGGACATGGCTTCTTGGCCTCTGGAATCTTTGCCCATGCAAAGAACTGGAGTGGGATCCCCTAAAGCTGTGCCTGTCCAACACAGTAGCCACTAGCCATGTATGCTATTTAAATTTAAATTAGATAAAAATTCATTTCCTTGATTGCACTAGTCACATTTCAAGTGCTAAATAGCCACATGTGGTTAGTGGCTATTGACTTGGATAGGACAGAATGTAGAATGGTCCCATTACCACAGAAAATTCAACTGGACAATGCTGCTATAATGGCATAGGCCCCAGGGCAATAGTGCAAGTAAAAGTGCGGATGTTTTGTTTTTTTTTAACCCATTGATTTAATAAAGTAGAAGACAAGAATATATGTGTTAACAAGTGCTCTAGTGTCCTTTCCTTTCAGTCTGAAGAACTCTCTTTAGCATTGCTTGTAGGGTAGGCGTAGGGGTAATGAATTCTCTCAGCTTTTGTTTATCTGGGAATGTCTTAATCTCTCCTTTGAAAGAAAGCCTCACCTCACTGGATATAAAATTCTTGGTTGGTGTGCCAGTTTGGATGTATTATGTCCTCCCAAAAGCCATATTCTTTAATGCAATCTTGTTGGGGCAGATTTATTAATCTTTCTGATTAGGGTGTGACCTTTTGATTGAGTGTTTCCATGGAGATGTGACTCAATCAACTGTGGGCTAGACTTTTGATTAAATTATTTCATGAAGATATGGGCCCCATCCATTCAGGGTGGGTCTTAATTAAATCACTGGAGTCCTATAAGAAAGGGACATTTTGGAGATGGCCGTGGAAAAGCAGACTTTTGCTGACACTTTGGCCATGTGAGCCCAGAGTTTGCCCCAGAGAAGCTAAGAGAGGAAAAAATGCCCCAAGAGCAACATTTTAAAGAATAGGCAGGATCTGAGAGAGGAGCTAGGACACAGCCCAGGATGAGCAGATGCCAGCCATATGCCTTCCCAGCTAACAGAGGTGTTCTGGACACCATTGGCCTTCCTTTGGTAAAGGAATGCGCGTGTTGATTTGGACACTTAATTTGGATACTTTGATGGCCTTAGGACTGTAACTTTGTAACCAAATAAACCCCCTTTATAAAAGCCAATCCATTTCTGGTATTTTGCATAATTGCAGCATTAGCAAACGGGAACAGTTGGCAATTATTTTCTCTCAGCACTTTAAGTATTTCAATCCACTGTCTTCTTGCCTCTATAGTTTCTGATGAGAAATTGGAACTTAGTCTAATTGGGACTCCCTTGTTTTATCTCTCACAACTTTCAGAACTTTCTCCTGGTCCTTTACATTACATGGTTTGACCATCATGTGTCTGTGTGTATTTCTCTTCAAGTGTATCCCATTTTGTGTTCATTGGGCTTCTTAGAAGTTCAAATTCACATCTTTTGCCATGTTTGTGAAGTTTTCTATCATTATTTCTTTGCTTATTCCTTCTGCTCCCTTCTCTCCTTCTTCTCCCTCTGAGATTCCCATAATGCATATATTATTGTACTTGATGGTGTCCCAGAGGTCTCTTACACTAGTTTTGCTTCTTCTAATTCTTTTATCTTTCTGCTCCTCAGCATGAATCATTTCAATTTTCTTGTCTTCAAGTTCACTGATTCTCTCTTCTGCCACATCCAATCTGCTATTAAAACCCTCCTGGGAATTTTTCATTTCAGTTATTGTGGTCTTCAACTCCAGTAGTTCTGTTTGGTTCCTTTTAAAAATTTCTGTCTCTTTGCTGAGATCTCATATTGTTCATTCATTGTTTTCCTGATCTCTTTTAGCTCTTTCTTTGTATTTTCCTTCATCTCCTTGAGTATATCAAAGACCATTTTGTTAGAGTCTTTGGTATGTCCACAATCTGGTCTTCTTCATTGATATTTCTTGGATTTTATTCTTTCTTTGGATGGGACATCATTTCCTGTTTATTTGTCTTGTAATAGTTTCTGGCACACTGTACATTTTAATGTTTTAAAATATTATCTCTGGGATTTAGTTCCTGAGTTGTCTGTTTCTTGAGTTTGTATCCTGGGATTTAGTTCCCTGTGCTTACTCTTTCTTAGGTTTGTATCTAGTTAGTGATAAGACAGAGATTGTCTTGAGTGCCAGGAGCTAACAAAACCAAACAGCCCAATACAAAAAAACAAAAAACAAACAAACAAAAAACACCCTTAATAGTCTTTGCAATTTGGCTTTGCATTGGCTGGTGTGCTCCTTCAGTGTTCAGCCCTCCTATCAAGAAGTTCAGCCCAAAGCAAATGCAAAGTGCTAGTTCCTCTCTGTCTTTTCTGAGTCTGTGTCTTGTCTTGGCCTTGTGCTTGCTAGTGGCCTTTGGAGTTTCCCCATTTACATGAATATAAATGCCCTCTCTACTCTTTGGGAAATAGTCCTTCTCCCTCTCCCAGATATCCTCCCCTCAGGACTTAAGGGAAGTAAGCCTTTGTCTCAGGCCACCCTCCTCAATTGTTTTTTACATTGCCTTCACTGCTCCAAGCTGCTTTTGTCCAGAGGGCAAATTCTGCCAGGGGGGACAAGCTGGAGCAGAGTTTCCTAGATCAGTCTTTCCCAGCCAGAAGGAGGCCAAGGACCCACAAAGGGAACACCGGGTCCAACTGCCCTTGGGAGGGGAAGAAGAAGGGGCCAGCAAGAGTATCAGGAGCTTCTCCTATGGCTCACTGAATCTGTGCTTTCTTGATTTGATACTTTCCCATAAATGCAGCCCTTTAACTGTTTTCTGTAGTTTTCAGGAAGGGTATTGTTTTTAAGTCTCCTCTCCCATTTTTGTTTGTGGTTGGCTGGAACAATGACCACCCTCCGAGCAGGACCCCAGTGATCTGAAGTAGCTGATGTAAGAAGTGTGCAGCAGTCAGACCCCACACTCCTGGATTTGGGAGAACTCGGTTTTTATATGTCACGCAGTCACCAGCAATTTGACCAGGTGCTGAGGTTGAGGGTGTCATTGCTGCTTGTCATGGGGCTGAGGAATAGGTGATTTCAGCCACTGCATAGAGAGTGAAATTAACCACAATTTTCTAGCCTCTTCCTCCTGCTCTTCCCTGGGGGCTGCACATTGTTCTACAAGACTCCGGAGTATCAAATAATTGATTCAGACAGTTCTTGCCTGTTTAATAGTTGTTCTAGTGGATGGATGCATTCTTAGAGCCTCCTACTCCACCATTTCCCCTCAATCCTCTCCCCATGTTGGATTTTTTACCTACAGAACCCTGAGGTAATAAATGTGTGTTGTTTTAAGTCACTATGTTTGTAGTAATTTGTTTCAGCAGCAATAGAAAACTAATACAGTGGAGAAAGTGTCAAAGTTCAAAATGACTGAGTCTGCTATTACAACCAATAGATAAAAAGGTAGCTAATTGAGGCCTTCAAACCCAGCAATGTGAGGAGCAACAATTGGAGAAGAAATCTGGAGAAGAGAAGAGAAAAGCAGGGAGAGGACTTAGGATTATTATCTATAATTTACTCTGGAGAGTTTGTTTGTTGTAGTTTTGGTTTTAAAATGAGAGAGATGTGAACATGTCTGAATGCTGAAAGGAAGGAGTCTGTAAAGGGGAGAGGATAAAGAAACTGGGGTAAGAGGAAATAAATACTGAAGAGGCAGAAGGGGATGGGATGTAGAGAACAGGTAGAGGGATTAGTCTTGAAAAAGAGAACACATCTTCCTTTAAGTGGGAAGGAAGGAAAAAAGGATGAGTCCAAAACCAGGTTGGTTTTTAAGTGGGCTGGCAAGAAGCTGAGGAAGTTCTTGTCTGTGGCTTTTATTTTCCTGTGACATAGGAAGTGAGGCCATCTGTTGAGAGTGACCAGGAGATGGAGTCACGTGTTTGATGAGAGTGGAGAAGGTTTGAAATTGTTTCTGTGGACAATGGAAGACAGACATTCACGTAGGGAAGCATGGCATGGTAGCCAGGTGGCACTAAAGCCCCAAGAGGCTGGAGCCCATAAATGACTAGTGGTCCCTATCTGTGGGGTAGGAGATTTTCCCTACAGCTGATACGCCATAGCGGCATGGGTACAAGGAACACGGGCAGTTAGATTCAGCCAATGGTGGGGTTTCTTGCCAGCAATGTATGGAAGGGTAAAGGCATAAAGGAATAGAAGATTGTGAAAATATGTGATTGAGGTGACAGACCACAGATTCTAAACCAGGTGAGAAAGGAAGTGAATAGTCAGAAGGGAATATCTGAAATTGTGAACTGTAATCTAGTAGCCTTGATCTTCGATAATGATTGTATAACTACATAGCTTTCATCTTGTGACTGTGTGATTATAAAAACTCAGTGACTGACACCCCCTTTATCCAGTGTATGGGTAGATGAGTAATAAAAAGACATGCATGAAAAAAAAAATGATAGGTTGGGAATATGGGAGAAAATAACCCTATGTAAACTATGGACAATAGTTAATAGTACCATTTCAATAATCTTTCATCAATTGTAACAAATGTAACCACTGTTAAAAAAATAGTAGAATTACCTTGAAGATGATTGCATAACTATGTAGCTTACATGGTGTGACTCTATGATTGTGAAAACCTCATGGCTCACACTCCCTTTGTCCAGTGAATGGACAAATGAGTAGAAAAATGGGGACAAAAACTAAATGAGAAATGGAGTGGGATGGGGGATTGGATGTTTTGGGTGTTCTTTTTTACTTTTATTTATGTATTATTATTTTTTTATTAAGAAAAATGTTCAAAAATCGATTCTGGTGATGAATGGACAACAATATCATGTTACTGCGAATAGTTGATTGTACACTGTGGATGATTATAGGGTGTCTGAATATATCTCAACAAAACTGTATTTAAAAAAAATAGTAGAATTCCAAAAAAAAGTGTTATCATCAATTCTAACAAATTTTCCTCACCAATGCAAGTGTTGTTGGTGGAAAGGTGTATGGGAATCCTGGATTTTATGTGAAGCCCATATGATTGTTCTGTAAATATTAACTTCTTTAATAAAATTAAAAAAAAAAAGAAAGGAAGTGAAGGCAGCAAGGAACTGATGTAGTAGAAGGGGTAAGAGAGTGAATTTCAACCTCAGTTCTGATTTGTTGTAGAAGTCATATACATTTTTTCCAGCAAGTTTCCATAGACCATTAACTTATCTTTGTGCCCTTTTTATTATTCTTTCTTATCAGAAAAACCAATTATATCCCACTTGTGACCAAAGGTTTTTAAGTAATACCCCTAAGGAGAGCCTAATTTTCTTATTAGCAGTTGTGGTCTTGATATAATTTATGATTTTTTTCCTCCCTTCCATGAGACCTTCTCAGTCTAGACTTTCTAATGATAACAGTAGTTATGTTCTATAAAGTTGCCAGGAACACTGACTGACTTAGTGAATACTGAACCATTGCTCCTAGGGGAAATAGGGTTAAGTTCATGTGAGCCTCCAGTCACAACACTTTTGACAATCGATTAATACATAACCTGGTTTCACATGTGTTTCTGTTTAAAGACACTTTATTTAATATATATTGTTGATTTATGAATAGTGAACTCTCAGCCAACAGCACTGTAACTCATGCCTGAGTCAAGCTTATCTAATGAGTATTTTCTCCCTAAGGCACATCACAGCCTTCTTGTGTTTAAGAACACTAGACAGCACTTCAACACTACCTTGTGGGGCAATTTTAAAAAGCAAAATCACCAACAAAAAACACACAAAAAAGCAAAAAGCATGGCACTAAATATACTGCAAAAAGGATCCATATTTACAGTTATGAGAACTAAAACATGAAGGCAGAGAGTTGCCTTGTTCTACCACAGTTGAGAATGTGCATGTCAGGCGACTCAAATTTTTTGCCATTCCACGTGTCCACAAATGACCATGAAAGAGCCATGAGTATTGATTTTGGATTTATAAACAAATTTTAGCAAGTAGGTAAATTTGCAAAATGGAATTGATGAATTATGAGGACTGACTCTAATAGCTAATGCTGACAGTGCATTATCTCATTTAAGCCTGGTTGAAGAAAAGCTCAGACACTTGTCTTTTATTGTACTGATTTCACTGACTATGCAGTTGAGATTTAAAGAGGTTAGTGTATTTGTCCAAGTTCTGAGTACCAATTAGTTGTAGAGATTGAACTCAAATACTAGCCTGCCTGACTCGCTTATACTCAGTTGAGTCATTGGGTCCCTAGTTCCTTTACACTCAGAGAACCAATAGTGGCATATTTAGAAATGCAGACTCTCAGGCCTCACCACAGACCATCTGACTCAGAATCTGATTCCCAGGTGGTTCATGTGCAGGCTACCGCTTTGGAAGCCCTCCACCAGTGCATTCCATTCACTCAGTAACAAACATCAGCTAGTCTCAACTTTACAATGTGAGAAATACTAAGTGCCCTTAATTTATAAAAATATTATTTTTGCTTATTAATAAGTCAATTGAAGAGCAACTATCTTATTTTTTGAGTCCCTAAGTTACACAATTTGACAATTTATTAATAAAAAAGATGATCTATCTTCTTCAGGATTTTCTTCATAATAATTTATTCTCATGCAGTACCTGGAGAGTAGGATTTGGAACAATTAAAGAAACTTTACAGTCTCTTAAGTTCCAAAACTCTCCCTAAAAGGGGTGAAAAATCTGGCCCATGGAAAATAGGAAGGAATAGCCATTTGAGAATAGCCAAATTCAATGTCAAGGTTCTCAGTTGGGACCCTGCCTGATGAAGACTGATTTGATTTCCAAATAAGTGTCAGCTCTTATTAGATCTGTCAGTCTAAGCAAAAACATGAGTCTGATACATTGGTTCATCTATCAGAAAGAAAAATTAGTGATTCCTTAGTAATGAAGCATCATGAGCATACAGTTTATTGAATATATCAAACTGCCTCCTCTTAGTATGGGGAACCCTGTGACATTATAAAATCCAGGTGTTGCTTATTAACCCAAATCAGACTTTAAATTTGGCCAATATCATATTTGTTACTTTACAACCAATTCTAAGATATTGTGCATGTAAACATATATGTTATCTGGGATTTTAGATCTTTGGATACCTCTGCTCAGAAGAGGATGCTCTTGCTTCCCAGTTGGATGAAGAAAATTTGGTTTTCCTTGTTTCCAGAAAACAGCGAGTTGTAATTTCAGGTGATGTTTTCAATTTACCTTCCAAATTAGAATGGGTTTTAATGTTTTCTCAAAAATAAATATTGGGAGTATAACATTTCCATAGAATCACTTTTCATTTTATTTATTTGCTTAATACTTTTTAACTGGGGGGGGGACATTTTATATGTATTGTTAGGGGAAATTGCACCTGCAGTTGAGACTGAAATATTATCATTGCTCTTAAGGACAATAAATAGGAACCTTGGGAGGGAAAAATTTTGCACATGTTCCAGAAGAGGTTCAAACTTAGTTAAGGCTCTCTCCAATGACACCTCAATAATGCATGCTCCACTACAAATGGAATCACATTTTTTTAAAAAATTAACTTGTGAGAGAGGGGCTGGGGCTGAAATGAAATGAAGGCTTGGACTCTTGCGGCAGCCTTGAATCTCTGGGAACCAGGGGGATTTGAATTTTGAGGCTGTCCTTCCTCCCTGGCCACCCATACAAGCACCCCATATTCAGGGCGGATGGCTCCAGCAACACACCCAGGCTGAGTTCTCCAGCTGGACCCCACAAGAATCATTTCCCCATACACCGTGGGGACAAGGTGGAGAACTGACTTGAGAGGTATAGGTGACTCACAGACGCCATCTGCTGGTTACATAGAGAAAGTGTAAGTCACAAAACAGTGTTTCTGAAAAATTAGATAGGCTTTTTTTTACAAATTGAAAGAACCTTGTCGAGCAGAGCAAATGCCAAGAGGCCAAAAACAACAGAAAATCTCAATGCATATGATAAAACCAGACAATATGGAGAATCCAACTCCAAACACACAAATGAAGTTATCAAAAGAAACAAAGTTCCTCACAGAATTAATCAAAAAAATACAATCGAGGAACAAAAACATGGCAAAGGATTTAAAGGACATCAAGAAGACCATGGCCCAGGATATAAGTGATATAAAGAAGACCCTAGAAGAGCATAAAGAAGACATTGCAAGAGCAAATAAAAAAATAGAAGATCTTATGGAAATAAAAGAAACTGTTGGCCAAATTAAAAAGACTCTGGATATTCACAATACAAGACTAGAGGAAGCTGAACAACATCTCAGTGTCCTAGAAGTCCACAGAACAGAAAATGAAAGAACAAAAGAGAGAATGGAGAAAAAAATTGAAAAAATTGAAATGGATCTCAGGGAAACGATAGATAAAATAAAACGTCCAAACTTAAGACTCATTGGTGTCCCAGAAGGGGAAGAGACGGGTAAAGGTCTAGGAAGAGTATTCAAAGAAATTGTTGGGGAAAACTTCCCAAACCTTCTACACAATATAAATACACAAAGCATAAATGCCCAGCGAACTCCAAATAGAATAAATCCAAATAAACCCACTCCGAGACATATTCTGATCAGACTGTCAAATACTGAAGAGAAGGAGCAAGTTCTGAAAGCAGCAAGAGAAAAGCAATTCACCACATACAAAGGAAACAACATAATACTAAGTTGTGACTACTCAGCAGCCACCATGGAGGCGAGAAGGCAGTGGCACGATATATTTAAAATTCTGAGAGAGAAAAATTTCTAACCAAGAATACTTTATCCAGCAAAACTCTCCTTCAAATTTGAGGGAGTGCTTTAATTTTTCACAAACAAATGCTGAGAGACTTTGCCAATAAAAGACCTGCCCTACTTCAGATTCTAAAGGGAGCCCTACCAACAGAGAAACAACAGAAAGAAGAAAGAGATATAGAGAATTTTAACAGAAATATATAGTACCTTACATCCCAAAGCACTAGGACACCCATTTTTCTCTAGTGATCACAGATCTTTCTCCAGAAGGGACCTTAAGCTGGGACATAAAACAAGCCTCAAGAAATTAAAAAAAAAAATTGAATATACTCAAAGCACATTCTCCAACCACAATGGAATACAAATAGGAGTCAATAATTTTTGAACTGTAACTCCACTATTTACTTCCTACATGATATAAATTACACAAACCCTAATGACAAATCAGTGGTTTTGAACTCAATGTAAAATATGTAATCTTAGACAACTATATAAAGGTAGGGGAATGGAGGAGTATAGGAACATAGTTTATGTGTCCTATTGAAGTGAAGGTGGTATCAAAGAAAAACAAGATTGATATGGATTTAAGAGGTTAATTTTAAGCCCCACAGCAAACACAAAGAAATTATCAGAGAATATAACCATAGAGATGAAATGTAGAGTTTGGGTTAAGAGAAATGGGGGAAGGGGCAATGGGGAGTTAAGAAATTAGGGTGGAGTTGCTGTTTGAGGTGAAGGGAAATTTCTAGTAATGGATGGTGGGAAAGAGCATTACAACATTCTAAATGTGATTAATCCCACTAATGGAAGGCTAGGGAGGGGGTGGAATGGGAAGATTTAGGCTGTATATATGTTTCCACAACCAAAAAAAAAAACAAAAAAAAGACAGTCTAACTAGATGACAATTGAATGCTAAGGATGAACTCGGATGGGACTGGAGGATAGAGGACAGGTGGCTCAAAGGGACACAGTTGAGACATAAGGTAATGGAAATATAGAATGTAAGCTTTGTATCATTGTTGAACCTGTTGTACTTCTTAGTTGCGCTTAATGGGATTGCATAAAAGAATGTTCTTGTTCATGGGAATTGTATACGTGAATTATAGTGTATGTTCAAAGATGTGTGCAGCTAGCTCTCATATGTTCAGAAGACAGAGCAATAGATGATGGATGATAAATAGGGAGGGAGGGAAAGAAATAGTGATGGGACAGCATGTTAAGGTTGGTGGATTGAGCTATTGGGGGAGGGGGGTCAGGGTATGATGGAATTCTTTGTATGGGCTTAGTATTGTTTTTGCAACTGTTCCTATAACTTTGAATTTATTTCAAAATAAAAAAAAATGCATAGGTGAAGAAATTCCAAAAAAAAAAAATTAACTTGTACAATTCCAGTTTTCACTCATTAGAACTCCTCCCTATACCCACACCCTTGGCATACTAGGGAGGTGTTTCAGTTTGCTAAAGCTGCCAAAATGCCATTTACCATAAATGGGTTCACTTTTACAATGGGGATTTATTAGCTTACAAATTTACAGTTCCAAGGCCATGAGAATGTCCAAAGTAAGGCATCAACAGGATAATACCTGAACTCTGAAGATAGGCTGCCAGCACCTGGGGCTCCTCTGTCACATGGGAAGGCACATGGCTAACATCTGCTGGTCCTTCTTTCCCAGGTTTCATTTCTTTCAGCTTCTGGCTTCAGTGGCTTCCTCTCTCAGCTTCTCCCAGGGCTTTTTCTTTAAGCTTCCGGGCTTTTTCTGTCTTTTAGCCTCTCATAAAGGACTCCAGTAAAAGGATTAAGACCCACCTTGAATGGGCTGTGTCGCACCTCAGTGGAAACAATCTAACAAAAAGGTCCCACCCACAACAGGTCTGCACCCACAGGAATGGATTAAAAGAACATGGGCTTTTCTGGGGTACATAAAAGCTCCAAACCACCACAGGAGTTTAACTGAACATCACTAAAACTGTGAGTTTGGGCCAGTCACAGAGGGGTCTTACCCCAGTTTCGGAAGACTCCAGCTTATACATGTAATGTTTTAAAAAATTTGTGCCTGGGACCCGGATCTCCCATCCCTCTCCACCGTGGACACCTCGAGTACTTCTCTTCCCTCCAGGGATGGGGGACAGAAAGAAGAAAGGCAAACCCCTGAATCTGCTTCCATCTTTCAGCTCTTCATCTCATATTCTGAGACAAACTGTGTTGTCTAGGTAGAATCTGGGGGGTTCCTTAAAAAGAGCACCTGAACGTATTTCAGTCCCTTGTGAACCACACCCACCATCTTCACCCCTTCCTTAGCCCAGCGATAGTCCTCACCAGAGCCCACCCTCTGGCTTTGAGAACCACCGTCAAAGAACAGAATCAAGGGGCTTTCCCTGCTGCCACTTCCTGGTGAACTGAGGAGGGAGACAGTGAGGAGGGAAGAAGCACTTTTTTCTTAGATGGCAGTTGGCTTCTATGCTTCATTTATTTACTTATTCACTCAATAAATATTTGTTAAAGTCTACAAAGTGGGCTGGATATTGTTCTAAATGCTAGGGAGACAGTAGTGAACAAAACAAGCAGACCCCTGACCTCCTAGAGTCGGCATTCTTGTGAGAGAGACAGACAATAAAAACATCAAGTAAGTAAAGTATGTAGTTTGTCAGATGGTATTAAGTGCAATAGAAATAAATAAAGACAGCAGGTTGTGGAGAAAATTAAAGCAAGAATGTGGGAAGGAGAAGTTGTTTGGGGGATGGGAGTATGGTGTTTTAATTTTAAATAAGGTGTCCAGAGAAGACCTCACTAAGATGATAAAAGACATAGAGGAGGAGAAAAGAACTGAGCATTCCAGAAAGAAGAAGAAATTCTGCTTCAAGACTATACTATCTACTACTCTCTGAGTTCCAGGACTCCCCTATGGATTTCAGACTAAGACTTCTGCATCAACTCTTACGTGAATTTGCGGCCTGCGGGCATACCCTACAAATTGTGGACTTGCCAGCCCACAATTGTGAATTCGAAAAGATCCCCTTATTTATGAAGAAAGCACCATCAGAAATTGATCCCCTAGAGAATCCTGACTTGGCTTGCCTCCAGTCAATTATTTTTGATGATGAGCGATCTCCAGAAGAACAGGCCAAGACCTATAAAGATGAAGGCAATGATTACTTTAAAGAAAAAGACTACAAGAAAGCAGTGATTTCATACACTGAAGGATTAAAGAAGAAATGTGCAGACTCTGATTTGAATGTTGTCCTTTATACAAACCGGGCAGCAGCACAGTACTACCTGGGTAATTTACTTCATTATTTAGTACCTTCTGAAGTATTAGCTTTTGACAAAAGTCATTATGATAGCTACTGGAGGGTCTGTTTATCCCAGATATCTAGACTAAGGATAGTTTTGTTGTAATTGAACTCTCATATTCCTGGTAAACATGGTAAAAAGGGAAATCAGATGAGTGTCTTGCTATCTAAGCAGCGTAGTCACTCTGGTAAGATATTTAATGTAAGAATTAGCATGATCTGAGTTTTTGAACTCAAACACTTCTACTCTCATAAAAAAAATGTTTTTTTCTGAACTTTTATCCTCTCCTCAGGGATGTTAAAGAGGAGTAATAGGATCCTTGAGTGAGAGAAGGTATAGTGATCTAAGGGGTAATTTCTCAAAGAGGATTTTGTGGGACCCTCACAGTAGAAAAGATTACACGGACAAGCTGCTTCTTTATTGGAGACTTATGGTGCAAACTATGCATGTTAAAGACACCGAGATGATCTGCAGCAAAGAACCTTCCCCTGTCTTTCTCAAGTTTGTAAGCTCCCTTTTCAAGTAACACTTACTTACATCATGCAGTGCTGTTCTGCAGACATGACTTTGGGAAACACTGATTATTTGGGTGGCATTATTGATGGTGACTAGCCTTGGTCATGTTAGACTCGTTTTTTTTATCACCGGGTTTAGACAGGACCTGGAGATGATCATAGGGCATTTCTGAGGGGCGGGTAGAGAAGAGGTCTAGCAGTGCAGCTAGGATGAATTTGTTGGGACTTATCACCATTTATGCTGAATCTCTACCCAGCCCTAGTCTGTTTGGAGTGTTTTCCTCCTTTTATTTTAAAATTCTTAGAAGTAAGAGTGATATAGAACCTTAGAGATTATTTAGGCCAACCAACTCCCTCATCTTATTAAGACTCAAAGAGGGACTCTATAGTTAATGCCAGAACCTGAACTAAAAACCTGCTCTTCATTTTCAAGTGAAAGAATACATTTTCTTCATTCAGCAGACAAACTGAGTTCTTATTCTGTTAGGCATTTGCATCATAGAGACGAGTAAGACCTGACCCTTCTCTAAAGGAGTTTATTCATTTATTTATTCAGTCAGTAAATATTTATTAAGCTCTTACTGAGTGCTGGGCATTGCACTGTGGACAATAGCTACAGAATCCCTCTTGGGAGATTTAAAGAATGTGGTGTGTAAGACTGAAAGCACCTTGCAAGAAAAAATGTGTGTGCAGTACTAGAGGGACAGATTCATAATCAGAGTCATTACTTAAAGAATATGTCACTGGTATGCCTTATGAAGCCCTTTCACATTCATTATTCCACTCGATCTCATAGCAACAGTGTAACATAGGTGAGGTTAGTAGCTTCGTCTCTATTCAATAGACTAAGAAGCCGAGGCTGTAGTAGAAGTACTTATCTAAGGGTACACAGTACTGGGATTAGGATGCAAAATCAGGTTTGATTCAAAGTGTACTGAGTGGAAGACAGTTACAGTATAGTATGTGAAGTACAAAGATGGAGAAGTGCCGAGAACATTTTTGGAGTACATACTGGGTACACTAATTAATGCTTCCTGGAGAAAGTAACACCTGAAATGAAACTGTAAGAAATAGTAGGCACTAATCAGGTGGAAGCAGGTGGAGAGGACATTCAGCCTGTGCAGAGAAATTCAGGGAAGTCGGTGTTATCAAGTGAAAGTACATGGCAGGGACTGGCAAAATGAAGTTAGACAGGTTGGCTGGGGCTGTATCATGGGGACTTGGTTGCCATGTTGAGGAGCTTGAACTTTATACACTCATCAGGGAAGAGCTGTTGAAGGGTTTATGCAGGGAACTGACAGAATTGGATTTCTGCAGATTTGCAGAAGGAAAACCTTGACAGGTGATATGAAGAAGATGGATGTGAAGGGAAAAACCTTGAGGAAGGCAGTAGCAGTGAGGAAGAAGAAGAGAGGATGGATTCAGGATAAATTAAGTAGGTCAAAGTAATTGGTTTTGTTGAATTAGGGAGGAATTGGAGATGATTTCCTGGTTTCTGGCTAGGGTAAGTGGGAAGATAGTAGTACCACTACTTAAATAGGTAGTCTAGAGAAAAGGGAGTAGATTTTAGGGAGGGGTGGTGGTAGTGGTAATAAAATTTACTTTGGAGCAGGTCAGGTTTGAGGTAACTGAGGCATCCAGGTGGAGAAGTCAAGAAAGCAATTGGATAGATTGGTATGAAACTTGGGGAAAGGTTTGGCCTGGAGATTTATATTCATAGTCTTCAACATAAAAATAGCAGATGAAATCTAAAGTGAGCAGAAAACCTCCCAGGGAGGCTGGATATAGAGAGAATAAGTGGCTGAGGAAAAAATGGAGGAAGCAGAAACAGAGAACTGGTAGATGAAATAGCCCCTAAAGAGAAAGTTTGATTGGAAAGAAATGAGGAGAAACTGGAAAGAGTAGTATCACATGTGTCTAGGAAAAATGTCAGGGAAATCTCAGTATAGCAGAAAGATAAAGACTAATATAATTGTTTTCTGGCAATTTCGCATCCCAAGTGATGAAAGCAAATATTTCTGTGAAACTGAGCCCTGGGCAACTCTTGTGAATGGAGTTTCTCCTCCTGTTGACTGCACAGCGTGCAGAACTGTAACTTCATATAGATGAATGTCTGCTTTTAAAATCTGGAACTCTTACCTGCTAATTTGGAAATATGGGTGTCTTAGCAACTTTTTTTTTTTTTTTTAATTATTAAAGTAAATGTTTTTTGTGACAACTTTGAAACATCCAGGAAGGTTAAAAAGAAGAAAATTAAAATCACTCATATTCCCATAGGCAGATAGATTTTTGAACATTTGGATATATATCCTTCCTGTCTTATTTATTTGGATTTAGTCTTGGTTTTCATCACAGTTATAGATACATATAATTTAAATAGTCAAATTGTTCTTATTTATTATTTTAAATCTATTTTTAATTGTGGTAAAATGTATATAACATAAAAATCATTTTAACCATTTTAAAGGGGCAATTCTTTTACATTAAGTACATTGACAATACTATGTAACTTTCACCACTATTTATTTCAAGGCTATTTCATCATCCTAAATCAAACTTATACTTATTTAGCCATAGTTCTCTATTCCCCACCCCCCATAACACTATTCTGATTTGTCTCTACAAATTTGCTTGTTCTAAGTTATTTCGTATCAATGAGAGCATTTAATATCTGTCCTTTTGTGTCTGGTTTATTTCACTTAATATGATATCCATTGCAGCATGTTCCAGTACTTCATGTCTTTTTACTGCTGAATAATATTCCATTGCATGGATATACCACCTTTTGTTTATCTGTTCACCTGTTGATGGACACTTGGGTCACTTCTACCTTTTAGCTGTTGTGAATAATGCTGCAATAAACACTGGTGTACAAATAAAAAAAAAAAAAAATAAAAAATAAAAGACATAGAGGAGGCAAGAGAACAAACCCTGCTTTTCAGGCAGGGCAGAGTAGGTGGGGGAGAATAGAAGATGAGGTTGGAGAGGTAACGGTGGGAGTGGGGACACATG
Source organism: Choloepus didactylus (assembly GCF_015220235.1). NCBI lineage: Eukaryota > Metazoa > Chordata > Mammalia > Pilosa > Megalonychidae > Choloepus > Choloepus didactylus. The sequence continues at coordinate 26,557,724 of NC_051308.1, forward strand.
TGTAGGACCTGTAGCCACTCTAGATTTCTCTAAGGGAGACTGAAAGTCGCAGGAGGGCCAGGGATAGAGGAGAGACATGATCTGAATTTTATTTTAAATGTCTGTTCTTGCTTCTGTGTTGAAAATCTTCTATAGTGGGAAAGGAATGGAAGCAGAAAGAGTAATAGTGGCTTGGACTAGGTAGCCTGTTTAGACACTTTTTTTCCTAATTGTACCCCTCTCCATAACATTTCAATACCTCAGTTATATTGTGTATCTATTTATCATACTATACATATATCTTCACTTTATAATTTAAGAGTACGATTTATTTGTACTCTCCCCCGGCCCCTGGCCCCAAGTACCAATTTGCATCCCCCTGGGGGTTATAACTTCCCCCACTGAGAATGCATGGACTAGGGCAATAATATTAGAGTATGAGTTGTGTTACATAAGGGTCTTTTCACCTGCTTTTCCTCCTTAGGAGTTTGTATTATAAAACCTAAATCAACTGGGAAGATGTCCAATTATGTGGCTTTATCATTCAGTACATGAACATAGAAATATAAAGTTTCTGGTGTAGTCCCTGTGCTGGTTTGGATGTATTATGTCCCCCAAAACACTGTGTTCTTTAATGCAGTCTTGTGGAGGCAGATGAATTAGTGCTGATTAGGTTGGAATCCTCTGTTTAAGTGTTTCCATGAAGATGTGACAGGATCAACTGTGGGTGAAACGTTTGATTAAATTATTTCCATGTAGTTATGGACCCCGCCCACTCAGGGTGGGTCTTGGTTTAATCACTGGAGTCCTATAAAAGAGCTCACAAACAGAAGGACCTCAGAGCAGCGGAAAGTGACATTTTGGAGAGCAGCTGCAGCTTAGAGAGACACTTTGGAGATGGCCTTTGAAAGCAGACTTTTGCTGACACTTTGCTCTGGAGAAGCTAAGAGGACTAATGCCCCAAGAGGCAACATTTTGAAGAATGCACAGGAGCTGAGAGAGAAGCTGAAACACAACCCGGGAACAGCAGATGCCAGCCACATGCCTTCCCAGCTGATAGAGGTTTTTTTGATGCCATTGGCCTTCCTTCGGTGAAGATATACTCATACTGATGCCTTACTTTGGACATTTTCATGGCCTTCAAACTGTAACTTTGTAACCAAACAAACCCCCTTTATAAAAGCCAATCTGTTTCTGATATTTTGCATAAGAGCAACATTAGCAACCTGAAACGGTTCCCAAAATGCACAATGTTAAAAAAGCAAAGAGCCTTAATATCAGTATAAAGTAGTTTTGTTCTTTTGTCCTGGAAGGCATGAGATAGCATTAAGTTGTTATTTTGTGCAAATCACAATGCTGAAAGTTCAAAGAAACGATTCCTAAGAGACATGATAATCTCAAAATAGAAATGATTCTAAAAGATGTTTAGAAAACTCATTCACTGTGATGTGCACGTGTGTGTGCATGTGTGTTTATGTATATGTGTATCTTATATTTTCTCTCAGAATTCATGCTCAACATTTAGTTGTAAAAATTCGGAACCTATCTATAAGGATTATTGAAGTTTTAAAGAAGGGAAGGGGACTTTAAACAAGTGACTTCTACTAAAGGTGGAAGCAGAGAGAGAACAGGAAACCAAAAGCGTATCTCAGGATAATTAAATTAGTATCTCAGGATAATTAACAAGCAACTGTTGCTGTTTTTATGGTTTATTTGACTTTAATTTTCAATAATCTGGGACTTTCTAACACAAAGTTGTTTGTTTCTTTTCCTCTCCTTCCCTTCCCTCCCCTCCTCCTGCCCCCATCTCCACCCCCCTTTCTTTCACAAATCTAACAAATAAGTTTTAGGGTCTTTACTGCTGGAAGTTGAAATGAATGTTTTACCATTGACAGGTAGTAGAAGAAGGGATGTGATCAAGTGCATGGTCAAGGTTCCTCAACTGGATTTCCTAATAGCAGCTTCTCAGAAAGGATTAATAACAGTCTTTAATGGCCAGGTAATTTGAAAATTTTGATTCCTTCCTCCATCCCTTCCTTCTTGCCTTCCTTCTCTTTTGTTTTTTCTATATATTGCATTCTGCGTAGGCATCAGATGCAACAGAAATCATAAACCCTATTTCAGAGTTATTCCAAAGAATAAAACCAAATATCCCTAGAAAGGGGAAGATTGCTGAGCCCTGGGGCAATTTTAGAAATTTTGGTAACTGCATTTGGCATTGTTTCTCAAGGTGTCATATTGAACCATGTGGCATTAATACAATTATAAGGATGATCCTGGATAATTTATTGGAAAAAAAATCAAAACAGAAAAACTCACAAGCAGTGATTGTGTCACCATCCTACCAAATAATATGAGGTCAAGAAGTTTGGACTTGGAGTTTTAAAAGAAAGCTCAATTTCTAACTTCTCCATATTACTAGTGATGACTGTAAGTGAGCAACTTAATGAGCCAGTTATATCTTTTTATGTCTTTTTTTCCCCATCTTTAAAATTAAAATTAGTACAATAGGACCAGTCATCTGTCTATCAAAGGACTGAAGTATAGGTAAAATGAGATAATGAATGTGAAAACACTTTTTGAACAATAAATCCCTATATAAATGTAAGGCATTGCTGTTATTAATGTCATTCATTTCTAAATTTATAAATTTTGTACTCCTGTTTTCAATATGAGAGATTTTAGGGGAAAGCATAGTATTTCATTATGAAGACATAAGGTGACTGTTTGGCACTAAATACCAAAAAAAGAATTCCAATTATTAGTTCATTACCAATGAGAGACAAGCTCTATACAAGTAAAAGTACATTTGAAATAATCATTACAGGATTCAGATATCAACAATGATGTTCAGCCCTTCAGTGATCTCCAGTTCAGGGAATCTTTCAGAAGTTGAAGTGACAAGCAGCCAGATTCTGTCAAAGGAGAGGGTTCTGCACCCCTGGAGGTGGTACAATAAAAGATTTGGGGTGCTGTGGTGGACCCAAGTTCCCAGGCTAGCGCTAACCAGCTGTGCACATTACTTAATATCTCCATGCCCTGGTTCCTCATCCAGATTCATGGAACTTCCCTCTACGAAGTAATTATGCTGTTTAAACGAGTTAATATACATAAACTGCTTAGCATCATTGTAAGCACTAAGTAAAAGTTGGCAATTACTATTGTTATGAACAAATGCTGTGAAAATGAGTTTATCTCATTTAAATATGAAAACCTTCTCAACCTCTTTTTTCCTGTATGCATTATTTCCCTCTTCCTCATTTTTTACTTTTATTTCCTCTAAAACAGAGCCAGATACCATTCTAAGATGGTATCTAAAGAAAAATGTGAGATGGAAATTAATGATGTTCATAATAAAATAGTTCAGGATTATGTGAAATATGTGAGGTGGCATTATCATATTTCCAGAGACACTTTATGTACTTACACATGCTTACAGGTATGCGCATGCATGCTCACAAACATGCAGACACACATACCTATTTCTTACAGGATAATAGAATGGGAGAGAAAAGATTGCTACAAAAATGAATTATTTTGATATCTGATATGCTAAGAACAAGTAGAAATTTTGATTCCTCACACATAGGATGACATATTCTGGGTGAAAAGTAATTTGGAAATGTACGTCTTAGGAATAATTTATTAAAAGGTAGCCATTGATAATTCAAAAAATTTAATAGGTTAATCCATAATTTAGGCTCTATCTGAAGTAGAATAAATACAGTTAAGGAGTTGCATGGTGCTCTTTGGAGGTCTGGGTGATACAGACCATAAATATAATTAATAAAAGTTGCTGCAAAAAAAGTTAGATTTTAAAAATTCAGAAGGTATCTATAAGGATTATTGAAGTTTTAAAGAAGGGAAGGGGACTTTAAACATGTGACTTCTACTAAAGGTGGAAGCAGAGAGATAGAACAGGAAACCAAAAGCGTTCTGTTCTGCGGCTCACCAACTTCCTTACATCACTTTATTTTGTCCATCTGCAAATAAGTCCCTGGGTGGAAAAGCCTTTGTGAGCTCTTCAGATAAAAGACAGTCTGTGAGTGGCCTCAACTAACAGTTTTAGTGATCTCACTGATCTACTTTTTCTCCTTTTCACAAAGTCCATTCTGTCTGAGCAGCCATCTCCTAGACATTTCCCAAGACCATGTGAGCATACAAAAGAAACTGGGTCACTGATAAACTTAAATTTTTCGACTTTACCTTGGGAGCAATTCTCGCTCGTTAGGGTTATGAGAGGCCTGTTCAGATATATACTAGCTCTCTGCATGGAACAAATCTTTGATTCTTAACTAGCATAGTACCCAGGACATAATATTCACTCAGACATTTATTTAATAAAAAAGGAAGTCCACTGGATAGAATGTTCTTTAAGTCTCTTAATAATTTGGAACAAGAATTTTCAAATGAAACAATGCTTATTTTTAAACTACAGTTGATCTATATTCATACTGAACTACTTAGCATTCTTTTAACTACTCTTTCCATTGCTATTATTACTATTTTACATTTCCAACTTTTGTTATCAACTGTTGTTCTGAAAAATTAAAGAATTTGAGCAATCTGCAAATATAAGGAACAAACTGATTGGTAAAAATTAAGACTCCAAGAGCACAGTCACCATGCTTAAAGAGATAAGTCATAGAAGCAGAAGCTTCACCCCAATCAGTACATTATTTCACAGATCTAGGAGAAACAAAGAGGATACTCAAGGAAGGTAGAAAAGACAAGCAAGATTAAACAAAGGAGATACTGTGTTATTTTAGACTCATCTGGTCAAATTTGCATTTTCATTTTTAATTGCAGTGCCAAACCAGGTTTCATTATTCTCTTCCTTTGTTTATAGATGAAAGTTCAGACCAGCACCAATGTAACGGTAAGTTCATTTTTTTTTTATTCCTAATTAGGTCATTAAAGTTAGTGCTATTGTCAAAATCTCAATGAAGTACCTGAATAAGCTTGGAGAATAAGATGTTTCCAGAAATGGTAGTGTTCCAACCCAGCTCTTGGAGGGCTTGGGCTGGTGCAACCCTAAGACCAAAGAACATGCCAGGCACAGAGTGAGACATGGGTTTATTAGGCCTTATGAACAGGAGGGGGTCCCTGGTGGCACCATCTGGGGAAAATGGAATTAGCACTCCCCAAGGGTGGGGGTGTGAAGGGACAGCTTATAAGGGTTTAGGATAAAGACATTCCAGAGGGTGTGAGAACAGAGGTTTAGCAGAGTCTCCTGACACAGGGGTCTGAGATTTGTTATCAACAGTGATTAGGGGAGGGGAGTTTCAATGCTTTGTTTTTGATACCTTCTGAACATACTTTCTTCCCTGAGGAGGCCTGATGACCTTCAACTTCTGTCCAGTCACGTAGGCTGCTATGTGCTGTGGGGCCTTATTCCCATCGGGGGCGGGGGCAGGGGAGAGCTGGGTCCTGGGTCCCCACAGATAGGTTTATCTGTTTATTGACTAGAATCAAAACTAAGCCTTGAGCAATAGCAAATAAGACCCAGGCCTTGCTTTCTAGTTAATTGCAGAGAATTGTAGTCCTTGCCTCAGCTTGATCATTGACCAAATGATCATTACAATCTATGCTAGCTAAACATTTTAGGCATACAGACAGGACCAGAGACTTTGTTTAATCAGTGCCCTATGTCTAGTCTTCCTGTGTCAATGTGAAGAAAAAGCGTTGTCACCTACCTGAATAGCACACAAACAAGACTGCTTTGCCAGCTGCCATGCTCTTCCAAGGAGCTGTTTCAGGTACTAGCTGAAGCACTATCCAGCTGAAAAACTCAGGGTAAGGACAAAAGGGAAAAAGATGAGAGCGTCTCCTCAAGACACCAAAGGAGACGCATTGCAAGGCTCCTCCATTTAAAAAGAGGAGCAAAATGGAGGTTTTAATGTACAACGCCCGCTTTTTAGTAACCATTGCCATGTGATAGAAGAAAACACATTATACCCCAAAATTCTGTGCTTTTTTATCAGGATACCTCCTGGATTACAGGATGTGATTACCTCTCTCAGCTGAAAAGAATTGTTGCCACTACAGAAAGGACTATTATTGTCTGGGATTATAAAGCTCAAGGGAACAGCCAGGTACTGTGCTAAGAGAAAGAGAAGATTTTCTTTTCAATACTGGTAGGATATAAGCAATCCGCTTTCTCTATTGAACATCAGTTTCCTCATATATAAAATGAAGGGGTTTAACTAAATAATCTCTTACATAAATTCAGTATTAACATTCTGTGAGTTTAATTTAAAAAGAATGTCCTGTTCATTTAGTGTATGTTTAATTCATTTGTTTTGTTTTGTTTCATGAGAAGCTAATTCCTTTCCTCTTTTATACCCTTCTTAGAATTATCTTTCTGCCTATGCCAGCCCAGCATCATTTGTTAAGAAAATTACTAAAACCAGATGCCTAATTCTGGCAAAAAACAGTAGATATTAATGCTAATCCCTCAGTGGCTGAAATGTTACCACTTAATCAATCAACAGCATTTATTGAGCATTTGCAGATTTATACAAGTATCAAACATGTACCTGCACTCAAACAAAACTCAGTTTTGAAGGAGCTCATGAAAATAGTATAGTACAGTAAGTTATATGCAATTTATAAACAGCAAGTCCAATAGAGGCTCAGGGAGAAGTGAGATAGCTGAGCATTGGGTTTAAAAAAAAATGTCTTAAGAGGTAGACTTTGAAGGACATGGAGGATTAAGGAATAATTTAACCCTTCTCTGTACCTTACTTGTGCTAGCCTTGTTGAAAAACTAAACTCGTGTTATCTGTCCACAGTAACTAATGATGCCAGGGTGATTCTTAAGAATTTGTGGCTTAGTGTACTCTCTTATGTGGCATTTTACTATCTCATATGGCTATAGACCAGACTTTATTAACTTTTGAATCCCTGAACTCCAATGTCCTGTACTTTGATTGTGACCTCTTTTTGTTTTCTCTCTCTCGCATGTTTTCACTCTTGCTTTTCAATTCCATAGAAGCCACTAGTTTCTTGAAGCCATCTTCTTCCACACTTCAAATCCCCTCAGTCATCTCTCCTTCTCTTGCTCTCGCACCCCACTGGCTAGCTCATCTAGGCTGAGGTCATCCTCACCCTCCATTCTTTTAAATCTCTAGTCCCAGTTAGATGCTGTGTAGTTTCTCTGCTCCTTCACAGTGGCTAATCGCTGCTGGAGAAAAACAAAACCATACCATTTGGCATCACTAGAAATTTAGGGTCTGCTGCCTCAGCTGACCTCTCAGTGGCTTCCATCAATTACTTTCCTGTCCTTGCCAGTTCACTTTCCCATTTCTGTCAAATACTTTATACCTTCTCAGCCCTCCTGCTCTCAGCCAATGGCCTTGACCCTATTTTCCTGAGAAAACTGAGTCCATCAGCCTTGTCCTCTGTCAAATTCCAGTCATCCAGAATTAACTATAAATACACTCTGCCTTCCCTTCCTCCCTTCCTTCCTTCTTTCTCAGCTCTCTCCCTCCCTCCCTCTCTCCAAGGACAAAATATCCTTGTGTTTGATCCCATCCCCTCATAGCCTCTTCCCTCTCTATCATTTGACATTAACCTCTCCTTCTAGGTTCCTTCCTCTCAAACTCCTCTCAATCTTCCTCTCAACTAACTCAGATCCTGATCAAAGGTCATCTCATCAGAGCCATCAGAGGATCTAAAGTGGCTTCTTTGGTCACACTGTATCACAGCAGTCAGCTATTTCTTTAGGTGCACTTCTCATTATTTAAAACTATCTTTTTTATTCATCTCTCTGTCTTCTCCCACTAGAATTGTAATTCTACTAAGTCAGGAAATTGGTCTTGTTCATAACTGTGTAGACTGTGCCTGAATAGTTCTTGGCAAATAATAGGAGCTCAGTGAATATTTTTTGGATAACTGAATGAACCCTAACCATGCTCAAATCTCACCCATTTTAAAAGAATCAACATAAAACAAATAGCAAAAAACTGGAAAAACAAAAACAAAAACAAAAACGTTTTCCCTCTTAAAGACTGAGTCCTAGAAGCGCAATGGCGGCATGGGTTAGTGAACCCAGTTCATAGTACTGAGCCTGCTTGACAAATGCTTGTTGAATATTTCTGGATGAACTAGGGTGTTAAGAATTTTTTTTTCTCATGATAACTCTTTGTAACATTACAAGAACTTTGAAACTTGATTTTACTTTTTACCACCCAGTCTTACATCAATTATCTGGTAACACCTGAACCCTTTTATGCTTCCTGCTAATATTTCCTTACAAATCTAAGAGAGGGCCATTCACAAGAATGTCAGAAAATCTCATTACTTATTAAACCACAGGTGAGAAACAGAAATTTGAGCAATGCAATTTTGAAATACTAAGGATAATGAAGTGAAAACTTACTGCTGTCAGATTGCTTTTTGTTATTACACAGAAGCTTACAGAGAACTCATAAAGTAATAGATTATGATGTTAGTGCTCTGAGAAAAAATACTCTAAGTTCATATTAGTCAGCCTAAGATAAGATTAATAATAATAGAATTATATATGGAATTAATAATCACAGCTTTCCTCTAATTTATTAATATATTTTCAGAATTTGTATCTGTGATTAAATGAAGAAGTGTCCCCCAAAGAATCCAGATTACAAAGTGAAATAATTAGATAATTGTATAGAAAAAGTCCCACTATGAGAACAGAGCAAGAGAAAATGACACTAAAGGAGGAGGTGCAGCCTGGTGGCTGAGAAGCCTTGAGGACCACCAATCCAGTGACCCTTATCTTAACACCATCACCTTGTCCCCCACCCTCATGTTCTCACTTCCTTTCTAACCTGGTTTAGATTCCCTCACCTCCAACATATTCATCTGCTGGCCTTCAAACAACTGAAGATTGTTGGTGAAAACCACACATCTGGACTTAACTCTTCTCAGTCTGACCATGTATTTCAAATGGACCATTAATATGGACAGATAATCCTTCCATAATCTTCCCAGTAAATTGCTCTCCCATTTTCTAAGATGATGATGAATACCTTCTCCTTCCCTCAAATCTTTAATATCAACCCCACCTATATTCTCAGCTGATGACCTCTCCTCATACTTTTTTTTTTTTTTTTGTCATGAAAGAGTTGCTCAGTGTTGTCAGGATCAGATGTTTTTATTGAATGACCCATCAATAACATCAATGTGTTTGATTAATTTTACATTGGTCTAATGAACTGCTGCCCTTAATCCTTGGGCTTTCTATCATTAACTCAAAAGGCAGAGATAAAGAAATAGCTAATTGGAGAGAATTTACAGATATACACATGATGTTAGAATCAAGAGTGCCAAAAACATGTAAATGACCTTAAAAAATTTAGATGAATTAAAATCATTAGCCTAACCATACAATAGGCACCTAGAAGACAGAAAAAGTTGATCATAACATTAACTATATAAGGTAAGTAATATGTTCTCCAATGTCTATAGCTTCTTTTTTTTTTTTAATGGGTTTCCATAACTTTGTTTTTTTTTTTGAAATAAATTCAAAGTTCTATGAACATTTGCAAAAACAATACTAGCCCCATACACAGAATTCCATCATACCCTGACCCCCCGTCCCCCGGTAGCTCAATCCACCAACTTTAACTTGCTGTCACATTGCTATTTCTTTCCCTCCCTCCCTCCCTCCCTATCATCCATCATCTATTGCTCTGTCATCTGAACATATGAGAGTTAGCTGCACACATCCTTGAGCATTCACTATAATTCACATATACACTTCCCATGAACAAGAACATTCTTTCATGCAATCCCATTACGCACAGCTAAGAAGTACAACAGGTTCAACAATGATACAAAGCTTACATTCTATATTTCCTTTTCCTTATGTCTCAACTGTGTCCCTTTGAGCCACCTGTCCTCTATCCTCCTATCCCATCCAAGTTCATCCTTAGTATTCAATTCTCATCTAGTTAGACTGACTTTTTTTTTTTTTTTTTCAGTTGTGGAAACATATATACAGCCTAAATCTTCCCATTCCACTCCCTCCCTAGCCTTTCATTAGTGGGATTAATCACGTTTAGAATGTTGTAATGCTCTTTCCCACCATCCATTACTAGAAATTTCCCTTCACCTCAAACAGCAACCCTACAGTCATTTCTTAACTCCCCATTGCCCCTTCCCCCATTTCTCTTAACCCAAACTCTACTTTTCATCTCTATGGTTGTATTCTCTGAAAATTTCTTTGTGTTTACCGTGGGGTTTAAAATTAACCTCTTAAATCCGTATCAATCTTGTTTTTCTTTGATACCACCTTCACTTCAATAGGACACATAAACTATGTTCCTATACTCCTTCATTCCCCCACCTTTATATAGTTGTCTAAAATTACATATTTTACATTGAGTTGGAAATCAGTGATTTGTCCTTAGAGTTTGTGTATTTTATATCATGTAGGAAGTGACTAGTGGAATTACAGTTCAAAAATTATTGACTTCTATTTGTATTCCATTGTGGTTGGAGAATGTGCTTTGAGTATATTCAATGTTTTTTTTTTTTTAATTTCTTGAGGCTTGTTTTATGTCCCAGCTTATGGTCCCTTCTCGAGAAAGATCTGTGATGACTAGAGAAAAGTGAGTGTCCTGGTGATTTGGGATGTAAGGTACTATATATGTCTGTTAAAATTCTCTATATCTCTTTCTCCTTTCCCTGTCTCTCCTCTAGCAGGGCTCCCCTCATAATCTGAAGTAGGGCAGGTCTTTCATTGGCAAAGTCTCTCAGGATTTGTTTGTCTGTGAAAAATTTCAGCTCTCCCTCAAACTTGAAGGAGAGTTTTGCTGGATAAAGTATTCTTGGTTGGAAATTTTTCTCTCTCAGAATTTTAAATATGTCATGCCATTGCCTTCTCACCTCCATGGTGGCCGCTGAGTAGTCACAACTTAGTCTTATGTTGTTTCCTTTGTATGTGGTGAATTGCTTTTCTCTTGCTGCTTTCAGAACTTGCTCCTTCTCTTCAGTATTTGACAGTCTGATCAGAATATGTCTCAGAGTGGGTTTATTTGGATTTATTCTATTTGGAGTTTGCTGGGCATTTATGCTTTGTGTATTTATATTGTGTAGAAGGTTTGGGAAGTTTTCCCCAACAATTTCTTTGAATACTCTTCCTAGACCTTTACCCTTCTCTTCCCCTTCTGGGACACCAATGAGTCTTAAGTTTGGAGATATTATTTTATCTATCGTATCCCTGAGATCCATTTTGATTTTTTCGATTTTTTTCTCCATTCTTTCCTTTGTTCTTTCATTTTCTGTTCTGTGGACTTCTAGGACACTGAGACGTTGTTCAACTTCCTCTAGTCTTGTATTGTGAATATCCAGAATCTTTTTAATTTGGCCAACAGTTTCTTTTATTTCCATAAGATCTTCTATTTTTTTATTTACTCTTGCTATGTCTTCTTTATGCTCTTCTAGGGTCTTCTTTATGTAGCTTATATCCTGGGCCATGGTCTTCTTGATGCCCTTTAAATCCTTTGCCATGTTTTCATTCCTCGATTGCAGATCTTTGATTAATTTTGTGAGGTATACTGTATCTTCCCATATTTTGATTTGTGTGTTTGGAGTTGGATTCTCCATATCTTCTGGTTTTATCATATGCATTAAGATTTTCTGTTGTTTTTGGCCTCTTGGCATTTGTTTTGCTTGATAGGGCTCTTTCAAGTTGTAAAGAAAAAGGGATATCAAACTTATTTTTCAGGAACACAGTTTGGTGACATACACTTTCTCTAACTAAACAGCAGATGGCGTCTGTGAGTCACCTATATCCCTCAAGTCAGTTGTCAACCTTTTTTCCACTTTGTGTGGGGAAATGATTCTTGTGGGTTCAGTTGGAGAACTCAGTTTGGGTGTGTTGCTGGAGCTGTCCACCCTGAATGTGCGGCATGTGTATGGGTAGCCAGAGAGGAAGGGCAGTTCTAATGTTCAAATTCCCCAGGATCCCAGAGATTCAAGGCCACCGCAAAAGTCTAAGCCTTCATTTCAGTTCAGCCCCAGCCTCCCTCTCTCGCTGATCCATAAGCCACCGGACTTGGCGTAGCGTCCCTGGGTTCTCTGAGCAGATCCCCCCTCCCAGCCGCGTTCCTCCAGTAGCTCAGCCAAGGGAAGGCTGTGCTATGTCATCAGTGCACGCCGTCCCATAAGGGAAGCCCCGGGCCACTGGGCCATGCAGCAGCACACTCCCAGCCCGAAGCAAAAATGGCCGAGCGGGGTGTCTCAGCCCCCTCCTCCTCGCACCGTTCCTCCTTCCCAGCTCCGGGACAACTGGCGGGGCTTTGGGCTGTGGGCACGGCCCCAGGTAGGAGTTTATCCAGCCCTCCAGGGGCTAGCTGCTAGCCGCAGGGTTTCTTTCTGCTTCTGGCCCTCCCCTCCGTTCCCCCTAACCCAATGGTATCTGCTATGGGCTATCTTCCCGGCCAAACAGCAAGAGGCCAGCCCAGCCCCCTCTTGCTGTGTTTTACTGCATGGTTCCCACAATTGCTACTGGAACAGCTCCTTTTTTTTTTTTTTAACAGCCAGCTGGTCTCCATATGCTGAACCCTGGCTTCCCCAGCCCGCTGTGCGGCTGCAGGTCTTTCAGCCAGCTTACTCACTCGTTTCAGAATGCCGACTCCCAGTTTCACCAAGTATACGGCCCCTCTGGAGCTAGGAGCCCTCTTCCAGTTGGTGCATCGCTGTAACTGGTATTCTAGGTCACTTTCTGGTTTTTAGCTAGTGTTTTTCACGGAGGCGTTTTTTTCGCCCTGTCTCAGCTAGCCGCTGTCTTAGTTCCCTCTCTGTCTATCCTCTCCTCATACTTTAATGAAAAAAATTGCAAGCAGACAACACCTATCTTATCTTCCCAGCAACAAACCATCCACATCTAAAGACTTTACTTTCCCCCCATTGCAATGAAGATCTATCCTTGTTATTTAAACCACCTTCCCCCTTCCCCCCCCACACACACTTATAATCTGGATTCCTATCCCTTCTCATTTTATCAAGGACTTTATTTCTGTAATTCCTGGTTACTATTGCATTTATCTCTTCTTCACAGTAAAATTTCTCAAAAATGTATTCTCTATTTTCTTAACTCGTATTCTTTTCTTAACTTATTCTTATCTGCTTTCATCCTCACCATTCTACTGAAACTATTGCCAAGTTCACCAATGACTTCCACACTGACAAAGCCAAGGTCACATGTGAGTCTTCATCTCATTCCACCTACCAACAGCATTTGACAAAACTGACCACTTTTCCCCTTGATTCCAGGACACCACACTCCCCTTCTTTCTCCTTAGTCCCTCCTCAATCTCCTTTTCTGGATCTTCCTGATCTGCTTTACTTCTAAATATTATAATGCCTTAAGAGTCCAATCATGGGCTCTGTTCTAGTTTGCTAATGCTGTTGTTATGCAAAACACCGAAATGGATTGGCTTTTACAAAGGGGGTTTATTTGGTTACAAAGTTACAGTCTTAAGGCCATAAATTGCCCAAGGTAAGGCATCAACAACAGGATACCTTAACTGAAGGATGGCTGATGGCATCCAGAAAACTCTTTTAGCTGGGAAGGCACATGGCTGGCATTTGCTCCAGAGTTCTGGTTCCAAAATGGCTTTCTCCCAGGATGTTTCTCTCTAGGCATCTGGGGATGTTCTCTTAGTTTCTCCCAGGCAAACTCTAGACTAGCAAAAGTCTACTTTCAGTAGCCATCTCCAAAATGTCTCTCTTGGCTGCAGCTTCTGTGAGGTCCTTCTGTTTGTGAACTTTTATAGGGTTCCAGTAAACTAATCAAAACCCACACTGAATGGGTGGGGCCACACTTCCATGGAAATAATCTAATCAAAGTTATTACCCACAGTTGGGTGTGTCATGTCTCCATGGAAACAACCTAATCCAAAGATTCCAATCTAATAAACACTAATACATTGGCCCCCACAAGATTGCATTAAAGAACATGGCATTTTGGGGGACATAATACATTCAAACCAGTACAGTCCCTTTTCCCTTTTTCAATCTACCTCTTTTCAAGGTAATCTCTGGTTCTATAGCTTTAATACCATTTGTTTGCTCATGGAGCCCACATTTATATCTCTGGCTTAAAGCTCTCTTCCTTGGAGAACCTAAGATGGCAGCTAGGTGAGACAGGGCAAATAAACACCTCCGTGAAAAATACTAGATAAAAGCCAGAAAGTGACCCAGAACACCAGTTCCAGCGATACACCAGCTGGACAAGGTCTGCTAAATTCACAGGGACCGTGGACTTGGTGAAACTGGGAGTCTGTATTCGGAAACAAGTGAGTGAGCCAGCTAACTGTTCAGCTGCTGTGCTGCGGTGTGGGAAAACCGTGGGTAGGCATTTGGAGGCAGACTAGTTCTTTTTTAAAAAAATCCAAAAGCGGCTGCAGATACAGCAGCGAGAACCACACAGTGAAGCGCAGAAGGAACGGACTGTGCGAACACCTCAATATCTGGCCTGGAAGATAGCCTTCTGTACACCTGCTTCTAAGTGTCTCGGAGCGAGGAAGATAGAGATTAGCCAAAAGGGGAAAAAAACCATGCCCCTTGCAGCCATTTTCACAGTGGGCTGGGAACACTCCTGCCCGGCACAGGCACCACAGCCCAGAGATGCACCAAGGGACCCAGTGTGACAGAAAGTGTTTCCAACAACATGAGCACACACCACAATATCAGGCATGGACAATAGCCTTAGTGCACCCACAGCTAATTGTCCCGGAGCTGAGAACGTGGAGCTGTGCGAAAAGAGGGAAATTAACACACCCCATTCAGCCATCCTTACAGCAGGCTGGAAATGCCCCTGCATGGCCTGGAGGCCCAGAACTTCCCTTGAGGGACAGCGTGCACTTGTGACGTAGCACAGCCATCCCTCAGCAGAGGCCCTATGAAGGGCATGGCTGGGAAGAGGGACCCACTCAGAAATCCCAGAGACCATACGCCAATACCAAGGACTTGTGGGTCAGCAGCAAAGACAATCTGTGGCGAGACTGAACTGAAGGTTTAGACTCTTGGAATAGTCTTAAATCTCCAGGAACACCCAGGAGGTTTGATTATTAAAGCTGCCCTGCCTTCCTAACCACCCAGACACACAGCCCACATTCAGGGCAGACAGCACCAACAACACACCCAAACTTGGTGCACCAATAGAACCCTACAAGAATCAGATCCCCACACACCACAAAGACAAAGTTGAGGAGAACAGACTTAAGGGGAATAGGTGACTTGCAGATGCCATCTGCTGGTTAGTTAGACAAAGTGTACACCACCAAGCAGTAGATCTGACAAACTAGAGATTGGTGTTTCAATAATCCTATATTCTAAAAGAATCCTGTCAAGTAAAACAAATGCCAAGAGGCCAAAAACAACAGAAAATTTTAAAGCATATGATAAAACCAGATGACATGGATAACCCAAACCCAAACATCCAAATCAAAAGATCAGAGGAGACACAGTGCTCAGAGCAATTAATCAAAGAACTAAACACAAACAGTGAGAGCATGGCACAGGATATAAAGGACATGAAGAAGAGCATGGCACAGGATATATAGGACATGAAGAAGACCCTAGAAGAGCATAAAGAAGAAATCGCAAGAGTAAATAAAAAAATAGATGATCTTATGGAAATAAAATAAACCGTCAACCAAATTACAAAGAGTCTGGATACTCATAGTACAAGACGAGAGGAAGCTGAACAATGACTCAGCAACCTCGAGAAACAAAGAATGGAAAATGAAAGAACAAAAGAAAGAATGGCGGAAAAAAATTAAAAAAAAATGGAAATGGATCTCAGGGATATGACAGATAAAATAAAACGTCCAAATTTAAGACTCATTGGTGTCCCAGAAAGGGAAGAGAAGGGTAAAGGTCTAGAAAGAGTATTCAAAGAAATTGTTGGGGAAAACTTCCCAAACCTTATATACAATATAAATACACAAAGCATAAATGCCCAGTGAACTCCAAATAGAATATATCCAAATAAACCCATTCCAAGTCATATTCTGATCAGACTCTCAAATACTGAAGAGAAGGAGCAAGTTCTGAAAGCAGCAAGAGAAAAGCAATTCACCACATACAAAGGAAACAACATAAGACTAAGTAGTGACTACTCAACGGCCATCATGGAGACAAGAAGGCAGTGGCATGACATATTTAAAATTCTGAGAGAGAAAAATTTCCAACCAAGAATACTTTATCCAGCAAAACTCTCCTTCAGATTTGAGGGAGAGCTTAAATTTTTCACAGACAAACAAATGCTGAGAGATTTTGCTAATAAAAGACCTTCCCTACTTCAGATACTAATGGGAGCCCTACTGACAGAGAAAAAAGCTGAGGGACTTCACCACCATAGATCAGTCCTATAAGAAATGCTAAAGGGAGTTGAGCAGGTTGAAAGGAAGGGTCACTAAACTATTGACTGAAACCACATGAAGAAATAAGGATTTCCAGTAAAGATCACATGGTAAATATAAATACCAATACTACTGTATTTTTGATTTGAAACTCCGCTATTTACTTCCTACAGGATCTAAAAGACATAAAGTGTAATGATAAATCAGTGGTTTTGAACTCAATATAAAATATGTAATTTTTGATAAGAACTACATAATCGTGGGGGAATGGAAGTATATAGGAACATAGTTTACGTGTCCTATTGAAGTTAAGTTGGTATCAAAGGAAACAAGATTGTTGTAGATTTAAGACGTTAAATTTAAGCTCCATGCTAAACACAAAGAAACTATCAGAAGATATGATCACAGAGATGAAAAGTAGAGTATGGTTTACAAGAAGTCGGGGAAGGGGCATTGGGGAGTTAATAAGAAATGAGTGTAGGGTTTCTGTTTGGGGTGAGGGGAAATCTCTAGTAATGGATGGTGGGAAGTGATGGCATTGCAATATTGTGAATGTCATTAATCCCACTAATGGAATGCTTGGGAGGGGTTAGAATGGGAAGATTTAGGCTATATAAATGTTTCCACAATTGAAAAAAAAAAGACAGTCTAAATAGATAATGACAATTAAATGCCAAAGATGATCCTGGATGGGATCTGAGGATGCAGGAGAGGAGGCTCAAAGGGACATAGTTTGGACATAAGAAAAAAATGAAAAATAGAATGTAAGCTTTTGGGGGAGGTGGGGCAAGATGGCAGAGTGGTGAGATGTATGTTTTAGTTACTCCTCCAGGGAACTAGGTAGAAAGCCAGGAACTGTGTGGACTGGATACCGCAGAGCAATTTGACTTTGGGCATACTTCATACAACACTCAAGAACATGTGGAACTGTTGAGATCAGCGAAATCTTTGATTTAAAAAAAAAAAAAAAAAAAACGAGGAAAAAAATATGCAGAGCCCCCTTGAGGAACTGGTGGAGAATGCAAGGGTGATGGCCTGCCCCACCTCGATGGTTGCTAACGTGCTCACAGACTTAGGGGACCGGTGGTTTGACAGGTTGAGCCCTCTACCACAGGACTTGCCCTTGGGAAGACTGTTGCAAAAGAGAGGCTAGGCCTCCCTATAATTGTGCCTAAGAGCCTCCTTCCAATTGCTTCTTTGTTGCTCAGATGTGGCCCTCTCTCTCTAGTTAAGCCAACTTGAAAGGTGAAATCACTGCCCTCCTCTCTATGTGGGATCAGACACCCAGGGGAGTGAATCTCCCTGACAACGTGGAATATGACTCCTGGGGAGGAATGTAGACCTGGCATCGTGGGATGGAGAACATCTTCTTGACCAAAAGGGGGAAATGAAAGGAAATGAAATAAGCTTCAATGGCAGAGAGATTCCAAAAGGAGCCGAGAGGTCACTCTGGTGGGCACTCTTACACACACTTTAGACAACCCTTTTTAGGTTCTAAAGAATTGGAGTAGCTGGTGGTGGATACCTGAAACTATCAAACTACAACCCAGAACCCATGAATCTTGAAGATGATTGTATAAAAATGTAGCTTATAAGGGGTGACAATGGGATTGGAAAAGCCATAAGGACCACACTCTCCTTTGTCTAGTTTATGGATGGATGAGTAGAAAAATGGGGGAAGGAAACAAACAAACAAACAAACAGAAAAAGGCACCCAGTGTTCTTTTTTACTTTAGTTGCTCTTTTTCACTTTAATTATTATTCTTGTTATTTTTGTGTGTGTGCTAATGAAGGTGTCAGGGATTGACTTTGGTGATGAATGTACAACTATGTAATGGTACTGTGAACAATCGAATGTATGATTTGTTTTGTATGACAGCGTGGTATGTGAATATATCTCAATAAAATGAATATTAAAAAAAAAAAAAGAATACTGCCAGGCAACTAAAGAGGAAAAAAAAAAAACAAAAAGCCTTATGAAAAACAAACAGAAGGACTCACAAAGCTTAGAAGTCTGGATTACTTAGTGGAAGACTAAATTGTTCTACACACTTCAATAGATCCTGATAATATCACTATATTAGAGGACAGGAAGATGACAACCCAAAGTCACCATGACAAGACTATATTTGCTTAGTATTCTCATTTAAAAGTCAGGGAAGTGTTCAATTTCAACACATTTTTAGATACTTTGGTTTCTAAAGGGATAAATTAATGTTACATAGAGAATTTATTTACCTAGAACAATTCACTTCCTAAATAAGGTAAGCTAAATGAGAATATCCTGTTTGAATTACTCAATTTTACAACTTTAAGTACACATTACCACCTTAAAAATAAATAAATGACTGATCATTTTGTAATACCTAACAATACAGTTGATCTGTTATTTTAATGACTCATTCAATTGCTGATCTTCTAATGTTCCAAGAGAGAGAACACTGAATTGCTACAACAGTGTATAATTTTAGTATTTCCAGAACCAAGACAAAATTTTAGATTTTTCATTTATGCTCTCCACTTTCCCCAAAAGATCTCAAAAATGATTCTTCTATAGATTTGATGCTTCATAAAAACAAACTGCAACCCACTTTGTGAATGAACAACAGCTCTTTATGTTCATTTTTAGTTCCTTCCACAAACAGACCCTTGAAACTAATTACCCTTCTATCCCATACTACTCAAGGGAGCTACTAATTCTTACAAGAAATTTTTTAGGATTTTAGTTGTGGTTATTATTCCACTGAAATATACTCATAACATGGACATTAAATTTTCTCTGTAGACCCTTAAAATAAGAATCATCCCTTTTTCATAAGATCATGTACATTTCATTTTACCTCAAAACTTACCAGCAAAATCTCATGGGCTATTAAATTATACCATATTTTTCCCTGAGTAAATTAGTAAATACTTTCAGCTTCAATGTTAGTTTGTAATTTTTCCTTTTAATTATATTTAAAAACACTTTGGAAGATGGCAGACGGGTGAGCTGTATGTTTTAGTTACTCCTCCAGGAAAGTAGGAAAAAAGCCAGGAACTGCGTGGACTGGACACCACAGAGCAATCTGTCTTTGGGCATACTTCATACAACACTCATGAAAACGTGGAACTGCTGAGATCAGCGAAATCTGTAAGTTTTTGCGGCCAGGGGACCCGCGCCCCTCCCTGCCAGGCTCAGTCCCGGGGGAGGAGGGGCTGTCAGCTCCAGGAAGGAGAAGGGAGAATTGCAGTGGCTGCTCTTATCGGAAACTCATTCTACTGATTCAAACTCCAACCATAGATAGACTGAGGCCAGACACCAGAGACTCTGAGAGCAGCCAGCCCAGCAGAGAGGAGACAGGCATAGAAAAAAAACAACACGAAAAACTCCAAAATAAAAGCAGAGGATTTTTGGAGTTCTGGTGAACACAGAAAGGGGAAGGGCGGAGATCAGGCCTTGAGGCGCATATGCAAATCCCGAAGCAAGGCTGATCTCTCTGCCCTGGGCACCTTTCCTTAATGGCCCTGGTTGCTTTGTCTATTAGCATTTCAATAACCCATTAGATCTCTGAGGAGGGCCCTTTTTTTTTTTTTTTAAATCCTTTTTGCTTTTTCTAAAACAATTACTCTAAGAAGCTCAATACAGAAAGCTTCAAAGAATTGAAATTTGGGCACCTCAAGTCAAGAGCAGAACTAAGAGAGCTCTGAGACAAAAGGCAATAATCCAGTGGCTGAGAAAATTCACTAAACAACACAACTTCCCAAGAAAAGGGGGGTGTCCGCTCACAGCCACCATCCTGGTGGACAGGAAACACTCCTGCCCATCGCCAGCCCCATAGCCCAGAGCTGCCCCAGACAACCCAGTGTGACGGAAGTGCTTCAAATAACAGGCACACACCACAAAACTGGGCGTGGACATTAGCCTTCCCTGCAACCTCAGCTGAATGTCCCAGAGCTGGGAAGGGGGAGCAGTGTGAATTAACAGAGCCCCATTCAGCCATCATTTGAGCAGACTGGGAGCCTCCCAACACAGCCCAGCAGCCCAGAACTGCCCTGGGGGGATGGCACTCACCTGTGACATAGCACAGTCATCCCTCAACAGAGGACCCGGGGTGCACAGCCTGGAAGAGGGGCCCACTTGCAAGTCTCAGGAGCCATACGCCAATACCAAAGACTTGTGGGTCAGTGGCAGAGACAAACTGTGGCAGGACTGAACTGAAGGATTAGACTATTGCAGTAGCTTTAAAACTCTAGGATCATCAGGGAGATTTGATTGTTAGGGCCACCCCCCCTCCCGACTGCCCAGAAACACGCCCCACATACAGGGCAGGCAACACCAACTACACACGCAAGCTTGGGACACCAATTGGGCCCCACAAGACTCACTCCCCCACTCACCAAAAAGTCTAAGCAGGGGAGATCTGGCTTGTGGAGAACAGGTGGCTCGTGGACGCCACCTGCTGGTTAGTTAGAGAAAGTGTACTCCACGAAGCTGTAGATCTGATAAATTAGAGATAAGGACTTCAACTGGTCTACAAACCCTAAAAGAACCCTATCAAGGTCAGCAAATGCCACGAGGCCAAAAACAACAGAAAATTATAAAGCATATGAAAAAACCAGATGATATGGATAACCCAAGCCCAAGCACCCAAATCAAAAGACCAGAAGAGACACACCTAGAGCAGCTACTCAAAGAACTAAAGATGAACAATGAGACCCTAGTACGGGATATGAAGGAAATCAAGAAGACCCTAGAAGAGCATAAAGAAGACATTGCAAGACTAAATAAAAAAATGGATGATCTTATGGAAATTAAAGAAACTGTTGACCAAATTAAAAAGATTCTGGACACTCATAGTACAAGACTAGAGGAAGTTGAACAACGAATCAGTGACCTGGAAGATGACAGAATGGAAAATGAAAGCATAAAAGAAAGAATGGGGAAAAAAATTGAAAAACTCGAAATGGACCTCAGGGATATGATAGATAATATGAAACGTCCGAATATAAGACTCATTGGTGTCCCAGAAGGGGAAGAAAAGGGTAAAGGTCTAGGAAGAGTATTCAAAGAAATTGTTGGGGAAAACTTCCAAAATCTTCTAAACAACATAAATACACAAATCATAAATGCTCAGCGATCTCCAAATAGAATAAATCCAAAAAAACCCACTCCGAGACATATACTGATCACACTGTCAAACATAGAAGAGAAGGAGCAAGTTCTGAAAGCAGCAAGAGAAAAGCAATTCACCACATACAAAGGAAACAGCATAAGACTAAGTAGTGACTACTCAGCAGCCACCATGGAGGCGAGAAGGCAGTGGCACGATATATTTAAAATTCTGAGTGAGAGGAATTTCCAGCCAAGAATACTTTATCCAGCAAAGCTCTCCTTCAAATTTGAGGGAGAGCTTAAATTTTTCACAGACAAAGAAATGCTGAGAGAATTTGCTAACAAGAGACCTGCCCTACTGGAGATACTAAAGGGAGCCCTACAGACAGAGAAACAAAGACAGGACAGAGAGACTTGGAGAAAGGTTCAGTACTAAAGAGATTCGGTATGGGTACAATAAAGGATATTAATAGAGAGAGGGAAAAATATGGCAAACATAATCCAAAGGATAAGATGGCCGATTCAAGAAATGCCTTCACGGTTTTAACGTTGAATGTAAATGGATTAAACTCCCCAATTAAAAGATATAGATTCGCAGAATGGATCAAAAAAAATGAACCATCAATATTTTGCATACAAGAGACTCATCTTAGACACAGGGACACAAAGAAACTGAAAGTGAAAGGATGGAAAAAAATATTTCATGCAAGCTACAGCCAAAAGAAAGCAGGTGTAGCAATATTAATCTCAGATAAAATAGACTTCAAATGCAGGGATGTTTTGAGAGACAAAGAAGGCCACTACATACTAATAAAAGGGGCAATTCAGCAAGAAGAAATAACAATCGTAAATGTCTATGCACCCAATCAAGGTGCCACAAAATACATGAGAGAAACATTGGCAAAACTAAAGGAAGCAATTGATGTTTCCACAATAATTGTGGGAGACTTCAACACATCACTCTCTCCTATAGATAGATCAACCAGACAGAAGACCAATAAGGAAATTGAAAACCTAAACAATCTGATAAATGAATTAGATTTAACAGACATCTACAGGACATTACATCCCAAATCACCAGGATACACATACTTTTCTAGTGCTCACGGAACTTTCTCCAGAATAGATCATATGCTGGGACATAAAACAAGCCTCAATAAATTTAAAAAGATTGAAATTATTCAAAGCACATTCTCTGACCACAATGGAATACAATTAGAAGTCAATAACCATCAGAGACTTAGAAAATTCACAAATACCTGGAGGTTAAACAACACACTCCTAAACAATCAGTGGGTTAAAGAAGAAATAGCAAGAGAAATTGCTAAATATATAGAGACAAATGAAAATGAGAACACAACATACCAAAACCTATGGGATGCAGCAAAAGCAGTGCTAAGGGGGAAATTTATAGCACTAAACGCATATATTAAAAAGGAAGAAAGAGCCAAAATCAAAGAACTAATGGATCAACTGAAGAAGCTAGAAAATGAACAGCAAACCAATCCTAAACCAAGTACAAGAAAAGAAATAACAAGGATTAAAGCAGAAATAAATGACATAGAGAACAAAAAAACAATAGAAAGGATAAATATCACCAAAAGTTGGTTCTTTGAGAAGATCAACAAGATTGACAAGCCCCTAGCTAGACTGACAAAATCAAAAAGAGAGAAGACCCATATAAACAAAATAATGAATGAAAAAGGTGACATAACTGCAGATCCTGAAGAAATTAAAAAAATTATAAGAGGATATTATGAACAACTGTATGGCAACAAACTGGATAATGTAGAAGAAATGGACAATTTCCTGGAAACATATGAACAACCTAGACTGACCAGAGAAGAAATAGAAGACCTCAACCAACCCATCACAAGCAAAGAGATCCAATCAGTCATCAAAAGTCTTCCCACAAATAAATGCCCAGGGCCAGATGGCTTCACAGGGGAATTCTACCAAACTTTCCAGAAAGAACTGACACCAATCTTACTCAAACTCTTTCAAAACATTGAAAAAAATGGAACACTACCTAACTCATTTTATGAAGCTAACATCAATCTAATACCAAAACCAGGCAAAGATGCTACAAAAAAGGAAAACTACCGGCCAATCTCCCTAATGAATATAGATGCAAAAATCCTCAACAAAATACTTGCAAATCGAATCCAAAGACACATTAAAAAAATCATACACCATGACCAAGTGGGGTTCATTCCAGGCATGCAAGGATGGTTCAACATAAGAAAAACAATCAATGTATTACAACACATTAAAAACTCGAAAGGGAAAAATCAATTGATCATCTCAATAGATGCTGAAAAAGCATTTGACAAAATCCAACATCCGTTTTTGATAAAAACACTTCAAAAGGTAGGAATTGAAGGAAACTTCCTCAACATGATAAAGAGCATATATGAAAAACCCACAGCCAGCATAGTACTCAATGGTGAGAGACTGAAAGCCTTCCCTCTAAGATCAGGAACAAGACAAGGATGCCCGCTGTCACCACTGTTATTCAACATTGTGCTGGAAGTGCTAACCAGGGCAATCCGGCAAGACAAAGAAATAAAAGGCATCCAAATTGGAAAAGAAGAAGTAAAACTGTCATTGTTTGCAGATGATATGATCTTATATCTAGAAAACCCTGAGAAATCAACGATACACCTACTAGAGCTAATAAACAAATTTAGCAAAGTAGCGGGATACAAGATTAATGCACATAAGTCAGTAATGTTTCTATATGCTAGAAATGAACAAACTGAAGAGACACTCAAGAAAAAGATACCATTTTCAATAGCAACTAAAAAAATCAAGTACCTAGGAATCAACTTAACCAAAGATGTAAAAGACCTATACAAAGAAAACTACATAACTCTACTAAAAGAAATAGAAGGGGACCTTAAAAGATGGAAAAATATTCCATGTTCATGGATAGGAAGGCTAAATGTCATTAAGATGTCAATTCTACCCAAACTCATCTACAGATTCAATGCAATCCCAATCAAAATTCCAACAGCCTACTTTGCAGACTTGGAAAAGCTAGTTATCAAATTTATTTGGAAAGGGAAGATGCCCCGAATTGCTAAAGACACTCTAAAAAAGAAAAACGAAGTGGGAGGACTTACACTCCCTGACTTTGAAGCTTATTACAAAGCCACAGTTGCCAAAACAGCATGGTACTGGCACAAAGATAGACATATAGATCAATGGAATCGAATTGAGAATTCAGAGATAGACCCTCAGATCTATGGCCGACTGATCTTTGATAAGGCCCCCAAAGTCACCGAACTGAGCCATAATGGTCTTTTCAACAAATGGGGCTGGGAGAGTTGGATATCCATATCCAAAAGAATGAAAGAGGACCCCTACCTCACCCCCTACACAAAAATTAACTCAAAATGGACCAAAGATCTCAATATAAAAGAAAGTACCATAAAACTCCTAGAAGATAATGTAGGAAAACATCTTCAAGACCTTGTATTAGGAGGCCACTTCCTAGACTTTACACCCAAAGCACAAGCAACAAAAGAGAAAATAGATAAATGGGAACTCCTCAAGCTTAGAAGTTTCTGCACCTCAAAGGAATTTCTCAAAAAGGTAAAGAGGCAGCCAACTCAATGGGAAAAAATTTTTGGAAACCATGTATCTGACAAAAGACTGATATCTTGCATATACAAGGAAATCCTACAACTCAATGACAATAGTACAGACAGCCCAATTATAAAATGGGCAAAAGATATGAAAAGACAGTTCTCTGAAGAGGAAATACAAATGGCCAAGAAACACATGAAAAAATGTTCAGCTTCACTAGCTATTAGAGAGATGCAAATTAAGACCACAATGAGATACCATCTAACACCGGTTAGAATGGCTGCCATTAAACAAACAGGAAAGTACAAATGCTGGAGGGGATGTGGAGAAATTGGAACTCTTATTCATTGTTGGTGGGACTGTATAATGGTTCAGCCACTCTGGAAGTCAGTCTGGCAGTTCCTTAGAAAACTAGAGATAGAGCTACCATTCGATCCAGCGATTGCACTTCTCGGGATATACCCGGAAGATCGGAAAGCAGTGACACGAACAGATATCTGCACGCCAATGTTCATAGCAGCATTATTCACAATTGCCAAGAGATGGAAACAACCCAAATGTCCTTCAACAGATGAGTGGATAAATAAAATGTGGTATATACACACGATGGAATACTACGCGGCAGTAAGAAGGAACGATCTGGTGAAACATATGACAACATGGATGAACCTTGAAGACATAATGCTGAGCGAAATAAGCCAGGCACAAAAAGAGAAATATTATATGCTACCACTAATGTGAACTTTGAAAAATGTAAAACAAATGGTTTATAATGTAGAATGTAGGGGAACTAGCAGTAGAGAGCAATTAAGGAAGGGGGAACAATAATCCAAGAAGAACAGATAAGCTATTTAACGTTCTGGGGATGCCCAGAAATGACTATGGTCTGTTAATTTCTGATGGATGTAGTAGGAACAAGTTCACTGAAATGTTGCTATATTATGTAACTTTCTTGGGGTAAAGTAGGAACATGTTGGAAGGTAAGCAGTTATCTTAGGTTAGTTGTCTTTTTCTTACTCCCTTGCTATGGTCTCTTTGAAATGTTCTTTTATTGTATGTTTGTTTTCTTTTTAACTTTTTTTTTCATACAGTTGATTTGAAAAAAGAAGGGAAAGTTAAAAAAAAAAAAAAAAAAAGAAAAAAGACAAACAAGGAAAAAAAAAAAAAAAAAAAGATGTAGTGCCCCCTTGAGGAGCCTGTGGAGAATGCAGGGGTATTCGCCTACCCCACCTCCATGGTTGCTAACATGACCACAGACATAGGGGAATGGTGGTTTGATGGGTTGAGCCCTCTACCATAAGTTTTACCCTTGGGAAGACGGTTGCTGCAAAGGAGAGGCTAGGCCTCCCTGTATTTGTGCCTAAGAGTCTCCTCCTGAATGCCTCTTTGTTGCTCAGATGTGGCCCTCTCTCTCTGGCTAAGCCAACTTGAAAGGTGAAATCACTGCCCTCCCCCCTACGTGGGATCAGACACCCAGGGAAGTGAATCTCCCTGGCAACGTGGAATATGACTCCCGGGGAGGAATGTAGACCCGGCATCGTGGGATGGAGAACATCTTCTTGACCAAAAGGGGGATGTGAAAGGAAATGAAATAAGCTTCAGTGGCAGAGAGATTCCAAAACGAGCCGAGAGATCACTCTGGTGGGCACTCTTACGCACACTTTAGACAACCTTTTTTAGGTTCTAAAGAATTGGGGTAGCTGGTGGTGGATACCTGAAACTATTAAACTACAACCCAGAACCCATGAATCTCGAAGACAGTTGTATAAAAATGTAGCTTATGAGGGGTGACAGTGGGATTGGGAATGCCATAAGGACCAAACTCCACTTTGTCTAGTTTATGGATCGATGTGTAGAAAAGTAGGGGAAGCAAACAAACAGACAAAGGTACCTAGTGTTCTTTTTTACTTCAATTGCTCTTTTTCACTCTAATTATTATTCTTGTTATTTTTGTGTGTGTGCTAATGAAGGTGTCAGGGATTGATTTAGGTGATGAATGTACAACTATGTAATGGTACTGTAAACAATCGAAAGTACAATTTGTTTTGTATGACTGCGTGGTATGTGAATATATCTCAATAAAATGATGATTAAAAAAAAAAAAACACTTTGGATTTCTGTTACATCTTTATTAAAATGAACTTTAAAAATTCAAAAAAAAAAAGAATGTAAGCTTTGTATCAATGTTGAATTTCTTGAACTTCTTAGCTGTGCTTAACGTGATTGCATAAATGAATGTTCTGGTTCATGGGAAATGTATATGTGAATTATATTGTTTGTTCAAGGATGTGTGCAGCTTCCTCTCGTATGTTCAGAAGACAGAGCAAAAGATGATGGATGATAGGGAGGGAGGGAGGGAGGGAGAGAAAGAAATGGTAGAGTGACAGGATGTTAAAGTTGGTGGATCTGGGGTACCAGTGGAGCGGGGTTGGGTATGCTGGAGTTCTGTGTATGGGGTTTGTATTGTTTTTGCAACTGTTCCTGTAAGTTTGAATTTATTTCAAAATAAAATTCAATAACAACATCAACAAAAAAGCTCTCCTTCTTAACTATATGACTCTTTACTATATGTCTCCATTTAATTGGCTATTGCGTATTGCAACTCAAATTCAACACATCTAAAATTGAACTCTTGATCCATCCTAACTTCCCCTTTTTCAAAACTGCTTTTCTTTTATGTCCCCATATCAAATTATGGCATCACAATCCAACCAATAGCTCATACCAAAAATTTTGATGTGATTCCTTTCTTTTCCTCTTCCCTATCACCACTACCACCCCATATTTAATCCATCAACAAGTTCCATAAGTTCTACTTCTATATGTCAACCATAAAGAGAACCATACTTTTATTGTGTTCTTCCTTTTCAAAAACTCTAACCAGTTTATACTTCTGATTAGAATTCAGCAATCTTCATGGCATGAATCATGTTTTTCTCTCACTGTTCTCTTATTTAGATACCTTCACCCCAATCAAGCAGTTTTACTCATTGCTTTCCCCATGTGCTATACTGATTCCCAAATTTACTATAAAGCCATTGTTGAGGACCTCATTCACTGTATTACACTTTCCTCTTTATGAGGACTGGCAAATTTTTCTCTTCTATGAAAGAAGTGGCTGTACTTCTCCTGAGCCTCCATCTTGTTTTTACTTTAAAGACACTATGGATCACAAAGCTGACATTTGTTTTTTTCCCCTGTTGGTTGTTAAGAAGCTTAAAGGTAAACACTCACCTCTACCAACTGTGTAATGCATTACATCTCATGCCTTTTTTGTATTCCTAGCTTTATTTTATCTTTCCTTTCTTTATTTTTCCTCTATTCAGATTTCTGCCCTTACTTATTTTTAACAATTTTTCTTTTATATGTATAGTGTAACCTATATATTCTTTCTGGGGTTGGGTATGCCAGGTCTAAAAAAATCTACCAAATTGTAATATTTCCCAGACATTAATTTTGCCTCCAAGTACACTGTATGATCTTTGAGAACAGGAAGCAGTTTTCTTATTTAGGTATCCCACCCCTTTACCCACAAATCACCTAAAAGCACAATGTTGTGCTCACAGTGTATTCATTATATTTTATTTGACTTTTTTTTTTTCAAGTTCCTTTATTATGTGGGAGTATCTGAAATGAGAAACTTCAAAAAGCAAAACTTTTATTAGATAAGAAGAGAAATATTTATTAAATAAAGCAACATAATTCATCAACAGTGTTCTGTTTCTAGGAAAATTATTATATCATAAAGCCTATGGATCACTGCCTCCTCTGCGTGTGTGTAGCAACCCTGCCAGACCAGCTCTGCAGAGATGACATCCTCTTGGGTGATGATGGTGGCTTTGTGAATAGATACACTGTAAATAGTGATGACTTTGGACTAAAGCAGGCAAAAACCAAAAAGAAATTACAAAATCAGGTCTTAGACTCAAAGAATTTTAAAAGGTATGTTTATTATAAGGGTAGCATTTATATAGCAAAAAATGTGTCAGATCCCATGGTGGAGATTTGAGACACAAGGTAAAGAAATGCTTCTTGCCTTAAGGAATTTCTAGTATAATCAACAGATAGGAAAATTATTGACTGACATTCCTATTTTAAGTGATATTGACAATTGAAATTTACAGATATTTTAATGGATAAAGGGATAAATAAAATAATTAAATCATGAAAAACTAAAAAGAAAGATATGTATATATATGACTATTTACTAGCACTTGAATATGGAAGATTATTCTAATCATAAAAGTAACAGACATGGAATTCAAAGAAAAAGCTTGATAGATTTGACTAAATACACAATAAAAAATTCTGGACATCAAGATATAACGTTTTAAAAGCAAACAACAAACTGGAATATATATAGCAAATATGACAATAGGTTAATATCGTTTAATAGGTCTTAGAAATAAATGAAAAAATAGTAATTCCACAAGAAAAAAATGGGAAAAGAGCATGAATAAAT
Organism: Choloepus didactylus; assembly: GCF_015220235.1. Taxonomy (NCBI): domain Eukaryota; kingdom Metazoa; phylum Chordata; class Mammalia; order Pilosa; family Megalonychidae; genus Choloepus; species Choloepus didactylus. The sequence goes on from NC_051308.1 coordinate 26,587,212, forward strand.
AATTCACACACATGCACACACACACACAGCACCAATAATGAAAAAACATTTAAAAATGATCATAGGACAAAATGGTAACAACTGTTATCTCCAACTGATGGAATTATGGGTGATTTTATTTCTTTTTAATAATTGCAATCTTTGAAGTTTTTAGAGTAAGGTATATATTATTTTTATTAGAAAAACATAAATTTAGCAAAAAATGCATCCTCCTAGTAATCAAAGAAGTACAAATTAGAATTGGATACAATTTTTCACCTATAAAATTGGGAAAGATTAAAAATGGGGTAGAAGCTGTAAGACAGGCATTCTCATATACTGTTACTGCTGGAAGTGTGAGATGAATCACCCTTTCTGGAAAGAAACTTTGGGAGGGAAATCAAGTTTCAACAAATATTTGTACATTAGGACTTGGGATCCCATGATAGATCCCCTAGGAATCTGTTCTAAGTATCTAGTCAGACATGTGTTCAAAACATATGGTTAAGAATGGTCATCACAGTATTATTTTAATAGTAAACTATCTACTGTCCAACAATAGGAGAATGATTAGATGTTATTCATGTAATCATTTAAATAAATAACTCATATCTAATATACATATATAATATAATATAAATTACATAAGGGTACATTTACTGATTTTATAAATATGTCCATACATTTATAAAATGTATTTTTGTAGTACTCCTAAAAAATCTTTAAGGTAACAAAAGTGCTCAGTAAATCACAGTATAACTATATTAGGGCATGAATACACACTTTAAAATTATGTTTTTGAAAAATATTTTATAATATGGAAACATGTTTATGATATCTTTATAGAAATATATATATATATATATATATATATATATATATTCTTTCTACTTAGAAAAAGACCAAATGTAAATACCCTAAAATATTAAAAATGATTCTCTATGAGACTTCAGAGAGATGATTTTTATTTTTTCTTTATGCTTTTCTACTTTCTAAATTTCATACAGTGAACATTTTCTTTTGTAGAAAGAAAGAAATAAAAATACAGGACTGGACTTAGTCATTAATGTAACAAATGTTTTATTTCAGAGTTAGATTGTGCCATTAAAATCTCATTACAATGATTACTACAGTGGAATTAAGTGTATCCCCATTGCTGGAACCCTAATAATAACACAATAATTAGGTAACTGACTCCATTTTCCACCCTTCAGACATGAACAGTATTGTTTAGTCCCACAAAGTATTTGACTCTGATAGGGGTTTTCCCAATGTGTGATGTGCTGCTCTCTATATAATCAAGCATTTCATTCCAATTATGATCGGCTCTTAGAATAGATGCTGAGACACTGGTCTTCTCTTTACTGAAATACATGCCATCTGTCAGAAAATACCATGGCTGTTTTTTTTGTTTTTTTTTTTTTCACTCCTTGTTTCCATTAGGTAGGTATGTCAGAAAAGTGAATTGAGGAATATGAGGAATTTTAGAAATCTGGGTACAGTTAAATGAATTCCAATTGACATTGCTTCTTGTGGATGATTATTTACAATTATGTACATGATTTAAATCATTCAAGGTTGAGGTATATTTAGGCTGGGTTTTGAGATTCTCGAACATAACAGAATTAAAAGTATTAAGGCCAAAGCACTTATCAAATTCTGGAGCAATTATAATAGATTTCCAGCAGATGACATCCACAGAATTCATTCATATCAAAGGGGTGAGAGTGGAGCTGTGAGTAGCAAAAATTGGTATGAAAAACATTATGCAAATAAAAGAAAGAAGTAGCCAGCATCCAGCGTTCAAAATGAAACAACCTGGCATGGGAAAAAAAATCTCCCCCTTCACTCCGTTTAATCCTATACTGTAGAATTTTTCTGACTTGAGTTGTAAACATGTCTATTGTTCAACTGGGGAATTCTAATCTTTAATAGGAGAAAGGAATTTAACATGGGGAAAGAAATTTTGTCTTAAGCATTATATGTCCTTGGTACCTGGGACAGGAGGGCCTCAATAAATGTTTGTGAATGAGAAGAAAAACAAACCATTAAATATGAGTAAATATAACACAATGAAGACTGCCATTTCCAGATTAAGATGAGATTTTTGAGGCAGAGGTTTTGGATTCTAATCCCAAGCGTCTCACTCAAATGTCCTGTGAAGTGGTGGGCAGTCCTCTAAACAAGGAACATGATGAAGGCTGCCCTAATGTCAGCTTCACCAGTGATCCGGAATTACAAATTTCCCTGTTCTTCAGTTTTGAAAGTATTAATGGAGAATGTGAATATATTTTTCAAATGGATTGGATATCATGTAAGATAAAAAACAATATAAAATAGAGTTCTACATTTAGATGATCAGAACTTTTTCAGTAAAGTAAGGCCCATAATGGAGTGGGATTCTTCTAGATTATTCCTTTAATTCTGAATCTATAGCTCAAGATTTGATAATCTTTTAAAGTTATTTTTTCAATTAAATATGCTATATAGTTTATGAAAATGTAGCTCAACAGTGGTATAATAAATGAGGTTATGTTATAAATTCAAGTTTTATCTCAGTTCAGAGGTACCATTAAGTTAAAGTAAAAATTGAGTAGAAACTCATTATATCTTTGTGTGTCTAACATAATCTTTTAAAAAAATTTTCCAGTGTTAAAAGAAAGCTACATAATGACTGGGTTATGAAAATTAGATATATTCCAGCCCTAAACTGCTTTGGATCCTGCTCCTTAGACAGTGTTCATTCATTAGTTTTGGAAACCTTGAAGAGACTTGAAGATAATTTGTAAGTATAATAGTTTACATAAATGAAAATTCTGTGACTCTCAGACATTTTGCAAGGATAAGCCCATGGCAGCCTTGGAGCTTTCAAACTGGTTTTCAGAAAAAATCAGGTGTTAACTATTCCATTTGTTGGATAAGGTTAATTAGATTTTCAGGAGAAAATTTAAGTTACTCAGGCAAATCTGAACACATGACCTCCTAACAGCAATTTTGCTCATTGGTTTGCTTATCTGCTGGAATAAATCAATGCAGGCATATTTATACTTTATTTGCCAAATATAAGTCTGTTGGTAAACTTTATACTTTAAAAATTATTCATTGTTACAAAGCCAATTGGCTACCCAATACCCCGTAATTATGATCTGTAGCACAATCATTTTGGTCCATGTGTAATAATCAAGATGGTTTTCTCATAGAAAGGCAAATTTGAATAATGTACAGTCTTACTTCCTATCTTGTTAAATATTTATTAATATCTAGAAAACAACTATTGTATCCCAATTTTCAGTTTTAAAAATACATTGAGATACATGCTACAATATAGATAAACCTCAAAAGCTTTTATGCTAAGTGATAGAAGCCAGACACAAAAGACTGCATATTGTATGATTCCACTTACAAAGCAATGTTCTGAAAAAGGCACATTTATAGAGACAGAAAGTAGATCAGTATTTGCCTAGGGCTGGTGATGGAAGCAGAGATTGACTGCAAATGGGCATGGACAACTTTCTGGGAGTGAAGAATATGTTCTAAATCTGTATTGTGGTGATTATTGCACAACTATATAAATTTACCAAAAATGATTGAATTTTGTACATTTACAGTGGGTGAATTTTATGGTATGTAAATTATACCTCAATAAAGCCACAAGTAAGTGTCTGACTTTTTGCAACAACAATCATATTATTCGAACTTTATTTTAAGAAATGAACATAGCTTTATTTAAGATACTATGGGTTAAAACATAAAACTGCAGGACTTCTGGTTGACCAAGATGGTGGTGTAAGACACTCCAAGGTTCTGTTCCCCCACAGATCTTTGAACAACTAACAAAAACTGGAAATCCATCTGTCTCAAAATTCCAGAAAACAGTTAGAGGGTTGCAGTAGCAAGGCAAGAGCTAACTCAAGAAAATGCATCTTCAAACCAGCAGGAGAAGCTCATGGTGCCTTTGCTGGCCACTTACCCACCCACTGCCTTGCAAGGTATGGAGCTGGCCTGCCCTCCCATTGTAGGTCCATGATCTATTCTGGAGGGAGGAGAAGAATAGTTATGCACACACTGCAGTGCCTGTGTGTCAGTGCCAATCCATTGTGTGGCAGCCTGAAGCATTGTGAAAAACAATACCTATCTCTGGCTAAACCTCCCAGAAATTTCCCGGCAGACAGAAGCAGCTTGCAAACAGCTAAAACAGTGTAAGAAACAATTAAGTCTTTGGCAAAGAGTTACCAGTTTTAAGATACAATAGAGCACTTGGTAGGGGGTGGAGAGAGTCTCTTTCATAGAGAATAGAGGGGATATTCAGATTCCTGGAAGTTGGAGAATTTCTAAGGCCAAGAGGGCAAGATCAAGACAAGACTCAGGCTCAGAAAAGTCAGAGAGCACCCCAAATTTGCCTCAGGATGATCTTGATAGGAGGGCTAAACTCTGAAAGAGAGTGCCAGCCAATGATGCAGACCAAATTTGCAAAGACTGTGAAGGGTGTTTTTTGTATTGGTTGGTTCATTTTTCTTAGATCCTGGCACTCAAGGACATCTCTGTCATGTCACTAGTTGGATACAAACTTAACGAACAGCCCAGGGACCAAATCTAAGAGTCAATACATTAAAATATTAAAATGTACAGTGTGCAACAAAGGATTACAAGACAAAGAAACAGGAAATAATGGCTCATCCAATGGAATAATATAACAGTAACAGTTCAGATATCATCAATGAAGAGTACCAGACTTGGGACATATCAGACAAAGACTCTCAAAAAATGGTCTTCCATACACTCAAGTATATAAGGGAAAACACAGAGAAAGAACTAAAGGATATCAGGAAAGCAATGAATAAACAACATGAGAATCTCAATGAGCAGGTACTAATTTTTAAATGAAACCAAACAGATATACTGGCATTGAAGACAATAATACCTGAAATGAAAAACTCCCAGGAGGGTTTCAACAGCAGATTGGAGCTGGAAGAAGAAAGAATCAATGAACTCAAATACAAGACAATTAAAATGATTCAGGCTGAAGAACAAAAACAGGATTAGATGGTAGTAAAGGGTCAGTGTTAATTTCCTGTTTCTGTTGGCAGCATTGTAGTTTTGTAGGAGAATGCTCTTGTTTGTAGGATGTTGACAATTTATCCTCAAATGGTTTGCTCAGGAAAATATTTTTTTCACTCTACTAGCAACTTTTTAAAGTCTGAGTTTTCTATAAGTTTGAGGTTTAAAAATTCAAAAATATATAGCATTAATAGCAATTTTTAAAAGATACAAGTCAAGATTGGATTCACTCAATTATTTTGGGTTGCTAAACTATATGTTTCTTTGTATGAGTTGCTACTGAAAAACTAGGGCCTATGATTTACTTAATTGTAGCCAGTTGATTCTAAAGAATGTCTAATAGTATTAACCAGTCTTAACCAGAGCACTTGGCTTTTTTTCCCTTTACATTTGGGGTATAACTAAAGGAAGTGCTAGGGAAAATAATGAATGGTCCATTTGTCTCCCTAAAAAATAACACAAATACTGTTTTCTAGAACCTTTTGAGCTATTTTGAAATTCATTAAAAATTCTAAACAAAAGATAACCTCTGAGCATAAACAGCTAGAATTTCTAAATTTCAAGGTTTTATATTAAGCAATGGAATAAAAGGATTAGAAATGTAATGAAAGAATATCCATCTCTAAGATGAGTAGTGTACATTTTCTGGAGGAGTGTAGTCTTCATGAAAGACATATTTTTCCCTCATTTAGAAAAATATGAAAATGTCTATTTTGGTGTATAACATATTGCACTGAGAAATGAATTAAACAGTTTTAAAAAACTCTTTTCACAGCACATTAAAAACAATTTCATTTCTTGACACCAGATCTTCTGATTCCACAAATATCATTTATGTGGCATAATTAATTGCAGAGTTTCACTTAATTTCTGTAATATAACTACCTGCTAATGATTACATCACTGGCATTTTAAAGGAGTGTATTTCTAAAACATTTAAATGCAGCTTTATTTCCAATTTGATTTTATACTATACAAACAATTAATGATATATTCATAAAGATAAAGAAACATTCTGAAAACATCTGCAAATGCAATATAACCTGATAGTCCTATAGAATACATATACTTCAATACCCAAAAAAAGTCTTCATTTCCAAGACTTACAAAACTACAATCATGATTTTACCAGAACAAATATTTCCAATATATTTTCCAGGTTAATTATAATGGCTAAAATGATAACCAGAAATCTATATACATCATGTAGGTCAGTCTTTAATCCAGAATTGTATCAATTATTGAACAACTGTTTGCTAAGCCACTGTATGTTAAGCACTGTGGACAATACAAATAAGTTTAAATCATGACCCCTGCCTCTAAATGCTTAAAATCTAACTGGGAAGAAGATATTAAATACAGACATAAAATCAGTGATATGCTGGAGCCAGCTCATTTCAGCTTATGAAGGCTATTAATATATCCAACATTCTCTTTCTTATTGTCTCATAATCTGAGCAAACCTACATAGATGGCTCTGGAAGAAGTACTAGAGCAAGAGCCTGAACACAGAGCAGGAGCCTAATACTCAGTGATGCCTTACTATATTTGAGGCACATACTAAGTTCCTGGAATTTGAAGATGAATAAGACTAGGTCCTTGTTCTTGTGTTTAATGATGGAGAAAATAGATGAGAAGAAGGTAATAAGTGCCACCATAGAGATATGAGAGAGGGTCATGGAAGCAGAAGAGAGTCCTTAGAGCATCTTAAGGTAGAGTTGTGAGGGAGAAAAAAATGGGGAAGGCTTTCTGAAGGAGGTGTGACCCTTCCTGAGTTTTAAAGAAGTAGTAAGAGTTAACCAGGAAAAGCAAATGAGTAGAGATTGAGTAGATAAACAGCTACATTAAAGAAATGATATTTGCAAAGGTATGGAAGTGAGAAAGAAGATGGTCAGTTCTAGAAATTGCAAGTGGTTCAATATGAGGAGAAGGGAGTTGGGAAAGATGAGACTCGCAGGCCAAACGTGAAAAGTCCAGTTGTATCATCTTAAAAGTTGGGAATTTATCCTGAAAGCTATAAGAAGCCAGCAGCTGTTTGGAGGATTGTTTGCATGGTTGTCTTATTTACTAAGATAGGGAGAATATATACGTGAAGGATTAGGTTTGTGAGAGAGATGACTTAGTTCTGTCAGTTCCACCATTTCCTGTCGGCCACATGGTCTTGGGCATGCCACCACTTAACTTATTTGAACCTCAATAATGTCACTTATGAATAGGAATAGTACTAACTTTCTTACCTCACAGGAGTTCTGTGAGGCTCAAATGATCTGATGTGAATGAAGGTGCTTTGAAAACTGTAAAATACTGTCATAATTTAAAGTACTATTATTGATAGTCATTTAAGCTCCTTAGTGAAGAAACGGTTTTTATAGAACACTTTGATTTCCATGTGCTGCTAAAATGCATGATAATAATAAATAATGCTGGAGGAAAGGAAAGGCACTAATCTGTTTCTTTGGGAATAATTTATTATGGTGCAAATATCCCCTTTTTCCAAGTTATAGGAAGTCACCAAGTGGTAACTTTTTATGTTAGGTTTTAATGAGATAGTAATCTTATTGATCTTACTCAGATCTGATACCTTCCTTTTGTCAGTGAAAATCCCCCCATCATTAGAACAATCTTAGGTGAATCTAATTCCCTTTTTTTTTTTTGGTGATGGGGTGGGGAGGGGATAGACCGCAAGGGCAGAGTTAAATTAGTCATACACTCTCCCTCTCTCATTTCATAACATTTTATCCTATTGCCCATCCCATTCCACCACACTCTACCCCACTTCTACACACAGGTAGCCATTCTATTGGGTTGAATATATATTTTTGTATGTATTTCCTTCAAAGTGTGGATTTCTGTGTATTTTTAATGCATGCCATGACATTGTAAGGAAGTTGAATTCCTGTTCTCCATAGTTTCAGTAGAATTGGTACCTTGTAATTGTAAACAATTAGATTATCTAGAAGGTTCTCTTTTTCAAACTAGCCAGTATTTTCCGATCTTTGCTCAGAAGATCATCTATTCTGCAATAGTCAGGAGTTTGTCATTGAGCCCAGTTCATTGTGTTTGTGCTTCCTAGTATATACTGTATCTCCTGGAATTTGGTTGGTGATATATTCAGCCCAAAGAGTCATGAAACTGTGAGAGAAAAATACCCTAAGCCAACACTGATCATTGGTTTGTTTAGTCAGATTCTGGCTGAACTTTTCAACTACTTTCTTACTTGGCCCCTCTTCTAAATCTAGAAGCTGAACATATTTCTCAAAGGACAGAGTGTCATCATGTTTTCCTGAAATTGCCACTGCCATTGAAGAGTCATCTCAATAGAAGGAAAGTCAGGTCCACTCCCTGGATTTAACATATGCCTATTTCTGCAATTTTCTATAATGAGCCTTAAATTGAGCCAGAAGAAACTGCATTTACACAAATACATAATTGGCCAGCTGTTAAAATGGGAGCCAAATCAGTTCCCAAAAAGGCAGGAAAAAATTCCTCTTTAAAAAATTTCCGTTTCCGAAATGATTATTATTCTGGTTATAATTTTTATGGTAATTCCACAAACGGAGTTTTGCACCAGCAAGAAAATGAGCATCTGCAATTAATTATACAATGCAAAGCATGTCAGCCTGTTGCTGGACATAAATGGAACCTTTAACCCTTTAATAGCTTGACAGTTTCCAGGAGATAAACAACTAACTACTCCGCATTATTTTTTACCCACTAGAAGGCAGATCAATTATACTGGTGAGAAAAAGCAAAAGAAGAATATTTCATGAATGATAGATATTATTTGAAAATCAAATTTCAGTGTTCATAAATAAAATTTTATTTATTTATTTATTTATTTAAAATGTTTACTCATTTATGCATTATCTTTGGCTGCTTTCTTGCTACAATGGCAGAATTGAGTAGTGTAACAACAGAGACTCTATGGCAAAGTCTAAAATATTTATTATCTAGTCCTTTACAGAAAAAGTTTGCCAACCTGATGTAGAGCCTACCATTGTATCCTCCCTTGCTCCTTTGAAATGGACACAATATGGATCAATGACAGGCAATAATCCAGAGTGAGGGCCAGTTTAAAAAAAAGTACCTTTAACAGAGGAACTCTGAAATTTCCTACTTTTTACATCATAAAAGAAAAAATACAAATTCCTTCCTTCCTTGGTTCCTGCCCTCACTCCCTCCTCCAACTATCCTCAACACCAAGGGAAAAAAAAGAAACAGAATGAACCTGCTTGCTCAATGGCCCTTAGTAATCATACAAGTCCCCTGGAATGCTATAGTTATCTATGGAGTCATTTTACCTTCAGTAAATAATCTTAAACATGTAATACATGTGCCCTCCATATAGTCACCTCTTTAACTTACATTTGATTACCCTGACTCCCCCCAGATAAAAGTTCATGGATTATATTCATGAAATATAATATGAGCAAGGTCTTTCGATAGTAGAGTGTTTTTTTTCCCATTTTGAAGAAATCATTAAAAATTGCTTCTCTTTCAAAAGTACTATAATTGAAGAATCTCAGGGGTACCAGGAAAAATTCAGAGGGAACTTCCCAGAGAACCAATACATTTCTATTCTATGTGACTCTGGAAAGTACTTATTGTCAAACCAGTGCTTGTCCTTGGCAATATTCAGACAGCTACTTGTTAGGAGGCTTCTGTGTTCAGAGTACCATGCTATCAACACTTGAGTTTGAGGTCCTTAACTGATGAACACTCATTTCTGATTTCATAGTTCACTTCTGATATATATCATGGTTAAGGTGTGATTTACTTCTACCTATCCTCACCACTAGTACAGCCACAACTTCAGGGTGGGGGACTAGATTTTATAAAAAACAGAAACAATAGAAAGTGCTGTACTAATATGACCACATTATAGACTAAGTAGATTTCTGTGGGTCAGTGAGGACTTAGCCCTTACTTATAACATTTTCTGTGGGCAAATGGATTTAAACAACCAACTTAGAAATGAACCTATTGAACATAATCTATTTATAAATTGGAATTAGCTTTATAAGGAAAAATGTATGTTAATATCTAATTTGTGTTTTCCAGGCCTGTCAGAGAGTTTTCCATGCCCAAAGGAGCAAATACTTTTTGTTACTGTATAAAAGCAAATGTAATTATCACTGGAGGTAAGATGACAGTTTGTGTTGCATAAGATTTTCTGCTTTGCTAACAGTGCTGTCCTTGATTAACACGTTGATTTTCATAAAGTTATAGAATTTTACTGATGGGACAAACCTTAGGGAATTTAAAAATTTGAATCAAGTCAAATCAGATTTCTTCTTTGTGGCTTTCAGATTTGATGGCATTCTTAGATAGGCCTTCCCCACCCCAAGAATATGTGAAACAAATTATCCTGTATTTTACTCTGTTTTTATTCTTTTGTTTTATATTTTACATTGAGATCTTTAATATATCTAGAACTTATTTTTATGTGTGAGAGCATGAGTTCCCAGCCTGGGGCCCAGGTGTGGGCTTTAAGGGAGCCCCGGGAACCTCCTGAAGTTGCATAACTTGTGTGTGTATGTACATTTTTCTAGAGAGAAATCCAAAATTTTATTAAATCCCCAAAGGGGTCTGTGCTGGTTTGAAGCTGTTATGTAGTCCAGAAAACGCCATGTTCTTTTAATCCATTCCTGTGTGGTGCAGACCTGTTATGGGTGGGACCTTTTGATTAGGTTATTTCAATAGAGGTGTGACCCAGCCCATTCAAGGTGGGTCTTGATCCTTTACTGGAGTCCTTTCTGAGAGGATAAAAGACAGAAAAGCCCAGAAGTTCATAGAAAAAAAAAGCTCCCAGGGAAGTTGAGAGACAAGGACACACCCACAGAACCACAGAGGCTGTGAGAAGAAGCCACTGAAGCCAGAAGCTGAAAGCAATGAAACTCGGGAGAGAAGAACCAGCAGACGCTGGCCATGTGCTTTCCCATGTGACAGAGGTGTCCCAGCTACTGGCAGCCTTTCTTCAGAGAATACATCTTCCTATTAATGCCTTAATTTGGACATTTTCACGGCCTTAGTATCGTAACTTGTTAAAAGCCAACCTATTTCTGGTATATTGCATTTCGGCAGTTTTAGCAACTGAAACAGGGTCCACAACCAAAAAAGATCAAGATCGAATGGTATAGAGTTAACAGAGAAGAGAACCAAGGATAGTACCTTGAAGAATACCAATATTTAAGTGATAAGTAGAAGATAGGAAACAAGTTCATCTGCTGAGAGTAAAGAGAAAGATGATGAGGTAAGAAGTTTGAGGGCAAAAGTGGAGGAATGAATATTCTCCAAGCCTCAAACTCCTCATCTACAATATTGGGGTTCTAATATAGAATAATAATGCCAAATCTGGGCTCTGGAGTACAAATCCTGGTTCTTTCATTTGCAGGCTGCAGCCTTGGGCAAGTTACTTAACTTCCTAAGCTTTGGCCTCATCTGTAAAGTGGAAATGATAATAGTATCTACTCATAAGATTATCGTAAGACTTAAACCTTTCAAATATAGTACTTAATACAGTTTCTTGCACATAAAGTGCTCAATTCAAGTTTGCTAATAGTAATACTAACAATAACAAAAGAACACTTACTTCATAGGGTGTTTTTTTAAAGATTGAGATAATATTTGCCTGGTAAATAGTACATTCTCAATAAATAATAATTCTATCGAATTACAACTCATAAGAAAAATCACTTTGGCAGACATGCACAGGTTTTGTTGGAATTAAATGAAATCTGAGTTTCCTGTTAGGACACTGTTACAGAGGTCATAAGTAAGATGATGAGGGTCTGAACTATTGTAGGTGCTATAGAAACAGAAAGAAAAGAGTCAATCCCAGAGACAGGGGAAATAGATTATTCATAAGACTTGAACATAGAGTGATATTGGTGATTAGTAAGAGAGATTGGCCTGCTCCAAGTTTATAAGGTGGCATAACTGGAAGAGTGTAGTTGTGTTGTTGGTAACCTGGAAATTAGGAAGAAAGTGCTTACAAGAAGAAGACAAAATAAAAGCTCAATTTTTAGTTTACATGTCAGGGTTGATTAGATATCTGAGAAGACTCCTCTATTCCTTTTGGTGACAGGAAAAGATCTGGTTGGAAATGTGGGTAGTTAGTGCTCCCAAAGCTGTGTGCATGTGGGAGTTGAGCTCCCAGAGGCTTCTCAAGGAGATCAGGGTTACCTTAAAGGAAACAAGGGGCAGGTAGACTTGAAGAATGTAACTGAGCAAAACAGAAACAAAAACAAACAAGAAAATGGCCCATATTGGAGATCTGAACTTTAAAAAAGAGGAGGGAGGGGAATACTGTTTAAAAAGATTTTGAAAAAAATTTTTAATATTTTTTTTTAAAAGAAGAAACCACTTTTTTAAATTAAAAAAATCAATAAATGTACCATTTGTAAAAGAATATAGAGGAAAACTACTTATTAAAAGAACTTAAGATGTTAGATGAGTAAGTGCGATTGGCTCCATCCATGTAAAATTTCTTCAAATTCCTTCCCCACAAACATATGCAACAGGCAAGGTTTCATTTCTTACCAAGGGGATCATGCATCACTCCTAAATTGCATAGACTGATAAGTATAAATATGGCTGCACTACTACTTCATGACTAAGCAGTCTCCCTTCTGAGGGCATAAAGTTGGATGCAAAAATTATTTTCAAGTACACTGTGCATCTAATGTTTATATTTAAATCTGTGCTCAGATTTGGCTTTGCACCAAACTTATTGGAATTAGCTCATGGTTCAAAAATTATTTTTTAAAAATAATATAGTAGTCTATTGGAAAGAAAAACAAACAAAAACAATGCCCCAGAAGTTAGAAGAGCTGGGTTTAGTCACAGCTGGCCACTGACCAACTGTATGATTTTGAACAATCACTTAATCCCTCTTGGTTGCTCATTTTCCTTATCTGGTAAAACGAGGGAGTTGGACTACATAAATTCCAATATTCCTCTGAGTCAAAACCACTATGACTATTGTTGAAAGAACTTCCTGTTCATAGGGAGATAAACTAAACGTGGTTTAGACATTTTGGAACTTATTTTGCCAATTAGCTATTACTTAATATAGAGCCTTAACTTTGTGCACTCAGAAAAACAAAACATCAGTTAGCCACAAACTTCTAACATTCAACTAAGGACATCAAGAAAAAAACGGAAAGCATATGAATAAGAGGTCTGCAAAGCAGTGTGTGGGAGTCCTGGCTTGGACTGGCAGACGATTTCCTGAGATCTGGTAGCAATGAGTCTAAGAACCAACAGGAATCCAACTCCCTAAACTGTACTATTTAAAGCTTGTCATTTAAAGAGCTTTGTGCTAAGGTCTAGAACACATAAAGAAGAAAGACTGGAATTAGATATTTTCAAAACAGAAATGGGAAGCTTGTATCAAGATTTCTTGATCGCCGTTGCCCCCTTTCTGATCTGATGACTGTTTTGCCTTATCACTTGCAATGGAAATGGGCACCTTTCCTAAGCTTGATTACAAGTCATTAGGAGGCTATGGGGGCTCCAAGTGATGAGGAAAGGAGAGCATAGTGGCAATGAGAGACAACACATAAAATAAACACCCGAGAATCAAATTGCAGTGGATTAACCTCCCAGCACTACATGTCTTAAGTTAGTTAAAAATTTTAGCTTTCCATCCTGCTTCAACTCAAGCCCTGCAGTGAAACCCTTTGAAAAAGCAATGCTTAAATACATGCCTAAAGTGAGATTTGATTTCTATAATCTGATTTCTCCTAAAAGATATATTGTCACTAATTAATCACCATTAACTCCTTTGGACAGGCCTTTGTTTTCACACAAAAGAATGCAAAATGTAAAAACTGAGCAATTTTCATACAATTTGTAAGCTTAAGTATTTTCATTATTTCTGGAAAAAAATGTGGTAAAGTTCTGGGACTTAAGTAACTTTAGTGTTTATGAATTGAGGTATCTGACTCTCATTAACCTCAGCAAAAATTATATTATAAGATTCCCAACTACAGTTTTGAAAATGTATTAATTGTAGGTTCCATAGGCAAGAAAACATTAAGCAGGATGACTGACAACCAATAATTTTTACCGTGAATAGTTTATTGAATGGTCACAGTTGTGGAAACTCCATTAGTAGAAAATGCAAATCCTCAGTAATTGAAAACACATTTTTCTTAGGAAAATAATCTTGTTGATTAGTGACTCAGCCAAGCACTTTGCTAAATGTACAGTGTGTGCCAGATGGTGATTAAAAATATACAATGAAAGCAGCTTTGCTAGGCATACTTGAATGTGTTAAACGTGCAGAGACATTTGATGAGCTTGAAATAACAGATCTTAAAATAAAAAAAAAAAAAAAAGCCAAACCAGGAAAGAGTATTTACAAAAAACTGCAAATTTCCTGAGCATTATTTTGGTGACCATCAGGAACTTTTTTACTCACTAGTCTCCACTGGCCATTTTAAGAATTAAGCTCCTGGTTTGGAAGTTCAGTGTTTAAAAACAATTACCTGTCATCCAGGAGAGCTTGGGGGAAGAGGAGGAGGGCTCTGTATGTATTTGTTCATGTTGAAATATTTATTGTACAGCTGCTATGAACTAGATGCTCTGAACCTCATAAAGATCAGGTATATTCCTAACTTTCAAGAACTTAAAGTCTAATAATACAAATAAAATGTTTGTAGTTAACTGTAATATGAGTCTCCTAATAATGATAACAATAATGCAGATAAAGTGCCATAGGCATTTAGAGCTTAGTGTCATGTCCCTTTCTGTTCATTCTGGCCCCAAAAGCCACCACACAGACTACGTAATAATTCTATTACTATCATTAAAAAGCAAGCAGAGCTGGAGGACCTCTTGTAGTAGACAATAGGGAACCTCTGGAAGACTGGATTTCCTTCATAATACATGCTGGATGACTTCCTAAGTTTAAGAGTCCTGTGGAAACATTAACTAGGATTATCTGCTAGCCCGAGGCCTAGAGTAATAAACATAACAGAGTAATATGATACTTCTTGGCCATTGCTAGTGAAAAATAAATGCAGGCAAGATATTCATTATTGGAATTATTCCATTTGAATCATGTAATTGAAAGCTGGGAATTTTCTCATTACCCATAAAAATTCCAGATCACCCTCTACTCTCACTGTAATCTCCCCCTCCAGAGCATACAGCCATATAATTTTAGAGCTGGAAAGAATCTTGGTGATCATAATTTTATAGATAAGGAAACTGAGACCTCAGAAAAGGGAATTATTTGCTGTGAGTCACGCAACTAGTTAGCTTGGCAGAGCTGGACTTTTCTTTGCCCCCAGTTCTGTGTTCTTTTTCCTGGACCACAGTAATTTGGTTCACTAGAGGCTCTTTCTCACCTGCTTTTTTCTGTGAAATAAACCAGCTCTCATCAAGAGTTATGCAAGTGACTTACCAACTGAGATAAAAGAGCTTGTAAAAGCAAAGACAATCCTATCTTGGATGAGTGGACTTTATCTAAATCCCAGCCTGGCAAAAAAGAAAAAAAAACAGAAAAAAAAAAAAGGTAAATGGAAAAGAAGAGGAAACATGGAATTAATCCCTCATGGATCATATTATAATATTTATAATATAACATCCTATTTTCAGGTTTGATATACTTTCTATGAATACTTGGATTATCTTTCATGCTTACCTTGTAAACATTCAAAGTTAGGGACCATGTTTCGTATATCTTTGTATCAGTTCCTCTCCCTCTCTCTCAGACATTTTGTAAAATTCATTGTACATGGCAGGGACTTTGATTAATAACAACAGTAGTAGCAATAATAGCTTACTGTACAAGAATTGTTCAGAGTTATAGACATATGATTCCATTTAATCCTCATAATAAAACTATGACATAAATACCATTTATCTCCATTACATAAATAAGAAAACAGAGAGATGAGGCAACTTACTCAAGGTTATAGAGCTGGTAAGTGATAGAGCTAGGTTTCAAACCAACATTGACTTACACAAAAAAATATATTCTTAACTGCTTCATGAGTGACTCTACTGGTCAACTCATTTACTTAGCAAATGTATTAAGCACTTACAATTTATCCAACACTGCTATGAACTAGAAATACAAGGCTCACCAGATAATGAAATAGATATGGAAATAAACAACTATAAATGAGTAGGACAAGTGCTATAAACGAAGCCTGAAGAACATACCCTAAGAACACAAAGGAGTTGTATCTCCATCTGGGGCTGGGGAAAGAAATCAGGCAAAGCACTGAGGGGAAAACATTGGAGCTGAGTCTCAAAGGGTAAAATTTTTGGTCTTTTGGAAACAGACTTTGGGCAGGAGCAATATCTAGTGTTTCTTTGTATACTAAGCATCCAGCAAAATGCCAACTGTATAGTAATTTCTCAAGAAATTTTTGTCCTTGTTGTTAATAAGGGTAACATTGAAGTTTCAAACTCAAATTTAATATCCCAATTACACACTGACCAGAGTCTTTGAACTATCTTGGTTGCCTGAAAAATGAAAACTAGGAGTCAGTTGTACACTGAGTTTTCTCAGCCTACCTCTAATAACATTCCAAGGCCTGCAAGCCTCTGAAACGAAATAGGTGACTTAACAAAGGTACTGAATGAACATCCAACAAAAATTCAGTTTTTGCTTGGACACGTATGTTCCCCTTTTTTCCACTTCATAGTTAAACCTCTGAGCTATGCTTCATCATCTCAAGTTGCTCATTTGTTCAATATTTATTGAACTCCTACTATCCTGGACCACAGTACTTTGGTTCACTAGAGGCTCTTTCTCACCTGCTTTTTTCTGTGAAAAAAAAATTGCTCTCAAAGCACTTAGAGGCTAGCAAATAGTTAGAAAAGATGAGGGAGGGGCAAGGAACAATGAGAACAGTGGAGGAGGAGAATCTGGAGGCAATCTGGAATATCCTTGGAGAAACAGCTATGCAAAGATCTGAAGGATGGATTGGTATATTCAAGAGAGAGAAGGAAAGGGGTAGGGAAAGTATTATGTTCCTTTTTCAAGAGACCAGACAAATTAATCATAGGATTACAGGAAAACATCTGCGTCTATCTCATTTGCCTGGCTGTGAACATCCATCTAGCAAGTCACTTAATTTTGGCTCCATACCTGATTGGTTCTTTCAGTACGGATAAATGTATTTACAGAAAAAATGTGATGTATATATATTGACAAATAGATCCTGTGGGTCACCAAATACATGCTGCCTTTTTAATAAAAATGACCATTCTGTATTTTTAGGTTTTTAAAATATGTAAGTGATGACTCTAAGTTATAATGCTATTATACCATCTTTTTTTCCTAGTGGCCTATAGGTCCCTGGTAATAAACTAGGTGCTTAAGAATGCATCATGGTATTCCTATTATTCTGCCATTTTCTGATAATGTGATTCTGGAAAATCATTTAATATTTAGGAGTTAGTTTCCTTCTTTTGTGATATAAGAGAGTTTAATTCTATAACTTCTAAGGTTGCAACTTTGAAATTCTTTGATAGTTTTATTATTCAAACTTCCAGGATGACATTTAATGAATTCTTTGTGAAGTAGAGGATCCAATATCTTTAAAATACTGTATATTTTGTAAAATATTACACACAGTTTAGATTATGCTTTTTAAAACCACAATAGGATTACAACTTATTTCAGGTAAAGCTAGCTAATAATAAACCCCCAAATGTATAATGGCTCAAACACAATAGAAATTGATTTCTCTTCAGTCATGTAAAATCTAAAATCAACTCTCTCAATCCACTGGCTAAAAGGCAGTCATCTGACTACACCTACCTGCAGGGGAGGCTGGGAGATGTAGTCCAGCTTTGTACCCAGGAAAAGTGGATATGAGTTTGGTGAAGCACTAACCAGTCTTTGTCATAAAACTGGACGTGTGTGTGTGTATATGTGTTTACGCATGCTATGATAAGTGTTTGACTAAATTTTTTATTTTTAATACCATCAGGATCCCAATTCATAGAAAAATATACATGGGAGAAAAGATTTGACAGCATTAGCTATCAAATAAATTAAATGAAAACACAAATAGAGTACTGTTTTACACATATTTAAATAGCAGAAATTTTAAATTATGTTAATATTCAGTGCTGGCCAAGGTTTGGTGAAACTAGAATAATCATATATAGCTGGTAATTTTCAGATCTTGCACAACTATTCTGGAAAGCAACTTAGCAATATGTTTTAAGAGGCATAAAAATGTTGATACCCTCAATGTAGTGACCTCACTCGTGGGAATTTATCTTCAGTATATAATCTTAAGGGAAAAAAGGACCACATAAATAAAATAACTATTCATTTCCATGTTGCTGAATAAAGAGAAAAACTAGAATTAGTAGAACCATCTATCAATAGAAGAATGGTTAAGAAATTGTGATATATCAACTAAATTAAATACTATGTAGCCATTAAAATGATAACTATGAAGGCCTGTGCCTATGGTCTTCCATAGTATAAAAAAGTAGGTATAAAAATGTCTTTAGAAATACATCTAATTTATTTTTAAAAAAACACCTTAACAGTGATTACCTAAGGGGAGTGGCACCAGAGACTATGGGGAGAAAAAGATACAAAAATAATACCCTTCCATATGGTTTAAATCTCTTACCATGTATGCATATAATTTTAACAATTAAAAAATCAGTATCTAAGCTGTGATAATAACTACATATAAATTATATATTCTTAGAGATATGTGTTAGAAGGGAAGACGGAAAAATGAAAACAGTTGATTTGTTAGAATGGTGAGATTATGTGCAATTTTCTCTCCGCTTGATTTCTTTTATTATTATAATGTCTGCATAATTTAAGAATGAAAACAAAAGAACAGCTGCCTTAAATATTTTTGGAAGTAAATATAAATAATACATTAATGTGTGAATGAGTAGGAAGTATTTAGTCAAGAAGAGTACTCATAAAATATTTATGAGAATTCACATTTGTATGTGTAAATACAATTATTACAAAACAGCCTTGCCAAGAAGCAGCAGACTCAAAATAAGGCTAGCAAGTCAATCACAGCATGTATCCTGGAAGAAACAAACTATGGTTTGCTATTAGAAGAAAGATGAGGATATGATTATGTAAGAGAGATACTTTTTAAACTTTGACTACCCATATCCCTGAGAAAATAATCTTTCCATGTCCTAATTTTCAGGAGATGATAAAGTACTCCGGCTGTGGCATCCCAATATAAGCACCAAGCCAGTGGGGAAACTTGTTGGACACATGTTCAGTATCACCGAGATTGTAACAAATGAAAAAGATCAACATGTCATCAGCCTTTCCTCTGCAAAGGTAACAAAAAGAAAACAAAACAAAACCCAAAACCAATTTTTTTTTTTACTTGAAATCAATTATTGGAAAACATAAGATACATACAATTTTTTACTGAAACAGCTGATAGTTACTGAGAAAAGTATTGTCAATATCAAAACAGAAATGATGAGCCACTGTTCTCTATTTCTATTGATCACAGCATATTGAAAGAACATGTTTAAAGACAATTAAGTAAAAAGAAAACAACATTGGGAAGACAGCCAATATTATTCTCAATAGTAAAATATTAGAGGCCTTCCCATTATAGAGAGGAACACCACCATTAAATACAGAAAAAATAAGAATTCCTGCTATTGCTGCTATTATTAAAGTGTTTTAAATGTTCTAACCAATTTAATAAAAAAGAGAAAAATAGTTATATATATTAGAAATTAATTATTATTATATTTGGAGACTGAATTCTGAATTATTATATTTGCAATCCCCGAAGATTGTCAGCTTGAAAAATTCAATAACATCAACATAAAATTTTTAGAACAAATAAGTTCAATAAGGTGGCTGGTTAAAATAGCAATTTTTAGAAAAAAAAAATTCCTATGTAAGAAAAATAACTAGTTAGAAAAAAATGGTCAAAAGGATAGCATTCACAAGAGCAATAAATCTGAAATACCTAGGAATAACCTTATCAAGCAATATTCAGTATTAATATTAAGATAACTACAAATTTTTACTCAGGTACTTTAATTTAAGAACATGAATAGAGAGAAATACTATGTCCCTATATAGGAATATTATATAGTAAAAGAAATTCTCCATCAAATTAATCTATATTCTTAATGTTATTCTAGATTATTTAAGTATCAGTTTGCCAAATTTAAAGTCAATGTAAAAATACTTATATACAAGGATATCCTAGAAACTTTAGAATATATAATTATAAGATGGCACTTTCCCTGTCAAATATTAAAACATATTGTAAAGCCTCAGTAAATAAAGCAGTAGTCAATGTAAGATAATTAGTCACATCCATTGAACAGAAGAGAAAATGCACCAATTAGTATATGTGTGTGTGGGAATTTTGCGTAAGATAAAAGTAGCATTTCAAATTGGTGAGTAAAGCATGATTTGTTCAATAAATGTTAGGAAAACCATAAAAGGAAAAATATGTAATCAGATCACCTCATAATACACAGCAAAATGCACTGAATAGGGATTAAAGATTTCAAATGTAGAATAAAAACAAAAGAAGTTCTAGAATTTTCTAGAAGAAAATAAAGATGAATATTCAGATAGTCCTAGGGTAATTCCTAAGCTTAACACCTATGGCTAAAGGAAAACAAATATGACCACATAAACAAACGCTGTAAATTATAGCAATAGCTATATTATAGCAACAGCTATATATATACATACATATTATATATTATAGCAATAGCTATAATTTATCTAATGCTTACTAAGTGCTAAGTGCCAATTACTATGCTAAGTATTCTACATGCACAACTCATTTGATTCTATTAACAATCCTATAAGGTAATTATCCCAATTTTATACATGCCAAGAAATGCGATCTAAATTAGCATGAGGTCACATAGTTACCTAGTAGCTAAGTGTAGACTCCATCCTATGTCTACTCTAGCGCTACTGCCTTCTCCATATGCACATAAAGTTAAAGACATACAGCAGAGGGGGAAAAAATGCAACAAATATGACAGAAGCTGGAAGAATATCCTTAAACAAATAAGAATCTCTAACAAATCAGTAGGAAAAAGGAGGGAGGAGGGGGAGAAGCTTAAGAAAATAGACATGTTTACATACAACTGGTGAGGGCAAAACTGGTAAAAACTTTTTGAGTTTCTATGCTAATAAAATAATCAGGTAAGTCACAAAGGTCTATGTAAAAGGATGCTCACTGCATTATTGCTTACTTATTCTTGGTTTAAGAAAAGAAAAAAGAGAAAAAGAGAAAGAGGGAATTACAAAAAGAGAAAGAAAGGGAAGGGAAGGGAAATGGAAAGAGAAAGGTAAGAAAAAGGAAGAGAAGGAAAGGAGAGTGAGAAGAACTTCAGTGTCTAAAAATAAGGTTTTCACTTAGTAAGCTACAGTACTTCCTTTTATATAATAGGAATATCATATAGACATTTAACATTATATTGATGAATAATGATATGAAAATATCTATACAATATATTAAATGGCATAAAACAGTATGTAAGAAATTAACATATTTTAAAATATGCATTTGTTTATCATATATTATCAGGGATTATTAACAGCAAGATGTTTTAATGATTACCTGGGTGGCAAGATTGTGGATACAGTTTTTTGTTTCCTGTGTTTTTTTTTAATTTTTTTCTTATCTTTTTCCTACAGTAAACATGCATTGCCTTTGTGATAAGGAAAAGTAGCTATTTTTAATTTTTAAAATGATCCTGGAAAGACAGTGAAGGTTTTGTGACACTAAAATGTTTTGAATTGAGATTTGGAGTCTCCTTCTCTAGAGAACGTAAAGGAAAATAAGAGGTCTTTACAGCAAAAGTTTAATGCCATTCATACTCAGAGTGAAGAGACAAACTAGATAACCTTTCCAATTTCTCTTAAATGTAATGGGTCTATTAAGATGTTGAGCATTAAGGCATCCGAGTGGCTCCACTTGGGTAAATTACTTAATATCTTCACTCTCAGTTTCTTTGTCTGTAAAATGTAGTAATACTTAGCCCATGAGGGTGCTATAAAGATTAAATCATTCATTTAGTTATTCAGCAAACAGTTTTTTCTTGAGGGTCCACTATGTGTCAAGGCACTGTTCTGGATTCTAGAAATATAACAGTGAATAAGGCAGACAAGGTCCCTTTTCGCAGGGAGTTTACATTCTAGGGGAAGAGAGAGACAAATAAACTAAAGTTCAAAAGAAACCACTTAGTGAATATAAAACACTGTGATGTGATGTGATGATGTGATGTGATGTGATGTGATGTGATGTGATGTGATTAATCACCTCTGAGGAGGTAACATATACGCTGAAACCTAAATGACCAGAAGAACCAGATCATGAAGATCTGCAAACAGAGTCATTTAGGCAGAAGGAACCAGGCACATACAAGTTTTTGCTGAGGTTGTATTATTATTATTATTATCATTATTATTATTACAGCAAAAACAGCAGATAGGCTTTATACATCTAACATTCCCTCAAATTACTTCATATAAATTAGCTTTCACCACATCAAGCTTTACTAAATCACTCATTATTTAGTTATGTTCCTACTGCATGCCTTTTACTAAGTTTTTAAAACAGAAAGTTTTTCTTTGTTCCTCCTAGTTTTGCAGACTTTCCACCTAGATACTATTTTTAACTCCAACCTTTCAAATTATATTTCTAGTCACAGAGCTCAAGTGTGTAACAGCTAGGTCACATCTACTGCTCCTGAAGAAGAATTGACAAACATTGAAAACCACAGAATCAAATAATAATTTCACTTACTTTCATTTCATTAGCAAAATATATGGGAACTGTGATTGGCAAGCTTCTCAAGTACCACTCTAACTACCAAAAGGCTATTTCTCTTCTTTTCTTCTACAAGGAGGAGAAATACACATGCTTTGATGATTCATAACAGTTTGCCAATGGGAATTTAAAGTTGCTATTTTTCTTAAATTTTCACTTTGAAAGTGATATGTAAGACCTGAGAAAAGGCAAAGCTTGACTAGATTGCAGGTGTGTCTTAGAGCCAGCAGCAAGGTCCTAAAAGCAGATGCCACATTGAAAAGGTCAGAGGAAGTCAAACAGATGGTCAGACATGGACGGCAGGTAGGCTGGGCTTCCTCCTAGCCATAAGATTATGCTACTGCCTCACATCCAGGCACTGTGGGTAAAAGAATGGCCTCTAAAACAGCATAAACTTTAGTTTAAATCCTAGCTTTGACAATTACCAGTTGTGACTTTGGGCAAGTTATTTGAAATGGATGAGAAGGATAATAGAGCATCGTCTTCCCAGGATTGATGTGAGGATTAAATGAGATGATGCAAATCAAGTCTGGAACACAGTACATGGTATACAACCAGTACTTAATAAATGCCAGCAATTGTCAGAAAGGCATGGAGTCATTAGCAGAGGCAGGAGTCTTCTCCCCTGTAGTGGTGATAGAACTTTTACTGATCTATCCCACAGTTTTGTCCTGAACCTCCTTTGTTACTACGCAAACACAGATTAAGGGTGTGGTCTTTGGCATAGAATAGGGTAACTCTCTAAAAAACCATTTCTCTTCCTACCTAAAGCTAATCCCTCCTCTTATGATCTTAAACCAACACTGCCTCATCAAGAATCTTGTTCCTTCAATCATGTTTTCCATTCCTGTTATACTCAATTTCTTCATCTTCCAAGGTCCTTTTCCTCAACTCCAAAGCATACAGTTCTTATTTAGTCTAAAAAAAAAGAAGATTGTGCATATGTAAAACTGCATTTGTTTTCCCCTTCAAATCTTCTTTTCCTGACTTCTGATCTTCCTGTAGCTCTTAATGGTATCATTTGTTTCCCAATGAACCAGGATCCAATTCCAAAGTCACTTGGGACTCTTCTGCCTTCCTAACCCCTTCCTCTAACCAATCTCCTAGCCTCTGAAATGTTTTTCATACCAATCACCTCATTCTTCTTCCCACTGTCACCACCTTAGTTTAGCCCCACCAAGGAGATCCCAGTTGAAGGTAGGGATACTAGGCACTTGTAGTCCTCCCGTCTTCAACCTCTTCCCTCTCCTAATCATCCAAGCATCCCACTGACAAGTTAATCCTCCTCCAACCCAATTATAACCTTGCTAGTGCCTTCTTGCATATTTTCAAAGGCACCTCATGCTTACAAATAAATTTTAAATACTTTGGTCTAGTTTTAAGGTTCTCTACGGTCTGAAACCAGAAAACTTTTCTACTTATTCCCTTTTAGATGTTCTAAGCTTCAACAAAACTCTTCCCCAAAGGCTCTGTACTTTCCCACCTCTAACCAAAACAACTCTCTTCTCATTTCTAACTGTTAATATTCCATCCATCCTTTAAATCTAAGTGAAATATCATGCTCTGCATGAGAACTAAGAGGAATGAGAAATGTGTCCTCTTGAAATAACAGCTGGAGATAGGAAGAAAAGCTGACCCCTGACTTTAAAACATGTTACCTTTATGTTTAGAAATCTGAAGTCTTTCCTTGTATCAGTTCCTTGTGCTTTTTGTGTGTGATTACTGAAGGTCATTAAGTTCAAGGTTTTTTTCCTTACTTTTCAGATAATTGGAAGTATACATGCTTCAGAGCCTGGTTTCACTACTTCTAGCACTTTGCTACCTTTTGTCCTTTCTCTGCTGCTTGGTACATTCCCTGTTGAGTAAACTGTGATTTGCAGCATTCTCAAGAGTAAGAGTTCATTGTTTCAAAACATTCTTCAGAAAAACTGTAGAAAAATTTCCTAGGGAAGACAAATATATTGTATAAAATATGACTGGCCATCAGGAAATTAAAACAAACTAAGAAAAGGGGGTGATGGCACATGCTCTGAGGTTCAGTACTCAACTTGCAATGCTTTTTGCTTATGCACAGGCCTTGGAGTTTACCTCATTTGTCACCCCAGGACAGCTCGTTGACAAACTTCAAAGAATACCCAGTTGATGGTTCTGACCCATGGGAGTTGAACTGCCTCCAAAGACAGCGGGAGAACCAGTCCCTACATGAAGCTGCCATTTGTTTGTGGCTAGTACTCCCTAGTTATAGAACTTTCTATTTATATTAACCCTGAACAACCTGCTGTTTTTCCATCTTCACATAAGATGAACCATGCTGTTTCTGATATTTGCCCTTTGGGGCTATTTCATTTGTGGTTCATATCGTGTTTCCAAGTATCTTTATACTATATTTTATCCTCTAGAATTTCTCTTCCCCCATCTCCAGTTTCCAGACTCCTTGCCCATAACACACACATATTCACGAGCATATCCACATACCCCCACACACACACACACGTGTTCACTACAACATACCTAATGTAACTATCTGAGTATTCTGTTGACATTAATCTTCATTTCTCCACAAAGGCAGTTTCTGAAAAAGCCTGCACTGTTCCTTCACTGGTAAATTGGTTGTATCTCAGGGCTATCCTATTAGGGATCTTGACTTTCTACTGTGTTAATATGGGTCAACCAATAAGTGATCCTCTGCTGTGTGCCTAATATTGTATCAGGCCCTGTATCTTTTGAAATAAAGCATAACTGCCAAAAATCATTGATGACAAAAACTAGGAGTAACAATGACATCAAGTTCTATTCTCCCTGTCATAAAGGAAATTGAACCTAATCACAAAAGCTGGTTTTACAACTTGAAATCAACAAGTCATCAAGCTCAGCCTATAATCATCTCAAAAGACAAGGTTGAATTGGCAATAACAAAACCTAAAATGTTCAGATCCTTTGGTTCAAAAGTTCTGTTCCCTAGAATTTATCATATAGTTATGTTTACACAGCTGTACAAAGTTATATGTATAAAGAAGCTCACTATCACTTTAATAAGAAAATAAAGGAAATAAGTCTAATATTTATCAATAGGAAACTAATTAAAAACAATTATGGAATATTCATACAACAGAATACTATGCAGCCATTTGAAAGAATGAGATAAATCTAAGTAGATAAATATGCCCTAATACAGAAATAAACTCTTTATATATGTGACCACATTTAATGTTTGTGGTAGATTGAGTTATGTACCCAGAAAAAACATGTTTTTTAACCTGCATTCCTGTGGGTGTGAACCCATTGTAAACAGGACCCTCCTTAAGATGTTAATTTTAGTTAAGGTGTGGCCCACATGAATAGGATGGGTCTTAATCCTGATTACTGGAGGCCTTATAAGGAAAAGGCCACAGGGATAAAGAGGAAGATGACAGGACATCATCATGCAAAGGGAAACCTCAAGGACTGCCGCAGCGAGCACCAGAGCACTACGGTCTTCAGGAAGAAAGGAAGCCTTGCCTACACCTTGAATTGGGATTTCTTTTAGCCTCTAAACCATGAGCCAATAACTTCCCTTGTTTGAGCTGACCATGTGTGGTGTTTGTGTTAGCAGCTCAGGCAAACTAAGACAATATTCCTTACAACTACTAGTATTATTCCCCTCACAAGTGTGAAAACTGAGATTCAAAGAAGTCAAGTAATTTGTCTAAGGTTACACAGCTAATAAATGGTGAAGTAAGATTTAACTGAGGTAATCTGCCTCCAGAAGCAGTATCTTTGAGCAATGATTAACTTAAGGAGTGGAACTGGGGAGCTTAGGAGCAATGGTAGGTGGGAAAGGAGACTTTGGCTTATGTACTGCTTGAATTTTTTTTTTTTTAACCAGGTCTTTGGTAATTAATAAGCCATTTTTAAGAAGACCTACTGATGTCAACATCTTATTTTCTATTTGCCAGTTATCACACAGGAAAAATGTGAGAACAAGATAGCTTTAGCAGGTTTCAGTTTCACTTTGCTAAAAAAATATTTTTCTTCCTATGAATCTACTTGCAAGAAATTAAGCAATATATTTCTGCATTTAATTCACTGCACAAATGACATTGACTGCTATTTGCACTGCACTGTCATACATACTGCAGTTTCAAATATACCATGGGTCTATAATATGTTAACTCTCAAAAGAAATCTATAATCTCATACACCTTCATGCTTTTTCAATGTACAACATGTAATCAATTTAGTGACCCTGGTTTGACTGATTTCAGGACTAAAATCCTATTAACCTCTTACAGGAATTGTGTAAAATTAGGAAGAGAGTCCAAATTCTAGCTTCCCTTGACAAATTAGTAAATAGTGAATACCTTATGTCCCTTATTCTTTCTAAATGATATTGCAATTCTAAAGACTTCTTCAGGTGCAATTTTCATCATGGCACCATGTTCAAACTTCCATTAGAATATTACTTACAATACATTATAATTATTTGTCTTCTATCTACTCTCCTGCCTAGACCAACATCCATTCAAGAACAGTAACAGTGCTTCTATTGATAGTTTCCTCTGTAGCACCTGACCCAGAATTCCATAAGTAGTTGATGTATGAAAGAATTTTGAATGTCTTGTTAATGTACCCTTTTTATGTATCTGAGACCAACTCATAACAATCAGATTCTCTGCTCTTGTTGCTCTATAACAAACACCCATCAAGAAAAAAATAAATATTTTATTAATGCATTTGGATAATAATGGTTGGCATAAAGTTTGCAAGAGGAAAAGACAGGAAACATGGTTGAATCAACATAATCCTCACCCCCAAAACATACACATGTATTCTTTTTTTCAAAATTCTTCTGCTGCATCATTAATTTAATTATTCCTCACTAAAAAGCTGCAGGAGAAATCTTTCTCTATTCCTTTGTACTAGTAACTTTAGTTTCCATTTTACCCTCAAAGTTGAGTCAGTAATGTAGATGAATGCTTTTCCTAATGTTAAAAAATTCCTTCTACCTAACCTCTGTATTCTCAATTCAATTGAAAATCATTGTAATTATTTTTCTTACTACCAGAATATGAATGTTTTCTGTAATTTCAGTTTTATATGCACATATATAATTATTACTCATAAACATTCCATTTTGCCACCTCAGGGCTTTTTTGGAAGAAACCACCTGTCCTTTCTGATTTTCTCTCTATATTCTGTCTCCTTCCTAAATGTTTATAGCTTGCTTTCTTCCTAAAGCCCCTCAGCACTCACCTAGCTCAAATTCTATGCTCCAAATCTTTGAACCACTAATACCTAGCATAGGAACACTGTCAACTTCTGGAGGAAATGAGTGGAAGAAGAATAGAATAACTAGAGCCTAATTAATATCACTTCACCCTTTTCCCTCAAAGTAACTGGCATATTATGACCACCTAAAAATAAAGTCAATTGATTATGTTTTCTGAAGCTGTGCTACTTGTTAGTTATTTAATTAAAAAAGAATTAAGGAGTGTCTACACTGGGACAGGCCACTGTAAATTCCTTTTAGACAAAGACAGGGAATGAACAATTAAACAAAGAGACTAAAACCCAACTAACCAACCAAACAAAACAACATGCATTGGATACTAGGAAAGCAGAGTCTAATAAAACATAGTCCCCGCTTCAAGGTTACAGTTTAATGAAGCAGGTCACTGAATAAGTCATCATATTATGATTGCTAATTGTCATTAATATATAGAGGGTATTATGAGGGTCTAGAGGAAGAATATCTAAATTAAAGATGTTGCCAACGGAAGTTGTCCAAAGGAGATAAATTTTTGTTGATTTTTTGTTTGTTTTGACCAAGCACAATGTTTTTATACCATTAGTACATAAGTATCCCTAAACAACATTAATATTATTTTGAATGTTTTAATATACTATATAAATATTGCACCGAATGCATCCTACTGCAATTTCCTTTTTCTCCCTCAACACTTGTGCTGGTTTAAATCTGCTGTGTACTCCAGAAAAGAGAAGGTTCTTTTAAGCCATTCTTGTTGGAGCAGACCTTTTGTGGGTAGGACCTTTTGGTTAGTCTATTTCAATTGAGATGTGACCCAGCCCAGTCAAGGTGGGTCTTAATCCTTTACTGGAGTCCTTTTTGAAGAGGATAAAAACAGTAAAAGCCCAGAGAGCTTAGAGAGAAATGCCCAGAGACATTTGGACACAGCCATTGAAACCATAACCCAGGAAAGAAGGACGAGTAGATGTCACCATGTGCTTTCCCGTGTGACAGAGGAAACCCAGATACCAGTAGCCTTTCCTTAGAAAAGGTATACTCTTGTTGATGACTTAATTTGACATTTTCACAGCCTTAGAATTGTAACTTCTAACTTGATAAATCCCCATTGTTAAAAGCCAATCCATTTGTGGTATATTCCATTTCAGCAGCTTTAGCAAACTGAAACAACACTATATTTTTGAAATTCATCCGTATCATTACATATAGCTCTAGTTCACTTATTTTAACTGCTTCGTGGTATTCTGTTGTATGAATCTGTTACACATTATTTAACCAACTTGGCCAATGAACATTTAGTGGTTTCTCATTTTCTTTATTAAAAATAATGGGCTATAGTCAGCCTTGTCCATCTCTCTTTGTGCATATGTGCTGGCCTTTCTTTGGTGTATATACCCAGAAGTGAAATTCTGTAATAGGAACTACAAACAGATTCAACTTTAACAGGTATTGCCAACTTGCTTTCAAAATGGTTGCATCATTATACATTTCACCAAAGGTATGATATTTCCTGTTTCTTAAAATCTTCATTGACACTTGTCTTTTGAGTTAAAAAAAAAAATTAGGGGCTTATCTTGTAGGTGTAAAACCATATCTTGCTGAGAAAGGACATCTTATGAGAGATTGTCTAGTGGTTAGGAGGATAGATTCAAGCATCAAACTGCTGGGGTTTGAATCTTGACTCAGTCACTCACTAGCTGCTTGATCTTCAGCATGTCACTCAACTTCTCTGGGATTCTTTGTGATTCAGTATTCTCATTTATAAAATGAGGATGATGATAATGATGATGGTGATGATGTCATATCTCAGAGTGATTTTGAGCTTGAAGTTGTGTCTATAAAGTGCTTAGGTTCTCATTGACCAAGAGAGTGGTGTAAGATGCTCAAGAGTGTCATTCCCCCACAGAACCTTTGAACAACTAGCAAAAAGTGGCTAAGCCATATTCCTCAGAACTCCAAAAAATAGTTAGAGTTGCAGTAACAGAGCATGCTGAATCAAGAAGATGTACCTGTAAAAATAATAGTAGGAGAGGAGGGGCAAGATGGTGGCATAGAGAGGTGTGGAATTTAGTTAGTCCCCTGGAGCAACAAAAAAACAACCAGGAACAACTAGTAAATATTCTGGAACAACTGCTGGGGACAACCGTGACTGTCCACATATCATACAGCAACCTGAATTTGGTGGAATGACTGAGATCGCAGCATAAAATCTGTAAGTAAAAACTGCAGAACCGCACCAGGAGTTCCCTCCCGCATGCCAGGACACCCCTACCCCCATGGCAGATTGAGCCACAAGACCTCTATATAGGAGAAAGCAGCATTCTTGGAGCAAGAGAATATAGTTCAGCCTAGCTCCAACTGGGGTTTTAATTAACAAATGTGGACTCCTAAATACAAGCTACAAACACAGACAAGCCCCTAACAAGCAGCAAAGTATGCTGTCACTCCCAGTGAGAGGAGGTGGGGCTGATGGGGAAAAAAAGTTAAAAAAAAAGAAGGAAAAATACAGAGGCTTTTAAAGATGACTGACCTTAGAGATCCAGAAAATGCCTGTGCCCCAGGAAAGGGAGCCTAGAACACCAGGTGCTCTCTCTAACTGAGGGCAAAACTGGGAGGCATGCACTGGCTCTGAAAGGGGGGCTTTCTTTCTCTTTTTTTCTCTCTCAACCCGAGTGGCTCAGTGGAGAGATCCTTAGCCATTTTCAGTTAGCAGCACTCTGACCCAGACAGGGGTGGAGTTAACAGAATCAGAGAGACAAAGGAGTAATTCACATGAAGAAGATAACTCCCCAGGAGGGGTATCTTCCCTAAGAGGAAGGAGGTGAGGCCCAGCTCTAGTGCTGGCCCTCCCTTTAGAACTCAGACCCCAGGGCCTGCAGAAAAACAGTCAAAACAGAAACAACCTAAGCAGAGAATTAAAAGGGCCATGCTGCCTTACACCAGTCAGGAGAGACAGGCTGACAGGTACCACCTGCTGGGCAGGTTAGGAAAAGCACAGTGGCTAGAGACCTCACAGGAAAGTCTGCCAATCTTCTAAGACACACCCTCAGGGAAATCTGACACTGAATATAGACCCCTCCAGAGATCTGAACCCATTCTGGTCTGGGAAAATCTGATTTCAGTAACCAAGGAAACCAGATGCCTAGACAACAGAAAACTACAAATTACACTAGGAAAAATGTTATGGCCCAGTCAAAGGAACAAACTTACACCTCAATTAAGATACAGTTGAGATACTGTTTCACTTTAATGAAATAATCAATTAAAGATTTTCAAAGAAATATGCTAAATCAATTCAAAAACCAGATCAATGAGTTCAGGGACGATATGGCAAAAGAAATGAAAGATATAAGGAAAACAATGGGTGAACATAAGGTAGAAATTGAAAGTTTGAAAAAACAACTAGCAGAATCTATGGAAATGAAACGCACAACACAAGAGACAAAAAACACAATGGAGACATACAACAGCAGATCTCAAGAGGCAGAAGAAAACACTCAGGAACTGGAGAACAAGACACCTCAAATCCTACACACAATGGAACAGATAGGGAAAAGAATGGAAAAATATGAGCAATGTCTCAGGGAATTGAATGACAACAAAAAGCACATGAATGTACATGTCATGGGTATCCCAGAAGAAGAGAAGGGAAATGGGACAGAAGCAATAAAAGAGGAAATAATCAATGAAAATTTCCCATCTCTTATGAAATACATAAAAGTACAGATCTGAGAAGCACACCATATCCCAAACAGAATAGATCTGAATAGACCTATGCCAAGATACTTAATAATCAGATTATCAAACATCAAAGACAAAGAGAGAATCCTGAAAGCAGAAAGAGAAAAGTGATCCATCACATACAAAGGAAGCTTGATAAAATTATGTGCAGATTTCTCAGTAAAACCAATGGAGGCAAGAAGATACTGAAAGAGAAAAGCCACCAACCAAGAGTCCTATATTCGGCAAAACTGTCGTTCAAATACGAGGGAGAGTTTAAAATACTCTCTGACAAACAGACAATGACAGAATTTGTGAACAAATACCTAAAATACTTGCTCTACAGAAACTACTAAAGGGAGCACTACAGACAGATGGGAAAAGACAGGAGTGAGAGGTTTGGAACACAATTTTGGGTGATGGTAGCACAACAATGTAAGTACACTGAACAAAAATGACCATGAGTATGGCTCATAGAGGAAAGTTAGGAGCACGTGGGACACCAGAAGGAAAGAGGAAAGGTAAAGACTAGGACTGTAAAACTCAGTAAAACCTTAGAGTGCCCAACAGTTGTAATAAAATGTACAAATATGTTTTTACATGAGGGAGAACAAATGAATGTCTACCTTGCAAGATGTTAAAAATGGGATGGTATTGGGGAAAAAAATAAAATCAATGCAAACTAGAAACTGCAGTTAACAGACACATTGTATTTATTGTAACAAACAAAATATACCAAAGCTAAATGCCTATAAAAGGGGGGCATAAGGGAGGGGTATGGGACTCATGGCATTGGTGATGTTGTCTGACTCTTTTATTCTACTTTAGTTTAATTCTATGTTTCCTTTTGGTGCTTTTTAACTGTCATTTTTTTTCTTTCTCTTTTTCTTTTGTCTCTCTACCTTCTTTGACTCTTCCTCCTTCTTTGTTGAAGAAATGGAGATGTCCTTATATAGATAGTGGTGATGGAGATGAATGCATAAATACATGATTATACAGGGAACCATCAATTGTTTACTTAGGATGGAATGTATGGTGGGTGAACAAAACCATCTTAAAAAAATGGGTTGATGAAGAAACCTTGAGGGCACTATATTGAGTGAAATAAGTCAGACACAAAGGGACAAATATTGTATTGTCTCACTGATATGAACTAATCTTAATAAGTAAACTATATATAGACATGAAATATAAGTTACCAGAAAATAGAAGGAGGCTAAAGAATGGGGAGCAGTTGCTTATTAAGAGCAGAATGTTCAACTAGGTTGAACTTAATATTTGGAAACGGACAGAGGTGACGGTGGCACATTATTGTGAGAATAACTAACAGTGCTGAATGGTGTGCAAACGTGGTGGAAAGGGGAAACTTAGAGTCACATATGTCACCAGAAGGAAAGTTGGAGGTTAAAAGATGGGAATGTATAAAACAGTGAATCTTGTGGTAGACATGTCTGTGATTAACTATACAAATATTAGAAATCTCTTTCATGAGCTAGAACAAATGTATGACACTATGACTAGAAGTTAATAATAGAGGAGTATATAGGAGAAAATATAACTATTGAAAACTATTTACTACAGTCAGTAGTATTTTAACATTCTTTCATCAACAGTAACAAATGTACTATACCAATACTATGAGTCAATAATGGAGGAGGGCGTGGTTAGGGGTATGGGAGGATTTGAGTTTTCTTTTTTGTTTTTATTTCTTTTCTGGAGTAATGAAAATGTTCTAAAAATTGAAAAAAAATTAATTGTGGTGATGATGCACAGCTGTATGATGTACCATGGGCAACTGATTGTGCACTTTGGATGATTGTATGGTATGTGAATAATTTCAATAAAATGGAATTAAAAAAATAATGGTAGGTGAAGATCATGGCACCCATGCTAGAACTCTCATCCACACCCTCCTCAGTGGATTTGGAACAAGTCTGTGTTCCCACTGTAATTCCCTGGCCCTGTTCCAGAGGGAGCAGAGTAACCCCTATGCACAAAATATGGTGCTGTGTGTCTGTGTCAATCTACTGGGTGGCAGGCTGAAAGACTGACCTGGAAATTCAATCTTGGGTCACTCTTCCAGAACTTGATATACAGGCAGAAGCAGCTTGCAGAGAGCTAAAACAGTGTAAGAAACAATTAAGTCAAAGTGACTTGGAGAAAGGATTATCTGCTACAAATCATTCAATAGAGCATCCCAGAGAAGGAGAAAGTTTCTTTCATAGGGAATAAAGGGGGTATTGGATTCTTCTACATGGGGGATTCCTGAGGCCAGGATCAAGCACAAGCCCAGGAAAACATTCAGGCTCAAAAAAGACAGAGAGGACCCTGCACTTCATTTTTGCCTTGGGCTGATCTTCTTGACAGGAAGACTAAACTCTGAAGGAGAGCAACAGCCAATACAGAGCCAATTTGTAAAGACTGTGAAAGGTGTTTTGGGGGTTGGTTTCTTTGTTTTTCTTGACTCCTGGCACTCAAGGAAATCTCTATCATATCACTAGCTGGATACAAACTTAAGGGACAGTCAGCTAAGGGACTAAATCCTAGAGTCAACACTTTAAAATAATAAAATGTATACAGTGCAACAACAGATTAAAAGACAAAGAAACAGAAAATAATGGCTCATCCAAAGCAACAAGATTTAAGTTCAGAAACCATCAGTGAAGAAGGCCAGACTTTAGACATACCAGACAAAGATTTTTTTTTTTTAATGACCCTCAATATGCTCAGGAACTTAAAGGAAAACACAGGGAAAGGACTAAAGAATATCAGGAAAATAATGAACAATATGAGAATCTCAATAAAAACATAGAAAATTTTAAAAGAAAAGAAACAGAAATACTGGAGTTGAAGACCACAGTAACTGAAATGAAAAATTCCCTAGAGGGTTTCAACAGCAGATTGGAATTGAAAGAAGAAAGAATCAAATGAATTTGAAGACAAGACAATTGAAATGATACAGGCTGAGGAGCATAAGAAAAAAAGAATAAAAAAAGTAAACAGAGCTTAAAAGAGCTGTGAGACTCATTATGCATGCCATTATATATTTGTGGGAGTACCAGAAGAAGAAAGAGAGAAAATGGCTAAAGGAATATTCAAAGAAATAATGGTAGAAAACTTCCTAATAGCACATTAAGAGAATTATGCACCATGACCAAGTGGGATTTATCCCCTATGTGCAAGGGTGGTTCAACATAAGAAAATCAGTTAATATACCACATTAACAGAATGAGGAAAAAAAAAAAACCTACATGATTATCTCAGTTGAATCAGAAAAAGCATTTGACAAAATCCATCATCCTTCCTGATAAAAGCACTAAGAAAATAGGAATAGAAGGAAATTTTCTCAACATGAGAAAGGACATAAATGAAAAACCCACAGCTAACATCATACTCAATGGTGAATGACTGAAATCTTTCCCTCTAAAATTAGGAACAAGAAAGGGATGCCCACTGTCACCACTGTTCTTCAACATTGCACTGGAAGTTCTAGCTAGAGCAAACATGCATGAAAAAGAAAAGGTATACAAATTTGGAAGGGAAGAAGTAAAACATTCCCTATTTGCAGATGACATGATCCTACGTAGAAAATCCTGAAAAACCCACAACAAAGCAAATATAGCTAATAAATGAATTCTGCAAGGTGGTGGAGTACAAGATCAATGCACAAGAATAAGCAATGTTCCCATAAACCAGTATTGAACAATCTAAAGAGGAAATTAAGAATAAAATTTCATTTACAATAGCAACTTAATCAAATATCTAGGAATAATTTTAATGATGGATGTAAAAGATTTATATTCAGATAACTACAAAAATTACTAAAAGAAATCAAAGACCTAGATAAATGGAGGCACAGTCTGTGTCCATGGATCAGAATATTAAATGTGGTTAGGATGTCAATTCTATCCAGAGTGGTTTACAGATTTAATGTGATCCAAATCAAAGTTCTATCAGTCTTCTTTGCAGAAATGGAAAAGCCAATCTTCAAATTTATATTGAAGAGTAAGGAGCCCCGAATAGCTACAACCATCTTGAAAAAGAAGAACAAAGTTAGAAAACTTCACAGTGCCCAATATTAAAACTTATTACAAAACCACAGTAATAAAAATAGTACAGTACTGTCACAAGGACAGACAAGTAGACCAAAGGAATTGAATTGAGAGCTCAGAAATCAACCCTCACATTTATGACCAACTGATTTCTTTTAATTAAATTCAGTTTTATTGAAATATATTCACATACCATACAATCATCCATGGTGTACAATCAACTGTTCACTGTACCATTATATAGTTATGCATTCATCACCCCAATCTATTTTTGAACATTTTCCTTATATCAGAAAGAATCAGAATAAGAATAAAAAATAAAAAGTAAAAAAAGAACACCCAAATCATCCCCCCCCCATGCCACCCTATTTTTCATTTAGTTTTTGTCCCCATTTTTCTACTTATCCATCCATACACTGGATAAAGGGAGTATGAGCCACAAGGTTTCACAATCACACTGTATGACCAACTGATTTTTGACAAGGGAACAAAGACCACTCAACTAGGAAGGAATTGTCTCTTCAACAGATAGTGCTGGGAAAACTGGATAGCCATATGCAAAAGAATGAGGACGAAGGTAGACCCTTACCTCATACCATATACAAAAAAATCAACTCAAAGTGAATCAAAGGCCTAAATATAAAAAAGCAAAACTATAAAACTCCTAGAAGAAAACAATGGGCAGCATCTTCAGGACATTGTTTTAGGCAATGGTTTGTTAGACTTTACACCAATAGCACAAGCAAGATAAAAAAATAGATAGATGGGACTTCACCAAAATTACAAACTTTTGTGCATTAAAGGACTTCATCATGAAAGTAAAAAGCTAACCTACAGAATGGGAGAAAATATTTGGAAATCACTTATTTGTTAAGGGTTTAGTATCCAGAATGTAAAAAGAGATTCAACTCAACAACAAAAAGACACACACCTGATTTAAAAATGGGAATAAACAACTTAACAGGCACTTTTCTAAAGAAGATACATGAGTGGCCAATAAGTACATGAAAAGAAGCTCAACATCATTAGCCTTTAGGGAAATGCAAATCAAAACCACAATGAGATACCAGATCATACCAACCTGAATGGGGACCATTCAAAAAAATAGAAAATAACTAGTGTTGGAGAGGATGTGGAAAAATAGGAACATTTGTTCATTATTGGTGGGGATATAAAATGGTGCAGCTGCTGGGCCAAACAATCTGGCACTTCCTCAGGAAGTTAAGTATAGAATTACCATATGACCCAGCCTTCCCATTTCTAGATATATACCCAATGGAATTGAAAGAAGGGACATGAACAGATATTGGCACACCACTGTTCATAGCAGCATTATTTGCAATTGCCAAAAGATGGAAGTATTCCAAGTATCCATCTATAGATGAATGGATAAACAAAATGTGGTATACATATTATTCAGCCATATATAAGGAATGAATTTCTAATACAACTGACAACACAGATGAACCTTGAAGATATCATGTTGAGTGAAATAAGCCAGACACAAACAGACAAATGTTATATGATCTCACTGAAATGAAATAATTAGAATCAGCAAATTCATACCATCAGAAACTAGAATATAGGTTACTAGGGACCGGGGTTGGGGTAAGGAATGGGAAGTTAATGCTTAATTAGTACAGAGTTTTGTTTTGGGTGATTGACAAGTTTTGGTAATAGATGGTGGTGATGGTAGCACAACATTGTGTATGTAATTAACACCACTGAATTATATATTTGAATGTGATTAAAAGGGGAAATTTTAACTTGTGTATATGTTTTTAGAATAATAACTTAAAAATATAGGACTATACAACACAGTGAACTCAATGCAAGCTACAGACTATAGTTAATAGTAAAATCATAATAAAATTGTTTTATCATTTGTAACAAAGTTACTGCACTAATGCAAAGTGTTAATAATAGGAAAAACTGCGTGTGAAGGGGGTATATTAGAACTCTGTATTTCCTGCATGATTTTTCTGTAAACCTACAACTTGTCTAAAAAACTTTTTTAATTGCTTAGGACACTGCCTGGCACATAAGTGCTGTGTAAAAATCAGTCAATGTCATTGATTTAATTTCCATTAGCAGTGATGTTAACCTAAGTTGTGTCACATACATTTTTTT
The DNA here is from genome assembly GCF_015220235.1 of Choloepus didactylus. Taxonomy (NCBI): domain Eukaryota; kingdom Metazoa; phylum Chordata; class Mammalia; order Pilosa; family Megalonychidae; genus Choloepus; species Choloepus didactylus. Next base: position 26,625,194 of record NC_051308.1, read on the forward strand.
GTGTGTTTTTTGTTGTGTATATGTGTCCATACATTTGTGTTTTGTCAGGCTTCCCCTCTGGGAATTGCTTCCTCATATCCAATTATTTTTCTGTTGGGTCATTTGTCTCCTATACATATTATTGACATATAAGTTGTTTGACTTATGTTCTAATTACTAACTCTTTGTTACTTTGTAGGTATTGCTTTGGTTGAGCAGAGTTTTAAATTTCAATTTAGTTAAACTTATCAAAATTTTATGGCTTTTTTTTTTTTGTTCTTGTTTAAGAAATCCTTTCAACTCCCAAGTACATAAAGAGATCCTCTATATTTTTCTGAAAATTATAATTTTCTTTTATATTTAGCTTTGTCTCTTTCTCACACACACACACACACACACACACACACACATACATACTTGTTCCTCTCATCTATCTTCTTTCCTCTACCTAGCCCCTTGGGACCCAGTCCAGAAATAGATCTGCCCTCTAAACCAGAGGTCACCTTGGATTCGTTCCTGGTCAGAGATAGTCCTCCCCTCTCACTTGTCTCATGTCTTTCTAAAAACTATACCTCCAGATGAAATAGAGCACAGACGATCTTCTTTAGACTCCTTTTTCCGAATTGGAGACCTCTGCTCTTGTCTCTGTCGTCCAGCAGTGAATGTGGAGTATTTTCAGTCCTTTCCAAAGACCACACCTCTGGCTGCAGCCCACTCCTTGGTTTGTACTTTTCTCCTCTTTGGATCTGGGGAGATACATATCTTGCTTTTGAGGCTTGCTATTTCTTTTTATTTTCTCTTTTCATATGTACTCTATCATTTCTCTGTTTGGAGAAGTGTGTTCTGGATTGCTAGAGCTGCCATCATGCAAAATAGCAGAAATGGATTGGCTTTTATAAAGAGGATTTATTAGGCTACAAATTTACAGTTCTAAGGCCATAAAAAAAGTGTCTAAACTAAGGCATCGACAAGAGGATACTTTCCCCAAGGAAAGGCTGATGGCATCCAGAACACCTCTGTCAGCTGAGAAGGCATGTGGCTGGAGTCTGCTGGTTCTTTGGTCCCAGGTTTTGTTTCAAAATAGCTTTTTCCAAAATGTCTCTGGGCTTCTTTCTTCTCTCCTCTCTCTCAGCTCCTATGCGTCCTTGCTTCTTTCTCCCAGGGCATTTCTCTCTAAGCATCTGGGGGTCCTCCCTTAGCTTCTCTGGGGCAAACTCTGGGCTTCATCTCTTAGCATCTCCAAATGTCCCTCTGTCTGCATTTCCAAGCATCTCCAAGCATCAGCATTGTGTCTGCTCTTAGTTTCTCTTAAGTACTCCCTGAATGGGTGGGGCCACACCTCTATGGAAATAATTTAATCAGAGTCCTCACTCGCAGTTGAGTGGGTCACATCTCTATGGAAACATTCAATCAAAAGGTCACACCCCAATCAAGACTAATAAGTCTAGCCCCACAAGATTGCATTAAAGAACATGGCTTTTCTGGGGGACATAATATATCCAAACTGGCACAAAGTAGTACATCAAGAAGTAAACTTATTGTACTATCATGACCTGAACCCAACAACTACCACTTCCCTAAAAACACAAAAAATACCCTGATGAAGAGAAATAAGAAGAAATAAAATATAATTACTCTATTGAGAACTTCACAGATTTTAAAGCATATTCATATCAATTCAATGAGATGTAGAGTACTGTTATTATTGTGTCTGTGCTGATTTGAATCTACTATGTACCCCCACAAAAGCCATGTTCTTTTAATCTAATCTTGTGGCTAGGCAGACCTATTGTGGGTGGGATCTTTTGATTAGATTATTTCCATGGAAATTGGAATCCCGCTCATTCAATGTGGGTCTTAGTTTACTGGAGTCTTTATGAGAGTTCACAGAGAGAGAGCGAGTGAGCTCAGAGATGCTTAGAGAGAAAATTCCTGAGACATTGTGGAGACAGCCACTGAAATCAGAACCAGAAGAGAAGCTAAGAGATGAAATCCAGAGTTTGCCCCAGAGAAGTTAAGAGAGGACCCCCAAATGCTTAGAAAAAAACACCCTGAGAGAAACAAGCAAGGACACAGAAGCTGAGAGAGAGAAGCTAAGACAGAAGCCCAGAGACATTTTGGAGAAAGCAATGGAAACCAGAAGCTACCCCCAGGAGAGGCCCAGCAGACTCTGGCCATGTGCCTTCCCATGTGACACAGGGACCCCAGATGCCATCAGCCTTTCTTCAGAGAAGGTATAGTCCTGTTGATGCCTTAATTGGGACATTTTCATGGTCTTAGAACTGTATACTTGTGAACTAATAAGCCCCCACTGAAAAGCCGATGCATTTCTGGTATTTTGCATTTTGGCAGCTTTAACAAACTGGAACAGTGTCCATTCTAGAAATGAGAAAACTGATACTCGGACAGTTTGATTGATGTCCTAGAACTGAAACCCAAATCCTCTTTTGCTTATTACATTATTCTCTTCACTATCCACAATTCAGAGTGTGCACATACGCAATGAAAGGCTGCCAATCATGAACATACATTGGCCAAAGCAAGAAAATCAGAAACAATTTACATAGACATAGAGTTCTTTGACACTCTTGAATTCTACTTTCCTGTCTCTTCCCTTACTGGTCTCTCATTCCAGGCTTTGAACCTAAGCTCATAAACTGTCCAAAATATTTGTTTACTGTATGATGTAAAAGACTTGTAAGGTTCAGTCATCTCCCCCAAATATTTGCATTTTTACTAGAACAAAGGAAATAAATTCCAATTGTACAAGTTCTAAGTAATACTAGCCTATAGAGGATATACATTTAAGCAAATGCCCCTCACTACTGTCTCCTAAATCACATCTTAAACATCTTTATTCTTACATAAAAACCTCCTACCTTAGCAATAATGAAGATTAGAACTCAATTGACATAAAGAGTAAAATATACATTATGAAAGTGCCTCAAATTAGAGGTCAGTATCTCTGTTAACAAAACTACTTATTAGAGTTTAAATGTAGTTTTCTGAAATGATCACCTGCTTACTCATCAATAGTAATAACTATTATGAAAATATTATTTAAAGCTGATGCATGGCTAGGAAATGTAATCTTGATCAAATCATACTTTATCTGAAATTCAGTCACTGTGTAACTTCCTTAAGAGCAGAATAATGAAGACTAAGACCAGTTATTTAGGTGACAAATTATAAACTTGACCTAGTTTTGCTAAATTTGTACTTCTTTGGTTTTTCTATTTTCTTGTATCAAACCAAGTTATATTTGAGTAATTACATATTCTTACTATATACACATCACCCCAAAGAACTGTTTTTTATAATCTCTTATCTCTGGGTAGGAAAAATAGAGCAGTCCTTAGAAATCTCACTAAGATATTCCCATACTCGTAAGTCATGAAAGAGCAAATTGAAACCGTCCATCAAAATAGAAATCTTCTCCCTATTTTCTAATCCATAATGGAATGAGAGATATGTAATTTAAATTAAATTTTAAGTCAGGATCAATCTTTCTCTATTCCTCCAAATTCTTAAAGAATACTTCCCTTCTATAATGATAGAAAAATCCAGTTCCTAAATGTATACCTTTAAGCTAAGTTTTAATCACTGCTTCTATTCTCTTCTGATATAAATGGACAATAATTGAACCAAGAATCTATTTGGAATTTAGCAACTGTGTAGTAATCATATAGATGAAATATGTTTATAAAAGCATAGTTTAGACTCTGAAAATGCTCTACCTAAATATCTTCGGTGGGAAATATAAAGTATAAGAAGTGTTGAACTGTGTCCTTTATTCTCACAGGTTTTCAGAGTATGGGATATACAGACACTTTCACTATTACAAGTTTTCCATGACAGACAGGGAGGACCAGGAGACATGCAGATTTACTCTATGGTATATGATTCCAATCATGGAATGCTTATTACAGGTAAGTTTATCCAATGAATGTCAAATGAAAAGCGTATCTTAATTTTTAATCTTTATTTAAAAACTAGCACCTGAGTTGTAACTAGAAGAAAAATGAAACTTGAAAGAGAATTTATAAAGTCTGATTCTCCAAAGTAGATATTCAACTCTATTCCACTTTTTCATATCATTCTCTGGGTGGAGGAAGCGTGTCATTGCACTTCTCTGAAAATACCAGGTCAGTGTTCTAGGTTCCTGAACCCAGGAAGACATGGCCAGGGTTAAAGCAGGGACATGAAAGGTAACCTGTTATTAACTATAGGGCAAACCAAGCACCCACAGTCAGCTCTGTTTTGACTCACTGGAGGAGAAATATGATCCTTTCTTAGAGAGGAGCACCAGCATGCTGAGTCAATGCCTGTTTTCTTCAGTGAGGCAATTTGGCACCTTACTTTCTGGTACTAAGGCAGTTAGGAAGGAGGGTGCTGGCCACCCCCACCCCCCACCCCCACCTGCCTTTGCTTCTTGTCAAAGAATAATGGAGAGAGAAAAGGGAGTCTAGGATGAAAGATCCACAGTGCTGATGCTAACGGATTTGTTGTCTCCTTCTTTGTGGCCTCTTCGAAAGAAGCGTCTACTAAAGAGAAAAGGGACTCTGCTGAGCACTTAGCTTGAACAATGTTCATATGCATACCCTCAGGCTTTAGATGAAAAATGAACAATATTAATAGTAGTTCCTCCTTCTGGAACGCCAACCCAGAATACATTTTCTAAGCATTTTTCCCACTGACCACCTGCTCTGAGTCCCTGTGGGATTAATTAAGGCAGGGAAATGGTTGTGCTATCTCTGCTGGTGGAGAATATAATTATTTTTAACCATTTTTTTTTCCTTGCTGGGCTAGGAGTGAACAAGCACTTCATGCTCAGTAGATAATTATTCACCTTGCAGAACAGAACTCAATTCTAGTTTTAAGCAACTCTTCCTCTATTATTGCTTCCTTTAAAAATAACATCCTAATGACTGCAGGTGAATTTTCTCTCTTAGTTTCTCAACTAAGACTAACATTTCCATCATATTATCAGAGTAACTAATGATCAAATAGCAAGACAGAAAAAAAAAGAGAGAAAGCAAAAAGAAAATCAAGATTTCCTCTCAATTTTAGGTAATTCTGCAAAATAAAGAGCTCTGAGTATGGCTTGATCACTAAAATTGCATACATTGATTGCAGCTATCAATTTGACATCAGAATTACATAAAATCTCTCAGATTTTCGTTTTATGCTTTGATTCAAACGAAGCAGTCATACTAGTCTTCTAAACCTGAATGACAGTAACACCATATTCTGAAAATGCTTTTTTAGAATATGCTGTTTCTACTGTCACTGTTCTTACCATAATTACTCTGATTAGGACATCTACCATTTGTATAGTTATTTACAAGGTGCTTTCATATGCCTTATTTCATTTGATCTGCTCAACCACTACATGAGGTAGGAATTATTATTTTCTTATTTTAAAATGACAAACAGTTCAACTGATTAATAGACACACTGCTGAAAAGTAGAGCTGGGATTCTATTTCAAAGCTGTGATTCCTGAATTCACATTCTTTATCTGCACATTCATTCCAGAGTGATATTGTAACTAGTAAAAAATATAGAGGATTTCTACACGCTCAAAAGCATGTGTGGTTTGGTTGATGTCAGTCCTGAATGTAATTTTTAAAAATCTACCAAGTAGCAACAAATGTAATTTTTTTTAGTTAGAGAAGTTGTAGGTTTACAGAAAAATCATGCAGAAAATATAGAGTTCCCATGTACCCCAAACATGCACACATATTTCCCTATTATTAACAATTTGCATTTGTGTGGTACCTTTGTTACAGTTGATGAAACAATACTATTATAATTATGCTATTAACTACAGTTCATAGTTTACATTAGTGTTCACTGTTTGTATTGCACAGCCCTATAGTTTTTTCTTAATTTTTATTCTAGTAACATATATACAACTTAAAATTTCCCCTTTTAACCACATTCAAATATATAATTCAGTCGTGTTAATTATATTTACAGTGATCTGCCATCATCACCACGAACCATTACCAAAACTTTTTTGTCACCCCAAACAGAAACTCTGCACCAATTAAATATTAACTCCCATTCTCTATCACCACCCCTGTGCCTGGTAACTTGTATTCTAGTTTCTGACTCTATGAATTTGCTCATTTTAATTATATAATATCAGTGAGATATTATATATTTGCCCATTTGTGTCTGGCTTATTTCACTCAACAAGATGTCTTTAAGGTTCATCCATGTTGTCACATGTATCAGAACCTTATTCCTTTATATGGCTAAATAATATTCCATTGTGTGTGTGTGTGTGCATACACACACACACATATACATATATATACAACATTTTGTTTAGGCATTCATCTTTGATGGGCACTTGGGTTACTTCCATCTTTTGGCAATTGTGAATAAAGCTGCTATGAACATTGATGTGCAAATATGTGTTGGAGTCCCTGCTTTCCATTCCTTTGTGTATATACCCAGAAGTGGGATAACCCATTCATATGGTAATTCCATACTTAATTTTCTGAAGATGTGCCAAACTGTTTTCCACAGCAGCTGCACCATTTTACATTCCCACCAAAAATAAATGAGTGTTCTTACTTCTCTGTAGCCTCTCCAACACTTGTTATTTTCCATTTTTTGAATGGTTGTCATTCAAATGGGTGTGAAGTGGTATCTTATTGAGGTTTTAATTTGCATGCCCAAAATGTGTTCTTCTTTGTTAATGATTTCTGAATTTGTATCTTTTTCCTTTGGATGGGACCCATGTTTCTGTTTGGTTCCTTTTAAAAATGTCTATCTCTTTATTGAGACTATCATATTGTTCATTCATTATTTTCCTGATATCCTTTAGTTCTTTTTCCATGTTTTCCTTGATCTCCTTGAGCATGTTGAAGATCATTTTTTTTAAAGTCTTTTGTCCAGAATGTTCAAAGTCTGGTCTTCTCCTTGTGGATCACACCCCCTTTATCTAGTGTATGGATGAGTGGAGGAATGGGGATAAAAACTAAAGGACAAATGGGGTGGGATGGGGGGATGATTTGGGTGTTCTTTTTTCACTTTCATTTTTTATTCTTGTTCTGGTTCTTTCTGATGTAAGGAAAATGTTCAGAGATAGATTGTGGTGATGAACGCATAACTATGTTGTCATGCTGTGGACGGTGGATTGTATATCATGGATGATTGTATGGTGTGTGAATGTATTTCAATAAAACTGAATTTAATAAAAAAAAAAAGTCTGGTCTTCTTTATTGATGGTTTCTGGATTTTTATCTTGTTCCTTTAGATGGGCTATCAGATCTTGGTGTTTTGTTTTTGTTTTTGTTTTGGAATCTTTTGTTAAACCCTGTCCATTTTAATTTTTTAATGCATTAACTTGGATTTAGTCCCTGAACTGTGTGTTCCTTAAGTTTGTTTCCAGTTAGTGATGTGACAGGGATTTCTTTCAGTGTCAGGATCTAACAAAAACAAATCAACACAAAAATCACTTTTCACAATCTTTGCAAATTGGCTCTGTGTTAGCTGGTGCTGTCCTTCAGATTTTAGCCCTCCTATCAAGATCAGTCCAAGGCAAATGTGAAATGCAGGGTCCTCTCTGTCTTTTCTGAGCCTCATGTTGTCCTGGGCTCGTGCTTGATCTTGGCCTTAGGATCTCCCCACATAGAGAAATTCCATGTCTCCCCCTTTTATTCCCTATGAAATTGACTTTCCCCCCTCCAGTGTGCTTTACTGTAGGTTTTAAAGTGGGTAATCCTTGCTCCAGGTTCCTTTGACTTGACTGTTTCATACACTGTTTTAGTTGTCAACAAGCTACTTCTACCTTTAGGGCAAGTTCCAGGAGGGTGAGCTACAGAGGCATTTCCCAGTCAGTTTTTCAGATGTCACCAACAGATGGACACCAACAGGAGGCACTGCAGTATGCGCATAGGGGTTACTCTGCTCCCTCTGTAGCTGGACCAGGGTCCCACAATGAGAGAGCAAACTGGCCCCACTCTGAGCAAGGGAGGGAGTGGAGGAGCGGCCAGGAGCACCAAGAGTTTCTATGGTTTTTTTAAAGACGCGTTTTCTTGATTAGTCACTTGCCCTGTTACTGCAGCCCTTTAACTATTTTCCTGAGTTCTGAGGAAGACAGCTGTACCAGTTTTTGCTAGTGTTAAAAGATTTTGTGGGGGAGTGGCTTCTTGGAGCACCTTATGCCAGCATCTTAGTCCACCAAAGCTCCAGGTATAATTTGATTATCTGGTTATCATATTACCTTTATATTTCCTTACTGAGGTATTTAGATTGAAAATACTACCAGATGAAGCATCTCAGCCCTTCTTTACACATGAACAGATTTATCTTAAAATTTATAAACTTTAGGCAAGCATTTAGTACCTCCTGCTTAAACTTCTCTTGAAGTTGAGGCTTCTTTGGAGGGACCAGAGAAACTCAACAGAAAGTGTCTTCCTTTGGCAACTTAACCTCCACATCAGTAAAATAGGGAAGAAGTTTCACATTTGTTTGTGTTATATAATACTTTGGGATTCTTATTTACATTTCTAGACATTCCACTAAAGCACAATATGTAATTTGTTGATTTTGAGAGTTAACTCATACTTGAACTTCACACTATTACTTTAAAACCAAACCAAACACCCTTACAAAAATACAAGTAAAGAATACCTGCTCTCCATCAACTTTACCATGGTATTTGAAAACTAATCTTATTTAATATTGATGTTCTAAGCATGGGTTTGCAATCTATCTCATTCATTACATTGAAGAAGACCATGTTTACAAAGTGCTTTATAATTCGTTGGTTGGAAAGAGCTCTCTAACAATCAATTTCAATCACTAAATGGAAGCTTAACCTTAGAAGAAAGCTGACCATCACCATTATTGCTGTGTACCACAAGATGGAGAGGTATGCAGTAGGCAAAATAAAGAATAGAAAGGGGAAATAATGGATGATAAAAAACAGGAAAATGCAGTTCACTAAATAGGACATACAAAGTCCAAATGGCTACATCTGAAAATTAATGAAGCCCCATATTTATACTTTTCTCTTGACTGCATCAGATTTGTATCATTTAAAAAAATGCTTTAAAGTAAATAAATATATTTTTGCTTCATTAAATGTCCTAGGCACTGATATTACTAATCTCACTGATTGGCTGTTTCCAAACCTAACTGGTTGCATAAAATCCTTTGTAATTCAAAAATTCTAACGTTGGATGTCTAAGAGATTTTTATTTCTGTTTCAGGATCTAGTGTTATGGACATGTATCCTTCGACTCGGATGATACAAGATACAAAACAGATTCCTCACACTCATGAAAGAGAAATTAATGTCATGCTTTACAACAAAACTTTTCACCAAGTACTTACTATCTGTTCTGAATCCGTAATTAAGGTGAGTAGATACTGGCTCTTCAGAAAGAAAAAGGCAAAGCAGATAGAACTTTCTCTTCTCAAGGTAAATCATTGATTGATTTAATAAATTGTTGTGGCATATATGATAAGACCCTCATCTAGAGCTATTTTTAAGCTTTTAACTCCATAGCAAATGAATAAATGAAAAACAAGTATTTCTAGCCAGCTCTAACTGCCTGCAATTAAGCAACATGTTCAACTAAATAAATAAAGCTAGTGTTTAAGTATCAAAATAGGAATTTTAAAAGAAATTCATTAAAGAGAAAAAGCTTATAATTTGTTTTTGTTTTCTTTTTAATCTGGGCTATGGGAAGGGAAGTGGGTGTATGTTAGCAAGGCAGGGAAAGAAATGTATAGGAGTTTACCATAACCCCATGGGTGTTAGATATGTGCCAAGTACCTTAAATCCTTTATCTCATTTACTCTTTGTAATAGTTTTCTGTGGACATTTTAAAGAATCCCATTTTAAAGATGAGAAAACTAGGGCTTGGAGAGATCAAGTAATCTGCTCAGATCATAAAACTAGTAAGCATCAGGGCTGGGATATGAACCCAGGTTTGTCCAATGTGAAAACCCATGACCTTTCCACTGCATTACTCTAACCTTGTCATTACAGCCATCCCTAGATGCCAAGCTACTTGGCCATGCTACCTGCATCTATAGTTATGACTTCTGAAGCCATTTGGCAGTGATGGCTGGAGGTGTTTGCTTCAAGGGTTTAGTATTTTATTTCATGCATACTCTGAAAAAAGGAGACATACAGTGTAGTACAGAGCATTCCTCCGGGGATTCTTCAAATCTCCTTTCAACCTTTGACATTCTGTGCTCATGTACTGGAGATTTTCTCAGGCCAAAATCCCCTGAATCCAGTTAATTGTCACTTATTTCTTGTAATACCTTTGGAGAGTTAAGTAGAGGAAAACTAAAAATCTGTCCTGTTTTTAGGCAATTCTGATCTCTTCAGGGGAAAAATGACTTTCCCTGGGTAAACAAACAAACAAACAAAAACCTCAAAACCAAAGGAATGAGTCTGGATGAGTTTACATATGTGATTGGCTGGAGAGGAATCAGACTTCCAGCCAGGAGATCGGTGACCCCTGAGACCCATTCACACAGTGACCACGTTCCTCTTTCTCCCTAAGTGCCCTGTCTACACCAAGGATGCACAGAGGTTATGCACATGGGTGCTAGGACCAGACTGGCTTCTTTAAAATCCTGGCTCTTTCACTACCACTTCCCAGCCAGTGGCCCTTCATTATTTGGCCTGAGATTATTTTACCAGCCAAATCCCAACTCTCCCTCTTTTACCCCAGCTACAAAAACTTTCTCTCAGTCTCCTGAATGAGCACTGTACCTTCCAATCTTTCATATACACCACCTCTACCCAATACTTAGCGTGTAATCATTCTGCATCGCCAGTTCAATTCTATTATTTACTAGCAATTTAATTTACATTTAAGCATGGCAGATCCTTGAAGAGGGAGAGATTCATACTGAGATACTATAGGTTCAGAGAGGGATTGTGTTTTCAAAGAGGGATAATGATGAGTCTTAACATATTTCTGGATTTTCTAGTCATATCCAGCCAGACTAATTACACAGATGGCCTGTTCTGAAGCCAATCTCTCTCTCAAGAGCTGGGCCCTCACACCTAGTCAGAACACTCCTTGGAAAGGTCAGTGAGCTGTTTCCCCCAGGGTTCTCTCAGATTTCATGTCATTAACCACAGATTCTGTCCCGTGATCCTCTGGCTAGTTTGGGTAAGTGTCAACAAAAAATAAATGCAATTTGACTTTTTTCTGCTGCACTTCTAATTGTGACATCTTTATCTTGTTGTGAACCTTGCTTCATGCTTACAATAGCAATTGACTTACTTTCTCCACAGCAAGGGGCTGCCTGGAATCCAGTCACTGCCTGTCTCAGCCACCAGCATGTGTAACAGCCATGCTCCAGGACAGCACAGTAACTGTTAGACAACACTACATCTTTTTTAACTTTCTTTGATCAAACCAATATTCAGGGCAGAATGTTGGGAAAGGTGATAGATGAGCTTTCGTACCACTTTTGAGACTATTTTGAATACTGCAAAGTTTTGAAAAGAATTGAAGGGCAAATGGATTACTTGAATTTTTTATTCTTTCCTACAGGTATGGGAACTAGAGACCGGCCTCCAAATATACCAAATTTTAGACCCTCATGGCTTCGGTGTTGAACTGACTGCTGCAGCAATTGATGAAAGTGGATTAGTTTTTGCCACCGGAGCACTTAATGGTCAGACTAAACTCCACGTACGCCTCCCTGCTTTAGTGTCCTGAGAATCTGTGTTAGGAACCCATTAGTTTTTTAGGTTAGAGGAAAAGCATAAATCAGATGGAATATATAAGAATGCCAATGATATTGGTGTGCCCAACTAATCAGTGACAGATACTCTTATCTAATGGATATTAATGTCTTTATACTGATTTTAAAATAATCAAAACTTTATGTTACATTTATGAAGTTATATTACAGTTTTCAAAAGTCTTTCACATATACTGTCTCATTTAATCCAGGGAAGGACTTATCTGTGTTGTACTGACTCATTCTATCCTTATACTTTTGGGTACCATCTGTTAAGGGACATTAGATTTGCTGCCTACTGACAATATTTTTACTGGATTTGGACCAGAAAAAATACCCAGCAAAACCTTGTTATATAACACCTAGAACTCTATATTGGATTTGTTTACATGTCTAAGCTTCCTGAGGGCATGAACGGTGCCAACCTTAAGGCCACGTCACACTCAGGTTGTGTTATGTTGTTTGATGCTTCTCATGCTGTGGTACTCTGCATAGAGGTTCTTGGAAATAGAGGGCTACACAGTGCCTCGCTGGGAGCTCGTCTTGTTCAGAACATCTGTAAAAGCACTGCTTTATCTAGAAAATGTGACCAACTGAATGCACTGCTCAGAATCTTGTATATCATGAATCAATGCTTGCTCACAAACAATTGATGGATAGACTGAACATCCTGATGTGAAAGTCTGATTTCTACAAGTGTGAACAGATGACACCACAGCATGAAATAAAATTATGAATGCTGCATGCTGAGTTGATGGAGTGTGAATGAATGTAACTGCTTTCATGTGGAGCAATTCTTAAGGAAACAGTTGCACTGCTCTGTATATAAGCCCACCCTGTATACATATGAAAATTAACTATAGAAATTAATTATATAAATTCTGAGCAATACACACAATTATTACCAGGCATAAGCATTTTATACATGATTATAGATGGTATTATTTTCATGAAAGCAAGTCATAGTTTACTTTGTTAGTTCTAGAATCTATAATTCTTTTAAATAGTGGGAGTTTGTCCTTCTCAGAGGCACATATGTTAGATGACAAAGATCCTGGATCCAGGACAACTCAAAATGTAGGATTCTTACTCCTTTTTCTCCTCCTTTCTTTGTCAGCTACCCACCACCAAGGAAGAAGTGAGCACTACCTCTCCCTGTTTTCTGCCCCACCAAATCTGACTCCCAAAAGTCCCAAGGCAGCAGAAAACCTGGGCCATGAAATTGTGGTCCACATAACCCAGGAATGAATGAGTGCATAATCACTTCTTCTATTGCTTATTTGTGAGACTATCTTTCTACAAGACTCTAATGTCCTTGTGGACAGAAACTATGCCTGTTCCCTTCACATCTCTAGTTTCTACCACAGTGCTAGGATATAGGGAGAATTTAATCAATGCTTAATGACTTGTTAGTACACAAACAAATGATGAGAGTTATCAGTATTGCTTATGGGGAGTACCTGGCATGAGGGAAGGAAAAGAGTACAGTGAAAACAACCTGGATGTCCAGCAGGATTAGAGTTGAGGGATAAGAAGGTGGGTGGGAGGGGAGAAAAAGTGCTGTAGGGATAGTCGACTGGATTTTTTTTTAATTATAGAAGTTGTGGATTTACAGAAAATTCATGCATAAAATACAGGGCTCCCATATACCACCTCATTATTACACCTTGCATTAGTGAGGCACATTTGTTACTATTGATGAAAGACTATTTTTATAATTGTACTATTAACTATAGTCCATGGTTTACCCTACAGTCCACTGTTTGCATTGCACAGTTCCCTGGATTTTTTTTTTCAATTTTATTGCGATGTATTCAAATACTAGACAATCACCCAATGTGTACAATCAGTTGTTCACTGTATCATCATATAGATGTGCATTCATCACCCCAATCAATTTTTGAAATAAGAATAAAGATAAAAGTAAAAAAAAAGAACACCCACAACATACCATCCCCCCATCCCCCTACTATTCATTTAATTTTTGTCCACATTCTTCTTCTCATCTGTCCATACACTGGATAAAGGGAGTGTGAGCCACAAGGTTTTCACAATCACAGGGTCACACCATGTAAACTATATAGTTATACAATCGTCTTCAAGAATCAAGGCTACTGGGTTTGCAGTATAACAATTTCAGGTATTTCCTTCTAGCTATTCCAATACACTAAAAACTTAAAATGGATATATAACACGTAAGAATAACTTCCAGAATGATCTCTTGACTTCATTTGAAAGCTCTCAACCACTGAAACTTTATTTTGTTTCATTTCTGTTATCCCTTTATGGATTTTTAAAAAATTTTTTATTCTAGTACCATATATACAACCTAAAATTCCCCCTTTTAACCACATTCAAATATATAATTCAGTGGTGTTCATTACATCCACAATGTTGTCCTACTATCACCATCATCCATTATCAAAACTTTTCTATCATCCCAAATAGAAACTATGTACAACTTAAGTATTAATTCTCCATCCCACCCCTGGTAAACTGTATTTCAGATCCTGACTCTATGAGTCTGCTTATTTTAACTATTTCACGTCAGTTGGATCATACAATGTTTGTCCTTTTGTGTCAAGCAATTTCCCTCAACATGATTTCTTCCAGGTTGATCCATGTTGTTGCATGTATCAGAACTTCATTCTCTTTAATGGCTGAATAATATTCCATTGTGTGTGCAAATACTGCATTTTGTTTATCCATTCATCAGTTGATGGACACTAGGGTTGCTCCATCTTTTGGAAATTGGGAGTAAAGCTGCTATGAACATTGGTGCAAATATCTTGTCGAGTCCCTGATTTCAATGCTTTTGGGTATATACTTAGAAGTGCTGTAGTCAGCTGGATTCTAAACCATGTTATAAAAGTCCCATGTTAGAAGATGATACTCTATTCTAGAAATAGGCATTCAACAACTACATTGATTACCATCTCTGACTTCTCTATCAGGGCCCCCTAACCCAACAGAACTAAGTTAACTATAAAGAAAGTGTGATTTCAAAAATTAAGAAGAAACTTGGTACCCCTTTTTTATTTCCTTCCCATGTAACCAATTAAAAAAAACTCCAAGCTTGACAGTTTCCTACGTACTGGAATTCCCTCAAACATAAGAGCTGAAGTCCTAAAAACTGCCAGTCTCTTTTATGTGTCAAATTTTTGGAATATTCTTGTACTATTAATAGTAATTGTGATGTGAAAGCTGATATTTCCATATTGGGGGCAGGGATGCTTAGCAAACTGGAAAGCATTGGTAGAATAAAGGCAGAAAAGATTCACTTAGCAGGAGAAGATCAAATAGGAGAGTCTGAGGATTTCAGGGAAAACAGTCACAAATCAAAACATTGCCTGTCCTGTTTATTTTTTATCAGCTTGTGACAAATTGAGGTATACAGAAATGTATTTCAAGCACAGCAAGGCTGAGGAGACTCATAGTATGAAATAAATATAGGATAACTTTTTGACAGAAAGCTTTCAATTAGATCAATTTTCTTTGAGCTAATGCCAAGCTTTCTGTAAATCACTTTTATCCACAAAGTCTTTTCTCACTGTGCTCAGGAACAGTTAAAATCTGGGACTTCGGCAGTGCACAAGAGATGAAAGTGTTGCCTGAAGGGAAAGACTGGAAGGATGAAGAGCGCTTGCTGAAACGCCTGATTTTCCTGAAATCTCAAGAAAAGCATGAGTATTTCATCCTTGCCTTGGAATGCAATGGGAAGATCAAGATGATCCAGGTTTAGCCTCATTTTTATATTTGTACTCTAGTTTCTTGGGAAAAATCAAATGAGTCAGGGGACTCCTCCCTTGCCAGCCCACTGAGGACAGCATTTATTCACCAACTTTCCTGTAATACTCCTAAACAACCTCACCCAGGTCCAGGCAAAGGCCAGAAAAGAATAACTGCCCACCCCCAGCAACCTGGCCATCAAACATTTGTTGAAGGCTTAAGTCAGAGACCTTTAAAATGGGTAGTAGAAAGGTAAATTTATGTACAGCTGCCACTCCTGACACTGTTTATAAACTTACTTGGGAATAATTCACTGGCAAGAATTGTTCTCCAGCAGGTTCTGTGAAAAGGAGCAATGACCCCTTCTGTCCTTCGTAACCCATGATGCATTCAGGCATACTCAAGTCATCATTTCAATTTGTCACCCAAATTGCTTTGTTTACTTTAAAGTTTTTGATGTAATCTGCTCAGGGCCATTTTAGGAGGGTTGAGGTAGACTAATTTATTTTTCCTGTGAATCTATTACCACCTAGGAATTCTAATGCCTTCATCATAGGAAGGCTAGATAATTTATCTTGGCAATTGAGTAGATCACTCCCTGTCAGCTAGAACTCAAGGACTCATTAACTTCCTTATTCCCTTCTGAAAGCTAAGATCAGAAGAAACTTCTTGAATAGTTAGTGATCATGAAGTACCAGTAGTCATTAAGATGAGTGATGGGCCTAGTGCTAGAAAAAAGAAGTAAAAAAACTTCCCTGATTCAATATACTCTTCCTTCATCTGAGCAACCAAAAACGGCACTATAGAAAAGAATTTCTTACTAATCTACTCTCAAACACAACAATGTGTTGTTTTCCTTCTTTAAGTTAGTGAATTGACCGTCAGGATGCTCTTCCTAACAAACAATATCTGTTGTCATAAATACTCCTTTTTTAGAGGCCTCAGAAAGCAGCATGGTACTGTTCCACATCAAAATTGATTTTGGTTTTACTGTGGCATGTTTCACTTTGATTATTCTGGTTCCCTTTGTCTCCTGAACCTGTAAATTATGAGCTTCATGAGGACTGAAACCCTCTTTTACTCAGATTTGTATTCCTGCCCTGACTAGCGCAGGTGCTTATCAAGGACTGAAAGAATAAAGAAACATAAGAAACGTTTTATAAGGTATACAATTGTAAATATACAGGGGAAGTATGGTGGGGTGGGTATAAGTACTTGTGGAATTTTTATTGACTTTGAAGGGAGAGCTTTGCAACAAAAATAATGTTGAAAGCACGCCTAGTAAAGTAAAATATGGTTTGATTTACATGGTTATTTTCTAGAATATTTTCATTCATTACTTTTTTTCAAAGACCAATTACCAAATGCTTGCCACGGATGAGAAAGATAGGCTCCTTTTCATCATAGACTTTACAGTTTAATGGGAAGGACTGATATGGAATCACCTATTTCAAGTTTGATTAATACTTGTACAAAGTGCTACAGAAGCTTATGATGGTGGGGTGAGGCCCAGTCTAATCTGAGAGTCAGATTTCTCTTTCCAGTGATTTTCAATTAAATTCTACACAATTAAAAATATTTTTTTTCTCCCACATGTGCTAGGTATTGTTCCAAATCTCCAGATTCTAAGGAAAATAAGAATTGGTGAACTAGATTACTCAAACCTATCCTCCACTGAAAACAACTAAAAATTCTGGAAAAAGTAGTTTTTAAATCTCTTTGCTAGCACTAAAGAACTGATAATATAGTGAAGGAACACCAGACCAAAATCTAAAGGAAAGTAGAGACAGAGGTAAATCAAGTACCTGAACATCACTGCTACTTTTGCCTTGAGGATATTTGTCAAAGAAAACTAGGCTTCAGTTCTGGAGACTCACCAGATGAGAGGGGCAAAGGAGTCAAGGTCCAGGGTCTGCTTAAGGCAAGTAGTTTAATACCATATCCACAATACGCTAGGACCCCAAAGTCAAACTACCAGGGCAAGTGTGAAAAAGAGCAATGCAGGAAAGGTTGCCTGATGCTGAGCCCGGCAGAGAAGAAACAGGAAGGATAGGAAAACGGAAAATGAAACATAACAAGATAAAAGCTTGTCCCTCAGAAAATGTGGCCACAGGTAGGATCTCACATGTACTTGAAACCCAGATTGGCAATGCTTAGGTGGTCAGTGAACTCTCCACTAAAACTTGGTTTAAGGTAGTCCAAAACTAGTAGTTCCACCAGGCACCTGGCAGACACAAATCCATTCTGGAGGAAGGCATCTTCATTTCAGGCCACAGTCAAATTAACCAAGCCCACAAGGAAACAAGGCAGTGACATTTTGCCTAGAAATAAATAAATGGAGAAAAGAATGAATACAAGTCCATTTATGACAGAAGTGTCACTGCAGATCTGTGTGGCAAAAATGGACTTTTCAGTAAATGGTTTTGGAGCAGCTAGGCATCCATAAGGGGAAAAAAATTCCTAAGAGTATCTATTCCTGGTGTGTTAATGACTTAAAGACATTAACGGAAAGTTTTTTGCAGTTAGTAGAGGAAATTGTCTTATAATATCTTAAATAAGGCTTAAAATCACTAATTATAATGGAAAAGATGGATATATTTGGTTACATTAAAACTAAGAATTTTTCTTCATCACATGTCATCATAATAAGAGTAAAAAGACAAGAATAGAGTTAGAGATGGTATCTGCAACCCATAATAACCAACTGGATTAGTATCCAAAATATTTAAAGAACTCTTACAAAATACATAAGAACTCTTATTATTTAAGGTATAAGGTAAGCCATTCAGTAGAAAAGTGAAAAATATAGGCATTTCACAAAACAGAAAATCCAAAAGGCCAATAAACATATGAAAAACTGCTAAACCTCCTTAGCAAATAGGGAAATTGAAAATAGAATCACAATGCAATTACATACCCAAAAGATTGGTTTTTAAAATACATCTGATAATACAAGTATTAGCAAGGATGTGGAACAATAGGAGCACTCACACGCTACTAATGTGCATATAAATTGACACCAACCCTTGGAAAACATTTTGGCATTCTTGAATTACAGGACTTTTCTTTCAAAGATCTGTATATGTTA
This sequence comes from Choloepus didactylus, assembly GCF_015220235.1. Classification (NCBI taxonomy): domain Eukaryota; kingdom Metazoa; phylum Chordata; class Mammalia; order Pilosa; family Megalonychidae; genus Choloepus; species Choloepus didactylus. The sequence goes on from NC_051308.1 coordinate 26,643,731, forward strand.
CTTGCAAGTTATTGTAAGTGACATTGTTATGAATAAGAAGTCTAGTGCAGTCTGATTCTTTTTCCTTTGTATGTAATTTATTCTTTCTATCTGAAAAAATAAAAGATTTTATCTTTGTTTTTGAAGTTTAAAGGGTATACCCATGTATACCAGTTTGCTAATGCTACCATTCTGCAAAACACCAGAAACGGATTGGCTTTTTTCTTTTTTCCCCATTCTCCATAATGTTTTTTCATCTTCATTTTATTGAGATATATTCACATACCACGCAGTCATACAAAACAAATCGTACATTCGATTGTTCACAGTACCATTACATAGTTGTACATTCATCACCTAAATCAATCCCTGACACCTTCATTAGCACACACACAAAAATAATAAGAATAACAATTAAAGTGAAAAACAGCAATTGAAGTAAAAAAGAACACTAGGTACCTTTGTATGTTTGTTTGTTTGTTTCCTTTCCCTATTTTTCTACTCATCCATCCATAAACTAGACAAAGTGGAGTGTGGTCCTTATGGTTTTCCCAATCCCATTGTCACCCCTCATAAGCCACATTTTTATACAATTGTCTTCGAGATTCATGGGTTCTGGGTTGTAGTTTGATAGTTTCAGGTATCCACCACCAGCTACCCCAATTCTTTAGAACCTAAAAAGGGTTGTCTGAAGTGTGCGTAAGAGTGCCCACCAGAGTGACCTCTCGGCTCCTTTTGGAATCTCTCTGCTACTGAAGCTTATTTCATGTCCTTTCACATCCTCCTTTTGGTCAAGAAGATGTTCTCCATCCCACGATTCTGGGTCTAGATTCCTCCCTGGGAGTCATATTCCACGTTGCCAGGGAGATTCACTCCCCTGGGTGTCTGATCCCACGTAGGGGGGAGGGCAGTGATTTCACCTTTCAAGTTGGCTTAGCTGGAGAGAGAGGGCCACATCTGAGCAACAAAGAGGCATTCGGGAGGATGCTCTTAGGCACAATTATAGGGAGGCCTAGCCTCTCCTTTGCAGCAACCATCTTCCCAAGTGTAAAACCTATGGTAGAGGGCTCAACCCATCAAACCACCAGTCCCCTATGTCTGTGGTCATGTTAGCAACCATCAAGGTGGGGTAGGCCAATACCCCTGCATTCTCACAGGCTCCTCAAGGGGGCACTACAAATTTTTTTCCTTGTTTTTTTTTTTTTAAATCAACTGTATGAAAAAAAAAATTAAAAAAAAAAAAACATACAATAAAAGAACATTTCAAAGAGACCATAATAAGGGAGTAAGAAAAAGACAACTAACCTAAGATAACTGCTTTACTTCCAACATGTTCCTACTTTACCCCAAGAAAGTTACCTAATATAGCAACATTTCTGTGAACTTGTTCCTACTATATCCATCAGAAATTAACAGACCATAGTCATTCCTGGGCATCCCCAGAACGTTAAATAGCTTATCTGTTCTTCTTGGATTATTGTTCCCCCTTCCTTAATTGCTCTCTACTGCTAGTTCCCCTACATTCTACATTATAAACCATTTGTTTTACATTTTGCAAAGTTCACATTAGTGGTAGCATATAATATTTCTCTTTTTGTGCCTGGCTTATTTCGCTCAGCATTATGTCTTCAAGGTTCATCCATGTTGTCATGTTTCACGAGATCATTCCTTCTTACTGCCGTGTAGTATTCCATTGTGTGTATATACCACATTTTATTTATCCACTCATCTGCTGAAGGACATTTGGGTTGTTTCCATCTCTTGGCAATTGTGAATAACGCTGCTATGAACATTGGCGTGCAGATATCTGTTCGTGTCACTGCTTTCCGATCTTCTGGGTATATACCGAGAAGTGCAATCGCTGGATCGAATGGTAACTCTATATATAGTTTTCTAAGGAATTGCCAGACTGACTTCCAGAGTGGCTGAACCATTATACAGTCCCACCAACAATGAATAAGAGTTCCAATTTCTCCACATCCCCTCCAGCATTTGTAGTTTCCTGTTTGTTTAATGGCAGCCAATCTAATCGGTGTTAGATGGTATCTCATTGTGGTCTTAATTTGCATCTCTCTAATAGCTAGTAAAGCTGAACATTTTTTCATGTGTTTCTTGGCCATTTGTATTTCCTCTTCAGAGAACTGTCTTTTCATATCTTTTGCCCATTTTATAATTGGGCTGTCTGTACTACTGTCATTGAGTTGTAGGATTTCTTTATATATGCAAGATATCAGTCTTTTGTCAGATACATGGCTTCCTAAAAATTTTCCCATTGAGTTGGCTGCCTGTTTACCTTTTTGAGAAATTCCTTTGGGGTGCAGAAACTTCTAAGCTTGAGGAGTTCCCATTTATCTATTTTTTCTTTTGTTGCTTGTGCTTTGGGTGTAAAGTCTAGGAAGTGGCCACCTAATACAAGGTTTTGAAGATGTTTTCCTACATTATCTTCTAGGAGTTTTATGGTACTTTCTTTTATATTGAGATCTTTCATCCATTTTGAGTTAATTTTTGTGTAGGGGGTGAGGTAGGGGTCCTCTTTCATTCTTTTGGATATGGATATCCAACTCTCCCAGCCCCATTTGTTAAAAAGACCATTATGACTCACTTCAGTGACTTTGGGGGCCTTATCAAAGATCAGTCGGCCATAGATCTGAGGGTCTACCACCGAATTCTCAATTCGATTCCATTGATCTATATGTCTATCTTTGTGCCAGTACCATGCTGTTTTAACAACTGTGGCTTTATAATAAGCTTCAAAGTCAGGGAGTGTAAGTCCTCCCACTTCGTTTTCTTTTTTAGAGTGTCTTTAGCAATCCGAGGCATCTTCCCTTTCCAAATAAATTTGATAACTAGCTTTTCCAAGTCTGCAAAGTAGGTTGTTGGAATTTTGATTGGGATTGCATTGAATCTGTAGATGAGTTTGGGTAGAATTGACATATTAATGACATTTAGCCTTCCTATCCATGAACATGGAATATTTTTCCATCTATTAAGGTCCCCTTCTATTTCTTTTAGTAGAGTTATGTAGTTTTCTTTGTATAGGTCTTTTAGATCTTTGGTTAAGTTTATTCCTAGGTACTTGATTTTTTTACTTGCTATTGAAAATGGTATCTTTTTCTTGAGTGTCTCTTCAGTTTGTTCGTCTCTAGCATATAGAAACATTACTGACCTACGTACATTAATCTTGTATCCCGCTACTTTGCTAAATTTGTTTATTAGCTCTAGGAACTGTGTCATTGATTTCTCAGAGTTTTCCAGATATAAGATCATATCATCTGCAAACAATGACAGTTTTACTTCTTCTTTTCCAATTTGGATGCCTTTTATTTCTTTGTCTTGCCAGATTGCTCTGGCTAGCACTTCCAGCACAATGTTGAATAACAGTGGTGACAGTGGGCATCCTTGTCTTGTTCCTGATCTTAGAGGTGAGGCTTTCCGTCTCCCACCATTGAGTACTATGCTGGCTGTGGGTTTTTCATATATGCTCTTATCATATTGAGGAAGTTTCCTTCAATTCCTACCCTTTGAAGTGTTTTTATCAAAAAGGGATGTTGGAGTTTGTCAAACGCTTTTTCAGCATCTATTGAGATGATCAATTGATTTTTCCCTTTTGACTTGTTAATGTGTTGTAATACATTGATTGATTTTCTTATGTTGAACCATCCTTGCATGCCTGGAATGAACCCCACTTGGTCATGGTGTATGATTTTTTTAAAGTGTCTTTAGATTCAATTTGCAAGTATTTTGTTGAGGATTTTTGCATCTATATTCATTAGGGAGATTGGCCAGTAGTTTTCCTTTTTCGTAGTATCTTTGCCTGGTTTTGGTATTAGATTGATGTTAGCTTCATAAAATGAGTTAGGTAGTGTTCCATTTTCTTCAATGTTTTAAAAGAGTTTGAGTAAGACTGGTGTCAGTTCTTTCTGGAAAGTTTGGTAGAAATCCTCTGTGAAGCCATCTGGCCCCGGGCATTTATTTGTGGAAAGATTTTTGATGACTGATTGGATCTCTTTGCTTGTGATGGGTTGGTTGAGGTCTTCTATTTCTTCTCTGGTCAGTCTAGGTTGTTCATATGTTTCCAGGAAATTGTCCATTTCCTCTACATTATCCAGTTTGTTGCCATACAGTTGTTCATAGTATCCTCTTATAGTTTTTTTAATTTCTTCAGGATCTGCAGTTATGTCACCTTTTTCATTCATTCTTTTGTTTCTATGGGTCTTCTCTCTTTTTGATTTTGTCAGTCTAGCTAGGGGCTTGTCAATCTTGTTGGTCTTCTCAAAGAACCAACCTTTGGTGATATTTATCCTCTCTATTGTTTTTTTGTTCTCTATGTCATTTATTTCTGCTTTAATCCTTGTTATTTCTTTTCTTCTACTTGGTTTAGGATTGGTTTGCTGTTCATTTTCTAGCTTCTTCAGTTGATCCATTAGTTGTTTGATTTTGGCTCTTTCTTCCTTTTTAATATATGCGTTTAGTGCTATAAATTTCCCCCTCAGTACTGCTTTTGCTGCATCCCATAGGTTTTGGTATGTTGTGTTCTCATTTTCATTCGTCTCTATATATTTAGAAATTTCTCTTGCTATTTCTTCTTTAACCCACTGATTGTTTAGGAGTGTGTTGTTTAGCCTCCAGGTATTTGTGAATTTTCTAAGTCTCTGATGGTTATTGACTTCTAATTGTATTCCATTGTGGTCAGAGAATGTGCTTTGAATAATTTCAATCTTTTTAAATTTATTGAGGCTTGTTTTATGTCCCAGCATATGATCTATTCTGGAGAAAGTTCCGTGAGCACTAGAAAAGTATGTGTATCCTGGTGATTTGGGATGTAATGTTCTGTTTATGTCTGTTAAATCTAACTCATTTATCAGATTGTTTAGGTTTTCAATTTCCTTATTGGTCTTCTGTCTGGTTGATCTATCTATGGGAGAGAGTGATGTGTTGAAGTCTCCCACAATTATTGTGGAAACATCAATTGCTTCCTTTAGTTTTGCCAGTGTTTCTCTCATGTGTTTTGTGGCACCTTGATTGGGTGCATAGACATTTACGATTGTTATTTCTTCTTGTTGAATTGCCCCTTTTATTAGTATTTAGTGGCCTTCTTTGTCTCTCAAAACATCCCTGCATTTAAAGTCTATTTTATCTGAGATTAATATTGCTACACCTGCTTTCTTGTGGCTGTAGCTTGCATCAAATATTTTTTTCCATCCTTTCACTTTCAATTTCTTTGTGTCCCTGTGTCTGAGTCTCTTGTATGCAGCATATTGATGGTTCATTTTTTTTGATCCATTCTGTGAATCTATATCTTTTAATTGGGGAGTTTAATCCATTTACATTCAACGTTATAACCATGAAGGCATTTCTTGAATCAGCCATCTTATCCTTTGGTTTATGTTTGTCATATATATTTTTCCTCCTCTCTATTAATATCCTTTATTGTACCCATACCGAGTCTCTTTAGTACTGAACCTTTCTCCAAGTCTCTCTGTCCTTTCTTTGTTTCTCTGTCTGTAGGCCTCCCTTTAGTATCTCCAGTAGGGCAGGTCTCTTGTTAGCAAATTCTCTCAGCACTTGTTTGTCTGTGAAAAATTTAAGCTCTCCCTCAAATTTGAAGGAGAGCTTTGCTGGATAAAGTATTCTTGGTTGGAAATTTTTCTCACTCAGAATTTTAAATATATCGTGCCACTGCCTTCTCGCCTCCATGGTGGCTGCTGAGTAGTCACTACTTAGTCTTATGCTGTTTCCTTTGTATGTGGTGAATTGCTTTTCTCTTGCTGCTTTCAGAACTTGCTCCTTCTCTTCTGTGTTTGACAGTGTGATCAGAATATGTCTTGGAGTGGGTTTATTTGGATTTATTCTATTTGGAGTTCGCTGAGCATTTATGATTTGTGTATTTATGTTGTTTAGAAGATTTGGGAAGTTTTCCCCAACAATTTCTTTGAACACTCTTCCTAGACCTTTACCCTTTTCTTCCCCTTCTGGAAAACCAATGAGTCTTATATTCGGATATTTTGTATTATCTATCATATCCCTGAGGTCCGTTTCAATTTTTTCAATTTTTTCCCCATTCTTTCTTTTATGCTTTCATTTTCCATTCTGTCCTCTTCCAGGTCACTGATTCGTTGTTCAACTTCCTCTAGTCTTGTACTATGAGTGTCCAGAATCTTTTTAATTTGGTCAGCAGTTTCTTTGATTTCCATAAGATCATCTATTTTTTTATTTAGTCTTGCAATGTCTTCTTTATGCTCTTCTAGGGTCTTCTTGATGTCCTTTGTATCCTGTACTATGGTCTCATTGTTCATCTTTAGTTCTTTGAGTAGCTGCTCTAGGTGCTGTGTCTCTTCTGATCTTTTGATTTGGGTGCTTGGGCTTGGGTTATCCATATCGTCCGGTTTTTTCATATGCTTTATAATTTTCTGTTGTTTTTGGCTTCTTGGCATTTGCTGAACTTGATAGGGTTCATTTAGGATTTGTAGACCAATTGAAGTCCTTACCTGTAATTTATCAGCTCTACAGCTTCGTGGAGTACACTTTCTCTAACTAACCAGCAGGTGGCGTCCACGAGCCACCTGTTCTCCACAAGCCGGTTCTCCCCTGCTTTGCCTTTGTGGTGAGTGGGGGAGTGAGTCTTGTGGGGTCCAATTGGTGTACCAATCTTGCGTGTGTAGTTGGTGTTGACCGCCCTGTATATTGGGTGTGTTTCTGGGCAGTCGGAGAGGGGGTGGCTCTAACAATCAAATCTCCCTGGTGATCCTGGAGTTTTATAGCTGCTGCAATAGTCTAATCCTTCAGTTCAGTCCTGCCACAGTTTGTCTCTGCCACTGACCCACAAGTCCTTGGTATTGGCGTATGGCTCCTGAGACTTGAGAGTGGGTCCCTCTTCCAGGCCGTGCACCCCCTGGTCCTCTGTTGAGGGATGACTGTGCTATGTCACAGGTGAGTGCTGTCCCCCCAGGGCGGTTCTGGGCTGCTGGGCTGTGTAGGGAGGCTCCCAGTCTGCTGAAATGATGGCTGAATGGGGCTTTGTTAATTCACACTGCTCCACCTTCCCAACTCTGGGACAATCAACTGAGGTTGCAGGGAAGGCTGATGTCCACGCCCAGTTTTGTGGTGTGTGCCTGTTATTTGAAGCACTTCTGTCACACTGTGTTGTCTGTGGCAGCTCTGGGCTATGGAGCCGGTGACGGGCAGGAGTGTTTCCTGTCCACCAGGATGACGGCTGTGAGCGGACACCCCCCTTTTCTTGGGAAGTTGTGGTGTTTAGTGAATTTTCTCAGCCACTGGATTATTGCCTTTTGTCTCAGAACTCTCTTAGTTCTGCTCTTGTCTTGACCTGCTCAAATTGCAAGTCTTTGAAGCTTTCTGTATTGGGCTTCTTAGAGTAATTGTTTTAGAAAAAGAAAAAAGGATTAAAAAAAAAAAAAAAAAAGGGCCCTCCTCAGAGATCTAATGGGTTATTGAAATGCTAAGAGACAAAGCAACCAGGGCCATTAAGGAAAGGTCCACAGGGCAGAGAGATCAGCTTTTCTTCAGGATTTGCATATGAGCCTCAGGGCCTGAGCTCTGCCCTTCCCCTTTCTATGTTCACCAGAACTCCAAAAATCCTCCGCTTTTATTTTGGAGTTTTTTGTGCTGTTTTTTTCTATGCCTGTCTCCTCTCTGCTGGGCTGGCTGCTCTCAGATTCTCTGGTGTCTGGTCTCAGTCTATCTATGGTTGGAGTTTGGATCAGTAGAATGAGTTTCTGATAAGAGCTGCCACTGCAGTTCTCCCTTCTCCTTCCCGGAACTGACAGCCCCTCCTCCCATGGGACTGAGCCTGGCAGGGAGGGGTGCGGGTCCCCTGGCCACAAAAACTTACAGATTTCGCTGATCTCAGCAGTTCCATGTTTTCATGAGTGTTGTATGAAGTATGCCCAAAGTCAGATTGCTCTGTGGTGTCCAGTCCATGCAGTTCCTGGCTTTCTACCTACTTTCCTGGAGTAGTAACTAAAACGTACAGCTCACCAGTCTGCCATCTTGCCCCACCTTGGGATTGGCTTTTATAAAGAGGGTTTATTTGGTTACAAAGTTACAGCCGTAAGGCCATAAAGTGTCCAAGGTAAGGCATCAGTGTCAGGGCACCTTCACTGAGGGATGGCCACTGGCATCTGGAAAACCTCTGTTAGCTGAGAAGGCACATGTCTGGCATCTGCTCGCTCCCAGGTTGCATTTCCAAATGGTGTTCTCCAAAATGTTGCTCTTGGGGCATTCTATCCTCTCTTAGCTGCAGCACCTCTTCAAAATGTCCCTCTCAGTTGTTCAGAGGTCCTTCTGTTTGTGAGCTCTTTTTATAGGACTCCAGTGAACTAATCCAGACCCACTCTGAGTGGATGGGGCCACATTCCCATGGAAACATTCAATCAAGAGGTCACACCCTAATCAAAGGTGTCACTCACAGTTGGGTGGGTCACATCTCCATGGAAACATTCACTCAGAAAGTTCCAACCCAATCCACACTAATACCTCTGCCCCCACAAGACTGCATTAAAGAATATAGCTTTTCTGGGGGACATAATATATACAAACCAGCACACTATGTTTATATCATTTCTCATCAATTCCACTGGAGACCTTTCAATCTGCAGTCTAGGGAACTTTCTGTATCATTATTTATTTATTACTTATCTCTTCCATATGTATTTCTTTTTTTTTCTGATTTAGGAACTCATGATCTGCATATTAAGTCTTCTGAGTCTAGTCTCTAAACCTCTTATCTTTTCCTTTATGCTTTCTATCTCTTAGTTTTGCTGACTATTTTGAGACATTTTCTCAACATCTAAGTTACTAGTTCAAGTCTCAAACATGAACTTATTCTCCTTTAGCTCATCAACTGAGTTCTAAAATTTGAAGATCATGGGGTTTTGTTTTTGTTTCTGTTTTGAACTTCCTTAAGTAGTCTTCATTTTTGTTTAATTTATCAGGCTCCTCCAGCAATTCTAGTTTGGGATCTGGTCTGCACGTTTTATTTGTTCTTCTATTCTCTGGATGCTAGTTCCCCGACCTACATTTCTTGTTCTGCTCACTGGAGTTCAGCTACTAGCAAAATATAATAGGTAGCACTGGGGATTGAATCATGTCCCCCACAGAAGTTATGGTCAAGCTCCAACACCTGGATTTGTGTGTTGGAACACATTTGTAAAGATGTTATTTGTTATTTGAAGATGTTATTAGTTAAGATGTGCCCAAAATAAATGAGGGTGGGCCTTAATCCAATATAGTTGAAATTCATATAAACAAGGAAGACACAGAGGAAGTAAGAAGCTGGAAGTCAATGGAACCCAGAAGAGAAAGGAGAAGTGGCAACATCTAAACACCCAATAGTAGAATGGATTGCAGTCGATTCATACAACCCTATAAAGCATTAAAAATAAATGAACTAGAGTTCCAGATAACTTGTATAAATCTCAAAAAACAATATGGAGTGAAACAAGCAAGATGATGAAGAAGGCATATAGTTTTAAAACATTTATAAAAAGGTTAAAACTTGAATGTGATATTACACACACACACACACACACACACACACACACCACAGAGATAGAGAACAATTTAAACTTTCCTGACTAACACTATATTCAGGTTACTAGTTATCCCTGGGGAGGGAAGAAAAAAGGGGAATTATATTAGGGATGGATATTTAGGGCTTAAGATTTTATAAAGCTGGGTGGTGGATACAAGAGTGTTTGTTCCATTTTTCCCTATATTTTTAAATCACCTCACAATAAAATAATTAACTGAATGTTTCATGTAGTCATTGGATTTCTATTAAAGGGTAAGGAAGATGATATTTGCCTTGCTGTGATATGGGAGCTGCCTGATGTTATGCCTGTCCTACAAGATGGGAAGCGTGTTGTGCAACTGAGGACATCTGCTAATCAAAGGAGTGCAACTATTCCTTTCCCACATGTGGAATTGATACTTGAGAAAAACCTTGCTCAACATGCTAAAGTGAGTTGAATTTCTTGATTTTTAAAATTTTACTTTTTATTATGGAAATTTTCAAACATATACAAAAGTAGACGGAAAAAATGAACTTATGTGTACCATTGCTTAGCTTCAAAAATTACCTATGAATAGCCAAACTTGTTCCATCTTTATTCCCACCACTTCACCCCACCACTACTAAAGGATTATTTTGAAGCAAATCCTAGACATGCTACCATTTCATCCCTAAATATTTCCGTATATATCTCTAAATGTTAATGATTCTGCAAAACATTACAATAATACCAGTATCACAACTAAAATTTACAGGACGTCCTTAATATCACATATTCATTCAGTGTTCAAATTTCCCAGATTCCCTCAAATATATATTTACAGTTTGTTCATTTCAACTAGTATCCAAATAAGGCTCATTTGTCATATTTGTTTGACAAGTCTCTTAAGTCTCTTCTAATATATAAATTTCTTTCCATCTCTCTTGCTCTTTTTTTTTTCTTGCAATTTGTTGAAGAAAACGGGCAGTTTGTGTCATTGTTTCTCACTTTCTGGATTTTGCTGATTGTATCCTTGTGGTATCATTTAAGAAACTCCTCTGTAATTTGGTAGTTAAATTTGGTGACTTGATTGCATATAGGTTTGATTTTTTTTTTCCAAGACTCTTTCATAGATGGTGATGAGTACATTTATCAAGATTCACATAATGACTAGTTGTGTTTTGGGGGTGCCAGCAGCTACCTGATGGTCACTACTTATTTCATTAGGAATTGCAAAATAGTTATATTATAATTCCACCTTTCTGCTTCATTTGTTAGCCAGAATGTGTCTTTAAAGGGAAAGCTCACCATCTATTATTTGGTTACCTTGAGGTACATACAGTTTCATAGAGTTTCATATAGGAAAAGCAAGATAAATGATTGATTGTTTTTCTGTGTTTACCAGTTTTCAAAATAAGGAGTTGGTTCCCTAGAATCCTCCAAAAGTGACCAGTGAATTTTATTTATTTATTAAATACTATTATGAACTCATGAATTTAAATATTCTTGATGTGTTTCAGTCAAATGCATTTATTCTGATTATATTGATGCGCAAATTGTCCCATCACAATCTGGTTGGAGCCTCTTTAGTCTCCTGTGTTCTTTTGATATGACTCCAGTAGTTCTGAATAACTTCCAGAACTATGTTCCAGGTATGACAAGATGTTTCAGGATTATCTTGTATATTTCTCATCTTAGATATGGAATTGGCCATTTATTGAAGAAACCATAGCTCCTTTTAGTAGGAAATAGTATTATAGAGAATACAGACTGGGTTCTAAAGATGCCCATTGCTACTAGGTTGGTCCTTGTTTTTAGACCTTTTCAGTGTACAGAGATAGGAAACATTTTTTGAAAGGAAACACATCATTAGTTCATAGTGATATTTCCAATTCAAATCTAATATTGTATTGCTTTTACTAATTACATTTTCCCCCGTAATTTTATTGATGAATATTCACATATGATACAGTCATCCACAGTGTACAATCAATTGTTATATAGCTGTGAATTTATCACCATAATCAGCCCTTGAACACATTCATTACTCCAAAAAAAATAATAAAAAGAAAAAGAAAAGTTAAAAAGAACACCCAAAACATCCCATACCTCCCATCCCCTCCTATTATTCATTTACTATTTTTCTCTATTTTTCTACTCATCTGTCCATACACTGGATAAAGGGAGTATGAACCACAAGGTTTTCACAATCACACAGTCACACTATATAAGCTATATAGTTATACAGTCATCTCCAAGAATCCAAGATATTGTATTGCAATTCACCAGTTTCAGGTATTTGCTTCTAGCTATTCTAATACACTAAAAACTAAGATGGATAGCTATATAAGCTTAAGAATAACCTCCAGAATGTCCTCTCAACTCCATTTGAAATCTCTCAGCCACTGAACTTTATTTCATTTCATTTCTCTTCCCCCTTTTGGTCAAGAAGCCTTTCTCAACCTCATGATGCCAGGTCCAGGCTCATTCCCAGGAGTCCTGTCTCATGTTGCCAGGGAGATTTATACCCCTGGGAGTCATGTCCCACGTAGTTGGGAGGGCTACTGAGATGGCTTAGAGAGAGAGGCCACATCTGAGCAACAAAAGAGGCTCTCTGGGCACGACTCTTAGGAAAAATTATAAGCAGGCTTAGCCTCTTCTTTGTAACAACAAGCTTCATAAGGGCAAGCCCCAAAATTGGAGGGGTTGGCCTAATAAGTTGGTAGTCCCCAACACTTGCAAGAATATAAGGAATTCCCCAGGTGGGTAAGTATAATATTTCCACATTTTCCCCCAGTCCCTCAAGGGGGCTTTGCAAATATTTTTATTCTCTGCCCAAAATACCCTGTGATGTATCAGGGCTTCACGTTAACCTGTACAAACCAACTAAATATCACTCCCTGTTTAAAGTTCCATATAGTTATGGTGTTTGAATAAACTGACCATATAAGTTAAAATATATAGCATGCTACAGAAAATACAGATTTTCACCAAATAGACACCTCTTCCTTTGGTCTCACACAGAAATTGACATTTTAAAACACAGTCAATATCATCCTTTACCCTTTATTCTCAGTTACCTTAGTCCTAACCAAGTCCATTTCATTCAGTTTTCTAATTGAAGTCTGATCTCTTTTTCAGTTTCTTTAACATTTGATGTATGGGGTAACGCTGACACTCATAGCTGCCGAATTCTGGCTCTGTGTCTCAGGTATCATTCAGATAACTGAAGTTCCAGGGACTGACCAGGTTATACGCAAAGAGCTCAGCATCTCAGAATTAGAAATAACCATTACAATTCAGGAACAGATGTAACTGCTGTAAGAGTTTACAGTCTACGAAACTTTACCATAAGCCTTCCCCTAATAACCTATGCTCTCAGATTCAATTCTCAGAGTTTGTACATTATAGTTAATCCATATTAGTGGGGCATTATAATGTTTGTCTTTCATTTCTGGTTTATTTCATGCAACATACTGTCCTCAAGGTCTATTCACCTAGTTGCATACCTCACAACTAGATTCCTTCTTGTAGCCCCTCAATATTCCATTGTATGTATACACCACAGTTCCCATTTCATTCATCAGTCGATGTACCCTTAGGCCACCTCCACCCACTGCAAATCGTGAATACTGCCACCATAAAGACCAGTGTGTAAATGTCCATTTGTGTCCTTGCTCTCAGTTCTTCCAAATATATATCCAATAATGGGGTTTGCAGGACCATATGGCAATCCTATATTTAGCTTCCTGTGAGACCACCATACTGCTCTCCAGATGGGCTGCACCATTCTAATTCCCCAGCAACAGTGATTAGGTACATCTCTCTCTCCACATTTTCTCCAGCACTTGTATCTCTCTGTTTATTTTTCAAACAGTTTTATTCATACACCATACATTCCATCCTAAGTAAACAATCAATGGTTCCCAGTATAATCACATAGTTATGCATTCACCACCACAATCTATATGAGAACATTTCCATTTCTTCAGGAAAGAAAGAGGAAGGGAAGAAAAAAGAAAAAAGAAAGAAAAGGATAAAAAAGTAAAATAATGAAAAGGTCAGACAACAACACCACTGCCAAGAATCCCATACCCATCCCTTATATCCCCCTTATAGACATTTAGCTTTGGTATATTGCCTTTGTTACATTTAATGGATGCATATTACAATGTTACTGTTAACTATAGACACTAGTTTGCATTGATTATATTTTCCCCAGTACCATCTTATTTTCAACACCATGCAAAGTTGACATTCATTTGTTCTCCCTCATGTAAAAACATTCTTATATTTGTACGTTTAATCACCATCATCGACTACACTAGGTTTCACTAAGTTATACAGTCCCAGTATTTATTTTCTATCTTTCCTTCTGGTGTCATACATGCCCCTAGACTTACTCTTTCAAGTGGACTGACAGACATCTTTGTTCAGTGTATTTGCAATATTGTGCTACCATCATATAGTATTGTGCTATCCATTTCTGGATCTATACAGTCAATCCTGTTGAACATTCTATATTCCTTCAGCATCAAATGCCCAATCTCTAGCCTCTTTATATCTCCTAATAACCTGTGTTCTCAGCTTTAACTCTCTAAGTTTGCTCACTAATGTTAATGCATATTAGTGACACCATACAGTATTTGTCTTTTTGTTTCTGGCTACTTTCACTCAACATCCTCAAGGTTCATCCTTGTCGTTATATGCTCTGTGATTTTATTCTATCTTAAAGCTGTGTAATAGTCCATCATTTTCACCACAGCTCATTTATCCACTTGTCCGTTGATGGACATTTGGGCCATTTTCATCTCTGGATAATTGTGAATAATGCCACTATAAACATTGGTTTACAAATGTCTTTTCCTTTCCTAGCTTTCAGTTCCTCCAAGTACATACCTAGTAATGGGATTGCTGGATCATTTGGCAATTCTATACTTAGCTTCCTGGGGAATCACCACTCTGCCTTCCAGAGTGGTTGCACCATTCTACATTCCCTCCAGTAGTGAATAAGTATGCCTCTTTCTCCACATCCTCTCCAGCACTTGTAATTTCTGTTTTTTTGATAATGGCCATTCTAATAGGTGTGAAATGATATCTCATTGTGGTTTTGATTTGCATTTTCCTAACAGCCAGTGAAGTTGAACATCTTTTCATATGTTTTTGAGCCATTTGTATTTCCTCTTCAGAGAAGTGTTTGTCCATGTCTTTGCCAATTTTTTAATTGGGTTGTTTGTCTTTTTGTTGTTGAGTTGTAGGATCTCCTTGTACATTCTGGATATTAAACCCTTAGCTCATATGTGATTTCCAAATGTTGTCTCCCATTGCGTAGCCTGCCTTTTTATTTTTCTGACAAAGTCCTTTGATGCACAAAAGTATTCAATCTTGAGGAGATCCCATTTATCTATTTCTTCTTTGATTGCTCACACTTTGGGTGTAAGGTCTAGGAAACCACCTCCTATCACAAGATTTTTAAGATAGTTCCCTACATTTTCTTTTAAAAGTTTTATGGTCTTAGCTCTAATGTTTAGATCTTTGATCCATTTTGAATTAATTTGTGTATAATGTGTAAGATAGGAGTCCTCTTCCATTCTTTTGGATATGGATATCCAGCTCTCCAAACACCATTCACTGAAGAGGCTGCTCTGTTCCAATTGTGTTGGCTTGACTGCTTTATCAATGATCAATTGTCTGTAGAGGAAGGGGTCTGTTTCTGAACACTCAATTCCATTCCATTGGTCACTATATCTATCTTTATGCCAGTACCATGCTGTTTTGACCACTGTAGCTTTGTAATATGCTTTAAAGTCAGGTAGGGTGAGACCTCCCACTTCATTCCTTTTTCTCAAAATATTTTTGGCTATTTGGGGCAACTTGGCCTTCCAAATAAATTTGGTTATTGGGTTTTCTATTTCTGCAAAGTAAGTTTTTGGGATTTTAATTGTTATTACATGGAATCTATAAATTAATTTAGATAGAATTGACACCTTAACTATATTTAGTCTTCCAATCCATGAACACAGTACATCCTTCCATTTATTTAGGTCCTTTGTGATTTCTTTTAGTAATTTCTCATAGTTTTCTGTGTATAGGTCTTTTGTGGCTTTGATTAAGTTTATTCCTAAATATTGGGTTCTTTTGTTTGCTATTGTAAATGGATTTTTTTTCTTGATTTCCTCCTCATGTTGCTCATTACTTGTGTATAGAAGCACTACTGATTTTTGCATGTTTATCTTGTATCCTGCCACTTTGCTGTATTCATTTAGAGCTCTATTGGCTTTGCTGTAGAATTTTTAGGATTTTCTACGCATAGGATCGTGTCATCTGCAAACAGTGAAAGTTTTACTTCTTCCTCTTGAATTTGCATGCCTTTTATTTCTTTTTCTTGCCTAATTGCTCTAGCCAGGACTTCCAGCACAATGTTGAATAACAATGGTGACAGTGAACATCCTTGTCTTGTTCCTGATCTTAGAGGGAAAGTTTCATTCTTTCCCCATTGAGTATGATGTTAGTTGTGGGTTTTTCCTATATTACATTTGTCATATTAAGGAAGGTCCCTTCTATTCCTATCCTTTTGAGTGTTTTCATCAAGAAAGGATGTTGAATTTTGTAAAATGCCTTTTCTGCATCAATTGAGATGAAAACGGGGTTTTTCTGCTTTGATTTATTGTTGTGGTATATTATATTAATTGATTTTCTCATGTTGAACTGGCCATGAATAACTGTAATAAATCCCATTTGGTCATGGTGCATAATTCTTTTAATGTGCTGCTGGATTTGATTTGCGAGTATTTTGTTGAGTATTTTTACATATATATTTATTAAAGAGATTGGTCTGTAATTTTCTTTTCTTGTTGTATCTTTGGCTTTGGTATTAGGGTGATGTTGCCTTCATTAGAAAGAATTAGGTAGCTTTCCCTCCTCTTCATTTATTTTGAAGAATTTGAGCAGGATTTGTACTAACTCTTTCTTAACTGCTTGATAGAATTCACATGTGAAGCCATCTGGTTCTTGACTTTTCTTTTTGGGGAGCTTTTTGATGACTGATTTAAAGTCTTTATTGGTGATTGGTTTGTTAAGGTTGTCTATTTCTTCTTGAGTCAATGTTGGGCGTTCATCCTTTTCTAGGAAGTTGTCCATTTCTTCTAAGTTGCCAGGTTTATTAGCATATCATTTCTCATAGTATCCTCTCATCATCTCCTTTATTTTGTTGGGTCAGTAGTCATGTCCCCTTTCCCATCTCTGATTGAATTTATTTGCATCCACTCTTTTTGTTGTTGTTTGTTGTTGTTGTTGTTGTTGTTAGCTTAGCTAAGGGTCCACTGATTTTATTGATTTTCTCAAAGAACCAACTTCTGGTTTTGTTGATTCTCTCTATTGTTTTCATGGTCTCGATTTCATTTTATTTCTGCTCTAATGTTTGTTATTTCTTTCCATCTATTTGCTTTGGGGTTATTTTGCTGTTCTTTCTTTAGTTCCTCTTTCTTCTTTTTAAATATAGGCATTTAGGGCAATAAATTTCCCTCTCAGCACTACCTTTGCTGCATCCCACAAGATTTAATATGTTGTGTTTTCATTTGCCTCAAGATATTTACTAATTTCTCTTGGAATTTCTTCCTTGAATCACTAGTTGTTTAAGAGTGTGCTGTTTAGCCTTCATATATTTGTGAATTTTCTGGTCCTCTGCCTGTTATTGATTTCCAAATTCATCTCATAATTACATTTTATTTTATTTGATATCTCTCTTACAGCAAATCTCATTTTCTCAAGACATTAACATAATTACATATTTCCTTTATCCTATTTTATGTATAATGTATCCTATATATAATATATATCCTGCGGTTATAGTGCCCATAATAACAACAAAATTACTAGAAATATGATAATCAAAATCAGTTCAAGAGTTTGTTTTCTTTGCAGCCCCTTTCGTCCTTAGGATAGATTACATTTGGATTATCTGGTCACCTTACTGTACTTTAGAACTACATAAAATAGGAAATGAGTGCAGGGGGCAAGATGGTGGAGTGGTGAGGTGTAGGTTTTAGTTACTCCTCCAGGGCAGTAGGTAGAAAGCCAGGAACTACATGGACCAGACACAGGAGAGCAATTTCACTTTGGGCATACTTCATACAACACTCACGAATGCATGGAACAGCTGAGATCAGCGAAATCTGTAAAGTTCTCATGGCGAGGGGACCCACGCCCCTCCCTGCCAGGCCCAGTCCCATGGAGGAGAGGCTGTCAGTGCTGGGAACGAGGAGGGAGAACTCCAGTTGCGGCTCTTATTGAAAACTCAGACAGCTGATCCAAACTCCAAAAATAGATAGACTGAGACCAGCCCTGGAGAATCCGAGAGAAGTCAGCCCAGCAGACAGGAGATAGGGCTAGCAAAAACAGCAAAAAAAAAAAACCAAAAATAAAAACAGAAACTTTTTGGAGTTCTGGTGAACATAGAACGGAAAAGGGCAGGGCTCAAACAGAGTCAGGCTCACATGCAAATCCAGAGGGGGAGTTTCCTTGTCTGAGGAGCCTGTTTCTCTGCTTTCTTGATTGTTCCTTAATGGCCCTAATCTCCTTGACTCTTAGCATTTCAATAACCCATTAGATCTGCAAGGAGGGCCCTTTTTTTTTTTTTTATCTTTTTCTCTTTTTCTAAAACAATTACTCTACGAAACCCATTACAGAAAGCCTCAAAGACTTGCAATTTGGGCCCAGACAAGAGCAGAGCTAAGAGAGCTCTGAGACACAAAGCAATAAGTCCAGTGGCTGAGAAAATTCGTTAAACACCACAACTTCCCAAGAAAAGGGGGGCGTCCCCTTACAGCTGTCTTCCCAGTGAGCTAGGAACACTCCTGCCCAGTGCCAGCACCACAGCCCAGAGCTGCCCCAAACAACCTAGTGTGACAGAAAGTGTTTCCAACAACACACGCCCACACCACAATATCAGGCATGGACAATACCCTTTCCTGCACCCTCAGCTAATTGTCCCAGAGCTGGGAAGGTGGAGCTGGGTGAAAAGGCGGAAATTAACATGCCCCATTCAGCCATCCTTTCAGCAGACTGGGAATGCCCCTACACAGCCCTGCAGCCCAGAACATCCCTTGGGGGATGGTGATGTAGCACAGTTGTCCGTCAGCAGAGGACCTGGGAGTGTGCAGCTTGGAAGAGGGACCCACTCGCAAGTCCCAGAGACCATATGCCAATACCAAGGACTTGTGGGTCAGCGACAGAGACAAACTGTGGCAAGACTGAACTGAAGAATTAGACTATTTGCAACAGCTTTAAATCTCCAGGAACACCTGGGAGATTTGATTATTAAAGCTACCTCCCCACACTCCGCCTAACCACTCAGACACATGCCACATATACAGGGTGGATAACACCAACTACACACACAAGCTTGGTGCACCAATTGGACCCCACAAGACTCACACCCCCACTCACCACAAAGACAAAGTGAGGGAGAACTGGCTTGAAGGGAATAGGTGGCTCGTGGACACCACCTGCTGGTTAGTTAGAGAAAGTGTACTCCACAAAGCTGTAGATCTGACAAATTGGAGATAAGGGCTTGAATCAGTCTACATATCCTAAAAGAATCCTTTCAAGTTAAACAAATGACAAGAGGCCAAAAACAACAGAAAATTTTAAAGCATATGAAAAAAACAGATGATATGGATAAGCCAAACCCAAACACCCAAATCAAAAGATCAGAGGAGACACGGTACTTGGAGCAATTAATCAAAGAACTAAACATGAACAATGAGAGCATGGCACAAGATATAAAGGACATGAAGAAGACCCTAGAAGAGCAAAAGAAGAAATTGCAAGGGTAAATAAAAAAACTAGACAATCTTACGGAAATAAAAGAAACTGTTGATTAAACTAAAGATTCTGGAAACTCATAGTACAAGACTAGAGGAATTCGAACAACAAATCAGTGACCTGGAAGACAACAGAATGGAAAATAAAAGAACAAAAGAAAGAGTGGGGGAAAAAATCAAAAAAGCAAAATGGACCTCAGAGATATGATAGATAATATAAAACTTCCAAATATAAGACTCATTGGTGTTCCAGAAGGGGAAGAGAAGGGTAAACGTCTCGGAAGAATATTCAAAGAAATTGTTGGAGGAAACATGGTATGTGACTATATCTCAATAAAATGAAGATTTAAAAAAAAATGAAATGAAAAAAAAAAAAATTCCAAAATTGTAAGTGGACTGAAAGCTGTCAGTCTTGCTTCCCACAACACAGGAAAGGAGAAGTATTTCCTAGCAAATACTTAAGATAAATCTTTGAAAGTTTAGAAACAGAGTTCTCAGCATGGGATTCATGGACATCCCCTATCCATGGGTGGACTTTTGGGGATCTAAAATGTCTTTGAAATGATATGCAAACTTCTTTTCTGAGTGGAGCAAGGTCCATTCCTTTTTCTTTCCAACATTTCATTATGAAAAAATGCAAACATATAGAAAAGTTAAAGTATTATACAATGAGTACATACAATAATAAACTATTAACTATTAACATTTTGCTATATTTATCATATATTAACCCATCTATCCATCATCTATCCATCTTTAAAGCTGTCTTATTTTATTGATGCATTTCAAAGTAAGTCAAAACATCAAGGCACATCAACCATAAATGCTTCATCATGAATGCATCCTTAACTGCTGTACATTTATGGTTCTTTTATTAGTAAAATTTATATACAATATAATTCACAAATTTTAATTGTGCCATTCCATCAGTTTGAGCAAGACATGCAACCCAAACCACTATCAAAATAAAAAACATATCACTACCCCCAGAAAATTCCTTCATGGTCCTGCCCAGTCAAAACTTGCCCCCTTACCCAAAGGCAATGCTGTTCTGATTTTTTCATAACACATTTACTTTTTCTGTTCTAGAATGTCATATAGGTGCGTATTAGTTTCCTAAGTCTGCCATAATAAATTGCCACAAACTGGGTGACTTATAACAGCAGAAATTTATTGTCTCGTGGTTCTGGAGGCTGAAGTCTGAAATCAAGGTGTCTACTGGGTCGTACTCCCTCTGAGAGCTCTAGAGAAGAATTCTCCCTTGCCTCTTCCTGCTTTTGGTGGCCTGGGTATTCCTGGGCTGTGGCAGCATCACTCCAATCTCTACCTCCATCTTCACATGGCTGTCATCTCCTTGTGTGTATCCATCTCTGTCCAAATTTTCCTCCTCTTACAAAGAAATTAGTCAGGTCAGATTTAGGGCCCCATCCTATTTAGTAAGCACCCATCTTAACTTGGTTTCATATGCAAAGACCTTATTTCCAAATAAGGTCACATTCCAGATAGATATGAAGGAGGGGGGCACTATCTGTCCCAGTACAAAAGGAAATCATACAGTATAGAATTTCATTTAGCTTAATGTTTTTGAGATTCATCTATGTTACTGCATGTATCAGTGGCTCAATCCTTTTTATGACTGAACAGTATTCCGCCATGGCTTTTTTTTTCTCTTCACAATTTTGAAGATGTTTGTGACCAAGAATAGGTTAATAATCACTAACTAAAGTTTGAATGTATTTTTAAGATGTTTTAGGAGTAGCTATATATATTGAATCTAGAAATTTCCACTTAAAATCTCTTCAGAAACTATTTTTGTGAGGTGTTCACACCTTCTCAATATGGCAGGAACATATATGAACACCACAGTCATGAGGTGTGCATACACATATTTGAAGCTGAAGGAGAAAGAGGTCCTAGGAAGCTGTACTCCTTTGTTCCTGTAAAAATTTAGACCAATTTATTTTTTAAAATGAGAATCTTCATTGACTGTATTTGATTAATGTTGGCTCAAACCACTTATACTTTTCAGCTTTTAAAATTAAAAATGCAATGATAATTGGTCAGACATTAAAGAATGCAAGAAAACTGTGAGGGAGCAAGTGTAAAAGCTTTGAGGTTTTTTCCGCCTGCAATTAGTGAAACAACTCATGACACAATTTGTAGAATTTGAAAGCTGATTTTGTCATAGCACAAAGAGATATTGTATTATTTTTCCTCAGATTGAACCCAAATGCCAATTTATTACTGCAATTCAAATTTCATTCAGTGCCAGAGTTTAAATTATAAACACATTTTATTGTTAGCTAGAAGGACTTTGAAATCAATATATACAGTGACCATATCATAATAACATTATCTCATGTGTGCAAAAGAGAACAAAATGTATCTCAGCAAAGAGTAATTCTATTTCACTTCTAACTCAACCAGTCATTAGAAACACTAGGTTCAGTTCTATGTATTTGACATATGAAACCTTGTTTGGAGCCACTAAAAAAAGAAGTTGAAAGCACAGCAAGTCAGAACCAAAGCAGTAGGCAAGTAATTGCATGGGTAATGAAAAACAATTGTTTTGGAAAAAAATAGAAAGACTGTTGGAATAAATTATTGAATTATTGAAGTACAATGGCATTGTCTTTTAGGATTTTAATGCAACTGTAAATTACCTCTGATTTCTATTCCATATTTTTATATTTATCATAATTAGTATGTATAGTACTCTCTTTGCAACATACTTTACAACTACTCTATAGGTACAAAGTTTATAAAAGTCATTAAGGAAAACATGTTGGATTTGTGCATGAAAATTCTTTTTCCCTACAACTCTTTCATTTATGAAGCACTTTTTATTGAACATTTTGTGTATCCTGCATGATTCTAATCACTAGAAATGCAAAGATGAACAAGGTATGGTGCCTGCACTACATGAGTAAAACAGAAAACTTGGAGGGTTAGGGAGAGTTTCTTGAAGATGATGGTTGATGAATAAGGTCTTAAAGAATCATCAGGAGTTATCCTGGCCTGGATAGGGACTTTCTAGGAAAGGGTGACAAGATAAAGTATATCCCAAGTGGAGGAGATAATGTGAACAAAGTCTAAGAGGTAAGAAATTGCATGGTTTGCAAGAGATGACATAAGCATCTCCATGTTGCTGGAATAAGACTGCGAATGGTAGAGATGGAGATGGGTAGTAGGTAGAGGCTAAATCATGGTCACAATGTTCAGGAGATTGAGTATCCTATAGGAAATAGAAAATTATTGAAAGGCTTTTAGTGAGAAGTAATATGATCAGGTTTGTAATTGTAAGTAACTCACCTTTTTTGCCCTCTTATATGACAGATTTGAAAGGGAAAAGATTGAAGGTAGAAGATGAAGGGATTAGGCTACTGTTTTAATTGAAAGATATATGGCCATAGTAGTGGGAATGGTGATGGAGAAGTTTCAAAAAATATTTAGGCAGTAAAAGTAGCAGAACTTGTGACTGATTACTTAGTGACTGATGCCATGCCACTGGGAGAGGCAGGTATCAAGAAGTTTGAAGGGAAGAAGAAGTTGAGAAAGCATCCTAACAGGTTGGTAGGTCAAGGGAGAATAAGGTTGAAAGGAAATAGCCAGTAAAGAGGGAGAGTATATTTTTATTGTTTTAATGAATTCTGAAGATTAGAATTTTTTAATACCAGAAAGAAGAAATCAATTTTTACCAAATTTTGTACTCTTGGTCTTAAAAAAAATACATAAGACATTTTGTTTTATGTTAAGGATAGAATCACAAAGTATGCACATAAGTGTTGTTAGAGTCTGTGATTATGATGGCTGGTGTTTCTATTTCCTTTCTCCTTTAGCATTCTGCCATGGGTATAGAAGTGAACTGCATTGATTTATTACAAGTGGAAGGATATAATTTGATAGCTGCTGGTACCTTAAATGGTATAATCATCATATGGAATTTTCTTATGTCTACTGTCACAGAAGTGTAAGTTGTGTCTTTTTCTTAAAAAATATAAGTTATGCTGCAGAAGAACCAAAGTAACATGCAACACACACACACACACACACACACACACACACACACACACACGGCTAGAGATAAACATGGTAATAACTCTCAAGGAAGGCTTCCCAAAAGGTTATGTTCCTGATTATTCTATGTTTTAAATCTCTAAATCCAAGAATGATGTAAATAAGGTAAAACTTAAGTATTTGTATTTCCAAGAGCTTTTGCCCCTTTACTCTTCTCACTCTAGTATATTCTTTCCCTGTGTGATATTGTCCAAACTCATGGCCTCAAAAATACTTAAAATATATAATAATTTCAAAATCTAATCTCACCAGAGTTTCAAACACACATGTCTAATTGCCTTCTGGAGATTCCACCTGGACTGCCACCAAGACCCTAAAGCCCCACATACACCAAACTTCTTCTCAACTACCCCTCTCCTAAAACATCTCCTCTTCTATATTCCTATTAATACCACCATCCATTCAGTCACCAAATTCAAGTGGCGAGAAGCCTCCAAGATGAATTTTCTTTCTCATTTGTCACCCCAACACATCCAATTCATTACAGGATGGTGCCAACAAGGGCCATTGTGGCAGACGTGTTTCTAACACAGTCAAAAACTTTACTCTTCCCCTGCCATCCATTTCTAAATGTGCTTGCCATTGGTTTAAAGGAAATAATGTAACATAGTATTATTTGTAAAGGATGGATTGTAATTAATAAGCTCTCCCCAGTTTTGCATAATTGGGCTAAGGCAAAGGCCATGTATAGACACTCTATGTCAAGGGTATTTGTAAAATTTTACTTTGAAGTACAAGAGATGGGTGGCCAGGAACCTTGAAAATGAAAACAGGAGGGAACGAATCGTTGCCATTGGCAGATGTGGTGCCTGCGGTTGGTGTCCCTGAGTGAGGGACTTCACCACCTACTTTCGACCCACTTGGCTCAGATAACTGTGATGGCTATGCAGGAGAACTACCCAAGTGAGAGGATGTGCCAGGCCAGTTCACCAAGTTCTGGTGTGATTCAGAAGGGCAGTTCCTTGGAGACTGAATGGTAGATGCCATTTATCTCAGAGGCCTTTCAGAACCGCTTCAACTGCTGTTCAAGTGTCACTGACAGTGGGGACACAACCATTGGCACATCATGCTCAGATATTGCAGAGGAGAAGTTGTAGGCTTACAGAAGGATCATGAAGAAAATATAGAGTTCCCATACACCTGCCCCATTTTTAACATTTTGCATTAGTGTGTACCTTTGTTACAGTTGATGAGAGAATATTATTATAACTGTACTATTAACTATAGTTTACTTGAGGGTATACTGTTTGTGTTGTATAGTCTTATGGTTGTTTATATTTGTTTGCTTGTTAATTTTTATTCTAGCAACATATATGTGCCAGTTTGAATGTATTCTGTCCCCCAAATGCCATTATCTTTGATGTCATCTTGTGTGGGCAGACCTATCAGTGTTAATTAGATTGTAATTCTTTGAATGTTTCCATGGAGATGTGCCCCATCCAACTGTGGGTGATGACTCTGATCAGATAATTTCCATGGAGGTGTTGGCCCGCCCATTCGAGGTGGGTCTGAATTAAATTACTGGAGCACTATATAAGGGCAGACAGAAGGAGCAAGCTTGCTACAGCCAAGAGGGACACTTTGAAGAAAGCACAGGAGCTGCAGATGAGAGACAGTTTGAAGATGGCCTTTGAAAGCAGACTCTTGCTCCGGAGAAGGTAAGAGAGGACAAACACCCCAAGTGCAACTAAGAGTGACATTTTTGAGGAACTGCAGCCTAGAGAGGAACATCCTGGGAGAAAGCCATTTTGAAACCAGAACTTTGGAGCAGATGCCAGCCACATGCCTTCCCAGCTAACAGAGGTTTTCTGGACACCACTGGCCATCCTCCACTGAAGGTACCGATTGCTGCTGTGTTACCTTGGATACTTTATGGCCTTGAGACTGTAACTGTGTAACCAAATAAACCCCCTTTTATAAAAGCCAAAAAAAAAAAAAAAAAAAGAAGAAAAGAGAAAGAAAATGAAAACAAGTTTTAACCAGGCATTTCAGGGGAAGGGAAGAGAGATATGAAGGAAGGGAGAAGAGAGAGCTGGAGAAGAAAATAGAAAAGGAGAAGAAAATACTGAAGAAATCTCTGTCTCCCTGATTACAGGACCTTACAAACTATTGATCTACCTGGACCCCCTGCCTACTTCCAGTCCAAGTCTGAGACATTACTTTTAGAACACATTTGAGGGAAAATAATCTTTTCTTGTTTAGGTCCTGAATTTATTCACCTTTGAACCTTTCATTGAAATAGGTGTCTCTGCAGATACCTCCCTCTTTACCTCAGCCCATGTTCTCCTGATTTTTGCCCTTAGAAACCTGTCATCCCTGTCCCTTAGGCCTTTCTCACAGATGGTATACTTGTCATTTGATACCTGTATCTCACCCTCTTATTCATGCAGCTCTCACACTGTATCAGCTTATGTATGACTCACTACTAAGTGGAAGCAGAGAGATTAAAAAGGCAAAGACCACAGTTCTGATGCCACAGCATAAAGAGTGGGCAGCTCCTGTGTATATCCCAATTTAAAGATGGAGATTCTCCTTGTCGAAGTACCCAGCATTATGTCAAGGGATGCATTTAAACCCAACACCCAATCAGAGAAAAAAACAACTATAATGGGTCAAACATGGTGCCCCCTTATAGGAAGATGAGAATATAAAAATAATTGATTCAGAATCAGTGGAGTATTTTACAAAATGTAATTTAACACAGAACTGCATGAGGTAATTGAGTTCCAGCTTTAAAAGCTCTAAATTTGAAAGTGGTTTCCATATTCATGGTGGAGGCCATCTCTACCTCTACCCCAAACATTGCTTAAGATCCTTTTACCAGTCAGGAGAAATAATCTTTGACCCAAATTCAATAGGGTACATAATTTATAATCGCCTTCACTATTCAACTCATCGGCAGAGCAGAAATATCTAAAAATTTTGAGCTCAACAAGTCATCAAGCCCACTGGCTTCTCTTTCCAGATAAGTTCACTCCCAAGAAGGCTTCTTCATTATTCGTCAACCCAAATTGGCAGAGGCAATTTACACTAGTGAAAGAGGGACATTTTTCTATAAGAGCCATTTGGTATAAGCAATGTTAAGTGTCGTTTTGAAAGTCAAGCACGAAATGTCATCGCAGGTGGTCAGGGATTGATGTTTTGTTCCCAGGAAACTATCTAAAGAATGTGCGTGGTTTCTTGGAATCTGGGTCAACAAGAGACCAGAGCAGCAAGAATATTTTAATCACTGAATAACCTGATTGTCTTCTCCACTAAATTATAAGCTTCTTGAGTGTAGTTGTATTTTATTCAATTTGTTATTCCCCTTATTCAAAGAGCAGATTCTATTCTTTAAACTGTAAGAAACTTCTAGGAGCTTCCTCCATTGTATTACAGAAACCTATTCTCTGACTTATAAGAAGAACAAGACCAATTAACTGAATTGAAAGACTTAAGTCACTAAATGATCATGTTGTTATACAGAATCTTTTAAAGAAGATATGTTAAACTCTACACCTCTGGGTTTTGTCTTCATTTTCAATAACATTTGGTTAATTAGCTATGCAAGGAATATATGAACTAAGTAATGTAAGCACCTCATTTTTATTATGGAAAAATATGCTTATTTCCAGGTTCCGACCTGAAGATTGCCTCACTGTGGACCCTGACTTGGATCCCAAACGCTTTAGAATTAATGACATCCTGTTCCTCTTTCGTACCCCAGAATGTGCAAGGTAACTCAGTATCTACTGATCAAGTAATACTGTATGGGGCTTATTTGGATGATCTAAAAATAGATTTCCTCATCCCAGCATTAAGGAAGGTACAACTGAAGGAAGACATAGGTTGGGTTGACTACCTGGCTTCAGCTTTCTTCTCCTGTTGTTACTGCCTTTTTGTACGTGGGGCGGTCCTTGGGGATCTAACTCACTCACTGTGTGGTCCTCTTACCATGTCAGCCTCACAGTTTCCTTTACAACTGTAGCAGATATGGAAAATGCCCACTTGTCCATACCTCTAGGCAAAACCTAATGCCTTAAGCACTGATGTGAAGCTGAACAAAGGATGTCCAGAGCAAATATGGAAGATCAGGTGGCAGGAGATACCATATACCATCCAGTATTACAGAGCAATCTCCATCCATTTCTGATAGAGCATGAGATCGTTTTCAAAGTATTTAAGAAAAAGTAATTTTTACTATTGATATTTTCTTACAAGCTCAGGTTTTCAGGCAATAGACAGTGTTAAACACATCTCTGGAGTAAAATCAGAAGTGTCTGTTCTAGGTTTGGGCTGCCCCAGTGGCAAGCCAAAATTTAGCACTGTTCCTACCTCCTTGATTTGAAATTTCCCCAAAACTGTAGTGAGAATATTTTGAGGACTTGTTCCGTATACATCTACACCAGCACCCTAAGCCACTGTTAAGCCCATTCCAGCAGAAACAGGATCAGAACAGAATGGAAGCTGCCTAACAGGAGGTTCCAGGCTTATCAGCGCCCAGTCAATCCACTCCCCTCCCCACCATGCCCCTGCAGCTCAGTGTCAGTGCCCCTGGGACTAACTCTGACCATAGCAGTGGGACAGGACAGGCTTTTATTTCTCAAGGCCAGGCAGAAATATATTCTAACTGCTGAGGCTCCCCAATAGCCTCTGCAGACACAATGCTGATGAACATATGATATATAAAATATAAGGTGTGACTTCCTTCGTAAGTAAATAGCTCAGTATCCATAGATGATGAAAGAAGCAATCAACTGAAACTAGAGCAGAGAAGAACAACCTTTGAGTACAACAGATTATCTTAACTTTTCCTCGTTGGGCTTCCTCCTTCACCTTGTAGGAGATCAAGTCAGGATTCAATTTGTTCTTCATCCCAATACGATTCTAGCAAAAGTCCACAGAGTAGCAAGGTAAGCAAAAAATAGGGAGAGTGTGTCTTTCTGTTACACCCAATATTAGTTCGAGAATAGTGATATCTAGCATTTGAGCCCCTCCTTTGAGAGGTAAAGATGAAAAAATTCTGCATGTGTGTATGTGAAATTTTTTTCTCTCTTTTCCCTGAAAATCAGTGATTAAACTGTTTTCACCAATTTATCTATTTTTTCAAAGCTCTCAATTATTCTCTATGAATAATTGATAAATGATAAGGAATAAAATAAATTATATATCTGATATTTTTTACATTTGTAAAATAATGTGATTTCAGTATATATCTGTTGCTAAAATGTATTACACATATTTCACAGAAGAAAGAGACAGCACAATGCAATGCAGTGGTTTTCAAACTGTATTCCTAGTTTCAATTTTATGTATTTTTACACATGATGTTCCTAGTTAATATTTTGTCTGAAGGAAAATTTCCACTATAAAAACTATTTTGAAAACCACTAGCATAATGGAAAGAATAAACTTATATGGAGGTAAGAGTTAGACAGGTTTGTACTTGATTCCAAGCTCCATTTATTATCTGATTAGATATGTCACAATCTCTCAAGTTTGTTTCCCCATAAGTATAAAGGCAACAATGAAGCCTAATTTGCATGGTTCTTAATAAAATTAGAAGTAATATACACCAAGAACGTGACATGCATTATGCATTTAATTACTGTCATTATGATGATATATCTGAGCCATTAGGAAAATATTTAATTGTGTTATGGATTCTTTATTTATGAAGATGAAAATCTGTGCAATACACATTTTAAAGAATTAACTCAAAAACTATTTTAAACCTAATGCATAGAAATGTAAATTCAACTATCTGAAAAATCTACTCATCCAGTATCTCATTTCCTTACAATGTCATAGAAATTTTTTTTTTTTTGTCCTCTAATTTAGGGAAGCAAACAAAGTATACATGACAATGAACCTAAAGGTCAGTATGAAATCACCTCTCTTCTTTATAATAAAAAAGTTCCTTTAAAATAGGGAGTTATCCCCCCTACGTGGGATCAGACACCCAGGGGAGTGAATCTCCCTGGCAACGTGGAATATAACTCCCAGGGAGGAATCTAGACCCAGCATCGTGGGATGGAGAACATCTTCCTGACCAAAAGGGGGATGTGAAAGGAAATGAAATAAGCTTCAATGGCAGAGAGATTCCAAAAGGAGCCGAGAGGTCACTCTGGTGGGCACTCTTACACACACAATATAGACAACACTTTTTAGGTTTTAGTGAATTGGAATAGCTAGCAGTAAATACCTGAAACTATCCAACTACAATCCAGAACCCATGAATCTTGAAGATGATTATATAAAATTGTAGCTCATTAGGGGTGACAATGTGATTGGGAAAGCCATATGGACCACACTCCCCTTTGTCTAGTTTATGGATGCATGACTAGAAAAATGGAGGAAAGAAAAAAACAAACAAACAAAGGCACCCAGTGTTCTTTTTTACTTTAATTGCTCTTTTTCACTTTAATTTTTATTCTTGTTATTTTTGTGTGTGCGGTAATGAAGGTGTCAGGGAGTGATTTTGGTGATGAATGCACAACTATGTGGTGGTACTGTGAACAATTGAATTACGCTTTGTTTTGTAAGACTGCATGGTATGTGAACATATCTCAATAAAATGAATTAAAAAATAAAATAGGGAGTTTAGGTGATAGCATATTATCAATGAATATATGTTCTTTTTTTCAAATCCTGAGGTCCTCTAGGATTCAGTATTTCAAGAGGGACTGTTTCCATGCAGAAATTCCATTATGATGCTACATTTTTAAAATACTGACTCTAGATTTTAAAAAATCTGCAACATTACTGAACACCTTAATCTCCACTCCATTTTTCTAAAACATAGTTGAGTTATAAGGCATTCTGGATGTGTAAAATTGATACTGCATGTATATCTAATTTTAGCTAGTATCTACAGTGCAGAGGTTTTTGCAATGGAACCAAAAAAATAAGCTTTTTAGGTTCTTCTAGTGATCTGGGATTGCACTTAAGTATTTTTTAATGCTTTCACTTCTGACTTATTTTCCTGCCTCTTTTAAGTTCTATAAAATGTGGAATTCTAAGTGTTGCAAACATCATGGTAGCTCACTAATTTCTTCTATAGGCGAACAACGAGATGTCATGGTGGGAGAGCAACAGCCAGTGGATAAAAAGCAAACTGCAGGTACCAATTTAGCAGATTCTCAACCACCTATCCTTGTCACTGCACATGAGGATGGACACCTCCGACTGTGGACACTGGAGGTAATATGGCCCAGTATTTACTTGGAATAGGAAAGAATGGGAAAGATAAAAAAAAAAAAAAGATTATTAAACAAAACTTAGCCTTCTTCCATATGGAATTCCATTTCTAATATATTCCAACTTTCGAATTCCTGGTTTTGCATCCTGCTCACTGATAATTCTACTCAAACCTTTATCTAAATATGCCCTTTTTATAATTCAACAGATCAAATCATTATAACTGCTAACTATTTCAAATCTAGTACAATATTAAGAACATAGGCCTTAAAATACCTTACTTGACAACCATTTATTGAGTGTTTAATATGTTCCAGGCACTGTGCCAAATATTTAAGGGATTAAAAATATAAACAAGATAAGACAGCTTATGCCTAGTAAGGTATTTGTTGACTGAATCAAATAAATTAAGACTGACCACAAAGTAGAAAGTTTCAAGAACTAAGGAATATTCCATAACCAGCATTATTCAAGCTGGGCTAATTATACTACCACAAGGTTCCATGTATCACACAGTGTTTAACAAAGGATGGGGGTCTTTCTTGGCAAAGGTGATGAGCCAAGGTACTTTACTTATCTCTTCAGTAAGGAGAATTTATTTTTAGTTCACTATCATGTTGAAAGAGTAACTCTTTGGTACCAGTTTTATCTAGGGGGTTCTTACAAGGCTTTCTATCATGGGCAGGCCCCAGGCTTTATCTCCTGACTACTTTCTTCTGAGAGTCTGTCAAAAAGGAAGTCCTATGTCATTAAGGTTTGGTAGCTGCCTCAGGCCAAAAGCCAACCTGAGAGCTACCTTAACCTTCTGGAATCCCACTTTCACTTCAGATATGGCCTTTGAAAATTCTTTATTTTATATCTTCTCAGCAATTAATTCAAAAGATGTTTTCAATATTTTATCAAGGTTTTGTTTAATCATTTTTGTTCATGGGTTATTTTCTACCATATTGCAAGAAATGGAAGTCCACAGCTATCTTCTTAAAGTTACAGATGCTTATATTTCCCTCATAAAATCTTCCAGTAGGTTCGTGTTGCACTTGGAATAAAACCCAGTCTCCTCATATTGACATAAAATTCTACATGGCCCAGCCCATGCCTATCTCTGACCTTATCTTCTACTTCTCTGTCTTTGGCCTCAACATTCCAGCCACACTAATCACCTTCAGATTTCCCCAAAATACTAAAGTCATTTCCACCACAGGGCCTTTTAACCTCCTGCTTATCCTGCTGGAATGCTCAACCCCCAGATCATCTCAGACTGGTTCCTTCTTGTTATTCAAGTACAGAGTTAAATGACACCCAATCATGGTCTATCACATTACTCTTTTAACTTGTTGCATAGCACTTACCAGATATTTTATGTCTGCTTTTTGTTTGTTTAATGTGCTTCTTCTCCCACCCCCTTACAATGTAAGCACCATGAGACCAGGGACCTAGATTATCTTGTGTACTTCTATGTATCCCATAAAACACCCCAAAAATGTTGGGACCACAGCAGGCACTCAATACATATTTGAATGAATGAATAAGCTCCATATTGCAAGTCAGTGGCAGCAGAGGAGGCAGGGCTGATGGAAGAAAGAATACATACATAAATAAAAACAGAGGCGTTTAGAGACAGTCAAGCACAGAAAACTGGAAAATGGCTGAGTCCCAAAAAAAGGGCATAGAGAACTGGGTACCAACACTGGTCAACCAGCAAAACTGGGGTGGCTGGGGACTGGCTCTGAAAAGGGGCTTTCTCTCTTTTTCCTTTTTCCTTTTTTTCCCACTCATTCTAAGTAGCTCATTAGAGAATGCCTCAGGCATTTTCAATTGTGAGCACTGACCCAGGCAAGGGTGGTTAACAAAGTCAGAGAGACAAAGGAGGAATTCATATTTAGAAGATAACTCCCTAAAGGGTGTATCTTCCCTAGGAAAAGGGGAGCAAGGCCCAGCTCAAGTGGCTCCCTCCCACAGTGAATTCAGACCACAGGGTTTGGGGTGGTGGGGGACAAAAACAACTTAAGCTTGGCTTCTGACACCCTCAGCCCCTGGCCAGGACAGGGTCCACTGAGAATTAAAGGAACCACACCTCTTTACACCAGTGGGGAGCTGCAGGCTGACAAGTATCAGTTGCTGGCAGGATAGGAAAAGCACAGAGTCTAGAAGCCTCACAACAAAGTCTGACAATCTGCTGGGTCTCACCCTCAGGGAAACCTGATACTGAATACAGCCTTCTCCTGAGATCTGGGCATGTCTGGTCTGGGAAAATCTGATTGGAGTAATCAAGGAAACCAGATGCCTAGGTAACAAAAAACTACAAACCACACTAGGAAAAATGAAGACATGGCCCAGTCAAAGGAACACATTTACACTTCAACTGAGACATAGGAATTGAAACAACTAATTATTAATCAAACAAACCACCTAAATCAATTCAAAAATCAAAGTAACGAGTTGAGGGAAGATATGGCAAAAGAGATAAAGCACACAAAGAAGACATTGGGCAAACATAAGGAAGAACTTGAAAGTTTGAAAAAACAATTGGCAGAACTTATGGGAATGAAAGGCACAATAAAAGAGATGGAAAACACAATGGAGACATACAACAGCAGATTTGAAGAGGCAGAAGAAAGGATTCATGAACTGGGAACAAGACATCTGAAATCCTACACACGAAAGAGAAAAGAATGGAAAAATATGAGCAGCATCTCAGGGAATTGAATGACAACATGAAGCACATAAATGTATGTGTCATGGGTGTTCCACAAGAAGAAGACAAGGGAAAAGGGGCAGAAACAACAATGGAGGAAATAATCATGGAAAATTTCCCATCTCTTATGAAAGACATAAAATTACTGATCCAAGAAGCGCAGCATAGTCCAAACAGAATAGATCCAAATAGAGCTACTCCAAGACACTTAATAATCAGATTATCAAACGTCAAAGACTAAGAGAGAATTCTGAAAGCAGTAAAAGAAAAGCAATCCATCACATACAGGGGAAGCTTGACAAGACTATATGCAGATTTCTCAGTAGAAACCATGGAGGCAAGAAGGAAGTGGTATGATATATTTAAGATACTGAAACAGAAAAATTGCTAACCAAGAATTCTATATCCAGCAAAACTGTCCTTCAAAAATGAGAGAGAGTTTAAAATATTCTCAAACAGACACTGAGAGAATTTGTGAACAAGATACCTGCTCTACAAGAAATACTAAAAGGAGCACTGCAGACAGATAGGAGAAGACAGGAGAGCGAGGTTTGGAGCACAATATTGGGTAATGGTAGCACAATAACATAAGTACACTAAACAAAGATGACTGTGAGTATGGTTGAATGAGGAAGGTTAGGGGACATAGGACACCAGAAAGAAAGATAGAAGATAAACACTGGGACTCAATAACTTAGTGAAACCTAGAGTGGTCAATGATGGTGATTAAATGTACAAATTTAAGAATGTTTTTACATGAGGGAAAACAAATGAATATCAACTTTGCAAGGTGTTAAAAATAGCATAGTATTGGGGAAAAAATACAATCAATGCAAACTAGAGTCTATAGTTGACATTAACATTATAATATGCCTTCATTAATTGTAACAAAGGTAATATACCAAAGCTAAATGTCTATAAGGGGGAATATAAGGAAGGGGTATGGGATTCTTGGCATTGGTGGTATTCTCTGACTTTTTTATTGTATTTTATTTTAATTTTATTTTTTCTTTTGTTAATTTTTAGTTGTCATTTTTTCTTTCTTTCTCTTTTTTCTTTTTACTTTTTTCACCTCTTCCTCTTTCTTTGTGGAAGAAACGGAAATGTCCTCATATGGA
The DNA here is from genome assembly GCF_015220235.1 of Choloepus didactylus. Lineage (NCBI taxonomy): Eukaryota > Metazoa > Chordata > Mammalia > Pilosa > Megalonychidae > Choloepus > Choloepus didactylus. Next base: position 26,678,115 of record NC_051308.1, read on the forward strand.
GAGTGGTGGTGAATCCATAACTATGTGATTTTATAGGGAACCATTGATTGTTTACTTAGAATGGTATGCATGGTGTATGAATAAATTGTCTAAAGAATAAATAGAGGGATACAAATGCTGGAGAAAATGTGGAGAAAAGGATGTACCTAATCACTGTTGATGGGGAAGTTGAATGATACAGCCCATATGGAGGGTAGTGTTGTGGTCCCACAGGAAGCTAAGCATGGGGTTGCCATATGGTCCTGCAACTAAGTTATTGGGTATATACTTGGAAGAACTGAAAAGAGGGACACTTGCACAGTGGGGTTTATGGTGTCAGTATTCATGATTTGCAGTGGATAGAGGTGCCCTAAGGGTCCATCAGCTGATGAATGGAATGGTGAACTCTGGTGTATACATATAGTGGAATATTGAGCTGCTATAAGGAGTGCAGATGTGAGGTGAATGGACATTGAGGACAGTATGTTGGGTGAAATAAAGCAGAAATGAAAAGACAAACAATATAATGCCTCACTAGTATGTACAAACTGCAATGTGCAAACTCTGAGAATTGAATCTGAGAGGATAGGTTATCAGGGGAAGGCTTATAGTATGTGACTATATCTCAATAAAATCGAATTTTTTTACAAAAGGGGAATATGTTTGTGTTACTTTCCTCCTGACTGTGTACTAATTGTTAAAAGGATTTGTTCTTAGTTGAAGAAATTTTTTAAAAAAGAGTGGGGCAGATATGTGACAGGAAAAGTGGTCCAAGGAATTTGCATAAAAAGCACCCATGAGAAATACAAAAAATTACTCCAAGTAGAAAGATGACCTATAATAATCAGAATCTAGATGCAAATAATTAATAGCTACTCTATCTTGATGAATATGTAATCTCAGGGAGACAAGTACTTATGGATAATTTTACATAATTTTTATTATAGAGAATCATATATTACAGTAGTAGAGATACTCTTGAGATACAGTATTTATAGAGAAACTTAGCTTCAAATTTATGATTCTGTGGAATTGATCATCATAGAAAAAGCCTTATTTGCATTATACTTTATTCAGGGAAGACTACTGAAAAATATGCTACCTTTCACAAAACATTCTGCCATTTCTCTGACATCGCTGTATACTGATTCATGTACCAGGGTACTACTGGCTGGAAATGTGGGTAAGTCATTAGTCTTATTTATTCAGCCACAGACATCTTAACAACTTACGTGATATAAAAATGGTTATAGGAAAAATACATGACATTTACTGAGACAGAAGAAAGACTAACAGGTATGCTTAATCATCAGATATAGAGTGTAGGAATAGCTTGCAAATAAATAGAAGAATGAATGAATGCCAGGAAAACCTATTTCATTCCTACCTCTTTACTTAGAGCAAGGCATTCTATTTCTTCCATCTTTAAATAGTTATATTACTACTCATCCCCTTACCTTATTTTATCACCTTCTTTTATCAGGAAGAATACTGTAAAGTTTTAATTTTTTTAATTTTTAAAGAGTTATGTTGCATTAATATTTACTATTAGAGGGAGCAGTGACATGAATTAGAGAGGAAAGGGAATTATTTGTTTCTCAATAAGGGACTTTTAATTCTTTTATATTTATTGTTATAACTAATGTAGTTGGTCTTAATTCTTTCAACTAATACTATTCTTCTTTTTAATGCTTTCTTTCTATATCTTTCCTTTTGTCTTTAGGATAAATTTCTAAATTTTCTTTGTTGTCATCGTTCTAGTACTCTGAAAGTTTATAAGTATGTGTGCATGTACACATATGCATACATATACTTTTTAATGCTACTGGTGTTTTCCTTTAAAATTTTAAAAAGCATTAACCAATTTGTTAGAATTCAGAATGAAAGCATATTTTCAGCTAAGACAGAAAGCTTAACCCACTTTCACTTTCTCCTTTCTCCACACCCAGCCTTCACTTATTGCTGTTTGCTATATAATCTTGACATTTGCATCCAGAATGCTGTTATAACATTACTATTTTTACATTTTATAACTTCTTTTTTAATAACATTTTTGTTATTTCAAAATTTATTTTACAAATCACAGCAAACCATTTTGAACCATCATTTGGATCTTCTGGACATTACTGAAAATAATTATTTATATTTGCATTAAATATTATCAGGAGATTTATAACATTTATTTAAAGTTATCTTTATTTATCTGGTTTCAGTGTTTACCACCAGTCTTTTAATGCTCTGATTTACTTATTCTTGTTCTCTAATTTTTATTTATCGGTCAGTCTCTAAAGTTTCTATAGACATTGTTTCTTTTTACAACGTAATAGTATAAGATTCTGAGATCAGGCAATTTTTGTTCCATTTTTAAATAGCTGCATGTTTTTGCATTAATTTTGCCTACAGTCATATAAGCTTGTGTTAACAAAATACATAGAACTACAAATTTGAAACTATCTGTAGAATTCTCAGAATGTACCTCTATTAGGGTTATTCCTCTTTGTTTCTGCCCATAACACTTTACTATCACATAACCAATCTACTTCTTGAGATTTGCAGATTTTGCCTGTTATCTAGAAAAATTGAACAGAGTGGGCATGGGATCCAAAACAGCCTCCTCCACATTATAATTAAAGAAAGCTTTAATTATAATTTTATTTTATCTATAATTTTATTTAATTCCTAGATTCTTAAATCTAGTTTTTGTAACCAACATTTGAACTGTAGTACCAATATCTCTGTAACAGTTTGGTTTCTGTTTGGTAGTGGTCTATTTGTTTCTATTTTCATCTACCTGATCTCTAGAAAAACTTCGACTATGAATGGATTCAGCAACCTCATTAAGATTTATTAAGCCTGAAACAAAAAAGAATGGCTTCATGTAGAAACTGATATGAACGTCTTTCATTTTTGGTTCCTCAGATTCCATTTCATCTTAATTATAAATGCTTAAAACAAAACTACGTGGCAGTCCAGGTAGTATTTTTTCAGACAACAGAATATCTAACTAAACATTCCAAATTTCTAAATATCTTAATTTTATGCAGAAGGACACGTTATCCTTTGCAGTATTGGTTCCTTCCTGGATCCACCTCATGATGAAAAGGTAAGATCTTTAGTTTTCCATTTTCAATAATGAGTCAGCACCTATTTATTAGCATTTCTCTGCTGTGGACACCACAAACATGAGAAAGACAAGAGTGCCCTACTCTCAAGGTACATATAATATTATAAAAACTTGAGCTACATGACAAGTAATGATGTTCTGCTGACGAAAAGAGGGGATGAGTGAGTGAGTATGTGAGCCATCCACCAGTCCCTTTGCATCTTCTTCATGTTCGACTTATTTGTGAGAATCTATGTAGAAACCTAGAGTGTAAAAGAGTGCCTAGGTCATCTAGTCCTCTTCAGTCAGTTTCTATGTATTATACATCTTCATAGGAGATATTATAACACCTTCCCTTGCCAGCCTAATCTAGAGCCAACCATTATTATTTTCAAGAAACTCTTCCTCCTATATCCAATCTAAATTCTCCTTATAATTTAAAAATATTTTATTCTATTCTTAGCTTAGTGCAATGTAACTATTACCATCTTCATTATATATCCATGTAAATATGTACTTCTTGCACATATGGTGATATACAAATATATCTACATATATATTTAGATAAAGACCCAACACCAACTAAAGGCAGCAGCAAACTTTATTGCCCTTTAAGTTAATAATTTAAATTCAAAAGATAAATATTAGCTTAAACAATATTTTATTTTTGAATAATAGGTATTAACATATGGATACATAGATTAGGACTGGATTCCTTGCAGAGTGTGTTTTAGAATGACTGCTGTTTCAAACATAATTAAATTTGATCTGCGGAGTTTTCTTTTTGTTTTAAAGACCCCAATGTGGTTTTTGCAAAGGTCAGGTAGTTAACTTTAACTAATTACCTCCACTTTACAGAGTGGAGAAGAGTGAGTGGCTTACCTGGGATCATTAGACAGTTAGTGATGAAGTCAGGGCCAGAACCAGGGTTCTTTTCTCCAATCCAATACTCTTTCCATATATCACACTTTCTGCTGTCAAATGGAAAACAGTCCGGTTCCAACTTGTGAAGCACAAAGATTCATGTATAAATAACTACAAATGAAATGGCCTATAATCAAAGCATGCTTTGAGTTGAACAAAAACAAATTTAGATCATATTCTTGAACCATGTATAAGTGGAAGTTTATCTAATTGTTCTCTTCTACTGATGATGTTTATCAGTAATATATTACTAATTTTGACAGATAAAAATTTGATTCAAAGCCTACATCTTTGCAAATGAATTTTCTATACATTGGCAACCAAGACCTTTCAAAGTTCATAGAAAATCTTTAAAACTGACAAAGTTATTGTAAAACATTGCATTAAATAACAGTGGAATTGATTTTAAATAATTTTCACCAATTTAAAAGAAGAAATATATTTTTACAAGTTATTTTAAATTCTTCCATATTCAACCTCATTTCAACCTTTTCTATTCTTGGACAAAATGATTATCCAGTTTGTACATGGCTGCCTATTTATAAATATACAACAGAATCTGATTATTATATACATGATGGATTAAATCAGTCAGGTTTTATATTATAACTGCAAAGAGAATCTATTACATCAGCCTATAAATTGGAAGTTAGCATGGCTTGTTCAAAAAATTATTGTTAAAAAGAAGCTCCATGGAATATAGATATTCTAAGAGATAGGATAATCAAAATCTGTCCACAGAAAGAGAAGTCATATATATGATGACATACACATAGATACAGATAAGATGGTCTGAGAGCAATGTTTTTCAAATGTAGGTTGTGATCCTTTAAGAGTCATGAAATCAATTTAATGAGTGGAAACCAGTATTTTTGTGAAAAAAAAAATAGAATGGGATGGGATTAGGATGGGACGGAATAGGATGGAGTGGAGTGGAATGGAATAGAATGGAATAGAAAATATCTTTGTGCATTGCATATAACAAGATTAAGTATTCTTTTGTGAAACTTCTTCACATGCATGTGCAGGTATGTGTATGTGTTCAATGGGTCATGAAGTAAAATGTATGTCTTACCATAGTTATAATGGCCCAAGTTAGAGAAACACTTGCCTTACAGAATCTCATCCTAAGACAGAGAAAGAAACATTGGATGATGTATTACTTTCCTAGCTGCTAAAACAAATACCATATAATGCATTGGCTTAAACAATAGGAATTTATTGGCCCTAGGCTTTGAGGCTAGAAGTCCAAAATTGAGGCATTGGCAAGGCAATGCTTTCTCCCCAAAGACTGTGGCATTCTGGGGCTGGCTGCCAGCAATCCTTGGTCCTTGGTTTTTGATCACAGGGCAATGCAGATGGCAATGTCTTCTCCTTTGTCTTCCAGGAGAAAGGAAGACTTCCAGCTTCTGGCTGCTCCCCATGGCTTCTCCTTCAATGTCCAATTTCCTTTGCGTATAAGGACTTCAGCCATATTGGCTTAAGGCCCACCCTCATTCAGTTTGGGCACACCTCAACTGATAATATCTTCAAAGTTTCTATTTACAAGTGAATTCACACCCACAGGACCAGGGGTTGAGAACTGAACTTGCCTTTTTTGGGAGACATGATTCAGTCTCCAACAGATAACCAGATGTTCTCAAATAGCTTTGAGACAATAGGAAGGAGGAGAATACAGAAGATAGTACTCTGGCTTTCTAGGTACAACCAGAGGGAATTGAATCAGAAGGCCAAAAAATTTAGGAGGAATTGCGCCTAACATTTCTTAATTCTGAATGAATAGGGGACTCATGGGAGAACTCCCAAGTTGCCAGAACTCTAGCTACACAAGTGCTCCTAGGACACACTTCTGGGAACTAAGGTCTGGAAGAAATAAGGTCTTAGTCTAGGCTCGCTAATGATGAGAGGGTGATATTACTGCAGAGAAAGCTCCCCAGTTAACATCTCTAGTTCACAAAATTTAGAAATGTCCTCTGATGCCCACTTATGGACTCTAAACTTGAGGAAAAAGCACATCCTGAAAGAACATATCAGTGAAACCTTATGATGTCTTTGAAGTTTGACCTACGCCATCCCTTTTGTTATGTTAATTCTGTTAACAGAGCTTCTCGTAGAAATTTGTGCCCTGCTTCCTGCAAAGTAGCCAGGGCTGTCTCTGGATAAATTTGAAAATAGAAAAAGTATTTTGTCAATATCCCTTCTGGCCTTTATCTTTCATCTCTGCTTCCTCCCTTCCTTGATGGTATTTACCCATCATAACCCTTCTCATGGTCCTTTTCTCTCATCTAGCCATCAACTTATCCTAAAGGAAATTAATTGCAATCCTCAGTTAAATGATGAATTACTAAAGCATCAGATATTCCCTCTCCCAGGGATATGTGCAGATTAATAAATCTCTAAAAATGGAATTTTAAAGCCTCCAAAACCAATAGAAAAACTAAGCTGGGTAGGGACAAATTCTACCTCATTTAATCCTCTTGCATAGATATCTACATCATTCACTTATAAGTTTGGCTCTGTAATAAATGATTTTGCTCAAGATTGAATTCTTATTCCAAGGGATATGCTTTATCGTTGTTATCTAGAAATTCAAGCAGCTGCTTTCCTGGCGTGCTCATGCTTTAGAAATTATTAAGTTGATCTATGTAGAAGACAGACAAGTTGTGCTTACTGCCTCCATTGATGGCTCAGTAAGGTATGGACCTTCACACTGTGATTCTGGGATTTAAATATAAAAGATGAATTAGTTTCTTGGGCTTGCCATAACAAAGTACCAGAAATTGGGTGGCTTAAAAATGTATTCTCTCACTGTTCTGAATAGTAGAAGTCTAAATTTAAGGTGGTGGTGGCCATGTTTCCTCCCAAGGCTCTAGGGCTGGATCCCTCCTTGTCTCTCCCAGCTTCTGGTAGTCCCAAGTGTAACTTGCCTTGGGACAGCATAACTCCAGTCTGTGCCTCCATCTTCACATAGCATCTTCCTTCAGTGTCTCGGTTTCTGCATCCAAATTTCCTTCTCCTTATGGGAACATCAGTCACAATTGGAATTAGGGCCCATTCTAACCCAGTATGGCTCCATCTTAACTTAAGTAATTACATCTGCAAAGACTATTCCCAAATAATGTCACATTTTAAGGTTCTGGGTGGACATGAATTTTGGGGGGGACACTATTCAATCCAGTACAGGAGGTTAAGGATTTTAAGTTAAAATTTAATAGTCTAAATGCAATCCTGGTAAGCTGATTATAAAAGGGAGTATGTGACTCAAAAGAGTTTTCAGAAGATGGCCATCAATTTGGAATTCTTTTCCATGCCCAAACTTGGAACCTGATATGCACCCTCATCTATGTTAGAAAGTATAGTAAATATTTTCACCTTGTGATTTTATTAGAATTATTATACAGAATTAAGCAAAATAGATAGGTCAGAGAGATAGACCCAAATGCAGAGAAGGCCATAGAGGAAGATACAGGGTCAGAAGTCATGGAGAATTCATAGAAAAAGATCAACTAAGAAAAAAGTGAAACTGAGCTAATTATTTCATTGGCAAGATAACTGATTTTGCAAAGTCTACTTTTTGCAATTACGGAGATAATGCTAAATACATATATGCAAAATACTACAAACTCATTCATGGAGAGAGAGAAAGGAATGTCATGAGATTTCCTGAGAAAAAATGCTGCATATTAAATTGTCCTGAAATCTAGATAATGAATTATTCTCTTAACAGAATGAAGTTAGGTTAAGATTAAGAGAGGTAGAGAGGCTGTAAAACATACTTGAGATAGTTATTTTAGGTTATTTGTTTTCCTTAATCCATTGCTTTGTTTGAAATGTTGTGGGGTTTTTTTTTGGTTGTTGTTTGCCTGTTTGTTTTTAATTTTTTGATAAACAAAAGTTAAAAAATTGAAAAAAAATCAGTAGAAAAATGGGAGTAAAAACTAAATGACAAATAGGGTGGGATGGGGGGATGGTTTGCGTATTCTCTTTTCACTTTTATTTTTTATTCTTATTCTGATTCTTTCTGATGTAAGGAAAATGTTCAGAAATAGATTGTGGTGATGAACGCATAACTATATGATCATACTGTGAACAGTTGATTGTATACCATGGATGACTGTATGGTTTGTGAATATATATCAATAAAACTGAATTTAAAAAAAAAAAAAAAAAAAAAAAACATACTTGAGAGTTTAAACAAAATGAAGAGAAAAAGGAACCAGTATTCTATATTGCATGAAAGACACTGAACTAGAATTTAATAGACTCTGGTTCTAATATTAGCTCTACCAGTGAACAAGTTATGTGAGCTGAAGGCTAGGGAGGTAGGCAGGGGCCATTTTGACTTTGATAGGCATTATTAGGGACTTGAGTCTTTACTCTGAAAGAAAAAGGAAGGATTTTGAGCAGGGGAATTATATGATCTGATTTCTATTTTTAAAAGATAATGTGTGGGGAATGGATTGCAGAGCAAAAGAAATACAAGCAAGGAGACAAGCAAGCCTGTGGTGAATATACTGGCTTGGACTAGGGTAGTATCAACAGGGATATAAATAAGTGATTTGGATTTGAGAGCTATCTAGGAGGTAAAATCAGTAAGATGTGAACTTAAACTGGAAAGGGAAATAAGTGCTGGGAGATACGAAGAATGACACCCAGATTTCCGGTGTACACAGCTAGGTGAGCGTTGGTACCATTCATAAGATAGGAAAGAGGAGAAATGTTAGAATGTGGAATGGGGAACACTTTTAGAACTGTGGAGTTCAAGGTGGATCTGTAGGGTGAGGTCCCATTTAGGGGCAAATAGAGCTGCTTCCTCTGTCAGGAAGGGGATCTGGTAGCTTCATTTATAGGAAAAATTAACAACATGAAATTTTATCATTATAAGGGTTATTCACAACCCTGTCCCTTGGGTTTCTGCTCCAGCTTATTTTCATCTCTCTGTCAGCAAAAGTGTTAATTGGGGATAACACACACACACACACACACACACACACACATGTATGCATACACCTCTGTTGTTTGAGCATTTCCTGCTCAAACTAGTTATCTTTGACTTGGGTAAATTAGTTTATGGTTCCTCCAAGAAAATAGTCTCCCTTGATACCTGGTTCAAAGAACTGAGCTCTATCTCAAAATGTAGCTCTCTTCACAACTAAGCCATGACATTTTGCTAATTAAGGCTTTGCCCTGGGACACAAGATAGGAGGTCAATATGAAGACAGAATTTCAGGGAGGGAAAGTGAGGTTCAGGGTAACTAAGGATCCATATATGAGGCCCAGAAATCAGGCTGAGTCAGAGTCAGTCATCTGGGAGAGCTCCACATAGAGCAGGAAGCACAAGGAAACAAGGAGACCAGAAGCTACTTCAATCCTGGCCTAAAGCAGGATGAATTTAGAATTGTTCCAAAATTACTCCCTCACTCCTCTAACTTTTGGAATCTTTAGCATTGGGAAAGGGCTGGTTCCATTTCACTTGAGCAGACTCTGGCATATATGTGGTGTTGGGGAATTAAAATATGTAATGGTATATAAGATGCTCATGTGCCATCTCAGGACACTGTCAGGTATGAAAAGTCTTGATTGGATATCCTTGCTTCTGTGTCCTCATTTCTGTTTCTTGGAGCTGGAATATGCTTGGATTTTGTTCCTGATAGCTGGTTGTACTCCTCCTGGGCCTCAGCAGCCAAGTTACATGATTATTCCTGACATTTGCTACCCTGAGGTTATAATCAAGAAGTAAAACAAAAATCTTCCAAATACTATTCTGTCCTTCCATAAGACATAAGACATACCCTCCTACAGATGATACTCTTTACTACCTTAAACAACTTGAGCTTTTTAGAAGGACGTCTTATGCTAATTGATGGTAAAATAAGGCATATGGATAAAGAGTCACTTCTTTTGCCATTCTGTCTCAGAACTTAATTCTAAATATTAATATGGTATTTTCACAACAGTAGAATTTGGGGATAGAAGATGGGAGGACCTTGATATAGTAGAAGCATAATTACATCTCTCCTCCCCCAAGTTCTGCTGATACTAGTACAAAAAGGAGACAGCTGGGATATACCACATTTCAAGGCCTAATTCAACTAATATACCATCAATCAACCTGGGTTCTAATCATTCTAGCTTGAATGGGCAGTGTTATTTTGGGAAAACTCTGATCCTTGTTTTTAGCTTTGATAAACAAGTGCCCTAAGTATAGATACAAACATTGCCATTTTCTGGAATGGTTGTGGATTAGAGTTCTGATTTAAAAAAACAGTTTACATTATGATTAGTTCCACAGTATTTAATGGGAAGCATCTTAGCTGCAAGTTTAAAATCCCTGATATCCCAGTGAAAATCTGTATAAAATGATCATATGAACAGAATAACTTCCAGTGAATTCCCCAATTACTTTCTTCCCCTTGCCTTCCCGTAGGCTCTGGCATGCCTTCAGTGGTCATTACTGTGGATATTTTGGACAGCGAAGGAACTTTGAAATGTCACAGACAGCTGATTTCATTTTGCCTTTGTGATGTTAATGAACATCCCATAGAACATAAACGAAGAGAACCAAGTTCACAGAGAAGAAGCAGCAAGAACTATGTATATCCTCTGATATTTGACAGGGAAAAGTAAGACCATTGGTTTTATTTAGACAGGCAGAAAAAGAATAAAACTATTATGATTCAGACACTTTGTTGATCATGAGAAATTCAAGGGTAAAAATCCCAGAGCTTGTTGTCAATAATTATGCAGTCCAGTGTAAGGGAGAAATGTGTAAAACAAAAAGCTACAATTCAGTATAGTAGTGCTGCTGGGAATATCTAATTCTTATGATAATCACATAAGGGTGAATAGGATTTAGCCAACAAAGACCAAAAAGGCAACTGCCTAAACAAAGGCACCTGATATGTGAAAGACTGTGAGATAGTTTTTGAGACTTGGAGTCCGTGGAGTTGTAGGGAGGAGACAATAGAAGATCAGGCAAGAAAAGTCTATATGGCTCAAATCATAATAGGCTATTTTTGGGCCAATATAAGAATTTTCAACTTGATAGCATTCACTGTGACAGGATACTCAAGTTGATCAATCCCACCTTTGATTAACTGCTAAGCCTTGAACTTCCATATATCTTAGTACTTAACACAATGTAGTTTGATTTGTTACTTTGTGTCTTCTTCACTATAATGTGAGTTCCTTGAAGACCAAGACCATGTTTTATCCATCTTTGTATACTCTGTTCTTAGCAGAGTGCCCAGCACACAGTAGGCACTCAAAAGATACTTGTGGAACACATAAAAGAATGACTAATGAAGAACAATACAAGCTGAGAGAATGGTTGCAAATGGTACATATAGAAGTATGAAACAGTATGAGATGTTTGTTATAGCTAGAATGTAGGATATGCGTTCAAAGTTATGTAGGATATGTGTTCAAAATAATTACGTTCTTGTTAGTAAGTAATTTTGCTTATCTGTAGCAAAATGGGCCTTTTTCTTGTTCTGTAGAATGACTCCATCTTGGGATATTTAAATTTATTGCCTCAAAAATATTTTTAATGCTGCGTTATGATTTCCTAAATATAGAGGTAAGTAGAGGAAGCTGCCCTGAGTCAAAAGTCAAGCACTGATTTTGTAACAGAGTTTTCCCCACCCCTATTCTATAGAGTTTTTTCCCCCAATGTCTATAAATGAATTTAACTGCATAGAATGTTCAGACTTACTAGAAATATCTTTGGTTTCCCTTGAAAATCTAGGAAGCCAAGTGGATTAAGAGTTAAGTGCAGACATAAAGTCACTAGGAATGGTGCCATGCAAGCCAGAGAATCTGAGGACCAAAGAGAGAAAGACATAATGGATACTTTCGGTTGGTAGACAGAAAAGAAAAGGTGTGGGTACATACTTAATATTTTCTCTTGTATCTTTATGTGCAGATGCAAAAAGATGAGTTCAATGTCTTTGCTTTTCAAACGTGTGCCTCCCAAGCCCTTTGAAGTGGAACGGGATTTTAAGTATTTCAAGTCTCTTTCTTCACCCCAAGGTATCTTAAAATACAGTTTTACTCTCCTGAATTCAAATACTGCAGTAAAATGGTATTTGTCAGTTCTCCTATTTTTAATGTAATCAATTACACAAAGCTGGTGACTAAGCAATATAAATTAATTATCAAAAGTTCTGTAGGTTCAGATGTGCAACATGACATCAGCCCTCTGTGAGCCGCACCTTTCCGACGGGAGCGGTTGGGTGTGGGAGAGGATGTTCGCGTCCCTGGCTCGCCTAACGCGGAGTGAACTGAATGATGAAACCGTTTTAAACGCGCCCTGGCTTTCAGGTGGTGCACGATGGGGCCCCTGCAACAGGCCCGCCGATCCCGGGCACGCCCCACTGCTCTTACAACCTGGCAGCCGCCGCTGTGGAAAAATACAGTTGTGGCTATGGCTCCATGAAATTTTATGCACTATGTGGCTTTCGTGGGGTCTTATGTTGTGGTCTGACGCATAGTACTGTCTCGTTCCTCTGGATTTAGTGAAATGCCGAATGCAGGTGGACCTCCAAAGATAGAGGCATATTCAATGGTTCTCCATTACAATTAAAAAGGATGGTATTTGTGGTTTGGCTAAAGGTTAGGCTCTGACTTTCGCTGGTTACGCTATGCAAGGGCTTTGCAACTTTGGCTTTTATGAAGTCTTCTAAGTCCTGTATAGCATCATGCTTGGAGAGAATTCTTTCTGCTGGTGCACATCACTGTATCTGGCTGCCTCTACCAGTGCTGGCTTCTTTGCTGACGTTGCTCTGGCTCCCATGGAAGTTGCTAAGGTTCGAATTCAAACCCAACCGGGTTATGACAACACTTTGAGGGAAATGGTTCCCAAAAATATAAGGAAGAGGAATGCTTAACAGCATTCTATGAAGAGGTTGCCCCTCTTTGGATGAGACAGATACCCTAGACTATAATGAAGTTTGCCTGCTTTGAAAGTACCATTGAAGCATTGTACAAGTTTGTGGTTCCCAAGCAGCAAAGTGAACATTCAAAAGCAGGGCAGCTGGTTGTAACATTTATGGCAGGTTACATAGCTTGAGTCTTCTGTGCAATTGTATCTCACCCTGCTGATTCTGTGCTATCTGTGTTGATTAGAGAGAAAGGTGTCAGTGCTTCTGAAGTCCTCCAGAGACTTGGATTTAAAGGTGTATGGAAGGGACTTTTTGCCATATCATCATGATTGGCACATTGCACTACAGTAGTTCATCTATGATTCTGTGAAGGTCTACTTCAGGCTCCCTCTTCCTCCTCCACCTGAGGTGCCAGAGTCTCTGAAGCAGCAGCTTGGATTAACTCAGTAGATAGAACAGAGCAAATGTGGACTGAATCTGCTTGTTGGTCAGTGTTGAAGAAAGGGCAAAAGGAATTTTTATATATTTGACAGAGTAGGAAATTGTGTATCCCTGATATAATTACTGTAGTACCCTTGCCTAAGGCAAGAGTTTCAAATTTATTGTTCAAATAAACCCAACTGTTCATGGAAAAAAAAAAAAGTGCAACATGGGTCTCACGGGGCTAAAATCAAAGTGTCTGCAGGGCTGTGTTCCTTTCTGCAGGCTCTAAGGGAGAATCAGTTTTCTTGCCTTTTCCATCTTCTAGAGACTAGGCACCTTCCTTAGCCATCTTCATCTTCAACAGTACTGAATTATATATTTGAATGTGGGTAAAGGGAGGAAATGTTAGATTGTATATATGGTACTCTAATAAAATTATTTTTTAATCCATGGAACTGCACAGCACAAACAGTGAATACTATAGTTAAAAGTACAATTATTAAAATGTGCTTTCACCAATTATAACAAATATACCCCACTAATGCAAGATATTAATAATAGAATAGTATTGGGAATCCTGTATTTTATGCATGATTGTTCTATAAAACCACTTCTTTAATTAAAAAAAAATTCCAATATAAAAACAGCTGAAAACTTGAATAGGCACTTCATATAAGAAAAAAATTGCCAACAAACACATAAAAAGATGCTCAACCTCATTAGCAATCATGGAAATGTCTATAATAATACTACAAGATAAAATTCCACCAGATAGGCAAATATCAAAAAGTCTGACAATATCAAGGGTGGGTGTGCATTTGGCACAATCAGAAAACTTATCCACCAATGGTGGCAGTGTAAATTGAGAGAACCACTTTGGAAAACAATTAGGCATTATCTAAGAAAGTTGAAAATAGACCTACCCTACTAAATACCCTGTGAAAATTATTGAACATGTGCTTCAGGAGACAGATACAATAATTTTCAGAGTAAAATGGTAATAACAAAAAATGGAAAGCAGCCCAAATGTGCATCAACAGTATAAGAGAGATTTAAATTTTGGTATATTCATATAAAGGAATACTATAGAACAGTGAAAATAAATGAACTAGAGTAACATTCAATAACATGAATGAATGTTTGAAACATACTATTGAATGAGAAAAGTTTTTAAGAAGAATACATACATTATGATGTCATTCATGTAAAGGTCAGGAACAGGCAAAACTAAGCACAATGTTGCTTAGATAAAAGCATGTAAGGCAAACTATATAAATAAAAGCAAGAGAATTACAAACGCAAAATTCAGGATAGTGGTTACATCTGAGAGAAGACCAAAGGGACTGAGACCAGGGAATGGCCCAGAGATCTTCAAAGTTCAGGGTATTTTTGCCATTTTTTAAAACAGAGCAGTGGGTCCATGAATGGTCATATATCATTATTCTTGTACAGTACCCATATTTTGTAAATATTTTTATCTACTGAATTTTAAATAAATTCTTAATATTTAATTTTCAAATGAACCTACCTTTCTGTGCATTTTTTTCCTGAAGACAGGGTGATAGGCAGGGAAAGCCACTGGATTTGGAATCTGATGAATTTAGGTTTAATCTTGGGTAAATTATTTTATCTGTTTCCTCATTTATGAATTCTTCCAAGTGTTGCTTTTAATATTAAATGAAAAAATGCTGGTAACACTTCCTCCAAAAGCCCCAACCTCTCCCTCTTTCTTGCTTCATGACATTTCACTTTCCTTTTTCCGTATTAAATTAGAATTATATGCACACTTACCTTTACCTCCTAGCCCCACCATATAAGCCCTTTTGTGGGAAAAGATAGTTCCTAGCACATAACAGATGTTCACTTTGTTGAATAGGATTTAAATAGTACAGCCCAGAAATAAAGACCAATGTTCACTTTTAATATTCTCTTTCAATTTAGAGATAAGAAATAATCAAAAAGCAATAATAAAACTGAAACATTAAATAAATTTGAGGAAATCTTGAGAAAGGTTACAGAGCCCTTGAAAAAACTGAATGTCCCAGTACTACAAAGCTTGCTGTCTTCAGCACACCTTTGCCTTCTCAATTTGTTGGGTTGGTCATATAACAAAAGTTTAGTGCTAAAGTTAAGATGAAATATCTGTGATTTTTTACCAGTAACCATGTTTTGCCCATTCCTTTTCATTCTCAATTGTGTACTATTTATCTATTCACTTCCTTCCTGTTAATTTCCTTTTCACGATATTATTATGAGTTAATAATACATGGGTTCAAATCCTTACATTTTAGTAGCACCTTATCATCTATATTTGATGCTCATAACCAGTCAAGGAGGAAAGAACTTGCCCAAGATCAGGCAACTAGTAAGTGGCTGTTATGGATGGAATCATGTCCCCCACAAAGACGTGTTCAAGTCCTAACCCTCAGTCCTGTGGATATGAACACATTTGTAAATAGGATTTTTAAAGATGTTATTAGTTACGTTGAGGCCAAACTGAATCAGGGTGAGCTTGATCCAATATGACTGGAGTACTTATGAGCAGAGCAGATTTGGACACAGGATGAGACAGTAGCAGACAAATGACCATGTGATAGAGATAGAGATTGAGTTAGGGACTGTAGACAAGCCACTGCCATAATGCTACAGACTTCAGAGAAAGCATGATCCTGCTGACAAACCCTGACTTTTGGACTTCTAGCCTCCAAAACTGTGAGACAATAAGCTACTGGTGTTTAGCCAGTCTGTGTCTTGTTTTATAAGCAGCTCTAGCAACCAAATGGGGCAGCATCAGGCTATTTGAACACAGAACATTTGGTACTGATGGATTGTGCTCTTTTCATTAAAGCATTCACTCCTCTGTTTTATTAGATTCGAAGATATGCCTTGGAAGGTTTCCTGACTGAAAACAGAGAAGCAGGGATTGTATTTGGTTCTTCTACCTATATATAGGGTGAGTTGGAGGTTTATAGGACTAGAGTAATAACAGAATAATAGGGAATCTGACCTTGCATTCTTGATTCTGAACTACCAAGCAAGACTTAAGAAAATCACATAACCAAGCAAACCAATGCTTTCATAAATGTCTTGTGTCTGAGCCCAGAGAGGGCTTCAGTTCTGTATGGCAATGGCCTTTAATCACCTGTCTCTGCCATTCTGCATGGCAGCTATTTTCAACTTTACCCTGGTTCTCTATCACCTACAGGATCAAATCTGAATTCCTTAGCCTGGCATACTACAACCTTTCAAGATCTGGCCTTCTGTCTAAACCATATGACATCATTTCCAACCACAACATTTTTCCATGTTCCCTATACTCCAGCCTTGCCAAATCACTTGCCTTTCCTTAGATATCATTGTTCTCTCTAACCTCTTGGCTTTGCCCAGTGCTATTCCCTTTGCCCAAGAATCCATCCTACCCTTGTCTTACACCAAATCTCTACCCATTCTTCAAATTTCCACTTCATATACCTTCTGTTGAATTAAAGAACTGATTAATCACCAAAGAAATAATAAACCAATTAGACCCAACATTTCAACTTAATCTTATTGCATCTTAAAATGTTATTTATTCTTCCCAAGAACATGTTCATTGTAATAGATATCAAACACTCAAGCTAACAGATGAAAGGAATGCTTATAGGGTGAGCTACCAAGAATCAAAAGTGGGCATGTGGGAGGAGGCTATATTGTGAACCTTCTCAACCTTCCCTTTCTCCACTCTTGCTCCCCACCTCCCACTCCACCAAATTCACATAAGAAGTAATCATTTAAAACATGTCTAACTACTCTTTATGGCTTCTAGGTATCCTAGTTCCAGTACTCTAAGATTCCTTCCACTCATTGGTTCAGAAACCCACAGGGACTCCTTAGATATCATTACAGGAAAGAAGAAGGGAGGTCATGTTCAACATGAAAAAGTAAGTTAGTACTTAGAATTCCCAGTAAGTATACTATTTTTGTTTGGTTTGTGCATTGTTTCTCTGTTCCCTGAAACATTCTGGGGCTAAAACTATCTCAGTTCATTTTACGAATATTACAGTATGTATGTGTTTTAGTTCAGTGAGATGGAAATCGTGAATTGGCTGAACAGAGAGAGAGAAAAATCAAATAGGTGCTCGAGCCTGAACTTATGAAGCTTTCCTAGAGTTGGCTTAAGTTCATTGACTTGGTTTAGAAGTCAGGCAATTTGACATAACATGTCTGAGAACTGTGCAACCATCCTTGCTTGTTAATCTTATTGGAGCCATGACATCAGTAAGTTTCTGACTTACCAGCAGAGTCAAGGAGAATTTTCCCATGTATTAATAGTAATAACTAATATACAATGCTTTGCAGTGTTTTAAAAATTATTTATTTGATTTTCACAATAATTGCAAAGAAAATGTTAGACCTATTTTAGAGTTGGAAAAAAAATATGAGCCTAAATCCAAAGGTCACCTACGAATTAAGTAACAAGCTGAGATCTGATATAATTTCATGGTCATTCTATTTAACCATAACTGCCTCAAAACCCTCAAGCCCTATCACCCTTCCCCTAGTTCTAGGATGCTTCCTTGGGCCTAATTTAACTTGGGACCATTAATCTAGTCATTATTCATAAGGGAGACTTAGCAGATGGCAGTTTTTATGTCTCCTTTCCTTGACATCAGACTAAAAATGTAAAGGAGATGGTTGTTATTGTCTGTGGCTAATCGAATTAAAGATAAACACAATAACCACAACCACAACAAAAAAAGCTGCTTTTTAAATTAATAGAGGAAACTTGAGCTTAATTTTGTTAGCTGTTGTGCAGTTCATGAGAATATGGATGCTTCCTGTTAATCATCAACTTTGCCAATTATTTGAGTAAAAAGTTTTGCCAATGGAAGTGTTTATAAATAATATCATTTACTTTTAATTTTCTTAAGTAATGGATGAAACAGTGGAATAAATAATCCACTACTAACAGGGAATCAAAAAAGTATTGGCATTTGGTTTTCAAATTAACATATTTTATGTACATTTTTGCATTCTTATTTACATTTTGCCTGGTCTGCACTGAATATACTTTACATTATCTAAGTAAACACTAACTGACAAAAAGATGTCCAAATACATCTTAAGCACCAGGAGGAAGATAATATGGAATTAAAAATTAGTCATGGTTAATCTACATAATGATTAATCTATACTCAAACAATCAGATAACTAATTTTTTCAAGATCATGAAAAATGACAAATCATTTATCCAAACACAAAGGAATTTTTAGTATCTCTGATGTTCTAATAAACCCTTTTTTTTCTCTTAATCACTCTGGTAGGTTAGTGATTACCCAAAAAAAGTGACTGGAATAGATGTCTCCATTTGCTAACAGGAAACAGGCCAGAAAACCAGGATTAAATAATCTCTTCCAGTTTAACGAATAAAAGAGGGAGAGGGGGTGAAATAAGATTCCAAAATAAAATTAAACTCTTTTCCAGACAATTGTGCACTTAGCAAGATGTCAGTAAAATATGGAAACTGGAATAGATTAAAGTACCACTATGTTGATTGCCTACAATCTTAGGAACCCAAACAGACTAAGTGGGAAAATGGGAGATGAAATAGAATCAATAAACGCAAACCAATGACCTCAAATACAAAGAATGGCCTCCAAAAGTTTAAGGTTCAAATTTTAATTTAGTGAAATAAACACCTATGGAATATATTGAAATACCCACTATGTGCTCTGTATTGTGCCGGGGCCAAGATTCTTCATAAATCAAGGAGCTCAGAGTATAGAGAGGAGAAATTCCTGTGAGCAAAGAATCCCTGAACAGGTATCTTAATGTCTTTGAGTTATTTTTTAAATAATCAAAATGCCGATTCCAAGTATTAACATCTTCAAATAGTTTGTAAATCTCTTTAGAATTAACCAACAAATTATAAAATATTAACCAGAGTACAGGAAAGCATAAACCTGAGCATAAGTTTTTAGTTCTTTTTCAGTTTAAATATGGGAAGGGAGGGGGAGAATGTGAATATTGTGAAATGTGACCCATTTTCAAACTTGTGGAAACACATCCAACAATTGAAAAATGGTAAAAATAAAAGATGGTATATATGTTAGCATACTCTATAGTTTTTCCAAAGAATGTTTAATGATGGAAAATTCTCACAATTTTATTTTATGTGAAAAAGTACATAAACTATAATTCAGTAATATTGCTAATGATAATGACTAATATTTGTTCGAAAATTGGTGCACCAGTCATGATACTGAGCACTTGATATGCACTCTTTCATTTAATCTTCATAATAGCACTGAGCTAATTGCTATTTTCATCCCTATTTTACAATTGAGGAAACTGAGACACAGAGGATAAATTATTTGTCTAAGATCCCCAAAGAAACAATTAATAGAGCTGGAATTCAAACTTAGCAGTTTGACTTCCAAGCCTGGATACTTAAATACAATGAAATGGAATTTTGAGTTATTTACCTCCAAGGGAGCTACAAAGTCTTCCCTGTCAAAGGAATTTACAAATAATGAACATTTAAGAAACTCTCCCTTCCCAGCATTCTCTAGTCCCTCAATCTGCCTTATTTTTCTTCCTAATACTGATTACTACGTGATACTACATTATATCAGAATTTATTTTTATTGCTTCTATCCCACTAGAACGTAAAATTCATGATGGCAGGAACTTTGACCTAGGAGGATTAAAATCTCTAAATAAATTAGTGGTGCAACTTGACTCTGGAAAATTGTATTTGTCATATAATCCTGCTTACTAATTGAGATGCTCTTTATTTCATAGCCACAATGGAGGAGAAGTCTGAAAAGACATTTGGTTCCACAAATAAATCTGGCTGCTTCCTTCTTTCCTGCTATTCCCAAGTAAAGACAGAAAAATCAGAAGCGGCTGCTGTGGCCTGACCTGCGTATAAAATGACAAGGTCTGGATGAACCCCTAGTCTGATGATCCCAGGATGAAGGCGAGGGTCCACCAGACCCTGTCACCCATTTCTGTATCCTCAGGCCACCCTACTGATGATGATTGCTCAGGGAGCACTGGTGGCCTCAGCTCCCAGTATCAAGCAAGCAGCAAGCAGCCAGTTTGTCAACTTCTTTCATACACTGAAACCCACTTAATTAATGGGCAGTGTTTCTTATTTACTGTCAGCAAAATGACCCATAAGGAAACAAATGAAATCAATAGCATAAGTAGATCTAAAATAATATGGGTTATCAGTGATCAGCTTTTCACCTCCCTTGATTGTTTACCCTAATCCATATCCAGAATTATAGAAAGAATGCAGTAAGAGGCAAATTACTTGTATCATGTTATCTGCTGTACAAAGAGAATTACAATTAAAAAGAAAAATGAGCCAGTCAGGCCTCTAGCTATTTGTCTTCTTCATTTGGGAAGATGTTACTTGGAAGAAAATGTTCAAAGAGTTTCTTAGATAAAGTCAGAAATTATTTATATTTGGTCTAGAAATGAATGGATAAATAGAATGCAAATGCTTATCTGAACTTTCTAGGGTTCATCTTTTATTAATTCTTTTATTAATTGATTTTGATATTTTGCCCAAATATTTAATTTCACCAATGGGTACTCATGCAAAAAAATGAAAGGATCTAAATTTGATCATTAATAATGAGATTTTAAATAAACCAAAGGTATAACAAAAGTATCAGAATTGAAGCCTGAGAACCTAAGATGACGGCTAGGTGAGACAGGGCAAAAAAACACTTCATGAAAAATACTAGATAAAAGCCAGAAAGTGACCCAGAACACCAGTTCCAGCAATGCACCAGCCGGACAAGGTCTGCTAAATCCACAGGGACTGTGCATTTGGTGAAACCGGGAGTCTGCGTTCTGAAATGAGTGAGTGAGCCGGGTGGAAGTCTGGCGGCCATGCTGCAGTGTGGGGAAACCATGGGTTGGCATTTGGAGACAGACTAGTCCTTTTAAAAAAAAAAAAAAGAACCTGGGAGCAGCTGTGGGTATGGTGGCAAGAACCACGCAGTGAAGCGTGGCAGGAACGGGCTGTGCCAATGCCTCAATATCTGGCGTGGAAGATAGCCCTTCTCACACCCGCTGCTAATTGTCTCACAGCCAGGGGGGCAGAGGGGAGCCAAAACGAGAATGAAACTATGCCCCTTGCAGCCACCTTCCCGGTGGGCTGGGGATGCTCCTGCACGGGGCCAGAGCCACAGCCCAGAGCCGCACCAAGGGTCCCAGTGTGACGGGGAGTGTTTCCCACAGCGCAGCGCACATGCCACAATATCAGCCATGGACAGTGGCCTTTAGTGCACCCACAGCTAATTGTCCTAGAGTTGGGAAGGTGGAGCTGTGAGAAAAGGGGGAAATTAACATGCTCCATTCAGCCATCTTTACAGCAGGCTGGGAACACCCCTGCATGGCCCGGCGGCCCAGGGCTTCCCTGGAGGGCCGGCGTGCACTTGTAATGTGGCACAGCCTTCCCTCAGCAGAGGTCCTGGAAGAGCATGGCTAAGAAGGGGGACCCACACGGAAATCCCAGGGACCCTCCGTCAGTACAAAGGACTTGTGGGTCAGCGGCAGAGACAATCTGCGGCAAGACTGAAATAAGGCTTAGACTCTTGCAACAACCTTAAAGCTCCAGGAACACCTGGGAGGTTTGATTAGTAAACCTTCCCTACCTCCCTAACCACTCAGACATGCCCCACATTCAGGGTACACAGCACCAACAACACACCCAAACTTAGTGCACCAGTTGAACCCCACAAGAATCAGACCCCCACACACCACAAAGACAAAGTTGGGGAGAACTGACTTGAGGGGAAAAGGTGACTCACGGACGCCATCTGCTGGTTAGTGAGAAAAAGTGTACGCCACCAAGCTGTAGATCTGACAAATTAGAGACTGCTATTTTTCATATCCTGAAAGAACCCTACCAACTAAAGCAAATGCCAAGAGGCCAAAAACAACATAAAATTTTAAAGCATATGATAAAACCAGATGATATGGAGAACCCAAACCCAAACACCCAAATCAAAACATCAGAAGAGACACAGTACTTGGAGCAATTAATCAAAGAACTAAAGACAAACAGTGAGAGCAAGGCACAGGATATAAAGGACATAAACAACACCCTAAAAGAGCAAGAAGAAATTGCAAGAGTAAATAAAAAAATAGATGATTTTATGGAAATAAAAGAAACTGTCTACCAAATTAAAAAGATTCTGGATTCTTGTACTCATAGTACAAGACTAGAAGAAGCTGAACAACAATTCAGCAACCTCAAGGATCACAGAATGGAAAATGAAAGAACAAAAGAAAGAATGGGGAAAAAAATTGAAAAAATCAAAATGGATCTCAGGGATATGATACATAAAATAAAACTTCCAAATTTAAGACTCATTGGTGTCCCAGAAGGGGAAGAGAAGGGGAAAGGTCTAGAAAGAGTATTCAAAGAAATTGTTGGGGAAAACTTCCCAAACCTTCTACACAATATAAACACACAAAGCATAAATGCCCAGCAAACTCCAAATAGAATACATCCAAATAAATCCACCCCGGAGGCGGGGCAAGATGGCGGACTGGTGAGCTGTATCTTTTAGTTACTCCTCCAGGAAAGTAGGTAGAAAGCCAGGAACTGCATGGACTGGACACCACAGAGCAATCTGACTTTGGGCATGCTTCATACAACACTCATGAAAACGTGGAACTGCTGAGATCAGCGAAAACTGTAAGATTTGTGGCCAGGGGACCCGCACCCCTCCCTGTCAGGCTCAGTCCCATGGGAGGAGGGGCTGTCAGCTCCGGGAAGGAGAAGGGAGAACTGCACTGGCAGCCCTTATCAGTAACTCATTCTACTGATCCAAACTCCAACCATACATAGACTGAGACCACACACCAGAGAATCTGAGAGTAGCCAGCCCAGCAGAGAGGAGACAGGCATAGAAAAAAACAACACAAAAAACTCCAAAATAAAAGCGGAGGATTCTGGGAGTTCTGGTGAACATAGAAAGGGGAAGGGCAGAGCTCAGGCCCTCAGGCTCATATGCAAATCCCGAAGAAAAGCTGATCTCTCTGCCATGTGGACCTTTCCTTAATGGACCTAATTGCTCTGTCTCTTAGCATTTCAATAACCCATTAGATCTCTGAGGAGGGCCCTTTTTTTAATCCTTTTTTCATTTTCTAAAACAATTACTCTAAGAATCCCAATACAGAAAGCTTCAAAGACTTGCAATTTGGGCAGGTCAAGACAAGAGCAGAACTAAGAGAGCTCTGAGACAAAAGGCAATAATCCAGGGGCTGAGAAAATTCACTAAACACCACAACTTCCCAAGAAAAGGGGGGTGTCTGCTCACAGCCATCGTCCTGGTGGACAGGAAACACTCCTGCCCATCGCCAGCCCCATAGCCCAGAGCTGCCCCAGACAACCCAGTGTGACAGAAGTGCTTCAAATAACTGGCACGCACCACAAAACTGGGCGTGGACATTAGCCTTCCCTGCAACCTCAGCTGATTGTCCCAGAGTTGGGAAGGTGGAGCAGCGTGAATTAACAAAGCCCCATTCAGCCATCATTTCAGCAGACTGGGAGCCTCCCTACACAGCCCAGCAGGCCAGAACTGCCCTGGGGGGATGGCACTCACCTGTGACATAGCACAGTCATCCCTCAACAGAGGACCCGGGGCGCACAGCCTGGAAGAGGGGCCCACATGCAAGTCTCAGGAGCCATACACCAATACCAAGAACTTGTGGGTCAGTGGCAGAGACAAACTGTGGTAGGACTGAACTGAAGGATTAGACTATTGCAGCAGCTTTAAAACTCTAGGCTCACCAGGGAGATTTCATTCTTAGAGCCACCCCCCCCTCCCTGACTGCCCAGAAACACGCCCCATATACAGGGCGGGCAACACCAACTACACACACAAGCCTGGTACACCAATTGGACCCCACAAGACTCACTCCCCCACTCACCAAAAAGGCTAAGCACGGGAGAACTGGCTTGTGGAGAACAGGTGGCTCGTGGGTGCCACCTGCTGGTTAGTTAGAGAAAGTGTACTCCACGAAGCTGTAGATCTGATAAATTAGAGATAAGGACTTCAATTGGTTTCCACATCCTAAAAGAACCCTATCAAGTTCAGCAAATGCCAAGAGGCCAAAAACAACAGAAAATTATAAAGCATATGAAAAAACCAGACGATATGGATAACCCAAGCCCAAGCACCCAAATCAAAAGACCAGAAGAGACACAGCACCTAGAGCAGCTACTCAAAGAACTAAAGATGAACAATGAGACCATAGTACAGGATACAAAGGATATCAAGAAGACCCTAGAAGAGCATAAAGAAGACATTGCAAGACTAAATAAAAAAATGGATGATCTTATGGAAATTAAAGAAACTGTTGACCAAATTAAAAAGATTCTGGACACTCATAGTACAAGACTAGAGGAAGTTGAACAACGAATCAGTGACCTGGAAGATGACAGAATGGAAAATGAAAGCATAAAAGAAAGAATGGGGAAAAAAAATGAAAAAATCAAAATGGACCTCAGGGACATGATAGATAATATGAAACATCCTAATATAAGACTCACTGGTGTTCCAGAAGGGGAAGAAAAGGGTAAAGGTCTAGGAAGAGTATTCAAAGAAATTGTTGGGGAAAACTTCCCAAATCTTGTAAACAACATAAATACACAAATCATAAATGCTCAGTGAACTCCAAATAGAATAAATCCAAATAAACCCACTCCAAGACATATTCTGATCACACTGTCAAACACAGAAGAGAAGGAGCAACTTCTGAAAGCAGCAAGAGAAAAGCAATTCACCACATAAAAGGAAACAGCATAAGACAAAGTAGTGACTACTCAGCAGCCACCATGGAGGCAAGAAGGCAGTGGCACGATATATTTAAAATTCTGAGTGAGAAAAATTTCCAGCCAAGAATACTTTATCCAGCAAAGCTCTCCTTCAAATTTGAGGGACAGCTTAAATTTTTCACAGACAAACAAATGCTGAGAGAATTTGCTAACAAGAGACCTGCCTTACTGGAGATACTAAAGGGAGCCCTACAGACAGAGGAACAAAGAAAGGACAGAGAGACTTGGAGAAAGGTTCAGTACTAAAGAGATTCGATATGGGTACAATAAAGGATATTAATAGAGAGAGGGGAAAAATATATATGACAAACATAAACCAAAGGATAAGATGGCTGATTCAAGAAATGCCTTCACGGTCATAACGTTGAATGTAAATGGATTAAAATCCCCAATTAAAAGATATAGATTCGCAGAAAGGATCAAAAAAAATGAACCATCAATATGTTGCATACAACAGACTCATCTTAGACACAGGGACACAAAGAAACTGAAAGTGAAAGGATGGAAAAAAATATTTCATGCAAGCTACAGCCAAAAGAAAGCAAGTGTAGCAATATTAATCTCAGATAAAATAGACTTTAAATGCAGGGATGTTTTGAGACACAAAGAAGGCCACTACATACTAATAAAAGGGGCAATTCAACAAGAAGAAATAACAATCGTAAATGTCTATGCACCCAATCAAGGTGCCACAAAATACATGAGAGAAACACTGGCAAAACTAAAGGAAGCAATTGATGTTTCCACAATAATTGTGGGAGACTTCAACACATCACTCTCTCCTATAGATAGATCAACCAGACAGAAGACCAATAAGGAAATTGAAAACCTAAACAATCTGATACATGAATTAGATTTAACAGACATATACAGGACATTACATCCCAAATCACCAGGATACACATACTTTTCTAGTGCTCATGGAACTTTCTCCAGAATAGATCATATGCTGGGACATAAAACAAGCCTCAATAAATTTAAAAAGATTGAAATTATTCAAAGCACATTCTCTGACCATAATGGAATACAATTAGAAGTCAATAACCATCAGAGACTTAGAAAATTCACAAATACCTGGAGGTTAAACAACACACTCCTAAACAATCCGTGGGTTAACGAAGAAATAGCAAGAGAAATTGCTAAATATATAGAGACGAATGAAAATGAGAACACAACCTATGGGATGCAGCAAAAGCAGTGTTAAGGGGGAAATTTATAGCACTAAATGCATATATTAAAAAGGAAGAAAGAGCCAAAATCAAAGAACTAATGGATCAACTGAAGAAGCTAGAAAATGAACAGCAAACCAATCCTAAACCAAGTAGAAGAAAAGAAATAACAAGGATTAAAGCAGAAATAAATGACATAGAGAACAAAAAAACAATAGAGAGGATAAATATCACCAAAAGTTGGTTCTTTGAGAAGATCAACAAGATTGACAAGCCCTTGGCTAGACTGACAAAATCAAAAAGAGAGAAGACCCATAGAAACAATATAATGAATGAAAACGGTGACATAACTGCAGATCCTGAAGAAATTAGAAAAATTATACGAGGATACTATGAACAACTGTATGGCAACAAACTGGATAATGTAGAGGAAATGGACAATTTCCTGGAAACATATGAACAACCCAGACCGACCAGAGAAGAAATAGAAGGCCTCAACCAACCCATCACAAGCAAAGAGATCCAATCAGTCATCAAAAATCTTCCCACAAATAAATGCCCAGGGCCAGATGGCTTCACAGGGGAATTCTACCAAACTTTCCAGAAAGAACTGACACCAATCTTACTCAAACTCTTTCAAAACATTGAAGAAAATGGAACACTACCTAACTCATTTTATGAAGCTAACATCAATCTAATACCAAAACCAGGCAAAGATGCTACAAAAAAGGAAAACTACCGGCCAATCTCCCTAACAAATATAGATGCAAAAATCCTCAACAAAATACTTGCAAATTGAATCCAAAGACACATTAAAAAATCATACACCATGACCAAGTGGGGTTCATTCCAGGCATGCAAAGATGGTTCAACATAAGAAAATCAATCAATGTATTACAACACATTAACAATTCGAAAGGGAAAAATCAAATGATCATCTCAGTAGATGCTGAAAAAGCATTTCACAAAACCAACATCCATTTTTGACAAAAACACTTCAAAAGGTAGGAATTGAAGGAAACTTCCTGAACATGATGAAGAGCATATATGAAAAACCCACAGCCAGCATAGTACTCAATGGTGAGAGACTGAAAGCCTTCCCTCTAAGATAAGGAACAAGACAAGGATGCCCCCTGTCACCACTGTTATTCAACATTGTGCTGGAAGTGCTAGCCAGGGCAATCCGGCAAGACAGAGAAATAAAAGGCATCCAAATTGGAAAAGAAGAAGTAAAACTGTCATTGTTTGCAGATGATATGATCTTATATCTAGAAAACCCAGAGAAATCAACGATACAGCTACTAGAGCTAATAAACAAATTTAGCAAAGTAGCGGGATACAAGATCAATGCACATAAGTCAGTAATGTTTCTCTATGCAAGAAATGAACAAACTGAAGAGACACTCAAGAAAAAGATACAATTTTCAATAGCAACTAAAAAAATCAAGTACCTAGGAATAAACTTAACCAAAGATGTAAAAGACCTATACAAAGAAAACTACATAACTCTACTAAAAGAAATAGAAGGGGACCTTAAAAGATGGAAAAATATTCCATGTTCATGGATAGGAAGGCTAAATGTCATTAAGATGTCAATTCCACCCAAACTCATCTACAGATTCAATGCAATCCCAATCAAAATTCCAACAACCTACTTTGCAGACTTGGAAAAGCTAGTTATCAAATTTATTTGGAAAGGGAAGATGCCTCGAAAATTGCTAAAGACACTCTAAAAAAGGAAAACGAAGTGGGAGGACTTACACTCCCTGACTTTGAAGCTTATTATAAAACCACAGTTGACAAAACAGCATGGTACTGGCACAAAGATAGACATATAGATCAATGGAATCGAATTGAGAATTCAGAGATAGACCCTCAGATCTATGGCCGACTGATCTTTGATAAGGCCCCCAAAGTCACTGAACTGAGTCATAATGGTCTTTTCAACAAATGGGGCTGGGAGAGTTGGATATCCATATCCAAAAGAATGAAAGAGGACCCCTACGTCACACCCTACACAAAAATTAAGTCAAAATGGATGAAAGATCTCAATATAAAAGAAAGTACCATAAAACTCCTAGAAGATAATGTAGGAAAACATCTTCAAGACCTTGTATTAGGCGGCCACTTCCTAGACTTTACACCCAAAGCACAAGCAACAAAAGAAAAAATAGATAAATGGGAACTCCTCAAGCTTAGAAGTTTCTGCACCTCAAAGGAATTTCTCAAAAAGGTAAAGAGGCAGCCAACTGATGGGAAAAAATTTTTGGAAACCATGTATCTGACAAAAGACTGATATCTTGCTATATAAAGAAATCCTACAACTCAATGACAATAGTACAGACAGCCCAATTATAAAATGGGCAAAAGATATGAAAAGACAGTTCTCTGAAGAGGAAATACAAATGGCCAAGAAACACATGAAAAAATGTTCAGCTTCACTAGCTATTAGAGACATGCAAATTAAGACCACAATGAGATACCGTCTAACACCAATTAGAGTGGCTGCCATTAAACAAACAGGAAACTACAAATGCTGGAGGGGATGTGGAGAAATTGGGACTCTTATTCATTGTTGGTGGGACTGTATAATGGTTCAGCCACTCTAGAAGTCAGTCTGGCAGTTCCTTAGAAAACTAGATATAGAGTTACCATTCGATCCAGCTATTGCACTTCTCGGTATATACCCGGAAGATCGGAAAGCAGTGACACGAACAGATATCTGCACGCCAATGTTCATAGCAGCATTATTCACAATTGCCAAGAGATGGAAACAACCCAAATGTCCTTCAACAGATGGGTGGATAAATAAAATGTGGTATATACACATGATGGAATACTACACGGCCGTAAGAAGGAACGATCTTGTGAAACATATGACAACATGGATGAACCTTGAAGACATAATGCTGAGCGAAATAAGCCAGGCACAAAAAGAGAAATATTATATGCTACCACTAATGTGAACTTTGAAAAATGTAAAACAAATGGTTTATAATGTAGAATGTAGGGGAACTAGCAATAGAGAGCAATTAAGGAAGGGGGAACAATAATCCAAGAAGAACAGATAAGCTATTTAACGTTCTGGGGATACCCAGGAATATACTATGGTCTGTTAATTTCTGATGAATATAGTAGGAACAAGTTCACAGAAATGTTGCTATATTAGGTAACTTTCTTGGGGTAAAGTAGGAACATGTTGGAAGTTAAGCAGTTATCTTAGGTTAGTTGTCTTTTTCTTACTCCCTTGTTATGGTCTCTTTGAAATGTTCTTTTATTGTATGTTTGTTTTCTTTTTAATTTTTTTTTCATACAGTTGATTTAAAAAAGAAGGGAAGGAGGCGGGGCAAGATGGCAGACTGGTGAGCTGTAAGTTTTAGTTACTCCTACAGGAAAGTAGGTAAAAAGCCAGGAACTGCGTGGACTGGACACCACAGAGCAATCTGTCTTTGGGCATACTTCATACAACACTCATGAAAACGTGGAACTGCTGAGATCAGCGAAATCTGTAAGTTTTTGCGGCCAGGGGACCCGCGCCCCTCCCTGCCAGGCTCAGTCCCGGGGGAGGAGGGGCGGTCAGCTCCGGGAAGGAGAAGGGAGAACTGCAGTGGCTGCTCTTATCAGAAACTCATTCTACTGATTCAAACTCCAACCATAGATAGACTGAGACCAGACACCAGAGACTCTGAGAGCAGCCAGCCCAGCAGAGAGGAGACAGGCATAGAAAAAAAACAACACGAAAAACTCCAAAATAAAAGCAGAGGATTTTTGGAGTTCTGGTGAACACAGAAAGGGGAAGGGCGGAGCTCAGGGCTAGAGGCGCATATGCAAATCCCGAAGCAAAGCTGATCTCTCTGCCATGTGGACCTTTCCTTAATGGCCCTGGTTGCTTTGTCTATTAGCATTTCAATAACCCATTAGATCTCTGAGGAGGGCCGTTTTTTTTTTTGTTTTTTTTTTTTACATCCTTTTTTCTTTTTCTAAAACAATTACTCTAAGAAGCCCAATACAGAAAGCTTCAAAGAATTGCAATTTGGGCACGTCAAGTCAAGAGCAGAACTAAGAGAGCTCTGAGACAAAAGGCAATAATCCAGTGGCTGAGAAAATTCACTAAACAACACAACTTCCCAAGAAAAGGGGGGTGTCCGCTCACAGCCACCATCCTGGTGGACAGGAAACACTCCTGCCCATCGCCAGCCCCATAGCCCAGAGCTGCCCCAGACAACCCAGTGTGACGGAAGTGCTTCAAATAACAGGCACACACCACAAAACTGGGCGTGGACATTAGCCTTCCCTGCAACCTCAGCTGATTGTCCCAGAGCTGGGAAGGTGGAGCAGTGTGAATTAACAAATCCCCATTCAGTCATCATTTGAGCAGACTGGGAGCCTCCCTACACAGCCCAGCAGCCCAGAACTGCCCTGGGGGGACGGCACTCACCTGTGACATAGCACAGTCATCCCTCAACAGAGGACCCGGGGTGCACAGCCTGGAAGAGGGGCCCACTTGCAAGTCTCAGGAGCCATACGCCAATACCAAAGACTTGTGGGTCAGTGGCAGAGACAAACTGTGGCACGACTGAACTGAAGGATTAGACTATTGCAGCAGCTTTAAAACTCTAGGAGCATCAGGGAGATTTGATTGTTAGGGCCAACCCCCTCCCCGACTGCCCAGAAGCACGCCCCACATAGAGGGCAGGCAAAACCAACTACACACGCAAGCTTGGTACACCAACTGGGCCCCACAAGACTCACTCCCCCACTCACCAAAAAGGCTAAGCAGGGGAGAACTGGCTTGTGGAGAACAGGTGGCTCGTGGACGCCACCTGCTGGTTAGTTAGAGAAAGTGTACTCCACGAACCTGTAGATCTGATAAATTAGAGATAAGGACTTCAATAGGTCTACAAACCCTAAAAGAACCCTATCAAGTTCAGCAAATGCCACGAGGCCAAAAACAACAGAAAATTATAAAGCATATGAAAAAACCAGACGATATGGATAACCCAAGCCCAAGCACCCGAATCAAAAGACCAGAAGAGACACAGCACCTAGAGCAGCTACTCAAAGAACTAAAGATGAACAATGAGACCATAGTACGGGATATGAAGGAAATCAAGACGACCTTAGAAGAGCATAAAGAAGACACTGCAAGACTAAATAAAAAAATGGATGATCTTATGGAAATTAAAGAAACTGCTGACCAAATTAAAAAGATTCTGGACACTCATAGTACAAGACTAGAGGAAGTTGAACAACGAATCAGTGACCTGGAAGATGACAGAATGGAAAATGAAAGCATAAAAGAAAGAATGGGGAAAAAAATTGAAAAACTCGAAATGGACCTCAGGGATATGATAGATAATATGAAACGTCCGAATATAAGACTCATTGGTGTCCCAGAAGGGGAAGAAAAGGGTAAAGGTCTAGGAAGAGTATTCAAAGAAATTGTTGGGGAAAACTTCCCAAATCTTCTAAACAACATAAATACACAAATCATAAATGCTCAGCGAACTCCAAATAGAATAAATCCAAAAAAACCCACTCCGAGACATATACTGATCACACTGTCAAACATAGAAGAGAAGGAGAAAGTTCTGAAAGCAGCAAGAGAAAAGCAATTCACCACATACAAAGGAAACAGCATAAGACTAAGTAGTGACTACTCAGCAGCCACCATGGAGGCGAGAGGCAGTGGCACGATATATTTAAAATTCTGAGTGAGAGGAATTTCCAGCCAAGAATACTTTATCCAGCAAAGCTCTCCTTCAAATTTGAGGGAGAGCTTAAATTTTTCACAGACAAACAAATGCTGAGAGAATTCGCTAACAAGAGACCTGCCCTTCTGGAGATACTAAAGGGAGCCCTACAGACAGAGAAACAAAGACAGGACAGAGAGACTTGGAGAAAGGTTCAGTACTAAAGAGATTCGGTATGGGCACAATAAAGGATATTAATACAGAGAGGGAAAAATATGGCAAACATAAACCAAAGGATAAGATGGCTGATTCAAGAAATGCCTTCACGGTTTTAACGTTGAATGTAAATGGATTAAACTCCCCAATTAAAAGATATAGATTCGCAGAATGGATCAAAAAAAATGAACCATCAATATGTTGCATACAACAGACTCATCTTAGACACAGGGACACAAAGAAACTGAAAGTGAAAGGATGGAAAAAAATATTTCATGCAAGCTACAGCCAAAAGAAAGCAGGTGTAGGAATATTAATCTCAGATAAAATAGACTTCAAATGCAGGGATGTTTTGAGAGACAAAGAAGGCCACTACATACTAATAAAAGGGGCAATTCAGCAAGAAGAAATAACAATCGTAAATGTCTATGCACCCAATCAAGGTGCCACAAAATACATGAGAGAAACACTGGCAAAACTAAAGGAAGCAATTGATGTTTCCACAATAATTGTGGGAGACTTCAACACATCACTCTCTCCTATAGATAGATCAACCACACAGAAGACCAATAAGGAAATTGAAAACCTAAACAATCTGATAAATGAATTCGATTTAACAGACATCTACAGGACATTACATCCCAAATCACCAGGATACACATACTTTTCTAGTGCTCACGGAACTTTCTCCAGAATAGATCATATGCTGGGACATAAAACAAACCTCAATAAATTTAAAAAGATTGAAATTATTCAAAGCACATTCTCTGACCACAATGGAATACAATTAGAAGTCAATAACCATCAGAGACTTAGAAAATTCACAAATACCTGGAGGTTAAACAACACACTCCTAAGCAATCAGTGGGTTAAAGAAGAAATAGCAAGAGAAATTGCTAAATATATAGAGACGAATGAAAATGAGAACACAACATACCAAAACCTATGGGATGCACCAAAAGCAGTGCTAAGGGGGAAATTTATAGCACTAAATGCATATATTAAAAAGGAAGAAAGAGCCAAAATCAAAGAACTAATGGATCAACTGAAGAAGCTAGAAAATGAACAGCAAACCAATCCTAAACCAAGTAGAAGAAAAGAAATAACAAGGATTAAAGCAGAAATAAATGACATAGAGAACAAAAAAACAATAGAGAGGATAAATATCACCAAAAGTTGGTTCTTTGAGAAGATCAACAAGATTGACAAGCCCCTAGCTAGTCTGACAAAATCAAAAAGAGAGAAGACCCATAGAAACAAAAGAATGAATGAAAAAGGTGACATAACTGCAGATCCTGAAGAAATTAAAAAAATTATAAGAGGATATTATGAACAACTGTATGGCAACAAACTAGATAATGTAGAATAAATGGACAATTTCCTGGAAACATATGAACAACCTAGACTGACCAGAGAAGAAATAGAAGACCTCAACCAACCCATCACAAGCAAAGAGATCCAATCAGTCATCAAAAATCTTCCCACAAATAAATGCCCAGGGCCAGATGGCTTCACAGGGGAATTCTACCAAAATTTCCAGAAAGAACTGACACCAATCTTACTCAAACTCTTTCAAAACATTGAAAAAAATGGAACACTACCTAACTCATTTTATGAAGCTAACATCAATCTAATACCAAAACCAGGCAAAGATGCTACAAAAAAGGAAAACTACCGGCCAATCTCCCTAATGAATATAGATGCAAAAATCCTCAACAAATTACTTGCAAATCGAATCCAAAGACACATTAAAAAAATCATACACCATGACCAAGTGGGGTTCATTCCAGGCATGCAAGGATGGTTCAACATAAGAAAAACAATCAATGTATTGCAACACATTAAAAACTCGAAAGGGAAAAATCAATTGATCATCTCAATAGATGCTGAAAAAGCATTTGACAAAATCCAACATCCCTTTCTGATAAAAACACTTCAAAAGGTAGGAATTGAAGGAAACTTCCTCAACATGATAAAGAGCATATATGAAAAACCCACAGCCAGCATAGTACTCAGTGGTGAGAGACTGAAAGCCTTCCCTCTAAGATCAGGAACAAGACAAGGATGCCCCCTGTCACCACTGTTATTCAACATTCTGCTGGAAGTGCTAGCCAGGGTAATCCGGCAAGACAAAGAAATAAAAGGCATCCAAATTGGAAAAGAAGAAGTAAAACTGTCATTGTTTGCAGATGATATGATCTTATATCTAGAAAACCCAGAGAAATCGACGATACAGCTACTAGAGCTAATAAACAAATTTAGCAAAGTAGCGGGATACAAGATTAATGCACATAAGTCAGTAATGTTTCTATATGCTAGAAATGAACAAACTGAAGAGACACTCAAGAAAAAGATACCATTTTCAATAGCAACTAAAAAAATCAAGTACCTAGGAATAAACTTAACCAAAGATGTAAAAGACCTATACAAAGAAAACTACATAACTCTACTAAAAGAAATAGAAGGGGACCTTAAAAGATGGAAAAATATTCCATGTTCATGGATAGGAAGACTAAATGTCATTAAGATGTCAATTCTACCCAAACTCATCTACAGATTCAATGCAATCCCAATCAAAATTCCAACAACCTACTTTGCAGACTTGGAAAAGCTAGTTATCAAATTTATTTGGAAAGGGAAGATGCCTCGAATTGCTAAAGACACTCTATAAAAGGAAAACGAAGTGGGAGGACTTACACTCCCTGACTTTGAAGCTTATTATAAAGCCACAGTTGCCAAAACAGCATGGTACTGGCACAAAGATAGACATATAGATCAATGGAATCGAATTGAGAATTCAGAGATAGACCCTCAGATCTATGGCCCACTGATCTTTGATAAGGCCCCCAAAGTCACTGAACTGAGCCATAATGGTCTTTTCAACAAATGGGGCTGGGTGAGTTGGATATCCATATCCAAAAGAATGAAAGAGGACCCCTACCTCACCCCCTACACAAAAATTAACTCAAAATGGACCAAAGACCTCAATATAAAAGAAAGTTAAAAAAAAAAAAAAAGAAAAAAGACAAAAAAGGAAAAAAAAACAAAAAAAAAAAAACGATGTAGTGCCCCCTTGAGGAGCCTGTGGAGAATGCAGGGGTATTCGCCTACCCCACCTCCATGGTTGCTAACATGACCACAGACATAGGGGACTGGTGGTTTGATGGGTTGAGCCCTCTACCATAAGTTTTACCCTTGGGAAGACGGTTGCTGCAAAGGAGAGGCTAGGCCTCCCTGTATTTGTGCCTAAGAGTCTCCTCCTGAATGCCTCTTTGTTGCTCAGATGTGGCCCTCTCTCTCTGGCTAAGCCAACTTGAAAGGTGAAATCACTGCCCTCCCCCCTATGTGGGATCAGACACCCAGGGAAGTGAATCTCCCTGGCAACGTGGAATATGACTCCCGGGGAGGAATGTAGACCCGGCATCGTGGGATGGAGAACATCTTCTTGACCAAAAGGGGGATGTGAAAGGAAATGAAATAAGCTTCAGTGGCAGAGAGATTCCAAAACGAGCCGAGAGATCACTCTGGTGGGCACTCTTACGCACACTTTAGACAACCTTTTTTAGGTTCCAAAGAATTGGGGTAGCTGGTGGTGGATACCTGAAACTATTAAACTACAACCCAGAACCCATGAATCTCGAAGACAGTTGTATAAAAATGTAGCTTATGAGGGGTGACAGTGGGATTGGGAATGCCATAAGGACCAAACTCCACTTTGTCTAGTTTATGGATCGATGTGTAGAAAAGTAGGGGAAGCAAACAAACAGACAAAGGTACCTAGTGTTCTTTTTTACTTCAATTGCTCTTTTTCACTCTAATTATTATTCTTGTTATTTTTGTGTGTGTGCTAATGAAGGTGTCAGGGATTGATTTAGGTGATGAATGTACAACTATGTAATGGTACTGTAAACAATCGAAAGTACAATTTGTTTTGTATGACTGTGTGGTATGTGAATATATCTCAATAAAATGATGATTAAAAAAAAAAAAAAAAAAAAAAAAGAAAGTACCATAAAACTCCTAGAAGATAATGTAGGAAAACATCTTCAAGACCTTGTATTAGGAGGCCACTTCCTAGACTTTACACCCAAAGCACAAGCAACAAAAGAGAAAATAGATAAATGGGAACTCCTCAAGCTTAGAAGTTTCTGCACCTCAGAGGAATTTCTCAGAAAGGTAAAGAGGCAGCCAACTCAATGGGAAAAAATTTTTGGAAACCATGTATCTGACAAAAGACTGATATCTTGCATATACAAAGAAATCCTACAACTCAATGACAATAGTACAGACAGCCCAATTATAAAATGGGCAAAAGATATGAAAAGACAGTTCTCTGAAGAGGAAATACAAATGGCCAAGAAACACATGAAAAAATGTTCAGCTTCACTAGCTATTAGAGAGATGCAAATTAAGACCACAATGAGATACCATCTAACACCAGTTAGAATGGCTGCCATTAAACAAACAGGAAACTACAAATGCTGGAGGGGATGTGGAGAAATTGGAACTCTTATTCATTGTTGGTGGGACTGTATAATGGTTCAGCCACTCTGGAAGTCAGTCTGGCAGTTCCTTAGAAAACTAGATATAGAGCTACCATTCGATCCAGCGATTGCACTTCTCGGTATATACCCGGAAGATCGGAAAGCAGTGACACGAACAGATATCTGCACGCCAATGTTCATAGCAGCATTATTCACAATTGCCAAGATATGGAAACAACCCAAATGTCCTTCAACAGATGAGTGGATAAATAAAATGTGGTATATACACACGATGGAATACTACGCAGCAGTAAGAAGGAACGATCTGGTGAAACATATGACAACATGGATGAACTTTGAAGACATAATGCTGAGCAAAATAAGCCAGGCACAAAAAGAGAAATATTATATGTTACCACTAATGTGAACTGTGAAAAATGTAAAACAAATGGTTTATAATGTAGAATGTAGGGGAACTAGCAGTAGAGAGCAATTAAGGAAGGGGGAACAATAATCCAAGAAGAACAGATAAGCTATTTAACGTTCTGGGGATGCCCAGAAATGACTATGGTCTGTTAATTTCTGATGGATGTAGTAGGAACAAGTTCACAGAAATGTTGCTATATTAGGTAACTTTCTTGGGGTAAAGTAGGAACATGTTGGAAGTTAAGCAGTTATCTTAGGTTAGTTGTCTTTTTCTTACTCCCTTGTTATGGTCTCTTTGAAATGTTCTTTTATTGTATGTTTGTTTTCTTTTTAACTTTTTTTTTCATACAGTTGATTTAAAAAAGAAGGGAAAGTTAAAAAAAAAAAAGAAAAGAAAAAAGACAAACAAGGAAAAAAAAAAAAGATGTAGTGCCCCCTTGAGGAGCCTGAGGAGAATGCAGGTGTATTCGCCTACCCCACCTCCATGGTTGCTAACATGACCACAGACATAGGGGACTGGTGGTTTGATGGGTTGAGCCCTCTACCATAAGTTTTACCCTTGGGAAGATGGTTGCTGCAAAGGAGAGGCTAGGCCTCCCTGTATTTGTGCCTAAGAGTCTCCTCCTGAATGCCTCTTTGTTGCTCAGATGTGGCCCTCTCTCTCTGGCTAAGCCAACTTGAAAGGTGAAATCACTGCCCTCCCCCCTACGTGGGATCAGACACCCAGGGAAGTGAATCTCCCTGGCAACGTGGAATATGACTCCCGGGGAGGAATGTAGACCCGGCATCGTGGGATGGAGAACATCTTCTTGACCAAAAGGGGGATGTGAAAGGAAATGAAATAAGCTTCAGTGGCAGAGAGATTCCAAAACGAGCCGAGAGATCACTGTGGTGGGCACTCTTACGCACACTTTAGACAACCCTTTTTTGGTTCTAAAGAATTGGGGTAGCTGGTGGTGGATACCTGAAACTATCAAACTACAACCCAGAACCCATGAATCTCGAAGACAGTTGTATAAAAATGTAGCCTATGAGGGGTGACAATGGGATTGGGAATGCCATAAGGACCAAACTCCACTTTGTCTAGTTTATGGATGGATGTGTAGAAAAGCAGGGGAAGGAAACAAACAGACAAAGGTACCCAGTGTTCTTTGTTACTTCAATTGCTCTTTTTCACTCTAATTATTATTCTTGTTATCTTTGTGTGTGTGCTAATGAAGGTGTCAGGGATTGATTTAGGTGATGAATGTACAACTATGTAATGGTACTGTAAAGAATCGAAAGTACAATTTGTTTTGTATGACTGCGTGGTATGTGAATATATCTCAATAAAATGATGATAAAAAAAAGAAAAGATAAGAACTGATCTGAATTAGAGCAATGCAATCTAATAAAAGAATGTATAAAATCAAAAAAAAAAAAAAAAAGAAGGAAAAGTTAAAAAAAAAAAAAGAAAAACAAGGAAGAAAAGACGTAGTGCCCCCTTGAGGAGCCTTTGGAGAATGCCGGGGTATTCGCTTACCCCACCTCGATGGTTGCTAACATGACCACAGATATAGGGGACTGGTAGTTTGATGGGTTGAGCCCTCTACCATAGGTTTTACCCTTGGGAAGACGGTTGCTGCAAAGGAGAGGCTAGGCCTCCCTATGCTTGTGCCTAAGAGCCTCCTCCCGAATGCCTCTTTGTTGCTCAGATGTGGCCCTCTCTCTCTGGCTAAGCCAACTTGAAAGGAGAAATCACTGCCCTCCCCCCTACGTGGGATCAGACACCCAGGGGAGTGAATCTCCCTGGCAACGTGGAATATGACTCCCGGGGAGGAATGTAGACCTGGTATCGTGGGACAGAGAACATCTTCTTGACCAAAAGGGGGATGTGAAAGAAATGAAATAAGCTTCAGTAGCAGAGAGATTCCAAAAGGAGCCGAGAGGTCACTCTGGTGGGCACTCTTACGCACACTTTAAACAACCCTTTTTAGGTTCTAAAGAATTGGGGTAGCTGGTGGTTGATACCTGAACCTATCAAACTACAACCCAGAACCCATGAATCTCGAAGACAGTTGTATAAAAATGTAGCTTATGAGGGGTGACAATGGGATGGGGAAAGCCATAAGGACCACACTGCACTTTGTCTAGTTCATGGATGGATGAGCAGAAAAATAGGGGAAGGAAACAAACAGACAAGGGTACCCAGTGTTCTTTTTTACTTCAGTTTCTCTTTTTCACTCTAATTATTATTCTTGTTATTTGTGTGTGTGTGCTAATGAAGGTGTCAGGGATTGATTTAGGTGATGAATGTACAACTATGTAATGGTACTGTGAACAATCGAAGGCACGACTTGTTTTGTATGACTGTGTGGTATGTAAATATATCTCAATAAAATGAAGATAAAAAAAAAAAAAAAAAAAAAAAAAAAAACCTATGCCACACACTGTTAAGTAAAATAAAATGGCTTCCTGCCCTGGACGTTGCCATTGCTGGGAGGGACCGGTTTCCAAGAAAGGATATTCCAGAAGACATAAACAATTGCCCTGCAATTGCTTTCTGCAGGGGCTTTCTGAGAAAATGGAACAATGAAATACACCCTACAGAATTGCAGATAAGCAACACCTGATGAAACCAGTTTCGGTTCAGGAGAAACAGCTTTTTGGAATGGACAAGCATACCATACTAATCAATGTATATCTGCTCCCCATTTCGTAAGATGCCCCCCCCATGTAAAATGGAAACTTAACATCAGCCAATCAGAGCATTTCCTCACTTGCTGTCAGATTTACCCTGTATGAGCTTTTGCTTTTCACCCCCATCACTCTGCTCCTTTCCATGTGCAGTTTGGATGCTGCCCAATTTATGAATTGTAAACTGCGCAAATAAACCCCCATAAATAATATCTTGTCTATAAATAATATCTTTTTAACACTGATGAAATATTAAGGAAAATATATTTAAGTATAAGATATATTTTTAACATGTTTATGTCACAATAATTAGAATTGCCATTTAAGACAAAAATTGATTGTTGCTGCACTTCCTTCTAAGGGAAGTAGTAAAATGTATCTATTGGTGGGGAAATAAGTCTCTGTCTTGGTCCTTTCTCCTCCTAGAGGCGATTGGAGGAGGGGAAAGGAAAAGACAGATTCCACAGTTTTATTGCTCTTCCAACCCTGAGGGGTTAGGATCTGAAGAAAGGGCTCCGAGGTTAGCAAAGCACATATACAAGTCTTTAACTTTTCAGGTAAGGTCTGGAGCTGTGTAGGGGTGGGGAGATCAGTTTTGTCTAACAGAGCGAGAGGAATCAAGTTTCCAGGGGCCCAGAGAAGGAGGGTCTGAAAATTGGATAAGCAAATAAAACTTTGGAGAGAGAGGGTGGTCAAGCAACAGGTATGTTGGCTGTACATTTTCTGAAGGATTCAGATGTCTAAAATACAGTTTTGAATTGTTTATGTTTCTGCAGTGTAAACTCCTACCCTCTCCCCAAATCTTCACTGAAGTCTGCTACACAAACAAATGCCTTGGACCAACGATTACTAAAGCACACACTTATATAGCACTTGCTATGTGTCATCCACTATTCTAAGTACTTTACATACATGAATTTATTTAATCTTCATAATAATCTTATGGAGTTGATGCTATTATTATTCTGTTTTTATGGATGAAGAAACTGAGTCACAGAGAGGCTAAGTAATTTGCCTAAAGTCACATGTGGTTAACAAATTTTTTGAAATCTCACCAAAAAAAAAAATCCACCCCAAGACATATTCTGATCAGACTGTCAAATACTGAAGAGAAGGAGCAAGTTCTGAAAGCAGCAAGAGAAAAGCAATTCACCACATACAAAGGAAACAACATAAGACTAAGTAGTGACTACTCAGCGGCCACCATGGAGGTGAGAAGGCAGTGGCGTGACATATTTAAAATTCTGAGAGAGAAAAATTTCCAACCAAGAATATTTTATCCAGCAAAACTCTCCTTCAAATTTGAGGGAGAGCTTAAATTTTTCACAGACAAACAAATGCTGAGAGATTTTGCTAATAAAAGACATGCCCTACTTCAGATACCAAAAGGAGCCCTACCAACAGAGAAACAAAGAAAGGAGAGAGAGAGATAAAGAAATTTAACAGACATATATAGAACATTGCATCCCAAATCACCAGGACACACATTCTTCTCTAGTGATCACAGATCTTTCTCCAGAATAGACCATATGCTGGGACATAACACAAGCCTCAATAAATTTAAAAAAATTAAATTTATTCAAACCACATTCTCTGACCACAATGGAATACAAATAGAAGTCAATAACCATCAGAGACATAGAAAATTCACAAACACCTGGAGGTTAAAAATGAGGGGGAGATGAAAACATTTCCGCATAATCAAAAGCTGAGGGACTTTATCACCAGTAGATCAGTCCTATAAGAAATGCTAAAGGGAATTGTGAAGGCTGAAAGGAAGGGGCACTAAACAACTGACTGAAACCACATGAAGAAATAAAGATGTCCAGTAAAGATCACATGGTAAATATAAATACTAATAGTACTGTATTTTTGATTTGGAACGCCACTATTTACTTCCTATAGGATCTAAAATACTAGGTTCTAAAGAATTGGGGTAGCTGGTGGTAGATACCTGAAACTATCAAACTACAGCCCAGAACCCATGAATCTCGAGGACAATTGTATAAAAATGTAGCTTATGAGGGGTGACAATGGGATTGGGAAAGCCATAAGGACCACACTCTACTTTGTCTAGTTTATGGATGGATGAGTAGAAAAATAGGGGAAGGAAACAAACAACCAGACAAAGGTACCCAGTGTTCTTTTTTACTTCAATTGCTCTTTTTCACTTTAATTATTATTCTTGTTATTTTTGTGTGTGTGCTAATGAAGGTGTCAGGGATTGATTTAGGTGATGAATGTACAACTATGTAATGGTACTGTGAACAATCGAATGTACGATTTGTTTTGTATGACTCTGTGGTATGTGAATATATCTCAATAAAATGAAGATTAAAAATAAAATAAAATAAAATAAAATACATAAACTATAATGATAAATCAGTGGTTTTGGACTCAATGTAAAATATGTAATTTTTGACAAGAACTACATAAAGGTGGGGGAATGGAGGAGTATAGGAACATA
The DNA here is from genome assembly GCF_015220235.1 of Choloepus didactylus. Classification (NCBI taxonomy): domain Eukaryota; kingdom Metazoa; phylum Chordata; class Mammalia; order Pilosa; family Megalonychidae; genus Choloepus; species Choloepus didactylus. The sequence goes on from NC_051308.1 coordinate 26,720,405, forward strand.
ATTTATGTGTCCTATTGAAGTTAAGTTGGTATCAAAGAAAAACAAGATTGTTATAGATTTAAGATGTTAAATTTAAGCCCCTTGGTAAACACAAAGAAAGTATCAGAGAATAGACCATAGAGATGAAAAGTAGAGTATGGTTTATGAGAAGTTGGGGAAGGGGCAATGGGGGATTAAGAAATGAGTATAGGGTTTCTTTTGGGGGTGAAGGGACATTTCTAGTAATGGATGTTGGGAAGGTGATGGCATTGCAACGTTCTAAATGTAATTAATCCCACTAATGGAATGCTAGGGAGGGGTTGGAATGGGAAGATTTAGGCTCTATACATGTTTCCACAATTGGAAAAAAAAAATCTAAATAGATAATGACAATTAAATGCCAAGAATGATCCTGGATGGGATCTGAGAATGGAGGAGAGGAGGCTCAAAGGGACACAGTTGGGACATAAGAAAAAAAAAAGGAAATATAGAATGTAAGCTTTGTATCAATGTTGGATTTCTTGAACTTCTTAGCTACGCTTAATGGGACTGCATGAAAGAATGTTCTTGTTCATGGGAAATGTATATGTGAATTATATTGTTTGTTCAAGGATGTGTGCAGCTTGCTCTCATATGTTCAGAAGACAGAGCAACAGATGATGGATGATAGGGAGGGAGGGATGGAAAGAGGGAAAGAAAGAAATGGTGGTGTGACAGGATGTCAGAGTTGGTGGATCGGGGTATCAGGGGAGGGGGGTCAGGGTATGCTGGAGTTCTGTGTATGGGGTTTGTATTGTTTTTGCAACGGTTCCTATAAGTTTGAATTTATTTCAAAATAAAATTTAAAAAAATTTAATTAAAGCAAGATGAAGTCTTTTCCCAGAAAGAAAAAAAAAAAAAAAGAATTGAAGCCTGAGGACTGGCTAACCTGGGCCTCTCAGGAAATGATTCTGAACCCTGAGTAATACAAGGTCCCAGTGTCTACTTTCCCAAAAGCATGAGGCCACGTGTAAGAAAAAATTGTGGTTCTGTAATATTTTATTCTGCCTTTCCATTCCATAAAGGTTGTTATAATTCTTAAAATCCCAGCATTTCTGAAAATTCGTGAAGACTTATGGTTAGAATAACAAGCCAGGCTTAAAAAGACTAGAAGTGGGAAAAAAAGGAAATTTATGGATTTGTGATCTTTTCACAAATTGAAAAAATAAAAGAGAATTTCTTTATGAGTTTGGGGCAGGAAAATAATTCTTTAACATATGCAAAAAGTACTGGGCACTAAGGAAAAGACAGATAAATTGGACTTTAAAAAAATTAAAAATTCCTGTTTCCCAAAGGCACTGTTAAGAAAATTAAAAAGCAAGCTACAGGATGGCAAAAGATATCTGTGCCACATAGAACTGAGAAAGGATTCATATCCAAAATATTTGAAAAAAATCCAACAAATCAATAAGAAAAAAAAGACAACCCAGTTAGAATAGGCAAGAGACATGAACTGATGCTTCAGAAGAGGACATACAAACAGCCAATACATGTACATAAAGGTGCTCAGTCTCCTTAATAATAAAGGTAATGTTAATGAAACCACTCACATACCACTACACAAAATCAGAGTGTTTAAAATTAAGAGGACTAACAATGCCAAATGTTGATAAGGATGCAGAACAACGGGAACTCTTACACATTTCTGGTGGAAGTGTAAATTGGTTCCATCACTTTAGAAAACAATTTGGTATTACCTTCTAAAGTTGACCAAATGCATATTCCATGACTCCAAAATTCCACTCCTAGGCATACCTAACGGAAGTATGTGCGTTACATGTACCAAAAGACATGTAAAAGAATGTTCACAGCCACATTATTTGTAATAACTCCAAACTGGAAACAACCCAGACATCTATCAATGGGAGAATGGATAAATAAATCTTGGCATATAACATATAGCAGAATACACTAAATATGAATAAACCAGCTATGTACAAAATCACAGACGTATCTCACAAATATAATGTTGAGCAGGAGAAGACAGATCAAAATAGTACTAAGTATTTAACTAACTTATATAAATTTAAAACACACACACACACTACTATACTATAATGTCTTATGGGTTATATTATCAAAAAGAAAAGCCAGGAAGTGGTTTCTTTAAGAATCAGGTTAATGGTTACCATTTAGGCAAAGGGAAGACATAGTTATTGGGAGATTTGTACTGTGCCAAGTTAGGTTAGCCATAACTAATTTTTCAGAATTCTCTTCTGCATAATTCTGGGTTACCATAGGCCATCTGAACTTGGGTGCAATTTGAAAGACAAGTGAAGTGGCAGTCATATTTGTCATATGGGTGCAGGGCCACAGGTGCTATTGCATTTAATGCATGTTGCCCTTGATCTCCTGGCTCATTTTCTTGGTGTGGGGCAGCACAGCCAGTCCCCACAGCTCCTGCAGCAACTCCAGATCTCCTTCTTCAGCTTCCCTGACTCCAGGGCAAGACTGACTGTTCTGCTGATTTCAGAACCAGCACAAGACACAGAAGCACAAGTATATATAACTGTTCATCCAGCTCCAATGATTGTGTAAGTTCAAATCACTGTAATAAATCCCACATTCTCTAGCAATCATTATAGTTTTCTCTGATGGAACTCTGATTCACAGCAGCATGAGAGAGGCTTCTTGGGTGTTGGTAATATTCTATTTCTTGACCTGGGTGGTAGTTACACTTGTGTTCACTTTGTGATAATACATTGAGCTTTACGTCAGGTCTTGACCAATTTTTATAGCTATGCTATATTTCACAGTAAAATTTTGTTTTAAATCTTAAAACTATATATTATGGCATCAAAAATCTCTGATGTCTATATTGCATTTTAAAGTAATTTTTATATTTTATTTCTAAATAATGAACTATGATAAATAATAATAATGAACTAGGTTCAGATTGTTATTTTCAGGTACATTTCTGAAATTGTAACTGTGGATAGTCTTCTTTCTAACAAGTAAAAAGCCAAATTAGTTATAACAATCACTATTTTTTTCTTGTTTAACTCTTTTAAATTCTAGAGACATATTGATGTACTATTTAATAATTTTGATCAAATGAATGTAATAAATGAATCTAGTTAATACTATAAGGAAATTTATCGAATCAAATTTACCATCCTCATTACCTTGTTGCATTTCAACATCAACATTTCTTATGATTTTTGTCTTCAATTAATAGTTGAAGAAAACAAAAGCTGAGTGAAGTCACTACTAATCTGATCTCCACTAATTGCCACACATGTCCACACTGTATATATTCAGAAGCTCTCAAATGGTCCCATTTTAAGGGAAAGAAATATTTAAAGTTGTACATTTATTGTTTATTTTTTACAATAGGAAATTGAAAGGCACAGTGTTATTCCAAGTTACCTTTTACAAATCATGGACCTTCATTAATCGCCAATTGAGAAATACTGCCCTGCAAGATCTAGCCCCAATCTAAATACTTAGTCTCATCTTCAGCCTTCTCCTGCACATGTTAAATTCTAGGCAAACCAGGCTACTCACCACTTCCCAATAGGCCCTAAATTCTCTTTTATTTCCCTTTTCTTATGTTCCTGGCCACCAAATATTTCCAATTATCAAAACAAAACTATATATCAAGTCTTGGGTAATTTCACCTCCTCCACAAAATCTTACCCTATGCTCAACCCCATCAGAAGTGGTTCATCTCTGCTTTGCCTCCAATTACATTTTCCCCCTGAACCTCCCTTGCAGTGTTTAACACATTCTACTTTGCATTACTTTATTATTATTTTAAGTACTTATATGTACTTCCAGACTTTTATGTTTTGGTCAAGTTCTGGGTAGCAGAGATTTTGGAATCATAATCCCCACTGTCTCCAAACACCAGGCTGGTAGCCACACCCTCTTCGTACACTGGGGTGGGAGCCATGTCCTCCCTGAACACCTAAAAACCCCAAACACTGGGGCAGTAGCTATACCTTCCCCCAAAACAAGGATGGGCCCATCCTCTTGGCCCAAGGAGATCTTCTGGCTCAGACCTCTGCATCCATGGCCTGCCCCTAGAGTCATTCTTCATTCCTTTTGTCCAGTCTTTCTTTCGTTCAGTTCAGACTGGCAGTGTCTGCTGATATAAAATTCCCAAAAACCTTGTTGGTCTTCCTTGCAACTTTACAAGGGTCCAACACATCAGACAAGAGGATCCCTCATAGAGCTTTCCTGGATAAACACAACTCTCTTGCTGTCTTCTTCTGAGTGGTTGATTTGATCCATGAGTCATATGCCCAATCTCTTTAGCAAACAGTTGTCCAGCCACACCCTTGGCCCTGATTCCAGGGAATCCTATCTGGATAGGCTGAGAATTTTCCAAATCAAGTGCTGGTTACTTTTGCTTAACAGTTCATTCCTCAATTCACCTCTTTCTTCTCACATTTTACTATAAGCAGCAAATAGAAACCAGGCTGTACTTTCCGCACTTCACATGGAAATATCTTCAGCTAAATATCCAAGTTCATCACTGTCCTAGTTTGCTAATGCTGGAGAATGCAAAACACCAGAGATGGATTGGCTTTTATAAAACGGGGATTTATTTCGCTACACAGTTACAGTCTTAAGGCCACAAAGCGTCCAAGGCAACACATCAGCAATCGTGTACCCTCACCGGAGGATGGCCAATAGCCTCCGGAAAACCTCTGTTAGCTATGAAGGCAGCTGGCGTCTACTCCAAAGCTCCGGCCTCAAAACGGCTTTCTCCCAGGACGTTCCTTTCTAGCAAGCTTGCTTCTCTTCAAAACATCACTCCCAGCTGCACTACTCTTCCTCCCCCCGAGTCAGCTCATTTATGTAGCTCCACCGATCAAGGCCCACCCTGAATGGGTGGGGCCATGCCTCCATGAGAACATCTCATCAGAATCATTGCCCGCAGCTGGGTGGGGCACATTCCAAGCAAATCCAACCATCACCAAAACACCTGCCCCACACAAAACCACAAAGATAATGGCATTTGGGGGACACAATACACTCAAACCGGCACATTCCACCCCCTGGAACCCAAAATGGCATTATCTTTCCAAATACAAAATACATTCATTTATCACAAAAACTTAAATCATTTCAGTAACAAAAGTTAAGTACAAAATCCCATCAAAATAAGTTTAGGCTTGGTCAGTTCTAAGGCATAATTCCCCTCTAGCTGTGGATCTGTGAACCTAGAACAAGTTATGTGCTTCCAATATACAAAGGAGAGACATTCATAGGATAAACATTTACATTGCCATAAGGAGAAACAGTAAGGAAAACAGGGTTAACAGGAGCAAAACAGTTCCTAAAACCCACAGGACAAAGTCCATTAGATTTCAAAGTCCGAGAGTCATTTACAGAACAATGTTGCATCCTTGGGGCTTGAGAGAGCGGGAGCCTAACCCTTCCCAAGGGCCTTTTCTGCAGCCCGTTCCTCTCCAAACACTTAGGTGAGTGCTCCAACATTTCCACACACTGGGGAGACCACCTTCTCGGCCCCACCCTCCTCAAACATCGGGGCAGCTCCCGGATTCCCTTCCATCTCCGGGTCACACGCTCAACCCCTTTAGAACAGTGTGGTGGCAGCCAGGCTCTCCCCAATTCCCTGGAAATGTGCTCCACCCTCTTTGGGACCTGAGGTGGCAAAACTCTTCCAGAGCATCGAGGCGGAAAGCCCGCCCTCGACGTCCAGGGCAAACTCACCCTTTCCATGCATGTGGGCTGCTCCGCTCTCCCAGCCCCAAACCTCTTGACTCCAGACCTCAACCTCCATGGCTCTGTCTTTGAAGAGATTTTTCCTTTAATTTTTTCCTTGTCTGTCTCCTCCAGTCCAGACCGGCAATGGCTCCGTCTATAAAGATCTCGCAAAAATTCTGTTGGCTTTGCATGAAGCATGCAGGGGTCAAAGCCATCAGACAATAGGAGTTTCCACAAATCCTTTCTGCTTAACTCCTTATCCAATCTTGGCTTGTCCTCAGGTTGGGCTGTAGCTTCTGGGATTCTACCCACTGGAAGCCCGTAATTTTCCAAGCCATCAACTTCTGGTTTCTTTGAACCCAAGAGTTCAGTTCTAAGTTTATCTCTCTCTGCTCGCATTTTACTATAAGCTGCAAGGAGAAGCCAGGATACGTCCTCCACACGTAGTCTGGAGATCTCCTCAGCTAAGTATTCCAAGTTGTTGCTTCCAGATTCTTCCTTCCATCTGACACCAGGACTCAATTTTGCCAAATTCTCTGCCACTTTAAAACAAGGATCGCCTTTCTTCCAGTTTACAACACATTCATCATTTCTGTTCAAGTCCTCATCAGAAGTATCTTTAGAGTCCATATTTCCACAAACAGTCTCTTTAAAGCAGTTTTGGCCTTTTCTATCAAGCTCCTCACAACTCTTCCAGAATCTTCCCCTTATCCACTTAAAAAGCCATTCCAACATGTTTGGTATTTGCAGACTCAGCAGCAAAAGCACCCCACTTCTCTGGTACCAAAATCTGTCCTAGTTTGCTAATGCTGGAGAATGCAAAACACCAGAGATGGATTGGCTTTTATAAAACGGGGATTTATTTCGCTACACAGTTACAGTCTTAAGGCCACAAAGCGTCCAAGGCAACACATCAGCAATCGTGTACCCTCACCGGAGGATGGCCAACAGCCTCCGGAAAACCTCTGTTAGCTATGAAGGCAGCTGGCGTCTACTCCAAAGCTCCGGCCTCAAAACGGCTTTCTCCCAGGACGTTCCTTTCTAGCAAGCTTGCTTCTCTTCAAAACATCACTCCCAGCTGCACTACTCTTCCTCCCCCCGAGTCAGCTCATTTATGTAGCTCCACCGATCAAGGCCCACCCTGAATGGGTGGGGCCATGCCTCCATGAGAACATCTCATCAGAATCATTGCCCGCAGCTGGGTGGGGCACATTCCAAGCAAATCCAACCATCACCAAAACACCTGCCCCACACAAAACCACAAAGGTAATGGCATTTGGGGGACACAATACACTCAAACCGGCACAATCACTTACAATGTTCTGCCTTCCATCCTAAATCGTAATTCTGCAAGTTCTCTGTTATTTTATAACAAGGATTAACTTTCCTCTAGTTTCTAATAACATATTCATCATTTCCTTCTAAGGCCTCCCTCACCAAGAAGCACATTTAACATCCCTATTTTTTTTTATAATTCAATTTTATTGAGATATATTCACATACCATGCAGTCATACAAAGCGTACAATCAATTGTTCACAGTACCACCATATAGTTGTGCGTCTATCACCAAAATTAATTTTTGAACATTTTCATTACCACACACACAAAAGTAATAGGAATAAAAATTAAAGTGAAAAAGAACAATTAAAGTAAAAAAGATCACTGGGTGCCTTTTTTTTTTTTCCCCAGTTTTTCTACTCATTCATTCATACACTGGACAAAGGGGAGTGTGATCCACATGGCTTTCCCAATCACATGATTGTCACCCCTCATAAGCTACATTTTTATACAATCATCTTCAAGATTAGAGGGTTCTGGGTTGTAGTTTGATAGTTTCAGGTATCTACCACCAGCTACCCCAATTCATTAGAACCTAAAAAGGGTTGTCTATATTGTGCATAAGAGTGCCCACCAGAGTGACCTCTTGGCTCCTTTTGGAATCTCTCTGCCACTGAAGCTTATTTCATTTCATTTCACATCCCCCTTTTGGTCAAGAAGATGTTCTCCATCCCACAATGCCGGGTCCAGATTCCTCCCCGGGAGTCATATTCCACGTTGCCAGGGGGATTAACAAACTTGGGTGTCAGATCCCATGTAGGGGGGAGGGCAGTTATTTCCTCTGCCAAGTTAGCTTAGCTAGAGAGAGAGGGCCACATCTGAGCAACAAAGAGGCATTCAGGAGGAGACACTTAGGCACAATTATAAGCAGGCCTAGCCTCTCCTTTGCAGTTTTCCCAAGGGCAAGTCCCGTGATTGAGGGCTCAGCCCATCAAACCACCAGTCCCCAATATCTGTGAGCACATCAGCAACCATCAAGATGGAAAAGCCCAACACCCCATGCATTCTCCTCCAGCAATGTTCACATTAGTGGTAGCATATAATATTTCTCTTTTTGGCCTGGTTTATAATATCCCTATATCTGCCAACAGTTTCTCAAGGCAATCTAGACTTTTCTTTCAAGTGCCTCAAAAATTTTCCAGCCTCTGCCCATTATCTAATTCCAAAGCCAATTCCACATTTTGAGGTGTTTTTTTACAGCAGCACCCCAATTCCCCTTACCAAAAATTGTCTTAGTTTTCCAGGACTGCTGTAGACTAGCTAGCTTAAACAACAGAAATTTGTTGTTTCACACTTCTGGAGGCTAGAAGTCCAAAATCAAGGTGCCTTCTTTTAAAGGGGAGAATCTATGCCCTGCCTCTCTCCTGTCTTCTGGTGGCTGGCAGGCAATCCATGGTGTTCCTTGGCTTGTGGTGGCCTAACTCAATCTCTGCCTCCATCACATGGCTATCTCTCTGTATCTTTCTCTCTGTGTCTGTGCCCAAATTTCCTCTCCTTTTAAGAACATCACTCATATTGGATTATGGCACATCCTAATTCAGTTTTGCTTCATCTTAACTAGTAACATCTTCAAGATCCTATTTACAAATAAGTTCACATTCACAGGACCAGAGGTTAGGACTTGGACGTGTCTTTATGGAGGACATAATTTAATCCATAACCCTAGGGGAGCTTTCACAAATACCATTGTGGGGATGTGTGAGAGAATAATTCCCCCAAAGTATATCCATGTTCCAATCCCCAGAATCTGTGACTATGTTACCTTACATGAAAAAGGGACTGTGTGGCTGTGATTAAATTAAGGATTTTGATATGGGGAGATTATCCCTGATTATCTAAGTGGGCACAATATAATCACAAAGGTGATTGTAAGAGGGTTGTGGTGGTTTGAAACTACATACCCCAGGAAAACATGTTCTTAGACTTGGTCCATTTCTGTGGCTGTGAACTCTTGTAAATGGGATCTTTTGATGAGGCTACTTCAGTTACGGTGTGGGCCAGCTGAGTCGGGTTAGATGTTAGTCCTATCACTGAAGGCCTTATAGGGAAGGCTATAGAAGAAAAGCCAGAGGGAATAACCCGAAGCTAAACATCAATGGAAACCAGAAGAGAAAGCAGAAGCCACCGTGTGCACTGCCATGTGACAGAATAGCTAAGGACCAACAATCACTGGTAGCCAGACTCAGAACTCCACAGTCTTCTGGGAGAAAGCATTGCTTTGATGATGCCTTCGTTTTGGACTTCCCCTGGCCTCAAAACTGCGAGCCAATGAATTCCTGCTCTTTAAGCCAACCCATCGCATGGTATTTGCTTTAGTAAGGAGGAAAGCAAAACAAAGGGAAAAAGAGTCAAAGTTAAAAAAAAAAAAAGGTGGGGATTTGATGATACAAACAGGTTGGAACAGTGTGCTTTGAAGATGGAGGAAGGGGCCACAAGTTAAGGAATGCAGACTGCCTCCAGAAGCTTGGAAAAGCAAGGAAATGGATTCTCCCCTGGAATGTCCAGAAGGAATGTAGTTCTGCCAATATGCTGATTTTAGCCCCAGAAAATTCATTTTGGACTTCTGACATATAATAATATGTTATATAACAATACGTTATATAACAATATGTATTGGCTTAAGCCACTAAATTTGCAGTACTTTGGTGCAGCAGCAATTAGAAACCAGTATGCAGGGAGAATACCCCAAATTAGTTAAATCTAAATGTTGAGGATAAGGCCTAGGCATTGCTTTTATTGTTGTTTTAATCTGCTCAAGGGATCTCTCCTTACCTGCAACCAGAGTGGTGAAGTACTAAAGCAGGCCTAGTGGGAAAGTAAAACGTTTCAGACAAAAAAGAAATGTATGTTATAACTGGGCATCTCTGTCTACAGAGAAATTTAAGATTACAGAATGAGGACTATAATAAACATGATAGTGGAGCAAAATGAGAAAGAAATAGTACCCAGAGTAGTTTCTGACCTTAGGTGCTTCTGCAGAGTTACGTAAGAGTCCACTAATTCCCAATGAAGCCAACTTCAGTAGTAGGTCATTTGTTATTATGTTGTGTGTGTGTGTTTTTTTTCCTTTGCTTTGTTCTTTTTTTTCTAAATGCCAAACTGAATTATACGCTTTTTGAGAGAAGGGAAAATTTTTAATTGAATTATTGGATTATATCTAATGGAGGATACAATCTTAGCCCTAAAACTCTGGCTATCTTTAATCCATATATCTTTAAACCCCATCTGCTATTTAACTCAGCCTAGTTTTGAGGCCAAACCCACCTGCTCTTCTGTGTGTGGCCAGGATATTTTAGGCTGTATCTTACCACATTTTAGGATGACATAATTAGATTTATTCTAGTCTGGCAGATTTTATTCCCACCAAGCTGGGAACACTTCACAATAATTACCAGTGTGATAATAATCACCATTGACAATTTTTACATGAGGGAAAAAAAAAAGTCTAAAATATAAAGGCCAGAGTGCACTCCATCAATAAAAGCAAAACATTTAAAAAGAGAAGTATATACCATGGTGAGCATATCTGGTGTAAAATGGGAACATTTTCCCCCAGGGTCACTTCCTCACTTCCTTCAGATCTCTGCTCAGAGTCCTTTTCTGACCATCCCCCCTTGAAATAGTACCTTCTCTACCTACCTTCCCACAGTTACTCCTAGGCTCCCTATCCTCCTTACCCTTTCTTTCTAGTATGTAGAACCAGCTGATACTATTCATTTGCTTATTGTTTTGTTATGTAACTCCTCCCTAGACTGTAAGCTCCTTGAGAGTAGGAACTTTGTTTAGATCACTTGCTGTGTCCCCAGGGTATAGAACAGTACCTGGTACAGAGCACGCACTTTCTTTTCTTGAATGACAGCTTTATATTTATGACGTAGTGGGGAGAGAATTGGGCTTGGATCACTGGTAAGAGTCCAGCCTGTGCCAACTCAAAAGCTGTGTGACATCAGATAAATTACTTCATCTTCCTGAACCTCAATTTTCTTATCTGGAAGTGTCCTGCTTACCTCGCAGTCTTAAAAACTAAAGTCTTAAAAACAAATGTGTTTTTACTGTGCATAACGTGGTGTGGCTACTAAGTAAGAGCCGACCTGTCTCATGACTGTCCTAAAACCATCACATTCCACTGAAGAAACTGAAAAAGAAATCATTTGTCCCTCATAGATCAGCCCACTTACACTGCACTGGTGGTAAGTAAAGGCTATGGGAATGGAGGAACAGAAAGACAATGTTAGTTACTAATGACAATCTTAATTCAGCAGCAAAGTCACCACCAGTAATAAAATGTCCAGAACTCCCAGCCTCTTCAGCTCCTCTGCCTGCTCCCTCTTGCTTAGGCTAAGCAGAAACTGAGTATGTCTACCAGTCACCCCTTCAAAGAACAATATTATTTGCAGCCAAATAGATAAACAGTATTAGTAACACACAGGAAAATGTAAAAGATTGGGTCTTTGGAGTTTGATGCCTATGACTAGCTCTCTGTTGTAGAGAATATCCCTATAAATTATCTTTTTAACAGCTTCTTCCATCTTACAGGAAAACATAAATTATCCCAGTAGTAGGAAGACTGAAACAAAGTGACCATTTTCTACAACATAAGTTATTCCTTTTATTTCTTTAATTCTCCATTTGTATCACTTCGCATTATAGCTTGATTTTTCTTATTTTACTCCCTAACTGAACAATTGAGTATATGTAAAAGGCAATTCAATAAATGTTCTGCCTCTTGTATCAAATCATTCTAGCTGAAAGCTGCACACTTGGACTATCTTATTTTGCAACACATTGAATTGCTTTTACTGAATTGTATTTTGCCTTTGTTGGGCCTAAATTGAGGGATACGGTAGTAATAAACAGCAAAACAGAAATTGCTATTATGGGAATACAATGATGATAGCATTATTCCTAGATTACACAGGGTCCTTTACAAAGACTCGAGAGAGAATTCCCTCTCAGGTCTCAGGGTTAAGAGAGATTGCTTTGATCAAAACTGACTGTGTTTTAAAACTTCAACTTCCATATGAGACAAAGGGAAGAGATGTCTATTTGTGCAGAATCTATAGTTTCTAAACAGTATAACTCTACAGTCGGTTTGTTCAAACACCACAATTACATGGAACTTTGAATAGGAAGTGAGATATGGCAGGTTAGTATAGGTTAGAGTGAAACAGTGATACATCCCAAAGTAATTTGGGCAGAGAATCAAAAATGTATTTACAGCTCCCCCACCCCCCACTACCCCCCCGCCCCGAGGAGCTGGGGGAAATTGCAGAAGTGTTGGACTTCCTCACCTGGACTGGTGTTGATGTTGTCACAAACTTTGGGACTGGCGGTTTGATGTGCCGAGCCCTCACTCATGGGACTTGCCCTTACGAAGCTCATTACTGCAAAGGAGAGGCTAAACTTGCATATAATTGTGCCTAAGAGTCTCCCCCTGAGTACCTCTTTGTTGCTCAGATGTGGCCCTCTCTCTGAGCCACCTCAGCAGGTGAACTCACTGCCCTCCCCGCTATGTGGGACCCGACTCCCCAGGGATGTAAATCTCCCTGGCAATGCAGAATATGACTCCTGGGGATGAATCTGGACCCAGCATCGTGGGATTGAGAATATCTTCTTGAGCAAAAGGGGGATGCAAAATGAGACGAAATGGTTTCAGTGGCTGAGAGATTTCAAATGGAGTCGAGAGGTCACTCTGGTGGACATTCTTATGCACTATATAGATAACACCTCTTAGATTTTAATGTATTGGAATAACTAGAAGTAAATACTTGAAACTACCAAACTCCAACCCAGCAGTCTGGACTCCTGGAGATGATTCTATAACAATGTAGATTACAAGGAGTGACAGTGTGATTGTGAAAACCTTGTGGATCACACTCTGTTTATCTAGTGTATGGATGGATGAGTAGAAAAATGGGGATAAAAACTAAATGACAAATAGGGTGGGATGGGGGGATGGTTTGGGTGTTTCTTTTTTCACTTTTATTTTTTATTCTTATTCTGATTCTTTCTGATGTAAGGAAAAGTTCAGAAATAGATTGTGGTGATGAATGCATAACTATATGATCGTACTATGAACAGTTGATTGTATACCATGGATGATTGTACGGTACGTGAATATATTTCAATAAAACTGAATTTGTTTAAAAAAAAAAGAGTGAGAGACTGCTTTGTTCAAAGAACTGATATGCTTTGATCTTCAGAACTTTTTAATTCCTGCTACTGGATGTTGTTTCTTTTCTCTGGTAGCTTAGAAAGTTTAGAGCCAAATTTGTATCCTTTGCTCAGCAACTGTTTTAGGACATGACTAGAATGTATACACTTGCACAAACATTCCTCCAGATTTCCCAACCTTATATTTTCACCTTTTGTATTATGGGTATTTTTGTCAATTAATTTAGCCTTTTTGTGGGGCTCAGATATGGGACCAAGGATGGATAATTACTTACACACATATTTTGTAGTTTAGGATTTAAAGAATAAAAAAGCACAAAGTTTGTTTTCAATTTTTTCTTCCAAGTTCCCACTTCTCCTTCATGAATGACCTTGTCTATTTCTATGATAGTCCTCTGGTGGGTAATATTTTCTCTCTCTCAAAGCTGACACCATTTTTCATAAAGCACAATCAAAATAAAGCAAAGTCTATTTGGAAATCCAAATTTCAGCAGCAAGTGTGCACAAATAAGAGTGCCTTTTCACAAAATGGGATTCATAAAACCTCTGTAGTTGTAGAACATAGACATTTAGAACTTCAACATAAATCTGTATCCAGGGTAAAGAGAAAGAAGTAAGAATATAAAGCCTTCTTATTCTTCATTATTAAATCATTTATAAGCCAAACAAACACACACACACAAAAACAGAAGTTGAAGAATGAATAACATTTGCCTTAATTGATGATGCATTCTTTTTTGCTAATATAATCCCCCTTAATGGTTTGAAAGATATGTGAAAGACACATAGAACATGTTACTAGACCATTTAGATGGGCTATATACAGGCAACCACTTGAAAATACCCTTAAATAAAAATTTCATTATGCTCATAAGTGAAAATTATTTACTATTGCATAAGATTTTTGGAATTTGGGTTACTATATTGAAAAAGCTAGCCATGCAGCTAATTTGCTCTAACCTCTAAATTCTTCTCAACTGAAATTTCAACTGTCTTTTGAGTGGTACAGAACATGCAAGAAGTTAAATCTGCCTTTGAAATACCTACAATACCAGATACTGACTCTGATCACTTTCCAGTTCCCTGGTCCTGTCCACTTCAGGGAGAATCATACTTATTTAGGTTGTAGAACATCACTATAACATGCTGTTGGTGGATTCCAAACACTACTTTCTTCCACTTTCCTTCAGGGACACTTCCTGCTTCCAACCCCCCAACCCCCCCGAATTCTCCCACCAACACCAACCTCATTTTATTATTCCTCCTTCTCCTCCCCACCCCCCCCCCCCCCCCCCCCCCCCCCCCGCCCTGCATCCCATCTCCTGGCAAAGAAGTAATTCAATTTTTGCTTCTGGCTCAATTGTCATTGACCAGGATGCCTCTCACACTCTCCTCCAATTCCTTCACCATCCCACCTTCTGTATTCTCTTAGCAGCCTTAAAAATTAATAAATTGACTACTCTGAGCACTTGGAAACTAAATACCCTACTGATTATATGCAACACTGAAAGATCTTTGTAGTCTAATCCGATGAATATTAAAGACAATAACAACAACATCAGTGGCATTAATTCTAACACTACACAGAGTTGAACTCTATTTGCCCTTGATTGGGTCAGAGGATTTTGAACTGATATTATGCTCCTACTTATAAAATAAATCATCTACTAATCTGCCAGAGTCCATCTTTATTTAATAGCTATTCCCACTGTTATATATTTTTGATGATTTGCCCACTATGCCTGTCTATAGTACCTGATAAATATTTGTTGTTTGATTTGAATTTCATGATCACCATAACTAATTCTATGTGCCAGATGCTCTTCCTGTTAACACTGAGTCATGAAACATTCCAACAGAAGCAAACTGCATATAAAATGCATAAGAAAAAAACCTGACATTTCATTTAACAAAAAAGAAATACATTTATATTTTTATTTTTTCTGAGCTTTATAAAGTTATAAACTACCAATTTTCCTGAATTTCTAAACATCATGTCACTGTAAATGGAGAGATAAATTAACATGGTTCTTTTAGCTAGTGACATATCCAGATACCTCAATTAAGTTTTACCTAAGTGAAATCTGGACAAATGATTCCCAAAAGTTAGCCCATTGGCTACATTAGAATCAGTTAGGAAGTTTTATATCTCTTTAAATACAAAACAGATGCCCAGGCTCAATCCCCTAAAAATTCTGATCCAGCTCCTTCTGGTGTGGGTCCAAGGCATCTTTATTACTATTTTTAAAGTACCAAGGTGATTACAATGTACAGACAGGCTTGGGTTATTAAGACTAACAGATCATTATATAATACTTGTGATCAATTTCTTAATGAGTCAGCATACAGACATCTTTAAAAGGAGGAACCACATTTTTTCATTTTATTGTGCTCACTAGAAGAGCTCAAGCAATGTTTGTGACTCATTTATTACAGTCAAAAATATTTCCTCAATAATATCTTGGCCAATTCAGTTTTATTCTGTGTAAGAGTAAGAAAAAATCTCTATAATATTCTCATATATTTTTGCTTGAGAAATGGAGCTGCAGAGAAACATTCAATCTGGATAACTTTCTGGGTTCCCCCTGTAGCCCTAACAGCTTTCTAATTTACCAGAGAGATAACATATAAACCAACTGCATCCACTCTTTATACCACTTTGCATTACAGGCTTGGACTAAAAGCTATGGTCAGTAAACTTGGACACTGGGACTGAATTGACAGATCTAAGTTAGAATGTCCTGCTGTATTCTGGTGAGCTTTAGTAAGTCATCAAAGTCAAAGCTACGATTTTATCTCTTTAAACTGGAATGTGATATTGGATCAACTCCTGCCAACAACTGGGATGTGTTATTCAGGGACATGCTTAAAATATTCAATAAAGTGGCCCATAAATTTTATCTCAGGAATTCAGGTTACTCTGTGTGGATCACAGGAAACTGAACTGCATTTCATTATTGTGCTTCCAGATTTCTTGCAGGTTGATTCAACTGAGTCTGTAAAGGCATAATTGCAGTCTTAGTCATTTATTCAAAACCATTTACTGAGACACCACTTTGAGCCAGGAACTATGCTAAGAATAGAAGAAACTATGATAAGCATTGAAGATAAACTCTTCCATAGTTAACCAACCACAGAAAAAACAGATGCTTACTTATAATTCATCAAGAGATAAAAGAGGAATCTAAAGGTATTACATTATCACCAAATACAGAGCTACTAACTGCATTGGGGGGTGGTTGCTGGGGAAGGCAACGGGGAGACAGGGAAGAGAAGCTAATGAGCTGAAATTGCAGTGTCTGTGAGACATACATTGGGAGCTCTCCAGTATGTACTTCAAAAGAAGGCCTGGAATTGAAGACACATTTGGGGAATTGAGGCTGTGACAATGAATAAGACTTCCTGAGGAAAATAAATTGAATGCAAAGAGAAAAGAGGAGGGGTAAAAGTGAAAGAGATGTTCCAGTTTGCTAATGCTGCAGAATGCAAAACACCAGAGATGGATAGGCTTTTATAAAACGGGTGTTTATTTCATGACACAGTTACAGTCTTAAGGCCACAAAGTGTCCAAGGCAACACATCAACAACCGGGCACCTTCACCAGAGGATGGCTAATGGTGTCTGGAAAACCTGTTAGCTGGGAAGGCAGCCGGCGTCTGCTCCAAAGCTCCAGCCTCAAAACGGCTTTCTCCCAGGACGTTCCTCTCTAGCAAGCTTGCTCCTCTTCAAAACATCACTCCCAGCTGCACTCACTCTTCTCTCTTTGAGTCAGCTCATTTATATAGTGCCACTGATCAAGGCCCACCCTGAATGGGCGGGGCCATGCCTCCATGGGAACAGCTCATCAAAATCATCACTCACAGCTGGGTGGGGCACACTCCAAGCAAATCTAACCAATACCAAAACTTCTGCCCCACACAAGACCACAAAGATAATGGCATTTGGGGGACACAATACACTCAAACCAGCACAGAAGACATTTGAGGAGTGGGTGAAACAAGAAGAAAGAGTGAAAGAGACTGGGAATGAGGGGGTGGAAGGAGAGAGGTGAGAAAGAAGAGAACCAGGAAAGACAATGTCACAGCCACAAGAAAGGAGAGCACAAATAAAGAAGAATTGGTCAGCACTGTATATTTTCAAAGGTCAAATAATTCAAGAACAGAAAGGTGTACTCAAAAGTTCTGAGAACTAGGAGGAATTTGGTGACCTTAACAAGTAAAGAGATGGGGGCAGAAGCCAAGCAATCGTGATTTGAGAGAGTAGGAGGTGAGGAGACAAGTAAGGGGAATTCCTTCAAGTTACTTTATCATAAAGAGAAAAAAAGAAAGAAATCGGACTGCAGAGTAGGGGGTAGAAAAGAGTTTTTTTTTTCTCTCTCTCTCATTTTTGTTTTTGTTTTGTTTTGTTTTGTTTTGGAATAGGGGATAGAGGCAGTAGCCATTATTCTTCTCACTGAAGGAATTATTGAACAGAGGTTCACAGAAAGTCTGGGCACAGTGGGGAAACTAAATATGAATGAAGCATTGGAGAGAAAGCACCAGATAGTACAGAGAATACAGAGTCAGACAGACCTAGTTTGAAATCCTGACTGGCTATTGTACTAGCTGTGTGACTAAGCAGATTACTTACCTTTGTGAGACTCAGTTTTCTCACCTTAGAACAGAATCTACCTCACAAGTTTGTGCAGAAGGTAAAATGACTAAAATACATAAAATGCCTAGAACAGTACTTTCTAGCTGTAGATCTTTCCCTCCCCCTCCCCCTTTTTTTTGTCTAAAGTAAAAGTCAAAAAGGGTTAATAATAGAATATATTTATTAACTCTGAAATAAATATGTATATGACTTGAAATTTACAAAAGTATACACTCCACATCAATAATTTTAGATTTGAAAACATAATAATGGAAAACATAAATAAATGTTATATCCAGAAAATTATATCAAACAATAGGTTTGAAGCTGTTATGTACCCCATAAAAGGCCATGTTCTTTTAATTCATTCTTAGTGGGTGGTACCTTTTGATTAGGTTGTTTCAGTTGAAATGTGACCCAGCCCATTCAAATTGGGTCTTAATCCTTTACTGGAGTCCTTTATGAGAGAATAAAAGGCAGAGACATTTTGAGAGAGCTGAGAGAGTGAGAAATGCCCCAGAGATGCTAAGAGAGAACCCACAGATGCTCAGAGAGAAAGCCACTGAAACCAGGAGCTGAAAGTGACAAAACCCAGGAGCAAAGGACCAGTAGACGTCAGTCATGTGTCTTGCTATCTGACAGAGGAACCCTGGATGCCAGCAGCCTTTCTTCAGAGAAGGTATCCTCTTGTTGATGCCTTAATTTGGACATTTTCATGGCCTTAGAATTAACTCATAATTTAATAAATCCCCTTATTAAAAGCCAACCCATTTCTGGCATATTGCACTTGGGCAGTTTTAGCACATAGAAACAACACATAATAGGTATCTATAAATTATTTGCAAATATAATAAAGCAACCATAACTTCTATATCATACTACACAGACAAAGCCTGTGAAAGACAATTTGTTAATGTTCATCCTGACCAAAGAAGCAGACTGCTGCCTGACAGCCACAAATCATATCCAGTAGAGGTCATGTAGTAGTTTCTAGTTTAAGTGGAATAAAATATTCCTTACTGATATATTCCAGTCTCTACTTGGCAGATTACTCATGTTCAAGGAGAGGTATACCTGCATAAACTATGAGTTAGAATATGTGACCCATAAGGTGAGTTTGGAGTCTAAGTCTCTGTGACATGGGAGACTTTTGGGGTGTGAATTCAGATCTCAGTCTTCCCTACCTAAAAAGAGAGGATGCTGACAGACTCCTCATGGATAATTGAGAATGTTCTCTCTTTCAGCAAACCATCTGCTGAAATGACTATTTACTCTCTGTCAGGATTGGCCAAGAAGAGAAGGCCTCAGTCAGGTTACATGTGAATGGCACCTGCGGTGAGCAGAGTTCTCATTAATCAAATAAATTTGTGTTTCTTTTTATAAAGCTATGCAGTATTTTTCCAGAATGTTAGTCTTCTAGTATCTAATTGATCTTTACAATATGTTAATCCTGAATTTAGACATGAAACCCTACCTACTGGCTGAGAAAATAATCTTCTATTTAGTGGCATTTGGGAGGTTCCTCCACCAGATGCTATCTGAAAATTATCATTTACTAGCACCCTCCTGGATCATCCAATAAAAATATTGTTGCTAGAGGCCTAAATGTTGATGCTAATTTGTGCTCTTACATAGGCCCTTCAAACCTCTCCTATGAATACAACCATGAGGATTCATTTGTTATATTATCTGATACTTCAAAGTCTGAAAAGAAAGGATAACACAGAGTAAAGTTACATAAAAGAGAATGGGAGGTGTGTGTGTGTGTGTGTGTGTGTGTGTGTGTGTGTGTGTTGAGGAAAGAACTGGACAAAACCCAGAAGGGGCAGAGCAGAACAATTAGCCCTCAGGAGTGAGGGTAGGGAAAGACAGGGCTAGAATTCAGGCCACATTGCAACTAGGCAAGTTGTTGTGGTAAATAGTTGTAGAGAGAATCTGACAAAACATGAATGATTTTTACTTGGCTTCAAAACACGTATCATACTTTTGTAGCATACATACCTTCCTAATTATGTTATAGGTTAACCTTGAAGCAATTTGTTATCCACTAAACATACAGCCGAACAGTTAGGAAGAAATGCCCAAATGCATACTAGATGGCAGGACAAAATTTAAGTAGGATTCAAAATATCTCAGGGATAATGCATGACACAAATATTCCATAGTCAAGCACTAATTAAACGGACTGTATTTTGTGTGGCTCATATTTGTAGGTATACTGAATACCTATACTCATTTTGGTAATAGGTGCTCTTACATTTTTTATGTAGGTTTTATACCCTCTTTTCCCATTAATCTGTAAGTGCTTTATAGAAAGGAAGCATTCTAGTATTTCCTTTGTACCTCCCTTAACTACTTGGTTCAGTTATTATACTGTAGGTGTTCAAAAAATTTCAATTTACTGATTTATGGACTGCTTAAGTTTATATTTTTTAGAGAAACCAGTTTTTTAAATGAATGCATGAGTAACTAGGTAAGAGATGGAATGGGACATTAATTTACTCAACAAATATTGTGTGAAAAAAATCGGGGATACCCAGGAAAATAAGAGATCATCTCTGTCCTTAAGGTACACATGGCCTAGTAGAGGGAAACAGAGATGGAACCAGCTGTAAGCAAAAGGCCTTAGAGGTGCTATGATGGAAGTGACTACAGGCCACAAAGATACAGGAAACCTTCCAGGTTCACCAAATTCACATCTCTTCTTGACAGTTACAAGCATCACCAGTCAGAGTCAAGAAAGGAAGAAATAAAATGCTTAAGCTGAATGAAAGCCATTCTCCAACTTTTATAGGAAATGCACATCACATTGAAAGCAGGAAGGCAAAAACAATGTATACAAGGATTGGCAAGATCTAAAAATACAGATGGGGAGAGATGAAATGGACCAATTAAAAGGATGCATGGTTATACAGCCAGTTTCCATTTTTATATTATTAAATAATAGATGATTGCATGTGGCATCTAAATTAAAATAAACTTTAATTTACAGCTATATACCATCTGTACTACTTACTATTTTCATTATGGCAACCACTTGAAGAAGGCATTTGATTTTAAAAGAAATGTCATATCTACTTTTAGAATTTTTTGCTACAAAAAAAAGGCCATAGACAAGGAGAAAACACAGAAGCACAGGTGGCTAAATAAGATTTTTCAATTAAAATAAATGAGCTAAAAGTTCCTAAAATTTCTTTAAAGCATCTTATTCTGTCAGAAAAAGTTGAACAAGTGTATGAATTGCTCATGCATACACATAATTTATTTGTGGTATATGGGTAGTTGATTCAACTTTTGCATTTCTATTCACTACCTGGAAATATTACTTTTTGGCCATACTAACAATCATTCATTAATAAAAAGAGATGTACATATTTGGAAGAAGTCAAAAATAAAAGGTTTCTACTACATAGAATGAAGGATTTTTTAAAATTTGAACAATATTATGGACAGTTAATGGGCCACATATGGGTAAAATTACATGCTGAAGTAGTAGTCAAGATAAGGCGTTCCATTAATTTTACTCTTTATGCACTTCTGAAGATAACAGGATGGTAAGGAATACTGTGTGCAGTTATGTGCAAAGCTGAGTCACAGGCCAGAACAGAAGAGAAAAAAATATGCTTTAAATTCACCTGCACCATGTGTGACAATCATGTGGAATCCACAGACACTCCAATAACTAGAATCTCTCTTCTTCACTTCAAATCACAAGACTCAGAATATGTTTTAGATCTGGGGTTCCAGGACTGTCTCTGGTTTTTCCACAGTTCTTCTAGAGGTGACTGACCATCCGGATATACTCTAGTCTGAAGACCACACTTGACATTCACACTCAACTTGAGTGGTACTGAATTCTCAAGGAAATTCCAAATTCTTGCTCTCACAATTCAGAGCTAAATCAGACTTATTTTTGTGGTAAAGTACACAGGCTGTAGAATCCTGGCTCCAGACTTAACATGGTTTTCAGCAAGTTATTTAAGTTCTCTGTGCCCAAATTCCCTTGTCTACAAAATGAGAATCATAATAGTACCCGCTTTATAAGGTATCATGAAGATTAAATAAAAGTGTATATAAACTACCTAGCAAAATACATATTACACATATATTTTTATTTAATGTGTATTTTGTTTGTGTGTATATATTTACTTATATACAGGTTTATTTACTTATGTGTGTACTTATATTTTTTCAAATTTTCACCTAAATATTATCCCATTTTGTTCTTATCTTGCAAATGCTACATGCAAAACATTTTCTGACACTCATTCTGTTCGTTCTCCATTCTGTGCTTCCCTTTATTAAATGAACACAACTCACCTAACTAGGAGAGAAAAAACAACCTCACATTCTAGCAACTGTGCATTTTTTTTAATCTGTCAGTTTTTCTGACATTTCCCCCAGTGCTTGCAAAAACAAAAAGAAAAACAATAACTGCTTAGGCAACTGCTAATGTGCTTTTTCCATCACTAGTCAGAACGCAGTCACCCAGGTCATCTGGTAGGAGAAACTTCAGGTGTTTTTTCAGGAAGCAGAAACAAACCCACATAGCTTTCTGGCTGAAGAGAAACTACTTTCTCCCATGCATACTGACTCAGTTCAAAGGCAAATCCAACTCTTATCCAAAAAAAAAAAAAAAAGTTTCTCAGAGGAGAATCTAAACATGTGAACATGGAACCATGTGACTAAGAGTGTGGCGGAGGGGTGAGAGTGGGCGTGGGAGAGGAGATAACAATCACATTGGAAGTTTATTCTTGCATGCATTCTAACACCTTCCTGGAAAATAATTGATACTTCTGGGTCTGAGATGAAGAAATGGAAACATCAATCACTAAGCTGAATGGGAAAGGTAGAAATGGAGCTGAACTTCAGGAATCCTAATTTTGCTTTCAGTCCACCTGTCTCCCCTGCAGCCACTTCATCCATCACCAAAGACCAGAGCAGGGCTGAAGATGCCTAACAGGGCAGGACCTAGTAGTGGTATTTTAAGTAAGGGGTGGGCCTGCTGGTGTTTTGTTTGCCCACAGATCCAGCCTCCTGAATGAAACTGGATGTCTTGGGGCTGATTATTGGCTACAAAGCCAAGACGGCCCCGTCGGAGCAGGTGGCATGGTAAGAACGCCTACCCCCTGCCCCAGCATCACATAACCACATCCGCAAAGTACTCACTGACATGGGAGAGGGTCTGGCCATTTCAGGAACAGAGAGGCTGGGGAACTCTGTGAGGAACAATTTTAAATGCCGCACAACCAGCGTCGCGCCAATTGTCATCCAGCCTAGCCCCACGGAGGCACACTCCCTGGGTTCCTCCCTAGGGTTGCTGCGTAAAGGAGGCAGGTGGCACAGATTTCAAAAAGCAAGTCACAACAAAGAGCCACTGACCTAAAAGTGCTGAGATCATAAGGCCATAAAACATGACAGCGATCTATCTGCAGTGTTTAACATAGGTGAGAGAAGGTATTTCTCTCCTTCTTGTGCCCAGCAGTTATCATGACATCAACCTGAAAGCTGGTCTGACGGATTCTGTCTGGAAGGATGACTCAGTGCAACCAGCACAGGATATACTTCAAGGAACCAGGTGAAGGAGAGGCAATGCCACAACACGGAAGAAAACAGTCCCATATCCACACGTCCTTTTCTCCTCCTTATTGGGGTTGGCACTGTACCAGTGTTGCCAGGAGTTTGGATTGGACTGGCTGGAACTAGGATTCAACCTGCCTGAAGAAGCAAAAGTCAGGAAAAGTTAGAAGGTCAGGTCAAGTCACTGTCCCTTAAACAGTGTGAGAATACAATTCAAGGGGGTACAAATACCAACATGGGGGTAGAGGCGGGATTGGAGCCATAGTTCAAAGACAGGGTTAAAGCAAGAACAAAGAGGGTACAGGGTGGCCGCCAGGAGTTTTCCAAGTCCCTTTCCAGGCAGACAAACAACTCAAGCTTCCAATGCCCAGCAAGGCATCAAGACGAGGGAAAATGGGGGTGGGGTGAGGGTGGGGAGGGTAGGGGGTGTGAAGAGAGCGGAGGTCAGACTTATGCTCCGTCTCAGAGTATAAAACCAACAGATACCTAGGAATCAAATCAGCTCAAATTAAACATCACATTCAAAAAGTCTGTTGATATGATGTTTGAGGTTTGTTTCAAAACATTTAGAGGGAGGTTTGGGGTGTGTAGATAAAACAAAACCAGCTCTTTAACTCCAAACAGAAGAGTATAAAAAGCTGTTTTGATTCAGAACATTTCATAATGAATGAAGTGGACAATGGCTAGAGGTTGAACGTGATCTTCATCTATAAGGAAAACCAGCTAATATTGTTAATGAAGAAGGAAACTGCACCTCATTCCTATAATTCCAACATTTCTTATCAATTTAAATCTAAATAAGAGTAGGGGAACATTGGAGAAAGAGAAGTGTGGTAGAGGAGCCCCCGTTTATGCAGACTTTGAGAGCATAAACAAATGCTTCTTTTCCAACATTAAAAAATTTAAATAAAGGACCATTCTATCCTTGCAAGCTTAGGTCTCATTTTGATAGCTTTTGTTGCCAGTATTTTATTTATATTATCTTACGATAGCCTTGTGGAAGAGTCAAAGCAGTGCCACTATGCTAACTGTATTGATGAGAAAAGTAAGGCCCAATGAGGTGGAAAGAACTTACCCAAAATCCAACAGCCTTGGTAAGTAAAAGAGTCAGAACTCTGGGCCTAGGTCTTCTGGCTCCAAATCCAGGCCCTTTTCACTTATGCCAGGCTACTCAGCCCCATTTCCTTGTCATCAGCTTAGTATCCCATCCTTGCACTTTGCCCTCTTCAGTCTTTCTTGCCTTGACCTAACTTATGGTTGAAACACAGTTTTGCAATACTAGGTATTCCAGAATATCATGCTATTTTTAAGAACCAAATATTCTCTGGTATTTTTCTTGGTGTCATACCAGCATCTCAAAAGTCTAAGCTCTGAATTACATATGTTATGAGGTGTACGCAGAGTTAGACCCTGCATTTAAATTTCATATCAAATAAAGGTGCACTTGACTAGAAAGCATTCTGATGACATTACTTCCCTTTTAAAATGTCAACTGAATGTATTAATTCCAATTTCCTAAATTACTAGTAAGGCTGAGCATATTTTTCTCATAGCACTTTTATTTCCCCCAGAGCCAGTTTAGGCCCAATCAATTTCCCAGAAATCCCTGATGGAATATGAATGAGTGTGTGGTTGGGAATGAAGTAAGGCATTACAGAGGAATTAAGGAGGAAAAAGGAAGAAAAGATGAGGTTTTTAGAAAAGTGGTTCTTCCTCCCTTTGTTCTGGAAAGGACCAAACCCATTTTCTTAGAAACAGAATATCTTCCCACAGGATAATTTATTTTAACTTATTCCCCAATTTATCCTTTCTAGAGATTTAGGCTAGAAGGGCGCAAGAATCTTAGTCCTCGGCCTGGCTCCTTTAGGTTCAGTATTTTCTAAGAACAAAGTGTAGAAGATGATGGCATCATATCATAACTTTTTTATAAAACACTGCTAGACTCCCTGTATTTGTGCCTAAGAGTCTCCTCCTGAATGCCTCTTTGTTGCTCAGATGTGGCCCTCTCTCTCTGGCTAAGCCAACTTGAAAGGTGAAATCACTGCCCTCCCCCCTACGTGGGATCAGACACCCAGGGAAGTGAATCTCCCTGGCAACGTGGAATATGACTCCCGGGGAGGAATGTAGACCCGGCATCGTGGGATGGAGAACATCTTCTTGACCAAAAGGGGGATGTGAAAGGAAATGAAATAAGCTTCAGTGGCAGAGAGATTCCAAAACGAGCCGAGAGATCACTCTGGTGGGCACTCTTACGCACACTTTAGACAACCTTTTTTAGGTTCTAAAGAATTGGGGTAGCTGGTGGTGGATACCTGAAACTATTAAACTACAACCCAGAACCCATGAATCTCGAAGACAGTTGTATAAAAATGTAGCTTATGAGGGGTGACAGTGGGATTGGGAATGCCATAAGGACCAAACTCCACTTTGTCTAGTTTATGGATGGATGTGTAGAAAAATAGGGGAAGGAAAGAAACAAACAAACAGACGAAGGTACCCAGTGTTCTTTTTTACTTCAATTGCTCTTTTTCACTCTTTGTTATTTTTGTGTGTGTGCTAATGAAGGTGTCAGGGATTGATTTAGGTGATGAATGTACAACTATGTAATGGTACTGTAAACAATCGAAAGTACAATTTGTTTTGTATGACTGCGTGGTATGTGAATATATCTCAATAAATGATGATTAAAAAAAAAAAAAAAAAAAAAAAAACACTGCTAGAAACACCAGAATTTGTACCAGTATTTCAGGAATATAAATCTGACCAGTATTCATTTTTTAAAAAATTTTGCTCCAATGTTAGCATTACTAAGCCTAACTACTCAAAAGTTACCGAGCCAACTACTGCGGCTCCTCTCACAGCCTCGCCTTGTGTGAAGCTACTCTCCAGTGCTGTCAAATCCACACACTGCTGGCCCTCATCACAGCTCCCAATTTTTGGCAGTCTCTGCTCATCCCAAGTGCCATGGAATGGACACTGCTCCACTGGAAAATGCTCTTGTTCTCAGTGAACTTGGAATATGGTATTACCATCCTCATTCTCAATTCTGGCTACCATAGGGTAAAGGGAGGGGAATGTAATGAAATGAATTCTTGCCAGAACAATCCAAATGTCCACCAATAAGGGAATGGTTAATTAAATTATGGTATATCCATACAGTATCATTGTAGGTCATTAAAAGAGTGAGGTACATTTACATGTTCTGACATCAAAAGTAAAGATGGATTATTAAAGGAAAAAAGGCAAGTCTTAAAATATTTATTGTATGAGCTCATTTATGCAACTAAAACTCCATAACCAGAATCTGTTTTTCTTCTACCTAGATAGCTGGTTATCTCTGTATCTATATGAAGATGCAAAGACACAGAGGTCAGGATATTATAGGACTGCCTCATCCTATCTTTTAGCACATAAAGCAGACAGATTTAGCATTCAATTTTAAAAAGTGTAAAAATAAATTTAGAAGCAAAATGTGAATTGAATCCAAAATACCTTTTGGCAGGAGAAAAGCAGTCTTCCTGCCCAATGCAGCAGTGCCAACCTAAAGTAAGCCAGCTAAGCTATGAGGTGCCTCTAAAATAAGGCAGCAAATTCAGCTCATAAGAAGGTGATTCTTCCCAAGAGTGATGAGACACACAGAATTCCCCACACTGATAATAGCAATAAGGTTTTTCATCTTTTCCTTACAGTCTGCCCGTTACTGCACGATATTCAATGAATCCGGTGGTGCTCTCATACCTACCATTTTTTCTTTCCCTTTTATTAGAGACAGTCAGAGTTCTTTCATCTCTGGCTAAGGAAAAATAAGAAGCAGGTCAGGGTGATCACTGTCTATTAGCAGCAGCTTTTATTGATAGAAAAGGGGACAGAGGTCTTCTCTCTTCATTAGCTGCAAGGAGGCTTAAAGGACAGCCCACGTAACTTGGCCATGTCAGTCACAGTTTGAAGGAGAATTTACCCTGAAAGTTCAATTGAGGTACCATAATATAAACCATTTAACAGATTTTAATATCCATAATGTTCATGTTCATTATTGGTTTTCTAATTTTCTCAATGATTATCAAGAGATCACTATATTTTTCTGGTAAGTTCTCCCCCTCTACCTTTCTTACTCTCCCTTTCCTGCCTTCTCCCTCTTCCTCTGTTCCTCTTTTGTTCTTGCTAATTTAAAAATATACCCAACCCGCACTCTGTATCAAGGATGCTTATTTTGCAAATAATGGTTCCATGTACAGCAAAGATAAGTTATGTAATTTTATTTTCAGTATATCCTTGAGTGTGCCCCTTTAAAACCAAGACAGAAAAAATTTTGTATGTTGCTATTCTTATATAGGATGTGATTGTATACCTGGAAAACGCAAGACAACTCAAAAGCCATTATAAATAAAAAAATTCAGTAAGTTGACTAGATACAAAATTAACCCAAACCAAACAAAAACAAAACAAAACACCTTTCCAATATACACACTACAATTAAATAGTAGATATAATGGAAGAAAAGATATAATATATATAATAGAAATTAAAATCTTAACTGTTTAGAATAAATTTAACAACAAACTTGCAAGATCTGTATTTAAAAATTTAAGCCATGTATTTCAAAATGTAAAATCTGTATTTAAAAAATTAAATTAAAAAATTTAAACTGAATGACATGAAAGACTTATATAGAACAGTATTTGTTATTGGCTCAGAAGTCTCAGCATTGCAATGATAAACATTCTCTCCAAATTAACACAAATTTTTAACAATCAATAAAAATACAACAAAAGTATTTTTAAGCAAGCTGTTCTAAAATTCATATGGGAGAATAAAGATTTTTATAATGTTTCAAAAAAACATTCCGAAAAACACAGGGTTAGTCCTTCCAAATAGTAAAACATATTATAATGCAATAGTAACCAAAATAGTTTGTGAAATGTATATAAAGAGATATAAACATCAAGCAATGGAGTAGAGTCTAGAAATAGATAAAAATACATATGGGAAGGGAGTTTATGAGAAATGGGTCCTTCAAATCAATGAGGAGAGATGGATTATCAATAAGAAAGTTGGAGACTCCTGGGAAGCAATCAGGGTAAAAATAAAGTTAGATCTCAACATTATTTCTTACACAAAAATAAATTTTTAGATGGCTCAAGAGCCAAAGTAAAAAATAAAATAATAAAAATGCTGGAAGAAAATACAGAAGAATTTAAAAAATAGTCTGTGACTGGAGAAGAAACTTCTAAGCCTAACATAAAACCCAAAAGTCATATAAGCAAAGATTGATGGTTTTACTACACAAGAATTTTTAATTTCTGCATGACGCACTCAGGAAAATAATTTTTAAACACATAAAACAGATAAGAGGTTAATTTGCATTTTACATAGGATCTACAAATCATTAAAAAATGGTCTTACAAACTAATAAAGGAAAAACGTCATGCAATTTAGGATCTTACAGCTTCACTGAGTGATTCATGAATCAGTAGCAACCCATTCAGAAAGCAGAAGGGAGCTTTGCTGAGGGAGTTGAAAGGGGAAGCTCATATAGGGCGAATGTGGAAGCAAGTGAGGAAATGTTCTGGTTGGCTGACATTCAGTTTTCCATTTTACATAGCAGTCTTAGAAAGTGGAAAGCAGATATACATTAACTAGTATAATATGCTTATCCATTTTGATAAGCTGTCTCTACTGAACTGAAATGTTTTTTCAGCCAAGGTTGCTTATCTGCATTTCTGTAGGGTGACTTCCATTGTCTCACAAAATCCTTGTAGGCCATTTTTTCTTGTAGAAAAGCTCTTCGCAGAAAGGGTTCCCTCCTGGCAACATGCAATGCAGACTATTTTGTTTCACTTAACAAAACAAAAAGGAAAATGAGCAAAGAACAGTCAGTCCACATTAAATACTAATGGTTTCAAAATTGAAAGAAGTTCAACTTTTACCCGTAATAACAGAAATTCAAATTAAAACCACAATGAGATGCTTTTTTTAAGCCACAGATTGGCACAGAACAAAAAATCTGATAAAAAGCAGTCTTGGAGAGAGTGTGGTGTGGAAGGCACTTCTTTAGTGAGAATGCAAACCGTTATCATCCCTTTAGAGGGTAACTTTTACAGTGTCTATAAACATTAAAATGTTCATACCTTTTGATCCAGCAATTGTTCAGTAATATTTCTAAAACATATTCCCACAAAAGAAATGTAGGTACACAGAAATCACTGTGTTATTGTTTTTGATAGCTAATGACTAAAAACTACCTAAATGTCTTTCAATAGGTGACTAGGTAAATCAACTATGGTACCTTCATCAACGGAATACTTTGTAACTGTTAAAAGAATAAGCCATACCTCATCCTAATCTCAAAGTGATCTGAAATGAAGTCCACACGTTATTTCAAATGATTATTGCAGTGGTGGTGGTGGCAGTTTTAAAGCAAGCCGTGGAACAATTTGTATGGTATACTACCACTTCTATTAAAAACAAAAATCATGCATATTAATAGTAATAAACTGGAAATGATGGTTACCTCTGGAAGATGAAATGGGAGACAAAGGGGTAGGGATAGGAGAGCAGCATGCTTTCCAAAGAAAACTATGGTTGTTTTTGTATTTTCTACCAAGTGCATGTATTATTCATGCATACAAAAGTAAATTTAATTAATTAAAAGTTAACTAAACTTTATCTGTTTTTTAACTATTATAAAGTAGTAATTAGTGCTACTTCCTAGTACTTGTAAATGTGTTTCTACTGTTGTACATACTCAGTTTTTGTAGGGACTAAATGGAAAGCACAGCAGAAAATATTTTAATTTGACAGTTCTTTATAATGTAAATTGGCATGTTTAAGATACATTTTATTTTAATTTACCTTGTCTTACATGCAAATATAAATTCTTCATACATTATTTCAATCGATATTAAAACAACTTCTTTTTATAGTATGGGGCTTTCATATTTGATTTGACGTAACTGCCCTACTTACGGGAGGGCAACCCAGAAGCCAAGTCCCAAGTTGGTATATGTGCCTTTGGAGTAATAATAGAATCTCACTTTTTATAGTGTTTTCCATGTGATCTATAATTTGATCTTGATAGTTTTCCTGATCTAAATTTAAGCAAATATCTAGTTATGTAAAGTATGGTTTTTAAATAAGCTTTTATGTTTTCACAAATAAGAAAATTGCAGTCTTGCTAGCTGATTATTCTTTGTTTCTCCATCCCTCTGTGGACTGGTCTGCTTTTGTGCTGATGAACTTTAAACTGTCCAGACTTCCTCCTATTGACCCATGATGTACGGGACTCAGAGGGCAAGGACCTTTCAAGTGCCTGCTTTAGAGCCAGCATGGTCCTTTCATACAAACGGTCTCATTTGAGTTGAAACAATGCATTATTTTGTTTGCAAACCATTTCTGTTGGACCCCTACTGAATACTGGAGACAGATTAGCTACAATTAATGTTTAAAATAAATTTCGACCAGAATTTTTTTAATTTTCCCTTCTAAGATATTTTAAAAATTTGTAACTGCTTTATTTTTATTTTCTGCTTTCATTTTTTTTCACAAAAACAACTCTGAGTCTTTTTAATTTAACTTGTCTTTCAAAACAGCCTTTTCATTTTGTCCAAAGTCTTATTTTCTAAATTATTTCCAGTTAATTTAGATGGAAATTTCTTATGTTCTGTAATGCTTCTTTCAGCTAGTTCTTCCCTTTCAGAGAGGAAAGGGTATGTATTTCTGGAAGGCCCATCAGTTTCTTTCAACAAAGTATTGGACCCTAGTGGGTCAGAAGTAATCACACACTTTCTGAACAACTTTGGCTGTCATTCTGGGAAGAATATATTTTGGGAAAGCAATAGAGCAGATCACTAGTGCAAAAGAAAACAAAGGAAAGCACAATCCATTTTGCCAAATAGCATAAACGCATTGGATGGAATTACAAAATGATACTAGTAGAACTGACTACCTAATAAATTTAAAACTTAGGAATGTAAAATATATATAATGAACAATTATAAGTCAAATGACAAACTGGGGAATATACTTGCAACAAATATACACAAATAGCAATCTTAATATATAAAGAGATTTTACAGATCAACAAACTGTAAGAAGTAATAAGTTTTCACAGGGTTGTCATTTATAAGATCAGCTTACAAAAATCAGCATTTCTGTATACTGGCAACAACCAACTAGAAAAATAAAAAAAGAAGATACAATTTACAGTGGAAAAACTATAAAGTATCTGGGAATCTGAGAATATACAACATCTCTAAGGGAATACTTCAAAATGCTAAAAGGACA
The DNA here is from genome assembly GCF_015220235.1 of Choloepus didactylus. Lineage (NCBI taxonomy): Eukaryota > Metazoa > Chordata > Mammalia > Pilosa > Megalonychidae > Choloepus > Choloepus didactylus. Next base: position 26,752,111 of record NC_051308.1, read on the forward strand.
CAGATGATTACGTGAATAAGTAGAGAAATAACCTATGCTTTTAAATGGGCTGATTTAATATTACAAAGATGCTAATGTCCCCCAAATTAAACTAAATTCATCTAAATCCAGTGCAATCTCATTCAAAATTCCAGTTGTCTTTTTGACAAACTCAATAAACTTATTTTAAAATTTACATGGAAAAATAAAGTTCCATTTATAGTTAAGTCAAAATTGAAAAGGCAGAGTAAAGAGGGAGGAATTGTCCTGTCAGATACTAAGACACACTCAAAGACACAGCAATAAAAAGTATGAATTAAGCAGAACAAATAAATGCACCAATGTAACAACAAAAAACAGAGCATGGTAATAGAATCATATATTTGTGGGAACTTATAAAGGTAAGCACCAGAAACAGATACAGAAAGGAGAGATTTTTGTTTTCTAAAAAAAATCAGTGTTAGGGAAACATTCACATATGGAGAAAAATAAACCCTGATCCCTACCCTAATACCACCTACATAGTGAACTTTAGATAGACTAAAGACCTAAATAGAAAAGAGGAAAACAGCTATAAAAATTAATAGAAGGAATCATAACAGAATATATTTGTGATCCAGGGTGGGAAAAGACTTTTAAACAAAATTTCAGTGGTCCACATCATAAAGGAAAATATTAATGAATGTGGTTACATCAAAATTTAGGATTTCTATACAATGAAGAAACAATGGACAAATTTAGCAGATGGGTGACAGATGCTCAGAAAGACTGGTAAGTGTTTAAACTGCTAATTCTTTCCTGGAAAGCAATCTGGTACTAAATACAAGACTATTAAAGATAGTCAAACCTTTTGATTCTGCAATTCCTCTTGAAGGAATTTATCCTAAGTAGGTAATTGGGTCAGAGGATGTGACGGTTAGGTTCATGTGTCAACTTGGCCAGGTGATGGTACCCAGGTGTCTGGTCAAGCAAGCACTAGCCTAACCATTACTGCAAGCACATTTGTGGCTGGTTAATAAACCAGAAGGATGATTTATTAAATCATCAGTCAATTGGCTGCAGCTGTGACTGATGACATCAACGAAGGGCGTGTCTTCCACAATAAGAGAATGCAGTCAGCTAGACTTAATCCAATCAGTTGAAGACTTTTAAGTGAGACAGATAGAGGACCTTCATTTCTTCTTTGGCTAACCAGCGAAGCGTTTCCTGAGGAGTTCATCGAACATGTTCATTGAAGTCGCCAGTTCGCTGCCTGAGTTCATCAAACTCTTCATTGGAGTTGCCAGTTTGCTGCCTGTCCTACAGAATTTGGACTCGTGCATCCTCACAGTTGCGTGATACACTTTTATAAATGTTATATTTATAGATACCTCTTGTTGATTCTGTTGCCTTAGAGAACCCTAACTAATACAGAGGAAAGTACAATTATGTTCATCATTTATAATAAAAGATAAAAACAAGCCAAACATCCAACAATAGGTAAAGAGTTAAGTCATTGTGATACATCCATAACAAAGGAGTACATAAAAATGATATGTTCAAGGAATATTGACTACACAGAAGAAAAGATCATGAAATACTCAAATCTGAGAAGAAATACAAAATTTATATATACCATTATGCCAAGTTTATTCAAAAATTCATACATATAATATGTATACACAACTGTACATATTAAAAAGTGTCAGAAAATATATAAAATATTAAAGGTAGTTATCTCTGAATGGTAGTATTACAGTATTACTAGTGAGTTCCATTTTTCTCTATATACATTTCTGTATTTTCCTATGGTCACTACAAAAATATCTATTTCTGTTACAATTAGAGCATAAATATTGATTTTGGGGGCACAGGAACATCTTGATTGTGATGAATGGGTAATCTGAGGAAGAAGGACATGACATTTGGTCTAAGCAGAAATTCTACCTAAATACAAAGTAATTTTCAGGAGTTTTTTTTTGTAGTCACTGTTCTTTGGGAGCTATATATATCTTTATAAAATACACAGGGGAAAAAAAAAGTTGACAGGATTCTTAGTCCATCAGACTCCCACTGATATAGCCAGATCTTTTGGAGAAGCTGTGAGGTGCAAAACCAAACAGAAGCAAGAGAGAGACGGTCTGTGTTCAGCTCACATTCAATCTCAAAAGGTCACTCCAGCCAGAGGAATTTCTGATGAATATGATGAATATAGCCAGTGCCCTTCTCCAATAGGAAGATGCTTTATATAACTACAGTTTCCATGCAAAAGGGGATTTCTAGATACTTCTATTAATATCTAGGATGTTATAAAGCAGCATTTCACAAAATATCAGAGATACACCAGAAAATCTAAAGTTTCAGAAAAATTAAATATATCACTTGAAGAGCTATTGAAGACAGGTTTATAAAGATAAAATGGCACAGAGATTAGGGCAATTATATCTGGGGTATGAAAACTTAGAAATGCTTTTGCCGAAAACCTTTATAGATTCTACACTGCGTTACAGGAATTTTGATGCAGAATACCTAAATTGATGCAGAATACCTAAATTAATGCTGAATGGAGGCACACAATGGAATATGGTTGGTTCACTATGACTGAAATGCTTCTCAACACAGACCTTTATAGCTGATGACCTAGTTTTTAGTGAGCAGAAATATCTCAGCCTAGAGATGAGCTGTGGGTTGCTATATAGAAAAGGAATCTACCTGCTAAATAATTCTACCAGTCAATTTTAATTGACTGAATTTTAATTCTAGAAAAGTAACTGGGATTATCCCCAGTGGTTGTGGGCAAGGCAGATCTAAAAATTGCCCTTCTTGAAAAGGATACCAGACATGATGAAAGTGCAAAGACAGAATTCCAGGAGAGGAAAGAGAAGGAAACTTAAAAGGCACAAGTGTGAGAACAATTCAGCTACCCTTACTTGTCTTGTGTTAAAACTTGATCATGAAAAAATCAATGGAATAGAAACTTCCAGTCAACCGAGACAGTAGCATAAGATACTCCAGGGTGCTGTTCCCCATACATACTTTGAACAAATAGCAAAAACTGTCAAACCCATCTTCTCAAAACTCTAGAAAACAGGTAAAAGGTTGCAGTAACTGGGCAAGTGACAATAAAATAAAACACAGTGACAAAAATGGTAGGAGAAGTTCATGGTGCTCTCTCACTGATCCTCCCCCATCTCCTACCTAACACAGTGTGGAGCCAGCCTGTACTCTGATTTTGAGTCCTTGAACTTGTTCCTGAGGGAGCAGAGAAACCCCTGTGCACACTGGGGTGCCAGACTGTCAATACAGATTGGGTGGCAGCCTAAAGGACTGTGAAACAGTATACTTGTCCCTGGTTCAACCTCCCAGAACTTGCCCTGCAGGTAAAAGCAACTCCCAGACAACTAAAGAAAAGTAATAAACAGTTAAGTCAAAATAGCCTGGGGCAAAGGATTATCCCCTTTAAAACATGCACTAGAAGAAGAGTGGAGGGGGGGTTAAGTCTACCTCCCCTTTCAAAAGAAGTAGAGGGGACATTTGGATTTCAGTAGAACAGAGAAATTCCTCAGGCTACAAGCAAGCACAAGCCCAAGACAAGACAAAGGCTAAGAAAAGAAACAAAATCCTTCACTTTACTTTCACCTCGAAATGATCTTTTGAGAGGAGGGCTAAACTCTAAAGGAAAGCAACAGAAACTTACATTTTGCAAAAAAAAATATGAAAGGAGTCTTCTGCATTGGTATATGTGTTTCTGTTAGCTCCTGGTATTCAAGGAAATCCATGTCCCATCATAAGCTAGATACAAACTTTAGGAACAGACAGCTTTGTGGCTAAATACCACAGTTAACACTATAAAATATTAAAATATACAGTGTGCAAAAAAAGATTACAAGATAAACAAAGAAAAAGGAAATGATGTCCCAACCAGGATAAAAATCCAGAAACCAACAATGAAGAAGAACAGATCTGGACATATTGGACAGAGACTTTAAAAAAATGATCCTCACTATATTCTAGGAAATAAAGGGAGACATGGAGAAAGAACTAAAGGATATCAGGAAAACAATGAATGAACAATATGAGAATCTCAGTAAAGAGACAGAAATTTTAAAAGAATCAAACAAAATTACTGGAGCTGAAGACCACAATAACTGAAATGAAAAATTCCTTGCAGGGTTTCAAAAGGAGATTGGACTTCCCAGACGACAGAATCAGTGAAGTTAAAAACAAGAGAACTGAAATCTTTCAGTCTGAGAAGCAGAAAGAAAAAAGAATGAAAAAAGTAAACAGATCCTAAGAGACTGTGAGGCACCATCAAACATACCCATATATTGCATTATGGGACTCCCAAAAGTAGAAGAAAGAAAGAGGCAGAAGGAATAGTCAAAGAAATAATGGCAGAAAACTGCCAACTTTAACAAAAGACATGAATATGCACATGCAAGATGTCCAAAGAAACCTGAACGGGATAAACTCAAAGAGTCTGTCCACACATAGTGGTCAAACTGTCAAATGCCAAGGACAAGGAGAGGGTTCAGAAAGGTGCAAGAAAAAAAGCAAAGTATTATATACAAAAGAATCCAACAAGATGAAGTGCTAATATATCATCAGAAACCAAGTAAGAAGGAAGGTAGTGGGACTAAATATTTTAAGTGCTGAAAGAAAAAAATTGTTAACCAAGAATTTTATATACGATGAGACCGTCTTTCAAAAATAAGGGAGAGATTAAGACATTCCCAAGTAAAGAAAAGCTGAGGGAGTTTGTTACCACTAGGCCTGCCCTACAAGAAATGCTGAAAAGAGTTCTTCAAACTCAAAGGTAAGGACACTAGACAGTGGATAGAAGAGGCATAAAGAAATAAAGATCTCTACTAGAGATAACCATACGGGTAATTACAAATGCCAGTACTATTATATTGTATTTTGTGATATGTAACTCCACATTTTACTTTTGACAGGTTCTAAAATGCAAATGTTTGAAAAGTAATCATAAATCTAGGGTTTGGGGCATACAATGTATATGGATACAATTTGCAATAAGTACAACAAAAAGGTGATGGGACAGAGGTGTATAGGATCAGTGTTTGAGTATGTGGGTATGCTATTTAAGTTGGTAACAAATCATACATGATTGTTACAGTTTAAGGATGTTAAATTTTATGGTAACCACAAAGAAAATATATTAAAAATATATACAGAAAGAAATGAGAAGGGATTCAAAATGGCACAATATGAAATATCAAATAAATATGGAAGTGGGCATTAATGGAAGAATTGAGCAGCAAAAATGGTATAAGACTTACAAAGACCATGTAGCAAAACGACAGAGGAAAGTCCTGCATTATCAGTAGCTATTTTAAATGTAAATGGAATAAACTTTCCAGTCAAAAGGCAATGACTGGCAGAACAAGTAAAAAAAAGGATGCCCCAACTATATGCTGCTTTTAAGAGACTCACCTTAATTTCAAAGTAGGCTGAAAATGAAGAAAAATACACCATGCAAATAGTAAACAAAAAAGAGCTGTAGTGACTATACTAATTCAGATAAAATAGACGTTAAGTAAAAAATTGGTATGAGGCACAAGGAAGGTCACTACATACTGATAATACATTAAAATTGTAACTATACAGGCCCCTGTGCCAGTTTGGATGTATTATGTCCCCCAAAACGCCATGTTCTTTAATGCAATCTTGTGGGGGCAGACGTATTACTGTTGTTTAGGTTGGAATCTTTGGATTAGGTTGTTTCTATGGAGATGTGACCCACCCAATTGTAGGTAATACCTTTGATTAGATTATTTCCATGGAGGTGTGGCCCGCCCATTCAGCATGGGTCTTGATTAGTTTAATGGAGCCCTATAAGAGCTCAGAAAGAAGGAGCTTGGCGCTGCAGCTAATAGAGACATTTTTAAGATGGCCGTTGAAAGCAGACTTTTGCTGACACTTTGGAGATGCTAGCCCAGTTTTTGTTCCAGAGACGCTAAGAGAGGACAAAACACCCCAAGAGTAACATTTTGAGGAACGCACAGGAGCTAAGAGAGGAGCTAAAACACAACCCGGGATCAGCGGATGCCAGCCACGTGCCTTCCCAGCTAACAGAGGTTTTCCGAATGCCATTGGCCTTCTTTCGGTGAAGGTATACTCCTGTTAATGCCTTAATTTAGACAATTTTATGACCATTAGACTGTAAATTTGTAACCAAATAAATCCCCTTTATAAAAGCCAATCCGTTTCTGGTATTTTGCATGACGGCAGCATTAGCAAAACAGAACAGCCCCTAATGGCAAAGCCCCCAAATATATGAAGCAATGTTGACAGATTTAAAGGGAGAAATACACCGTTCTACATTACTAGTAGGAGACTATCTTCAATAATGGATAGAACATCAAGACAGAAGATGAATAAGGGAAAGTATGGCTTGAACAATACTATAAACCAACTACACCTAACATACAGAGAACACTTTACTCAAAACAGCACAATATACATTCTTCTCTAGTGCACATGGGTCATTCTCCAGGACAGAGAGCTTTTGTTTGTTTGTTTTTGGTTAGGTCACAAAACAAATCTCAGTAACTTCAAAAATATTGATCATAGCATGTATCTTCTCTGACCTCAGTGAAATGAAGCTGGAAATCAATAATAGAGGGAGAAATGAAAAATTCACAAATAAGTGGAAATTAAACCACACCCCCTTAAACAACAAATGAGTCAAAGAAGAAATCACAGTATCTTGAGGTGAATGAAAATAAAACACAGCACACCTACACTTATGGGTTGCAGATAAGGAGGTGCTGAGAGAGAAATGTATAGCTCTAAATGTTTCCATTCAAAAAGGAAGACCTCAAAGCAGAAGTCTATTATCACCACTGGAGGATACAGAAAAAAGAAGAGCAAACTAAACCCAAGGAGAGCAGAAGTAAGGAAATAAAAAAGATTAAAGAGGAGATGTACAAAAAAGAGGAAAAAAATAGAGTGATTCAAGGAAAACAAAACTTGGTTCTTTAAAAAGATCAACAAAAACTGAGAAACCTTTAGCTAGACTGACAGAGAAAAAAAGAGAAAGGACACAAATAACTAGTCAGAAATGAAAGGGGAACATTAATACTGACCTCACAAAAATAAAAAGGATTATAAGAGGTTACTGGAGGCGGGGCAAGATGGTGGACTGGTGAGCTGTATGTTTTAGTTACTCATCCAGGAAAGTAGGTAGAAAGCCAGGAACTGCGTGGACTGGACACCACAGAGCAATCTGACTCTGGGCATACTTCATACAACACTCATGAAAATGTGGAACTGCTGAGATCAGCGAAATCTGTAAGTTTTGCGGCCAGGGGACCCGCGCCCCTCCCTGCCAGGCTCAGTCCCGGGGGAGGAGGGGCTGTCAGCTCCGGGAAGGAGAAGGGAGAACTACAGTGGCAGCCCTTATCGGAAACTCATTCTACTGATCCACACTCCAAACATAGATAGACTGAGACCAGACACCAGAGAATCTGAGAGCAGCCAGCCCAGCAGAGAGGAGACAGGCATAGAAAAAAAACAACACGAAAAACTCCAAAATAAAAGCGGAGGATTTTTGGAGTTCTGGTGAACATAGAAAGGGGAAGGGCCCTGAGGCGCATATGCAAATCCCGAAGAAAAGCTGATCTCTCTGCTCTGTGGACCTTTCCTTAATGGCCCTAATTGCTTTGTCTCTTAGCATTTCAATAACCCATTAGATCTCTGAGGAGGGCCCTTTTTTTTTTAATCCTTTTTTCTTTTTCTAAAACAATTACTCTAAGAAGCCCAATACACAAAGCTTCAAAGACTTGCAATTTGGGCAGGTCAAGACAAGAGCAGAACTAAGAGAGCTCTGAGACAAAAGGCAATAATCCAGTGGCTGAGAAATTTCACTAAACACCACAACTTCCCAAGAAAAGGGGGGTGTCCGCTCACAGCCATCATCCTGGTGGACAGGAAACACTCCTGCCCATCGCAGGCCCATAGCCCAGAGCTGCCCCACACAACCCAGTGCGACGGAAGTGCTTCAAATAACAGGCACACTCCACAAAACTGGGTGTGGACATTAGCCTTCCCTGCAATCTCAGCTGATTGTCCCAGAGTTGGGAAGGTGGAGCAGTGTGAATTAACAATGCCCCATTCAGCCATCATTTCAGCAGACTGGGAGCCTCCCTACACAGCCCAGCAACCCAGAACCGCCCTGGGGGGACGACACTTACCTGTGACATAGCACAGTCATCCCTCAACAGAGGACCAGGGGGTGCACGGCCTGGAAGAGGGACCCACTTCCAAGTCTCACGAGCCATACACCAATACCAAGGACTTGTGGGTCAGTGGCAGAGACAAACTGTGGCAGGACTGAACTGAAGGATTACACTATTGCAGCAGCTTTAAAACTCCAGGATCACCAGGGAGATTTGATTGTTAGAGCCACCCCCCCTCCCTGACTGCCAAGAAACGCGCCCCATATACAGGGCGGGCAACACCAACTACACACGCAAGCTTGGTACACCAATTGGACCCCATAAGACTCACTCCCCCACTCACCAAAAAGGCTAAGCAGGGGAGAACTGGCTTGTGGAGAAAAGGTAGCTCCTGGACGCCACCTGCTGGTTAGTTAGAGATAGTGTACTCCACGAAGCTATAGATCTGATAAATTAGAGACAAGGACTTCAATTGGTCTACACATCCTAAAAGAACCCTATCAAGTTCAGCAAATGCCAAGAGGCCAAAAACAACAGAAAATTATAAAGCATATGAAAAAACCAGACGATATGGATAACCCAAGCCCAAGCACCCAAATCAAAAGACCAGAAGAGACACAGCACCTAGAGCAGCTACTCAAAGAACTAAAGATGAACAATGAAACCATAGTACGGGATACAAAGGATATCAAGAAGACCCTAGAAGAGCATAAAGAAGACATTACAAGACTAAATAAAAAAATAGACGATCTTATGGAAATTAAAGAAACTGTTGACCAAATTAAAAAGATTCTGGTCACTCATAGTACAAGACTAGAGGAAGCTGAACAACGAATCAGTGACCTGGAAGATGACAGAATGGAAAATGAAAGCATAAAAGAAAGAATGGGGCAAAAATTGAAAAAATTGAAACGGACCTCAGGGATATGATGGATAATATAAAACGTCCTAATATAAGACTCATTGGTGTTCCAGAAGGGGAAGAAAAGGGTAAAGGTCTAGGAAGAGTATTCAAAGAAATTGTTGGGGAAAACTTCCCAAATCTTCTAAACAACATAAATACACAAATCATAAATGCTCAGCGAACTCCAAATAGAATAAATCCAAATAAACCCACTCCGAGACATATTCTGATCATACTGTCAAACATGGAAGACAAGGAGCAATTTCTGAAAGCAGCAAGAGAAAAGCAATTCACCACATAAAAGGAAACAGCATAAGCCTAAGTAGTGACTACTCAGCAGCCACCATGGAGGCAAGAAGGCAGTGGCACAATATATTTAAAATTCTGAGTGAGAAAAATTTCCAACCAAGAATACTTTATCCAGCAAAGCTCTCCTTCAAATCTGAGGGAGAGCTTAAATTTTTCACAGACAAACAAATGCTGAGAGAATTTGCTAACAAGAGACCTGCCCTACTGGAGATACTCAAGGGAGCCCTACAGACAGAGAAACAAAGAAAGGACAGAGAGACTTGGAGAAAGGTTCAGTACTAAAGAGATTCGGTATGGGTACAATAAAGGATATTAATAGACAGAGGGGAAAAATATGACAAACATAAACCAAAGGATAAGATGGCTGATTCAAGAAATGCCTTCACGGTTATAACATTGAATGTAAATGGATTAAACTCCCCAATTAAAAGATATAGATTCGCAGAATGGATCAAAAAAAATGAACCATCAATATCTTGCATACAAGAGACTCATCTTAGACACAGGGACACAAAGAAATTGATAGTAAAAGGATGGAAAAAAATATTTCATGCAAGCTACAGCCAAAAGAAAGCAGGTGTAGCAATATTAATCTCAGATAAAATAGACTTTAAATGCAGGGATGTTTTGAGAGACAAAGAAGGCCACTACATACTAATAAAAGGGGCAATTCAACAAGAAGAAATAACAGTCATAAATGTCTTTGCACCAGTCAAGGTGCCACAAAATACATTAGACAAACACTGGCAAAATTAAAGGAAGCAATTGATGTTTCCACAATAATTGTGGGAGACTTCAACACATCACTCTCTCCTATAGATAGATCAACCAGACAGAAGACCTATAAGGAAATTGAAAACCTAAACAATCTGATAAATGAGTTAGATTTAACAGACATAAACAGAACATTACATCCCAAATCACCAGGATACAGATACTTTTCTAGTGCTCACGGAACTTTCTCCAGAATAGATCATATGCTGGGACATAAAACAAGCCTCAATAAATTTAAAAAGATTGAAATTATTCAAAGCACATTCTCTGACCACAATGGAATACAATTAGAAGTCAATAACCATCAGAGACTTAGAAAATTCACAAATACCTGGAGGTTAAACAACACACTCCTAAACAATCAGTGGGTTAACGAAGGAATAGCAAGAGAAATTGCTAAATATATACAGACGAATGAAAATGAGAACACAACATACCAAAACCTATGGGATGCAGCAAAAGCAGTGCTGAGGGGGAAATTTATAGCACTAAACGCATGTATTAAAAAGGAAGAAAGAGCCAAAATCAAAGAACTAATGGATCAACTGAAGAAGCTAGAAAATGAACAGCAAACCAATCCTAAACCAAGTAGAAAGAAAGAAACAACAAGGATTAAAGCAGAAATAAATGACATAGAGAACAAAAAAACAATAGAGAGGATAAATATCACCAAAAGTTGGTTCTTTGAGAAGATCAACAAGATTGACAAGCCCCTAGCTAGACTGACAAAATCAAAGAGAGAGAAGACCCATATAAACAAAATAATGAATGAAAAAGGTGACATAACTGCAGATCCTGAAAAAATTAAAAAAATTATAAAAGGATACTATGAACAACTGTATGGCAACAAACTGGATAATGTAGAAGAAATGGACAATTTCCTGGAAACATATGAACAACCTAGACTGACCACAGAAGAAATAGAAGACCTCAATCAACCCATCACAACCAAAGAGATCCAATCAGTCATCAAAGATCTTCCCACAAATAAATGCCCAGGGACACATGGCTTCACAGGGGAATTCTACCAAACTTTCCAGAAAGAACTGACACCAATCTTACTCAAACTCTTTCAAAACATTGAAGAAAATGGAACACTACCTAACTCATTTTATGAAGCTAACATCAATCTAATACCAAAACCAGGCAAAGATGCTACAAAAAAGGAAAACTACCGGCCAATCTCCCTAATGAATATAGATGTAAAAATCCTCAACAAAATACTTGCAAATCGAATCCGAAGACACATTAAAAAAATCATACACCATGACCAAGTGGGGTTCATTCCAGGCATGCAAGGATGGTTCAACATAAGAAAATCAATCAATGTATTACAACACATTAACAATTCGAAAGGGAAAAATCAAATGATCATCTCAATAGATGCTGAAAAAGCATTTGACAAAATCCAACATCCCTTTTTGATAAAAACACTTCAAAAGGTAGGAATTGAAGGAAACTTCCTCAATATGATAAAGAGCATATATGAAAAAACCACAGCCAGCATAGTACTCAATGGTGAGAGACTGAAAGCCTTCCCTCTAAGATCAGGAACAAGACAAGGATGCCTGCTGTCACCAGTTATTCAACATTGTGCTGGAAGTGCTAGCCAGGGCAATCCGGCAAGACAAAGAAATAAAAGGAATCCAAACTGGAATAGAAGAAGTAAAACTGTCATTATTTGCAGATGATATGATCTTATATCTGGAAAACCCTGAGAAATTGACGATACAGCTACTAGAGCTAATAAACAAATTTAGCAAAGTAGCGGGATACAAGATTAATGCACATAAGTCAGTAATGTTTCTATATGCTAGAAATGAGCAAACTGAAGAGACACTCAAGGAAAAGATACCATTTTCAATAGCAACTAAAAAAATCAAGTACCTAGGAATAAACTTAACCAAAGATGTAAAAGACCTATACAAAGAAAACTACATAACTCTACTAAAAGAAATAGAAGGGGACCTTAAAAGATGGAAAAATATTCCATGTTCATGGATAGGAAGACTAAATGTCATTAAGATGTCAATTCTACCCAAACTCATCTACAGATTCAATGCAATCCCAATCAAAATACTTTGCAGACTTGGAAAAGCTAGTTATCAAATTTATTTGGAAAGGGAAGATGCCTCGAATTGCTAAAGACACTCTAAAAAAGAAAAAAGAAGTGGGAGGACTTACACTCCCTGACTTTGAAGCTTATTATAAAGCCACAGTTGTCAAAACAGCATGGTACTGGCACAATGATAGACATATAGATCAATGGAATCGAATTGAGAATTCAGAGATAGACCCTCAGATCTATGGCCGACTGATCTTTGATAAGGCCCCCAAAGTCACTGAACTGAGTCATAAGAGTCTATTCAACAAATGGGGCTGGGAGAGTTGGATATCCATATCCAAAAGAATGAAAGAAGACCCCTACCTCACACCCTACACAAAAATTAACTCAAAATGGACCAAAGATCTCAATATAAAAGAAAGTACCATAAAACTCCTGGAAGATAATGTAGGAAAACATCTTCAAGACCTTGTATTAGGCGGCCACTTCCTAGACTTTACACCCAAAGCACAAGCAACAAAAGAAAAAATAGATAAATGGGAACTCCTCAAGCTTAGAAGTTTCTGCACCTGAAAGCAATTTCTCAAAAAGGTAAAGAGGCAGCCAACTCAATGGGAAAAATTTTTTGGAAACCATGTATCTGACAAAAGACTGATATCTTGCATATATAAAGAAATCCTACAACTCAATGACAATAGTACAGACAGCCCAAGTATAAAATGGGCAAAAGATATGAAAAGACAGTTCTCTGAAGAGGAAATACAAATGGCCAAGAAACACATGAAAAAATGTTCAGCTTCACTAGCTAGTAGAGAGATGCAAATTAAGACAATGAGATACCATCTAACACCGATTAGAGTGGCTGCCATTAAACAAACAGGAAACTACAAATGCTGGAGGGGATGTGGAGAAATTGGAACTCTTATTCATTGTTGGTGGGACTGTATAATGGTTCAGCCACTCTGGAAGTCAGTCTGGCAGTTGCTTAGAAAACTAGAAATAGAGTTACCATTCGATCCAGCGATTGCACTTCTCAGTATATACCCGGAAGATCGGAAAGCAGTGACACGAACAGATATCTGCACGCCAATGTTCATAGCAGCATTATTCACAATTGCCAAGAGATGGAAACAACCCAAATGTCCTTCAACAGATGAGTGGATAAACAAACTGTGGTATACACACGATGGAATACTACACGGCAGTAAGAAGGAACGACCTCGTGAAACATATGACAACATGGATGAACCCTGAAGACATAATGCTGAGCGAAATAAGCCAGGCACAGAAAGAGAAATATTATATGTTACCACTAATGTGAACTTTGAAAAATGTAAAACGAATGGTTTATAATGTAGAATGTAGGGGAACTAGCAATAGAGAGCAATTAAGGAAAGGGGAACAGTAATCCAAGAAGAACAGATAAGCTATTTAACGTTCTGGGGATGCCAGACTATGGTCTGTTAATTTCTGATGGATATAGTAGGAGCAAGTTCACAGAAATGTTGCTATATTAGGTAACTTTCTTGGGGTAAAGTAGGAACAGGTTGGAAGGAAAACAGTTATCTTAGGTTAATTGTCTTTTTCTTACTCCCTTGTTATGGTCTCTTTGAAATGTTCTTTTATTGTATGTTTTTGTTTTTTGTTTTTTTAATTTTTTTTTCCATACAGTTGATTTAAAAAGGAAGAGGAGGTTAAAAAAAAAAAGAAAAAAACAAAGGAAAAAAATATGTAGTGCCCCCTTGAGGAGCCTGTGGAGAATGCAGGGGTATTGGCCTACCCCACCTCAATGGTTGCTAACATGACCACAGACATAGGGAACTGGTCGTCTGATGGGTTAAGCCCTCTACCGTAGGTTTTACCCTTGGGAAGACGGTTGCTGCAAAGGAGAGGCTAGGCCTCCCTATAATTGTGCCTAAGAGCCTCCTCCCGAATGCCTCCTTGTTGCTCGGATGTGGCCCTCTCTCTCCAGCTAAGCCAACTTGAAAGGTGAAATCACTGCCCTCCCCCCCTACGTGGGATCAGACACCCAGGGAGTGAATCTCCCTGGCAACGTGGAATATGACTCCCGGGGAGGAATGTAGACCTGGCATCGTGGGATGGAGAACATCTTCTTGACCAAAAGGGGGATGTGAAAGGAAATGAAATAAGCTTCAGTGGCAGAGAGATTCCAAAAGGAGCCGAGAGGTCACTCTGGTGGGCACTCTTATACACACTTTAGACAACCCTTTTTAGGTTCTAAAGAATTGGGGTAGCTGGTGGTGGATACCTGAAACTATCAAACCACAACCCAGAACACATGAATCTCGAAGACAATTGTATAAAAATGTAGCTTATGAGGGGTGACAATGGCATTGGGAAAGCCATAAGGACCACACTCCACTTTGTCTAGTTTATGGATGGATGAGTAGAAAAATAGGGGAAGGAAACAAACAGACAAAGGTACCCAGTGTTCTTTTTTACTTCAATTGCTCTTTTTCACTCTAATTATTATTGTTGTTATTTTTGTGTGTGTGCTAACGAAGGTGTCATGGATTGATTTGGGTGATGAATGTACCACTATGTAATGGTACTGTAAACAATCGAAAGTACGATTTGTTTTGTATGACTGCGTCGTATGTGAATATATCTCAATAAAATGAAGATTAAAAAAAAAAAAAGAAGAAGAAATAGAAGACCTCAAAAGACCAGTTACAAGTAAAGAGATTGAATCAATAATCAAAAACCTCCCAACTAAGAAAAGCCCAAGGCCAGATGGCTTCCCTGAGCAATTTTATCATCTATTCCAAGAATTAACACCAATCCTTCACAAACTCTTAACTCCTTCTAAGAGGCTAACATCACCCTTATACCAAAGCCAGATAAAGATTTCAC
Source organism: Choloepus didactylus (assembly GCF_015220235.1). Lineage (NCBI taxonomy): Eukaryota > Metazoa > Chordata > Mammalia > Pilosa > Megalonychidae > Choloepus > Choloepus didactylus. The sequence goes on from NC_051308.1 coordinate 26,767,196, forward strand.
AAGAAAAGAAAATTACAGACTAATACATCCGACTATAGATGCAAAAGTCCTCAACAAAATACTAGCAAAATACAGCACATTAAAAGAATTATACACCATGATCAAATGGGATTTATCCCAGGTATGCAAGGGTGTTTCAATGCAAAAAAAAATCAATTAATGTAATGCACCACCTTAATAGAACAAAGGGAAAAAAATCACATGATCATCTCAATTGATACAGAAAAGGCATTTGACAAAATCCAGCATCCTTCTTGATAAAAATACTTAGAAAACTAGGAATAGAAGGAAGATTCCTCAAAATGATAAATGGCATACATGAAAAACCCACAGCTAATACCACACTCAATGATGAGAGACTGAAAAAGATTTCCCCTAAGATCAATAACAAAGATGTCCACTGTCACTACTGTTATTCAACATTGTACTGAAGGTCTAGCCAGAGCAATTGGGCAAGAAAAAGAAATAAGAGGCATCCAAATTGAAAAGGAAGAAGTAAAACTTTTCCTATTTGCAGATGACATGATCATACTGATCATATATACAGAATATCCTGAAAAATCCACAACAAAGCTGCTAGAGCTAATAAACTAATTCAGCAAAGTGGCAGGGTACAAGATAAACATGCAAAATTAGTAGTGTTTTATGCAATAGTAATGAGCAATCAGAAGAGGAAAAGAAGAAAAAAATTCTATTTACAACAGCAATGAAAGGAACTAAACATCTAGGAAAAGTTAAGTATACCATTACTGTATGACCTGGTAATCCCACTTCTAGGTATATACCCAAAAGAATTGAAAGCAGAGACTCAAACAGATATTTGTACACTGATATTCATAGCAGCATTATTCACAATTACCAAAAGATGGAAGCAACCCACGTGTCCATCAACAAATGAATGGACAAGCAAAATGTGGTATATAAACGTAATGGAATATTATTCAGGTGTAAAAGGGAATGAAGTTCTGATATAAGTGACAACATGGATAAACCTTTAAGACATCATGTTGAATGAAATAAGGTAGACACAAAAGGACAAATATTTTATGATTTCATTGGAAATGAAGTAACTGGAATAAGCAAATTCAAGGAGTCTGAGTCTGGAATGCAGGTTACCAGGGGCTAGGGACTGGGTGTGTGTGAGGAGGTGCAGAATGGAGAGTTAATGCTTAATTGGTATAGAGTTTTTGTTTGGGTGATGGAACACCCAAAACAAAACCTGATGGAAAGGTTTTGGTAATGGATGACAGGGATGGTAACACAACAATGTGAATGTAATTAACACCATTGAATTATACAGTTGATGTGGTTAAAGGAGGGAAATTATAGGTTGTATATACATTAGAATAAAAATGTTTAAAAAGAAACATAGGACTGTACTACACAAGCAGTGAACCCTAATGCAAACTATGGACTATAGTTAATAGTACAATTACAATATTGTTTAATCAATTGTAACGAACATATGGCATTAATGCAAAATATTGATAGTAGGGAAAATTGTGTGTGAGGGGTATATAGGAACACTGTATTTTCTTGTAGACATACAACATTTTTTTCTGTACACACACTAACATTTTTTAAAAATCAGTGGAGTTGGCTGGCTGGATCAGCTAAGTGTTGCAGGTATGTCAATTTTCCAGAGTTGGCATCATGGATAAGTCTTGTCATTTAGTCACGAAATGTTGAGGCAGCCTTTCCTGTCCTCCAAATGATATTCAAATGGGTACAAGCATTTGTGTTGAATGTTAAAAAGGTGAGATCACTGTGCAGTATGAAACTACTGAAACTAATAGACATTTGCATGTATTTGTCTGTTTGCATGTATTTATTTCTTAAAGATTGAAACTCAAAACAAAAAAATCAGTGGAATAGTAACGAAAAATATACTTAGCATATTATAGACTGAGACCCAGAGATTTACATATATATTTTATAAAAATAATCCCATCTTTTATATCTGAAAACTAATCAAACAGATCCGTAGTGGACTATATTGTGATCTGGTGAGGCTTTTTGAAAGCTAAATGAAACATATAGTAAACACGTTTCTATTAATATGGGAGATTATTCATACTGAAACAGCTAAAGTGAGCAGAAGAATGTTCTTCAAAGTTCAGAGGAAAAGACAGCTACCAAATCCCCGTTTTCATAGCTAACTGCGGAAATGCATACACAGCTACAAGCCCAGGACCATCTGTCTTCATTAAGAGAGACCCACTTCACCTTTTCAGTCACTCTTTTCATAAATATTTAATAAATACTTTTTAAATATCAGGCTTTTTAAATGGTCAAATAATATCGTTTTCAAGTGCAGTGATGTTTTAATGCTTTGCCACAAGTTTAAGAAAGGTTTTTTAAAGACTATGAAAAGAACATTCCCAACCCCTATTCCAACCAAGCTTCCCCTTCCATCCAAGTTTCAGAATATTTTGTTCCTATTTTTGTTGTGGAACTTAACAATTTATGTCCTAGTCACCTGTTTTGTGTTTTGGGTCTATTGCTCCACTGGTCTCTGAGCTCCCTAGGTTCAAGGATAATATTCATCCTTGTATTCTTATTCCTTAAGACAGTATCTGGCACCTTTTTAAGCATAATATAACTGTTTGGTAATATTCAGCTCTGCCGACATTTCTATGACCTCATGAAAGTTTTTTAAGCTCCTTGATCTTCAGTTTCCTCATTAATGTAATGTACATGGCAAGACCTCCTGCTTCACAGAGTTGTAATGAGAATTAATTGTTTGGCACATGGCAGGCATTTGTGGGGACACAGACCTTCCAAGCATTCAGTACTCTTTCTCCTCATAAAGGCACTAGAAGGGAAATCACCCTTTTGCTACTCTTAAATCACGTGATTTCAGTGGTACTGAGTCTACTTGCCTCTTCCCCCAACCTTGCTATATATGGCTGAGTATGACCAAATTCACATGAATTAGAACTAATGAACATTTGCCCTGGGCCTTTTGCTGAAATAATTTGGAAAAGGCTCCCTTATTACAATGGGGTCAGTAAGTGATATAGAAATTAAATTTTGAGCTCCCAAGATTGCCCACAAGAATAGCCTGCCTGCCAACACTCTAAGATTTCTAACAATTTCTTCAATTTTAAGACACACCATTATTTTATGTTCCACTAAGAATGAAGAAATGTAAGAAGTTGTAAGTTTACCTTGATTTCAGGGACAGGAAAATGAGAAGTAAAATGTGCATTTAAAAATTTATGAAATACAACAAAGATAAGATTTAACAAAGGTCTATGAATACTGAAAGTTTATATAATTATATATATATATATATTTTTAGATACTGGGGTGTTGGAATGGCTGTAAAGAGGTAAATGACATGGTGGAATTCTAGCCTATAGCATCACCCTTTGGGATTTGCTCTTAGAGCTGCTCGGTGAATTGTGCCTTGAAGGTCTTCACCCTTGTGTAAACACCTTGTATTGCATAATAGGGAAGGGACTGAGAATTTGGAACCATAATCCATAACAATTTTTGAAATTACCTATATAACTGCTTGTTGAGCTGTACATCGAGAGCTGACACCTTTCTGTATGTATGTTATATTTTACAGTAAAGGAAATGGCTGAAGTTGTGGAACTGTGACTCATAACATTCTTTGAAATTTGCTAACTACTTGTGAAATTGTACTTTGAAAGTTATCACTGTTATGTATATATGTTAAAGTTCACAATAAAAAAAATTTAAAAAAAATTTATGAAACACAGTAAAACTAATACAAAGGAAAAAGATGAAAAGACATATCAAATCCTAATAATATCATTTGATCCCCTGGATCCAGCATGCCTAAATCCTTGGGTTACTCCTGAACTTTTCAGTTATAAAAGCGAATAATTTCCCTTTCTACAAAAGCTAATTTGAGTTGGGTTTCTGTCATTTGCAACCAAAAAAACTTCTACTCAGTAAATTTTCATTTCCTTCCCTCAGGTAACTAAAAATTCTTTAAATTCCAGCAAGTTTCTAGAAACGGGTGATAATATGTACAGGCATCATTTCAGTTTAACCAGTTTGGGTTCCTTCTGAGTAGTTCCTGAGGGAAAGGAGCTGCAGGGTGAGGTAAGGCAAGAGGAGACCTGGACTCCAATTTTGATTGTTTCATTATCCATGAAGTTGGTCAAATCAACTATAAAAAGAATGGCAATTTTATTTTAAAGGCAAATAACACATGATATGAAAAGGATATTAATGTAAGGATTGAGAATACCTTTTTAGATAAAAGCTTCTGACTCTATCATCTGCTCTATATTGGGTGAGCCTCTGAATGTAGCTAGAAGCCTCATCTTTCTCATTTGTAAAACAGGACAAACCTGGCCTACCTCTGTAGGTTTTTGTTGAGATCAAATGAAAAATGTGTGTTCAAGTTCTTGACAAATTGTAATTCACTATACACAACTAACTGTGTGAGCTTTTTTTCACTCAACTGATTTTGAATACTATGGGCCAGATACTTTACTACACACTTTCCATGCATTACCCTAGTTAATCTTCACAACCCTATGGTAAGTCTGTTATTCATCCCAGTTTTCAGATAAGGAAACTGAAAAAATAATGAGATTAAGAAACTTCCCCACAGTAACTAACTTGTGTGGACAAAATTTGAATCCAAATAATATATGACCAGAGCTTAAATTCTTAACCAAGTGAGAATCATACATAAGGGATAATAGAAGATTCTACATAGATACAGAAATATATATAAAAGAACAAAGGAAATATATATAAAAGAACAATGGAAAAATTGGCCACAGATGCTTGCTAAAAATATTCATTAGATTTTAAACAGCGAGATTAAAGCATTTGTTTATCCTCTACTGAAAATAGAACTGCTGGCTGTGTAAGTTCCCTGGAGGCTGAAAGACCAAGAAGTGGTCAGGAATTCATTACTCTTTTATTCTGAGAGCAGCTGCTTCCTGAAAATCTGGCTCTCACTACACAAGGATTACTCTTTGCCTTATAATCAGCGTGACTCCTTTGTTTAAACTGAGCCTCTCCATCTTGTATCTCTCCTCACTAATCAGTCTGTTGCTGGTTGTTTTTCTCGCTCCACTGGTATATTGATGTCTGTTTCATTCCTCCAGGTTATATTCACTGAGTTTTTCAATAGAAGTGTCCCTTCCGGCCATCTGGTGAATAAATGTCCTCCACCAGCTTACCACCTTGGAACTCTTCTAATATCCCATTACAAGTCACACCTTCACAATAAATAAAGTAAAAGAAGAAATATCCATCTTGTGCCTATGGTATGACTAAGTCCCAAATTTACTCTGAAAGCGTAGCATTGTCTGGACTTTTTGTAATTTCAATATTTTTTTCAAAACCAAAAAAGTTTGTGTTGGGGTGAGTGAATTCCTGTGGGCCAGGAAAAACAGTCATGGTAACACTGAACATCATTAGAGATGCAATTGCTGCTCTCACAATAGAAAGGGGTGCTTTCTCGCTCTGAACCACTGGGCCAAGATACATAATTTATTAAAGACCCTGCAAAAGACCAAAGAGTCAGCCTGGCTGTGATGCCAAAGCCCAATCACACTCACTTCCCCAGAGCCTAGGCTCACCTGAGAATGTAACTTTGAGGGCCAGGGTCAGAAAAAGACATCTGTGAACACAAAAATTCTCAATTGGGATTGTTTCTATTGTCTTTCTGATTCCACAGCTCCATTTCCAGCCTGCCACCAGCTGGAAATGTGTATTGCTCCTCCTTTCTTGGATCTGCACTGTTTAGCGCGTAACCCCAGTTCTCCTCCCTTTGTGCCACAGTGAAAAATATAGGCTTTTGAAGTCAGGCAGACCTAGGTTTGAATCACATTTGAATCAAATCATATAGTAGCTCTAGAACTATGACAAGATTACCTACTTCTCTGTGCTTCAGTTTTCTCTTCTGTAAAAATGAAGTAATAACAGTTACCTTCCAAAGATATTGTGAGGATTAAATGAGGTAACACAAGCAAATAGTAGATTCCAAATAAAAGTTGTTCCTTTCCTCTCTTCTTCCTAAATCATCTGCAAAAAGAAACTCTAATAATTCAGAAGGGACCAGTAAATGGGCAACGATGAAAACGTCAGTATAATAACTATCTATCTCTCTAGTGCTCTATAGGTGAGCATATACCTAGAATGTTCAAGGACTGGCAAAAAAGCTAATATTGCTAAAGTAGAATAAAGCAGCAACAGCAAGAGTAGTAAAAGCTGAAATCACATATACGTGAAGTCATAAGAATGTTCATAGCAGCATTATTAATGATAACCACATTCTGGAGACATCTGAGATACCTATCAATAATAGAATAGATAAATTATAAAATATTTATACAATGGACTTCTACATAGAAATAGAAAAGAAAAAAACTATAGGTTCTTTTTCGGGTGAATCTCAAAAACACAATGTTAAATAAATTTATATTAACTTTACAAACAAGGCAAAACTGATCTATGCAAATTAATAGTTCCTTGGAAAGGATGGAGACATTTGTGATTAGAATGTGTCACAAAAGGGTCTTCTGGGAGAGCACAGTTGAAAGAATATGGTATGTTAGTTTTTAAAATAATTTGCTTAGGATTCGGGCACCTTTCTGTATGTATGTTAAACTTCAACTAAAAAAATAACATATAATAGTGAATGGAGGAGGCGGGGCAACATGGTGGACTGGTGAGCTGTATGTTTTAGTTACTCCTCCAGGAAAGTAGGTAGAAAGCCAGGAACTGCGTGGACTGGACACCACAGAGCAATCTGACTCTGGGCATACTTCATACAACACTCATGAAAACGTGGAACTGCTGAGATCAGTGAAATCTTTAAGTTTTTGTGGCCAGGGACCCGCACCCCTCCCTGCCAGGCTCAGTCCTGTGGGAGGAAGGGCTGTCAGCTCCGGGAAGAAGGGAGAACTGCAGTGGCAGCCCTTATCGGAAACTCATTCTACTGATCCAAACTCCAACCATAGATAGACTGAGACCAGACACCAGAGAATCTCACAGCAGCCAGCCCAGCAGAGAGGAGACAGGCATAGAAAAAAACAACACGAAAAACTCCAAAATAAAAGCGGAGGATTCTGGGAGTTCTGGTGAACATAGAAAGGGGAAGGGCAGAGCTCAGGCCCTGAGGCTCATATGCAAATCCCAAAGAAAAGCTGATCTCTCTGCTCTGTGGACCTTTCCTTAATGGCCCTAATTGCTTTGTCTCTTAGCATTTCAATAACCCATTAGATCTCTGAGGAGGGCCCTATTTTTAAATCCTTTTTTCTTTTTCGATAACAATTACTCTAAGAAGCCCAATACAGAAAGCTTTAAAGACTTGCAATTTGGCCAGGTCAAGACAAGAGCAGAACTAAGAGAGCTCTGAGACAAAAGGCAATAATCCAGTGGCTGAGAAAATTCACTAAACACCACAACTTCCCAAGAAAAGGGGGGTGTCTACTCACAGCCATCATCCTGGTGGACAGGAAACACTCCTGCCCATCGCCAGCCCCATAGCCCAGAGCTGCCCCACACAACCCAGTGTGACGGAAGCACTTCAAATAACAGGCACACACCACAAAACTGGGCGTAGACATTAGCCTTCCCTGCAACCTCAGCTGATTGTCCCAGAGTTGGGAAGGTGGAGCAGTGTGAATTAACAAAGCCCCATTCAGCCATCATTTCAGCAGACTGGGAGCCTCCCTACACAGCCCAGCAGCCCAGAACTGCCCTGGGGGGACGGCACTCACCTGTGACATAGCACAGTCATCCCTCAACAGAGGACATGGGGTACACAGCCTGGAAGAGGGGCCCACTTGCAAGTCTCAGGAGCCATACGCCAATACCAAGGACTTGTGGGTCAGTGGCAGAGACAAACTGTGGCAGGACTGAACTGAAGGATTAGACTATTGCAGCAGCTTTAAAACTCTAGGATCACCAGCGAGATTTGATTGTTAGAGCCACCCCCCGTCCCTGACTGCCCAGAAACACGCCCCATATACAGGGCGGGCAACACCAACTACACACGCAAGCTTGGTACACCAATTGGACCCCACAAGACTCACTCCCCCACTCACCAAAAAGGCTAAGCAGGGGAGAACTGGCTTGTGGAGAACAGGTGGCTCGTGGACGCCACCTGCTAGTTAGTTAGAGAAAGTGTACTCCACGAAGCTGTAGATCTGATAAATTAGAGATAAGGACTTCAATTGGTCTACAAATTCTAAAAGAACCCTATCAAGTTCAGCAAATGCCAAGAGGCCAAAAAACAACAGAAAATTATAAAGCATATGAAAACACCAGACGATATGGATAACCCAAGCCCAAGCACCCAAATCAAAAGATCAGAAGAGACACAGCACCTAGAGCAGCTACTCAAAGAACTAAAGATGAACAATGAGACCATAGTACGGGATACAAAGGATATCAAGAAGACCCTAGAAGAGCATAAAGAAGACATTGCAAAACTACATAAAAAATGGATGATCTTATGGAAATTAAAGAAACTGTTGACCAAATTAAAAAGATTCTGGACACTGATAGTACAAGACTAGAGGAAGCTGAACAATGAATCAGTGACCTGGAAGATGACAGAATGGAAAATGAAAGCATAAAAGAAAGAATGGGGAAAAAAATTGAAAAAATCGAAATGGACCTCAGGGATATGATAGATAATATGAAACGTCCGAATATAAGACTCATTGGTGTTCCAGAAGGGGAAGAAAAGGGTAAAGGTCTAGGAAGAGTATTCAAAGAAATTGTTGGGGAAAACTTCCCAAATCTTCGAAACAACATAAATACACAAATCATAAATGCTCAGCAAACTCCAAATAGTATAAATCTAAATAAACCCACTCCGAGACATATTCTGATCACACTGTCAAACACAGAAGAGAAGGAGCAAGTTCTGAAAGCAGCAAGAGAAAAGCAATTCACCATATACAAAGGAAACACCATAAGACTAACTAGTGACTACTCAGCAGCCACCATGGAGGCGAGAGGCAGTGGCACGAGATATTTAAAATTCTGAGTGAGAAAAATTTCCAGCAAAGAATACTTTATCTAGCAAAGCTCTCCTTCAAATTTGAGGGACAGCTTAAATTTTTCACAGACAAACAAATGCTGAGAGAATTTCCTAACAAGAGACCTTCCCTACTGGAGATACTAAAGGGAGCCCTACAGACAGAGAAACAAAGACAGGACAGAGAGACTTGGAGAAAGGTTCAGTACTAAAGAGATTCGGTATGGGTACAAAAAACGATATTAATAGAGAGAGGGGAAAAATATGACAAACATAAACCAAAGGATAAGATGGCTGATTCAAGAAATGCCTTCATGGTTATAACGTTGAATGTAAATGGATTAAACTCCCCAATTAAAAGATATAGATTCACAGAATGGATCAAAAAAATGAACCATCAATATGTTGCATACAAGAGACTCATCTTAGACACAGGGACACAAAGAAATTGAAAGTGAAAGGATGGAAAAAAATATTTCATGCAAGCTACAGCCAAAAGAAAGCAGGTACGGCAATATTAATCTCAGATAAAATAGACTTTAAATGCAGGGATGTTTTGAGAGACAAAGAAGGCCACTACATACTAATAAAAGGGGCAATTCAGCAAGAAGAAATAACAATCCTAAATGTCTATGCACCCAATCAAGGTGCCACAAAATACATGAGAGAAACACTGGCAAAACTAAAGGAAGCAATTGATGTTTCCACAATAATTGTGGGAGACTTCAACACATCACTCTCTCCTATAGATAGATCAATCAGACAGAAGACCAATAAGGAAATTGAAAACCTAAACAATCTGATAAATGAATTAGATTTAACAGACATATACAGGACATTACATCCCAAATCACCAGGAAACACGTACTTTTCTAGTGCTCATGCAACTTTCTCCAGAATAGATCATATATGCTGGGACATAAAACAAGCCTCAATAAATTTAAAAAGATTGAAATTATTCAAAGCACATTCTCTGACCACAATGGAATACAATTAGAAGTCAATAACCATCAGAGACTTAGAAAATTCACAAATACCTGGAGGTTAAACAACACACTCCTAAACAATCAGTGGGTTAACGAAGGAATAGCAAGAGAAATTGCTAAATATATAGAGATGAATGAAAATGAGAACACAACATACCAAAACCTATGGGAGGCAGCAAAAGGTGTGCTAAGGGGGAAATTTATAGCACTAAACATATATTAAAAAGGAAGAAAGAGCCAAAATCAAGGAACTAATGGATCAACTGAAGAAGCTAGAAAATGAACAGCAAACCAATCCTAAACCAAGTAGAAGAAAAGAAATAACAAGGATTAAAGGAGAAATAAATGACAGAGAGAACAAAAAAACAATAGAGAGGATAAATATCACCAAAAGTTGGTACTTTGGGAAGATCAACAAGATTGACAAGCCCCTAGCTAGACTGACAAAATCAAAAAGAGACAAGACCCATAAACAAAATAATGAATGAAAAAGGTGACATAACTGCAGATCCTGAAGAAATTAAAAAAATTATAAGAGGATATTATGAACAACTGTATGGCAACAAACTGGATAATATAGAAGAAATGGACAACTTCCTGGAAACATATGAACAACCTAGACTGACCACAGAAGAAATAGAAGACCTCAACCAACCCATCACAAGCAAAGAGATCCAATCAGTCATCAAAGATCTTCCCACAAATAAATGCCCAGGGCCAGATGGCTTCACAGGGGAATTCTACCAAACTTTCCAGAAAGAACTGACACCAATCTTACTCAAACTCTTTCAAAACATTGGAGAAAATGGAACACTACCTAACTCATTTTATGAAGCTAACATCAATCTAATACCAAAACCAGGCAAAGATGCTACAAAAAAGGAAAACTACCGGCCAATCTCCCTAATGAATATGGATGCAAAAATCCTCAACAAAATACTTGCAAATCGAATCCAAAGACACATTAAAAAAATCATACACCATGACCAAGTGGGGTTCATTCCAGGCATGCAAGGATGGTTCAACATAAGAAAACAATCAATGTATTACAACACATTAAAACTCAAAGGGAAAAATCAATTGATCATCTCAATAGATGCTGAAAAAGCATTTGACAAAATCCAACATCCCTTTTTGATAAAAACACTTCAAAAGGTAGGAATTGAAAGAAACTTCCTCAACATGATAAAGAGCATATACAAAAAACCCACAGCCAGCATAGTACTCAATGGTGAGAGACTGAAAGCCTTCCCTCTAAGATCAGGAACGAGACAAGGATGCCCGCTGTCACCACTGTTATTCAACATTGTGCTGGAAGTGCTAGCCAGGGCAATCCGGCAAGACAAAGAAATAAAAGGCATCCAAATGGGAAAAGAAGAAGTAAAACTGTCATTGTTTGCAGATGATATGATCTTATATCTAGAAAACCCTGAGAAATCGATGATACAGCTACTAGAGCTAATAAACAAATTTAGCAAAGTAGCGGGATACAAGATTAATGCACATAAGTCAGTAATGTTTCTATATGCTAGAAACGAACAAACTGAAGAGACACTCAAGGAAAAGATACCATTTCCAATAGCAACTAAAAAAATCAAGTACCTAGGAATCAACTTAACCAAAGATGTAAAAGACCTATACAAAGAAAACTACATAACTCTACTAAAAGAAATAGAAGGGGACCTTAAAAGATGGAAAATATTCCATGTTCATGGATAGGAAGACTAAATGTCATTAGATGTCAATTCTACCCAAACTCATCTACAGATTCAATGCAATCCCAATCAAAATTCCAACAACCTACTTTGCAGACTTGGAAAAGCTAGTTATCAAATTTATTTGGAAAGGGAAGATGCCTCGAATTGCTAAAGACACTCTAAAAAAGAAAAACGAAGTGGGAGGACTTACACTCCCTGACTTTGAAGCTTATTATAAAGCCACAGTTGCCAAAACAGCATGGTACTGGCACAAAGATAGACATATAGATCAATGGAATCGAATTGAGAATTCAGAGATAGACCCTGAGATCTATGGCCGACTGATCTTTGATAAGGCCCCCAAAGTCACTGAACTGAGTCATAATGGTCTTTTCAACAAATGGGGCTGGGAGAGTTGGATATCCATATCCAAAAGAATGAAAGAGGACCCCTACCTCACCCCCTACACAAAATTTAACTCAAAATGGACCAAAGATCTCAATATAAAAGAAAGTACCATAAAACTCCTGGAAGATAATGTAGGAAAACATCTTCAAGACCTTGTATTAGGCGGCCACTTCCTAGACTTTACACCCGAAGTACAAGCAACAAAAGAAAAAATAGATAAATGGGAACTCCTCAAGCTTAGAAGTTTCTGCACCTCAAAGGAATTTCTCAAAAAGGTAAAGAGGCAGTCAACTCAATGGGAAAAAATTTTTGGAAACCATGTATCTGACAAAAGGCTGATATCTTGCATATATAAAGAAATCCTACAACTCAATGACAATAGTACAGACAGCCCAAGTATAAAATGGGCAAAAGATATGAAAAGACAGTTCTCTGAAGAGGAAATACAAATGGCCAAGAAACACTTGAAAAAATGTTCAGCTTCACTAGCTATTAGAGAGATGCAAATTAAGACCACAATGAGATACCATCTAACACCGATTAGAATGGCTGCCATTAAACAAACAGGAAACTACAAATGCTGGAGGGGATGTGGAGAAATTGGAACTCTTATTCATTGTTGGTGGGACTGTATAATGGTTCAGCCACTCTGGAAGTCAGTCTGGCAGTTCCTTAGAAAACTAGATATAGAGTTACCATTCGATCCAGTGATTGCACTTCTCGGTATATACCCGGAAGATCGGAAAGCAGTGACACGAACAGATATCTGCACGCCAATGTTCATAGCAGCATTATTCACAATTGCCAAGAGATGGAAACAACCCAAATGTCCTTCAACAGATGAGTGGATAAACAAACTGTGGTATATACACACGATGGAATACTACGCGGCAGTAAGAAGCAACAATGTCGTGAAACATATGACAACATGGATGAACCTTGAAAACATAATGCTGAGCGAAATAAGCCAGGCACAAAAAGAGAAATATTATATGCTACCACTAATGTGAACTTTGAAAAATGTAAAACAAATGGTTTATAATGTAGAATGTAGGGAACTAGCAATAGAGAGCAATTAAGGAAGGGGAACAATAATCCAAGAAGAACAGATAAGCTATTTAACGTTCTGGGGATGCCCAGGAATGACTATGGTCTGTTAATTTCTGATGGATATAGTAGAAACAAGTTCACAGAAATGTTGCTCTATTATGTAACTTTCTTGGGGTAAAGTAGGAACATGTTGGAAGTTAAGCAGTTACCTTAGGTTAGTTGTCTTTTTCTTACTCCCTTGTTATGGTCTCTTTGAAATGTTCTTTATTGTATGTTTGTTTTCTTTTTAACTTTTTTTTCATACAGTTGATTTAAAAAAGAAGGGAAAGTTAAAAAAAAAAAAAGAAAGAAAGAAAAACAAGGAAAAAAAGATGTAGTGGCCCCTGAGGAGCCTGTGGAGAATGCAGGGGTATTTGCCTACCCCACCTCGATGGTTGCTAACATGACCACAGATAAAGGGGACTGGTGGTTTGATGGGTTGAGCCCTCTACCATAGGTTTTAACCTTGGGAAGACGGTTGCTGCAAAGGAGAGGCTAGGCCTCCCTATAATTGTGCCTAAGAGCCTCCTCCCGAATGCCTCTTTGTTGCTCAGATGTGGCCCTCTCTCTCCAGCTAAGCCAACTTGAAAGGTGAAATCACTGCCCTCCCACCTACGTGGGATCAGACACCCAGGGGAGTGAATCTCCCTGGCAACGTGGTGGAATATGACTCCCGGGGAGGAATGTAGACCCGGCATCGTGGGACGAGAGAACATCTCTTGACCAAAAGGGGGATGTGAAAGGAAATGAAATAAGCTTCAGTGGCAGAGAGATTCCAAAAGGAGCCGAGAGGTCACTCTGGTGGGCACTCTTATGCACACTTTAGACAACCCTTTTCAGGTTCTAAAGAATTGGGGTAGCTGGTGGTGGATACCTGAAACTATCAAACTACAACCCAGAACCCATGAATCTCGAAGACAGTTGTATAAAAATGTAGCTTATGAGGGGTGACAATGGGATTGGGAAAGCCATAAGGACCACACTCCACTTTGTCTAGTTTATGGATGGATGAGTAGAAAAACAGGGGAAGGAAACAAACAGACAAAGGTACCCAGTGTTCTTTTTTACTTCAATTGCTCTTTTTCACTCTAATTATTATTATTGTTATTTTTGTGTGTGTGCTAATGAAGGTGTCAGGGATTCATTTAGGTGATGAATGTACAACTATGTAATGGTACTGTAAACAATCAAAAGTATGATTTGTTTTGTATGACTGCGTGGTATGTGAATGTATCTCAATAAAATGAAGATAAAAGAAAAAAAAGTAAATGAACAATGGGGAGAAGAGAGGAATGGGATATTTTGGATGTTCTTTGTTATTTTAATTTTTATTTTTTATTTTATTTTTTGGAGAAACGAAAATGTTCCAAGTTTGCTTGTGGTGATGAAAACACAACTGTATGACAATACCATGAACAACTGATTGTACACTTTGAATGATTGTATGTTATGTGATTATATCCCAATAAAATTGTATTAAAAAAAAAAAAAAAGAAAAAAAAGAAAAAGAGGGGAAGGAAACAAACAGACAAAGGTACCCAGTGTTCTTTTTTACTTCAATTGCTCTTTTTCACTCTAATTATTATTCTTGTTATTTTTGTGTGTGTGCTAATGAAGGTGTCAGGGATTGATTTAGGTGATGAATGTACAACTATGTAATGGCACTGTGAACAATCGAAAGTACGATTTGTTTTGTATGACTGCGTGGTATGTGAATATATCTCAATAAAATGAAGATAAAAAAAATAGTGAATGGAAGAATTTGAGATAGTGAAGTACAGACTAATTCTTTCAAGAAATTTTACCATAAAGAGGAGTACAAAAATAAGATGGTAGCTGAAGAGTTATTTTTAAGATGGGAGAAATAACTATGTTTCAGAAATGTCACTTATTCATATTTGACATTAATGAGAAACACCAGTCCTATTATTTATTTAGTTTTTCTTTAAATCAACTCATTCTTAACTGTAATTTAGTGAAAAAGCAAGTTTCATATTAGCCCTATAAGTATCACTTGCCATAAATAGAAGGTGTAAAAGTATAATGAGGAGGAACCTAAGATGGCGGCTAGGTGAGACAGGGCAAAAAAACACCTCCGTGAAAAATACTAGATAGAAGCCAGAAAGTGACCCGGAGCACCAGTTCCAGCGATGCGCCAGCCGGACAAGGTCTGCTAAATCTACAGGGACCGTGCACTTGGTGAAACCGGCAGTCTGCGTTCTGAAACAAGTGAGTGAGCCGGATGGAAGTCCAGCAGCCAAGCTGCAGTGTGGGGAAACTGTGGGTTGGCGTTTGGAGTCCTTTTTTTAAAAAAAAAAAAAAAACCCGGGAGCAGCTGCAGATATGGCGGCGGGAACCGCACAGTGAAGTGCAGCAGGAACAGCCTCTGCCAGCGCCTCAATATCTGGCGTTGGCACCCACTGCTAATTGTCTCAGAGCCAGGAGAGCAGAGGGGAGCTAAAAGGAAAAAGAAACCATGCCCCTTGAAGCCATCTTCCTGGCGGGCTGGGGACACTCCTGCCCAGGGCTGAAGCCACAGCCCAGAGCCACGCCAAGGGTCCCAGTGTGACGGGGAGTGTTTCCCACAGCACCGCGCACATGCCACAATATCAGCCATGGACAGTGGCCTTTAGTACACCCACAGCTAACTGTCCCAGAGCTGGGAAGGTGGAGCTGTGAGAAAAGGGGGAAATTAACACGCCCCATTCAGCCATCTTTACAACAGACTGGGAATGCCCCTGCACGGCCTGGTGGCCCAGGGCTTCCTTGAAGAGCCGGCGCGCATTTGTGATATGGCACAGCCTTCCCTCAGCAGAGGTCCCGGAAAAGCAGGGCTGAGAAGGGGGACCCACTCAGAAATCCCAGGACCCTATGCCAATAGCAAGGACTTGTGGGTCAGCAGCAGAGACAATCAGTGGTAAGACTGAAATGAAGCCTTAGACCCTTGCAACAGCCTTAAATCTCCGGGAACACCTGGGAGGTTTGATTATTAAAGCTGCCCTCCCTCCCTAACCGCTCAGACACACACCCCTCATTCAGGGTGGACAGCACCAACAACACACCCAAACTTGGTGCAACAATTGAACCCTACAAGAATCAGACCCCCACACACCACAAGACAAAGTTGGGGAGAACTGACTTGAGGGCAATAGGTGACTCGTGGAAGCCATCTGCTGGTTAGTTAGAGAAAGTGTAAGCCACCAAGCTGTAGGTCTGATAAATTAGAGATTGGTGTTTTTCATATCCTGAAAGAACCCTATGAAGTAAAGCAAATATCAAGAGGTCAAAAACAACAGAAAATTTTAAAGCGTATGATAAAACCAAATGATATGGAGGACCCAATCCCAAACACCCAAATCAAAAGATCAGAGGAGACACAGTACTTGGAGCAATTAATCAAAGAACTAAAGAGAAACAACGAGCGCATGGCACAGGATATAAAGGACATGAAGAAGACCCTAGAAGAGCATAAAGAAGAACTTACAAGAGTAAATAAAAAAATAGACAAACTTATGGAAATAAAAGAAACTGTTGGCCAAATTAAAAAGATTCTGGATACTCATAGCACAAGACTAGAGGAAGCTGAACACGACTCAGCGTCCACGAGGACCACAGAATGGAAAATGAAAGAACAAAAGAAAGACTGGGGAAAAAAATTGAAAAAATCAAAATGGATCTCAGGGATATGATAGATAAAATAAAACTTCCAAATTTAAGACTCATTGGTGTCCCAGAAGGGGAAGAGAAGGGGAAAGGTCTAGAAAGAGTATTCAAAGAAATTGTTGGGAAAAACTTCCCCAACCTTATACACAATATAAATACACAAAGCATAAATGCCCAGCAAACTCCAAATAGAATAAATCCAAATAAACCCACTCCAAGACATATTCTGATCAGACTGTCAAATACTGAAGAGAAGGAGCAAGTTCTGAAAGCAGTAAGAGAAAAGCAATTCACCACATACAAAGGAAACAACATAAGACTAAGTAGTGACTACTCAGTGGCCACCATGGAGGCGAGGGGCAGTGGCATGACATATTTAAAATTCTGAGAGAGGAAAATTTCCAACCAAGAATACTTTATCCAGCAAAACTCTCCTTCAAATTTGAGGCAGAGCTTAAATTTTTCACAGACAAACAAATGCTGAGAGATTTTGCTAATGAAAGACCTGCCCTACTTCAGATACTAAAGGAGCCCTACCAACAGAGAAACAAAGAAAGGAGAGAGAAATATAGAGAAATTTAACAGACATATATAGAACATTACATCCCAAATCACCAGGACACACATTCTTCTCTAGTGATCACGGATCTTTCTCCAGAATAGACCATATGCTGGTACATAAAACAAGCCTCAATAAATTTAAAAAAATTGAATTTATTAAAAGCACATTCTCTGACAACAATGGAATACAAATAGAAGTCAATAACCATCAGAGACATAGAAAATTCACGAATACCTGGAGGTTAAAAATAAGGGGGAGATGGAAACATTCCTGGATAATCAAAAGCTGAGGGACTTCATTACCAGTAGATCAGTCCTATAAGAAATGCTAAAGGGAACTGTGCAGGCTGAAAGGAAGGGACACTAAACAATTGACTGAAACCACATGAAGAAATAAAGATTTCCAGTAAAGATCACATTGTAAATACAAATACCAATACTACTGTATTTCGGATTTGTAACTCCACTATTTACTTCTTCTAGGATCTAAAATATATAAACTGTAATGATAAATCAGTGGTTTTGGACTCAATGTAAAATATTAATTTTTGACAAGAACTACATAAAGGTCAGGGAATGGAGGAGTATAGGAACATAGTTTATGAGTCCTATCGAAGTTAGGTTGGTATCAAAGAAAAAGACTGTTATAGATTAAAGATGTTAAATTTAAGCCCCATGGTAAACACAAAGAAAGTATCAGAGAATATGACCACAGAGATGAAAAGTAGAGTATGGGTTACGAGAAGTGGGGGAAGGGGCAATGTGGAGTTAAGAAATGAGTGTAGGGTTTCTGTTTGGGGTGAAAGGAAATTTCTAGTAATGGATGGTGGGAAGGTGATGGCATTGCAACATTCTAAAGGTGATTAATCCCACTAATGGAATGCTAGGGAGGGGTTGGAATGGGAAGATTTAGGCTGTATATATGGTTCCACAATTGAAAAAAAAAAAAAAAAAAAGACAGTCTAAACAGATAGTGACAATTAAATGCCAAGGATGATCCTGGATGGGATCTGAAGATGGAGGAGAGGAGGCTCAAAGGGACACAGTTGGGACATAAGGAAAAAAAAAAAGGAAATATAGAATGTAAGCTTTGTATCAATGTTGAATTTCTTGAACTTCTTAGCTGCACTTAATGGGATTGCATAAAAGAATGTTCTTGTTCATGGGAAATGTATATGTGAATTACATTATTTGTTCAAGGATGTGTGCAGCTTGCTCTCATATGTTCAGAAGACAGAGCAACAGATGATGGATGATAGGGAGGGAGGCAGGGAGTGAGGGAAAGAAAGAAATGGTGGTGTGACAGGATGTTAAAGTTGGTGGATCAGGGTATTGGGGGAGGGGGGTCAGGGTATGCTGGAGTTTTGTGTATGGGGTTTGTAGTGTTTTTGCAAATGTTCCTGTAAGTTTGAGTTTATTTCAAAATAAAATAAAACAAAATAAAAAGTATAATGAAAATAAACCACCACTGCTCCATCAAAATCTTTACCTTTATACTTTAACCACCCAGTTTTTAACATGTATCCATACAGAGTTTATCTGAGGAACAAAATAAAAACAGCGAAGGATGCTGACCTGCCAGTACTGGAGGTCAGTCATCCCCAGGTCTGCCTCTTCTGGCTTGGAGGGAAATTGGGCTCTGGGTGAAGAGCCCATACAACCAGCAGATGCCCTGAGTGAAGAAAACTCCCATATCTCTTCTTGATTAAGTACTGTTGTGAGTATAAGGAGGTGTGTGTGTGGGGGGGGGGGGGGTGCTGCTCTGCTGTGATTCTAGCAACTCTGCCTGAAACTAGGCAAAGGTAGGGCAGAATCCCAGAGGGACCCCTGGAAATCACTGAGTCCTGGAATCCAAAATCATCTCTACTGCCATATTTTAGAAAACACCATTCCATTACAACAGAGACAGTATTTTCCAAATTAAAAATTAGGGTACATGATCTTTCTACCAGATAGAATATTTAAAATCACAGCTGCCCAGAAAATTCAGAAATACATGGTACCTATGACATTCATTTATTTGACCAAACGTTCAGATATTTTATCAACACCAGTGCTAAACACCAGTACACATAATCTCTGCTTTCAAAGTAGGGTTGCTAGATAAAACTACAGAATGCCCACTTAAATTTGAATTTCATATAAACAATGGATTTAAGCATAATTATGTCCCAAACATTGCATTAGATATACTAAAAAATTATCTGTATTTGAAATTCAAATTTAACTGGTGTCCTTTACATTTATGCGCTAAATCTGGCAAATCTACCTCAAGGAGCTTCCAGACCATTAAAAATAGAGAGTGAGAATATGAGAAATGTTAGGGCAGAGGAGGTATCACGAACCACCTGGGTGCATGCGGGGCAGATATCCAACTCAGGGATGACTTCTCGGAATTGCTAACACCAGAGCTGTGTTAAGCAGAGAATTTATGGGCTGTACCATTCATTTCAGAATTTAATAACAGACCACCATGTATTGTGATTTAACTTTTTGATGAATACACATTTTTATCTGCACTAGATCCTAAGCTGCTTGAAGACAGGGACCATCCCTGCGAACTCCCATACCTTTGGCACATCTAAGGCATGTAGCGAATGGTTTTATCCTCCCAAAGGGTAAAAATATTCTGTTGGGTGAAATAATTTTAATTGATTTTTTTTTTTTTTTTTTTTTTTTAAGTTTCAAACACGGCAACCAAGAACCTAGCCTAAGACCTTGGGCTATCTGCAGTGCAGCAAGCTCTTATGTTAGTTTCATGATGGATTCATTGTGTGGGTGGAATGGGCACCTTTTTTATGTTTGGGTTCCTTCTTAAGAACCCCGTATGTTGCATATTCTCGGATGGATTTGACATCTTGAAGCAGTTACTACAGCTAGGTAGTCCCAATGACTACAGGAATGTTTCTCTATGAACACACCCCACACGCATTTGAATTCCTATTCAACCTACCGCAGTTCAAAACTGTCTCCCACCTTCCCCTACGGTTTGCTGCAAGCTGGTCCAGGGTGAAGTCTATAACATAAAGGTTGGAACTGGAAATAATGGAAGATAACTCTTCTGACCTCCTCACTAGTCTAAGTTCTGAAGACAGCAACTGGGAAGGAGGCAGCCCTGCTGCCCCTGAGCATATTGCCCCAAAGCGACACCTTTGTAGCAATTTTTGAGGCAATATGTTGGCATGATAAATGTTAAGACGATCATGTCAAGACTTTAAAGAATGCATGAGAATTAAAAGAATGCGTGGAGAAGGTAGTCAAATGGGAGCATTTTTAAAAATGTGCTCATTTCTTCACCTTCAACTCCTGGAATCGAGTCTGTGTTATTCCTTCCGATCTCTGGACTCAGAACATACTCTGTGGTCTTCCCCAACTCAAGTTTTCCCCAAAATTTTTCACCAAAATATACTTAAAAGAGGACAGCGACCAGGTCTGGGATATTATGGGTATTACAACCACTGACCACTAATTCGAGCGGGGCTCCTTTTCCCGATTTAAAAAATCTCAACACAAACACGCAGCGGCGCTCTTTAAACTTCAGCAGCCTGGAACTGAGAATGCGGTCAGGAAAGATCTACAACTCCCAGTAGTTTGTTCGACAGCAAGCACCCCCAACTTCCTGGGCACAAATCTCCCCCGTAGGCAGCAATGCCAACACCGCCCGCACCTTCAAAAAGCAGCAACGAACTCCGGTGGACAGAAGCTACGCCTCAAGAAGAGCAGGACGCCATGACGCCCGACGCGGTCGGCAGCTCTTGGACCAGGCCGGGCGGGCGCGCGAGGGAGGCGGAGCCGGCGTCGCTGACTGCGTGCAGACGCCACTTCCGCTAGGGGAGGGCCCGAGGAGACCCGCGCAAATTGAAAGGCTCAGCCCCTTTGCGCGCGGCTGCAGCTGGGGTTCTTGTGTCCCGCGCCACCCCTCTCGAGTGCTCTGATAGAAGTGAGTGAGGGGCGTTGGGGGGCGGTTGTCGGATCTCCCACTGGGTTGTCCTCGGGCGGGCAGGGAGAGTGGGGGAGCGGGCTGTGCGGGGAGCTCTTGAGTGGGGAGAGAACCGGGTTCTTGCTGGTCCCCGCAGGGGTCGATCTGAGCGTCACTCCCGTTCTCTTCTCAAGGTTCAGGATCTTCCACGAAAAGGAGGTGATCTGACTTAGTTTTCCCTACCCTACAGCGAAGCCCTTAGGAACGGGGCGGTGGCTGCTTTCTGAATGGAGTATATGGTGTGGGAGGGTTTTTGGTTCCGAGGCAACGTGTCTGGGTAGGCCAGAGCTGCAATTGAGTGAACCAAGGGAAAGTGCACTCACTCCAGACGATTCTTGGCCAGAGCAGGAACCAAGGTTGTCAGATTTATCTAATTTTTCGCAGAAACTAGCAGCTCAGTTTTACAGGCAGTCTCCCAACTTTTAAATGTCGATAAGTAAATTTTTCTCTTACTATTGTAGGCCAAACGAAACATCGTCTAGAATGGGCATACGGGCCACTCCTGTACTTCCCTGTGAAAAAGAGGAATAAAGTGGTGAAGTTGATGCTGTTATTGTTACCTCGGTTGCCACAGGTGATCTCGAGATATGTTCCATATGGCATTCAGTCATTCTTACTATGCTAAAGAGAAAATATTTATTGGCGGATATTTACCTAGCCTAGAAGAAACTTATGATTTTAATGAGATTATATTTTATCAGTTTTCCTCAGAGTGAAAGAAAGCTGTTTGTAGAGACATTATCTGAGAGGTAGGAACCGAATTGTTTTTCTCAAACTGACTTAAGGACCACCTGCATCCAAATTACCTGCCACGTTTAAAATTCTGAATATGGAGCCTCACTGAAGAACTAGTGAATCACACTCACTGGGAGTGGAGTTGAGAATCTGTGAACTTTGTAAATTTGAGACCTGCTGGAGGAGAGCATCAGAGCTTTGATAAAGTATCAACAGAGTAAGGCTGACATCTGATCCAGTATTTTCTTCACTTTCCATGCTCCCAAACTTGATGTCTGTTGGAAGAGACCTGTGTTATGAAAGCTGAGCAATTGCTCGTTGCCCATTACTTTTACATTTTGTCATGGTCAGGAAATTGTTAGGAAAGGACCCTGGCAGCTCCTAAATTTCTGTACAGAAAGGGCTTAAGGGCTGCAACTTGAATGGAAGGGGTTGGAGGGTGGTGTTAAAATATTTGTCTTAAAGCTATATTTGCACAACAGGCACAGTTTTACATTTCTTTGGGGTGCCTCATGGCACCTTTTCATTGCTTATTACCAGAATATTCATTGCTTGAAATAATGCATTCTAATGCCAGTGAATTTCAGTCTTAAAAAAGTATAGATCCAGTTCTGCAAATCTCTTTACTAATTAATTTTATTTTTTCAATTTAAATGCCTGTCTTCCTACAAATTGATTTGAGTTTCCATTTCTATGCTAATTTGCATGTTTGCCCTTCTAATGCCTTGTATACTGACAGTGGTGCCTTACCATACCCAATTCTAATTCCTTTTTGGAGTGGGGAGAACGTCATACTTTTGTGCCTTCTGGGTGCCTAACACTGTGTTTAAGGGATAGAAGCATGCATTATGAGTCTAAGTATGAATGCCCTTTGAAAAGAATGAATGTTAAGCAACTATCGAGTGGCATAAGAGTAGTATTAATGATTAAAGTAAGTATTCTAGACTGTAGGAATTGTTTGAGAGGGAGGAACACAGTTAAAATATTAAAGAGCATGATTCTCAAACATGCAAACAATAACAGTTTCTATAGAAGTTTCCAAGCTCTTTTTATTTTTCAAAAACTTTTTGGTAAATACGTTTTACTTTAAATATTGCCGTTTTCCTTTTTCTCCTTTCATATCATGTAGTTAACTTGGCATGATGGGGATACAAGGATTGCTCCAGTTTATCAAAGAAGCTTCTGAACCCATCCATGTGAGGAAGTATAAAGGGCAGGTAGTAGCTGTAGATACATATTGCTGGCTTCACAAAGGAGCTATTGCATGTGCTGAAAAACTAGCCAAAGGTGAACCTACTGATAGGTAAGGCTGGACCTCATTAGTTCTTTGCCAAATAAGAATGATACTTACAAATGTCTTTTTTTCAGAAAGAGATCATGTTTTCTCATTGGCAGGATTTATTAAGAAATGAGTGTGTGTTTTAGAACATGCCAAATCAGTGATGACTCCCTTCTGTGATATAGGCCTAATTTTTATTCTTTTAATAAAGCAAAGTACCAAAACACTGGTGAACAAAGATTGAAGACTATCAGCTTTGATAAACTTTTTTGAAAATATTCTGAAAATCTATGGTGAGTTCAGGTTCCTTCTTTCTTGAGCACAGGCAACTCACTGCTAAGGCCTATTAGCAGAAAGAGGTGCTTGCTTCAAAGGGACAAGATAGCCTGACTCCTTTTTAATTCACTTGGGGCCAAAAATGGTAGGCTATCTTCATATCCACTCATAACTCTGTTACCTTATTTGAGACAAGTTCAGTGGACTAATGTTCTCTTTATTTATTTATTTTTTAATGGAAACATTAGAAAAATTAGTGAGCATAATTTCTGGACAGAGATTTTCATGGGGGTTGTGCATTAGTCAGGGTTCTCCAGAAAAACAGCCAGATATATACAAGTATGTATAAGTATTAAGAGATTTATTATAGGAATGGCTCACACAACCATAGGGATTGCAAGTCCTGATTTTGTAGGGCAGGCCACAAGTTGAAATTTGATGAAGGTGACATTGAATTGAAGTTGGCTGGCTGAAGTAGATAAAAATTCTATTTTCTGACTGCTGAAATCCTCAGTTCCTGCTTTTAAGGCCTCCAACTAATTGAATGAGGACACTTCAAATTGCTGAAGGCAATTTCCTTTATTGCGTGTAGATGTAATCAGCCATAGACACAGACAACTGATAATGATTGAAATTTGTCTACAAAATACTCTCATGGTAACAATCAGGCTAGTGCTTGCCTTACCAAACAATTGGACACCATAACCTAGCCAAGGTGACACATGAAATGAGCCATCACAGTGTGTTTTCTTCTCATTGCAAAATATGCTTTATTTTCTAGAGGACAGGCTCATAGATCTTAATGTGACTTACTTAAACTCAAGAGACAATTTTTGTAAGATGTGTTATCCTGTTTGTTTCGTAGAAGAAATGTGAAAAAAAAAATCATTGTATGGTGAATTAGCTTTTGAGGCCTATCAAGTTAATTTGACCAAAGTTCTCCCATAACAATGTGTGGATCTGAATGAGTACTTCTGAGAGCCACTCCTACTGCTGAGATGATTTTTTGAAAACAATTTTTTTTCCCAATTTTTGTTCAGCAGTTATAATTGCAGTTGAAGATTACCTCGAGTGTTTCTTTGCATATTTTTTCATGTGGTGGGGCGGGGACATTGTCTCTAGTTTTTTTTTATAATACTTGAGGATTCTGAGAACTTTTTGGAAGATTTGTCAAAAACACAGGGACTATCCTTTGTTGTTAGAGATGTAAGAGATAAAATTCACAGGACCTGCCATGTAGTAGGCACTTAATAAATGTTTATTAAACTAAAACTCTTCAGGACTTTCAATAAAGCATTCGTTGTGTATTTTGATTTGTTTTTTTCCATAGCAGCTGATAATATTTGATATAGAGTTGAGTTAAATTTTATTTTCCTCTTTTTGTCCACCATCACATGGTATTACTAGCCAGAAAGGATCACCACCTCAAGAAATTTGGATAAACCTTATCATGAACCTTTATGAACTTTACAAAGAATAGGGTAGATATATGTGTTCTGACCTGGCAGGATGTTTCTGAAATAATATAAAATGAGGGCACCAGGTGTCTGATGTTTGTATTCTGTCTAGTTAAAAAAAAGTGAATATCCTTTAAAATTCATTATAATTCCATATTTACTTTCTCTTTCGTCACTGGTCTACAACAAAAAGAGAAAAGGAAGAAAAAGGTAGTAAGTTTTTCATTAAGATGAATATGTTTCAGTTAAAAGATTATCTCTTATGTTTGTCTTTTTATTCCTACTTTTGAATTAAGATGTCCTTCTCTTTATAAAATGATGGCAGTTGTAAATGAAGCTGTTTTTGTTAATGCCCTTGCCAGAATAAAAAACTAAATGCAATCTGTGATCCTTAATTGGATCTTGGATTGGGAAAAAGTAATAGCAGTAGTGTGTTGTAGCCAGCTAATACAGGCCTGCAATACACCATCTCTTCCCAACTCAGCATTCTGTGACACACATTGGTAGCTTTTCTGCCATTGTGGGAGTATTTATATGAGGCAAATCAACAGATGCTACAAATGAGGCATTCCTCCTCCAGAACTGGTTGTTAAAACATTTACCAGCACACAGCTAGCTATAAGAAACATTATTGAGACAACTGGGCAAGTTTTAACATAGACTGTGTATTAGATAATATTATATCACTGTTCGGTTTCTTGGATATGATAATGGTAACTGTGGTTATGTTGGAGGAATTGGGTGTTCATTGTAGTATTCTTTTAAATAGGTTTGAAATTTTTTTTAAAAGTGGGACAAAAAAGTGAGATTTGGAACCACAAAATGTCAGAACTGGTAGGGATATCAAAGCTCTTCAATTTACAGATGAGGAAACCAAAACTTGGAGGGTCAAATAACTCACCAAACATCCCATAGCCCATTAATATCCCAAGCAGTATTTGCACCCAATTCTATGACTCTAAATTAGAGTTCCCATTTCCCAAAAACATTTGTTTATAAAAACAAAACCTGATCTTCACAATAGTCTCATCTGGGTTTTAAAATGAGCCAAAGAATTGTCACCTTAAAAGACACAAAGCACTAAATGCATTTTTCTTTTCATAGGTATGTAGGATTTTGTATGAAATTTTTGAACATGTTACTATCTCATGGAATCAAGCCTATTCTAGTATTTGATGGGTGTACTTTACCATCTAAAAAGGAAGTGGAGAAGTCTAGAAGAGAGTAAGTTGATTCTCTGTGTTAAGGTCAGAAACTGTGGCCCATGTAACATTTTTTTTCTACATTTTAATTTGTTGAGGCTTTTGTAGCCTAGTGCATGGACAAATTTCCTTAAATGTTCCATGTGTGCTTGAAAGGAAAGTGTATTCTCCAATTATTGGGTAAAAGGGTTTATGACTGTCCAGTAAATCAAACTTATTGATTATAGTGTTCATATATTTTATATCCTTACTGGTTTTTTGTTTGTTTGGTTTATATGTGTGTGTGTGCCTACTTATTACTGAGAAAGGCGTCTTAAAATCTCACAATGGTAGTGGATTTTTTGGTTACCTTGTAGTTCTCATTTTTTGCTTTGTTTATTTTGCAGCTATTTTATTTGTTGTATTCAGTTTAGAATTTGTTGTATCTTTTTGGTAAAATGAAATGATTAATATGTAGTGATTCTCTCTAGTACTGCTTTTTTGTTCTAAAATCTGTTCTTTCTGATATTAGTATTACTACAACAACTTTCTTTTGTATGTTTGTGATATATCTTTTTCTGTTTACTTTCAGCTTTTCTGTGTCTTTGAGTTTAGATGGTCTCTTATAAAGAACATGTAGCTAGACTTTTTTTAACCCAATCTGTCTTTGCCATTTTTAATCTTTTGAATAGTGTTTGTCCTTTTACATTGATTGCTAATCACTAATACATTTAGATCAATTTATTTCTTTTTATTTTTTTCTCTTAATTTATATATCTTTTTCTATTTCTTTTTTTTCTTTTTTTATAGCCCACTACCTTAACTTCTGAATTGATTATTTTTTCACCCTTATTCTCCTCTCTCTTATTCCTAGTAGAGAAGTGATACACTGTTTCTGATTTTAGTGGTTATCCTAGAAATTTTATCATTTATATTTATTTTAACAGAATCCAAATAAGTTTACAACATAAGGACCTTAGTAAGAATTTCTATATTTTAATGAAGCAGCTATTCTGCCACATTTCATCTATTATTATTTTTCCACTGTAGTAGATTTTTAGGACCAGAAGTCATCATGTTCGGTTGGAAATATCACTGGGCTTAGTTGTCAAAAGTAGCATGAGTTATATCCAAATATAATAAGCTTCATTTAGGGAGGGTTTTGTGATGGGGTGTTGCTGGCCTGATTTTGTCCTCTCTGGGCCTAAAATCAATAGGTCTAAGTTTTTCTATTTAACTATATTCAGGGGGCTCTGGTTCTTAAAGTCATAATTTCATCAAGTTTATTAAATGATTAACTGAGAATATCTGACTCACTTTTAATATGAAAAAATATGGTTTATTAAACATACCTTTCATAAAAATTAGTTGGTTCTGAGATTGCTTCTAAAGGGACTGGTGATAACCCTAGACCAGTGTTTCTAAGGGATTCATCCAGAGCATATCTCACCTGCCCCTGTCCCAACCATGTTCTTAATTCTAATCACAGGTAGTTATTAATTTTTCTTGTTAACCTCAGGGATGGCTAAAAGATGTTTCAGCTGCCTGTGACTTGAGTGCTCTTTCTGTCTTATCTCTATAGGATCAGAATTGCCTGTTTGACTATGGCAGTGGGGGGCGGGGCACATTTAAAATCTTTTTCTATAAAGTTCCTTCATGTATGGAATCTAGTCTAAAAATAGATTTCCCCCTTCCCAGCATCACAGCACTTTCTATGAAACAGAATTAAATGTTCTCAGGTAACAATAGCCCAGGAAGTTATTGTTTATTACTTTTATGCCCAATATTTTATAGGCTTCCTGAGAGCCTCGATTCCTGTTCTGGGATCAAATGGATATGTCAGTGTAGTGTATAACCTTGAGAGCATTAATTTTCTTTCCTAAGCCTCATTTCTTCATTCATAGAATGAGAAAATACTCTCCCTACCACTATCAATATGATTACTGAAAACAGTTAACAATTCTTTCCTTTTTATTTTTTATTTTTTATTTTTTTTGCATATGCCCTCTCCCAATTTTAAAAATAGTGGTCCTGTATTGTCAGAGCATGTAGCCGGTACTCTCTCCTCATTTAATCCGTACTTGGTCTTGATTCTGCAAATTACTGCATATTTAATGGTTATTATCAGTCCTTTTATTGATGTCTCTCACATTATTTTTGTTTTTGTGAAGTTTATTCTTTAGTAGATTCCAGAGGAAAGGCTCACAGAACCAGTATTGCTCGAATTCTTTGTTTGTTTATAAGTTTGTGCTTTTTATAATTGAAAGTTAGTTTTTGTGGAGTAAAAGCCTTGACTTGCATTTTCTTTCTTTGAGTTATCTTAGTTACTCCATTTTCTTTTGACCTAAACATTGCTGTAGAAAAATCTAATGATAATCTAATTTTCTTTGCATTATAAATCACTTGTTCTTTTTGCCTAGAAGCCCCAAGGGTCTGGATTAATATTCTCAAGAAGTGGTGTAAACTTTTTTTGGTGGTGGGGTGGTATATGGGAATTCTTGACTTTTTTTTGGAAAATTTCTTCGATTATAGTTTTAATAGAGCATCTTGAGTCAGCTTCTTAAATGCTTTTTGTCCCCCTTGCAGAAGACGACAAACCAATCTTCTTAAAGGAAAACAGCTTCTTCGTGAGGGAAGGGTCTCAGAAGCCAGAGAATGTTTTACGCGTTCTGTCAATATAACACATGCTATGGCCCACAAAGTAATTAAAGTAAGCTGAATAACAAATGAAGCCAAAGTAACAAAGAATTAAGTTAATTAAAGCTAGTTATAAGTTGTTTATTTATAGAAGAGCAAGAAAATCAAAGGAGGAAAATTGTTCTAGACCTAACTTCAACTAAAGGGTAAATGTCAGAGAAAGAAGGAAACAGTAACTTTAGATAGAGATGTGTCCAGCAATTTCTAAGGGAGAAATCTTAAGGAATAAGTAAGGGTCTCCTTTTTGAGATAAGTAACTTGGGCATGTTTTTCCATAAAGATAGAAGGGATGAAGTCCTAGAGGTTCAGATTCTTCCCACTCTAATACAGGCTTCAACATTTCATGTAACCTTTACTTTAGAATAACTGTCGGAGAGCTGTTGAACCAACCTCACCACCTTAGGAACTCTACAGATTCTCCTTAATCTGCTTCTGCTTAGAAACTGCTTCCTTTGCCATAAGTCTGACATAGTGCCCATAATCCCAGTCCTCACCCTTCCCTTTTTTGGGCCAGTGTTTAGTGATGATAAAAGTGGCAGGCAACTTTTTCTAGCTGACATACTACTATCTAGTTCCTGAGCTAAAATAAACACTGAAATTCTTGTTTGGGCTCTTTCATCCTTCAGTATGGGTCAGGGAGGTGATGCAGGGACAAGCATGAAGTGTAAGAGAAAAGTCATGGGCCATTTATAGTTACAGGAAAATAGGCTGTGATTCTGTATTGTGTGCAGAAGTAGAGGAGAAACCCTGATTGGAAGCAATAGCAGTGGTGTGATAGATTGAGTGTGATAGATTTTTGCTGGGCAAGAAAAAGAAATGAGAGAAGTAGTACAGATTGAAGCAGTACAGATTGAAAATTGTCACCAGAATTGACAGTGGCAATATCTTGATGTCTCTTGTCTCGGGCTTTGGGAGCCATGACCTGTAATTTGGAACAAAGAAATTCCTTTACACCTGCCTAGATTTTGAGACAAGTATATTGTGGGAACTATTTCTCTTGGCAAGATTTTGTTTTAAAGCATTTTTCCCTAGTGGGTTAGTTTAAATACAGTGTTTAGATTCTATAGCTTTATCAATACAGTTATGCTTCATATATTACAGTAAATCAGAAAGACTTTTATAGCCTAACAGGCTACCCTTTCATTTTTATGGGGAAAGTAGATTTAAAGCTCTAAACAACTGTCTTGTATACTTTGGGGATATAACCATTCTTAAGATGGATGCTTTCTATAATTTGACATAACTAAGTTTTGTTTGTAGTCTTTTCTCCTCTGAATGTGCAGCAATATTTCTTTTCCCAAAATTTATAAATTGATTTTTTTTTAGTGTATACTTTGAGAGCATTAATTTCATAATGTTCATATGATTAGTTCAGCATATGATAGGACTGAAAGTGGAAAAACCTACTTTAAAAGATATTATTTCTGAAAATAATATTGGCATTTTGAGGCTAGTAATGAAAGTGGTTTGAAACAGGAATTTATTTGTTACTTACCAGATGCTGTGCCAGATACTCATAGTGATGCTCTCTTACAGGCTGCTCGGTCTCAGGGAGTAGATTGTCTCGTGGCTCCATATGAAGCTGATGCACAGCTGGCCTATCTTAACAAAGCCGGGATTGTTCAAGCTATAATTACAGAAGACTCTGATCTCCTAGCTTTTGGCTGTAAAAAGGTACTTAACTGCAATTACTGTGTATTACTTTTCTTCATAGATGGAAGTGGTGCAAATCAAAGAGCTGATGTTTTTCATCTCCAGGCATAATTATTTTTTTTAGTACCTGCAAGTAACAGCTACTTTTGCAATGCTAATTATTTCATTTAAAATAAAAAGAAAGTTTTTGCTGCCTGACATTTTGTGGAATTAGGGCGCCTTCTCAGAGTAAGCCTTAAGGTTAGGGTGTTTTATTGTTTTTATTTTGTTTTGGTTTTTTTTTTTTTCCTTTATTTGAGAAATTGTACATGTACAGAATGTTCATGCATAAAATACAGGATTCCCATATACCACCCCACCACCAACACCTTGCGTTGGTATGGAACAACTGTTACAACTGATGATAGCACATTTTTATAATTGTAAAGTCCATGGTTTAACTTAGGGTTTACTGTGTAGTGTAGTTCCATACTTTTTTGTTTTTAATTTTTATTCTGTTTTTTATAATGTTTATATGATCTAACATTTCCCCCTTTAGTCACATTCAGATATACATTTCAGTGCTGTTAATTGCATTCATAATGTTGTGCTACCATCACCATCATCCATTACCAAACATTTCCATCATTCCAAATAGGAACCTGTATATTTTAAGCCTTAACTTCCCATTCCCTATCCCTATGCTGTCCCGTTTACTTATATTCTAGATTCCAACTCTATGAGTTTGCTTATTCTAATTGTTTCAAATCAGTGAGATCATACAATATATTTTCTTTTGTGACTAGCTTATTTCATTCAGCATGATGTCTTCAAGGTTGATTCATGTTGTTGCATATATCAGGACTTCTTTGCTTTTGAGGGCTGAATAATATTCCACTATTTATATACCACATTTTATTTATTCATTCATCAGTTGATGGACATGGGTTGCTTCCATCTCTTGGCAGTTGTGAATAATGCTACTCTGAACATTGGTGTGCAAACATCTGTTTGAGCATCTGCTTTCAATTCTTTTGGGTATGTACCTAGCAGTAGGATTGCTGAATCATATGGTAGTTCTATACTTAACTTTGTGAGGAATCTCTAAACTGTCTTCCACAGCTGCCGCACCATTTTACATTGCCACCAGCAATGAATGAGTGTTCCTATTTTTCCATATCCTCTCCAACACTTGTTATTTTCTATTTTTTAATAGCACCTATTTTAATGATATGAACTGGTATCTCATTGTGGTTTTGATTGGCGTTTCCTTAATAGCTAATGATGTTGAGCATCTTTTCAAGTGCTTTGTGCCCATTTGAATATCTTCTTTGGATAGATACCTGTTCAAATCTTTTCTCCATTTTTTAATTGGACTGTTTTTGTTGTAGAATTGAAGGATTTCTTTATATATACTTGATATTAATCCTTCATCAGATATTGGTATTAAGCCTTTATCAGATAAGTGGTTTCCAAATATTTTCTTTCATTGTGTATGTTGTCTTTTTACTTTCATAATAAAGTCCTTTGAGGAAAAAAAGTTTTTGATTTTGATGAGGTCCCATTTATCTATTTTTCTTTTGTTGCATGTTCTTCGGGTGTAAAGTCTAAGATACCATCGCCTAACACAAAGTGAAGATGCCTCCCTACATTTTCTTCTAGGGATTGGTAGTTCTAGCTCTTATATTAAGGTCTTTGATCCATTTTGAGTTGATATTTGTTTTTGGTTTGGAGTAAGGGTCCTCTTCTTTTTTGCAAATGGAGATCTGTTTTCCTAGCACCATTTATTGAAGAGAATATTCTTTCCCAATTGAGTAGCCTTTGCTGCCTTGTCAAAAATCAGTTGGTCATAAATGTGAGGGTTGATTTCTGAGCTCTCAGTTCTATTCCATTTATCTGTATGTCTGTCCTTGTGCTAGTACCATGCTGTTTTGGTTACTGTGACTTTGTAATAAGTTTTTAAGATAGGGAAGTGTGAGTCCTCCAACTTCATTCTTCATTTTCAAGATGGCTTTAGCTATTTGGGTCCTCTTACCCTTCCTTATGTTTAAAGATGATTGGCTTTTCCATTTCTGCAAAGAAGGCTTTTGGGATTTTGATTGGTATTGCATTGAATCTACAAATTGCTTTGGGTAGGATTGACATCTTAATGATATTTAGTCTTCCAGTTCATGAACACAGAATGTCTTCTTATTTTATTTGGGTCTTTTTTGTTTTAGCAATGTTTTGTAGTTTTCTATTTATAAGTCCTTGGTTAGATTTATTACTAGATATTTGATTTTTTTAGTTGCTATTTTGTATAGAATTTTTTTCTTGATATCTTCTTCCAATTGTTCATTGTTTATATATAGAAACACTACTGAGTTGGGGGGTTGATCTTGTACCCTGCCACTTGGCCGAACTCATTTATTAGCTCTAGGAAAATTGTTTTGGGTTTTTCAGGATTTTTTGTGTATAG
Organism: Choloepus didactylus; assembly: GCF_015220235.1. NCBI lineage: Eukaryota > Metazoa > Chordata > Mammalia > Pilosa > Megalonychidae > Choloepus > Choloepus didactylus. Next base: position 26,800,286 of record NC_051308.1, read on the forward strand.
GATCATATCATCTGCAAATAGGGGAAGTTTTACTTCTTCCTTTCCTATTTGGATGCCTTTTATTTCTTTTTCTTGCCTAATTGCTCTGGCAAGAACCTCCAGTATAATGTAGAATAACAGTGGTGACAGTGGGCATCCTTGTCGTGTTCCTCATCTTAGAGGGAAAGTGTTCAGTCTTTCACCATTAAGTAGGTTATTACCTGTGGGCTTTTCTTATATGCCCTTTATCATGTTGAGGAGATTTCCTTCTATTCCAAGTGTCCTAAGTGTTTTATCAAGAATTGGTGCTCTATTTGCCTTTTCTGCATTAATTGAGATGGTATGTGGTTTTCCCCCTTCATTCTGTTAATGTGTATTACAATAATTGATTTTCTTATGTTGAACCAAACTTGCACATGAGGGATAAATCTCACTTGATCTTGGTGAATAATTGTTTTAATATGCTATGGAATTCAGTTTGCTGGTATTTTGTTGAGATTGTTGCATCATAAGAGATACTGGTCTGTAGTTTTCTTTTCTTGTGGTATCTTTATCCAGTTTTGGTATGAGAGTGAAGTTGGCCTCGTGTAATGAGTTAGGGAGTGTTCCCTCCTCTTCAGTTTTTTTCAAGAGTTGAGCAGAATTGGCGTTAAGTCTTGGAATGTTTGATAGAATTCCCCTGTGAAACCATCTGGTCCTGGACCTCTCTTTATTGGGAGGTCTTTGATTCTGATTCAATCTCTCTACCAATAATTGGTTGTTGAGGTCTTCTGTTTGTTCTTGAGTCAACGTAGATAGTTTGTGTGTTTTCTAAGAATTTGACTTTTTCATCTCAGTTATCTAATTTATTTGCATTTGGTTGTTATAGTATCCACTTATAGTCCTATTTATTTCAGCGCAGTGGGTTGTAATGTCCCCCTTTTCATTCCTGATTGTTATTTGTATCCTCACTTTTTTTCTTTGTCAGTCTAGCTAAAGGTTTGTCAATTTTGTTGATCTTTTCAAAGAACCTACTTTTGGTTGTATTGATTCTATTGTTTTTTCGTTTTCTATTTCATTTATCTCCTCTCTAATCTTTGTTATTTCCTTCCTTCTACTTGCTTTGGGCTTAGTTTGCTCTTCTTTTTTCATTTCTTCTAGTTTTGAGGCTAGGTCTTGAATTTGAAGTCTTCTTTTATGATGTAAGCATTTAGAGCTATAAGTGTCCCTCTCAGCACTGTCTTCACTGCATCCCATACATTATGGTATGTTGTATTTTCATTTTTATTCACCTCATGATTTCCTAATTTTGCTTCTGATTTTCTCTTTAACTAACCTATTGGTTGTTTAAGAGTATGTTGTCTGGAGAATGATCTAAATGCACCCAAGAAGAATGTGTATTCTTTTCGTTGGGTGCAGTGTTCTATATATGTCTTTTAGGTTTAATGTATCATTCAAATCCTATATTTCCTCATTGATCTTCTGACTAGATGTTCCTCTATTATTGAGAGTGTTGTATTAAAGTCTCCTACTATTAATGTAAAACCATCAGTTTCTCCCTTAATACCTGGCAGTATTTGCTTCACATATTTTGAGGCTCTGCTGTTAGGTGCATATATATTTTTAATTGTTATATCTTCCTGCTGAATTGTCCCCTTTATCAGTGTGTAATGACCATCTTTGTGCCTCTTCACTGTTTCTGACATCAGATCTATTTTATCCAATATTAGTATAGTCACCCCAGCTCTCTTTTGGTTACTACTTGCATGGTATATTTTTTTCCATCCTTTCACTGTCAACGTACTTGTACCTTTGACTTTAAGTTCAGTTTTTTGCAGACAGCATATAGTTGAGCCGTGCTTTTTTATCCATTCTGCCAATCTCTGCCTTTTGACTGGAGAGCTTAATTTATTTACATTTAAAGTCACTACTGATAATATAGGTCTTTCTTCTGCCATTTTGCCTTTGTAAGTCGTATGCTTTTTTCATCCCTCACTTCTGTAAAAGCTTACTTTTATTTGTTTTCTTGTGTTGTGCCATATTGAGTGCCTTCTCACTTCTATCTGGATGTACTTTTCATCTGTTTTCCTTGTGATTACCACAGAAGTTAAATTTAACCTCCTAAATATATAGTGATCATATTTGGTTTGATACCAACTTAACTTCAGTAGCATGTACACATACTTTTCCTCTATCCCTCTGTTCACCCATCAGTTTTTTGTACTTGTTACCACTTGTATCTTTGTATATTGTATGTCCAAAAACCTATATTTATCATTACATTTTATGCATTTGCATTTTAGCTCCTGTAGGAAGTAAGAAGTGAAGTTACATACCAAACAATACAATACAGTAATAGTGGCATTTATAGTTACCCAAATGGTTACGTTTACTGCAGATCTTTATTTCTTTATGCTGCTTTGAACCACTGTCTGGTATCCTTTCATTTCAGTCTGAAGAACTCCCTTTAGCCATGCTTGTAGAGCAGGTCTGCTAGTGATTGGCTCCCTCAGCTGTTGTTTATCTGAGAATGTCTTAATCGTTTTCTCATTTTTGAAAGAGAGTCTCGCTGGCTATAAAATTCTTAGCTGGCGGCAGTTGTTTTCCTTCAGCACTTTAAGTATTTCAACCCAATGCCTTTTTACCTCCATGGTTACTGATGAGAAATTGACACTCAGTCTTATTGTAATTCCTATTTGTATGTAACATGTTGCTTTTCTCTTGCAGCTTTCAGAACTCTCTCCTTGTCTTTTGCATTTGATAATGTAATTAATACATGACAGGGTGCATTTTTCTTCATGTTTTTCCTGTCTGGTGTTTTCTAAACTTCTTGGATGTGCATATTCACGTCTTGCAAAGTTTGGGAAGTCTCTGTCATTAAATCTTCTACAATAAACATGTATCACTGTAATAATAACAAAAGGGATTACTTTATAAATGGAAAAGTGGGAGGTAAGGAGAAAATGCTTTTTGTGTATGTATGCATGGTTATTTTTTTACTGTCACAACAACCCTGTGATGTAGTAGGAAGTAGAAAAGTACAGAAAGGGCATTCCTTATACCAGAGTCAGGAGAATTGAGTTTTCAGTCCTGCCTTTGTCTGGCTGTATAACCTTGAGCAGTTGTAGCCTGTGCTTCAGTTTAATTTATTTGCAACTTTGGTAATAATAAACCTGCCTACCTATCTCAGTGTTATGGTGAAGAACAAGAAAGATTTCTTAAAATTATTACAGTGGACTAGATAATAAAAAATACAAATGGCCTTTCAGGTATTAATAACAATTTGCCTTCCTTTTGAAGGTGATTTTAAAAATGGACCAGTTTGGAAATGGACTAGAAATTGATCAGGCTCGGCTAGGAATGTGCCGACAGCTTGGGGATGTATTCACAGAAGAGAAGTTCCGTTATATGTGCATTCTTTCAGGCTGTGACTATCTCTCCTCACTGCGTGGTATTGGACTAGCAAAGGCATGCAAAGTGCTACGATTAGCTAATAATCCAGATATCATAAAGGTAAGTGATTCAAGTTTCATACTCAATTTTTGAAGCAATTCTTAAGTAATAGAAAAAAACAGTTAGTATATATATTTATATTTTTGCATCCATTGTTAGGTTATCAAGAAAATTGGGCAGTACCTCAAAATGAATATAACAGTACCAGAGGATTACATCAAAGGATTTATTCGGGCCAACAATACCTTCCTTTATCAGCTAGTTTTTGATCCCATCCAAAGGAAACTCATTCCTCTGAATGCCTATGAAGATGACATTGATCCTAAAACACTAAGCTATGCTGGGCAGTATCCTTTCTGAACCATAATGGTAGAATTTTATGCTTCTTTCAATATTTATATGATATTTTTAGTGAGACATTCAGTAAGACACAAACCATTTTTTGTTTTCCTTCTTTAAAGTGAAATCTATATTTTGTTCATTTTAATTACCATGCTAGTGAAAACTTAGAACAGCTTTTTGTTTATAAAGCTGAGGCTCATCTGTTTTAGAATGATAACTATTTTTAGAATGACTTGTCAGAAACATGTGCAGAAGTCAATCACTTAAGGTATTTTTTCCAAGGGAGGCACTTGAGAGAACCTTTCATAGCAAGGAAGCATGATTTATAAGGAGTATTCTGAGTATGGGAGAACAACAGGAAGGGGTGCCCTTCCCGTAGCTACTGGCCAAGCCCTCTCAGGGCGCAGAGCCCTGAATCACTCAGGCAGCTAGGACTTTCTTCTTCCTCTCGCTTGAGAGGGAGTAACTGGTGCCTTGGGACTTTGTTTCAGAAAACACTCAGCTCCTGAAGTAGCAAATAGAGACTAGTAAAATATGCCTATGGTTTTGATAATGCTGATAGTAGAAAGTAAGTAGGATCCATTTAAGTCATAAACTTGAAGATTTTCATGACAATAGAAAACGTTTCTCTACTGAATCTAGTATCATTTTGTTGGTTGTTAATAAAGGCATTTTCCTTAATCTATCAACCTAGGTATGTTGATGATTCTATAGCTCTTCAAATAGCACTTGGAAATAAAGATACACATACCTTTGAACAAATTGATAACTACAGTCCAGACACGGCTACGGTAATGATTTAATGACTGCTATATAATAGTACAATTTCATTATGTCTCAGGAGTTGTGATTAAAGGTGAACTCTTCATTTGGTAAATGTATATTAAGTATCTCTGTATCCAGAGTGTGGACTGAGAACAACTTATATCTCTTAGAACAAAGCTATATAGGCTACTATCTTTAATTTAAGAAGTGACTGTGTAAGTATGTGTATGGGTATTATCAAACCTTTAGACTTGGACATTTCACTTGAATATACCAACCATTTTGTTTTTTTCTCTCATCTTACCCCCATCAGCCTCTGTAGGGTTTGGCATTTTTGAACACCTTAATTTAAAAAACACTACCCCTAAAAGTAAAATATTTTCTTTCACTAATTCACAATTCAGCAAATATTTACTGAACCCCCCAGCTATTGTCAATCACTGTGCTAGGTGCTGAGTATATGTGGTGAAAAGACAGAAATATCTTTGAGCTCTTCACTATTTTCTTCAACTTTTTCCCTAATACATATATCCCTTAAGATACTGTCTCCCATCTTTATCTCCTTTCTGTTCACATTTCTGTCTATACTCTGTTCCCTTTTTTGTTCATATTTGTTCCTTAGAACTTATTACAAACTTATTATGAACTTTGTCCCATTTATGCAGGGAGCTCACACAGCTAAATCTTTGTCCCTGTCCTTCCCCTGTGCATCGACCACATAATTCTAAGTGTTTCTTGGATCACTACTTAACATGATTTTCTATAACCTCAAAGCTATCCACAGGGAAAATCAAATTCATCATTCTTCATCAGCTTTCCTTAATAACATTTCTCCTTTATTTTTCTTTTTAGCACTTGTGACTATGTATCATTGTCTTTATTTTATTGTTTATTTTTCTGATTCTTCCCAATAGAATGTAACCTTCATAATAGGGCTTTGTTACATTCACTGCTGTGTTATAGTCACTACATTTATTTGTTGAATTAATGAGTGTAAGTTACATGATCTTTCATTCTCTCAGACTAGAAAACTTAGAAATAAACTTTGGCATGCCTTTTATTGTTAAGTCCTTCTTTCATTGTCTTTCTGATTGATGTTTTCTTCTTTCTTGTAGCTTCCAGTCTAATCCAGGTCTTTTTATCCTTGCTCACTAATTCATTCATTTACTAAGTATTTATTAAGCACTATAAGATGCATATATTGGGTTAGCAAGGCTTCTGAAATATAAAGAAAGATTGATAAAATATAGTTCTTGCCTGTAAAGTGCTCATTACCAAGGTAGGGAGATATGGTCATATATGTAGCAGTATCTACGTAAAGAGAGAATGCTTCATAATGATAACAGCAAACATTGAGCATTCACCATGTTCCAAGTTCTGAGCACCGTACACATAGTAGTTCATTTACTTACTCATCAATAAGCCTCTGAGATCAGTACTACTATTATTTCCATTTTATAGATGCGGGGACAATCAAGGGGAGATTAGGTAACTTGCCCAAGTCACACATTTCATAAACAGTGGGTGATTCCAAGCCAAGCTCTCTATCTGCTTCTAGGGGGACTGATATGTGTCCTGGGTTTGCAGGGTTTAGTAGGCGTTTTCAAGATGAGTGAGATGATTCCGAGCTGAAGACAACAGCATGTATAGAAGAGGATAACATGCTATAGGAACCAAGAATGTCTGTGTTCAACATGCAAAGACAGCCGAGCTCCTTGAGCAAGAAAGAAGAAGTGAGCCTGGAGAAAATGGCTACTGACAAAGCCATGACCGGCTGAGCCTTAAAAAGTAGTTACTACTGTCAGCTGAAATAAGCCAAGCGTACCGAGAGCTACAAATACTTAATGGTGCAAAAAAAGGGCTTTATATTCATCAATTCAAACTATGTAAACCTTACACTCGGGTTAATATTTCCTCTTTTCTGTTTTCTCTGTTCTCTCTTTCTGAAACTGCTATTAATTAGATATTAGATTTACTGGTCTTCTAATTTGGGAACTTTTTTATCCTGTTCAAGTCTTTGTTTTTGTTCTTATTTTCTCTCTCTCTCTGAGAAATTTCTTTGATTTTTCTCTTCCATCCTTGTGCTATCCAGTCTACATGTGCCTATTTAAATTAATTAAAATTAAATAAAATTGAAATTTTAGTTTTTCAGTTGCATTAGCTACAGTTCAAGTGCTTGCTAACAACATGTGGCCAGTGCCTGTTGTTTTGGACAGTACAGAACATTTCTATCATTGTAGAAAATTCTGTTGAATTTTTTTATTTCAACTATCATGTTTTCGTGACCAAGGGCTCTCTTTGTAGTTTTTCAAGATTCTTTTTCCTTTTTCATGTATGTAATCTCTTCTCTCTCTGAACACATTTTTCTTCTCCCTGCATTATCTGTGTTTGCTCTGAATTCTTTTTTTTTTTTTTCCTCCTATTTGTTTTGACTTTCTTTCTTTCATAGTGGAGACATTCTTCAAACATCCAGTGCATCTTGGCCATTTATTTGTACTTGGGAGAGACACGGAAAAGCTGATTGGAAGTTTTGTATGAATGGATGTGCTTATCATCTTGGCCTTCACTCTCAAGAGGTTTTGTTGGCAACAAGCTGGCTGTGCTTTGTGAACTCCCAGATGTCACAATTGTTTTTCTCTGTAACAGTTTCATTTTTCCAAAAAGATGTCCTCCAATTTCTACTTAGGGTATACAAAGCTTGGTTGTCTGCATTTGAGAGCAGCATAAGGAAAGTGAGTTGGAGAGGGATGGGTGTATTAAGAGTACTCTAGGGAAACAAAGCCAACAGGAGATATCTGTAAATATGAGATTTTATAAAAGTGTCTCATGGAACTGGGGAGGCATGAGTCCAAATTCCATAGGGCAGGCAGCGAGCTGGCATCTCTGATGAAGGTCTTCAGTGAACTCCCCAGAAGAGGCTGGCTGGCTGTACAAGTTAAGGTTCTCCCTCTTCAACCTGCGGAGAATGCAGGGGTATTCGCCTACCCCACCTGCATGGTTGCTAACATGACCACAGACATAGGGGACTGGTGGTTTGATGGGTTGAGCCCTCTACCATAGGTTTTACCCTTGGGAAGACGGTTGCTGCAAAGGAGAGGCTAGGCCTCCCTATGGTTGTGCCTAAGAGCCTCCTCCCGAATGCCTCTTTGTTGCTCAGATGTGGCCCTCTCTCTCTGGCTAAGCCAACCTGGCAGCTGAAATCACTGCCCTCCCCACTACGTGGGATCTGACACCCAGGGGAGTGAATCTCCCTGGCAACGTGGAATATGACTCCCGGGGAGGAATGTAGACCTGGCATCGTGGGACGGAGAACATCTTCTTGACCAAAAGGGGGATGTGAAAGGAAATGAAATAAGCTTCAGTGGCAGAGAGATTCCAAAAGGAGCCAAGAGGTCACTCTGGTGGGCACTCTTACGCACACTTTAGACAACCCTTTTTAGGTTCTAAAGAATTGGGGTAGCTGGTGGTGGATACCTGAAACTATCAAACTACAACCCAGAACCCATGAATCTCAAAGACAGTTGTATAAAAATGTAGCTTATGAGGGGTGACAATGGGATTGGGAAAGCCATAAGGACCACACTCCACTTTGTCTAGTTTATGGATGGATGAGTAGAAAAATATGGGAAGGAAACAAACAGACAAAGGTACCCAGTGTTCTTTTTTACTTCAATTGGTCTTTTTCACTGTAATTATTATTCTTGTTATTTTTGTGTGTGTGCTAATGAAGGTGTCAGGGATTGATTTAGGTGATGAATGTACAACTATGTAATGGTACTGTAAACAATCGAAAGTACGATTTGTTTTGTATGACTGCGTGGTATGTGAATATATCTCAATAAAATGAAGATAAAAAAAAAAAGGTTCTCCCTTGAAAGTCTATTCATTGGATTAAATCCAGCTGATTGAATTCTCTCATTGGAGAAGGTACCCCTTCGTTGATATAATCAGCCACAGATACAATCAGTTGACTGATGATTTAATAAACCAGCCTTCTGGTTTATTAACCAGCCACAAATGTCCTTGCAGTAATGGTTAGGCCAGTGCTTCCTTGATCATACATCTGGGTACCAACATCTGGCCAAGTTGACACATGAACCTAACCATCACAGTGAGGGCAGTTCCTCACCATTTGACAATCAGCCTTTCATTTCAGACTGTATTTTCAGACAAATGGATGCTCCCCACTTTTGCAGCTCCTAATTCTATCTTACTGCTTCTGGGTTTCATAGGCCCAATTGCTCAGGTTCTGAAAGCAGGGTGGGTGTTACTGACTATATATTCAGAATGGATATGAGGGTCAAAAATCCCTCTTTTTTCGTCCCTTACCTCATCTCTGGCCTCTATGGTACCTGGTGCCTTAAATTCCTGAGACTTTCTCCAGGTTTCTCTAGGTAGAACTGGCTTCTCATTGGTTTTCTCCTCTGTTAACACTTCGGTTTGATCTCTTTTCTCTAAGTCCTTTAAATTCCTCCATCCATACTATCTCTACTACAGTTTGGAAGTTATAGATATCTCTTAAATTTTCTGTGTTTGTGTTCTTATTGTTGGGGGTGGTGGTGTGATATTGAAGGAAAAGGACTGAAAAATGTTTATTCCACTATCTTAATACATTTGAATTATTGAGGTTATAATTTCCTCAGGAAAGACTCTTAAGTTTTTTATTTTGTCCCAGAAATTCAAAAATAGTTGTATTGAATACATCAAGATCTGAATGGGAATGTTATGGATTACTAAAATAGCCATCCTTCGTAAACCTAAATCCTTATCTCTTTCCCAAAGAGAAACTTCTGTAGGAAACACTAATTGTATACCAAAAAAACTTAATTCTTTTCATACATCTAGAATTTACTCTTCCTAGTCTGCTTGTCTATTTGCATGTCTCTCTCTCTCTTTTTCAATAATACCGTCAATGGGATCTAATGCATGAGCCAAGCTGCTTACTTTATTTTTTGTACCTATCCCCTCAATTCTAAATCATCTTTCTTATAATTTGCAAGGGATGTCCTGAACATATTTATTTATTTTTCCTCTTTAAAGGAAAGACTTAGATTAGTTTCCAATTTCAGTGGGATTTCTTTCAGGTAAGATTCATGCCCAAAGCATTATCATTTTTAAAATATTGTTAATTTTTTCTCTTAGGTTATCCTGCTGTCTTATTGATATGCTCTTAGCAGATCATTTCCTTCTAAAATATGTTGTAATTGTGAATAAATTATATTAAACTTTAAAAATGGCTGCTTAACAGTACTAACTGGCAATAAGCACTTTCTCAGAGAAAATGTTATGCAACTCTCAAAACAGCCTAAAGAGTAGAGTTCTGTCCCCTGCTTTTGTCAACTAAAGATCGTACCATGTGTGGGTCTAATAGACGTCAGTACATTGCAACTTTGAGTGTTTTGGTGGAACTCAACCTATTTCCAGATATGGAATAGTTGATTACTTTAAATTCATAATTTTACTTAACTTGAAGGGGCATTGTAAAATGTATGCAAATGCTTACTTAGAGGCATATTGCCAGATAATTATTAAACTATAAATATTGAATATTGAAATAATACTCAATTTAAACTAGGGTTTTTGTTTTTTCCTGACCACATTTCATCAAATGCAGTCTCATTTCTTGCTTGGTTCATCTTAGTAAGATTTATTTTTTTATTATTAGAAATGAGCTAACAAGTTTGTTTGACCTTCATTAGAAGAGAAGCAGAACTAGAGGTAGAAGACACATGCAATGGAAAAGTATAGAAATTGTTATTAGAGGACAGATAGTTTATCAAAAGCTCTTCTTTTGAAGGGTGATTTTATATATTTTGATTTATATTAATACAGAGGGAAACAAATTGACTATTTTCCTTCTTTAAGTAGCTTTTTTTTTTCTTTTTCTGTTTTAGCCTGTTCAATCAAGAAGTCATGGTTGGAATGACAAAACATGTCAAAAGTCATCTAATACAAATAGCATTTGGCATAGGAATTATTGCCCTCGGCTTGAGCTGGATAATGTTTCAAATGCAACTCCATTGAAGGAAAATCCAAGTACTGTGGGCATTGAACAAATGATTAGTACTAAAAGCTTAAATCTTCCAAGAAAATCACTGGTTGTGAAAAGACCAAGAAATGGTATGTACTTTGTTTTTGTGAAATACTAGTGTGTACTGGTCACATTTAAGAAAACTTTACCAAATTTAAAGTGACTGTTCTTGTTTGCTAGAGCTGCCATTATGCAAAATACCAGAAATGGATTGGCTTTTATAAAAGGGATTTATTCAGTTACAAATTTACAGTTCTAAGGCCATAAAAGTGCCCATACTAAGGCATCAATAAGAGGATGCCTTCACTGAAGAATGGCGATGGTGTCCAGAACACCCCTGTCAGCTGGGAAGGCACGTAGCTGGTGTCTCCTGGTCCTTTGTTCCTGGGTTGTGTTTCAAAATGGCTTTCTCCAAAATGTCTCTGGACTTCTGTTTTCACTCCTCTTTCTCAGCTCCTGTGCATCCTCCTTCTTTCTCCCAGGGCATTTCTCTCTAAACATCTAGGGGTCCTCTCTTAGCTTCTCTGGGGCAAACTCTGGGCTTCATCTCTTAGCTTAGCATCTCCAAACCTCCTTCTGTCTACATCTCCAAGTGTCTCCAAGTGTCTGTCTGTGTCGGCTCTTGAGCCCTCTTAAGTATTCAGTGAACTAATCAAGACCCGCCCTGAATGGAGGGAGTCCACACCTCCATGGAAATAATTTAATCAAAGGTCTCACCCACAGTTCGGTGAGTTACATCTCCATGGAAACACTCAATCAGAAGGTTCCACCCAAAAAGATTGGATTAAAAAAATCATGGCTCTTCTAGGGTCCATAACGGTTTCAAACTGCTACAGTGATTAAGATTTTCTCTTCTGTTTTCTTCTAGGAATTTTATAGTTTTAGGTCTTACATTGAAGTCTATGGTCCATCTCAAGTTAATTTTTTTGTATATGGTGTAAGGTAAATTAAGTCAATGTTCATTTTTTTTAATATGACAATCCAATTGTTATCCTTTTCTCACTGAATTGCCTTGACACATTTGTCAAAAATCAGTTGACCATTTATGTCTGGGTATTTCTGGGCTCTGTGTTCTGTACATTGATCTCTTTACCTATCTTTATGCCAACCACACTGTCTCTCTTACTGTTGCTTTACAGTAAATCTTAACATTAGATAATTTTAAGTCCTCTAAGTTCTTCTTTTTAGAAAGTTGTTTTGGCGTGTCTATGTATTTTGCATTTCCAATTTTAGAATCAGATTGTTAACTTCTACAGAAAGCCTGGTGGGATTTTAATTGAGATATAGTTGAAACTATGGATCAATTTTGGGAGAATTGCCATCTTAACAATGTTCGGTCTTATGATTCAGTTGTTTAAGTCTTTAATTGCAGCCTTTAGCAATGCTTAGTAGCTTTCAGAATATATGTCTTGCACATCTATTGTCAAATTTATCCCTAAGAATCTCTAATTTTTGGTACTGTTGCAAATGTTTTTTTTTTTGTTATTTCAATCTCTAATTGTTTATTGTTAATATATGTAGAAATACGATTGATATTTGTATATTAATCTTATATTCTGCAACCTTGCTAACCTTTTTCATTTGAGTTTCTTTAGTATTTTCAAATCTGGATGTCTTTTATGTCTATTTCTTATCTACTAGAATCTCAATGTTGAACAGGTGCTGAGAGTGAATACTAGATATTTGGACAAAGTGTGATCTTTTTTTTTTCAGTATAGAATACATTTAGAAGTAGAAAGAACAACTTTTTATTGTATTTTTTTAAATGCAATTTTATTGAGGTAAACTCACAAACCATACAAACTATCTGAAATTTACAATTGCTCATAGTATCGCCACATAGTTGTGCATACATCCCCATGATCAATTTTAGAACATTCTCATTACTGCAGAAAAGAAATAAAAATTTAAAAAACTCAAATCTTAAACATCCCATACCTCTTATCCCCCCCCATTATTGACCTATAGTATTTGTGTGTACATTTGTTACTGTTGATGAAAGAATATTAACATATTAATTACTATTAACTATGGTCTGTAGTTGCAATGGGTATATTTTTTCCCATATACCCCTCTATTATTAACTCCTTGTAATAGTGTCATATAATTTTTCTAGTTCGTGAAAGAACTTTTTTATATTTGTACAGTTAATCACAGTCATTGCCCACCACAAGATTCACTGTGTTATACATTCTCACATTTTAACCTCCAACTTTTCTTCTGGTGACATACATGACTCTAAATTTTCTCTTTCCACCACATTCACACACCATTCAGCACAGTTAATTATTCCCACAAAAATGTGCTTCCAACACCTCTGTCCTCTTCCAGGCGTTCAACCAATAAGAACAATTTTACAGCATCTGTTCTTTCTCTCATCCTTCCTTTAGACATCTACCTGAATAAAAAACTTAACAACAAAAACCAAACAAAGCCTTTTGAGAACTTTTAATTCATATTTTTATGTTTTAAATTTGGGATGATATACATGTTTGACCAAAATGTCCTAGTTCTTTATGTACCTGAGTCTTTTTCATGTTAGTTATCACTGGACCTTTGTCTCCTCATCTGAAATGGGAATGATACTGCCTATTTCACAAGTTTTTGCATCTATTACATGTGTGCAAATATATGGAATCACCTGGTACATAGTAAAAGTACTATACATTTTAGTTTCTTCTCTTTTCCTACCATCAAGACAGCCTATTCTTTTTATGTAGAAGGTTCATACTCAATAAATTCTTTATGCCAAACTAACTCTGCTTTGATATAACTTCTATTTACCAGTGTCTCCTGGGCACCCACAAACATAAAAACAAAAGAAAAGAAGAGTAAATTTAATCTAATCCTTCTTTTGATAGCCCTTCAGATACTCTGGGACAGCCATTGTGACCCTCCTAAATTTCTTCTTTTCCAGGGTAAACATCCCTTATCTATCCAGGTTGTGCTTTGGATGCAATCTAGTTTTTTAATAATTGTGTAACTATTGCAGTAAGTATGACTATGGAGATATGGTCTGGTTACCATAGAATAGAATAAATATTTAGAATTGTGGGACTATTTCAGTCCTTCATCCAGAATCTGCGTGATTATTATTGCAAAGCAAGATTGCCTTCTTGTCACTTAGCTAGTTTTTACTGAGTTTATAATCAGAATCCATTGGTTGCTGTTAAGCCAGGTACAATTATATCTTTCAGTTAGTCCTGCTGAGGTAATCCTATTCATTTTACTCCATTATTCTGCCTGTTATTTATTTTCTTCTTTTTTGAATCTTTGTATTATTTTCTAATATATGGCCATTATCTTTATCATCTGAAAATTTGAGAAGGATGGCTCCCTATGTCTTAAAGTTTTGGTTAAAATGTGTATGGTTGCATAACATTTAATTGAGTCAGAGCAAGTACAGAACTCTGTAGCACTACTCTAGAGACAGACCTCCTTTCAGAATAACAGTTGCCACCAGACTCAGGGCTATTCAGCTTGCTGTTAATCCACAGTCCACCTAACTAATATACAATAGATAGTTGACCACATTTCTCACTAGGATAATTTGAGAGAAACTGAAATGTCCTGCTCAATCAAGATGTGTTAGAGCTATAGAATTCCCCAAATAGCTAGTTTAGGACCCTTATCTCAAAAAGGAAATAAGTTAAGTCTGATGTGGCTTATTCTTGGTGAAGCCTTGCTGGAAATCCTAGAATACATTTTTTTCTTCTCAGAGGGCTCACAATTTCCTGTGTAATAAACAGATTTATACTTTTATTAACAGGGATCAAAATCTAGTATGAAGATCTATAGCGCTTTAAAGAGCTATGCCTTTTAAAAATTTGAGGCATCATCTTCTTGTCACTGGTATATTGGTTCCCCAATCATCCTACCAACTTTTTAGTGATTAGAGTAGTGTGCACTTACACCTCCATGGAATGGAAGTTATTCGGGCTCTGAGAATTAGTCCTGGGTGCTATGTTTATGTCCTTGACTATCTCAGGCTTAACCTTTTGTATTATTTAATCTTATGATTTATTCTAATATCACAGAATTCATTTGATCACAGCAGTCTTCCAAAGCTTCATAGCTAGGTAATGAGGATCAGAACTAGAGCACAAATTGTTTCTGAGTACATGACTCATATTGTAAAACTGTAACACATAGATGGTATGTATAAATAGGGGCTAATTTTATTGGAGCATCTTTTCAAGTAATCATTAAATTAATCACACATTTATATGAAAGTTGCCTTTAAAAAAATTTTTTTACATTCAAAATTAGGTGCTTTCTATAACAAGAATATATAAAAAACATATGTCCTGAAATTTTGGTTTGAGTCATTTCACATAAAACCATACAGAGTATTGACATTAAATCTTAACTGATTTGTGAGATTTTTAAACATAGTTAAAAGAATTTTTTTGAACCATCCTTGTATTTCCTTTTGTAAGGCATAGTTTAATAAAATAATACTTCATTCCTTGAAGAGTGGGTTATAAACTGTGAAGTTAAGGCCATATCTCTAACTACAGGTGAGATAAAGACTTAAACAAATAATTTTATCTTTATTTAGAAGAGCTGTCAGAAGATGATCTGATGAGTCAATATGCTCTTTCATTTACAAAGAAGACCAAGAAAGATAACTGTGAAGGTAATAAATCACTGAACTCTTCTGAAATGCTCCTGCCTGACCTGGTAGATGGAACTACTATTAAAAAAAGCTTAAGCACACCACCTCGGACAAGAAATAAATTTGCAACACTTTTACAGAGAAAAAATCATGAAAGTGGTGCAGTTGTGGTTCCGGGGATCAAAAGCAGGTATGGTTATATCTTCCTACAGTTGTTTGTCTATTGTATTATATAATCTATTGATATTTATTTTAATTTTGTGAATAAACGTTGAATCTACTTGGGGGTAGCTGTAGGACCTGCCCTAATTCAATTATAATTTTATCATGTATGGCCTTTAGTTCAGACCTAAATGCTGTGCTGCCCCCTTGAATTTCTACTGCTTTTATAATCTCTCCGTACAGAACCAAAACAAGAGTATACCGTCAACCCAGTCATTATGTTTTGTTTCCAAGAACTTCTGTTATTTTGGGAGGGGTCCCCCTCTCCCTTTCTTTGATTCTACTTTTTTAGGCTCTTTGATGAGCTAAATACAATTTTTTTTTTTAATTTTAATTAGAGGAGTTGTAGGGTTACAGAAAAACTATACAAATATAGAATTCCCATGTACCCCCCCATCCCCACACTCACACACAGTTTTCCCTGTTATTAACATTTTGTATTAGTGTGGTACCTTTGTTACAATTGAAAGAATATTGCTATAATTGTACTATTAACTACAGTCCATAGTTTACATGAGGGTTCACTGTTTGTTGTGTATAGTTTTAGGGTTTTTTTAAAAAAATTTTTTCTAGTAACATATATACAGCCTGAAACTTCCCCTTTTATCTTGGTTCAAACATAATTCAGTGTTGTTAATTACATTTCACAACGTTGTGCAACCATCACAAACATCCATTACCAAAATGTTTCCATTGCCCCAAATAGACTCTACTAATTAAGCATTAGCTCCCCATTCCCCACCCCACGCCTGGTAACCTGTGTTCTAGAGTCTGACTTAGCTGATCAATTTTTTTTTTTTTTTTTTAATTTTTATTGGGATTGTTCAGATACTATACAATTATCCAAAGATCCAAAGTGTACAATCAGTTGCCCCTGGTACCCTCATACAGCTGTGCATCCATCACCACACTTAATTTTTGTTCAATTTTTAGAACCTTTTCATTACTCCAGACAAGAAATAAAGTGAAAGATGTAAAAAGGAAAAAAACAAAAAAAAAAGAAAGAAAAGGAAACTCGAATTCTCCCATTTCCCTAACCAACCCCCCTCAATTGTTGACTCATACTGTTGGTATAGTACGTTTGTTACTGTTTATGAAAGAATGTTAAAATACTACTAACTGTAGTATATAGTTTGCAGTAGGTGTATATTTCTTCCCTATATGCCCATCTATTATTAACTTCTAATTGTATTGTCATATATTTGTTCTGGTTCATGGAAGAGTTGTCTAATATTTGTACAGTTAATCATGGACATTGCCCACCATAGGGTTCAGTTTTATACATTCCCATCTTTTGACCTCCAACTTTCCTTCTGGTGACATATATGACTCTGAGCTTCCCCTTTCCACCTCATTCATGCACCATTCGGCACTGTTAGTTATTCTCACATCTTGCTACTGTCACCTCTGTTCATTTCCAAACATTTAAGTTCATCCTAGTTGGACATTCTGCTCATACTAAGCAACCACTCCCCACTCTTAAGCCTCGTCCTATATCTTGGTACCTTATATTTCATGTCTATGAGTTTACATATTATAATTAGTTCTTATCAGTGAGACCCTGCAATATTTGTCCTTATGTGTCTGGCTTATTTCACTCAGTATATTGCCCTTGAGGTTCTGTCCTCAACCCATTTTTTTTTTTTTTTAAGATGGTTTTGTTCACACACCATACATTCCATCCTAAGTAAACAATCGGTTCTCTGTATGGTCATATATTGATGTGTTCACCACCTTCACCACTATATAAGGGCATCTACATTTCTTCCACAAGGCAGGAGGGAGAGTCAAGGAAGGTAGAGAGGCAAAAGAAAGAGGAAAAAATGGCAGCTAGGAAGTAGCAAAAGGAAAAGTAACCTTAAATCAAAGTAGAGTAAAGAGTCAGACACCACCACCAATGTCAAGTGTGTAACATGCCTCCCCTATCCCTCCCTCTTATCTGCGTTTACCTTGGTATATCGCCTTTGTTACATTAAAGGAAGCATAATAAAATGATTCTGTTAGTTACAGTCTGTAGTGTACATTGATTGCATCCCTCCCCCAATGCCTCCCCATTTTTAACACCTTGCAAGGTTGACATTTGCTTGTTCTCCCTCGTAAAAGAACATATTTGTACATTTTATCACAATTGTTGAGCACTCTAGATTTCACCAAGTTACACAGTCCCAGTCGTTATCTTTCCTCCTTTCTTCTGGTGTCTCACATGCTCCCAAACTTCCTCTCTCAACTATATTCATAGTTATCTTTGTTCAGTGTACTTACATTGCTGTGCTACTATCTCCCAAAATTGTGTTCCAAACCACACACTCCTGTCTTCTCCTATCACTCTGTAGTACTCCCTTTAGTATTTCCTGTAGGGCGGGTGTCTTGTTCACAAAGTCTCTCATTGTCTGTTTGTCGGAAAATATTTTTAGCTCTCCCTCATATTTGAAGGACAGCTTTGCTCGATATAGGATTCTTGGTTGGCATTTTTTCTCTTTCAGTATCTTAAATATATCACACCACTTCCTTCTTGCCTCCATGGTTTCTGCTGAGAGATCCGCACATAGTCTTATTAAGCTTCCTTTGTATGTGATGGATCACTTTTCTCTTGCTGCTTTCAGGATTCTCTCTTTGTCTTTGACATTTGATAATCTGATTATTAAGTGTCTTGGCGTAGGCCTATTCAGATCTCTTCTGTTTGGAGTACGCTGCGCGTCTTGGATCTGTAATTTTATGTCTTTCATAAGAGATGGGAAATTTTCATTAATTATTTCCTCTATTATTGTCTCTGCCCCTTTTCCCTTCTCTTCTCTTTCTGGGACACCAATGATACGTACATTCTTGTACTGTTTCATCTTTAAGTTCCCGGAGACATTGCTCATGTTTTTTTGTTCTTTTCTCCATCTGCTCCTTTGCATGTAGGCTTTCAGGTGTTTTGTTCTCCAGTTCTTGAGTGTTTTCTTCTGCCTCTTGAGATCTGCTGTTGTATGTTTCCATTGTGTCTTTCATCTCTTGTGTTGTGCCTTTCATTTCTATAGATTCTACTAGGTGTTTTTTTGAACTTTCGATTTCTGCTTTATGTATGCCCAGTGTTTTCTTTACAGCCTCTATCTCTTTTGTGAAATATTCTGTAAACTTTTTGAATTGATCTAGCATTAGTTGTTTAAATTCCTGTATCTCAGTTGAAGTGTACGTTTGTCCCTTTGACTGGGCCATAGCTTCGTTTTTCTTAGTGTAGGTTGCAGTTTTCTGTTGTCTAGGCATCTGACCTCCTAGGCCACCCCAATCAGGTTTTCCCAGACAAGAACAGGCTCAGGTCACAGAAGGAGGAAATATTCAGTATCTGGTTTCCCTGATGGCTTTTCTTAGAGGATTGATACACCTGTGCTTTTCTGCCCAGCAGGTGCACCTGTCAGCCTGTCACCACCTGTGTCGCTAAATACAATTTTGCAAAAAAATTTTTTAAGAAATATATTCAAATATAGATGACTGTAGATTATATCTAATATTGAGAATCCGATACTATACTCAGTGCCGTGGTTATAAAAATGGAAAAGACATAGACTCTGTTCTTGAGAAGCATATAGTCTAATTGAGAAAATACATACGTTAACAAAATATTTCCATATAGTGTGATAAGTACAATGATAAAAGCATGCTTGGAGTGTTTTGAGGGCATGAAAGGTGCATCTATTGCCGGGGCAATGAATGGAAAGTGTGAGAGGTCGTGTTAGACATCACTACCAGGTTGAAGTGAGTAGCAGGGTGAAGCAAAGACGGGAACCAAGTATTTTCCCAGTAGGGTAAACAGCTTGACCAAAGGCATGGGGGATGAGGTGGGCAATGGCATGGAGTAGGGATAAACTACCAAAATGCAAGTCTGGGAAAGGTGGCCGATGAGGGAGCATAAATAGGCAAGAGGCCTGTTCACGGAAGGCCTGTATGCTTTACAGGTGATGGAAAACATTTGAAGAGTTTTAATCAGAAGAGGGGTAAGATTAGATTTCTGTTGTAGATAGATTTCTATTCCTGAGTACGCTATAAAAAAAAAATGGATTTGAGAGTGTCAAAAATGGAGCAGAAAGATCAGATAGACTGTTGCAAAAAGTCCTTTTTGTTGTATATTTCTACATCTGTTCAAATATTTGACCGTCAGCCACTATCCCAGGTACTGTGGATACAAAGACATAAGAAACAGCACCTGTCCTTAAGGAGCTTATATTCTGTTTGAGAGTTAAACAGGTTGGGAGAAAGAACTGCAAATATATGTGTGTCAATAACTGCTTTAAGACGGTTCTATCTAAAAATCCATTATATAAATAAATCTCTAAATGTATGGATGTCAGCATAATCAAAATTTAAACTTTTAATGAAACTCAAGATCTATATTGCCTTTATTTATGAAATTATAAGTTTATGAGACTTTTTAAAAAGAAACTAGACAATTCTATTTTGAATCTTGAGACCCTTGTGAGAAATCTCTGAAATATACTCATCCATTATTTCTGTATTAGGTTTTTTTGCAATTCTCTGGATTCTGCTGACTGTGCATCACAGAAAGAGAGCAGCCAGCCTTTAGATGAAAGTGCTGTCACAGATAACGAGACAAAACTAAATGAATCAGATTGTTCAGATGACAAGAAGTTGGTTGATACAAATGTAGCACATAATTCAAGTGATCAGATTCCAGAAAATGTAACTGTGTTTGCTGATGAAGAATCTCAGTCTTTTAAGACCAACAAATTCACAAGGACCATTTCACCACCCACTTTGGGGACACAAAGAAGTTGTTTTAGTTGGTCTGGAAGCCTTGGAGATTTTTCAAGAACTCCTAGCCCCTCTCCAGGCACAGCCCTGCAGCAGTTCCGTAGAGAGAGTGATTCTCCCACTTCTCTGCCTGAGAATAAGAAGATATCTAATATAGCTCAAGTAAGGAGTGATATGCTGGGTGAGAGATCCCATCTCTTAAATGAAGTAGAGTGGCCTTCACAGTCTCAAGAAAGCATGGAATTATCACCACACAGCTTAAATGCATCAAAACTTTCTCAGCCTTCTAGCAAGGATTCAGATTCAGAGGTAAGTCAAATTATGAAGACTTTGATTTCAAATTCATATGTAAGAGAAAATAGGGTATTAATCAGAGCATTGAGAATTTTGCCTAAATTATGGAAATGATTGACTGTCAATTTTTCACTGTAACTCCTAAAAGGGTAGAAAGTTTACATTTTATTCATCTGTATCTTTCATGTTTATGTTCTCTTGTGCATTCAGTGTAACTATTTACCTTCTGAATCACTATGTGTTTCACTCCTGAATCCAAAATCTGTTCCACTAATGGATGTCTCAAGTTGTAGAACAGTTAATACCTAAGCAGAATGACAAGCTATGAAATGACAAAACGTTATAAATAGAATATTTAAATTTTTAACATATTCTTGAATTCACATTTGAGACCTTGTAAAGAAATGGCCCTATGGTGATGGCACCAATCTTAGCTTTCTAAACTTCCCCCCTTATAACAAAACAAAATAGTGATACAAGTGATTTTCTGTTTTTCTGTTTTAAATTAATAAAAGCATCCTAACCATTTTTCCTTATATACAAAGTATCTTTTATTCTGACTTATACAAAATCAAAACTCCAAATAAGTACCCATAAGATTCAGTGACATATTTTTAAATGGCATGATGGCATAATAGCTTTCTTTAATCTGAGTTATCTCAAATTTATCAATATAGCATAACTTGTTTTATCTTTAATGACTGTAATTACCAATTTGTAAGAACAATTATAGCCACAGTAGTATTTGACAGAATTTTGATGCCTGATATTTATGGATATTGGACAGCATCCAGTAAAGCAGTATAGCTTGTATTCATCAAAAAGAAATTTGTTTTCAGGTTCCCAAGGGAAACTTGAGTTGAACTGGACTCAAATTGAAGAAAACCACCTAGTTAAAATGTGAAAACAAATTGTCTTCATTTAGAGAAAGCCAAAATCAGTTTATATAATCTAATCCAAAATCTGTTCCTTGTGGCATTTTTCAAATTCTTAAGAATAGGCCAAGCCAAACCCTAGCTACCTTTGAGGCTTTTGGTTTTCTTTTTCCTTTCTCTAGCTTTGCCTTCTGCCGTTTTCTTCACCTCTGGTTCATTCATACTGAATACTGTCCATGCTGATCTGGAAGGCTGTTTATTTTGATATTAGCCTCCATTTTAATGCAGTATTTTTTTTCATTTTTCACCTCATATTGCATTTTCTCTTGGCACTGTTTGGGTACCATTACAGTTGCTATTCTTGAACATCTTTCACTTTTCTGAGCTCCTTTGAGTTATTTTCTTTTTCCAGCATGCATCTTACTCTTCCACTTACACTTTTAGCCATGTTTTACTGAGAAACTTTACTAGCTCCCTGGCCATGGGCTGATCACGCTGACCAGAAATCTCCACTCTTCTGTTGTCTGGGCTGACCATTTTTTGCACTAAGTTATAGACACATACAGAAACACAACATGGAATCATCCATTAAGTCCTCTCTTTTACCACCAGATGTAACAAATGCCTATTAGGGTAAATGAATTATGAATTCTCCAAGAATTTGATGCTAAAAGTGAACATAAAAACTAATCTTTCTTTGATTCAGAAAATGTTACAGAAAGCTGCAAGACTGTTGAGGTTTCATTTTGATATGTTTGGCTCTGAAGAAAATGTTTTGCTATTGGAGCCTTCCATTGGTACTTTACCATAATATGAGATGCAACAGCTGTAGACTATGTGTATTGAGTTCACTGCCCCATTTGAAGTGAATTAATCCTAGCCTATAACTTATAACTTTTATTTTAAGAAATTACTTAGTCCAGAAGTACTGCTACTATTAGCCATGAGTAAGGAATATTAGCATTTGTAAGTTACAAATTAATGGTGCGTTTTTCACTATCAGATTGTTTTTTAAATATATAATGTTATATAAAGCCCTCTTAGAAACAATGGAGAAATGTGGTCTTCTGAATTTCCTTTCATTGTCCTTTTTTCTTTGACTTTTGCGGGAATCCAGATTATGAGAGAACTCTCCGTCTACAGAGAAATCTTATAAAGTGGGATTGGGAGTAGACAGTATGTTTTAAATTTCATTGCTGACGTTAAATATGCATTTGATACAATGCTAACTAATCTATTTCTTGAAATTAGATGCCATTTTTTCTCTTTAATGTCAAACATGTTAAACAATTAAAAGAGGAGATATAGACCTGTACTAGTTCAATTTTTGTTGTTAGTAATTTATGAAAACTATTAGCCAAGCTTGGATAAAACAATAGCATTGGAGAAGGGGAACTCTTTGATCTTGGTTGGCATTTTGACAAATTTCTGAAATGGTTCAGAAAAGCCTTCAATTTTAAATATATACTCTATACAGTTTACTTCTGCTAAAACAACTGCTAGTTTCTTTAACGAAATCACTGGCAAAAATGATCCTTTTCGTATTAATCCTTTTCTTTTATTAACTCTATCTGATGTTTTTACACTTTTCTTTTCTATGAAATTACTTTTTTAACACGGATTTTCGCATTTTACTTGTTTTTCATTGTGTTGAATACTGACTTGTTTTCATAAAAATTCCAAAGTAAAAATTTAATTTTTTTTTCCTTTTATTGATCTGGCGGATCCAGGAATCTGACTGCAGTTTTAAGTCATTTGATAATCAAGGTTTCAGGGAGCGTTTATCTCATTTTTCACGACAAGAAAGAAATCTAAGGAACAAGGTAAAATAGTCATTAATTTATTTTTTTTTTTAATTTCAGAAGTGGTACGTGCTCAAAAAAATATAAACAAAATTAAAAATTAAAATACCAGTATTTTTATTTACACAAAAGTGACTTGATTTTCAAAACTTCTGGGACCATGTTTCTGTTTATAGGTGTTTAAGTTGTGAAACCTACACTATATAAATATAAATCCCAAATATATTAAAAACATAAATATAAAATATATAAATATGGGGGGTTGTTTAAATACTCAAAAATATTCATGTACTTAGGTATGTTTGCATAATCATGGTAAAAATTCTGGACAGACACTCACAAAATGATTTGCGGTGATGGCTGGGATTAAAGATGTAGAAAGTACTTTCCCAAAAGGAAAGTAAGTGTAATGAGTTCACTCTCTTGGTCCCCTATATCCCTCTTTAATATCTAAAATCAAACTTTTTTATTTTTTTTCTTTAACCTCTAACCAGTTTTTCTCAGAAAGTTTTTGCTTTTATCTGTTAAATAAAACTATTATTTTCTTTGTCACTGGGTTTCAAAATAGGAGGGTTGTCTTTTTCTTTATAACCACCAGCTTGATTATTCTTCTGTAGGGGGTAGAGATAAACAACAAACCATCTATACCCATCCAAATCCTAACCTTTCTTTCTGTGTCTTGTCTTTACTTTTTTTTTCCCATCACCAACACTAGTTCAGGATTTTATTTTTCATGTGCATTTATTTTGTGTTAACCTTCCCATTGTTTATACATTCTCTACCAGATTAATCAATTTTAAAACCTTGTTTTATATGCCTCGTTCTCATCATCCTACAAAACAACAAAACTTGAATGACTCTACGTTGCTCCACTGAATAAAATCAACCCTTCCATAGAAACAGCATTTGTTTTAATAAATTATGGCATATTCATATAATGGAAGGACAGGCAACCTATCCAAAACAAAATGCAATTTTACATATGAAGTGGAAAAATCTCCAAGACACAGTGTTAGGTGGAAACAAGATATATTGTTAAATGAGAAAAACAAAGTACACAACAGTGAGAAATAAGCTGCCAGTTTTGTGTATGTGTGTGTGTGTGTGTTTCAGTGGATACATAAGAAACAGGTAAGAGTGATTGCCACTAGAGAGAGAAACTAGATGACTGGGAGATGAGGGAGTGAGGGAGATTTATTTTTCTCTCTTTTTTTGTAACACTTGAATTTTGTGCTAAGTACATGTATTACCTTTTATAAATAATTATGATAATTTTTATAGTAGATGTTTATAAGTAGCACATTACCGTACATTTATTATGTATTATTTTGATTGTTGCTGTACAGAATAGTCTTAAAATATGAGATATTTAATCTGCAGGTTCCTGGGCTATACAAATCTAGTTCTGCAGACTCTCTTTCCACAACCAAGATCAAATCCCTAGTACCAGCCAAAGTCAGTGGACTGAGCAAGAAACCAGCAAGCATCCAGAAGAGAAATCATAATGCTGAAAACAAGCCAGGATTGCAGATAAAAATCAATGAGCTCTGGAAAAATTTTGGATTTAAAAAGTGAGTGGCCCTTTCCCCTCCCACTTCCCAAGTGTGCCAAGCATTTCATGACTCTGAACCTCTGTCCAGAGTCTCCTCTCCTTGGACTGTCCTTCTCCCCACCTACCACAGAGAAAACTTCTGTATTTCCAGCATCCTTCAAATAACACTTCCTGTGAAGCTTTTCACAGTTGCACTGAGCTATTTGTTTTTGTTTCATCTTTGCTGCGTCTTTATTTAGTATACCTTAATTCTAGCCACTATAATATTGTATTATTATTACCTGTTTAGAAGACTGTCTTCCTCTTTAACAGTAAGTTCTTTAAAGCAAGGAATCATCTGTCACATATCCCTATTCATATTACCTAGCCTGGTACTAGGAATATAATTGGGGCTCAAAATATTCTTATTGAATGAAAGAGAATTTCAAGTGGTTTATTAAGTCAGTAATATCATTGAGTATCAATACTTATATGCAAAACATTGTGTTTAGTGTTTGACATAATGCAGGGAATAAATAAATGTGAATCCTGCTCTCATTTAGAAAAGAGAAAATATTTTTTAAGTTTCTGTACCTTTGTGTATGCACTTCTCTCTGCTTTCTCCTGCTACCATTTAGTAAATATTTATTCACATCAAGTAACTACTTTTCTGTAAAACTTCTCCAGAATCTTTCAGGCAGAATAAACAGTTCTAATATGTGCAAAAAAAAAAAAAAGAAAAGAAAAAGAATGGCCTTGTTTCTTATTCTAAAGTATGGAAACATTGTTTTCTGTAATTTCAATCTCTTTCTCCCAACTCTTTCTCTAGTTTCTTATGAATCAATTTCTGTTTCTCTCACCATAAGAGAATTATTTTCCTCTATTCCCTTTAGCTTTTAGCTGACTCTTAATAAGTATTTTTTAACTTCAATTTCTATATCTTCTTTTAATAAGAAGATGACAAACAAACCTGTTTCTGTTGTTAAATCATTTTTCCAGGCCATAAGTTTCTCAGCTTTCTTCCCTTCTTATCTCTGGATTGAAAAGAGAATAAACTTGTTTTAGACAGGGGCAGGACTCCGTATATCTTACCTATTTGAAACACAATTCTTCCTTTTGTTAGTTTACAACATTAGACAGAGGGTGGCTTTGATTTACATTGTTAGTTTATTTTCTTGTTTTTCTCGATAAAGTAAATGTGCTCTTATTTAAAGGTTTTTAAAAAGTTAAAAATAAATAAATAAAGACAGAGGGCGATTGGTTAAACCCTACCTAATAGGAACGTTGTCACAATCAGATGTAATGGTATGAATGAAAGCACCTTGTAAATGAATGAGTGCTTGATTATTACTTTTTAGTTTTCATTGCGTAAAATCTTTGTTTAAACCATAGAGCAGCGTTTCTCAAACTTTTTGTTCTCAGGAATCCTTTACACTCTTAAAAATTATTGAGAGCCCAGAAGAGATTTGTTTTTATGTGAATTATATCTCTCAACATTTAATCATCTTAGAAATTAAAAGATGTTTTAAAATAGGTGTTAATTCATTTTAAAATAATAAGCTCATTACATATTAACATAGATAACATTTTTATGAAAAATGACTTATTCCCCCCCCAAAAAAGGATGGCATTCTTTTACATTTTTTAAAATCTTTACTGTCTGACTTAAGAGAACTCAGCTGTTTATCTGTTGTGATAGGGTGTTTTGGTTGAAATACATGAAGAAAATCTGACTTTGCCCATTTTTGTAGTTAATAGCTTTTTAAGATAAAGGTGGATTTTCTTTTTTGACATTACACCAAAATTCAGCAAGTGGTAGTTTTAAAGGTAGTCTTGATTAAGTCCTACAGTGGTACTCTTAAAGGTTAGTGCAATGTGGAATCTGAAACCATATCGACTGACTGCTGATACTATGTGTTATATCACACTCCACTGGTATATGACATTTTGAATGCATCTTTTACTCATGCATGCTTTTGTGATATCATGCATTGGTTCTTTGGAAAATACTGGTCCATTGAGTCTATATGTTCCAAATATTAACACATGTCATTTTACAATGTCAAAAAAATCACAATCTTGTCAGCAAAGCCTTTAAGAATTAGGAAGCTGTCAAATGACAGATGAAAGTTTTCCAAAATTCAAATTTTCACTTAAAAGCTCAAAATGTATTATTGGCAACAAATTCCCTAGGTTTGGTTTTTGTTTGTTTGTTTTTGAAGTAACAGCTCAGTTGATTCATTTTAGAGAAGCTGCCTGTCAAATACCCAAATTTAAATAACTATAGCATCTGTTTGTTTTTTGTTTTTTTTTTCAGGTAAAAATGGTAGAAAAAAGCTGCAAGTTCAGCTTTTACTTGAGATATCCATCTGCTTCAGTGTGTAGTAGAAGTGCTTTTATGTGTGCTTCCCAAATTCTCACAGAATATTAAATGTACTCAAGAGTTGAGATTTAATAAAATTAATGATTTTTACTACTTCATTAATAAAACTCTTAAGTGAGATTAGCTTTTTCTTTTTTTAACTGCAAGTGCATGGAGGTGGAGAATCCAATGACTTCAAGCACAATTTGGTGCCACTATCCTGAGTCATACTAAGTTGCCAGCAGTTTTACCCAGTTCTGCTTTTGTGCCATCAGTACAAATGTCAGCACAGTGAAAAAGGCAGATAAAATACTATTATGAAAATCTTGGAGATCTTCAGGGGTCCATGACTCACATTTTGAGAACTGCTGCTAGAGAGAAATTAGAGTGTAACCATATTCTTAAATGCCTTTTAGAACATAATGCTTACCGATGTTGAATTTCTTTTGACTGGAGGTAGAATTTTGTTACCTGTGTTATCTTCATATTAGAATTAATTTTTGTCAACACAGTTCCTGTGCAGCAAAAAATAAAGGGGGGTGGGGAGTAAAAGATAGGGCTTAACCATTAACTCATGCTTCATCTATATCGGTTCTTAGCTAAACTTGAGAAGGACACTAAGGAGAAAAGAATTAGTTTCCTTACTGGAAACATTCTCCTTTAGCTAGTATATAACTAGTGGCCTAGCACCTACAAGGAAAGATGATTTTGAAAGCAGAAAAGGACACTAAGAAACCAAACTAAAATTTTATTGGGCATATTCAGGAAAATCTGAATATTTTGTACACTGAATTGAGACAGATTATACTGAAGAGGGACTCAGCCATATACCTGTTTTTCCTGGTAGGTTATTTATTTGCTAATAATTGGTATCCCAAAAACACACCAAATTCATGTTATTATGTTCTTATATTTTACAGAGATTCTGAAAAGCTTTCTTCTTGTAAGAAACCAGATCCCCTGTCTCTAGTCAAAAACAACATCCAACTAACTCCAGAAGCTGAAGAGGATATATTTAATAAATCTGAATATATTCGTGTTCAGAGAGCAATATTCCAATAAATGCTGGCTGCTGGAAAGCTATTGCCTGCAAAAGATTCTCTTATCAGTTTAAAATTCCTATTTGGAAATGAGACAATTACCAGCCTGAAAGATTTCTTCTTTGATCCATGCGATTTTTAAAGTAGAGTATATTTGTATATTTACTATGTAATTGTTTCTTTTGCTCAGCTTTATATGTTCATAGGAAGCCAAATAGAATAATTTTATCTTTTACAGCTTTTTGTAAGTTTTAAAATTAATTGTGCAAGTATCTAGAAATTTGTAAAAATCTAAAGATTTCTGTAATGTTGTCATGTATCAGGATGCTAAGCAGAAAACTACAGTTCTCTATTGGTTCTGAAATCATTTTATCCTAGAAGAAATCAGTGTATTTCACCAGACTTTAAATTTTTCCACCTACATTTCCTGTCTATATCCTTCACGGTTGAATGGAAAATAAAGTTGCTGGGCTGAGAAGGGTGGTTGGAAGGGCTGAAGAGCATTACACAAATGAACAGAACTCTTATCCCTGAAAAGTTTGGTTGAGTTACAGGTTGACAGTGATGGAAAATTGTTTTCAGCCTAATACAAAATGAACTACTTCTTTTATCAATATTCTTAAATTTAATAATTGCCTCAATTTTTTCTTAATGTGGGTTTTTTGAAGTGTGAGCTAAAAACTCCTTAATACATATTTAAAACTAAGGGCCCTTAAGGCTACATAAGATACTAAAGCTGCAGGGTCTATAAAATATATATTCTGCAAAGAAATATGCAGATGGCTGGAAAGAACCATGTATACAATTGAGGATCTGAAATGACAAGAAATAAAGGAATTTTAAAAGTATGAGATATAGAGGATGAAGGAAGGAGACCCAGAGCATTTTAATTTTTAAATGAGACTTAGAGGATTTAGATAAGCAGTTAAGAATGGAACATAAAAAGATAAATCAAAACTGTAAAAACCAGTAAAAGAATTTTAAAAACCAAACTGGAAAAGACCTATTCCAAAGATCAAAAGCAAATTTCAATTAGCTATGCATGTTTTGTGTTATGAAGGAAATTAAGAATGTGAATGAAAGATTAGCTACAGATGTTTATCTCCTACCTGAAATTCCACTTAATGACAAAAGGAATAAAACATACTATAATTCCACAATGGTTAACACAATGGAAAAGGAGACATCTGGCAGGGGCTTGGAAGATGGTTGGCTGAGTGATAAAGTGATTTAGCGAAGAAGTAAAGATCTAAATGGGTTCAGTAAATGGAGACATAATGCAGGTTCACTGGAACCAGAGGTTCAGGGTAAGGCTGAAAATAGGATTGACTGAAAACCTTTAATATGGGAGACTGGGAAAATGGCAGCAATGCCATAATTTTTCAATCTCCAAATCCACACAATAAAGCAGTTGGATAGCAAAACCAAATACCTAGACAACATTAACAAATTTAGGCTACTTGATGTCCTCAAATCCCAAAATACAAGTGCGTGAAAACAAACCTACTAACACCCATAACCTGCATGAAATTGGCATGTATTCAGGAGTAAAGAGGCAATAGGGCATCTGATGAATCTGAGAACATGACCACGGCAGACCAATTTAACAGCATTTAAAACCAGGAAAGCCTTTGCCCATTCCAAATGTGGGTGCATCTAGTCCCTATGAACTACTGAAACAACAGCCAAGGCTCCATTCCAGCATGGGATCTCCCGAGGAAGAGAAATTGCAAGGAGTAAAACCCAAATGTTCTGGTTTGCTAATGCTGCCAGAATGCAAAACACCAGAAATGGATTGGCTTTTATAAAAGGGGGTTTATTTGGTTACACAGTTACAGTCTTAAGGCCATAAAGTGTCTAAGGTAACACATCAGCAATCGGGTACCTTCACTGGAGGATGGCCAATGGTGTCCAGAAAACCTCTGTTAGCTGGGAAGGCACATGGCTGGCGTCTGCTCCAAAGTTCTGGTTTCAAAATGGCTTTCTCCCAGGACATTCCTCTCTAGGCTGCAGTTCCTCAAAAATGTCACTCTTAGTTGCTCTTGGGGCGTTTTTCCTCTCAGCTTCTCCAGAGCAAAAGTCTGCTTTCAATGGCTGTCTTCAAATTGTCTCATCAAAGTGTCCCTCTTGGCTGTAGCTCCTCTTCAAAATGTCACTCACAGCTGCACTGAGCTCATTTATATGGCTCCACTCATCAAGGCCCACCCAGTGGGCAAGCCAACACTCCATGGAAATTATCCAATCAGGGTCATCACCCACAGTTGGATGGGGCGCATCTCCACAGAAACACTCAAAAGAATTACAGTCTAATCAACACTGATAACATCTGCCCACACAAGATTACATCAAAGATAATGGCATTTGGGGGACACAATATATTCAAACTGGCACACCAAAAGAGAGTAAAAAGAGAAAATAGAGGTAGAAGAAGAGAAGGTTAAGATAAGTAAAGTAAGATACTAAACTAGAGTACTTAGGGATGCACATTTTGGTTATAAAACAAAGATACTCAAGGAACTGATGGCTATAAAATTCAGGATGTTATAGGGGAGAGGGAGGACATTGGTATTAGGACAAGGGAAATGAAGGGCTTCCTAGGGGTGGCTGGCAAGGTTTTATAACCTGGGTGGTGTTTATGGGATGTTTGCCTTATAATAATAACTTATTAAGCCATCTATATTAAAAGCCAAGATGTTAGTCTTATAATAACTTACTAAGCCATGTAGCTGCTTTGTGTGGTTTTGTTTTATAATATTTTTAATACTGATATTTAATCAAATTGAAGATGCTACTGATTGTAAGATAACATTACTTTATGTACCATTGAAAGAAAAGAAACAGCCGTTATATTGACATGCCATCAACTATGACACCCTATTTTTAAAAATGCTCAAATAAGTACCTTAGAATAGATGAAATGCAGTAGTCAGACACTACAAATGCCATTCCTTATGCACAAAACCAGGCAACTACCCTCATCCCCAGTCAAAGACTTGAAGTTTTGAACAATTGTCTCTGGACAATTGGTACCAGACAGGCTCTGATCACAGAAGACATGAAACAGCTGAAGGCAAAATAAGGCACAAAGCTGAAAAGAAACTATACTAAACAGCATGATTCCCAGTCCCATTATCCTATTTAAATTCCATTCTCTTTCTGGGATTCCAATTATACTTGTTAGACTGTATTGGCTCTACAGTTCTGGGGTGCTGTTGTGTTTACTTCCCACTCTTTTTTTCTCTGTTTTTCAGTTTGGATCATTTCTATTGACTTATTTGCAAGTTTACTGATTCTTTCCTTGATTATTGAGTCTAGTGATGAGATCATCAAAGTCATTCTTCATCTCTCTTACTGCCTTATAGTTTTTAGTTTTTTGTTTTTTTTTACTTCTTGCATTTTCATTTGACTTGTCGTTTCCATCTCTTTAGTGACATTTCCCATCCACTAATACATAATATCCAATTTTCCCTCTAAAACCTTTAACATATCAATAAAAAGTTATTTTAAATTCCCTGTCTGATATAGTCATTGGTTTATCTCTGAGACTGCTTTTGTACCTTGTCCTTAACAGTGTTTTTTCTTGCTTTTTGGTGTGTCATGTAGTTTTTTATTGAATGTCATATAGTAATTAAAACAGTAGTGACTGAAGTAAATAATATTTTTCTTGGAAATGGGCATGCTAGGCAGAAGAGGCATGGGTGTTTTAAGTCAAGAGTTTAGGTGGGTTTGGGTTTTATTATCATCATAAGCACACTATTGACTTCAAATTCCTCTAGCATTACCTTGTGCTTGGGTGGGGGGATGCCAGAGGGTTTCTTTTTTTCCAATGTCCCTGCTCTATCCTCAGTTTTTAGCCTTCCTCCTGCACCTGTGGCTCTGAGGGGGCTCTCCTTCCATGCTCTTGGCCCACTCCAGCAGTTACTGTTGCTTATCACCTGGTGCTTGTTAGTGGTAGGGGCCAGGGATGTTCTCTGTTGTTCTCATGCAGCCTTGATCTTAGGCAACCCGAGACCCTGGGTCTTGTGTTTATGCCTTTCTCAGTGAGTCTGCCCCTTCCTCAGTGGCAGAGACCTTTAATTTTGGGGGCCTAGGACAGTTTTCATGTCCCTATCCCTGGAATAGAGTTTTTTCTTCTCCCGTTTACCATTACAATGGGTCTTCATCTGTGCCCTGGGAGCCACAAGGTTTGCTGTTCTTCGCCCAGCAGTTTTAAGGTTTTTATTCTGTTCTGTAGGGCAAAATGGTCCTGGTGGGGCTTTGTTTCCTTCCTATCACAATTGCTGTTCCCTTCCCATGCCTGTACCACCAAGGGAGGCTTTTCTGGTCTTGTGGCCTGTCCTTAATCTTTCTTGTGAGCATCTGCTAAAGATCTATAGAGAAGAGTCTCCAAGTGGGTACAAACTCCCTTGTATATGTGACTCCAAGAGTTCTATACTCTGACACTAGCCCATACTTATCCTGTAGCAATTCATTAAAAATTTAGCTAAATTCGTATTCTCATGTATGGAGGCCATGTCTTCCATGCCCAGGTAAGCCCGTGGTAGCATTCCAGCTGTCCTTGGAGGCTCCCATCTGTCCTTAGATTTGGGCTAGTTGTTCACCCTGAAACCTCAGGTTTCTGATAGTTTAAAGAAAATTTAGGATTTTGTGGATTATCCAGCTTTTCTTGTTAAGATGAGAGTGATACTCTTCCCAGTTTTTCTACATCCTAGACAGAAGTGGAACCCCAAATCTTTGTTTTTTAACTGCTCATAGAGGACCTCTTCCCACTCTCCTTTCATTCCCTTACCATCTCAGTCTAGATAAGTCTAGAGATGGAGCCAAATCATGACTACATAAATTAACCAGGCTGCAGTAAAATATTTCTGAAATGGGTGAGTCACTAGTGGCCAGAAGTAAATCCTAGTCACTCCCTCACCCAACATTAAGATACCATTTAATGACTAGATGCAGCCTTGAGGGTAATATTGTTCTTCATTGTGTCCATTAAATTAAAATTTACAATCCACTACACAATAAAAGCACATCTATATCATCCCAGCATGATCCTGGCAACATGGTCAGCATGCACATCACTATTAGTGACCTCCAGCTCCCAGGGACTGTCTAATTTACAGCACCAACAGTCTTTCTAAACACATTGGTGTTTCATACTTGCCGATCATTGTTTAGGGGAGGCAAAAGAATAGTTGAAAGAATCCCAGATAGGAATCATAAGACTTGCCTAAAATTGTAAATGACTTCAGGTAAACCACTGAACTTTTCATGCCTCTTTTTTTTTTTTTTTTTTTTTTTTTTTTTTCTCACAGGAAAGCACATGAGGGGCTGAACTCTTAACTCTGAAATTGCAACTCAAAATTCTGAGACCCTAACAAACAATAAACTTTTATTTATGAGTAACCATTTAAAGACTATTTCAAAAGTTCCACAAGAGGGCAGCTCCTCCACATCACTTAATGTCTGGGGAGAAAAAAAATCCAAGCACCTTTGCGTCTATTATAAAACTACCCTCTTATAAACTATTTTAGTTTCTGTTAATTATACAAGTAGAACACAAATATATTCTCACTTTTAAATATTACAATGTTAAAGATAACGTTCAAGTCACTTTTGATTAGTAACCCCAATCCTAGTACCCTCCCACATTATCAGTTTGATGGATATATTTTTTTCTATGCACTTTGGTTTTCTGAGTTTTTTAAAATGTGATTTCTGCAACTAATTTTTTTAAAACACACATGATTTGAACATCTCTTCCTGTCAACATACATAAGTAGCTTGCTGACTTTAACCACTATCTTGTGTTGCATGTAATGCATGTGCCATAATTAACTCCTTCTTAATTGATATTTGGATTGTGTTCCATTGTTTTCAGTGCTGCACTGAGTATTTCATTACTGCATTTTAAAAAAAGCAAAGAGCCACACTTTTTTCATGGTAATTTAGATTTTATAGCTAATTTATTAAACCAAAGTAGGAATGTTTTAATTTTGCTAGTCACAAGACACAGAAAAAAGGATTAGAGGAGGGGGAAAGGGAAGTGTTTAGGTTTATTCCATTTTGTAATATAAATCATCCTAGGATGCCCTTCCCTGTTAGAGGCACTTTACCAAGCATGGACTTGACTTAGATTGGATCACAGCTTTGAGACAAATGGCCCAATTACTGCAGGAGGACAAAACAAGAAAGGAATGGTCAAGTGCTGCCCACCCACCATCATCCCATCCCACCCCCAGTGAGGTTAGGTTAACTTTCTGGTCATGTGAGGGAGCCATTTTGGAAGCAGAGACTCTAGCCCCAGTCAAGCCTTCAGATGATGCAGCCCCAGCCGACATCTTTTTTTTATTTAGTTTTATTGAGATATATTCACATACCATACAATTATCCACAGTGTACAATCAATTGTCCATAGTATATCACACAGTTGTGCATTCATCACCACAATCAATTTTTGAACATTTTCATTACTCAAAAATAAAATAAAATAAAATAGAAGTAAAAAAGAACACTGAAAACATCCCATCCCCCCATCCCACCCTATTTTTCATTTAATTTTTGTCCCCATTTTTCTACTCATCTGTCCATACACTGGATAAAGGGAGTGTGAGCCACAAGGTTTTCACAATCACACGGTCACACCATATAAGCTGTATAGTTATACAATTATCTTCAAGAATCAAGGCTACTGGGTTGCAGTTCAACCACTTCAGGTATTTCCTTCTAGCTATTCCAATACACTAAAAACTACAAAGGGACATCTATATAACATATAAGAATCACCTCCAGAATGACCTCTCAACTCTATTTGAAATCTCTCAGCCACTGAAACTTAATTTTGTTTCATTTCTCTTCCCCCTTTTGGTCAAGAAGACTTTCTCAGTCCCATGATGCTGGGTTCAGGTTCATCCCTGGGAGTCATGTCCCACATTTCCAGGGAGATTTACACCCCTGGGAGTCATGTCCCACGTAAGGGGAAGGAAGGTGAATTTACCTGCAGAGTCACTTAGAGAGAGAGGGCCACATCTGAGTAACAAAGAGGTTCTCTGGGGGTGACTCTCAGACACAATTGTAAGTAGGCTTAGCTTCTGTTTTGCAGAAACAAGCTTCATAAGGGCAAGCTCCAAGATTGAGGGCTCCACCTTCTAAATTGGTAGTCCTAAATGCTTGTGAGAATATCACTGATTCCCCAGGTGGGAAAGTTTAATATTTCCACATTTTCCCCCAGTTCCTCAGGGGGGCCCTGCAAATACATTTTTTATTCTCTGCCCAAATTACTTTGGGATGTATTGGGATTTCAACTAATCTGTACAATCCTACCAGATTTCACTTCTTATTCAAAGTTCCTTGTAATTATGGTGTTTGAATAAACTGACCATGCAAGTTAAATTATTTAGTGTCTCAGCCAACATCTTGTCTGCAACCTCACAGAGACTCCAAGCCAGAACACACAGTCAAGCTGTTCCTGAATTCCTTTCCCATATAAACCATGAAATAATATTTGTTGTTGTTTTAAGCTGCTAAGCTTAGGAATAATTTGTTATGCAGCAATAGATAACTAATACAACTAATATCTAAGATGTGAGCTTCTCTGGATAACGTCAGATGGCTGGGATCAGGCTGGGTAAATTCCCAAGGTCTCCGAACATCAGGTCACAGTGGTTGAATGGTGCTGTATCCCACTCCCAACCTCAAATATTCTAAAAATGCAGTTTTCTAAGGTGGCCACAGGCCAAGGGCCAGGTGTTTTTAGGAACACATTGTAATAAATGTAATAGATGCAGAAAGCAAGAATTTTCTCCGAATCTGAGGAAACTGGGCTTGGAACTCCTTTGCAATGGACTCCATCAAAACCTGCTACCTTCTCCAACCAGTTTCCAAATTTTTGGGGGGGTCCACATTAGGTTTATTTTTTCCCTTCCTACTTTCCTGTGTCTAAGGGATTAGTACTAGCCCAGGAATGCCTTGATGTCAGAACATCTTTTTTAATCCCCATGGATAAGACACAAACACTGACAAATTTGACTCATAAGAGGAGACCCAGGGCTTATGACAGTGGACTGTGGGCGCTGTCAAACATACTTAAATCCTTTAACCTGGCACCCCAAAGGAGCTGGAGGTACCCTGCTCACCTTCACTCTAGGTTGCTATGGTTTTATTTCCTTAAAAAAATATTCATTCTGTGATGACCTTTGGGGAGTAGGAGATAAATAGGCTCCATATTTGGAGGAAATAAAGGGAACAATTTCCATTTTGAAATGAACTTTAAAGATCCAAACAGTGGCTGGGACAGAGGGTCTGGTCATTTCAGAACTGCTGAGTTGAAGAGACTGCTGGATGTCTTGGAAAATATTTTCCTTAAGATCATGAGGTCCCCTGCCCCACAACTTATTAATTTAAAATTCAACAATGGGACACATTTGGTTATAGTGGAATGAGCACTGTTTCTGGTGTTGTATAGACATAAGTCCAAATCCACCGGCTGTGGAATCCAGAGAATGTTATTTTGTGTCTCTGAGCTTCAGTTCTCTGATCAGAAAGAATAATTGAGAAAATATATGTAGTGTTTAACACAGTGTCAAACACACAATAAACATATCTCTTCCCTTATTCTGATGAAGGGTAATAATGATAATAAAGTTGGTAATGTTGATAAGGTAAGTCTTTTGTCCAGTCCAACCTCAGGCTTTCATGGCAGCTTGAGAGCCAATGACCTTGTCTTGTCCAAAGAACTTTTCTTTGATCCTCAAGTTCTTTACTAACAAAACGGTGGAAACAATAACTTACACTTGAGTTGTATGTGCCACAGGCACATACGATTTATGTTGCAAATTTTTTACATGTATTAATAAATACATTTGATATACACAGCCCCCTGAAATAAATATATATATATTTTTTATTTTACACACAAGGTAACTGAGGTAGAGAGAGGGATGTATCAATTGGCCCAAGTTCTCTTAGTTAGTAGGTGATAAAATCAGAGCTCAAACGCAAAGGGTCTAATTCCAGGGCCCACACTCTTTTTTGTGTGTATGGAATTTTAAATGTAAAGCCAATAAAGAATGTAGGAATTGCTTGGAAAATGATCATTGAGGCAGAGAAAATTAATGCTCACTAATTATAGAGGCCTCTATGTTTCACATCTCCCCCAAACATACACATATATTTAAAGTTCATCAATGGCAGGAGAGTGGGAGTTAGCTGTCACTCTAAGCACCTTAACTCTGAGGCAGTTAAGAGCAAGCGTGTCATTGTCACCTATTTTCACGTCTGAAATGCTGGAGACAAAGGACTCCGAGACAAACAGAATAGTACATCTGAAGCAACCTGTGTACCTGAACTTCCTTGGACTAGAGCCAAACAAAAGTCTTCCAACTTGCATTGGTCTGTTATAAGGGTGAGAATAAAGCTTTATGTTTAGCTACTGAGTTTGGGGATATATTTCTTACTACAGCATAGCTTAGCCTAGCCTAACTAATAGTTGTTAAATGGCAGTGATTATTATTTTTCTCAAATAAAATACAGATAACCTTGGAAAGAAAATGTCATGAAGTCGATATGGAAAATGTAGGATTCTGTCTTCTTGAGCAATAACAAAGACATTATGAGAGCTCGAAGTTTTTAAAGTGATAAACTGGGTGAGTATGAAGAGGAAGGAGTCAAGAGGTCCAGAAAGGGAAGAGAAAGGCATCTTTATGGAATATTTGCCAGGGCCCTTCCTGGACTCCAGCAACCAGGTAAGTTGGCTGAGTGTGGTGCAGAGCTTTATAAAACAACTCAACTCATTGCACCAACTCACTCCATGGGGCCTAGACAGAGTCAAGGAAGGGCACTGTCTATGCTGGAATGGCCCTAGAATCTGGAGGCTGACTAAGAAACCCTTCTGACTGCTGAGGACTCAGGGGCTCAGAGTGGGCTTGGCAACCATTATCCCAGCTTTCTTGGCAGAAAGAAATGCAATTAAAAAAAAAAACAAACAAAGATTTTTAATAATTATGTAAAAAAACAGGAATAACCTACCTCCTTTCATTGTGTCACTCAACTAATCTGGAGAATATTTGGTTACTTCCTTCTATACCATCATCATTTGTCTGAAGACTCTTCCAATGTCAGATGACTCAGCATGGAATGGTGCCAGGGCAATGACTTCTGCAGAGCATAACTGACAATGGAGGAGATGCAAATGGTTCAGTTAATTCTCCATTCAAGATGGGGCTGGGCTTGAAAAATATGAAAGGCTCACTGTGCTCCTGGATGTGAAGTGAGGTGAGCAGCCTTAGTAGCAATATCATTTCCCAGATGGGGAAGTTGAGTCACTAAACCCATAATTTATACATAAAAGGAACATGATGTGGTGGAAAGCATCCTAGATTGCAAAGAGGAGAACCATCTTTAACCGTCTGTTTTATCCCAGTTAGGCAAGTTCATTCTTATGGATCTCAGTTTCACCTCTTTTTTAAAAATTAAATTCGGTTTTATTGAAATATATTCATATATCATACAATCATCCATGGTATATAATCAACTGTTCATAGTACGATCATATAGTTATGCGTTCATCACCACAATCTATTTCTGAACATTTTCCTTACATCAGAAAGAATCAGAATAAGAATAAAAAATAAAAGTAAAAAAAAGAACACCCAAACCATCCCCCCCATCCCACCCTATTTGTCATTTAGTTTTTATCCCCATTTTTCTACTCATCCATCCATACACTGGATAAAGGGAGTGTGATCCACAAGGTTTTCACAATCACACTGTCACCCCTTGTAAACTATATTATTATACAATCGTCTTCAAGAGTCAAGGCTACTGGGTTGGAGTTTGATAGTTTCAGGTATTTCCTTCTAGCTATCCCAATACATTAAAACCTAAAAAGTATTATCTATATAGTGCGTAGGAGTGTCCACCAGAGTGACCTCTCGACTCCATTTGAAATCTCTCAGCCACTGAAGCTTTATTTTGTTTCATTTTGCATCCCCCTTTTGGTCAAGAAGATGTTCTCAATCCCACGATGCTGGGTCCAGATTCATCCCTGGGAGACACGTCCCACTTTGCCAGGGAGATTTACACCCCAGGAGTCAGGTCCCATGTAGTGGGGAGGGCAGTGCGATCACCCGCCACGGGTGATCTAGCTTAGCTAGAGAGAGAGAGAGGGCCACATCTGAGCAACAAAGAGGTACTCAGGGGGAGACTCTTGGGCACAATTATAAGTTTCCTCATTTCTTAAATTCGAGATCTTGAATATGATAATAACCGTCCTGCTCACATTTCAGGAACTGCAGAAATACGACAAAACATGTTGGACAACTGCAGAGGGCAATGCTACCTTGATAATGTTGGATTTTAACCCCAGTTTCACATCTTTTTATTTGTGTGACATTGGGCAAATTACTCAACCTTTTAGAGTATCTATTTCTTACTGTGAAAAATAGCATATTTCAGCATAAGGTGGAAGACTCTTGGATCACCTTCATTACTGTAATATTAAAATGTGCTCACTTAAGGCTATTTCTATCCAGAGCCCAGGACCAACGTACTACATCATAAACCTAAATTTCTTTAGTAAAGACAAATTCTCAACTGGTCGTGAGCAAAGTGACTTTCTGACTAACAAGCAAGGAAATTCCGTTTCCATCCTCAGAACCCACCTCCCTCCTGCCTGAATAGAGGGTGGGGAGAAGGGAGGGGAAGGAGAGGCCTGATATCACACAGCCCTATGTAAGGGCCTCCTTTAGGCTCCTGCAGGCAGTTTGGAAGCAGCTGGAGGAATGAGTTAGGTCCTGCTTGTGGGATTTTTTTTTTTTTTTTTAACAAGTCAGATTCAGACACAGCTGTTGAGTAAAATGCAGCCTCCACAGAAAAGCCCAAGCCTCAGACCTTTCAAACAAAGGAAGAGCTTAGGTAAAGTTCTTGGGGTGTCTTTCTGGACTCCAGACCTTGAGAGAGGGAAAGAAGAAAATACAGACTTCTTTACGTACTTACATATTCCTTTGCACTTACATTTTCCACAGCAACCAGAAGAGAGGAAGTTGCTGGAATCCGGGCAAAGTTCCCAAGCAAGATCCCGGTAAGGACTCATATTTTCTTAGGGGGCCTGCGATCCTGTTCTTTGAAAAAATGAAAACCATTCAACGACCTCTTTCTCTCTGTTCCAAGTTCCTAAGAACACTGAGTCACATTCTTAGGCACTTGCTTCAGGAGAGATTCATGCTGAAACATTTGACAGGTGGTAGTGGAGCGCTACCCCAGGGAGAAGTTCCTGCCCCTGCTGGACAAAACCAAGTTCCTGGTCCCACAAGAGCTGACCATGACTCAGTTTCTCAGCATCCTCCGGTAGGTGATAAACTTCCCGGGGGGTGGGCTGGGAGGCGGCAGCTGTGAACGCGCCTGGGCTGTGGGGGGAGTGGGGGTCTGGCAGAGGAGAAGAGAAAGAGTTTATGCTTCACCTTTTCCTTTCAATTGTTCTCTAAAAAGGATGATCTCATGAGTAACCTATTTTGAACAGGAAGGGAATACCTTGCTAACAACCCTAAAGTGAGAGTTCCCATTGTTGACATAGTAGAGGCTTTCTGTTTTATTTCATCTCTTTACTGAAACTGTATTTTAATTGCTGCCTTCAAATGTCTCTAATAATTTTCCAAAGGAGCCTTGTTTTTGAAACAATTGAAGGAGCCTTCTGTTTTCAAGTATTTTTGAGGCCCAACAGTGAGCATTTTGCCCCTCATTAGTTCTTTTCCTTTTCTCCCTTGATGGCAGGGAGGCTTTGTGCACCTGCTGGGATCACCAAGCACAGGAACAAGGTTTTTTTTCACAATC
This sequence comes from Choloepus didactylus, assembly GCF_015220235.1. Taxonomy (NCBI): domain Eukaryota; kingdom Metazoa; phylum Chordata; class Mammalia; order Pilosa; family Megalonychidae; genus Choloepus; species Choloepus didactylus. The sequence goes on from NC_051308.1 coordinate 26,841,150, forward strand.
ACAGGATTTCAGTCCCACTCAGGAGAAGGAAGGGCAAAGCAAAGAAAATGTTGCTGACTTTAAAAATAAAACTTAAGGAATATAAGTTGTTACCTGCCAGTCGGACTCAATACAAATGATACGGACTAATGATAGCTGACTGGTGGGGTGGGGGTGTCAGTAAACGTCAGTATGTCTCCCCGAGCTGGAAATAACCTCTCGGAGGTTTTGACTGATGCAGACGTTTTCTCCAGAGCATTTATTATGATTTTTCTTATGAGCTGTTTTAGAACACTCAGACTTCTCCTCAGATCTGCTAAGGGTTATTTAGTGGAAAGTGAAGGCAACTACAGGAGAATCGAAGTCAGGAACAGATCCGATTCGTGTCAGACTCCAGGATGCTGGAGGTGAGCACTCTGGGTGCTCGACAGCGACCATCAGAAAGTGCATTTGGACACCATCCCCCCTTTCTTCCGTGTAGGTGCATCTCCAATCTCCATGCACTCCCCATCCTCCATCCCAGGGATTTCTGAATCTCTAAATTAATTCCTTCAAAATTACTTATGAAGCACCTGCGATATAGCAGGCTATTTACAGACAAAAATTCGTGCCCTAAACATCTTCCAAGCCACAGAGTTCTAAGCCTTGGGGGCTTCTCAAAGTTAATCAAAGGAGAACCTGATAGAAGAAGAAAGGAAAAGAAAGGAAAATTTCTTGACCCTTCAGAGCTGACTGCAAACACCATCTTCAGCTCTGTCCTTTCTAACTATGGAACAGATGTTTGCTCATCCCAGGAGAACAAGGCAATTGTCAAGGTTCAATCTTTGGATTATCCAGTTCTAACTAACCAGATTCAAAAACTATTTTCCCTCCCACCCACCACATACGACACCTCACAGCTGGGAGTGCACCGGCTGTGCCTCTTTAACAACACAGAGTGAGGCGGGTTGGCTGTTTAGGAGGACAGGTGGTTAAAGAGAGGTTTAGCCATTACCAATAGACTTAAGTTGCCATGTTATCAAGAAATGGTTCAGAACTCTTACCACACCCAACCAAACATTACTGTTCCTTTGTCTCTTTAACACAAGGGAGAAGTTTCTCTCAATGCCACCCCAAAGCTGTTTAAGTGAAAATCGGACCATATGGCTTTACAAGGGAAATTCTCCATTTTAGATTCATAGCAAACAGAGGCATATTTGCTCAGCATTTTTAACCTCTAAATATTTTTTCTAGTGAGTGAAGGAATGGCCTTGCACTTTAGACCCACTTGAGAGTCCCAGGGCATTTTTAAATCCCCAGGAAAGTGTAGTGAGTCTTTTGGCCGATTTCTAATAGCGATTTTGTTGCCCCAGGGTATACTGCAGAGAGGGCCAATTAGGCAGGTCCTGCAACTTCTCTTGATCCTGGTTTCTTTATCCCTAATGTAGGGAATCAAATGAGACAAGGGGAGAGGTTTTGCTTAAAAAGTTTAGTGGTGGGCAGATGTCAATGACTGTTTCAGGCAGGTGCAGGCAGGTGTGTAGGTAGAAATGGCACTATGAGCACCTACAGGCAGGGGTGGGGGCAGCTGGGGGTCTGCTCGTGTCTCTGGAGCAATGGTCCTCAAAGCCGGCTCCATCTGCTTCACAATCATGCAGCTTCCTGGGCTGCTTCCTGGATCAACGGAATCAAAATCTATGGGGGCGGATCCCAGGAATCTGCATTTTCAACAGCAGGTTTGAGGACCAGAGCCCTAGAGTGGGGAAGGGAGGGCATCTGGGTAGTTATGTTTACATGTTTACATTGGACAAAAACGGAGGTAAACCTTCAGATCAGAGGCCCATTCCCCGCCAAAGTAACTTCTTTCTGCAATCTCCCCAACCCCCTACCCGCGCACACCCACAAACCCAGGAGCCGCTTGGTCCTAAGGACCACTGAAGCCTTTTACCTGCTGGTGAACAATAAGAGCCTGGTCAGCACGAGTGTGACCATGGCAGAGATCTACAGGGACTACAAGGACAAGGACGGCTTCGTGTACATGACCTACGCCTCCCAGGAGATGTTCGGCTGCTTCGGGCTGGCAGCCAGCAGGGATTGCAGCTGCTCAGGCACAGGGCCTGCAATCATCTCAGGCTCATGTCAAGGGGAATTTGTCTTCTAATGGATGCAGATGGAACTGGTTTTCCCTGTGTTGCTTTGGAGGGGTCAAAGAAAATAAGGATGACCTGGAGAGTCAGCCCCATCAAATGACATGGAAGCCATGGGCCATTTCTTGCTTGGTTTGTCTTTTCCTGCTCTCTTTCATTAAAAGAAGTTCCCATTGCTCTTGGAAATATTGTAAATGGTAACTTTTTTCTGAATAAGGAATGGTTAACTTTTGTGATGATTTTGTATGATGAGCTGGAGTTATCTTTTCAATGTCTTCTATGGTCGAGGCAGGGCAGGGCATTGGGGAATCTGATTTCCCCCCCTTGCATGTGGACAGGAGTCATTTATGTGGGTCAGTGTGGACAGATCCACTGGTCTGTGGTCTCTGTGGAAGCCAGTGCAGCCAGTGTGGCCCTACCTGTGTCATTAAAGAAATTATTGATACATTTCCACAGCACTCACTCAGTTATTTCCTCTTATGTTCCTTTTTGTCTATGCCATACACATCTATGCCAATGTTATAACTTCTCTATTTTAAATAATTTAAATGATTAGTCTTTTTTATAGAATAGAATTTTAAAAATAATGGCTAGCATTTAAATTATTTTTCTGGACAAGGCTTTGTTCAAACACTCTACATGTGTTTATTTCTCATAACTATCCCATATGTTAAGCACTATTATCCCCATTTTAAAGATGAGAAAATTGGGTCAAAGAAAGGTTAAGAAACTCACCCAAGGCCCCACAACGGGGTTTTGAAACCAGGCACTCTGGTTAGAACCCAGGCTCCATACCCCCTTGCCTGTCTTCCTATCTGAGGCAGAAGTTTCTTCACTTGGTGGCAACCTGCTAGTGCTTGAAGCTGAGCTGCACCAGCTCGACAGCCCACAACAGGAGACAGAGAAGGAGACACGTAACCGCAGTAGAGCTTGGTCACGTTAAACTAGTTTTGTGCTAAGGACGATTACTGTATGATCTCATCAGTATGAAATAATTAGAATAAGCAAATTCAAAGAGTTTTAAAGTAGAATATAGGTTAAACCAGGGTCCAGGGTAGGAGTAGGGGATGGAGAATTAATGCTTAATCACTACAGAATTTCTATTTGGGGTGAAGGAAAAGTTTTGGTAATGGATGGTGATGATGGTAGCAGAACATTGTAAACATAATTAACAGCACTTAATTATATATTTGAATGTGGTTAAAAGGGAAACTTTAGGTTGAATATCTGTTATTAGAATAAAAAAACATAGGACTATAAAGCACAAACAGTGAACCCTAATGTAAACTACGGACTATACTTAATAGTACAGTCATAATAATACTCTTTCACCAGTTGTAACAAAGGTACCACACTAATGCAAGGTGTTAATAATACGGGGGTATATGGGAACTCTGTATCTCCTGCATGATTTTTTCGATAAACCTACAACTCCTCTAATAAAAAAGAGTTATATTTTAAAAATTATATTAAAAATCGAACAAACTACTTCTGTGCCCAGTGTGGGAGAGCCCAAAGCAGGGAGATCCCCACTGTGCTTGGAGGGTTTGGTCAGGGAAGGCTTCACAGGGGAGTGCATTTTGAGCTGGGTTTGGAGAAGGAAAAGTTTTCATGGGAAGAAATTCTTTTCTTTTTCCTTCCACTTATATCCAGTAAACATCTATTAGACATCTGTTGTGTGCCAGGCACTGTTCTGAGAGCAGGAGCTACAGCAGTGAACAAGACAGATAAGGGCCCAGCCTCCTAGAACTGGCTCTGGTGAGGGAGGAAAGAAAACACAGAGACTAGTTGTAAGTGTTAGGAAGACAATAACAGAGTAGGGGACAGAGATGGTGAGGGAGACTTCACCTCAGTGGTCAGGGCGGGCCTCTCTGAGGAGGCGACTTTCAATCTGAGTCCGTACCATGAGAAGGAGCCAGTCCGGTGTGGATCTGGAGGAAGAGCCTGTAAATTGTGTAAGAGAGTCAGCTGTGTGTTTTAGCTTCCAATATTTTTGTTGATGCTGCTTCCCTACAAGCTTTTGGCTTCTCTGGTTGAAGCAGGATATTTTTAATGGCTTATTTAAAATGGGCACAAATTAAAAGTTTGGCAAATATTTATTGTCATCTTCTTTCCTCCAGACTCTGGGTGCAGATGGTCCCCCCTAACTCAGCAAACAATTGTCCCTGATGATTCCTCCCCCTTTACACCCATTTTCCTTTTTATTTGATCATTTCCTCACCATCCCTACAAAAAAAATAACCTGGGTCAATTTCTGTTGACCAGTGAAAATGATTACATTATATTAAATTATTACACACTAAAAATGACAATGATAAGAAGGATTGAACTGCCAGTGGAGCGGAGGTGGGAATAACTGGGAGGGCAGGTGAGAACTCAGGGGCCAGAAATGGGAAGATTCAGGAGAGGATACCCAGGGAATGCCCTGGCAACTTATTTCCTCTCTTGTACTTTAAGCCTGTTTTTAATGTTCCCATTGGATTCTGCAGTTTTCTTTTCCGATTCAGGCCTTTACTACCAGGAAGAAAATTGAAGGAAAAAAAAAGTCTTGTTTCTGATAAATATTGCTACATAACAAATCACCCTGAAACTTAGTGACGTAAAACAAGGATTTCTTCTTTCTCATGATTCTCTGGGTTGGCAGGGAGGATCTCAGCTGGTTTCACCCGTGTTCACGCAGGCGGCTTATGCTCAGCTGGAGAACCAGCCCGGCTGGAAGGTCTAAGAGGCCCTGGGTTCCAGACCACCCACATTGCCTCTCATCCTGCAGGAAGCTGGACCAGTTATGTTATGGTGATTTCAGTATCATGTTCCAAGGACACCAAAGTGAAAGGCACAAGGCTTCACGGAGCCCAGGCTCTGGGACTTGCCCAGTGTCATTTCTGCTGCCTTCTTTGATCAAGCCCAGATTGAAGGCATGGGGAAATGGAAGCTTCTCCCTTCATGAGGTGTGTCTAAAGGTCGTGACCATATTTAATTTGTCAACATACTCCTAATAAACTACCTAGCCTATTCCTCCATCAGTCACATCCGACACTTTCTGGGATTTATTTCCACCAGTGAATGCATAATTCCTCATTGTCCACCCTTCCTTCCTTGCCTTCCCCCAGCCCTCTTTCCCTCTGGCCAGGGTAGTAGATGAGGCTGGTTCTGGCCTCTCAGCTTCGTTCTACCTCCTGCTGGACTCCAGGGAAGAATGGCCCTGTGATCCTCCATCCTTTCTATGGTCACTTGGTTAGCATGGACATTTGGGCAGAAATAACTATATTCTTTCATACAAGGTACACAGAGCAGTACTTGCTCTTGTGATCCACCTCAACATCCTCAAATACCAAAGCTCAGAAGGTTTCTGCTTTAGAGTAAGTGTCTGCTCAGTATAGGTGCTTAACTAGAGCTGACTGCTGCAAGTGAAGGTATTTTTAGCAGAAGGCAAGGCAAGGGGATCAACAATGGGGAAGGCAGCTATCAAATGTATGAAGAAGCAAAAGCACTGTTATTGAATTGTTTGCAGATGATGTCCATTCATTAATTTGCTAAAAAAAAAAAAGAACAAACCTTTTTTTAAAACAACTTTAAAAATTGTAAGCACCATGGGCCAACATTCTAGAAGACTCAGCTAAGGTATCTCTGTTAGGTCCCCTGTCTCCAGGTGGGGAAGACAGACGTAAATAGATAACTGTAGTAGAATGTTCTAGGTAGAATGACAGAGAGGCTCTGACATGGAACGTGTGACAATTCAAAGAAGATAGCAGCCAATTGTATCCGGACCATGCAGTCAGGGTACAGAAACAGGTAAGTTTTCACACAGAACATGGCACTTGAGCTGAATTTCCAAGGATGAGAAGGTTTCCATTCTTGGTTACTACAGATGATGAAGGGTCTAGATATGAATCCTAGATAGAGGGAGCAAATGGGGCAAAGGAGGCAAATTATGAACAGTATGACATCCAAGGAGAAGAATGTTTTAGCTAGTTTGAGACTAAGCATGTGTATTGGGGTGGAAAATGGAAAGCTAAAGACAGCAAGGCAGGAAAGGGCTTTAGGTTTAGATTTACCCCATGGGTGATGGGGAGGCTACCACAAAATGCAGTTTTGTATTTTATTTTGTTTTATTTTATTTCCATTGTTGTATATTAAAAAAAAACGACATTTCATTTTGACTGAAATAAACAATAACAAAATTATTGTGCTGCATCAAAAATATAACAGTATTTTTGTATTATTCCTAGATAAGCTATGAACACTAAGTTTTGCAGATTGTCCAGTTTATGGAAGGAAGTTTATGATTATAAACCAAAACAAGGCAGTAGATATAGCCATGGAAGACCTCTGCTTTGCATTTTAGAAGAACCACAGTAGAAGTAAGAGAGAGGATGCACTGCAGAGCATCGATGTTTGGAGAACAGGCAAAGAAAGAGAGGCTCAGGAAGGACAATGAGCAATCATCATAAGAGAGTTGGCCAAAGAATCTGGGGAGTGTGAGAGCAATGGGTGGATCAGGAAGGCCAAGAGAGGAGAATGTCAAAAGGAGGGTCAAATCACTACACCAACACTGAAGAGTAATACCAAGGAGATGCCAAAGAAATGAAGCACTGATGAAGGACCTGGAAACTGGGAGCTCATGGGTGATTTTGTCAAAGAAGGTTCACTGGAGTGTTGGTGGAGAAACCCAGTGGCAGCAGAGGCAGAGAACAAGGAGGGAGGAGTGGAATTGGAGCTAGTGAGAATGGACAATGGTCTTAAGGATTGGTCTCTTGCTGGAAGTAGGTAGCTAGTGAATAGGTTTTTGAAGCAGTGAGGAACCTGGAATCAGAGGCTGAGCTAGAGGAGTTAGTATAGGAAGGAGAAGGTTGAATTACAACAGATTGGAGGACAGTTGAACTAGGGGGTGTGAACCAACAATGCTAGAGAGAAAAGCAGGGATCTAATTGAGAGGAAAATTAAGGGATTGCTTTGAATGGGAGGAAAAATACCTCCTCCTCAGATACTAGTGAGATGGGGGAGGAAGGGGCTGATATAATTGGGTTCAAACTGGGTACAGGAGATTGAGTGATTTTCTATCATTCTTGCCACCTTTCTGAAAGTTTGAAATTATTTCCAAATAAAAAGTTGAAGAATTAATGAAGTCTTCAGAGTTAAATACATTCTTCAGTTTATTATTTTTAAATGGAATTATAATTTTACTATTTTGAAAATCTTGCTATTTTTATACATCTTGTTACTCTTTCCAGTATATCCAAATCTACCTCATTCTCTTTTACACCTGCCTACTATTGCTCTGTCTGTGTGAACTGTAATTTATTTCATCCACCTCTTTTTAATGAACTTGGTCCTGTTCACAGTTTTTGCTATTGTAAATAACAAAATGTGGGACAGAGCTATAAGCAGTGGAACAAACACTGACTAGGATTTAAATCCCAGCTTCGCTGATCACAAGCAGAATGACCTGAGCATGTTCTTTATTAAATCTGTTTTATCATCCGTAACATGAACATTATCAATAGTACATTGATTCAGTGGTTGTGAGAAATGATGATAAAGTACTAGACACAGAATCTGGCATTCAATAAGCACAAACTCTTATAATAATTCATCATGAATGCCATCTTCGTGCCTATGTCTTTATGTATTTGCATTGATATTTCTGTAGGGTAAGACTCTAGAAGTGGAATTGCTAGGTAAAGGGCAGGAATATTTTCAAGTACGATAAATATTACTGATTTCTCTCTACAAGGTTACTCTAATTTATACTCACATCAAACATGTCTATCTCCCACTAGAAACGTAAGTCTTTAAAATAATTGCCAGTCTATTAGCTGAAAAATTTCCCAGTACTGTATTATTTTGCATGAATTTTGTTTATCAGCATCGTGTCAAGGGTTTTTTGGCAATGTACACTTTCTCTTTAGTAAACTATGCTTATTTGCAGGACAGGTGGAGTGTCCCACTCCATGACTTTAAAATTTTATACCAGTGCTTTGTTTTTTTCTAATACTATTATGGTTTTGTTCCTTACTTTTACATTTAAAAACTTCAATCCATCTGGAATTTACTTTGATGCAAGAAAGGAGGGAAGGATTTAGCGTCCATGTTTTTCAAATGTTTAATCAATGATTCCAACGTGAAGTATCAAAGGATTCATCTTTTGGCACCGAGGCTGACTTGAGTCGGCTGTGACTGGGCGTGGCTGTCCTGGTTCCACAGCAACACTGAACTCTTCAAGGGTGAGGGCTGAAGTTTTTACTTCAATGTCTCATGACCCCGTCATACTGAGCACATAACAGCTGCTTATAGGACAAGACGGTAAACTGGAGAGCTTGCCCAGGCCCCTCACATCACAGCTGGATTGAGGTCTGGGATGCATGTTTTCTCAGTGACTGGATCATGGGGGAAACCAGCTCTTTCCTGTGCTTGCTCCCTTGCATTAGTAACACACACACACACACACACACACACACCCCACACATACACAATCACCTTCACTCCACATCCCAACAAATTACCTGGTGGGAGACAGAAAACAGCTGCCTTTGTCACAGCTAACCCGGGATTGACCTTAGCCTTACTGAGCATCTAGACTTAAAATAACAGTCTATCATCAAGACACTCTGTGGGGAGTGGGGAGTTAACGCTTACTTAATAGGTACAGGGTTTCTGATTGGGATGATGGAAAAGTTTTGGTAATGGATGGTGGTGATGGTAACACAACCTTGTGAATGTAATTGACACCACCAAACTGTATACTTGGAGGTGGTTAAAATAGGAAATGTTATGTTGCATATATGTTATCACAATATAAAATTTAAAAAAAAAGAAAGACATCCTGCAGGAAATAAGGATGGGGCAGTGTGATGGTTAGGTTCATGTGTCAACCTGGCCAGGTGATGGTGTCCAGGTGTCTGGTCAAGCAAGTAATGGCCTAACCATTACTTCAAGGACATTTGTGGCTGGTTAATAAACCAGAAGGCTGGTTTATTAAATCATCAGTCAATTGGCTGCAGCTGTGACTGATTACATCAACCAAGGGTGTGTCTTCCACAATGAGAGAATGCAGTCAGCTGGATTTAATCCAACCAGTTGAAGACTTTTAAGCGAGAAAGATAGAGGACCTTCATTAGAGTTGCCCATTTGCTGCCTGCCCTACAGAATTTGGGCTCATGCCTCCCTACAGTTGTGTGAGACACTTCTATAAAATCTTATATTTATAGATATCTCTTGTTGATTCTGTTTCCCTAGAGAACCCTAACTAATACATGCAGGGAGGGCAGGAATCACAAAAATTAAGATCTGCTTTTGTGCCCTACAAGAGTTTAAAGCAGTATTTCAGAGCCTTCGTTGGTTTCACGTTGCCAAGTATTTATAATTGGCTTGTACCTAGACTCCAGGAATCCAAAGGGGTTCTTAATCAGGGGCCCATTCATCTTTCTCAAGTCTGTTCCTTGCCTCTTCTCCATCTCACTGCTCTCTAAATTAGGAGTATTACGCTTCTAAGTGTATGGTCTGTGCTCTTCAACAAAGAGGAGTCTGCTTCTCAGCCATTTTCTACCAAACTCCCGAGGGTTAGAGGGCCTGAGTCTCTCCACAGATGGGTCCAAGATGAGGTACAGTGTCCCAAGTCCTGGGTAGTAAGACCACTCTGCTTTCTCTTCCCATCCCTTGAAAAAGGGCTCTACTTATACTTCATCTCTTTCCATCATGCTTGTAGCTCAAGTAAGATCAGTTTCACAAGTATGACTTGAGCACATACCCTAACCCAGCACCATTCCAGGAGACAGTGTGCTATCTTGCAAAGAACCCATCCAACCTTTCTCATCAGACAAACCTGGGTTCAAAAGGTAGAACTGCCTTGGTGCTCTTGGCAGAGTTACTTCATCCCTCTGGACCATTTCTTCATCTGCAGAAACTGTAGCTGTTGTCCCAATACTTAAAGACCCTCTGAGCACAGGGCAGGCATCATGGGCTTATGATCTGTGCAGTCACACAGGGGCCCATGCTTAGTTTAATGCTCTGCTGCTGACATTTTGAAATTTTTCATTATTTTTAAACAAGGGGCTACAAATTTGTATTTTGTACTGCATCCCATAAATTATGTCACTGTTTCTGTTCAAGCAGTCAGTGATCTATGAATGGGAAGATTCAGAATCTCATCCCCTCATGGCAGAGAGAGGCTAACTTCTATTAGCAAGTCACAGGTGCTACTTTGGGAAAATCCAATGTCTCTGTGCCTCAGGTTCTTCGTTTGTAAGATGTAGGTAATAAAAGTATTTACCTTATGGGGCTTGGGAGAGGATTAAATGAGAGAATATATGAAAGCCCCTGGAATAGTGCTTAGCACATAATAAGCTATTTTCATTCTTCTTATTTTGTATTTTAAAATTATTTTCTCTAAAGCTGTGTTTTAGTTTTAAGTAATATAACGTCTATAGAGAAAATGTTAGTAAAGAGCAACGATTGTAAACTTTTATGTAGAGAAACTTTTCAGAATACAATAGCATGGGGACAGGCAGTAGACAGAACAAGAAAAACAAATGGCCAATAAATATTTGAAAAGATGTTTCATATTGCACGTGATTGAAGGAATACGAATTACAATAGCCATGAGATAAATTATTTTTCACCTGTTTCACTGGGAAAAAGATTAAAAACGGAAAATATTCAGTGTGAGCCAAAATGTGGGGAAACAAGGGCTTTTAAGCATCGTTGATGAGGCGTACAAATTTGTTCATCATTTTAGGAAAACAATTGGCAATGTTTATCTCAATTTCATACTAATAATCCCAACCCAAGGAGACCAGAAATCTTGTAGCAGTTTGTAAAAACTTATTCATTCATTCATTCATCATTGATTCATTCATCAAATATGTACTGAACACTTCTTTGGTACCAGCTGAAGGCACTGTCCTCATGGACCTTCACGGAGAAAATCAATCAATAAGTAAAATTATATATTTTAGGTAATTATAAGTATGATGAAGTAGTACAAAGTTGGTTCATGGGGTAGAGAATGATGAAGTGGGGAGAGAGGTTTTCTGTGGATGAATGAGGAAGGCCTCTGAGGAAGTGACTCCAAGGCAGAGGCCGGAAAGCAGGAAGTGCTGGTCATGGGGTGGGGTGGGGGTCCTCCAGGGGCAGGCAGCAACGGCAGAGAGGGGCAGCGAGGTCAAAAGTGGGTGGCTCTTCAGAGAAACAGCGTGAAGGGCAGTGCAACAAGCAGCCATTAATAAGAGTCCTTCGATGCTATTATCTGTACAATGGAATATTATAGCCCTACAAAAAGAAGTACAAAGATGTACTGTATGTATTTGGAAATGTGTTTGTGATGTATAAGTAGAGATAGAATTGCATTAAGGTATATAGTGACAGTCCCATTTTGTAATAAACAAATACACAAATGAATGTGTATCTTTCTGTGGGAACATTTGGAAAAATCTGGAGATATAGAGATCGTAGCAAGGGGGTCGGAGAGCTGACTAGTGGTCCTAAAGGGAAAAAGAGAACTCAACAGGTCAGTGTGTTTCCGATGTTGCTCCTAAGGTTTCAGAGTGCAAATTATGTATCCTGGTTCTCTCCAAAATCTAACTCTAAGGTGCTAATCACATAAGCTGCAAGCAATCACATATTCCACAAGCAACCTTATAAAGTGGTTTCCCATTTAAGTAAGTCTGTAGGGAGAGAATGTCCAGATCACATTGACAATCTGATTGTTTTTAATTAACATATTATTTGCACTGTGGTTTTCACATTGCTCCACTGCAAACTCAGAAGGCATGAGGGCATCAGTGAGCTGTGGATTCTGGGTGCTGCGTACTGACATTTGACAGCAATCTAACTAAAGTCAAGGACGCTCAAGTAGCTGGTGACCAGGCTCCTCCCAGGCTGTGAACATCCAGGAGCAACCCGAGGGCCCTTTTCAAGGCAAGGATACCCACCCCCTTAGGCTTTTCTTAATGGGAAGATTAGATAAAACACCACATGTAAAGCATTTGGCACTGACCCTGGAAAAGACTATTGATCAATAATATTAATTATGTCCACCCCTCATTAACTATATACCAAAGGTTTCTGCCTTCATGGAGAGTTTTTATTTTGGGATTGTCCTGCTTTTTTCTTCCCCTATTTCTCCTTTCCTTCTTTCTTTTGGATTGGTTATACATTATTTAGAATTCCATTGTAATAAATAAATAAATAAAAGTACTCATAACCCTGGGGGAAGAAAAAGAATTCCATTGTAATTTATTTTTTGGCTTTTTACTTATACCTCCTCTTAGCATTATTTTTTTAGTGGTTGCTGTAGGGATTAAAATATACAATTTTACTTTGCACAGCCTACTTTGAGTTAGTGATGTGCTAATTCACATAAAACATAAGAATCCTGCAGCTGGATAAGTCCTTTTACCACCCCCTCCTCCTTTATTCTATAGTTGTCATATTATTACATCTGCATCTACAGTCACCCCACAACAAAAGTTATAAATCTCTGCTTTAAATGGTCATATATATTTTAAAGAAATTAAAAGGAAAAAATAGACTTTTACTCCCACCTACATATTTACCATTTCCAGAGCTTGTTCACAAGGGATTGATTATAAGGCACTCTGAGAAAATAATATAGTCATGGAAGCCAGAGAATAGTAAAAGGCAAGACAGGCAAGAATTGTAAAAGTCATAAGTAGTGGAAAGAGTTACCTGGATGATTCTAGTCCTAACCTCACTTTTCCTGGATTGTGGTCAATTATCTCAAAAATCACATGGAATTTTCCTTTTCTTCTGCTTTTACGAGATCAGATTGAATAAAATCATTTATACTTTCCAACCTCTAAATATTTTACCATTTTATTCTACTTTACAATTCCATTTTAGAGGAAGAAGAATAGGATTTTTCTGGATCTCGCTCTCATTAACAGGAACATTGCCATCTGAAAACTTCTTTGATGTTCCATACAGCTCTGAAAAAATACATCATTTCTTCTCTTCTACATGGAGACCAGTTTACCTGAGGTGTCCAGCAAGAGATCACGTTCCCCATCCACTCCACGCCTTGCCTGCTATTCCCTGTGGGCATTGGTGTTGGTTGCCCTTGTTCTGAAAACTGACAGAAAGCCAAGGTGGCTGGAGCACAGGGGAGACGGGGAAGTGGGCTGAGAAGGAAGTGGAGAGGTGAGTGGGGAGAGATCAGGCAGGATCTTTATGGTGTTAGGATTTTATTCCAAATGCAATGAAAAGCCCTTAAGAGTTGCAAGCAATGGGGTGAATGATCCCCATTAAGGACACTGTGATGAGGCAGCGAGCAGACAAGGCAGGAGTAGAAGTAGGAAGTCCAGGCTTGATGAGTGTGTGGCTTAGCTAAGTAAGTGGCAGGGTGACAGGGGAGTGGGCAAGTTCAAGGTCTGATTTGTTTTGTATGACTGCGTGGTATGTGAATATATCTCAATAAAATGAAGATAAAAAAAAGAAAGGAAGAAAAAAAAAATAAAAAATAAAAAAATAAAATGCCTGTGAAACATCAAAGTGAGGCTGCCACATGAGCCGTTGGATTTAAGTGTCCAGAGCTCAGGGAGAGGCCCTGCTGCCGCTTAGTCTTGGAAGTAGCATGCTCCTCTTTGCAGCTGCACCCTCTACCTACCTCCAGCATCACTCCCACTCAACCACAGTCACCCAGGGCCAATCCACATGAGGCTGCCTCTTTGTGAGGCCTAGAGGATCACATTCTTGAAGGCAGGTCTAGGCTGGGGCAACCCATCTCACTTCTCCTGTGCATAGATTTTCCCTGGGCATAGTAGTTCAGATAAGACCCCCAGATGGGCATGGCCTAAACCGTGTTGGATATGGGGAATGAAAAGGGGGCCAGTTGTCAGCATATGAATCCACATAATAAGAAGACAGAGAAAATAAAAATGGGAGGAGAACAAAAATGATGAGAATCTACTGACTATACATATCTTCAAGCAACCATTTGAATTCAAATAAGACCCAATCTTTGAATTGGAGATTGACTCCTGCCCTTTGCCAAGCTGCCGTCCTCAAAGAGGTAAACCAACACAGTACCACCTTTAGACCTGGGCAAGATGAGCCCCAGTCTGGGCCCTTGATTTAGAGGGTTCTGCTCTGGACCTCCTCCAGCCACATCCTGCCCCCAGGTCCAAGCCCATGGGGTCTAGGGACGTGCCCATCCAGAACCCATGGACAATGCTGGAGTGCCCAGGACTTCATAATTATCTACACAGATAGTCTCAGCCCACTTCCAGGGCCAGCATAAACTTCCCTAGTTGAACCAGGCATTGGTATTGCAGGATAGAGTTGGGAGGTAGTAAAATAAGGCAGGGAGAGAGACCAAATTTGTGAACTGAGGACAACCTCTTCCCCAACCACTCCACCACCACATTCCGATACAGATGATAAAGAGTGAAATAATTCTAAGTTTGAACCTGGTCTTCCAGATTTTTGTTTCCAGATTTTTTCAAGGCAATGGTTAGAACATAGTTTACTTAACAGTTTATAACTGAATTAAACTATTTAAATGTTATATTATGAATACATAAAAATATGCATATATGCTTATTCTAAACATGAATATTATTATGTCTGGATCTGAGCTAGAGTTATTAAAATTCTTATCTTGGTGAGGCTATCTGGGAACACAGAGGGATGGTAAAGTGGGGTGTGTGTGTGTGTGTGTATATGTGTGTGTGTGTATAACAGGCAGTCACTCTTGGAAATCAGGGAGGGGCAGGCCCCAGAGTCCCCCATATTTCCTAGGCTCACTCTCTCTGGAGCTGATCAACTAGATTCCTCGTCACTGAAGATAATCAGGAAATTCCAACCAGTTAGTTACAGGAACTTTTTTCATGGGTCAGCTAGAACCAGCTACCACCACCAGGGGATACTAAATCAGCTGTTCAGGGTCTAGACATGGACAAGCAGTGACTGTCGGTGAGTAAACATTTAAAAGCCCAAACAATGTTAAACTCCATAATGGGTGTATCTGTATCCTCTGAAAGGCCAGCATGGAGAAGACACGATCGATCGGGTATAGATGTGTGTGTGCCCAGAGGCAGGAGGGGAGGTGGGTAGCTAAGAAAATTAAATAAGTCTCTTTGATATGAATGCTGGCCCAAAGGATCCTGAATCAGTCACCCAGAGCAAAGAACCGCTGAGACCTTGACATCAACAGAATACCAGAAAGGAAAACACAGGCCTCCAAACTTCTGGTGCTGCCATGGCAACTGGAGGTCCAAATGAAGTCATCATAAAGGCAAAATGTGGCCCAGGTGAAATGCGGGAACAGGGCTGGGAGTGAGGACACAAACCACTGTGAGGGAAATGGAAACCCCGGGAGGAAAAAGGAGAGAATTTCTGGTCACAGAATAAAATTAGTCACAGCTGTTAGGCTACAGCCACAAAATTTTGAGCAGACCTTTTGGCTGAAAAAGAAGGGGAAAGGCACCAAATTTATTTTACACTTGCAATATGTCTTCCATCAGAGGATATTAAAACACTAACACCAAGCACTTGTTCAGGGAGCAGTTGCCTGCATTTTATGAGTATTACAGTTGAGTCAGTGATTCATGCTAATGGAAAACATGGAATGCATGAACAAAGGCAGTTCACGTGAATGGCCCTTGTACTAAATATTTGCAAATTCACTTGCACTCCCCAAATCAAACCTTTCTTTTAAAAAAAAAAAAATCAAAAATGTCTTTAACCTTATCAATAAAAATGTAAGGTTAAAGGAAAATTACTTCTCCAAAACCACATTGTGCAAAACGAAAAAATTAAAATAAATTAGTGAGAAAATGTTGCAACCCTGGCTTAACTAAGGTGGAGGAACAAAAGGAAAGATGCTGGCAGTGATGAGCACATCATGTCCACTTCACAGCTGAAATCACAAGGTTTCTTAGAAAACTCACAGATAACTGAAATTGCCTTTCCTGAGAACTCTGTCAATCTGCTCAAGGCAAACTGTCCTCCTTGA
This sequence comes from Choloepus didactylus, assembly GCF_015220235.1. NCBI lineage: Eukaryota > Metazoa > Chordata > Mammalia > Pilosa > Megalonychidae > Choloepus > Choloepus didactylus. Next base: position 26,857,227 of record NC_051308.1, read on the forward strand.
TGGATCTCTGCCAGAGAAAGAAAAAAGCGGCTCTGACTTCTGGGAGCTGGTCTAGCATTACCAGCTAGGCTATGCTATTCATCTATGGAATAGAAATAATTTCAATTAGACAAGACCGCTCCAAGCAGAGATGGATCAAGACAAAACCAATATCAATCTGTAATCATGTTGGAAAACTGACAAGACAATAATTGCATCTAAACCACAAGAATGACCAGACGTCTCCTTCTCCTGACTCATGAGTGGCTGCCACTTTTTGACTAGTTATAGCATTAGCTGCAATTTGTTCTTCCCACATTCTGGATAAGAACTATTTGGATAACCAGTCATAGAATTACCCCTACTTCCAGATACCATCCAATCCAGAGCAAAGCCCTGCTTCCTTAAACCCTCCCTGAAACCACCTAACAAAAATCCAAATCCTATAGTAAACCCTTTCTTTCCCCCCTCTTACTGGGACATCCCAAAGTTTCCCTTGATGTGAGCTCTTCCTTGTTGCAAGGAGTTAATAAACCCAATTTTGTTTAGCCACAGGCATGATGCTGAGGGCATTGATAAGTCAATTAATTGACTTCAGGGGCAGGAGGGTTGTTCACCATTTCACAGACTCCAGGTTTGCTTTTGTAAGTCCTGCCTTGCTTTGTTCAAAGACATTCTCCCTAACAGACTGATGTTATTTTCTCTTTCGGTGATTTGAAAATTTTTTCATAATGGTACATATTCCTCTAATTCTTAAAATCCTTTTTGCTTTAAGATCAATTTTGTCTTCTATTAATATAGTTACACAGATTTTGGGGGAATTAGTATTTATGTGGTGTGTATTTTTCCATTTTTTAAACTCTCAGCTTACATGTTTGCTTCAGATGTATCTCTTATTATTAGATAATAGTATACATTTTAATGAACAGTCCTTTAATTACAGTCCATTTGCATTTATTATAAAAAAAGTGATATATTCTGGTCTTATGGTACCATAAAATTGAGGATTTTTATTTGTTTTCCTATTTTATGTTTTGGTTTTGGCATATTGGATCTCCTTTTTTGCTTTCTTTTACATTTATTATATTTTTTCAGTCTGCTTTCCCCTGCTTTACTAGTTTAGACATTATTATTCAATTTCTGTTCTTTTTGTGGTCATCCTAGAAATTATAATATACCTTCTTAACTCATCAAACTTTAAATCCATTTAATTCATTTACCCTCACCTTGGATTATAGAAGAAATTTAGAACATCTTAACTCCATTTACTATCCCCAAGCAATTTCTTTATTTCATGTCTTTTAATTTTATCCTGTTTTATTTTTAACTTCATATAACATTATTTGATGAAGCCAATGTCCATATAAATTTCCTTACATATTTACCACTTCTTTTACAGCTTTCTGTAGAAGAGGGCCTACAGATGATGAACCCTTAATTTTTATTTTTTTCTGAAAATGTCTTTATTTTGCCTCCATTCTTGAAAGATATTTCATTCAGTACAGAGTTCTAGGTTGGCAGTTATTTTTCCCCTGGCATATGGGTGGTTCTAGTCTATTGTAACTGTACCTCAATGCTATGGGGAAGTCAGTTGTCAGTCTAACTGCAGCTGCTTTGAAGGTAATTTTTTTCTCTGACTGCATTTAAGATATTCTCAACTTCTGTTTTCTGCAGTTTCTCTTTGACATATCTAGGTATGGCTTTTTAAAAAAAAATTCAACTTGGGCTTTATTAGACTTCTTGAATCAGTGGACTGGAGTATTTAATCAGTTCTAGAGATTTCTCTATCATTATCTGTTGGTACACTGCCTCTGTCCTTTCTCTCTTTTTCCTATGTTGGGAATGCATTTTAGGCCATCTTATTCTATCATCCATGTCTCTTAAACTTGCTACCATATTTTCCATCATTTTGACTGTGTGGCCTTCTAAATAACTCCTTCTGACTTATCTTCTAATCTGTAACTTTCTCTTCAGCTGTGTTTAATTGATTTCCAAATTCAAAATTACATTGAATTTTTAATTTCAGTTGTTGAATTTGTCCTTTGTAGAAGTTCTTCTTTGTTTCTCTTTCAAATCTGCTATGATCTGATTTATAATTTCATGTCTCTCATAGAAATTTTTTAGTATGTGTTATATTTTTAAATATAATAATGATTTCTTAGAATAATCTATGTCTGATAATTCTTATTTTCAAAATCATTGGAGTTCAGTTCACACCATTTGTTGTTTTTCTGGTTCTCATTAAAAAATGTACTTAGTTATCTTTGATGGTATGTTTCTGATAGCCCTTAAACAGTTGTTGGTGTTCCCAGAAGCATAGGATATTTCCTCTATCGAAGTTTCACATTTGCATTAACTACATTCCTGGGGCATTACTAGTCTACAGCCACTTTAAATTCATATTTGATTATGATGACACAAATGGAATACAATCCCTAAGAAGCATGGGCTTTTGATTTACAATTCTCAGAGACAGTTTTTCTCCTCTCTCTTCCACTGACAATAAAACACTCCCTATACTCTAGAAAGATGGGAAATGGTTTATTCTTGGTTCACCTTGATTCTGAGGGTGACAGTTGTAGTCTTAACTCTATGTAGGATGACTTGGGCTTTCGCCTCTGTTAGCATCACCCCACAAGACCCTAAAATTCACGTATTGCTTTAACACCTGTTTTATCCAGATGATGAAATGCTCATGTGTATGCCAGGTACTATGATTAAGACATCCATAGTGTACAAAGTGCTTGAAAATTTTAAACTGTACTTGAACAGACCTCTCAAGGAAAAAGTATGTATTTTTGATAGTGCCCCTCACTGAATTCTCATCAGAAAATGTATAGGAGAAAAGATCTAAGAGCACAGAGTAGGGAAAAAACTACTTGATGAATGAGCTTTTCAACCTATTCTTATATTAAAAGACTCCTTATGTAGTGTCAGGGCAGGAAAAAGCTCAAAAATACATATCCTGGCATTCTGTCTAAAGCCTTGTATTGGCATTAGCAAATCCAACTGTCATTACCCTTCTGCAGAGGTAGTGAGTCTGTACATTGTTCTTAGTCATCTCTATCAGAAGTAAATAAAAGAGCTTTCATGTACAGTGAGAATTAAAAAGACATCAAAAATATTTTCTTATCTTGAAAAAGAAGAAAGAAGTTGGAAGATTCCCACTTCCTGACTTTAAAGCACATTGCAAAGCTATCGTGGTCAAAACAGCAAGCTACCAACATGAAAACAGATATATTGACCAATGGAATTAAATTGAGAGCTCAGAAATAGACCCTCACATCTAGGGTCAGTTGATTTTTGACAAGGCTGCCAAGTCACTCAAATGGGACAGGACAGTCTTTTCAACAAATGGTGTGGGGGAGGACCCCTGTATCACATCTTATACAAAATTTGTTCAGAATGGATCAAAGACCTAAATTTAAGAGCCAGGACCATAGAACTACTAGAAGAGAATGTAGGGAAGCATCTTCAAGATCTTACGGTAGGCAATGATTTCTTAGACTTTACATCCAAAGCACAAGCAATGAAAGAAAAAAATAGATAAATGGGACCTTCTAAAATTAAATACTTTGTGCTTCAAAGGACTTTGTACAGAAAGTGATAAGGCAGCCTACTCAGTGGGAGAAAATATTTGGAAACCACATATCTGATAAGGGTGTAATGTCCAGAATATGTAAAAAGAAAAATCCTATAGCTCAACAATGTAAAGAAAAGCAAACCAATTAAAAAATGGGCAAAAGGCTTGAACAGACATTTTTCCAAAGAGGAAATACAAATGGCTAAAAAGCATGTGCAAAGAAGATGCTCAATATCACTAGCTAGTTATTAGGGAAATGCAAATCAAAACCACAATGATATATCATTTCATATCTATTAGAATGGCCACTATTAAAAAAACAGAGAACTACAAGTGTTGGAGAGGATGTGGAGAAAAAGAAACACCCATTCACTGTGAGTGGGCATGTGGAATGGTGCAGCTGCTATGAGGGTAGTGTGACGGTTCCTCAGGAACCTAAGTGTAGAAATGCTATATGATCTGTCAATCCCACTACCAGGAATGTAACCAGAAGAAGTGAAAGGAGGGATGTGAAAAGACATTTGCACACTGATGTTCACGGTGGCATTATTCACAATTGCCAAAAGATGAAGGCAACTCAAGTGTTGATCAACCAATGAATAGATAAGCAAAACGTGGTATATACATACAATGGAATGTTGTTCAACTGTGAGAAGGAACAAAGTTGTGATGGATGTGTCAACATGGATGAACCTTGAGGACATCAAGTTGAGTGAAATAAGCCAGACACCAAAGGACAGATATTGTATGATCTCACAAATATGATCTAATTACAATAAGAAAACTCAGAGTTAAAATCTAGAATATAGGTTACCAGGAGATAGAATGATGGTAGATTTGGGGAGTTGATACTTAATTGTGCAGAATTTTTAATTAGGTTGATTGTAAATGTATAGGGATGGATAGAGGTGATGGTAGCATGTTATTGTGAATGTAATTAACAGCACTGAATTATGTGTGTGATTGTGGTTGAAAGGGGAAGTTTAGGGTCATGTATGTCACTATAAGGAAAGTTAGAGAATAAAACATGGGACTGTGTAACATAGTGAAACTTGTTGTGGATGATGACTGGGGTTAATAGAACAAATATTAAGAATGTTCTTTTGTGAAATAAAAACAGTAAACTGTACTTTGAGAGTTATCACTTTTCTGCATATATGTTATATTTCAGAATAAAAAAATGTACATCATTATTACAAGGTGTTAACAATAGGGTGGTATGTGGGAAAGAAAACACCGAATGCAAACTATGGACTATACTTAACAGTAATATTTTAATATTCTTTCATCGGTTGTAAAAAAGTACCACACCGATGGTAAGTGTCAATAATAAAGAGGTATAAAGGGTATGGGGTTTTTCTTTTTTGAGTAATGAAAATGTTTTAAAATTGATTATGGTGATGAATATATAACTCTGTGAATATAATTCAAACCATGGATTGTATACTTTGGGTGGATTAATGGTGTGTGACTATATCTCAATAAAACTGCATTTAAAAAAAAGTTTCTTACAATTACTAGATCTCCCACTGTTCTAACTCAACTCCACCTGTGTCAACATTGGCTAGAGAGACTGATGATCCAAACCCGGTAACTAGTGGCCATTGCATTTTATGAGCTACAGGATATAGGACCATTAAGAAAGTTTTCACTTAATATGAATTTCCTTTATAGTAAGTATTAGACGCATGGCTAAATTATTGAATTATCAATCCCTAGAGTAATTTCTGATGAAAGGAAATTACAAATTAATTATTTATACAGTAAAATTATCTTGTTCAAGCCAGCTTACATTGCCCATTATTGAGTGAACCAGTCAATCTTGGTAAATTTTGCTTTAGAATGAAAGCAAGACCTAACTTCAAAAGACCAAAAAGGGACAGGCCATAAATGATTAGTTACCATATATTAGTTTTCCATCCACAGGGAACTGGTTCATCTGTAATAAGCACTAAGGAGGCCATGGGAAGATCCCAAACATTAAAGAAAAAAAAATCATTTACATAAAAGAATGCCTTTATGCACACATAGAGATGTCAATGCATAGCATATACACACAGATGTATAATACATAGAAAGGAAAATATTAGAGAAAAGAGAACAAAACTGTTGCAAGTGGTTACCTTTGAGAGGGGGGAGTGAGAGCAGGAGGGCAAGGAAGAGGGGTCTGTCACTTTGCCTTCCATTTCCTTAGAAGTCCTTGAATCTTCTGCAGTAAGAGGTCTTCATAATTACTTATATGATAAAATTAAGGTGACATTTCTAAAGAAAAGACTATTTGAATTCAGCAGTTAATAGAAAAATATACTTACCTTTCAGCTGATGCAAAGATGCACTCATCCATTCCATCTTTCACTTATTCAGTCATTCAAGTCATTTATTATTAAGTTCATAAGGTGACAGGGCTAAGGGCTTCAACAATGAACAAGACGGATGCAGTTCCTTACTTGAAAAAGCATGCATCTAATGGGAAAGACAGATCAGCCTTTAAACAAAAGCTAACTAAACAACCACAGATGGTAAAGTGTGGTAAAGGTGCTATAACAGAGAATATCTAATCAGAATGGCCAGTTAAGGCCTGTTTGAGGAGGTAAAGTTTATGCTGAGGACTGAAGGTGAGAAGGAGGCAACTCTGATAGAAGAAACTTCCAGGAAAAGTAAGGGGTGGGCTCAAGAACTCATTGTGTTCTAGAGAGACGAACACATGCATAACTGAGAGAGACTCTACCAGTGCTGTATGACTGGGGTCAGGCTGTGTAAATTCCCAAGAATAGGAGGGCCTTGGGAGAAGCCATTGCTGAACCTTCCTTCCAACCCTAAAGACACTAAAATAGAGTTTCCTGCTAGGCCACAGGGCTATCCAAGTTCTACTGTCCTCAGGGCCAGACTGACCTTGAATGCAGTAGATGCGGAAAACAAAAAATTATTCAGGATCCTAGAAAAAGTGATTTGAAATACCATCTGTGGCTGACTTCATGAAGGCCTGTTGACCGTTGCAAGCTAATTTCCAAACTAACTTTCCATCCCATGTTAGATGTTTTTCCTTTCCCTACTTTCTGGTATTAAGAGATTAGTAAACCCTAGAATCCTCCATGCCAAAGCTTCATGTTTCATCCCTGAGGGTCACATGCAAACACCTGCAAGGTTGACTCATGAAAGGAGAGGAGCCAGAGCTTTCTGGCAAAGGAGTGTGGGAGCTGTGAGACAGGCTCATACTTGTTCTTACTATCCCTAGAGGTATGAAAAGCAGCCTGATCTTCTTCTGGAATCCTGGTCTATTTCCTAACTACACTGAGCATGCACAGTGGTTGGGGAGAAGGGAGACAATAGGCTTAGCAGCAGGCCATTTGCATCCTGGAGGGAACTGAGGTTGCCCTGTTGACTTAGGACTCATATTAGTTGGAGGGACAGAGGGTCCAGACATGCGTGGTTTTGTCCTAGGGCTACGGAAGTAATATTCAGCTAGTGTTCACTAAGACCACAACTCCATTCTATTTTAAGTCAACTGGACTTAAAATAGATTGGAATCTTTTTGTTTTAATGGAAAGGACTGAGGGTCATTATACCTTAATGGAAATCATGGCTTTTGCTGTCAATATACCTGGGTCTAAACCCAGTACCAGAGTAATCCTGATTTTCACTTCTGAGATTTGGTTGCCTATTTCAGAAGGCTTAAAATGAGAAAATTTATATAAGGTAACTAACTTTGTGTTAGTTTTTACTGTGATAATAACCCTCAAATTTAGTAGCTTACAACTGCAAACATTTATTTCTCACTCACATTTCTGCCAGGTAGCTGTGGCAGGGCTGAGCTGTGCTATGGGTCTGTTTCCCTTTTGGGACCAAGGTTGAAAGAGCAGCTCCTATATGGGGTATTCTGCTTCCATGGTTGAGGGCAGGAGCACAGAGATTTGGATTTGGAACTAGCATGCAGATACTTCAGCCCACAATCCCTTGCCCAAAATAAGTCTCCATGCAGAGAGGAAGAAAGGATGATTATTTGCTTAACAATAAAACAACTCAGTCACCACACTAAATCTGAAACGCATTAGATGCTCAACAAATGTCAGCCTCCATCCTCTCCCCAATAGGATTCAATAAATAAAGGATGAATGCAATAAGCCAACTCTGTTGCCAACCCGAACTTTGAATATCAAACCAGCTGCCAGCCCCCACAGTGGCTCCCACACTTTACCTTATCACACTCGTGTTGCCCTTAACTGTTATGCTTCACTCAGCTTCCTCACTATGTCCAGATCCATTCCTCACTTTCTCTCCCTGACCAGTTGCCTCATTTTCCTTTGCAATACCTCACCTGACTTTGCAAACTGACACCTGTTGGCGTCCCCTCACTTTCACCTTTACCATAACTCCAGTAAGCCCTGGGACCACATTGCTTCCCACCATTCTGGTCCCTTCTGGTCTGTATTTGCTAGACTCATTGTATACCAGAATATGACTTCAATTGCCAACTTTTTTTGTCACTGTACAAGAATATAAAATGCGAATGCTTAGTGCAAGTAAGCCAAATAGTCCACAGTCACATCGCATGGTGTCTTGGAGGTTAGTCTGTGCATTTTAATGAAGGTTATACATTTCTCAAATATAAGGGGGTAAGAAAAGGGGATGGGGTGGGACCTAAAGAGTAGATGATGACCCTGCCTAAAAGGGCAGGAAAGGTAATAACAATCAAAGATGAGAAGATCTTGAATATCACTTGTTCCAAGTCCCTTATTTTACAAATGAAAAACTGAGACCTACAGAGAGTAACTATCCTATAGCTAATGATGAGCAAAATTAGTCTCCTGAACCACAGTCAAGAGCTTTTACCACTACACCACAACAGGGAAGAAATCAGCAGACCATCAAATGCCTAACCAGAATGAAGAGGGCAGTTGTGCTAATCCAGTCTTGCAGAGATTAAAGGGGGCCCATGGCTTGAAAGAGAGACTGTGTAAAAGGAGTATCTTGAGGCAGTGGGTGGACTGTCCAGGAGTGGTCAGCAGTAGGGCTACAACGAGTTCAGCCTCAAGTATAAATACAGTCCTGTCTGTCGGTGTGCCAGTTTGAATGTATTATGTCCCCCAAAATGCCATTATCTTTGGTGCAATCTTGTGTGGGCAGACTTTGAGCGTTTCCATGGAGATGTGCCCCACCCAACTGTAGGTGATAACTGATTGGATAGTGCCCATGGAGGCATGGCCCCACCCATTCAGCGTGGGCCTTTATTAGTTTACTAGAGCACTATATAAGTCCAGACAGAGAGAGCTTGCTACAGCCAAGAAGGACACTTTGAAGAATGCACAGCAGCAGAGAGAGGAGCTGCAGTTTACAGAGACATTTTGGAGATGGCCTTTGAAAGCAGACTTTTGCTCTGGAGAAGCTAAGAGAGGACAAATGCCCCAAGAGCAACGGAGAGTGACATTTTGGAGAGAAGCTGCAGCCTAGAGAGAAATGTTCTGTGAGAAAGCCAATTTGAAACCAGAACTCCAGAACAGACGCCAGCCATGTGCCTTCCCAGCTAACAGAGGTTTTTGGACGCCATCAGTCATCCTTTAGTGAAGGTACCCTGTGTTGATGTCTTACCTTGGACACTTTACGGCCTTAAGACTGCAACTCTGTAACCAAATAAACCCCCTTTATAAAAGCCAATCTGTTTCTGGTATTTTGCATTCCGGCAGCAGCATTAGCAAACTGGAAGAGTCAGCATTAACCACATTGACACAGGTGATTTTAGGACATTAGACATTAAGATGAGCTGCCTCCCAGGGACTTTCCTCTTCCTATTATTGATTACGAGGATGATAAGAACAAAGGTCTTAGTGTAAATATTGATGATGAAGCTTTCTATGCTCAAACAGCTAAGGGCTTGGGGAACATATAATCCTCACAGTCTCCTTGTGAGGAAATGGATATGTCATCATTAGGAATCTCAAATGACATTCCTGTGACAAGGAATTACAGTACAATCCAGAACAGATAATAAAACTTGACTCCTAGATCTAATTACTAAATAATTATCATTAGCATGCAATTCTCTGAAAAAAAGGAATTATCCATATAGTTTAGTGGAGTGAGTTGCCCCCTCTACTGGATTATTTTAGTGGTCTCATGGTAACTAGAAGCCATCCAATAGGAAAAAGAAAAATATAGAGAGAATAAAATGGATGCTGAGGACACAAGATGCATTTTAACATCATCCTCAAGAGGTGCACAGTCCGGCAAAGGGGTAGATATGTCAACATTTGCCATCCTATGAGATCAGTGGGTATATGTCCAGGCACATAGGTGAGGAGATGTCAACCTTCGCAGTTAGATTGGCTTGATAGAAGATTCCGACCTTCAACTGGCATTGACTCCTAATATTTAATATTCATTATAAATAATTAATGATCTGTAACACACATTAGCCAAGGATCCATTTGGGGGAATGCTGTGAAGCCTTTTACAAATACAGAATATTTATCTTATGTGCATAATTCCCTCGAGTTAGCTCTGTTGTAAATTTATACTTTATGTGGCATGGTATAGGCAGAAATGAGTGCTCGTGTGGTAGGGAGTGAGGGGAGGTTAGAGTTCTGGCCCTTTAAGCTGAGTACTTCTGCATGTTAGTAACAGCATGTGGAATTTATCAAACATTTTTTGAAAATTGATTTTAGGTCGGATACTGTCCCAAACCCTTAGGAGGCTCAGTATACCTGGTCTTGCCCACAGTTGCTTAGTAACTATTGTGAGCAACTTTTAAATGCTAACATTAAACACATGTCACAGAGGTTAACTAAGCAGATTGTGAGCTGAAGTGACTTCCTAATTAGTAGCTAAACTGGGACAGAAAGCCAGAATCTTGGCTCTTTGATGGTTTGATTCTTGAAGAAAATATTCTCATTCTGCCTTGATTCAATGAACACATCTGGAATCTTGCTGGCAAGGAGAATCTGAAAGGACACCTGGTTAAACTGAAATAAAAATAAAATGAAATAAAGCTTGAATTTTTTTTGTTTGTTTGTTTAAATGAGAACCATAAAGCAGAGCTCCCTGTAATTATGAGCACTGCCTTCCCATCTTGTGCAAGTCGTATCTGGGCTTGGCGGTTTCTGGCATCTGCAACAGCAGAATTCCTTCCTTAGACATCTCACATCTCCCATACTGGCCTCTGTGAAACAGGGAACAGTCTATGGTCCATAAGCCAGTGCAATCTTGATTTTTATTTTTGTTTTTTTTTAATTTATTTTTATTTTTTAAAGCAGTTGTTAAGTTTACCGAAAAATCATGCCAAAAGTACAGAGTTCCCATGTACCCCCTGCACCACCCCCACTGCTGCAGTTTTCCCTATTATCAACATTTTGCATTAGTGCAGTACATTTGTTACAACTGATGAACCAATATTATTATAGTTACATTATTAGCTAAATTCCTTAGTTTACATTAGGGTTCACTGCGTTATACAGTTCTGTTTTTGTTTTTTTTTTCTAATTTTATTTTTATTGTAGTGACCTATACACAACATAAAATTTCTCACTTTAATCACTTCAACAGCATCAGGTTCTTTTTTTATTTAATCATTTTTTTATTGTGAAATGACCATACATACAGAAAAGTGATAACTTTTGAAGTATGGTTTAACAAGTTGGTTAAAAAGTAAATTTCAAAGTATGGTATGGGTTACAGTTCCACAATTTCAGTTATTTTCTTCCAGCTGTTCTAATACACTAGAGACTAAAAACAATATCTACATAAAGATTCAGTATTCATAATCCTTTCTTAAATCCTATCTTGTCTGTTGCTACCCCTCTTTCCCATTTAATCACTGTTTCAATCTTCAGGGATATCTGTGCAGTGACCACCCTAACTTGTTCACATTGAAAAGGGGTGTTGACATTATGGGGAAGGGGATGCAGCTGGTTGATGTTCTTGAAAAGACTGGTGCCTCTGGGTTTCAGGACTTAACTGGCATAGAATCAGTCTGAGCCTTGGGTTTTTAAAGGAAGCTTTCATTCACACTTTGTAAGCTTCAGAAGAAGTCAGTTGTCCATATCAAAAAAAGTTTTTTGCTTTTTTAAATGTGGAGTTTCTTGGCAAACTAAAGGAGATTACAGCCCAGCAAGGAGGAAGAGCCAAAGGGGTTGAAAAGGAAAGGCAGAAATCCAAGAGAATCAGAAGCAGCAATCCTCTGGAATCCAAGTGAAGATTTTTTTTTTCCCTCTGCTTTTAAGTAAGGAGAGGAAGGGAATTGTTTCAAATGTTAAAGAATGAAAAGTCAATTAAGAAGAAAACTGAAAAGGTGTTCCTTGTTGGGACGAGATGCCAGATTGCAAAGATTTAACGAGACTCTAACGAGGATTTGGAAATAGTGAGTAGAGGCTCCCCTTTTAAGAAGTTTCAAGGAGCACAGGAAGGAGTGAGCCATGTGTTAGCCAGGCAGGAGGCTGTTAGTATGAGGAGACGAATGTTGATTGAGCTTCTAAACACCAGCTTCTCTAACCATCAAAGAGATCCTTTAAAATGGCTCATGTTTTATTCATTATGAAATGAACAATCCAAGTAGCCAAGAGGGCTATGTAGCCTGTTAAGTAAGCAAGTCTAGAGCCCACAATACTGCACTACGCATGTGGAAGAGCCAAAGGAAGGTGTTTGTTTTAGGATGGGGAGACTAAAGCAGGATGATAGACGGACAGGAGCAAGCCCTCCATTATGTCTGTTCCATGCAACCCTTTCTGTCTCCCTTTTCCTATATTTCCCCATTTAGTATCCTGATGCCCTGAGTCCAACACTCCTTCACCTGCATGGGAACCGAAGCACATTGACTCCATTACTTCTTCACTGCCTCCAAGCCCCTACACTCATCTTTCCCCTCCAACATCCATTCCAAAATCAGTCTCCCTATCATTCCCTTACTTGCACCCTCTCCTCCCTTGTCCCCCTGGTTTTGTCTGACTTGCTAGCCAACACTCATCCAGGTGGCAGTGGCTGGAGACCTGTGTGCAGACACTTTAAACTCATGACAGCAGGTCTCAGGCCTTTAAAACAGCTGCAATCGAGAGATTCCAAAAGGAGCCGAGAGGTCACTCTGGTGGGCACTCTTATGCACACTTTAGACAACTCTTTTTAGGTTCTAAAGAATTGGGGTAGCTGGTGGTGGATACCTGAAACTATCAAACTACAACCCAGAACCCATGAATCTCGAAGACAGTTGTATAAAAATGTAGCTTATGAGGGGTGACAATGGGATTGGGAAAGCCATAAGGACCACACTCCACCTTGTCTAGTTTAGGGATGGATGAGTAGAAAAATAGGGGAAGGAAACAAACAGACAAAGGTACCCAGTGTTCTTTTTTACTTCAATTGCTCTTTTTCACTCTAATTATTATTCTTGTTATTTTTGTGTGTGTGCTAATGAAGGTGTCAGGGATTGATTTGGGTGATGAATGTACCACTATGTAATGGTACTGTAAACAATAGAAAGTACGATTTGTTTTGTATGACTGCGTGGTATGTGAATATATCTCAATAAAATGAAGTTAAAAAAAATAAGAAAAAAAAAAAAATAAAACAGCTGCAATCACACCACCCCTCTGTTCTACTCACTCTGTCTTCCAGATGTCTGCTTCATACACTCTTTTCTCTCTTCAAACCCCCAGCATCTTTCCCATCATCATTTTTAACCAAAGACCTTGCTTGCTATTTCACTGAGATTAAATTTGGCAACATGGATATCTTTTGTGACCTTGATAAAAGCAGTTTCTGTGGAATGGTGAGAATAAAATTGGATTAGGGTGGGTTTAAGAAAGAATGGGAGGAGGGGAATTGGTGACAGCAAGTAGAGACAAATCTTTCCAGGAGCTTTGCTGCAAAAGAGCCTGGGGAAATGCAACAAAGTTTGGAAAGTGGAGTGGGGTCAAGATAATTCATCCAGGTGTTGGGGGTACAGCAGGCTACAAAACCCTGCCCCAAACACACTCCAAGTCACAGAGTTCTCACTCTGACACTTCTCAACCCTTCTGAAATGAGATCCTGAAACGAGGAGGAAGGAATTGGAAGGAAAATCTCTAGATTTCCTTTCTGACTCTGAACAACACTTCAGCTCCACCTATTCCCATCAGCAAAAGGTGGTTCCTTCATTAAGGGAGTGCTCTGCAGATTGATTTTGGATCATCCCGGAGGCATTATTCAGTTAATAGATAAACTGGAATCTGAAACAAGCCCCACCCCCCTTCACTGCTATGCCCCCTTAGATCATTTGGGCTGTTTCAAAGTCAAAGAGTGGTGAGGATATTTGTTTGATTTTAATGCAGGGGTAATTAAAATGAGGCTTAGCCCATGTAGCAGACGAACGCACTGCCCTCCTCCCTACGTGGGACATGACTCCCAGGGGTGTATATCTTCCTGGCAACATGGGGCATGACTCTCGGGGATGAGTCTGGTCCCACATTGTGGGATTGAGAAAGCCTTCTTCATCAAAAGGGGAAGAGAATTGAAACAAAATAAAGTCTCAGTGGCTGAGAGAGTTCAAATGGAGTCAAGAGGCCACTCTGAAGGTTATTCCTATGCCCTATATAGATACCCCTTTTTAGTTTTTAGTGTATTGGAATAGCTATGAGGAAATACCTGAAACTGTCAAATTGCAACCCAATAGCCTTGATTATTGAAATTGATTGCATACCTGTGTAGCATACATGGTACGACTGTGTGATTGTGAAAACCCTGTGGCTCACACTCCCTCTATCCAGTGTATGAACAGATGAGTGGAAAACTGGGGACAAAAACTAAATGAAAAATAGGATGGGATGGGAGGGATGGAATGTTTTAGGTGTTCTTTTTTACTTCAATTTTTATTATTATTTATTATTATTTACTTTTTTTGGAAAAAATGTTCAAAAATTGATTCTTGTGATGAATGCACAAATATATGATGGTACTGTGAACAACTGATTGTACACTGTGGGTGATTGTAGGGTATGTGAATGTATCTCAATAAAACTGTATTAAAAATAAATTTTTTAAAAATGAGGCTTAGCCATTACTGGTGAATTAATTCTGCCATTCTGCACTCAGGGATGAATCAGGACCCAAAATTGACCACAATGTTTAAAGCGGATCCAACCTTATTCTGCTTTTTCACCTGGAAGAAATGTCAGGGTGAGAAAGGGAAAATGGGTGGTGGATTCTCTCTAATCCTTATCCTATGGTTTGTGTCTCAGGTTGATCGTGCATCCTTTTGCAGCACTGGGATCCTTACTGTTAAAGTCATAGCACACAATGGATTATTCATTTTAGCATTTTGAAATGTTGATACATCTCCTAGTTATTTGTGGGATTGCCTTTCATCTTTGGCCCACTTGACAGGTTCTGGGGAATGTTAAATCTCCTGGGGAAGGATAGTCAACTTCTAGAGGTCACAAAGGCTGCAGGGACTCCTTGATCAGCTGTTTAAACTCTCTGCACCTTAGGCACCTTAGTTTCCTTAGCATAAGAAAAAGGCACTCAAATTCATGCCTCTGAATTTGAAGTAGAGTCTTGCTTAGGTCTCCTTAAGGTATTGTCGAAAGTGACTTTCCTACCTCCCAGAGTTTCTGAGGATCAGATAAGACACTATGGGAGCTCTTACAAAAGGTTAAGTGATGAACAGGTGTAAATTATCCATTCAGCCATGACAGTGGCATAGTTTAAATGGAATTTCAAGACTGCAGGCAGAGGGATAGCCCACGGAAAATGTGTTATCTCAGTAGAGCAATGTTTCTCAGCATGCAGTTGTCTGATGTGCTTAAACATGTAGAGTCCTGGGTCATTCCCCAGTGAAGCTCAGCCTTGGCTTTCCTGCCTTCCTCCAGCCCTCTGAGCCACCCTCTGCCAGGGTGGTGGCTGTGGCTGGAAACAGCCTCCCTGCCTTCATGCTGCCTTCTGCTGGCCTTGGGGGAGAGAGGCCCTGTGGCTTTCAGCCCCTTACTGTGCTCACCTGGTTAGGATGAGGTATTGGGACATTCTGTATGTGTTTATTTTTTGCTCTACTTTGCCAGGTTCAATAACTGCAGGTTAGAAAGTCATAAGAATTTTGTTTCAGAGCAAGTGTCCCTGGTCAACATATGTGCTTAACTGGTGATTGACTGAAGGAAGCCAACAAAGATTTTTGTTTGCTTTTTTATGTTATGCAAATGTATCTTGAGATTAATCTTGTGAATTATGAAGTTGCATATGTTAGCCTCAGGCTGAGTTGATGGTGGTAAAATATATACCTCCAAGTACTTTATTTTGATTCATTAATATAAACAAATATCTTTTCCAGGTATACCATGTGCAGACATATTACTGTGTGATAAAGGATGTTGAGGGTGTCAACAGAGCAGATAGCCTCAATTTGGAAGTCGAGAAAGGCTTCCAGGAAGAAATGGCATCTAAAACAGACCTAAAAGATGAGTAGGAATTAGCAAGGCAAAGAGGGGAAGGAATAGCATTCCAATTAGATGGCAGGAAATGGTGAGGGAAGAAGCTGGAAAGATGGGCAGGGACCTTGGGTGTTAAGTTAAGATGACTGGACTTTATCATAAGGATATGATAAGGGTATTAAAACATTCTAAGGAGGGAGTGCTGTGATCAGATTTTAGCTTTACAAAGATTTCTCTTAAGGCGTGCCTTGAAAATGTTAAAGGAGGAAAGTGCAATGATCAGATTTTCCTTTTAGAAAGCATCACTTGTCTATAAAGAGCTAAAGGAGGTCTAAGGAGGGTAACATTGTAAGATTTTAGGCAGGAAAGTGCCCAAGATCAGATACGCATTTTAAAAGACTCACTCTCTTGGAAGATGCTTAAGAAGGTATAAAAAGATCAGTAAACAAGAAGTCAGAGGAAACTTAGAATCAAGTCAGAACATCAAAACCTCCACCATGTCCTCCATCCGCTTCATCTGCCAGTGCTGCAGCCAGCCCCTGAAACCTTACCAGTCCACGGAGATCCTGGGCCTCAGCACCACCCAACGATTTGCAGTTTCAATGCTCACCTCAGCTCAGGGGCAGCCAGCAGGAGAGGGGGTAGGCCGTACCTCCAGGGAGGAGACAGATATTGAAAAGCAACAGGATGGTGCTTCTTGCAGACCGGATGAAGGCTTGACTTCCAGGGAAAGTTCCAACAACTTCACCTTGCTTGGGGAGTTTGTCCCCATGGGATCCCTCAGCAGCATCCAGAAGGTTGCTGGGGACATTTTTGACATCCTCACTGGCACAAAAGAGGTAGATCATCCCCTGTGTGAGGAATGTACCAGCACTCTTTTAGAGCAGCTGGATACCCAACTCACTATCACAGAACATGATAATCAGAACTACAGAGGCTCTTTGGAGACCGGGAAGCTGATGAGTGAGTTTGCGAAGGACATGCTGCAGATGGAGCTGACGGGCCTGGAGCTGGAGGAAGCCAGGCTGGTCAAGGAGCTGGAGGAGCTAGAGAAGAATGGTAAGAGAGCAACAGAAGATCTCAGGGCAGCCCAGGTGGAGACGGAGGCACTGGACCAGCAGGAAAAGCAGAATCAGAGGGTCTACAGTGAGCTTAAACAGCAAGAACTGGATCTGCTTGATGAGCTGACAAGTGTGGACAACAGGCTAAGGTATGCCCAGACCCAACTGGAGTGGCTGCAGAAAACCAACGTCTTCAGCATAACATTTGATATCTGGCAAGAAGGCCCCTTGGGCGTCATCAATAACTTCAGGTTGGGCTGCCTCCCCACAGTCCCTGTGAGCTGGAATGAGATTAATGCTGCTTGGGGACAGACAGCTTTGCTACTCCTTGCCCTGTCCAATAAAATTGGACTGGAGTTTCAGAGGTACCGGCTTGTCCCCTGTGGAAACCACTCCTATCTGAGGTCGTTAACAGATGACTCCATTGAACTGCCATTATTCTGTTATGGGGGGCAGAGTGTTTTCTTGGATAATAAATTTGACTATGCAATGATGGCATTCCTGGACTGTATGCAGCAGTTCAAGGAAGAGGCCGAGAAGGGTGAGTCGGGTCTCTGCCTGCCCTACAGGATCAATGTGAAGAATGGCCTAATGGAAGATCCTGCATCTGGCAGTGAATACTATTCCATCAGAACCCTCCTGAACACAGAGGAGCAGTGGACAAAGGCTCTCAAGTTCATGCTTGTAAATCTGAAATGGAGTCTTGCTTGGGTTTCCTTAAGGTATTGTCAAAAATGACTTTTTTCTTCTATGAGGGAGAGGGAGAATATTTTAAGATATTTTGTAAAATTCTCAGGTAAACTATAAAGCCAAAAAGCATTAATTTAATATCAAAATAAAGTACTGAGCAACCAAAAGTCATTCTCTGTCTTTTCCAACACCATCTCTGTCCTCCCTTCCCTGTTATCTTCTTCACTTCTCCCCGACCCAGAAAAAAAAAAGACAGTGAAAAAATTCAATTACAAGAGGGCAAGATTTTTTCTGCATAAAAAAGGATAAAGGGACCCCAGAGGGAAAGAATTGAGGGTGGAGATGAAAGGAGATGGAGGTTTTCAATTTTTTGTTGAGAAGACACTATGTGGGCCACTGATTTAAGTTGTGGAGTAATGGGGTTGGATGGGGTGGGATGGAGGTGCAAAGATTATTAGATTTTTGCTGTGATCCATTGTGTAAACCTCTTCTCTCTCTACCTGAGAATGACTGGTAACATTCGGCTGATCAGTTCAAAGGTGAGTCAATAGTTCTGAAGTGACATCTTAGAGACCTGAAGATTAAAAAGAAGCCATCCAGGGGAATTTTTTTTTAATGTAAATTATTTTACCCACTCCTCTGCTTTTCCATTGTTTTCATGACAAAGTCCAAAGTCCTTCCCGTGGCCTGCATGGTGGTCTGTCACTATTTGCTTCTCCAAGCTCATCTCACCTCTCCCAGCTCCTTTCTGTTTCCATTAAGCCAAGCCAGTCCCTTCTACTTCCCTTGTACTTCCCTGTGTGTCAATGTCTTCTAACCAGATTATTCACTTCTCCAGGGCTAATTTAGCTTTGTAGTCCAGACAGTACCTAGAACAGCCCCTTGTACATACAAGTTCTGGAAATGAGAATAGGAAGGTGACCAGCTTGTCACAGACTCAGAAGGAATAGAAAATTCCAACCATAGGAGATTAAGTGAACTAAGGTCTAAGCATATGCTAGAATATCATGCAAGCATGTATAGTTCATGATTATATAAAGGTTATTTCCATGAAAATGTTCTGTTTGATAAAGCTTTCTACCTGAGATTAGGAAAAAGACAGGGACAGGGTGTTGGCTATATTAGCATTTCTGTTTAACGTGTACTGATTGTCTTAGCTAGTGCAATAAATCAAAAATAAAAGGTATAGGATTAAAAGGATAAAAATAAAATTATCATTATTTGCAGAAAATTATAAAATAGAATATACAAAAGAGTCAACAGATAAACTATTAAAATTAATGAGTGAATTAAGAATTCATTGGCTACAAAAATCAAATATATTTCTATATATATGCAACAATTAGAGAAAGAAATTTAAAATAGTTTAAAATAATTAAATACCTAAAAATAAATCTCACAAAAAAACCCTCTGCAAAGAAAATTATGTTTTCAATTTCCTTTAGACCAGGGGTTGGCAAACTTTTTGTGGAAAGAGCCAAATAGTAAATATTTTTAGCTTGGTCCATCTGGTTTCTGTCACAACTACTCAATTCTGCCATTGTAGTGTGAAAGCCACAGAAAGGTTTAAATGGATGGCTGTGTTCTAATAGAACTTTGCTGACCAAAATAGGCAGCAGGTTGAATTTGGCCCATTGGCCATAGCTTGCCAACCCCTTCTCTAGGTGGCACTCTTTCAAATCATGGACCATGTCTGCCTTGTTTGCAGTTACGTTCCCGGCATCCTGCATAATGTCTGCCACATGGTAGCTGCTCACTGAATGGATGAATAAATAAGTCACTCCATTATACTGAGTGCTGGGATTATGGGAAATGTTGTTTTCTTTGTAGTTTATAAATATTCTCCAGTGTACATGCATTTATCCCATAACAAAATATTCAGCCATGTTAACCATGCTTTTATATCATTCTGTTTAAAATTTTGTTCCTATCTATCTCCATTTCCTGACCTATCCTCCACTCCCACCTCACAACTTCTCACACAGACACACTACATTTTCCATTCAAATCATCTGAATGATAGAAACAGCTGTGCAAAGAGATTGTAGGCCTCTGAAATAAAAGATAAATCAGTTTTAGAAAGGAGAAATTCTAGTTTTTCCTACAGAGAAAGAGCACGGAACAAGTAGGCCAAGAGCTCTGTAGCACTGGAACTCAAACTGTTTCAAAGGGAAGCATTTGCTGCTGAAAGAGATAAGGATGGAGAGTTAAGAAAGACCATGGTCTAGGAGGGTCATCAATACCAGGGCAAGTCATTTAAATTTAAATATCTAGTCAAAGAGAAATCAGTGGCCCCCACCCCACACATCTTGCCCACTGACAGGCTTAAATCACCAAATGTCATGGACATAAATTTTAGAAGGGTAGCAAGAGAAGTAGTGTAGACTACAAGGATGGGCCGTTGGTCCAGTCAGCAAGCGTGGAGGTGGACAGTCCTCAGAAACACCACCTTTAGAGGAACTCATGAAGGGAATGGCAAGTGATGGTTTGAGGCAAATGAACAGCAGTGGAAAAGAGAAAGTCAAGAGAAGAGAATTGAAAAGATTGGGAGAAACTCTAGAGACTTTTCAGATTGGTGATGGTAACATCCAGATGGCATTAGACAGAAAAGTGAAAAAGAGATGAAGAGCAGATAGTGAATGCAACCATTCTTTTGCTACTCTTGACCGTTGAGGGAAGGATATAAATGAACCAAAGAATGTTTGAAGAAGGGACAAAACTTGAGAATTTTTACAACTAAGATGAAGGAGATAGGAAGAGAGAAAGATTAAAAATACAGTGTGGAGAGGAGAGTGGTTAACTATCGTCAGGTATTGACGTCAGAGGAGAAAGTAGAGGTCAAATCATGAAGCAAGTTGAAAGGATTATTCTTGAACAGGAGAAAAGGCAACTCTTCTCTGAGACTAGTAAGAAAGTGGGGGAAGATGCTGATATAGATAATGCACAGCAGGGGTGCAGGTTGTTGGCAACAAGTAGTTTAGGCAACTTTGAGGAGGGGTTGGTGGAGAGAATATGCACATAGTGGTGGGAGGAATTGGATAGAGGAGACTAAAGTAGCAGTATAAATTGAGATCTGCATACCATACATCTAGATATTTAAAAATATAAATCAAGCTACAGACTGTTCAATAAAGTATATTCTATCCTTCCACCTTGGCAAATACACCATCCTAATTACCTGTAAAACCAGTTTCAAATTTAGGATTCTCAGGCACCTTGGAGTCCACGGCTGGAACATTTCTAGGCTGGAAGTAGCAGCCCACAGTCCATGGACCAGCTCCTCTTCTCTTTCCATCACCAGCTCATTCCATGCAGCAAAGGGCCTCTTGGGCTTGCGTGTGGACACACCAGCTCTCACGTTTATACTTCATCTGTGCCCTTGCAGTCAGTCACTCCACCAGCAGCACAGTCCACCCTTGGGAAAATGGACCAGGGAAAGCCTCTGTGGTTCCTGGAAAATGACCCTGGGCCTCTTGCACAGAGAACAGCAAGGTCCTCAGTATCTGAAGCATGAGCTAGAAAGGGAGGAGTGTGAGCTTTAGGTGGGCTTGTGTTCTCAAGCCCATTTAATCCTCTCCCCATGGGGAGGGCTGAGGTCAGACGAGGACTAGATTGAGGTCCTGTAAAGTATAGTGAGGCACCTCTTGGCCATGTTGAAGGGTGGTGCCACCGGTTTTGTCAATTTATATTCCCATCAAAAGTGCCTAAGACATTGCAGCATCATTAACCCTGGACAATATCAATACCTAAAAATTTACAATCTACTATGTGGGAAAAAAACTCGTTTTAGTTTGAATGTCTTTAATTATTGTTAAACATCTTTGGTGTTTACTGGTAGTCTTTCCTTTATGACTTCTGGAGTTAGCATCATGGTTAGAAAGATTGTCTCCATGCCAAGATTATAAAATTATGCACTCATGTTTTATTTTTTTCTTCTAGTACCAATAGAGTTTCATTGGTTTTACATTAAATTATGTGATCCATCTGGAATTTATTTTAATGTGAGATTTGATATAGAGTTCATACTTCCCTTTTTTTCCTAATGGCAAGCCTATTATTCCAATTTCACTGAATGAATATCCCATCTTTTGGCCCCTATATTTTGACTTACATGTGACATAATCATGAATCTGTCTTATCTCCTTAACACTCTAAACTCTTCAAGGATAAGGACTGTGGCTTTCTTCTCTTGGGATCCCCCATGGCACTTGGCAGATCCTTTGTGCACAACAAATACTTGAGGTTTTGATGTGTAATCTAGGGAGAGAAAAAATTGGTTATTGGGAATATTAAATGAAACAATGCCTGTTAAGTTCTTAGACTAGAACTGGCAAATTTTAAGATACTAATTTTCTTTTTTTTTAAGGCTTTAAAAATTTTCATGTTTAATGTTATATTTATATATATTTAATATATATAATTTATATATTATAATGTATATAAATAATTTAATATATATTTAATATTTAAAATATTAAAGTGATATTTTAAGAGAAAAATAATTACCAACTTTTTGGTCAAGAAGCTCCTTTATGTTATGTTGTATTTTATATAACCACAATAAAAATTAAAAGTAAAATAAAATTGAATTAAAATTAAAATAAATAAGCAAAAAAGAAAGACTCCTTTATTCCTTGCAGGTTTCAATGCATCAGTCATGCCTCAACCTTCCAACTTTCCATCCCCCAAAAAAGCAAACAGGGGCTAACAAAAAATAAAGATGCATATTCCACAGCTGACTTCTGTCCCCAGCAGACTCCGACTTTTTTTTGTTTTTTAATTCACATGGCTCACTGTTAAGATCAAGATATTCTGAGGGAAGAGGAGGGTGGGGGTAAATTACAGTAGCAAAATTTTGGTTTTTTAGCTGTCATGATAACTTCAATAATGAAGAAAAATGCTTTTTTAAAAGCCTCTGTTGATTTCCTATTTCCAAAAACCTAATCATAGCTGAGTTAATCTTCCCAGATCTGTTCCCTGTTTCCTCTTGCCTCACTGGCCTCAAACTCACACATGTAAGGTTTCTGCAGGTCCTGTCACTTGACCAAGAGCTTGCTTCCCGTCTGTTTCCCACACCCTTCCCAGAGGTTAGAGCTTTTCAAAGCGGATTGGATGAAGTCATGAGAGCCTCACTACAGTGTCTGGACAGGCCTGGTCAGGGAGGTCACTGTTTTTTCCTCTCACCCAATGGAAAACACTCTGATCATGGTTCTGTGTCTATTTTGTCCCAGCTCTGGAAAAACCAATTCAACAGGCATGATTTGAGCAAATGTATCCGTCCAGCATTTTCCTGGGTGACGGCAGTGTCTGGAAAGAGTCCAGGCTTTGTAATCACAAAGATGTGATTTTGAAAGATGGGCCTGCCCCTGTGGGCCTGGGGAAGTTACTCAATCTCTGTATCAGTTTCCTCATCTCTAAAGCCTGGTCAGGTGATTCTGAAAGATCCACATGCAAATAATAAAATCTGTAATCTATACAAAAGTGATCCACCCAAGCAAGATCTGTAAATGAGAAGGTTCAGAAACAGCCTCCAGGAATAAAGACTATGGATGGCCTCACTGGTAAGTGGTTAGACTACCACTCTCTGCAGTGTACTTTTTTCACTTATTCTCTGTACCTCCTTGCTTATCTACAAAATGGGAGTTATAACTGTACTTACATCAAAGGTTATTGAAGTGATTACATAATACATGCACCATACTTAGAATAGCACTGGCACATAGTAAGGAACTACTAATACTACCATTTTAAAAGTTAATTTTTAATTTTTAATCTTATATAATGGAATTAGCATGTCTAAAAATGTTAAAAGGGAGAAATAGTTGTTAACCTTCTAGTTAAAAGACTCCTGTAAGAATGTGATTATGTGGAAAAGGCAATTTACAAATGGCAAAATAGTAATAAGCAATATATATATATATATAAAAATTACCTTACTCAGACCAAAAGAAACAAAAATTATGACAGTGAGATAACCATTTTTCTGTTATCATATTGAGAAAAAGTAAGAGCATATTTATTCTTGATCAGTATTTAAGGGAAAAGATCCTCTCATGCAATCCTCTAAGCAATATAACTTAGTGTGACATTTTGGGAGAATAATTTGGCAGCGTCTGTCCAAATTTTGAATGGACTTTCTCATTAACCAGTTATCCTAATTCTAGGAAACCTGAAATTCTTGTATGAGACTGTGAACAACAGGCACTCATTCCTTCATCAGATATTTTCTGAGCATCAACTCTGTGCTAGGCTCAGTTCTAGACCCAGAGGGAAAAGGACAATAGCCCTGCTCTTGAACATCTTAAAGTACAGTGTGAGGACAGACAAGGAAACAAGGAACACACGGACATCTAACCTAACTTCACGCTGCTTTAAGTGCTATGAAGAAAAAGGAAGAAAGTTAAAGGAGTAGAACTTTGCCTGGTAGGGTGAGGGGTGAGGGGTAGAGGGGAACTGTTTTAGAAAGGATGGCTAATGGAGACACACCTAAAGACATGGCAACCCACTCCAATACAGGTGTCGGGGTGGCCAGCAAAAGCACGACTCACACAAATAGAAAGACGTTTCACTCACGGAGAGAAGAGACAGAGCCAAGTCTGCATCACCAGTGCGCGGCGGTTCCTCAGAGCCAGAGGGTCTCCGCCCATGACCAAGGTGGGGTGATGTTCGGCCCGCAGCCCCCTCTGCCGTGTTCGTGTGCTGCCGCGGTGGAGGAAACCCACCGAGCCCCAGGCTGGGACAGATATTCCACCGGAGTGTGCGCTGGGTGTGGTAAAACAGGCCCACCAGAGCCAGACTGTCTCCAGTGAAAGCTGACGTATGCTCGGGGCAATAGGGAAATGAATGTGCCCGCCGTCCCCTCATCTACTAAGGGATTGTGTTTTATCCTGCCAAGCTGACACGCCTGTCCTGAGCACAGGATGTATTTGTGGGTCCCAGGAAAAAGCAGCCTTGCTAGGATTGCCCCCTACAGCAGAGGGAATGAAGGGGGCGAGGAATCACCCAGGGGAAGATCTGGAGCAAAAGTATTCTGGGAAGAACATAAGGGCCAAGGATTTGAAGCAGGAAACTGGTTCTTTAGAGGAACTTCATGAAGGATGCTGTAACACAATTTACTGTAAAAAGAGGAATGGAAAAATAAAGATAAAACAATTCTATGGTATATTGTGCAATTGCTACAAAGAATGCCAGAAGGCTGTCCATGATACGGGAAAAAATTACTGAACAATGTACTGTATATAGTATAATTGCATTGAAAATATAAATATATTAATATTCTTGTGCCTATGTTGGTGTGAATATGTTTTCAATATTGGAATGTTACAAAGAACTTAAATTACACTTACTAATTTTAAAAAATTATATATATGTGTATAATATATATTTTTTTAATTAATGAATTGTATGAACTCTTTCCCCAGTACCAATATGACTACATACAAATTTTTCATGCAATTTTTGAGGGCTCCCATATCAGAGTAAGAATTCCTGATGCTAAGGTTAGGAAAAGGAGAAAACGGTATGAGACAATGTCAGTGCAATCCAACATTATTTCTGAGCTGTCTGGAGAGAAAATCACAGTATATATTCTGTTCTCTTAGGAGTTAAAACCCTTGGCTTGGGAAGAACTCTTGAGGCTATGAGCTGTGGAGCTTCATAATCACATAATTTGCTTTATTTTGTCTCTATACTCATCAAACAGTCTTCTAATTATAATTTGGTTTCTCAGGTGAATTTGTTTACAGGGAGAGAATATGCTGATCACATTGGCTGTTTGATAGTTTCTTTTAAAGATGTTCATTGAGACTGAGGTTTCTCAATAGTCTTTTGTGCATTCAGCGGCATGATTTATCAATGAGGGATGGCCGTGCACCAGGGCCTGGACAAGCAGTGTCCAGCACCATAAAGCCAAGGACCAGTTCAAGGTACAAGGCGACCAGTCTCCTCCCAGACCCCATAGGCCTCCTGAGCATCCCTCTGACTCCAAAGGTACCCACCCTCTCTCACGGACATGAAGATTAGATAAAATACCTCATGTAAGCACCCATCTGCCTGCAGATGAGATAAGGTGCTTAACGGTTTTAATTCCATCAGCCCCTCCCTGCACTTGAAGAGTTTATAATATTCTCTGAGAGACTGGATTATCTAACAGAAGTTAGAGAATAATATAATACAAAGCCAGGTTAGAAAAATAATATAGGAATTGACAGAATTTGTAAATGGTTGAGGAAGTTACAAAGGGCTGATGGAATTTTCTGGATAAGTCAAATTCTAAACTTTACTTTCCCTGGATTTGATTGCATTCCTTTGGTTAAAAATCCCCCAAACTGTTTTGTTTCATTTCTTTTTTTTCCTTTTGCCTATTGCAAGAAGACTTAACCTAATAAAATGGGGTCAGCTTCCTGTCTTTAAAAGATTTATAGCAATTTGATTGTATTGTATAATGCCTTTCCAGGCAGGACAGCTGGGATTCTTTGGTGACTGTCTCATCTACTGAGGCATTGAAATGGTGTCCTTGAGCTTCTCTTATGAGTCTGAGGAGGAAACATCTTAGTCTTCTAAAGACAGAGCAGTTCACATGAAAGGCGCAGTGGGATTTTAGTTCTTGCTACCAGGTTGCTAGGGTCTGTAGCTCAGCTCTGCAGTCTTCTAGCTTTGTGACTGTGGGCAAGTTATTTAAACCTCTTTGCCTCTGCTTTTTTTTTTTTTTTTTTTTGTAAAATAGGGATAATAGTACTTCCCTCCCAGATTCATTATGGGAATTTTAAAAATATGCAAAGAGCTTAGAAAATTATGTGGCATATTGTGAACTCTCAAGACATGTCACTTATTGCTGGGGGTGGGGTGAGGGGTGGGGGTGGAGGAAGAGGCTCAGAAGTGCCCTAAATCAAGGGTTCTGGTCTTCATGCACTTTCAAAAACTTGGGATACGAGTTAACACTGCGGAGTGTTGCTAATCATCTTTTGCCCCTTCAGATTTGTGGGTCTGAGGTAGAGTCTCAGAACCTGCCATTTTAACCAAGAGATTCTGATGCAAGTGGTCTTCAGAAGATACTTTAATGAACACTGAGAATACTCTCCTCACACACTGAGAAATCAGTTTCAGGCTTTAAACCCCTAGTTTTCCACCATACGCACCCCTACCACTGGACAAATTCTCCTTATACTTCTACTATTTTGCCATCTCTCAGGAGCTTGTTGATTTAAAAAAATACAGCCACCATCACCAAATTGCTTTAGAAGGTTGAAGAAAAGTTATTTTAAGATTATAATATTTGTAGCTTTCACAAAGGCAAAGATTGTGACCATTATATAGATTTAAAATACATTACAGAAAACCAGGAAGAGAATAATATGGTTTAAAAAGATGGATAAGGTATTTTTTCAAAAGTTTTAACCCTTTGAATAAAAAAAATTTGCAAGCAGCCAAAGGGTGTCTCTTGGTTGTATTTTCAGCACTAATTGCATCAAGTCCTTTCTCCTCTCAGTGGATGCTTTTCCAACCCACTTTTCAGTTTCCCAAAGTTAACTTTCTCACTGCCATCTCTTCTTATTTATTCATTCAAAAAATTATTTTTAAAAAATATGAGGATCAAAGGCGAACCACATAAAAGTGGCCCATGCCTTCAGGAACCTTCTGTTCTGGTGTGGAAGACAGATGAAGACAGACCATCTACAACTGAGATAAGGCTTATGAAAATAAGAAACATGCCATGGGGCAGGATGGGGAGAATAGGATCTCTTTTTTTATTTACTTGTTATTATGGAATATTTCAAACATATATAACATTGGTAAAGGTCTAATAAATACCCATGTACCCCTCACGTAGCTTCAACAGTCACCAACGCATGACTAATCTTGTCCTAGATATACTCCCACTCACTTACCCTTCTTCCCAATCTTTCGAAGCAAAGGACATTTTATCATTTCATCCATACATATTTTAGTATGTATTTTCCTAAACATAGCCACAAAACCATTATAACACCTAAAGAAAAGTTAATTATTTATTTTCTATCTAATCAGTGATAGAAGCAATTACTTTTAGATAAAGTATTTCAAGAAGGCCTCTTTAAGGAGGTGTCATTAGATATGAGGCTGAGAGTAATATTTCCCTGTAGTCAAAAACCAATTTCATCTGTAGTCAAAAACCAATTTTTCATTTTTTAAAAAATTTCCAATCTATTGTGGATAGGTACTTTTGTGAATTAGAATACAAATAAATTGCCTGGAAAGCAAAAGCAAAAATAAATTACATAGAACAGGGATCAGCAAACTATGGCTTATGGGCAAAATCTGGTCTCTCAGCATGTTTTTTGGAACAGCTCATGAGATGTAGAAAGCATTTTTAAATATTTGGGGAAGAAAATCAAAAGAAGAATATTTTGTGACATGTAAAAGTGTGAAATTCTAATTTCAGTGTCCATAAACAAAATTTTATTGGAACACAGCCATGTCATTCATTTACTTATACTTTCACATATGCTTTTGTATACTCTCTCGTATGTTTTCATGCTATTACAGCAGAGAACAGATTGTATGACCCACAAGTCTAAAATATATGCTTTCTTGTCATTTATAGAAAAGTTTGCTGACTCCAACATAGAAAATTCAAGCCCCCATTTAAAATTATTAAATTCAAGACACATAAAATTAGTCTGTACAACCTTTTTTAGGTTCTAAAGAATTGGGGTAGCTGGTGGTGGATATCTGAAACTATTAAACTACAACCCAGAACCCATGAATCTCGAAGACAGTTGTATAAAAATGTAGCTTATGAGGGGTGACAGTGGGATTGGGAATGCCATAAGGACCAAACTCCACTTTGTCTAGTTTATGGATGGATGTGTAGAAAAGTAGGGGAAGCAAACAAACAGACAAAGGTACCCAGTGTTCTTTTTTACTTCAATTGCTCTTTTTCACTCTAATTATTATTCTTGTTATTTTTGTGTGTGTGCTAATGAAGGTGTCAGGGATTGATTTAGGTGATGAATGTACAACTATGTAATGGTACTGTAAACAATCGAAAGTACAATTTGTTTTGTATGACTGCGTGGTATGTGAATATATCTCAATAAAATGATGATTAAAAAAAAAAAAAAATTAGTCTGTAGAATTGCTACAAAATTACCCTCAACTTTTGTGCTTTTCCTGCTACAAGCCCGTTAGCAGTTTGCAAGCCTGGCACCAGTCTTCAGTTCTCTAGGTTGAGGTGCTCAAAGTCTGTGGACCAGAGTAGCTCTGGCCTAGCAGACAGAGGAAGGAGACTTGGAATGAGCAAGAGAAGGAGCATTCCACCTGGTGGGAAAGAGCTTGACATGACCTAAGCTAGAAGATTCAGACTCAGTGGCCATAGTCAGGATTCCCATGAAGGATGCCCTTTGGCCTACAGAGTATTTTAAAACAAATCAGGATTCTGTGCCATCATGTTTACATGGAGTGATTTCTTTTAAAACATGGCTTTCTGACATTTTTGGAAAAATCTGAAAATCTGGCTATCAGGAACCACATCCTGCTCAGCAACAGTTTTCTGGGGCAGAGAAAGCTCTTCCCATTTGGAGGGGGGTGGTGGGTGCACCAGTTCACTGCAGCTCCCACTGCAGTCATGATACCATCTGCCGTGCTCCTGGAGGCCCCCAAGTCTGTGACCCCTGTTTTATAGCTGACAGAAAGCCATGGAGTCTGGAGCAAAGTGAACAAGGGAGAAGGAGGGATGAGAACAGTTTGAGCGGAAGGCAGGGATCTTTTAGTACTGAAAGGCCCAAAGATGGAGATGGAAGAGTTTCAAGTAGGAGAGCAAAATACTGCAATTTGCATGTTAAGGTTAATCTTTTGGTTGTGTGGCTACTGGACTTAGGGCAAGGGTGGCATCAGAGAGGAGCCAGGAAGACCAGTCTGGTCGAGGGCAGTTACGGTACAGACTGGCAGAGGGACCTGGAAAATCAAGATATATTTTGGAGGAAAAACCAACAAGACTTGTTGACATATTTAAGGTGGGGCTGTGGAAAGAGAAATCAAAGATGACATCTGGGTTCCAACTTGATCCACTGGTGGGCAGTGGTGCCATTCATGATAGGGGAAGAAGAAGGAGACAGGGAGACAGTGTTCACGAAAAGTGCCCAGTGTGTCATTTTGGACACGCTGTGTACTGTCTGTGGAATTTTGAAGTGAAGTGCCACGTGGGCAGTTGGCTAGAAGAGTGTAAAAGTTGGAGAAGAGATATTCCTCCCATCTAGTCTTAGAGGAATGTGCATAGTCCTTTCTAACGAACAACATCTACTGCAGCAAATGCAATAAACATTCATTGAGGAGCTTTGTTACATGAGGCTGTCTCCAATGAGGTACAAAAAATACAACAGTCTGAGGGAAATGTTCCAGGCTTTAACCATGCACAGTTTCATTCTGATCAAGTAGCTTAGCTAACTCCATCACACTTAAATGGAAGCTGGGAAGGTAGGAACATGGTGGTGGTGGAGGGTGTGGTAGAACTGGTGTTGGAGGTTGGAGAAGTGAGTGTGTGGGGTAGAGGGGTGCGTGGAGGAAGGTGGAGGACGCATGGGTGGGGCTGGCTCAATGCCAGCAGACAGAATCAAGGAGTAGGGAAGGAGGTAGGGTGACCAAGCATGGGAGGATAGAACACAAATGATGAAGAAGGCTGCTGATGAGTGAGCAGCTTGAGAACAGTCCTTTAATGGATGAACCCTGTAACTCCCATGTGTCTCATTCTACCTCTCTGGACTTGCATTTCTCATCAATACAATGAGAGTTTAGAATAAATAGATGGTGGTTCTCCTTCTCACTGGGGAAATGTGCCTATACTACTATTATGTACAGTTTTATGCAAACTTTATGAGGTTGTCTCAATTAATATTCCCTAATTTCATAAAGTACTATATTATGCAAATCATTTCTACTGTATATAAATTATATTAGAGAATGAATTTGTGCTTATTCTCGAGTGGGAAAAGAATAAGTTGGAATTACAGTTAAAGAATGGGTTGGAATTGCTCAGGAACTGTCATCAGGGTCTCCACTTACTGTTAACAATGCACCATTAATAGTTCTGTTAATTTTGAATCATGTTCTTAATTTTTTTTACTTCACCATCATGAGTTTTGGGGTGCTGTCAAAATCTGACAGGGAGTCCTATCTGTGATCAGCACTCATCACAAATATCTAAATGAAGAAGTTTGCAAACCTCTGGACTAGATCATTTTAAGCTTTCTTCCAACTCTAATTAATTTATCATTTTGAAAAGCCTATGGGCAGAAAGCTGAAGAAAACTCAGTATCTTTCAGAATCACAGCAAATTATTTCTGGATTTATTTATTTATTTAGGAACATAAATAAAATGTAATTCAGGGATTTATTACCTTTTAAATACCCATTTCTATTTTTAAAAAAATTCTTAGAGTCCTATTTGAGAAAGAAAAGAGCAGTCTTCGACTTCGGCATCTCTCCTGGTTCTCTTGGTGTTCTGTTGTTAAACAACCAATTTTACAGGACAGTGACATCAGGCAGAGCCTCTTTGTGATGGTCTGTGATGGATCAAGACAAAAAGATCACTCCATAATCATGTCTGTCAACAAAAATATGATCATTGCCCAAGTCACAAAACTTACCAAATAGCCCCCCATTCTGGCTACTAGTGAATGACTGCTGCTTCTGTATCAATAACAGCTTTAGCTTTGCTTCATTCTTCTTTCTTACAGGTAAGATTTATTGATACCTAATTATAGAATTATCCCTCTTCCTAATAGCATTCAATCCAAAGCAAAGGCCTGTGTCTTTAAACTTTCCCCATATCACTTAATATATGCCCACATTTTATAATACCTTTCTAATCCCCTTTTACTGAGATACACCTGTAGTTCCCTGTGATGAACCTTCTCCCTCACTGCAATGAGTAATAAACCCAACTCATTCAACAACTAATGTGTTTTCAACTACTGATGTGCTCCTGGTGGTCTTGGGCTGGCAGGTATTAACACATTCAAAGCTAAACTATTCTCAGGAAATTGAACCAAATGACTAATTGTAAGTGCTGTTTGGCTCTCACCGAGAAGCCCAGAGCCTTCTTGAAGCAGGTTATAGTTTACCTTGATATTCCACAAATATAGAGCATTTAACTCACTTTCTTAGGTTTAGATGCAACCAAGCAGTTGCTGGTCAATAAACATCCTAAGGCCTAGGAGATTTAAAAACCTAAATGGGTAGATCTGAACTGTCCAAAAATACCTCATCCTTTGGAGGGGTGGAGTTTGAGGGGGCAGCAGTGTACAGCATGTAGGAGAGTGGACTGCACAACTCCACGGGGCTCCACTTCCACTGATTACAATGAGAGTAGCAACCCCTGGAATTGCACAATGTGGCAACTCTGGATTAGATAAGCTGTTGTGGGGAAAGTAGCCAGGAAAATTAAAAGAGCTCCATTTGACATGAATGTTAACCAAATGGCATATGAATTGTCAATCAGTTCAGAAAGCCTAACTGCTGAGATCAAGAATGCAAAAAAATCTTCATAAAGAAAAACACAGCCTCCAAACCCCTCACGCTGCCATGGCAACTGGAGCTCACAAATGATGCAATTGTAAAGGCAGCTGGATACACTGTTGGGAGCTGGGGTGGGGGAATAAGGGCAAGAACCCACCATGAGGGAAATGGAAACCAGAGAAGGGAAAATGTGTACTAATTCTGGTAACGAAAATAAAATCGGTCACAGCTGCTCACTGTAACAGAAGGGAAAAGGGAGTAAAGGTATTTTACTTTTGTATGATGTCTTTCATCAGAGGTTATTAAAACATTTCACCATCTTAATTCATTTCCCAAACGCCACGCTGAGGGTGCAGTCACCCCATTTTTATGGACCATATGGTCAGCTCAGAGATTCATGATTGGGAGGAAAAGGAATTGTACGAATAAAACATTCCACAGGAGAACTGGCCCTGTAATAAATCTTTACAAACTCATTTGAACCCCCAAATTCTTCTTTGCCAAAAATTCTCTAAACATATTAAAGTTAACTTTAAAAGAAAACTTTTCTCTCAAATTGGGGCAAAATTAAATCAATTGGTAAAACTTGGTAAAGAGCAGATGAAGTTTCCTTGTACTATTCTTGCAATTTTTTTGTATGTTTGAAATTCTATCAAAATATAAAGTTACAAAAAAAAAAATAAAGTATTTGTGCCAGATGCCTTGTGAGGACAGGGTTTTTGTCACTTTCATCGCTATGTGCCTAAAGCCACAAGTTCTTTGCCCATGGTAGGTGCTCAAATTCTTGTTGAATGAATAGTAGGCACTCAGAAAATGGCAGAGATTGTTGTTTTGTTTTTATTGTTAGTAAGCGTAGCCTGCCAATGCCTTCTCACTTAATTACTGACTAAATGATTCCAGCAAGTCCAACATTGTGAGACATTCTCTGATTACTTCCTTGGTCACTACATTCATTCATTCCACACGCAGTGTCCAGATGCCAATAGGGTGCCAGGAACTGTGCTAGATGTTGGGTATTCAGGGTTGAATGAATGTCCACCACCTGCACTCACTGAATTTACAATCTGGTGGAGACATGTGGCAGATTGAACATGTACCCCAGCAAAAGGCATGCTTTTAATCTGTGTTCCTGTGGGTTTGACCCTATTTCAAGAGGACCTTTGGAAGATGTTATTTTTGGTTATGGTGTGACCCATCTGTATCAGGGTGAGCCTTAATCCATATTATTGGAGTCCTTTATAAGCAGAAGAAGTTAAGACATAGCCAGAGAAGGTCAAACAGTAAGAAGCTGAAGTCAGCAGACACAAGGACAGGAATGCGAGATCACCTTGTGATGATGGCAGAGATGCAAGTCAAGGAACCCCAAGGATTATGGCAGGTACCCTACAGAATTTGAAGAGAAAGCATGGCCTGTTGAAATCTTGATTTCAGACATCGAACCTCTGAAACTGTGAGAAAATAAATCCTTGTTGTTTAATCCAACCCTTTGTTTGGTATTTGTCATAGCAGCCTGGTAAACAAAGACGAGGAGATAGGCGTGAAATACGTAAAACACAACTGGGAGTTTAACACAATTGGATTGTATGGGGTGCTCAGCCTGGGGCAGAGAAAAAAAAGGGAACAAGAGCAATGAATGAAGTGTAGTGAGCAAGTGAGAAAGTGAACTAACAGGAGCCTGGAGAAGTGGAGAAGAGCCAGGCCAGGCCAGGCTTTGTAGCCAGTTACAGACTTTAGCATTAATATCAGAGCTGTGGGAGACTACCAGAGTTCTCCAGCCAAAGGGTGGGCCTGACTGGACTTAAATCTTTCAAAGATCACTCAGTCTATTTGTCAGAATCTGATATTCTTCCCTTTGATTCTTACTGCCAAATTCAGTGGGGAACAAAAGAAGAACTTTTAAAAACTAACAAAAAATAAAGATAGCCTCCATTTTCAACAACCCCATGCAGCAGTTCTGTGTATTTGAGTCTGACACACAGCGAGTACCTAATTAAAAGAGCTCATGTTTATATAGCGCTTACTCTATACCAGGCATTGTTTTAAGCTCTTTACATGCATTGCCTCATGAAATGTCCATTAAGTTTCTGAAGTAGGTACTATTTTTATCACCATTTTTACTGATGAGGGTTCTGAGGCACAGAGAATTTTGGTAACTTTGCCAAAGTCGGTGGGGAAAACATGATTCAAATCCAAACAGCCTGACTCCCAAACCAGTGATGGTAGTAGAATTGTAAATCTAAATCACAGGGGTCTTAAGGAATGTGCAGGTCATACATCTCTGTGGCTGCCCTAAGATTCAAAAACAAATCTCTGCACATCATACTTTGGTGAAAGAAAGGGGAACTGCAAGTAAAACATACACTGAAACACAAACAACCCCCCTCCTCCCCACTCCCACCGCATTTGAATACTGTTTCCGCCCTGATTTTTCTTGTCACAGGTAAAGAAAGTTTCCCCAGAGATCAAGGGGGAAATTCAGCCCCTGCCCCCTGCCCCCCACCCCCGCCGCTGTCCCCCCTGCCCATCAGAGACTCCCATACAGGGCCAGTTCCCTCTTCCTCCAGAGGGTTGGGGATGATTCTGGGGACGATGAGGATGATGTTGGGGATGATGGGGATGATTTGGGGGATGGTGCTGGGGATGATGGGGATGATGCTGGGGATGATGGGGATGATGCTGGGGACGATGGGGATGATGTTGGGGATGATGCTGGGATGATGAGGATGATGGCGATGATGCTGGGGATGATGGGGATGATGCTGGGGATGCTGGGGATGATTCTCAGGGCACAGGACCTGAGACCCAGAGAAGGTTTACGTTGTCTTTTTTGCTGGCTCTGAAACTGCAGCTTCTCCCTCCTCTCTGATGGGGGCCTGCCCTGTCTTCTCCACCACATTCTCTGACTCTGAGTATGATGACACTTGTATATCATTATACAGAGGTGACTATCCTCAGGGCCGGATCCCTCCTGGAAGCTTGTTAGAAATGCCCAGGCTGCACCCTAGACCTACTGAATCAGAAACTTTTAGAGTGAGGCCCAGCAATCTTGTGTAACAAGCCCTCCGAGTGATTCTGATGAATGCAGCAGTTTCAGAACCGCTGATCTAGGCTGGGGTCAGCAAACTGGCCCGTGGACCAAATCTAGCTTGCCACCTGTTTTTGTACAGCTTGCAAGCTAAGAATGACTTTTATATTTTTAAAGGGTTGGAAAAAATGTCAAAAGAATAATAATATTTTGGGACATGTGAAAATCATTTGAAGTCCAAATTTCAGCATCCATAAATAAAGTTTTATTGGAGCACAACCGTGCCCATTCATTTACATATCAGCTATGGCTGCTCTCTAGTTACAATATTTACTTGTCTGGCCCTTTGCAGAAAAAGTCTGCCGACCCCTGCTCTGGGCAAAGCTGTTTTGAAATTCACAATGTTTGCTGAGGCTCATTCCACAGGCAGCTGTCAGCTGCACTAACTACAGGCTAGTTACACAGAGGCAAAACAGTCACCCCAGACTTCACTATATAGAATCCATTTCTGTGCCAAGAAGTTAAATATTTTTATGTCTCTAACAGATGCTAAAAATGGCACTAAGATTAAGAAAAGTTTCCAAAGGCCCATCCAGTCTCATATACAAATAAATAAATCCAGTTTCCACAGCTCAAAACTTGTGCTTTTGTTGCTAGAAATTTTGCCAGATATGCCCAGCTGGTGTTTACCTGTATTTCTGTAGGTCAAATATGGGGCAGAAAGTTTAATTTTCTTGGGCTAATTAGACAGATGTGTCCATGGAAGGACTATTGAAGATAGGAATTCTGAGGAATGTTAAGCTTGACTTAAGCTAGGATTCAAATATGCTCAGCTGACAATGTATAAATGCCACATGTAGAAGCACCATTTACTAAAAAAATGGTGTATGCACAGGGTACCAAACAGACTTGAGGAAATTCCATAAAACATGAGTAAAATCTGTTTGTAGCTTTAGGTATAAGGAGTAGAGTGCCATGAAATAAAGCTAAAAAGGTAATTAAATCATCGAGGGCCTTATATCACATACCATGGAAGTTAGGATTTATCTAGTATACAACTGGGAATCATTGAAATGTTTTAAGAATGACGGAGTAACATCTATTTAAGGCCAGGTTGTATTAGGTTCCAGGGATAAAATAAAACATTCTTGCCCATAAAGAAATCATGGTCTAATGGGAGAAACAGACATGCAAACAAATAATTTTAAAGCAATATATGCATTTTTGTTTAACTTGTGGATCCAAGGGTAAGATAACTCAAATTTTGACATGTAGATTCCCAATCACACCAATCACCCTCCCACAGAGACATGGACTCAATAGATGACTGTGAGTGAGTAGTTACAGGCCATTGTTTTAGCTTCCTAGACTACTGAAGCAAATACCATGAAACTGGTCAGGTTAAACAATGGGAATTGACTTGCTCACAGTTCCAAAGTTAGGCAATAGGTCCAAATCAAGGCATCATCAAGGCAATGCTTTCTCCCCGAAGACTGGCATTCTGGAGTAGCTGCTGCTGATCCTTGGCCCATAGTTTGTCACATGGCAAGGCACATGGCAGTGTCTCCTTGTATCCCCCTTCTCTTCTGTGTTCCATTTATGTTCAGCTTCTGGCTGCTCCTTCTGTGGCTTTCTCCCTGTCTGAATTTCATTCTGCTTACAAAAGACTCCAGTAACAGGATTAAGGCTCATCCTGATGGAGGTGGGCCACACCTTAACTGAAGTAACCTCATTCAAGAAGTCTTACTTATAATGGGTTCACGCCCAGAGGAATGGATTAAATTTATGAAAATATTTTTCTGGGGTACATACAGATATGAACCCCCACAGCCACCATGTGGGAAACCTTACCATGGAGGAGGGCAGTTTAGACAGAAGGATCAGCTTGTAACAGGCTAGTGGACAAGAGAGTTGTGTCTGTTTAGGGAAAGGCAAGTTATTCAATGTGATTGAAATTTAAGGTTCTTGAAGATGGTGTGCAATCACGTTTGTGATGGAGACTTCTTAGGGTTCCAGACTCCGACTGTCCTATGTTCAATTCCCAGCTTTATCCTTATTTGCCTGGTGGCCTTTCTTAATTTCTCAATTTCCTCATAGCTAAAAATGGTGATAATAATTGTGCCTACTAATAGAACTGTTGCTTGATTTAAATAAAATCTTTCATGGAAAGAACTTAGCACATGGCCAGAATCATTGTGGTCAATGAATATTGCTATCAGGTCTTTTAAATTATTATTGCATGTGAATCCATAGCAGTTAAGCCAAGAAAGTCAAGCCTTAATATAATCAATTACATTCATCTTGTGAAGTTCAATTCCAGCCTTTTGTATTGTCCTATTTTTCTGTGTTAACATACAGGTCAGTCTAGAATAAGGAATCTAGAAGAAGAGTTTAATAATTTGATAATGTTTATCTATTACTATTTAGGGCAAAGAGAGGCTGAATCTGGCTGAGAGAAAGCCTGGGCACTGTAAACATTGACCCAAAATCAGGTCCATTGGTCTAACCAGAACACAGCTATCCATGGGGAAAACAAGTAATTCGAATTGTCCTGCAGTGGGATACAATGGGAATGGCATCTCCCAGGATCATAGCACGAGGACTCAGGTTTAATAGGTATGATCACATGTGGTAGGTAAGCAGGACTGTCAGTCTACTCAAGGCTAGCCTCCTCCTGGTGGAGAAGAGGAAACCCCGAGAGGCAAAGTGATTTGTCCCCATGCACATCACCTGTGACAGGTTGAAACCAGGTTTGTATTCAGGTCTTGGGACTCCTCATCGGGTTGCCGCTCCGGACACATTTCCTCAGCCTATAGTGTTGCCTATGAGCCCCTGCTCCCCGCAGAGGAGCTGCTGCAATTGGTTGTGACGTGGCTCAAAGCATTGACTACCATTCACAGTTTAAGTGCAAAAATTTACAGCACATCTGCTATGTAAATTTAAGTGAATTCAGGAAAAACCTATTCTCACTCATCCTGTATCCAGAGATAGTTTCTGTGATTGACCAGAAAAGGAAGTAAAAGTATGGGCTTAGACTTGTGCTTTCTGTACTATGGAATTACCTTCAAGATTTTTGCCATATCAGACTGTTCTATTATATACCTGATATTTTACTCCATAAATAAGTTCTATTTTTTTCTTTGATCTGGACACAACTCTTACTTTGGAATCTCACTTTGGTGAGGCATTTAAGAGAATCACCTTGTAATTGCAAAGTGTATAAGCAGCAGCAGTGTGGTTGAATGGAATAAACACATCTCATTCCATGACCCGGGCTGTCACTTACTAACTTACTGAACACTTGGGCCGGAATTTAGGCTCCAGGGAGGTGAAACGGGTCTTTCACGCTTCTTTCAGGTAGTAGATCCCCAAAATTCATCATCATAGGAATGAGAAAATGAAACATGGATTTATATATTTAATAAATATTGAGTGCCTACTCTGTACCAGGCTTTGTACTTGGCACTGGGGGAATAGCAGAGGATAAAATATACAAAAATTCCTGACATTATAGAAGTTATAGTCTAGTTAGAGGGAACATACAATATTTATCTATGCTCCCTCTAACATAAGTAAATAATATTTGATACCTGTTAAAAGGTGATAAATTCTAAAGAGGAAAATGAAGAGGGAAGGGGAAGAGAAGTGCATAGAGGGGCTGCCATACTAAGTCAGGGGGTCCGAATGGGCCTCATGAGGTGATGTAAGCAGCCTTGAAGGAGATGAGGCAAAGGGGCAATCACGTCTCTGGGAGAAGAGATTCCAGGCAGAGAGAACAGCCAGGGCAAAGGACTCTTCTCATGGATACCCCATCTTGATAAAGGTGTGGGCATTTTTGAAAGTAAACATTAAACACCCACCATGTTATTTATGGGTGACCATTGCCTTTTTAAGGATTTTTTAGAAATTAGTTTAGTTAATATACTAAAAATATCTCTTGACCACTATACCAGATGCTCTTCCACTCAGATCATTTTTAGAAATAAAATCTTCATCTCCTGTTTTTATCAGTCAAAGCACAGTGTGATGTCACACACATCATCTCCCACTCTAGCCATGATGCTTTTGGGGCCGACATCCTCATGATCTCTGTTTCTTGGCTTCCTAGCCACGAGCCCCCTTCCCTTTAGAAACTCCTCTGCTCTGTCTTCTGGATCTGCCTCTCCCAAACCAGTACCTTTCTTATTTCACCTTAGCCCCTTCACGGAATGTTACACTCTTCATTCACTTCCTGGCTTAATTGAAACATGGTTTTCTCCAAGAACACCAACGACCTTTAAATGGATGACTTCATTTTCTTACTGCTTTGGACCCAAGGCCCGGAGGGTAGGGTTGTAGCTTTCTTGCTCCCTATTGCACCTCCAGATGTTTATTTTCCTCCCTCTAGTAAAAATCTGGTTCCTTTGGGGCTCCTGTCATTTAGCTACATCCCTCATCCAATTGATAATGTCAGGGGGTTCATAAAAACATAAGAGCACACAGCCTAAACTGCTCCACCCCAAGCCCTGCCATTACCTCTAGTGACTTCCAAGTGTACCTGGACTTTGCCCTTCTGTTCCTAGGTTTTCTCTTCTCTAGTACCTTTGCTTCTTCTCTTGATTCCCCCATTTCTACCATCAGACCCAGGCCATCAAAACTACTAATTGAATCATGCCACTCCTCCAGTTCCTTGCTTGTTTTACATCTTACTTCCAATATCACTGTCTTCAACCTATCTGTGACCTTCAATTCACTCTCCTTTCACCTTCTTTTTTTTTATCCAGGTTCTATTTCATGACACATCATTTCTGTAACAATCTTGCCAGTACCCTAACCCCCCTCACATCTCTGCCTTTGGTTGTGATGATCTCCACCTAGGAAAAACCTTAATTCTGAATGAAACCATCGGTTGTTTTCTTCACACCTGCTCCTGAGCAATAGGGCTTGTTGGAGGAAGACACAAACTAGGGCAGATGATTTCACAATATGATTGGAATCGCCAACCTCAAATGGGCTCCCACCACTGCCCAGCAAGGCTACCACTTTTGTTTTGTCAACTTACTCTTTCTAGGCTATTCCAAAACATCTTTGCTCTACTCAAATCTCCCATCCCTGAGACAGCTGTTCAAAGCCAAACTCATCTACAGAATATACAACTCTGGAACTGGGTCCTCCTACTGTGTGAAAGCTGCTCTCTACAGAAATATTCTAATTTTATAGGTTGCTTTCAATTCCTTTTTTTATTTGTATTTGGTAAAACCTGGGTGTGACACAAGCTATTCTCTCCCAGCTATACAATACCATGTTCTGTTGGAATTTGAATTCATTTATTGAAAGATTTGTTTTTAGATTTATAAACTATTTTCACTGACATTTGAGCATGTTATTTTATAAATAAGATTCCAGGGTGGTAATTGTTTTTTTTTCCTTATAGTTTTTTAAAGCAAAAACTAAATCAGTTAAAAAATGAAACTCCAGTTTTGTGATTTAGTTAACTTGTTTTGCTTTCGAGAGGAAGGAGTGTTAAACTTGGTATATATATTTTTTCAATTCAATTTTATTGAGATATTCAAAAACCATACAATCATCCAGTGTACAAACAATTGTTCACAGTATCATTACACAATTGTGCATTCATCACCACAATCAAAACTTGATATATTTTAAAATGTTTCTCAAACGTTAAACATGATTTTCAAATGTTATCTGTATTTTACTTTTGCTATGATCAAATATTCAGTGTTCTCTCATAATTCTTGATATTTTCAGAAAAATTAAAATAAATTTGTTCTCTAAAAAAAAAAGAGAGAAAAAAGTCAAACCTATGATACCTCTCTTGCACACAAATCAGCAAATTAAATTCCTTCAGCTCCGTAAGTGCCTGCACCCTTCCCCCACCTTTCAAAGACTGTTTCCTATTTTTTTCACCTCAAAGACTAGCACTCATTCTTGCAAATGAAGTGCCTCCCTCTACCCTAGTCAGAAATGACCACACTCCCCAGTGTTCTCTCTGAGAGCACACCTGTGACATGCCTTTATTATTGCATGTTCCAAATTGTTATCTATTATTAGATCATCATCATGCATGGTACATCGACTATGATATGGTCTGTATAAAGTCATTTGCTGCCTTTATTAAAGGCTTTGAAAATGGCTCACCAGAGGCCCCTGTGGGCCCTGTGAGATCTCTCAGAAAGGACTGCTGGTGTCAGGAGCCTCGGCCTCAGGGTGGGAAGCCCTGCGCATCTCTACAAGGGGGACTTGCAATATATGTTTCATGTAAAAAGCAGAATTTCAAATTACTTTTCATTTTGCAACCGAGAAATTAAGAATTAACAAATGATTATGATTACTGAATCATTGTATAGATGTTCTGTTTTTTGTTTTTTTTTCTATCTTGTAGTATAGGTAGAAGTTAATACCTGAAATCACTGAAACTCAGCTAGTCTCACCCTTGTTCATACATACTATTACAATGGTTACTCTAGCCTGGCCTCAGCCCTGTGTATACTTACCATTGTAGTGGTCACAACTCCGTCCCCCATTATTTGAATCCATAAAAACCCTGAACTCCTCAGACTGGAGGAGACGGATTTTTGGGCCCTCTGCTCTCCTGCTTCAGGCACAGAATGAAACTCTTACTTGAAATCCTGGTGTCATGGATTTGCTGTTGTGCACATCAGGCAGAAAACCCACTGCTTTTGATCAGTATCAATTTCATTTTGTTTGACGTTTTTCTGAGGTACCCTACTTCTCAGGAGACTGCCGACAGGTAATTTGGTCAAGATGGAATGAGGGCATTTCCTTTAAGGAGCTGTGATTCTGGTTTCCATAAAGCTCAATTGGCTCTGTTAACCATACCCACGACCACACAGTAAAGGGTAGCACTCTGTATCCCCAAGTCCTTTAAACTTCAGGATTACTACCTCCATTTTAAAAGCAAACCAGATAGAAAATGAGAAAAGAAAAGCAAACAGAAAAAAATTCTCTAGAGAGTGGAGTGAGGTGACACTTGTGATCATCACAGTGGACCCCATACGCCCCACACCCTCAACCACAGGCCCTTTCCCTGGTCTTCCGAGGGGTCGCACTGAAGAAAGCATCCCCTACTCAGGCTCCACTCTTGAGGGTTTTACTAGGTTCCTCAGTTTTTTCCAGAACTGGCTTCCTACATTCCGTCCAGAGCCCCACTTCCCTTTCTTGCCTTATTCCATTTATCTAGGTTGAGCTCAAGCCCAGGCAGGGCCAGAGTCTTAGGGGTGGTGGCCCATCAAGGCTAAGACTCCCCAGTTCTTGGAATAAAGGCATTCAGCACGGGTTGAGGAGGACTTGCCTAAAAGTCACCTGGGCAATTTTTAGTTTTATGTCAAACACTTCCTCATTACAAAAAGTGGATGTCAAATGGACAGAAACTAAGTTAAACTAAATCAATTTGTCTATGAGTCAAGTAAAATGATTTAAAAAAATTTTAATGGTCCTGTATCATCAGAAATGCTCCCAAAATTATGCTCTGTATCATCCAGTCCCTTTGTCGGCTAGAAGGGCATGTATTACTACCTCAAGGGCTGGAGTCTCACCACATGGAGGGTGGCAGGAGCAGAACAACAGCTACCACCAGGAACTCAGTCCTAGGGGAACCCCCCATTTCACGGTTTTTAGGTGGCAGAGCCACGAAAAGCATGACTCACACAACACTGCATGGAACAACATTTTACTCACCTAGAGAAGAGACAGAGTAAAGTCAGCTTCACTTTGGATCTTCCGTGGATCTCCATCCCTAGCAGATGCAGGGAGATGTGTGTGGGCTGTAGTGGAGAGACCCTGCTCCCTCCCTGCCAGGAGAAGATGTACCACCGAGGTGTGAGCCAGATGCCATAAAACATGCCCCCCAGAGCCAGACTGTCTCCAGTGAATGTTGACATATGCTCAGGGTGATAGGGGAAGGAATGTACCCACAGTGCCCTCATCTACTTGGGACTGGTGTTTTATCCTTCCAGGCAGATAGATACATCTGGTCTTGTATTTGTGGGTCCAGGGAAAACTGAAAGGGGTCCCCTACCACATCCTTCAGCTGCCCCTCTCTCCTGACTGTAAGAAATGAGCCCCTTCACTGCTGCTGGAAGGTCCCCAGCTCTGGCCAACTGAGGCATGTGCGTGTGGCTCTGAATGTTGGCGCTGGGGCAGGAATCTCAGTAACTCAGCCAAGCGGCAGGAAAGGTTTAACCTGAGCTATGTTCCAGCTGACATTTTTAGGGGGCTGTAGAGTTTTCCAGAGGTTGAGGGGAAAAGGACAGGTTTTCACCTCAAAGTCATTTAAGAATTGATAAGCCCATTTTGAATTGGGACTTAAAAAGGGCCTCTGAGACCTGTGACTGGGAACATACAGCTTTCTATCTTACATGACATTTAAGTGACCCTGAAGCTAATGGCAAATACTGATCTATACCAACTTTACTTTGAAGTCAGAATCTAAATGGTTCAAGTCGTCACCAGAATATAAGAATAAAATCACTAAAAGGCCTATGTCTCAGGCTAAACTCAGAAAATCTCTTTACAATTATGCAGAAGTACTACACCCTAAGACGGGTTTCTCATAGAAGGAATTTGGAGCAATGTAATTAGTCCTGGAGAATAAAGGGAATGGGAGCCCCACCTCTTTTTTACCCACACTCAACCCCCTATACTCACAAAGCCACACCCTCATCTCCACCCCACACTCACCTGGGTAATTCCTTCAGGTTTCAACCTTTCTGAAAGGTCTTCAGAACTATCTCAGAAAATCTGTGTATGTGTGACCACCCCAAAACTGTAATCATTAATTTTTCTTTTTTCTCTTTTTTCGGTCTGATACCATGATGTAAATATCTTTTTTGTTGTTGTTGTTAGT
Organism: Choloepus didactylus; assembly: GCF_015220235.1. Taxonomy (NCBI): domain Eukaryota; kingdom Metazoa; phylum Chordata; class Mammalia; order Pilosa; family Megalonychidae; genus Choloepus; species Choloepus didactylus. The sequence goes on from NC_051308.1 coordinate 26,901,304, forward strand.
TTTCTGAAGGTGCTTAGGAAGCCAAAATCCTGTTCTACTCGTTTTGACATCTATACAGTTTTCTAGTTTCTTCATTTATGTTTTTATATTTCAGCAACCTGCCAAGTGAACAAGAATTTATTTGAAAAAGTAGATATGAAGAAATTGAGAAAACATATCCGCTGTCATAAAATTGCTTATTTATTATTTACACATGCAACTTTAATACATATTGACTCTGCTAAGCAATGTACTAATCACGATAATTAAGCCATTGTGGGGTATGCAATAATAAAGACATGAACAAGGTATATATGCAGGAAAGAGGCAGGTAGAAATGGCTCTCCATTCCTGGGGTGGTAGAAGCCAGCTGACCTTGGTTTTGAAGAATGAGTTGTCATTTTCCAGTGAATCAGAATAAAAGTTCTGGGAACTCAACAGTCGAGCATAGTTCCATTTGTTTATTTATTCTGTTCTATTTATTTGCCATGCAAGGGGTAGAGCCCTAAAGGACAAGGCTGGGCAGGAGGCAGCTGGTAATAAAAAGTCAGAATTTGGATGCTGGAGTGACCCACTGACAGCCCATACCTGGGACACACATAGGATTGCCCGATTTAGGAAATAAAAATACAGAATGCCCAAATAAATCTGAATTTTAAATAACAGATTTTTTTCTAGTGTAAATATGTACCATGCAATATTTGGGACTTGGGCTGATACAAATCTGAGTACAATCTGCAGATTTACTGGCTTTGCATCCTTAGGAAAAGCATTCAATTTCTCTTAATCTTAGTTTCTTCACCTTAAAATTGAGTAAAAACAATGCCTATCTTTCAAGATCTTAGTGAATATTGACTAAGAGTTCCAGGGTTATTGAGATCTTAAATAAATGACATTTTTTATTGATTAAAATGGAAAGAGGACATAACCAAGTTAAGAAGCTACTGTAAGTCTTGAAGGATGTGTAGGAGAGCTTGTCTCAGAGAGAGGGACACTCCAGGCCGGAGAGAAAACATGAGCAATGACACTGAAATAGTGAAAAAAACCAGCATGAGCCAGAAAGGGTGAGAGCCACTAAGTAGGGCCAGTGCATAAAACGTTAGACAAGAAATGGTGGACAAAGTCATGGAATAAGGAGGAAAGGGCCAAAGCAAGTGGCTGTTCCCAGTAGAATACAGCACTCAAAGGAAATTATGATATTTTAAGTCCATTTTGTTTTACTATGGGGGCTAGTCATCATCAGCAATTGAAAATATTCAGTCTGCCATCCAGGGCACCCTTTCTTAATACCAAATTTCTTTGGAAGCTGCATCGATTCAAGAACAATTCTGCCCATTACCCAACTCCCCAACCTCCAGCCAGATTCAGCACCTCAGGGCTTGACTCAGGGATCTGCGTTGTTCTTTTTCAAATGTTAATTCAGTTTCTGTAACTGCAAAGCTATTCTAATGCCATATCTTACTGTGTAAGAGGCTGGATGGTGGCTGCAGTTTCTGAATTCCCTGTTTAGAGATAATAGTCCTGCTGTGCTTGTCTTTTGGTAAAAAGAGTCACGTGAGAGTAAAAGATGTCACCTGAGGGTAAAATCATTAACATCTGGGGGTCATTTTATTTCTATTGTTAGAAATTCTCTGCTTTTATCTCTCTCCTGACTTCCCTTTTCCATACTGTGGTTTGTGTCCTCACGATCCACCCCTGCTCCCAAAATTCACCGGGGCCACTTGTGACTTCATGATGGCACAATCTGTGAGCTCCAGCTACCATGGCAGCACCAGAAATTTGGAGAACTGTGCTTTCATTTCTGGTGTTTGTTGCTATAAAAGGTCTCCATGGTTCTTTTTTCTGGGCTAGTTAGCATTTATGTCAAGGAGAGATGCTTAATTTTCCCATCTATTCTTCCCCTAACATTTATTTCTAATCTGCCCTCTGGTTAGAGCTGGATTTTTCAGAAGTTTAGAAATTTAAATTTGGGGGGATTTATGTTTGCTTGGCCATTCCTAAACTCAAGGAAGCTGTGTTGGTGCCACCTGGTGGTAATGTCAGTTCTCTCTTAAACGTCAATGGGGAACACTGGGGTTCTGAGCCGGTTGGGGTTCCCAGAAAGGGGCAGCAATTCCCGGTACAGTGCTGTTGGAAACTGGCTGCCTTTACGTTTTCATCACTTGATCTGGAAACTTTGAAACTAAAAGTGTGCTGATCTTTCTACAATAGCCTGCTTAGAAGGTCTTTGTGTTCTGAGATTTCTCAAATGAAGAAACGGACATGAATTAATAATTCTCCAGACCCCCAGGGGCAGACCCTTCCTTTGAATCCAGGTCTGTCTGATTAAAACCTCCAGGCTCTTTCTAGGACACCACACTTTGTCTTAATACAATACTGGGCCAAGGTATATGCTTAAACATGTTATTTGAACTGGAAACAGGATGGGTAGAGATAGAGCATAATTAGGGCAGCTTTCCGAGGGTTGGAAGGAGAACGCAGCAGCAGTGGTGGCACAACCCGAAACTGTCTAGAGCGGTGCTTCTCAAACTCTAAACGTGCTTAGAATTCGTCAAGGGATCTTGATAAACTGCAGATTCTGACCCAGTGGTTCTAGGGAGGAGCTTGAGGTCCTCATCCTAAATCTCAGGTTCCAACCTTTCCCAACGTGGGCCCTGACCTTGACAGAGCAGACACGCCTAAATTGGCAGTTCAACCTTTTCTGCAGTTCTACTACCCTTGTAATTATGTCCTTGGCCCTGATCCTCAGCATTCTCTGCTCCAGCTGCAGGAGATGAGAGTCACTGCCAGAGAGGCCCTCTCGATTTCATACTTAGCCTTTAATTAGTGATTTATCACTCTCAGCCTCTCATTTTCCTTCTGGAAAGCATTGACAGCCCCAGCAATGGCTATCTAATTCCACAGTCCTTATGGTTATGATTCCCTCTTTATTTCTCAAATGCCTAATACATTACAACCACTGGTGTACTTCCTTCCACTATTTATCACTCCAGTTCAGTATGACTCTCATACACTGGGGGAATGAGTGTTTCAGTCCTAGACAGGGGATCTGGGCAGTGTAACTCAACATCAACCACAGTCTTTATCATCACTGTCATCACCTTCACTCATTGTATTTTATCATGTGTAAGTCACTGGGCTGGGGGTGAAAGCTAACGTTATGTAGGACACACGCAAATTAAGTACTGGGATGGTTAATTCATTTTCTTATTTAATCCTCCTGAGAAAAAGACATCTGAAGCTCAGAGAGTTGAAGTAATTTGCTCAGGAGCACTTAGCTACAGAGATTTGAGCCTACAACTATATGCCACCAAAACCCATCATGATATAATGCTTTCCATTCTTGAATTTTAAGTTAGCTTAACATAGAATCATAGCTGTCATAAAGGAAAATACTTCCTGAAACATTCTCCTAGGAGCTCCAGGGTTAGGGGCTCACCTGCTTGGAAAGTCTGTCCCTTCTGCTGAGGGAATCCCTGAGTTCTGATCACACAGACCATGTGCTTCAGATCCTCCCAGAATATAAACTTCTCAGCTCCTCCCTACTGTTCACACATGTACAGCCATTTGGAAATAAAGTCAGGGCACCTCAGTCTACGGCTGAGCAGACTGTCTCCAGACCCTTTGGTGCCAGGAGAAATGAACTGTAGCCCTGCATCAGCTCCCGCCATCCACCGCCAGAAAGCCCTAGCTCCTGCTCCTCCAGGACTCCACCCTGCAGGTGTTTATGCTCCCCCTGCCCTCGCCTCCATCCCCACCCCACCACTCAGGGATGAAAAATGATGCTCTGGCATTGGGAGCCATTCCAGGGCTTACTCATCCTTCAGACACAGGAAAATAGTTCGAGGGGAAAAAAAAAAAAAAAAAAAAAAAAAAGAATATGAAGGGGAAGGAGCCTGGAAAGAGGGCTGCAGGCCTTCATGGAATCAGCCCAAAAGGGAGCCTCACGCTCATTTTTCTGCAATCTGGATGCACTTCCTGTTTTCAGCATCTGTTGCATGCAGGTCTGCCTGGCTCAGAAGGAAACTGGGAGTTGGTCCTGCCCCTACTAGGAAACTCACCTTTGAGCACCTTAGAGGTTGGTGGAGGATGCCACGATGGCCTCCTATGAAGGAATTCACCCAGCCTGACCCCCTCACAGGCCTCAGGACAACCCAAGTCTGCAAGTCTTAGCTCTTTGACTTTGTGAAGTTTATTCCTTGTCACCAAGCCTTAGTTTCCTACCTGTAAAAATGGAGACAATTATTTTGATGTCACAACAATATGTGTTCATTGCTTTACTCCAGAAATATTTATGGACACATATACTATGTGGCAGGCACCCTAATAAGTTCTGGGGAGACAACAGAAAAGTAAAAACAAACAGAGTCTCTTACCTGAGGGAGCCTACAGCTTAGTGGGGAAAGCAGACAGAGATAAAAGAAATGCCGTTGTGTAAGTGTGAAGAGGAGTCTGTGGGGCGTGGAGTGGATGTGTGAGGGGGTCTGACCTGGGAGATGTGGAAGGAGGTCAAGGAGGGTTCTCTGAAGAAGTGATATTTGTGTTCATACTGGTATGAATGAATTGATATTAAACAGGCAAAGCAAGCAGTGGCAGGGGGTGGTAGAAGGGGGTGAGGAAGAGGCAACAATATATAAAGGGAGGACAGAGGACACTAAGAGCAGGGAGGAAAGAGCAGAAGGGGCTGATAAGAGAGGCTTACCCCTGTGGGGTCTGCATGAGACTTTTTATCTTTAGGGCAATTTGAACCTTTTATAAACAACCAAGGCAGAGCTATAATGATTAAACTTGCATTTTGAAAAAAAATTTTCAGGTAGGAATGTGGGAGAATAGATTGGAGTTATTGTGGTGGCTTAGGGGAGAAAAGATGGTGGCTTGCCTTAAGACGGCCACAGTGCAGATGAAAAACTTGCACATTTTGAAAAGCTGTTTAGAAGGAAGACAGAGGAAACTTGGTCCCTGATCATATATTGACAGTAGGTGGAAAGTGAAGTGTCAAAAATGACTCATAGGTTTATGGCTTAAGCAAATGGATCAGTTGTATTGCCATTGACTAAAATAGAAAACCAGGTTTGGGGTTTGGTTGAGTTTGAGGTGTTGGACATGTTGGGATTGAGGTGGCTTTGAGACATTCAGATGGAGCCGTAAAGGGGACAGTTGATACTTGGGTTTGAGCAGAGATATAAATTTGAGAGTCACATGCATATTAAAGAAATGTTCAGCCACGGGTGTGGTTGACATTGCTAGGGATAAAAAATAGAATAAGAAAAGAGGGAAGTAGGACTAAACCTAAAGAATTTCCAATGATTAAAGAGGATGAAATTTCCAGTGAGACCGAGGAGAATCACCAGTGAGGTCGGGCGACAGCAGAAAGTGTGCTCCAGAAGGAGGGACTCTCCCGCAAACGCTGCTGGGGAGAGGACTGCAGCGGGGAAAATGCCTTTTAGGCACACGCAGGTCATTGGAGCCCTCAGAATGAGTTAATATGGTCAGGTGATATTTTGCAGACTGAATGGAATAAGGTCTTCTTAAACCTGTCATTTGTACATCACCTTAAGGATATGTGCAGAAGCCCCATAATACTGTCATTTACTGGATGTTGTTTCTTGAGTAATTCATTTTTTAACATAGAAAATTTTTGAAAGGAAACTTTATATTGTAAATTGAACCAATATCATCTATCATAACTGGTAAAATAAATACCATTTAAAAAAAAATAATGCTGAACACTTTAGATATAATATCCTGAAAAAGACTCACAAGACCTGACTTCTGCCTCTCTTCTGTTCATTCTTCTGTAATCTCTCCTAGAACGATAAGGAGGCTCTCAATGTGCTCGCTATGCTGTGGAGGATAAAAAATAATTAGAATGGAGGGTAGGGGGAAAGGCAGGAGAAAGTGGGGCACGTTGTACACATTTTCTCCATGTTCTGATTGGCTTTGTCTGGTTCACTAGAAGCCTCCCGGATTCTCTCTGACTAGGAAAGGATTAAACTGTAAGAGAGAATTGAGTCATTTGGTGATCATCTCATACCTGAGCTATATCCTAGCTATTCACTCCTGGCCATCCCAAATCTGCACATTCCCCCCACATGATAACTGCTCCCAGAGACAGTACAATGAGGGATAGAGAAAAGAGAAGGAATCTAATTAAAAAGCTCAATATGACTCCTGGCACCTAGAGGTTCAAGTTCGAACTCCAGTCAGGACCTTTCTACTTCTGACCCCACTTTTTCCAAAATCATGTCTCATCCTCTCCAACATAAACCCTCCAATCCAGCTCCTCCCTGCTCTCCAAGCATCCTTCCTATTTCCTCCTCCAGGTCTTTGATTTTTACCCCGTTGTGAATGCTCTTTCCAGTCTTGCACTGACTCATTTCAAGGAGCTCAATGTTTTCTCCTAAAACTTCCTGTAGTTACAATATTGCCAGGTGCCTTTGTTTATATTTAACTTTGAATATGTTCATGGGATCAGTAAATATGAAAGGATGTGGCTTATTGTTAATGAGAATTGTGGGAGATGCAAAGATGTCATCCTATAACAATCTTCCCTTGTTGAGAAGGTAACATTAGATCATTTTTCTGTTTTGTATCCTCAATTGCACATCAACTGGGTTGTTTGTTTCCAAGCCTCAGGAACCCTGTTCAAGCCAAGCACACAGCTAGTAATGGGTTGTTAAATGTTCTCTAGCAGATGGAGGGCAATACAGAATGAGTCACATCATGGAATAGGGTGAACTTAAAACCCATCCAAAGGCTCCCAACCCACTTGTCTTTATCATATCTCTTTAAAGCCTTAGCTTTGGTTTATATCGTTTTATCTAAGTGAAATTAATAAAACAATCTACTTTGGAGTAGTATTTTAGATTAGAAATATTTATTACCTGGAAACTTGATGGGGCCATTCACTTACAAAAATACAGTACTGAGGTATACGGAGTGGATGCTGATTGTTACAGGTTGGAGATATTTGAAAATTGGAAACAATTTAAATGTCACTCAATGGGAACAGATAAGTAAACAAAGTAAACAATGTCAATTCATTGGATGGAATACATGGCGTGGCAGCAGTTAAAAATCATTAGTTCATTAACCCTTGTATACTTACACAAAAATATGGTCAAGACATATTTAGGTGAAAGAGCTAGTCAGAGTAATCATGTTCAGACCTGTAATAATTATCTTAAAAAGGCCCATGCAAAACAAAACTGCATTAAAATTGTAAGTATTCTCACAATACTTATATCATACAAGTAAATGGAGGAAATTGAAATTGGGAGCTCACGGGTATCTTCAGTTCTGCAATGTTTAAGTTTAAATATATTTAATAAACATATACATAAAATGTAATATTCAAATATCATACACAAAATTCAATATTTGCATATTAAATCGGTTTGCATTCATTTATTTTACACAAGTAATTTAATAACTAAAAATACAGTACTCTTGGAAGTTCGTGTTTTAGTGGCTTGAAAGGGGCTTGCATCTCTTCTTAGACTTTAAGCAACATGGTTGAGCCGCCCACTTGTGGGAGATTTTAGAAATAGTTTAGAAATGAGGATCCCATCGGAAACAACTTACAGAGTGGTAGATTTGTCATATTTCCTAGTTATCCATTGTGACTGTAGGTAAACCACCTAACCTTTCTCAGCTTCAGATTTCCCCTTTGTAAAATGAGATTCTAGCGACTAACATGGAGGGGCGGGGCTGAAAAGTGAGAGTAAACAGCGCCTTGCACATGCGCACTGCGGGTAAATTGTGGCCACGCAGAGAAATTGACTCTGGCGCCCTCTGCTGTTCTTCATGTTGGCCACACCAAGCTAATTTACCCAGAATCAATTTGTGAGAGATAATTCACCAAATAATTGATTTGCCAGATCACCACATTTATCAGTTTTCTTGACTGTAGTTTTTTTTTTCCTTTTTCAAATACATTTTTATTGTGAAATGTAACATATATACGTAACAGTGATAACTTTCAAAGTATGATTTAACAAGTAGTTAGCAAATCTCAAAAAATGTTATAGGTCACCGTTCCATGGTTTCTGCTCTTTCCTTATTGTGAAATATAAGATAAATACAGAAAGTTGATAACTTTCAAAGTACAATTTAACCAGTAGCTATAAAGCAAATTTCAAAGAATGTTATTGGTCCACATTTTCAGTTATTTCCTTCTAGCTATTCTAATACCCTAACATCTAAAATAGAACAAAACAAAACAATTTATAGAAAGATTCAGTATTCACAATCCTTTGTTAAATCCTGTCTTGTCTGTTGTTACCCCTTCCTCTTGTTTAATCACTTTCTCATCTTCAGGGGTCTAACTGTGGTTTTAACAGCATTTCATTAATGTTCAATTTTTAGTTACTGAAAATGAAATTCTGAATATTAAAGTTACTACACCTAAAAATTGCCCAAAAAAACTGGTAAAAATTCTAAGCAGAAAGCAATATTAACTTAAATAGTCCCAGTACATTTTCCAAATTAAAATAAGTTTAGACACTTCTTTTTTTCCTTTGGAGTTTTTCAAATGTTTCTATTTTTTTCAAAACATTTTTTTTTATATTGGTTTGTCAATTTCTCAAATGACATATTAAGCTTAATTAAAAAAAATTCCAGCAATACTAACTTTAAAATAAAATAAAAGTAATTTAAATTAATAATATACTCATATTAAAACTAAATTTTAACTAATTTTAATTAGTTTTAATTTGATGGAATTAAACTTTAAATTTGCATTCAAAAACATCCTAAAGAAATAACAATTTAAAATTAAATTGAATTAAATTTCAATTAAGTTAAAATTAAGTTCAGATGTGTCAGAAAAAAATGAGAATTTTCCAAAACTATCTCACCACTATAAAATGCTGGAATTTGGCTTCAAACAAGAAGGATGTAGAATATTCCCACCTGGTGAGTTTATACAAATATTTTAATGAATCAATAAAAGTATTCAAGGAAGCAGAAAGGAAAGGATTGTAATAATAAACCCAAGAGTGGTAATGCAAGTTTGAAAAACAATAGCTATAAATATAAAATTGTGAGAAGAACCAAAAAGTTAAATGGTTAAAGCCCAAAACAACCTGCCCAAATAGTGACAAATCAGAAATTAACATAAAGATTGAAATTTTCCTATTTGAAATGCTGAACTTACAAAATATATTAAAAAGTCAGGAAAAAAAATCTGAACTTACAAAACACATTAAAAAGTCAGGAAAAAAATGTATCATCATCTGTAACACAAACTGACAGCATTAACACCATTTTGGTAGATTGATAAATTTGGTAAATTGACCTAGATGAACTTAGTGTGCAGTCTAATTGTCTCAGGTTATGATTTTATTGTCCAAGCATTTCCTTTGTACAACTTGCCTTCTGGCTGCTCACTTAATACACTTTATATCAGTGTAGTGTCAACCGAGAAATAACAAACTAAGCTTTAAGGCAACAAAGGTGCTTATTTGGGGTCTTAGAATTGCAATTCAGGATTCACAGATTCAGACAGCAACCCAAATTATGTCCCATCTTGGGTCTTCCAGGCGAGGGTTTTTAAAGAAAAAGAAAAGGATTATGTAAGTTATTTGTGATTGGCGGGTATTTGTCTCTCAGGTTACATGGTGCATGGTTTACTGAGTTCCTTATCTTGTGGTTTGTTCTGGTGTCCAGATGTCCTTAGGGTTTTGAGGAACATTGTTGCTTGAGGCTTTGCAGACTTTGGCAGTTTGTGAGATCTGGCTGAGATTCCCGTAAGCGGAACTTTCAGAATGATTTTCTGACTCTGTTTTAAATCTCTTAGCCATAGTAACTGTTTTGTTTTATTTCTTTTTACAGTAGTATTTTGTGGCTTTAAACTCTCTTTTTCAAAAACCTCTTTTTGACACTTTACTCCAGGTGATCTGCACAAAAATTCTGTGAGGTGGTGCTTTTATCCTGTTTTACAAATGGGCAAAAATTGCTGAAAAGATGGGCAATTTCCCCAAAGGCACCCAATTTGCAGTCATAGTAGAAACACCGAAAGCTTACATTTCAGCAGCCATAATAAAATGTATTTATTAGTATCTGTGATTTCTTATATTATCATTTTATCAAACTCAGAAATTTCTGTACAGTAGTCCTTGGGAATCTCTTCTGGACCCTCTCTTTGCTATCACAGCATTAGACAGTTTTGACCAAATGCTCTTTAATAACAGTTAATATTTATTGAGCAGTTACTCTGTACCATCACGGTGCTAAGTGTCTCTGTGTATCATCCAACTCTAGTTTCAACAAGTACCTGTCTGGTAATGGATCCCAAATCTCCTTCTCCAGCCCAGACCTGGCTCATTTGGTTGTTTGAGGTGCAGATATTCACACAGCTCTAACAAATACCATTTGCCCAGTATCAGAATATGTAAAAACTTGTCTTTCAACACTCTTCATTGAGTCTGCAAGCTCCAATGAGAACAGAGGTAGCATATTTTGTCCTTGAATCTCCCTTCAGTGTTTGGTTTAGCGTTTTGCACACGAAGTTGCTCAATGTTTATTGGCTTTAAGGTACATTTTCTCTCTAGTTTGTCTAAATCAAGTCAAGAAACAGGAATTGGTAGCTTTGGCCACTAGATGTCACACCACACTTAATGGTCAAAAGAAAATTCCCAACCTGCTATTCCAAATTTCACTCAAGATTTTAGTATGAAAGCAAATCATGTGTTACCGTAGTCTCTAATGTCAACCATTTAAAATAAATTATCGACCAGACTTTTCTTGGTGGTAGTGTCAGCTTGCAATTACTCATTTATATGGGAGGAGAGGAGGTATGGGGGATAGCATACAAGTAATTTGTAGTTGATTTTGGAATTTATCACATAACATCTGCCCAGTTTATTTGCCTTTTTTATTGTGTGTGGTCAATATTAATTTGCATTTCTGAGTACTGTGTGAGACAAAATAGAGTGAATAAGGGATTAATCTGAGACTGTCAATGAATTAAGCAAAATTCTGATGCTACCACCCTCTGGTTTAACTCCTTCAGTGGATTCTCATTGCTTCTAAAAGGAACAGTGAGTGAGCAGGCCCTGCCTGCTTGACAGCTGCTGAGCTGGTCTACCTCCTCTGCTGTCCCAACCTCACCTGCCAGGTTTGCAGTTTTCCCCCTCTTTACCTTGTAGCCTCTGAGATTCCTTCAGATCTCAGTTCAAAAGCCCTGTGGGAAGATTTCCCTGATCTCCTGCTGTAATCTTTCATGTCTCTGCTCTAACAAATTACCACGAATTTAGTGGCATAAAGTAACGCATATTTGTTCTCTTCCAGTTCTGGAAGTCAGAAGTCCAAAATAAGTTTGCGAGGGTTAAACTCAAGGCCTCAGCAGGCTACGGTCCTTTCTGGAGGCTCTGGGGAGAATCTGTTGTTTTGTCTTTTCCTGCTCTAGAGAGGGGCCACATTCCTGAACTCTTGGTCTCCTTTCATCTTCACGGCCAACCATTGCTGGAGGTTCTGATCTCTGCTTCTGGGGATCCATCCCCACTAACTCTCTTCCCTCCCACTTCCCCATTTAAGGACACTTGTGATTACACTGGACCCACCTGGATAATTCAGGATAATCTCTTTATTTTAAGGTCAACTGATTAGCAACTTTGCTTCCACCTAAAACCTTAATTCCCCAGCAGTGTAAGGTAACATATTCACAGCTTTCAGGGATTAAGACATAGACATCTTTGGGGGCCATGATTCTGCCTACCACACCCACCTAAATTGCACACCATGATTTTAAGATCTTACACCACATGTTATAGATAATTTTTAATATTTATTTGTTTTTTTTGTTTGAATGATGACATCTCCCTTCTAGCTTTTGTGCTCCAGGAGGCCACAGATTCTGATTTTGCTCTTCATTGTATCTCCACTATCTATCACTTTGCTCAAATAAATGCTTAATAGAGGCTGGTTAGTGGGAGATACATGATGGCTGTGAGGGCATTTTCTAGAAAAAGAGAAAAAAAATTATTCCCTTTGATCCCCCAGCCCCACCCTATTTCTCAGGTTAGTAAACTCCTTATAGTCTCAGGAGCCTCACCTTCCCAATTCTCTGGCAGTTAGTTGCTCTCTCTACCTTCACAGGGAAGTCAGACCCTGCTATGAACACTGGGTCCTCCATGTCTTACTGTGTACTTTGAGGGGGTAGTTAACCTTTCTGGGTCTTAGTTTTCTCAACCATAGTATGGGGGAAATAATACATAAAAGCAGTATTATGAGGACCAAATGAGCTATTTTTGTAACAGCATACCAAGCACATCATAAATATTTATGCATTTCAGTGCATGCTACTATCCGCTCCCCGGATAGGATATTGCTATATCCTATAGGATATAGGATCATTTTATGCTTAGTCCCTCAAATGCTGAGATGTACATAGATTCTAGAAGTGCCTACCGAATTCAAGAAGTCTCCAAAATAATTGGTGGAAGCCTCCAGGAATTTGAGAGTTGGGGTGAAGATGAGGAAGAAGTTAAGAGCAGCTCCATGCACAGGGCTCTGGGTTCCCAAAGAAATGAGGAAAAATGCATGTCACAGAGTTGTGTGAGGTGTTGCTTGTCCTTTAATGGGCATGAGTTGCCCATCTCTCCGCAGAACTCCCACATGCCCTCAATTAATAGGGAGCTTAATTTTCCCTGATGGTATCCATTTCTTAAGGTAAGTGTTGTAGATGCTGTCAGTTCCTTATCCCCAGGTTTTCAAGGGCCCATTAATGGGAAATGCACAGGGTGCCTTTCATTTCAGAAAGTGGAATACAGGGATCTGGAAATACTGCTGAAGCCAGGGGAGCCTATAAAAGTGCTTAGAGAGAGAGGGTGAAGTGAGCAGAGCAGTGGAGAGGAGAGATGAGAGCAGAGGAAAAACCCTGAGGAGCACCAACTTCGAAAAGAGTTCAGTTTGCAAAGGAGCCTGAGATGGAGAAGTCACAGCTAGGAAGAAATCCAGGAGCTTGCAGAGTTGTGGAAACCAAAAAATCAAGAGAACAAAGTGTTTCAAATAAGGAAGAGTGGTAAACTTTGTCAAATGCCATCGATACTTTAAGTAATATAAAGCCTTTAGTGAAGTTGGCACAAGCAATTTCAGTGGAGTGGATGAAATTGGAAAGCAGCATTACAGTGGGTTGGGAAACAAGCAGAAGGTGAGAAAGTGTGTTTTAGAAATTTGGCTGTAAAGGGAAGGAAACTGCTATAGAGCAATCATGGAGGGAGGAAGGAGTCGAGGAGTGGGACAGGCCTGTGCGTGTATAAATGCCAAACGAGGGGCCAGCGGAGAGGAGGAGGATGGCGATAGAGGAGACAGAAAGGAATAGCACTTAAGGCCCATGGGGGGCAGGAATGGGCGGAGTCCAGAGCACAGGTGGGGGACTGGCCTTAGCCAGGAGGAGGGACCGCCCCTTCCATAGCAGCAGAAGGGATGGGACAACAGATGGATGGAGTTATGCGTAACTTTGTAATGGTTGGTCGGGAGTTGAGGAAGGTTTTGTCTGATGCTTTCTATATTCTCTGTGAGGTACTATTAGAGTTTTGAGGAGAGTAGAAAAGTTTGAAATGGTCACTGTGGAAAATAGGAGCAATCTAACTACTAGTACTACTCCTAACCCAACATTGTGAAGCAAGTAGCTATTTTGTATTAAAACCTGTTTGGGGTCTATTTTTCTGTACCCGATTTTGTTTTCTTCATTTTGTTCACTGCATTTCGAAGTGTTCCCAAGAGAGCAGTGTGTTTGACTTGAGCTGCAGAGAGGTGTATGTGGTAACTTGGTGTTAGTTGGGGTCACTTTCTCTTGCATAATTGATGTGACCCCAAATTCACTGAAGGGTCAGAGCCCTCTCCAAGGTTTCTGTGGATTTCCAGAGGGGCTATGGTTTCATGGCCACCTCTGGCTTTAGACTCCTGCTTTTACTAAATTAGGTTGTCTTAGCACAATCATTTATGGGTGTAGATGATATACTGAAAACTGGTGACAGCAGAGAGATTTATATCACAGCAAAGCAAATAATTGGAAATGCAGGGTTGGCTCTTCCACTTAGGAAATGCTTCAGTCATTTCTGAAATTGTGGCTCTTGCCAATCTGTCTGGTTTTGCTCTCCTCTCCTCTCCTCTCCTCTCCTCAGATCTCCTTTTCTCTGGCAAAGTGCTCCTCATATCTACTGTATGGAAGTTTAGTCTTCCTTTTTGCTGTCTTGACCCCTGCTGACCCTGTCATCTGAGTTTCTCCTACTTCTGTACTGCTTATTAAGGTATTTTCCTAAACAAAAACTATACCCTCCCTAAGTGAAATTCTGGTTCCAACTGCTAATATAATACCTTTTCATCCTGATGCATAATTATGAAAAAGACTAAATTCTCTGAACTCTTTCCCTGCTAACTCCACATCAATATGTGCTTTAACCACATCTACCTGAAGGTACAACCAAAAGTTAAAATCATGCCCACCATCTGTATGGAGAATGTGACTTCTCCCCTCCTTGGCCCTGTATGCAAATGGGTGCCTTTTTCAGTTTAAAAATAAATGGCGTTTCTGTAGGGCTTTCAAATACCTTACTCCATTTGATTTTCAGAAGAACTCAATAAGGAAGCAATGCAGGCATTATTCTCACTCTATAAATGAAGTAACGGAGGCTCAAAAACATGGTTGACTTGCCCGATGTCTCCCATCTGGAAAAGCAGCAAGACAAACTTCAAACACACATCTTCTGCCCCACAGCCTCTTCTTTCCACTATCCCATGACACCTGCCTGGTTCCAGTGCTTCTATTTTGTGACTCCAAGTCTTGTTCAGTATTATTGGGGAATCCTTCCCTTTGTAGCTAGACGATGATGCTTGACTGCATGGTGGGGCAATGCTTGACCTCATGAGCTGTTTGGTTTGATAGTTAGGATTTTCTAGATCTATCTAAAATTCACAAAACACTTACCAATCAGCAGGCTCTATTTTCAGTTTTTGTTTTTTTTTTTTCCCATGGGTAGGGGCAGGGGATAGCAGTGGGATACATTGGGGATACTTGTCCTCAGTTCTCATTTCCAAAATAATGGATTTTCAGGGACAACACTGATCAATACTGGCAGAGTTTGGAATGCATATTTCACCGAGCACAGGTTTCTTTTCCTGACTCACTCTCAGGATGGATCACACGGATCTCATAGCCTCATTTGCCTTCCACAGAACAGAAATTCCAAGTACAGAAGCCAGGTGCATTTAAAATATTGTCTGTCAGCCTAAAGTATTGGCCTTCTTCTCATTCATCTTTGTTAGTGATCAGGCAAGACATCATAATTGTTTCTGCTCTAATTTTCTTTTCTCTAAATAACATAATGAATATTGATGCAGTCAAGAGTTCAGTGAGTAGGTGGGATGGATGATTATTAGGCCAAAAAAAAAAAAAAAAAGAAAAATCAATGTAGTGTAACCTCAAGAGTCAATTTTAATTCCACTTTTTGAACCTGTTTTGTGGTTTGGAAAGAAATGAGTTCAACATCAGTTGTTTGCAACTTGACAAGAGAGCTATCTGACAGTTGTTCAAAGGATGAAATTTCAAACAAGAAGGGGTGGAAATATGGCAATCTCACTGAAGCCTGGATGGGGATGTGAAACATTTGGTTCAGATGTTTCTTCCTGCAATGCCGGATCCTCCTTGTAGTAATGGGATTCATAATGAGGAGCTCTGTCATAGGGGACAAAACATAGGTTTGCAGTGCAGAATGGGGAGTTATGCTTAAATTGTACAGAGTTTCTATTTGAGTTGATGGTAAAGTTTTGGTAAAGGATGGTGATGATGGTAACACAACATTGTGAATGTATTTAACAGCAATGAATTATATATTTGAAAGTGGTTAAAAGGGGGGAAATTTTAGGTTGTATATACGTTATTAGAATAAAAATAAAACACACACACACAAAACACACAGGATGGTACAACACAAACAGTGAACCCTATTGTAAATGATAGACTATGGTTAGTACAATTATAAAAATGTTCTTTCATGAACTGTAACAAACAGAAAACACTAATGCAAGATGTTAATGATAAGGTGGTATATAAGAACTCATGAGAATAAAATCATGTATTTTATGCATGATTTTTCTGTAAACTTACAACTTCTATAATAAAAAAAATTAATAAAAAACACGTAGGCTTGCAAGTTGCTGTGGGCTGAAATGTGTCCCCCAAATAGATATGCTGAAGTCCTAAGAATGTGGACTTACTTGGAACAGTGATTGCAGATGGAATTAGTGAAATGAAGACGAGGTCATCCTGGAGCACGGTGGGCCCCTAAGCCAATGTGACTGGTGCAGAGACAGGGAGACAAAGAAACGCAGGGAAGAAGGCCGTGTGAAGACGGGCGCAGAAGGCAGGGATGCAGCTACAAGCCATGGAGCACCAAGGATGGCCAGCTACCCTCAGAAGCCAGGGAGAGGCAAGGAAGAGTTCTTCCCCTAGAGCCTCCAGAGAGAGGAGAGCCCTGCTGACACTTGGATTTCAGACATCTGTCCTCCAAAACACAGAAAATAAGTTTCTGTGGTTTTAAGCCACAGAACCACCAAGTTTGTGGTTCTTTGTTACGGCAGGTCTAGAAAACTTGTACACAGGTTAAAGCTAGATTTAAATTGAGCACTGCAAATTATTAGCTATGTCACCTTGGGAGCATTGAGCAATGATGCCTGTGTGGTTTCTGGCAAATAGCATGTACTTAATAACGAGCTGGGATTTTTCTTATACTTCATAAGTTGGGATTGTTTTTCTTTCCATCTTAGGTTTTTTTTTTTTTTTTTTTTTCAGAATGGTAAGAAATTTATGCTGCCGTATTTACATATTGGAGCTATTTAGTCTATTCTTTTTCAGTCTTACTCTGACATTCTCTTTACTTGGGATTGTTCTATGGTGAAAAAAATTCTAATATCATTCTTTCACTGTTTTGCAAACTAATATTTTTGAATATGACTTATTCAAGTAGATAGCAGTACAAAAAAGTCCCCACATTCCTACTCTAAATCAACATCATTGAGATCACTGCCTCCTAATGTATAAATCTATATTATTTATATCTGCATTTAAATACATACCATAAATTCCTATGAAAGCAAGTGAGATGACATATGTAAAAACACTTAGTGAGGTATAAAATATATTGTATTGTTAGGCTTCTTTCCCAATATTGAATATTAGTACATTTAGGCAGCTCAATTTGGGGGAATATTTATAGCAAAGCAAATGTGCCTTTTTCTACATACATACTGTGTCGCAGACCCCAAACCAGGACAGGTGATGGGTAGGAAAAGCATTTTCCTGTCTGACAACCAGGCTCTCTTTTCCCATTTGTCTTCCAGTGGCTCTGTTATACGTAAACAGCTGTTACACACCATTGAGCAGTGGAGATAAAAATCTTCCAGGAGAGTCACCATAATAATTGGGCTGCTGGTGATGGAGAATTCAAGGTAAAAGGCACAGGTGCATAGTGGGTGCTTCCTTCTCTTTAACCGACATCTTAAAGATCTGAGACTGTTTAAAAGGTGGTTTTGGTAGTGGTGGGAAGATATAATACATACTTATTATAGTAAGCCAAATAGTACAAATCTGTGTAAGAAAAACCAATGCTCTTCCCTTCATTTTTTAAAATCTCAACTTTCAGAGATATACAACGTTGACAGTTTGGTATGAATTCTTCCATGGATGAATGAGTTTTTCAGCTATGAATGTGAACAAAAACCATCAGTGGAAGTGATTAGGAAAGTGGAAAAACAAAATGAATCGCTATCTGTGTCCTTGAGAAATAGGACCCCCTTCTGTTAGAGGTGATTGTCCAGGTGATTTCCAGATGATCACAAGCAGGTTATCTTAGAGATAATAAGGTCTTGGAACCTGTTTATGAGAATGCAAATAATTCTTTTGCCAGTCACACAATCCCCCTGACACGTGCAATGGAAAATTACTCAGAATCTGATTATGGCACATTCCTTTGCCAGAAAAATTAGTAGAACTTTCCTTATCCCAATGTCTAAAAAATTCTCTACTCCTTAGAACTGAATTCAAGTTTCTTCTAATATTAACCCCAATCTGTTTCTCCAGTCTCATTCCCACCACACACAAAATCATAGATTTGTGAACTTCAAAGCTCATTTATTTACAACAGTGCTGCTCACACAGGAACATGCATTCAAATCAGCTGGGGATCTTGTTTAAATGCAGATTCCAATCCAGTTGCCTGGAGTGGGGCCCAAGTTTCTGCATTTCTAACAACTTCTCAGTAACAAGGATGTCCTTGTGACATTGTCTCTATTAGTTTCCTACCAAGCCTGTGTCCCGTCTATATCTGAAAATCTTCTAAGAGAGTGTTTCGTTAAATTTTTAATTTCCTTGGGTAGTTCTACTGCTGGAAAGCTCTTCCTTCTATTCAGCCAGTATCTGTCTTGCTGTAGCTCCTCTCTCCCACCCCCAATTAATCTGAGTTCCAGACATACTGAAGTCTAATCCCTTTTCCACCTAAAAGATCAATAAACCTTGGAAGACAGTTATCAGCATCCTCAAAGTTTTTTCACTTTTAGATGGATATCCCTAGTACCTTAAACAGCAAGAAATGAGGGTAGGAGTTTGTATGAAGAATGGGGCGTTGCTTTTTTAAAATAGGGCAGAAGAGGAATCTATTCAGAAGGAAGAGTAAATGCGAAAATCCCAAGGCAGGGATATGCTTGGCCTGTGAGAAACAACAAGGAGCCAGAGTAAGTGAAGTACAGTGAGCACAGCAGGAGATAGATGGGGGTTGACTGCAGACCATGTAAGAGAAATGGTTGGAAAGAAGACATTAAAGCACTTTAAAGCAGCTGTCCTGTGAGCCAATCCTCTCCTGATTACTTGGGGGCCACTCCCAGGGAAAGAAAGAAGGCAAGCGACCTGGTCTAATCTCTTTAGAGATGCTGATAACTGGACCTCCTGGTTAGCAATAGACTAATGACACTTGTGGGAGGAGAGTCCTTCTTATGGAAGGCTCTTAACAGGATACCCCTGGTGTGGCAGGTAGAATAACAGGCTCTGAAAAGATATTAAATTGTCATCCCTGGAATCTGTAAATTTTACCTTATAAGGAAACAGCATCTTTACAGATGTGATTAAACTAAGGCTCTTGAGATGGAGAGATTATCCTGGATTACCCAGGTAGGCTCTAAATACAATTACAATTGTCCATATAACAGAGAAACAATGTTCAAAAATTGGTTGGGGTGATGAATGCACAACTGTGTGATGGTACTGTGAACAATTGATTGTACACTGTGGGTGATTGTATGGTACGTGAATGTATCTCAATAAAACTGAATTAAAAAATAAAAAGAAAAGAGAGAGAAGCAAAGGGAGACTTGACACACAGACAGAACAGGACAAGGCAAAGAGACCACGGAGCCAGAGACTGGAGTGATGCAGTCGCAAAGCAAGGAGCGCTGGCAGCCACCAGAAGCTGAAGAGGCAAGGAACAGATTCTCTCCTTGAACCTCTTTAGGGAATGTGGCCCTGCCGACACCTTGATTTTGGCCTGGTGATACTGATCACAGACTTCTGGCTTCCAGATCTGTGAGAGAATAAATTTTTGTTGTTTTAAGCCACCAAGTTTGTGGTAATTTGCTATAGCAGCCACAGGAAACTAAAACACCTCGTTTGGTATTGCTTGTGATAAATATCTGTAGAAACTGTGGATTCATGAAGTGTTAGAAACAAGCATTATACTTAAAAACGCTCACCTGATTGCGGAGGAGAAAATAATTTATTCACCATCTTGCAAGAGCAGACACACCACCAAAGAAATGTGGCAGGCACGCTGAACAATAGAACACAGCCAAAATTTGTATTCCAGGCCTAATGCAAGTCCCTCCCCTGTTTCTCCATTGGCTGGATACTCCAGAGGGCAGTCTATCCGAGTCCGCCTTTGGGATTTTAAATTGTACAGCCTATTTGAGAGAGCCAACTCTAGGCTTACGTCAAGGGCCCTCTCCTTCCTCCCAACCACAGAGCCCATCTGAACCAGCCTTGTCCAGCCTCCATTTTCCCTACTCCACATTACCTTTATGTGAAAGCTAAACTTGACCCTTTCTGACATGAGGCATGGCTCCCTGGAAGATGTCACAGCCCCGTAATGATCTGGTTATAAAATGGAGATATTTTAGTACCTAAATATTCCCTGCTCTGTGGAGTGACCCACGACCCTTACTTAACGACTTTATCAACCTTTATCACTCTGGGCCAGAAAGCATATGTCCAACATGAAAAGTAAGAAGCTAGGGATCCACACACTATCTCAGACCCCTCCCTGCTTTGACTGTGCCTCTTGATTATGTATTTCCAAAATTATTAGAATTTTATTAACTTGATATTGGATAAGATCTCTAATTCGTATTAGTCTGATTTAAGAATCTGATTCTTTGAGTGCTTAGATGGGACACCATTGATTGGCTGAGTAGAATGTCCTGGTCAGACTCTTTAAAGGATCATCTGGCTGTGTTTTGGAAATAAATTCTATGAGAGCAAGGGTAGAGGTAAGGAAACCATTTGAGGACTACTTCAGCAATTCAGGTGAGAGGTGACAATGACTTGTGCTACTTGAGAGTAGTCCAGAAGACTATGGGAGGAGCACGTTTTTGGGGTAGATCAGAACTTAGCTTTAGGCTTATTATATTTGGGTTACTGCTTTGGTTTGCTAAAGCTGCTGGAATGCAGTACACCAAAAATGGGTTGGCTTTTACAATGGGGAATTTTTTTTTTTTGTCGTCCTCAAAAATCTTTATTTTGCTGTGTAATTCCATTATAATGTGATATCATATTTTAATTTCATTATGAACATACATTTTATGACACACAAAAAAATCTTTTCTTTTTTGCCAGTAGATTCTTTTTTTTAAATTCAATTTTATTGAGATATATTCACATACCACGCAGTCATACAAAGCATACATTCAATTGTTCACAGTACCATTGTATAGTTGTGCATTCATCACCAAAATTAATTTTTGAACATTTTCATTACCACACACACAAAAATAATAAGAGCAAAAATTAAAGTGAAAAAGAACAATTAAAGTAAAAAAGAATACTGGGTGCCCTTTTTTTTTTTTCCTCCCCCCATTTTTCAACTCATCCATCCATATACTGGACAAAGAGGAGTGTGGTCCTTATGGCTTTCCCAATCACGTGGTCATCCCTCATAAGCTACATTTTTATACAATCATCTTCAAGATTCAAGGGTTCTGGGTCATAGTTTGAAAGCTTCAGGTATTTACTGCTAGCTATTCCAATTCATTAGCACCTAAAAAAGGTTGTCTATATTGTACGTAAGAGTGCCCACCAGAGTGACCTCTCGGCTCCTTTTGGAATCTCTCTGCCACTGAAGCTTATTTCATTTCCTTTCACATCCCCCTTTTGGTCAAGAAGATGTTCTCTGTCCCACAATGCCAGGTCTACATTCCTCCCCGGGAGTCATATTCCACGTTGCCAGAGAGATTCACTCCCCTGGGTATCAGAGCCCACATAGCGGGGAGGGCAGTGATTTCACCTTTCAAGTTGGCTTAGCTAGAGAGAGAGGGCCACATCTGAGCAACAAAGAGGCATTCGGGAGGAGGCTCTTAGGCACAATTATAGGGAGGCCTAGCCTCTCCTTTGCAGCAACCGTCTTCCCAAGGGTAAGTCCTGTGGTAGAGGGCTCAACCCATCAAACCACCAGTCCCCTATGTCTGTCGGCACATCAGCAACCATCGAGGTGGGGAAGCCCAACACACAATGGGGATTTATTAGTTTACAAATTTACAGTTCTAAGGCCATAAAAATGTCCCAATCGAGGCATCAACAGGATGATACCTGGACTCCAAAGACAGGCTGCTGGCACCCGGGGTTCCTCTGACAGAGAGAGAGCAAGGCACATGGCCAGCTTCTACAGCTCCTTCGCTCTAGCTTCTGGTTGCAGTGGCCTCCTTTGAGCTTCTCTGAGTCCTCTTTTAGCATCTCTGGGGTTTTTCTTTCCAAGCCCTCTTGTGTTTCTCTCTGAGCTCTCTTGGCTTTTTTCTGTCTTTTATTATCTTCATAGAGGACTCCAGTAAAAAGATTAAGATCCACTTTAAATGGGGTGGGTCACTTCTCAATTGAAATAACCTAACCAAAAGATCCCACCAACAATACCTTCAGCACCCACAGGAATGGATTAAAAGAACATGGCATTTTCTGGAGTACATGACAGCTTCAAACCAGCAGTTACCTATTAGACACATAAGTGCATGTGCTGTGAGGCAGGCTCATAGTTTGAGGTTTGGTCAGGAGATACAGATTCGGGAGTCAGCAGCATTATAAATGAATATCTTAGAAGAGTGAAGACAGAGAGAAAAGAAGAGATTCAAGATCTGAGATCTGTAGCCTTCTAAAGTGAAGACATTGGTGAACCGAGAAGGTATCAGTAAAGGAGTCTGAGAAGGAGGAAAACCAAGTGAGAGTAATATTCCAGTAGCTCAATAAAGGCAGTATTTCCCGTAGAAGGGAGTAGGGCATGTGGGGTGCAGCTGAGAACCGAGCACTTGTTTTAGCAGTGGGAAAGTCATTGGGGGCCTTGGCATGTTAAGGAATGACAGCAGCCACCGGAAGCTGGAGGAGGCAAAGAACAGAGTGGGTGAGGAGAGTAAAGGTTTGATCGGGGTGAGTTAGAGAGAACTGGAGGAAAGAAATTGGAGAAAATTCTTTTGCAGAGTTTTGCAGTCAAGGAAAGCAGAGAAATGGGGGAGGTATTTATTAGAGTATGTGGGATTGAGAGAGGGTCTTTTTGTGGTTGTTTGTTTCTCAAAATGGAATTATTACAGCATATTTTTATGCTGATGGGAAGGATCCACTAGAGAGGAGAAAGCTGATGATGCAGAAAATTGAAAACAAATCTTGGTGTGATGTTCTTGAGAAGGAGAGAGGAGATGGCATCTAGTGCACAAGGGGACGGGTTGGATAATTTACCAAGAGTAAAAGAGGAAATGCAGGGTATACGGGCACCATGTGAGTAGGTGGGTAGATTTAGTGGTGAGAGCAGATGGAAATTTTCATTTGGTCATTTCTGTTTTCTCAGTGAAATAGGAAACAACTTGTCAAGCATAGAGCTTTTCCAGGGATAGTCCACACAACATCGGCATCCTGTAGGAGCTTGTTAGAAATGCAGAGTCTCAGCCTTAATTTCCGGCTGCCTGAATCAGAATCTACATTTTAATAGGGAACCTGGTTATATATATATTAAAGTTTGAGATGCACCAATCTAGAACAGTGCACCCCAAAGCATAGTCCACAGATTACTGCCGGTCTGCTAATCGTTTGTTACCAGTCTGGAACAAGATTTGTAGAGAAGTTGAGAGTAATCATTCAGCAACTTGTACATAAACTTGACATTGCTGTGACATTGAAGCATATGATCACTAGACTCCTCATTGAAAAGAATTTAGAGCACTTTGGGTATTGCTGAACTCCAGAGGTGAATCACATGTGGGGCTATGTCCTAAATTTGGGCAGTAGGACCATGTTACAAAGTGAGATATTTTAACTCTAGTTTGCCAGTTGTAAAGTTTATTAAATGTAGAATCCATTTCTAAATGGATAATTTAAATTTAACTGAATTTTATAGGATGAATTGTTCTGATTTTGGATTGAAGATGAGTTTTAAAAGAAGCTTCTAGGCTACAGCACGCTCAGCACCTAGGGCCGTGGGCATTGCCTCCCCATGACCTGCTTCTCTCTTCACCTGACTGTGCCCCAACACTCCATGCTCAGCCAGACTCTTCTACTCCTTGGAGAAAAGGGTGGGAGGAAGCTGTTTATTGTACAGATACGGGGATACAGGATTGAAAGGGATACTTCAGTCTTTGTATCAGGTGATGGTGTGTGTATATAGGCACTGAAATTGGTCAAATATTGCTTAATCAGGTGGGGGAGGTGATGAAGCAATGGGGTTAATTAATAGTGAGTGTGACCCATCACCTATCACAATTGCCATTATTCTGTGGGACCAGAATTCAACAACAGCCAGCAAAGACAGCCTGCAGCTGGAGGAGCAAGACGGTTTCTCCCCTTCCTAATCTAGTTCCCTCCCTCTGAATTACTGGTGCATATTCAGCCATTCCTGTCATTCAATGAAACAGAAATTGTTGTGTTCCTCACAACCCACTTCCTTTTCCTCCCGGGCACATAGTTAGACTCGACTTTTAAGTTCGGAGAGGCCGTGAGGTCGAGATCTGTGCCATATCTAATCTGTCTCTGCTGCAGGTGAACCTCTTTTACTCTGTCTTCCGTGAGCATGGAAAGGACTCTAACGCCCCAGAGAAGGGTGCCAGGAGCAGCACACAAACACCTGCACTGGATTGTCATTAGTCAAGAAATGCATTCACACTGTGTTAAAGCCAGGGAGAACTCTGTTTTTTGTTTATTTGTCTGTTTTTCTTGTAAGAGAGGTAATGTTACTTTAACTTACCTATCCCCCTTTTGAAAAGTTGTTTCCAGTAGGATTTGTTGCCAAAGAGGACCTCAGTGTCCAGGAACTTTTATGATAGAAGTAATGCTATCATAAAATCTTCTGTTCCCTCTCAAAGAAGCAAATAGAAATCTTTATTTTGAAACACATTTAAAAAAAAATTATGTAAGAACATATCCAGTAATAGATTTTAGCAGCTATTATATAGTAGGGCTATTAAAATAAAGTATGAGTAGACTGGCCTAGTTCCTACATGGACACAAAAATAGTATTATGGTTTGTCATACTGTAAAAATGTAGCATTCTTTAAAAAACAAAGTTAGTCAAAAATACGGCATTTAAAAATCATGTTAAATTATGTGTACTGCTTCTTTTGGCATAATGAAATATTTCAAATATATTCGGCAAGCACATACTTGTCAATAATATATTTCAATGTGTGAAAAACCTCAACTATAAATTAGGTATTAGAAATTAGATATTTGAATCTATTTGCATATCCAAAGTGACACCTCATCATTTTCCAATGAGTCTCTTTCCATGTGGGCAAATGTTCCTCTGTACTAAGTATTCTATATACCTGAGTGTTTTGTTAATCTGAGCATCTTCTACATCCAAACCATGGCACATTTTCAGTCTTCACACTGAACCCAAGCCTAGGAGTGTACCCACAGGATTGAGAGGGGATATTCTGGGAAAGAAGAGACAGTAAGCTCCTGACTCACGTCTCTCCAGAGGAGATCCTACTTTAGGTCAGCTCTGAAGCAGCATCCTTCTTAGAGTAGGATATTTGTGAGCACTATTGTACTGGGTTCAACATCTGTGTGGCCTGTGGAGATTAGTATTCTTGGTTTTTCTGAACATACTGGAGTGTGACAGGAGTTGGAGGGCAGGGGGGAGGCTGAAGGGACTTGAGGAATGTCTCCTGCTTCTCTTGCCGTCTTCCCCATCCACTCTTCCTTTGTACCTAATTCTGAGCCCTCCACTTCCATAGGAAAGAAAGAGGAGAGAGAGTGAAGAAGAAGAGAGAAGAAGCAGGGATGGGCAATGAGGCAGCACTTACAAGAAATGCTCTGGAGTGGTCGTCACCTGCCTTGAGGGGAGGAGGACAGGACCCCACATTTCAAGCACTTGGAATGTAGACTTGAGTTGAATGATAAGGCCAGAGATTGTCAGTCATACGGCCCCGTAGGGCAGGAGGAAGCCCCTGCCTTGATGTGTGTTTGTGAAAATGAAATTCAGAACAGAATCCTCTGAGGTGAAAGACAGACTTTTAGTCAATAAACAGGAGGCTAAAGTGAAGTGACTGGCAACTGCTTGGAAATAAATTAGCTGCTAAGAAAGAAACGAGTAATCTGATCACAGAAGATACAGTTATCCATTTATAGAGAAGTCGTCCAAAAGATTGTTCACGCATGATAGTGGAGTAATAATCCAGTCACGGTGACTAAGATGTAGTCTGAGGAAAGCCTGGTTTGTATCACACAAGCAATACTGCTATCTACGAGCTTTTTTTTTTTTTATTTATATTTACATTTTATTTAAATGGAAACATACAATACATAGTACTTTTTGTCTGGTTTATTTCACTTAGCATAATGTTTATTTTTTAATTATTGTAATTTTTTTTAAATTAGAGAAGTTGTAGGTTTACAAAAAAAAGTCATGTTAAAAAAAAAAAAATACAGGGCGGGGCAAGATGGCAGACTGGTGAGCTGTATGTTTTAGTTACTCCTCCAGGAAAGTAGGTAAAAAGCCAGGAACTGCGTGGACTGGACACCACAGAGCAATCTGTCTTTGGGCATACTTCATACAACACTCATGAAAACGTGGAACTGCTGAGATCAGCGAAATCTGTAAGTTTTTGCGGCCAGGGGACCCGCGCCCCTCCCTGCCAGGCTCAGTCCCGGGGGAGGAGGGGCTGTCAGCTCCAGGAAGGAGAAGGGAGAATTGCAGTGGCTGCTCTTATCGGAAACTCATTCTACTGATTCAAACTCCAACCATAGATAGACTGAGGCCAGACACCAGAGACTCGGAGAGCAGCCAGCCCAGCAGAGAGGAGACAGGCATAGAAAAAAAACAACACGAAAAACTCCAAAATAAAAGCAGAGGATTTTTGGAGTTCTGGTGAACACAGAAAGGGGAAGGGCGGAGATCAGGCCTTGAGGCGCATATGCAAATCCCGAAGCAAGGCTGATCTCTCTGCCCTGGGCACCTTTCCTTAATGGCCCTGGTTGCTTTGTCTATTAGCATTTCAATAACCCATTAGATCTCTGAGGAGGGCCGTTTTTTTTTTTTTTTTTTTTTTTTAAATCCTTTTTGCTTTTTCTAAAACAATTACTCTAAGAAGCTCAATACAGAAAGCTTCAAAGAATTGAAATTTGGGCACGTCAAGTCAAGAGCAGAACTAAGAGAGCTCTGAGACAAAAGGCAATAATCCAGTGGCTGAGAAAATTCACTAAACAACACAACTTCCCAAGAAAAGGGGGGTGTCCGCTCAAAGCCACCATCCTGGTGGACAGGAAACACTCCTGCCCATTGCCAGCCCCATAGCCCAGAGCTGCCCCAGACAACCCAGTGTGACGGAAGTGCTTCAAATAACAGGCACACACCACAAAACTGGGCGTGGACATTAGCCTTCCCTGCAACCTCAGCTGAATGTCCCAGAGATGGGAAGGGGGAGCAGTGTGAATTAACAGAGCCCCATTCAGCCATCATTTGAGCAGACTGGGAGCCTCCCAACACAGCCCAGCAGCCCAGAACTGCCCTGGGGGGACGGCACTCACCTGTGACATAGCACAGTCATCCCTCAACAGAGGACCCGGGGTGCACAGCCTGGAAGAGGGGCCCACTTGCAAGTCTCAGGAGCCATACGCCAATACCAAAGACTTGTGGGTCAGTGGCAGAGACAAACTGTGGCAGGACTGAACTGAAGGATTAGACTATTGCAGTAGCTTTAAAACTCTAGGATCATCAGGGAGATTTGATTGTTAGGGCAACCCCCCCTCCCCGACTGCCCAGAAACACGCCCCACATACAGGGCAGGCAACACCAACTACACACGCAAGCTTGGTACACCAATTGGGCCCCACAAGACTCACTCCCCCACTCACCAAAAAGGCTAAGCAGGGGAGATCTGGCTTGTGGAGAACAGGTGGCTCGTGGACGCCACCTGCTGGTTAGTTAGAGAAAGTGTACTCCACGAAGCTGTAGATCTGATAAATTAGAGACAAGGACTTCAACTGGTCTACAAACCCTAAAAGAACCCTATCAAGGTCAGCAAATGCCACGAGGCCAAAAACAACAGAAAATTATAAAGCATATGAAAAAACCAGACGATATGGATAACCCAAGCCCAAGCACCCAAATCAAAAGATCAGAAGAGACACACCTAGAGCAGCTACTCAAAGAACTAAAGATGAACAATGAGACCCTAGTACGGGATATGAAGGAAATCAAGAAGACCCTAGAAGAGCATAAAGAAGACATTGCAAGACTAAATAAAAAATGGATGATCTTATGGAAATTAAAGAAACTGTTGACCAAATTAAAAAGATTCTGGACACTCATAGTACAAGACTAGAGGAAGTTGAACAACGAATCAGTGACCTGGAAGATGACAGAATGGAAAATGAAAGCATAAAAGAAAGAATGGGGAAAAAAATTGAAAAACTCGAAATGGACCTCAGGGATATGATAGATAATATGAAACGTCCGAATATAAGACTCATTGGTGTCCCAGAAGGGGAAGAAAAGGGTAAAGGTCTAGGAAGAGTATTCAAAGAAATTGTTGGGGAAAACTTCCCAAATCTTCTAAACAACATAAATACACAAATCATAAATGCTCAGCGAACTCCAAATAGAATAAATCCAAAAAAACCCACTCCGAGACATATACTGATCACACTGTCAAACATAGAAGAGAAGGAGCAAGTTCTGAAAGCAGCAAGAGAAAAGCAATTCACCACATACAAAGGAAACAGCATAAGACTAAGTAGTGACTACTCAGCAGCCACCATGGAGGCAAGAAGGCAGTGGCACGATATATTTAAAATTCTGAGTGAGAGGAATTTCCAGCCAAGAATACTTTATCCAGCAAAGCTCTCCTTCAAATTTGAGGGAGAGCTTAAATTTTTCACAGACAAAGAAATGCTGAGAGAATTTGCTAACAAGAGACCTGCCCTACTGGAGATACTAAAGGGAGCCCTACAGACAGAGAAACAAAGACAGGACAGAGAGACTTGGAGAAAGGTTCAGTACTAAAGAGATTCGGTATGGGTACAATAAAGGATATTAATAGAGAGAGGGAAAAATATGGCAAACATAATCCAAAGGATAAGATGGCCGATTCAAGAAATGCCTTCACGGTTTTAACGTTGAATGTAAATGGATTAAACTCCCCAATTAAAAGATACAGATTCGCAGAATGGATCAAAAAAAATGAACCATCAATATGTTGCATACAAGAGACTCATCTTAGACACAGGGACACAAAGAAACTGAAAGTGAAAGGATGGAAAAAAATATTTCATGCAAGCTACAGCCAAAAGAAAGCAGGTGTAGCAATATTAATCTCAGATAAAATAGACTTCAAATGCAGGGATGTTTTGAGAGACAAAGAAGGCCACTACATACTAATAAAAGGGGCAATTCAGCAAGAAGAAATAACAATCGTAAATGTCTATGCACCCAATCAAGGTGCCACAAAATACATGAGAGAAACATTGACAAAACTAAAGGAAGCAATTGATGTTTCCACAATAATTGTGGGAGACTTCAACACATCACTCTCTCCTATAGATAGATCAACCAGACAGAAGACCAATAAGGAAATTGAAAACCTAAACAATCTGATAAATGAATTAGATTTAACAGACATCTACAGGACATTACATCCCAAATCACCAGGATACACATACTTTTCTAGTGCTCACGGAACTTTCTCCAGAATAGATCATATGCTGGGACATAAAACAAGCCTCAATAAATTTAAAAAGATTGAAATTATTCAAAGCACATTCTCTGACCACAATGGAATACAATTAGAAGTCAATAACCATCAGAGACTTAGAAAATTCACAAATACCTGGAGGTTAAACAACACACTCCTAAACAATCAGTGGGTTAAAGAAGAAATAGCAAGAGAAATTGCTAAATATATAGAGACGAATGAAAATGAGAACACAACATACCAAAACCTATGGGATGCAGCAAAAGCAGTGCTAAGGGGGAAATTTATAGCACTAAACACATATATTAAAAAGGAAGAAAGAGCCAAAATCAAAGAACTAATGGATCAACTGAAGAAGCTAGAAAATGAACAGCAAACCAATCCTAAACCAAGTACAAGAAAAAAAATAACAAGGATTAAAGCAGAAATAAATGACATAGAGAACAAAAAAACAATAGAGAGGATAAATATCACCAAAAGTTGGTTCTTTGAGAAGATCAACAAGATTGACAAGCCCCTAGCTAGACTGACAAAATCAAAAAGAGAGAAGACCCATATCAACAAAATAATGAATGAAAAAGGTGACATAACTGCAGATCCTGAAGAAATTAAAAAAATTATAAGAGGATATTATGAACAACTGTATGGCAACAAACTGGATAATGTAGAAGAAATGGACAATTTCCTGGAAACATATGAACAACCTAGACTGACCAGAGAAGAAATAGAAGACCTCAACCAACCCATCACAAGCAAAGAGATCCAATCAGTCATCAAAAATCTTCCCACAAATAAATGCCCAGGGCCAGATGGCTTCACAGGGGAATTCTACCAAACTTTCCAGAAAGAACTGACACCAATCTTACTCAAACTCTTTCAAAACATTGAAAAAAATGGAACACTACCTAACTCATTTTATGAAGCTAACATCAATCTAATACCAAAACCAGGCAAAGATGCTACAAAAAAGGAAAACTACCGGCCAATCTCCCTAATGAATATAGATGCAAAAATCCTCAACAAAATACTTGCAAATCGAATCCAAAGACACATTAAAAAAATCATACACCATGACCAAGTGGGGTTCATTCCAGGCATGCAAGGATGGTTCAACATAAGAAAAACAATCAGTGTATTACAACACATTAAAAACTCGAAAGGGAAAAATCAATTGATCATCTCAATAGATGCTGAAAAAGCATTTGACAAAATCCAACATCCGTTTTTGATAAAAACACTTCAAAAGGTAGGAATTGAAGGAAACTTCCTCAACAGGATAAAGAGCATATATGAAAAACCCACAGCCAGCATAGTACTCAATGGTGAGAGACTGAAAGCCTTCCCTCTAAGATCAGGAACAAGACAAGGATGCCCGCTGTCACCACTGTTATTCAACATTGTGCTGGAAGTGCTAGCCAGGGCAATCCGGCAAGACAAAGAAATAAAAGGCATCCAAATTGGAAAAGAAGAAGTAAAACTGTCATTGTTTGCAGATGATATGATCTTATATCTAGAAAACCCTGAGAAATCGACGATACACCTACTAGAGCTAATAAACAAATTTAGCAAAGTAGCGGGATACAAGATTAATGCACATAAGTCAGTAATGTTTCTATATGCTAGAAATGAACAAACTGAAGAGACACTCAAGAAAAAGATACCATTTTCAATAGCAACTAAAAAAATCAAGTACCTAGGAATAAACTTAACCAAAGATGTAAAAGACCTATACAAAGAAAACTACATAACTCTACTAAAAGAAATAGAAGGGGACCTTAAAAGATGGAAAAATATTCCATGTTCATGGATAGGAAGGCTAAATGTCATTAAGATGTCAATTCTACCCAAACTCATCTACAGATTCAATGCAATCCCAATCAAAATTCCAACAACCTACTTTGCAGACTTGGAAAAGCTAGTTATCAAATTTATTTGGAAAGGGAAGATGCCTCGAATTGCTAAAGACACTCTAAAAAAGAAAAACGAAGTGGGAGGACTTACACTCCCTGACTTTGAAGCCTATTATAAAGCCACAGTTGCCAAAACAGCATGGTACTGGCACAAAGATAGATACATAGATCAATGGAATCGAATTGAGAATTAGAGATAGACCCTCAGATCTATGGCCGACTGATCTTTGATAAGGCCCCCAAAGTCACCGAACTGAGCCATAATGGTCTTTTCAACAAATGGGGCTGGGAGAGTTGGATATCCATATCCAAAAGAATGAAAGAGGACCCCTACCTCACCCCCTACACAAAAATTAACTCAAAATGGACCAAAGATCTCAATATAAAAGAAAGTACCATAAAACTCCTAGAAGATAATGTAGGAAAACATCTTCAAGACCTTGTATTAGGAGGCCACTTCCTAGACTTTACACCCAAAGCACAAGCAACAAAAGAGAAAATAGATAAATGGGAACTCCTCAAGCTTAGAAGTTTCTGCACCTCAAAGGAATTTCTCAAAAAGGTAAAGAGGCAGCCAACTCAATGGGAAAAAATTTTTGGAAACCATGTATCTGACAAAAGACTGATATCTTGCATATACAAAGAAATCCTACAACTCAATGACAATAGTACAGACAGCCCAATATAAAATGGGCAAAAGATATGAAAAGACAGTTCTCTGAAGAGGAAATACAAATGGCCAAGAAACACATGAAAAAATGTTCAGCTTCACTAGCTATTAGAGAGATGCAAATTAAGACCACAATGAGATACCATCTAACACCGGTTAGAATGGCTGCCATTAAACAAACAGGAAACTACAAATGCTGGAGGGGATGTGGAGAAATTGGAACTCTTATTCATTGTTGGTGGGACTGTATAATGGTTCAGCCACTCTGGAAGTCAGTCTGGCAGTTCCTTAGAAAACTAGAGATAGAGCTACCATTCGATCCGGCGATTGCACTTCTCGGTATATATCCGGAAGATCGGAAAGCAGTGACACGAACAGATATCTGCACGCCAATGTTCATAGCAGCATTATTCACAATTGCCAAGAGATGGAAACAACCCAAATGTCCTTCAACAGATGAGTGGATAAATAAAATGTGGTATATACACACGATGGAATACTACGCGGCAGTAAGAAGGAACGATCTGGTGAAACATATGACAACATGGATGAACCTTGAAGACATAATGCTGAGCGAAATAAGCCAGGCACAAAAAGAGAAATATTATATGCTACCACTAATGTGAACTTTGAAAAATGTAAAACAAATGGTTTATAATGTAGAATGTAGGGGAACTAGCAGTAGAGAGCAATTAAGGAAGGGGGAACAATAATCCAAGAAGAACAGATAAGCTATTTAACGTTCTGGGGATGCCCAGAAATGACTATGGTCTGTTAATTTCTGATGGATGTAGCAGGAACAAGTTCACTGAAATGTTGCTATAGTATGTAACTTTCTTGGGGTAAAGTAGGAACATGTTGGAAGTTAAGCAGTTATCTTAGGTTAGTTGTCTTTTTCTTACTCCCTTGCTATGGTCTCTTTGAAATGTTCTTTTATTGTATGTTTGTTTTCTTTTTAACTTTTTTTTTCATACAGTTGATTTGAAAAAAGGAGGGAAAGTTAAAAAAAAAAAAAAAAAAAATAAAAAAGACAAAAAAGGAAAAAAAAAAAAAAAAGATGTAGTGCCCCCTTGAGGAGCCTGTGGAGAATGCAGGGGTATTCGCCTACCCCACCTCCATGGTTGCTAACATGACCACAGACATAGGGGACTGGTGGTTTGATGGGTTGAGCCCTCTACCATAAGTTTTACCCTTGGGAAGACGGTTGCTGCAAAGGAGAGGCTAGGCCTCCCTGTATTTGTGCCTAAGAGTCTCCTCCTGAATGCCTCTTTGTTGCTCAGATGTGGCCCTCTCTCTCTAGCTAAGCCAACTTGAAAGGTGAAATCACTGCCCTCCCCCCTACGTGGGATCAGACACCCAGGGAAGTGAATCTCCCTGGCAACGTGGAATATGACTCCCGGGGAGGAATGTAGACCCGGCATCGTGGGATGGAGAACATCTTCTTGACCAAAAGGGGGATGTGAAAGGAAATGAAATAAGCTTCAGTGGCAGAGAGATTCCAAAAGGAGCCGAGAGATCACTCTGGTGGGCACTCTTACGCACACTTTAGACAACCTTTTTTAGGTTCTAAAGAATTGGGGTAGCTGGTGGTGGATACCTGAAACTATTAAACTACAACCCAGAACCCATGAATCTCGAAGACAGTTGTATAAAAATGTAGCTTATGAGGGGTGACAGTGGGATTGGGAATGCCATAAGGACCAAACTCCACTTTGTCTAGTTTATGGATCGATGTGTAGAAAAGTAGGGGAAGCAAACAAACAGACAAAGGTACCTAGTGTTCTTTTTTACTTCAATTGCTCTTTTTCACTCTAATTATTATTCTTGTTATTTTTGTGTGTGTGCTAATGAAGGTGTCAGGGATTGATTTAGGTGATGAATGTACAACTATGTAATGGTACTGTAAACAATCGAAAGTACAATTTGTTTTGTATGACTGCGTGGTATGTGAATATATCTCAATAAAATGATGATTAAAAAAAAAAAATTTAATGTATGTAAAAAAAAAAAAAAAAAAAAAATACAACATTCCCATATATTCCCCTATTGTTGACACTGCATTGGCCTGGTAGCTTTGTTACAATTGATGAAAGACTATTAAAATATTACTGTAAATTATGGTCTATAGTTTATATTATTTGTATTTCCCCATATGCCACCTTACTATTAACACCCTTTAATAGCGTCATACATTTGTTATAATTCATAAGGAAACATTCTTATATTTGTACTATTAACCACAGTTCATCATTCACAACAGGGCGCACTATTAAACAGTCCCATGTTTTGTCTTCTAACTCTCCTTCTCGTAACATAAATGATCCCAAACTTCCCCTTTGAACCACATTCACATACATAATTCAGTGCTGTTAATTACACTCACCATAATGTGCTACCATCACCACTATCCATTCATTTTTACAGCTGAATAATATTTCA
Source organism: Choloepus didactylus (assembly GCF_015220235.1). Classification (NCBI taxonomy): domain Eukaryota; kingdom Metazoa; phylum Chordata; class Mammalia; order Pilosa; family Megalonychidae; genus Choloepus; species Choloepus didactylus. Next base: position 26,935,732 of record NC_051308.1, read on the forward strand.
TTGCATGTATAAACCACATTTTGTGTATCCAATCATTGGTTGAACACTTGGGTTGCTTCCATCTTTTGGCAATTGTGAATAACGCTGCTATGAACATCAGTGTGCAAATGTCTGTTCAAGGCCCTGCTTTCAGTTCTTCTGGGTATATACCTAGTAGCAGGATTGCCGGATCATATGGCATATGCTTCTTGAGGAACTGCAAACTGTCTTCCATGGTGGCTGCACCACTTTACATTCCCACTAGCAATGAATAAGTGTTCCTATATCTCCACATCCTCTCCAACACTTGTAGTTTTCTGTTTTTTTAATAGTGGCTTTCTATTAGTTGTGAAATGATATCTCATTGTGGTTTTGTTTTACCTTTCCCTAAAGGTTAGTGATGTCGAACATCTTTTCATGTGCTTTTTTAGCCTTTTGTATTTCCTATTTGGAAAACTTCTGTTCAAGTGTTTTGCCCATTTTAAAATTAGGTTGTTTGCCTTTTTATTGTTGAGTTATAGGATTTCTTTCCATATTCTAGATATTAAACCCTTATCGGATATGTGGTTTCCTGATGTTTTGCTCCATTGAGTAGGTTGCTTTTTCACTTTCTTGATAAAGTCCTTTGAGCAACAGAATTTTTAATTTTGAGGAGGTCCCACTTATCTATTTTTTCTTTTGTTGCTTGTGCTTTGGATGTAAAATCTAAGCAACTACTGCGTACCACAAAATCTTGAAAATGTTTCTCTACATTTTCTTCTAAGAGTTGTATGGTTTGTGTTCTGATATTTAGGTCTTTGATCCATTTTGAGTTAATTTTTGTATAAGGTATGAGATAGAGGTCCTCTTTCATTCTCCTGCATATGGATATCCAGTTCTCCCAGCACCATTTATTGAAGAGACTAATCTGTCCCAGTTGAGTAGACTTGGTAGCCTTGTCAAATACCAATTGGCCATAGATGTGGGGGTCTATCTAAACTATCAATTCTATTCCATTGGTCAATATATCTAACTTTATGCCAGTACCATTCTGTTTTGACCACTGTAGGTTTGTAATACGCTTTATTTATTTATTTTTTTTTAATCATCATTTTATTGAGATATATTCACATACCACGCAGTCATACAAAACAAATTGTACTTTCGATTGTTTACAGTACCATTACATAGTTGTACATTCATCACCTACATCAATCCCTGACACCTTCATTAGCACACACACAAAAATAACAAGAATTATCTACGAGCTTTTAGGAGCACAGACTAAAGCAGTGACAAAATTAAATCTAAAGCAAATGCATTAGCTAATAAGGTCCACACATATCTTATGATACCTTTGTTTCAGATGAGGAAATGGAGATTTAGAGATATTAATTAATATGTCCAAGATCACACAGCTTATAAGTAGCACAGCCACTAGTCAAATCTGTATTTTTCTGATACCATAAGACTAGAATATCCTTCACAGTAATCAACTTATTTATTTACTCATGTATTTATTTATATGTTTGTTTGTTTGTTCATTCAACACATATTTATTGAACACTGGGCAGGCAGAAATATGACAGTTGCAGTTCTCAAAGACCACACAGTCTGCTAGGGATCCATAAGCAAATCGCTCATTATATTATAGTGAGCTGTGTGGTAAAAGCTGAGGCTGAGGTATCCAAGGAGCATGGGGAAGAGTTACTGGGTTCAGCCTGGGGGAATGTGGGACAAGGTCAGGGAAGATGAGACAGTGATTGATACAAGCTTAAAAGGCAAGTAGGAGTCAGATAGTAGACACAGGCAGAGGAGACAGCAGAGACATACAAGAAGGCATGGTGAATTCAGGGACTGGCAAGTAGCCCCGGGAGCAGGGGGTGTGTGGGCTGCAGCTTAGGAAGTCTGAGGGGAAAGGACAGGGATGGATGCAGAGAGAGGGTGGGCACCAGATCCAATCTCCTCAAATACTAGACTAAGGAAGTTAAGACTTTATCCTGCAAAAAATGAAGAGCCAGCAAAATATGGTAACTCACAGGTTTGTGATGTGGGTAATTACAGTGTTTTAGTGGAGATACCCACCACTGTGATAATAAAGACAAGGTAGAAGAATATGGAGGAGGTGCATTTATGAGTATGTGTGCATGTCTGTGTGTGTGTACAGATGGGGGTTGCATGGAGGAAGAGGGTAGTTCTCTTCTGTACACTAAATTTGAGCTGCCTAAAGTTCAAAACACCCTTTCTCAATTCTATAATTAAAGCAGTCCTAGCTAAAGAAAGGCAGTGTACATAAAAAAGAGAATCCCAATGAACAGGGCCTTGTCAGTGTGTTTACACCACTGTGTGGGGGAGAAAAAGGCTCCAGCCACCTAGCAGGATTGCTCCAATCTCTTGGCAAGTGTATCCTATGTCTGTATCACAAGCACCCTTGTGATTATACCAGGCTCTCCATTTAGACTTGCCTAGGAACATGGGCTGATACTGGAGGTTGAATTTCTCATTGTTAATTAGAGATTAATTAACTAATGTATAAGAGTGAATATGACTAATGGTGAATTCAGGGACTGGCAAGTAGCCCCGGGAGCAGGGGGTGTGTGGGCTGCAGCTTAGGAAGTCTGAGGGGAAAGGACAGGGATGGATGCAGAGAGAGGGTGGGCACCAGATCCAATCTCCTCAAATACTAGACTAAGGAAGTTAAGACTTTATCCTGCAAAAACTTATACATTAGTATAAGTTTATACATTATACTAACTGTATACATTAGTCACATGAGTTGGTTGTATTGGGTGAATCCTTCTCAAGCCAAATCACTTCAGGGTGTCCTGACAAATAGGAATTTGGGGATGTGTGAAACTGAGGACAGACACTGAACATTGGAGGACCCCTAAGTCATGATAGCTGGCAGGTGTCTCTATTCCCTAAATCTAACGGATTCCAACTAACTGAGGCCAAACCGGTGGAACCAGGAAACTGCAGACACCACCTGCTACCATGGAAACTGCCTGTACAAAACCAGGAGGTTTCATCTAGAAAAGTGACTCCCAATCTTTAACAACTCTATTTGAGTAGCATTGCTTGGGAGTTTTCAAACCTTAACTGAGCAGGAATGTGTAGAATCCTGCAAATCTCTCCCCTAGTGCACAAAAATGAATTAGCCAAAACAACAACAACAACAACACAACCAAACATGGCTTAGAGGGCAGCTTCTTTTGTGAACCATGCATATACAGAGACTTGTGCCTCAAATTTGTAGATCAGAGAATAGTCTTGAGAGCAATGAGTTAACAAAGCCATGCCCTCCCTTTCATCCATAACTGCTTACTTCAAGCCCACTCATCCAAGCCACCTATTGCACTGAGCACTGGGAGTACAGAAATCTACAAGACTGCCATTAGCCCTGCAGGACCTAAGCTCCCGCATCCCCAGTGAGTGTGGGTCAGGTTTCCCATGTGGCATGCTACTCAAAGGATGGAGGGGAGAAAGGAAGGTGGTGTTGTGAAATAGTTACTGATTCCTCTGAAGACTCAATCTGGATTTATAATTTATCCAGACAGCGATTTTCCTATGAAAGTACAAGAGCCAGATGCTAATACTCAAGATTTAGCTGTTAGAATGATGGAGACTTTCATTGCCCTTTGTATATTAGTTTTTAAAAAATTTCAAATCAAGTTTATGTTTTTGAAAAGTAGTCATGTCCATGTAAGCTGCTGCATAATTGCATGGTGCAGCTACTCATAAGAGAGGGATAATTACTAGGGTAAAAATAAATACCAAAACCATTCTTTTTTTTATATGCTGAATTTTTTATTTAGAAATTTTTAAATCATTGAATATATAAAAGAATAAAAGTCATGGTCCAGATATAGTGCTCATTTTTAATTAAAGACAAGCAGAGATGGGTAGAAAACTGGCTTATAACTAGATGAAAAAAATATGACCTAAATTTCTACATCAATTTTTTTTTCACACACTTTTCTGCTGCTTGGATGGTCTTCACCCATTTTCTTTTCCAGACTTTTCTATTTAGTTTCTCACATCTTAGTCACTCATTCACTCTTTACAATTTCGAGGTGTTAATTTTTTTTCCAGGCTGAAGTACTCACCTTTGTATTTATGGATAAGACTATGCTTCAGTGTTCTCCAGGATCCTAATGGAATGGGTGTGCATTCAACAAATGCCTTTCAGAAACTCATGAACAACAAAGGAAAAAGATGCATAAGTTATGATAACCATAAATTCTAGTAGCACAATAGTCCTCAAATCAACTGTAGAAGTTTGGGTGCATTTAAACATCAAAGTCCTGCATATTCTAGACTGTTTACAGTATACCTCCATGTACCAAAGGGTAAACAGTTTACCAAAGGGTAAACAGTTCAAAATTAATCTGGTCCTTTAACTATGAAATTATGATACTTGGAATTAAAAAAAAAAAATGGAGGCAACATGAGGGTAGAAGGTGGGGAATTTCCTTCATTCCAGCTCTGTATTAGTTATCTGTTGCTGTGTAAAAAATTATGTCAAGAATTAGTGGCTTCAAACAACACATATTTATTATCTCTACATCTCTGAGGGTCAGGAATCTGGGCACAGCTTAGCAGGGCCCTCTGCTTCAAGGTCTCCCATGAGACGGCAATCAAGGTTTCAGTCCAAGATCTCCCAGGCTCGATGGGGGAAGAACCGTTGTCAGGCTCACCCATGATTATTTGCATGGTTTGGTACCCCATCACTGTTGGGTTGAAGGCCTCAGTTCCTTTTTGGCTGTTGGCTGAAGGAGCTGCCCTCAGTTCCCTGCCATATGGGCCTTTTCAACATGCCAGCTTGCTTCATGAAAATGTACAAGCAAGAAGCCTTGCTAGCAAGAGAGAGTCTACTAGGAAGACAGGTGCTTCGATAATCTGTAACTTAGTTGCAGAAATGGCATCCCATCAATTTTTCCATGTTTTAGTGGTTGGAAGTAGTCATTAGGTCCAGGCTACACCAAGGTGAGGGAATTTATACAAGGACGTTAACAAAAGGCTGTGGGAATCATTGGGGTCATCTAAGAAGTCTGCCTATCACATGTATAAAGTAAGATTCATAAATATTTATATCACACAGTTTCAAATTCACATAAAATGAATTATCCCTCATTGGCTGGGAAAACACAATAGTACTTAAAGTGTTGCAAAATAAAAATATTAACAGGGTACTCATGAATTACCTTATATTTATGCGGTATTTTTATGAAAGTATTCAGAAGCAGATGGCATTAGAATAAATGAGTGCTGTGCAAGGCAGCAGTAGACCATGTAGGCTTGTATAACAAAACATTGCAAGTTTAGGAGATAGTCAACCCTGAATTCAAACTCTGGTGCTGCCACATACTATGGTGTATGTCATTGGCATCCCAGGAGCCTCCCTCATGCTCTCTCTGGTTCACTTCCTAAAAGTAGCCAATATCCTCACTTATAATAGGTTCATTTTTCCAAAACTCCAGCTTTTTTTTTGTTTGTTTACTCTATTTTACATGCTTTTTGCAAAATGATTCACAGCTCTTCCTATTTTCCCTGCCATTCACTTTCTTTATGTTTAATTTGCAGGTCTTTTTCTAATGCATTGAGATGCATGTTTTAATCATTGTTTTTCAGTTTTTCCACCTTCATATATATTTTAAGACGTATGTTTTTTCCCCTTCTAAGTATGGCTTTAGTTCCATGCCACATATTTTTGTTTTGTTTTGTTTGGTTTGGTTTGGCTTTTACCAATGGGGGTTTCATCCCATATGTTTTGACATGCCATATTTTCATTATCTGTCAATTCAAAATATTTTCTAATTTCTATTTTGAATTCTTCTTTGATTCATGAATTATTTATAGGTGAAAGTAAAAATACATCATCTCCTCCTTTGTATTTGATTTCTAGCTTAAATCTACCTTTTCACAATATCCCACGTCTTTTTGCTCTGTTCTGATTTGCAATCCCTGTGTGTTTTACTCATTGTAAATATTTTTTTCTGACTTGTTTTCCAGTGACAATTCTATCTTTGGTTTTGTATTTTTTGTTGTTGAATACATTAATTGAGTTTTAAATTTCTGTTTCTGCATTTTTCAGTTCCATAATTTAATTTTGTTCATCACCATTTCTTGTTCTTTGCCAACATTTCCAATTTTGTCCTTAAATTCCTTCAATCTGTTAAGCAGACCCAATTTAAAGCCTGTGTCTGATTTCTCCTTTATCTGGATTACCTTACAGTTTGTTTTGTAGTTGCATGGTGTTGTCTGCTCTGCTTGGTATTTTTTTTCATTGAATATCAAACACTGTATATAAAAATTGTGGGGATAATTTGAGGCTCTGAGTGTTTTCTCCCAAGAGAATATTTGTTTGCTTTTGGCAAGTGACTTAAACTAGGAGCAATAATGACCCCAAATCCTCTTAATCCTTGAGAAGCTCCTTGTTAAGGTTGGTCTTTTCCTAGTCAATACTTACTCCTTATATATTATCCTTCAGAGTCCCAACGTGAAGCCGGGGATTCTATAAGTGCTCATCCTCCTTAGTGGGCTTTAATTCCAATATTGTATTTACAAACCCCTTGAGTGTGTTGAAAGCTCTGATCTGCATCTGTGCTTCTGGAATCAGCAGATGACACTGAGGAAAAGTAGCCACAAATTTTTGACTCAGAAACTTCCTGGGTTCTCCTTGTTTCTCAGCTCTTGACCATGCAATTTTCTCCCTGCCTTTAGGTCTCCTAAACTATGAAGTCCCTGAGAGGAGAAGCTATCTTGATATGCCCAGCACTCAGCATAGAACTACGAATATAATACACAATTATTAAATATTTGTTGAAAAATGAATAAATAGTTTGTGTTTGGGATTGGTAAATAATGTTGATTTCTTTTCACCTTTTACCAGAAATTGAAAATAATGTCACTCATGGACAGTAGTATTTTGGGGGCAGGGTAGTAGGAGCTGTCCACATGGGCATAGTCAGTTGTTTTAATCATGGACCAACAATCCCCTTTCCCCTCCATCCCCACCCAAGGGAAGTAATTTTATCAATGACATTGTTTAGAATTCTGGTGGACGGTTGTAATAAAAAACATATTACCTTTAATCAGTCCTGTGTATTTAAATAAAATTTAATTACTCCGTCTTATTGGGTGCAATCTAGAGTGGTGTGTCCCCACTATCTATCCTCTGGTGTGCCTCTGCTCCTGACAGTGAAGGGATGTGAGATGGTTTTGGGAGGCAATCCAGCCAGGTTTTTGGAGAAGATAGTGCTTATATAGTGAGTGGGCCAGCTGGCTTTCACACATTTCATTTTCCCTGACTGTCCCACCTGATATTGGGTCCCTGGGGAAACTTTTAACTGGGTTTCATTGTTTTAAACTGCACTTATACTGATGAGATTGGTCAGGACACCGTGGCAGGCAAATTTTCAAAAATTATTTGCTCAGACCGGATAGACTCCATGTTTGGCCTTGCTTTCTATACGAGATTTTTTTAACTTTATTTATCAAAAAATTAAAAACAAACAAACAATTAAAAAAAAAACATTTCAAACTCCATACTAGATTATAAGCTCCTTAGAGGACAGGTAGAGTGTGTCATTCATCATTGTTTGTTCCATAGTACCCACTCCAGTATTGCAGAGAAATGGTGCTCAAAAACTGTTAAATTGAATCGTTCTTCCCTTTGTGTCATTTCATGCATGAAACACAATACTAGTTGTTGTATTTTTATCTCTTAAAACCAGAATGAACAGGAGGGCAAGATATGTTTTTTTATAGAATATTTGACATCCCATTAAAAGATCCTTAAGAGTAATTGGTATTATACAAGAAGGAACACATTATTTATTTAAAATAAGAGGGAAACACGTGTTAAACTAAAGAAATAGAAGGTTGTATTTCATAAAGAAAATAAGACAGAGATTAGTCAGCAGTTAATCTACCCAGTAAAAAGAAATAGCACACATCAAGAGATGAGTTCTTGAAAATTAAGAACAGATTGCAGCTCCTTGTGTAGGAAGATTTCTGAAATTCTCAGCTCAGTTGGGAATACACTCTCTCTTTAGCTATGTTCTTACTTATCTGCTATTTTAGATGTTGACAGACATTGAAGTTCATCTAAATAGCCATCTGGAGCCAGGATCACAGTAAAGAAAACTATTTAATCCCTTACATTCATGATCATTTTGTCCTTGCCTGAGCATAAGACAGCTGGTTGATGTCTTTGAGTACATTTTGAAAGCGTGGCATTTAAAAAAATTGCTTACTGACACCAAAGGTTAGCGTGTTATGTTTCTTTAACATTCATCCATCTTCCTCAGAGAGTCTTTCAGATCCTAGAATTCTAATATATTCTTTTGTTTTTTTTTTTTTTATAGAAGTTGTGGGTTTACAGAAAAATCACGCATAAAATACAGGATTCCCATACAGCACCCCAACAGCAACAACCTGCATTGCTGTGGAACATTTACTACAATTGATAATAGCACATTTTTACAACTGCACTATTAATTAATGTCCATGGTTTAACTTAGGGCTCACTGTTTGTGTACTGTTGTTCTGTGGATTTAAATTTTTTTAAATTCTGTTACCATATATACAATCTACCATCTCCCCTTTTAATCATATTCAGATATATGCTTCAGAGCCATTAATTACATTAACAATGTTGTGCCACCATCACCACCTACCATTAACAAAACATTTCCATCATTCTAAACAGGAACCCTGTATATTTTAAGCCTTAACTTCCCATTCCCTATCCCCACCCCATCCCCTGGTAACCATTTTCTAGATTCTGACTCTATGAGTTCACTTATTCTAATTGTTTCAAATCAGTGAGATCATACAGTATTTGTCCTTTTGTGTCTGACTTAGTTCACTCAACGTGATGTCAGTTTCATCATGTTGTTGCATATATCAGGAGTTCATTCCTTTCAATGGCCAAATAATATTCCATTGTATGTATATACATACCATGTATTATTTACCCATTCATTGGTTGATGGACACTTGGGTTGCTTCCATCTTTTGGCCATTGTGAATAATGATGCTGTGAACATTGGTGTACAAATATCTGTTCAAGTCTCTGCTTTCAATTCTTTTGGGTAATTAATTACCTAGTAGTGGGATTGCTGGGTCATATTGTTAATTCCATACTTAGCTTTCTGAGGTCTGGCAAACTGTCTTCCATGGTGGCTGCACCATTTTACATTGCCCCCAGCAATGAATGAGTGTCCCTATTTTTCTGCATCCTCTCTAATAGTTGATATTTTCTGTATTTTTAATAGCAGCCATTCTAATGGTGTGAAATGGTATTTCACTGTGATTTTGATTCACATTTCTATGATGGCTAATGATGCTGAGCATCCTTTCATAATGTCTTCTGGCCATTTGTATATCTTCTTTGGAGAGAAGTCTGTTGCCCATTTTTAAATTGGGTTGCTGATCTTTTTGTTGTTAAGTTGAAGGATTTCTTTATATATTTGGGATATTAATCCACTATTGGATTGTGGTTTCCAAATATTTTCTCCCATTGTGTACATTGTTGTTTTACTTTCGTGATGAAGTCCTTTGAGGCAAAAAAGTTAAGTAGATCCAGTTTAGCCAGCATCATTTGTTGAAGAAACTATTCTTTCCCAATTGAGTGTTCTTTGCCACCTTGTCAAAAATCAGTTGGCCATAAAAGTGAGAGTTCATTTCTGGGCTCTCACTTCTATTCCACTGGTCTATATATCTGTCCTTGTGCCAGTACCACGCTGTTTCGATTTCTGTGGCTTTGTAATAAGTTTTAAGATCGAGAAGTGGGAGTTCTCCAACTTCATCCTTCTTTCGCAAGTTGGCTTTAGCTATTTGGGGCCCCTTGCCCTTCCATAAACTTTAATGATTGGCCTTTCCATTTCTGCAAAGAAGGTTGTTGGAGTTTTGTTTGGGATTCTATTGAATTTATGATTTTCTTTGTGTAGTATTGACATCTTTACAATATTTAGTCTTCCAGTTCATGAACACGGAATGTCCTTCCATTTATTTAGGTCTTCCTTGATTTCTTTTAGCAATATTTTGTAGCTTTCTGAGCACTAGTCCTTTACATCCTTGGTTAAATTTATTCCTGGATATGTGGTTCTTTTAGTTGCTATTTTGTGTGGAATTTTTTTCTTGATTTCTTCTTCCAGTTGTTCATTGCCTGTGTCTAGAAGTACTATTGATTTTTGGGTTTGATCTTGTACCTCACCACTTTGCTGAATTCATTTATTAGCTCTAGGAGCTTTGTTGTGGATTTTTCAGGATTTTCTGTATATAAGATCATATCATCTGCAAATAGAGAAAGTTTTACTTCTTCCTTGCCAATTGGGAGACTTTTTATTTCTTTTTCTTGCCTAATTGCTCTGGTGAGAAGAACCTCCAGCACAATTTTGAATAACAGTGGTGACAGTGGGCATCCAAAATATACAATCATCCAAAATATGCAATCAATTGATCACATTACCATCACATAGTTGTTCATTGATCACCCCGTCTATCTTTTTTAACATTTTCCTTGTACCAGAAAAAGTGATAATTTAAGAATAAAAAAATAATAGTGGAAAAAGAACACCCAAATTGTCCCCCACCCCACCCCTACCATTGTTGTCTTTTTCCTGATTTTAGTGGGAAAGCTTTCAGTCTTACACCTTTAGGTAGGGTGTTAGCTGTGGGCTTTCCATATATGCCCTTTATCATGTTGAGGAAATTCCCTTCTATTCCTGGTTTTTAAGTGTTTCTAGTGAGAAAGAGTGCTGTATTTTGTCGAATGCCTTTTCTGCAACAACTGAGATGATCATGTGTGCTTTTTTCCCCCTCCATTCTGTTAATGTGATCTATTACATTAATCGATTTTCTTATACTGAACCAACCTTGCATAACAGGAACAAATCCAACTTGATCATGGTGTATAATTCTTTTACTATGCTGTTGGATTTGGTTTGCTGGTATTTTGTTGAGGATTTTTATATCTATATTCATAAGAGATATTGGTCTATAGTTTCTTTTCTTGTGATATCTTTATCTGGCTTTGGTATAAAGGTGATTTTGGCTTCATACTATTAGTAATATAGTCTTCTCCTATTAATGTAGACCATCAATTTCTCCCTTCAAATCTGGCAGTATTTGCTTCATATATTTTGGGGCTCTGCTGTTAGATACATATATATTTATGATTGTTGCATCTTCTTGTTGAATTGTTCTGTTTATCAGTATATAATGACCATCTTTGTCCTGCATATGTTTTTGACTTAAAGTCTATTTTATCTGATATTTAATATAGCCACCCCAGCTCTCCTTTGGTTACTACTTGTATAGTATATATTTATTCTATCCTTTCACCCTCAACCTACTTGTATTCAAGGTGAGTCTCTTGCAGACAGTATATAGTTGGGTCATTATTTTTATCCATTCTGCCAATCTCTGCCTTTTAACTGGAGAGTTTAATCATTTTATATTTAAACTCACTGCTGACCATATGGAATTTCTTCTGCCATTTTGCTATTTAGTCTTTGTAAGTCTTAAACCCTTTTTTTTTTTGTCCCTCACTTCCATTAAAGCCTTCTTTTATATTTATTTGCTTTTTTGTGTTGTACCATATTGAGTACTTTCTCATTTCTATCTGGATATATTTTTCATGTGTTTTTCTTGTAGTTACCATGGTGTTAAAATCTAACATACTAAATATATAACAATCAAATATGGTTTGATACCAACTTAACTTCCATAGCATGCATGTATAGTTTCCCTATGCCCCTTGACTCCTCCACCATTTTTTTGTACTTGTTGCCACTTATATCTTTGTACAGTGTGTGTCCAAAAACTTAGATTTATCATTACTTTTTATGCATTTTCATTTTAGCACCTGTAGGAAGTAAGAAGTGGAGTGACATACCAAACAATACAATATAATAATACTGGCAATTATAATTACCAAATGGTTACTGTACTGCAGGTCTTTCATTTCTTTATGCTGCTTTGAACCACTGTCTAGTGTCCTTTCCTTTCAGTCTGAAGAACTCCCTTTAGCATTACTTATAGGGCAGGTCTAGTGGTGATGAACTCCCTCAGCTTTTGTTTATCTGGGAATGTCTTAATCTCTCCCTCATTTTTGAATGAGAGTCTTGCTGGATATAAAATTCTGGATGGCAGTTGTTTTCCTTCAACACTTTAGTATTTCAATCCACTCCCTCTTGCCTCCCTGGTTTCTGATGAGAAATCAGCACTCATTCTAATTGGGATGCCCTTGTATGTAACATATTCCTTGTCTGTTGCAGCTTTCAGAACTCTCTCCTGTCCTTGGCATTTGACGGTGTCAACTGACATGATGGAATGTATTTTTCTTCGTGTTTATCCTGTTTGATGTCCTCTGAGCTTCTTGGATGTGTATATTCACATCTTTTGCTAAGTTTGGAAAGTTCCCCGTCAGTATTTCTTTGAGTGTTCCTTCTGTCCCTTTTTTTCTTTCTTTTCCTTCTGTGACTTCCATAATTTGTATATTGGTGTGCTTGATGGTGTCCTGTAGCTGTCTTAGTCTATTTTTGCTTTTAATATTTTCCCTTTCTGTTCCGTAACCTGACTCATTTCAAATGCCTTGTCTTCAAGTTCAGTGATTCTTCTGCCATCTCCAATCTGTTCTTGAAACTGTCCTGGCATTTTTCACTTTATTTATTGTGGTCTTCAACTCCAGTAGTTCTGTTGGTTCCTTTTAAATTTTTCTATCTCTTTTCTAAGTTTCTCATATTGCTCATTCATCACTTTCCTGATCACCTTTAATTCTTTCTCTGTACTTTCCTTCATCTCTTTGAATATTTTTAAGATAATTTTTTAAAGACTTTGTTCAGTATGTCCACATTCTCATCTTCTTCATTGTGTATTCTGTATCTTTATCCTTTTCCTTCAGATGGGCCATCATATCCTGTTTATTTTTTTTGCCTTGTACTATTTTGTTGCACACTGTACATGTTAATATTTTGAAATGTTACTTCTGGGTTTTATTCCCAGGGATGCCAGTTTGTTGGTTTTGTAACCAGGTGGTGATAAGACAGAGATTTTCTTTGCTCCTATTCGGAAAGTCTGCCCAAGATGAATGCAGTGTGCAGGGCTTTCCCTGTGTTTCTGGGTCTCTGTCTTGTCCCAGACATTTGCTTGTCATTTGTTTTGCAGTTCCCATGTTTACAGGAGTTTGGTTGTCCCCTCTGCTTCCCAGGGGACAGACCACCCTCTCCCAGGTATTTGAAGCCAGCAAGCCTTTGTCCCATACTGTCTACCCCTATAGATTTTACATTTCTTTTGTTTCTCACATTGCTTTTGCTGGAAGGCAAATTCTGTGAGGAGAGTCACCTTGGAGAGGACTTTCCCAAGTCGGCTTTCCCCAGACAAAACAGGGCCAGAGACCTGTGAAGAGGGGCAGACTGGCTCCAATGTGCCCTGGGGAGGAATCAGGAAGGGCACCAAAATCTCTGATGGCTCCCCAGAACTGAGCTTTCCTGGCCTGCCTTGCACATGAAGCCCTTCTGCTAACTGTTTTCCTCAGCCCTGAAGAAGTGCTTCCTTTTCAAATCTCCACCACCTCCATCCTTCCAAAATGATAGCTGCTTCCATTTTGTCCAGGGGGTGTTGAAACAATAGACACTGTCAGAGCTATAACCCAGAGATCCGAGTTTGCTAATCAAAGGCCATTATAGCTGGATAAGTAGAAAAAGTACTCAGTATAATTCTTCAGCTGGAAAATGCTTAGTGTAGTCTTTAATAGCCAAAAACAAAACAAAACAAAACAAAACAAAACAAAAACAAAAGAACCACATTTATTAAGATCACTTCACTCAAGCAGCCCTGAGTTATTCTAAGCATAAAAAGCCCTTGTTAAAATAACTTGCTATTGCTCTCATCTTAACAACAGCAACAACAAAAAAACACTTACTCTCTGGTCCCAGGAACTTCCCCAGCATTGTCTGTAGGAAAATGCAAAGGATATCACCATATAGTCTGATGGCCACTGCCTTTTTCTGAATGAGGGGAGGACTTCAAGATAACAGAAGATGCTGTCCAAACAGCTTTCTCTCTTCTATTTTTTTCCTCCCTGATTTCTTCTGGATTCTGGCCATTTCTTTGTCTGTTTGGGGTTATAAAAGCCCCAACAACTCTTCTCACTCTGAACAGGTCTTGGAAAAGTTTTTTTTCCTCCAGTTCCTTGTTGGAACTCACCTTCTCACCAAAGCAGAGATTTGTTTCTCTGATGCAGGTTTAAGACCATCTTTTCTGACAGTAACACCAGTTTGGAGTTGTTCTTGAGGAAGAGAATTTTTTTACGTCCCTTTCTGTCAGCAGTGAGCTAGGCAGGGCCTGGGCACCATAGTGGTCTGCAGTGAGGGTGAGAGCAATTTAGAGTTCTTTAGTGTAATTTATCAGTCTCTTTTTCCTGCTCTTCCCTGGATGCTGTACAGTGTTCTTCTGGTCTCTGGAGGCAAAACAGTTATTTCAGAGAGTTCCTGCCTGTTTAATAGCTGTTTTAGTGGAAGGACTGAGTCCTGGCACACCCTATTCCACCATCTTCCCCAGAAGTTGAATTCTAATATATTCTTAATCATTCTTAATTTCTGTCCACATGAATTTGTCCTGACTCTAAATGAGAAGCCTATTGAGAAGTTTGCATTTTTGTAATGAACTGTGGTAGTCATTAATACTATTCAGTAAATATTTTTGTTTTTCCACCATTCCAGGGGTGTGAAATATATTATACTTCCTAGCATGAAGCAGGGACAGTTCTGGTCATTGTATTATGAGCCAAAGTGACATTTGTTCCTGATCAGATAATTCAACTGCTGACATAAGACCCTCTAGCAATATCTTTTACCTCTGGCATGGTGACCAGCAACAATAGAATTATATATATAAAGAGATTTATTGCAAGTAATTGGCTTACATGTTTGTAGGGCTGGCCAGGCAAGTCTGAGATCTGTAGGGCAGACCATTGGGAAGGTTAGGCTGGAAACTCTCGGTCAGGAACTGAAGCTGCAAGCCTCAGGAGGATCTTTTTTCTTCTTCAGGGAAATCTCATCTCTGACCTTAAGGCTTTTCAACTGATTCGATCAGGCACAGATTACTGAGGAAAATCTTTTGTGCTGAAAGTCAACTGATTATAGAATTTAATCATATCCACAAAATGCCTTCATATAGCAACATCTAGATTAGTGTTTGACTGGATGACTGGGTACTATAGCTGACAAGTTGACACATAAAATGAATCATCACACTGTGGTATAATGTAGGCTACCCTAATTACAGAAGTATAGTAACAGTTTAGTGTTATTTGACTATCTGCAGAATTTAGACACATAAAGTATTTTATCTCATGAAAACTTTTTATAAAAAATAACTACAGAATACCTGGCTGAGAAGCTCCAAAATACAGAATTTTGTTTTCAACTTGCAAAATTAAATGACAGTTTTTATGGCACTCTTTTTGCCTTTGAACAAGTGCCCACAATGGGCTACATGTAAAACAGAACACTTAACTATAGACCTTCTTCTGATATTATTAACCTCTTCCCAACTTTAATTGGGAGATGTGCCAAGTTAACTCTGCCCTTGCCTCATAACCCTCACCTCCTCCTCAGATGGCACCTTAAAGACTCATCCTCCTTTGTTAAACCACTTAGGACTGGTTTAACTTCCTTCTACAAATCCCCATGAAGAACTTATTTGCTTCAAATATGCAGTATATTATTAGCAAATTTGCATTTATTAAGTCAATCAGAATATATATTTTAAGACATTATCTAAATTTATAATGCATCTTTTCCCCTACGTAAGTCACCATGTGCCATATGCCTCATTTTCCCCATATAAAAAGATGACACGTATGGGCTTCAAGCGTTCTAATTTCTCTTCCAGCTCTAAGGAGCTCTGTGTCGATCATGTAGTTATCTCCTAAATGTTTTATTTTTTTCCATTTCCATTCTCAATACTTCCAATTTATCTTTATAAGGATAAGATATTTGGTTACTATTGATTTGCTATTAAAGATTTATCGAATGGATCCAGGTGAATCACCATTCAGATAGCCAACATGAGCTTACGTGTAATCAAAATTAATCTAGATTAGTGTTTGATCGTATGACTGGGAACTATAACCTGGCAAGTTGACATGTAAAACTAATCATCACACTGAGGCATAACATAGGCTTTCTGAATACATATTGTATACATCATTCTTTTCTTTTCCTTATTTACTTCCAAGCTACTTAAAAGTGGGGGGAGCTTTAACTTTAGTAAGTGTGCTGGACCCCATCAGTTTGCAAGGAACAGACACACAGTCAGGATATCTTGGTTAATGTGAGTTTATTTATAATGAGACATAAGAAAATAGGGAAGATAGGAGGCAATCTAGTAACTACAAAGTCCAGCCTCATTGTTCTGGAATCAATTATTACCTCAATATCCTAAGAGCAGAAATGGTGCATTGACCAGAACTCTAGTTGGCTGAGCTGCAGAAACAGTTGCCATTATTGCTTTAAGTGGCACCATTCGAGTGACTTGGCTTTTCTCTGTGTCTATCTTGGCTGCTCTTACTGCTACTGATTAACTTTCTATAGCTCATATTCAAATTCCTTAAGGATGGCCTCTGATTAGTTGGGCTAGGTACCATCAAACAAGAATACCACTGCTGAGTACTTCTTTCTTAGGCTACCCCCTGGACTAAAAATGAGTTTCTTTGAGTCTGGTACTGAACTTTGGTGCCATCAACAGTGGCCAATGTGGAAACTTTAATGACAGAGAATATGGTTCTACTCATACTGGAGCTATGGGCATGGTCTCCCCAGGACACCAGGACACAGAGATAATAAGATACAACTTTACTGCTGGTGACAGTTTTGTGTCTTAATGACAGGCTCCCACAGGGGATTTTATAAGCACTCTATCAAACTATAATGTTCCTGAAACCATAGTGCTGCCTTTCTTTTATTACATTTTTGGGGATGTTGCCTTTAATAAAAAGCACTTTCTAAAGAAGCAAATAATTCCCATTCTAAGAAAAAGTAACTGAAATTGTAACAAGCTTTGTTTTGCATGAATGTTGTTGGATCATATTTTCTGAGTTGTCTTTAAAAAGCTCTGCTCCTCCCGTTTATATTGGAAAGTCACACACAAGTTCCATATTTGTAATCCTGGAAATTGAGATCTGTTGTGCACCTGTGTGGAGTTCCTCTAAATGAGAAACTTGGTTTGCTTGTGCTGTGTCTTACAGGAACCTCAGAATTTCTCAAATTTTCCTCATAATTAAATTTTAAACCCATGAGAGGCAGCAGAATCCATAAGGGAATGAATAATTTTTCAATATTTCCAAGGCCAAGAGGAATGGGTTTGAGAGCCAGAGATCCATTTTGCAAAAGGATAACATTTTTTCTCTTACTAATTTCTCTAATATGAATTAGAAATAAATCATAAATCATCTTCACCTTACTATGATTTAATTGGACTCTTTGTCCATGTTTGTTTCTTATCAACCTGTTAGCCCAATTAAAAATAAAAACATGAAATTTTAGAATTCAGAAACTGCTGGTAAGATAAAATTATTATTGACTATTGGAAATTTAAAAAATCTGCTCTGTTAAGCCTTTGCTAAACACTCAATTGACAACTTTTTTAAAAAGTGTGCCCCTTCAGATTTCTCCCCTTTTATAAAAAGGCAATCACCTCAATGCACATACCATGCAGTCTCACAGAGATAAGACTTCGCCTCAGATACAAATAACTTTAGCAAATCAACAAAATTTTATTCTTTGTGTGATTCCTGTGAAAGGCACTGTGCTAAGTATTCCAAATATGTTTTCCTTGAATAGATCCTCTACTTTTGAGTAGCCAAATGGGAAGGGAATTTGTGCATTCGGAAGAGCTCATTTAGATGGGTTTCAGGGCATCCTCTCAACCCGAGATTCAATATGGGCTTGTTGAACACATCCCAGGCATATTTTATTATGGATTTAGGCATGGGAAAAAATACAGCATGATTGGTAAGTTTGGGAGGCAACTGAACTTGTGTTTTCATGAACACCTTTTCTGTCACTTGGCCAGTGTAGAATGCGGTCTTTACAACTGTTTCTTCACTGAAAAGTGACCATTTATTTACCTAAAACCAACACGTATTAGGAACAAACTATTTTTTTTTCCATAGAGATAGGTATAGTGTTACCAAGATACTTCATTGGGCTAATCTACAAAAGAGTGGGACCAAAGCCCATTGTGCTCTCTGTATTTGCCTTATTAACCACTTATCATAGCACAGGTTGTTACTAATGAGAGACTGGCTTGTTGTGGGACCAAGCTGAGGAGAAAAAGAAATGCCTTATCTCACAGTATGAAAAAGCCACATAATATTTACTTCTAAAAAAACTGAGCATTGGGTTATGTGAAAGATTTGAGAATTTTAATGATTTCCCCCAAATTCAGCCTTTTACCACACCAGTTTATTTATGGATCTCAGGGTTAATAATATAGATATGTCTAGGTACAAATTTATCCTATTTTCATAAAGAAACATTAAAAATTCAAGATATCCTTTGTAATAGAATTAGAAGTTTAGCAGTTTAACATAGCAAAAGAAAATGCATGGTAGCCTATTAAATCTCACATTTCTTTTCATCAAATTGCCTAAAGAAGCATAAATGATTGGAGACCTTTTAGAACTCTCTAAGTGGACTGTTAGTCAGAAATAAGAACATTTAGTTTTTACAATCTCAAGAAACTTCTGAAGAAACTTCTAACCATTGTGAAAATGTTTGTTTCAACCACAGATGGACATTCTCTCAAATATGAAAACTAGGCTGTAAACTGGGATTGACTTCCAGGCTATTAAAAATCCTCCACAAATTTAAATCAATAAGGTAAAAATGGCAGTATGTAGTTATCAAAATATAAAGGAAAAAGCAAGGGTGCTAACTCATAGCCAATGAGGAGAATGTTGAATATGAATTAATCTCTCTAATTTACCTTAGGCCAAATGGAAGTTATATTAATTTTTTCCTTCAAAAGGCTTATAATAAAGTGCACCAGTTCATTGGGAATAAGCACAGAAAACAAAAGAATTGCACATTTGTCCACAATATGTAGGGCTGTTTAAAAGGGATTGAGCTTTAACAACCAAAAGCAAAGCATCTTTCATTAAAGAAAATGACTGTTCTATTGAGAGTAAAGGTAGCTTTTTACATTTCTTAAATATTAAAAATAATGGGATGATTTTCAGACCAAAAAAAACTCACACAAATGGTCATACACGTGAAAAAAATAAAAGGCAGATTCTGAGATGGAACTCCTGCGACAGTCAGACCGTAGGTCTGATCTTATCAAGAAATTCTTATAGCCTTTTAATTTTTTTCCCTGGAATTTAGTTCAGTAAAAGACTCTAAAAACAAACAAAAATCTCTGAAAGACTTTAAAAGACCCACAGGCTGGTGGGAAATGAGCTTTTTTCAGTCCCAGGTTTGATGAGGCACTTTTAACCAACCAGTAACTGCATTAACAAAACACATTTTGCAAAGGGCAAGATCAACCCAAAAACGTGATCAGACCCATTGGACTGAGAACCAAATCAGAAGTAAGACAAACAGCAGCACAGATAGAGCCTTACTGGGAAAAGTTCTGTGGGCCGAAGAGGTGCCCAGTGCCACACAGATGGAAATGTTTTCCATAGCCCTTTTGTTTCTTTTACTGAGTCTGCTCTGACAGTTTTTCAGGACACTGGGTTTTGTTCTATGTTCTACAGGACCTTGGAAGTCCATGAAAACATCTCTTTACCAGGTCCTTTGATGACAGCATGAACATTTTCAGTGTGCCTCAGTTCTGTCATGTTCAGGTACCCAAACCATGCTGAAGTATGGTGTTTACAGAGCACGGATCTAACTGCAGAATGTTCCACTTCCTCTCCCTGGTTTGATACTCTATGATTCAATTATTTGACTTGCCAGGAGCCAAGGACAATGTGGTGAGGGTCAACAGTATTGATATTTGACAGTGTGTGTCACTGATTGAATTTGGGGGGTGATAAAGGTTTTGTGGCTTGAGAAGAGAGCAGGCTGTGTAAAGCTGTTGCTACTCCAGCAAGAGTCAACTGGGAGCCCCATCATAAGGTCATATTGGACTACACAATAAACAGAGGTATTCTCATATAGCGAACCACCGCTTAACATCAATGTTTGAGAATAAATAAGGCACTAGGTTAATGTTAGTGGCACAGAAATCCAGGATTTGGTCTCAAACCCAAGTGTCCTTGCTTTTAGGAAATGATTCCTGGAATATTTATGGGGAAAAATATGGATGTTAATAGTCACTTTCACTTCATCATTTCTGGCATAGACATTCATCATATAGTCTCAGAATGTTGTTTTGCCTTTTTTTTCTCTCAGGAAGTAATTCCTGGGATGTTTATGGGGAAAAAATAAATGGAAGTTGGTAGCTTATTTAGCACAGGTGCAAAGTGTCACCTCTTGAGGGGTAGGCAAAGGGCCCAAATTAAAAAGAAAGTTCTACAGAATGAAATGCCCTTTTAAGAGACCCAGACCCATTTATGACTCTGCACAGGGTCATTTTCCCAGCTGTCACCGAAGGCCAGCATTGCCTCCCAGAGCCAGTGGCCTGTCTGCTGCTGCTGACCCCCGCTGATAGGGGGCCTGCTGGGTGAAGAGGCCTCTGATGCTGGTGGTGCATGGCAGAAAGTCCCAGGACACAGTTCCTGGTGCTACCATTTTGCTGGGACTCAGAAGGAAGTGGCAATGATGGCCATTCATAAAGGACAAAATTCTCTTCTATCACATGCAAAAGAGAGTGACAGTGAGGGGCCCCACCATGCCAAGCTCACTCGCGTCCCAGTACTCCAGGAGAAAACTTGAGAACAAGGAAACAACCATCCCTTCTCCCTTTAGATGTCCTTTTCAAACCCAACCCAGCTTGTTTCTCAGTGAACTACCAAGTGAGCTTGGTAGGTTTGTTTGTCTCCACCCCTAATCTTTCCTTTCTTTCTGATTTAATCATCATGAAAACCACCGTTTACTTCACTGTGATGACTAGCAAGATAAATTCCTATTCTAATCAGAGTAGGGTATATGTTAAATATTCAGAGTCTTTGGGGTGTTCACTGTTGAGGAACCATACTACCCTTAAAAGTACAGCTCTTCTCCAACTCTCTTCATTGACTGGTTTGACAGCCAGCCAAGGAGTACTTGGAAACAACAAGAAAAGAAGCCATCCAATCACTGGATCACTAACAGCTCCCTTTCTAACCCACGGGAACCCACTGGATAAGACCATGGATTCCTCCATCATTTCTTTTGGCACATTAGAAACCAAGTCTCTGGAAAGGAAAAAAAAAATTGAGATTGCTTTTCTTTGCTCTGAAAACACATGTCTTTGCTGGTCCCAAAGGGCGGTCCTTGGAACAATGTCTGATTTTGTATTGATGTTATTTATGCCATGTGACCCGACAAAATGTTCCATTGAAATGAGGATAACTTAGGTCTCTGCCAGGGTTCTTGTGTTGCTGTGTTTCGTTTTTTTTTTTTTTCCATCCACATTTGCAACTGGAAGCTGTGGAATTGTTTTCCCTTCTGGGTTCTTAGGAAGGATCCGGTGTTGGTTATATTAAGATACCACAAAGATTATGATTTCAAGAAAGATATTATACATTATAATGCTTAGCATTTATATAGGCTCTTTTGATTTCAAAACAAGTTATAAATGTTTCCTACCGTCACATCATCCCTGTGAGGTAGGTGAGTTATTACCGTTCCTACGTTATCAATAGAAACCCGAAGCCAAGGGGTGAAGGTCTGTCCGGCCTCTGAGAGAGGACTGAGCACCCTGGCCAAGCTGCTCTCTCTCCATTGCATCGATAGAAAACACCAGCACACAATGACATTATAGAACAATCATCCAACCATATCTTAGTTTCTTAATAAAATATGTTAAGCACAGTATTTAAATTGCATTTCTCCGAAAAGCATTTGGTATATTAAATAGCAGAAGGTATATTAAATAGCTCTATAAACATTTGCTGGCATACTCTTTACAGCATACTGATTCTAAAGAAATTAAAAAAGCATAAAGATCTTTCCTTTTTAACACCGTAAATTAAAAAAATGTGAAAAACTACTTTATTTTCATAACGTAGACTTAATAGTTTGCTGGATATTTGCAGGTAGCTACATAATTTTTCTAAGTTTGAGAGAAAAAAATGCTACACATATTGCTGGCTGTGATTTTAAAATACCAATTTGGTAGAAAAAAATGCAGTTGAAAAGTAAAAATTAAAGACTCCCACCTCTAGTTTGTATCCGTTCTGAGGAATTCATGCATTTTCAAAAGATATTATCATACTTGGAAATAATGTTCAGGTGAATTTAGGGACTCTATATAATAACAATAACATTTTGTGAAAAGTGATATAAAATAAAACCTATGATATTAGAAGAAACTGACGAGGAGGCAAAAAGGTAAATTTTTTAGAGAGTTTTGAGGGCTGTTTATACTTAGATGACTGCATGTGTGTTGGAGATGTTTTATAAGAATAAATACTTGCTTTCATCAGTCCCCTCTCCAAGCAAAATCCTCACTCTGCTCTTTACATTAGCAGTTCTCAGAAAGGTGTTAAAGAGCTTAACTCATGCTAAGCTTCCTAAGAACTGACCAGGTGGGTCAGCAGAAAAAGCTCTAAAACTAGAAAGGAAGAGGAATCTTAGGTTTTAAAATTTGTATGCAAACGTAAAAACTAACTTCTAAGCTGAAATGACATTCTCTGTCAGAAGTAATAAGTATAAAAGTCTTAAATTTAGTGCACATGGCGCTAAAACATTGTTAGATAGATATTATATGTAGTTCAGAGAACATTTTTTATAACTGTGCTTTTTTTCCTTTAAAAAAAAGACATATTAAATTGTTTTTCTCTCCTCAAGTCCTTTACACGTACATAGGAAATTCAGAGCCGCTGGTCCATGCGTTCACTCATGCTGTACACTCAGGGGTTCCCTCCCGCTTGCATTGTACGTGGCAGTTTTGTTGGAGGTGGGTTTGAGTTTGAACAGGCTTGAGCAGTTCGGCTGTTTGGTTGGCTGTAAGGTTCTGGCATAGGGCGAATACCAGTCCCTTTCAAATACATCTTTAAGTTGCTTAATGATGCTTGTGTCGTTCCTCACATCTGCTTGGTTGATAACAAGGCCTGTGCCAGCATTCTGGGTAAAATCATTCCCTACCCAATCAAAATTTCCTGCAAACAAACAAAGGAAATAATGGTAAGGGGTTAATATCCATGGGGGACTATTCCTAATATGATGAAATACAGAGCAGATTTTGTTAAAAAAAAAAAATTATAAAATCAACACCCAGGAATAACAACAGGGAGAGTGAATTGTGTTGACAGCTCAGAAAAAAAATTCCAAGAAGCCTTACATATGGCGTATTAATATTTGCATATTATTTTGGCATTTTCTTCAGCTTTGCTCAACTTGAAACTCAAAACAAGGAATCTGCTGTTCTTTTTTGTAAATGTTATTTCTTATTGACATTTACAAGACATGCTAAATACAGCAACATTTAAAATATATAGGAATACACTTAAAAATCCTGTGAACAATTACTACCTTCTCAAAGAGACAACATCTAATCCATATGTACAAATGAGGGATTCTAATTATAATGCTCAAAAGCTTCCACATCAAAGAAGCAGCTGAAGCTGGAGAGGAAGCAGCAGTTTCTAACTGAATACACAAAACTCTCCTTGCTTGGTTTGTAAATCATTTCCTGTTTCTGGGTCCCAGGCCGCTCAGGCCAGGTTTCTGGGCAGCTGCTGTGAGAGCAGGCTCTGGGGTACAGCTGCCTGGAGTTGGGGAGTAAGGTGGGAGCTGCCCCAGGACGGGCCCCTCATGTCTACCGCCCTCAGATCAAAGGGCGTGACTGCACCAGGGCGCCCACACTGATCTCTTGTCTTTGGTATCTGTTATGGACGGAACCATGTCCCCCAACAAGATACGTTCAAGTCCTAATCCCCAGTCCTCTGAATATGAACTTATTTGTAAAGAAGATCTTTGAAGACGTTGTTGGTTAAGATGAGGCCAAACTGGGTGGCCACTAATCCATTATGACTAGCATCTTTACAAGGTGAGGAAATTTGGACAGAGAGACAGATGACAGATGCAGGGACAGTGAGCAAGAGACGGCCAGATGACAGAGGCAGAGAGCAATTGCTGGCAAGCCGCCACCCAAACCCTGTAGGCTTCAGAGAAAGCCTGGCCCGGCCGTCACCTTGATTTTGGCCTTCTAGCCTCCAAATCTCTGAGCCAATAAATTTCCAATTGGCTAAGCCAACTAGCCTGTGGTACTTTGTTACAGCAGCCCTGGAAAATTAAGATAGTTTTATCCAAGGGGGAGGAGGAATCCAGAAGGAGAGCAAAAGTTTCTCTTCAGGAGGATTCAGTATTCTTTATTTCTTTGATCTTCTTTGTCCTTCATTTAACACATATTTATTGAGTGCCTACTATCTACTGGGTACTATATTCAGAATTAGGAATATACAACTGAAAATGACAGAACCTTCCTTCAAGGAGTCCAGTAGAGATGCATACACTTATAGTACAAGGCATATGAGATGCTGCAAGAGATGTATGTATACAATGCCAGGAGGGCAAGAAAGAAGGACTTTCTAACTCTGGCTTTATATGTCAGAGAAGGAGCATTTAGTTAAGTAATGTGAAATGCATAGAAATCTATCAATTAACAAAAGTAGGAGCTATACCCCCCAAATCAGGACGACATATATGTGGGAATAAGATATATTTAGAGTACTGGAGCTCATGGGGACTCCAGAGGGCAGGAGCTAGGGATGGGGTTGGGATATACGGGATTTAAAGGGTAGAGGAACTATCATTTATAGAGTGCCTACAGTGAGCAAAGCGCTATTCTTGGTCTTCTGTATACATTATCTCATACGGTTGATAGATTCACCTCCACTTTATAAACGAGGAGAGTAAGGCTCAAAGAGGTAAATAAATTTGCTTCATGTCACATGGCTAGTAAATGCTGGACCCAGGTCTGCCAACTCCATGAACTATCTACAATACCATGAACTAAGAATTGCTTCCACTAAGAAAAGGTTTAGCCATGTTAAGACTGACAAAATTATTTCATAAATTACCACCAGGCTGAATCTGGCCTCAGCAACCTGTGGTGCTCTCCTCTCTGGTTAAGAGCTGGTTCTGTAAAGGGAAAGCTTTTGAAGTGTAGAGCTTAACCTGCTGTTCCCTCAGTGGCTCCCTCGGACATCTTTCCAGGAGTGCCTGTTGAGTAGGATGCTGAGATCTTTGGCTCCTGCAGTCATCTGTGGGAGAAGCTTCTGGGAGAAGGTAATCTGGAGAGAGAGCCCATTATCTGTTCCTTTATAGCTTTCATCCTTTTGGCTCTGCTCTCCGGAGTCCCCACTCATATCAAATCCCTTTATCATATGGCACCCCCTGGAATATTGGAAGGTAGTTCCCTTGTTCCTCATTTTACTCCCCAAATTATTCCTCAGGGCCTAAGAATATCAGGCCCCTAAATCAAATGCTAGCGTATAGAAAGATCTCCATCCCTGTTCTCTGCCCTCTTCTCTCTTGCTGTGTGTTTCTCTGTCTCTGTCTGCCTGTCTGTCTCTCTCTCTCACACACACCCCCCACAATGATGTTGTCAATGGCTTCATGATAGACATACTTTGGGGCCAGTTTTACTGCTGTAGATGAGCGGACTGTCCTCCAAATGGCTCATAATATTGTGCTGGGGTCTCTGCACAGACCCTCCCTTTCCCGGTGCTGTGCTCCTGACTGTGCACTCCTAGAAGCTGGGCCGTGCTCAGAGGCCCTGGGTCTGTGGAAATGCTCAGCACCAGGTTAACACAGGCTCAGGCCACAAAGCTGGGGGTTGGTACCAACTGCAGACCGAGAGCTACCAGGTGTCCAATGGCAGGTGGCCCCTTCTACTCATTCCATAAACAAAGGCGCTGTGGCTAGCATGCCTTTCAAGGACTTTGGACAAGACACTAAAGCCCCAACCCTATAACTAAGTGCAAAGCACTCTATCAGGGACAGTAAATACATTATCTCATCACATTTTCTCATGCAATGTTCACTGCAGTCCTACGAGGTAGTCATACTAACTTCATTTTATTGAGGACAAAACTAAGGCATGGGAGGTTGGGTGAATTGGCCAAGGCAGTGTTAAAAATGTATCTGAGCTGAGGTTCTAAGCCAGGTGGGAGCCACAGCCACACCTGAGCTTCTGTTCTCTAGCACCCCTGATCGTGAAGGCGTCCTTTCTGATGCTAATTGGGGCACAGCTCCCTGGGCCACAGTGTCTGCCCCTCAGGGTCAGGAATGTGACAACCACACTGAGATCCTTGCTCCTTCATTGGTGGACACACTATCTAAAGGAAACACATAGAAATGGCTTGGGGAGAGGAAAAAGACAAGGAGAAAAAGATGAGATTTTGAGGCCACTTTCTGTGAAATCAGGTTTTTCTCTTCAATACAATGGATGTAGCCAAGAGCCTGACTTTAGATTGGTTCTCAGAAGCTTTAATTAGGTTATTCTCAGTAACTCTAGCTCCGGGCAGCTGCCACAGGTCTACCGAGGAATTCCTACACTGCCGTGATCATTTTTTCCTACCTCTTATTTCCTAATGGTTTGGTTAAACTTCAAAATCACATGCACGCTTCAGTCTGTTTTTAATTGGGATGTGATTTCACCGAGCTTTTTTAAGACTGCCACTTCGGCTTTAAAATGTATTTTTGAGCCCCAGTTGCCAAGAGAATTATAGTGTCACCCCGAGGAATAAAATGGTGAAGGTGCAAATGAGCTCACTGGGGAAGGTCTGAAATGGGCCTCAGCGGGCCAGGGGAGGGCCTCCAATTAACCTAACACCCCCTTGTCAGCCCTTAAATAATTCAAACAATCTTCCAGCCAAGTTTGCCGAGCTTGACTCAAATATACTCCGGAGAATAAAAAATCAGAGAGATAATACCGGTTTGGGGATTCTTCTGTAAGTCTCGTGAAAACTTAACGGAGCCATAATTCCACATCCTCAGTAAATATCTGAGTGATGACTTAAAAGATTTCCAGAACTTGCTGATGATTATTTAAATTATCAATGACTTTTTCTCTCTTGTTGCTCTTTGAATAGTTTTACAGAACTATGCTTCACTCAAGGCGATTAATGTTTTGCTGGAATGTTACATGAAAATGAACTCATTATTAAAATGCATTAGATAGGGAAGAGGATGGGACAGAGCCAGGAATCAATATTTGCTATGAATCTAAATAGATCTGAGACAGTGTTAGGAACTTTTCACACACTGTCTCATTTAACCATCATGCTGACTCCAAAAGTGCTACTCTCCTCATTTGATAGGTGAGGAAGCAGAGGATCCGAGAGATTCAGAAATTTCCGTCATTTTCCAGCTAGTAAGTGTCAATGTTGGAATTCAAATACAGGTTCCCCTGACTCCCAAGCACTTATTTAATTCCTAAAAAGGGCATTTAGATGTACAAATAACTGCCAAATTCACACACAGCACCTCACTTTAAGTAAACCCCACATGTAAAATGTCCAGATTGACTCCCTAAAGCCTGCTGTGTCTGAAACCTGATTCACTCCTAGGTTTCCCAACAATTGAGCAAATAAAACAAAACAAAACAAAAATCCTCTTTTAAATTTGTTTTTTGTCACTTGCTTAACATGCAGCTGATTCCACTCTACTTTCTATACATTGATGAATATATGAAAATCCAAATAATCACATATTGGGTCACTGAGAGGGACAACAGGAATAAAATAATACCCTCATCTTCTAGAACAAACAGAATGATATACATTAAAAATACTCCAATATTCTATCCTACTAATGTGATATCATAATTACTAAAATCAGAAAAAGACAGAACATCTTCACATTGAGCCAGGAGTTAATAGCTTTCCACATGGCTGATGTGATATATTCTGAAAAGCTGAAGGTGGGGAGGGGTCTGGAGCACTGGACTCTAGACCCACCTTCTTTACCCCTTACATCTGCATCCTAAGTCATTTAAAGTCTTAGGGCCCAATTTCCTCATTTCGAAACTGCAGATGATAAAAGCTGCCCTCCCTATTGGCAATGTTGTTAAGAGAATCAAATAGGATGAATAAAGTGCTTTGCAAAAATAAAGGCACTAAAAATATAAGATGTATTTTTTACTCACTAAATTAGGGGAAAAAATTAATACAGACTCTGTACTTACTTTCCATACATATACATTTTTATTTTCTGCTTTGAAGACTGTCACTTCAGCTGTCCAATGTAATAGTCACACTGCTATTTCTGGATTTAAGTGCCTTCTTTTCATAGATAATAATTTCCACTATGTCTGTGAAGGTACCAGTTAAAGGGTTACCCTGAACTTATGTGCATCAAGGGAAATTAGGATAGATTTGATAGATTAATAAATCATTCCACCAGTGTATCTAATTTCTGCATCTGGAGAATACCTTAATAATAATAGTTAATATTAACTGCAATAATAGTTAATATTAACTGGGTGTCATCTAAGTGCCAGGTGCTTTAATTGTGTAAGATGCTTTGCATATATGATCCCATTTAAACATCACCCAGTGATGGAGAAACTGTTATTAATTTGTCCCATTTTAAAGATGAGAAAACTGAGGTTTAGAGAGTTTATGTAAATTGCCCCAAGTGAGACATTTAGAAAATGGCAGGGGTGGGATTGTTGCCTAGGCAGTGACAGGTTGTCAGTTAGGGCACTTAGCCACTACATTGCTCACTTCCCCATTCCTCACAACAGGCTGGCTTGTGGCAAAGTGGGAGAACAACGAGCACTGTGCTCCTTCTAGTGCCAGCACTCACCTTTCTTGAGTCAATCAACTACTCAACTTATAAAATGACTCAAATGGACCCGAGACTTGCTGCAAGCTATTTATCAAAGACATGGTATGTGGAATCCTAGTATATAAATCACGCCAAAGAGGAAATGTTTGATTGAAGAACTCTCTGCTCTCAGTCTCCTGTTTCCTGACCTCCTCCTAGACAACCCCACTTGCCAGCAGTGGCTCCCAAGGCCCTCCTTCCTTACGATGGGAGGATGAAAGCACAGTGTGACCACCACTAAACTGGATGATTCCCTAGGGAGGCTTATAGCCCCAACACCTACCAATATAAGCTGCTCCATCAGTCACCATGTACTTGTTGCGATTTAATCTAGGAAAGGTGTTATTCTTTTGCTCTTTTGTAGCACAAGCATTCTCTCTTTCCAGATCAAAAAATTTCTGTAAGACAGGAGAATAAAGCAGGTGAATAAAGAACATTTTTAGCCTTGTTCAAAACCACATAAGCATGTATTATCCAAATGTCCACAATAGACCTCATATTGGGTTATTAAAACTACAATGTTGTTACTTCATATAGATGAAGCTATTTTTGTTCTCAAGTCTATATAGGCAACAAGAGAGAAAATAAGCATGCTCAACTAGGTCTATAATTAACACTTTTAAGCTACAAAATGAACACAAACTTCATTCTTTCAACAGGGTGAGGGCCAGAAGGTTGTTTAATTCTCTTTGTCTTATTCATCAGGGTGCACTGGCATTTGAAGTCTGCCTCAGGGTGCTTTCTGTCAAGCATGCCAGTGAACTGAATGAATATTCTTATATATTGCATTCATTATAAGAAGCAGCAGGCCCATCTCAATGACTAGATGATTAAACAGGGGATTTGCAAAGGTCAAAGGAGATTTTGCCAAAGGAGAAAATACTTCCCATCTCAACACCTAGGTCTACAAGCTCTTCGAATAGGCAACTCAAAAAAATAAAAAAATAAAAAATCACAACTTCAAACCATGAATCCTGAAGTTCGACTTAAATGTGAACCAAAAGGCAGCATTCCGGTTCATCAAAGGCCAAGGATGGGGGAGAGAAGACAAGGAAGACAGGGCAGCTGGAAGCAGCAGTGGCCATGTCTTGCCTCAGGCATCTGTGAACTCAGTAAATGCTCAGATGAGGCGTAGGCTGTGATGAGCTCACAGGGAGATGCAAGGCAAAGGCCAGGGTCTCGGGTCTCCTCCACACTGGAAAATATTTAACATTTTCAGAACAGCATGGAATCTTTCTGAAATGGCTCACAGCTGTAGAATCATGTGTGTTTGAAGGAACGAAGAGCCAGAGAGTAAAACAGGATGATGCCTAGACATGGAGAAGTCATTCACAGCCTTTAAACTATAAGGGTTCAAACTTGGTTTTAGGAAATGAAGAGTTGATCTCCCTCTTATCCTTCAGGCATGGGAAAGAGGTGACAAAGGAGGTGATACATGGTCCTTTCCAGCCCTGAAAATTCTGAGTTTTTGTAAAACCCTGAGATCAGTGGTGCATAGGCCAAAATACATTACCTAAGAACCAACTATTCCACAACACAGAGGAACATCTTCCCGCTCAACATGGTTATCGGCAATATTGCCCGGATCACTTCTTTCCTCAGTTCTTGAATTCTGTAAAATCTGTTTCAGTTTGAAAGGTTCACATTGGGGACTCTTCATTCAAATTGGGTTAGTAATCAATAACAGCCAGCCATCACCTTGCTTGAATAATCTATTTAATATAAACATGCCCAGACATTTGACTGTTTCTTTGGAGGAAGATACTATTGTACAATTAGGAAGGGTTTGGAAAAGAAAAAAATATGTACAACCTAACTTAAGACAGGGAAGGAGTGACAGCTTGAGGCTTTAGTGAGAACCCGTTTGCTCAAATCAAATATGGCCCCAAAGAGGGAACTGGCTTTTTCTGGGTGATAGAAATGAGAGCAGAAATCATACATTAGGCACTCGGTGTAGATCACAGCAAACAAAGGCATTTTAAAACGTTATTTGCTAATTCATTAAAGAATAAAACCCCAGCTGCAGGGGATAATCTTGTGAGTTACACAGTCTCTTTCCATGAGGCTCCTCCTGGATGCAAATGTGTCAGGATGGGGAGGGGTCTGCCCCACTATGAGGACAGAGATAACCTGCTTAGCCCCGACCCTCCTTTGTTATCAGTATTCAGAGGCACCAGAAGAGCCGTAATGTAAGGTCCCAGCACCCACTTTTCTTGGAAGAGCTCATCATCCATCTGTGTTCTCGATGTTGAGGCTATAAGCTTGCCTTCCACCTGGGCTTGTCTTGATGCTTAGAGATCAATGTCCTGGCTTAAACGAAGATCAGGCTCTCTGTTTTAT
The DNA here is from genome assembly GCF_015220235.1 of Choloepus didactylus. Lineage (NCBI taxonomy): Eukaryota > Metazoa > Chordata > Mammalia > Pilosa > Megalonychidae > Choloepus > Choloepus didactylus. Next base: position 26,966,973 of record NC_051308.1, read on the forward strand.
AAAAATGTGCAGCATTAGGCTGTTAATGTTTGATTTATTAAAGTAAGGCATCCATCAGTGTTTGAAAAGATGAAGCCGATTAAATGCTGAAGAAGTTAAATGATGGATTCTACTTTTCTTGCAATTTCTTGCAAGTCTGAAATGAGAGCACTTAATATTCCACACCCCAGAGATTTCAGCTGATTGGTGCCTTAGTGGACTCAGGATGCAGTGGGTGGGTTGGAAACCCTGAGTAGGCCTGATGGGGATTTGAGAGAAGAGGCAGGGGCAGATGCACCATGTGCCAAAGGCCCAGATGCTCTCCTCTCTGCTCCTGTTACACCTTGTAAATCAGGCAGTGGTGCTCCTCTGGCTGCCAGGATACCGACCTCCAGAGGGCACAACTTAACGTGGCAGACTCTGCATCCTGCTGCTGCCCTTTTCCAGCATACCTACATGGAAAACGGCTAGAAGGACTCCACATCCACCAGCTCTTGGATTCAGGGATTGTCCTGGACTCTGCTCTCCCAGCTGGTTTACAGAACCATTTGTATCACCCCGCCTTTGTTAGCACCCTTCTTTGACTTCATTCACTCATTCGTCCTTTCATTCAACAAATATGTTTTGAGTACTTTGGGCCAGACATCAAGTTAGACACTGGGAATACAGTGGTGAACTACCCACTGTTCCATGCCTTACTTGAGGTTTTTTTTTTTTTTTTTTCTGGAACCACTTTATGTCATTTAAATTACCCAGAAAATGCCATCCCTGAGCTGACATATATCAAATATTTCTTGTCCATGGAAGGGTATTGAACATAGTCTAATTCTATCCTCCTGTGACCCTCACCGGGCTTTCTGGTGGTCATATCAGCTGCTCCTCTCATCCCCAATCTCTGATTCCAAACCATGGTTGCAACATGATTCAACTCCTGGCTGATTTATTTGCAAGTCTGGCCTATCAAACAGATCCATAGTAGTAATCATACATCTCATTTTTATTTCCAATACTTATACTGACTTGTGAACCCACAGACATGTGCATGGCTGCCTCAGTTTACAAACCTACTAAATTGGGGTAAGAATTTCTATTTTCCATCAATGTTACCAGAATGGTAGGAAGATTAAGATGAAAATACATGTGAGTAGCATTTCTTTTTTTTTGGATATTTATAGTAAATTATAAATTTTTATGTCTTGAAATTGTTAATGATTTCTACTTTTTAAAATATTTTAATGCTGTGAATGAGTTAAATATTTAATCTGATATTTTGTTGACAATCATGATTATAACAAGATATGTAACTTCTCACTTCTTTGAGCAGATGTAGTATATGATTTTTTTGAATATAGATAAAAAAGGCAAAAAAGAACTTTGTAAATTCAATGATCTGCTCTAAATGTAGAGGCAGTAGAGTATAATTCTTAAGGGCTTCAGACTCTGGAGTTAGAAAGACTTTTATTTGAATCTTGCTTCACTACTAGGAATGTCTTGGAAGGAGATTATTTAACCTCTTGGAGTTTCAGATCCCACGCCTGTAAAATGGGAAAAGCTGTGAGTATTAAATATAAAGCATTTAACACAGTGCCCAGCTAATTGATAAAATATTCTTTCACTTGTTCAAAAAGTATTAAGTGCTTGCTATGTCCAGTCAATGTGTAGTTGAGTGCTGCCATAACAGGAAAATAAAAAAAAAAAGGATCTTAATGAATGATAGATATGGCATTGATTTACCAATGAGCAGTAGGCAGCAAGGAAATTGATATTTAAGAATGAAAAGGTGGAGACCCATCTGATGGAGTAGCAAAATATTTGCAATTATCTGTTGATGGAACAAATATATACTGAACTTTTAGCGAGAGGGCAGGGGATTAGAAAATGTTTGTAGTTTAAGTTGGTTGTTATTCAGAGAAGGATTTGCTGGTTTGCAAGCAGAAATCAAAGAAAATAGACCAGAACTTTGGTATTTCAAAGGTTTGGAAAGAGGAATGTATTTAGACCCCAATGGTAGAAAATAAGTCTGAAAAATCCTTTAAGAGGCTAAGGCCAGTTAAGACTCAGCTTTGCAGCAGAGAGTAGATAATAAGTGTAATTATAGTTGGTGTAACCTTCCCACCCAAGTCTGATGACTTGAAGGAAACTACTATTAAAAAGAGAGAGAGGAAAGAGACAGTGAGAGGCAGAAGCATTTGGGCAAGGAAGCATAATTAATCGATTTTGGGAATTATGTTAGCAAGAAACTTTGGATGTGGCTACTGATATGTGGGCATGACTAGAAGAAAATAGATCAGAAGCCTACTAAGTTTCTGTGAAAATTGCATTGCCAAAGAAACCGTGAGCCTGAGTCAAATACTTCTTTAACTTTTCATGCCTTAAAATTTCCTGGGTTGGGAAAGCCATAAGGACCACACTCCACTTTGTCTAGTTTATGGATGGATGAGTAGAAAAATAGGGGAAGGAAACAAACAGACAAAGGTACCCAGTGTTCTTTTTTACTTCAATTGCTCTTTTTCACTCTAATTATTATTCTTGTTATTTTTGTGTGTGTGCTAATGAAGGTGCCAGGGATTGATTTGGGTGATGAATGTACCACTATGTAATGGTACTGTAAATAATCGGAAGTACGATTTGTTTTGTATGACTGCGTGGTATGTGAATATATCTCAATAAAATGAAGATTAAAAAAAAAACAAAAACAGATGAAAAACCAATATTTTTAAGCAGCATGTGGAACTGCCTCTACATATACTTAAGTCATAACACTTTTATTTCAGAAAGTATTTCCAAGGCCTCACTCCAAGTATCTGAATCTTTAGGAAAGATCTAAATAGTTGTTTATTTTCACAAATTACAAATAATCTTAAAATAGGTACTTTTCCAAGTTAAAGAAAGCAGCTGGCCTCTGAAGAGGATTGCAAATGTTTAATTTACCATTTAAGTTGCTTTTTTCAGAGAATTTTTTACACCTAGTATATCATGTAACTTTCTCTAGGTTAATTACTATAGTCATAATATTTTCTTTGTAATACCTGTGTATTATTTCATAAAATGAATACAATAAAATGTTGTTCAATCATCTCCCTCTTGATGGACAAAGTATTCTTAGTTTGTTAGTTTCTTAAAAAAAAAAAAAAAAAAAAATTTCCTGGGGTCTTGATCAGAACCATAATACCTACCCATATGTGATTATATCTCAATAAAATTGCATAAAAATACCTACCCAGAAGGATTCTATAATTGCCGCGGACTGGTGACCACTGTGGGCTTTCCATCTTCCCTTTCGTGAATGGAGTTTTTTTGTGGTTATCCTGTCCCTGTTGTGTGGGAGGGAGATAACCTTCACCTGGGTTTGGGTGTTGTGTTTTGTTTTGTTGATTATTGCTTTGCTTTGTTTTTACTTCCTTTGTCACTGAACCATGACGTATTGCATCCAGACTTGATGTCAAGAACTACACATCATGGGGTGATCCTAAACTTTGAGTTGTGCAGTGACTGGATGGAACTTTGCATTTTCTCCCTTGGGGAGGAGGGGGGATGAGGGTTCTATATGTGGGAAGACAGTAAAATGGATAGTTGGTGCCCAGAATTTCATATGTGGCAATTCACAAACCTGTTTTTTGTCTTCCTGGGAACAGCTGCCTTTCTGACCACACTCATAAGTCTCCCTTGCCATTAGTGTGGCCATGTGTATGACTTCTAAGCTGAGGAATGAGGGCTAAATTGATGTACAACTCTGCTAGGCCTAACCCTTAAATGCCTCCCATGTAGTCCCCCACCTTCCCTCTTCTGCTTAGCCTTGGGATATCAACATTCAGGGCACCCCAGGAAGCATGTGACATAGTGGATGGCACAACCCCTGTTGTCTTGGATCCCTAAATGCTGCATGGAGAAGAGGCCTCCCCTCCCCTCTTTCCCCCTGCCCCCTCCAGGGCGGCTTGGGCTTCACTTGAATGAGAATGAGAATTAAAGTTCTAGTGCGATTTGGGAGTTCCTTTTTAATTTAATTTAATTTTGCTTTCACAGCAGCTAGCATTACCTTAATTTCATCACCATGCCAGGCACTGAAGAGATAACGGTGAGGAACATAGTAGTGCTCTTGTCTTGCTGGAACTTGGTGAGGGAACAATTAAACAGGCAGTAGCGTAGCCTGATAAACCCTCTAACTGAGGCAGTGTAGACAGCTACAGCATCCACTCACTCCTTCACCCACGCTTACATTAAGGAATATTTACTGCATGACTGTGGTGTGCCAAGCACTGTGCTGGGCCCTGAGGAGACCTCTGAGGGCACAGTAGACTTTGTCTCTGTCCTTGGGAACCTGTGGTCTAGTGGGTGAATTGGGTATTAAACAAATAATGTACACATGACAACATGAATATAATCTCTTAAGAGCAATGCAGGAAAACAAATCAATATAATGAGCTGTTGTAACACAACATTTGTTACTCTTTCATTGCCTGTCTGCCTCAGCTCCAGGAAGGCAGGCAGGATGTCTGTCTTGTTACTGTTACAACCCCATCACCCAGAAGGGGGCCTGGGACAGAGCAGGGTCTCAGAAGACATTTGTTGAGTTAATAAACTGGGGGCTGGGAAAAGCTAAGACCTGCAGGATTAGTGTGCATTAGTCAGGTAAAGCATGGAGAAGGAGAGTGTCCTAGGCAGAGGTCACAGCACGTGCAAAGACCCCGAGGGCAGCAAGAGGGTGACCCCTGAGGACCTGGGGAGGGTCAAAGGTGAGCTAGAGAGTTAGCACATTTAGTGCGATTACGCTTCCCAGCCTGCCTTCCTCAAGGTACTCAGAGATAGATTAGCATGTGGCTCACGGGGGCAGGAGCAGGAACCCAGGTAGGGGGACTCTGGGACTGGAGGAGAGTGTGTTGGTGCATGCTCCAGTGCCCAGCCAGTCACGCTGTCACAAACGAGAACACTTACATGAATGAAGTAGGTCAGTCAACATGCAGAGGATGCAACAGAGTGTGTGTGTGAAGAGAGCTCGACTGAGAGAAGACCAGGAAACTCAGGTTCTAGTCTCCCTTATGCAGGTGACTTTTTTTTGAAAAATTACTTGCCCTATCTTTTCAAGTATTTTTTACTTGGTAGACTGTTGTGCTGGTTCTTACTGTAAGTTCATGTGTATGCTTACAGCTTTCATGGATGCGCACAGGGAATAAACACTTTTTATTTAAAAACAGTAAAGATAATACTTACAACTTTCAAACTGCAGTTGGCTATTTCATTGCAAATAGCTTTAAGAGATGAAATAAAGTTGAAGGTGAGGGGATCAGTTTCCTTCCAGAAGCTTATAAGGAGTCGAACTTTAACGCTTCGCAGAACTAATGCTTCTCTTATTTTCCCATCCAAATCTGGCCAGTAAGTCCTGGCAGAGACAATATCCATACAGATAAAAGTAAAGAAAATAAGTTAGTTTGGGGAGAGAAATTTGCTAGACTGCAGAGAAAGTTTACAGTGATCTGATCATCAAACTTTGTTCTGTGATATCCAGCCTTATAAGATCTGTTGAGGAAATGCAAGTCAATCTGATCATCAAACTTTGTTCTGTGATATCCAGCCTTATAAGATCTGTTGAGGAAATGCAAGTCTCCTGGGTTGGAGCACTGAAAGACCATGCTTATTGTGCTGCCTAAAATGAGATCTCCCACAGCCAGGTCCTCAGCCCGTGTGGGCGCGCTGTCACCAAGTGCCACCTCCACTACTGCTCCAACCTGTGCCTCTGTTTCTATGTGCGTGAAGAATCAACTTTCCAGTAGAATTCTGGTTAGGAGCCTCAAGCTCATTCTGTCTCCAAGAGGTGCCCAAACCTCTCTTCTTTGGTAACTGCCTCCAAATGAACTTCTACTCTGCTTATCTGAGCTCTCCAAGCTCTCATTCCCAGACTGCTCTGAGCTTCCTCTATCCTGACCAACCCTCCACTAATCCCCAACCTCCCACCCTTTCCGGTGGGCACCTGGAATCCTCCAGCAGGCAAAATTTCCCCTATAGGCTCAGCGTCTTCCCTGATTCTCTAACCATTTGCCTTAGCTAAAGCCTGGTTCTTCTCTAAGGCCACAGATTCTCCTTAAGTCTTGCTGTCCACAACTCATCCTTAGGCGTAGGGTGTGGCTCAGCTTTCCTCCACCCCTCACAGGATGTCACTCCCAGAATTGTCACTTAATTTCATGCCAAAAAAACACAACTTTCCTGTTTTAAGCCTTAAATCGCTCTTACTGCCCTGCTTTTCCTGCCATCTGTGGACCTCCTTCTTACTCTTGCACATTCCCTGAAGATTTAGGCCTTTGATTTCCGGAATTTCTCTCCATTCAAATCTTGCCCTAATTCTGGATAAATTCGCTTTGGACTAATGATAATTTCATTCAATACCTCTGCCTGTCAGTTCTGTAATCATTGTACCTTCAAAGGTCTCTTGTTCATGTCTGACCTTGGCCTCTGGCCCTTTAGGTTCTCCACTCACTTACTAGTACTTGTACTAAACCTGCTCATTGACCCCACGTGGGCCCCAGATTCATGATCCCTCCATGTTCACCTGCTTCCTCAGCTCGTCTCGTCCCTCTCCTTGCCCAGCCTAATCTCAGTTCTGATCATCTGAAGGACCTGTGCCCCTCTACCCTCCTCTAGCTCTTGGCAAAATCTAAATCATGAATCAATGCAATAATTCCCATTTTCTGTTTCCATCCTCCAAAAGCTGAGGACCGCTGGAAACAGTAGTCTCAGCATTGTGCAGACTCGAGCAAGTTCAGACAAACTCTGGGCCCTCCGCACCTCTGCCAACTCCTTTACTTGTGTTTGCTCAGCTCCTGTACCTTTCAATAATTATTTTAACTTCACCCTACTCCAGAGAAATGCTTTTTCCTTCATTCATGAAATTGAGGCTTTCAGTCATGAGCTTCCTCAGCTTTGCATCCCTTTTCCCACACCATCCTCATCCCCTTTCCTTGGGCCTGAGGGGATAAGGCCTTCCCCCTTGGGGTCAGGCCCAAACCTGCCCCTTTCCCCCAGGCTGCTCCCTGGCACCCACAGTGCTCTGCCCACTCAGAAACTGCATTTAATTAGTCATTCTTTCTTGAAAACATCTTCCAACTACTCCTTCCCTAGCTTCCTCTTAGCTTGAAAAAAAATTTGAATTACTCCTATTCAAAGAACCCTTCTTTGACTCTGCATGGTCTTGTGGCTGGTGCCCAATTTCTCTCCTTTTTTCAAAAAACTCCTCAGTTTTAGAGTCTGTAAACCTCTGACTTTACTTTATCACCTCTCATTCACTCCTCAGCCCACTGCCCCCTGGCCTCTAACCCATCATTCTGCTGCAAATCTTCTAGTAAAGTCATCAGTGATACCTTAAGTGCCAAGTCTAATAGACATCAATCAGTTCTTATTTTATATTTAGACTTGGCTACATATGTTGACGTTCCCTTTCTTCTTGAAAAGAAATTCCATTGGCTTCTAAAATTCTATAATTTGCTGGTCTACCTTTTATTTCTCAGACTGCTTCTTTATTTGCTGTAGGGTCTCTTCCCTAAATACCAATGTTACCTTAGGATTGTACCATCCTTCTGTTCTTCTCACTTTACATGCCATTTCCTTGGGTGGCTTAGTCTACTCACTTCGTTTCAATTATCATCTGTATTCTGAAGACTCCAAATTCACATCACCAGGTTCATGCCCCTTCAGATTTTATTCTGATTATCTCCCCTTGTATCTTTATAAAAACCTGAAGTTCACAAACCTGCTTATTTCCCTATACTTTTTTTTTAAATGATACTTTGTGAAGCTAAAGTACAAAATTACCCAGAATAAAAACTTGGGAATCATTCTTCTGCCTGCTCCCCTTTTTACGAGTCATCAGGTACTTCAGAAATAATCCAGGTATATGCTTTATTTCTTCTAGCCTCCTATGATTGCCCTAGTCAGGGCCCTTATTATCTCTTCCTTGGTCACCATAACAGCTCCAAATTGTTTTATCTACCACTAGTGTTGTCTCTGTAAAGCACATCCTCAATGATGATACCAAAGTGATCCATCTGAGAGTAGATCTGGACATGCCACTCCTCTGATTAAAGTATAGTGGAGGCTCCCTACAGAACAGCTCCCTAGTCTTCAGGGCCCTCCAGCTCCCGACCCCTGCCCCCCTCTCCAATTTGATCTCTCACACCTTACACTGGGCTTTATGTTCCAGCACTGAATTTGCTGTAGCTCCTGCCACATACCAGGCTATTTTCTCCATTTAAGATTTTTCTCTTGCTGTCCCTTCTACCTGGAAAACTCCCTTCGTCATCCTTCTTCTGACTAAATTCTGCATATTTTTAAATGTAATTCAGGTGGCATTTCTTCAATAAGATTCAACATGCCCTGAAAGTGTGCAAGAGATGCCCTTTCTCTGATCATCTAGAATATTCTGCATATATATCAATTGTCCCATTCACCCCATTATGTTATAATAATTTATTTTGTTCCCACTTACCCCTATTAGATTGAGCTCCTGGGACTGTATGCTCTTCATACTTTAATCACCAGTCCACAGTGCTCAATAAGTGTTTGTTGAAGGAACAGATAAGTGACAAATATTAATACCCCAAAGACTAATCAGGCTACAGTTTTATTAGTCCTTCACACATTTACTGATTTCTTTCGGAAAGATACATTTCATGTGACTAGAGACATAATGAACAACCCCAAACTGAGATCCAAATAATTAAGTGAACTTCTTAAAGAAATAGAGCTTGATTGCTAAATTAGGACAAAACAGGGGGTCGGATTTTTTTACTGCAAGATTTATTTAGCCGTATTTCACAGTTCCATTCAATTCCTATTATCTTGAAAAACAGAAGTTACTTCTAACACTATAGCTAAATGATAGTGTATGTGTTTGCATGTGTGTATTTATATTGCATGCTGTCAACCATTTGTAATTTGGGAGTGTGTGAATTTTTTCTCTTTCATTTGAATGTTGGGTAGTGCATAGACTGAAAATTATGTCTGTAGGATATTAATTCTATCATCACACTGAAATTTGATAGTATTTACTTGTTTATTCAAGTTGAATTCACTCTTGAAAAACTTTTCCAGGGCTATGTAAAGACAAGTAGCCAGTATGACTCTTAAAATTTTTTTCATTTATAAAATTGGGAATAATTTAAATATAACCTGGATGTTTAGATTACTTCTATGTCCTTTCGAGGACTCTTCTTTCATAATGCTAAATGCTAAAGGCTTAAAAATGTAAAAATATGATAAAAGAACTGCTCCTTGAATAATAGCTAAAATGGTAGATTAATAACCAAAATACAAAATTTCAGGCACGCTTCCAATTTTTCAGCATTTTTTTAATTTTCTCTTTTAGACTGCTAAGATATTTTGGATCCTCCATGTTAATACTTTTCCTATTGTGGGACTCCCTGGAACAAAGGTTTTGTCAGTCCTGGGAAATCATCATCTTGTCCTAACATACAACTCCAGGAACTTGACCTTTTTCTCCTTCTGAATGACAGGAAAATCAGGCAAAACCTATCTGTTTTGTTTCAAAATCTTCCTAAAGTGATGCTGAACTCTAAAACAAAATCTAAAGAACCAAATGAACAATAAATGATAGAAACATAAAAGGGAGGGATACAAAACAGGTGAAAGTGCCTGGAAAAAAATCCATGAATGTTCAGAGGATGCACAAGACTTTAAAGTAAAAAGTCTTGATAAAGGCCATGTTGCAACTTAAAATGTTTTTGACTTACTATCATTAGGAGCAATCACTTTCTTTGAAAAATACTGTTTTGCAATCCAAAAGTCATTTGCATATAGAAGTTGCATATTATGCCTATGTCAGGCTGGCAATATGAAAAATACTCAGGCAATGTAAGGCACACTTAATCATTTCACCTCAGTAAATGGTTATTTTGAAATTGTAATTTTCCAAATTAAAATGGTCTTGGATTGCATTCCCAGAAATGTGCACTTGGGAAACTTTCCCTGAATTAAACTGATTATTCAAAATGTTTACAAGGACCCAAATCACTGCATGCCTAGCAAGAGAGCAAAAGTGGCCATGTATTTATGCATGCAATGATTTTCCAAAGAGGTTGTCATAAATTCTGCTCCTAAATTTATTCCAAATATTTGCATGCTTAAACAATGATGAATTATTGAAAAAGCACTCCATTTCAGACGCTTTCTCGCACAGAGGGATGGATTGGCTTATATATATTTAAATATACGTATATATTTTGTTTCCTTTTCTTTTAAGTTGAAAAGGTAGTATAAAATTTAGCATTTAGTGAAGACTGACATGAATAGAACAAAGCAATGCTTCTTTTATAGAAAACCTTGCAAGATCTACTCAGTTTCAGCATGTTCTTTAGGTATAGCGCAACTAAAATTCTGAATTGGAGTCACCTTTTTGAATTGAGAACAACCCAATCTTGTCTCTAAACTCCTCTCATGCCTATAATGTAGACTACTGAGGCACTCCTGCAGGGTGAGACCCTGAGTTTGTTAAATGGACCCACAGAGGGTGGAGATGTATCATGGGTAAACTACGGATACACATGGAGCTGATGTGAATGCTGTGCCCTTTGGAACGCAGAACTGACAGCTTCTAAGTGTCCACGTGAGCTTCTCCTCTGGTCCAGAGTTTGGTGCCTGGCCCTGGACACTGGGTTCTGACTAGAGGTCTAGGCGCCCACTGACCTTTTGGTCCTAGTGCTGGAGATAGGCAGGTAGTCCATGACAGCTATGTACACATACTGCTTGGCGTCATCTATCACACTGTAGATGGCATCGATGTCAAAGCTTCTGTTTTTAGGGCAAAAGAGTTTGGGAGAATTCTGTGAAGACACAAAAACCAAACCTTTAGAGGAGCACTTTTTGTGTTCCAGGGATTTATTTTCGTCATTGTTGTTTATTTGTTTTAATGGATTTTGGCTCTTAACTAAATATTGGCAAACCTATTTTCCAGTTCTTTATGAAATTAGACAAATATGTTCTCAGTCCTAAAAAAGCTGAGGCATGTAGAGATCAAGGTTGGGTCTCTAGATTGTCCTTTACGTCTCTGTTTTCGGGGAAAATTCTTGCTTCCACTGTACTTACCTTTGATTGCAGAGGAGCACTCCAGCTGTAAACTTCTGCAATTCTGGTGTACAGCACTGCATTTCATGTCTGCTAATTTTCACAGGTATTACACCGTATAATACATACATGTACATATAGCAAGGAATTTACCCCAGAAGTCATTCCATGAGAAGTGTGATGAAGCTTTGAAAATGTTCAACACACAAAATTTAAAAATCTTGTTTTCTTTCAAATCTTTCATTGCCAGCAAGAGGATTGTTGATTGTTAAGAAAGGGTCATCGGTGGTTTTAGAGGAGAAACTGAGTGAGTTATTAAGACATCCAAATTCATCAAGTGAGACAGGGAAAAAGAATATTTTGAAAGACTTAAGCAAAACAAAAATGGAGGCAAATTACATGTGAGGTATTTTTTCTCATGTTGCTAGAGATGGGTTTCATCTCATAAAACATGGTGTTTTTAGGTGAAATTGCTATGGAAAGGGGAAGATGTACTTTGGTTTTCTCATTATTTTTTCCTGGACAGTACTGAAATAGTGTTTCTCGTGGTTCCTGTTTTCTTGGACACTCTGGCAAGTTTAGGAGCACAGATAATACAAGAGGATGCTTAACACCAAGGTGTTGAGTAAGTGGTTTCTGGAACTGCCTCTAAGGGCGGTGTTGGCCTACTGTGAGGTTCCACCTCACCAAGTCATGTTCTGGAACAACTCCCACGCTGTGCTGGTGGGAATCCCTACCCCAGTCTAGAGGTTTGTGAGAAGCATTTGAACTGTGTGGGGGAAGGAAAGGAGGATGCTGAAGGACACACAACTTCCAGGCATCCCTGACCCGGAAGTCATTGTGGCAGGTGACTAGCCGGATGAGCTGTTGATCATTTAAATTAATTATCTTTTGGAATGAGGCTAAGTTTCCAAATGTTAAAAACAAACAAACAAAAAGAGCCATTCCTGCACACTTAGATACATACACTCAATCTGTCAGGAACTAGGGCAGTTTGCTGGGGTCTTATACTTTCATAACCTGTTTCTCTATCTCCAAGACATTCGTAAAACCAAACCAAACCAAACCAAACCAAAACCACGTGCCACTCTCAGGATGAACTGACCTGCTCTCTCAGAGTCAAGTCTGAACTCACTGGGCGTGATGTACCTGCAGACCTTGTGACCTGGTCCTCCCCTTTTTCTCTGCATCTCTCCTTTGCCAGGCACCGTGCTGTCTGCACCCCCAAACTAAAGCACCATTCCGCGGTCACACCCTTGTGTTGTCAGCTTCTGCACATTTGCTCACGCCAGCCCCTCCTGCTAACATGTTTCCCTATTTTTGCCTGTGAAAATCCCAGGTATTCTTTAAGCTCTGGCTCAGATGCTATCTCTGTCATCGAGCTTTTTTTATAACCCCAACCAGAGGTACTTCTTCCTTCTCTGTGATCCCTTCATACTATTTATTTCTTAAATTATTTACCATACTGAAACTTAAAATAACTTGCACTTGCCTCATTTCCCCTGCTAGACTGTTACTTGCATGATTTTAAGGATTATATTTTATTCACTTTCCTTTCTCCATTAATAGACTAAAGATTCAAATTATTTAATTCCCTTGGTCTACTTTAAACTTGGGTCTACTTTCAACTTCAGGTTCATGTAGAGAAGCTGAGGATCCCAGCTCTCGCCTGGGGCCTATGCCAACACTTTAGTGTATCCAAATGCCCATGCTTTTCTTTTGGTTAGGAATTTCCTCATGCACCAAAAATGAATGTTATTGTTGGGAGAAACAAACTTAAGACAAAGAGTTCTTGGCCTCTTTACATTTGCTGTTACAAATTCAGATTTTCAAAATTAGCCCCCATGAGGCGGGAACTCCTGAGACACTCTACCTACAGTCTAGTGGAGAGAGCTTGGGCTTCAGTGTCCCAGACCTGACTCGGGCCCGCATACCTAAGGCACTTTGGCATGCCCCGTACACTTTCTGAGCCTCATTTCCAAACTGAAGTAATAACAATAATACACTGTTCACAAAGATTGATCTTGAGACTCCGATAACACAATGGCTTCTTCCCTGGCTGGGTTCAGTGCCCCCTTATGTGCTTTTTTTTTTCATTCATTCAGCAAACTGGACCAAGGGCCTGACCTGTGCTAGGCCCTAGTCTAGGCCTGTTGCATACATCGGAGCTCAAAGTCAAGAACCTGGCTCTGTGGGGCTTACACTCCAGCACATGTTACATTGCACTGCATTTGTCTATGTGTTTATCTCTTCCACTAGCTTGAGAGTGTATTGGTCATGTATCTCCTGCTCCTTGGGCCATCCCATGCCTACACATAATATATGCTCAATAAATATTTGTGGAACTAATATAAAAGTGCTTCATAAATTAATGTTTCAGGTTTGTCTGATCCCCAACCTCTACCTCCATTTGGAGTTGCTTTATTCTAGGTATTTACATACATGTGTGAATGTTTCTCTATTTGTGTTTCCTGTCTTATTCTTTCCTATATTCTCATTACCTAACACAATGTTTGAATGTAGCAGGTGTTCTATGTTCTATGTGTTCATTAAGGAAAGGATGATGTGCTGATTTGGATCTATTATGTCCCCCAGAGAAGCCAATCTTGTGGGGGCAGACTTTTGGTGGGTGGGGCCTTTTCATTAGATTATTTCCATGGAGGTGTGACCCCATGGTGGTGGGTCTTGATTAGTTTACTGGAGTCCTTAAGAGAGCTCAGGCTGACACAGATCCAGATGCTTGGAGATGCAGACAGAAGGATGTTGGGAAATGCTAAGCTAAGAGATGAAGCCCAGAGTTTGCCCAGGAGAAGCTAAGAGAGGACCCCCAGACACTTAGACAGAAATGCCCAGGGAGAACAAGCACAGATGCACAGCAGCTGAGAGAGAGGAGCTAAGAGAGACAGAAGTCCAGAGCCATTTTGGAGAGAGCCATTTTGAAACCAGAATCCGGGAGCAAAGGACCAGCAGATGCCAGCCACATGCCTTCCCAGCTGACAAGAGGTGTTCCAGACACCATTGGCCTTTCTTCAGTGAAGGTATCCTCTTGTTAATGCCTTAGTTTGGACACTTTTATGGCCTTAGAACTATAAATTTGTGAACTAATAACCCCCCATTGTAAAAGCCAATCCATACCTGGTATATTGCAATTCTGGTAGCTTTAGCAAACCGTAACAAATGATTATTTGTATTAGTCCCCTGCCTCCAGTGGCTTGGCAGTACTTGGCAGTGGGCTAAAAATGGCCAAAAATAGGATATACAAAGGAGAAGTCCTTTAATCTGAATTTTGACAGATTACAAACATGGGAGACATTCTTTAAGAAACTATTAAACATCAACAAATAAATATGTTGTAGGTGTGAAACAGCATAGTATTGATGCAAAAATTCTAAATATGTTGTCAGAGCCAGCTTTATAGGTGGCAGCTGTGGGAGAGAAAACTAGAAAGGTTGATGACGTATAAATGGAAAAGGTGTGTGATTCCAGAGTTCCATAACTTTGAAAACAGTGCCTGGATGTACTATTGGCTTAAAAACGTTTGATCAAGTTATAAATGAATGAACAACAATAAAAAGAATGATCTACTGATCTGGCAGAGTAAGTTTAGTTCCAACTGTTTAATTAGAGAGGTGCCTGTTAAGTTTCCCTCGTAGCATTTTTTAATTAATTTCCTGAGCCTTGCACTGTGTACATTCATTCTGCAGTAAAGCAAAAGGAGAGTGAAAATACAGGTCCTCTTCTATGCTTCATGATCTTTTACCAACGAAGAGCTCTTAAAAACACCTTGCTTCTGGGTTAATCTAAGCTTCTCTCTTAGGCCAAATTTCCTACTGTTCCTCATCTACAGATTGGAATAATATCTGGCCTTCTTGCCTAATCTGAGAAGAAATGAAATGAAATATGTGAAATAATTTTGTAATAATATGTCCTATACGTATTTTACTTGTTACTGCATTCCTGACTGCCATACACACAAAAATGGTTTTTAGCTCTATATGATGGAAGTCCATAGTTTATTTTCTGCTGTTCACATTTTGTTATTTGAGACAGAAACAGTTTCAACTTCCTCTTTTATCTCTGTTGCCACATTTCTAAATTTTCAATGTATGCTTTCATTTGAACAGGCCAAAAAAGGATACAATTCATCTCTTAATAAAATGCCCTTTAGTGACGTAAACACTGATATAAATTAATGGAGAAATAGCAATGTTAAATTGGGAGCATTGTTTACGGAAGTTTCTCTCAGCTTCAGGGTCAATTCAGAAGGTTGCTTCAAATCAAGATTCCAAGGTCTCACTCCAGATCCAGTGGATCAGATTCTAAAGGGGATAAGAAGGGAACTGGAACTCTGCATTTTAAACAGACTCCCAGGCTAATTTTTATGAACTTTAAAGTTTGAGGACTGGGGCTGTAGGCACAGGTACTTGCACTGCCCATTCCCAGTAACACAGGGGGTACAACCGCGGTGTACGGGCAGCCAGGTGGTAGTGGGTGGTTTTCAGTGGAGTCAGAGGCTGCAGAGCTGTGCAGGCAGACCTGCCCCCTAGGGTGGGACTCTACCCCTCTAGTTCCACTAAGAACTAAGTAGAGCAGCTCTGCTTCTGTCTGTTTTATACACCAAGATTACCCTCAGATATGTTTAATCGAAGGCTTTTTCTGCTGAAAGCTAGTCTGAAAATCATTGATGGTAGCCCACTGAAAATAAGATCTGGTCTCAGAAGACCTGGGTGCTGGTGAAATCCTGGCTCTTGCCATCTGAGAGACTCTGCACTAGTAGATAGACTTCAATATCTTCATTTGTAAAATGGTCATAATCCTGTGCCGACCTTACAGGACAATCATGGGCATCAAATCAGCTAATACAAAGAAACCAAAACAGGAATGGTTATTAAGATTTATCATTGTTATTATCATGAGGGAGAGCATATGACTGGTGACTAAAGAGTGGGTCCATTTTGAACTCCTTAAGGAATGGGATGGACCCAGTCTGCATAACTCATTTTTGCTCAATACACTATCACACTCAAACATTCCAAGTTAATATAAGGTCTTTGGAGGAAGAGGGGACTCAGGAGCAGGAAAAAGAGGGTGACGACTTACCGACACAAAGGCTTGAGATTTGGTTTCATTCAGCTGAAGTTGCAATTTCTTTTGGTTGTCATAGACTCCATAGAGTCTCTTGGACCAGGTCTGAGGTACTCTGTTCTTGAATTTTAATGAACTGTATAAAGCAAATATCCTTTGCAAATCCAGGACCAGGCAGCTGCAGTTGTAGAAGATGACACCCAATTCTTTCATCTGTGAAATTAAAATTGAAAGCATCAATGCTGTGTGTGTCTGATGCTGTTATTTTCAAAGAATAAAAGATGAATAAGAATGCAGCTGCAGTGACATCTTTTTCTTGCATTTATTGTGATACAGAAATGTATAGATATAGTTTCATTATGTATAGGGAAGTGATATGCTATAAAAACACCTCAATATTTAAGTAGAACAACTTTTGCTTGCCTGTTGCATTTGGGCTCCTACAGATAATTTTCCCATATTCATTTCATTTTTCATATGAGCTCTTCAAATTTGCTTCCTTAACATTAATTTTTTGTATGAATGCTTGAATCATGTTGCCCTAAAAAGGTTCACTTTAATTGCAGCATAACAAAATGGTTAAGATCATGGATTCTGGAGTCAGACTTTCTGGGATTAGGTTCATTTTGGACAGGATACTTACTTTCTTTGCCTGAGTTTCTTCCTCCATAAAATAGAGATGATAGTATTTATTTCATATAGTTACTATGAGGCTTAAAAGAGTCAATACATGTAAGAGGCTTAGAACAATGGCCTTCCTGTAGCAATTACTGAAAGTATGTTAGCAATTATTATCATTAATATGGCACAAGCATCAAGAGTAATAGACTAATAGAATCTTGAAATGAAAGAGAATGTAGACATTATTTTATTCACATCCCTCAATGCACAGATGAGGAAAGTAAAGTTTACACAGGTAGGCAAAAATACGGGCCCAAAGTTAGATACTTAGTCAGTGGTAGATTAAGGATTTGAATGTAGGCTTTCTGACCCCTGATCAAATATACCCAGAGACATAGTTGCATTGGCTTTATTTGAGTCCAGTATTACCTTGCAAAAATTACATATGATTCCTAATTAGTCAATCAAATGATACAAAGTGGAATTTTGGCATACAAAAAAAAAAAAAGCAAAAATATACATGCATTATATGATCTGAACACATCAGGAGGATTTGATATGGAAACCTTGGCCCTCTAGGGACTTGGGGTTCATTGATATTAAACTCTCTTCTTATCCCCTCCTCCTGCCCCTACTCAAGATTTTTTACTCAAGATTATGGGAGAGATCACCTACTGTGTAGGGGCCTGTCTCTCCTTGCTCCCTAAGAATCCCCAACATAATGTGCCATAGAGATCTTTCTGTGTTCATCCACTCAGGTCTATCATCATTTTATCAGCTCAATAGTAACTCAGGATAGATGGACGCAATTTATTTTACCCACCGATGGATGGATGAATTGCTTCTGTTTTCTCTCTAATGGAAAAAATAAAGCATTGAGCATCCTTTTACTAAGTCTTTGTTCAGATATGCAAGTATTTCTTTCATAAAGATCCCTAGAATTGGATAAACAAATGCACTGAAGACAATTAGATGGGAAGGAAATGAAGAAAGATAGACTGGGGAGGGCATATCAGATATATGCAAAGGCACTGATGCTGGGGGGCGAGTGGTATAATCATTGTTGTGTGGCTGAAACTGAGCAAGAACAGGGACAATGTGTACATGTGTAAGCGTGTGTGTGAATATATATATTTTTTCCTGGGTGGGGAGGGTATGTTGATGGCAGGGATAAAAATGAAGTGATAGGGGCCTTTTGTACTGTGGTAAGCAATTTGGAGTTTATATGGAAAATGAAGGAGAGGCAGGCAACAAGGGAAGTGGCATGCTCAGAGAGTGGAAAGGTCCTTTGGCTGTAGTGTGAAGGGGGAGCTGGGGTGAGGGCAGCTGGAGCAGGGCATTCAGATGCCAGGCCTTGGCAGGAGCAAGGGGAAAGACTGTTATCATCTACACATTCTTATGTGTTCTTCAACCTCAACGATGTCCAAAATTATCTGGATTAATTGCTAATGGTTGCTATTGTCATTCCAGGCTGAAGACAAGTCCCACACTGCTGTCTGTAGAGTCACTGCTGATACGGTATGGTGGACTGAATTGTATACCCGAATTTAGACAAGCTCTTCCTTGGTCTTGGTCTGCATTCTGGTATAAGTAGACCCATTGTGAATAAAATCTCTTGAAGATGTTACTTCGGTTGAGGTGTGGCCCAACTGAATCAGGTTGGGCTTTAATCTGGATTATTAGAGTCCTTTATAAACAGCGTGAAAGTCAGATGGAAAGGGAAGCCAAGGGGAGCAGCCAGAAGCTGGAAGTCAACAGAACCCAGAAGAGAAAGAACACCAGGCCATGTGCATTGCCATGTGACAGAAAAGCCAAGGACCAAGGGTCCTTGCCAGCAGCCAGCCCCAGAATGCCACAGTCTTTGGGGAGAAAGCATCACCTTGCTGATGTCTCAAATTTGGACTTCTGCTAATCTCAAATCCATGTGCCAAATAAATTCCTGTTGTTAAGCCAACCCATTGTATGGTGTTTGTGTTAGCAGCTAGGAAACTAGAACACAGAGATTCAATTATATTAACTCTGCATCTGGCCTTTATGCTTTTGTATCTTTTCCCAAATTAAATCAATGCTACCTCAATAGCTTCTCTAAGGAAACCTTTAGCATTTCATCATTTCTCAACTTACATATAGGTTTAGACTTTAAAACTAGGCTCTCTGTCTGGGGGGTGGAGGTGCTAAGACTTGGTTCCCAAGAAGGTAAGTAGCTATTACATAGGACAAAAACCTCCCGGGATGTTTCTTGTTCTGCTGGACATACAGCAAATTCAGTGCTAATCTGGGGGCTGTTGTTCTGGCTTTGCCTGGGGCCTTCATCCGGAAGAAATTAACAAGGACATAAAAACGCTGGCCCCTATGGCCAAAGATGTGGGTTGAAGCCTAGATATAGATATATTCTCATATCTTTTGCCCATTTTATAATTGGGCTGTTTGTACTATTGTCATTGAGTTGTAGGATTTCTTTATATATGCAAGATATCAGTCTCTTATTAGATACATGGTTTCCAAATATTTTCTCCCATTGCGTTGGCTGTGTCTTCACCTTTTTGACATATTCCCTCAAGATACAGAAGCTTTTGATTTTGAGGAGTTCCCATTTACCTATTTTTTCTTTTGTTGCTTGAGATTTGGGTGTAAGGTCTAAGAAGGAACCTCCTAATACTAGGTCTTGAAGATATTTCCCTACATTATCTTCTAGGAGTTTTATGGTACTCTGTCTTATATTGAGGTCTTTGATCCAGTTTGAGTTCATTTTTGTATAGGGCATGAGGTAGGGATCTTCATTCATTCTTTTGGATATGGATATCCAGTTTTCCCAGCCCCATTTGTTGAAGAGACTGTTCTGTCCCAGTTCAGTGGATTTGGGGGCCTTATCAAAAATCAGTTGACCATAGATCTGGGGGTCTATTTCCAAATTCTCAATTCAATTCCATTGATCAATGTGTCTATCTTTGTGCCAATACCATGATGTTTTGACTACTGTAGCTTTATAGTAGTCTTCAAAAATCAGGAAGTGTAAGTCCTCCCATTTCACTTTTCTTTTTTAGAATTTTTCAGCAATTTGAGGCACTTTTCCCTTTCAAATAAATTTGATAACTAGCTTTTCAAGGTCTGCAAAGTAGGTTGTTGGAATTTTGATTGGAATTGCATTGATCTGTAGACCAGTTTTTGTAGGATTGACATCTTAACTACTTTTAGCTTTCCTTTCATGAACACAGAATATCATTTCATATCTTTAGGTCCCCTTTTATTTCTTTTAGTAAAGTTATGCAATTTTCTGTGTAGAAGTCTTTTACATCTTTGGTTAAGTTTATCCCTAGGTACTTGATTTTTTTAGTTGCTATTGTGAATGGAATCTTTTTCTTGAGAGT
The DNA here is from genome assembly GCF_015220235.1 of Choloepus didactylus. Classification (NCBI taxonomy): domain Eukaryota; kingdom Metazoa; phylum Chordata; class Mammalia; order Pilosa; family Megalonychidae; genus Choloepus; species Choloepus didactylus. The sequence continues at coordinate 26,987,093 of NC_051308.1, forward strand.
CTCTTCTGTTAGGTTATTTCTAGTGTATAAGAACATCACTGACTCATGTGCATTAATCTTGTACCCTGCTACTTTTTAAAATTTGTTTATTAGCTCAAGTAGCTGTGTCATCAATTTCTCAGGGTTTTCAAATACAAGATCATATCATTTGCAAATAATGACAGTTTTACTTCTTCCTTTCCAATTCTCTGAAAGAGAAAAATTGCCAGCCAAGAATTCTTTATTCAGCAAAGCTCTCCTTCAAAATTGTGGGAGACTTGAAAATTTTCACATACAAACAAATGCTGAGAGAACTTGTTAACAAGAGACCTGCCCTGCAAGAAATACTAAAGGGAGCTCTACCAGCTGAGAAAAAAAAAAAGACAGGAGAGAGAGGCCTGAAGAAGGGCACAGAACTGAAGAGTATTAGTGAGGGTAACTCAAAGGAAATAAAGAGAGTGGAAAAAGTATATCTGACATATAAAAACCAAAGGATAAGATGGCTGACTCAAGAACTGCCTTCACATTAATAACACTGAATGTGAGTGGGATAAACTCCCCAATTAAAAGGTACAGATTGGCAGAATGAATTAAAAAAAAAACATGAACCATCAATATGCTCTTTACAAGAGACTCATCTTAGACCCAGCAACAGAAAGAGACTGAAAGTGAAAGGAAGGAAAAAAATATTCCATGCAAGCTACAGTCAAAAGAAAGTAGGGGCAGCAATACTAATTTCAAATAAAATAGACTTTAAATGCAACGATGTCATAAGAGACAAAGAAAGACACTATATACTAATAAAAGGGACAATTCACCAAGAGAAATAACAATCAAAAACGTCTATGTACCCAATCAAGTTGCTCCAAAGCACATGAGACAAACATTGGTAAAATTGAAGGAAGCAATAGACGTTTCCACAATAATTGTGGGAGACTTCAATACATCACTCTTTCCTATAGATAGATCAACCAAACAGAGGACCAATAAGGAAACTGGGAACCTAAACAATGTGAAAAATGAATTAGACTTATCAGACATATATAGAGCATTACATCCCAAATTACCAGGATATACATTTTTCTCTAGTGCTTATGGAACTTTCTCCAGGATAAATCATATGCTGGGGCATAAAACAAACTTCAATAAATTTAAAAAGACTGAAATTATTCAAAGCACATTCTCTGATCACAATGGAATGCAACTAGAAGTCAATAACCATCAAAGATCTAGAACATTCACAAATATCTGGAGGTTAAACAACACACTCCTAAACAATCAGTGGGTTGAAGAAATTGCAAGAGAAATTGCTAATTATCTAAAAATGAATGAAAACAAGAACAGAACATATCAAAACTTAAGGGATGCAGTGAATGTGGTATTGAGGAGGAAATTTATAGCTCTAACCGCATACATTAAAAAGGAAGAAAGAGCTGAAATCAAAGAACTATTTGAACAACTGAAGAAGCTAGAAAATGATCAGCAAACTAATCCTAAAGCAAGTAGAAGGAAAGAAATAACAAGGATTAAAGCAGAAATAATATGGAGAACAAAAAAACAGTACAGAGAATAAATAAAACCAAAAGTTAGTTCTTTTGAGATCAACAAGATTGACAAACCTTAGCTAGACTGACAAAGTCAAAAAGGAAGAAGACCCAAGTAAACAAAATAGTAAATGAGAGGGGGGATGTTACTGTGGATCCTAAAGAAATTTAAAAAATCCTAAGAGGATACTATGAACAATTATATGCCAACAAACTAGACAATTTAGAGGAAATGGATAATTTCCTGGAAACACATGAACAACCTAGACTAACCAGAGAAGAAATAGAAGACCTCAACAAACCAATCACAAGTAAAGAGATCCAATCAGTCATCAAAAAGCTTCCTACAAATAAAAGCCCAGGGCCAGAAGGCTTCACAGGGGAATTCTACCAAACTTTCCAAAAAGAACTGACATTATTCCTACTCAAACTCTTTCAAAAAATTGAAGAAAAAGGAACACCACCTAACTCATTTTATGAAGCCAACATCAGTATCATACCAAAACCGGACAAAGATGCTACAAGAAAGGAAAACTACAGGCCAATGTACATAATGAATATAGATGCAAAAATTCTCAATGAAATACTTGCAAATCGAATCCAAAGACACATTAAAAAAATCATACAATATGACCAAGTGGGGTTCATCCCAGCTGTGCCGGTTTGGATGTATTATGTTCCCCCAAACACCATTACCTTTGATGCAATCTTGTGGGGGCCATTGTATTAGTGTTTAGGTTGGAACCTATTGGCTCCGTGTTTCCATGGAGATGTGACTCAATCAACTTTGGGTGAGACCTTTCATTGGATTATTTCCATGGAGGTGTTGCCCCACCTATTCAGGATGGGTCTTTATTGGATCACTGGAGTGCTTTAAGAAGAGCCACACAGGCCCAGATGTGCAGCAGCTGCAGCTAAGAGAGGACAAAATGCCCCAAGAGCAACACTTTGGAGAATGCCATTTTGAAATGCAACCTGGAAGCAAGCAGACGTCAGCCATGAGCCTTCCCAGCTAACAGAGGTTTTCTGGAAGCCAATGGCCTTTCTTCAGTGACGGTACCCTTTATTGATGCCTTACCTTGGACACTTATGGCCTTCAGACTGTAACTTTGTAACCAAATAAACCCCCTTTATAAAAGCCAATCCATTTCTGGTGTTTTGCAGAAGGGCAGCATTAGCAAACTGGAACACCAGGCATGCAAGGGTGGTTCAACACAAAAAAATGAATCAATGTAATACAACAAATCAAAAGATCATCTCAATAGATGCTGAGAAAACATTCGGCAAAATTCAGCATCCTTTTTTTGATAAAAATACTTCAAAAGGTAGGAATTGAAGGAAACTTCCTCAACATGATAAAGAGCATATATGAAAAACCCACAGCCAGCATAGTACTCAATGGTGAGATACTGAAAGCCTTCCCTCTAAGATCAGGAACAAGACAAGGATGCCTGCTGCCACCACTGTTATTCAACATTGTGCTGCAAGTTTTAGCCAGAGCAATCCAGCAAGACAAAGAAGTAAAAGGGAACTAAGTCTTTATATCGCATCCTGGCACCAGAAAACTGCACCAGGAGCCAGAGTTGAGGACCTCACAGCTGCCTGCCATGAGAACGGGGGATGGGCAATGGTACCCGCTGCATGGAGAGTGCAATTTGCTGGTGTTTACTGCAACTTACCAGCCCCTTCCCCCTGCTCTTCCCTGGATGCTGCAGTGTTCTACTAGACTCCAGAGTTTCAAAATAGTTTATTCAGACAGTTTCTGCTTATTTAATACTTGTTCTGGTGGAAGGACTGATTCCTGGAGCTTTCAGCTCACTAGATTCCCAACAGTCACAGTCCTCTCCCTCAAACCCATGTCTAAGTATACACTTCTGGTTGATGCTGCTATGGATTGAAGGTGGCAAGAAAGAAGCTTGGAAATTTTTTAGGCAGAGCAAAAATTTAGGGCAGGCTTATATACAAACTTTCTTAAAATGCTGACAGTGAGAAAAATAACACAGATTTGGGCTTCTGGAGAGCTCCATCTCTGGATTATAAAAAGACAGAAAGCTAAAGTTCCAGTTGATTTGCTGAGGAATTCTTAAAATTGCTTTACAAATGGAACAAACTTTACTGCCAGAGATCAGTCTTCTCCTGGTCGTGGACTGCACAGCTCTGCCCAGCCTGCATGGCCTATTCACACGCCTGCTGTACATTCGAACAGGCTGCCCTGACTTCTCAGTTCAACCTCACAATTGATTTATACAGTCAAAAAATGAATTAAATTGATTGACTGAATGGTCCAACTGTTTGAGTAAAATCATCTAAAAAATGTCAGCATTTCAGCTTTGAAGTGGTCATATAGGACAAGATCAATTCTCTTTTCTACAAAATGGATGTAGCGTTAGTGATCAACCTGTGGATAAGACAGGCTTAGGGCCTCAAACAGTTGGGTACTGTTTTAGTTTCCTTGTCGCTAAGGCAAATACTATGCAATGGGTTGGCTTAAACAATGGGAATTTATTGGCTCATAGCTTTGAAGCTAGAAGTCCAAAATGAAGGCATCATCAAGGCGATGCTTTCTCCCAGAAGACTGTGGCATTTGGGGGCTGGCTGCTGGCGCTCCTTGGTCCTTGGCTTTTATGACACATGGCAATGCACATGGCGGCCTCTCCTGGCCTCTCCCTTCTCTTTCAGGTTCCAATGATTTTCAGCTTCTGGCTGCTCCCTCCGTAGCTTGTTCTCTCTGGGTGACTTTCCCTATAAATCCTTTAGTAATAGGATTAAGACCCATCCTGGGCCTCACCTTGTCTGAAATAACCTCATCAACAGTTTTTATTTACAAGGCTTCACACACACAGGAATGGATTAAATTTAAGAACATTTTTTTTTTTCTGGGGTATGTAACTCCAAACCACCAAAGGCACCCTGCCTAGAAATTCTTCTAAGGGTAATTAGTTCATTTAAAACTCAATTATGTCAAAGGTGCTGTTTTGTCCCTTGAACTAGGACATTATGAAGTGTGGGAGACTCTGGTAGGAGAGTTTGTGTTTTCTTCAATCCAGGAGATATCAGCCTACTGCTCAGGGAGAATTAGCGGAAGAAACAATACTCATTTATTTCACAAACTATAATTCTGTGTGTGAGGAACTGTTCTAAATGCTTTACAAATGTGAGCTCACTTTAGCCTCACACAACAATCGATTTTACAGGTGAGGAAACTGAGAACTGGGAGGTTAAGGGACTTTCCCACATGCAGTCAGTAAGTAGGGAAACTAGGATTCTGATACTCAAACACTAGTTTAATATCTCAGCTTCAGGAAGATTAATTTACAAAATGGAGCAACTGAAGGACTAGAAGTTGCTGCCTGGGGTTGAGGACCAAGCCCTACTTTGTGTGTGTGGGTTCTCTTTTTCTGAACTAGCATCTATTTATTAGTTGTTTCTGTTTCAAAACAAGATAAGAAGTAGGGGAAACAAGTAATTACCTCAGAAAAATGTTTTTTCTTTATTATTTTTTCAAAAGTAGTGGAAAGAAGTTATGAAAGGGAATCCAGTAGGTGGAGAAAAAAAAGAAGGTCTTTTTTTAGTGAGGGCAGGAGAGGCAGCATATGGGGAGCAGGCTTGGTTTGGGGGGAGAGGGCAGAATTTACTGGTGATGCAGAAGCCAAGCAGGCATCTGATAGCAGAGGGGGCTGGGGGGTTTGGTGGGAGTCACTGCATCATTTTTTGCTGTAATTCAGAATAATTAACACAGGTTTGCTTAACCACACCTCAGTTGATCATTTACAGGTGCCCAATTTGTTGTTTTCATGATTACAAAAAAAAATGAACAAGTATTTCTTTAATTTTCTTGACAAAGGCAAAAGAACCTGCAACTGTGAGCAACTAAAATTCAGCCAGTTAGCTGCTGATTTATATTCTGAATTACTGCAGGAAATTTAATTACTGGGAGCTCTAACTTGATTTTGTTTCTGCCCTCAAGGTGAAATTTTTGTTACTAGAGATAGAAAATAAAGAACTGATTCTTAGCGGCTTAAAGACAGACTGAAATGCACTCTTTTTTTGCCCCTTCACCCCCACGGCGGAGGGTCTATAGCACTTCATATGTTATTGATTTCTTATTTTCTGTGTCTACAAGGTGAGAAAAAGGATGCTTGCCAGAGGAACGTGACCAGGTGAACAGACAGAAGAGAATGTGGAATCTTAGAGAACAGCTAATTCAAACTTGCTTTGAAATTAAGGAAACTGAGGCTCCCTAAAGGGGACTTTTATGACTCCTGTGACTTGGGAGATCTCTGAATAATGTCCTGTGACTGGTCCTGTCTCCTTCACCCAATGAGGCGGTGCAAATACCCCGCAGGGCTCATTTGTGGGATTAACAAGGCCCAGTTCTCTTCCTCCCTCCCTCCTTTCCTCGCTTCCCTCCCTTGCTCCTCCTTCTTCTCTTTCATTCTTTCTGTTTAATCAAAACTTCATCTTTTATGGGAATCTTAAAACTTTCCAAAGTATCACTATTCAACATCTCTGACTTCTGGCAACAAAGAATTCACAGAATTTCTAGGCTTTATTCAGTTGAAGGGCACGCAACAGATTTTTTTTTTTTTTTCACTAGAGTGATGGAAAACTGTTAATGGGAGGAGCCTTAGAGGAATGGAGCCTTTGTACGGGATGGGAGGAAACCAATTGGAAAGGCGTTTCATTTATTTCTTGGTGTACTTTAACTTCATCCTGCTTCTTTTGAAGACTTGAAAATGCCCCCACGGCTCCTCCTGCAATTCCTACTTTCTGTCTTCTTTCCTTCCTATTGAGTGATGAGGAAGTTAAGATCCATTCCAGTTTCAATTTATTGGTTTTAATTCCCTTTTCAAAACCTCCCCAATGATCTAATCTCTTTCAACAAAATGTTGAGCCAGGCCTGTGCTATGTCTCCTTATGTCTCCCCTTTAGTTTGTAAAATAAGTGCCCTGCTCCTCTTATGTACCAGGATAGCAACAGTAATATGACTATTATCCATTTAGTGTCTTCTTACCAATGAAAAAGAGGAGTAATTAAGGAAACTGGAGATGTTGAGCACATCTTTTAGACAAGAAAATAAAAATGAATAAATCTCCTGCTCCATTTTTCTGTGTGGTCAAGTCATCTGATAATGGGAAGAATGAGCAAGTGAACAGAATCTTAGTGCATTTTCATTTGTAGGTTAGAATTTGTAAAGTAATTTAATCTCCGGATTCTGCTTTGCGACAGGCCTTAAAGTACAGAATAGCTCTGAGTGTTTCAGGACAAAAAGGATCCCCTTCCTGTCTCAGTGGAATGTTTTCACCTCTGCTATTCCTCCAGGTTCATTCCTTTGCAGTTGAGAGTCTGGACTCACTGCTGATGCCATGCACAGTACAGCTTCCCCTTTATTTTACCACAGCAGCAGGAGCAAGGAGGGCCAGATTAGCCTTTTGAAAAGAAATGCTACATCTATTACCCCAGCCCTAATGGTTCTAATCTCCTCCCTTTCCATGCAGCTCTAGAAATATCTCAGAGTGGCAAAAGGGAGAGTGCTCCTCCTCTGGTGTGGTTCAGCCACTGGGCTAGCCTGCAACCCTGAGCTAGCCTGCAAACTCTCGAGGGAGTTTGTTTGCCTTAGTGGATAAAGGGTGGACCTCAGTTTGAGTTCCAGATCTACTACCTTCTATGTGTTCTTGAGCAAGTTCCTTAGCCTTTTGTGCCTATAATTTATAAGTTCTTTAATCTCTCCATAAGGTAGGGTAATAATAATACTTCATAGAGTTGTGATGATGAAACAAATTATTACACATATAAACTGCCTAAGACAATGCCTGGCACAGAATGGTACACAGAATAACAAGAGTTTGCTATTATTATTATTATTATAATCAATCAATCATCAGAAGGAACTATGCTGAGGCATAATAAATGCAGCAAACACTCTAATAGACCTACAATTATCAACAAAAGGCTCATAGACATACAGTGACCCAATGCTCCACAAAAAAGAAAATTAAGAGTGTACTTGCCATGTTCTGCTGCTGTGTGACTCAAACAGATTTCTTTTCTTTCCATTTTTTTAATGTCAAGGAGGAAACTCGCCCATCTACATAGAGCAAGTAAGGCACAGAAAATATTTTCGCAACCAAGCATTTCTAGAGAGGTGTGTTTGCCCCACATATAATTACAAAATGATAGCTCACCCAATCTTACAAGCAATCAATGCAATTTTAAAAGGAGACAAACACTTAGTCAGTTCACAGACTGGTATCTAGGGTTATTAAATAATTCAATTCATCCAATAATGAAGTACTGAGCACCTCTTATGTACAGGCCCTATACTAGGTAAGCAGGTAAGCTTATGAGCAGGTCATGATCGCTGACTTGCATTTTGGATGGTCATCAGTTATTCCTACGTTAATAGCCCATTCTGATGTAAAAAAAAAAAAAAAGCCAAAAAAAAAAAACTTTAACCCCAAGCATCTTTCTCTCAATAATCTCATGGAGCCTCCCTGAGTTTCCTGTTTTAATAGCATGCAATACTGATAAACTGGGAAGTATGTGTGTGGAGTGAATTGGGAGGTGAAGTAGCGGTGGCATTAGGGCTGGGAGAGAAGAACACAAGTAAGCATAAAATGAGTTATGCAACAAGGCAGAATCTGATAAGCACCTTAAGGAAAATATCAACAACTTTCTATAGGAATTCAAGGGAGATATTGCATCAGATTCAAAGGGTTTCTTCACCTCTGGACCAGGGATGGAGTTCAAAGAGTGTAGTATGTACCTGCATGTTTCTAAAACACTCATAAATGCTGCATGTGCCTAAGGAGAGAGCCCACAGACTTTCACCAAATACTCTGATTAAAATAGCTAATAGCTAGATTGGTAGATGACTACTGCAATAGGTGGATCTGGAAAGGCTTCACGGAGGTGGAGGCATTTGCAAAAGATCATGGAAGATCTTGAAACTCTATAGTTTCAACAAACAGAGTTGGGAGAAGAGCATGCCTTTTTACCAAACTGTAAACAGTTAGAGCATAAAATATGAGTGAATGACTGATGGGAGCGAAGTTCTGTTGAGGTGGTAGGATCCAGATCACAAAGGCTGGTATCTTAAAGAGTGAGCCTTTGAGAGTCTAAACTTGCATGTAATGGTGCCTAAGAGTCTCACCCTGAGTACCTCTTTGTTGCTCAGATGTGGCCCTCTCTCTCTTTAACTGAGCCATCTCGACAGGTGAACTCGCTGCCCTCCCCCCTACGTGGGACCCGACTCCCAGGGGTGTAAATCTCCCTGGCAACGCAGAGTACGACTCCCGAGGATGAATGTGGACCCGGCATCGTGGAACTGAGAGTATCTTCTTGACCAAAAGGGGGATGTAAAATGAGACGAAATAGTTTCAGTGGCTGAGAGATTCCAAATGGAGTCGAGAGGTCACTCTGGTGGACATTCTTATGCACTATATAGATAACACCCCTTAGGCTTTAATGTAATGGAATAGCTAGAAGTAAATACCTGAAGCTACCAAACTCCAACCCAGCAGTCTGGACTCCTGAAGACAATTATATAATAATGTAGATTACAAGGGGTGACAGTGTGATTGTGAAGACCTTGTGGATCACATCCCCTCTATCTAGTGTATGGATGAGTGGAGGAATGGGGATAAAAACTAAAGGACAAACGGGGTGGGATGGGGGGATGATTTGGGTGGTTTTTTTTTTCACTTTTATTTTTTATTCTTGTTCTGGTTCTTTCTGATGTAAGGAAAATGTTCAGAGATACATTGTGGTGATGAACGCATAACTATGTTATCATACTGTGGACAGTGGATTGTATATCATGGATGATTGTATGGTGTGTGAATGTATTTCAATAAAACTGAATTTAATAAAAAAAAAAAGTGAGCCTTTGTCCTTTATATTAGGGGTTGGAAACTCAACTGCCTTGGGGACTGGAACAAACACATTGGAAAAGGTAAGATTCTATGGGTAGAGGGGTTTGAGGTTAAACTATGGAGCAAGTGCCCCCTGTGATGACATTCAACTTCAATTTTATTATTTAATACTGCTGAGCAAATGAAAACATCTGCAAGGTAAGCTGACCTTTCAGTTTGGGAGTTCTGCCTGGAGTATTAATCACATGAAGTGACATTGCTCAATTCCTCTGAGGCTGAATTAGAGAAGGGAAAGAAAAAAGCAGGACTAGGGAGGGAGGATGAGGGCCTGAACCAAGGAAATAGGAGGTAACTGTGGCAGGACCCAGAGAATGAATGAGTGCATGGGGACAGGGAATGGAAAGAGTCAAAGCTTACACTTTGGTTTCTAAAGTGGATGACTTGAGTGGATAATGGAAATAGCAAATGAGATGCAGACATGGTGAGTTTGAAGTTCGTCTGGGAAATCCAGGTAGTGATAATAAAATGATAGTAAAGTAGTTTAGTGAGCTCTTCCTTCCTTCCTTCCTTCTTTTCTTTTTTTTTTTTTTTTTAATAATTTTTACATGTATTTACTCCCTTAGTCCTCTCAACAACTATGTTAGGTAGGTACTATTATTATCCCCATTTAGCGGATGAGGGAACTGAGATACAGAACAGTTAAGGCTAAATAGTAAGGAGCGGGATTAGAATTTGAACACAGAGTAGCTTCAGAATCCATACTTTTACCCACTATGCCATAGATCCTCTCTGGTGAGTTGGTGATTCTGAATCTGGAGCTCAAAGGAGGGGTCAGAGGTGGTGACATAAATGTGAGAACCACCATGATAGAAATGATGGCTGTCACTATAAAAGTAGATGATTCCCTCAGAAAGAATGTGTAGGCTGAAAGATGGATGGATTATATTAATTTATTTGTCTGTCTATACTGTCTTTCACCTTGTCTGTCTAGTGGTTTGTTGTATTTCTGATGCCTAGCATGTAGCAGATGCTCAGTACATATTTACTGAATGAAAGGAAGAATGAACAAAATCCCAGAAGCACCATTATTTAAAGGAAGAACTCATATTAAAGAACCCATAAAAGAAGAAAAAGGATTAATATAAAAGATAGGAGATGAATCAAAAGAGTTTAGTGTCACAGAAGATAAGAAATTCTTTTTTTTTAAAAAAAGGAGAGGGGATTTCAAGAAGGAGGAGATAAACATAGACCACAAAGCACAGATGTTCCATAGGATGTGTGAGAGGCCTTTTTTTTACTTTTGGCAATTAGTAAATCCCTCTCCCATACCCTTGCTAACTTTCTTAAGTGTATGTAGGAGAGATTCCTGTTTCTCTGTGCTTCAGAGAGACCGTTGTTAATGTTTCTAGGAGTTGAGCAGGGAATAGACACAAGGAGGGGCGATCCTAGGTGAATCCATCAGGTCAAGCTAGGCTGCATCTCAATGCTGTTTACCAAACCCAAGAGGAGGGAGCACGTAAAATACAAAATTTCTCCTTTTCAGCTAAGAAATTTTTGCTAATTAATTCTATGTTAAGTCAAGGTAGACGATCTGGAAGCCAGAAGAGGAAGTGAGTAAGAAAAGGAAGAAATATGTGAAATAGAAGAATGAAGTTGGAGGACTCATACCTTCTGATCTTAAAATTTATTGCAAAGTCACAGTAATAAAAACAGCATGGTACTGGCACAAAAACAGACATACAGACCAATGGAATAGAATTGAGAGCTCAGAAATCAACCCTCTTGTTTATGGCCAAATGATTTTTGACAAGGGGGCAAAGACCACTCAACTGGGAAAAAACAGTCTCTTCAACAAATGGAGACAGGAAAACTGGATATCCATTTGCAAAAGAATGAAGGAAGACCCCACCTCATACCATACACAAAAATGAACTCAAAATGGATCAAAGACCTAAATATAAGAGCCAGAACTATCAAACTCCTGGAAGAAAATGTAGGAAGCCTCTAAAGGACCTTATTTTAGGCAATGATATCTTAGACTTTATACCCAAAGCACAAGCAACAAAATAGAAAACAGGTAAATGGGACCTCATCAAAATTTAAAATTTTTGTACCTCAAAGGACTTTATCATGAAAGTAAAATGGGAACTTAAATAATGGAAGAAAATATTTGGAAATTACATATCCAATAAAGGTTTAATATCCAGAAGCAAAGAAATCCTTCAACTTAACAATAAAAAGACAACCCAATTAAAAAATGAGCAAAAGACTTGCAAAGACATATCTCCAAAGAAGATATACAAATGGCCAGAAATCACATGAAAAGATGCTCAACATCATTAGCTGTCAGGGAAATGCAAACAAAACCACAATGATATACCATTGCACACCCATTAGAATGGCTGTTATTAAACAAAGGAAAGTAACAAGTGTTGGGGAGGATGCAGAAAAATAGGAACACTCATCCATCAATGTAAAATGGTGCTGCTGCCATTTTACCACACTAAGTTTGGCGGTTCTTCAGAAAGTTAAGTATAGAAATACCATAAGACCCAGAAATGCCACTGCTGGGTATATTCACAAAAGTATTGAAAGCAGGAACTCGAAAGGATACTTGCACACTGAAGTTCATAGTGGCATTATTTACAATTGCCAAAAAAGGAATCAACCCAAGTGTCCATCAACTGATGAATGGATATTCTAGTTTGCTAATGCTGCCAGAATGCAAAACACCAGAAATGGATTGGTTTTTATAAAAGGGGGTTTATTTGGTTACAAAGTTACAGTCTTAAAGCCATAAAGTGTCCAAGTAATGCATGGACAATTGGAGGATGGCCAATTGTGTCCAGGAAGCCTCTATTAGCTGGTAAGGCACGTGGCTGGCATCTGCTTGCTCACAGGTTGCGTTTCAAAATGGCCTTCTCCAAAATGTCTGCATCAGCTTCCAACGGCCATCTTCAAAATGTCTGTCTCAGCTACAGCAGTGAGCTCCTTATATCTGAGCTTATATCAGGCTCTAGTAAACTAATCAAGCCCACACTGAATGGGCATGGCCACACCTCCAGGGAAATACTGAACCAACAGGTTCCAACTTAATCCACACTAATATGTCTGCCCCCATAAGATTGGATTAAAGAATATGGCTTTTTCTGGGGGACATAATATATACAAACCAGCACAATGGATAAAAAAAATATGGTATAAACATACAGTGGAATATTATCCAGCTGACAAAAAGGAATGGAGTTCTGATACATGAGACAACATGGATGAAACTTGAATATAACATGTTCAATGAAATAAGTCAGGCACAAAAGGACAAACATTGCATGATCTCACTGATATGAAATAGAATAAGCAAATTCTAGAGTCAGAATCTAGAATATAGGTTACCAGGGGACAGGGTGGGGATATGGAATAGGGAGTTAAGGCTTAAGATGTAGGGAGTTCCTATGTGGAAAGATGGAAATGTTTTGTTAATGGATAGTTGTGATGGTAGCTCAACATTGTGACTGTAATTACTGGCACTGAAATATATATCTGAATGTGGTTACAAGAGGAAATGTTAGGTTCTATATACAGTAATAGAACAAAAATTAAAAAAAAAATCCATGAAACTGAACTACAAAACAAAACCAGCAAACCCTAAGTTAAACCATGGATTTTAGTTAATATCAAATTATAAAAATGTGTCTTCATCAGTCGTAACAAATGTACCACACTAATGCAAGGTGTTAATAATAGGGTGGTGTGCCAGTTTGAATGTATTGTGCCCCCCAATGCCATTATCTTTGATGTAATCTTGTGTGGGCAGACATTATCAGTGTTGAATAGATTTCTTTGAGTGTTTCTTTGGAGATGTGCCCCACCCAGCTGTGGGTGATGACTCTGATTGGGTAATTTCCATGGGGGTGTTGCTCTGCCCATTCGGGGTGGGTCTAAGTTGAGTCACTGGAGCCATGTGAATGAGCTGACGGACAGAGGGAACTCAGTGTGGCTGTGAGCAACGTTTTGAAGAGGAGTTACAGCCAGAGGGACACTTTGAAGAAAGCACAGGAACTGCAGATGAGAGACAGTTTGAAGATAGCCATTGAAAGCAGACTCTTGCTCTGGAGAAGCTGAACGAGGACACATATCCCAAGTGCAACTAAGAGTGACATTTTTGAGGAACTGCAGCCTAGAGAGGAACGTCCCAGGAGAAAGCCATTTTGAAACCAGAACTTTGGAGCAGATGCCAGCCACGTGCCTTCCCAGCTAACAGAGGTTTTTCGGACACCATGGGCCATCCTTCAGTGAAGGTACCTGATTGCTGATGTGTTACCTTGGACACTTTATGACCTTAAGACTGTAACTGTGTAACCAAATAAACCCCCTTTATAAAAGCCAATCCATTTCTGGTGTTTTGCATTCGGCAGCATTAGCAAACTAGAACAGGTGGTATATGGGAATCCTGTATTACATGCATGATTGTTCTGGAAACCCACAACTTCTCTAATAAAAAAAAGAATAAAAAGAAAAGGAAGAAATAATTTCTTTGTGTTTTTTCTCTCTTTTTATTCTTAGGTTTCTTTTCTTCTTGCCATTAAGCATTTCCATTCACTCAATTTTTAACAGTTCAATAGATTTCACTTCCTGATTCCAAATGATCTTTTTATTGTAAATTAGAGTTGAAATTTATAAAACGTTAATGCAGCTAGTATATGCCTGGAGAGAGGTAGAGTAATTTTACAATTTTCATTACACTTTATATATGCAAATACAGACAATATGATAATAGTGAAAAAAAATCACATATCTCCATTTCTAACAAAAAAATCCTTGATTTTTAAAGGACAGATGACTTCAGTTTCTTCTCAGATAATTTCAGATATATTTTTACAACATGCCATACTTTAAAAATTTTATAGAATGTAGACATTTTATAAGCATTAATAGGGATACTTAACAGCTTATTTTTCTCTCTAGTTATTTTTATGACACAGAAAAATAGTGATCCTGTGTATTAAAAGGTTCTCATGTTAAGATGGCAGCAAGAGCTATATGTAAGGAACAGGGAGTGTTCACTAAAGCTACTCAAGCTTAGTACACCCATAAAACAAAATGTTGAAAACCAGCTGCACTTTAACCTATTGTTTTCTGCAAAGGAATTACTGACCCACCAAAAGCCCTTCCTAAAATTCTGTACTAGATCATTCAAGACCATGAGGCTATATTATTAAACAGCTAATATGTTCAAAACTCATATTTAGTGACACTTTCACTGAAGCCAATACCATCATAAAATCACAGAATTTCAAACAATTATTTTCTGTTTTGTATTAAGGCACAATTTGCACACACTAAAATCCATCCAGTTCACTGAATTTTTATATATAGTCATGTAACCTCTACCATCAAGATATTGAATAGTTCCATCACCCAAAAAAGTCCCTGTGTCTCTTTGGTAGCCATTCCCTCCTTCTACCTCCAGCCCTTGGCAATCACTGACCTATTTTTGGCCCTATAATTTCGGTTTTGTAAGAATGTCTTATAAAAGCAATTATACACTATGTAGCCTTTTTGAATCTTGCTTCTTTCATGTAGCGTACCGCATGTGAGATTAGTTCATGCTGTGTGGAAGAGTAATTTGTTGCTTTTTATTGCCGAGTAGTATTTCATCATGTGGATGTGCTGCAGTTTGTTCATCTCTTCTTCAGTTAGGAGACTTTTGGGTTGTTTCCATCTCTTGGTGATTATAAATAAGCTGCTATAACATTCATGTGAACACTTCTGTGAGAACAGTTTTCATTTCACTTGGGTAAATACCTAGAAGTGAGATTGCTGGGTATATGGTAAGCATATGTTTAATTTTAAAGAAACTGTCAAACTGTTTTCCAAAGTGGTTATGCTATTTTGCATTCCCACCAGTAATGTCTGTTAGTCTAAGTTGCTCTGTATCCTTGCTGGAACTTGGTATTTTTACTTAAAAAAATTTTTTTAGTCATTCGAACGATTGTGTAGTGGTATTCCATAGTTTTATCTTGCATTTCCTTAATGACTAATTAGTGCTTATCTGCATCCATATGGTAAGTGTCTTTTCAAATCTTGTGTCCATTTTTTATTGAGTTGTTTTTTTCTTAATGAGTTTTGAGAGTTTTATTGAGTTTCAGGATCCATATATCCCAGATACAAGTCCTTTATCAGATACATGATTCACAAATATTTTCTCTCAGTTTGTGGTTTGTTTTTTCAGTTCATTAACAGTGACTTTTGATGAGAAGTTTTTTTTTAAATTTTTATTTTGAAATAATTTCAAACATATAGGACAGTTGCAAATAAAATACGAACCCCATACAGAGAACTCCAACACCACCCCACCCCCATATATTCATATCTGCCAATTTTACATTTTGCTACCTTTGCAGTACCTTTCTATTTCCTTCCTTCCTTCCTTCCTTCCTTCCTTCCTTCCTTCCTTCCTTCCTTCCTCCCTCCCTCCCTCCCTCCCTCCCTTCCTTCCTCTCTCCCTCCCTCCCCACTCTCTTTCAACTATATTATCTTTCTATCAACTGTCTATCTACCCATTTATCGTCTTCTGGACATTTGAGAGCAGTTTGCATATATCATACTCCTTGAACTCATAACACTTCCAGGTACATTTCCTATGGACAAGCATAATCACTTATGACATTAACTTAACTGCAGTTAATTCAAGAAAATTAATATGGGTATAAAGCTTAAGCTCTATGTTCCAAGTTTTCCTTATGCCCCCTTTGAGCTTTTCTCTTCCATTCTTAGATCCACTCCAGTATCATATATTGCATTGACTGTCATTAACTCCTAACTCCCTTTTTTTTTAAATTAACTATATAAAATTTTTTTTTAAAGATATACAATAAAAAAACATTTCAAACAAACCATAGCAAGGGAGTAAGAAAAAGACAACCAACCTAAAATAACTACTTTACTTCCAACATGTTCCTACTCTACCCCAAGAAAATAACCTAATATAGCAACATTTCTGTGAATTTGTTCCTACCATAACCATCAGAAATTAACAAACCAAAGTCATTCCTGGGCATTCCCAGAAAGTTAAATTTACCCATGATAGCTTATCTGTTCTTACTGGGTTATCGTTCCCTCTTCATGAATTGCTCTCTATCACTAGTTCCCCTACATTCAACATGATAAACCATTTATTTTAGGAGTGTGTTGTTTAACCTCCAGGTGTTTATTAATTTTCTAAGTCACTGATGGTTACTGACTTCTAAATGTATTCCATTGTAGTCAGAGAATGTGCTTTGAATAATTTCAATCTTTTTAAATTTATTGAGGCTTGTTTTATGTCCCAGCATATGATCTATTCTGGAGAAAGTTCCGTGATCACTAGAGAAGAATGTGCATCCTGGTGATTTGGGATGTGATGTTCTATATATGTCTGTTAAATCAAATTCATTTATCAGATTGTTTAGGTTTTCAATTTCCTATTTGTCTTCTGTCTGGTTGATCTATCTATAGGAGAGACTGATGTGTTGAAGTCTCCCACAATTATTGTGGAAACATCCATTTCATCCTTTAGTTTTGCCAGTGTTTGTCTCATGTATTTTGTGGCACCATGATTGGGTACATAAACATTTATGATTGTTATTTCTTCTTGTTGAATTGCCCCTTTTATTAGCATGTAGTGACCTTCTTTGTCTCTCCTAACATCCTTGCATCTAAAGTTTATTTTATCTGAGATTAATATTGCTACTCCTGTTTTCTTTTGGCTGTAATTTTTTCCATCCTTTCACTTGCGATTTCTTTGTGTCCCTGTGTCTAAGATGAGTCTCTTGTATGCAACATATTGATGGTTCATATTTTTTGATCCATTCTGTCATTCTATATCTTTTAATTGGGGAGTTTAATCCATTTACATTCTATGTTATTACTGTGAAGGCGTTTCTTGAATCAGCCATCCTATCCATTGGTTTATGTTGTCAGATATATTTTTACCCTCTCTCTCTTAATGTCCTTTATTGAATCAATATTGAATCTCTTTAGTACTCAGCCTTTCTCCATATCTCTTTCTCCTTTCTTTGTTTCTCTGTTGGTAGGGCTCCTTTTAGTATCTGAAGTAGGGCAGGTCTCTTGTTAGCAAAATCTCTCAGCATTTGTTTGTCTGTGAAAAATTTAAGCTCTCCCTCAAATTTGAAGGAGAGCTTTGCTGGATAAAGTATTCTTGGTTGGAAATTTTTCTCTCTCAGGATTTTAAATACGTCATGCCACTGCCTTCTCGCCTCCATGGTGGCCACTGAGTAGTCACTACTTAGTCTTGTGTTGCTTCCTTTGTAAGTGGTGAATTGCTTTTCTCTTGCTGCTTTCAGAACTTGTTCCTTCTCTTCAGTATTTGACAGTCTGATCAGAATATGTCTTGGGGTGGGTTTATTTGGATTTATTCTATTTGGAGTTTGCTGGGCATTTATGCTTTGTGCAATTATATTGTGTAGAAGGTTTGGGAAGTTTTCCCCAACAACTTCTTTGAATACACTTTCTAAACCTTTACCCTTCTCTTCCCCTTCTGGGACACCAATGAGTCTTATATTTGGACATTTTATTTTATCTATCATATCACTGAGGTCCATTTTGATTTTTTTGGATTTTTTTCCCCATTCTTTCTTTTGTTCTTTCATTTTCTGTTCTGTGGTCCTTGAGGTCGCTGATTCATTGTTCAGCTTCCACTAGTCTTGTACTATGAGTATCCAGAATCTTTTTTTTTTTTTAATCATCATTTTATTGAGATATATTCACATACCATGCAGTCATACAAAACAAATTGTACTTTCGATTGTTTACAATACCATTACATAGTTGTACATTCATCACCTAAATCAATCCCTGACACCTTCATTAGCACACACACAAAAATAACAAGAATAATAATTAGAGTGAAAAAGAGCAATTGAAGTAAAAAAGAACACTGGGTACCTTTGTCTGTTTGTTTCCTTCCCCTACTTTTCTACACATCCATCCATAAACTAGACAAAGTGGAGTTTGGTCCTTATGGCTTTCCCAATCCCATTGTCACCCCTCATAAGCTACATTTTTATACAACTGTCTTCGAGATTAATGGGTTCTGGGTTGTAGTTTGATAGTTTCAGGTATCCACCACCAGCTACCCCAATTCTTTAGAACCTAAAAAGGGTTGTCTAAAGTGTGCGTAAGAGTGCCCACCAGAGTGATCTCTCGGCTCGTTTTGGAATCTCTCTGCCACTGAAGCTTATTTCATTTCCTTTCACATCCCCCTTTTGGTCAAGAAGATGTTCTCCGTCCCACGATGCCGGGTCTACATTCCTCCCCGGGAGTCATATTCCACGTTGCCAGGGAGATTCAATCCCCTGGGTGTCTGATCCCACGTAGGGGGGAGGGCAGTGATTTCACCTTTCAAGTTGGCTTAGCCAGAGAGAGAGGGCCACATCTGAGCAACAAAGAGGCATTCAGGAGGAGACTCTTAGGCACAAATATAGGGAGGCCTAGCCTCTCCTTTGTAGCAACCGTCTTCCCAAGGGTAAAACTTATGGTAGAGGGCTCAACCCATCAAACCACCAGTCCCCTATGTCTGTGGTCATGTTAGCAACCATGGAGGTGGGGTAGGCGAATACCCCTGCATTCTCCACAGGCTCCTCAAGGGGGCACTACATCTTTTTTTTTTCCTTGTTTTTCTTTTCTTTTTTTTTTTTAACTTTCCCTTCTTTTTTAAATCAACTGTATGAAAAAAAAAGTTAAAAAGAAAACAAACATACAATAAAAGAACATTTCAAAGAGACCATAACAAGGGAGTAAGAAAAAGACAACTAACCTAAGATAACTGCTTAACTTCCAACATGTTCCTACTTTACCCCAAGAAAGTTACCTAATATAGCAACATTTCTGTGAACTTGTTCCTACTACATCCATCAGAAATTAACAGACCATAGTCTTTTCTGGGCATCCCCAGAACGTTAAATAGCTTATCTGTTCTTCTTGGATTATTGTTCCCCCTTCCTTAATTGCTCTCTACTGCTAGTTCCCCTACATTCTACATTATAAACCATTTGTTTTACATTTTTCAAAGTTCACATTAGTGGTAGCATATAATATTTCTCTTTTTGTGCCTGGCTTATTTCGCTTAGCATTATGTCTTCAAGGTTCATCCATGTTGTCATATGTTTCACCAGATCGTTCCTTCTTACTGCCGCGTAGTATTCCATCGTGTGTATATACCACATTTTATTTATCCACTCATCTGTTGAAGGACATTTGGGTTGTTTCCATCTCTTGGCAATTGTGAATAACGCTGCTATGAACATTGGCGTGCAGATATCTGTTCGTGTCACTGCTTTCCGATCTTCCGGGTATATACCGAGAAGTGCAATCGCTGGATCGAATGGTAGCTCTATATCTAGTTTTCTAAGGAACTGCCAGACTGACTTCCAGAGTGGCTGAACCATTATACAGTTCCACCAACAATGAATAAGAGTTCCAATTTCTCCACATCCCCTCCAGCATTTGTAGTTTCCTGTTTGTTTAATGGCAGCCATTCTAACCGGTGTTAGATGGTATCTCATTGTGGTCTTAATTTGCATCTCTCTAATAGCTAGTGAAGCTGAACATTTTTTCATGTGTTTCTTGGCCATTTGTATTTCCTCTTCAGAGAACTGTCTTTTCATATCTTTTGCCCATTTTATAATTGGGCCGACTGTACTATTGTCATTGAGTTGCAGGATTTCTTTGTATATGCAAGATATCAGTCTTTTGTCAGATACATGGTTTCCAAAAATTTTTTCCCATTGAGTTGGCTGCCTCTTTACCTTTTTGAGAAATTCCTTTGAGGTGCAGAAACTTCTAAGCTTGAGGAGTTCCCATTTATCTATTTTCTCTTTTGTTGCTTGTGCTTTGGGTGTAAAGTCTAGGAAGTGGCCTCCTAATACAAGGTCTTGAAGATGTTTTCCTACATTATCTTCTAGGAGTTTTATGGTACTTTCTTTTATATTGAGATCTTTGGTCCATTTTGAGTTAATTTTTGTGTAGGGGGTGAGGTAGGGGTCCTCTTTCATTCTTTTGGATATGGATATCCAACTCTCCCAGCCCCATTTGTTGAAAAGACCATTATGGCTCAGTTCAGTGACTTTGGGGGCCTTATCAAAGATCAGTCGGCCATAGATCTGAGGGTCTGTCTCTGAATTCTCAATTCGATTCCATTGATCTATATGTCTATCTTTGTGCCAGTACCATGCTGTTTTGGCAACTGTGGCTTTATAATAAGCTTCAAAGTCAGGGAGTATAAGTCCTCCCACTTCGTTTTTCTTTTTTAGAGTGTCTTTAGCAATTCGAGGCATCTTCCCTTTCCAAATAAATTTGATAACTAGCTTTTCCAAGTCTGCAAAGTAGGTTGTTGGAATTTTGATTGAGATTGCATTGAATCTGTAGATGAGTTTGGGTAGAATTGACATCTTAATGACATTTAGTCTTCCTATCCATGAACATGGAATATTTTTCCATCTTTTAAGGTCCCCTTCTATTTCTTTTAGTAGAGTTATGTAGTTTTCTTTGTATAGGTCTTTTACATCTTTGGTTAAGTTTATTCCTAGGTACTTGATTTTTTTAGTTGCTATTGAAAATGGTATCTTTTTCTTGAGTGTCTCTTCAGTTTGTTCATTTCTAGCATATAGAAACATTACTGACTTATGTGCATTAATCTTGTATCCCGCTACTTTGCTAAATTTGTTTATTAGCTCTAGTAGCTGTATCGTCGATTTCTCAGGGTTTTCTAGATATAAGATCATATCATCTGAAAACAATGACAGTTTTACTTCTTCTTTTCCAATTTGGATGCCTTTTATTTCTTTGTCTTGCTGGATTGCCCTGGCTAGCACTTCCAGCACAATGTTGAATAACAGTGGTGACAGCGGGCATCCTTGTCTTGTTCCTGATCTTAGAGGGAAGGCTTTCAGTCTCTCACCATTGAGTACTATGCTGGCTGTGGGTTTTTCATATATGCTCTTTATCATGTTGAGGAAGTTTCCTTCAATTCCTACCTTTTGAAGTGTTTTTATCAAAAACGGATGTTGGATTTTGTCAAATGCTTTTTCAGCATCTATTGAGATGATCAATTGATTTTTCCCTTTCGAGTTTTTAATGTGTTATAATACATTGATTGTTTTTCTTATGTTGAACCATCCTTGCATGCCTGGAATGAACCCCACTTGGTCATGGTGTATGATTTTTTTAATGTGTCTTTGGATTCGATTTGCAAGTATTTTGTTGAGGATTTTTGCATCTATATTCATTAGGGAGATTGGCTGGTAGTTTTCCTTTTTTGTAGCATCTTTGCCTGGTTTTGGTATTAGATTGATGTTAGCTTCATAAAATGAGTTAGGTAGTGTTCCATTTTCTTCAGTGTTTTGAGTAAGATTGGTGTCAGTTCTTTCTGGAAACTTTGGTAGAATTCCCCTGTGAAGCCATCTGGCCCTGGGCATTTATTTGTGGGAAGATTTTTGATGACTGATTGGATCTCTTTGCTTGTGATGGGTTGGTTGAGGTCTTCTATTTCTTCTCTGGTCAGTCTAGGTTGTTCATATGTTTCCAGGAAATTGTCCATTTCCTCTACATTATCCAGTTTGTTGCCATACAGTTGTTCATAGTATCCTCTTATAATTTTTTTAATTTCTTCAGGATCTGCAGTTATGTCACCTTTTTCATTCATTATTTTGTTTATATGGGTCTTCTCTCTTTTTGATTTTGTCAGTCTAGCTAGGGACTTGTCAATCTTGTTGATCTTCTCAAAGAACCAACTTTTGGTGATATTTATCCTCTCTATTGTTTTTTTGTTCTCTATGTCATTTATTTCTGCTTTAATCCTTGTTATTTCTTTTCCTCTAGTTGGTTTAGGATTGGTTTGCTGTTCATTTTCTAGCTTCTTCAGTTGATCCATTAGTTCTTTGATTTTGGCTCTTTCTTCCTTTTTAATATATGCGTTTAGTGCTATAAATTTCCCCCTTAGCACTGCTTTTGCTGCATCCCATAGGTTTTGGTATGTTGTGTTCTCATTTTCATTCGTCTCTATATATTTAGCAATTTCTCTTGCTATTTCTTCTTTAACCCACTGATTGTTTAGGAGTGTGTTGTTTAACCTCCAGGTATTTGTGAATTTTCTAAGTCTCTGATGGTTATTGACTTCTAATTGTATTCCATTGTGGTCAGAGAATGTGCTTTGAATAATTTCAATCTTTTTAAATTTATTGAGGCTTGTTTTATGTCCCAGCATATGATCTATTCTGGAGAAAGTTCCATGAGCACTAGAAAAGTATGTGTATCCTGGTGATTTGGGATGTAATGTCCTGTATATGTCTGTTAAATCTAATTCATTTATCAGATTGTTTAGGTTTTCAATTTCCTTATTGGTCTTCTGTCTGGTTGATCTATTTATAGGAGAGAGTGATGTGTTGAAGTCTCCCACAATTATTGTGGAAACATCAATTGCTTCCTTTAGTTTTGCCAGTGTTTCTCTCATGTATTTTGTGGCACCTTGATTGGGTGCATAGACATTTATGATTGTTATTTCTTCTTGCTGAATTGCCCCTTTTATTAGTATGTAGTGGCCTTCTTTGTCTCTCAAAACATCCCTGCATTTGAAGTCTATTTTATCTGAGATTAATATTGCTACACCTGCTTTCTTTTGGCTGTAGCTTGCATGAAATATTTTTTTCCATCCTTTCACTTTCAGTTTCTTTGTGTCCCTGTGTCTAAGATGAGTCTCTTGTATGCAACATATTGATGGTTCATTTTTTTTGATCCATTCTGCGAATCTATATCTTTTAATTGGGGAGTTTAATCCATTTACATTCAACGTTAAAACCGTGAAGGCATTTCTTGAATCGGCCATCTTATCCTTTGGTTTATGTTTGCCATATTTTTCCCTCTCTCTATTAATATCCTTTATTGTACCCATACCGAATCTCTTTAGTACGGAACCTTTCTCCAAGTCTCTCTGTCCTGTCTTTGTTTCTCTGTCTGTAGGGCTCCCTTCAGTATCTCCAGTAGGGCCGGTCTCTTGTTAGCAAATTCTCTCAGCATTTGTTTGTCTGTGAAAAATTTAAGCTCTCCCTCAAATTTGAAGGAGAGCTTTGCTGGATAAAGTATTCTTGGCTGGAAATTTTTCTCACTCAGAATTTTAAATATTTCGTGCCACTGCCTTCTCGCCTCCATGGTGGCTGCTGAGTAGTCACTACTTAGTCTTATGCTGTTTCCTTTGTATGTGGTGAATTGCTTTTCTCTTGCTGCTTTCAGAACTTGCTCCTTCTCTTCTGTGTTTGACAGTGTGATCAGTATATGTCTCGGAGTGGGTTTATTTGGATTTATTCTATTTGGAGTTCGCTGAGCATTTATGATTTGTGTATTTATGTTGTTTTGAAGATTTGGGGAGTTTTCCCCAACAATTTCTTTGAATACTCTTCCTAGACCTTTACCCTTTTCTTCCCCTTCTGGGACACCAATGAGTCTTATATTTGGACGTTTCATATTATCTATCATATCCCTGAGGTCCTTTTCGATATTTTCAATTTTTTTCCCCATTCTTTCTTTTATGCTTTCATTTTCCAATCTGTCATCTTCCAGGTCACTGATTCGTTGTTCAACTTCTTCTAGTCTTGTACTATGAGTGTCCAGAATCTTTTTAATTTGGTCAACAGTTTCTTTAATTTCCATAAGATCATCCATTTTTTTTATTTAGTCTTGCAATGTCTTCTTTATGCTCTTCTAGAGTCTTCTTGATTTCCTTCATATCCCGTAGTATGGTCTCATTGTTCATCTTTAGTTCTTTGAGTAGCTGCTCTAGGTGCTGTGTCTCTTCTGGTCTTTTGATTTGGGTGCTTGGGCTTGGGTTATCCATATCATCTGGTTTTTTCATATGCTTTATAATTTTCTGTTGTTTTTGGCCTCGTGGCATTTGCTGAACTTGATAGGGTTCTTTTAGGGTTTGTAGACCTATTGAAGTCCTTATCTCTAATTTATCAGATCTACAGCTTCGTGGAGTACACTTTCTCTAACTAACCAGCAGGTGGCGTCCACGAGCCACCTGTTCTCCACAAGCCAGTTCTCCCCTGCTTAGCCTTTTTGGTGAGTGGGGGAGTGAGTCTTGTGGGGCCCAATTGGTGTACCAAGCTTGCGTGTGTAGTTGGTGTTGCCTGCCCTGTATGTGGGGCGTGTTTCTGGGCATTTGGGGAGGGGGGGTGGCCCTAACAATCAAATCTCCCTGGTGATCCTAGAGTTTTAAAGCTGCTGCAATAGTCTAATCCTTCAGTTCAGTCCTGCCACAGTTTGTCTCTGCCACTGACCCACAAGTCTTTGGTATTGGCGTATGGCTCCTGAGACTTGCAAGTGGGCCCCTCTTCCAGGCCGTGCACCCCGGGTCCTCTGTTGAGGGATGACTGTGCTATGTCACAGGTGAGTGCCGTCCCCCCAGGGCAGTTCTGGGCTGCTGGGCTGTGTAGGGAGGCTCCCAGTCTGCTCAAATGATGGCTGAATGGGGCTTTGTTAATTCACACTGCTCCACCTTCCCAGCTCTGGGACAATCAGCTGAGGTTGCAGGGAAGGCTAATGTCCACGCCCAGTTTTGTGGTGTGTGCCTGTTATTTGAAGCACTTCCGTCACACTGGGTTGTCTGGGGCAGCTCTGGGCTATGGGGCTGGCGATGGGCAGGAGTGTTTCCTGTCCACCAGGATGGTGGCTGTGAGCGGACACCCCCCTTTTCTTGGGAAGTTGTGGTGTTTAGTGAATTTTCTCAGCCACTGGATTATTGCCTTTTGTCTCAGAGCTCTCTTAGTTCTGCTCTTGACTTGACGTGCCCAAATTGCAATTCTTTGAAGCTTTCTGTATTGGGCTTCTTAGAGTAATTGTTTTAGAAAAAGAAAAAAGGATTAAAAAAAAAAAAAAAAGGGCCCCCCTCAGAGATCTAATGTGTTATTGAAATGCTAATAGACAAAGCAACCAGGGCCATTAAGGAAAGGTCCACAGGGCAGAGAGATCAGCTTTTCTTCGGGATTTGCATATGCGCCTCAAGGCCTGAGCTCCGCCCTTCCTCTTTCTGTGTTCACCAGAACTCCAAAAATCCTCTGCTTTTATTTTGGAGTTTTTCGTGTTATTTTTTTTTTTCTATGCCTGTCTCCTCTCTGCTGGGCTGGCAGCTATCAGATTCTCTGGTGTGTGGTCTCAGTCTATCTATGGTTGGAGTATGGATCAGTAGAATGAGTTTCCGTGAAGGGCTACCACTGCAGTTCTCCCTTCTCCTTCCCGGAGCTGGCAGCCCCTCCTCCCACGGGACTGAGCCTGGCAGGGAGGGGCGCGGGTCCCCTGGCCGCAAAAACTTACAGATTTCGCTGATCTCAGCAGTTCGACATTTTCATGAGTGTTGTATGAAGTATGCCCAAAGACAGATTGCTCTGTGGTGTCCAGTCCACGCAGTTCCTGGCTTTTTACCTACTTTCCTGGAGGAGTAACTAAAACTTACAGCTCACCAGTCTCCCAGAATCTTTTTAATTTGGTCAACAGTTTCTTTTATTTCCATAAGATTATGTATTTTTTTATTTACTCTTGCCATTTCTTCTTTATGCTCTTCTAGGGTCTTTTTGATGTCCTTTACATCCTGTGCCATGCTCTCGTTGTCTTTAGTTCTTTGATTAATTGCTCCAAGTACTGTGTCTCCTCTGATCTTTTGATTTAGGTGTTTGGGTTTGGGTTATCCATATCATCTGGTTTTTTCATATGCTTTAAAATTTTCTGTTGTTTTTGGCCCCTTGGCATTTGCTTTACTTGATAGGGTTCTTTTAGGATATGTAGGATTATCCAAAGATGAATCTCTAATTTATCAGATCTACAGCTTCATGGAGTACACTTTCTCTAACTAACCAGCAGATGGCGTCCATGAGTTACCCATTCCCCTCAAGTCAGTTCTCCTCAACTTTGTCTTTGTGATGTGTGGGGGTCTGATTCTTGTGGGGTCCAATTGGTGCACCTAGTTTGGGTGTGTTGTTGGTGCTCTCCGCCCTGAATGTGGGGCGTGTGTCTGAGCGGTTAGGGAGGGAGGGCAGCTTTAATAATCAAACCTCCCAGGTGTTCCTGGAGATTTAAGGCTGTTGCAAGAGTCTAAACCTTCAGTTCAGTCTCACCACGTTTGTCTCTGCTGCTGACCCACAAGTCCTTCGTATTGGCTATGGTCCTTGGGATTTCCGGGTGGGTCCCTCTTCCAAACCGTGCCCTTCTAGGGCCTCTGCTGAGGGAAGGTTGTGCTATGTCACATGTGCGCGCCATCCCTCAAGGGAAGTTCTGGGCCACCGGGCCGTGTAGGTACATTCCCAGCCTGCTGTCAGGATGGCTGTACGGGGCATGCCAATTTCCCCCTTTTTGCACAGCTCCACCTTCCCAGCTCCGGGATAATTAGCTGTGGGTGAGCGAAAGGCTATTGTGTGAAAGGCATGTGCGCGTGCCGCTGGAAACACACCCCGTCACACTGGGTTTCTTGGCGTGGCTCTGGGCTGAGGCCCCGACGCCGTGCATGAGCATTCCCAGCCCGCCGGGAAGATGGCTACAAGGGGCATGTTTTTTTCTCCTTTTGGCTCACTTTTGCCTTCCTTGCTCTGAGACAATTAGCAGCGGGTGCGTGAAAGGCTATCTTCCACGCCAGATATTGAGGCGTTCGCACAGCCTACTCCTGCCGTGCTTCACTGTGTGGTTCTCGCTGCCGTATTTGCAGCTGCTTTTGTTTTTTTTTTTTAAAAGAAGTAGTCCCCCTCCAAACGCCAACCCTCAGTTTCCCCACACCACAGTGTGTCTGCCATATATTCAGCAGCTTACTCACTCGTTTCAGAACGCAGACTCCTGGTTTCACCAAATGCACAGTCCCTGTGGATTTAGCAGACCTTGTCCAGCTGGTGCATCACTGGAACTGGTGTTCTGGGTCACTTGGCTTTTATCTAGTATTTTTCACAGAAGTGTTTTTTTGCCCTGTCTCTCCTAACCACCATCTTAGGTTCTCCGAGAAGTTCTTTTGATGAAATCTAATTTATCAATCTTTTTCTCATATAGAGCATGCTTTTAATATATTACCTAAGATACCTTTGCCTAATCTAAGGTCACAAAGATATTCTCCTATTTTTTTCTTCTGGAATTTTTATAGTTTTAGCTTTCATATTTAGGTCTATGATCTATTTTGAATTATTTTATAAGGTGTGACTCATGGATCAAGGTTCATTTTACATGTGGATATCCAATTGTTTTGGCATCATTTGTTGAAACTGAATTGCCGTTTACCTTTGTTAAAAATCAATTGACAATATATGTGTGTGTTGATTTCTAGACTCCTTATTCTGCTTCATTGATTTATATGTCTACCCTTTCTCTAGTGTGACACTATCTGGACTCTTTAATTTTATAGTAAGTCAGAAAATCAGGCAGTGTGAGTCCTCCAACTTTATTCTTCTGGTTCAAAATAATTTTGGCTGTTCTAGTTCCTTTGCCTTTATAAATAAATTTTAGAATCAGCTTGTCAATTTCTACAAAAGTCCTGCAGGGATTTTTATTGGAATTGCATTAATTTTTTCAGTGATTGCCCTAGAATTACAATATACATCTTTAATTAATCAGGGTTACCTTCAAATAACATACAACTTCATATGACTATAAGGGCCTTACAACAATATACTCTTAATTCTTCCCTCTGTTGTGTTATTCTTGTCACACATTTAACTTTTACATATGCTATGACATATTCACTGCTACTATGTTTTTCCTATAGACATCACTTATTTTTTAGAACAATTAAAATAAGAAAAATGAATTTTATAGTTACTTTCATTTATTCCATTTCCTGTGCTCTTTATTTTTTCATGTAAATCCAAGTTTCTGTGTGATATTTGTTTGCCTGAAAAACTTCCTTTAACATTTTTTGCAGTACAGTTCTGCTGGTAATAAATTTTCTCAAATTTTGTTTGTCAGAGAAAATCTTTATTTTTTCTTCATCATTTCTTCTTAATTTAAAAAAAATATTTTCAATAATTATAGAATTCTGGGTTGATAGCTTTTGTTTTCTATCAGCATTTTATAAATGCCATTTGTCTTCTGGTTTGCGTACCATCTGGCAAGAAGTCTATTCTAATTCTTGTCATTGTTCCTATATATAATATGTCTTTTCAATTTTTTTCTTTGTTTTGAATCTTTGGTTTTCAGCAGTTTGAATATGATGTGCCTATATATATATTTTGTTTGCTTGTGTTCTTGTTTTTGTTTGTTTTGTATTTTTAATGCTTGGTGTTCTCTGAGCTTCTTGGATTTTTGCTTTATCTTTCACTCATTTTGGGAAATTCTTGGCCATTAGCTTCACACATTTCTTCTGTCCTAAACTCTTTCCTTCATATGGTAATTTAATTATATGTACGTTTGATCTTTTGAAATTGTATTAAAGTTCTGGGATTCTCTGTTTTTCTCATTTTTTTTTTCTTTGTCTTTTCAATTTGGGTAATTTGGGTAATTTCTATGACCTATTTTCAAATTCATTAGTTCTTTCCTTGGCTGTGTCTAGTCTATTTCTAAGCCCATTGAGGGCATTTTCATTCTTTGTGTTTTTTGTTTCTAGCATTTCCATTTGATTCTTTCTTACATATTCCACCTTTCTGTTGAAATTAACCATCTGATCTTGCATAATGTCCATGTTTTCCATTAAAATCTTTAATATATTAATCAAAGTTATTTTAAGTTCTTTGATAATTTCAACATTTGTTTCATATTGAAATCTGGTTCTGTGATTGTTTTGTCTCCCTCTGTTTTTTTCTTGATTTTTTTTTTTTTGTATGTCCCATAATTATGTTATTGTTCAAAGCTAGACATCTTGTGCAGGGTGGTATAAGGTAACTATGAGGTAAATAGTTTTTAATGCCTAACAATAGGCATACTTTTCTTTTTTTTCCATAGAAGGGATAGAGAAAAAGGATCTAGGTAGGGTTATATGCACTTTCATCAGTGGCTGCTGTTACCATATCTCATTTGCACCATGAGGAAATATTTTTTCAGGGATCTCATCAATGTTTTTCATGAGTACCTGGTGAGATCCATGGAGAAAGCCTGGGAGTGGGGGTGATTTGTCCTTCTGTCTGCATTCCACAAGGGTTCTGTATTCTCTTGGTAATTAACACTTGGCTATTAGCAATTTACTAAAAATTTTAGCTGAATTCTACTTACTGAGGTGTGGCAGTGCTTCCTCAGGTAAGCACGTGCTTATGTCCTGTCTCTTTTTGGAGGCAACTGTCTTTCCTTAGGTTTTGGATTGGTTGGTTGTCCTGTAACCTCAACTTCATGATGTGTTCAAGAAAAGTTGGGAATTTTTTGATTGAGTTATTTATTTATTTATTTATTGGCAAGGGTAAGAGAGATACTATTTTTGGCTTTTTACAACCTAAACAGAACTTCCTTGGAAATAACTATTTGAAACCTCTCATTTTAAAGAATAAGTCTAGACCCCAAGATATCACACCCCTAGCTGTCATTGAGTTGTTCAAAGTAACATTCATGATGTTATAAGTACATGTTAGAAAAACAGAAAATTGGAAGCAATTTAAATGGTCACCAGTTTGTTGGTTAAATAAATTATAATATATCCATATAATACAACCATAATATATTACTTTCCAAGACATTATTGATAAATATTTCCTGATACTAGAATATGTTCTTTTTATGGTTAAGTGCAAACAACATACTACAAAATACTATAAGAAAAATATAAATGATGGCAATGGATGGGGTTTATTGTATCTGTGGTTTTATTTATTTATTTACTTTTGCTTATCGAATTTTTAATTAAACATAATGGATTTAAATATATAATTTTACACATTTTAACTATACTTATAGCTATATAAAAATACATATGCCTGTGGACAATGATTGGTGGAAACAAGGAAAAATAAGAAAAACAGTATTAAATGTTTGGATTTTAAATGTATTTTTCTCTTTTTACAGCTTCCTATATTATGAAAATAAACATAATTTGGGGGAACATGACATTGTCAATATTTAAGATGATTCCTCAATTAAGATGAAGAACACTGAGGTACAACTACATAGAGAGTAAGAAGAGGAGGGATTCATACCCAGTTGATGCCATGGATCCGTGCACGCTGGACCTCTCAGGATGAGAGACACTGCTGCTCAGCTTGGTAGTGGAGCAATCATCTCCACCTGTTTCAAAGGCTACCTGTGGCCATTTATGCAATGAACAAGTTGGGACTGAAAGCAAAATTCTCCTTTGAATGTTACACAGAATTAAATTTCTAATTAAAATTTCCAAAGTTGACATTATTGAACGAGAGAACAGGGAACACCGGAAGCAGGAACCTCAGTTTTTTATGCAATAGGAAGGGTCATTTCTTTCTCCTCTGCCTAAACTGAATGCTTTTTTCCTGAGTATTTGTCACTGCTAAAGTGCTTCTCCATTGTGACACGCCATCAATCGTTTTCCCTTGGCAGGGTATTAATTTATCAGTTGAAAAGCTGCTAGGTAATGACTGCAACCATTACCTAGGAAGCAGGTCAAAATGATTATTGTCCCTTTGTAACTGAGAGAGATAAAATGCAAGGAAAATGGTCTAGACCCAAATCTCCAGGAAGCCAGTGTCTGCATTTATTTCTCCAGGCTTAGCTATCTCATTTTCTGAGTCCTGTAGACAGCTTTAATGTGGTAAAAAATTGCCTAGGGATGACAACTTAGTGATTAGTTATAGAAAATTTTACTGTACACTCATTTGAATATTTCTAATAAACATTTAGTTCTAGTCTGTCTTTTGGGATCAGTGTTGCAGTACCAAAAAGATACAAGGAGATTTGCTTTGGCTCATTTAAAATAATAAGCCTTGAAAAATAGTTTTCTGTTAAACTAGAAAGAATAAACAGCTTGTCACACTGGAATCATAAAACATACAAATTATTTTTAGGGTAGAAATATTTGGGGAGAGAGGACATGGTAGCATGGCAGCCAAATATCCTCTAACCTGGCAAGATGAGAGACATCAGTGTCCTCCACTTAAGGTCTGAACACGAAAGAACAACGTCTAAGAAATGCACAAAAAAAAAAAAAAAAAAAAAATCATGTTAGCAGTAATCAATATTATCCTTCCCCAAAATAGCAAGCAGAAACCTTGCAGCTTTTTGACCCAGTCCATTGTAATTCTTGGGTCCTTGGTGCTAATCAGATGTGTTTTGGTTCTGGATACCATAACCATTATAGTATTATGCAAAGAGTTAAGGAACTCACGGAAATACAAGGAAAAAAAAGGAAAGAGGGAAGTACTTGACTCAAATCTTAATTGTTGTCATTGAGATGGCAAAGATCTTGTGTGGTTTTTTAAACTGAATCAGAAGTCAAAGAACAACAACAATAACAATTAAAAGGATGGAAGAAATGGGTAAGGGCACTCCATTAACCAGTCAGAAAAATAAGGAAATGCTCATAAATTTGAACTTCAACAGGTATGTCATTTACCCTTAGTACGTACATAACGTGAAACCTGTTATCTATCCATTTTTTCTCCCAGCATTTTTTTTAAATCTTCATTTTATTGAGATATATTACTCCCAGCATTTTGTCTATCTTTTTCTGTTCCAAGAATTAGACGGGGTTGAATTTGCATTCTCCACCAATCAGCAAAGGGAAACAGAAAGGAAAAGGAAAGAAGAGAAGAGAAGAAGTAAGAGTAACAAAGAAGAGGTCTAAACAGCAGGAAGAACAGGGGAAGAGGGACACAAAAGTCAATTCTCTTCACCTGAGGTAGGAAATATCTTTAGAAGACTGTATATATGAAGGAGATACATGCTTGTCTACAAAAGCCATTATTTCTTTTTTCTAAAAGAGAGAGACTTGGGTAAAGGAGGTAAAAACCCCTAACACCTGGAGTTTAGTCATGCATCTGAGAGCGAGGATAAAAAGAAATTCATGCAGTTATATGCAGTTATGTACGGGAAAACCATCTGTTCTTGGAAACCAAATCTCCTTCAACCCCACTGGATATCAAAAACCCAAGTGAATGTGGGGGAAGTGACTGTTAAGACTAATTTTGTACACAAAAAAGTGTCTGTACTTTATGGAAACAGAATTTGATATCCTCCTGGGAGGTCCAATCAAATTTTTCTGATGAGTTGCCAAATGTTAGAAATTTCAAAAATGCTGTCTTGCATCATTCTCGAGGCATGTCCACTGATTCACTGATGTCTTGCAAACACTGAGCCATGTCAATAATCAGTACAAGGATATTTCATTTGCAAATGGAATTCAGGGCAGGAGAAAGTCACTAGAAGCAAAGAAAGAGAGCTTTAGAAAAAGCTTTCTTAAGAAATCACATTCAAATGATTTGTCTGGTTTTATACGTAGAAGCAAATTAAGCATTCAGTGAGTTAAGAAATCTATTTGACAGATACAATGGGCTACTGATGGGTATGGATGGAAAGGTTCCTCCATCCCTACATTGTTTCAGGAGTCTTTTCACTTTCAAAACCTTCATGACACTACATTTGGGAAGCCCTTCTTGAGCTATCTCACTCGTGTCTCCAATTTCTTCTGCAACTTATTATACAGCTGCTTAGCACTTCTATACTTGGTTTGTACATGATTAATTTGCAAGTATTTATATGTTGACTTGTAAATCTTTGAAAGTACTTTTCCTTTTTGGATTTCCTGCTGCTCTGACTAAAATGCAAATTCTGTTTATATCCTTCCACAGACGAAATGGCTGGCTCTTCTCCCACCTGCCAGTATCACTAACCTTAATAAAACATTTATCATCCTTCAAAGAACTTTTCCATGAGGAGAAGGAAAAACTCTACAGGAGAGTGCATACTAGGGGTGAGAGGTCTTTCTCAGTTGAAATAGTTTCCCACATTCTCTTCTTTTCATTCTCTTCTTGTTTACAGAAGCAAATACTGGTTTTTGGGAAGGAACAAGAATAGGGCTCAATGTTCTACTTAAACAAGAAAAACAAGTGGTTGCAATCTGAACTGTGTTTACCACCACGCATCAATATTTCTAGGACAAGCTGCTTTCACTATTTTGAAGTTTCTACACCATTTGCAGGAGGGCATCATCTCCAGTACAAGTTACAACTCATATTTATTGGAAAATTAATCAAAGCCTTTTCAAATTCTTAGTCTGATAAGTGGATTGTGTGTGGCCTTAAAGAAAACAAATGCGTACAAGCAACCAGCTGCAAGTGAAATACAGACTATGCAAACTAGCATTTTTCAAATCTTCGTAACAGTATACGCTTGACCGCTGATGACTGGCCCTTACCCGACTGATGTGTACAATTAAGGAAAGATGAAAGCCAATGCTATTTTAAAGTACACTCACCTCTATTCACGCATACCCATGTACATGCACACACACACTAACACACAGACTCAGATGGGGCACTGAACATCACTAGTTTTTTTTCTTTGGAAGAGAAACAGCATTGAATTCCCAACCCACAAAAATTCCAAGATCTATCAAAAGTGGAGGGCATGTCAGGGAAGACATTGATTTTATTCAGCAAGTAATTTCCCACCTCTTTATTCAATAAAGAGTTCTCGAAATCCTTCCCCATTTTCTTTTCAAATGGAATGAGAAAATTTAATAACATCTCCTCAAGAAATTGACTATATTTTACTTGAAGTTATTGACTGAAGAGGTACTGACTGATAACTGAGTTCTTCAGCAAGGAAGCCAAACTTGGGGAAAGTGGAAGAATTCAGTATGCATTAAAATTCAGATGAATGACGTATTTTGTGGGTGACTGGCAGTGTTAGGAAATGCTTAAATGTCTAGTCCAATTGTGAGCTGTTCAATTGTTCCTGATAAAATGAAAGAACCAAAGACTGAAACATACTTGGGCTTTACAACTTGGCATGGATTTAAAATGATCCCTATCACAAAGTCACTGCCATTCACGTGCTCTCTGGTGGGCTTTCTAGAGTGGTGGGCACAAAAAGCTGGCTACGGTTACTTGGCTAGAGCAGGATCCTGGCCAGTGGCAGTTATAGTGACAGTAGTTGACATAATAAGAACAGTAATAGCTAACATTTAAGCAATCTCTAATAATTGCCTGATGAAGTTCTAAGTGATTTACATAGATTATCTCATTAAATCTCCATGACAGCACTCTGAGCTAGGTACTGTTTTTTAATCCCCATTATACAGATAAGGAAGCTAAGGCAAGAGGCCTGGGTCTCACCCCAAAGCACATACCTAGTAAATATGTCCATGGGTGTTTAGAGCCCATGTGAAAGCAATTCTTGAAGAGTATCATGGCAGAGAGAAAAGCCAACCAAATAATTTGGCATATATGAGACATCTATTTGTACAAAGATTTAAGTAGGTAACTTGCTCATGCTTTTCACTGATTTTCAATTTGCCTTTGAAACATTTCAATAACTGTTTACTCAGCCACTACTGAGGATAAGGAGGTAAAATTCACATCACTGTACTCTGCTACTTTTATAAACATTGGAAAACGTTTGCTTGAGGAGGAGGCAGTTCTTACCCAGGTTCTACAACAGAATATACTAGAGTGTTTTCAAAATGCACATGCTAAAGTGCAACCAGAATTTATGGACCAGGATTGCTAGTATTTACAAAAACAAACAGACACCCCTAATTAAGAACAGCTGGTTTTTAAAAATAATCTTATAGATGTTTGTTTATCCAACGTATTATCATGGAGAATTGAACAGCAGCCTTTAAAGTAAACCTTTGGTTAAATAATCATATTAATTGGGCCAACAAATCAAATATGTATGCCCTTCTAATGCCAGGGTTATATGAACATGTCATTGATGAAAAGAAATTTCAAATTTTTGCTTTGACTTAATGAATATTTCTTGCTGAAAATATAAATTTGGTAACTATCAATGTGTCGATGGAGATGGAAAAAGAAGCACTTTGAAGCTACATCTCCATGGCTAACTAGGAGAGATGACAGATATGGTTGGCCAAAATAGTCCTGGGATGAGAAGCTTTCCTCAAGTCCATGTTTATATGAGAAGTAATATGTGTTAATTCCTTCTAATTGTGAACAATGCAAATCTAAGATTATAATAATTTGACTGGAGCTATAATATACTTTTACACTTTTTACGAAGCAAAAGGATTTTAAAGGATTTAAGGAATGCATCTTTAACTTGTTTAAATGTACCGACTTATTCTGAGTACCACTGATGGTGTGCAAACCAAGCTGGTTAAAAATGAGTTATCTGCTCATTAAAGCAACATCGTGCTGCTAACATCTACTTGAAAACTGCATCAGTAGCTGTTTTGAAGTGTTATATAATATATGCACTTAAAAATAATAAAATAGCATTTCTTTAAACATATTCCATACACAAGAGTTCACTCATTCACACTGAGGTTATATGCAATAGTTTTGAATTAATGAAGTTTTATAGTATATACTTCTGGGCTTCTACTACCTATAAAGTCAAAGAAAAGAGAGAAGGCCTGATGAATTTAGGCCTGCAATGTAAGTAATAAATAATTTCAAAGGACTCCAGGTATCTGAGAATGCTTTAATTCCCTTATAAACAATGTAGATTAATGCTGGGAAGACTTTTTAAAATA
Source organism: Choloepus didactylus (assembly GCF_015220235.1). NCBI lineage: Eukaryota > Metazoa > Chordata > Mammalia > Pilosa > Megalonychidae > Choloepus > Choloepus didactylus. The sequence goes on from NC_051308.1 coordinate 27,023,119, forward strand.
TATTCTCAAGTTCCTTTTTCTTGTGCAACCAGTAGTAGCTCTACAAACACAGAAAACAATTCCAATTAAATGGCTTTAAGTTAGAGCAGGCCAGCTTATTGGATATCCTCTTTCCTCTTTTTAAACTGGGAAATATTGAGACTCTCATAATTTTCCAAAAAATCTATGAATAAACATTCCTCTTTCAAGAACAAGCCCCCTCTGCTGGGATCTGGATTTTAGTTGTCAACAAGGTCTCAAGACAAGGACTCCAGTAAAAGACCAATAGAGGAATTTCCATTAATCCCCTATCACTACTGAGCCGAGGAATGTTTGGGCAGAGGGTGTTCACACAACACTTCCAAGCTGTACACAAACCTGAGTGACCAACAGGGAGAATGTTGTGCGAATGAAGACATAGGCTCTGAAACTGGGGACGCATACAGTATCTAATTAGTTAGCCCTTTACCACCGAGCTGCGCCCACTTCTTGAGATTGGTGTTAATCAATTGTCTGCATCTAGATAAAATGAATCAATTTAAGACAAATATATCTTCAATTATCTTTAGTATTGATAATACCTTTTATCCAGCTTTCCAGTTAAAGCTTAGCTAGGTTCTAGAATCAACTGTTCACCCAGCCTCTTAGGTACTGAAATGCTATTTTGATTGTGGACATCATATACCTGTTGTTTATATTCATTTCAAAACCCCAATAATTCTACCTTCATTTAAGTATTATCAGTGCCCTAGCCTAGCACAGGTTCAACCTTCCAATGTTCAATTTGAATCAGAGTAGAATCCCTTCCCAATGATCAGAACTCCCTATGTCCTAAAGCCTGTAGCTGAGCATTTTAGTCAAAAATAAGCATCTCACTGCTATTTCCCTCATCTGTGAGGTCCATCACTCTGTCCTGGAGAGAAATGAAGGTAGTAACATGGGATTTTTCTTCATGAGCCCATTCTAGGGCCATCTTTTTCTTCCTTGATATTTTCCAATCACTATTCTGGTGCTGAATTTCCCAGACTATTTTCAAGTATAGGTTTTTGAGCAAGACAAGATGTCATTTCAATGATTCTCTCTGCTTAGAGAGTAGGAAGTTCGTATTATGCTGCCAGCTATGAATGCATTAATTAACACTCAAATCACAATGTAATCTCCATAGAATTATAAGCTGCTGCTGTGTTGCAGAATCTCGGTTATTATAGAATGAAACAAAGTGACAAATATTTTTGGAAAATAGGTGCTAAAGCTGACCCTATCCAGAAGGCACCAATTTCTCCATGTGTGTAGAAAGGACACAAACATTTTCAATTTAAGAAAATGACTTGCTTTGAGTCTTTCACATTCAACTCTATGCAAAGATACTTTGCTTCAGGACTGAAGAAGTTTGAGACTACTTGTTGGAGTTCTCTTTAAAGCTATAGTACATCCAGAGATTACCCAGGGAACATAGAGACTGCTGCTAAGAGACAGCCAGGTATTCAGGGGATCCTTAAGAGCACAAATGAATTGTTTTTATAATTGGTGAGGCTTACACTGGGCTGTAAAGGGTGACAGAGGTTCAGTGGGGAAATGCTATTCTTTCTCAAAGACTTCTCAAAGCAGTAGATTACTTGCACCCCAATCAGCAGAACATTTTGTGTGTCTGGAAAATTTCAGGAGAGAACCTCGGCAAAAAGCCCCACTGTTGCCTGTGAGGCAGTGGTACTCAAAGGAGGGAAGGGCAGTGGGAATTCTAAATAATGTTGTCAGGGACAAAGTACTTCTATTTGATAGGGGAGGACTCCATCCTCCTTGCCCACACAGAGCCACTGCTGCCCAGCTGTGAGGATATCAAATGCAGTGTTACCAATGCCCGTGTCTGCTCTGGATGCCTGTAGGTCTCTTCTTTCTGCACTAGTTTCCAGCTGGAGGTCACTGTAGGTAGTGTAGACAGTGATGAGTGTGTGTGTGCCTGTGTATATGTGTGGTGGTGGTCGGGGGTGGGGGGCGTTAGAAGGAGACCAGCTCATAATTAACCTGTGAGCTACTCTCAGTATTTTAAATACCATCACACATTGAGGGCAGACTTGGTGAAACGCAAGTGCTTTTGCTTTTAGTCGAAATTATTTAACTTCGCACGGTGATGCTGGGGCAGGGAGGTAAGTGGAACACGCCCACAGGCTTTGGTGTCAGACTGACCAGGGCTGGGAGCTGCCTCTGCCACTGACCAGAGGTTAGCGCTCTCATTTGTGAGATGGGGATATCTGTGCCAACGTGCAGAAAGTCGGAAGGCTGTCAGAAGTGATAAATGTAAAATATCTAATGTAGGGCCTAAGAAATGGGAGGTGCTCAGCAAATGGTGGCTTTGTAGCATAGGGATCAGAAGTTCTAATTGAAAGCTATATATGTATTGGAGTAATTACGATGGGAAACTACATTGGTCCCTTAACAAGTGTAATTTATTAAAAAAAAACTCTCAAAATACAAGTTTCATAGGGGAAAAATTACAAGTGATAAATTTATTATAAAAAGATGTTCCAGAATAGTGGCTCTTAAGCTTGAATGGACATCAAAATCACTTGGAGGACTGGTTAAAATACATATTTCTAGGCCCCAGATCCAGAATTCTGGATAGGAACCCAAGAATTTCCCAGGTAACACGAATAGTGCTGGTACTGCTCCAAGAACCACACGTTAAGAATCACTCTTCTAGAAGACAGTGCTTCTCAAACTTCAACATGCATACAAATCACCTGAAAGTCTCAATGAAATTGATGGTTTTGACCAGTATTGAAAAAGAGGATTTCTAAATTGCCCTTGCCTAGCATGTACCTTCCAAGGAAGATGCTGTCATCTTTTCTCAGCTGTAAATGAGGATAATTTCTACCCTCATGGTCCTATGCAAGGATTTAATGAGATTATATATATATACACATGTATACACACACACACACACACACACACACACATATATATAAATAAAATGACCTAGGGAGCACATTCCCTTCCCTGTGTTATCAATGAACATAAACACAGGGCCAATATTGAGGTATCCCAAAGGCATTCTCCAAATGGCTTTAATTTTTGAGTTTTTGTAAAATTGGTGAATTTTTTAATATGCTGAGATTTCTACCTCTGCCTCTGTCTACCTCACTCTAGCTCTAGCTCCAGGACTCATGCCAATCTTTTCTTTTCTTTTTTTCTTTTTTTTTTTTTTTATTGTGAACTTCACATATATACATAACAGTGATAACTTTCAAAGTACGATTTAACAAGTAGAGAGCAAATTTCAAAGAATGTCACGGGTCACAGTTCCGCAACTCAGCTATTTTTTCCATCATTGTAAAATATAACATGCATGCAGAAAGGTGTTACCTTTTGATGTACAGCTCAACAAGCAGTTTTATAGGTAATTTAAAAAATTGTTATGGGTTACAGTTCCACAGTTTCAATTCTTTCCTTATTATGCAATATAGGCTATAAAGAAAGGTAAAGACTTTCAAAGCACAATTCAATGAGCAGCTATAGAGCAAATTTCAAAGAATGCTATAGGTTAAGCTCCACCATGTCATTTACCTCCTTCCAGCTATTCCATCACTCCAACATCTATAATAAATATATATTTATATAAAGTTTCAGTATTCATGGGCCTTTGTTAAATCTTGTTTGTTGCTACCTCCTCCTCTCACTTAATCTCTTTCTCCACCTTCAAGAATGTCTAGGCAGTGAGCACCCTAACTTGTTCATATTGAAAGGGGATGTCGACCTAATGGGGAAGGGGCTGCATCTGAATATTGTTCTTAAAGAGGCTGTTGGCTTCAGATTTTAGGACTGGTCTGGCATAGGGACACTGTGGTGGATTTAAGTTTCTGAAAGATAAAACTCGGTGAGTGATAATACTCAGGTAGGAACCTAGGTATTTGGGGACTACTTTTGATAAGGGCATGGCATACTGTGGCCATTTGGGATGTCTAGCTGGAGCTTGAATAAGAGAAACCTCCAAGATAGCCTCTCGACTCTATCTGGGATCTCTCAGCCACTGTGACCTCAGCTTGTTACCTTTCTTTTTTTCTTTTTTTTCTCCCCTCTTTTGTTCAAGTAGGCATTTTCAATCCCTTGCTGCCAGGGCCCAACTCATTCCCAGGCATCGTGTCCCACATTGCCAGGGAGAGTCATTCCCCTTGGAGTCATGTCCCTCTTGGGGGGGAGGTTAATTCCGATCTTTTCTTGCACACTTGATTATGGGCCTTTTCATTCTGTGATGGTCTTTGTTCTCAAGTTTGCAAACACAATCAAAGTCTAACAGAAAGTCAGCTACAGTATGGGACCATCCAAAGGGGAGGGGTGTTGGAAGTTTCATTTTGTTTTATTTTATTTTATTTATTTATTTTAACCTCAACTTAGATAAGAAACAATAGAAAAAGGAAAGTCACATATTAATATCACGCTCATTTACTCTGTCAGTTATCCCATTGCTCAAATATTCACTGTTTAACATAATTTGTAATCTTCCCCTAATAAGGACAGCTGTTATAAACTCTAGCATGTTTTGCTTTACTATGGTTGGTTTTAAGTATTTTAAGAAAACAACATTCCTCATTAAAAGATTTTAATGTCATTCAATGGGAGGTTAGACTAATGCAGAGCCTCCCAAACTTTCTTAGCATGCAGCACTCTTAGTGTTTTAATGTTTCATGGCACCCCTAAGCCCAAAGTTTGATTTATTAAGTAGTTACAAAAAATTTCATATGAATTTATTTCCTAACAACTTAGGAGCTGTTTTAAAAAAATTGTACACATACAATGAAAGGAAAAAAATTTTTTTCAATGTATAAATAACCACAATTACTTATTAATGAAACATGTCCACCTATTGGCCATTGCACAACCTCGCAAACCTCAGAATCTGGCTGGATGCCACCTCCACCTCAGTTCCTTTTCCACAAAAAGTTTTGCACAACACTTAATTTTTATCACAGCAGCCACTGAAAAACTAGCTTCACAAAGAATTTGAAACCATGAACAACCTTGAGAGAGTAGCTTCAGTGGTGACCAGACCAAGAGATTGTGCTGTGTCTGCCTTGAATATTTAAAACCATCCTGCAGTGGTTGAGTTTGCTGCAGCGCCCCAGGGTACCTCAATGTTCAGTTTGGGAATGGTGCTCTAAGATATGTTCTGACCCCTAGAAGTTACGTTTCAAAGGACTTTTAAACTTGAAGCTTGAAACTCCTTACTCGACAGTGTTGGAACTGAAAGCCCATTGCACTGCAGAGAAAAGCAAGAGTACCTGAGAAGAGTGAGGCTGTGTAAGGCAGGGCAGGAAGCATGTAAGTGCTCTGCTGGTCTTCCTATTTGGAAGAAGAACATGGATTCTTGAGATAAAAGGAAATCAACAGATGCCATTTGAGATTCAGAACCCTGGAGTGAACCACTAGAAAACCAAAGGACAGCTTCTCCCAATTCCCACTTTTTCTTCTCCAATTTACAGCAGGCTTTCATTAAGCAAGGTGGCTTGAGTGACTTACTTAGCATCACATTACATGTAACAATAAAGACTTGGACAATGGTGACTGAGACAGCTGTTTATTTCATTTGGAATCTCGCTCTGGAGCCCATGCATTCATCGCAGTGTGTTCCTGAAGTGAATGAAGCTAAACCCTACTGGCCCCATGTAATCAAAGCAGCCCAGCCCCACACTGCTACCACTATGAATAATGCTTCATTTGCCAAATGCAATGGGAACCTAACACAGACCAGGGGTGCTTCTAAAAAATGAGAACCTGAAGACAGTAAAGGAGAAGGAGGCTGAGTAAAAGCAGTTATCAAACATCAAGAGTGGAAACTTCTAAAACTGAATAATTAGATGCAGATATTGTTTAGGAGAATTATGACCAGAAATATTAATAAAACAAACTTGCGAACACTGCGTGTTCATAATTTTGCTTTGGGGATAGGACAAAAAAATAACTGCAGCTATTTTCTAGATGGTCATAAATAAAATTCAGTTTTATTTTCAGATAAGACAAAAACAAGGATAAGACAGTTCTACAAGACTTGCCTGGGGCATAGAGATATTATGGAAGGCAAATGGTTCATTTATCAGGGAATTATTATTAGGATCCCCTTAAAGGTCTCTCAACTCCCCTAATGAGAACTTCAATGCACCTCTCTTTCAATTTTCTAACATAAGAAAGTTATACCGGCTAAATCATCGAAATGAAATTAAAAGAACAAGCCTCTTGGCAATGGCATTTTTATTTATATTTTTAAGTTTGGCAATTTTAAATTTAACTTGAGATTCTTTTACTTTTTTTTTTTTCTTAGAAAGAACAGAAAAGCTTCACAGCTTGGGGTGTTGACAGTATTCCAGAAGACTCCAGACCCCTGTGGCTTCCTGACGACTATCGTGGAGCCAGCATCTGTCGGCACAACTCGGAGTGATTACCCATAAATAGGTGCTTGGCGACCATCCCAATTCATCACTCACGTCATAACCCAGAGCACGGAGGAAAAGTGACATGATGCGTTTCTTGGCGACTATCCCGTGATGGATAATTCAAGTATTTTTAATAAAATATGAATTCAATTTAAATATATTGGTTGATCACATAGTATGTGCTAGGCACTATTCTAGGTACTGCAAATAATAATTTTAAAAATAAAGTATAGTTAACTGTCTTTCAAAAGGACAGGCTGAGAAGTGGAAAATGACACAAACAGCTAAATTTGGAGGCAAAATGGAGGTGCTATGAAAAAGACACAGCAGTTTATGAATGTTCACAAGGTGAATGGGAGCTAGTTTTTGAAAAGCTACTCAGTCCTTCATATACTTTCTCTCTTAATTTCATGTGCTCTTCAAGAAAGCCCTGCAAAATAGTGTCATCACCATTTTACAGATCAGCAAACTGAAGTTATCCTTGATAGTGCAATTTAGTCATGGGTATGCAAGGGATTACAACTCATGGTTTTCCAACTCTAAAATCCACCCTCTTTCCTACTTGAGATAAAAATAAAGGTCCATCATCCACTTATTAAAATTTATGCTTTAAAAAGGAGGCAGCAAATGGGGTGGGATGGGGGGATGATTTGGTTGTTCTTTTTTCACTTTTATTTTTTATTCTTGTTCCGGTTCTTTCTGATGTAAGCAAAATGTTCAAAGATAGATTCTGGTGATGAACGCATAACTACGTTATCATATTGTGGACAGTGGATTGTATACCATGGATGATTGCATGGTGTGTGAATGTATTTCAATAAAACTGAATTTAATAAAAAAAAAAAAAGGAGGCAGCATTTATAAAGAAATATGAGAGACAAGTAAAGTTTCTTCTTAAATTCTCAATTTTTCACTGATAGAAAAGTAATACATGTATATTATTCTTATAACAAAGGAGAATAAAAACAATCCTTTAATTGACCAGACATGGTAAACACTATGGTGTAGTGTTTCCACTACGGCAAACACTGTCGGTTGATGACCCAGAATCCAGCCATCGCCCCTTATCCCCAGCTCAGGAGGGACATGGGGCAGCCAATGATTTGGAAGAGAAGTTCCTGGGGAGCACTTTCCTTCCCAAATAAAGAATGAAAACCTCATTAGGAGAAATGTTTGCTCTTTGCCTTTTGTACCATTGTCTTTCCCACTACTTGCTTCCTAGAACACAGTTGAGACTATTGGTTTTCAGCTTTTGGCTGTGATACAACAAACAGGAGGCTAAAGGGAGAAAGACAGAAAGGTCCAGGGCCCTCGAAGGCATCCTCGAGCCACCATATCAACCATGGACTGTTGACCTAGGGAATTTTTGTTGTATGAAATAACCAACTCTGATCTAATTGAACCAATATTAGTGTTTCATTTATGGTATTATTGGAGGGTTGTTATTTGCAGTTCAACATATTCATCACTAACATACACACTACTAACATTATGTTATTCATATGATATATGTACATATATATTTTTTTTTCTGCATACAGAATTCTGAAACCTTTTTGTTCTTAAATGTTTCTTGAGGACTTCATATTTAATGCCAATATAGTGTTTCATTAAGTGCATGTAACAATTCATTTTACCATTCTATTATACATTCTTAGGTTGCTTCCTTCCTTTCCTTTTTAGCCATTATAAATAAATTTCTGCACATATTTCAGTGTTTACATCTCTGAGCATGTAGTGGGTAGAATGTCACAGGCAACATGAGAGGGGAGAGCATCACATGCAGAAGATAGAATATGTGCAAAAGCACGGAAATGAGAAATACGGATCTTGCACCGGAAATAGTTAATAATATTTGGCTGATGGTTAGGCCATGGAAGTTTCAGTTAGAAATTCTGGCAGGTGGGAGTGAAAAGAAGGAGAGTTTTGAGTGCCATGATGGGAAAAGTCATTGAGGGTTTCTGAGTGCTCAAGGGATATAGTTAATTTAGGAACATGAATCTGCATGTGAAGTTCAGGATTAATGATAAGGGGAAGAGATCAGAAGTAGGAGACTTCTCTGGGTGCTAATCAACCAGAGGATGGACTACCGAAGGCATGCCCCAGGGTACACATATGTGGAAAGATTAGTCAATGGAGAACATAGTTAAGACTGAATCTTCATCTCTTAACAATCATTTGGGTGCATGGAATGGGAAGAGGAAGGCAAAGAGAGAGAAGTTAAAGATGACTGCAGTTTTGAGATAAAGTCACTAAAGAACAGTGAATTGATTTATAAAGATATGGATAATAATTAGGGAAGGAGCTGCTAGGGTAGGGGAAAGAAGGAACTGCAGCCATGTTTATTTTTAAGACAATAAGGCATCCAGGTGGTGTATGCAGAGGGTAGAAGTTAAGTGTTTCAACATCAAATCTAGAGCTTAAGAAAGAATTTGGATGTAGAGATGCATAGGCATATTATCACTGGCGTATCAGTAAGAGTTGAGGTTGAGGTAGTGGGAAGTGATCAAGGGAAAACTGAAAGGAGAGAGGAGGATGAAGAACATAACCTCAGAGACAGCTACAGTTAGGGTGCCTGCTGCACAGTGTTGGCCACAGATGGGAGGTCTGATGGAAGGCTGCAGAAGGAAATGGCTGGAAGGAGCTGTGGATTGCTGGGTATTCCGTTATCTAGTTCATAATTCAGACAGACTGAAGGAACCAGTTTGAAATATAAAAAGTTGTAAAGTAACTACTATTTTTCAACTCCCAAGTACACAGAGAAACCAAAACTGGTTGAAGAGCATTTCCAGAAATCCTGGCTAGCCTGTCAACTGAAAAGAGAAACGTCCTTTAAATTAAAAGCAGTTACTTGTAAAGAAACAAGAAGGGAGCTGGGATGGGTTGACATTAGAGTCTCTGATGAGCAGGCAGTAAAGGAGAGAGGAGGGGGCTAGAGGAGCTCTCCCTAGCCTGGGATGGGGTATTCATCAGCAACTATTTACTAAGCATCTTCTTTATGTCACTGTTCTAGGTAGGCCGAGAAACACTAACAAGTAATAGAGAAATTGTGGTCCTTGACGACGTTAATTCTAGAGGAGGAAGACAGGCAATATGAGATTATTGAGAATGGCATATGAGAACTTCAGGTCCTGATACATGCGACAAAGATAAAATTGCATAATGTGCTGCGGGGTGACTGCGTGAGCCAGCTGGGGTGGGTGGGTGTTGGGACGGCTGCTCCGAGAGATGGCATGGAGCACAGGACAGATGATGGAAGCCTTGCGAGAGCTTTCCCTACAGAAGGAATGGCAAATGCCAGGCTCTGAGAAGGGGGGAAAGCTTGACAAGTTCAAGGAGCGAAAAGGCAGCGAGCATCACAGGAACAGAGTAAATGAGGAGGAAAGTGGAGGAAGTTGAGGTTGAAGAAAAAGCTGGGGGCCAGATGATGCAAGGACTTAGAGGCCTGGTGTGGAAGACTTAATTCTAAGGTCACCCCTTTGTGAAGTTCTCTCTGGTGTCCCCAGGAAGCGCTGAACATTCCTGTCCACATTCTTATTACAGGATTCTTTGCAGACTAGGTGCTCCTCAAGCACGGGACCATGAGCTATTTATCTTCGTGCCAGCACCAAGGTGTCTGGGATACCACAACATTCATTCAATAGCTGTCAAGTGACTGGAAATTTCCAGTTACTCTTTTTTTTATTTATTTAAAAAAAACAGATGGCTATTTACTTTTGTTATTTCAGAACCCAGAGGAAGCTTTAATACAAAGAAGTCAACTATCAAATGTGTTTAGCTTAGCAACAATCATGAACTTGTTCTCTGTTGGGTTTCACTGGATTTAAACAGGAGGCAGCTCTCTGAAATGCTTAGGACCTGGCTTCAGGACTTATCTGTGAACTGTCAAAGGAGGTGAAAAGGGGGTATGTAGCATAACTGATAGGCAAATTAGTGGGGCAACAGATCGACTAGGAGGGAACCAGCAGTGACAAAATTAACACCAAAATGATGCCTGCTGAAGTCTCCTCCCGACCTGAAGGCTTTAACGACTCAGTTTTTTCTACTTTTTTTTTCCTTTTTTTCTCTTTTCTTTTTTAGCAGTCATTGAACACAGGAAAATTACCAAGGCAGAAAGAATTGTATTGCTGTTTTCTTGGAAGAACCATAAACATTCAACTCACCTACTTTTTAAAGTTAGGATCAGGAAACTAAAATATAGTTTATTTACACATTCAGGTTAGTTAAAAGAGACTTTTAAAAAAAGGAGGAAATGAGAGAAACAGATGTGGAAAAAGGAATAAACCCAGAAATAGCATAGAACAAAGAAGGGAGAGAAGAGGTGTAAGATGGAAAAGAAAAGAATGAGAGTGCTAGACATAGGAGCCTAAGAAAAATTAAACAGAAGGAAAGAAGAGAAATGCAGGCTTAATGTGCATTTCCAAAAAAGACAAAGAGAGAAAGCAAAAGAGAGATAAAAGTAGGTGCAGAAAGAAGGAGGAGGAGGAAAGAAGGAAGTGACAGATTGAAGCGAAATGGAGGGAGACAAAGTGTGGGGTGGGGCATGACAGTGGAGCATGCCAGAGCCGGGGAGGGAAAGAGAAAGAGTGAAAGATAGAAAAAGACTCATCCAGTCAAACACCTTCTGAAACAACTGAAATGGCATGGGCACTGGGCAAGCAGAGCCGACACCAACAACCAGGATGGCCGTGCTAGTGTACACCAGCTGCCTACCTGCTGGCATGAGCCACAAATCTTGACACAGATTTCACCTCTGAGTCCCAAACCTGTATTTTTAATTGTCTAATTGACATTTCCACTTAGAGTCCTTTCAGGTATTCTAATCGTAAAATTTCCAAACCTGTTCGGGTACCCAGTTTCCCTCACCTGAGAAAATCGCATTGTCATGACCCCTTGCTGTGGACCCCTCTCTTTCCCCAGCTCAGAAAGTCCTTCTGCCTCTGCTTTCGGATATGGTGCAAACCCATTCTCCTTTCTCCACCTCCACCTGCCACCATGCTGGCGAGCGTCCCTTACCGCTCACACCTCATTTTCATTCTTTTTCCCTTCTCTGTGCAGAGGCCAGAGTGATCATCTTTTGTGTACTTCCAGTCACTTCATTACTCTGACTTAAACCCTTCATGGCACTTCCAATGAAAGCTCCAACAAGGATGACTTCAAAGTGCAAAGTGAAATGGGTAAATCCCTGATGGATCTGTCCACAGAGCATTTGTGAAGAAGATTCCTCCAAAAAGTATGAAAAGGTTCATAAAAAACCAAGTGTTATGGAATGAACTGTGTCCCCCCCAAAAAAAGATATATTCAAGTTCTAACCTCTGGTCTTGTGCATGTACCTCTATTTGGAAATAGGATCTTAGAAGATGTTATTAGTTAAGATGAGGCTAAATCAATGACTAATGTCCTTTAAGAAGAGGAAATGTGGATGCAGACAAAGAGAGACGACAGCCATGTCACAGAGGCGGAGATTGAGTTATGTCACAAACCAAAGAACACCAGGGATTGCTGGCAAGTCACCGCCAGAACTCCTCACACTACAGAGGGAGCGTGGCCCTGCTGACTCTTCCAGAATGGCAAGACACTAAATTTCTGTTGTTTTAAGCCACCCAGCTTATGGTACTTCATTACTGCAACCCTAGCAAACTAAGACACCAGTCAAATGAGAAAGGATGGTGGTTTGAACTCTAGGTCTTGTAATGTAGATGGAAACAGTCAGAGGAACAAAGAGGGTTAAATGAGTTGTCTAAAGTACTGAAGATGTGTAGGAAGGAGGGGACGGGATCAAGACAATGAAATCTCAAGGTGGTAAAAGAATTCAAAAGAGGGAGTACTTGAGGTCCCTCTCTGCCCCTCCAGCCTCACTGAATCGGTCTTAGGAATGTGGGTTTTCCCTCAGTTCCAGGAAAAGTCAAGCGAGAAAAGGTCTCTGGGCCTTTCTGCATGCCATGAGTTTTCTTGGAATTCTCTCTCCCCCCACTACCCTTGACCCTTTTAAATCTTGAGGTCTCAGAGCTGTATCCTCAGAAAGATCTTTTCCAACCATCCTACATAAAACTGCTCCCTACCCCTCCTGCCCTCCCACGATTGTTTCTCACAACTCCTGTTTCTCTCTTAGCATTTATCACTTATTTTATTTCTTTATTTGTTTTGTGGTTTGACTCTTCCATCAGACTATAAGCTCACTGGAGGCAGAGGCCATGTCTATTTTTATCTCCAATATCTAGCAGGGTCCAGATAAATGGAATGAGGTAATCAATCAAAGTAATGCAGGGAAAAGTAGAAATAATTTTTTACTTCTCTTTTCTGGAAATTCTGATAAAACATCACATTGTTTTGGGAATATTTGAAATTCTGGGAGGCTGAGCCCCTAGCACGTTGAGAGGAAAGTTGAAGGCTTAGAGTAGCTGCTGAAGAGTGAGGTAAGAACCCAAGAAGGAAGACAGACTCAGCTAAAGCTGTCTGTCCATGGAGGTGCTCATTCTGCAAACAGCAGACAGCCTGGGGCTGCTGCTTCACTTGGCGGGGAGTGGGACCAAGGAAGTATTTGATTCATTGTTCATTCACTGTAGGGAATGTTTGATAATTAGAATAAATCATTGTTCTGTGGGCCATTCATTAGGAGTGTCACCTGAGTGGGAAGCACTGGATTTACTTTGGATAGAGGAGACCAGTGCAGTCACCTCAGTTCAGCCACTTCCTAGCACCAAGGCTTTGGGCTGGTCATTTATTGTTTCAGGATCTTAGCCCCACATCTGTAACCCCAGGAGAGTAATAGAGGCCCCTGTCCCTTTCAAGGCTGTGGGAGGATCAGATGAGTTAATGTGTGAGAAAGTGTTTTACAACTGAGTGTAGACAAATTATTATTCAAAAGCCTTCATTGTCAGGATATTTGCTGTAAAAGGATTTCATCCACATTTTATCTTACAAGGAGCTAACAAGCTGTGGAACTACTTAGAAAAAAAAAATCCCTTATGTAACCAGAAATAGCCCTCCTAACCCCATGCTTCAGGTTTGGGACTTAGGGAATCAAGGCTACTCTCCTTCCTCCAAGAGCATCTCAATGTGGCATGAGCGGGTGGAATGCCAGCTTCCCCACTTGCCTCTTATCCCCTGCGGAACTTCTGGCTCAGGGATCAGGGATCTCACATCTCTGTTCTGTGATGTTAACAGGCATTCAATGTGCTTACATTTTTTTTTTTAATCTACATTTTATTGAGATATGTTCACATACCACACAGTCATACAAAACAAATCGTACATTCGATTGTTCACAGTACCATTACATAGTTGTACATTCATCACCTAAATCAATCCCTGACACCTTCATTACAATGTGCTTACATTTTTAAGTGTTCACTGTCACCATTTTGCTAGGGCCAGTAGGAATCATAGTTCATAAAGTTAGATCAATGGGTGGAAGACTTGGGAGGCAAAATTTTAGATCAAAGTTGAGGAAGACTTTTCTAATTAAAAGAGATATCCATGAATAAAGTGCTTAGGAGGAAGTGAGCCTCCTATGTGCAATGTGCAAGCATAGACTTGTTACTGCTGAGGAATGTTGTTCAGGAGATTTCCACATTGGGAGATATATTTTTCCTTTCTCACCTCTGAGAGTTCTTATGTAGGGTTTCTGGTATAAGACAGTGTAGAGCTCCCCCAAATGAATCTTCTTCTCTTAGAAAATGCTTCAAAGATAATTAGAATAGGTAAATTCATAAAGTCTAAAACTTGAATATAAGTTACCAGGAGCTAGATTTAATGCTTAAATTGTACAGAGTTTCTATTTGGGGTGAGGGAAAAATTTTAGTAATGAATGGTGGTGATGGTAGCACACATTGTGAACATAATTAACGGGACTGAATTATTTATATATATATATAAAATAAAAGGGTAAATTTTAGATTGTGTGTATTACTAGAATAAACATTTTTTTTTAGAAATACAACATAGGACTGTATGACACAAGTAGGGTACCTTAATGTAAACCTTGGACTGTGGTTAATAGTACAATTATAATAATAGTCTTTCATCACTTATAACAAAGGTACCACACTAATGCAAGGTGTTAATAATAAGGGGAGTATATGGGAACTCTGTATTTTATGCATGATTTTTCTGTAAACCAGCAACTTCTCTAATAAAAAAAGTTACATATAAAAAATTAGACAGATAAATAATAAAGCAAATGGAGCAAAACGTCAACAATAGGTGAATTTGAATAAAGGGCCCACAGCACTCTCCATTATATTCTTGCAGCTTTTTCAAATAAAACATTTTAAACAAAGAAAAGAAAACGTTTCAAGGCCTTATCTGTCGTTTAGCTGCTTTTGCTTTGGTGCTTCTGTTCTAAACTGATAAAACTGTCTTCTCTTTAGCAATCTCTCTCACTTTTTCTTGGTGCTGAGTGTAAATGCCAAGTGACACCAAGAAACTGACAATACCAACGAAAAATAACTTGAAAATAAAAACATTTAAGGCTGCTTTAAATATGGGAAACATGCTCTGAGAGGGCCTGGAAGGCAGTTTGAGTTAGGGCGGAGGCGGAGCCGGCTTCCCGCCCGCTGCGCGCCCTGCCCTCTGTCTGTGCACGTCAAGGAGCGCTCCACCCGCGGGTCTCGCTCCATAAAGATCCGAGGGGGCTCTGGAAGATGTGCCTTCCTCTCCCTCCCCAAGAAAAACGCCTTCTAAGGAGATCACTGAATGTAAAATAAAGGGAAGAGGAGCATTACAGTGTTATAAATCCTGTGCTTTGTTCAAGGATTTAGGTCTAAAAACAGATGAAGAAAGATTTAAAGGCAAAAGTTAACATGTATCACTCGATGGGCTGGAACCCAAGTGAACGAGGTGAGGGACCAAGGCGGGGGTTGGGGGGGTTGGGTGGGGTTTAATCTCCTGGGGCAACCATAACAAATTACCTCAACACGGATGGCTTAAAACAAGAGAAACGGAGTCTCTCCCAGTTCTGGAGGTTAGAAGTCTGAAATCCAGATGTCCCCGGGGCTACGCTCCCTCGGAAGGCTCCAGGGGAGAGTCGTTCCCCTCCTCCTCCCGCTAGTGGCAGCTCCCAGCAGCCCTGGGCTTGTAGCCGCACCACTCCAGTCTCCACCTCCATCGCCATGTGGCCTTCCCTGTGGCTCCTCCGTCTCTGCATCCAAATCTCCCTCTTCCTCTTATGAAGACACCAGTCATTGGATTTGGGGACCCACCCCTAATCCTGCGTGACCTCGTCTTAACTTATTACATCTGCAAAGACCTTACTTCCAAATAAAGCTACATGCACAGGTACCTGGATTAGGACTTGGACATCTCTTTGTGGGGGATGCAATTCAACCCACAACTAATAGGGTACTGGAAATTTGTTTTATATGAAATAGATGGACACCCAAACATTAAATGAGAACCAGATAGGCTTTGAGATGGAGAGCAATGTTCAAGAGAATGTTAAAATGGTCTGACCTATCTTTATTGTGCTATTTGTTTGGTTTATGGTGAGGGTTGGCAGAAAGCAAAAATCTAACTAGACAAAAGCAAGGGAATTGAAGCTAATTTGACCCCCACAATTGAAAAATAATAGCTGGAAGGCAAATAAAACCTTTCAATTTATGTTAATTTTAAAAACTGGAAAGTTTTGTATCTGTTTACAAATGAAAAAAGCATCATAATGAGAATTCCATGGGATCTTTTACACACACACACACACACACACACACACAGTAAATTATGGAAGGCTGGGAATAGTGTCATGTAGGGTAGGTTGAAGAGTTCAAATCAAATACTGCTGACACTCACTAGGTGCAGGCTTGAGCCAGCATCACACTGGCAATTATTATTTAGGGGCATTATCTCGGAGGAGATTAGGAAGGTCTCTGGCAATGGGTGCAGGACCAGGCTCTAAAAATTTTGCATTGGTGACTCATTTTATATAACCCTGTTTAAACATATTTTTATATATTTTAAATACACAAGAGTAAATATATTTACAAAATAATTATATTCAAGCAGTGTAGATGCCTATAGAGTAGAAGGAGGAAGCCCTCTTTCTGCTACCTCAGCTCCCCTTTCCAGGGGTGATCACTGGTATATATCAGCCTGGTAGAGGTATATATCAGTCTGATGTAGATCCCTTCTGTGCACATCTTTATATACATGCCTATATGTGCATCTGCATATTTCTGGTCTGTCTCTGTTTACAGAGATGGGATGATGTTGCACCCTTCTACGTAAGAGGCATGTGGGCTCATCTTGACTCACTGACACCTTGATTCAGAATCTCAGGCTTATTTCAGGGAATAAGGGGTCACAGGGAACTTGAGGCAGAGACCCAATAATGAGTCAGCAGGGGTGGCACAACCAACAGAAGAGGGACCTTCACCCCCTGCCCTTCCTTGCTGCCACTGAGTTAGTTCAGAAAGTCACCTTCTCGAGCCCCCTCCTTTATCTCCCACCCCCATTTCTGCAGCAGCTTCTTAAGTGGTATCTTGACCCTTTCCAACCCATTTCCCCATAGTTGTTGCTCTCCTGCCCAAACCCCTTCAGAGTTCTCCTATGAACTTCAGGCTCAATCTCTGCTTCTTTGCATGACATTTGAAGCCCCAACACCTCTCTGTCTCCTCTCTCTACTCACAGCTGGCAGTGCATTTTCTCTGAACTAGCCATGCCTTTTTTCCCACTGCTCTGCAAAGGAACCCCACCCCCCCCCCCAACTTTCTTCACCCAGCTAACCTCCTTGTATCTTCCAAAGCTCAGCTCTTTTAAGATGCCATCTTTGACCACCTCCTTTAGTCTGGGTTAAATACCACCCAATCATAAATTGATCAAATGATATTATAATTGTTTGTTTACTTGCTTATCTTCTCAATGTAATGTGGCTTCTGCATCTTTGTACCCCTAGCACTTTCAGTGGAGACTGGCGCAAAGATGCTAAACAGTTATTTGCAAAATGAACGAATGGATTCATGAAAATAACATAGCAGGGAAATGACACTAATTTTTATATTTTTACATTGTTACTAGAAAATTCTTAATTATGTATGTGGCTCACAGTATATTTCTATTTGACAGTGCTGCTTTATAATGCCAAATTACCCAGAGTTGATTTCACTGCTCTGTGGACTAAACCTCTAGCTGTTTTGATGGACCGCTCTCTAAAAGGTTGAAGCACATTTCTCTTGTCCTGAACTGGAAGCAGGGAGTGGTCAGTTTTCCCTTTCCCTAAAGGAAAAGTCCATCATCGTGAAGTCCAGGAGCCTCCAGAAATGAAGTTGCCTTACACTTATTGGCTCATGGCTATTTGTATGTTGCTTTTAATCACAAGTGTTTATTCCTGTCAATGTTTTTCTCGTTGACTTGTGACTTCTTACTTGCCATAAGCTTGAAAATTAATTAGACCTGTGGTGAGCCTAAAAATAAACAGATCTTGAATAAGGCTCGAAGAGGTACTCCAATAAGTAAAATGGAGCAGCATCAGGGAGTTTTGGCTGAGCAGAGTCTTTTTGCATATTTCTAGCGTGTGGTTCTGTTCTTTAAAAAAGGTCCTCAGATATCTAGGTTCTAGATACTTGTGCTATTACTATATATTTGGGATGTTACTACATATTTGAACAACTGATTCAGCCAATTATTAAATAAGATGCAGCATGGCACAGGCGAGAGTACTGAATCATAAACTGGAAGCCTTAGGATCACATCCTAACTCTGATACCAACTAGTGGAATAATCCCAGGACATTCTTCAATTAGCCGCTCTGAGAAGTTTTCCTGATCTGTAAAATGAGGCTTTGAAAGCCTTTCCCGTTTATCTCACAGGTCTGCTGTGAAGATTAAATAAATCAATGTTCATAGAAACATCCTAAAAACTTGAACGTCTTAGTCAAAACTATGAAACTATTAACATTCTTGCTTTAATACGAAGCCTGATTTTTCCCACAGGCTTATGAGGATGAAATTCAGACCCGTGATTTCTACAATAAACATATCCAGGCAATTCAGAAGTGGAATAGTATTTTTAGGCAGTTCTCTTTTTTTTTCCCCTTTGAAATTTTAATAACAATTTTAATAACCAACTAGTAGAAAATGTAGTCATATGATGGTTGGAATTGTAGAAAAAAAATAATAAAGCTCCTTAGAATACTTGAATCAAAATAGCCTCTCTATACTACATACTATGCTGTCCAGTCTTTTAGTTCTCTCTCACTATTTTAATCCCTAAAATGATCCACTAATTTATAATTACAATAGGCAGTGGTTATTTATATTTATACATATGTATTTCTTCTGCTTGAGATTTATTGTGCTTTCTCAATCTGAGTCATTAGTAAATCTTGACATTGTTTCAGCCTTTGTTTCTTTGAATATTTCCTCTCCCCCATGCTTTCCTTTATCTCCCTCTAGAAATCCAGTAACACATAGATTGGCTCTTCCCATGCTGCCCTCTACATCTCAACCTTTCTTTTCTACATGTTATTTCTTGATGTCTCTGAACTGCATTCAGAGTACTTTTTTCAGATCAGTCTTCTAGTTCACCAGTTCTCACCAGCAAGAAAATAAATAGACAACTGGACAATGGCCAGACCATATATATGATCCACTTAAAAAACCCAGGAAGTCAAACCACAACCTCTGCAGCAAATGACCCAGAAGGGTCAGAACTTGGTTACAACTTTCCTGTATTTTGTTCCAGGTTCCAACCCAGAATCAGTCAGAGAAAGCCAAGTAAGTTCTCCAAACCAATCATACAAGATGCTCTTCTTCTAGTTAGCCTGCCTCCAGCTTCCCCATGTTTAGGCAGTTCTTAAAGTCCAAATATGGTACATTCAACCTTGACTAAAACAACATAGAAATAATTTAGTAGTTGTGGTGGGGGTTGAAAAGGTCATGTTAAAATCAAAACAGAGCAGGGCAATGAAGCTAATCTTCTATGCACAGTTTGCTGAAGGAATTAAGGCTTCAGAAAAAGTTTTAAAATTTATGACAGATCATTTTGGTGGATTCAACAATAAAGGACTGAAGTGACAGCTAATTATAATAATAGATGCTTAAGCTGTAACACTTTAAGTATGCAGAATGATTTATGGTTACAGGAGTAGAATTCTTGCCAGTCATTTTATCAAGATAGCACATTCCAATTTTTTCCAATTAAAATATGAAAGCTGTGAAGTATGAAAAACAGGGCAATAAAATCCACCTAAGTGAATCTTTGTTAAAATAGCTGCTAAAACAAATGCATTTTCTAGATCTAACTAATTCTCAAAAAAATCCTTCAAATTTTTGTTGAAGGAAGCAAAATCTGTATGTCTGTGTTAAACAATCTTTACCAATTAGAATTTTACCTCATTATTAAAAAACAAAATAAAATTAGGTGGTTTTCAAATGATATTTATTGAACTTACAGTGTGTAAGCCAAGATGGTAAAATTGCAGCTACTTTAAATCTTACCATCTCCTCCAGTTCTCAGACACATGGTCCAGAATGCTGAGCAGTTTTCAGTCCTCAGAGCATTCCCTCCACTGAATCCCAGGGTGGGTATCACGTAGCCCCTGCTTGGACTGTCTCACACAGCTGTCCTGTCCGCTGTTGGACAGTTTTAGAGTTAGAAAATTCTTCTTTACATTGATGCAAATTCCTTCTCCTATAGTTCCCAACCTTTGATTCCAGTCCTCATCTGACATGGCTTTAAGACTTATGTGGTTACTGAGCATACCTTAACTTGCTAATTCATGCATTCATTGAATAAAAAAAATTAAGAATCTAATATGTGCCAGGCACTGAAGTGGGTACTGGGATTTCATGTAATAACCCATAGTTAGGTGACACCCATCCTGGTGCTCAATACAGGCTCCCAATACAGGGGGGGAATTTAGAGGTGGGGCTTTGTTTACCTCTATTCAATTTCCTCTTATTAGCAGAAGAGTTGAATTGTGAATTCACCTTAGTGAATGAAAAACGTTTCCTTGCCGTCAGCTGTAATGGCTACAATTTATCGAGCAGGGAATAAGCTGCAGGCTGCAGGCAGGGTATCCCATGTGATCCTCTAACAACTCGATGGGGTCAGAAGCTGAAGCTCAGGAAGATGAAGTAACTTGCCCAGGGTCATATAACTGGTAAGAGCTAGAAAAAAATTCAATTTCAGTTCTGCCTGACTTAACGACTATGCTATATTGCCAAACAGTGAGCTTAATAAAAGTCAACAAAGATGAGGCTGACGAAACAGTGCACATGGATTTAGCCTCCATTTTCAGAAGTTTAGTGCCCAGATGACTGGAAGCAAGAGTCCACTCTGGGAAGCTACTGTTGAAGTATTGCACTGAATTATGGGCATCATCTTTTAAGATGGACTTTAATCAAATGGATTATATCTAGGGGAAAAATATTTGACCAGGAGAGGGATCTAGAGACATGTCACATAAAGATATCTGTTAAGGATATCTCAGATTATCTACCATTTAGAATGTATTTAGGTAGTAGAGGTTGGAGGGACATATGATAATAAATTTTGAAAATAAGGTTCACTTGGGAATGACCTACTGACTAAATTTCACCTTAGGAAAGACAAGCATAAGAGGACAAATGATATTCTTATTACTTTAAATGAAGTAATTGCATAAATTGAGACTATTTATAAAAGACACAAAACTGGGTTGTGAGAATGTCTCCCATGGAGACTAGGAAAAGAATTTCCTATTTATGCCTCTTTTGAACAATGTTATCTGCCAAATTGTTACTTTAAAAATTGTAGAAAATATGCATAACTTTGTTATTGTAGATGGAATCTGCAAAAAAGATTTCTTTTGTTAAAAAAAAAAGAAAATTCCACCCCCTCATTTACTTTAGGATGCAGATGCAAACAAAAATGACATTTCTGAGCAGCCCAGGTAGTGTTTTAAATCAACACACAGAGAATTAATCCTTTGTTTTCCCTCATTACATATTTCCTAAAGAATATTAATTGTGTTCTCTTATATTTGCTGTTGAGTTGCTTTTTGTTTTGCTCCATTTTAATTTTGGTTCTGACATCTGGTTACTGAACTGAGTGAGTATGGGCTAATACGCAACTTCCTAGGAGCTAAAGCATGTCTTTGGAAACTCATAAATTCTGAGAAAAATGTCAGTTCGGTGCTACCACTGAACAAGGATGACAGGATGTGCTAAAAAACAATGACCTCTTCCTGCCCACTGGCATGCATGCCCACCAGCCTTCAAAGCTCTAGCTTAGTCCTTTGTTCTTTTAATTGAAAGAAAAGGAGAAAGGGGGACAAGAAAAGGGAATCGAAGACATTTTAAGCCTTAACATCCTTTCCTCATGCTACTGTCAAGCTATGCTTTAATCTGTGGGAAGACTTGAAAGGACAAACAGGGCTTGGCGAGGCAGAGGGAGTGTGACACGTTATCAGTATCCTACCAAATGGTTATTGTCAGAAATAGTAGCTACGATGAAATCAGTAGCGTTAGGGTCAGTTCTTTATTCAGGTGCTCAGCAATTACTTAAAAAGCAACAATGCTGGTCAATCTCTTTGTTGTTTCTGCAACCACACTTTGGCCATCAGAACTGCCCCTGGTTCCTGATATGCCTCTTTCTGGGGACAGTACAACTCTTCTCTGAGTTTGCTCAGCTCCAGATGCTGGAAACACAGCCAGCTGCTCCCTCTGGTTCTCTCCTTACAGCCACCAGTCACTGGCGACACGGCTTTGCCAGGTGTCTCCCATTGCATCCTCCTTCCAGCTCTTCATACCCATTGTAACATCAACTCTGTTACTTCCCTCTTTATTCCTGGCCATAATCTCTCTGTCTTCTCCCCCTGTGCACTTCTCTAGATTTGTGCCAGTGTTGTCAGATCATTGCTCTCATCAGAAATATTCTTCATGGTTCCACATTCTATACTGGACACTCGGGGTCCCTCCCAAGCTTACCCTTTCCTCTCCTAACCTTATGTTCCAGCATCCTCCAATTGAGTACTCTGCTCCTGCGAGAAACTGTTCACAGATCTTCTGACCTACTGTACTCATTCTCAACCCTGTCTTCACTCAGTCTGTTCCTTCAACTGGAATCTCTTTCACCCACTTGAGCGAGCTCCTCCAGCTCACTCATCATTTAAGACTCAGCTCAAATCCCATCTTCTCACTGTGGTCTTCACTGTTTAGTTTAGTCTGCAGCCCCCAGAATTTAGTCCCAGAATGCTTATTGCTGACCCCACTCACTTGAAACCAGGGTGAGCTTCATGGGCATGTGACCTGTACAGTAACATAGGGCCCCACTCCTAGGACCCTGCCCTTAGAGCGTCCCCATGCTTGGTTTGATGCTCTGCTGGAGCCATCTTGAAATTTCTTGATAATTTTGTAACAAGCGTTCCACATGTCCATTTTTCACTATTTATGTACCCAGTCCTGCTTGGCTTATATCCTGTTTTATGTTCACTTTAAAAAGTGTTTGAATATTTTGTTTTCAAACTGGATTGTAAATTTTTTTGCGGGTTTATGTCATATTTTTAAAACCTGCCAACATGGTTAGTACAGTTCTCTGAATATAGTAAATGTGCAATAAATATCTGTTGATTATCTTTACCACATGAGACCAAGGCCTTGTTGTACAGTTGTTTTGTTGCTGAGGAGACAGAGCCCTACAATTACATGCTTTGTAATCACCTACTTTTCATAAGGCAGCAAGTTGAGGTGAAGACAGTAGCCTCAGAATCCTAAAACCTGATAGCCCTGATGCTGGCATAAAGGGATGAAAGTAGATGGGTAAGTAACTTAGCACCCTCTGTCTCAAGTGTTCTTATTTATGAAATGGGGTTGGGGTGGCTTAGATCAGCATTTGTGGAAATAAGTCCTAAGTGGGCTTCTAGGATTACTTGAAGGGTCAATCCGTAAAATTAACCATGAAAAAAGTATCTCGTGGTCTAACAGATCTGATGACTATTGCATACTCTTCCACACTATTAGAGATTCACAAATACATTAGCATATTAAAGCCTCTGAGAAGTCCTGCATGTACCACACTGATGCTAAGCATCAATAATAAGAAAGGATAAGGCTTATAGGATGCTTCAGGTTTTTATTTTTCACTTTTTTGCAGTAATAAGAATGTTCTGAAATTGACTATAGTGCGGAATACTATGTGATGATACTGTGAGCCATTGATTGTATACTTCAAATGGATTGTATGGTGTATGAAAATATCTCAATAAAATTGAAAGAAACCCATTTAAATGTGTTAAACATATGGTTTTATGGACTACAGAATCTTTTTTTCATGTAATGTCCATGACTATCTCACTGAAATAGCATTTCATGAAATACATCTTAGAAAACACTAGACTTGTTCTCCTCTGAGATAATTTCCTGTTTCAAGATGAAATGGTTCAGTGATTCTAGATATCAAATGAATCTTTGGGCTGCCCAGTTTGCGCTCCCTGTCCAAGTCACAGGAGAAACTGGGCAAGCTGCTAAGCCTCTGTGGTGTCCGCCTTCAGGTTGCTATGTGGTTTGATCACCAGCACGATCTGCTCTGAGTCACTGGAAGACCTCATCTTACCATTGTTGAGCTTGTGCATACCAAAAGCAGGCCTCTTTTAATGATACTATATGATATTAGGTATTTTCGGTATAAGGTACACTAAGATTAAAATAAACATTAATGGAGAGGCTCTAAGATGGTGGCTTAGAGAGGAGTGAAAGCTAGTTAGTCCCCCTGGAACAACTAATAAACAACCAGGAACAATTAGTAAATAATCTGGAAAAACTGTTGGGGGACAAATGTGACCATCCACTCATCATACACCAGCCTGAATTGGGAGGAATGCCCAAGATTGCAGCACAAAATCTGTAAGTAAAAACTGTGGATCCAAGCCGGGAGCCCCCTTCCCTGACGGCCCAAGCTGCAAGGCCTCATGGTGCTAGAGAGAAGCTCTCTCCTAGCAAGTGAATACAGCTCAGCTGAGCTCCAACTGGGATTTTAATTAACAAATGTGGACTGCTCAATATGAATCCCCAACAAGCAGACAGTGGCTTTGGGTGATGACTGACCTTGGAGAGCTGGAGGGTGGCCGTGGACTGGCCCTGAAGAGGGCTTTCTGTCCCTGTTTCAGCTCAGTGGAGAAAGTTTCAGCCATTTTCAGTTCCCAGCACACTGATCCAGACAAGGATGGAGATAGCACGGGCAGAGAGAGACCACCAAAATGCTAATGACCTCTCCCTAGGGGTCTATCTTCCCTAAGAGGAAAGAAGTGGGGCCCAGCTCTACTACCTGCCTTCCATTCAGAACCAGACCCCAGAGCCTGGGGGAAAACAGCCACGGGCCACACCTCCTTACACCAGTCTAGAGTTACAAGCTGACAGTTGCCACCTGCTGGGCAGAAAAGCACAGTGACCTGAGGCTTCACAAGGTGTACCGATTTGCCAGGACACACCCTCAGGGAAACCGGATACTGAATATTTTGTCCTGCTGGGACTGGAGCCTATTTTTGTCTGGGAAAACCTGATTATGGTAACCAAGGAAACTATGCCTAGAAAACAGAAAACTACAACCTACACTAAGAAAAACAAAGTTATGGCTCTGTCAAAGGAACAAACTCGCACTTCAACTGAGATACAGGAATTTAAACAACTAATACTATATCAATTAAACAAGTTTAGGGAAGATATGACAAAAGAGATGAACCGTATAATGAAAACAGTGGGCCTACATAAGGTAGAAATTGAAAGTTCAAAAACCCAACTAGCAGAATCTTTGGAAATGAAAGGCACAACACAAGAGATGAAAGACATAATGGAAACATACAACAGAAGATCTCAAGAGGCAGAAGAAAACACTCAGGAACTGGAGAACAAGGCACTGAAAGCCTACACACAAAAGAACAAACAGAGGAAAGAATGGAAAAATATGAGCAACATCTCTGGGAACTTAAGGACAAAATGAAAAGCAGGAATGTACGTGTCTTTGGTGTCCCAGAAGGAGAACAGAAAGGAAAAAGGACAGAAGCAATAATAGAGGAAATAATCAATGAAAGTTTCCCAACTCTTATGAAAGACATAAAATTACCAATCCAAGAAGCGCAGCGTACCCCAGACAGAATAGATCTGAATAGGCCTATGCCAAGGCACTTAATAATCAGATTATCAAACATCAAAGATAAAGAGAGAATCCTGAAAGCAGCAAGAGAAAAGCAATCCATCACATACAAAGGAAGCTTGATAAGACTATGTGTGGATTTCTCAATAAAAACCATGGAGGCAAGAAGGAAGTGGGGTGATATAGCTAAGATACTGAAAGAGAAAAACCACCAACAAAGAATCCTATATCTGGCAAAACTGTCCTTCAAATATGAGAGAGAGCTTAAAATATTCTCAGACAAACAGACAATGACAGAGTTTGTGAACAAGACACCTGCTCTACAGGAAACACTAAAGGAAGCACTGCAGACGAAAGGAAAAGACAGGAGTGAGAGGTTTGGCAAACAATTTTGGGAGATAGTAGCACAGCAATGTAAGTATACTGAGCAAAGATGACTGTGAGTATGGTTGGAAGAGGAAGGTTAGGACCATGTGGGACACCATAACAAAAGAGGAAAGATAAAGACTGGGACTGTATAACTCAGGGAAACCTAGGGTGCTCAACGACTGTGATAAAAGGTACAAATGTGTTTTTACATGAGGTAGAACAAATGAATGTCAGCATTACAAGGTGTTAAAAATAGGGTGGGATTGGGGGGAAATACAATCAATGCAAACTAGAGACTATAATTAACAAACATTGTATTATGCTTCCTTTAATATAGCAAAGGCAATATACCAAAGCTAAATGCATATGGGGGGTGGGGGTGGGGGAAGGGTATGGGACTCCTGGCATTGGTGATGTTGTCTGACTCTTTATTCTACTTTAGGTTAATGCTATCTTTCCTTTTGCTGCTTTCTAGCTGTCATTTTTTTCTATCTTTTCTTTTTCTTTTTCTTTTGTCTCTTTCTCCTACTTTGTGGAAGAAATGGAGATGTCCTTATATAGATAGTGGCGATGGTGCTGAATACATAAATATGTGACTATACAGGGAACCAATGATTGTTTATATAGGACAGAATTTATGGTGTGTGAACAAAACCATCTTAAAAAAATGGGTTGATGAAGAAACCTTGAGGTGAAATAAGACAGACACATAAAGACAAATATTGCAGGGTCTCACTGATATGAACTAATTATAATATGTAAACTCATAGACATGAAATATAAGTTACCAGGATATAGAAATGAGGCTAAAGAATGGGGAGTGGTTGCTTATTATGAGCAGAATGTTCAACTAGGGTGAACTTAAATGTTTGGAAATGGAGGGAGGTGATGGTACCACATTGTGAGATTAACTAACAGTGCTGAATGGTGTGTGAAGGTGGTGGAAAGGGTAAGCTCAGAGTCACATATGTCACCAGAAGGAAAGCTGGAGGTTAAAAGATGGGAATGTGTAAAACAATGAATCTTGTGGTGGATAATGTCTGTGATTAACCGTACAAATATTGGGAATCCCTTTCATGAACTAGAACAAATGTATGACACTATCACTAGAAGTTAATAATAGAGGGGCATATAGGAAAAAATATATACCTATTGCAAACTACATACTACAGTTAGTAGTATTTTAACATTCTTTCATCAACAGTAACAAATGTACTATACCAAAACTTATGAATCAATAATAGAGGAGGGGGTGGTTAGGGGTATGGGAGGATTTGAGTTTGCTTTTTTTGTCTTTCTTTCTTTTCTGGAGTAATGAAAATGTTCTAAAAATTGAATAAAAACTTAATTGTGGTGATGGATGCACAGCTGTATGATGGTACCATGGGCACTTGATTGTACACTTTGGATCTTTGGATAGTTGTATGGTATGTGAACAATCTCAATAAAAAAAGTATAAATAGGCCTATTCCTGTTCGTTGTAATATTACTAAAAGGTTTTTTTCCCCCCAAAAAACTCACTTCTCTAGTATGCCAGATTTTCATGACCAATAAATCTATTGAACACCACTATCAACTCTAGGCTAATAGTTCATTTAAAGGGATTGGTTTGAAAAATTATAAATGTGACTTCTAAACACATGATTTTCACTTTTTCCTTTCTAGCTTCTAATATTTCAGCATCATGCCTACAGAGCTCTGTGGCTGGAGGATTGCTGTGCCCTTTTCTTTCCACTTCACACACTGATTAGAGTCTTTTGTTTGCTTTGTTAGTACCGTATTTTTCATTTCCTCCATGGTGTTTTCAGGAGTTCCTGAGGTTCATAAATCCAGACCCCTGCGTGGAAAATCCTGTGGTTGCATTTTCTTTCTTCCCACGAGGTTCCCTACGGCCATGACTTCTAGGGGAGCACCCCGAACCATCGGGGGGTGGGGTGGGACACGGAAACGAAGACATATTGACTTCTTAGTCTCTGAAATTCAACCCAGGGCTTCCTTGAGCTTTAGAACTCAAATACCAAGCAAGAGGAGGTGTCACTCTATGGTCACAACAACCAACATGGGTCTGCATTTGGAAAGAGGTGAATGAGTGGAGACTTTGCTGAATTATGTGGCTAGCTTTATTTAAAGAAAAGGGAGGGAGAGAGGAAATCTGTGGATCAGCATAACAGCACAATCATGAAAAAATGATTTTTCATAAATGCAATTTAATTTTTTAAATTAGTGACAGTGAAATAAGAGAGAGGAGTTTGGAGCTAGACTGACTGGGTTTGAATCCTAGCCTTTCCACTTCCTGGAAGGTGCCTTTGAGTGAGTTACTTTTCTGTGTCTTGGCTTCCTCCTTTTGAAACAAGGTGAAAATAGGAGTGTTTACAAGAAAAGGTTACTGTGAGAATTAAATGAATTCACACCCTTTAAATGATTAGAAGAATGCCTAGCATATAGAAAGCCCTCAATACATTGAAGAGATTATTATCACTAGTTTTATTATTTCTTCTACTAACCAGAGATTTATGGCAATGATTGAGAGCAATAATTTTTGTTTTCAATGAAAAACTTCATAAAATATAAAGCTGGTGAAATAGATCAAAATCTGACACTTGGAAAATATATTACAGTTCTTCAGGTAATTTGGCTCACACATAATTTGGCTCAAACTAAAATCTGTTCTAATGCATGAGGTAGACTAAGAACAATTCCATATAGTCAAGCACACTTGAAAGGTAAACTAATTTAAGATAGATGATTAAGTGTAATAACATGATCCCAAATATCAAGAACTAGGGAGAATGGGTATTTGTGCACCTGTTTGGAGAGGAGAAGGGTGGGTGTTGTGGAAAGAGAAGGCTTCAGTAGGTTAGCAGTTGAAATACAGATGCGGGGAAGCTAATGGGATGTTAAATGTTCATGTATAAAAATTTTAAACTCTGCCCTCTCCCCAGTTTGTGTCTCCCTTCCACTTCCACTAAAGGAGGTCAAGAGGAAGATAGGAAAGATTGTTAAGAAAAGAGGAATAAGATTTATTTTAGGTTTGAGGAGTTTGGTTTAGCAGCCAAAAGGTGAGAAAATGGACACTTTGGGTTGATTTATACCTGTCCCAAATTACTAGAAATGAAATAAAAGATTCAGATTCTGAAAACCTAACAGTCAAGCTAAAGAATGTAAGAATCATCTCCAAATGCTAAATTCCTGCATTAGCAGGTTAGAGAGTGGTTTGTTATTATGGAAAAGAAAAGAGCAGCTATAAGATATTTTCGTTTTTACTTTTCCAATATTTCCTTTATTTGGAAGATGGAGGTAGTATCGACCCTTAGGTGGCTATGACAATTAAATGAAGAGGTGTATATAAAGCTTTTAGCCCTGAACTTGGCACACAAATAGTAGCCTTTTGGAAAGAATGATACAAAGATTTCTTCAAACCACTTCCCTGCAATTCTGGACCCCAAGACTTTAAACTGCTATTAAATTTACAACCATCAGAAAAATGCAGTTTTCCATGAAAGAATTCCATATGGGAAGTTCCATATGGCTTGAAATCACAAACGGATGAACATAGTAGACATTATATTCAAACTTTCTACCTTTTCTCCAGCTCACCCAGGGTTGCTCTCCCAAAAGAGAGTTTCCATCTATTATCGGGTAAGTACGTTTCTGCATCAGCCTTCTCTCTTTAAGGGCATGTTTGGAGTGCTCAGCACTTTTTCATGGTTTTCTGATTTGTGAACTTATGGTGGATTATAAAAATAAGTTTATTTTAAATCCCCATATTACAGTTACTCCATTCTTAAGAGAGACCATATTAATCTACTTGGGTTTTTAATAGTACCATTTAGTTGGTATTATTCCAGCTTTTGTCACAGAGTATTGAATATTGAGCTGAAGGAGAGAAACCTGAAAATCCACTCTGTTTATGAGGACAAACAAGACCCATGACTACATCAGAGTGAAGTTTCTTACAGACAAATCTGCAAAGTTCAGCCATGCAATGGTCTAATTGAGAGGTTGCAGTTCTCCAACTCCTACCGAGAATGCCATTAAATGAATTTCAGGGGTTGATTGGTCCTTAGGAAGGAGTTTAACTAGTTGTGAAATGAAGAACTGGGTCCTGGTGCTTTCTCACTTCTTCCTGATTTGTGTACAACTCTGTTCTCTTTAATATAAAGGGAAACTGGCTACCATTTAGGAATGTGAGAGCAAGGAAAGATCACAAGATGGCTTAGATTCTTCATTTGAATAAATGGAAATAACTTGCAATTTATCTCTACTCTGAGTTTAACATGTTTAAGGTGAGAAAAATTTCACATTTTATTATTTATTTTATTTCAAAAGGAAATAATACCCACATGGCCACAGAGATAAAGAATGAACACTTAAAAGAATGACTTACTTTTCTTATCAACAACACAAAGCAACAAAAAATAAAGACAAAGGAATAATTCTCAAGCAGAGAGACCATAGCTTAAATATGAATATGGGCATATATACATATGCCTAAGGAAAAGAGTAAGAGAAAATAAAGATAACTTGCTCAAAAAATGTGGAGAAAAATGTCATTAAACCTCCATAATTCAAACCTCACTCAGATGAAATTCACCACATTTTAGACTCTATTGATAATATCAGTCAATACCAAAAGAAGTAAAATTAGTGGTGGGAAATGCATTTTGCTAACAAAAGGCAAACTGTTCAAATTAAAAACCACTTAGCACAATTTGCATATAACCTTGTTATAAAAACAATATCTATTTATTACAGGAGATAATGAAAATTACTGGGTGAAATGTGTTTATTGATTAGCTTTCTGTAAGTACAAAGCAAAAGATGAGCTCAGCTATTTCTATAAATAAAACTAGTATTCTAAATTAATGAGTCTTTATACTATGATTGCTTTAATTCTTATTTCTGAGGTAAGCCAAAATTTTTATAATTAATGTTTTTATATGTGTATTTGAAGTGCCATCAGACATGAGACATAATCAATATTTATACTTTTCATATCAGATTAATATTGGAAGGGCATTGCTTAAAAGATTCAAGACTGGAATCAATTCTGGGCCCAAATTGACTTATCTATAAAATGCAGACACTAAGAGTATTTACCTTGTAGAATCACTGTGAGGTTTAAATTAAATAATCTATTTAAATGGCACCTGGCATTCAATAGATGCTAGTTATCATTCCCTTGTTATTGTTGCTATTATTTTGTTCAGAATCATTTTTATATCAGTAGCAAATACAGAAGAGCAAATATAGAAGAAACCATGTTTTCTCAACTTTTGAGGGTATCTTCATCCTAAAAAGATTATGGAACATTTCATTGCCCCCCACCTCCCACTTCTTTGCTGGGGTTGGGAGACTGTTATATCTGAAACAACAAGTGTTTGGCACAAGGGACTAGAATTACTGGGACTATCCTTTAAGCATGAAACTAGAAAAAAAGAACCATGGATATGTTGTATTTTGCCTCTACACCATCTTTTCTATGGAGAGGGAAATAGTTGGACTTTTTGTATTTAGATTGGCCTTTGTACATTTTGTTTAATAACCCCTGAGCACTTTTATCTACCCCATGTAAAACAGGAAAAATATATGGAGTACGTGTGTGTGGAAGGACAAAAGGAGAATAATGGCAATTGAGAGACAAGTTGTTAAATTTCTGAAGCCAACAGAACAAAAATGATGTTACCCTCTCCAGGTTTATCCGAGACGGCATTGTCTTTCTCTACAGGGTTAAAGTCAGAGATATATCTGGACATGAACACTTTCTTTCCCACAGAGAATAATGTCAAAAGAACTCAGCTAATTTTGGGTATCTGGATGGAAGATATTTCAGAGTTTTCAGTATGGATTTTATAATATTTTTGCAACCTTCCTGTAAATCTGAAATTATTTCAAAATAAAAAGCTAAAAAAAGAAGAAAAAAGTGCTCAGCTAAAATGTCGTATGGCCTGTAATATGAATGCTTGTTGTCCAGTCTTCCTGTGCACCCAGTGATCAGCAATTTCCTGTCACTGCTTCAAAAATGAGAAGACAGTGATTTTGTAATCTTCTATGGGTCACCTCTGGCACAAATAAATATATGAAAATTAACAAGATTTTCCAAACGTATTTTCAGGATATTCAAAGTTAATATTTGTAAAAAGAAAGATGTTAAAATCTTTATCTTAAGATTTAAGTGGCATAATACAAAAATAACTAATTTTAAATGTATTATCTTACACAGAATTTATATATTCCCTTTGTCTCACAGATTATGTGATATCATCCTAAAAATTTAGATTTAGGTAATGTAAATGACACACCAAACTGTTCTAAAGAATTTGGGAGAAGCATGTGAGTTACAAAAGTATTGAAGCAACTGAAGAGTTTTGGAAGAGGATCTGATAAGGAAAGGTTGATCATTTCACATTAAGCATTGATTTCACAAATCATTTCACATTCATTCATTAAACCTGCACAGTTAAAAACAATAAATAAGGTGTTTTCTTCCTTCAACCACAGTAGAGGTGACTGAGCATTTATGAAGGTGGTATTTGATGTTGACAGAACTCGGAGTTTAATCTAATGCAAAAAGATTACCTGTCCCAGGGATCTCCAGTCCAAGCTGGCGCTGCCGATGTAAACGTGCTGCTTATCCACGATCCAGAAGGAGGCCTGCAGCCGGCCCTTGTTGTAGGCTGTCATGTTCATGTAGGTCACCTCGGCCCCTGGGGGTTCAAGGACAGCCCAGTCAGCCTGTTTCAAAGCCCTGAACTTGCAATCAACCATCTACCAGCAAAAATACTCACGGTTTTCATGTATCATAATTGGCATTTAGGGGAAGTCAAATATTTACATTAGTTTTGTACACAGAAGGCCCTCAGGCATTTACTTTTTTCCCCAAAGGAATACTATGAAAGAAAAAAAATGAAGCAGCAGCTTTTTCCTATGGATATGCAGAGGTGGTTCTGTGCATAGTGACTAGGGCATGGCTCCTTAATCAAACAGATATGTTTTCAAATCCTGGTTCCATCACTTATTATCTAGATGGCTAGATACCTGCAGCATACTCTTTTCTTATTATTGTGATACAATTTTAATACAATTTTGCAATAAATACAAGGTCAGTCTTGTTTAGTATTACAGCTGTCCTCAACAACAACAACAACAAAGGTTTTCTTACTCTTTTCTGTATATTATTTTCATCCTTTTACTTGCCTTTACTTATTCATTTTCCTTCTTTATTATTTATTTTGGTTTTGGTCTCTTCTGTTCTTTCTTTATGTGACAGTATTTAATTTAGCTTGAATAGTCCTTTCAAGCTTTATGGAAACACAACCTTGATTGGTTAACTAGGTCACTCAGACTATTAGTAAAACCAAAAACACATTTTTAAGAGCTGAATCTGACCAAGCATTTAAACCTGATGTGACCTAATCGACTGTCAAGCTATTATGTATGGCTGCCTCAGGACTGTGCATTTACAACTTTCCAAAGGGAGCATACAGTCCATTCAATACAAAGCCATTTAAAAGTTTCTGTTAAAGGTACATTGTCTTTAAAAGAGCAGACCTATATGCATATATTTAACAGGCTAAGCCATTCCAGTCTTTAGGGTGATGGGGAAGTCCAGTTATGCAATATTAACGAAGAAGATGTATTCCAGTGGGGCACTTCATTGTCAGAATCTTCATTACCAGAGGAATAAATTATATCATATGCATAAGGATATAGTCCAGGCTATCAATAAAGAAGAAGAGTGATTAAAATTATACCCTAAACCTCTAAAACTTAGGAAAACATAAACTATGCATTTATGGCAGAAGGATGAAAAGAGAGGATACGGGGTTGGGGAAATCTAAGGAGAAAGCAAAATCCAGGAAGATTTTATCTTTGGGTGCAGCAGATGCTTTATCCTAGAAGGGAGAGCACGTGTTCCTCATTCTCCAGCCATCCTGGCCCCAAGGAATGGGAGCAAACCCCAGAGGAGGAGCACTTGGCAATAGGAGAATCTGAATGTCCAAAGTGGGTAGTTCCCATAGCAAACGGCATCCCCCAGAGACACAGCTGCCCGTGCTCCTAAGTGGATGAAGAGTAGCATGTGTCCTTGGAGACCCAGGCCTCTCTCTCTCTTTTTTTTTAATTCAATTTTATTGAGATATATTCACATACCACAAAATCATCCAAAATATACAATCATCTGTTCACAGTATTATCATATAGTTGTGCAATCATTACCGTAATCAATTTTCTGAACATTTTCATTACTCCAAAAGATGAGAATAAGAATAAAAATAAAAGTAAAAGTAAAAAAGAACACCCAAAATATCTCATACACCCCCCCCCCCACTATTCATTTACTTTTTGTCCCCCTTTTCTACTCCATACAACAGATAAAGGGAGTGTGAGCCACAAGGTTTTCCCAATCATACAGTCACACCGCGTAAGGTGTATAGTCATACAATCATCTTCAAGAATCAAGGATAGTGGGATTGCAGTTTCAGTTATTTCCTTCTAGCTATTCTAGTACACTAAAAATTAAAAAGGGATATCTATAAAATTCCTAAGAATGACCTCCAGAATGACCTCTTGACTCCATTTGAGACCTCTCAGCCACTTAAACTTTCTTTTGTTTCATTTCTCTTCCCTCTTTTGGTCAGGAAGCCTTTCTCAATCCCATGATGCCAGGTCCAGGCTCATCCCTGGGAGTCATGTCCCACATTGCCAGGGAAATTTATACCCCTGGGAGTCATGTCCCATGTAGGGGGGAGGGCAGTAAGTTTACCTGTCAAGTGGGCTTAGAGAGAGAGGCCACATCTGAGTAACAAAAGAGGTTCTCTGGGGATGACTCTTAGGCATAATTATAAGTAGGCTTAGCCTCTCCTTTGCAGTAACAAGCTTCATAAGGCCAAGCCCCAAGATCAAGGACTTGGCCTACTACAATGGTATTCCCCAATGCCTGCAAAAATATTAGGAATTCCCCAGGTGGGGAATTTTAATGTTTCCACATTTTCCCCCAGGCCCTCAAGGGGGCTTTGCAAATACTTTTTATTCTCTGCCCAAATTACTCTGGGATGTATTGGGGTTTCATGCTACCCTGTACAAACCTACCAGACCTTGCCCCCTATTTCAAGATTCCATGTAATTATGGTGTTTGAATAAACTGACCATACAAGTTAAATTATATAGTGTGCTACAGAAAGTATAGATTTTGCACCAAATAAAATTTCTTCCTTTGGTTTCACAAAGAAGTTGAGGTTTTAAAACACAGTCAATATCATCCTTTTCCCTTTACTCTGGTTTACCTTAGTTTTAATCAGGTCCATTTCGTTCATCATCAAATTCACAATCTCTAATCTCTTTCTATCTCCTGATAACCTGTGTTCTCAACTCTCCAATTTCACTCATCATTGTTAGTCCATATTAGTGAGACCATACAGCATCTGTCCTTTTGTTTCTGGTTAATTTCACTCAATGCAATGCCTACTGTCTACCATTTTGTCTTTTGGATTTTATATGTCTATCTTACTTTTTATTTCTTCCCAATAGCTCTCTTTTTACCCTTCCTGATAGTCTTCATTTCTACACTCTTCTCCAAACCTCTCTCACCTGTCTTTTAGTATCTGCCTGTAGTGCTCCCTTTAGTATTTTTTGCAGTGCAGGTATCTTGTTCACAAACTCTCTCAGAGTCTGCTTTTCTGAAAATATTTTAAACTCTCACTCATTTTTGAAGGTCAGTTTTGCTGGATATAGAATTCTTGGTTGGCAGATTTTCTCTTTCAGTAACTTAAATATATCATACCATTGCCTTCTCGCCTCCATGGTTCCTACTGAGAAATCCGCACATAGTCTTATTGAGCTTCCTTTGTATGTGATGGATCACTTTTCTCTTGCTGCTCTCAGAATTCTCTCTTTGTCTCTGACATTTGATAATCTGATTATTAAGTGTTTTGGAGTCAGTCTACTTGCATCTATTCTGTTTGGGGTATGCTGTGCTTCTTGGATCTGTAATTTTATGTCTTTCATAACAGATGGGAAATTTTCAGTGATTATTTCCTCCATTTATTGTTTCTGCGCCCTTTCCATTCTCTTCTCCTGCTGGGACACCCATGACATGTATATTCCTGTGCTTCAAGTTGTCATTTAGTTCCCTGAGACCCTGTTCATATTTTTCGTTTCTTTTCCCTATCTGTGCTTTTGTGTTTAGGATTTCAGATGTCCTGTCCTCCAGTTCATGAATCCTTTCTTCTGCCTCTTCAAATCTGCTGTTGTATGACTCCTTTGCATTTTTCATCTCTTCTATTGTGCTTTTCATTCTCATAAGTTCTGCCAATTGTTTTTTCAAACTTTTGAGTTCTTCCTTATGTTTGCCCAATAACTTCTTTATATCCTTCATCTCTTTTGCCATATCTTCCCTCAACTTGATTTTATTTTTGAATTGATTTAGGAGATTTGTTTGAGTAATAATTAGTCATTTCCCATGTGATTGGGAAAGCCATATAGACCACACTCCCCTTTGTCCAGTGTACAGATGGATGAGTAGGAAAATGGGGGTAAAAAAAAAAGTACCCAGTGATTTTTTTTTTACTTTAATTGTTCTTTTTCACTTTAATTTTTATTCTTATTACTTTTGTGTGTGTGGTAATGAAGGTGTTCAAAAATTGATTTTGATGATGGATGCACAGCTGTATGGTGGTGCTCTGAACAACTGATTTTGTGCTTTGTATGACTGTATGGTGTGTGAATATATCTCAATAAAATTGAATTATTAAAAAATAATTAGTCATTTCAATTCCTGTATCTCAGTTGAAGTGTAAGTTTATTCCTTTGACTGGCCCATATCTTCATTTTTCCTAGTGTGATTTGTAATTTTTTGTTGTCTAGGCATCTGGTTTCCTTGATTACCCAAATCAGATTTTCCCAGAGCAGATGGGCTCAGGTCTCAGGAGGAGGCTGTATTCAGTATCAGGTTTCCCTGAGGATGAGACCCAGCAGGCTGTCAGACTTTTCTGTGAGGCCTCTAGACTCTTTGCTTTTCCTCTCCTGCCCAGCAGGTGGTGCTCGTCAGCCTGCAGCTCCCCATTGGCATAAAGAGGTGCAGTGTATTTAATTCTCAGTGGTCCCTGTCTCGGCTGGGGACTGAGAGTGTCAGAAGTCAAGCTTAAACTGTTTCTGTTTTTCTTTTTTTCCCCCAGGCCCTGTGGTCTGAGTTCTCTGAGGGAGGGGTGCCCCATGAGCTGGGCCCTGTCCCCCTCCTTTCTTAGGGAAGATAAGCCCTTTAGGGAATTGTCTCCTACACTTGAGTTTTTCCTTTGGCTCTCTGACTATCTTAACTTGACCCTTGCCTGGTTTAGTGCTGACAAATGAAAATGCTTGAGGCTTTTTCTAATAAGCTACTCACAATGAGAGAAAAAAAGGTGGGGGAGGCAAGAAGTCCCCTTTTCAGAACCAGTCGCCAGCATTCCAGTTCACCAGGCAAGAACTGGAATTGGTACCCAGATCTGTATGCCCCTTTTCTTGGGGCACAGCCCTTTTCTGGTATTCTGATCTCAGCAGACACCAAAAGCCCCCATTTTTATTTATTCATGTATTTTTTTCCCTCAGTCCTGCCTCCTCTCTGCCAGGATAAACCTCTAGGTTCCTTTCCTGTATGCCCTGGGTTTATCTGTGCTCGTGGCCTGTATTCAGTAGTCCAAATTTGTTAATTAAAACTGCAATTGGAGCTTGGTTGAGCTACATTTCCTTGCTCTCAGCAGGGACTGCTTCTTTTTCCCTCAGCAAAGTTTTGCAGCTCATCCTGCCATGCCAATGGGGGAGGGGCACTATCTCCACAGTTACTTACAGTTTTATGCTGTGATCTCAGCTGTTCCACCCATTCCTGACTGGTGTATGATGTTGTCCAGTCATGCATGTCCCCGCATCAGTTCCAGACTATTTACTAGTTTTTCCTGGCTCTTCCTTACTATTTGCTCTAAGGGACTAACTAAATTCCACACCTCCCTATGCCACCATCTCACCCCGCCTTCCCCAGGCTTCTTTAACTGGCCATGCCCTTTACTAGCACTAAACTGGTCAGTACTGGAGGAAGGGCTTTTCTTGTCTCTAAAAGGAACAGAATGGAAATGACCTTGTTGCTTGCTTCAGATTCCAACTTCAATATGTCCCTCCAGCCAAGCCTCAACCTGTCTTCTTATTCTCCTAGAAAATAACTTTAACCCTCTGTAATGCAGGCTGGTCCTCAACCTGGCCTGGGACACTGTGCCTAAAACTTAAACCCATGAGTAGTTGTTTCCATGCATTTGGACAGAACATTAGTTCTTAGAGGTCCCCATTCAGTTCTCACTCAGAGCTCCAGCAAGCCCAACCCACTGGCCCACCGAGAGGCAGCACTGAGCCTCTGTGAATAAGGACTGTCCCATTCGCTCTCTCCATCGCACACTACATATCTGTCACCCTAAAAGTACCACATTACTGTACTTTGGCATTTAGCCTAACAAGTGTGACTTCAGAGACCAAGGGCTTTGTGCAATCCTCCAGCCAAAACCTCTACTTGTTGCTGCCTAAAATTATTTTACAATAGCTTTCTTTCAGCAAACTTTTATTGAATATCTAATACATATAACATGCTGTGCTGTGTGAAATGAAGGATAAAAACCTAAAATGATGGATTACATTTCAGTTATACTAAAGTGTAGTATTTAAAATGATCAGCATCTGCTGTATTCCTGATTAGAGCCAGAGAGGGGTTCAGATATCAAGAAGGCACTGAGTATCTGAGAGATCAGCAAGGGGGGGCTCCATTGCTGCTTCAGGGAACCCCAAGTAAAGGCCAAGAACATGAAATACAGTGTATGGCTTCACGGTTCCACCCAGGGCCGGAGCTACCTGTACAGAAGCCAGCAAAGCTATGTGTAGAGATAAAGCAGTATATAATGACAGTAACTCTTATTTACTGAACACCAGTGTGTGCCTAGCACCAAGACTGCTGTTACAACAATCTCATGTAATGGATATTACTTTCCCTGTTTTTAGCACATAATTAACTACTTCCAAGAGTTTAAGAAAATCAACTAAAAAGATCTGATGATGTATCTGGAAAAATATTTTTCTGCATATGGTTTGTGGAATATCACTTCCCCATTAAGAACTGTCTATTTGTCTCCCCCTCTTCCCATTTGTCTCTCTCCTTCCATCTATCTCTGAAGGTATATACTTTTATCTTAATTTATATCTGGATAGGCATACATTTAATCATATCCAACATGTCTCAGTTTATTATAAGCATATTATTCAATATTTTATGTAAGTGAATTTAGAATCACATGCTTTCAGGATATATTTCTTGATTTCTTATAGAGATTATTCTTAGCAGGATTTTTTTACAATCCAATTTGTTAAAATTGGTTAAAATCCAATGTTTTCTGACTATGAAATGTATTTTTCATGAAAGGTGTTTAATGTACCACTTATTAAAGTAATAGCATTATGCATGTAAATTAACGTGTTTATTTCATAGTATTACAAGATTTTGATTGGCAAAGATGCTAGCAGACATTTATACAAAGTATTTTCTTTATTATAGACTTATAAGATTATAGACTATCTTTAAAAGCTGGTTTGATTCAAATAAATACATTTATTTCAGCAGCTTTAAGAAATTTACTTAGGTAAGTTTGAGTTACCACTTTTCATTTTCATAGCTTTCATTTTTAACAAGAAAATAATATTGTCTCAGTCTCTCCTCTTATACCACATGTCCCGATGTGCAGAAAGAGACTCCAGATGACAACTGATGGATGGGAATTTCACACGAGGACCACTGGCTAAGGGCTATGCACAGCTGTTGGCAGGTGGACATGGATCTCTGCAGATCCTCCCATTTCTAGCCTGGAGGTCTACTAGTTTAACTGATGGCTGATGGGAGCTGTTAGAAGCACAAAACTAATTTTTTAGATTCCAAAAATGATAAATCAACTCTGGACTTGTTTCTATAATTGCTCTATAAACTATTCTGCATGATGTCTGAGAAGCCCTAATTAAATCTTAAAATAAATAAAGTTCCAAATTGGAAATGTTAAGCTACAAATGTGCACACTAACAAAGGTAAGTGGTGTGGATAATTATCATGTTTTACACTCTTCTTGGGCAGTAAAACAATAAAAATTAGGAAATCCCAAACTACTTACAACAACTCCCTTGAGCTTCAACAGAGACTGTCCATTGAATTTTAACAGAGAGAATGTAAACATTAGCAAAAAAGTTTTCCTTGGAGGAAAAAAATGGCAAAATGAATTGGAAATTAATGTTACTTCTTGGGAGAATCAACTTGAATGCACAGACACACATTTTTAAATGTGTGTATTCTCTAGAGCTTTACTTTAGCAAGACTTCACAGCATTAAACTTGCAAATTATAGATCTGTCCCATATCCCGTTCAGGGGAATTAGTAACTATCTCAAAAATAATACAGTTCTTTTTCAGGGACCCTAATATTTGCATTATACTTAGATTTCAGAGTATCTCACTAGTCTTCATCTGGGAAGCAGCTGTGAATGATATTGCATGGGTGGGGCTAAAAGCCACTCCCATTTTCTCCTGCAATGCAGACCTGGGGGCACCATCCTTTGGTCTATGTCTATCACCATGATTTTCAGGGCATGACCACATGATTTTGCATCTTTATCACCAACTTAAAATTTCCTAGATTTAAGTTTTGATCATGGATTCACAAATAACATCAGGTATTTGCTGAGTAGTAATGAATTCATCATCCCAGGATACTTATGCAAAAAATTGCTGAAGAATTGTTTATTATACTTCCAGTTTTGAATCTCCAGAAATATGTTGTTTTCTCCAGATTAATATGAAACTAGTATTTCATGATGGAATACTGATAATTTTGAGGAAGTTTAGCATTGGAATGTTCAGACACACACACATAAGAAAGATAAGAGGAAAGATGAAAAAATTTAGAAAACATCTGGTTGAAGAATTCAATTTTTAATTCCAGAGAAGATAAGAAAAGTTTAATTCTACCTTATGCTCAGATTTATATAATTCAGATGCATCTATCATAAATATGGAAGTCCTTTCTTCCTCTCCCTCTCCCTCTTCCTCTCCCCCTTCTTCTCTCTCTCCCTCCCTCTCTCTCTTTTTCATGAAGGGGAAATAAAATCTCTAAAGGATATTTGTGTTAGTTGAGGGTACAAGTTGTTTAGATGTGAACATTTCATACTTCTTACAGTACCTGATGCACCACATGACACGGAATGAGAAGCCTAGTACTACGTGAGTCTATTTAGCTCCTACCCTGGCCACAGCCTGTTGGACCACATGTTGACACCTGATCTAAGCTGAGCCAAGCAAACTTCCTCTTTGGGAATTCAACATTGAGACACAGAGATGGTTCAGGTGCATGTGAAAGAAGTATAGAAGAATAGGAGAAGCCGAGATTCAGAGAGAAAGAAGGAGGCTGGGGCAAACTAGATATATAAGGAGAAGAGATAAAAAGACAGTGGTCTCCCGAGAGACAAATAAAAAGTGAGAGAGTGGAAGCGAGCCCATACTGTCCAGTCCCCTCAAGACAGTTCTACATTCTATCTTGAGTTCTTTTAGACCAGTATAAAAAATTATTATTTAGGCTGGTTTGGGAGGGATTCTGCTTTTTTAATCAGTTATTCTTACACCTCTATCCAGGTGGTATTTTACTTTATTTTGTGCATCCATAATTTTAGAAGTACAATTAAAAATTGTGCGTTTTTAATATTTGACTAAAAATATTCAGTTTTGGCCTACAACTTCATACAATTTAAGCAAAGACCCAGTTGCACAAGTTGTATGATTAAATGCTGCTTCAAATGTTAAAAATTTTAGATTTTAAAAATTTAAAATGAACATCTTGTCAAAACACTCACCAAAATGACACAAAAGGAAATGTGCTAGAACACTGTAGCTAAAAAATGGAAAATAAAGTTCAATATTCCCTAAGGATCCCATGATGAAAATCTAACAGATTCCATCTCCAAGTTTATTTCCAGAAAGTTGCCTGTTGAAAGCATATTATCAGCAGCTTTAATTAGTTTTACCATATAATAATTCACACATACAAAACAACATATGATACTTTTAAGTAAATTACTAAGCATGATAGTAAAATGAACACTTGTGAACCTTACTAGAACTAGAACCTGACTAATACCATGAAAGCAGTGGTTCTCAACAATGGTAATTCTGCCCTCTGGGGGACAATTTGGTTTGTCACAACCTGAGGGGTGGGCTTTTGGCATCTTGAGAGTAGAGGCCAGGGATGCTGCTAAACATCCAACAATACACAAAACACCATAACAAAGAAATATCTGGCTCAAAATGTTAAGAGGGCTGAGATTGAGAAAATTCATGTTAAAGCTATTTGTGTGTTTATCCCCACCATTTTCCTATATAATCACTATCTTGAATTCAGTGTTTATCATTCTCCTGTTTTTAAAATGTATTTTATCACATACATGTGTATCCCTAACAGCATAAAAATGAGTTTATGACCAGATTTTGAATAGATTATTAATGAGCCTCAAGCATATCAAAGGGAAATGCCTTGGTGTTAATAGTTACAAATTTTGGAAATACTTTCAGATGTTTCCTGAAAGCAAGGTTTGCAGGAGAAATCTATCTTATTAATCAAGTGCTCTTCTCAATACATTAATGTTTGTGAACAATGGAAAAGGTTATAGTTAGCCCATTCCTGGGGGTTTTAGTTTTTATTAACTGGCCAGTTTAATCAATTTAATTAGCAAAATTTTAGAATTTATTGGATTGAAGGCTAAAGAGGAACCCCAATGAATAAAAATCACCTGTCATGACACATCTCTGCTTTCAAATAATTTAGTAAGTGATATTAAGAGAACTTCTGAGATAGTGAATTCCATGTCCCATGTCCCATTCTTTTTTTAAAACTTTTAAAATAATTGACTTAATTTTTAAAAGAAGAATTCAGTGGCACTTAGTACATTCACAATGTTCTGCAACTATGACCTCCACTCCACCCAGTTCCAAAACATTTTCCTCACTACAAAAGAAACCATATACCATGGTTAGGTTCATGTGTCAACTTGGCCAGGTGATGGTACCCAGGTGTCTGGTCAAGCAAGCACTGGCTTAACTGTTATTGCAAGGATGTTTGTGGCTGGTTAATAAACTAACGGAATGGTTTATTAAATCATAAGTCAATGGGCTGCAGCTGTGACCAATGACATCCACAAAGGGCGTGTCTCCCACAATGAGAGACTGCAATCAGCTGGATTAATCCAATCAGGTGAAGACTTTTAAG
Organism: Choloepus didactylus; assembly: GCF_015220235.1. Taxonomy (NCBI): domain Eukaryota; kingdom Metazoa; phylum Chordata; class Mammalia; order Pilosa; family Megalonychidae; genus Choloepus; species Choloepus didactylus. Next base: position 27,066,253 of record NC_051308.1, read on the forward strand.
CGAGACAGATAGAGGACCTTCACTTCTTCTTCGGCTAACCACTGAAGGTTTCCTGAGAAATTAGTCGAAGTTGCCAGTTCATTGCCTGAGGAGTTCATTGAACATCTTCACTGGAGTTGCCAGTTTGCTGCCTGCCCTACAGAATTTGGACTTGTGCATACCCACAGTTGAGTGAGACACTTTTATAAATCTTATATTTATAGATATCTCTCATTGATTCTGTTTCCCTAGAGAACCCTAACAAATACACCTAGTAAGCAGTCACTGCCCATTCTCCCCTTCCCTCAGCAGCTGGCAACCAACAATCTGCATTCTGAATTCTGTCTCTATTTACCTATTCTGGATATTTCATGTAAATGGATTCATACAATATATAACCTTTTTTTAAATCTGGTTTCTTTCACTAAGTATCATTCTTAATTATGCTTATTTTCAAGATTCATCCCTATTATAGCATGTATTAGTACATTATACCTTTTCATGACAGAATAATATTCTACTGTGTATATATACCACCATTTGTTTATCCATTCATCCACTGATGGACAGTGGGTTGTTTCCACCTTTTGGTTATTGTGAATAGTACTGTTATGAACATCATGTGCATGTATTTGTTTAAGTTACTGTCTTCAATTCTTTTAGAAGGAATTGCTGGATCATTTGGTAATTCTATGTTTAACTTTTTGAGGTGAATCTTAAAAGCACATTTCATTTTGAATTTAACATATCTACTCAAATATCAAACCTATGTTGTGAAATTTTTCACAGGCTGCCTTTAATCCTTTTGTTTTTAGTTTATAGATCTGGATTCACAAGGGCAGTTTGGCACCTCTCTCCCACATATTTTTCTTCCAATTAGAATATTCTGCTTACAGGGAAATATTGTGCTTTGATTATTTCCTCATAGTCCAAAAGTTAAGTTATCTATAGGAATGGTTGATTCAAGGAACCATTATGTTTCCAAATAAAATTATGCTTATAAAGCATAACACTATGCTTAAAACAAGATGTGTTTCAATTATTCTTCCTCAATTATGCTTAAAAATAAAAAAAATCCATGATAGAGATAAACAAAAACATGAATGAAAATGGCTCATTTAAAAAGGGTAAGGTTTGGGAAGATGTGGCCAGAGCCACATGCTCTCTTTTCCACCCCCTGTTGAGGTCCCACAATTATTTCCACAACCTTCAAGATGGGGAATGGGGATTTCAGCTACTCCTGAATTTTCTGTCTCGGTGCCAGCGCTCACTGAAAAACGGTGGCCTCTCAGAGGCCAGCACTGTTTGAGTGCCAGGGAGGATGGGGTATCCAGTTGCACTGGGGAGTTGCATATGTCTTTTGGAAAAGCCCACATCACTCTTTTTAACCTATCATTTTCTATCTCAGTAAAGCCAGGAGACTGCACAGCCCAACCTGCTGGGATTCTGAGAAAACAAACCTGCTTATGTTGTACTCCCATCTAACAGAAGTCATCAGCTTGAAGGAGGCACACCAAGGAGCAACAGCACATGGCTACTACTGAGGCAGGTTAAAGGGAAGACAGGAATTCTTATGGACATTTAAGAAGATATTTCAAAAGAATAATGTAAGAACAACAGAACATTCTTTGAAATTAAAAAAAAAATCCAAAATAGAAATTCAATAGATGCAAGGTAACATATGATTGGCAGCACTGAAAACTGAAATAGTGATCTAAAAGTTCAAATGAAGTAATTTATTTACAATGCAGAGTGAATATAAAGAAGTTGAAGTGTTGACTGAAAAGCTGATGTATGAAGGATGTATCTGGGAAAACTATGATAATCAATCAAAATCTCAAAGGGAGAAAAGGGGAATCATTCTAAAAGAAGAAAAGGAATAAAAGAGATGATAATTGAGAAAAAAAGTCAAGAAATTAGAGGATTTGAATAAGATATTAAAAATCCAATTATGGTAATTCCACAGAGAACCAAAATGAGAGGGGAAGAAGTTATAAAATAATAAAATAAAATTCCCAAGAACTGAAGGACATGAGTTTCTAAATTTTAGAAGCCCACCAATCTCTGGACAAGAAATAAAGACCCATACACATATCATAATAAATCTTCAGAACACTGGAAATTAACACAAGATTCTAACAGCTTCTAGAGGGAAAACAAATAAAAACGACAACATGTAAAGATTAGTAAATCTGAATTATCCCAGATATTATAACAATTACAATGAAAACTAAAAAATAGTCTGAGGGGAAATAAGTTTGTATATCTAGCAAAGACTGAAGGTACAGATATGAAAGGTATTAAATGCAACTTTTCTCAGAAGTTAGTGGAGAATGTGCTCTACCACAATGAAGAAATAAACCAATGGGAAAGAATGTAGACAGTTCTATATAAGACAGAATCCAGAATTAGGTGCAAAGAGCCCAGAGAGTAGCGAGGACAGCCTGGAGCATGAATGGTGTTTCCAAGAAAGAATAAATAAAATGGATAGAATACCTGATGTGTTTGACTATGTAAAATTACATGTTATGGAGTTTTGAATGAATTTGATGATAGATACATAGAACCATGAACTAAAAGGAAGAACTGATTGAACAAAAGGAAATGTGACCATTATATCTAGATCTGTTGTTAATAATATTTAGTGTAAAATAGTAAATATTGATTTAACCAAAAAAAGATAATAGACATATTGGGAGGATGAGGAGAGGGGAAGCACATCCCTATATTGGTTGGGGGTAGCAGATAGGGGAATGTGTGATCAGAGAAATATAAGGCTTCAAATTCCATCACAGAGAATAAACACAATATTTGAAACAAAAAAGTAAGGAATAGCAATATAAGTAAGTTACATTAAAGAATGAAAGTCATACCAGAAGAAACAGCTAAAAGCAAGGAAAATAGCTACCTTTGGGAAGTAGGTTGACATAAGGCAGGGGGACTTTTGTTTTAATACAATCATGGAAGTATTTTTAAACTTTTTTAAATGTATTGCTTTGATAAAAAAAAAAATTTAAATATAAACAAAGAGAAAATTCCTAAATATAATGCAAACTATTCACCAAAATGGCAAAGCAAATGCCATTTTAATGGTAAAATTCTAAATCTATTTTCATGATAATCAGGAATGACCAATAATTATTCAGTATTGTTTAAAGATTCAAAAAACGACATTAAAAATGAAAAAAAGTATAAATACTGAAAAAAGAAGAGGTAAAATTCTCTCTTTTGCTAATTGTTTGAATGTATGTGTGAAAAATTCAACAGACTATAGTAAAAACCTTTAATTGAAAGTGATAAGGTGTCTGGATGAAAGATAAATTAAAAAAAATAACTTTTCTCTGAAAAACCAGTAATCGGCTAGGAATTGGAATTTTAAAAATCCATTCACATTATTTTTTTAAAAAAGTAAAAACAACAATAAAATCTCACTGAAGAACCTTAAACAAGATCTGGACAAATAGAAAAATATTCCAAGTTGTGTGTGTGTGTGTGTGTGTGTGTGTGTGTGTGTTTGCGTACATGCATCTGCGCGTGCATACAAAAGTATTTGGAAGAATTTTCACCCCATGTTAAAAGGACTTATTTCTGGAGTGAAAATTGGGATACTATTTTTATCTTTATGTTTTTCTGATTTTTGAATTTTAGGAAGTCAACATGTTATTCTGTAACCACTAAATGATGAAAACATATAAACAGATCTTCAAATTAAAAGAAAAGTAGATACATTCTCTCTAGAGTCCCACATAAACACTACCAACATTTTCTTCCTGCTTTAATTGCACTCTTCTTCCCAGAGAAGTGACCTTCCTTCTTGTGCCACTTTGTACTTTGAGCTCCAGATCCATGAAGTTGGCTGTGACTTCTTGCCTTTGTAAAGCCTCACTGTGCTGACACTCAGGTGAATGTTTTCATTGTTGCCAATTTATCGTTTTTTTTCCCAATCAAAGTTCAAAACTTCCTTCAGGAAACGGTCAAATTATTTATAGTATTCATAAATTTTGGGGGGCATAGAAGTATTACTTTGGGGAGATAGGTACCTCGATGGAGGAAACAAGAACCTAGAACATAAAATACATTCTGTCTGTATGTTTTCTATTTGAATATATATAATTGAAAGGAAAAGAAAAAAGTCATGACATCTGAATATTTTTGAGGGCTTGTTCAAGTTGGTTCAAGGAAAGATAAGTCCTCAGCTCAGTTACTAAAAGAGAAAAACTGGTTGTCGTAATGTTATCACTATAGTAACAGCTGGGCTTCCTTACATTCATACAGTTCTTTAGGCTTTACAAAGAATGATAGAATTACTGAAAATTAGCTCTTTTTCTGGTATGATATCAGTGAGGATCTTGGGATGTTGGTAATACAGGTACAAGGAAACCAAGTCTCAGGAAAACTAAAGACTTGCCTGAATGCACATAGCTGGTAAGTAAGCAAATTCTGGGCTCTTGCTGCCCTCCAGGTCAGAATGAAAGCAATCTTAATTGTTATAACACCCTTTAGAGGTGCTACTCACAGTGATGCTTGAAATAAGTCATCTAGTCAAAAAAATTGAGTTCTAATAAGGCTCACATCAAACAGTCTTCCTAAAAAAAGCTAAAGGTGGGGGTATGAAAGAAGGATGCTCCTTGAGGGGCTTTAACTCCATCAAATAGCACAGTGCCCAACATGCTACAGGGGTTCAGTAAACATGAAAAAAATGCCTGAATAAATGAATGAGTGAATCAATAAATGTTTGCAAGCACCTATCACTTTAAAGCCTCCCTCTCTTTCAGTCGGTCTTTCTAAAAAACTGATGGAAAGAAATCAGTTGGAGTCTCCACTGCAAATTTTGAGTAAACGTAGTAAGGCAGTAAAGGACCCAGCAATGTGAAGGAAATAAATTTAGAATAACAATGTTTTATGTGGGATATGTGATTATGTGAAATTTAAAAGATGATTCCATTCCAAGCCAAATTCTGTTACAAAAGTAAAAACTATGCAGTGTGATTTAACGTCTTAAAAAAAAAACAGAACTCCCAGACATTAATACTTCAATTGCTTCTTCTATTGAGAACCAACAGCTTCAACATTTATTCTCTTTAAGAAAAAAAAAAATTACAATGTTGTCCTCCATTCCAAATGACATAGGAATTAGTTTATTTTCCAAGTTATCACAGAACTCGAGGAGGCAAAGGGGAAGGTTTCTTTTTAAAGTTCATTACAGTCAATTTTGTATTCAATGACTGGGACATTCTCTGCTGACAGGCTGACAGTTTTTCATACCTTCAAAGCCCCCAAATTCTTGCTATCACTTCTTCAGTCTTATTAAATAAGTCTATCTTACTAACCCAAACAATGACAATCAGATTTCACCTCTTGCTGGGGGAGTGTTTTAGTTTCCTAGACTGCTCAAGCAAATACCATGAAATGGGTAAGGTTAGACAATGGGAATTCATTCGCTCACAGTTTGAGGCTGGGAAAAAGTCCAAATCAAGGTGTGATCAAGGCGACATTTTCTTCCTGAAGACTGTGGCATCCTCGGGCTGGCTGCTGGTGATCCTTGGTCCTTAGCTCGTAGTGGGGCACATGGTGGCATCTCCTGGTCTCTCCTCTTCTGGGTTCTGTTGTTGCTCAGCTTCTGGCTGTGCCCTCTGGCTTTCTCTTTCTGAATTTCACTCTGCCTGTAAAGGACTCCAGTAATAGGATTAAGGCCCATCCTGACTGAAGTGGGCCACACCTTAACTCAGCAAAAGGCCCTACTTACAATGGGGTTCACACCCAGAGGAATGGACTAAATTTATGAGCATATTTTTTGGGGATACATCCAGCTACAAACCACCACAGAAAGGTAACAGTGAAATTCATTCTGAAAGAGCAACAGGTAAACGTTAAACCCCCCCTTGAGATAAGGACAAGGTTAAGAGTCCATTCCAGGTTCCACAAGGATCCCTGAAAAGTTGGAGAGTGGAGCCCAGTAAATGGGTAGATGGATGATGTAGCAGAAAACAGGGACACAAGAAGAAGGTTTGGGGCGAGGGGTGTTCAACTTAAGACGTTGACATGCCAACTGGTGGGCATGAATTGACTCACTCAGGTTTTCCTGAGTCTTGCTACAGAGTGGCAGCCGTCTGCCATGTTAGCAACTGATACACCCTGTTTCTCCTCTGGTGCATGCCTTTCTCAGCCCGATTCCACCAATAAACCTAAACTGGAGATGGGAAGGGAGAGAGTGCGAGTGGAGGGAGTGGGGTGGGAGGAAGGCTTGGAAGCAGAACTCTATCAAGGACACCTCTGTTTAGTCCCCAGCACAGTCTTGAGGGCCCTGAAGTCAGAGATCCTGGTTCGAATCCTGCTCCTGCCAATAAGTAGCTGAGAAGTGTTCTTGAGCAAGTCATTTAGCTTACCATGCCTCCATTTTCTCTTCTATAAAATGGGGATGAAATAAAAGAGGGCCTATCTTAGAGCTGTCATGAACTTTAAATGAGTTAGCAAGTGAGAGAAGCTCAGTAATACAAATCACCTTTTGTAATACAAGTTCCCTTTTGTAACACAAGTTCCCTTTTGTAACCATTCGTCACATGGGTCATTTCTCGTTTAGTATCTGTCTCCCTTGCTACATTGTAAGATCCAGGAAGATTACCACAGGGTTCTGACTTACCCACACCCAGAGGCATCAGTAAATATCTCTGGAAAGAATGATGCTTTAGACATGTTTTTCCTTTGAAAATTACCAAAAAATCAGACAACTAGCCTAATAGTCACATAGCAAATCAATCATGCGACATAAGCAAGAAAAAAATGTTCTGTTTTTAAAATTAAATTCTTCATGAGTAATGTCAGTGCACTGTATCCTACAAGAATCTCAGTGTGTAACCTAATAAGGCTCCAAAGCCTTTGTTCAGCCTGAGAAACTCAGAAACTCGAAAGAGGAAATGTTCCCAGATGGTGGAAAGGGAGAGAAAGGCAAGAAGAATAAGAGAGAACACATGCAGGATTTTGGGGAAAGAGAGAGGAAGCATGTGTGATTATGGGTTATGTGGAAAAGTGGAGACATCTTAAAAGAAGCAGGTTCTCTAATTCATAGGAGAAATGCTTCAGGTAATAATTACATAGGGAACTGGAGTTGGAACTTTATTCTCTATCTTATTAAAAAACTTTTTTATCTTAATTGTGTAGTCCACATCCCATCCTCTACAAAATAATACAGAATTGAGTGATATTTGATACAACTACTTTTCAATAAAAAAAAAATACAGAAAGCTAACTGGAGCTTAATGTAATAACATAAGGTCTATATAAACTGGTGAAGATTGGCTGCATGACACTAAAGGTAAAAGCAGACGATTTTGAAAGTTGCAGCTTTTTTTTTTGGTAACAAAAGAAAGCTGGGTTTTTGGAGGAGGCCCATTAAGTGCAAAAGGTGATTTGGGTTGTGGGTGTCAGCTGTCATGGTTTTTGCTATCCTTGAAAGCAGTTGGTGTCCTATTTTCCTTTCAGTAAAGGATTGTGTTTACCCAAGAGATCACTGTCACACATATCCCATTTAGTTGCATTGTTAAATAAATCCTTTGCCTAAACCAATATTTTAGTCCAGTTTCTGCTGTGGCTGCCAGCATGGAGAATGGAAATCCTTTAGCCGGTAAATCCTACCTCTATCCTTGTTAAATGATTTGCATGGAAGAAAGTGCTTACACCAAGCTTCAATTTTTCATAATCACGAATTTCAGATGCATTTCATGAATTTCATGTGCCTTTATCAAGCACATGCACAAGTGACTGTGGTTGGGAAAATAAATGTCTCAGAGGGTTTCTAATCTAATCCAAGAGCTCCCAGAATCTACTACCTATTCTGAAAAATACTGATAGAATTCTACATCTATTCTCACAAGTATTTCATTTGGCTGAAATTTTTATGCAGTTGTTTCTTATATCAGAGTCTGTCTAGTTATTAAAGAATTTGAGGATTTGTCCCAAATATTTCTAATCTTTAGAAAAAAATATCCTTACAAGCCTTTTCTTTACTCCAGTAAAATTCAAATACTATTAAAAAATTCAAAAGGAGGTTTACACCACAGGAAATCTCTTTTTCTACAACAAATTAGAGTTTCTGAATAGAGTTTTCATAAATTGTTCTATCACAAAGATACAATATGCTGGAAAAAAGCATAATTTGCTTCCAAAGATATGGGTTTGCCATATTAGGGGGAGGGTGCAAGTATGGCCAACTTGTAAATATATTCTAAGATCCTTTCCTTTTTTCAGCTTCAGAATTCCTCCATTTTCAACCCTTTCATGTAATCACAGTTGGGAAATATCCTCTGAGTTGAAGCCTGTCAACAAAAAATTCAGCTCACAATCTATGTAACTTTCAAGTTGATAACTTTGATAACCCAATTGAAAAAAAAAAAAGAATCCAGAATACAGAAAAGTTGTTGTTGTTCTTTTTCACACAAGCAAGCAATGGTGTTCTAGTTTGCTAATGCTGCCAGAATGCAAAACACCAGAAATGGATTGGCTTTTACAAAAGAGGGTTTATTTGGTTGCACAGTTACAGTCTTAAGGCCATAAAGCATCCAAGGTAACACATCAGCAATCAGGTACCTTCACTGGAGGATGGCTAATGGTGTCCAGATCTGGGAAGGCATGTGGCTGATGTCTGATCCGTACTTCTGGTTCCAAAATGGCTTTCTTCCAGGACATTCCTCTCTCAGCCACAGCTTCTCTTCAAAATGTCAGTCTCAGTTGTTCTTGGGGAGTTTGTCCTCTCTTAGCTTCTCCAGAGCAAAAGTCTGCTTTCAAAGGCCATCTCCAAAATGTCTCTGTAAACTGCAGTTCCTCTCTCAGCTCCTGTACATTCTTCAAAGTGTCACTCTTGGCTGTAGCTCCTCTTCAAAACATCACTCTCTAACCCAGGGGAGTGAATCCCCCTGGCAATGTGGAATATGTCTCCCAGGGAGGAATCTAGACCCAGAATCGTGGGATGGAGAACATCTTCTTGACCAAAAGGGGGATGTGAAAGGAAATGAAATAAGCCTTAGTGGCAGAGAGATTCCAAAAGGAGCCAAGAAGTCACTCTGGTGGGCACTCTTAGACATAATATAGACAACCCTTTTTAGGTTTAATGAATTGGAATAGCTAGCAGTAAATACCTGAAACTATCAAACTACAACCCAGAACCCATGAATCTTGTAGACAATTGTATAAAAATGTAGTATATGAGGGGTGACAACATGATTGGGAAAGCCATAAGGACCACATTCCCCTTTGTCTAGTTTATGGATGGAGTAGAAAAATGGGGGTGGGGGTGGGGAGAAAAAAAAAAGGAAGCACCTAGTATTCTTTTTCACTTTGGTTGTTCTTTTTCACTTGGTTTTTATTCTTATTGTTTTTGTGTGTGTGGTAATGAAAATGTCAAAAATTAATTTTGGTGATAAATGCACAACTATATAATGGTACTATAAACAACTGAATGTATGCTTTGTTTTGTATGACTACATGGTATGTGAATATATCTCAATAAAAATGAATTAAAAAAAATGTCACTCTCAGCTGCACTGAGTTCCTTCTGTTTGTCAGCTCATTTACATGGCTCCAGTGATTTAATTTAGACCCACCCTGAATGGGTGGGGTAACATCTCTATGGAAATTAACCAATCAGAGTCATCACCCACAGCTGGGTGGGGCACATCTCCGTGGAAACACTCAAAGAATTGCAATCTAATCAACACTGATATGTCTGCCCACACAAGATTACATCAAAGATAATGGCATTTTGGGGGACAAAGTACATTCAAACCAGCACAAATGGATAGAAGACTCTCTTCTCACCATTAAGAATGGAATATGGTACAATTCAGGGGAATTTTCCTATATTTATTTCTTCCAACTTCTTTTTGTCTTTTAAAACCACTGAGGAAAAAATAACAATGAGGCTAGAGAACTGATTTACAAAACTCCATGATCCTGTACAAATATCTGAGCTAGTACCTTATGTCACTTACTATGGAAATTATGCATGATTAACCAAAGTCGATTCCCTTTTTACATTCAAGGAAGGGGATCTTATAAGATGGGTAAAGAAAAACATTTTCAGCAGCTGGCAGGAGAAAGGATAGGCTCCATGTGACAGTTATCTAGTTACTACCTCTCAGCTTCAAATTCACCCTTCAATACCTGCCCAGTGATAAGGCACAGAATTCTTTTAAGCATTTTTCCTTCTCAGTGAGCATGAAGTCAAGCTTTCTTAGCAGAGGGTGCTGGAGGGACACTGCAAGAAGAAGGGTCTCTCCTGCTGGCTTCCACCTGCAGCGTGGTGGGTCAACAGAGTGGGAGTGAGAATATCTGGTGGTGCTCAGCCCTGACAGCTGCTCAGAATGCATGGTCCTGTAGCCACCTTGCAGCCTGGCCTGGCTTGGTGATAAATTTTCTGTGTCTCTCTGACATGGACATCGTGTGCAAGAGACCTTCTGCCTGTGCCAGAGTCCCAATCCTCCCGCTTGTTCACATCCCCCGTCACTGACTATGGCTCACCTCTGTCCTGCTTGCACATGGAGTGAGGATTGCCAAAATTAGCAAACTCAAAACAAAACCAAAAACCAAGCAGGATACCCAGTTAAATTTGAATTTCAGATAAACAACAAATAATTTTTTAGTGTAAGTATGCCCCATACAATATTTGGGACATATACCATCCTATCCTCTTTCTAGTCTTTACTATACTTCATCATATTACACTACACTACACTACATTACACTGAGTGCCCTGTAATATATATATATATTTTTTCTGGCAACCTACCAGGAGGAGGGTTAGCACTGGGTCTCCACTGCCTTTGCAGGCCCACATGTCTGGCCAATTCCAGATTGCTGAGCCCTGCCTGCACTCTGGAGGGCTGCCTCCTGCTTGCCCAGTGACTACAGACCAGCTCTGGCCCAGACAAACCAGCAAACTTTCCTGCTTTCCAGTGGGCTGCAGCCACACCTTCTCCAATGAGGTCTGAATTCCAGCTCTTGTTACTCTCTCAGCCCTAGGGCAACATGCAGAGTTTTCTTATACCTTATAGTCACTTTTTAAAAAAATCAGAGGTTAATAATTCTTTATATTAAATTCTTCCTGTTTAAGTTATTGTGTAATTTCTATCTCCTGATGGAACACAGACTGGTGCATTTCATTTCAGGAAAAAAAGAGAAGCTAGAGTAGAGAAGCTCTCAGTGTGGTAAACAGTTAGCGAGGAAAGACTAGTTATGTACAGATAAGTTAACAGAACCACAAAAGAAATGTCTGGTCATAGAGTGAAAACCCTGATAATACCCAAACATAAAATACCAGAAGACCTTCATATTCCAGTGTTCAGGATTTATGGTATGAAATATTTGCTGTACACCCTTCTTGTACATCCCAGATTCATCCACTTCCTACTTCTCTTTAACCGCAGCCTGGGCCACATGTTGTCTGTGGCAGTGCCTTGCCGAGTTGTGAGCACTGAGAATATGGCATTTGTCAAAAGTGGTGCTGGCAGCCCCTCTTGGATAGTGACAGATACGCCTATGTGGGGTACTAGAGAAGTGTTCAAGGGACATCAACATCTAATTGCGTTTTCCTTGATCCAACTAAAAGAGAAAAGAGATGAGCTTTGGAAAGTTAATCAATGATTGGAACCATTTTGTATAAGAATTAATCATCTGAGATATTCTCTTTGAGGGTTCTCTGGGCAAATTGAACATTGTGACTCAGAGAATCCTTACATTAAGAAAACAAACCACTGAGACATGAGCCAGTGTAAACACTGAATGATAAATCTCTGTAAGGGTATGAGCCACCCAAGCAAGCAGCACCTCTGGATGCCTGTGGGACCAGGTAGTGCACCTGTTGGGAGCAGAGGGAGCTGCTGGCAGGCTGTTGTTTTCGGGGGATGGAGGGCAGCAAGAGGATTTCGGCCCTCGCATTCTTCATTGGAGACTTAACTCGCTGGGTTGCCTGCAGCAAATGCCAGTTCATTTGGGATACCTTAACCTGCCTCAGGCCAGAGACCTGTTTGCCCTGAAGTCATGTCACCTCTTGGATTCTGTATTATGCTATAAGGCAAAGAGTAATAATTCAAAATCACTAGTCTGAGGAACAATTACTATCCTTCCTCATATTGTAATAATCTGCATGTCTTGCCTTTTTTTCCCCACTAGCTTATAAACTTGAAAATAAGGACTTGTATTGTATTCATCTGAAATCCCCTAAGGCCAAGGAACATGATTTAAAACCTCTGTGTTCCATGGATTTGTGTTTGAGAAACAAAAATAATAGGCATAGGCTCACTTCTTTTGTGTTCTGTATTCACCTGGTGGGTGCTCAAGAAGAAATACAGTCCTTGCTGGTTGATTGGATGACAGAAATGATTGGAAGAGGTAAGTTTGAAGGAAGTGAAAGCTTATCTTCTGTGTCCCTGTACTTTGTTTAGGTTCTATGTTACCTCTCATTATACAGATTTTTATGTTTAAAAGTGAGGGTTAATACAAGGTGTTTTATTTATAACAATCAGAATTAGCAGAGAAAGCCGACCTAGTCTTTGAAGATTTTCCTCTCCCCTGTGTGGTTCAATTTACTTATGGCTACTTGATTACATCAAAACTATTATATTAGATCAAATATAATGCATGTAAAGAAATCCTTTTTCCTGCCTCTCTCAGACCCTCAATCTAGCAACAAGCAACTGAAGCTGCTTGACTGAGCAGCAGGTTCTGATGAAACGGAGGGACCTGGTGTTCAGACAACCTGCACATCTACCACTTGCTAACTTGTCACCTTGGGCAAGTCATTTAATCTCTCAAAGCCTCATCTGCAAAAGTAGACAATTATAGAACACGTTCCTTAGAGCTGTTGACAAAATTAAAACAAATAATACTTGATAGACTCAACAAATATTAGTTATCATTATTAATGATAATGTCATAGTAGGGTGATTATATGTGATTTGGTGAAATTCATCTAACGAAGGGTTGCCTATAGTTAGCTGCCTGCAGCTTTTTTTTCGGTGTTTAGTTCATGGCCGTTGAAATGGATGAGCTAAGATTTCTTCTGCATGACTCTTAAATTTCTCAACCTAGAATGAATGTCTACTTCCCTGTTCATAACTGACAACATTTTCAGGATTTTCCTAGTTGGTTGTCATTCCTTTATCACATACTGCACATGGCAAGAGAGAGAATCCTTATTTCTTTTGAAATGCTTCTTTCCATTGCCCTAACCGATCCCCTGCTGGCCGCCACTGGTTTGATGGCCTACGCTATACGCTGGAGATACCCTGGGACACCTGCTCTCTTCCCCCTGGCATACAGCCAGTCTCCAAATCACCTTGCTTCCTTCTGCTCAGCTTCTCTAGTACTTGGCTTAATTTTCCATCCCTACTATCCTCCTCTAGCATTCCCCTCCCCTTAACACTGTTAATGATTTGTAGCTCCTTTAGCAGCTGTGCTTGAAAGACACAGTTTGGCCAGTTAATGACCTGTGAATCATTTAAAAGTAAATATAATGACCTCTGAATTGAATTGATGTTTTATAAGTAATTATTATGGTTTTCTTTCTAGTTTTGGTAAAGCTAGGCTTATAGGTGGGTGTTCCCCCAGCCCCCTCCTCCCAAATGATACATGGCTATTCAGAGATATGCTAGGAAGGTCAGGGAGTTTTTGGGAAAAAGACAGAGGAAATGGAAAACCCCTGGCTTGCAGACGGAAGAAAAATTAACCCAAAAAAACAAAAGAATTTTTAAGGTGACAGTAGAAGCAGCAATGCATAAAGGGCTGGTTGATGGACATAGAAGAGGGAGGCAGAGAAGAATTTCAGAGTAAAGAATAAGAGTCACAAATGACAAAAAAAGAAAATCAGTGAAAACTTTTGCCACATTTGCCATATCATTTTTCTATCATCCATCTGTCTATCATCCATCTATCATCTATCTATCTATATGTCTGTCAATTTATCAATCCATTTTCTGAACACTTGAGTGCGGGTTGTATATATCATGTTTCTTATATACTTAATACTACCATGCATGTTTCCTATGAACAAGGATATCCAGTTATGTAACTAACTTAAGAGCAGTTATAAAGTTCAAGCAATTTAAATTGATGTAATTCCTACAGTCTATATTCCAATTTTTCATATATCCCAATAATGTCCCTTCGAGCCTTTTTTCTACCCTCACAAGATCCCATCCAGGATCATGTATTGCATCTAATTGTCTTTTCTCTTTAGTTGCTCTTTCTTTCTCTTTTTTAAATTGTGGGAACATACATACAACATAAACTTTCCTAAAGCACATACCATAAACTCCTAATCACATACCACTGAATGGGATTAATCACTATATTGTGGTACCCTCACCAATTTCCATTACTAAAACTCTCTCACCTCCTCAAACAGAAAACTTATAACCATTATGCATTAACTTCCCACTCCCCCTGTCCCCCGTCTCTAGTAACCTGTATTCTAATTTCTGTCTCTATGAGCTTGTATATTCTCTGATATTTTTGCTGTAGTTACCGTAGGGCATAAATTTAGCATCCCAATGTATAACAATCTCTTTTGCATTGATATCAACTCAACTTCAGTAGTATACACAAACTATGTTCCCATATCTCCTCCATCCCTCCAACTTTCTGTAGTTTTGTCACAAATTACAAGTTTACTTTATGAATCCAAAGCTACTTATTTTCATTACTTTTTATTCATTTGCTTTTTAGATCCTGTAGAAAGTAAAAAGTAGAGTTACAAACCAAAAATAAAATAGTACTGACATTTGTATTTACCCATGTTGTTATCCTCACTAGAGATCTTCATTTCTTCATGCAGGTTTCATCTACTGTCTTTTGTCCTTTCTTTTCAACCTGCAGAACTTTCTTTAGTATCTCTTGTAGGGTCAGTCTAGTGGTGATGAACTTAGGTTTTGTTTGTCTGGGTATGTCTTAATCTCACCCTCATTTTTAAAGACAGTTTTGTCAGATATAGAATTCTTGGTTAGCATTTTTTTGCTTTCATCACTTTAAATATGTCACACTGCAGTCCTGCATCTATTCTGATGAGAAATTGCCACTTAACGTTATTGAGGCTCCCTCATACGTGGTATGTTGCTTCTGTCTTGTGGCTTTCAGAAGCTTCTCTTCAACTCTGGCATGCAACAGTTTGATTATAATATGCTGTAGCATGGGTTTCTTTGGGTTTATCCTGACTGGAGATCAGTGAGCATCTTGGGTGTATGCATTCATGTCTTTCATTAAATTTGGGAAGTTTTCTGTCATTATTTCTTTGAATATTCTCTCTGCCCCTTTCTTTCTTCTCCTTCTGGGACTTCCCCCATGCATACATTGGTATGCTTTATGGTGTCCCACAGCTTGTGTAGACTCTGTTCACTGTTCTTCATTCTTTTTTCCTTCTCCTCAGACTGAATGATGTCGATTGTCATATCTTCAAGTTCCCCAATTCTTTCTTCTACCAGCTTCAATCTGCTGTTGAACCCCTCCAGGGAATTTTTAATTTCTGTCACTGTGGTCTTCAGCTCTGTTTGGTTCATAATCTCAATCTCTCTACTGATATTCTTTTTTTATTCATCCATTGTTTTCCTGATTTTCATGCTTTCCGTTAGTTCTTTGAGTATACTTAGGATCATTAAAAAAAAAAGTCTCATATGTCCCAGGTTCTGGTCCTCCTCATTGATGGATTAATCTTCTCCTTTGCCTGGGCCATTGCTTCCTGATTCTTTATATGTTTTGCAAACTTTTGTTGAAACCTGGACATTGTGCTATTTTACTGTGTTACTGCTGAAATTAAGTTCTGAGGTGTCTGTTCCTTAAGTTTATATCCACCCAGTGTTATGAGAGAGCTTTCTGTAGACTCCAGGAACAAACAGGAAAAAAAAAAATAAAAGGAGGAATAAAGAAATCATCTTTCCTAGACCCCACAGATTGACCTGTGTAAGTGCTCTCCTTCAGGGCTTATCCATACAATGAGTTTAGAGAAAGCCCCAGGTCAAAGTGTAGGGCCTCCCTGATCCTTTCTGCACATATATCTTGTCTTGGGCATGCATGTGTTGCCTTAGGAATTCCCCCATTCACACAGTTCCACATATCTATTCTTCCCTAGGAAACAGTTTCCTCATGGTCCTGGGCACTGCACTGTATGTCCTATAGCCAGCAATCTCTTGTCCCAGGCAGCATGACTTGGCTTCTTTTCCATAGCTTTCTGTAGGACAGCTCCATGAGCTGCCTTCTACACACAGGGCAAGCTCTAGGATGACAAGTGCCTCAGGTTACCACCAGACAGATGGGGTCAGAAATACATGTTCCCAATATGTGCACAAAGTTACTCTGCTTCCTCTGGAACCAGGACCAGAGACCCTCACTGGAAGCATGGGTCAGCTCTGTGCAAGCTGATAGGGATGGAGAAGGACCCATCAGCACACCCGAGATCCTACCACTTTTAAGTAGACATCATTTGGCCTTCACCCCATTACTGTGGTCCTCTGTTTTCTGGAGCTTTGAGAAAGATGTTTCTGCCAGTTCTTGCTGGTTGTCCAAAAGTTTTGAGAGAGAACAGAGCCCTGAAGCGTCTCATTCTGCCGTCTTCACTGAATGTCTTTTTAGAGTCCCAGGAGCAATAAGAGCTCACCAAGTTCCCAAATTCCTATTCAATTTGAATACCTAAAAATTAAAGAGCACTAGCAAAACATCTGAACATGAATCTTTTTTCTTGAACAAACTGTCATTTCCAACTGCCATTTTATCTTTTTCCAAATCTGATTGGAGAAAAGCTTATAAGTAACTTCTTAGACTTGACAGCATGGTTTTTGGAGGAGTGCTGAAAATGACAAGGCAATTTGCTAAAATGTGCCATTTTGTTGAGTATAGTAAGCAAACTGTGTGGAATTAAGCTCTGTGGGAAAAGAATTAAAAGTATGTCTGAAGTTACAAGGGGTTACTTGGAATGCTCAGGCTCTTTAGGTGAATGCTTCTCCTGCCATTGCCAGCTCATGAAATCATTTACATTTGTATTCATATATTCTACAAAGATTTACTCATTTCCTTTTTTTTTTTTTAAACTCTGGACCTTCTGCAAGTATTTAAAATATTGGAGAAGGCCTTGAAGGAGAAGAAATTGCTTCATATAAGTTGTTCCTCAGTTAACCCTCAAAGCCACTTTCTGTTTTAATAATGAGGAAACTAAAGCCCAGAGAGATTAATTTGTCCAAAACCAAATTAATTTCAAATACGACAGGTAAAAGTGTCAACTGCTTGTTTTAATTTGTATTTCTTTAAATATGAGTGCAGTTGAGAATCTTGTTTTATGTGTGTTTTAGGTTGATATGTTACTATTTTTTCCTCTGTATTTTCTTTTCATATCTGGGTACTATTTTAAAAAGTAAGGTTGTTCATATTTTTTAATTGATTTGAAAAAGATCTCTGAATCTTATGGAAATTAGTCTTTTATAAGTTTCATTCTTTTTAAACTCAAGAAAAAGTGCTGTTGAAATGTCAAAACATTTAATCAATATTTTAAAATCCTGAATGAGGGTAGCTAATCTATTCATTTTAAAGTATATTATAGGAACAAGTTGACAGGTTTTCATGCTACAATTATAATACAATGTTGTATATATCCTTCCTCTATATTCATTCCATTAGAAGATTTTTTTTCACATATACTTTCATGTCAGCATGACACTCCTAGCGGACAGGGATCATAGTAACTGCCCCCGCTTCTCATATATCTGTTTCTCACTTCTGGGCACAAACTCTGTAGTCTTGTCTTCCCTGGATCTAATCTGTGCACAAAACTTATGCTTGGCCTGTAACTTCCACCTGACTGTTTATTATGCCATTCTCCCTGAACTCACAGAAAAATACAAAAAATGCAGTGGCCTATACTACTGATCATTGCCTCACAGCTATTCCCTGACCCTGTTTCTGCCATCCATAATCATTCTCATAATAATTCCTTATTGAGGGCTGAATATATGCCATGACCAATGCTGAGTGCTTATATACATCATTCTCTTAATTCCCAAAATCATTCCATGAGATTATTTGGTTTTCCGTTTCTTCTTTTATCACTTTATTAGGTAGTTTTCAAAGTATTTAATCTAACCTTTCAAATACATTGATACAAGTTATTCATAATATCCTCTTGAGTTTTTCATGGCTCTAGTATTTGCATGATGTATCAGTTTTTACTATCAATATTGGTAATTTTTGCCTTTTCCCTTTTACTGTTTGCCAGTATCCCAAGGTATATGAAATTGTTAATCTTTTCAACTATTAACTGTTGGCTTTGTAGAATTTCTCTATGATACATTTGTTTTTTATTTCATTTCTTTTTGACATTAAGTTTAATATTTTGGCTTTCCTGAGATGGATGCTTAGGTGACTGATTTTCTGCTTTTCTAATATATGCATTTAAAATGACAATCTTCCCTCTATGTGCTACAATAGCTGAATACCATAAATTTTTAAATATTGTATTATTATGATGGAACTTTAAAAGTTTCTTATTTCCATTATAATTTCTTTGATATCCCAAATTTAGTTAAACTTACATAGCTTGATTTCTGACCATCTGTAGATTTTCTAGTTACGTTTTTGTTATTGACACCTAACTGAATTTCATTGTAGTCAGAGAATATACTCTGTATGATTTCAATCCAGGGATGGGTTGAGACTTGCTTTATGGCCCAGCATATAGTATATTTAAGTAAAAGTTCCATTCCACTTAAAAAGAATATATATTCTGCATGTGTTAACTACAGTATTTTACATACCTAAATTAGGTCAAGAGTATTGATTGCTCAAATCTCCCGTATTTTTTTTTTTTTTTTTTTTTTTTTTGGTATGCTTATTCTATTAGTTACTAAGCAAATCATGTTCAAATTGCTAGTCTCTAACTATGATTATACACTTGTCAATTTCTTCTTTGGATTTTGCCAGTTTTTGCTTTTTATAGTTTGGGACTATTTTTAGGTCATTTAATTATTAGGATAGTTATATCTTCTTGTTGTATTAATGTTTTAATCATTGTGAAATGTCCATTCTTATCTCTGGTAATTCTTCTTTCAGTAAAGTCTACTTTGATATTAGTTTGGCTTTATCAATTTTCTTTTGGTTAATATTTGCATGTAAGATGGTTTTCATTCCATTTACTTTCAAACACTATGTCCCAATATATAAACTAGGGCTCTTGTAAGATGCATATAGCTTTTTTTTAAAAAAAATCCAGTCTGATAATCTTTGTCTTTTAATTGGAGAATTTAGACCATTTACATTTAATATATTTACCAATACATTAGGATTTAAAACATCATCTTACAATTGGTTTTAAT
This sequence comes from Choloepus didactylus, assembly GCF_015220235.1. NCBI lineage: Eukaryota > Metazoa > Chordata > Mammalia > Pilosa > Megalonychidae > Choloepus > Choloepus didactylus. The sequence goes on from NC_051308.1 coordinate 27,085,572, forward strand.
TTTTCCAATCTGCTCTTTTATTGCTTATGCCACACACGAAATATGTTTCCTTGAATTAGTAGAGTCTACCTTAAGTTGGTACTTCTACAACATACTGAATAATGCAAAGACTTGATGCAAAGACTTGACACATTTTAACTCCATTTACCACCTTTTGTATTTTGTGCTGTTTTCATCATGTATGTGCTATTTTAGTCATGTATTTTAATTCTCTCTATATTTTAAATCCCACAAGACATTATTATTAATATTTATTTATATTTGTCCATGTATTTATCCTTTCTGAGGCTTTTGATTTTTTTCTTCTATTATTTGCTTACATTTTCTTCTGCCTTTTTATTAGTTTTATTGCAGTCTGTTGTGAATAAATTCTCTCAACTTCTTATTTTTTGAAAATGGCTTTATTTTGTCTTTATTTTTGAAGGTTATGTTTGCTAGGTATAGAATTCCATGTTATCAATAATTTTTTCAGCACTTTAAAGATGTCATCGTTTGAATTTGGCTTCCATAGTTTCTGTTGAAAGGTCAATTATAACTTTTATTGTTGCTCCTTTGAACCAAGAGGTTTCCAAAAGTTTTTCTACAATATGCCTAGGTGTGCTTTTGTGTTGATCTTTCTTGGAATTTATAGATTTTCTTGATGCTTTTTGTTAGTTTTGGAAAAGTTATGACCAGTATTTCTTCAAATATTGCATCAGTAACATTCTCTCTCTCCTCTATTTCTTGAGTTCCAATTACACTTACATTAGATTTTTTAACCATGCTCTGTTTTGCTCTGTGATATTCCTCTCAGAGTATGTTCTACTAACAGTTCACTAAACCTCTCTTCTGCTGAATCTAATATGCAGTTAAACCTTTCTATTAAATTCTAAATTGCAGCTTTTATATTTTTCAGTTCCAGAATTTCCACTTCATTGTTTTTTGAATAGATTCCAATTCTAAGGTGAAACTCTCTGATGAAATTCTCCATCTTGTTATATATTTCTTTCAACATATTAATAATAATTATGTCATAGTCCTTGTCCAAGATCCATAATTTATAGATTTATTTGTAATGTTTTCTTTCTACTCTTGGCTCTCAGTTATTTGTTCTTCTGCCCAGACACATTTGATAATTTTTGACTGAGTAATGAACATTGTTTAAGCAATGAACATGATGCTGTCTTTCTCCAGAGAATTTGATTTTCTTCTGGTAAGCAGACAGAATTTGAGCAGATCAACTGATTCAATAAGGATTCAGATTATTGCAATTTGTATTTCAGATTTTGTTAAAATTGGTCTATGTCTTAGTTTTCTAGGCTGCTCAAAGCAATACCAGGAAATGGTTCAGCTTAAGCAGTGGGAATTTGTTCATTTATGGTTAGAGTCTGAGTGACTGTCCAAATCCTCACATCATCAAGGTGATGCTTTCTTCCTGAAGACTGGCTGCTGGCGATCCCTGCCTCCTCTGTCATTTGGCAAGGCACATGGTGGCATCTGCGGGTTTCTCCCTTCACTTCTGGGTTTCATTGATTGCAGCTTCTTGTTTCCATGGACTTCTCTCTGTCTCCTTCTGTATTCATTCCATTTACAAAGGACTACAGTAATAGGATTAAGACCCATCCTGAATGAAGTGGGTCACACCTTAACTGAAGTAGTCACATCAAAGGTCCTACTGACAATGGGTTTACACCTGCAGGAATTGATTAAATTTAAGAACATGTTTTTCTGGGGTACAGAGAGCTTCAAGCCACCACCATCTACTTCCAGTTTGCCCTTATACCTAGAGTGTAGCCTTTTAGGGACCTCAACTGAAAGTCTAGGATATTTACCAGAGTCTCTTCATCTTGAAGGCCCTGAACATCAGTTTCCTTCTATCCAGCTTCATGATGCTGCCATATTTTTGCTAGCTTTTTATTATCCTGGCAGTTTCTTTCTGATTTGTTTCTTCATCTTTCACCCTATGCATGAAATTGGCAAATGCCCCTAGGGAAAGTTGCAAGCAGAGTATTGGTCTCATTTCTTTATGGTTCCCTTTTATCCAGGATCCTAGCCCCTCATGCACTGTTGCCTTTGGTGCCCTAAACTACAATTTTTATTTCCCCAACCTAGCAAAATCTAGGCCTCTGCTTTCTGTCTTGCCTCTATGTCCTGAGACGGGAATTGACAAGTTTTTCAAAGGAAAAGTTGGTGGTGAATATCAGGCTCACCCTAATGAATTTTACTTGTCTCAGATTTAGGACCCTCAAAGACTAAATGCCTTAATTGCTCTCTGATATCTTAAACCAGCTTTCTTTTGTGTGAATGTATTTTATCCAGATTTTGTAGTTGTTCCTGCAGGAAGGTCAGTCTGAAACAAGCTATTTTATCAAAATCCTTCTCAGTGATTCTAAGATCATTTCACTTGCACTTCCCTCATTGGGAGGCTATTTTATTTACTATATTCCCAATACCTCATGGCTAGAAAGTGAAGTAGGAATTCTTGCTCTTTTTTGTCATTTCCAAAATATTTTTCCCTCATCTTTCAAAATCCTAAACTACACTGAAATTCATGTCATCTGGCACATCACCCGTTACTCTGCTTGTTGCTGTCTTTTCTTGACTTTCTGGTTCTCTATCACTCACTATAAATTCTAGTTCATTGCTTTCTCTAGTCCTCATCACCATTACTCCTTGCATTATGATCACTGACAAATATGGTGATAAATTTCAAATTAAAACTTCTAATGGGAACTCAGTACTAACAGATGTATTAACCACATTTTTGAGCATGTGTAAATTAATGCTTTAACATGTATTGATGATGCTTCCGGGTGACCAACCCCCACCTATATACCTGTTTTTCTTAGATAATTCTGATAGCTGCCTACAGGTAAACAACTTAAAACTTTTGGGGGCATCACTTTCAAATATAACCAACCACTTCCATGTTAGCCTACTCTTGCCTCATGCTTACATGCTTTCTGTGGAAACCACAATAAAAGGCACTTTCTTCCACTATCCCTCTCTGCCTCATGACTGGCTCTGGTGTTTTCCCCATTTGGTCCTGTGTGATGTGCTATGTTCTCTTCAGGGAACTGTGAATATAATGAATCTTTAAAAGTCTTCTGGTCTCTCTGTTTTGAGCTTGGTGTTATCATACTTCATACAAGGTAATATGAACAAAAGTTTCTCAGATAAGTTTGATTTTCATCACCTCCTATAGGTGCCTCCTTGTTTCTTTGCTCTCCTTCATAGTAACATGTCTTGAATCTATACTTGTCTGTACTTCTTCACATGACCATTACTTTTCAATCCACTTCAGTCTGGCTTATGATGCTCTTGTTGAGCTCACTAAAGAACTCGATGCTGACAAATCCAATGAATCCTTCTCTATTCGTAGCTAACTTTACTTCTCAGCAAATTTAGACAAAATTGACCTCTCTACTACTTCTTTACCCTATCTCAGCTCTTCCTCCTTCTCAGTCTTCTTTGCTGGCTTTTCTATGTCTATACAGCCTCTAAATGTTGGAAAGCACTCAGCATTGGTCCTGGGCCCTATCCTATATCTATATCTCACTTTTGTAGGAATCTGATCCAGTTCTGTGGCTATAAATACCATCTATTTCCTGCTGACTCCTCAAATCAACTGTAGGCCTGACTCTTCTCTGAGCTTTAGACTTTAGGAAAGGCCAGGCCTAAATTAATCTTTCACTTTTTATTTAATAAGCATCTCAACCTTAATATGTCCCAAAAGAGCTCTTTATTTTCACCAAATACCAAATCTATTTCTCCCATTAGCTTTCTCATCTCAGTAAATGGTATCCCTTCCACTTGGTTGCTCAAACCAAAACTCTGGAGGAATCATCTTGATTTCTCTCTTTCCTTCAAGTCCCATCCCCACAACCAATACATAATCAAGTTCTGCCAGTTCTGTGTCCAAATATATTTTGAATATGTTTATTTCTTTCTACTTTCAATATCCAAGTCACCTTTATCTTCTGCTTTAAGATACCCCTCAACAACCCTCTAATTGGTTTGGCTTCCTTCTCCACACGATAGTGAAAATGATGTTTCAAGAAGTCAAATCAGACAATGTCATTTCCCTCAGTACCTCATCAGTGTCTGGAACATTGTAAGAGCACGATAAATATTTGTCAAAAGAAAGAATGAATTAATAGATGAAGGGCTACAAAAGTAACTTGCTCGAGGTCCAAGAGCCAGAATTGGATCCTGAGTCTGTTTGATTTCATCACAGTTATAAGATCCAAGGATGTGCCAATTCCAATTCTCCAGCCTGTCTTGCTGAGATAAAACACCCATGCTTTGCCAAATCTCATAATAGACATAGTAAAACATCTACATTTTATGCATAGTAGCATCACAAAAAGATTTCTCATAATTTTTTTTCATTTAATTTTACAGTTGCTAAGCAGAATATGGTAGATGCTTTGTCATTTCCTAATGCTTCTTCTAAACTTATCATTTATAAAAATCTGACAATATTGACTAAAATCACATGCAACTGGCACTCTGCCAAGATTCTATGCAACAAATGTCTTTTATCATCTACTAACCATGGGACCTTGAGCACTTGAGTTTATCTTTCCATGTCTCAGTTTCCTCATCCTTAAAATGGAAATAATAATATCATTTACTTCTCAGGGATGCCCAAAGGTTAAGTGAGAATATAGGTAAAGTGTCTAGAACACAACTTGACTATTAATTGCAGCTATTATTATTAACTACAATTATAGCGCAAATATAATGAATTTTTTTATGGTGATTGCTTTGGTAAATGAAGGAACTCTTAGTAAATCATGTGATCAACCCCCTACTTTGCAGATTTTACACATTTGGGGATTTACGGTAAGTTGACAGTTAAATACATATCCTACCTACAGGTGACTACAAGCAATTTTCTTGACTAGAGAGTTTGTGCCTCACTCCTTCCTTCTTAGCCCCTTAAAGACCCTTCCATACTCCTTCAGCACAGCGAGAAATCAACATCAATGCAAGGAAAATGGCTTCATGAGCAATTTTATTTGAGTACCTACACAGAGTCCTGAAACAGTAAAAATGAGGGAAGGAGGCGCCTGAGGCTGCCAAACAGACAGCCTGCTGTGCAACAAATGGTGGAACTGGCACACATTTAACACATATGCCAGGTGCCTGCTGGTAACTTATGCGAGTATAAAGACTGGGCTGGGGTGGAAGGTGGGGAGTGAGGAGTTGGGTAGGGAAAGACAGTTTAAGATGAGTCTGTAACAAATTGGTTAGAGAAGAAGTAATCTCGAGTGTTTACAATTTCTCCCTGGAATGTGCAAATGGATTTGACATTTTCAGTTTCTCCTAAAGGACAAATAAAATGAGGTGGATTTTAACTGCAGCATGAAGACAATACATTGGAAAGGACTTAAAAGATGAAGCAGGGGGCAAAAAAAAGAGCATAATTTACTAGAGGAGTCCACTCTCAGTTTAGGGTAGATAAAATACAATCTCATCCAAAAATTCAAGTCAATATATATTTATTGAGCACTAGTAATTCTGTGTACCTAGCAGGGAATTCAATTCAATTCAACAAACACAGTGCCTTCTAGTTCAGGGTACTGTGGAAAGGATTGGGGGAAGAGGGACACACAGTCTTGGAACTCTTTCCAGCCCAGTTCTTGTCCATCTCCTGTCCATCCTGGCCACTCTGTAGATGGAGCCTTTCTGCTGCCCAAAACCCAAAGTCAGAGCACACATGTCAGACTTCCCTGGGCTTCTTACTCTGCCAAGTCACCACTGACCCAAAAAGTGATTTAGCACATCATGACACTCTTTTGTTAAAATTCAATAAAGCTTTTGCTTTTTAATCTGAAACACTGTGTTTTCATGTCTATTCATACCACATATAGCTTTTGGATTGCAAAACTAATATAAAAATTCCTCAAAACTGTGATTTTTTTTTTTTTGAAAAGCAGATATTTCAATGTCCTGATCATAATGCAATTTAGGAAGTACAGGAGCAACTCCTCTCTGTTCTTTAATGTTCCCAAATTATCTGCACGTTTTTCAAGCCATACAACAAATTCAGAATGAATATGTTATCTATTTAGGATGAAATTTATGCATATTTACCTGATATGGTGTGTCAGCCTATAGTTGGGGAAAGAATGTCCTGGGATAGAAAAAAATGCCCACAAAAGTCATTCTTTGTAACAACAGGGGAAATTAGGGGAAACATTTTGTTTGTAGCCACCCAGCCAATAGTTGAATGTGATGATGTACCCTTGCAGAACAGCCTTGACAGCAGGCTTTTAAACTGTCCCAAATAACTCATAATATGGGAGAGGTTATCCAAGATGACTTGGTCCCTGTCATTGGAACAGGAGACACACATGGGAAACAACAAAGAGACAAAGCAAAGTAGCATTTAATTAAGTTGTAGAATATATGATGCAGATTAAATACTGACAGGAATTCATGCAGGGGGAAAACTCACTGGGTATTTGAGCTGCTAAGAACAGACTCAACCAGTGAAAAGCCAACCCAGTGCTGGCTTTAAGTAAGCACAGATACATGTAAGTCTCTTGCAGAGTCATGGATTTAGACTATTGAGAGAGGAGTATAAACAGGGTGATTTCCATCTGCTATGATGGAGTAAGGCAGTGGAAGGGAGGGAGTGGAGCTTGCTGTTGGAGAATGGGCTGCCAAAAATTCAGCATAGACCACCATTCTCCTGAGGTTTCAGGATCAAAACCACACTTCTCAATAGGCCTTGGTAGGTGGTCAATCACTGTCTGCTTAAGGCAAATAAACCTTTGAGCCACAAGGCACTCTTTGGACAAAGAGTTCTTTTCCCAAGTGTAGTCTTAGTAACAACAAATCAAACAATAAAAATTCGAGCTGAATTTCCAAATCAGAATAAATCTGTATCATGCTCAGCAATTCAAATGGAACTCAGAACCCTAATTAACCCCATATTACTTCCAAAATGCTATTGAGCTATTTTACAAGCATAAACTAATCATCTAAAACTCTACTCAGCTTATGACCAAATTTTGTAAATACTGATTATATCAGGAGCCTCACAAATTGTTCCAAGTAAATTTCCAAGCTGCTGTTTTTCCAATAGCATATAAGACACTCCTGTTTTTCAAACTCAAACCACTATAATATTGCCTTTGTGGATTAGAAAAAGAAGAAAAAAGACTTTTAGATAAGATTAACTTAAAAGATAAGCATAATTTTCATTTAAGGAAAAATAAAACCAAAGTAAAGGTGCTACAGAAGCTCTTTCAATAATGCTTTCCCCAAACTGAAGCAAGAATCATCTTTACTTAGGCAAAATTACAATAAGAAATTGGCTTAAGGGACTAAAGCAGCACAGACCCTTCATTTTCATGGGTTGGCATTTGCCTTCTCATCAGCCTGCCTTTGTGAATAATTAGATTCATTTATCAACCTCTTTGTTAAACGTAACAGCTTCGGATCAGGGGCTGCCTTTTCAGCACAGTGTGGGGAGACTCAGTAGTGTGGGTTCCTTGGGGAAAACATAAATCTGGCTTCCTGAGGAATCGGAGACCCATTCTCAAACCTGTCAGAATGAGTTAAATCCTGTCTCTGTGCACCTCATCTTCGAAGCACAGGAAGGATCTAGCCCCTACTGGTAGTTTTAACTCATTCTCATCCAAAATTTGTAAGTGTTGACATTTTCAGCTAGGAAGGAATATAAATGAGGGAAATTCCCTGGAAGAATAGAGATGTGGGATAAGGGAGTTGTCCTTTGGACCACCTGCCCGAAACACAGACTTGCTGTGCAAGGCCCTGGTGGGACCCGGGCCTGTGTCGCGTCACCACATGAGCCCTGCTGCACATTGTATTTACGGGATGAATTAACTTCTTCCCTCTTCCTTCCGTCCTCCCCCTGTTTCTCTCCCTACCTCACTCCTTCCTTCCTCCCTCCCTCCGTCCCTTCCTTCTCTTCCTTCCTTCCATGCATCCTTCCTTCCTTCCTTCCCTTTCTTCCTTCCTTCCTCTGCAATACTTCTTCCTTCATAAAATATGCTCAATATTTTGAAAAATGTTTTGAAGTACTTATCATGTGCCAGGCACTGCATTAAATACTTTACAGGAATTATCTCATTAATGTTCAGCACAACTCTATGAAGGAGGTACTATTATTAGCCCACTGCAGAAATAAGGAGACTGAGATTTTGAGAGGTTAAACAATTCATAGAGCTCACACAAGTGACAAATCCAGACCTATTTCTACTCCAGAATCTGAGCTTTTGGCCCATACTTGATTGGAAAACACACAAACACACACACACACACACACACACTTTCTCTCTCTAACATGCAAAAAAAAAAAAAATGCAGAAATCACCTGCGATCATATCACTCAGAAAAACCTGTTAATAATTTAGAGTCCATCTTTTTACATATGTAAAGTTAGATCATCCTTTAACAAAACTGTAATTACTGTTTCTCACTTAGCAGTATTTCCACATATCAATGACTTTTCTCCCTCAACATGAGTTTTGGAGGATGATTGGCATTCCATAATATGGACGTCTCATTATTTACTCACCAATCTCTTTCTAATTTTAGGAATTGTGTGCAATGCACATTTTTGTATATAATCTTTATCAACTTGACTCTGAGTAGCTGCTGGGTCAACCTGAGGGTTACAGGCCTGGAGAGTAATGGGTTGGCTGGCGGGAAGACTTCATCCCAGGTGATTTCTAGGTCATGGCCATCATATGGCACAAGTAACCCCCCCATGATGCATAGAACCTCTGGACCTGTTGCTTTTAATCAAGTTATTATAACTATTATTAAAGTAGTTATTCAACTATTATATTGTTGTCTTTGATTCAATATAGTTATATAGTTATCATATAGTTATTTAATATTTGTTATTTTCTATTTAGTAATATAGTTATTTTGAATTTTTGCACTTGCCCTTTTCTCAAGAGGAACAGTCTATCAGTTTCCTCAATAATTGACCCAAATCATGTACCTCTACCTTTCCTCAAACTCTCAAGGAGAGCTAGAGAGAAAAGTCAGCGTTCTGGTTTGCTAGTGCTGCTCTTATGCAAAATACCAGACATGAATTGGCTTTTATAAAGGGGGTTTATTTGGTTATACATTTACAGTCTGAAGGTCATGCAAATATCCAAATTAAGGCAACAACACAAGCATACGTTCAGCAAAGGAAGGCCAATGGCATCCGGAAAACCTCTGTTAGCTGGGAAGGCACGTGGCTGGCATCTGCTGCTCCCAGGTTGTGTTCCAGCTCCACTCTCAGCTCCTGTGCATTCTTCAAAGTGTCTCTCTTGGCTGCAGCACTCAGTTCCTTCTGTTTGTCAGCTCTTTTATATGGCTCCAGTGATTTAATTCAGACCCACCCTGAACGGGTGGAGTAAACCTCCATGGAAATGATCCAATCAAAGGTCTTGCTCACAGTTGACTGAGTCACATCTCCACGGAAACACTCAATCAAAGGATTCCAACCTAATCAACACTAATATGTCTGCCCCCACAAGAATGCACAAAGAACATGGTGTTTAGGGGGACATAATGCATCCAAACCAACACATTCCACCCCCTGAACCCCAAAATGACATGATCCTTCCAAATACAAAGTACATTCATCCCCACACAATATCAAAAAAGCTTAAATCATTTCAGTAACAATAGGTAAGTACAAGATCCCATCAAAATCAGTTATAGGCATGGTCTGCCCTAAAGCAAAACTCCCCCCTAGCTATGGACCTCTGAAACCTAGAACAAGTATCTGCTTCCAATATACAAAGGAGGGACAGTCATAGGATAAACATTCCCATTGCCATAAGGAGAAACTGAAAGGAAAACAGGGTTCACAGGACCAAAACAGTTCCTAAAACCCGCAGGGCAAACTCCATTAGATTTCAAAGTCTGAGAGTCATTTACAGAATGATGTTTTATACTTGGGGCTTGAGAGAGCAGAAGTCCAACTCTTTCCAAGGAACTTCGCAGCAGCCCTCTTCTCTCCAAATGCTTGGATGAATGCCCCAGCATATCCACGCATCGGGGAGACCACCTTCTTCTCAGCCCACCCTCCTCAAACATAGGGGTGCCATCCGGACTCTGCCTTTCCGGTGGTGGCCAGGCTCTCCTCAATCCCCGGGGAATGTGCTCCACCCTCTCTGAGCCCTGGGGCGGCAGCACTCTTCCTGAGCATCGAGGCAGAAGGCCCTCACTCTGCCTCCGGGGCAAACTCATCCTTTCCACATGCTTCAGCCACTCCTCTCTTCCTGCCCAAGACCTCTTGACTCCAGACCTCAACCTCCATGGTTCTGCCTTTGAAGAAATTTTTCCTTCAATTTGTTTCTTCTTCATCTCCTCTGGTCCACACCAGCAGTGGTTCCATTTATACCAATTTTGCAAAAATTCTGTAGGCTTGGCACACAGTTTAAAGGGGTCAAAACCATCAGACAATAAGTCTTTCCATAAATCCTTTCTGGATAACTCCCATCTCCAATCCTGGCTTGTGCTGAAATGGTCGGGTTCCATGTTTGGTTAAATCCTCATGTGGGGCTGTAACCACCGTGGTCTCACTTTCTGGAAGCCTGAAATTTTCCAAATTATCAGTTTCTGGTTTCTTTGTACTCAGAAATTCAATTTTCAGCTTATCTCTGTCCTGTCACATTTTACTATAAGCTGCAAGGAGAAGCCAGGCTACATCCTCCACATGTAGTCTGGAGCTCCTCAGCTAAGTATCCTAGCTCATTGCTTTATTTATTTATTTATTTATTTTTAATTTTATTTTGAAATAAATTCAAACTTACAGGAACAGTTGCAAAAACAATACAAACCCCATGCACAGAACTCCAGCATCCCCCTCCCCCCTCCCCCAATACCCCGATCCACCAACTTTAACATCCTGTCACACCACCATTTCTTTCCCTCCCTCCCATCCTCCCTGTCTATCATCCGTCATCTATTGCTCTGTCTTCTGAACTTATGAAAGCAAGCTGCACACATCCTTGAACAAACTATAATTCATATATACATTTCCCATGAACAAGAACATTCTTTTATGCAGTCCCATTAAGCTCAGCTAAGAAGTTCAAGAAATTCAACATTGTTACAAACCTTACATTCTATATTTCCTTTTTTTTTTTTCTTATGTCACATCTGTGTCCCTTTGAACCTCTTCTCCTCCATCCTCAGATCCCATCCAGGATCATCCTTGGCATTTAATTGTCATCTATCACCTCCCACTATCCATTACTAGAAATTTCCCTTCACCCCAAACAGAAACCCTACACTCATTTCTTAACTCCCCATTGCCCCTTCCCCCACTTCTCGTAACCCATACTCTACTTTTCATCTCTATGGTCATATTCTCTGATACTTTCTTTGTGTTTACCATGGGGCTTAAATTTAACCTCCTAAATCTATAATGATCTTGTTTTTCTTTGATACCAACTTAACTTCCATAGGACACATAAACTATGTTCCTGTACTCCTCCATTCCCCCACCTTTATGTAGTTCTTGTCAAAAATTACATATTTTTCATTGAGTCCAAAACCACTGATTTATCATTACAGTTTATGTATTTTAGATCCCGTAGGAAGTAAACAGTGGAGTTACAAATAAAAAATACAGTAGTATCGGTATTTATATTTACCATGTGATCTTTACTGGGAATCTTTATTTCTTCATGTAGTTTCAGTCAATTGTTCAGTGTCCCTTCCTTTGAGACTGCTCAATTCCCTTTAGCATTTCTTATAGGACTGATAGACTGGTGATGAAGTCTCTCAGCTTTTGATTATCCAGGAATGTTTTTATCTCTCCCTCATTTTTACCTTCCAGGTGTTTGCGAATTCTCCAAGTCTCTGATGGTTATTGACTTCTATTTGTATTCCATCGTGGTCAGGGATTTTAAAATTTATTGAGGCTTGTTTTATGTCCCAGCATACGGCCCAATCTGGAGAAAGATCCACGATCACTAGAGAAGAATGTGTGTTCCGGTAACCTGGGATGTAATGTTCTATATATGTCTGTTAAATTTCTCTATACCTCTCTCTCCTTTCTTTGTTTCTCTGTCGGTAGGGCTCACTTCAGTATCTGAAGTAGGGCAGGTCTTTTATTAGCAAAATCTCTCAGCATGTGTTTGCCTGTGAAAAATTTAAGCTCTCCCTCAAATTTGAAGGACAGTTTTGCTGGATAAAGTATTCTTGGTTGGAAATTTTTCTCACTCAGAATTTTAAACACGTCATGCCACTGCCTTCACACTTCCATGGTGGCCGCTGAGTAGTCACTACTTAGTCTTATGTTGTTTCCTTTGTATGTGGTGAATTGCTTTTCTCTTGCTCCTTTCAGAACTTGCTCCTTCTCTTCAGTATTTGACAGTGTGATCAGAATATGTCTTGGAATGGGTTTATTTGGATTTCTTCTATTTGGAGTTCTCTGGGCATTTATGCTTTGTGCATTTATATTGTGTAGAAGGTTCAGGAAGTTTTCCCCAACAATTTCTTTGAATACTCTTTCTGGGCCTTTACCCTTCTCTTCTCCTTCTGGGACAGCAATGAGTCTTAAATTTGGATGTTTTATTTTATCTATCATATCCCTGAGATCCATTTTGGTTTTTTTGATTTTTTTCCCCATTCTTTCTTCTGTTCTTTCGTTTTCCGTTCTGTGGTCCTTGAGGACACTGAGTCATTGTTCAACTTCCTCTAATCTTGTATTATGAGTATCCAGAGTCTTTTTAATTTGGCCAACAGTTTTTTTATTTCCATAAGTTCTTTTATTCTTTTATTTACTTTCGCAATTTCTTCTTTATGCTCTTCTAGGGTCTTCTTTATGTCCTTCATATCCTGTGCTATGCTCTTCCTCATGTCCTTTATATCCTGTGCCATGCTCTCATCTGTATTTAGTTCTTTGATTAATTGCACCAAGTACTGCCTCTTCTGATCTTTTGATTTGGGTGTTTGGGATTGGGTTCTCAATATCGTCTGGTTTTATCATATGCTTTAAGATTTTCTGTTGTTTTTGGCTTCTTGGCATTTGCTTTACTTTATAGGGTTCTTTCGGGTTATAAAGAATACCAAACTCTAATTTGTCAGATCTACAACTTGGTGGTGTACACTTTAACTAACCAGCAGATGGCATTTGCGAGTCACCTATTCCCCTCAAGTCAGTTCTCCCCAACTTTGTCTTTGTGGTGTGTGGGGATCTGATTCTTGTGGGGTTCAATTGGTGCATCAAGTTTGGGTGTGTTGTTGGTGCTGTGTGCCCTGAATGTGGTGTGTGTGTCTGGGTGGTTAGGGAGGCAGGGCAGCTTTAATAATCAACCCCCCCAGGTGTTTCCAGAGATTTAAGGCTGTTGCAAGAGTCTAAGCCTTCATTTCAGTCTTGCCACAGATTGTCTCTGCTGCTGACTCACAAGTCCTTGGTATTGACGCAGGGTCCCTGGGATTTCTAAGTGGGTCTCCTTTTGCAGCCGTGCTCTTCCAGGACCTCCTCCCAGCTCATCACTTTAAAATTCTGCCTTCTGTCCAACACCAGGACACAATTTTGCCAAATTCTCTGCTACTCTAAAACAAGGATCACCTTTCTTCCAGTTGGCAATGACACATTCATCGTTTCTGCTCATGGCCTCATCAGAACTATCTTCAGAGTCCATATTTGAACAAACAGTCTCTTCAAAGCAGTCTAGGCCTTTTCTATCAAGCTCCTCACAATTCTTCCATAATCTTCTCCTTTTCCATTTAAAAAGCCGTTCCAACACGTTTAGCATTTGCGAGCTCAGAAGCACCCCATTCCTGCTACCAAAATCTGTTTCGGTTTGCTAATGCTGCTCTTAAGCAACATACCAGAAATGGATTGGCTTTTATAAAGGGGGTTTATTTGGTTATGAAGTTCCAGTCTGAAGGCCAAGAAAATGTCCAAATGAAGGCATCAACACAAGTATACCTTCCCCAAAGGAAGGCCAATGGCATCCAGAAAACCTCTGTTAGCTGGAAAGGCACGTGGCTGGCATCTTCTTATCCCAGGTTGTGTTCCAGCTCCACTCTCAGCTCCTGTGCATTCTTCAAAGTGTCTCTCTTGGCTGCAGCACTCAGTTCCTTCTGTTTGTCAGCTCTTTTATATGGCTCCAGTGATTTAATTCAGAACCACCCTGAATGGGTGGAGTAAACCTCCATGGAAATTATCCAACCAAATGTCTTGCCCACAGTTGACTGAGTGACATCTCCACAGAAACACTCAATAAAAGGATTCCAACCTAATCAACACTAATATGTCTGCCCCCACAAGATTGCATCAAAGAACATGGCGTTTTGGGGGACATAATGCATCCAACCAGCACAGTCAGCAAAAAGCTACATGAGAAGCAGTCAAACATTAATACTCTTAATTTTTTGTTGAGAAGGAAATATTTTTAATGCCTCTGCCTAAATCTGCATTGATCAGTCTTCCTACATGAACAAAGAACTCAGCAAATTGTGCACAGTCTTCTAAGGATGATTCCTTACTCCATCCTTCCAACTGGGAAAATGACCATGAGGGAAAAGAACCCTGAAAATAATGTTCTTATCCCTAATTCCCATAAGTGTTATTGAGGAAACAGAAACACAAAGTCATTTGAATTGTATCAACTCTTCAAATATCATTTTTACCATTTTTTAAGAAGGAAAGCACTATATAAATTTCCATGGACCTTAGCATTTATATAGGATTTACATTTTCAAAATGCTTGTACCATCGTTTCCTAATCAGCATAACATTTGAGAACAGTGCTAAGTTTTAAATATAGGAAAATTCCTTTTTAGTATAGTTTTTTTCTTGTTTTTTTTTTTTTTTTTTTTTTTTTTTAAGTAAAGGGAATGTTACTCCCTTGCTACCCGTCAGGTCTTTATCATGTTAGATAAAATGGTCCTGTTCTTCCAAATCTCCTAATTTTAAATTTTACAACTTGTCGCATTGCCTAGTCCCTTCCACAGAAAAATAAAATACCCGAAGTTATCAAAATCAAGACTCAAACTGAAATCTGCAAAATGTGAAAGCCGTTCTATGTGATGCTTCACACACCCAAGGCTTGGGCTTGTTTATTCAACAAGCATTTATTTATTGCTCACAGGATGCCAAGCATTAAGTCTCCATCCTTGCCTTCATTGAATTAAAGTCTAGAGGTGAGGCTGTAGCAGAAATGAGCTTTATACTATGGTGAAGGCTATGAGAAGGAAGTCCTGGGTGGTGAGGGAGCCTATGGGAGGGCTGCCTGGCTCAGGCTGGAGGATATGGGAAAGGCCTCCCAGAAAAGCCCTGATGGTGAGAGAGAAAGCCAGGCAAACTGGCAGCTGCAGATGGTGGAGGATACCCTCTTTCTCACCAAGGGGTTTGAAATGTTTCCTCTAAGCTGCCATTTGAGTTCCATATCTTTTATTTATTTACTTATTTTTGCCAAGCCTATCTCCCTCTTGTGCTGTTATTTACTTAATTATATTTACATGAAATTTAAATTGACCTTTTTAAACTTAGCTTTGCCCTCAGCATTGATATCCATAAAATAATGCGTCTGATGCACTAGTCATTTTATCCTAATACATATTAAAATAATATATCCAAGTTAAAAAAAATTCCAGAAGACCTAAAATCAGCTCACATACTCTGAGTGACATATGTGCTCCATGTTGGAATGCACTGCTACTGAAAGAGAAGGGGAAATGGGGATGGGGCAGGTTCTGATTTTTAGGAGGGTAATTCTGACAATCTGTGTGAAGAATGAAACCTAATAAGACTGGAAGCAGGAAGAATGCCAATGCAATTCTTCGAGAGAGGTAATGAAGGCCTAAGTTATAAAGGCCTGCAGTTAAAGAGAAGGAAAGAAGGAAGAAGAAAAAAATGAAAAAAGAAAAAGGATAAAATATTGTGAGAAAGAAGGAGGGCACAGGGATTTGTGAAGTTCAGGCTGATGTTGAGCAGCATCCTGAGAAAAACAGAGATAGAGCTTTGCATGTTAACTCACAGTAGTTCTTACAGCTAGCATAAAAAAAAAAAAGCAGGCATAATTAGGATATCCAATGCGAAAACTGAGACACAAAGTCACAGAAGTAAAAGATCTCATTCACTAATGCATACAGGGACTCTTCTCTGTATGGTTACTCTGAGCAAGGTAGGTGTGCTAGATTGTATATATTATGTCCCTCAGAAAAAGCCATAATCTGTAATGCAATCTTGTGGGGGCAGATTGATTAATCTTTTTGATTAGGGTGTGACCTGTTGATTGAATGTTTCCATGGAGATGTGACCCCACTCATTCAAGGTAGGTGATTAGTTTACTGGAGCCCTTTAAAGGGAGCTCACACAGAGAGCAGAGGGAGGAAAATGCCCCGGGATATGCTAGGCCAGGGCAAACAGACCTTAGACGCTTGGGCCGACAGCGTTGCTTGCTGATGCTTTGAGATACTAGCCCAGACCTTGCTTCAGAGAAGCTAAGAGAGACAAACCCAGAAACATTTTGGAGAAAGTCATTTTGAAACCAGAACCCCGGAGCAAGGAATCAGGAGATGCCAGCACGTGCCTTCCCAGCTAACAGAGGTTTTCCAGACACCATCGGCCATTCTTCAATGAAGGTATCCTTGTGGTGATGTCTTAGCCTGGACTCTTCTATGGCCTTAGAACTGTGAGTTTGTAACCAAATAACCCCCCTTTATAAAAGCCAATCCATTTCTGGTGTTTTGCATAATGGCAGCATTAGCAAACCAGAATAGTAGGAACTGCTCAAAGTCAGTATGTAGCAAGCCAGAGAGTAAAACTGGAGTCTCTCAGTGTCCTTCAGAACACAGATTGTGTGAAGGCTCCACAAAAGCTTAAGAGGCATCCAAAAATTAGTTGTTAAAAATGATGGCCATGGGGTCCCTAGGAATTATGATGGCTTTCAGGAAGGTTATTTGTGTGTGTGCATGTCTGTATGATCATATATACGTGTATATGTATATTTATACATATGTATATAGATATTTACCTTTATTCTTCTTTACCTCTTAAAGAACATACTCTCCAAATTCTAGCATCTCTAGAATAGAAATGTGTAAAGCCATCATTAGATTGAATAGATAAAATTCTCCTTCTATAATGTCACAAAGCTGGATATATGTACAATTTCCCTTCAAAAGTGCCATGCCTGCCAAGTTTCTTATGTATTAGAGGTAAAAATAAAACTTCTAAACTGAGATTCTGTATTTCAGAGCAAATGGATGATTGATACAACTGTATTACATATGTCAAATGAACCCCTCTTAAAGTTTAAACACATTGAATTGGAAAACTAACTTGGGTGGATCTTAGAGCTGAGACTGAAAACACAGATGGAGTGGTATTGGTGATGCCAGCTGGAAAATTCCTATCATAAACTGAAGCCAGCCAGTGTTATTATGTAACCATAAAGGCAAAACTAACCAACGGCATTCCCAGAGATGATTTTTTAAAATGCAATTAGAATATGGGCCTTCTTATCATTATAAAAATCACGGGAGGAGGTGTGTGCTTTAGGGTGTAGAAATGAAACCAGTCTGGACCAAGAGGGGCTGACAAGCCAAACACTGGAATAACACACCTAGGTAAGGGAGGATGGTTACAATGAGTGTCAGTTGGCAACAATTGTGTTATGAATCTGGCACCTGTACCAATATGCTTTCTATATATTATTTAATTTTCATAACTCTCAGGAAGTTATCATCATTCCCATTTTACTGAAAGAAAAAAAAAAAGACTGAAGCTCAGAGGAAGTGAGTAATTTGCATAAGGTTAGAGCACTCAGTTAGAAAATGAAGGGTCCAGAATTCTTCCACAGCTCTATGTGACATCAAAAAATGTGCTTCCAAATGCTGTGCTAAGTACTATGCTAATTATCATTAAAGCATAATGTGTCCAGAGAAGCACATATTGAGCAGTTCCTGCCTTGCTGCCAAATATTTTGATGTTCCTCAAAGAAAGGTTACTTGCACTGTGTAAAAGACACAGTTCCTTGCAATGGTTTTTGACTGCTGTAACCATGGGACAAAAGCACCAGCCTTCATGCATGCAAGCATGATCCCAGTGGCCATCATTTTGAGAAGGTGTGAAATCAAAGTCCAGTAAGATGGAAAAACCAGCCCTGGCGACAGCTAGGGCACCTTGACTTTTATCTGGGCCCTCACCAGAGCAGACTCAATGAAAGGCGGCCTGAATACTCTCTTGCCCTAAGGACTCCACCTTCTTAGTGATCAGTAGGACAGCCCTTCACACGGACCACAAAAGATCCTGTGACATGTTCAGCCCTCTCATCAATGGCAACCTTTCAGAAGGTGAAAATTAAAACCAGAATAATATGTTTCACTCTGGAGAAATTACCAAAATATACTTGTCAATGTTTTCATTAAATTAACCCAGATAACCATAACCCAAGTGTAGAGGTAGACAGTCAAATAAATAAAGAGCTGTAAGACATAGGTCAAAAAGCCTCAGTAAGTATGAAATCTCAAATTATGGCCTCCTTACATGGAGTAAACAGCTCAAAAGTCACCTTGTAAAGTTCCTAAGTTGGAAGCTTGGATAACTTATGTTCATTATAAAATACAGGCTCAGATTTAGGAATACATTTTCCCTTTAGGTTTTGTTAAGCCTAACCTACAAATAACATGAAAATAAAATGTGAGTTACGAATGACAAACGAGTACAGCTTTCTTGAATTCAAATAAGCAATGGCAAAGATCAAATTTAGAATCTGACAGAAAGAACAAAGCACCACAGCTCACCCTTTTAAAAAAATGTGACTAAAACAAATCCAGAATATAAAAAAAGTTTAAAAAAAGAAGTAATAGTAAGAAGAGTAAAAGGGCTTTAGTTTTATTTCAAATATTAACATTCTAACTTAAACAAATAAAACTAATCACAACCAAATGCCAATTAAATGATTACTGTGTGTTCAATGCTTTCTGGAATAGTAAGCCAAAATGAGCTAAAAATGTTCAAAAATTGCTCATTAGTCCCAGATTACTACTGTTTATTCACCAGCATGGGTAAGGCTATGTCTAATTAGCTCACTTGCTTGACATACAGTGCTAATGAGGGAAAGTTCAGGTCAGTCGTACTCAAACCATAGGTTTTATCTGAGCCAGTCACCCAGCAAACATACAACTTTAGTCACAAAGGGAGCAGATGAGAGCTGAGGACAATGACAGTGGCTGAGAGTCCACTCAAAGGGCATGGTTTGTAGTGCCTTCACAAAGGATAACTGAAATGAAACATGGTCAAAAAGACAGAAACCTAGAATTAATTTTAAAAACTCAAATGGAGAAGATCTGAAGATTATCTATTTAGGTATCTATGTATCTATCTACCTACCTACCTCTTACCTGTCTACCTACCTGTCTCTCTATCTATCTAAAGAAACCAAAGAGGAAATAAAATTCTTCGCACACTAATGTTTGGCTAACCATACCAAATTCCATAAAACAGTTCTGTTTTCAGCTCCTTAAAGACATCACAAAGCATCTACAGGCAGCATAGACACAACTCTAGCTTTATTTGCAAACAGGTAAGAATATGCAGAAAAAAAAGGAATGGGAGGAAAATACTTATTTGATTCTAACAAATTGAAGGCTTGAAACACCAGTTGAGCCAGGTGTCAGCCCACACCCCTGAGCGTACAGTGAAACATACATCAGGAGAGAAAGGCACAGGAGGGAGGCCATAAAGATCTATCACAAATTTCTTTATGTGGTTGTGAAAACGGGCCGATTGCCAGCAATAAGGTGAGTCCAAATAGCATCTGTGAGTTTATCTATTTTTATGTCTCTAGTCGTACTACTGAGTGTTTTATATTTCTCTCCTTTTTAGAACTATGCTTTTATGACTACCTTTTCTCTTCTCATTTGGGTTGCAATTTTGTTATGCTATATACGCAGGAATATGACTTCTGAAATTTTCTTTGTCTGTCCAAAGAAGATATTAAACAAGCAAAAGTGTTTCAAGTTTCTAATTTCATCATATTGTTTTCAAATAGAACTTTTGGCATCTTCAGGACCTTGTGTTGGGCAATGAGTTCTTAGACATTACACCCAAAGCACAAGCAACAAAACAAAATACTGATAAATGAGACCTCATCAAAATTAAAAACTTTTGTTCCTCAAAGGACTTTAGCTTGAAAGTGAAAAGACATCCTATAAAATGGAAGAAAATATTTGGAAACCACATACCTGATTAAGGTTTAATATTCAGAATATACAAAGAAAGCGTTCACCTTAACAACAAAAAGACAAAAAAAAAAACAATTAAAAATGGGCAGAAGACTTGACTAGACATCTCTCCAAAGAAGATATACAAATGGCCAAAAAACACATGAAAAGATGCTCAACATCATTAGTCACCAGGGAAATGCAAATCAAAACCACAATGAGATAGTATTTCACACCCCTTAGAATGGGTGCTAAGCAGTGTTGGAGAGGATGCAGAGAAACAGGAACACTGATTCATTGCTGGTGGCAATGTCAAATGGTGGAGCTGCTGTGGAAGACAGTTTGGTGGTTCCTCAGAAAGTTAAGTATAGCCTTACCATATGACCTGACAATCCCACTACTAGGTATATACCCAAAAGAATTGAAAGCAAGGACTTGAACAGATATTTGCACACTGACGTTCATGGTGGCATTATTCACAGTTTCTGAAAGATGAAAACAACCCAAGAGTCCCTCAACAGATGGATGGATAAATAAAATGTGGTATATGCATACAATGGAATATTCAGCTGTAAAAAGGAATGAAGTTCTGATACAGGTGACAACTTGGATGAACCTTGAAGACAACCTGTTGAGTGAAATAAGCCAGACACAAAAGGACAAATATTATATGATCTCATTGGTATGAAATAATTGGATTAGGCAAATTCAACGAGTCAGGGACTGAAGTGCAGGTTACCAGGGACCTGGATGGGAGTGGGGAACGGGGAATTAACGCTTAATTGGTACAGAGTTTCTGTTTGGGGTGACGGCAAACTTTTGGTAATGGATCGTGGTGGTGGTAGCACAGTATTGTGAATGTAATTTACACCACTGAATTATATATTTGAATGTGGTTAAAATGGGGAATTTTAGGTTGTTACTAGAATAAAATTTTTTTTAAAAGCCATAGAATTGTATAACACAAACAGTGAATTCTAATGTGAACTATGGACCATAGTTAATAGTATAATTAAATATTATTTCATCAATTGTAACAAAAGTACCATATTAATACAAAGCATTAATAAAAGGGAAAACTGGTAGTTTTGGTGGGGACTGTATATGAGAACTCTATATTTTCTACATGCTTTTTTCTATAAACTTACATCTTCTATAGTAAAAATTAAAAAGGAATTCAAGAAAATTGGATTCTAAATGGGCAGATGTTTCAGGAATTCCTTGATCAAATTATTGTACTTTTATCAGTCTTCTCCATTGGACTCTGACTCTTTGAAGTCAGGAAAGGGTTCATGTCTTTGACAATTTTCTATCTTTAAAACCCATCTGGCTAGCACATGCCAGATATACAATGAATGGTTGTTCAATCAACAATGAATGAATGATGGAAGAAAAGAAGACAGTATGACCATTTGGTCCTAAGAGGGAAGGCTAAAGGGAAAACATTATGGATAAAGTGTAATATGGACCTGGAAAGCTCAATAGGAGCTTGCAAGTTGATAAGAGGGTGGCACAGGGAAAAGCATATTTTAGAAAATAGAGCCTTTGTATTTGGGAAATCACAATTAGCTTTTAGATACTTGGAAACTCAATAACAGGAAAAAGTAAGAGCAAGGCTGAAAAGAGAGATTTAAGATCCAAATGGTTTCAAATGCTTCTTTTAAAGAAGTGTGGACTTTATTCTCTAGATCACTAATTCTAAATCCTTTTTGATATACTATTCACTCAATAAAGGACTGTCAAAATAAGTCTGTTTTTTTTTCCAAAAGGAAATTTGTGAACAAAATAAGTCTTTTTTTTTTCCAAAAGGAAATTTGCTTTCCTCTGACTTTATATTATTTTATTTTTAATTGTTAGTAAGTTAAAGGAGCATTAAATATTGTAGTCATTATAGAGAGTATATTGAATTGTTATAGTTTCAAAGACAAACAAATAAAAAAAAGATTCTCCTAAATTATAAATTACATTGCAACAATAACTATAAAATACAAGGATTAAAATGATAGCAATACCACTGAGACCTAATATTTTGCCTATGACTAACATGAATAAACAGAAACGAAAATATTAGTAGTATACAATTTTAATAATATTGTTTTGATATTACTTGCACTAGGTTTGCCAAGCAGTGCAACATCAAAGGCATTTTCTGCTCAACAGAGAGAACAGAAATTAAGCAAAATGTCAGGATTACTCCTAGCTAGTCAAACGTTAGCAGCAGGTGGCACTTCCCATTTGAAGGCTGATATAGAGAAAGCAGAGGAATGTAATTACAAGCCTACATCTTATCTAGTTTGTCTTTGAGGCCCACCAGTTTAGGATCATGGATTAGGCAATGAGAAGTGATTTCACATTTATAGCAGATGGGTGATATTCACTTCCAGTTATGATGAATTGGCTTTAATTGATTAATTCTCTGGCCAAAACAACTGTAAAAGCTAATAAAATATAAAACCAAAACCAAAATTCTGTATGAAGGTATTAAAAGGCCTCAAAATTTATAAGCAAATACATAAAAAATTATAAGGCAATTTTAAATAAATTTCAGAATGGTTGAAATAATATGGAATAATATAGTCTCTGATCACAGTGGAAATAACAAAAAGATAACTAGAACAATCCCCAAACGTTTGCAAATCAAGGATTATACTTCTAAATAAACCATGGTTCAAAGAAGAAATTGCAGTGGAAATTAGGAACTTTTTTGAAGTGAAAAATAATTTTTTAAAAATTATGTTACATTAAAATGTTATGAGATGCAGCTAAAGCAGATCTAGGAGGAAATAATATATCCTTGCCGTGAGCAGAAGATTCAATATTGCAACAAGCATAAATTTTCCCAACTTTATCTGTCGAGTCAATGTAATCCTAATAAACAAGCAGTTTTGTGCAAACTGATTCTGAAATTTATTTTAAAATGTGAAGGGTAAAGAGTAAGGCAGTTTTAAAGATTGAAAAAAAAAGATGAAATAATTACACCACCTGATTAGCAGGTATTATAAAGGTACATTAATTTAACATTGTAGTATTTGTTCTCGGATAGACAAGTAGGCCAATGGAATATAATAAAGAATCCGTAAACAAACCCAAACACATAGTCATCTGATTTTCAAGAAAGATGCCTCTGCAATGCAGAAAAGAAAGGTCTTTTCAATGAATGGCTTTCCATATAAATAAAAATTAACTTGTATTCCTACTTCACACAATACATAAAAATTAAGTCAAGACCTTAAAGACTGAGATCTGAGAAGTAACAGCATATAACATCAAGAATAAACATACGAGGGTATCTTCATGACCTTATAATGATAAATGTTTTTATGCAGTAGGTAAGAAGCACTAAAATAAATGAATAATTGATAAATTGAATTTCACTAAAATTAAGAAATTCCATTTATTTAAAGATACTGTTAGGAGAGTGAAGGCAAGTCACAAATGAGAGATGATATATAAAATACATACATCCAAAAACGAACTCAAATCTATCCCTAATAATAAATTAGAATGGACAAATGAAAAAATAACCATGAGAAAAATATTTAAATAGGTACTTCATCAAAGGGCACAAAAAAATGGTCAATAAGCATATGGAAATGTGCTTGACATCATTAGTCATGAGGGGAATGGAAATTAAAACCACAACATGATATATATCTACCAGAATGACTGAAATAAAAAGGATAGAGAATGTCAAATTTTGGTGAAGATGTGGGGATACACTGCTTTGGGGAGTGTAAATTGATACAACCACTTTGGAAACTCATTAGCAATATCTATGGAAGTTGAAAATACATGTAGCTTATGACTCTAGCAATTCTATTCCTGATGGAATATCCAACAGAAATATGTACATATATTCACCAAAAAGACATGCATAACAATGGCTCATAGCAGCATTATTTATAGTAACCCCAAAAGGAGAAAAACCCAAATGTCTATCATCAGTAGAATAGGTAAATAATATTATAGTCAAATAATAGAATACTATACAGCAATGTAAAAAAAATCTACTACTATATATAATGTATATGGATCTAATAAACACAAAGTTGAGCAAAAGAATCCATATCTAAGAGTATATATGCTCTCTCTTTCTATTTATACAAAGTTCAAAGAAAACCAAACGTAATCTATGATGGTACAAGTTGGAGTAGTGGTTACTTCTGCAGAAGGTATTGACTTCAAGAAGGAATGAGGAAGCTTTCTGAGATCCTTGCAGCGTTCTACATCTTGATCTGTGAAGGAGCTACATGAGTTTACTTTGTGAAAATTCATCGAGCGATACACTTCATACTTGCACCCTTTATCATATACATGATATTCTTCAATAAAAGTACATAACACCATGCATGTTCATACACACACAACGTAGGTAGGGAAGTGGCTTGATAATCATGACGTAGAAGAGCTCTCTGGTGGCTGTGCGGAGACTGGATGGGGGAGTGGGAAGGCAGCAAGACGCAAGCAGAGAGAAAGATAATTTTGGTAAAGCCTGCGTGAGTGTTAAAGACCTGAAACAGGGCAGTGGCAGCTGGGAAGGGAGTGTGATATCCAGGAGAGATACCTAGGGGGCAGATTCTACTGAATTTTGGTCATTAGATGTGAGGAATGAGAAAGTGCAGAATTTAGTTTCTAACATGAGTGACTGGGTGGATGCAAATTCGGGTAAAAGGACAGTTACTACTATTGCAGTTGTTAAAAGTTGGGGAGAGGAAGAACAGTAGCTAAGTGAACATGCTGCACTTGAGATATTTAAGAGGATTACAGGTGGAGATGTTTAGTAGATGAAAGAAAAACAAACAATCAGGGAAACTTTGAATTTGCAGAAATCTCTGTCTAGCAGAAGTCTGGGTTCAAGGACTTCGTGGGGTTTGGGTTTCAAGAGCACACTTTCCTGCAAACCACAATTTGAAGCTTGGAAATGGATGGGTGGAGGGGCTTTGGTTTGCCTTTCTGACCTCTGAGCCAAGGAGAAGAGAGGCCTGGAGCAGGAGGCGGGGGTGGGGTGGTGGGGTGGCACAGGGACCTGGGCTCTAACCCCACCCACCACCAGCTCTGTGGCTTCAGGCCAGACACCTCACTTCTCCAGCAGGCCTTGCCCTCTCTGGGCCTTCACCTACACTAAATCTTTACCGTTTTATGAGGAAGCCTCACTCTTATTCTTTTCCATCATAATTCAGTTACACCTTCACAGTTGAAGTAGCTCGTGGCTCCTTATCTGTCTTTTGTGAACTATTTCTGAGAAACCTTCCTGTAACTGTTCTAAAAGACTAGAAATATTCAGTGATAACATTTCAACAAGGCTGTTTTTTTACTTTTTTTAAAAAATTCAGTTTTATTGAGATATATTCATATACCATACAATCATCCATGGTGTATAATCAGCTGTCCACAGTACCATCATATAGTTATGCATTCATCACCCCAATCTATTTTTCAACATTTTCCTTAAACCAGAAAGAATTAAAAAAAAAAAGTAAAAAGGAGCACCCAAATCAACCCCCCCCCCACACACATTTCATTTAGTTTTTGTTCCCATTTTTCTACTCATCCATCCATATACCAGATAAAGGGAGTGTGATCCACAAGGTTTTCACAATCACCCTGTCACCCCATGCAAGCTACATAGTTATACAATCATCTTCAAGAATCAAGGCTACTGTGTCGCAGTTTGATCGTTTCAGGTATTTCCTTCTAGCTATTCCAATACACTAAAACCTAAAAAGGGACATCCATATAGTGAATAAGAATGCCCACCAGAGTGACCTCCCAACTCCGTTTGAAATCTCCCATCCACTGAAACTTAAAATCTTTTATTTCATTTCGCTTTCCCCCTCAGTCAAGATGTTCTCAATCCCATGATGCCAGGTCCAGGCTCATCTCCAGGAGTCATATTCTGCATTGCCAGGGAGATTTACACCCCAGGAGTCAGGTCCCAATTAGGGGGGAAGGCAGTAAGTTCAACTGCTGAGTTGGCTTAGCTAGAGAAGAGGGCCACATCTGAGCAATAAAGAAGTATTCTGGGGGAGACTCTTAGGCCTAATTATAAGTAGGCTTAGCATCTCTTTTGCAGTAACAAGCTTCATGAAGGCAAGCCATGCTGTCAGTCCCCAATGTTTGTGAGAACAACAGCAACAACCCAGGTTGAGAAATCCAACTTTTCCAACATTTTCCTCCAGCTCCTCAGAGAGGCCCTGCATGTATATTTTAATTCTCTGCCCAAATTACTTTAGGATGTACCACTATTTCACACTAAACTGTACAAACCTACCAGATCTCACTTCCTATTCAAAGTTCCAAGTATTTATGGTTAAACAAGGTTTTTGAACACAGATTTAAATTGGTTTCATAACAAATTATTTCTAAAATGCCCTAAGCTGTCATTTAAGATGTCCCTGCCAAAGGATGACAGTAGAGATGTATAATAACTGTATTTTAAAGATTTATATAGGATGTACTGTATACACATATGTGTGTTACTAAAAGCCATATAGGCCTATTCGAAGTTCATAGGAAATGGCTATGAGAAATTAGCGTCCTGTTTATTGCTCTACGATTATAAAGAAAAATCATTTGTTTTCCTATATTTTATAAGAACTCCTATTATATATTATATATTAGAACTGGAAAAACCAGGGCCTATATTGTAGTCATATACTCATGTCCTTATGAAATTTAAGCACTTCCTTTTTTGTGGAGAAAACAGTGACTATAATGAAGTAATGGGCTTTAATTCATAGTTCACAATAGAAATGTAAACAAGGCCTTTATCCATAAATCTATTGATAGCTATTCCCTGTTTAGGGTATCCAAATATTCAGCAATACCTAAGAAAGTCTGTTATACCCCCTAATGCTCCCTACTATTAACTTTTGGTTGAGTTTAAAAGATAAAGTATAGGCTATGGCAAGGAACAGATTTGAGATAAACAGACAAGAAGTAATAGACCTCGCAGGCCCCCTCCCTTTTCTTCCTAAATCATCTGCTTTTTGTCCTTCTAGAAAATCAAACCCAAAGGAGGTACAAGTAGACTCCATGAGAAAAATCATTCACAAATAGAGGCATCAGTTAACAAAAGTAATCCATTCCCCAAAACTTTATTAGATAAAATTTCAGAGTGGGAACCCAATTTCATTTTTTTAATGAGAAAAATCATAATACGTTTCTAACCATGCTGACTGTATCTGCCAATCTACTGAACCAGGCATTTCTCTAGTTTTTCAAAAATATGAAGCTGCATTCAGGTAGCACGGTGAAGCTTCTCAGATCCAGCGGTACTGTCATAAGTTTCCTTACGCATTTTGGTGGATTGAATTATGTACCCCAATTTAAATAGGTTATTAATCTTAAACTCATTTCCTAGGGGTGTGAACCCACTGTAAATAGGAGCCCTTGAAGATGTTACTTTAAGTTAGTGTATGGCCCAACTGAATGAGGTTGGTTCAGTAATCTGGATTAAGGTCTTATAAAGGGAAAGAAACCAGAAGCCAAAGTAAGAGGAAGCTGCAAGAGAAGCCAGAAGTCAATGGCACCCAGAAGAGAAAGGAGGGGGCATCACCACATAATGTGAGGCAGGGATACAAATCAAGGAACCCCAGGGATTACTGGCAACCGGCACCATGATGTTACAGACTTTGGGGAGAAAGCATTGCCTTGCTGACATCTTGAATTTGGACTTCTCCTAGACTTATAACTGTGAGCCTGTAAATTCCCACTGTTTAAGCCAACCCACTGTGTGGTATTTGTCATAGCAAATGATAAGCACTGAAAACTAAGACAAGCATAGACAAAATAATATTCATGGTAATAGGTATATATGCATGGCCAAATTTTTGTTTTCTGTATGTTTATATCCCTCAATATGTTTTATTGTTTCTAACTTTCCTTCTTCAGAAGAAAAGTCCTCTTGGTATCACTTGCTTCATAATCTGCTCCATTTTTTAGAAGGTATTTTCACTTAATAACACGGGGAAGATGGTAAGCAAAAATGCACAGCATGTCTAAACAACACAAATGCAAAATGAGATGCCATCAGGTAAACCACTAAGATTCAATGAGGCCAACTCGACATCCTCTCCTGGGGACTCCTGGGTGTCTTGAACATTTTCATTGGCTTGCACATATATATTCCCTATAGTGTTTTTAGTCTAGAGAGTAAATTCAAGGTAAAAATTTTTTATAAATTAATGAAAAATATATGGAAGTGGAAGTTCAGTTAGTGACAGTTACAGAAAAATGAAGAAAAACATTTTAGAATTATTCTCCGTCTTCCTGAGACTGTGATGAAAATTACAAAGTGGCAGTATAAATGATGGTTCCCAGTAGAATTATGATAATAGCTGTGAATCAGGTAGTGTTTCATAGACTCCTAGATCTTACTGTCTTATTTTAAAGAATATGTGGCATGAGGAGGATATTATTTTGATGTTCAAGAGAAAACTAGGAATCCAATGTTTGCTCTAATGAGAAGTGGCTCTTTTCTCAAATCACATCATTGGAGTTTCCAGAGAAGGAAAGACTCTTCTTTCTCATTAATTATCACTTAATGGCTAAGTAGATTATTTTGCATAAACTAACATGCACCAACACTATTTTAAAAATCCCAATAGTATCAATTAATTAGTTCCCTCATTTAAAAGTTCAATGAATCTATTCTTCAAGGGAGATATAAAAAGTGTACTGAGTAATGTGTTGAGTATAAAGAAATTACATGTTACTTTGAGTGAAATTAAAGGAATCTTAGAATACCCAGTGGTAGAGTAGCATATCAACCTTGGCCTTACCCTTTAATTTCAAGGCTTCTAATACCTTTGAATCAGCTGTCACATCACTCACTAGCTTGATTTCGATATTTTGCGAAGTCAGTTGAAGTAACTTTTCAAAAAGACGTTGACCCTGGAAAAAATATTCCAAGACAAAGAAAGTCAGAAAATCTAAATGTTTGTCATTTTAAATAAGTAAAAATAGCCTCATTACAAGTTAAAAGTATTCATTCAAATTTTAAAAAGCAAGCATTCCAACAACTGGTATTCATGGAAGACATGAAATTCTTTCAAAAGATAATATAAATTTAGAGTAGTAGTGTGAACACAGATTACATTATGTCTTTCATGAGTACTCTGCCATTCAACAATTGTCACAATAATTTCAATGCTACAATGCAAATCTACCTTCCTTGACTTTGTCATGAACTCTGAAGTTATCTACACTGAAGAGGGCAGTAGTGAAAATTAAGGGTTGCAATTTGGCCCCAGAGAGAATTGGATTCCAGCTGGTTTTCCAATTTACATGCTATGTTACTTAATAACCTCACTAATCTCCAGTTTCTTCCTTTGTAAGATTCAGATGATATTAGTATTTACTTCAAAAGGTTTTCTTGAGAATTAAGAGTTAATAGTATATCCTGTAAGTATTAGCTAATTTGGGGGGAAATCATGTTACTATCAGTGACTAGCCTAAATTCATCTTCTTGTTTAAAATTTGTTTTACTGAATTCAACTGATGTTTTTTATATAAAATTATATAATTTGATGCAAAAATACTAATTTTTACATAAAATTACATAATTTGTAATTTTTATCACAGCTTAAAAATAACTGAAATAAAAAAACCAAAATAAAAAATAAAGAATTTCCTTAGAAGATTTTCATAAGTATGTTAATTTTTATAGTAAATTTTAATCTCAGGGAGACTGAATAATGAAAGTTCCATAATCATTACTTTATCATAAGTGAATGAATTGCAGCACATTATTGTTCATTTCCCCTCTGTGTCTGTACAAACTTCCTCTCTTTATCTAAAAGGGAAGTGGTCTTCTACTGATTTTCCAGTTGCTTGCTTTTTGGCTACGAACTCAAATGCCTTTGGAGATCTAACAGGAAATAAAGCTTTGGCTCTAACAGCCCCCAAATGGCAAAGTCTAATTTTACTTTGATAAGAATGCACTGTTAAAAATGATTATAGAGAAAGGATTTAGTGATTGGGAAGAGAGAATGGAGGAAACGTGGATGCACAGCAGCAATTCACAAATTCAGCTATAGAAAAGAGAGAAGCGAAGCATTGAACCCCTAAAGCTTTGGAGCCTCCTTCTCATGTGTTAAGGAGGATGGCGCTGGTATGCCCACCTGAGGACAGCCGAGAGGAGAGTTTGCTTTGTCCAACCAAGCACTAGCCTGAGCTGTCCTGGTGTAACCCAAGTTCCATAACCCCTGGGGGGAGGAAGGCGCATAGAATGGAGTAAGACTTGCACCCCATGTCATGCACGGAGGCTTCCTTTTAGTCTAACTGAGTGGGCTAATAAAGGTTATCCAAAGTAGAGCCCAGCAAAAGCTTCTAGATGACTCTGCACCCTAGAGCTCGGAGGCAGCATCACCACAAACCAAGTATTCCTATGCCATATGGTGAGTCAATTGTAATGCAAAATGCAATGAAAACTCCTTTTTTTAAAGGGGGTAGGGGTTGAGAGGAGAGAGAGATTGAGAAGAGAGGAGAGAGAGAGAGAAAAAGGATAGGGAGGAAAAGGGATGCAGATTTGTTGATTTCAGGGTCCGTGTAAATTTCAAATGTACGATGGAGAGGTGAGGGCTTGGACTGTGGGGGTCTCAGATACCTGATGGGAGGGAAGACACACATTGACAGGCTCTGTGGCTCTTCTACAGACAGAATTAATACCAACATAACCTGCTTTGTGACGTCAGCTCTATCACTCCTCCAAGGAGTACACTATACCCGGCACCTACCATTGAAGGCTTGGTGATATCTAGATTCCTAGAGCCCAGGCTCGTGACCATCACATATTCACATAAGTTGTAGTATTTTTCCCTTTCACACAGAGAAAAGGCTTATGTGCTTTGTGTGTTTCATGAGACTTCCACTGTTAGTGGGCCAGTATTTTTAAACAAAAACATTTATTTTTGCTCTAAAGTTACAGAATATATTTAGCACAAGTGAAATATAGGAGCTCTTTTACACTATCTGTATTTCTCATTCTATGCCTTAACTTGATTCCTGCTGTATTATTTTTATGAGATCTAAAGCAAAGAAGACCAGAACTCTCAAACATGAACAAAAATAGAAACTAAAATCTACAGCTACTGACAGACTGTCATTAAATAAAGCTTATTTTTACTTTTAGTATGCACATATTATTTACAGCAAAGAATCCTAAAATTTTTAATCATAGTGTTCACTGTAATGAATTCTGTAGTTGGGCTTGAGGTGGAACTGCTATTAAATTTCCCATTTTCAGTGTCTTAAGCCTTCCTGTCTACCCATTTTTACTGAGAGTTTCAAAATGCATTAACTTCCAAAGATTTTAAACACCTACTCTATGCAGAGATCTGCATTAAGGCCTAATGTTTCCTGAATTGAATTCACTCATCATTTTTCTTAGTAAAGAGGTAACAAAAGCCCTTTGGCTTTTAAACATCAGCAATTTAAAAACCTGCCCTTTCCAGTGAAGAACATTAGCCATCATTTCAAGCTTAAATAAATAACCTCGAAGAAAGTCAATGGCACAGGCATGTTGATCTACTTTAAACCAGTTTTCCATGACGTCTGCAAAAACCTAATGATGGATAGTATGGTTTTGTGGAGGAAGTTGTACCCGAAGAATAGAGACCCAGCTTTGCCTGTCTGTGACCCCGAAAAGCTGCTTAACATAGGAGGCCCTTCTATCCCCGGAGAGTGGGAGCTATACACAAAATGCCTGTTTCTGTTGACCCAAAATAATGTGTGGAGAGGATGAAATGTAAAAGGAAAAGTGAAAATACAAAAGGGAAATCAGAAAAGAGTAATGCTCATAAAATTAATTGCGGGGACTACATAGACTGTGGTGGTGGTTTTCAAACTTGTTTTAGCAGTTGAATTGCCTGTTCAAATGAAAGCTTAGGCGAAATATCTCTGCCAATTCTCTCCCCTATTTTACTGAATATACAGGGCCCCACAGAACACAATTAGAAAACTACTGAATTTTACCCCTTCATCATGTCAAGGAGAAAATTATCGGGTAAAACATGGAACCCTCAGGATACTGAGATTACATATAAAGGGAGAACGGCATAGCTGGAAGACACCTTAGAGAGCAATAGTTTACCAACATCCTCATTTTGTAAATGAAGGGCTGAGGCCCAAGGAAATTAAGTCATGTAGCTTACTAGAAACAAATCCAGGCCTAGAACCTATATCTCTCTTTTTGATCCAGGCAGTTCTCTCCACATGATCATTCTGTTATTTTAAAATTGGAAAAGAAAAGATATTCTGGGAAGAAAGTTATCCCCAAATCTCTCCCTTTCCTTCTATTCCCAGCTCTGATCTATTCAACTTTCCTGAGCAAAGCAGCTGCTGGGGCTGGGGGCACTTGATTAGCAGAAGAGTTGGGTTCTGGGGGAGTCCCGTTGCCTGCAGAACCATTATCAGGCTTTTGTGAGTGTCCTAATACTCTCTGTTCTCCAAGAAGCTGGGTAGGAGCTGAGGCAGCCTCCCCGGGTACGAAGGGGAGAAGGATTCTCCAGTTGCCCAAGTAGGGGTCTAGTAAACTGTCTAATGCCACACCTCCAGTCCATGGGGGTGAAGAGTGCGTCACCTGCCTTCACATGAAAGGAAGAGTCACAGTGTTCTCCAACAAGAAGACTTGGGTGCCAACAATCCAATAAAGTCAAATATTCACACATTTAAGGGGACCCAGCAAGAAGAGAGAAAGGGCTTGGACACAATGAGCAGCTGGGGATAGAGGTTGCTGGAGAACACATGGGAACTGGAGCTAAAGCACAATACGAGCACCAAGGACATTCAAGGGCAGCCCTGAAATACTTGCTGAGGCTATTCCTCTGTGATTTTAGAACTAAAAAACATAAAGGAGTAATTAAAGGTATAGCTACTGTTGAGGGTCAGATTAATGGTCTGAAGGCCAAATGAAAGAAATATGTCAAAGCATGTGCACATGTGTTCATACAAACACACACACATGATACAAACACAACATATACACAGGAAAACATAAGGGGATAAGGGGGAAAGAG
The DNA here is from genome assembly GCF_015220235.1 of Choloepus didactylus. NCBI lineage: Eukaryota > Metazoa > Chordata > Mammalia > Pilosa > Megalonychidae > Choloepus > Choloepus didactylus. The sequence continues at coordinate 27,118,748 of NC_051308.1, forward strand.
GCTGAGAGGTAAATCTGGGAAACATAACATGTGGCTAATAGGTGTTTTGGAAGTGAAAAAGGCAAAAGGAAAAAGTGTCCAAGATGAGAAAAGATCTGCATCTACAACTGAAAGGGCAGTTAAAAATGGAGGCAAATTTTATGTGGAAAGCTATACCTAGGCACATTCTGTAAAATTTCTGAACACCAAGGATAAAGTGAAATTCTTATCACTTTCTGGCAAAAATTTAAAAAACAAAGTTTCCCACTGAAGAAAATTAGTCACATTGGCATGGAACCACCCATCTGCAACACGAAGCTAGAACAAGGTGGCTATAGACTATGGAGAGAAAAGGACTGGGCCTAAGAATCAAAATATTATTTACCTGTCAGGGTAAAAGGAAGAAATATTTGCAGATACTAACAGATTTAGAGACTGTATTACTTACATAACCCATATGAGGAAAATATTCGAGAAAGGACTCTAACCAAACAGCAAATAATAGCCAACACCATCAAGGAAGGTGAAGCAAAGAAGAAACAAGTGATGATGAATGAACCACACAATATGTCAAATGTGTCTGATATACTTGCCGAATAAGGATTCTTGAAACAGAAAAGACACATAGAGGGAAAGGACTACTGAGAATCTGGTTCTTTCATTCTCAATGGGGTGATATCATGCCGGGTGAGGAAAACTGGTTTTGGAGAGGTGAAAAAATCTTACTCATTGTATATATAAAGCATAGATATATCTACAGTACATATACAGTATATCTGCGGTATTAAAATTTCACAATGGGAGTAGAACTAGGGAAAAAAGTGCCTAAAAGACTCCTTGGGAAGGTGATAATGTAAAAAGGTTGAGAAATACTGATCTATACCCAACAAGAAAAACAATCTTTGTAAAAATTAGAATAGAGCTGAAAGAGGACTTAAAAGTACTAGATGGGGAAAAGAAGGCCATTGTGCCAGTTTATATATTATGTCCCCCCAAAAGCCATGTTTTAATCCAGTCTTGTGGGATATTTGGGTTAGGTTGTTTCCATGGAGATGTGACTCCCCCAACTGTAGGTAATACTTTTGATTAGATTATTTCCAGGGAGGTGTGGCCCTGCCCATTCAATGTGGGTCTTGATTGGAGTCCTTTAAAAAGAGCCGACACAGACCCAGATGCTTGCTGATGCTTTGAGATGCTAGCTCAGAGTCTGCTCTGGAGAAGCTAAGAGAGGACAAAACACCCCAAGAGCAACTAAGACAGACTTTTGGATGCACAGGCACTGAGAGAGGAGCTGAATACAACCCGGAACTAGCAGACGCCAGCCACGTGCCTTCCCAGCTGACAGAGGTGTTCTGGATGCCATCAGCTTTTCTTCAGTGAAGGCATCCTCTAGTTGATACCTTAGTTTGGACACTTTTATGGCCATAGAACTATAACTTTGTAGTCTAATAAATCCCCTTTAAAAAGCTAGTCCATTTCTGTTATTTTGCATAATGGCAGCATTGGCAAACCGGAATAGCCATTATTATATAATTACACAATTTATGGAGTTGTCTGTATGTACCAAGCAGCAAAGCAAGTAAGTATATAAAGTAAAAATTAATAGAAATGCGATGGAAACACTACCATAATATAATACTTCAAATTATGCCTGAAAATTGGGCAGATCTAATAGAAAATAAATGAAGATATATGAAAATTAAATAATACCATGAACAAACTCAATTACATGCACATATTTAAATATATGTCTAATCCTATATATCAACACCCCTCAAAACAACTTTTGTTTGTGGAATTTTACAAAATCTGTCCTGTAGCTGCCATTAAGAAGCCTGAACAAAATCTAAAGTAAGATATTCTACAAGCTTAATTTTCTGCTTATAATTTAACAAAATCAGAAACAGACTATTAGCATGTAACCTTTGAAACAAATCTTATCACTTGGAAATTTAAAAATTCACTCCAGATTATTCTTATACCAAAGGAGACAGGATAAGGGAATTTATGTATTCTCTAGATAGCTATGAATAGGAGAGCATCTCATAGCAAAACCAGGAAATGAAGCAGTATCTGGTGTCAGAGAAAAACTTATAACTGTAAATGTCTTCAGTATTATAAAAAAGGACATATCATAAAGTTACAGTAATCGTATCAATATAGTAGACGCATAGGGATTGATAAATAAATTAGGGAATCTAAAAGAGAATCCAGAAATGGTACACATGAGAATTAAATAACAAAGGTGACTTTTTTTTTATTTATTCTTTGAATTTTATTTTGAAGAGAAGGTGGTTTTGTTTTGTTTAAGATTCAGTAACTGTTAATTGTCTTGTTAAGTGAGCAGATCAGTTGTTTTTTTTTTTAGCAAAAGGAAAAATAACCTTAAATCAAAGTAGAATAAAGTATCAGACAACACCACCAATGTCAAGTGTCTAACATGCCTCCCCTATCCCCCCCTCTTATCTGCATTCACCTTGGTATATCACCACAAAGGTGACATTTTAATCCAACTTTGAAAGGGGAAAAACTGTTTAATTTGGCACAAGTGGAAGGACCCCTATAAATAAAAACAAATTCTTAGTCATAATCAGTACTTACCACTTTCAAAAACATCTAGGTGAACACATGTAATTTGAATAATGGCCTCCAAAGATATCAGATCCAGATACTAATCCCTGGAATTTTTAACTGTTACCTTATTTGGGAAAAGGATCTTTACCGATGTAATTCAGTTAAGGGTTTTGAGATGGGGAGATTATCTTGGATTATCTAAGTAGGCCCTTAATGCAATCACATGTCCTTGTAAGAGAGATGCAGAGAAAGATTTGACACACACAGAGAAGAAGGCACTGTGAAGGCAGAGCCAAGAGAGATTGGAAGACGCTGGCCTTGGTGAGTGGAGTGACGCGGTGGCAGACCAAGGAGGGCTAGCAGTCACCAGAAGCTGGAAGAAGCAAACAATGATTCTCCCCTTGAACCTCTGGAGGGAACATGTCCCTGCCAACACCTTGATTTCAGCCCACTAAAACTGATTTCAGACTTTTGGTCTCTAAAACTGATTTAAGCCACCACGTCTGTGGTAATTTGTTACAGCAACCACAGAAAACTAATACACATGCCTAGATATGTGGAAGCAATAAAAGATAATATAGGTAGAGAAATATAAAAATTTTAAAAACATGTAGCAAAAGATACCAAAAATTTAATGGAAAACAATAGATTTGGAATAAATATTTACTAGATAAAGGGTTAATAGGTGTACTCTACAAAAATATATTAAAAATTAACAAGAAAAAGCCAATAAAATATGGGCAAAGCATAAGATGGGACACGACTCTGAAAAGCAAGTCTACATGGCCAACAGACATAAAGAGATGCTGATAGTCACCAAGTGTCAAGGGAAGCAACAAGCAAACTGAAAAAGAGACCTCTGTTTATACTCATCAGAGTGCAAACATTTAAGAGTGGCCAAACTTACTTTTGTGAGAGATTTGGGGAAAGGGTATCTGGCATTGCTTCTACCACCCAGCAGTCCCATGCCTAGAAAGTCCCTTTTGATTCAGTTTGCTAGTTTATTTATTTAATCAATTAATTCAATTACCTATAAGACTGATCTCTTATTTATTCACTTATATTTTACTGAACATTTCAATTTGTAGGGTACACAAAGCTTGCCAGGGATATAAACATTAATGTATTACATTGTTGTGTGTTTATCAGTGCCTACTTTTACTCTCAAACACCCCTACTAGAACAGGGAAAAGTATCTTTTAAGCAAATTCATTTAACACATTTACTGGATTCCTACTCTGTTCCAGGGTCCTTGGTAAAAGATAGTGAGTGGACTAAGACAGATGGTAAATAAGCAAATATAGTTCAGGACACCAAATGCCAGGGTGGAGGAAGTGCAGGTCTAGGGTAAAACACAGCAGGGGCACTAATGGCCCAGCATAAGGCACTCAGGGAATGCTCCCCAAGGAACAGAGGCAAGCAAGAATGTTCCAATACACAGCCCAGAAAGCAGGCAGGAAACACGGCTGGAAAGGTAAATAGGGACTCATGAAGAAGGGCCTTGCAAGCAAGGTTGAAGAGTGTGGACCTCATCTGGAAAGCAATGTGGAGCCTCTGAAGAGTTTTATACAGGGGAAGGTCATGGTCAAATTTTTGTTCTGAAAGAGAACTGTGACCACAAACTGGAGAACATCTGGTATAGTTCAAGTTTGGAGGCTGAAAAGGCAGTTAGAAGTTTGTTGCATAGTTTGGTGAGAGATAGAGTAGTGTCAATGGCAATTAAAAACAAAAGGAAGGATTTCAGATATTTCTGAGCTACAACATTGACAAACTTGCTGATTGAGCTTGGGGTTGAGGAAGATGGTAGAGTTGGGAGTGGTGGCTGGAGTCCCCAGCGCTTTCAGGATGTGCCTGTGGGAATCTGGAGCTCCTCATCCAAATCCAGAAGACGGTAGTCATTTCTCCTCTTCATGGAGGTACTGAAATCATGGATCAGTTGGAACTCGAAGATACAATCAACACCAGGAGATAGGCTCTGCTGTGGAGGAGCACAGGCTGCCAGTCCATTCATTAGTAACAGATTCCATCCCATTACAGGATTTAATTATTCCAAACAGTTAATCATCAAGGCCTTGCCTAATGAAGGTTATCAGAATTATACATCCCCAGAGCATGGATATAACCAACCCTGTCAGGGGCAGATGAAAAGAAATGAATAAACTCATCATGACAATAATGGGCCAGGAAATAGCAGTAAATTAATAGCAGGAACAGCACATTTGTAGCAGGGCCTTCAGCTGCCAGAGTGCCACAGGAGCTAGACAGTAGCTTTGGTGCTGCTCAAGTATCCACTCTGGCTGTAAGATGTAGGCAGACTCCTTTATCTTGGTACTTGGAAAAAGTGTGGGCTGCCTGGTCCTTTGTCATTCCTTTGCTTCAAAGGACAGGGACATAAATGGGGCAAGAAAGGAGCACCAGGACATGCTGAACACTTCAATTCTTCCACAATCACTTGCTGAAGTGGGCAAAAAGGACCCACACAGAACAGGGGCAGAGTCCCTTCAAAACGTTATCTCCAGGCAGATTCCAGCATCCCAGGAAGTAAACCACAAGAACGTCCTACATGCTCTCTGAAAACCTTAAGTTCTTAAGAAAGCAGCTCAGGTTCCTTAATCCTCTAATTCTACTTCTGAGAATTGATCCTGAGAGAATGAGAGAAAAGAATAGAAAATGTTTTGCACAAACATATTTACTGCAATAGCATTGTGTTGATACAGAAAAAGAAAAAAAAATAGCTTAAATCTCTAATAATAGAGGAACCATTATATAAATTCACTCCATTGTATATTATGCAGCCCAAAAAAATTGTTTATCAGTGTTTCCAATAACTTGGAAAGGTGCTTATGTTGCAATTGTAAGTTCAAGATTAAGATCCACATTTCTTTATAAATTAGGGGCATATATATGCAAACTATGGGTAAAGTAGCAAATTGTTACTTTTTTTCTGTTGATCATGTGGATGATTTGATTTTTCTTCCATTTCTCTCTAGCTGTTAAATTTTCTATAGTAAGCAGCTATTAATATTATAATGGGCAGAAAATCCAACCTATTCTACTTTAAAAAAGTAACTAAAAGAATAAACAATCATAGGGATCAATTGCGGGGTGCAGTAACGAAGGTCTAGGGAGAAAGCAAAAAGCATACAAGCAAACAAATCTAAGACAAGACAACTTTAAAGCGTGTCATCACTTCATCTAAATAATTGGGAAGAATATATTTGGGTTCATGATTTATTCATGCCTATATGATTGGATTTAAAAAGAATCATAGAGGTTAAACTTTTGCTAATGATAGTGCTTATGAGTTTATATCAGGATAATGATTTCCCCTGGAAATATATTGGAAAACAAGCAAGAGCACAATCAGGATTACTAAACAGATGGGGAAATAGAAGCATGGAGAAGGAACAGGAATTTGCCAAGAAAGAATAGGACTGGGACAGGGATAGAATCCACAAGAGCTGGTGCACTCTACCGAGTAAGTGCAGAGACAAACCGTCACGAGACCATTCTCTGACAGTTCCTTCCATATACTGCTCAACTGCTCCATATTCTAATAATTAGTTTGCCTGTCTTCCTCACTATACTTTGAGCTCTGTGGGGGTAAGAAGCATTGTTTATTTGATTTTGTATTCCCAGCAAAGAACAAAGCACCTCAATAAATGTTTGTTCCATAATGGCACAATCAAAATCATTATGTTGCCACATTTTGAATTAATGCTAATTTATAAGTATGTGCTGAGTACTGATTTTATGGAGCAGGGAAAAGATGCTATTTTGGAACAAGAGGACACTCTTTCCAAAGGTTATGCTATTTTTCATGCTGAAACTGCACCAAGATTTCTACTGAAATAACAAATGTCCTAGCTTGGGGATGAGGAGACTAAAGAGTAATCTACTACTCCAAATCAAGAAGCAATCACTGAGCATCTTTATCTCCCTGGGCACATGCTAGACAACAAAGCTACAATAAATAGGACATGGGCCCCCCAGATTCCAGGAACAGGTGGCACCTTCAAATACAAACTCATCACTGAGGAACAACTGGAATAAACAGGATTAAATGGAAACAGACTAAACTAGGTTAGCAAACTGGGTTGGGGAAGGGACCAACCTGACCCTGTTTTGAAGTATATAAAAATCAATGTTTATTAGACTAGAATGGTTTAAAGCCTGGCTGCCCATTGGAATCATTTACTAATCCTTAATAAAGTAACAAAGCTCCTCCCTAAGCATTCTCATTTAATTGGTCTGTGGTGAGCCTGGGCATTAGTATATTTTAAAAGCTGCCCTGCTGATTCTCATTGGCAGTCATGGTTGAAAATTACCATATGGGAAGGAGGGGTGAGAATCATTAAAAATTATGCAAAATATTGTCTTCTTTCTTCTCTTAAACCCTGAAGAACAACTCATATTGGTATTCTATGTGGTATTAGCTTAACTTCTTTTAATAGAAGTAAATATATTGATGGGCAGCAGAATATTATTCCAGCTGCAATATTATGTGGAGAGTAAACGTCCACTAAATTTGATTAGTAAATATTCTGCACTAGAAAAACAAAAATAAAAATGAAAACTGCAACTTATATGCTCCGTAGTTGTTTTACAAACGTTATCTAATCAAACTCACAAACAGTGAAATGAGATAGACGTTATACCCATTTCAGAGACAAGAAAATTGAGGATCAGAGGGCTTATGCCATGTTCCCAAAGTGACCACAACCACTAAACCCAATGGTCTTTCCACTATAGTTTATGCCTCCCTAATAATGCAACTAGTTTGCTTTTCCCGTAAAACCAAGCTCTGCCAACTGAAAATTAACAAAATAACTGATTCTTTACTGAGCCAAACAGAGTTCTAGTGTGTATCCTAATTATGTTTTCATTAATTTATACATCTTTTATTTTTCCCTATGTCCTCTATAAAAAAAGACAATAGGAAGCTTGCTAAAATGTAGTAGAAATGTGTACAAGCCCTCAAATCTACATCAAAACATAGGATTAAATGCATGAAACATCTGCTTCCCCAGCTGTTTCTCTCCCCACCCCCAACCTACTAATTACAATAGGCTTGAAGAATCTCAATTATTTAAAGGATTTAAATGTTAAATATTATTTAAAGGATTCATTCTCTACTAACTATGCTCATCTTTCAGGCAAAATGAAAAGTAGGAAATGCTGTGGTTTTATTTTTCCTGGAATGCAAAAGAAACTTTCAGTGACAAAGAAAAGAAAATTGAATTAAATATTTCAAGACTAGATACTGTTATCAGACCTGTATGTAGAGTAATGTTGTCAAAAAACGGGATTCCCTTTAGTTCCAGAAATACACTTGTGATGCAAAGTAGATGAGTGAATGAAGAGTCTCTTTCGATAGACTTGGAGAGGGAATGGTGACCCACCTTAGGATAGTCAGGATGGGACAGAGGAGTGGAGTTAGAGCCACCGAGAGGGAGAATTAATCAGACGGTGGAGCCTGGGGGTGAGAAGAGCTGGAGAGCAAGGAGGCACACCGACTCCATCAGGCTGCAGACCTTCCAAGGACAGGTGCAAGCATTATGGGTCCAGATATAAAGAGGTTAAAATAGAATAAGTTAATAATACCACTTATGAATAATTCATAAGGATGGTTGTGAAACAAACATGACAAAGGAAAGGTTTATGAGTTAGGTGAAACAAAAGCCCTTGGTCTGCTGATTAACCTATACCGTTAGCATCAGGTAGAAGAATATCACAAGGAACGAATGGGCTACAAGAGAGCTCCTGGAGACCTGGGTCATGCATGGATGTAGCTGCCTGCCCAATGGCTGAACACCCAACTCCAGGATGTACCCATTGTGACAGTTTGAAGCTGTATGTACTCCAGAAAAGATCGTGTTCTTAAAGTGAATCCATTCCTGTATATTGATTAGGTTATTTCAGTTGAGGTGTGCCCAAGGTAGATCTCAATCCTCTTACTGGAGTCCTTTATAAGAGGATAAAGGACAGAGAGAAGGCACAGAAAAAAGCCCCTGAGAAGCCAAGATAAATTCAGAGAACCACACAGAGAAGCTAAAAGAGAGAAAAGCCAGAGAAGCTAAGAGAGACAGAAGCTAAAAGAGAGACACACACCAAAGCTCAGAGAGGAAGCCATTGAAGCCAGAAGCTGGAAGCAACGAAACAGGGAGAGACAAGCAGACATTGCCATGTGCTTGGCCATGTGACAGAGGAGCTGAGGATCACCAGTAGTGGGAGAGAAGGTATGGTCCCATTGATGCCTTAATTTGGACATTTTTCATGGTCTCAGAACTGTAAACTTGTAAGTGAATAAATCCCCATCGTAAAAGCCAACCCATTTCTGGTATATTGCATTTCATCAGCTTTAGCAAACTTAAACACCCACCAAGATCAAAGTAAGATCACTGAACACTGCCTCATCATATGGGTCACGTAATTCACTTGATTGATCAAGAATTTCAGGAAAAATGGAGAGGTCAAAAAGTATTCTTAAGCTTATAGAAGTCTTGAGAACATTGGATGGATGAGTAGAAAAATAGGGGAAGGAAACAAACAAACAGACAAAGGTACCCAGTGTTCTTTTTTACTTCAATTGCTCTTTTTCACTTTATTATTCTTGTTATTTTTGTGTGTGTGGTAATGAAGGTGTCAGGGATTGATTTAGGTGATGAATGTACAACTATGTAATGGTACTGTAAACAATCGAAAGTACAATTTGTTTTGTATGACTGTGTGGTATGTGAATATATCTCAATAAAATGAAGATTAAAAAAAAAAAAAAGTCTTGAGAATGGAGATTCTTGGATGCTGAGGAGGAAGTCAGTCTTCCCATATCTTTACCAAAGCTGCAGCCATCCTCTGCTTCACCAAGAACAGAGCAGACAATTCTGAATAGGTGACGGTAATTAACCCAGAACTATGTGAGCAGACAAATGAGAGCAAGACTGAGGGTGTATGTGTGTGTGTATACGTGCATGTGTGTAGGTGTGTGTGTGTAGGAGTGTATAAAGGTTTACAGTTAATAAACCAAACGAAAATAAAAATTCCACATATAATGATAATTCGCATAATCTTTCTTATCTACTCAGTCTCACATTTGTAGATATTATACTAAATTTTACACAATAGCCACCCCTATTTCTGCATATTGAAAGGCTCACAAAGAGAACTCATTACTTGTTACTTAAACTAGTATCGCAGTGTGTATACAATAATAAGTGTGAATAAGAGTAACATTAATGATAATAAGCATTGTATAGGCATTACGATGGGCAAGTACTGTTCTACACTCTTTACATATAGTTAAGTAGTTTAATCTACACAAAAACTCATGAAGTACATACTGTTTCACCCTGATTTGGCTGAGGAAACTGAGGCACAGAGAGCTTAGTGTCTTGTTCAAGGTCACACAGCTAGTAAGTAGGTTAAAAGAAATCAGTTACTCTCCTGGCTTCACATCTCTTATCTTTCTAAGAGTTTGCCTACCACTTACTGTGCTCCCTGCAGGATCCTGGCTTGTGCTTTCCAACCGAGCTTTTGGCATGAAGCTGTCAAACATGTCACTCACTAAATTGAACAAACACTGTTTCATTTAAAAATCATAGGCTTTTCAAATTAAACAACTTTGATGTATCATCAACTGGAAATCATGATTCACTGTAGACCATTAATTAATTGATTTTTATATAAATGCATCTCTTTAAGATTCAGTTGAAGCTTATTAACTATTTTATTTGGTTTCTTACAGGGAAGTCACATAGAGAACTGGGATTTTTTTTACCCAAAGAATTAGGCAGCGCTACAAATACACATTCTCCAGCCACATTTCCTGGCTTTCCCTGAACAGTTTGCTCTCATAAATTCCCATCATTTCATCCCATAAATTAGCAAATTTTCCTAGACATTTCAATATTTCAGGGTCTAAACTCATCATCTGGACTTAAAAAAACAAATCCCCTTTGCACATGTAATGGTTATGAGTATCTCTTCCTTATTTTGTTATGAATATGCTTGTATATATACATACACATTTGTACATATACGTTTCTTTCCTCTCTTATTCCCTTATCATATAACATAAGTTGTATTAACTTCATGTCATAGTATTTATGCTACAGGATATCAAGTTTAAGAGTGAATATCATCCAAAGACTTGCATCCTCTATTGGGTTATGGGTTAGTATGTTCCCAGTTGTATGAGAGACAGTTGAATTATGTTAGGTGAAAATATGACTATGTTATTGTCTTTATTTAGAGACTGAGTATGGTTTAAGGAGATGTGCATGGATGTCAAGTTGACAGGGGGTAGCCAAGTAGCAACTTGGCTAGGTTATGGTGTCCAGTGGTTTGGTCAAGCAGGCTGTGGCATGATTGTTACTGTGTGGCTATTTTGTGGATGTGAATCATTAGTCAGTTGATTGCGTCTATGGCTGATTACAACTACAATCAACCAAGGAGACTGCCTTTAGCAATGAGAGTCTTCTCATCCAATCAGTTGGAGGCCTTAAGGGGAGACCTGAAGATTTCAACAGTCAGAAAGAAAAATTTCTATTACTACTTCAGCCAGCCAGCTGCTCCTGGGGAGTTCAAATCACCTTTGTAGAGTTCCAATTTGAGGCCTGCCCGAAAGAATTTGGACTTGCCAAACTCCACAGTAGGGTGAGCCAATTCCTATAATAAATCACTCAATATTTAATCTCTCACTAGTCCTTAGCCTGGCTGTGATACAGAAAGTGGTCATGGTCCGGTTTCCTTTAACACAAAAGGAAATAAACACAGAGATTAATGAATGACATAGGGAGATTAACGATGCCCAATGCCAGGGAGGAAAGACAAGATGTTTTTTGGAGGGGTAGTTATTAAAATTGCAAACCTCTGGGAGTCATGGAAAAAAATACCTTTTTAATGAATATGTCTGTTTCCATGCAAATGAGGGAAAAAAGCAGGCATCCATCATTCCTGTTAATGACAACCATCACTCACTTACAAAATTACTACTCATCAAAGAGAAGACACAGATATTATGTGCCGTGTTCACCCATACTTGTGTCTGTTTTCTGCTGATCTGGGGCCTGCCTGCCACTGGTCTTTGGCTGCACCATTCCTTGGTGCATTTTGCTTACGACAGCATTATAAAAAATAGATGGGCTTTTTTCTATTGTAGTTCTTGTTTATCTCTGTGCCATTTACGTCTTCCATTTAGGATTTTTTCAGGCTCTGTTGAGTTAGAATTAAGTGACATGTTTTACTATTCTAACTACTCCCCAATAAAAAATATTTTCCTTAAAAATGCATTAATGGAAAATAATCCATGAACCACTTTAGGAGAGGTAAAGCTTTGTGGCCTGAAAAGAACAGGATATATGGGTCCTTAAACTGAATCCAAAGAGAACAACTTGCCAGCAAGTACTTGCTTTCCTTTCTCCATTCCTGACCACTGCACTGTTATCCCCTCACTGGGATGGTAAAAATGGAGGAAGCACAGGAGAGGAGAGGCAATTTCACTTTGTTCAAAACTTCACAGAAAACCCCCTGGTTTTAAACTGTAAAGGAGTCTGATGGTGCTAGGGAAATGAGAGGCAGCAAAGGAGTATGTCATTGGCAGGGCAGTATAACTCTACTAGATCATCAGTTTAAACTGGGGTCTCCTCCTAAAATAGTTGTTGAGTGAGTTCGATAACAATGAGGTTAGTGGCAGCAAATGGAAAATTTCTATTTGTTGGCAGTAGGCTAGTTTTTAGAGAGTGACTTGAACTAAGCACCTAAGTGCTGTCTTCTTTAACAACATTCACCTTAATTCATTCCCAAGTCATGCAATCCATTCAACAACTACTCAATAAGAATTTACTGAGCACCTAATAGGTGTCAGGCACTGTGCTAGGCACTATTACATAAAACAGACCAGGTGCTTGTCCTCCTCCTTCTGTTTCACCACTGTCTTATGAGCCAGGTACAGGAGGGCAGTGTTAGCCCATCATGTAACATCAGGAACCATTACACAGAAAGGCGTGTCATTCCCTAATGACCAGTCTTCTATCAGATAGTCTGAACACCTAGGAGGATTTGCTGGACTCTTAAAACAGGAAGACAGAATGGTTTAGCTTGGCACTTTTTTTGTACATATGAGTCACCTATGGATGTTGTTGAAATGTAGATTCTGATTCAGGTAGGGCTAGGGCAGGGTCTGTAAGCTCCCAGGTCCATGCAGTACCAACAGTTTTAGCTCATACCTAAAGGACTAGGATGCAAGGTCAGATTAAAAGCAACAAAGGGCCAGAAGTCCTCAGACTGCTCCAGAGAGCTAAATCACCCATCCAAGGATTCTAATTTGCCTATAAACAATTTAAGTGCATCTTCTCCTCCAGTTGGAGCCATCTCACACCAATCCCAGAACTAATCAGAACTATGAGGTGCCGCTTCTACTGTCTCAGCTCCCAGGATCCCCTGGAATCTGGAAAATGGATTCATTGGGTACCCCTGGGGTATGCTACAGGTTCCAGGTTTCCTAAGACCTCCGAACCTAATCAATCCCAAATCAAGATTGATTATGGGAAGCCTGGAAGCCATCCAGGATTTAGGGCAGGCTCACAGAGAAACAGTAACCTAGAATAAAAACAAAGCCACTTAGCAAAGATTAGTTTGTGTTTGAAGAGAAATCCAGCCATTCCTGAGGAATAGCATATCAGATAAGAATAGGATGCCTCTTTGGTGGCATCAGGTCACCAAGTCTAAGTGCAAATGCAAATCCTTCTATTGAGTGATCAGTGCACCAGACTCGTCAGCGCTGCACATGATGTATAAGGGAGCTCTTGACAGCCCATGCTCATGCAGCATGGATGCTTACATGGCTCACCAAGTCAAACTAAAATTTGCAATTTCTGTTCAATTCAGTGGCCAAGCGCTGGCATTGCTTGAACTCTCTCTTGATCACACCATCAGACTGTGCCTGCTATAGTAGATTGTTCCAAAGTTGGCTGCCAACAATTCCTCCCATTCCTACACATGCCTGCTTCTCCTGGAGTGTACTGCTCCCCACCCCCCACCCCCGCTAGAATCTGAGCTGGATTTGTGACTTGCTTTCAAAAACAGATTGTGGCAGAAGGAATGCGCTTGGAGCCTAGTCATTAAGCGGTCTTACAGTTTCCACTTTCACTCTCTTGGGATCCAGCTGCCATGTAAAAAGTTTGGGTTAGATTGTTGAGTGATGAGAGACCATTTGGGAAGAAAGAGCCAGGCCAACTCTCAGACAGTCCAGCCCCAGCTGATCTCTCAGCTTAAATGCATGAGTGATCCCAGCTGGTACTATGTGGAGCAAAAGAATTGTGCAGGCAACCCACAGAATCATAACAGATCATAGGAAAAAGGTAATAGATAACTAAAATAGAAACTGGTACCTGGAAGTGGGATGCTGCTATAAAAAAACCTAAAGCAAGTGGCATTGCCTTTGAGACTAGGTGGTGGTGGAAACCAGAAAGGCCTCCTGTTGGTAACGGCTGGAAGAGCGATGAAGAAATTGTTTTGGGAGCCTTGAGAAAAGGCGATGCATATTATGAAATGGCAGGATTTTGGCAACACTATTGCCTGAAGTAACATGGAAGATAGCAAATGTAACTAGTGTACTTGTGTATCTGGCTAAGGAGATTTTTCAGGCAGCATATCAAAGTTATTACAAAAAAATAGATGAACTAAAGAAGGAACTGTTTAGTTTTCATGCAGAATTTAGAGAAAATATGGAAAGTTTAGGACAGTCTCCCCAGTCAGCAAATATTCTTAAAATATTCTCGAAGTAAGGAATGTCCTCAGGTTAAATATCAAATCAAGAGTGTGGCTCTAACCACTCAGCACTGCCTTACCCACTACGTGAGACATGACTCCTAGGGGTGTAAATCTCCCTGGCAACATGGCACATGACTCCTGGGGATGAGCCTGGATCTAGCATTGTGGGATTAAGAAGGTTTTCTTGACAAAAGGGGAAAGTGAAATGAAACAAAATAAAGTTTCAGTGGCTGAGAGATTTCAAATGGAGTTGAGAGGTCATTCTGGAGGTTATTCTTATATGTTATATAGTTATCCCTTTTTAGTTTTTATTGTACTGGAATAGCTATAAAAAAATACCTGAAATTGCAACCCAGTAGCCTTGATTCTTGAAAATGATTACATAACTATGTAGATTACAGGGTGTGACTATGTGATTGTGAAAACTTTGTGGTTTGCACTTCCTCTATCCAGTGTATGAACGGATGAGTAGAAAAATGGGGACAAAAGTTAAATGAATAATATGGGGGATGGGATGTTTTTGGGTGTTCTTTTTTACTTGTATTTTTATTTTTTTCTTTTGGAGTAAACAAAACGTTCAGAAATTGATTTTGCTGATGAACGCACAATTATACGACTGTGCTGTGAACAACTGTACACTATGGATGATTATAGTGTATGTGAATATATCTCAATAAAACAGAATTTTTTTTTAAAAAGAGTGTGGCTCTAAGACCCTTGTTAAGACCACTGAAAGATTTAAGGCAGTGCTTCATAGACGCTCTCAGCTAGATAAAAGGACTCAGGATTTTAAGGATAATGTCCTTTAATAGCTTGGGTCATGGTCCAAAGTAGAGAAGGACCTGTCTGCAACATATTTGTAGGTGTGACTTTTTACTAATAAAGTGGATTATAATTTGATCCATAGAACGTCTACAAAGTTTTTATGGCATTGTACCATTTTGGACTAAAAAGGGACAAAGATGATTTAAAAGAGAAAAGGTCTCTTGGACCTCATTTCTACTGGCAGGGAGCAAGTTAAGAAAGTCATAAGCAAGCACAGGCCTTTTCTTAGGAAAAAGGAAGAAAGACACAGAGTCAAGAGCCAAGAGCTTCAAGAACATTGAATTAAGAAACCACACCCAGGGAGCAGAAACCAGATCCTACCTTGCAACATCCCTGTTTCTAGAGTTAGGGAAAGTGATGGCATATGCCGGGCTGGACTTCAGAGTTGCTATGGACTGGTAACTCACTTGTGCTCCCCATTTTTCCCCTCTTTTGAGCAGAACAGACTATGGTAGTTATTCTATCCTTGTCTCAACAATGTATGATGGGAATGTTTGGGGTGGGTGCAGGAATTTAACTTGTTGTCTTTTTCACAGATTTCCAAATCAAGAGAAGTCCCACATGAGGAGAAGCATTCAAATCCAGATCTGAGCCTTTGCTGCAATGAGATGGAAATTTGTGGGGATGAGGTGAATGTAGTTTGCATGTGGAAGAGAAATGGATTGTTACGGCCAGAGAAAGTATCCTTTCCAAAGACTTGCCAACAGCTCTTCTCATTCCTGTACATGGATGCTAATCTTACCATCTTGGACTTGTGTCTTGCTTTGACCAATAGAATAGGGTGGAAGCAACATTCTGGGATTCCAAAGTCTAAGGCAAAGTGTCCTCTGGGATTCTGCTTTTGCCCCCTTAGGATCCATCCACCATGTAAAGATCTCAAACCAGTCTACTGAATGATGAGAGACTACACGCAGAGAGAGAGGTCCAGCCAGACCCCATGCATCCCAGCCACAGCGGAGATGCCAGGTATGTGAGGAAAACCATCTTGGATATCTAGCCCTAGCCAAGTCATCCAGCCAGCTCTGTATGGAATAGAGACAAGTCATCTCCGCCAAACCCTGTTCAGAATGATGAATAAATAAATGGATGTTATTTTTCAAACCACTAAATTTTAGGATGATCTATTATAGGGCAACAGATACCTGAAACCCCTGCTTAAAAGTAGAGGTTAAGGAGTACAGAAACCAACGAATAATTCTATTCAATTTTTCCTTAGTATGGCTTCAGGGTTGTTGTTTGTTTTTACCATCTTCGGAATATCTGGTTTTTAAATAGTAAAAATGAATAACAGATTTCAAAGTGCCAATGAGGGAATGGTTATAGGCTTAATGCCAACATATTTTCTACCAAAAAACAAAACTGATTTTATACCTGACCCATATAGGACATTTCAGTATAGGTCAATGGCCATATGCTCAGATAGAATAATAGTCTGGGCAGCTCAATGTGAACTACCGTGGTGGTACCAATGTAAAGAAAAGCACATGAATTTCGCCAGGATCATTTTCTTTTATTCAAAACATTTCATTCAGAAATCATTTAGATCATGTAGTCAGTTTTCAAAGATTGTTTGTAATTAGCACATTTCTTTATCCTATTCATCCATATATGACAGAGTTGAAAATATATAACTATACTGGGAAATGTGACTCCACTGTTACAAAAATTGGCTCTGGGGCCTAAAGGCAAATTATAGCACCAATTAACCAAATAAATGCCTCAGCAAGTAGTTACAGAATGAGAACAGTAACCATGCAGGTTGTGCAAAGTAAAACTCTGGGACATACCACTGACAGAGACTAACGGTGCCCCCTGAAGTTGTGCAACATTAATGCTCCATAGAGAGCCTATTGTATGCAAAGATTAAGCATGATTTTGTCATTGAACACATGACATTCTAATAGGAGCTGAATGGCATGTGATATAACAAAGGCACATTTATATAAATATAATGATGTACATGTACTGTGGGGTGAGGGTAAAAAAAAAAATGAGCTTGAGTGGTGGAAGACAAGAATACTAAGGAGTGTAAAATGCTCATAAGAAAAATCATCACACACATAGGATATGGCTTACCTGACATGCTGATGGATGAGTGTGGTTGAGATCCCAATGGGAAGATACTATGTCAACAGACTTTTTGGCCATGTTGAGTAAATTCATCCAGCCTTGGAAAAGTGGTAAGTGAAATGGTGCATTTTCAGAATAGTTAAGGCCTTCAGGAATATTTTCCACCAGGGCAATTCTTAGAAAAGATTTTGAAAAACAAACAAACAAACTCTAGTCAAATTCAAAGCCACCAATCTTTATACATGCACACAGAGACATCTGAAAAATATTCTTCACTCTTTCTGAATTTGTACTTTCCACATAATTTACATTTTTTTCACCAAAGACCTCTTATATTTCCTTTAGGCTAATCTACTGTGTTCAGAGAGTTTAGGTTCTGTTTTTCCACAGTTAGCACTCATATTTCAGAAATCATGGTATTAATCCATAGTGTCTGGTTTCCAATTAGCCTTGAAACAAAAATTCAGAGGTTCCTACAAAATAACTTTCTTCTAGGAATATATCCTTATTTTTTCCCTTCCATCAGTGCAAGTCTTACATAAGGTATTACTTCTGTGAGCTTCCTGAGATCATAAATTAAGTTTTGCACATCTCCAGTTTCGAGTAAAATGCTGGACATATGGTGGAACTCAACCAATGCTATTATTATTGCTTAACATTTCTAGAGGTGCTTCTCCACTCAACATGTAAAGTGATACTGAAAAGAAATGATAAAAACCTGCCTACTGCAGGGCTTTATTAAAGTCCAAGAAGAGGAATTTGTAAAATAATAATAATAATAAAACAACAAATGGAATAAAATCAGCAAAATTCTAATAAATTTGTTCTCATTTTTAATATGTTGGGAACATATACACTGTGTCTGGCTCTCCTTGATGTTACAGATAAGGCTGTGTTGTTTTCACTTCTGAGTTATCCAGGCGATACATGCCTTTTCATTAAGGTATGAGCAGGTTTTTCCAGTTTAATAAATGTATATTCTCCTGCAATTCCTGATGGGAAAACCCCAAACTCTTTTGGTAATATCTGTGAGTGTTTTCAGAGCAGGGATGTTTTATTCATAGATGCATCCCCATTGCATAATTAGGGCTCAATAAATATATACTTATTAAAACTGATTGAATGAATTTCAGTTTTCAGTATGAAATCCAGTACTTCTCAATAAAACTGTTAACTGTTGCTCTTAATGAGGCTTTTTTCCAGTTAGCCAGTTTTGGAAACAACAACAAAAATGTTCTTGCTTATTTGATAAACCCAGAATATCATACCCAGAATGGGGTCTAGATATGTGACACCTAGACTCACAATTTGGGGATCCAATCATCTCCCACCACCTGCAGCCGTATTTAACTTTCAATGAGCTCTTATAAAACAGTACAAGCAAATCACTATATGCAATACAGAAATGAATATCACAAATCTTAGGAATTTATAATCTAGTGGGAGAGCCTATTCATAAATAATGATTCAAATAGGCGGTAGACTCTGAGAAACGGCCAAACAGAAGTAAGAAGTTCTAATTAGATGGATAATGCATCATCTAAAATACTATTGGAACATGGGCAGGAAAAAGAAATAAATTCTGGTTGGAGGCATCTGAAATTGATGGCGGTGGGACCAGAAATGAATCTTTGAAGATAGTTAGACACATTTTTCTCTTTCCTCACTATTCTTTCTAGATTTTGGTATTTCATGTGCATTTTCCAACTCCAGTGTCATTGAGCTATCCCCTAAAACTTCAAAGTCTCAATTAAAACATCACTTCTTCTGATAGGCTTCCCAATGCCCCCAAATTAGGTTAGATCCTCTTATTATCAACTCTCACAGCAGCTTGTACCTCCCCTTTCATCTTACTAAACACCCTTGAAATTACTTTTTCAAGGCTGACTTTCCTTGATCAATTGTAGGATGTATGAAGGACCTCACTGGTTCAGTAGTGTATCCCCAGCACCTAATATACTGTTTAGCTCACAGTAAGTGTCTAAAGGATATCAGCTGAGTTCCATTAAAATCTGAACAACTGGGAAGGTGTTGGGTCCAATAAAACTGACAAGGAACACAGGAAAGGTAGTAAATGGGGGATTGGGATAGCTTATCAAGGGAAAAAAATAATCAAGAGAAAACTGGCCCAAATCCTAATGTGTGCAAATGCCTATATTTCCCTGATTGGTAGAGAGTGTGAATAGATGAGAAGAGTCAAAAGGGACCAAAATAGAGGCCGGAAAGCAAGAAAAGTCCCAAGAGAATGCAGTGTTCAGGACACCAAGGGAAGAGAGGGTTGAAAAGGTGTAGAGAGTGTATATTTTATCTGCCTGTCAAAACCTTTGAAGGCAATGTGACAGATATGAAAGTTGGATATTTTAATTGTATCTACAAAGTCCAATGATCTATGTTAATGAAAATTAGACATAGCATGAATAAATGACCCCAGACAATTAGCGGTCTCAGCCTCCCGCACAACAAATGAACATGTTTAAAACCAATCAAACAAAAAGGGATCTGCCCCCCCCCAAAGAAAACCAAAAACATAACAGCTGCTAATAACAATTAGAAAATTCAGTTTTAATTTCACCTCAATATAAAAGGCATGCTGAGAAAGACAAAAGAAGACTCAAAAAGCCCAGGTAAACCAAAAATAGGAAATGAAGGATGGGGAATGATCATATAATTGTAGAATGCTCCAGATTGTCTCTTTTTTCCTCCCATTCCCTGTGGCTTCTGTGACTCATAGAAATGAGGTAGGATTCTCAATTTCTTTTGGAAATCTTTAGGCCGGTGTTCTTAACCCTAGATCCAGGGGTGGAATTCAGATGGATCAATGAACATAGACCTTATATCTTTATTTTCCCTAACCCTAGCTGAAATTTAACATTCCCTTCAGTTATGAACATAGGCGGCAAACTATAGGAATATTAGCAGAACCTGTGATTTTGTTACCATTTAGAATCACAGATGTTTTCATACCATGTATAGTTATTGCCAATATATGCAAGTATTCATCACTACTTTGAAATTGTGGCAGTATTTAAACCTGCCGCTAGATCTTGTTAGCTCATGAATAGCACAGAATATACATTACTATATCACAAATTTGTTTTTTAAACATTTTGATAACTTTATTTTAGTATTATTGGTTTCTTTTATAATTCTATGTATTTTAACTTTGTATTTAAAAACATTATTCAGAAGAGGGGTCCATAGGCTTCATTAGATTGCCAAAGGGGTCCATAGCCACAAAAAATGTTAAGAAGTTATAATTAATTGGAAAAGGAAATCATTTATTTTCTTCTTCTACTTCACATTCTTATTAGTAATTTTCCCTTGATAATTAAAGCTTTGGGAGTGGACAGGATTATCAAGGGCAGAGAAGACTAGAAGAAACTATTAGAAAAACTGGAGAAGAAAAAAGCAGGCCCAGGAACAACTACACTCCCCCCCTCCTTACTCTCTTCCCTTCTCATTTCACCTGGAGATCTTCATGGCTTTCTTCGTGACACAGAGCTTGTTTCTTAGGCCCTCCTAGAACAAGGCCTCTAGAAATCAGCTTTGAAATGACTTGACTTAATTCTGTGACCTATCATTTTTTTTCCTTTAACAACCAACAGCTCCAGGGGCCCAGTCTAATTAGCATATGTGCAGAACTCATTTACATGCCATAACAGCCTTTGCTTTACATTTACTTCTCAAGCAAGGAAAGAAAGAGGTAGGAGGACTTGATTAATATTCACCTTTGGGCAAATCACTGGAATGCCTGCTTATTATCTCTAAGAGAACTATGCCCAGAAGCTGTAGAATAATTTCTGACACCTAATAACAAGGGGAAAAGCTGAATAAACAGTGACACAATATAGCAAAACCTTTTTATGCCTCTTTTCATGATACTTTAAGAAAAACTACAAATGATTTCTATGCAGGGAGCTAAGGTGGAATCAATATAAGTAAAAGCTTTACATTGTTAATAGATTTTTAAATAGAATTCTAACTGTTCTTACTAATAGTATGTATTTATTCTCCAAACTCGATGTGATCATCATAACTTCTCTTTAGATTTTTTTTAGAGAAGTTGTGGGTTTACAGAACAATCATGCATAAATACAGGTTTCCCATACACTATCCGTTACAAACACTTTGCACTGGTGTGTACATTTGTTATAATTGATGAAAGCAAAGTTTTATAATTGTACCATTAACTATAGTCCATGTTTCTTAGGGTTCACTGTTTGTGTGGTACAGTACCATGAATTTTTTTAAAAATTTATTCTAGTACCAGACTTACAACTTAACATTTCTCATTTCAACCACATTCAAATATGTAATTCAACATCTGTAATTACATTCATAACGTTGTGCTACCATTGCCACCATTCATTACCAAAACTAAAAAAAAAAAAGATATAATGTAGAGGTTAAGCACACAAGCCAGCTTAGATTCCAACAAACAAACAAAAAGAAACTCCTAATTCAGGACCAATATTCACCTTCTTAAAGAAATATCTGCATGTCCTCATAAACTACTAAAAAATGAAGTCAATGTAACCTTTGAAAGTTTTGGCTTTCTGTTTTTGTTTTTCTTCTGGTAAATACACTATTCTTTATAAAATATTACATGTTCACAGTTGATTTGGTATTAAAGTATCAAAGTGTTACCGAGCAAGGATGCAGTGCCCAACATGCACAGAAGTCAATGCCATGACATGACATCAGGATTTTGAGAAAAGAAAGAGCTTTAATGCAAGGTCGACCGGCATGGAGACAGGAGCCACCGCTCAGATCTGTCTCTTTGAATTGGAAGTGCTTAGAGTTCTTATTAGATTAAACAAAAGGAGGTGGGGTTAGAGATACTGGCACATTGTGATTGGCTAATAAACATTCAAATTAAGGATAGCAGTTTGGCCTATCAAGCCTCTGAACTAACTGGGATAAACATTGTCTAGCTGTAAAGGAGGAAGAGGGAAGCATCTGGTTACAGCACAGTTGTAAATCATTTGGCTAATACAGAAGACTATAATAACGGCAGGAAATAGCAAGTAAGAGAAGTATGTGACAGCATAATTATCAGTTAATACAAATAGCAATCATGATAAGTAAAGGAATGGCAATAAGCTAAATCGATTGTGAGGGGCATGGAAAGCATCTGGTTACAGAAATGTTATAAATCTCTCAGTTAACATAAGATAACAACTAAAATGACAAGTAAAAGAAATAAGCTTAAAAAGCAACTACAATTACAAGTAAAAACTGCTGTAATCAGCAGTTACAGAAGTGTTTTAAGAGTAAGGGCTTTGGAGTAAGGCAGACAAAACCCAGCTCTGCTAGTTATAAGCTGTGTAATCTTGGACAAATTACTAACCTCTTCAAATATTTTCACCTCTGGAAAAAAAAAAGGTTATTACCTGGATTAGAGATGATAATCTACATGAAGTGCTTTGCTCTGTGCCTGATTACAGTAAGCACTAAATTAAAAATAGTTATTTTTTCAAGTAAGTTAACAGTCTGAAAATTTATTTTAAAAAGCTTGCCCAAATTTTTAACTGATATAGCTCAGTTACTAAAAAGATTCTACATACAGGGGCTAAAGGGTTCTTATGAACTGGGACCTACATGACATATTCAGAGTGAATGAGAGCTTTCTTTCACTGCCTAGTGCAAGGGATCAGTTTTTAGGACTTGACTGGCATAGGTACATGGCAGTCAATTCACTGATTTTCATTCTTTAGATTGTGGCTCTCGGAGGGTATACATCAATGCAGTTGAACAGATGGCCTCAGTTCGTCAAAACAATTAGATACGGATTCAAAGTAAAATGATGCAGATTTTATACCCTTGTTGTGGGTCATCTTGCTGTGATTAAAGCCCAGAGGTGATAAGGCAAAGGTTAGCCTTCTCAAGGAGACGTCAGAGTCTCTGACATTCAGTGGAAGAGAATTTGCTACCCATGCAGCAGACTTCCTGGCCACCTCTGGACAGTTAACACAGGCCTATGTTAGCTTGCTTTAGTTCAGCTGTGATATATATATTAGTCATATAGATATATTAGACATATAGATAAATACATATATTAGATACATATGACATATATATGTATTTCTTTCTCTCTCCCTCCCTCTCTCCTCCCTTCTTTCTTTCCTTCGTTCCCTCCCTCCCTCCCTTTTCTTCTTCCCTCCTTCCTTCCTTCCTTCATTTCTTTCTTTCACTTTTTTTTTTTCAAGAATTTGGGCCAGGGTGACTTTACCTATGAAAGTTAGATCAGAAAGGATACCAAAGAGGCCTAGCTGGCTAGCAGTGTCCTGATTATTTTTTAATCTGGCATAGGGAGGACTGTTGTTGTATATTAAGGTAAATAAAAGTATATTAAAGTAATAGCCACAAAAATGGCAATTCTTTTAAAAATGGGAAATAAGTGTTGGAGAGGATGTGGAGAAATTGGAACTCTAGGGCATTGCCGGTGGGAAAGTAAAATGGTGAAGCCACTGTGGAAAGCAGTATGGTGTTTCCTCAAAAAGTTAAATATAGAATTACCAGATGACTTGCCAATCCCGCTCTGGGTATATACCCAGAGAGTGAAAAAGAAGGTCACAAACGGATACTTGTATGCCATGGTTTATAACAGCATTAGTCACATCACCAAAAGCTGGAAACAATGCAAATGTCCATCAGCAGCAACAAAAATGGATAAACAAAATGTGGTACAAACACACAATGGAATATTATTTGGCCGTAAGAAAAAATGAAGTTTTGAGGCATGCTGCAACATGGAAGAACCTTGAAAACATCAGGCTTGGTGAAATGAGCAAGACACATAAGGACAAAAATTGTATGATATCATTTATAAGAGATGACTAGAAGTAGCAAATTTGCAGAGATAGAAAGCAGATTAGAGGTTACTGGGGAGATGGGGGTGTATTTGTTTAAAATAAATTTTAAAATAAATCAATTAAAAGAAAAGAATCAATGCTGCAAAAATAGTAATAAAAGAAAGGGCAGAAGAAAATATTTCTGGTATAAAGAAAGAACTCAGTTGGAAACTGAGAGTATGTTCTGAGTTTCCAGCAAAGGAAATGAAAAGACCACATTCAGACACACTATGATGGAATTTCCAAAGGAAAAATGTTAAAATTTCTGCAACAGTGCTCACACACATGTACACCTCTTTGGAAAGGGAAACTGAAGGTATGGAGCAAGAGAGATATTTTACTTTTCTTTTTATACCCTTTTTCCTGTTTTTTTTTTTGTTTGTTTGTTTTAATACCATGTGTATATATTTATTTTATAATTTTAAAAATATGTTTACATTGGGAGTGGAGGCATGATTAAGGTCTATAGAATAAATGTCTTGTTTTTTATTTTTTACCTCAACTCATCGTTAGCAATACATCTATTTTGTAACCCATTTATATTGGGTTTTTTTTTAAAGAACAGATAAAAGATACAGTAAGAAAATTTGTATCTTCCTCTCACTCAGATCTTCAGATATTCATGATGCAATAATCATGCTTACTACATTCAGTGCAGGCTAATATTTTCTATTCTTTTTATATTATTTGATGTTTTTAAAACAATGCATTCATAGTCCATTAAATTTAGTTGGTTATAACCTGCAGTTTGAAAAAAACTCACTGAAAAATCTAAACACACACACACATACACAACCTAAAAGAAAAGAAAACTCATGTCGACATTCACAAATGAAAGCAATGAACAGATCTTCTCAGACAGGGATGTTGTTTTAAAAAAAATCCCTCCCCAGTACTATTCTTTAATAAATCACGTGAAGATGTATGCTAGGACAATGGGGGAAAAAAATCAGATAAAAACACTCAAGAATGAAAAAAAGCCTACCTTGAAGCACCTGCTTTGAGGTTTGGAGGAAGGAGAACCTTAATGTATTTTCAAAAGAATGTGAATTGCTAGCATCTTTTTCCAAGCTTCTGGAGGTTATCTATTAACACTGAAATGACCATAACCATCTCATTGCTGGTAATCTAACACAAATAAAGACACTGGTATATAAGGATATAGAACTAAGATTTTTTTCAGCAATATTTGTAGTGGCAAAATAGTAATGAACTGAATATCCAATAATAGATTAATGGCTATTTTTAATAAACCAACTATATATATATAAATATATATATACATACATATATGCATACACACACACACACACACATGTATGTATGTATGTACATATATTAGCCTTGAAGAATGTCCATGATAAAATGATGATTTCAAAAAGCAAGTAGTTGAATTTAAAAAAATAGAAAGAAAACCTCAGAGCAATTTTAAGGTTGCAAGAAGGGTACAGTGAATAAATATATTTGTTGCAAGAGATAATGTGCATGTATATACATGTGTATACATATACACATACAATTTTTCAGTCAAACATTTAAGAGTATGTTATAGACTTCATGACAGTTATCTCTGAGTATTTTGCATGCATTTCTAAAAATAAAGACATTTTCCTAAGTAACCAAAAGAAAATTATCACCCAGGAAACTTAAATTGATATGGTCATACATTCAAATTTCCCCAATTGTCCCATAATGTACCATATCCTTGGTGTTTTTTTTTTTTTTTTTAATTTAGGATCCAAGATCCAATTAATGCTCTCTCATTGCATTTAGTTGTCATTTCTCTTTGAATCTAGCTGAATTTTCTAGCCTAATTGTTTTGCTTTGTTTGTCTTCCATGATGTCATTTTTGAAGCAGCCAAGCAAATTCCGTTTTGCAGAATGTTTCTCAATTTAGATTTGCTTGATTGTTGCCTCATGATTAGATTTAGGGCAAATATTTTTGGCAAGAACGCTACATAGGTCATCTTGTGTTCTTCAAAGTCTATCATATCAGGTGGCACAGGTTGTGGGTTTGTACAACTATTAGAGATGTGAAATTCATTCTCCTGGTTAAGGTCGTGTCTGCTAGATTTTTCCACTGAAAGGTACCTTTTCTCTCTTTAGAATTAATAAATAATTAGTGCAGAGGTACCTTTAGGTGATACCCAATTATTTCGCCTAATGACTAGGCATTCGTTTATGATTCTTGACTGAATCTATATGGTGGTTTTGATAATTTTCTATTATTTTTCTGTAAGGAAAAGCCATTTTTATCTTATTATAATTGTATCGACTCACTTTTTATTCCAAGTATTATACTCTGTTACTCTCAGTATTTATTTTGATGCCCAAACTGTCTCATATATTGCCAATGGGAATACATTCAGGCTGTCTCCTGTGTCCTTTTGATATGTTTCTTTCAGTTTTGAATGCTATCTTACTGTTTGGCACCAGTTGTTCCACTTGCATTAACTTTTAAATCCATTCTCAGCACAGAGAACATGACGTTGAGCTTGAGTTGTTATAGCAGATTCCTGTTTACATACATCTACAAAGTGTGGACTACAACCTCATTCGTTCCAGTTCTATCATTGTATTAAGTGAAGGATAGCTAGGATTTTCTTTTTGGAGGGAGGCAGTATGATGACCATAGAGGGCATATTACAATTATAGTTATTATCTGTTGTTTGCATATTATATTTTAAAAATGCTTTCACAGAAGGGCAGAATGGACCAACAATCGAAAAGGATCAAGGCAGGATCAAGGAGGATTGAAAGAGCAGCAAGGAAGCCAGTGTAGTGCAGTGTAGAGAGTGAAGCAGAAACAGGAGGGAGAAAAGGTCAAAGGGGTTGACAGTGAGCTGGATTATGTAGACCCTGTGTACAGGTGAGGGTTGTGCAATATGCTCTGATCAAGTAAGGATTCTTCTGACTGTTCTGTGGAGGATGGATTGTAGGGGGACAAGAGTCACAAGAGGAGACCTGGTAGTAGACCACTGCTATTGTCTAGGCCCTAGGTGACAGGTGACAGTGCATTGAACTAGGGTGTGAGACCTGGAGACAGAAAAAAAATGAAGGGATATGGACTATATTTTGAAAGTGAAGCAGATAGGATTACTGGTATTGTTGGGGAGAAAATACTTCTGCCCCATTCATGGTGTCACCTTCTAGGTTAAGAGGTGCTCCATTGGAATGACACCATCTTTCCTTTCTACAGAACTTTTTCCAGAGGGGCAGGAGTGAATTATCTGATTGAGAAATTTGGGAGGTATGTTCAGCTTGGTTTTTCTCTTCCTCTTTTTGGGAGAACTATCCTCCCCCATCCCTCACCTACCCATCATATCACAAGTCTTGCCTGGACAAGCCCTTTAGTGTCCAGACCTTCCCTGGTCTACTGTTAGCTGTGGCTGGGTGCCAAGTCTGCCTAATTCTGGGGTTTGGTTAGGAAGTCTATTTGATTTTACATTAAGCTACATCTTCCAACTTAGCCTTTATCAATAAGGTGATCGTTTGACCTCCACTTGCTATTCCTGTCTGACTTGTCAATTTGTTTGGGATCTGTATAGCAAAGAAGATGCTATTTATTGTGCTCTCTCACAGATCCTAAAAGTAGAATCTGGAGATGGGTTGGGATTCTGATATTAAACTCTGCAGGATATTTAGGTGGAATGAGGGACTACAGATCAGATTCCAGGATGAACAATTGCAATGGACATAAAAACTTGTGGGAAATGATTATGAGGAAGCCACTGTTGTCTAGTCGATGCCTTATTTATTAGTCCAAGGACCTCAGTTCTCTTCATGACTTGACAGAAATTGATGACGTATAGTGCTGCGTCTCCCCACTCTCATGCTCAACACAAACACTGATAATCAATCATGACATCCTATTCCCTGAGCCTACGATGGTCTTAAAATTTTTCTCAGCCTAGTGCTCCAGGCAGCCACTACTAAAAACTGGGATTGCATTCAGGGTGAAATTGAAGTTATAATTTTGAGGCAAACAAGGAAATGAAGCTTATTGCATTTTCTGGTTAACTCAAACTTACAGATAAAAATCATTTCTATTTCAACTCTTGTTGAAATAGTTCTAAAATGTATAAATATTATTCTCTATATTTGGAATAGGCTGAATATAATTTTTCTTTGATTTCAAATTTTGCCTTAGGACCTCTGAACTCTACTTCACAGAGGATGTAGGAAATTAGTCAAACTGTAGAGTTCAGGATTTATCCTTGGATTTACTTTCTTTTTAAAAGCAAGTTCTCAGCTCATACATTTTTTGATTCAAGTTGTTTCTTTAAATCGCAGCATAATGAAATTTTTAGTAATTGAGGACTTAACTAATCTTAACCACAAAGCAATTAAGTTTTTGCTCTATCATTGTTCAAGGATAGTGATAAGTATTTGTGCATTAGTGGGAGATTGAATGCGATTTTTTTTCTTTCCAATCTCCCCTCTCTTGAATCTCAGCAATTCTTAGAATTTGAGGCCACAATTAAAAAGTCCCATTATTTGGCAAATTCTTCTTTGACCACCATGGGTTGTTAGATTGATGTGTATCCTGCTGACACCAGCTAAAAAAGGGCCTGACTGTTGGTCACTGAGGAGACCAACTTAGTTTGGGGTAAATTTTCTATGCCTCAATAAAAGGCCTCAAAATCTTGAAAGAAAACTGACCTGGGAAGGAAGGACTCCTCAGAGGAGCATAGCAGCTTCTTGTTTAGAAAAGCTGTATACTGCTAACACTATTTCCAAAACCAAAGAATGATTTTTGAAAAGCAGGGAAAGTTGCAACTAAATGGCTCATTTGGAGTGTAGCAATCTTAAATCACAAGCTGTTTCATGAGTTTCTGCAGTGGGCCTGTTCTTTCCAGAGTGCAGCCATTTAGAACAGAAGGCAATTTTGGCTGCTATATTTCAAGCCCACCAAGGGTGATGGGCATCATTCTGGCAGAGCATGTGCCATTTTCAGCAGTTCAAAATAGTTTTTCTAAATGTGTCTTTTCACAGTCTGAATATAGCTTAAGTTTCTTCCGTGTTGAGATAATAAAAGGGATGAAACAATTTTGCAATGCCTGAATCTTGTTGGATTATTGAATAATCTATAAGTTTGTTTTGCTTTTAAAATGTAAGGATAGCACTTAAACCTACATAGGAATACTGTACTTAGTGCAATAAATTACTTTCTATAAACCTTCTCTGTTATAAAGTTTTAATCAATTAAATCCAAATTTGAATGTACAATGTTTTAAAGACCAACATTATCTCATTTTATTATTTTCAAAATAAAAAATTGGGAGGGAAACTTAAATGGTTTTGGTGACACAAATTTCTTCACTGAATGTTTCTATAAGGCAAATAACCTTTTTTAATAATGAAATTGTGATAAATATATTAGTCTACTTTTCAGATGCAAAGAAATGCCTTCATATTCTTCAAAAGCATTACATGCACATGCTTAACTTACATGAAGTTAAGAAAATTCAAATAGTACAAATGATACCCGTTGTAAAGTAGGACTCACACACACTCCTGATTCTTCTGTTCTCCAGTACCCTGCCCCAGGGTCAGCCAGTGCTACCAATTGCTATTTCCTGCAACTAAGATATTTCCTGCATATATACTCATTAACTTACCTATTTTCAATGTTTGGATCTTTCAAAGCATGCAGGATAATTTATTTATTAAGCTATTAATCTCCTTATTTATTTCTCTGGAGGCAGTCAGGACCTCAGGAGAAGTTTAGTCCAGGCTGCAGAGGTGGTCTGCAAGCACTTCCCTTTCTGTATTTTGTTTTCCACAATCTTGAGCTGTTGAAGAGATGACACTGGAAATCCCCGAGTGGAAGGAGGCAGAGGAGTGCCTCTGAGAAGCACCAAGGTAGAGAGGTGAGAGTGCACCTGACTTGAGAGGGTTTAAGTCAGTGGGTCTTGCAAGCAGCACAGGACCCACCACCTGTCCCCAACCCTGCCCAGGAAGGTGGCAAGACTTCTGAGGTCAGTGGGTGGGTGTTGCACCCAGGAGGCTGGACTGGGCCTTGGGGCCCCAGCTTTGCCAGTCTTGGGAACTGAAGGGCCACAAGGCTATGCTCATGGGATTCTAGCAGTAACATGTGTGGACAAATCGGCATAACCGGACAAACACTAGTGCCTCCTGATGACTCCCTGGTGGGAGAGACTCCAGGATTTTGTACAGCCTTGGGCAGTGCAGTGCTGATGCTGGATTCTTGCCAGTCATCAGCCTGGCAGGTAAGTGAGGATTTGGAGTCCAATTTAAGCTGATTTAGACACAGTAAATGGATTTCTTTTTTTTTAAATCTGAGTTTTGGAACTGAGATTCATACTTGCATACAGAATATGGTTTTCTTATGATGGGTCAGACCAATATTGCAATAGCAAACTTGTGTTCCTGTAGTCCCAGCCTTATATTCAAGCAATTTGATTGGGTTCATATGAACTGCAGCTGACTCTGACAGAGATCAGAGGCCAAGTTGAAAACTGTTTTGGAACAGCAAGGTAGTTGTCTCTAACCACTGCTATTTTGAACACAACACATGCCTGTCTGCCTGCACAAAAAAAATTTGCTCCTAAGTCAAAGGGAAGAATACATACATTTAAAATTCATAATTTTTCCAAAACAAACCAACCCACCCACCATGCAACAAAAAGAAAATCCTGCTGATGTCACCGAGGAATATCACAGTGAGAAAGATGAATAGAACGCACATATCTAAGCACACAATTTTTTTAGGCACAGCCTGAAAACAGAAACTCCATGTAAAGTTTAACTCATCCCACGAAACCCTTAATGTGACATACACACACCTACTCCCTTGTCAGGAAATGACATTTCTCATTAATTTTTTGATAGAGAAATCACATAAGTTTCTCAGAGGAAGAATCAAGGCGTTAAGAGATTTGTGTACTGAGCTAAGCTGCCATTTACTTTGTCTCATTATCAGTTTGTAGGCAATGTTTGGTTAGTGGCTTATTTGTTCCTGGAGAGAGATTCTGAAGAAATTAAAAAAATTATAAGAGGATATTATGAACAACTGTATGGCACAACTGGATAATGTAGAAGAATGGACATTTTCCTGGAAACATATGAACAACCTAGATACCAGAGAAGAAATAGAAGACCTCAACCAACTCATCACAATCAAAGAGATCCAATCAGTCATCAAAAAATCTTCCCAAATAAAATGCCCAGGCCAGATGGCTTCACAGGAGAATTCTACCAAACTTCCAGAAAACTGACACCAACTTACTCAAACTCTTCAAAACATTGAAAAAAATGGAACACTACCTAACTCATTTTATGAGCTAACATCCATCTAACCAAAAACCAGGCAAAGATGCTACAAAAGGAAAACTACCGGCCAATTTCCCTAATGAATATAGATGCAAAATCCTCAACAAAATACTTGCAAATCGATCCAAAGACACATAAAAAAATCATCACCATGACCAAGTGTTCATTCCAGGCATGCGGCTGGTTCAACATAAAAAAACAATCAATTTATTACAACCTTAAAACTCGAAGGGAAAAATCAATTGATCATCTCAATAGATGCTGAAAAAGCATTTGACAAAATCCAACATCCGTTTTTGATAAAAACTTCAAAAGGTAGGAATTGAAGGAAACTTCCTCAACATGATAAAGCAGCATATATGAAAAAACCCACAGCCAGCATAGTACTCAATGTGAGAGACTGAAAGCCTTCCCTCTAAGATCAGGAACAAGACCAAGGATGCCCGCTGTCACCACTGTTTATTCAACATTGTGCTGGAAGTGCTAGCCAGGGGGCAATCCGGCAAGACAAAGAAATCAAGGCATCCAAATTGGAAAGAAGAAGTAAACTGTCATTGTTTGCAGATGATATGATCTTATATCTAGAAAAACCCTGAGAAATCAACGATACACCTACTAGAGCTAATAAACAAATTTAGCAAAGTTCGGGATACAAGATTAATGCACATAAGTCAGTAATGTTTCTTCTATGCTAGAAATGAACAAACTGAAGAGACACTCAAGAAAAAGATACCATTTTCAATAGCAACTAAAAAAATCAGTACCTAGGAATAAACTTAACCAAAGATGTAAAAGACCTATACAAGAAAACTACATAACTCTACTAAAAGAAATAGAAGGGGACCTTAAAAGATGGAAAAATATTCCATGTTCATGGATAGGAAGGCTAAATGTCATTAAGATGTCAATTCTACCCAAACTCATCTACAGATTCAATGCAATCCCAATCAAAATTCCAACAACCTACTTTGCAGACTTGGAAAAGCTAGTTATCAAATTTATTTGGAAAGGGAAGATGCCTCGAATTGCTAAAGACACTCTAAAAAAGAAAAACGAAGTGGGAGGACTTACACTCCCTGACTTTGAAGCTTATTATAAAGCCACAGTTGCCAAGACAGCATGGTACTGGCACAAAGATAGACATATAGATCAATGGAATCGAATTGAGAATTCAGAGATAGACCCTCAGATCTATGGCCGACTGATCTTTGATAAGGCCCCCAAAGTCACCGAACTGAGCCATAATGGTCTTTTCAACAAATGGGGCTGGGAGAGTTGGATATCCATATCCAAAAGAATGAAAGAGGACCCCTACCTCACCCCCTACACAAAAATTAACTCAAAATGGACCAAAGATCTCAATATAAAAGAAAGTACCATAAAACTCCTAGAAGATAATGTAGGAAAACATCTTCAAGACCTTGTATTAGGAGGCCACTTCCTAGACTTTACACCCAAAGCACAAGCAACAAAAGAGAAAATAGATAAATGGGAACTCCTCAAGCTTAGAAGTTTCTGCACCTCAAAGGAATTTCTCAAAAAGGTAAAGAGGCAGCCAACTCAATGGGAAAAAATTTTTGGAAACCATGTATCTGACAAAAGACTGATATCTTGCATATACAAAGAAATCCTACAACTCAATGACAATAGTACAGACAGCCCAATTATAAATGGGCAAAAGATATGAAAAGACAGTTCTCTGAAGAGGAAATACAAATGACCAAGAAACACATGAAAAAATGTTCAGCTTCACTAGCTATTAGAGAGATTGCAAATAAGACCACAATGAGATACCATCTAACACCGGTTAGAATGGCTGCCATTAAACAAACAGGAAACTACAAATGCTGGAGGGGATGTGGAGAAATTGGAACTCTTATTCATTGTTGGTGGGACTGTATAATGGTTCAGCCACTCTTGGAAGTCAGTCTGGCAGTTCCTTAGAAAACTAGATATAGAGCTTACCATTCGATCCAGCGATTGCACTCCTCGGTATATAACCCGGAAGATCGGAAAGCAGTGTACACGAACAGATATCTGCACGCCAATGTTCATAGCAGCATTATTCACAATTGCCAAGAGATGGAAAACAACCCAAATGTCCTTCAACAGATGAGTGGATAAATAAAATGTGGTATATACACACGATGGAATACTACGCGGCAGTAAGAAGGAACGATCTGGTGAACATATGACACATGGATGAACCTTGAAGACATAATGCTGAGCGAAATAGCCAGGCACAAAAAGAGAATATTATATGCTACCACTAATGTGAACTTTGAAAAATGTAAAACAATGGTTTATAATGTAGAATGTAGGGGAACTAGCAGTAGAGACAATTAAGGAAGGGGGAACAATATACAGGAAGAACAGATAAGCTATTAACGATTCTGGGGATGCCCAGAAATGACTATGGTCTGTTAATTTCTGATGGTTGTAGTAGGAACAGTTCACTGAAAATGTTGCTAATATATGTAACTTCTTGGGTAAAGTAGGAACATGTTGGAAGTTAAGCAGTTATCTTTAAGGTTAGTTGTCTGTTTCTTACGCCCGTTGCTATGGTCTCTTGAAAGCTCTTTTATTGTATGTTTGTTTTCTTTTTAACGTTTTTTTTCATACAGGTGATTTGACAAAGAGGAAGAAATTCCAAAAAAAAAAAAAAAAAACCAAAAAAGAAAAAGACAAACAAGGGGACAAAACAAAAAAACCAACGATGTGTAGTGCCCCTTGAGGAGCCTGTGAGAAGCAGGGGTATTCGCCTACCCCACCTCCATGGTTGCTAACATGACCACAGACATAGGGGACTGGTGGTTTGATAGGTTGAGCCCTCTACCATAAGTTTTACCCTTGGGAAGACGGTTGCTGCAAAGGAGAGGCTAGGCCTCCCTGTATTTGTGCCTAAGAGTCTCCTCCTGAATGCCTCTTTGTTGCTCAGAAGTGGCCCTCTCTCTCTGGCTAAGCCAACTTGAAAGGTGAAATCACTGCCCTCCCCCCTACGTGGGATCAGACACCCAGGGAAGTGAATCTCCCTGGCAACGTGGAATATGACTCCCGGGGAGGAATGTAGACCCGGCATCGTGGATAGAGAACATCTCTTTGACCAAAAGGGGGATGTGAAAGGAAATGAAATAAGCTTCAGTGGCAGAGAGATTCCAAAACGAGCCGAGAGATCACTCTGGTGGGCACTCTTACGCACACTTTAGACAACCTTTTTTAGGTTCTAAAGAATTGGGGTAGCTGGTGGTGGATACCTGAAACTATCAAACTACAACCCAGAACCCATGAATCTCGAAGACAGTTGTATAAAAATGTAGCTTATGAGGGGTGACAGTGGGATTGGGAATGCCATAAGGACCAAACTCCACTTTGTCTAGTTTATGGATGGATGTGTAGAAAAGTAGGGGAAGCAAACAAACAGACAAAGGTACATAGTGTTCTTTTTTACTTCAATTGCTCTTTTTCACTCTAATTATTATTCTTGTTATTTTTGTGTGTGTGCTAATGAAGGTGTCAGGGATTGATTTAGGTGATGAATGTACAACTATGTAATGGTACTGTAAACAATCGAAAGTACAATTTGTTTTGTATGACTGCGTGGTATGTGAATATATCTCAATAAAATGATGATTAAAAAAAAAAAAAATAGAGCATCCTTTTACAATAATGCATGGAAGATTTCTTATAAAAAAAAAAAAAAAAAAAAAAAAAAATGTCACTGGGAAGGAATCCTCCAAGTGCTATGGGGCCATGCGGTCTGGATACAGAATATTAAGCCAAATCCTCCCATGTTTTAAACAATTTCATCAGCATGCAGCTTCGTGTGGAGCTGAATGAACTTGCAATTTGTATAACTGATCTGTATCTGTCAAAAGGATGCTGCTGCTAGACTTACAATCAGGTGAAATCAGGAAACAGGCAAAATCATGAACATTAGAAACCATTCTTGGCAAAAGTGCACATAAACACCTATATATCCATATATCTAAAACTGGCAAAACTGAAGATGATGATGATGACAGTGATGATGATGGCAATAGCTGCCATTTATTGAGTATTCCCATGTGCCAAGTACTTTGCTGACTTTCTCTTACTACCTTGTGCCACAGGTATTAGTATTCCCATTTTTAAGATACAGAAAATGTGGCTTGGAGAAATAATGTAATACCAATGGTCCCAAACTCACAAGGAAGGGGCAGAACCAAGATTCAAATCTTGTTCAAACTGAGACTCCCAAATCCTCCCCACCTCAGAGCCCCCGATTCCCCATGGGAGTCCCTCTGTGTGCATCCGTGACTGGGCCAGGACAACCAGGCAAATATCAACTCAGGTGGTGACAGGAGAAGGACAGCAGTGTGAGTATAAGCACTGAAAAGCATTTGTGGGCCAGGCTTCTCTTGCATTCACCTTTTGCTATACAATAAAACATTTTATTCCCCTACCAATAATTGTCCTTACTCCATTAACACACGGATGGATTTTTAATCCTAAAAGGGTCACATTAGTTAGCCAAATCTAGTTTCAATTTTCTCAGCAGCTGTTATCAATCCTTCAAAAGAGTGTTACATGCTCCAAGAAGTATAATTTCTCTACTTGAACTCTTGATGGATTTCAATATACTTTAAAACTATGAACTCTAGTATACAAAGTAATAGAGTTATTGGGTTTTATAGACACAAGAAAAATTAACATCCTGCTGCTTTCTGTGAAGTTTCTAATAAATATGTAAATACTTTAAATAATGAGCGATAAACCTTTCATTCATACTCACATTATAATTAACTTTTTAATTTAAGTAGCATTCTGGAAGCTATAAATTTGGGCTCCTGACTCACTTCTAATCACCTCTAATTTATATTTGCTCTCATTACATCTTGTCTATGAGAAATTTCAATCTTGCAATTCTCTAATCTTGGAAGTTTAAAAGTTCATAAGATAGAATCTGCGTAGGAAACATTAGGGTTTAGTAAAAGGAATGTTGAACTGTGAGTCACAGGAACTTGGTTCTAGTCCAGAGTCTGTTTCCTACCCAAATTAATTCTTTGAGAACAACTTCACTTACCTGTAAAATGATGAGGATACACAGGACAGTCTAAGTTTCTTTCCAGGGTTAAGATTCTAAACTATACATTTTTAATGGTAATGGTTATCACAAATCAAGTTGTGTGTGTGTGTGTGTGTGTTTGTGTATGTGAAAGATAGAAAGAGAAGATATTGGACTCAGGGCTAGAATGGAAAAGGAAAAAGCTTATGAGAAATCAATGGAGCATTGACATTTCTACAAAGCAGGGTGGGGGTTGGTGGAGGCATTTAGCAGATGGAACCCTAAACTGAGGCAAAGCATACTGTAAAGAAATAGATGTTATGGAGAGCATGTAGACTGTTTCCTATAATTCAAACTTTTTCTTACAGTAAATACTTTTCCCTTCATTTCTTCCCCCTGCCATGAATCCCTCATTAGAATTCAATCAGTCGTATCTGACAGAGCTTAAGGATGAAAATGCAAATTTCCAAAGCTTTTATTATTGTTCAATAAGGGTATTTTGAGCAACTTCTCATCTGAGTGGGATAAATAATTTATTGTTTGTTTTTATTCTTAGGGTACTTACCTGAAGAAAGTCAAAAAGGACACCTTGTCATCATAAAAGTTAGAATGTACCATGCAAAGTTTGAAACAGGATAATGGTCCACTTACTTCTCTTAGGGCTCACAGTTAAATGCCAAAGCTTACTTGGTCATAGGATTGATTTTTCTCTTTTTCAGCAAAAAGTCACCCTCAGCAGGGGCTCTAAATCAAAAGCATCCTTGTGGGGCTGGAGCATAAATCAACAGCAGCGCTTGTGGTAGGAAGTCAAGTATTAGAGACTCCACAGGAGGAGAGTATCAACTAGTCTCGTGTTCCCTCCCTAACTGCACATGCCACCAGAAGATGGTCCGTAATCTTGACAACTGCTCACTTCGTTCTTCTACAGTCTGTGGACAGACATATGTGGCTCCTGTCTCTTGGAAATCTTCCCAGAGAGGCCAATGGGATTCTTTGAATTCTCTTCCAGCATAATTAATGGAACTGAATCCCTCTGAACTTAGTGGGTAGTGAAAGTGCCTTTAAAAAAAAAAGAAAAATCCGTCCCATGGTACAGATAATAATGATGGGGTCTACAGGGCACCAACATTTTCTTCTTTCAGTTTGTATGAATAAATGTGGTCAGAGCACTGAGCTGTGCAGCAAGACAAGGAGCGGCAGGTGAACAGCATTTTAGCATCAAGTGAAGATTAATTTGCAGTTGAAATACTAGAATCAAGGATCAAGGAAATACCATAAATCTGTGCTCCAGGAATAGCATCAAATTGTTAGGTCTGGTGGGGATTGTGGAATGGCT
This sequence comes from Choloepus didactylus, assembly GCF_015220235.1. NCBI lineage: Eukaryota > Metazoa > Chordata > Mammalia > Pilosa > Megalonychidae > Choloepus > Choloepus didactylus. Next base: position 27,156,498 of record NC_051308.1, read on the forward strand.
ATTTCAGTCCCCTAGATTAACGGGGAAAAGTGTGAGTAAGCGAGGAATCGAATTGCTTTTTTCAAGCTAGCAGAGCTAACTAGGGGCAGAGAGGGGCTGGTTTGAACTCAGGTCCCCTACTCATAGCCCAGTGCCTTATATTCTCCATACAGGTCCACAATCTTGGCATTCACTATTTTAACTCATATAATATAGTATATATGTGTGTGTGTTTGTGTGTGTGTATTATAAACAAAACACCCTCAGCAGAACCCGAGGTAGCACCCTATAATTAAATACATTCATAATTTTAGAGAGACACATGAATATTCACACTAAGCATGATAAATAAAGAGTGTAAGTAGCCAAATGTTAGTTTAGATTAGATGCTACAAATGATTAAAAATTTTTTTCTTGGCTTTCAGAGCTTTTTATACTTCAGAATTGCAGATATTAGATTGTGGTCTTATTTAGTTATATGTCCCTTATAAGAAGGAGGGGGGAAATCCTCAAGCATTTAAACCCATAAGAGTCATTATCGTATACTGGTTAAGAGCAGTTCAAACATCTGGACAGTTTATTAGAAGACAAGCTGCTGCACCCCAGTCCCAGAGTTTCTAATTCAGGAGGTCCTGAGTGGGACCCAAGAATTCTCACGTATTTCGAGTAAGTTCCCAGGTGATGCTGATACGCCAGTCCAGGGCCACACTTTGAGAACCACTAGTTAAAAGTATGAGCTTGGAATGATGGGCCTGGATTCAAATCCACCACTTTTTAGTCATTTAATTTTAGGCAAATGACTTAATCTCTTAAACCTCAGTTTCTTATAGTATCTACTTCTCAGTTTTCTATCTTTTCCAACAGGTAATCAATATCCCTTTTTGCCTGTCTGCCATTCTAGTGAACAGATACAATGACTTTTCTGCAAAAGACATCAACTGTTTTTATAGATGGAAAACTCACTCTATTGATCTTGCATTGGGGAAGACACCACTAAGTCAGTGAGTCACAGGGCTGTGCAATAAATAGCAGCAGCCATTGCAAAGTCTTCGAAGGTAGCTTGAAGGGCATCTTGGGACGATACAATGTGGGGGTAGGAGATGACAGTGAGGGTCACAACTCAAAGAAGCTATCTAAGCCAGATGTTGATAAACAATTCTCAGAGTTTTAGTGGTCACCTGGGGCCAGAGAAGCAATCAGTAAGAGAACCCAGGAACGGGAGCCTTGTGGCAAAGGCTATGGCTACTGCTCAAAGGAATCTCTCACCTTAAAGGAGACTGACCATCTGACAGATCTCAACCAGCAGCATAAACCTTGGGGAATTCATCACCTCAAGGGTCTGGTTTTCAGATGTGCAGACTCAGAAACCTGATTGGTCAGCACACTGAATTTGGGATGCCACCCAACATGGAATTGCATTAAACCAAGCTCAGAGAGACACAAGCCCCAATGCCCTGTGCTAATCCACCACAGCCTGGAATGAGCAGGGTCTAGCCAGCAAATATTCTCACTGTTGACTGTTAACTGTTTTATGTTAAGATTGGCATCAGGAAAAAGAGGATATCATTGGTCTTTAGGAATATTTCTCAGCTAAGACAGCCTGGCTCATCTCACCCTCTCCAGGTAGTAACTTGCTAAAAGAAGCCTCTAGTTCCTTCAACAAAACCTCCTAACCAGGACTAGCCCATCACCTCTTACACTGTTCCCACAGCAGGCTGACTCCTTTCCTGTCCCTTCTCTCCTCTTACTTTTCCACCAAGTAAGATACAATTTCCTGTTTGGAATTCTAACCACATAATGCCTCTGCTTTGCTGAAAATATACCCTGAGCACCTTGATTAGAGCTTTGGGTGTTTCATAAACTATGCAGTTATGTATTTATAATACATCTCGGCTTTCTGGTACAAATGGCTCCTAATTTTTATCGTGTGTTTTACTATTTAGCTCTGATCACAAACTTGTTTTCTAAGTTGGAAGAATGGTTTTGTTAGCCACCATGTATGCTGACAGATTTTTTTAAAACCTGCATTTTTAAATGTAATAATAAAAAATCAAAACACTGAACTTTCTCCGCAGCCTAAAATGCTTCATAATTTCTGTAAATTTGTTCAGCTGCTTCCCACTTGAGGATTTAAATATTCCAACATGCAGCAAACCCTGCTACCTCTTCTGCGGATGACCGCAAACCTCAGGAACTATGCTTTTCTCCAACTCACGGTGCACCAGCAGTCCAAGACTTTACACTGCCACGATTTTCTTACAGAGAAAACAAAGACTGTAAGGATGGCACAAACCTTAACCAATTAGTGAAAATGGTATTACCCAAATAAAAGCTGTATTGGAAAGGATGACACCTTAAATTCCTTTTGTAAATAGATGGAGCCTAAATCAATAAAGAATACTGGAAAGGTTAGGTTCCTAATTAACTGCAAATACCCTGGTAGATATATTTAGTGAGTCAACCAACTATGTTAGATGTTGGATGTATACAGATGAAAAATGCAGTTCTACCCTATAAACATACTTGCTTTTGTAACATGGAGAGACTGTTTGCTAGTCTTCAACACCCCTTTCAGAAATAAGATTCTATGCTTCTGTGACTGAAATAATAATAGAGTTCCAATAGGCACTGAGAATTGAGACACTCAGGTCTTCAACTCCCACTGCAGTGAAAATTTATTGCATGTATTATTTATTTTTTTCCATTCTCTCTGATGATTTCAGGTCAAGTTAGCATGGCATAAAGTGTAAGCTTTGGGAGCAGAGGGACTTGCTTTAGAATTCCACTTATCTTGGGGAAAATATTTAGGCAAGTTGACCTCAGTTCTTCCTTGTGAATAGGAATACAACATACACCTAATAGGGTTGAAGTGAGAAGTACAAGTAATGGTTAATATCTTGGGTTTTGAAGTCACATGGGCCTGGGCTTGAATCCTGTTTCAGTCTCTTACCGGCAGAGTAATCTTGGGTAATTTACTTAACTTCTCTATTCCATAGAATGCATGTAAGGAGTAAATGGCACAATGAATGCAAAGTCCTTAACACAGTACCTAACACAAAGTAAACACTCAATAAAAACCTACCATTATTATTTAAGCATTAAATGATCATTTTAATATATTTAAATGTATTTAAAGCACATAACCCACAGTAAACACATAAAATCAGTGCCTCATTTTTTTGGTAGTAAATTCCAAAGGTGCCATTTTGTTTTCAATATAGCTTATAACACAGTTGTCCACCAACGCAGCTGGCTGCTCCAGCAAACAGTATGCTCCATCATTGGAGATGGCCAGACAGACATTCATGGCCATAGGTCAAGGCTGAAACAGAAGGGTCTCCTTACTAGGAAGAAGGCTGGATGAGACGACTTTTAAGCTTTTTCTCAACTTTTATCATTCTATGAGATCTCTAGCTAAAACTGCTAATATTACTAACATTGAGGTGACATGTAAGCTGAAATAATTTTTAAAAAGAATCTGTGATTGTGAAACTGTGCCGGTTTGGATATATAATGTCCCTCCAAAAGACATGTTTTAATCCAATCCTGTGGGATTTTTGGATTAGGTTGTTTCCACGGAGATGTGACTCACCCAACTGTAGGTGATAATTTTGATTAGATCATTTCCATGGAACTGTGGCTCCGCCCATTCAGCGTGGGTCTTGATTAGTTTACTGGAGTCCTTTAAAAAGAGTGGACACAGGCCCGGGACGCTTGCAAACGCTGATGCTTAGAAGTGCTTGGAGACGCAAACAGAAGGGCATTTAGGTAAGAGATGAAGTCCTGAGTTTGCCCCAGGATTTGCTAAAACAGGACCCCCAGGTGCTTAGAGAGAAATGCCCTGGGAGAAAGAACCAAGAACACACTGCAGCTGAGAGACATTTTGGAGATGACTGTTGAAAACAGACTTTTGCTAGTCTAGAGTTTGCCTGGGGAGAAACTATGAGAACACCCCCAGATGCTTAGAGAGAAACGTCCTGGTAGAAAGTTATTTTGAAAATAGGAACCTGGAGCTGACGCCAGCCATGTGCCTTCCCAGCTGACAGAGGTTTTCTGGAGGCCATCAGCCACTATTCAGTGAAGGTATCTTAACAGTGATGCCTTAGTTTGGACACTTTTATGGCCTTGGGACTATAATTTTGTAATCAAATTAAACTCCTTTATAAAAGTCAATCCGTTTCTGGTATTTTGTATAACAGAAGCATTAGCAAACTTGGACAGAAACATTCATGAATTTGCCCAGTGCTTTTTCTCCAGGAAACAGAAATTCAGTCCATCCTTTTTCCTATTTCTCTTATTCTAACAATTACAAAGACAGGCCCAAGTTGATGCCAACTCTCTCATCTCAGAGTGAACTGTGGTCTACTTTTAAAGTTTTATGTTCTGTTCATTTTTCAATCTTGCAAAGCAGGAACATTTTCTCTGTTAGCTCTCCTTCTGGTGATAATATTATGAGCTAGGTCAGAAGGTAGTTAAAAAAGAAACAGGCCCAGAGCTAAGAATCTCATTTCAAAAAAAAAGGAGCTTGGCCATGTTCCGTGTTCAAAATAAACTCTATTCTCTATTCAGAGCAATCATGAGATGTTTCCAAGAAGATTGCCCTTATAAACACTAGTCAAAGAAATATACTATAGAGAGAAACCGGGGTCAAGAGCCTGACAACCTCTTTACCAAGTGACTTGACAGAGGATCAGTGGTAAATCACTTGTCCCCTTGTTCTCAAGGCCTCCAAATACTCTTGCTAGTGGGAATGCAGTCCTGGATGCCTGGTCAAGAAGGCACAAACAAGCTAAGCTTATGCTGGTGCCTTTATCTGCACCTTAAAAAGGGGAGCTTTGGAATGGAAATGTTGGAATATGCTGGAAAAGCAGCTTGCTCAAAAAGAAGAAAAACAAAAGAGAGAAACTTAATAGCACATCTAAGACAAAAAGGATGGGTACTGGGGCTGAGAGTGTGAGAGAAGAAAGGTAAGTGCTCAGACAGCCTGGCTTTAAAAATACTCCTTTACCCAGATGAAAGAGTGGTGGTGGTGGGGAAGAGTCAAAACAGAATGTAGGGTGGCAGCAGCGGGAGGTGGGCCACAGGGAGCTCGCTCTTTTGCAGTGTGGGCTGCTTTGCATCTGCTGAACTCAGTCCCATGGTGCTCTTGGAGTTCGCTTGACTGGTTTTCAAACTCTGCTGTAGTTACACCCACCAAATGCCACCAGTGGGTCCTGCCAAGACCTGGTCATCTCGGTTCAGTTCCCAAACAAGTGTGCTGAGGGCAGAAAGAAAGAGAGCTCGGGGACCCTAGGCTTTGCTCTGCTTAGTGATTTATTTTCGGCATCACAGTTTACATGTGAACCATACTTTTGTACATCATGAATCCCTGAGTGGGGCTGGTGGATGGTTGCCATAAGGAAATGTTAAATGCACTGCTAAAGAAATGGGAGTTTACTCTATTTTTTTTTTTTTTAACTGTGTGGGAATGTTGGTTTTAATTAGAAAAGGGGGAAACTGGGTGTCAAGAAGAGAAAGGGGGAAACAAGATAGAGAAAAGCAACTTTTTTTTTTTTGGCATGGATTCAGGAGAGAGGAACAAAGTTAACTGTCCTTGGGGGTAGGGGTGGAGGGAGTGAGTCTGTCCTACTGCACCCAGAGTTTGCCTGGATGGTCTGGAAGTGCTCTGACTCTGAGCCGGGGAGGGGCTCCAGGGAAACCATCCTGGAACACTGGAGTTTCCACCACTAATTTGGAATTCGTAGTTAAATATATATATATATATATATATATATATATATATCATGGACCAGTAAAATGAAAGGAAAATAATCTTGGGGACAACACTGAATTGGTCACTTTTTAATTTTGCCAAGGAAAACCCCCCATGACTTCAATATAATATCATCATCATTTTAATGAGCTCCCTCCACCCATCCCCAACTCATAAAAAGAGCATAATCTCAGGTTAAAAACAATTCTTTCCAAGAAAGGTCAGCTGACCTTTATAGTGATTATACTTATAAGGATTATACAGTGACATGTGAAAATACATATACAAAAATCCATATACATTGATTGTGTATATATACTGATACTGTAGACATATATACAGTATTGTGATGGTTTGAGGCTATGTACCCCATAAAATCATGTTCTTAAATTTAATCCATTCCTGTGGGTGTGAACCCATGATCTTTTTGGTCAGTAGGATCTTAAGTTAAGATGTCACCCACTTTATCCAGGGTGGGTCTTTAATCTTCTTACTGGAGTCCTTTATAAGAGGGTAAAATTCAGAGAAAGACACAGAGAGAGACACAGAAGCTCTGAGAGCAAGCCATGGAAGCAAGAAGCTGAAAGCAACGAAGCCCAGAAAAGAAGGGAGAGACCGGCAGAAGCTGCCATGTGCCTTGCCATCTGACAGAGGAGTCAGGTATCATCTTGATGATGTCTTGATTTGGACATTTTTACGGCCTCAGAGCTGTAAGCTTTGTAAGCCAAAATATCCCCATTGTTAAAAGCCAGCCCATTTCTGGTATATTACATTTTGGCAGTCAAGCTGACTAAAACAAGTATATACACTAAAATTAATGTGTACACTTATACAAACAGATATACTTTTTACAACATAAATACAAAAAATTAACATGCCACTTTTATGATATTACATTGTTGGTAATGATTTTTTGAAATATAAGTTGGTCAATTGGGGGTTCACGTTAAACAGTGCAACATGAAATAAAACTCTTATGTCTACCTTGTGGAAATACTTTATAAAAACACACTTTAAATATACAATTTTTCAGAGGCCTATTGATGAAAATGGATGAATAGGGTTGCTGAAAAGTGCACTCTGTTTTCAGTAGCCCCTGGTATCTACACCTGGACAGCTGTCATCCAACACTAGCAGTCAAGAGTTCATCTGAGAAGGAGACCAGAGACAGCTGAAAACTTGGTTGTGAATCAGCACTGGTTCTCAAGCTGAAGTCTGGGAACCACTGGAACCACTGGGAAAAGAAGATTGAGGGGAGTTACAAATAGAAAGTTTTGGAGGTCTTCTGACCCTCGGAGAAGACAATGTGTCCTAAGACAAAAATAAAAATCCTCAGCTGTAACCTGCGGAGAACTTGGTGATCATTTTAAGGCAGGACACTTGAGCAGTGGTTCTCAAATCTAACAGCCCCATCTCCTGAGGCTGTGATTTCATTGGTTTGGGTTGGGGTTTGGGTAACTATCTTTATTTTAAAGCTCTCCAGGTGATTCTAGCATGCAGCTAGGTTGAGAACAACTATATAAAAGGTTGAGAAAAAGGCTGCAGGAAAAATTCCCTCTCATCTGGGATTCTCAAACATATTCATTTGCAGACTACTTGGATGAAGATAAAACATTCCATCATCAATCACTGAGGGGTTCTCTTTTGTCCCTACAAAACCTCACTGTGTTAACAAGCAGAAAGATACTCTGCTCATCAACATATCAATGAGATTGTGCAATTTAAAATACCATTTTCAGAGTCTCAGAGACATTATCATGACAAATGTCAATAACACAAATCCCATGGACCATCTAGGAGACCACAAGAACACCTGGATTACTTTAGAAAGTGTCTATGTTTATCACAGGCGTGAAATCCAGTCACAGGCTGAATGGAGTTTTCATGGTTTCTGAGCCTTGATTACGCCTGTACCACACACGTTTGGTATGAATTATCACATTTAATTCACATACTTGTTCACTCCACTCTGACCACAGTGTCCTCCTGCTGTGGCCATGTGCCAGGCATTTCCCACCTTTCTCCCTTAACTTGAAAACCATTCTCCCAGATGTCCACCTTTTCAAATCTTTGTTCAACATTCACCTCCTCAGTGAGAGCTTCCTGAATACCTTATGTAAAATTGCCACTAATCCCCTCCCTGTGTACCGTATCCCTTTCACTCAGTTATGTTTTCTTCTTTCCACAGAAGTTATCATTTTCTAACGTCTATCTATCTATCTATCTATCTATCCATCTATCTATCTATCATCTATCTAGATTATCTGTCTTCTTCTCTAGGAGGTAAGCTCCACAAGGGCAGGCATTTCTCTCTCTCTTTATTTTTTTTCCACAGAGCTGTCAAAGAAAAACTTGCACTGGACAATGTTAACCAGGCAAGGATGACTTTATTCAAAGTAGATTACAATAGGGGAGAGAGATCAGAACCAAGTCTAAACTCAAGTCCACTGAAGAAAAGGACTGGAGGGTTTTAAGAATTTGAGTAAGCTAGTGGAAAAGTACTGAGGATGTTAAGGGGAACAATGGAGTGGATCAAACTCCTGAGTTTACTGATAAGGCCAGATGGGACTTGTTCGGTGTGAATTCTGTAAGGGCCAGGGTAAGAGCGAGGTCAGGGACCTAGAGCCAGCGAGAAGCCTGTCAAAAGTTTAGTCAGGCTGAGGGGATCAATAAGGCCCTCTTGGTCAAAAGAGTACCAAACCATGCCTGGCATTTAGTGAGAACTCAATGAATATTTGTTGAATGAACAAAGGATTTGGTAATACTACAGTAAATTAGCATTGTTTTGGATTAACAAATTTTTTTATGCTAAAGATAAGTGTTTGTTTTCTTTGTTTATTCAAAAGAAAAAACAGTTGGAGGAGGAAGGGGAGAAGAGCGAGAAGGAAAAAAAAACTTTGGTTGCTTGTTGATGACATTGGCATCAACACAAAATTATGGACTTTTCACTTCATGGAAACATAAAGGCCACAGATGTGGCTTGCAAAGCTGAGGCTGGCTGACTTTTATATTTTCATTTCTCTCTCTTCAGCTTCATGTTCTTTTATAGTTTCCAAAATTAGTGCCTGATAGTCACCTCCCTTAATTTACCGATGGGAATCTGACATCCCAAAGGCCAATGGCCTTTAAAACAGACACCCACTCTCAGATTTCCACAAAAATAGGCTCAGTGGTGAGGCAGGCTGATGAGCAAAGAGAAAGTCCCAAGAAGTGGTCAGGACTCAAGGAGAAAGATATCTCTGAGAAGGGCAGAAATAAACAGCACTTGGGGCCAACCACCCCCTCCTGAGTGAGTTATCTATGATCAAGCATCAACAAAAGAGGAAAAAGGCAAGGGTGGTAAAATAGTTAATAAAAATTACAGAAGGAACAAAAATCTATAAGAGCAGGTTGCCCCACAGTAGTGGGGCCTCTCGCCTCTCACCTCTTTCCTTGTGAGCGTGCCCGCATGTCTACTCACGTGCGTAGTTAATAAACTTTCTACCTGCTCACTCAGTCTGTGCTGTACCCTTGAATTCTTTCTTGCGGACTGGCCAAGAACCTAGGAACTCAAATCCAGCAACAGTGGTACTCCACTAATGCAAAGAGTTAATGTGCCTCCTTAATAATCACCAGGAATTATTCTGATAACAAAGAGAACACAATAGATCACTCCACCCCTTTTGCTGACAATGCCTGCTGCCTTTCTGGAATGTCTCTAGGTGTGTTGGAACCACTGTTCCCATTCAGAATCCTGCATGCAAGCCTGTAAACATAAAAATCCTTACTCAGCAGGAAAACACATTAAGTCATTTATTTTTGCTCCTAGTGCAAGAGCAGAACAGAATTTACATTTTTACAAGGTTTTCACTCGTCTAGAACTAAAATGTTTAAATGGCCTGTGCACAAAGGATCAGAGGGTTCCCAGATGGGCAAAAGATGATTATAGCAGTCTTTGAGGAAGCAGAAAAGCCAGAGATGACTTGATGAGAAAAAGAAGAAAGTTGGCAAAAGCACTGCACTCAAGGCAGGATACTGTGAAATCATTATATTTTCAATAAAGGGTGTAAGTACATACCTGCAGAGTCAGATCTTTGCAACCAAGCATTAAAATCTTTACCTTGACAGAAGCATAAAATGCAAAATAAAATTTTGACACCAAGCAAAGGAAACATCACCAATTTCAGTTTCACCACCCCTTTCACTAAAAGTGATTTTTTGTAAATGCATTTGAAAAAGCAGCCCTCACCACTATTAGGCAGATGAAAGCCAGTCGAAATGTGAAAGAAGCTTTCAGTCCAAATCCAAGATATTGGAATAAATCTAGATAACACCAAATCAGGTGAGTAAAAAGCAGAATGGTTTCATTATAATCATCAAAGGCAGTACAACATTTCCATTAAAAAACTAATTTGCATGATAAGCAAAAGCTATTCCAATTACTCTTTGCTAAAAACAGAGTAAGTGAATTTGTGGAGTACACACTTAGTGCTGATGAAACATTTATTGGGCATAAAGCTACAAAATGTCCTATTCCTCTGTAAAGTCCTCCTAAATCCTTGATGCACCATAAAAAGAAGTACAAACTCGAGTTTATTATTTTCCAAACTTCTCTACTTTCTAAATTAAATTAATTCAATTTACTCTAACTGTAAAGCAGTTATCCTGTGGATTGACTCCATAAATGAGACTGTTTGTCTTGCATGCTATTTAAAAAAAGGAAAATTGAGTTTGAGTCATTTCATGCTGGCAAACATGAACTCTGGTTCACCACAAACCTCACCACTTCCTTCAGCTTACACATTTCCTTACGCCTGAACATGGAAGGCTTCTATGTTCTGTAGTAACCAGTGCAATGTGGAGACCAATCCAGCAGAGTCCACACCCACACCCAGCCATTCCCTGCCAATCCTGCAGATCTCAGACTTGCTTGGGAGCTCCTAAAATCACCTCAAGAGCCCTATAAGCCACAAAGTCACATAGCACTTCTGACCAAAAATTAAACCACCCATACTGTTTATGCCCGCTCTTTCAAGTGTGTTTGCTTGAAATGACTTCCACTGGTTTTTGGAAGTCAAAACTACTAAATATTTGCACATTATTTGCTAAAGATATGCAAACTAAAGGTAAGAGTAGGGTAGGGATTCCTAAGAGAGCAAACATGGGGTGGTAGTGCTGGAGTCCTAGGGGTTGGGGATAGGATTCCTGGCTAGCAGGTAAGTTACTTAACTTCTCTTGACCTCATCAACGTGTGTAAAGATACTCTTTATTTAAAGTTTTAGACATGCATACATGTTAGATAAATGTTAAATGCTAGATTCCTTCCTCATCCCTTCTTCTGGCTTGGGGGAAAAAAAAAACTAAAAAATACCCCCTGTGCTGGTTTGAATATATTATGTCCCCCAGAAAAAGCCATATTCTTTGATACAGTCTTGTGGGGCAGATGTTTTGGTGCTGATTAGATTTGCACGGAAATGCGCCCCACCCAACTGTAGGTGATAACTCTGATGAGATATTTCCATGGAGGCATGGCCCCATCCATTCACGGTAGGCCTTGATCAGTGGAGCCATATCAATGAGCAGAAGGAACTCAGTGCAGTGCAGCTGTAAGTGACATTTGAAGAGGAGCTACAGCCAAGAGGGACATTTTGAGGAAAGCACAGGAGCTGCAGATGAAAGACATTTTGAAGATGGCCGTTGAAAGCAGACTCTTGCTCCAGAGAAGCTGAGAGAGGACAAATATCCCAAGTGCAACTAAGAGTGACATTTTTGAGGAACTGCAGCCTAGAGAGGAACGTCCTGGGAGAAAGCCATTTTGAAACCAGAACTTTGGAGCAGATGCCAACCACATGCCTTCCCACCTAACAGAGGTTTTCCGGACACCACTGGCCATCCTCCAGTGAAGGTACCCGACTACTGATGTGTTACCTTGGACACTTTATGGCCTTAAGACTGTAACTGTGTAACCAAATAAACCCCCTTTTATAAAAGCCGATCCATCTCTGGTGTTTTGCATTCCAGCAGCATTAGCAAACTAGAACACCCCCTATTCTGTGTTTGAAAATTTGCATTGTTTTTTAAAAGAATCTTGCCACTTGTTTTTATTCTTTCTGGGATATTAGATCTCCCTTTCCATTTTTATACAAGTTTTTTAAAAATGTGACTGCACATAGCTCATTTGAGTAATACATTTATTGTTTAAATAAGTGAATGAATTGAATAATCTTTTGACAATGTAAATCAGTACTTCTTTACTATCGACTGTTCTTTTTTTATTTTTTTATTTTTTTAAATTCATTCTATTGAGATATATTCACATACCATGCAGTCATAGAAAACAAATCATACATTCGATTGTTCTCAGTGCCATTACAGAGTTGTGCATTCATCACCAAAATCAATCCCTGACACCTTCATTACCACACACACAAAAATAACAAGAATAATAATTAAAGTGAAAAAGAGCAATTAAAGTAAAAAAGAACACTGGGTGCCTTTGTTTGTTTGTTTCCTTTCCCATGTTTCTACTCATGCATCCACAAACTAGACAAAGGGGAGAGTGGTCCATATGGCTTTCCCAATCACATTGTCATCCCTCATAAGCTACATTTTTATACAACTGTCTTCAAGATTCAAGGGTTCTGGGTTGTAGTTTGATAGTTTCAGGTATTTACTGCTAGCTACTCCAATTCACTAGAACCTAAAAAGGGTTGTCTGTATTGTGCGTAAGAGTGCCCACCAGAGTGACCTCTCACCTCCTTTTGGAATCTCTCTGCCACTGAAGCTTATTTCATTTCCATTCACATCTCCCTTTTGGTCAAGAAGATATTCTCCACCCCATGATGCCGGGTCTAAATTCCTCCCCAGGAGTCACATTCCATGTTGCCAGGGAGATCCCACATATCTACTGTTCTTAAACTTGAAATGTAATGAGTTGTAATTCTTTGCATTAGCACCAGAACAGCGCAATATGCTTAGTAGCCCCTCAGTATTTGTTAATTTTAAATGGAGTTAATTCAGAGGAATAAAACACAGGACAGGGGATTTCAAGTATGTTGGCTCCTTGAAAATGTTACACCCAAGCTACCCATTTCAAATTTAATTGCGAGCAAAAAGACCATCTTAAAACTACAAAATGGTGTGTTTTAGCAAGAAGTATAATTGCTATGTATGTAGAGAGTTCAGCACATTTGGAATCTTGACTCTCCCAATGTGAATTCCTTTATCCGAAAATGTTCTTACTCCAGAGAATACTTTCCCTCATATTAAAAAAACTTTATATCAGGGAACAATGAGGTAACTGGATAGTCAATTGCTAATAACTAACTAGAGAGGCAACCATTAGGAGTGGATTGCTTTTTTTAAAAAAAATCAGTTTTAATGAGCTATATTCACATGCCATACAGTCATCCACGGTGTACAATCAACTGTTCACAGTACCATCCTATAGTTGTATATTCATCACCACAATCAATCTTTGAACATTTTCCTTACTCCAAAAAGAATAAAAATAAGAATAAAAATAAAAGTAAAAAAGAACACCCCAAGTATTCAATTCCCCCCATCCCGCCCTATTTTTCACTTAGTTTTTGTCCCAAATTTTCTACTTATCTGTCCATACACTGGATAAAGGGAGTGTGAGCCACAAGGTTTTCACAATCACACAGTCACACCATGTAAGCTACATAGTTATGCAATTGTCTTCAAGAATCAAGGCTACTGGGTTGAAGTTCAACAGTTTCAGGTATTTCCTTCTAGCCAGTCCAATGCACTAAAAACTAAAAAGGGTTATCAATATAGCACATAAGAATGCCCTCCAGAGTGACCCCTTGACTCCATTTGAAATCTTTCAGTCACTGAAACCTGATTTTGTTTCATTTCTTTTCCCCCTTTTGGTCAAGAAGATTTTCTCAATCCCATGATCCTAGGTCCAGGCTCATCCCTGGGAGTCACATCCCACGTTACCAGGGAGATTTATATCCCTGAAAGTCGTGTTCCAAGTAGGTGGGAGGGCAGGGAGATCACCTGCCGAGTGGGCTTAGAGAGAGATGGGGCCACATCTAAGCAACAAAGAGGTTCTCTGGGGGAGACCCTTAGGGACAATTATAAGAAGGCTTAGCCTCTCCTTTGCAGTAACAAGCTTTATAAGGGCAAGCCCCTTATAAAAAGATAGAGGGCTTGGCATACCAGACCGTTAGTCCTCAATGTTTGTGAGAACATCAGCAACAATCCAGGTGAGGAAGTCCAACAGTTCTGCCTTTTCCCCCAGTTCTTCAGGGGGTCCCTGCAAATATATATTTATTCTCTGCCCAAATTACTTTGGGATGTATTGGGATTTCACACTAACCTGTACAAACCTACCAGATCTCACTCCCTATTCAAAGTTGCATGTAATTATGGTGTTTGAATAAACTGACTGCACAAGTTAAATTATTTAGTGTGCTGAGAAAATATAAATCCTGCACCAAATAAACATCTTTTTCCTTGGTCTCACACAGAAGTTGATGTTTTAAAACACAGTCAATATTATCCTTTACCCTTTGGCCTGATTTGCCTTAGTCCTAGCCAGATCCGCTTCATTCATATCTCTAATTGAAGTCTGAACTTTTTTTCAGCTTTCTTAAGAGTTGCTGTATGAGGTAATACTGACATTCATAGCTGCTGAGCTCTAGCTCTGGGTTTCAGGTGTCACACAGATACCCAAAGTTCCAGAGACTGACCAAGCTATACACAAAGAGCTCAGCATCTCAGAATTTGGAGATAACCATTACAACTCAGGAAAAGATGTGACTGCTCTAAGGGCTTACAGTCTAGGGACCATTACAATAAGCCTTCCCCTGATAACCTGTGCTCTAAGATTCAATTCTCAGAATTTATGCATTATAGTTAGTCCATATTAGTGAGGCATTATAATGTTTGTCTTTTCGTTTCTGGCATACTTCACTCAAAATGCTGTCCTCAAGATCCACTCATCTAGTTGTGTGTCTCACAGCTTCATTCCTTCTTGCAGCTGCTCAATATTCTATTGTATGCATACACCACAGTTCACCATTCTGTTCATCAGTTGATGTACCCTTAGGCCACCTCCTTCCATTGCAAATTGTGACTACTGCCACCATAAATACCTATGTGCAAATGTTCGTTAGTGTCCCTGCTCTCGGATCTTCCAAGTATATAACCCATAATGAGTTTGCAGGATCTTATGGTACCCTCATACTTACCTTCCTGTGGAACTACCACACTGCCCTCCAGAAAGTCTACACCATTCTACTTCCCCACCAACAATAAACGGGTACATCCCTGTCTCCATGTTTTCTCCAGCACTTGTATCCCTCTGCTTATATTTTTCCCTGAAATTTTATAGAGATATATTCACACACCATACAATCATCCACAGTGTACATTCAATTGTTCACAGTATCACCATATGCTTGTGCATTCATTACCAGGAATGGATTGCTTTTGGTACTAAAAGCTATCATTAAGATTCTCCACAAAGGACATGGCCTTCTCTGTATTAACAATGTTATAAACTCTTTATATAAAATAGTCCTTGGGAACAAGAGATTCTTCCCACTCAAAGAGCAGTGAATGGCCAGTCTGCCTCTGTGGCTTTATGGGGTATCTCAGGTAAGGGTAAAGCTAAGAATACAGATGTTTCTCCAGAATCAACCAACTGCTGACCAACTACCACACCCTGAGCTCCCACCATTGGTAAGACAGGATTCCTGCTTTAAAGAAACTTCAGTCTCACTTGATTTCATTGTGTCATTTGACAGCCTCTCCAGTATGCTTCTAAGATAAAACCCGCTCGTAGAACACTTCTGTTTTGGTTTGCTAAAGATGCCAAAATGCAATATACCAGAAATGGACTGGCTTCTATAAAGGAGATTTATTAGATGGCAAATTTACAGTCCTAAGGTCATGAAAATGTCCAAATTAAGGCATCAAGAGGTAGACACCTTCTCTGAAGAAAGGCTGACGGCATCCAGGGTTCCTGTGTGATGTGAGAAGGCACATCGCTGGCTCTGCTGAACCTTTTTTCCCAGGTTTAGCGTCTGGTTTCAGCGGCTTTCTCCAAAATGTCTTTGGGCTTCTGTCTCAGCTCCTGTGGGTCCTTGCTTGCTTCTCCCGGGAGGAAAATTCTGGATTACCCGTCTTAGTTTCTCTCCAAAATGTCTCTCTCAGTTTCTCTGAGTGTCTGGGTCTGTGTCAGCTCTGAGTTCTCTCCCTCTTCTCTTCTCTTCTCTTTCTTCTCTCTCTCTCTCTCTCTCTCTCTCTCTCTCTCTCTCTCTCTCTCTCTGCCTGAGCTCCCTCAAGGACTCCAGTAAACTAATTAAGACCCACATTGAATGGTCAGGGGTCACATCTCTATGGAAATAATTTAATCAAAAGGTTCCACCCACAATTGCAAGGGTCACATCTCCATGGAAACAACCTAACCAAAAGATCCCACCCACAGTAAGTCTGCACACACAAGACTGGATTAAAAGAGCATGGCTCACTGTCAAAAAAAAAAAAGCTGAAAAAGAGCCCAGACTTCAATTAGTGATATGAATGAAGCAGGTCTGGTTAAGACCAGGGCAAGCCAGGCCAAAGGATAAAGGTTGAAACTGATTGTGTTTTAAAACTTCAACTTTCATATGAGACCAAGGGAATAGATAATTATTTGGTACAGGATCTAAATTTTCTAAACGGTACAACTCTACAGTTGATTTGTTCAAACACCACAATTGCATGGAACTTTGAATAGGAAGTGAGATACGGTAGGTTAGTATAGGCTGGAGTGAAATAGTGACACATCCTAGAGTAATTTGGGCAGATAATAAAAAACATATTTACAGCCTCCCCCTCCCCAGCCCCAAGGATCTGGGGGAAGGTGCGGATGTGTTGGACATCCTCACCTGGACTGGTGTTGATGTTGTCACAAACATTGGGACTGGCAGTTTGATGTGCTGAGCCCTCGAGCAAGGGACTTGCCCTTATGAAGCTCATTACCACAAAGGAGAGTCTAAACTTGCATGTAATGGTGCCTAGGAGTCTCCCCGAGTACCTCTTGTTGCTCAGATGTGGCCCTCTCTCTCTCTAACTGAGCCATCTCGACAGGTGAACTCGCTGCCCTCCTCACTACGTGGGACCTGACTCCCAGGGGTGCAAATCTCCCTGGCAATGCAGAGTATGACTACCGGGGATGAATGTGGACCTGGCATCGTGGGACTGAGAGTATCTTCTTGACCAAAAGGGGGATGAAAAATGAGACGAAATAGTTTCAGTGGCTGAGAGATTTCAAATGGAGTCGAGAGGTCACTCTGGTGGACATTCTTATGCACTATATAGATAACACCTCTTAGGTTTTAATGTATTGGAATAGCTAGAAGTAAATACCTGAAACTACCAAACTCCAACCCAGCAGTCTGGACTCCTGAAGACAATTATATAATAATGTAGATTACAAGGGGTGACAGTGTGATTGTGAAGACTTGTGGATCACACCCCCTTTATCTAGTGTATGGATGAGTGGAGGAATGGGGATAAAAACTAAAGGACAAATGGGGTGGGATGGGGGGATGATTTGGGTGTTCTTTTTTCACTTTTATTTTTTATTCTTGTTCTGGTTCTTTCTGATGTAAGGAAAATGTTCAGAGATAGATTGTGGTGATGAATGCATAACTATGTTATCATACTGTGGACAGTGGATTGTATATCATGGATGATTGTATGGTGTGTGAATGTATTTCAATAAAACTGAATTTAATAAAAAAATAAATAAATAAATAAAAAGAAAGAGCATGGCTTTTCTGGGGTACATAACAGTTTCAAACTGGCACAACTTCCTACTCTCATTTTTTTTTAAATGTCCTTCATCGGATCCTTTTTTTAATCTTCTGAAAAACTTTAAAATTTGGTGTTGACATGGAGTTGGGTCATGAGGCATCTTCCTATTCTCCATTCCTTCCCTGGGTAACCATGCCCTTTTCAGCCCCTAGTCTGAAAGCCAACTTTTTATCACCACCCCAGGTTTTTTCCTGAGTCTCTGGCCATGATCTAGCACTAGCTTCTGGACATTTCCACTAGGATGATTCATAGACAACACAAGCTCAACATGTTCAAAATTGCATTCTTCAGCTACGTTTTGGTACCATCAGCCATTCAAATTAAAGACTTAGGAATCACTTAGGCAACTCTCTAAGTTCTGGATATTCTCTCACCTGAAAACCTCTTAAATGTTTCTCTTTTTATTGTATCTTCCTTCCCCCTGTCTTAGGGCAAGGGGAGTTAACATATATTGTGTGAATCCTATGGTTCCTAACCAAAACCATCTGGGAAGCTTCCTGAATTCTCTACACCCTATGCCAGAATTCTAGGGACCATAGAATTTAAATAACTTCTCCAGGTGAGTCTAACATGGCCACCAAACTGGCACATACCACGTTGGGTGCTTTATATATGTTATCTCCGTTAATCCTGACATCAATCCTGAGAGGCAGATACTTTTAAACTATTTTATAGAAGGAAAAAGACCCAGGCTCTCAAATGCTAAATAATTTGTCTAAGATTAAACAACTACTAAGTTACAGAGTTGATATTTAATGTCTGTCTGATTCCAAAAGCTGTGCTCTCTAAATCATGCCCAAGTGTCTCCATCATCTCCTAAGGCTAAAGCCTGCTGAGTTCCCTGCCTCTAACTCTCATCTACTTCCCTTGAGCATCTCACAATTTATGCTGCAGAAATTTTAAGATGGGAGTTTTTATTTTATTTTATTTTTTAACACAGATCTCTGAGTCAAACCCACAGAAATTTTGATTCTTTGGGATTAAATTCAAACACAGGAACTTGCATTTTTAACAAGCACTCAGGGGCTTCTGAAACAGGAATCCAGGTCTATGCTTTGAGGGAAAAAAATGGCCTACTTCATCATTCATATTATCATTAATATTTTTCTCCTGAAAATGTGAGGAGAATCATGTCACTACTCTTGTTAACTCTTTAATGACTCCCAATGACTTACTAAATTAAAGTCCAAATTCCTAAGCATGGTGTATAAGCCTTCTTGTGTTGTCACAGCCGTATTTGTCTCACCTTCCCTCTCGTCACTTGCATTCTTCACTTCAGTCAGCCTGAGCCAAATGCTAACTCTTTGACAAAGCCTTGCCTTTTTGCATCTTTAAGTCTTTGCACAGACTATTGCCCGGATGTGCTTAAATCTAGGAACCTGCTCTATCATTCCTCCAGTTAGCTGTTCCTTTCCTGTGATTTCATGACACTAAGGACAGCCCTCCATGTTAGCATTTTTATGCTGCAGTGTACTAGTTTCTTAACTCATCCATCTCTCACAAAATTTTGTTGGTAGAAGCTGGTGATAATTCCTCTTTGTATCTTCAGTCATTAGCTCAGTCCTTACACAAAATAGGCCCTGATAAACACTGATTGGTTGAAGGACTGAATCAATCAATTGAACTTTGGTGGATAATCCTAAGAGCTTAAAAATCCTGTGGATATATTTCAGTCCTTTCTATACATGTTAATGAAATATACAATCAACTATCTCAATCTTTTGGTATTTAATAAACACATAATTGTTAGAGGAAGAATAGAATTTGGAGGCCGTCTTGTATATCTCCTCATTTTAAAGATGAGGAAATATAAACCCAGAGACATTAAGTGACTTTCCCAGTTTACTCATCTAATTCAGTGGAGATGGAAAGCTTTGGCATCCCTGGTACAACCATCTTTACACTACCCTATAACACTTCATTTTTCTTCTTTTTATTCCTTCATTCTAATTTACCAGGATCAAATAAATTAATATTTATTTGAGTGCCCACTCTATCTGAGCACTGGGCCATAGATATTAGCTCGGTACTCCATTTCTTCATTCCTTTTATAATTGGCACTTGAGCACCTGATACACACCAGATACTGGGCTAGCTGAGTTAGCTAATAAGACATCGTTCCTGATCCCAACAAGCTTACAGTCTGGAAGAAAAGACAAGTAAGTGTACAGTAATTAAAATGTGGTGTCTCATATGTTTGCATCATCAGGCAAACCAAATGGGTACCCCTTGACATCAGCAAAAGACCCTGTACCCCATGACATCCTTAGGAAAACATGGAATGAAAATTTGGTGATATTGTGTACAAAGAGCAAGTGTCACTGCTCCCTTCTTTGCCAAAGTTGTGATAGGGACCAAAGTGTCAGAAAAATAAAGCACACACTTGTCCTAACCCTCCTGACTTAGAAACACCAAAAAAGTGTTCTCTGAAGGGGGCCTTTTAATATCATCTGACTCCCAAGGAAAATGAAAACTCAGGCCTGTAAGAACATAATTATTAACGTCTGAACCTTGAAAGAGGCAAAGCAGGCAGACATGAAGTAATGTAAGCAACCTTTAATATCACATTTCTGGGCTAGGTTTATTCACACGTAAATTGAGTATATCTTAGATTGCTTAAAATACCCCTTAAAAACAAAACAGAAAATGTATCCCTTGACTCAACTTTCATTAACTCTCTATCTCAAACCAAGTCTAACCTCAACACTGATTAATCTAAGAATAGAGATGTTGCCAGTTTGAATGTATTATGTCCCCCAAACGCCATTATCTTTGACGCAATCTTCTGTGGGCAGACATATTAGTGTTCATTAAGTTGGAACCTTTGGATTAGGTTGTTTCCATGGAGATGCGACCCACCCAACTGTGGGTGATAACTCTGATTGGATAATTTCCATCGAGGTGTGGCCCTGCCCATTCAGTGTGGGCCTTGATTAGTTTACTGGAGCCCTATAAAAGCTCAGGTAGAGGAGTGAGCTTGCTACAGCCAAGAGGGACACTTTGAAGAATGCACAGGAGCTGAGAGAGGAGCTGCAGCCTATACAGATATTTTGGAGATGGCCTTTGAAAGCAGATTTTTGCTCTGGAGAAGCTAAGAGAGGACAAATGCCCCAAGAGCAACTAAGAGTGACATTTTTGGGGAGCTGAAGCCTAGAAAGGAATGTCCTGGGAGAAAACCATTTTGAAACCAGGACTTTGGAGCAGACACCAGCCACGTGCCTCCCCAGCTAACAGAGGTTTTCCTGACGCCATTGGCCATCCTCCAGTGAAGGTACCCGATTGCTGATGTGTTAACTTGGAAACTTTATGGCCTTAAGACTGTAACTTTGTAACCAAATAAACCCCATTATAAAAGCAAATCCATTTCTGGTGTTTTGCATTCTGGAAGCACTAGCAAACCAGAACAAGATGCATGATAAGATATACATGATTTTTGATGTTCGAACTTTTGGAACTCTGCCTGTGCTCAAAATTCCAAATGTGTTAAAACTAGGAAGAAAAATGTCCTTCTCTTAGTTATGGCTTCTACTTTTTAAATAACATCAAAAAGGGACGAGAATCACACTTAAAATGAGTCCTTACATAAAGTATCTCAGCTCAGTAGTACAGACTGGGCTAAATTTAGAAGTGTCTACAGTTCACATTTCTAATGGGATTTTTCAACTATTTCAAGATAATGATTTTGTAAAATAAGCTAAGTTGCTCAGCAAACCAATTCTTGGTGTTCAGTGGTGGACGGCGAGTATCACGGCAGAGGAAAGCTCTGAATGCTGGAATGTCACCAGGGCAGGAGCCCGACAGGGAAGCAGGTGCCATGGCAAACCTCCTGGAGAAGATTTACCTCAGGTGAAACCTGAGAGATGAAGACAAGACAGAAGCATGTGCCCAGCAGAGGAAGTGGGAGCTACAAAGGCACTGAGGCCTGGAAGAGATTGCTGCTTGCAGGACCCAGCAAAAATGTGAACTGATCAGGGCATAGGGTGGAAGTGGGTGGGAGAGGGGAAGTCAAAAGATGAAGCCGCTCAGCAGACCAGGGACAGACGAGCGCTTTGAATCTCAAGTGTGTTAGAACTTCATGCATAATAGAGCAAAGGGACTCCCTCAGGATCTCGAAGAAAGTTAGCTTTTGTACCATGAAAAAAACAATCTCTTCCTGACCCAAGCCTTCAGATGAATTTGGGGCTAAAAAAAAAAAAAAAAAATGCAGTGCAAGTATTTATATCTTGAGGGCTTACAAAATTCCAAAACAGATTTGAAGGATTTATTCATTTATTTATTTACTTATTTTTTGAGTAGCAGAATCACTAGAGGCTATTGAGTCAGCAATATGTTCACTGAAAAAGTTCCTCTCCTCTGTATGATGCCTGTAGTGGGTTTTAGGGATGCAGGCTGAGACCCCCAGAAGGAAGAGGGGTGGACCAGGGCCTGCTTAAGGGAAAGTTACTAGTTGGGGAAATTAAAAGAGAAGCTCAGTGCCATGGACTGGAGGAAAGTCCTATGCAGGGAATCTCTGTGAGGGACTTGAATGATTCAGAATCGACAAGTTTTCCTGGGGCTCTGTGGTGGTTTCAAACTGTATGTAACCCCCCAAAGACATGTTCTTAAAGTTAATCCATCCCTGTGGATGTGGACCCATTGTAAGTAGGAGCTTTTGATGGGGCTACTTCAGTTAAAGTGTGACCCACTGCATTCAGGATGGGTCTTAACCCTCTTACCGGAGTCCTTTATAAGAAAATGTCCTTTATAAGACAAACAGAGAGAAAGCCATCAAAGCAAGAAGCGGAAAGCAACAAAACCCAGAAGAGAAGGGAGAGACCAGAAGATGCAACCTTGTGCTTTGCCATGTGACAGAGGAGCTAAGACATCACCAGCAGCCAGTCTTCTGGAAGAAAACATTGCCTTGATGGGGACTTGGTTTGGACATTTTTCTCACAAGCTAATAAATTCACATTGTTTAAGCCAACCTATTTCACTGTATCTACTTTGAGCAGCCTAGGAAACTAAAACAGGTCTATTTCTGGGACACAAAATATTTGATCTATTGTCATAAAATCTTACTCCACGTCCCAACTATTATTCATTTCTGTCCATCCCAACCTGTTCAGGAAATGAAGGTGGGTCTGTATCAGCAGCTGAGGTGTAGCAACAGATGACACTCATGTCGCTGGATAAAACAAAGGCAGAGCATCAAGGCAGCGACTGATATCAAAGTGTGCCCTGAAGGAAAGACAGTGATCCGAGCTCACCGTGCTACGGAGGGGCAGTGTTTCTGGACACTGGTCAATGCATGCAATTATCAGGGTGTTGCTCCAGCCTGGTCTGTGGGCAGCCCCCATCCCAGCAGCCCTGGCTTTGTCCATGGAGCGTAATCATAAGGAAATACTCGGCCAGACCTGGATTTGAACCTAGCTTGATCCTTTACTAGGTGGGTAGGTTGATATTTGGAAACTATCATTTCATCTGTAAATAAAGGTTAATAATATCTACCTTATTATAAGAATCAATAAAATAGCATTAGGTACCTTATACAGCAGCTTACATGTTATAGATACACAATAAGCAACAGCTGCAATAATAACACCAAATAATATCCAAAACAAATGGTCATTTGTGGTGGGTCATAGTTCACCACCACCCAGAGACCTGGTTCCAGATCCTTTATGTAGCAAGAGCTAACAACTAGGATATGCATAGAGACCACATGAGGTGATCATCAAATGAAAATAAATATAAATAAAATATAATACCCCAAGTTACTACTAAATAGCTAGAGAATTGCATGATAAAAATGGGAAAGCAACCACATATAATTAAATATCCCAGCCTGCAATATTACCAAAAGAATGCTCAGAATAAAGTAGCTTCATCTATAATAAGGGAAGGTCTGACCCAACTTATATAATGAATGTCACAATTTTTGAAGGAAAAAGATCATGGTGACAGTCAACCTTATAAGCACAAAAATGATCACTTTTCAATGTACTGTGAAAGTAAAATATTAATGATTACCTATGAATATCTCCTATATTTCAGTATTTCTAATTCAATGGAAATGCAAGACTCAAAAGTTTCATTAAATCTCTTCCATAAATAATATTAGCTCTGTGTTTGATGTCAATTATTTTATTATTTTTATTATTATTATTATTATGGTCTCAGAGATATTTTGTGGTGTTTTATTGGATCCTCTATCAAGCTATACTTCTTCTAACCATGTGACACAAAGGACATGTGCAAGCAAGACAAAGATAAAGAAGCAGACATGGCTTATGTCTGTAAAGATTTTCAACCTTACTCATATTTTTTAAAAAAGCAACAGCAAACAATAAAGCACCACTGTGTTTTTCATATCAGATTGGCAAAGATAAGGAATTTGAGAATACACAATACGTGTTGGCCAGAGTGGGGAAAACAAGTGCTCTAACATATTAATAATATAGCCATTTTAGAATATAATTTGGCTCTATCCATCCAAATTTGAAATGTGTATAACTTTTTGTGGTGGGGCAGCCCTGGCGCAGCCTGCCACCTTTCCCTGGGACCCACAAATAATCCAGTGCTCAGGACCAGGTGTGATAAACACAGTCCACTGGCAGGTAAGAGGATGCTGGCATGTTCCTTCCCCTACTGCCCCGGCATATGTCAACATTCACTGGAGACAGTCTGACCCTAGTGGGCATGTTTATGACACCCAGTGCATGCCCAATGTGTATCTGTTCCTGGCTGGCAGGGGGTGGGGTTCC
Source organism: Choloepus didactylus (assembly GCF_015220235.1). Taxonomy (NCBI): domain Eukaryota; kingdom Metazoa; phylum Chordata; class Mammalia; order Pilosa; family Megalonychidae; genus Choloepus; species Choloepus didactylus. Next base: position 27,180,786 of record NC_051308.1, read on the forward strand.
TCTACCAGGGCACACAAACACTCAAGAGAGCATGCCCATAGAGTGTCTCTCTGCATCAGCCAAAGGCTGAGACCCACGGGCCATGGGGAACCGGCGCCCACTGGTGAAGCTGAGCTTTATCTGTCTCTTTGCCATGGGAGTAAAATATTTTTCCATTAGAACCTGTGTGAGTCATGCTTTTGCTGCCACCCCAACACCTGTGTTAGAGTGGGTTGCTATCTCATAGGTGACTCTCTTCTGACTGACACTTTTGACCTAGAAATGCCATTTCTAGGAATTTAAAGATAGTCTCCTCCATATACATAAAGATGCACATATAAGGGTATCCTTTACAGCACTGCTTGTTACCATAACAACAAAACAGCAACAACAAAACCCATAACTGAGCCTAAATTAACTTCAAATCAATAAAGGAGCAGTTAAATAAATTTTATTACATTCATACAATAAGTGCTGTGCAGCCATGGATCTACAGATCTTATATGTAAAGATGTCCAGAAAAAAATGGTTTGTGGAACAAAGACAAGGTACAAAAGAATGTCTATGTGTTGCTATTTGTGAGAAAAAGGGAGAGATACATAGTTATACCCAAACTTAATACACATATATGCTTCATCACTGGCTCTGTCTCTGTGTATACTTTCTATACACACACACACACACACACACACACACATATATATAGAAAATCCTATTTCTTAAGGGATATACAAGAATCTGTTAGGAGTGTTTGCCCCTAGGCAGGAGACACAGCATCTACAATAGGAAGGCAATTATGTTTCATTTTAAGACTTCTGCATTGTTCACATTTTTGTATTTCAATTACATAAACTCTTAATCATTTAAAAGTCAATGATACAATGGAATAACTTAGAAATACTGGTGTAATAATATAAGCAAATGAACACACATGCTGTACTTGGAGTTAGAAGATTTTTGTCTACTTTGTCACTAACTATCCATGTGACATAGGCTAAGTCGCTTCACACCTCTGGGTCTCATCTTTACAAAGACGTGGCACAAATGGATCGTCCCTCAGCTCTTTTACTACATTCTACGATTTTATGCTTCCATGAGTCTGACAAAGCCAGGCAAGGTGAAAGAGAGAGAAGATGGGTTGGAGACAGAAGGAAATTTACACAGATTCACAAAGGACATAGAGAAAGCACACGTCTGTTGACTTTACGGGAGTGCCTCAAAAGTACAAGGAAATACAGAGGGCTCATCAATGATGAGGCAACAAACATTTATTGAGTAATAACTGAAAGCAAGAAACCCCTGGTGGGAAGGGATGCAGGAGCTGACTGGGAAATCAACACATGTGCACACATGACCCAAATATAAAATAGTAAGCTTCAAAAAAAAAATTGTAGAAATAAAAAACTACTGGCATTCACAAACAGTAGAGAAGTATTTATTTATACGTTGCCTCCTCCCTAAAAAGATTTGAGAGAGAAATGTTACTCTCCCTTTGGAGGAATAAGGAAAGTTTTCACGAAGTAAGTGGACTGTAGAATGCAGAACAGCTAGAGGTAAAAATTCTAGGGTTTGGGATGTGGTAAACGGAATGCGGAAAGCAAAGGCACCCAGTGGGGAAAAGAGGAGGGTGAGAATGCTGGGTTCCCAGGCACAAAGAGTATCAAAAAGGGCATGGTTAACGGATCAGACACACAGCTTGACTGGGACTAGATGTGACAAGCCTTGCATACCAGGATTATTTTCAATGTGGTGTTTGTTATTTTTTAAAAAAGGACTATTTAAGAGTTTTGAGTAAGAGAGTTACATGAAGTAATGAATGTTAAAGCTGTTTACAAACTTTAAAGCTGTCTAAAACCAGGAGTGAAGATGATGAGAACTAAAAATGAGAGCATTAACCTTGCTGAGTTGGAGGAAACACACCGGCAAGTTGAAAGGTCAGCGCAGGAGGCCAGGGGAGAGGGCAAGGGCAGCCTTAGAGCCTTAAACCCCAGACACCAGGGCCCTTCTGGGAACCCCGAGCTTTAGAGGGACCCTTCTGCCCTCCCCTGTCTCACCCCACTCCCTGAGACAGGTGCCCAGCCTGAGCCACAGGCCACCCTTCTGGAGCTCCTCCTCTGGCTCCTGGGAGCCCAGCCTTCCCTGCCCAATTGTCTCCAGCTGGTTTCCAGGACAGGTTGCCCATCTGTCCTCTCCAGGATGGACCATGCTGAGACATAGGCCCAAAGGGCGCCTGATTATGGAAGCGGGCTGAGGCCTCCACATGTGTGTGCAAGTGGTGCAAGATGCACGCGGGCAGGCAGTAGAGTGGCAGGGCCATCCTCCATTTGTGCTCTTGCTCAACTGTTAGGGGCAGGCCTGAACAAAGGACTACATGAGAGAAAAAGTAGTGGAACAAAATGAGGGTCAGGTGTGAGAAAAAAGCTTATTTTACCCTCCATACAGATCACAGATCGTATTTGCACAGTCTATCCTCAAACCAGCTTGGCCTATCACTCAGTTTCCTAGACACACAAAATGCTTTACTATGACTGCTAGACACTGTTGAGAAACTACTCTAGTTCCAGCTATGTCAGAAATTGATTATATGACCTTGACGAAGTCAAGAAAAAAGTCAGAAAAAAAGGTTTTTTAGGTAGTTTTTTTGTTTTTTTTTTTTTAATCATTACAGTTTATGTATTTTAGATCCTGTAGGAAGTAAACAGTGGAGTTACAAATCAAAAATACAGTAGTATTGGTGTTTATATTTACCATGTGATCTTTACTGGAAATCTTTATTTCTTCATGTGGTTTCAGTCAATTGTTTAGTGTCCCTTCCTTGCAGCCTGCTCAACTCCCTTTAGCATTTCTTACAGGACTGATCTACTGGTGATGAAGTCCCTCAGCTTTTGATTATCTGGGAATGTTTTCATCTCCGCCTCATTTTTACCCTCCAGTTCTTTGTGAATTTTCTAAGTCTCTGATGGTTATTGACTTCTATTTGTATTCCATTGTGGTCAGAGAATCTGCTTTGAATAAATTCAATTTTTTTTTTTAAATTTATTGAGGCTTGTTTTATGTCCCAGCATATGATCTATTCTGGAGAAGGATCTGTGATCACTAGAGAAGAATGTGTGTCTTCGTGATTTGGGATGTAGTGTTCTATATATGTCTGTTAAACTTTTTTATATCTCTCTCTCCTTTCTTTGTTTCTCTGTTGGTAGGGCTCCCTTTACTACCTGAAGTAGGGCAGGTCTTCTATTAGCAAAATCTCTCAGCATTTGTTTGTCTGTGAAAAATTTAAGCTCTCCCTCAAATGTGAAGGAGAGTTTTGCTGGATAAAGTATTCTTGGTTGGAAATTTTTCTCTCTCAGAATTTTAAATATGTCATGCCACTGCCTTCTCGCCTCCATGGTGGCCGCTGAGTAGTCACTACTTAGTCTTATGTTGTTTCCTTTGTATGTGGTGAATTGCTTTTCTCTTGCTGCTTTCAGAACTTGCCCCTTCTCTTCAGTATCTGACAGTCTGATCAGAATATGTCTTGGAGTGGGTTTATTTGGATTTATTCTATTTGGAGTTCTCTGGGCATTTATGCTTTGTGTATTTATATTGTGTAGAAGGTTTGGGAAGTTTTCCCCAACAATTTCTTTGAATACTCCTTCTAGACCTTTATCCTTCTCTTCCCCTTCTGGGATACCAATGAGTCTTAAATTTGGACATTTTATTTTATCTATCATATCCCTGAGATCCATTTCAATTTTTTTGATTTTTTTCCCCTATTCTTTCTTTTGTTCTTTCATTTTCCATTCTGTGGTCCTCAAGGAGGCTGAGTCATTGTTCAACTTCCTCTTATCTTGTATTATGAGTATCTAGTCTTTTTAATTTGGCCAGCAGTTTCTTTTATTTCCATAAGATCATCTATTTTTTTATTTACTCTTGCAAGTTCTTCTTTAAGCTCTTCTAGGGTCTTCTTTATGTCCTTTATATCTTGTTCCATGCTCTTCTTCATGTCCTTTATATCCTGTGCTATGCTCTCATTGTTTGACTTTAGTTCTTTGATTAATTGCGCCAAGTACTGTGTCTCTTCTGATCTTTTGATTTGGGTGTTTGGGTTTGGGTTCACCATATCATCTGGTTTTATCATATGCTTTAAGATTTTCTGTTGTTTTTGGCCTCTTGGTATTTGCTTTACTTGATAGGGTTCTTTCTGGATATAAAAAGTACCAGTCTCTAATTTGTCAGATCTACAGCTTGCTGGCGTACACTTTCTCTAACTAGCCAGTAGATGGCATCCGCAAGTCACCTATTCCCCTCAAGTCAATTCTCCCCAATTTTGTCATTGTGGTGTGTGGGGATCCAATTCTTGTGGGGTTCAACTGGTGAACTCAGTTTGGGTGTGTTGTTGGTGCTGCCCACCCTGAATAAGGAGTGTGTGTCTGGGTGGTTAGGGAGACAGGGCAGCTTTAATAATCAAACCTCCCAGGTGTTCCCGGAGATTTAAGGCTGTTGCAAGAGTCTAAGCCTTCATTTCAGTCTTGCCACAGATTGTCTCTGCCACTGGCCCACAAGTCCTTGGTATTGGCATAGGGTCCCTGGGATTTCCAAGCGGATCCCCCTTCCCAGCCATGCTCTTCTAGGACCTCTGCTGAGGGAAGGCTGTGCCACATAACAAGTGCATGTTGGCCCTCCAGGGAAGCCCTGGGCCACCAGGCAGTGCAGAATCATTCCCAGCCTGCTGTAAAGATGGTTGAATAGGGCATATTAATTTCCCTCCTTTCGCACAGCTCCACCTTCCCAGCTCCGGGGCAATTAGCTGTGGGCGCACTAAAGGCCACTGTCCATGGCCGATATTGTGGCATGTGCGCGGTGCTGTGGGAAACACTCCCTGTCATGCTGGGACCCTTGGCACAGCTCTGGGCTATAGCTCTGGCCCCGGGCAGGAGCGTCACCATCCTGCCAGGGAGATGAATGCAAGGGGCATGGTTTCTTTCTCCTTTTGGTTCCCCTCTGTCCCCCTGGCCCCAATACAATCAGCAGTGGGCTATCCTCCACGCCAGACACCGAGATGTTGGCACTGCCCGCTCCTGCCGTGCTTCACTGCACGGTTCTCACCATTGTAACCACAGCTGCTCCCAGTTTTTTTTTTGTCTTTTTTTTTTAAAGAACTAGTCCATCTCCAAACGCCAACCCATGGTTTCTCCACACTGCAGCACAGCCACCGGACTTTCAGCTGGCTCACTCACTCATTTCAGAATGCAGACTCCTGGTTTCACCAAATGCATGGTCCCTGTGGATTTAGCAGACTTTGTCCAGCTGGTGCATCGCTGTAACTGGTGTTCTGGGTCACTTTCTGCCTTTTGTCTAGTATTTTTCATAGAGGTGTTTTTTTGCCCTGTCTCACCTAGCCGCCGTCTTAGGTTCTCCTCTAGGTAGTTTTTTTTATGGTCTTGAAAATGACCTTCCTCACACAAAGCAACTGCCTATTCATAAATGCATCCTAACAGTACCAACAACTAAATGCAAAGATAACAATTCATGAAAACAAAGCATGTTATAAATTAAAGATGGCTTAATTGATCTGATCAATATCTCATTACTCTGCATTATAGCCCTACAAAGGCAGGCTTTTTACCTTAAGAAATATTAGGAAAATTGGGAGAAAGGATTTGGCAGAAAAAAATTGGTATCCGTAGAAAGCAGGGATGGAGTAACAACCTGATTACTGATTGTCTTGAATTAATTGTAGCAAATAAGATTAAATAAAAACTATACACCAGAAATCGTTAAAGCAGGCATTTAGAATTAGTTTCTGTACATAGTTCTTCAAAGAAGGTATCATGAGATTGCGACCAAAGTTCTTGCTAACATCTCTACAAATAACATTTGCATTTAAAAATCATCTTCCCTTACCCACTTACTTATACTTTCCTTCCAAATCAAGAAGTGTTATATAGGGAAAATATTACTACTTTAAGAATCAGGAGACCTAGGTTCTAGTTCTAAGTGTGCCACTGATTATCTCAAGGTTCTTAGGCAAGACATGTTGTAACATGAGGGTGTCAGACCACATGGGGTCTAAGATCTCTTCTAGTGCCCAAACTCCACAATTGCATGTTCACAGTCACACTGGTATTCCTTGGGTTGAATAAGATCAATCGAAGATGATGAGTTTTGTAGATTCACCTTGAGGGAAGACACATCCAATCTGTTCATGTTCCTCCCCTTTAGTCACATGTCGCACATTTTAATTCATTTTCTTTTTAACAAAACTCTATAGAATATGTACTTTTATTGTCATCATAATTTTACAGATGACTCCAGGCAGTTTAAATGACCATATTTACATAGCAAGTCTGAGCTGAGATGCACCCTCAGGTTTCTTGGACACCAATGCCACACTCTCGAATACTGCACAGCACTCTACACCCTGACAAGGTCAAGCACCAAAGCTTCTCTACGGCTTGCTATGGCTCTGGCAAACTACAGTTTCTATTTTTGAAAAAGTCTAAGCTTCACAAGGCTAAGGCATATCTGACACTGGATGCTCTGTGTGTGTGTGACTCAAAAAATAAGTCAATGATATAATACCTCACTATGTAAAACCCTTCGTAATCCTCTACCTGTGCATGGTCTTATTTTCTTCCTACAAAAACATGGAAGGAAAATTATCTTCAATGTATAAAAGAAAATACTGCAGCTGAGTTTAGGAGATTTGCTCAGTTTGAAGGGGCAGAAACAGGACCCACATTAGATAGGTTTAGTGTTGCAAGCACACGGCTACATCAAGCTTGACTAATACCTGAAAATCAGCTTCGGATTCACAAGGGAGGCTTATTTGCAGAATCTCTTAGGGGTTTGCATCCATGTCTTTTAGACCCACAGTTAGTTTCTACTCTGAAACATGACTCCATTCTTAAATGCTGAATTCCAAATATGCAAGCTGTTTTAAATTTCAAAGTTCTAGAATTTTTGAAGCTGGGTTCCAATGAATTCTTTAAAGGATTTCTCTGCTCACTCTAACTTTGTTTTTCTTTGTCAGTGATCATGGCAATTACTTTAGTTGATGTTCTGATTAGAAAGCTCTATAAACAAAATAGAAGGTCATCCACTAGATGCATGGACCTAGGTTTTCTTCTGACATTTCTCCCCACCCCACCCCTTCAGTTTATGCTCCTATTGCCTTGGGTTAAGGGCTGGGCTTTTCATTGCTACTGTGGGAACGAGGATATGAGGGTCCCTTCCTGCAAAGGCCCCGAAATAGGCTGTTTGCCAAAAAAAGACAGCTCTGCTTTCTGTTCCCAACACTACTCATGATTAGTAGACATGGCTATGCCTATAAGGATTCAATGAACTTTTTGAAAAATACACACAACATTCAAATGATCTTTTTGGAGAATAAACCCGACAACAGGAAATGTCAGCATCGTTAATCATATATTGAGTTTCATTAACATTAAAACTTTGAAATAATTAGCTTCTGCTGCCTCCCAAAGAAGTAATTACAGACCATCAGGAAGTGTCACATTCTCACAAATTTCCTCCTTTAAACATTAAACGCTAACGATAAAACATTACTTTGAAAATAATCTTTGAGATTTTAGTTGTGAAATACAAACAATACTTTCTAGGTATGGGCTAATTAAATCTCTCATAATTCAGGATATTTGAATTTTACTTGACTCAGTGGTGGATGAAATGTTAATATGTGTTGTTTAATGTGAGAGTAGAGTTCAGAAGCATAAAAATTCTTTATTTAAATGTATTTGAGGATTCTCTATTTTCTTTAACATTAAGCTTTTTATCTTCCATTATTAACATTAAGCTTTTTATATTCATTCCTACATTATTATTAAGTTATTTTTTCAATCCAGTTAGAAAAATGCAATGTGACATGATTTTATTTCAGTTTAGCAATTCCTCAGCAAGTTTCTTTTTCTAACACATTTGCATATGATAATCTTAAAGCATATAATCTACAAACTTCCGTATCTCTCCTTATAATTCTCAGAGCTATTCCCCAGAAGTGAATTCTACCATGGAGGAATAATAAATTTATCTAGCTAATACAGATAATCTCACTGAATTTATACTTGTCTTTACATGGAAATTATTGCCTATTAGAAATAGGCTCTGCTCCATCCTGATGTGAGACACTGTGTCAGGCACAAGCAGAGAAAAACAGAAGGAGTGCCTTGTTCTTGAGGACTTTTTGATCTAGTCAAGGAGACAACAGAAGCATAGAAATACTGATTACACCAGTAGAAGGCCAAAGCTGCATTTCAGAGATGATACAGGTTTGTATTTGTGGAAGGGGACAAAGGAGTGAGAAGAATCAAAGAGCGTTGGAAGTCCTCAGCCTGGGTCCCTGACAAAATGCCCATATCCTCACCATGAAGAGAGGCTCAAAATAGAAAGAGACCAACATGTGGTGTGGTTTGAACATATCCGGCAATGTTCTAGGTGCTCTGCATATAACATTACATTGATAGAAAGAACCAGACTAGCTGGTGCAGAAGAAGAGATAAGAAAAGAATAACTGTGGCATGAGCTAAGGATTTTAGCATGAGTTGATGAGAGGTTGAGTTGAAGTCATAAGAATGGGTTAGAAATTGCAAAAGAAGAGAGTAGTAAAAGAGAGAAAAGAGGATTTGAATGACCAGTTTTAAGCACTGCCTGACTGGAGGTGGGCTGTGGAAAGGGTGTCAGAAGAGGCAAACAAGGAGTCGTCTTCAGGAAGGTAAGAACAAAAATAGGGAAGAATATTTCCCAGAGATGCCAAAAAAAGAGACAGTTTAAGAAAGAGGGATGGTCAGCCTCAAATTCTGCAGAAGTCAAGTAAAATGAGGACAGGAAAATGGCAAATAACTAACTTCAGAGAAAGTCTTCTCAGGGGAATGGGGAGAGGGGAAATCAGGCTGTGACTGACTGGTGAGGAAGCAGAGGCAGCGGGTTTTGGAAACTTTTGCTGTGAAAGGAGAAAGAAAAGGGTGTCAGCTTGCGAGGATCTTAGTGTTAAAAGAAGGTATCTTAAGGATAAAGGAGGCTTACGTATTTGTAAGTAAAATTGAAGAGGAACAGCAAGAAAAATGGGGAATTGTTAATAGAACTTTGTCCTGGACAAGTCAGGAGGTCAGGACGAAGCATATAGGAGGGGTTAACTTCAGAAAGGATGAGGGAATTCTTCCGCTGAGACAAAACAGGAGGAGGAAAAGAGGAGAGAAGTAATTCTGGGATTCTAAGTTGGAAAGATAGCTGAAGGTGGACTCCATCTTCTCACTTAAAAGTAATCTCTAAACAGGGATTTAGGGGGAAACAGAAGTAGGGTTAGTGTTCTAGGGAAGTGGAAGTAGTTTAGAACAGAGGAAAGTCAAGAGGGAGACAATTAGAAATGGAGGAAATAGCTACTCCTGTTTAATATGGTGGATTAAACACAAGTGCTTTTCTCCTCTCTTTTTTGAGATCTTAGAAAATTTTGGAAGAAATGGACCCTGGCAATGATAAAAGGAAAAATACATCAAGAAAATTATAAAGGAAATAGGTTCAAATCATGTGTTTCAAATGAAGACATTGGGAGAGGATGTAAAACAAAAGCTCTGGACAGTTTTTGCCTTTATTTGACCTTTCCTCATTATTGTTCATTAACTGCATTATAAATCTCTATTTGTAGTACCAGGTTCTCCAGGCTTTAGATTTCCCTGGTGCTCCCCTGGGAGATGGCTGGGGGGTTGTAGATTAGTCTCTTTCTCTTTAGACAGACAGAAAAGTGCTCAAAAATCAAACATGAAGCCAAAAACCAAAATGGAGTCTTCTAAATTTGGGAGCAACACTAATTTTAAAACATGGTTAGGTGTGTCACTATAGAGCATGGTAGATCAAAGTTAGTGTAGATAGAGAGAAAAATCTGTGGTTTAAAAAAGAATGAAAAATGGTTTACAAGCTCTTTCTCATTTCAGAGCAAAGATAAAATAAAAATGGAAACCGCAAATACCTACACTGAACTTATGTACCTTAGTAGAAAGAGTAATAGTCAACATTTATTGAGAACTTACTATATGTCACATGTTATTCCATGAAATGTACTTGCATTACCACATTTAGTCCTTACAGAAACATTTCAAGGAAGACACAATAATTGTCATCATTATACAGATGAGACAAATGTGACACATACAAATTAAGAAACTTGCCAAAGGTTGAAAAGCTCCTAAATGGTACAGCCTGATTCAAACCCAGGCAGCTTGGCCCTGTAGTTGATGGTACTATATTTACAACATGAAAGGAAGGGAGGGAGGGAGAGAGAAATATTGCTTAGTCACAGAAGTAATTTAAGGAGCCTTTCCTCTGGGGTCATTGTGGGTCTATCACAAATATCCTTGGGAACACTAATAACACCACTAAAACTTAGATTTTTATCACTAATAGAATTCTCCATGAAAAGGAACGAGGACTCATTGGAGAGTAGATAATATGTCTCAGAGCAGGAAAATTAAAAATGGGCCTGGAACAGCTTGCCACTCTCCGAGATTTCTGGAATATTGTCAAAAAGGACAAAAGAGGGATCCTGCTGGCCAAGAAATGACAATTTGAGCATTAAAATGGAAAACAATGATTAAAGTCTCCTGGAACAAGGTGGGTCTATTAAAACAGCTCTAAGGTCATGGTACAAAATGGGAAAAGTAACAAAATACTGAGATGATTGTCGATGTATGAAAAAGTCTCTCAATATTACTTTCTTGAAATATTATATATTGATAACCAAGTTATATATGCACTCTACTGGAGCTGCAACTGAGTTATCTATCTACCTATCTATATGTATATATATATATGTATATAGATATAGTTTATTGTTTCAAGTAAGAACATGATGGGTCAGAGGAAAAGCAGCCACTCTCTAAGATCTTCTTATCCTGTGCAGTCTTTTCTAAATATATTATTATTTAGAAAAAAAGAAAAGAATAAAAAGGGGGTGGGTGAGGGGAGGTCATATTTTAAAGTGAGTTTGGCCCCTACTATGCTTTCTGTAGCCAAACCTTGGTGGCCTGGGCCACAGCTACGGTTACCCAGTCTAAAGCATTACACAGATCCCATTTTGTATAGACACAAAGACCATTCACTTTAGGATAAAAGAAAATTCCTGGGCTCAGGAATACTGGGGATTATACATGTAGGCTAAGTTGGTCCATTCCCTTCAAGCTTCCAGACCAAGTAAGCAGGAGCTAAAATGGACATGCTAGTTGTAAGCAAGAGCAAGCAGAATTAGACTGGTAGCCCCCAGGCATGTAAGGGAGAGGGGTGAGGGGGTCCAGAAGCAGGGGCTGCCATAATAACCTGGATGGAAGAGGTGGTAGACAGCCATCTATATGATTATAAGGCAATGTTAACCTATCCCAAATTTTATGTCTACTCAGCTCATTTAAAGATAATTTACTGAAAATAATTCTCATATTATTATGTGAAATGGGCCTGAGGTTAGGGAGAAGCAGGAAGCTGGCAGGTGCATCTATCAGGAAGGTGTTTTAAGAAAGTTCCTTCTTCCAGTATGTGTCTACTAGTGTCTTTAATAAGTTGTGCAATGGTGATCCTAAACATAGGATCACTCTAGGAGGGGTGAGATAGATGTAGCTGCAAAATACAAAAGACAGGCCTCTCACCTGAAGAGTGGGTGTTCTAGGTTTGAGCAGATTTTCTGCAAGGTAAGCAGCACCTGGAAGTAAGTTCTAATGCCCCTGGGGTGTGACATGTGGGAAATTCCATACTGCATGGTTCCCTCTTGCAAGAATGTGATAAAATTATACTTAGGGGCATTCGTGAATGACAAGAATGTGTGTAATCTGAACTGGCAGTTTAAGCCCTTCTTAATTGTCCAGTGATGCCCCAGAGCCCACTGAAATGTGACAGATACTATAGGAAATTTGCCTTTTATTCCCTCAGATTCTCAAGTGACATGGAAGTTTAAATTTATAGGAACTGAATCAGCAATTAAAAATACACTGGGAAGTGGTAGGAAGTATACACAGAAATCTACTACAAAGAGACAGAAATTGGTCAAAGTCATTTACTGAGTTCAAAAGATATTGCTTCTGAGCTTAGCAATTGAGGCTGGTTTGGAAGTTAGGTTTGGAGCAGTGGCTATTTTATCCAGATGCATGTGGAAAATCATGATAATTGAGGGTATCATGTTCTATTCTTAGTACAGTATATAGCAGCAAAATAATACAAGGGGAGAAAGAAAACAAAAAGTCAGGCAGAAAAAAATCATAAAAAGCATTTCTTTTATGGGGAGATCAATCTTTTTGGGAGACATGTCAAGGTTGGGGAAACATCGAGAGAGCAGCATGATTTGTGGGGGAAAGGGGTTAGAGGTGGATCTATCAGAAGATGGAAAGGTACTTAGGATAGTTAGTAGAAATAAGGTGAATTAGAGTAATATATTTAGAAAAGACTGCACAGGATAAGGAGATCTTGGGGAGCAGCTGTCAAAACAGTGATAAGGTGCTGAAAGACTCTAGAATGTTTAATATTCTTTCAATGTCAGGAGTGTGGAGAGCTATAAACACAGAGGGAGTTTAACTATAAAGTAATAAGACCTCAACAACTTGAACTGACTAAGCACTGCTTCTTATGATAATGAACCATTAAGGAGAAAAAGCACAAAGAGAAAACTGTACATAAGAGGAGTAAATAATAATTAGAAGCTGAGCATCATGTGGTCTAGTTAGCACCACCTTGAAGTAAGTCTGGAGAGAAGCCTGGATATGTTAGTGCCAGTAAAGGATGAGATCATGAAGGAAGAGCTGAAAGTTTGTGCAGAAGAGTTAAATTGAGACTGGCATGCTTGTGAGCCTCTGCAGGAAGTTGTTTTTTCCTCCTGGCCTAAATCAGTGCCAGTATACACAGTGGTTGCATCTTGAAATGGCCTCACCTCTTTTGTCAGGGCACTGCCTGGAAGAAGCCAGGACCAAAACACAGTGGAACTCACTCCCCTCTGCAGGATATTGAGGGATCCGAACAACTGCCATGCCAGGGTTGCCCTCAGGACAAGAAGGGGAACCAGAAGCCAACTAGTTTAAGGATTTCAGTGAGGTTGAAGCAAGTGATCCCAGGAGGCAAGTAAGACTTTAGGCTGCTGCTGGAAGCATGGGCATGGCTGATTACGTACAGCAAAAAAAGATAAGATTAAAACAGAAAGGGCTGATAGTACAGGAAGAGGTTCAGGAAACTGAAGCCTGAAGCCAGGATGAAGAATAGATTCAGGATGAGTGAGCAAGGGGGGAGAACAGGAGGCTGTGAATAGAGAAGGGGGCTTTCTGGGCTCTCTGGAGGGAACATGGAGAGAATTAACAGTCACATATCTTCTATTATGAGTTTCCTGATGCTTTGCTAGGGATTTATCCAATTTACTGAATCTTCGTAATGACTTGTTAGATTTTGTTTATCCACCATTATTGAAGGGAAATGAAACTGAAATAGCCTTCGTAACCCATCAGGCAGGGAGCGGAAGTTTGCCCTTTTCACTCACTATGCCAGGCCGCTCCCCAGGGCCCCTGTGACATTCCCACTGAGGTTCTAACCACACAATATATTGCCATGGACTGTCTCGTTGACTGGATTGTAATTCCTTATTCAGTCCCTTCATGCTTAGCAAATAGGTGATGAATTAAAGACTTAAGTTAAAATCTTGAGCAAGCCTACCAAGTTAGTAAGAGGTAGAATAGAGGCTTGAATCTGTATATTTCTGATTTCAAAGTCCATGATCTATTTCTGTATTAGGCCAACTTGGATATGTAGTAGTTTGCTGGCAGGTGACAAAGGTGGAGTAGACATTGAATTTACGGGTGTGAGGTGGTTGACAAACGGTACAGCTAGGGTACTGAGAAGTCAATTTTTTAGTTACTAAGGACAGTGGCAAGGGATGGGAATGATGGTTGGGAGGTCTGTTAGCCAGTCATAAAAGAAGGTGGGAGAGACCTTGGAATTTAGAAGATGATGTTGCCTGTGATGACAAGCAGAGAGTGGATGAGATAAGAAAATTTCACCAAATTAAAATGAGAATGATCAGGAGAATATGGTGGAATTGTGGTCTAACTTGATTGGGTATAAGGAATCAGTTACCCTACCTTCTAGTCCTGTGAAGTGAGAAAAAGCAGAAGCCTCCTTTGGATGAAGTTAACAGAAAGCCAGATACCAGTTCCAGTGCAGACATATGAGAAGCACTTATTGAAATGGATGAGAATACAGAAGTGCAGAAATACAGGACACAGGGAAGAGATTACAGAAGAGAGGGGAGATCCGGGGAAGACTGCAAGTTCTGGAAAGGTGGCTGTATGTGGAGTAGCACCTAGGAACCATGTAATGATTCAAACTACCCAGGAGAAAGGAAGCAGAAGAATGGTTAGTAATTAGAAGAACATGATCTCCATGGAGGGAGAGAAAGTATTGGGATCACTGAAATTTAGTTACTCATTGAAATGGAAGAAATGATCAGATCCATTCCAGTTGTGTGAATTCAAAGTAAAAATGATATCAAATTCTATTATCCCCCAAATGAAAAGATGCATAATTCTAAGCTACTTTTTTTTGTTGTTGTTAAAAACTACCTTTTTTTGTTAAAAACTACCAATATCTGATAATGTGTGTTGACAATTCATGGGTATTTTGTCTTAAGGAAGTTGTTATGGTTTTGACTTCCACAAAATTGATTTATAGGTGCTGGGTTTTGACATTTGAAGTACCCAGATGTCTTCAACACAGGGTGAGGTTAGAAAGTGAAGCAGAGCATTTCCACTCAATAATTAAAAGTCATTGGCCCCTTGTCCACTGACTGTTTATATTTGAATTTGTGCAGGTGGAGTATGAAAGGGGAAGATGATGACAGTCTTCTGTTGTTTTACTGCTTTGCCTATAATCTCAATACAATTTTCCTCCCAAATTCAGTCTGGGAAGTAAATATATTTATAGAACCCCTTACTAATATGAAGGGATAAAAATCTTAAATGTATATGGATTTCTCTTCTGTAGGCTCTGTTCTGTATATAATACAACTGCCTGGTAACTGGACTATGATTTATATCAGATTAAAAAACAGACAAACAAACCTCAACTGTCTTTTCAGGACATTTCCTGTACCAGAACAATCACCTTCAAGGTAAAATATGCAGGATAAAAGCTTACATGCACATTACCATGTTGT
The DNA here is from genome assembly GCF_015220235.1 of Choloepus didactylus. Taxonomy (NCBI): domain Eukaryota; kingdom Metazoa; phylum Chordata; class Mammalia; order Pilosa; family Megalonychidae; genus Choloepus; species Choloepus didactylus. The sequence continues at coordinate 27,195,934 of NC_051308.1, forward strand.
TATTGATTTTCAGCTAGAAAAGAGGGGCACTTATACTAATGCTTTTCACAAGGAAAAATTATAATTTAAATTCATTATAAGCTCTAATTCATAATTGCTATTATAATTTTGGGGCCTCACTTCAGCTTTGCCACAAAAAATATGTAAAAACAGACCTCTTACTTATCTGCTCCTTCTTAGTACCTTTCTATTTAGCCCCCGCAACCCCCCAAATGAGGCAGTTCAGAGAAAAGTTGGATAAGGTTGAAACCATGCTGTCATGGCTCAGCCAAGAGAGGAATAAAACAACAGGGAAAAGGTATTTATTGTCACCAAAGAGACATAATACATAAATGTAATAATAGCAAAGCTGTTGTAATTTCTAGATTAAAAACAAACTGCACTCAGCTGAAACAGATTTAGGAGCTCCATGTCTTCTCATATATCTACTTATTTCATTCATTTAATTCCTAACCTAATTTTAGACTGGAATTTTTCATGAGATGTATATTTTTTAACTTCCATCGGACATAACCACCTAGAACAGTGTTTTGTGCTCACTGGGGCACTCCTTTTTGCAAGACCACCATGAAACAAACCAAATCTTCATATACAGAAATGCAGATTGTTATGAAATTTCATTTTGTCCACCACTCTTCTTGTACAGAATATGCCCAAATTGTTACATAAATTAAGTCATGATTCATTTTTACTTCCTTGAACTAAAATCAAGAGCATCAGTGGACAGACAGTCATGCCTTAGCTTAGCCCCAGGGCAAGCTGGATGATCATATGTGTTTGTGATATTTTTCTCCCCATCGTTGAGAGCCCTCTTTGGTTTCCTCTTGCCCACCCCCTAAAAGAGAATTTTTGTTTGTTACCTCTTACCGACATTTATTTTGACAATTTTTTTCTGAGAGTCCATCCTCATCCTCTCCCATGATGTCCACGGCTGAAAATATCAGTGCAACTAGAATGGCAAAGCAGCACACCAGCGCAAAGATCACAATGCACTTCTGCTGAGACTGAAAGAGATAAAGAAGATAAAGAAAATAAGTGGAGCAGCTTTCATTTTGGAGATTCAAGATTTGACAGCTTTTCAAAATTCCATGTAGAATCCTCTGGGACACAGTTATTTTCATCACTGCCAGAGAAGAGCTGTTCTATGGGTAAAAATGTACAAGCCTTCACACTTATTCCTCAACATAGCCTTCAAATTCCCACTAAATATGTTAGAACCTGTAAAATAATTCAAGCGCAACACCAAGACTTCTGAACTAGTTTGCCCCTCTTCTTTCTAATCAAAAGCAGTCCAGAGAAAGACCAATACAAAATCCATTATTTCAAATTAAAAATGAAACCCAGGGTGGTTCAATAATTGTTCTCTGTCCTCTGTCATTACTACTATCTTCCAAAAGCTATATAAATTGTTCTCACACTCTATATCCTCTTGCTTCTCTTTTCTCATCTTGTTCTACAATCTTTACAGTGATGGCTTCAGGGGACATGCCTTTGGGTGGTCAACATGAGTTCTGCAATTTGATCAGCTTTTCTAGGGTTTCAGAGCCAACACAGAACTGGTTCTAAGTCAGATGCTAGCTTCACAGGTTGTTTAACTGACATAGTTCATTTCATAACACTGAATGTAAACACAACCAACATTCATACTCTTAATATGATTTACACTAGAAACACAAGCCAAAGATTCAGGTGGTCAAAGCCACTCTACTCTTGTCTTTAATCTTTGTCTGTTACAAGTTGAGTCATCCTTATCTCTACAGGCTCAAGGCCAAAAGTGGCAGAAGGTGGGGTCATGATAACTGGACAAGAGCTATGGGCACTGGGGCAAATAATTTTACCTGCTTTCCTTCTATTAGAAAAATCTAAATAGGGAAAAGAGGAGAAAGAACAATTACAAAAAGTCTATGTGCCCATTTTAGGGATTATTTACAGGTGGGAGAAAAGGTGATATTTGACCAGGTAAACAGGCTTATTCCATTAGTGATGGTGTTCACACAAGCACATATGTGCACATCCAGAGCATACACTCATACATATGTATACATTTCAGGGTTTTGTTGAAACCAGCTGACTTTGCCTCATCCTACCACTTTCCCACCCTTTATCACTACAATCGCATGATCTCCAAAGAATTCCACAGACTTCCCAAAACTCAAAGTCCAGTCTATCCAGAGTTAGCATAGGTTACTAATTACAGAGAAAGGTGTAGCCATGTCACTGAAATAAATGATGTTTCCGTAACTAGGCACCATCAAGGAAAGTAGCTGCATACTTTTTGCATTTTCTAATCTTCATTCAGGTCCCATCTCCCATGAGAATCTTGTTCCAAGTCCATTCTTACTTGTCATTAATGGTCTTTTACTCCACACTCAAAGTTGAAGAGGGTGAAAGCCAAAGAAAGATACAGCCATTGTTCTTTTAAGCAACTGATTTACCCTGGGGCCTGGTCATCATTATGGTATGGATTACATTTTATTCTATTCCCAAGCAACCAGCACAATACTTAACAAATAGAAGGTGCTCAAGACATAAGTATTGCATAAACCATTAAAAATTGAATGAATGAGTGAAAATCACAATGGCATACTTATGAGGCTACAGACTCCTCTATGAGAAGTCACATAAGAAGTTTCTCTCAAGACTCAGTTGCAACTTTCCTGAAAATTAGTTCGTTCCCTTATTTTGGTGATTGCAAGTCTTGTAACTTATCCTTTTTCACTCTCTGCAGGTGCTACAGGCAAATTTATGGGTCATGGTTAGCAACTACATAAACTCTGTAGAATGGATTGTATATTTGCCTTGCCCCTTCATTTTCCATTCATCCTCAATTCCTCACTAATTTTATTAAGAAGCAGCACAGTGAAGGGGTTGAGACTTTGGAACCAGATTGCTTGGGTTCTGCCACTTAACTAGTTACATGCTCTTGGGAAAATTATTTGGTTTTGTGCCTCAGTATTCTTGTCTATAAAATGGGGATAATAATAGTAACTACCTCAAAGGATTGTTATAGGAATTAAATTAAATGAGATACTGTATGGAAAAATGTTAGAACAGAACCTGGAAAATAGATAACACTAATGAGTATTTGCTATTTTTCATGTATTTTGTTATATGCACATCTGTAAACTGCCTCACGTTTTAGAGAAACACAGTACAGATATGACTTAACAAAAAATAAAATAAATCTATAAGTATGTATAAGAAAGAGAAAGAGAGATATAGAAAGACAGACAGAAAGAGACAGGGAGAAAAAGAGACAGACAGAAAGAGAGAAGAGAAATGTGAGATGGAAATTTCCTAAAAAATTTTCGAGAAATTGTTCTAGCCCTGTCTCCAGAATTCAAAATCTTAAATCAGCATTTCTCAAATGTGGCTTGCATCAGAATCACCCTGGAGGGCTTGTTAAAACACCTACTGCTGGGCCCACCTCCAGAGTTTCTGGTTCAGTAGGTCTGGGGCCTGAGTATTTATAACAAGTCTCCAAGTGAGGCTGTTCTGCTAGTCCAGGCCACGCTTTGAGGACTCAAGCCCCAAAGTTTCTTCACCAAACCCTGCTTCACATATGTTCATCCTTCAAACTCTTCTTCCTTTAGTAGTTCATTTTCAAACATTAAAAGGATCATGATAAATCCACCCTCATAATTTAAATGCAAGTCTCATAAAGAATGATTTTTAATTTTGAAATAATTTTCTCTTAGTCTTCAGTTTTTATTGATTTTAATGATATGCATTACTTGCATAATCAGAACATGTTCACTGTTAAATATCTTGAAAAACTCATAATGTTAAAAAAGAAGATAAATCACACATAATCCCACATAGACATAATCACTGTTTCGCTCTACTTCTTTCCAATACTATATCTGCCTCTCTAACAATCTGATACAACTGGTATTATACTACATAAAATGTTTTATATTCTGCTTTTTGCACTTGATCATGTTTCAATGTCATTAAATCATCTTTCAAAGCATTGTTTTAAACTGTTGTGTAATATTCCATTACATGTACATATCATTATCTTCTTTACTCTGAAAAAGTTATTTTTAAAAAACATTAATTTTACAACAGGAAAAATGATTAAATAATTTTTTACCTTTAAACATCTTTTTTTACTTTATCCATTTTTCCTGGCACTTGTTAAAACAAAATTTAAAAAAGATTTTAGGGTGGTTTAGGGTAACGTAATGGCATTCACATTAATCCAATCCAGAAGAGACTCAGTCCAATGCAATATAATTATACTTCAGCTCAGAAAGAATCCTTAAGAGAGTAACCTGAACACACCGTAAATACCCTGTATTTCCTTGAACAGTATCAGTCACATAGGGGGTACTCAATGAATGAATAAATCCTAGTGAAGTTAACAACAAACTTTAATCTACAGTAACACTGATTTGTTTCCCTTTATTCTGAATGTTATGATGAAAGAGTAAAAAAGAAGTCTAAATTTGCTTGCCTGTGAAAGTATTCTAATGTAATGATCCTCACAAGTTTCTATTAATTTCTATAAATTAAATTCTATTTTATTAAATTCTATTAAAAAGAACAATTGAGCTACTTATGTTTTTAATTAGTTAAAGAAGAGAAATTCAGAATCAGATACTCATTTTTAAATGTCTCCCTGAGACAATGTACTACAACTAAATAAAGGCATACCATTACTTTCTTTAGTCTCATTACTTTCTACCTCATCAAAAATGAAAGATTCTGTACAAATAATAGTAGAAGAACCTCATAAATGAGACCAAATTCCAGGTTACCAAGGGATTTATTAATTTTCAAATCCTTATCAGATCATTTCAGGTCATTCAAGAATTCATTTTGACTGAATTGAATCAAGGGAAGCAAAGTTCTAAGAAGAACCTATAAATATGATTACAACCTAAAATTCACTGAGGAGTTCAACCTATTAAGAGAAAACAAAATTTGAAATGCTATTATCCAGTGTCATTTGATCTGTACTTCTCACAACAGTATACATGCAAACTGAGAAGAATTGCTTGCTTGGTGTGCTGGTTTGAATGTATTATGTCCCCCAGAAAAAGCCATGTTCTTTGATGCAATCTTGTGGGGCAGACATATTAGTGGGGATTAAGTTGGAACGTTTGGATTAGGTTGTTTGCATGGAAATGCGCCCCATCCAACTGTAGGTGATAACTCTGATGAGATAATTTCCATGGAGGCGTGGCCCCACCCATTCAGGGTGGGCCTTGATCACTGGAGCCTTATAGATGAGCTGACAGGCAGAGGGAACTCAGTGCAGCTGTGAGTGACGTTTGAAGAGGAGCTACAGCCAAGAGGGACACTTTGAAGAAAGCACACGAGCTGCAGATGAGAGACATTTTGAAGACGGCCGTTGGAAGCAGACTCTTGCTCCAGAGAAGCTAAGAGAGGACAAATACCCCAAGAGCAACTAAGAGTGATATTTTTGAGAAACTGCAGCCTAGAGAGGAATGTCCTAGGAGAAAGCCATTTTGAAACCAGAACTTGGAGCAGACACCAGCCACGTGCCTTCCCACCTAACAGAGGTTTTCCGGACACCATTGGCCTTTCTCCAGTGAAGGTACCTGATTGTTGATGACTTACCTTGGACACTTTATGGCCCTAAGACTGTAACTTTGTAACCAAATAAACCCCTTTTATAAAAGCAGATCCATTTCTGGTATTTTGCATTCTGGCAGCATTCGCAAACTAGAACACTTGGTCAAGAAATAAATCTAATTATGCTAATACTGAAAATGCTTTCATATCATATCCTTTTAAAATACACTTTTTTCTCAAATACAGAAATATAGATATATGATCTCTAACTAGGGAAATAATTTTTTAAACTTGAAAATTAGAATACTACATGCTTCCTAGCTGGGATTTTATATGTTTTGACAAGCTCTTAAAAGAAATATGCACCCATGTACCTAGAGGTAAAATGTAAATGTGCAGAAATTAACCCCAAATTAAAATTATTCACATTAGTTTTCATTTATTTACCTGTCAGTTATTTTTAAATAAAATCATGGCCAAGTCTTTAAAGATATAAATTTTTATGTGTGCAGCTCTGAATACCTGCAAAGCTGGAATTTCTAGTACAATTATTCTATATGTGAAAGATGTTCAAACTAGGGCTCAAAGCCATTTGGCTATTGAACTGTGCAATGTGGCACAACCAGGTGGAGATGGTCAGGAGATTTAATTCAGGTCTCTAAATCTGACATCTTTAAATCTGTTTTATAGATACAAACTTTCTCCTTAGTTTTCTTTTCCTAATTTCATTTTATACTTAATTTTAATGGTTATTTTTTTATTTTATTTTACTTGTTTTGGTAAACAAAATCCCACGATGGTCTCTTAGTATGGAAATGAAGATTTAACACTTGGCTCTGAGCTATGGAGACAATGGCATTCCAGGGCCTGTAGGACTTTCCTAAGACCCTAGATGTGTTCCTACCTGAATTCCTAGATATGTTCCAGGGAAAACAGGTCACCAGAAGACCCAGAAAAATCTTAGCTGGTGACTTATCAAGTTCCTGGATAATAGCCACACTCTGGAACCATATCAGGAAACCTAGACTATAAGTTGCTTAAGAGCTTCGCTTTGAAAATTCTTATAAAAGAGTTATCATCACTTCACTTTCCACAGGGTTCTGTCTTGGGATTTTTCTCTTCTCACTCTTTACCCTTCCCCTGAGGGACTCTAATTACCTTCAAGGCATCACTGGCCACATGTGCTAAAAATCCTGAATGTATATCACCAGCCCAGAGTACCCTCCCGAGTACCAGAGCCCCACTGGAAGAGTTTCCAGGTCAGGCACAGAAAAGGGTAACTCTGGGGAGCCCATCACTTTCCCTAAGTAGAGGAGACAAAGGTGGGATTTTACGAAGGCCAAGTAAGTAAGCCAGAGTTGGCAGGACAGCATACAAGAGAGACAGAGATCATCACATTAGAGGGAGATCTGGAGATTTGCCGACAGCCTCCCTGAGTCTTCAGCTGAACACTCATTAGCACATGTACATGAAGAAACCACCCGAGGCCTAGGAAGGAACCATGGAAAGGCAGGAGAAGCAATCCAACCCACAGCACAGGGCTGGGAAGAGTTGGTGCACCCATTATCCACAGTGAGAAAACCTCCTAATACATGGGGCACTGAGTAGAGAAGTGAGAAGTGTATTGTCTCGGTAATGTGGAAAATTAGCCCCAGACTCAAGACTGTTCTAGTTCCACCTGAAAAAGCATAAGAGTGAGCTTAAAAAAAAAAAAAAAAAAAAATCAGGTAACAACTGTATCTAAGAACAAAACTCAAGAACATATTTAAGAATATGGTAATATCCAGCACCCAACAACAACAAAAAATACATTATACCTGATATCCAATAAAAAATTACAGGCATGCCAAAAAGGAGGAAATTACAACCCATGATGGGGAGAAAAATTGATCAATTGAAACCATCTCAGATATGACACAGATCATCAAATTAGTAAACAGATATTAAAAAAACATATTATGTTTCAATTATGTTCAAGAAGGTAAATATTCTGCTCCCCTTGATTGATTCAAAAGGCAATCCTTACATATGAGAGAAAGGGACACCTAGTATCCTAACTCTCGTAAAATATTTCCTCAATGGTACTTCAAATAAATTTGTCAGTTACAGTTTTGATATAAAATATTTTGTTAAGAGACCATAATAAAAGAAGGAACTGTTTAAAAAACAAGGGCCAAAAATCATCCAAATTTGATGAAAACTATAAACCCACAGATCCAAGAAACTCAATGAAACTCAAGCAAAATAAACATGGAGAAAACTACATGAAGTCTCATTTATAAACCTATTGCATAAAACCAGTGATAAAGCAAAAATCTTAAAAGTCACCAAGAAAGACACATTACATATCTAGGTACAAAAATTAAAAATTATAGTCTACTTTTCATTGGAACAAAATGCCACCAGAAAACAGAGAAACATCCTTAAAGTACTGAAATAAATGTCAATCTAGAATTCTATACTCAGCAAAAATATCTTTCAAAAACAAAGGCAAAATAAAGACTTTATAAGCATTCAAAAGCCAGAAGAATTAATCACCAGGATACTTGCCCTACAGAAATTTTAAAGAATTCCTTCATGCAGAAGGAAAATGAAATGAAAAAGAAATCTGTCTCTACATAAAGGAATAAGAACAGGACTGGAAATAATATGAAATATTTTTCTTACTTTTAAAATTACGGTGATGGTTAGGTTCATGTGTCAACTTGGCCAGATGACCCAGCTGTCTGGTCAAGCAAACACTGGCCTAACAATTGCTGTGAGGATGTATGAGTCTGGTTAATAAACCAACAGGCTGGTTTATTAAATCATCAGTCAATTGACTGCAGCTGTGACTGATGACTCACCAAAGGGCATGCCTTCCACAATGAGAGAATGCAATTGGCTGGATTTGATCCAATTAATCAGTTGAAGACTTATAAGCAAGACAGATAGAGGACCTTCACTTCTTCTTCGGCTGCCCAGTGAAGCATTTCCTGAGGAGTTCGTCGAAGTTGCCGGTTCGTTTCCTGAGGAGTTCATTGGACATCTTCCTTGGAGTTGACAGTTCGTTGATGGCTCTACAGAATTTGGACTTGTGCAGACCCACAGTTGCGTGAGTCACTTTTACAATTTGATATTCAGACACACCTCTCATTGATTCTGTTTCCCTAGAGAACCCTAACTAATGCAATTACTTTAAAACAATTGGTTAATTAAAGTAAGAATGAAAACAAAGTATTGTGGAGTAAATAATAAATGTAGTAATAAAATGTAAGACAACAATAGCACAAAGATCAGGAGAAGACAGAGAGAGGAGAGATAGAAGTATACTATACATTAAATATACTATACATATAGTATACATGAAGTGGTATAATATTGCTTGCCAGTAGACTGTGGTATGTTCATGATGAATATTATAAACCCTAAGCAGACAAAACAGTATAGCTAATAAGCTAACAAAGATGATAAATGGAATCATAAAAAAAGTCAATAAAAGAAAGTAGAAAAAGTATTTTTTAAAAAAAGAGCTGATGAATACAAAATAAATAGCAACATGATAGATTGAAACTCAGACAAATCAATAATCACATCAAGTATAAATTATCTAAATATCCCAATTAAAAGACAGGAAGTGCCATATTAGATAAAAAAGCAAGACCCAATTATTTGCAGCCTACAAGAAACCCACTTTAAATATAAAGACACAAATAGGTTAAAAGTAAAAGAGTGGAAAAAGATATATCATGTTAACATTAATATGAAGAAATATGGAATGATTATATTAACATCAGACAATGGAGATTCAAAGCAAAAAATGTATTACCTAGGAAAGGCAGGGTCATTTCACAATGGTAAAGGGATAAATCCATCAAGAGGACATAACAACACTAAACTTTTATGCACCTAATAAGAGAGCTTCAAAGTATATAAAAGAAAAGCTAATAGAAGCACAAGGAGAAAAAGACAAATTCCCAAATATTCAGAGATTTCAAAACCCTTCCTCTCTCATTTATAGATAGTAGTACACATAAAACCAATGTGTACATAGAAGACTTGAACATTATGTTCTTAACCTCAAGAGGGTGGAGATTTCTCAATTTTTTGTTTCCATTCTTATAAAACCTGCAAAAGGTCTCTATCTACCTGGCATACTTTTTTCTTTTAATTAAATTCAGTTTTATTGAGATATATACATATACCATACTATCACCTATGGTGTACAATCAGCTGTTCACAGTACCATCATATAGTTATGCACACATCACCCCAATCTATTTTTGAACATTCTCCTTACACCAGAAAGAATCAAAATAAGAATAAAAAATAAAAATAAAAAAGAACACTCAAATTATCCCCCCATCCCACCCTATTTTTCATTTAGCTTTTGTCCCCAGTTTTCTACTCATCCATCCATACACTGGATAAAGGGAGTGCGATCCACAAGGTTTTCACAATCACACTGTCACCCCTTGTAAGCTACATTGTTATACAATCATCTTTAAGAGTCAAGGCTACTGGGTTGGAGTTTGGTAGTTTCAGGTATTTCCTTCTAGCTATTCAAATACATTAAAACCTAAACACTGTTATCTATATAGTGCATAAGACTGTCCACCAGGGTGACCTCTCGATTCCATTTGAAATCTCTCAGCCAGGGAAACTTTATTTCGTTTCATTTTACTTCCCCTCTTGATCAAGAAGATGTTCTCAATCCCACGATGCCGGGTCCAGATTCATCCCCAGGAGTCATATCCTGCATTGCCAGGGAGATTTACACCCCTGGGAGTCAGGTCCCATGTAGGGGGGAGGGCAGCAAGTTCACCTGCCGAGGTGGCTCAGTTAGAGAGAGAGGTACCTTGGCCTACTTTTAATTGAAAGAGGAATTATCAGCTGCATAGTCTGCTTATTTTCCGTGCCTACTGGAGTGCTCCCAATAGCACTCCTAATAGGAGTGTTCCTGTTTTAGGAAATTCTCACTATTTTTACAGAACCAATGATGAAAATCATTTATGCAGCAACCTAGCTGATTATTTTTTTCCAAGGAGAAGTAGAGTCATTGTTTGCTCATGTAGTGTGATTAGTCATTATGCTGTAGTTAGAGATTTACCTTTTGATCCCCTTCATTAAATTGAGCTCCTTGAGTTCTAGGATCTTGACTCCAACATAATTCCTGACAAAAATGTTTAATAAATATTAGTTGAATAAGTGATTAATAAATGAAAAGAAAATGACAAGGACTAATAAATCAATATAGTGACTTTTGTGTTTTATTACTTTGATTATTTATTTACTATTTATAAACTTCTCCATTGAGTCCTGTCATAGAAGCACATTTATTTGTAAACATTAAATATGCAAAAATTAAATACTATGAGGACTTCCAAATTAGCCTAAAATGTAGTAGAGAGAACCTCTTTTCCATAATAGCAGGACAGAAAATAAAATTGCAAATTTGAATCAAGATGTCAACTGAGCATAAGGACCTACTCTTCAATATACTATTCATCCTATATAAAATCCTTAGAAAGGAAGAACAGACATATTATCATAATAATAATGATAATTCTATAATGTTTGAGAATTAAAAAGAGTACCACCTACATCCATACAATGGGATACTTTTGGTCATAAGAAAGAATGAAGTTCTGAGACACGCACAATGTGGATGAACCTTGAAAATATTACGCTGAGTGAAATAAGCAAGACACATAAGAACAAAAACTGTATGATTCGCTTACATATCTGGAAAGAGAAAATCTATAGAGACAGAAAGTAGATTAGAGGTTACCAGGGGAAAGGGGAAATGGGGAAGGAGGAGTTGCTGCTTGGTGAGTATGGAACAGTACAAACAGAACCATAAAGTCTTCAAAGACAACAAAAGGGGCAGGATGGGATCACAGTGATACTCTGTGACTTGAGGGCAAGCACAGTGAGCATACTCAGTGGGGGTGGGGAGACCCTTGAGCCACTAATGGAGAAGTAATAAACTTCTTCATACACTTGCTTCCTACCCGTAGTCACTGGTGGCTTTGGAAAAGAGAAAAAAACATGCATTTAATTCTATTAGAAATACTTGGGGAGCACCTAATATGTGCTATGCATTATGCTAACACTGGTGATTTAGAAACACAGACTGTTTTTAAGAAGATGTCTGTGCTTAGGGACCTCACATTTTAGGGCTGTGGCAGCAGGAGTGGGCAATGAAGTCTAATCCAATGTGACACGTGCCATCCCACTGGCGTAGAGAGAGGACTGGAGGAGGGGGGCTGTGATCGTGACCCATTTCACGAGTTCCACTTGAGCAACTCAGTTCTGGTGCCACTCACTGCCTCCTTCCACACACACCAATTCCTAGAACCAGGAATTAGGGATTTCCTCTGTACTCACCATAAAGTGAAATCAGTTATTTTGAATATTAGTGAATGATCAATAACCCTCTGTTAACATCAATATGAAGCAGCAATACTTAAGAGCTAAAAATATATACTTTCATGTCTTCCTCCCCTCCATTATACAGGAAGGTGAACAAAAACATGACAACAAATTGCCAGTCTTTGATAAACTGAGGGCTATTCTAGCAACCGTATTCTATGCTCTGCTTTAATAAGCTGAAAAACTCTTTGACTCCTTTGATATGTCAAAATAAGTACAAGTCCTTTCAACTTACTGTGATAGAAGATTTATTCTGAAATCAGTTGGCTAAGGTTGTTCTATGTTTTTTTCCTTAATTATTTGTTTTCTGATCACTGTAAAGGTCAATCTCTCATTCAGTTGGAAGAAAAAAACATTATCAACAAAGTCAACAATTTTTTAAATTTTAAGCTAACTGAAAAGCAAATAAAAAGTCAGGATTGACTTTGGGTATAACATTGAGGTGAGCAAAAAGCAAAATTTAATCTTTGGCATCCCCAGTGGTCAGTTTCTCTCTTATTTTAAAAAGGAACACACTCACACATCCACACACTTACAAAGGGCGCATTTAGAGAAGCTTAGAGTTCTAGTGGAAGGAAATGTTTAAGCCACATAACTCAACTTTACCTTCAGTACAGGGATCTTCCCTGAGGAACCTCTGACGGATGATGATATATATCATCCATTCTCTGCTTGGATACTTCTGGCTACTAAAAGCTCACTACTTTCAAGGAAGCACTCATTTTTAGAAAGTTCTTAATGACATGGGAAAACATCTTGAATTGTTACAAATAAATACTTACACAGATCACCCCTTTCCTTGTTACCTCTTTCCTAACTACATTTGGGCTCCTTCTCCTGCTCCCACCCCATGCCTTGTCTCCTTACTCTTTGTCTCTCTTTTTTAGGACTTACTTCCCTCTCTTATCGCTTCACTGTTTTCCCAACTTGCCGCTGTTCTTGATCTCTTGCACATCTCCCAACGCTTCCCCCTTGCCCTCCCAATCTCCTCTTGGTTCTCTGCTCTTAATTCCCAATCCACAACTGAGCTTCAGTGAGGTTTTCCCTACAGAATATATCATCACCCTGCCCTGATTACCCAAGATCTACAAAAACGTAAACAACAACAGCCTGAGACAATTGATTTAAAAAAATGCTATTTTTATAATATAGATGAGTGAGACCACTAATAGTAAAAGGGGGGAAGGGCAGAAGTTAAACATGGTAGATAATTTAACAGATGCAGAGAATCTTGTCTAATTAACATAACTAGTAATAAAATGCAGTCTGCAGCTCTTACATAAGCTAACATTCCTCTTTCCCTAACCACTAATTTATTCATCAATGACCCTTTTAAAAGACTCGGGTAAAAGCCCATTATAAACCATGCACACAGCGTAGCTATTCCCATACACCAGCAAGACAATGTATAATAACAGTGCTTTTTGGAACCAGGTAAAATATATGCATTTCTGAACAAAGCATCACACTGAGCAACAAAGTTTTCTCCAGTCCCTGCCCATACAGCAGACACTTTGTACAGGAGAGCACCCATTTACTATGGGTTGAGGGTGAAAGGAAACTGAGCTGAGTTGTTGCCAGGATATTCAAAAATCTTCGTTTGGCTTAGTCATTTCATAGCAATTGCTCTCCAACTAATCGTATCTCCCTACCACAACATATCTATCACTCCCTAACAGCAAAAAAAAAGACCTTGAAAAGTCCTAAACAACAAACTAATCTATTAGAAGAACATGGAACCAGAAAGAGAAAAGAGTGATCATGGTTTACATGGTAATCCTTCCTTTCCTCAAAATAATGCTCCTTTCCTTCCTCCGCTCACTGTAGAGGCTGACTGGGGTTCTGCATTGTCACCAAAGTTTCGTATACAGGACAGAATCACCAGCACCTGTTTCCATAAGGCTTGACTCCTACCAAGCAATGCTGCATTCGAGTCTGCCATTCCCTACTCTTATCCTCTCTCTTTGGGTCTAAGCCCCCAAGCTGCATGACCATTCAGCTTGTCCTCAACCAAGTGCTTCCTGGCCTTTCCCACAGAACCTGCAGGGCAGTAGTATCAGGCTAGAGATTTGTTTTGGGCTTTTCCTGGGTAAATAATGGTACCATTTTGGCACCTAGACATCAAATCCCACTGTGCAGCCAACTCTATTGTTTGGTTAAACCGAAAGGTTCTCATTCTTCTCGAGATGACAAGGGTCCACACCCCAGGACCTGTGCAGTCCAGCTTTCTAAAAGATCCAAGTAGCTTTGCTTGCAATGCAAGGACATCAAATCAGGGATTTCATAACTGCTTGCCTCAGAAAGGAGAGTTTAATTCTTTAACACTAAACACAGCTTCTTCCCACAATAGCATCTGACAATAGCTGCCCTGCTGCCTTCGAAGTTAGCGATGTGATCCCAGTCTCAGGAGAACCTCTCATAGGAGACTCACTGTCTCAGACAGGCTCAGCTCCTCAGGGTAAAAATATAAAGGAAAAAACTAACAACCAGCAACAGCCACTGGGTTTGGGTTTTGCCAGCTTTTCCTTCCTGCCTTGGTCACTCCTTGGAGAGCCCACAGCCTTCTTCTTACCGCTCCCTCCGCACTTGAGAACATTTCCTCTATGTGCCAAGAAATCAAAACCTACCAATTCTAGATGGCAGTCCTTGCTTCTCCTGGTTAGGAAACAACCAGCTAAATCCCTTAGTTTCTCAGTCCAGTAGCGATGAGACCCAGGGACAACAGGCTTCCACCCCAGGAAGAGCAACAGGCAATTCTATTTCACCACATGTGTGCTGGTCACCAAGGCCACCCACATGCATGGGGTCAAAAGAAAGGTGATTTCCTCACACACAGGGTTCTGTATTCTTCCCCCAACCTGCCCGTGCCCCTTTGGTATGGCCTTATACCAGAATACACTGGAACCAGCAGACACTCGGATGCCCAACTGTCACCCTCTCAGCCTATTCCTCTTTCCATGTTTCCTGGTCCAGCTTCCTCTCAAATAAATCTGAGCTCATTCCTTGTTCTGGTTTGCTAATGCTGCCATTATACAAAATATCAGAAACGGATTGCCTTTATAAAAGGGATTTATTAGGTTAAAAATTTTTAGGTCATAAAAGTGTCCAAACTAAGGCATCAACAAGAGGACACCTTCACTGAAGTAAGGCTGATGGTGTCCAGAACACCTCTGTCACCTGGGAAGGCACGGGGCTGGCATCTGCTGGTCCTTTGTTCCTGGGTTCTGGTTTCAAAATGGCTTCCTCCAAAATGTCTCTGGGCTTCTGTCTCTCTTAGCGTCTCTCTCTCAGCTCCTGTGCATCTGTGCTTGTTCTCCCAGGGTGTTTCTCTCTAAGCATCTGGGAGTCCTCTCTTAGCCTCTCTGGGGCAAACTCTGGGCTTTGTCTCTTAGCTTAGCATCTCCAAACTTCTTTCAGTCTGCATCTACCAGGGTGTCCAAGCAGCTGAGTCTGTATGGGCTCCCAGCTCTTTTAAGGACTCCAGTGATCTAATTAAGACCCACTCTTAATGGGTGGGGTCACACCTCCATGGAAATAACCTAATCAAAAGGTCTCACCCACCACAAGTCCACATCCGTAAGACTGGATTTCTGAGGTAGATAACTGTTGCAAATCGGCACATTCTTCTAATGTTAAAGGATTGTGTAATAAAATCAGATATATAATTTTGCAGGTTCAGTTGGGAAGGGGTGCACAATCCTAAAATATCAGAAGCTAAAATATCAGATGCTGAGGAAGAGAGGAAAAGTCTGTGTTCCTAGAAATACAATATATAAATCTTAACATGAACAACAAGCACAGACTGTCTGGGAAGAGAAATTAGGAGGAGAGAGTATTATTGACATACAATCAACAGTTGAGTTACAGCAAAGCTCTCTTCATTTCTTTGCTTTTTGTTTTCTACTTTCATGAAAAAATTTTGAGCTTTACAATGTCAGATTAAATAGAAGCACATCTTATGTTTCCTATTTTTTTTGTAGCTTCTTTTTCCTTCTCCTTACAAGTCTACAACAGTTACGCTATTTCCCCCTCTGGTAGGTTCACGAAGGATACGTGTCCCCATCAACTTTCTACTGCTCCCCCTCCCCATACCTTAATGCCAAAAACCATGTTCAAACACTGACATGCTTTACTTCTGCTCTCTTCAATGCCCCAAACATCTGCTTTTATTCTACCTCTCAATTTACCTTTTAGTAGTTTCATCTTTTCATCAATTGCCAACAAACCCCTTGGCTGTCAGTAAGTTTATACATACTACTTCATTTGTTATCTGTGGCTTTCATTAGGACCCTTCAGAACACCTGGACATTTTTGGATTCTATGGCAAACCAATGGGATGGGGCATTTCTGGGCCAAAGATGAGAGAGAACTAACACTTATAGAAGTTCTTCATGTACCAAATATGATACAGAGTGAAATTTTTATATATATTTTAAGAAAATACATAAGCTTACTATTTCTTATATGCCGTGGGTATGTCCTTAAGCCCCTGGGAGTGGCATGTGCTCTCTTCTGACCTTTGGAGTATTTCAGTGTAAATGCCTAATCCTTTCAACAACACGGCACAGCACTGTCACTCTTACAGCTTAGGAAATTAACAAAAGATGAATAACGCACCCAGGGCCCACTTCCGGCAGAACTTGAATGCAAACCCACCAAAGCAACCAAGCAGCAATATCATCAGATCCTCAGCTAAGACTTCTGCGTTCCTAAAGGCTCTCTTTCATCTGAAGTCCCTTCCTGGTAACTTCTCTGTCTCCCTTCTTGCTTGGCCCACTACCTCAGAGCCCTACTCTGGGATGTATGCTTCTTCATCCAAGTCTTAAATTGCTCATTAAAACCCAGCTAACTTTGAGCAATACTGATCTTCATCTCTTCAAATGGAGCAGTTAATTCTTTTTCAAATATAATCATAATTTGTGTTCCAAACACCCTTCTGCTAGCTGATATTCCATACATTTTTCAACCGAAGTTTTCAATCAAAACCTTTGTGACAAACCACTTTCCATCAACATGTCCATCCCAGGGCCGGTATTCCTGCTGCTTTGGGGAAGGAGCTGCTTTCTGTACCTCCATGGCTGTGCTTTATTTCCATCACAAATTAGATGCTATGACCTTGCGATAAGAGTCAAGTGCTTGCTTATATACAAATATCTGCATTCTGTCAAATGCCTGGTACAGATTAACTGAAGAAAAAGCATTCCTCTGGAGGTTATATTATAGCCAAATTCTACCTCCAGTCTAATCTCACTGCCCTATACAAATAGGCCCAAAAAAGAGAACTTAAAAAAAAAAAACAAAAGAGAAAGTATGTGTCTGCTGCCAATGAGATCAGACATCCTCAGTGATTCTGAAGACTGGCTGAAAAGTACATTTTTTCTGTGCTGCTCCAATGCAATGGTACATCTACCAATTTCAACCCAGAAATAGCATACTTGGAAACTAATCTCAGTGAGCCCATGGTCCATTGTTTATATTCCAAGAACCCACAGCCTCTCCCTCCTACCACCAAGGGATACTGCATCTAAGCCAAAAGCTATCTCTTATTAACATGAAAAACCATACTGGAGTTGACTCTCATTGACATGGAATAATGTAAGACTTTAAGCTATATTGATGGCAAAATGGCTACAGCCAGAGCTTTGAATTATACATTATCTTTTTAAACAATAGAATATTCTAGCTTGAAATATTATTCTGTATTCTACTCTTTATTAATTATGCTCAAACATTTTACATTCTCTTCTGTTTTCTCCAAAGAGTGCTATGTTTTTAGCAAAATATTCACAGATAAGAAATCATCTCTCTAATATTCCCAAGTCTGAAATGTTAGCAAAAAGGACAGAATTGGCTTCTTCATAGAAGTATTGATTCACAATAGAAATAAATGTAGCAGGCTACCACATTTGGGGTTAGCACATCATTCCCTTGCTCTTCCCCCTTCTATCATGTGTAAGAGCTACTGAAACGGAATCAGTGGTTATTTCAGTTCTTAGAGCCCAAGGTCTTAATTCTTGAATTTTCCTTTACACAGTTAGCAAATCCTTTTCAATTTTTTTTTTCCTTCACACATTCTATTTCTTTTTTAACTTTCAAGACTCTGTAAGAAATTCCTCTATGTCCTCATTTTTTGATATCAGAACTCCTTTCTCCTTTTGTTTCAGGACTCTGTAAGAAATTCCTCTATATCCTCATCTTGATAACAGAACTCTTTTTTCCCTGTTCATCATTTTTCATTTCCATTTTTCCTTTCTTTTCCATTTTTGGGCTTCTGCTTTGATTAAGTTTTTATTTTCTTTTTTATAAATTTCTTCTTCCTTCTTTTTATGCTATTTATTTTTATTTTTCCATTTATGCCTCTCCTTTATCTTTAAATGAAAGTTAAAACTAAGTCCATTTTACTGGACACAAAATCGGGAAACTGCTCTCTCCTTGGTTCTAGTGTCTTGGACAGGGCAAAATCACAACAGGGCTAGCAGAAGCTAGGTCCTTTAATTTGAAGATGAAATTGCATTCCTGCTTTGCATAATGTTAGATACAGGAAACACAGGTTTTCTTTCCTTTTTCACAGACAGCTCTGCCCTGGTACTAGGGCCATGGAATGGAAGGGCATTGGGGAAAGGTCCACTGCATTTTTCTGACCTGTCTTCTCCTGTAATTTCGTTTGTTTCTTTGTAAGGAAATTGATACATCATTGTTCCATGGGAAGTAAAAATCCCAGAACTTTTTGGGATTTGGTCAGCATGACCACAAGGATGCATTATGGAATTGCCCTGCAAAACCAGTTTACTTCAGAATGAGTATTTACCAAGCCATAGCATCAGTGGATTTAAAATTCCATTTTGCAATTTTTTGGAATTCCATGAAGATCTAATTTGTGTTTATATTTTACATTATCTTTACAATGTTCCCAGTTCTCCAGAGTCTTTCCACAACCTTCCAAACAGGTGCAAGTGCTGAAGAACAGTCAGATGATTTTCCTGGTTCTAGTTTTGAAGAACATGCAGCAGTTAATTATCTTTCTCTTCTCTAGTATATACTGTGTCATAAGGGAGAAACTTCAGGTGGGTGAGATTTTCTGTGTGGAGTCGGTTGCAGTGTCCTCCTCACAAATTCCAGACTCTACTTCTTGGGTGGCTGAGAAGATTTGTTCCCTCTACCTTGACAAAATCTCCAGAGTGGTGTTTATATTCGCTTCAAATTTGACATCCAAAAAAAGTCTTTCTGTGTCATCAAACGCCAGGACATCAAAGGATTTTATCACTGGCTAAATGCAATCCCTCAGTTTTCCCTCAGAACATGCCGCTGTTGGGGATTTAATCATGTACCCCACAAAAGGCATGCTCAGGTCCCCACCCCTGCTCCTGTGGGTGTGAACGCATTTATAAATAGGACCTCTGAAGGTGTTAATAGTTAAGGTGTGCCCACACTGACAGAAGGTGGACTTTAATGCAATACAGCGGAAGTCCTCATAAGAAAAGGAAATGGACATGGAGAGGAGAAGCTGTGGGGAGCAGCCAGAAGCTGGAAGCCAAGAGAACCCAGAAAAGAGAAGGCACTGCCATGTACATTGCCATATGATGGAAAAGCAAGAGAACCCCAAAGATTGCCCGCCAGCCAGAAGGTATCGACCCAGGGAAGAAGCAAGCCTTCTAGCCACTGAAATCTTGAGCCAATAAAGTCTTGTTATAAAGCCAACCCATTGTATGGAATATGTTTTAGCAGCTAGGAAACTAAAATACCATCCAAGTGGCTTGAAACTGCCACACTGATCTTTAATCTTATTCATTAACCCTTTAACACCCACTCCAATACAAATAATCTAACCAAACTGTGGAAAGTGCTTTTTAAGTGTGGTGCGACCTTTTCTATTTGAACAGATAGTCCTTTTGTTGGTGTGATGATGTTGGCTATAACTCGTTTTTATTTAACATCTTTTCTTTTCTTAAAAGAATTTCCAAGATGGAAATAGCAAAGGTGAGTCACCCTTTCTCCCAGCAATACTACAACACTCATAAAAGATTGTTCATATGGGAATCTTTTTAATGTAAAATACTGGAGGAAAAAAGCCAACAACTATCCATCAGAAGGAAACTGGTGGAATAAATGATACTATGTTCACACAATGTAATACTACACAGCTGCGAAAAAGGGAAAAAAGATTTCTCTGTAGTTATTTGTATCCAGATATACTGCTACATGGGAAAAAAAGAAGAGGCTGGACATTGCCTATAATATGCTACTTTTTGTGTAGCATAAGAATAGCATATGCTTGCATAGCATATGCTTATGTAGCAGAAGCAGAAGCAAATAAGGAAATATGCTATTTTATTAAGAATCAAGATTTTAGATGTAAGAGAAAAGTATAAAATTAAATAAGAAAAATTCTTCTAATGTTACATTTGAAATGGAAATATCAAAATGAACTCATCAGTTTTAAAAATAGCTTATTTCCCTTCTTTGTGCAATGAAAGGGCCTAAAAGAAATGACATCCCATTGTTTCTTGAACAAATGGCTGATTCAGGGTCTGAGGTAGGAAAAGTAAAAGATGAGCCTGGGGCACCCTGTGCCTAAAAGCAAGGAAGCCATCAATGACCAAGGGAAGCATATCAAAAAGACACAAGAACCAGCTTAAAGGGATCCCAGTGAAAAAACTTGGGACAATTTAAGCAGCAAAAAGAATAACTGTAACATAATGTGAAATACTGAGTAAATAAAAAATCTAAAAGACCAGTGATAATCAAAAGCAAAGGGAGAAAGGAAAAAACACTAATTTTCCATCACTGAACATAATTATTACATCCAGTTCTTATTCCAAAAATTGATAATTAAACAGAAAGAAAGAAGCATTTACCCTAACTTTTTAAGAAGAAAGGTAGTTTATCTCCAGATAATGAGGGAAAGCTGCTCTTAACATGTGAATATCAAACAAAACAAGCAAGAAAAAAGCTAGAATCAGAAAATGATGGTACATGAGATATTTGTATGGTGCAAAATACCTTACAGAGTATGTACTAATTTTAAAGGGAAAAGTTTACTTTAAAATAGCAATATCTGGTGATGAAACACTTAACCATGTGACCTCATGTACCCCCCGATATGATACATTTTGACATACATGGCATCACCTGTGGAGTCTTCTTGGCAAACGTGTCTTAATGTGAACCCAATGCAGCCTTACGTCTGTTTACACAAAACAGAGAAGGCAAAGGGTATTCACAGCATCACAAGGTCACACTGAGACAAATTCAGAACATGAAGCATTCTGCAACTAGCTGACCTGGAGAAGGCAATGTCAGAAAAATAAATGTGTGAAAAATTTTCTATAATATAATAGACTAAAAGGACATTAAAAGGAAACAACACATGGTCCTTGACTGATTATGGTTAGAAAAGAAAAAAAAAAAGAAAAAGAAAAAGCTCTGTAATACAAGTTGGAGAAAACTGAGGAGATTTAATATAGACTGAATATTGGATGATAATCTGGGAAGTACTGGGGATTTGAGCTTCCTGATGAGGATGTAACAGGATGGTATTATGTTGTACAGATGTCCTTATTTTTAGGGGGAGTATTTAGAAGTTACGATGTCTGCAATATCATCTAATAAAACATTGTCAAATGGGTTCAGTTAAATGAATTTGCCATTACTTGAGGAGATTGTAACACCAATTCCTAACTCTGAAAATTGATAATCAAAGGGCAAGAATTAAGCATTTCCCTTAACTTTTTAGGAGGGAATGTTATACTCATAGCAGATGTGACAAAATCTTAACAATTATTGGCTTTAGGTACTGAGTATATTAGTAATCACTTTACTACTTTTTCAGCTTCCTGTGTGTTCCCAAATTTCACAATTAAAAATTTGGAGGAAAAAGACCTAATTAAATAGAGATATACAGATACTCAAGAAAAAGGAGGACTCAATATCATTCTCTCCAAATTGTTCTAAATATTCAATGCAATTGCAATCAAAATCCCAGAAAGTGTTTATTTATTAGGACTATAGTTGGAAGGGCCTAGAAAGTAAAGGTTTGGTTGGTTGGTTTGTTTGCTTGCTTACTAGTTAGATTTTAAGAAGAGAGATAATAAGGCATGTGTGTGTAGTGCCATAACAGACCTTACAGAATGGGAAACCTTGATAATGCAGGAGAAAAGGCAGTGATTGCCTGAGCAAAGTTCTTAGAAAAGAGAGGATGGGAGCCAGAGCACAAACATAAGGGATGCCTTTGATCAGATCAGGGTCACCTCAGGAAGGACAACAGAGAATATGGACACAGGGCTGAAAAGAGTTGTAGATTTGATGTTGGAAAGAGGAGAGCTCTTATTTGAGAGCTCCTCTTTCCTCAGATAAGTACTAGACAAAGCCATTAACTGAGAAGGTAGAATGATTGCAGAGGGAGGTGGGAGGTTTATGAAAAGAAGAAATGAAATTTTTTTTTTTCAGGGAGTAGAAAAGTAAATACTTTAGGAAAATGGAGTAGGATCACTGCACCTTGATGAGTGCCTATTTGAAATGTATGATCACGAATTTAAAATGAAATGGGTCAGCTTAGCTGTGACATTTTCTCCAGCTACCCCCACCTTACAATCAGAGTATCATAGATGGTTTGGTTCCTGCTTATGGTAACACCTAAGGTGTAATTGTGAGAATGGGTGACTGACATGGGAAGTTACTATTGAAAATCACTGAGAGGCTCCACCCCAATCAAGATGGCAGAGTGAGATGCTTCAGGGCTCCACCCTCCCACAGAAGCTTTGAACAACCAGCAAGAATTGGAAGAAACATCTTTCTCAAAAGTCCAGAAAACAGTTGAAGGACTATAGTCACAGGGTGAGAGCTTAATCAAGAAAAAGGCAACTTAAAAGCAGTAGGATCTCAAGATGCCCTGGCTCGCCACTCCCATCCCTCACCAGCGGGCTTTGGGCAGTCCTTGCTTCCAGTGTGGACCCCTGGTCCTGGTTCTAGAGGGAATAGAGAAACCCTCATGCACATACTGGGAGCATGTATCTCTGGCCCAATCTATCTGGAGGTGGCCTGAGGGACTCATCCCAGAATTTGCCCTGCATGTAGAAGGCAGCTCACAGAGCTCTCCTACAGAACACTACAGGAGAGTAGTCCTCCTCCTCCTCTGCCTCCTCCTCTTCCTCCTCCTCCTCTTTTGTTAGCTCCCAGCATTCAAGAAGAGCTCTGTCATAACACTAGTTGGATGCAAGCTCAAGGAACAGATGCCTCAGAGTCTAAATTACAGCAATAAAACATTGAGATTAAAACATTGAAACATCAAATTACAGGTTTCAACAAAAGGTTACAAACATACTAAAAAACAAGAAGTGGTGGCCTAGACAAAGGAGAAGAGCAAAGCATTAGAAGCCATCTCTGAGTAGGACCAGACCTGGGACATACCAGGCAAGGACTTCAAAACAAACGGTCTTAATATTCTCAAAGAGCTAAAGGAAAACATGAACAAAGAAGTAAAAAAAATCAGGAATACAATAGATGAACACAAAGAGATTATCAGTAGAGAGATGGAAATTATAAAAAGGAACCAAATAGAGCTGAAGACTACAGTAACAGAAACGAAAATTTCTCTAAAGGGGTTTGTGCCGGTTTGGATGTATTATGTCCCCCAAACTGCCATGCTCTTTGATGCAATCTTGTGTGGGCAGACATATTAGTGTTGATTAGATTGGAATCCTTTGAGTGTTTCCATGGAGATGTGACTCAATCAAGTGTGAGTAAAACATTTGATTGGATAATTTCCATGGAGGTGTTACCCCACCCATTCAGGGTGGGTCTCAGTGAATCACTGGAGTCCTATAAAAGTGTTCACAGACAGAAGGAGGTGCTGCAGCCAAGAGAGAGACTTTGAAGAATGCACAGGGGCTGAGAGAGGAGCTGGAACACAACCAGTCATGTGCCTTCCCAGCTAACAGATGTTTTCCAGATGCCATTGGCCTTCCTTTGGTGAAGGTATACTTGTTGATGCCATAGCTTGGTACTTTTATGGCCTTAAGACTGTAACTTTATAACCAAATTAACCCCCTTTATAAAAGCCAATCCATTTTTGGTATTTTGCATAACGGCAGCATTAGCAAACCAGAACAGGGTTCAACAGCAGATTGGAGCTGGCAGGAGAAAGATCAGAGAACTTGAAGATAAGACCATCGAAATAACCATTCTGAGGAGTAGAAGAAGAAAGATTGAAGAAAATTAAACAGAGCCTGAAGAATCTGTGGGACACCATCAAGCATACCAATATACACATTGTGGAAGTATCAGAAAGAAAAGAAAGACAGAAAGCGGCATAGAGAATATTCAAAGAAATGACAGCTAAAAACTTCCTAAATCTAATGAAATACATCAAAACTCCAAACAGAATAAACACAAACAGACCCATGTCATTATATTATAATACATGATATGTAATATAATGATACTTTATAATCAAACTGTCAAATGATAAAGAGAAAGAGAAAATTCTGAAAGTCTCAAGAGAAAAGCAACATATCACATACAAGGGAACTTCAATAAGATTAAGTTCCAATTTTCATCAGAAACCATGGAGGAATGAAGGCAACAGGGTGACATGGTTAAAGTGCCAAATGCAAAATGACTGAGAGCCAAGAATTCCATATCCCACAAAACTCTCTTTCAACAATGAAAGAGAGACCAGAGGGGCAAGATGGCAGCATAGAGAGGTGTGAAATTTAGTTAGTCCCTGGAGCAACTAATAAACAACCAGTAACAACTGGTAAATAATCTGGAACAACTGCTGGGAGACAACCATGACTGTCTACACATCATACACCAACCTGGATATGGTGGAATGGCTGAGACCACAGCATAAAATCTGTAAGTAAAAACTGTGGAGCTGTGCTGGAAGACCCCTCCCTCAACAGCAAGCTGAGCTGTAAGACCTCACTGTTGGAGAAAGCATTCCGAAAGTGAGAGAATATAGTGCAACCTAGCTCCAACTGGGGTTTTAATTAACAAATGTGGACTGCTGAATACAAGCTATAAACATAGACAAACCCCTAACAAACAATGAAGTACCCTGAGGTAGCTCCCAGTGGAGAGGAGGTGGGGCTGATGGGAAAAAAAACTTAATTAAAAGAAAAGAAGGAAAAATACAGAGGCTTTTAGAGTTGACTGACCTTAGAGAGCCAGAAAATGCCTGTTCCCCAGGAAAGGGATCCCAGAACACCAGGTGCTCTCTCTGACCAAAGGGTGAAACTGGGGGCCATGGATTGGCTCTGAAAGGGAGTTTCTTTCCCTTTTTCTCTCTTTCAACCTGAGTGGCTCAGTGGAGAGATCCTCAGCCATTTTCAGTTCACAGCACTCTGACTCAGACAGGGGTGGAGTTAACAGAGTCAGAGAGACAAGGGACTAATTCAAATGCAGAAGATAACTCCCTAGGGGGTGTTTCTTCCCTATGAGGAAGGAGTTGGGGCCCAGCTCTGTTGCTTGCTTTCCCTTCAGAACTCAGACCCCAGGGCCTGGAGGAAAACAGTCAAAAGAGAAACAACCTAAGCTGAGAACTAAAGGGACCACACCTGTTCACACAAGTCAGGAGCGACAGGCTGACAGGTGCTACCTGCTTGGAAGGCTAGGAAAAGCACAGTGGCTAGAGGCCTCACAGGAAAGTCTGTCAATCTTCTAAGATACACCCTCAGGAAAACATGACACTGAAAATAGCCCCACTCTGAGATCTGAACCCATTCTGGTCCAGAAAAATCTGATTGGGGTAACCAAGGAAACCAGATGCCTAGGGAAAAAAAAATACAAATTACACTAGGAGAAATGAAAATATGGCCCAGTCAAAGGAACAAACTTACACCTCAATTAAGATACAGTTCAGATATTGTTTCACTTCAATGAAACAATCAATTAAAGATTTTCAAAGAAATACACAAAATCAATTCAAAAACTAAGTCAACAAGTTAAGGGGAAGATTGGCAAAAGAGATAGAGGATATAAATAAAACACTGGGAGAACATAAGGTAGAAATCAAAAGTTTGAAAAAACCACTGGGAGAACTGTGGATATGAAAGGCACAACACAAGAGATGAAAAACACAATGGAGACATACAACAGCAGATTTCAAGAGGAGAAGAAAACATTCAGGAACTGGAGAACAAGACACCTGAAATCCTACATACAAAAGAACAGATAGGGAAAAGAAGGGAAAGATATGAGCAACGTCTCAGGGAATTGAATGACAACATGAAGCACATGAATGTATGTGTCATGGGTGTCCCAGAAGGAGAAGAGAAGGGAAAAGGGACAGAAGCAATAACAGAGGAAATGATCAATGAAAATTTCCCATCTCTTATGAAAGACATAAAATTACAGATCCAAGAAGCACAGCATACCTCAAACAGAATAGATCTGAATAGGCCTATGCCAAGACACTTAATAATCAGATTATCAAATGTCAAAGACAAAGAGAATCCTGAAAGCAGCAAGAGAAAAGTGATCCACCACATACAAAGGAAGCTTGATAAGACTATGTGTGGATTTCTCAGTAGAAACCATGGAGGCAAGAAAGAAGTGGTGTGATATATTTAAGATACTGAAAGAGAAAAACCACCAACCAAGAATCCTATCTCTGGCAAAACTGTTCTTCAAATATGAGGGAGAGCTTAAAATATTCTCTGACAAACAGACAATGACAGAGTCTGTGAACAAGATACTAAAGGGAGCACTACAGACAGATGGGAAAAGACAGGAGTGAGATGTTTGGAACACAATTTTGGGTGGTGGTAGTACAACAATGTAAGTACACTGAACAAAGATGACTGTGAGTATGGTTGAAAGACGAAAGTTAGGAGCATGTGGGACACCAGAAAGAAAGAAGATAAAGACTGGGACTGTATAACTCAGTGAAACCTAGAGTGCTCAACAATTGTGATACAATGTGCAAATATGTTTTCACATGAGGGAGAACAAATGAATGTCAACCCTGCAAGGTGTTAAAAAAGGGGTGGTATTGGGGAAAAAATACAATCAATGCAAATTAGAGACTGTGGTTAACAGAAACATTGTATTATGCTTCCTTTAACGTAACAAAGGCAACATACCAAAGCTAAATGCCTATAAGAGGGGGATATAAGGGAGGGGTATGGGACTCTTGGCATTGGTGATGTTGTCTGACTCTTTTACCATACTTTCTTTTAATTCTACCTTTCCTTTTGTTGCTTTTTAGTAGCTGTCATTTTTTTTCTTTCTTTTTCTTTTTCTTTTGTCTCTCTACCTTCTTCGACTCTTCCTCCTTCTTTGTGGAAGAAATGGAGATGTCCTTATATAGATGGTGGTGATGCTGGTGAATGCATAAATATGTGATTATACAAAGAACCATCTATTTTTCACTTAGGATGGAATGTATGGTGGGTGAACAAAACCACCTTAAAAAATACAGATTGATGAAGAAACCTTGAGGGCACTATATTGAGTGAAAGAAGTCAGACACAAAAGGACAAATATTGTATGGTCTCACTGATATGAACTAATTATAATATGTAAACTCATAGACATGAAATATAAGTTACAAGGATATAAACTGAGGCTAAAGAAAGGGGAGCATTTGCTTATTATGAGCAGAATGTTCAACTAGGGTGAACTTAACCATTTGGAAATGGACAGAGGTAATGGTAGCACATTTTACTTGTAAGAAAAACTAACAGTGCTGAATGGTGTGTGAATGTGGTGGAGAGGGGAAACTCAGAGTCATGTATGTCACCAGAAGGAAAATTGGCAGTTAAAATATGGGAATGTATAAAACAGTGAATCTTCTGGTGGACAATGCCCACGATTAACTGTACAAATATTAGAGGTCTCTCTCATGAACTAGAACAAATGTATGACACTACAACTAGAAGTTAATAATAGAGGGGTATATATGGAAAAAGTATACCTATTGCAAACTATGTTCTACAGTTAGTAGCATTCTAACATTCTTTCATCAACAGTAACAAATGTACCATACCAATATTATCAGTCAGTAATGGAGGGGTGTGGTGGTTAGGGGTATAAGAGGATTTGAGTTTTCTTTTCTGTTTTTATTTCTTTTGTGGAGTAATGAAAATGTTCTAAAAATTGAAAAAAAAAAAATTGTGGTGATGGAGGCACAGCTGTATGATGGTACCATGAGCAACTTGTGCACTTTGAATGATTGTATGGTATGTGAACATCTCAATAAAATTGAATTTAAAAAAAATTGAAGGAGAGATTAAGATCTTCCCAGATAAACAAAACTGAGCGAGTTCATCACTCCTAGACCAACCCTACAAGAGATGCTAAAGAGAGCTCTGTAGGAAAGGACAATAGACAATACATTGAGCCACACAGAGAAATAAAGATCCCTGGTGGGAATAATGACATGGGTAAATATAAATGCCAGTAATATTGTAGTTTTGGTTTGTAACTCCACTTCTTAATTCCTGCAGGATCTAAAAGGCAAACACATAAAATGTAATGATACATCAGTGTCTTTGGACTCATAATGTACAATGTAATTTGTGACAGGAACTACATAAAGGTGGGGAAATGGAGGGGAATAGGAACATAGTTTGTGTATATTCTGAAGCTAAGTTGGTATCAAGGCAAACTTGTTACAGATTTGAGATGTTAAATTTAAGCCCTAGGGTAACCACAAAGAGAATGTCAAGCTCACAGAGACAGAAATTAAGAGTATGGGCTGCCCAGGGTGGAGAATAGGGACAATGAAGAGTTAGTTGCATAATGGGTATAAGATTTTTGTTTGGGGAGATGGAAAAGTTTAGTAATGGAAGGTGGTGAGGGCACTGCAATATTGAGAATGTGATTATGCCCACTGAATTGTATGCTTGAGATAGGAAAGTTTATGTTGTATATATGTTCCCACAATTCAGTAAAAAAAGAGCGAGCAGCTAAAGAGACAACTAAATGCAGTACATGGACCTGGAATGGATCTAGCAAGGGCAGAGAAAAGGCTCAAAGGGACATTATTGGGACATATGAAAAAATTGGAATATAGACTATAAGCTTTAAATCAATGCTTAATTTCTTGAAATCTATAAATTGCACTTAAGATGGTTACATAAGTGGATGTCCTTATCCTTAGGAAATGCACATGGTGGTATTCAATGTTCAAAGAGCATGAATATACAATCTACACTCTAGTGTTAAGAAAATGGATGATACACAGATTGAGTGACTGACAGATTAAATATTAAAATGTTAAAATAGGAGGATGTGGGTATCTGGGGGAGTAAGGTATGTTTGAGTTCTCTGTATGGGGTTCATCTTATTTTTGTAACTGTCCCAAAGTTTGAAAGTATTTCAAAATAAAAAGTTGAAAAAAAGGTCACTGAAAAGCAGTGTTTTGTATGAGGCATCACTTTATTTTTTTTAATCTTCATTTTATTGAGATATATTCACATACCATGCAGTCATACAAAACAAATCGTACATTCGATTGTTCACAGTACCATTACATAGTTGTACATTCATCACCAAAATCAATCCCTGACACCTTCATTAGCACACACACAAAAGTAACAAGAACAATAATTAAAGTGAAAAAGAGCAATTGAAGTAAAAAAGAACACTGGGTACCTTTGTCTGTTTGTTTGTTTCCTTCCCCTATTTTTATACTCATCCATCCATAAACTAGACAAAGTGGAGTGTGGTCCTTATGGCTTTCCCAATCCCATTGTCATCCCTCATAAGCTACATTTTTATACAATTGTCTTCGAGATTCATGGGTTCTGGGTTGTAATTTGATAGTTTCAGGTATCCACCACCAGCTACCCCAATTCTTTAGAACCTAAAAAGGGTTGTCTAAAGTGTGCGTAAGAGTGCCCACCAGAGTGACCTCTCGGCTCCTTTTGGAATCTGAGGCATCACTTTAAAGTTAAGGTGAATAGGAATAATAACATGAGTGTGGAAAAGGGAAATTCTGTGAAACTGAAAGTCACTTTTCAATTATTATTAGCACATATATCCTATTATTAAGTTAATACTTTTTTTAATGAAAGTCACTTTTATTGAAATTCTCCAAAATTTATACTCAATATGTTGTTTCTGAAATGTATGTCATACTTTATAAAATGGTTTTATTATTTCAGACCCACTCTCACTCTCTCTCTCTCTCTCTCTCTCTCTCTCTCTCTCTCTCTCTCTCTCTCTCTCTCTCTCTCTCTCTTTCTTTTTTTAACATTTCTTCAGTAGAAGTCAGAGTCCTGAGTTGCCCAGTTAGGAGCCTCTGATTAATTTCTTCTCAATATTCATGGCCAACATTTGTCTGCTAAAGGAAAGGCTTTGGTCTTTCCAATCATTTGTTGATAGGGCAAGACTGCACTGTTACCCATAACCACATGACTTAATTTAGAATCAATTTTGGCATCCAGTCTAGCATTTCTAATGAAATTCACAATCCGACTTTCAGCTTCTTCTGGAGCATATTCAGTTTATCTGCCAACATGTTAATTCTGATACACTGGTGGATGCAACAAAAAGTCTCAAATATAAAGAGGTGAGCATTTTCAATGACATCAAGACAAGCCATGAAGAAGTCATTCACAAGAACTGATTCACATTCTCTTAGCTTTTCCTGAGCCCCATCAAAGCTAAAACTAACATATAAGCATTCAACAAACTCTGTAATTGGATCTTTATACATGTAAGCCTCCTGCGAAATAACTTTGCCTAGATCTTTTAACACCTGCCAGTGTTTTCGAACATCTTTGTTACGACAGTGGTAGTCAAGTAGCGGAGAATATGAAGACACATTGTCTGGATTGCACTAAGATACTGTGGATGCTAAAGGAAGAAATCAATAATATTATCATGGCCTTTGGGGTGGGTGAAGAAAACAATCAGGGACCAGTGAATGAGCCATGTTCGCTGCTGAAGAGACTGGAATAGAGAACTCACAGTCACTTTTAAGCAGGTAAGTTCTTCCATGGCTGTATCTCAAATCTGTGTTAAGATTTCTGAAGCCAGTTTTCCACAGAGTGAACTCAAAGCATTTCTATCTATTGCTGGAACCAACACTCTAAAAAAGAAAGATAATCTGCTGTTCCTGAGTAGTTCCCACATTCATACTGGAATTTTGCGTACCTGTAGAGAGTGTCTAAATATTCCTGCCTAAAACCATGCTTGTCTGCCAGGTAGTCAAACAGCATCCTACCATCCCTGGTTGATTGCATTTCCCTTGTAGTTTCTGGATCTTCAAACATCTTCACAATTGGTTCTGTTTCTCCTTGAAGCTGTTTCGGTTGTGCAACAATCATGGTTCTTTTTTCTCTCCAAGCATGAGGCTATCATCAGAATAACGGTTTTTTTATACATCCATAGCGAAGTCTACCATGTGGGTATCAGTAAGAAGATCCAGCTTCCCTTGTAGTAATTTTTTTCATTATGTATCTTATCTGAGGAAAGCCAGCTGGCATCCAGGGTCCCTCTGCAACATAGGAAGGCACATGGTGTTGTCTGCTGATCTCCCAGCTTCTGGTTTCAAAATGGCTCTCTCAGCTGCTGTGGGTCCTCCTTGCTTCTCCCAGGGGCAAACTCTGGATTACATCTCTTAGTTCTTTCTCCAAAATGTCTCTAATAAATACTTTTTAAAGCATGAAGATACAATTATTCACAAATTTTAAACCCTTAGTCCCTAGCATACATGTCACTTTGTGGCTAATTTTCTAATTAACAAAAAGAACATGGCAATTTATTGCACATAATTTAATTGCTTACACACTCAACAGGTTTAATTATCTGCTCCAACAGTTTGCCATCAATTTAATAAGTCTGTATATCAGTTCAAAAGGACCTTGTTTATATATTATTTATGATGCTATCACAGTAACAGGTGGTGTCTGAAACAACACCTATTAAAATCCCAAAAGAGTAATGAACATCTTAACATACTAGAAAGAATAATCCCGCAATACCCTCTGAGGGAAAAATATCTCTTTAAGATTTTCTGAGCTTTATCTAAGTAGAGAACCAAGCAATAAATATGTCACTTACAATTTCTATACTCTTTCTTAATATAAAATGAAATAAGGGTCAAAGGGTGTTTAACAATGGAAATCCTTTCTAGCGTCTGTCTCAAGAGTGACCAGGGTTATGCTTCAGGAGATTAAGATAAACAACGTGCCGTTGATACACTTGGACATCCCTGAATAGCTCTATGGAGCAAGCAAGCATGGATTTATGTATAACCCACTAAACCTGATGTGGATTACCCTTTTTTAAGAGCTAGATAAAGATGCCACATCATCTCATCTGCAATATAAGTCTGGTATTCTGCAGGATGCTCTTAGACTCCACTATCTACTATTTCTAGAGTGTATAAAAGGGTTGACAGTCTCTCCTAGGAGTAATGACACAAATTTTTAAATGTACTGCTTAGGGTAACCTGCCCATGAGTAGACCCTGGTTAACCGAGAGAACCTTAGAGTGATGGTGCTTGAGTTGGGGTTTGGCAGAAAGAACAAGGGGAGATAAACTAAAAATCTTATTTTTTTTCCCTCCAGAATGAATGCAAAGGATATCAGTTTGAGAATGAACCTTGCTCTCTATGTGACTTTTCTTTTTAACACTCAATCAATTCTTAGCTTCCATCTTTACATCCACTTTACTCTGGTGGCAAATAAAGAATATACTTTTAAAGCATTCCATGAGACAAACCCTAAAAACACCAGTTATTTGATGTCAATGTCAAAATGACCCCTGTAAAATTGTTTATTCCAATTACTGAATGGTTCAAAATAATAGAAATGGTGTTTACATAGCTCAGGGATAAAGTTACAGAATAAAAACATCTGATTCCATGTTGACAGTATCAGTGAAAATTTAAAGTTCCAGTGTTTCAGCATGCAGTCTGCCACAAAATCAGTCTTTGATCAAACCAATCAAAAGTGTGTCAGGCCAAGCTGACAAGAAGATTGTGTTCTTCATAACAATAGAAGATCTCAAATTCCTCAAATAAAAGACACTGGGAAGTGACAGGGGAAACAGCAGTACCTAGACTAACAAGCAAAGAAATAGGTCACAGTTTCTATCGTGGTCAAACGTTGTGGCACTGATTGTGGGATTTGCATCTGGTTATACGAATATTGCCTTACTGTAGAAGGATCTTGAGCAGTTGAAGTGACGTACACAAATGAGAAAATACAAGAAGGTCAAATGGAGGATTTTTTAAAAATTGCCTTTTGTACAACATGGAAATAAGAATTATGGAAGATATTAAAATTAGGGGAATGATAAATGGAAAATATGGCTTAGAGAGGGAATTTGTATTACATGGTGGGGGTGGGGTGGTACACCTAAAGAAGTTAATTGTGGAAAGGTTTGCATTCTTTTAACTACACAAGTGAAGGAAGCCAATAACCAAGAAGCAATCTGACCAATTAAAGGTCTCGTACTCCACATTTGGTTGCCCCAGAAATAGGATGTCCATTTTATGGAAAGGGAAGCTTAATGAAAATAGAGCAAACCATCAGATGCAGGGGTACTCACGGTAAATTAGCTCTGCCTTGGAGAATGCTTTGGGGAGGAGTTTGGAGGAATATGTCTTGCAGTCCAAGGGCAGTCCCATGCAGGGGATTATTAAAACATATGACTAAAGGCTAACATGAGACCTCAAGCTCGTGATAACTTCCTGATTGTGCTGACTGTGGCTTCTCCTGATGACTTGAGTCAGAAGCAGTATTGAGCAAAAAGTTCTGTCTGCCGTGAGTATCCACGCTGTCTCATCTGGGTTACGGGAGCACTGCAGTTCAAAGAGAAACTCCGCAAGTGGGTGGACTGACTGGCACACGGCAGACCGCCTCCCTCTTGGTACCTCGAGCATGGGTTCAGAGCACGCCAGGCAGCTGCTACTTAAGTGGCTCCCCCTACCCTGGCCATCCCTTCAGAGGCCCGAGGGCCACAGTGGGTGGAAGGCCAGTTGGGGAGACCGAGGAACAAGGAAGTCACCCTGGGGTTTTTAGTAATTGGAAATTCCCTAAGGGAAGTCTGAAAAGATAAGCTTTGGGAACATTTTGCTTCTATTTTCTCTATTTAATTTGAGGTTTACAATGAAGAAATTCAACACATGTTGTACAAAGTAAGCAATAAAAATGTGTTTTTATGCAAATATTTTCAAAATAAAATATTGTACTAAGATAATGTGTTTTCATTTATGTAACTCAAAATTAATTTTAAGAGTTCAACTTCACAGACAGCAATTAGCTTTTGTAATGTTTAACTTAGCATTTAGGTACTATTTTTTAATCCCTGTCCCTACAGGGAATTTGTTTTCTGCCTTTTTTTTTTTTCCTGCTTGAAAAATGGATTCCATTTGTTCTTGCCTGAGTATATGTTAATTACAATTTGGCATTAGCCAGAACTGTATACACAATGGAGATTTATCTTAAACTCTATTATAATGTATAGTGATTTGGTATTTTTCTGAGGAATTATTAGAGAATTAGGAAACAAATGAAAGAGATAAATCCAATAGTCACCAGAGATACAGCCAAATGGAAACCTGACCTTTAGTAAATGATGTATATTAATTGTTGGAGATACTACAAGGGTTAGGGAGCTGAGAAAGAAAGCGAGAAGCAGTACTTGAACTTTACGGTGACAAGACAACAAAGATGACAATGGCTAACATGGAAACACAAGGTAATACAACCTGAGAATCTAGAGAAAGGAGATAAAATACAGTACCCAGCAAACAAGTGGACTGGTTGGGTAAAGGAAAAAGTTACTAAAATAAATACAAATACAAAAATGTTTAATGACTAGTGTACTAGTTGAATAGTGACTCTCCCAAAATCCACATCCACCTGGAATCTCAATGTGCACTTATTTGGAAATTGTGTCTTCGCAGGTGTAATCAAGTTAAGATGAGGACATACTAGGTTAGGATGGCCCCAAATCTGAGGGCTGCTGTTCTCATGTGGAGAGACAGATTTGCAGACACCCAGAGGAGACACAGGGAAGGAGGCCATGTGAAGAGAGAGGCAGAGACTGGGTTCCATGGCCACAAGAAAAGAAGCACCAAGGATGGCTGGGAGCCCCCAGAAACTGAAAGAGGCAAGGAAGGGTTCTTCCCCAGGGCCTTCAGAGGGAGCATGACCCACCGACACCTTCATTTTGGACTTCCAGCCTCCAGAACTGTGAGAGAACACATTTTGGTTGCTTTAAGCCACCCAGTTTGTGGTAGTTTCTTACAGCAGCCCTAGGAAATTAATACAAGTAGGAAAAAGGAACAGTTGGAGTGCTAGTAAGAGAAATGTCTATTAAGGGTAATGTTTATAAAAGAAATACCCTCCTGATTCTACTTTCCCCTCCAGCTACCATCTCTTTACTTTCTTTCTCTTCACATATTTTTCTATAGTCACTGTATCCAATTGCTTTCTTCCCACCCCTCTACGGAGAACTCCCTTGTCAAAGTTATTAATGACCTCCATGTTGCTAAATCCAGTGGTCAACTCTCAATCCTCAATTTACTTGACCTATCAACAGCATCATCTCCCCTCCTTGAAAAATTTTCTTTATTTAGCTTTGAGGACAGCACTCTCTTGATTTTCTTCCTGACTCACTGGCCTCTTCTTCTTAGTCTCCTTTGTCAGTTCCTACTCATCTGCCATATTTCTAAATGTTGGGGTATCCCAAGAATCAGGACACTTGAAGAAGTGTGTTTTTTCTGGTTTCACTGATGGTCCCATCTAATTTCATTACTTTAAATACCATTGAACCCTGTCAATTTTGACATTTATATCTCTACCTGGACCTTTTCCCCAAACTCCAGAATCTAAGAGTCAAATGGATATCTAATAGGCACCTCAACCTTAGCATGTGTGTTTCTCTCACAGTCATATCAGTTGATGGCAACTCCCAACCTTCCAGTTGCTTGAACCAACCTTGACTTCTCTTTTTTTTCCCTCACATTGAACTGGTCAAGTTCTGTCTGTTCTAACTTCAAAATATATCCAGAATCCACCCACTTTTCATTACCTCCACTGCTACCTCCTTTGGTCCAATCACCATTACAAAAAAACAAGAAACAGAAAGCTGTAGAAAGGCTTGATAAATCAAGAAAGTATGATCAGTCAATATATGCACATGATCCATTATATGTGGTGTGTTTTAATAGGGGTAGGAGAAGAATAGAGATTCTGCCCATAGGGAGGGTCAAGGCTTAGGAGGTAGAATCTTTCCCCACAACAATATACTCCCTACCTAATTCCTTCAAGACTATCCTAAAATATCACTTTCTTTATGAACACTTCCTTGACCCTCTTGGCATGTCTTTTTTTTTTTTTTTTCATGTAGCAACAGGGGTATATAACACAAAATCACAGAGCTCCTAGAATATAGCATGAGTGTACATAAATATCTGCTAAAATAAAGAATGAATGCATTAAGAAGTATGAGTAAACAAATACTTCAGGTATCCCCTTCAAGTCATTCTAGAGGCTCAACAATGGTTGGAAAAGCTAAATTAGAGATACAGGGGCAAAGTCGCAATTCTGGATATACTTAAATTCAAATACCTTTCCTAAAAGACACTTGGAAGAGTAATGTCCAAAACTAGGGCTACCCTATCAAACGCTGAAAGTGAAACTTGCATGGATTCAAAAGAAAGATGGGTAAGTCAAGGCCATAAGAAGAAAGTCCAAATAAGATGGGGGGAAAAAGAGTAGCCGAAAACTCCTTACATTTGTGCAGCATGGGTCCATAGAAGGCCTCAGCAATATAGCACTTACATGTACAATCAAGCAATACAGATATGTAGACCAAGGGAAAAGATTTAACATTCCATGCTACAGAGCTAATATAGCTCATATACACTAAATTTGTAAGAGCTGTGTTTCTCTGGAGAAGCTTCTGATGGCTCAGTCAAAAACGATGAAGTCTTCATAACAGATGCTAGCTTTTTCTGATGAAGATACTGATATCTTGTTGAAACCAATTCTGTTGTAATCATTCAGCCCATGGCAAGAAAGAGCATGTTTATCCTCTTCAACAAAACCTTTTTGGCCACCTCTGGTTTATGCTGATGTCATGCTCCATCATTCTGTTCACATAATTTGTTTGACTATTAATCACTAAGTGCTTTGTGGAATCTCTTGTATTGCAATCATAGGTATCATGGTTTGGCATAAAGAACATAGGTTATGGAATTAAAGCTTTAAGTTTTAAATTCTTACTATTTCCAGTTGTGTGTCCTTGGGTTTAGTTACTTACTCCAAGATCCACTTTGCTCATCTTTAAAATGGGGAGAATATTATCTACTTCACAGAGAAAATGTGAAAGCCCTTTGCAAAATTTCAGAATTACAGAAAAGCTAGTTATTAAGACATAAGACTCTTAAGAGATCTCCACGGTTTTGTAGTTATGGCACATAACAGAAAGTTCAGGTAGAAGCTACAGAGAAGATCTCTATATAATCTCAGGACATAATTTTAAGGATTGGAGCTTTCCAAAATCATAAGAGGATAGGGGGCTAGGATCCCTTCAATAGCAGGGATCAAACAGAGGAAAGTGACAGCAGTCAGGGAAGCTGTAGAAGGCGTACATGTATTGAGTGAGAGGTGGGTGATAGCATCTTGAAGCTCTTTTCAGTTTTCAGTTTCTGTGAGTGTATTCCTTCCTTACTTAACTAACCCCAGTATCAATAATAAGTTTGCAAGTCCAAGATTTGGACAGTGCATGGAGCTTATCTGCATTCCTTACATGCATAGCACTGTTTTCTACACATACTAGGGGCTCAATAACTATTTGTTAATTGACCGAGAAAAGTGTCACTAGTCCAGAGGTTTTCTCAGCATGAGCAGAGAGAATTTATGTGAAAAGAAAAAATTAAATTGCATGCATTCAACATAAACATTATCAAATTCAATTTGTGTTTGAAAAAGATGTTGGCACTCACTATTATATCTTTAGAATGCTTCCAAATTAAATGCATGACACAATTTAGAAAATCCCAGACATGTAAAATTTAGCTGAGCCTATTCATTATTTCCAATAAGTAGAAGAAGTACTACTAGAAGACAAAGCCATACTTTGCCTCAAAACCATTTTTTAATAATCATAAAACACAAAGGGTTTTTCTTTATTAGTTTTAAGTGTTGCCTCTGTGCCTGGTTTGGGGTGGGGGGAAACGGAGGATAAGATGTAAAAAAAAAACATTAGTTGAAGATCATCGTTTGTGCAATATATACTGAATGCCTAACTATAAAATAGGCTTCGTGAAAGACAAAATGAAGAAACTCATGGCATCTGCCCCTAGAAAAACAAAAGCTTTTCAAAAGGCCTCAACTGTGGAAAGAGTAAATGCATAGTCCCTGAACTGAGGGACTGTACACTCTAGATAAGGAGATTAATACTCAGGTTTAACTACATTTTTTAAACATCTACATACCAAGTCTATTTATGTCTATATGTTTATGCACAAAAACTCTCCTGAAACCCCATGAGTTGACTATTATCATCACACCTAATTTTCCGACAAGGAAGTTTAATCTCAGACAAGGAGGGAGGCACAGCATGGATTTATAGCAAGGTCCCGGGATTCCAAGTCCCAGAATCTCTCTCCAGAACCAGTCTGCTCTTCCAGCTTCCTAGGAGGCCTCCTGTAAATTATGCTTCCATGTACATAAGGCTTATCTGCATGTGGGAAGAAAGAATGAACCAGCCAAAGCATGTGTCCAGGAGGAATCTACAAACATGGAGCAAAAGGAAACCCTGGAGTCAGCAGAAGCCATAAGCTGATGATCTCTAAATTTTTATTTCTGCCCTGGCTCCTCCTTTGAGTTTCAGACAGTTATTTTTTTAATGCAATTTTAATGCAATATTTTCACATACCATACAATCATCCAAAGTGTATGATCAGTTGTTCACAGTAGCATCACATAGTTGTGCATTTATCACCAAAATCAATTTTTGAACATTTTCATTACTCCAGAAAATAAAAATAAGAATAAAAATTAAAATAATAGTAAGAAAGAACACCCAAAACATCCCACATCCCTCCTCCCCAACTATTATTCATTTACCTTTTTGTCCCCATCCTTCTATTCATCTGGATAAAGGAAGGGTGAATCACAAGGTTTTCACAATCACACGGTCACACCATATAAGCTATATAGTTAGATGATCATCTTCAAGAACCAAGGATACTGAGTTGCAGTTCAACAGATTCAGGTATTTCCTTCTAGTTATTTCAATACACTAAAAACTAAAAAGGGATATCTATATAATGCGTAAGAATAACCTCTAGAATGACCTCTCAACTCCATTTGAAATCTCTCAGCCAGTGAAACTTTATTTTGTTTCATTTCTCTTCCCCTTTTTGGTCAGGAAGGTTTCCTCAATCCTAGGATATCAGGTCCAGGCTCAACCCCAGGAATCATGTCCCATGTTGCCAGGGAGATTTGCACCCCTGGGAGCCATGTCCCACATAGTGGGTAGGGCAGTGAGTTTACCTGCAGAATCAGCTTAGAGAGTCAGACAGTTATTTTTAACTACCCACCCAATATCACTACTTTGTGCCTAATAAGCATCTCAAATGCATGGGCAAAGCAGAATTCCTGATGCCTCCCTGAATCTGCTCATCCTCCAGTCCAAATCCCAGTTAAATGCACCAGCACTCATCCTGCCTAAGTCCCAATCCTGGGTATCATCTTCAAGTCCTCTCTCTCATCCCCATGCCATTCACATCATCAATCTCTGTCATCAACACCTCAAAATGTAGTCAGACTTCAACCTCATCCCTCCAACTTCACCACTGGCAGCTTAATCCAAGCCACCCTCACCCCTTCCCTAGACACTCCCCACTACAGGCTATTGTCCATCTAGTGGCCAATGATCTTCTGTAACCAGAAACGGGATCAGGGTGACCCCTGCATTATGTAAAGTCCTCCTCAGACTTCCCATTGCACTTGGTATGAAATGAGATTCCTTCCTTGGATGGAATGATCTGGTTCTGCTGACTCTCCTACCCTACCTCATACCACTTTCCCCCTTGCTCAGGGTTCTCCAACCTCCCAGGTGGCCTTGATGTGACTCCACCAGACATTTTTATCACTTCCTCAGAGCCTTTAACATGTGTGTTCCCTCATCTGGAATGCTATCTTTCCAGACCTTTGCATGTTATAATTCTGATCTCTGCTCAAATGTCAACTCCTCAGAGAAGCCACCCTTGACCATCCTATCCAAAAATAAGAAGCCTCTGCACTCTATCTCCTTACCTGCTTTATTTCCTCTATGGCTGCTACTGATTTGAATGCTTGTGAGCATCTCACCTACCCCACCCTCTAGTTCACAGACCCAGTAAAAGTTAGGACCCTGCCTGTCCGGCTCACGCCTGTATCCCTAATGGCTAGAATTCCTGGCACATAAGGAGTATTCAATACACACTTGTTAAATGAATGAATCAGGTTGGAGTCATGCTGTAAGGTCAAGGGGAAAGAAAATGTTCGTTTTTTTTCCACATAGAATATTCTCCAAGGATTAATATTAAAATACAAGGAGCTTCCATCTAATGTTATACTTCTGTTTTCCAATGCTTTTGCACACTCCTTACCATAAATGTAGCTGAGAAAGTGACTGAGAGATTTCAAGTCCAATCATGCTTTGAGAATGGTATGAAATACATTTCAGACTCGAGGGTTAATCAATTATATTTGTGACAGAATAACTGTAGGATATAATTTACATAAACTAGAGAATAAATTGAACAAATATGATTATTCATGGTTTTATAACTCCCATAAAAAAAACAGAACATACAATTTTTCACTGCACTGACTTTTACTGCATTAATCAAAAGTTTTCCAAAGAGTTATTTTTATTTAAGATTTCTTGTGCATTGTAAAAAGGTAGAAAAATAAAAATTTATAAGGAAAATGATTATAGATGTCAAGATAGCTCTATCTACATAACAGAAAAGGAGAATTACACAAGGTGAATGGTTGCCTACTTTACATAACATTTGCTATTTTATTGGAAACCTTATAGTACTAACTTTTTATTTAGCTGGCTATAGAGAAAAAAATGTAGTTATTTTTGTTGTTACTATTCCATAAAATATGAATTTAATACATCTAAGAAAAACAGATTTTTATTTAATATGCCCACACATGAGATAAGTTTTCCCTATAAACCAGTACATTTTGTTCTTTAACGCCCAAGGCTAATTTTTCCCTTCTATTATGAAAGTGTTCAAGAGGAAACTTCCTTTCAAAGTGAAAAGTAGCATGGCATATAGTAAGCTGTGAACATGGGGAAGACTGGAAATTGTATAGGTGAATGTAATGCCTGTTGTGTGAAATAATAATGCTCTACCATGATTAGCAAATGGAAGTAGATTCATTTAATGTCCAAAAACAATGCCAGGAGTTACAGCAATGACTACAGAATAAATTACACCATAATGAATACAAACTACAGCCGGTGTGGTGGTTTGAAGCTGTATGTACCCCAGAAAAACATGTTCTTAAACTTAATCCATCCCTGTGGGTGTGCACTCATTGTAAGGAGGACTTTTTGATGAGGTTACTTCAGTTGAGGTGTGCCCCCCCCCCCCCAATAGTGGAGTCCTTTATAAGTGGAATGAAATTCAGACATAGGGAGAGAAGGCCACAGGAAGCAGGAAGCTCAACATCAGTGGAAACAGGAAGAGAGGGGAGAGACCAGAAGATGCTCCCAAATGCCTTTCCAGTTGAAAAGCTAAGGACCAAGGTTTGCCAGCAGCCAGCCCCAGAATGTCAGTCTTTGGGAAGAAAGCATCACCTTGATGATCCCTTGATTTGGACTTTCTTCCCAGCCTCAAGCCATGGGCAAATAAATTCTCATTGTTTGACCTAACCCATTTCATGGTATTTGCTTGAGCAGCCTAGGAAACTAAAACAGGAGGGAAAATTAAAGCCTCCATGTTCCCACCACTTCTATAGCAGTATCTTTTAGAAGCCTTTCCTTACTTACCTGCCTAACCAATATAGCATCAGACTGAGAAACAGAAGGCACATTCACATAGGTTTCCCTTTCTGAAAGATGTCAGATCACCCCTGTACGGGGAAGTAAGGCTGAGCGTTTGGCAGTGAGGTCCAGCACCTGACAGTTCCAAGCTCAGAGGGCCACAGACAGCATGCCTCCGTGGCCAGCCCCAAATCCCCTCAGTCTCTGATCTTGGCTGCGGCCCCTGAGATCTGTATGGACTTTGACTCCCTTCCCGCTGGGAGAGCATCTCCCCTCAAGCCCACCATGAGGCTTTGTCTTCTTCCCAGAGAGCCTGCCCTGCACTTGCCCAGACACATCGAGAAGACAAGGGGAGTCGGCACCCCCAGGGCAGCTCTCCAGCCAAGGAGACAGGAGGCAGTAGGTTCATGCTTCTCACTGTCAGCCCTAGGGTGCGTCATTCAGAGGCGTCCTCTATGTCTAGAAGCTCCGGGGTGGGAATGTGGCCCAACTGCTCACAGGGGTGACCCTGACAGCATGTTCTTACATGGGCTTTTCCTCCTTTTCTCATCTCTCTCAGTCCTCCACTCAGTGACAGTTGAACTATATGAACTCTAAGTTTCCTTCCAGCTCCACAAATTATAAAAACATGAAAGCCAGGCTTCCTACAATCACATGTCCCCAACTTCACATGGCTTCTGAAAAAAAAACAGACTTGGGATCATGGGTCAAACCCATGTATTAACCGCCTGTGAATGGCAG
The DNA here is from genome assembly GCF_015220235.1 of Choloepus didactylus. Lineage (NCBI taxonomy): Eukaryota > Metazoa > Chordata > Mammalia > Pilosa > Megalonychidae > Choloepus > Choloepus didactylus. The sequence continues at coordinate 27,238,597 of NC_051308.1, forward strand.
GCCCTGTGCCAGGACTAGGGGTAGAGTGTGAGCAAGATAAACAGGCCCCTGCCCTCAAGGAGCTTACAGTCTAGAGGGGAGAGAGACACAAGTAAATGATTACTGAGAAGTAAACACTTAACACACACATAGTACAGCAAGAAGATGCACCAGATGCTAAAAAGAATAAAACAGAGAGACCCAAACTAGACTTGGGGTTGGGGAGCGGTCATGGAAGGTTTTCCGGGTGAAGTTATTTTTAAGACCTTAGGAAAAGCGGCAGGAGAAAAGAGAATGAAGAACTTTCCAGATGGAAAGAATAGCCCAGGAGAAAGTTGGTAATGGGGAAGTTCATGTTCAAGATACTAGGAAAATTAATGTTTTTCAATTCTCATCAAACAGGCAGAATCTAACTATGTAGGGAATTCATCTATGTCAGAAATTAACTGCAAACAGATATAGTTGATTTCTATGAAGGGACAGTTGTTCACAATCCACAGACAGGGGTCAGAAAGAGAGTTGGGGGAATTGAAGTCTTCTTTCCTTTTCTTCCTCTGAACCCTTCAAAACAGTTCCTCATTCTCATATAAAATTGTTTAAATGCTCATGTCACTGATGATGCCACATTTTCATCCTCCTAACCACTGCCAGCTGTTACTCTACTTTTTCACACTGTCCCTTCTTGTGCTGATACCATCTAGGAATTGTTCCTTTTACTCAACCCTGTCACCGACCCCCTCCCACATGCACACTCACAATTCGTGTCATCTCCAATCTTCTTCATTTCTCTGTGTCTCTCTCCCTTCCTCCCATCACACCTTTGATTATTGCAATAGCGAAAAAATCAATTTAGATCCATGTCTGTGTTCTGCTAACCTACCTTCCATGAGAGCAAATCTGATGTTCTCAATGAACTGTTTCAGTGGTTTCCTACGATCTTCATGGGTTTGTTCAAACCCCTTAGCTCAATGGTTCCCACTGGGACAATTTTACTCCCCAGAGGACATTTGTCAATATGTGGACACACTTTTGATTGTCACAACTGAGGTGGGGTGCTACTGGCATCTAATGGGTAGAGACCAGGATGCTGACATAATATGCAGGGCAGACCGCCATAATGTTAATAGTCCCAAGGCTGAGAAACCCAGCCTTGGCCATTCACAGAAAGTGCTTGTGCATCTGGTCTTGCCATCACTCTCACCTCACTTCCTGCAACTTCAAGCCCAAGCACCCTTTGCTTCAGTCATAGGAACTATTGGGTTGCACCATTTGAAATTGCCAATATTTGACATTTTTAACATAAAATTTTAAGTTCATATACTTCAACAAAATGTCTGTAGCTCCTTGGGAACAACAGTGTTTCTTCTGTCTAAAATGCACTCCTCTTTTGCTTCTTTTACTCATCTCCCAAAATCCAGGTGGCGTTTCACATTCCCAACAGCCTTACCGTGAGCTGTGATCATGACACAGCCTTACTATGAGCTATCCTCTGTGCTCCCACAGCAGCCTCTCCTCGAGGTGATGGGTGATGTCTGGCCTGGACACTTAGTGCCTTGTGCTCAAGTGCCACGTCTTAGTTTACTGTGTATACCCTGGGCCCAGTGCAGGACCTGGCATCTTGGAGCTGCTTCATAAATTAAAATTCAGTAAAAAATTATGAAATGAACAAACTCTCCTAGAAAGAAGGTGAATGGATATATTCTGGATTTCCAGCTGTTCCCATGTCACCACTGGGAAAGCTCAAAGTGTACTACCCTGGGTCACTAAGAAATGTCTCCCACTTTAATCATTGTTAAGTAAAGTAATTAACATTTCCCAAAAGCTAATGAAAAATTTACTTTGTACAGACAAACAGCAATTTTGTGGGGTCCTTAAACACTGACTCAGTACTATGCATGTATTAAGCAGAATAAAACCAACCATCTGTGGTCCAGGTTTCTTGCTGATGGACAAGGACACTTTCTGGTGATTAGCTAACAAAACCTGGGAAGGGTTCTGTAAACCTAATTCTGCCATGAGTTTTGAGATAAATGCTAACTTCATCATTTTTGATAAAGATTAACTTCCTCCAGAACAGTGTTTAAAACTATTTCCAAACTGAGAACCTAATGCAACTTAAAAATCAGATTTATTATAATAATTAACCACTGGTATGAATTTGGTTTAGAAAAAGACTCAAGATTCTTCCACACAGCTAGCAAATAAAAGAGTCTTCAGTTAGCCTTCAGTGGACCATAAGAGGGCTTTCAAATGCAACAGATATATAATAGAAGTTGTATGTGGTGAGATCTATTGTTGGCGGTTTTTTTTTTTTTCAATTTTTGTTTTTTCTGTTTTTGTTTTTGCTTGTTTTGTGATTCTGCAATGACTTTTTAAAATTTTCTAAGTAGTATATCAATGTGTTTCAATTTTTAAATATAAGAATATCAATGTGTTTCTATTTTTAAAAATAGAAACACATTGATATATTACTTACAAAATTTACTAAGTATATTTACTTAGAAAACTCCTCCAACCTGTCACTACTCTCTCCAGAGGGAACCACTGCTAAGTTTGCTATATTTTCTATCAATTTTTCCTGCATTTTCATACATTTATGCATCCATATAAATATATAGCTTTGCTTATTTTTTCAACAATATGGGATCAAACCAGACATATTTTTTTGCTACTTGCTTTTTCATTTAAGTCTTTGAAATTTTTCTACATCAGTTCACATAGATATTCTTTACTCTTTTGATAGCTGAAAAGTATCTCTGACTATGACGGGTTTTCACAATTTCTCCTAAAGATCAAAACAAATTTAAAAATAAGCATTCTACAATGACTAATATATCTTGTAAATTTATTTAAAACCATAAATGGTGTGGAAGCTAAAGCTCTTGCTGTTTTTATTAGAAGAGGAATAATGTGTCCTGGTGAAGCAGGTGGGGCAGAAAAGTGAACTAGATGATTCTGGAGGTCCATTTCATTCAGGATGATTTGAAACCTCAGCAGCAATTAAAGAGGAAGAAATTTCTTTAGCCTAGTTTCATTTATCACATAAGGAAAAATTAAGCTGTATATCCTCACTGGCATGAGCAGAAGCTGAAAGCGTCTGGCATAGAGGCAAAGCTGAAACACAAAGACATTTTCAGAACACATGGGTAACTACCTGCCTGAGGCACCTAACTGAGGAACAGGTAGCTGAGGGTTATCCAAGCATCCCACACCCAGTAACCCAAGAGACTCTGTGATTATATAAATAGGTCTGCTTGGGTAGACCCTAGCAAAAGCCCACTCTTTCTGAAATACACTATCTGTAATAAAACATCATCATTTTCAAATCTCTAGACCTAATGTTTTGTCCCCATTCCTTAATATTTCAAAAGGAGAAAAACTTATTAACATACTGAAAGAAAAAGGGCTTAGGAACTGTTTAGAAAGTCTTAAAAATTATTATTCCAAAATGCAATTTTGTATTTTTTTCTCTCACAAACTAAGGGGAATTAACATGAATCCCACTTACTACTCATCAGCAAACTATAAAAACCTGATTCAGATACGTGTATGTTGCAGGTATTTGATAAGGGGTTGCACCAGAGAACTAGTAAAGCCGAGATGCTTTGATCCTATGGTGCAACTCTTTGGACAAGCACTACCGACTACAAACGTGTAAGTAGAGATGGAAATGGATGGACCAGAGTTGGAGTGTTGCACAGTGTTTCATTCTGTCCCAAGTAGTGTTTCTACCGGTGTGCCAGTTTGAATGTATTATGTCCCCCCAAATGCTATTAATTTTGATGTAATCTTGTGTGGGCAGACCTATCAGTGTTAATTAGATTGTAATTCTTTGAGTGTTTCCATGGAGATGCGCCCCACCCAACGTGGGCAATGATTCTGATTGGATAATTTCCATGGAGGTGCTGGCTCGCCCATTCAGGGTGGGTCTGAATTAAATTACTGGAGCACTATATAAGATCAGACAGAAGAAACAAGCTGATACAGCCAAGAGGAACACTTTGAAGAACACACAGAAGATGAGAGAGTAGCTGCAGATAAGAGACAGTTTGAAGACAGCTGTTGAAAGCAGACTCTTGCTCTGGAGAAGCTGAGAGAAGACAAATATCCCAAGTGCAACTAAGAGTGACATTTTTGAGGAACTGCAGCCTAGAGAGGAACATCCTGGGAGAAAGTCATTTTGAAACCAGAACTTTGGAGCAGACGCCAGCCCCGTGCCTTCCCAGCTAACAGAAGTTTTCCAGACACCATTGGCCATCCTCCAGTGAAGGTACCCGATTGCTGATGTGTTACCTTGGACACTTTATGGCCTTAAGATTGTAACTGTGTAACCAAATAAACCCCCTTTTATAAAAGCCAACCTGTCTCTGGTGTTTTGCATTCCACAGTATTAGCAAACTACAACCGGTAATCTAAAAAATCAAATATTTTTAAAGCACTGTTTAAGGGTGCAAATTATGCCAAGATGGAAATAATGACCTAAGGTGACTTTGATAAATTAGAGAAATGGAGTACAATTAACAAGAAGAATTATAAAATAATAATTTCTTACAAACAGAAGGACACTTGAGGTTCACAAACCAACCATAGACAGTACATGAACCTTTTTTACAGAAGCACTAGTAAAGACTGCCCAGCCAGTGTTACTTTTTAAACTTTCAGTGTTGTACTTTATGGAGAGGCTGAATTTCAGTCCTTAATGTAGAGCTTAAATTCACTATAATATACTTTATGAATTACTTTAGTGATTTTTCAAGATAATTTTGACTACTTGCAATTTTTTAACTGAAATTTCTATTGAGAAAATTGTGGATCCATAAGCAATTGTAAGAACTAATACAAAGACAGTCCTTGCACACTTTGACCAGTTTCCTCCAATGGTGATATGTAGCAAAACAACAGCACAATATTACAACCAGGATACTGATGTAGATATAATTCATCAATCATATTCAGATTTTCCCAGTTTTACTTGTACTTATTTGTGGGTGTGCATAAGTGTATTACAATTTATCACCTTTGTAGGTTCATGTATCTACAGCACCATAGTCAAGATATTGAGCAGTTCCTAAAATTGAAATTTAAAAATCTTATATAAATGGAATTATACAGTATGTAACTTTTGGGATTGGCTTTCTTCTCCCTTGAGATTCATCCAGGTTGTTGCTTGCAAGAAGTTTGTGCCTTTTCATTGATAAGTAGTGGTATGGGTATACCACAATCTGTTTAACCATTCACATGTTCTAGGCTGATTCTAGTGTTCAGCTATTATGAATTAAGCTGGTATGAACATACATGTACAGGTTTTTGTGGGAACAAATGGGATGAATGTTCAAGTATGCAATTTCTGGATTGTATGTAAGTGCATATTTAGTTTTATAAGAAACTGTCAAACAGTTTTCCAGAGGGAATGTAGCATTTCACATTCCTACCAGCAATGTATGAATGATCCAGTTTCTCTGTAACTTTACCAGCATTTTGTGCTTCACTATATATTCTTTTAGCCATTCTGCTGGGTGTATAGTGATATCTGTTCTGGTTTGCTAAAGCTGCCATTAAGCAAAATACCAGAAATGGATTAAAGGGGATTTATTAGGTTACAACTTTACAGTTCTAAGGCCATAAAAGTGTACAGACTAAAGCATCAACAAGAGGATACCTTCACTGAAGAAAGGCCAATGGCGTCTGGAACACCTCTGTCACCTGGGAAGGCATGTGGCTGGAGCCTGCTGGTTCTTTGCTCCTGGGTTGTGTTTCAAAATGGCTTTTCCAAAAGGGTCTCTGGGCTTCTATCTTTGCTCCTCTCTCTCTCTCTCAGCTCCTGTGTGCCCTTGCTTCTTTCTCCCAGGGAATTACTCTCTAAGCATCTGAGGGTCCTCTCTTAGCTCCAGGGCCAACTCTGGGCTTCATCTCTTAGCTTAGCCTCTCCAAACTTCCTTCTGTCTGCATCTTCAAGTGTCTCCAAGCGTCAGCATCTGTGTGGGCTTCTGAGCTCTCTTAAGTAATCCAGTGAACCAATCAAGACCCACCATGAATGGGCAGGGCCACACCTCCATGGAAATAATCTAATCAAAAGGTCTGGCCCACAGTTGGGTAAGTCACCTCTCTATGGAAACACTTAATCAAAAGTTTCCACTCTAATCAAAAGACTAATATGTCTGTCCCCACAAAACTGCATTAAAGAACATGGCTTTTCTGAGGGGCATAGTATATCCTAACTGGCACAGTGTCTCATTATGGTTTTTTGTCCAGCCTTTTTTGAAGCCTCCAGTGAAATGATACAAGTTTCCAAGGCAGCCTTCAACATATTCTACTTGAAACCATGATCTGCCCTTCTTGTAACTTCCCCTCAGTAGCACTAGTTCTGCTCTCCGGAATCCCATACCCTCTCACTGTGACCACCCACTTTCTCCTCATCTTGGGAAGACTCTTTTTTTTTTTCTGAGGTTGACATTCTCAGTTATTTCAATTACTTCTCCAAAATCATGTTTTTTAACCATTTGCGATCATAATCTCTTTTTACTAAGCAACTTACATTTCTTGGGGTCCTATTATACGTGACAGACTCTGTCCTAGGCTGAGGGATATATAAACAAGTAAGATAAAGTTCCAACTCTCAAGAAGTTAGCTGTCTATTAAAAGAAAGATACGTAAATCACCATCTGTACCATTCAACACTGTAAATGTTATAGAGATGTATACCAAGAACAATTAATGTTACAGCTATTGCTCATTGAGGACCAACCTTAGCTTTCATGAAGAAGATTTGGTTTCTACTCACAAAACTTGCAATAAAATGAAAGAGAAATGCACCAATATATAATTTTAATATAATATTCTGGCATGTGGGCAGGGCTGGAGTTGTGGGGTGGAGGGGGAGAATGTCAGAGAAGGAAAAGCTTTGCGGAAGAAATGATGACTTGCAAGAGGCAGGCATTCCAGGCAGACAGACTAGCATGAATGAAGGAGTGGAAGTTGGAAGCAATTTGGGCATCTGGTAACCTACAAGTGGTGTAGAATGCATAAGTCTAATTCCTGAGGGACAAAGGGCAGAGAACGAGGTAGGAGAGGGAGCACTGAAACATTTTAAGACTTGGTAAGGATCCAGGACCTGTCCTGCAGATAATAGGGTATAAAACAAGAATAGCAGGTGAGGTTGCTGTTTTAAATAGAACACTTTGTTCATTGTGAAGAAAGTAAAAAGGACAAGATTTCAAGTAGGAGTGTGAGGTGAAAAACTATTAAAATTGTCCATATGAGATGTGCTCAAGTATCAATTATGGCACTTGAAGGAAAGAAGAAAAGGATGTGAAGACTTTGAGAACTTATTAGGAGGTAAAAATTATGATTGTGTGCTGGTTGTTTTAATGAGGGAAATGAGAAAAAGACAGCAAAGACTGATGTGAATTATGATGTGGGCAATGTAAAAGGATTAAAGCTTTAATTATTTAAATGCTGCAAGGAGAGAAGGAGATTTTAGAAGGATATATTAAAATTGGGGATTATTAAATCTGGAGGGCAATTTGACTCTCATCTTCATTCCTATGGAAAAATACCACATTGAGAATTGTAGCCACATCTTCCTCCACTTTTTCTAGAGGAAATGGCTCAGATGGAAGCATAAATACCATAGGTCAGGTATGTGAAAAATTTTCAAGTTAATAAGCATTAGAAAGTACTACCAAATTACAAATGCAAATTAGGACACAATAAAAGTTGCATCTCAAATTAGTATGTGTGTGTGGGGAGGTTAATAGACTTTATAATAAGTGGTGTCAAGATAACTAGAGAGCCACATGGAAAAATATTTTTTAAATGGTCCATTTCCCACTATACACCAGGATAATTCCAAACAGATCAAAGATTTTTGTGTAAATTAATGAAACCATACAAGCATTAGGAGAAAATATATAAATATATGTATATCTCTCTATAATCTGGAAATAGGATCAACTTTTCTAGCTGTGACTCAAAATCCAGAAGCAATAGGAAAATGATAGAAAATTTAATTGCATGAAAATAATTATTTTTAAAAATCACTATTGTTGACAAAATTGATCATAAGCAAAATAAAAAAAAATTAAAAATGGGAAAATATTTGCTACTTGTATTACAGAAAGGTTTATAAAATAGAAGAGCTAAAAAAAATCATCCTCTAGAAAAACAGGCATATGGGCTAGAGAAGATATAATTCACATATGAAAAAACATTCAATTTCACTCAAATTAAGAGAAATGCAAATTAAAACTACACTGGGGTGCAGTTTTTCACTTATTAGGCAACAATTCAAAAATCTGACTATATACTTTATTGGTGAGTCTGGAGGAAACAGTCATTCTTATATACTGCTAACTGCTATTGGGAATTCAAAATGATTCCTTTCCAATGGAGAAGAATTTACTTAACAGCATCTAAAATTTAACAAAGTGCATTTAGCCTTTCACCCAGCAATCCTTCTTTTAGGAATCAATATCAAAGGTTCATTTGTTAAAAAATACATGAAGGACTTCTGGTAGACCAAAATGGTGGTAAAAACACTCCAGGGTGTTGTTCACATACAGAATCTTTGAAAAACTAGCAAAAATTGGCAGAGCCATTGTCCTAAGAACTCCAGAAAACAGTTAAAGAGTGAGAGCCAAATCAAGAAAATGCAGCTTTCGAAACAGTAGAAGCTTGCTGGCTCCTCCCAGCTTTAAAACACAGTTTTAACAAAGCCTTTGCAGCTCCTCTACCAGCCCCTCCCAGGTTTGTGTGGAGGTGGTGTGCACTCCCAATGTGGGACCCTGGCCCTGTTCTGGACGGAGCAAAGTAATCCCTATGTGCATGCTGGGGTCCCTGCATGTTGGTGCCAATTTATCAGGTGGCAGCCTGAAAGACTACACAAGGACACTTGTCTCTGACTCACCTTCCCAGAACTTGCCCTGCAGGTAGAAGCAGCTTGCAGACAATTAAAGCAGTAAGAAAACAATTAAATTGAAGTGGCCTGGGGAAAAGGATTACTAGCTTTAAGACACATAATAGAGCATCTGGGAGTGGAGGAAGTCTATTTCATTCAGATTCCTGTAAATGGGAGAATTCCTAAGGCCATGAGTGAGCACAAGCCCAGGACAAGATGCAGGCACAGAAAAAACTGAGAGGATGCTGTACTTCACTGTCACCTCAAGCTGATCTTCTGGATAGGAGGACAAAACTCTGAAGGACAGCATCAGCCACAGCAGGGCCAATTCTCAAAGACTGTGAAACGTGTTTTTATGTGTTTTGGTTTGATTGTTTTTTGTTAGCTCCAGGCACTCAAGGAAATATCTGACCTATCACTAGCTAGCTACAAACTTAAGGAATACACAGCTCAGGGACTAAATCCCAGAGTTAACACTTGAAAGTATTAAAATGTACCAAGTACAACAAAAGATTCCAAGACAAATTTATAAAAAACAAAAAATGGTGGCCCATCCAAAGGAACAAGATAAAAATCCAGAAACCATCAACAAAGAAGACCAGATTTTGGACACACCAGACAAAGATTTCTTTTTAAATGATCTTCAACATGCTCAAGGAGATAAAGGAAAACATGGAAAAAGAACTAATGGATATAGGGAAAATGATGAATGAGCAATATGAGAATCTCAATAAAGAAATAGAAATTTTTAAGAGAAATCAAACAGAAACATGGTTGTAGAAGACTACAATAACTTTTAATGAAAAGTCCCCTAGACGGTTTCAACAGCAGATTGGAGCTAGCAGAAGAAAGAGTCAGTGAACTCAAAGGCAAGGAAACTGAAATGATTAAAACTGAGGAACAGAAAGAAAAAGAATGAAAAAAATTGAACAGAGCCTAACAGACCTATTGGACACAGCACAAGGACAGACATACAAACGAATGGAATAAAAAAGAGAGTTCAGAAATAAACTCTCACATCTTTGGCCAGTTGATTTTTGACAACAGTGACAAGTCCACTTAATGGAGAAATAATAGTCTTCAACAAATGGTGGTAGAAAAACTGGATATCCATATGCAAAAGAATGAAGGTGGACCCCTTCGTCATACCATACACAAAAATTAACTCAAAATGAATCCAAGACCTAAATTTAAGAAACAAAACTATAAAACTCTTAGAAGAAAACATATGAAAGCATTTTCAGGACCTTGTGTTAGGCAATGGTTTCTCAGACTTTACACCAAAAAACACAAGAAACAAAAGAAAAAAAGAGATAAATGGGGCTTTATCAAAATGAAAAACTTCTCTGTATTGAAGGACTTCATCATAAAATTTAAAAGATGGTAGAAAATATTTGGAAACCACATTTCTGATAAGGGCTTAATACACAGAATACATAAAGAAATCCTACAGCTCACCACAGAAGGATAAACTTACGTTAAAAATGAGCAAAATGATGTTCTCACAAACATTGAGGACTGGCGGTTTGATGTGCTCAGCCCTCTATCATGGGACTTGCCCTTATGAAGCTCGTTATTGCAAAGGAGAGACTAAACCTGCTTATAATTTTGCCTAAGAGTCTCCCCCTGAGTACGTCTTTGTTGCTCAGATGTAGCCCTCTCTCTAGCTAAGCCACCTCGGCAGGTGATCTCACTGCCCTCCCCCCATATGTGGGACCTTACCCCCAGGGGAATAAATCTCCCAGGCAATGCCGGATATGACTCCCGGGGATGAATCTGGACCCAGCATCATGGGATTGAGAACATGTTCTTGACCAAAAGGGGGATGTGAAATGAAACAAAATAAAGTTTCAGTGGCTGAGAGATTTCAAATGGAGTCGAGAGGGCACTCTGGTGGACATTCTTATGCACAATATAACTAACACTATTTAGGTTTTAATGTATTAGAATAGCTAGAAGTAAATACCTGAAACCTTCAAACTCCAACCCAGTAGTCTGGACTCTTGAAGATGATTGTATAACAATGTAGCTTACAAGGGGTGACGGTGTGATTGTGAAAACCTTGTGGATTACACACCCTTTACTCAGTGTATGGATGGATGAGTAGAAAAATGGGAACAAAAAACTAAATGAAAAATAGGGTGGGATGCGGAGGATGATTTGGGTGTTCTTTTTTACTTTTATTTTTTATTCTTATTCTGATTCTTTCTGGTGTAAGGAAAAGGTTCAAAAGTAGATTGAGGTGATGAATGCATAACTATATGATGGTACTGTGAACAGTTGATTGTACACCATGGATGATTGTATGCTTTGTGAACATATTTCAATAAAACTGAATTTAATTTAAAAAAAATGAGCAAAGACTTGAATAGATATTTCTCCAAAGAAGATATGCAAATAGCCAATAAGCACATGAAAAGATACTCAACATCATTAGCCATTAGGGAAATGCAAATCAAACCCACAATGAGATACAATTTCATACCCACTACAACAGCTACTATTAGAAAAAATGGAAATTAAAAAATGTTGGCGAGGATATGGAGAAATAGGAGCTCTTGTTTATTGTTGCTAGAAATGTAAAATGGTGCAGCCACTGTGGAAAACAGGTTGGCAGTTCCTCAGAAAGTTACCATAACTTGGCAATCCCCCTTCTAGGTATACACCCAAAAGAATTGAAAGCAGGGACTCCAACTGGTATTTGCACACCACTGATCATGACAGTATTATTCACAATTGCCAAAAATAGAAGCAACTCAAATGTCCATCAATAGATGTATGTATAAACAAAGTATAGTATATACATACAATGGAATATTATTCAGCCATAATAAAGAATGATGTTTTGATACATGTGGCAACATGCATTAACTTTGAAGACATCATGTTAAGTGAACTAAGGCAGACACAAAAGGACAAATATTGTATATCTCACTGATAAAAAATAATCAGAAAAAGCAAATTCATAGAGTGAGAAACCAAAATACAGATTATCAGGGTCTGGGTAGGTTATGGAATGGGGAGTTAATGCTTAATTGGTACAGTTTCTTTTGTGGTGATGGAAAAGTTTTGATAAAGGATGGTGCTAATGGTAGTACAATGTTTTGAATGTAATTTACACCACTGGATTATATAGTTGAATGTGGTTAAAAGGGGAAATTTAGGTTGTATATGTTACTATAATAACACATTCTTGTCATTCTAGAATATACAACACAAACTGTACAAACACAAGATTTTGCTACACAAACAGTAAATCCTAATGTAAACATTGGATTATAGTTAATAGTGTAATTATAATAATATTATTTATCAATTTGTAACAAAGTCACCATACTAATGCCAAGTGTTAATAATAGGGAAAACTGCCTTTGAGGAGGGGATATATGGGAACTCTGCATTTTCTGTATGATTTTTATGTAAACCTACAACTTCTCTAATAAAAAGCAATCAAATAAAAATATGAATAGATGAATGCACTATAGGAGTCAGTGGTAACAGCAGAAGAGTAGAAACAACTCACCATACAACTAGTTGATCCAATTACGGAATAGTCACACAATTGATGTTAGCAATCCCTTAATCAAAATTATCCACCATTCATTCATTGACCTCTCCACCCCATCAAACATTATGCAATTATAAAAAGAGGAATGAAAAACTAAATAATGGAAGAATAAACCAGGGAGTTAAAAAACAAGTTACCTAGGAAAGAGTGGTCAGAGATAGAAGCTATACTTCTAGGAAAGTACCTTGTTTATTGAATTTCACTTTGGATCCAAGTAAATATTTTACATAATTATTAAGCAAAATTAATTTTGGTGACAGTAGCACAATTTACAGCACCGAAATAGACATCTGAATGCAGTTAAATAGGGAAGTGTTAGGTTGTATATATATATTGTATTAGAATAAAAAAGAAATCCATGGAACTGCACAACACAGTGAACTCTAAGTTAAACCATGGACTGTAGCTCATAGTTCAATTATAAGAATGTGTTTTCATAAAAAATTAAAATTAAAAAGCAATGCCTAAAAAAAGCAGTAGAAACCAAAATAAGCTAACCTAAAATGTATATACATTTATATAACTACACTAAGAGCTAACTATTCCAAATGATGTTTAAAACACTGTTTTGTCTGTTCTGTGTGCCTATAGAGAGATATAGGCAAAGGACAAAAAGAGCTGCAACTTTTAAGCTTTTGGTAATTATGTTGTTAGTGGAGGTGTTGGTAGTCTTATCTGAGACTGTTTCAGATGTACTTATGGGACACAGCAAACAAGTAATTTTGTAATATTCTAGTTACATCATTACCAGTGTTGTTGAGATCTGGGATTCTCAGTGTGGTAGAAAGATGACAGAAAATACTAAGAAAAACTCACAGTACTGAATTTGACTTGAAAGTATTTTATCTCTGAAAAGGGAAAAAAAAAAAAAAAAAAGAAAAGAAATTCCTAGCACTGTTCAGTTTAAAGGCCTCAAACCAATATCCAACCCAGTAGCAATGAGTTCCTCAAATACGCAGAAGGTGGTCTTCAAATACCATTTCCCACTAAAAGGAACAGGAGCTTCTTAGAAATGGTTGATTCCAGATTTAGGACCAGAAAGGTACAAGATAATTTGTAACATCTTGCCATATCAGAGAGCAAGGAAGTTATCCAACATTACTAAGGATGCAATGTCAAAAGGACTCAGTAAATAACTTGAAGAGGCGCTCATTGATCAAAGGTGGAAAATAACTGCAATGATTGAAACACATTAAATATGTTTAAATCTATGAGCTCATAATGATACTAACAAATGGTAATACAAATTGGCCATTATTGGAGAATGTTCATGAACCAACAAATTATTTTGAAAACTGATTAATAAATATAAATATTTTCCCTACCTTTCATATACAAACTATTGCTGGAAGATGAAGGCCAAGTTTTTGTCATAGAAAAATTTTCTCTTCATTATGACAAATTAACATAGAAAGAATGACCATTTTGTAACTGCTAATGAATTAATGGATCTAGATAGGCAGGAAGCATTGAAGGCTGTAACATCACACAAAAAAGAGACAACCAAATCTAATGTGTTTCTTGATGTGTAAGGGCACACCACCATACATGAAATAATCTTGAGGAAAAAAAAATCAAGCCAGAATATAGTTGTCTCAAAGACCAGCTGCTAATTCTCAGGAAATATGGAAGATACAGGAACACACTAAATGATACCACAAAGATGAAATTATCAAAATCCAGACTGTAGAACACTCTACAGGGCCTGCTGTATTAAGCAAATAAATTGTAAGGAAAATAAAAAATGACGGAGAAGAGCTTATGCATTAAAAGGTGATTTAAGAGCCATTTTGATCAAATGTAATATGTGGATTCTATTTGGATCCTGATTTTTTTAAAATGTAAAAGAAAAAAATTGACACGAGAAAATTGTAAAATAGAACTCATTAAAAATTTGGTGATATTGATGAATTATTGCTAATTGGTTTTAAGTGTGATACTGAATCGTGGCTATGTTTTCTAAAGAATCCTTATCTTTTATAGATACTTACTGGAATATTTATTCATTAAGCAATAAATTGTGCAGGATTTGCTCCAAAATAATATAAGAAGGAAGTGGGTGAGTGTATAAATGAAATGAGATTGGCCTCGAATTTATAAATTTTGAAGCTGCATTATGGATACATGGAGATTTCATTAAACTCTTGTATCTACTTTGACATATATTATAAAATGTTAAAAAGTGAAAAGAAAAGAGTACTACCATTGATGAAGGAAGTGTAATTTCCTATAGAAGTCTTAAAGAAAGGATTTCAATATGATTTTATGACACAGAAGATGTAAATATGATCCTTCCATTACACTGAAGGAAGGTTAGGATCTCTTAATTTTATGAGTCTGAAGTCAGCATTGCTGAAAACAAATTCAGTTAATAACATGAACTCTAAAGTATGAGGAAACAAATGTAATTACCCTATAGGAAGTATCCCACCTTCTGCTAAAAAGAGCAAGGTCTTGGTTAAAAAATGTTATTTTACTTTTACTAATGGGGTATTTTATTACATCACAAAAAGCAATACCAGTAAATGATTTTTGGGGTACAGACAACATCACATATACTTATAAAGGCAATTTATATCTTTAAGAATTTGAAACAAGTCAATACTTTATCCCCTGTCCATGTGAATAGTCCGAAATGGCTTCTAAATAAGCTACAGCACTGGTGGTCCTGAAAACAAATACCTTCAGCTAAATAAAGAGAATAAATCCATTTTTTTAAAAAAAGGTCCTCGTTCCACTGGATGAAAACAAAAATCCCCATTGTGAACAAAGGCCTAAAAGATTTCCCTAATAACTTCTGTGGTGAACAGTTTGCTCTGGAAGTCAAAGTCACCCTCATTACCACATGCCATCCCTGATATCAATATAGCACTGACACACTCATTCATTCATTTAATAAACATTTATTGGAGCCCCTATTATAGGTCAGACAATGGTTAAACAGCAAGGAACAAAACGTACAAAATTTGTGCCCTCTTCTACTGGAAGATGGGAATGATAATAAAATAATAAATAAAACAAGTAAATAAAATACATAATATTTCAAAGGGTTAAAAGTGCAACCTGAGGAGGGGGTGGTAATTTTAAAGGATGGACATGGACAAAGAACCAGAAACCAGAACAGCAGACACAAGAAGAGAGAGATCACCACGTGATAGGAGGCAGAGATACAAGCCAAGGAACCCCAAGGATTGTGGCAAGCCAACACCAGAATGCTGCAGGCTTTGGGAAGAAAGCATGGTCTTGACAAAGCTTTGATTTTGGACTTCTGGCCTCTGAAATTGAAAGACAGTAAATTCCTGATCAACCACTGCATGGTATTTGCCATAATAGCCTGGCCAACTAGTCAAGATCAGAGGACACAAAAGTCATGTCATGACTAGGTGTATGACTAGAGGTCTCAAACTGTCCCAGAAATAAAGCCATTTTATGGTGAAAGTTGGGTGGGATCCTGAATTTTATTACAGGCAGACAGGAATATAGGTCTCTGGCAGTGCAAGTGCCAATTATTTCATCAGAACTTTAAAAATATACAGGTTAAAGCTAAACACATTCTTATATTTCAAATACAGCATTCATGCTTCAATTCACGTGACTGTAGTAGAGTCCAATTATATCAGCCAGCTTTTATTCCAAGGCTTATAGGCTTCAACTACTTGTTCTGATGACAAAAGAAAGTCTCATTAAAAAGCGGCATTTGCTTTGGGAGCCCCACACCCAGGAAAAAAAAAACACTACTAATTAAGGGACTCTTACAGAATTCTTCAGTAAACTCTCAAATCTAGGGCTCCTGCTCATTCAAAAGAAGGATCTTCTAGCACTTCTACCACATTTGTAAATAAAGTCTTGTATGGGGCACTTAACAGTGAGCCAGGCACCATTCCAAATAGTTTAGGTGCAGGACCTCATTAATACTCACGAAATCTTTACAAGGAGAATGCATCACATGGATGAGAAAATTGAGGTGAAAAAGATTAATTTACTTGCGCAAGCTCCCACAATTACTAAGCAGCAGAGTCAGGGTTAGAACTCTGGCAATCTGACTCCAGAGCCCCTGTTCTCAGTCAACAGATTACATTTCCTGCTGGGAATGGTTTCTTGTGGTACAAATGAGAACTAAATAGTCAGCACTTCATTCCTACAGCCCCAAACTCTGTAACTAGGCTGTATAATCCTGAGTTTATACAATCTCATATTCATATATCATTACTTAGCTTTCTGTCTTTAAGCATACATGTTGTAATAATATCCCCCAAAAGTATTCTTCTGCATCCACTTCTCATGATGCAATTTGATGGAAACTTTGATGCCTTTTATAATTTCTTCTCTAACATGGACAGAACTATTTCAGCATTGGAAGGACTGATGCAATTGCCTAAATCCTCCAATTTCTCTATTTTTCTACTTCTGCTTTCCTGGGTACATTAATTACCCTGTACTCATCTCTTACTTCCATCTCCCAGTCAATGCTTCCCAAGCTTTCTTACTGAATTGACCCTGGTGAAGTGTACTTCAGTGGTCTGATGAGTTAGTCTGACCTGGATCATCAGAAATGAAAGTTCTTGCCATTTTTAGTACTTTGTCTTTAAGAAAAAGCAAGCTAATTTTGCATCAATAACTTATTCCTCGTTATTTTAGCATAAAATGATGTTTTAAATTACTTACTTTAAAGCTTAATGAGAATCAGGACTACACCTTTTGCTCTTCATTTTATCACCAATGCCTAGGCATCTCCCAAAAATTTATTGAAAAAGTAGATAATTGATGCTCCAGGCTGCAGGTTGGGTTCAGGCCCATTTACAAGCATCTTCTTCTTCTGGAACCTAGGCTGGGAGGTCAACCTAAATCTTGTAATCATAATTAATGCTTCTACTCAACACTCATGTTCCATTTGCCAAAGCAAATCACATGGACAAGTCTGACCATGGGGTATGGAAGTTTATAGGGCAGGACTGAAGAAATGTGAATATGAATACAATCCACAGCAGTACTATGTATCTGTAAGTTAAATTGTATAGGATTTCAGGACACTTCAGGAGGAGATGGAGATGGAATGGTATGGGGGAAAGTTTCAGAGATTAAGTCCTAACTAGCACAGATTTCATTTTACTCAATTACAAATTTCCTCGAAGGTTGTTTGTATGTCATTTTATTGTTGACGATGTTCTTTTTGGAAAATTTAAATATATTTTGAATGTATCAAAGGAGCTCAGGTTTAAAGAATGCAAAATAAATCTTACAATGAAATGAAAAATCTTTATGAAATGCAAATATTCTCTTCTACTGTATATGTTTTAAAATGTTAGAGTTTGGGGATACAATGTTTTCCTAAAGCAGGGCATATCCCATCATGTTTTTAAAAGTACAGTAAAATTCAACTGAAGATAAAGAAAGCAATATAACTTATTCAGAAAGATTCACCATCCTATTCTCAGATCAAATTCTAATTTAAGTTGGTTCTAAAAGACCTTCATTTTTCAGTCTGCTTTCTTTATATTCTTATAAAAAGTCTGTCCCATTTTGCTAGAGACATTTAGTTTTCATACCAGGCACTAGTCATGTCCCAGATAAATGGAAATCACTAAATATATATGTACTGCTCCTGGTATATTTACCACTGGGAGGGAAAATAAGATGGGAAAAGCACACACAGAAAGAGAACATCTGCTCTAAAGCAAACTGCCAAATTCATGGCAAGAAGTGTTTGGAGTACATCCCATTTATCAGAAAGCAGCCTTCTGCACTGCTCCAGCTATCTGGTTCATCTTCCTGGAATGGGGGAGAAAATGTGTAGCTCTCAACACCATATGTGCCTGTGTGGATGTTTTATGTCCCCCAAAACTGCATGTTCTTTGATGCAATCTTGTGTGGGCAGACATATTAGTGTTGATTAGATTCTAATTCTTCGATTGAGTGTTTCCATGGAGATTCAACCCACCAAACTGTAGATGATAACTCTGATTGGATAATTTCCATGGAGGTATGGCCCTGCCCATTGAGCTTGGGCCTTGATTAGTTTACTGCAGCACTATATAAGCTCAGATAGAATGAGTGAGCTTGCTACAGCCAAGAGGGACACTTTGAAGAAAGCAGATGCCAGCCACGTGCCTTTCTAGCTAACAGAGGTTTTCCAGATGCCATTGGCCATTCTCCAGTGAAGGTCCTCAATTGTTGATGTGTTACCTTGGACATTTCATGGCCTTAAGACTATAACTGTGTAACCAAATGAACCCCTTTTTATAAAAGCCAATCCATTTCTGGTATTGTGCATAACAGGCAGCATTAGCAAACCGGAACACCATGCAAGTTAATCCAAAAGATATGTTTATTTATAAAGTGCATAGCAAATTAAAAAATAAATTTCTCAGTAAGGCAGGATTTGCAAAGTGTACTTATAATCTCTATCTATCTGTAACATTATATAAATATAAAAACCCTCATATATACATACACATAACATTATATATATAATATATAATAGCATCTAAATTGCAAATAGAGCACTTCACTAGACAATACTGGAATTAATTTAGGAAAAATGGAGTTGAATTTTTTTTCCACATTTTCACACACTCTTGGAAATTTATTGCAATGAAGGTAACAGTAGAATCTGGGCACTTGGCATCTATAAAATGGTCTTTTAGGTACAAAATTTCACCAGTTTCTATTATGTATTAAGCACTACAGACAAAAGAGAAGTAAAAGTTGAAGTTCTTGCCCCCAAAGAGGTGACAGTCCATGCAAGCAGATAAAGCATATTTCAAAACCATTAGTAACCAAAAGTATCTGTGAGATGGTAACTTCTGCAGCACAACACTTCAAAATTAAGTAGAAAAATAAGGAGTGGCTGTGTACCCCACACAGTACCTGTAAACATGTCAGGGAAAATGGGAGATTATGTCCTAGAACAGGTGAGACATGCTAAGCTTGAAGGGGAAATGTGTATGCACACACACAAGTGTGTGTGTGTGTGTGTGTGTGTATCTCCCATACACGATCCTCCATGTGTGTTTCCCTTCCTCAGCTTGATGATGATAAGAACCTTGGAAATTACGTGTTGAAGGAGCCAGAACAAGATGGAAGGAGCCTGTATCCTTGAATCATGGCTCACAGGAAAGCCACTTGCCAATCAGGAACCTTATTTTAAGCAAGAAATAAAGGTCTATATTAACTCACAGAAATTTTGAGTTTTATCTGTTATAACACCTAGAATTACCCTAATTAAAAATAATTTTAGACTATAATTCTTGTTATTTAATGAAATCATTCATTCTGGGGACCAAAAGTCTCAAGAATACAAATAAAAGTTTCTAGTGTTTAACTCCACAAGATACTATCAATATTAATAGTGTTATTACTAATAAAATTATTAACATTATCAAATAATACTATTATCTTGGTGCCTTTCTTTATACTCTCACAAGAGGGAAACATCATGTCTTCTAAGCATTTCCCAACTATCATGTCATATGCATTAACAAGGATAGAAATCTTGTAAAGTTTCATTCCACAGTGATTAAATGACTACTTTCCTTTGTTAACTACAGGAAAAGTGAAAAGCACAATGACGGCTGATGGGTAACATGAAAGAATTTCTAGTTCATCTTAACTTTTGAATCCAGCAGGTCTAAACCCTTAGAAGTTTTACAAAGCAGAAACTCAGCCATCCCATATGGAAAGCTAATTGCTTTCCTTTTTAATGTATTTATTCTTAGACCAGTCTGTGCATCATTTTGAGGAAACTGATGATTAGCTGACAAAATTGTTTCCTCTAGCCTTCTAGAACCAGTACATAGCAAAGAGCACTTGAAAGATGGCTTTAACTACCACTACACATCAGAAATGGATGTGCACATGAAAAGACAACTGTCTTTTTTCCCATTCTTTCCCACATTATAATGAGCAGATCTGAGCAAATATTTTCAATGTTCTTGGTAAATACTGTTTCTCCAGTCTTAAATAGCAAAAATGAAAGGACCAATAGCAAAGATGGGAGAACTAGGGAAGAAAATTGCAATCAGATGGAAACAGCAATTCTCACATGAACTTCTCTAGAGCTAAAACGGTGTAAGTTTACCCTAGAAAAAGTTTCAGAAACTTGCAAATATTTTTTGGTTATATTTTTCTGCCAGCTTATTGTCTTCATTTTAAGCAGACATCCTGAATTCTAACAGACAAAAGAGTAGGGTGCCACCAAATCCTCCTCCAAGAAACAACTATTTTAGAATCTTTGATACAGCGAGCATTTAAAATAAAAGAAAATGCACTTTGCTGAAATCTGGAGAATGACAGAAGTGAAGCCAAAATCACTTCCTAGTTTGCCTTCTACTGACTTGGCTTATAAACCAATTGCAGAATCTCACAGTTTGGTTCTATATGAGGAAATATTTACTCTCTGACTGGAAAAATAGCTCAGTGTCTCTTCCAGTATTTATTCTAAAACAAAAATTCTAAAAATAAAATTATTTTACTAGGTACAGAGCTATCAGCGAACAGTGGTTGGAAAAATGGATGGTCCCTACAGGCCTAGTTTTACAAATCCCCTTAGCTGGTTAACCAGGCATATCTCCTACCTGTGCAAAATGTCATGTTATCTTTAAAATTCAGAAGCATAACACATGTCCTCAATTAATTCAACTCTCAGCTGCAGGTTATCTACTCATCAAATGTCATATTTAACCTCTGAAGCTGCTCTATCCGTACCCCAAAGCTCCTTACCCTACATTTCCTCAGTCCTTTATCAGCTCACATTGCGGTTCTACCCCGAAAAAATTTTGTGGAACAAATTTTTAATTGTACTAATTTTATTGATAAAAGAAGAGGCAAAGGGAGGAGAAGAAGCAGGAAGGGAAGATGAAAACAAGGAGATAAAAATTTACCCTGGTAAAACAGAAATGTTTAAGTACGACAAAATTGTCCATTTAGGCAGTGTCACTGGGCATGGACAGAGAGGCTTTTAGGCAAAGGTTCTCAGCGCCTCCCTCAGGCACAGCCAGCTGCCCTCCTCTGAGGACGGATGTGGTCCTGCCGGGCTAGATAACACTTTCCATACCTTCAAGTCTCCCAGTGTCACAGTTCAGTGCACAGCAAGCTAGAGGTCAAAGGTGAATGACCACGAAAAAGTCATGAGATGAGAAATGAGACGTCACAAATAATATTAAAATGAAAAGGAGAACTTGATCTTGAAAAAGTTCAAATAACCCTCAAAGCCAAACAATTTCCTTTGATGCCAATCCAACCTTAAAGTCTGCCAAATGCAGTTTAACTTTGGTTTGGCAGAAAATTTTTGCATCTATCTCAGGAGCAAACCCAAGTTTCTGGAAATAATTTACTCCCCAGAAAAGTAAACCAGCAGCATAAGTTTAAATGCAGAGACTGTAAACAACAATGGAAATATTCTTCAAGCATTTATCAGCATGGCTCCAAATATCAGAAACAACCCCCAAGAAAACTGTATAGAATATTTTGATTGGTTTTCTTATTACCATTTTTACTTCTTATCATGAGTACTTTCCCAATAGCATCTAACTCGTTTTCTTTCTATATTCAAGAGTAATCACTGCCCTGCATGTTTAAAAACCAATGAGGATTTGGTCATAAAGCAAAAGGAGAAATCTGAAATCATGGATTAAAATGTTCATCCACCCCACTCTTCCTTCAAACAAATAACACTGACAGATGCAATAATGAGTGAAAATTTTTATGATATGGATACAATTTCATTCCTAGGGAAAATTCAAAATTCATTTTTAAGTAGGCATTTTTAGTCAACTCATCCCCCCACCTCTATTTCCCTACCACGTCCAGCACACAAGGACACATGAGGTTGCTGCTCTCCACTCAGTAGCTGGACCACTTAAAGCATCAGCTAAGCCTCAGCCCGGGCTGCAGAGGCATTATTTTAGAGCCCACTTTGCAGTTAAGGCTTCATGAGTCTCTAGAGACCAGGAATCCAGGGGCAACCACTGAAATCCCATATTGTTCCCCCAGACTCCTGCATAGATGTTAAGCTCAATACCTGGCACCTCCAGAAATGACCACAATTCACCCAGGTGCCTACCACTCCCTTGGTTTCTACTCCCAGTGTCTGGTTTCTCGGTGTGGACATCTGTCCCTTCCCACAGTAGGAGCCCTGACCTTAACTGTCCAGAGTCCAAAGCCCTGTATTTCTTCTGCTGGTCCTCTTGTGACTGTTGCCCTGACCCCGCATTGGTGGTGGTCACTCACAGGGAGATGTCTAACTTTCTTGCTCAGAGTTCTGAGTTTGATGGTAGGTTCCCATCATTATGCTCCAATCAATGGATCAACCCTAAAAATGGCTGGACCCAGGAGCACCACGTCCTCTTTGCCTGCCCCACAGCATCTCCAGAGTGAGCCTCTGAAGTTGGGTCTCTGTACCACATCTCATCACCTACCCTGCCCAAGGGAGCAAGTCTTATACCTGGATCCAGCACGTCCTCTGTCCCTGCTTTCCCTGCATTCCCTTAGGCTGACAATAAGCCTCAACCTGAGTGATTCTACATGCCTCTAAAGAAACAAGGTTTTGATTTAAAAGTTGCCACATAAAGCAAGTCTGGGTCTTCACAAGCTCTGAAGAACACAGGTATTTGTTAAGGATTCGTGTAGACATGATCAGTTTTAAAGGAGAAAAGAATTTTTTGAATTATGCTTTCTATGGAATTAAGATAAGAGGTACATGAATACCACACAGCAACTGAATCATTCATTCACATCACTCCATCCAAGCTCTTCATATTCCACTCTCACTTGGATCTCAAACAATGAAATGTGTGGTGGTGTGCTACTGCTAATAACACACTGTGATCATGCTATTTCTCATCTGTGGTTTATTTATACTTCTTCTATTGCTTTAGTGGCTTTAAGAAGAACCAAACACAAGAGGAATAGCAATAACATTTATCAATACTATCAGCCACCTGTCTAACAGATAGATCTAACTATCAACAGGATAATATAAATATTTAAGTCACTTATATCCAAATAGTCATGTGCTGGGTATTTTGGAGATAACCTCTATCCCTTCAACTGTGTGAACTCTGGTTCCAATGGCTTTAGAAAGCCAAATGCCTTAGGCATTCCTTTTTCACTCTGTGCCAATGAAAATTAGACCAGTAAGTCATAACTGTGTTAAAAGATCATAGAGTCAGGGGAGTTTCATGACTGAAGCCTCAGGGAAGTCTCTACCCCACTGGTTGCTCAAGTGTCCTAATCCCACCCTCGGAGGCAAGTCAGTGGCAGTCACCAGGATGCTAAAAGCAAATCTGAGAACACCTGTTCTCCTCTCCCATAAGCTAAAGTGAAATGAAACTAGTGTCACCAACAAGGTGAAATGGGGTATAATGGAAGGGAAAATGGGGGACTTTATGGGGTGATGAAAGTGATGAAACTACATGTTAAAATTAGTACTGCACCTTAAGATTTCTTGGGAAAAAAAACATTTATGAGGCATCCACTTACTGCGGGCAAGGATCAATGGTGATTACTTCACATCATAATATTTTGGGTTTGCTTAATATTTGCTCATTCCACCTACTACATACACAAGTCCAAACATCTCAGAGACTACTAGGCAGGATGGCAGGAAGGAAACCAAATAGCAATAATAGGAAATACTGTCATTACCAAGGATAACTATCAGAAGGAAGCCACTTATGCCTATTGGAAACCAAAGTAGAAAAACTATCTTATAAGACAAGGTCACACTGAAAGCTGTCAATGTAGGAGATTTCTCATAAAGTCTAAGGGACCACATCCTCATATAGCAGGGGTCCTCAGCCAACCTCTCTGTACAGCCTGTGCCCTCCTCAGTTCTCATAAATGGAGGGTGTGTCTTTGGAAAGCTGATGTCTAAAGCTGAAGTGTAAAGCCACGATAGATTTGAGACCATTTATCCACAAGACAGGCAGGTTTAAGTAGAACCCCCACGAGCAAATGAAATTCTCCTCTTTTTCCAAGGCAAGCCCAGACAAACTGCCCAGCATGAGCCTCGCTGGCCATGGAGTGTTTCTGGACGCCTCATCTGGGAGAGCACTGCAGGCGTGCTGTGCACAGAGAGGAACGAAGGGGCTGACAAATGTCACCCTCTTGGGCATTTTTGTCAATTTTGCCCAAATAGATTTGTGATGTAGGAAACCCAAAAGGAAAACCATCAGGAAAAAAAGGACAAAGAGACAAAACTTAAGACTTTAACAAGAAAATGTGACCATTTAAAAATGAGATTGAAAGACAGAGTTGGAATTTTTCAGATTGAAAAGTACACTTGAAACGCTGCCAACTTGACATTGCGCCTATCTCATTCCCATGTCAAAGTTTCAGTGGCAGATGGCAAGGAGCAAAATGACCCAAAAATGTCAATCCTTTTTTCTCATAATGAATAGAAACCATCAAAAATACACAAAACAGCAGAGAAAAAAAGCAAGAAGAAACTGTCCTTGTTCTGCAGGAATGAAACAATACACACTGGCTCCCTAAAGTTCTAATTAAAGGGTTTTCAAGTAAAATGTTCTCAGTAACTCTTCTAGTTGATTTTTGGGGGAAGGTCTTACAAGCTCATTGTAAAAAAATGTAAGGGTGTATGGCAAAAAGTAGGTCTCTCTCTCTCACCCTTGAGAGATTTCCCCTTCTCAGAAGCAACCATTCTTACCAGATTTTTGTGTACCCCAGGATTCTTACTTAATCTTTAATACAGATATGCACATGTGTGTGGTGTCCCCGTTAATACAGATAAAGCAATGTAAGCATATTGTTCTGTATCTTACTTTTTTTCCACTTAACATATTGGGGATATTGTTCTATATTTATTCTTTCATTTATTTGTTCATTCAACAAAATATTTACTGAACATCCACTGTTTGCAAGACACTGTTCTAAGCACTTGGTACAGAAGAGAACAAACCAATTTCATTTCACTGAAGGAGCTTTTATCTAGAAGATGGAATCATAAAAAGTAAATGTCCAATAAATATATACTATGTCAAATAGTAAATAACATTTAAAGAAAGAATAAAACAGGGGATAGAGTAACAGTGGAGGGGGGGCTTTCTATGATGACATTTCAGTGGAATATTTAAGGAGAAATAGAAGATCATACAGATATCTGAAGGAGGAAGTTCAGTCAGGTAGAGCTTCTGCAAAGGCCCTGAGAGCGACATGTGATTAGCACAACTGAGGCACAGCAAGGAGGTCAGCACGGCTGGAGGAGGTAAGCAAGGGAGAGAGGGATAGGCAATGAGGTTGGGCAAGGAGGAGGAAGGCAAAATTATGTGGCCCCTTGTAGCACATTGTCAATCTTTTGGCTTTTACTCTGAGATGACAAACCACTAGAGAGTCTTGCGCAAATGAGTGACCTGATAGACCCACATTTCAGACGATCATTCTGACTGCTATGCAGAGAAGAAGCTACAGGGAGCAAGGCTAGAAAGAAGGAGACTAATTAGGAGACTATAACAATAGGCCAGGCAAATGGTGATACTAGCACGGACCATAGTGGCAGCAGTGGAAACAGTGGATGGTGGCTGGATCCTGGATACTCCAGGGATGTTGAGCTGTCAGGAATTAGTGATGGACTGAATGTGGAGAGTGGAAAAGAGAAGTCAAGAATGACTCTGAGAGTTTTAGAGCCTGAACTACTGAAAAGATGGAGTTCCAATTGACGACAATGGGAAGGCCGTGGCAATAACAAGCCTGCTAAAGGGATCAATCAAAACTTCTGTTTTAAACACAAGAGTTTTAATTGGCCTATCAGAACTCCAAGTGGAAATGTCCAGTGGGTCACAGGACATATGAGGCTGGATGTCAGGGAGAGGCTGAGGTTGGGGGTAGAGATGTAAGTGCTGTCAGCATATCAATGGCCTTCTTAAAAATGTACCCACTGTAAATACGTTTCATATGGATTTCAGACTTCTCTTGTTCTTTTTAGACAGCTGCGCAACAAACTTTTTATTTTATATTGAAATGAAGATAATTACTTTGAGAAAAGTCTGAACACACAGTGCTTGCTTTTAGTTCTTTTCTGCCCTTGACATGGGAAGCATAAGGTTGAAGTTCCTCAGAAAAATCATCTACCACTGCACTGTGGCCTAAGGTAGAACCTCATGGTAACCAGCCCAGAAAGGCAAGGCTATGACCTATTTTTAAGAAGTAATAGAGAGAGAAAAAAAGAAATTTCCACCAATAAGTGCAATGATCTGCACACAGTGGGCCTTCAATAAATGCTGTTGACTGGCAATCTTTGAACTCCATTAGAATATTTAATAGTCTTCCCTTCCAGAAAAGTATCCTTATGTCTTGCCCAAATCCCCAGTGCAATTTACAGCTCTCTCCGCATGCAATAGAGATGGAAACTTGTCGATCACTAGGCTCTGTTGAAACGGTCCTTCATATACTAACACAGAGTATATTGCCTTAAGCTCTTCTATCCTCTAAGTAAAATAATCCTATTTACTTTAAACGCCCTTTCTCAGGTCTTATTTTCCATCCTCTAATCATCTGAATGGCACTCACTTGGTTTTCAAACATAGGCAATAAGATCGTCATTATGCAATTTCTATCTTGTTGCCTCCAGAGTCTACATGTCGGTCATAAATGTTTAACTATTAGGGTCATTTCATATCTAGATCTCCATTAGCAACTCTATAACCTTTCATTGTTCTTCTGATTCTTCTACTTAAGGATTCACCTTTCTTTTAAATTATGAAAATATCTTTACAATGAAAACACTGTACAAGGAAACCATCTTAATTATTAAGGCAATACTTCCAGTGCACAGGCAGAAAAAGCTTTTTATCCAAAACAAAATGGAAGCAGTAAAGTAAAACTGAAGACAATCAGGCTATAAATACAGGCTGATTATACAGAGATTTGAAGATTACTGACCTACGTTTTTTAAAATGTACCCGCCTTGGGGGTGGGGATGGGATTTGAACAAAAGCTTAGGCATCATTTATTTTAAGACCTTATTAGCAATGTGTTTTGTCACTGCCTTAATGTTCAACGTTTTAAAAAGGTATTTCTTATGTAACGCCAGCTTGTCCCATGCCTTTTCCAAGCTTGTTCCTTGCCTTTTAATTTTTTTGAAACCCAATGGTTTTTAATTTTTATGTGGCTAAAATTTTCTCCTCTTTCCCTTAGTGATTTCAAGTTCTGATGTTATGCTTTCTAAAAAACTTTTCATGATTCCATTATTAAATATTCATCCATAGAGTTGTTGTGGTATAATTCAAGGGTGATGACTATTTATGTGAGGCTGATTGTAGAGTAAACCTGATCAAGGACAGACTCAAAGCTGTTCATCAAAGTCTATATATCTGACCAATTATGAGGGACAGTGGACCATATGAAGAGCAAAGCTGGATAGGGAGTATTTGCCTTTCAAGTTGGCGCATCTCTCACACACTTCAGAATCACAGAGATCCTAGATCCTCCTTGTCACACTCTCCCACATGCCTCTGCTCTCAGTCCACAGACTAAACATCTGGATTCTGACTGGAAAAAAAGACTCTCCCATCTCTTTCCCTCCCTCACTTTCCCTTCTCCCCCTACCTTGTCCATTACTTTACTTAGCACTTTTAAAATTAGGTCATTTACTCCCTTGACAGATAGGAATGAAACACCAAAGAAACCAGATTGGACAACTGCTTACACTTGTCTATACAAAGATGCTCACTCAGCATTATTTATAGTAATAAGAAAATTGAAAACAATATCCATGCCCATTAAAATAATCACATAGAGCTATATTCATTTCCATGGAATGATGGTCACAATAAATTAAATGAAAAAATATGTACTAAACAGTATGTATAATATTCGTTCCTTCATTTTTCAACAAATATTTAACATGCCACCCACTATTCTAGTAATCAAGGTTATGATAGGGAACATCATGGGAGTTTACAGTCTGTTGAAGAGGCAAACATTAATCAAATAATATTATGAATAAAAATGTAATTTAAAATGGTGATAAGTACTATGAAGCAAAATGCAGGATAATGTGAATTTATAATAGAAGACTTAACCTACTGCCATTAGTAAAAACTCTGTGTGTGGTGTGTGTGATGTGTATATATGGGTGTGAGTGAGAATATACAAGGAGAAAGGCTAGAATTATAAATATATATACATATATATAAAATCAACAGTGATGGGCCCTAAATTATCTCACTCTTCATGTGTTTCTTTTGTAACAAAAATAAACTTTTTTTTTTAGGAAAAAGAAATTTACTAGGCTGTCTTTAGTTTTTTTGATTCTATGTCAGGCTACCTTTAGTTTGGTGGCTTGAAGCTGTTATGTACCCCAGAAAAGGCCATGTTCTTTTAATCCATTCCTGTGAGTGCAGATCTGTTGTAGGTGGGAGCTTCTGTTTGGTTATTTCAATTGAAATGTGACCCAGCCCTTCAAGGTGGGTCTTAATCCTTTTACTGGAGTGCTTTATGAGAGGATGAAAGACAGAAAAAGCCCAGACAGAGTTTGGAGAAAAGCCCCAGCAAAGCTAGGAGAGGACCCACAGAAGCTGAGAGAGGAAGCTGGAAACAATGAAACCCGGGATCAGAGAAGAACCAGCAGATGCCAGCCACGTGCCTTTCCATGTGACACAGGTGTCCCCGATGCCAGCAGCCTGTCTTCAGAGAAGGTATCCTCCTGTTGATTCCTTAATTTGGACATTTTTATGGCCTTAGATTTGTAAACTTGTAAGCTAATAAACCCCTAATTTAAAAGCCAACCCATTTCTGGCATATTGCATTCTGGCAGCTTTAGCAAACCAAAACATTTAGATTTAGCTCTCAGCTCTTCCATTTTCTCTAGAGATATCCTTGAGTTCATAAAGATATATTAGTTTGACACATTTGAAAGTAATAGTAATAGAAAGCTTTGAGGAAAAAAAGGAGTTAGGCAGACACCATTTTCCTAGGGGACATGGATGGCCATTAAAGGCAGGGGAGCCCTTAGCCCACCATCCACCGGGGCCCAAGAAAGTCTACAATTGTACTTGGCAACTCTGTAAAATTGATCCTCTGCTAAAGTTGAAGCATCAGTTATCTCAATATTGAGAGTCCTAGAAGATGACTAAATCATTTCTGATAAAACATTCCTTCCAAAGATATGCAGAATTAAACTGCAAGATTTTATCTGTGCTATTTATAATTTATCCTTGCTGTTTCCAACCTTTTCCAGCACTTTTAGGAGCTCAAGCTCACCTGCCTTTTCTTACTGACGTTCAGAGAACCTGTAAGGGGAACAGGGGACTCTTCTCCAATAAGGGCACAAAGGGTCAGTGCAGGACTCTGCCCCCAGGTGACCTGGAAGAGGCCCTGGCTGACAGCCCATCTTAAAACATCTCCAGGGCTCACTCTGGAGTATCATAGCTCCTTTTTAAAAATACTTACAATATTTTGGTAAATGAAGCATGCTTATTTTTTAAAAGACATTGTTCAAACAAGGAAAAGAACTAAGAAGAAAGTTATTTAAAAAAACTTCCAAATTCCCAACACTATTAGTGTAGTAAGCACAATCTTCCACATCTTTATCCATGCATAGAAATCTACCAATGTAATATTTACACTGATAGGATTATATACTTCTCTTTTAAAACAAAAGTGAAGGAGGTATATTAAGTTTAAAAATAAGTAAAATTCAATTTGGGGGTTAGATGTCAGGATCTGAGATGGCACATCATGGGGATTGCTGGGGATGACAGCGACATTCTATTCCTTGATCTGAGTGCTAATTACATGACTGTGTTCATTTTGTGAAAATGTGGGTTGCATTTATGATCTGTGCAGTTTGTCAGTTTGTATGTTACATGTCAATAAAATTTTTACTTAAAAATTCTTGATTAAGTAAATCGACACTCCAAATAAATAAAGGAGAGGGTCAGGGAGAAGAAATACATATACAGCTCGAACCAATGAAGTCCATTTGTTTGCAGTTTCTTTAATACAATGTTCATTATCTTAAAAACTCAATTCATTATTTGTTAATGCATCTTCACACAAACTTAATAAGCAATTCTAAGTCCTACATCGGGTAAATGGGTATTCATTTTTCTTCAGTGGTATTAATCAAAGTTATATACACAGTTTTGCCAAGAATCTCAGTGAAAAGCAGACCAAAATTGGGAAATCTTTGATGTATCAACATATTGTAATACAGCCTGTCCTGGCTATGACTAAACACCCAAACTGATGAGCAACACTTTCTATGAATTAATTAGCCACAATGTCACTCAGAAAACATTAAAATATGTAGATAAAGCAAAACAGCTAAGATTTTGAGATTTATTAACTATATACAGGTATGATCTGTCCCCACTTTCTCCCTATCAGGGAGTTCACCCATCTCTTTCAACACTTTCTGTGCATGCTTTATTATATTTTGATTTCTCTATTAAAACCAAAATAAGCACAGAAAAAAAATAAATGAGGAAAAGAATCCAAGTACTTTCGCAATACAAGTTGGGAATCCAAACATCTCCACAGAGATCTGCTCTCCTTTCCAGGATGGGGCCCTGCTAAGGGTGCTGCCTCCAAGTGGCGGCAGTCAGCGTAGCAACCTGAACCGTACCATTTCTCCAGCAATCCTCCACCGTCTCTCCAGAGACCTCACCCACCTTGAACCTATTTAATTTCTAGGCTATCCAGCTAATTAGTTTCTTTATTCTAGGTCTTCCATCTATCAATTGATTTTACAATCACCCTTAAGCCTCATCAGCAACAACTTTAATGGTATTTTCTCTAACATCCTATGTATATTTGCTCTTGTGTCCTCCCACCAAATGAGATCTATCCAACATCCATCATGAATTATCTACATCGGTGAAACTGAACAATAGCAATGAAAAATTGAACCAAACTGTTTGCTTATTTTCAGCTTTGAACCTCCATTAACCCATCAAGAGTAGTTCCTTCACAATGACCACAGATGTATAAATGACAGAGACAATTTATCTTCATTATATTATTGATAGGTGCAACGTATAATTTTTCATGTCCTTGACACCATCGTCAAGGAAACCCTCAAAAGCCAACTAACACATTCAATTTCCCAACAGTTGACACCATACTATCACTTTCCCAACAATCCGTATCTTATCCATCCTAATTAATAAAATCACTCGTACCCTTTATGCTTTGTTTTGGGGGGGATCTTTTGTATCCACTCATTCTCTTCCTCATCTTTCTATTCATCATATTAATGTGATGACAAGCTACGAATTATCAAGAAAATAGCACCACACCCAGTAGTAATTTCTAACTACATCTTTTTTTCCTCTATATTTCACCTTCAAACTTCTAAAAATTGTTAAAATATAGATCTAGGTGCATATAACCTCATCTGATCCTCTCAATCCACCTTCTAAGAAACGTACACAAAAGGCCACTTTATATCTTGAACCACATGTTTCTCCCAGAACACACTAGATTGTTACTCACTTCAAAACACCTCTTCAGAACAACTTGTCTGTTACACAGTCTCTCTATGAATTCCTTTTTTCTTCCTTAATTTATGCCTTTATTTATTCATTCGACAACACATAAGACCTACTATGTGTGAGGAACAGTGCCAAATAATGTAGGAATTACAGAGAGGGAACATCTATTCACTTTTCTTGAACTGCTTTCTTCAAGCATCAGAATCTTTGCCTTATTCTTTCAAATTTCTCGTCCAATCAGCTGCCAGTATACGCCAACTTTGCCTTCTCATCATTTCCTGCTTTGAGTTCCTTTTCATTTTCTTCCTGTGTTCCAAATTTAAATCCTTATCATCTTGTACCTAGACAATTTCAAATGTTTCCTTCCAATTTATCTCCTTCAATGGGGGATAAACACTCTACTTTTAAACAAAAATTGACTGAATCCTCACAATGACCCAATGGCAGTAATTATTATTATTCCCATTTTGCAGACAAGAAAACTAAGTGTCAACAAGTTTTTAAAAATACTGTCAAAATCACACACTAAATCTGAGTAAATATAAACCTTTCTATAGCATTAAACTATCTCCCAGTTAGACAGTTTTGTTAGGGAGATTGGCTGGAGTGGGAATGTAAGGCATGAATATGACATGCAAATGGACAGGAAATCAGAACAAGTAACAATGGGAAGGAAGAACAGACCCTCCTTGGAAGCGGATTTGATATGGAGAGGAAAAGAGAAAAGGCAAAAGTTATCTGCAGGCTTGGAGTCTGGATCACTGACAGTTTCTGCAACTAACTGCAAAGTATTCATCCAAGCCTGGCCCCTCTATAAACTCTCCTTTCTTTTTATCTTGGAAGGAGTATAATGAAGGCCCTGGAGCTGGTGTGCATTTGTTCCAACCTTGGCACTACCCTTACTAGTTGTGTGATTTTAGGAAAGTACTTAACTTCTCCGAGCCTCATCTCAGTACACTAAGGAAAATAATAATGTTATCTATTTAAAAGAAAGAATGAGGATTACTAAAGTGCTTAAAATACTTGGCTCATAGTAAATGACATCCTCAACATTTGTAAAACATTATTTGAAAACCTTCACACATTTCCCTCATTTTTAAATTAAGTTATTTGCAATTGTGTAGCATGGATTTAATTATCTGCATTCCCTTTAAATTTGTCTATTAAAAAAAAAAAGGAATCAATCAAAGTCAAGCTGGGTTGGCTTATTTAGGATATTACCCAGCAAGCCATGACATGCTCCTGATTCTAATGAGGTCAAGGAGAGTATTTTAAACACAGTATCTTTCTCTTGGATATATAAGATAATTGATCATATTTGCATGATGAGAAACATGATTGGTTTCCTTTTCATCACAGAAGGAACATAATGAAATTCTAATCTATGGATTCACTCCCCTTTTCAACCAAAAAGTAGTTTTTCAGCCCACCCATCTCTTACAGAGCTCTCACTGTAATGAAAAGTGAAAATCAGCTCCTTTTGCAAAAGCTGGTGGTTTTCTATAAAGCTATTGTCATTTTAGTGTTTGCAGTTAAGAAAAACTTATTTGGACCAAAGCTTTTATTATAATATATAATCAGGAAAATTTTTCCCAACCCTTTAAATAGTAATTAATCAAAATAAGTAGAGGGTGGCCTGGATGAAAACAGCTTGCACTCACGCTCTCAATTCTACCTAATTCCAAAGGAAAATTCACATTTTGGGGAGGTTTATATATTTTCATCAGGGTGTACTATTGCATTAAATGATCTCAGCCCCTGACAGACTCTTTATTTTCTCTGTGACTACTGTACAGGATTGTCATTATGATTATGCTTAAACACACTTAAAGAATGTGCTTGCAAGGGGAACTGTATATTCATTTCAGCCTCGTCCTTTTTAATCCTGAAAGGAATGTTCTCAGGCTAATGAAGAGAGGAAAATAATTATGTTGCCACAAGAATTCAAGCAAAACATTTCAAAGTCCATTTAGAGAGTCCCATTTAATCCTCATGCTGGATATGTTGATTTCACTACCCACATCCAGCTTCTTGAGGAGAACGAGGTGAGTCTTTAATGTGATAACTTCTCCCCAGATTAGAAGAACCTCTAAAGTAGATGAGATGATAAGTAGTACACCAGATATCAATTAAGGAGGGGAAAATATGACCCTTATCTTTGTAGCTTTATCACTATGTTCTGTTTGCTTATTAGTGATTCAGGAGTGGATGAGGGTCAGAAGTGGAACAAATATTCTCAAATCTGATTTCCAGTTTCCCTTTTCCTGAGTTTATGGAAAGGCAGGCACACTTCTAAAAATTCCCACATTCCCTTCATCAGCACTGTCTTCATTCATCTGGATTATAAATGGAATAATCGTTTCCCACACATCAGCTGTGCAGTCAGATAAGTATATTTCAGGCATCCCCTCTATACAGTAATAGGCTTTATTTTCTACCAAATGTTATGTAATATTATTATTATCAATGTCCTTCATCCCTTATTTCTTTAAAGAGAACAGTGGCTTCAGTGTTACATCAATTCTACATCCTATCCCCACCCTTTCTTCCTTGTAATATGATTGATTCAGAAGACACAGTTGGAAAGGGCACCCAGAGAGCAGAGAACATGAGTAAAACACATTGTGATTTCCACGGCAAATTCTAAAGCCTCATCCAAAGACCACGTTTCCAGTAAGGCACACCTCATCTTCACAAATGCTTGCTTTGCCATAGTGAATCCAACAAACTTCTTCCCAAGTTAACTTAACACTTTCTATTGAACGTGGGCTCCTGTTGTTGCTCCCTGCATATGACACTTTTAAAAGAAAAAAAAATCAGAAATCTGCTTTAGGCATGTTTAATATGCAAATCCTTCCAATAAACAGTGAAGCTCACAGAACTGTGACAATTCATTAGTCAGAAGAGAGAGCTGCTTTAGTATTAATGGATTTGTAGCCCCCCATGAAAACATCAAGAAAATGGGCAATTATTTCTTTGAGAAAGTCTCGTGGAAATTACAATTACATTCAGAAGAAAGAGTGCACTTCAGAGATTGCATTAATCAGACTAACACTGAGGTCACGGTGGGACTGTCCTTAAAGCTCAGCAAACGGTCCTTACTAATTACAAGGCAGCATTACCCTGACGTGAAAGGAATGATTTTTCAAAAATCAGTTCTCTGGTGCTAAGGATGTTTCTGCCTTTCTAGTGAAAATTTGACAGTGCCCTTAGAGTTCGAATGACTGTTCAATCTCATGCTACTAACAGCCATTTTCACTATCAGACACTACATATTCATTCCCAGGTAGCAAACTAGGTTTGCTGAAAACTCAGGAGTTTCTTACCATTGTGATCCAATCTTCCCTCCCTGGGAGTCCAGCAGCCAGACGCGGTGGCCAGTGCGCCGCTTCCCACAGCCACTGGAGCCTTTGGAGGCAGAGAATGCTTCAT
This sequence comes from Choloepus didactylus, assembly GCF_015220235.1. NCBI lineage: Eukaryota > Metazoa > Chordata > Mammalia > Pilosa > Megalonychidae > Choloepus > Choloepus didactylus. Next base: position 27,273,923 of record NC_051308.1, read on the forward strand.
GTGGTGCAAATGTATCACCACCAATTATATTTCAGTCCCTCAACTGCCGGCCTCGATGTTTTGGAAATCGGCCAAACCAAGCACGAAGAGAAAGGGCTGCCGCTTGCAATTTCTGAATTTCCCCTAGAATGTGCTTTTAAATACGTGGGCCCCTCATTTCGCATTTAGCAAAGACCAAGGGCTGCTACATTCAAACACATTTCTCTCTCGTTTCCTTTTAAACTGAGATGAGTTTTGTTGCTTGTGGAATGAAATTATAGCAAGAGCTCAAGCTGACCCAGGGGACACGGGCACTGTGCCGGTTTCCACACACCTCCAAAATGACCAGAAACTGTTGCTTTTCCTAAGGAAAAGAGAAGCCTACCTAGAAAGACATCGGGGAAGAGAGGAAACGCCACCAACCACTCTGGTTACAGCAGCTGGATTTACTGATGGGTGTTTGCAAAGTGCTCTCAGGACGAAACACAGGATATAGCCTGAATTAAATTATTTGGAATAATGCTGTCAAATCTAAACAGTTTGGAAGAAATGTTCCTCATACAGCAGATGGACAGACTTATTGTTTTTCCTTTTTCTGTCTCTTTTTTAAAAATACAGTTTTATTGAGATATACACACATACCCTACAATCATCCACAGTGTACAATCAGCTATTCACAGTACCATCATATAGTCGTGCATTCATCACTAGAATCAACTTTGAACATTTTTTACTCCAAAAAAAAATAATAATAATAAAAGTAAAAAAGAACACCCAAAATTTTCCTTTCCCCCATCCCATCCCATTTTTCATTTAGTTTTTCTCGCCATTCTTCAACACATCTGTCCATACAGTAGACAAAGGGAGTGTGAGCCACGAGGTTTTCATAATCACACAGTCATACCTTGTAAGCTACAAAGTTATGCAATCGTCTTCAAGAATCAAGGCTACTTACTGGGTTGCAGTTCGACAGTTTCAGGTATTTCCTTCTAGTCATTCCAATACACTAAAAACTCAAAAGGGAAATCTATATAGCATATAAGAATGCCCTCCAGAGTGACCTCTCGACTCCATTTGAAATCTCTCAGCCACTGAAACTTTATTTTGTTTCATTTCACTACACCCTTTTGGTAAAGAAGATTTTCTCAATCCCATGATGCTGGGTCCATGCTCATCCCTGGGAGTCATGTCCCATGTAGCAGGGAGGGCAGTGAGTTCACCTGCCACGTGGGCTTAGAGAGAGAAAGAGGCCACATCTGAGCAACAAAGAGGTTCTCTGGGGGAGACTCTCAGGCACAATTTTAAGTAGGCTCAGCCGCTCCTTTGCAGCAAAAAGCTTCACAGGGGCACACCCTAAGATTGGGGGCTCATCCTACCAAACTGTCAGTCCTCAATGTTTGTGAGAACACCAGTAACAACCCAGGTGGGGAAGTCCAACATTTTCGCATTCTTCCCCAGTTCCCCATGCAAATATATTTTTATTCTCTGCCCAAATTACTTTGGGATGTATCGGAATTTCACACTAACCTGTATAAACCTATCAGATCTCACTTCCTATTCAAAGTTCCGTGTAATTAGTGTTTGAATAAACTGGCCATACAAGTTAAATTATTTAGTGTGCTATAGAAAATATAGAACCTGCACTAAATAAACATCTCTTCCCTCGGTCTCACACAGAAGTTGACATTTTAAAACACAGTCAATATCATCCCTTTGGGGAACAGATTTATTTTGAAGAATAAACTGGAAATTCTTCAAATGCAGGGACCCTGTCTTCTAAGATGCTTTACATCTAACCCCTGCAGTTTAATTATATTTCTCTATTGGTCTCTTTGCTTTTTCTATATTTTTACAACATTTTACTGCTTAAAAATTGTATTGCAGAGGGATTCAGTCATAAACTATCAAACAGTAGAGGAAGGACTTCAACCAAAGCCCAGGCCAGGACTCTTTAAAATAATATTTCAAATAAGCAACATCTCTTAATTACCAAATTCTCTACCTGACTTTCCCTCCCTACTTACTGTAAATTCTGACTAGTTATATGATGTTTGTTTTGTTCACTTCTGTATCCCTACATGGCATCCACTTCTTTACAGGATGTTTATTAGCTGAATTATTTAATTAATTTCCATAAACATTGGAATGTTAGCAGAATCCCACAGATTGGTAAAATTGGTGGTGCTCTTATCACGACTGCTTTTCCCCTTACCGAAAAGGAAAGGTTCATGCCTCATGGAAGTGAAGAACTTCCAGCAAATCTAAATACTTGCTCAAAGCAAATTCAACCCAAACAATAAAGTTCAAACTGATAGTAAAAGCGTTCTGATTCCTTAGAAGAGTCCATGACATTTATCAGGCTTGATATCATCAAGTCTGTGAATCAACCGAGTCCAAGAAAACTACTCACATTTCCCCTCCGTATAGCAATTGGTCTTTTATAACTGAGGCAGCTGTGACAACAGAGCCCACTTCAGTGGCCAAGATTGACACAATGCTTGCACATAGTAGGTTCTAGATAAATACTTATTGAATTCATATAACCCCTAAAGGATTTCTCTGGAGCTCTGAAATGTCAGACACTTCTCCCCAAAGCTGAGATAAGCCAACATTGCTAAATTTGGGGTCTAAGATCATGATTCCATTCCAAGGTCCTTTCTCTAGGACACCTAACCACACCACTTCAGCTCTTCCCTAAATCGTGCCCACTTACACTTCTCAAATGGAATGAGGGTGGTGATGTCTATTACAGTGTGACCAGAAAAACAGCCTTGTCCCTCTTTTTCCACTAGCCTTTGTCTTTGTGAACAACAGAAACACCCTGTATTAGTTGGGGTTCTCTAGGGAAGCAGAACCAACAGGAGGTAACTGTAAACATGAGATTTTATAAATGTCTCATGCAACTGAGGGAATACACAAGTCCAAATTCCATAGGGCAGGATGCACGAGTCCAAATTCCATTGGGCAGGCAGCGAACTGGCAACTCCAATGAAGGCATTCAATGAACACATCAGGAAACACTTCGCTGGTTAGCCAAAGAAGAAGTGAAGGTCCTCTCTCTTTCTCCTTAAAAGTCTTCAACTGATTGGGTTAAATCCAGCTGACTGAATTCTCTCATTGTGGAAGACATGCCCTTCGTTGATGTAATCAGTCACAGCTGCAGTCAACTGACTGATGATTTAATAAACTAGCCTCCTTGCAGTGATGGTTAGGCCAGTGCTTGCTTGAGCAGACACCTGGGTACCATCACCAGGCCAAGTTGACATGTGAACCTAACCGTCATACCCCCTAATATAGCAGCATTCAGTAAGCTTCTCCCTTTTCTATTACCTCTTCTTCAAGGCTCACGATTCTCCTTCAGGCAGAATTCCCTGATACAACCCATAGCAATTTCTCCTTCCTGTGACTAGCACTCACCTCTGACATATCCATTTAGCATTTAATCACACAGTCTTCTGACATTTCTTGTATGCCATTGTTTTTATTTTATTTTTTATTTTTAGGTATATCTTACCATCTAGCCAGATTGTAAACATGTTATTTCTGTATAAATTCTTGAATGAAATCCCAGTGACAATAAAGCTAAGACTACTTACCATGGCATTTAAGGTCCTTCATGAACTGACTCCTTGATGTTTCCTCTCCTGCAATGCACCTATATGTACTCTGTTTTAGCCACAAAAATTCTTTGCAGTTCTCTCAAATTCCTGTGTTTGCTCATTCCTCTGGGCCTCTGCACAGACTGCAGTCTTCCAGGAATGGTTTTATTGCTTGTCCACATGGGGGCTCCTACTCACCCCTCACATCCCAGTGACTGGGTCATCTCTGATTTATCAGATGGACAACATGGCGAGCTGAAGCCTGGCGGGACTTGAAACACCAGTGTGCATCATCATATGTTTGTGTTAGAGCCCAACAAAATCTAAGGAGATTTAGAATCCATGCTTTTCCTGCAATGAGAAGTGCTCATTCAGTGTTTTGGCAATCTTTTCCCTAAGAAAATTGACTCTCTTTTCTTAAATAAATTAACATTTGGCAGGAACAACAAGGGAATATGAAGGAGTTTTTAATAATTGCTTTCTGACTGAATGAGGATTCTATTGCTGTTAAAATTGTTTGGACACTTGTGCCAATCAAAATTATTGGACTTTTTAGATTGATCTTGTCATAGCACCCAGAATCACTGAATGATGTTTACTTCACTAATTCTCAGTCCTGGAGACCATCAGCAACAAAGTTAGAAAGTTCTAGAGAGTGAGAAGTGGAAAAAAAATGGAATTTTCAATAAAACTGTATTTTCTATTTTTTTCCACTGAAAAATTCTGGACATATAAAAAGCCAAGCCCTTTCCTCTCTGCTCCCCAACTCCCATCCTTCCACACAACCCCCAAAAGTTAGCATATTAGGGTACAGCAGTGAAAACCTCAGGCCCAGGGAGTGAAAGGCTCAGTGCAGAGCCACTCCACCCCTTTGAATGTGGAGAGGTGCCAAGGAAAGAGAAATCCTCCCACAAATGTACACAAATAGCACCTATTTTCATTTGGTGATTTCTTATAGAGCAAGTCTGTTTTATTTTTTATTGAAATCTTTATTGCACCCTTAAAAGATACCGAGGTACTCATTACTTACTCAATATTTTCAAATGTTGGTCCCACATAAATATAAATTTTATTTGGCATTTCAGAAAAGTAGCCAATATAGACTGGAATCTTCCTGTAGCCACTGTGATACCGGTTCCCTGCAACCACTATCTGGGGCTCCCATGTGGATAAGAATCCAGAGAAAAGAAAGAATAGTGGATCTTTATTATTTATAGCAACAGAATTACACCCATTCACCACCACCCCAAAACAGAGAGAAGTAATGGGACGTGCTTATTTTTCCCCAGTTTTAACCCCAAATCCCATGTTCTTGCATGGCCCCGACATTTTGCTCTGTCATTTGGCTATGTTCAGCGTCACCCATCTTTTCCCAGCCCCGCAGCTGCAGTCAATCCAGGCGGCAGGGCCATGTGAGTCCAACATGGACATCTAATGGTTGGGCTCAGGATTATAGAGTCCCTCAGGATCAACTGCATGGGCAGGATGGTGTTTCCAAAGTTAATCTCAAGAAAACCTACTCAGTCTAAGAAGCATCAAGCACGTAGGGATGTCTCTCAGGTTCTAGTAGTGTTTCAAAGATTTCCATTTCAATAGATTTCAATCGATGTTGGCAGAGGAAAAATTAGGTCAAAGCACTGAGAAAAGGATGCCCTGACGTCCTAAAACCACCCCAGGATGGCCAAGCATTTATATTACGAAGACAGCTCCACGAGGGAAAACAAGTTTCATCAGTGAAATATTTACATTGGTTTCAGTTATGGCATTATTTGTGAGATGCAAAATCATGCAAGATCATTTCTAACCATGACAAGCGGCTACAAAAGGGAGGAAATTAAGGAGACAGCAGTAAAACGTGAGAGCCCTTGGGCAGGGTAGTGGCAACCACATAGCCGACTCTTACAGGGTCTAAAAGACCTAGCAGAAGGCATGCAGTGTGTTTTCTAGACAATCCTGAATTACAGACAGAACTGTCTGGAGGCCCAAAATCTTTGCAGACCGTCTCAGTTTAACTTTGATGGTTCTATCCCTGGGACCATCTGTTTCTTTACTTGGACTGTCATGAATTATGTTCCTGTTCTTTTCCACCACAGGAGGGAGCTGCAGCGCAATAAGGGCACAGTTCAGCTTTCTCCAAGTGGTAACTAAAAGATTTTCATGGCCAGATATAAATACCGGCATACATGCCTCCAACCAGGAAGGAACGTGATAAATCACTTGTTCAAAATAAGCCTCAGAAGCTGTCCTACAGCTGAAACTACTCGAGTTTTTCACATACATATATGTTCACATATGGTATATATAGTGTTATCATTATGTTTTCTCTTACCTACCTAAATATTAGAATTTGTAAAGCACTTGAAAGATTTTACTTAGATAAGAATAATCCAGATCAACACCCCAAGCATTAAGATATTGATTTTGTAACCAATGACTTTAATCAGATGGAACACATTGGATTGATTTATATATAGATTAAAAGCAATATGCAATTTATCTTCTACTCCCCAATTCTTTTGGCATAAACGAATGCCCCAAGTAAGAAGTATCTTCTGAGGCATGTTGCTGAAGATTTAGTGATGGTGAACAAGCAGCCTAATGAAGTGAACTCTCCTCATTAACCTCTGCCCAAATTCACAACTGTACTCATTCCTTGTTTCTGCTCCTACACACTCTAAAAGCTGCAGCCAAGTTGAGTTTTAACTTGCCTCTGAAGAATTCAACATGAGCCCATTTAGAAAAGTGATTATCCCTCAATTATATGCAATGAGGTACGTCTTTATGTGGGGTCCCCAAAAGGCAATAATCAGTTCATGGGGATGGTCTCAGGGCATGTCTATGCCTGAATCGAATTCACTCCACACAACAATTCTACAAAGCTGTTAAGGTGCCTTAAAGTCAAATTCAACGGCAGTCATGAAGGAGGAAAAGGTAGATCGCACAATAGAAACAGAAGCATCTCAAAGATGGTCCTTAAGCTTCGGTTATGTAACCTTCTACTCCACCCAGGCTGCACGAGAGACCATTTATGCTGCAAGGCGGAGCTGGGGTGGGGACAGAAAGGCCAGCTTCCTCAGGCCACTACACTCCAGGCGAGAAACCCTATGAGACCAAGACTTCTAAACTTCAACCTGGCATTCCAAGCCATTATGAAGGAATGCTTGTTGATGTAGGAGGATGGAACATATTTTAGGTAACAGTGTGTTAGCTTGATTCATAAGCTTTATGTGTTTAGATGTATAGTATGTAGGCCTCCTATAAAATTTTGCACACTGGCCCCACCAATGTTGGGACAGGCTCATTACTTCTCTCCTTAATCCACTTTGTGATCAAAGGTGTGCACTGGTTTGTTTCAATTTAGTAATTCTTAGTTATGCTTCTGTGGAAATGAGAATTGTGCAGAAACCTGGTGGCAAGAAACCTGTGACTGTTTATTAAAATTAAATAAAATGATAAATTCAGTTCTTTAGTCATAATTGCTATATTTGAAGTGCTCAAAAGTCCCATGTGGCTAGTGGCTGCTGCATGGGGCAGCACACATAGAGACCATTTCCAACAAAGCAGCAAGTTCTATTGGACAGTGCTGCCCTAGAGGACTCGAAATGGAAAATGTAAAAGGGGGAAGACTGGAACGTCTTCCAGACTGAATGGATAAATCAGTAAACTTGCATATTTGGAACAACAGTGTAAAGTGATCACAGCTGGACATTATAAATTGTATCATTTGTTTGGTGATGGTCTACACCATAGATCTCAAACTGGCCACATGTGGGATGAATAATTTTTTTAGCATCTGCTATTTTGCAAATATTAGTCTCCAACATTAAAAAATTGGGAGACCTTATCAAAATCTAGATTTCTGATTTCTTTTGAAAAAAACAGAAGATCTGGCTACTCTGGGCTCCTATTCCCACAATGGAACACAGACCTGGATGAAGCTGAGGATCTACTTTCCCTTCAGAAGGAGCAGGTGACCTTTGGTTTGCCAAAATCCCCACCGACCACTGCACCCAGAGGGTGTTTCCTGTCTAATTCCTGTTGCATAGGTGTTTGAATGGGAATGAAAATGACATCTCTAGCTTTGCAAAACAGGAAATATCTATCTATAAGAAAACACCACAAAATAAACCTAGAACATGATTGCATATTCTTTTTGTGTCTTTACATTCAAGATTAAAGTAAACTTTAATTTCCCATAATTCTATACTCAACACTCTAAGCTTTCAAACTTGAAGGATGGAAAGACAGCCCACCAATATAGACACAACACACACGTACACAACACACACACATAGGCAGACATCTATTTCCCCCCAGGGTTTGGCAAAGCTGTAAAAAAGGTCTAATTATGCATAAATAAAAAAAAAGAATGAAACTACCTCTGAATAAGATTTTCAATAACGTTTGGGAGACTAATACAAAACATCCCAATCATGCACAAATCTCTTCGTTCAAAAGTCTAGACTTATGTCCATGAATTGCACCAATTTAAATCTGAACTCCATTTGGGGAAGGACTTTGTCCTGTTCAATACCATCATCTAGCAGGTGCTAAGTTCTCAATAAATATTTGTTGAGAATAAAGTATTTTATTTTATTACAGGGAATAAAGTATTTCTTTAGAAATTGTAAGTCTCTGCCATATTCCCCATGATCTCAACCAGACATATTGATATTTATATTAATTTATCCCACTGACAGCTATTAAAAGCCTTTTACGTCCCAGGTCTCTGTTGGAGTCATATTGTAATATGCAGCAGTTGATCCTCTAAGCCACAAGTCATATGTTTAGAAAGAAAATTGCAATCACATGAGAATAATTTGATTTGAGTTGCATTTTTTAAAAAGTTGCATACACATGAAACCATGCTATAATTTGTGCATTTATTCCTTGTCTTTCCCTTTACCTCCTTGTTCTAATACAAACTTGGTTCTCCCCTGAGGCTCCTGCTTTGCCACAGCCTTCTCAAGTGGAGGCTGTTTTTTCTCCCTTAGACTTTGTACCACTGGGTGAGGAGTGAGAGCAGATGTCCTATATGCTTCTTATTGCCATTTGGAGACCATTCATTCTCCCTCCCTTCTTTCTAAAAAGCCTCAGCTTTGAATTTCAGGTCATCAGATGAGACAATGATGAGATCATTGTTATCTACCAACCCCCGACAAACCAGTTCTCTACTTTTTTTCTCACTTTCACTATCTCCAACACTACTTGATAAAAATTTCAACATACATACAAATGATCCTTCCAACCCCCTGGTGTTGAACGATCTCCTTTAATAATCCTATCTTCCACTCTGCCTCTGCCACTCACCCCCATGTCATTACCACTAGATGCAAACTTACCATAATCTTAATTGAACACATCTTTCTCTCTGACCACTAGCTTCTATTTTTTCATCTCATGCTTTCAGGTACCTTGACGCTATCCATCTTTTGGCCACACTGGGACTGCCACTCCACTGATCACAGAACCGTGTCACTGTGTGTCAGCCCTTGATGTCTTCTCTTTTCTTCTTATCTAGCTTAAAATAAAATTCAATCAGTGCAATCTTCCCTTGCACGTGCCCTCAATTTTCTTGCCCTTCTCCTGCTTTGTTGCCCTAGCTTGTCTTATGGTCTTCATTACAAACAACTTCTGCACCAGTGCAGCCAATTATGGCAGGAGAAAAACAAACTTCAAATGCATGACCACATTACTAGTGGACCCCTTACGTTCCCAAGCATTCTCCTCTAGTCCATCCACTCTTCCACTCCCCAACAGGTCTATTTAACTTTTTCTTATCTTTCCCCAAACTTCTAACACCTCCCACATCCTCACTCTCAGCTTGTGACCTTTCTTCTACCTTCACTGAGAAAATTAAACCAAAAGGGGAGTACTTCCACAGACCCCACTGCCACATGTTCCCACTCCCCAGGACCTGAATATAGAGAATCAGCCTTCTCCCCTATTACCAACAATGAACTAGGCATGTCCTAGTTAAAGTCAGCCCCTCTTCTTGCACACTATATCCCAACCCTTCATGTCTACTCTAGGACATCTCTTGAATAACCATCCCCTGTTCTACAAAATAAAAAAAAATCAAAATCATTTTTTGCCCTACACCAGACCATTCCCATCAGCATACACAATGCTATTATTTCTCCCATCTTAAGAAACAAAAAAACAAAGAAGTCCTCCTTTCCCCCCTATTTTTCCCACCAGCCACTGTTTCATTTCTTTACTTCTCTCTGCAACAAAATTGAGAATGAGTTATCTACACTCACTGTCTCCAATTCCCCTCATCCCATTGTTGTATAAGCTCACTCCAGTGAGGCTCCCACTTTCCAACACTCCATTGAAACTGTTCTCATTAAGGTCACCAATGACCTCTATTTTCTCCATGTTGCCATAGCTAACAACTAATTCTAAGTTCTAATAGTACTTGATCCTTTGACAGCCTTTCATATTGTCAACCATTCCTCTTTCTTGATACGCTTTCTTTACTGGACTTCTAGAACATAAAATCTCTTCATTTTTTGTCTACCTCACTGGCTGCTCCTTTTTTAGTTTACTTTGCATGTCCCTCCTCTTCTATCCGACCTCTTAATTTTGGAGTGCCTTTGCGCTCAGTCCTTGCTTGTCTTCTTTAGTCCCTGGCTTTAAATAGCAACTAAATGCCAATGACTCCCAAATTGTATCTCCAGCTCAGACCTCCTTCTCTATCTCCAAACTCATCTACCCAATGTCTATTCCACAATGCCACTTGGATGTCTGAGATACATCTCAAAATCAACCTGACTAAGCTGAATTCTGATTATCCCATCCTATCCTATTTTACCCACAGCTTTCTTCATCTCAGTTATGGCAACTCCATTCTTCTAGGCAAAAAAAAAAAAAAAAAAATTGGAATCCACTAAGATGGCTATAATGATAATTTGTTTTAAAAACTGGAAAATAACAAGTTTTGGTAAGGATGTGAAGAGATTGGAATCCTCATACATTGTTGGTGGGAATTTAAAATGATGAGGCCTCTGGGGGAAACATTTGGTGATTCCTCAGAAAGTTAAACATAGAATTATCATATGACCCAGCAATTCCACTCCTAGACATATAACCCAAAAGAATTGAAAACAGGTACTCAAACAAACACATTGCACAAGCATGTTCATGGCAATGCCATTCACAACAGCCAAAAAGTGGAAACAACTCAAATGTCCATTGACAGATGAATGTATTAACAAAATGTGGTATATACAGACAATGGAATATTATTCAGCCACAAAAAGAAAAGAATTGCTGATACATGCTTGTGCCGGTTTGAATGTATTGTGTCCCCCAAATGCCATTATCTTTGTGGTCTTGTGGGACAGACGTTTTGGTGCTGGTTAGATTTGCTTGGAATGTGCCCCACCCAGCTGTGGGTGGTGACTTCGGTGGGATACTCCCATGGAGGTGTGACGCCACCCATTCAGGGTGGGCCTTGATCAGTGGAGCCATATAAAACATGCTGACTCAAAGAGACTGAACAGAGTGCAGCTGTGAGTGACATTTTGAAGAGGAGCAAGATTGCTAGAGAGGAATGTCCTAGGAGAAGCCATTCTGAAACCAGAACTTTGGAGCAGACACCAGCCATGTGCCTTCCCAGCTAACAGAGGTTTTCCGGACGCCATTTGCCATCCTCCAGTGAAGGTACCTGATTACTGATGTGTTACCTTGAACACTTTATGGCCTTAAGACTGTAACTGTGTAGCCAAATAAACCCCCTTTTTATAAAAGCCAATCCATCTCTGGTGTTTTGCATTCCACAGCATTAGCAAACTAGAACAGATTTTGGTACCAGAGAAGTGGGGTGCTTTTGCTGCTGAGTTTGCAAATACCAAACATGTTGGAACGACTTTTTAAGTGGATAATGGGGAGTTTCTGGAAGAATTGTGAAGAGCTTGATAGAAAAGGCCTAAACTGCTTTAAAGAGACTGTTTATGGAAACATGGACTCTAAAGATACTTCTGATGAGGACTTGAACAGAAATGGTGAATGTGTTGTTGTAACCTGGAAGAAAGGTGATCCTTGTTTTAAAGTGGCAGAGAATAGGCCGCTTGATGTTCCAAAACCTTATTTCAGGGTCAGGAGAATCTTCCATTGGGAATAATGTCCAAGGAGAATACAACAGAGTAGAAAGATGATAATTCAGCCTTGCCTTTTTTGAGAGAACCATAAATTGTATTCAACCATCACTGATGTTCCTTGGGTGGAATATTTAGAGAATAGGCCACAAAGCATCCAGTGAAGCTTATAGTAAAATGCGAGCAGAAAGAGATAAACTTAGAACTGAACTCTTGGGTTCAAAGAGACCAGAAGCTGAAAATTACGAGTTTCCAGGGGGTGGAATCCCAGAAGCTACAGCCCAATGTGAGGATGTAACTGAACATGGAACCCAGCCGCCATTTCAGTACAAGCCAAGATTGGAGATGGAATTATCCAGAAAGGATTTGTGGAAACTCCTATTGTCTGATGGCTTTGACCCCTGTGTGCTTCATGCAAAGCCAACAGAATTTTTGCGAGAACTTTATAGACAGAGCCGCTGCCAGTCTGGACTGGAGGAGACAGACAAGGAAAAAATTGCAGGAAAAATTTCTTCAAACACAGAGCCATGGAGGTTGAGGTCTGGAGCCAGGAGGTCTTGGGCTGGGAGAGCGGAACAGCCCACAGGCATGGAAAGGGTGAGTTTGCCCCGGAGGTCGAGGGTGGGCCTTCCACCTCGATGCTCTGGAAGAGTTTTGCCACCTCAGGTCCCAAAGAGGGTGGAGCACATTTCCAGGGAATTGGGGAGAGCCTGGCTGCCACCACACTGTTCGGAAGGGGTTGAGCGTGTGCCCCGGAGATGGAAGGGAATCCGGGAGCTGCCCCGATGTTTGAGGAGGGTGGGGCCGAGAAAGTGGTCTCCCCAATGTGTGGATATGTTGGAGCACTCACCCAAGTGTTTGGGGAGGAAAGGGCTGCCGCGGAGGTCCTTAGGAAGGGTTAGACTCCCACTCTCTCAAGCCCCAAGGATGCAACGTCGTTCTGTTAATGACTGTCTGACTTTGAAATCTAATGGAGTTTGTCCTGCAGGTTTTAGGAACTGTTTTGGTCCTGTTATGCTTTCTCCTTATGGCAATGGAAATGTTTATCCTATGAATGTCCCTCCTTTGTATATTGGAAGCACATAACTTGTTCTAAGTCCACAGATCCAAAGCTAAAGGAGAATTGTGCCTTAGGACCCACCATGCCTATAATTGATTTTGATGGGATCTTGTACTTAACTTTTGTTACTGAAATGGTTTAAGTTTTTGTGATATTGTGATGAAATGAATGTATTTTGTATTTGGAAAGATAATGTCATTTTAGGGTCCAGGGGGTGGAATGTGCCAGTTTGAATGTATTGTGTCCCCCAAATGCCATTATCTTTGTGGTCTTGTGGGACAGACGTTTTGGTGCTGGTTAGATTTGCTTGGAATGTGCCCCACCCAGCTGTGGGTGGTGACTTCGGTGGGATACTCCCATGGAGGTGTGACCCCACCCATTGAGGGTGGGCCTTGATCAGTGGAGCCATATAAAACATGCTGACTCAAAGAGACTGAATGGAGTGCAGCTGTGAGTGACATTTTGAAGAGGAGCAAGATTGCTAGAGAGGAATGTCCTAGGAGAAGCCATTTTGAAACCAGAACTTTGGAGCAGACGCCAGCCACGTGCCTTCCCAGCTAACAGAGGTTTTCCGGACGCCATTTGCCATCCTTCAGTGAAGGTACCTGATTACTGATGTGTTACCTTGAACACTTTATGGCCTTAAGACTGTAACTGTATAGCCAAATAAACCCCCTTTTTATAAAAGCCAATCCATCTCTGGTGTTTTGCATTCCACAGCATTAGCAAACTAGAACAATGCTACAACATGGATGAACTTCTAAAACATTATGCTTAGTGAAAGGAGCCAAACACAAAAGGTCACATATTGTATGATTCCATTTATATGAAATATCCAGAATAGGTAAATCCATAGAGACATAAAGCAGATTAGTGGTTGCCAGTGGTTGTGGGAAGGAGAGAATGGGGAGTGACTGCTTAACGGGCACAGGTTTTCCTTTCTGGGTGATGAAGATATTTGGGAATTAGACAGAGGAGATGGTTGCACAAAATTGTGAGTGTACTAAATGCCACTGAGTCGTACACTTTAAAATGGTTAATTTCAAGTTACGTGACTTTCATCTCAATTAAAAACAAAAAAGAAAAAGTTTGGAATTTTCCTTTACTCCTTTCTTTCTCTCATACTCCAAAGCTAATGTATCAGGGAATCATCCTGGCTCTACTTTCAAATATACCCGATTCTGACCACTTATCACCTTCACCCTGGCCACACCTTCATTCTCGTCAAGGCCAACATCATCTCCCTTTGGAGGACTAGAGTAGGCTCCCAATCGGTGTCCCTTACTCTTCCATACCTCTCAATAGTTGATTCCCCACACAGAATCCATGAGATCACGTCATTTGTCTTCTCAAAGCCCTGTAATGGTTTCTCATTTATCTCAGGGTAAAAGCCAAAATAAAGTGTTCTATACTCAACACTCTAAGTTTCAACAATGGTTCAGAGGGCCTTCATGACCCCATATCCGTGGCCCCACTGCTAATTCCTTCTCTCTTTGGCCTCATCTATTTGTACACTCCCACTTGTTCTCTCCGAAGCAGCCACACTGGCCCATTTGCTGTTCTTCACAAAGGCCAGGCACATCCTCATCTAGCTGTTCCTCTATGTCAAATGCTCTTCCACTTGAAAACCCCATGCCTAATACCCTTATCAAGATTTTGCTCAAATCGCACCTTGTCAAAGAGGCTTATCCTGACGGCCCCATTTTATACTGAAAACTGCCCATTCCCCACCCCCAAATCCCAATTCCCCTTATCCTACTCTAATTTTACTTTTTTTTCCATAGCACCTTTCTTCTAATATACCACGCAATTGGAAAAAAACGTATGTTGTCTCCCTTTGTTAGGATGTAAACTCCATGAAGGGAGAGATGTTTTATTGTTCTCCTATGTGACCCAAATGCATAGAACAGTGCTTGGCACATAAGAATTAGTAACAATTCCTGAACTGAATTGAATAGAAAAGTATAAAAAATAGAAGATAAGAGTAATAACTAAATCAATAACAGTGATTGCTGGTTGGAAATTAGGAAGAGGTATACAATTGGGGATGGGATACAAAAGGGACTTCATCTTTATCTGTAATGTTTTATTTCTTTTAGTCAAAAATGATGAAATATATTCAGTATTACAAAATGTTAACAATTGCCCCTTCTGAAGAGTCTGTAGGTATTAGTTATTGTATTTTGTGTGCTTTTTCATAAAGCTTAAATTTCTCAAAATTTTAAAGACAACAAAAATCTCCCAAAAACCTGCATAAACCTTTAGGCTTTTTATAGCAAAGAATTCCTTTGCTCTTCCAAAAATAATAAAAGTAGTCTTCTTAGAACTCCTGTCTCCTTTCTTGAACAAATATAGCTATATGGCAACTTCCCCCTACATCTCTCATCACTGGAGAAAGGAGCTAGCAGGGTTATGAATACAGAAATATGATCTTCTTTATTAACGTGGCCTCTGCAACACTGATGACAGGGGACACTCAGGTTGCCACAGAGCAGACGTTCCAGTGGCACAGTCACTGAAGTTACCTCCAGAGCCCACCAGGGAGTAAGCTCTGTGTGTATGGGCCTTCTTACTACGGAACAAGGCTCCTAAGCATTCCCAAAGAAACACCCTTCTCAAAATAATGGTTAGTTTAAAAGCAGGGTCACCGTATCTGTTATTCAGGTTCATGCTGAAGAAAGCCTATCTCCCCACGCTGCCCTGTGGTTCCCCTTCCCAGCAATACCCAGATGCCGCAGGACCCTACACTCTCTTGGCAAAGCTACAAGGTATTTGTTTTGGAAAATAAAACTCTGTTTGTACACTCATTTCCTTTTCAATCATTTCACAGCAAACCAAAGGTTGTCTTGCCAAGAGTTATAAAATGAGAGAGGAAATGAAAATCTGTTATTTTCTCAATAAGGCTCTTTATCTTAGCCAAAATATTTTGAGTTCCAAAGCAATTCACATCCCCAAATGCTAGAGTTTTCATATTGATTTACTGATTTTAGGCATTTGCTGTGGGTCTAGCCCAACCAACTTTTAAACACTCAGCAATTTTTAAGCTATGCCTGGTGCTACTGGATAAACTTTCTGGTATTATTAGATAAGCCTCCAATTTTATTAACAGGCTGGCTAGACTGGTGACTAAGTTATCCTTATTTTTTCATTGCAAAAGTAATATAAGCTTGTGGTAAACAAAAGTCAAGAATTTAGAGGCATATAAAATATAATACAATAGCCTCCTTTTACTCATCCTTCCCTCTCAGTCCCATGCCTCAGAAGTAATTACTGCTACAGTTTCGTAAATATATTTTCAGACATTTAAAAATAAGATTTTATTGTTTTTTTACTAAAATGGGATTTTTCTGTACATACAGTTCTGAAGCATGCTTCTATTCACTTAATATTTTTACAGTGGAATACTGCAGTTCAGTATATAGGCTCATTCTCTTTAGTGCCTGAATGGTATTTCAAATAATAATAACAACAACAATAGCAAACACTCCTATAATGCTTATTAAGTGTCATTGTCTAAGTTCTTTACATGTAACTCAATCATTCCTCATAACAACCCTAAGAGAAAGGTACTATTTATTATCTCCTTTATAGCTTATAAAACTGAGATGTAGAGATAAATAACTTGCTCAAGGTCATAGAGCTGGTAGGTGGGGGAGCTATGATTCAGACTCAGGCAGTTCTGTCTCCAAAGAGCATGCTCTTAACCACCACGCTATACTTACTACGTTTTAAATTGCTTAACAATTTCCCAGGAAATGGACATTTAGATGGATTGTTTACTATTTTAAACAATGCCACAATAAATGTCCTATGAAATATATATAAATGTATAAGCTTCTAGAAGATTCATTTCTGACCTCCAGAAAAGCCTATCTATCTACACTCCCCCAAACAGGGCTGTTTTTGTGCCCGTCACCGGCCCTACCTGTTATTAATCATTTTTCTTTTCTGATAATCTAACAGACAAAAAACTGGTATCATGTCACTTTAATTTGCCCGGTCATGAGCACTTGTGAGATTGAGTAGCATATCACGTATTTATTGCCCATATGTATATAGGTTTCCAAATTTTGCCTCCTCCTATTTTTGCACATCATTCTTTTGAGTTGTCTCTTCTCATTGATCAGCAGAAGCTCTTTACCACACTGCACCTTGCCACATGACGAACATGCACTGGGCCCAGGAACAGCACTTGGGACAGCTGTAAAATCAGGGCAGGCTCCTGGGCATGGTGCAGCGGCAGAGAGCTGAGAAGACAACTCATGAAATTATAGTTGCTTCCCCCAGAGAAAAATTGCCACCATAGTAGATATACAGCAAAGTTTATTTGAGGCTATCATTATCTGTCCATGTAAAATAATTTCCCTTTGTGGTAAATATTGTATTGATTCAAAGTTATACACTAAAGAAAGCAAACAAGATGACTGCCAAGAACATCCAAGAGGGGCTACGGAATTGGAATGGTCTGGGTTTGAATTTTGGGGACATCACTTATTCTGCTGGGAGGCCTTGGGCAAGTTGGGTAATTTTCCTACCCTCCAAGCGTCCATAGAACACAAAGAACACAAAATCTAACATGCAGGATTATAAGAATTGAAGGAAAATGTTTGTAAGCACCTATTACAGAGTCTGGCCCTATAATACAGAATAATAAAATTTATTATTATTATTATTACTATGATTACTACTTATATTAATGTTATTGGTGATGATGATTAAGGAGAGGCAAACCTTCTGAGTTGTCAAATGTAATTAACACGGCTGGCTTTGCTACCTTAGATTATGGGTAAAACAAAGACACATTCTTTTATTGTTCTAATTAAAACATCTCCACCTCTATTTAACCAAGGAATAAAAAAACTATCCTCCTTTTCTGCCCTGCTCTTCCGTTTCCAGGTCCAGGGATCTCAGCTGTGCTAAGGGGTCCAGCTCTGCCTCCTCCCAATCTTGCAGCGCTGGTGCCACAACTCAGGCACACCCCTCCGAGGTCAGCGGGCTCCTTTACCAGGCCTCTGGCACCAACAGCAGTGCAGATCCTCCTCCAGGCCACAGTGTTTCTTCAAGGGGTGTGGGAGCCTGAGCACCGTCCCTGTTTAGGACTAAGTTCATCCAAGAGCTCCGTGGCAGAGCTGGCCTGGGCTCTCAACTAGACTTGCTCACCCAGCCGCCCTTTCCCAGAATTCTGGCCTGCCCCCAGGAGTGTGGGTCAGAAAGTATCCGCCACCTCACTCATCCAGACACATCTTCCCTTTAGACCTTGCGGTTCCTGGCCCTCAACCTGCCAGTCCCTCCACTCTGCCCCAGTCCATGTCCTTTTTCTGTTGCAGAATGCAATAATACTTTGGGAAAAAATAATGCTGGGCCACTCTAAGATATCTTCTACTCTCCTTATTTTACAAGGGGCCTTTCTCAGATCTAGGCATTTCCTGAGGATTCAAAGCCATTCCAGATGCTTACAAATACAGCAAGAAGTGAAGGAAGTGAAGGTCCATAATTGTGATTCACCTTGGAGCGTAAAAAGTTAATTCCTGAAAAAATAGACATAAAATATAAACCCGCCTTGTTGGAACTGCCAGGTTAAGTTATTTTTCTATATCTAGGACCATATATGCTACCCATACATAATAAACAATGACAGAATTTTTGTACAAACCCTGACTGTTTTTGTGGCAGCATTCATTAGAAAAAAAATGTGCTCCGAACTTTGAACACCAGGTTTGTTACATAACAAGCTGGGGAAAAATCGAGATTACAATTTTTCTTTGTGTGCCTACTCTTAACCGTTCCAGTTTGTAGAGTCTTTGAGGCAATTTGCTTTAATTAAGCCAGTGAAGTGGTGGGAACTTGTTGAAATCATTGACTGAGCTGCTCTCACATATCATCTTTTCTGAAACTAAAGGGCTCTGAGAGACCAATTTTTTGGATTTCAATAACCCACAAGATTGTGTATTTTCCTTAATGTTGCAAAAAATATCTGAACACATTTCATTTAAAAAGGCAGAAAAAGAAACAAGAGCACTCTTATGTGTTCATGGACGGGCAAGTGTTCATACTTAGATTGGACATGTTCATAGAGCAGAAAATGGAAAATGAAGCCTGTACTATTTTCCACTGCAGAACTGCTCCAGGCTCAGTGGAATCATGGGTTTTGATAAACTGTGACGATATTTGGGCTCAGTAACCTACAGCTCCCAAAGATATTCTTGGATAGTTGATGCATAGGGAGCACACTTCGTTTGCTTGGATGCCTTTGGAATCAGACATCAGGATATGTCTGAATGCCCAGGCACCTGATTCAGTGTCAGGGTGGGCCGACAGAGCAGAAAGGGAACCCTGCTTTCTGTCCCTATGAGTTTGGAGATCACTTATGAATCTAAGAAATATCCCAAATGTCTGGTTCTGTGGTCAAATGCTGGGCAAGTTCAGAGTCCACTTGGCTGTGCAAAAGTACATTTTTGTACATAGGCTGTTGGCATTAAAATAGAGCACTGCTTTCAGTTATGTATAACCTGGAGTCAGAGGTTGATACTCTCTATTTTGATATTCTCGAAGACTCATTTAGTCTTTTAAATGCAGTAATCTCTTTGATTTGAATAGAATTTATCAGTGATTTTATTTGATCAAATGGCTAAACCCTAACCAGTTTTTTTTTTTTTGACAGAAGTAAATTATGTTAAATGAACAAAATACATATTTTTTAATCTAAAATGTTTTGTTTTTCCTGGTTAACAGTCTCCACTCTATCAAATGCATGTATGGATTTCAGATTACAGAATCCATCAATAAAACAACTTAGATGTATCCAAGCTAAAAGCTCCCTTTTGATTACTTTTTAAACAAAATAGCAGAATCATTTGAGTTTTGAAGAATACTTTAAAAGAGAAAATCGGAGAAAAGAGAGAATAGTTCATTACATTTTCTTAATCTCTACATCCCTTGAGATCTTATGAGAATAAAGATAAAATATAGAAATATGAGTAAGACTGTTAGTGTGTAAGCTCAAACATAGGTCTAACAAATTGCACGTTTCTCATTCAGAAGTATAATGCTCTTTAATAAGATCCACCAAAAGGATATCTCAATTAGCAGTGCATTTTCATGCTATCTGAGTTCCTAGGTCTAGATTTAAAGAGTAAGACATCATTCTTCTGCGTTAAAAATAGGCCAAAATGGAAGAAGAATTTAAAACAAGTAAGTGGATAGAAATAGAATTGGAAAAACAAAAGAAACTATAGCCTAGGCTCTATTTCAATACAAATCCGCAGTATATCCTTGAGTAAAATGCAACCATTCCATTTTGGTTCAGTTTCAAAATGGGAATGACACTTACTCCTTTACACATATCTAGTGTGAAGATAAATGAGACTATAGACAGTATGTATAAAGAATGTAAAAGTAAACTGATGTTACGCAGGATACCTGTAATATTAAGGCTATTAGAAAAATTTTTTTATTTATACTTTCAGCATTATCAAATGAGAGTATAGGTATATTCTATAATATAACATGGGGTCCATTGAAAAAGATAAAGATAAACTTCATATTAAACTTTCTCTCCCCAATAGTAAAATAAACTTGCAAATTACATATCTGAAGGATTGTTACTAAAACCTGTAAATTTGCTCTAGTAATTAGTATGCCAGCAGGAATGTCTATAATCTTCCTGGGAAGTTAAAGGAAGAAAATAGAAAACTGTCTGCATGCATTAAAAGGATTTACTAGGCTAATATGAGCTAGTATTGTATCAAAGTGCTGAGAACATCACCATAAAATAGTAAGAACTTGAAATAGGCAACTCTAGAAACTAATGAGTACTGTTTGGTTTTTTGTTTTTTGTTTTTTTAACTGAGTTTCAACTACTGAGGAACATTCCATTTCCCAAGATAATAATTTTATGGAATTAATTACCTGTAAATCTGCTGAGTTACAAATACATATAAACCCAGCACCAAATGGACTGTGGACCCATGTGATAATAGCTTTATTCTTTAAGCATCACAGAATTAATTCCAAGGGGACACTTTTCTAAAATTAGTATCTTTAGGAAAGTAAGTCTGAGTGGAGAAATCAAGGAGAGAAACAAGCTTCAATCTCTCCTCCAACTGAAACTGGCCGTTTTCATTGGGATTCTTACAGATTCCTTAAAGTCAACATGTGTACAGTAAGACAGAATTCATCACCATCATCTTTAAACATGCTCCTTTTCTTTATTTTTCTATGCTTATCTTGTGGTATCACCCCATTTGCAAAACCAAAGTCAGAAACCTTGTTTACTCAGTCACTATCTCACATTCAAGTCCCTCCAAAATTACATCTTAAATATTCTTCAATTCTGTCTCTTTCTCTTAATTTTCACTGTCATGGTTTTAATTTAGCTTCTCATTACCTCTTATCTAAAATATTGCAATAGCATCCAGTTTACTCTCCCTGTCATTTTCCTCTACATCCATCCTCCACATCATCACAAGAGCTATCTTCCAAATACAGAGCTTCGTTAGGTCATTGCTCTGCTTAAAATCCTTTAGTGAAAGCATTGCTTACCTCACGATATATCTCCTTCCTTCCTCTGCACTGTCAGCACTACTGCCACTCCTCATATTTCATTTTTGTCTCTAAATACTGTTGTTCTTGAAATACGTTATACAGTTCCCATTGAATCCATCAGAAAAATTCCTAATTGTCTTTCAAAACCAGAATCTGAAATTACTGTCTCTGTGAAGTCTCCTCTGCCTGTCCCATATAGATTAGTACCTTCCGTCTGTAGTTTGTGCATAATTTTATTACTGCACTTAACACATTGTATTATAAATATGTATCTATATCTATATTATCTAATAATATGAGCTCCCAGAGGATAGAGCTATTTCTTAGTCAATCTTGTGTCTCTCACATCTAACCCAGTGCCTGGTAAAAATAGGTGCTCAAGAAATGAGTGCTGAATTGGAATACTACAGTCCCTATGCAAGAAAAAAATGAGCCATCTCTCCTAAGAGTCAAATAAGAAATACACCTACCTTTAAGTCCAGGTAACAGATAGGGAAACATAAAAAAGAAGAAAAGAGGAGGAAAAGGACAATGAAGAAAGCAATAAAAGAAAGGCTCCACCATGAAGGCAAATGTAAACAGCTACCAATAACTTTTTAAATTACACTTGTGACCAAGATTACCTCTCCTGGTATCCTAGTTCTCCAAAATACCCAATCCAAGAAAATTCACTGGAGCATCTTTAGCAGAGATGTTTTAAACAAAACAGGGAAGGTACTCTAAACATGCTCTATATGGGTGTTTAGTGAGGAGAAGTGAAAGCTTGGGGGATATGAGAACTGTCTTCAAAGATTTGAAAGGCTGACAGGTGGAAAAGAAACTACAGTCATTCTTTCTAAGATACCTTACTCCAGGTCAGAATAAGGAATAGCTAATAAAGGGATTAATTAACCTTAAAAATACCTCATAGTGTTGATACTCTATGATCATTAAAAAGATAATTCTCTTAAAAGGGCATCTAATTAAGGATTAGGACTAAGATCTGCCTTTTAAGAGCTCAAAAACACAAATGACAGGTATTTTATGTAAATTTCATCTGAAATATTATAGTATAGCAGAGACCAAGGCCACAACAAAACTAAAATTCAGATGCATCTGTGACACCTCCTGATCTCCCCAAGTACAAATTTATTTTTCTCTGTTGTTTGACATGGAGGTTGGAAAACAATTCCAACCTTTCCACTATTGGGATTTACTTATATACAAGCATGCATAAAAACTTTGCATGGTGGATGTGGGAAGGGCAACTGGAGGCAAACTCTAAGGAGGGAGTGAGGAACCCCTTAAAAAGACATTCTAAACAGGTCAAAGAATAGAAGAGAAGTGGTCCTGGGTACCACATAGGGGTTGTTGGCTGAATTCTATTAATGCAGTGCCCCTCACTGATCATGTTTATGTCATGGGCAGAGCCAGGTATGTGCAAAATAAATAAAGCTGTCTTCCTGTACTCTGCAAAACTTTTGGAGAGAACAACATGTCATTGGACCACAATAAAACTAAGACCATGGCAGAATAATTTCCCAATAACCTTGTGCAAGAATATTGTGCCCCAATATCACCCTGGAGGACTGAGCTGTATCCACATTTGGGGCAGAGGCAGAAGTAGAACATCACCCTATAGGGGAAGAGGAGCAGCTCAGGGGAGGGCTTGGCAGTGGAGTAGAGTTCAAGCAGTGGAGAGGACAGACCAGCCTGGGCAACAGCATCAGCACAACATTAACTAGTGGTAGAGAGAATGTCCAGTGGCAGGGTGAGCCAAGGGTCCAGGCCATCAATTTTAGTACATGCAAAGAGTGGTGCTTGTACAAGTGGTGGTCAGGTGGAGCATTAAGAATAGTCTGTAACAACGGGACAACCAGGTGAATTCAACCTTGGAACGTTCTTTAAAGTATATGAGCCACACCCTGAGGATGAGTAGGAATACTCAACAATAGACAATGCTGACCTGAGGGGCTGAGTTCCTTCTTACTCAGGTGGGCAGTATAGAGTTCTTGAAATTCAGTTTTAAATGTAAAGGGGCCCTTACTGGTACCCACACATGATAATGTCTAGGAACATTAACTTATGCAAAAGATATACATTAAAAATACCTTCTTTAAAGCATATTTCAAAGCATATACTTATGAAACGTCCTTTGTGGAATGCCATTAATTCTGGGCACCCTGCCAAATGGAACATGACAGAGAATAGTGGGTCTGGGGATCTTAAAGGGCAGCCAGAGTGGTTCCACTAATCACTACTGATGGGTTTCCAAGATGGATCTGACCCCTAAACCTGGATTCCCAGAGGACAGCTTTGTCTTAGAAAGGCCTTTAAAAGCTCACTCTGTTCTTGTGTTACTTTAGAGGAACACGCAGCCCAGGACTGAGAAATTCAGAAGAGTCTGGGTGGCTTCCTTGGTTCAGAGAATACTTAGTGAGCTAGTATAAAAGGCAAAGAACAGGCGCCATGACTGAAGGCCTGGTCTGACGGCTACCATAACTAGCTGCATGAACTTACAGTCTAGCTTTCTGCACCCCAATTTCCTCTATCATGTGGCAGTACTGATATCTAACTTACTGACTTCCCAGTAATGTGAGGCCCAAATGAGATAGTAGGTGTTTCTTGAAACGGTCCAAACTTACAGAAATAAAAGGAATTATTTATCAAGTTTGATCACTTCTCAAGGACTACCGAGTACCATTTATTCATGGAAAATTTACTGAGCGTCTATTATGTTCCATGGACTACAAGTCACTGGGGCAGACGTAAAGAATATTAAGACATTGTTCCTTTTATAGAGAAGCTCATGAAAGAAAATTGTAAAACAATGAGAGATTTACTAAACCAAAAATAAAGAATTGGAGATAACAAAAAGATGACATAAAAAGGTTTGCTATAGCAATATTTATAAATGAAAACCTAAATGTCTAATTATGAAAGATTAATTGAATAAACTACAGAACATGTATATGTGGAATAATAAACAACCATTAAAAGGAAGTGTTTATGAAGAAGTTTTTAATGATATGAAGAAATGTTAAATGAAATGTTAAATGAAAAAGAAGTAATATGCAAAACAGAATATGTGGGAAAAGAGAAACTCTGGTAAAACTGAAAACAAAATACTTTCTTCTGGCTATGATGAATTAATGTGCTAGTCACCTAATTGCAAACAGGTAACTGGAAAAAACATGAAATTTATTTTCATAAATTGGAAAACAGGCAACATAGGATTATGATCTCTTAAAGAAGGAAAACAATGAGGCAAGACTTAAAACAGTGATGAATTTTTCAGCTTTCGTTCATCTGAAAAAAAAATTTTATTTCACCTCATTGTTGTTGTCGTTGTAAAATGAAAGCATGTGTTTTAATATTTGGAATCAAAAAAACATTTTTACAATAGAATTCTACCTTCTACTTCCCCTAGGAAAAAATTTTCGTGCACCTCCAGCAATGGAGAAATTGTATATTATTTCTAAACTGCATACACTGATATAAAGGCATTATGTATGACTGTGTTCAACTTACTAACTATGGGCCCCTGGTTTTTTTTTTTTTTAATTGAGATTGTTCAGATACCATACAACTATCCAAACATCCAAAGTGTACAATCAGTTGCCCACAGCACCACCATACAGCTGTGCATCCATCAACACAATTTTTTTTTCAATTTTTAGAACATTTTCACTACTCCAGAAAAGAAACAAAGACAAAAAAAAGGAAACTCACATCCTCCCATACCCCTAACCATGCACCTCCCCCATTATTGATTCATAGTTTTCATATAGTACATTTGTTACTGTTGATGAAAGAATGTTAAAATACTACTAACTGTACTATATAGCTTGCAATAGGTATATATTTTTTCCCTATATGCCTCTCTATTATTAACCTCTAGTTATAGTGACATACATTTGTTCTAGTTCGTGAGAGAGATTTCTAATATTTGTATAGTTAATCACGGACATTGTCCACCACAAGATTCACTGTTTTATACGTTCCCATCTTTTAACCTCCAACTTTCCTTCTGGTGACATGCGTGACTCTGAGCTTACCCTTTCCACCACCTTCACACACCTTTTAGCACTGTTAGTTATTCTCATAACATGCTACCATCACCTCTGTCCATTTCCAAATATTTAAGTTCACCCTAGTTGAACATTCTGCTCGTAATGAGCAACCGCTCCCCATTCTTTAGCCTCATTCTATATCCTGGTAACTTATATTTCATGTCTATGAGTTTACATATTATAATTAGTTCATATCAGTGAGGCCCTGCAATATTTGTCTTTATGTGTCTGTCTTATTTCACTCAATGTAGGGCCCTCAAGGTTTCTTCATCAACCCATTTCTTTTAAGATGGTTTTGTTCAAACACTATACATTCCATCCTAAGTAAACAATCATTGGCTCCCCATATAGTCACGTATTTGTGTATTGAGCACGATCATCACTCTCTATATAAGGACATTTCTTCCACAAAGATGGAGGAAGAGTCAAAGAAGGCAGAGAGGCAAAAAAAAAAAAAAGGCAAGAGAAAGAGAAAAACAAACAAAAAAAAAACTTGATAGCTAGAAGGTGACAAAAGGAAAGATAGCATTAACCTAAAGTAGAATAAAGAGGCAGACGACATCACCAATGCCAGGAGTCCCATCCCCTTCCCTTATGTCCCCCTCTTATATGCATCTAGCTTTGGTATATTGCTTTTGTTACATTAAAGGAAGCATAATACAATGTTGTTAATTCTAGTCTCTAGTTTACATTGATTGTATTTTCCCCCCAATACCTCCCTATTTTTAACACCTTGCAAGGCTGACATTCATTTGTTCTCCTTCATGTAAAAATTTATTTGCACATTTTTATCACAATTGTTGAGCACTCTAGGTTTCACTGAGTTAGACGGTCCCAGTCTTTATTTTTCCTCTTTCCTTCTGGTGTCCCACATGCTCATAACCTTCCTCTTTCAACCATACTCACAGTCATCTTTGTTCAGTGTACTTACATTGCTGTGCTACTATCTCCCAAAATTGTGTTCCAAACCTCTCACTCCTGTCTTTTCCTATCTGTCTGTAGTGCTCCCTTTAGTATTTCCTGTAGAGCAGGTATCCTGTTCACAAACTCTCTCATTATCTGTTTGTCAGAGAATATTTTAAGCTCTCCCTCACATTTGAAGGACAGTTTTGCCGGATATAGGATTCTTGGTTGGCAGTTTTTCTCTTTCAGTATCTTAAATATATCACCCCACTTCCTTCTTGCCTCCACGGTTTCTACTGAGAAATCAGCACATAGTCTTATCAAGCTTCCTTTGTATGTGATGGATTGCTTTTCTCTCGCTGCCTTCAGGATTCTCTCTTTGTCTTTGATGTTTGATAATCGATTATTAAGTGTCTTGGCATAGGCCTATTCAGAGCTATTCTGTTTGGGGCATGCTGCGCTTCTTAGATCTGTAATTTTATGTGTTTCATAAGAGATGGGAAACTTTCATTGATTATTTCCTCTATTATTGCTTCTGCCCCTTTTCCCTTCTCTTCTCCTTTTGGGACACCAATGACACGTAAATTCTTGCTTTTCATTTTGTCTTTAAGTTCCCAGAGACGATGTTCATATTTTTCCATTCTTTTCTCTATCTGTTCTTTTGTGTGTAGGCTTTCAGGTGCCTTGTTCTCTAGTTCCTGAGTGTTTTCTTCTGCCTCTTGAAATCTGCTGTTGTGTGTTTCCATTGTGTCTTTTCTCCATAGATTCTGCCAGTTGGTTTTTTGAACTTTCAATTTCTACCTTACGTACATCCTGTGTTTTCATTATACAGTTCATCTATTTTGCCATATCTTCCCTAAACTTTCTGAATTCACTTATTATTAGTTGTTTCAATTCCTGCATCACAGTTGAAGTGCAAGTTTGTTCCCCTGACTGGGCCATAACCTCATTTTTCTTGGTGTACAGATTGTAGTTTTCTGTTGTCTAGGCATGGTTTCCTTGGTTACCCCAATCAGGCCTCCCCAGACCAGAATGGGCTAAGGTCCCAGAAGGAAGAAGTATTCAATATCCAGTTTCCCTGAGGGTGTGTCTTAGAAAATTGGTACACCCTCTGATGCCTCCATTCACTGTGCTTTTCTGCCCAGCAGGCAGCGCCTGTTAGCCTATAATTCTTGACTGGTGTTAAGTTCTGAATGAAAGGCACATAGTAGAGCTAGGCCCCACCCCTTTCCTCTTAGAGAAGATAGATGCCCTGGGGGGGGGGTCATTAGCATTTCAATGGTCTCTCTCTTCCTGTGCTATACCCTTGTCTGGGTCACAGAACTGGGAACTGAAAATGGCTGAGGCTTTCTCCACTGAGTCAAAAAAAGGAACAGAGTTAGTTCGAGGCGACCCTCCAGCTCCCCAAGGTCAGTCATCACCCAAAGCCTCTGTCTACTTGTTGGGGATTCGTACCTCGTAGTGAGCAGTTCACACTCGCTAATTAAAACTGCAGTTGGAGCTCAGCTGAGCTATGCTTGCTGGGAGAAAGCTTCTCTCTGGCACCAGGAGGCTTTGTAGCTTGGGCTGTGGGGGAGGGGTCTGTAAACCGTGGATCCGCAGTTTTTACTTACAGATTTTATGCTGTGATCTCAGGCATTCCTCTCAATTCAGGTTGGTGTATGATGAGTGGACGGTCGCGTTTGTCCCCCTGCTGTTATTCCAGATTATTTACTAGTTATTTCTGTTTTTTTTTAGTTGTTCCAGGGGGACTACTTAGCTTCCACTCCTGTCTTATGCCGCCATCTTAGATCTCACCTCATTTTTTGGAAGAATGTTTGTTGGGTTTAGAATTCCTGGTTGGCTTTTTCTCCTTTTAAACTTTAAAGATGACATTCATTGTCTTCTGGCTTCCATTATTTCTGATGAAAAATCAGCAGTTGTAGACAAACTGGGCTGGCTATATTAATATCAAATTAAACTTCAGAACATGTAATATTACATTACATGGTATATTACATGGTAATATTACCAGAGCTAAAGAGGGAATTTCGTTATTTTACAAGAGTTAATTATTCATGAGGACATAACAATTCTGAATATGCAAACAATTAATAACAGAGGACCAAAATATATGAAGGAAAAATAACAGACTGAAAGGAAAAATAGAATTGCTCAGGTGTAGTTGGATACTTCAACATTCTTCCCTCAGTAACTGATAAAGCAATTAGACAGAAATTAGTAAGCATACAGAGGACTCAGTCAATCAGGTTTTCTAATCAGCCAATAAGTAACCTGGACAATAGATGTATATAAAATATTGCATCCAACAACCACAGAATAGACATTTTTTTCAAGGGTACATAGAATATTTCCAGGAAAGACCATATGTTAGGCCTTAACACAAGTTTCATTAAATTTAAAAAGTTTGAAATTCTACAGAGTAAACTATAACTGTAACAAAATACAATTAGAAATCAATAACAAACAGATACCTAGAAAATGGCCAAATATTTGGAAACTAAACAATGCAGTTTTAAATAACCTATGGACACAGGAAACTAAAAAGTAATTTTAACTAACTACAAATTAGAATGCGAACATCAAAATTTATGGGATGTAGCTAAAGCAGTGCTTAGAGAAATGCTGCAGTTTTAAATGCTCAGAAAAAAGGAAAGGTCTAAAATCAATGACCTAAACTTTCCTTAAAAAGGTAGGCAAAAAGAGAGAATTAGATCAAAAGTAAACAGAAAGGTTATAATAAAGATAAGAGTTAATATGAAAGAAATAGCAGGTTTTTAAAAAAATAAGAAAAAAAACCAATGAAATCAAAAGTTACTCTTTCAAAAGATCAACCAATTTGATAAACTTCTAGCTAGACTGACCAAGAAGAAAGAAAGAAAATAGAACTGATCAATATCAGGAATGAAAGAAGAAACAACACTACAAATTCTAAAGATATTCAAAGGACAATAAGGGAATGTTATGACCAATAAATTCAATAACTTAGATGATATGCCCAAATTCCTTGACACAAATTATCAAAATTGATAGAAGAAACAAAAAATCTGAATTACCCTATATATTTTTCAATTTTCAAAATCCTAATTAGAAACAGTCTCTAAAAGAAAACTACAGGCCCAGAGAGCTTCACTGAAAATATTTTTTAACTACCTTAGGAGGAAATAATAACAGTCTTACACATATTTTTTAGAAAGTCAAGGAGAACATTTCCCAAATGATTTTATATGATAGGCAATACCCAGATATTAAAACCAGACAATGACATTAAAAAACTATTGACTAATATCTTTCACAAATACAGGAATGAAAATATTTAACAAAATTCCAGAAAATTGAATCCAGTAACACATAAAAATGTAATATATCATGACCAAGTGGAGT
The DNA here is from genome assembly GCF_015220235.1 of Choloepus didactylus. Taxonomy (NCBI): domain Eukaryota; kingdom Metazoa; phylum Chordata; class Mammalia; order Pilosa; family Megalonychidae; genus Choloepus; species Choloepus didactylus. The sequence continues at coordinate 27,303,546 of NC_051308.1, forward strand.
TATCACAGGAATGCAAAGTTGGGATGATATTCAAAAATTGATCTATACAATTCATCACATTAATAGAATAAAAAAGAAAAAGTGTAAGAGATGCAGAAAAAGCATTTAACAAAATTAAACATACATTCATGATTAAAATTGCTCAGCAAACTAAGAATATTAAGAGACCTTAATAATCTGCTAAAGGACATCTATTAAAGGCCTACAACTAATATCATACTCAGTGGTAAAGGGTTAAACACATTCTCTTTAGGACTGAGAAAAATGAAAGGATATTTGGTCTACCATTTTAACTCAACAAGTACTGCAGATTCCTGGCCAATGAAATAAGGCAGGAAAAGCAATAGGAAAAACATAGATAAGTAAGAAATAAAGAAGTAAAACTCTATTTGCAAATGACCTGATAGTCTATGTAGAAAATTCTAATACATTTACCAAAAAACTACTGGAACTAGTAAGTAAATTTATCAAGGTCATAAAACACAATATCAATATACAGAAATGAATTGTACTTCTATGTATAAGCAATGTATAACTGACAAATGGAATTAAAAAGGCAATTTACAGTACCACTAAAACACATATGATTTAGGATAAATTTAACAAGATATATGTCAGACCTGTGCACTGAAAACTGCAAACATTGCTGAAAGAAATTAAAGAAGAAAATAAGTGGAGAAATATGCTATGTTCATAGATTGAAGAGTCAATAGTGTTTGGATATCAATTCTCCTCATATTGATCTACAGATTCAATACAACCCCAATCAACTTTGCAGAACTTGACAAGCCAAATTGTAAATTGTGTATAAAAAATGAAAATGAACCAAAATAGCTAATGCAATTTTGAAGGTGAGGAACATAAATTGAGCACTTAACTACCTAGTTTCAAGGCATATTATAAAACAGCAGTAATCAAAATGTGTGGTATTGATATAAGGATAATATATAGATCAACAGAACAGAATAGAGTCCAGAAATAGATCAACACAAATAGGGGGATATGATTTCTTTATAATAATTCCAAGAAAATTCAATGGGGAGTGCATAGCCCCTCCAACAAATGGTGCTGGAATAAATAGAGAGCAATATGGAAAAAATGAACTTTGACCCCCATCTTACACCATATGCAAAAATGAACTCAAAATGAATCATACACCTAAATCTAAGAGCAAAAACTCTTAAAATTCCTATAAGCAAACATTGAAAATAATTTTTGTAACTTTGGAGTAAGCAAAGATTTCTTAGAGAGAACCCCAAAGTACTAAATTTAAAGGAAAAATGATAATTTGGACTTCATCAAAATTGAAAACTTCTGCTCTACAAATGACACTATTAAGAAAATGAATATGGAAACCACAGATCTAGAGAATATATTCACAATACATACAGCTGACAGAGGATTTATATCTGGATATTTAAAAACACTTACAATTCAATAATAGGAAGACAATACAATTTTTAAATGGGCAAAAGATCTGAACAGATGTGTCACAGAAGTAGATGCATGAATAGTTAATAACCACATGAAAAGATGCTCAACATCATTAGCTGTTAGGCAAATGCAAATTAAAACCACAATGAAATACAACTACACACTTACTGTGATGTTTAAAAATTTAAAAGACTAACCATGCCAAGTGTTGGCATGTGTGTGAAGAAATAAGAACTCTCATATGTTGACAGTGAGAGTGTAAAATGGTACAGCCACTTTGGAAAAGAATTTGTCAGGTTTTAAATTTTTTTTCTTTTTAATAAAAGTACATTTACCTAGTCATTCTATTCCAATGAATTTACCTAGGCGAAATTAAAAAAAAAAAAAAAAAACATGTCTCATTCTCCTGAGACCTGGGTCAGTCTGGTCTGGGAAAATCTGATTGGGGTAATTAAGGAAACCAGATGCCTAGACAACAGAAAATTACGAATCACAGTAGAAAAAAGGAAGATACTCCCAAACAAAGGAACAAACTTAAACTACAAATGAGATACAGGAGTTGAAACAACTAATTAAAGATCTTCAAACAAATATGCAAAATCAATTCAAAATCAAATCAAGGAGTTGAGGGAAGATAGGCCAAAGAGATGAAGGATATAAAGAAGTCATTGGGCAAACATAAGGAAGAACTCAGAAGTTTGAAAAAATAATTGGCAGCACTTATGGGGATGAAAGGCACAACAGAAGAGATGAAAAACACCATGGGGACATACAACAGCAGATTTGAAGAGGCAGAAGAAAGGATTCATGAACTAGAGAATAGCTGAAATCCTAAACACAAAAGAACAGATAAGGAAAAGAATGGAAAAATTTGAGCACAGTCTCAGGGAATTCAAGGACAACATGAATTACACAAATAATTGTTGTGTTGTGGGTGTCCCAGAAGGAGAAGAGAAGGAAAAGGGGACAGAAAGAATAATGGAGGAAATTTGGAAAATTTCCCATCTCTTAAGAAAGACATAAAATTACAGATACAAGAACTGCAGTGCACCCCAAACAGAACAGATTCAAATAGACCTACTCCAAGATACTTAATAATCAGATTATCAAATGTCAAAAACAAAGAGAGAATTCTGAAAGCAGCAAGAGAAAATCGATCCATCATATAAAAGGGAAGCTCGATAAGACTACATGAGGATTTAACAGTAGAAACCATGCAGGCAAGAAGTCAGTGGTATGATATATTTAAGACACTGAAAAAGAAAAACTACCAACCAAGAATTCTATATCCAGCAAAACTGTCCTTCAAAAATGAGGGAGAGTTAAAAATATTTTCAGACAAACAGACACTGAGAGTTTGTGAACAAGAGACCTGCTTTACAAGAAATACTAAAAGGAGCACCACAAGAAGACAGGAAAAGCAAGGAGAGAGAGGTTTAGGGAAAAGTGTAGAAATGAAAACTATCAGCAAAGGTAAAAAGAGAGAGGAAAAAAAAATAAAATATGTCATATAAAATCCAAAAGACAAAATGGTAGACAGTAGACATTACACTGAATGAAATTAGCCAGAAACTAAAGCATGGATATTGTATGGTCTCACTAATATGAACTAAGATTGATGAGTGAAATTTGAGAATTAAAGTTGAGAACATAGGTTATCAGGCAATAGAAAGAGATTAGAGATTGGGCATTTGATGCTGAAGGAGTAAAGAAAGTTCAAAAGGATTCATTGTATGGATCCAAAAATGGGTAGAACAATATTGTAAGTACCCTGAACAAAGATGAATGTGAGTACAGCTGAAAGAGGAAGGCTAGGGACATGTATGACCAGAAGGAAAAATAGAAGATAAAAACTGAGATTGTATAATTTAGTGAAATCTAGAGTGGTCAATGATAGTGATTAAATATAAAAATAAAAGAATGTTTTTACATGAGGGAGAACAAATGAATATCAACATTGCAAGGTGTTGAAAATTGGATGGTATGGGGAAAAAATACAATCAATGCAAACTATAATCTATAGTTTACAGTGACATTGTAAGGTGCTTCCATTAGTTGTAACAAAGGCAATAAGCCAAAGCTAAATGTCTATAAGAGGGAGATACAATGGAATGACATCAGACTCTTGGTGGTGCTATTGTCTGAATTTTAATCCTATTTTATTTTATTTTTATTTTCCTTCTATCTTTTATTTTCTTATTCTTCATTTTCTCCTCCTCTGCCTCTTTCTTTGTGGAAAACATGGAAACATCCTCATATAGATTGTGGTGGTGAATGCATAACTATGTGATTATACTGGGAATCATTGATTGTTTACTTAGAATGGATTGTATGGTATGTGAATAAAACTGTTTAAAAAATAAACAGAGGATTACAAGTGCTGGAGAAAACTTAGAGAGGAGGATGTACCAATTCCCTGTTGGTGGAGAAGTAGAATGGTGCAGCCCATCTGGAGGGCAGTGTGGTGGTTCTACAGGAAGCTAAGTATGGGGTTGCCATATGATCCTGCAACTCGGTTATTGGATATATACTTGGAGAACTGAGAGCAGGGACATGAATGGATATTTGCACACTGGTGGCCTAAGGATACATCAACTGATAAATGGAATGGTGAACTGTGGTGTATACATACAATGGAATATTGAGCGGTGGCAAGAAGGAATGAAGTTGTGAGGTATGCAACTAGAGGAATGGACAATATTGAGTGAAATAAGCCAGAATCAAAAAGGCAAACATTATAACACCTCACTAATATGGACTAACTATAATGTGAAAACTCTGAGAATTGAATCTGAGAACACAGGTTATCAGGGGAAGGCTTACTGTAAAGGTTCCTAGAATGTAAGCTCTTATGGCAGTCATATCCATTCACAAGCTGTAACTGTTATTTCTAAATTCTGAGATGCTGAGCTATTTGTGTATTGCCTGGTCAGTCCCTGGAAATTCGGGTATCTGTGTGACACCTGGGACTCAGAGCCAGAATTTGGCAGCTATGAGTGTTAGCATTACCCCATACAGCAACTGTTAAAAAACAAAAGCTGAAAAATAGATCAGACTTCAGTTAGAGTTTTAAACAAAATGGACTTGGTTGGGAATAAGGTAAATCGGACTAAAGGGTAAAGGATGATATTGACTGTGTTTCAAACTTCAACTTCTATGTCCATAGGAAGAGATGTTTATTTGGTACAAAATCTATATTTTCTGTAGCATACTATATAATTTAACTTGTATGGTCAGTTTATTCAACCATAATTAGATGGAACCTTGAATAGGAGGTGAGATCTGGTTGGTTTGTATAGGTTAGCAAGAAAACCAAATACATCCCAGAATAATTTGGGCAGAGAATAAAAATTTATCTGCACAACCCCCTTGAGGGACTCGGGAAAAATGTGGAAATACTAAACTTCCCCACTTGGGGAATTACTGATATTCTCACAAGCATTGAGGACTACCTTTATAGTAGGCTGAGCCCTTAATCTTGGGGCTTGCCCTTATGAAGCTTGTTACTGCAAAGGAGAGGCTAAGAGTATTTATAATTGTGCCTACGAGTCTCCCCCAGAGAACCTCTTTTGTTGCTCAGTTGTGGCCTCTCTCTCTAAGCCCACTTCCTTCCCCCTAAGTGGGACATGACTCCCAGGGGTGTAAATTTCTCTGGCAACGTGGGACATGACTCCCAAGGATGAGCCTGACCCAGCATCATAGGATTGAGAAAACCTATTGCACCAAAAGGGTGAAGAGAAATGAAACAAAATAAAGTTTCAGTGGCTGAGGGATTTCAAATGGAGTTGAGAGGTCATTCTAGAGTTTATTCCTATGAATTAGATAGATTTCTCTTTTTAATTTTTACTGTATTAGAATAGCTAGAAGGAATTACCTGAAACTGTTGAACTGCAACCCAGTATCCCTGATTCTTGAAGATGATCATATAACTGTATAGCTTACATGGTGTGACTGTGTGATTATGAAATTCTTGTGGTTCACACTCCCTTTATCCAGTGAATGGACAGATGAGTGGAAAAATGGGGACAAAAAGCAAATGAATAATAGGGGGGAGTAGAGTATGAGATACTTTGGGTGTTCTTTTTTACTTTTATTTTTGTTCTTACTTTTATTTTTTGGAGTAATGAAAATGTTCAAAAATTTTTTAAAAAATGAATGTAAATGTCTATCAAAAAGTGAATGAAAACAAAATAAGTAGACTTGATTTTTTATGATGATTGTATAACTATATAGCTTTGATCATGGGATCATGTGATTGTGAAAACCTTGTAATTGACACTCCGTTTGTTCAGTGTATGTGTAGACAAGTAATAAGATAAAGACAAAAATATATAAATAATAGGGGGGATAAGGGGTATGGGATGTTTTGGGTGTTTGGATTTTTTTTACTTTTTCTTTTCTTTCTTTTCTTTTTTTTTTTTTTTGGAGTAATGAAAATGTTTTAAAATTGATTGTAGTGATGAATGCACAACTATATGATGATTCCGTGAGCCACACATGATATACTTTGGATGGATTATATGGTGTGTGAAAATATCTCAACAAATTGCGTTTAAAGAAAAAACAAAAAGTGAAGTTTATTAACAATTAGTATATTCATACCAGAATATACTAATTGTTAATACTTTTCAGCCATCAAAAGGGATAAAATACCAATACTTGCAAAAACATGAGTCAATTTCAAAAGCATGCTGAGTGAAAGAATCCAGGCACAAAAGAGTACGTGGTATATGATTCCATTTATTTGAAATCCTGGAACAGGCAATGCTATTCTATAAGGACACAGTTATAGAAACCAGATCGCCTCTGGCTGGCAACTGGAAAGGGGTTTATTTCACAGGAGCATTAGAAAAGTTTTTAGGATGAAGGAGATATTATTTATATGTATTGATTGAGGTGATGGTTATATGGGTGTACATGTATGTCAAAACTCATCTAACTGGCTCCCAGTTGGCCAGGATGGCAGCATAAGGCATTCCAAGGTGCCATTTCCTCGCAGAAACTCTGAATAACTAGAAAAATCTGGCAGTCATTTTCCTCAAAACTCTGAAAAACAGTTAAAGGTTTGCAGTAACTGGACAAGTGCCAAATAAAAAAAAAATCAAGCTTTAAAAATGGTGGGAGAAGCTCTTACTGCCTTTGGTAGTCCACCCCAGTGGTGTGGAGCCAGCCCGTGCTCCCACGTGGGTCCGTGGCCCTGCTCCAGAAAGATCAGAATAACTGGGTTACCTGCCTGTCAGTATCAATCTAACAATTTTATATGGACAAATTCCTATATATGCACAAACTGTCTACCCTGATTCAAGAAGAAACAGATCTCAAAAGACCAACAAGTAAAGAGAGTAAATAAGTACTCAAAAAACTCCCAGTGAAAAAAAGGCCAAGACCAGATGACTTCACTGGTGAATTTTATCAAACATTACAAGAAGAATTAATAACAATCCTCCTCAAATGCTTTGAAAAAAATTGAAGAGGAGGAAATATTAACTTCCTAACTCATTCTATGAGATCAACATCTCCCTAATACCAAAGCCTTTTGAAGATATCAAAAGAAAAGATAACTACAGACCCATATCTCTTATGACTAGAGATCCAAATGTCTTCAACAAAATACCAGAAAACCAAATCTTACTCCATGATCAAGTGAGATATATTCCAGGTATGCAAGGGTAGTTCAACATAAGAAAATCAATTAATGTATTACATCACATTAATAGAAAGAAAGAAAAAAAAAAAAAAAACATGCTCATCTTGGTAGACACAACAAAGGCTTTTGACAAAACCCAGCACCACTTCTTGATAAAAACACTTAGAAAACTAAGACTAGAAGGAAACTTCCATAACATGATAAAAGACATATATGAAAAGCCCACGCTAACATCATACTCAAGGTTGAGAGACTGAAAGCTATCCCACTACCCACTAAGATCAGGAACAAAAAAAAGGATGTCCACTGTCACCACTACTATTCAACACTGTACTGGAATTTCAAGCAAGAGAAATTAGGCAGGAAAAAGAAATAAAAGGCATCCAAACTGGAAGGGAAGAAGTAAAGCATTCTCTATTTGCAGATGACATGATCCTATATAGATAAAATCCTAAAAAACCCACAACACAGTGACCAGAGCTAACAAACAAATTCAGCAAAGCGGCAGGGTGCAAGATCAACGGGCAAGAATCAGTAATTTTTCTATGTACTAGTAATGAACAATTTGAAGAGGAATTCAAGAAAAAAAATGCCATTTAAAACAGCAACTTAAAGGATCAAACATCTATGAATAAGTTTAACAAAGGAGGTAAGGTTCATACACAACAAAGTACAAAACTTTGCTAGTAGAAATCAAAGATCTAAATAAATGGAAAGACATTCCATGTTTGTGGATAGGAAGACTAAATATTGTCAAGATGTCAATGCTACTCAAAGCAATTTATAGATTCAATGCAATCCCAATAAAAATTCCAACAGCTTTCTTTGCAGAAATGGAGAAGCAAATCACCAAATTTAAATAGAGGGGTAAGAAACTCCCTGAATAGCCAAAGCCATCCAGAAAAGGATCAAAGTAGGAAGACTCACACTTTTTGATTTTAAAACTTATTACAAAGCCACAGTCATCAAAACAGCATAGTAGTAGCACAAGTATACAGATAAATAGATGAATGGAATTGAACTGAGAGCTCAGAAATCAACCCTTATAGCCATGGCAAACTGTTTTTTGACAAGGGTACCAAGTCCACTCAATTGAGAAATAGTAATCTCTTCAATAAATGGTACTGGGAAAACTGGAAATCCACATGCAAAAGAATGAGGGTGGACCCCTACCTCACACCATATACAAAAACTAACTCAAAATGGAGCAAAGACCTAGACATAAAAACCAAAACTATAAAACTCCTAGAAGAAATATAGGGAAGCAACGTCAGGACTTTGCCGTAGGCAATGGTATCTTTGACTTTACACTAAAAGTTCAAACAACTAAAGAAAAATAGGTAAATGAGACCCCATCAAAATGAAAAACTTTTGTGCAATAAAGGACTTCATCATGAAAGTAAAGAGACAAGCCACAGTACAGGAGAAAATATTTGGATACTACATATCCAATAAGGGTTAACCTCTAGGATACATAAAGAAATCCTACAATTACCCAACAGAAAGACACACACAAAAAAAGCAGTTAAAAATGGACAAAAGACTTGAAGAGAAATTTTTCCAAAGAGGATATACAAATGACTAAAAAGCACATGAAAAAGATGCTCATCATCAGCCATTATGGAAATGCAAATCAAAATGCAATGAGATACCATTTCACACCCATTAGAATGGCTACTATTTGGAGAAAAAAAATGGAAAAAGTGTTGGAAAGGATGTGGAAAAGTAAGAAAACTCCTTCATTGTTGGTGGGAATGTAAAATGGTGTAGCCACTGTGGAAAACAGTTTGGCTATTCTTCAGAAAGTTAAGTATAGAATTACCATATGACCTGGCAATCCCACTTCTAGATATATACGCAAAAGATTTGAAAGCAGAGACTCAAACAGATATTTGCATACCAATGTTGAAAGTGACATTATTCACAATCGCCAAGAGACAGAAGGAACCGAAGTATCCATCAACAGATGAATGGATGAATAAAATGGAATATTATTCAGCCATAAAGATGATGAAGTTCTGACACATGTGACAACATGGATGAACCTTGAAGAAATCATGTTGAATGAAACAAGCCAGATACAAAAGGACAAATACTGTACGATCTCATTGATATGAATTAATTGTAATAAGCAGATTCATAGAGTCAGAAACTAGGATATAGGTGGTGGGGTATAAGATGGTACCACGCCAGGATGAGGTAGGAAATGAAGAGTTAATACTTGCTTGGTACAGAGTTTATGTTTAGGTAAAGGAAAATTTTGGTAACAGATGGTGGTAATGGTAGCATAACAATGTGAATGTAATTAATAGCAGTGAATTATAAATTTGAATGTGGTTAAAAGGGGATAGATTTATGCATGTTACTAGATTGAAATTTTTAAAAGGCCATATAATTATACAACACAGGGGGCACGTATGTAAACAGTAAGCTAAACTTAATAATACAATTAGAATTTTATTTTATCAATTGTAACAAAGCTACCACACTAATACAGTGTTAATACTAGTGAAACTGTGTGTGTGAGGGGATATATGGGAATTCTGTATTTTCTGCATGATTTTTCTGTAAACCTACAACTTCTCAAACCCTCCTTCAATTACACTGAAAATGGGTATATTTTGTTGAATGTGACTCATACTTTGATAAAATTGATTGGAACAAACAAACAAAAAAACTGGAGAGAGACCTAACAGAGAAGCTTCAAAGAGAGAGAGAGAGAGAGAGAGAGAGAGGGAAGACTAAATAGAAATTATAAAAAATGTTAGTAACAATTACTTTAGGAAATGACATCATGTGTAATTTTTCTTTAATTCTTATTACTTTTCCATGCTTTCCATCCTTTAATATTGAATATATATTAATTCTATAATAAATTGTTACATTAAAAAACAATTTACCATCGTAAGAAGGGAAGAAAAGTGGAAGGAAGGGAAGGAGAGAAAGACTAGGAGTTTGTAGGAGTTCATAGAGAAGAGGAAATAAAGGAACTGTTTCCAGAGGAGGTAATATTTCTATTGGATATTAAAGAATTAATAGAATTTCATCAAGCATAGAAGAGAGGGGAGATCATCTCACACAGAAGGAAACGACCTCTGCAGAAGTACAGGTGGAGAAAGCAGGGGTAACACGCAGAAATCAGTTTTCTCAAGACAGGATATTTAATCTGTCACTAGACTCTCAAACGAAACAGAGAGAGAAGTTCCATTCAAGTCAGATATTTCAGTGCATCCGAAGTAGAGGGAACTCTGATTCAGAACTTTTGAAGGAATTCACTGGTAACTCACCTCTGCAATGAGAACCATCTGCAGCTGCTTCTTCATAGAGGCAACATTTAAGTTACTGAGTTCTGAGCCCATCATTTAGGAATGATGATATTAAGCCTAAATGAGAAGCACAGGTACAGAAATAGTCTCTGGTTAGGCGTGAGTTTTATTGGTGGCTCCACACCATCTGTTCCAGAAGTTCACTTCTTACCTCAAGGCTTTTATATATCCCTTTGTAATAAACCCAGAAATTCAAAATATCAGCAAGCTGTTCCATGTTCCTTTAGACTATTGCCTTGAAAAACTATTCTAAAATAAACCAAACACCATTGTTTTCTTACATTACATATCTGTACAATTATATGTGTACATACATATTTTCTTTCAGTCTTTCTTTTAAACATAAAATTTCAAAGCTACATAGGAATATAGAAGGACCAATCTGTGATACTCTTCAGCTTTGTCCAATTACACTTTTCCTTAATCGTAACTGCATGTGTGTGTGTATCTTCTCTTGACTAGTACTAATAGTCAGGGTTCCTCATTCGCTGTATCAAATAGCTCTTTTATTTGTATGAATTTTGTTTCTGAAAACATAGACTATCATGACTACATGACAATGCCTCAGTTCTCAGTAACCCTTTGCCTAGAGCCCACCTCTACTTTATAGAAATTTTCAGTTTGTCTCCTCTTTAATCTTGAGAATTTCAACACCCTCCAAAAACTTTGTCCATCAAACAAATTGCTATTTAATACCCTTAAGATCAGTGCTTCTCAAACTTTAAAGTACAGTCGATTCACCTGATAATCTCTAGCTGTGGACACTGATTCAGTAGGTTCTGCCTTTCTAACTACCGCCCAGGTGATGCCCTTGCTGCTACTTTGTGGACTGCACTTTGGACAGCAAGTCTTTACAAGAGCTTCTTGCATATCAGGCTGTGATCTTTCCCCATATACACCCTTAGGGTATGGCAGTCTCTTACCTTCTAAGGTATTTTATTTCCTTGACCCTAAGAGATTCCTCAGGCTGAACTGATTTAAATGTATTTCTAATTCTCACTGGTAATTTTGCATGCTTAAAACTTCTTCGCATGTTCCTCGTCCAAATTCTTTTGTTTTCATATTCTTAGTTCATTGTGCTTGCATATAGCACCTTCTTTTTCTGTATTAGGCCTTTCAAAGCCACACTCACTAGTCTTTTTAGGTCTCTGTTTAAATTCACGTTTTTCCTTCCTCAAAGTCATTAATCATTAGTCTAGAAAAAATGCAAATACCCTTCTTCCTTGCCTATCATTTATACACACACTGAGGCATACATACACATGCATATAAATGTACATACATACACACACACACATTCACACACACACTGACCTATTAAAGAAAACTCCAAAGAGTGTCAAGCCCAACAGAAGGTAAACACATTGGATATAGTCTAGCTCCATTGGGCTCAAGACCCAATTCCATAAAATAATTTTAAAAATCAAAAGTTAGTGGTCATGACCCGCGGCGCCCTAGATGCTAGGTTCGCAAGGGATTCCTCACCGCTGCGCCTCAGTTGCCGTCGTGGAACGCGGGGTTCAAAATCCCCGCCCTCCCGGGCTGAAGGAAATGTTCTATTCCTTTATAGGGATATGAATTACATAGGAATATGCATTTTTAAAAACTCATCAAGAACTATGGGCAAGATGGCAGACTGGTGAGCTGTATGTTCTAGTTACTCCTCCAGGAAAGTAGGTAGAAAGCCAGGAACTGCGTGGACTGGACACCACAGAGCAATCTGACTTTGGGCATACTTCATACAACACTCATGAAAACGTGGAACTGCTGAGATCAGCGAAATCTGTAAGTTTTTGCGGCCAGGGGACCCGGGCCCTCCCTGCCAGGCTCAGTCCCGGGGGAGGAGGGGCTGTCAGCTCCGGGAAGGAGAAGGGAGAACTGCAGTGGCAGCCCTTATCGGAAACTCATTCTACTGATTCAAACTCCAACCATAGATAGACTGAGACCAGACACCAGAGAATCTGAGAGCAGCCAGCCCAGCAGAGAGGAGACAGGCATAGAAAAAAAACAACACGAAAAACTCCACAATAAAAGCGGAGGATTTTTGGAGTTCTGGTGAACATAGAAAGGGGAAGGGCCCTGAGGCGCATATGCAAATCCTGAAGAAAAGCTGATCTCTCTACCCTGTGGACCTTTCCTTAATGGCCCTGGTTGCTTTGTCTCTTAGCATTTCAATAACCCATTAGATCTCTGAGGAGGGCCCGTTTTTTTGTTTTTTTTGTTTTTTTTTTTCGTGGTGTTGTTGTTTTTTTTTTTTTTAATCCTTTTTTCTTTTTCTAAAACAATTACTCTAAGAAGCCCAATACAGAAAGCTTCAAAGACTTGCTATTTGGGCAGGTCAAGTCAAGAGCAGAACTAGGAGAGCTCTGAGACAAAACGCAATAATCCAGTGGCTCAGAAAATTCACTAAACAACACAACTTCCCAAGAAAAGGGGAGTGTCCACTCACAGCCATCATCCTGGTGGACAGGAAACACTCCTGCCCATCGCCAGCCCCATAGCCCAGAGCTGCCCCAGACAACCCAGTGTGACGGAAGTGCTTCAAACAACAGGCACACACCACAAAACTGGGCGTGGACATTAGCTTTCCCTGCAACCTCAGCTGATTGTCCCAGAGTTGGGAAGGTAGAGCAGTGTGAATTAACAAAGCCCCATTCAGCCACCATTTGAGCAGACTGGGAGCCTCCCTACACAGCCCAGCAGCCCAGAACTGCCCTGGGGGGATGGCACTCACCTGTGACATAGCACAGTCATCCCTCAACAGAGGACCCAGGGTGCACAGCCTGGAAGAGGGGCCCACTTGCAAGTCTCAGGAGCCATACGCCAAGACCAAGGACTTGTGGGTCAGTGGCAGAGACAAACTGTGGCAGGACTGAACTGAAGGATTAGACTATTGCAGCAGCTTTAAAACTCTAGGATCACCAGGGAGATTTGATTGTTAGAGCCACCCCCCGCTCCCTGACTGCCCAGAAACACGCCCCATATACAGGGCAGGCAACACCAACTACACACGCAAGCTTGGTACACCAATTGGACCCCACAAGACTCACTCCCCCACTCACCAAAAAGGCTAAGCAGGGGAGAACTGGCTTGTGGAGAACAGGTGGCTCGTGGACACCACCTGCTGGTTAGTTAGAGAAAGTGTACTCCACGAAGCTGTAGATCTGATAAATTAGAGATAAGGACTTCAATTGCTCTACAAATCCTAAAAGAACCCTATCAAGTTCAGCAAATGCCACGAGGCCAAAAACAACAGAAAATTATAAAGCATATGAAAAAAACAGACGATATGGATAACCCAAGCCCAAGCACCCAAATCAAAAGACCAGAAGAGACACAGCACCTAGAACAACTACTCAAAGAACTAAAGATGAACAATGAGACCATAGTATAGGAGACAAAGGAAATCAAGAAGACACTAGAAAAGCATAAAGAAGACATTGCAAGACTAAAGAAAAAAATGGATGATCTTATGGAAATTAAAGAAACTGTTGACCAAATTAAAAAGATTCTGGACACTCATAGTACAAGACTAGAGGAAGTTGAACAACGAATCAGTGACCTCGAAGATGACAGAATGGAAAATGAAAGCATAAAAGAAAGAATGGGGAAAAAAATTGAAAAAATCGAAATGGACCTCAGGGATATGATAGATAATATGAAACGTCCAAATATAAGACTCATTGGTGTCCCAGAAGGGGAAGAAAAGGGTAAAGGTCTAGGAAGAGTATTCAAAGAAATTGTTGGGGAAAACTTCCCAAATCTTCTAAACAACATAAATACACAAATCATAAATGCTCAGCGAACTCCAAATAGAATAAATCCAAATAAACCCACTCCGAGACTTATACTGATCACACTATCAAACACAGAAGAGAAAGAGCAAGTTCTGAAAGCAGCAAGAGAAAAGCAATTCACCACATACAAAAGAAACAGCATAAGACTAAGTAGTGACTACTCAGCAGCCACCATGGAGGCAAGAAGGCAGTGGCACGATATATTTAAAATTCTGAGTGAGAAAAATTTCCAGCCAAGAATACTTTATCCAGCAAAGCTCTCCTTCAAATTTGAGGGAGAGCTTAAATTTTTCACAGACAAACAAACGCTGAGAGAATTTGCTAACAACAGACCTGCCCTACTGGAGATACTCAAGGGAGCCCTACAGACAGAGAAACAAAGAAAGGACAGAGAGACATGGAGAAAGGTTCAGTACTAAAGAGATTCGGTATGGGTACAATAAAGGATATTAATAGACAGAGGGGAAAAATATGACAAACATAAACCAAAGGATAAGATGGCTGATTCAAGAAATGCCTGCACGGTTATAACGTTGAATGTAAATGGATTAAACTCCCCAATTAAAAGATATAGATTCGCAGAATGGATCAAAAAAAATGAACCATCAATATGTTGCATACAAGAGACTCATCTTAGACACAGGGACACAAAGAAACTGAAAGTGAAAGGATGGAAAAAAATATTTCATGCAAGCTACAGCCAAAAGAAAGCAGGTGTAGCAATATTAATCTCAGATAAAATAGACTTCAAATGCAGGGATGTTTTGAGAGACAAAGAAGGCCACTACGTACTAATAAAACGGGCAATTCAGCAAGAAGAAATAACAATCGTAAATGTCTATGCACCCAACCAAGGTGCCACAAAATACATGAGAGAAACACTGCCAAAACTAAAGGAAGCAATTGATGTTTCCACAATAATTGTGGGAGACTTCAACACATCACTCTCTCCTATAGATAGATCAACCAGACAGAAGACCAATAAGGAAACTGAAAACCTAAACAATCTGATAAATGAATTAGATTTAACAGACATATACAGGACATTACATCCCAAATCACCAGGATACACATACTTTTCTAGTGCTCACGGAACTTTCTCCAGAATAGATCATATGCTGGGACATAAAACAAGCCTCAATAAATTTAAAAAGATTGAAATTATTCAAAGCACATTCTCTGACCACAATGGAATACAATTAGAAGTCAATAACCATCAGAGACTTAGAAAATTCACAAATACCTGGAGGTTAAACAACACACTCCTAAACAATCAGTGGGTTAAAGAAGAAATAGCAAGGGAAATTGCTAAATATATAGAGACGAATGAAAATGAGAACACAACATACCAAAACCTATGGGATGCAGCAAAAGCAGTGCTAAGGGGGAAATTTATAGCACTAAACGCATATATTAAAAAGGAAGAAAGAGCCAAAATCAAAGAACTAATGGATCAACTGAAGAAGCTAGAAAATGAACAGCAAACCAATCCTAAACCAAGTAGAAGAAAAGAAATAACAAGGATTAAAGCAGAAATAAATGACACAGAGAACAAAAAAACAATAGAGAGGATAAATATCACCAAAAGTTGGTTCTTTGAGAAGATCAACAAGATTGACAAGCCCCTAGCTAGACTGACAAAATCAAAAAGACAGAAGACCCATATAAACAAAATAATGAGTGAAAAAGGTGACATAACTGCAGATCCTGAAGAAATTAAAAAAATTATAAGAGGATACTATGAACAACTGTATGGCAACAAACTGGATAATGTAGAGGAAATGGACAATTTCCTGGAAACATATGAACAACCTAGACTGACCAGAGAAGAAATAGAAGACCTCAACCAACCCATCACAAGCAAAGAGATCCAATCAGTCGTCAAAAATCTTCCCACAAATAAATGCCCAGGGCCAGATGGCTTCACAGGGGAATTCTACCAAACTTTCCAGAAAGAACTGACACCAATCTTACTCAAACTCTTTCAAAACATTGAAGAAAATGGAACACTACCTAACTCATTTTATGAAGCTAACATCAATCTAATAACAAAACCAGGCAAAGATGTTACAAAAAAGGAAAACTACCGGCCAATCTCCCTAATGAATATAGATGCAAAAATCCTCAACAAAATACTTGCAAATCGAATCCAAAGACACATTAAAAAAATCATACACCATGACCAAGTGGGGTTTATTCCAGGCATGCAAGGATGGTTCAACATAAGAAAATCAATCAATGTATTACAACACATTAACAAGTCAAAAGGGAAAAATCAATTGATCATCTCAATAGATGCTGAAAAAGCATTTGACAAAATCCAACATCCCTTTTTGATAAAAACACTTCAAAAGGTAGGAATTGAAGGAAACTTCCTCAACATGATAAAGAGCATATATGAAAAACCCACAGCCAGCATAGTTCTCAATGGTGAGAGACTGAAAGCCTTCCCTCTAAGATCAGGAACAAGACAAGGATGCCCGCTATCACTACTGTTATTAAACATTGTGCTGGAAGTGCTAGCCAGGGCAATCCGGCAAGACAAAGAAATAAAAGGCATCCAAATTGGAAAAGAAGAAGTAAAACTGTCATTGTTTGCAGATGATATGATCTTATATCTAGAAAACCCTGAGAAATCGACGATACAGCTACTAGAGCTAATAAACAAATTTAGCAAAGTAGCGGGATACAAGGTTAATGCACATAAGTCAGTAATGTTTCTATATGCTAGAAATGAACAAACTGAAGAGACACTCAAGAAGAAGATACCATTTTCAATAGCAACTAAAAAAATCAAGTACCTAGGAATAAACTTAACCAAAGATGTAAAAGACCTATACAAAGAAAACTACATAACTCTACTAAAAGAAATAGAAGGGGACCTTAAAAGATGGAAAAATATTCCATGTACATGGATAGGAAAACTAAATGTCATTAAGATGTCAATTCTACCCAAACTCATCTACAGATTCAATGCAATCCCAATCAAAATTCCAACAACCTACTTTGCAGACTTGGAAAAGCTAGTTATCAAATTTATTTGGAAAGGGAAGATGCCTCGAATTGCTAAAGACACTCTAAAAAAGAAAAACGAAGTGGGAGGACTTACACTCCCTGACTTTGAAGCTTATTATAAAGCCACAGTTGCCAAAACAGCATGGTACTGGCACAAAGATAGACATATAGATCAATGGAATCGAATTGAGAATTCGGAGACAGACCCTCAGATCTATGGCCGACTGATCTTCGATAAGGCCCCCAAAGTCACTGAACTGAGTCATAATGGTCTTTTCAACAAATGGGGCTGGGAGAGTTGGATATCCATATCCAAAAGAATGAAAGAGGACCCCTACCTCACCCCCTACACAAAAATTAACTCAAAATGGACCAAAGATCTCAATATAAAAGAAAGTACCATAAAACTCCTAGAAGATAATGTAGGAAAACATCTTCAAGACCTTGTATTAGGCGGCCACTTCCTAGACTTTACACCCAAAGCACAAGCAGCAAAAGAGAAAATAGATAAATGGGAACTCCTCAAGCTTAGAAGTTTCTGCACCTCGAAGGAATTTCTCAAAAAGGTAAAGAGGCAGCCAACTCAATGGGAAAAAATTTTTGGAAACCATGTATCTGACAAAAGACTGATATCTTGCATATATAAAGAAATCCTACAACTCAATGACAATAGTACAGTCGGCCCAATTATAAAATGGGCAAAAGATATGAAAAGACAGTTCTCTGAAGAGGAAATACAAATGGCCAAGAAACACATGAAAAAATGTTCAGCTTCACTAGCTATTAGAGAGATGCAAATTAAAACCACAATGAGATACCATCTAACACCGGTTAGAATGGCTGCCATTAAACAAACAGGAAACTACAAATGCTGGAGGGGATGTGGAGAAATTGGAACTCTTATTCACTGTTGGTGGGACTGTATAATGGTTCAGCCACTCTGGAAGTCAGTCTGGCGGTTCCTTAGAAAACTAGATATAGAGTTACCATTCGATCCAGCAATTGCACTTCTCGGTATATACCCGGAAGATCGGAAAGCAGTGACACGAACAGATATCTGCACGCCAATGTTCATAGCAGCATTATTCACAATTGCCAAGAGATGGAAACAACCCAAATGTCCTTCAACAGATGAGTGGATAAATAAAATGTGGTATATACACACGATGGAATACTACGCGGCAGTAAGAAGGAATGATCTCGTGAAACATAAGACAACATGGATGAACCTTGAGGACATAATGCTAAGCGAAATAAGCCAGGCACAAAAAGAGAAATATTATATGCTACCACTAATGTGAACTTTGAAAAATGTAAAACAAATGGCTTATAATGTAGAATGTAGGGGAACTAGCAATAGAGAGCAATTAAGGAAGGGGGAACAATAATCCAAGAAGAACAGATAAGCTATTTAACGTTCTGGGGATGCCCAGGAATGACTATGGTCTGTTAATTTCTGATGGATATAGTAGGAGCAAGTTCACAGAAATGTTGCTATATTAGGTAACTTTCTTGGGGTAAAGTAGGAACATGTTGGAAGTTAAGCAGTTATCTTAGGTTAGTTGTCTTTTTCTTACTCCCTTGTTATGGTCTCTTTGAAATGTTCTTTTATTGTATGTTTGTTTTCTTTTTAACTTTTTTTTCATACAGTTGATTTAAAAAAGAAGGGAAAGTTAAAAAAAAAAAAAAAACAAGGAAAAAAAAAAGATGTAGTGCCCCCTTGAGGAGCCTGTGGAGAATGCAGGGGTATTCGCCTACCCCACCTCCATGGTTGCTAACATGACCACAGACATAGGGGACTGGTGGTTTGATGGGTTGGGCCCTCTACCACAGGTTTTACCCTTGGGAAGACGGTTGCTGCAAAGGAGAGGCTAGGCCTCCCTATGGTTGTGCCTAAGAGCCTCCTCCCGAATGCCTCTTTGTTGCTCAGATGTGTCCCTGTCTCTCTAGCTAAGCCAACTTGAAAGGTGAAATCACTGCCCTCCCCCCTACGTGGGATCAGACACCCAGGGGAGTGAATCTCCCTGGCAACGTGGAATATGACTCTCGGGGAGGAATGTAAACCCGGCATCGTGGGACGGAGAACATCTTCTTGACCAAAAGGGGGATGTGAAAGGAAATGAAATAAGCTTCAGTGGCAGAGAGAATCCAAAAAGAGCCGAGAGGTCACTCTGGTGGGCACTCTTACGCACACTTTAGACAACCCTTTTTAGGTTCTAAAGAACTGGGGTAGCTGGTGGTGGATACCTGAAACTATCAAACTACAACCCAGAACCCATGAATCTCGAAGACAGTTGTATAAAAATGTAGCTTATGAGGGGTGACAAGGGGATTGGGAAAGCCATAAGGACCACACTCCACTTCGTCTAGTTTATGGATGGATGAGTAGAAAAATAGGGGAAGGAAACAAACAGACAAAGGTACCCAGTGTTCTTTTTTACTTCAATTGTTCTTTTTCACTCTAATTATTATTCTTGTTATTCTTGTGTGTGTGCTAATGAAGGTGTCAGGGATTGATTTGGGTGATGAATGTACAACTATGTAATGGTACTGTGAACAATCGAAAGTACGATTTGTTTTGTATGACTGCGTGGTATATGAATATATCTCAATAAAATGAAGATTAAAAAAAAAAAAAAAAAAGACATAATGCTGAGCAAAATAAGCCAGGCACAAAAAGAGAGATATTGTATGTTACCACTAATGTGAATTGTGTGAAAAATGTACAATGTTTTATACTGTAGAATGTAGGGGACCTAGAGATACCAATTAGTGGAGGGGGAATGATAATCTAATAAAAACAGATAAACTATGAAGGGTAATCTCAAGGTTATGGGAATGCTCAGGAATGATTATGGTTTGTAAACTTTCTTGGATATAGTAAGATCATGTTGGAAGCAATAGAGTTATTTTAGGTTTTTTTTTCTCTTATTCCATTGTTTTCTTAGGGGTTGTTAATTTTCTTGGGGTATGGTAGGAACATGTTGGAAGCAATGTAGTTATTTTAGATTATTTGTTTTTCTTACTCCTCTGTTTGGACATGGTTTACTAATTTTCTTGGGGTATGGTAGGAACATATTGGAAGCAAAGTAGTTATTTTAGGTTATTTGTTTTCCTTAATCTATTGCTTTGTTTGAAATGTTGTGGGGTTTTTTTGGTTGTTGCTTGCCTGTTTGTTTTTAATTTTTTGATAAACAAAGTTAAAAAATTGAAAAAAAATCAGTAGAAAAATGGGAGTAAAAACTAAATGACAAATAGGGTGGGATGGGGGGATGGTTTGGGTATTCTCTTTTCACTTTTATTTTTTATTCTTATTCTGATTCTTTCTGATGTAAGGAAAATGTTCAGAAATAGATTGTGGTGATGAACGCATAACTATATGATCATACTGTGAACAGTTGATTGTATACAATGGATGACTGTATGGTTTATGAATATATTTCAATAAAACTGAATTAAAAAAAAAAAAAAAGTTAGTGGTCATGTATTATCTAAATACTTTAGATATTTAACTCATTTCCTGAATTGAGCTCTGTTCCACAAAGCAAATTTTCCAGATAGTCCATTCTTTGGTGATCCAATGTCTCCCTCAATGTTAATTAGATTTTGACTCCATGAAACTGTTGGACTAAGTTTCTGTGCATATTCTTGAAACTTGGTTCATTTGTTCAACATGCCTTCCCTTTTCACTCCCATTCTTATACCTCTGCAGTTACCAAATATGTATGGACCTTGCACCTCAAGAATTCTAGATCTGTAACATAGACTTGAAATTCATAAACTGCTTCTTTGCTAGCCACTATCATTTTTATCAGTGTAAGCAACATACCAAGCTCAAGATCTCTATTTATTTCTTATCACCTTAATATTATTTCTTATTACCTTAATATTATTCTACCTGAATACTGATTTTCAATATACCAAATAATCTCTTACAGGGAGATTAAAACCATCAACATATATAGAAGAAAGTTATGTGACTATAGCCACCATTCTTCCTCTGATGCTTTGTATCTGCTAAGTCACAAATTAGAACACATGTATGTATAGTAACCCCATGTATCTGATGAATTTGCAAAGGAACTTAGAAGTTTATTTGAAATCCATGACAAAAGAAAAAAAACAAGAAACAAAATCTGAGCTATATGAATTTCTAGTTCAGACTCACCAGGAAAAAAAGTTAAGAAATACAATCTTAGAATACCTAACTATTACCTTTAGGATTCCAAAAAGTTATCAATTTTCCTAAATTGTATTCATAACTTCAGAATGTCCTATTTGGCCAGTTGCCATGACTGTCATAAACGACTTGACCCTAGTCACACACCATACTCTTTTTGAAATGGGTTGGAAAAACAACCTTTGGACTGGACTAGGAAAAGGAAAAGTTAGGAAAACCCACAGGGATCTGGGGCCTCTCCCCACCCTTTTCCTGAAGTTCAAATTCAATGTCACAAATGCAGCCATGTATCTTCCCAGCTAACAGAAGTTTTCTGGACACCACTGGCCATCCTTCAGTGAAGCATTAGCAAATGGAACACAGACCATTCATTCGCAGCTTCCCTTTGATGTCAGGGAGGGAGCTACTGGCTTCTGAGCTTAGGTAGAGCATCATTTCCATGTGAACAGATTCTTGGAGCGATGCTTGAGCAGGAAGGCACCCATAATATAAAGTACTCAGAATAATACCCTCCACATTTTCCTTCTTAGCATTCCTGACTGCAAAAGTCTCTTCTCATAGTTAAGCTCTGCCAAAAAGAAATTAAGCAATGCTATTTCAGTTTAAAATTTGGTCCTTAAGAGTGAACCCAGGTATCTCAGAAAACCCCCTTTATATCTTTAATCATTTCTAATCATTCCATTGGCCTTTGCACCTGTGGCCCCTTCTGCTTCCTTCCCTAAAGACTGTAAGATCAGGTGTCCTTTCTGACTTTTCTGCCTTCCCAATTTTAAATCTAGGCAAATGGCACTCACATACCCTTTTCACAGGTTATGCAAGATGCTATTTCCACCCTGTGCCCTACAGAGGCCCTGTTCTGTAAACCAGGCACACCTAGGCACACAGCTTCCATATAAATGCCTCCAAGGTCTACACAAACTGCCTGCCACACACAGATTTGCAGCAGCTCCCTCCACTTCCAGGCAAAAGGCTTTAAGCAGATGGCTTATCCCAGTCTCCTTGGACATGGTCTCCTCTCACCTTTACAGTCCCTTCTCTAAACTCCAAGTCATCCATTTCACTTGCACCACTTAATCGAGTGCATCCTGAACCACACACGCCCACATCTCTAGACAGCAGATCTGTCTCCCCACCAGGCTTTGCGTAACAGAAATGGCTGTTGTTTGGAGCTGTTCAGGAGTAAACTACCTCACACCCCAGCCAAGGTTGATTTCACATTCCAAAATAAACATCAACTGTCCCCAATTCATTTCTGACTCTCATCCATGGAATCTAAATTACTGAAAAAGAACATCACCCCATCATCACCAATTATTCTTTATGGGGGTTGTCAAATAATAATCTCTATGTGTCTCAAAGTTGCCACTTTTCTTTCTGCAAACCTTCCTTTTTTTTCCCTCTTTGTGACTGTTCAAAAACCAACTAAAACAACTATAAATCTCCTCTGTGTTTTTTGCCTTTATAGGTCAATAAATACAAGTTTCCCTTTCTTGCGTTCCTTATTTGTATTCTTTCCATCTTTTATTTTATCTTTTATCTTTGCTCATATTAACTGCTCCTATTCTGTGCTTTACTTCGCATTTCTCCCAAGATTGAAAAGCAGAAACAGTTCTGGGACGAAGTGCCCCGTCGTGTCACCAGCCCCTTGCCACTTGCCCCATTCCTTTTCTGAGTTGCCTTGAACACTCCTGTTTCGTCCTATGTCAGTTTCCCCTACCCTATTCACTTCCTATAGTTGTTTCCCTACTCCCTCCCTCTTGAAGGTAGAAGGCTGTATTGTCATCTAAGTTGTCAAGAGGCAGCAGGAAATAAGTGCTATAATTCCATCACATCTGTGAAATGCTAAACCTCAGAAACATGTCACTTAACCAAGTCAGAAAGGGCTGCCTCAGCTGAAATTGAGACTTACCAGAAAACTGTACCAACTGGATTTTGTCTCTTAACTCTGGAAGCAGGAAATGGATCTCTTCATTACCCGATTTCCAACCCCCTGAAGCGGTCTCACCTCACCCAATCCTTGGCTGTGAATCTAGCAGTTGCTCAACGAATTTTTGTTCCGTTATCTAGCACCAACAGGCACAATGGGGATGCCTTAGCTGTATTAACACCACTTCTTCCAGCAGGGAATCCATTGATTTTTCTTTTTTTTTTTTTCAAGAAGAGAAAAAGAAAAGTTCTAGAACTGGATTCCAAACAAGCTCACTAATGAACACAGCACTGAAGATACAAGTTATAAGAAATAGCCCAGGAAGAAACACAAAGCCACAGCAACCCTTCTAAAATTAGAAAGGAAGTAATATTTTCAATATTACTGAGATGTTATTTCTATTTTAGAATGTCTTTAACACATAATTATATTATAGACATAATAATATTCAAGGGAAATTGCTGATGAATAAGTGAGTGAAGAAGAAAAATGGAAAAAAATGGGGATGTAAACAAGAAGAGAGGAGGCCTGGATGATAGGATGCGATTAGCTTGACTTCCGATCTCTAACAACTGCTGGTTAAAAATAAAATACAATCTCATCTGGGGTTAGGCTCTACTTGTGACACAGAAAATACTGCTTTAAACCAACAATGCACTGATTATTCATTCAAATGTTGGAAACTACCAAGTACCTTCTATGTCATTTATAATCAGACCCCTAGGGTAATGATGTGTATTTGTAAAATGTAGATGAACTATTAACAGGAGTTTCCAACCTTTTACATTTCGTCATGTTTTATGTTTAATTACATAACCATAATATCTCATTAATTTTCAGTATCAAATTGGCATCTAAATAAAGAAGAAATTATTACTAGTACTTACATTCAAATGTTTCATTTTTGTTTTTGCAGTTATCATTGGCAGGAAAAGCAGTTCATTTTATAGTGTCTGCTATAAAGCCAGGAGCACTTCTCAAACCCCAATAATATCTCCAAACACAATATCTCAGAACACTGAAGAACGTTCAAACTAGAAAATTTTTGCAATGGGAAAAAATTAGAGAACTAAAACAAGCTCAGTTCTGCTTTAAATTGCTTAAGGGAGAGAAAGCCGGAAAAAAACCCTGCCTTGCTTGAATTTTTGCTCTCCTAAGATGGAGGGCAACTTTGAAGAAAATAATATTCCATACAATTACTCTTGAGAGAAGTCAGTTCAACTTCAGTAGGCACAGACTGACACCCCTTTCAATAATTTGTTAAAATGGAGGTTTTTGCTTTTTAATGTCATCTAAGGTAAGGATTTAATAGCTTCTACTGCAGTCTTATCAAACATCACTTGATTATAATGCTACCGGCAGTTTTTTAAAAAAGCATTTCTGGATATATTCACTTTATTTTCACTTCATCAGACTTTGAAAGACTGTGTCTATAAGAGGACTAAGTGAAACAGCAGTTTTAAAAATTGTCAATATTGTCCTTTATAATTCTCTTTATCTATACACCCAACACATGCACCAAAATCACTTATAAAAATGGTGTTTTTAGGGATACCTAAGGAAATCACAGAATGTTAGAGCAGTTCTTGTAAGATGTGTCATAGACTTCTAAGTGATCCCCAATATCTGTTCTCTCAGAGAAACCGAACATTAGCTGGTCACACGGCTGTCCACAATAAGGATTCCAGGTGTCAGCCTCCTTTGCAGCTAGGTATGGTATGTGACTCAGTTCTGGACAACAGGATAGGTGGGAAAGGGATGGTGCTACTTCTAGGATGTATCCTTTCAGCGGAAGTGGCTGGGAGGATAGGTTCCCCCAAAGAGGAGCACGCACTAGGGAAGCCAGAGCAGAAAGCTAGATGGGTCCTGTGCCCAAGGAGACTGAGGAGCCAGAGACAAGCCCATGAGCTGCCTACATCTGGACTTGCATGTAAGACAGAAATGAATTTCTACCTTTTTAAGCCACTGTTTTGGGAACTCTCTTCAATGCAGCCAAAACTACATCTAACACATAAAGACATTATAGGTGAGGAAGCTCAGCTGGGACTAAACCCCAGACGTATCCACAAAATCCACTTTTTTTTTTTTTCCAATTCCACCAATTTTACTAAATGTTGTCCCTGTATTAATAATGTCTTAATATTTTACTATTGTTCAATTAGACCTCATTCCTTCTTGTTTATTCTCTTGCCGATAACAGACAAAACGACCTCTCAGACGCAAATCACCTGCCTAAAGAGACCTTTCTCTTCCTCTGAATTTTCTTGGTTTATGGGTCAATTTCTTCACGGGTGAAGACAGGGATACGGAAGGCAGGAGGTGGTAAGATGGAGATCAGCCATGCAGTGGAACAGGCCTGGGTTTGAATATCAGTTCCACACATCTGGCTGCTTAACTTCTCCAAGCCCCTGTTTTCTAGTCATAAAAAAGAGAGCATCATGCCTCCTTCCCACTTTTGCTGCAGAAATTAATTGGAATAACATATTTAGAGTGCCTAGCATTGTATTGGCACATAGGAAGCACTCAACAAATGTAATTCTTCGCTTTCTTTCATGTTTTCATGTATCTATTCATTAAAGAACTTTTTTTCTCTTTTTTAATAAGTTTTTTTTATTATGGTAACACATATATATATATAACATAAGCTCTGCCGTTTTAACCGTTTTTAAGTATACAATTCAGTGGTATTAACTGCATTTACAAAATTGTGCTACCAATACCAACATCCATTACCAAAGATTTTTCATCACCCAAATCAGAAACTGTACACATGGAGCAACAACTCCCCATTCTCTCTACCCCTGAGGCCCTGGGAACCTCTAATCTACTCTCCGTCTCCTCAAATTTACTTATTCTTGGTATTTCATACGAGTTGAATCATACAACTATGTGTCTGTATGTGCTTTTTAAATTCCACTCAGCATAATGTTTCTTAGGTTCATCCATATAGAGGCATCTATCAGAATTTCATTCCTTCTTAAGGCTGAGTAATATTCCATGGTATGAATACACCACATTTTTGTTCATCTATAACATTTCTCTTTTTATAAGGTGACAGACCCAATCTTTGTGATTTTCCAGGGACTCTCTGGGAAGTCTCAATGATAATTTTAGGTATAAAAGATATCCTGAAAACAATATATTTTCTCTTAATTTAGGTCCAATATTGAGAAAGCAAAGTAAAAGCACTGTCAGAGGCAATGTGGGCACTTGGCTAAGATGGGCTCATAGGTGTGTGGGAAACAAGACTTGGTTACCCATTAGTGAGACCTGGTGTCATTCAAGAACTTTTTACCAAGTACTCATATATCCATGTGCCGGTTTGAATGTATTATGTCCCCCAAACACCATTATCTTTGATGTAATCTTGTGTGGGCAGACGTTATCAGTGTTGATTGGATTGTAATTCTTTGAGTGTTTCTTTGGAATGTGCCCCACACAGCTGTGGGTGATGACTGATTAGATATTTCCATGGAGGCGTGGCCCCACCCATTCAGGGTGGGTCTTGATCAGTGGAGCTATATAAATGAGCTGATGGGCAGAGGGAACTAAGTGCAGCTGTGAGTAACATTTTGAAGAGGAGCTACAGCCAAGAGGGACACTGAAAAAAGCACAGGAGCTGCAGATGAGAGACAGTTTGAAGACGGCCATTGAAAGCAGACTCTTGCTCGGGAGAAGCTGATAGAGGACAAATATCCCAAGTGCAACTAAGAGTGACGTTTTTGAGGAACTGCAGCCTAAAGAGGAACGTCCTGGGAGGAAGCCATTTTGAAACCACAACTTTGGAGCAGACGCCAGCCACGTGCCTTCCCAGCTAACAGAGGTTTTCCGGACACCATTGGCCATCCTCCAGTGAAGGTACCCAATTGCTGATGTGTTACCTTGGACACTTTATTTGTAACTGTGTAACCAAATAAACCCCCTTTTATAAAAGCAAATCCATTTCTGGTGTTTTGCATTCCAGCAGCATTAGCAAACTAGAACATCCAGGTACTGGAAAAGGAAGCAAATAAGTAAAGCTGATACCTTCCCTCATGAGGTTTTCCTCTTAGATGTCAAAGGAATGCAGGAGGGGCAGAAGGAAGGTCATTTTTTTGGTTTGTTTTGTTTTTCATTGTCTTTTTTTTTTATTGTGGTAATATATATATTTATTACATATAATAATTAGCAGTTTTGACCATTTTTATTTACACAATTCAGTGGCATTAATTATATTCACATTGGAGTGCTACCATCATCTCCATCCACTACAAAACTTTTCCTCACCCCAAACAGTAACTCTGTATCTTTTAAGCTATAACTTCCTATGGAAGGTAGTTTTAAAGAATAGCTTGTTTTGTTTTGTTTTGTTTCTTTTTATGAAGCAATGCATGTTGACTGTAGGACATTTAGGAAATACAAATAAGCAAAAGTGGAGAACAAAAGTTATTCATAATCCCATTACTCAGAAATAACCCATATTAATATCTTGAAATATATCCTTCCTATTTGTCATTCTATCTATGTATATAGTTCTCTATTTTGAACAAACGAGTAATACAGTGTACAAAGTATATTGTAAATAGTCATCTTTTCTCCCTTGAACTGAATGAAGAAATTTGATCATCATTACCATTCCACACTGAATGGTATTCTGTTGTCTAGATGTACTAGAATTTATTCAACAGTCTCAAATTTGGAATATTTAAGGGCATTTCCTTTTCTCTTTCCTTTATTATAATAACACTTCTCACATGATACCTTTTTAAAGAGGCTTTCTCTGATGTCCCTAATCAAAATTTCCCTTCTCCTTTATTTTTCTTTATTGCACTTAAAATTTTCAAATTATGCCACATGGATAATTCCTCCACCAGAATTGAAGCCAAATGCAGTCACTGACTTTATCATCTTCTCTAGAGTACCCCAAGGCCAAGAACTCTGCCTGACATAGAATACAGTAAAATTTTAGGCATATATAACAATTTCTTTAAAACAAATTCCTTAAAGAAAAAAAAGGGTATTAACAGTGCTAATGCTTTTGATGTTGCCAAATTATTGGTCAAAATGGTTTTTATAATTTATACTCCAGAAAACAAGGGCTCATTTCTCTGCATCCTCACCAGTATTTGGTAGTATCATTTTTAAAAAGTGAAAACTTTTATTGTTCTTTCAATTTACATCTTTTTGATTGTTAGTAAAATGAGCCATTTTCATGTGTTTATTGCTCATTAATATCTAAGAGAATAGAATAAAGGGAAAAGTTTGGACATATTTTCTTCCTCTCTCAGTGACTAATAAGTTACAAATAGGTTCCATGAAGAAACAAAAATAGTAGAAATAATAATAATAATTGCAACAAAGGACTTAATTAGATTTGGTGTTATAAAGAATTTGAGAATAAAATCTAATTCTAATAGAGTTATGCTAATAGTGTATCTGAACCTTTATCTATCTAACTATATCCATATATTAATCTATATCTATCTATCTATGCCTGTGTCTATTTTTGTAACTATATAACTGTATCTTTGACCTTTGATTTTCACCACTTTCCCTCCTTCCTTTTCTATTTAATCCTTCTTTCCTTAGTCTCTATTTTGTTTTGTTTACTCATTGCTTTTTTGTTTATTTTGATTGATTCATGGAACATAACTGGTAATAGATTGGTTGGATAACGGATGAACTATAAAGATTTATTTATCTCCTTTTTAGGAAATGTTCTAGCTATCTATAGCTGCGAAACAAACCACTCCAAAACTCAGTGGCATAAAGCAACAATCTTGTTATTATGCTCACAGATTCTATGGATTCATGGATTCTGTGGGCAGGACACAGCAGAGATGGTTAAGAATGTCTAGGTCCTCACCTGGGAAGACTCAAATGGCTGGGAGTAGCTTGAATGGCTCGAGACTGAAACCATCTGCTTCTGGGCTGGAATGACTTGAAGATTAGGCTCAGCTGGGACAGTCAGCTGGAGCTCTTATATGTGGCCTCTCTGTGTGGCTTGGGCTTTCTCACAGAATGGTGGCTTCAGGGTGGTCAGACTTCTTATATGGTGGCTCAGAATTCCAAGAACAGGGTTCGAGAAGATGCATGACTTTTATGACCAAGACTGGGACATCGCCTAGTGTAACTTTTGCAGTGGGTCAAAGCAGTCACACAGCGCCACTCAGATTCAAGGGGTGGGGCAAATCTGTGTCCATGTTGGAAAAATCTCCGCATTATAGAATCGAATTCATCCATCTTGGAGAATTTCTATGTGCAAGACCAGTTTTTAGAAAATACAGAGTGTATTTGGTCATTCAGTTAAGCATATTTTTTTTCATAATCAAATATCTAACATTGTGCTAAGAACAGTATTCATAGATAAGTGCTCCTGTCATCAAGACACTTATAACCTAAATTGGTAGGCTACAGAAAAATACCTGAAACAATGGGAGTGCAACTAAATGCCGAACTATGATAACTGATCAAAGATACAACAGAAAGTCATAAAAGCAAGAAAGATGTGAGGGTTGGGGCAGTGAGAGACAATAGCATTATAGTAGGGCTTTGATGCATGGGTGGGATTTGGAATCTAATTCCCACAATGAGCAGCTCAGGGAGGGGAGGCAGAGAAGAAAGAGAAAAGGCACAGAATCCAGGAGCCTGGAACATCTACAGCAGACGAAGCAGGTTGGCAATAAGGTGGTTTGGAGGATAATCTATGAAGCAGCAGGATAGCTGAGCAGCTGGACTTCATTCAAAAGAGGGTAACTGTAGAATCAGGGGATTCCACGTTTAGAAGGACTAAGTGTCAGAGCTTCACAGGAGGCAATGGAGGAAAGATACAAGGTTAAGGGCACCAACCATGAAACATAGCCACATGTCATCTATGGTATTATTACTTAATGTTTTTTCATTGTCAAGTTACTTTTTTTAAAATCTAAGAACATTCATTTAAAAAAGAAGTTTTGTATCAGTACTATACATGGAAAACTATTGTCATTTTTTATAAATAAAAGCAAGGGGATAAAATAAAACTACAATGCTATTTAATCCTAGCTAGACCATTGTCTTTGGTCAAGATTCTGAGACTGAGCTGATGGTTGGCTCCCCAGCTCGGGCTCAGTAGATGTGTCTGTGTGTGTGTGTGTGTGAGGGTCTGCCTGTCTCTCCATCTCTCTCAGAGATTCATGGTAGACAGTTGTTAAAAACTCACTAGAGAGGAGGCAGGACAAGATGGCAGACTGGTGAGCTGTATGTTTTAGTTACTCCTCCAGGAAAGTAGGTAGAAAGCCAGGAACTGCGTGGACTGGACACCACAGAGCAATCTGACTTTGGGCATACTTCATACAACACTCATGAAAACGTGGAACTGCTGAGATCAGCGAAATCTGTAAGTTTTTGCGGCCAGGGGACCCGCGCCCCTCCCAGCCAGGTTCAGTCCAGTGGGAGGAGGGGCTGTCAGCTCCAGGAAGGAGAAGGGAGAACTGCAGTGGCAGCCCTTATCGGAAACTCATTCTGCTGATCCAAACTCCAACCATAGATAGACGGAGACCAGACACCAGAGAATTTGAGAGGAGCCAGCCCAGCAGAGAGGAGACAGGCATAGAAAAAAAACAACACGAAAAACTCCAAAATAAAAGCAGAGGATTTTTGGAGTTCTGGTGAACGTGGAAGGGGGAAGGGCAGAGCTCAGGCCCGAGCTCAGGCCCTGAGGCGCATATGCAAATCCCGAAGAAAAGCTGATCTCTCTGCCCTGTGGACCTTTCCTTAATGGCCCTGGTTGCTTTATCTCTTAGCATTTCAATAACCCATTAGATCTCTGAGGAGGGCCCTTTTTTTTTTTTTTAATCCTTTTTTCTTTTTCTAAAACAATTACTCTAAGAAGCCCAATACAGAAAGCTTCAAAGACTTCCAATTTGGGCAGGTCAAGTCAAGAGCAGAACTAGGAGAGCTCTGAGACAAAACGCAATAATCCAGTGGCTGAGGAAATTCACTAAACACCACAACTTTCCAAGAAAAGGGGGGTGTCTGCTCACAGCCATCATCCTGGAAACACTCCTGCCAATCGCCAGCCCCATAGCCCAGAACTGCCCCAGACAACCCAGTGTGACGGAAGTGCTTCAAATAACAGGCACACACCACAAAACTGGGCGTGGACATTAGCCTTCCCTGCAACCTCAGCTGATTGTCCCAGAGTTGGGAAGGTAGAGCAGTGTGAATTAACAAAGCCCCATTCAGCCATCATTTGAGCAGACTGGGAGCCTCCCTACACAGCCCAGCAGCCCAGAACTGCCCTGGGGGGACGGCACTCACCTGTGACATAGCACAGTCATCCCTCAACAGAGGACTGGGGGTGCACGGCCTGGAAGAGGGGCCCACTTGCAAGTCTCAGGAGCCATACGCCAATACCAAGGACTTGTGGGTCAGTGGCAGAGACAAACTGTGGCAGGACTGAACTGAAGGATTAGACTATTGCAGCAGCTTTAAAACTCTAGGATCACCAGGGAGATTTGATTGTTAGAGCCACCCCCCGCTCCCTGACTGCCCAGAAACACGCCCCATATACAGGGCAGGCAACACCAACTACACACGCAAGCTTGGTACACCAATTGGACCCCACAAGACTCACTCCCCCACTCACCAAAAAGGCTAAGCAGGGGAGAACTGGCTTGTGGAGAACAGGTGGCTCGAGGACGCCACCTGCTGGTTAGTTAGAGAAAGTGTACTCCACGAAGCTATAGATCTGATAAATTAGAGATAAGGACTTCAATTGGTCTGCAAATCCTAAAAGAACCCTACCAAGTTCAGCAAATGCCACGAGGCCAAAAACAACAGAAAATTATAAAGCATATGAAAAAACCAGACGATATGGATAACCCAAGCCCAAGCACCCAAATCAAAAGATCAGAAGAGACACAGCACCTAGAGCAGCTACTCAAAGAACTAAAGATGAACAATGAGACCATAGTATGGGAGACAAAGGAAATCAAGAAGACCCTAGAAGAGCATAAAGAAGACATTGCAAGACTAAAGAAAAAAATGGATGATCTTATGGAAATTAAAGAAACTGTTGACCAAATTAAAAAGATTCTGGACACTCATAGTACAAGACTAGAGGAAGTTGAACGACAAATCAGTGACCTCAAAGATGACAGAAGGGAAAATGAAAGCATAAAAGAAAGAATGGGGAAAAAAATTGAAAAAATCGAAATGGACCTCAGGGATATGATAGATAATATGAAACGTCCAAATATAAGACTCATTGGTGTCCCAGAAGGGGAAGAAAAGGGTAAAGGTCTAGGAAGAGTATTCAAAGAAATTGTTGGGGAAAACTTCCCAAATCTTCTAAACAACATAAATACACAAATCATAAATGCTCAGCGAACCCCAAATAGAATAAATCCAAATAAACCCACTCCGAGACATATACTGATCACACTGTCAAACACAGAAGAGAAGGAGCAAGTTCTGAAAGCAGCAAGAGAAAAGCAATTCACCACATACAAAGGAAACAGCATAAGACTAAGTAGTGACTACTCAGCAGCCACCATGGAGGCGAGAAGGCAGTGGCACGATATATTTAAAATTCTGAGTGAGAAAAATTTCCAGCCAACAATACTTTATCCAGCAAAGCTCTCCTTCAAATTTGAGGGAGAGCTTAAATTTTTCACAGACAAACAAATGCTGAGAGAATTTGCTAACAAGAGACCTGCCCTACTGGAGATACTAAAGGGAGCCCTACAGACAGAGAAACAAAGAAAGGACAGAGAGACTTGGAGAAAGGTTCAGTACTAAAGAGATTCGGTATGGGTACAATAAAGGATATTAATAGACAGAGGGGAAAAATATGACAAACATAAACCAAGGATAAGATGGTCGATTCAAGAAATGCCTTCATGGTTATAACGTTGAATGTAAATGGATTAAACTCCCCAATTAAAAGATATAGATTCACAGAATGGATCAAAAAAAATGAACCATCAATATGTTGCATACAAGAGACTCGTCTTAGACACAGGGACACAAAGAAACTGAAAGTGAAAGGATGGAAAAAAATATTTCATGCAAGCTACAGCCAAAAGAAAGCAAGTGTAGCAATATTAATCTCAGATAAAATAGACTTCAAATGCAGGGATGTTTTGAGAGACAAAGAAGGCCACTACATACTAATAAAAGGGGCAATTCAGCAAGAAGAAATAACAATCGTAAATGTCTATGCACCCAATCAAGGTGCCACAAAATACATGAGAGAAACACTGGCAAAACTAAAGAAAGCAATTGATGTTTCCACAATAATTGTGGGGGACTTCAACACATCACTCTCTCCTATAGATAGATCAATCAGACAGAAGACCAATAAGGAAATTGAAAACCTAAACAATCTGATAAATGAATTAGATTTAACAGACATATACAGGACATTACATCCCAAATCACGAGGATACACATACCTTTCTAGTGCTCATGGAACTTTCTCCGGAATAGATCATATGCTGGGACATAAAACAAGCATCAATAAATTTAAAAAGATTGAAATTATTCAAAGCACATTCTCTGACCACAATGGAATACAATTAGAAGTCAATAACCATCAGAGACTTAGAAAATTCACAAATACCTGGAGGTTAAACAACACACTCCTAAACAATCAGTGGGTTAAAGAAGAAATAGCAAGAGAAATTGCTAAATATATAGAGACGAATGAAAATGAGAACACAACATACCAAAACCTATGGGATGCAGCAAAAGCAGTGCTAAGGGGGAAATTTATAGCACTAAACGCATATATTAAAAAGGAAGAAAGAGCCAAAATCAAAGAACTAATGGATCAACTGAAGAAGCTAGAAAATGAACAGCAAACCAATCCTAAACCAAGTACAAGAAAAGAAAAAACAAGGATTAAAGCAGAAATAAATGACATCGAGAACAAAAAAACAATAGAGAGGATAAATATCACCAAAAGTTGGTTCTTTGAGAAGATCAACAAGATTGACAAGCCCCTAGCTAGACTGACAAAATCAAAAAGAGAGAAGACCCATATAAACAAAATAATGAATGAAAAAGGTGACATAACTGCAGATCTCGAAGAAATTAAAAAAATTATAAGAGGATACTATGAACAACTGTATGGCAACAAACTGGATAATGTAGAGGAAATGGACAATTTCCTGGAAACATATGAACAACCTAGACTGAAGAGAGAAGAAATAGAAGACCTGAACCAACCCATCACAAGCAAAGAGATCCAATCAGTCATCAAAAATCTTCCCACAAATAAATGCCCAGGGCCAGATGGCTTCACAGGGGTATTCTACCAAACTTTCCAGAAAGAACTGACACCAATCTTACTCAAACTCTTTCAAAACATTGAAGAAAATGGAACACTACCTAACTCATTTTATGAAGCTAACATCAATCTAATACCAAAACCAGGCAAAGATGGTACCAAAAAGGAAAACTACCGGCCAATCTCCCTAATGAATATAGATGCAAAAATCCTCAACAAAATACTTGCAAATCGAATCCAAAGACACATTAAAAAAATCATACACCATGACCAAGTGGGGTTTATTCCAGGCATGCAAGGATGGTTCAACATAAGAAAATCAATCAATGTATTACAACACATTAACAAGTCAAAAGGGAAAAATCAATTGATCATCTCAATAGATGCTGAAAAAGCATTTGACAAAATCCAACATCCGTTTTTGATAAAAACACTTCAAAAGGTAGGAATTGAAGGAAACTTCCTCAACATGATAAAGAGCATATATGAAAAACCCACAGCCAGCATAGTACTCAATGGTGAGAGACGGAAAGCCTTCCCTCTAAGATCAGGAACAAGACAAGGATGCCTGCTGTCACCACTGTTATTCAACATTGTGCTGGAAGTGCTAGCCAGGGCAATCCAGCAAGACAAAGAAATAAAAGGCATCCAAATTGGAAAAGAAGAAGTAAAACTGTCATTGTTTGCAGATGATATGATCTTATATCTAGAAAACCCTGAGAAATCGACGATACAGCTACTAGAGCTAATAAACAAATTTAGCAAAGTAGCGGGATACAAGGTTAATGCACATAAGTCAGTAATGTTTCTATATGCTAGAAATGAACAAACTGCAGAGACACTCAAGAAAAAGATACCATTTTCAATAGCAACTAAAAAAATCAAGTACCTAGGAATAAACTTAACCAAAGATGTAAAAGACCTATACAAAGAAAACTACATAACTCTACTAAAAGAAATAGAAGGGGACCTTAAAAGATGGAAAAATATTCCATGTTCATGGATAGGAAGGCTAAATGTCATTAAGATGTCAATTCTACCCAAACTCATCTACAGATTCAATGCAATCCCAATCAAAATTTCAACAACCTACTTTGCAGACTTGGAAAAGCTAGTTATCAAATTTATTTGGAAAGGGAAGATGCCTCGAATTCCTAAAGACACTCTAAAAAAGAAAAACGAAGTGGGAAGACTTACACTCCCTGACTTTGAAGCTTATTATAAAGCCACAGTTGCCAAAACAGCATGGTACTGGCACAAAGATAGACATATAGATCAATGGAATCGAATTGAGAATTCGGAGATAGACCCTCAGATCTATGGCCGACTCATCTTGAATAAGGCCCCCAAAGTCACTGAACTGAGTCATAATGGTCTTTTCAACAAATGGGGCTGGGAGAGTTGGATATCCATATCCAAAAGAATGATAGAGGACCCCTACCTCACCCCCTACACAAAAATTAACTCAAAATGGACCAAAGATCTCAATATAAAAGAAAGTACCATAAAACTCCTAGAAGATAATGTAGGAAAACATCTTCAAGACCTTGTATTAGGCGGCCACTTCCTAGACTTTACACCCAAAGCACAAGCAACAAAAGAGAAAATAGATAAATGGGAACTCCTCAAGCTTAGAAGTTTCTGCACCTCAAAGGAATTTCTCAAAAAGGTAAAGAGGCAGCCAACTCAATGGGAAAAAATTTTTGGAAACCATGTATCTGACAAAAGACTGATATCTTGCATATATAAAGAAATCCTACAACTCAAGGACAATAGTACAGTCGGCCCAATTATAAAATGGGCAAAAGATATGAAAAGACAGTTCTCTGAAGAGGAAATACAAATGGCCAAGAAACACATGAAAAAATGTTCAGCTTCACTAGCTATTAGAGAGATGCAAATTAAGACCACAATGAGATACCATCTAACACCGGTTAGAATGGCTGCCATTAAACAAACAGGAAACTACAAATGCTGCAGGGGATGTGGAGAAATTGGAACTCTTATTCATTGTTGGTGGGACTGTATAATGGTTCAGCCACTCTGGAAGTCAGTCTGGCAGTTCCTTAGAAAACTAGATATAGAGTTACCATTCGATCCAGCGATTGCACTTCTCGGTATATACCCGGAAGATCGGAAAGCAGTGACACGAACAGATATCTGCACGCCAATGTTCATAGCAGCATTATTCACAATTGCCAAGAGATGGAAACAACCCAAATGTCCTTCAACAGATGAGTGGATAAATAAAATGTGGTATATACACACGATGGAATACTACGCGGCAGTAAGAAGGAACGATCTCGTGAAACATATGACAACATGGATGAACCTTGAAGACATAATGCTGAGCGAAATAAGCCAGGCACAAAAAGAGAAATATTATATGCTACCACTAATGTGAACTTTGAAAAATGTAAAACAAATGGTTTATAATGTAGAATGTAGGGGAACTAGCAGTAGAGAGCAATTAAGGAAGGGGGAACAATAATCCAAGAAGAGCAGATGGGCTGTTTGGAGTTCTGGGGATGCCCAGGAATGACTATGGTCTGTTGATTTCTGATGGATATAGTAGGAGCAAGTTCACAGAAATGTTGCTATATTAGGTAACTTTCTTGGGGTAAAGTAGGAACATGTTGGAAGTAAAGCAGTTATCTTAGGTTAGTTGTCTTTTTCTTACTCCCTTGTGATGGTCTCTTTGAAATGTTCTTTTATTGTATGTTTGTTTTCTTTTTAACTTTTTTTTCATACAGTTGATTTAAAAAAGAAGGGAAAGTTAAAAAAAAAAAAAAAGAAAGAAAAACAAGGAAAAAAAAAAAGATGTAGTGCCCCCTTGAGGAGCCTGTGGAGAATGCAGGGGTATTCGCCTACCCCACCTCCATGGTTGCTAACATGACCACAGACATAGGGGACTGGTGGTTTGATGGGTTGAGCCCTCTACCACAGGTTTTACCCTTGGGAAGACGGTTGCTGCAAAGGAGAGGCTAGGCCTCCCTATGGTTGTGCCTAAGAGCCTCCTCCCGAATGCCTCTTTGTTGCTCAGATGTGTCCCTGTCTCTCTAGCTAAGCCAACTTGAAAGGTGAAATCACTGCCCTCCCCCCTACGTGGGATCAGACACCCAGGGGAGT
Organism: Choloepus didactylus; assembly: GCF_015220235.1. Taxonomy (NCBI): domain Eukaryota; kingdom Metazoa; phylum Chordata; class Mammalia; order Pilosa; family Megalonychidae; genus Choloepus; species Choloepus didactylus. Next base: position 27,341,255 of record NC_051308.1, read on the forward strand.
GAATCTCCCTGGCAACGTGGAATATGACTCCCGGGGAGGAATGTAGACCTGGCATTGTGGGACGGAGAACATCTTCTTGACCAAAAGGGGGATGTGAAAGGAAATGAAATAAGCTTCAGTGGCAGAGAGATTCCAAAAGGAGCCGAGAGGTCACTCTGGTGGGCACTCTTACGCACAATTTAGACAACCCTTTTTAGGTTCTAAAGAATTGGGGTAGCTGGTGTTGGATACCTGAAACTATCAAACTGCAACCCAGAACCCATGAATCTCGAAGACAGTTGTGTAAAAATGTAGCTTATGAGGGGTGGCAATGGGATTGGGAAAGCCATAAGGACCACACTCCACTTTGTCTAGTTTATGGATGGATGAGTAGAAAAATAGGGGAAGGAAACAAACAGACAAAGGTACCCAGTGTTCTTTTTTACTTCAATTGCTCTTTTTCACTCTAATTATTATTCTTGTTATTTTTGTGTGTGTGCTAATGAAGGTGTCAGGGATTGATTTGGGTGATGAATGTACCACTATGTAATGGTACTGTAAACAATCAAAAGTACGATTTGTTTTGTATGACTGTGTGGTATGTGAATATATCTCAATAAAATGAAGATTAAAAAATAAATAAATAAATAAACAGAGGGATACAAGTGCTGGCAAAAATGTGGAGAGAGGGATGCACCTGCCCACTGTTGGGGAAGCAGAATGGTGGAGCCCATCTTGAAGGCAGTGTGGTGGTTCCACAGGAAGCTAAGTATGGGACCGCCATATGGCCCTGCAACCCTGTCATTGGGTGTATACTTGGAGGAACTGAGAGTGGGGACACAAGTAGACATTTGCACACTGGTGTTTGTGGAGGCACCACGATTTTCCACGGATGGAAGTGGCCTGAGGGTACAACGACTAATAAACCGAATGGTGAACTGTGTTGTATACATACAATGGAACATTGAGTGGCGGCAAGAAGGAATGAAATTGTGAGTTATGCAACTAGGTGAATGGACCTTGAGGACAGTAGGTTGAGTGAAATAAGCCAGAATCGAAAAGACAAACATAATGTCTCACTAATATGGACTAACAATAATGTACAAACTCTGCGAATTGAATCTGGGAGCATGGGTTATCAGGCGAAGGCTTATGTAAAGGTCCCTAGATTGTAAGCTCTTACAGCAGTCACATCCATTCATGAGTTCTAACAGTTATTTATAAATTCTGAGATGCTGAGATGTTTGTGTGTGACCTGGTAGGTCCCTGGAGCTTCGGGTGTCTGTGTGGCGCCTGGACTTAGAGCCAGAGTTCGGCAGCTGTGAGTGTCAGCATTGCCCTAAGCAGCAACTATTAAAGAGGCTGAAATGGAGATCAGACTTCAACTGGAGATATGAATGAAATGGACTTGGTTGAGACTGGGGTAGATCAGACTAAAGGGTAAAGGATGATATTAACTGTGTTTTAAAACTTCGGCTTCTGTATAGGACCAAACGAAGAGATGTTTATTTGGTGCAAAATCTGTATTTTCTGTAGCACACTATATAATTTAACTTGTATGGTCAGTTTACTCAAATACCATAATTACATGGAACCTTGAATACGAAGTGAGATCTGGTTGGTTTGTACAGGTTAGCATGAAACCCTGATACATCCCAGAGTAATTTGGTCAGAGAATTGAAAGTATTTACAAAGCTGCCTTGAGGGACTGGGGAAAAATGTGGGAATATTAAACTTCCCCACTTGGGGAATTCCTGATATTCTCACAAGCATTGGGGACTACCAGTTCAGTAGGCCAAGCCCTCAATCTTGGGACTTGCCCTTATGAAGCTTGTTACTGCAAGGGAGAGGCTAAGCCTACTTATAATTATGCCTAAGAGTCACCCCCAAAGAACTTCTTTTGTTGCTCAGATGTGGCCTCTCTCTCTAAGCCAACTCTGCAGGTAAACTCAGTGTCCTCCCCACTACATGGACATGACTTTCTGGTGTGTATATCTCCCTGGCAATATGGGATGTGACTCCCAGGGATGAGTCTGGACCCCAAATCGTATGACTGAGAAAGCCTTCTGGACCAAAAGGGGGAAGAAAACTGAAACAAAATAAAATTTCAGTGCCTGAGAGATTTCAAATGGAGTCAAGAGTTCAGGCTGGGGGTAATTCTTATGCATTATATAGACATCCCTTTTTAGTTTTTAGTTTATTAGGATAACTAGAATGAAATACCTGAAACTGTTGAGCAATCCAGTATCCTTGATTCTTGAACACTGATGCATAACTATATAGCTTATATGGTGTGACCATGTGAATTTGAAAACCTTATGGTTCACACTCCCTTACCCAGTATATGGACAAATGAGTAGAAAAATGGGGACAAAAATTAAATGAATAATAGGGGGATGGGGGTATATGGGGTGTTTTGGCTGTTCTTTTTTACTTTTATTTTTATTCTTTTTATTTTTATTTTTTGAAGTAATGAAAATGTTCAAAAATTGATTATGGTGATAAATGCACAACAATATGATGATACTGTAAACAACTGCACTGTGGATGCCTGTAGGGTATGTGAATACATCTCAATAAAATTGCATTAAATAAAAAAAAAAAAAAAAAAAAACTCACTAGAACTGAACTGAGATTTCCCCTTGACTAAAGCAGCAGGATTAAAAGAGAATTGACGAGGGAATCACTTACTCACTAAGGGATCCTAATCACACACACCATGTCCGTACCTCCTAAATTATCTCACCACCAGATCGCAAAGAAATCTCGGACTGACAACGTTAAGCAGAGAGCAAAGCAGACAGCAAAACTGGACTGGTCCATGTCATAAGTACAATGCACACTTCTCCGTACTGGATCACAAATAATAATAGTAATAAAGCCCACTAACTTTCTCATGACCTTCATCCTCTTCTGTCCTCAGCTTTGCCATGTTTCCAGTTCTGGCTCCTTTAGTGCAGACATCTTAATGGTTGACAAACTGCCTTTTTCATTGCCACAAATGCTTAATTGTCAACAATAACATAGAAAAGGAATTTTAAAAATTACATACATCTTAGGATCATATACCTCTTGTTGGAAGTCATAGATAGAAAAATTTGAAGAATAATGCAGGAAAAATCCAAACAGAACTTCTTTTGAGCTTTAGAATGCCTTATGTGGCTGGGGAGGAGGGATAAACAGGATTTACTTTCCTAATTCTTATTAGTTGAATGTAAAATTAATATTGTATTAGCTTTGAAGACATTATACAAAGAGAGGGGCAGGACAGAAACCTGAAAGTAGTCTAAGATGCTAAGACACAGTTTACTTGTTCATCTCATCTATTCTCGTGATTTTAGCTATCACCTACATTTACTCCTAAAGACTCCTCAATCAACCTCATATGTCATGCTGAGTTTCAGACATGCATCTAACTCTCTATAGACATCTACATCTTAATGTCTCACAAGAACCTCAAATTTAATATATTCAAAACATAGTTTATTATCTTTCCCCTCAAACTGTGGGCTTGCCCCTGATGTGAACCAAAAGTTGTCGGTTACCTCAGAAATTCCTGATATTCTCACAAGCATTAGGGACTCCCAATTTAGTAAGTCAAGCCCTTGATCTGGGGCTTGCCCTTATGAAACATATTCCTGCAAAGGAGAAGCTAAGCCTACTTAAAATTATTCCTAAGAGTCACCCCCAGAGAAACTCTTTTGTTGCTCAGATGTGGCCTCTCTCTCTAAGCCAACTCTGTAGGTAAATTCACAGCCCTACCCCCTAAGTGGGGCATGACTCCCAGGCATGTGAATCTCCCTGGCAACACGAGACATGACTCCCAGGGATGAGCCTGGCCCTGGCATCAAGAGATTAAGAAAGCATTCTTGACCAAAAAGGAGAAAAGAAATGAAACAAAGTTTTGGTGGCTACGAGATTTCAAAGAGTCGAGCGGTCATTCTGGAGGTTATTCCTATGCATCATGTAGATACTCCTTTTTAGTTTCTAATGTATTAGAATAGCTAGAAGGAAATACCTGCATCTGTTGAACTGTAATCCAGAATTGATTCTTGATGATAACTGTATAACCATAAAGCTTTTATCGTGTGACTGTAGGATTGTGAAAATCATGTGACTGACACTCCCTTTATCCAGTGTATGGGCAGATGAGTAGTAAAATAAAGACAAAAAAAAAGTATATAAATAATGGGGGGGATAAGGGGTATCGGATGTTTTGGGTGTTCTTTTTTATTTTTATTTTTTTCTTTATTTTGGAGTAACGAAAATGTTCTAAAATTGATTATGGCAATGGATGCAAAACTATATGATGACACTGTGAGCCACTGATGTTATACTTTGGAAGGATTATATGGTGTGTGAATATATCTCAATAAAATTGCATTTAAAAAAATAAATTAAAAAGTGGTGGGTTCTCTGCCTCATATGCGCAAATGGCCAATTCCTGAGAAACTGGGGTTTCAAAGAGAGAAAGAGTTTATTGCTAAGCGCAAAGATGGCCTATCAGCCTAAAAATCTCTCTCCCTGAACCACAGTAACATTGATAGTTTTATAGTATCAGAGATGGACAGGTTTTAGGATAATGAGTACAATAGCTCAAGATGATGAAGTTAGAGACGATCTAATTATTGAGCATGCACAGAATGATTACATGCTTAGTCACAGAACATATGAAGGAAAATGGCTGATTTTATCTGATTATGGGCATGATTTTAGTATTATAATGAAGTATAGGTCACCTAGGTTAAAGTTTAAGCTACCGTGCATGTCAAGCGGGCCAATTTTGGTTAGATCCAGCTTCCTCTAGCAAGATAGTTTAGGAATTGGGGTGGGTTAGTTCTGGGCTGACAAGTTCCTTCATTAACAAACATTTGGGGCTGTCTTTTGTGGTCATAAGACTCTAAAGCTAAAAAACAGGATTAGGGAGTTCAAGCATAGCCTGTCACAAGGTTTTTACAATCACGAGATAAAGGCTATGCAGTTATACAATCATCATCGAAGGTCAAGGCAGTGGCCCACAGAAACCTCAGGCATTTCCTTTTGGTCATTTTACAATATATGAGAAAGTAAGAAAAGGACCTATATGATGATCCAGTAATTGTAGTTATTTGTTAATTCTTAACTCTCGGTTATACCCCTATATTCAGGATGTTGGTGGCCAGCATCTAGCTCATTACTCATGCTAGGAAACTGAGTCATTCAGTTCTAGACCACTTCATTACTCCCCATATCTAATCAATAACCAAGCACATACATTGGCCCTTTTAAGAAATCCATGTAACCCATATTTTTAATACACTATTAAAATGTATGCAGAATGGTAGCATAATAGAATTGTATCACCAAACACCTACTCTGATCAACAGTTACCAAGACTGCTAATTTTTAAATGATTATGATATCACAATACATACAACACTGTTAAATATTATGTAATCCTTCTTGTACTCCTTAATTATTTAATATATTTCTCATGAAAATTACCCATTCAAATTGTAAATATCTGAGTCTCTGTGACTGTCAATGTGCTAATGTGGGTTTATCTCCTCACTTCTTTGGACAAATTTAAGTTACACAAGATAAAGCAAATGTAGGGTAGAGGGCTGCCTGGCAGATCTGATTGCTACCCAATAACCACTTTCCTACCCTCCACTATTTTTTATTGATAACAGGCTCCCTGTTTTGATCCAGTATAGACTGGTCATGTCTTCAAGGAAGTCAGACACCCCAACCCTGGGATGGGGAGCTCTGCTTTCTCCATGCCAGCTCTGTAGGGCTGTTTGGCCAGTGAGACCATGAAGGTTCAAGTCGGATGGGGAAAGAGCTTTTGAGAAATATCACTGCTCTTAAAAAGAGACATAAGGACAAGTAAGTAATCTTCTCTAGCCTTTGAATATTTTCTGTGAAGATATGATATCTAGAACTGTTGATGGCATTTTTGATGAAAGAGACAAGCCTCAGACAGAAGGCAGAGGCTGGGATGGCAGAGCAGAAGGATGGAAAGAACAGGGAGCCCCACCCATGCTTAGCTGAGAATTAACCAACCCTTCATACTTTCATTACATGTGGCAAATGCATTTCCTCACTATGTAAGACATTCTGACTTGGGTATTCTCTTATTTAAGGCTGAAATCATCCCAAGTGGTAGAAAGCCCAGGTGTTTCCTAGTTTGGGTTTTGAAAAATATTACAGAATGCTTGCCATTTCTTCTCTCCTAAAAGAAAACTATAGGAAACAATTGCAAGAATTTTAGCTCTTTCAGATATAAGATAAACAGGAGTTAAACACAGCAATGTAGGGAGGGGAGAAAGGACCAATCATATTTAAAAAGAAAGTTCAAAGGATCTCCACATTAGGGGGCCTCTCAAAATGTATTGTTATAATCCCTCTAGCCCTTAAAGTTCTGTCAAAAGCAGCTAGTTGATTTGTCTTCCATTGATTTATTCTAGGGGCTTTTCCCAGTTAAAAAATAAAAGGACAAATATGGGTGTCAAGGACTGTCATTCAAGGGGCCTATTAAACTCAACATGCAAGAGACACCAGCCTCCAGGACTGCAATCCACAAGGCCCACCGAGGATTTCATCATCCTTGAATAAAAGCAAGGAAGGTTCCTCAATTCATTTTCAAACTAAACAAAGTGAATCTTAATCATGGGGCAATTATCAGCATGGTGGTTTTTTTTTTTTTTTGCAATTACTGCCTCCATCCATGAAAGCATTTCCTATACTGTGACTTCTAAAAATAAATTCTAAAGTCTTCCCAAAATAAGTTTACAGCTTAAGTTCACCGCTGAGTGTATATATTTATTGAACTCCACTTTAGAAATTTGTATCTCTAAAAAATATATCTTGAATATTTGGGGAAAAAGTATTTTCCCCATAGATGAAGCAGGTATTTCCCCTTGTTTCCATTTTTTCACATAGACTTTTAAAATATTCATTTTTCTAATTATTCTAAAATTTTAAAAATTACCTTGCAAGTCATAAATCTACTGAAATGCAGAATAATGTAAATGATTTAAAATTGGAAAATTAACATTAACATGAAATTAAACTGATGTTTTGAAACTGTTGCCCCCAACAAAACTACTGAATGAATCAATACTTTTTATCCTGTTCTAAGGAGAACAGAACAATGGGGAAATGGGTGTAATTTTAATAGGAAGGTTTAATTTAGACACCAGAAGGAGCTTCCCTAAAGGAAGCTATGATGGCAAATTTTTTTCATATGTTTATGAATTCACTGCATTCCACAGACATAATGAAAAGGTTCTAGGGCATCAGCTCTTTGGATCCTGTGGTTCCATACAAAGGAGAAGGGGAGACCTACTCTATGAGCTGTGAATTCCATATTGGATCATCAGACCTCAAGGTGAAAGACAAGGACACTCCAAGGCCCCTGACATGTTCTGAGGGGCTGAGCATGGGTTTTCTCTCCACAGTTATACCTTTCAGTCAGCTCCACATCCACAGACCAACCTGATCTGCAAAGAAATCTTTACCTTTCTCATCTGCTAGCAGCACATCTGAGAATGATGGCATAATAAAAGTAGTAAGAACACAAGCATAGGAGCCAAACAAAGACACGTAGTAAAGAGGCTTTAGTAAAAAAAGAATAACTGAAAAATAAGTATATAGCACCTGCTTGGGAAACATAAAATTCCCCCTTTTCCTCAAGAACTCATGAGAAATACTGTTACCATTGATACAAAAATAGTAACATCCTGGTACATGTTAGAATTCTTTGCTAAACAACTAATACATAGCAAACAGAAGCAGAATTTTAGTGCTGGGAGGGATCTCTAATGGTTCAATGCTTTTTTTTTTTTTAGCAAGTTAATAAACCTCTACTCCTCACTGTATACGTGATACAACAATTGTCATCAAGAATGAGCCTATATATGTCTTAGTGATCTTTATCTGAGAAATTAAATCTAAATTAGAAGTGCTCTATTCCCTGTTTTGAGAAATCTGGATATGAGAACAATTTGATATTGCTATGTATAACTTCAGTGATTCATTCACATTTGTCACCTATGAAGACTTAACTTCAGGGAAGAGGTAAACTTCCCAGAGGCACGCAGGGGCTTCCAAGATTGAGTCTAGGCAGACTCTAGAATTTATACAGACTGGGAATTGTCTAAAGGCTGGAGAAAGAGGGACAAATGAGTTTCCTGGGAAAGAATTCATCCTAAAAGAGTAAGATCTAAGAATCTGCTCTGAGCCCTGGAGGAGAGGGGCAATTGTGAGAATTGCCTCAGTTTCACCTTCAAGCTTTGCCTCCATAAAGTTGTGACATCCTAGAGAGAGTGACCATACGAGTGAAGTTGACATTCCACAGAAAAATCTCAAGACATCTGAAGCACAAAGCAGCACGACCTTGAAACTAGGTGTCAGAGTGGCCCACAATATTTCAAGAAAGAGACTCTTCCCAATTTAAAAGTGGCTTCAGTGCATTGGCACAGCTCAGCTTCAAGGCAGGAGGTACATTAAATAAAGCAATGCCTGGCCGCCAGCCCCCGTCTCAGCATCTGGAAGTGCCCTTCCAGCAGGAGAAGGCAGCACCATGGCAGAGGTGATCCCGGCGGGGGGCCGCCGTCCTCCGCAGCAGTGGGAGCCCATGCCAGAGGTGGGAGGTGGCGCCAGCAGCTTTGCAAACAGCAGGAGGCAGTGCCCTTGGCAAGGGCACCATAACAGTCACCTCTGAAATTCATTACCTCTCCCCCGCCAATTATGCTACTTAGAAGATCGATCTTTAGCAAAGCGTATGTCAAGAAAATCTTTTGATCCCTGATCACTACAAAACTTAAAACTCAAATTTTTGTTTCTGGTAAAGAAAATCTTTAAGAACTGCAGACCTTTGGTATTCAGGATTTAATATCTTTGGTCTAACATTTTTACAGGCATCCCTGAAATTCAATTTAAATGTTTAAATTTATAAACCTTGGAGACATGAATCTGAATCATGGGTGATGTGCGGGTGTGAGTCACATATTCAGTGAGTGAAGCTAGCCGGCCACCCAGCCTCTGTATCTCAATGAGCCTGTGCTGGATGCCACAGCTCTTTTAAGGAAGATGCTTGTACTAGAAAGACTCCCTTTTCTTGTTAGAATGATGGTCCTTTCACTACAGAGACTATGACAGTGAATAAAATTGGTTGCCTACACCTTGCTGATGACTACCCCGAACCATAGAAGTAAATGTTAACGCAATGATAAATCCATCCACCTAATGTCCTACTCAAGCTAGACTGCCAATCTTGGAATTACACCTGGCAAAGATTGTATTATGTCCTTTTCTCCTTCAAACAAGTCCTTTGGCTAAAACAATACAATCCCAAATGTAACTGGAAATCTACTCTGCTTATATTAGAAAGGATATATCTTTCTAGATTAATAGTACAACCAACCACTCAACAGTTTTATCCTAAAATCCATTTATCATCTTGTGTTTTAGTGTAAAAACATGCAAGTAACAGATTCAGAATAGGTGCTAGCAAAAGTACTGGCCTACTTACTTTGGTGAGGATTAAATTTAATGAATGGATATAAGGAGTCATTCATTATTTTCTGTCCATGAAAGTTATTAAACTCTATTTGTAAGTAATTTTATCAACAAAGAATTTTTTTAATTCATGCTTTTCAATGTTGACCAGGAATTCTATTCAAATAGCTTTCCACCAATAGCAGGTTTCTAAGCACAGAAAAACACATATGTTCATTCTAACAAAGCTTTTATGATGTGACAATGAAAGTGACCAAAATTATCATCTGAAGCTCATAATCAGAGCCCAGAGACTCTTTAAAAGTTGCCACATTGAAAACCTCTTCTCCAGGCTCTGTAACTTCAGGAAGTACATCCTCCCCTCTGCTATGACAAAACAGGAAAGAGATAAAAGACTAAACTAAAGCAAATACTCTCTCCATCCCCAGTAGCTCACTCCATCTGCAAAACTTTTTGCTTAAGTTTCTTTTTCTTAATCATATTTTATCAAGGCATAGCAACTTTCTTCCCTTGATCTCAATAGCAATTCTGTGACAATTATGCTAAACTCAATACAAAAACAAGTGATGTATCCAAGTATTTAAAATTATTCTAATAAAATAGGAAAGGCAACTACATGAAAGTCATAGAGGGCAAGCGCCCACACCTTTTGAATATCTCCCTATATACTGTTCACTGCTGATGACCTGTCAGGATTAACGCCAGTCCTCAGGAGGCTTCTGCATCTGCTCCACATATCCCCTGAACGTCTGCCTTTCTTTCTTCCTCCTTTACCCTCAAAGGATACACAGGCTTCTAATTCATCTTTGTTTTATTTTAAAAAAATGGACAGATTGGTTGTAAAGACTCCTTTTCATAAGCTACATTAAGCAAAGCCCTTAGAATGGCTGTTTTGTAATTACCCCTAGAATATTTCCTAGAATGGAAAAAGCTACAACCATAATGAGAATTAATTTCATTTTCTGGTTTGCAGGGCTATCCTTATGAATAAGCACCCAATATGCCAATATGGTGGCATGACTAGGAAGTTAGAAGGCCAAGAAAGCAGGGATTACTTGGCAATTTGTTGAGAGCAGAACAGGTATATTCAGACTGACTGGAGTGGGAAAGAAGTTGTTGAAATGACAGGTGGGAGGGACTCCGAAGACAAATGTACATTCTTCACACTTTCACACTCCAGAAACAACACACCAAAAGTCAGCATCTGCCCTGAAAAGGGGGATAACATGTTCAAGTATTTGGATCTTGAGGTGCAACACTTCCCAAACATTTCAATGCCAACCTTACCATATATCCTTCTCTTTTTACCTATTTTTGTTGTTGTTCTGGCTGGAGATGTTTTCCTAGTGCAAATGGGCTGGCTTGAAAAGCTTCCAATTAAGTTTTCGAAGGGGAGTTGAAATCTCAGAAGACAGTATCTTGGCTCTGAAAAGAGGAGCCCATGATGACTGACAGTGGAAGACTTCCTTTTCCCACACATGAGGCCAAGTACTCTAAACACAAAAAAGAGACCGTAAAATAATGACAAACCAAGAATCATGGAATATGAATGACATTGTTAATGTCCAGGTACAACCTCGATTCTCCGAGAACAGATCACTGCTATCTGAAGGAAGGAATAAGAGTGTCTATGCACACAGGGATGTTCATGTACACACATGTGCACACACACACACTCACACACACACTCTATTAGGATACAACATAAAGTCACTGTATCATTTAGCATGTCCTATCACAGCATGACCTATCATAGGAAGAAGTAGAAGACTTCTTTGTATCCTCTTAATGAGATTTATGGGCCAGGGTTATACATAAGGGTATTTCAGGAGTTTTATAAAAAGTTCAAATGAAGATATTTTTGTCTTTATCAAAATATATGTATCAAGCTTTCACTGGATACACTAATCTATCAGAGACATTAATCTGTTATGTATTTCTTTTACTGGAGTCTTTAAAGAGGGGACTCTGTTGGAACTGAAAAGAGAACATTTCCCTTTTTAATTAACTTATGAGAAAACATCTTTAAGAAAATATTAGGAAGAGGTAGGAAAAATGCCAGATCAGCCTGCAGCATCTTGTAGTACCAGAAAATAAGGAAGTTCTAAAAAATAAAAGAATGTGGGCATGTCCAAGAGACAAAGGAGTCAACCTGAAAAAATCCCAATGGCCAAAGCTGGAACAATTTAAGCAACAAAATAAATAGTATACTGTGGGCTTATAATCCAAAGTATAAAATCAATATCCAAGAATCCATACTGATATAAACACATGATTGAACAAATAAGTATTGGGGGAGAAGAGACAGGTCTTTCTTACAAAAGAATTCCAAATGATATATGCATTCACTCCCCAGTCCAGGAGTTGGAGCTCAGTTCCCTTCCTCTTTGAGTGTGGGCTGGGCATAGTGGTTGGTTTCCAAAAACTAGAGGAGGGAAAGGGAAATACAATAACTTTGCAGTGAAAAAACCCGGCAAACACTATCTTAACTAAGTAACCAAGATTGGCATCATCAGTAATGCCAGGTGGAAAGCATGTGCAGCCCGACATGATGTGATGAGAAGGGCACTTCACTTCTAGGGTCTTTCCCAAAACCCATAATCCCAGCCTAATTGTGGAAAAAAAAAAATCAGACAAACTCAAACTGAGGGACTACAAAACCCTGAGCAGTACTCCTTAAAACTGTCAAGTCATGAACAAGCAAGGAAAGATGGAGAAACTGTTACTGATCAGAGGTGACTAAGGACACATGCCAACTAAATGCACTGTGGTATCCTGGCTTGGGTCCTGGGACAGAAAAATGACATTCATTGAAAAAAACTGGTAAAATCCAAGTAAGGTCCAGAATTTAGAGGTTAGCACCAGGAGAAAGTGAAACTGAGTGAGGGGTGTGAGTGAAATGTCTGTGCTATCATTACTGCTTTCCTATAAATTTAAAACTACTCCAAAATAAAAGTTTATTAATAAAAACAATGTATTAAGAAAGTATTCAGAATCATACAGACAGATTTTAAGGAATGTGTGTACATGTCACAGATTAAGGCAAGAAGATTTTAGGGAATGAAAAAGTTTGGAAACAGTTAAGTCAGAAAGTCACAGTAGGAGGTTCTTAATGATCAAGACTGGCAGGTCCTTAAGGGGATTCTGGCAGTTTTGACAACGTTCCTTTCTGAAGAGTGTCTTACAGTCTCTGATCAAGTGTACTCAGCCAAGGCAGGTCAGATTTAGGCAGAGCAACAAATGAGACCAAATTACTCAGGGAAAATAAAAAAGTTAATGCTTTCTTCATGACTAATTAAATAGAGATACATAGAAATTAAGACCAAAAATTAATCCACTGTAAATAATATCATTAGATACTGCAGCAGGTCAGTAAAGTGGCTGTGAAACCTCCATTTCTCAATTTTTAAATAATCGATGGACTTTCAACCTGTGGAGTGGTTAAGATGCAGCCCTGTCTATTATATTCTCCATCTGATGTTTAATCATAACCCTGTAAATGCCTTTTCAGTAGTTTCTCATGCCACTTTTGACATTTCTCTCCACTGAATTCTTGTTGTTTTTAATATCTGTACCCTTTATTTGGCAACTAGCATATGCCCCCTTCTTCTTTCACTCATTTGCATAGGTTATCCCTTAGTACACACTCTTCACACATTCACTCCTTCCATAATCAAGTTAATCAATATTGGGCATCTACCAGACACTAGGCTGGCAGGAAGGGTACATTGTTACGAATAAGACAACAGTGTCATTAAATTTTCCATCTAGGGAGGAAGACAGACAATCAGGGAATTAAAAGACAGTGTGAGCTTCCGTGTGGGATCAAAGGAAGAGATGGTTATATGGTGCAAAATCTATATTTTCTGTACCACATGACATAATTTAACTTGTATGGTCAGTTTACTCAAATGCCATAATTACATGGAACCTTGACTAGAGAGTGAGATCTTGCCATTTGTACAGGTTAGCATGAAGCCCCAGTACAACTCAGAGTAATTTGGACAGAAAATAAAAAGTATTTGCAAAGCCCCCTTGAGGAACTGTGGAAAATGTGGAAATATTAAACCCCCAGCTGGGGAATTCCTGATATTCTCACAAGCATTGGGGACTACCAGCTTAGTAGGCTGAGCCCTCGATCTTGGGGCTTGGCCTTATGAAACTTGTTACTGCAAAGGAGAGGCTAGACCTGCTCATAATTGTGCCTAAGAGTCACCCCAGAGAACCTCTTTTGTTGCTCAGATGTGGCCTCTCTCTCTAAGCCAATTCAGCAGGTAAACTCACTGCCCTCCCTGCTATGTGGGACATGACTCCCAGAGGTGCAAATCTCCCTGGCAACATGGGAGGTGACTCCTGGGGATTAGCCTGGACCCTGCATCATGTGATTGTGAAAGCCTTCTGGACCAAAAAGGAGAAGAGAAATGAAACAAAATAAAGTTTCAGTGGCTGAGAGATTTCAAATGCTAAGGAGAGGTCATTCTGGAGGTAACTCTCATGCATTATATAGATATCTCTTTTTAGTTTTTAGTTTATTAGAATAGTTAGAAGGAAATATCAGAAACTGTTGAACTGCAATCCAGTATCCTTGATTCTTGAAGGTGATCATATAACTATATAGCTTAAATGGTGTGACCCTGCGATTGTGAAAAGCTTGTGGCTCCCACTCCCTTTACCCAGTGTACGGACAAATGAGTAGAAAAATGGGGACAAAAAGTAAATGAATAATATGGAGGAGGGTATGGGAAATTTTGGGTGTTCTTTTTACTTTTATTTTTATTGTTATTTTTATTTTTTGGAGAAATAAAAATTCAAAAATTGATTGTGGTGGTGAATGCACAACTATATGATGATACAGTGAACAACTGTTTTGCACTTTGGATGACTGTATGATATGTGAATATATTTCAATTTAAAAAAATTTAAAAAAATAAATGAGGGGGAGGAGGGGTATGGGATGCCTTGAGTGTTCTCTTGTACTTTTACTTTTATTCCTATTTTCATTTTTATTTTTTGCAATAATGAAAATGTTCAAAAATTGACTGTGATGTTGAATGTACAACTATATGATGAAACTGTGAACAACTGTTGTACACTCTGGATGACTGTATGGTATGTGACTATATTTCAATAAAATTACATTTAAAAAAAAAGAGAGTGTGACAAGCGCTGTAACAGATGCTGCACATGTTGTTATGGCTCCATAGGGGAGGGGCACTTAAGCAGGTGCTAGGGTCAGAGATGAAGACAGGAAGAAGATAAGACAAGCCAATAGCAAACAGGGGTTATGGATCCAATCACACATATTTAAATCTTCCATAGCCTGAAGCTCAATTATTTGCAGAAAGCAGGGATTGGAGTGTTCGTTAATTATAATAACATTGATAATATGAAACAAGATATTAATGGCTTAGTCCAAGATACAAAGATGAATATGGCACAATTCCAACACTGAAGGAGTTTTTGGAATTATTCATGTTCATCCTTTTATCATCCTTCATGCCAATCACATTGCCTGGCACATCCTTGGAACTCAATCAACGTTTCCTGAATCGATGAGTTTGCTCAGACTCTCAACAACCAATCCACCACCTAGTCCTGTGAACTTTTTTCTTTCTTTATTAGAGAAGTTGTGGGTTTATAGAGTAATCATGCATAAAATACAGGATTCTCAAATACCACCCTATTATTAACACCTTGAATTGGTTTGGAACCATTTATTACAATTGCTGGAAGCACATTTTTATAATTGTACTATTAACTATAGTCCATGGTTTAACTTAGGATCTACTGTTTGTGTTGTGCAGTTCCATGGATTTTTTTTTAATTTTGTTCTGTTACCATATACACAATCTAACACTCCCCCTTTCAACAACATTCAGATATATACTTCAGTGCTGTTAATTACATTCATCATACTGTGCTACCATCTCCACCATCCATTACCAAAACATTTCCATCATTCCAAATAAGAATCCTGTACATTTTAAGCCTTAACTTCCCATTTCCCAAGACCCCCACTCTGTCCCCTAGTAACCTACATTCTAGACTCTGACTATGAGTTTGCTTATTCTAATTATTTCATATAGACATTTCTTCAAAGAAGAGATACAAATGGCCAGAAAGCACATGAAAAGATGCTCAACATCATTAGCCATCAGGAAATGCAGATCAAAACCACAATAAGATACCATTACACACCCATTAGAATGACTGCTATTAAAAAATGGAAAATCGCAAGTATTGGAGAGGATGTGGAGAAATAGAAACACTCATTCATTGCTGGTGGCAATGTAAAATGGTGCAGCCACTGTGGAAGCCACTATGGAAGGCAATTCCTCAGAAAGTGATGACTCAGCAATCCCACCACTAGGTATATACCCCAAATAACTGAAAGCGGGGACTCAGATATTTGCACACCAATGCTCATAGCAGTATTCTTCACAATTGCCAAAAGATGGAAGCAACCCAAGTGTCCATCTATTGATGAATAAACCAAAACATGGTATACAGACAATGGAATATTACTCAGCCATAAAAAGGAATGAAGTTCTGATACATGTGACAACTTGGATGAACCTTGAAGACATCATGTTGAGTGAAATAAGCCAGACACAAAGGAACAAATATTGTATATCCTGTGAAGTCTTATTTCACAATATTTCTTGTAGCTGTCCCTCCTCATTTTTTTCTACTTCTACCACCCTCTCTAATGTCCTTGTCATTTCCCCTCTAGATCATTAAAAGATCTCTTAAATTCCAGGCTTTCATCCCTCAATATTACATGCCACCAGTAGAGTTTCTTAAACTTTGACTTGCTAGTAAATAATGTGCCTGTGTGAATATATCCCCCTTGCTTACAGAATACAACTCAAAGCCTTCAGTTTACCATTTGAAGCCCTTAATCCCTCCACAGTCTTGCCCTAATCAACAATTTGGGGTGTTTTTACACCCAATACTCCTTTAAACAAATCAGCTCATTGGTCTTACAAAACAGGCTTTTTGCTGCCCAAATTCTGCTCAAGAAGCTTGGTTCAGGCCAGACTTACTCTATGCCTGGCAGCTCTTCCTCGGCTCCCAAGGCCCAGTAAAACCAGTGTCCAGAGTGTGAAGCTTTCCTTGACCAACTTCTCTGAGCACCACAGAGCAACACTAATTTGGCAGTTGTCATGTACCACTTATTCCAAAGAAACGTACAGGGAAGGCATGCCAGGTTCTTGGCAAGGCTTGGTGATACAAAAAGGAATGATTTATGGTTTCTGGATCAAGCAGGTTACAATTCATTAAATAATTACCCCTGGAGGGAGTTCAGTGAATATTTATTACAGGGTAAATAGTCTAGTGGGGAAGGCAAACAAACACACAATGATAATACAGTGTAATATATGCAATGGGATCACATGGAAGCCTTCCTAAAACAGGTGGTGAGGGTGAGGAGGAGAAAGGACCCAGGAAGCCAGGATCCCAAAACCAGGGAGGTACAGGTAGGAGTGACTCACATGAAGAAAACAGTGACAGAGGGCATCATAGCCTGGTATCACAGATGGGAGAAGCACCGATTCTGAGGAGATACGGCCAGAGATAAGCAGGAAGCAAGTTAAAGGGCACTGAACACATTTTGCTTTTTTTGATAAATTCTCATTGAAATATGACATATATAAGGTATTCTAATCTTTAATGTATAGTTCAATAAATTTTTAACCACTACCCAAGGAAAGATATAGAACACTGCTAGATCCCCAGAAGCCTCCCTTGTGCCATTTTACCTCCAAATGTAATCAGTAATTCTGACTTCCATCTCTATAATTTAATTTTGCCTGTTTTTGAGCTTCTCATAAACGTCTGTCTTATTTCACTCACTACCATGTCTGAAAAAAATAACCCATATTTTTGTAAATACATGCCATATATATATATACTCTTCACTGCTTAATGTACTACCTTACTAATAAACTGCAATTTAACATCCATTCAACTGTGGTTGGACATCAGGGACATTTACTATTGGGGACTACTAAAATAACACTTTAATAAATATTCTTGTACATGTTTTTGGTGCACATAAGCACACATAATTGTTTGATATAGACACAGAATTTGAATTGCTGAGTTATAAGATAAGCACGTAATCCATTTTAGTAGATAGCGCAAACAGTTTTCCAAAGTGGTTGCATCAATTACAGTCCCACCAGCTTGCTACGGTTGCTCCTAACTTTCATCAACACTTGATACTGTCAGTCATTTCAATTTCAGCCATTCTGTATAATGATGTCTGCTTTTGTTTGAACTTTGTACTTCTCTAATGACTGATGAGGTAAAGCATCTCTTAACATTTAGTGGTTATTCAGGTAACCTCTTTTGTGACATACCTTTTCAAGTGTCTAGCTCATTTTTCTGATGGTCTGTCTGTTTTGTTTTGTCTTTTTCTCATTTATTTACAAGCATTCTATATATTCTGTATAAAACCCTTTGTCAGGGTGTGTATTGAAAATATATACTCCTATTTTGTGATTGCCTTTTCACCCTCTTAATGAAATCTTTTAATAAGCATTAAGTATTTAATTTTAATATACTCCAGTTTATTAATCTTAATAAATTGAGATTATTAAAACTGCTAAAGAATTTTTTATCTGTTCCAAGTTAGTGAAAATTTTTTTATTATTTTCTAGAAGCCTAATTGTTTTACCTTTCTAATTCAGATTTAGAACCAATCCTAAGCTGATTTTTGTGTATTATGTGAACGGAAGATTAAGATCCATTTTTTATATATAGATACACAACTGAACCAGTCCCTTGTGAAAAGAACCCCTCTTTTCCACTGCACTTCAGTGCCACTTTTGTCATAAATCAAGTCCATATAAATCAACTACCACAGGTCTGTTTCCGAACTCTCCATTCTGTTCAAATGATCTATTTGTTTATCCTTGTCCCAACACAGCACTGCTTTAATAAACATAACTTTATAATAATTTTTGCTATCTGGAAAAAGATTGAGGAATAACTTTGTTCTTCCTCAAGAGAGACTTGACTTCTCTAAGTCCTTTGTATTTCCATATAAATTTTAGAATCATTTCCACACATGCAAAAAGAAAAAAAAAAACTTGCTGAGATTTTAACTTTGTTCACTCTATAAAGCAATATGGGGGAGAATTAATAACCTTACAATATTGTGCCTTCTGATTCATGCGCATAGTATATTCTTCCATCTATTATGGTTTCTTAAAAATTTATCTCAGTATTAATCTATAATATAAACATGGAAGTAAATCCAGTGACATTTTCAATCCTAATAACGTATCTGGGGTTTATTTTGGATTTTCAAATGTACAAAATTATGTCATCTGTTAATGGTGACAGTTTTATTACTTCCTTTTCAATTATTTTGCTTTCAATTTCTTTTCTTGCCTTATTGCATTGACTAGGAGCGCCTGTACAATGCCAAATAGAAGTAATGATAGCGAATATTTCCGTTTCATTCAGCGTCTATGCAGAAAATTTTTCAATATTTCACCATTAACTGATTTTCTAAAACAACATCCTTTATGAGAATAATAAAGGTTCATTCTCTTCATAATTTATTGAGAATTTCATCATGAATAAGTATGTCTTCATTAAGTGCTTTTTCTACATCTATTGAGATTTGCGTTTACTCTTTTTTTCTGTTCATGTTAAAAATGGCACTGATAGATCTTCAAATTTTATGTAAATATACATTCCTGAAATAAAACCAACTTTGTTACCATATATTACCATTATATTACACGATATTCACTACTTATTTTTCAACTATATTTTATCCTAGTCTACACAAAAAGTCCTTTGAAAGCAGTGTCCTTATATTACTTTGCATTTTTTTCTGAATTATTCATAACATTGAAAACATATAGTAATTATACTTATACAACTGTAAACATTTGAAGAGGAGGTACCGTATACTACTCTGTATATTTTCCATTGTTTGAAACACAGCATGTCAAATAAATACTTGTTGAAGAAAAGTCCTCAAAGTCTCCTAACACAGAGTTTTTCACATAAAAGGCATTCTCAGTAAATATCTGTTGATTGATGAGTTTGCTGGTTGAGGCTTTTTTATTTCAATGAGCCCCATCTTCTCAACTTCACTCAAACAATTGCTGGATCAGACCTAACAGTTTATTGGTGGCAGCACAATTACAGCTCAAATCAGAGAAACAGTATGTTCACATGACTCACTGTCTACTTTGGAGAATAAAGAAACACGTTCATCACCCGATGGCCATGACATCCAGTCCCATGACACCCAGACACATCATTCAACTCGGGCCCAGTTTGTGTGTTAGGCAGCAGTAAGACTTCCCAACATAGATAAGTCTATCTGGGAAAGTTTGCCATATTCTTCATTTACCTCCTATATTACAGCTCCATTTGTCATTTTAGAAATTCAGCTCATTTATCCCTGCTTCTGAAAAAAATGAAAACGTACTTTCTTGGTAAAAGGTCTCTTAACAACAGCAGTTTGGCATTTCAATTGCACCTTAACATTTATCTTGTACTCTAAACTCTCACAGCACAATCTGTGCAGGTATGAATATTAGACAATTCAGTAGCTTTTAATTCCCCAATAAATACACTTTAAGCAACATTTCTGTCTGAGATCTTGTCACAGACTCCACCTCTGTCTAAATAATGCCACCTTCTAGTCAATTCAGTATGAGAGTGTAACATAATACAGCTACTGCTATGTCTCAGAAGCTCAAAAGACTCATCAGATTTCTTGAGCTCCACAGATAAAATAGAACTGAAAATTGTTGCATAGACTTAATCCTGACACAGATACAAAAGTCTGTAAAGAGAAGTTAAAACTTACAGAGAAACAAGCCAGAATTTAAGTATGGGGTTATTACATAGAAGGAAAGATTTTGTGGATTGAGTCATGTCCTCCACAAAGACATGGTCAAATCCTAACCTCCAATCCTGTGGATATGAACCCATTTGTAAATAGGATCTTTGAAGATATTAAGATGAGGCCAAAGGTAAATCAGGGTGGGCCTTAATCCAACATGACTGGAGCCCTTCAGAGGAAACTGGACACGGTAGTGGTGGGAAACAGAAGAGACCATGTGACAAAGGAACAGATTAAGGGATGGATTGTGGACTTCTAGCCTCCAAAACTGACAAGAAATTCCTAATGTTAAGCCAACCAAACTGTGGTATTTGTTATAGGAGCCCTTGCAAACTAAGATGGGAGAAGAGAAATAAATTTTAAATCTACTAAGCTTGAGCTTCTCAATTTAAATACTAAGTATATGATATTGCACATACTATGATTTTGTTAAAATAAGCTACATACCACACCCAAAAGAGTTAAAAGAAATCAAATGCTGTTCAAAACAAATGGAAATGTCAACCCATAGTGAGAGAAGTTCATGAATGGGATAAATACATGTTATCTGTAATATGACAGGTATGATAATGGATACAACACTGAAATCCATTAGAAAGAACTCATGAGACACCTAAACCCTCACTTCTTAACCAATGAGTTGGAGACACAGAGAATCCTGACTCAGCCCATGGTTTCTTTGTTTTGTTTATCTAAAATCATAGGAAATAATCCTGGTAAATGTTAAGTATTTGCCAGACTAAAATTTCCCAACCTGGACAATAATACATGAACATAGAAAGATGCTTTCTGGATTTCTGTTTTGATTTAATTGAACATTTTAAAGATCCATTCTCTTAGGCTGAACTGTGCCTATCCACGCTTTATTGCTCTGCTCTGTGGGGTATAATACTTTTACCAGTCAGGTCTGTGAGACATAAATGGTGTTACCTAATATGATCTTAGACCTCCATGACCATTTATTTTTTGCTCATCATGTGAATAACTTATTCCAGGAATAATTTATTCCAGGAAGGAAGTGTGTACTTGGCATTTATTTACTATTCACTGGTAACATAAACTCTATTAAAACAGGTGTAAATTCACACTTAGAGGAGACTATTTTTTTGTGTGTTGCATTTACTAATCCAACATACTATGGCTCATTATAAGTGCAAACATTAAGGATTCTGATGAGTCTTATCTTTGCAAATTCTCTCTTTGGCTTTCTCTTTTGATTTTAAATAGGCTTTCTGATCATCTTGTAGGTAAATTATTGCTTGAGTTAATTCCACTAGCACCAAACTGGGAAGGTAAGCAGGGGCTGGGGACAAGAAAAAGGAGATGGTCTCTGCTAGCAGGGCCAGTAGAAAAGAAAAAGTGGAAACCCAAGAGACAAAGGATTAGCCTCAGAATGGCCAGGCAAGGGGCAAGCAAGGGCCCAGGGGTCCATGTCATGTAAGAGGTGGGCCACCAGAAGATGGATGGGAAGACTCAGGGCAGTGAACCGGCCTTTACAGCCTAAGGGCCCATATGCTTTGGGTCCAGGACTATAACACAGGAAGGTTGAACTCAAAAGTCTGGAAGCTCTATGGATGGAGTGGGAGAGCTCAGTCAGACAGTCAGCCAGTGCCCCAGAAGCAATTCAACTATAGGTGCTGTGTGCTGAGCACTGAATATGGGCTGAGCACTGTGCCAAGTTCCTTATGTACTGTGGTAACCTGCACAAGGTGTAGTCACCAATGTTCTGTTTCTCTTCCTTCTGTGTCTTGGTTGTAAACCTCCTTTCCCCTCCCAATTTGAAGGATCCTTGGCCATGAAACTTCCTTTGGCCAAAAAACATGAGTCAAAAAGATGTGTCACTTCTAGGCAGAAGCGCTGAGAGCCATTGCATGATTCACCAGCTTTCCTTTAGCTAACTTGGCAATCATGAAAAATGGGATCAGGATGGAGATTCCAGCGGGCCAGGAAACTAAGATGAGCAGACTCCCCAGCAACCAACACATGAGGGAAAAATAAACTTTGGTGGTATTGAGACCCTGACATTTGGGACTGTTACTGCAGTATAGACATGGATTGCCCTGTTTAATCATCACAGCAAACCTGTCAGTCCTTGAAGGAGGAATGTGCACCTTGGTGACTATAAATCCTTTTCCCAAGATCACAGTTAATAAGGGGTGGAGGGAGAGTCTAAACTCAAGTCTGTCTTAACCAGAGCCTCTATCTCAACCACACCTTGGCAAAAGTCAACTGAACGATCAGGAGGAAAATAAGGCATCCTCTTAATCCTCAAACGGATCAGAAAACTTCTACAAACACAACAGGTATAAAACTAAGCCAATAAGAAAAGCAGCTTCTACAAATTGTCCCCTTTACTTCAAAAAAAAAAAAGTTCAAAAAAGAAGGTCCTAATGTCATGTCCTCTGGGATAGTGAAACTTTATGAAACGGTTACTTTTAAAGCCACCCAGACACAGGGAGGGCTGAGAGAGCAGGGGTGAACTAGGGGATGAGGGAAGCAGTCATCTACCTAGTGCTCCCTTGCTTTGCTAGACCATAATCCTTCAATTTCAGATGATACTTAAAGTAAATATAGGATCCTACAGAGAATCAGGCTTCCATTATTCCCCAAGCCTAACTTCAAAAGCCAAAGAGTTTTGAGGCAGAACAAGAAGCAAAAGATGCTACGAGCCAAGCTAAGCAAAAAATTCTAAGAGACATGAGCATTATATGTAGTCAAGATAATGGTGTACATACGGCTGTCAATTTTACTTTTTCCTAAAATTTCCAAGTGGAATTCAATGTCCAGAATTCATGGTACAAACATTACTTCTGGTAGCTTCTCTTCATGACTTAAGAATGGAAGAATGCCCTCACACACATTTATTTCTTAATGAGTGTTCATCTTAAGTATTGATCTACCAATGACAGAAATCAAATTTATAGATTGGTTGAAGGTACTCAAATCTTTGACTAATTCATGCTACTCTTCTCTTGTCAAACCTTAGGATTAGTCTGTAGTCTTTAAACCAGAAAAGGAGAGACTAATTGGTCTCTCTTTTAGAAAAGGGGTGGAAATATATTCTTTAGCTGTCATTTTACATAGTGTTATTGACTTCCAAATTAAGAAATGCCTCTGAAGTCTGGACAGAGTCCACATACTGCCACATTTCATTTCAGGGAATTCTGTTATTGTGATGACCGAATGTATGTGTCATCTGAAGTCATAATTTATTTATACCCTTAATACTTAGATTGGCTTTTAAAGTACCAGCAAAACAACCGAGTAAGCTGTTTTCAGGCATATGATCTCCATCATAATTAATTCATTTTTCAACGTAACAAAATCAGTGGTCATCCACTTGATTAAGCAGATCAGAAGCATTCTTTTAAACTATCATAAATCATCTATGAATTTCATACGGCAATTCATCCTAATCCCTGCATCATTTATATCAGAAGATGCCACATATGTTTAGAATGTGGTATATAATAAAGTCAACATCACATTCCATGTGTTATGTAGCAACGATTTACCACACTATATTTATTAAGGTTTTTTAAATCTCAGATATTTACTTAGAAACTGACACCAAACTATTTGAAACATCATGGTGTATGACATATGACATGTATTATAAACACCACAGCTTGAGTACCAATAAAAATGTACATTTTTATACTGATTTGTTTCATAGGACTTTCATAAATATTGTTTCATTAAGAAATGGCTTTGGATAAATGTTTCAAAGGAGGAGGAGAGTTTCACAACAAAATTCTTTCAAAGCAAAGACCGCTTTCTAATTGTAAGCAAGTGTAGAAGAAACCAGAACTCTCAAAAACATAGTTGGAAAAAAAAGCTAAAGTGATTTAAATAACAAATAATGGGGCGATTTTTTTTTTTTTTTAAATGAAAGCAATACTTTCTTTCATAGCTTCTGAGTGAAGGAGAAAGCACAGATCTGCACATGCTTTCACACAACCAGATCTTCCTATCACTGGTATCTGACCATCAGCAGGGGCCGCACATCCTACACTTATCCAGAAAGGTGAGGCTGCCTTGGTCCACATGGTGTGACTCAATAATTTCAATGGAAATCTAAATGTGAGAAAGTATTTAAGTATAACACATACAGTGCCTGTGACTCAAGAAGATGGAGCCATAGAAGGCTGCATTATTGACTTTCAGTAAGAGTATAAAGGAAATAGATCAGCTAAAAGCACAAGCCTCAAATGAACATACATTCAGAGTGGAATTAAATGAAGATATATTCTGTCACCATCCTAAGGCTAGACCATTCTCCCTAGTAATAAAAACAGACAGCATCATCAGGAGCCAAATTACATGAAGATGCTATTTGCCCCCTTTAAGCTAATAACACCACAGGTCCCTTCACTAATTCTGGAGCATGCATTTTTAAGTAGATACTGGTACCTTTCAAATATCTTGCCATCCTAGAAATCTCTTTCACTTACTTTGAAAGTCTTAAGGATCAGCAACATTCTTTTTACTTTAGCAAATGGTTCACTACAGGAGACAGTTAGTTACCCAACTCAAAGCTTTAAACACAGGGCCCTCAGGGGGAGAAAAATAAAGCAGGGATGCTTCCTTGCAGACTGTCACAGGGAACTACCCCCTTGAACTCTTCCTCCTGGGAAGCCTGTTGTTGCTAACAAGCAGAAGGGATTCGCGTGCGGGGCAGAGAGCATTCGGGTCAGTGCAGCGGTGGGAGATTTACCAGTTCCAGGAGTTCTTGTTCTTACTTTTTTATCATAATTGGCGACATAACCCAAACACAAGGACACCTCCACATTCCACTAACAGACTGTCTTTGGATTATGCAGTCTGGAAGAAAGAAGTAACATCTTCTCCGTAACTAGCTGTGCTGCACTCTTGATATAATTCTCTTAGTTTCATTTTAACTTTTGGTTTAAGGAGATGCTGGTGGGTCAGATTTGAAACTGTGGCTCCACTAAACACTGTTATGGCTTTTTAAAGGGACTTTTTTTTTCCAGAATGGCGAGCCTTCCAAGGTGCTCAGACCCAGAGCCAAAAGAGACTTGGGAGGTGGAGGTCTCCAAAGTGGCCGGTTTCTGGGAAGCAGCGCGATCCGTTCTTTCTTTCGCCTTTCTCCTGGCAACGCGCAAAGCCCTCCCTAGTTGGACTCGAGAGAGGATCGCCAAACTGCTCATCCCAGCGGACACTTTGCAGAAAACCAACAGCTTATGCGCGAGCCCACGCTAAGTCGCTGGAGGCGATAACTTTATGGATTCGTTAATTTGTTAGCTTCCGGACGGCGTACAATAGCCTCAAAGAGCCTGGCAAACGCACCTCTAATAGCTGCTGCTTTGTAACACTGGGTCCCTCGGAGCCATGCTTCGTGGTGGTTCCACCTCTTGCTCACCCCGCAAGGCACCCCAAGAACACACTGTAGATAAACCCTACACTGAGAAACGAGTGGGGCTGTGCCTGCAAGGGAACCTCTCCTCTCCCCGGCTGCAGCGTGCTCATTTACCGTAAGAAAGTGCAAGAGGAGAAGCCCGGGGTTGGGAGGGAGGACGCGGGCGCACAACCCCGAGTCTTGGCGCAGGCCCCGCGGAGGTTCGAACCACCAGATCCCCGCGCCCGGCCCCCGCCACCCCGCGCGCTCGGGCCGCCACCGGAGGGAAGGGGCGTGCGGCAGGTGACCGGCCGAGACCATCGGGAACCAGCCGCCCTTACGTGCTCTAGCTTGTCTTTCCTCCGGAGCCAGACGCTGGCGCTGTAGTCCTGCTGCTTGACGCTGCTGTAGAAGTTCGCGCCCACTCGGGTCAGGCTCGGCGAGGGCTCCTTTGGGCGGCTTTTGAGCCTCATCTGCTCGAAGCCCTCGTTGGGGGAGGCCGAGAGCCACTCGTGCTGCCGGATCTCCATCCTGACATGACAAGGCGGCAGCGGACTCGGGATGGGCGCGCGGGGGAGCCGGTTCAGAGAGGGCGAGAAAGAGCTTGGGGAAGAGCGAGTGGGGAGGAGAGCGCTGGCTAGGGGCGCGGAGCCGAGCGGGAGGAAGCGCGGGGCGCGGAGAGTGCAGGCGCCAAGACGAAAAGGGCCCGAGGAAGGGGGGAAGGGAGAAATCAGGGATGGGGGCGGTGGGAGAAGAGGGGGCGGGAGAGAGGGAGGGAGGGAGGGAGCCGGGAAGCGGGTTCCAGGAAGGCTGAAGTGCCGGGTGCGGGTACTAGTAGTCGCGACGTCCTCTGCCGGCTGCGGTCCCGGCTCCTGGCGGCACTGACTGGGGCCCGGGACCCGGACCCGGAGCGGGAGCTGCGGGAGGCAGTGGCGGCGGGAGTGGGGGGTGGAGTGGGAGGGGCCGCCGCCCGCCCCAGCCAGCCGGAGCCCGCAGGTTGGTGCAGTGAGTAGCTGCCGCCGCCGCCGCTGGGCTGAGGCTGTCCAGCTGCCCGCGCTTCACCTCCCCGCTCCCGCCGCTCCTAGGATGGGGCAGCTGGCTCCGGCTGCGAACCCACCTTTCCCCAACCCGCTACACCTTTCCCTCTCCCATTTTTCCCTGACTGAAAACAAACAAGCAACTAGGGAACTGAGCGCCCTGTCTGCGTCTCCTTTCTACTGCTCGCCGAAAGCGGGTTTGGACCCGGGGGCAGGGGGGCGACACTTGGGAAATCACCTCCGCCCTTCCCTCACTCCTATCCAGCAGCCGCCGCCTCACCCCGCCCCCGACTCGCTCAGTCTTTATATTCCTCCATTCTAAGAGTTTCTTAATTTCCCACCTCTGAACCCCATTTGTCCCACCACAGTGGACTTTCAGCATAGGCTGTATGGCAACCCCCAGATAATGGTCACGAGGCCATGTGTTTTCTTGAGCCTTTCACACTACTTTCCTATGAGGGTAGCGAAGTAATTCCACCTGGATACTTTACTTCGGCTGTCTGGTTTACTGGACTGGCTGCTTCCTAGTTCTCAGGGTCAACCCTTGAGCAAGGTTCCCAGTAGCCCCACCTCCCCAGTCGTGGGGAAAGCGTTTCAGGGCTCCCTTCACAGTGCTCCTTCTGCTCTTTGACTGTTCATTATTTGTTGGTGGCCAAACTGCTGTGCTTTAGTTTTCTTCTCTGTTCTTAGGCTCCCAGGGCAAGGTTTTACTGCTTCAAGGGGTTTTATATCTGCTGTTTTCCAGACCCAATCTTAAAATAGCCAGTAAGAATGCTTCTTAGGAATAAAGTGGTGCATTAATAATTAAACCTTAGGTCTTCTTATCTTTTGCTAGCCTAGGAGTTAGCATCTCAAATCATTTTTTTGTTGTTTTACCAAAAACCTAAACAAACCGATGACTGTTAAAGGTGTCGTAAGTCTATTTAAATCTTGGGAAGCCTATGAAAGCCTGAGGATCCTGGAAATTTTGATAGGAGCATTAGAGGGTAGACTCTAGCTTTCCATCTCTCTAGCCCATGGCAGATCTATTCCCTGGAACTGTCCTACTTGGATGACAGTTTCAAGGAAAATCAAGGTTGGAATTTGATGAAGCTTCAGGAAGGCAAGGATTGTGCTTCTGATCTTTTCAGTCTCCATACCAAAAGATGGTATTGTAAAAATAGGAGTTAAAATAAAAACCCCCCAGTGGTCAATTTTGAGATGAAGCAACTAAATACAAATGCCACACACACATAACACACACAATCATATACCCAATTTTTGGTTCTAGATTGGTTTGCTTAGGGGCTGAATTGTAATGTGTAGTATGTGCTCAGGCTTGTGCGTTCCTCTGAAACTTAACAGTAATTCTGCAAGGTGAATGTTATTTTCCCCATTTTACAGGTGATGTACCTGAGGCTCAAACACAAATTACACTTCAAAATGAGGATTTGAACCAGGTTTAAAAAGCTGTGAACACTATAAATCCGTTTGTACTGTCTCACATTGTTTGCTATTACAATTTAACCTCCACTGCTTTTGCTTTTCTTAAAAAGGATAAATTCACAATTTAAAGGACCAAAATTATATACTCTTTTATAATATTGGTGTGGGAAAGACCAAATTGCCCTTCTGCAAAGGATATCTTTGCTTTTTTGCTCTATCAGATTGCACTGCAGGTAATGTGATATATCTAAACCTTGAGAAATGATAGATATCCAATTCAGAGTAATAATGAAATGTCCCACTATAGTAGAATTTAAGTCAATGGTTCCATATTGAGTCATACTTTCATACTGAATAGATTTTTTAGCTGTACCTGTATAGGGGAAACACTTGTAGTTGTTACCATCTCTACTTTTTGAAATGAGTATACCAGTAGTGTTTATGTTATAAGCAAAATAATGACTTGAATGTCATAATAAGTTCATATATAATATTTATTATGATTTTAAAAAACAAGCAAAGCATACATTTTTAATGTTATCCTTAACCCACTTAGTATATAGTGCCAGACATTAAAATGGGCACAAATTTGAGTTAACTTTTCTGTTTTGGATCCTTGTCCAATTTCATTTCTTGTAACAGTAGTATGGAACTTACTAGGTGACCTACAAAACAATATTTTATATTAAATTGAACTCAATTCAAACCAGTTTTGGGGAAGAAAAATATTTTTCTGAAGATGGCCTATACAATATGTAAATGTTGCACCACAATTATTATTGGAATACATAAATACCATTGAATTTATAAATTAATAAACTCCCATGACACTGTTTCCTGTGTATTTTCAAAGCCCTTACATTTTCTGAGTATAGCAGATTTGCGATGCCCTATCTGCCCTGCTAATCCATGAGCTTCCTGGAAGCAGAGTCCACACTTGAACTCCATTGTGAAGCCCAAATTGCTTGCACATAATAAGCACTCAATAAACTCTCGTGGGTAAAAAATAAATTGGGAGCTAACACCTCATGCTAAGTTTTTTACTTCCTTATCCTGAAGAGCACTGGACTTGGCATTAGAATATCTAGATTCTAGTAACAGCTCCTTCCATTACTAAGCTGTGACTTTCTTGGCTTTACTTTGATATCAATAGACTTCAAGTTCATCTACTAAATGGAGAATAATAGTTGCTACTGTAAATGATTGCTACAGGGACAAAAGGATATAATGCCTGAAAAAATGCTGTAGAAGCTATAGAGTGCTATGATGTAATTATTAGCACTTTCAGGCATAGGAATGTTCTTTACATCATTCTAATGATTGGTTATAATTTTCATCATTTTATATCACTTAATTAACCTTGATTGCTTATAATTAATCATAGAAACTTCACTTGGCCACAAATTTGCATCACTTTCATGCATATGTTTATTCTGGGAATACTTTACCTAAATCGTCATTGGTATTTTATATAATAAGTTCAAACTACACAGAGTTTTCAAGTCAGACATATGCATGCAATCAATATCTATTGATTTCAAACCTAAACTTAACTGATGTCACTAGCCAAGAATTGTTTATATTGTCCGAATTAGACACTTTGCATGGGCACAAAAACCTAAGACTAGAGAAAGCTGAAAGTATCAAGAAGTATACTGGGAATGTTTTATTGAGCCTTTAATAACAATAATAATGCCTTACATTTCCATAATATTTATTTGTAGTGTGTTTTCATGCTCTTTATCACAATTATCTGAAAGTAGTCCTGATAGGTGCTATCATCTCCATGTTTTTGAAAGAAGAAAGCTGAAGTTAATAAAGGTCAAGTGACCTGCCCAAAGCTATGTGTATAAGTCAGAAACCAGTCTAAAAGCCAGTTTCATTGACTCTAAATAAGGGATTTTTCTTCACCAAGTTAGATCAAAAACTCTCAAATACTTGTTTAAAAAACTTTTTTTGTAGCAACATACATACAACTCCAAATTTCTCATTTTAACCACTTTCAAGTGTACAATTCAATAGTATTAATTACATTCACAGTATTGTGTTACCATCACAATATCCATTACCCCAACTTTTTTATCCCCTCAACAGGAACTCTGCACCCATCAAGCAGTAACTCCCTCCACTTCACCACCCATGCCCTGTCTCTATGAAATTTGTTTCTTCCTGGTATTTCGTGTAAGTGAAATCATATCATTTTTGCCTTTTTGTGTCTGGCTTATTTCACTCAACGTGATGTCTTCAAGGTTGGTCCATGCCATAGCATGTGTCAGAACTTCATTCCTTTTTAGGGCTGAATAATATTCCATTGTATGTGTACACCACATTTTGTTTATCCATTCATCTATTGATGGACACTTGGATTGCTTCCATCTTTTGGCAATTGTGAACAATCCTGCTATTAACATTGGTGTGCAAATATCTGTTCGAGTCCCTGCTTTCAATTCTTCTGGCTATATACCAAGAAGTAAGATTGCCAGGTCATATAGTAATTCTATTTGCAAGTTTCTAAGGATCAAATGAATACGTTTTGGTGTTTATATTTTATTTATTTTTCATGTGTTTACTTTGACAAGGTGTTACCAAGATTATTAAATGTTTATTATTGATCAGTAAAACATTTTGATAGTTAGCCCTTCCTTGGAAGTGTGTGTTACATCCTCCCTAGTTACCCTTACTCTCTGCTAGACCATATAAAAACATTAACCCAAGAAATGACTCTATTCTCTGTTGTCAAAGAGTAGATTCAATAGCTTAAAATAGTATTACATTTTTAAAATATTTATGTTAATAATAAGATTATTTTGGTAGAAAATTTAAATTACACAGTACCATCAAAACAAAATGAATGTAAAGCTAGATTTAAAATGTTCTCTGAAGGAATATACAAGCATTAATATTGTACATTATTTTCCAAAAAGGGTCTTTTATGCTACAGCTTTTTCTTTGCAAAGTGGGCATATTGATTAGTAATAAAACGGCAACAAGGATGTTTTACATGTTATATTAAATTATTAATAAATTAGATTTCTCTACATACAAACTTATTTTAGACTATAAGTTCTCAGTTTTTCAGCACCTAGTCTAGGCTGTTCACTGTGCTGACTCATTGTCAAGGGCATTATATCATTGTTTTCTCATAAAACCCTGGAAAGGTAAACGTAACTATCCCCATGTTACAAAACAAAGACTGAAGAAGACTAACGTGCCCAAGAACACAACTAGCAAGAGGCAACAGTATGTCTGAAACTTGGGTTTGCACAACTCTAACCAGCATCAAATTGCCTTGCCTTGCTTGAGCTCTTTGCAACTGTCCTGGGCCAAGAGCCCTTACAGTAACCTAGAGAGAAGCAGATGAGTAGTGAGCCCCGGAGCAAGACACAATAGAGTGAGTTGATACTGTGGCACAGAGGCTCCAGTTTTATTTCCCAAAGGAAAACCAAATTAAATGGCTCTGGAATATTTCTGAGGATTAACAACCTTGGTTCTAGTACCAGCTCACTTAATATCCAATGATAGGGACTCAAGCTGCTTAACCTAAAATGATCTGTCAAATTGCTATGGTTTGCTCACAAAGCTGCACTTTACAGCTGGGCATTCGACAACTTCATCACATCAGCACATCTGATTGGATGGTGTCACAGAGAATTAGCTAATGGCTGTGCTGAAATCAAAATAAGCAGGATAACTGAAAGGATTGGGAAGTTCAGTACAACTAAAAGCTTCTGGCAGGAAAAAAAAAAGTTTGAATTACCCTAATTCATGACATGGTTGGATTAAATTAATCAGGCAATCACTTTTCACTTGGCCTTTGTGCCCACACCTTGGAACTATTTCAAAATAGTGATATTTCAAAATCACCCTTATAGTCTAAATTCTAGTATAATTACCTGAGATAATCTTTTACTTATCTATCCTGGTATCCAATATAAAGTATATTCAATTCAACAATGAAAAGAAAATATCTGATGATAATTCAGGCCACTCCAGAATTCTTACTCATCCCTAGTTCTTGAAACTAAAATATAACCATAAATCAAGTGATTGAAAATGATGTTTATTTACTGCATTTGGGCACCCAGGATAAAGGGACTCTATGCGTTCTCTTGTATTTCTTTTCACCCCAACAGTGGTCATGGCTTTCTTTTATTGTGTGTTCTTCTTAGGAACCCATTGTTGTTACTGAGACCTCCAATATGGAATTACTAAATAGCATTCCAAATATTTAGACAACCATCACACCCCCTATTTGTTCATCTGTGCTAAAAAGTAATTTACTGACTTCTTAGCTCTTCAATATTCCTGATAACTGGAGTAATTTTTTCTACAAAAAATCACCTAAACCAATAAAAGCTGATGTGTACCACCTCAATGCTTATCCAAGTTTGCTGTAGATAGCTTCTGTACTTTACACAGTATCTTTTTATCGTACGATGTAACGTATTCAGTTCTCAACAACAAAATTCAGAAAGCTCAGAGTTAATTTTCATGTTTAATTGCTGGAACTTTCATTGCTCTTAGATTTTCTGGGATAATGATCTCCTCCTCTCTCCCAATTACTTGGTCCTAGTTTTTTACCCTGGTCTTAATGATGTTATTTTTCTGGTTTTTGTTTTTCACTTGTCACCACTCCAATGACTTTTAAAAGGTAGTCAGAGTATAAATAATAGATGAAGAATTAGTTAATCTGTCATAAACCAAGATTGTATGACAACATGTCAACCTGATTGATTAGTTTTAAGTTATAAAACTATTAAATTGATATATAAGGTTGGAAGGGCACATTCACTATCTCCCATTTCCCTCTTTTAACATATCTATTCCAATTATGCCCAAGGCACTCCTATACCACTCCTATTCATTCTGAAAACATTTATTTTAGCTAAGGCCTTGGAGCTTGTCTGGTTAGGGAAACAGGCAACTGAATGTTTTAACAGAGCTATAGGTGCAGGGGAACTAATGTGGAGTGGAGAGTGAGATGGAGGGAAGTTCCAAAGAAAATTACCAGAATAGGTAATGATTCTTAAAAGAAAATATGACTACACATTTAGACGATCTTAGCAAAGAGACAGTGTTTGGCTTTGCTAAACTGTACTCAGTATTTCAACTTAAATATTTATTGAGTTTCCACTGTGTACTTAGAATTTGATAAGCACTGTGAAGATTCTAAAATCTGAGAAATCATAAACCTTGACTTAAAGGAATTTACAATTTTATAAGTAGGCAAACCCTAATAAGACAGAATAACATAAGATTATGACCAAAGTTGAATCAAAATAATACAGAAAGTAAATGCTAAATCCATAGTTCCCAAATCAGGCAGCATTTTGTGCTGTTGAAAAATACAGAGACCCCGAGTCTAGGGTATATGGCCAGGTTTGGGAATACAGGTCCAACCAATTGGAAAAATCTAGTAGGTTGTAGGCAGGAAGTTGATCCTTAGAGTTTTTTGACAGAGTTGAACATAAAATGCAGAAGCATCTTCAGAAAAGAGATACTAATTTACTTGATATGGCTAAGATATCACATAGAAAAAGGTGCACACTCACGGATCATTCACAAAAGCTAACTGGCTGGGCCTGACTGGATGATACTTACCTGGACCTAGCATTATTATTTGGTGGTATTTCCAGCTTCTGAATGATAAAATAAACTCTGTTGTCTTCAATCTCTTAAGTTATGAATGGAGATATGAGAAATATTTTATATTGAACACCACAGTAAAAGATGCACAAAATTTCCCCTCTTTTAATCCTGCTAGCCAATTGCCTGATTACTTATAAACTATAATTTTTTAATATAATAAATCATCACTGTTCTTAGGATTATTCCAAAAGATCGTGCAACTAGAATTTTGACAGAAATAATTGAATTACTGTGAACTATTTACTAATATCTTTGGTTACCCTTGCATATGTTTACTTCCTAAATTTTTGACAGAGAATCTCCGAGTCAATTTATGCAAGATGAGGGAAAGGCAATGAAAACTTTAAGATTCTTCAAGAAGAAAGGTCCCTGACTTACACTTATCAGAAAACACTATGCTCACCAGCAAGTAATGGTGAGCATAGAAGTAGGCAAACCCTAATGAGACAGAATAACATAAGATTATGTTAAAAGGTGGTGGTTAAAATTTCCAGAAGAGAAACCACTGGTGAAACGAGGGCAGGAGAGAAGAAGCAGGAAAACCCAATAGGAGTAGGGAAAAGTTATAACTAGAAAACCTGACCGATGGATTCTTTTGTGTGCAGGAGAGGAAGGAGGACCCACACATCTCTTGATCGAGAACTTAGGGGGGAATGAGAAGAGGATAAGAAAGAAGTCGACAAACTCTTCAAATCCCAACCTGGTTAGGTGTCAACAGCAAGGAAGAAACTGCCAAACAAATGCAGGAGAGTATCGTTTTGTTGATATGTGGGTCTAGTAAATTGAATGTAAATTGTCATGAAACATTTTAGAGAAAGATATGGCTGCCATAAGCCAACTGAAGTTGCAAAACAACATTGCCTCCGTTAACAATTTTATTATGGAAAATAAATGGTATGAATTTATATAAACTCTATAGTTCACCATCTTTCAGTCCACACATGTAAGAAGAGACAGAACCCAGCATGTCATATCACTTTCCACACACTCCCTGTCCCAGGAGATCCTTGCATGTTGTGATACCACAGAAGCTACTCAGGATGGGAGGAAGTTACTTTAGTCCTGGGAGATGAACATTTCTGTGGGGCCACAGCTTTGACTCAACAAGCAGCCAGCTGGCCATGCCTTCAGGGGATGCTGTGGCATGGGGCTCTCCCTGGCAGAATCCCCCAAGTTGGGTTGCAACTCCAAGATTGTGTGTGAAAGGAGCTTCTTCTTTGGTATCCATAGCTTACCCATGGAAACTATCTGTGATGGTTAGGTGTGTCAACTTGGCAAGGTGATGACGTCCAGGTGTCAGGTCAAGCAAGCTCTGGCCTAACTGTTACTGCAAGGACATTTGTGGCTGGTTAATAAACCGGAACGCTGGTTTATTAAATCATCAATTGACTGCACCTGTGACTGATCACATCAACAAAGGGCATGTCTTCCACAATGAGAGAATTCAACTGGATTTAATCCAATCAGTTTTAAGGGAGAACAGAGAGGATCTTCACTTCTTCTTCAGCTAGCCAGTGAAGAGGTTCCTGAGGAGTTCATCAAACACCTTCATCAGAGTTGCCAGTTTGCTGCCTGCCCTACAGAATTTGGATTCATGCATCCTGCCCCATGAAATTAGACTTATGAATCCCCACAGCTGCGTGAGACACTTTTATAAAATCTTATATTTACAGATATCTCTTGATGATTCTGTTTCCCTAGAGAACCCTAACTAATACACTATCTCTTTAAGAAATAATAATGATGGCTAATATTTACTAAATACTTCTTGCCAGCATTTAATCATTACCGCAATCTATCATTTATCTCCATTTCGCCTTAGAGAAACTGAGTCTTCAAGAGTTTAAGTGAACTACTCAAGGTCTCATTGAGTAAGTGACAGAATGTGTAAGCAAACATAGGACTGACTTCAAAATTCCGGTTCTTAAAATGTGTATTACTGTTATCAGTTTATCAAATGAGTAGAAAGCAGCGGCTGTTCATTTTCTCCCTGTTAATTTCCTTCTTCCTTTTTCACTGTTCTTTCCCCACTCATGGATAATGCTTCATGCTTTTGGCATGTTCTATAGTTTATTTTGTTAGCTCTTTAATTTTCAAAGCTCCAGTCTAAGAATCACATAGCTTTAAATTCTCAAGCGATTGAAAGGTCCTCCCTGGTTAGGCTTTGGGGGAGAAGGTGAATCCATGTCCTCTTCCACTCGCTAACTGCTGCTT
Organism: Choloepus didactylus; assembly: GCF_015220235.1. NCBI lineage: Eukaryota > Metazoa > Chordata > Mammalia > Pilosa > Megalonychidae > Choloepus > Choloepus didactylus. The sequence goes on from NC_051308.1 coordinate 27,377,301, forward strand.
GTGCCCCCCTCAGGTCAGGTGCAGTATAAGGAGTGGGGCAGGTTGGGTTCCCCAGTAAGCAGACTCGAGATGGAGATTAAAATGCAAGGAATGCACTGGGGATCAACACCTGTAGAAGAGAGGGGACAGAAGCAGATTTGAATAGAGGAAGTTGAGCAATCCTGACATCAGCTTCAGATGATCCCACTGGAGCTCAGGAGCTGGGACATCCTTTCAGACTTGTCCTCAGTTGGGGCAAGACACTGGGCACTTGTACAGTCACTGATCATCCATTGAATCCAGACTGTCCCTTAAAGAGCTGTGACCTTGGGCAAGACAGTTTCTTCAGCAGAAGCGATCCTCAAAGAAAGCTGACAGCTGCTGGTCAACTTCCAGCAGCTTTCCTGCAAGCTGGGGAATCAGTCATTCTTTCCTTAAAGGGGATCCATCACTGTGGCACACCACAGCATCCACCACAGGGAGTAAAGTAAGGGGGAAGAAAAATTCTACTTGACCAGATAGTTATCTGGCCCTGATGCTCTTTGAATGTAGCAGATACCAAATGCCAATTTTTTTCTCTAATTGAGTACTTTTGAAAGTTCTTTGGAGGTATTTCCGTTAGTGAGGATCTCTCACCTGCAGTTCCCCCCCCCCCAACTAGCTACTTATAACTTTCCTCTCAGCACACCTTCATTCTGCTTTCCTGAGGCCTCTCCTGCTGCTGAGTCACTCCACCCCTACAGTAGGCTTCTTAGGAGGATCTCTTGAAGGTGATCAATGCCAGCAACCCTCTGCCAGAGTTCTTCTGGCCCATAAGATCAGACATCCTAGTCTTTCAAACTTTGGATGTGAAGGGTTCCCAGTGTTGCCCTGACTTTTGTTCTTTAAGAGTAAGACATGGCCTTCCATTTCCATACCTCTGCTGTAAGGGATTAGGTATTAGGTTCAGTATCCCCCAAACTCCAGAGGTCACCCATTAAGGTCCTGAAATGATTCTCCTGAAGCCCTCTTCATCTTGCTTGAAGTGGCCAGAGAACATGTCCCTCTTTAACCTCTCATTGAATTTTCAACATTTTCTGATATGGTTTAGAAGTAGGTGATGAGCTAATGCTAGAAGAACTGGTTTTCATATAGGCTTTTGCAAGAGTGGTCTAGCAGCTTAGGAGTACTTGGCATAGATGGCATCATTCTCCATTGATTTCTTTGTTGACATTCTGAGACAGTAAGGCAAAGCATCCCTAAACATGCAGTCTCACTAGAGGCCTCAAACTTATCTACCCGCATATGGCCTGAGATCCTCTGATCTAATACAGAGAGGAGTGTTTAAAGATCCCCAATGGCAAGTTGTTTTTCCCCACCTCAAAGACCCATCAAGGAGAGGGAAAAGAGAGAAAGAAAGAAAAAAGAGGGAGGGAAGGAGACATACATGGGAAGTAGGGAAAATATATCTCCAATAGGCAGATTTTCCCCCAAGTGCTGTCCCTACCAAGACTAATGCCATATGCCATGACCAACAGGATCTTGCCAAAGTAGTGACTGATTAGGTATGACTCAAATGCTCCATGCTGCATATATTCCATCCTTAGCATATTGTCACTTATTTGATTCAGAACAGACCCCAGCTGTCAAAGATAGTCCCAAATAGTTAGTTTGCTTAAAGTACAGGTCTAACAGAAGTTCTCGCAAATATCACACTTTAGTCAACCACTAGCTTATGCAGTGGATTTGGGAATTAATCCCCATCTAAACTTATTAAAATATTTATTTACTTTACTATATTTTATTCATTCCAAATGGTTTCATTTTTTAAAGACTGATCCTGTCAACTCAATCCAGGAAAATGAGAACAAAAATAAAGCTTCAGCATCTATTTTTCTAACAAATCATATTCAAATGTTCAGATAGTATTTTTTTTCAGTTTGAAAAATGAGGAGCTTGGATTTTTGTAGCCTAAATATATGTGCCATCACATGTGCTTTTCATTCATTCTTTTGCAGTGTCTCCTCTCTAAATGCAGCCAGTAGTATCACCATTTTTCATTTGACTCCACTAAGGAAGGCTTTCGGTTTCTGGCTAGGAATTGCTTGATCCTAGAAATCTTGTGGAAAGACACAGTAAATGTGACAGCCAAGTGAGTGTCTGTGATGATGGAGCTGAGACAGAGAGCCCTTCTATTCCTTGGTGAAATGATCAGGGACTCATGTAGTATGGGTACCACATAATCCATGTACTGATTACATTTACCTTCCCATCTCTTTCAAAATAACTTTCCCTTTATTTTTACAAGTCACACTTCAGAGACAAGAGCCCAAGCAATCTGTGTCACCAAGATTATTTGTTTTCCTTTCACCTGATGATTTTACCCCAACTATTAGGGCCATGCCTTCACATATACATTTTGGGTTTAAATCTGTTCTATACTTTCACTCGCTGTGACAGCCAATTTTCACAAGTCTGTACAAGAGCAGTATAATAAGCACCAAAACCCTGTAAAGACTCTACATCTTAAAATATACTAGCTGAGTGTCAACCCACTAGCTAGTAAGGGTGAAAATGAATACCAAGGGCTTGTAACTATTATCAAGGAGTATCTGTGTTTTTGTAGTCTCCATTCAGTTCTAAGAATTCCCCTGGGATGTAGCAGGGACTCAGTTCAATTCTCACTCCAAGAATCAGTGTGTTAAGAATACCTAAGGCATTGCTCTAGCCTTCTGACAGAAGCAGGTGTAAAGTCACTGAGGAGATTGGGCAGCATCATCTATATATTAAAAGGCAAAGCCCTTAAATGAAGTTCAGGGTACATATATTAGAAGTGGTGTGGTTAATGATAGTACCATATATTGAAACAGTACTTTACATTTTTAAATGACATTTACGTATCACCTCACAATGCACAATTGGGCAGTGCCACAAGATACGTTAGAAACACCCATGCCCAAATTACCAGGCAAAGTATATAGGGGCAGCTGGCTTCACCATGTGCCACTGGACAAAATGTCTGACCGTCCACTGACCCCATCCAACCGAGAGATCCCCATTATCCAAACTTGAGCAGGGGAAAACCATTCTCCGCCCTATTATGGCTTTTCCCTCACCCATCAACAGGAGGTGCTCATTCTACTAAGACTTTTCCTTTGTTACATCAGCCTTGCTTACAAATGTACAGATGTTTTTATGATCCATTCACTTCCTTGGCCATCAGGATATAACAAATGGTAAAGTAACCTAACATGGGCTAAAATGTTAACAGGATGAAGAAACAATTAAGTGGATAACAATTGCCAATACCCTTAGTTTTTAAAAAATAAAATCAAAGAGTAATTATAGTCACAAAGACTGACCACACTGAAATTATAATCACCATCTAGAAGTCACACAGAAGCAGATCCTGTCTTCTTCCTGCTCCTCTAGGACAAAAGAGAAGCAGAGGAAATCTCTCTGTGTGTTAGTTAACTGAATCCAGGTGGTAAAGCCAGAATACTTTATCACTGAGGCATCCATTTATTTATTTATTCAGAAAGCAAATTTTTACCAAGCAGCTACCCTTTGCAAGCCCCATACTATTTACTAATAGTCTCTGTCCCAAGATATCATGGCACTTTAAGACCCTGGAAAGCATTGCCAAAGACAGCTTGGGAGTTCTATCGTCTGGCTCCATCTTAAAGTGCTCCACTTCCTATTATATTTCTTTAATGTATGAAATGGCTAGAAGAAAAAGAAGAGTGAACATCACCTTTTGTGCTCTTGGAAGGGAAGGATCTTTCTTATTCCCATGGGGTGTTATAAAATGATCTGAATGGAGAAAGTAATCAATAATTGGTAAGCAAAAAGTCAGAGAGTCAATTAAATTTCTATGCTTTTAGAAGGAGCACTAGCAGATGCAGGATTATGAACTCTGCTGCTTCAGACCAGGATGAAGAACGGAAGGACGTAATGACATCACTATGGTACAGAGACTCTGCCTACCTTACTGAATGTTGCCCCTGATTTGCACCAGCCCTGGCTGCTGCCTTCTTCCTCCTTTTGTTCCACCTCATTTCTCACAGGAGATGGCACGTGCAGTGGGCAGAATGTTAGGGCTCCTTGTGTGTAATCATGGTGAGAGCTAACATATCAAGACAGAGAGGGAAGTGAAAGTTCACAGCTGGGAGGGATGTGCAGAACTTCCATTTTAAATAGCTGCATAAATCATGACTTAACATGATGCTATGTTACTGTTCCATATTCTATTCCCTATAGAAGGTAAAACATGCAGGAAGAGAGAAAAAGGTAACAAGAGCAAGCAGAATTTCATGATTTATATCATATGAGGTTTTACATTATGTCATTTTGCTGAAGGGAGTGATATATTCTGCTTCTACTTCTTAGAAATAGCTTTGGGGATGAAGACAGCTGTCTAAGGGTAAACAGTAGAGGACGCAAAGGTAAGACCTTAAGCCTAGGTTCAAGCTCATCATTTGTTGTTCTATCTGTCTTTCTTCTTGTCTTTCTTTGTATTATTAGAACTAATCTAGGGACCTGTGCATTTTAAACTTAAGACTGTAATTGTTTCCTTTAAGTTCCAAAGATTAAAACAATTTTTAAAGATCTTATTGCCTTTCATATATGAATCATTTATTTTTATTTACCTCTGCCTGTCTTCTCATCCTTTTTTGCAGACTTTCTGGTGAAGCAACTTGAAATCCATGGGCAAGCTATCCAGAGTCAAAGCCATGAAATTATTTTAAGAAAATAAAAACAAACAAACAAACATATCTTCTGGTAAAGTTATTTCAAAAGGGATTCCCTGCTGGATAATATTACTTCTATCCCAGAATCATCTGGTGATACAAATGGTACCTAAGAAATGACAATCATTTACCAGAAGATGATACACAAAGAATCTAATTCTGTAACTTGCCAGGAAAGCACAGAACAAAGTTTGGAAAATTGATGAGGATATAGGCAGAGTGAAGTCAGCTTTAAGTAGTAGAACTTATTTTTAGGATCAATCATAATGTTATTGCTTATTAGGACAGGAAAGATACACCAAAAATTCAATATTCACTATGATGATATCATAGGAAGTCATTTTTTATCCTAGTCTGAATATAATAGTTTACAAGTCAGGACTTCATCACGAAGAATATTCGAGTTCTAACTCTCAGGCTAACTTTTAGATACAGGATCTCATTCAGTAAGCTTGGCAGATAGATAGTGTTGTACTGGCTCCTACAGGCTTGGAAGAGTCAACAGTTTGTGTCTCTTCCCAACCCCATGTTCAATGACTTCATGTTGGTAACTTGAAATCAGCCATGGTGGGAGTATTTACACCACAGAAAGCAGCAAACACTACAACTCAGGGCTCCCTCCACCCCCACAGCACCAGTTGTTAAACACTTACCACCCACCACTATAAAAGAAAGAAGAAATAAATGTGTCTCTATTCCTATTTTGTTACAAGACAGTTTTATTTTATCAAAAAGGAGGTTCCTGTTTGCATAGATGCGGGTAAAAATCAGTATGTGGTTTATCTGGCTAAAGATCTGCTCCTGGTGAAAATGAACAAGAGACCAGACGACACTCTCTGGGTTATTTTCTTGCTGATATGGATTTTAAATAGTTACAGAATTACAAAACTTTTAAAATGTAAAACAAATAAACAAAAAATACTGTAGCATTTACCTTTCTTGTCACAATGCAGGAGAATCCGTGAAAGAAAGCAGCTTGAATGTTGCCACCAGAAGAAAGAAAAAACAATGTAATATAACTGCTGCAACCAGTGTCACCTCTGCTTCCTGAGAGCTGATGATGACGATGGGTACCTCACACTGGAGTTCCTAGTGCTGTGTATACACAAGATGCCTGTTCTCAAGACTTCATGCCACTACATTGCTCATTTAGCTCCACATCATTTACACTTTGGTTTTTCATCCCTTCCATTTTCTTTGAAAACAAACTCAGAGACTCACAGATGCTACCTCTGTCCTATTAGCATAAAACACAGTAATAATCTTCAGCAATGCTTCTGGCCTCCAATCTTTTGGCTTTCTTACACAAAAATCTAAAGGCGTTTGGAATTAATATGACAAAAAATCAGAACCTTGAGATGGAATGCCCAAAATAGAAGATAAATCAGAATTTGCCAGAAAATTAAGAATTATCTATAAACAGAAGAAAATACAACTGTTTTTAGTTTCCAAGAGTTAAGCAAAATGCCCCTTGAAGGGATAAACTAGGAAGTTGAGGGCAGGTGATGGTGTGGAGGCCATCGGGAGAATCAGCATGAGAGATTTATTTGACCAAGACGCAGTTATCAGTAAAGGAAAACCTGATGTTGCACATTTGCTTTGTTTGCAGTTCAACAAGCAAATCTCCTCTCTGTAAATCCCACTGGAAACAAGTACAAACAGTGTGGATTCACAGATGGCTCTCCAAAGCAGATCTCCAGCTCAGTCATCATTATTCATTTTAGTGGGTAGTTTGGGACTTGTTTTACGTACAAGAACAAAAGATTTTTTTTTGCAATTTTGCAACGTTGAGACTTGAAATTCAAGGACAATGAAATGGCTCTCATCTATTTCCTTCCTAATATATAAAACCTACATCTCTCCATTTTTTCTCATTTGTCTACTTATGTGGGACCTTAGCACATGCCATTTTATGTTGATTCATGCATATATCTTATCCTGACTGTGTGTATGGGGAGGGGACTGTGTCATATTCATTTGCATATCCCCAGTACTAGCATAGGTTTCTGTTGGGTGGCTCACAAACAGTGCTAATTTAATTTTCTTTCTACCTTTTTTTGAGACATCTTTCCTATCTATTATTAATTAGAAAAATATGTTAAGCACATGGAAATAGAGTGAGGTTTATGTATGCGTTGAATTCAATAAAATTGCTCTGCTATGACAAGGAATTTTTAATTTTCAAAGAAAAGTCTATTTACTATGTAGTTTATTATATCCAGTATATGGTTTATTATTTTCATAAGCTCCTACCACTCTGCTTGGCATATAATTCATTCTCAATAAATGTTCATTTCTTTCCATTCCCCTAATGGCCTCAGATTGTCTAATTGGGTTTTGTTCTCTGAATTGAGATGTTCTCTGGACTACCTTAGCTGCATGTAAACACAGGCAGGCTAGATGGAAGATACTACACATACATGCACCTCACATCCCCCCCTCTCCTGCACCATATCACCTCCACCACCTCCAGCACCACTTGCTGAGTACCATGGATAGCACCAGCATAGGGGCAGTGTCGTGTAAAAAGCTGGATCATGGATTCTAGGGTCAAACAGATCTTGGTCGGAATCCTGGATCTGTCACTAATTTGTTTTCATTTCAACAAGTTATTTACTTCCCTGAGCCTCAGTTTCCTCACTGTAAAATGAGGATAACTCAGGAAGGTGGCTGCAAGAATTAAATGAGATGAGGTATGTAAAAGCCTTTGCACCTGGTGAGCACTTCAGTATACATGATCATTGTTATTAATGTTAGTTTTAGAAGTTTCTATGTGGAGCCAGCTCACCCAGCACAGCCCATTCCCCTGTCTCCTCACCTTGATGCTCCAAAGGAGCAAGGGACAAGTTTTGGAGGCCAGTAGAAAATCCAAGACATTCAAAATTTGAAGTCAAAGCCTGTCTTTTTCAGGTTCATGTTCTGTGTCCCCTTCCTGGTTCGCAGAGGCCCCTCTGCCTTGGAATTTACTTCCTCATCTGTCCTCTGGGGAACATCCCCCTCCCCAGTTCCCACCCACCCACACCAGTTCTGATCTATTCCCAGTTTGATGGAGTTTTAAAATATCCCTGTCACCCCTCTATGAAAAATCTGATTTATCTACCTCTGACAACTCCCAAATCTGTATCTGCTGTGCAACCCTCTCTGCTAAGCTCCAGTATCTAAAAGTCAACTAGATCAGCCTGGAGAGATAGGAAATAGGCTTGTCAAAGAAAAAAAATTACACTGGACCATGTTAAATAGGCAAGGATGATGTTATTCAAAGCTCTATGCAATAAGGAAGAGAGAGAGAGCAGAAGGCTATCACCATAGGGCAGAGAGACCATAAACAAATCTGAGCTCAACTCCACTGAGCAGAGAGCAGAAGGGTTTTTAAGACTGGGGTGAGGTAGTGGAAAAGCACTGCAGGATTTTAGGGGGAGGTCAAGCAATGGGGTGGGTCGAGCACGTGGAGTAAGCTCTTGAGTTTATTATTAAGACCAAGTGAAACGTGTTCTTTTTGGACTCTGTAAGAGCCAGAGTGAGGAAAACCAGAGGCCTAGAGTCAAGGAACAGCTTTTCCCAAAGGCGGTCTTGGTCAGTAACACAAAGGGCAGGGGGTACTTAACCTATGTTGTTTTCCAAGATCACAGGGTTCAGGGAAAACTCAACATTGTCAACTGCAAATCATTTGCTTTCTCCTTTAGAAATAATATCAATGAGTAGGAAATACACAAAAGTAGTCTTCAGATCAATATAAGGGAGAACTTTCTACATTTAAAGATGGATTTTGGTGGTGGTGTGGTGGTGAGATTGTAATTTCTCCAACACTGAAAACATTCAAGCACAGGCTGAGAGACCCCTGCTATACAGATTTAAATACTGGGAGGGGGAACCAATGAGATAACCAAACCCAAGATTCCATGACTCTATCAAAACTTCATGTTATTCTAACATTATGCTTATTGCATTTTTTTTGAAGTTGCAAAATTTTAGACAAAAGTGGGACAGTCTGTCTCTCACCCATACTGAATCCACACTTGGAATTCTTTTTGCAGAGTGAATAAGGGTGCAATGAATGAACTCCAGTGAAATCAAGACCTTCAAATTTTATTTTTGAAAAGAGCACTCCGGAACAATCAGGTTAAACTCAGAGCTTAACTGCTTAGTTAATCCTCTTTATCATGTAGAAAGCAGTTCTGCCACTTCCCTTGGAGATGAGCAGGGACATTTGGTAATAAAAATCTACTTTACATGTTCTTGTTGCATAAGTCGATTGCTGTAGGCCACCTTGATTTGAATGACAGGAATCTGCCCAAGTTGTGAAAAGACCCAATAAATTAGAACACTCTTACCTGGGAGAAAATAGAAGTCCCAAAGTTGAGTGCCTATTTGGAATCAGGCTGGTCTCCCGGGAATAGTGTATATGCTTTATTACTATGTCCTCAATTTAAAACTCATCTTTCATATGACATTTGAGTCTTTATTCTCAAGGCTTCTTCGGTCTTCTGCAATTTTCATGCAAAATATGATTAAGCAGACACTCACTGAATACTTGCTAGATAAAAGTCGCTGTGCTAGGCCGTAGGGGAAAAGGAGAAAAATCAGAAGTAGAAACTGAATGAGACATGGCTCTTGCTCCTAGGAATTTAAAAACTAACTCGGGGCAGGGTGGGGCTAGGGAATAGTAATGGCTAACACTGCCACTTAGATTATTATAGAGTTATTTTATTGATTTTACATGCTCTTACCAGGAAGTATAAAGAAAAACCATTGAAGAGAAAATGTCATAAGGAAGAAGTCTGGAAGGAATGACATCAAACGCTAATACTCATTATGTTAGGGCAGTGAGACTCAAAGTGATTCATTTTTCTTTGTTTCCATATTTTTTTCAACAAGATTATAATTCTTTAATAATGAATGAAAATTATTCTAGAGTACTTTTTCCTTCCTAAAAGCATAGCTATCATGTCTTTAATATAAGAATTTGCCTTTAGGGCCAAGGAACTATAAAGCTGAAATCAACATCATTCTGAATAGAACTTACAAAATTAGTGACCTCCATATGGTTCTCTAGGTGTCCACTTATATACATACATAAATAGCTAGATACAAGCACACACAACACACAAATATGCAAGCACTTACATACATATACACACACACACACACACACACACACACATACATTTGTTGCAACTCTAAAATGTTTATGGAGTGATGGTGGGTTTTTTGTCTTTTTTCCTCCCTGGCACTTTTATTATTCAAATTTTTGGAAATACAGAAAGTGACCAACTCCCACAATCTAATTTTATTAATGTTAGCAGCTGTGGTGGAGAGTAAAGAACACTTACCTTGTGAGCCCTAATTCTGGGTTCAGCTCATTGATCTCCTTCCCTGAGAGTGTATGGAATCTTCTCATCCCTTTTTCTGAATATTCTCTGGAGGGAAGGATCAGTTTGATTCTTGCTGACACTAGTAATGGCCCTCCAATTGCCTGGGTTACGGATGGAAAGGAAAATATAAGTAGCTCTTTGACCTCTCTGATCTTAGAGAAACGCTTTGGAAATCTAGCCCCCATGTAGATGAAGACCCTGAAATCCACGTATTCTAACTCCAGACAATGTGCTTGCTCACTGTCTTTTCATGCTCCATTGCCATCATTCTATCCAACCCACTTTGTAGTGGGTGTTTCCATGTACCCAATGTAGCTACTCAAATAGCTATTTACTGAAGGTCTATCATGGGTAAATTCCTTACCTCCATCATTTTATTTCATACTCAGTGAGAATCCTCCAAATTACTGTTATTTTCTTTATTTTATAGATGTGGAAACTGAGGTTCAGAGAGCCAAGCAGTTTGCCCAAGAGCATCTAGCTGAGTGAAAGACGGGTGCATCAGTCTGACACTGTGCTGCATTCCAAAACAGCCAAGGTCAGACTACCCCATGGATAAAACCTGTGCCAGCATCGGGTGGTTTTAGGGCTCAGGGAGGACTCTGCAGTCCTTTGATCTGACTTTCCCGTTTGCCAAAGGACCTTGACTTCAAGGAGAGTAAATAAATCTACTCCTGTGACAGCTCTTGCCACGCTTATCAGAACAAAAAGAGGAGGGAGGGAAGACTAGAAGCCTTGGGCTGAGAGGACATGGCAGCCTTGCAAAATTTTAGCCCTTGGATACCTAGAACCAAAACTACAGTTAGTAGATACAGATTTTTTGCATAAATTTATTGAAATCCATTTTGAAAGCCAGACCCAACCATTAATCAAACTTTTCTTTCTTTTGTTCCTAGGACTCAAATTCAAGTTTTCTGGCTTTAATACCCCCTAGCCCATGTGTGTGAGAACCTAGTGAGACCCAGGGTTGTCGTGAAGACCGATATACATTACATACAGATATAATATTATCTTGAAAATTTAAAAGACTAGATAAGGGCATAGAGAAATAAAATTTGAGGTAAATTTTGAAAAGAGATCACTACCTACAGTCCTGTCTTTAACATAGGCTTATGAATTGCTGGATTCCCACCATCCACCCTGTCCTAGAGCTGAGGGAGGCTGCAACAAGTACAGAGGCAAAGACTACAAAGGGCTCCATAGGAAAGCTGTGGGTGGGGAGCCGCGAGGATGATGCAGTGAAAGCTGCTCCTCAACTCCCATCCTTCCCCCGGAGCCCAGTCCTTCACCACCTTCCCTACCCCGTGCACAGGGTGCTCAGTGGAGGCTGCACCCCCAGCACCGATCATCAGTGTGTCATAAGGGCAAAGCTGGGATTCTGTCTGCAATCCCTTTGATTCTCATTCTATAAACCAATAGGACCCCAACGTCCAAAGATCACCTACTCCCAGACTGTCGCATTACCATTTAAACCATACTGTGCTGTGTTCAGGGTCCCTCTTTCTTCTGACCGAAACACTGGAGTACTCAAGCCCACTCAGAGCCTGAGTGGAATAACGTTTCTGGAACATGATGCATCTGAGATACAAGGAACTGAGAAGGAAAACCATATCCCAATGCTATAAAAATGATAGGTTAATTACCTTAGATGGAATATCTCTGTACTTATTTCTGCCAAAATGAGTTAGCCTATAAATTGAAATGGCCAAGGGAGGAGGCATTTTTTTTTTTTTTTAATTCTCTTATCTTTCCACTCCTTCTTGGGTATGTTGGTGGAAATAATGAGATCAGCCAGGCCCTGAAAGTCATGGTGAAAGATTTGTGACCAGCACTGTTATGATTCCCTTTATCCCACAACCAAAGAGAATCCGCACCTCATTATCTTCCCAGTGGACAGCCAGGAGACGTAAACAAACTTTTCATTTCCACTCTTATCAATTTAATCTTGGTAAATGTAAGTTTCACACCGAACCAGGGAGTCAATAGTATGATTTGTAGAGGTAATTAACAGTATAATTGTAGAGCTAATTATGGTATTATAATTTGTGGAGATAATTATGTGGAAAAGACTATTAAAAACACCTTTGAAATTCAATTTTTAGTAAGAAAACAAAAACTATTTTTTGAGCCAAAATATTATATTTGAGCTATGATTCTTTCCTTAGCTTGTAAGATATGGTATACATATAGAGCAGCATATAAAATGTACGTATATATTTAGAGAATAAAAATAAAGCAAACACCCATTACGAAACAGAGCATTGCCCCTTTGCATCCCCCACCTCCCCTAGATCCATGACCCTTCTGCTCCCACCCACTGCGCTCACTACCCTGGCTTTTGTGATGATTGTCTGCCTTCTTTACTCTAAAGATTTATTGCCTATGTATACTTAGATAAATACTGTGTAGCTTTACTGATTTATGAACTCTATATAAATGAAATCATGCTCTATGTATTTTTCCGTGATTTGTTTCTTCCTTCATTATTACATTTGTGAGATTCATCCAGGCTGATTTGTCTGGCTGCAGTCTCTTAATTGTCGCTGCTTATAACATTCCATTGTATAAATAGACCACAATTTGTTTACTAAGTCCAATGTTGTTGGTCATTTGCTTCTTCCCTATTTGTATCTTCTTAATAAGAAAAAATAGAAAAAGAGAAAGATAAACCTGAAAGTAGTGAAATTGGATACCCTAGTTGTGGGTAGAAAGTGGTTGCAAGTGAATGGAAAAAGACTTCTCCGAGTATACATTTTTAAACATATTATTGTGCTTTTGAACCATGTTAATATGTTACACATTCAAGAAATAAAAAATCATTCAAGAAGGATGGGGGAAAAAAAACTAAAATTTCATGTTAACAGAAACAAATGAAACTCACTGTATCAATTTGTAATAAAAGAAAAATATTAATGCAAATAACTTTTAAACCAGTACTTTGTACACCACAGATCATATATTCTAAGGACAAAAGGAAATATAATGAAATACCTATTGGTGTTTCGACTGAATGACATTGCATTGAATATTTATGCACCCATTTGAGGAGACTTATCTTAAATCATAAATATTTATTTATGACTTTCAATAAGGTGTTATGTAAACGTTGTCTTTCCATGAGGCATATATTTTGTTAGATTTATTCATGGGTACTTCATTTTTTTATGCTATTCAAATAGCATCTTTTCTATTTCATTTTCTACTATTGCTAGCATATAGAAATGCAATATATTTTTGTGTATTGATTATGGATCAACAAATTTGCTAAATTTTATAATTATTTCTAATAACTTAAAAAAACTTGCACATTATTTTGGATGTTCTATTCATAATCATATCATTTCCTGTTTTTGTACCTTGTTTCTTCTTCTTTCCCAATTGCACTAACTAGAGCCTCCAGTGTTATGTTCAATGCTAGTAAATGATAGCTGACATTCTCGTTGGGTCCCTAATCTCAGTGGGAATGCTATCAATGTTTCACTGTTAAATCTGATACCTTCTTTATATATTATGTATCCTTTATCAGATTAAGCAATTTCCCTCCTCTTCATAATTGTTCTGAGTATTTTAAATCATGAATGGATATTGAATATTCTCTTGCACTCTTTCTGTATTTATAGAGATTTGTTTTTCCTCCTTCATTTTGATAATGTGGTGATTTATATTGACCTATTTAGCAATCTTAATAGACTGCATTCTAGGATAAATTAAATGTGATTATTATTACTACACATTGCTGGATTTTGTGTGCTAATTTATTTGATGAAATTTTTCATCTCTCTTCACAGTAAGACTGATCTCTAATTTTTCTTTTCCATATTTGTTTGTTTGGTTTAAATGCTGAGTGGAGCCTCATTAAATGATTTAGGAAAGGTTTCTGTCTGTACCCATTTTCTGGAAGAGTCTGTGCAAAATTAGAATCATTAGCTTTTTGAATGTAGACCTCATTCATAAAACCAACTGGTAATGGACATTTCTTTGCAGGAAGATTTTGACTACTAATTCAATTCCTTTAAAGATTATAGCACCAGTAAGCTTTTTATTTCTTTTTGTGCCACTTTTAGTCACATGTATTTTCTAAGATTTATATATTTCATTTAAATGTATTGGCATACAATTGTTCACAATATCCTCCAAATCTTTTCAATGTCTGCAACATCTGTAATTTTGCCTCCCTTTTCACTACTAATACTGTTTATGCATTCTGTCTCTTTTTTCTTGATCAGTTTTTTGCTTTCTTATACTTGAATTGTTTATCTTCTTTTTAAAACTCCGTTTTTATGTTTATTATCTTCTTTCAATTTTCTTTTGACTTATTTTGATATACTTTTCAAAACTCCTTGGGTTGCTTGCTTATCTGATTACTTTTATTCTTTCTTCATTTCTATTATAAGCACTTAAGGCCACACCTTTCTTAATTCTACTTTAGCTTCATCCTACTCAAACTGACATAGTTTTTTATTATTGCTCACTTTAACTATGATCTGATTTTCTTTATGGTTTATTTTTTCACTAGTGCATTATTTATAGTTGTGTTTCAATTGTCAAAAAAAAAAGATTTGGTTTTACAATTGTTTTTTAATTTAATTGCATTGTAATGAAATTATGTAATATAATTAAGAAGGCATATGATTGCAGATTTTTGAATTTATTGAAACATTAAATTTAACATACAATGTATATTTGTATTTTGTAAATCTTCTCTGTGGGCTTGGAAAGAATATATATTCAGTTATTTGGGGTCCGATGTCTGTATAAGAATATTAGGTCTAGTTTCTAAATGTGTTGTATAACTATTCCATATCTTTACTGATTTTTGGTCTGCTTGCTTTATCAATTAATGAGAGCAATGTATTAAAATATTCTATCATGTTGGTGAACTTTCAGATTTCTTCTTATAGTTCTATTCATCTTTTGTTTATGTATTTTAGGCTATATTATTAATAAATTAAACCTAAAATTGTTATTTCACCCTGGTGACTTTTAATAAAAATGATATGATTCTTTTTATCTCCAGAAGTTTTTTCCTTGAAGTTCTACTTTGTCTTTATCAATGCATTAAGACCTGGGGATACAGACATGGCCCCTGGCTTTATGGACTTACAGTCCATTTCATAAGGTGTTAGATATTAGTGAAGGCTTCACTACAAGCCTCTTTGTAGCAAATACAGAAATCTTCATCCTCAGAGACTATGAAGAGTTAACCAAAAAAAGCTATTCATATATTGTTATTTTATAACTATTTCCTGCTCCACCCCTCCCACCTTATATTCTTATGCCTTAGGCCAACAGACAGATGTCAAGGACTTTTTTTTTTTTTTTTTTTTTTTTTTTTTGCATCACTGATCTTCTATACAAGGAGACTTAGGGCAAACACATCTTTTCTTTTTCTTTTTTTTGGTGGGAGGGGTGTTGTCTACCAAACAACCCCTTCCTTTAAGAACTGTTCCTGCTTACATTCACATGGCAACTGCAGGAGTTGATGTTTTTCAACAAAATGACCCTGACACACAGAAGAATTGTTTAGACCATTTGTGAACATTTCACTCAGGCATGGTCAGTCGGGATCTTTCACCTGTAACTGAAAGAAAGAAGCCAGCACTAACAGATTGTATGGACGATAAGATGTAAAATTGGGGATGTGATGGTTGCCCACATCAGAATATGCAGCGAAGAAAAGAAGAATGAAGGAGATGGACAAAAAGGAGAAGAAAAAAGATATGGAGAGAGAGTCCTGCTTTATTTCCTGGTCCCAGCGGCTCCTGAGGGCCAGTCACTTTCTTCTTCCTAGCTCCTTTAAAGAATGTTTCCCTTCTGCTAAGCTAGCTGAAGTTGTGCTTCTGTCACTTGCAACTTGTGGTAATTATTAATGTTGATCATAAAATATTCTTACCTCTTTGCCTTCTGAAAACATGGTAGGGTTGCATTTCTTGCCCCTTAACCCCACCCTTTGTCTTTGAGTGGGGCCATGTGCCTAGTTCCGGCCAGTGAGTTGTGTGCTGAGGTTACATGTGTCACTTCTAGGACACAGCATATTTTTACCAGCTCAAGGCCAACCAAAATTCTTTCCCTTCGCTATGGAGACCAGCGGTATTTGAAATGAAATGCTGTTCTGTTGGCCGGAACCCCAGTACGAGAAGATAAGGAGCCGAGATCCCATCTGATTCAAGAGGGAAATGTTACATGGACAAGTAATAAACCTTTGTTGTTATAAACCACTATGATTTTGAAGTAGTTTGTTACTTCAGCATAAGTTAACTTATTCTGATTGATATACAACCAAAATAGCTTTAACTAATAAAGCCAGCTAATTTCAGAAATAAAGGCATTAGTCTGAGACAATTTGCAGCCCAATTTGAAAGTATGAGACTGATCTATGCAGTAGCAGGATAAGATTTTGTGTTTATGACTGAAATTATGGGAAACTCATGGCTACAATAATTTTGGGTTCATTATTATATTAATAAAATCATGCTTTTTAGGAAATTTTGCTAATGCTAAATATAACTTCTTAAAAAGAAATTTCAATTTTGCTCCCATTTGTCATAAACAAAGAGACAATCAAGTCCAAAAAAATAGACCTAATTGAACAGGCTAGCCAGGAAGTCTCTGTGTCAGGGAAAGCTGTGATTTTAGTGGCCATCAGCTGGCAGGCCTTACCAATTCCCACACATCCTGGCTCCTGGATTTAAATTCCCATGAAATATTGTGAGTGACAATCCCTCCTTTGCCTGTTAAAATAGAAGCTGCTCACAAATTGAATTTTTTTTGATGCAAGGAATGACACATTCTATTATTTGGGATAATGAATGTATCTGAGTTTCTGGAACCTTAGATTTACAAAATCCACAGATTCATGTAACAGTAAAGTTAACTGGGTTTGGAAGCAAGAAAATAAAGCCCAGAGAGTGGAAGTGACATATCTAAGGCTTACACAGCTAATCGGTGATATAATCAGACATAGAAGGATGGGACCATGTCTCCTGGCTGCCAGGTTAGTGGTCTTGCTGCTTCAGCCTGGGGGGAGTAGGAAGGGAATTACAAACACTGTTTATATATAAGCAATTTTTATTTTATACATTTTCATGAGATTTGTTGTGTTTATTTTTATATTTATAGTATTTTGTAGAATAAAGGCATGGTCTCATGCTATCTTAATTTCCTTTACATGTCACAGCTAGAAATTACTCCCAAGCTCACTATTACAATAGAATTTGCACAGATATCAGAATAGTTTGTAACTGTGATTCTGTAGATGATCTAGCATCTGCTGAGAAGGTTTATTGTGCTACTCTGGGACCTATGTGGATTGTGGCTGAGAAGCAAAGAATTGAAAGGAGCTAGGGAAACAGAAGCTCTGATGTAGAAGTCTAGACTAGAGAGCACCAAAAAGTAGGGAGCAAGGGGCAGGAAGGCAAAATGGCATCCACAGCCAGGATGGGTATGGCTTGCTTCTCTGCCTCAGATCCTAATCACTAGCTTCTAGGAAAGCAAAATCAATGAGGGAGATATGGGAAATGTCTCCCAAAAATGATGCCATTACATTCCATAGTTTCATAGCACTTAGAGGGAAAAAAATGAGAGAATGAGTCACAGAATATATAGCAATGGTGAAAAGATCCAAGTGGGACTCCAAATCATTCATTCGTTCATTCGTAAAAGTTTATTGAGCATCTACTATATGCCAGACACTGTTCTAGACACTGGGGATACAGACATGAACAGAAAAGACAAAATTCTTGCCCTAATTGAGCATACTTCCCAGGAGACAAAGAAAGATGATAAACAAAAGATTAAGCATCTCTCTCTTACGTGTCAGAAATGGATTAGGGCCATGAAGAATAATATAGAAGGAAATGGAAAGGCAGTGCTAATGGGGATTGTAGGAGGTGTTACTCTATATAAAATAGTCAGTAAAGTCTGGTCTAATAAAACAATACCTCATCAAAGACCCAAAATAGTGAGGGACAAACGTGGGGCATCCTGGAAGGTAGTATTTTGAATAACATGAGCAACATCCTGAGGCAGGAACATGATTCCTATGTTTGAAAACCAGCAGGGAGTCCCAGTGTGGCTGGAACAGAATGGGTAAAGGGGAGAATGTTAACAGATGGGGTCAGGGAAACAGCAGATCAAATAAGGTCTTTAGGACATGGAAAAGCTTTGGTCTTTACTCTGAGTTAGAAAAGATATTGATGTGTTCTTAGAAAAGGAGTAAAATGAACCGACTGAGGGTTTGACAGAATTTTCCCACTGTGTTAGGATAATATGAAGTAAGGATAATATGAAGTAAGGATAATATGAAGTAAGAGTTGGGAAGTGGTAGGGGAGAAGGATGGAAGCAGGGAAGTTGGTTAGCAAGTTAGTGCAGCTTGAACTAGGGTGATAACCAGTAAAGATGGTGTTTGAATTCTGAGCATAATTTGAAGGTAGACCCATAGGATTTGCTAATGTATTGTATGCAAGTTAGTAAAGAAAGAGAAGAATCTAAATGAATTCAAGGATTTTGACATGAGCAACTGAAAGAATGGAGTCACCATTTACTTCTTGGAGGAAAATAAAGAAGCCACAGATTTTGAAGGGAAAAAACAAGAGTTTCATTTAGATTATGTGAAGTTTGAGATGCATATTATATATCAGAGTGTAATTTTAAGTAGGTGTTTGGAATAGAAATTGGAGTTCAGGAACAAGTCTGAGATCAAAATATAAATCAAGGATGAAATTTATGTTTCATCAATGTAAGAGTATTATTTAAAACCATGAGACTGGACGACATCACCAAGGGAGTGCATGTGAGTAGAAAAGATGTGTGACATTGGGGAATTCCAATAATTAGGAGCAGGGAAGATTGGGGAGTGAACAAAAGAAAAAAAAAGTGGCCATGGATCTAAGTGGAGAATCATTAGAGAGTTACAGTCCAGAAAACAGGTGAAATAATTGCTTAATGAAAAAGCATATTTGGATGGATTATATGGTGTATGAATATATCTCAATAAAATTGCATTTAAAAAAACTCAGTGGCTTAGAGAACTAGAAGTTTATTAGTTTTTCACAAAACTGTCTGGGGTGGAGATTTTAGGCACTAGACAGTCACTTAGGAACCCAAGGTGATGGAGGATATACCGTCTTCATATGTGTCTTCCAAGATCACTGTGGTCATTTGCATCCCACTCAGCTGAAAAGAGAAAAACAAACAAAACAAAAACATGGAAGAGCATGTAATAGGCAGTTTTATGTGCCAGACCTATATGTCATGCTCATATTCCATTGGCTATGCTCAGTCACATGGATACATCATCCCCGGGAGGCTCAGAAATGTAGTCTAGTTGTACCAGGGAAAAGGGAAGAATGAATTTTGGTGGACCAATATAGTCTCTACCATAGCCAGCAAATGAAATGAGAAGTATAACAATTTGTATACATATTTGAAGAATAACAACATTGATTTATCTATTTGTAAAAAGACATCTACCAGAGAAAATGTTCTTGCTAATGTTGGTTCTAGCCTGAAATTTTAATGAGATAATGTGTATGAAAATCTTTGAAAACCATAAAATTATACACAACTGTAACATGCTATGCTTAGTTCTTGTTTTACCTTTCATGCATTGAAAATCTTGTACTGAATATTTGAATATTTAACCCGAACAATCATAACTAATTAAGAATAATTCAATTCTAAAATGCATATTTTTTGGGTATTTTAGCATCACTGAACTCAGGGTGGATCCTGCCATTGCTTTTAGCCAGGCAGTAGCTATGAGGAAGTTGTCTTTGCTCGTGCAAAGGCTTGGAAGAAAATCTTGTAAACCAAAGTGCAACACTCTTTTAAATAATCCTATATCACTAAACACATTTAGTCATAAAGGAGAATATTGTGTGGAAAAACAAAAATACCAATGATTCAGAGTTAAAAGTGGTTAGGAAAAGTGGAACTTTGAATTGAAAACGTTTTAGAAATTTATTACTCAACTTATTTGTTCCATTTTATGTATACATAATTGTACTAGGTTGAATAAAGCTCCCCCAAAATTTATGTCACATGGAACCTCAGAATGTGAATTTATTTGGAAATAGGATTTTTTCAGATGTAATTATTTGAGGATAGAGATGAGGTTGTACTGTATTAAGGGGGCTCTAAATCCAATAACTGGTAACCTCATAAGAAGGCCATGTGAAGACACAGACACGCAGAGAGGAGACCTCCATGAGATGACGGTGACAGATTGAAAAGCTGTGACTACAAGCCAAGGAACAGCAAGGATTGCTGGCAATCACAGAAACTAAGAGAGAGGCATTAGACAGATTCTCCCTCAGAGCCCCCGGAAGGAAGCAAACACTTGGATTTTGGATTTCTAGCCTCCAGAACTGTGGGACAGAGTAAGTTTCTTTTGCTTTAAGTCAGCTAGCTTGTGGTTTTGTGTTAAGGCAGTCCTAGGAAACTAACACAATAATACTGGTAAATAATAAAGTTCTACGTCTAAATAAGTCTAAAATATTTCTTTTCAATTAGATAAAATAAAAATTTTAAGTAATAAAAAAGAAGAAGTATGTAATTGATTCTATCTTATCTACAAAGAGATAAAATAATATGAGGACTAAGATTTGACCATTTGGGTTTAGCAACCTGGAGGTCACTGTTGACCTTGACAGAAGCTGTTTCAGCTTAGTACTCAGAATAAAAGAAAGCCTAACTAGGGTGTGTTAAAGAAAGGAAAAACAAAACAAGGAGAGAGGTTCTAATTTGAAGGTAGAAAGACTTGAAAGACCTATATTCCCATGGTAACAAAGAAAAACCTGAAAAAATAATAAGCCTATTTTTCTATGGGCCTATTAAGAAACTTGTGATGCAAGGAAGCCCTGGTGAATTGAATTCCAAAAAAAAAACCTGCCATTCAAAGAAGGCCAGGGAGTCTGGGAACTTCCATACCTGGGGATGAGCTCCTGATCTGGTCTGGACAAACAGAAGAGCAGTTCTACCACAAAGGGACAAATTTTATAGACAAGAAAAAGTCAATCAAACCTAAACTCAGAGTAGGCTAGTGAGACAGACTGAAATCTAGTGGAGTTGCAAAGCAAAAAACACAAAATATTAGCATAGACTGACAATTCCCCATTCTTCCCTGCCCCCTGAAATTTGCAGAGAAAGCAGCAGTGAAGAAGTTGTATGTACCCCAGGAAAGGTCATATTCTCTTCATCCATTCCTGCGGGTGTAAACCTGTTGTAGGTGGGACCTTTTGATTAGGTTATTTCAACTGAGATGTGACCCACCTCATTCAAGGTGGGTCTTAATCCTCTTACTAGAGTCCTTTATAAGAGGATAAAAGAAAAAAAGAGATGAAATTCAGAGAAGCACCCAGAGAAGCTGAGGGACACAGCAGCCAGATGGTGAAAGCAACAAATTTGGGAGAGAAGGACCAGCAGATGCTGCTATGTGCCTTCCCATGTGACAAAGGAGCATGAGCTCATCAGTAGCCAGCCTTCAGAGTCCAAGAATCACCCTGTTGATGCCTTGAGTTGGACATTTTCATGGCCTAAGAACTTTAAATTTTAAGTTAATAAATCCTCATTGTAAAAGCCAACCCATTTCTGGTATATTGTATTCTGGCAGCTTTAGCAAACAAAAACACCAAATGTTAACAAGTCAAAAATATCAAATGTTTGAAATCTTAAAAACAAAATATGTTCTCAGATCAAATGAGAATTAAACTAGAATTCAATAACAGAAAGACACCTGGAAATTTCCCAAATACTTGTAAATTAGGACTATAATTCTAAATTATCCCTGGGTTAAAGAAGAAATAACATGGGAATTCAGAAACTATTGAAAAATGAATGATAATAAAAGCAAAACATTTGTGGGATGAAGATAAAGCAGTCTTTAGAAAGAGATATAGAGCTGTAAATGTTTATATTAGGAAAGAAGAAAGATTCAGAATCCATGATTTTAGTTTTCAATTAAGAAGCTAAAAAGGAAAAAATGAATTAAGTGAAAGTAAGTAGACAGGAGAAATAATAAACAGTGGAAATCAGTTAAATAGAAAACAGATAAGCAGTAGAGCAAAATTAACATGCTTAAAGTTGTTTCTTTGAAAAGATTAATAAAATTGAGAACCCTCTGTCAAGACTGACATGAATTATCAATATCAGGAATGAAAGAGGAGACATCACAATAGACCCTATGAGCAATGCTCCTACCTTACCAATAAGAAATAGCTGGATAAACTACAAAATCATCATCATTATTATTTTTTTAACCCATCAGAGATCTGTGGTCTCAGGGGAACAAAGTAACCTGAAATGTAAGGAAAGAAGGTCTCCTCAAAGGAGACAAGATGTGAGCCAGCTGATTAGTGTCAGAACATGGGAGGAGGAGCCAGTGCATACCACACAAGTGAATAAGAGGAATTAAGTCAGAATTTTTAACAAATGGATAAAGGGTGATATAAGTGTGGGCTAGCATGAAAGTACAGAACTTTTGGAAGCCATAGGTGCAAGAGGAATTCACACCCACTCACTCACAGGCTTTTCTCCATGGACTGATGCAAATGAGAAAGCTTGACAACACAGAGAGATACTGGAGAAAATAGAGAAAATCTTTCTTGGAGATGTAGGCCTGAAGGAGGGAAAGAAAAAGAATAGCATGGAACCCCATCCTTTTCCCCTATAAAATGGAAGTTTTTACCACTGGGTAAAGGGCAGCAAACATGCCACCCTCAAGGCAGAGGTGAAACCCACTGCTGCTGGAGAAAGATATAAAATACCTTCTACACCTGGGGTAGTAGC
This sequence comes from Choloepus didactylus, assembly GCF_015220235.1. Taxonomy (NCBI): domain Eukaryota; kingdom Metazoa; phylum Chordata; class Mammalia; order Pilosa; family Megalonychidae; genus Choloepus; species Choloepus didactylus. Next base: position 27,400,169 of record NC_051308.1, read on the forward strand.
AAGAAACTATCCTGGGCCCAGACCACTATAGATCTCCTCCTGCTGAGAGAGGGGCAGGAAGCTCTCTTCCATTCTCATGCCATCAGAGATACAAGGCAGAGGTTAGCTGCCACAGGGAGGAGGGGCAGAGTCACTGAGAAAGCCCAACTCCTAAGACCCTGAAACACAAGGCTGAGGCTAGACCAGGACAATTGATTTACCTCCTTCCCCTACCACAAAGAGAGAGAGCATAAGCAGTGACAGCATAGAGGAAAAAACCTGGGAGGTACAAGCAAGGGAAGTCTAGAAATTGAAAGTGGATCAGGAATACATGCATACCTTGGAGGTATTGTGAGTTTGGATCCAGACTACCACAACAAATAGAATGTCACAATAAAGTGAGTCACATGATTTTTTTCAGTTTCTCAGTGCATATAAAAGTTGTGTTTACACTATATTGTAGTCAATTCAGTGGGCAATAGCATTATGTCTATAAAAACCAAAGAACATACCTTAATTTAAAAATACTTAATTACTAAAAGTTGCTAACCATCATCTGAGTCTTCAGTGAGTCATAAACTTTTTATTGGTGGAGGGCCTTGCCTTGATGTTGACGGCTGCTGACTGATCAGGGTGGCAGTTGCTGAAGGTTGGGGTGGCTGTGGCAATTTCTTAAAATAAGACGACAATGAAGTTTGCTGCATCAATTGATTCATGCTTTCATGAAATATTTCTCTGTTGCATACAATACCGTTTGATAGCATTTTACCCACAGTAGAACTTCTTTCAAAGTTGGAGTCAATCCTCTTGTGCCAGTTTGAATGCATTATGTCCCCCAAATGCCATTATCTTTGATGCAAGCTTGTGTGGGAAGATGTATTAGTGTTGATTAGATTGTAATTCTTTGAGTGTTTCCATGGAGATGTGACCCACCCAACTGTGGGTGATAACTCTGATTAGATAATTTCCATGGAGACGTGGCTCTGCCCATCCATTGTGGGCCTTAATTAGTTGGCTAGAGCTCTATATAAGCTCACACAGAAAGAGCGAGCCTACTACAGCCAAGAGGGACACTTTGAAGAATGCACAGGAGCTAAGAGAGGAGCTGCAGCTTACAGAGACATTTTGGAGACGGCCTTTGAAAGCAGACTTCTGTTCTGGAGAAGCCTACAGAGGAACATCCTGGGAGAAAGCCATTTTGAAACCAGAACTCTGGAGCAGATGCCCACACAGGAGCAACATCTTCTTCCTGTGTTCAGGACCCTGGTGCTTTCCTTTGCAGGTTACTTTTCCCCTTGGAAAAGAAATCAATGTCTGGTATCGGCCGCTTTTTCCTCATGTTTCCAGTGTTCACAGTTCCCTTTAATGCCATCTTCCTCCTCTGAGGCAACCATAGGGAATTGAGACCCTTGTTCTCTAACTCACTGCGCCCAGCAGGATGAGAATGAGCTGTTGTCAGTCAGTCAAGAACACTGCCCAAATTTACTTTAGGATCCATATAATACCACAACAGCCACCATTATTTTGTGTTGTATCAGTCAAATTATTGAACTCCGCAACAACCTACTAAATATTTGTTGTCATTCTCCTAGAAATACCAAGCATCAACAAATGAATAGTTTTAGAGGGGACTAGGCAGGTCCTTAAATTCACCACACCTTCTCATTCAGTCTTTCTGGGATGTGAGAAAGTGAGGGAAGTATTGAAAAAGGAAAGATAATACCAAAACTGAATAGTCCCTGATGTCCCCGAGCCAGCCCAGTTTCACTAGAGAAGCATGCACTGAAGAAGGCGACCTGAGCAGCAAGAGCCCCAGGAACTGCTCATGTGATTTCAAGAGCTTGAAATCAGCTCCCGAGTTAGCCCAGTTCTAACCAAAGGCCCTCACCCTCTAAGACCTTCCATTCAAAGGGAGGGGCTGAGCTGACTCAACTAGGCTTAACATATTCCAGTCCTGCCTAAGGTGATAATGGGCCACCACCTTTTTCTTCCTCTGCCCTAGAACTCCCACTGGCATGCGGGAAATAGTGCAGAGTGCTGGAAGGCTGATGCAGGGAAGATCATGCTTCCTTTTATTTCCCGTCCTTTAACTTGCTCACTGTCCCCTGACCCAGGGCTGTATTGGCTTGGTCCTTCCTGGAGGTCTCAGCTAGGAAGTGGAAACAGTGCAAGAGCAGCACAGGTCCAAGGACAATTTAAGTTTCAGACATTGCACTTTTGAAATTCTCTCAGATATCCTCTGACATTTTTTTGTTTTATTATTTAGAATATTTGTGGAATTCTCTCAGCTTTTCTCCTCCAGCTCTGGTTTGCTGCCATGCTGCTGGCCCCTATTCCTCCTGCTACCCATCCTCTTATGCCTATCTCTGGAAGTGGTATTGGACTTATCAGAAGTATTCTTAGTGGTCCTAAATCACTAAGCATTCTGAGGCAGGCACCCATAATTGAGCCCCTGTAGATGAGCCTGCAACCAACTCCTGTCACTAAGCAAAAGCCAAGTGTTGAATAAAACTGTCAATCATCATATATGGTTTCACAGTCATATGTTCCCCATAGAGTAATGCAGACTATAATAATGGTTAATGGAAGGATTAGCCTGACCTAAGGCCACCTGCTCCTTATGAAAATGGAAGCCTAAAAAGTTCAGACTTCAATTTGTGAAGGTCTCTCACACATATTAGAGATGAAATGTCTAGTAAGCTAACAGATCTATAATGGAGGGTGGGGCAGAGAAATGTCCCTTAAAATAATTAGTTTGACCACACTCTGGTTCCAACCAGATGTGACCATACCCATAGAATTTATGGAAATAAGCTATTTGTCAAGGGTTGAAGTTCATTTAGGGTGATTAATGGATGTCCAGCTTAGAGGAAGACAATCTTCCTTGAAAATTCTCGATTTTATTTGTACTTGTTATCTTGTGTCCAATATGCAAGAGTGTTACAGGATTTGATGTGATTTGAGGTCTACAAAATCCAGAGTAGATGACCTTGATTTCTACATCTAAGAAAAATAAGCATCTTTTGGTATCAAGTGGACTCTAGGTTTCCAGAACCTTGATTACCAGTTTCAAAAAACAGGTACCCACATCCCCCATTATAGGGCCTGAGTATAACTCAGATTTTCCCACCATGAGTGAACAAGAAGGCATAGGATATTGAAGGCTCCAGGGTAGAGATATACGTAAAGTTTTCCCAAGATTTATGACACCTACTACAATCCACACTACTAGGGACTGCTTGTATATAAACCTAGTGAAGAAATTTGCACCTTGGTTGACAAATATGTCTCTAGAGGAATGGTCCTCAGGAAAGCACTGCTCCATTCCTCAGTGACTCCAGGTAGTGCCCATCAATTGTGCTGCCAGCCCTGGCATTTGAGGCCCCAGAAACGATTAATCCTACCTCGAGAGTATATAGAATAAATACAGGCTAAAAATCAATCAAAATGTGACCAGACTTTCAATCAGGCAGCACAGGACTTGTCAAGAGGGATGTAAATGTTATTGTTAAGTCACATCAACTCTGTTGGCAAATTAAATCAGAATCCAGATAAACTTACTCCTGCCAAAGGAGTCAGAAGCTGGAGGAGGCCCCTGAAGTTGACAGAGCTCAGAAGGGTCAGTCGACCCTCACCACTGCCAAAACTTCGAGTGAGGGAAAAAAATCAAATCTTTGAACGTGTAGGAATAACTTATTTTTTATTCTTATAAATATATAATGATACAGTCTTTCAAATGTACCTTTTAGATGGATTTACCTTTGGGGACCCAGCCAATCAGACTGTCTCATAATGTCTATGAGAGAAGTCATTGGCATTATAAAAAGTATGGGACAATTTCCACTTTGAGGGCAGGGATGACAATGTCTTATTTGCCTACCACTATGCCTCACATACAGGAGGTGCTCAATACATGGCTGTGAAACAAACAAACCAGCTCAGGGACTTAATAATTAGAAAAGGCCACTCAGGCATGGAACATTTTGTTGAACTCTATAGATAAGGTATCAACTCATTAGCATAGCACACCATTCAGATGCATGAAACATATTAAGCTTGAGAGTTGAATCACACAGCCAAAGTAAGTAAAAATAGAGTTGACAGACACAGGTACGAAGACACACCACAGTTTTAATAGCTGGATTGTATCAAGGCTCAACAAAAGATAGTTTTGTTACTTTTTTCTGCTCTCTCCTCTGGTCCAGGAGAAATCACTTCACAGAACTCCAGAAAAGAGAAAGTCACCGGCCAAGGGGCTGATCCACATTGAAATACATCTGGGCATTTGTACTAAGGCCATGCTTCCCCTCTGCTGCTCCCAGCCAATGACTGAGTGCCTCGGGAACTTCAGATTAGAGGAGGAGACAGGGCACCCCAAAGACCTGGGACCCTTTCTCCCTGTTACTTTGGCTTGAGGACATCCCTAAGGCTTTGCTCAAACTTCCTTACACTGTATGGCAGTCTAGGATATTTTTACCCTACCTTTTCTCCTCTAGTTCACTTTGGGGTTAGATTTGCATCACGATCTGATGACTTTTCCAGATTTCTTTAACCCCTTCCCTACTTTCTCTCACACGGATATTTCTCTTAATAAAATCCTAGCACATTTACCCCCATCTTGGAATCCACGCTAACACATCAGGATGAAGGGAGGACTTTTTTGGGTAGTACAGCAAGCATAGCACATGAGCTGTCCTTACTGATATCAGCTGCTCTTAAATAGCGGCAGATCTGTTGTTCTTAGATAAAAGCAGTAACATTATAATATACATAAATAAAGCAAAAAATAATTAACTTTACTTAAAGTAAAAAGTCTGAGCAATACAAACTAAAAGAAGAGGGAAAACATTCTATATTTTAAAAGGTGATAGTTAATTAGAAATAGGCATCCATTGCACTCTCTGTGTATCACTGTGCTATCACGAAAGTACTCAGAATCATCCTACTTAATCCTCACATCCCTTTTGATTTACTATTATCACCATCTCACATTTTTAGATGAAGAAATTGAAACATGGAAGGGTCAAGCAATTCACCTACAATTATAGCCAGTAATTGGTAGAATGGGATTTGGATTTAATGGTTCTGATTCTAGAATTTGCACCCTGAACTTCTCTGATGTATTTATTCTCCCAGGTTATGGTTATCTGCATCATGTCTGGTTAAGGCTTAACTGAATAACTCACAATTTCAAATCTTGGCTTGCTTATCCAATTCCATTTCCTGACTGGTCCACGCTATTTCATGACTTGGGTTCTGCCTCTCATGCTGTGTTTCACTTTAAGTATAGAAAGGACAAATTCCAGGGGGATTCTGCTTCCAGGTATACAGCTGACTTTGAAGCCCCATGCCCCACATAACAGTTAGATGGCACGGTGTGAGGGATGGGGAGTATTTTTTAATACATTACTGGACTTTGTAGGATGTGAAGAAACATTCCAAGTGTCACCTCCAAAACAAACAAACAAACAAACAAACAAGCAAACAAAAAAGGAAAGGGGAAGTGATAACCTTCACTTGCACCAGAACAGAAAAGTAAGCAGGGAGCAAAATAATGGCTCAGTTGTGCTGAAGGTACATGGCAGTATTTGTTTGTTAGAAAATAATAAATGCTATGAAATAACTAAAGTAGAGACACAGAATATAAAATACTGGTGTGATGTTTTAGATGAGATGGTCATGGAAACTCTCACTGGTTGATGGCTTTGGAATCAACTCCTGAAGTGGGATTAGAGACTCTAATGTCTAGAAGAAGAATGTGAAGCAAAAGAAATCACAAGGACAGAGGCCCTGAGGTGGGAGCACGCCTTTGCATATCCACGGTCCATTCCCAATGCAGCGACTGAAGAGATCCTGTTGAAATGTCAATCAGACCATTTCACTCTTCTGTTTTCAACCTTCCAGTGGCTTTGCATCTCACTCACAATCAAATCCAAAGTCACTTCTATGACTCCCAAAACCCTGAGCATTGGCCGTAGCTGCCCAGGAAAGCATGTTGGCATGTTCTCTCTTTGAATGTTGTAGTGGATCCCAAAGATGCTGCATTTGGAGGCTGTCAGCTGACTGCAGTCCTCATCCAGGTTCTCTTTTGCAGAGTCTGAGTGGTCACCCCCCATGGCTGCCAGAATCGGTGAGGCTGAATTAATCAAAACTAAAGTCAAGAGCAGGTATCTTTCAGTCTAATATTTTCCATCCAGGCTTACCATAAATATTCTCAAAGTGAATTCTCATAAATTTAACTTAATTGGGATGAAAGATGTCCTTTTAATTATAAAAAACATAAATTATTGATCAGTTTTGAGAAATTAAATTGCAGGATTCTCTCACAGTCATATTAAATAGAGAGTAACATTATGTTGACTAATAGAGATGATCAGGAAAAGAAATTAAGGGGAAAAATATATATTGTCTTTTGCACTTACCCACATATCTATGAACTCTAGTGCTCTTAATTCTTTCCTAAAGATTTGAGTTTCCATTTGGTATTACTTCTCTTTAGCATTTTTAATAGTGTAAGTCTGCTGGTGATTGATTCTCTTGGCTTTCCTTAATCTTCAAAGGTTATATTACATTTTCATTTTTTGAAAGCTTTGGCTATAGAATTCTGGGCTGACAATCTTTTTTCTTTGCACATAAAGGTATCATTCCCCTGTATTGGGTCCACCATTGTTTCTGATTGGAAGTCAGCAGTCATCCCTATTATTGTTTATCTTTGGTTTTCAGCAGTTTGACTATTATGAGCCTAGTTGTGCATTTCTTTTTATTTATCCTGCTTGTGTAAACGTATCCTATAATTAAATGACTATATAAGAATGTTTGAAACCATCATGCCAATTATTTCCAGGCAAGAGAGTTTTTATAAAGGATTTAGAACCATGCTTCCCACATAGTACCAACTATTATTATTAAAGGCATGATTTCAAGATACCTGTGAACAATATGGAAAAAATAGTTTCTTTAATTGCACATTTTAAACTATATGTAGGTAGTATTTATTATGTAATTAATTAAAGAAAACATTGTTCCTCATAGATGGAGCAAAGGTAAACTATAGCTAAGCATTACCCATAAACAAATTATTATGGATTTTTCTGTATACTAGTTCCCCAAAGAAAGAGATGCACATGTTATGGTTTAGTGAAGACTGCAGACTAATAACCATGAAAAAGGAGGAAAACAGAAGAGGGTCAGAGGCGAGATTGCTTCTGCCCCTGGAAGAGGCTGCTCACACCGTTAGAAATAGAAAATGCAGTGACTTTTCTGTGAATTGTAAACCCTTTCAAGTTAAGTAATGGGAAGCACCATGGAGAGAGAGAGTGAATTTATTTTGTTTCCTTTCCTAGAGGAATGGCCTTCCTGGATATTCCTACTAGAATAGATATCTTTTCTACAAAATAATGGTTTATTCCAAAAGAATAATAAATAATTTACATGTAATGCTTTCCCAGTTTATGACAAATTTTTGCACACATCATCTCATTTATTCTTCATAAAAGTTAATAGAATAATTTTGTTTTATTTGTAGACTCAGGCAGGCTAAACAACTCTCCCAAAGTCAACACACCCAGTTAATGGCAGACTTGGTAATTGAAACCATGTCTTGGAATGCCAAACCCCATGCAGTTAAACACTCCACCATTTGCTGTTGCAAATAAAGACTAATAAGTAGTTCCTCCCATCATAAAGTAAATCCACAATAACTAAAAGCCAAACACTAGAATTCAGTGAGTTGGGTTTTAGCCAAAGCCTCAAGTAGTCCAGGGAGTTTAGAGCTATAGTGGAGAGTTACAGGTTTAGAGCAAACAGTAACACCACATAACGAAAGAGAAGGAACACTCAGTTTGTGCAAGTACTCTGAGTATGAATCCACAGAAAGGAGAAAGTAAACAGGAGTGGGAATGTAATGCAGACCACAGAATGCAGAAATAGTAGACTAGAGAAATTACAGGAGAAATGACAATAGAATCCTTCAGGAGAGAAGGAATAATAGAAAAGATAAAATAATAATTACAAATCATAGGACTCACATCGCCAACAGCTGAAATTTATTGAGTTAGCATTTAACCACATGTTTGTAATGAGCATTTCATATTTATTCCTTCCTGATAACGCTATGAAGTTGGAACTGATATTGACCCCATGTGCAGAGAAGACTAGTCTTCAGAACAGGTCTGATTGATTCGAGAACCCACTCTCTTAGTCACTTTGAGAAATTAATACAGTGTGTATTCAGTGCCCTAGTAGTGTAATAACTGGTACTGATTATATCACACAGCAAGACAGTCAGTTTATGGAGCAGGTACAAGAAGAGAATAAGTGAGATCCAGAAGGCAGGAGAACAACATTAGGGACAGAAAAACAACATCAAGACACTCACCCCTTCATTCCTGACAAACAGCTGTTAGTGAGCAGAAGCAGGTGGTTAAACAAACAAACAAAAAATAACTACAAACCTGGAGAATATATCTATAATTAGGGCAATATTTAATTTAACTATTCATTAAAGCTGTTTATAAGTTTGCCCAGAGTATAACTGCGACCAAAAACACCATTTTAATTTGAATTTGCAGTGATATATTATCTGAAGCAATAATAACATTCTACATTTTTAAATTCCTTAAATATCTCTCCATCTCTTCTCTCTGCTATTTTTTACATATTGTTTTCATTCTTCATTACAGGAGATCCTGTTTCTTCACATGGTGGCAAATGTATCTTCTGATGGCTACCAAGTTCTACATCCCCTGTCACTGAAAATAATTGGAACTTAACTCTCCAGGTCTCAAGTTGGGGTCAAACCCCTGTCCTGGTAGCCAGAGGACAATGTCATTTGAGAGAATGGTGACTTCCATGGCAACCACGTGGATGGAAGTGGTGGTTTCAAGGTGAGAGTGTCCAGGAGAAAGTGGTGACAGATACTATCATAGATGTCACCAAGTAATTCCAATTTCCCAAGGTCACAGACTTAGTGCCAGAGGGGGAAACTACCTTGGGTTTTCTGGCTCCAAGCCAACTTTTTTCCTATTGTATCAGTGCTGATGAACTGGTGGAAGCTACCCGCCATCTAGCCACTGGATGATGTGCACAGGGACAGGATTCCTTTACATGCTTCCCTGGATGTCCCACTTCCTCACTGGGAGGAGAAAGTAGAGTTGCCTGACTGATGAATGTGGAGGCTATGTCTCATTAAAACAGTGCAGTGTCATTGCTAAGGTAAATGATCATGTGGGATCTGCTCTGCTGCCATAACATGATCAGAAGGTGGCAGTGGAGAAGAAGAGAGCTTTACTAGATGGTGTTAAGAGAATGAAGCATGGGGGCATTCATGGCACACATGCAAGTACCAAATTCTCAGACCACTGGGGTGGGGCTGCTGTAAGATGGTTTCTTTAATGTTTCCTTTTTTCCTCAGGATTGAAATGTTTATATATTTCCTTTTGTAATTGCTGTGACCCTCTGAGTTCTTGGAGGAACTCACAAAGGGACAAAAGACAATTTGGCTTGCAATATTTTAGGAGGTTTTATTTTCAGGCAACCAAAGAATCATGACTGGGAACAAACAAAACTGTGCCTCAAACCTCTCTCAAGAATAGACAATGTTAGCCCAAATGTATAGGCCTATGCTCTCCTTTCCAAACCTAGTATTACACAATTCTTTTCTATGTTAAGCCCACTCCCAACATACCATAATAAACTCCACATATCTCAGAAGGGGTGAAGGAAAAATTTGCAGGAGAGAGAGCTTGCTGCTGCAACCCTCAATCTGTTCTAGAAATTGTTAGGGTGCTGGGCTTCTGGTATCTCTTCCCACAAACCAAAGATATTGGGCTTAGCTCAGCCACTTGGCACTTGAGTTCTACCCCCACACCCAATAGCACAAGATGCAAATAATCCTCTATATCGATCAGGGAGAGGTAAAAGCATGCAGAACAGTCAGGTTGTGAAGGCTGCTGCTTCTGGGTGGCTTATAATAGATGAGAACATGTAACCCAGAGAGTTGTAACTGCTGATTCCCACACCACCTGTAACTTCAGATCTTCAAGGCTAAATGAAGGGCCCAAAATGGTGCCCCTTTCCAACTGAGGCTCCCCAAATATAACAAGTTAAACTAATTTTATCTAGATACAAATGTTGGGGTAGGAGCTTACCATATTTTGTCTTTAATCTCATAATATTCTGGAAGATATTAAGAACAATCATTTAATAAGTTTACATGTGTAGTAATATTTCTGTTTTTAAAAGTTTCATGATAGTCCTTTAATGACCTTCATGATCTTTACTTTTGCCTTTAGTTCAATAAATGGCTCCTCTACTGCCTGGTGATTCAGCTTTGAAGTGGTGCTGAATACATAGTAGAAGCTGAGTTAGTAAGAGTTGATTGCTTGATAGATGCATGGGTTGATAATTCCTTCTCTCCAAGTTAGGATGAGTGGGTAAGTACATCATAAGCTACAATAACAGAGCTCCTTGGAAAGTATTATTGACTTAAGATATTTGATGCATCTCATCAGAATATTAAAATCATGTCCACATCCCATTTTGGAGTTTCAGAGCTAGTATGTTTTGTGTGCTCCAAAGGAAAGGAAGAAGAGTTTTAACAAAACAGGGTTCATTGACATAACTGACTGACCTGAATATTATGTCTTTTGATTTACATTAGCATTGTAATTTTTCAATTTTGGAATTTGTTGCAGTTCCATCTTAAACCTGATGCACTGGGCACAGCCCCATAGTAATGCCATCTTCCTCCCATCATCAAGCAGCAACATGACACACAAGCACATGCTGTGGAACAATGGAGGCACTCTGCCTCAGTAGACATACCATACAGCTCCATAACTTGAAATTCTAAATCAAACAGATTGGAGCTTTGGCCTTGTTCTGATAAAAAGTGCATTTTGCTGGAAATAGCAGTCTGTAGGCACTGTCAGATCCAGGGGCCATTAGGAAATATCTGGGAAACTAAGAGAAGTTGAGCATGGGCTGTAGCTGCACATCTGGCCATATACAGTGCCAGTGAAAACTTACATCTATGTTTTGTGGTTCCCAGACACCCTTACACAGCCCAGCATCATGGTCCCTTGAGATCGTCAACCTCTGGTTTAATTTCCTGCCTCTAACTTTTTGGTTATGTGGGTTTGAGCAAAAATCACTTTCTCAGTCTATGTTCCTTACCTGTAAAATGGGGATAATAATAGAGCCCATTTCACAGATTTTCTGTGAGAATTAAACAAAGGTCCCTGCACCCAAAGTGCTGGCACAGGCTAAACATAGTGAGTGTTCAGTAAATGATGAGGGGAAGCCAGGGACTTGTGCATTTGGTAATGGCAAACAGTCAATTTAAGAAACACTCTTAGGGAATTTACCAAATACATGCCCTGTGCTTCACTTTTCTCTCCTGAATCCTTCCAGAGGGGTACAGGAAGAGGGTGGGGTGGGGAATTAAAAGGACTCTTTATATCTAAGGACACTCTGTGGAGAGCGTAAAAGGCAGTCAGTACCTTGTTAACTGGTGAAATGTATTTTTACCTAATTAGAGAGCTTGAGAGTGAATTCTACCTGGATAGATTCTCATTATGCCCAGGGGGATCATTTTCTTCAAGAAAACGTGTTGGTGAATCAGCATTTGCCACTAACTTTATTCCCAGCTCTTGGGAATTCAAGAAACAGATTTCTTCTAAAAACATTTCCAGCGTAAAGCTTAGAATTCCCTGAACAAACAAATGGTGGTGGTGGTGGGGAGTCCTATTTATTTGTTTACCTATTTACTCTATCTCATCCTCAAAAGTATTTATAAGCATTTATCAGATCGTATTTAACTGGTTTAAGCCAACTAACTTTTTGATGCCAGGAGGTGCCAAGAGGTAAAAATAAAAAAATGGGAGGAACATTTTTGATACATTTGGCATACAACAGAAAGGAAAAAAGTATTCTTTGCAATAAGAAAGCCCTATTTCTACATATTAAATATTATTAAGTAACTTGAGAAAATAAATGTTTGCATGTGCTGTTTTCACTTTCAGTAGTGCATTTGTAGAATTTTAGAAAAGAAAAACTCACACCTCTGTTTGTACTAGTCATGATTCAGTGCAGAAAATAGAAATCACTTTAAATAGGAAGAATTTAAATATATGGAAGTAGGTGCTAACAAAACTGTTGGGCATTCAGGAACATCATAGAACAATATACAACTGTCCCATTAAGGGGGTCACTCCTCTGAGGGCAGCCCCGGAGCTGTGTGGGCAGCAAAAGGCCTTTATGCCTCAACTGCTTCTGTTTTGTTTAAACATTATCTCCTTATTATGGGATCCTAAAGATATTCTCCTATATTATTCTCTAAAAACTTTATTGTTTTAGGATGAAGTCACCAGCATAGTGATGTAAGATACACCCTGAAGAAGCCTCCCAAGAGAATCAGCAAAACAAAGGACAAATTCCACTTGCTTGGAACTCTGGGGGATGGTAGAGACAGAAGACCAATAAGGAAACAGAGAATGTGAATAATATGATAAATTAACTAGACCCAACAGACATATACAGAACATTGCACCCCCCAAACAGCAGGGCATACATTCTTCCCAAGTGCACATGGATCATTCTTTAAGAGAGAACACTGCTGGATCACAAAACAAGTCTGAATAAATTTTAAAAGACTGAAATTATACAAAATATCATCTCTGACTATAATGGAGTGAAGTTGGAAATCAATAACAGGCAGAGAACTGGAAAATCCACAAATATATGGAAGTTAAATAACGCACTCTGAAAACAATCAGTTATCAAAGACAAAATTGCAAATTAAATCAGTAAATATCTTGAGATGAATGAAAATGAGGACACAACACATCAAAACTTATGTGATGTAGCAAAGGCAGTGCTGAGACGGAAATTTACAGCACTAAATGCTTACATTAAAAAAGAGGAAATAGCTAAAATCAACGATCTAACTGCACACCCAGAGGAACTAGAAAACGCACAACAAACTAATCCCAAAGAAGCAGAAGGAAATAAATAACAAAGATTAAAGCAGAAATAAATGAAATTGAGAATAATAATAATAAAAAAAAAACAAGAATTAACAAAACCAAAGGTTGGTTCTTTGAAAATATCAATAAAATTGACAAATCCATAGCTACACTGGTAAAGAAAAAAAGAGAGAAGATGCAAATAAATAAAATCAGAACTGAGAGAGGGGACATAATTACTGAACCCACAGAAATAAAAAGGATCATAAGAGGATACTATGAACAACTGTATGCCAACAAATTAGACAACCTAGACGAAATAGACAAATTCATAGAAACACACAAACAGCTTACCCTGACATTAGAAGAAATAAAAAACCTCAACAGACTAATACAAGGAAAGAGATTGAAACAGTCATCAAAAACCTTCCATCAAAAAATATCCCAGGACCAGATGGCTTCACAGGTGAATTATACCAATCATTCAAAAAAGAATTAATACCAATCCTGCTTAAACTCTTCAAAAGAAATCGAAGATGGGGAAACACTACCTAACTCATTCTACAAAGCCAACATCACCCTAATACCAAAGCCAGACAAAGATATTACAAGAAAAGAAAATTACAGACCGGTTTCTCTTATGAATATGGATGCAAAAATCCTCAACAAAATATTTGCAGATCGAATCTAACAGCACATTAATAGAATTATACATGATGATCAAGTGGGTTTTATCCCAGGTAATCAAGGGCAGTTTAACATAAGAAAATCAATTAATGTAATATACCACGTTAACAAAAGGAAGGGAAAAAACCACATGATCATCTCAATTGACATAGGAAAGGCATTTGACAAAATCCAGGAACCTTTCTTGGTAAAAACACATAGGAAAATAGGAATAGAAGGCAACTTCCTCAACATGGTAAAGGATATATATATAAATATATGTAACTCATAGCTAACATCATGCTCAATGGTGAAAGACTGAAAGCTTTCTAAGATGTGGAACAAGACAAGGGTGCCCACTATCACCACTGTTATTTGACATTGTACTCAAAGTTCTAGCCAGAGCAATTAGACAAGAACAAGAAATAAAAGGCATCCAAATTGGAAAGGAAGAAGTAAAATGGTTGCTATTTGCAGATGACATGATCCTATATATACAAAGACCTGAAAAATCTGTAACGAATCTCCTAGAGCTAATAAATGAATTCAGTAAAGTGGCAGGGTACAAGATCAACATGCAAAGATCAGTAATGTTTCTATACACTGGTAATGAGTAAGCTGAGGAGAAAATCAAGAAAAAAATTCCATTTACAATAGTACTTAAAAGAATCAAATATATAGGAACAAATTTAACAAAGCTTGTAAAGGACTTGTATACAGCAAACTACAGAACATTGCTAAAAGAAATCAAAGAAGAACTAAAAAATGGAAGGACACTCCATGTTCTTGGATTGGAAGACTAAATATGGCTAAGATATCAGTTCTACCTGATATACAGATTCACTACAATCCCAATCAAAATTCCAACAGCATACTTTGCAGAAATGTAAAAGCCATAACTTTAGCCCATTATAGTCTGTTTAATGCAGAAATATTAATGCATTTGATATGAGCACTGCCCCTAACCCTACTGGGACTGCTACAGAATGTATAGTCTATGCACCATATTACTTTTCTAAAATAGGAAAAATTCTGAAATCTGACACATATTTGAACTCAAGATTTGGATAAGGGATGAAGACATTAATTATCACCATTTTATAGATGAGGAAACTGAGGCCCAGAGAGGTTAGTTAACTTGTCCAAGGTCACACAGCTAGTAAGTGGCAGAGTAGGATTCAACCTCACTCAGTATGACTGTAAAGTCCATGTTTCTGGCTGGATAGAGAAAAATAGATTGGAAGTCAGAAGAGCTAGTTTAGTTAGGCCGGGTCTTCCCTGATCTCTCTGAAGAAGTGATATTTTGCTGCAAACTAAAAAATGAGATAGAATAAGCCAATCAAAGAGCCAGGGAATGAGTATTCTAGGTAAAGGGAGAAATGAGCTTGGCTTGCTCTGGAAACAGAGAGAAGCACCTTGTGTCGGTTCATATCAGGTTTACTGCACATGCTTTAAAAACTTGATTTTTAGAGTTAATCCTTGGGAACCCAAATGTATATAGAACCATAGAATTTTAGAACTGAGAGTAATTTTAATGAGGATTTTTATAACTTCTCCAATTTTAATGATGGGAAAAACTAAGTCCCAGAGAAATCAGATAAACTTCCCAAGATCATAGAGCTAGTTTTTAGTAGCACTGGAGATTGATTTTCAATTTAGTGTTCTCTTTGCCACACTATGACTTATAAAATAGAAGATAATTTTTTTCAAACTTGAAAACTAAAACTAACTCATCTTTCTTGCAGTTTCTTCTAATCTTTAAATTGTTAAATATGGACTGACTTTCTCATGATCAATGAATAATATTTTTACACATGTAACTATGAGAGTCTTAGCAGATAGTGATAATGAGAAAAAATGACCTGGCATCAAAGGAACTTACACAATAGTTAGTGAGGAGGAAATATTTTAAAAAATATGTAAAGGTTTCAAAGGATAATAAATGCTACAATATTAGCATAGATTTTATTTAGAAAGAAATTATGATGAGCAAATAGGGAAGTTAGAGTCAGTAAACAGGAATGTCTGTATACTTCCTTGGCTAAAAATAGGAAAAGAGCTTTCAGTTCATAACTCCTTATCTTATAAAAAAAACCATATTTTAAAAACTATGTACAGCCAATTGATATAAATTTTAGCTATTGATAATTGAATTTTTAGTAGTGGTATATCCAATACTAGATCATCTTTATTCAATGAAAATACTGAAATTGCCTGTAAGGAAAGTTAGTGCATGCTTTGGTAAAGAGAAAACAGGAGTGCATCTTAATTTACTTGTAAAAGTAACAGAACCTACCATTCTACAGGGAAATATTTTACAATTAAACCCGAAACAGCATTTAATGGTGTGAACATAAGGTATTAGGGGTAGAGTCATGGAACAACTAAAACACAAATGACACATTGGCTGCGAAAATGTTTTTCTCTTAGTGGTAGAAACTTCTCTGAAGGCAGGTTACACATAGTGATGGGAGGTGTCTGTAGCAGCTATGCAAGGGAAGATGTCAGCAAAAAGAATGGGCAGCAGAGTTCCGGAATGACACTGCAGTTAACAAAGGATAACTGCTGCAACTCCCATCAGTTGTCTTTCAGATACCTATTTTCTCTTGTAACAATCTATGAGACTTGCCAAAGGCCTCTGGGCATGGGTGGTACTTATATTTGCTTGCATGGAAGGCTAGTCTCTTGGAACATAAAACTTCACATTTTTATATCATAAATGAAAGGATATATTTCTAGTTTCCCCAGTGAGCTATAGGAATGTGAAAGTGTTGGAGAAGGGGAGATTCATAATCTACAAACATTTTGGCTTATGCTGAATACCTAAGTATTATTTTTTTCTTTTCATAATAGAATTCAAATTTTTTATTACACAAAAATCCAGAAAAGCATACATCTAAGATAATCGTTATCTATATTTGGTGTACCTTGGCAGATTTTGTTCTATGAATATAGTTGTGATTATTAAATAACAAAAACTTATTGTACACTAACAAAGAAATTTAAGGCCTTCCTTTTCACTCAAAATCATAATGTGAGCACCTTTCATGTCAGGAAGTATTTTTCTGTATAATTTAATAACTGAAAAAAATAACATGAACAATAACAATAATAATAATGAGTGTTTCCTAGTCTCAGGCATGTGCTAAGTAATTTACATTCTCTTTTTAAAACTTAATCCTCATAATTCCTCCATGAGGCTATTATTATTATTATTATCCTCATTTTATAGCTGACAAAATAGATGTCTAGGTTAAATAAAATATATCCCAATACAATCTCCAGAGAATGGGATATGATCAGATGTGATGTATATCACTTTGTGGGCAAAGCATAGAACAATTGGTCTGAAATCTCCATGAGCTATCTTTCCTGCTCTGGGGAACCTTGAGGGTTGAGACTGTGGGATCACTAAGTGTCACTCCTCCATCAACCTGGTCTTTGAGCAGCTAAAGGGCTCAGCACCTCCATCCTTCACTGATCTGAATTGAACCTGAGGCCTTGAACAATAACAAATCAAAAACTTCTTTATGTGAAGTCACTAAGATACTAGGTTTAAACTGTTACCACATACAGCATTTATTTATGGGAATCAGGCAAAAATTATATCCATTTACCCTCTGACTCAGCAATCCCATTTCTAGGAATCTATTCCAGTCATGTTGGAAAGAAAATTAAACAATTAAAAAATAAGGTAAGTTGCATGATTTTTCTGTAAACCTACAACTTCTCTAATAAAAAAAATTGTGTGTTGGAGATTAAATAATGTCCCCCCAAAAGACATGCTCAAATCTTAATGTGCATTCCTGTATGTAACCCCATTTGTACATAGGGCCTTTGAAGATGTCATTTTTAGTTAAGGTATGGGCTCATCTGTGAATAGGATCTCTTAAGATTCTACTTTGATGAGGCCAAATTAAATCAGGGTAGGCCTTAATCCATATGCCTGGAGCCCTTATAAAGCAGAGGAAATTTGGACACAGTCAGAAGCAGCCAGAAGTCGGCAGAGATGAGAAAAGCCCAAAGAAGGAAAGGCACATCAACAGGTGACAGAGGTAGTGATGCATGCCAAGGAACCCCAAGGACTGTGGCAAGCCAACACCAGAACATGGCAGACTCCAGGAGAAAGCATGGCCTGTTGAGAACTTGATTTTGAACTCTAGCCTCCAAAGTCATGAAACAATAAATTCCTATTGCTTAAGCCAACCAGTATGTGTTTGTCATAGCAGCCCAGGCAAACTAAGACAGTACTCATAAGGCTATAAATTGCAGAGGGAAAGACTTTTGAATATTTTTGAGTAAACACAGGTGAAGGACATTGTTTTATCTCTTCCTTTTGCTTTTTAGAGATTGCTCTGTCCTCTATTTGAAAAATGAAAATAATACTGACTGACTTTGGAGGTAGGTTGTTGCAAAATTCGTGGGGTATATTGATTTATTTGCTTGTCCTTTTGCTCTTTCAGGCATATATGCATGCATTTCCTGATTCTAAGAGAGGTCAAAGCAATTTCCATACAAAAATGTCTAGATGACATCAAGGCCAGATGAGTTATCTGCATAGGAAGCAGCAGAATCCTGAGTTATCTGTGTGAAAAGCAGTTTGTGTCATTGGGAACCCAGGAGTTTAAAACATTTTGAAGATAAAAGGTGTCAGAGAAGCACTGATCCAAAGTGCTTTCATGCAAATGCTCAATTGCACGCAAGGAAGACTTCTGAGGGCAAATGCTTAAGAGGACACAGGAGATCCTGAAGGACTGTGGGTTTTGGTTGTTGACACAAGATAAGATCCTTTTTAACATTTTTACATACACAACATTTTGCAGCTTAATTCCCTCAAGGGATTTGGCTTTTGCATTTCAGAGAGTACAATTTTGAGAGATTTATTTTCCTCTTCCCCTTTGTGTAAATATTCAGAGCAAGTGTATTTCTTGGCAGTCCTCAGAAAGATAAAGTGCTTTTTGTGTTTTCTTTCAAGGTCTCACTAAACGGAGCATCTGAGGACATGGGAATCTATAATGACATCCACCTCCTAACACTCGTGTGTATCTGTGAACATTTTTCAGTGAACTACGGCTCTCGGGATGACGTTCTCATCAGCGCCTACGCGTCGGCCTTGTGCCACTTTCAGAAGGCGACTGGCAGCCAGCGCGTGGAATTGGAAAAGTTGCTGGTATGATGAGAATACCTAATGTACCGAGAGTAGCCAGATGCCGCAGAAGCCAGCCCTGACCAATGTGAACATCGCTCCGCTGTGCACGGTGACGTGGGAAGTTTTTGAAGAGGGAATCTCTGCCCTACGCAGTTAGAGGCTGGAGTGTGACCACAATGCATAATGAGCTTCCAGCGAGTGAGCCAGCAGATTCAAGCTGTAATGTGGTCCATGCCATTGTTCATCTTTCTTTCTTTCTTTTTTACGTAAAGCTGGAAGCAGAACTGGTAACTGCAGAACAATAATGAAGAGGTAGAATGTAAACAGTCGGGCTGTAATCACTCATGTAATAAAAATGCACTGAATTACCTAGCGCCAACCATAGAAAGTGTGGTCGAAATGGGGATGACTGGAGGAGGGAAACTGCAGCCTGGCAAACGGCTACAGGAGGGATAATTTGCCGAGAATAAGGCAAGACAGAATTCCTAAAGAGAAGCTTCATTAGCAGAGGGCTACAGCCATTTAATCACGTGACCTTCAGCCATTTAATCACGTGATAGTCATGCTTTTTCTAGGAGAGAGAAAGGGAGGTGGGTAAAGCTGTGTTTTTCCGTCCCAATAATGTTCTTGGGCAACCTAACGACTTTTTTATGGTAGAAGTCATAGGGCGACTTCTGGTTTACATTCCAAGGTTTAAGCTCAGGAAATGGGCTCATCATCAGCGGCAGTGGGAAAATGGGGAAGGAGGAATTGCTACGGAGTATCGTTTTGGACATATCAGCTTTAAATTTGTAGCAGGGCATCCCAAGGGAGAGGTTTGTTAAAGGTATAGAATTAAGGAGTTTAAAGAGAGAGGTAGATAACTGAGCTGGAGGCAGCCACATGTAAGTTGTTTATGAATCAGTGTAGTGAGCACCTTGGGTCTTAAAACTACACTGAGAGAGTGGTTCTTGAGCATTGGGAAGCAACAGTGTTACCAAAGGAAGAAAGTCAGAGAAAGGAAGTATAGAGCAGGAGAGATTGTTGTTGGTAGAAAGGGACAGTGTGTCTGTGGGAGCAAAGAAGGTTGGAATTAGAGGCAGTAGAGCCTAGTGGTTGATGTACAGGCCTTGGAGACTGGCAACCTGGAGTCAAATCTAATTCTCACCAAGTCTCATTTTTCAAGTGAATAATAATATCATTTTGGAAAAGTTTGGGAAAAGATTAATTGACATAATACATGCAAAACACTTAGCACTGTGCCTGGGACATAGTAAGTCTTCAATAAATAAATTGTAGCTACTTATTTATTAGAACACAGAAAATGGAAATAGAAAATAGTAGCTAATAGCATTTAGACGTATAAGAAATGGAAAATAGAAATAAAAACGATAGCTAATAGTATTCTGTTACATCTTAGAGGGGAAGATTAAGTGTAAAAAAGAGTTCTGGGTAAAGTTAATTCCATGGTGAAAGATATTTGAATGCATTAATTGACTTCAAAAGGAGGCAAGGAACATTCATATGTATATATTCTTGTCATTCTTCCTAAAAGTGTGCCTTAAAACCCCTTGAAAACATTCTGTCTCCCATAAAAGGAAGAATTATATTTCTATACCTGTTCTATATCCAGACTTTGAACCAAGCTTACTGGAGAGATTGTTTCCTATAGCCAAAAACTGCACTCTGTAGACTGCATTCTCAACGATTTCTAGAATGCTTTAAGATTGAGGAAGTGTTAGGATTATGTATATTGGGACCACATTCCCAGGAAAATGTTGCTTCATGCATCTAGGTGGTCCCAGCTCTATTCCATACTTCCTTATTAGATTCTGCCCTTGAATAAGATTTCTTTTCCATGCTATGACACTTCACTAACACTTAGAAATTTGCCCGCAACCTTTATTCACAGACGATACTCCTTTCCTAGTTTATGTGGGAAACTCTGATTCATGGCTGTCTGACGCTTACTGTCACCTACTAGAAGAAAAACACTGGTCCTAACATTAAAAGAAATTGGCTTGAGGCTGGATCTACAGTTTATTTGTTTTATGACCTAAGCCTTTACTTTCCCACTATAATATGGGCATAATTCAGAGTTGCTATGAAAATAAAGTTAGATAATGTACACGAAAGTTTTCATAAATTATAAAATATCATACAAATGTGATATTATTGTTATTTTATCTTTATTAAGTTAATTCTTTCAGAATCTCTCCCTAGGCACTTGTTAGTCTATTAGCCATTGAAGAAATGATAGCATCAGGCAATCAAGTACCAAGACCAAATTCATATTCAATAGCTAATTCCCAAGCTCATGAAACTGTCTTCCATCCTTCTAGAGGAGCAAAATTTCACATGGCTGAGATGATGAACAGAAGAACTTTACTCCCTTAACACACACAATCTCAAATATACTTTTACCCAGGAAGTTTTCTTAGACTTGGGGGTCAAATAAAAGTCCATTCACTCAATAAGTAAGTGTTGAAGTGCTGAAAGTTAAAAAGAGAGAAAGAGAAAAAGGTGAGGGTGCAGGGAAGGATAGCAAGATGACTAGGCTTCTGGCAAGGTGTTGTTAAAAAGGGATTTTCTTGTTGGGTTTAACCTAAAAATCTTGTTTCTTAGCCCAGTCAGTGCCCTAGACTTGATTCTAGTCAGGGAGATTGACTTCCACCTAGCACACTTACAAAAGACTGAAGCACACACACTGAATCAGCTACATATTAATTTACAGTAGAAAGTTTTCCTTTCTTGCCCTCCATCCTGGGCACTATCTTCTAGTACCAGAATACCTGCAAGCCAAAATGGCAATCAAAAGGCTCCTTGGTGAGCCTGAAATTGGGGCAAAGGAAATGGATAACCTTGAGGGATATTCTACCTAGGTTTGGTGAGATCCAGATAATCACCTCTGCTCTGTAATAGAGTTCATTTCCCAATGACTGGAAAATTTGTGTTCCCAGGATTTATTTTCTCTATGTTACTAAATGAACATTTCCAGCATCAGGCTTTTAAACTTTATTCCTCTATGCTGAACAGCCATACCTACTGTTCATACTCTTTATCCAAAGAGGGAAATTTACAATTGTGTTTCTGATTGTGTCTCCAACTCGGAAATTATAGAATTCTTAGTACTGCCCCCTCTAGATTCCTTGGCGCTTTTGAGTTTTACAAAACACTTAAATAATACACTTAAACACAATCACTTGGAATTCCCCTATAGCAGGCTGTATCCTCTATTTGTGGGTTTTACTGGTTTAACTTTCAGCAACTCATGCATTTCCAAGTAAATAACTGCCACCATTTATTGATGGTTTTACTTGTGTCCATATTTCAGTTAGACTCTTTCATTTGCAAGGAACTGAGACTCACACAAGAAAGGAAGTGGAGGTGCAGATAGAGAGAGGGTCTTGTGGATTAGGGATGGGAGGGCTGCATGGGAAGCCAAGAAGAGAGACCAAAGTTTGATCTGGCCTCATGCAGAGACTACTGTAGGGAACGCAACAGCAAAATTTTGTGGATCTTCTCTTAAGTGTTCCACCACTAAAAGAATTAAAATACTTTCAAATATTTGCTCTATTCTCTTCTTGTGGAACCTGGTTTCCTTGGCTTCTATTTTGTATGCCTTTTCTCATGATCATAGCTTTTGCTTATTCGCCATTTGAACTTACCATGATCCTTCATGGTTTGGAGTTTATCTCATTACCTTTTTCTGTTTTTTTTATTCCATTGCTGATGGCTAATGCTCTTATTGTTTTTCCAATTCACATTTCCAAAAGCAACTTTCTTCAGCATCTTTCTTTCTTTTTACACCAAGTCAGGTGCCTACTCACAATCCAGTGAGCCACAGCTTATGTAGACATTGTTATATGGTGTGTAGAATTTGGCACTTAAGACCAATTCATCTATATGGTTCTTGCTTTGCTAAAGAAAACAGTTCTCACTATAGGGATTTTAGCAAACAGTTCTCACTATAGAGATCTATGGGGATCTTAGCAAAGCAAGAACCATGACTGACCAATTTAGGTATATATCATGCTAAGGAATTTATATACATTAGCTCATTTAACCTTCCCCCAAAACATATGGGGTAGATATTATTATTCCCTTTTTGTAGAGAAAGAAATTTAGGCTTGACAAGATCAAATAATTTGCCCTAAATCATGCAACATGAAGTAGCAGAAATATTAGTCCAATAGAGATGAGTTCCCAAAGCCTAACAACCCAAGTTTTTTATGAGAGTAAGAGATCTGTGTTCTCCAAAGGAATGGAGATACGTTGTTCTCTTGGCTTTTGAGCGCATACTAAGAGTGCATTCTGTAACAATAGTTAAAATTTTCTAAGTGCTTTCCAGACACTGTTCTAAGTATTTTAAATGGATTATATCCTTAAATCCTCATAACAACCTATGAGGTAGATTATATTCCCATTTTATAGATGAAAACTGGGACACAAAAGGAAACAGAGTCAGGCAAAGAAAGAGACCTACTTGTTAAACGGTAGACCTGTGACTCAAATCCAAGCTGACTAAATTCAAGCCTTATGTATTTATATTAAAGGCAACAGCAATTGAGAGGGACTTCTCAGATATTGCTGCCTTTCCGAAGGAACATAGGACAAGTGGCAACATTGATCCAGGGAGGGTAATTTGGATTATGCATTAAAGATAACTTAATGACTACAAAAAACTGGGCTAAATGGGATAAACCCAAGAAGTTTGAAAACCTTTTCTGTGCATATTCTCCCATGCCTTTTTTCCTTCCCACACCTTTTGTCCTCCAAAAGCTAATTATTTTTCTGGAAAAATTGTAGTGCTCTTTATATAACTCAGGTCTGCCTCTGAGACCATAAAAAATTCTGCTGCCCAGAAGGGACAGACATTGACCAAAAATCTGGAAGTAGATATGACTGGTAGAAGAGTAATCACAGCTGCTGGAAAACAGAATCTGCATGAGATATTGGTTGAACGGGATTCCCATCATCCCCACTCCACCTATATTCCACAGTATGTGGAATGCTCATTCAGTATCATCTGTAATCAGAAATTTTTAGTCAGTCAGTTCAATTTTTATTGATCTCTAACAAGGTGCTTAGCGCTGACTATTTGAAAGAGAAAAAAAGATAGATAGTCGAAAGTCTAGAAAGACATTCACTCCAGAAGACCCGGTGGTTATTGTGAAGGGCCACCCTGTCCCACATAGGGGAGGAAGGGAAGGGTGTGCTGAGTGCTCACTCCTTCGTGTGACTCCCCCAGTGCTTCACTGTGTCTCAAACTTGAACTTAGCCTATTACTGTCTGCCTTAGTGCTTAGTTGGAGGAGTGTCCATCATCTTCACTAGACTATGATCTCCTCAAGACCAGCATCCATGTACCTGGGACAAAACAGATATCCAGTAAGTGGTCTCTGAATTGCATTATTACTATTGTCCTTCAATATATAAGGCAAAATCAAGGAGTAAAGAGCCAACTCCAGTCTATTCCCCCTCGCAGCCCTATATATCACGCTTCCCAGATTTGAGAGCCTGAAGCAGCTTTAATCTTTCCCCGAGGAGCTGATTTCAAGGCATCAGCATTTGCTGGGCTCTTCTCCAGGTTTCCTGCCTCCTGACTTCCTTCCTCTCCTGGCCCATCGTCCTGCCTTCCAACTTGATCCCACACATAACTGCACTTGAACCAGCAGAGGCCGCGTCTCCTTGGTTCCTGCTTCTCCCCTGTCCTAGGTGAGAATCTACCCCCAAACTATGCGATAAATAATTTTATCTCATACTTTGCATGGATCCACATTGTTTGAAACTACAAAGCTCTCTACTTCCTTCTTATTTACCCAGAGAACAAGGGAGGGCTCCGTGGGCAAGCTAAGCGTCAGAGAGGCACAGGGAACTACAGGCAATGTGATGACAACTTCCCTGGGTTTCCTTTCTCCACTTGTATTTCATATAGGGTTCCATCTGGTAGGGGGAAGCTAATGACTTCTGGCTTTTGATATTTTTTTCTGTTTCTTGCAGATCTGAATACGACCTGAGACAGGAAGGGAGAAGGAATAAAGCCAGCCACTGTTCCAAATATTTGTTGCTGATTTTAGTCCCACCTTAGGCTTTGCTTCATCTTCCACTTCTTTTCCCCTCCTCTTTTCACAATGTTTCCCATCCCTAAAAATGTGGTAAGGCAGATGTGAAGGACAAGGTGGTCAGGGTTGGGGTCAGTCTTGGCAGAGTTTTAGAAGGCACTATGCATCTAGTATGAATAGCAGTGGAAGAGTTTATCTAATCTAATAACCTCACTTTACAAATAAGAAAGCTGAAGCTCAGAAAGTTCAAGAGGCCTAATCAAGATCATGGAGAGAACTGGTGGCAGCGAAGGAGACAAATCCAGTGTCTCTTATTCCCAGTTCAGTCCCTTGTTGCCATGGTACAGTTGATGTGGGAAGGAAAATGAGCAGTACCACTGCCATTTCAAGATCAACCACAGAGCTGCAGACAAATAGACCTGCAGATGTACAGGGCTGCAGCTAAATGAGGTTATTGTATAAAGACAAAACCCCTTGTGCATCTGGGGTTTTAGCTAAGACTGAGGTTTAGTTGCCATGTTTTTTTGTGTGTCATTTCACCTCTCAGTATCTGAAACAGTGGGACATAGCAGGATTAATTTTCTTGCATATTGAGAACTCCTTCAGCCTTCAGACCACAGAATTAATTGGTCAGCATTTTGTTCCTGAGGTTTCACAGTTAGACTCTTTCTATTTTACAGCTTTTGATAGCTTGGGTTCAATAATTATAATAATAAATGTTCCCCATGACTTTGCAGAGTTATCTACATTTCTCCACAGCTGTACTCTGAGGAAAGGAATTTACGTACCATAAATTCAAGTAATGGACAGCTGAGCAGTAAAACCAAGTCTCAAACCACGAATGTCGTCATCTAATGTCATCCAGCAAGGTGAGTTAGTAGACATATGGGATGAATAAAGCTTTAGTGAGTTATGTTAACTTTCATATATTATGTGGGCATTTTATTCATAGATATTTAGGGTACTTAGCTGCAATAGACAGAATAGTAAATACATTTTAATTTTTAGGCTTTCAGGTTTTCTTAAGATTCAGAAAAAGTTGACCAGAAATTAAGTATTAAAGCAAAATTTAAATTTTTGAGCCCTCTCTTCAACAATATTCTAAAGTTTGTTCCGAGCTGGGAGAGTTGCTCTGAAACAACAGTTTTAAACTGTGCACAGCTGAGGCTCAGAGGTTGTTTGGATGGGGGGTGGAGTTAGTAGGGGAAGGGGAAATAGAGAGGCTACTGGCTCCTACTGGTGCTTCCATTAGAGAAGCTATGGCTGTTTCTTCCTTCTTCCTTCCTTCCTTCCATCCTTCCTGCCTCCCTGACTTTGAATAAGGGGTTTCATTGCCAAAAGTAGTTTAATATAGTCAAGATATATGGGAGATTATATTTCCAATATTTTAAAGTCAGTTTTTTTTGAAATACAACTTACACACAATACATTATATCATTTATGTGTGTAATCCAATAGTCTTGGATAAATATAGAGACTCTGTGTAGCCACCGACATAATCAAGATATAGAACACATTCATCATCCCAAAAAGTTTCTTCATGACCCTTAGCAGTTGATAATCTCCCATCTCTAGCTCCAGCAACCACTGCTCTGCTGTCTGTCATGATGATTTGGCCTTCGCTAGAATGTCTTTAGCGAATATGTAATATCTTTTTTTGTCAGGCTTATTTCACTTAGCATAATATGGTTTTGAGATTCATCCATGTTGTTGCATGCATGCAAATTTCACTCCTTTTTATTGCTAACTAGTGATCCATTTTAGGGATATGCTGCAATGTATTCATCCATTTCCTTATTAAAGGATAGTTGGGTTCTTTCCAATTTTTGTCTATTGTAAATAAAGCTACTCTGAACACTTCCATTCACGTCTTTGCATGGACATTATCTATTCATTTCCTTGAAGTAAACAGCTAGGAGTTTATTTGCTAGGGCTTAAGGTATTATTTAATTTACCTTACTGCTAACCTAGTGACTGTACCACCTCTTGCTCCAAATTCTCACCATCATGTGGTATTGTCAGTCTTTTATTTTTTGCCATTCTATTGGATGTATAATGACATCCCATTTTGGTCATTTCCCTGTTGATTAGTGATGTTGAGCATATTTTCATAGGCTTATTTGCTTTGGAGAAGTGTCTATTGTCATATATTTTTGCTGATTTTTAGTTGTATTTTTCTAATTATTATTATTGACTTATAAGAGTTGTCAGGTATATATATTATTGAGAATATATTCTCCCATTTTTAAATTTATCTTTTCATTTTCTTAAGTGTCTTTTGAAGAGGAGGAGATTTTTAATTTTAATAAAGTTCAGAACACCAATTTTTTCTTTCATGGTTCATACTTTTTGTGTCATATCTAAGAAATATTGTGTTTTAGTTCCCTAGGCTGCTCAAGCAAATACCGTGAAATGGGTTGACTTAAACAATGGGAATTTATTAGCTTACAAAATAAAGCTAAAGAAAGTCCAAATCAAGGCCTTATCAGGCAATGTTTTCTCCTCAAAGACTGTGGGGTTCTGGGGCTGGCTGCCAGCGATCCTTGGCTCCTCTGTCACAGGGCAAGGCACAGGGTGGTGTCTCCTATTCTCTCCCATCTCTTCCAGGTTCCGCTGATGTTCAGCTTCTGGCTGCTCTGCTCTGTGGCTTTCTCTCTCTCTCTGTCTGAAACTCATTTTGCTTAAGAAGGACTCTAGTAGAACCCATTCTTACTGAGTTGGGCCACACCATGACTGAAGTAACCTCATCAAAGGTCCTCCTTGCAATGGGTTCACACCCACTGGAACGGATTAAGTTTAAGAACATTTTTCTGGGGTATATACAGCTCCAAACCTCACAGGGCTGTAGTTTGCCAACTCAGTTTCAGGATACAGTGTTTATGTCATAAGGATTGTATGGGGGGGGGCAGGACAGAATGAGAGAATCTGATCTGTGGGGAACACATTGAGAGAAGTGAAGACAAAAGTAAGTGTCAGCCAAGAGCCATGAGGGGCTAACTCTGACCATAGGAAGGTCAAACGGATGCTTTCGGTCTTCCCTTTCCACCCCCCACCCCCCATGATGAGAAGCTACTTTTTGGTTCCTACTAATAAGGACCTCCATTATTGGATGCCTGTGAATGGCTAGTAGGTTTTCCACACCATGCATGAGGCATTGCTGAGCCTGTCCAAACTGTTCTATTATGGCTTCCATTTCTGTAGCCCAGGATACTTATAAATTAGTCCCAGGAAGTTGTAGCACCCTGGGGGAGGTGGATTTGGAAGGGAAAAGCCTCTATTTACCTTGAGAAGCAGATCTTAATTTCACTTAATGGCTAAATTATGATTTTACTCATTGGTTATGTTTTCCACCCATAACCACGGCTTTTCCTTTACACACACAGATTTCTGTCAAATAGAGACCTCTCTCATGGATCGAAGGACTACGAACATACCTATCACACAGTCCCACACATTCACTTTGTAATTATGAACAGGTCCTACAGCAAAGCAGAGGACCCTGTTAATTTGCTAGATACAGAGGGAAAAGCATTTTCTAACGTATCCCTCTTTTACTTGCTGCTAAATGAGCACCGAGCAAGCCTGCATGCATTCCTGCAAACTCATTGTGCCTTCCCATTAGATTGTGGAGAATCGTGCTCATTGTTACATCACTGGTTTAAAGATTGTGCACTCCACAGTGTATCCAAACATGGGAAGCTTTTGCTTTAGTCCAGCTAGCTCCAGAGTAAATAAGTTTACTCACTGCGGGTGACATTAAATATTAAATACATGAACCCAGCGGGTTCTTTTTCAGGTTGTGTGTGTGTGTGCTGCTGCTGCTGCTGTTTGTTTCGTTTCCAAGGTATGTCCCAGACAGCTCTAACACCATGACTATGAACAAAGCAAGGCTAGAGTTTCAAATTGAAATTAATATTACACTTAAATCTCCCTCTTCCCAGTGCTGACTTCCTTGGGTTTGGTTTTAAGCAATGTTGTGCGGTACATGCTGTTAGTTTCAGGCAGGGCTCTGGGCAAAATTGTGAAGTAGGCTGAATATTTCTGAAGAAAAGTCCTTTGGAGATTCTCTTCTTCCCTTCAAAGGCCCTGGATCCTGCTACCCTCTGTTTTTTTATAGTCACAGGCCCTGTTATAGTGCCCTACTGGGCTTTTCTTACTTAACATTATCCCAGGCTCAAGAGAAAATCTTGAAATTTCCTGCTCCAGCCCCATCAAAATCTACTCCTGGGGACCTGCTGCATTACTGGCTAATTAATTTGATAAAGTAAATGGAATCGTGGTATTAATGGTTGGGAGTGACCTAAATGAACCTGCTCAGGTGAATTTTTACCAGTGCATTTTACAGGATGCTTGCTGCCTTTCTAAGAGAGAAATGTGAGCTCTCAAATGTGATTCCGGATGGGGAAATGTGAACTTTTCCCCAGGGAGAGCTCCTAACATGCGTCACATCATACCTGTAGATGTCTTCATGCCGACCAAGTAAAAGGTGTCTCAGAGTGGGTCAAGTACCTTAACTTTATTCCAAGGCCTCGGATCAGACTCTTAAATTAAGCTGGCTTTTAAACAAATGAACATGATTCATTACAAGAGGGTGGGATGATAGTGGATAAAGAGGAGCAAATTCATCAATACGGAATTGAAGACCATACTGCTGTAAACAAGTTAGTTGCATGCTCTTTTTATGTAAAATGCTTCTTCATTTAGAATTTGCAAGAATAGAGGGAGAATGATAAATATGCCAAGCCTTAGTCCTGGGAAAAATGTCAATATTGAAAGCA
This sequence comes from Choloepus didactylus, assembly GCF_015220235.1. Classification (NCBI taxonomy): domain Eukaryota; kingdom Metazoa; phylum Chordata; class Mammalia; order Pilosa; family Megalonychidae; genus Choloepus; species Choloepus didactylus. The sequence goes on from NC_051308.1 coordinate 27,429,749, forward strand.
ATGCTGAAAATAAAGATCTCCTTTGTTTGTATGGTTGGGCTGCTTTTTCTAAAAAGCACAGTTTGCACAGGTAATGTGTTGCAACAGCACAATGCAAAGGTTCTGGCCCTGAGGCCTTCTGCAGGGCAGTGGGAAAGAATCCAAAGAGATCTGCTTGCAGGAAAAATAACTGTATTAGCAAGAAAATGAAGAAGAGTTACAGAATTAAGACGGGAAGACAGAGAATTAAGAGGTAACATTCTTTTCATACATCTACTTCAAGTCACTTACCCAAAACACCACTAGGAATTTCAAAATATTTATACTTTATATTTCCTTTCAACTAATCTGAAGAACTTGTAGAATTTTCAGATGCTTTATCTCAGTCATTCAGCAACAACCACTCTAACTTGGGAAAGGAGTGGGTATATATATATATTTTTTTACCTTAGTGATGGGAAACAGAAGTATTTATTAATCCAATCATCACGCATTTGAGGCCTAGCACATACCAGAGTCTTGGCTTTATCATGGGGATAAGATGCAGGGGGGTTGTCTAGAAATAGGAAGAAGACAGTTCTCATCTTTGAGGAGCTCTTGATCTATCACTGTGGCGTTCTGGGGCTGGCTGCCTGTGATCCTAGGTCCTGGGCTCCTCTGTCACATGCTGTGCACATGGCAGCCTGTCCCGGCTTCTCCCTTCTCTTCAGGGTTCCACAGATTTCAGCTGCTGGCTGCTCCCTCTGTGGCTTTCTCTCTCTGTGTCTGAATTTCATTTTGCTTATGAAGGATTAAGACCCATCCTGGGCCACAGCCAATGAATTCTAACACAAGGAGGTGAGTGCTGGGATAATGATAGATGGAATGGGAATGGGGATACAGGGGAAAGACAGGGCAGCTCTGTAATAAAATAACTTAGGATGGTCCGTGACCAGCCAGGCCTGAAGTGCAGTCTCTAGAGAACCATTAGGTAACAGCTCGACCTCTTTGTACTCGACTGAAATCAATCCCATAGTTAGAACATTAAGAGGGAGGCCGATGCAGATTGCCAAGACATAACCAGCTTCTGCTTACTTGTCTTTTGGTTAATTGTGGAAGAGTTAATTAAGTAAAGCAATTAATTTTAGCGATACCACCTATTTTTGTGTGTAACAGGACAGAAATTGATAAAAGTACTTTCCTTACTCAAATACATTTTTGCTGAATGCAAAGTAGCTTCTCGTCTCCTTTTTTAGGACTAGTGTTCCAAATGGGATGATGTCTTTTTTTAAAATCCTGACATCCAAGTAAAAGAACTAAACACTAGAACTAATGGATGGAACTTATAAGAAAAGGCAAAATTTTATCCCAGTGTAACAAAATAACTTTCCCTAGACTGTATTCTCCCCAATGGAATTGACAGACTCCCCAGGAAGTGAGTATTCCTTTATTATCTGTGCCCTAGCATGTGAAAGAAAGTTTCCTCTGCTGGCTGGGAGTTTGAACTCGATGGTCTTTAAAGAGCTTTCCAACTCTAAGTTCTACAAACAATTTTTTCTTCTTAGTTTATGTCTCTAGCCTAAGCCTGGTGCTTTAGTTTCCTATGCTGCTTATGCAAATACCATGCAAATGGGAATTTAATGGCTTGTGGATTTAAGGCCCAAAAAAGTCCAAATCCAGGTGTCATCAAGGCAATGCTTTCTTCCTGAATACTGTGGCGTTCTGGGGCTGGCTGCCTTTGATCCTAGGTCCTGGGCTCCTCTGTCACATGCTGTGCACATGGCGGCCTTTTCCGGCTTCTCCCTTCTCTTCAGGGTTCCACTGATTTCAGCTTCTGGCTGCTCCCCCTGTGGCTTTCTCTCTCTGTGCCTGAATTTCATTTTGCTTATGAAGGATTAAAAAGGGTTCACACCCACAGGAATGGATTAAGTATACCAACATGTTCTTCTGGGGTATATACAGCTCCAAACCACCACCACTCCTTGTCTCCACAGAAAACAAAGCCTAAGGCAAAGCTTATTTGCAAAGACTTTATTGGAAGGTGCATTTTCAGAATGGCTGGTGTAAGAGAAAAAGGGACATAGTACAAGAAAGAAGGGAAAGTAAATTCAAGTTGGTTCCCTATCCAGCTGTCCATAGCATCACAAGAAAGTATAAATAGAGCTTTTATCACGTGGAATGTCTTCCAGACAGACCCAGCAGAAACCCCATGCCTCCCAGCAGTCTGATGCAGGCATGAAGGAGGAGGAATTTATCTACTGACTTCTTCCCATCTCTAATCTCTTATTGGTCAAAGTTTACCACATGGAACGTTAACCCTCCCACATTTCTAGGTAACGTTGCCTGACCCTGCTGGATAGCGGCTAGAGAAGTCAGATCCCATCCCACACCTTGTGGGGTGGTTCTTTACATTCAGAAATGATTGGAGGAGCCAGAGTCTCTCTGGTCAGGTGAGGACAGGTGAGATGGAGACTTAACCACACATGACCTTCATCCCCCAGGAGAACCAAAAGACCCTGAGGTGCTAGGAAGACTAATCTAAACTGGCAGCAGTCAGGGCTCCCCACTGAGCAAGTGGTCAAGCCCAGGGGGCTGTTGGAGCCAAGCAAATCCAGGAATATATCCAGCAACAATGCCTGTTGCAAATGCAAACTCTATCCCGAATTTGAACTTTTTTACTCTGCATTAAAACATAACCTGTATGTTGTAAAGGTGGGAGCAGCAATGTGAAGAGCAAATAATGAATTACCCAAGAATAAAGAAAGAAATATTGAGTAGGAAGATGGTTATAACAGAGAAACAGAAAAATCTTTCAAACAAAAAGCAGTTTTGACGTATCCGCTGTATCTGAACCCATTCTCTTCATTCATCCTCATTCTCACATGCATGTTAAATAGACATGAATCTATGGGAAATGCATTTTTTTTTCATTTCCAGGGGTGCCTGTGACCTTTTGTTCCTGGAGCTGTAGAGAAGCACCATAAACCTCCCCCAGGAAGGCTGGCCGTGATCCCAGGATCCCAGCATGTAATTCGCATGCCCGAGGGGGGCAGGGAGTTCTGAGGGCCTTTCTAGGGGCTGTTTGAGATGCTGTTTGCAGAATAATGGACGGGCAGGAAGATTACAACTGGCTAAGATCTTACTTTATCTCTTTTAAGAGTTTCTGTGTCTCACACTTCAGAGATGCTGTCTGCTTTCTGACACTTGCACAATTCATTTCCACAGTTTAAATAGAAAACTGGCTACAAGGAAGGGAAAAAAATAACTGAGTGTTTAGCATGGAGAAAGAAATCATAGGGTAAGAGGCTTGATTTCGAGCATCTGGCCTCTGCATCTCACCTCCCATTCACTTCTGACCAATGTCATTTAGCTGTGTCCTCTACAGATTGAAATGGTTCCATCTTCAGCTTTCTGGAGCCTCCAAATTGCTGACTCCATTGACTTTTTCCAGTACTCATCTACTTCAACTCTGCTCTCTCCTTAATATCTCTGCCCATTCCTTTCACCTTTAAAGTGTCTCTTCTTTTGTTTAGATATTACCTTTCTCTTCAGATTCTCCTTTCCCCTTGGAGCCCTCGTTCCACTATCTCTCCACCTGGTTTCTCTTCTTCTGACAGCTCAGTGTTTGTTCTGCAGAGATTGTCTGTGGCCCACTTTTTCTCATCCATACTCATGGATTCAATTACCAATTAAATGCTGATGACTCTCAAGCCTGTCTTTTTAGCTTAGCTCTCTCTCTTGAGCTCTGAACTATTTCAAACTGTTTAGGAACCTCAAACCTAAGATATACCATGCTCAACTCTGTGTCTTTCTTCCCAGATTTGTTTCCTCTCTTTTATCATCTAGTTTAGCAAATGATATCATCATCCATCTAATTGTCCTCAAAACTTGAGGGTCATATTGAACTTTTTTCTCTTCTTCCCACATTAGATGTTGGAACCCCCTACTCCTCTCCCTGCCCCCCATACTGTTGGTGCCTCACCCAGGCCCTCCTCATCTCCCAACTCTACTGTCATTGAACCTTTCCCCTGATAAAATCTGTCCAACTTCCATATTCCTGAGATCTCATTCTCAAACACAAATCTGATTACATATTCACAGTGTCCTTAGTCATGTTCTCTAGAAGCAGAGCCTAAGATAGGGATGGGGGTGCACGTGATTTTCTGAGAGGATTGTCTCAGGAAAAGCCTGAAAGGGAGATGGTGAAGAGGATAGGGCTGGGTAAAGAAGTGGTATCAGGTCAAGTATAACTTCTGCCCAGTCCACAGGGAGAGGGATCTTAAGCATAAACCACAATACAGAATTGTTCCCCCTTAATGTAAAGAGGCTGTCCTTTTGTCACTCGTCTATCTCCATTGGCTGTGGATTGCCCCAATGGTGTCGGGAAGTCACTCCCTGGACAAAGTGGCCCCTGTCAGCGGAGAATAATTCTCCAAAGAAGGGGAACAGCAGAAACCATTAGCAGCCGACACTTGTACCGGCTGGCAGTAGTATGCACTGGCTCAGTAAAGGGGATATGGGTAGGGCCTCCAAAGCAGCTATTATACTATTCTTAAAGATGTATTTTAGCTCCCCAATCATGTAGCATAAAATGAAATCACTTAGGGTGACCCGTCTCTTCTTGACCCCCAGAATCTCTTGCCAGTCTTGTATCTTGCCATTCTCTCCTCTCATTCCCATTCACATTGTAACAAGTCTTGCCTCATTTGATATTTTCCCCTGTGGGCAGAATATACTATGTGCATTCACATCTCCATTCTTTTGCTCTTGCTGGTCCCTCTTCATGGAATTCTCTTCCTTCCTGCTCACCTGAGAAACTCCAGAGCAAATGTCACTGAAATTCCTATGCGGAATTAATTTCTCCTATGTCTGGGTTGTTATTGCATTATATATAGAGAGAGCTATTATAATAATTGTTGAATTGCAGATATTTACTGGGGTACTTGTTCTTTGCTAGATTCTCTGATGACAAATATTGTGTGATTACTATCTTTGAAACACCAGGATCTAGTAAAAGGTCTAGTACTTTGTAAAAGCTCCATAAATGTTGGTTGAATTGAATTGCCAATTATATAAACAGCAATTGGTACATTTCTGAGGCAGATTATGACTCATAGGGGCTTTGACTATGAGCAAGTTGCTGATCTGATTGCACTTCAGCTCATTGTTATCAATTCTGTTGATCCTGTGATGTTTATTGCACTTTATCGTTTTACTTCCGTCCCTGGTTCTTTCATATTCTTTATGTCACAAATGTTGAAAATAGACAATGTTCAGGTTCTAGGAAAAAACTTGAGTGCTCCATAGGAAATTGGTTATAAAACTCCAAAATACAAATCTTGACTGATCAAAACCAAAGCAGTATCCATTCTTAAAATCATTATCTATCAGAGGCGACATTGATCCTGAAGAAAAATGGGTATGAATCCTCTCTTTGATTCTGTGACTTGGGCATGTTCAGGGCATCCAAATAATATCTCTTTTCTTTATGGTCATTTTCATTTATTTATTTGCAGTTTCTCCAGCTTATTCAAGTATAACTTACATATACTAAAAGTCATCCTTTGTAAGTGTTCAGTTTGTACACAGTCACCATCACCTTCCATGACCACTGTTCCAAATTGACCACTGATTTGCTTTTCTGGTATTTCATATAAATGCGGTAATACAATGTGATCTTTTGTGTTTGACTTCATTCACTTAGCACAATTTCTTTTAAGATTCATCCATGTTGTTGTGTGCATGCTCCTTGTTTTGATGAGTAGTATTCCATTATATGAATCTTCCACAATTTGTTTATCCATTCACCAGGGATAAACATTTGGGTTACTTTCCTTTTAGACAAGGTTATTATGAATCACAATGGCTATTATGAATAATGATACTATGACATTCACGTGCAAGTCTTTGTGTGAACATGTATTTTCCTTTATTGTGGGTAAAGACCTAGGAGTGGATTATCCGGTTGTATTATTAGTTTAATTTTGTAAGATATTGCCAAACTGTTTTCCAAAGTGGATGTACCATTTTGCATTCCTTCTATCAGTGTATGAGAGTTCCAGCTGCTCCACATCTTGCCAAAACTTGGTATAGTCAGTCTTTTAAACTTTGGCCAACCTAGTAGGTGCATAGCAGTATCTCTTTATAGTTTTAATTTGTGTTTACCTGATGACTAATGATGTTTACTATTGTTTCATATGCTTAATGGCTATTAATATATATTAATTATATATGTATTATATATAGGGTCTGGTTAAATCTTTGGTCCATTTTTTTTGAGGGGTGGAGGGGTTGTTTGCTTCTTATTATTGGGTATTTTTTAGCAATATATTTTGGATGAAGGCCCTTTGTCAAATATATATTTTGCAAAAGTTCTTACTTTTGATGGAGTCCCTCTTTGTTGGTTTAATTTTGGTTCATGCTTATAATTTCCTGTTTGATAAAACTTTGCCCAAGCCAATGTCACAAAGATTTTCTTCTATGTTTTCTTGTAGAAATTTTATAATTTTAGTCAAACAAATTCCTCTTTTTTATGGTCATTTTCTTTTATCTATTCTCAATTTTTAAGTGTCATCTCTTTCAAAGGTGCCTATTATATAATTAAAAAAAACCATGTGATAGAGACATAAAGGGAATAATTTACCACTTGTTTTATGGTTATCAAAGATATAAAATAATATGTTTAATGAGATCAGATTTTTGAAAAGAGACTTGAGAGAGATATCTCAAAATGGAATAGTATTCATCTTTGGGTGGTAGAATTGTGAGTGATTTTTATTTTCTTACTTTTGCTTATCTATATTTTTCTGATTGTTTTCCAGATAATGTCTACATAATTTGTATTTTCTAAAATACTACTAATATGCATAAATGTTCCATGTTCTGGATGATTGGAGAGGAAGGATAGAGGTGGGCAAGTTTACAGAAATAAGCATATGCCTTGTTATGTCTTATTTGTCTGATTGATTCCAGAAAAACAAAACATTGTCAATGGAGCTGGAGCTTTCAGTTTAATACACTCAAATCTTTGATATGCCCAGTCTTACTTACTACACAGTTTTCATTTGTATTTTATTTAAGTATCTAAAATGCCTTTTATTCACTTTGAATTAATCTCTAAATTTTTATTCAAGTCACTATATTATATAGAACTGAGATAAGATCCTGTTACTCTTGACTCCCCCCTTAATCTACCCTTACTCCTTTAGATGGGTGCAACCTTCCTTGGAAGAAGCAAAGGCCAGTGAGATTAAGTAAGGTTGTAAGCTTCTGCAACTGCAAGAAACTCAAGCCATTTCACAAAAGCCCCCATGCCAGGGGCATGAGCTGTAGTAGTTTCCTTCCCTGGAGATATAGACCCCCGTAGGGTCTAGAGACAATGTGACTCCTTGAAAACTTGGTGTATCTACTCCATGATCACACTTGCAGGAAGAATACGGCTTCTAGCACTGCAATGCAAGTCCTTTAATTTACAACCCAAGACTAACCCCAATGAGCTCATCCTCCTTCTACTGTACATATTTATTCCAAACCTTCTTCCAATGCCTGTCTGGTTAATGCTATTCAGGCCTGAGTACTAGTTTCTTCATTTAAGTGTGGCTTTTAGCTTTATAACATTATTAACATGAGCAACAAGCCATAAATTTGGTCACCAGGTATGGTGACTGCACAGTGTATTTTCAGATGAGCATCACACCCCACTGCTTGAATTCCAACCTCACTTCTGAGCTTAGAGGCAAGCAACCACTCTGTAGCACCTCCCTCCTTTCGTCTGTATTTCCTAATGTCTTCACATAATTAAACATCTTCTATTTCTACTGACTAAACCTAGTGCATTCTCCTCCAATTCAATTGTTTTACATTCAGATAAATGATAGTAATTTCTAGAAAGCAGCAGAGAGAAGTGGGTTGTGAATAGCTTCAGTCTGCATGTTGCAGTTCTGTAACAGCTAGCCACGGCCCCACGAGACTCCTTCCATTGTTAGTGGCTGGAAGGGAGAAGGACCTAGAGATCCCTTCAGGGAAAATTTAGATCATTGGCCCATCTTGCCTCTTAGTTGCCGTCCTGTGGGGCAGTTCTTCATCATAGTTCAGCCTCTAGCTCTTCCCAAACACAATGTTGCTGAGAATGTTCCATTTTCAAATCATTCATTTAGTGGCAAGGCATATCACTTATTTTGAAAGCAACCTCTAATTACTTGCAAGGCACATTAAAGTTTATAACAAGTATTCATCAAATCAAATAAATCGCTCTTTCTTCCTGTTCTGCTCTACTTCTTTAAGTGTTTGTAAGCAGAGCTCATTAAGAAGTCTTGAAGTTATTTATCATTGGCCTTTATCTTCAGTTTGGAACTAATGTTTTGGTTCTGTAGATTTAAGCTACTTCATTAATTTAGCATGGGTTGAGTTTCTTCTGTGTGCAGGCATTTGCTAGGTCCTGGGCATATGGCAGTGAACAAGCGAGATGGCGTCATTGCCATGAAAATTAGTTGAGAAGCTGGATATTAAACAAGAATTTTTTAATGTGGCAACAGTTGTGAAAGGGATGTTCAGGGAGCTGTGGATGCACATAGAAAGGACCCCAACTCTAGTCCAGCCTAGGGGTTAGGGGCTGGTCATATCGTAAGCCTGTGAATTGGTCAGGGTTCTCCAGAGAAACAGAACTGACAGAATAGATGGATGGATGGATGGATGGATGGATGGATGGATGGATAGATGATTTATTATAGGAATCATCTCACATGACCTCTAGATTTGGCAAATCCAAACCCCACAGGACAGGCTGCAGGCTAGAAATTCCAGTGAAAGGGAAGTTGAATTCCCCAGGACAAGCTGGCTGGCTTAAGTAGAAACAGAAATTCTTTCTGACTTCTGAAATCCTCATTTCTGGCCTGATTGGATAAGAGACTCTCCTGATTAGATAAGAGACTCTCCTCATTGCTCTGAGGGCAATCTCCTTTGATGACTGTAGATGCAATAAGTCAGAGACAGAACTACAATCAACTTATTAAAGATGAAATTTCAGATACCCTCGCAGTGACAATCAAACTTGTGCTTGCTTGACGAAACAACTGGACAGCATAATCTAGCCAAGTTGACACATGAACTTAACCAATGCAGTCTCCAAGAAGAACCCAAGGGAAACTGCATGTTTGTATCTGAGCCCCAGATTTTACTGGGGTGATGCAGAAATAGGTGTGTGAACAGAAGTTGAATCTGTTTTGTGTATTGTGTTTGTTAGTTTGGTTGATTTTCATGGCTGTGGTTGTGATGGTTGCTATTTTTGTGCTTTGTTTCATTGCATCTGACTGCACAACAATTAGTATTAGACCCCCAGAGTCTTCCTTGATATGGGATGGTGGCTGAAGTTAGATCTGGGGTTTTATCACACATACTCTTTAAAGGTACTGGTTCTTAACCTTGGCTGTGCCTTGGCATCCTCTGATGAGAAATAAAAATATTGATGCCTTGGTACCACCCCAGAGTTTTGAAAATTCCATTCCATGGTAAACAACCCCTCCTACATCTCATCCTCTTCTTGGGATTCTTTTTCTATCTCTCAAACTCAAAATAGACACGCCCCCACCCCCACACATCCCCACCGGTTTACTGTTCTCCTTCTCAAGAGTAGTTTTTGCTTATTCTTCCAAGCCCAAAATATCAAAGGGCCTATGAGGTGAGAACTTCATATTCAAGATTTATCCCTTCTTGCCATATCCACTCTTCTTCATTGCTAGCATCTTTCAACTTCTTGGTAAACCTTCCAAATAACAGGATCAGCCCTAAGTGTTCATTCATTCATTCATTCATTCATGCAAAAATATTGATGAATATTGAGTACCTATTGTGTGCTTGATACTCTTCTAGATGCTTGGGACACAACAGTGAACAAAACTAACATTGGCTATTCTAGTAGTTACCAAATATTCTAGTGAGGGGAGGACAAAATACAAAGTAAAGAAATAATATAATATACAGGAGAGATCATAGCTCTGTGAAGGGAAACTGAGCAGGACCAGGAGGATGGAGAGTGCCAGACGAGGGAGGCAGGTTGCATTGTTAAATAGGTATAGGCCTCATTTGGAAAATGCATAAGGAAACATGCTGCTCTCCTTCATCTTTATTCCCATCCCTTTAGAACTGGCTTTTATCATTTTTAAACTAACAGATTTTATTTTCAGAGCAGTTTTAGTTTTATAGAAAAATTGAGCAAAAAGTACAGAAGAGTTCCTTATTACAACTCCTCCCACCACACACACACACACACACACACACACACACACACACACACACACACACACACACAGTTTCCCTTACTATTTACACCTGGTGTTAGTGTGGTACATTTGTTACAGCTGAGGAACCAATACTGATACATCATTCTTAACTAAAGTACATAGTTTACATTAAGGTTCACTCTGTTGGACAGTTCTATGGGCTTTGACAAAAGCATAATGTCATGTGTCCACCATTATAGTAACATACAGAATAGTTTCGCTGCCCTAAAAATCCCCATCCCTAACCTTCATCATTTGTTATGAAGCTACTACAACAATCTCTAACCCAGGTTGCTTGCCTCCAGTCTAGCCCCCTCAATCCATTCTCTACACTGAAACCTGTGGTAGTTTGAAGCTGTTATGTACCCCAGAAAAGATTATGTTCTCTTAATCCCTTCCTGTGCATGTAGACCTATTGTGGGTGGAAACTTTTGATTAGGTTATTTCAGTTAGATGTGACCCACCTCATTCAAGATGAGTCTTAATCCTCTTACTAGAGTCCTTTATAAGAGGATAAAAGACAGAAAAAAGCCCACAGAGAACAATGTCAGAGATGTTTAGAGAGAAAGACATCCAGAGAAGCTGAGAGAGGAAGCCACTGAAGCCAAAAGCTGAAAAACAACAAAACCCCGGAGAGAAGGACCAGCAGATGTTGCCATGTTCCTTGCTATCTGACAGAGGAGCTCAAGCTCGCTGGTAGCTGGTCTTCCAGTCAGGGTATCATCCTGCTGATGCCTTAATTTGGACATTTTCAATGCCTTAGAATGTAAACTTGTAACTTAGTAAATCCCTGGTGTAAAAGCCAACCCATTTCTGGTATATTGCATTTCTTTAGCTTTACCAAACTAAAACAAAACCTAATATTTCTAAAACCCCAATCAGATCATGCCACTCCCTGCTTAAATCCCTCCAGTCACTCCCTGTCCATAGCTCTCAGGAAGCCTGGGACACAAGGCTCTTTACCTACCCAGCCTCTCTCTCCACCATTATATTTGTCACATGTTCACTCAAAAAACCCAGTTCTGCCACATCTATATCATTGCTCACACAACCACCTCTGCCTAAAATTCTTCCCCCTCAGCTCCCTACTACTTCCCTCTCCATACTCAGCTCAGGTGTCTCTCCCAGAGGAACATTTCCCTGGCCCCTTCCCTTCTGTCTCAGGTGCCCCTCACTCATGCTCCTTCAACAATCTGGATTTCTGAATTGCCGGTATCACCATCTCCTGAATCCTCTGCCTCACGTTGGAATTCTGGGCAGAGACTGTTCTCATTCATCTTTGTGCTCCCAGGACCTACACAGTGTCTGGCACCCATTTAGTGTTTGGTGAATGAGTTACTGAAGAAAATGCAGTCCCCATCTCTGGTCACCATGCACAGTACAGAGGGACAGACCTGTGGTGGCAGCACGCAGAAGAGAGATTAGACAAACCATGAGCAGCTCCGGAGGACAGGCACATGCAGATTGTTGGAAGTTAAAAAGGGATGGATTTGGGCTTAATTGTTGTTATTTGGGGATAAAATAATAATTGTTGTAACTAACATTAATTTAGTGTTTGCTCTGTCAGGCACTGCTAAGTGCTCAAAAAGCATCATCTCTTACTCTCCTCAGCATGGCCCCATGAACTAGGAACCTCTCTTTAGTAAGTACATAAAGCCAAGAAAGTTATTTGAGACTTAGAGAGATTCCTTGCATTACACAATGTGACTTAAAGTGATAATAACAGGCATTATCATCATTTACTGTTTGGTGTTATTAATTATTGGAAAATTTATATCTGTTGAAGAGTCATCAAGCTTCCAAACACAACTTTTTCTCATTTCTGTGAGCTGAGTAACAGCGGCCCTGCTATTAACTCACCATATACTTTAGTGGGCTCTTAGGACTCACTTAGAACTTTGAATTAAATAAGAGATGTTGAATTGCATTATGCCTTCAGAGTCAAGAATTTGCTGTCATCTACTTGGGCTAGATTAGAAAGCAAGAAGAATATTTATGCCTGAATTTTCCTCAGTTGATTCTTTAAACAATTAAATCTTATTTTAAAAAATTACTTTTAGAAAGATTGAGGGCAAGGGAGGTCTTGAGGTGAGGAAAGAAGCACCATGTACCAGGAAAGCTAAGTAGTTTCTGCTTGGTAAACCCTGAGGCACAATGCAGATTTAGGGTTTTGTGACTGCATGCTACAAAACACAGATAAAGGACAGAAGAGCCTTGAAAGAGGCATGGCAGGATCATGGAAGAGGAGCTTTCCCCTTATAACTGCCTCCAGAACAGTCCAAGAAGGGTCCAAGAAGCCACACGTAGTAGTGTGGAAAGCTGTTTCAGGAAGTTTCCCAGCCACAAACTGGACCCTCAGTCCCCTCTGTGCTGGGCAACGAGAAGAGCTGACAGTTAACATCATCAAAACAGCCAGAGATGAATGGCATGCGAGAGACGGGTGTGGCGTGCACACTTACTAGAACACAAATTCGAAATAAACCATATAGATAATGTCAATAAGTAGAATGTGAGTTAAAAGGATTTGTGATGTAAATAAATAAATAGACTCTTACTCCCCAGATTAGATCACCGCCAAAATGTTCTTGCAAAAGCTTTGTGGAGAAAACATAGAGATGCACTAGCCATTCCAGTTAATTCAGAATTTTTAAACCACTTGTATAATGGTAAAGAGCTTAACATTATTTTATTAATGTGACATTTATATTGCGTTGTGTATCTGAAAAGTTCAAGGCCATTATCCTTGGACATTTATGGTCTTTTGTCAAAGACCTTAGAAAACAAAGCAGCATTTCCCATGGGAAACCAGTGAGGAAGCCAGCACTGGCAAGGCTGGCTCATCCTATTTGAGGCAGGGCATGCCTGAGTGTTAACAGCAATGGGTGCTGGGGAAATGTGGAGATCCATTCCTTTCCTGCATTCAGAAGCATCTGATTCTTTGTCTATTCTGAAAGAGTAATGCAAAGATCTTATTGTCTCTGACTTGAGCTGGGCAAAATAACTACCTCAATGAAACTCTGAAATTTTTCTTACTGATTCTAAAATATAGAAGAAACCATTCCTTACGGAGCAGAGTTTTTTGGTTGCTTTGTTTGTTTGTTTATTTGTCTTGTTTTGTTTTCATTTTGCTAAGTAAAGCAAGAGCTAAAGACTTTGATGGTTCTCGATTATACCAAGTGAGTGATGCCTTTCACAAAGTTCTGCTTCACTATTCTGACATTGCTGTAGATTTCTTTATGGGGCTAAACTATATCCCATTTTCAGATATATACTTTTTCTAAAGTAAGAAAGTATATGCGTATGAAGTCAGACGAGGTGAAATAGTTTTTCCAGTGTCCCAGGTGACCGAGTTTCCCAGGATCCCTGGGGACAGCATCTCTTCCACTGCCCTTCCATCCTCCAGGCCTCGCTTTCATGCCTTCTTACCCCAAACTCATGCTTTTATTTGCTCTAATCTTCTGTCCTTAAATTAGGCCAGCCCAGCCCTAAACAGTTGGTACCCAAGATGTAGGTGGGGTGAGTCAGGGGGTCATGTGGCCCAGTCCTTACTAGTAGGGGCTACAGACTTACGCTTTGGCCATTATTTTTTAATAAAACTTTGTGACTATCACATCATCTTGCTAATCACATCCATTTGCATTAAATTTTTGTGAAAAATAGTAGTTTGTTAAATATAGACATTTAAGGAAATTGTTAAAGAAAATTGTTCTCTTTTGCTGCTTTTTTTCCAAAGATCTTAGAGTCTGTCCAGACACAAATCCGCTCCACCCCTGCAAAAGAAAAAAAACATAATCATTTAAAACATATTATTTTCATAACTCTATTGTGGCATTTCTTAAATTTCATTTATTGGGAACCTCACAGATGAAAGCAGTCCAAGTGTCTCTTGACATCGAGGTGAGGTGAGATTTCCATGAATGGAGGGTTTCTCGACCCACCTTGCATCTCACCTCTTCTTGTTCTTTGCTCCTGAATCTGCTCTTGTATCTTCCCAGTTCTGGATCTTCACTTGATCCCCTGCTTCCAGGCCCCTCCTGTGGATTGGAAAATGAGTCAGGCATTCTCCTTTGGGCTTTCACTGCCTCATAAGCCATGGGTTGAACCTGTCCTTCAGATTTTACTGCTTCTGGTCCCCTAGAAGGCTCTAGGAGGTTTGTCCAGCTCTCTCCTTCACCTACCTCAGATGTAACCGGACATTCTTACTTCAAACTTGATAACTCAAAACACCAACTGCTCTGGCAACACAGATGCTCTGGTGATTACACAACAAGTACTTCACCTGGAAAACAGTGCTTGGGGAAGGAAATGGCAGCCTTCATGGGGAGAGTTCACTGGCAGGGCTGAGCTGACTTCAATTCACCCTCTGCTCCTAAGGTGTCCCTCGCCACAATTTCCATGATCCCTTCTGCATGATTTTTTTTTCAAGATCTGCATTTTTTATGTGATTTTATTGAGATATATTCATATGCCATAAAATCATCCAAAGTGCACAGTTGTTCACAGTGTCATCATATAATTGTGCAACTCATCACCACAATTTTTTGAACATTTTCATTACTCCAAGAAGTAAAAATAAAAATAAAAGTAGAAAAGAACACCCAGAACATCTCATACTCCTCCTGCCCCCTCGATTATTCATTTACTTTTTGTCCTCTTTTTTCTAGTCATCTGTCCATATACCAGTTAAAGGGATTGTGGGCAACAAGGTTTTCACAATCACACAGTCATCCCACATAAGCTAAATAGTTATACAATTGTCTTCAAGAATGAAAGTTACTGGATTGCAGTTCAACAGTTTCAGGTATTTTCTTCTAGCTATTCTAATACACTAAAAACTAAAAAGGGATATCTATATAATGCATAAGAATAACCTTCAGAATGTCCTCTCGACTCCATTTGAGATCTCTCAGCCACTGAAACTTTGTTTCATCCCTCTTCCCCCTTTTGGCCAAGAAGGCTTTCTCAATCCCATGATGCCAGGTCCAGTCTCATTCCTGGGAATCATGTCTCACATTGCCAGGAGATTTACACCCCTAGAATCATGTCCCACATTAGGGGGGAGGGCAGTGAGTTTACCTGCCGAGTTGGCTTAGAGAGAGAGACCACATCTGAGCAATGAAAGAGTTTGTCTGGGGGTAACTCTTAGGCACAGTTATAAGGAGACTTAGCCTGTCCTTTGCAGTAACAGGCTTCACAGGAGCAAGCCCCAAGATCCAGGGTTTGGCCTGCTACAATGAGAGTCCCCAGAGTTTGCAAGAATATCAGGAATTCCCCAGCTGGGGAAGTTTAATATTTCCATTTTTTTCTCAGTCCCTCAAGGAGGCTTTGCAAATACTTTTATTCTCTGCCCACATTATTCTGGGATGTATTAGGGTTTCATGCTAACCTGTACAAACCAACCAGATCTCACCCCCTATTCAAGGTTCCATGTAATAATGGTGTTTGAATAAACTGACCATGCAAGTTACATTATATAGCATGCTACAGAAAATATAGATTTTCCACCAAATAAACATCTCTTCCTTTAGTCTCACACAGAAGTCAAAGTTTTAAAACACAGTCAATATCATTCTATCCCTTTAGTTTGGATTACCTTAGTCCCAATGAAGTCCATTTTAGTCATATCTCCAACTGAAGTCTGATTTCTTTTTCAGCTTCTTTAACATTTGCTGTAAGGGGTAATGCTGACATTCAGAGCTGCCAAACTCTGGCTCTTTGTCTCAGGTGTCACAAAGATACCTGACCAGGGACTGACCAGGTTATACACAAACAGCTCATCATCTCAGAATTTAGAAATAACCATTACAACTCATGACTAGATGTGACTACTGCAAGAGCTTACAATCTAGGTACCTTTAACCATAATCCTTCCCCTGATAACCTATGTTCTCAGATTCAATTCTCAGAGTTTGCACATTATAGTTAGTTCATATTAGTAAGGCGTTATAATGTTTGTCTTTCCGATTCTGGCTTATTTCACTCAACATACTGTCCTCAAGGTCCACTCACCTAGTTGCATACCTCACAACTTCATTTCTTCTTGCTACCATTCAATATTTCATTGTATATATGCACCAAAGTTCACCATTCTGTTTATCAGTTGATGTACCCTTAGGTCACCTCCATCTATGAATGCTGAAACCATAAACACCAGTGTGCAAATGTCCATTCATGTTCCTGCTCTCAGTTCTTCCAAGTATATACCCAATAACGACATTGCAGGACCATATGGTAACCCCATAGTTAGCTTCCTGTGGAACCACCACACTGCCCTCTAGATGGGCTGACCCATTCCACTTCCCCACCAAGAGTAAATAGGTACATCCCTCTCTTCACATTTTCCCCACCACTTGTATCCCTCTGTTTATTTTTTAAAACAGTTTTATTCACTCACCATACAGGCCATTCTAAGTGAACAATCAATGATTCCCAGTATTATCACATAATTATGCATTCACCACCACAATCTGTATGAGGACATTTCCATTTCTTCTGCAAAGAAACAGGAAAAGGGGAGGGGGAGATGAATAAAAATATAAAAGCTGGAATAAAAAGAAAAATAAAATACAATGAAAAGGTCAGACAACAACATCACCACCAGGAATCCCATATCACTCACTTATATCCCCCTCTCAGACATTTAGCTTTGGTATATTGCCTTTGTTACAATTAATGGAAGCATCTTACAATGTTACTGTAACTATAAATTCTTTTTGCATTGATTGTATTTTTCCCCCATACCACCAATTTTCACCACCTTGCAATGTTGACATTCATTTGTTCTCCCACTTTTAAAAACATATATTTGTACCTTTAATCACCGTCATTGACCACTCTAGGTTTTGCTGAGTTATACAATCCCAGTCTTTATCTTCTGTTGTTCCTTCTAGTGTCATACATTTCCCTACTCTTCCACTTTCAACCATACTCACACTCATCTTTGTTCAGAGTTCTTAAAATATTGTGCTACCATAACACAGTATTATACTATCCATTTCTGGATCTATACAATCAATCCTATTGAACCTCATGCACTCCTTCAGCATCAAATGCCCATTTTCTAACTTCTTTCTATTTCCTGACAAAACTGTGTCCTCAACTTTAACTCTCAAATTTTGCTCATCTATGTTAGTTCATATTAGTGAGTCCATACAGTTTCTATCCTTTTATCCTTTTGTTTCTGGCTAATTTCACTCAATGTAATGTCTACTGTCTACCATTTTTGTCTTTTGGATTTTATATGTCATATCTTATTTTTATTTTTTTTCTGTCTCTCTCTTACTTTTGCTGATATTCTTCATTTCTACTCTCTTCTCCAAAGCTCTCTCTCCTGTCTTTTCCTATCTGCCTTTGTTATTTCTTGTAAAGCAGGTCTCTTTCTCACAAACTCTCTCAGTGTCTGTTTGTCTGAAAATATTTAAAGCCCTCTCTCATTTTTGAAGGACAGTTTTGCCAGATGTAGAATTCTTGGTTGGCAGCTGTGTCAGTTGGAATGTATTATGTCCCCTCAAATGCCATTATCTTTGATGTAATCTTGTATGGGCAGGCCTATCAGTGTTAGTTAGATTGTAATTCTTTGAGTGTTTCCATGGAGATGTGCCCCACCCAACTGTGGGTGATGACTCTGATTGGATAATTTCCATGGAGGTGTTGGCCCACCCATTCAGGGTGGGTCTGAATTAAATTACTGGAGCACTATATAAGCTCAGACAGAAGGAGCAAGCTTTCTACAGCCAAGAGGGACACTTTGAAGAAAGCACAGGAGCTGCAGATGAGAGACATTTTGAAGATGGCTGTTGGAAGCAGACTCTTGCTCCAGAGAAGCTAAGAGAGGACAAATGCCCCAATCAAGAGTGACATTTTGAAGAGGAGCTGTGGCCTAGAGAAGAATGTCCTGGGAGAAAGCCATTTTGAAACCAGAACTTTGGAGCAGACACCACCCACATGCCTTCCCAGCTAACAGAGGTTTTCCAGACACCACTGACCATCCTCCAGTGAAGGTAACCAATTGGTGATGTATTACTTTATGGCTTAAGACTGTAACTGCGTAACCAAATAAACCCCCTTTTATAAAAGCCAATCCATCTCTGGTGTTTTGCTTTCTGGCAGCATTAGCAAACTAGATCAGCAGTTTTTCTCTTTCAGTATCTTAAATATATCACACACTGCCTTCTCGCCTCCATGGTTTCTACTGAGAAATCCACACGTAGTCATATTGAGTTTCCTTTCTATGTGATGGATTGCTTTTCTCTTGCTGCTTTCAGAATTCTCTCTTTGCCTTTGGGACATTTGATAATCTGATTATTATGTGTCTTGGAGTAGGTTTATTCAGATCTATTCTATTTGCAGTATGCTGCACTTCTTGGATATGCAATTTTATGTCTTTCATAAGAGATGGGAAATTTTCAGTGATTATTTCCTCCATTATTCTTTCTGCTCCTTTTCTCTTCTCTTCTCCTTCTGGGACACCTATGACATGTATAGTTATGTGCTTCATGTTGTCATTCAATTCCCTGAGCCCCTGCTCATATTTTTCCATTTTTTCCCTATCTGTTCTTTTTTTGCATGGGATTTCAGATGTTCTGTCCTCTAGTCACTGAATCTTTTCTTCTGCCTCTTCAAATATGCTGTTGTGTGTCTCCATTTTGTTTTTCATCTCCTGCACTGTGCCTTTCATTCCAATAAGTTCTGCCAATTTTTTTCAAACTTTAAGTTGTTCCTTATGTTCATCCAATGTCTTCTTTATATCCTTCATCTCTTTTGCCATATCTTCCCTCAACTCATTAATTTGATTTTTGAATTGATTTAGTATACGCGTTTGAAGATCTTTAATTGGTTGTGTCTTCTCCTGTATCTCATTTGAAGTGTAAGTTTGTTCCTTTGGGCCATATCTTTGGTTTTTTTCTAGTGTGATTCATAATTTTTGTTGTCTACGCATCTGGTTTCCTTTATTACCCAGTCAGATTTTCCCAGACCAGATGGGCCCAAGTCTCAAGAAAAGGGTGTAATCAGTGTCAGGTTTCCCTGAGGATGAGGCTCAGAAAGTTGTCAGACTTTCCTGTGAGGCCTCTACATTCTGTGCTTTTCCTATCCTGCCCAGTAGGTGGCACTTTTCAGCCTGCAGCTCCCCACCAATGTAAAGAGGTGTGTTGCCTTTAATTCTCAGTAGACCTTGTCCCTTCCAGGGGCTGAGAGTGTCAGAAGTTAAGCTGTCTCCTCCCCACCCACCCAGGCCCTAGGATCTGGGTTCTCTGAGGAAGGACAGCCAGTTGAGTTGGGCCCTGCCTCCCCCTTTTCTTAGAGAAGATAAGCCTTTAAGGATTTATCTCCTACACTTTACTTCTTCCTTTGACTCTGTATCTTAACGCCTGGGTTAAGCTTGCCTGGGTCAGCACTGACAGTTAAGAATGCCTGAGGCTTTCTCTAATGAGCTACTTAGAATGTGAGAAAAAAAAGGAGAAAAGAAATAAATCAGAGTTTATTTCAGAGTTGGTCCCCAACTCCCCAGTTACCAATTTAACATATATCCATTAAGATGTGTTAATAGCGCTGCTCAAATCTTTCATAATTTACTGATCTTTAGTCTGCCTATTCTATAAAGTACTGGAAAATGTGTATTTTAATCCCCTGCAATGGTTATAGGATTTGCCTATTCTCATTTTTAGTTCTGTTGACTTTTTCTTTGTATATTTTGAGGCAATGTTATTTGGTGCTTACAAATTTAAAATTATTATGTCTTCATTGAAAATGGAAACTTTTATCCCTATGAAGTGAAACTCTTTATCAATAGGAATGTTCTTGACTTCACATATAGCTATATCAACATTTTATTAGTGTTTGCTTGGTTCATCTTTTTTCTATACTTTTGCATTTAACCTTTCTGAGTATATCTGTTTTAGAATTGTTTCTTGTAAGCAGCATGCTCTTAGACTTTGTTATGTTATGCTGTGTTTCAAAATACTGGTTGACAATAATAAACTTGTGGCTTGACATTCAATTTACATAAAATTAACCACTTTTTTTGATTACATATAATTAATCACAATCATTTTACCATTCTATTTCATATTTTCTATTTGTTCCATCTGTTCAGTTTTTTTTTAAAATTGTCCTTTCCTGCCTTTTTCTAATTGACTAATTATATATTATCACTCAATTTTTACTAACTAAACTAACTAAAAGGTTTGGAAGTAACATTGTGTTTTATTATTTTTGTGGTTACCCTAGAAATTACAATTCACTTATTGAACTTATCCAAATCTAAGGTTAATTCAGACCTTTAGCCTCTCATATGTTGTAAGAATACTAAAACACTTCAATTATTTTAACTTTCTTTCAATTTATGTGTTATTTGTAACTGATATTCTTAATCTGTCTTGGTTTTGTTGTTGTGTTTTTGTATCAGTAGATTTTACGATTACTATTTTATGCAAATCACAAGAGGGCAAAGCCCTGAAGCTACATAACTTCTCAGGAACTTGCCATTTTTTCTTTCCCTTCTTCTTTTGCTTTGCTCAGATGGAAAGTAGTCTTACCTGCAGTTCTCTAGGACTGGGGAGTGGGGATTGGTTTACATCTGGTTTGCCCTTATCCTGCCTTTGGGGGCTCCAGTTCAATGTGGTAAGGTTCTCTTATATTTCCCTCTATGTTTGGTGAACCCTGGGCCTTGGCTTCTGTCCTCGTCCCCACAGCCCAGGATTGAGGTCCCAAGTTTGCTGTGTCAATAAATTAATTCAGGGCATGTGAAGCTTTGATGCTCCAATATTCTGCTTACCTCCCTGATACCAGCCTTCATCCACAAATTAATTACACTGAAGTTCTCCTCTGTATTTTAAACTCTTCAACACTTATAAGCACTTTAATATGTTGATGTTTGTTAGCTATATTAATCTTGCATATTTATTTGTTTTTAGCCAAAAGATTGATCCAAATTCATCATTACTTGAATCTGAAAACTCAATAATTATTACATTTGATTTCAAAATGTACAAACAGTAAGAACTACCTAGACTTCCTTTACTACTGCTATAATAATTTAATAAAAATAGTTAAAATATACTGAGCATTTACTTATATCACAGTGGCCTGTTTGATATATATTAATTTATTTAATCCTCATAATTTAGAACAATGTCTGGCATATATTATACATTCAATAAAGACTAGTTTTTATAGTTATTTTTATACTCACTTCTAAGTTGAAAAGGTTTTCACCTCCTCCTCTGTCCTCATGCCGTAAAGCTCCTATTCTCCCAGAGTTTGCTAGACTTCTTTATCAGATTACTTTGGTCAATAAAGTATACCACAGTGTTATAGAATAACTACTTAATCAGTTGCATCCTGAATAAGAAGATGACATCTTGGTATTTAAGGTGTAATTATGGAGTACGTATACCCTCAAGTTATACCATGTGCCACTGCCCAAAAGGAAAAGTCTAACTTTCTTCAATGCCTCCCCAAAGAAGGAAGATTCCTTTCTGACCCTCAGTTTTCTCTCTTCCTGGGCAGACTACTCCTTCTAGTCATGCTCTAAAGGCCAAATCAGATACATGCCTTGGATTGTAATTTGGAGTTTTTCACTTCCCTTTCTACTGTTGATCCTCGTAGGTATCTTAAAATTTAATTTTAGCAGGCACAACCAACAGCATTAAGAAAACACACTCTTGATTTCAATTCTGTTTGTTTAAGCTAAATTCTCAATGTCATTTTAACAAACTTGGACTGTAAATAGTTTAAGTTTGGGTGCCAAAAACCAATTATCTACAGCGAGCGAAAAACCAAATGATTTTATGCAGAATGAATCATACGGGGAGCTTCTAAATTCTCAGCAGGCAAATTGGCTCAGATATGATATAGTATTGATGCTTGATTAGAGATGAAGCTGCCAACTTAAGGTAGCTGTTTTTATGAGCTGAGAGGGATAAAAATCTGGAAGAAGAAATATGTAGAATTTCCAAAATTTTATCATGATGCAGGGATTCTGTGTGCTTCTCTGATTTGGGGTTAACTTACTATTTTTCTAAAATACACTTTTGTTCTTATCACTCTATTTAATCTTTCACAGTTTTTCTAATTAGCCATGACTACTTATGGTAGTGATAATGCTAAGTCTAAAATATCTGAGCATTATCTGAGTCTAAAAGATTGAAAATTATATTCATACACAATGGATATTTCTTCTGACCCTATAATTCCTACAACCCAATAAGTTGAGAACTATCACCAGTCTTTTGTTTTCATTAGCTTTCTTAATTTATATGCAAATATATATACATAATGTGATTTTAAAACATAAGAAACTTTCTTTTTTTAATATGGAAAAATTCTATATAATGTGGTCTTTACATTTATTAGAATCATTGACTCTTTTAGAAGTGATGAAAAATTACCCATGTCCTAGGAAGCTTCCTCTCATAGCATTATAAAAATCTATACATTCAAACACAACTTTGCATAGCCTTTAAGGGTCTCAAAATTCTCTCTGAAGTTCAGTTGGACTTAGAGGTTACACAGATCTGAGATTCAGACTCTGCCATAAATCTACTCTAAGAGCTCCTAGGGATTGTTCTCTTTGCTTCCAGGACCTAGAACAGTGAAGTGATAAGTTAAAAAATCAATATTTATTTAAACTGAGATAAGTAATCTAAACCATGATGAGAACCATGGAACTAAACCAGCATTGAAAGTGGATGTAGCCAAGGAGTTTCTCAACTTGTTCTAGTCCATGACACATCTGAGGACTTGACAGAATATACTGGAGTTCATCTTCCCTCACCTCATTCAACTTTCTAAGAGGCCAGCCACTTACTACACATTCATATACTAGCTTCTCCCCAATTTTATTTTGTATGTTTTTGTATTACACATGCCTCCACATTGACTGTCTGGTTGAAACCAAACAACTACGGATCTGACACTTCAAGAGCATATTACATGGCAAAAAGGCATAAC
This sequence comes from Choloepus didactylus, assembly GCF_015220235.1. Classification (NCBI taxonomy): domain Eukaryota; kingdom Metazoa; phylum Chordata; class Mammalia; order Pilosa; family Megalonychidae; genus Choloepus; species Choloepus didactylus. The sequence goes on from NC_051308.1 coordinate 27,452,935, forward strand.
ATGGTGACGGTAAACATTGGTCTTAGGACATTCCTTAAAAGTGCTCAAGAATCCTATTTGCAGCTAATTAAGGCAGTATTTAGATTTAGTTAATTGATACATATTGAAATACATTTTAATAATTTTGGTCAATTTCTTAGCTCTGTTTTTTATTTTTCAGTTGCTTCAGTGGATCAATAAACATTTTAAAGCATCAGTTTTATGCAATGGATATTATTTCTGAGTCCTGTAATATGTGTCACGTGATCCAGGTTTTCTACTCAAGAAGAGAGCTTCAATTTAACATGGGAAACATTATTTCTTGTTTCTCAACCCTTTTCTATGGCTCTTACACACAGCTACACCCAGTTTCTATGTATAGTCCCACTGCTCTGCGGAGTTGTCTCATGATTGCCGTGTGAGCTGCTCACTCATAGGGTCATGGATGTTTTCTGCTAAAGTTTTGCTAAGAAACAAAAAGTTGGCACTGGCGTTCTCCTCCTCCACATGGATGTTCTGGCAGCAAGCCCATCTATTCCTCCATGGAAAGAGTCTGGTAGAGATTGTTAGCACAAGACTTGAGGCTGGTTTCAGTTTATCTAACTGAATATGTACCTACTGTAACTTAAATCAAATGCATTTACACCAAAAAAATAGGGTACCTTCCTTTTTCATTTTTCTTTAAGATCCTTTAGTGAACAATTAGATGAGCTAAGGATCTTAACTGTGACTTTTAAAATAATCTGCAACATTCCATAAGCCAGGTGACATTTATTCATAAAAGTGAAATTCACTCAGTGTCCATTCTTTAATATTTCCAAAGAAGGCTTCTGACTGTTGTCTCAGAATAGCTGTGTGATTGAAAGTTGCTGCCCATCTGATAAACTGCCTATCAAAATTGCTTGAAGGTGGAACTCTCCATACTCACGAATGAAAACCTAGAATGCAGAGCAGACTCCTAATCATCTCCAATCATCTGTAGTGTTATTTTGGCCCAAATGTAGCTAATCCTTTGCTCTTGTTCTTAATATTTAATGATTTGAGCTTCCCTTAAGGTGTTGCTGCCTCAAGTATCTAAACTAGTATTTAGTTAAACTGGCTTTTATCCAGTCATGGCTTTTTTGTGGAAGAGAAGTGTCTTATCAAGCATGTGCTTTGAAATAGCACAGATTGGGATTTAATTTCCGACCTGCTCTTTACTACCTATGTGATTAGGGCAAATTACTTAACACCTGAGCCTCAGTTTCCTCCCCTGTGAAAATCCACTTACAGGACTGCTGTGAGAACTACATGAGATCATGCATAGAGTAAATGGGGCACAATTAGGACACACAGGATTCAATGATAGGCACCCATAGGGAAGACTAGAATTTTTTTTTGCCTAATTGTAGATGAGATTATCAGGATGGGTCTGATTGGTGAAATGTTTGAACTTAGAACCCAGAGATTCTGGGAACCCTTCTACTGCCTGAAGTCCAAGTATGGTCAATGTTTTGAGACCTAGGAAAGACTAAATCTTGGTGCAACTTAATCCATATTTACACCAAGAAATAGATAATGGGAAAGTGAAAAATTCTTCACTATAGGGCAATTAGATCGTTATTTGGTCATTGCCTTCCACTTGTGGTGCTCAAGATGGAACTCTCAGGGCTCCATCTAAAATGCTTGGTGGTAAATGATGGCACAGAGTTTCTTGAGTCTCTCCCAATATCTCAGGGGAGGGGCTTAGTAGAAAATGAATTGAACCCAAAGGAATCATTAATTTCATTACTAATTAATATCTTCTGAGCACCCCGGGGTTTGATTTACACATGAAAAGTGAATTGGAGGCAGCATTAAGATAACTCCAATCAAAGAATTTTTTTACCTCAATTAAGATGCATTTTTTTGTGCCTGTGATTAATCTAATGTTGAAAGATAAAATGAGGATGACTCTCATAAACCTCCCCTAATTTAATCCATTTCTTTGTAACACTAATTTGGTTGCTTTGAAAATCCTGGCTTGATGCTAAAAAAACATTAAAGATTCATTAGTGAATGTTTAGATAGTGACACACACACAAACACACACAGAAAGATGCTGATGTTCATTATGGGAAAAAAACAATCAACTTACAGTTAAAGGTTCTATTTGACTTGTGATGTCAAGGCAAATTATTTTGTTTGCTTTTACTAAAAGTAAATGATAATGTATTGGGATTTTTCCCAATGTTGTTTTTATAGTAAAAATTCAATATTAAGTAACACTTAGAGATATTGGCATCAGTAATTGAGGCAATGGATATGCTTGTCTTGTATGATAAAATACAGTCCCAATGGTGGAAATATCTTCATTTATTTGACAAATATTTATTAGGTGCCTACTATTGCTGGGCACTTTTTTAGACATAGGGGATTGATGAGTAATCAAAATAGATGAAATCTCTGCCATTATGAAGCTTATAGTCTTGTGATATCTTATCCACAAATAAGCTATTTATTTTTATTAGTTGCTGTCTCCTAGCATACATATTTGGGGATGTGAGTTTAAGTTCAGCTTTCATTATCTGAATGAATTAAATCTGTTACTCTTTCTCATGTTTTTGATAGAGCTATGTGATCTAAACCATCAGGGAACTTGAGTAAAGTGACCACCTAAATAACCATAGCCACTTTATACTAGGATTAGAGTAATATCTCTACACGGTTTCTGGTGGCCTAGAATAAAAGAAATAGGTTAGTTCATATGTTTCAGGACTATTTAGTACTCCAAAGTTTATATAACTTCAAGTTTTTTCTTTTTAAGAGTTTTTTTTTTTTTTTTTTTAATAATTGAGAGAAATTGAAAACCTCTCGTACATTCTGAAGATGCCCCAAATTGAAAGTAATCAGGAAAACTGTGAAATTTGAAATAATTTAAGGCCACTTACAGAATGGTCATCCAAAAAAGCCGATATTATTCACTAGAATGCTCACTTTATGAATCAATTAAAAACAAAATGTGTTTTCTAGTGAATGTGAAAAACATATTTTGTGAAAATGAGGTGATAAAAGATTTCTAAAAGCATTAAGGGAAATCTAAACTGAGTAATTTAAGAAATTCCTATCACTCCCCATAATATTCACTGTCATCCTTAGCAATTCATTAAGAATTAGTTTAGATAAAAATGACTTTTTAAAATAAATTTCTCTTCTTAAATATAAAAATGTACACTATTTCTTGACATTTTTCTTCTAAAGAGGTCTCAAGTGTTCACAGGTTCTTCCAAAGTATTTTCAAGTTTAACTAATAAATGTTTGCATGCACTTAATATGTAAACCTATGTTTTATGAATAAAAGAAGATAAATTTTAAGAGGCACACTACGGAAACCCATTTCATAAACCCTATTCTAAATTCCAATGTTAAGAACATATTTGTGCTTAGAAGATTCTTTTGGAAGTAGGCTAATGTGGCAGCATACTTGTCCATGTAATACATTAACTTTTTTTTAATTCAGTTTTATTGAGATACATTCACATACCATACAATCACCCATGGTGTACAATCAACTGTTCACAGTATCATTATATAGCTGTGCACTCATCACCCCAATCTATTTTTGAACATTTTCCTTACACCAGAAAGAATCAGAATAAGAATAAAAAATAAAAATAAAAAAGAACACCCAAATCACCACCCCCCATCCCACCCTATTTTTCATTTAGGTTTTGTCCCCATTTTTCTACTCATCCATCCATACACTGGATAAAGGGAATGCGATCCACAGGGTTTTCACAATCACACTGTCACTCCTTGTAAGCTACACTGTTATGCAATCATTTTCAAGCGTCAAGGCTACTGGGTTGGAGTTTGGTAGTTTCAGGTATTTACTTCTAGCTATTCCAATATATTAAAACCTAAAAAGTGTTACCTATATAGTGCATAAGAATGTCCACCAGAGTGACCTCTTGACTCCATTTAAAATCTCTCAGCCACTGAAGCTTTATTTCTTTTCATTTCGCATCCCCCTTTTGGTCAAGAGGATATTCTCAATCCCATGATGCTAGGTCCAGATTCATCCCTGGGAGTCATATCCTGTGTTGCTGGGGAGATTTCCACCCCTGGGAGTTGGGTCCCATGTCCCACATGGTGGGAGGGCAGCGAGATCACCCACCAAGGTGGCTTAGTTAGAGAGAGAGAGGGCCACATCTGAGCAGCAAAGGGCACTCAGAGGGAGACGCTTAGGCACAATTATAAGCAGGTTTAGCCTCTCCTCGCAGCAACAAGCTTCATAGGGGTCAGCCCCAAGACAGAGGGCTCAGCACATCAAGCTGCCAGTCCCCAGTGTTTGTGAGAACATCAGCAACAATCCAGGTGAGGAAGTCCAACACCTCTGCATTCTCCCCCAGCTCTTCAGGGGGGCCCTGAATATATACATTTTTATTCTCCACCCAAATTACTTTAGGATGTACATTAACACTTTTAACAAGAAATTTATCAATGTGCAGATTACCTACTTTTCAATTTATTTCCCATAAAAATGAAAATGAAGGCCAAATTTTACTGGACTTACTGCTGCATCAGATGAGAATCAACTTAATGTCCCAAGAAGATCATGCTGATAAATCTCTTTGGAAGGTGGTCAGCAGTAGTCAGTTTGGACCGTAGAGAAAGGATGTTAGTAAACAGTAATTACAATCAGGAATGTGATGAAGATTTCATATTTAGTGTTGTTTTCCACCCTCAGGTAATCCTAGAAAGTAAATGTTATTACTCTCCTCTTCTATAGGCAAGGAAACAGGCTTCAGGAGATTGTCCAAGGTTATAGGCCAGAGATGGTATTTAAACCAGAAAATCTGTCTCCAAAACTTGTATTCACTAGAGAACGTGTGTGTGTTTAGTTGTGTATGTAGGGGGTATGTGTCCCCTATTTCAAATGAATTCTCTTTAAAACAAAAAAAGAAAAAGCTCATTTGGTTAAAGAACCATATTTATCTATAGACATAAAGACATAATGAGTAAGTGACACCACTCTGAGCAACAGGAAATTCTTAATGCTAGGGAGATTGTCTTCCTTTAATAGGAAATGGGTAAATGTACACAGAGAATAAATAAATCATAAAAGGGTCTAGAGGATTTTTTATAACCTCACAGTTTCCACCAAATAATCATACTTGACAGTTTATTAAAAATAAGATATATTTTAAAGATTTGGCTTATTGTATGTTGGAGCCCATCCTCCAACAAAAACTGATGCCTGACCCTTCGTGAAAATCCCATAGAGCTGCTCTTGTCCCAGATGCTCAGTGCAAACACTTCTTCCTACACTTCTGTAAAGATTCTCCTAACATCAGAGAATCTTAGAGCTGGAGGGACCTTGAGGAATCACAGGCTATCAGCCCGTGTTTAAATTTAACACACTATGGAAAGTGTTGCAGAGACAAATTAAGATTTCCTTTGCTTTATTCTCAAATAAGATGAATTAACAGTGGCTCTTCATTTACCAAATATTAGAAGTGTCAGCATTGCTACACATTCACGCGTATTTGAACCTAAACAAAACCTTAATGATCACAATATTAAAACAATGCTTTGTTTGTCACAGTCATAGTCATAATATTTCTCTGTGTTTTCATGAGCCTCTCTTTGTTTTAAGCATCACTGGTCAGGAGCTTTGGGCTGATATTTAGAATTTAAATTGCATTACCCTGGTTCCATGAAACTTATGGCAATCCATTGCCAGTGTGGCTTCCTTTATATTTGGAGCCCAAAAGATTGCTGTTAAATTCACCTCTGTGATTTTACCTTTTCCCAATCTTGAAAAAAAATTTTGATGATTATATTCTAAATATCACATATTCAAGATTTGAACATCAAATTTTATCATAAAGGAATCTCATGAATTTTCTGAAACCAGCTGTTTCCCTTTGATAGCAATATTTAGGTCTGAAAGTCATCTAAGACTACTCCATCCCCACAAACTATTTGCCTGTTTATTAGCTTAGTGCAGGGTGGCAGGCTCCACGGATAACAAGCCACACTAGCAAAGGTGCTTGAATGTTTTACAGGATGTCTGTGTGACAAGAGCCAGAGAAAGAAAGACTCAAACACAGTGGCATCTAAAAGCCAAATGGGAATACCAACAGGAATTGCTTAGTGTACTTCAACTTTATACAGCAGTGGGCGACAGTTAGGCTCCCAATAGAAAATCTTGCACTCTCATGTTAAGAAGAAAAGTGGGGAGGGAGGAAGGGAATGAAACAAGTTTTTTTTTTAGAAGTCAGTTTTAAGTTTTCATGTGAAGAGGAAAAACAATGAGATAAAGAGAATAGAGTAGTGGGTTAGGAGAGAAAGGGGAATTTGTGTATCGGCAAGTACTTGGTTTAGGCCTCAAGAATGAGTGTTAGACATAATTTAATGCTATACTAGAAATGGAAAGAGGGCTCTGACAGCTGCATCAGGGTGAACCCTTAGCGGCGTCCAAATTTCTTGCATCCAATTTTTTGCCCTTATCTTGCTGGAGCCTCAGGGCCAGTGACATATGTTTTGCTGTAAACTCACATGACCCTTCCTGTGATCCTGGTTCTAAATTCTTCCAGAATAAATTTATAAGGTTGCTGATGGTTTGCAAATGGAGCCACAGGGGACCTTAACAAGCCTTCTTGCAAACAGGCAAAACAAACACTTAAAATTTACTCATTTAATCTGACCAATTGACAGGGCAGACTCCCATCAGCACTGCTTGCATTACTGGGCTCTCTGCAAAATAGACAATCCTTGAATTGTCTTGGCTTGACATTCCTGTGTCCTTTTGTGTGGAAATGTTATTTGTGTTACAACCAACAAGATGTTCAGCAAAGTTATTATAAAACATTGGACGTCAGCCTCATCTGGGCTCTGAACCCTCTTTGCCAATCATTTTACAGCTCCTAATTCAGCTTCAGCTTCTAATTCTGTGGCAACTCTCCAATCCTCACCAATTTCTCAAACCTCCCCATCTCTCCCAGTACCAACTCTCCAATGTATCCTTGGCCAAACTCCTGCTCTGCTCTTTTATTTTTAGAGAAGCCTTAGGTTCTCGGGTATAGATGCCCCTAATTTTCTGCTTTGCTATTTACAAACATTAAACAGATTGCTGTCTACTTTCCTCATCTCCTACTTTTGGTTCTCCAACTGCCTTGCTATTTCATAGGACGACTCTTGGCCCATCCACTCCAGGCACAGAATGCCTTCGTCTTCTTTATCTGTCTGAAGAACTACCACTCACTCTTTAAAAATCAGTTCAGCGTTGTCTCCCCAACAAGCTAAGCAGTGATGAGTTCTCACAGCTGAGACTCCATGTGCAAACTATTTTACATTGTCTTAGTTATTCTTCCTTTTTTTCACCTTTAAACGTGCAGCCTACTATCTTGGCTGAGGAAAAATGGAAGCAAAGTAATAGCAAAGTGATTCTGCAATCTCTTGGTTATTTATGAACAGTTTTTCCATTAGCAGTGGGTCTACCTCTTTATACCCTTGCTTTTATCTTAAATTTTTACACAAAATGCCTACCTTGGGTTTTTAGCTTTTGTCATGGATTTCAGTCCATTTGAAGCTTTGGCCTTCATGATACTTAAAAAATGTGTGTAACTCTTTTAGGCCATAAAACCTTTAGACTTCTTTTATAGTTGACTTTTTAATCAGAGCACTCCCGTGAGCAGCCAGTCTGAGTTCTTTTGATGATTTCTCGGTGGTCAGAAGTACATTTTTTGGTAAGGTTCCATCCTTTGTGGGTCACATTGCCTTTTCAGAATTTTTTCTATAGGAAGGAAACTTGAATTTTTCAAAATAGTATTGATGTTTTTCTTTCTAACACATAGATGTCTATCTATCTGTGCCTAGTGTTCCCAACCCTTATAGGGTGAACTTTAGGAATATTTTTCCTAATTTTAAAAAATTTCCAAGTTATTAATAATTTTAATGAATGAAAAAGGAACTTAAATATGGAATATAAGCTTTCTTGCCATGTCCTGTTAATTGAGAGATGAAGCTGTAACCATGGTCAACGAAGAATTTGTAATTAGATACACCGTCTTCCAGAGTATAGATGTCAACTTAATTGAAGTCTAATGCTACTAAATCTTACCTCTCCTGTAAATTTGTATGTTTGAGCCTTTGTCCACTTTCTCAGCTTGGTTGAGTGTATTGTATGGTCACCTTCCAGTATCATTTCTCTCTTTCTCCCTTTTCATCTTCACTCACATGCTCTCCACCTCTGTTTATTCATCAATTCTACACCTACTTATTGAGTAATTACTGTGTACCAGGCAGACACTGTTCTAAATATGATCTTCAAGTATGTAAGAACATGCATTCCTTTGTATAAAGGAAACTTTCATTCAACAAATATTTAGAATCCCTACTAACTACCAGGCGATTTGCTGTGTTCTGAGATCTTCCTCTTCCTCTCTCTCTATTTTTATATATATACATATATATATATTTATATATATGTATATATATTTATATATATGTATATATATTTATTTATATACATGTAATTTATGTTATATATATATATATGGCATATATATGCAAATATGTGTACTTGTCTGAAAAAAAGACCTATTTGACTATTTATGTATCAAGCATACATCTCGCCAATGCTTCAGGATACTTTTGAGGTTTTTTTCTCATTCTTTGCAAGTTACAATGTAAGAATTTGAAATTATAAACATTTAACACAATAGGTGATTTTTAAGTCTCCCAACATTAAGATTTTTCTAGAATCCATAATACCTCTATATCTTGTCATCATATGGTTTTGTCTTAGCATTTTTCTCTCTTCCCCTAAAATTCTGTCAAAAGTTTTTTGTTTTTGTTTAAGTAATTTTCAATGCTAAACTTGTTCTTCTCAGTGTTTGTTACTTCGATCTCAAGCCTTTATCAACTATGGTGGTCATTAGTGATGCTCACCAAATATTTCTGGTTCTCTGCCTTTGGTGCACATTATGGATGCACTACTTGACCACCTTTCAGGTGGGTGGGGTTATGTGACTGGGTCTCGCCAACAAGCTATGCATGTAAGTGATGTATGTGTCAGTTTTAAACAGAACATTTAATTGCTGGTGAAAGATCCTCAAAAACTCTCTTTTCCTTTGTCATAGCAACAATCATATTATAGAATATGTCTCCTCTGGAGTGAGGAGACAAAGAGAAGAGCCCTCAGCAAGGGATTTGAAACATGAGAGAAAAATAATCCACCAAGATTTGGAGGGTTTCGTTACCACAGCACAACTTAGCATATCCTGACTGATACAAGACTCTATCATGCTACCATATAGTTACAGACCTGGAAATGAAGTTCTGGCAGGTAGACAAGTAAACAGGTTCTGTTCTGTCTCTATTATAATCAGAGCCATTAATTAAAAATAAATAGAAATAAAACTTGAGTTCCAGGTCTTGACTTTCCAAATTAGAACTTCAAGGTTACCCAGGATATCTTCTGAGTTTTGTCTATCACTGTTTTCTTACAAAATAGCAAACACTGGAGGTGATTTTGGGGGCTGATGTATCTTGGCATAGTTTCTGTAACATCTAAAACTTTAATTGCATTTCAATTATTTAATGGCATTTTACACAGCCAGATTTGAAGCTGTGTTTCACTCTCTGCTTTACTGAATCTGAGGATGTTTTCACCAAAATGCTTAAGTTGGTAACATAAATGAGAAATATTCAGTGAGAACAGCTCTCCAAAATTTCGGAAGAAAACACTATTCTTTGTAATACCTTCCATCTTATTTGTCTATTAAGCCAAGAGCAAACTGTATTTGTTTGGTCTTAAATTATATTTTTGGAAGGTTTTTTTTTCACTTTATAAGCTTCTGTTTGCAAGGCCAGAATACAAGAAGCAATCTTGTTCCTTCCCACTCCATAAAGTATGGATAAACTATTCATCATCCATAGGCATGAAAATTTAGGGAATTTAATACCCAGTTCCATTTAAAATATTTTTCTTTAAATTTGAACAGATAATAATAGCTAAATAGATCTAGTTAGACATATTTAAAAGGATGATACAAATTCAGAACAGTATTTAAAACATAAAACTCTTAATACACTTAGGTTGCAAATAACTGTCCAGTATATTGTTATTTTTTTTCCAAACACAAGAATCTAACTATCCTATAATTTCCTATGTCAAAGGTAGAATCTTTGTTGAACTTGACCACTACTCATGGTTGGTTTTTTCTTTTTCCCTTATTAGTATTGTCTAAAAGCCCTGCAGGCAGTATCTTTGAAATATTTGCTCTCTTTTTTGAAGGAGAAATCTTGACTACCTTCTATTCCAAGAGAGCAGTGCCTTTAAAGCACTTTCAGTCATCTCTTTGAGAAATCTCTCTGACCACCTTGCACATTACCAATTCTCTAAAGAGAGCAGCAATGGAAGAAATTAACTTCAGGGAGACGCTTCTGATGTGTGTCCTACATCTTTAATCAACTTGGATCCTGCCAGTTGGAGTCATGTAGGGGATCAGAGGGCCATCTTGTTAGAACTGCTGGCACGCATCTCAGACTTGGGGTCTGAAAGTGGGTCCGGAAAAGGAAGGAAATGGTTTCCTTCTCAGTCATCGCTTTCTGTGTGGGGGCTCAGAGGCTCCTTCAAGGTACAATGGCCAAGATAATAAATTTGAAGATTTGATTTCAATCCCTTCCCAATCCATGTGAGTAAAGTTGGAATTTGGTTGTCACAGACCAACCTTCTTCTAGACACCAAGGAACTTAGAAGAAAAAAGGTTACAGAATATGAGCTGGAGAAAGGTGGGAGCTTTCTTAGTGGTGTAGGTGGGTGGTCTCTTGGCTGGTACCACATATGTTGGACAGCTTTCATGGAGTCCAAACTGCTTGCTCTGGGTACACGGCCAAACTTGTTTAGACCTATATCTAGTAGGGGTTCCACCAGAAAATGGTCATTAAGGAAGTCCTACTTTAGGGAGTTGGAAGTCTGAAGTTTATGAGCTCCTGAGGAGTTATGACCCTAAATGTCCAGAAGTTTGGAAGAGGCTGTTCTTGAGCTGTAAAGGTAAATGGACACGGTTATATCTACCCACCAATCTCTGAATACCCTTCAAATCTCCCCAGTACACAAGCAGAATATTCAAACATTTTCTGCAAAGGAGATATGGGAGAATAATAAGGGCGAGCTAGCTCATCAGAACAGTTTGTGACTATGTTTTCCAATCAGTGATTTCCCTGACAGTTTCTAAATTGCTTCAGGTTCTCCTCTTCCATTTATTTCTAGCTGTTAGATGTTTACTGATTATGTAGTATTGCCTATAATTTGTCTTAAGAACCCTAAAGCTAAAAGAAGAACACAGGCTCTCAAGCTCACCAATTACTAGTTTAGTAATCTGGGCAAGTCACTAAGGCACCTTGTTTTGGTATTCTCACCTGTAAAATGGAGATAATCAGCTTGGCTTATCCTCTCAAGGGTAGGTGGGCCAATGCCTCATGATAAATTTACAAAATACACTTAAATAGAATAAAGTGACATTTTAACATATAGAATAGTTTATTTTGTAGATGAAATAAACCATAATTTCACAAAAGGCATTATAGGCATAAGTTGGCCATATTATTTGGCCTTTCAGAAATTTACATTTTAGTCATTTATTTATTAGCAAACATAAGATGAATTTCTACTATGTGCCAGATCTTGTGTTAGTTGCTTTAGGAGCCTGAAGTTGTAAAGATGCCCATAAAAGAAAATGATTTTTTAAAAAAAGCTCCAAACAAAGCAGTAACAGGTTCCATGTGAGAATCATTTGGTTCACAAAGACAGAATTTTGAGGCCAAAATACTAAGCAATCCTATAACTGTTATCCCAGACACTGACAAATCAATTCTTATTAAAGCTACAGCATGGGTGGGCAGTGCTGTAGCCACAGCTGTCGTGTATAATTGAGCTGTATTTGCATTTCAAAAATCAACACCTGAGGCCACTTTTAAATTATTCTGTGATGGGTTACTGTAGGGAATTTGAACGTTGGTAGATAATTTCAGTATAATTTCTCTATTACTTTATCAACATGGATAACTCAATTTACAGCAAATTCTGTAATATTCTTTGAAAATCTATGTGAATGGGTTGTATAATCATTTCTAATATAAGCATATTGTTGCATCATGATCTACTCTAGAAATAATGCTTGGATATTTGAGTTTGGGAGGAACCACAGTAAATAAATATCTCATCAAACCTCAAATTGACAATGTCTTAGAAATTGCACCAAGCAAATTATTTCAGTTAAAAATAAATTTGGTCACATACACACATACATATACACAAAGGTGACAAGTGATATATATAAGTGTATGCTGTTGATTCACATCCAAGTCGTGTCCGTGACTGCTGTCCACACATATTGAAACCATGGGTGAGATAGTCAAGAGTCCCAAATTATTGTCATAACTAAAATTCAGGATTCAGGCCAACACCCATTTATCCGGTTCCCTTTCTTCCCATAACTGAACTCTTTCCTGAGCTTGTTTTACAGGTAGTCAAATGTGGCTGCAGGTTGTAAACCAGAGCATGCATAGAAACAGATTCTTGTCCCTTGAATGACCCCTGAGACACTAGGAACAAAAAAATCACCTTTCTCAGAAACAAAATTATGAGGATGAGGAGACACTGGAAGAAAATAAAATGTGAGGGGTCCCTCAAGAAGGAAGATCTGGTCCACAGGCATATTTCTACCATATATGGACAATTCCATTTACAATCAGTCAGAAAGTGCCAACCCAAATCCCTGTCACTGTCCCACCTCTCTTCGTTCCCATCCCATAAAACTTCAATTTTCAGATTGGGAGACAGATTTAAGCTTGTCTCCTGTTTCCTTGCTGGCTGACCTCACAATGAAACTCCTTCTTTTCTCAAAATTCTGATTTCACAGTATTGGCTTCTGCACATATTGGGCAGCAAGCCCATTGCTTGGTAACAATATCTAATGAACTTCCAGGGCAGCTAGCCAACAATAATTTGAACAGAGGACTTCTGAGTCTCCTAGGAAATAAATCTTCAAGGAATAATGCTAGCTTATGATGTGGTCTCACTATGTTCCAACCTGGTACTAAGCACATTCTGTTTATGAACTTAAATGCTCACAACTCCATGAGGCAGGTACCACTATAACTCCCATTTTACAGATGGGGGAACTGAGGTTCAGAAAGGCCAAGTAACTTGCCCAAAGACTCACAGTTAATAAGTGGTGAGTCCAGGAATAAATCCAGGCAACCTGACATCAAAGTCTTTTTTGTACCCACCATGTAGTAATCTACTAAGCTTGGCTCAGCAACAAAGCCGAAATTATCAGAACAAAGAAGGATTCCAGGATGGAAGCTCCATTAAAGGCAAGAGTTTTTGTCTGTTTTGGTCACCATGCTAACATACAGAACTGGATTGTCAATGCAGACTCAGATGGGTCAGAGATCTTACCCAGCACTGGGATTTGCTATGTAGTTCAAAGATACAGTCAATCAAGATGCACAGATAAAGCAGGAGAGATCCAGAACACTCCTGGTCCCAGGTCCTTTCTTCCCACATTGGACATGTGTCTCCTGACCCAGAATAATAGATGATAGCTGCCAATGGAGTTTATCTCCAAAAGCCACTGTGGGCACAGATAAAGTGGCTTGTGTGTAAAGTGCTTGGTTCACAAACTTGAGCCAGTCCAGGCAGGTTTCCAGACTGAACTGACAGACATTCTTATTCATCCGTCACGCTTCCTGACCTTGCTCAAATGTCTCCAGAAGCTTTCCAAAGAACCTTCCACCCTTAGCATTTTTAGGCAAAATTCCATTTTTCCTTCCATTTTATTTATTTATGTTCTTTATTATTTATTTCTGAGCAACATAACCAATGCATAATAATCTTTTAGAAAGCCGGTAGGAAGTACATCACCTGACTGGTCTATTTCTATTCTATTTCAATAAACTTTCTAAAAATAATTTTACCAAGATATCCGAAATCTAAGTCTCAAGTCTCATGAAGTGACAGATAGGAGAGATTTATTGTATTACTTTACCTCAGACTGTGTGAGTGGTCCTGTACTCCCAGAGACCAAGCAGTTGGTTTCTCTCCTGTATTGTGCAATGCTCCGGCCTTAGGGGGCTCTTCTTCCTGTCCTTACACCCATTCCCTTCCACCTACCAATCATTCAGTCTCAGTTCAAGTGTTACCTCTGCAGTCATCATTTCCTGACACTCTACTTCTTTCCTAACACCCTGTTCCCAGGAACAGTGAGTCCTGCCCTCCTCTGTGCTCTTAAAGTATTTGGTACCTGCCCCTTACAAGCCACTTCTCAAATGCAGGCCTTGCACTCTCAGGGATACACAGTAGTGTGCCTAGCGATAGCCACAAGCATGGATCACATAGTATACCTTCCTTCACAGTCAATTTTACTTGAAGATTTTGAAAACTTTAAGATTTGAGACTTTTTTATGAACTGAAAAGATTTTGGTGCCCCTGTGCACAAGTGTGTATTAATAGAATTCCAGTTTTTCTATTTTTACCTTATACAGTGTGTATATGTTTAGATAGTGTTTAGGTGTGAATGTAAGTGAGCACTGGAGCCATGAATGGATGCAGCAGACCTCAAAAATGACTACAAATTCTTCTACTCCCTTGCAATGTGACTTTATAGTGCTTCTCATCAAGATGTAGAGTTTTGTTTTTTTTTTTACCCCGTGAATCTGGGAATACCACAATGTTTGAGACATGTAATGTAAACAGAGATTCAAAAAGCATTTGTGCATTGGGCTTGCTGCTCTTCAAACACTGCCACCATGTGACAAACTCCAGGCTAGCCTGCTGGAGGATGAAAGGCCATGTGTAGAACTGAGGCACCCCAACTGACGATGGTCAGCCCCCAACTAATCCGTCAGCTGACTGTGACTCATGAGTGAGCCCCAAGGGAGATCAGCTGAGCCTGACCCACATCAGAAGCCCAGCCCAAATTGCTGACCCCCAGAATCATGTGCTAAATGCAAGCTTGTTTTTAACCTCCATGCTTGGGGGTGCTTTGTCACACAGCATAAACCAATACAGTGAGTAAGAAAGGGCAGGAGAAAACCCAAGTAGGAAACCATTTTTATTGGGAAGGAATGACTGGAAAGTTTTGTACTTTGAGGGTTATGAGAAAAATTCAGTGTTATTAGTTGTCCACCTTACTCCCCCATATTATCAAAACACCCTGGGCAAACTGCTGCATGAAACTAGAACTATTGTGGAGATACTTTCAAATCAATTGTGTGAACTGGTAAAGATAACCACAAGAACCTTTAGTAATTAAAAAGAAGAAAGTCTTGGTCAGTAGCATTGTGTAAAACACAGCTGAACAAGCACATAAGAAATTATTTGAGGCTCCTTTCGAAGTCAGTTTTATATTTTTGCAGAGTCAGGTATATGAAAAAGAAAAGATGAAGCTGTAGGTGGGCTTAAGCTTTTTCAAACTCAAAAGGCGGTGGGAAAGTTATGCTCAGGACTACCAAATGATCTGTTTTGTTGTTCTCCTAAGGCATAGGTAAACAACTGGTTGGGCAACAAACTTAACCCAGTTGTTTACAATACATTTGCATAGATGTAATGATTGGACCATTTTATTGGTTTCTTTGTTCTCTATATTTAGAAAGTTGAAGTTTATGAAGTCCAATGAGGTCACTGAAATGATAAATTTTATTTGAAAAAAAAGTGCATTGAATAACTATCTTATAGCCAAAACTGTAATATAATGGGAAGAGACTTCAGGAATTACTGACATTATCCAGCAGTGCTACAGTGCTATTATCCCAGTGGGAGAGGTCTGAACCAGAGTTAGGCAATAAAGAGGTGCACTGTCTCTAGAGAATTTAAAAACAATCACAAAACCCACTAAAATTAGGTCTGCTTTTTATTATCACCATGTATTCCAGCAATTCTAGATAATGTCAGTGATAATATATATACAAGTCCCCTCCACCTTACCCCAAACTACCCCTGCTGGGGTGCCCCCCAGGTAGACAGACAAATGCAGGCTTTAGCTAGAAGAAGATGCTAGCCAGAATTGATATACTCAAGCTTCATTGTTATGTTTCTTCATGGACAAAAAAATTATAACAAAGGGAAAAAACCTAAATAAGATGAATGAGTTAATTGTTAGCCATAAGAATAAAGGATAACTCATCAAGTGATAACCAATATTGCTCATAAAAAATGAAAAAAGTTGCCATTGGTAGGCATATATATATATATATATATATATATATATATATATATATATGCCTAGATTTTAGCACTATTCTGATATCAAGATGGAAAAGGATATTCCTGGTTTGTGAAGCTATTACACCCTTTTTCTGATAACAGATACAATGTAACAATATTTTGTCTGTTTGCCAAAGAGACAAAAATCATGATGGCAAGTTATTTAAAACATATATACTTTAAAAATCACAAATGAATTATAAAATCAACTAAAAAAATTCAAAAGAATTTTTGATATGAAATGTCAGATAATTTTACTCTTTACAGAGGGTCATTTTAAACTATACATCCAGACTTCCTTGTCTGCAATTCAGGGAGATTTTGATGAAAAATTTGGAACCAAAACATTTACCATATTGCCTTATAATTATTTGTTCATTGATATCTCCCTTTTGTATCAGTTCCTTCAGGGACATGGACCACCTCATTTGTCTTGAACAGACAGCACCTAGCACATTGCCTGTTTAATGCCTGTCCACCTCAGCCCTTTCTTTGGGCTACCGCCCTACCTTTAGCCCCTGCTTAAAAAGCACCCTTGTCAGTCTTGTTTGGTACCACACAACTCTGCTCATTACCAACTTTCTACACACACACACAGCATATTTATGCACACATATATACACATACAAATATACATATAAAAAAACAAAGATTTCATCAGACATGATCCATTAGCATATTGTTTGGACTTTATTTTTACAGTTCTTTTGTGATAGATGATTAGCTTAAATAAAACCATATAATGAATGAGTTTTAGATGTGAGGTAGCATTCTGTGGATTGGCTTGCCTAATACACGCTCTGAGTCCTTTCTAGCATTACCTTCTGTGATACTGATGGTGGAAAGTTAAAACTACAGTTCCCAGACTCCCTCTCAGTTAGAGTTCTGGAGGTAAATTAGATTTCACTCATCACAAATCACTGTGTGAGCCTTGATATGGAAGGGAAACAAATTGGATGTGGGACTGTGGTGATTTGGAGCTGCATGCACCCCAGGAAAACATGTTCTTAAACATAGCTCATTCCTGTGGGCATAAATCTATTGCAAGAAGAACCTTTTGATGAGGTTATTTCAGTTAAGGTGTGGCCCATCTAAATTAGGGTGGGTCTTAATCCTAATACTGGAGTTCTTTATAAGCAGAATGATATTCAGACAGAGAGAGAAAGCCCAGGAAGTAAGAAGGTGAAATTCAGAGAAACTTGGAATAGAATGGAGAGGCCAGGAGAGGCTGCCAAATGCCTTGCCAGGTGACAGAGAAGCCCGGGATCAGGGACTGCTGGCAGCCAGCACCAGAACACCAGTCTTTGGGGAAAAAGCATTGCCTTGATGACTGTGAGCTAATAAATTCCCATTGTTTAAGCCAACCCATTACATGGTATTTGCTTTAGCAGCCAAAGAAACTAAAACAGAGGCATCCCCTCCATTGGCATGGGCTGTGGTGGAGGCAGTGTTTTTTTGCTGTCTGTAGCGGAAGTAACAGCTTCTTGGTTTGCCAGCTTTCCTGTCTGTGGCACAAGCTGAATGGTTCTAGGGGCTGAGAGTTGTTCCTGGAATCTCAGCCTAACATCTGCTCCTCCAGCCCTTCCAATGATTTTGTAAGCCTTCTATTAGTCTGCAATGAATTCCCTTCCGTTTAGACTAGCTCGAGTTGATTCTGTTGCCTACAATTGAACCCTGATCAAAAGAAGAGTATGATTGTGTGTGTATGTGTGTGTGTGTGTGTGTTGATTGAGAGTAACTCTGCTGTAAAATCAAGTTTATAAATTCTAACATACACTAACAATCTAGCAACATATCTGGAAATCAGACTTCTAACGTGTTTTCAAATATAACTGAACATGAAGATAAATGCCAAAACTTTATGAGCATGTGAAATAACAGTTGAATTTCATATATTAAAGTCTATTACTTAAAAATGTGGGTTTCCAGGTTTATTTTTATTCACATCTAAAATTTGGTTTTATTTGGACTATTTGCCCAAAGCAGATTAGAATTGAAAGTGGCTGTTAAAGGATAGCAGACTACAGTGAGATGTGTTATCTAACTTCCTGACGGTGAAGAATGAGCCAGGAAATTAAGAGCAAATGTAAGAACAAAGAAAGCTTGGTAGTCTGGCCCATTAGTGTAGGGCAAGGGGAACTGTGTACCACAACAGCCTCAAGGACATCTCTAGATTACAATACGATAAATACTGATGCCCATATAATGATGACACTAAACCAAGGGAGAAAGTTTTAAATTATGTTGCCTTTCCTCTCTTTAATAATAGAAAACACCCAGCACCTGCGTGTGTGCAGTCGGCCCAGAGTCTTGCCCCTCACGGTCAGGTCAGGGCTAATGGCAGAGACCCTGAGAGAATCGGAAAATCTATTTTGTGAGGGAGTCTCACCCACCTTGGCCCTGGCTTGCGGAGACCCACAGCAAGAAAGGGGGTGGAATCTGCCCTAGAGATTTCTGCACGGCCTCTGAGCTCTCGCTGGCATCCTCACTGGACCACCTGAGTCTACATTTTGTCTTTTGCCTTGGTCTGTCATCTGGGGCAGTAGCATAGTGGGGCACAAAAAGGGAAAGGAGCAATGTGAACACTTTGAATAATTCCATTTGGTCTTCTTACCTTGAGGCCTGCTTGGTATTCAAAGGACAGAAATACAGAAAGAAAATCAGGTTTCTTTGGAAGGGCTAGGAGGAGAGGTTGGGAGAAGGGAAAAATTGTTTTAAGTTTTGAATGGTTTTGTTGGATTCCAGCATTTTGCTATGGAGGCAAAATAAACTTTAAAAATGTATTGTTCCTTTTCTAATCAGAAGATGTTGTTTGAATCCAATCTCTTCCCTAGTGGCAAAAATTAAATCTTGGACCCTAGAGGAAAAGGCGGACTTTACTGAGTCTGAAAAAGACTTAAACATGATCTTGGGAAGGAAGGTTGGTGTATTTGTAGAACTGTCTGGGAAACTAAAAGAAATGCATGAATTGTGTATTCTGAAAGGTAATAAGGCCAAATAGGAATCACTTGAATTTCTCCAGTCAGGGCCCTTAGGAATTTACCGTGAGAAGAGAAGGAAGCCTTATGTCCTCCATGCTCTAAGCAATATCTTCCATTTCTTCACCCAAAATTACTATGAAAGATTTTTTACAGGGCAGTCTCCAAATGTTGTGGTGACATGCCACAAGAACATATTGGTAATTGGTAATTAAAATGGGAACATAATCATTGCAGTACTAAAACTAAATGCCATGAAGCTGTTTCAGTGAACAAGCTCGAAAGCACTGCTTTCACTAAAAACTTAGGTTTCATCAAGAAGCTGCCCTCAGTCATTTCAGGGATCTACAAAAGGTTTAGCCTAAAAGGTAACACTGGATTTGAGGCCTTAGAACTGAGGAAGAAGGAAAGGCAAAAAGGCAATCTTCCCAAGTAACTATCCCTGGAGAAAGAGTCAAGAAAGAACAGTTTGTTCATCTGTATAAAGGGATCCTAGTAGTTTGAATAGAGTTAGAGAAGAGAAGTACAGTGAAGATGGGTTTCTCATGGGTTAGGGGCAGCAAGAAATAGTATAAGCCTTAGCCTTATTGCTTGATGCAGTGAGAAGAATCAGGGCCCTCAATCTGGATAACGATATACCTTATATGATAGGACCTAGGTTTGTTGTTGAGGCAGAAAATTCCTTTGGCCTCCAGCTGAGAACTGAACTATGCCTTACCTCTTTAAATAATTGCAAACCATAAAATTTCCACTTTAACTTCAAACAATTTATTTTAAAGATGCACCAGAAGGGTATTACATTAGTACATGCCCCAAGAGGATCAGGCAGTAGGCTGACCTGACAGGCTCTTACGGATTCGTGGTTCTGGCCGGTAGGAAATCTATAAATAATGGCCGGATTTCTTTCCAGCAGCAAAGCAGGACAAGAACTTTCCTGTGAAGCATGAGCAAGTTTAATAGGATGGAGTCTTGTGTTTTTTCTCCACTGATTGGAGTGCATATTTATGCCAGAACTTGTTTTCCTGCACAGGTGTCTTCAATGCAACAAGCCATTCTCTATGATGAATAATGGAAGCCACAGAGAGGCTACTGCATCATGCCTTCCTGGGTACCAGCCACACTGTCTCCTGCACCATTTTTCAGACCAGCACATGCTTCACAGAGCACTCATCATTCCTGCATACTGGTATTCGGTCACCATCAGCAACTGGGAGATAGTCCCAGCCTCACTGATATCACAGGCTAGACCGTAGGTCCACTGGCACAATTTTTCATGCTACCAAATCACTTCCTGAGAAGAGAGAGACTCTGCTTAGACAATAGCACTGATGAGATATGCTTGTGCTCATGGACCCTATAACAAGATACTTCACAAATATTCCAGAACTGGTCTCTCTCTTTATATCCAGTTCTATGTTGAACTGAAATGCAAAAAACCTGTTTCCGAATAATACATGTAAAATGATGACATGTTTTTAAAAAGAAAAGCATACACAATATATTACATATTTCCATATACATAGAAAAGTATTGTGAAGTATAGACGATAAATTTATAACAATGGTTGTCTCTAGGGAGTTGGAGGTAACTTCAATGTTTACATAAAATTTTAGCTTTATCTTTAATGCTTGACTTTATTATAAGAAGAATTTACTCATATATTATTTGGGTAATTAATTTTTAAAGGGGCAGAGATTTATAGCTTAAAAGACATTTAAAGAATTTTTAAAAATTGCAATACTTTAAAGAATACTTTTTAGCTATTTGGAAACATCACCTGCCACCATCAATCTATTTCCTGAAAGGAAAAAAAATAAAGCAGCATAATTCAGTTCATCAGTAGGTTTTGAGAGCACCCGTAAATACTTATGAAAGATAAAGAGCTTATCAATTCTTTATGGACCCTGATGACTGGAAATAAAGTGGAAAGTATTTTAGATTTGACAATAGAAAAAATAAGCTGGGAAAGGGTTAATTAAAATTGATTTGGTGGTGTGTCTCTTAATATAAGCCAGCGTCTCTTTATTAGTGACAGATATAACCACAGTCTCCGACTGACATTCACTGCAAGAGGAACTTCAATGAACTTTGGAAGACTTTATTTTTAGCTAATCAGAAATTTTAACCTGAAGCTTAATTTTTCAAATCTACATTAAAGTCTTTATGAACCTTACAGTTCCATGCTCATTCTTGACATAACCACGTGGTCAAATTTGATGTCCATTCAGTAAGCTTTTCTGGACTTCTTATATATTTCCTAGAGAATCACAACTTTATGAGCCACACACTCCCAAATACTCTCTTTTGCTAGAAAGGATCACTTAATGATTAGGCTTAAAAAAGACTTGCTTCACAGTTCAAATTCAACTGGTTGATTCAACTTTACATTCTTTCTCTAAATGTGTAAATAGAAGTTGTTCAGTGAAATAAACTCAACGTGCAGGATACAAGACTTTATCTTAATTTTATTTTAAAATGTATTCATATGTATATATAAATTATATGCATATGACTAAAAACATACTTCAGTGTCATCAATGAAGGATTATATATGCAGGGGTGAGAGGGTTATTTTAAAATCTCCTACAACACGGATGAATTACACAGACAATAAAAAAATTATTTGAAAAACAATACTTTTTGTAGTAAAGGGAAACATCTAGGTATACTTGGTAGAATATGGGATTTCCTCTGACCTGTTTGATCAGAAAGTAATGACACTGAGAAAAGCCTTTAATCATTTGGAATATTAAATTATAAACTAATCCAGCTTCATATATCCCATTTGTCCCCTCTCACCCCCTACCAATTCTCCTCAACCTCAAATCCCCAAAGTGTCTTTCCAAGCCAAATCAGACAGATCTAATTTGTTAATCTTCTGTGATTTGGGCTATTTAGAACTGAATCTTTTCCTCAGGCCTATCTCTTATGAGATTGAACTCTAAAGTTTAAGAGACACCTGATAATATAATCTTTAAGGTCATTACTACAGTTTGCCAGATTCCCATTAATACCAGAGTGGTGGATTAAATGATAATTACCTGCTTAATTTATTTATTTAGTTATGAATTTTGCACAACACTTTTCAAATACTTGCAATGATCAAAAATGCGTTTCTGAAAAGTCATTATGAAATAAAAAAAAACACTCCCCTCTTAGTTACTAAGTTCAGATTTGGTCAAACAGTTTTTCTTTGGTCATTTCTTGTATGTATGTAGTAAATAGATTAAATGATCATTGTCAAGTGCTTCCTATTATTTATAAAACTCTATTTTCCTGGTATCAACATGGAAATGCTAGGTTAACTCTCTGTATGGAAAAATTCATTCATTCAACCATACAAATTGAAGACCCACAAGGTAGAAGTTTCTATTTCAGGTACAAGATAAAGACCCTGTCATTATGGAGCCAACATTCCTTCAGGAGAAACAGGTAGTAGTCGCATAAATCAATAAAATAATTTCAGATAATGATAAGAGCTATGAAGGAGATAAAACAGGCAAATGATACAAAAGGCAATGTGGTAGTCCAAGAAGTCCTCTCTTGAAAGGTGGCATCTGAAATGAGACCCACATGAGGGAAGAAAGTAAACACCCTGGAAGCTGGGAATAGAGAATTCCATATGGAATAATGACAAAAACACTGAGACAGATACAACTGTGGTGTGTTCAAAGTTCATAAAGAAAGAAAGTGTGGCTTAAGTGTGGAAAAATAGGAGAAGGGAAAAGGTAGGAACCTCTCATGAGAACAAGTCTGAATTATATTCTTACTGCAGTGGGGAGCCAGTGGAGGTTTTTAAGCAGAGGAGTGATACAATTCAAGTTGCACTGTAATTAACATTCAAAAGCATATTTCCTTCAGGAGGCTGTGTGAAGAGTGGACTCTGGCGGGTAGGGGGCGCATCTAAGAATATTTAGTTCGGAGCTTTAAAGGTGATTCAGGCAGGAGATGATGGTGGTTTGGACCAGGGCTGAAGCACTAGAGGTGGTGAGTAAGTAGAGTGAGGATATATTTGGAGACGGAACTGACCCAGTCTTGTTTATATATAAGATGATGGTAGGCAGGAAAGAGTGGGGTTATCGTTTATTCTCAGGTTTTTAGCATGAGAGACCAGGCAAATAACTTTGACGTTTACTGAGAAGTTCTAGTTTATAGGGAAAACAAAGAATGTAGTTCCAACTGGTAATTTTAAGGTATTTATTAGACACCTAATTGGAATTTTGGGGGGTGCTTCGTTGGGGATCAAGGCTGGTAGATCCAGAGTCGGGGTCAACTGCCCATGGAAGGTAATCAAGGCCACAGGTCAGGATGAAGTCACAAGGGACAGAGTGATGATAGAGAAGAGAGCCCAGCCCTGAGCCCTGGAGCACTGGTCTGAAGTTACCCCAAGGGAAAACCAGCAAAGGACACTGAGGACAGGCAGCATCAAGGTAGGAGGAAAACCAAAAGAATGTGGCATCTAGAAAATCTATGGGGAAAAATATCTCAAGAAGACAAGAGATGCAACTGTATCAAATGCTATTGATAGGACAAATAAAATGAGAGAAAAATTGACTGTTGGATTTGGCAGAAGGGTGGTCTCTGATGATCTTAATGAGAGCTATTTCAGGGGATTAGTGGGGACTGATGCTAAAGGACAGAGCTGAGGAGAGGATGAGAGATGAGAAAAAAAATTTGTAGGGTTAGTTTGTTTTGCCCTGAGTGGAAACAGGGAAATTGGTATTGCTGAAGGGGCGTAAGGGGCTTAAGAACCACATTTATTTATATGGTTATGAGTATCTGGAAGTTGATGTGAATGATCCAGTAGAAAGAGAGGAAATAATGAAACATTAGAGAAAGAAAAATGCAGGAAGAAAATTCTTGAGTTGGAAAGGATGGAATCAGAGCAAAAGTGTAAGGATTAACTCCTTGTAGGAGCAAAGATGCATTTTGTGTTATAACAAGAGAAAAGGCAGTGGACTATTGTGTTTGGCAGTGCAAAGATGAGTTTATTGATACATAATTGCATCTAATTTTTTCAATGAATTTTTAGTTGTGATTTGAGAGTGGGATGGGAGAAGTATAGGAGTTGGAAAATAGGGGAGAAAGTGTACAACAGGCTTTCAAAAGAGTGAGAAAGTGAAGTTACTGGAGATTTAGCAACAGTGAATGGAAATATGAATACTCTATTAAGGTTTTCAGTGAAAACAACGAGAAAAGTTATGTGATTTTCTTCACGATCTTTAAGGTACTCAGGTACAAGCATGGGGTTGCTGAGTTTAACCAAGGTTGGAGATTTGCCTAGTGAGTATGATGGTGGGAGAGAATGGGCTTGAAGATGTTTGCAAGGGAAGTTATGATTCTGGACCATGAAATCTAAGCTGGTTTAGCAGAAGCTGTTAGCTGTTCAAAAGAATCCATGGTCACATCTTATTCCCTCAACCCCAGCCAGACTATGGCTGAACAACCGTCCCGGTTTCCCAGGGACTGAGGGGCTTTCTGGCATGTGGGGTTATCAGGGCTAAAACTGGGACATTTTGCTGTAAGCCAGGATGGTCACCCTGGCTGGGCTGTACTTTCCAGCTGTCTTTGCAGATACGTATGGCCACGTTATTAAGACAAAGGATTCCACTTCTAGGTCAGACTGATAAGAACCTACCATACATGCTCCTCCAGGCTTCCTCCCTCTTCAGGTTGACTGATACAGAAGCATCCTTGGGAACCTTAAGGGTCGTATGTTGAAGATGGTAAAGCCTCTCTCAGCTTAGGTTCCAGAATAACTACAAGGAGGAGAGCAGCCCCTGTTAACTGGGACATCTGCTTTAGATTATTACGTGAGTGAGAAACACACTTCCGTTGTGTTTGGGATTTTATGTATTTTTAAGTCAATTTGTTGTAGGAGCTGTAACTCCTATAGTGGGTAGTAAAGGAAGTGAGGGTTTGAGAGGAGAGAGAGATAGTGAAAAGGTGATTGAAATAATTTAGCAGTTCCGCTGTGGTTAAAAGACAATTGGATTATTGAGGAGTGCTAGCAAAAGGGATCTTGAACAATGGGAGGTACTGGCCATAGAATTGAAGACTTCAAGATTTCTCAGGTGGTGCAGTTATTGGTGAGAATGGAGTTTTGCAGGTAACTGTAAAAAAGGGTGAATGAGATGGGATAAAACACAAGGTCATGGAGCTGAGGAAGACAAAGAACTGAGACATTACAATGTGGATGCTAAAGTCAAAAAGAGTAACAACAGGAGAGAAACCCAGTGAGGGAGATGCCCTGATAATTGATGAAGACAAGGAAGAATTGGGAGGTCAGCTAAAAACAACAAAAGAAGGTGGTAAAATCTGATTAGATGCACTCATGCACTTCCAAAGAGTTAAATCCTTCGTCTTCTGACTTTGCTTCTAGTTAAAGCAGCAGCGGATCCTCTGACATAATCTTGTATCAACACCACTTCAGAAGATCATTTAAAGAGTTGGATGCAAATTTTTTTCTGTAGAGGTTCAAGTCTATCTAGAGAGGCCTGAATCATCTGTCAGCACTGAAACCAATACCATGGGTAAACAGTATCTCTACTGGGCTGGAATATTCCAAGTCCCTAACCAATTGACTCAACAAACACTTACATGCACCTAGCACTGTGGCTTGTAGTAGACCCTCAAAAAATATTTATTACTTTAGTTATGCTTGCCAGGAGCACACTTTCTTTTCTGTCAATACAACTAGTAGTATCCGCAAAGAATACACCCTCCCTTACTCCAAAAAATATGATTTGAATCCAAGGCAAATTATTATTATTATCCTTATCATAGTTACCAATATAATCATACTTTAGTATTTCTATTAGACTCTTTTACTGCCAGGATCTAAGGAGGAATTCTTGGTAGTAGCTGTTATTACTCTATATTCAAATAATTGCAATGCCAATTTACAACTACTAAATTTCATTTAAATGGTAAGCAAAGTCAATAATAATGGGTTTGAATGTATTGAAACAGCATGCCCTATAAGAAACACATAGATTAATTTTGTGATTAACTTAAGAATGCATGAAGGAAGTTGAGAATATTCAGTGAAATTAACTTACAATGCAGTGAAAAAAAATTTACACTGGGATGTATAAGTATGTGTATATCTATATAGAGATATGCTTATCCATGTAAATAAAAATTATCAAAAAGTAAGTCTTGCTAATATGTTATATATGAATTGACAGTGGCTATCATGAGTTACACAGTTTTCTTTTACCCAAAGATGAGTATTTCAAATGTTTAACCATTTTGTGATGACAGGTTAATGGTTTGCTACCTAACACAAATTCTTGAAAAAACAAATGCAATTTATTTATCTCTTCAATACAAAGGTGACTTAAGATAAAGAGTGAGGAAAACTAATTTTCAAGAGAAAAATCTATGCTGTGATGAGAGCATTTGAAAACTGATGTTTGGAAATAGATCCACTGTTAAAAATTTTGCTGCTAAAAACAATGTATGTCACTTAAAAGGCCTTTCCTTTCCACACACTTAAACTTGGAAACTACATCATCTAAGCTGTTTAAAACAGTCTTCCAAATGAAGCATTTCAGTGAGTTTTGAATGTACTGGTTAAAAATATCATAATGTAACACCTTCCAATGCAATACCTTCCAATTAGTTTGCTTGAAAAACTGATTGATATCCAGGAAGGTGGAAATTTACTAGGTGAGTTTCAAGAAAAACATAGGCATAATTAGAGGATTTGATTGAAAATAAGTTTCATGATTTAGTGTATTCATGCAACGATGCCATACTTCTATTTGAATCTAGGAATCTGTTCAGTATCTTTTCTAGCCATTATTATTGAGCATTGAAATAAAGTGAACTTAGGATAATGTCTTCAGATTACTATAGAACAAAATGTTTAAAACCAGATTTTCAAATATAAGACAGCAAAATCACATTGCCCTCCCTAAAAACATGATTAACCTTAAATAAAACTAATTATAAATAAAAATTTGATTTTTAAATATTTATCTCACCCTTTAAAATAGCATGGCATCATATGTCAATAGAATAGTTTGTGTAGATAATTTATAAATAAATGCATATGTACTTTTTTTTAACTACCAGGGATTTGTGATCACAAAAGCTTGGAGACTTCTAACTTTCCTTTTTCCCTTTTAGAACACTTTCTTTTTCCACTCAAGACTCAATCCAATAAAAAATGATAATTGCACTTGAATATGCCCCTTTATAGTTTATAAAACATTTTTACATAGATAATTTCATTTTGATCTCATTACTATTTTTGAGAATGATAGATGGGTATCATCAAGCCAAGTTTACAGATAAGAAACATACTTGGAAATTAGGTGCTAGTACGTGGTAGAGCCAGGCTTTGAATTTTGGTCATCTGACATTTTGTGAAACACTTTTTTCCCCAAACTTCCACTCAAACCAAACACATCTAACAGCCCAACCCTTTCTTCTAAATTACATCTAACCCCCAGATCTACCTTGACTGTAGCATTTATGCCTGAGATGCGGAAATGCTCCAGGTTGCAAAAGATAGTAGAATCACAAGACTAAAGAGATTCCACTTTGCTAGCAAAACTCTTTCAGAAAGCTAACCCAGTACACATCCTGATGCTGTCAGCCCCTCCATCCATCCATCTTAAACTACACACACTCAGCCTCCAGAGGCAATGGGATTGGGGAAGGAAAAGTCTTCCATGCCATCAGATACTCTTAGCCCGCTGTCAGCTTAGACCGACTTGGGAGTCTCAGTTTCTCAGCCCTGAGCATGTGCCCAGACCGTGCCCTCTGCCCCTTCTCCCCTCCCCTTGGCTCTTGCCTTCTTCCAGCCACAGCTCACAGTTCATTTCTTTTGGGAAGCTTTCTTCAAGGTCAGCTGGGGCTAAAGTGTCTTCCTCTGAACTCTCTGAGATAGTCCCTTTGCTTACCTAGTTGTAGCACTGGTCATCGCATTTTTGGAATTTTACAATGTCTCTTTTCAGTACAGGTACTGTAGGCACCCCAAGCCTAGAGCCTGGCATGGGACGGTGCTCTGTGTCTTTGCTGAGTGATTGATCATATCCATTAATTTGAATTGCCAAGTGTTAAGCTTCCATCTTTCTCTTTCTACTGTTGAGGCAACTAAAGCACTTCAAACTTTTTAAACCAAATCTAGGGTGTTCTCAGAGCCCAGAGGTATGGGGGAGGTAATAGTGAGAGTGCAAACTTATACACAAGTAACATTGCTAGGTCCAGCTTTTCAATTTGGACTCTCTGGGCTCAGTTGAACCCCTTATAAGTAGCCTTTGAATACTCTCCAAAGCCCAAGGCAAGCAGAACTTTCTCCCTGAATTACAGAAACCCAAATTCTCTCCTTGTCCTCCTTGATGTTCCCAGCTCCAGCCCAGAAGGGCAGACCTTAGTAGACCTATGCCGGCAGCTGCTGAGCTCTCTCAAGTTGGCATCAGATAGCGAAGCCCTGGCATCAAGCCTTCTGAGCATAAAACAGGGATAATTCAGGTGCTGGGCTTGGTTCTTTAGAAGCTGCCATCTGGATATGTTCCACCTCAGAGAAAAATGCCAAGCTCAGGAGTTTCATCAGGAAAGAGGGGTTCCAGGTGCACCTTTGAGCAGCGTCAACTCATTCATTTATAATCACTGAACCTCAGCAATAGTACATAATCAGAAACAGTCCCCCTGCCATAAATGCCTTAGCTGGGCAAACACTGACATTGTTTGGCATTAACCTGGTGGTGACAGACAAGGGGTAAAGTAAAAGCAGATAGGGTCCTGGTGTAGGAGTCCAAGTTCAAAATCAAGGTCATTAGATTCAAAGTGAGGGACATAGGGTGCTCATATCCCTGACATGCATCAAATGCTATAGGCGTGCTCTTCGCCCTGCTGGAAAGTCCGCTCTGCTCTGTTTACCCAGAAAACTGACTCATACAAAAGGTAAGTACCAAACAAAAGAAATAAAGGAAAGAAATTACTGAATGAATGGAAATTTTGAAATAGAAAAGCTTCCTTCACCTAACCTCGAATTGATGCATTAATAAATGAGCTAAAAAAAAAAAAATTTTGCTTTCTTCTGAACCTAATCGTCAAGATTTGTTGGCTCTCATACAAAACTAGGGTTTGGCTCCACCAACCTTATTTCAGACTTCAAATGGTTGGCTGCTGACTGGATGCAATCTTAATAATAGCCTGTGATGGTTAGGTTCATGTGTCAACTTGGCCAGGTGATGGTACCCAGGTGTCTGGTCAAGCAAGCACTGGCCTAACCATTATTGCAAGGACATTTGTGTCTGTTTAATAAACCAAAAGCCTGGTTTATTAAATTGTCAGTCAACTGACTGCACCTGTGACTGATTATATCAACAAAGGACGTGCAATGAGAGAATTCAATCAGCTGGACTTTAAGGGCGAGAGAGGACTTTTACTTCTTCTTCGGCTGGCCAGTGTCTCCTGAGAAGTCTATCGAAGACCTTCACTGGAGTTGCCAGCTCACTGCCTGCCGCATGGAATTTGGGCTCATGCATGCCCACAGTTACGTGAGACACTTTTATAACATCTTATATTTACAGATATCTCTTGTTGGTTCTGTTTCCCTAGAGAACCGTAACTAATACACAGTCCCACCTGAGTTGTATTCTACCTTAATTTCTAAAGTTTTGCTAAATATTATCCTCATCACACCTCTATAATTATCTCTCAGAGGAAAGCCATAGAGAAGGTAAGTCTAGTTTACTACCCAAAGTCCCAGTCCCGAGTAATGCCAGGGCCTAGACATATGCTCTTTCATTTTTCCGAACTTTGTCCTGCATAGTGTTAACTTTGTTAACAAAAGGAGAGTTGATTTTAGTTCATCCCCTACTGTCCCCATTCTCTGCTCCTTCTGGGGCCCTGGATGGGATCCAGAAGCACAAATAGAATAGATTCAGATTTTTATCTTTGCTTTCCCCCCTCAATTTGCTGGTGCTTAGAAAATAGCCAGAATATGGTCACTGGTGATTTCAAGTAACTCATGTGAGTTACTATATTAAGCTTAACCAATAGGAAGGGAGAAACAATAAAAGGATGTGCTAATTAACACACTCTGTGTAAGAGCCCTGGCAACTAATTGTCTAGAATTCTGCCCTGATTTGTTTATTATACTAATTCATTCCCTCTAAGAGGTAAGAGTTCAGGGAGAATGCAGGATGCAGTGCAAGTCTTCCAAGTTACCACTCTACAGCCTCCATCCATCCACATCTGCTTTATCTCAGGGCTGTATACTATAACACCTTTCATTCAAAACCAAGTCCCTTGCCAGCTCCTCATTCTCCACCTCCTGCTGGTGAGCACCCACTAGCTACTCACGCTGAGAACTGTCAGAGGCATCCTGCCTTCTTCATATCTTCCAGGGTGACAGTTAAGCTACTGGAGCAGTTATTTATTAGCAGGCATCATCTTAGACATTTCTTTTAAGATGTCTTCTCTCTCTACTCAGTAACATGGAAAGGCAGAAGGAATGCAGTGACAATTAAGTTTTATTTATAGCCTTTTTCTATTCTATCACATTCTATCAGTGAGCAATACAATTACTGAATGGGAGTAATGGAGCAAAGAAAACATGAGTAGTGTAGATGGAGAAAACCTTTTAAGTTGTTTCCAAATGAGATGAAGTCATTGAGATGGTGAGATGAATGAAATCCTCTTTGGAGCAAAAGCTGCAGATGGAAAAACACATACACAGCAGGAGAAGAGCATGGTCGGGAAGGCCTGGCAAAGACTTCTCCAGGAGTTCAAAAGAGAGTTTGTGCTCTCTAGTGTGGATGAGGCCCAACAGGAGGGAGAAAAAGAAGTTTAGGGTAGAAATTAGTAGTCCCAGGGTATAACTCAGCCAAAGACAGAGGTTCAGGGATTTGACTTTTATCCCCAGTTATAGCTCTGATTTGAGACTTTTTCTCTTTTTATCTAATCATAATCAAATTCCTACCAATCATCCTTCAAGGACCAGAAACAGTTCTTCCTTTGGACAACCTTCCATTACCACCTTAATTGAATTCCCATAGCATATATTCTTCTTCTTTTTAGTTTTTAAATTAGAGAAGTTAGGTTTACAGAAAAAGCATGCAGAAAAATCCACAGTTCCTATATACCACCCCTCACCCCCAATTATTATTAACACCATACATGGTGTGGTACATTTGTTACAATTGAAAAAAGAAATTCTTATCCACAAATATTTTTGAACATCTATTATGTTTAATGCTGAAGACGCAATAGAAAATAAAAATCAATATTTGCCTTCAATAGGAGAGCCTGAACAGGAAATATAAAATTTCAATTACAGTGTGATAAATAATCTGAAAAGATAAAGACAAAACTCTATGGGAAACACTAGCTCTTAAAATATCTAGTCTAAAAGTATCTGAAAAGGCTTTCTGGGAAAGGTGAAATTTATGCTGAAACTGGCATTGACCAGTGGAAGAGAATTTTTCCCAAGTAAGATGATAGGAGATCTTGACCCACAATTGATTATCTGACTCTCACATGCTGAGCAGCTCTCTTGTCTCATCCGTTCCCTACCCAAACCCAGTCATCGGCGTATACTCAAGAGTTTCTATATCAATGATGGATCACTTCTAGGAAATACTAATAAACTAGCACCTTTAATTCTCCACTGACAATTTGGTACATTAAATAGTTTATTCATAAAACTCTCTTTCTGTGCAGTCAGCATGCTTTCAAATTACATATTTTTGGTACAGCCCATGTTTATTAAGATTAAAGTTCTAGCTATATAAATAATAAAAATAAAATATAATAATAAAGTATAATAAATGAAGGTAGTGTAGATGGAGAAAACCTTTTAAGTTGTTTCAAAATGAGATGAAGTCACTGAGGTGGTGAGATGATTGAAGGTTTTTCAGGTGAAGGGTCTACTACATAAAAAGTGAAACCCAACAATAGGCTCTTGGATTCCTTCCAGCCAAGAAACCTTCAACAATTCCTTCTACCCTAGGGGCTCATTTTGAAAAGACAAAAGAGATCACCAATATCTTTAGATTTTTTTTGCCAGATTCATAAATTTGGAATTGGACCCCAATAGAGAATACTCTATTTTTTTCAAATATTTTCTAAAATTCAATATTTGGATAAAATGCCAATA
This sequence comes from Choloepus didactylus, assembly GCF_015220235.1. Lineage (NCBI taxonomy): Eukaryota > Metazoa > Chordata > Mammalia > Pilosa > Megalonychidae > Choloepus > Choloepus didactylus. The sequence goes on from NC_051308.1 coordinate 27,485,252, forward strand.
CAAAGATAAAGTGAATTCAAATGGATTAATCAAAAACAAATTTGTTTCCGTACCTTAGATAAAGTATATATGGGCTATAATCAAGCCCATATAAATGGAAAATGTTTAACAGTCATCAAAGGCTTGTATTTCCAGAAACTCTTGTGGATCAATTATATACTTATTAATTTTTGTAAAGTCCCTGAAGTATATAATTAACCTGGAAACTCCCTCTGCTTGAACCTCTGCCTACCTTAGGCCAAATTCATTAGTACATGTTTGCTATTTCACATGTAGATTGATTCTTCCTCTAGGAATGGACTCCGAGAATCAATAGTCATTTAAAAAGTGACAACAGGGTAACACTTAGTGTACAAATACACCTGATTAGATGTGTCTAGAAAAAGATATATACCAAGTTCTACAGTTCAGCCTACACAAATGAGTCTAAATATCAGCACTGTGGCTGAGAAATCAGATTCTAGTTTGAATTGTAACACTAGCTAGTTACGTGACTTCTGCAAGTTACTTAATCTCTGAGGCTCATATTATTTGTCTATATGAGAGACATTTGAACTAGAACTCTACAATAATTAAGAGGTCTTTGAACGAACTAAAACTAAGCTAAAACTAACTAAAGCTAAGTAAAACTAAGATGTTTTGCTATGACCCGTTTCCTTTATTTATCAACTTTGTCAGCTCCTTGTTCCATTTCTTCCATAAAAAACAAAATGAAAGAAAAAAATATATAAAGAAATAAATAATTTTTAAATTTAACAGAAATATCAATGTATGTACTATCTATTGTCTGGCACTTTGCCTGAGTGTATACCACACTCAAGAAGAGGTGATGTTTCATGGGACTGTCATTTAATAAATATTTATTATGTGTCTACTACATATCAGACAATGTTTCTAATAGTGAATAAAAGAAACCAAAAACTCTCCTATTGTGAAGCTTATATTCTGGCAATGGTGAAAAATATTCAAGCTTGAGCAATTGGATAGTGACATTTACTGAGATGGGGAAAAAATAGGTGGACAAGGAGGAAATGCAAGTTAGTACAAGGCAGAATCAAGTATTCTGTTTTGGGAATATTAAATTTGAGGTGCCTATTAAGCATGAGTAAGATATATGAGTCTGGAACTTGGTACTTCAGTTTGGATATCCTTACCCTCTAGGCGGATTTTAAGGCATTTACTCTAGAAGAGAGTGTATTAGGGATCCAAGAGGGTTCAGGATTGCACTGTAAGGCACTCCACTATTTAGAGGTCAGGAAGAAGAGATGGAGTGAGCATAAAGGACTGAAAATGATCAGTGAAAATTATAAGAAATAATTGAGAGTGTGGTGATTCAAAGCCAAGAGAGGCAAGTGCTTGAAACAGATAAATGTTCAACAATGTAAAAGACTGCTGTGGGGGGTGGGTCATGAGGATAGAAAGGTATCCACTGAATTTGGCAACATGAGAATCATTAGAAACTCCAAAGAACAATTTCAGTTGAGTAGTGGGGGTAGAAACCAGACTGGAGTGAGATGAAGAAGGAAAAGTATGAATAGAAAATAAAGAAATGGAGACTCATAATCTAGTCAACATCTTCAAGAAGTTTTGTTGAGTAGATCAGCAAAAAAAAAAAAAAAAAAGTACAGCAGACAAAGAAGGATGCGAGGCCACAAGAGAATTCCTCTTTTTAATAAGAGATACTGGAGGCTGTTCATGTACTAAAGGAAATAATACAGTAGAAGGATTGATTAATGTAGAGAAATTTGCAACCATTGATCAAAGACCCTTAGAAGGCAAACAGGGGTGGACTCCAGAGCCTAAGTGGAAGAATTCTTCCATAGTAACACAAGAGAAGATAAAGAAGATATATAGGTGTTCAACTATTTTGTGCACTTGAAGTTAGAAAGATAATTTTAATGTCTTCTATTTGTTTTCAGTAAAGTCTGAAGCTAGATCCATCAGCAGAGAGCTGAGGCAAGGGTGGGAGAGGAAGGAGTGCAGAAGGTTTGAGAAAACTATGTATCATGAAGAAGTCACGTCAGAAAATGAGAAAGCAAACTAAGGAGGGAAACAAGACTGCCAAACAGAGCTGCTTGCCTGTTGAAGTCTGTGGTCACAAATTTCAAGTGAAACCAGACAGTAGCGTTCAATTCCTCATATAGCCACAGAGAAAGAGGAAAGTTCAGATATTAAATTTGGTGTTTCCCCAGGTGAATATGATAGCGAGAATGATCTCTCTATCAACAATAGATAGTGGAATCTAAGTGGAGGAAAGTAAAGTAAAAGAAAGATGGACAGGTGAAAAAATGGAAAAGTCACTAGATTGGTGAGCTCAATGGATTGCAGAGCACATTGTAGAGTAACTGTGCCAGAAGAGGAGGTGATGGTCAGAGCTTGAAATTAAGCTAGTGCACTTAATAATGATTTCTAAGTTTGGGAGTAGAGAGAAAAAAACTAATGAATGTGGGAAAATAAAGGGATGATAGGGTGAAGTCAATACCCCATATTGGCACTGAATCCACCAGGAATGATGACAGAGGGATGGGGAAGATCACTGTGAGCTGAGATAAAGACCTTAAATAAGTGAGAATGTCCAGGAAGCCATAGATGACAGTAACATGGAGAGAGTGCAAGAGTCTCCAAGGAACTGAGGGTTTCGGAAGAGGTTTCCAAAAATTGGAAATAGGTATGAGGTATTAAAGTACAAACAGCCTCCAGTTGAGAAAACAGTAGTGAAATGGTGTCATCAGGGGTTTCGGCTACTCGATGAGTTCAGGGAAATGTTCAAGTCATGTACCTGGAGGGTCACACAACTGTAAATGGGGAATCCAGTATTTGCTGAATGCAGATCTTCAGACTCCAAATACAGGCCTTTTTCTACTTTGTCACAGTTATGTCTGGTAAATATACCTTTTATTTGTTTATTCATTTATTGGCTTTTAGATTTGTTTTGAGTCTTTGGTGATGTTTCTTGAGGTTAGTGGAAAATCACCGAAGATGGCCCTGAAATAGGTATATAAAGGTATATATGAGATTTAGATTTTGGTTGCTTTCTGACAGTATATACATTTATGCTCTCTTTTTAGAGAAAACAGATTTATGGTCTCTTCTTATGAAAAGAAATATGCTAAAACAGGAATAATTAAAACTCTTTTTGATTAACCTGATTTTGATTTAGTGAAAATACGTTTAGAAGGCAAACATTTTCACTTTTCCCGTTTCCTTCCTCCTTCTATCACGTTAACCCTCTACTTAGATATTCATATGTGAATCCTTTCTGATATCAACAGCTGTTTCTTGTCATTTTATTTGCCCTGAAATCCTCTTTTTCCTTGAGCCCATATTGTACTCCTTCTCAGAGCATCTATGACAGACTCTCCCAATTTATTATTAAGGATTTAACAGGCCAAAGTGTTTGAAACATATGTTCTCCCTCTCTCTCTCTCTCTCTCTCTCTCTCTCTCTCTCTCTCTCCCACACACACACACAAGTCCAGGTTTTGCCACTTATTAGCTGAGTGAACTTGGCCTAATTTCTTAACTGTTCTCCAAATTGAAGATAATGAAAGTACCTTTACCATAGAATAGTTATGGGAACTAAAGAGGAAAACACATATATAGAAGTTAGCACAGAGCCTGGGACATAGTGAGAACTCAGTAATTGTTAGTTGTGATATATACTACATATGTGCTTCCTATGTAAATTCGCACGTGCACACACACCTAAGGAGACGGAATTCTGAATTACAGATGTATAAGTGAATGCTCTTCCTATGAACTTCTCCAACTTCCTTCAAAATGCTATTCACAAGCATCCCAAGGAACAACCCATCAGTTCCTTGACTCTATATCTTTTCTCAAATTTCCTTCAAAACCTCTTTTTTCTTCCTTTCCTCTAGTTCTTAGGGTTTGGGCACTTTTAACTATTTAAAATCAGAAATAAAATGGTAAGCTAGAACTAATGTGATCAAAAAAGCAGTGCATATTTAACAATCATTATTTTAAAATTTCTTTAAAATGAATGACTTAAATATTTCAGCCAAGATCAAAAATTAATTTCTCTGTTGGTTTTTTCTCCTGACATCTCTTGGTGAAAGAGTCAATTAGTTAAGTGCATCCTTCTTACTCATAAGCCTTGAACTAAGGCTCAGGTAGGAAATGAATAGCTTCTGGGTAGAAATAAAACTTGAACTCTAAAAACCCCTCAAAGATGAAATGACCTTCTGAGAGCTCTCCTCATAGGAATTCGCCAACCTGAAATTAAACTTCAAATTCACTGGTCTTATATTTAACCCTGTGAAAATAGCATGCTTTTACCAGGATCTGTCTATAGTGCATAGGTAACATACATATACCATGAAACCATAGGCATGTGTAAGTAACTGGTATCTGAATGGTAAAGTGAAAACAACTACCTAGAATATAACACGTCAATTTTAAATTGGTAAAAGTGAGGTGACAGTATTTCTGTGTCAGAGGGGAGTTGGAATTCCTCTCATTCTAACCTCCCCCCAGGCTCACTGTCAAAAATTGGTAATATTGTTTAGCACGGTCAATGAAAGTCTTCAGATAAAGTAACTGCTGTGGGCTGAGCTGGTAGAAAAGGCACTGACCTAGGGATGAGAAATCTGATTCAGATAAAAGAAAGGAAGGGGGAGTTGAGGGGAAAGGCCAAATGTTTGACCTCCTAGACATTTTCCCCCTAAATCAAAATCAGGTTAATCAAAAGGAATTTGATTGTTCTGTTTCAGAATTTATTTAAAATGCTAAAAAGAGAATATAAATGTGCATCGCATTCAAATGCAGTTAAGATCTGGATTCTACTCCGATCATTACTGTTAACCTCGTAACTTAAGATGTTACTGAGATTCAGTTTTATTATCTGTAAAACTATAATCCGTAATCTGTATCTCTTCTTTATGAAAAATCCAGATAATAAAAACTACCCTGACAACTTCACTAAATTTTGAGAATCAAAGGAGATAATGTATGTGAAATAACTTTACAAACCACAAAATATTAGTCAAATGGAAATTCTTCCTGTAATTGTTCTAAGCCACAGAAGAATTAATTAAATTGTCTAAGATAACACCACTAGTATGTGGTGCCTCTTCACTTCCCAGAACAGAGTCCGACTTATAATAGAAGCTCAACAAATATTTCTAAACAAAAAATATAGGAGCTGGGATTTGAACCCAGGCTGTCTGTACCAGAAACTGGGAGTTTAACCACTATACCACACTGTGCATATTTGTCTATAAAGATCATTAACGTTAACAATGAAGAAGAGATGAAGTAGTTAGTATGGGTTAGTATGGGGTTAGTACTGATTTGATTCAGAGCAATGCAAGCAGAGGCACCACAACAAATAAGCCATGAGGCAATATTCTACTAGAGAGATACTTCATAATGGGAGTAATTTTAATGGGATGAATAGTTTTGAGTTGGACAATTGCTAAAAGTTCTAATGCTTCAGCTCTTGTGGTACAGAAATGTTCTTCCTTTCCCCTAAAAAAGGGAAAAATATACAGATTAAACTACAGTTATTCCCTCAAATGCACTAACCCATCCCTGAGGGGGTACTGTATTTACAGAAGGGAAAACAATGCCAGGGTCTGTGTCCCAGAGAAGAGAGGCCAAGGTAACAGCACAGTTCAATAAAGAACAATTAAAGGATGTGCCATTTCATCGGACTCCCAGAGCTCATTTCAAACTTGCTGAAAAGACCAATATGATCCTTCCACACTGCTTACACATACAGTCTGTTCCTGTGCCCATGGCATAAGACACTGAAAGCCGACCTCTTTCCTAGGAGTCAGCCAATTGTCTTTAACCCAGTCCAAACTAAACCTACTCTGGCCCCAGGCCTTCTTCTGAGAATAAATTTTTCTAGCAACTGAACTTTTCTTCACCTCTTAAATATACTTTACTGAAGCATTTATTTTTAAAATAGCAGGTCTTTTTCTGATCATTAAAATAAAGCATTGTTGAAATTTTTGAAAATACAGAAAAATATTTGAAAATAAATATAATCTCATTATCTGAAATCAATCACTCTGGTATATTTCCTTCATATGTGTGTACATGTGCATAATTCCAATTTTATATTCAAGATATATGTATCATATCTGTATTTGTTTCACCCATTAAAAAACAAAACTATGACTCTATTCTTTAAGATAAGGATTTTTAAATTTAATATTACACTGGCATCACATTCCTAGGTGATGAAATACTATTTTAAAACGGGATTTTCAGGAACTCTTCGGACTAAGTGGAGTAGATTATATCAAACCAAGGGATAAAAATACTAGAAACAGAGTTACATGAAGGCATTGTAGGATAACTAACGCAGTCAGTCTTGAGGAGCCAGAATCTTAGAGAGAAGGGAAATGCATTTTTTTAAATATCAGTGAGGCATTTTTCAATCTATAAGCACTTCAAGTCCCATAGGCCAAATGGAAATCTGGGAGGCAGAAATTACAGTTCAACCCTACTAAGCTACAGGACTTGAGGGGTCAAGAAAAATGAAAGATAAAGCACAGAAAAAAGAAAAATGGAGAGAAGTTAAGTCCAACATTCTGCACTGCTTTACCCAAGAAATGTTTCATTTCTTAAGACGTAAGGAGTGAAAGACAAAGAAACCAAGCAGGAAATGGCTGCTAAACAACAACAAGAAGTACATTTGAGTTTTCAGCAGTCTCATAGTGCTGAGGAGACAAAAATTCCAGTTAAAAGTGGAGGGGCTCTATGAGGGGTGACAGTGGGATTGGGAATGCCATAAGGACCAAACTCCACTTTGTCTAGTTTATGGATGGATGTGTAGAAAAGTAGGGGAAGCAAACAAACAGACAAAGGTACCTAGTGTTCTTTTTTACTTCAATTGCTCTTTTTCACTCTAATTATTATTCTTGTTATTTTTGTGTGTGTGCTAATGAAGGTGTCAGGGATTGATTTAGGTGATGAATGTACAACTATGTAATGGTACTGTAAACAATCGAAAGTACGATTTGTTTTGTATGACTGCGTGGTATATGAATATATCTCAATAAAATGATGATTAAAAAAAAAAAAAAAAAAAAAAAAAGTGGAGGGGCTCTTGCAAACAAGACCCAGAAATAGCTTCACCGCAGGAATAAAAGCAAGCCAGTGACAGAGCAGCCATCACAAAGACTGAAAGCCAGTCTCAAATCATCTGAATGTCTGATTATAGGAAGGCTAGCTGGCCTCACTCTGTCTGTCAGAAGCAAATGAATTCCTATTGCAAGACAAAAATAGCAGCTAGAATCTCTATAATTGTTCATATGCAGTGCCTGTTACACATTCAAAAATTACCAGATATACCAGGAGATTGGACCAAATAAATTAAAACTAAGAAAGAAAGCAGATGTTGGGGCTGTTAGACACAGACCTTAAAATAATTTAAATTGAATATTTTAAAGTTATAAATTTTAATTAAATATTTTTAAATTAAATGATAAATAGTTTTAGCAGATAATTGGAAACTATAAAAAACAAGTCCAGTGGAAAATCTATAACAGAAAAACATAACAATTGAAATTAAGTACATAGTAAATGGCTTTAACAGTGCTTTAACATGGTGGGAGAGAAGATTAGGGACTGAGAATTAGGACAAGAGAAAATTATGAAACCTGCAGCACACAGAGCAGATAAAGATGGAAAATACAGAGTATAAGGGAAATATGAAACAATGTGAAAAACCCTAATATACATATAAGTGGGGTTCCAGAATAAGAGCAGAAGTAGAATGGGTAAAGTAATATTCCAAGAGATAGAGGACAAGAATTTTCAAAATTTATGAACAATATCAAACACACATTTAGAAGAAGCATTACAAACCCCAAGCAGTATAAATACAAAGGAATCCAGATGAAAGCACTTTATAGCTATACTGCTAAAACTAAAAACAAAAACAAACAAAAAAACCTTAAATTTGGCAAGGAAAAAAAAGACACATTTTTGCAAAGAGTAATGACAATATTGAGGCTAAATTCTCAGCAATAAATAAATAAACAAAAATATGGAAGCCAGAAGAAAATTGGGCAATATCTTTAAAGTATTAAATGAAAGACACTGCCTTCCTAAAATTTAATATCCAGAGAAAATATCCTGCACAAGTCAAAGTGAAATAAAATCAGTTCAGACAAAAACTAAGAAAATGTGTTGTCAGTAAACTTGTTTTTTTTTTAAAAAAAAACACTACAGGGAGTTCTTCAGGCAGATGGAAAAATCCTACATTGAAACAGAAAATTCAGGAAAGAATGAACATTGTCTAGGAAATGGTAAAAGTGCTAATTTATGGAGATTAAACTAAAACAAGAATGCATGTTTTAATCTTAAGGGTAACCACTTGAAGAAAATGGAATGATAAAAATATTATTAATCCAATAGAAAGCAAAAAAAAGGAGGAAAAGAAAAATAAAACAGATTAGCCAAATAGAAAACAAATAGTAAGATGGTAGGGCAAGAAGACAATTAACTATATCATAATTGCAAAATGTAAATGGACTACCTATAATAAGTAAAAGACTTAGAGTACCTGACTAGGTTTTAAAAACAAAACAAAACAAAACAAAACACTTTATACTGCTTACAAGAAACCCGTCTTTGTATAAGGACACAGAGAAGTTGAAAGTAAAAGGGTGAAGAAAATATATCATGCAAACACTGACCAAAAGGAAACTGGGGTAGCTATATTAAAATCAAACAAAGAAGATTTTAAGACAAGAAGCATTACAAGAGATAACACTACATTTCATAGTGATAAAAAGTTCACATCAGTAGGAAGATATAACAGTCTTATGTTTTAATGCCCCCAATAAAATAACATTGTCTGAAAATACATAAGTGAAACCCTACACAGCTAAAAGGAGAAATAAATAATTCACAATCATAGTGAGAAGTTTTAAAGCACCACTCAATAACTGACAGAGCAAGCAGCCAAAAAAAACCAGTAGGAATATATAAGATTTGAACACATAATTTTAAATTGGCGTAATTCACACACACACACACACATACACACAAAACACTGCATAAAAGAAGCTTCTGGGTGCTGGTGACATTCTTTGTTTTTAATCTGGGTGGTAGTCACAAGGGTATTCTCACAGCGTAAAAATTCATAGAACTGAACAATTTTGATTTGTTCTATTTTATGTTTTCTATTTTTAAAAGTTCTCCTAAAAACACATTTTTTAGGACTATATATTTTATCATATGGATAATCATTCTTTATTTTATCTACCCCATGTTTCTGCTCACATAAGATGTTTGCTATATTTTGCTTTTATGAACAATGCTTAATTTTGTTTACAAATAATATATTTTACTTTTGTAATCCAAATCTTTGACAATTTTCTAAAGGTAAATTCCTAAAACTAGAATCCTCGGTCAAAGGGTATACACATTTTAAAGACATTGATAAATTAACCTATTGACAAATTTCCTTCAAGAAAGATTATCTCACTATTCAAGACAGATTTAAATGTCTTTCCTGCTTGATCTTTATTATATTTGACACTGTGAACCACCTCTTCTTTTGTAAAATTCTATTTTACACTGGCTTTCTGGCCCTATCTACACCATTCTTCCCTTTCTCTTCCTTATTCCCAAACACACCCAAATCTGAGCCATAGCCCTTTTTTTCTCTCTCTCTTTTAAAGGACTTAGTCTCTTGTGTTTTCACTTGCACCTCTGTTTATGATTTCTATTCTCCCTTTCTAGTTTCAACCTCATATTTTGTTCTGCATTTCCAACAGCTGACCCTTGTCTATTTTGATGTCTATCATCATCTCAAATGTAATTAAGTGTTGTGAACGACAGTCAATGAACTAATTAAATATTTGAAAAAGTAGAAAGAATGAGTGATAATATTCTGACTCTCAAAGATCACATGAATTGTTGGACATGTTCTCCAGCTAAAGTTCCAATCAACACCTGACATGTCTCTCTTCCTCTTTTCTCCTTCTCCTCCTTTCTACCTTTTCACTGCTTTCCTAAAATCTCTTCCCCTTCTTTGCTCATGCCATCACCATTTTTCTTTTTTGTGCATTTCATCATCTCTCCACATTGAATTGTACAAAATATGACTGATTTTTATGCTTTAATTTCCTTTGGAATGAATTTTTTTTAATTCAATTTTATTGAGATATATTCACATACCATGCAGTCATACAAAGTGTACAGTCAATTGTTCACAGTACCACCATATAGTTATGCATCCATCACCAAAATTAATTTTTGAACATTTTCATCACCACACACACACAAATAATAAGGATAAAAATTAAAGTGAAAAAGAACAATTAAAGTAAAAAAGAACACTGGGTGCTTTTTTTTTTTTGCCCCCGTTTTTCTACTCATCCATCCATACACTGGACAAAGGGGAGTGCAATCCACATGGCTTCCCCAATCACACTGTCACTCCTTATAAGCTACATTGTTATACAATTGTCTTCAAGATTCAAGGGTTCTGGGTTGTAATTTGATAAATACAAACTACAGGTATTTACTGCTAGCTATTCCAAGTCATTAGAACCTAAAAATGGTTATCTATATTGTGCGTAAGAGTGCCCACCAGAGTGATCTTTCGGCTCCTTTTGGAATCTCTCAGCCACTGAAACTTATTTCATTTCATTTCACTTCACATCCCCGTTTTGGTCAAGATGATGTTCTCCATCCCACAATGCCAGCTCTAGATTCCTCCCCAGGAGTCATATTCCATGTTGCTGGGGGATTTACACCCCGGGGTGTCAGATCCCACATAGGGAGGAGGGCAGTGATTTCATCTGCCAAGTTGGCTTAGCTAGAGAGAGAGGGCCACATCTGAGCAACAAAGAGGTATTCAGGAGGAGACTCTTAGGCACAATGATAAGCAGGCCTAGCCTCTGCTTTGCAGTAACAGTCTTACCAAGGGCAAGTCCTATGACTGAGGGCTCAGCCCATCAAACCACCAGTCCCCTATGTCTGTGAGCACATCAGCAACCATCAAGGTGGGGAAGCCCAACACACCTGCATTCTCCCCCAGCAATGTTCACATTAGTGGTAACATATATTTCTCTTTTTGTGCCTGGCTTATTTTGCTCGGCATTATGTCTTCAAGGTTCATCCAAGTTGTCGTATGTTTCACGACATTGTTCCTTCTTACTGCTGCATAGTATTCCATCGTGTGTATATACCACATTTTATTTATCCACTCATCTTTTGAAGGACATTTGGGTTGTTTCCATCTCTTGGCAATTGTGAACAATGCTGCTGTGAACATTGGCCTGCAGATATCTGTTTGTGTCACTGCTTTCAGATCTTCCAGGTATATACCAAGAAGTGTAATTGCTGGATCGAAGGGTAACTCTATATCTAGTTTTCTAAGGAACTGCCAGACTGTCTTCCAGAGTGGCTGAACCATTATACAGTCCTACCAACAATGAATAAGAGTTCCAATTTCTCCACATCTTCTCCAGCATTTGTAGTTTCCTGTTTGTTTAATGGCAGCCATTCTAATGGGTGTGACATGGTATCTCCTTGTAGTCTTAATTTGCAGCTCTCTAATAGCTAGTGAAGCTGAACATTTTCTCATGTGTTTCTTGGCCATTTGTATTTCCCCTTCAGAGAACTGTTTCTTCATATCTTTTGCTCATTTTGTAATTGGGCTGTCTGTACTACTGTCATTGAGTTGTAGTATTTCTTTATATATGCAAGATATCAGTCTTTTGTCAAATACCTGGTTTCCAAAAATTTTTTCCCATTGAGTTGGCTGCCTCTTCACCTTTTTGACAAATTCCTTTGAGGTACAGAAACTTTTAAGCTTGAGGAGTTCCCATTTATCTATTTTTTCCTTTGTTGCTTGTGCTTTGTATATAAGGTCTAGAAAGTGACCTCCTAATACAAGGTCTTGAAGATGTCTGCCTACATCATCTTCTAGGAGTTTTATGGTGCTGGCTTTTATATTGAGGTCTTTGATCCACTTTGAGTTAATTTTTGTGTAGGGTATGAGGTAGGGGTCCTCTTTCATTCTTTTGGATATGGATATCTGACTCTCCCAGTCCCATTTGTTGAAAAGACTGTTATGTCCCAGTTTGGTGGCTTTGGCTTTGGGGGCCTTATCAAAGATCAGTCGGCCGTAGATCTGGGAGTCTAACTCTAAATTCTCAATTTGATTCTGTTGATCATTGTATCTGTCTTTGTGCCAGTACCATGCTGTTTTGGCAACCGTGGCTATATAATAAGCTTCAAAGTCAGGCAGTGTAAGTTCTCCCACTTCGTTTTTCTTTTTTAGAGTGTTTTTAGCAACCTTTAGAATGAAGTTTTATGATCCTATTTTCCAATTAAGAATCACTAAAATTAAGGAGGCAACTGTCTTGTTTTCTAAGAGTAAAAGATTAATTTTCTGTTTTGAATGTGGACTCCTTAATAAGAAAAATCATTGATTAATTTATATTCCTTGGAAGCACACTAATATTATTGGCCTGTTTACTATGCTATGTGCTCACCTTATCTTGATTTTATTATTCTTTACAGTGTTCCTTTGTAGGTAGGTTTACATGATATCAGTCGAAAAACTGAGGCACAGTCAGGGCATCTTGGCCAGGCTGCATATCTGGTAAGCGGCAGAGCTGGGATTCAAACCCAGGTCTCTCTGACCCCTGACTCCATGCTCTTAATCACTGTTGGGAGCTTGGCAAATGCTTGCTAACTTGAAAAGCAATCATCTCACTGACTGTTACTCTCTGAGGGAAAGGAACAGACCGTTTACCACACGGAAACAGTAAGACCTTGAGTATGTCTCCTCAGGCCTTCCTCTGCTATAATCAATCTCCTTTCATTATCAAGAGATAGATTCATAACGTTAATAAGCCTATTGGACAATTGGAAAACGGTGGAGGTCATCAAAATAGAGGCCCTGCTGCCTGCCCCCAAGGGATCTGCTAAGAAGAGAATATTGAGTATAGGTTATGGGTTAGAAAACCTTGAAACAGACAAACATCAAATACAGTATGACATATAGGAATATGATCCATTTCAGTTCTCATTATCTACCCCTAAAACCACTGGGGAAAGAAAAGGAAAAAAACAAGAAACATGGCCAAATCTTTCTTCTTTATGAATTGAATGAATAAAAGTACTTACGAGGAAGGGAATGACTGAAATCATCTCTGGAACATGTAAGCCAGGGCTATGTGATTCATTATTTGTGCTTCGACTTCCCTGGGTTCCAAATTTTTGTGTGGCTGAAATTTTAAGACTCTGGTAGCCTAGTGTTTGGGACTACTACAAAACTCTCCTAGGAATCCTTTATCTCCTTTATATGTTTGTTTTGTTCTAAAGTCAGATCATAAATTTTGTTTGCCTACATTCTACACTGGATAGAAAACTCACATTAATTTACTTACACTTGTTCCTATGTAATATAGAATTCTGTACCTTTTCTTTAACACACACACACACACACACACACACTTCACATCACATCTCCATTTATACGGTAGTACTCAAGAAATGTTTGTTGTCAAATCAAAGAGTAATGGGGTGGTCTGTTTAATTTGTGGCTGGGAAACCAAAGAATATCAAGTACTGTTGGTATTGGTGATCAGGTCAGAAGAAAGGGTGGCAATGTGTCAGTGCTTTTGTGGAGAATGGGATCTGGACTTCTCCAGCACAGCATTTGACATTTGCAAAGCTCTTATGAATTCTTCAAAACCTGGTTCAGTCATTATTCTGTGTGAAGCTTTTCATGATCTGCAAGAGGAGTGAATCCTACTCTTTCCTTACGGTATATACTTTTAATATCCAGATGAAAACTTAAACAACAGGCCCAGAATTCCTGAAAGCCTGGGTGTCAGCTGATGCCAAAATCACAGAGAATGTAGTAGAACAATGTGGTGGCTTTGAGCTATGTACCCCAGAAGGACATGTTCTCAAATTTAATCCACTACTATGGGTGTGAGCCCTTGTAAATAAGATCTTTTGATGAGATTACTTCAGTTAGGTTGTGGTCTAGCTAAATCAAGATGGGTCTTAATCCTATTACAGAAGGCCTTATAGGGAAGGTCACACAGAGAGAGAAAAGCCACAGGGAGCAACCAGAAGCTGGAAGTCAACAGATCAGAGAAGCCAGGAGAGGCTGCCATGTGCATTTCCATGTGACAGAAAAGCCAAGGACCCAGGATCGCTGGCAGCCAGCACTAGAATGCTACAGTCTTCTGGAAGAAAGCATTGCCTTGATGATATCTTGATTTTGGACTTCTCTTAAGCCTCAAAACCATGAGTCAATAAATTCCCATTGTTTAAGCCAACCCATTGCATGGTATTTGCTTTGGCAACTAGGAAATTAAAACAGACTCCTTGTTGTTTAACTGAGAGGATAATTTGTTTGAGGCTTTGTAAAGGGAGGACTTTAGGAGTTGTTAAGGTTAATTTCATGTGTTAACTTGGCTAGGTTATGGTGTCCAGTTGTTTGCTCAAGCAAGCACTGGCCCAATTATTACAGTGAAGGTATTTCTTAGATAGATCTGCATCTATAGTCAGTTGATTGCATCTACAACTGGTTGTATCTACAATCAACAGAGGAGACTGCCCTCAGCAATGAGGGAAGTCTCCTCATCCAAACAGCTGGAGAACTTAAAAGCCAGAGATAAAGATTTTAGAAGTCAGAAAGAAGAATTCATGTCTCTACTTCAGCCAGCCATCTTCCCCTGGGGAGTTCAACTCTATTTCTTCAGAGTTTCCAACTTGTTGCCTGCTCTATGGAATTAGGACTTGCCAATCCTCTCTGTCATATGAGCCAATTCTATAATAAATCTCATAATATTTACATATATATGCACATATATATATGTATGTGTGTGCGTATACATATGTATATCCTATTGGTTCTTTTTCTCTGGAGAACTGTGACCAACAAAGGGGTCTACAGTCTGAAAGTGGAGAAGGAAGAGTGGTTAAGCTAATATTCCCCAGATCTACAATGACTGGAAAGCACAGCTACCACACAGACTCATAAACTAGATTATTGCAGGATTGTAATTATTTGTTTATATTTCCTACTAACATGTAACAGCTCTATAGGCAGAGACTTTGCCTTGTTCACACTTTTACCTTGTCACCTAATAGAAAGCTGGAGCAGAGAAGATGCATAGTGAATTCAATACTTCTGCTGTTGATCAAAACACTTTCTCGTAGAAAAGGCAAAAGGAGACAGGGCTGAAATATTTAAACCTAATTCTCTTAAGAGTGCTTCTGCATAATCAAAGGCTGTAATTGTTTTCCTCTGAGGCCCCAGCTCCTGCAGGGAAGCTTTCTTTCATGCTTGCTTTTTAAATTTCAAGCTAAAATGAACAGTTTCCAGATTCAAGGGTATGTTATGAAGAAGCAAGTAGGGAAAGCTGAGGATGTGTAAGTCTTAATACACACTAGGAGGGCGTGCATTTGCGTGCGTCACTCAGCAGGAGTAGAAGACCTCACAGCCTGGGCATTCATCTTGGCATTCAGCAGGGGAACCAGTACTGGTCCCTGCCTCCCAACAGACAAGGCAAAAAGCTGTTTATTCCCTAAGCAGATTTATGGAGCAAAAATGGAGCCTAGTAGGGGAGTGGAAGTGGGGTGGCCCAAAATGTGAGGGGGGAAGGTTGTTGGCACCCAGGGGAGAACTTAGGTAAATATTTAAAGTTGGTGAAACCATAAGCATCGCTTTGTGCCCACTGTGTTCCTTTCTCCACACACTCCCCCACCTCACACCACCAAAATCCATCCTGTTGTCAGTCACTTTCCTCTCAGAACTTAAGCTTAAGCCTTTCCTCTCTAGGGGTCACTTGCATTTGAAATCTTCTAGTTGTGAATTACAACTTTGACTTCTTCATAAAGAGATTTACGGTATCAGGGAGAAGTTAAGAGAGATACTTATGATGCTACCTTCCCCCAGCCAGGGTAGGCAATGGTTCATTCTACTATCTCTGATACAAGATGGTCTTCACATGGAAACGTCATCCTTTCTCATTTCTATTCCAATATGCCCTTCAAGGCATATAAAAATGCTTTCTCAGATTACAGTTAATTAAAACAATACATGCAAAGTCAAATATTCTTTGAACGATCTGTTTACACTTCAGTTATGAGTTACTTGCCAAATTCTGTAAGGAAAATGTTTCGTTCATTCACTGATTCAGTAAATGTTTACTGAGGACATTAACTACATGCCAGGTACTGACTAGATACTGACTACAAACTAATACTTTACTTACCATCACTCAGAGATGTTAGCAGTACGTTACTTTTGAGCAGACTAAAAGTTTAATGAGGATCAACTACTCAAGTGTGATCTGGTTCAATCTTAAACTGTTATGTTTCCTTATTCAGTCATTTGAACATTTAATAAGTTCCCACCATGTGCCAGACACACAAAAATTGGTTAATAGCCCAGACTATCTTACTTTAGAATCCACTATAGGATCTCTAGGTTTAAGTCTGACTTCACAACTTACTAGCTGTTATTTAAACATTCTATTTCCTCACCTTTCAATCAGGCATAATAATAGTATTTATTTCACAAGGCTGTGTTACGTATTTAATGCGATAATCCAAGTAGAATGCTTAGCACATGATAAATTCTCAATAAACATTAGCTATTTAGCTGAATATAGTGACTGATGTCTGTAGTTATTTGGCAAAACAATCTGGGAGTTTAATTTATATATCAGGTCTAGAGAGATATTTCAAGAAGAACAATTTGCCAGTCGAAGCCCATGTACCTAGAGAAACAGAAGGTGCACTCCAGAAGATGTGGTGAACTTCACTCCACCAGGTGTAATTAATCCTCAGGAAAACTAAGCAAGCAGTAGCAGTAGCATTGCACCCAGGAGAATGATCATCACCTCCTCCACCACCGCTATCACCATCACCTCCATCACCACCATCACCTCCATCACCACCACTTCTACTATCACCAATCAACACCTTCACCACCATCACCACCACTTTCACTATCACTACCGCTATCATCAGCATCACCGCTACTATTACCACTTTGAATTCCACTGTCACCAACTTCCACCATCAGCACCACCACCACCAGCAGCACCAATTTCACTTCCACTGTCTCCAACTAATATGCTCACCACCTCTACCACCACCGCCTGCACCATCCCTAGCATTGCAATTATCGCAACGAAGCATCCCAATGTTTCTCAAAGAATGACCCATCACCACCTGATTCAGAATCCTCTGGGCCTCTTATTAAAATCATGGCCTATTGTGTCTTACCACAGACTTACTGAAACAGAATCCATGGGCATGCTTTAGAAATTTGCATTTTAAACAAACTCCCAGGTCATTTGCAGGGAGTTAATACAGGAGAATCACTGTATTTGAGGATGACTCCATTGATCCCAGGTACCTCATCCATAAACTGAGATTCCATAAATTTCTACTGAAGCCTCTACTTGACTAGGGCCTGTGGTGTGTTAAAAATTAGGGCAAAATTAAATGTCTGAATAAAAGCTAAATTGTGTCCAGATCAAGGGTTCAGGCAGTCCAGGAAGCTGTAGCTGGACTCTAGCCCTCAGATCCCTTACTTGTGTAAGGAAATGTCTAAGTCACATGGTTGCTCATGGCAGAACCATGACTAGAAGCCACATCTTACGACTTGGTCTGGTATGGTTGGTTTTCCATGAAGCAGGTCAAGGGAAAGGGGAGGCAGAAGAAAACAGCAGCAAAAGCAAATGGATTTGAGGCCAACTGTGACTCAGCCCATGGACAAGATTGAGAGGGTAACACTATGGAGGTAATGATGTGTAACCAGGCACCAGCCCTGGGTGGGAAAATATGAGAGAGGAGAAATTTGTCTTTGGACACTTTGATTTCCTTCTCCATTTTCTGCTTTCCCTTTTACCCTTCTCCCCAGTCTCTCATCCTGTCTTAGTTTGCCTGAGCTGCCAACACAAATACCACACAACAGAAATTTATTGGCTCATGGTTTTGAAGGCTAGAAGGCTTGCTCCCTCTCGGGTCAGTAGCATTCTGGGGCTGGCTTGCCACAGTCCTCAAGGTTCCTTGGCTTTAATCTCTTTCCTCCTTGAAACAGCAATGTCCTCTCCTTTCTCCTTCTGTGACTTCCAGTAATCCAGTAATCCAGACTAAGACCCACTCTCATTCATTGGGCCACACCTTAACTAAAAATAACATCAAGAGGTCCTGTGTACAAGGGGTTCACACCCACAGGGACACAGATAAAGATTAAGGTGTCTTTTCTCTGCCACCTCTCAAACCTCGTATGCACCACTCTTCCCTGGGCTCTGCACTGCAGCCACACTGGACTCCTTCTCGTATTCCTGGAACTCATCAGGAACACCTCCCCTCTCAGGGCCTTTCCACTACAGCTGCCTGTCTCTCATTTCCTTTCACTTTTTGTTCAAATGCCACCTTATTAAAGAGCTCTTCCCGAATAGCTCTGTGTAAAAATAGTAATGCCCCATCCGCATTACATATGCATATAAATATGTTAATCTGTTCCTCTCTCCTCATTTCAGCAGAATGTAAATTTTTGAGAGCAGGGAGTTAATGTTTGTTTTACTCAAACAGTGCCTGATATATACCTAGTAGGCACTCAATAGATAATATTTAAATAAATGAATCTCCCAAGAATAAACTAATGAATTTCCATTCTGTTGGAATGCTAAGTTCTATCAACATAGGAAATGGTTAATACCTTACCCCTTTCAAGGTAATAAATTTGCATTTGACAAGGACTTTCAGGAGAAAATGCTTTGGTCCAAAGAAATTATTCTAATGGTAGATATTGCAATATTCGTATCAGCCATGTGAAGTTGATATTTTGAAGCATACTCTCAGCCACCTTAAAATTACCCAACAATCACTATTCATCACTGTAAACCCAGCACCTTGCCCAGGGTCTGGCACACGGTAGTTGTTGAGTAAAGTGCATGTTTTGCCTACACAGAAGGCCTACCTTATGAGTAATAATCCAATCATCATTTCCATGAGCCTTTCTAATTGATTACTGCTACCCATTTTGCTTATAAAACTGTAATCTCCCAGTTGGCCTGAGAGCTGAGCACAAATTCAGGTATTTCTTTTATTTTTGCTGAGGACTTGGTGATCTGTTATTGTGGTTTCTCTCTGTGTAACTTGCAGACAACAAAAAGATAGTCTCACAAAGAACAGAGACTTTCTTTAGAGAGCAAACAATTGCCTAAGTTCACAGGCAATTAAGACGTTTGGGATCAAATTGTATGCTTTGTACCAGGCTTACATAGTAAACCATCTTTCCCTAGGGGGAAAGAAAACAGTTGTGCCAAGCAATTGTACCGTAACTCATCTTGCAGCTCAAGGATTCCGTTTTTAATCAGTGCTAAATTTATCAGATCTTGCCTGAATGTGCAATAGAACAGCTGCCAAGCAAACTGTGAAGGAACAGAATGTGTCAACGTTCAGCTGAAACCAGCGAGGAAATCCTTCCTAATCAAAACCAGCCGTCACCGACTGTCAAAACTAGCACACCCTGAGCGACTGCCTTTGACAAATGCAGTACCCTGCACCCAAAGCTTCTGCAAAACACCCCGAACACATGTCCATGCAATTTTTCACTTACAGCAAAGAATTTCCTTTCTCTGGATGAAAATATCAACATGGAGACTCCATTTTGTGTATGCATCTAAAGTCATTTCAATAGTTAACTGATTATTGCCTATAAGTTTTAGCCATTAGAAAGTCTTGTTTTCAAGCTCTTGTTCATTTTATCACTTACTTCATTTAATTAATATAACAACTTTTGATTTAACAGTATTTTTATTCTACCCAAGACTGGCTTTTTTTCCCCCAGATTTAGCTAAAATGCCTTTGTACTTAACTTCTCAGTGAGGACTTCTCTGGTGATCTTATTTAAAATTTTCAGCTCCTTAATATTCCCTATTCTCCTTTCCCATTTATTGTCCTTCAAGTGCACTTATTACAATCTAATACACTATTTTTACCTACTTATTTTATTTAGTATCTATATCCTACCCATCCTCTCTCCCCCAACTAAAGTGTGAATTTCACAAGGGCAGGGATAATTTGTTTTGTTTACTCAGAGCATGCCTGTCTGTGCTGGTTTGACTCTATTATGTCCCCACAAAAGTCATGTTCTTTAATGTGATCTTGTGGGGTCAGACTTACTAGTCTTTTGTTTAAGGTGGAACCTTTGATTGAATATTTCCATGGAGATGTGACTCACCCAACTGTAGGTAAGACCTTTGATTGGGTTGTTTCTATGAAGGTGTGGACTCTGCCCATTCAGGGTGGGTCTTGATTTGTTCACTGGAGTACTTAAGAGAGCTGAAGAGCTCACACAGATGCTGATGCTTCGAGACGCCTGGAGATGCAGACACAAAGACGTTTGGAGATGCTAAGCTAAGAGATGAAGCCTAGAGTTTTCCCAGGAAAAGCTGAGAGGACCCCCAGATGCTTAGAAAGAAATACCCTGGGAGAACAAGCAAAGATGCACAGGAACTGACAGAGAGAAGCCAGATGAGATGGAAGCCCAAGCAAGGATGCACAGAGGCTGAGAGAGAGAAGCTGAGAGACACATTTTGGAGAAAACCATTTTGAAACACAACCCAGGAGGAAAGGACCAGCAGATGCCAGCCACGTGCTTTCCCAGCAAAACATCCCAGAGATGTTCCAGACGTCATCTGCCTTCCTTCAGCAAAGGTATACTCTTGTTGATGTCTTAGTTTTGGACACTTTATGGCCTTGGAACTTCAAATTTGTACCCAAATAAATCCCCTTCATAAAAGCCAATTCATTTCTGGTATTTTGCATTAACAGCAGCTTCAGCAAACTTATAGACAATACTCAATAAATATTGTGAAATGAATGAATGAATAAATGAACAGTGGTTAAGAATGTTGGCTCCAGAACCAGATCATTTAAATCCAAGTTCTTCCACTTGAGGAGGAGGTTTAAACTTTTTAACTCTCAGTTTTCTCCTCTGCAGAATGGGAATGATGTTGACAATGATGGTTATGATGGTGATGATGGTGATGATGATGATGATGATGATGACGTTGATGATGAATCTCATAGTATTATGAGTAGCAAAGATTTGCATTCCAAAAGTTAGCAATGTTCTCTACACAGAGAATGCCCCTAGTAGGGGTTGTTGCTATTCATTATTTTTGTGCTCTACTGTCCCAAAGGGAATTTGCCTGAAAGCCCTGGAAGCTCCCAAGCCCTACTCACAAACTCCTTTAACCAAAGAAGAAACTCTGATTTCTAAATTTTTTATTTAGTTTTAATTTGTTTACAATTCCAGGTAAGATTCCATTTGGAAAAAAAAAAAATGTGTTCTCTGCTTTGAAAAAGTTTATGGTCTCTTGTCATCAATAATTAGAAGAGAAAGAGTCCTTTCAGTAAACATTCCACTTCCACTCTTCTAGGATTGGAAGAGTATGGCTTTGCATCTGTCTAATGCGTGCTGTTGTCCATTTCAGTCTTGGGAACAGACAGGCATTTGAAAAGTAGACTATATAGAAAAGGAAGGAGTGAGAAAGGAGTCAGGTGATGTTTACTGCCAAGTAAAATTCTGAGAATTTAACAGGTACTCACTCAGGGAACAGTAGTTCTCATCTCTTTTCTTGTGGCTGCATAGTGAGCTGGCAAATCCACATCCCAGTTTCATTGTGAGGATTACCTGTCATTTTGGATCATTCATAGCATAGCTCTCATGCATAGTACAACCTAAAACAGCTTTGTGATTTCTTGAAAAGATGTCAGGAACTTAAGCCTGATCCTCAATTTTTCACTTCCTTTTTCTGTATTAACTGCCCAAACCAACAGGGTTCCCACAGAAGCTGGTGCTCATCTGCCATCCCCATAGCCAAAGGCAGATCAGGCATCATCCCTGGAACACTGCACACCTGCTAGCATCCTAAATAAGTGCTTCACCAAGAAGACAAAGTTATGAGTGTAAATATGTTTGCTGTAAAAATCCCTTTCTTAGCCATGCTCCCATGTTGAACTCTCTTCCTGCTTTGCTTCCTCACTGCCATATTTTGAGGTTCCAGTGAAAAACCTCTCTTGGCAAACAGAGAGAACAAGGAGGGAGGAATCAGCATGGGGCCAGAACACTGAGCCTGGAAGCAGGATGTAGAGAGACTGACCCGAGAATAAAGCAACACTCAGTTTTGGGAAACAAGTTATGTAGCTGATTGACAAACAATGTGACTTGTCAAGTAATTAAGGACCCCTTCCCATCACTGGGCCTAACAGGATTGACTCAGCCAAAGGGGGGCACTGAGAGAGTCTGCAAATGAGAGTAATGAGGAAAAGAACGGGGGAAGAAGGGAGGAAGGAGGGCCATGAGATTTCCTGCACAAAGTACAATCAGAAGCAACACCGCAGAATGTGAATCCCGAAACTTGAATCATGGACTTTACCTTTACTAGACTTGAATGTCGGAGCCCCAAACCTGGCCTAACTCTAAGGTTGACTTCATCGCCAGAGCTCTCTTTGAACACCGCTCGGCCCATCCATACCCACTGATCCCTATCATGAGTGCCACCAATAAGATCTCCACACTAGGTCTTATAATAGTGCTTCCTTGAGCTGAGCTCCTGGTAAAGCTCCTGGTTGGGACCCCTGATGCCAGCTTTCCTGCCTTCCTCTAGCCTCATCCTGCCTTTTTCCCTTCCTCCCTGCCTCCCTCCTGTCCTTCAACATGCATTTATTGAGACCAGGAGACCAGAATCTGTGCTAGGCACTAGAGATACAACCATGAATAAGGTTCCATCCACATGTTCCAGAAATTTTTGTCTAGTGCAATGTTTTTAAAAACCTTTTATAGCTCAAGTCACAGTAAGAAACATATTTTACATTATGAATCAATGCCACACACATGCAAATATACTGACATGTATTTATGTATGTGTAAAAGCAAAATGATTACAATTTCACGAAACAGTATTTATAAAAGAGCCATAAAATGAATTCTAATATTTGCTATTCTATTCTGTTCATTTTTAATGCCTGTGACAATCCACTTGATTTTATGACCTGCAGCCTGTAAAACCCTGGATAAGTGGAAGAAGCAGACAATAAAATGGACAACTGTAATGCAATTTGGGTGGTGTCACTATAAGGTCATATCAAGGGAACAACTGGAGCATAAAGAAGAAGCACCTGGCCCTGCCTGAGGGTGGATGACAGTAATATGCTTACAGCATCTAACTATGGGGGTTGTGCTTTGAACCATATGCTTACTGCCTCTCAAAGGCTCCAGAAAGGTGACAGCAGGTGTGACTTCTGCATTGTGGGATGACAACAGTTGGACCTTCAAAGAGGAGAGGGGTGGGGAGGATCAAGGAGAAGAGCTCCAGGCTGAAGTGGCAACATGTGGAATGCTAAGAAACCAGAAAGCTGGTCATGTTTGAGAATGCAGACAGTTGGATAGAAGTAGGACACAGAGTGCAGGGGAGGGATACTTCGATTTCTTCCTTTTCAATTTGGATGCCTATTTCTTTCTCTTGCTCAAATGCTCTGGCTAGAACATTCAGTGCAATGTTGAACAATAGTGGTTACAGTGGGAATCCTTGTTTTGTTTCTGATGTTAAGAGGAAAGCTTTGTCTTTCACCTTTAAGTATATTTTTGTGGGTTTTTCATAAGTGCCCTTTATCATGTTGATAAAGTTCCTTTCTATTCCTAGTTGTCTGAGTGTTTTTATCATGAAAGAGGTTGTTTTATCAAATGTCTTTTGTGCATCATTGAGATGACCATGTGTGTTTTTTTCCTTTCATTCTCTTAATGTGGAATATTATACTGGTTGATTTTCTTAGGCTGAACCATCCTGCATTCCTGGATTCTACTTGGTCACTGTTTTAGTTTTCTAGCTGTTGAAAGCAATATCATGAAATGGTTTGGCTTAAGCAAAGGGAATCTACTGCCTTACAGTTAGAGTACAGGAAAGTATCCAAATCAAGGCATTATCAAGGCAGTGCTTTCTTCCTGGAGACTGGCTGCCTGCAATCGTTGGCTCCTCTGCCACATGGCAAGGCACATATTGGCATCTGCTGGTCTCTGCCATCTCTTCTAAGTTTCACTGATTTTACCTTCTTGCTTCCATGGCTTTTTCTCTTTCTCCTTCTCTCCCTCTCTCCCTCTCTTCCACTCCCCTTCTCTCCCTCTCCCTCTCATTCTGACTATAAATGACTCCAGTAATAAGATTAAGACCCATCCTGAATGAGTTGGGCCACACCTTAACTGAAGTAGTCTCATCAATAGGTTCTACTTACAATAGGTTTACATCCACAGGAATGGATTAGATTTAAGAACATGTTTTTGTGTGGTACATATAGCTTCAAACAACCACAGTCATGGAGTATAATTCTTTTAATAAACTGTTGGATCTGGTTTGGCAATAAAGGATATTGGTCTGTAATTCTCTTTTCTTTTGCTATTTTTATCTGGTTTTGATATCAAGGTAATGCTGGCTTCATAGAATTAGGTAGGAAGTAGTCCCTCTTCTACTTTTGGGAAGACTTTTTCTTTGTTGGGAGGTTTTTGATTACTGATTCAATCTCTTGTTATAGGTCTGTTGAAATTTTCTATTTCTTCTTGCATCTGATTAGATAATTTTTATGTTTCTAGGAATTTGTTCATTTAGTGTAGGTTATCTAATTTGCTGACATATAATCATTCATAGTACCCTCTTATAATCCTTTTTATTTCTTTAAGGTAGTAGTAATGTCCCCACTTTCAATTCTGATTTTAGTTATTTATGTCCTTTCTTTTTCTCTGTCAGTCTGGTTAAAGTTTATATTTTATTTTATTGTCTTTTCAAAAAACCAACTTTTGGTTTCTTTCATTCTACTGTTTTTCTTTTCTCTATTTCATTTATCTGCTCTAACCTTTACTATGTTCTTTCTTCTAATAACTTTAGGTTTAGTTTGCTCTTCTTGTTCTAGTTTCTTTAGGTATAAAGTTAGGTTATTGATTTGTGATCTTTCTTCTTTTTTAATTTAGGCATATAGAATTACAAATTTCCCTCTGAATACTGCCTTCAATGCATCCCATAATTTTCAATATGCTGTGTTTTTCTTTCATTCATTTCAAGACATTTCTTAATTTCCCTTGTGATTTTGTTGCTGACTAACTGGTTGTTTAATAGTGTGTTGTTTGATTTCTACATCTTTGTAAATTTTCCAGTTTTCCTTCTATAATTGATTTCTAGCTTTATTCTATTGCAGTCCAGTAAGATACTCTTCATGATTTCAATATTTTTTTTAACCTATTGAGATTTGATTTGTGGCCTAACATTTCTAACATTTTCTATCCTGGAAAATGTGGCATATGTACTTGAGAAGTATATGTATTCTGCTTTTGTTGGGTAGAGTGTTCTACATAGAATCATTAGGCCTAATTGGTTAATAGTATTGTTCAAGTCCTCTATTTCCTTATTTATCTTCTGCTTAGATGTTCTATCAATTATTGAAAATGGTATATTGAAGTCTCCAACCATTACTGTAGAACTATCTATTTCTCCCTTCAGATCTGTCAATTTGTGTTTCATATATTTTGGGGGCTTGTTGTGAGGTTCATGTATGTTTATAAACAGCATGTTTCTTCCTAGATTGAACTCTTGGTAAATATATAATATCCTTCTTTGTCTCTTGTAATCTTTTTTGACTTGCAGTCTATTTTTTGTCTGACAAGTAGGATTGACTCTAAGAAATCTACAGTAAGACACATTAAAGCAAAATTGTCAAAATCTAAAGACAGGACTTTTGAAAGCTGCAAGAGAGAAGCAACTTGTCACATACAAGGGACCCCCAGTAAGATTAACAGTGGATTTCTCAGCAGAAACCATGGAGGCCAGAAGACAGTGGGGTAGCATATTTAAAGTCCTTAAATATAAAAGCTGTCAATCAAGAATTCTATATCTGTCAAAATTATCTTTCAAAATGAAGGAGAAATAAAAACATTTAAGTTAAAACAGACAAAATTTGAAAGAGTTCATTACCTAAAGACCTTCCCTACAAGAAATGCTAAAGAGAGTCCTTCAGGCTGAAAATAAAAGAACATTAGACAGTAACTGGAAGTCATAAAAAGAAATAAAGAACATTAGGAAAGGTAACTAAATTGATAAACATAAAATCCTATATTGTTGTACTTTTGTATTGTAATTGCTTTCACCCCATATGACTTATAGACAATGTGTAAAGCAACATTACAAGTCTATAGTAACATCGTGCTATGTATAAAGATGTACTCTGAGACAGTAATAATAAAAGGGAATCTGTGGAGATACATGGGAGCAGAGAGTTTGTTTTCTACTGAAACTAGGTGGGTACTTGTCAAGCCAGGTTATTATTAGTTTAAGATAGTCATTGTAACAACAAAGGTAAACACTAAAAAAAAAAAAATTGTAATAGAGAAAAGGAAAGAAAAATGCAGTCAAAATGGTCGACTACAAAAAAACAAATAACTACCAAAAAAAAAAAAAAAAAAGGCCATAGTGGAATAATTGAGGAACAAAAACATACAGAAAACAAATAATTAAATGACAGAAGTAAATTCTTTTTTCTCAGTTATTACCTTAAATTTCAATGGATCAAACTCCTCTATTAAAAGGCAGAGATCAGTGAATTGGATGAAAAAGCAGGATCCATCTATATGCTGTCTATAAGAGACTCATTTTAGGTAGAAAGACATAAAGAAGTTGAAAGTAAAAGGGTGGCACAAGATATTCCATGCAAACATTAATCAAAAGAGAGCTGGAGGGGCTATATTATTTCAATAGAGTGTTATTACTAGGGGGTAGAAAACAGAATCAAAAGACTTAGTTGGAACAATGATTTGGCAAGTTTCTGTTTCCTATTCTCCAATATTCTATTCTAACTTTTAGGATCCTGGAATAGAATGAGTTTCAGACTAGACACCCTCTTGAAGTCCACTTGAGAAACGTGAGGGCAGAGGGAAAGTGACTGTGCCAAGGTCACCCAGCTAAGTAATGGTAAGGAGAGAATTACATAGCAGGACATTTTTGTATTTAAATGTACTTTATAAAATTTGTGATATTCAACATGGTAGTCACTAAGCCTTGTGACAATTTTGATTTAAATTTAAAGTTAGTAAATTAAATTTAAAGTTAGAAAGTTTTAGTAATTCAGTTCTTCAGCTATATTGGCCATATTTCAAGAGTTCGATTTTCACGTGTATCAGGTGGTTATTGTAGTAGACATTTCCATCATCATAGAAAGTTCTATTGGACATTGCTTCCTTGGACAGTCTCTTTCAATCATCCATCAATAAATCCTTTATCATATTTCACTACTTATATATTCTGAGACAAATCTATAAGTAGAGATCCATCTTGGAGAACAGCCTGGCCTCTGCTTCACTCCAGATTGTTACCAGTGATTTCTGGCAATCTTATGTTTGAACCCGGGAGTGGGCTCTCCCAAGTCTCATTCACTCTCTCTCATTCTCTCATCCTCTATTGTTTCCTCTCTCTATCTTTCTCCCTGTCTCTGTCTCTCTGTCTCTGTCTATCTCTCCCACACACACACACACACACACACACACACACACACACACACACACACACAAATTAACAAATAACATACACATGCAGAATCTTTTCTTTTAGATTGAAAGCTGTTTTCTTAAAAAAAAAGTTACAACCCAGGCCATAATTAGTGTGAGTAGGATTTGGGCTGCTCTTCCCTTTACCAACAATTTGTAAAGATAAAATCAGGTTAAAGTGAAAATTCAAGGCCGCCTCAATCAACTGAAACTTCAGAGAATCAGTATTAAGAACAATACTCATTAGAAAGACATGTTATGGGGGTGGGGGGCGGAATATCATCAGAGAGTAGCAAGAAGCCAAAGTGAGCAGAATGCTGTTTCCAATTACACTTTACATGACTGTATTTGCCAGCGTTTCCCTAATGCTTACTCAATGACTGCTTCACTTAGGTGAGCAGGGAAGGCTCGTGAGCTTTTAAAGGGCCTCTTCAAAACAGACTTCACCCTTCAAACTCATGGGACCCTACACGTGCAGGTCCCTCACTTTGCATCCTCATCCACACCTGGAGATACTTAAAGTTTGTTATTGGATTCCAGCTATCGTCCACATTTTATAGATGAGGAAATTATGGAAAAGAAATGATTTGTTAAAAATTGCATGTTAGTTCCAGAGTAATCTGGGCAGAGAATAAAAAGGTATTTACAAAGCCCCCTTTAGGGACTTGGAAAAATTGTGGAAATATTAAACTTCCCCACCTGGGAAATTCCTAATATTCTTGCAAGCATTGAGGACTACCAATTTAGAAGGCCAAGCCCTCAGTCTTGGGGCTTGCACTTAATAAGCTTATTACTGCAAAGGAGAGGCTAAACCTACTTATAATTGTGCCTAAGAGTCATCTCCAGAGAACCTCTTTCATTGTTCAGATGTGTCTCTCTCTCTCTCTAAGTCAACACTGCAGGTAAATTCGCTGCTGCCCTCCCCACTGCATGGAACATGACTCCCAGGGGTGTAAATCTCCCTGGTAACGTGGGATATGACTCCCGGGGATGAGCCTGCACCCGGCATCATGGGATTGAGAAAGCCTTCCTGGACAAAAAGGGGGAAGAGAAATGAAACAAAGTTTCAGTGGCTGAGAGATTTCAAATGGAGTAGAGCAATCATTCTGGAGGTTATTCTTATGCATTATATAGATATCTCTTTTTAGTTTTTAGTGTATTAGAATAGCTAGAAGGAAATACTTGAAACTGTTGAACTGCAACCCAGTATCCTTGATTCTTGAAGATGACTGTACAACTACATAGCTTATACAGTGTGACTGTGTGATTGTGAAAACCTTGTGGCTCACACTCCCTTTATCCAATGCATGGACAGATGAGTAGAAAAATGGGGGACAAATTGTAAATGAATAATGGCGGGTGAGAGGAGTATGAGATGTTTAGGGTGTTCTTTCATACTTTTATTTTTATTTTTATTCATATTTTCATTTTTATTTCTTGGAGTAATGAAAATGTTCAAAAAATTAATTGTGGTAATGAATGCACAACTATATGATGATACTGTGAACAACTGATTGTACACTTCGGATTATTGTATGGTATGTGACTATAACTCAATAAAATTGCATTAAAAATTACAATGAGTCAAGTGCCACTTGAAAAATACACATGTAATCAAAATTAACACATATTTCTGCCATGCAATGAAAAAAATTGTACCTATGAAAGGCCTCTTAACCATGTTTTAGAGAAGCATTGGTTAATTTACCATGTAAATGGGGATTAAGGTCATTCCTACCTTGGTAACCATGTAGCAGAATTGAGAGAAAGAATTTCATATTCAGACAGATCTGGTACAAATCCAAGCTTGTCCATTTCTAAGCTGGGGAATCTTGGGCAAAATAAATTTTAGTAAAATGTGCACATGTGTATGTGTGTGTGTATAAAATAACCTATGGGGCAAATTTATAATAAAGCATGTCCAGAAAGTAAGTAATATAGTTTAGTTGTTTTCCCCACTTTCCAAAACCTTCATCCATCCATTAGCATCTCCAATGAGTGATCAAATATGAAAACATGTCTATTCTGTATTAAAAGCTACACAAGTTGGCGACCATCTTCTCTGCCTACAGAGATGGCACTTATCCTGCAGAATAGCTTCTTAGACACATTGAAAAAGATGTTTTGACCCCTAAAATAATGAGTAAAGGCCACAGAGAGATGTTCGGAACAAGTTCAAAATTTTGCCAAATGTTGCAAGGACTTTGGAATTCATATAGTGGCAAAATGGAGGAAAGAAAATTCTGCACTGAAAGAATGTCTGTTTGCTATAATGATCTAGCCTTTTACAAAGGGGGCAAAATGGAATACCTGAAGGAAACAGAAGAAATCAGAAAAAAAAAACAAAAACCCAGAACTGCAACCAAGAAAAGTCTACAGAAGCTTCCCACAAATATGTACACAAATATATCAACGACACTCAGGAACGCCAATATTATTCACAGAAACCACGATCTCCTGAAATAATGGAATCAAGATAAGGAAGTATCTTTGCTTTTTCTTAAATTATGGAAATGTCAATTTTATCTGAAATAAAGAACTTTAAAAAAAAAAAAAAAGCTACACAAATGCATTCCTAATATACCAGGAGCAGTGCTACTCCAAGTGATAAATTAAAAAGTCCACTGATCTTTATATTGTTCCTTCTACATGAATATTACATGCATTCATCAGATTTATGTTGCAGATATCACTGATTTATTCCACAGCCCTGCTCTTATTTTAATAATTAGAAGCATCAGTGGTGTTAGGCTGAAAGAGAATGAAATGTTTACAATCTTAAAGTAGTAACTACAGTTTAAACTACATATGCAAGAGGATCTTCTGTGTATCTTTCAAGTAAGTAACGAGATGAAATTGAATTCTGCTTCTGGACATTTTATGGCCTCCAGCTGCAGAACTTTGATTATGCTCTTGTGTTCCTCCAGAGAGAGAGGAGAGAGAGATGCTGGTGAAAATGCAATGGTAAGGGGACTTTGCCTCCATAGAGAATTTGATGTGCATGAAATCCTTTAGAGGCATACTCATAACTTCTTTTCTCCTGGAAAACGGTATCTTGGCAATGTAACAAGGTTACATAAATTGCAAGCCCATGGGTCTGGGTACTTTATGATCCTCTGCAGAAGAGGAGAACCCATCTTTGCCAGCCTTAATAGTCAGGCCAGTTTGCTGCTGCTCCTAAAATAAAAAGTAAAATAAAATGAAATCTTCCAGTTCTAAGGGGCAAGATGGGGGAACAAACATCTTGG
Source organism: Choloepus didactylus (assembly GCF_015220235.1). NCBI lineage: Eukaryota > Metazoa > Chordata > Mammalia > Pilosa > Megalonychidae > Choloepus > Choloepus didactylus. The sequence goes on from NC_051308.1 coordinate 27,516,073, forward strand.
TTTTTTTTTTCCCAATATTTAAAGTGACAGTCACCACATCACCCATTATCACTGTGGCTTGCATTATTTTCCAGTTTCTTATTAAGATCTCCTTATTCTGCTCATGTTTCTATTTATTGTGTGGGCTTTGATTTCCAAAGCATATAGGGTTTTCTTTCATTTCTGAGATACGATAATGGTTTTAGCTTTTTTCCTTTGCAGTTACTGTTTGAAGTAAATGAATAAAATCTATGCATTATTTATTTTGGAGTAGGATAGCAAGCCAAAGAACACGCTGATGCCTGTGGCTTCAGTCTTCTCCTGTCAAGGGATGGAAATGAGGGAGGGAACCAAAAGCTCCCTCCAGTCCTCTCTGCCCCTAGCATCAGTAGTAACCTCAGCAAGGCTTTCATCCAAGTTTTCCAGGGACTACAACTTTCTGGACTTTCTATGAATATGGAAAATTAAAGCAACAAAAGGAAAAAGCATTTAGTTACTTCTAGGTAGTTTTTTTTTTTTCTTTTTTTTCTTTTTCAGAATTTTGAGCTCACTGCTAACATCTGCATGAAAATAGATTAAATATTTCCCAGTCATTAAAATATTCAGGAAGACTAGCATGCTGTAAAGGAACAGCATTGTAATTCAACAATCCCTAGGCTCTTATCTGCCCACTTGTTTATAAGCACTGCAGAGACACAAATATAAAGCAACTTCCATTTTACTATGGCCTGAGGTTTCCCTTGATTCCCCACAAGTTGAGTCCCCGCACTGAAGGTAGAAAATCAATCACTTCGGTTTTGGTGGTGTTGACTTTCCGTGTCTAAAGATAAAGTGCACATCACGCTGCAGAAATAATGCAGACAGAGGGTCAGAGAAGAGACAGGGCTTCTGATGGCAGTAAGAGCCACACCAAGTGGATGGATGCCTTGTTCACCAAGGACCTTGTGATCCGCTCAAACAAGTTTCTTTGGAACTTCAACATATGAAAATGGATGATGGTGGAGCTGCTCCAGTGGAGAGGGTGGTGGAGGAGCTGGGAAGCAAGCAGACCCCTGCTGGTTCTACCTGCAACTTGGGCAAAAATGCATCTTTCAGGTGCTCCATGAGCCATCAGTCAACGCAGTAATCAGTAACTTTAGTGGCTGAGATTTTCAACCATTCTTTCTTTTAATTTTTCTTTTAAGCATCAGAACTCTCTTTCTAATCAATTATATGTAGCTTAATTTGCAGAGCTTGCTGACACTGCTGGGGTAGTTCATCCTATCTCTGGTTTGCTTTTCTAGACCCAGTCTTCTACCCGGTGTTCAGTTTTCTTCCCCAACTACTTTTCCCTGAAGAATCCCAGGATGAGTAAGAGGCATCATGGCGTATGAGTTAACCGACATAATGAGGACATTTCTGAACTGTATTTCCCATTGACAACACCGAGGAAGACATGGTAGGTCTAGAAACCTGCTGCTCCCACAGCCCAAAGGAGAAAAGCATGGCCTATTCCAAGCAGGCCATGGGCACTGGAAAGCATTTTGTGATAGCAGTGTAGTAGTAAAAGAGGAGTTGGAATTCATACAGTTATGTTGCTCCTTGACTGGAGTTGCCAGTTTTAGCATTTAAAAAAAAGACATGTATGGGGACACATTTACACTAAAAAATAATTTTTTGTTTATCTGAAATTCAAATTTAACTGGGAATCCTATAGTTTATCTGGCAACCCTATCCCAACTCCTCCTTTTCTCTGCTACACTATTATCTAATTCATAAATGGAGGTTCTACAAAATATCATTTTGACAAGAGTTTTGATGCTTTAAAAAAACAAGAAGGAAATAGTTGAAAATCACCACTACATTGTAGCAAATAAATTTTGTCTCTGTACATAAAGGATGAGAACAGGGTGTTAACATGTAGTAACTTCATGGTGAGAAATTGTTTAGTTTATTTTTATATCATTTGACATACTCCACAGAAGCTACATGTAGCAGATTGAATTACTGGCTCCAATTCTTCACCCTTTCCTGTAGCCACAACTTTTGCTTGTGATTTTGCAGTTCCTCCCACTAGAGGCAGAACATATTTCCCTGCTCCTTGACTGGGCTCTGCCATATGTCTGCTTTGGCCAACGGGATTTTAGCAGCTAATCTTGCATGATATGCTTGCCCTTTTGTAGTCTGCAGTTATCATGAGAACAGCATACCTTGGGGGTTTGCCCACTTGTCCCAGAAAAATGAGATACTTGGAGCAGATCTAAACTGAACCCATGTCCTAGAGCCAAGCTCAAGTTGAACCCAACCAAGATGAATCACATATTCATGAGCTATAAATAACTGGTTTTTGTTGTATGCCCTGAATATTTGGGGGTGGTTTGTTATGCAGAATTACTGTGGCAAAAACTGACTGATACACTCCACTGCAGTACTCTCAGGGTATTTCTCAGGGTATTATCAAGGACAGTTCCTTCAAGAGCTCCAATTCACACTACTATACATGACACAGACTTTTCCATTTAGGTAATCAATTTTTGAGCAAAAAGTTTAAAGGCAATGAATTCCCAGAATTTCCCAAGATTTACAGAGAAGCCACTCACTAAATGAAAATTATATCCAAATTGCCAATATCATAATCTGCTCAATTTAAAAACCAAATGTTCCTTCCAAGATTTTTAAAAAAACATTTCAAAGATGGGAATGAAGACCAGTCACAATGAAGAAATTATAAAACTAAACAGCTGTGTGGACATCTAATTTATTAGAGTAAATATCTAGCTGGGCAGAAGTTGGTGATTATTATTCCTCCTTCAATGTATTTTACATTCTAGATGCATGTTTTATTATACTTGGTATATGTAGGATAAATGCAGTATGTAGGGAAATTTAAAGAATGATTTTTTATTTTAGTCAGCAGTTTTTTCTAGAAATGCTTGCCACCCAATCTTCTCCATCTGTCCCCCTCCTGGAAAAATATATCAAAACTCCACTTCAATCTCTATGCTGTTTGCCTCCTACCACAAAACCTTTCAATGTGATAAAGCCAAATAATTGTACTAATATTCCTAAACACTATTAGGAGGATTGGAAATCTTTAAAAATCACACCATAAACTGCTTTATGCAATTTGCCTACATTCTGAAATCAAAATGAATTCTTAAATGAAGCCCTTGTACTAGAGATTGAGTAAGGAATTACAATCAAGTAGCCACTGTAACAAGGCAACTCAATTTTTTAAACATGAACTGTAAAAATTACTCACTGAGAGAGAACATCAAGTTTCATTAACCAAATACACAATGTGGTTCCAAAAATACAATGTGGTTTTCAAGAGCTATTGCACAGGAGCTAAAAATCTTGCTTAAACATGATAACACTCAGTCTTAGTACAGTGTCAAGTAAGGGATGGCAGATTATTGAATAAAAATCAAAAATATTCTCTCAGGCACAAGGCAGAGAGCCTTAAATGGATCTGATATCAGCTTAGCCTAAAATGACTTATTGCAAGTTAGATGTTTATCTTCATAATTCATATGAATTTTGCATTCTATCTCATAATATATACATGTTGTGTAACATAAAAATAATTTACCAATTGCCATCAGGTAAAACAAATAAGTTTTTTCAAGGTTCATTGGTTAATAAAGAAAGATACTGTTCCTGGGAGAAGACCCCTTTCCGAGAAGGGTCTTTCCAAAAGAAAACACAACTGACCCATAAGAGTTTTTTCGAGAAAATGGAATACACTCTACAGGGTTGCTGATAAGCAACACCTGGTGATAAAACTAGTTTGGGTCCAGTAGAGATGGCTTATCAGAATTGTAAAGCATACTATACTAATTAATGCATATCTTCTCCCTACTTTGTGAGACCCCCCCACCAAGTAAAATGGAAACTTAATGTGAGCCAATCAGAACATTTGCTCACTTACTTCTGTGTTCACTCCATATAAGCTTCCTCTTTTCATTCCCTTGGTGGACCTGCCTTCTACTTTCTGAATGAGATGCTGCCCAGCTCATGAGTTGCCCGATAAAGCTGTGAGAATCTAAATTGCATAACGTTTTTCTTTTATCATTAGTGTATTCATAAAGTTGAACTACCATCACCACTATTGAATTCCAGAATATTTTCATCACCCCTAAAAGAAATAAGCAGTCACTCACCATCCCCTTCTCCCAGCCCTTGGCAATCACTAATCTACTTTCTGTTTCTATGGATTTGCCTATTCTTACCATTTCATATAAATGCAGTTATGTAATACACGCCCTTTTGTGTCTGGCTTCTTTCACTCAGAATAATGTTTTCAAGAGTCATCCATGTCATAGCATTATCAACACTTCATTCATTTTTATGGCTGAATAATATTCCATTTTATGGTTATACTCTACCCGGTTTATCAATTCACCAATTCATGGACATTTGGGTCATTTCTTTTTGGGGCTCTTATGAATAATGCTACTATAAACATTTGTGTATAAGTTTTTGTGTGTTCATATGTTTTCAGTTCTCTATGGCATATACTTAGGAGTAGAAATACTGTAACACATGGAATTAAGGAATTGCCAAACTGTTTCCCACCGTGTATGCACCATTTTAAATTCCCACCAGCAATGCCTGAGGTTACAATTTATCCACATCCTTGCAAAAACTTGTTTTTGTCTGTCTTTTTTATTATAGCCATTCTAATGGATGTGGTTTTGACTTGAATTTCCATAATGACTAATGTTGTCAAGCATCTTTTTATGTGCTAACTGGACATCTGTATATCTTCTATGAAGAAATGTCTATTCAAATCCATTGCCCATTTTAAAAACTGGATTATCTTGTCTTTTTGTTGTTGAGTTCTTTATATATTCTATATACTAGATCCTTATCAGATACATGATTTGCAGATATTTTTCTTATTCTGTGAGCTATTTTTTCACTTTCTTGAAGGTGTCCTTTGAAGCATAAAAGTTTTTAAATTTGATGAAGTCCAATTTATCTGTTTTTTGTTGTTGTTTGTGCTTTTAGCCTCATATCTAGGAAACCACTGCCACACATTTTCTTCTAAGAGTTATGTAGCTTTAGCACTTAAATTTAGATATTTGATCCCTTTTGAATTAATTTTTATATATGGTATAAGGTAGAGGTCCAACTTACATATGGAGATCCAGTTGTCCCAGCACCATTTCTTAAAAATACTATCCTTTCCCCATTTAATTTGCTTGGTAGCCTTGATGAAACCTAATTCACCATAAATATTTGGATTTATATCTGGACTCAATTATATTCTATTGATGTGCATGTCAATCTTACACCAGTACCACACAATCTACATTACTATAGCTTTGTAAGAAGTTTTGAAATAATGAAGTCTGAATCTTCCAATGTTGCTCTTTTTCAAAATTGTTTGGCTTTTCTGGGCACTTTGCATTTCTGCATGACTTTTAGGATAAGCTTGACAAGTTCTGCAAAAACAAATAAAAGGCAGCTGGGATTTTGATACAGATTGTGTTGAATCTGCATAACAGTTTGGGGACTATCACCATCTTAACAATATTAAGTCTTCCAGTCCTTTAACATGGGATGTCTTACCATTTGTTTAAATCTTCTTTAATTTCTTTCAGTGATGTTTTGTAGTTTTCCATGTACAAATTTTTCACTTGTTTTGTTAAGCTTAATCCTAAATTTAAAACTTTTTGATGTGATTTCACATGGAATTATTTTTTAAATTTCATATTCAGAGTGTTCATTTCTAAAACATAGAAATATAGTTGATTTTTGTATATTGATCCTGAAACCTTGCTGAACATGTTTATTAGCTCTAGTAGTTTTTTCTTATAGATTCCTTAGTATTTTCTATATGCAAAATCATGTTAACTGCAAAAAGACTTTTTGTGATGGATTGAATTATGTACCATCATTTAAACATATTCTTGGTCACAGTCCTGTGAGTGTGAATCCATTGTGAATAGGATCTCTTGAAGATGTTATTTTAGTTAAGGTGTTTCCCGAATGAATGAGGTTGGGCCTTAATCTGGACTACTGGAGTCCTTTAAAAGCAGAAGAAATCCAGACAAAGAAAGAGAAAGCCACAGGGAGGAGCTGGAAGCTGGAAGTAAATGGAACCCGGAAGAAGAGGACATGGTCATTGTGATGATTTGAAGCTGTTATGCACCCTGGAAAAGTTCATGTTCTTTTAATCTATTTCTGTGGGTGTAGACTTGTTGTGGGTGGAACCTTTTGATTAGGTTATTTCATTTGAGGAGTGCCCGAAGGAAGGGTCTTAATACTCTTAGTGGAGTCCTTTATAAGAGGATGAAGGACACAGAGAAAAGAGAGAGAAAAAGACACAAAAGTTGAGAAAGGAAGCCACAGACAAGAAGGCAGAAGCTGAAAGCAAAGAAACCCAGGAGAGAAGGACCAGCAGACCTCACCACATGCTTAACCATGTGACAGAGAAGTCTGGATTGCCATCAGCCTTTCTTCAGGAAGAAGGAACCATCCCGTTGATGCCATAATTTGGACATTTTTCACAGCCTAAGAACTGTATGCTTGCAAGTTAATAAACCCCCACTGTAAAAGGTAACCAATTTGTGGTATATTGCATCTGTCAGCTTTACCAAACCAAAGCAGTCATGGGAGGGGAAACCAAGGAACCCGAGGACTGATGGCCAGCCAGAATGCTACCAACCATGGGAGGAAGCAGGCCTTCTGGCTTCTGAAACTGTGAGCTGAAAAATTCCTATTGTTTAAGCCAACCAATTGTGTAGTATTTGTCACAGCAGCCTGGAAAATTACGCCAGTATTACTTCTTCCTTTCCAATCTGGAGGCCTTTTCTTTCATTTTCTTAGCAAATTGTGCTGGTTAGGACATCAAATACAATGTTCAGAAGTGGTAATAATAAACATCCTTGTCTAGTTTCTGGTCTTAAGGAAGAAAAAGCTTTCAGTTTTTCACCATTAAGAATGATGTTAGCTTTGGGTTTTTCAAATGCTCTTTATTGGGTTGAGAAAGTTCCATTCTATTCCTAGTTTGAGTGTTTTTACCCTGAAAAGGTTTGAACTTTGTCAGATGTTTTTTCTTTGTCTATGGAGATGATCATGTGGTCTTTGTCCTTTTTCCTAGTAATACAGTATATTACTTTTCCAGTTTGCTAAATGCTGCCATTATGCAAAATACCAGAAATGGATCAGCTTTTATAAAGTGGGTTCATTTGGTTACAAATTTACAGCCCTAAGGCCATAAAAGTGTCCAAACTAAGGCATCAACAAGCGGATACCTTCACTGAAGAATAGCCAATGGCGCTCAGAGCACCCCTGTCAGCTGGGAAGGCACATGGCTGGCATCTGCTGGTCCTTTGCTCCTGTGATGTGTTGCAAAATGACTTTCTCCAAAATGTCTCTGGGCTTTTGTCTTGGCTCCTCTCTCTCAGCTCCTATGCATCCTTGCTTCTTTTTCCCAGGGCATTTCTCTCTAAGCATCTGGGGGGTCCTTTCTTAGCTTCTCGAGGGCAAACTCTGGGCTTCATCTCTTAGCTTAGCCATCTTCAAACGTCCTTCTGTCTGCATTTCCAAGCATCTCCAAGCATCAGCATCTGTGTCAGCTCATAGCTTCTCTTGGGGCATTTTGTCCTCCCTGCTTTCTGTGTGAGCTCTCTTTAAAGGATTCTAGTGATCTAATTAACACACACCCTGAATGGGCAGGGCCACACCTCCATGGAAATAATATAATCAGAGTTGTCACCCAGAGTTGGGTGAGTCACATCTCCATGGAAACAGTCAATTAAAATGTTCCACCCAACAAGATTGGGTTAAAAGATCATGGCTCTTCTAGGGTCCATAACAGTTTCAAACCAGCACAATTACACTGATTGATTTTCAAATGTTGAAACAACTTTGGGTCGCTGGGATAAATTCCACTTAGACTTACTGTATAATCCTTTTTATGTTTTGTTGGATTCAGTTTGCTAATATTTTGCTTAGGATTTTTGCATCTATATTCTTAAGACATATTAGTGTTTAGTTTTCTTTTCTTGTGATGTCTTTGTGTGATTTTGGTTTTGGTATTAGAGTAATATTGATCTTTTTGAATGAGTTGGGTGTGTTCCATCCTCTTCTATTTTTTTTTTTTTTTTGGAAGAATAGGATCAATTTTTAAAAGGAAAGAAAATAATAAAAAGACATAGAAAAGTTAGACCATCTTGAAATGAAAAGTAAGACTGCAGCAAAAAGTCCAAGTATATCAATAATCAAGATAAATTTAAATTGACTAAACTCTCTTGTCAAAAGACATAGCTTTAGAGCTATTAAAAAAATTCACATTCAGTCTGTTTGCAACAGATCAACCAAAACATAAGACAGAGAAGGGTTGAAAGAAAAAGGACATAAAGGATATAGAAGGGAAATACATCCTCAATGAAAATTGGTGTTGCAATATTAATATTAGAAATACAGACTTTCAGAAAAAAGCACTTTTTGAGATAGAGTCATGAAATAGTGAAAAAAGATTTAATTCATTTTTTAAAATAGCAATTCCAAGCATGTAAAAAAAAATACAAAATAGCAAATACAATAGCCATAGGGAAAAAATGGCAAGTCCAAAAGCAGGAATACTGAACTTGTGCTTCTCCAGGAAATTGGAGTAGATGTACTATTTCCTATTCCTTCCACTATGTACAGTTAAAAGTCCTGGACATTATATATATATATATATCTATATAAAACAAGGTTCTGAGACAGACTGGCTAGGAATCTCAGGATCCAAGGAATGATAAGACGGTGAGTTCCCTGGACTTTCCTTTAGTCTCAAATAGCCAAAGATTTGAAGTTTAAAAAGGTGAAAACCTGGAAATGCCAATAGAAATAGACAAAAATAGTCCCAACAAAAGCCTACTCTCTCTAGCTGAAGAACCAGAAAAAGCAACATATAAAGACAGAAATATTTTAGATAATAACTGCTCTCTTCTAGCTAAAACCACAGAAAAATCTGTGGTCCCATTCCCACCCATAGCAGCAAAGACCTCATAAGGGTGCAACTATACTTTCAATCCCCCTGTTAGAGACGAACAAATGTGAAGCTCGGCCTTTCAGTCTCACCAGATGCAAGACCTACCATCTCATCCTTGGTGTCAGTAGAGACCATGTAGGGATCCTGGACTCCCACATCCACCTGTGTCAGACAAGGCCTAGTGGGGAGACGGAAGTCCCACCCGCACCCAGTAGTAACAAGGAGCACCCTCCCTCAGGTGTCGATGAAGACTGAAAGGGAAATTCAAACTTTTACCCTCATCTGCAGTCACAAGGTGGTGCTTCTCCTTTCCCTGCCAGAGCAATGTTAGAGGAAGCCTGCTAAAATAGATGCTTAAATAATATCCAGAGACTCATAATACCCAAAATTTCCAGGTTTCAACTGAAAATTGTTTGGCTAGAAACAAATGAAAAATAGAAAGTCTCAGAAAAGAAATTTGGGTGTAAAGAAAAACCAAGTGGAAATTTTAGAAGTGAAAAAAAAAAAAAACGAAAAAAAAACCTCATTGGATGAGCTCAGCAGCAGAATGGAGGAGGCAGAAAAAACAATCAGTGAATCTGAAGATAGAACAACAGAAATAAATTACCCAATCTGAACAAAAGATTGAAAATTGACTGAAAAAAAATGAGCAGAACCTCAGAAACCTGTGGATCTATAACTGAAGACCTAACATTTGTCTCAGCAATGTCCAGGAAAGGGAACAGAGCTGAAAAAAAATACTCAGAGAAATAATAATTGAATACTTCCAGATTTGGGAAAAGACATAAACCTATCTAAATTCAAGTAAGATTTTTTACTGATATAGAAGAGATTATTCTAAAATTTATATAATAGGATGGAAAAGGAACTAGAATAGCTAAAAATTTTTGAAAAAGAAGTATGATGGTTTGAAGCTGTATGTATCCCAGAAAAACATGTTCTTAAATTCAATCTGTTCCTACGGATGTGAACCCATTATAAGTAAGACCTTTTGATGAGGCTACTTCAGTTAACCTGTGGCCCACCTCAATCAGGATGGGTCTTAATCCTACTACTGGAGTCCTTTATAAGAGAATGAAGTACAGACAGAGAGAGTAAGCCACAGGAAGCAAGAAGCTGAAGTGGAACCTAGAGAAGGCAGAGACCAGGAGATGCTACGATGTGCCTTACCATGTGAAAGAGGAAGCAAGGATCACCAAGAGCCAGCCGCAGAGTGCCACAGCCTTTGGGGAGAAAGTAATCACCTTGATGACGCCTTGATTTGGACATTTTCCAGGCCCCAACCTGGAGTAAACAAATCCCCATTGTTTAAGCAGAACCATTTTGTGTATTTGATTAAGCTGCCTAGGAAACTAAAAGAAGAGAAGAGGAAGAATTTCAAGACTTCTTATATAGTTCCATTAATTAAGACAGTGGTGTTGGTACAGGAATAGACATATATATCAATGAAACTGAATACAGAATCCCAAAATAGACCCACACAAATATATGTTACTAATCTTTGACAAAGATGCAAAAACAATTCAGTAGAGGAAAGACAGCCTTTTCAACAAACTACTGGAGCAATTGGACACTCATAGGCAAAAAAACCCAAATTTACTGAGCCTTGACCCAAGTCTCATACTTTTACGAAAAGTAACTCAAAATGGATCATGGACTTAAATTTAAAATGCACAGCTATAAAATTTCTAGAAAAACACACAGGAGAAATTCTTCAGGATCTGGGGCTGGGCAAAAGGTTCTTAGACTTAACACCAAAATCATGATCCATAAAAGCAACTGATAAACTGGTCTTTGTCAAAACTGAAAATTTTGACTCAGTTTTTGAATTTTGGGCTCTGGAAAACATCCTATTAAGATGATGGAAAGACAAGCTGCAGACTGGGAGAAAATATTAGGAAACCACATGCCCAAAAAAGGAAGAGTATTTAGATTACAAAAAACTCTCAAAACTCAACAGTAAAAACAAAAACAATCCAGTCAGAAAATGGGTAAAAGTCACTGAAGAGAACAACAGATGACAAATAAGTACATAAAAATATATTCAACATTAAGAACCATCAGCCCATTAGCAAAATGTATATTTAAACCACCATGAGATACCGCTACATACATTTGAGAATGGATAAAATAAAAAATAATGACAACACAAAATGGCATCAAGGATGTGAAGAAATTGGATCACTCATTCATTGCTGATAGGAATGTAAAATGTTACAGCCACTCTGGAAGACAAATGGGCAGTTTCTTAAAACACAAAATGTGCAACATTTTGATCCAGCAATTGCATTTCTGGACATGTACCCTGAAGAAATGAAAGCAGGTTTTTGCAAAAACCTGTACACAAATGTTCATAGTAGATTTACATATAATAGTCAAAAAACTGGAAACAACCCAGATGTCCTTCAGTGGGTGTTGGTTAAACAAAATGTGGTACATCCACACTGGGGAATACTACTCAGCAAAGAAAAGGAAGGAACTGCTGATATATGCAACAACTTGGATGAACCTCCAGGGAATTAGGGTAAGAGAAAAATCCAATTTCAAAAGGTTCCATAATGTATGATTCTATTTATATAACACTCTTGAAGTGGCAAAATCATAGAACTAGAGAACAGATGAGTGACTACCAGGTGGGAGGGAAATAAGAGAAAGGGAAGTAGGGGTGGCTATAAAAGGGCAGCAAGAAGAATCCCTTTGGTGATGGAAATTTCTATAGTTTGACCATATCAATTTCAGTATCCTGGTTGTGATATTGTGCTATAGTTTTTCAAGATGTTACCATTGGGGAAAATTGGTAAAAAGATACACCAGATCTCTCTGTATTATTTCTTATAATTGCATGTGAGTCTATAATTATCTTTAAAAAAAGTTTATTTTTTTTCAAAAAAGAGGGAATACTTCCCAACTCATTTCCTGAGGCCAATATAACTTTGACACCAAAACCAGACATGGACAGCCCCAAAACAGAAAATCACAGGAGTATTTAACACATGAGTATGCATTAACAATCTAAATCCATCCAGTAGTGTATAAAAATATACTGCATGATGAATAAAGTGGATTTATCCATTTAATGTGAGGATTATTATGTTATAGAAAATCTATAAATGTTATCTGCCATATGTCTTAGTTTGCCAGAGCTGCTACCGCAAATATCACAAACTGGTTTTGCCTTAAACAATGGGAATTCATGGGTTCATGGTTTTGAGCCTAGAAGAAGTCCAAAATGAAGATAGCAGCAAGACTTGCTTTCTCCCTAAAGACTGTAGCATTCTGGTGTGGGCAGCTCACAATCCTTGGGGTTCCTTGGCTTGTATTTCTGCCTCCCATCACATGGAGATATCTTTTCCTTTTCTCGCTTTTGTGACTTGCAGGTTCTCTTTATAAACCCTCCAATAATCAAGAGTAAGGACCACCCTCCTTCAGTTGGCCACACCTTAACAATAATATCTTCAAAGTTCCTATTTACAATGAGTTCACACCCACAGGGACACAGATTAATGTTAAGAACATGGGTTTGTTGCGGTACTTACATGATTCAACCTACTACATCATCTTAACTGTTAAAGTTAAAAAAAAAAAACCCTAACAGATTAACAGATGCTGGAAACATATATGATAAAGTTCATCACCAATTAAAGTTTCAAGAATCTTAGTAGGATAGAAATAAAAGGAAAATTATTTAACCCAAGCATTCTCAGTGGAGGCAATATTGCCTCCACAGGGGTAAAAATTAGTTCTTGGAGGTGACAATAATCTTACTTTTTTATGTATGGAACAAAGATGCATATATACATATATATATGTGTGTATATGTATATATATTTATTTATATATATATATTAAGTGTATATATATATTACATGAAGAGACATACAGTATATTGGGAGTATTAAAATTTTATTGGGGACAGTTAGAAAAAAAAAATGTCTACAAACTCTCCTAAGTGGGGCAATAATGGAAAAAAGGTTGACATTTACTGCTTTAAACTGATAAAGTATACCCATAAAAACATATGATAGGCATCTTACTCAACTGGGGAACTTCAGAAATCTTCCTTTTAAAATTAGAAACAAATCAGGCCCAAGGGTAAATGATGATACTGACTGAGTTTTAAAACTACAACTTATGTGTGAGACCAAGGGAGGAGACATTTATCTGTTGCAGGATCTATATTTTCTGTAGCACACTAGATAATTTAACTTGTGCTATCAGTTTGTTTTAATACCATAGGTGCAGGGAGCAGTGAATGGGAAGAGGGATTTGGTGAGTTTGTACAGGCTGGGGTGAAATCCCGACAAATCCCAGACTGATATGGGCAGAGAATATAAGTGTATTTGCGCCCCGCCCCCCTTCAAGGAGCTGGGGAGAAATGCAGAAGTGTTAAGACTTCCTCACCTGGGCTATTGCTGATTTTCCCGCAAACATTGAGGAATGCCAATTTGGTGGGCCGAGCCTTTGATCTGGGGGCTTTCCCTTGTGAGGCTAGTTGCTGCAAGGGAGAGGCTAAGCCCACTTTTAATTGTGCCTAGGAGTCCCCCCCAGAGAGCCTCTTTGTTGCTTAGATGTGGCCTCATCTCTCACTAAGGCCACTTGGCAGGTGAACTCACTACCGTCCCCCCTACATGGGACTTAATGCCCAGCAGTGTGAATCTCCCTGGCAATGTAGGAAATGACTCCTGGAGATGAGCCTAGACCCAGCACTGTGGGATTGAGAGGATCTTCTTGGCCGAAAGGGAGAAGAGAGATGAAGCAAAGTAGGGTTCCAGTGGCTGAGAGATTACAAATGGAGTCGAGAGGTCACTGTGGAGGGTATTCCTATGTGCTATGTGGATAGAGAGAAATACTTGAAGCTGTCAAACTGCAACCCAGTGACCTTGATTCTTGAAGACGACTGTATAACAATGTAGACTGCATAGTGTGACTGTGTGACTGTGAAAACCTTGTGGCTCACACTCCCTTTATCCAGTATATGGGCAAATGAGTGGAAAAATGGGGACAAAAATTAGATGAAGAATAGGGTGGAGTGGAGGGGATGGAAAGATTAAGGTGTTCTTTTTTGCTTTTATTTTTATTTTTGAGTAAGGAAAGGGTTCAAAAATCAATTCTAATGATGAACATACAACTGTATGATGGTGCTGTGAATAATTGATTGCACACTGTTGTGCTGGTTTGAATGTATTATGGCTCCCAAAATGCCATTATCTTTGATGCAATCTTGTGGAGGCAGACATATTAGTGTGGACTAGGTTGGTACCTATTGTTTCAGTGTTTTCAAGGAGATGTGACTCAATCAACTGTGGGCAAGACCTTTCATTGAATTATTTCTGTGGAGGAGTTGTCCCACCCATTTAGGGTGGGTCTTTATTGGATCACTGGAGTACTTTTAAAAGAGCCACACAGGCCCAGACACAGAGCAGCTGCAGTTAAGAGAGGACAAAATGCCCCAAGAGCAACACTGTGGAGAAAGCCATCTTGAAATGCAACCTGGGAGCAAGTAGACACCAGCCACGTGCCTTCCAAACTAACAGAGGTTTTCCAGACACCAATGGCCATCCTTCAGTAAAGGCACCTGGTTGTTGGGCACTTTATGGCCTTAAGACTGTAACTCTGTAACCAAATAAACCCTCTTTATAAAAGCTAATCCATTTTTGGTATTTTGCATAATGGCAGCATTAGCAAACGACAACAACTGTGGAAGACTGTAGGCGGTGTGAAGATATCTCAATTAAACTAGTAAAAAAATAAATGAACAATGGGGGGAGGAGGGGAATGGGATGTTTTGGATATTCTTTTTTATTTTAATTTTCATTTTATTTTTTGGAGTAATGAAAAGTTTCCAAGTTTGATTGTGTGATGAAAGCACAATTATATGACGATACTGTGAACAACTGATTGTACACTTTGAATGATTGTATGTTATGTGATTATATCTCAATAAAATTGCATAAAAAGAATAGGAACAAGAACAAGATACCCACTTTCACACAGCACTGTTGAACTGGAAGTCTTAACTAGCAAAATAAGACCAAAAATTTAAAATCAAAAGCACGAGGATTGGAAGGGAGTTAATAAAGCTTTAATATTTGCAAACATTGTTTGTCTACACAGAAAACCAAAAAGAATCTACAGGCATGTTAGCAGAAATAATAGGATGCTTTAGCAAGGTGACTGGACATATAATGTATGTATGTAGAATCAATGTAAAAATGCGAAGTTCAGCTTCATTTTCATGAACTAGCAACAATCAACAAGGAAAATATGTTTTAAAAGAATATAATTCACAATAGCAACAAATTACAAAGTACCTAAAATAAAATAATATGTGCAAAATCTATATACCTAAAATTATAAAACTTTGATGAAGGCAAAATATTATATAGATATCTTTTATCCTTAAATTAATCTATAGATTCAATGTAACCACAATAAAAATTCTACAATATGAAATCCCAAATGCATATGGATGAACAAAGGCCTAAAATAACCAAGATTCTTTTGCAGAGAGTAAAGAAGGCTAGATATGGACTTGTCCTTTCAGGTGTCAGAACTTCTGGGGTAATAAGAATGTTCTATAATTTTAAATGGGCTCTGGTTACATGAGTGAAGATGTATGTTAAAAATCATAGCACTGTACACTTAAGATTACTGCATCTTATGCACTGTATGAACACTACCCTTCAATTAAGATTATTTTTTAAAAATCCGTGGTAATTAAGATATTCTGTTATTGCTACAGAGACAGTCAAATTGAACGAGACAGATTAAAGAGCCCAGAAACAGCCCATGAATATATAATGAAAACACACACACACACACACACACGTGTATATATGAAACAAAGTTGACATGGAAGACATTTCAATAAATGAAGCTGAAAAGAATGGTTATCCATATAGCAGGATAAAGAGAAAATGGATTCCTATTTTATACCAATCACAAAATCAGCTTTTGCACACAAATACCAGGTGACTTATTTAACAATGTTTATAGCATTCTTGCAACTCCAAGATGCACATCAGGAGGCCAATAGGTAAATAAATTGAGGTATATTCATGCAACCAAACACTATATTGTAATGAAATTACAGTCTAGCTACCTGAAAGAAAATAGAAGATTCTTAGTAATATTTTGAGTGTAAAAAAGCAAGCACCCAGATGCCTACTACATTTAGCCTAAAGGCCTTTTCATAAATTTTACAAATAATTAAAACCAAACAATACAAACATTATGTTTCAGGTATGCATATATATGTTTTCACTTTTTTGAAAGCAGGTAAGTGATAAGCACAAAATTCATCATGTTGAGGAGCCTGAGTTACGGGATAGAGAAAAGCCCATTGGAAGATGTAGGTTATTACTGGTGTTCTAGTTCTTGGATTGGGTAGTAAATTCATGGCTATACATTATCACATTATTTAAAATATTTTAAATAAACAATAGAAAAGATTTATGAGATTAAAGAAGACAGTATAACATGAAGCAGGCTGATGATTCACTAGTATTGTGTTCCTGATTTCCATTTAAGAAAAAAAGGAACATTATGCCAAACACTTTCCCATAGTTAAGCTGCTTACATCTGTTCAGTACATTCAGCTTTCAAAGAGATTTCTGGTTTTCTGATTAATTTGTTTTTAAAAGATGAGAATTTTAAGCGACTGATTTTTAGAAAAGTAATTTATTTTATGCTTCTCCATCCCCACTGAACATACTGAAAAAGTGGCAAACTTTCTGAGGTGAGGTGTAAAAGATACAATGGCTGCTGGCTGTGTTAGCAGTTGTGGTATGAGCTACCTGTCTCCTCAGCTTTGCCTTTCACAGATTCAGCTCCATCTGTGCACATGGCCATGCATTTTTGTAATTGATACAGTGCCTACTAAATACCTCACACATCTTGTTGAAAATGTCTTCACCAGTTATTTTGCCAAAAGTCCTTTTTAAGCCAACATCTTCACTGACAACATCATTATAAATATGATAACCCAAGACCAATAAAACAAGCATATTATTCATACCCATGCCTTCAGCCATCTGTAATGGAAAAAACCAGGTCAGCCCCAGTCTCTCAGCCAGATGTTTAAATATGTCTTCTGAGCACATTAAAATGCATCATTTATAAATGTCATTTAATAATTGCCTCCTTCTGTTTATCAGCTATTTTAGATCCGAAACAGATTCAAGGTTTCACCAAAAGATCTCCTTTTGGGTAAGTGGAAACTAGAGAAAAATCCTGCAACTGAACGTAGAGGAGCCTTTGGAACACTTCCTTTTTAAAATCATTTGCTTCCTAATGGTACTTTTCATTGTGTGGTTTCAACCAATACTATTCTCTTTTCAACTGCAAGTGTTTTATTTAAAATAATATTACTAATTTTTTAATCATGGATTTTATGCAGCTAGTATTATAGGCTTTCTTCCACAGCTTGGTCTTCTTTGGAACTCCACAAAAATGGGGAAAATCCCCCACATTTAAAGTAAGTATCTGAGTACATACTCTGCTTTTGGGTTGACTGCCTTCATGCCTACTGATTCTCCAGAAGTATTGGAGGGGGTGATTTCACCTGCACTGTCAGGCTAACCACGGGGGCACCTCTGGTGACTGCCAGGAGCTCTGACTATCTGTCACCATCTTGAGCATTTCCTCTGGGTTCAAGCTAAGGCTCAAGCTTCCTGGTTTGGGTCACAATTTTGTGTCCCCATCTGAAAATATACTTTTGAAAGTTATTTCCCTTTTAAAAGACAAAGAGTGACACAAATTTATGAAAAAAGCAAAATTTGGAGTTGGTAAAATCAGTATGTTAGGAATTGGACTAACATACAGTTGCAAGCTTGTCAACCAAACAAACAGTTTATTGTAATCAAGGAAGGAAAGTTTGACTGACTTATGGTAGCCAGTGGCTTTTGGTGTAAATACGTTTAAAAGCATCACTTATTTGTTTAGTAAAAACACTTATTAAAACAAACGAACAAGCAAAAGTCAAAGCCTACTGTTCTAGTCTCCAGTATCTCTGGGAATGCTGATATTGCAGCCCCTCCCCTGTGAAAGCACAGCAGCCTGAACTACCAAAGATCGTCTCCATGGTTCCAGCAGGGTTTTGTTACCAGCAGGGTTTAGAGCACCAGATGACCTGAGAATTCACAACAACCAAATTTCCCACTCACTTGCTCTTTATGATTGTTCAACATATATTCAGCAATTTGTTGAATTTCCTTCCATATGCATGTTTTAAAATATTTTAAGGTCATAAGAATTCAAATCTTCATTTCTCCAAATCTTCAGGTAAAATAATTCTCCAAGAATATGTATCATGTCCATTTGGTGCTTCTATTTACCCTTGGCTTAACCACTATGAGATGTGCAAGATTAAAGAATCAGGTGTATAGAATGTCACAATTCTTTCTAAAAATAATTTTGAAAAAATGAATAAAATTGAAATTTCCAAAGAAGCAATATTTTCAAAAGCTCATAAATCCTAGTTTAGATCTTAAGATAACTCTACCTCATCTTATACCATACATGCTATTCTGATAAATTTCAAATTTAATTTTGATAAATAAGATCATTTTTTAAATGTCCTGGAGAGGTAGCTATTTAAAACAATGAAATTCTCTGGCAAATACAACTGATCCCATCACATGCTCACCATACTAGTTATCTCTAACAAAATTACTACAAATTTAGCAGCTTAACCCCACAGTCATTTATTATCACAATTTTTGTGGATCAGGAGTCTGGACATAGTTTAGCTGGTGTTTTAGTTTCCTAGGCTGCTCAAAGCAGATACTATGAAATGGGTTGGCTTAAACAATGGAAACTTATTAGCTTACAGTTTGAGACCATGAAAATGTCCAAAGCAAGGCATTATCAAGGTGATGCTTTCTCCCTGAAGACCAATTGCTGGCAATCCTCGGCTACTCTGCCACATGGCAAGGCACATGGCGGCGTCTGCTGGTCTCTCCCTTCCCTTCTGGGTTTTGTTGCTTTCAGCTTTTTGCTTCCTTGGCTTTTTTTCTCTCTGTGTGTATTCATTCAGTTTATAAAGGACTCCAGTAATAGGATTAAGACCCATCCTGAATCAGGTGGGGCACCCCTTAACTGAAGTAGTCTCATCAAAAGATCCTACTTACAATGTATTTATACCCACAAGGATGGATTAGATTTAAGAACATGTTTTTCTGGGCTACAAACATATCAATATCACCATATCTGGGTCTCCTGCTTCAGGGTCCCACGAAGCTGCAGTCAAGGTGTCATCAGGGCTGTGGTTTCATCAGAGAGTTGGACAGTGATCAGATCATCTAATTCTGTATTCCCAAAATAATAGGTCTGAAACTAAACTTCGGCTCTCCCCCAATAAACTGCTCTTCCTGTATCTTCGCCATCACAGTTAATGGCAATTCTATTCAATAAATTATTTAGACCAAAAATGTTGGAGTCATTCTTAACTCCTCCATTTGTGTTACACATCATATCCATATGACTCTACCTTCAAAATTTACCTAGCATCTGACCACTTCTCACAGACTCCACTGCCACTACCTGGTCCAAGCCACCATCATCTCCCATGAGAATTGTGCCAGTTGGGATATAGTATGTCTGCCAGAGAAAGCCATGTTCTTTAATGTAATCTTGTAGGGGCAGATGTATTAGTCTTGATTAGGTTGGAACCTTTTGACTGAGTGTTTCCATGGAGATGTGACTCACCCAACTGTAGGTGATAACTGTGATTGAATTATTTCCATGGAGGTGTGGCCCTGTCCATTAAGTGTGGGTCTTGATTAGTTTACTGGAGTCCTTTAAAAGGCGCCACACAGGCCCAGATGCTTGCTGATGCTGAGACTTTGAGATGCTAGCCCAGAGTTTGTTCCAGAGAAACTACAACAAAAACGCCCCAAGAGCAGCTGAGAGAGACTTTTGGGAGACACGTTTTGGGAGCTGACAGAGATGCTCAGAGACACTTGGAGTTGCAGACAGAAGGACATTTGGAGGTACTAAGTTAAGGATGCACAGATAAGCTGAGAGAGTAGCTGAAGCAACCCAGGAACAGCAGACACCAGCCATGTGCCTTCCCAGCTGACAGAGGAGTTCTGGACGCCATTGGCCTTTCTTCAGTGAAAGTATCCTCTTGTTGATGCCTTAGTTTGGACACTTTTATGGCCATAGAACTATAAATTTGTGGCCAAATAAACCCTCTTTATAAAAGCCAATCCATTTCTGGTGTTTGCATAATGGCAGCATTAGCAAACTGGAACAAGAATTATCACAACAGTCTTCTAAATATCTCCCTGCATCTGAACATGTCCCCTTCATTCTATTTTGAATATAAAGACCTCAAAGGGATCCTGTTAAAATGTTGGTCATTTCTGCTCAAAACCTTCCAATATCTTTCCATCTCACTCAGATTAAATGCCAAAGCTCTCAAATGGCCTACTATGCCCCGCATTTTCCATCTCTCATTCCTCCTCTGCCCTACTACCACTCTGACTTTATCTCCCAAAACTCTGCCTGTTGCTCACGCCAATGGAGCATGCCAACCTCCCTGCTATTTCTTGACATCCCCACATCAGGACCCTTTCATTGGACAATCCTATGCCTGGAGCATTTTCCCCCTCAGCTAGCCTCACAGTTGGTCTCTCTATTCTTTTGGGTCCTTCTCAGATGCTACCTTCCACCACCTTCTCAGGCAGGTCTTTCTCCATTACCTTATTTAAAATTTCACAGTGACTACTCCTGGAAAAACCTTCCCTCTTGTGTTTTTTATTTCCCTACTGTGTTGGTTAGGTTCATGAGTCAACTTGGCCAGGTGATGGTGCCCACGTGTCTGGTCAAGCAAGGACATTTGTGACTGGTTAATAAACCAGGAGCCTGGTTTATTAAGTCATCAGTCAACTGATTGCATCTGTGGCTGATTACATCAATGAAGGGTGTGCCTTCCACAATGAGAGAATTCAATCAGCTGGATTTAATCCAATCAGTTGAAGACTTTTAAGGGAGAAGAGACAGAACTTTCACTTCTACAGTCAGCCAGCCTCTCCTGGGGAGTTCATCGAAGACCTTCATTGGAGTTGCCAGCTCGCTGCCTGCCCTATTGAGCTTGGACTCAGGCATCCTGCCCTACGGAATTTGGACATGTGCATCCCCACAGCTGTGTGAGACACTTTTACAAAATCTCATATTTACAGATATCTCCTGTTGGTTCTATTTCCCTAGAGAACCCTAACTAATACACCTCCAGAGCACTTTTCATGTCCAGCATCCCATGTATTTTACTTACCTATTTTTTTATTATCTGCCTTATCCACTGGAATGTAAGCCTCATAAAGGAAGGATTATAATTGTATTCAATAATCTTCCCCCAATGACAAAAACAGTACCTGGCTCTTATTATATACTCAGTGCATTTTGTTGAATGGTGAATAAATGTAAAAGCCCCACAGAACATGGTAAAGTGGTTGAACTGTTAACTAGTTAAAATAAGAAGTCAACAAAGGGTCTTAACTAAGTAAGGAAATGATAGTATTAAATTTATGCTTTATCAAGATTACTGTGAAGAATTGTTCAAAGGAATCAAGACTAGAAGTAAGTAGAGGAAACAAGCATTTATTTCAGTGGTCCAGGTGAGAGACAATGGTGGCCTGATCTATGATTTTAGCAATATGGATGTTGAGAAGCTGGATTCAGAATGTATGTTGAGGTAATGCTGAACAAACTTGCTGATAGGTAATACATGGGGTATGAAAGAAAAGTGGATTAAGGATGATTCTTAGGTTTTTGACCAACAAAGGAGACTGAAGAAGAGAAATCTGTGAGATAAAAGGAAAATCAGAAACATATAGAGCCTTAAGAAAAAAGTATTTAAAGAAGATGGGGATGATCAACTCTATCAGCCATGTCAATGAGAGACTGAATAAGGAAAGGGCAGAGAATTGACATTGGGGTCTGTTAAGATGGAATTTACTTGGGATTTTGATAAATAATATTTCAATGGCATGGTGGTTGTGGTTGACAGCTCTATCTGAATAGAATCAAACACGAATATGACAAAGGTAAGATAACAGTTTGATCACCTCCACAAAAAGTTTTGCCATAAGATGAGCAGAAAAATGTGAAAACAAATGAGTTCAAAGAAGCTTTTTGTTTTTTTTTTTCAAATGGGATATATGGAGACATGTTATATGCTGATAGAAATTATCAAGACGAGAGAAAAATCTGACAGTGAAGTAGGGAGATTGTGGGGGAAATGCAAAAATAACATTCTTGAGAATGGAATGATAAATGGAATCCGAACTACAAGTGGAGGAGTTGGCTTTAGATAGAAGCAGGATTCATTTTCCAATGTAGCAAAGGTGAAAGTAAAACATAAGGATACAGATACAGGTGAGTCACTAAAATATTTGGTGGCAAGATAAGGGATTTCTCATATGAACCCTTCTATTTTGAGAATTACAGGACAGGCTTAGATATTTAAGGAGAAAAGAAAAGTGAGAAAAAAAGTAGGAAGAGGGAAGGGATAGAAGTTTTTCAGGCAACACTGACTACCTATATGAGATTCATGATCATAAATTAGAATTTGACCAGTCAGTCTGGTTTTATGATTTTCTTCAGAAATATCCAGCTGCTCAGATGCAGGCACAGGGTAGGGAGATGGTTAGACAAAATCAGAATTAGAATTTTCCCAAGAAAGTGAGACGGAAGGAGAAAGAAACAAGGAAATGGAGAAGGGATGTCAGGAATTGATATTGCTGAGTCTTGGTATCTTGTAAGAAGTGAAGGAAGGACAGGAGGAGAGAGAAGAATCAGGAAAAAAAACAGTGGGATCAATGGACTGAAGGTTTCTGCAGCTTGAGAAATATCTGTGGAAGGGATTCTAGATGATGAGAGCAGAGTGGTTAAGTAATGGCAACCAGGAGGATGCTTGATATTATGACATCTCACCTGAAGAGTCTCTTTAAAATATAGATTCTTTGACTAAACCTTGGAGACTCTTATCTTGTAGACCTGAGATATGGCCTGATGATCTGTATTGTCATAACTGACTGTGGTGATTGTGACACAGTGTGTCCAAAGAAAGACATCTGGGAACCGCTGAAAGGTAATAAATATGCAAGTGCCCATAAAAATGTAATATCACTAAGGGCTCAGGGGTGAAAAAAACATTCACAGAAGACGTGGGACTTCAGATGGTGACTGACATACTTGCCAACTGACTCATGTATGCTGCGGTAAACCCAAGTTGGCAATTTCTCTGGAAATAAGTTCTTGGCTATTGGATTACACAAATTTCTTCGGGGTTGAAGAGTGAGAACATTTAGAACAATACATAGGAGGCTAAGAAAATTGGTCAAATTTCCATGGATGACAGAAAATCTTAAATAATTCATCCAGACACCAAGACAGAGAGGACAATGACCACTGTAAACACCACTTAAAGGGTATTGCACAGGGGTCAAAATATCTCAGGTGGGCCCTGGAATTTCTTCCAGCCTGAGATTCTGTTGAAAGGTAAGGACAAATGCTTCTCTCTATGAAGCAATTTCCTCCCTTTGTGTTCAGGTGTCACGAAACTTTTACCAGGCCTGTGGTTGTTCTACCTTACATGGAGCTTATTGTGGTAGGCGAGTGCTGATACAGGACACTGAGAGAAGAGAAGACAAGCAGCTTTTCACTCTCTGCCAGTTGAAGCTGGGAAATATCTTTTTCTGACTGTAAGTATACACTTAAAAAGAACTGCCAAGTTTATCAGAAGGGCCAGGCCAATTGAGAAAATTGTTTGGTGCAGAGTGTTGAATTAATAGTGTCTAAAAGAAGAAAGCAGCATGCCAGCAGAGTTTGAAAGAAATAAACAGGTGTTTTCACTACAGGAACACATTAATCCTGGAGTTATCAATATTGGCCATTTCCAGGTATTTTAAGTGGATGCACAAAATTCTAGAGGGATAGAAGATATAAGAGGCACAAAAGAAAATGAACATAATTATAAATAGGTCTACTCCAAAATTTCTGTAATTGTGGCTAGTGCACAAATTTTTCCAGTGATAATAAGGGCATCTCGTTATGAGGGACGGCAGTAGAAACATAGTAAAAATGCAAATTTTATGAGTTTGGTTCAGACTCTGTCACTAACTAGCTTATAACCTTGGGCAAATTATCTAACCACTGTATGTCTCAATTTTCTCATCTAAAAATAAGTTGATATAATAATATTTAGCCCATAGGATTCTTTTGAGAATTAAATGAGCTAATCCATGACACGCTCTCAGCACAGGGCCTGGCTGTGCCAGTTTGGATGTATTATGTTCCCCAAAACACCATGCTCTTTAATGCAGTCTTATGGGTGCAGACATATTAGTGTTGATTAGACTGGAATTCTTTGATTGAATGTTTCCATGGAGATGTGACTCAATCGACTGTGAGTGAAACATTTGATTGTATAAATTCCATGTAGGAGTTGCCCAGCCCATTCAGGGTGGGTCTTAACTGGATCACTGGAGTACTTTAAAAAGAGGAACACAGCCCAGGTGTCAGAGCAACTGAGAGACACATTTTGAAGACGGCTGCTGGAAGCTGACACTGACATTTTGAAGAGGAGCTGCAGCTAAGGGAGGACAAAACATCCCAAGAGTAACACTTTGGAAAACGCCATTTTGAAATACAACCTGGGAGCAAGCAGACACCAGCCATGTGCCTTCCCAGCTAACAGAGGTTTTCCAGATGCCAATGGCCTTTCTCCAGTGAAGGTACCCTTTGTTGATGCCTTACCTTGAACATTTTATGGCTTTAAGACTATAACTTTGTAACCAAATAACCCCCCTTTATAAAAGCCAATCCATGTCTGGTATTTTGCATAACGGCAGCATTAGCAAACCGGAACACTGGCTTATAGCAAAGGCTCGATAAATGTTAAGTATTATGAGATTATTTTTCAATTTAATAACAATCTCAGAAATTCATCCCAAGCATGTCATAGCAAATTTTAACATCAACATGGCACATTAAAATGAGAAGGCAAGGAAGTGTACACATATGGTTTATTCAACTCTTTAAGAGAAATTTTGTTTTACCTGGAAGTCAGCAAGACTAAGACAAGGAGTTTAAATAGCATGCAATACAACAAAGAGAAAGATTTTTAAAATGATGAAATGAGAACAAAATATACTCCAGACTTTTTGACTCATCAAGTGTTTAGATCATTAACTATAGTTCAACACTTAAAATTCCCACAAAACAGATGCCCATCTTACAGTCTAATTCAATTTAGCAAGCATTTTCTCATTCTGCCTAAGTTATTCTCTTGAAAATTGCAGAGAGCATTACAATAATGAGGGAGAATATGGGTATGAATAAAAGAATATAACAGAATATAGTGCTCAAGAGCATATATAGTGGGTTCTGAGGTCATATTTAAATTGGGCAACTTGACCTAAGTTTCCATTTTCCCATTTACAAAATGGCAATAATAATAGTACTTATCTCCATACAATGGATGTTATGACTAAATAAGATGATAAATATAATGCATTTGCTACATTGGTGGTTAATATTATAAATAATGATAAATGAACATTACCCACCCAGAAGTTGGCGCTAGTATAATTGGAGGACTGAGGATAAAGAGAACCAGCACACAAACGGCTAGAACAATAATTCATTCAATAAGCATTAATTTGCCGGAAGCTGTTGATATCATGGTAACTAAAACAAGCTCTACAGTAGCTTAAAGTCTAGTGAAAAGTATGGTGTGCTGATTTGAATGTATTATGTCTCCCAGAAAAAGCCATATTCTTCAATGCAATCTTGTGGGGCAGACATATTAGTCGGGATTAAGTTGGAACGCTTGCATTAGGTTGTTTGCATGGAAATGTGCCCCATCCAACTGTAGGTGATAACTCTGATGAAATATTTCCATGGAGACGTGGCCCCACCCATTCAGGGTGGGCCTTGATCAGTGGAGCCATATAAATGAGCTGACAAACAGAAGGAACTCACTGCAGCTGGGACTGACATTTTGAAGAGGAGCTACAGCCAAGAGGGACACTTTGAAGAAAGCACAGGAGCTGCAGACGAGAGACAGTTTGAAAACAGCCGTTGAAAGCAGACTCTTGCTCCAGAGAAGCTGAGAGAGGACAAATATCCCAAGTGCAACTAAGAGTGACATTTTTGAGGAACTGCAGCCTAGACAGGAACGTCCTGGGAGAAAGCCATTTTGAAACCAGAACTTTGGAGCAGATGCCAGCCACGTGCCTTCCCAGCTAAGAGGTTTACCGGACACCACTGGCCATCCTCCAGTGAAGGTACTCAACTGCTGATGTGTTACCTTGGACACTTTATGGCCTTAAGACTGTAACTGTGTAACCAAATAAACCCCCTTTTATAAAAGCCAATCCATCTCTGGTGTTTTGCATTCCAGCAGCATTAGCAACCTAGAACATATGGATAAGTAAACAGGACAATATTGATACCGATCAAAGAGACACTGGGGTAAGAAAGACAGAAAGAGTTTATTGCTAGGTGTGAAGCAGATCAGATGGTTTATCAGCCTAAAAATCTATCTCCCCAAACTGCAGTGATTCTGATAGTTTTATAGTATGAAAAGATGGGCAGGTTTTAGAATAATTCTAGGCATGATGAAAGGGACATAGTATATAACCTTCCAAGATTAAAAAGATAACGTAAGAATATTATGAACAACCAGATGAAACCTAATGAAATAGACAAATTTCAAGAAAAATATAACTCATCAATCCCTTTACCCTAGTGTGATATAAAACCATTCCATTTTCTCTGTGTTGTGGGATAACAGCTCCACAACACAAACATAGATGAATTTCACAAACATAATGTTGAGGGAAAAAAGTAAGTTGCTGAAGAGGACAAGCAGTGTGATGTCATCCATAAAAAGTTCAAAATAGGCAAAAGTAAACAATGCTGTTTGGTATAATATAGATGTAAAACATATAAAGAAATGAAAGAGAAGAATAAACATAAAATGCAGGAGAAAGATGACAAGAGACAGAGAAAGAGATAATGTTTTGGCAGAAGAAGGAAGGAGCCCTCCATGGTGCTGATAACATTCTATTTCTCAAGTTGGATTATGGGGATAGAATGGTTTATTTAATTATCATCCTTTATAACTGGAATATTTACCATATTCCATGTTGTTTAGTTTTTAGGAGTAACAAACAGAGTAAAGTGTACAAGTTTTAATTACACAGCTTGGTGAATTTTTATATATGTATGTGTACATGTCATACTCTTTTTAATAAAATATTTCATATTACAAATTTTTAAAAAAGGTGCTTCTGAAGCACACCTGGACTTTGGATATTTTTTTACTAAGTTCTCTAGTAGTAAATCCATTGCCATTTTATTCTTGTTCTAGGGAAATTACTGGCCTAACAAGAGCTCCAAACTTTCCTATTAAAATTCCAGTGTCACTAAGGGTTCGGAGCTCAAAAGTGACTTCCTCACAAACAGGAACCCCTTTTAATCCTAAAATAAAAGTTGTCTAAAAAGTATGTCTTTTTGTAAATGCTCTTTCTCCAAGATTGATGTGGAATGTGTTGTAGGAAGGCTACACAGTCCACGTAAGGCAGAGCACTCAAGCAGCAGAACTCTATGGTTTTTGCAAGGTCTGTGGAATTTCAATTTCCTCCTACATGATTCACACACCTGCTGTGTATGGGCAGGCAGGCTTTCTAAATCTCATGCTCATTCTTAGTCAAACACATAACCATTTTTAAAAATGTTAGCCTTTCAAAGTATACTGGATGTAGCATAAACTTAATTTTTTAGCATAATGTTCTGTGTGTTTCCTGAGAAAACTAAACTTTACCCCCATCTTCCATCCATATTAAACTTGGATTGCATAGTTGCCACAATTGTGCAAAGTTGGCCAGAAAAATAGGCCATAATTCAGGCTATTGACAGCCAAAAAGGCTTGAGGGAAAAAGAGGGATAACCAGTGAAGAGGTCTTTGGCTGCTACTGGAGGCCATCACATTTAGAGAATAAGTAGAAAGAGGGAATGAGTTATTTATATTTACAGTGAAATTGTTGTCCTCATATGTCAATTGCTTCTGATATACATAAGCCAATCCAATCTTGGAAATTTCTATAATGGAGAAAAAGACATTTTTGTTCAAATGCAGAAGAATGAAACATGTCTATATCTTGCTACACTTGGAATGAAGTTAGACATCCTGGGAGCTCTTCATTCATTTAATTTGGAAAATTTTTCTACATAGTCTTGTCCTATGAAATTAACCAGTTTCATATGTTTAAGTTGTAACTTGTAAATACCTTGAGTTAAAGATCATATTTCTTTTTATCCTCCACAACATGTAGAAAAATATTTTACATAATGTGAGTTTAATACATGTATTATTGAGCCATTTGAAGATAGCACTGGCAAAAGATGTCTGCTGAGGGCAAAGAGCGTTAAGTGTTAGGTGGAAGGAAAAGAAGTTGACTCAGACAATGTACCAGGCAATTTTATATTCCCTACAATTAATTCACACAAACACCATATGAGATGGATATTATCCCATTTGCTATCAGTTGTTATGGCTGTTGTTTTTGTTTTAACTGATGAGTGAACAAAAATTCAAGAAGGTTAACTTAATTGTTTGAAATCACATAGCCACTCAGCAGAATTCAAACCATGAATTTCTGTCTCCAAATCTCATGACTTTGCTATAAAAATCTTTAAAATACTCTCTATTTGTTGTCTGTTTATATCAGAGTCTGCATCAGACACAATCAAATTCCAATCTTTTCTGGTTTCATCCAGATAGGTTAAGAGTAGGAAATGGTGCATTTATTGCTGGGTTATGGTATCTCTATATGACAACGTCTTCCATATTCAACTGTGAATAAGGACTTCATACAACTCCAACCAGCCAGGGCTTAGAGACTCAATTAAGAGATCTACTGTCTTTGAGGGATATCCAAGGAGGAGACTGCCAAGGTTTCAGAGGGGTTTCAGTTCCAGGATGAAGGATTTTACCAAGATAATGAGAATAGCTAGTAAGACAGAAGTCTCATTTTATCTATCTTTTTACCAGGGTTGAAAATGATTGTTGATCATTAAAACATGATCAAAGCATGGAAAAGACATTAGCCCAGGATCACAAAATCTTGTTCATGAGAGTTGAACTGCTTAATAATGCATCTGGCTTATATGAAGTCTTTAAAGATGTCAGAAAGTGCTTGGAAGTAGTGAGTGGTCTAAAGAATTTACTAAAAAATTAAGCTACATATGATTAGGTTCAAAGTGCAACAAAGCCTCAGGAAGATCAAACAGGGTCTGCTTACTTCAAATGATGAGATTTCCTTGAAAGACCTACCACTCTTTTTCTATACTGATGTAGAAAAATCATAGCATTAGAGGCTCATCTGTTTGAAAAAGGTTCTATCTTTTCCCATTAGGTCTGTATTAAAATATAATTATCTTATGAGAGATCATATACTAAGTTCCTTATACTGAGGATGTGTTTGTCAGGCCTTTACTCTGATTGGAGGGATGTTCCTCAGTTCTAAATTGTTAAAGTGGGAAATATGATGGGGAGGGTCGTACCTTTAGGTTGAACAGGTGATTTCCCATTGCTTTCCAATTATATTTAGGGCAGAACCATGTAACAGGTCTTTGATTGTTGTTTTTTTGTTGTTGTTGCCAATGAAGCTAATGGCTTATAGAGCACTCCCCAGTGAAATGTAGGATAGCCATGGAGTATTTAAGGAGGACCAGGCCCTGGGGTAGGGCTGGGGAGAAATGTTTCTGGTCAAGTAGACCTTTCTGCAGCCTCCGTATCATCCTGGGCAGCCAGCTCTGGTGGACTTCAGAGATATCCCTGCTGCCAAGCGGTAGGCTTGCATCCAGGTATGGTTACTAGGGGTAAGTGATGGTTACAGCAGACACTCAGGCTCCCACCTCCGGTACCCTCGTGGCTGTCTTCCTTCTATTGCATCGCTTGGAAAATCTAAAAATCACAAAGTTCACCACAAATTAAGTTAACCTTGAACACACTTTCTGAAAATCACATTTCTTCAATCACAAAATCAAATAATTTTAGAGTGGAAAAGGACCTCTGAGATTACCTGGTCCAACTTTCTCATTTCACAAATAAGATAACCAGTAAAGTATTTTAGACCTGTACCCATTTTGTGACCTTTCAATAGAGACTAAAAAAAACATTTTTTGTCCTTTTGTCCTGTTTTACATCTCTTACAGAAAAAAAAAAAAAAAAACAGACAAAAGTAAAAGTGCTGCTTATTCTTACAAAAAAAGCTTTTAGAAAAGTTATTGGGCCTCTAACATTTTATTTTGTATAGGGAAAAATCTTAACAAAAAGCACTATTGATGCTAAGTGCTTGTTACTCTCAGGCATTTTACAGCATAGTCACATGTAGACCAAATGCATCTCAATGTTTTTGTGGGTCATATGATTTGGTCTCTTGAATCAAGCTGATTCAAGGTAGGGGAAGCATGACTTGCATTTTGTTTCAGAAACCATGGCCTTAATTGACAGTGAAAGGATCTAATATATTACCTTGTTCTGATTTTCTAATCGTTGCTCCCAGTAAAGAAAGCACTTCTGGGTGTGTGTGTTTGTGTGTTTGTGTATGTCCGTGTGTGTAGATAGTTAATCCATAGCACAGACATGGAGATTTCTGGGTTAACATGATAGTAAACAAGCAATGCACAATAGGTTTGCTCTCAACCTCTTATTTAAATATAGAAAAAGAAAAAGTTAAGAGGAGAAAGTGGATATGAAACTGTATGCTGAGTGTGATTCCAATTATAATCATAAAACAACTTCATACATACATGAAAGACCATCAGCACTGCAGTCTCATAATAGTCATGATACGACAGTGGTTAAGATTTGTTTCTTATGTACAAAAGTCACATCTGGATTTCAATTCATTTCCAAATTCATTTCTTCCATTTGTGGCTATACCATTATGGCCTCCATAATTTCAGAGGCAGAGGAAGAAAGCATTGTGAAGAACACAATTCACTCAACTGCCTTGGCCGAAAAGTGACCCATGTTACTTCCAAGCATTGCTCATTAGCCATAACTAGTCACACAGGAGAGACTTAATTGCAAAGAAGACCAAGAAATGAAGGGGAGATCATGGCTATATGAGGCCTTACTATCTCTTCCACTAACCTTTTAACCACAAAGCTTGGAGCACCAGAGACTGTGACTTGCCACCACTGACTATCCATGTGTCTCCATTCATGAGCCCCACTAACCAATAAAACAAGTAGTTATCCTGTGAATTATCTTAATATTGTGTAACCTATGAAATAAATTATAAAGTAAATCATTATGAAATGCCTATTTTTTTAAAATGTGGGATAAAGGGATAGGAAAGAATAATAAAATTAGTTTAAAATCTAGAATTATATGTGGCACAGCACAGGATAAAACATGGGTAAATGTTATATCCCTATTTCTGCAGCTGTTCACAAGGTTGTAGTTGGTTTATATTATTTTCTTTCTTCACTCCTATTCCAAGTTCCCATTGTCCTCAGCCAGCACCGAAGTTGCCCAGGGTCTCTATACCTGGTAGGGAAACCCAACACTTCATTCACAGAATGCGTGGGCCCTTTAATGGCCTTGCTTGAATTGGAGACTTCAATTAACTTTTCCATAGGACCTTGAAATCCCAAGAATTGCCCCAGAGAATCATCTTTTCTCCTGACATTTTCCTCCTTGCTGCCACTGTATAGTGGCAACCCTATTTTCTCATGATAATCAGGATGAATCAGTGCAACTAATATGGTAACCCCATTTGTTCCATATTAATGGTGTGATATAAGGAGCCCTAAATGGCTAGACAGCAGACTTCAACATTAAACTGAATGGAATAATTGTGACAACCGATAGTGACAGTATTTATCCCTTAAAACAAAGATTTCTAAACCAGTGGAATTCTGAGCCATTCTAATAATTCTCTAAGGCCGGTTGCTTATTGGAGACAGGGATACATGGTAAGATTCGTGAAACCTGTGTGCATCACCCAAGGCCTTAACGTTTTCTCCATAAAATTAATTCCATGGAACAGGGACTTCTGAATTCAGCCTGGGATGTAGAAAACTAGAGACAATATCTCTCCCATCTTTACAACAGAAACAAAGCAAAAGGCCTGGCAAAATGCATGTTTATGTCTTTTCTTAAATCCATCAAGAAGCTGAGGTAGCAAGGCAACAACTAGCTTGAAATATAAAAAGATACAGGCACCTCCAGAAAGAGATGAGCATCTCTTGCTTCTTGGAGTAGACACATCTGGACACTGGTAAGACAAATGCAGCAGTAATTGTTAACAAAACCAAAAGTAACAACAAAAACCACACCACAGATCCAAGAAGCTCAGAGAATACAAAGAAGATAAAACAACCTACAGACATCATACTCAAAGTGCTATAAAATCAAAGAGAAAGAGAAAATCTTAAAGGAAACCAGAGAAAAAAGACACGATAGAGAGAAACAACGATAAGAATTACAAAAGACTTCATCTGAAACCATGAAAACCACAAAAAAAAATGGTTTTAAAATGGCGTGACATCTTTAAAATGTTAAAAGGAAGAAACCTGCCAACTCATAATTCTACATGCAGGGAAGTATCTTACAAAACTGAAGGAGAGACCTCCACCTGGGGGGGTCTGTCTTCTCTAGGAGGAAAGGGGTGGGGCCCTTTCCATTCAGAACCAGACCCCAGAGCCTGGGGGAACACGGCCATACCTCCTCACACCAGTCAAGAATTATAGGCTAACAGGCATCACCTGCTGGGCAGAAAAGCACAGTGACCTGAGGCATCAAAGGGTGGAGCAATTTTCTAAGACACACCTGCAGGGAAACCAGATACTGAATATTTCTTCCCTCTGGGACCTGAGCCTGTTCTGGTCTGGGAAAACCTGATTGGGATAACCAAGGAAACCATGCCTAGACAACAGAAAATTGCAACCTACACTAAGAAAAACAAAGTTATGGCCCAGTCAAAGGAACAAATGTACACTTCAACTGAGATACAGGAATTCAAACAACTAATGTTAAATCAAATCAAAAAGTTTAGAGAAGATATTGCAAAAGAGATAGAGGCTGTAAAGGAAGCACTGGACATGTATACGGCAGAAATCAAAAGTTCAAAAAAACAACTAGTAGATTCTATGGAAATGAAAGGCACAACACAAGAGATGAAAGACACAATGGAAACATACAACAGCAGATCTCAAGAGGCAGAAGAAAACACTCAGGAACTGGAGAACAAAACACCTGAAAGCCTACACGCAAAGGAGCAGATGGAGAAAAGAATGAAAAAATATGAGCAATGTCTCCGGGAACTCAAGGATGAAACAAAGTACAATAATGTATGTATCACTGGTGTCCCAGAAGGAGAAGACAAGGGAAAGGGGGCAGAAGCAATAATAGAGGAAATAATTAATGAAAATTTCCCATCTCTTATGAAAGACATAAAATTACAGATCCAAGAAGGGCAGCGTACTCCAAACAGAAGAGATATGAATAGGCCTACGCCAAGACACTTAATAATCAGATTATCAAATGTCAAAGACAAAGAGAGAATCCTGAAAGCAGCGAGAGAAAAGTGATCCATTACATACAAAGGAAGCTTAATAAGACTATGTGCGGATCTCTCAGCAGAAACCATGGAGGCAAGAAGGAAGTGGTGTGATATATTTAAGATACTGAAAGAGAAAAACCGCCAACCAAGAATCCTATATCCAGCAAAGCTGTCCTTCAAATATGAGGGAGAGCTCAAAATATTTTCTGACAAACAGACAATGAGAGACTTTGTGAACAAGACACCTGTCCTACAGGAAATACTAAAGGGAACACTACAGGGTGATAGAAGACAGGAGTGCATGGTTTGGAACACAATTTTGGGAGATGGTAGCATAACAATGTAAGTACACTGAACAAAGGTAACTATGAATATGGTTGAGAGAGGAAGGTGGGGAGCATGTGAGACACCACAAGAAAGGAGGAAAGATAAAGACTGGGACTGTGTAACTTGGTGAAATCTAGAGTATTCAACAATTGTGATAAAATGTACAAATATGTTCTTTTACGAGGGAGAACAAGCAAATGACAACCTTGCAAGGTGTTAAAAATGGGGAGGCATTGGGGGAGGGATGCAATCAGCATAAACTAGAGACTATAACTAATAGAATCATTGTATTATGCTTCCTTTAATGTAACAAAGGTGATATACCAAGGTAAATGAAGATAAGAGTGGGGGATAGGGGAGGCATATTAGACACTTGACATTGGTGGTATTGTCTGATTCTTTATTCTACTTTGATTTAAGGTTATTTTTCCGTTTGCTGCTTCCTAGCTGTCATTTTTTTTTTCCTCTTTCTTTTCCCTCTCTACCTTCTTTGACTCTCCCTCCTGCCTTGTGGAAGAAATGTAGATGCCCTTATATAGATAGTGGTGAAGGTGGTGAACACATAAATGTATGACCATGCAGAGAACCATCGATTATTTACCTGGGATGGAATGTATGGTGAGTGAACAAAACCATATTAAAAAAAAAAAATGGGTTGATGACAAAACCTCGAGGGCAATATACTGAGTGAAATAAGCCAGACACATAAGGACAATTATTGCAGGGTCTCCCTGATAGGAACTAATTATAATATGTAAACTCACAGGCATGAAATATAAGGTACCAAGATATAGGACGAGGCTTAAGAATGGGGAGTGGTTGCTTAGTATGAGCAGAATGTTCAATTAGGATGAACTTAAATGTTTGGAAATGAACAGGGGTGTTGGTAGCAAGATGTGAGAATAACTAACAGCGCCGAATGGTGTGTGAATGAGGTGGAAAGGGGAAGCTCAGAGTCATATATGTCACCAGAAGGAAAGTTGGAAGTCAAAAGATGGGAATGTGTAAAACTGAATCCTATGGTGGGCAATGTCCATGATCAACTGTACAAATACTAGAAATCACTTCCATGAACCAGAACAAATGTATGACAATACAATTAGAAGTTAATAATAGAGGGGCATATAGGGAAGAACTATACACCTATTACAAACTATATACTACAGTTAGTAGTATTTCAACATTTTTTCATAAACAGTAACAAATGTACTATATCATACTACGAGTCAACAATTGAGGGGGGTTGATTAGGGATAGGGGAGGATTAGAGCTTCCTTTTCTTTTTTTTTCTTTTTTCATCTTTCACTTTATTTCTTGTCTGGAGTAATGAAAAGTTTCTAAAAATTGAATAAAAATTAAGTGTGATGGATGCACAGCTGTATGAGGGTACCTAGGGGCAAGTGATTGTACACTTTGGATCTTTGGATAATTGTATGGTATCTGAACAATCTCAATAAAAATGAAATAAAAAAACTGAAGGAGAAATGAAGATTTTCTCAGATGAATAAAAGCTGAGAGAATTCATCACCCTCAGAACTGCACTACATAAAAAGTCAAAAAAAAAAAAGTTCTTAAGGCTGAAGGAATATGATTCCCGGCAGAAGTTTGGATCAACATAAAGAAACAAAGAGTATCAGAAATATAATAAATTAAGGGAAAAATAAAATTCATTTTCCTGTTTTAATTACAGTAAAAGATAACTGATTAGACTAAAGCAAAACTACTAGCAATTGTACTTTTATACCACATTTAAAAGCAAAATGCATGACAACAATAACACAAAGGATTGGAAAGCAAAACTGGGCATATGCTGTTGTAAGACCTTAAACTACACATGAAGCAAGACAACACTTTTGAAAGTAAATTTTGATTAATTAAAGGTGTAGACTGCAAACACAGAAAAAAATTTTAAGTAAATAAATAATACTTGCTCTTATTTTAAATGTAATCATCATGTAATCATAATAAATGCTCAATTAACCCCAAGAAAAGGCAGACAAATAGGAAAAATAAAAAGAACAGAAGGGACAAATATAAAAAAATCTAGTAAGACAGCAAATTTTAATCCAATCATATAATAATCACATTGAATGTAAATAGTCTGAACATACCAATTAAAAGACTGAGATTGCTATATTGGATCAAAGAAAAGCATGACTCAACTCTACAATGTCCACAAAAAGTTCACTTTAAATATACAGACAGAGATAGGTTAAAAGCAAAATTATGGAGAAATATAAACCATGTAAGTGCTAATCAAATAAAGTTGAAGTAGCTATATTAATATTAGAGAAAACAGACTTCAGAAAAAGGGATGCTACCACGGATAAAGAGGGGCATTACATAATAATAAAGGGTCAATTCTCTAGGAAAATGTATCAATCGCAAATGTATATACACCTCTACAGAGCATCAAAATACATAAAGCAAAAACTGATAGGACTAAAAGTAGGGATAGACAAATCCACAATTATAGTTAGAGACTTTACACACCTATCTCAGTAGCTGACAGAACAAGTTGATACAAAATCAGTAAAGACAGAGATGAACAGCATTATCAACCAGCTTGGCCTAATTTACATTTATAGAATAAACCATCCAACAACAGCAGAATATAATTTCTTTTCAAGTGTTCATGGAACGTTCACTGAGACAGGCCATAATGGGGCCATAAACTTTAACAAAATTAAAAGAATAAAATCATACAAAATATGGTCTCAGACCAAAACAAATTAAACTAGAAATTAATGGCAGAAAGATATCTGTAAAATCCCCAAATATTTGGAGTGAAAGGATCTGCTACAGACCCCACAGACTTTAAAGGAAAATAAAGGAATACTACAAACAAATCTATGTCCATAAACTCAATAACATAGATGAAATGGACCAATCCTGTAACAGAAAAAACCATCAAAACTCACTCAAAGATAAATAACCTGAAGAGTCCTATATCTATTTTTTTTAAGATAAATTTGTGGTATAAACTCTACCTACAAGAAATTCCAGGCCAAGCTAGTTTCACTGGTGAATTTTCCCAGAACTTAAAGAGAAATTATGCCAATTCTATGTCATTTCTTCCAACCATAAGAAAAAGGAAAACTTTCCAACTCATTTTATGAGGTCAGCATTACCATGAAACCAAAACTAGACAAAGATATTTTGTCTTTGAAAACTACAGAGCAATATCCCTAATAAACATAGATGTAAAAATGCTAAACAAAATTTGAAGAAACTGAATTCAACACATATAAAAAGACAATACATCGTGACCAAGTAGTGTTTACCTCAGAATATAGGGTTGACTTTACATTTAAAAATCAACCACTACAATTCACTATATTAACAAATTAAAAAGGAAAAACCATATAACCATTTAAAAATTAACAAACATTTGACAAAATTCAACATCTACTCATGATGATTAAAAAAAAAAAAAAAACTCTCAGCAATCCAGGTATAGAAGGGATTTTTTTAACTTGACAAAAGGCATCTACATAAAACTATAGCCAATAACTTACTAGTGAAAGACTGAATGCTCCCCACCCCCAATATCAGGAACAAGTCAAAAATATCCTTTCTTACCATTTCTATTCAACATCATAGTGGAAGTATAATAACACAAGAAAAAGAAATAAAAGGCATACAAATGGAAAGGAAGAAACAAAAGCATCTTTTGTCTATGTGGAAAATCTCAAAGAATCTACCAAATGGTCCTAGAATACATGCTAAACTAAACAAGCAGGTTTAGCGATGTCACAGGATACAAGGTCAATGTACAAAGGTTGATCGCATTCCTGTGTAACAGCAATGAACAAAAGGAATTTAAAATTTTAAAAAGTACCATTTTCAATAGTGCACACAGAAAAAAAGTACTTATAGATCTAACAAAATGTGGAGAGGATCTCTATGCCGAATACTACAAAACAATGTTGAAAGAAAACAATGAAGAACTAAATAAATGTTGAGATATACCATGTAAACAGACTGGAAGGTTCACATTCTCTCCACATTGGTCTACAGATATAATACAATTCCAGTCAAAATCCCAGAGGGATTTATTGTAGATATCAACAAGCTGTTTCTAAAATATATATGGAAAAGCAAAGGGTAGAATAGCCAAAATAAGTTTGTAATAGAAGAACAAAGTTAGAGGACTCATACTATCTGATACTGATTCTTACTAAAAGCTATAATAATCAAGACAGTGTGGTTTCTGCTAAGTATAAACACAAAAATCAATGGAATAAAATTGTAAGAGGACTTAGAAATTATCACACTCTTCCAGAATTGACAATTGTTTTATTTTCATCTTTTAATTAGAGAATATTAAGAGTTGGCTATACATGGAAACAATTGAGGCTAAGGGTATCTATTTTCCTTGGGTGGCTGGGGACAGAGGCAGCTTCACAATTTCAGCATAAGCAGCATTATCCCGGATGGAGGGCTGGAGTTACATTACAAAACCAATATTCAAAATTATTCTTGTACATTCAGCATAGAGCCCATGGCCCCAATCCTTCAGTGATTTTATGAGCTATACAGACCTTATTATGTAAAAGAAGGGATCCACACTTAGTGCAGTAAGAGTGT
This sequence comes from Choloepus didactylus, assembly GCF_015220235.1. NCBI lineage: Eukaryota > Metazoa > Chordata > Mammalia > Pilosa > Megalonychidae > Choloepus > Choloepus didactylus. The sequence goes on from NC_051308.1 coordinate 27,554,530, forward strand.
TGAAGTGGGTTTATGGTATTTGAATGTCTTATCTATCCTTTGATTATGTTCCTCAAAAGGAATCAGAAGATATTACATTCTCCACGGTCTGGAAGGGCAGAGGTGTAGAAAAAGGCAAATTCCATGAAAAGCATTTTTGTGACTATTCTCTGGAGGTTGAATGTGAAGGCTGGAGATATTGCCTTTGAAATGGGCTCCCTGATTTTAATGGAGAAGATGGAATACTGAGGTGGCCAAAATCACATAGCAGCCCTTAATTCCAGTAGCAAGAAGGTCATGGTCTCCGAAACAGGCAATAGGGCCAGAGTGATAATCAGAATGTTTTAATTTTTTATGATCTTGGTAATAAATAAATGATCATGGGATTACTGAGACCAAAATAGATGAGAATTCCACTTGTACCTAACTTCAGGGGTTGGCAAATTTATGGCCACTGCTACTAGCTGGGCATCCTTCAGCAAGGTTCTTACTCTGTGTCTTGGTTTCCTCATCTGTAAAATGATACTTTTACTGACAACTAACTCAAAATGTTGCGTTCTCTTTAAATGCATTTTATAAATCAAACTCTAATATAGCCTGACATATTACTTCCTTGAAGAAAGAGAGGGGCATCTTAAGTGTTTTATGAAATCAAATTATAAAAAGTAGGAATTTCTATTTGGTAAAGATAAAAGCATCTCACTGTTCCAAAAGAATAGAAATGAAATGGAGCTTCTAAAAAAGACTGAAATAATTTACATCTTAGGACAGCAGTTCTCCAAGTGTGGTCCATGGAAAACTGACAATCCCAAAACCCTTCCAAAGGTCCATGAGGTCAAAACTATTTTCAAATTAATACTAAAACATTATTTTCCTTTTTCACTGGTTGACATTTGCACTGGTGATACAAAATCAGACCTGGATAAAACTGCTGGCATCTTAGCAGTAATCAAACAGTGGCACTAGTGGTTGCCATGTTCTTCATTCTGAAGGACACTAACTGAAAAGAAAAGTCAGTTTCACATAATAATATACATGAAGCAGCAGTAAAAATGGTTAGTTTTATAAATTGATAAGTACATCGTTTTTAATATTCTGTGTGATGAAATGAGAAGTACAAATAAAGGGCTTCTTTTGCATACTGAAATTTAATACTTGTCTTAATAAAAAGCACTAGTGTGATTACTCAAGTTGTGAGCTGATCTGGACACTTTTCTCCTTGAAACCACATATCTGAAAGACTGACAGATAAACTGCAGTTACTCAGACTTGGATATTTGGCAGACATTTTCTTGAAAACAAACAAAGTGAGCCAGTGACTTCAAGGAAGGCAACTGACAGTATTGACATACATCAATGATAAAATTCAAATTCTAAAGTGAAAAATGAATTTTGGAAAACTTGTCCTCCACTATAAGCTTGTCAACTTCCAAATAACTAAAGACTTTTCTGATGATATTGGTGGTAATATTTTAAAAATGAGATTTTGAAAAATATTGTATACAATATGTTACCTATACTTAGAAGATCTGCATAACTCAGTGAACTAATATTTTTCCAAATGATCTAACACATGATGTTACAAGACAATGCACGCATAAAAGATCCATCCAAATTGCAAAATAGAACAATGGATTTTTATTGATATGGTTTCAGATTCCACATTGTAACTAATCTTTAAGAAACTGCCACTTATGGAGTTTTAGTTTAGTATCAAAGAAGAATATCCACAATTATCTAGGTTATTTTTTATTAAAAGGTTATTTTTTATTAAAATGGTTATTTTTTATTAAAATACTTCTCCCTCTTCCTACTACATACCTTCATATACTTCAACCAAAACAACAGGTCACAGCAGATTAAATCCAGAGGCAGACATGAGAATTCCACTGTCTTACATTAAGCCAGACATTAAGAAAGTTTGCAAAATGTAAAACACCACTGTTTTCACTGATTTTTTTTTGGCAAATATAGTTATTTCTCATCAAGATTTTATTTTTGTTGACATGGAATGGGTTTATTGTTGCTATCTTAAAATTAACAAATATTTTGAAATTTTTTGGTTTTAATTTCAAATATGGCAAATATCTAATGAGACAATAAACAAAAGCTCTTTGGGTCTTCATTCAATTTTAAGAGGGTAAAGGAGTTCTGAGACCAAAATGTTTATGAATCACTGTCTTACAAGTTTGAGATATAGAAGGAAAATTTATTAAAAATAGACAATCAGGGACACTTTTTGGAGATCAGTATCCAAGTATGGGATTTTCTTCTCTCTTTTTATTTTGTTACCAAAGAAATCAGGCAGAAAAACAGAGATTTGAGACAGATGTTGCTAGCTGGCTGTGCATCATAAATCCTGCTTTTATCCTGGTGAAAATGTGCCTAGCACCAGGGACTAAATCATATTGATCTGAACCATTCACGGTGATCCCATTGTCCTTTGACAGAAGCTTGCTTCCCCGGCTTCCACTATAGCCAAGAGAGGTCATGAAACACAAGCCTTGTCAAAGAGACATTACTGGAAGTCTGCTGGGGAGCTTCTGAGAAATATTGTGTTTCTTGATAAGAAAGACAGCCAGCAAGGATAATTTGCTATTCTAAGCAATCCCCTGCTTCCTGCTTTCAATGCGGTGTGAGGATCTGATGCCTGAGGCTATGTTCACAATCTTGCAACCATCAGGGGACAAGTATGAGGCATAAGACCCAGCCTGCTGAGGATGGCAGAGTAGAAAGTTTGAAAGAGCGTCAGTCCTTGAGGATCACTGAGCTGCTGACCCAAACCTGAAACCACCGACTTCTTGCCTTCTTGTTATGTTATTGAATGAAATATTTTTATTAGTTAAAACACTATTATTCTCCAACTTTGTCAATGATAATGGCCCTCTATATGAAAGAGCTAAGAGTAAGTACTAAGAAGGTAATACCCTCATCTCTGAAAAGTCAACATCAGATACATAAATATTTTTTTGTTAGGAATCAAAAACTAGCAAAGAGGCACTTGGAAGTACGATACCAAGTGTCTTAAAAAGCTTGAAGAGTCACTTCCAGGGTCTGTACTTTAGGCTTTTACTATTCAACAAAGTTCAAGGTAAGTTATTTTCTCACAAGTCTGGCAATAAAACCATCAGCAAATGAAGAACATTAGTATTTTGGTAGGCCTCCCACTTAGCTTCAATTCTTTTTTCCTCATCTTCTCTTGTTCAAGACAATAATTTTGTGCAAGTAGACCATGGAGACATGCTGATAATGCAAATTACCAACTGGTACCTTTATTGTATTTCCTGACAAAAGCTTTTCCTGGGCCTTGGCCTCTTCAGTAAGAGAGAATTGAGGGGAACCCTGGCCCTGAGAATCATTCAAATTTAAAAACTGACACCAAGCATCACAGCTTCACCTGGGAAGAGTGCCCTTTTGTTCCAAAATGCCTGCATATATGACAGGCGCCCCAGCAGCTGCACTGGACAATGAGGTACCTTTGAGATTGAAAATGATACACTGAGGATGATGAAAAAGAACTCTATGCACCTGGATCTCTGATGACTGCGGAGCCTCCATACCAGCATGAACTGCCTGCCTCAGGATTTCTTTTGTGTGCGAGAGAAATGCATTTTGAGCTTATCTAAGCTTCTGTTATTATTTTTTACGCAGTCAAATATAATCCTAACTATGAGAAAAAGTGGTGGTTGGGACCATTGTTATATTTTGATTCTCCCAAGTGAGAGAAAATGTATGTTTTATGAGGTGTATTTTAAAGCAATAATTTGAGATTTTAAGTTGCAAATATTTCAACATGTCAGATCACTAAGTCTGTGTGAAGTATGCCATTTTGGAACTCATTGGAGTAAGATTTATGAGATAATTTGGGGTCATATTTGTCTGTTTCAAGCTTTTAATTAGCTGCATTTTTGGAAAAGATTCTTTAGAACAGTAAGAGAATTTCAAAGCAGTTACTTCATTTATAAAAGCTATGAATAGAGAATCTTAAAGCAAGAAAGTCCCTTAGAAATAACCTACTCTATGTTTATTTTATAGTCAAGTAAACTGAGGAATAGTTATTATAAGGAGACTTCCACAACTTTCTTTCTGCTTTGCTTTACCTGCCTTTCACCTGACATATATATATATAGATACAAGGAAAACCCACTAATTTAATTTTCCAGAGCCCAAATCATTGATGCGTCTCCTTAACTAGTGGATGGTATCATGAGATGTTAAATGTCACTGAAAACTCTTCTGGTATCTGTGAATTCTCCTATGTATCTCAGGGTGCAGATTACACCCAGCCTGGCCTGGTGGGGTGGCATATGGGCCACCTATTCCTGTCTGTTCTTTAAACTCTCCTTTCTGATGAGGTTGTGTATTAATGAACTAAAACAAGTAGAACATGTAGTCAGGGGATCAATAAAGAAATATAAGACATAGTTGATACTCTAAACAACTAGACCTAAAAGACATATACAACACTTCACACACACACACACACACACACACACACACACACACAATAACAGAATACACATTCTTCTCAAGTGCACATGCATAATTCCCCAGGATAGGCTGTATGTTGAGTCACACAGCAAGTCTCAGTAAATTTAAACATTGAAGCCATACAATATATATTTTCCAACTTCAATAGTTAGAGCTAGAAATTAAAATCAGAGGGACAGATGAAAATTATACAAATAAGTGGAAATTTAACTATATATTCTTAAACAACCAATGGATTAAAGAGGAAATCAGAAGAAAATTAGGATATACCTTGAGGTGAATGAAACTGAAAATACAACATTCCAAAATTTACGGGATGCAGTGAAGGCAATGCTGAGAGGGAAATTTATAGCCCAAAATGCTAACATTAAAAAAAGAAGAAAGATTTCAAATAAGAGATCTAGCATCAAAACTAGAAGAACTAGAAAAAGAAGGGCAAGCTAAACACAAATTGAATAGAGGGAAGGAAATAACAAAGACTAGAATGGAGATAAATGAAATAGAAAAAAAAAATAGAATCAACAAACCAAAAGTTGTTTCTTTGAAAAAATCAATAAAATTGTCAACCTTTAGCTAGACCAACAAGGAAAAAAAGAGAGGATACAAATAATGAAAATCAGAAACAAAAAGAGAGGCATTACCACTGACTCCACTGAAATAATAAGGACTATAAGAGAATATTGTGAACAACTGTATGCCAATAAATTAGATAACCTAGATGAAATGGACAAATTCTTAGAAACAAAAAAAAGCTACCCACATTGACTCAAAAAGAAATAGAAGATCCCAACAAACCAATTACTAGTAAAGAGATTGAATCAGTCAGGCACCAGCATTCCTGTTTGAGGCTGGCCTTGCTGAGGGGCCTGCTCGAGGCCAGTCGTAGGAGCTCCAGGCCCTAGGAGGCTCCCCTCAGGGAAGCGAGGTGCCACCCCACACCAGACGCGGAGCGCACGACCCAGCCACGGGCCACAGCTTCCACAAGCACACTCATCGGCATTTGAGAACTTGGCAGCAGTCTTGAAGACAGCACCCACGTTCTCAGTGTGGATTTCTGGTGCCAGATGGAGCAGAACAGACTTCCCAAAGAAACGTGGTTCGTTGTTTTGACCTGCATTGTGGCATTTTGAAGGAGGCGTGTAAAGAGGTCGCCTTTATTTCACCTGATGCGAACTCTCCCAAAAAAGAGATGACTGGCTGAGAGGCATTTTTCAAAAATATTTAAAAGCAAATGTATTAGCCCCTGCCACCTGGGGCAAGGAATAACAGTTGAGGCAAACAGTAGGCACCAAAAAGTCTGGGAAGAAAGGTTAGGGACTTAAAAGCTTTGAAGAATAAGGGCTTTTAAAAGCTCCCGACTTAACTACTGTGAATCTAAAAGGCTGTATGCATGCCCAGAGTGGAGCACATGCTTAGAAAAGACCTGAGAAGGCCCTAAGTTCTCACCCTTGACTGACCTTCAGCTCTGTGCAAACAGCAAGTGAAGGCTAAGACAGGATTGTGAACTGCCCAGCTAAGTCCTGAAGGAGTGCCCAAATACACACAGAGCTCACTGGCAAAGACTGGTAGATTTTTATTGTTGTGTGTTGCTGTTTTTTATTTCCAGGTGTTGTAAGGAAATTGTCAAATCACTAGCTGACCATTAAGCTAACCAAACAGAGACTTTAGTGGCCACACAAAACAAAGAATACAGACTTTACGATATTAGTCCAGAAAAGTCACTAAACAAATAGTAGCCATCACAATAGACAGCAACACCAAACTGAATAGTGGGAAGACTCTGATTCCAGAGATTATACATTTGTAATATTCAGAAGGTCCAATTTTCAATGAAGAATTATACAAGTCAGGCAGACGGTCAAGTATGGGCTATACACTGGGAAAAAAGAAAACAGAAATTCTCCCTGTAAAGCCTGAGGCATCAGAGCATGGTATCCATAGTAGTGAGTACTCTGTTATTGTAAATATGTTCAAAGAGCTACGGGAAACATTGAAAAATGGGATGGAGGAAATCAGAGAAATGCTAAGAGAGTGCTCCAAAAAGTTGAAGTCACAAACAGTAGAACTGGGGAACATAAACAAAAAACTAACAGAAATCATTAATTCACCAAAGGAGAGAAACAACCTTGAACCAACAAAAAAACAAATGAACAAACCTGAATTTAGATCCAGTGAGAATACCCAATCTGAGAATGAAAAAAGAATGCAGAAAAATGAACAGAGCCTAAGAACCTTGTGGGATACCATCAAGCATACCAACATACATATAATAGGAGTCCCAGAAGGAGAAGAGAGTGGGAAAGGGCCTGAAAGAATATCTGAAGAAATAGTGGTTGAAGATTTCCCAACTTTGGTGAAAGACATGAATCTACACATCCAAGAAGCTCGAAGAACCCCAAATAAGATAAACTCAAAGAGATCCACTCTGAGACACATTATAATCAAACTGTTGAAAGTTGAAGATAAAGAGAGAATTCTGAAAGCAGCAAGAGAGAAGCATCTTGTTATGTACAAGGGATACTTCATAAGATTAACCTCTGATTTCTCACCAGAAACTATAAAGGCCAGAAGGCAGTGGGGTGGTGTATTCAAAATTTTGAAAGAAAACAATTGTCAACCAAGGATACTATATCTGCCAAGACTGTCATTCAAAAAGGAAGGAGAATTTAGCATATTCCCAGAGCAACAAAAATTGAGAGAGTTTGTTGCTGGTAAACCTGCCCTCCAAAAAATGCTAAAAGGAGTCCTTCAGCCTGAAGTGAAAGGACACTAGAGAGTAACTTGAGTCCTAAGAAATAAAATACACTGGTAAAGTTAGCTACATACGTAAATATAAAAGTATATTTCTGGTCAGTACTTTTTTCCTGTATTATTTAAATGATAGCTACATAAAATAATAAAACAATGGCAGCAGACATACAACATATAAAGATGTAATTTGTAACAATAACGGGGTAGGGAATGGATCTGTATAGGAGCAGTTTTTTTATAAGCTGGAAAGGCAGCAGTGGAGGAACTGAGCAACAAATTTATGACCTAGGAAACACATAGCAAATGGCAACCTAACTCCTTCCTGTTTAGTAATTACATCAGATATAGATCAGTTAAAAGGCTGAGATTGGCAGAACAGAGTAAGGAAACCATGAGTCAACTACTGCTGTGTATAAGGGACTCACTTTAGAACCAAAAGACACAAATGTGATCAAAGTGAAAGAATGACAAAAGATATTCCATACGAACACTCACTGAAAGAGAACTGGAGTGGCCATACGAATACCACACATGGTAGACCTTAAGATAAAAATAGCTCTTAGAGATAAAGAAGGACATTATGTATTGATAAAGGGTCAGTCATCAAGAAGATACAACAATTTTAAATATACCTATCAGCAGACTTTCAATATATATGAAGCAAAAATGATAGGTGAAGGGGAAAATAACAGTTGTATTTGGAGACTTCAATTCCCCAACTTTCTGTTGGATAGAGCTGGACAAAAGATAAACCAAGAATTAGAAGATTTGAATAACATATAAAGCAGCTAGATCTAACAGAATACTCCATCCAACCACAGCAGTATACACATTCTTCTCAAGTGGACATGGGGCATTCTATTTAGACCATGTTAGGCCACAAAATGCATCAATAAGTTTTAAAAGATTGAAATCGAACAAAGTATTGTCCATGACCACAGTGAAATGAAATGAGAAATTAATAGCAGGAAAATTGACAAATACGTGGAAGTTAAAAAAAAATGTGCTCTTAAGCAGTGCATCAAAGAAGTTAGTAAATGCTTGCAGGTTAATGGAAGTGAAAACAAAACATACCAAAACTAATGGAATGAATGAAGCAAAGGCCATTAATGATCAGGGAAATTTGTAGCTATGTCTGCATTAAAGAATGATCTCAAATCAATAACCTGACTTTCCACTTTGATGAACCAGAAAAAGAAGAGCAAACCCAAAGCCAGCAGAAGGGAGGAAATAAAGTTTAGAATGGAGATAAGTAAAATACAAAAAGCAGAATCATTGAAACCAAAAATTGGTTCTTTGAAAAGATCAACAAAATTGGCAAACTTTTGGCTAGACTGACCAAGAACAAAAGAACACCCAAATTTCTAAAATCAGCAATAAAGTAGGAACATTACTACTGACATTGACAGGAAAAAAAGAGATATAAGAAAATACTGTGAACAATTGTATGCCAGCACATTAGATAACTTAGATGAAATGGATAAAATTCTGGAAACAAAGTGCTAACACTGACTCAAGAAGAATTAGAAAATTTGAATAGGTCTATAACAGATAATCAAATCCTTCTAACAACAAAAATATCCAGAACCAGATGGCTTTGCTGGTCAATCTATCATTAAAAAAACATCAGTCTTCCTCAAACTGCTAAAAACTAAAGGGTATGCTTCCTAACTTGTTCTGTAAGGCCCATATTACCCTAATACCAACAATAGCACCAAAAAGGACAATACGGACCAGTGTACCTAATAAGCATACATTCAAAAATCCTTAACAAATTGCCAGGAAATGCAATCCAACAGCATATTAAATGATTATTATATACCATGACTAAATAAGTCCAATCTGAAATACATGCCCAGGAGAATTGAAAATGAAGTTGTACATATTTATAGTAGCAGCTATCACAGTAGCCAGAAAGTGCAAACAACCAGGATATCCATTATCTAATGAATGGATAAACAAGATATGGCATGTTCTTACTAAAGGGATATTATTCTGCCATAAATAGGAATGATTTACTAATGCATGCTGCCATGTGGTATCTTGGAAACTCATGTTATGTGAAAGGAACTAGCTACAGAAGTCCACACATTGTTGGATTCATTTATGTGACCTGTCCAGAACAGGCAAATCCATATCACTTAAAGCAGATTAGTAGCTGTCGGGCTGGGGAAAGGGGTAAGCGGCCTGACTGCTTGATGGGTAAGGGGTTCCTTTTGGGGGTTATGAAAATGTTCTGTAATTAGATAGCGATGGATGTACAACGTTGAGAATATGCTGGAAGTCACTGAATTATACACTTTAAAATAGTTAAAAGGGTGAATTTTGCCTCAATAAAAAGAAATTATTCTCAAAAAAAAAAAAAAAAAGAAATCAAAGAAAACTAAATAAATGGAAGGACATTCCCTGTTCAAGGATTGGAAAACTAAATTTTGTTAAGATGTCAAACCTACTCAAAACAATTTATAGATTCAATGCAATCCCAATCAAACCTTCCAACAAACTTTCCTTTGCAGAAATGGAAAAGTCAGTCACCAAATCTATATGGAAGGTTGATGTCATCAACATGATGACATAAACAGCTGCTGAAAACTTCTCTACAGATATTCAGCAGAAAAGAGGAATAACCCTGACTTGTTCAGAACCGTAGAGGAGGGTATGGACAAGAGAAGGACCCTACAGATGCCAAATTGAAGAAGAAGAGAGACATAAGATCTGTTTTCTCCTCTTCCTCTTTTTTTTGCAGAAGAAATAGAAATGTCCACATACAGTATGTGGTGGTGAATGCGCAATTATGTGATTATACTGGGAAAACCACTGGACTGTTTGCTTAGGATTGAATGTTTAAAAGATAAACAGAGGGGAGGGATACAACTGCTGAAGGAAATGTGGAGAGGGGGATGTACCTAATCACTGCTGATGGGGAAGTAAAGAATGGTGCAGCCTATCTGGAGGGCAATGTGTTGGTCCCACAAGAAGCTAAGTATGGGGTTGCCATATGGTCCTGCAACCCTGTTTTGGGGTATATACTTGGAAGAACCGAGAATGAATGGATATTTGTTAACCGGTGTTTACAGCAGCAGTATTCACAATTCGCAATGGATGGAGGTGGCCTAAAGGTACATTGTCTGATGAACAGAATGGTGAACTGTGGTGTATGCATACAATGGAATACTGAGCAGCTGCGAGAAGAAATGAAGTTGTGAGGTATGCAACTAAGTAAATGGGCCTTGAGGAAGTATGTTGCATGAAATAAGCCAGAAATGAAAAGACAAGACATTATAACACCTCACTAATACGGACTAACTATAACATGCAAACTCTGAGAATTGAATCTGAGAGAGTAGGTTACCAGGGGAAGGCTTACGGTAAAGGTTCTCAAATTGTAAGCTCTTATAGCAGTTACCTCTATTACTCAGTTGTAATGATTATTTCTAGATTCTGAAATGCTGAGCTCCTGTGTATAACCTGGCCAGTCCCTGGAACTTCAGTATCTGTGTGACATCTGAGACTCAGAGGTAGAGTTTGGTAGCTATGAATGTCAACATTATCCCATACAGCAAATGTTAAAGAAGCTGAAAAAGAGACCAGACTTCAATTAGAGATATGAACAAAATGGACTTGATTAGGACTAAGTCAGACTAAAGGGTAGTGGATTTGTTTTAAAACTTCAACTTCTATGTGAGACCAAAGGTAGAGATGTTTATTTGGTGGAAAACCTACATTTTCTGTAGCATGCTATATAATTTAACTTGTATGGTCAGTTATCCAAACATCATAATTACATGGAACCTTGAATATGGATGAGATCTGGTTTGTTTGTATTGGTTAGTGTGAAGTCCAAAACATCCCAGAGTAATTTGGGCAAAGGACAAAAAAAAATTTGAAAAGCTCCTCTGAGGGAATGGGGGAAAATGTGGAAATATTAAATTTACCTACCTGGGGAATTTCTTATATTCTCAAAAATATGAAGGACTACCAGTTTAGTAGGCCGAGCCCTCAATCTTAGGGTTTGCCTTTATAAAGTCTGTTACTGCAAAGGAGAGGCTAAGCCCATTTATAATTGTGCCTAAGAGTCACCCACAAAGAACCTCTTCTGTTGCTCAGATGTAGCCTCTCTTTCCAAGCAACTTGGCAGCCACCTCCCCCACTATGTGGGACATAACTCCCAGGGGTGCAAAGTGGGACATGACTCCCAGGGATGAGTCTGGACCCAGCATCATGGAATTAAGAAAGCCTTCTGGACCAAAAGAGGGAAGAGAAATGAAACAAAGTAAAGTTTCAGGGGCTGAGAGATTTCAAATGAAGTCAAGAGGTCATTCTGGATTTAATTTTTATGGTTTATATAGATATTCCTTTTTAGTTTTTAGTGTATTAGAATAGCTAGAAGGAAATACCTGAAACTGTTAACTGCAACCCAGTTGCCTTGTTTCTTGAAGATGAGTGTTTATATAGCTTATACGGTGTGACTGCCTGATTGCAGAAAACCTTGTGGCTCACACTCCCATTATCCAGTGTATGAACAGATGAGTAGAAAAATGGGGACAAAAAAAATGAATAATAGGCGGTGATGGGGATATGGGCTGTTTGGGGTGTTCTTTTTTGGGAGGGTGTTCTTATTTCTACTGTTATTTTCATTATTGTTTTGGAGTAATGAAAATGTTCAAAGATTGACTATGGTGATGAATGTACAACTATATGATGATACTGTGAACAACTGATTGTACACTTTGGATGACTTTGTGTGGTACTTGACTATATCTCAATAAAATTGCAAGGAAAAAAACATATGGAAGAGTAAGGAGCCCTGAATAGCTAAAGCCATGCTGAAAAGGAAGAATGAAGTTGGAGGACGCACATTTCCCAATCTGAAAACTTACTTCAAAGCCACAGTAATCTAAGCAGCATGGTGCTGGGCACAAGAAACAACACACAGACAAATGGAATTGTATTGAGAGCTCAGAACTCAACCCTCACATTTATAGCCAACTGATTTTTGTCAAGAAGTGATGACCCCTCAATTGGCAAAGAATAGTCTCCTCAACAAATGGTGCTGAGCAAACTCAATCTCCATGTGTAAAAAAAAGAAGTAGGATCCCTACCTCACATCTGATACAAAAATCAACTCAGAATGGATCAAGGAGCTAAATACAAGAGCCAGAACTATAAAGCTTCTAGAAGAAAACATAGGGAAGCATCTTCAAGACCTTGTGTTAGGCAACGGTTTCTTAGACTTTACACCCAGGGCAGGAGGAACAAAAAAAAAAAAAAAAAAAGGTAAATGGGACATTATCAAAATTAAAATCTTTTGCACCTCAAAGGACTTTATCATGAAAACAAAACAACAACTTACACAGTGGGAGAAAATATTTAGAAACCATATATTCAATAAAGCTTTACATCCAGAATATTTAAATAAATCCTTCAACTTAACAATAAAAAGACAAATTACCCTACTTTTAAATGGGAAAAAGACTTGAACAGACATCTCTCTAAAGAATATATACAAATGGCCAGAAAGTACATCATTAGCCATCAGGGAAATGCAAATCAAGACCACAATGAGATAACATTGCACACCCAATATAATGGCTGCTATTTAAAAAAAAAGAAAAGTAACAAGTGTTGGAGAGGATGTGGAGAAACAGGAACACTCATTTATTGCTGGTGGCAATGTAAAATGGTGGAGCCACTGTAAAAGACAGTTTGGTGGTTCTTTAGAAAGCTAAGAACTACCATATCACCTGGCAATCCCATACTAGGTATATACCCAAAAGAATTGAAAGCAGGGACTCAAACAGATATTTTCACACCGATGTTCATAGTAACATTATTCACAATTGCCAAATGATGGAAGCAACCCAAGTATTCACCAACCAATTAATGGATAAAGAAAATGTTATATGCATACAATGGAATATTATTCATCTATAAAAAAGAATGAATCCTAACACATGCAACAACATGGATGAACCCTGAAGACATCATGGTGAGTGAAATAAATCAGAAATGAAAGGATAAATATTGTATGATCTCACTGATTTGAAACAATTAGAATATGCAAACTCATAGAGTCAGTATCTAGAATATAGGTTATAGGGGACAGGGTAGGGATAGGAAATGGGAAGTTAAGGCTTAAAATATACACAATTCCTATCTGGAATGATGAAATGTTTTGGCAATGGATGGTGGTGATGGTAGCACAATGTTGTGAACACAATTAATAGCACTGAAATATATATCTGAATATGATTAATATGGGAAATGTTAGATTGTATATACAGTAACAGAATAATTTTCTTTAATCCATGCTACTAAACTATACAAACAGTGAACCCTAGGTTAAGCTATAGATTTTAATTAATAGTATTAATAATATTAATAGTATAATTAATAAAAATGTGCTATCATTAATTATAACCAATGTCCCACACCAATGCAAGGTTTCGTTGGTGGGTCAGTGTATGGGAATCCTGTATTTTACGTATGATTGTTCTGTAAACCCACAACTTCTCTAACAAGAAAAAAAAAGTTGCATATTTCCTTCTCCCTTATTCTATCTCTTCCCCCAAATAATGCAGAGATGAATGAGAAAAATCAACCAGTCTCAATGACTCCCATCAATATTCACCTCTTCTTCCTTATCCCACAATCCCTCTTTTCATTCACATTATTTTCCTCCAGCATTGCTCTCCCCAGTTCATGCTCTGGGCCTACCATTAGCATTTCCGCTAAAGTCCTCTAAGCTAACAACATTGCAGGCCCTGATAGATGGTCACGAAGCTTCAAAACCAACTACCCTTGGTCCTCTATCCACCACCTTCCTCAAACCTCCTTTTGAATCAAGAGGCTAAGTCCTGACTGCCATGTGCCACCACGTATCACAGTCACTGAGAGCACTGAGTTAAGCAGTTACAGGGTGGGCAGGGAACAGATGGTCACCCAGGCCCTCCTTGCCCTCATCCTTCCTCAACAGGAGATACTTCACAACAATCTATTTCAGAGGTCAGCAAACTTTTATGTTTAACGGGCCAGACGGTAAATATTTTAGGCTTTGCATGCCATCCAGTCTCTGTCTTAACTAACCAACTCTAGCACTGTAGCATGAAAGCAGTAGCAGAGAATATGTAAACGAAGGAGCATAGCTGTGTGCCAATAAAATTTTATTTATGGACACTGACATTGGAATTTCATATAATTTACATGTGTAACAAAATACTATTTTTTCCCCTTTAAAACCCTTTTAAAATATAAAATCATTTTTAGCTTAGAAGCTGTGCACAGGCAGTGAACTGGATTTGGTCCACAGGCCATGATTTGTTGACCCCTGATACACATCATATTCATTCACAGTCCCTTTGAATGCATTTTTTCTTTCTGCTTATAAAATATACCTTCAGAAAGTCACCCTTATTATTGCTGCCTTTTTACTCACGCTATATTAACAAATAATTTAAGAGCCTTATAAACCAGCTTAAATCAGCCCTGGAACAAAAGGGAGTATAAATAAAATAATATGAATAGATTTATTTTTGTGTAAAAGAATTACTAAATTCCAAATTCCAAGGTGTAAATTTTGTGCACAAATATTATTCTTGGGATTTCAATCAACAGAATTGAGGTACATGCCGGTCATAAGCACAGCACTGGCTTGCTCCCCACACATGCTACTCCATATGGTGACTCTTTAAGCCCCTTTAAAACCTTTTAAAGGGACTTAAAATCTTTATGAGCCCCAATATTTCCCTTCCCACCTTTTTCCCAGTAATAAAGCAATTCTAAAACAATGCTCAGAGCTCTTATGGGAAATGTCCTGAGGAAACATATGATAGGTCACTGGAATTCATTAGGAATACTTCCCAGCCCAACTATCCTAAATACATACATACCACTAGAGTATGTATTTTACCATAAACTGTAATAAAGTGGGGCCGAAAAATCTAATTAGTTCCATTCAGAGCCTTTATACACAATAAATAAATGGGACGAAGTTATTTAGAGGCCTATTTACTCCTTTCATGAGAGTTACTGTGAACA
This sequence comes from Choloepus didactylus, assembly GCF_015220235.1. NCBI lineage: Eukaryota > Metazoa > Chordata > Mammalia > Pilosa > Megalonychidae > Choloepus > Choloepus didactylus. Next base: position 27,569,788 of record NC_051308.1, read on the forward strand.
TTAAAAAATGGAGAAAAAAATCAAAGTGAATGCTGGTTTTCTGAATAGGTCCACTTATCAGCTAAGTGACTCAATTCTACACACCATTTAGTGGAAGACATTGTAAGTTAATGTCCGAGCAATATTATGAGTCAGGTCATTTCATGAACCTTTGGGGACCATGGTGAAATTGCCAATGTTAAATAATGACTGTAAGGTTCTTCTTTGAGTTACCAGGAAAGAAAGATTGCCTGTAATAGGTTGTGTTATAGAGTGGTTGGTTTCAGATCAATATAAAGAAGTGATAGCAAGAGCTGGAATGGGCTGAGTAGGAGGGATGTGAACTCATTCCCAAAGCACTGACCAATTGAGCAAATGATTGAGAGGCTCCAGGAGCCAGAGGGGTTGGATTAGACCAAGAGTTTCTCAAATAATCTTCAAACAACAAAACTTCTTCTTACAAAACTTTCTCAATGAAATCCTAGAGATGACTGATATCATCTGGCTATAAATCAGAAGAATTAAGGCAAAAGAAAGCAACTGCCCCCAGAGAGGCTTGAGATGCTCCTAGTTTCCCCACTCATTTCCCAACCTTAAGTAGGACGCAGACAATAAGCCATGGCTGGTCCTCAGCAAACTGTGAGATAGGTAAACTCTGCAACTCAGAAGTCAGCCCCTGGGGACTTTGTCCTTTATTTCTAAGGAAAATGTGACCTAAAGCCAGCATCTCTTCTGATGTCTGCAAGATTTTGGAAAGGTGAAACACTGCACAGAGGATGTTGCTTCCAATTACCTCTAACCACACATTCCCACTCTCTCAAATGCTTGAACTCTGCCCAGTTGTGGGCTGTGTGTGTACAGTTTCTCTTCTTACCTCACTGGCATCCAGACACCACCACAAGACATCACCCCTGTTATGGGCTGCATTGGGCCCCCCAATAATATGTCGAGTCATAACCCCCAGAACCTCTGACTGTGATCCTGTTTGGAAATGGGGTCTTTGCAGAGGCATGGAAGTTAAGATGAGGTCAGACAAAATGCTGGGGGCCCTGATCCAATATGATCCATGTCCTCTTAAGAACAGCTTTCACAAGGAGAGTAGCCCTGCCGACTGCTTGATTTTGGATTTCTGATCTCCAGAACTGTGGAAGAATAATTTGTTACCAAAATTGTGGTAATTTTTTGTGGCAGTCCTATGAAACTAGCAAAGTCCCCAATCACTTCATGACCCAAAGTAGCTTCTACTCAATCCCTTACATATAGCATACTTTTCAGAAGGCCTTTGGTAAAGGGCTGGGTTGGGGGTAAAGCAAAATGGCCAGCCCAGAAAAAAAAGTTAATATTTAATATTAGCCACTTTCTTTAAAGTCCCTCAGCCATAATCCTAATGAGGGGATTACTTCCTGGTTGCCCCTGCATCCTGCTGTGTTGTCTGGCTACCCTTTTACCCCAATGAACACACCACAATAAATTTTGAAAAGTAGAAAGCACATTGGCCAGGTTCTCAGATTCCTGTGCAAATGAAATTAAAATCAATAATAGAAAAGCTTAAGGCAAAAAGCTATTCACTAGGAAATTTAAAAACCCCCTGAAATAAAAGAAAAATATAAGAACTTATGTACTATTTAGAAACCCTATGAAAAACAGACAAAGAAGCAGCCACAGAAATAATTATGACCATAAAATGAATTTTTTAGAAACTGTAATAAATATGAATAAATTGAGGTAGGGCAAGATGGTGGCATAGAGAAGTCTGGAATTTAGTTAGTCCTCTAGAGCAACTAGTAAATAGCCAGAAACAACTAGTAAATAGTCTATAACAACCGTTTGGGGACATCTGTGTCTGGTCACACATCGTACACAGGTCTGGAACAAGTGGAACGGCTGAGATCACAGCATAGAACTGTAAGCAAAGCTCCCCAAACTGTGAAGCTGGTGCCCTTCCCCTAGGGGCATGGGACTCTGAGTTGGAAAACTTCTCTGTGGAAAAAAGAAACAGGCTACTAGGAGAAAGGGAAAGTAAATCAATCAAGCTCCAATTGTGGTTTCAATTAACAAATCTGGACAACTGAATATAAGCTACAAGCTCAGACAAACCTGGAGCAAGCAGGAAAGGAACCCTGAGGTCTTGCCCAGCAGAAAGGATGCAGGGCTGATGGAAAAATACATAAATAAATAAAAACAGAGGCTTCTGGAGATGGTTGAGCTCAGAATACTGGAAAGTGGTTGGGTCCCAAGAAAAGGGGCACAGAGAACTGGGTACCTACTCCAGTCAACTGGTGAAACTGGGGAGCTGGGGACAGGCTCTGAAAATGGGATTTCTTTCTTTTTTCCTTTTTTTTCTCCCATTCTAAGTAGCTCATTAGAGAAAGCCTCAGGCATTTGCAATTGCTGGCCCTGACCCAGGCAAGGGTGGAGTTAAGAGAGTTAGAGAGACAAAGGAGGAATTCAAGTGTAAGAGATAATTCCCTAAAGGGTATATATCTTCCATAAGAAAAGGGGGGCAGGGCCAGTGCAAGTGGCTGCCCTCCCTCAGAGAATTCAGACCCCAGGGCCTGGGGGGAAAAGAAACCAGAAACAACTTAAGAATGGCCGGGACAGGGGCTCTTTACCAGCAGGGAGTTATTAGCTGACAAATGCCACCTGCTGGGCAGGATAAGGAAAAGCATAGACTCTAGAGGCCTCACAGGAAAGTCTGACAACCTGCTGGGTCTCATCCTCAGGAAACATGATGCTGATTACACTTTCCTCCTGAGACCTGGGCCCATTTGATCTGGGAAAATCTGATTGGGGTAATCAGGAAAATCAGATGCTTAGACAACAAAAATTTTGAGTCACATTAGGAAAAACAAAGATATGGCCCAGTCAAAGGAACAAACTTACACTTCAAATGAGGTACAGGAGCTGAAATGACTAATTAAAGATGTTCAAGCAAATTTTCTAAATCAAATCAATGAGGTGAAGGAAAATGTGGCAAAAGAGATGCAGAATAGAAAGAAGACACTGGGTTACCATAAAGAAGAATTCATAAGCTTGAAAAAACAAATGGCAGAACTTATGGGAATGAAAGGCACAAAAGAAGAGATGAAAAACACAATGGAGACATACAACAGAGGACAGGCATCTGAAATACTAAACACAAAAGAACAGATAAGGAGAAGAATGGAAAAATATAAGCAGCATCTCAGGGAACAGAATGACAACGTGAAGTGCATGAATATACGTGTCATGAGTGTTCCAGAAAGAGAAGAGAAAGGAAAGGGGGCAGAAATAATAATGGAGGAAATAATCACTGAAAATTCCCATCTCTTATGAAAGACAGAAAATTACAGATCCAAAAAGTACAGCATACCCCAAACAGGATAGATCCAAATAGACTTACTCCAAGACACTTACTAATCAGATTATCAAATGTCAAAGACAAAGAGAATTCTGAAAGCAGCAAGCAAAAAGCAATCCATCACATACAAGGGAAGCTCAGTAAGACTACAAGTGGATTCCTCAGCAGAAACCATTTCTCAGCGAGAAGACAGTGGTGTGATATATTTAAGATATTGAAATAGAAAAACTGCCAACCAAGAATTCTATATCTGGCAAAACTCTCCTTCAAAAATGAGGGATAGTTTTAAATATTCACAGACAAACAAACACTGAGAGAGTCTGTGAAAAAGAGAACTGCTGTACAAGAAATACTAAAGGGAACACTGCAGGCAGATAGGAAACGGCAGGAGAGCGAAGTTTGGAGAAGAGTATAGAAATGAAGACTATCAGTAAGGGTAAAAAAAAGAGAGAAAAAATAAAAATAAAATATGACATAAAAAATCCAAAAGGGAAAATGATAGTTGACATTACATTGAGTGAAAATAGCCAGAAACAAAAGGACAAATACTGTATGGTCTCACCAATATGAACTAACATTAATGAGTGAACTTTGAAAGTTTAAGTTGAGAACACAGGTTATCAGGAGATAGAAAGAGGGTAGAGATCAGACATCTGATATTGAAGGAGTATAGAATGTTCAACAGGAATGATTGTATAGATCCGGAAATAGATGGCACAATGCAGTGTGATGGTAGCACAATATTTTAAGTACTCTGAACAAAGATGAGTGTGAGTATGGGTGACAGAGGAAGGCTAAAAGCATGTATGTTACTAGAAAGAAAGACAGAAGTCAAAGACCAGGATTGTACAATTTAGTGAAATCTAGAGTGGTAAATAATGGTGACATACAAATGTTTTAACATGAGGGAGAACAAATACATGTCAACATTGCAAGTTGTTGAAAAGTGGATGGTATAGGGGAAAAAATAAAATCAGTGTAAACTATAGTCTATAGTTAACAGTAACATTGTAGGATGCTTCCATTAACTGTCAAAAGGCAATACGCCAAAGCTAAAGCTCTGTAAGAGGGGAGTAGTATAAGGGAGTGGTATGGGATTCTTGGTGATGGTGTTGTTGTATGGCCTTTTCATTGTATTTTATTTTATTTCTCTCTTCTATCTTTTTTTATTCTTCATTTTTTTCTCCTCTTCCTCTTCCAATGCAGAAGAAACGGAAATGTCCTCATATAGATTGTGGTGGTAAATGCACAACTATGTGATTATACTGGGAATCATTGATTGTTTACTTAAGATGGATTGTATGGGGTGTGAATAAAACTGTTTAAAAAATAAACAGAGGCATACAACTGCTGGAAAAAAATGAATAAATTGTCATTGAATTCATGAAGTTAAAAGTGAACAAGATAACTTAAAAGAAAGTTGAATAAATGAATCAGTAAAAATAAAATTAGAGATTAATGAACTCACTTTCTTAAAAAATCCATGATAAATAAAAGGAAAGTCATTTTTCTGAGAAGTTAAAAAAAATTAGAAAAGCTTCTGACATATCTCTTTAAGAAAAAGAGAGAAAACAGAAATAAGCAGGATTGAAAATGAGAAAAAAAAAAGCCTAAACTGCAAATAGGAAGAAATTTTGTAAGTGTAGAGAATACTGGATACAAATTTATAACAGCATATTTGACAATATGCATGAAACAGAAAATTTTCTATGAAAGCATAAATAGCCAAAGCTTATTCAAGAGGCAAGAAAACTTGAAAACACAAATATTTATGGTAAAAAAAAAAATCATTAAATTCTACAAAAAGCTCCCCTTAAAACAAACAGCAACAAATAATACCAATAAAGCAGCAAACCCAGGCAAGTTCTATCAGTTTATCTGTAAAAAAAAAATATCTTCTATGTAATGTATATTTTTGCAAAATAGCCAACAAAAAAGGATAGAAAACTTCAAACAGCACAAAAATATGGATGAAAAATTATTTTTTAAATTGGCAATTCAATCCAGCAGTATATAGTGTGTTCATCTCAGGGATTCAAGAATAGCTCATTATTTTGGTAGCTATGGTTTTTTTCCTGCCTAGAATGTTTGTTTTTCACCTCCAACTTGCCACCTTCTTTTGGTAGCAGCTCCACATTCCTTTAAGGAATTTTCCTTCCCCCATTCCACAATAGCCCACATCACCCCTGCTCTACAAGGGAGTGGACACGTGACCTAAGTAGACCAACCAGATTCTCTCTCTCCTTGAAAGTCGCCTCTTGAAAAAAGACGTAAGATGCAAAAGTAGCTGGGGTTAAATTACTTGACGGTGGTGTAGTGGGAAATCAGTCCACCAGTTTCTGTTGCTCCTGGGATCATCCCTGGTTCCTATGCTTCTTGAGCTCTAACCATTCAGCTCTTTCTTTGCTTCTGTGAAATACCCCCACTATATTTCCAGCACACTCTTTTTTTATTGCTATTGAATGACTATTTTTCATTGCTAGCCACCAGAGAAATTTAAGTAGAACAATTAAAGTATCTATAAATATAATTTACTATGTTAATAAATACACCAAAAAAATGCTTATTCCTAATTTTTTTAAAAAAACTTAATAAACTAAAAAATAGGAAATGATTGTTTTCAACTTAATAAATACATCAGACGGAAAATGACAAAAGACATAATGTTATGTTCAAACAATAAAAGCAACATCATGAAAGTCGAGAGAAGACAATGTGCCACCTATCAGTATTATTTTTAACACTGTCTTAGAGGTCTTAGTCAGTACATTAAGATAAGAAAATTAAAGACAGAGACAAAATTATTTGAAATTATTATAATAACTTGTAACTAGAGTAACGCTTGGAAAATCATTTAGTACGTCATTTTACCCTAATTTTTGAGGGGTAGATAGGATGGAAGATTTTGATTTGATATTGCCAAAAGAAAGACTAGTCATATAAGGCTTCTGACATACAATAGGATCTGAGTTCCAGAAAAGACAGGTTGGTCCCATACCAAAACAGTTTTCAAACACACCCAAGCAAATGGGAGATACAGCGGGCTCAGGCAGTTTGCAGGACTGGCGTTGAGCTTTCCCCGGCCACAGTGAGCACCTATAATGAACGATTTTACGTTGAGCCTGGGGGTTTGTGACCTGAGAGCAGAGGCTAGGAGACACCAGCAAGGCACAGGGCCAGAGAGAGGTTGACAGAGAGACTTAAGGGTGCAGCCATCAAGAACTGAGGGAAAAGGAAGAAGGGCAAGATGGCGGAATACAGAGGAGTGGAAGCTAAGTAGTCCCCCTGGAACAACTACAAAAAACCAGAAACAACTAGTAAATAATCCAGAATAACTGCGGGGGGACAAACGAGACCATCCACTCATCATACACCAACCTGAATTGGGAGGAATGCCTGAGAACACAGCATAAAATCTGTAAGTAAAACCTGCGGATCCAAGTCGGGAGACCCCCTCCCCCATAGCCCGAGCTGCAAAGCCTCATGGTGCCAGAGAGAAGCTCTCTCCCAGCAAGCGAACAGAGCTCAGCTGAGCTCCAACTGGGGTTTTAATTAGCGAGTGTGAACTGCTCACTACAGGTACGCATCCCCAAAAACAGACAGAGGCTTTGGGTGATGACTGACCTGGGAGAGCCGGAGGGTCACCTTGGACTGGGTCTGAAAGGGACTATCTGTTTCTTTTTCAGCTCAGTGGAGAAAGCCCCAGTCATTTTCAGTTTCCAGGGCTGTGACTCGGGGAAGGGTGGAGACAGCACAAGCAGAGAGAGAGACCATTGAAATGCTAATGACCTCCACCTGGGGGCTCTGTCTTCTCTAGGAGGAAAGGGGTGGGGCCCTTTCCATTCAGAACCAGACCCCAGAGCCTGGGGGAACACGGCCATACCTCCTCACACCAGTCAAGAATTATAGACTAACAGGCATCACCTGCTGGGCAGAAAAGCACAGTGACCTGAGGCATCAAAGGGTGGAGCAATTTTCTAAGACACACCTGCAGGGAAACCAGATACTGAATATTTCTTCCCTCTGGGACCTGAGCCTGTTCTGGTCTGGGAAAACCTGATTTGGATAAACAAGGAAACCATGCCTAGACAACAGAGAATTACAACCTACACTAAGAAAAACAAAGTGATGGCCCAGTCAAAGGAACAAACGTACACTTCAACTGAGATACAGGAATTTAAACAACTAATGCTAAATCAATTCAAAAAGTTTAGAGAAGATATTGCAAAAGAGATAGAGGCTGTAAAGAAGCACTGTGCATGTATATGGCAGAAATCAAAAGTTCAAAAAAACAACTAGTAGAATCTATGGAAATGAAAGGCACAACACAGGAGATGAAAGACACAATGGAAACATACAACAGCAGATCTCAAGAGGCAGAAGAAAACACTCAGGAACTGGAGAACAAAACACCTGAAAGCCTACACTCAAAGGAGCAGATGGAGAAAAGAATGAAAAAATATGAGCAACGTCTCCGGGAACTCAAGGATGAAACAAAGTACAATAATGTATGTATCATTGGTGTCCCAGAAGGAGAAGAGAAGGGAAAGGGGGCAGAAGCAATAATAGAGGAAATAATTAATGAAAATTTCCCATCCCTTATGAAAGACATAAAATTACAGATCCAAGAAGCGCAGCATACTCCAAAAAGAAGAGATATGAATAGGCCTACGCCAAGACACTTAATAATCAGATTATCAAATGTCAAAGACAAAGAGAGAATCCTGAAAGCAGCAAGAGAAAAGCGATCCATTACATACAAAGGAAGCTTAATAAGACTATGTGTGGATCTCTCAGCAGAAACCATGGAGGCAAGAAGGAAGTGGTGTGATATATTTAAGATACTGAAAGAGAAAAACCGCCAACCAAGAATCCTGTATCCAGCAAAGCTGTCCTTCAAATATGAGGGAGATCTCAAAATATTTTCTGACAAACAGTCAATGAGAGACTTTGTGAACAAGACACCTGCCCTACAGGAAATACTAAAGGGAGCACTACAGGGTGATAGAAGACAGGAGTGCGTGGTTTGGAACACAATTTGGGGAGACGGTAGCACAACAATGTAAGTACACTGAGCAAAGGTAACTATGAATATGGTTGAGACAGGAAGGTGGGGAGCATGTGAGACACCACAAGAAAGGAGGAAAGATAAAGACTGGGACTGTGTAACTTGGTGAAATCTAGAGTATTCAACAATTGTGATAAAATGTACAAATATGTTCTTTTACGAGGGAGAACAAGCAAATGTCAACCTTGCAAGGTGTTAAAAATGGGGAGGCATTGGGGGAGGGATGCAATCAGCATAAACTAGAGACTATAACTAATAGAATCATTGTATTATGCTTCCTTTAATGTAACAAAGGTGATATACCAAGGTGAATGCAGATAAGAGGAGGGGATAGGGGAGGCATTTAGACACTTGACATTGGTGGTATTGTCTGATTCTTTATTCTACTTTGATTTAAGGTTATTTTTCCGTTTGCTGCTTCCTAGCTGTCTTTTTTTTTTCCTCTTTCTTTTTCCTCTCTACCTTCTTTGACTCTCCCTCCTGCCTTGTGGAAGAAATGTAGATGCTCTTATATAGATAATGGTGAAGGTGGTGAACACATAAATGTATGACCATGCAGAAAACCAACAATTATTTACTTGGGATGGAATGTATGGTGAGTAAACAAAACCATATTAAAAAAAAATAGGTTGATGACAAAACCTCGAGGGCAATATACTGAGTGAAATAAGCCAGACACATTAGGACAATTACTGCAGGGTCTCACTGATAGGAACTAATTATAATATGTAAACTCATAGACATGAAATATAAGGTACCAAGATATAGGACGAGGCTTAAGAATGGGGAGTGGTTGCTTAGTATGAGCAGAATGTTCAATTAGGATGAACTTAAATGTTTGGAAATGAACAGGGGTGTTGGTAGCAAGATGTGAGAATAACTAACAGCGCCGAATGGTGTGTGAATGAGGTGGAAAGGGGAAGCTCAGAGTCATATATGTCACCAGAAGGAAAGTTGGAAGTCAAAAGATGGGAATGTATAAAACTGAATCCTATGGTGGGCAATGTCCATGATCAACTGTACAAATACTAGAAATCGCTTCCATGAACCAGAACAAATGTATGACAATACAATTAGAAGTTAATAATAGAGGGGCATATAGGGAAGAACTATATACCTATTACAAACTATATACTACAGTTAGTAGTATTTCAACATTTTTTCATAAACAGTAACAAATGTACTATATCAATACTACGAGTCAACAATTGAGGGGGGTTGGTTAGGTATAGGGGAGGATTAGAGTTTCCTGTTTTTTTTTTTTTTTTCATCTTTCACTTTATTTCTTGTCTGGAGTAATGAAAAGTTTCTAAAAATTGAACAAAAATTAAGTGTGATGGATGCACAGCTGTATGAGGGTACCCAGGGGCAAGTGATTGTACACTTTGGATCTTTGGATAATTGTATGGTATCTGAACAATCTCAATTAAAAAAAAAAAAAAAAAAAAAAAAAAAGGAACTGAGGGAAAGGCTTGTTGACGGGATGGGAGCCAGGAATAGAGACCCGGGGTGGGGGGTGGGAGGTGTAGTGACCACTGCATCAAGGAGCATTAATAAAGTGGAAAAGAATGATCCACAAGCTCACCAGCCACAAGCTACAGTACTGGATGCCAGGGCACCACAGGGAGAAACAGAATAAGGGTATTATACACACATCTGAATCCCCCTCCCATCACCACCACGAAGGCAGAGTAAGTTTCCTCATATCCCCAGACCCGATCTGGGGCATAATCAAGAGGAAGTAGGCAGATCTTTAAAATATTGTGCTTTTCTTTTTTTTTTTCCTAGACAGATTGAGAATACTATAAAGAGACTATTTAAATTGTTACAAGGCACAAAATGAGACTTAACATTTGGTTAAATGTATCTGCTGCTAAGTAGCCAATAGGAAACCTGATCAATTATGGGTAAAATAAAGAAATTAGCTTTCCTCTCACATGTAAGTCACAGGGTGATATAAATTTTATGATCTCATATCAGAACACTGAGAAACTCTAAGATAAAATAATCAACTGTAAAATTATTAGAACAGAGAGTCCAATCATGTGACCAAATATAAGAGCAATATGTAAAATTAACACTTTTATTATCTAGTAATAACCAATTAGAAATGTAATAAAAATATTATCCATAATACAATAGAAATACAACCTAGCACAGGTTGTATAAAGAAAACTATAAAATTTTACTTTAGATCATGAAAGATTACCTAAATAATTGAAGAGACATATCATGATCTTGGATGGAAAGATTTGATTTTGTAATCTCAACCAAATTTCCATTGGGATTTTTTGTTGAAATTGATAGAACGATCCTAAAGTTTAGCTGAAAGATTGGGCAATAAAACTTGGGGGTGGGGAGGGCAACAAGGTGGAGCAGGGGTGCATTATAAAAATATCATAAGTAAAACAGCTTTGATATATGTATTAGATTAGAAATAAATCATAAAATAGAAAGGAAAAAAAAAGAGAATCCTGAGAAGGCCAGGCCAAAGTTTATTTTAAAGCTTGACTCCAGGAACTAGGCTTTTAGCTACAGTACTAAACTGCACAAGCTGGGCATACCACCAGTGACTTTATGACAAAGGGGCTTTATTTATGATGAATGGCATTAAATTAGAGGGCCAGTAAGAAACCTTGTACTTCATCAGCCTAGGAGGTCACCAAGGCCTCAGGGACAAAAACCTACCAGATGAAGGGTGTACGTTTCCTCAGCATTGGACCTTGTGGTGAGACTGATGCTCCGTACATGCTAATATATATGACAGATCTTAAGGCAATTTCCCTAAGATAAGAAATAAAGAGTCAGTTTCAGTTTAGCCTAACTTTTGGCCTGCAGTTCAGCCAAATCACTTCAGCAGCCATGAGACTTATCGCTGGGGTGCAAGATCTCAGAGAGAGTTCACTTGCAAACACATCAGAGTGAAAATGCTATTTGCTGCCCAGCAGACAACAAATGAGGTGGGTTCAAGACTTTTAACAGAATCAGAAGAGAAGCTTGCCACACACAATTTATCTTTGCCAATTGTCTTACCTGTTTTGTTTTGTTTTTTTTTCCCCACAGCTGAGAGGAAAGTATCCAGCTTCTTCAAACCCACTGTAGCTCAATGAACAGTATATAAACCACCAAGGCAGGAAGTCCATGCCTTTCCCAGGTTACCTGAGGATACATAAAGTCTTATATTTTCATATGTGTGGTGTCTGGAGAAATACATGATTTTCCTCTAAACCTTTTATTTTTAAATAATTATAGATTCAGGAAGTTACAAAAATAATAGATGGAGTCCCATGTGTTCTTTACCCGGCTTCCCCTGATAGTGGCATTGTAGTACAATTAGGGCTGTCAGACAAAATACAGGATGTGCAAATTTGAATTTCAGCTAAACAGCAAATAATTATTAACTATAAGTATGTCCCCAAATTATTTGTCATTTAGGCGTCCTGTATGTTTATTTGCTACATATGGCAACCCTAAGTACTATATCAAAACCAGGAAATTGAAATTGGTCCAAAACTCCTCACTAGACTACAGACAAAATTCAGTTCTCACCATTCTTACAGGCATTCATTTGTATATGGGTATATAGTTGATAATGCTTTTTAAAAATATTAAAAACAACAACTAAAGAATCTGAGGACCTTGCAACGCAGAACCCCCACAGCATCCCTAATCACTGCCTGATTTGTCGCAGGAATTGGTGGGCCCTCCCAAGAAGAGCCTGGCCAAAATGAACCGCTGTCAGCAGCAGGATTTATGGAAACCAAGAGGTTTGGGTTCTGCCCCCTTCTAACTCAATTAGCTTTCCACCTGCCTGCGGAAGGTCTTCCACTAGAATGTCCTTTGTTTTTATTGCCCAAGACCATGATTTCCTGTGTGAATAGCCACTTTCATGCGCTATAACGAAAGGAAAAGCCAAATCTCTCCTCCTGGGTTATAACTTATATTCTGCTCCCAGTGATTTGACATTCAATCTCTTGGATGATTATCTTTATTTTCCTTGTGAACAGTGGCGCTAAAAATAAGAAAGGAAATTGAAGCGGGGAAAACAAATCAAACCTCACATGCCTCGGCCATGCCAATCAGGCAGCTTTCATTAAGGGCTGCTGGTCAGCGCTGGCAGCCAGAATCATCAGCAGAAGCAAGAAAACAACTTGCTCCGTTTAGAGTCACCCCCCACTGACCTTGAAGAACCTACCCCAGGCTTTCAGTCCCCCTTGGCCTCTCAGAAACAGGCATACTTTAAATACATGGGGTGTTGCTTGCCTTTTGAAGAGTTAAAGAAAGGAGATTTTTATGAAAAATACATTACACTAAAATGGTGCCCCAAGACAGGAAAAGAAATATGTAGGAACTTTGACTCATAGAGAGAGCAGGGAAATCTCCTGCAGGACCCTCCTAGATGCTTCTCCTGTATGGAAAAGACTCCTTCTGGCTCTCAAAAGCTTTTCCTTGGACTTGGACAAGCTAATGATAAAATTGTCACAGGCTCCCATAAAAAAAACAAAAACAAAAACAAAAAAAAACAGGAAAAATAGAATTCTGTAATGTGACTCCCATAGTTCAATGTTTCAACTTACTCTAAATTATGTTCTTCCTGTTTTTCAGTAATAAGATGTTCTGTCTCTTATGAACTGATGGTAATAATAAGGCTAGAGTTTTTGTCCCTTGCTGTTGTTGCTTGGCAAATAAAAAAAAGGCTGTGTATCTATCAGTTATGGCCAAAATAATTCTACATGACACACTACACCCAAACTCAGAGGCATACAACAGTAAGCATTTATTTCTTGCTCACATGCCTATGGGTTGGCTGGGACAGCTCCATTCCATGTGCCTTTCATTCTCCTAGGACCGATGGGCTCTCCAGGGCATGTACTTCTCATGACAATGGCAGAGGAGCAAGAGGGCAAGCCCAAGGAATGCTTCTTTGGCCAAACCAAGTCACACAGTTGAGCCCAAAATCAGAGGGGAGAGACGTACACTCCACCCTCCATGAGGTCAAGGTTCTGAGTGTGTAACAACACTGCAAGGGAGTGGAAAACTGTGATCAGTAGTTCAGTCTACCACCTGTTGGCAATAATATCAGCCCCCATCTTTTCCCCTGATATATGCTGAGATGAGAAATTTAACAGTATGAGAACCACAGCTTTGAAGGACATTTGCCAGGATAAAAATAACCAAAACCTAACAATAAACAGTAATTTTAAAAGATCAGATGGCAGAGGTATGAGATTGGAACTTGATATCGTCACCTCCATTATGGTTCCTCATTATGACCTGATTGTCCCAGCAGTGAATGGTGTGTTCATTCCGTAAAATATGATACTAATCTGGGGCAATTAACGATGATTGTCCTGTGCCAGCCACATTTTTAAGGTAGCTTTGAAACAGCATTTAGGTGTTTTGTTTCCTTTTGTTATGGCCATTGAAAGTGATCTATAAGAATGCCGAGACCATAAACAGTCGATTAATTCACCTTGCCAAGCCCTCCCTGTGCACATACAATGGACCCAACTTCCAATCTACGAACTTATTATCCTCAGTTCATTACCCAAATTGCCCCTTTATGAAGGATTGTACTCTAATTTTCAAGCCTATTCAGGTTCAATTTTGCTAATGAGATACACAGTGTATTTTTTTTTAATTTTTATTTTATAATTTAAAAAATGCTCTGGAAATCCATAACCATGGCCTCAAGTCAGAAAGTTTAATAAAAAAAAAAAAAAATCAGAAATTCTAAGAAATTGTAAGAGCATTTTCAAAAATCATTTGCTCAATAATATTATCTTCCTTCCAGAACTAGGGTCTCTGGGTGAGTCAACAAAGACAAATGGCTCAAACTTTTTTCATACCTTTCTTTGAGTTGCTGAGTTATAGTAGGCATATTAATTATTTAGTGTTTTATTTCTCTATTCTTTTGGTTCTCCACTTACAAAGATAAGGTTGGGATTTAAGATGTGTTTCAAAAGTTCTTTGGGGAAAAAAGTGACACAATGTCTGGATATCACCTTATAGTTCTGGAATAATTGTTACTAAGGCCTTAGCATAAAGTCAGTGGAAAACAACTGCCCCCTTAGCAGGGACATAAATACTACACTTCTTTCTCAAAAGAAAGCACTGCACAGCCACCTGTTTCCCAGCTTGAATGCTGGGTGCAATCACACAAGGAGACAAAGGCCTTTTGTTTTCCAACCAGCTGCATTTGTCCACAGGTCTGTCAGGGAGTTCTGCAAAACAGCATGTACTATACAGTTTTATGGTGCTCAGCTGGGCTCCATAGTTCTCTATTTTAGAATGTCTAGAAGTTTGTGTCTCCTTTAAGTAAAGGTCGTTTGGACACAATATTCTCAACCTTGACCCAGGATCAGTCCAAAGAGGACTTTGGTCAGTTTGCAGCAGACAAAGTACTTTTGTAGGGCTGGGAAGGAGACTGAGAGAAGAGTAAGCAGTGTGGAAGAGAGAGGGGACCCTCAAAGCCTGTTAAGTCTCTGGAGCACTAGGTGTTTTATTGTGTTTTTCATCATAAACATGGGAGCTGAGTTCTTCCCATTGGGTGAAGGTGATATTTCACATAGCATCAGGTAGCACAGGTGCTCAGCTGAGAAGTACAAGCTCCCTGTTGGGTGAAACCAAGAAACTACAGATTTACAACCACGGAGCTGTCCAGGGTCCCCCAAATCGGCACCTCTCATCTAGAAATATGGTGATGGTGGAGCAGAAACGAGAGGACTGGACAAAGGTCTCTGCAAAAAGTCAGAAACACAGAAATCCTCTCATCTCTGGTTAACCAAGCAATGGCCCTACCTGAACCCAGGAGGAAGACTTTGTTCTCTTATAGTGCAAAGCAGAGAGACATGGGCTGAGGGTACCCAGGTACAGTGTAGGTCACGGGTACCCCAATGAAAACAGGGGTCTTAGGTAACTTGCATATTCTAATTTGAAAACCTCCTCCAACAGCATCCTTTACCCCAAGTTTTTCCTCATCTTCTTTTAAAAGGCCTGTGATTGGATTGATAACCTCCAGGCAGAATATGAGAAGAGGCGTCTAAGAAGAATCTGATCCCTTAAGAGAGAAGACTTTAAGATACTGACATTGAGGATTCTCCAATTAAACAGACTGCCCAGATTATCCTACAACGTGCCTATAAGTAGGTAAACTTTATCCATATGCACAGAGCTTCCAATCAGCTTTCTAGTGTGACAAGCTTAAAAAATATGAGCTCACAGTAAAGAGTCATCAGACATCTGAGTAATGCTTTTAATAAAAAAGGCAAAAGGCAAAAGATACTAAAAGAAAAAAGGCAATTTGGGGAAAACAATAATTATGCTGGGGAAAAATCCTTGCACACTATCATTTTTTCACAATCAATGGGGAAAGGCTGGATTGTTTAGTTGATTGTGAGGGGGAAAACTATTTTACAATTTTGAGAATTTGAAGTTGGATCACTACCCAATGCCGCAAACAAGGAAGGATTCTAGAAGGATTAAAGGGCTAAAATTTGAAAAGTGAAGCTGCAAAGTTAAGACAGCAGGAGGACAGCAACTCCAAAAGAAAACATGGACAAGGAATATGAATAAATAACTTACAGGATAAGAGACACAAAAATGTTTACAAGCATATGAAAAAAATGCTCAAAATCATTAGTAATCAGAAAACTTCAGATTAAAACAATATACCACCCTGAACCTATTAGACAAGCAAAAATTAGAAAGCTATATAAGATCAAGTATTGCAAGGAGCTGAGAATGCTGAAATGTTCATGAATGCTAGTGAATATGAGGGCTAGTACAATATTCTTTTTAACAATGTCACGACTTAGACAAGTTAAATATATGCACTCTCCCTCAGCAGTAGTAATTCCACTCTTGGGTACATGATCTAGGGAAATTTTCCCACAGTTGCACGGGGCAGCATGTATGAGGATGCTCCTCACAGTGTTGATTCTGGGAAGATACAGAGCCAAGGTGCCCATCACTGGGAAGTGGAAAGGTAAAACAGGGTGGATGCACACTGTGAACAGTTACACAAAAATCTTTAGTCTGATTTAATTAATTCATATCAACTTGGATGAATATTAAAAATCTGCTGAATTTTTGAAAAGTAAGAAACAGAATGTGATATGTGACATGATACCATTTTCATAAATTTTAAATATGTTCATCCAAAACTGCAATGCTCATTGTGTAAGAAACAACCACAAGAAAAAAAAAATACACATTAAGCTTAATAAAATGGTTGCTTATGGGTGTAGGAGGAGAACTGCGGTGGGTTTGAGGATAAAAGAAATAAACATTTTAAAACTATCATTTAATATGTTCAAAGAGAAAAGAAAATTACATCCATAAAATAAGAACATATTTCTTTAATTCAGAAAGAGAAAGAAGAGTTTTTGGACATTAAAAATATGACAGTGGAAATGAAAATCTCAATAGAAAGGTTAGAAAATAAAGTTGATGAAATTGTCCAGAAAGAAGAGAAAAGACAGAGGGAAGGTGAACAGGAGGAAAGGATTAAATGTTAACTACAGGGTCATTCCAGGAAGTCCAATCTCCAAATAACAGGAATACTAGAGGAAGGAAATCACCATAGGAAGAAAAAATAAGTCAAGAAAATTTCACAGGACTAAACATGCAAATTGCTGTATTGAAAGGAGCCATTATCTTCCCAACACAGGGATGGAAATAGAACCACACTAAGTCCCAACACCAAGAAATTTCAGAAAATTAGGAAGAAAGAGAAGATACTAAAAGTTTCCAGAGAGAGAGAGAACAAAAAAAGGGGAGGAGGGGGATCCATACACAGAATCAAGAATCAGAATGGCATTTAACTTCTCCACAGCAATGTTGGAATCTAAAAAATAGGGGCAGTAATGGCTTCAGAATAGTGAGGAAAGTGGTTTCCCACATGGAATTCTATATTCAGTGGATCTGTCAATCAAGTGTGAGAGTAGATGTGGAAGTTCTCAAAGCATTTACTTCTTTCTCAGGAAGTTACTGGAATTTGTTCCTTACATAAACAAGAGGTGAAATTAAAAATGAGATGGAATCCAGGGAACAGGGGACCCAACACAAGGGAGGCCAAAGGAAACCCCAGAATGACAGTGAAGGGAAATTTACAGCAAGCTCAGAAATCAAACAATCCAGATTAGAGAAGGCCAGAAAGCTTTATCAAGAAGACAAGAGACGTAAGAATATTTGTGTATTTGGACTTATGGAAAGTTTATATAATTGGGAAAGAATTGAAGATAAATTAATGAAAAGCACCCAGAAAGCTAAGCAAATGCATAGACAAAGGACTAATGTTAAATTTAGGGAAGATAAGTTGTCAAGAAAGGAAAATAACCCCCATGTACTGTACATCTCCATACTAGAAGGACACAAGGGACCAAAATGTGTGTGTGGTGCAAGCAGAGGACCTTGTGTGTGAGACAACACTAAACTCTCATCCTCCACAGATGCAAGAGAGAATTAAGGAAGGCCTAAAATTCAAACATCAAGAAAATAGATGTAGAAATATATTATTTAAAGATAAATATCAAAATAATTAGTTAAGAGTTGAAAACTCTCTTAGCTCCTGTCATAAATCTATGTGATTTCAGCATCCACACAGATGATCCTTCCTGAATTCTTTGACCTTCTCACCCTTTCTGATCTATAAAACCACCCAGGAATTGCATTATCATTAAGTGGAATGCCTCCACATTGTCAATTTCAAGCCTCCTGTTCTCTGATGACCTCCTGCTGTTTTTTTTTCAGCTTACTCCCCTTAATACTGAGATCCAACAATTGTTTAATAGCCCTAGAATCAACTGATTCTACCACCTTTTATTGTTCATCTCTCTACTCTCATCATTTCCCTTCTTACCCAGCTTAGATAACTACTTCATTCAAAATACTTCAAATATTTTATCCCCTTCCTATTTGTCATTCTGTCCTCTTGACAGAGCCCCAATATTGGTTAAACCCAACTTCCTTCTTACTAGATACCCACCCCATGACAAGCTGAATGCCACTACAGAAAAGCACATGACTTCATGAGCTAGTCTCACTTTTCACTAATGAACAGGAATCTCAAGTGTGCTCTTACTGCAGTCTGGCAATCATAAGGTACCTCTTTTTCTATTCACACTCACACTTTCTTCAAACCTCAAACAACTGTCTCCACATCCACATCCTCAGCTGATGATCATACTTCTTATTCCACTAAGAAAATTGAAGGAATCAGAAAAGAACTTGCAGACTCCCACCACTTTCCCCTAGCTGTGTCAGTGCCCATATTCTCCATGTTCTTCTCCATCCTTTGGACGAACTGCCAGTGCTCCTTTCTAAGGCCATCCCCTTCACTTGTGAAGTAGACCCTACAACCTCTTGCTTGTTCCAGGGCATCTCTGCAATGAGTATACACTTTCCCTCCCGTGCCCTCACTGTTTCCCTCCCTACTGTATCATTCCCATCTGTAAATGCCCTCAAAAAGTTTACCCCATTTTAAAAACATCCTCTCTTGACCCCACTTCAACCCAATTTTTCTGCTTGCCTTCACAGAATCAACCTTCAAAACAGTTGTCTAGACTCCCTGTTTCCAATTCCTCTCATTCTCTTTCTAAATATCTATCATGTAACATCTGATTAATACAACTGAATATATATAAATTATGAAACCTAATAATAAAATGAACACCAATAAACTTTCTAACCCACTTAAAAACTAGAAAATCACCAATTTCATTGCATCAACCTACACATTCCTTCCTTAGTCCATCACTCTGCCCTTTCCCCCAAATGGAGAAGCTGCTACCTTAAATTTTGTGTTTATAATTCCCTTCCATTTTATGTTTTGTCACACATTTCTGTATTCCTAAACAATACATATTAAAATACAAGGAGTGCAGATCTGTTCCCTCCACACTTGGAAGACATTTCAAATTTAGCATGTCCAGAAAGAAAAACCCAACTTTTCCCCTCATGCCTTCCATGGTCTTCACAGTCTTGCAATGCCATCCTTCTAGTTGCTCAGACAAAAATATTACCCTTTCAACTCCTCTCTTTCTTTTATAAGCATATACAAACTATCAGTAAATCCTGTTGGCCCCATTTTCAAAATATACTCAGAATCCAACCACTTCTTACATCTGTGCTTTCATCCTGATCCAAGCTAACATCAGTTCTCAACATAATTACTGAAAGACACAAGTAATTGTATCCCTGTTTTTGCTGTTACACACCCTACCTCCACAATCCATCCTTAATACAGCAACCACAGTGATCTTTGAAAATCTAAGTCAGATTGCATTACTCTTCAACATATCACTCTGCAGTGGTTTCCATCTCAGGACAAGGAACAATTTCCAGGCTCCTCCATGCGCAGGAACAGCACCTCCTCCAAAACTTTGCAGCATTCCTTTCCTACAGTCTCCCCTAGGTTCATGCCTCTCCCACAATATGGATTCCTTGAACAAGCTACCGTCCTCCTGTCTCAGGGCTATTGCCCCACACCTGGGGATAGCTCTTTACCGTGGATATCCCCCTGCCTGGATAGCTCAGTCTCCCTCATCTCCTTCACTTCTTAAATGACACCATATCAATGAGACCTTCCCCCAACTACTCTGTTTTAAATAGTATGCTTATCTCCACCACCACACCATCTCCCCTTGCCTGCCTTTATTTTTCTCCATAAAACTTACCATATTCTGACAGACTCACTTGTTTGCTTGCTTCTTTTTGTCTAATTTTCCGCTCCTTGAAGGCAAGGGGTTTTGTCTGTTTGTTCACTGCTGTATCCCAGCAATAATCAGTACATGTTAGGTCTCAATAAATACTTTTGAATGAATGAATGACTATAAACAATCTTCTCACTTCCTTCTTATCTTTCACCAGTTACAAATATCCCATCCCAACTCTATATCTCTTGCCCTTTACCTATCCATAATCCAACTCAAGTCTAAATAAAAATGGTGGTAATCAACAGTCCCTAGTGATTTTCTAGATGGTAATTACAGATTTTTTTCTCTCCCTCTTCTTGGAGCCTTGGGAGATATGCCCCATAATTTGTGCATCTTTCTCCTTCAGCATCCTGAAGACTATTCAATAGAATTGGAAACTATTTAAATGTGTTCTTCCACAGCTAAGGGTAAAATGCTGTTTCTCCACAGGTCATAACCTATTTGTCTTCCAGCACTGACATAAGTCCATTGTTTATTCTAAGGATAGTAAAGCCTGAAGCCTAAAGGCCTATGGGTGAAACATCCAATATTTCAATTTGATTTTGCTATTAAGAAGCAGCATGGCATATTTGGATTTAATATTACACTTAGAAGAATGAAAAGGGAAACACCAGATTGCACTTACCCTACATCCTTCCCCATTCTCAAAAACTCTTGCATCAGAAGAAACTACATTACAAGAAGTTTACAAAATTAACTGCCTTGTGAATAAAGGGATTTATTATACAACATGCTGAGAAGCACATTTTATTATTCAGTACCCCCAGAATAAAATATTTGAAATGTGGGATGAAATATTTTCAAGCTGTCTCACTAAAATCAGGTGTACTAAAAAGAACACTTACACATTAACATAAAACATTCATCAGGAGGTCTGCCAGCAAATTGGAAGGGAAATGGCTGCATTTTTTATTGCTAATAACTACCACTAAATGTGTGGTTTATAGCCATTTTTACTGTACAATGCTCTGGAACTTATCTTAGATGGTGGGGGCTATATCTAGAAATCTTATAAGCTATCCACTAAAGAATTAAAACCTTAAGAAATGCTCTTAATGATTAGGAAGATCTGAATGGTCAAACAGCTTAAAACATCAATAGGTTCTATTATGTGTTTTGTTCAAGAATTGAAGTTCAACATTTCTGTAATCCATGGGCTTTGGACAAATATAGCAAGCTAGAAAACCTGTTTTCAATTTTTAATTATCTTGCTTAATTCACATTTCCTGAATTCTCTCTCTGTTCCCCTCATCTCCTCCCTCGGAGTCTAGCTTTTTATGATGCACTGTTTTATCAAGGTCAAATTCCAAAGGCAAATCAGCCGCCTTAGCATTCGTCTCATAACATTTTCAATAAATGTTGGGCCCTTAGGGTCTTAAAGGCAAAGCAAGATATACATATTTTTTAAGTTTTCTTTGGAGGAAAATAACAGGAGATTGAGGTAGCAATGAATTTAGAACAAAATATTATGAAGGGGAAAAGAAGCTTAGAAAAAGAGAATTTTCAAACTGGAAGAAACTTCAGAGTTTCCAGTTAACCCCTTCCTTCTATAAATAGATGCAGAGAGGTGAAATAATTTTCCTAGTGTCAAACAGCCAGTTTGTTGTAACCTTGGAATTGGAACCAAATTTCCTGACTTAGAGCCCTGGATTTTTATCATCATCTTTTGAAGTTATGGTCTGAATAATTCACCTATGTCTTCCTTATCTCTGCATCTGGTCAGACATAAAATCCCACCCTTCAACCTTAGAAATGTCATTATTTTCTGGAGAGTATTGTGGGAAGACAGCAGGGTAGGAAGCTCTCAAATTCAGTCCTTCCACCAGAACAACCATTAAACCATCAAGAAATGCCTGAAACAACTATTCTGAAACTCTAGAGGCCAGTAGAACACTGTATAGCCTCAAGTGAAGAGCAGGAGCAAGAGGCTGGTAAATTACAGTAAAGACCAGTAAATTGCTCTCTCCACATGGCAAATACTAAGGCCTATCCCCCACTCTTATGGCAGGCTGCTGTGGGGTCCAGCCCTGGAAGATTGCAGCTGACAGAGAGGGACATAAAAATCCTCTTCCCCACGATCAGGGGCAGGCACAGCCAATGGCTATCACAGCTTTTGGTTAGTGACTTTGGATTGCTGCAGATCCAGCTGAGGGCAACCATTGTTCCAGCCCACCCTGGACAAAGATGACAGAGGAGACTTAGAGACAGCATGCTTCCTGAGGTCTGCAGGGGACAGTTAGTTGCAGGTCTGCATTTGCTGGACAGGTCAAGAAAGCTTGTCTTTGGGGAACCATGGAAAAAGTGCCTGGCACCCTTCCTAATCCTCTCTCAAGTCACTATGAAGATGGTCTGTGCCCCATTTGTGGGTCCGTGGCTGTCTTTGGGCTGGGAAAGACTGACTTGGGAAACTCCACTATGGCATGCTCTGCCCTCCCAGAATTTGCCCTCCAGGCAAAAGCAGCTTGAGACAATGAAAGGAATGTAAGAAACTATGGAGGCTGACAGTCTGGGACAAAGGTTTGCCTGCTTTAAACACTCAGGGGAGGGGGATCTGTCTCCTGCGAAATAGAGGAGGCACTGAAAACTCCAGTAAATAGGGGAACTCTGAAACAACTTGCAAGCAAAACACAGGACAAGACACAGGTCCAGAAAAGACTTGGAAAACCCTGAATACTGCATTCACCTTGGGCAGACCTCCCTGATAGGAGGGCTAGAGGTCAAGAAAATCCCTTCTTAGACCACCTGGTTACAAAATCAAGAAACAGATGTCTCAGAGAATAAATCTCTGAGATGACATTTTAAAATATTAAATTAATATTTAGAGTCTGCAACAAAAGCATACAAGACAAACAAAAAGAACAGGAGATGACAGCCCATCCAGAGGAAGATAATAAAAATTGAGAAAAAAAACAATGAGGAAGATGAGAATGTGGACATACCAAACAAAGACTTTTTAAAAATGATTATAAAAATGCTCAAGGAGATGAAGGAAAATACAGAGAAAGAACTAAAGGATATCAGGAAAACAATGAATGAGCAATATGAGACTCTTAGTAAAGAGATAGAAATTTTAAAAACAGAACCACTGGAGTTGAAGACCACAATAACTGAAATCAAAAATGCCCAGGATTGCTCCAAAAGCAGATTAGAGCTGGCAGAAGAAAGAATCAGCAAACTCAAAGACAAGACAACTGAAATGAGTCAAGGTGAGAAGGAGAAAGAAAAAGGAATTATAAAAAGCAAAAATAGCTTGAGACACCTCCGGGACACCATCAAGCATACCAATGTATGCATTATGGGAGTCCCAGAAGGAGAAGAAAGAGAAAGAGGCAGAAGGAATATTCAAAGAATTAATGTCAGAGAACTTCCCAAACTTAGTAAAAGACTTGAATATGCACATCCAAGAAGCTCAGAGAACACTAAACAGGATAAACATGAAGAAAGATATATCCAATAATATTCTGATCAGACTACTGAATGCAAAGGAAAAGGAGAGAGTTCTGAAAGCTGTAAAAGAAAAGCAATGTGTTACCTATAAGGGAGTCCCAATTAGGTTAAGTGTTGATTTCTTATCTGAAACCATGGAGGTAAGATGGCAGTGGGTTGAAATACTTAAAGTGTTGAAAAAAAGCAACTGCCAAACAAGAATTTTATATCTGGCTAGACTGTCTTTTAAAAATGAGGGACAGATTAAGACATTCTAAGATAAATAGAAGCTGAGGGAGTTCATCACCATTAGACCTATCCTACAAGTAATGCCAAAGGGAGTTCTTCAGACTGAAAGGAAAGGACACTAGACAGTGGTTCAAAGCAGCATAAAGAAACATAGACCTCCCGTAAAGGTAACCATTGAGTAATTATAAATGCCAATATTGTATTTTATTGTTTGGGGTGTAACTCCACTTCTTACTTCTTGCGGGTGCTAAAATGCAAATGCATAAAAAATAATGATATATCTATGGCTTTGGACATAAATATAAAGGAGGCATTACTAGTGACCCTGTCAAAATTGAAAGGACTATAAGAAGACAGTATAAACAACTGTACATCAATGAATTACATAGCCTAGATGAAATGGACAAATTCTTAGAAACAAACAAACTACCTACACTGACTCGAGAAGAAATAAAATATCTCAACAGATCAAATACTAGTAAAGAGATTGAATCAGTAATCAAGAACCTCCCAGCAGAAGAGATGTCTATTTGGTACAGGATCTATATTTTCCAAACAGTATAACTCTACAGTCGCTTTGTTCAAACACCACAGTTGCATGGAGCTTTGAATAGGAAGTGAGATACGGTGGATTGGTATAGGTTGGAGTGAAATAGTTACACATCCCAAAGTAATTTGGGCAGAAAATAAAAAATATATTTACAGTTCCACCCCCCCACCCCCCTCCCCAAGGAGCTGGGGGAAGGTGCAAAAGTGTTGGACTTCCTCACCTGGACTGGTGTTGATGTTGTCACAAACATTGGGACTGGCAGTTTGATGTGCCGAGCCCTCGATCGTGGAACTTGTCCTTGTGGGGCTTGTTACTGCAAAGGAGAAGCTAAACTTGCATAATATAATTGTGCCTAAGAGTCTCCCCCTGAGTGCCTCTTTATTGCTCAGATGTGGCCCACTATCTCTCTAACTGAGCCACCTCAGCAGGTCAACTCACTGCCCTCTCCTCTACGTGGGACCCAACTCCCAAGGGTATAAATCTCCTTGGCAATGCAGGATATGACTCCCTGGGATGAATCTGGACCCGGCACTGTGGGATTGAGATTATCTTCTTGACCAAAAGGGGGATGCAAAATGAGACAAAATACTTTCAGTGGCTGAGAGATTTCAAATGGAGTCGAGAGGTCACTCTGGTGAACAATCTTATGCACTATATAGATAACACCTCTTAAGTTTTAATGTATTGGAATAGCTAGAAGTAAATACCTGAAACTACCAAACTCCAACCCAGTAGTCTGGACTCCTGAAGACAACTGTATAATAATGTAGATTACAAGGGGTGACAGTGTGATTGTGAAGGCTTGTGGATCACACTCCCTTTTTCTAGTGTGTGGATGGATGGGTAGAAAAGTGGGGACAAAAACTAAATGACAAATAGTGTGGGATAGGGAAGATGGCTTGGGTGTTCCTTTTTTACTTTTATTTTTTATTCTTATTCTGATTCTTTCTGATGTAAGGAAAATGTTCAGAAATAGACTGTGGTGATGAATGCATAACTATATGATCGTACTGTGAACAGTTGATTGTTTACCATGGATGATTGTATGGTATGTGAATATATTTCAATAAAACTGAATTTTTTTTTAAAAAAGAACCTCCCAGCAAAGAAAAACCCAGAAGCAGATGACTTCACAAGAAATTTTAGCAAACATTCCAAGAAGACTTAACTCCAATTGTGCACAAAGTCTTCCGGAAAATTGAAGAGGAGGGAAAACTTCCTCATTCCTTCTAAGAGGCCAGCAACACTGTCATACAAAGCCAGAAAAAAGATACAACAATAGAAAAGTATAGAGCAATATTTCTTATGAATACAGATACAAAAATCTGTACTCTATACTAGAGAACTGAATCCAAAAGCACGTTTAAAGAATTATACACCATGATCAAGTGGGATTTATCACTGGCATATAAAGTGGTTCAACATAAGAAAATCAATTAATGTAAAACACCACATTAACAGAATGAAGGCAAAAGCCACACGATAATCTCAATTGATGCAGAAAAGGCACTTGACAAAATCCAACATTCTTTTTGATAAAAGCACTCAGAAAACTAAAAATATAAAGAAATTTCCTCAACATGACAAAGGGCGTATTTTTAAAACCAACAGCTAACATCCTACTTTAATAGTGAAAGACTGAAAGCTTTCCCTCTGAGATCAGGAACAAGACAAGGATACTCACTGTCACCACTGTTATTCAACATTTTACTGTAAGTTCTAGCCAGAGCAATTAGGTGAAAAAAAAGAAATTAAAAGCAACCAAATTTGAATGAAAGAAGTAAAACATTCCCTATTTGCATGTGACATGATCCTAAATACAGAAAATCCTGAAAAATCCACAACAAAGCCCTTAGAGCTAATAAATGAATTCAGCAAAGTGAAGGGATAAATTATCAACACCCAAAAATCAGTAGTGTTTCTATACACAAGAAATAAACAATCAGAAGAAGACATCAAGAAAAAAATCCATTTGCAATACCAATTAAAAGAATGAAATACCTAGAAATATAAAGGGCCTATACAGAGAAAAATACAAAACATAGCTAAAAGAAATCATGGAAAAGCCAACCATTAAATTTCTATGGAAGGGTAAGGGGCTCCATATAGCCAAAGCCATCTTGAAAAAGAATAAAGCTGGAAGACTTATACTTCCCTGTCTTAAAACTTATTGCAAAGCCATGTAATCTAAATAGCAAGGTACTGGCAAAAGGACAGACATACAGACCAATGTAATCAAATTGAGAGCTTCAAAATCAACCCCCAAATTTATGGCCAACTAATTTTTGATAAGGGGGCAAAGACCACTCAATTTGGAAAGAATAGTCTCTTCAACAAATTGCACTGGAAAAACTGGACCTGAATTGCAAAAATAATAATAATGATAATAATAATAATAATAATAATAATAATGACCCCTGCCACACACTATATACCAAAATCAACTCAAAATGGATCATAGACCTAAATATAAGAGCCAGAACTATCAAAACATAGGGAAGAATCTTCAGGTCCTGAATTAGGCAATGGTTTCATAGATTTTACATCCAAAGCACAAGCAACATAATAAAAAATAAATGGGACCTCATCAAAATTAAAAACTTTTGAGCCTCAAAGGACTTTATCATGAAGGTAAAATGACAACCTACTCAATGGAAGAAAATATTTGGAAACCATATATTCTATAAAGGCTAAATATTCAGAATATTTAAAGAAATCCTTCAATTTAACAACAAAAAAGACAAACAACCCAGTTAAAAATCAGCAAAAGACTTAAATAGACATCTCTCCACAAAGATACACAAATGGACAAAAAGCACATGGAAAGATGCTCAACATCATTACCTATCAGGGAACTACAAATCAAATTCACAATGAGATACCGTTTCACACCCATTAGAATGGCTGCTATTAAAAAAAAAAAAAAAAACGGAAAATTACAAGTGTTGGAGAGGATGTAGAGAAATAGGAACACTCATACATTGCTGGTGGCAATGTAAAATCATGCAGCTACTGCTGAAGACAGTTTGGTGATTCAGAGAGTAAACTATGGAATTACTATACGACTTGGCAATCCCACTGCTAGGTATATATCCAAAACAACTGAAAGCAGGGATTTGAAGAGATATTATTTCACCAATGTTCATGAATCTTTATTAATTAAGCCACTGACTTGAACTTTGAACATGTGCATACCCTATGACCCTGCAATTTGACCATAAATATATATACCAGAAAAAGTCTGGAATATGTTCTCCATGGAAATATATATGTGTTTTTATTAGTATTGTTTGCAGCAAAAACTGGAAATTAATCCAAATGTTCATCAATCATAGACTGAAATAAAAAGTTGTATTACACCCTTAAACAAAATACTATGTAGCAATGAAAATAAATGTTATATAGTAATGAAAATGAATGAATTACAGGTATAAAAATCAATATGGATAAATTTTAAGAACATTAATGCAATCATGGAAGAATGATAGGATTAATTCCAATTATACAAGGCAGTCAAAATTAGTCAATATATGTTTTAGAGCTACAAAAATACGTAGTAACAATGATGAAAAGCCAGGGAACAATAATCATAAAATTCAGGTAAGAGACTATCTCTAGTGTATAAGAATTTAATGCAATTGGAGAAAGCACACAGAGTTCTATTGAGATATATTCACACACCATACAGTCCATCCAAAGTATACAATCAGTGGCTCACAGTATCATCACATAATTAGGCATTCATCACCACAATCGATTTTAGAACATTTTCATTGATCCCCCCCCCAAAAAAAGAAAGAAAAGACAGAAAATCCAAAACATCCCAAACTCCCAAACTCCTTATCCTCCCCCCCCATTACTGACCTTTAGTATTGGTATGGTACATTTGTTACTGTTGATGAAAGAATATTAAGATATTACTGTTAAATATTGTCCATAGTTCGCAATAGGTGCATTTGTTCCTATATACGACTCTATTATTAACTCCTTATAATAGTGTTGTACATTGGTTCTAGTTCATGAAAGAACCTTTTTATATTTGTACTGTTAATCATAGTCATTGTCCACCACAAGATTCACTGTGTTATACATTCCCATGTTTTAACCGCTAGCTTTCTTTCTAGTGACATACATGACTCTAAACTTCCCTCATTCAACCACATATGTATATATTTTAATGACTCTTTTTCCTATTCCATATTTCACAACTAAAAAAAAGAAACTAGATCTTAAGTAACAACATATGAAGGGCATCAGTTACAGAAGTATTTCCATGGTTATTTTTTCTGTAAAATGAAGAATAATTTTCTTGCATATATAATGGTTCTCTAACTCATTTGTAACTCTCTGTATCTCTTGGCTTTATTTAAGCAGAACTGGCCATTAATTTTTAGAATTTCTGTCCCTTTCTCTTCATGGGGTTGAAGATAAAAAAAACAGGAAACCACAAATTCATGAAGATGTCTTTTGAGGAAGAATTTTCTTCCCATGCTAGTGAAACATCTGTTCCCTCAGCATATTTCCATTTTCCCTTTTTTTGGTGATTTTCCTACAAATTTTTACCAAAAATATTTACTTTATGAAGTAAAAATTAATATCTAACTGCTTTCTGGAATAGTGACTACACAACATATTAATTCTCATATGTTCCTTGCTTAATTACCTGCTCTTCTAAATAAATATTTGGTTCACTCCATTTTAAAACACTAAATACTATATTTTTAAATTTATTTTATAAAAACAATATTTGTTTATATTTACTTATTGGCTTAACAATTTCTTTGTGCACATACTTACATTCAGAAAAATCTCCCTAGGATCCTCTGACTTTTTCCTAAAGCATTCTTTACAAGTTCTTTTAGTGAGAGTCTGCTGGTGGTAAACTCAACACATTTTTCATTTAAAAATGTCTTTATTTTGCACTACTTCCTAAAAGAGAACTTTCTGAACACACAATTCCTGACTAATAGTTATTTTCTCTAAGCCTGTTAAAGATATTAGCCACTCTTTTCAAGATTCCATTGTTGCTATGTAGAACTCTTCTGTCAATCTACTTGCAGTTTATATTTATTTAGATCATCTGTCTTTCTCCTTGTCTGTTTTTATGCTCTTTGTGTGTGTGTGTGTGTGTGTGTGTGTGTGTGTGTGTGTGTGTTTCATAACAATGTATGGATTTCTCTTCCTTATTCTGTTGTATATACATTGTTCTAGAAAATTTTCAGCCATTATCTTTTCAAATATTGTCCCCACATGTTTCTCACTATTTTCTCTTTTGGAACCCCAATTAGATGTTTGTTAGATCTTCCCACTTTGTCCTCCTATAGCTTTCAACCTCTCTTTCAAGAAATTTTCACTTATATTTCTCTCTCTGCTGCACTCTGGTTAAGTTCCTCGGTACTGTCTTCTGTTTCACTGATTTTTTTTTCAGTTGCATCTAATGTGCTATTTAATTGATTTGATGTTTTTTTTTTTTACTTCAACAGTTACATTTTTCATTTCTAAAATTCTGTTGGCTGTTTTTCCAGTCTGCCTAGTCATTTTGTAAAGCTTCTTGTTTCTTACCTGTTTTTACATACCCATTTTTTAATTTCTTTAAACATCTTATACATAAATATTTTACGTTTCTGTATTTGGTAATTCCAATATCCAAAATCATTGGAATCTAAATGGTTTGTATTATGCTTACTCTGTTTCCCTGTGTATTTACTGATAACTAATTGCAAGCTAATATTTGGTTGATCTCCACCTGTGGGAATCCTGTGTTATAATTCCCACGTTTTAACCTCTAGCTTTCCTTCTAGTAACATACATGACTCTAAACTTCCCCCATTAAACCACATGTGTATATGTGAAGAATTCATGTTTTCCTCTCTCCAGATTCCAGGGGACACTGCTGACATGTGACCACTTTATCCCCCGTACAGGGGCCTAAGATTAACAGAGGATTCTCTAGCCCACCTCTTCTACGCTGCTGGTGGCCCAAAGATTAGTCCCCAAATCACAACGCTGATGTTGAAACTTGCCCTCAAAAAATTCACCTTTCATGTTTGCTGCATACCCTTCCTTTCTCTGGTTAATTCATGTTTTGTTTGGGAAAACTGGAACTTTAGAGTTTTTTAATTTCTTGTAAGTCCAGCAATGCATTAAAAATTATGATGTTATTTTGAGTGCAATAGCTCTCCACAGCATAGTTTATTCCACTATACTGCCCTCTAACTGTGTTCAGTTTGGCTTACCTCTCATCTACTTCATTTTGCTTTATTTGAAAGTATGAGAAGAGCTCATAAATTTCTCAGGGTTTTTATATCCATGTGGGCTTAGTCCAGCAGAGTTGGATTCTTCAGGGGCTATTTAGCACCTGATCTTTGACCCCTAGGACAATTTGTTTGTTGTACAATTTTCCTAGGGGCTCAGAAATAGTAGGAACCTGAAGTCCATTAATGTTGATTAAATATAACATATTGATGTAGTTTAAAATTGCTGCTATTCTTAATATTATGATTACCTACTTTTCTGTCACAACCCACAGACATTCAGCCCTTAAACAATAAAATGTTTAAAGCCTCTTTTACTGGACCTCTCTGCTATAATTTCTCTCTGCCCAATATTAAGTCATAACTTAATTGCAAAATCACAGACTTCAAACACCACTTCTAAGTTAGGGCTCATGTGTTTTCCTAACTAAGAAAAATATCTAGGTTTCTATGATTAGTTGTGTACGTATTTATTTAACCTATAATAAGTCATCCAGCTCTTTCCCCAATACTCAGTCTTGAAGAGTATGAAAACTGGGGTCTGTTCCTTCTCTGAGTCATTTGGGTAAATTCCCCGGAATGCTTTGGTTCTACCAAATGAACCCACCATCTTCACCCTGCATTTTTTGAGTCATTCTCTTTCCCTCTTTCCTAAATTGAAATCCTTCTCGTTTTTCATGTCTTCTTAGAAATACACTAGATTCACCACCTTACTTGGTGGCTTTAGTTGTTATTACCCCATGGGCAGAACAAGATTTCAGGGAATCAATGGCATGTTCAAGGCTGACTCCAGGCAAGTTTTTGTTGTAGTTCAAGATTTTCATTCAGATTTCCTTTTTCTCTGTGGTATTCTTTCCTCCTTCTTCCTCCTATTCCCAGCAATGTAGGAACACAGGTCCATAAATGGGCTCAAAGGCTCTCCCCAAGTAGTACTACACATGCTCCAAAAATCTTTCTTATTCCACTCAACCAAGTTCTCATTTCTTCAATGATGCTAAACATGAAGAAGATGGAAAAGAAATTTACTTAGCAATTAAGTCACACTAATGTGGAATTAATTAATAACTTTTAATGTCCCAGGAGTTTTTGCATTTTAAAACTGGGTGCTCCCCCAGAGAACCTCTTTTGTTGTTCAAACGTGACCTGTCTCTCTCTAAGCCCACTCGGCAGGTGAGCTCACTGTCCTCCCCTCTACGTGGGACATGACTTCCAGGGGTGTAAATATCCCTGACAATGTGGGACATAACTCCCAGGATGAGCCTGGACTGGGCATCGCAGCATCGTGGGATTGAGAGAGACTTCTGGGCTAAAAGGGGGAAAAGAAATTAAACAAAATAAAGTTTCAGGGGCTGATAAATCTCAAATGGAGACAAGAGGTCATTCTGGAGGTTATTCTTATCTATTATATAGATATCCCTTTTTAGTTTTTAGTGTATTAGAATCACTAGGGGAGGCGGGGCAAGATGGCAGACTGGTGAGCTGTATGTTTTAGTTACTCCTACAGGAAAGTAGGTAAAAAGCCAGGAACTGCGTGGACTGGACACCACAGAGCAATCTGTCTTTGGGCATACTTCATACAACACTCATGAAAACGTGGAACTGCTGAGATCAGCGAAATCTGTAAGTTTTTGCGGCCAGGGGACCCGCGCCCCTCCCTGCCAGGCTCAGTCCCGGGGGAGGAGGGGCTGTCAGCTCCGGGAAGGAGAAGGGAGAATTGCAGTGGCTGCTCTTATCGGAAACTCATTCTAGTGATTCAAACTCCAACCATAGATAGACTGAGACCAGACACCAGAGACTCTGAGAGCAGCCAGCCCAGCAGAGAGGAGACAGGCGTAGAAAAAAAACAACACGAAAAACTCCAAAATAAAAGCAGAGGATTTTTGGAGTTCTGGTGAACACAGAAAGGGGAAGGGCGGAGATCAGGCCCTGAGGCGCATATGCAAATCCCGAAGCAAAGCTGATCTCTCTGCCCTGGGCACCTTTCCTTAATGGCCCTGGTTGCTTTGTCTATTAGCATTTCAATAACCCATTAGATCTCTGAGGAGGGCCGTTTTTTTTGTTTTTGTTTTTGTTTTTTTTTTTTTTAAATCCTTTTTGCTTTTTCTAAAACAATTACTCTAAGAAGCTCAATACAGAAAGCTTCAAAGAACTGAAATTTGGGCAGGTCAAGTCAAGAGCAGAACTAAGAGAGCTCTGAGACAAAAGGCAATAATCCAGTGGCTGAGAAAATTCACTAAACAACACAACTTCCCAAGAAAAGGGGGGTGTCCGCTCACAGCCACCATCCTGGTGGACAGGAAACACTCCTGCCCATCGCCAGCCCCATAGCCCAGAGCTGCCCCAGACAACCCAGTGTGACGGAAGTGCTTCAAATAACAGGCACACACCACAAAACTGGGCGTGGACATTAGCCTTCCCTGCAACCTCAGCTGAATGTCCCAGAGCTGGGAAGGGGGAGCAGTGTGAATTAACAGAGCCCCATTCAGCCATCATTTGAGCAGACTGGGAGCCTCCCAACACAGCCCAGCAGCCCAGAACTGCCCTGGGGGGACGGCACTCACCTGTGACATAGCACAGTCATCCCTCAACAGAGGACCCGGGGTGCACAGCCTGGAAGAGGGGCCCACTTGCAAGTCTCAGGAGCCATACGCCAATACCAAAGACTTGTGGGTCAGTGGCAGAGACAAACTGTGGCAGGACTGAACTGAAGGATTAGACTATTGCAGTAGCTTTAAAACTCTAGGATCATCAGGGAGATTTGACTGTTAGGGCCACCCCCCCTCCCCGACTGCCCAGAAACACGCCCCACATACAGGGCAGGCAACACCAACTACACACGCAAGCTTGGTACACCAATTGGGCCCCACAAGACTCACTCCCCCACTCACCAAAAAGGCTAAGCAGGGGAGATCTGGCTTGTGGAGAACAGGTGGCTCGTGGACGCCACCTGCTGGTTAGTTAGAGAAAGTGTACTCCACGAAGCTGTAGATCTGATAAATTAGAGATAAGGACTTCAACTGGTCTACAAACCCTAAAAGAACACTATCAAGTTCAGCAAATGCCACGAGGCCAAAAACAACAGAAAATTATAAAGCATATGAAAAAACCAGATGATATGGATAACCCAAGCCCAAGCACCCAAATCAAAAGACCAGAAGAGACACAGCACCTAGAGCAGCTACTCAAAGAACTAAAGATGAACAATGAGACCATAGTACGGGATATGAAGGAAATCAAGAAGACCCTAGAAGAGCATAAAGAAGACATTGCAAGACTAAATAAAAAAATGGATGATCTTATGGAAATTAAAGAAACTGTTGACCAAATTAAAAAGATTCTGGACACTCATAGTACAAGACTAGAGGAAGTTGAACAACGAATCAGTGACCTGGAAGATGACAGAATGGAAAATGAAAGCATAAAAGAAAGAATGGGGAAAAAAATTGAAAAACTCGAAATGGACCTCAGGGATATGATAGATAATATGAAACGTCCGAATATAAGACTCATTGGTGTCCCAGAAGGGGAAGAAAAGGGTAAAGGTCTAGGAAGAGTATTCAAAGAAATTGTTGGGGAAAACTTCCCAAATCTTCTAAACAACATAAATACACAAATCATAAATGCTCAGCGAACTCCAAATAGAATAAATCCAAAAAAACCCACTCCGAGACATATACTGATCACACTGTCAAACATAGAAGAGAAGGAGCAAGTTCTGAAAGCAGCAAGAGAAAAGCAATTCACCACATACAAAGGAAACAGCATAAGACTAAGTAGTGACTACTCAGCAGCCACCATGGAGGCGAGAAGGCAGTGGCACGATATATTTAAAATTCTGAGTGAGAGGAATTTCCAGCCAAGAATACTTTATCCAGCAAAGCTCTCCTTCAAATTTGAGGGAGAGCTTAAATTTTTCACAGACAAAGAAATGCTGAGAGAATTTGCTAACAAGAGACCTGCCCTACTGGAGATACTAAAGGGAGCCCTACAGACAGAGAAACAAAGACAGGACAGAGAGACTTGGAGAAAGGTTCAGTACTAAAGAGATTCGGTATGGGTACAATAAAGGATATTAATAGAGAGAGGGAAAAATATGGCAAACATAATCCAAAGGATAAGATGGCCGATTCAAGAAATGCCTTCACGGTTTTAACGTTGAATGTAAATGGATTAAACTCCCCAATTAAAAGATATAGATTCGCAGAATGGATCAAAAAAAATGAACCATCAATATGTTGCATACAAGAGACTCATCTTAGACACAGGGACACAAAGAAACTGAAAGTGAAAGGATGGAAAAAAATATTTCATGCAAGCTACAGCCAAAAGAAAGCAGGTGTAGCAATATTAATCTCAGATAAAATAGACTTCAAATGCAGGGATGTTTTGAGAGACAAAGAAGGCCACTACATACTAATAAAAGGGGCAATTCAGCAAGAAGAAATAACAATCGTAAATGTCTATGCACCCAATCAAGGTGCCACAAAATACATGAGAGAAATACTGGCAAAACTAAAGGAGGCAATTGATGTTTCCACAATAATTGTGGGAGACTTCAACACATCACTCTCTCCTACAGATAGATCAACCAGACAGAAGACCAATAAGGAAATTGAAAACCTAAACAATCTGATAAATGAATTAGATTTAACAGACATCTACAGGACATTACATCCCAAATCACCAGGATACACATACTTTTCTAGTGCTCACGGAACTTTCTCCAGAATAGATCATATGCTGGGACATAAAACAAGCCTCAATAAATTTAAAAAGATTGAAATTATTCAAAGCACATTCTCTGACCACAATGGAATACAATTAGAAGTCAATAACCATCAGAGACTTAGAAAATTCACAAATACCTGGAGGTTAAACAACACACTCCTAAACAATCAGTGGGTTAAAGAAGAAATAGCAAGAGAAATTGCTAAATATATAGAGACGAATGAAAATGAGAACACAACATACCAAAACCTATGGGATGCAGCAAAAGCAGTGCTAAGGGGGAAATTTATAGCACTAAACGCATATATTAAAAAGGAAGAAAGAGCCAAAATCAAAGAACTAATGGATCAACTGAAGAAGCTAGAAAATGAACAGCAAACCAATCCTAAACCAAGTACAAGAAAAGAAATAACAAGGATTAAAGCAGAAATAAATGACATAGAGAACAAAAAAACAATAGAAAGGATAAATATCACCAAAAGTTGGTTCTTTGAGAAGATCAACAAGATTGACAAGCCCCTAGCTAGACTGACAAAATCAAAAAGAGAGAAGACCCATATAAACAAAATAATGAATGAAAAAGGTGACATAACTGCAGATCCTGAAGAAATTAAAAAAATTATAAGAGGATATTATGAACAACTGTATGGCAACAAACTGGATAATGTAGAAGAAATGGACAATTTCCTGGAAACATATGAACAACCTAGAATGACCAGAGAAGAAATAGAAGACCTCAACCAACCCATCACAAGCAAAGAGATCCAATCAGTCATCAAAAATCTTCCCACAAATAAATGCCCAGGGCCAGATGGCTTCACAGGGGAATTCTACCAAACTTTCCAGAAAGAACTGACACCAATCTTACTCAAACTCTTTCAAAACATTGAAAAAAATGGAACACTACCTAACTCATTTTATGAAGCTAACATCAATCTAATACCAAAACCAGGCAAAGATGCTACAAAAAAGGAAAACTACCGGCCAATCTCCCTAATGAATATAGATGCAAAAATCCTCAACAAAATACTTGCAAATCGAATCCAAAGACACATTAAAAAAATCATACACCATGACCAAGTGGGGTTCATTCCAGGCATGCAAGGATGGTTCAACATAAGAAAAACAATCAATGTATTACAACACATTAAAAACTCGAAAGGGAAAAAATCAATTGATCATCTCAATAGATGCTGAAAAAGCATTTGACAAAATCCAACATCCCTTTTTGATAAAAACACTTCAAAAGGTAGGAATTGAAGGAAACTTCCTCAACATGATAAAGAGCATATATAAAAAACCCACAGCCAGCATAGTACTCAATGGTGAGAGACTGAAAGCCTTCCCTCTAAGATCAGGAACAAGACAAGGATGCCCGCTGTCACCACTGTTATTCAACATTGTGCTGGAAGTGCTAGCCAGGGCAATCCGGCAAGACAAAGAAATAAAAGGCATCCAAATGGGAAAAGAAGAAGTAAAACTGTCATTGTTTGCAGATGATATGATCTTATATCTAGAAAACCCTGAGAAATCAACGATACACCTACTAGAGCTAATAAACAAATTTAGCAAAGTAGCGGGATACAAGATTAATGCACATAAGTCAGTAATGTTTCTATATGCTAGAAATGAACAAACTGAAGAGACACTCAAGAAAAAGATACCATTTTCAATAGCAACTAAAAAAATCAAGTACCTAGGAATAAACTTAACCAAAGATGTAAAAGACCTATACAAAGAAAACTACATAATTCTACTAAAAGAAATAGAAGGGGACCTTAAAAGATGGAAAAATATTCCATGTTCATGGATAGGAAGGCTAAATGTCATTAAGATGTCAATTCTACCCAAACTCATCTACAGATTCAATGCAATCCCAATCAAAATTCCAACAACCTACTTTGCAGACTTGGAAAAGCTAGTTATCAAATTTATTTGGAAAGGGAAGATGCCTCGAATTGCTAAAGACACTCTAAAAAAGAAAAACGAAGTGGGAGGACTTACACTCCCTGACTTTGAAGCTTATTATAAAGCCACAGTTGCCAAAACAGCATGGTACTGGCACAAAGATAGACATACAGATCAATGGAATCGAATTGAGAATTCAGAGATAGACCCTCAGATCTATGGCCGACTGATCTTTGATAAGGCCCCCAAAGTCACCGAACTGAGCCATAATGGTCTTTTCAACAAATGGGGCTGGGAGAGTTGGATATCCATATCCAAAAGAATGAAAGAGGACCCCTACCTCACCCCCTACACAAAAATTAACTCAAAATGGACCAAAGATCTCAATATAAAAGAAAGTACCATAAAACTCCTAGAAGATAATGTAGGAAAACATCTTCAAGACCTTGTATTAGGAGGCCACTTCCTAGACTTTACACCCAAAGCACAAGCAACAAAAGAGAAAATAGATAAATGGGAACTCCTCAAGCTTAGAAGTTTCTGCACCTCAAAGGAATTTCTCAAAAAGTTAAAGAGGCAGCCAACTCAATGGGAAAAAATTTTGGAAACCATGTATCTGACAAAAGACTGATATCTTGCATATACAAAGAAATCCTACAACTCAATGACAATAGTACAGACAGCCCAATTATAAAATGGGCAAAAGTTATGAAAAGACAGTTCTCTGAAGAGGAAATACAAATGGCCAAGAAACACATGAAAAAATGTTCAGCTTCACTAGCTATTAGAGAGATGCAAATTAAGACCACAATGAGATACCATCTAACACCGGTTAGAATGGCTGCCATTAAACAAACAGGAAACTACAAATGCTGGAGGGGATGTGGAGAAATTGGAACTCTTATTCATTGTTGGTGGGACTGTATAATGGTTCAGCCACTCTGGAAGTCAGTCTGGCAGTTCCTTAGAAAACTAGATATAGAGCTACCATTCGATCCAGCGATTGCACTTCTCGGTATATACCCGGAAGATCGGAAAGCAGTGACACGAACAGATATCTGCACGCCAATGTTCATAGCAGCATTATTCACAATTGCCAAGAGATGGAAACAACCCAAATGTCCTTCAACAGATGAGTGGATAAATAAAATGTGGTATATACACACGATGGAATACTACGCGGCAGTAAGAAGGAACGATCTGGTGAAACATATGACAACATGGATGAACCTTGAAGACATAATGCTGAGCGAAATAAGCCAGGCACAAAAAGAGAAATATTATATGCTACCACTAATGTGAACTTTGAAAAATGTAAAACAAATGGTTTATAATGTAGAATGTAGGGGAACTAGCAGTAGAGAGCAATTAAGGAAGGGGGAACAATAATCCAAGAAGAACAGATAAGCTATTTAACGTTCTGGGGATGCCCAGAAATGACTATGGTCTGTTAATTTCTGATGGATGTAGTAGGAACAAGTTCACTGAAATGTTGCTATATTATGTAACTTTCTTGGGGTAAAGTAGGAACATGTTGGAAGTTAAGCAGTTATCTTAGGTTAGTTGTCTTTTTCTTACTCCCTTGTTATGGTCTCTTTGAAATGTTCTTTTATTGTATGTTTGTTTTCTTTTTAACTTTTTTTTTCATACAGTTGATTTAAAAAAGAAGGGAAAGTTAAAAAAAAAAAAAAAAGAAAAAAGACAAACAAGGAAAAAAAAAAAAAAAGATGTAGTGCCCCCTTGAGGAGCCTGTGGAGAATGCAGGGGTATTCGCCTACCCCACCTCCATGGTTGCTAACATGACCACAGACATAGGGGACTGGTGGTTTGATGGGTTGAGCCCTCTACCATAAGTTTTACCCTTGGGAAGACGATTGCTGCAAAGGAGAGGCTAGGCCTCCCTGTATTTGTGCCTAAGAGTCTCCTCCTGAATGCCTCTTTGTTGCTCAGATGTGGCCCTCTCTCTCTGGCTAAGCCAACTTGAAAGGTGAAATCACTGCCCTCCCCCCTACGTGGGATCAGACACCCAGGGAAGTGAATCTCCCTGGCAACGTGGAATATGACTCCCGGGGAGGAATGTAGACCCGGCATCGTGGGATGGAGAACATCTTCTTGACCAAAAGGGGGATGTGAAAGGAAATGAAATAAGCTTCAGTGGCAGAGAGATTCCAAAACGAGCCGAGAGATCACTCTGGTGGGCACTCTTACGCACACTTTAGACAACCTTTTTTAGGTTCTAAAGAATTGGGGTAGCTGGTGGTGGATACCTGAAACTATTAAACTACAACCCAGAACCCATGAATCTCGAAGACAGTTGTATAAAAATGTAGCTTATGAGGGGTGACAGTGGGATTGGGAATGCCATAAGGACCAAACTCCACTTTGTCTAGTTTATGGATGGATGTGTAGAAAAGTAGGGGAAGGAAACAAACAGACAAAGGTACCCAGTGTTCTTTTTTACTTCAATTGCTCTTTTTCACTCT
The DNA here is from genome assembly GCF_015220235.1 of Choloepus didactylus. Lineage (NCBI taxonomy): Eukaryota > Metazoa > Chordata > Mammalia > Pilosa > Megalonychidae > Choloepus > Choloepus didactylus. The sequence continues at coordinate 27,609,490 of NC_051308.1, forward strand.
AATTATTATTCTTGTTATTTTTGTGTGTGTGCTAATGAAGGTGTCAGGGACTGATTTAGGTGATGAATGTACAACTATGTAATGGTACTGTAAACAATCGAAAGTACAATTTGTTTTGTATGACTGCGTGGTATGTGAATATATCTCAATAAAATGATGATAAAAAAAAAAAAAAAAAAAAAAAAAGAATCACTAGAAGGAAATACCTGAAACTGTTGAACTGCAATCCAGTATCCCTGATTCTTGAAGATGACTGTATAACTATATAGCTTACACAATGTGCCTGTGTGACTGAAAACCTGGTGGCTCACACTCGCTTTATCCAGTGTATGGACAGTTGAGTAGGAAAAAGGGGGACAAAAAGTAAATGAATAATGGGGGTGAGGGGGCAGAGTTCGGGTGTTCTTTTTTACTTTTATTTTTGTTCTTATTTTTATTGTTATTTTTTGGAGTAATGAAAATGTTCAAAAAATTGCGGTGATCAATGCACAACTATATGACGATACTGTGAGCAACTGATTGTACACTTTGGATGACTGTATGGTATGTGAATATATCTCAATTAAATTGCATTTAAAAAAACTGGGTGCTTTTTAGCTTAAAGTATTCTCTCATTGGTAGGAGTTCAGGAATTATAGATGAAATATTTTGCTTTTCCCACTCTTTTATCTCCTTTCCCATTACCCCATTATTCAAGATGATTGATATAGATAGAAAAAGAGAAAAGAAAAGGAATAGTGAAAATTAGATAATTAGACCAATGACATTATAATTTAGAACAGAGCTAAAAAAAATAAGAGGTAATCAGTAGCCGCCCGATGATAATAAGAATTACATTGGAGGGGAAATGTGGAAATTTACTAAGGCAGTAAGCTAGGCTAGAACTTGAATACTACCTTATAAATGACTTTTGGTCCACTCTCTTTCCCTTCATTTGGAGGCTCTTCGTGTGGTCAAAAATTCAAAAATTGTATTTCTGTACTCATTCTGCCTCTATGACTGTTAGGATCAGAATGATCTATCAGAAGTCTCTGATGGGAAGGTGCTGGGATAAAAGAACATTATTTACTAAGTGGAGAGAGGTGAAAGTGAAATAAACTCATCATTGTTTAGCAACTGCCATCTAAAATAGAGGAGCAAGTGCAAGTTCAAATTGGAATCATGTACTGTTTATAATAGAAAAAAAAATTGAAGTCAACTGAAATGCTTCTCAGTGGGGATTGATTAAATAAATTATAGTGTATCCCAACGATAAATCATTAAAGCTCTGCTATAAAGAAAGTTAGAGCTATATGCATTAATAGGAGAGTGATCCACTATAGTAAGGTAAAAGAATAGGTTATAGAAACATGTAATTCCAAACATAAGAAAAAAATTCCAAAAACAGCAAAAAAAAAAAGGGAATGCTCACCAACTCATTTATGGTGCTGGTATATATCCTTGATACCTAATCCAGACAAGATTTGAACATAAAGGAAAAAAACTGTAGGCCAATGACATTCATGAAAAGACATGCAAAAGTTCAATACAAAATAAAAGATAATGCATGGGGAACAACTTTAAGAGATTAAGAGAGGAAAATGGCATGATTATCTCAATAGATCCAGAGAGGCAGGCATATAATAAAATTCCACATCCATTCATTATGGGAATAAAAGAAAATAAAACTCTTATTAAATTATGAATTTATGGGAATATGTTTTGTCTAATGTAATTATAGCCCAACCTCCATCCTTATTTTGATTAGTGTTTGTGTGGTATATTATTTTATGTCCTTTTAACAGTTAAGCTATTTGTGCCTTCATTTAAAAAAAAAAATTCGGTTTTATTAAGATACATTCAAATACCATGCAATCATCCATGGTGTACAGCTAACTGTTCACAGTACCACCATATAGTTGTGCATTCATCACCCCAATCTATTTTTGAACATTTTCCTTTCACCAGAAAGAATAAAAATAGGAATAAAACTAAAAGTAAAAAAGAACACCCAAGTCATCCCCTCCATCCCACCCTATTTTTCATTTGGTTTTTGTCCCCATATTTCTACTCATCCACCCACACACTGGATAAAGAGAGTGCAATCCACAAGGCTTTCACAATCACACTGTCACCTCTTGTAAGCTACATTGTTATACAATCATCTTCAAGAGTCAAGGCTACTGGATTGGAGTTTGGTAGTTTCAGGTATTTACTTCTAGCTATTCCAGTATGTTAAAACCTAATATATAGTGTGTAAGAATGTCCACCAGAGTGACCTCTCAACTCCATTTGAAATCTCTCAGCCACTGAAGCTTTATTTCATTTCATTTTGCAGCCCCCTTTTGGTCAAGAAGATGTTTTCAATCCCATGATGCCGGATCCACCTTCAATCCCCAGGAGTCATATCCTGCGTTGCCAGGGAGCTTTACACCCCTTAGCCTTGACTTTCAACACTTTCTCTATTCACTCTTTGCCTTTCAGCCAAAGAAACCATGCTCCTTGTTGGCTCGTAGCCTTTTCATAAAATATTCTTCTGCCTGGAACACTTCTTCTCTTCTGCACCTGGTTAATTCCCACCCTTCCTTCAGATCTCAGCTCAAATGTCTGTTCTTTAAAAACCTTTCCCAGCTCCCAGGCTAGGTCATTGTATTAGTTATCTGTGGCTGCTATAATAAATTACCACAAACTTGGTAAATTTAAATAACAGAAATTTATTATTTCACAGTTCTGAAGGCTCTAGGAGGGGTATCTTTCATGACTCTTCTGGCTGCTGGTGGCTCCAGGCATTCCTTGGCTTGTGGCTGCATCACTCTATTCTCCACCTCCATCTTCACATGGCCTCCCTGTGTCTGTGTCTTATCTCTTCTGTCTTTTATAAAGATATTTCTCACATTCACAATTCTGGGAGTCAAAACATTATCATTTGATCAGAGATATCATTTTGGGGGCCACAGTTCAATCCATTACAGCCATGTTGATATATTATTACACAACTTATGGCAGCTGGGCAAGGGTCTCCCTCCACTGATGAGTCCGGAAATCCCTGTTTTGGCTGAAGAGGTCAAACATATTTCTTTGTAAATGATATGGAAAGAGTTCAGATTTCTGAAAATCTCTATTTTGAGTCACTCAGTGACAACCTAAGGCAGTCAAATATATGTTCACAGAAACACACGAGACTCCAAAGCCAAAGGCCTTTCTGAAGTTCAGTCAAGGTGATCACTTCACAGAATAGTTACTTCATCGAATCCAAACCCTTCCTTTCATAAAGGAGGCAACTAAAGCTTATTCCAGACAGATAACTAGAGTAGAGAGGATTCTACCAAAAGCAGAAAGTTACTTCAAAGAGAAAGGGCGTACTTCTCTGTTTTCTAGAGTGTTGTTTCAAATAGATTAGAAAGGAGACTGGCTACTCTCCTTAGAACCTAAAATGAAGCAAACCAGATAAATTCTAGCTCCAAGACTAGAGAGAAAAAGAGAGCCTTAGGCTAACTCAAAAAAAACCCAAGACTAACCTGAACAGTTTGATTTTTTGCAGTTATAAGGGAAAACACACACACGTACCCTGTATTGGTTTCCCAGGGCTGCCATAGCAAATTACCAAAAACTTGGTGGCTTAAAACCACAGAACTTTATTTTTTCACAGTTCTGGAGGCCAGAAGTCAGAAATCAAGTTGTCAGCAGGGCCATACCCCCTCCAGAGCTCTAAGGGAGAATCTCTACATCCATCTTAAAATGCTCTTCTCTCCTCTATGTCTTAGCCTCAAAACTCCTTCTGCCTCTCTTATAAAGATCTGCATCACTGTATTTAGGACCCACCAAATCTCATCTCAAAGTACTTAACTTAATTACATCTGCAAAGATGTCACATTTGCAGGCTCCTGGGTTAGGCCATGAGCCTATCTTTTGAGGGCCACCATTCAACCCAATACACACATCAAGGGCTATTGTTTTCCTTTTGTATTGCTTCCCAGTTTTGTAGTGTTTACTTACCAAACATCTAAGCCTCAAACATCGTACCTCCTACAATCCCCAAAAGAGCAACACCAAATCACCAGAAGGCAGTGACTAGAATTCAGGGCCCATCCAGAGGAGCAGCTAACACCCACAAGTTTCCAAATTCTCCATGGGGAGTGGGGTGGGGTGACCATCTCTCTTGGACCATTGGTGGTCTCTGACTATTCTCTTTATTTCCTGAAGTAGTGGTTGTGAGAATTTACTGTGTACCAGAATCACATAGGGAGTTTGTTAAGCTTGCCATTCCCAAGGCCCATGGACTCTGATGCAGGAGGTTTGAGAACCTTATCTTGAGAAATACTGACCTAAAGTATGACTTGAGTCAACGATTTCCCCTCATCATCACATGGTCAGACTCAGGAGCCTGTGCTGGGTTCATCTCTAAGCAGAAGAGCCTCTAGGAAGAGCAACTAAGGTTGGGATCTCAAGTGTAGCAAGAGAGAAGCCTGTTCTACCAAACTCAAAAGGTGTGGCAGCTGGTACAAATACCTGGTATGGTTTATTTATGTCTCCGGAGTGCCACTGGATGGACTTTTCACTTATAATATGACTGTAGATCATGCAAGCTGGAGGCTAACCTTCTACTCAGGAATAATAGGTAATAATCTTTCTTGCCCCGGGATACTTATGAATTGTTGCTAATCTAGAGGAGTATAAAATATCTCTTCCATAATGAGATAATAATGGTTTGGGGGTCATTTTACTTTTTACTTTATAAACCTTCTTTTCAAACTCTTTAAAATGAAGAGTGAGGAATAATCCAGTAAAAGATAAGTCAGAAGTCCTTGGCCAATATTTCCTTCCCAGGATAGTCTCCATAACACATAAGTCCTATCCTATTACACTTTCTGTGAGGTGATAATTTTAAGATGAAAATTTTAAGAAGCATTATGATAAATTTGAAAATTATAATAATAAGAAGCATTCTTTTTTGCCAAATCAAACTAGTCATGCATTTACTTACTCGATGTCCTACAGACGTCTTCATAGTGAGAAGGAAGGTCTTTTTTTTGCAGTTAAGGCATGACTCGGTTCATAATTTATTGAACTCCTCTTGTATTCTCCTGCCCTGAGCTAGCTCTGTGGGCTCCTGTCCTCAAAACTAGTCTTCATTTAAAAATTATAAATCTAGCATTCCTTTTCCTCCATTAAAAAGAAAAAAAAAAAATGAGAATGCATACTTTTGTTCCTTCCTTACCTAATTGATTACAACTTTTTCTTTGATTTGGGAGAAAAAAAATAGTCCTATGGTGGAAATAAGAGAAAGTAGGCGGAAATAAACTGAATATGCTAAAGAACACTTCAGGTGCAGGAAAACCAGACCTTTTTTTGGAGTTAGCCAAATCATAAAAGGAAAAATAAGAATAAAGTGTTTTTTAATCACCTAATGTGATTTTTGCATTTCACTACAAGTTTTCTTTCAGCATCTCTTTTCTAAATAACTACTAAATAATGTGATATTAATTAGATGCAATGATAGCCCACAGAGTGGTTTTCCATTTCCTCATTATCAAGCAAGCATTATCTCCTGTGGGCAGGAAGTCATTAACTCCAACATATCATTAACTTCATCATTTTAGTGAATCAGCTCTGGCTAATAGCTAAAAATCGGTTAAATGTGATGATCTCTGATATGCAGCCCTGGGAGTGATGAGAAAATAATGAGTCTCTTCTTTAGGTGAAAGAATAATTAGCAATAGGGAGTTGCCCAAGTTCAATTAATTAATGATTTGCCAACACAATGAGTGACACATTAGAATATAGAGTCTAGTTCAGTCTAGATGTGAAGCAAAATTAATAAGCAAAATCAAACACAAGGATATTCATTAGTGTTTCTTCTTTCTGTCTTTAGTCCAACCTCAAGACATTTGTCAACCAAATATTTTACCTACCTGAGAGAGCAATAATGAAAAATTTCTACTGTAAAAAGAGGTGGGTCTTCAGACAACAGCTCAGGCCTTTATAGAGTTTGCAAATTTCATAGATTTTTATTAAGTTCCAAAAGATTTTATCAATAAAGCTCACCCTATAAATACTGACTCAAGAGACATCCTTACCAATCTGAAACAGTAGGAAAAATTTTAGGTGTAGAATAAGATATCAAGTTAACTGGCAAAACTATGTCCCCAGTTGGAGGATTTCCTCTGCCAAGACCAAGAGAACTGACTTACTGGAACTCAAACAGTTGATCACAAACACCAGAACACACTCCATCTGAACATCTCAACTTTTCCATTTCCTTTGTGTGTATGGAAATATGGCCTCCTTATTTTCTACAGGAGGGAGAAATAGGTGAAAGATTAATCATCGTACATATGCCAAATATGTCCAAACTTCTTGGAAGAAAGATGCTCCAGGCCAATTGACCCTAAATCTGACTCATCATTAGGAACACGTGGGAAGCTTCTTAATAAGTTCCCCAGACCAGACTTAACAAGCTTTAATGAATGTGCATAGTAATCCCCCAAGGATTTGTATTAAACTGCAGATTCTGGTTCTATGGGTCTGGTTGGAGTCTCAGATTCTTCATTTCTGACAAGCTCCCCAATGATGCTGATGCTGCTGGTCCAAAGCTCTGGAATCACTACTGTAAGCATTGTTTTTAAATGAAATAATTCTTGTGAACGTGCTATGTAAATGATAAAGCATTACACAAAGTTAATTACATCAATTTACATAAGTTAAAATAATAAGAAGGGATTATATTATTAAAATAACCATGTTACAGCCCATTTTAGATGTGCTGTAATGTGGGCTTCAAAACATTTCCTTTTATCTATTAATTGCTTAGTGCTTTTACATTCATCCTATTAGCAAATTCTTTCAGCGCTACTTTCTGTAACCTGCTCCTTTCACTCAACATTAACTTTGTAATACTCATTCAGGTTGTGCACAAGTGCATGTTGTGCATACGAAAATTGTATTTTGTTATTAAAAATACATAAATTTAGATGCCAATCTCAGACCCTACTCAACAACAATCTCTAGACTGATTTTAAAAATCAAATGTAGGGGAGAACTATTAGCAGAAAATACAGCAGAATGTATTTCTAACTTCAAAATAGGGAAGGATTTCTTAAACAAGACCAAAAAGCACAGACAAAAACACTGATAGAATTGATGACATAAATATTTAACTTGTCAACAATGAGTTTAAAAAGTTGACACAGGTGACAATAGTTAAGGCACATATAGCAAAAGATTAATATCCAGAATTCATAAAGAACTCATAAATTCATAAAGAAATGATAAATTATACAATAGAAAAAAATGGGTTAAGAATATTAACAGGCAAGTCACCAAGGAAGAGAACTGAATAGTTGATAAATAGCCAAAGGTGATTGACCACCCCTGAGTAATCAGATAACATCAGTTAAAACATTAAGATTTCATTTCCTACTCATCAGATTGGCAAAAATTAAAAGTCTGACAATAAAGTGTTAGAACAACACTAGCAATGAATGGTATGGCTGCAAATTGGCAATACCTTTTCGAAGAGTAATCTTGAAATTTTTAGCAAGGCTGCATTTCCTTTGGCCCTGCAGTGCTACTTCTAGGTAAGAAGACATGCAAATGAGTATTCATTGCAACACTGTTTGTATCAAAGGAAAGACAATTACCACTACAATGACCAATGGAGAGCTTAGTTATGTGCCAGGTAAGAGAAGACACATGAGTCAAGAAATTCACTGAGAGGGTCTCTAAGGAGACAAAGAGAGAGGTTTCATGGAGGCTGTGCTAATTACAGATTGAAGCTTGTGCTCTAGATAAAGTAAAATGACTCTATATTTCCACCCACCTGATGAAAACCAGACAGTAGTAAATGTTGAAGGAGGAAAGCATCACTCAATATCTGAAACCAAGGGACAATTAGTGCTGGTCAGACAGTCTCATTAAGCAAAGAAAACTGCTCGTCTCATACATAGGTTCTTTGGGAAGAGTTCACATTGGGTCGCGTTGGTCAGGAGTAGGCTGCTATTACCCTTAGAAGCATGGATTGCGTTGGCTACAGAAGCCTGTTTAGTGTTAACTATAAAGGTCGGGAAGGGAGACATCAGCCTCAGAAGCGTCAGTGAGCCTGATGCCGACTGGCTGACTTCCAAGGCCAGAGGCCGTCACCGATTGGTTGCTTTCAGAGGTGCGTTCGCAGCAGTGAGTTGCCAGACTGGTAAAACGGTTTTAAAAGTAATCCTGTTATTGACCTGTTACTGAAACTACAGACCTAAGACTGATTGAATAAATAGGTTTAAAACCAGTTTTCCTGTTTACTTATTGCCTTTAAGAATGTGAAGACTTGTTTTTTGGGATTATCAGGAAGGAGTCACTCTTCAATTACATCACTGAGATCTGATGAGACTAAATCACTTCAAGTTCACAGTCCCTGATCAGCTTTACATAGTGAGAACCAGTTGTAGTGAAACACACCATTTAGTCTGATATCTCCTAAGCAAGGGTTGCCACAAGTGTAAAATTCTTCTTTTACATTTTTAATATGGCAAAAATTGGAGATCAAATATGTGTCCATCAATAAATAAAAGAATGAATAAATAAATTGTAGCATATTCATGTTATGAAATACTCTACAGTTGTTAAAATGAATGAAATAGATCCTCATATATCAACCTGAATCAATATCTAAAACAGAATGTTTGGGGAAAAAGAAAATTGCCAAATGTCATATGCCATTTAGTAGTTATGTGATTTTCCAACAAACAGTAATGGGGACAGAAACTCAAAGAACTGTGAAGCAAATATTAACACTTGTTTATTTGGAGTGATTTATTTTGTGTGTTTCTATATATCCCACAAGTTCTTAAAATAAAATAAAAATAAAGAAAACATGAGATTAGAGCAATCGTTTTTCTTTTCTTCAGCCACAGCACAGACAACAATCAAAATTTGCTAGAACTACAACATGTTCTGCTTGTAATATAAACATGAAGCTGGGATTGCATCTGTACCACTGATAAAGGAGGTTTTAAGCAGGATAACCTCTTTTCCCTTGTACTATACTTTAGCTTAATCAAATTCTATCATTCTGGTATCATTCTCCTCAGTTTTTATGATCTCCAATTTAATAGATATAAATTCAGCCATCTCTGAAAGTTTCCCTGCTGGGTTTTCTCTAGGAAAAAACAGAAGATACTAAAAGAAGAGTAGAATATAAACTCCCCCCGAGCGGTTGCTTAGTGTGAGCAGAACGTTCAACTAGGATGAACTTAAATATTTGGAAATGAATAGAGGTGATGGTAGCACGTTGTGAGAATAACTAAAAGAAAGAAAGTTGGAGGCTGAAAGATAGGAACGTATAAAACAGTAAACCTTGTGGTGGGCAATATTCAAGATTAACTGTACAAATATTAGAAATCTCCTTCATGAACCAGAACAAATGTATGACACTGCAACTAGAAGTTATTAATAGAGGGGTATATAGAAAAAAATACATACCTATTGCAAACTATATACTACAGTTAGTAGTATTTCAACGTTCTTTCATAAACAGTAACAAATGTACTACACCAATACTACGAGTCAACAATGGAAGGGTTTGATTAGGGATGTGGAAGGATGTGAGTTTCCTTTTCTTTCATTTTTTTTTTTTTTCTTCTTTATTTCTTTTCTGGAGTAATGAAAATGTTCTAAAAATTGAACAAAAATTAATCGTGGTGATGGATGCACAGCTGTATGATGGTACTGGGGGCAACTGATTGTACACTTTGGATCTTTGGATAATTGTACAGTATGTGACCAATCACAATTAAAAAAATAAAAAATAAAATAAACTACCCTCACTTTTTATTGGAATTTTTATTGAGATAATTGTACATTCACATACAGTTGTAAGAAATAATACATGGAGAACCTGTGTCCACTTGACCCAGTTTCCCCAATGGTAACACAATATTGACAGTAATGCAATCAGCTGATCTTATTCAGATTTCCTATTTTACTTGCATTAGACAATTATATCACATGTGTATGTTTGTTCATATTTTTACCACCACTGTAAAGATGCTGAACAGTCCCAACATCACAAGGACACCTCGTGTTGCCACTTTCTAACTATACCCAACTCCCTCCTGATGAGCCTCCCTGTCCGTAACCCGAGGCAACCACTAATCTGTTCTCGATTTCTAAAATTTTGTCACTACAAGAATGTTATAAGAATTGAATTATACAGTATGTTACATTTGGGGATTGGCATTTTTTCGCTCAGGATAATTCCCTGGCGGTTCATCCAACTTTATAGTCAGTTTCTTTTTATTGATTAGTATGACATGGTGTGGATGTACCACAGTTTGTTTAATTGTTCATCCATTCAAGGACATCCAGGCTATTTCTAGTTTTCGGCTATTGTGAATAAAGCGGCCATTTGTTTACAGGTTTTTGTGTGAACATAAATTGTCATTTCTCCGAGATTAATGCCCAGGAGTACAGTTGCTGGGTCCTATAGTAATTGTCTCTTTAGTTGTTGGGGAAACTGGCAAATTTTCCAGAGTAGCTGAACCATTTTACATTTCCACCAATGTAAGGGTTCCAGTTTCTTTGTATCCTTGCCAGATTTGGAGTTGTCACTATTGTTTATTTTAGCCATTTGGATGAGTGTGTAATGATACCTCATTGTGGTTTTAATTTGCATTTCCCAAATGGCTATTGATGTTAGATATGTTTTCATGTGCTTAATTGCCATCTATTTGTCCTCTGTAGTGAAATGGCTATTCAAGTCTTTTGCCTATTCTCTAATTGGATTGTTTGTTTAATTAATGTTGGATTTTGAGAGTTCTTTATATATCCTAGATACTATTCCTTTGATGGATATGTGGTTTACAAATATTTTCTCTTTGTTTGTAGTTTGTCTCTTCATCTTCATATGGACTTTCAAGGAGAAAAAAAATTTTAATTTTAATGAGGTCTAATTTATCAATTTTTCATTTTATAGAACATGATGTTGTGTCAATGCAAAGAACTCTTTGCCTAGCCCTAGATATTAAAGATTTTCTCCCATTTTTTTCTAAAAGATTTACAGTTGTACACTTTCCATTTGTCTGTGATCCATTTTGAGTTACTTTTTGTATAAGGTGTGATATTTAGGTCAAGTTTCCCTTAAAAAAATAAAAAAGAACATTTGCTTTACACACACACACCACAAAACCTTAAACTTAGAGGATTTAACTCAATCAAAGGATCAAATAGTCAAACAGTTGTTTTTCATTGTACAGATAAAATTACTAGAATGAATGACATTGTTCACTTCTCTAGTTTTGACATCTTATAACACTCCAAAGGAGGAAACTGGATATATAACAGCAGCACCCTTGCATTCCATTTTTCCATTTCATACTAAATTAGGACCTTCTTTGTATTAGGCATAATACACCTACACTCTAGAAAAAACCCAGTCATCATTTATTCCTTCCACAAGCACATACTGGATAGTTCGTCTGCAGGGCACTGGGCCGGCTGTTGGGAATATGAAGACAGAAATTCAGCTTCTGGTTTCAAGTCCCTCACATGACTGGAGTACAGTGAGTTCTCTGACAGAAGGAAGTATTGGATAGTGAGAAATATCTAGGAAGAGAGCACCCAGCTCTTTTGGATGGAGTAGGAAAAGTTTCCCCAGGAAGTGACCTTTCAGCTGAGAGTTGAAAGATAAGCATAAATTCAGAGCATGAGGCAGAGGGGTAAAAACAGACAAACATTCAAAAAGTTTTGGAAGAGGGTGTCATAGCTAGGAGAATGGTGGTGAAATAGTGAGAAAATACCATTGTAAAGGATGTGGGTGGGAAGTGATAAAAACTGAGGTACTCTGGGGCAGGTGTTTCCTTCTCTCTCTCTCTCCCTCTCCCCCGCCCCATTAAATAAAAGCTCAAGTCCCATTTTTGTTGTTGTTGTTGTTACCTTATTCATTCTAATTATAGTAAAAAAAAAAAAAGTTTGTATTTAAAAAAAGAGCTAAACTAGACTACAATTGTATTCACAGTATACTAGAAGCATCCCTTGGTGAGTCAGGAAACCAAGGCCATACTCCCAGTTTGGCCACTAACCTGAGGAAACTTCCATTAGGTCACAGTTTCAGAATTTAACTATTTGTGCTCTTTACAGATGGGATTAAAATGCCTCTAAGGGATGAGTCTTCATTCATAGTTAAATAGGGGTTGAAGGAATGGAACTCTTCTAGACTCCCAGTTACCAAAAATAAATGCAAAGTAAATATCAACAACATGATAATTAAACAGATATGGGTTTTTACCCTAAAATGGTTATATTGAATATTTCAAAATATTCTTTCACTTATTTTTTTAATCCAATAAACAAATATGATTTGGGTATATAGCTCAGCCCATGCAACAGTGGAGCTCAAACTTTTACTAATGGTCAGCCACTCCTTTCACTGCTTCACTAAAGCATTTTTTTGTTTCCTCTGAAAATTTTTTTTAAATTCTGATTATGTATTATGGAAGTTTGAGAACTTTGAGCTCCTATTGGTACCTTTTTAGGTTGATTAGTTGATTCTTCATGAAACACAGCTGCCTCCAGCTGTAAAGAAGTCATCTATAAAGTGTGATTTGAGTCATTCTGGAAGGTTTCACCACTCCCAAATCTGTCCAAAAACTTTTCCTATAACCCAATCCCAACCTCTCTCTTCAACATGAGGGTACTTGATCCCAGGGCAATGTGTTTCCAGAGATCCTAAGTCAAACTACACCTGATTTAAGCCAGATAGTGTGAGCATATTCAAATCCATTAGTGTCCATTTAATCCATGGAGATTTGCCTCATATGTATTAAGAAAGGATTGTGACATTTAGGGAAAACTGGAGTCCTAAAAAGAGGGCTAAACATAATATACTTATGAAGTATGACTCTGGTACAAAGAGTTAACAACAGAGTGTATATGGAAAAAGCTACCTATTACAGATTATAGACTATATTTAAAAGGAATATCTTACCAGCACTACACTAATATTAGGGATGAATAATTAGCAGCTGATAAGAGCTCTGGGATGTTTTACGTTATGATAATTGTTTAAAATTAAGAGTGATGATGACTGTTCAACTAAGTGAAGATAATGTGAGAAACTGTTTATCTTGGGACAGAATATATGTTATGTGAAATTAGGAACCCACTACTTAATAAATCAGGCTCTCAATCTTGAGGCTTGCTTTTTTGAAACTTAGGGCTATAAATGGGAGGCTAAGCCTTCCTAGCTAAGGGACATGTCCAGAGAACCTCTTTTGTTGCTCAAATGTGGCCTTTCTCTCTCTAAACACAATACGCCAAATAAATTCATTAACACCCTCCACCCCTCTCATGTGGGACATGAGTCCCAGGGGAGTGAATCTCCCTGGCAACGTGGGACATGACTCCCAGGAATGAGCCTGGCCCTGGCATCAAGGGATTGAAAATGCCTTCTTGACCAAAAGGGGGAAAAGAAAGGTAACAAAATAAGGTTATAGTGGCTAAGAGATTTCAAATAGAGGTGAGTGGCTATCCTGGAGGTTTCTCTTATACAAGCTCCAGCTAGATATCCCAAATGGCCACAGTATGCCATGCCCCAACCAACAGTAGTCCCAAAATACCTAGGTCCCTACCTGAAATTCTGTAACAGTTTTACTCACTATAATTATCTTTCAGAAACTTAAATTCACCAGAGTGTTCCTTTGCCAGACAAGTCCTAAAATCCAGAGGCAACAGCCTCTTTAGGGACAACAATCAGATGCAGTCCCCTTCCCCATAGTGTCAACACCTCCTTTCAATATGAACAAGTTATGGTGGTTCTGCCTAGGTACCCTGAAGATTGAGAAAATGATTAGATGAGAGGAAGGGGTAGCAACAGACAAGATAGGGTTTAACAAAGGATACTGAATACTGAAACTTTATATATATATATATATATATATATATATATATATATATAATGCTTGGGTATTAGAATAGCTAGAAGGAAATAACTGAAATGGTGGGACTGTAAACTATAACATTCTTTGAAATTTGCTCTATGAATTTGCTCATTGAATTGTGCTTTGAAAGTTATCACCTTTCAGTATATACCCTATTGTTCTAGTTTGCTAATGCTGCAGAATGCAAAACACCAGGGATGGATTGGCTTTTATAAAAAGGGGGTTTATTTGGCTACAGTTACAGTCTTAAGGCCATAAAGTGTCCAAGGTAACACATCAGTAATCGGGTACCTTCACTGGAGGATGGCCAATGGTGTCCGGAAAACCTCTGTTAGCTGGGAAGGCATGTGGCTGGCATCTGCTCCACAGCTCCGGTTTCAAAATGGCTTTCTCCCAGGACGTTCCTCTCTAGCAAGCCTGCTCCTCTTCAAAACATCACCCACAGCTGCACTGAGTTCCATCTCCCTGAGTTAGCACATTTATATGGCTCCACTGATCAAGGCCCACCTTGAATGGGTGGGGCCACGCCTCCATGGAAATATCCCATCAGTTATCATCTACAGTTGGGTGGGGCGCATCTCCATGCAAACAACCTAATCCAAACATTCCAACTTAATCCCCACTATTATGTCTGCCCCACAAGATTGCATCAAAGAATATGGCTTTTTCTGGGAGACATAATACATTCAAACCGGCACACCTATATTTCACAATAAGGAAAGAACTGGAACTGTGGAAACTGTAACCCATAACATTTTTTTAAATTACCTATATGACTGCTTGTTGAGCTGTACTTTGAAGGTTAACAATTTTCTGTATATATGTTATATTTTACAATAATGGAAATAACTGAAATTGTGGAACTGCAACCCAAAATATCCTTTGAAATTTGTTAACTACTTGTTAAATCACACTTTGAAAGTTTTGACTGTTCGGTATATATGTTAAAGTTCACAATAAAAAAATGCAATCAGAAAAAGAAGGCTAAAGTACACCTAAACAAATTTTCTTACTTCAGATTGGGCCTAGGCTCCACCCTGAGGATCAATTCAATTCACAAATATTTATTAAGCAATAAATCTTCCAGATTTATCTAAATGCTGATTGTAAAGGTGGATTAGACACAGGCCCTGCCCTCCACAGAGATCTTGATTCATAGCTATATGCAAATAACTTTATCTTTTTGGTACTCTTGCCTCATCAGCATAATAAGGGCAGTGGAGGACACTTTCTCATAGGGATGATGATGATTAAAGATAATGTTTTAAAAAAAGTTTCTGATACACAACAGGGGATCAATATATGGTCTGCCCCAGATTAGAACAATCAGAGAAGACTCCCCAGAGGAGATGATGCCTGAATTGAGCCTTGAACTCTAAAGCAGGGTTATGCACATGAATGGGGGCAGGAGGAGGGATGTCAAAGGAATAGCACATACTAAGCCTCAACAGGGAAAGATGAAAAATGTGAATGTGAGAAAGGAAGAGGGAGACTAAGAAAAGGAAAGGAGAAACTGAAGTTATGAATGTTCAACACGTTTGGAGCAGAGAGCATGAGGGGAAAATGACCAGATATGATGAAACACTGGTGGCTGAGCTCATCTCAGGTAGGACTAAGAAGTTTGAACTGTCTCTAAGGCCACATGGGAGTCACTAAAGGATTTTAAAGTAAGGGAACAAAATAAATTTGCTTTTAGAATTATTACTCAGGCAGCAAAGTAGAGAATAAATGGGACAGGCAAGTTGAGTCAGAGGTATTCGTTGGAGTGATGAAGTACTCTAGGTAAGGGATCATGTCCCCAGCTAAGGCACTGAATCGATAAGATTTGGTGACTGATTAAAGGTGGAGAGTTAGGCAGAAGAGGCCATTTAAAAACACACACTCCCAGACTGATGGTTTATATGACTGAGTAGATGATAGTGTGATCAACTGAAACTGAAAACACAAGAGGATGATAGGTTTGGGGTAAGGGAAGAAAGAGGCAATAAATTTAAATTTGGTACTTGGTTTGTTTGCAGAACCTGGGAAACATACAAGTGAAGCTGTCCAGCAGAAAGTCAAACAGAATAGTCTGAGCTTAAGACCACAATTTAGGAATGTAGAATTTTGACACCATGAAAGGTCACTCACAGAGAGTGCATAAAATGAGATGGCCACATGGGAATACCAACATAAAAAAAGACAATCAGGAAAACTGGAGTGCAAGGAGCATGAGAATGTATCCATTGAGCTGGGGATGTTGAATTATTTTAGATGTTTGTAATCACAAATAAAAGCACTAGATATTGATATAGATTTATAGATATATAGATATCTCCACACATACTGGCAGAAAATTTTAACATCATCCTAGGTTAATGATGAAAGAGGAAGAAACCAAGAGCTGGCAAACTCAGAAAACTGTATCCCTAAATGTGACAGAAATATGGTAAGAATCACCAATGTGCCTGTTTTATGGGATTTGTAAGACATTCTGGTCAATGGATTTGCAAATTTAAGGGATTAATCTATTTAAGGTTTTAGATGAGTAATCCTAGAATATAAGCACTGCATCCGGTTTACACTGCCTACACATGCCAGCGCTAATAAATTTTGGAGGTCAAGTGTACTTTAAATTCTACTCCATTTCCTAAGAGAAGACACTGCCTCCAAATGCAATGGATGCTTTTACAATGATGAGCCTCAGAATGGAAGAACACACCACGGAGCTACAAGTGGGAGGAATGCACTGCTCTTTACCATGTAAGGGGGTGGCAGGCTGAGAGACTGTGGGATAAGCAAATGCTAACTGCACAGTGAACGATGGCATTGTAAACTTCTATCATTCTTAGGGAAAATATCCCCAAGTGTTTAAATTTTCTGAAAATCATTTAGAGGGGAGGCCACATAGAATGATTAAGAACATAAGTTTTAAAATCAAACAGACTTGGGTTTGAAATCCTGGCTCTACCTCTTAATATTTACTAATGTTACTGAGTACTTTCTAGGGGGCAGGTACTAGTCAGAATGCTTTGTATTAACTCATTAAATCCTTACAGAAAACTATGAGGGAAAGACTGAGACAGAAAATGACTAAGTAAATTGCCCATGGTTACACACTTAGTAAGTAGCCAAGCAGGGATTTGAATTCAGAGAGTCTACTTCCGGAGCTAGCACTCATTAACCACTACATTTTTCTGCCATGTTATCTGTGGGACTGGGGAAATCACAAACTCTCCAAGAGTCCATTTCTTCATTTCTAAAGTGAACACACTAGGACGTACCTTGTACAGTTATACATAACAGAAATGAAATCCTGTATGTAAAACAATTAGCACAGTGCCTAGAATATGGTAGGTACTCAACAGATTGCAGCTATACGTCAGTTTATTATTATTTCCTAAAGAAAACAGTGCATTCGGTATTCAGAGGGGAAAGCTAAGGCAAGTGATAATAAGTCAAGTCAAATTCAACCCTCTGCCATAAGCCTTGTCAGGACAATCATGCCGGGATCTCAATACCTCAGGGTTTTAGATTTATAGATGTTCGTGTTCCTGTCCCAAGAACACCTTGCGTTATCCATCAAAATCTGGTGGCAGATTAACTGAGTGTGAATGATCTATAACGAGCAGAATCTGAGCTATGAACTAGAAGCCAAAGAGGGGAATAAATCGCTGAATTGTGAAAAGCACTCAGGTAATCTAATCTGCTATTCAGTGCAGCACTTCATTGTTGGGTAATCTCCACCCGTATCTGAGACCGTATACCTTGCCCACAGCATTTATATATACCCATCACAGGTCAATATATTCAAGGAGAAATTTTAGATAAAGCAAATAATTTAGATCTAGACCCAAATCCATGTTTCCTCCTGACTTCTAAAGTTTTCTGATGTCTTTTTCCCACAGAACATATCAGAGCCAATCCTGTCTCACCATGACAGCTGCAATTTTTTTTTACCCTATTTCACATTACTTTTCCCAAGTGGCAGTGAGAATTAGTATTCAATCAATTTAACTCAGCAAGTAAATAAAAGTGAACTCCATGCCATCAATGTGCTAGATGTTCCTCAGGCAGAGAAAAAGAAAAATACAGCAGCTCACCAGTGCTCCCATTTCTCAGCAATGGATGTGAGTGTGGAGAGCCCCCTTACAATGGTCAAATTGGGAAGGAGGTTGCAATTGTGTGGGAATCAGGGCAATGCTGAGGAAGAGAGTTCCACCAGTGTGCACTGGCCTTAGTCAGTTGTGGTATCAGACTCTGAAAGCTCAATCTCCCCAGGTAAAGGGAAGTAGCTCTGCGCCTGGAAGCCCTAGATTCTGGAACTAAACTCTGACTCCTGTACAGCACTATTGTAAACCTTGTCCATGGCCTAGTACAGTGCTGAGCACAGAACAGGCAGCCAGACACTATGAATCTTTGATTCATTTGTCAATCTATAAAGTTTAGTGGGTCATCATATTTGTTCCATAAGTTGTGATCTGAGATCTTCACTCTATAAGACAATAACTCCAGAGAGTCAATAGGAAAATAAAAAATCAGTTTTGAACTTGACATACATGATTAAGTAGCCATGGGCCATCCAGGTACAGATGAGCAGTAAGCGGTAGGATAACTGAATCTGGAGGTCAGGAGCAAGGTTTTGACTACAAGTACAAATTTGAGAATCACCAGCTTATTTGAAAACTTGGACATGGATAAGAAGAGAAGAGAGCTGAGGTGGAATCCTGGGAACCACCCACATTTAGGGGACAGAAAGAGTCAGAGGAGCCTGTGAAAGTATCTAGGACTAGGAAGTAGCAGTTTAAAAACTTGTGGGAAAACTATGATTGACTTCTGTTCCAAAAATATGGTAGAGAGTAGATCACCTGAAGAGTTTTCTGTTACAAACACCTGAAGATAATACTACTAAATGCATAGCTGTGCTTATAATAAGTTAAGGAAAATCCCAGATATAAAAATGGAGAGGAAGATGAAAACCACCAGAGAAGTATGCAAGCAACAATGTTTCTCTAATGTAAAGATTACTTTGTTGATCTCAGGAGCCAAGCAACTTGGACAACAACTGCTCTACTGAAAGAGAGAAGGCTTTGGGCCTCTGCAAGGCACAGAGGTGAAACTGAGATGCTTCTTTATGAAGCTATAATATTTTCCTTTTACCTCTATGTGTTTGAAATTTTCCACAATAAAAATATTTTTTAAAAAAGAAATGGGGTTCTGAGGTTCCAAGCAGAAGCAAATACCAAACCTCTCTGGAGGATGGATACAGGCATACAAGTGTCCCACAAATACATGTGCTTCCAATCATAAAATTACAAACACAAAGAAACAAGACTTCATGAGAATCAATAGATATAGCAATCAGTGAAACTAGAGCCTTAGACTTTTAAAAATATATATAACTATTCACTTTAGTATAGGAAATAAATATATTATTAAATAAATCAAAACTGTAAGACTGGAAATATTTGGTTGTTTTGTTTTGTTTTGTTTTTTAGGGAAAAAAAAGCAAACATATTTTAAAAGAAACAACTGGAACTTCCAGGAATATAAACTCAATGAATTTAAAAGCAGATTAGAGGGGCGGGGCAAGATGGCGGAGTGGTGAGGAGCAGAATTTCGTCTCTCCCCTAGAGCAGCTGGCAATTACCCAAGAACTATGTGAAACAGTGTTTTCGGGGTCTCCAGTAACCAGTCACACATTGGACACAAGTTTGGAATTGGAGGAAAAGCTGAGATCACAGCGAACATTGTAAGTTCCCCAGACCAGGGGTCTGGCGCCCCTCCCCACCCAGACCTCACAGACTGTCTTGCTGCTGGCTCCCTGAAAGGGGGGAAAAAAAAACACAACAAAAAACAGCCATCCACTGAGGGCAAGAAGGGAGGCTCAACCCAGCCGCAACTGCAGAATTAATTAACAAATTAATTAACTAATTTTGGGAGCTGGGGTGCTAAAGAAGTTCTGGGCTCCGAGAAGTGGGGGCACGTAAAAGAGGGCACCCATTCCCAGACTCCAAAAAAGCCATTTTTTTTCCCCCTACATTTTGTCCCTTCTGGCTTCTCACTGATTCCTTATCTTTTTGCATTTCAATAGCCCCCAGCAGGGGTGGAACTGAAGCTGTTGGACAGTAATTATCAGACAATAGCCCAAAGTATATCTTTAAATGCTCTATTCTGACACTGACAAAACTTCCAGGCTGGGGAAAGACTTTTAAAAGAGAATCTTTTTATTTTTTATTTTTTATTTTTCTTGTTTCTCTTTTCTATTTTTTTTTTTTTTTTTAAACTAAAAGTAATATATCTGGTTATTTTCTATAGGAAAGCCCAGGTTGAGGGACTAGGCTGGGCTTGGGGGGAGACAGAGTACCCACAGTGTGTTTGAATTCCGTATTCACTACTGAAGGCCTCCACCCCCGTCTTTAATTGGCAACTCAGGCTGACCAAGGAATCTACCTGGAGAGGCCCCAAAGAGGAGAGGGGAGAAGGGAATAGTGCCCCTGAGAGACAACTGGATTTCTGAGGATTGGGAGAGTGGAGGGAGGTCCACATCAACTGGTAGTCCTCCTTCTGGGAATTCAGACCCCAGGGGCTGGAATTCAGATTCCTGCTTCAGTCAGCCACGCCCCCGACCGGATCAGACTCACCAGGAGAACTAAAGACTACATACCTCCTTACACTGGTGAGGGAGCTGCGAGCTGGCAAGTGCCACCTGCTGGACAGGAGAGGAAAAGAACCAATTCTAAAGGCCTCATAGGAGGGTCTCATTCTCAGGAAAACTCCATAAACTCCCAGTGAGACCTGGGCCTCACTAGACTGGGAAAATCTGACTAGGGTCGACCATATCTGAGGAGACCCACTCACAAAAAGGTTACATAGAGGCAGAACAAGAAACAGAAAAAACAAGAGGGGAAAAAATCTGATCAACTAAATAGAACCTAAGTTAGAGGTCTAGAATAAGTTGAACTGAATAACAGAGGCCAGAGAACAAAGCCAACCAACAAGAAAACCACTAGGTAAAAGATAGAAAACAAGCTCCAAAATAAACTAATCAAGAAAATCAGATGCCTAGACAACTTAAGATAACAAGTCATACCAGGAAACATGAAAACATGGACCAGCCAAAGGAACAAACTAATAGCTCAGCTGAGACACAGGAGTGGAGGCAACTAATGCTAAATAAATTCGATGAAATTAAGGAAGATAAAGCAAAAGAGCAGAAGGATATAAAGAAGACACTGGCTGACCATAAAGAAGAATTCATAAACTTAAAAAAACAAATGGCAGAACTCATGGAAATGAAGGCCACAATGGAGGAGATGAAAAACACAATGGAGGGACACAACAGTAGATTTGAACAGGCAGAAGAAACGATCAGTGAACTGGAAGACAAGTCACTCGAATTCATACACACAAAAGAACAGATGGTGAAAAAAATGGAAAAATATGAGCAGGGTCTTAGGGAGCTGAGTGACAACATGAAACACACAAATATACGTGTTATGGGTATCCCAGAAGGAGAAGAGAGGGGAAAAGGGGCAGAAAGAGTAATAGAAGACATATTCACTGAAAATTTCCCAACTCTTATAAAAGACAGAAAATTAGAGATTCAAGAAGTACAATGTACCCCAAATAGAATAGATCCCAATAGACCTACTCCAAGACACTTACTGGTCAGATTGTCCAATGTCAAAGAGAAAGAGAGGATTCTGAAAGCAGCAAGAGAAAAGCGATCCATCGCATACAAGAGAAGGTCGATAAGACTATATACAGACTTCCCTGCAGAAACCATGGAGGCAAGAAGACAGTGGCATGATACATTTAAGATACTGAAAGAGAAAAACTGCCAACCAAGAATTCTATATCCAGCAAAACTTTCCTTCAAAAATGAGGGACAGATTAAAACATTTTCAGACAAACAGACACTGAGAGAGTTTGTGAATAAGAGACCAGCACTACAAGAAGTACTAAAGGGAGTGCTACAGGCTGACAGGAAAAGACAGGAGAGAGAGAGTTGGAGAAGAGTGCAGAAATGAAGATTATCAGGAAAGGTAAAAGGAGAGGAAAAAATAAGATATGACATATAAATTCCAAAAAACAAAATGGTAGTAGAAACTACAGCCCTTACAGTAATAACACTAAACGTAAGTGGATTAAACTCCCCAATAAAAAGATACAGACTGGCAGAATGGATTAAAAAACAGGACCCATCTATATGCTGTCTACAAGAAACTCACTTTAGTCACAAGGACAAACATAGACTGAAAGTGAAAGGTTGGAAAAAGATATTTCATGCAAACAACAACCAGAAAAAAGCGCGAGTAGCTATATTAATATCAGACAAGTTAGACTTCAAAAGTGAAACAATTCAAAGAGATAAAGAAGGACACTATATATTAATAAAAGGGTCAATTCATCAAGAAAACATAACAGTCATAAATATTTATGCACCAAGCCAGAATGCCCCAAAATTCATGAGGCAAACACTGTGATCACTGAAAGGAGAAATAGATACCTCTACAATAATAGTTGGAGACTTCAATACACCACTCTCATCAATGGATAGAACATCTAGACAGAGGATCACTAAAGAAACAGAGATGTTGAATTGCATGATAAATGAACTAGACTTGAGAGACATTTATAGAACACTACATCCAACAACAGCAGGATACACTTTTTTCTCAAGTGCTCATGGAACATTCTCTAGGATAGACCACATGTTGGCTCACAAAGCAAGTCTCAACAAATTTAAAAATATTGATATTATACAAAACACTTTCTCAGACCCAATGGAATCAAGTTGGAAATAAATAAAAGGCAGAAGGTCATAAAATTCACAAACATATGGAAGCTAAACAACACCCTCTTAGAAAACCAGTGGGTAAAGGAAGAAATTACAAGAGAAATTAGTAAATACCTTGAGGCAAATGACAATGAAAACACAACTTATCAAAACTTATGGGATGCAGCAAAGGCGGTGCTGAGAGGGAAATTTATTGCCCTAAATGCCTATATTAAAAGAGAAGACAGAGCAAAAATTGAAGAGTTAACAGCTCACCTGGAGGAATTAGAGAAAGAACAGCAAGCTAACCCCAAAGCAAGCAGAAGGGAAGAAATAACAAAGATTAGAGCAGAAGTAAATGCAATTGAGAACAGGAAAACAATAGAGAGAATCAACAAAACCAGAAGTTGGTTCTTTGAGAAAATCAATAAAATCAATGGACCACTGGCTAGGTTAACAAAAAAAAAAGAGAGAGCAGATGCAAATGAATACAATCAGAAATGGGAAAGGAAATATAACTACCGACCCTGCAGAAATTAAGGAGAAAATGAGAAGATACTATGAGCAACTTTATGCTAATAAACTAGACAACTTAGATGAAATGGACAACTTCCTAGAAAAGCATAAACAACCAACATTAACTCAAGAAGAAATAGATGACCTCAACAAACCAATCACAAGTAAAGAGATTGAGTCAGTCATCAAAAAGCTCCCAAAAAGGAAAAGCCCAGGACCAGATGGTTTCACATGTGAATTCTACCAAGCATTCAAGAACAAATTAGTACCAATCCTCCTCAAACTCTTCAAAAAAATTGAAGAGGGAAAGCTACCTAACTCTTTCTATGAAGCCAACATCACCCTAATACCAAAACCAGACAAAGATACTACAAAAAAAGAAAATTACAGACCAATTTCTTTAATGAATATAGACGCAAAAATCCTCAACAAAATACTCGCAAATCGAATCCAGCAGCACATTAAAAGAATTATACACCACGACCAGGTGGGATTTATTCCAGGTATGCAAGGCTGGTTCAACACAAGAAAATCAATTAATGTAATACACCACATCAATAAATCAAAGCAGAAGAACCACATGATCATCTCAATTGATGCAGAAAAGGCACATGACAAAATTCAACATCCTTTCCTTATGAAAACACTTCAAAGGATAGGAATAGAGGGAACTTTTTCAATATGATAAAGGCAAAATATGAAAAACCCACAGCTAACATCACACTCAATAGGGAGAGACTGAAAGCTTTTCCTCTAAGATCAGGAACAAGACAGGGATGCTCACTATCACCATTGTTATTCAACATTGTGCTGGAAGTTCTAGCTAGAGCAATTAGGCAAGAAAAAGAAATAAAAGGCATCCAGATTGGAGAGGAAGAAGTAAAACTTTCACTATTTGCAGATGACATGATTCTATATGTAGGAAATCCAGAAGAATCTACAGCAAAGCTACTAGAACTAGTCAATGAATACAGCAAAGTAGCAGGCTACAAGATCAACACGCAAAAATCTGTAGTGTTCCTAGACACAAGTAATGTGCAACAAGAGGAGGAAATCAAGAAAAAAATCCCATTTACAATAGCAACCAAAAGAATCAAGTATTTAGGAATAAACTTAACCAAGGACACAAAAGACGTTTACACAGAAAACTATAAGAAACTGCTTAAAGAAATTGCACAAGACCTGAAAAAATGGAAGAACATACCATGTTCATGGATTGGAAGACTAAATATAGTTAAGATGGCAATTTTACCTAAACTGATTTACATATTCAATGCAATACCAATTCAAATCCCAACAACTTACTTTACAGAAATAGAAAAACCAATAACTAAATTTATTTGGAAGGGTAAGGTGCCCCGAATAGCCAAAAATATCTTGAGAAAGAGGAATGAAGTGGGAGGTCTCACACTACCTGACTTTGAAGCATATTACAAAGCTACAGTGCTCAAAACAGCATGGTACTGGCATAAGGACAGATATACTGATCAATGGAATCGAATTGAGTGTTCAGAAGTAGACCCTCGCATCTACGGACAACTGATCTTTGATAAGGCAGTGAAGCCGAAGCAACTGGGAAAGAGCAGTCTCTTCAATAAATGGTGTTTGGAGAACTGGATATCCATTTCCAAAAGAATGAAAGAGCATGTTCCTCTCACACCTTATACCAAAATTAACTCAAAGCGGATCAAAGACCTAAACATTAGCACCAAGACCATAAAACTCTTAGAAGAAAATGTAGGGCAATATCTTAAAGATCTTGTGATAGCAGGTGGTTTCTTAGACCTCACACCCAAGGCACGAGCAACCAAAGAACAAATAGACAAATGGGATCTCCTCAAAATTAAACACTTTGTACATCAAAGGACTTTGTCAGAAAAGTCAAAAGACAACCTACACAATGGGAGATGATATTTGGAAACCACATATCAGATAAGGGTTTAATATCCCGAATATATAAAGGAATCCTGCATCTCAATAACAGAAAGACAAACAATCCAATTAAAAAATGGGCAAAAGACATGAACAGACATTTTTCTGAAGAGGAAATACAAATGGCTCAAAAGCATATGAAAAAATGCTCAACTTCACTGGCTATTAAGGAAATGCAAATCAAAACCACAATGAGATATCGTCTCACACCTACCAGAATGGCCATTATCCAAAAAACAAAAAATGACAAGTGCTGGAGAGGATGTGGAGAAAGAGGCACACTTATTCATTGTTGGTGGGAATGTAGAATGGTGCAACCACTCTGGAAGACAGTATGGAGGTTCCTCAGGAAGCTAAATATAGATTTCCCATATGACCCAGCTATTCCATTGCTAGGTATATACTCAGAGGAACTGAAACTTAAGACACAAACAGACATTTGTAAACCGATGTTTATTGCAGCATTATTCACAATTGCCAAGAGATGGAAACAGCCCAAATGTCCATCAAAGGACGAGTGGATAAACAAACTGTGGTATACACACATGATGGAATATTATGCAGCTGTAAGACAGAAAAAAGACATGGATCATGTAATAATGTGGATGAACCTTGAGGACATTATGTTGAGTGAAGTTAGCCAGAAACAAAAGGACAGATTCTGTATGGTCTCACTAATATGAACAGACATTAATGAACAAACTTTGGGAGTTAAAAGCTGACAACACAGGCGACCAGGAGATAGAAAGAGGGCAGAGATCAGCCATTTGATGCTGAAGGACTACAGAATGTTTAGGATTGACTGCATAGATCCAGAAATAGATAGCATAATACTGTGTGATGGTAGCACGGTATTGTAAGTACACTGAACAAAGATGTCTGTGAGTAAAGCTGAAAGAGGTGGGATAGGAGAATGTATGACACCAGAGGTAAAGATAGATGATAAAGACTGGGACTGTATAACGTGGCAAAAACTGGAGTGGCCAATGACTGTTACTAAATATACAAATATAAAAATGTTTTTGCAGGTGGGAAAGCAAATGAATGTCAAGCCTGTAGAAATTTGAAAAGGGGATGGTATTCATGAAAAAACATAATCAAAGCAAACTGGAGTCTATGGTCAACAGTAACATTGTAATATACCTCCATTAAATGTAACAAAGGCAATATGCCAATGCTAAATGTATATGAGAGGGGGATATAGGGGAGGAATATGGGATTCTTGGTAGTGGTGTTATTTGCTGTCCTTATTAGTATATTGTATTGTATGACATGTTATTTTTCTTTTTATCATTCTTTTCTTTTTGCTAAAAAAAACAATTTTTCTTGTAGTAATCAATATGTTCAAGTGCTGATTGTGCTGATAAATGTACAACTTTATGATGATACCATGAACAACTGATTGTACACTGTGGATAAATGTATGGTATGTGAATATAACTCTATAAAATTGTAGGAAAAAATATATATAGGAGTAAAAGTGTTGGAGAAAACATGGTGAGAAGGATGATGCCTCACCAATATGGACCAACTACAATGTGTAAACTCGGAATTGAATCTTAGAACATAGCCTAACGTGGACATAATAATTGTAATAGTCCCTAGATTGTAAGCTTTTACAGCAGTTAACTCTATCCCTGAATTGTAACGCCTATCTCTAAACTTTGAGATGCTGATCCCCTAGCATATAACCTGATTGGTCTCTGGAACAATGCATTTCTCTGAGACACCTGAAACTCAGAGCTAGAGCTCGGCAGATATGAATGTCAGTATTAGTGCATACAGCCCCTGTCAAAAAAAAAAAAAAAAAAAAGCTGAAAAAGAGCCTAGACTTCAATTAGATATGAATGAAGCAGGTCTGGTTAAGACCAGGGCAAGCCAGGCCAAAGGGTAAAGGTTGAAACTGATTGTGTTTTAAAACTTCAACTTCCATAAGAGACCAAGGGAATAGATATCTATTTGGCACAGGATCTAAATTTTCTAAAGGGTACAACTCTACAGTCGATTTGTTCAAACACCACAATTGCATGGAACTTTGAATAGGAAGTGAGATACGGTAGGTTAGTATAGGCTGGAGTGAAATAGTGACACATCCCAGAGTAATCTGGGCAGATAATAAAAAATATATTTACAGCCTCCCCCTCCCCAGCCCCGAGGATCTGGGGGAAGGTGCGGATGTGTTGGACATCCTCACCTGGACTGTGCTGATGTTGTCACAAACATTGGGACTGGTGGTTTGATGTGCTGAGCCCTCGAGCATGGGACTTCCCTTATGAAGCTCATTACCACAAAGGAGAGTCTAAAGTTGTATGTAATGGCGCCTAAGAGTCTCCCCCTGAGTACCTCTCTGTTGCTCAGATGTGGCCCTCTCTCTCTCTAACTGAGCCATCTCGACAGGTGAACTCGCTGCCCTCCCCCCTACGTGGGACCCGACTCCCAGGGGTGTAAATCTCCCTGGCAATGCAGAATATGACTCCCGGGGATGAATGTGGACCCGGCATCGTGGGACTGAGAGTATCTTCTTGACCAAAAGGGGGATGCAAAATGAGACGAAATAGTTTCAGTGGCTGAGAGATTTCAAATGGAGTCGAGAGGTCACTCTGGTGGACATTCTTATGCACTATATAGATAACACATCTTAGGTTTTAATGTATTGGAATAGCTAGAAGTAAATACCTGAAACTACCAAACTCCAACCCAGCAGTCTGGACTCCTGAAGACAATTATATAATAATGTAG
This sequence comes from Choloepus didactylus, assembly GCF_015220235.1. Taxonomy (NCBI): domain Eukaryota; kingdom Metazoa; phylum Chordata; class Mammalia; order Pilosa; family Megalonychidae; genus Choloepus; species Choloepus didactylus. Next base: position 27,637,339 of record NC_051308.1, read on the forward strand.
ATTACAAGGGGTGACAGTGTGATTGTGAAGACCTTGTGGATCACACCCCCTTTATCTAGTGTATGGATGAGTAGAAAAAAGGGGATAAAAACTAAAGGACAAATGGGGTGGGATGGGGGGATGATTTGGGTGTTCTTTTTTCACTTTTATTTTTTATTCTTGTTCTGGTTCTTTCCGATGTAAGGAAAATGTTCAGAGATAGGTGGTGGTGATGAACATATAACTATGTTATCATACTGTGGACAGTGGATTGTATACCATGGATGATTGTATGGTGTGTGAATATATTTCAATAAAACTGAATTTAATAAAAATAAAAAAGCAGATTAGATACATGCAAAGAGAAAATGTTTGCCCCTCAATAAAGATCTGTAGAAATTATCCAGAAAATAGCACAAGAGAACAAATATATAGAGAATGTGGAAAGGAAAAATAGCAATAAAAATCCTTATATACTACAGAAGGGAGCAGAATTTGGTACAAATTTGAAAAACAATTTGTCAAAATCTAGTAAAGTTGAAGATGCACACACCTTACTACCCTGCATTTTCCTCTTACAATATGCCTGTGGATGTGGGGTGCATCACCCAGATCCTGCCCCTCAGTTCCCAGACACTAATTTCCTCTCAGAAAATTTCTGTTATTCAAGGAAGCTGCTCAACTCAATGATATACACATCCTCTTCTTGGCAGTCTATATCCAACACAGGGTATGAAGGCCAAGCCTCTTTGCCCCACTTGGGAACAACTTGAGGGACCACCACAGGTCCAGAGCTGAGGCTTCTGTTGCAACCACATTGCAGTTTAATTCCTGCCTCCTTAATCCCTTACAGATGTTGTTCCAAAGAGCACTGCCTAGTAAGTATCCTGCATGTAAACCCCAGAATCTTCTTCCCAGAGAAACCAATTTGAGACAAGACCCTCAAGTGAAGCCCATCTGAATTGCACCAAGACTCATAGACATGTTAATTGCAGCACTAATAAAACCTGGAAACAACAAAAATGCTCATCAACATGAAAATGGATAAATAAACTTGATATATTTATAAATGTAATCATGTAAATATTGAACACCTACTAGGTGCTATAGGAATGTATCAATGAACAAAACAAATAAAGATCCTTGCCCTAATAGAACTTAATTCTACTTGGGGAGAGAAAAAAAATTATAACTTTGTGGATTTGTATGTGTATGTGTGCATTACAGGTTCCATGTGTTTTGGAAAAAAACAACAATAGGTGAGGAGGATTGGGAGTGGGGTGAGGGTTATAATTTTAATCAGTGTGGTCAGGATAGGCATCACCAAGAAGGCAGCATTTTAGAAAAAACTTGAAGAAAGTAAGAGATTGGTAAAAGGCTACTGAGGGAAAGAGCATTCCAGGCAGAGGGAATATCAAGTGCAAAGGTTTCAGGAAGGATCCTACCCAGTATGTTTGAGGAACAGTAAGGAGATCAGAGTAGCTAAAGTAGAGTAAATGAGGGAACGAGGAATAGAAGATGAAGGAGGTCTAGATCATGTAAGGGGTTTGATTCTTACTCTGATTGAGACAGAAAGTAGTGACCGAGTTTTGAGGAGGTGAGTGGCATGTTGCAACTTAGGTTTTGAAAATGATCATTCTGGTTGCTGTGCTGAAAATAGACTGTAGAGTTCAATGTTGAAACTGAGGATAGTTAGGAGGCTATTGCAATAATCTAGGCAAGAGATCATGGTGGCTTCCATCAAGTTGGTAACAGTGGAAATGGCGAGAAGTGGTTGAATTCTATACATACATTGAAAGCACTTTCTGATTAGTTGGTGTAGGAGGTGAGTAAAGAGTTCAAGAGTGACACCAAGGTTGTCAGTTCATCAACCAGAAGTCTGGGGTTGCCATTAACTGAAATGCCAAAGACGTTGTAGGCACAGGCATATAAGAAAAAAAAATCAGAAGTTGGATTTTGAATATGATAAATCTGAGATACCTACTAGACATCCAAGGACACATGTCTAATAGGCAGTTGGATATGTAAGTCTGAAATTCTAAGAGAATTCTAAGCTACAGATATAAATCAAGGCTTTATCATTATGTAGAAGGTCTTTAAAGTCATGAGCCTGGATGTGCTTGTCAAGGTAGGTAGTTTAAATACCGAAGAGACAAGAAGTATCAGACCTGAGCCCTAGACACTGTTTTTTCACAATTGTACTCTCACTGCCTAGAATATTGAGTGCCTATTGAATACATACTCAATAAATATTCATTGAATGAATGAGTGAATGAAAAAATGTTGGGCTTCTGCATAAATTTTCATTTAAAGAAAACGGCTTAATAATTTTTTTTTAATTTGAAAGCCACTGTACTTAGGGAATATATGTCATGTTTTAGTTGCCTAATTAGAACTAAAAATATGTCAGGAAAAAAATACCATAGAACAGAGCACCAGACCAAAATAATGGTTAACATTCCAAATGTCACAAAGAGTGAAAATTTCCCCTTGAATTAGATAACTAGAAGGTCACTGATCATCTCAGAATGAACTATTTCCAATTAAATACATGAGTAAATAAAAATTGGGAGAATCTTGGCTGGAATAGAAAGAGAAATACTGGTTGACAGCTAAATACGGGAAGATAAGGATTATGTCTACATACTGATGGGAACGAACTAGAAGAGAGGAATAAGCCAAAGCTACAGGAAAGGGAATAATTGATGCAATTATAGGTTGTTGTTATGAGGATAGATCCATAGTCTAACTAGCATAGTTTACCTTAGATCAGAGAAGAAAAGACTAAATCATTAATGCAGGTTCAAGTACATTTGTTAGGGGGATGGTCAAGAATTTACGTTATATTTTCTGTACAAAGTAGGAGGTGTCTGATGAAAGTCAGAAGAAGGGAGTAGGAGAGGGAATTTGAAAAGAATGGGTATTTAAACAAGTAGTATAAGGAATTATCTGGGAACTCCCCTGAGGGTTGTAAGGTGTTGCTGAAAGTTCACGGTGTGATCAGAGACAATGACATCATAATGGCACAAATTCACATAATCGTGTGAGTTTCCTCAGAAATTCTCAGCAGCGTGCTCCTCAGGAGAGATGGTTGGATTGACCCTCAAGATTGGGGGTTAGGCCAAGAAGGATCATAAAGATAAGAGAGTGGTTGAACCAATAATCCCCTGGATCTAGAAAAACGTGAAGATTTAATGTGTTTACTAACTGGAAGAAAAATAAAGGATTAAGTAATTAAAATTGGCATGAGATTAAAGAGCAGATATAATGGGAAATGCGAATGGGAGAGCTGGAAGTTTGTGACATTGTCATCAGAAAATATGATATTGCAGCTCAAATTTTAAGTGATGGAAAAGTTCTAGGCAATGACAGAATCCATAGAGGGCCCAAGTGGGCTCATGTGGATTAGAGATGGAGGATATCTACGTTGAAGAAGTCAAGTATCTGCAAGGACGTTTGATGAGTCATTTAGTTCCAACACCCATAGCTACATGGATAATAGCAGGGTTAGAGGGATGGAGGAAATTGTTGTTAGGCAGGACAATAGTGGAAGAGTAAGTTAGGGATCAAGAATTTTGATGCTATCTGGGAATACATATACAGAAAGAAGTTTGCAATGTCTAAAGGAATCAGGAATGCAAGGAATATTGGGTTACCTGGCCTTAAAGATCAGAATTGAATCTGATGTAAAGTTGTTCATTACTCATATATCCTGAGGTCCAGGTGTCTGTCAGTGCCTAATAATATTGGCCAGAGCTGTAAATGGAATATGTACCAAAAGATGTCTTGGGGGCCTCTGCAAAAGTCCAGTGACTGGCAGAGATATATCAAAGAAAGGAAGCTAGAGCACCAGACACTGTGCTAAGCATTTTACATAAGTTAGGTAATTTAACCCTCACAACAATTCTTCTATAAAATAACTGTTAGTATTACTATCATTATTATTATTATTATTTTATTCAGAAGTTGGTAGCCTTCTGGTGCTGTGCTAAGCATTTTACATAAGTTAGCTAATTTAACCCTCACAACAATTCTTCTATAAAATAACTGTTAGTATTACTATCATTATTATTATTATTATTTTATTCAGAAGTTGGTAGCCTTCTGGTGCTGGCTTGCCATTATCCTTGGGGCTCCTTGGCTTGCATCCTGCCTCGTGTCGCATGGAGACGTTGTCTCCTTTCTCTTCTTGTTCATTGACTTCCGGCTTCTGGCTCCTCCCTGTGGCTTGCTCTCTCTCTGGCTTCCAGAGTCTTCTCTCTATAAGGCCTCCAGTAATAGGAATGAGACCCATCCTGATTTAATTGGCCACATCTCAATTAAAAATAACATCTTGAAAAAGTCCTATTTACTATGGGCTCACACTAACAGGAATGGAATTGAGATTGAGAAAATGCTTTTACTGGGGTATGTAACTCGATGTGCCACAGGAAGCGAAAGCTAGTAGCATTTGCGTGATTCACAAAGGTCATACAGCTATTAAGTGTTCAGGATGAGGGTTGGACCAAGGTCTTTTTATTCCAAAGGCTAATGCTTTTTCCACTGTACAATTTAAGACTTATGCATTAGGAGGAACTGACCCCTCCCCTACACTCATGAATGGGCCCTGACTGGCTTACGGCCAATCTCATATTCCATTCCCCTCAACTAAAGTGACTGGCTCAGGAATTGGGGTATGATCCAAGGGAGGCCAGTAAAGGCTACTTAGATTCAGTTCCAGGATTAAGCTTCCAGGTTTATGTATCCTGCTGGAAGACTGTGGCTCCAAAAACTGCTGGCAGGAGTCTTAGGACCCACAAAGGAGGAAATGACCTGAGCCTAGAGATGGCACCAAGAAGTGGGACTGAGAAATGAAGGCAGGAAAAGGAGATGTTGGCCTATATTCTTTGAGCTGTGGATCTTGAAGTCAACATCTACTCTGCTATGCAAGCCAATGATTTCCTCTTTTGTTTAAGCCCGTTTTGATCAGGGTTCCTAACTGATTCAAAGCCATTTGCAAGCCAACTAAAACCTTAAAGAAATAGGTAAAGAGCAAAATTTGCTTTGAATATAGATCTACCTCCCTTTCAGCATCTCTTTCTTGATTTCTACCCACTTACTCCAATAATATTTAAAGAGTTTATAGATAGTCTTACTCTTTTTTCAGGAACAGAGATATTACATCCAAAACCTAACAGTCTTCCCTTTTTCCGCTTTCTCCAGGTCTTCCTCCCTAAACAATCTTGAAGATTTCAGAGTCAAAGCCGAAGTGAATTCAGAAGTAATTTCTTCTTGGTACTGAGTTGGATTCCTGATAACAGATTCATATCTCTGTGAAACTTGAGTTTATCACACATATATAGAGGTGACTTATTTAGAATAAGGTGAGATAATCATAAAGTTAACACATGAGCTGGTTTTGGGTGCTAAGATTTCGCTTCATTTGATGCTAATGAGTGTTTAAATGCCCTTTATAAGTATTAAATTTAAAAGGAGGGGAGCAAGAAAAAGAAATGGGCATTTCTCCAGAAAAAGAATGCTTTTGATCTAGGGAGATATTTCTAAAGCTATAAGCTAAAGGAAATTTTTAGAAATTATAAATATTTGACCACTTTCAAAAATACATATAAATATAGAAATATACCTATCAGAAATTTGGATTTTGGGGAAAACAATCACAAAGCTGGTTCAGTATTTGTTACTTTTTCTTATATTACCTGTCAGGAAATCAGAATGTGTTAGCTGTTTCTGGCTGTGTAGTGTATAGGTCAAGAGATATAATCCTTCTAAACTTCCTTATAGCATAATAGTGTAATTGGGCCTAAACTACCTATAACCTTGAGGAACACAAGAATTATGAAAACAAAGAGAGAATTACATAGATGGGTCAGGAATGCTTGACAGATGGAGAGATAGATCATTTAATTTTCAGAAGGTTAAACTTGAGCTAATACTTGAAGGAGAGCAGTGCAGTATGACAAACAGAAAGAGACTTTTGAGGAATTGGTGAATTTAAGAGGTACAGCAAGTTCTGGAGCCAGAGGCACAAATAGGGCTTGTTACCCAGTCTTTGCAATACCTCTCATACTTAGTGCTCATTTGGCCTTTCTCCTTCCACCAAGGTGCATCTTGTTTAAATTCCCAGATGACCATCATGAACTCCAAACTGGCTCCTGGCCAGTCTGTGATATAATTCACTTAAGCATCCTCACTGAGAGCCTGGAGAAAGCACCATAAAGGACACAAACTACCCCCAATGCCAAGAGCCCTGAGGCTCTGATGCTTAGTAACATAAATATTTATGTAGCTAATAAGGACAGAGATGTTCTCATCTGGATAACGAGGTGCCTGGAGGGAATGACGACACCAGCGTACAGAAAGGGGGTCCCAAGAGCCTCCCAGAGCCACAGAGACGCATTCAGGCAGCAGACACTGCTGACGATGGCTGCATGAAGTGGGCCGTGCCTGGTCCAGGAAGCTGGCTATTTTTATCATCCACTAGCATCAGTAGTTAGAAATTGCTTAATATTGTGTGGGAGTTTCCTCACAGAGTTCAGATGAATCATTTTCCCCAGTCAAAATTCCGGAACAAACATTCTCCTACATATTTGTGCTGGACAGAAATTTTATTAAAAGTTTATCCTCTGGGTGTATACTCTGGACTGACATTCCTTACAGGATCCAATCTGGAGTCGGAACCTTGGAGCTCTGGCTCCCGCCTCATCCTGTACTAGCTCATCAAAACAGCGGCATCACATTCCCTCTCTCCCCGGCCAGCAAGAGCATCAACAAAATCTAGAAAAGGGTAACTACATTTCTCTCTAATTACATTTCTCTCTCTATTTACATAAATAATTTTTGTACAAGTTTAGATCTTTATAAACATGCACACACACAAATCAACAGAAACAAAAAGCAAAACATATCTAAGTACAGTAAAACATTATTTAAACTCTGGCTATGCACTTCCATTTCCTTGCCTGGAAGGCAGATTATGTGTTTCGAACCACTAATGGAAATTTGGTCAAATTCATAATTAAGGTATTTTTAAAACTTCCTGATGATTGTTCTTGCTTTAAGGCTTAGTATATGCTTATTAAGATGCCTACTACCCCAGAAGGCCAGAGAAAAAATATATTAAATCATCTCTTAATTTAAATATTTATTAACACTTAACCGTCTGCTTAAAATGCCTTCCAAGCATTTTATGAGCATTCCAAATATAAGGAATTTTATCTTCTTTTTTACAGATGGAATGCCTCTTCAAAGAGTAGTCAAGATAAAGCTGCCTCAGTTTCTATGCCAATTCCTCAACCAAAATCCTCGATAAAACCCAGATGGAGTTGCAGACTTTGTCTATAGAAAACAGCCCTGATTTTCACAGATAAAGCCTCAGCATAAAAAAAATCAAGATAGTTTGTTCTCTAAAGTCCATACCACTATTGTTTTCTGGGTTTAGATATGACTAACATGCCAATATTAAAAAAGATACAAGGTGGCTATAGACAGGAATATAGATGAGTTTTAGATATAGATATACATGCAGAGGAAAAAAGAAAGAAAATAGAGCAAAATAATAATCACTAGATTATCACTGGGGTATCTCCGGATGTTGTGGTCAAAATTTCCTTCCTTTTATTTTTTCTATTTTTACATATTTTCAATAAATACATTTATGATAAAAAATATTTAAAGTGCTTCTCTTCCTTTCCGTTTCCTTCCCTTCCCTCCCTGAATAACTCAATCTGTAAGCTATTAGTTAGGACACAGTAAGGTAGGCTGGTAGGCATGGGATAAGCCACAGAGGCTCAAAGTAGGGCGAGCACGGCCTTGTCTGGTGCAGTGTGTACGGGCCCATGAGACGGCTGGCAGCATGTGGGGAGTCAGAGTCCCATCAGGGTAAGATGGGAATCTGTGGTGAGGCAACCCAGCATTCAGAGTCAGAGCTCAAATGGAGTGAGGAGGGCATCCCTACAAAGAGAGACAGGCTTGTGTGGGTAAGACGATGGGCAGGGTAAGGAGGGCATCTGCACAAAGGGGCAGCCTGGCTGGAGTGTCAGATCCAGGCAAAGTGAGAAGGACATTCATGCATGGGTGCAGCCTGATGGAAGGTATAAAAGCCAGAGCGAGTGAGGAGGATGTCCAGGTGAGGGATGGTGGGGTTGGGTAGTGGGTGATGTCAACAAGGTGTCAGAAATCCTTAAGTGGAGTGAGGAGAGCTCAGTGCAGGTTCTCAGAGCCTGAGCAGGTTGGGGAGGGTATCCATGTAGACAGACAGTTCAGCATGGGGAATTAGAGCATGCATAGAATGCAGAGGGTGTCCAGGTTGGGAGGGGGTGCAATTGGCACTGGGTGTCAGAGTCCCAGCAGTGTCCCAGCATGGGACTGAAAGCCTAAGTGGGGTGGGGAGGGCATCCGAAGTAAAGGAATGGTGGTTGAGATGGCATATTGGTTATATACAGATGGATTAATCGAAGAAGGAAAGGCATTAAAGAAAATGGGAGTTATGTTTCTTGCCATTGGAGGGATTTCAAATATTGAAAGAGAAAGAGTGTGAATGATATTGGATTGGAATTGGAGATTATTGGTGAGAACATATGGTCTGAACATAAACATATAAACATACAAAGAAATGAATATAAGTATAAATGTTTTTGTGTTATGTCTGTGTGTGTGTATTCTTTAGCTCTGTCCATTGCGAGAGACTGGAAGGAGAGACACTCCAATAACAATGAGCACACTTAGTGGCCAAATAGCGACTTTTGATTACTATTCTCCATTAAAAAATGAATCAAGGTTTCTTGCAGAAATGACTGATTTCAGGACTGGGGTGTGGAAAATACAAAACAAGCCTGGAATATGTTGCTATGCAAGAAAGCAAGGAAATGCTCAAAGAATGATGCGGAAATGTCAAAAGGACACGGGAACCAGCTCCCACTGGCCAAACCAAACCCAATTGAGCATCAAAATTAGTAACAGATTGAATAAAATAAGAAATCATGAGTCTATACAGATAAATAAATGAATAAATGGAAAGTTTGATAAACAATGGATTATTACATAGTTTCAAAGTACCTTCTGACAAAATATTTATTAATTAAAAAGAGGAGAAGGTTAACTTTGCAGAGGAGAAGCCTGACAGACACCACCTTAGTCAAGTGATCAAAGTGAATGTCAACAGTAATGGGGATTAATCAAAATGACAAGCCCCCGAATTGGATGCAATAAGAATTCAGCTTTAGTTCTGAAATATCCCTGCCCAACATTCATAACCCTAATCTAATCATAAGGATATATTACGCAGACCCAAATTGAAGGACAGTAAAAAAAAAAAAAACTGATCTGTAAACTCCAAAAGTGTCAAGGTAATGAAAGTCCAGAAAATAATCAGGAACAATTCCAGCCTGAAAGAGACTATAGACATAGCAATTACATGCAATTTGTGATTCTGAACTGAATCCTTTTGCTATTAAGAACAGCAGGCAAAACTACAATGAAGTCTGAAAATTAAATGATGGTAACATATCAGTGGTTATTTCCTGATTTTGGTATTTGTTTTGCAGCTATGCAGAGAACATCCTCATTTGTAGGAAATAGAGACTGAAGTATTAGTGGACAATGAGGTATCAGGTTGGCAACTAACAATCAAACGGTTCAGAAACAAACATTTCTTTGTACTTCACTTACAACTTTTCTTAGAAGTCTGTGATTGTTTCAAAATAAAAAATGACAGTGAAATTAAAAACTATGCTACAACAATGCTTAAAGGAAAATTTATAGCTTTAAATACTTATACCAGAAAGGAAGAAATACCTAAACTCAATAATCTAAGTTTTCACTTCAAAAAGCTAGAGAAAGGAAAGCAAAGAAGCTCAAAGCAAAAGAAAGAAAATAATAAAATCAAAACAGAAACCAATGAAACAGAAAACAGAAAAACAACAGAGAAATCAAAAAAATCAAAAGTTGGTTCTTTGAAAAGAAAATGCTTAAGAAATCCACAGGAAAAATTACTTGAAACAATAAGCAGGCTTATCAAGGTCTTAGGGATATAAAACTGATATTCAAAAATTAATTATATTTGTATATACTATCAGCAATGAATCAAAAAATGAGGTGAAGAATAAAATTCCATTCAAATAGCAATCAAAAAGAATAAAATACTTAAGAATAAATATAACAAAAAGAGTACAAGACCCATGCATTGAACACCCTTGTGTTTTTACATACTTTCTGATTATTCCCAGGGAAGTGGTATTGCTTTTGATTTACTATTTTAATAGAGGTGATTGTTCCAGGGATTTCCATTCAATCCTTCTCACCACGGCAGTCCTCACACCACCAGCAGGCATCCTCTGTAGGGATTCTACCACGCGCTCATTACACATATTCAAACTATGCACCAAGGGACTGGGGACAGAACCACAGGGCCCCATGTTCACGTAAGCCTTAAATCTCAACAGCAGCCTTGTGACCAGCTCCAGAAAGAATATAGCATCTACTCAGATTTTCCTCTTCAATATGGCATGCAAATATTTTAACTCTTTTTTTCTTTCCTCTCTTTAATCTTTATTTTTAGTTAAGGCATGTTTCTGGTGATGTATCTTCAGTTTAGTCCATAAAGCTTACATAATATTGAAGCAGATTCATCATAGCAAAGTCTTTCTCCCAGTGATCTTGGGCTTGTTGTTTGAGGCAGAAATTGATTAAATTTCAAGTGGTCAATTTCTGGTTTTATGGATATTTACATTGAAAGAATATTAACATTTTATTGGGGGTATGGCATGTTTTAAATTGGAAGTACAAATTTTGAAAGACTGTGTACTGATACTGAGTAGCCAAAATGGTAAAGTGTGGTAAGCATTAGTCTTTTTTCCTTTCTCCTTCCTTCCTTTCTACCTTTCTTTTTTCTCCATTCTTCCCTTCCTTCCTCTGCCCACTCTCCCTCCCTTTCTTCCTTCCTTTCTATCTTTTCTTTATTTCTTCCTTTTTCATTGTTGACCGTCATCTTCTAAACTCATATCCTGTTTGTAAAATCATTCTTGTTGTGGAGCAGAGTTTGCCTCCCATTAGAGAAATTAAAAACAGCAGATAGTTCCTTCTGGGCTCCTTTACAAAAAGGGCACAGTAAATGACCTAGACTATGCCAATTAGACAGGCTTTGAATCATCATCATCATCATCATCATCATCATCATCATCATCATCACCATCACCATCACAGTTAACATTTATGGAGTGTCTGTTTGTGCCTGGCACACTTCTAAGTATTCTATATGTATTAACATGTAATTCTCACAACTCTATGTAATAAATATTAATATTATTGCCATTTTACTAATGAGGAAAATGAGACACAGAAAGATTAAATAACTTGTCCAAGATTACACAGCTAGAAAATTGAATCAGAACCCTGTATTACCTCTCCATGAAGGAGGGAGAAAAGAGAATTGATTCTGGTGTCAGAAGTTCACACAGTGGCAACCAAGGCAGCACCGTCATTTCTGGGGGCAGCAGTGGCAGCTGAATAGGGCAACATTCTGTGTCTAGTGCAGAAGTCCTGACAGTACCCGCGGTGGATTCTAAGAGCTCAGTGAGCATGGCAGTCGTGCCCTCACTGGACCAGGTCTGAGCTGTAATTTTGGCTGCAACTATCACTACACAATTTCCAAATCTAGTTCTCTTGCCCTCTTTGTAATTCTGTCATCTTCACATTCTTTCAATTAATTCCTTTTCTCTTTATATTAGTCAGAGTCAGACTGTTTGCTTGCAACTAAGAAAGCTGACTGGTATCACATCCAGATTCTGTCTTCCCAAATATACCTGGGTGCCCAGAATCCACACAAAGAATCATCTAACAGACCACTCAGTTTAGTTCAATTCAGTTCAATAAAACAAGTACTCATTGAGACCCTCTGTATTAGGCACTGATGGTTACAATGAAGAAGAAGCAAAGCTGATCCCTGCCCTCAACAAGCCTATTCTAGTAAGGGAAACAAACATCTAAGCACACAGGTGAGTACAGGTCATAAAGCACTCAAGTGGGGACAGTACGAGAATTTGGGAGAACATTGTAGAGCATATCATCCTGCTTTAGGTGTCAGAGAAGGGTTTCCAGAGGAACAGATGTCTGATTTAGATGATAATAAGTAGGATCTAGCCAAGCAAAAGTGTATGGGTGGGGGAGTGTGGCTCAAGGCAGCAAATGGATGAGTGTTCTGAACGGTGGGTTCAGTTGTACATAATGATCTAGAGGCAAATGAACATGGCAAACTCAAGGAACTGAAAATAATTCAGTAAAGCAAGGATGTGGTGTACGATGTGCAACTGCAGGAGATGAGGTTGGAGATGGGGACAGGGCCAGGTCATAAAAAGTTTTAAGAGCAGGTTGAAGAGTTAGAATTTTAAGAACAATGGGAGGCCATTAAAGAGTCTTAAGCATGGGATTGATGTGATCAAATTTTGATTTGGGGAAGATGACTCTGCTGGGGGTGTGCAGAACAAGTTACAGTATAGTAGTTCTGGAGGCAAAGACAAAAACTGGGTAGGGCTGTTAGGAGAAGTGTAATAACAGAGGAGAGAGATGCTGGTGGCCTTGGGCTGTGGAGATGGAGAGAAGGTGAGGTTTCAGGGACTGTCTCTTCTCTGTCCACATTGTAGAATCAGCAGGATGTGGCAATGGAATCCTGTTTTTGATTTGGAAATAAGATTATTATAGTCATTGTTCTGACAATTTACTAACACACACCAAAAATGAGGGCAATGGGGATACTGAGAGAGAGAGAAAGAGAGAGAGAGTCAGTCAGCATGGGTCACTAACCAATGTTCTACATCTTTGGACTTTAGGCAGTGTGCCAAATTGAAACTGTTACGTACCCCAGGAAAGACCATGGTCTTTTAATCCAAACTTGTGGATGCAGACATATTGTGGGTGGGACCTTTGATCAGATTCTTTCCATGGAGATGTGACCTCGCCTATTCAGAGTGGGTCTTAATTAGATCACTGGAGTTCTTAGGGGAGCTAAGAGCCCACAGAGACCCAGATGCTTGGAGATGCTGGGAGACACTTGGAGATGTAGACAGGCAGACATTTGGAGATGCTAAGCTAAGAGATGAAGCCCAGGGTTTGCCCCAGAGAAGCTAAGAGAGGACCCCCAGCTGCTTAGAGAGAAACGTCCTAGAAGAACAAGCAAGGATGCACAAGAGCTGAGAGAGAGAAGCTAAGAGAGACAGAAGCCCAGAGACATTTTGGAGAAAGCCATTTTGAAACCAGAACCTAGGAGCAAAGGACCAGCAGATACCAGCCATGTGCCGTTCCAGCTGACAGGGGTATTCTGGACACCATCGGCCATTCTTCAGTGAAGACATCCTCTTGTTGATGCCTTAGTTTGGACACTTTTAGGCCTTAGAACTGTAAATTTGTGAACTAATAAACCCCTATTGTAAAAGCTGATCCATTTCTGGTATTTTGCATAATGGCAACTTTAGCAAGCCGGAACAGGTTGTTTTGTAGATGTAAGTTCCATAAGGCAGGGACTTTTGACTTATTCACCACTGTATCTTTAGTTACAATAGGAATACTTCCCATAAACTAGGCACTCCCTAAATAGTTTGAATGAATATGAAAAATTATATCAATAAGTACGTGCCTACATTGCAAAATCATATGATGTTTATCCCCATATGCAAGAAGTCCCTCTTACAAACACATATACATGTGCCATTTGTGTGAATGCTGTTTATTTTAGCTATGTCCTCAATACCTGCAAGTGCCGAGATTCAGCATTCTCAAAACAGTCAGGGTTTGGTCCAATATTCAATGATTTGATGGTTGGGGTCCAATCATTGTTAGGTACCCTGAGAGAGTGATTTGCTGTGATCTCCCAGTGCTGTGACCTCTCAGGTTGGAATCCCTGGGGCTATGATAATTTTAATTATCTGTCCCATTTGTCCCTAGAAATCATAAACATCTTGAAAATGCTAATATTTCAGCATCAAAATTTTATCTCCAAAAAAAGAGAAGAATGAGGTAGATCTGGGTTAATGTCAAAATGACATTGAAGACATTGAAAACAAGCAAATCTGCAACAAATGTCATTTTGTGTCATAAAAAATTTTCAAGTTGTTTGAAAAAAAAAAAGTCTCACTATTCATCTGATTTTGTTGGTCACAGTCAGTCCCTTCTTTTCCTGGACTTGAAGCAAAGACCCCTCAGCTGTGTCTATGTGATGAGGTTTGTGAGCTCATGTGTGTCACTCTTTGCATTCACACTCAGGCAGAACAAAGGTGATTTTGATGCCTGATACACCCCACAGGGCTCTGATAAAGGAATCAGGCCTTGGAAAATGGTAAAAATTTGGCAAATACAAAACAAGCATGCTATTCCACCCTAATTCCCATGCCCACAACAAACATCAGTAATTGGACAAATACTCTTTCCCACCAGGAACAAATGCCCCAAAACCTTTTTCAACACAGGACTCCAATTTGCCATTAACAATCAAGAGAAGTCGGTAGAGATAAAATGTTCTAGCCAAACTTGATATAAAAATAATTGAAGTTCTTGCTTTAGGAAAAGAAAGTATACCAAGATATCAAAGTTTACTCAGGACTTGTGCAGAAGAAGGAGATGGGGACTAACAACAACTATGAAAAATTTTAAAATCACAGCATTTGGAGGGTGCAATTTCTGCCAAAATAAATATTAACCCTACCCAACCCCAAGAAATGCTTTAAGTGCCTATTTAGCTAACAATGGAGGAATATAATAATGAAAGGAATTGGAATCATCTGAAAGTTTCCCATCATGTCAAAAGCAAAGTCCACACAATTTCCCCAGAGACATATTTGCCTTTTCTAAAACCAATGATTTTATAGCCATGCAAAATTCAAGTAGTAAGCTCCTCTGAGCACAACCATTTGTTTCAAAGCCCTAAGAGCAGAGGAATGCAGGAGGTTGGGAGGGAGGAAAATCAGAACACTACATGATGGTCCTCTTTGTGAAATGCAGAAGAATATATGTCAATAATATTGAGGCTTTTAGTAATAATAGTAATAGCTAACATTTATGGAGAAGGTATTATGGTTTGGGCACTATGATAAGTACTTTATGGGCATTATCTCATTAAATACACAAACAGTCCTTTGAGGTACGTACTATTTTTATCTCTATTTTACAAATAAACCACTATGGCTTAAAGGGGTAAGTAATTTGCTCAAGGTCATGCGGCACTAGGATTCAAACTATCTGCCTTGTCAGCAGGGGTCCTTAACACTATGAAAAATTGCCCCTTGTGCTGTTTTGAATCTATTATGTCCCCCACAAAAGCCGTGTTCTTTAATGCAATCTTGCGGGGGAAGACTTATTAGTCTTTAGATTAGGGTGAGACCTTTTGATTAGATCATTTCCATGGAGATGTCACACACACACAGAGACACACACACACACACACACACACCCATTTCGTAGAGGTCTTAACTAGATCACTGGAGTTCTTTAAGAGAGCTCCTGGAGAGAAGGAGCTCAGAGAAGCTGAGTGAGACATTTTGGGGAGAAGCTAAGGTATATAATCCAGAGTTTGTCCCCGGGAGAAGCTAGAACTGACACAGACCCAGATGCTTGCAGACATTGGGAGATGCAGACAGAAGGACATTTGGAGATGCCAAGCTAAGAGATGAAGCCTAGAGTTTGTCCCAGAGAAGCTAAGAGAGGATTCCCAGATACATAGAGAGAAACATCCCAGGAGAACCAAGCAGAGAGCTGAAAGATGCAAAGAGAGACAGAAGCCCAGAGACATTTGGGAGAAAGCCATTTTGAAATGTAACCTGGGAGTAAAGGACCAGCAGACACCAGCCACATGCCTTCCCAGCTGACAGAGGTGTTCCAGACGCCATCGGCTATTCTTCAGTGAAGGTATCCTCTTGTTGAAGCCTTGTTTGTACACTATTATGGTCTTAGTATTGTAAATCTGTAACCTAATAAATACCCTTTATAAAAGCCAGTCCATTTCTGATATTTTGCATAATGGCAGCATTAGGAAACTGGAACACTCCTCCACCCCAGACAAAAATTTCAGTCAAGAGAAGGGATGTTTCATAGAAGGTAAACGTAGTTTACATCTGGGATAGTAAAGCTCCACTGCTCACAAAATTGGATATTTCCTTGGCATGTTTTTTTTTCCCAATGGAAATTAAATATTAATTTATGTGAGCCTGTTGGGCAAAATAGAATTATAAACACTGTCTTCAAAAAGGTAAATGTCCTCATCGATGGAATGGGAAGGGTTAAGCTAACTATCTCCTCGGAAAGGTAGGGGAAATAAGCAAGCTTCATAATCCATTGCAAATCTCTGTTGACTTTTGGCAAGCAGAACTGTTAACAGAGCACCCTAGAGCTATGAGAGAAGTAGCCAGCACTGGCTTTTCAACTAGCCCATAACTAGTCAGAGGAATCATACAAAGGGAGTGATAAAACTGCATGTTTAGGAGAACATAGGAATAAATATCACTAGAAGCCTAATGTAAGTACTGAAGGATGCAGACCAAAGGCATGGTCAGTTATGCTGTGCTACCCAGTGATTCCCAAGAAGGAGGATTTGAGTTGAATGATGTTATAGAACAGACTTAAATAAGGATTGAGGAGGAACAGTCAACTGTGTGGGAGAGGAACAAACTAGCAAGACCGTGAAGAAGGAAATGGCACATTAGGGCAAAGATGGCCCGCAATCCAAAAACGGGTTGTGGAGGGGGGACCAGAAGAGGTATCACTGGAGAATAATGAGGAGGAAAGTGGTGGGTTCGAAAATGAAGATGAGAATGGATAAAGCTACTATAGCTTTAACGCAACCACAGAGTACAGGGGGACAGGGATAGGACAAAGGTTGCAGAGGCCCTTTGTGGCAGTAGGACTTTATTTTAAGTAGTTCAAGATTTCATAAATTCCTCACTTCTTTGAAGAAGTGTTCAAAGTGCTTTAAAGATATTAGCTCATTTAATCCTTATAATAATTTTAATGTCATAAGATAGGAAGTATTTTTAACCCCATTTTACAGATGCAGACATTGAAACACGGAGAGTTTAACTTTCCAAAGCTGCACAGCTGGGAAGTGGAGGTTGGAGTCTAACACTGGCTATAAGGAGCCAGAATACATATTCTTAACTATTACCCTTTGCTGCCTCCCTTTGTTTATTACATATCAAAAACAGACAGGAAACTATTATTTAATCCCAAGGCGTTATTTAAAGCTATCCATCAAAAGTAGAGCGTACCAAGCCATCTAACCTACGAATTGCTCTGATTTGAGTTGATCACAAGACGGTCTCTGAAAAAGGTAAACACACTGGTCTACAATACAGATTCAGAGGTATTCAGATTAATAGTTAGAAATAAAGAATGATTTCCCCTCCTTTATTTATGTGAACTAGGACAACAATAGCACAGGGACAGAGAGAAGATAAAAGGAATTTAACTGTTGTAAAAATGTTGTATTGCTTAGAAAGTAGCAAAAGTATTAACTGAAAGTTTATAGAATTAAGTAAAAGATGCAGGTTGGAATCTATAGTAGCCATTAAAAGAATATTACAAAAAGGTGCAATTTTGAAGCTTATAAATGAGACAAAAATAAATAATTTTTTTAAAATTGTTTATTCCAAACAAAGGTGGAAAGGGAGAAACAAAGGAACAAAGAACAGATGAGACAAATGAAAAACAAATACAAATGTAGTAGACCTAAATACAACTATATCAGTAATTTACTGATGTAATTTAAATTACTCAGAACACCAGTTAAAAACCAAAAATTTTCACATTGGATAGGAAACAAAACCCAATTACATTTTGTTTACAAGATACTCTTTAATTATAAGGATGCATAGGTTGAAAATGAAAGAATGGAAACATATATACCATGAAAACATTAGCCAAAAGATAGCTGCTGTGACTATACTTATGACAAAGTATTCTTTAAGCCAAGAAGTACTACAGAAGATAAAGAGGGATATGTCATAGTGACAGAAGGATCATGACAGGAAAGTATTGTCCTAAAACGGTATGCACCTAATAAAATAGCTTCAAAATATATAAAGCAAAAATTGAAAAATAGAGAGACAAATTCAAAAGGATACTTGGAAATATTAATGCACCTCTCTCAGAAACTCATAGAAACACAAAGTGACAGTAAGGATGTAAAAGAATTTAACAACACAAAAATTCAAATTGACCTAAGTGAATTTTATAAAACACTATATCCAATAGTAGCAGAATACATATACTTTCAAGTACATAAGGAACACATACAATCATATGTATATATATGTATATGTTCCTTATGTACATATGTATATATACATGCATATGCATGTACATACAGAACTCCTATAAGTTAACAAAGGAAAGGCCCTTCACAAAAGAGGAAATCCAAATGGCTAATATGCATATGAAAAGCATCAGCCCTTATTAGGGATTTGCAAATCAAAACCACAATGATACACTACTGTCTCCTCACAAGAATGTCTACAATGAAAAAGAAAGAAAATTTCAAATTTGAAGAAAAATGTCAAACAACAGTCTCTCCCAACATTGTCAATGAAAATTGGTTCAACCAGGTTGGAAAATTATTTGTATTATCTACTAAAGTTAAACATATGCCTATTCAACAATTACACTTCTAGATACATACCTGAGAAAAGAGTGCATATGTTCATCAAAAGAATGTTCATAGAGGCTATGTTCATATAAGAGCCAAAAACTTTAAACAACCCAAATGCCCATCAACAGGAGATAATAATTGGTGGTACATTCATTCCAAAGAATGCCATATGGCAATAAAAATATAAATAAAAAGATGACCTACTGATATATATACAACATGGATATACATCTCATGGACATCATGATGAGTGAAAAAAGTCAGCTACATAAGAGTACATAATGTGTGATTCCATTTACATGAAGGTCAAAAATAGTGACAACTAATAGATAGCTATAGAAATCAGAAGTGTTTACCTCTGGGTGTGTGATACAGGCTGGGAAGGGCCACAAGTTCTGAAAATGCCCTATGTCTTCATCTAGGTAGTGATTACATGGAGGTGTGTGTGTGTGTGTGTGTGTGTGTGTGTTTAAAACTTCACCAAATTGTACATTTAAATGTACTTTTCAAACTTTACTGTAAATATTTAATGCCTCAGTTAAAAAGGTGAGAAAAAATAGTCAATTGAGTGTCTTCAGGGTACTGAACTTATTTATCTCCCTTTACCCCTTCTTCAAATTTCCCTTAACCACATCCCTTTGGGTGCTTATTATCCTAAAGATGTATCTTTTATTTATGAAAAGTCATAGTGAAAGAAGTTCTGTTAGCGGTCACTGGTGGGTATGGGGGGCATGTTTCCTTCCATGTGGAGGGACTTTGATGATACTTCTACCTCTCACCACTCCTCATTTACCCGATTAGTGGGTTTGGGAAGAGGTATTGGGAATGCTTGGGCCAGCTCCTTCCCCTTTCCACCTCTTTGGAGCTGCTCCCACAGGAAACATAGGTTCTCTTGCTCCTCCAGGAGCAGGTTGTGCCCCTGACAGGGAGTTCTGCCTGTTACTGAGTGGGAAAGTCTGTTAGGTCTTGCATTCAGTATTAGGAAGCTATATTCCCCAATGTTGTCTTTATCAGTAAAAATGATATTTTGGTTCCCCATTTTCCTTACTCTTTTATTTTTTAATTTCTCCATCAAAAGAGAAATCCATAAAGGATGAGAGATGCTCTTTATTGGGCTACTTTGAAACCCAAAGCCTTTAAACCCTTATGATACTCTCATTGTCCTATCTGAATTTTAATTCTTACTTCCAACTGTGGAATAAAGGCTTAGCCTCCTGTCTCAATTTGCCAGGATGAATACCACAAACAGGTTGGCTTAAGTACAATAGGAATTTATTGTCTCACAGTTTTGGGAGTCTAGAATTCCAAAATCAAGGTATTGGCAGGCCATGCTTTCTCCAAAGTCTATAGCATTCTGGAGGTGGCTTGCTGACAATCCTCAGTCATGTGGCAGTCTGTCTCCTGCCTCCTCCTCTCTCCACCTGCTCCTAATACTGTGTCCAAATTCCATTTGCTCATAAGGACTCCAGTCACATTGGACTAGTTTTGTCTCATCTTAATAGGATCTTCAAAGATCCCAATTACAAATGAGGACATACCCACAGGACTGGGTATTAGGACTTGAACATATCTTTGAGGGGTACCTGATTCAACCTGCCACATCTCCACTGAGGTCATCTTATGAGTTTTCCAGAGATAGTGGAGTCTTTAAGGGCTTTTTAAATCCCTATGACATGGGGCAGATTCCCCTGGAAAGAGACTCTGAGATGAAGATTTGCATGTAAGTTTATCGGGCATGCACTCAGAATCAACACTTAGTTGGCAGGATGGGGGAAGGGGATGAGGGAAGGGAGGGGCAGTGAAGGAATCAGGAATCAGAATTGGTCAGAGGATGATGCTGAACTGTGATACTGTTGCAACAAAGACCTCAGTCTACCCCACAAGGAACTCTAGAGCTGAGGAGAACCTTAAAAATTATTCCAATATTGAGATAAGGGGATCGGATATGTATCCTCCAACATCAACTGCTCATTAGATGTGGGCTGGCCTTGGAAGGATTGGGATCTTGGGCAAAGTGGCTTTGTTCAGCCAAAGACGATTCCCTGAAAGGGACTCAGCTAAGAGCTTTCAGCTGCCAATTATCCTAGCAGTTGGGGAATAAGACCTTCAGTCCTGAAGGGAAGATCTGGGCAGTGGACCACAGCCTTCACTATTCTCTGTCAAATCAGAATAACAATGTGTGGTCCTCAGACAACAGGCTGTCCCCAAAATTCCTGAAAGTCTATCAAGTTGTTCATAAGTGGTTCAGCAGTTTTACAGTCAAGAAATTATGAACTAAGTTTATTGCATATATATTTTGTTAGAAATGTAAAACTTAATTATGATTTTCACAAAAATCTTTTGCTTTATATTCTTAAATTATATGTCTATGTTAAAAGAGCTGAGTGAATCAGATACTTTTAATTAACGTCTGAGTAATAGGTCCTGAGTCTCTTGGCTCATGCATGCTTATGTTACTAACATGTAATGTTTTATTTTGTTCAATTTATATTTTTTCTCATTATTATTTGATGCATTATATCCCCAAATGACAAAAAGGAGATTACTGGCTCAAAAAAGGTGCATTAATGCATAAATGTAGTAGTGAAACTAGAATCTAAATACAACATCTCAAAATAAAGCAGTAAACATTAAGAAGGAAAGGATTCCAGTGCATTCTGAGACAAATGAGGATTCTGCAGCAGCTAATAAAGAAAAACATAAGGAGGAAGTACAATAATGGATGTATGAAGACGATTTTATTGCATATCTGTTCATAGTGCTTCTGATATGTTGTCTATAATGGTGTTTCATCAAATATTGGTAGAAAGCCACTGAAAAATTTTGCATCATTTACAAAGACAATGCCCTAGTTAGTAAACCAATGGCTTTCTTCTGGAACAACTGCAAAATAATGGTTTTGAGTACAAAATCAATGAGTTTAGTCATGAAAATTGAAGAAGACACCAAAACCATGAACTCATCATTCAAAGTTGCATTCCTTATAGCAAAAATATGGTAAGCTACATGATTGCCAAAAGTCTCATAAAGTAGGAGCAAAGTTAATGAAATGATGCTCAAAGAGAATGCAGAATATGCTATTGGCACAAATCCTTATTTTGAGCAAAGTAATGGCCATCAATGTGGAAGAATAGTTACTGTGATGTTTATGTGCCAGAAAATAATTTGCTTTGGGGATGAATGGTGCTGCTAATGTACAAAGCATGAATCAACTCTTCGAAAATGTACAGTCAAGAGAGACTTCTATCAGCGAGAAAAAGGAGTGATCTAGATAACATTACATTCCTCTCTAAGAAGATACTTTGCCTGGAGCCAGTAGTAGCATAAATCTATATCAGGAAGAAAGCACATCACCTCAATAAGGGGATTACAAACTCTGTGATTGGTAAAATATCAGTTTTTCTTTCTTTCATGGCCATACTACCAGCCCCTGTAAAGTTAGATAGGGCTGGACAAAGAGAGGTGAGCAAAAGTGTTGTGTATCACTTTGGGGCCAAGGCAATGCAAAGCCCATGCATCAATCTAGATTTTTTTGTTTTGTTTTGTGCTTTCATGGTTATCAAGAAGGCCATCTGTTGACATTTCAGTGTATCCATCAGCCTGGGTCCCTGAGGTGCACTGGACATGCAGTATGAACAAGAAATTACTTATTACTATGTTAAGAAAATGAGATTCAAGATTTATTTTGTTACTACAGTATAACCTAGGTTATCCCGAGTAATATACATCTAGTTGTCATCATTTAGGGAGAAGATTTACAAGCATACTGCTCAAAACACACTAGTAATAACACTCATCATCTTCTTGATCCAAAAATTAAAAATCAATCTCTAAAATATAAATCAAGACCCAAAATTTTGTTTCTTCTGGAATGAAATGTTGCTTTATTCTAACTTACTCCTTCTTTAAAAAATCTACAGGTATGATGAAGACCTACCTTTCCCAAAAGACCATCTGCCAAGAGGTCACTGTTGCTTGGTTTGAAATTCACTGAATTTGACTTTCCTCATCTATAATATGGAGATAGAAATATGTAAATATACCTAAGGCAGCATGGCATAGGCCTTGAGTCTTGGCATCAGATAGAATCACTTCAAATATAAGTTCATAAGTTTATTAGTGGTTATTCAAACACAATTTATTATTTAGAAGTACCATCCACTATGCTAGACAATGGCTAGGAGCAAACAGATATGGTCCTTGCAGCTCTCTAGAAGCTCATAGCTAGGTATCTGAGCCACTTTAAACTCCCTCTTCTTACCCTACTACTGCTTCCTTTGAAAGGTCAATCCCTACTTATCTGTCAGGTAGTGGCATAAATTCACTTGCAAAAGGAAACTTTACAGGATCTCATAAGGCTGAACGTATGTCCATCCTATGTATTCTCTCATAAAAGCAATGGGAAGTACTATTAATTTCACCCACTAAATCTGTCCACTTCTCTCCATCTCCAGCCACAACACACTAGTCCACATGACCATCACGTCTTCCCTCGCCTTCTTCAACAGCCTATTTTCTTCTCATTTTTGTCTCCTCAAATCCAGTGTGTACACTGAAGCCAGAGGGATCATTTCAAAAATCAAATCAAAGGTTATTCAATATGCTATGACACACACTAACCCATAAAATCTTTCAGTGTCTTCCCATCGCTTTTAGGATGGAGATCAAAAGCCTTAACATGACCAGATGCCTGACTTTTAAATGTCCTTTCCCTCTGTGCTCCAGCCACACTAGCTTTAGTTTTTTTCCTCCAACAAGCCTCATGCAAGGTGCCTTTTTATGCAGTGTTGAGTCTGCCTGGAAGGTTTTTGCATACTCTCCCTTCACCTGGGTTAATCCCTATCTTTCAACCATCATTTCCTGGAGGAAGCCTTCCCTAATTGTATCAGTTCTCCCAGTATCACTTCTCACAGCACCATGCATCCCTGCTTAGCATTTATCACTGTTGTAATTTTACCTTTTATAAAAAATTGTTTGATTCTCTGATTAAAGGCTTTCCTCTCCACTTCTATTCCCCTTCCAGGCTAAGCTCTGAGGGCAAAGCCTGTGCCTTTGTTTACTCCTGCTCTGGAAAGAGCAGGGCTCAATAAATACTTGTTGACCAAATCAATAGAAGGAATTGAAGCATTTTAAGTGGAGTTGGGTGGGGAGTCAGGTAGGATACAATCAGATTTATTCAGGCTGTAGTGTATTAGAAGATGTCCAGGATGGAGATATTTATTCAGGAAGGGGGCCTTGAGTAAGCTGCTTGGGTTTGTATGTAGACATATTGAGGGCTTCAAGAGTCAGGTTTAATGCTATAGAAGAGAAAATGTTTGAGTCCTAGCATGAGGAGACTAAAAATTCCTTGTGAGGTAACTATCTGTTGTTTTTAAACTGGTGATTTGCAAGACTGCCAAAATGCTTATAACACAATGAAAATGGGCCTCTAGCACAGAGTGCCAGCATTTATTGCCTTAACTACCTTTGCATGGAAATTGGAAATTGAAACATATTAATCTCACACCAACTTATTTGAACTGTCTGCTGTCAAGAGCTGTTTTCCCAACTCATTCCTCAATTTAAGAACAGGAATATTGGATAATTAAGAAGTTTTTGATCCTCCTGTTCCCTTGTTGTCTTGGCAATAATAACAGTAATCATAAAATCTGCTTCTGGAAAGACTAAGCTAAGGTGACCTTACTTATAGTATTAGCCCACTGTGATCCAACTAGTTTTTTTTGTTGTTTTTTTTTTACTAATAATCCTTGAGAGGTTCTCACTTGGTTTTCTCACTGGTTCTCCCAGCTCTGCATTTTAGAGACAAAAAGTACCCCTAGTATTTGATGTTTTATTGCTGTAAGAAATATATCACATGCTCCCACAAATATTTGGAAATAAGTCTCCAACGTAGCATGAAGCTAATAAAAACTACCCCTGATGAATGAGGTTATTTGCTGATGAGAATAATCCCAATCCCAGAGATGAACTGTCAGTGTGCAACTGACAAAGTCTGGAAACACTGAAAGTTCCATCTCAGTGACCAGGGACTAATCTCAGAGCCAAATTGTGGGAGTAAAGTTTGGTAAGCCAAAAGTAATTGACTACATCCTCATGCCCTGTCTGCAGAAAGCCTCAGTGAACACAGCAGAACTCAGCCTAGATCATTGACGAAAGGCCAGCCAGAGAGGAAACATTTGTTACTGGGTCAGGGAGGGGGCCAACGTCAGTGGACAACAAGGATGGTTTTCTGATGCTGTAAATAGAAGAACCGCTATTTTTCCAAATGCAATCTTAAAAAGAACCCCAGAGAAGAAAACAAACATAAGCGGTGGTCTAGTAGTGGATGTACCTGATTACCATCCACTGAGTCTTCACCCATCATCTCCCAACTCTTTGGTAGGTATATTCATTTAATGGTGGAATCAGAAACAAAAGCTCTCATAGAATATGACACTAACCATTGCATTCATCCAGCTAACTCCTCTTTCTCTGAATCACCAAGAAATCTTCTGATTATGTTATGTATTTCCCTGTAAAATTCCCTGCAGAGAGAGATCATCCTGATAAGAGGATTCAAGTAGCTAGTCTACTCAACAACCATATTTCTAGTTACAATGTAGTATGTTTGATGTTCTATTTTGTACTTTTATTTTTTATGAGTTTATCTATCTGAAAGTCAGTGCCCCGGAGCCCTTTCAACTCTTCATGCCTTGGCTGCATAGAGACTCAGGACCAACACAGCTGAGAAACATACCCTAAGGACTTCAGGAGGTGATGGCAGCCCAGGAGGCCTGGCTTCAGTTGCCATCAGATTCTTAACATGACCTCTTTCTCACTGTTCCCCACCGACTGCCCAATTATTAGAATTTATATGATGGAGGCCTCCCATTATCTGCTCCAGAGCACTTGCATTTTTTCATTTCAAACTCTTATTGTTCTAAATCAGTGTTTCCCAACTTTTGCACAATTGATATTTTAGCCAGATAATTTGGTGGGAGGGGGAACTTTCTGTGCATTATAGGGTATTTAGTGGCATTCTTAGCCTCTACTTACTAGATGCCAGTAGCACCCCTCCAAGTTGTAACAACAAAAATATGTCCAGACATTGGCAAACGTTCCTGGAGGGGGACTTCCCTCAAAACCACTGTTCTAAAAGAAGATACTGGAACCAGAGAACTTCTTACTTACACTATGTCTAAGGAAGTGGTAGGTCCAAAGGAGAACTCACAGATTCCTAACCACAGATTACTGCTTAGCTGGACATTTTACCCAGTACCTTTAATCTTGTGAAGTGTTTCACCTCACCAAAGGTAAATACCTCCTGAGAAGTGTTGCGACATTTATGAGAGCAAATCTTTGCCAAAATAAAACACATTATTGTCCCTGGTAAGTACCCTTCTACCTATGATGCTCACGGTAGGCTTCCCAGAGGAAGTTACATCTGAACTGGATTTTGAAGTATGAAGCAGAGTTTGCTGGGGAGACCAGATAGAAAAGGAGATTCTAATCAGAAGGCAGAGCTGACGTAAAATATGGGGGCCTGAATTTTAGCCATGTACAGAGACGGTTTGATTACTTCTGCTGATTTCAAACAATTCATACCACTGATTTTTTAAAACAATTAACAAATTAA
This sequence comes from Choloepus didactylus, assembly GCF_015220235.1. Classification (NCBI taxonomy): domain Eukaryota; kingdom Metazoa; phylum Chordata; class Mammalia; order Pilosa; family Megalonychidae; genus Choloepus; species Choloepus didactylus. The sequence goes on from NC_051308.1 coordinate 27,663,555, forward strand.
TTCGGTTGAAACTGCTTGACCCATGTAAGCCCAGGTCCTTTCTATGCAAAATGGGAGAGAGAGAAGACATTACCAATAAGGCATTAGTAAGACAGTGACTGTAAACACTGGCTCATCTGCACAAATTAGAGTGTCCCACTATTGCAACTGGTGCTGTTTCTTGGGCCTCAGAAGGTTATATTTTCGGTAGCTTTATTAATGCTGACTATTTTCTTCCCTAATCTAACTAGCCTTGCTGCTTATTAAAAGCATTAGAAGGTATTTATTGTGATCCTGGTATGGTGTAAGGAAATCTCATTACCTTTCTGCAATAAAAATCTTAAGTCAGGAACAAATGAGTTTTCCCCTGCAGTTTTACTAAAATAGAAAAAAGTGGTTGGTTTCTGTACTAATGTATGCTTGAGGAGCTGGCAATCAAATTGGGACTTCAGCAACCAACTATAATAAGGATTGTGAGCCAGTAAAACTTCTTATGAGTTTACTTGTCACAAATTCCATATTCAGAGCCGCAATAACTGATGCTCTTTTGCCATACTTTAGCTCCTCCAGAGCACACATCAGAAACACAGCCTGGTATGGCTGCTCAGTGCTTACCTATCCCTCATGTCAGTGGCCCTCTGTTGCCAGGTGTCCAGAAAGCAGGACCTGACTCTAGACTCAGTAGCAGGTTCAGAGAGCTGGGTTTAAATACCATCTTTGAGCTAATCTATTGTGAGAGGCTACACGGCAGGGCCCCTTTTTAATCCCCAGATTGGAGAAGGCACAGGCAAGGAGGATGTCTGGACAAAAAACAGTTAATGAAATTTACCTTTTATGCCCATCTTCCTATTACATACCAGTTAAAAGGGGGCAGTTGAAGGAAAAATGTTAATTAGGCAACTAGGGCTTTTCACACATCATGGTTTGTGGACTTTGTACATGTACTCCTGATCTTTTTGGTGCGGCACATTTTCTAGGAGCAGAATGAGCCAAACACCATAGCGCTATGCCCAAAAGGGGTTGGGTTCTTTAACTCAATGCCCAAGCTTAGATAGGAATTTTATAGTCCCCAAATATTTCATAAAATAAATATTTAATTTAATTGAAATTAAAGAAAAACCATAGAACTCAAGTTTCATTAGTATTAACACAAAGACTTTTGAGAATGCAGCAATAAGGCAGTATAACTTTTTCTTATAACAGGTAGGGTTGGATAGAGTTCTTCCCGGAGTGAACTTGGTGGGAAAACGCTCAGCATCAACCTGGGAGAGAAGTATGACTCCAGTCACAACTCTGAAGGATGAAGCTTGGTACATGTTAAGGTATAAAGCTATATTATGTCTACCCAGCACCAATACACCAATTAATTCAGAAAGAACATTGAAAACTTTGTATTTTCTTCATGATTTCTGTAAATCTTCAATTTCTCTAATGAAAAATTATATTAATAAAAAACCAAAGATTGTTTCATTACTGTCAGATAAAATAAATAGCTCACTGCATTTTTCCTATTAGCTAGTGGTAGGTACAGTGTTCTATGCTTGGATCCTCAATAGATTTTCTGATGATCAAGTCACCTAGTGTACCTTGTTTTATCCCCCTTTAAACCTTCCTCAATGATAAAGACTTTTCTGACATTCAGCACCAGACAGATTGTTTTCCAGTTCCAAATTCATGACGTACCACATCCTGCTTTGAATCCCACTGTGCATTCAAATGGCCCATTCAGTGTATGTTCCTCTCTCTTCTACTAAGAATTTAATTGCTCCAGATGCACAGGGTATTTTGGCTAATTTAATGTTCTGATTAACTCTTGATTAGCCAGAGAATTCTTTTTGTTTCAACCTGTGTGGTTTAAAACATTACTAAAATTTGTTAGTTCACATTTTTGCTTAAGTATCAAGAAATATTAAAGCTCTGTACAGTAAATAATCTCTTTCTGGGAGCTGTCCAGTACTGAAATTTTGCAAGTAGCCAACCAAGGCTTTATTGAGTTTTAAACATAGGTCTAAAGTTTATCAATTCAATGTCCCCACCCCCATCCTATTATTTCATACTCCGACCACCTTTAAATTATTGTCTCTTCTGGTCTAAAATAATGTCTGTATGGAAAATTTAATGAGAACAATTTAACTTTTGAGGGCTTTTTTTGTTTTGGGTTTGCTTGTGTATACTGTTCATAAACCTAAGCTTAGGTTTATCAAACTATGTATAAGCGAAAGAGTGGAGTTTACTTAAGTTCAGATGGAAACATATTCTTCTAATTATGTGAAATGTAAAATAAAGAATTGGGGAAGATAATTAGTCTGGAAAGTTAGAGACACAGTTTCTTGTCCCAGCTATTTATTAGGTTGGGACTATGGAGACGTTATTACTCTATCTCTAAGTTTCCTGATTTATAGAAAGTAAGGGGTTTTATGATTATATTGAAGGTCTTTTCTTGCTCTACCTTTTTATGAACCCATGAAGTTTAGTAACAGTCAATACAATTGGAAAATACTGATTGCTGAATTAGACACATTTCCAGGAAGGATTTCAATCTTTGTAAAACCAATGTCTATTCTGACACACAGAACACATTATGACTTTTATTCCTCTCTTATAACAGTGGCATCTTGATAAATAACCTCTATTACTCTTTTTTTTTTTTTTTTAGCAGCAGTCCTTCATTAGCGGGAGAAATTCCAGAAATCCTAGTCATGAGAGAGATAATTATTTTATAAAGTAAAATTTGGATCATTTCATTCTCATGTATTAAATATCCCATAAATTTGACAAAAGCATAATTGCATTTAAAAGTAGCCTATCTGGCAGATTCCACTGAGCGCTGAACTGAGAATTTAGAATCCTTTATACCCCTATCTGCTGTCAGAATTTGGAAGAATCAGTAGACAAATGGGAGTTCCATTTTTAAGATAACAATGAGCCAAGATCATTGGAAATTATTCTGGAGCAAAGATATGGAGTTACTATTTTCAATCCAATCCACCAGTTTATAAAAATTATAAGTTCATCAAAAAATATACGTGGTCAGTATTCAGTGCTATAACCATTACACTCCTTGGGGAAAATATTTTTTACAATTATTTTCATCTTCTATATTCTTGGAGTTGAATATAAGCTGGTGATTTGTTATTAGTCAACTACAACTATAAAGACACCAACTGAATATCTCTTCAAACATCATGATTTTTCTCGTTAGTTTCTTGGAGTTTCTTTGGTTTTGATCCCCACATTTGATAGGGTTTGGGGAGTGTTATACTCACAGTGTCACACAATGGTTTGTTGACTAGAATTCAGCATCATACTCTTACTAAGGTCATTAGTTATTTTTTTTCAAAAATAACTCCTGAAAATAAAACCTCACTCTAATCCTTAATCTCTATCACACACACATATGCACACATGCATGCAGGCAATTAATAACTGCTGTACCTACGCTTCCATTTCTGAGTTTATAACTAACTAAAGATGAGGTTTGCCACTACAAACGTATTACTGGACTATTATTTCAAGTTACTCCACCAAGCAGGAGCAAGGACAGAAAAATCATGAAATGCCTTTCAGGTGACCTTAATTTATATCCAGTCTTCTTGTTCAGAATACTACACACCTTCTCATTTTGTTTTGCAATTCCCTTAATATCTTTTCAAATGAAGAAGCTCAAATCTCATTTTTCCATTAATAGGTATTTCTTCATTTAGATATCTGCCAGTTTCTTTCTTCACCCTCAAACATGATCTTTTATATAAAAATGGGTCACAGAAAACTATTAATGTCAAGCCATTGAAGATCTGTGAATCTACCTTCTAGGGCTTAAGAAGCAATATCTGCCATCACCAGGAAGCAATTTCAGGTATTTTAGAATACTTCCCTAAGGAAATATCTTCGTTAGAAGAAAACAGGTAATTTTAAATATTGTGCTTGTTCCCAATGGCTTAAAAATCCTGAAATTTTAGGCTCAAAAGATTTTAAAAAATTAAACTTAATTATTTTGTATGTTATCTGATTAATAATTTTGCAAATGAGTTTTAAAAAAACTCTTCGGACTCTGAGCAGTGTGAGGAAATATAATGAGCACTGAGTTTATGGTCAGAAAATCTAGATTCAATCACTGATCTGCCACCAACAAGCTATGCCAGATACACAAACTCTATTCATTGCATTTTCTTCTCTGCACTTTCCTCTCATCTACTTGTTACACATATACACACACAGATACATGCTCACACAGTCTCCTCACCATAAAATGATAGCTATTAATCCAATTCAGTGAATCAACACCCATTGTACTCTAACTCCACATGGCTAAAACGTATCTGTTTGAATGGCCAAATTCTTTAGTATGACCTGGTTGTTAGAAACATAAATAGATGGTTGCAAACCCTCCATCATGACTATAGAGAAGAAAGCAATTTAAAAATTACTTCCAGCTGTATGTGAAAAAGGAGAGATATTTCAATTGTGGCCGAGTCTAGAAGAACATGACCATCTCGCATTACAATGTCCCTACTGTTAATTTCTCGTATTTTCTGAAATTTAAGTAACAAATATTTATTGTTTCAGTTTAAAGTACTATCCTGTTAAAAGGTAAACCTTAACAGTATAGGTTATATGCTGTGCCTTTTCCAATCATTAGCTGCTTGATGTGAATTAACTTATCCGAATATATTTTACAGCTAATTGAGAGCAACGTGCAGGAGAAATTGTCCAAAATTCCTCTGGTATAAGTGGGGCCTCTGGGTGCTGTGGGAGTTTGAAGCTGTACATACCCCAGAAAAGCATGTTCTTAAATTTAATCCAGTCCTGTGGTTATAAATCCACTGTGAATATTTTGATGAGGCCACTTCAGTTAAGATGTGAACCACCCCATTCAGAATGGGATTTAATCCCTTTATGGAGTCCTTTATAAATGGAATAAATACAGAGAAAAGAAAGAGAAAGCAACGCAAGCAAGAAGCTGAAATCAACAAAACCTGGAAGGAAAAGGAGAGACCAGTATATGCACACACCAACATGTGCCTTGCCATGTGACAGAAGAATAAAGACTGGCACTGGTCTTTGGGAAAAAAGCATCACCTTGATGATGCCTTGATTTGTACATTTTCATGGCCTCAAAACTGTAAGCTTGTAAGTTAATAAATCCCCATTGTTTGAGCCAAACCATTTCATGGTATCTGCTTTAAGCAGCCTAGAAAGCTAAAACAGTTGTGAACTCTGGCAGAGGTTCTGGGAGGGGGCTGGGCTTAGGACTGGACTAGGCTGAGGGCTATGGAGGGAGGTGGCCAACAGAGAACCAAGAGATGATATCTAGAAGCAAGGGTCAGTTCACTGTGTTGGTGTGAGTCTTAAACTGACTGCTACTGCACTACAATTCCATTCAAGGGTGACTCAGTAAAATAACGATAGGCAGAGTTTCAGAAGATGCACCTGGCGATCATTTCTGCTGAAAGAAAGAAAGGACTGATTCAGATTACTGCCACTGGTGAAATGCTTAACTGATTTGTCAGAGGTCTGTAAGGAGCAAGATTTCAAGATCAGATGCAAGGAGGTCTGGGAAAGAAACCTGTGAACGGAAGTCAGCACAAAGTTTGAAGCTCTTTTACTGCACATAAATGCCTACCAGAGATACCCACTGCAGAAGAAACACTAAATAACCAGGTGGACAGGTTGACTCATCCTGTAAATGTCAGTCAGTCTCAGTCTTTGGCTACTCCAGGACTTGCAAAATCGGACAATGAATAGAGTAGTCAGTGTTACAGATGGATGTTATGCACTGGCCCAACACCAAAGGTTCCCTCCCAACAAAGCTGAGATAGCTATTGCCAATATTGCATATCCAACCTGTAGCCACACCAATCAACACTAACATGGTACAATCACTTGAGAAGACCAACCAGTCACTTGGTAGCAAGTTGACTTCATGGGACCCCTTAAACCCTAGAAAAGACAACAATTTGTCCACACTGGAATTGAGACATATTCCAGATACAGGTTTGCCATTCCTGCTCTTACTGCCTTGGAACTTACTTTGTGTAGTACCATACAGAGGCTCACAATGTCTGATTACCAGAATGTCATTACCCAAACAGCATCACATCAAACCAAGGGACCCATTTTTCAGCAAAGGGCATGCAGCAATAGGCACTTGTCACGTATACAATGGTCCTAAAACATTTTGGACACAACAATTTACTGCACTGCACAGAAGGTGCCAGTCTGATAGAGTGATGGAACAGTCTCTTGAAAGTACAGCTGAGGCACTAGTCTGGAGATAATATACTGCAACACTGAGGCACTGCCCTTCAGGATGCAAGCATGCCTTGAACCAAGTGGTCCTCATATATCACTATGTAGAATACATGGGTCTGGCAAACAAGGGATGAAGTAGAAATGGCCCTACTCATCATCATTCCAGTAACTCACTGAAGGAATATGTGCTTCCTGTCCCCAAAACTTCGGGTTCTGAAGGTCTAGAATACTTGTTCCCAGAAGAGAAACACCCACATGTGTCACAAGAGTCCCTCTACACTTAAATCTTTGGCCGCAGTCTGGTCATTTTATGTTTTTAGACCTGCAGGCAAAGAAGTTATGATATTGGCAGGGGTAAAAGACCATGATGATCTTGTGGATTTAGGGTTGCTGCTACATAATGGAGCAGAGAGGAATATTTTTGGAACTCAGGGTATGCAATAGAACGTATTTTCATATTCTCATGCCCAATTTTAACTGTTTTAACAAGCAATTAAAGCAACCATGGCCTGACTAGGCTATGGTAACAAGGGGCTCAGATCCATCAGGGACAAGGGTGTGTATCACCTCATGAGACAAGCTACCTAGACCAGTTCCAGTTGCTAGCCCTGGTGGGGAGAATCTGGAACAGGTGGTAGACAAGGGAAATTCTAACTATCAGTTACAACACTGGGAAAAACTGTAGCAGTAAGATAAATTGCAGCAGCTTGTCCCACTAACCCCTCACTTACAAAATTTTCTCCAAAAATTAGGTCCAAATGCCTTCTTAAAGAATCTATGACAAGATGGAATGAATTCCTATTGACAAGTAACTGTATCTGACAGTACAAGAGGTGAGCAGTGATAGACTGTGATGGTTAGGTTCATGTGTCAATTTGGCCAGGTGATGGTACCCAGCTGTCTATTCAAGCAAGCACTGGCTGAGCTGTTGCTGCGAGGATGTTTGTGGCTGGTTAATAAACCAACAGGCTGGTTTATTAAATCATCTGTCAATTGGCTGCAGCTGTGACTGATGATGTCAATGAAAGGCATGTCTTCCACAATCAGAGAATGCAGTTGCTGGATTTAATCCAATCAATCAGTTGAAGACTTTTAAGAGCGATAGATAGAGGACTTTCACTTCTTCTTCAGCTGACCAGCAAAGCGTTTCCTGAGGAGTTTGTCGAAGTTGCCAGTTCGTTTCCTGAGGAGTTCATCGAATATCTTCATTGGAGTTGCCAGTTTGCTGCCTGCCCTACAGAATTTGGACTCGTGCATACCCACAGTTGCATGAAACACTTTTATAAATCTTATATTCATAGATATCTCTCATTGATTCTGTTTCCCTAGAGAACCATAACTAATACATGGAGGATGTCAGTGCTCCACTCAGATCCCCCTTGCTCCCCTTTTTACTGTTTTCGTGCACCCTTCCTCCTCCAGCTTCAATGTGCTTTTGCTTCCAGCAATTAACACCTTCAGTCTTTGAAAGACCATTCTCATGCTCTGTTCACATATGCAGAAAACTGGAAATTTCTTCCCCCTACTCCACACCTTGTCATTTATAAGGTGGTCACTTAGGACTATAAGTGAACTCTATGACCATGGAACAGAACAGGGAAACCCTGGAACATATGCTCCCGACCCAAACAGGGAACCCTGAAATGATGGCCCCTTAACACTGGTTATCCATCTAAACATATTAACAGTCCAAGGAAGCAAAATGCAAGTTACCATTTCCTTTGAAAATTATATGCCTAAAAAAGAAAATCTTTCACCAAAGAAAACGGATGTATCAATATAATTCCTATTTGTGCCAAAGAGGATAATTAGCCAAAAAATATCCCTTTTTCAAAGATTTAGATGTCAAAGACCCTGAGGTAACTGCAAAGTACATGCATTGATAGGTCTTTTGCTTCACCAAGCTAAAAAAACAGAGGGGGAGACATGATGATCCTTTTATGTCAGATGGAAATAGCAGATCCTCTTTTTCCCAGAGGCAAAACTGGCAAAAGACCCTATGTTTGAATCTCTCGCTTTCAGTGCCAAGAGTCTGTGTATACTCTATAATCAGTGCTCTAGTTCTGTGGAAGGCCTAGCGTTTATCTTCAATTTGGTCACTTTCTTTCCTCAAAACATTTCAGTTTTCTTATCTCTAAAATAACCCATTGTATTTTCTATTTTGGAGGTAGGAAGAGGGAAGATGGAAGATGGCTTACCTTTATTTATTTAAAGATTTATATACTATGTGCTTCCAGAAGGACCTAAGGCCAGCTCAGAGTTTTAGCACATAGCACAAAGGCACAATAGGACACTTAAACCCAGAGCAAATAAAGAATCCACAGGAAAGGAAAGGAAAGGAAAGTGTTAGTGCTACTTGAGGCTACGGCTGAACAAATTATTTTTCTAGGCACTACAGCAAAAAGAGAACCATGTTTTGGTTCCTCATCTTTGGTTTCATCACACCATTAAGCTCATAAATTTCTCTTCAGAAAAGCAATTATCCTTGAAATAAAAGCAGTCCCTCTGGAAACAACATCTGCTTCACAAGAATGTGGAAGACCCTCGGAATCATTTCTACAGCGAGGACAAGGAGGGCATGATGGTAGCTGCAGCCATCCTTCCTTACTGGCTGACCACAGCCTGGTCAGCCCAGGGCAGGAGAAGAGAAACCTATTCCCCACAGTGCATGGCCACCAGTCACTGGGGAAGAGGACTATCTCTAGACATCAAAAGAGCCAACTCACCAAAATCAAAAAAGAAGTGTCTGGAAGAGCTATGTTAGAGTAGAAACACTGAAGTACAAGCATTGGCTTCCTATATATATCCTAACTTTGAGCTACTTTCCTTCTCACATAAAGGTTCACTATTTGAAACTCTGCCCTTTAGAATTTTCTCTCACCACTGTCTTTCAAGCTCACCTTTGAGGGATACTGTAAGACCACTGCTGGTTATTTTGGCATGTGCCTAAGTACTAGGCCTTTCCCTCTTCTTGCAGCTGGTCATAAGAGATTCCCCAACCATTCATAGATACTAGTCAAGGGAGAGGAGCTGGTACAACAGTGGTGGATGCATGGGGTCTGGGTTACTGTTCATGCAGCTTGTTTGTGCCCTCTGGTCCTGCTTATGGTTGATTCCAGATGTACCACCTTTATCTTAGAAGAGACTGTTGCTATGCCCACATGACCTTATGACTTGATGGGTCTGGGAGGATCCAGATCATTATGATCATTTGGTGTCCATGGTCAGGGTCTTTACTGGTCTGTCTGTCTCTCCCAGGGCCCAGCAGCATACCAGGAATTGTTTTCCAAAGGTATATAATTCTCTGCTTCAGATGGCACAGTCTTGCTCCAGAACTCAAAGGGCCTACATTGCTTTTCTGCTGTTGACACTTGCCACAAATTCCAAGCAGCATCTTTTTCCACTCCTTGCACTTCTATGGCCCCACTGTCAGGACTGCTTGCATTATAGCCTGGACCTGCTGAGAGGTCTTTTCTCCTGAAGGCTGTCAGCTTTAGTATCACCCAGAGCAGTATGGAGAATGCTGTCTTCAGAGCACAAAAAGGTCCACGTGGCATAGTGCTCACTTCTTGATAGCAAATGCAATATTCAATTATTTGCCTTTTAGTTTGGAGGGGATTTCTCAGCATACCTGTGTCGCCTGAATGCCTAAAAATTTAACAAATGTGACCATCCTCTGAATCTTCAGAAGATATCTTTCCATCCTGTAGAGTATATGTATGTTCCCATAGTTTCCAGTTACTAACCACCTCTTGCTCATTCAGATTGATCAATATAATTTTTTTTATTGATGTAATGGATGTCCAGATAATCAAGATCTCTTTGGACTATACTGACATAGGGCAGGAGAGTTAACGTAGCCCTGGTACAAATTGCAAATATATATATTGTTCATTCTATTTGATTTGAAATGGTTTCTGATCCTCTTTTCCAACTGGGATAAAAAGGAATGCACTAGCCATATCAATAGCCATGGATGATGTTCTGGGGCTGTATTTGTAGCAAAGATATCACAGGTAGAATGGCAGCAGGAATTGAGGCTATGATATGGTTGAGCTTGCAGGATCCATTCAGTTTCTACAGGGGCCAGACTGATGAATTAAACAAAGATACATAGGACCACCACCCATGCCTCCTTTGCATCCTTAAGGTCAGTACTAATCTCTGCCATTCCCTGCAGAATGTGATATAATTTTCTATTTACCATCTTAGTCAGGGACAGTAGTTTCAAAGGCCTCCATTTGGCCTTCTTCCCTAAGACAGCACTTACCTCCAGGACCAACAATGCAATGTGGAGGACATGCCAGGTGCCAAGTATACCAATTTCACTTAGACATTTAGGGACTGGCACAATAATCACCAAATGAATCTGTGGAGTCTGTGGACACACTGTAAGCTGGGCCTTGGCCAGGACTCCATCTATTCAAACTGATCCAATATACGCTCACTCTATTGGGATGGGTGGGTATGATGACACTTCAAGTCTCTTGGTATCGATGTCAAATTAAACATTGTGTCTAACAGCCCTCAAAATATCTGGGTATTCCCTTTCCCCCAGTGTACAGTTACTCAAGCAAATGATCATAGGTCCCTTTGGAAAGGAAGGAAGAATCAGTATGTATAATATCCATGGTAGTGCAGGGTACTTCCTCCTGGGGACCTGGCTACCTCATCAGTCAATGAGCTCTCAGAACAAAAGCCAACTCGGTTCCAGAAACAGGGCAAAAGACCATGACACTTTATTGGGGTGAAAACACACAGTCTTACGGTTATCTATCCTTGGTGAAAGCTGAGTACTATCTTGTTCATCTATTTTGCCCCTAGGGACACCATGTTTTATCACCCAGGACCCTGTCCTAGACATACCAGACCTACCTAGGTTAGGTATTTAATAACCTTTGAAGTTCAGCTACTCTGACTATTTAGCCCTGGACTTGGTCTTCTATATTCTTATACCCCACTGCAGCAGGAAAGAAAGTCTTCTTTACATGCAACCAAAAAGTCTCTGGATGTCATATCTAGATTTGAAGTTCCCGTTACCCTCCCTCAGCTGTTCATAATCCTTCTGGAGCACATCAGTAATCAGCAATGGTCATCTCATAATATTATCCTTTTAACTAATATTTCCTCCATATACCTCAAATGCCTGATATACATCGTGCCCACCACAGCATTATCTTTCCCTGGTACACCCTCTCAGTTTATCAGCAGTGCAAGTTTCAGCAATTGTATCAGCATTGCATCCTGGAGACTCTCTGTGCTTTACCTGCCATCCAAGATGGGGACCTCATTACCAGTATGGTGGTAAGCTATCTGGTTCAAAATCCCATCTTATTGCTTGCTAAAGGACTACATTTCATACCAAATGTTGCAGAATGGTAACTCCAGAATAAGATGCTTTGGTGGCGTTTGGGGTACAAAATGTGTATTAAGGATCAATACACGTGGAAGGAAGGGGAAGAAAGCAGAAATGGGCAAAATGAGAAGTTGAACTCCAATGAAGGTCCAGTGGGGCCTCAGCCAACCCAAAGGGATCTCTGGAGCCAGTGATGCCCACCAGAATAGTCCCATGTTGGGTCACAATGACTAGATCTTTATATTGCCAGGACTGAATAGTCATCAAATGCTGGCTGCCCAGGGAAGGGAGTAATCTCAGGCAAGGCAGGTCTCTGCAGCAGAGGCTGACCCAGAAGGAGCTAATAGCAGGAGGCTGTTTGCTAACCACACTCTTCACAGCTGGGACAAATCCTTGCTTGGATGGGTACCTGGACAGAGCAGTTTCCTGTCTCCAACCAGTACTATGAGCCAAGCTGCTTTGAACTGCAGTGCTGCTGTGTGATCTGTGGTGACAGACCTTCCAGGCAGGATGGTGGAAGGGCCACTGTTAAACCTCATTCTAACAATTGCTAAAATCATCATAATCAGTAACAGAAGCAGTAGCATTTATTTATGGAGCACCTATTATGAACCAGGCACTGTTCTAAGCCTTGTGCATGAGTCATTTCATGGGGAGTAAATGAGGAATGTAAGGCTTTCTGTGGTGAAATAAGTTGGCCACAGTTGCATGGCTAATGAATGGTAGAGTTAGGACATATTTATTCTTACTATTCTTTAACATCATATAAAATAATAAAAATTTAGCCATGATGACAAAAATAAGTAAATAAACGTATGGTGATGTAGGGAATAACTATATTCTTTGCATTTGCTCACTGATTGATAATGCGAAGACCTAGTTCTGCTTTAACATTTCATAATCAGTTAATTATTCTTCACACTTTAATTATAATGTTTAAGAATGGCACTGAATCTTTTTTTATTATCATTATTAAATTAGAAAATATGCCCCAGTTTCTATCCTTCAGTGAATCCTGGAGTGGTATTTGTGAGTCCTGTGTATGTACGAAAAGAGTAAGACAGTCTCTTATTCTAAAAATACATAGAAGCTCAAAATGACATCTCTTCTAGCTCATTAACAACCCTATGAAGATGGCTACCAAAGGGTTTTCCTATGTTTCAGAATGAAAGGAAAGTAAGCGGATGGAAAGAGGGGAAATTGAAAATGCAAGAAGAGCTTTTATTAGAAACAAAGAATCTGCCAGAGAAGGAGCTAAAATGAGGTCTTAATCACAGCTGTTGTAAGGAATGATTTATCTTTTGGATGACAATTGGGAGATGGCATGTGAAAAATGCCTTTAGGGATAACTTTTTTTAATATACAGAGGAGAATTTGTGGATACCTGGGTATTCATTATATTATTATCTGTACTTTCCTGTATTTTTTTTTCCAACTTTTCAATATAAATAAAACATTTTAGAGAAATCAAAAGAAAGAAAGAAAATGAAAAGGAACTGAATGGGAAGGGAAGAAAAGGAAGAAAGAAGAAAAGATGTTTCTACATCTAGACACAAATATCTCTTCTTGAAAGAAAAAAAAAAACCTTTCAGATGAATTTACAAAAATATCCCCCAGCTTTTCATCCTCTACTACCTTCCAAATTTAAAACAAACATAAAAAGCAGCATCCGCAACAGCATAGTAATAAACTTTAAGAAAAACTTTGAGAGAGAAGCTGACAAGCTGAACATTTTGGAGAGAAGCTAAGATATATAATCCAGAGTTTGGTCACAAGAGAAGCTAAGAGCCAACACAGACCCAGATGCTTGGAGATGCTGGGAGATGCAGAAAGACGGATGTTTGGAAATGCTAAGCTAAGAGATGAAGACCAGAGTTTGCCCCAGAGAAGCTAAGAGAGGACTCCCAGATGCTTAGAGAGAAATGCCCTGGGAGAACAAGCAAGGATGCAGAGGAGCTGAGAGAGAGACATTTTGGAGAAAACCATTTTGAAACACAACCCAGGAGCAAAGGCCCAATAGACGCAACACACATGCCTTCCCAGCTGACAGAGGTATTCCAGATGCTACCGGCCTTTTTTTCAGTGAAGGTGCGCTCATTGTCATTCTACTGGGTTGATTTTGGACAGTGGAGTCACTCATACCACTGCAATTCCAGTCCATGATGGCTATGTCCTTCAACAAGGCATTGTGAAATACCCTCTTACTGGAGACTTTATTATGAAGTGTGGAGAACTCTTCCAAGAAATGAATATAGAATTGATCCCTCCATATATGACTGCATCAAAAGAAGCTGTTCATGAAGGAACTCCAGTAAACTGGAAAAGAAAAGAGAAGTTGCCACAGGTTACAAGGTCATGGCACAATTATATGTGTAATTGTGTTATCCAGGATTTTCAAGCTTTAGAACTGCAAGTATCAGATTTCAACTTATGATGAACTAGTAGCTGCACAGATGCTAACTGTTCACTATGAATTTTCCAGTAGCTATAACTGTGATTTTGGTGCAGAACAGCTAAGGATTCCTGAAGGATTATTTGACCCTTCCAATATAAAAGGGTTTATCAGGAAATACAATGCTAGGAGTCAGTCACGTTGTCACCACAAGTGTTGGTTTTGTGATATTGGTATCAGACCAGGTCTCTATGGCAGTGTGATAGTGGCAGGAGGAAACGCGCTAATAGAGCTTTACTGACAGGTTGAACAGAGAGCTCTCTTAAAAAACTACCTCCCCCACCCCGTATGCGGTTGAAACATACAAGTAATACAACAGTTGAACGAAGGTTTAGTTCATGGATTGGTGGCTCCATTTTAGCTTCTTTGGGTACATTTCAATAGATGTGGATTTCTACTCAAGAATATGAAGAAGGAGGGAAGCAGTGTGTAGAAAGGAAATGCCTTTGAAAAGAATTCCCAAACCTCTACCTTCCTGGGTCACCTTACATTTCATAGCTTTATTACACTCAGGAAAAGAATGGCCATCTTTTGTAGAATGTTTATACATTTTTGCATATTTCAATTTCCCCTTAAAATTTTTTAAGTCTTTAACTGGCTGTGTAAGTTAAAATGAGTTTGTGCTTTAAGTGCACTGGAAGCACTTTATAAGCATTTTATAATTTTGTATAAATATCTATTTTCTCTAAATATTTTGCTTTCAGTAAAATGCTTTCCAACTCTGTTTAGTATATTGATTACCAGTGAATTGGTAGAAATGTTTTTTAAGGACTAGTAAAAGTTACTGCCTATGCTTTTTACTTCAGGTTTGTAAAATTAAATAAAAATTGCCATTCCAGAAATATTAAGGAAAAAAAAAAAAAAACCTTTGAATAGATTCTCTTGTTCGTGCTTTGAGTAGTTCTTTCTTACGGGAACTAAAATGACTGACAAAAAAAGCACTGGAAAATATTGTGCATTTGGGCCATATGTTAGCAAGTTGCAAAGTAAAGGAAGTGTTACATGATGCAAAGAACAGCCTTTGGCACAAAGTGACTGTCTTTGAATCTAGCTGTCTCATAAATGGCTGGGGCAAGTGCTTTACTTTCTGCATCACAGTTACAAAAGCTTAGCTTCCAGTGTTTTCTGAGGATTAAATAAAAAGATTTACATAAAGCACCTGGTATAGAAAGTAATAGACATTAGCAAACCCTTCTGCCCCTGTTCTGTACAAATAAGCTGGCTCAAAAAGGAAGTTTTCTCTTTGTGAGAAGCTGAGCTCTTCAGGTGATTTTCAGATGCAGCACTTTGCATATGAGCTTGTCCCTGCGTGTGAGGCAGGACTGATTTCCTCACATAAGCCTTGTTTACCGTGGATGGCTTTAACCAGGGCTTCTTTCCTCAAGTGTGGTGCTGGGAGAAGCACGATGCACTCCAGGGCCTGCTTCCCTAACAAGCCTCTAATTTTCTAGGCTCTGTGTAGTCAATGCTACTGGACCTGTTTTGTTTTTTTGTTTTCTCCTCTGATCTGTTAGTCCCTAAAGCAGCTCTATTGAGGCTTCAAAGCCCTCCAGACTCCTGGGATTTGGGAGGCTACTGCAGGTGGAGGAAAAAAAAAAAAGGTAGGTAGAGAGGGGCAAAACAGACATGGAGAGGGTGTTTTCACAGATGTGAAATGAAAAGAAAAAAGCAAAAATCTGCCAGTGTGGTTACAAGCTGCCTCTCCCAGGTTTTAGGGCAGCAGAAGAAGGATTTTCCTTCATTTTTTATATCCTTCTGGTGGAAGGTTTGCCTGGACAGAGTTGGAAAGAGTGAGCCCCAATATCTCAAGGGAGGGTAGAGAGACGAATTTTATATATGGTAAATGGAAGAAATACCCCTGGAGAAAAAGATAAAAGCTTTGTTAATATGCTGCCTTGATAGACCCCTTTGGTTATCAATGGCCGCTACTATTCATGCAAAGAAAAGAAACTCTATCTAAAGCAGATTGCCACTCAAATAGCTTTAGTCATTCCTCACCACCTAATAAGTTGAGTGCAAGCATCTCAAATTGGCAGCCAAACCCTTCTCCAATATGACCCCAATTCTCTTTTCAGCCCTGTCTCCAACCAAGATCCTCTTCCCAAGACTGAATTAAGTACCATAATTATTTATCTCTAAAGCTCCTCATCATTTTCCATCAAAGAAATCATACAATTTCTTGTGCATTTATTTGTTTGATGTGTGTTTAACCAATGTGCTGATTTTTATTTATTTATTTTATATAAATAAGTTTATTTTTATTTTCCACTCACCATGCCTTTAAATTTATTCTGTGCGTGTCTTTTTCTTCTCCCACCTCTGAATGAAAATTTCGGCAGGCTCCACGCTTCATCTGATCATTTTCAGTAGCAAAAGATCCTCTGGAGATAAACTAAAATGTTATATTGAAAATGTCAGTCTTAAAGTTCCTACCTTCCCCTCCCCCAGCTGCTGCTGTCTGCAGGAAGGGAGCCCTTGAGGAGGAGTGTGGGATTGGATGCTTCACTGCCCTTCTCCTATCCCTCCTCCCTCATCCTGATAACCCCCGTTTTCAACCCCACCAAGGTTGTAGCTCGAGGAGAGAGAAGAGGTAAGGGGAATAGGAAATTTCCTAGTTGGATGGCCCATTGTGGACTTGGTGGATGTGTCTTCAGAGCCTCCATCATTACTGACAGACTCTCAAGGGAGAACAAATTCGTATGTCTTCTGGCTGGTGGGTTACCACTTCCTCTAGCCCAACTCTTCTGAAAGCATGGTCCAGGGAGCCTGCAAGGTCAAAATTATTTTAATAATAACACTATGATGTGCTTTTGTTTACTTTCTTTCTCTCACAAGTGTACAGTGTTTTCCAGAGGCTGCCTGCCATATTCCACAATTATCTGAAAAGTCTATTAAAATACTCTTCCCTTTTCAAACTATATACCTGTGTGAGGCCAGATTTACTTCCTATACAATGTATCGCAAGAGTTTGAATGCAGGAGCAGATATGAGAATCCAGCTATCATCTATTAAGCCAGGCATTAAAGAGATTTGCAAAAATATAAAACTATGTCACTTTTTTCACTGAACTACTTTTTGGTTTTGGAAAATTTGTTATTTTTTCTTTTAAAAGTGTTATTTATGTTAAATTCAAGTTTATTACTATTTTTAATGAATAAATTAACATTTTTATTTTTTTCAAATTTAATTTATAGTACTGTAAATATTGATAGCTATAACCCATATTTTAAAAAGCTCTTTGAGGTCCTCAACTGTTTTTAAAGGTTTAAAGGGGTCTGTTCTGACACCAAAAAATTTAGGAACTACTACTTCTCTACCCCTAAACATCCAGCACATCCAAATTTTTCTTCAATAGGGTATCTTTAACAAGATATAAGAAAACCTCATGCTGAATCTCCCTTGCATGACCCACACCTGGCCCATGGAAAACTCTGCCCCAAAAAATCAGTAATTCAAGTTGTAGTCACACAATTTCTTTTTCTCTGCAGCTGCAGAGAAGCCAGCTTGCCTCAGTTTTTGCCCCTCTGGACTTCTCAGGCACTATTCACTGGTCCTTCATACTACTGGGGCACGGATAAAGCTCACAGCTTGGAGGAGAAAGCACCATCTCAACCTTCTTTGAAGATGGGAGTGGTGACACGGTCCAATAGCTCGCTCCCAAAATTCTCTCCCCTCCTCCAACAGTTCTCAATGCTTTTATAGCCACAAAGTAGGTGAGTGGTTTAAGAATACTGTGAATTCTCAACCCTAAAATCTCCCTCTTCTTAATCCATATAGTACATTCCTTATATTCCAATTAAGGTTTAATTCTGATTTCCTTCTAGTTATTCAGTTATATGCAAATGTTGACCAACTAGAATGTAAGCTACTTGAGGGTGTGAATTACTCATCTTTTAGTCCCTAGTACTTAAGAGTAGTGTTCATTACATATTGATGGAATTTATAGAGGCTAACTAATCTCCAGAGAGGAGATGTTCAGAAGGGGAGGGTCATTCTCAGACTGAGCTCTTCTTCATTTATCGAGCATCTGTCCCTTTAGACTTCTATATTAAAGGTAAAGGAAAGTAAAGCAATGCCAGAGGAAAGATAAATCAGAGACTGCAGGGGTAAGAGCCCAACCCTCATAAGCTAAACGTGGCTCTCGAATGAGGCTGTGGTGATTTAGGAACATCATTACCCTGTTCCAGGGGAGGCAACTCCAAGTCCAAGACAGATTATTGACTGAAGGCATTTATGTCATCCTTCAAAGCACCCTAGAACAGGGACACCCATTATCTCCCATTATGCATAGAGGTATGTGCAGCAGCACTGAACTATGTGTGTGAATGCAGAATAAAGGGGTAGTTTTAGATCGTGTATGTTACTAGAAGGAAAACCAGAGGATAAAACATGGGATTATATAACACAGTGAACCCTGTGGTGGGCTATGTCTGTGGTGAGCAGTATAAATAGAAGAATGCTCTTTCATGAACTAGAACAAATATATGTCACTATTACAAGGTGTTCATAACAGGGTGGTATATGGGAAAAATATACCTAATGCAAATTATGGACTATAGTTTATAGTAGTATTTTAGTATTCCTCAAATATACATAAATATCTAAAGACAGAATTAGATTAGTGTTTTGTAGGGCTGGGGAAGGATAAAGGGATTGAGAGGTAACTGCTAAGAGGTATAGGGTTTTCCTTTTTGGAGTAATGAAAATGTTCTAAAATTGATTCTGGTGATGAATGCACAACTCTGTGATTATACTAAAAGACACCGATTTTACACTTTGGATGGATTGTATGGTATGTGACTACATCTCAGTAAAATTGCCTTGAAACAAAAAATGTGTGCAGTTCATAGACGCATTGAACATTTGTGCAAAAAAGGAACTTCGGACACCTTCTGTTCCAACCACTCATTTGCAAATGAGTTATTTATGTTGCTTCAGTCCACTGAGTCAATTAACGGTGGAGCTCTCTCTGACCTTTTTGTGACTCCTCTGTGACTCCCTTTGAACTCCACTGATTATAAATGTATAGGACCGGGGAGGCGGGGCAAGATGGCAGACTGGTGAGCTGTAAGTTTTAGTTACTCCTCCAGGAAAGTAGGTAAAAAGCCAGGAACTGCGTGGACTGGACACCACAGAGCAATCTGTCTTTGGGCATACTTCATACAACACTCATGAAAACGTGGAACTGCTGAGATCAGCGAAATCTGTAAGTTTTTGTGGCCAGGGGACCCGCGCCCCTCCCTGCCAGGCTCAGTCCCGGGGGAGGAGGGGCTGTCAGCTCCGGGAAGGAGAAGGGAGAACTGCAGTGCCTGCTCTTATCGGAAACTCATTCTACTGATTCAAACTCCAACCATAGATAGACTGAGACCAGACACCAGAGACTCTGAGAGCAGCCAGCCCAGCAGAGAGGAGACAGGCATAGAAAAAAAAACAACACGAAAAACTCCAAAATAAAAGCAGAGGATTTTTGGAGTTCTGGTGAACACAGAAAGGGGAAGGGCGGAGCTCAGGCCTTGAGGCGCATATGCAAATCCCGAAGCAAAGCTGATCTCTCTGCCCTGTGGACCTTTCCTTAATGGCCCTGGTTGCTTTGTCTATTAGCATTTCAATAACCCATTAGATCTCTGAGGAGGGCCGTTTTTTTTTTTTGTTTTTTTTTTTTAAATCCTTTTTTCTTTTTCTAAAACAATTACTCTAAGAAGCCCAATACAGAAAGCTTCAAAGAATTGCAATTTGGGCACGTCAAGTCAAGAGCAGAACTAAGAGAGCTCTGAGACAAAAGGCAATAATCCAGTGGCTGAGAAAATTCACTAAACAACACAACTTCCCAAGAAAAGGGGGGTGTCCGCTCACAGCCACCATCCTGGTGGACAGGAAACACTCCTGCCCATCGCCAGCCCCATAGCCCAGAGCTGCCCCAGACAACCCAGTGTGACGGAAGTGCTTCAAATAACAGGCACACACCACAAAACTGGGCGTGGACATTAGCCTTCCCTGCAACCTCAGCTGAATGTCCCAGAGCTGGGAAGGTGGAGCAGTGTGAATTAACAAAGCCCCATTCAGCCATCATTTGAGCAGACTGGGAGCCTCCCTACACAGCCCAGCAGCCCAGAACTGCCCTGGGGGGACGGCACTCACCTGTGACATAGCACAGTCATCCCTCAACAGAGGACCCGGGGTGCACAGCCTGGAAGAGGGGCCCACTTGCAAGTCTCAGGAGCCATACGCCAATACCAAAGACTTGTGGGTCAGTGGCAGAGACAAACTGTGGCACGACTGAACTGAAGGATTAGACTATTGCAGCAGCTTTAAAACTCTAGGATCATCAGGGAGATTTGATTGTTAGGGCCACCCCCCCTCCCCGACTGCCCAGAAACACGCCCCACATACAGGGCAGGCAACATCAACTACACATGCAAGCTTGGTACACCAATTGGGCCCCACAAGACTCACTCCCCCACTCACCAAAAAGGCTAAGCAGGGGAGAACTGGCTTGTGGAGAACAGGTGGCTCGTGGACGCCACCTGCTGGTTAGTTAGAGAAAGTGTACTCCACGAAGCTGTGGATCTGATAAATTAGAGATAAGGACTTCAATAGGTCTACAAACCCTAAAAGAACCCTATCAAGTTCAGCAAATGCCACGAGGCCAAAAACAACAGAAAATTATAAAGCATATGAAAAAACCAGACGATATGGATAACCCAAGCCCAAGCACCCAAATCAAAATACCAGAAGAGACACACCACCTAGAGCAGCTACTCAAAGAACTAAAGATGAACAATGAGACCATAGTACGGGATATGAAGGAAATCAAGAAGACCCTAGAAGAGCATAAAGAAGACATTGCAAGACTAAATAAAAAAATGGATGATCTTATGGAAATTAAAGAAACTGTTGACCAAATTAAAAAGATTCTGGACACTCATAGTACAAGACTAGAGGAAGTTGAACAACGAATCAGTGACCTGGAAGATGACAGAATGGAAAATGAAAGCATAAAAGAAAGAATGGGGAAAAAAATTGAAAAACTCGAAATGGACCTCAGGGATATGATAGATAATATGAAACGTCCGAATATAAGACTCATTGGTGTCCCAGAAGGGGAAGAAAAGGGTAAAGGTCTAGGAAGAGTATTCAAAGAAATTGTTGGGGAAAACTTCCCAAATCTTCTAAACAACATAAATACACAAATCATAAATGCTCAGCGAACTCCAAATAGAATAAATCCAAAAAAACCCACTCCGAGACATATACTGATCACACTGTCAAACATAGAAGAGAAGGAGCAAGTTCTGAAAGCAGCAAGAGAAAAGCAATTCACCACATACAAAGGAAACAGCATAAGACTAAGTAGTGACTACTCAGTAGCCACCATGGAGGCAAGAAGGCAGTGGCACGATATATTTAAAATTCTGAGTGAGAGGAATTTCCAGCCAAGAATAACTTATCCAGCAAAGCTCTCCTTCAAATTTGAGGGAGAGCTTAAATTTTTCACAGACAAAGAAATGCTGAGAGAATTTGCTAACAAGAGACCTGCCCTACTGGAGATACTAAAGGGAGCCCTACAGACAGAGAAACAAAGACAGGACAGAGAGACTTGGAGAAAGGTTCAGTACTAAAGAGATTCGGTATGGGTACAATAAAGGATATTAATAGAGAGAGGGAAAAATATGGCAAACATAATCCAAAGGATAAGATGGCCGACTCAAGAAATGTCTTCACGGTTTTAACGTTGAATGTAAATGGATTAAACTCCCCAATTAAAAGATATAAATTCGCAGAATGGATCAAAAAAAATGAACCATCAATATGTTGCATACAAGAGACTCATCTTAGACACAGGGACACAAAGAAACTGAAAGTGAAAGGATGGAAAAAAATATTTCATGCAAGCTACAGCCAAAAGAAAGCAGGTGTAGTAATATTAATCTCAGATAAAATAGACTTCAAATGCAGGGATGTTTTGAGAGACAAAGAAGGCCACTACATACTAATAAAAGGGGCAATTCAGCAAGAAGAAATAACAATCGTAAATGTCTATGCACCCAATCAAGGTGCCACAAAATACATGAGAGAAACACTGGCAAAACTAAAGGAAGCAATTGATGTTTCCACAATAATTGTGGGAGACTTCAACACATCACTCTCTCCTATAGATAGATCAACCAGACAGAAGACCAATAAGGAAATTGAAAACCTAAACAATCTGATAAATGAATTAGATTTAACAGACATCTACAGGACATTACATCCCAAATCACCAGGATACACATACTTTTCTAGTGCTCACGGAACTTTCTCCAGAATAGATCATATGCTGGGACATAAAACAAGCCTCAATAAATTTAAAAAGATTGAAATTATTCAAAGCACATTCTCTGACCACAATGGAATACAATTAGAAGTCAATAACCATCAGAGACTTAGAAAATTCACAAATCCCTGGAGGTTAAACAACACACTCCTAAACAATCAGTGGGTTAAAGAAGAAATAGGAAGAGAAATTGCTAAATATATAGAGACGAATGAAAATGAGAACACAACATACCAAAATCTATGGGATGCAGCAAAAGCAGTGCTAAGGGGGAAATTTATAGCACTAAACGCATATATTAAAAAGGAAGAAAGAGCCAAAATCAAAGAACTAATGGATCAACTGAAGAAGCTAGAAAATGAACAGCAAACCAATCCTAAACCAAGTAGAAGAAAAGAAATAACAAGGATTAAAGCAGAAATAAATGACATAGAGACCAAAAAGCAATAGAGAGGATAAATATCACCAAAACTTGGTTCTTTGAGAAGATCAACAAGATTGACAAGCCCCTAGCTAGACTGACAAAATCAAAAAGAGAGAAGACCCATATAAACAAAATAATGAATGAAAAAGGTGACATAACTGCAGATCCTGAAGAAATTAAAAAAATTATAAGAGGATATTATGAACAACTGTATGGCAACAAGCTGGATAATGTAGAAGAAATGGACAATTTCCTGGAAATACATGAACAACCTAGACTGACCAGAGAAGAAATAGAAGACCTCAACCAACCCATCACAAGCAAAGAGATCCAATCAGTCATCAAAAATCTTCCCACAAGTAAATGCCCAGGGCCAGATGGCTTCACAGGGGAATTCTACCAAACTTTCCAGAAAGAACTGACACCAATCTTACTCAAACTCTTTCAAAACATTGAAAAAAATGGAACTCTACCTAACTCATTTTATGAAGCTAACATCAATCTAATACCAAAACCAGGCAAAGATGCTACAAAAAAGGAAAACTACCGGCCAATCTCCCTAATGAATATAGATGCAAAAATCCTCAACAAAATACTTACAAATCGAATCCAAAGACACATTAAAAAAATCATACACCATGACCAAGTGGGGTTCATTCCAGGCATGCAAGGATGGTTCAACATAAGAAAAACAATCAATGTATTACAACACATTAAAAACTCGAAAGGGAAAAATCAATTGATCATCTCAATAGATGCTGAAAAGCATTTGACAAAATCCAACATCCCTTTTTGATAAAAACACTTCAAAAGGTAGGAATTGAAGGAAACTTCCTCAACATGATAAAGAGCATATATGAAAAACCCACAGCCAGCATAGTACTCAATGGTGAGAGACTGAAAGCCTTCCCTCTAAGATCAGGAACAAGACAAGGATGCCCGCTGTCACCACTGTTATTCAACATTGTGCTGGAAGTGCTAGCCAGGGCAATCCGGCAAGACAAAGAAATAAAAGGCATCCAAATTGGAAAAGAAGAAGTAAAACTGTCATTGTTTGCAGATGATATGATCTTATATCTAGAAAACCCTGAGAAATCAACGATACACCTACTAGAGCTAATAAACAAATTTAGCAAAGTAGCGGGATACAAGATTAATGCACATAAGTCAGTAATGTTTCTATATGCTAGAAATGAACAAACTGAAGAGACACTCAAGAAAAAGATACCATTTTCAATAGCAACTAAAAAAATCAAGTACCTAGGAATAAACTTAACCAAAGATGTAAAAGACCTATACAAAGAAAACTACATAACTCTACTAAAAGAAATAGAAGGGGACCTTAAAAGATGGAAAAATATTCCATGTTCATGGATAGGAAGGCTAAATGTCATTAAGATGTCAATTCTACCCAAACTCATCTACAGATTCAATGCAATCCCAATCAAAATTCCAACAACCTACTTTGCAGACTTGGAAAAGCTAGTTATCAAATCTATTTGGAAAGGGAAGATGCCTCGAATTGCTAAAGACACTCTAAAAAAGAAAAACGAAGTGGGAGGACTTACACTCCCTGACTTTGAAGCTTATTATAAAGCCACAGTTGCCAAAACAGCATGGTACTGGCACAAAGATAGACATACAGATCAATGGAATCGAATTGAGAATTCAGAGATAGACCCTCAGATCTATGGCCGACTGATCTTTGATAAGGCCCCCAAAGTCACCGAACTGAGCCATAATGGTCTTTTCAACAAATGGGGCTGGGAGAGTTGGATATCCATATCCAAAAGAATGAAAGAGGACCCCTACCTCACCCCCTACACAAAAATTAACTCAAAATGGACCAAAGATCTCAATATAAAAGAAAGTACCATAAAACTCCTAGAAGATAATGTAGGAAAACATCTTCAAGACCTTGTATTAGGAGGCCACTTCCTAGACTTTACACCCAAAGCACAAGCAACAAAAGAGAAAATAGATAAATGGGAACTCCTCAAGCTTAGAAGTTTCTGCACCTCAAAGGAATTTCTCAAAAAGGTAAAGAGGCAGCCAACTCAATGGGAAAAAATTTTTGGAAACCATGTATCTGACAAAAGACTGATATCTTGCATATACAAAGAAATCCTACAACTCAATGACAATAGTACAGACAGCCCAATTATAAAATGGGCAAAAGATATGAAAAGACAGTTCTCTGAAGAGGAAATACAAATGGCCAAGAAACACATGAAAAAATGTTCAGCTTCACTAGCTATTAGAGAGATGCAAATTAAGACCACAATGAGATACCATCTAACACCGGTTAGAATGGCTGCCATTAAACAAACAGAAAACTACAAATGCTGGAGGGGATGTGGAGAAATTGGAACTCTTATTCATTGTTGGTGGGACTGTATAATGGTTCAGCCACTCTGGAAGTCAGTCTGGCGGTTTCTTAGAAAACTAGATATAGAGCTACCATTCGATCCAGCGATTGCACTTCTCGGTATATACCCGGAAGATCGGAAGGCAGTGACACGAACAGATATCTGCACACCAATGTTCATAGCAGCATTATTCACAATTGCCAAGAGATGGAAACAACCCAAATGTCCTTCAACAGATGAGTGGATAAATAAAATGTGGTATATACACACGATGGAATACTACGCGGCAGTAAGAAGGAACGATCTCGTGAAACATATGACAACATGGATGAACCTTGAAGACATAATGCTGAGCGAAATAAGCCAGGCACAAAAAGAGAAATATTATATGCTACCACTAATGTGAACTTTGAAAAATGTAAAACAAATGGTTTATAATGTAGAATGTAGGGGAACTAGCAGTAGAGAGCAATTAAGGAAGGGGGAACAATAATCCAAGAAGAACAGATAAGCTATTTAACGTTCTGGGGATGTCCAGAAATGACTATGGTCTGTTAATTTCTGATGGATGTAGTAGGAACAAGTTCACTGAAATGTTGCTATATTATGTAACTTTCTTGGGGTAAAGTAGGAACATGTTGGAAGTTAAGCAGTTATCTTAGGTTAGTTGTCTTTTTCTTACTCCCTTGTTATGGTCTCTTTGAAATGTTCTTTTACTGTATGTTTGTTTTCTTTTTAACTTTTTTTTCATACAGTTGATTTAAAAAAGAAGGGAAAGTTAAAAAAAAAAAAAAAAAGAAAAAAGACAAACAAGGAAAAAAAAAAAAAGATGTAGTGCCCACTTGAGGAGCCTGTGGAGAATGCAGGGGTATTCGCCTACCCCACCTCCATGGTTGCTAACATGACCACAGACATAGGGGACTGGTGGTTTGATGGGTTGAGCCCTCTACCATAAGTTTTACCCTTGGGAAGACGATTGCTGCAAAGGAGAGGCTAGGCCTCCCTGTATTTGTGCCTAAGAGTCTCCTCCTGAATGCCTCTTTGTTGCTCAGATGTGGCCCTCTCTCTCTGGCTAAGCCAACTTGAAAGGTGAAATCACTGCCCTCCCCCCTACGTGGGATCAGACACCCAGGGAAGTGAATCTCCCTGGCAACGTGGAATATGACTCCCGGGGAGGAATGTAGACCCGGCATCGTGGGATGGAGAACATCTTCTTGACCAAAAGGGGGATGTGAAAGGAAATGAAATAAGCTTCAGTGGCAGAGAGATTCCAAAACGAGCCGAGAGATCACTCTGGTGGGCACTCTTACGCACACTTTAGACAACCTTTTTTAGGTTCTAAAGAAGTGGGGTAGCTGGTGGTGGATACCTGAAACTATTAAACTACAACCCAGAACCCATGAATCTCGAAGACAGTTGTATAAAAATGTAGCTTATGAGGGGTGACAGTGGGATTGGGAATGCCATAAGGACCAAACTCCACTTTGTCTAGTTTATGGATGGATGTGTAGAAAAGTAGGGGAAGCAAACAAACAGACAAATGTACCTAGTGTTCTTTTTTACTTCAATTGCTCTTTTTCACTCTAATTATTATTCTTGTTATTTTTGTGTGTGTGCTAATGAAGGTGTCAGGGATTGATTTGGGTGATGAATGTACAACTATGTAATGGTACTGTAAACAATCGAAAGTACAATTTGTTTTGTATGACTGCGTGGTATGTGAATATATCTCAATAAAATGATGATTAAAAAAAAAAAAAAAAAAAAAAAGAAGGGAAAGTTAAAAAAAAAAAAAGAAAAAGAAAAAAGACAAACAAGGAAAAAAAAAAAAAAAAAGATGTAGTGCCCCCTTGAGGAGCCTGTGGAGAATGCAGGGGTATTCGCCTACCCCACCTCCATGGTTGCTAACATGACCACAGACATAGGGGACTGGTGGTTTGATGGGTTGAGCCCTCTACCATAAGTTTTACCCTTGGGAAGACGGTTGCTGCAAAGGAGAGGCTAGGCCTCCCTGTATTTGTGCCTAAGAGTCTCCTCCTGAATGCCTCTTTGTTGCTCAGATGTGGCCCTCTCTCTCTGGCTAAGCCAACTTGAAAGGTGAAATCACTGCCCTCCCCCTATGTGGGATCAGACACCCAGGGAAGTGAATCTCCCTGGCAACGTGGAATATGACTCCCGGGGAGGAATGTAGACCCGGCATCGTGGGATGGAGAACATCTTCTTGACCAAAAGGGGGATGTGAAAGGAAATGAAATAAGCTTCAGTGGCAGAGAGATTCCAAAACGAGCCGAGAGATCACTCTGGTAGGCACTCTTACGCACACTTTAGACAACCTTTTTTAGGTTCTAAAGAATTGGGGTAGCTGGTGGTGGATACCTGAAACTATTAAACTACAACCCAGAACCCATGAATCTCGAAGACAGTTGTATAAAAATGTAGCTTATGAGGGGTGACAATGGGATTGGGAAAGCCATAAGGACCACACTCCCCTTTGTCTAGTTTATGGATGGATGTGTAGAAAAGTAGGGGAAGGAAACAAACAGACAAAGGTACCCAGTGTTCTTTTTTACTTCAATTGCTCTTTTTCACTCTAATTATTATTCTTGTTATTTTTGTGTGTGTGCTAATGAAGGTGTCAGGGATTGATTTAGGTGATGAATGTACAACTGTGTAATGGTACTGTAAACAATCGAAAGTACAATTTGTTTTGTATGACTGCGTGGTATGTGAATATATCTCAATAAAATGATGATTAAAAAAAAAATAAATGTATAGGACAATAATACAGTAATGTATCATGACAGAAACTCAGGGTTAAAGTCTGACTAGGAAGAAAACCTCAAGGGAAAATTTGTAGAGGGAGAGAGAGAAAAATAAAGGCAAGGAGAAAAAGGAAGGGGTGAAGAAAGAAATAGCCTATAGAGCTATGGACACAAAATAACTAAAAATAGGTTTAGTTTTTAAAAGAAACAACAAATCAAAAACCCTGCCATTTCCCATTTTCTTCCAAGAGAAAACTGAATTGAGACAATACCTTCTTATTTTACTTTTTCAGTCAGAAATCGATGATGAAATTTATCAAATATTGCTTTCTATCAACTGAGATTATAGTATAGTTCTTCTTCTTTTAACGGTTAATATGGTGTAGTATATTGAGTTATTTCTTAATATTGCATATTCTTAGTATTGCATTCCTGGAATGAATTCCATGTGGCCACAGTGTATTATTCTTTTAATGTACTGCTAGATTCTACTGTTGACATTTTATTTAGGGTTTTTGCATCAATACGCAAAAGTGCCATTTATCTATAATTTTCTTTTCTACATATCATTGTTTATTATGTCTTTGTGCTGAAATTATGCAAATAATGGAGAATATGTCCTTCCTGTAGACAAGTTTAAATCACACTACAATTATCTATTCTTCTAAACTTGGGTGGAATTTAATTATGAAATTATATAAGTCTTGTGCTTTGGGGAATGGTAGATCTTGAAAACTTTTAAGATCTCTTTGTGATAATTGGCATATTTGGGTTCTGAATTTCTTCTTGAGCTAATTATGCTTGTTTCTAATTTTCTCAAAAAATCTTTCTTCTCATTCAGTTACAACCTTAATAGAATGTTTTTATAATTACTTTATAAATAATTTATTTCTTCTGTGATAGTATTCTTCTGCAGTATTTCTTCTCTCATTCCCATTTTTGTTTATTTGGGTTTTATCTCTTTTTTTAAAAGATTAAGCTAAGTAGTGTTTTAACTACTTTTATGGTTGCTCTATTCTTCCTTTGGAATCATTTCTCAAATCTGTGGATTTTTTGTTATTTGCTTTATAATTCATTGAATTCTGCATCTAGATTATTTCTTTCCTTCTACTTTCCTTATGTTTGTCGTATTCTAACTTTGTGAATTGGGTACTTACTTAAGTAATTTCAACTCTTTTTTTTTTTTTTTTTAAAGATGTTCAGGGCTGTGAATTTTCTTCTGATTATACCTTATGTAACAGTATAGCCTTTTAACATATGCAATGATGAAAATATACCACATTTTAAAAAATTTTCTGTATAGTGTTATTCAAAAGTGTTTTAAATTTTCAGAAGAAAGGATAAAACAGTCTCTTTAGTGGAGGTTTTAGTAGATTATCAAAGCCTGAAATTGTTGCCAAACTTGCACCTAAAAAAGTAATTTGATGCTAATTAGCTATTTAAACATGCAGAAGATAGGTGTAGTGAGAGAAAGAGGTAGAAGAGAAAGTCAAATCTGTCTAAATAGTAACAACACATAGGAATAAGAGAATATTTCAGAGCAGTGGAATTAAAATATTTCTGTCTCATCATGGAACAAAAGGGAGAAAATACTCTGGAGTCTTTGTTACAATAGTGTGAAAAACCTTATTTGTAAAAGCTTATCTATTAAATTGCACTTTAAAAATTCTTTCACATACTACCCATCAACTCCAAATTAGCATAAGAGTATTCCTACATGGAATGGATCCAATTCCAGTCTAAAGTAAAAATACCTGACATTTTAGTTGGCCTGAGCAATCCTGTCGTGGGTAAATGTATAATTTTCTTTGGGATTTTTTAGTTGTGTAAAACAGCCCTGGTCCTGAGTCCAAGGTTAGAATGAGAGCTGATGGAGGACTCTGCAAATCAAACTTCCTTCAGCTACAGTAAATATCACACAGATCTTGAGACCCTCGGGAAAGCCAGGTGCATATAACTGGCAAAAACTGTACTGATTCTCCTCTCCAAATACCAGTGGCTCCCTTGGAGTTGCCAAAATAATGTAAATGCTCTTTATAGAAAAATAGAAAAACTTGGGGTAGCTCTTGTCAATGTGTTCAATGTAAGAAATGTAAAACCCTCCATCCTGGAAGGTTTCTTGGGGTTACATTCTTTTACTTCCCAAAATAACTCCGTTCCATAACAAGGCAGAATAGAAGAAGCCCTAATGTTTCTGAGGCAGCCTCTTGTTTTGACACCTTGGCAGCAGAAACACTAATTGGCTTCTGATGTCCCTCGTGCCCCCATGCTCCTCTTAGCCCCAGCTCTCCGTCTCTGCCACTTAAGTGTCTGTCTTGATATCCTCCATGGCTGCTAGAACCATGTGCATTTGTGCCATTCATTCCACATGCCTTCCTGAGCACTGATTAGATACAAGGCAAGTGTTGGGCCTGGACAGGGGATTTTATGGTGAATAATAATTATTGTAACTATCAGAATTTTTTGCGGTCTGCTTCGCATCCATCTTACTTTAACTAAGCCATTGCCTCAGTGATGACTTTTGGTCTAGTTAATATGCAGCTTTCCCACCCTGGAGCATAAACTCCCCCAGAGCCTACACCCACATCTGCAGCACCACCCACATCATCCACACATATCATCCAAAACCCGCACCCAAATGATAAGCAACCATTCCCATCACCGTTGGACACCCAGTCCCTTTCCCTTATCGCAAACATTTGTTTTAAACTAATCAATCCTTGATTCCTGCAGGAAATCTATTAACCTCCACTGCAGGACTACAATAAAGGTAAAGGCTCATGGGTCCCTTTTGCTCTGCTTGTGTGCACCCCACCCCCTAGTTGAGCCACCCAAGCTAGTCTGCACTTCCCAACGATGCCTCTTGACATCCCTCTCTCTGTGGGACCTGTGAGTAACAAGCTCTCTTTTCTCGTGCATTATAACCTGGGTTTCCCATTACGTAGCACCTGACCTCCACCCCAACCCAAATTAAAAATCCACCTTAACGATCACAAAGGCAGCAACAGCCTGGAGCGCGCCATGCGGCAGTGATGCAAGTAAGATGGCGGCGGCGACTTATGTGAGTCCGTTGCTCAGGCTCTCGTAATTGAGCTCTCGAGAGTCCGTCGTTCCCGCAGGCTGCCTCTTGGCTGGCGGGAGCTGGTCGCTGGCCCGGCTGCGGGTGGAGGGCTTCCCAGAGGTGCAGTGGCTGCCACCTGGGCCGTGTGAACCCTGGCCGCCGTTCGTCTTGGGTGGGACGGGGAGAGTGCGCTGGTAGCAACCGCCCGAGGATACCAGCTTTGCTCACCTACTGCCTGTCTGGTTGTGAGTGAAAATCCAAAGGAAGACAGTTGTCAGCTGAGCCGTTAACAATGCAAGCACAGATGTAGCTGTAGACTTCACCCAGGAAGAGTGGGCATTGCTAGACACATCTCAGAGACAACTGTTCAGAGAAGTGATGCTGGAGAATATCAATCATCAGACCTCAGTGAGGTCTGCAAATCAAATGTGTTTTCCCAGTTGGCCCAGGGAGAGGTAGTGTGGAGAGAAGGAATAGAATGTCTCCAAAACTAGAAGCCAGGCATGAAAATTGCCTGTGCAGAGCAAGAGATGGTAATGCAACTTATCTACAGGAACTACAATTCTGAGGACACAACATTGGTAAGCTTCATTAGTGTGAACACTAATTTTCCAAATAAATCCCTGAAGATTGAATAAATGAGGAATTCAATACAAACACCTAGGTGTAGTTAATATTGGAGACAAGAGCTAATCCAGAAGTCCAGTGGGGAGGGGCAAGATGGTGGTATAGAGAAGAGCAGAATCTAGTTAGTCACCTGGAACAACTAATAAGTAACCAGGAACAACCAGTAAATAATCTGGAGCAACTACTGGGGGGACTACGACTGTCCACACTTTGTAAAACAACCTGGATTAGGTGGAATGGCTGAAATTGCAGCATAAAATTGTTAAGTAAAAACTGTGGAACTGGGCCAGGAGCCCCTCCTCCCATGGCAAGCTGAGCTGTAAGACCTCACTGTAGAAGAAAGCAGGAGTCCCAGAGCAAGTGAACAAAGCTTAGCCCAGCTCCAACTTCGGTTTTTTTTTTTTTTTTTAAACGTTGACTGCTGAATGCAAGCCACAAAGATAGACAAACTCCTAACAAGCAAGAGGCTTTTAGAGGTGACTGAACTTAAAGTCCCTGGAAAGACAGACCAGGTGCTGTCTTTGAGCAACAGGCAAAATTGGGGGGCCATGGACTGGCTATGAAAGGTGGCTTTCTTTGCCTTACTTTTACTCTCAACCTGAGTGGCTCAGTGGAGAAAGCCTCAGCCATTTTCACTTCCCAATGCTCTGACCCAGACTGCAGTGGAGGTAACAGATTCAGAGAGACAAAGGAGCAATTCAAGTGTACAATATACCTCCCTAGGGGGCATATCTTCCCTATGAGGAAGGAGGTGGGACCCTCCTGTAGTTCCAGCCTTCTTCTCAGAACTCAGACCCCAGAACCTGGGGGAAAATAGCCAAAACAGAAACTAAACGGGCCACACCTCCTTACACCAGTCGGAGCGACAGGCTGTCAGGTGCCACCTGCTGGGCTGGCTAGAAAAAGCACAGTGGCTAGAGGCCTCACAGGAAAGTCTGTCATCCTTCTAAGATACACCCTCAGGGAAACTTGAAACTGAATATAACCCCATTCTGAGACAAACATATGACCCATACAAAGGAGGAAACTTGCACCTCAATTAAGATACAGTGAGATATTGTTTTACTTGAATGAAACAAAGATTTTCAAAGAAATATGCCAAATCAATTCAAAAACCAAATCAATGAGTTCAGGGAAGATATGGGAAAAGAGATGAAAGGTACAAAGAAAACACCGGGTGAACATAAGATAGAAATCAAAAGTTTATAAAAACAACTGGCAGAATCTATGTAAATGAAAGGCACAACACAAGAGATGAAAAACAGAATGGAGACATACAACAGCAGATCTCAAGCAGCAGAAAACACTCATGAAATCAAGAGCAAGACATCTGAAATCTTACACACAAAAGAACAGGGAAAGGAATGGAAAATATAGGCACCATCTCAGGGAATTGAATGATGACATGAAAACACATAAAATTACAGATCCAAGAAGCACAGTGTACCCCAAACAGATCTGAATAGACCTACGCCAAGATACTTAATCAGATTATCAAACATTAAAGAGAATCCTGAAAGCAGCAAGAGAAAAGCGATCCATCACATGGAAAGGAAGGTTTATAGGACCAACTGTAGATTTCTCAGTAGAAACCATGGAGGCCAGAAGGAAGTTGTGTGATATATTTAAGATACTAAAAGAGAAAAACTGCCGAACAAGAATACTATATCTGGGAAAACCATTCTTCCAATATGAGGGAGAGTTTAAAATAATTTCTGAGAAACAGAAAATGAGAGTTTGTGAACAAGATACCTGCTTTACATGAAGTACTAAATGGAGCACTACAGAGAAATAGGAAAAGACAGGAGTAAGAGGTTTGGAACACAGTTTTGGGTCATGAGAGCACAGAAGTGTAACTACACTGTACGAAAATGACTATAAGTATGGTTGAAAAATCATGGTTAAACATAATTATGGTTAAGATCATGTGGGACACCAGAAGGAAAGAAGAAAGATAAAGACTGGGACTGTTTAACTCAGTGAACCTAGAGTGCTCAACAATTGTGGTAAAATTTACCAATATGTTTTTTGTTTTTGTTTTTTTTAAATCTTCATTTTATTGAGATATATTCACATACCATGCAGTCATACAAAACAAATCGTACATTCGATTGTTCACAGTACCATTACATAGCTATACATTCATCACCTAAATCAATCCCTGACACCTTCATTAGCACACACACAAAAATAACAACAATAATAATTAAAGTGAAAAAGAGCAATTAAAGTGAAAAAGAACACTGGGTATCTTTGTTTCCTTCCCCTATTTTTCTACTCATCCATCCATAAACTAGACAAAGGGGAGTGTGGTCCTTATGGCTTTCCCAATCCCATTGTCACCCCTCATAAGCTACATTTTTATACAATTGTCTTCGAGATTCACGGGTTCTGGGTTGTAGTTTGATAGTTTCAGGTATCTACCACCAGCTACCCCTGTTCTTTAGAACCTAAAAAGGGTTGTCTAAATTGTGCATAAGACTGCCCACCAGAGTGACCTCTCGGCTCCTTTTGGAATCTCTCTGCCACTGAAGCTTATTTCATTTCCTTTCACATCCCCCTTTTGGTCAAGAAGATGTTCTCCGTCCCATGATGCCATGTCTACATTCCTCCCCGGGAGTCATATTCCACGTTCCAAGGGAGATTCACTCCCTTGGGTGTCTGATCCCCATAGGGGGAGGGCAGTGATTTCACCTTTCAAGTTGGCTTAGGTAGAGAGAGAGGGCCACATCTGAGCAACAAAGAGGCAAATAGGAAAAGAGGAGTAAGAGGTTTGGAACACAGTTTTGGGTCATGAGAGCACAGAAGTGTAACTACACTGTACAAAAATGACTAAGTATGGTTGAAAGATCATGGTTAAACATAAATATGGTTAAGATCATGTGGGACACCAGAAGGAAAGAGGAAAGATAAAGACTGGGACTGTTCAGTGAACCTAGAGTGCTCAACAATTGTAAAATTTACCAATATATTTTTATGTGAGGGACAACAAATAAATGTCAATGTTGTAAGGTGTTAAAAATGGGGTGGTTTTGGGGGAAAAGTACAGTCCATGCAAACTGGAAACTATGGTTAACAGAACTATTGTATTATGCTTCCCTTAATGTAACAAAGGCAATATACCAAAGCTAAATGCATGTAAGAGAGGGACTTAAGGGAAGGTTATGGACTGTTGGTATTGTTGATGTCTGACTTTTACTGCACTTTAGCTTAATTCTTTTGTTGTTTACCTCATTTTCTCTTTTTTCTTTTTTTTTTGTCTGTATACTTTGACTCTTCCTCCTTGTTTGTGGGAGAAATGGAGATACCCTTATATGGATAGTGGTGATGGTGGTGAATGCATAAATACCTGATTATACAGGGAACCAATTGTTTACTTAGCACAGAATATATGGTTAGTGAACAAAACCGCCTTAAAATGGGTTGATGAAGAAACTGTCAGGGCACTGTATTCAGTGGTATAAATCAGACCCATAAGAACAAATATTGCATGGTCTCACTGATATGAACTAATTATTCTATGCAAACTCATAGACATGAAATGTAAGTTACCAAGATGTAGAATGAGACTAAAGAATGGAGAGAGTTGCTTATGAACAAAATATTTAATTTGGTTGAACTTAAGTGTTTGGAACTGGAAGAGGTGATGGTAGCATGTTATTCTGAGAATAAATGTGCTGAATGGTGTGTGAATGTGGTGGAAAGGGCAAGCTGAGAGTCACATATGTCACCACATGGAAAGTTGGAGGTTAAAATATAGGAATGAATAAAACTGAATTTTGTTGTGGAATATGACCATGATTAATTGTACAAATATTAGAAATATCTTCCATGAAAGATTACAGATTCTTAGAGTACATCTAGAAGTCAACAATAGAGGCGTGTAATGGGGAAAATATACCTATTGCAAACTGTGTACTACAGTTAGTAGCATTTTAACATTCTTTCATCAACAGTGACAAATGTACTGTACCAATACTATGAGTCGGTAATGAAGGGTGGGTGGTTACAGGTATGGGAGGATTTTAGTTTTCTTTTTTGCCTTTATTTCTTTTCTGTGGTAATGAAAATGTTCTAAAAATTGAAAAAAAAATCATTTTGATGTTGAAAGAACAGCTGTATGATGGTACCATGGGCAACTGATTGTGCAGTTTGGATCTTTGGAGGATTGTATGCTGTTGAACAATCTGAATAAAATTTAAAAATAGGCTATCCATATCACTGTTTATTAAACTAATATAGCAAAAATCTGTGATAGTTTGAATTTAGGGAAATATTAAATGCAAAATTGAGTTATAAAAGATTCTGTAAACATGGTTGACATATTTAAACTTTAAAACATCATGATCAAAATTTGATAGCTCTGCAATTGGGATGGTATATTAGAGAAAATATCCATGTAGGTGAGTAATGTGTATATGAAATTAAAATGGAAATGATTTTAATTGGAGATTTTTGCTGAAGGATTAGCCAATTTATATGTAGGGAAATGAACTAATGCATGTATATGGACAATGCTTGAAAAAAAAAAAATCCACCTTAACTAATTCGGGACAAGATAAAATAAATAAATAAGCCCGGCATAAACTACACAGTGAAAAGGAAGATTAAAGAAAGGGCTTTGGGTGTATAGAAGCAGAAAGAAATGGCTCCAAGGGAAAACAGGGCATGTTCCTTGTAGGAGGCTGTATTTTAGAATGGGCAGAACTCAGAGAAACAAAATCTTGGTGCATGTTGCCCAAGAAGAAGGAACAGTAAAGGATAAAAAGGCATAGAAATGAGGATGCTCAGGTTGTGGTTGAGAAAGAATGAGTACCTGAGTACCCCAACTTGGCTAAATTGTAATGGCTCAATGGGGGAGAACAGAGAAGGTATAGCATAAATTTTGCAGTGGTAAATGTTTTGGGCATCTCCCAAGGTATAATTTAGGTAGTTGATCCCACAAAAGTTCAAAGCTACCTCCACCCTTTATTTGAACAGTGCCACTTTCCTAGGGTCTAATTTTGATTGTTCTCTCCAAAAGAAATGACAACTGTGGAAATGACTGGTCGGTTTGTATGGGCCCTGCATGGCTTTCTCAATGGACTCAGCCTAATTTGATTTAGAACACTTTTATGTAGTCATTCTCCAGCTTTGATGGATTAAATTGACCTTTATCAGGAAATAATGCATCTGACAGGGCTATACGCCAGAATGATTATATTATTAACTGCAGTTGT
Organism: Choloepus didactylus; assembly: GCF_015220235.1. Classification (NCBI taxonomy): domain Eukaryota; kingdom Metazoa; phylum Chordata; class Mammalia; order Pilosa; family Megalonychidae; genus Choloepus; species Choloepus didactylus. The sequence goes on from NC_051308.1 coordinate 27,700,370, forward strand.
AATCAAAATCAAAAAACAACTCAGTCATAGGGGGGACTATGGTGCAAGTTGACCTGTGGAAACATTCAACAAACACAAAGATAGAATGTGATTTAATGTGATGGCAAATTATGTGCTAAAGAAATATTGGTCTCCCAACAACAATGAAGCTAGTGAAAGCAGCTAGGTAAAGGGAAAGTAACTGTGGCTTTGGGATTGGCACTCAGAAATGGGGACTGGAAGGTGATATGAAAAAAAACAGCAATTAAAGCAGTTGTTTCATGAACAAACAGAATTAAGAGGATAGTTTAACACTGGACATGTGAATGTGCAGCAAAACTACAAGCATCTAATTGGGAGAAAAATGTGATTTGTGGTTATTGTCCTATAGAAATGGAAGTATGGGATTTTTTACATCATCAAAACATGTTTATGAAGAAACTACATGTGTTACCTTAATTCCATTTCTTTCTCTTAAAAGATATTACAGAAACTGACCAAACTCTTTCCATGTATTCATCTAATCAGTATTTATAAAGTATTAATAATAGGATAACTTATTTTTTTATTTCCTCTTAAGAAAGATCAGAGGAATGATGACAGCTTTTTAAAAATTTTTTCCTATAATAAGGATGATAGTGATTCATGCATTCATTTATTCATTCCATGGGGATTTATTAACACCACATTTTGCTAGGTATTAAAAACATAAAACTAAGTTTAAAATGTTCCTTCCTTACAGCATAGTGAGAAACACTCACTTAAACAAAAGATTACAATACAGGGTCCTAGGTGGCATGAGATAAAACTGTGTACAATCAGCTCTGAGAGCAAAACAAATATTCAGTCTGGGGCGGAGAAAAAATGGGGTGATGAGGCATCCTGATAAGGTGTGCCCTAGGCCAAGTCTTTAAATGGTACATAACTAAGAAAAACTTTTCCTGAGATACCAAGTAAATAACCAGGATTCAAATTCTGGTTCTACCACTTATTGGCTGTGTGAACTCAAGTATGATAGACTGAATTATGAATCCCAACAAAGACATGTTTTTATCTTAATCCACATTTCTGTGCGTGTGGACTCATTTGTGCAAAGGACCTTCTAAAATACTATTTAGATGTGGCCCAAATGAATCAAGGTGGATCTTAATCCATATTTCTAGAGGAATTTAAAGAGATGTCAGGGAAAGCCACAGAGAGGAGGCAGAAACCAGAAGTCAGCGGAAACTGGAAAAACAGATGTGAAAGAGAGAGGGAAAAGGAGAGGAGGAGGGAGAGGGAAAGGGGGAAAGAGAGAGGAAGGGAGGGAGGGAGTGAGAGACAGAGAGAGAGACGGCCATGGCCATGTCACAGGAGACACATCTGCAAGCCAAGGAACCCCAAGGACTGAGACATGCTGGCTCCAGAACACAACAGATTCCTGGGAGAAGGCATAGTCACACTGATGCCTTGGCTTTGGACTTCTAGCCTCCGAAACCATGAGACAACAAATGCTTGTTTAAGCCAACCCATTGTATAGTATGCGTCATAGCAGCTGAGTAAACCAAGACATTTAATTTTGGGGGTGAGAATAACCTTAGAGGTCTCATTTCAAACTCAGATTTACAACAGGCTTCTCCTCTTCAGCATCCCCCTGACAGGAAAGAATCCATTCCTTCAACAAATTCTGAAAGCCCACCAGCACCAGGCACTGATCCAAGGGCTGAGGATTCTAGAGTGAACAAAAGAAAGTCCATGTCCTCACAGAGCTTACAGTCAGGTAGGCGAGATAATGAGAACAACAGCAGATGAACACAGACACGCCAGGTGGTGATAAGTCCTATGAGGAAAAAGTGATAAAGCGTTAGAAAATGCCAGGGAGTGCTAAGCTAAGCAGACACATAGAAGAAAGAGGGAGAGAGCCACACAGATGTCTTAGCTTCCTAGGACTTCCTTAAAAAAGAACCACACACTGGTGGCTTAAAATGACAGAAATCTATTATCTCAAAGTTCTGGAGACTAAAAGTCTAAAATCAAAATGCTGACACGGCCATGCTCCCTCTGAAACTTGTGGGGGAGAGTCCTTCCTTACCTCTTTCTAGCTTCTGGTCTTTGCTTGTTCTGTCTTAGCTTGTGACTGTAGTACTTCAATCTCTGCCTCTGTCACCACCTGGCCTTCTGCCCTTCTGTGTCTGTTGGTGTCTCTTCTCCCCATCTTATAAGGACACCAGGCATCTTGGATTAAGGGGCCAACATAGTCCAGTATCATCTCATTTTAACTTGACTAATTCCAGCTGCAAGGACCTATTTTCAAATAAGGTCACGTTCACTGGACCAAGGGTTAGGACCTGAACTTATCTTTTTGGGGTTCATTGTCCTAAATTCTTTACATGGAATAAATCTTCTAATCCTCATAAAAATCATCTGATATAGGTACTGCGATTATCCTCACTTCACAGATAGGGAAACTGAGGAACAGAAGAGCTAAATAATATGCCAAAGTAACCTATCTAGTAAGTGGCAAAGGTCAAGTTTTAACCCAGGCAAGCTGGCCCAAGTCCATGCACCTAAATGTCATACCACACAGAATCTCTGAGGGTGGGGCATTTCAGGCAGAGATAACCTGATTTAAGGCAAAGGCCCTACAGGGCAGAGAGGTCTGAGGAAATGTCAAGGAGCGGGGCAGGGGAGATATACAGAGCTGAGGTTGGAAAGGTAACAGGGCCAGATACTGTAGGGTCCTGATGGCCATCATTGGACTCTGAATTATTCTGAGTGAGAGCACCACTAGTGGAGGGTTTTGAACAGAAAAGAAAACATGATCTGTCCAAGGCTTTCAAAAGTTCCCTCTGGATGTTAGGTGGAGAATGATAACAAATTATCACAAACTTAGTGACTGTAAATATTATGTTACTGTTCTGTAGGTTAAAAGTCCAATACCATCTCATTGGGCTAAAATCAGAGTGTTGGCAGGGCTGCATCCTTTCCTGAAGTCTCTTTCAAAGAAGAATCTGTTTTCTTGCGTTTTTTAATTGCTAGAGACTGCCCACATACCTTGGCTTGTAGCCAACATCCACCATCTACAAAGCCAGCAATGATAGGTCTAGTTCTCACATTTCAAAACTCTGACCTCCTCTCTTCTGCCTCCCCTTACATTTTTAAGGGCCCATATAATTACAATGCACCCTCTTAAATAATCCAGGATAATCTCCCCATCTCAAGGTCCTTAACTTAATCACATCTACAAAGTCCCTTTTGTCATGCAAGATAACATATTCACTGGTTCCAGGGATTACAGTGTGGACACTCTTGGGAGTCATTACTCTGCCTTCTACTGTGGGCAAGAGTAGAAGCTGAGAGACCAGTTAGGAAGCTACTGCAATAGTGCAGGTGACAATTTTTGATTGAATGAATGCTATGCATTTACATGTATTATTTCATTTACATCTTGTAACAGCAGTGCCATGTAGTGATTAACTTCATCCCTGCTATATTACAGATGAAAAAATGACAATAACAGCTTGCCCCAAATCACATAGCTTGTATGCAACAGAGCTGGACAAGTATACGGACCTGCTTGACTCCTTATCCCCATGCCTTTTCTACTGCTGCACCATACTAATGCAATCATAGATGTGAGGACAAAAGGTAGTAATAAAATCTTTGTTAACTTCTTAGGGTATGGGAAGTATGCATGGTAGGAGATGGCAGAGAGGTCTTCACAGATGAGTTAATTTTTTAAGCAGGGATTTGAAGGAAAATGTAAGGAGCTCTGCAAAGAAATCAGCCTGACTTCCTAGCACACTACACTTCCAGACAATTCTGTCAGGTTGAAAGCCATTATCTGTGAAAGTCATTGTTATTTGTGTTAATGCTCTAATGCTAAGAGACCACAGAATTAAAGCTTTCTGGACTGCAAGTCAGATGCAATGGATGGATGGAGAGTGAATATATATAGATTTTCCCTTGACCTAATTCTAACAAGGCATCTATTGGATATTTCAATAGAAAATTCATTAAGGATTTTCTTCCCCAAAAGACATTTTCCATTTCTTTCTGCCTAACCCACCCTATTGCTCTAATTCATTGTTGTTAAATGTGTTCAGGCTTTAGACTGTAGTGCTACCCAAATCAGATCAAATAATGCCTCAATCACTCATTTTTGGAGCCATCCTAATTAGGACACTTATCTCCTTTCCACAGAAATACACCATTAGTGTGCTTGTTTCTTTTCCCATCAAGGAAGCAATGCAGGTGATTTTGTAGGCAATCTGGCCAGAACTCCTGTTGTGACAGCTTCCCACGTGTATGGAAAAGCAGTGCTGTTGTGGAGGACTAGGAGGGGACAGTATTTTGTTTTGCTGCATGATATTGCTTGTGCTGTGGGCACAGATAAAGCAAAGTTTATAAGCCCCACCCGATGCTGCTCTTTATTTACGTATTTCTACCCCAAAGGGGTCTTGGAGTGGAGGGTTGAATGCATGTGGCTCTCTGAATCTCAGGGACAAGGATTCTGTGGTTTAAAAAATCACCAGTTGCTTTCTAACTGCTTGTTGAGTCGTGCTTTGGGGGTTGCCGTTGTTCAGTGTGTGTGTGTGTTAGATTTCACAATGGAAAATGCATTTTTAAAAAAAAGATAATATAGAAGCAGTACCAACAATTTTAATTCAATAAATCTGTCCACTGAAAAAAAAAATTCAATTCCTTAGTTTGAATTGACCATTGTGGACATGCTCCTTGAGTCAAAGGCAGATAAATAAATGCTATCTTAAATTAAAAAAAAAAAAAAAAAATCACCACAGATGACTTTAAAAGCCCTCAACTCCTCCTATAGAGTAATTATCAACTTGACTAAATTCATGGGGAGGGGCTCTTTGAGGATTTCTTTAGAGCATCTTAATTCAGCATCCCCTCTGACTCTCGTGCTCTCATGGAAGGACTGAATGGTGGGGTTTCCTGATCACAGGCAGAGAGCTAGACTTTGTGGTTCCCAGAACTAGCATGGAATGCCCAGGCTGAAGCCTACTGCTCTGTCACTCTGGGCTGCCCCCTTCCCTGCTCTCACAGAAGACACCTCTAGAGCCCAAGGTGGACGGGAACCTTCAAGTTCACTATCTTCCCACAGTAGACTGAGTTCAGTCTTCCAAGTTTGGCTCAGACCAAACTACAAACAATCCCTTCTGAAAGGCCTCTGCTCTCAGTTCTGAAAGAATGGAGAAATCTAGGAGACAGAGAAGCTCAATTTTATGTCTTAAGAGAAGCCATACACTCACACACATTGAACTACAATGGGTAGATTCTTGTGATCTCACATCCTGTTTGCCAGACAGAAAGAGTGAAAGGAAACAGTTATTGCTTATTGAAGTCTGTGCTTTAAAGGGCGTAACTATGTCTGTTTAGGTCTGGCAGGCTGAATCTATTAACATGTTTTAGCTAAAGGAGATTCCTTTCCAGAGGAAGAACCAGTGGAAAGGTGCTTTAATTTTTCATTTTAATACGTTACCAGTTTCCATGGAGACCAAGGTAAAGCTGCACAGATTTTTCTCGTTGAAGCCAGAGCGACATCATTATGCTTGAGGAGGCACTTGTGCCTTTTGCATCCTGCCTCCATTTCAATATACTGCCCTTCATCTTGCCCCTCCCAGGGAAGAGATGCTGTGTTGGAAGCTTGCAAATGCAGATGCCACAGGAGTGACATTTGGGTCCAGGCCAACTTGGTAATTTTCAGGACCTAGTGCAAAATGAAAATGCAGGGCCCCTTTTTCAAAAAACAGGAAAAGAGTGTTATTAAAGGTGCTAAAATATAGAGCTTTTCTCTCTGCTCCACAGGCTCCAAAATCACCATGGTGCTTTTTATTTGCTTTTTAATGTTCTAAGCAAAGAAAAATTGAAATTTTAGATTATTAGCATGAATTTTACTATTCATTTTTATTTTGTTCATTGTTATAATGCTTGTATTAAATGTAAATAATGCAGAATCATCAGAATTACACAATTCATGTTTTATAGCTTGTGCCTGCATACATATTTTGTTCTTACCAGAACAGTGGAAATGCTGCATAAAAGTAACTCAACTGTCTTTTTTTCACTTCTTCATATGTGTACATTCTACCAGCACTCTCTACTTTTGGCTTACTGATGAGTAAGGAAGGAGTGAAGGAAAAGGAATTATGGATTCCCCATCTTTACCTTTCTTTTATGTCACCATTTTGAGCCTAAGTGGGTGGCTAATAACAGGGAAATAACACCAGTAGAAAGGGAATGATAGGATTCCTTGGTCATGTGGTCATTTCCTTCTTTCTGTGTTCAAAGCCAAGTTCTGATTCTAACGAGAAGCATGGCATCTCAGGGTTCTTATCACCCTCACTTACTCAGTCATGGATATACCATACTTAGCTCGTATTCACTTTGAGTCTCTTGAACTCCCATGCATCATAGGTCCACCAGGATTTACGTACTCATGGACATGAGAAATATAATGTGTGAATGAGATGGCAAAGAACAGTGGACAAGCATATTGTGCATTTCTCCTCTGCTCACATACATGCTCCGTTATCCCATCAGGCTTCACTTACAAAGCAGTTCAGAGATAAAAGTATTCAGGATTTCAGAACAACAGCAGAGCATTAAAGAAAGCACAGGGCCCATTAAGCTAGCCCAAGTCAGGTGAGCTGGGGTATAATTTTATTCTGCTTCTGATACTTCATATGGGCAAGCTAAGTACCAACTGAAGCTTCAGTTGTTTTCCTATGTCATTTGAGGGCATAACATTGGTTATTATCTAACATAAAATCTTTATGCTTCTGGAATGGTGTTTAACCCAAGCACTGGGAACTGGTTTGGGTTGCCAAGAGCAAAGGATTTGAGGGAGCCACTGCCTAGGAATGGCTTTGAGCAGTTAACCAGCTACACAGTGAAGCACTTGATTCCCCTCTCCACAATCCAACTCCCATTGCAGTTCTGTGTACCTAACTTGCCTGACATAAGACCCCCTGGAATATTTATTTAAAATAGGATTCTGAGGCCCCTCCCCTAGAAGGTCACATTCAATAGGTATAGGGTGGTTCTTATCATTAGGCAAGTTTGAGAAACCTGTCTTCCAGTTAAAAGACTTAAGCAGTAAACAGTAGAAAATCCTTTAAAAGATGCTCATTTTAGCCAAAATCTGACATACCATTTAATAAAAAGACTGATACTTCAGCTTAACATTCACAAGGCTCCCATGATCTGTGTGATACAAAGTACAAATAGGAGAGGGGCGCAGGATAGGCAAAGGCACTGTGGCAGAAATGAGCACAACTTATTAGCTGGACAGGAAGAGAAGTTCAAGGGCGGCAAGGTGAGTGCTGGCCTCAAACCAGGTCACAAAGAAAATATAAAATGATACTGTCAAATGCTTCAGATTGACCAATATGGTGGCTTAATATGACTCAAGGTGCTGTTCCCCTCCAGAGTCTTTGAACAACTAGCAAAAACTGGCAAAGCCATCTTCCCTAGCGTGGTGTTGAGCCAGCCTGCACTCCCATGGTGGGTCACTGACCCTGTTCTAGACAGAGTAGAAGAATGCTTAAGTGCATACTGGGATGTCTGTATGTTGGTGCTAATCTATCCGGTGGCAGCCTGGGAGACTGAACCAGGAAATTCGTCTCTGGATCACTCTCCCAGAACTTGCCCTGCAAGAAGGAGAAGTTTTCAGGCAGCTAAAGCAGTATAAGAAACAATTAAGTCCAAGTGGCCTGGGACGAAGGATTAACCAACTTTAAGTCATACAACAGAGCACCTAGGAGGGGTAGAAAGTCTATTTTATAGCAAATCAAGGGCCATTTGAATTCCTGTAAATAGGGGAATTTCTAAAGCCACGAGCAAACCCAAACCCAGGACAAGACACAGGCTCAGAAAAGACAGAGAGGAACCTACACTTCACATTCACATTCAGATGATCTTCTTGGTAGTAGGGTTAAACTCTGAAAGAGTGCACCAGCCAATGCAGAACAAATTGCAAAGACTGTGAAAGGTATGTATCATTCACATTAGTTTGTTTGTTTTTGTCAGCACCTAGCACTCAAGGAAATCTCTGACATGTGGCTATCTGGATGCAAAATTAGGAACAGACAGCTCAGGGACTAATCTCAGAGTTAACACTTCAAAATATTAAAATGTACAGTGTGAAATAAAAGATTACAACACACACAAAGAAACAGGGAAGGATAGCAACTCCAAAGGAAAAAAGTAAAAATCCAAGAACCATCAACAAACAGGACCAGATTTTGGACATACAGGACCAAGACTTAAAAAAAAAAAGATTCTCAATATGTTCAAGGAGTTCAAGGAAAACACAGAAAAAGAACTAAGAGATATCAGGCAAACAATGAAAGAACAATATGAGGATCTCAATAAAGAGATAAAAAATTTTTAAAGGAATCAAGCATAATTACTGATATTGAAGACTACAATAATTGAAATGAAAAGTTTCAACAGCAGATTGGGGCTGATGAAAGATAGAATCAGTTAAATTGACCCAAGACAATTAAAATGATTCAGGCTGAGAAGCAGAAAGAAAAATGAATTTTTAAAAAAATGGAGCCTAAGAGACCTGTAGGACACCATTAAGCATGCAAATATACACACTATGGGAATCCCAGAAGGAGAAGAAAGAGAGAAATGGGCAAATGGACTATTCAAAGAAATGACGGCAGAAAGTTCCCAAATTCAATGAAATATAAACACACACACACACACACACACACACACACACACACACACACACACACTCAACAATCCCAATGAACCCCAAACAGAATAAATTCAGAGGAACTATGCCCAGATATATAGCAGTCAAATTATCAAATGACAAGGACAAGGAGAAAATTCTGAAAGCTGCAAGAGAAAAGCAATGTGTTATGCACAAGGGAGCCCCAATAAGATTAAGTTCCAATTTCTCAAAAGAAACCATGGCAGCAAGAAGGCAGTGGGATGAAATATTTAAAGTACTGAAAATAAACAATTGCCAACTAAGAATTTTATATCCAGTGAGACTGTATTTCAAAAATAAGGGAAAGATTAAGACATTCCAGACAAACAAAAACTGAGGGATTTCATCACCACTGGACATGCCCTATAAGCAATGCTAAAGGGAGTACTTCTGAATGAAATGAAAGGACACTAGACAGTGGATCAAAAAGCACCATAAAGAAATAACCTCTGGTAAAGGAAACAATATGGCTAATTATAAATGTCAGTACATTGTACTGTATATGTTGGTATGTAACTACCCTTTTTATTTCTTATAGGTTCTAAAATGCAAATGCTATAAAAAGTAATAGCAAATCTATGGTTTTGGACATACAATGAATAAAAATGTAATTTGTAAAAAAATACAACAAAAAGGAGGGGGGAAAGAGGAGTATAGGAACAGTGTATGAATATCCTATTGAAGTTAAGTTGGTATCAAATCAAACTTGATTGTTATAGATTTAGGATGTTGAAATTCAAGGCACATGGTCACCAAAAAGAATATATATGAAAAATATATACAGAAATAAGTGAGAAGAGACTCAAAATGATACAATACAAAAAAACATGAAAGCAGGCATTAATGAAAGAATTGAGGGACAAAAATGATATAAGAATTGCAAAGATCAAACAGCCAAATAGCAGTAGAAAGTCCTGCATTATCAGTAGTTACTTTAAATGTAAATTGATTAAACTCTCAAATCAAAAGGCAGAAGTTGGCAGAATAGATAAAACCATGTCCCAACTATATGCTATTTATAAGAGATGAACCTTAAATTCAAAGACACAAGTAGGTTGAAAGTGATAGGGTGGAAAAATATACCATGCAAATGGTACACAAAAGAGAGCTGGATTAGCTATAATAATATTAGCTAAAGTAGACTGTAATGAAAAACTATTGTGAGGGACAAAGAATGTCATTATATACTGATAAAGGGGTCAATTAAACAAGAAGACATAGCAATTATAAATGTATATGCACAAAATGGCAGAGCCCCCAAATATTTGAAGCAAATATTCACAGATTTGAAGGCAGAAATAAGACAGTTCTACATTAATAGTAGGAGATTTCAATACACCACTTTCAAAAATGGATAGAACATCCAGAAAGAAAATCAATAAGGAAATATAAAACTTGAGTGATGGTCTAAACAAAAGAGACGTAACACATATAGCACATATCAGTCAACAGCAGCAGAATACACATTCTTTAGTGCATATAGATCATTCTCCATAAAGTCCATAGGTTAGGTCACAAAAAATATATCAATACAAAATATATTGGAATCATAAATTATCTTCTCCAACCATAATAGAATGATGCTAGAAAGCAACAACAAAGGGAGAAATGGAAAATTCACAAATATGTGGAAATTATACAATGCACCCCTACACAATCAATGAGCCAGAGAAGAAATCATGAAGGCAATCAGGAAATATCTGAAGTCAAACTAAAATGGAAATACCACATACAAACACTTACGGGACACAGCAAAGGCAGTGTAGAGAGAGAAATTTGTAGCTCTAAAGGCTTACATTTAAAAAGAAGAAGTATCTTAAATCAGAACATGGCAACAAGAGGATCTGAAAAAGGTAGTGCAAAATAAACTCAAAGTGAGCAGAGGAAAGGGAATAACAAAGGTTAGAGGAGAGATAAACGAAGCAGAGAAGAATAATAAAAAATGACAGAATCAACAAAAAAGCAGTCTTTTAAAAATACAATAAAATAGATAAAACTTTAGCTAACTGAAAAAGAAAAAGGAGGAAGCAAATAACTAAAATCAGAAATGAAAGGGGGATATTACAGAAATAAAAAGCATTATAAGGGTATATTGTGACCAACTATACACCAACAAATTAAATAAGCTAGATGACATGGTTATCTTTCCATTTAACCCCAAAGTACCCACACTGACTCAAGAAGAAACAGATCAAATAGATCTCAACAAACCAATTACTAGTAAAGACATTGAATCGAGTAATCAACACCACCCAACAAAGAAAAGCCCAGGACCAAGATGGCTTCACAGGGGAATTTTAGCAAACATTCCAACAAGACTTAACACCTATCCTGCTCAAACTCTTCCAAAAAGTTGAAGAGGAGGGAACACTCCTTAACTGATTCTGTGGCCAATGTTTCCCTAATAACAAAGCTAGGTAAAGATATCACAAGAAAAGAAAATACAGACCAATATCCCTTATGAATATAGATGTAAAAAAAGCCAACAAAATACTAGCAAATGGAAACCAACAGCATATCAAAAGAATTATACCCCAGAATCAAGTGGGATGTATCCCAGTTATGAAAATCTGTTAATGTAATACACCACATTAACAGAATGTAGGAACATCAAAAACAATATGATCATCTCAAGTGATGCAGAAAAGGCACTGAACAATATCCAGCACCACATCTTGATAAAACCACTTAGAAAAATAGGAATATAAGGAGGAAACTTCCTCAACATGATAAAGGGCATATATGAAAAACACACAGCTAACATCATACTCAATGGCAAAAGACTGAAAGCTTTGCTTCTAATATCTGGAACAAGATCAGGCAAGAAAAAGAAATTCAAAACATCCAAATTGGAAAGGAGGCTATAGTTTTCCCTATTTTCAGATAGCATGCTCCTATATACATAAGATCCTAAAAACCCACAACAAAGCTCCTAGAGCTAATAACTAAATTCAGCAATGTAGTGAGATATACAAACTACATGCAAAAAATCACCAGTGTTTCTATAAATCAGTAATGAACAATCTGAAGAAGAACTCAAGGAAAAAATTCCATTTGCAATAACAACTAGCATAATCAGATATCTAGGAGGATTTTAACAAAGGATATAAGACTTATATATGGTAACATACAAAACACTGCTAAAAGAAATCAAAGAAGACCTAAATAAATGAAAGGACATACCAAGTTCGTGGACTGGAAGATGAACTGTTGTTATGATGTCAATTCTTCTCAAAGAAATTTACAGGTTCAACACAACTCTAATCAAAATTACAGAATATTTCTTTGAAGAATGGAGCAGCCAATTATCAAATTTATATGGAAGGTTAAGGGGTCTCAAATAGCCAAAACATCTTGAAAAAGAAGAATGTGGTTGGAAGACTCACACTTTCTGGTCTTAAACTTATTGCAAAGAAACAGTAATCAAAACAGTATACTACTGGCACAGGGACAGACATATGGATCAATGGAATTAAATTGACAGCTCAAAAATAAACCGTCATATGTATGACAAAATGATTTTTGATAAGGCTGCCAAGTCCACTCACTGGGAAAGAATAGGCTCTTCAACAAATGGTGTTGGAAAAACTGGATAACCATATGCAAAATAATGAAGGGGATCCCTCATACCTTATACAAAAATCAACTTAAAATGGATCAAACTTAAAATGGATCAAAAACCTAAATATAAGAATCCAAACTATGAAACTCCCAGAAGAAAACATAAGGAAGCATCTTCAAAACCTGGTGTTAGGCAATGGCTTCTTGGACTTTACACCAAAAGCCTGAGCAGCAAAGGAAAAAATAGATGAGTGGAATTTCATAAAAATTAAAAACTTTTGTGCATCAAAGGACTTCATTATGAAAGTAAAAAGACAACCTACAAAAAGGGAGTAATATTTGGAAACCACATATCTGATAAGGGTGTAAACCCAGAATATATAAATAACTCCTACAACTCAAAACAAAAAGACAAACAATTCAATTTAAAAATGCACAAAATTAATAGACATTTCTCCAAGGAAGATACACAAATGGCAATAAGCACAATTAAGGATGCTCAACATTACTGACCACTAGGGAAATGCAAATCAAAGCCACATGAGATACCTTTTCATACCCACTAGAATGCCTACTATGAGAAAGTAACAAGAGTTGCAGAGGATGCAGAGAAATAGAAATGCTCATTCATTGTTGGTGAGAATGTAAAATGGTGCAGCCACTGTGGAAAACAGTTTGGCAGTTCCTCAAAAAGTTAATCATAGAATTACTACATGTCCCACCAATCCTACTTCTAGATACAATCCAAAAGAAATGAAAGCAGGGATTCAAACAAATACTTGCACACCAATGTTCACAGCAGCATTATTCATAACAGCCAAGAGGTGAAAGAAGTCATATGTCTCTCAATGGATAAATAAACAAAATGAGGTATATACATACAATGGAATATTATTTAGCTATATAAAAGAATGAAGCCCTGATGCATGTGATAGCATGGATGAACCTTGAAAACATCATGCTGAATGATCTCACTGAAATGAAATGATTAGAATAAGCAAATTCATAGACTCATAAACTATAATTCAGTTTGCCGTGGGCTGGGATGTGAGTAGGGAATGGGGAGTTAATGCTTAATTAGTACAAGAATTTTTGTTTGGGTTGATGGAAAAGCTTGGTAATGGATGGTGGTGATTGTAGTGCAACATTGCGAATTATGTATTTGAATGTGATTTTAAAGGGGGGAATTTTAGGTGGTTTATATCTTACTAGAATAAAAATTTTAAAAACAAAACAACATAAGTCTGTTTATTACAGTTAACCCTTATGTAAACCATGGACTATAGTTCATAGCATAATTATAAAAAATAATCCTTTCATCTATTTTAACAAAGGTACCACACTAATGTAAAGTGTTAATAATAGGGAAAACTGTGTGTGAGAGGGGAATATATGGGAGTTATGTGTTTTCTGCATGATTTTTCTGTAATCCTATAACTTCTATAATACAAAATAAATTTAAATTAAAAAAATGATATCCCCAAAATGGCATTTTACCCAAAACCCATATGCTTAGTCTACTCATGAGAAAAGCATCAGAAAAATCCCAGTCAAGGGACATTCTACAAAATTCCTGCCTAGTAATCCTCAAAGCTGTCAAGTTCACCAAAAGCAATGAAAGTTGAAAAAATTCCATAGCCAAAAGGAGCCTAAGACGACATGACAACTAAATGTAATGTTAATCCCAGATAACTGGAATCCTGCAACAGGAAAAGACACTAAGTAAAACTAAAGAAGACTTCAGTTAACAATAAGGTATCAATATTGTTTTATTAGTTGTAATAAATGCACCATACTAATATAAGATATTAATAATATGGAAAACTGGATGTGGGGAATATAGGAACTCTCTGTAATAGCTTTGAGATTTTTCTGTAAATTTACAAATGCTCTAGAAAATAGTCCCTTTAATAAAAAAAAAAAAAGTCATGAGGAGGCCAATTAAGAATTTCCAAATGAAAGAGATCCAAATCATTCACGAAGCCATTCCAAGCAAGTTTATGGAGTATCTCTGTGGAGGATGACTCAAGGGCCCCCAAGAGTTCACTTGAAGAACAATGGGTAATAGGGGATTGGGCTTTAGAATTGGTGAGTGGGGTTTGCAAGCTGAGGGGACTGGAGAGATGTGGGAGAGCAAAGTCTGCAGCCAGATGGTTTCAGAATCTGAACAGAACCTTGAGGGGTAGGTAAGATGCAGTGGGGAAAGGCAGAGGTATTTAAAGTAGATCTGGAGGAAGTTTTGCAAAATTAGTTAAGATGTTAGCAACCCTATTATCTCTTTTCCATCTGACCACAAAACCTGCAATAAAAGTCTTTATTATTGGTGAAAAAAAAAACATGCTGTCCCCAAACTGGCCTCTGGCATTAGCAGCAAGAGTGCCTTGAAGCTTTATTATTTTCAATCAAAACAAAACTCAAGTGATGTTTCTTACAGGTAAATCTATTTACACAATCTGATTACCCAATGTCTTTTCTTCTCTCCTTGATTTGTCTTTATAGGTAGACTACTCTGTCTTCATGCTAGTAGTCAATTTATGAAAAATTAAATTCTTTAGTGGAGAAAGTCAGTAAAGTGTATTATTTCTTCCCTTTTCTAAAGATGGAAGCCGACTGACTGAACATTTCACTTAACACCAACTGTAGAGACTTCATGTAGACACAACTTAAGATTGTTCTTTGCTAATGTCCCTTCTCAACTGGTAATGCCACCAGAATACTGAAACTTAATTCCAGGAAATCAATATTGAAAAATGAAAAGAACAGTGATAGAGTAGAATGTATTAGAGTAGAATTATTCCACTTGCACAGTTCCTGATCAAAGGACAGATAGACTTGAAATTTAATCAGCACTTTAAACAGGATCTTTGGCCACTCAGCTTCCCCAGATAATGATTCTTTCTGATGTCATGTCAGAGAAACTGCTGTAGGAATACTTCTTACCAATTTGGCAATACTGATCATGTTTGTTTCTTAAATGAAAAACAGCTATGCTGCCTGTGCATGTGTGTGCTATATAGTTAAGGAAGAAATGAGTGTGTCATTTTTAAAATGTCTGCAGATGGGAGGGAAGAAAACTGAACCCCTAGGCAAACTTCTTTTGTGCTTTGTGATGACAAAACTCATGAGGTAGACTGAAGATAAAATTCACCAATGAGAGAGATGCCATCAACATGGCCATGTAAGACATCACCTGGGAAAATCTCCCCTCAGAATCAACTAATAAAAGGACAAATCCCACTTGCCTCTGGAGAATGATAGACATAGGGAAAGGAATCCACAAATGCTGAATCAAAGAAAAATAAAAACAATCTCCAAGAACAGGTAAGAGATTTCCCTCCCAGACCCACCATTCTGGACACTTCCCCTTCATTCAGTCCCACATGGCTTGGGAGTCACTCAGAGGCAGGACAGCCCAGGGATCTCCTGCCATGGAGGAGACTATAGAGCCTCTCACAGCAGCGAATCCCATGTATATCCAGGCACAGGGACCTAAGACTGAAGATACCCACAGTGGAACATAAGCCACTAAGGAGCACCACATCAAAAGGGTCCTGGGGGAAGGGAGGGGGGTACTGTAGCAGAAAAGTTGATAAGAGGTGCACATACACAATCCAGAATCTATTCACTGGGCCAGTTAAAGGTAAAATAGACCTTTTTTGATTGACCCCATCTGGATACCAGGGATGTGATACCTTAACAGGGAAGAAATGGAGGCAGAAAAGCCTCACAGAAAAAAAAGGGAGGAGATGAGCTTCTGTAAGAGAGAATTTAAATAAATCACAGGAGCTGGGGAGAAAAGCCCACACAAAAACAAATGACAGATCAAGATTTCTGAAGAAGGAATAAAGAAAAGGAAGCCTTCTCCTGAAGGTAAACAACTGCACAAAAAGTGCAATCTTAAAAACTGTAACTCACATTCAGGGCAAGAAACAGATGAAGAAGAACTGAGAAAATATGAACAGTTAAACATGGGCTAGTCTAAAGGTCTAGAATGAACTGAACAAAGCCCCAAAGAAGAGCCTTAACACAAAGCTAGTCAACAACAAAATCCTGGACAAGACGAAGATACTAAACTTCAGAGTTAACACATCAACATAATCAGATGCCCAGGCATTGGCAAAAACTTACAAGCCATACTAAGGAACAGGAATATACGGCTCAGTTAAGGGAACAAATTAAGACTTCATAGGGGACACAGACTTTGGAATAAGTAATCAAAGAAGTTCAAACGAATTTCCTAAATCAATTAAAGAAGATGAACGAAAATATGGATAAAGACCTGAAGGATATTAAAAAAGACAATTTGTGAGCATAAAAAAGAATCTGAAAGTTTAAAAAGAAACATAAGAGAAATCACGAGGATGAAAGTCACAATAATGTAGGTTAAAAATACACTAGAGAAATACAACAGCAGATTTGAACAAGCAGAACAAACCAGTGAACTAGAAGACAGGACCATCAAAACCATACATTCAAAAGAACAGATAGAGAAAAGAATAGGAAAAAATCGAGCAGTGTCGCAGGGACTTGAGTGACAGCAGGAAACACACAAACATACACATTATGGGTGTCCCGGACGGAGAAGAGAGGGAGAAAGAAGAAAAAAGAATATTTGAGAAAATAATGGCTAAAATTTCCCCAACTCTTATGAAAGACATAAATATACAAAATATTCCAAACAGAATAAAACCTAATAGACCTACTCTGAGACACATACTAATCAGAATGTCAAATGCTAAAGTGGAAGAGAGAATTCTGAAAGCAGGAAGAGAAACTCCCCAATCAAAAGACACAGATTGGCAGAATGGATATAAAAGCACGATACATCTATATGTTGTTTACAAGAGACTCACCTTAAACTCAAAGATACAAAAGTCTGAAAGTGAAAAGATGGAAAAAGATATTCCTTGCAAACAGTTATGAAAAAAGAGCTTAGGTAGTTATACTAATATCAGATAAAATAGATTCTAAGTCAAAAGCTGATACAAGAGACAAAGAAGGACACTATATATTAACAAAAGGTTCAATCCAACAAGAAGAAACAACAATCATAAATATTTATGTACCCAACCACAGTGCCCCAAAATACATGAGGCAAACATGGCAATGCTGAAGGAAGAAATATACACCCCTACAAAATTGTTGTAGACAATGAGAGTGTAAAGAGTGCTGACTTCACTACAGCACTCTCATCAATAGAACATCTAGAAAGAAGATCAATAAGGAAAGAGAGAACTTTAATAATATGATAAATGATCTAGACCTAATAGACATATACAGAATGTTGCATCCCAATACAATAGGATATATATTGTTCTCAAGTACACATGGATCATTCTCCAGGATAGACCACATATTGGGTCATAAAACAAGTCTCAGTATAATCATAAGCATTGAAATTACACAAAGCATCTTCTCTGATCATAATGGAATGATGCTGGAAATAAACAACAGGAAGAAAACTGGAAAATTCACAAGTATATGGAAGTTAAATTACATACTCTTAAACAATCAGTGGATCAAAGAAGAAATTACAAGGGAAATCAGTAAGTATCTTGAGATGAATGAAAACAAAGAACACAACATATCAAAACTTTGGATGCAGCAAAAGCAGTGATGGGAGGGAAACTTATAGCCTTAAATTCTTGCATTAAAAAAGAAGAGTAATATCAAAGACCTAACTGCACACTTGGAGGAACTAGAAAATGAACAGCAAACTAAATCCAAAGCAAGCAGAAGGAAAGAAATAACAAAGATTAGAGCCAATATAAATGAAACAGAAAATAAAAACACAATAGACAGTATTAACAAAACAGAAAGTTGATTCCATGAAATGAGCAATAAAATTGACAAACCTTTAGCCAGACTGACAAAGAAAAAAAGGGAGAAGATGAAAATAAATAAATAAAATCAGAAATGAGAAAGTAATATTACTGGTGACCCCACAGAAAAAAAAGGATCATAAGATGATACAATACACAACTGTATGGCAACAAATTAGAAACACACCAACCACCTACCTTAACTCTAGAAGAAATAAAGGATTGAATCAGTCATCAAAAATCTCCCCAAAAAGAAAAAAGCCAAGGTGGCTTCACAGGATAATTCTACCAAATACTCCGAGAAGAATTAATTAATTAATATCATTCCTGCTCAAACTCTTCCAAAAAAAAATTGAAGTGGTGGGAATACTCTCTAGCTCATTCTTGAGGCCAACATCATCCTCATACCAAAGCCAGATAAAGACAGTACAAGAAGAGAAAATTACAGACCAATTTATGGTATGAATATAGATGCAAAAATCCTCAAAAAAATACTTGCAAACCAAATCCAACAGCACTTTAAAAAAATTAATCACCATTATCGAAAGGTTTTATCTAAGTTATGCAAGGGTGGTTCA
Source organism: Choloepus didactylus (assembly GCF_015220235.1). NCBI lineage: Eukaryota > Metazoa > Chordata > Mammalia > Pilosa > Megalonychidae > Choloepus > Choloepus didactylus. The sequence goes on from NC_051308.1 coordinate 27,719,041, forward strand.
ACATAAGAAATTCAATTAATGTAATACACCGCATTAACAAAACAAAGGGAAAAACACAGGATCATCTCAATTGATGCAGAAAAGGCATTTGACAAAATCCAGCAAACTTTCTTGATAAAAACACATAGGAAAACAGGGATAGAAGGAAACTTCCTTAACATGATAATGGGCATATATGAAAAACCCACAGCTAACATCAAACTCAATGGTGAAAGACTGAAAGCTTTCCCTCTGAGATCAGGAACAAGACAGGGATGCCTACTATCACCACTGTTATTTGGCATTGTACTGTAAATTCTAGCCAGAGCAATTAGGCAAGAAAAAGAAAAAAAAAGGCTTCCATATTGGAAAGAAAGAAGCAAAACTTTCCCTATTTGCACATGACATGATTATATATATAGAAAGTCCTTAAAAATCTACCACAAAGCTACCAGAGCTAATAAATGAATACAGTAAAGTTGCGGGATACAAGATCAACATGAAAAAATCAGTAGGGTTTCTATACACTGGTAACGAGTAAGCTGAGAAGGCGATCAAGAAAAAAATTCCATTTACAATAGCAACTAAAAGAATAAAATATCTGGGAATAAATTTAACCAAGTATGTAAAGGACTTATACAAAGGAAATACAAAACCTTGCCGAAAGAAATCAAAGAAGATCTAAATAAATGGAAGGACATTCCATGCCCATTGATTGGAAGACTAAATATTTTTAAGATGTGAATTCCACCCAAAATGATTTACAGAGTCAATGCAATCTTAATCAAAATTTTGCAGAAATTGAAAATTCCTTACGTTGCAGAAATGGAAGGGACAATTATCAAATTTTTTGGAAGGGTAAGGGGACCCAAATAGTCAAACCCATCTTGAAAAAGAAGAATAAAGTAGGAGGACTCACACTTCCTGATTTTAAAATGTATTACAAATCTACAGTGGTCAAAACAATATGGTACTGGCACAAGAAGAGACATATAGACTAAAGGAACTGAACTGAGGTCTCAGAAATAAACCCTCACCTCTATGGCCAATTAATTTTTAATGCAATTTTATTGAAACATATTCACACAGAACCATATGGCAACCCCACAGTTAGCTTTATGTGGAACCACTACACTGCCCTCTCTCCACATTTTCTCCAGAACTTGTATTCCTTTTTATTTTTTAAAACAGCTTTATTCACACACCACACAATCCATTCTAAGTAAACAATCAATGATTGCCATTATGAGTCATGTAGTTATGCACTCACCTCCACAACCTATATGAGGGCATCTCCATTTCTTCTGCAAAGAGGAAAAGGAGAAAAAAATGAAGAACAAAATATAAAAAAAGATGAAAAATTAAAATAAAGTAAAATGCAATGAAAAGGTCAGACAGCACCACTAAGAATCCCATATCACTCCGTTATAATCCCCTCTTATAGACATTTAGCTTTGGTTTATTGCCTTTATTACAATTAATGGAAGCATCTTACAATGTTACCATTAACGATAGGCTCTAGTTTGCATTGATTGTACTTTTTCCCTTGTACCATCCAATTTTCAACACCTTGCAATGTTGATATTCATTTGTTCTCCCTCTTTTAAAAGCATTCTTTTATTTGTACGTTTACTCACCATCACTGACCACTCTAGGTTTCACTAAGTTATAGAGTTCCAGTCTTTATCTTCTATCTTTCCTTCTGGTGTCCTACATGCCCCTAGCCTTCCACTTTCAACTGTACTCACATTCATCTTTGTTCACAGTACTTACAGTATTGTGCTACCGTCACACAGTATTATGCTATCCATTTCTGGATCTATACAATCAATCAATCTTGTTTACCCTTACGTACTCCTTCAGCATCAAATGCCCAATTTCTAATCTCTTTCTATCTCCTGATAACCTGTGTTCTCAACTTTAACTCTCAAATTTCACTCATCAATGTTAGTTCATATTAGTGAGTCCACAGAGTACATGTCCTTTAGTTTCTGGCTAATTTCAATCAACATGTCTACTGTCTACCATTTTGTCTTTGGATTTTATATGTCATATCTTATTTTATTTTCCCTCTCTCTGTTTTTACTCTCACTGATAGTTTTCATTTCTATGCTCTTCTCCAAACCTCTCTCTCCTGTCTTTTCCTATCTGCCTGTAGTAATCCCTTTACTATTTTCTTGTAGAGCAGTTCTCTTGCTCACAAACTCTCTCAGTGTCTGTCTAAAAATATTTTAAACTCTCCCTCATTTTTGAAAGACAGTTTTGCTGGAGATACAATCCTTTGTTGGCAGTTTGTCTCTTTCAGTATCTTAAATATATCACGCCACTGCCTTCTCACCTCTGTGGTTTCTACTGAGAAATCTGCAGTCTTATCGCACTTCCTTTGTATGTGATGGACTGCTTTTCTCTTGCTGCTTTCAGAATTCTCTTTGCTTTTGGGACATTTGATAACCTGATTATTATGTGTCTTGAAGTAGGTCTATTCTGATCTATTCTGTTTGGGGTATGCTGCACTTCTTGAATCTGCAATTTTGTCTTTCATGAGAGAGAGTAAATTTTCAGTGATTATTTATTCCATGATCATTTCTGCCCCTTTTCCCTTCTCTTCTCCTTCTGGGACACCCATGACACATGTGCTTCATGTTGTCATTCAACTCCCTGAGACCATGCTCATATTTTTCCATTCATTTCCCTATCTGTTCTTTTTTGTGTAGGATTTCAGATGTGCTGCCCTCTAGTTTCTGAATCCTTTCTTCTGCCTCTTCAAATCTGCTGTTGTATGTCTCCATTGTGTTTTTCATCTCTTCTATTGTGCCTTTCATTCCCTTAAGTTCTGCCAATTGTTTTTTCAAACTTCCAAGTTCTTCCTTGTGTTTGCCCAATGTCTTATGTCCTCCATCTCTTTTGACATATCTTCCCTCAACTCATTGATTTGATTTTTGAATTGATTAAGCATATTTGTTTGAACATCTTTAATCAGTTGTGTCAACTCCTGTATCTCACTTGAAGTGAAGTTTATTCCTTTGACTGGGCCAAATCTTCATTTTTTCTAGTGTGACTCATAAGTTTTTGTTGTCTAGGCATCTGGCTTCCTTGATTACCCCAATCAGATTTTCCCAGACCAAGGCCCACATCTTAGGAAGTGTGTAATCAGTATCACGTTTCCTGAGGATGAGACCCATAAAGTTGTCAGACACTGTGCTTTTCCCATCCTGCCCAGCAGGTGGCATTTGTCAGCCCACAGCTCCCCACTGGCATAAAGAGGTGCACTACCATTAATTCTCAGTAGACCCTGTCCCTGCCGGGGGTTGAGAATTTCAGAAGCCAAGCTTAAGCTATTTCTGTTTTTTTTTTTTTTTTTAACTCCAAGCCCTCGGGTCTGAGTTCTTTGAGGAAGGGCAGCCACTTGAGCTGGGCCCTGCCTCCCCCTTTTCTTAGGGAAGATAAGCCCTTTAGGAAGTTATCTCCTACATCTGACTTCTTCCTTTGTCTCTCTAAACCATCTTAACTCCACCTTTGCCTGGGTCAGTGCTGACAACTGAAAATGCCTGAGGCTTTCTCTAATGAGCTACTTAGAATGAGAGGGAAAAAAAAGGAAAAAGGAAAGAAATCCCCTTTTCAGAGCCAGTCCCCAGACCCCCAGTTACCAGTCAAGAACCAGAGTTGGTGCCCAGTTCTGTGTGCCCCTTTTCTTGGCACTTTTTCAGTATTCCAAAATATTTCATCCAACTCCAAAAGCCTCTGTTTTTATTTATTTTTGAATTTTTTCCCCATCAGCCCTGCCTCCTCACTGCCAGTTGAAACCTCCAGGTTCCTTTCCTGCTTGCTCTGGGTTTATCTGTACTCATAGCTTGTATTCAGCAGTCCAAATTTGTTAACTAAAATTGCAGTTGGAGCTTGGTTGAGCTACCTTCCCTTCCTCCTAGTAGACTGCTTCTTTTTCCCACAAGGAAGTGTTTCAGCTGAGCCTGCCGTGCTGGTGGGGAAGGGGCGCCAGCTCTGCAATTTTGGGAGTTCTACTTACAGTTCTTATATGGCAATCTCAGCCATTCCACCCATTACAGACCGGTGTACGATGTGTGTCCAGTCACAGATGTCCCCCAACCGTTGTTACAGACTACTTACTAGTTGTTCCTGGCTTCATGCTAGTTATTCCAGGAGACTAACTAAATTCCATACCTCCCTATGCTGCCATCTTGCCCTGCCCTCCCAATTAATTTTTGACAAGGCTGCCTAGGACACTCTGTTGGGAAAGAATAGGCTCTTCAACAAATGGTGCTGAAATATCTGGATATCCACATGCAAAAGAATGAAGGAGGAACCCTGTCTTATACCATATACAAAAATTAACTCAAATGAATCAAAGACCTAAATATAAGAACCAGGACTATTAAACACCTAGAAGACAACGTAGAGATGTATCTTCAGGATCTTGTAGCAGGCAATGGTTTCTTAGGCTTGACACCTAGAGTACAAGCAACATAAAAAAAAATAGATAAATGAGACCTCCTCAAAATTAAAAACTTTAGTACATCAAAGGACTTTTGTCACAAAAGTGAAAAGAAAACCTACTCAGTGGGAAAAAATATTTGGAAACCACATATCTGATCAGGAATTATTAATATCCAGAATATATAAAGAAATCCTACAATTCAACAATAAAAAGACAAACAACCCAATTTAAAAATGGGCAAATGACTTGTTTTGGCTTGCTAAAGCTCCTAAAATGCAAAATACCAGAAATGGGTTGGCTTTTAAAATGGGGATTTATCAGCTTACAAATCTACAGTTCTAAGGTCATGAAAGTGCCCAAATTAAGGCATCAACAGGAAGACACCTACTCTGAAGAAAGGTTGTCAACATTGTGGAGCCCTCTCTCATATGGGAAGGCATATGGCCAGCATCTGCTGGGTCCTTTTCTCCCAAGTTTCATTGCTTCCAGCTTCTGGTTCCAGTGACTTCCTCTATGAGATTCTGTGGGTCCTCTCAGCTTCTCTGGGGCTTTTCTCTATGAGCATCTCTTAAATTAATCTCTCTGCTTCTCTCGGGCTTCTCTGAGTTCTTATCCTATCATGAAAGTATTAAAACCCATTTTGAATGGGCTGGGTCACATCTCAATTGAAATAACCTAATCAAAAGGTCCCACCCATTATAGGTCTGCACCCACAGGAACAGATTAAAAGAATATGGACTTTTCTGGGGTACATAAGAGCTTCATACTAACACAAGATTTGAATAGGCATTTCTCCAAAGAGGATACACAAATGGCTAAAAATCACATGAATAAATGCCCAACATCATTAGCTATTAGAGAAATACAAATCAAAACCATAATGAGAAACTATTTCACACCCTCTAGAATGGCTACTATTAAATATAAGAAAAGAAAATTACAAGTGTTGGAGAGCATATGGAGAAATAAGAACACTTATTCACTGCTGGTGGGAATGTAAAATGGTGCAGCCACTGTGGAGGACAGTTTGGCAGTTCCTCAGAAGGCTAAGTATAGAATTGTCATAAGACCCAGCAATCCCACTACTAGACATATACACAAAAATATTGAAAGCAGGAACTCAAACACATATTTGCACACTGATGTTCATAACGCCATTATTCACAATAGCCAAAAGATGGAAGTAACCCAAGTGTCCATCAACCAATGAATAGATAAACAAAATGTGGTTTCTACATATAATGGAATATTATTCAGCATTAAAAAGGACTGAAGTTCTGGTTCATGCAACAACATGGATGAACCTTAATGTTGAGTGAAATAAGACAGACACAAATGGACAAAATTGTAGGATCTCACTGATATGAAATAAATAGAATAAGCAAACTCATAGAGATAGAATCTAGAATATAAGTTACCAGGGGCTGGGCTGGGGTTAGGGAATAGGGAGTCAATGTTTAATTTGAACATAATTTCTACTTGGGTTGATTGCAAAGTTTTGGAAATGGGTGGCAGTAATAGTAGCACACATTGTGAGTGTAACTAACAGTACCAAATTATATATATGAATGTGGTTAAAAGGGAAAATTTATATCATATATATGTTCCTAGCATAAAAACTAGAATATAAAACATAGGTCTGTACAACACAGTGATGCTATTGTAAACGATGGACTATAGTTAATAGTGTAATTATAAAAATGCTCTTTCATAAATTAAAACAAACACACCACAATAATGCAAGGTATTAATAATAGGTGGTATATTGGAAAGATACGCCATAATATAAACTATGGGGTATAGTTAATATTACCATTATAATATTCTTTCATCAATTGCAACAAAGGTACCACACTAATACAGTGTTACTAACGGGAGAGGGGCAGTATATGTATATGGGAATGCTATCTTATTTACATGATTTTTCTGTAAACCTACAGCTTCTCCAACTAAAAACAAAAACAAACAAAAAAAAAAATTCACTCATGAAATCCTAAGCACAGCTTTATGTTTGTCTGTCAGCAGGAGAGACACTCAAAGAGGTATCTACCCACTCTAATACAGGTGTCAGGGTCGCCAATAGAAGCACAACTCACACAGCACTAGATAGAACAACGTTTTTCTCACAGAGAAAAGAAACAGAGCAAAGCCAGCTTCACGAGTGGGTGTCGGTTCCCCATAGCCATTGGGTCTGCATCCATGGCCCAGGCAAGGTGACATTCTATGTGCAGCACCCCTCTCTTGTGTTCGTGTGCTGCCGCAGTGGATGAACTTGCTCCTTCACCACCAGGAACAGATAAACTTCCGAGGTGTGCACTGGATGCGGCAAAACATGCCCACCAGAAACAGACTGTCTCCAGTGAATGTTGACATATGCTCGGGACTATAGGGGAAGGAACGTACCCGCAGTCCCCTCATCTACTTGGGGACTGTGTTGTATCTTGCCAGGCTGACACATCTGGTCCTGAGCAGGGGATGTATTTGGGGGTCCCAGGGAAAGGCATAACCTTTTGCATAAAATCCTAACTCCTTTTGCACATCTCTGTTTTTTCTTGGAGAAAAGAAAAATCAATATTCATAGCTGTCAAATGATAGCAATAACTCTGCTCATTTATGTTCTCAGATTTGACCTTTTTCACCTATCTACAAACTTTTAGCTGTAATTTATGGGAACAGAAATTCATAGTAAAAGAGAAACTTATTTTTATAGTTTGGTTTTACAATGCTACCCAAAGAATGAAAGTTATCTAAATAAATTCCTACAGTTTGACTTTAGTATTAAATATTAAATAAATATTAGGAATTTTAAAATACTGATTTTGGCAAAAACTTCACAGTCTGGTACTTGGTTTATATTCAAATCAGCTGATTTTGCTAGGATTTTGTGCTTTTGCAGAATAATGTTACATTACTGCATTTACTCTATTTTTGGGCTTGTCATAGCAGCTTAAGTCCTTAAAATAATTAAATTTCAAAGTACTCTTCCAAACAGCTTTAGAATTATTTCACCCATTCAATACTTGAATTTCACTACAAATCCTAACCCAATTGCCTAACCTTGCTACTGCTTTCTTGACAATCAGAGATAGCTCATCTTTTAAGAAATAAATACTGAGTACCTACTAGATTGCAGGTGCTATTTTAAATGCTGCAGTCTAATCAAAGATGAACAAAACAGATAAAGGCCATTACATTCTAGCAATGGGAGATAAAATTAACAAGTAAACACATTTGTTAATTTCAGGTAGTCATAAATTCTAGGTAAAATAAGATAAGGTGATGCCGGCAGTGATTCTTAAACACGTTCACAGAATTTGCATAAAAATTAATGATATCCTCAGCCACTGGAGTAAACAGACAAGACTGTGCACAGCTGAAGGCAATCGGCGGACTCTGCACCCCCCGGCCTTCCCTAGATGGAGGGGTCACTCTCACAGCACCCTTTACATCCATTAGCAATACCCAAATGTACCCAGGCAGACTGGGTGGGAAGCTGTTCTCCAGGGAGTATCTAAGTGGAGAGGGGTGCTCAGGTAGAGAGGGTCACGGAGAAAGCGACATTTGAGCTGAGACCTAAATGATGACACGGAGCCCACTGAGTGTGGAACAGGAGGAACGGCAGGCCAGGCAAAGGAAATAGCACGTGCAAAACCCTGAGGCAGTAAAGAGCTTGTGGGCATGTTTAGGAGACAGAGACCAATCATGCTGGTGGGTAGTGGTCAAAAGAGAGAATGGAAGGTGAGGAGAGGGAGTGGTAGGCAGAGGCCAGCTCACTCAGGGACCTGTAAGCCATTACAAGGACCTGGGATTTATAGGAATTGCAGTGGGGAGCCATGGAGGGTTCTAAGCAGGAGAGTGACATGATCTGATTTACATTTTTGAAAGGTCACTCTTCCTACTGTGTAGAGACTAGATTGTAGAAGGGCAAGGGGGGAGACTGGGAGACCAGATAGGGAAAAGATTACCTAGTTTATAATCCTCCCTCCTCTACTAAACTTCCCAAGTTATTTAATGACTATGTGTATGTTTTACAAACTACAAAATGGGGATAACATCAATTAACTTACCTATATGCAAGAAGTATTAGAATCAAATGAAATTGTGAGAGGAATTTGAAAAATAACAAAGCACTTCATGCATCCAAGGATTAGTAAATCTTCCATTTCTAATCTCCCACCAGCTGTCCTGCAACACCGCATCTGATACCACTTTTTATCCTTTTATCCCCCAATCCATTAAGGTTTATTCCTTTGGGACAGCATGTAAATAGAAAACATAGTTTACATTATAAAATATCATGCTGGAAATACATACTCATGAAACATAGTCCCAATTTACATTGCTTGAATTATATGACTCTTATCAAGAACATTTTCAGCAAGGTTAGCATTTGATGACCTCTTCACACAGAAACTGTCTGGATGACACCCAAACACCATTCTTAGCCATGAAATCTGGGAAACACAATCACATGGACCATACATACAAACACTCTCTATATAGAAATTTCTTAGCAATCCAGAAAAGTAAATATTTCAATTAATAATTCAGTTGATTGTTCTCTTAACAACCAAAACACAACTGTGTAAAGAAACAATCTGACAATCAGAAATAAGTTTCTAACAATTTGTTCAAGGTTCTGTCACTCAACCAAGGCTCACTCATCTTCAAATTCATTCATTCAATCAACATTTAATTTAGTGCCCATACCGTTCCCAGTGTTTTCTCATTTAACTTTCACATAACCTCGCACTTTACTTGTCATTTTCCCCTTTTTACAGATGTGAAAACAAAGGCTTAGAGCAGCCAGATGACTTGTGAAAAGTATAGTACTAGTTAGTGAGATTCAACCTCAGGTCCCCAAAGTCCAAATCCAACTAGTAATCGTCTCTATGGTCTATATCATACCTCAGCTGCTTCTCACTGTTGGTGGGAGGAAAAAGGCAGCAGGAAGGAAATGAAAACTGAATTTCAAAGCAAAGGAAAAATCCAGGCCAGAGGAAAACTAAGATAAAAGAATTAGTCTTTGAAAAACATTGTTGTACATTTCTCCTCCAATGGGCAGAGGTAACAGAATCTGAAAATGAATCAAACACACTTATTCAGCTATAAAGAAAATGTAATTTACTTCCTATTTACTGCAGTCTCATTTTAAAGTGAGTGGGCACTGAGAGTAGCTTAATAAAACAACACAGTACAAATGAGATTGAAATCCTGGGTGGATATTAACATAAACCTCTCAGGATGGAGGAGACTTGGCCAGCATAACCTGGCACCTCTTACCTGGCGAACCTCACTGCTTCACCTCCTTCAAACATCCAGAGTGAAAAGCTCACAGGCACAGAACCAAATCGAGAAGTCAAGTTTAACTTCCCCAACCCTACCTCCCCTCCCCAGTTACATCCTCCTCCCTCTCCTGGGGACCCAGGGCCCTCGGTATTAAACTTGATCCCAGGAAATGAGCACTGAGTGACTTACTTCAGCTTAAAACATAAGACCTCAACAAACCTCTTTTCCCAAAGGCTTTTGCTCTCTTAGGAATCAGAACCTTAAGGGAAATGTCCTTCTTGACCAAAGAAAGGAAGAGGGATTGCTCAGCGTGGCCAAACCATGAGAAAAACACAGAACATTTCACGTTAAGCAGCTGCCCTTGCAGGTAACCAGCAAGCCATCCTACTCTAGAGGCCCCCTCTAGGAAACAATTCTGTGATTATACAACCCTCACACAGGACAGCAATTCCCTTTCTTTCTCAATCTCTCTCTCTCTCTCTCTCTCTCTCTCATATACTCACACACACACACACTCACACTCATACACACAAAACCATAAATACCAAAGTGGTTTCAAGACCCTCAATCTGTTTTTCCTACAAGCTCAAAACACCTAATTAAATTTCTCCAAAGAAGAGGAGAAAAACAAACAAACAAAAAAACCCGTTTCCATTTACTTTCACCACTCCTAGACTACAGAAGCAGATGTTCATGAAACACACATGCCCTCTTGGACAGCATTCTCCACTCCAGACCTGCCAGGAGAATTATTTCAGCCAAAGGCTAGGTCAAAGCTGCCTTCTAAAATTTGCCACCCTCAGTTCTTATGTCCAACCCACCTTTTGTCACTAATAAAGAGGCAAAGAAAAATAGTAAAAGTAACTCCAAAGACCTCAGAGATTTGATAATTTGGCTATTCTGCAGCCATGTATTGGCCTCAAACTAAATTTCTCTATTTCTTGCCCAGATTTTTTTCCCCATTGCAATTTTATGGATACATTCACATACCATTCAATTATCCAAAGTGTACAATCAGTTGTTCACAGTATCATCATATAGTTCTGCATTCATCACCACAAACAACTTTTGAACACTTTCATTACTCCAAAAATGAAAGCAAAAAAGAACACCCAAAACAACCCATTCCCTCCCTATTATTCATTTCCTTTTGTGACCAAATTTTTCTACTCATCTGTCCATAGACTGGATAAAGGGAGTGTGAGCCACAAAGTTTTCACAATTACATGGTTACACTGTATAAACTATATAGCTATACACTCGTCTTCAAAAATCAAGGGTACTTGGTTACAGTTCACCAGTTTCAGGTATTTCCTTCTAACTACTCCAATACACTAAAAACTAAAAATGGATATCTATATAATGCATAAGAATAACCTCCAGAATGACCTCTTGACTGTATTTGAAATCTCTCAGTCCCTGAAACATTACTTTGTTTCACTTCTATTCCCCTTTATGGTCAAGAAGGATTTCTCAAGTCCACGATGCTGGGTCCAGACTCATCTCTGTTGCCCAAGTCTTTTTAAAAGCCAGAGTATGCATCTCTAAATGAGAAAACTCGCCATCAGTTATGCCACCTGAGAAAATTATGCAAGGCCATAATTCCTGACTGTCCTAGTTTGCTAATGCTGCAGAATGCAAAACACCAGAGATGGATAGGCTTTTATAAAACGGGGGTTTATTTCACTACACAATTACAGTCTTAAGGCCACAAAACGTCCAAGGTAACACCTCAGCAATCGGGTACCCTCACCGGAGGATGGCCAATGGCCTCCGGAAAACCTCTGTTAGCTAGGAAGGCAGCTGGCATCTGCTCCAAAGCTCCGGCCTCAAAACGTCTTTCTCCCAGGACGTTCCTCTCCAGCAAGCTTGCTTCTCTTCAAAACATCACTCCCAGCTGCACTCTCTTTTCTCTCTGAGTCAGCTCATTTATATAGCTCCACCAATCAAGGCCCACCCCAAATGGGCGGGGCCACGCCTCCATGGGAACATCTCATCAGAATCATCTCCCACAGCTGGGTGGGGCACATTCCAAGCAAATCCAACCAGCACCAAAACTTCTGCCCCACACAAGACCACAAAGATAATGGCATTTGGGGGACACAATACATTCAAACTGGCACACTGACTATTTGTTTCACTTGTGTAGTAAGTATTTCTGGATAGTGGACATGATGCCCAATATTCCCACTTCACCTCCTCTCATTCCATTCCAGCACACAATACAGTCACATCCAACATCCACAGTAAAACTTTTATGTTGAATATATTTTCAGGTTGCTTTCAGTCACTTTCATTGGCACATAAGAGCCCAAATGAGCTGTACATGCTTTCTCTCTCCTCTCAATTCAAAGAATTTCTTTTCAAGATAAAGTTTTATGCAGAACAATATACCCATTGCCACTTGGGTAATGTTCTTGAGCCCATCTACTCACCAACCCTTCCCACCTGCTAGGCTGGCCTTTTCACTCACTTATTCAGTCATTCCAAGAAGCATTTAATGGGTCCATCCCCTATGGCAGACACAGGCCATTCCTGGGTCATGAAGATGGATCATCTCTGCCCACCAGATGCCCACAGCCTCATTGGGGAGACAGATATGAAGCTGCTGCAATAACACAACACGATGTGAAAGAAAGAGATATCAAGGGATACTATGGGAACACAGATGAAAGAGAAATTAAAGCCTTCTGGGTGAGTCATGAAAGGTCTCACGGAGAAGGTGGTAAGAGAGGATGGTATTTATCTGGGACTGAAGAAAGCATAGACATGTACCAGGTAGAAACACAGAGAGGGGAAAGGGAACCAACATTTATTGATAACTACTAGATGTCAAGCACTGTTCATTCTCACACACTGGTTTCAGTATTAGACTGAACACCAGCTCATCCACTCCAAGTTTTTACACTTGGAGTACTCACTGTACGCTGAGAATAGTTTTTATCTGTTCTTTCAAGAAATCCCTCATTTAAGCAAGAAAGGACTGCTTCACTTGCAAATCCACTAGAGTGTTTATTTTTTGTTCTCCCCTACTCCTCTCTAAAATAAAACAAATTTGTTCTGAGAGCACCCTTATTGTGATGGTTTGAAGCTGTATGTACCCCAGAAAAACATGTTCTTAAAATTAATCCATTCCTGTGGGTATGAGTCCATTGTAAGTAGGACCTTTTGATGAGACTACTTCAGTTAAGGTGTGACCTACGTCATTCAGGATGGGTCTTAATCCTCTTACTGGAGTCCAGTATAAAGGGAATGAATACAGGGAGAAGAAAGCCACAGGAAGCAAGAAGTTGAAATGAAACCCAGAACAAAAGGAAGAGACAAGGAGATGCAGCCATGTGCTTTGCCATGTTGCAGAGGAGCCAAGGATTGCTGACAGTCAGTCTTCAGGGAGAGCACATCAACTTGATGATGCCTTGATTTGGACATTTTCCTGGCCTCAAACTGTAAGCTACAAAATTCCCATTGTTTAAGCCAACCCATTTCATGGTAGCTGCTTTAAGTGGCCTAGGAAACTAAAACACTTAATCTTTAAAGTAAGTTCTACGGAAAGAAAAGCACCCAAACATCAAAAATTTGTGAAAAACAAGAGAAACACCATCTCAGCAATTTGTGTATGAGGTGGTTTAGAACTATGTACCCCAGAAAAACAAAGTCTTAAACTTAATCCATTTCTGTGAGTTTGAACCCTTGTAAATAGGACCTTTTGATGAGGTTACTTCAGTCAAGGTGTGGCCCAGCTGAATCCGGATGGATTTTACTCCTGTCACTGGAGTCTTTTATAAGCAGAATGAAATTCAGACACACAAAGAGAAAGCTGCAGAAAGCAGCAAGAAGCTGGGCATCAACAGAGCCTGTAAAAGAAAGGAGAAGCCAAGAGAGGCTGCCAAGTGCATTTCCATGTGACAGAAGAGCCAAGGACCAAGGATTGCTGGCAGCCAGCCTCAGAATACCAGTCTTCTGGGAGAAAGCATCGCCTTGATGATGCCTTGATTTTGGACTTTTAGTCTCAAAACCATGAGCCAAAAAATTCCCATCGTTTAAGCCAATCCTTTGAATGGTATTTGCTTGAGCAGCCAGGAAACTAAAAGTGTGTAAGGCATTACTCCTATATCATCAATAACACCACTACAGGCAGAAATAAGCAAAACTTAAATATGATAAATATGGTACTTTTTTTTCAGAATCACTAGTTCATATTCAGCGAACAAATAGGAGCTTATAGCATAGAATACTCTACCCATGGCCAGAGAGACGAGGTCTAGGACAGAATATCTCAACAAAAACTCCACAATAGAACCACTGGGGAACTCTTTATAAAAGAACAATGCCCCACAGCAATGGAAACCAGTGTATGGAGGTGGGCTCTGTGATTCTCCCCAGGGGGTGCTGGCCCTCAGCAGGTGGAGAACCACTGACCTTCGAGAACACTGGCCCAGGAGTGAGAAGACCAGAAATGCACTTCCGATGTCTGGACAGGGAGTAAATCACTCCCTACTGAGCCCTGGTTTCCTGATCTGCGAAATGGGAAGAATAACTGATTGCCTTGCAAGATTATTGTCTGAATGACATGACATAGCTTAGGCAGAAATTGTGGTAGGAGAGTCCTAGAATGGCCTGCTGCCTTTCCCTGGGACCCACAAAGGCACCATGTGCTCAGGATCAGATATGTCAGCCTGGTAAGACAAAACACAAACTTTAGTAGATAAGGGGACTGCTGGTACATTCCTCCCTTATTATCCCGAGCATATGTCAACATTCACTAGAGAGAGTCTGACCCTGGTGGACACATTTTATGACATCCAGCTCACACCCAGTAGTATATCTGTCCCTGACAGGGAGGGAGCAGGGTTCCTCCACTATGGCATGCACACACACACACACACACACACACACAAGAGAAGGGTGCTGCATGTAGAACATCTCCCTGCATCTGCCATGGATGAAGACCCACTGTTATGGGGCAACTGACACCCACTAGTGAAGCTAACCTTGCTCTGACTCTTCTCTACATGAGTAAAACGTTGTTCTGTCCAGGGTTCTGTGAGTCTTGCTTCTGTTGGTGACCCCAATGCCTGCAAACCATGGAGTGGATTGGTTTCCTAAGGAACTCAGGCATTGTTCTGTTCCTGCCACCCTCCACGTGGTGAGACCCCACCCCTGGAGGTGATAATAAGTGTCTCTCTTTTTGACCAATAGAAGTGCTTTATAAATCTCTTTTATATATATATATAAAAGATAGCACTGATAATTGGTAGCAACTATTTAATTTATGTATTGGGTTATGGAGACATAAATTTTCATATTTTTCTCTGTAGTGATAGTTTATCTCAAACATCTTGGAAGGAAATTCTGCATTAATAAAAGTAACCAACAGAGAGGAGCATGTTTGTGTGGAGAAGTTATTGTGGTGGACTGAATTACAGACTCCAGAAAAAAAGCACGTTCTTAATCTTAATCCCATTCCTTTTAATCTTAATCCCATCTTTTGAAGAGTATATTTTTAGCTAAGGTGTGGCCATCTGAATCAGGATGGGTCTTAATCTTATTACAGAAGGTATTACGGAAGAAAGCCAGGGAGAGGAACTGGAAGCAGGAAGTCAGAGAGAACTGGAAGAGAAAGGACAGGACATGGCCAAGGAACCCAAGGATTGCCAGCCTGCCAGAATGCTACTGACCCCAGGAGGAAGCAAGCCTTCTTGACTCTGAAACCATGAACCAATAAATTCCTGTTGTTAAGCCAACCAATTATGCAGTATTTCTTTAGCAGCCTGGAAACTACGACAGTTACCAACTCTAATTCTCATCTGTTAATTTTGAAATGCAGATAGTCCAACCAGGCAGCTGGAAAAGAGGACTGGAGATTGAGAGAGACTAGGGCTAAACATATAGATTGGGTAGTAATCTGTGTGGAATTTAAATGAGACTGCTACCTATAACCCACATGTCTGCTACCTAAATGTCTTCTAAGTCTTCTAGCCTTTCCTTTAATATTTAAATTAAATGAGTCAAGTTTCCAACTAATACACTAAGGGAAACACACTGCCCTCACCAAGATTTCTCTAGATTCCCAAAGAATGAGGGAGTGGGAGGGGAGTGCACAGTTTATGTCCTTATTGCACCTTTTCCTTCATTTGAATTTTCTATGGTCCTTGTAAACTTCTTCATTTTGACTTCCCAAAGCACCACTAACACAAGACTGTTGTATATCTCACAATTTACTAAGCATGGTGGCAATGGAGGAAAACAAAGCCAAGGCCAGTAAAAATTTAACCTCATATTGGACATCCCCACCCCACCGCAGAGAATTGCTTCCCTCAGCCCCTGTCTGGTTCAGTGTGCTTGCTTCTTCCTCATCCCCACTTCCACACTGCTTATGATTTCCAATTCTCTGAACTTTCTGCTTTTTTTCTTCACTCCTTCTTCCTGGATTGTCCACTGAAACTCAACCTTTTCCTGCCTTTGCTATGCAGATAAATTCAGTTCTATCTTGTACTTAACCTCATCCAGGCAGGCTGTGTCAAGAGGGCTTCACTTTTCTGCCCATAGAAGGTCCCTGAAGTGCCTTCAAGGCAGATACTTACAGATATCTACCTGTAAGATAAATTATGCTACTTCAATATATGGCAAAATCAGCTGCAGTTAACTTTTAAAAGGCATTTTTTCCTCAAACTCCACATTTTTAAAGTACATTCCATCTGCTGAGCCAGGTACCATGATAAGTGTCTTACACACATCTCATTGTTTGATCCTCAAAACAAACCCATTTTACAGAAGAGGAAACTAAAGGACAGAAGGACTAGGTATTCTGCCCAAGATGGCACAGTGGTGAACAGAGACACAATCCTGCTATGTTGTTCTCCCATGCCTATGTCTTTACCACTGCCACAGGAGGGAAATCCCTGGTTTGTAGAATTTTCTAACTTCCATGATGAAAACAGACCCACCAAGGCTGATTTCAAGCTACCAATATGACATCACTGAATGGAGAATTGGGAGGAAATGCACAGTAACACACCATTATGTAGTATTTCCACCAGACAAATACAACAGACGTATAAATTCACAAGCAGATAGATAATAGTAAGATGTAGTAAACTAATTAGGACGTGATGAGTTTTACATAAGTTTTATCTCAGTTTTTATATAATTTATTTAATTGTAAGTTTACAGACTTTTAATTTTTAATAATGGCTGAATAATTCCTGACAATTTAGCAATTGGTTCTAGAAAGCCAGAATAAGCTAACTCTAGAACATCATAGACCACACTTGACAGCTTCTTGAGGGAACCTTAGATATAACCCAGACTGAGAGGAAACGGAAGGAAATAACATCAAGCTAGAAATAATCTGAAATATCTTCTGTCTGGAAAGCAAAATAAATTCAAGAAACTGAGGCTGGAGATTGGGAGAGAATACATTTGCTGTTAAACAATATGACACTTGGACACATTTGTCATGAGTTTTAGAATTTGGTTCAATAGGCAAAATGATTAGGAGGGGACCATGGGGTTGCTTGTTTATTGATAATTGTAAAGCAGAAAACAAAATATGAGCCTAATGAAATCTTACAAAGTAAAAACAAAAACAAAACCATGAAATAATAGTCAATGTCAATGCTCTGGGTTTAAGAAAGGTAAGGCTTGGTTTGGGCAAATAGAAAGATATCAGATTAACTCTGTCTTTTAATTCACCATCCATTTTTAAATATTTTTGTATTATAACATTCATACAAAGATTTGACAGTTTCTGAAGACAGAAATTCTCCAAAACTTTTCATATCAGTTCCTTCCTAGTGTGGGAACTCAGAGAAAAGGACCTCGGATGAGATTCGGCTGTGAAATCTAGGAAATTTAGACCAAGAGAAGCTAGTGCTGTCTTGTAGAATCAGGGCAGGCTCAGACACATGACCTCTGGTTCCAGCGTCTGTTTCTTCCTTTTTTTTTTTTTGGATTTTTAACTTTGGAACAATTAAATTGATTTTTTTCCTGCCTCAGTATGCATGCCCCCAAAATACTGAAAATCACACCTATCTGGTTACCTATCAATATGAAGAGGATTACAATAACAATTAAGGAATTCAATCCACCCTGACAACTACTGATTGAGCACATAACTTTTATTGTGGTAGTGGGACCACAATTGTGAGCAAGACAGACAGGGTCCCTGCCTGCAAGGATCTTTCAGTCTACTGGTCAAGAGAAGGATGTTTATAGAGGTGAAAATCTATATACAATGTATGTAATTCTGTTAGTATTTCCTGTTCAAAAACGTTCATTGGCAAAGTTGAGAAAAGAAAAAGAATCTTTGAACATTCCAGAACTTGCAGGATTTTCTACACAGCCTCCTGAAATCCATTCAGCATTACACCTTCAGGCTGGAGGAGCTGTGTTTATGTAATTAAAAGAAAAGGACAGTTACACTGAGATAATGATTTTCTTAATAAAATAGACCTATCATTAGCACCAGATCCAAAGCCAAGATAACTTCAAATTCTTGAAAGGTTTTTTTAAATTTTTATTTTTATTTTAAGGCACTAAGTAGATGGTTTCATTTCATTACAAGTAGCATATAGAAGATAATTATATGCTAAAAAAAGCCAAGATAAATGCCCCAAAGTCTTTTCCACACTGTCTTACATGACTAATATTGGCGGCAAAGTTAGTTTTAAGTTGAACTCAGAATATTTAACCTTGAAGGTCTGGGTTTCATTAGCATAACAATAAGTTCTGGCTACTGTACACTCTGTCCAAAAATCTAAAAATCTATTATTACTTGGCTTAATGGCCTGTGTAACCTAATTTAAAATGGGAAAGTGAACTTCAGGATTTTTCTCTTCAGTTTACTGTGAAGTCGGTATTAGCATACCATTGTCTTCTTGGCTATCAGTTAGCTTTTATGGTTTCTCAAAGGGAGAAGAACCTGCCACATCATTGTGTTTGGTTCAAAGGTAGCTGGTTAGACCTGCCAGGGGGGAGACAGGAGCATGGTACACTACAGATTCAGAGGTTCTGGGTTTTAGAAAGCACAGAAAATTAAGTTTTAATCTAGGTTCTACATCTTGCTGATGATTCAATGTGACCTCGAGCATATATCCTAATATATCTGACTTTTATTTGCCTTATCTATAAAATGGGAATAGTAATTGCGGTAGACAGCTCCTGCTGGGACTGCCTTCTCTGTAAACACAGTGATGTGGGTCCTCATGGACCCCAGGGACTACCCCCCCCCCAATGTCTGTATGCTATGTCTGTATCAAGTAATCCTCCCACCCTTGCCATAACCAATTAATCCAAAAGTTGCAGCTGGCTCAGTATTAGGCAACTCCATTATCTTTTCTGGAAATGATGCATGAACAGAGACATACAAATCTGAGAGTCTCCGGAGCTAAAAGTAATAATAAAGTAAACACAGATAGAGTTACTGTGTGCCAGACACTGTTCTAAGCTCTCTATATAAATTAACTTATTCCCATCCTCAGAGTCAATCTACATACCATGTACATGGTATTATTATCACCTCCATTTAACAGATGAGGAAACTGAGACACAAATGTTGAGATGAAGTCCCATTAGTGGTACCGCTCTGAGGAGAAGATGCAGAGTCTTAATGCTGAGGCCCCTGGTGCTGCCCAGGTTCCAACCCTTTCTGAATCTCTGTGGTCCAAATCTTTGGATTCCACATCTTCTCTAGCTATAAAGAACTACCAGCAGTGCTGGGTTGTATACCTGCAGCTCTTCTTGACTTGGGTTAGCTCACAGCAATTCCCAAAATCTCTTCTACATCTGGCCCAGTCTTCAAGGCCAGGTTTTCTGTGCTAAGCCTCTTCAGCGACTCCAGCCTCAGCAACCCTCTCTCTTTCTGACCCCAAAGCACTCTGCCTTCTCTAATGGTACAAAATGGATTCTGCCAGGCATTAGAGCTGGGTGGTCCTCAAGGGCAAAGGTATTTCATACACGTTTACTGCTTTCCCCCCACCCCACCCAAAACACACACACACACACACACACACACACACACACACACACAACCACCACCAGGACAATCACTGCCTTACAGTTAGCACTCAAGAAGAACTAATTGAAGGAGGCAGACATTCAAAGGCTTCAAATAACCATGAACACACCACAGCCTCAGAGAAAATTTCTGAGATGAGGCTCTTCTTCAGCTCCATCACTCAGGCTAGAGGGTCAGTTATAATTCTTTAAGTCAACTGGTTTCAGGAAGCTTCTTCCAAACATAAGATATGGCAGCTTATGAATGCCATCAGGTGACATTAATTAATTTATCTAATTTAAAGGCACATACAAATACACACACACAAACCAGAAGGAAGAAAGGACCTGTGTTCCCCTGGTGGAATCAACAGAATTTACCACGTTTACTCTGGTAATTTCCCCTGGTGCCAATTTGGAACAAGAAATGGTTTCTTAACCTCGCATGGATCCCAGCAGCCTGCACTGGCTTCAGCAGCGCCCAGCACCCCCTTGTGGCGACTCGGCCCGCGGTGTCCCTGAGGAGCCGCCTCTCGCTGTTGCAGAACGCCACTGCAGCTTCTCAAATTGCAGTGCTAGGTGAGCATCAGGGCCCGCGGGAAAAACCTACCTTGTCTGGAAGGTAAAATATCTTACAAAGGGAGCGTCGAGGAAAGAAGACGTTATAAGGAAAAACCACATTAAAACCCGTTAACTCAAGCCAACATACATTAGTGTCAATAGGCTGTGATTATGGTGCCTCTGAGAGAAATCGCTCCTCGAAGCCTGATTAAAAACAAGCTGACAACCAACTTCAGCTTCAGTTTGCACCTTTAGTTGCGTGGCTGTTAAATTTACATACCCATTTGTGGAGGTAAATGCAAAATAAGAGAGAAACCAAGACGAGGTGTGAACTTTCTCCCTGTGGGCCCTTATGGTCAAGTCTGGGCTTTCGCAAGAACAAAAATATTCAGCAGAATGTCAGGACTGGTCTGATATCATGGTAGATTCCTCCTTCTGGCTCCACAAACCTCCACAAACTACCCTCTGAACATGAAATATCTGCTGTTGTCGATGTTGTTTTCTAAAAGCTTATTTTTATGTGCTCAAAGTTCTTGAACTGGACTAAATTATTTCATTTTTGTCCCCCTTATTTTACATCTGGTTTATGCAGACTTCTGCAGAGATGAACCTGTTTCATCTTTTCAGGTACTTGGAGATTTCAGGAAACAAGCCACCCTCTTCAAATCACATGTTTTTAGTCTGTGGCTAACATACAGGTTCCAAATTTACCAGCTCTGTAATTCATATTTCTTTTGAGCTTTAACCAAAACAAACAAACATCCTGTGCCAGTTTGTATACATTATGTCCCCCAAGAAAAAGCCATGATCTTTTAATCTAGTCTCGTGAGATATTGGGATTAGGTTGTTTCCATGGAGATGTGAGTCACCCAATTGTGAGTGATACCAGCACACATCCCAAAGTCCAATAGCTGGGATTCCACTTCCTTGAAAGAAGGAAATCATCCAGAAACCATCATCCAGAAATCACCCATCCAAATCCAGGATTATCTATTTGCCAACATTTCCAAGAAAATGTTCAAAAATATAAATATATCTTTATTGCATATCTACTTTTTGTGTGAGCCCTCTGCTTGGGGAGAAGGAAGGCAAACCCAGGTGCAATTATGGTGAATTGTACAAGTCAACTGCAGGAAACAGACTAAAGGGGCTGCAGAATTTAGAGGAGAAAGGAAAATAAATGAAATTGACTAGTCAAGAGCACCTGGATGGAAGGTTGGACTTGAAATGGGATTAGAAGGGTGCATAGGCTGTAGATCAGTAAAATAGCCTGGGGGAAGAACATTCTAGAGGAGAAAGTGACTTGAAGATGGGAAGGAGTGCAGTGAGCTCCTGGGGTTATGAGAATGGCTCCATGAGAGCTGAAGGAAAATGTTGCCCCATCCTGGGAAACAAGGTTTGGGAAAAAAGCAAGATTGTGGACCATCATAAGAGGACCTTGAAACTGCACTTTGTGATTTAAAGTTGATATACAGACTTTTTAAAAGATTCCTCAACTCTCTACCCAAGCAGACTAGTTGCTTTTTACACTTTAAAATACATTTTTATTTAAATCTGGACATCTAACTGAAACTTTAGCAAATATTTATTGAGTGTTGGCACATGCCAGGTGCTGTACCTGGGGCTGGGGATTCACAGATGAAAGACTTGGTGACACCCTCAGCCAGCTGAGAAGCAGCGACTTAGTCCTAATTCCTTTCCTTCTCCTAGTAGCTCTGAGTGCCTGTCAAGAGTGATCTGAACCCTGGCTCCCTCCACTGATCTGCATTCCTGCAGCAGTTTGTGAGGAGAGCTCTTTAAATCACATCTACCACAATGTGACGCGGGCAAAACCTGGAGTCTCCAGGATAGAAGCAGCCTTCAAAGAACAGGCTAATCAATTCCCTCATGTCTGAGTGGCCCACTCCCTTCACCCCTTTCTCTAACTTGGTCTTCTAGAGACAGGAGAAGGGAGTGATCAGGAGCTGGAACTTAAGTGCTGGTCTGCTTTGGCTTGCTTTGTATCTCCTCCATCTGCTGCCTCTATGATCTTGGGCTACATATAAACCTCTCTAAGTTCCAAAGCCTCATTTTCCTCTTCTGTATATTCTTCCTAAGCCTCTGCACTTCCACTGCTACCCTCAATCTCATTTTAAGTTTAATCAAAATTATATTTAATATGCCAAGAAATTTTACAAGTCATCTTACGAAAACAGAATTCCCCAACACTCCCTTTATCATTCCACTTCCTCCTCCCCAGATATAGCCAACTTCAATGTCATTGTATTTACCTCCATATCTCTAAATAAAGTTGCTTATAGTGCTAGGTCATGATTAGTCAGTTTTAGGCATTATCTATTGACTTCCTGCTTTGAAGAATGAGGATGTGGCTCTTTCACTACCTCACTTCCTCCACCTGTGCACATTCCTTGTCCCCTCCCCCACCATCCTAACAATCCGCTTATTTTTTTACTGATCATCAGTGTTTATATCATTATGACTCTGTAAACCTGTGATTTTTCAACCTGGCTCAGTAACATCCCTCAAGAGGGAATCTGAAATGTACAGCAGCATTTGGTTTGTCATGGTGGATGAGGGTATGGTGTGCTGGGGTAAGAGGCATTTAGTGGGTGAAGGTCAGGGATGCTAAAAGTCCTGCCATGTGCAGGACATTGTTGCTCAACAAAGAATTATCACACCAGAAATGCCAATTATCTCCACTGAGAAGCAATTAACACTATTTTCTGTGAGCCATGCAATATACTATAGTGTCCTTAAAATTAATAATTGCCTTGATGTTTTCAATTTAATCCTCTGGGGGCTTTTATAACTGTTTCTTTGTTCTTCACAGTCATCTGTCTTGGTTTGTTTTCATCCATTTGGGGGGGGCATCTAGGGAACTCTTTCAATCTGCAGATTCCTGTACTTTAGTTCCAGGAAATTTTCTGAAATTATTTCCTGGATGATTTCCTTCCTTCTATTTTATTTGATTTCTTCCAGGAATCCATGTTATTTACGTATTGGAATCTCTAGTTCTCTGATTTTCTTTTTTCCCCTGCTTTTTATCTTTTCTTTTACTCTATTTCCAAGGAGATTTCAACATTTTTTTCTAACCCTCCTAGTGAGTTGATAACTATTTTGTTTTTTGTTTGTTTCATCACAGCTATCAGTTCTTTCATGTCCCAAGATCTTTTGGTTTTCCAAATGTTTCTTTTTGATAGAATTGTATCCTTGGTTCAGGGGTGCAATATCTTCTTTTATCTTTCTAGGGAAATCAATAACAGAATTTGTTTGTTTGTTTTCACATTATATTCCCCTTGTTAAAAATCTCTTTCCTCCATTCTGCTTCCTTCTATTCATGACGTTTTATTGGGGCGGGGGGGGATAATTGGAATCTGTCCTTCATATTTTATATTATAATATAAAATATTTAGCCCAAGTATCTGACAGCCTTGGCTGTCTGTGAATATTTTAGTGGGCACTAAAAAGCTGGTTAGAAAGTCTTTATACATTCACAGGGCTTCCTGATTATGGGCTTTCCCGCAATGTAATAAATCTGGACCTTTTCCTTAGAAACCCCATTTCAGTATCTTACATCTTTTCTCAAACCAGTGAAATTTCTCAAGAAAGCATTTTTCCAATATCCTGCCTGAAGTGTATAAGTTTGGCTGTCAAATTTTGGAGTCCCAACTTACCGAATGTGAACTTTCACTTAATCCCCATTTTCATTCCGATATCCCTTCTCTCATATATGCCTGTTGTTCCCAGTCCAGAGACCTTAGTTTTTGCTCTCCCCAGAGAATGAATCTCTAGTCTTCTGCAGAGGTCAGGAAGGTGCAATCACCAGCTACATGGAATGGGGGGGAGTTAGTTTGAAGGTTTATTTACTACTTAAATAGATCTTCAACCAATGTTTCTGTTTTTACCTCCACCTTGACCCCACTTCCAGATGTACCTGATTCTGGTGACTCCTGAGCCTTTCTGCCAGGGCAGGGATGATGGCGGAAGGCTTGTCTGCAGCATAAATCAGATGCTTCTCTGCTTCCCCCATTACCAGCTTAGAAGTCAACTTTTTCTCATGTCTGGCAAGTCAATATCACTCATCCATCTGTGTTTGAAGCTTCCAAATTTGTGCTATTGTCATCTTTTCTTCTATTTTCATTGTACTAATGGGTTTGTCTTTTTATTTAAAATTGTTAGAGTCATTTTAGTGGGTTGCTTGGAAGGAAACAGAAATTAATGGATAAATTCAATCCACCATTATTTTAGAAACCCTATAATCAATTCTTTACACACCAGCTAAAGTGATCTTTTAAAAATGCACATTGGATCATATTACTACTTTGAATCCAGTCTTTCTATGGTTTTTCAGCACCATTACAATAAAATCCAACCTCCTTTCTTGGACTTATATATTACCTGGACCCTGCCAAATCTTTGACCCCATCTTCTACCCCCTTTCCCTTAATTACAAAGTTCTAGTTATGTTGGCCTTTTTGTTACTTATACCACACTATTCCCACCTCAAGGCTTTTTCACTTGCTGTTCATCCTGTAGGGACAACTTTCTCCCAGCTCTTATAGTAGGCTCCCTTTTGTCATTCAGATCTCAACTGAAATGTCACTTCTTTAGAAAGACCTTCCTTGACCACCCAATATACAGTCACTTACTATCATATCAGCTTGTTTTAATTCTCTGCCCAGTATTTATCACTATTTGGTATCTTTCTTGTTCATTTGTTTGTTTGCTTGCTTTGTTTATTATCTGTCTCACTCAACAAGAATATAAGGTCAGTGAGAACAGGAGCTTTGTTTTCTTATTCACCCTTTCATCTTGGTATCTAGAGCAAAAATGCCTGGTATATAATAGGAGTTTGATAATATTTGCTGAAAGAACAAATGAATAAATTCTTTCATTTACAGACCAGCCAAGATAGACCCTATTCAGAGATTCAAAAATTGAAAGTGCCAAAGACTGTCTTCTTAGGCTCCCTCACTTTACCAACTGACATGATGCTTCTACCAAGTATCCCCAACTGCTTGCAAACTTTGCTCTGAGCCTCTGCTTGGCATCATGCCTAAGGCCATTCTTCTCCCAGGTTCACAGCCCCTGCTTTGGCACCACCTGCATCATAAACTCTTGAGAACCTTCCCCAGAGCCTGGCTTAGTTAGAGGCTTCCAGTTTCAGCTCAGTAATCTGCTTGAGCTAGGCATGGCCCATGGAGATGGAGAACAGCTTATGGAGGGAAGATTTGGTTCTTCTGACTTTCAGAAGCAGCCCTGTTTTGTCTTCTTCAGGTATGGAAGGAAAACTTTTGGGCATGGGAAATTTAGAATGATTGGAAATGATGCCTCCATGCTATTGCAGATCACAGTGTGACCTGGAAAAGCCTACCCTCCTCAAAACTACTACTGGAATCATCTATCCTCCATGATGAATGGTAAGGGTACTTCCAGAAAAGCTTCTGATTGTCAGGGCAACTCTCTCCCATGATGCATTCCAATGTATGTATCACATATCAGTTCCTTTTTTTCAGGCTCTATTTATGGTATTCCAACTTCTAAGGCTGTGTGTGCACTGATCAAAGCAGTATCATCTGGTTATAGTGATATTGTAGAAGAAATAAAATATCATCTCCACTGTCAGATAATAACTTGTGTTTGGTGGGATGCAATCAATCACTAATGCAGAGGTAGATTATATACCTACTATTTAATTTGTTAACCCACAGTAGCCAGGTGTAGAGAGGACAAAAGGTTCTTGAGTAGGAAAAGAATTTCATGCATGTGATTAGTGTGTCTAAGAGACATGTATCTAAATAAATTGTAACTTCAATAATTCTTCCAAGTCTCATGTCAAGTCGTCAAGGTAGCCTTTTATGAGGAAGACAGGATTCTAGCAATGTGTTCCCTGACATGGATATATTCTTTCCTGATACCCAGGTATTCCCAACCTGGCAATTATCTATGAAGGACACTGATCCTTTAAGCCTTTTCTGTGTCTTGTGCCTTTAATTGTACTTTATTCACACCCTCAGCACAGCATGTACTGCAGTACTTACAATTAGTTGTCTATTTCTTTGCTTCCCCTACTAGACTGTGAGTTCCTTGGGGTCTTACTCATCTTTAATAACAATAAAAACACTTAATATCCCCAATAAATGTTTAGGAATTCATTAATAATCAACTGCTACAATGAATCCAGGCAATAACCATAACAAAACTATGAAAACTTTTTGACAATCTAAAAATAAAGTAGTAAATACAGCCAACAGTTTTACTCATCCTAAGTAACAAGTAGCTATGTACACATTTTCAAGAAAGTGGGGAAAAACAGCCTACAGAATGGGAGAAAATATTTGGAAACAATATATCTGATAAGGGTTTAATATCCATAATATATAAAGAATTCTTACAACTCAACAACAAAAAGACAAATAACCCAGTGAAAAAATGGGCCAAGGACTTGAATAGACATTTCTCCAAAAAAGATATACAATTGGCCATAAATACATAAAAAGATGCTCATCAGCCCTAGGGAATTGTAAATCAAAACCACAAGGAGATATCACCCCACCTTTTAATAATGGCTGTTATTTAAAAACAGAAAATAACAAGTACTGGTGAAGATACACAGAAATAGGAACCCTCATATATTGTTGGTGGGAATGTAAAATTATACAGCCGCTATGGAAAACACTTTGGCAGTTCCTCAAAAAGCTAAACATAGAATTACTATATGCCCCAGCAATCCCACTTCAAGGTATCTACCCAAAAGATTTGAAAACTGGCACTTGAACAGATATCTGAACCACCAATGTTCATAGCAGTATATTATTCACAGTAGACAAAGGTAGAAACAACTCAAGTGTCCCTCAACAAATGAATTAAAAAAAAGTGTATATACCCCCAATGGAATATTATTCAGCCATAAAAAGGAATGAAGCTCTGATACATCCATACAGCATGGATATACCTTGGAGACATGTTGAGTGATATAAGGAAAACACAAGAATATGGATATTGTATGATCTCATTTATATGAAATACCTAGAAAATTTATCAAAAATTCATCAAGACAAAAAATAGAGTACAGGTTACAAGAGGTGGAAGAGAGGAGGATGGGAAGTTAATGCTTAATGGGTACAGAGTTTCTGTTTGGGCTGATGGAAAAGTTTTGGTAATGGATGGTGGTAATGGTAGAACAACATTGGGAATGTAATTAATATTACCAAATTGTATATATGAAAGTGGTTAAAATTGGAAATCTGATGTTGTATATATGTTACCACAATAAAAATTTAAAAGGTAATTATAATAATAAGTAGCTATTAAACAACCTTAGCAGTCATGTGCTAGACACAGAATGGAAAACTGAAATAGCATTTGGCAGAAATGGTACATTTTATTTGAAAATTGCTTTAGAACATTCAAGATCTACTGGTGACCATGACAATGGGAAATACACTGGGAAGTCATAATTACAGTGAGGTTTTGCTACACTCTACCAGCCTTCCCAAAGGCAATCCCAAACACATTGGAACCATAGTAAACAACCACACATTTTAAAGGTCTACCATCATTTCATTATCTACAATCATTTCCCCTTTTCTCCTCCCACACACAAAGCAATCAGAAGAGATAATCCTCACCTTGGCAACCATCAGATATTGTACAATGATTGCACTGTAGCTCATATTTACCGTGTTGCTCAATCCCACTAGAGACAGAATGAATTAGTGTGCAACTTCTCCCATATAACTCAAAATTCGAACACACTTTGTTCAGCTGCCAGAAATAAGTGTTTTTATATTATAAAATTTTAAGAAGTATCTTCTTTCAGAATCTTCACATTTCACAAGGATACTGCTGATAGCTATTCAAAAAGAATACCCTATTTCCCAACTACTTATTTCCTACAACACCTACTTTTTCAGGCTTGAAGATTCAATAAGACTCATTTATAAGATGCACATCCAATCAAGCTCCAAATTTATGAGCACGTTAGAAAAGAACAATTAGGGGCATAAGTCAGCCCCTCTCTTGAGCTTGAAGTTTACAAATACATAGAATTTTATTTTATCTTGTTAAGACAGCTAAGGAGTTTCAAAGGAATTATTTATCTAAATATCCAGCGTGCAGTTGTGAATCTTGTCTATAAAGGCAGTCTCTTTTCAGCTGGAGATAAGATCTTGCCTTCTACTTCGACAAGAAAACAAGACCACTGGACTTCAACATAAGTGATGGCGTAGACTTGCTACTCAGAAAGTCATCTTCAGTCATGCGTGCCTTCCTAAAGTCAGCTAAGGCCAAGCAAGGTACATTTCAACTTACAAAGAAAAGAAGTAGAACCTTTCAGTGTGTAGTTTCCCTGGGAGAAATCAGTGGGCATTGTGCCCCTGGCAGCCCACACCAACATGGGAAATCAGATTTCTCAGTCTTGCTGCCTGTTTTTCTTTTGATTATCTATACATGTAAAGCATGTAGGAAAGTCACAAATACTTTTTTTTTTTTAAATCTGCCATTTTTTTCATATCATACTCTTCAGAAAATTTCACCTGAGCTATGACTAAGCAAGATGTGCTGCTCTTTTCCTCTCCTTAACCTTTATTCACTCTCTGGTGCTAACAAATTCAACAATAGCCAGAGTTGGGCTGGGAGAAAAGAAATGGAAGGTTCAAATGAGAATAGCTGGTTACTTGCCCCTCTTAAAAGTTATTCTCCCAGTGAGTATAAATGCTAAATGACTTTGAACTCATTAACTATTTGCACCTTACCTGGCATCTTCCCTCAGATAACTCAGCTGACATTTCAAGCAGTGATATCCACAAAATACATACAGTTAATTCAAGGATTCCTACTCCTGCCCTTCCTCAAAGAAAGACACCAAAATGGGAAGATTTAGAGAGAGACAGAAGATCAGAAAATCATCTTCAATCAAGCCAATCTTCTAAAGTCAGCCTTGGTTGTCCCAGCGTAGATTTCAACTTTGATTGAAATTTGCTTACTGAGTTAGAGTGGAGGAAAGGGAATAAGCAGGGGAACCAGAGAAAACAGTCTGCCTCCTCTATTCATGTGAAATTAGAGCACCAACCTCTTGCACTCTTGTGCTGAGGCGTCCAAAATGTCAGGAAGCTCCCAGGAGGAGCTGGTCTGCAGAAAAATAAACTAACCTTGGGCAAAAGCGAGGGATAGTTCTCTCTCCAGAACTTGCAATTTAAAAGCTAATTCGGTGCTTAATACACAGAGGACAATCACTCAATAAATGCTATTGACTAGCAAATAACTTGAAATGCAGTGTGAATACTCCTGGAATTGATGGTTTCTTAACTCCTTTCAGACTGTCCTCAGATTGGCATTTGAAACAGCAACCCTGCTTCTCAGGATTTCTCTTTTAAAGACCTTAGTAAGACTTTTATGGATTCTTTTAGACCTTTGAGTCTTGGGGTCAACCCACCTAAGATCACTAATGTGAATATAGGAGTTGTGTCTTCTAAGATTTAACACAATCCTTCTTCAAATTGAGTTGACAGTCACTGAGTACACGGAGAACTACTCTCCTTCCTCTACTTCCAACTGATGTCCTAGCTGCCCTGGTTAAGTAGCAGTTTCCAAAACTTACCAACTGCTGCCCACCTTCTCTTCCCCCAAGTGCTGCTATCTCCAGTCTTATCCTCTCACCTGTAATTTTTAGATATGTTAAGCAGTGTGACCAGAAAAATAACGTTACAGCCTTTCCCCTCTTCTTCCTGTTAAAGTTAATTCTGTCTTTGTGAGCTTTTTTGGTTTTATAGAAATAGGGCAATAAGTGAGAGGGAGAGTTAAAAGAATTCAAAGTGGGGTGAACCAATGTACACTGGAACTGGCAGAGAATTATTGGACAAAGAATACAGACTCGATACAGAAGATGAGATGGGAGAGGCAGAACAACAGGAGCCACTGGAAAGAGGTGGTTTTTTTGTTCTGTTTTGTTTTTTGGCAGCTGGGGGTAATGATGGAGAGAGTGAGATAAGGGAAGAGAGAGGTTTTTTTTTTTTTTTTGGCAGAATGGATAAAAATATATGATCCATTGTTCTAGTTTGCTAATGCTGCCAGATTGCAAAACACTAGAAATGGATCAGCTTTTATAAAGGGGGTTTATCTGGTTACACAGTTACAGTCTTAAGGCCATAAAAGTCCAAGGTAATGTATCAGCAATCAGGTACCTTCACTGCAGGATGGCCAATGGCATTTAGAAAACCTCTGTTAGCTGTGAAGGCACGTGGCTGGCATCTGCTCCAGAGTTCTGGTTTCAGAATGGCTTTCTCCCAGGACATTCCTCTCTAGGCTGCAGTTCCTCAAAAATGCCACTCTTAGTTCCTCTTGGGGCAGTTTTTTGTCTCTTAGCTTCTCTGGAGCAAGAGTCTGCTTTCAAAAGCCGTCTTCCAACTGTCTCTGTAAGCTGCAGCTTCTCTCTCAGCTCCTGTGTGTTCTTCAAAGTGTCCCTCTCAGCCGTAGCAAGTTTGCTCCTTCTGTCTTAGCTTATATAGTGCTCCAGTAATCAAGGCCAATGCTGAATGGGTGGGGCCACACCTCCATGGAAACTATTCAATCAGAGTCATCATTCACAGTTGAGTGGGGCACATCTCCATGGAAACACTCAAAGACTTTCAATCTAATCAACACTGATAGATCTGCCCACACAAAATTACATCAAAGATAATGGCATTTTGGGGGACACAATACATTCAAACTGGCACATCCATCTATAACCTGTCCACAAGAGACTCATTCCAGACCCAAAGACACAAACAGGCCAAAAGTGAAAGGATGGCAAAAGACACTCCATGCACACATACACAAAAAAAAGCTGGGGTAGCAATACTAACATTAGACAAGACAAATAGACTCCAAATGTAAAAACGGTATGAGACAATAAAGGGCACTATATATCAACAAAAGGGGCAATTCACCAAGAAGAAACAACCACCACAAATATTCATGCACCTAATCAAGGCACTCCAAAGTATACAAGGCAAACACTGGCAAAACTGAAGAGAGTAACAGACCACCCCACCACAACAATGGGAGACTTCAAAACACCAATCTTCTCAATAGACAAGAAAATCCAAACGAAAGGGTCAACAAGGAAACAGAGAACCCAAATAGTACCATAAATGAACCAGACCCAACAGACATATGTAGATTTTTGCACCCCAAACAGCAAGATATACATTCCTCCCAAGCACTCATGTAACACTCTCCAGGATAGACCACATGCCCGGGCACAAAACCCACTGGTGGTAAAGGTGGCCATGTTCTCTGAGTTGGTGCCGTTTAATTGGTCAGGGATCCCTGAGGGCCAGATGGCATCGCTGCAGATGAGCAGCACAGGAGCCTGGACTGGATTCTGCTGGAACCACTGAACATTTTTTACTTCCAATACTGTTTCCACCACAGGTCTGGCTGACCACCTGTCCCAGGGCCACCGACCCGAGCGTGGCTGGGTCAGCTCATAAGCGACCCAGTTGAAAGTCAAAGTGTGCAACAACGAACTTTACAAATCAAGCATTCTTCCCTTTTACCTTTTCCCAAGCAGTCGTCGCCGTACACGTGCCCACCGTTGTTCAGCATAAAGTGTGAAGTACCTCACGGAGGCTGAAAACAATGACTACAGAACCCCGGGCCACATGACTGAGTTCAGGAGGCCGGAAACAGGATGTTGAGGCGGCAAACCCGCGCCTGCGCACACGGTGTTGAGAGGACCCGCGGCCCGCGCCCTAGGTGATGAGGTGAGCTATTATTAGGCCGTGAGTTGCTGAGACAGGAGCAAGTGGGAAAAAGATTTTAATAAGGTTTGCTCTGTCTTAAGAATGTTTGGGGGAATCATTCACAATACTGAAATTGATTTTCAAATATTTTTGTGGGATGTCAGGTTGCTGTTCTTTGAATGCCAAGTGTGCCAACCCTGGGCCAACAGGGAGCTCAGCTTTACGCGCCATCAGAGGTATTGCAGTCTTCCCCACACTAATCCACCAGTTGGGAATGTATTTAAATAAATCATGTCTTTTTATTTGTCCCAACACTGGTTAGTAAGAAACTCCTCCTTAAAATGTAGTTCCATAGAATCTGAGTGTTTGGGTAGGGCTTTAGATAAACCTAATCCAATCCTGATAAACTTCATATTTTAAAAATGAATGTGAGACCTTCTGTGATTTCTGAAGGTTTTATTGATTGAGTTTAGAATTTGGAGATATATTTTACATGTCTGTTTCCTATATAATAGACTCTATTCAAATCCCAAAACCCTCAAATTATCCATTCATTCTTTTTTTTTCATAGCAGCTTTATTGACATATAATTCACATTCCATACAATTTACCCATTTAAACTGCACAGTTCAATGGCTTTTAGTATATTCACAGAGTTGTGCAATCATCACCACAATCAATATTAAACATTTTCATCACTCCAAAAAGAAACCACATACATTTTAGCTATCATCCCCCATTCCCTCCTTCTCCCTACCTCTAGGCAACTACGAATCTACTTTTTTTACTATAGATTTGCCTGTTTGGGACATTTCATATGAACAGAATCATATAGTATGTGGTTGTTTGTGCCTGACTTCTTTCACTTAGTTTAATGTTTTCAAGGTTAATCCCATGTTGTGGCATGTATTAGTACTTTATTCCTTTTTATGGCCAAATAATATTCTATTGTATGAATATAATGCATTTTGTTAATACATTCATCAATTGATATACATCTCGGTTCTGATGGTTACTTTTATGCATCAGCTTGTCAACATTATGGTATCCAGTTGTTTGGTTAAACACTGGCCTAGAAGTTGCTGTGGAGGTATTTTGTAAACGTGATTAGCATCTACTCCACTGATTTCAAGTAAAGGACATTATCCTCAATAATGTGGGTGAGTACCATCCAATCCACTGGAAGCCATTGGAGCAAAGAATTGAGAATTCTAGGGAAAAGAAGAAATTCTACTCTGCCTCAAGACTATACCATTGACTCTTGTCTGAGTTTCCAGCCTGCTGATTTCCCCTGTGGATTTCGGTTCAAGAATTCAATCTCACTCTTACCAAAATTTGCAACCTGCCAGCCTTACCCTATGGTTCTCAGACTTGCTAACCCCTACAACTGAGTGAACCAATTCCTTAAAATATATCCTTTAATATATACCTGATATTATGTATATATGTCTGTGTGTGTGTATAGATATAGATTTAGATGTAGATGTAGATATAGATGTAGATATAGATACATACATTTATCTCCTGTGGGTTCTGTTTTTCTGAAGAACCCTGACTAATCTATTAGAATAGTTCTGCTATGAACATTCATATAACTTTTTTAAGTAGACATATGTTTCCATTACTTTTAGGTATATACTTAAGACTGGAATTGCCAGGTCGCATGATAACTGTTTAACATTTTAAGGAACTGCCAGAATGTTTCCCAAAGTGGCTGCACCATTTTACATTCCCACCAACAGTAGGAATAAGGGTACATAAGGATTACAATTTCTCTACATCCCCCAACACATTTGACATTATCTGACTTTTGCAATATAGCCATCCTAGTAGGTGTGAAGTGGTTGGTATCTTGTGGTTTTGTTTTGCATTTCTTTGATGACTAATGACGTTAAACAACTTTTCATGTGCTTATTGACCACTTGTATATTTTTTCTGGAGAAATGTCTTTTCAAATTCTTTGCCCGTTTTTTTAACTGGATTATTTGTCATTTTAATATTGAGTGGTAAGCATTCTTTATATATTCTGGATATTAGATGCTTATCAGAAACATGGTTTGAAATATTTTCTCCCATATTGTGATTGTCTTCACTTTCTTGATAATGTCCTTGGAAGCACACCAATTTTTGATTTTGATAAAGTCTGACTTATTTTTTTGTGGATTGTGATTTTTGTATCATATCTAAGAATCCACTGTCCATAAGGTTTCTCTTATCTAAGAGTTTTATAGTTTAGAGTTTTAGCTCTTTGATCCATTTCAAATTCACTGTTGTGTATGGCATGAAGTAGGTAAAGCTCCAAATTCATTCTTTTTCACAAGGCTAGCCAGTTGTCCAAGCATCATTTATCAAAAATACTTTTCTTTTCCCCAATGACTTTTCTTGGCACTCTTGTAAAAAATCAATTGACTATAAATTTGAGGGTTTATTTCTGTACTCTCTATTCTATTTCTTGGACCTATGTGTCTGCTTTTATGATTTTCTACATACAAGATCATGTCATCTGCAAATAGAGAGTTTTATTTCTTCCTTTCCAGTCTGGATGCTTTTTATTTCCTTTTCTTGTATGACTGCCCTGACTATATCCTCCAGTACAATGCTGGAAAGACATGGCAAAAGCAGACATCCTTGTCTTGTCCCTGATATTAAGGGAAATACATCCAGACTTTCATCATTAAGTATGATGTTAGCTATGATTTTTTTCATGGACTCCCTTTATCAGGATGAGGAAATTCTCTTCTTCTGCTAGTTTGTTGAGTTTTTTTTTATTATGAAAGGCTGTTGGATTTTGTCAGATGCTTTTTCTGTGTCTATTGAGATGACTGTGTTTTTTGGTTTTCATTCTATTGATGTGGTATAGCGTGCTAATTGATTTTCAGATATTAAACTGACCCTGCATTCCTGGGATAAATCCCACTTGGTCATGGTCTGTAATCCTTCTCATAAGTTGCTGGGTTCTGCTTGCTAGTATTTCTTAATGATTTTTGTGACCATATTCATAAGAGAGATTGGTGTGTAGTTTTCTTTCCTTGTGATGTCTTTGTATGATTTTGGTATCAGGGTAACACTGGCCTCATGGAATGAGTCA
Source organism: Choloepus didactylus (assembly GCF_015220235.1). Lineage (NCBI taxonomy): Eukaryota > Metazoa > Chordata > Mammalia > Pilosa > Megalonychidae > Choloepus > Choloepus didactylus. Next base: position 27,754,136 of record NC_051308.1, read on the forward strand.
GAAAATGTCCCCTCACCTTCTACATTTTTGGAAGAGTTTGTAAAGAATTAGTATCAATTTATTTTTTAAAAATCTGGTAATGATTCATTAATTTGTTAATTTTTATTCATAAATATTTATACAGGTGCAAGGCACTGTCCTAAGCACTGGCATACAGTGGTAAATGAGTTCTGGCTCTCAAGAGACTAATGTTTCTGCCAATTTTGAAAGACTATATTGTTTAGCTAAATGAAACTTGAATATTCAGCTTACTTGGGACATTCCTCACATTAATTTAAGGTTCAACAAGCAACGACAAACGACAAACGGCATGAGGTAAGTACTGTGATTTCCATGGCTCCATTTAACATAAAATGATCTTTCTTGGGCTCTCTCTCAGTATTTCTCTCAATCTTTCTCCTGCTCCTTTCCTCTCTCCTGTTCTCACATTCGCCCTCTCATTTTTTTTCCTCTTCTCTCACCTCTCTCCCTCTCCTTTCCCTCCCTAATTCTAAACTCTGCCCCCTGATCCCCACTCTGCTTTCCTATTGAAACCCACTCTCTCAATCTAATACAGAAAAGTTTTAGAATATGGTTACATTACCTAAAATAATCCCTACTGTTTGTTAATTAGCAAAGTGTCATCTTCCTTAGATAGCAATGCCTCGGTCTTAGAAGTGATGAGAATTGCAGGCCCTGTGGCTTAAGGGAGGTATGAGGAGGGGTGGGGAGATGGGGGAGTTGTCAAGGGTTTTCTTTATCACTCTAGTTACAACATCTTGACAGCTCCTAGTATGGTATGACTTGTTCTGGCCTTGCTTCTGAAGTTTTCCCTCAGGGTTTATAGGAACTTGTTTGTATTCAAAGCGAAACAGCTGGATCTCCGCCACAGATTCTGGGCTGGGCCAAGGTTACCTGAAATCACTGAGGCAGTGAGGAACCTTTCAAATTGCATCCCCCTAGAAGCAGACATGATTTGTCCCACTTCCAAGATAGAGAAGCTTAATTCAACCCGAGGCAACCACATGATCCCCTTTGACAGGTTGATTTAATGCTCTAAGTCAAGACTCTTCATTGTCAGTGTCTAACAACAGTACTGGTAACTGAATCTTTAGAAACTGACTCTGGAGAAGCAAATCTCTATAGAGTTAACCACTCACAGCTCTCGTGATCACAGTCATGGAATTGGTATGATTCTGTCTCTGCCAATGCACTCATTCACTGTCTGCTACAAACATTTGTTAATAAATTATTCTGTGCCGAATAACTGTGAGGATAAGAGACTCTGTTCCCCAAGAGTGCAGACTTAGAGGGGAACTCCCAATGCAGTGGAAAGTGTAGGATGGCATACTTGCTACCAGATTACACTCCTCATGCCACCAGAAGACCTAGTAAGAAGACCCTATGATGCTCTGAAGGTATGAGATGGATATTTCAATAAAATGTAACCAAAATAACATAAACAGGAATGTTTCCAGGAAACAGCTACATACCCCAGAATTCCACAAGTTATATAAATATCTACAATCACCTCTATGTAGCAAGCATTGTGCCAACTGTTAGAATACAGTGTTGAATAAGACATACTCCCTGTTCTTTGAACAGCCTAAATGCAGTACAATAACTCAAATAAAATATAGCAACTCTGCCAAAAGTGATGGATTTCTAAAAACCCAAAGAAAAACTATAAAACAAAGAAATTACTCTTACAAATTCCATGTAAGGCCAATTTACAAATTGACAATGTTCCATGGAGACTCAAGCTCTCTGGCAATCTCCAAACCAAGGTTCAAATTACCCTCTGATTGATCTGTTTCTTTTTTTAACCAAAGCATAACTAGAAAGTCACCTTCCCCAGATTCCCATAGCACAGCCGTTCAATTCTTCTAGTAATAACAAAGAAAACAATGTAAAAGGAAACCCCCTGTAGGCCAAAACACATACTTATATTAGTCCATAGATTTGTTTCTAACTTAGACCATTAGTCCTAACATTTGCCTTGTGCCCAAACATTGTACAGCAATGCTAAATGCTGGGCAAGAGCAAAGGAAACAGCTAAGTGATGAAGTTTCAGCTGTGGTGGGTGTCTGTGCTGGATCCTGCCCCAAGAATCTCATGGTCTAGAAAGGAGTGAAGACATAGCCATAAATAAAATTTTAGATAGAAAGTAAGTCTAGATTAACCTCTGTTAGAACATGGAACTCACAAAGGAAGGTATAAGATGTGATGAAAATCGTTAAGATTGATTTTTATATGGTCGTAAATGTATTCTTATTAGTTAAGAATCCAATCTCATATGTGAGAAAGCTACAAGAAAAAAAATTGGACAAAGTCAAATATTCAAGGAAACGTGCAAGTTTTTAGGAGTGCTAGAAGGATTGCCTCACCTGAGCTTGAGCCAAGTGCAAGCTTGGCAAGAGAGGAACTCAGAAATGAAAGAAACCGCATCCTCTAAGAAGGAGTGGGTGAAACTAGAGTTGGGGGGTTGGTTTACAGTGAAGAAAGCCTCATTGCTCACCACTGCTCTTTAAGCAACCACACACACACTCCCACCTCCCTTCCCCAGCCACGCTGGCTTTCTTCCATTTCCTGGAATGAGGCAAGCTCCTACTTCAGGATCTCCACACATGCTGCTCCATTTAATGCAGTATTCTTTCCATTTCTCTCCCCTGGCTAATAGCTACTCATCCATCAGTTTAAATGTCACCCTTTCAGAACTCCCTTCTCTGAATCTTTATTCTGAAGAGAATGCATTTGTTGGTCCCTCTCATAGTATTTTATACATTCCCTTCACAGCATTTATCACTGTGGTTAGATATTGCAATGATATATATTTATTCATCTGTCCCCCATACTAGACTACCTAAATGAGGGCAGGAACCACATCTGTTTACCTCTATATATACCCAGTCCCTAACACATAGTAGGGCGCCATGAGATAGGTGGTAACTAAATAATAAAGTATAAGAGAAATCAGATGATTTTCATTGATCAGAAATAAAACCAGTGAAAAGAAGATAGTGCCAAGGCTATAGATAAGAAATTTCTATTTCCTTTTTATAATTTTAATTTATACCATATTAATCAACCATATAAATGAATTATAACATATTTCCTAAACTTTGTGTCCTAATCATTGTGCTATCTAAATAAGGAACTTCCCATGTCAATAAGTAATGAGTCTTGGCTCAGAAATGTTTGAGAGAAAGCAAGCTGACTACTTTGATTCTGAAAACAAGATTTGTTGAGCATCTCCTGTATACCAGGTACTTTGCAAGATGTTTAGGATTCAGAAATAAATAAGGCTTCAGATCTCAAGGAGCTCATAGTTAAGGAGCATTCTTAGAAAAAGCATTTAAACTAGGAGATCTATAATAATACAGATAAGAATGTGTTTATCAGGTTACCTTAATCACCTAATGAACCCCAGTGGGACTGACCTCCAAGAAACATCCATTGTGATGATTTCTGGGAGTCCTTGAAAACAGCATCTTCTTTACTTCTCCAGAGCCTGTAACAGCAGCTGTGACATGGTCATGTGTCAAATAGATGATATCTAAATTGAATTAAAGACATGCAGCTAGAACTTGGATTCCTGCCTAATAGAGACAGCCTCAGATGGGGCAGTGCTGTGGGGGAGACCTGGGAGGTCAGAGAGAGTAGGACCTGGTCCCTCATCAGGGAGAGTGAGACTGAAGAGAGAAGGCAGAATAATGAAGACAAATCTCACTTTTTTCCACAATTTCGCTTTAGAGCCAACTTTTTCCCTTCCCCTTTGTCCTATCCATATGAAAACAGTGCCACTGTCCAGAAAAGCAAAGAAACCCGGAGCAGCCCTGAGTCCATACTCACATTCATCAGGAAAGTGGAACACCTGGGCCAGTAGTTTCCAACGCCTGGCTATATCTTAGTGTACAGAATATCTCAGTGTAGATTTAAGATACGTATATATATATATATATATATATATATATATATACTACTAAAGCCCACCCCAAACTTAATGAATTAGGAATATCAAGGAGTTAAAAGGGATCTGTATTTTTGTGACTCTCTTCAGACATGTCTGATAATTAGTTTGGTTTGAGAACCACTACTTTTGATCTTCTGGCAAAACTAAAGACTATTTTCACAGAAAAGGGATGTCACATCTTTTCCATTTAACTCATTTTTTTTTCTTTTCCCTCAAATAAATTCTGCAGACAAATATAAATAAAATGATCAATTGGATTGAATTATACCAGTAAGCTTGCAAATAAGCTGGAAGCAAAAGAATTTACATTCATTTATCCAATCTCTTATTATGGTCATCTACTTATCAATTGTTACTGAGTACTAACTACATGCCAGGCTTGGTGCTAGATGCTGGGGATGGAGTGGTGCACAGGATGTGGTCTCTATCCTCAGTCCTGCCGCTGTATGTTTTTGTGCATAAAGCCTAACAGCTGAGAGGATGCACTGGGATTCCTTAGCTTCTAGATGCTATCTTAAGTTGTAATTGGTTTTAAGATCCTCAGCGGGAGGAATTTACTCATTGTCTGAGTGGGGTGAAGAGCTTCTCCTGGAGATTGTGGCCCAGTGGGAAAGTCAGCCACAAATCATGCTCAGGGTGAAGGTGCTCTTAAGGAATATATAATATATTATATCCTGGTCTTATGAGGCTGGGTGGTGGTGTCAAGAAAGGACATTAATCCTATCCTGCCTTTAATCACTTGTCAGGGCTGCATACAAGCCTACCGGGACAATAAAAGTACCTAAGCAAGCTGAATATACTAAACTGTCTAAATGTCAGACCTGGCTCAAAACAGCTTTTGCAGGAGTTTTTTTTTTAAAGCTCACTGGCACCTGTGGATCCATTTCCAATTCAGGTCTAAGGGTAGCTGACAGCCTGACTTATTTGCCTGAGAGTAATGACTGTGAAGCAGCATTAACCTGAGCTCCACTTTCCTGTTTGGTTTCTGCAGCTCTCCTTGCTGCTTTCCCAGCGATTGGCAGGTTAAGTGTAATTGTGCCAACAGCAAAAGATATTAAGATACTCTTGATCCTTAAAAACTTCAAACAGGTATGAAGAGAATGAAACACAAAATTTCCTTATCTGAGATATTGCTCCTTAGATGATCCACCTTATTAATGAGTTGAGTGAATACAGATTGCCTCACAATTTGAGACTTTTTCATTCCAATCCAGTTGATGCAAATGATGAGGAGACTCTGTGGGATTAAGCAAACTTGACTTTCTCATTGTTATCTTGGCTTCGTGTTTATTCCTCAGCTCTTCCCTTGTCTTATGAAACAGATCTGATTTTCCTAGGACTGTATCCCAACGTGCCTCTGCTTTGGGACTTGCTAAGCCTTCTTTCTCTCCTTTCTTCACTACTCCTTGCAACATTATTTTTCCTGCTTCTCTAATGTGTCTATTCCTTCAGTTATATTACCAGTCTTAAAAAAAATCTATTTAGCCTTTGGTCATTGACTCTAGATGATCTGAAATAAACAACAGAAATGCTAATGTCTGTCCTTGCCTTTGCTTAGAGCTCTTTATTTTGTGACTCTCGTTGGACCAGAGGAAAATGTATTGCCAGTAGACCCTGGGAGAATGTGAGCAAGACTGTATGTAGTTCATTGATGATCAGATCCCACTGTGTTCTCAATGAGAGCTATGGTCTCCTCTCCCTGATCCCAATTTGATTCAAATACTTTCATGCTCTATTTCATATGGTTGAATAAATATCAGTTCCCTACATCTAGGGAGAGAATTGAGTCCTTGAGATAGGCTGAAATACTCAGTCCTTAACTTATCCCACCTAACTCTAACAATAATGCACCATCACACATAAATCACTTTAAACTCCCATACACATTATTTGCAGATCTCTAATCTTAATATGAAATTACAGGAATAAAGAGTTGTCCTCTTAACATATGAAATGAGAGATTATTAGCAAGTGGAGAGCATAATTACTAGTTAAATTTATATATTTTTAATCTAAGTGCTCCTTTCATAATAAGAGTTTGGGCTCAGGAGAATAAGAAGGTCAAAGAGGTAAAGAAAAGGAAGATGATAGAGACTGAAGAAGGACTCCACAAACACTGAGTCAAAGAAAAAGAAAAAAATTCCAAAAAAAAAAAAAAGAAGATCTATTACTGGGACCTGCCAGTCTGACCCCTACCCATCATTTGGACCCACAGAGCTGCCTGACACATATGCAAAATATAGAGCCATTCACAACAGTAAGTTAGAACCCCATGCGCATCCAAGCACAGGGACTCCAGGTCCACAGAGACCCAGGGCAGAACACAAGTGGCTGAAAAGTGAGTACATACAAAAGAGCCCCCAGGAAAGAAAAGAGACAATGGCAGAGCTGTTGGCAAGAGGTATACATACTCAATCAGCAGTCTTTGATTGCTGAATGACCTAAATGAAATAACAGACCCTTTAAACATCAGGATATCCTATCAGGGAAGTAACCAGAGGCAGAAAAGCCTCATAGAAAAAAATTAAATAAATAAATAAGGCATGGGGGGGCTGAATTTCTGTAAGGCACCAAGTGAGGGAGAAGAGTTAAACAAATCATAGGAGCTGGGAGAAAATTCTGCACAAAAACAAACAGAAGAGATCAGGATTCCCAGAGAAGGAGCAGAGGAAAGGAAGCTTTCTTTTTCCTGGAGGTGAAACAATTGCACATGAAAGAGCAATCTTAAAAGTTCTATCTCATGTCCAGGATAAGAATCAGATTCAGAAGACCTAAGAAAATCTGACAGATTAACACAGGCTACTCTAAAGTCCAGTATAAGTTGGACTAAATGTCAGAGAAGAGCCTTAACACAAAGTCAATCTAAAATAAAACCCTAGGCAAGAGGGAGAAACTGACCTTCAGAGTTAGGACATCAAACTAATCAGATGTCCAGACATCAGCAAAAAATTACAAGCCATACTAAGAAATGGGAAGATATGGCTTACTCAAGGGAACAAATTAAAATTTCAGAGGAGACACAGACCTTGGAACAACTAATCAAACAAGGTCAAGCAAATCTCCTAAATCAGTTCAAGGAGATGAAGGATAATGTGAATAGGAATAAAGTAATGGTAGATACAGAGTTAAAGGATATTAAGAAGACAGTATGTGAGCAAAAAGAAGAATCAGAAAGTTTAAAGAGTCATAACAAATTACAAGTGTGAAAGGCATAACAATGGAGATTAAAAATATACTAGAGGCGTACAACAGCAGACTTGAACAAGTAGAAGAAAGAATCAGCAAACTAGAAGAAAGAACAAACAAAGTCATACAGTCAGGAGAAAAGACAGAGAAAATAGAAAAAACTGAGCAGTGCTAAGGGATTTGAGTAACAGCATGAAGCATACTAACAAACATGTCATGGGAATCTCAGAAGGAGAAGAGAAGGAAAAGGGAGCAGAAAGAATTTATTGAGGAAATAAAAGCTGAAAATTTCCCAACTGTTATGAAAAACATAAATATATGTGTCCAAGAAGTGCAACATATTCTGAACAGAATAAATCCTAATAGACCTGCTCCAAGACACATACTAATCAGAATGTCAAATGCCAAAGAGAAAGAGATTTCTGAAAGCAGCAAGATAAAAGCGATTCATCACATACAAGGGATCCTCGATAAGACTAAGTGCTGATTTTTCATCAGAAAGCATGGAGGTGAGAAGGCAGAGGTATGACATATGTAAGTTAACGAAAGAGAAAAACTGCCATTAAAAAATTCTTTTTCTGGTGAAACTGTCCTTCAAAAATGAGGGAGAATTTAGAACATTCACAGATAAACAGAAGCTGAGAGAGTTTGTAACCAGAATTGCTAAAGGAAATTCTTCAGATTTAAAGGAAAAGACAGGAGAGAGTAGCTTGACACATGGTGAAGAAGTTAAGATCTTTGATAAAAGTAATTAAAAAGGTAAATGCAAAACCCAATAGTACTGTATCCTCAATCTGTAGCTCTACTCTTTAATTCCTGTAAGACATAGAATACAGTTGAATAGGAAATAGTCGTATTTCCTGATAATAATGGATGTACAAAATGTAAAAAGGCAATGTGGAACAAAAACAACATTAAGAGGAGAAATGGAGGCAAATGAAAGCAGAGAACACGCATGCTACTGGAGGTAAATTGATATCTTTTCAAATTGGTAGGCTATAGACTTAGGTTGTGTAATACAAACCTCAGGGTAAACACAAAGAAAAGTATGTTAGAAATATACAGAAAGAGAACAGAGAAAGAGGTCAGTTAGATACATCACAAAAGGTCGACTATACAGAAAACGAAGTTGCAATAAATGAAAAGAAAGGAAAAAAAGATGTAACATATAAAAACCAAAGGACAAAATGGCTGAAGTAAGTAATGCCTTTATAGTAACAACACTAAATGTTAATGGATTAAACACCACAATCAGATTGGCAGAATGGATTAAAAGGCACATCCACCTATATAATGTTTACAAGAGACTCACCTTAAACCCAAAGACACAAATAGGTTGAAAGTGAAAGGATGGGACAACATAATCCACTCAAATAGTAACCAAAAGAAAACTGGGGTACAGTTGATTTAAAAAAGAAGGGAAAGTTAAAAAAAAAAAGAAAAAGAAAAAGAAAAACAAGGAAAAAAAAAAAGATGTAGTGCCCCCTTGAGGAGCCTGTGGAGAATGCAGGGGTATTCGCCTACCCCACCTCCATGGTTGCTAACATGACCACAGACATAGGGGACTGGTGGTTTGATGGGTTGAGCCCTCTACCACAGGTTTTACCCTTGGGAAGACAGTTGCTGCAAAGGAGAGGCTAGGCCTCCCTATGGTTGTGCCTAAGAGCCTCCTCCCGAATGCCTCTTTGTTGCTCAGATGTGGCCCTGTATCTCTAGCTAAGCCAACTTGAAAGGTGAAATCACTACCCTCCCCCCTACGTGGGATCAGACACCCAGGGGAGTGAATCTCCCTGGCAACGTGGAATATGACTCCCGGGGAGGAATGTAGACCTGGCATCGTGGGACGGAGAACATCTTCTTGACCAAAAGGGGGATGTGAAAGGAAATGAAATAAGCTTCAGTGGCAGAGAGATTCCAAAAGGAGCCGAGAGGTCACTCTGGTGGGCACTCTTATGCACACTTTAGACAACCCTTTTTAGGTTCTAAAGAATTGGGGTAGCTGGTGGTGGATACCTGAAACTATCAAACTACAACCCAGAACCCATGAATCTCGAAGACAGTTGTATAAAAATGTAGCTTATGAGGGGTGACAATGGGATTGGGAAAGCCATAAGGACCACACTCCACTTTGTCTAGTTTATGGATGGATGAGTAGAAAAATAGGGGAAGGAAACAAACAGACAAAGGTACCCAGTGTTCTTTTTTACTTCAATTGCTCTTTTTCACTCTAATTATTATTCTTGTTATTTTTGTGTGTGTGCTAATGAAGGTGTCAGGGATTGATTTGGGTGATGAATGTACCACTATGTAATGGTACTGTGAACAATCGAAAGTATGATTTGTTTTGTATGACTGCGTGGTATGTGAATATATCTCAATAAAATGAAGATTAAAAAAAAAAAAAAGTAAATGAACAGTGGAGAGAGGAGAGGAATGAGATGTTTTGGATGTTCTTTTTTATTTTAATTTTAATTTTATTTTTTGGAGTAATGAATGTGTTCACTTTGATTGTGGTGATGAAAGCACAACTATATGACAGTACTGTGAGCAACTGATTGTACACTTTGAATGATTGTATGTTATGTGATTATATCTCAATAAAATTACATTTAAAAAAAAAAAGAAAACTGGGGTAGCTACACTAATATTGGACAAATTAGACTTTAATTCAAAACCTGTTATAAGAGACATAGAAGGACATTGTATATTAATAAAAGGGTTACTCCACCAAGAACAAATAATTTTAAATATTTATGCACCTAACCACAGTGCCCCAAAATATGTGAGAAAAACATTGGCAAACCTGAAGGGAGAAATAAACACCACTAATATAATTGTTGGAGACTTCAATGCACCTCTTTCATTAATAGATAGAACATCTAGATAGAAGATAAATAAGGAAACAGAGAATTTGAATAATAAATGAACTAGACCTAACAGACATATACAGAACATTGCACCCCAAAACAGGAGGATACACATTCTTCTCAAGTACACGTGGATCATCCTCCAGAATAGGCCACATATTGGGTTGCAACAAGTCTCAATAAATTTTAAAAGATGAAATTATACAAAGCACTTGCTCTGACCATAAAGAATGAGGCTGAATATCAACAACAAGCAAAGAACTGGAAAATTCACAAACATATGGAGGCAAAACAACACACTCTTAAATATTCAGTGGGTCAAAGGAAAAATCAACAGGTAAATCAGCAAATATCTGTAGATGAATGAAAATGAGAGCACAACATATAAAAACTTAGGGAATGCAGCAAAGGGAGTGCTGAGAGGGAAATTTGCAGCCTTAAATGCCTATCTTAAAAGAAAGAGCTAAAATCAAGGACCTAACTGCACACTTGGAGGAGCTAGAAATAGAACAGCACACTAAACCCAAACCAAGAATATAACAAAGATTAGAGCAGAAGTAAATGAAAAAGAGAATTAAAAAAAGCAATAGAGAGCATTAACAAACCAAAAGTGGGTTCTCTGAAAGTGTTGATCTTTGAAAAGATGAACAAGATTTGCAAACTTTTATCTAGACTGGCAAGAGAGAGGACATAAATAAAATCAGAAATGAGAAAGGAGACATTACTATTGACTTCACAGAAATAAAAAGGATCAGAATAAGATATTATGAATAACTGTATGCCAATATATTAGGTAATCTAGGTAAAGTGGACAAATTCTTAGAAACACACAACCTACACTGACTCTAGAAGAAATAGCAGATCTCAACAGTCCAATTACAAGCAACGAGATTGAATCAGTCATCAAAAATCTCCCACCAATGAAAAGCCCAGGACAAACTGACTTCACCAGTGAATTCTACCAAGCATTCCGGGAAGAATTAATATCAATCCTGTTCAAACTCTTCCAAAAAATTGAAGAGAGAACATTCCCTAACTCATCTATAAGGTTAACATCATCCTAACACCGAAACCAAATAAAGATACTACAAGAAAATAAAATTGCAGGTCAATTTCTCTTATGAGTATAGATGTGAAAATCCCCAACAAAATACTTGCAAATCATATCCAAAAGCGCATTAAAAATTATACACCAAGATCAACTGGGTTTTATCCCAGGTATGCAAAAGTGGTTCATCATAAGAAAATCAATTAATATAATATACTACATTAGCAAAATGAAGGGAAAAAAACACATGGTCATCTCAATTGATGCAGAAAAGGCATTTGACAATATCCAGCATCATTTCTTGATAAAAGCACTTAGAAAACTAGGGATAGGAGAAAACTTCCTCAACAACATGATAAAGAGCATATATGAAAAACCCACAGCTAACATCATACTCTCTGGTGAAAGACTGAAAGTTTTCCCTCTAGTATCTGGAACAAGACTAGGTTGCTCATTGTTACCACTGTTAGTGAACATTGTGTTGCAAGTTCTAGCCAGAGCAATTAGGCAAGAAAAACAAAAATCATCCAAATTGGAAAAGAAGAAGTAAAACTTTCACTGTTTGCAGATGACATGATCTTATATGTGCAACGATCAACACACAAAAATCAGTAGTACAAGATCAATACACAAAAATCAATAGTGTTTCTATACATTTGCAATGAGCAATTTGAAGAGATGCTCTGTCTGCATCTCCAAGTGTTTCCAAGAGTCAGAGTCTGTGTTGGCTCTTGAGCTCTATTAAGTACTCCAGTGAACTAATCAAGACCCAACCTGAATGGGCAGGGTCCACACCTCCAGGAAAATAATATAATCAAAAGGTCTCGCCCACAGTTGGGTGAGTCACATCTCCATGGAAACATTCAATCAAAAGTTTCCACTCTAATCAAAAGACTAATAAGTCTGCCCCCACAAGATTGCATTAAAGAACATGGCTTTTCTGGGGGTCATAATATATCTAAACAGCTAGCAATCTCAAGGACTAAACAGCTTAAGAAATTTCCTCTGAAGAGGATGAGCATACCCTCAATCAAGGACTGTGGGCTTGGACACTCACTCACATTTTATTATGACATGGGACGGTGTTGCTTATAAACTGAGAAAATAAACCATACCCATATGCACCAGCTGCAGAGTAAAACTAGGAAAACAAACCAATCTTTATTTGCCATTGTGAATGAAATGAAAGCTTCCAGTAGTGTAGCTGGTTAGTTTTTTTTGTTGTTTTTGGTTAATTTTTTAACCACAGGGAAAAGAGAATGGGAGAGAAAGAAAGAAAAAGGAAAGACCATTACCCTTTAATGGACAGATCACAAGATCCTCAGGACCTTCTTTTTTCTTGAGTATGTCCATTTTTACATAACTAAACACTCCTGGATTTGCACTCTGCTAGGAAATGTATCCAACAACTTGGTCACTGACCAGAAAGCATAGAGTGAATGGTTAAGAACTTGGCCCACATATTCTCAAGATACCTTTAAAGGAAATCTCTTTAAAGGTATTCATTTCTTGTGGTGATTTACCTAGCTGGGCAGTGATGCCAAGAGGCTGTTGAACATCTTTTTCCATACACCATCTGTTTCAGTGTGCTAATGCTGCCAAAATGCAGTGTCCCAGAAATGGATTAACTTTTCCAATTTACAGTTCTTAGGCTGTGAAAATGTCCAACTCAAGGCTTCAACCAGACAATACCTGGGCTCTGAAGACAGGCTGCCAGCATCTGGGGTTCCTCTGTCACATGGCAAGGCACATGATGATGTCTGCTGGTCCTTCTCTCCTGGGTTTCGTTGCTTCCAGCTGCTGGCTCCAGTGGCTTCCTCTCAGCTTCTGTAAGTGTGTCCTTGTCTTTCAGCTTCTCTATGGTTTCTCTGAGCTCTCAGGACTTTTCTGTGAGCTGCTCTTAATTTTACCTCTTTCTTCTGAATGTCCTCTATCCTCTTTTAAAGAACTCCAGTAAAAGGATTATTACCCACCTTGAATGAGGCGGGTCACTTCTCAATTGAAATACCCTAATCAAAAGGTCCCACTTACAGCAGGTCTGCACCCGCAGGAATGGATTACAAGAACCTTGCCTTCTCTGTAGTACATAACACATTCAAACCACCACAGTATCTCTCAGCAATGTTAGGAGAAGTAGTGACTTTAACAGGGATGTTAAAAATAGTCCTACAGGGACTTCCACTTTCACTTGGGATGCAAAACGTCACAAAAGAATGCCACTCCCACTCTCACAACCAGGAGAAGCCCTAGAGTCTATAAAACCACAAGTATTTTTCAGCTTCTCAGAGAACTAAAGTTGCAAAGTAATCTAAGAATTAAAATCAATGCCCCTCCAAGGAGAGAGGGGATATGCATCTATTTCACTTCAGACTGGCAAGCAGAGGGAAGGGATAACTGCCCTATACTAGTGGAAGAAGAGAATTCTGAAAGTTTAGTCAACATTTCAAAACTTCCCATCAAAATAAACCATTTTTTAAAACATTCTATTTGTCATTTGACAGTTGTTCATTGATAATTAATAATAATGGCTGATGTTTAGTATGATATGTTCATACTTTACATACTTTATACATTTCATTTCTTGAATCAACAACTGTAGTTGATACTGATAAAACTTTTTTATAGATGAGGAAACTGAAGCTTACCAAAGTAAAACGATTTGCCCAGTGGAATACAAGTCTACTATTCTACAAACCCTTTAGTCAGGACCATGCCACTTTTCCATTCCTGTTTATAATCAATGAAAGTCAGAAGGTGCTTATAAATTGTCTGAGTATCTAGGATATATTTTTTTTTAGTCCTAAGAAATCATTACGACAATCCCAAGAAAGTGGAAAAATGTGGAGTCTTTTAATATATGTGTATTTCCAATTTAACTGAGCTAATTATTTGAATTCTTAAAGGAATGGCACAGAAAAATGAAAAATACATGAAGACTACATTTTCCTTGAAAAGAATATTCAGATACCTAAGCTCATCATTCCATAATTACTCTGAACATTTTTTCTGAGGTGGTGTGTTTCTGAATTTATTATGAAAGTTAATGAGAATGTAGAATTCAAAATGTAAATATTCAGTTCACACAATTTTTCAGGAATATAACAAACATTTAAAACAAGAATAATCTATATAAGCAGTGGTATTTAACACACCACTGATGCAGTGTTAATATTTAGGATTTAACCCAACTTTGTTTTCAGTAAACTAGATCAGGGTATGGTTGCCTGCCCTTTTCACTTACACAGAACTTTAATAAAGACTGTTCAAAAAGGGGGGAAACATATTTCCTAATGAAAGACTCAAAGTTAAATATTTTATGCCTCTTTTACACAGTTGCAATTGCTTAGCAGCTACATATTTCCATTGGATTCCTAACTGCTTCCCAATCTTTGTTAGGAAACAAGGGCTTCACTGGGAGTTACTCAGAATGTGAGCTAGCCCTACCACTAACCAGTTAGGAAGATGCAATGTTGATGGTGCAGATGATAATGGCAGATAGCTATTAAATATTCATTAAGTACTTTACATTAGATTATTTCATTTATTTCACAACAGATTTATAAGGAAAATTTTTTCCCCAACTTTACAGGTGAGGAAACAGAGCAAAGAGTATTTCGGTGGCTTGCCCAAGTCACACAGCTGGAGAGTGTGAGAGATGAGTGATATGCAGACACAAACTCCAACAGCCTGACTTACAGCCTTTTCTATTCTGCTATTCTGCCTCTGAGCCACTAGAACTCACCATACTATATAAAATCTCTGAAACTCACTTTTGGAATCTGTTAAACACGATCTTCAGACTACTGGCTTAAAATTCAAGGATCCTATCAAGTCCCATTCATGGACATAAAGTGTGTGGGTAAGTAAAAATGCATTTTATCACCCCTCTTTCCTCCACCGTGTAAATCTACTGAGCACACATTCATTGTACGATGGCAACCTTGAGCGGGAGCTGGGAGAAATGCTCCTAGTTCAAATCTTTAGCGCCGGCTTAGAAATAATCATCGTCTTACCACTATTTTGTACATGGAGATACTTTCTGAAACAAATCTGTATTGTTACCGGACCAAGGCGGTGGATTCTTTGCCCAATGCGCTCAAATGACCAATTCCTGAGACACCCGGGTTTCAAAGAGAGAAAGAGTTTTATTGCTAGATGCGAAGCAGGAAATCAGATGGCCTAGAGGCTCAAAATCTGTCTCCTTGAACTGCAGTAACTTTGATAGTTTTATAGCATCAAAAGATGGGCAAGTTTTAGGATAATGGCAATAATGGCCCCAGATGATGTAAGTAGAGGTGATTTAATTATTGATCACATGCAGATTGATCACACACTTACTCACAGAACATATGTAAGAAAATGGTGGCCTTAATATGATCATGGGCATGATTTTTAGTATTATAATGAGGTATAGGTGACTTGTAGGTTAAAGTCTAAGCTACTGCACAAGTCAGGCAGGCCCATTTTGGTTAGATCCAGCTTCGGTTATCAAGATAACTTTGGACTTGGGGTGGGTTAGTTGTGGGCTGACCCAAGACCCTTCATTAATAAACATTAGGGGCTGTCTTTAGTGATCACAAGACTTTAAAGTCAAAAAACTGGATAAATGGGTAAAAGTGAAAGTCACAAGGTTTTTACAATCACAAGGGCACAAGATAAAGACTATACAATCATCAGAGATCAAGGCAGCTGGATTACAGTTCAGTTTTCAGGTATTTCCCTCTGTCTACTCTAATATGCCAGAAAATAAAAAGAATTATATATATAATGGTTCTGTAATCATAATCAGTCCTTAAATCCTAACTTCTCGGTTACAGTATCATCAAAACCATACTAATACACTTATAGCCCCAATGTTAGAACAGATTTTTTAAAAACATAACTCTATTCTTTAAATTGTAAAAAAAAAGTTTAAACAGTCTGATCTCGATTCACACAGTTCCCTACTCCACGCTACCCCATCCTGGATCATTTTCAAGCAAATCCCAGATACTAAACAATTTCATTTATAAATGTTCCAATATGTGATAAGAAGAAAAAAAAAACTCATTATTACACTTAAAAAGTTAATAACTCAGTATCATCAGATAGTCAGCATTCAAATTTCTGATTGCCTCCTAATTTTTTATAGTTTGTCTGAATACCATGTTCTTCTTTATGGTAATTATAGGTCATCATCTTCCAAAGTGTCTTTCCTGAGCTCCTAATTGATGCTATGAAATTTTTAAAAAATATTTTGTGGGCCAATAAATTTGAAAAACACTGAATTCAAGTTAGACAGATTTCTTTACTACAGGACCTTCCTGAGCATGCACTATGTTATGGTGGGATCTGATATACAGTTTTTTGTATGTATTTGAATATGTTTTTTGGGTTTTTTTTCCTGAAACATACTTTAGGAAATCCTGCCATGAACAAGTCACTTAATTTTTGTCTCAGCTTTCTTTCCTTTGTGTGAAATATACAGGGTTAGTTTTTACCTCCTAGAAATCTGTTTGGGATAAGTATCATTTCTAAAAAGTCTGAATTCTGTTAACTAACTGGCAATTTCAGAACAATGGTTCCAAAAAGAGTCAGCATGTGAGTAGAGCAATGAGCACCATATTTTTGGAAACAAAAGTTCATCTGTGTTGAGCTGATTCATGGTCTGAATACTTGGGCTGGCAACGGTGCAGAATATTTAAACCAGCACTCTTCTGGAACTGAGCATATAGTCAGACGTTCAGATCAAACAAAGCTGTTCTTTACCAGGAAACAGCCCATACATGCTATGCAACAACTTCCATGGTGATTATGTTTTCTGAAAGTTAGTAGAACCCATGTTTGAAAAAGAGTTTTGTATTGCAGGACTTGGAGATAAGCAATCTACACAATGTAGACTCAATTTTGAAATAAAGGAATATCTGGGATATTTTGTCACTTTACGGGAATAACAAGGCATAACATCTGAAATCAGGAGCCTCCAAGAGATGTGCTTTCTCTAAACCAGAATGGCCTCATAAATTTATCTACTTTAAATACTTAATTTCCAATCTCTCCTAAGATACATGTTACATGTCCAGCACTTACCCCATAATCTTAAAACCAATACTTTCGAGAAAAAGTGACTCACCTTATATTTCAAAATAAAGAAACCTGTACTGGCAGAAGACAGTTCTTTTCCATTTCCTGCTAATGAGAACAGGGAGAGAATGGAAGGCTGAGAATAATATAATATTAGGATTGCTCTTAGTTGCCCTGGTTACCCTAATGTTTCTGTAAAATAACCAAGAACTCAATCTCCACAGGGCCACTCTTTGAAATGCCCCCTTTGTAATGGGATGCTGCATATCTACTCTTTGAAATGCCCTCTTTGTAATGGGGTGCTGCATACCTGCCAAGAACTTTTCCAAAAGGCTGTATCTTTCAGGACAATAAAAAAGACTTCAGTACCCCAGGGGTTATGTTTTGTTTCAAGATCTTACATCAGCTGAGTTGCTTCAGCTTGGGCAGAGGCAGCCATCCACATGAGTGATGCTAATTAGGAATCTGGTTGGTGTTGATTTCTATTTTCTTTTGCACTGACTGCGCTGGGAGGAAAGTTTGAAAAGTTTGTTCTTCTGGCAGGTATCAGGAACATGACTGCAATAACCACCCACTCATTTCCAAGCTGGGGTTATAAAGAGAGAAGGTTATTTCTCCTTCCACACCAGTGACATTTTTGGAATTGCTAGTCTGTGATTTCTCTATAGCCTTGTTGTTAATGACTATGCACCTGTTTTGAGGCATCATCACCAAAATCCTGTGAGGTTCTGGGTACTGTATTGGATACAGCAGCCATAAAGCTACAAAGTGGGGCCCTAGACCTTAAGGGGTTTGCAGTCTTATTAGAGAGACAAAGTTAAAAGTATAAATCATGGACCTTATAATCAAATTTTCTTTCCAAATTTTGATTATGAAAAATGTCAACAGTCAGAAAGCCTGAAAGAATAGTATACTGAGCACCCATTTTGCTTTATCACCATATGTACGTGTGGGTGTGCACTTGTGTATGTCATATATATTGCTGCACAACTTGACAGTTGAAGATACCATGACACTTAAAAGTTCTAAATAATTCAGCCACAGCTCTTAAAAAATAAGAATATTCTCCTATTTAACCACAATACCAATGTCATATCTAAGAAACATGATTTCCTAATACTATCTAATATCCAATGTTTGTTCAAGTATCTCAACTCATCCCAAAAATGTCTCTTAGAACTGTTTTGACTGACAAGAATCAAATCAAGGTTTACGCATTAGATTTGGTTTTATGTTTCTTTAATGTCTTTTAATCTAAAACAGTCACCTTCATTCTTTTTTTTTTTTTATTTTCAGGACATTCACTGACTTTTTGAAGAGACAGGCAGGTTATAGAATGTTCCACTTTCTGGATTCACCTGATTGCTTCCTCATGATATCTTTTAACTTTTCCTCTGGCAGAGTTTCTTATAAACTGAGAGTTAGGTCTAAAGTCTTGCTTGAAATGATTAAACATGTTTGACAAGAAAACTTCATATATCACTGGTGGGAATGTAAAAGTGGTACAGCTGCTTTGGAAAACTGTTTGGCAATTCCTCAAAAAGTTAAACATAGAGAAATGAAAACATACTTCCACACAGAAACCTGGACCTGAATTTCATAGCAGCATTGCTCATAATAACCAAAATGTAGAAACAACCCAAATGTCCATCAATAGATGGGTAAACAAATGTGGTATATCCCTACAATGGAATATTATTTGACAAAAAAAAAGAGAATGCAGTACTATACAAGGGTAAAGATCCTGATTGACATTTTCATTATTAAATCCCTATCACCTAGAGCGTCACTATTATATAATGCTTACTCAGTAAAACTGGATTGAATTAAATTGATAGATATGTATTTGGAAAATATGTCAGTTAGAAGATCTGCTTGCAAGTAAGAAAAATACCCAGCTCAATCTATTTTAAACAGTAAATAGCTTTTATTAACTCATGTAATTGAATACCACATAATTGATGGGAGTAGCTCAGGTTGACAGATTATCCCAATTCCAGGCAATTAGTGAGAAATTCAGGGAGATTTAGAAATGTAGGCAGGTAATATTATCAGTTAGTCAATCAGTAGAAAACAGTGCCCTAACTTTAGTACAAAATTTAGTTACAAGATGCCTGGAGGAGATGGTCTGAAAAGAAGGTATAAAATAAAGAGTCCTGGTCCTAGGAGAGGCCTAAGGAGGAAACCAGAAGAGGGATTAACGTACATGAAGAAATGCTTATGGATGGAGTTGGGTCTCAGGCAAAATACAGAAGCACAGTTAGCAAATTATCAGACAACCAGGGGCAGGCTAGCCACAGGCATACCCTGACATCAAGCTCCAGAAGATTTGCTCAGGTTAGGCCTGGTACTAGGGCCCCAGCCAAACTGTGTGGGATAAAGCAGCCACAGGTACAAGGTGTGGAGGCTAAGGCTGATGATAGCAGAGGTCACAAAAAAGTCACAGAACGTCTGGAAACCAAAATGCTTTGTGTGTAAGAGGAATTGCAAACTGCATGCACATAAAGACTGTTCTCTGGTTAATCGGTGAAGCTTCCTTGTTGCCAAAACAAACACCGTGAAATGGACTGGCTTACACAGTGAGAATGTATTCGTTCATGGTTTTGAGGCTATGAAAAGTCCAAATCAAGCGATCATCAAGGCAATGCTTTTTTCCTGAAGACTGGCGTTACAGGGCTGGCTTGATCCTTGGCTTTTCTATCACATGGCAATGCACGTGGTGGCATCTTCTGGCCTCTCCATTCTCTTCCGGGTTCCATTGACTTTCAGCTTCTGGCTGCTCCCTCTGTGGCTTTTTTCTCTCTCTATGTCCTTCCCTGTAAGGACTTCAATAATAGGATTAAAACCCATCCTGGTATGACTCCCGGGGATGAATCTGGACCCAGGATCTTCGGATTGAGAGCATCTTCTTGACCAAAAGGGGGATGCAAAATGAAATGAAATAAAGTTTCAGTGGCTGAGAGATTCCTAATGGAGTCAAGAGGTCACTCTGGTGGACATTCTTATGCACTGTATAGATAACACTTCTTAGGTTTTAATGTATTGGAATAGCTAGAAGTAAATACCTGAAACCATCAAACTCCAACCTAGGAGTCTGGACTCTTGAAGATGACTGTATAACAATGTAGCTAATAAGAGGTAACAGTGTGATTGTGAAAACCTTGTGAATCACACTCCCTTTATCTATTGTATGGATGGATGAGTAGAAAAATGGGGACAAAAACTGAATGAAAAATAGGGTGGGATGGGGGTATGATTTGGGTGTTCTTTTTTACTTGTATTTTTATTCTGATTCTGATTCTTTCTAATGTAAGGAAAATGTTCAAAAATAGATTGGGGTGATGAATGCACAACTATAAGATGGTACTGTGAACAGTTGATTGTACACCATGGATGATTGTGTGGTATGTGAATATATTTCAATAAAACGGAAGTTAATTTAAAAAAACAAACCCATCCTGGGCCATACCTTATCTGAAGTGACCTTATCAAAAGGTTCTATTTACAAGGGTTCATTCACACCTACAGCAATGGATTAAGTTTAAGAACATGTTTTCTTGGGGTACATAGCTCCAAACCACCACACTACCCTTGCCTGCAGCAATCCCCCTTGCTTTCTAGGATCCTGCCAGCATGGACTGAAGGGCTGCCCTCCTGTCTGAGCTTTGAGTCATGCTGTACTTCTTGGAACCCTTCTGACTACTCTTCCTGTTATCTCCATGGCTCAATGCAACCTGGAGCATCAGCTGGGGTGGCCTGCTGTCACTCACAATGCACACATGAAGGAAACTTAACACAGGTGTTAAAAGCATGGCATTGACTTTGAGTCATCAGATTTGGCTCTGAAACCAAGCTACCCAAACTGTTAGTTCTATGATTTTGAACAAGTTATCTAAATTTTCTCATCTGTAAATTGAAGATTGTTGTGAAGGGTATGAGATAAAGCATGTAAAGTACTTACCAAAGTGAGTACATACTTCTTTTAAAATAGTATTGCAAGTCAAGTGTAGCTTACTATTCTCATGAAGTTATACTAGCTTTCTTTAGTTTGTTTTCTACTTCTGAGTCTCTCTGCAACTTATAAGCATATTGCACAGAAAAGAGAATTTTTAGGGAAAAACTTTTAATATTTGATTGCAAGAAGGTCTCTTTGGTACTTATAATGATATAATATCAAATATATATAAATGTGTATGTTATATTTATGATTGAGAAGTTTCAGATGGAAAATTTGGCATGTTCTCTAGTAGACATTTTCCTTCTTCACAGTGTCCAGGACATAGTTGACACTAAATCAGCAAAGAAATTGGTTGACTGACTGATATTACAACCTATAGTGGGAAAAGGAGGTTGAGAAAATGTCTCCAAGCTGACCCTTTAACATCAATCACTAAAGTCCATGACAGCTACTTTGGAGAAGTATATGTTGTTTCATTCATTGCTGGATCTCCAGTGCCTAGAATAGGACTTGATACAAAGAAGATTCTTGATAAATACTGGATGCTATGGTGGTTTTAAAATATGTCCACACATTCCTTGATAATCTCACCTTCAAGAGATGGAGTGTAATTCCATCTCTCCCCTGGAGTGTGCTGAATTTAGTCGTGACTCACTTTTTTTTTTTTTTTTCTTTTCTGTTCTTTTCTTCTTTTTTTTTTTTTGGTTGAGGGAAGAAAAGAAGGAGAGGAGTACAGATAAATTTATTAACTAAATACTAATTTTATAGCCATTTTACCTTAAGATAATGTCCACAAGTTTGTGGGTTAGGGGAGCTATGTGAGGGTGGCCTTCATGGAGGAAAACAATGTAAATGATGATTAAAACAGAATCTCTGCTACAGCCAGTAAGATTTTTAGGTAGAGGGAGGTGGGTATATTGGGGTAGGAAGTACAAATGCCACAGTCAGCTACAGCTGTGTTGATAGCAATGACAAGGAAGAAGGAGTCTTCATGAGCCCCAGAATCACCAGCAGAAACTGAGCAAAATGGAGAGAAGAAGGCCAGTTCCAGAAGAGCTTGGGGCTGGAGATTCCACCAAGGCCCACCCGCAGTGTCTTCTCTTATCAGTTGTCTTCTTACTTTCCATGCATTTTGTTTGGTTTTGTTTTAATTTATGTTGCAAAATCTCTGGCTTTTTATTACTTGAACAAAAGATTTCCACTGGGGAAAAGATGCAGGTCCAAGTGCTCTGCAACCCTTAGATAGACTTGGGTCCCCTGTCTGACAAAGGGATGCGTTTCCAGAGAAAAATGGTGGCACCAGCAAGATCAGAGAGCAAGCAAGCCAGAGTCCTCTGAAAATCCCCTACCCCCAACAACAGTACTAGCCCCAGCCAGGGGACAGTGCTTATCAGATGTTCTCTCCAGAAGGATCTCAAGTCTTAGATAAGTGTTTGTCAAACTTGCTTTAGCAGCAGAACTTTTTTTGTCCTGACTCAGAACCCCTTCTGTGTGTGATGGGTGAATGAAGGATTTGAGGGTGAGGAGGGAGGATATGCCTAAGGGTGTTGCTCTTTGGCTAACTTGTCAAGTTTATGTTTTTCTGGGAGACACATGTACAAGCTGAAGGCAGAGCTGAATCACTCAGAACAGGAGAAGGTATTTTTATTCAAAGAGGCCTTGGAAGTGAAAAAGAGCAAAGGAATGAAGCTGTTAGCAGAGGAAATGAATTTGCAGGAGGAGGAGACCCTAAGTTGTGATTTTGATGGCACTATACTGTGTGGTGAATGAAGTAACTCCCCCCACCCCATCTTCCCAGGAAACATTCAGTAACATCTGTGTTACTGCTCCCAATATTTTCAGAGTTGGATTTGGTTTTGGTGGATGCAAGGACATACCAAGCCTCAAGGACAGTGTTGGGCAAGGGCAGAGGTTGTCCAATGGGGTCTTTTGCATCCAAGCAACATACAAAACAGATGCTCTAATTCAGGTGGGAGCAGGGTTCCCCAAACCCTGTCCCCTCCATCCTCCCTCAGATCCTTGGTGCTGGGAATGCAATTTAAAAACCACTCTCTTGGGCCACAGTGGTGGAAAGGTAGAGGAAAATGACATCTCATCTTTTGTAAGGAGCTGGGTGAGAAGGAAAATGAGAAAGAAGAGTCTCTAACTACATGGAAGAGACTTAGTGTGCTCCTGGTAAATGGTGTGGCTCCTCTGTATGAGTTCAGACTCTTTCCAGTTCCCCTACCTTGAAAAGTCATAAAAGGCACTGAGGTTCCTCCTTTCTCATTCTCCCTTGATTTGCTCACTCTGGGTGAAGTTAGCTACCATGTCATGGACAGACCTGTGGCAAGGCCCATGTGGTGAGGACCTGAGACCTCCAGACAACAGCCACGTGAGAGAGCCTTCTTGGAACAGATCCTCCAGCCATAGTCAAGCCTTCAGATAATGCAGCCCCCTCCGACATCTCGACTGCAGCCCAATGACAGACTGAGCCAGAACCATCCGGCTAAGCCATTCCTAGATTCCTGATCTTTAGCAACTTTGTGTGATCAGTATAAGCACCTAAGTTTTGAGGTAAATTGTTATGCAACAATAGGTAACTAATACAGATGCATAAACGAATAAATAGAAAATGTGTTGAACATCAATTATCGCCCAGTTACCACTGGTTGTGAATCTGTTCTTCTGTTACTCTGTAGCATCTGGAGAGCAAAGGTACATAATGTAGGTATATGTACCAGAGGAAAGTCAATAGCTAGACATCTTTCTTTTATCCTTTTTTAATTCTCCAAGTTGGAAATTTGGGAAGCCTAGCTGACTGGAGGAAAAGCCCTGAGAGATCACACTGACAAGAGACAAAGATACTCTTCCTTCTTTGCCTCTTTTACTCTCAGACATAAGCTGCCAGTCCTCTTTCCCTTCTCTTTTATAGGGAATAAAGTTGCTTTCCCTGCTCCTTCCTTTTTGCTTAGGAAAAAAAAAAAAAAAAAGCAGGCTGTAGATTTTTTAGCAGTAGCAACCAGCTATAGAATAAGCCATGTTATCTATGAGAAACAGAGACATTTCAATCACAGCTAAAATTATTTCTTTAAGGATAAAGAGCCAAATATATCTCAAATGGAATTTTCCAGGAGAGGAACATATAGTGAGTCAAGCTCCCAAGCTAACTCACTGACCAGTAGACAAGAAGTCAGGATTACTGGTTTTGCAGACTAGCTTGATTAGTCTGATTGGTGTATTAGTTAGGGTTCCCTAGGAAACAGAAATAAATATAAGATTTTATAAAAGTATCTCATGCAACTGTGGGAATGCACAAGTCCAAATTCTGTAGGGCAGAATGCATGAGTCCAAATTCCACAGGGCAGGCAGCAAACTGGCAACTCTGATGGTATACCATGAACTCCTCAGGAAATGCTTTGCTGGTTAGCTGAAGAAGAAGTGAAGTTCCTCTCTCTGTGTCTCCCTTAAAAGCCTTCAACTGATTAGATTAAATCCAGCTGATTGATTTCTCTCATTGCAGAAGACATACCCTTCGTTGATGTAATCAGTCACAGGTGCAGTCAATTGACTGGTGATGTAATAAACTAGCCTTCTGGTTTATTAACAAGCCACAAATGTCCTTGCAGTAATGGTTAGGTCAGTGCTTGCTTGACCAGACAACTGGACACCATCACCTGGCCAAGCTGACACATGAACCCAACCATCACAGTCGGTTTCAACATGGTGTAAATAAATCCAAAGTTTTGAATTTAGTCATTGTAGCATTCACAGTAGCACTCACTGCATTAACAACAAAAGATTAACTCCGAAAGGTAAAGTTGCTCAAATACAATAAAAGTCTATTTCTCATTTGCACAAAGACCAAATCAAGTGCTCAGCATGTGGCTCTCTTCTAAGTCAGGGTCTCAGTCCCTTGCATCTTGTGACTCTACCATCTTCAACACATGGCTTCCCCTTCACTGTCCTTGTCTGCATCAAGCCAATAGATGGGAAAAGTACATGAAGAATCACAGGTTAGGAAATTTTATAGGCCAGTCCTTGAAGAGTATGTGTGCCAGTTTGGATGTATCATCCCCCCAAACACCATGTTCTTTGTGGGGGCAGACGTATTAGTGTTGATTAGGTTGGAATCTTTGGATTAGGTTGGTTCCATGGAGATGTGACCCACCCACTGTGGGTAATACTTTTGATTAGATTATTTCCATGGAGGTATGGACCTGCCCATTTAGCATGGGTCTTGATTTAATCATTGGAGCCCTATGTAAGAGCTCAGACAGAAGGAGCTCGCTGCTGGCAGCCAAGAGAGACATTTTGAAGATGGCCATTGAAAGCAGACTTTTGCTGACACTTTGCTCCAGAGAAGCCAAGACAGCAACATTTTGAAGAAGCACAGGAGCTGAGAGAGGAGCTGAAACACAACCTGGGAACAAAGGAAGAAGATGCCAGCCATGTGCCTTCCCAGACAACAGAGGTGTTCCAGATGCCATTGGCCTTCCTTTGGTGAAGGTATGCTCTGGTTGATGCTTTAATTTGGACATTTTCGTGGCCTTCAGATTGTGAATTTGTAACCAAATAAACCCCCTTTATAAAAGCCAATCCATTTCTGGTATTTTGCATAATGGCAGCATTAGCAAACTGGAACAGAGTGCATCACTTCTGCTCACATTTTAATGGCTAAATCTCAGGCACATGGCCTCCTGACCACAAAGACTGGAATGCCCAGGATGAAGGGGAGACAGATTCTTGAACAACTAGCCAGCAAGTCTGTCACAGCAATGTACAGCCACAGATAGCCTCCTCTGCTGACTCCCTTCCTGGGCCCACCCGCACCCCTAACTGCACCCCCAACCCAAGCAAGCTTAAATCCCTTTCCTCTCACTTACAGAGAGCTTTACACTTACCTATCTCCATCACATCAGTTATCACCCAGTTACCACCATTTGTGAATCTGTTCTTCTGTAGCATCCGAAGAGCAGAGAACATATCTGTTTGTTTTCTATGCATCCAAAGTGCCCTGCAAAGAGTGGGCACCCATTTTTTGGGACAAATGGATGGATTAATGAATGAATAAAGCATTATTTGTAATAACACCAAGTAAGAGAACATAGATAGTTATTTGTGGAGACCATTCTTTAATTTAATAAGAAAGGGAAATGTAATAAGTAGCTCAACCATAAACAAAAGGCATCTTTTCTGATTCTATAAACTATCTGTTGTGTACTTACACAAGCCAAGAAAAAAAGCCAAGAATCCTGGCATGTTTTATAGTCTGATAATGGACAATGCAAAACTGCGCTTCAATACTCATGCTTTAAATGTATCCAGTATTCATCGCCAGGGGACATGACAGGGAGAAAGTTGGACCCAGAAGAAAAAATTACAGGAAGGCAAACTTTGGTACAGTTTAAGAAAGGAAAGAACACTTAAATAGATAACAGGGCCTCCATAGTTCTATTATTGTTCCCGCTTTTAACTTGTGGTATGACCCTGGATCAGTCTTTTATTCTTTCTGTGCCTCCAGTGTCTTGCCATTGGACCAGTAGTGCCATGTGAACCAGTGGTGTTGGACTAATTAGTCTCTCATAACTAGAATTCTAAGATTCCTTGAACTCGAGTTTTCCAACAAGCTACTGAATGAGGTAGTCAGCTTCCCATCTCTGAAGGTATTTGAGCAAGATAAGATGACCTTAATAATAATAACAGTCACATTTATTGAGGGCTTACTGTGTTGCCAACAGTGTGCTAAGCACTTCTTTGTGTATTTCTTCTTAGGAAAACTATGAGGTATATACTGTTATTATCCCTGTTTCATAGACGAGGACACTGATGCTTACAGAAGTTCAATAACTTACTGAAAGTCATCCTGTTGCCAAGTAGTGGTGCCAGAATTTGGAGTCGGGCAAGTGCTCTCACTCTGTGTGCTGGATTTATGTGCTTGGGTTAGAGATCTAACTGGATGAGCTCTCAGGGACACCTCCTATTTAGACGTTTCAGACACTAAGAAATTGAGTGACTGGCCTGGAAAGGAGAAAAGGGAAACCCCCAACCAAACTAATCCCTCATATTTTCAAGATCCTAGAGTTTATAATTGCACTTCAATTATCAGGAATGACAATTATGAATCTAGGAAGGATTTCTAACCTGGGAGGGGCAGTTCTTCTCTCAACCAATGTAAACAACAAGTGCTTTGGAAAGTTTTCTACTCGGTGACAGTCTGTGAAACACTCAAGGTTTAAACTTAATTTAATTTAAGTGAAACAAATAGAAAACTTGAGATGGCTCTGTCTATTTCAGTGGTTCAATTGATGAACAAATTGCCTTTTGAGGGAGCCTCAGGAAGGTGCCAGAGCAGCTTGTGACCTGATAATAGCAGTTTCCTTGGTCCTGTGTTTCTGAGGCCACAGGCAATGACAAGCAAGTGGTCATAAGGCAGCAGTTAAGGCCTCGTGCAGAGCCCCAGTTCTGTAACTGGACTGCTGGAACTTTTGTCTTGACTGTGTGCCTCTGGGCAAGTGCTGTCCACTCAGTACGTCACCTCCCTCACCTGCAAAAGAGGACTAGTGACAGGATGTCTCCTTGGGGTTGCTAGGAGGATGACATGAGGGAAAACCTGCAAAGTGCTGACAACAGTGACTGGCACGTAACAAATGCTTAATGTGGCCATTCCTTTCACATTCAAGTGCTTTAGGTTAATGAATGGTGTTTTATTCCCCCCCCCCCCCAATTTGGGATCAAGAATGTAGGGAAAAAAATCAACCCAAAGTCATCAAGTGAAAGAGTGACAAAGTGGTGGGCAAAAACTAACTCGGTAGCATAGTGCTGGCCTGGGAAGCCTGGATTATTGCAGTCACCTGGTCTCAGCTTCGCAGCCATCACCAGACATGACACTGCTGCCCCTAACTGAGACCAGATACCAGAAAACCCTTTCAAAACAGCCTCTAGCCTGTGAAACAATTCACAATTCAGTGGAGCATGTTTTGAGTTTTAAAGATGCACCCAATTGGATATATAGTATCACCATTGAAACCTTTTTATCACCTTTTGGAAATACAAGAAAGCTTAGGGATGTATTAATAAATATAGGGTTGACAGACACATAACTGTAAAATAATGTCAGGCATTACCCACATATATTAATGGAAGCAGGGTTCCAGGCACAAATACAGAACGTTCCAGAGGGAGCTGGCCCACTTTATCGTTTTTATGTAGGTTCAGAAGTTATTTATTTCTCAGTGAGGTATAAAATGATGCTTTATTCCATCAACTATAACCCAGGCATACAGAGTCACCCCATTTCCCAAAGCAATAAAACCAAATAAACCTTTAGGCAACAAATGGAAATACCCTCTCCGGCACCCCGCCTTCTTTGTGGAGCAGAATTAGCAGACTTTCAGGAGAGTAGGCTCTGCTCTCTACATCACATCCTCAATCCCCAAGAGGAACAGAATGAGACCAACTCCCACAGATATTTCAAAGTTAGGGGACTTTTAATTCATTAAGAATTAACAAGAGGATTCAAGAAAGGCTTTGCTGACATGCAAACCACTCAATTCCCTGAAGACTCAGTGGAGATGATTATTTTGCATGATGTAAACTAAACATCTTGATGGCTGACTTATTCAAATGTTGATCTGTGTGCCCTTGGTGTGATATTTACAAAGTCTTTTAGTCAATTACCTTTCCATCATTTTGCTAGCTCATTTCTGTGTAATACTATTCCCGTAGGCAAGAGCCTCTGGGGTGAGGGGCCTGAACTTTTGGCTCTCTTGGTTGAGAGGACAGAGAAGCAGTGGCCTGACATTTACAGAAATTTTCTTGTGCCCTAGCTTCATAGGAATTTTTTCAGTTTGTTTTACAAAAGCCATTGATTCCATTGATTAAAAACAAAGGTTTTGTAATGGGTTAAAGAAAGCAAATTATTTTCCTGATGGACAGTGTAAGTCAGGACCGAAAGTCAATGCAGAATTCTGATCCCTTCTTTATCTCATCACCCTAACAAAAACAAAAACAAAAAATCATATTGATGGCCTATGTCATGCACTGAATGCAGAGAAGTCTAACATATGCTCCCACTCTGGAATCTTCACTAGATCAAAGACTCTGACATTTTAGTCTAATGGACATGCTCTGATAATGAACTTAAATTAATTGAATCAATAATTTGATGTGCTGTTTTCTGTAAGATTCTGAGGTAGTCCAGTGAAGCACCATAAAAAATGTCATATTTCTGCACAGCTGGATGAGGCCCTGTTGTTCACAACCAGTGTTGGGTTCTCTGGCAAGAAGACCAAAGGCAGACCTACAAGATATTCTTCATTGATAATTTTACATTTTCCAAAAGCCAAAGAGAGATGGATGGGAACCAAAGCTGTGGCCCTGCACCCAGGGCCTTGGTGCCATCAAAGTGCCATAGCTGGCAGGTTCCTGGGCACCATCTGAGACCCCACCCCACAGTGGGGTTGAAGCAGCTAGCCAGGAGAACTGTGATCCTCCATCTTCTCCCTCACTGCCCAAGTAAGTATCTCTCCACGCTGAATTGGTCCTTCACCTGGGGCTGGACGCTCCCACCCAAGGAAGACTGGGGAAATTTCTAGAATGTCAGGCTCCAAGTCCCATTTTCTCAGACTTCTGCTGCTCCCCTACCATGGGAGGGCATTCATTTCTCATGTCCCTGAGCAAAACCTCATGGATCTTCAGGGTTTCCCATCCAGCCTTGATTAAGGCTCCACCCCTCCACTTCAGAGTGAGGTTGTAAAACCTATCAGCTTGCAGACAAATCCCTTTGCCCTAAACTTCAGGGGAAAGCATCCATATTTTGCCTTCTGCACTGTCATTCTGGCACATCAGTTACTTGAAACAATCCAGCTTTAAGCACTGACAGACCTTCCTCACTTCACACATCGAAAACATAATCCAGTTCCAAATTAAAGGCTCCACAGCGGCTGAATGGAAGCTGCTGAAAGCCAACAGGGGGCCTGTGGTGCACTCTCCTCCCCGCATTCGTTCCGCACAGCCCTGGAGAGGGAGTGCTGCCAGAGCAGTCTCAGCCCGTTTCCTGGTTCTTCAGACATATAAAGCCTGATGGTGAGTCGGGGGGATGCACCTCGTTAGGGATGTGCAGCTTGTTTTTGTCTGGGCTAATTACTTTTGCCCTGTAGGGAATACACTCTAGTAGAGATGCTCTGTGTGGAAATTTGTCTCAGCCCAAAAAAAGTGAGAAAACTTTAGCAGCTAATCTCTCCCTGGGCAGTGAGATGCCGATGTGCATACCCCCTGTTGGAACCCCCTCCTGAACCAAAGAGCCTGTAGGCTCCAGACTGCCCTGGGTCTGTTCCAGCTCTGGGAGGTAGTGGGGAGAACTGACTAGTCTCTGGCTGAGCTCTTCCTTTGCTTCACCCCCTTTATTCTGACTTCAGCATCTGCCCTCAGGGAGCCCACTGCTTTGTCAACCCTAGCAGGGTGGGGAATGGCTTCTCAACTGCAGCTTTCTCTTTGGAGAGTATAGTGCAGCCTCTTATCATGTAATTGACTCCTGTGCTTCAGGTCTTCTATAGCCATGCCCTTCACAGGCAGCCTGGTAGGGGTGAATTACGCTGAGCTTTTAAGAGTTTGAGTAAAATCACCTCTGACAGATGGAAAGGATTTTAATAAAAGAGGTTCCCTCACCCTGTTATATTTGAATCCAACTGATCATCTTCCATGCTGGGTTTCAAAAGAAACTTCTGTTTTGCTTCTGGGTTTGGACATGGGTAATAATGAAAGGTTCTTAGACGAACCTGGGTCTGTTGAAACGGCTTAACCCTCAGAGGGCCATGGATGATATGGCAGGGAGTGGGCCAAGGCAGCCAGGGTTGAGGAGCTCATGGGAACTGGGTAAGCCCAGGGCGCCTGTCCCAGACACAGAAGCTGACCCCTAAGGTCAGCACAAAGATGGAGGGTTGTGGTACTGCATGACACACAGCAGTCTCTTTGTAAACAGAGTTCACCAAAGGGATAAATGGACAGTTGTGTTGGGGGGTCACTCAACATCCATTCACCCTACATGTGGAAAAAGATCCAATTTTCTTTTGGGACACAGCACCCCTGGCCCCATAAGCCCATATGTTTTTCGTAGAGCTAACCACTACATCCACTTCAAGTGTGACAGGTGACTGAGACCTGGTCAACCAAAGCCCCTTATCCTCCTGAGCTCTGTGACTGGCTCAGTGATGTGCCCCCATCAGCACCAGAGGGATGCCACAAGACTTTGCTGTCCTTGAATTTTCCATACTTGAATCTGACAGGGTTTAAGGTCTAGAGCTTCCATGGCCATTTGGTGACCACAGGATCAGTCCTACCTGAACATGGAACCAACATGGAGGAGAGTGCAGCTGAGTGAGGAGGCAGACTGAAATCGCCTCCTGGTGACATAGTATAAGCCCCTTGATCAAGCCATGCCTGAAAGAAATATAACCTTATTTTATAATAAATTCCCTTTTTGCTTAAATGATTTTGGATTGGGTTTTTGTTCACTTGGATAAAAACCAAAATGCACTAATGATAAAGGGAGACCAAGATGAGTATTACAAACCCAGAAATGGGGAGCGTCTATCACTGGAGTCCGAGCCAACCAGGGAGGCAAAGAGGCAGACAGTATCTGCAAGGTCAATGCCCGGATCCAGGCCCAGTGCCTGTGGTTCGGTGGTGTTCAGAAAGAGGTTAAGTCTGGTCAGAACTTCCTTCAGGGTCATGAGAGGAATTACTTCTGATCAAGGACTTTTCAACCCTTCTTATAAATGCAGCATACAATTGGGCTCCCTCCCTCACCTGCTGAGAACTATAGTGACCCAGTCTGACCCTGTCCCCAGCCCCTACCTGGCAGCTTAAAACAGGGCACTCTGCCCCTTGTTGATGGAAGGTTGATCTTTGCATATACGTAAGTCACAAGGAAGGAAATGGGACTCAGTTCCTGCAATAACTTTACCTGATCACCATTTTCTTTTTAAATTAAAAATACACCCCTCCCCCCCAAATTTAGTACAGAGTTAATATAAGGAAAAACAAAAAAACCTGCCCCAAATTTAATCAACTGAAGTTAGTCACTGTCAATATTTTGGTGTCTTTTTTTTTAAAAAAAAAAAAAGAAAAATGTGAACATACTGTCCATACCACTTTTATAAACTGCCTTTTATACTTAATTCTTTATTATAAACATTTTCCATGTCAAATGCTTAAATGTAATGTAATTTTAATGCTTAAATAACATTTCATGTGCCATTAAATAACCCCTTATTTTTCAATATTTAGACAATTTCCAATTTTGTACTACTGTAATCTTTGTATGTATCCTTAATTAAACCACTAGAAATCCCTAGGAATATTATCTTAGAATCACATGTGTTGGATATTTTTTAAACTTCTTATATATATTGGGAAATTGCCTTTCAGAAAGATTATAACAGTTTTCCCTTGTCTCCAGCAGCAGCAAACTCTGGGAAGTACACAGTATCTAATACTTAACCTTGATAGGATATAAACCACTACCTTCTTTTTCATTCAGAACGTTTTGTCCCTCCCACTTATCAGTGTCTCTTCACACTAAGACAATTGGCAAGTGCTAACACTTCACAGCTTGCAAGGCACTTTTACATACTTTTAATCCTCCTAACAACTGTGAGAGACAGGACTTACTATTATTATCCCCATTTGCAAATGAGGCCCAGAGAAGTTGAATGATTTATTTACTGTTTCACGGCCAAGAGACACTGGTAATGAGATAAACACCAAGATCGCTTATCTTCCAAGCTCAGTGCTCCTTCCACAGGAGTGGGTTTGCCTATTAGAACTTACCTGGGGAGTTTTTAAAAAATGCCCATGTCCAAGTCCCAGCCCCAGAGATTCTGATTTAATCAGCCAGGTGTGGAGGTCTGTAATGGGTGAACATTCCCAGACCTTTTTGGGAATCTGATGAAAATAATGGATCCTCTTCCCAGAAAAAGCCACGACATATATGCACACAAAAAAATCGCTTACACAATTTCAGGAGGGGATCAAAAGGCACAAGATCCATAAATGGGCCCAGGGTCTAAAAGACCCAAAGTTAAGATTTAGTTAGCAGGTTGTTGATTCACACTTGTGTGGGAGGCAGGATTCTAGGATGATACCATTGTCCCTTGCCCTTGTAGAATCCTCTCCCCCTCTGAGTGTGCTTGGAATCTATGTATCACTCCCAGGATTATGTTACTTTTATGACAAAAAAGAGATTATCCTGGGTGGGCCCGACCAAATCATAAGAACCCTTTCCACCTGGGTCTAGAGGTCAAGACCAAGGAAGTCAAGAGATGCACGAGAGATTCCATGTGAGGGAAATTCTCCTGCTGGCTTTGAAGATGGATGGGGCCGGAATCTGAGAACCGCCTTAAGGAGATTAGACAGCCAGTACGAAAACTTGGACCTCAGTCCCGCCACCACAAGGAAATGAATTCTGTCAACCATCAGTGAGCTTGGAAGAGGAGTCTGGGTCCCACATAACAACAGCCCAGCCAAGACCTTGATTTTAGCTTTCTGATACCCTGAGTGGAGAACCCATCCATGCCATGCCAAACTTCTGACCTACAGAAACTATGAGATAATAAATGGGAGTTGTATTAAGCTTCTAATTTTGTGATAATTTGTTACATAGCAGTAGAAAACTAACATAATTTGATATATCTGAGTACCTGCTAGATAATTAAAATTACTATTATTAGGGATAAAATGATGCTTTAAATGTTTCTGTCCTGCCTTATATTAGCATCTAGTGATGGATGCATGTGCACGTGTGCGGGCACACACATGCATGCACACACACACGCACACACACCCCCACACTGGAGCCTAAAGAAAGTAGATTGTGTTGAGCACTGTATAGGGGATTCCAACTCCCTCTGCTTTGGGAGCCCAGAGAAAGGTGAACTTAAATCGAACTGGAGCTCAGTGAGAAGACCATTTACAAGCGGGTGGAATGTGAGCTGAGCTAGGAGAGAAGCAGAGATTTGGCATATACCGAGGGATGTGTTCTTGCTCTATTGGTGGAGGACACGTGAATCATTGGGACTGGAGGGAACAGGCCCGGAGAGAAAAGACTCCTCAGGGCATTTTTAGGAACTAGGGATTAAATCTGTCTACTGAAACCCAGATTAGGTGGCTAGGAGAGTGGAAAGTAATACCAGAGAGGTAAGAGAAAATCAAATTGTGGGGGGTGCTGAACCTTGAAGTGAGGCGTTTGGACATCACTATGTGAAGTGGGCTTTTTCAGAGGTGGGCTTTAGGAAGACTGCAGCTGTGCAGGTCATGTGGGGGTGGGGAGGATTCCAGAATCAACAATGAACCAACATATTAAGAGCCTTCTTATCGTTTATCCCTGTGGTTTCATATCCTGAGGAAGTGAGGGATGTGCTAAGCAAAACAGCTGCGTGGATGCACACTCATCTGAAGGGAGTGGTCCTCGCTGGCTCATGGCACAGCCTGTGTGAGGACCACCACTCCCTGCCTTCTCAACTTTGTCTCTACCCTCATCCCCCAGCTTTATTAAGTGGAAAAATTCACTTTCTCAGGGCTCAACAAATAATTTAATCTGCACAATTGCACATTCTGCTGGTTGGGCTCACCACAGACCCTTGACTTGGGTGCCAGAGAACACGGTAACTTCTAAAAGGATTGCTACCATTTGAATACTCCATCTTTCTTGTGGCAGACTGTCAACGACAACAGTTCAGAGTCCATATATAAAGAGGGGTAGGCCTCATCCATCAGCCTTGAAGATTTATACCTAACATCTGTCAGTTCCAGAGCGGCCCAGGAAGCACAGTAATTAGATTTAAGGTTTGGAGTTAGCTCTTCAGAGTGGAAATGTGATGCAAAAGCTCTAGTTTGTTGGCTCCAAAAGGCCTAGCTTTGGCAAATCACCCTATTAAATGTTCAAAGTGAAATTTGTTGCTGCTTTCCCCTCTGCTTGAACAGCGCACACTATTCTGCCCCATTCCAGCTGGGGACCTAAGGGATTTGCTTATCCTTTCTGAGCCTCAGTGTCCTCCTCTGTAAAATGGAAATAAGATATAACTGACTCCTGCTCTGCTACAGTTTGGTGCTCTCTCCCACGAGAAGGTGAAGCCACTGACTCATCACCTGTGAGGTAGGTGTTCATTGCACAGAAATTTAGGCATATGCCTGCTGTACACCAGGCACCAGGAGAGGCCTGACCCCTTCGGTTGTGTTTCCATTGGTACTCATGAGTCAGGACAGTGGTTCTCCAACCCGTCTGGACATTGGAATCATCCGGGGGGATTTTTTAAATTACTGATGTCTGCCACCCTCTCCCACCCATGAGGTTCTAATTTATTGGTCTTGGATGCAGTGTGGGTATCTGGATTTTTTAAATCTCCCCTGGTGATTCCCATGTATAGCCCAGTTTGAGAGTGCCCCGGTGCCAGGGTCAGCAGTGCCACTGGGGGCAATGGAACAGTCAATCCAGGGGTGACAGACCTCACTGGACTCCTGACATTGGCCTCAGCAGTACCCATATGTAACCATGGGCACCTAAGGAGGGTGAGGGGCTGAGTCAGGTAATACCACCTGTTCCAGTTTGCTAATGCTGCCAGAATGCAAAACACCAGAGATGGATTGGCTTTTATAAAAGGGTGTTTATTTGGTTACACAGTTACAGTCTTTAAGGCCATAAAGTGTCCAAGGTGACACATCGACAGTCAGGTACTTTCACTGGAGGATAACCAATGGCGTTCAGAAAACCTGTTAGCTGGGAAGGCACATGGCTGGCATCTGCTTGCTCCCAGATTGTGTTTCAAAATGGCATTCTCCAAAATGTCTGCATCAGCTTCCAACAGCCGCCTTGAAAATGTGTTTCTCAGCTGCAGCTACTCTCTCAGTTCCTGTGTGTTCTTCAAAGTGTCTCTCTTGGATGTAGCTAGCTATGAGCTCCTTCTGTCTGAGCTTATAGTGTTCCAGTGAACCAATCAAGGCCCACACTGAATGGGTGGAGCCATGCCTCCATGGAAATTATCCAATCAGAATTATCACTTACAGTTGGGTGGGTCACTTCTCCATGGACACAACCAACCCAATCGAAAGGTTCCAACCTAATCCACAATTAATACCTCTGCCCCCACAAGGCTGCATTAAAGAATATGGCTTTTTCTGGGCGACATAATGTATACAAACTGTCACGCTACTCAAGAGGCATGAGGAAATTAAGAAACAGGGAACCAGCCCTGAAGCTGGGCCTTAATGTCTGAGTTACCAGCTCACAGACACGGCATCAACAATCAGGCCCTCTCCTGCAAAGAAACGAGAGGGCAGGGCTATGCTGGCAAGGGCTGTGATGCCTCTTGAGGCTCAGTGTCCATCCTGTCCTTCTCACTTTCTCTCCTCTCTACAGAACAGCCTTTCACCCAAATGCAGCAGGCCTTTGGTTAACAAGCCCTGTCCTTTAATCCTCATTCTCTCTCAGAATCAGTGCAAGTTCCTTGAAGCAGTTAAAATACAAAATTGATATTTAGAGGCCCCAATAATGAAACAACAAACCAACAAAAAGTCCCCAACAGCTTTAAGAAGGAAAAAGCAAGTGCTTTCCAGGCAGAGCCTCCAACATGACAATGTCTCAAAAGCTCCTGGAAATGGAGACGTTATAGTCTCAGGGCCTTTCTTTGTTTTTTCAGATGCTGCATCACAACCAAAGTCCTATGAATAGGTGAAGTGGCAAGCATAAAGGTAATCTAAATTATTATGTTTTGGCACCTGGTTTAATTGCTGTCATAACTTCTCCACTGAGATCCTGACTTACTAGTATAAATGCTGATTTCTTAGCATGGATTTTAACTCAGCTACTGATCATGGAAATATTATTACAGATTCCCATTAAAATGGATGAACCATTTCCTTTCTTTGCACAGTCACTCCTCTGAAGATGCTTGGGTATATCTAATGGGGGGGGGGGGGTGAAATGCCAGCTCTGACCTCCAAGGATCCCTCCTCTCTTTCCCTTCCAGGGCCAGAGAATTGAAATCACACACACTGCCTTTGGCTTCAGGCAGCAGAACTGCTTCCAGTAGCTTTGTCTGCCACCATGTTTACTTCCCATTGCGAGAGACCCTGAAACAAAGGGACTGCAAATGTTTCTATGAAACCCTCCTGATTCTCTCGGCTAGGGTAAAGCACTATGATGGTGGGATGATGGTAGTGGGAGAAAAATGCACAGCTACTGGGCATACAACCAAAAATACAAAAGCTATATGTTCCTCAGAGCATTTATTGCCACCTGGTTATTTTCTGTGTTCCTCCCACAGGAATGGAAATTCCCTGAGAGTAGGGACTTTATTGCTGTATCCCAAGAGCCTATGACAATGTCTAACACGTGGTTGGTACTCAATAAATATTTGAGATAGGAAAGAAGGAAGGAGAGAGGGAGGAAGGGAAGGAGGGAGACTCCAGACTGTGGAACCAGGTAAGACTTAGGTTTGAATTCTTTCTGTGCCAATTCCTAGCTGTGCAAAAAACATGTACGAGTTACTTAATTTCTCTGAGTCTCTTTTCTTCATCATATTACCAATTAACCTGATGGTGGTAAAGATCAACAATATTATATGTATAGCAACTAGCCTATATTAGGCAACCAAAACATGAGAGCTAATTACTTACTTGATTAGTAATATTATAAGTAAAACTCTGAACACTAATTACAGAGATATGGGAATTGGCCTCTAGTCAGAGATAATTAGATAAGAGACTTTGGCCTGCTTGTGTCTGCTCCTTGTGTTAAGGTGTTTCCAATTTAGTGAAAGATTTAATCTTTTCTCTTTACTCTCACCATTCCTGCTTTGTTTCTCCTCATATGGGTCCCATCATTCTGGCTGGCATGGCTATCTCAGCAATTGGGCCCACCCCATCCCACCCCCATCTTTGGCCCTGGTCCAGGACCCTCCTCTCTGGGAATGAAGCTCAAGTTAGCTATCATAGAAAATAGCCTGGTTCTATCCTTTTTACTTCTGACCAGCCTCTTTGGTTGAGTCATCAAAGCATTAATATCAAAAAATGAAAACATGATTCTCAAGAATTTAGTGAGTGCTTGTCGAAGATTTATTTAATCATGAAAGAAAGAACCAGGGGATGGTAATGCTGTTTCCCAGGAGAATTTAAAGAACAATGATTTAGATAGCCATTCAAGGATGGCATGCTAAAATAAGTTTGCTAATTTCAATACTGAATTGGTTAATGTGCTGTGAGGCCATAATATCTTTTTTTTTTTAATAACTTTATAATTTCCTGATGGATTTAGTTTGTGAATAAAAAAGAAAAAATGAATGAAGTGTTCACAATAATTATCAAGGCAAAGTTGAATATAACACATTTCTTTGTAATGTCATTACCCTGTCAGTAACGTGACTCCAGCAAGGACGCACACACAGTTGAAGACAGCGGTGCACGTGCCTCACGGGTACCACCACGTGGGCTGCTACTGCTACCAGAAGAACTCAAGCTACAAGGAGGCAGTGCCCAGTACTCCTCAGCAACTCCGCTAAAGTGCAACCCTTCTCTTCTGAAGCAGAGGGGAACGAATCCCAGGGTGACCCCCAAAGCCCCATCCTGGACTTTCCAAGGTGCTCAGCAGGTTCCTGGGCTGGGCCTGCAGTGGGGCCAGCTAGCCAGAAGGGGTGGTGTGTTGCCTTCAGGTAGGTCTAGCAGCATTAGAGGATGAATGCAATACTGGTGTGGTGGGGAGAGCAGGGCTGGGCCCAGAGTGCTTGCTCAGAACCAGGGCTGGATTCTGTGGCTTCCGCATGGTCCCTTCCTTTCTTGGCCATGGCATCTCTGGGGCCATGGGAGAGATTCTGGGCCTGGGAGATTTGGGGTCTAAGAAAAGGAAAGAATCTAGGGACTGAAGCCCATAGGAATTGAGATCTGAATACAATTCATTCCACCCGGATTGCAGGCTCCAGGCTGGCCAGTGCCTGGCCCATACTGGATGGGTCACTGGGTGATATAGTACCAAGTGGGCAGGAGAGAGGTTCTGTGGTTTGGGCAGGCTGCTGCCAGGTGTGGGGCCTCCAAGTCAAGCCCAGGTTACCACATGGTACTAGGCACACTGGGCTGGGACCAATGTGGGGGTAAGGATAGTTCTGGGGTCACAAAACTTGAGGCCTCTACCTAGAGATCCTGAGGATGTATAGGAAAACCCTGGTGCAACTGGGACTCTCTGAGCCCCCAGATTCTCATTCCTTTTACTCACCAGCTGTCTCTTTCACCCAGGCAGTCACTTGCCTGGAGTGTGGTCGTTGTGTTTCCCAAGAGGCTAGCTGAGCTTCCACCTAAGCCAACTTGGGAGGAGGGAGAGGAGTTTGGCTGCCCCATAGCTTGAATTCCTTTTTTAACATGACATTGATTTGCAATTTTTAAAACACAGCTCTTTTTTTCAGTTCTACAACTACTTTTTAAAATGTTATAATCTCAACAATGGACATAATGTAACTGCCCCAATTCTCTGAATCACACAGACAATATCGACAAGCAGAGAAACAAAAGAGGAGGTGGGATGGAACAAAAATCCACTTCCTCCAAATCAATCCCTAAAACCACCTCTCCCCTAGAAGAGTCAGAGGGAGAAATGCATACCTACAACAGGGTCACAGCACTCGCCAAATACATTAGAAAAAATCAGGAGACACTTGGTTACAGTTTTGACACTAAAAAGTTTGGAAACAGTATTTGCTTAAAAAGAGTAGGTAAAGACAGCCATTTTGTTCAGAGGGATTTCCCTGTAATTTATGTATCTTCTTGCCTAAAGAATCCCTTAGTTCACATGGAGGGGACACCTGATTCTTTTTAAAACATTTCTTTGAATGATTCAAGTCCCTGTCCTGAGACGCCCAGGACCTGGCAGTGGCGGTGGGCTGGCCTCGCAGGCATTGTGAGAGAAGCCTGCTACACTGTGGTCCGTTCTGTCCTCATGCCCTTGCCAACGTTCTGACTCCGGCAGGTGGGAGTCGAAGCTGCAGAGGCAGACACACACGTTATTGATATTGCTGATACTAGGTCCCACTGGGACTTGGGAGATGCTATGTGCAGATCACATTCTAGTGGGGACATAGTCCTCACTTGGCTTTTTCCTCA
Source organism: Choloepus didactylus (assembly GCF_015220235.1). Lineage (NCBI taxonomy): Eukaryota > Metazoa > Chordata > Mammalia > Pilosa > Megalonychidae > Choloepus > Choloepus didactylus. The sequence continues at coordinate 27,794,332 of NC_051308.1, forward strand.
AAGGGAGTCATGAGACCCAGTGCTTAAGTAACGGTTGCACAGGAGGGCACGATGATTTTGGAATTGGCAGGATGCTCTAGCAGCAAATCCAAATGCCAATCCTGACCATCAACAGGGGAGCGATTAGTTCAGCAGCCGCTTCAAACTTTGTCTATATTGACTTCTCCTTCGTCTTCTCTCTGGGGAGTGGGTAAGCCAAAGGGCCCCTCATGGAAAACTATATATTGACAAAAAATGGCGAGTCACATCACCACCATTAACACTGAAGATGGCCTGGGGTCCAGTCTGCTTTACTAGGATTTCTAAAGCCAAAAACAAGAAAGAGAAGCTCTTAGATCTTCTTTAGGTGTAAGGTCAAATGTTAGAGCTGAGATGGATTTGGGGATTCCCATTCACATTTTTTAATATATTAAAGCCCATTTAAAAACATTTCCATTGCAGATGGTATCCAAGTCTTGCAAATCTCAATTCAGATACTACATCAATAACTCAAAGAGAACCTGGGATAGCAGTACATGAAAAGATGAGAAACTCACACTGCATTTCTTTAGTTATGAGCCCCAGGTGGGATTCCACCCACTCCTCTTCTTATTGTCCCCTTTGTGATGACTGTGATTTGGGGCACTGATCTTTAGGTACCAATGGAACAGATGAGTTTGGAGAACATTAATAGGCAATCTGCAGTGAGTTTTCAAAGTCACAGATCTTCACTTCAGTAGCAGTTGAGTGACCTTGTGAATACCAGAAAACGGTCATGGAATGACAAGTCCTAGTGTGATGGAAGTTTTGTATTTAGTAAATGTTGGCTCAATCAATGAGCTAAGCTCACTAAGATTCTCAAAATGCTAGGAAATGTATTAACTTTGCCCCTACAATATAAGGGCAGGTCACGTTCACTATTACACTTTATTCAGAGCCTGCTTTCATCTAGAATCACTTGAGATACCAGGATCACCACCTAAGAAGGATCAAGGAGAATCCTCGCTAGGTTCATGGAGACCAGACAGATGTCTGTCCCAGAAATTTTTCTTCTCAGAAACACCTCTCACACAGGGCTTCCATACTTTTTGGGGGGGAGAGAAAGCCATGGGTAGGGCTGAAATGAGGAGAGGAAAGGAGATGCAGTTGGAGTCACATGCCAAGGGGACAAGAGTGGCAGGGATTGTATTTGAGGATAATGGCCAAGTGGGGGGAGTCCAGGGAAACCTGCCTGATGCCTTCCCTATCCAGGCCAGTCAGGGAAGAGCAGGCCAGGTCTGGCCACTTTGTTGTTCTGCTGTGGTCCTGGGAAGGGTGTTCGCATACCTCAGCCCTCTGCATTATGGGGGGTGGTGTGAGATTCTAATACCCAGCCCTGAAATACTGGAGAGGCTTTCTACATGATTTATGGAGCATGCAATAAATAAATGGAATTGAGGTAATTGACCACAAACAACCACCACTTACTTCCTAACCCCTGTACCCACCCCTGGCTGGCCTCCCTATCAGGAAGCATCTCAGTAAAAGGTTTATGAGCAGAGTCCATTTAAACCTTCCGTAAGGAACACTCCACAGCTTCCCACAGGGAAAGGGATTGTTTTACAGCTGGGAATAAGGCAGCTGGATACTTGACCATACAAGTTAATGGGATAGTCAAGGGCTGTGGGGGGAAGATACTGGGTTGATGGCTGTGATGGGTTTATAGGCAGCATTAAATTCTTTGGGTGAGTAACTGGGGGAAGGGGAGAGGAGAAAATGCAAGATAAAAACATTTAGCCCAGCAACTCTTATCAGAAGATGTTAAGTGTCTGTTGGGAGGCTGGTGGTAGAGATGGCCAGAGGGCTGGATTTGGATTAAGTGGCTTATTTCTTGGTGCCTTATTATTTGCCACTGTAATTGTCTATGCTTGGGAAAAACACCCTTCACAATGCCAATACTTTTAACTGGATTTGCAACTCTTGGGTCAACTTTCTGAGTTGCAACATGGAACTCGCCAAGTTCTACACGGTACACGCAGATGTGGTGAGAAAATACTATCTGCAAGTGGGTGATCATAGCCCTGTAATGAGTAAACTCTTTCAGGGTAACAACAACAACAACCAAAATCCTGAATTACTAAACGAGATCTTGCAGGCAATAGGTGACTCAGCCTTCTCAAACCCATTAATTCCACTATAATAAGAAATGTTGATTCGTGAAAGGCTTTTCTTAAAAAGAGACCTGCTATTAGACAGGGGAGGGGACGGGGTATGCTTTTTACAGCTTTGTCTTAACCACCTGGTAGGTCTCACAAAATCCACCACACCTGTTCCTCACTGCAAGGAGACTTTTTCTAGGATAGTGGTAGCACATGACTTGCACAGAGTAGGCAGTTCATGAGTATTCTTTGAAAGGGGGAAGGAATGTGTATGGGATAAGGAACACTCACTGAGCCAGAAGGTTCCAGGCAATGCACAAGGCTGTGGATCTAGGAGTGCAAGTGAAGAATGAAGCTCACGGGGTGGGAGATGGAGTATAAATTGTGGCAACCACTGGGCAGCACGAGCTGGGAGCTTGGGTGGTGGGAGGGGAAGCGGCATTCTTGTCTTCCATAGGATGCAGGAGGTGCTACAGTGTCTCGTGTGTCATTCCCTCTTCTCTTTCTTTCAATTAGAGATTTTATCTGACAAACTTAAGTACAATAAGGTCAAAGGTCCTAAACAAGAGAGACTAGGGAGACATCTTTCCATATCATGAGCCAGGAAGGTTGGGACAGTCAGGGCTGGGGTGAAGACTCAAAACTTGGGATATTAGTATTTGCTAAGACATCATGAGGCTTGCCTGTACTCCCCTGAATAAAACATTACACATGAAAAGGAAGCAAACGGGATAGTAAAAAGAAGAGTTGGTTTTCTCTTTGTTTCTGTTCTCTCTTTTTCCCCATCTTTTTCTAATACTCTCTTTTTGAGATTTTTTTACCCTTTTAGGAAGAAGCACCTGTTGTGATGTTAGAACACTATGCTCTTTGGTCCATTGTGAGACATTCTCTCAATATGGTGAACTTGGAGTCCAGATTTAGTTCTCATGTCACAGGACAAAAGGTAAGAGGACACTCTGCTCCATGTCCCTCTGTAAGGGCACAGTCACCAGCTTCCACAGTTTTCTACTGCTGACAACAGGATGGCAGTCCTTCACAGAGACTCAGCAGCTTTCTCACCCTAGACATCAAGAAAATTAGTGTAGACATATGACATCCAAAGCAGACAGGCACAGTAAGATGACAGACAGCATTAAATTAGTAGAAATGCTGCTGGAATCACACTTGAAGAGCTGAGCAAGATAGGATGGAGTTTGTAGTGTTGGTTTTTTGCCAAGAAGTTTCCTTGTACTGTTCCTTTCTTGGCTCCTGAATTGGCCATATCAGGCTGCTGGGTTCGCTGCTCCCCATAACACAGGGTCAGGATGACTCTTCTAATGTGTTGACCACCTGCCCCAGGATGTCAGGGCAATGATCTGCTATCTGCTGGAGGATGGCATTGGCAAACTCCTGCAGCTCTGCATTGTCCCACTCACCTTTTTCTAACTCATTCCGAAGCTGATCATGGGTCATCTTCTGCAGCTCATTCTCCCAAGCTGCCTGGTCATCGTCCAAGTTATAGGAAGCTGGTGGGGTGAGACCACGAAGGATCAGGGGGTCTCGATCATGGCAGAGGGCTGTCAGGTGTCCTCCTTTAATTTGCTTCTATTTTGGTCAAGTTCTAAGAGGGGTTGGATAATACTGTTGTGCTACCATCTCCCAAAATTGTGTTCTAAACCACGCACTCCTGTCTTCTATCACTCTGCAGTGCTCCCTTTAGTATTTCCTGTAGGGCAGGTGTCTTGTTCACAAAGCCTCTCATTGTCTGTTTGTCAGAAAATATTTTGAGCTCTCCCTCATATTTGAAGGACAGCTTTGCTGGATATAGGATTCTTGGTTGGCGGTTTTTCTCTTTCAGTATCTTAAATATATCACACCACTTCTTTCTTGCCTCCATGGTTTCTGCTGAGAGATCCGCACATAGTCTTATTAAGCTCCCTTTGTATGTAATGGATCACTTTTTTGTTGCTGCTTTCAGGATTCTCTCTTTGTCTTTGACATTTGATAATCTGATTATTAAGTGTCTTGGCATAGGCCTATTCATATCTCTTCTGTTTGGAGTACGCCGCGCTTCTTGGATCTGTAATTTTATGTCTTTCATAAGAGATGGGAAATTTTCATTAATTATTTCCTCTATTATTGCTTCTGCCCCCTTTCCCTTCTCTTCTCCTTCTGGGACACCGATGATACGTACATTATTGTACTTTGTTTCATCCTTGAGTTCCCGGAGATGTTGCTCATATTTTTTCATTCTTTTCTCCATCCTCTCCTTTGCGTGTAGGCTTTCAGGTGTTTTGTTCTCCGGTTCCTGAGTGTTTTCTTCTGCCTCTTGAGATCTGCTGTTGTATGTTTCCATTGTGTCTTTCATCTCTTGTGTTGTGCCTTTCATTTCCATAGATTCTACTAGTTGTTTTTATGAACTTTTGATTTCTGCCGTATATATGCCCAGTGTTTCCTTTACAGCCTCTATCTCTTTTGCAATATTTTCTCTAAACTTTTTGAATTGATTTAGCATTAGTTGTTTAAATTCCTGTATCTCAGTTGAAGTGTACGTTTGTTCCTTTGACTGGGCCATAACTTTGTTTTTCTTAGTGTAGGTTGTAATTTTCTGTTGTCTAGGCATGGTTTCCTTGGTTATCCAAATCAGGTTTTCCCAGACCAGAACAGGCTCAGGTCCCAGAGGGAAGAAATATTCAGTATCTGGTTTCCCTGAGGGTGTGTCTTAGAAAATTGCTCCACCCTTTGATGCCTCAGGTCACTGTGCTTTTCTGCCCAGCAGGTGATGCCTGTTAGCCTATAATTCTTGACTGGTGTGAGGAGGTATGGCCGTGTTCCCCCAGGCTCTGGGGTCTGGTTCTGAATGGAAAGGGCCCCACCCCTTTCCTCCTAGAGAAGACAGACCCCTCAGGTGGAGGTCATTAGCATTTCAATGGTCTTGCTCTCTGCTTGTGCTGTCTCCACCCTTCCCAGAGTCACAGCCCTGCAAACTGAAAATGACTGGGGCTTTCTCCACTGAGCTGAAAAAGAAACAGATAGTCCCCTTCAGACCCAGTCCAAGGCGACCCTCCGGCTCTCCCAGGTCAGTCGTCACCCAAAGCCTCTGTCTGTTTTTTGGGGATGCGTACCTGTAGTGAGCAGTTCACACTCTCTACTTAAAACCCCAGTTGGAGCTCAGCTGAGCTGTATTCACTTGCTGGGAGAGAGCTTCTCTCTGGCACCACAAGGCTTTGCAGCTTGGGCTATGGGGGAGGGGGTCTCACGACTTGGTTCCGCAGGTTTTACTTACAGATTTTATGCTATGTTCTCGGGCATTCCTCCCAATTCAGGTTGGTGTATGATGAGTGGATGGTCTCGTTTGTACCCCCGCAGTTATTCTGGATTATTTACTGGTTGTTTCTGGTTTTTTGTAGTTGTTCCAGGGGGACTACTTAGCTTCCACTCCTCTCTATGCCCCCATCTTCCATAATATCTTTTTACAGCACAGAAATCATTTGCATCTCTACCAAACAAAAACCTACAAGTTAATGTGTAAGTTTGCAGATGCTGAGCCCTAATAGATAGTAAATGGTAAGTTAAACAAAAGTACATTTCCCTAGATAATTGAATAATCTTAGGTGGGCCTGTTAGGCAATCTTCCAGTATAACATTGGAAGAACATACAGTCTTCTTTTTTTTTTTTTCAGTTCCAAGTTTTGGATAATTTGTTTTTTTAACAGAATTGACTCATCCTAGTGGATACCACTGAAGTATGTAAGAATGCTGTTATGCTTAGATGCCTGGCACTACCAGATCCTTCTGATAGAAACTGCCCAGCCCATGTCTCTGGCTGAAGGGGAAGCTGCTGGTGGCCTTGTTTTGTACCACCCAGCTCTCTGGAAGCTGTGAATTAGACCAAGAATGGGCACCTGGCTCAAGGACAGCCCATCCAGTGATGGTCCAGTGATTTATAACATAGTACAGGGCAAAAGCTGTGCCCAAGCAAGAACAGCATGGCCCAAACAAGTTGTCACTTTCTGGGGGAATTTATATGGAGAAAGCCCATTAATAATGGAAGATAAAGAAGAAAGACCCAGAAAGAGAAACAGGGAGAGTGTAGTTGAGTCACAGAAATTACGGTGCTTAAAGAAGAATCTACAGACACCTCATCCTAAGGGCACAACATCCTCTCGGGTCAATAGAATTGTTAGCAGAGATAGGAGGATAGAGTCTCCATGAGCCCAAGGCCAGATGGTTAAAGTTCCCGTCTTCCTTATTTCTAGGTGTTATGTGTATCCTTAAACAAACTAAGAACCCACTCATTATTCAAGGTCACCTGAGTAACTCTCTCTCACTGTGCCAGTTTGAGTGTATTATATCCCCCCAAAATGCCTTTATCTTTGATGTGATCTTGTGTGGGCAGACGTATTAGTGTTGATTAGATTGTAATTCTTTGATTGAGTGTCTCCATGGAGATGCGCCCCACCCAACTGTGGGTGATAACTCTGATTAGATAATTTCCATGAAGGCGCGGCCCTGCCCATTCAGCGTGGGCCTTGATTAGTTTACTGGAGCACTATATAAGCTCAGACAGAAGAAGTTAGCTTGCTACAGCCAAGAGGGACACTTTGAAGAATGAACAGGAGCTGAGAGAGGAGCTGAAGCTTTCAGAGACATTTTGGAGATGGCCTTTGAAAGTAGACTTTTGCTCCGGAGAAGCTAAGAGAGGACAAACACCCCAGAGGAACTAACAGTGACATTTTTGAGGAACTGCAGCCTAGAGAGGAACGTCCTGGGAAAAAGCCATTTTGAAACCAGAACTTGGAGCAGACGCCAGCCACGTGCCTTCCCAGCTAACAGAGGTTTTCTGGACACCATTGGCCATCCTCCAGTGAAGGTACCTGATTGCTGATGTGTTACCTTGGACACTTTATGGCCTTAAGACTGTAACTTTGTAACCAAATAAATCCCCTTTATAAAAGCCAATCCATTTCTACTGTTTTGCAAAAACGCAGCATTAGCAAACTGGAACATTCACTTTCTATTTTGTGTGTGTACGACTGAAAACAGCTTCCTAGCACAGAAGAGGCTCCTAATCCAGAGGCCCCATGGTCTGGATTACACTGTTACCTGGAGCTGCAGACACCAGTCCGTTTCTGAGGACATTAATATTTAAATTAATTTGAGTTTGTGGGTCAGACTGAAGCAACAGCCAGTGGTTTATTCAGGAATCATTCAAAAAAACAAACTCAGTCAAACTAGCTCAAGTAAAAGAGAATCTATTGTATGGATACGGGGGATCTTAGAGAAAGCAGTTTAGTTCTACAAGTTAGATCACACTGTGCAGCTTCACCCTCCATCTTTTTCTCTTTGGGATCTTTAATCTCTAGTTGCTGCTTCTTTCTATGCTTCTTTTCCATTATTTTCATTCTATAGACTGACTTCTCTGCACATTCACCCATCTCAGGACCCCTCAAAGTTATTCCAAAATGGCTGTCTAAGCACAAAGTTAACAGGACCTTCCAGCTTACCTCCCTCAGTCACCAAACTCCCAATTTCAAGTTGCCAGGAGAGGGTATCTGTCCAGATTAGGTCAGGTGTCTATTCTTGGTCCAGTCTGTTGTGCCCAGAGACGGGTACACAGGGATGTTCCCTGTCTGCTCTTGGTGAAGCAGCTTCTCCAAGAAGGGAGTAGGCTGGAATGGAAGAAAAGAGTGTAAAAAAAAAAAAAAAAAAGAAAAGAAAAGAAAAAAGAAACTACAGTAGAAAGAGAACTGCTTTCACCTGTGGGGTGTGGTCTTGAGAGGGTGAGCCCCAGTTTAATGACTCCTCTTTTTCAAATTTGTCCAGCAGAGGAAGTACCTGCGCTCAGTGGGTGGAAAACCTGGGTAACCTCCTTACTGCTCACAGGAGCAGACTGGCATCCCACCCAGGTGTGGCAGAGAGAGTGAGCCTCACCCTCCTAATCCTGCAGGCTCAACTACACAATCTCTCTAAACCTGTTACTGAAGTCACCATTTATAGGGTGTTCCGGTTTGCTAATGCTGCCAGAATGCAAAACACCAGAAATGGATTGGCTTTTATAAAGGGGATTTATTTAGTTACACAGTTACAGTCTTAAGGCTATAAAGTGTCCATCAACAAAGGGCACCTTCACTGGAGAAAGGCCATTGGCATCTGGAAAACCTCTGTTAGCTGGGAAGGCACGTGGCTGGCGTCTGCTTGCTCCCAGGTTATGTTTCAAAATGGCGTTCCCCAAATTGTCTGCATCAGCTTCCAAGAGCCGTCTTCAAAATGTGTGTTCAACAACAGCAATGAGCTCCTTCTGTCTGAGCTTATATAAGGCTCTAGTAAACTAATCAAGGCCCATGCTGAATGGGCAAGGCCACACCTCCATGGAAATTATCCAACCAGAGTTATCACCCACAGTTGGGTGAGTCACATCTCCATGGACACAACCCAATACAAAGGTTCCAACCTAATCCACACTAACGCACCTTCCCCCACAAGACTGCAAAAAAGAATATGACCTTTTCTGTGGGACATAATATATACAAACCAGCACATAGGGTTATGAGAAAAGGAGTATTTTCTGGTAAAAGGACAGTGAATGGGGTTTTCAGAGTCCATTTGGCTGTCTCCCCTCTGGGCCTCAATGGCCAGCATTTTATCAGTAGCCTTTTTATCTTAATATTTCTAATGGGTCTATTTTGAGTAAGGATACATACAAATCCTTTTGCGATCCCAGGAGGAGATAAGATGTATAAAGCATAATTAACTTCTTTGAACTTCACCTTTCCTTATTTGTAAAAATGTCCACATTGAAGTATTATTGTATTATATTAAACTAAATTAAATTAAATGATACAGGTAAAGGTCTTAGCAGGAGCCTGGTGGATAATAAGCAGTTAATAAATGGCTGTTATCATTATCGTTAGCCTCCAAGGGAAGAGAGCAAATGTTAATTCTCAAGAAGAATTTTATAGAACAGTCTGCTTTCAGCCCACCATTTTCCCAAGTCCCTTGATCCTGATTTGAGGGTTGAGAAAAGAAAGGAGAGAATGGGCATAAAATACCATAGGCCCTGCTAACAATAAAGTCTCTGTTTCTCTGTTTTCCCATATCAATAATCTAAACTTGGATGGGTTATTCTCTCCACACTCCCATCACTGTGCACATACTATTTACCACACTCATGAAATGTGCTTATTAAAATGTACGTGTGTCTCCCTAACAAGCTGAGAGGTCCTGGAGGAGATGGTCAGTAGCTTATTTATCTTCCATTCCCAGTTTCTGGCTCAGTATCTGGCACCTACTGGATGACGGATATCTTTTGAGTGAGTGGATAAAGAAAAGTAGGAAAAGCAGGAATATGAACCCCAGCAGTTGGAATCTTAACCACGGCATCTCTCTGAAATTAGGCCCATTGGTGTATAAAAGCAAATTCCAGAAAATGTCAAGCTACCCAGGGCTCTGCAGACCCCACAGGATGTAAGGCTGGATGATTCGTTGGGACCCTCCGTGACCTCCCCGGGGACAAACCAGACTGACCTCTGAGTAAGCAGGTCCAGGGGCCGCAGGCTGGGCAGCTGTCAAGAGACCCTCTCTACTCCCAAGATGGGTCAGCTCCTGCCCTGAATTATCGGTGATTTTCAGACATGAATTATTAGGGCCACGGTTCTCAAATTGTGTTCTAGAGGCTAGCGTGCCACCAAGGAGCAGTGCAGATCAGAAGAGCTCCCCCTCCCCTAGTCATCTCTTAGAGGACTTTGGTAGGGCAGCTCCAATCACCAGATTACAAGTTCTCATTATCCTCCTACGATTTCATTAGGAAAAGAACACTGCTGTTTTAATTTTCTTTTTAAATGCCACACTGAAAAGAACGTTCCTTCATGCTCTCCAATGGACCAAAGACCCCAGTGGCAGGATGGTCAGAATCACAGCTGCTGTTCACTGGCCACTTACTGCACTTTCTGTCCCTCAGTCCTCACAACGGTCCTCCGAAGTGAGCCTAAGTATCCCCGTTTTTCAGATGAGAAAACCAAGTCTAAAGAGGGTAAGTTTATTCTAGGCTCAAATGTCCTTCAAGTTGCTTACAGCCTACAGGTCTGAAACAAATAAGAAAGAGGAAAGGCGAGAGGAGAGGAACAGAAATTCTTGTTGTCTATAAAATACCAACTGTTTATGCAGCCCATGTTTTTTAAAAATCCAGTTTGTGCCTATGACATAATACTTAAATTTGCATTGTTTCTCCATGAATGGCTTGGAAGCCATTCTAATAAAGGAAGAACTTAAATGAAAACTGGGAGGTGGTTTTTGACTCACTGTGTATGTACTTTCTGAGCCACATAGATTCACAAAGAACATCAGAGAGAGTCAGCTCAAGGAAATTGGCAGGCATTCTAACCTCACTTGCTGTCTGATGGCCTCTACGCAATTTCCAACAATGCTTTATAATATTTCATTTAGAATCATTGTGGCTTAGGTATGAAATTGGTTCTCCCTAAAGCTTTCCTGAGGCTTAAACGGTAATTGTTATCATAACTGTGACAGGGAGACTTCTTGAATTTATAATATTTCGACCCTTCACAACATACTTTACAAATCCATTTCAGGATTTCTTAGCAATAGAAGTGCACTTAATTAATCATATTTCCTTCACTACCTACACAGATGGCTTAGTATGGATCATTCATAATGGTCATTTATCCTTTGGCCTCACTACCTAAAGTCTATGAACAATGAAATTATTTTCTTCAGTGGGATTTGATTGTTTAATATAGGATGTCAAATATTTCCCCTGATATAGGGCCCAGTCTTTTAGTTTTTAATGCTGTATTTCTCAAAATACTTTCTAAGGTATTTGTAATATATTGAATTATGTATCTCAGTTTTGACATGTTCTTAATCTTAATCTGCATTCCTGTGAGTGTGAACCCATTGTAAACAGGGTCTCTTGAAGATACTATCTTTAGTTAAGGTGTAGCCAAAACGAATAAGGGTGTATTGAAATCCTATCACCAGAGGCCTTGTAGAAAGAAAGCCACTAGGAAAAGCCAGAATTTGGAAGTCAACAGAACCAGAAGAGAAAAGAGAGGACATCACCATGTGATGTGAGGAGAGATGCAAACCACGGAACCCTAAAAACTGCAGCAGAGCAGCACCAGGATGGCACCACCCCAAACTTCTGAAACTGTGAGACAATAAATTGCCATTGTCTAAGCCAAATCCAGGTTATGGTATTTGTGATAGCAACCCTGGCAAACTAAGACACCACTGAAATTCTGTCAAGAACGGCACTAAAAGAAAATTCTGTGATCTACTGAATTTGGGAAATACTGAGTATTAGAGTCACCTCTTGGATATTTGCAAGAGCCACTTAGCTTATTATATGTTAAGTAAACACAACAGTTTTTGCTCGATTTTTGAGTGATATCTATTAATATCTCCAAAATGAGTGCTCTGGGGAATCTACTTTGGGGAAAGCTTCTTGGTAAAGAAGATTCTGAAGCATGGAATCTATTTACAATAAACCCACTCACAAAATCACACCTAATACCTGAAATCACACCCAAAAGCTCCTAGAAATAGATTGAATTGCCCACTTCAGAAATAAGATGATTCTTTTGTAATAAAGACTACTATTTAATGAACACTTATTGTCTCATTGAATCATCAGGATTACCTCACAAGATAGGTATAGTTCTTTTCATTAAACATATAAGGCTGAAGAGGGTCAAAGAGGTGAAGTGACTCACCCAAGGTCCTACCACTGGGAAGAGGCAGAACCAAGTGTAAGGTGGTCTGGCATGAAAGATGGGCGACAAAGCCAAATGGTAGGCAACAAAAGAAGTTTGTTAAGAGAAACCATAGGGCCATCCCCCTCCAGCAGAGAGGCTGCTCGGGGTGGAAACCATGCAGTTGGGTGGCAGTATTCTTTTTTTATAGGGCTTTCTGTCCATTAGGAGGTTACATGGTATCTTGGAATGTAAGGTACGTGAGCTTTCACCAACGGGGGATTACACGTAGTTTATCTTGTAGCTTGGCAATGCCTGGTTTGCAGATTCAAGCAGGAGAGGTGAAGGAGGGAGGGAACAGCGAAGCAGCCTGGCTTCACAAAAGAGGGAAATGGGGTGGGGTATGTGTGCAGGGCCCAGACCTAACACATAAAAGCCTACAGGAGGAGGCCCTCTCTCATACTATCCAAGCTACAGAACATCCTCAAGAGAGTGTGGCCAGGCCTTCATCTCAGAACTCAGAAAGCAAGCCAGACTGCAGCCCTTCCCTCCCTCAGTCAAAGCACAGAGTCAAAATCCAAGCTTGGCTCCTTCCCAAAGAGAAGCAAATGATGAAGCTTAAAGTGGTCTCTGCACTGATGGGGATTTGGTAGGTTGAATTATGTACTCTAACATAATGTTGTTGGTCTTAGGCTGTGTGCCTGTGGGTGGAAGCCCACTGTAAGTGGCATCTCTTGAAGATGTATGGGTGCAGCCCAACTGAATGAGGGTAGGCCTTACTCTGATTGCTAGAGTCCTTTGTAAGCAGAATAAAAGCAGACAGAGGAGCTGGAAATCTGAAGTCTGGGGAGCCAGCAGGAAAAACAAGGAACCCAAGGACTGCTATTCAGCCAGAAAGCTACCCACCCTGGGAAGAAGCAAGGCTTCTTCGCAGAGTAGCCTTGTCATAGCGGCCTGGGAAACTAAGACAGGGAGCAAATCAACAAACTCAGGGAATTGGTCTCTAGCAATGTAAATTTGGTTGTCAGGCCACAGTGGGAGCCCTGAGATCCCAGTACACACCCTAACCCACAAGTCCTGCTTAGAGCTGCTGAATTCGGGCATGCTCATTGCATTCAATCCTCCTGTCCCCAGTGAGGAGTCTGAGCCTAATACTCATTGTCATGCAATAAATACTTAATGAGCCCCTACTCTAAGTGAAGCACTGTTGTACGTGCTGGGACTAGTAATGAATGGGTCAGGAGAAGTCTCTGCCCTGATGGTGCTTTCTTTCAAGTTAAACAAATACAGAGTATAATATAACGCCAGGTAGTAATAAACACTTCGAGGAAAATGAAAGCAGTGTAAGAGGGAGGGTTGCTACAGGAGACTCAGGGTGGACCTCCGTGAGAAAACCCCTTGTTTAGGCAGAGAGATGTGAGTAAAGTGAGGGAGCAACAAACAAAAGATGTCTAAAGGAAGAACTTTGCATGGGTCCTTCTCAGCGTCTGATGGTGCAGCCAACAGGCTGCCTGCCAGGCAGATAGTTCAGCACTGCCATCTTGGGGGCTGGCCCAGGCTGGCACCGATTCTGGGGAGAGGGGTTGGGGCTAAAGACAGGAAGGGAGGACTGTGTATTATTGCTTTCTGATCCACTCATTATTTGTTTGGGAGTAATTAAGGCAGAGAAGATTAGAAGGAACATTACAATGGAATTCAGTTGTTGAGGCTGAATTCCCTTTAATAGTGTTTAACTTTGTGTGGTGGTGTTCAACATCTAGGCTCTTTTTTGTTGGGCTGAGTTCCAGAGCCAGGTTACCTCATTCTGAGTTCGAGCTGCACCGCTTGCTAGCTTGGCAACCTTGAGCATCTCTGTACCTCAGTGCAAAATAAAAAAGAATAGTAAAAGTACCTAATCTGTAGGGTTATTTTGAGGATTAAATGAGCTAATATATACAAAACATTTAGAAGTAGTGTCTGGTACATAAGAAGCTATTTTTAAAATACTAGCTTTTTATTAATATCCTGTGTCTACATCTGAATGTGTGTGTGTGTGAGGGGTGGGGGGTGGAGAGGGAGAGGGAGAAGGGGATAGATAGGTCAAAAGACCTCTACAAGCTCTTCTGGAAATAACTTTTTTCTTTATTTCTTTCTCTCTTTCATTACAGCAGTTGTAGGTTTACAGAGAAATAACTATTCTTTAATTTCATGATTTGTCTGACATTTCACAATGATAGCTGTCCCACAGGCTATCAATAAGACCTATCGTTAGGTCTTATTCCCATTTCCTATCAGATTTTAGATGAGAGAAAAGTGGAGCACAGTATAGGCTTACTACTCAGGAAATTAATAATTATGCTGGTAATCACTGTGATTATTTGAACAGCAGCATCGAGACAAAATTGAAGTCATCTGAAGTACAGAGGAGTGATTTGCCATAGTTGAAAAGAAGGCCTCTTTATTTGCTTCTGCTAATTAAAAAATCAGAGCTAAGGATACTTAAACACTACAGTTTAAATGGCATGGCTCTATATTGGTTTAATGAATTCTCTTATGAAATCAACTAGAAAATGTTAAACATCGTAAATCGTGAAACACAACCTTCCTTGTTCTGTTATGAGCTTTATAGTTAAAATTAAAGATCACACAGTGCTTTTGTTCTTTTCTATAGGTTGTGCAATAACTTTTAGCCCAAAGAAATAAAACCCTGGGTTTCAAATTTATATGTGTTTGCCCCTTAAACAAAAAGGGAAATATATTTTATTTCAAATTCACAATTATTGGTGGTCTTGATTTTATTGTAAGTTCACCTCTGACCCTGACCCTGGGCCAGGGCAGCTACCAGGAGGCACAGAAAGTAACCAGGTTGCCCATCCACTCTCTCAACCTGTTATTTTAATCACATGGCACACTTTGGTGTTTAAAATCCCAGGGGTTAAGGAAAGTGCATGCTTATCAGAGCAAACACTGTTTACCTTGCTTGGAAAGTCATGCCTATATTTCTGTCCATCAGAAGAAATAACAGCAATAACAACAAAACAGCAACACAAGACTGGGGCAATTTCTAAACACCATGTAGCTCATTGATACATGCTCAATGCAGAAAGTGCAGGTCAGTCCAAAGAAGAAAATCAGTATTTCCCATAATCCCATAGCCTGGAGGTAACCAGTGTAAAGAATCTGGTGTAATTTTAACTAATAGACCAAAAGACGCAATGATTAGAGATTCTCAGCCTCCCTGGGTCACAGAATGAAACAGCCAGCATCTCCAGTCTCTCCAAAGTTCCTTGGCCTCTAGAGTCTGCTCTAGGCCAGGGCCAAAGGCAACTTGGGAGCCAATCCCAAGAATCAGGACATCCAAGCCACACTGCAGGAAGGGGCAAATCCATCCAAGGACACGCAAGGACAAATCCAGCAAATGATTCCGGGGGAGACATGAATACTAGTTACCGGTTCTGTTATGCCTCAGTGTGGCTGAGAATGGGATGGAAGGAACGGTGAGAGATCATCCAAACTGCAGAAGGGGCAGCCTCCATCAGGGCCTGAGAGCTACTGCAGCCTCAAATTAGAGGGAAAGAAGGTTGGAATTTAGCCGTATCTCTTAGCTAGATTGTGGGTGCCCTCAGGCTTTTTTTTTCCTAAGCACTTTTTATTATGAAATATAACATGTATACAAAAAAGTGATAATTTCAAGTTCACTTTAACAGGTAGTTATAGAGCAAAGTAAGTATGGGTTGCAGTTCCACAGTTTCAGGTATTTTCCTCTGGCTATTCTAATATGCTAGAAACTAAAAAGAAGTATCTATGTAACGATTCAGTATTCACAATCATTTATTAAATCCTAACTTCTCTGTTACAACTCCTCCCTCTCATTAGATCATTTTCTCAGTCTTCAGGGATATTTGGGCCATGACCATTCTAACTTCTTCATGTAGAAAAGGGGTGTTGACGTTATGGGGTAGGGGACGGCAACTGGTTGATATTCTGGGGGGGACAGGTAGCTCTAAGTCTCAGGGCTTATCTGGCAATAGGAACAATCTGGAGGTTTTAAGTTTCTGGATTATAAACTTAATATATAAAACTATTATAGAGTCTTAGATAGATCCCAGGGTATTCTTTGGGGTTTTCAGGAATACTGTTGGTTGGGGCTTGATAGACCATGGCAATTTGTAATATCTGTGCCCTCAGTCTTGAGTGTGCTGACACACAGCTTGACAAAGAAGAAATGAGAAAGTTTAATAAATGCTGGGAGATATTTAGGCCCCAGGAAAACATAAACTGTAAATGGAAAAAAAAAAAATACACAAAACCAAAACCCTCACAATGTTCTTATCTTTGTGTGAGTCATTTGCTGCCTGAAAATTGAGGATATGTTCATAGGATGATAAGTTCATAAGGCAAAAGGGAGGCAGCCCCTGAAGGTGGCCCTCCACTCGCCCTGAGACAGCGAGGGCACGAGGCAGTGGGAAGTGGGGTATAGTGCTTCAAAAACAGTTCCATTTTTTTTTACTCATTAGATAATAATGAACAGGTGATTTCCCTAGTCATTGTTAGTATGAGGATATCTAAGAAAGTGATTTCTGAATACCCTGTACAGGACCGATGGAGATATACACAAGGCAACACCATGGTGGGTTATTTTTAAAATGGCCTTTTCAGTTGAGCAATAAATTGGTTCAAGTAGCCATGCTGAAGGGTGAATATGGGCTCCGTAATTCAGAGGTGCACCCCAGCACCTCTCTTGCCACTGGGATAAAAATAGCTCACCAAAGCCTCCAGCAGGCACCACCATGGGCTCTGAGTACATTTTTTCAATAAGTAACCGCAAACCACAGACTTGGGGAATAAGCGAACTCACTTGTTTTATTTTATTTTTTTCACATTACAGTAGCAGTTATAGGTTCCAGCAGACTGAGTGGAAAGGAATTTGGTTTTATATAGTCTCCCTAAAGAGAAAGTAGATTAGTGAACTAATCCCCAATAAAAGCAAACCTGCCAACAAGATTGAAATTGCATGGGCTGTTGCGTGTGTGTGTGTGCATGCATTTTGGGACCAGGTGGTAAGAAAACAAGAAATACAAGATAAGAATAAGAAGGCTTGATCCAAGGCCTTCCATTTAACAAGTGGTGAACTGTAAGAAGCACTAGTGCTCCCTTTACCCCAAACTATATTTGAGCCTGAGGTGACATTTTTATAGTGACACCATGTATTTGCTTTATGTCATGTTTTATGTTCTTCCTAGACAGATTCAGAACCAGCAAGAGCTAGCCACGTGACCCCACATTTTAATAATAATGCCACAAGCATGTTCTGTGTTCTGAATGAACATTGGTTATGATTTGTTAATTCAGCAATCATATGAAATAGTGACTTAATGCTATATTGATTTGGCCATCAACTTGTTTCTACTCTTAAGCAAATTACTTAATACATAATTAAATTAAATTATATTGAAGCTACAGTTGTTTTTGTCTCAATTATCTAATAAGGGTGTTTAAAATTCTCCTTTGGCCCACTTATTCAAATATTAACTTCCATTCTCAATGTTTCATTTTATTGAGTAGATTGAGTCCATCAATAAGAATTCCATGGTGCACACCATATCAGAGTTGCAAAGTAGGTCTTTAAAGGAAATTTACAGTTATTTATTTCCATTTAAGAGCTTCCTGCCTCATTGGAAATATAGGAAAGTCACACAAAGAGATAATACAGAAAACTCTATGAAATAAGCTATAAACATACACTGAGGTAGTTGGGGCTCCAAGGACATGATAGGATTATACTTCTCCATCATCCTTGAAGTTAGGCATGGCCAAATGACTTGCTTTGGCCAATGAAATATGAATAGAAATGATCTTTACCTTTCCAAGAGAAGCTTTAAGACCCTGTGGGCTACATTCACTACTTTCCACTGCTATCTGGGTCGCAAGTGACTATTATGGGCAGAAGTCCCTATGTTAAGCCATAGATATTTGGGGGCTGCTTGTTTACACAGCATAACCTAGCCCATTCTAACTTATCCAGTATGAAAATGCATAACAAAGAAGTCTGTCAATGCTGTGGAGGACATATCAGTCAGGGCCCGAGGTTGCCAGCCCCAAAACCTACTCTGTATACTCTGGGTAGATTTAAAAATCAGGATTTATTTGAAAGCATGGGTGGAAAGACTCACAGAAGTGATGGGAAGTTGGAGAACCAGGCTGGGAGAACAGGTCACAACAAAGAGATCCCCCCCAGAGCTGGGCAGCAGAAAGCTCAGCCTTTCACGGGAACATTCTCGTCTACCTGTGCCTCTGTAGCATGTCTGCCCATGTCTCATTCACGATGCAAAACCTGAGAGAGAATGTCCAGGTGGCCAAGACTAAGACACATGCCTTCACTCACCCCAACAAAACTGCCCGCCATGAAGAATCCCTGATGAACAGAGATCACTGTGCTAATGGTAATTGGGTGGATGCTTCAGGGCCAAAAAAAATATGGCAAATATCCTTGGCAGTTGCAGAAGCAGAAATCCTTGAATTTCTGCTCATCATTTGTACCAGGATCAAGGAAGGAAATTAAGCAACTTCTAACCCCCACATTTCCCAAACTCCTATCATCCCATCGTAATCTGACAGAAGGAATTCCTGGTTGCTTCTTAAATTGAGGGTTTACCTCAGAACCCTTAGCTTGTCAGATGACTTCTTGGAGAGGCCACACTCACCTTTCTCCTTCTGCTCTTGCTGCTGACTCATGCTGGCTTTTAAAATTCCTTTTTATCCAGGAACCTCATCTCTGGAAAGGTCATACACATGCTCTCAGGAGCCTACATGGGCACTTGTATTCCTCCAGTAGCAATCAAAAGACCAACTGCAACAGAGAGGAAGAGAAGCCTCAATGATTATTATGGCTTAGCAAGTTAGGGTCCCACGGTAAAGGTCTTTGTAAAATGTGGTTTCTATTGGCATTCACTTCTGCACTAGACTCAGTGGCATTCAGTAAATATCATTGACCGACTAATTGACTAAATGTGGTCACTTGACTTCAAAAAGAAAGGGTCTCCATAAAAATTGAGGGATGGCCTTTTCCCAGCATTTAATACATCAGAAAATGCCTCCAAAAGAAAGCAGAGCTGCCTTAATTACCATCTGAAAGGAGACATGCACCGATGTGTCTTCCTGGTAGCAGGTGTTTTAAAAAGTCAAACATAAATGAACTTCAGTGTATTTTATATGTATGATAAATAAGAATCGAGTTTATTTTACTGTATTCAGGAAAAAATGCTCCCAAGATCCTAACAGAAGAATAAAGAGCCACTGTCAACAGGCTCAGTAGCCTCAATAGTGTTTTAATATCCATTTCTCAGGTGCCCATTGAAGGCACAATGTCCTGTAGCCCTTGGGATTTTTCTGTGCTGAATCTTGAATATAATGACAGATATTTAACACTGATGCTCTCAGTCAAGAAGAGCAATTAGCAAATTCATAAATTAAGTGCTTGCTTGCTCTTCATTAGTCAAACGTAAACATTTGTTAAAAGATACTTTTCTTCAAAAATTTCTCCCAGGAAATAAAAAAGACGTTTGGATTTCCACATAGCTTCTTGAATGTCACACCATTTCATCATTCCCAGGACTCAGACCCATCTATAGAGTTCCATGTGGCAGTGAGTACTGGTTAATAAGTCAGTGTGAACTGGGAGCAGGGATTATGCTAGTGTCTCAGAGCTCTCCCCTTGATCACACATGGGCCATGCTTTTATTAGAAAGTGTGTGGTGATGTCAAACTGTTCCCAGTATGGAGCTAGTTGGCAGATGGCCAAGCGGCCTCATAGGCAATGTCTTGGTGAATTCATAAGTTCAAGTTCTGGCTTTCACTCTCAACACCTGAGAAAGAATGAGTCCTGCACGTGGAGTCATCACACTAAGCTCACAGAGACTAATGCAAATAGCCGGGGTGCCAAATTATCAAATTATAGTGAGGCTTTTGCAGTCACGTGAGCTGAAATATTAGCATTGTCATACCTAGTCCCTTCTCTCTCTGCAGATGGAATTATATGGGATACCTAATTATAATCAGTATGATGTTTGGTGAGCAAAGAACCACAACAGGAAGAAGCAAAGTCACTGAAAGATTGCCAAGGGTCAAAAAGAAATTCCCAGTGAAATTATTTTTCCCCTCTATAGGAAGTTTGAACCGCAGGTCACTTGTCTACTCCCCTCCCCATGCCACACGCACACACACACACACACACACACACACACGCACGCTCATAGACAATCTATACTCTCGTTCTGTGAGAATAGAATGGCATTCTCGTTTTCCTTTTTTCTTTTTGGGATAGACCACAATTCCATCCTGTAATGTACGCCACCACCATCATTTATTAAATGCCTATGTAAAGGAGTTTTACAGACATTTTTGCTAAACTCACATGGAATTTTTCAGGAATTATGCCTATCTTATAGATGAAGAAATTGAAGCTCAGAGATTTTAAGCAACTTGTCCAAAGTCACATGCCTAATATTTCAAACCTAGCTCTATACATTCAAAGTCTATTTTTCCTCGTGATATTATACTGCCTCTCCATGGATGGAGACAGAGATGACACCTTAATAAAATCTACACACATTTGGTGAATTGTTGAGAGGGAATGCTAAGACAATGGATGATAATAAAAAGATACAAATGATCTCAACAACCTGAAACAATTAGCTGACATCCACATGAAGAACTCCCTAAGGGCAAAATGGAAATTACAATATTTGGGAGTCAAAAAAATAATAGTTTTAAGCGTACAGAATTAGGAAGACCTCTCTTATTGTGGTTCATTTGAAAACTTCCTCAGTATTTTAGGGGTCCGTACGTTCCTTATCCCAATCCGGGACCCAGCAGGAAATGGTGGTACTTTAAAGGGGGTTAAATGAGAACAGTTTAATGAAGGGTCTGTTTACAGGGCTAAGGGATCTAACAACTAATGGTGAAACATCCAAAGACTGCCGTAAGTTTGAAGGGTAATGGAAGAAGGGAATGATGTTACCAGAATCTGGCAAGTGCTTGAACCATGGACAAGAGGCTTCCCATCAGGAGCGGAGGCTATATAGATAGAAGAACACGGCCACTTTTTTATTAAAAGGCAATATCTCTTTGCTCCTGCCTTCAGAACTTTTGCCTGGTACTCCCATTGGCCAAACTCCACCAGAAGCTAGAGAGCAGGGACGCCTGGGCATGCATTCAGTAGACGTCAGTCTCCCAGGAATCTATCTGTGGGGAAGCAAACGGAGAATAACAGCACATTTATTCTCATCCAACTGAGCGATCTGGATGCTAAAAAATACACTAATTCAGTCTTGGGATTTATTAATATATATTCTAGGTCTTGATCATCAGAGTTCACAGTCCTACTATCCACAGACCAGAACACACTTGGAGGTCACACCCAACCTGATTGCTTCACAGAAAGGAAATTTACAGACAAGAACTGCATGCAGCGAAAGCAAGTTTAGTATGTCCAACATTACAAAAACTAAGGTGTTTAGGGTAGAAAAGACTCAAGAAGGACATGTAAGAAGATTTGTGCAGAAGCAAATTAATTTGTGGAAATTCAGAAAGCAGACATTAGACACATGTTGGGAAGCAGAATTTACCTCAGTATAAGCAGTAAGTTCCTGATCTCTGTAACTGTCCATCAGTGGCAAGGATTGCTACTGGAAAGAATAATCCCCTGTCACTTACAGGGTTCGTGCATAGGCCAGGCTGCCACCTGCTGTCAGGCAGGGCTGCTGTAGAAGGGATTCCCACATTAGATGGGAGAGCATTTCATTCTCCTAACAGCTGTGACATTCTGACTAGGTGACCTGATGCCAATTCTAAATACACTAAGCCCCACTTGAACAAATAACAGTCCTTCACATGAAAGGCCATATAGACAAACCCCCAAATTCTGAATTTGGTCAGTTGCTGTCCCTGCTACTGACACATAGGCATTGAAATATTAATCCCTCTATAAACAATCCGAATTCTGTTACTTCTCAGAGAGGCTAATGGGGGGTGACCAAATATCCTGAAGCTCAGAACACTTCTAAATCCTCTTAAACACCAAAATACAACTCAAAACAGACCAGTTCTGCACTTAACTTTAGACCTCACCTTACATCTCCTTTCTTGGCGATAAGGTACCCTTGATGCCCTGCTGAGGATGTCATAAATGTCCTGGTGGAGAATTAGCTGATGGAGCAGGGGACAAAATAATTTTTTGTGATCTTCAGTAGCCTACCAACCCCAGACTATGTCAAGACATGGGACCCAGAGATAAAAGTCTGTTTGTTTAAAACACTGTACTAGGCTGTGGGAGCAGAGATTCTGTTATATGCAGTTAGGCCTTATCTAACTGACATAATCACCACCCAAATGCCCCTCCCCAACCCACCCACCACAAAAAAAAGTGAATTGAGAAGCTAGCCCCATGGAAGTCCTCACCCTAAAAGAAATAGAAGTCAGAAAATTAAGGAAGCAGAGAGTCAACAATCCAGGAAGGAAATATGCCAGATTAACAGTCAGAAATGAGCAAGAGACAATTGTCAAACCAGAGTAGGAGTCCCTCACCAGCAATGACTGACTTGATTGTTTCAGACCAACCTTCCCACTGAAAAAAACTAGAAATTCTGGGTAAAATATCTCAAGAAAATCCTGTTTGAAGGCATCATAGAGCTGTCAAGATAGTGATAATTTGAAGGCCCAAGATGCAAAATAGGAAGGAATCTAGAAAGGGCGAGTCACACACTGGGGACCACGTTTACCCTCCTTCTAATTGTTGATTCCAAAAGTAAAAGTGCTTCTGAGAGACTGAGAAATGGAGCATAATTATTGGCAGTTTTATTGAACTAGGGGGACTAGAATTGAAGTTCATGTCCCTTCAATGAGGAAAGCCCAGGTAAACACCTTGGACTTATGATTGGAACACCAAAGGGCTATCTCTGGAAATATCAGTCCTCACAAGGAATGAAGCCCAGCTTCAAATCACCTCAATCCCTTTTGGGTTACACCACTCCTACCCTAGACTGCCTGCCCAAAACAAAAGTAAATCCTACCTGAATTAAAAACAAAAAAATAAAAATAAATAAAATAAATCCTATCTAAGGAAATTAACTTCACATGGAGCCTGCAATTACCTCTATTTTTGACTAAAATAAGCAGGCCTACAAAATGACAAGGATTGTCCAAAAATCAAGAGAAAAGAACAAACAAACAAAAAAAAAAAAAAAGAATTCCCAGGATATCCAGATATTGGAGTTAAACAACGTGGTATATTCTGGTACATTATTTCTCAAGGAATTAAATGTCAAAATAGTAAAATTTGGCAAACAAAACCGCTTAAAGCTATATGAAAGAATCAAATGGAAATTCTAGAACTGAAAAGTTCAATGTCTTAGTTTGCTAATGCTGCAGAATGCAAAACACCAGAGATGGATAGGCTTTTATAAAATGGGGGGTTATTTCACTACACAGTTACAGTCTTAAGGCCACAAAGCGTCCAAGGTAACACCTCAGCAATTGGGTACCTTCACCGGAGGATGGCCAATGGTGTCCGGAAAACCTCTGCTAGCTAGGAAGGCAGCTGGCGTCTGCTCCAAAGCTCCGGCCTCAAAACAGCTTTCTCCCAGGACGTTCCTCTCTAGCAAGCTTGCTCCTCTTCAAAACATCACTCCCAGCTGCACTCAGTGAGTTTCCTCTCTCTGAGTCAGCTCATTTATATAGCTCCACCGATCAAGGCCCACCCCGAATGGGTGGGGCCATGCCTCCATGGGAACATCTCATCAGAATCATCTCCCACAGCTGGGTGGGGTACATTCCAAGCAAATCCAGCCAGCACCAAAAACATCTGTCCCACAAAACTACAAAGACAATGGCATTTGGGGGACACAATACATTCAAACCGGCACATTCAATGACTAAAATTAAGATATCAGTGAATGAGTTTACCAACAAATTAGATGAAGTTGATAAGAAAATAACTGAAGTAAAAGATAGAACATAAGCAAACAAAAAATAAGGCACCAAGGGGCAAAAAAATGCAAACTTAAAAAAGAGATTGAGACATATCAGACATAGTAAAAAGCTTGAACACACATAGAACAGGTTCCAAAGGAGAGAGAAAGACAGGGGCAGAAGAAACATTTGAAGAGGCAATGGCACTCTTCCTCCTCCTTTCCTTCCTGAGACAGTCAGTCCAAAAGCAGTTGTGTGAGCAAGGGTAGATACCTGCCTGGGGTGGGAGGTGTCACAGCAGCCTGGCATGGAGAGGGCTCAGGCCGAGTGGGTGAGGAATGTGTCCATGCGAGAGGTAGTCATGGTGGCCCAAGGCAGGTTGGGGAGTGTATCTGTGCCAGAGAGAAGGGTGGTGGTGGCAATGAAAGAGTGATTCCATACGAGGAGTCAATCAAATAAGTAACATATTGAGAATAAAAGGAACAAGATTTCTCAATATCTGAGAAGGGAGTTATAAATACAAAGGGGCAAAAAACCAGAATGATCCTTGTGGTGTTGGACTGAAATCAGAGATATAGATGTAACATCAATATATGGAGATAGATGTAGAAATAAATATTGATCTAAATTATGTCTATATGTGAAGAACACACACATACACACACACTTACATAATTCCTAGCTCTGTCCACTGAGAGGGCTTGGGGGCAGCAATGTGTCATTAGCAATGAGCACACCTGGTACCCAGATCTTGGATTCTAAATACCGTCCTCAACTAAAAGGAAATAGGGCTCCTCACAGAAATGGTGATTTGGGGCCAGGAGCAGAGAAAATAGAAGATGAGCCCAGAATATCTTTCTGTGCAAGAAAGGAAGATAGTGCTCAAAGTGTGATAAAGATATGTCAAAAGGACGTAGATATCAGCTTGAAAGGGTTCCCGCTGGCCAAAAATCGGACAATTTCAGCATCAAAATAATAATACTAACAGATCATGACTCAGTAAGTAAAGTAGGGGTTCATGACACCATGCTAAAATAAACAAATAATTGAATAAATTCACATTTTGATGAGGGATGAGATACATAATCTGAAGTTAACACCTCTCTCTCTCTCTCTCTCTCTCTCTCTCTCTCTCTCTCTCTCTCACACACACACACACACACACACACACAAAATCATATTACAAAGGAAAAAAGTGCAACTTTACAGTGAAGAATAATCAGGTGGTCAAAGTGAGCGTCATTGATAACAGATCAAGTAAAAATCATTTGCCAGCTGACAGGATGCAACGAGAAGAATAAAGCATTCCTTCTGTGATATCCCTGCCGAAGATGCACTCACTGGGTCTAATGATGAGGAAACATTAGAAAACCTATATTGGGGGACCTTCTACCAAATAATTGACCTGTAATCTTCAAAAGTGTCAAGGTCATAAAAGTAAAGAAAAAAACTGAAAAACTGTTCCAGATTGTAGAAAGAAGGTTGAATTGTATCCCTCCTCCCCAAAAAGATATGTCCCTGTCCTAAACCCCAATACCTGTGAGTGTGACCTTATTGGGAATAAGGGTCTTTGCAGAGATAATTAAAGATCTCAAGATGAAATCACCCTGTATTTAGAGTAGGCGCTAAATCCAGTGACTGGTGATCTTATGTGAGAAAGGAGAGGAAGATTTGATACACACACATACAGAGGGGAAGGCCATGTGAAGATAGAGACAGAGGTTGGAGTGATGTGTCTGAAAACCAAAGAACATCAAGGATTGCCACTAGGGGCTAGAGAGAGGCATGGAGCAGAGTCTCCCAGAGGCTCTAACATTTTTGATTCCTTGATTTCAGACTTCCAGCCTCTAGTACTGTAGAAGCATAAACGTATATTTTTTAAGTTTCTGGCAATTTGTTACAGCAGCCCCATGAAACTAATATACAGACTTAAGGAGACTAAAGAGACATGGCAACTAAATGTGCAATTCTGGACTTGATCTTTTCGTTATAAAACACATTGTTGAGACAAATGATGAAACCTAAGTGGAATCTGAGGATTAGAAGGTAATAATAAGCCAGGCTTAACTTCCTGATTTTTTTGGTTGTACTGTAGTTTTGTAGAATGTTGTTGTTTGCAGGAAATACATACTGAACAGTTGAAGGTTGTTAGGGCATCATGTTGGTTGCTTCTCCTTAAATGTTTCAGAGAAAAAGTGTTCTTCATAGTATCTGTTTTGGTTTGCTAAACATGTTGGAATGCAATATACCAGAAATGAATTGGCTTTTACAATGGGGGTTTGTTGGATCACAAATTTACAGTTCTAAGGCTAGGAAAATGTCCAAATTAGGGCATCAACAGCATGATACCTTCTCTGAGGAAAGGCCACTGGCATCTGGGTTTCCTCTGTCACATGGGAAGGCACATGGCCAGCGTCTACTGATCCTTCTCTCCTGGATTTTGTTGCTTCTAGATTCTGGTTCTTTCGGTTTCTGTGGGTCCTTGCTTGCTTCTCCCAGAATTTTCCCTCCAAGCTTTCTCAGTGGTTCTCTCTGAGCTCTCTGAGAGTTTCTCTCTCTGAGCTCTTGGCTTTTTTCTGCCCTATATCCTTTCATAAAGGACACTAGTAAAGGATTAAGACCCACCTTGAATTGGGTAGGTCACATCTCAATTGAAACAACCTAATCTAAAGGTCCCAGACACAATAGACCTGCTCCCACGGGAATGGATTAAGAGAACACAGTGTTTTCTGAGGTACATAGCAGCTTCAAGCCAGCACATTGTCATTGCAACTTTCTGTATGATATTGTTTCCAAAAAAAAGTATCTGAGAATTTTCCAAAACTAATGAAAGATACCAAATCACAGATTCAAAAAGTGCTATGAAACCCAAGCAGAATGAAAACATAGAAAACCATACATACATCATAATAAAATCTTGCCTCAAAAACCCTTTCTAACTCCTAGAAGCAGCTACCTCACCCTACCCTGACACTGACAGGAATCTCCAAATGTCTCTGCTCTTCAGAGCTCAGATCCAATGCAACATTTCACTCCATTGAGAAGAAAAGATCCTTCCCTATCCCCTACCAAGGCCTACCTTCTTTGCTGCTTCAGGACTTTTGATGAAAGAGACATCCATTTTATTCAGAGTAAATCCAAACCTCAAGCCCTGAGATCCAGAAATCTCAATCACAAAAATCTGCTGTAGATATCCCAAAGGCTGGGATATTCAAAGATTCAGCATATTTACCTTGATGATTCCCAGCCAGACAGAGCTGCACCAAACCCAATTCCATTCCTCCACATCAGGCTGTTTTCCACCTGAGTTAAAGGGAAGGTCAGACATACACAACCTTCTTGCTATAGTTCAGCATGCTGGTCACCCCCATGAGCAGATTCTTAGATAAGACAAAGACACAGCTCTCAAGGCAAGTAATAATTTCTCAGACATCAGTAGGACAGTCATACATCCCATTTGCCTAGGACAGTCTCAATTTATACGCATTATCCCAGCATCACTCTTTATTCTCAAAGAAGCCCTGGTTTGCACTGTCAATTGCATGGTCACTAATTATAATGTGTATTAAAACAAAACTTTGAGGGAAAATTCTGTATGTAAAATAAACACTTGATGTTTGAAGTTGATTGGTTGGTTGATTGTTGTCTTGGATGTCTGGGACTTGATACCCATTCCACATTTGGGAAATCAACCATTGTTTGGGTCTTGGAGTAAGGCAGCGCATGGGCAATGGCTTGTGCACATGTCCCAGGCTCGGAAAATTATGGAGTCTTTCCCAGAGCTTCAAATTGGGAGCAAATGACAAAGAAGTTTTCTCAAACCTTATTATTGTGGTGAGAGGGGCAGCCCCAATATCCAGTGACTAACATCCAGAGTAGTGGTGGTAGCCCAGCATGCACATGGGTTGTTTTCCACTGGGGCTTCCTAAGCAGAGTATTCTTGTGCCATGAGCTTGTCTGTGGTGTCAGCTATCTAACTTCCCTTGGTTCTTGAACATTTATTTTCCAAGCCTAGTTCTCCAGGCTTCACATCAATTCCATCAGCTACCTGATGTTCTTCTAATAAATTACTTTTCTACTGATATTCAGAAGACTTGGTTTCTATTCCTTGTAACCAAGAAAGCTAATACACCCAGTTTACAATACTAAACAGAACTCAACCAGCCTAAAGCCTCTGCATATTTTACATAACTAAAAGGCCCAGTTGGATTTTTTTTAAAGGAAGTCTGCCGCAAAGGTAAACTGAATTGTCCCTTTTTGGTGAAGAGCACTGTCTGTAACTTTTGAATGGCAATCACCTGGATTAAAAGAAAATCTTTCCACCACGTACCAGATTTCATAAACTGAGCATTCTGAGGACTGCTAGTGGTTGTAGTATAGTCAACCCCAGGGATGTCTGCACCAAGACATCTAGGAGAAGAATCAACTTGCCTTGCTTGGGTTATTGGATTTTCATGTTTCGTATGTTACTGGCTTGAGTCTTTACAGAAATGTCCATAGAAAAAGAGAATAAATCTTTCACTTTAAGGGGCTAGAAAACACAACAATCCCTCTGCCTACTCTACACACACACACACACACACACACACACACACACACACACACAAATATGCATGCATGTTAAGAAAACTTTTTTAAAAATTCAACTTAAATATACTCAGGTAACTTGGCTTGGGCAGATTCTAATATTTCTTTGCACTGAAATTATTGTCCCAGGCAACTGTATACCCTCTCCCCTGGAACTTAGCACTGTCAGAAGTGCCGAGGGCTTTGTCTCAAATCAAAAATTGCTATCTCCCTATGAGGAAATTCTTTCCAAGGCCAGAAAAATTAGGGCAGGCATTCTTTACTTCCCTGCCAAAGACTTAACCTGGTAACTCTCTTTCTAAATTAATATTCTGAGACAGATTGGTTATCATAGCCCACTTGGTTAATCAAATTCCTCTCACACTCGCCACTTGTTCCTGGCTCTGGGCATTTGAAGATGCTCGGAGCATTTCTCACTTGCCAATTACTGAGGAAATCTAAGTTCACTTCGAAATATGGAACCCTGCCATGTTTGGATGCTCATGACATTCAGGGAACTCTGAAGACTATGCCCTTTCTCCAAATTTTGTTTAAGATTATGATCCTGTCCCCATCCTCACATCAGACCCGCGGGCAGCCAGTAGAGCCTGTATCTGATGCGCCGTCTCTCAATGTCCTGTCAGACAGCAAAGGGGGACTTGCTGTTTCCTACCCCTCACTCAGACAGCCGGTCTAGGAACTCATTCCTTCTTGGATCGTGAGCCCAGAGTGAACGCGGGAGTTTTCCTTCCTCTCTTCCATGGCTATATCCCCTCCTGTCTAACAGAAAATAGAATTGAGGGGGGAGGCAAAGGATTGCAGTTCATATAACCTCCCGCACATACTAGGTTTCGGGTTCCTATCGTGTATATTAATATTACCACTTATTTCACAACTGCTCAGTGCTTTATGTGTGTTATGTGATAAAATTTAATCCCCTTTACAATTCTAGGAGTTAGATATTATTATCATCCCCATTTCACAGATGAGGAAAATGGAGCACAGAGAAGTTGAGTAACTTGCCCATTTCATAAGAGGCAAAGCTAAAGCTCCAAAATTTTTCCTCTTAACCGTCCCCAGGTTACTCTGCATGCGCACCACACCATGTGATAAGTGTTATAATTGGGTTTGTGTGAAGTCCTGTGCGAGCATCAGGGGATGCTGTGGTGGGCAGAAAAATGTTCTCCCCCCAAGATGCCCACACCCGAATCCCCAGAACCTATGAATATATTGGGTTGCCTGGCAAAAGAGAATTGAGGTTGCAGATGAAATTAAGGTTGTTTATGAACTGACCCTAAAATAGAGAGATTATCCTGCATTATCCAGGTAAGCCCAATATAATCACAGGGGCCAGAGGAAGAGATGTGATGATGGAAGCAGGGTCAGAGAGATGCTATGTTGCTGCCTTTGAAGATGCAAGAAGTAGTCCGCGAGCCAAGAAATGCAGCTGCCTCTAGAAACTGGAAAAGGCCAAAAAAGAGATTTTCCCCTAGAGCCTCCAGAAAGGAACACAGCCCTGTCAACACTTTGATTTTAGTCCCATGGGGACTATATCAGATGTTTTACATACAGAACTGTAAGATTATAAATGTGTATTGTTTTAACCCCCCAAGTTTGTGGTAATTTGTTGCAGCAGTGATAGAAAATTAATACAGATGCCTTGCCCTGACTGGACAGGTAAAGAGAGACGGTGATATCTGAGTAAAGTTGGAAAGAATTTGTAGCAGCTCCCTGGGTGAGGAAGAAGTGCAGAGGATGATCTCAGCAGAGGGAAGGACAAACACCAAGGGAGCTGTGCGTTTCCTGGCAGGGCTGGGCCCAGGGCATGGGCTGGGAATGGCGGATGATGTCAGGTGGGTCTGCATATGTCAGGATAAAGAAGATGTGGAGATTTTACCTTACAAGGAAAGTGTCACCATTAAAAGATTTTTAAACAATGTGACATGGTCAAATTTTCATTTTACAAAGAGCATTCTGATTACCTTGTTCAACAACAATATCTATCAGATATTATTAAATCTGGAGAAGGGGCTGGAGGAGGGGTGGCTTACAGACTAGGAGAGAAATTAGGACACTTGCAGTTATTTAAGCAAGAGAAGATGAAGGTCAGAGGCAGCAAAGTTAGAGGACATAACGTATTTGTAAGATATTCAGGAAATACAATTCATGGGAGTTGGTGATTTGTTAGACATCAACAAATTTTATTACTTGAGAGATTAAGAAGATTTTGTTGCTGTTAGACAAGATAAGAAAAAAGAAGTATGCAGCCTACATTTGAGAAGAGGAAACTTGTTTTTGAGCATAATAATAATTACATACTTAAAATTTAAGTGCCAAATATGTGCTTGCCTTTTATATATGTATATTTTCTCTTGAAATATTAACACTATTATTTCCATTTGTCAGATGAAGAAAGTGAGCTCAGAAAGATTAGAAATAGCCTGTCTATGGTCACAGAGTTAAGTGTCAGAATCAAGACTCAATTCTAGTATACGAACAAAGCTTTTTCTAAGTCCAAATCCAAATTCTTGCTTTTCTCTCCACTATTATGTCATATCAAGTATATGGTGCTAATAAGAAAGATTTGATTAAAATCAAGTCTGAAAGTGAGCTCTGGACTGGAGGTTATATATAACAGTCATCAGTATACAGATGGTTGTGGAAATCCTGGGCATGGCTGGAATTGCTCAGATTAAGAAGAGAATAGAACTCATGTAGGAGTCCAGGAGAATGCATTGCTTAAGGGATGGACCAAGCAAAGTCAGCCAATGCCAGATGCCAAGGGGTGCCACAGACACAGGAGGAGCAGGGCTTAGTGATGTCACAGAGCCATACATTAGTGTCACCTATGGGGTGCCCTGTCCCCTACAAGTGTGGATGAGGTGCCTCCAAGAATTTAAGTCAGACAGAGACAGAAATAAGACTTTGTTTCGGTATGGTTTGTTTTGGTTCTGGTTTTTTAAGATTAGTAGTCAGAAGGCTAGAGACTACAATATGTTGAGGAGTGAGAATATGAGAGGCAGTAAGGACAGATTGTTGCAGTACTTTGAACAAGAAGAAAAATAGAGAAGACTGCTGCCAGGGGGTGATATAAGATTTGTGACAGAGAAATAGTCAGGTATATCTGCTAAGTGGGTTAAGGGAGTAAAAAGGACCAGTTTCAGGGATCAGGTGAGAGAAAGGGTATGGGTTATGGTTTTGGAGGAAGGGAAAGAAATGAAGTCAAGAGCCAGGTAGAGGGATTTACCTTGGCCAGCAGGACAGACAGACAGTTTCCCCACCAAGTCCAGGGAATGGGAATAAAGGAGGAGAGGAAAAATTGGAACACGAAGGTTTGATGGAAAGGGTAGAGGAAGTTGAGTATGTTTATTCTGAAAGCACTAGAGCACTAGCATACTGGAAGCAAAGAGATACACTAGGACAGGAGGGTCATAGTTCAAGAAACTCAAGGGAAGATAAGAGTGGTACTGTCATGGATTAAATTGTGTCCCAGAAAATACTCAAAGTCCTTATCCCCAGTACCATTGAATGTAACCTTATTTGTAAATTGAATCAGTACAGATGGAATTAGGCAAGTTAACATGAGGTCATACTGGAGTAAAGTGGATCCTTAATCCAATATGACTGTCATCCTTATAAGAAGAGAAAATTTGGACACAGAGGAGGAGAGAATACCACGGATTGCCAGCAAACTACCTGAAGCTAGAAAAGGAACAGATCCATCCCTCTGAATGTTAATTGAAGAATGGCCCTGCCAGCACCTGATTTTGGACTTCCAGCCTCCAGAACTATGAGGCAATAAATTTCTGTTGTTTTAAGCCACCAAGTTTGTGGTTCTTTGTTACAGAAGCCCTAGCAAACTAAGACAGGCACCTTTAGCTTCAGAACCAAAGAGATCCAAATGTAAGTCCCAAATTGGCATCATAGGGTGATTGTGAGGCTGAAATGAGGTGATGCTAATGAGATGCTCAGCACACCTGGAAAATAGTAGGCAGTCAATTAATGGTGTGGAAACAAATGAAGACCATCCAAATGAAGACAAGCAAAGGCTATTTATTCAGAGCTTGCTACTGCAAGGGACTCAGCCACCACTGTTTGACAGAGACTCAAAGGCAGGCAGAGGAGTAGGAAAGATTTATAGTAGAAAAGAGGGAAGACTTGAGGTAGACCTTGAATGAAAGCTGTTGGCATGGGGAAACCGATGAAGGTCTAACAGAAGCAGAACATCCTACCTGAGTGGTTAGGGGCACATCCTTGGCTTTCTCCAGTTGGTCCTAAGTTGGAAGTCAGGGCAAAAATAAGGCATGCTGTCAGTTACAGATCAGTTTCTAGACACTTTGGGCCTATTGTTATAGGGATTATGGTTTAGTTTCCTGAAGATAGTGGTTTGGCTTCCTGGACTGGTTGCTGCAAATAATAATGTAGCTTTCTGGGCTGGTTGTTGCAGACAGTGAGAGTACTATTTTTATATATGATCTGGCTATTGCCCATTTGTATGATAACTAACAACATTACCCATTGTCAGACAAAAAGCCAAGTGGCAGAGCCCAGACTAGAATCTGCCCTATTGCCCTTTCCTCTATGCTTTGGTACCTTTTGCTATCTGGGTAACCTGAACAACTTGTTTAACTGCTCTGGGTCTCAGTTTCTTACAAAGGATTAAGCTTATTGATACAAATCAATATATTTTTACCCCAGTGCTGAAGGGGACCCTGCAGGACTTTGAGTTCTTGACCGGTGCAGCAGGAATGACTTGTCAAACCAGTTTGGTTGCAAAGGAAAGTGATTTACTGGTCAGCAAAGAGAAGGGACCTCACAGTCTCAAACCTGTCTCCCCAAACTAAAGAAATGTGGGTTTTTATTAAAATCAATCAAAGGGAGGGGGAGACAAGAATGTTTGGGATATTGGCTTATGGTGATTGGCTAATAAATATCTAAATTAACAACTGCAGGTTAACTATTGTCATTGGCTGTTTAGAATACTCAATTTAGGGACTGCAATGACTAGCTACTTCTGCTGATTGGTCCTTTGTTGTGATAGGTGGGGCCTGTGACATTGCCAGTACTGGCACTGGACAAACCTCTCACTTTGATTTTGGTCCCATGTTTCCCTTTCTCTATTGTTCCTGCTCACTTTAATTCCATTTGCAGGGTGTTTTATGTTCCAGGATCAATTTAAGTCCAGAGTCCCTCTTTTAACACATGCACAGCAAACTGGTTTGGACTGCCTTTTAGATAAGGTGGGTGTTTCAGGACAGGAGGGACTCTGATTGTGCTTTTCACTAACAAATTTGAACTACTGAATAAAGCTACGAGCACAGATAAACCCAGAGCAAACAGAAAAGGAAACCTGATGTCTCTCCCAGCAGAGAGGTGGCAGGGCTGATGGAAAAATAAATAAATAAATAAATAAATAAATAAAAACAGAGGCTTTTGGAGACAGCTTAGCTCAGAATACTAGAAAAGGCCTGTGTCCCAAGAAAAGGGACACATAGAACTGGGTACCAATTCTGGTCAACCAGTAAAACTGGGGGGGCTGGGGACTGGCTCTGAAAAAGGGATTTCTTTCTTTCTTTCTTTTTTTCTCTCATTCCAAGTAGCTCATTAGAGAAAACCTCAGGCATTTTCAATTGTCAGGGTTGACCCAGGCAAGGGTGGAGTTAAGAGAGTCAGAAAGACAAAGGAAGAAATAAAGTGAAGGAGATAACTCCCTAAAGGGCATATCTTCCCTAAAAAGTTGGGGTGAGGGAACAGGGCCCAGCTCAAGTAGCTGTACTCCCTCAAGGAATTCAGACCCCAGGGCCTGGGAAAGAGAAAAACAAAACAGAAACAGCTTAAGCTTGACTTCTGACTCAACCTTGGTCCCTAGCAGGGAAAGGGTCTGCTAAGAATTAAAGGCACCAAGCCTCTTCATGCCAGTGGAGAGCTGAAGGCTGAAAGTACCACCTGCTGGGCAGAATAGGAAAAGCACAAAGTCTACAGGCCTCACATGAAAGTCTGACAATCTGCTGGGTCTCTTGGAAAACTTGATCCTGATTACACCCTCCTCCTGAGACCTGGGCCCATCTGGTCTGGGAAAATCTGTATGAGGTAATCAAGGAAACTGGATGCCTAGACAACAGAAAATTATGAGTCACACTAGGAAAAATGAAGATACGGTCCAGTCAAAGGAACAAAGTCACACTTCAAATGAGATACAGGAGTTGAAACAGCTAATTAAAGATCTTCAAACAAATCTAAATCAAACCAATTGAGCTGAAGAAAAATATGGCAAAAGAGATGAAGGATATAAAGAAGACACTGGGTAACCATAAAGAAGAATTCATAAACTTGAAAAAACAAATAGCAGAACTTATGGGAATGAAAGGCACAATAGAAGAGATGAAAAACACAGTGGCGATCTACAACAACAGATTTAAAGAGGCAGAAGAAAGGATTAATTAAATGGAGGACAAGACATCTGAAATCCTACACACAAAAGAACAGATAGGGAAACAAATGGAAAAATATGAGCAGCATCTGAAGGTACTGAATGACAGCATGAAGTGCATGAATGTACGTGCCATGGGTGCCCAAGAAGGAGAAGAGAAGGGAAAGGGGCAAAAACAAAGATGAGGAAATAATCACTGAAAATTTCCCATCTCTAATGAAAGACATAAAATTACAGATCCAAGAAGAGCAGCATACCCCAAACAGAAGAGATCCAAATAGACCTATGCCAAGACAGTTAATAATCAGATTATTGAATGTCAAAGACAAAGAGAATTCTGAAAGCAGCAAGAGAAAAGCAATCCATCACATACAAGGGAAGCTC
The DNA here is from genome assembly GCF_015220235.1 of Choloepus didactylus. Taxonomy (NCBI): domain Eukaryota; kingdom Metazoa; phylum Chordata; class Mammalia; order Pilosa; family Megalonychidae; genus Choloepus; species Choloepus didactylus. The sequence goes on from NC_051308.1 coordinate 27,829,467, forward strand.
AATAAGACTATGTGCTGATTTCTCAGTAGAAACCATGGAGGTGAGAAGGCAATGGTATGATATATTTAAGATACTGAAATAGAAAATCTGCTAATCATGAATTCCATATCTGGCAAAACTGTCCTTCAGAAATGAGGGAGTGTTTAAAATATTTTCAGAAAAACAGACACTGGGAGTTTGTGAACAAGAGACCTGCTCTACAAGAAATACTAAGGGAGTGCTACAGGCAGATAGGAAAAACACAAGAGAGTGACTCAGAGAAGGGTATAGAAATGAAGACTATCAGTAAGGGCAAAGAGAGAGAGAGAGAGAAAATAAAAATGAAATAAGATATGACATATAAAATCCAAAAGACAAAATGGTAGACAGTAGACATTACATTGAGTGAAATTAGCCAGAAACAAAAATACAAATACTGTATGGTCTCACTAAAATGAAATAACATTGACGAGTGAACCTTGAAAGTTAAAGTCGAGAAGACAGGTTCTCAGGAGATAGAAAGGGTTGGAGGTCAGGCATCTGATGCTGAAGGAGTACAGAATGTTCACCAGGATTGATTGTATAGATCCAGAAATAGCACAATACTGTGTGATGGTAGCACAATATTGTAAGCACTCTGAACAAAGATGATTGTGAGTATCAGTGAAAGAGGAAGGCTAGGGGCATGTATGATACTAGAAAGAAAGGTAGAGAGAGGATAAAGACTGGGACTGTATAACTGAGTGAAACCTAGAGTGCTCAATGATGGTAATTAAGTGTACTAATATAAGAATGTTTTTACATGAGGGAGAACAAATGAATGTCAACATTGCAAGGTGTTGAAAATTGGATGGTATAGGGGAAAAATATAATCAGTGCAAACTAGAGTCTATAGTTAACAGTAACATTGTAATATGCTTCCATTAATTGTAACAAAGACAATATACCAAAGCTAAATGTCTGTAAGAGGGGAATATAAGGGAGTGGAATGGGATTTTTGGTGTTATTGTTGTTTTATGACTTTTTCATTGCATTTAATTTTAATTTTTCCCCTTTTCTTTTCTTTTTTCCCCTCCTCTTCCTCTTTCGTTGTGAAAGAAATGGAAATGTCCTCATATAGACTGTAGTGGTCAATACATAACTATGTGATTGTATGAGGAATCATTGATTGTTTACTTAGGATGGATTGCATGGTGTGTGAATAAAACTGTTTAAAAAATATAGGGGGAGGCGGGGCAAGATGGCAGACTGGTGAGCTGTAAGTTTTAGTTACTCCTCCAGGAAAGTAGGTAAAAAGCCAGGAACTGCGTGGACTGGACACCACAGAGCAGTCTGTCTTTGGGCATACTTCATACAACACTCATGAAAATGTCTAACTGCTGAGATCAGCGAAATCTGTAAGTTTTTGCGACCAGGGGACCCGCGCCCCTCCCTGCCAGGCTCAGTCCCGTGGGAGGAGGGGCTGCCAGCTCCGGGAAGGAGAAGGGAGAACTGCAGTGGTAGCCCTTCTCAGAAACTCATTCTACTGATCCATATTCCAACCATAGATAGACTGAGACCAGACACCAGAGAATCTGAGAGCTGCCAACCCAGCAGAGAGGAGACAGGCATAGAAAAAAAAAAATAACACGAAAAACTCCAAAATAAAAGCAGAGGATTTTTGGAGTTCTGGTGAACACAGAAAGGGGAAGGGCGGAGCTCAGGCCTTGAGGCACATATGCAAATCCCGAAGAAAAGCTGATCTCTCTGCCCTGTAGACCTTTCCTTAATGGCCCTGGTTGCTTTGTCTATTAGCATTTCAATAACCCATTAGATCTCTGAGGAGGGCCCTTTTTTTTTTTTTTTTTTTTTTCAATCCTTTTTTCTTTTTCTAAAACAATTACTCTAAGAAGCCCAATACAGAAAGCTTCAAAGAATTGCAATTTGGGCACGTCAAGTCAAGAGCAGAACTAAGAGAGCTCTGAGACAAAAGGCAATAATCCAGTGGCTGAGAAAATTCACTAAACAACACAACTTCCCAAGAAAAGGGGAGTGTCCACTCACAGCCACCGTCCTGGTGGACAGGAAACACTCCTGCCCATCGCCAGCCCCATAGCCCAGAGCTGCCCCAGACAACCCAGTGTGACGGAAGTGCTTCAAATAACAGACACACACCACAAAACTGGGCGTGGACATTAGACTTCCCTGCAACCTCAGCTGATTGTCCCAGAGCTGGGAAGGTAGAGCAGTGTGAATTAACAAAGCCCCATTCAGCCATCATTTCAGTAGACTGGGAGCCTCCCTACACAGCCCAGCAGCCCAGAACTGCCCTGGGGTGACGGCACTCACCTGTGACATAGCACAGTCATCCCTCAACAGAGGAACCGGGGTGCACAGCCTGGAAGAGGGGCCCACTTGCAAGTCTCAGGAGCCATACGCCAATACCAAAGACTTGTGGGTCAGTGGCAGAGACAAACTGTGGCAGGACTGAACTGAAGGATTAGACTATTGCAGCAGCTTTAAAACTCTAGGATCATCAGGGAGATTTGATTGTTAGGGCCACCCCCCCCCCTCCCCGACTGCCCAGAAACACACCCCACATACAGGGCAGGCAACACCAACTACACACGCAAGCTTGGTACACCAATTGGGCCCCACAAGACTCACTCCCCCACTCACCAAAAAGGCTAAGCAGGGGAGAACTGGCTTGTGGAGAACAGGTGGCTCGTGGATGCCACCTGCTGGTTAGTTAGAGAAAGTGTACTCCACGAAGCTGTAGATCTGATAAATTAGAGATAAGGACTTCAATTGGTCTACAAATCCTAAAAGAACCCTATCAAGTTCAGCAAATGCCACGAGGCCAAAAACAACAGAAAATTATAAAGCATATGAAAAAACCAGATGATATGGATAACCCAAGCCCAAGCACCCAAATCAAAAGACCAGAAGAGACACAGCACCTAGAGCAGCTACTCAAAGAACTAAAGATGAACAATGAGACCATACTACGGGATATGAAGGAAATCAAGAAGACTCTAGAAGAGCATAAAGAAGACATTGCAAGACTAAATAAAAAAATGGATGATCTTATGGAAATTAAAGAAACTGTTGACCAAATTAAAAAGATTCTGGACACTCATAGTACAAGACTAGAGGAAGTTGAACAACGAATCAGTGACCTCGAAGATGACAGAATGGAAAATGAAAGCATAAAAGAAAGAATGGGGAAAAAAATTGAAAAAATCGAAATGGACCTCAGGGATATGATAGATAATATGAAACGTCCGAATATAAGACTCATTGGTGTCCCAGAAGGGGAAGAAAAGGGTAAAGGTCTAGGAAGAGTATTGAAAGAAATTGTTGGGGAAAACTTCCCAAATCTTCAAAACAACATAAATACACAAATCATAAATGCTCAGCGAACTCCAAATAGAATAAATCCAAATAAACCCACTCCGAGACATATACTGATCACACTGTCAAACACAGAAGAGAAGGAGCAAGTTCTGAAAGCAGCAAGAGAAAAGCAATTCACCACATACAAAGGAAACAGCATAAGACTAAGTAGTGACTACTCAGCAGCCACCATGGAGGCGAGAAGGCAGTAGCACGATATATTTAAAATTCTGAGTGAGAAAAATTTCCAGCCAAGAATACTTTATCCAGCAAAGCTCTCCTTCAAATTTGAGGGAGAGCTTAAATTTTTCACAGACAAACAAATGCTGAGAGAATTTGCTAACAACAGACCTGCCCTACTGGAGATACTCAAGGGAGCCCTACAGACAGAGAAACAAAGAGGGGACACAGAGACTTGGAGAAAGGTTCAGTATTAAAGAGATTTGGTATGGGTACAATAAAGGATATTAATAGAGAGAGGGAAAAATATGGCAAACATAAACCAAAGGATAAGATGGCCGATTCAAGAAATGCCTTAACGGTTTTAACGTTGAATGTAAATGGATTAAACTCCCCAATTAAAAGATATAGATTCGCAGAATGGGTCAAAAAAAATGAACCATCAATATATTGCATACAAGAGACTCATCTTAGACACAGGGACACAAAGAAACTGAAAGTGAAAGGATGGAAAAAAATATTTCATGCAAGCTACAGCCAAAAGAAAGCAGGTGTAGCAATATTAATCTCAGATAAAATAGACTTCAAATGCAGGGATGTTTTGAGAGACAAAGAAGGCCACTACATACTAATAAAAGGGGCAATTCAGCAAGAAGAAATAACTATCGTAAATGTCTATGCACCCAACCAAGGTGCCACAAAATACATGAGAGAAACACTGGCAAAACTAAAGGAAGCAATTGATGTTTCCACAATAATTGTGGGAGACTTCAACACATCACTCTCTCCTATAGATAGATCAACCAGACAGAAGACCAATAAGGAAATTGAAAACCTAAACAATCTGATAAATGAATTAGATTTAACAGACATATACAGGACATTACATCCCAAATCACCAGGACACACACACTTTTCTAGTGCTCATGGAACTTTCTCCAGAATAGATCATATGCTGGGACATAAAACAAGCCTCAATAAATTTAAAAAGATTGAAATTATTCAAAGCACATTCTCTGACCACAATGGAATACAATTAGAAGTCAATAACCATCAGAGACTTAGAAAATTCACAAATACCTGGAGGTTAAACAACACACTCCTAAACAATCAGTGGGTTAAAGAAGAAATAGCAAGAGAAATTGCTAAATATATAGAGACGAATGAAAATGAGAACACAACATACCAAAACCTATGGGATGCAGCAAAAGCAGTGCTAAGGGGGAAATTTATAGCACTAAACGCATATATTAAAAAGGAAGAAAGAGCCAAAATCAAAGAACTAATGGATCAACTGAAGAAGCTAGGAAATGAACAGCAAACCAATCCTAAACCAAGTAGAAGAAAAGAAATAACAAGGATTAAAGCAGAAATAAATGACATAGAGACCAAAAAGCAATAGAGAGGATAAATATCACCAAAAGTTGGTTCTTTGAGAAGATCAACAAGATTGACAAGCCCCTAGCTAGACTGACAAAATCAAAAAGAGAGAAGACCCATATAAACAAAATAATGAATGAAAAAGGTGACATAACTGCAGATCCTGAAGAAATTAAAAAAATTATAAGAGGATATTATGAACAACTGTATGGCAACAAACTGGATAATGTAGAAGAAATGGACAATTTTCTGGAAACATATGAACAACCTAGACTGACCAGAGAAGAAATAGAAGACCTCAACCAACCCATCACAAGCAAAGAGATCCAATCAGTCATCAAAAATCTTCCCACAAATAAATGCCCAGGGCCAGATGGCTTCACAGGGGAATTCTACCAAACTTTCCAGAAAGAACTGACACCAATCTTACTCAAACTCTTTCAAAACATTGAAGAAAATGGAACACTACCTAACTCATTTTATGAAGCTAACATCAATCTAATACCAAAACCAGGCAAAGATGCTACAAAAAAGGAAAACTACCGGCCAATCTCCCTAATGAATATAGATGCAAAAATCCTCAACAAAATACTTGCAAATTGAATCCAAAGACACATTAAAAAAATCATACACCATGACCAAGTGGGGTTCATTCCAGGCATGCAAGGATGGTTCAACATAAGAAAATCAATCAATGTATTACAACACATTAAAAACTCGAAAGGGAAAAATCAATTGATCATCTCAATAGATGCTGAAAAAGCATTTGACAAAATCCAACATCCATTTTTGATAAAAACACTTCAAAAGATAGGAATTGAAGGAAACTTCCTCAACATGATAAAGAGCATATATGAAAAACCCACAGCCAGCATAGTACTCAATGGTGAGAGACTGAAAGCCTTCCCTCTAAGATCAGGAACAAGACAAGGATGCCCGCTGTCACCACTGTTATTCAACATTGTGCTGGAAGTGCTAGCCAGGGCAATCCGGCAAGACAAAGAAATATAAGGCATCCGAATTGGAAAAGAAGAAGTAAAACTGTCATTGTTTGCAGATGATATGATCTTATATCTAGAAAACCCTGAAAAATCGACGATACACCTACTAGAGCTAATAAACAAATTTAGCAAAGTAGCGGGATACAAGATTAATGCACATAAGTCAGTAATGTTTGTATATGCTAGAAATGAACAAACTGAAGAGACACTCAAGAAAAAGATACCATTTTCAATAGCAACTAAAAAAATCAAGTACCTAGGAATAAACTTAACCAAAGATGTAAAAGACCTATACAAAGAAAACTACATAACTCTACTAAAAGAAATAGAAGGGGACCTTAAAAGATGGAAAAATATTCCATGTTCATGGATAGGAAGGCTAAATGTCATTAAGATGTCAATTCTACCCAAACTCATCTACAGATTCAATACAATCCCAATCAAAATTCCAACAACCTACTTTGCAGACTTGGAAAAGCTAGTTATCAAATTTATTTGGAAAGGGAAGATGCCTCGAATTGCTAAAGACACTCTAAAAAAGAAAAACGAAGTGGGAGGACTTACACTCCCTGACTTTGAAGCTTATTATAAAGCCACAGTTGCCAAAACAGCATGGTACTGGCACAAAGATAGACATATAGATCAATGGAATCGAATTGAGAATTCAGAGATAGACCCTCAGATCTATGGCCAACTGATCTTTGATAAGGCCCCCAAAGTCACTGAACTGAGCCATAATGGTCTTTTCAACAAATGGGGCTGGGAGAGTTGGATATCCATATCCAAAAGAATGAAGGAGGACCCCTACCTCACCCCCTACACAAAAATTAACTCAAAATGGACCAAAGATCTCAATATAAAAGAAAGTACCATAAAACTCCTAGAAGATAATGTAGGAAAACATCTTCAAGACCTTGTATTAGGCAGCCACTTCCTAGACTTTACACCCAAAGCACAAGCAACAAAAGAGAAAATAGATAAATGGGAACTCCTCAAGCTTAGAAGTTTCTGCACCTCAAAGGAATTTCTCAAAAAGGTAAAGAGGCAGCCAACTCAATGGGAAAAAATTTTTGGAAACCATGTATCTGACAAAAGACTGATATCTTGCATATACAAAGAAATCCTACAACTCAATGACAATAGTACAGACAGCCCAATTATAAAATGGGCAAAAGATATGAAAAGACAGTTCTCTGAAGAGGAAATACAAATGGCCAAGAAACACATGAAAAAATGTTCAGCTTCACTAGCTATTAGAGAGATGCAAATTAAGACCACAATGAGATACCATCTAACACCGATTAGAATGGCTGCCATTAAACCAACAGGAAACTACAAATGCTGGAGGGGATGTGGAGAAATTGGAACTCTTATTCATTGTTGGTGGGACTGTATAATGGTTCAGCCACTCTGGAAGTCAGTCTGGCAGTTCCTTAGAAAACTAGATATAGAGCTACCATTCGATCCAGCGATTGCACTTCTCGGTATATACCCGGAAGATCGGAAAGCAGTGACATGAACAGATATCTGCACGCCAATGTTCATAGCAGCATTATTCACAATTGCCAAGAGATGGAAACAACCCAAATGTCCTTCAACAGATGAGTGGATAAATAAAATGTGGTATATACACACGATGGAATACTACGCAGCAGTAAGAAGGAACGATCTCGTGAAACATATGACAACATGGATGAACCTTGAAGACATAATGCTGAGCGAAATAAGCCAGGCACAAAAAGAGAAATATTATATGCTACCACTAATGTGAACTTTGAAAAATGTAAAACAAATGGTTTATAATGTAGAATGTAGGGGAACTAGCAATAGAGAGCAATTAAGGAAGGGGAACAATAATCCAAGAAGAACAGATAAGCTATTTAACGTTCTGGGGATGCCCAGAAATGACTATGGTCTGTTAATTTCTGATGGATATAGTAGGAACAAGTTCACAGAAATGTTGCTATATTATGTAACTTTCTTGGGGTAAAGTAGGAACATGTTGGAAGTTAAGCAGTTATCTTAGGTTAGTTGTCTTTTTCTTACTCCCTTGCTATGGTCTCTTTGAAATGTTCTTTTATTGTATGCTTGTTTTCTTTTTAACTTTTTTTTTCATACAGTTGATTTAAAAAAGAAGGGAAAGTTAAAAAAAAAAAAAAAAAAGAAAAACAAGGAAAAAAAAAAAGATGTAGTGCCCCCTTGAGGAGCCTGTGGAGAATGCAGGGGTATTCACCTACCCCACCTCCATGGTTGCTAACATGACCACAGACATAGGGGACTGGTGGTTTGATGGGTTGCGCCCTCTACCATAAGTTTTACCCTTGGGAAGACGGTTGCTGCAAAGGAGAGGCTAGGCCTCCCTATATTTGTGCCTAAGAGTCTCCTCCTGAATGCCTCTTTGTTGCTCAGATGTAGCCCTCTCTCTCTGGCTAAGCCAACTTGAAAGGTGAAATCACTGCCCTCCCCCCTACGTTGGATCAGACACCCAGGGGAGTGAATCTCCCTGGCAACGTGGAATATGACTCCCGGGGAGGAATGTAGACCCGGCATCGTGGGACGGAGAACATCTTCTTGACCAAAAGGGGGATGTGAAAGGAAATGAAATAAGCTTCAGTGGCAGAGAGATTCCAAAACAAGCCGAGAGATCACTCTGGTGGGCACTCTTACGCACACTTTAGACAACCCTTTTTAGGTTCTAAAGAATTGGGGTAGCTGGTGGTGGATACCTGAAACTATCAAACTACAACCCAGAACCCATGAATCTCGAAGACAGTTGTATAAAAATGTAGCTTATGAGGGGTGACAATGGGATTGGGAAAGCCATAAGGACCAAACTCCACTTTGTCTAGTTTATGGATGGATGTGTAGAAAAGTAGGGGAAGGAAACAAACAGACAAAGGTACCCAGTGTTCTTTTTTACTTCAATTGCTCTTTTTCACTCTAATTATTATTCTTGTTATTTTTGTGTGTGTGCTAATGAAGGTGTCAGGGATTGATTTAGGTGATGAATGTACAACTATGTAATGGTACTGTAAACAATCGAAAGTACAATTTGTTTTGTATGACTGCGTGGTATGTGAATATATCTCAATAAAATGATGATAAAAAAATGGTAAAAAAAAAAATATATATATATATATATATATAGGGATACCAGTGCTGGAGAAAATGTGGAGAGAGGGATGTAATTGTTCACTGCTGGTGGGGAAGTAGAATGGTGCAGCCCATCTGGAAGGCAGTGTGGTGGTTTCACAGGAAGTTGAGTATGCAGTTGCCATATGATCCTGCAACCCTGTTAATGGTTGTGTACTTGGAGGAAGTGAGAGCGGGGACACAAGTAGACAATTGCACACTGGTGTTTGTGGCAACAGTATTCATGACTTTCAATGGATGGAGGTGGTCTAATGGAATACAATGGAATAGTGAGCAGCAGCAAGAAGGAATGAAGTTGTGTGATATGCAAGGAGGTGAATGGATCCTGAGGACAATAGGTTGAGTGAAATAATCCAGAAATGAAAAGACAATCATTATAATGCCTCACTAATATGGGCTAACAATAATGTGCACATGCTGAGAATTGAATCTGGGAGCATGGGTTATCAGGGGAAGGCTTATTTGAAGGTTCTTAGATTATAAGCTCTTATAGCAGTCACATCTATTCATGAATTGTAACAGTTATTTCTAAATTCTGAGGCACTGAGCTGTTTGTGTGTGACCTGGTCAGTCCCTGGAGCTTTGGGTGTTTTTATGACTCCTGGGACTCAGAGCCAGAGTTTGGCAGCTGTAAGTTTCAGCACTGCCCCATGCAGCAACTGTCAAAGAGGCTGAAAAGGAAATCAGACTTCAATGGAAGATATGAATAAAATGGACTCAGTTTGAGACTGGGGTAGCTCAGACTAAAGGGTAGAGGATGATATTAACTGTTTTAAAACTTTGACTTCATGTGGGACCAAAGGAAGAGATGTTTATTTGGTGCAAAATCTATATTTTCTATAGCATGTTATCTAATTTAACTTGTATGGTCAGTTTACTCAAATACCATAATTACATGGAATCTTGAATAGGGAGGGAGATCTGGTTGGTTTGTACAGGTTAGCATGAAGCCCTAATGCATCGCAGAGTAATTTGGGCAGAGAATAAAAGTATGTTCAAAGCCCCCTTGAGGGACTGGGGGAGAATGCGGAAATATTAAACTTCCCCACCTGAGAAATTCCTGATATTCTCACAAGCATTGGAGGCTACTAGTTTAGTATGCCAAGCCCTTGAAATTGGGGCTTGCCCTTATGAAGCTTGTTACTACTTAAAATTGTGCCTGAGAGTCACCCCCAGAGAACCTCTTTTGTTGCTCAGATGTGGCCTCTCTCTCTAATCCAACTTGGCATGTAAACTCACCTCCTTCCTCTCTATATAGGACATGACTTCCAGGGGTATAAATCTCCCTGCAACATGGTACATCACTCCTGGCGGTGAACCTGGACCCAGCATCATGGATTGAGAAAACCTTCTAGACCAAAATGGGGAAGAGAAATGAAACAAAATAAAGTTCCAGTGGCTAAGAGATTTCAAATAAAGTTGAGGGGTCATTCTGGAGGTTACTCTTACGTAGTACATAGATTTCCCTTTTTAATTTTTAGTTTATTAGAAGAGCTAGAAGGAAGTATCTGAAACTGTTGAACTGCGTTCCAGTATCCTTGATTCTTGAAGACAATTTTATAACTATATAGCTTATATGGTGTGATGGTGTGCTTGTGAAAACCTTATGGCTCACCCTCCCTTTATCCAGTGTATGAACTAAAGAGTAGAAAAATGAGGACAGAAAGTAAATGGATAATGGAGGAGAGGGAAGGGGACAGGATGTTTTAGGTGTTCTTTTTTACTTTTATTTTTATTCTTATTTCATTTTTATTTTTTGGAATAATGAAAATGTTCAAAAATTGATTGTAGTGATGAATGCACAACTATATGATGGTACTGTGAACAACTGTTGTACACTTTGGATGACTGTATGGTATGTGAGCACATTTCAATAAAATTGCATTTAAAAATTAAGAGAGTATCTATAGAAATACAAAAATATCCAGCACTCAAAATGTAAAATTCAAAATGTTTAGCGTCCAATCAAAAATGTACTAGGCACAGAAAGGGGCAGGAAAGTGTTGTTCACAATGCGGAGAAAAATGAATCAATAGAAATAGACCCAGAAATGACAAAGGATAGAATCAGTAGACAAAGGACATTAAAACAGTTATTGTAACTATATCCTTTACATTCAAGAAGGTAGAGAAAAAAATGGAGAATGTTAAGTATTCATGGAAAATATAAGAAGATATTTTTTAAAGACCAAGATCAAACTTCTAAAGAGGAAAACTACAATATCTGCCTCCCCCAAAATATGCTAATGGAATTAACAGAAGATTATCTTTTCAGAAGGAAAGATTAGTTGACATAAAGACATGCTAATAGAAACTATTCAAAATGAAACACAGATAGAAAAAAACTGTAGCAAAAAAATGAATGGAGTATCAGTGAGCTATGGGACATCAAACAGCCTAATTTATGTGTAACTAGAATCCCTAAAGAAGAGGTGAGAGAACAGATGAACAGAATAAACATTTGAAGAAATAAACAAAATATTTCTAAATGTGATGAAAACTATAAACCCACAGATTTAAGAAGTCTGAAAACCCCAAACACCAGAAACATCAAGAAAGGTCATAATCAAATTGCTTAAAAATTAAAAAAAAAAAAGAAGAGAAAAGAAAAAGAAACATCTTAAAAGCAGCCTGAGAACTAGAAGAGGAAGAACATCCAGCCCAAACTCAGGAAGGTAGAGGCAGCATTACTGCACCTGCCAGGGCCTCTTGTCTTTATCCAGATCTGGTTACACTCCAGAAGATGATCCTTTGCTTCTCCTCTTCTCAATACTTTCTTCTCCAACCCTGGGGTTGGGTTGGGAGGCATCTGATCATACAACTGTATCAGTCAAGGTCAATCAGAAAAGCAGAATCACTAAGAAACTTTATAAATGATAGATAGAGACAGATAGCAGAGATATGGCTATAAAGGGATTTGTTGGAGGGATTTGACCTCGTGTGATTGCAGGAGCTAGTTAAGCAGTCTTTGAAAGGCTATTCTCTTCAAATCGGATATTGGAGCCTGAAGTCCAAAGGGCAGGTAGTTGGGGAGGGAAGATGGATGTAAAATAAGGAAAGCAAGAATAAAGTAAAACCCACAAGCACAAGGTGGAGCCCATGGAAACTGACTGGAATCCTCAGATCTGACCTTGATGGTGTGGGTGTCTGCAGAGGCCAAGAACTTTCATCACAGGGATAAACACACACCCTGGCCCAGGAGTGTGGGAAGCTGAAGGAGAATCGAGGGGAAGGCCCGATGGCTGCCTCCTGCCAATGAAGTGTGTGTGCCTGCAGATAAGTGACAACCTGTGTAAGCTGCAAAACGCCAGCAACTTCACCTCGAGTCTCCCATAAGAACCTTTCTTGTGGACCACCCTAACCAGAAACCAACAGGAAAGGGAAATTTTGGAAATGTAACTCAACCCAGCAAAATCAACACATTAAAAGCCACTGCAGCAACTAAAATAGCATTTGTTTCAATGACAGGGAATTCCAATTATCCATGCTCCCTCTGGTCCTAATTAGCACTGATAATCAAAAGTATGCCTGTGGGTGGTCTATCCAAGTTTCTTGCATAATGAGTTGTTTTATAACCACCTTTTCCTGTATTTAGAAATCCTGTTGTAACACTGGGATGAATTTAACATGTGCAAGTGGTCCAAGTTACCTTTTTAGTGCAGAAGCCACACATTGGATAAAAAGATTAAGAATCCACTAAATGGCCAGAGCTTGTTCATGTCGACTGACCAGAATCTGCGAATACTCCGCTCTGGGACCGTCCCAACCCCAGCTTTCTACCCTTTGGAAACACTGAGAATAATGTCTCTGCATCAGTTTTTGCTAGAGCCAATCACCTGCCATGCCTGGAACAGGGATCGTACACAGATTGCCCTTAGCCCCAATAACCACGAAGCCCACATCTGTAAGAAGAACAGGAGCCAGCGGGTGAAGGCTCACAAACTCAAGGGGCACAATGGACACATCACAGGTATTGACTGGGCTCCCAAGAGCGACCGCATCGTCACTTGTGGGGCAGATTGCAACACCTATGTTTGGAGTCAGAAAGATGGTATCTGGAAGCCAACCCTGGTGATCCTAAGAATTAATTGTGCAGCCACTTTTGTGAAGTGGTCCCTGCTAGAGAACAAATTTGCAGTGGGAAGTGGAGCACGACTCATTTCTGTTTGTTACTTCGAGTCTGAGAATGACTGGTGGGTAAGCAAGCACATTAAAAAGCCTATTCGCTCCACAGTCCTCAGCTTGGATTGGCACCCCAACAATGTTTTGCTGGCAGCAGGATCCTGTGACTTTAAATGCAGAGTGTTTTCTGCCTACATTAAAGAAGTGGATGAAAAGCCAGCCAGTACGCCGTGGGGCAGCAAGATGCCTTTTGGCCAGCTGATGTCTGAGTTTGGTGGCAGTGGCACTGGTGTCTGGGTTCACGGGGTCAGCTTCTCAGCCAGTGGGAGCCGCCTCGCCTGGGTCAGCCACGACAGCACCGTGTCTGTTGCTGATGCCTCAAAAAGTGTGCAGGTTTCAACTCTGAAAACGGAGTTCCTGCCACTTCTAAGTGTATCGTTTATCTCTGAGAACAGCGTCATGGCTGTTGGCCACGACTGCTGCCCAATGCTCTTTAACTACGATGACCGCGGCTGCTTGACCTTCGTCTCCAAACTAGACCTTCCAAAACAGAGCATCCAGCGCAACATGTTGGCCATGGAATGCTTCTGCAACATGGACAAGAGGGCCACAACTGAGGACCGCAATACGGCCTTGGAGACACTGCACCAGAACAGCATCACTCAAGTGTCTATTTATGAGGTGGACAAGCAAGACTGTTGCAAATTTTGCACTACTGGCATCGATGGAGCCATGACAATTTGGGATTTCAAGACTTTAGAGTCTTCTATCCAGGGCCTTCGAATAATGTGAAGCTGAGTGAACCTCCAGGATCTAGCATGACAAACTGCGACTGACCGCAGCTCTGCTGTTTGCATGATGGGGAGGAAAGCCAGCCGCCAAGAAACACTGAGCACATCGTGTGCAAATATCGTTTGTGTGTTTTTGTTTGAATATAATTGGTGAACGTTGGTTTTTGAAAGCAGCAGTAATTTTTTTTTTTTTTCTATTTCATTCCATCTTTGACCAAAGCTTCTCTCTAAGTAGTTTATTATGGAAAATTGTCACACTAACTTAAAGGAAGGGGTAGGGAGGTATGTAAATTGTCTGCTAGAAAGTAAAAAAAAAAATAATGAATGTAAAAAAAAATAATAATAAAGAATCCACTAAATAATGCCAAAGGAAGATTGCATCTCTAGAGAATTTTTCTGAGGAGCAGGAAAGAGGTGAGGCTATCTGCTCTCAGAAAGGAAGATACTAGTCCTTTAGAAAGAGCTGGAATGGAATTAGTTAATGAACTCGAATCTCAGCTTTCTCTAAAGGATAATTTGCCAAGCATGAGCTCTAGAGGTTATTTCTGATATGAAAAATAGCTCAATGACGACAAAACGAGGTAACCAAATCTCTCTTTCCTGGGGTTGGCCCCGAGGTCATTTTCCTTGGTGAGGTGGAAGATCTGGAAACGGCTTACTTAGGATGGCAGCGTGTTTCAGTGGTATTGAAAGCTGGTGAGAGCAGCAGCCAGATTTCTTCACAGACATAGTGGCAAAGGGGCGCCTTTAGTGAGAGACAGACAGACTTCAAATAGTCTCCAGTGGAGGCAACTTTAAAGCAATCCTTGGTTGTCTGAAGAGAGGAATACAGCATCCGGTAAAGGATCACTCAGAAACAGGGCCACAGTGGAGAGTAGCTGGCAACAGATGGAGGGGGAGGTGGCTTCTCTTTAGGAGTAGGGTTTCTGGGAACCAAATAGGAAAGCATGCACATGCATATACAGACACACAGACAGACAGACACATATGCATCACTGCCACCACCATCATTATCTCTGTTAAAGAGAAAGGAGAGCAGGATAACAATAAGAGCTTCAAGTTCTGAGTGTTGACAATACTTGGCACTTCTCTTTCTGCTTTAATTCCCCTTATTAAGGAGGAAATAAAGTCATAAAGATAGAGCGATAGTCTATATTAGGTAATTCAGACTATTGAGTACACAAAAGATCCAGGGAATCTTGGGGAATTTTTGTGTTATTGGCTTGCCATGAAGTTACATACCGTTTATGATCCAAACTCAGATTATATGTATGTTTTTCAGTTTCTTATTTCTGGGGCATTCAGGAACTCATATTTCTGCCTCAACTTACTATTCTTTGTCATAATTTTAGTCAGTACCCTTTTCATCCTTACAATACTCCTCTGAAGTGATCAGGGAGTTAGATTTTCAGAATGCTCAAGCTGATAAGAGCAGCCTAACAATTGAGACATGCTGAAGATAATTGCATGAAGGAACAGGCCAAAGTTACCAATCAGCATCAAACAAGAAGCACAGGCAGCTCACCTCGTAAGCTCCATTATGGAACTGGCTCCTGCACTTAAGGTATGCAATGTGGTTTTTGCCTGTTGGCTTTAATGCATTTGCTAAGGAAGGACTAATGGTTTCTCAGTATGAGGAAACTGTAGTAGGATGTGAGGTGCCTGTTTGTGGCTAATTGGAGACTAGCATGCTTTTAGTGCTATTCACTAAGTATGGAATCACAGAGGGGTAATTTCTAGTCATAACTACATTGGTGCCTGGATTTCATTTCAATTGTCTGGGTGGGAAGTGTGACCACGGTCAGCCACTGTTTTTCAATAGGCAGAGAACTGCAAAATGTGAAGGCTAAGAATATTCTTTTACCCTCTGCTTAAAACTACTATTGTCCCTTTATATTCTTATATTTGGTTTGTTAAAGAATATCAAATGTTATGAATTATCAGAAACAGTCTTCATCGGGCACCCAAGTGGAGTTTATAATTAGTCTTTTATTAGGCCTCTTAATAAGTCTATGATGCCAACAATCACTGTCACATTGAAACTGTCTAGCTTCCCTATTTCTCCAGTTCTGCACTCCAGCAAGAATAAAAATTTCCTTTTGCTCTTGAATTCGCTAACTCTTGCAGATTGAATTATTGGCCCCAGTTGTTCATCCCTCCCTGAGTCTGTACTTTTTGCCATGTAAATATGCAGTTCTTTCCACTAAACATGTAAATTTCCCCAGCCCGTAACTTTGGGCTTGGCCATGTGACTACCTCTGTCTAACTGAATGAGGGCAGAAGTGATCATTTAAGAGACCGCATGCCTTTTCCTCTTTCCTATTGGACTTCTGCCGTTGCCATGAAAGAGCATGACCTCACTAGCCATTTGTGAATTTGAGGATTTCAGACTTGAGCAAGAAAAAGATTTGACCACTAGATGGCAGGAACACACAAGCTTTATTCAGGTGGTCCCGGACAGGTTGCCTGGAAGGGGCAGTCCCTCCCTGTAGGAAACTTTATAGATGCTGCACACAGTGGACCACCCAGAAAGGGACACAAGACCAGAGAATCCCTGAGGGAAAGAGCAATGGGAGAGGGGACTGACATATCTAGATGATGTCACTCCTCAGCCTGGTGGGGAGTCTCTGGGTCAGAGAGCTCCAAAAGGCAGCGGTGGCTTGGGGTCTTTTTAGCCTCAAGGTTTTATATTATCTATGGTTAGCAGCTGTTTGGTGCAGTTTCACAGGTATGCAAAGTAGATCAGTTCTAAATAGCTAAAAACTGCTTATTAATGCTATTTTTAAAGCAAGGTGGATGTGTGAGAATTTGAGTTTTGCACCAGCTGGCTTTGAGTCCTTAGCCTGCTGTGAAGAAGTAAATAACACACAGAGTCAATACACAAGGATTCCAGACCCATGACTGGAAGAGTGAACAGACTAGCCAAATAGATAGAAAGATAGATAGATATGCCTATATGATATATCTACCACAGATGCCGTAACAAATAGATGGCAAGACATAATTTTAGAGAGGTACAGGAAGGTACCACGTGCATTTACCAAAATCTAAAGGATAATATTATTTATATATTTTAAGAGGACTTTAGGTTTTAAAGGACTTTAGGAGTCCTCTAAATGGCAGCCTTCCTGATTGAATTAAAAATGTAATTTGATTTACTACAATTGAATTTACATGCAGCTCTTCAGCCATGAATTTATTGGGTGAAGGATGTCCCTTCATAATCTCCTTTTTATTTGTCCCCAAATCTGCACTGAGTTTAAGTGACAGTTAATGTAAAGCAGCATCTTAAAAAGGCAGAACCCCAGGTTTGGAGGAACCACTAAAGAAAGATTGAGATGGTTGTTTTAAACTGTTGAGTTTTGGGGTGGTTTTTTAAACAGCAGAAAGTGACTGACCAAGTATTTATTGAGTTCCTGCAATGCACTAAGCAAGATGTAAGTCCTTGCACTCAAGGAGAGTCCCATCTCACCCAAAGGCTCCATCAGTGCACAGTGGGACTACTGCTGCCAGGGAGGAGGATACAGAGGTTCCGGGGTCCCACAGACTCCAGCTCCAACTGTCACCCTCATCAGGAGTGTCCACATAAACAGTGAATGCTGCAGTGCCAACAGAGGAATATGGTTCAAGGGTCCTGGGAAATCTTATTACAGTTTGGGCTTCTAATCTAAACTTTAGCAGCTACTTTTTCAAAGAATCTTTTTTAATTTACAAAAAAAAAAAACATTTCACCAAATGGTTCCTTTAAATTTGTGGTTTTCAAAAGGCTGTGTAAGAATGACTTTGGAACTGGTTTTATTTTCTTTCTAAATTCAGAATTCTTAGGAATTCTGATTCAGTATGCCTGGGATGAAACACTTAAATAAGCATTTCCATGCTCCGCCCCAATCCCTTCATCCTGTGAAATTATGGTGCAATAAGTCTGGAGGCCGCATGTTGACAAGTCCCACTCTAAGTTGACATGAACATTCACGCACACTGTCCTAGATTTATGATCAGTTCCTAGATTCCTGCCTGCTTCTTTGCACTATTAGTCCCATCATTCCACCTTGACTCCTGATACCTGTTCCTTGACCTGATCTGCCTGGACTCTGGATATAGCTCTGTACTTAGTAGGTGCTCAACAAATGTTTGATGAATGAACCAATAAGCTCACCATCTGCCCAGATACAGAGTCGTGCATGTGCCTCCTTGTCCGTCTGGCTCCTGCAGATGTAAACACTGGCCTGATTATGTGATCTTCCCTGTCAGCATCTTAAGGAGGTAGGGATATGGAAGCAACTAGAAACTGGTTAATTTCTATAAATAATGACCTGCCACCTGTAAATAGGCCAAGGCAAACAGAATCAAACGCCATCTCAGAAATGGCAGCAGTAACCATTCAGCAGTCATGTTTACAATGCAGATCTAAGTCATTTAGAATTACTGAAGTGCAGTCCAGAATATGGAGCTGCTGGCTGTTTTATAGGGATTATAAATAATTCCAGCATATAATGAAATTAAAACTCTTCATTGCCATCTGGAACTTGGTGTTCACACACTGATTAGAAACCAGTTACTTGACATAATTATATAATTATATTTCTCCCCTGCCTATTTTAAAAAAATTTCACACTATCTGAAAGTATGAAAAAAAAAAAAGAAAGAAAGAAAACCCACATAGGAGAGACTAAGGTTTGAGACTGTTCTGCATGCTTAGGAGTTGCTCTCAGACATAGAATGGGAATTTGTTTTGTTTGGTTTTGTAAATGGAATTCTTTATTTAACGGCCCCTCTAAACCTGGGGTTCTGCCTTTTTAAGACGCTGCTTTAATTATAACTCAATGCAGATTGGGGACAAATAAAAAGGAGATTATGAAGTGACATCCTTTACCCGACAAGCTCATGGCTGAAGAGCTGTGTGTAAATTTAATTGTGGTAAACAAAATTAAATTTTTAATTCAATCAGGGTGGCTGCAATTTGGAGGAATCCTATGGCAAATTCTTTTATAAAATCTAAAGTCCCCTTAAAATACATAAATAATAATTATCCTTTATGTTTCTGTAAATACAAATTTTCTATGAATGCACATAGTACATTCCTGCACCTCTATAAAGTCACTTATCTCCTCCTTTTTGTTCCAACATTTGTACCTGTATGTAGATATATCATATCACTGGACAATCAGTTCACTCTTCCAGTCATGGGCCTCCCTAATATTTTAATTCTGATTGCACTTGTATTGAGCCATAAGCAAAGAAGTCGCATGTATTTACTAAATAATTGATTGTCTAGAAGGTACAATTTATATTTTTTAACACAGCAGCCAGAGTACAGATGCTTCTCTTTAGTACCAAGAGATGACATCAACTGAAAACATGAATCAGCTTTGAGAAGGGTTTAGCTACATTTAAGAATGACAGATCCAGTATTAAAAAAATGATATTGCCCTGAATTTTGAGGACACATGATATTTTTCCCATAAAATATCCCTCAGTGCTATTGTTAGAGAATATGCAGTCAAATTATTTAAACAAATGTTCTGTGTGTTACTAGGCTCTCAAAGTCACTCACAATTTCATTAGCTGTAAGTAAAAATACCCTGTAATAATTTCCTTCAGTCTAGTAAGCCTGTCCTTTCTCCAAATCCTTCATTGTCCTATCACCTAATATCACATCTATGTGTTTTGGCATCTCCCTTATGGTATGTAGATCTTGTATTTTTCTAACTCCTTAAAGTCAGGAACTGCCTTAGGTTTTTTTGTTTGTTTGGGACTTTGCTTTTTATTAAATGAATATCGATTATCATGGTTCTGTGTGTGAAAATAGACATTTGAGGAGTAAATTTAAGGGTTTTATTGAAATTAGACTGAACACATACTGTGGAGATTTTTTAAAGTTTGGTTATTGCAAAGAGTACTTTTTTCAGTACCATGGATAGTGGGCAACTTTCTAATTCTTGATCATATAAAACACCCCTTAAATATTTTTGCAAAGTAGGAAAGATATATTAGGTAGGACCACATACACAGAGTCATTACGAAACTACTACTTGAAGAAATATATCTAAGATACGGTCACAAAGTATTAGTGTTGGGAGAGAATTCTCCATGGGTCTTCTGCATTTCTGCACATCCTGAAAGCAGAGGCACTGATTACCTTTTTCTAGACTATCTTTTCGAGAATGTTTGTATAGCACACAGCCTTAGAGGAGAGAGATGGTATATTCCTCTGGAGCAAAGGGTAGATTTTATTATAGCCTTGGAAAACAGACATAAAGCCTCCCTTCAGAGCAATGGACAAGCATTCTTAAGTCCAGTGTAAAAGACTAAGGTTCCTTAAGCACAGGGTTTTCCCCTGTATCACTACCCTTTGTGTGTGCAGATGTCACCTGGCCCTCTTTGAATTGCCTTGTGGGAACTGGGGCTTGGAGAACCAGCTCAAGAAAATGCCGCTCTTTTGGCTATTGCTATGTTTGTGAGTAATAAAGCCTTTTATCTCTGGTCCAGGTCTCGTATACTTCCTGCCACAGTTCATGGAACTGTGAGAGTCTAACCTCTCATCTTACAAGTAGGGTAAAATCTCAGTTCCTTCACAGTTCTTGACTGACACTCAGTGGTTGAATGCTTCTATTCAAATCCTGGCTCTGTCACTTTATAATTGAGTGATGTTGGTGGAGTCAATTCACCTCTCTTAGCCTGAGTTTCCATACGTAACACAGAGAAAACAATAATATCTGTCTTACAGAGTTACAACATGGACATTTCTTAACGGTCTTTGGTACACTGAAAGGCATAATAAGTGGTTACTATTTTTATCTTTTTGAATCAGCCTCACTCAGAAAGTGCAGTCAAATATACAGTAATTTTTATGACAATAAAATATTTATATTAGTTGATATTTGCCTCAAACACTGAAAACTGTGACAGAGAACCCCAGGGATCCAGCTAACATATTCCTGGGTCATAGTGGGTGCCCTCCATGTTTTTCACTTTTCCATAGGTGGCAGGGGAGGAGGAGGGCAGAGGCAATGCACGAACACAGCTAATGGTGCGCAGGTGGCAATCGATCAGCAGTGTTAGTAAATGTCTTCTAAACCAGCATGGATGTCTGCGAGGTACCTGATTTTGTTCAAGTCCAAGCAGCAGGGTGAGAATCACAGAAATGAGCAAGTGTTGGTGATTCTGAATGGAGCTGTTTTTCCTGTGTGATCTTATTGCTCCCTTGACAATGAAAGCATTTCACACTTTTTTAGAGAATACAAAACCAAAATAGTTAGGATAGGTCTTTAATTTTGCATTTAAAATGAATTCATTAACATAATCCATGCCTTCAATGTACATTTTGAGCACTTACTGTAGGCTATCCCCTATGAGCTAAGCTGATTTAGAAACATATATAATTCACAGTCTCTGCCTTTGTAGAGCTCACATCTAGTCAGGAAGAGAATCAAACATCTAAGTATGAGTCAAAGTAATAAATCCATAACCTATGCATAAGGACTTGGGAGGGAAAATTAAGCATGCATGGAAGAATGAGGGAGAAACTGTAGAGAAGGAGCACTACTTGATGTAGACCCTGAACAATCTTGGAGGAAACATGTTGGTTGGCTCCATTTCTCTTCCCTCATTCTGCACATCATTTCTGGCTACAATATTTCTGCTTCTAATGACCTGCATGCACCTCTGGCTCTTTTTCTGCACCTCTGGTGTGTCCACCGACTACTGGAGCTGCTATGCCTTCACATGCTGGAAGCTGCAAGTGTCTGGAAGTTTAGGTACCCCTCAGGGTAGCCCTTAGCCAATGACTGGTGGAGTATGCAGGAGAATGAAAGTGCACATCCTTGACTTAAAACGGAACAACTGCAGGGCATAATTTATACCCCAGGGTTCCCCTGCAGAATCAGGCTGAAGCTACCCTCTGTGGGGCTTGACCTGAAATCACACCTTTCCTGAGCCTCTTTCCCTTCCCTGTCCAGACTCCTCCACTCTCTTAACAGTTCCTCCTAGGAGCAGTTCCTTAATAAATCCTTTGCACATGAATTCTCACTTCTAGGTCTGCTTCTCGGCCACTGGCATAAGGCATATGGATAGGAGATTTTTCAGGAGAAAATAAGAGGATTATAGCCAGAGGGAACAGCAAATATAAAGGCTTGGAGGCATGAAAGACCATAGGATGGTGTCTGTGAATTGGGCATAAGTTGTAGTGGGGCATTTGGATAAGACAAGAAAAATAAGCAGAACCCAGATGTGAAGGCCCTGCATGCTATGTTCAGGGGTTTGCACTTTGGCCTAGAGGCGGTGGGAAGCCAAGGAGGTTTGTCTGCAGCAGATGAGGTAAGCAGTGACCAGTTCATATCTAAGTTCTAGAAAGATACCTTGGCCTCCTTACCTCAATATGTTTTAATGAGCCGTTATATGAGTAAATATTGTTTTCCCTCAATTCTAAGAACCACTTTTTGAAAAAAAAATTTTATTAATGGGATCCTTAACCCAAATACAAGTTTGTTTGTTTGTTTTTTGTTTGTTTTCTGTTTGCTTTTTTTTTTTCCTCTCCAGAAAGTGCTATTTAATTGATGGTGGCTTATAATGAGTAGAGTTAGACATAAGAAACTATTAAATCAGCAAATAATTGGCTCAGCTTGGATAGCATGTAGGTATGGTTTGTCTAAAGACTACCGAAGTTTGTCTATTTTTGTGTTTTTGTACTACTTTTGTACTACTGCTACTTTTTACTTTCATTAAGGCACGTTTCTATCCCTATGGTGGAGGGTGACCTGAACAAACATCTTCTAGATCCTGGTGACTGAGGACTCCTTTTGATTGAAATGATTGAAGTTCATAGGTTGAAGAAAACTACCCTAATTTTTAAACTTCCTGCAATTTATGGAGAAATGTATCCCCTTTAAACGAAGGCTGACAAGGGGCATTGACTGAAGAGAGGACTAAAGAGTGCAAGCCTGTTAGAACATTTTTCTTACATTGCAAGCAAAGCATTATAACTAAGACAGAAAGAAAAAAATCTGGTACTATATGAAATATTGTGACTTTGTTGACCCTTTCTGGTTAAATTTTCAATTTAAACATAATAGTTTTTTGTGTAATGTTCATAATATCATGCCAATTTTATACCAATCAAAAATAGCGCTGCACAGAGAGATCAGCACAGAAGGACAACCAATACACAGGCACTCTTTCAATAAAAATGAGTAAAATATAGCGTGAGTTGGAAACTCACAGATACCTGTTAAGCGGCCATCAGTTTATTAATTGTGACAAATGTACCATGCTGTCATGGTTTCCTAGAGCTACCATAACAAAGTACTGGATGACTTAAAACAACAGAAATGTTTGACTCACAGTTCTGGAGGCTGGAAGTCTGAAATCAAGATGTTGGCAGGGACATGTTCCATCTGAAACCTGTCAGGGAGAATCCTTCCTTGCTTCTTCTAGCTTCTGGTATTTGCTGTCAGTTCTTGGCATTCTTTGGCTTATGGATGAGTCACTCAAATCTCAGCCACATTGGATTAGGACCTACCCTACTTCAATATGATCTCTTCTTAATGTAACTAATAGCATCTGCAATGACCATGTTTCAAATAAGTTCACATTATGAGGTGCTGGGGGTTAGGATTTCAACATATCCTTTTGGCAGACAAAGAGTTGACCAAGAATACTCCTATGACATTATTCATATTTTCCAAAAACTATAAATAACCCAAACATTCATCAACTTGTGAATGGATAAACAAAATATGGCACATCCATACTTTGGAATACTACTCACAATAAAAAGAAACAGTATTATTAACTCAAAAACATGGATAAACTAAAAAACATTATTGCTAAGTGAAAGAAGTCAAATATAAAAGACTCAAAGTGTACGATTCCATTCATATGAATTTCTAGAAAAGGCAAAAGTATAGAGATAGAAAGAAGAGTAGTAGCTGCCTCTGGCTGGGGTTGGGAAAGAAGATTGACTGCAAAGTTTCATGAGGAAACTATAGGTGGATGGAACTCTTCTATGTCCTGATTGCACTAGAGGTTAAATGACTGCATGCAAATACAAAAATGCATCAAACTTTACACCTAAAGTTAGTGAATTTTATTGCAAATAAACTGTACTTCAATCAAGCTATTTGAAAAATATAAAACTAAAAAAATTATGTTAGTGATAACAGAAGTTCAATGATCAGAAATAACTCATTTGTGTAATACAGATTTTAGAAACGGATGTCCAGTTCCTCTATGGTAGAGCTTTACAACAAGTGTTATTCATCTCAAAGTCATTTGACAAATGCGTGGATGACTCTTTAATCCTCTTTCCAATTATGGTCTCTTTCAAAATCAAAATATTTTATTGGTGCTTATTTGTGTTGTACTAACATGTTCTTTGTATAAAAAATATTAGGGAAAATCATTATAGCATACTTTCTAAAAATTTCCATGAGCAATAATGCTTAACCTTAAAGAGTACATTTATAATGGTAAAAGTTTGGATTCAGAAACCAGGGGGTATTTGGGGATTGGAAATATTCCTGGCATTCCTCAAATCACATCCTTCAACATTCATTCATTCATTCACTCAACAAGTATTTATTGAAGGCCTGCTTGATGCCAAATGATTTATATATGCTGGTGATACATCCATGAACAAGAGGGATATATAAGTATGTAAGGCTAGATTAAGTGATGCTTTGAACAAACTATTAAAAAATCTTAGTGACTTATAATCAGAGAAGTTCATTTCAGCTCCTGGTACATGACCATTGCTAGTTAGCTGCAGCTCTGCCACACATTGCCTTTACACCAGGACATAGCCTATTAGGGCAGCCAGTATCTGCAGCATTGAATTAACAAATTGTGGTATATTCACACTCTGGAATATGACTCACCAATGAAAAGGCACAAAATGTTATGAACTCAAAAAAATATGGATGAACTCAAATATATTATCGCTAAGAAAAAGAAGTCAAATGCAAAGGACATCATGGCAGAACAAAGAGCATAGCTGATTGTAACCGAGAAGTTACTATTTAAGGGCTGAGTATGATTACTGAATCATTATATAGATAGTCCTTTTTACTTTCTGGTATATTAGAGTAGACAGAGGGAAATATCTGAAACCCGAGCTGTAATCCAGCTGCCTTGATCTCTGATAATGATTGCACAGTTTTCATCTTGTGACCTTGTGATTGTAAAAACCTGGTGACTAACTCTCACTTGTACTCCCTTTATTCATATTTTTTACTTTAGAAACTTGTAATCACAAGGGCATCTCCCCCCACCACCACCCCCAATGTGAAGACGGAACTTGAGTCAGCTTAGCACTAACCATTAACTTGGTTCTAGCACATTTTCACTCCTTTACATTTGTAAATTTTTCCTACCTGTACTTGCTATAGAAATGACAGTAACCCTGTCTCCCCTCCTTTCTGTTTATACTTGCTATTGAAACAGTAATGACTCCATCTCCCCTTGTTAGAATCCATGAAAACCCTGAACTCCTTAGACAGGGTAGAAACAGATTTTTAGGCCATAGGCCATCTGATCTCCTGCTTCACGCCTAGCAATAAACTCTTTCTCTCTTTGAAACTCCCGGCGTCACAGATACCACCTTTGGTATCACAGTAGCAGGGTGTGGATACTGCCTCACTGCAGTCTCAGGGCATTTCCTTTCATCCTAGTAATCTGAGGTTTGATGAACTCCCCCAAGCTCACTGCACCTGCTACTGTCATTGCCTCAGATAATATTCTGTCTTTTAGGAAAAAGATAATCCCTCCACCCTTCTTTTGAGCATATGATTCTTCTCTGAAAAACATTCTTTGTGAACTTCCCAAGTGTGCAGGCAACAGCTTATAGCAATAAACAGGTTCAGATATGCTCAGTGTATTAATGTTTCTGGTAGGTCTTTCTAAGCTATTTCTAAGACAGGTTTAGTTATAAAATATTTACTGGGATCATGGAGTCTAGGAGAAAAAAAAACATTTTGATATTTTTTCAGATTTTTTTCTTTCTCCAAACCCAACAGGAGGGAATCTTGGCTATTTAGAGAAGCTGAAAATGGAGATAATGCAATTTAGGCATTTCATTGCCCTTATGAAATGCTGTGTTATTATTGTTCTTATAACATAAAATGTGATGAAGGAACATACTTTCTCTTTTTGCTTATTACTTTAAGAAAAAAATAACTGTAATAGTCTTTACTGAATGGTGTCTTCTCAAAACTCATTGCATCGGTGCGCAATGGAGGGATTCTGGAATGGATTTACTGCTTTCTCTAGAAAACAGAGCGTAACCTCTTCCATATAATATTGTTTTGATTCAAATCAATGGGAATGAAAATTAATAATTTCTAGTGCTAATAAGTCAGCAATTCTGATGTGCAATTTTATTCCCCGAAAGATGAGATGGGAGCAACACGTGAATTTGCCCAGTTAAGTATTGCCTCTTGAGTGATTGAAGATGGGATATGTGGGGGTTTTAATATCTCACAACCCAGGATATTGCCATTTTTACAGTGACAGCCTGCATGGGACAAAACTTTGGTCCTGCCTCTCATCCTTACTCCAGCCTTTGCTGCAGCAACCAGCTTCAAGCAGGTATAATTTGGAAATATCACTCCCCTCCCCCTTCTGCTGCAGCACATCTCTTGCTTTTGTGCCTTGAGGCTGCTCTGACACCACAGCATGGAACACCTGCAGGCACCAACCCAGCACTCACACAAGTGCCACCTGACTGTGAAAGAGTTGACTCCTGAAGGGGCAACCCTTAAACAATGGGGGTGGCGTGGGGGAGGGAGATGGTGACTAAGTATTTCCTCCCCTCTGCAGGCAGCAGGCAGACAATTCTGAAGTGCCTCCTATGGGCCTCACCAGAAGGTCTTGTGGGATCGGGTGCAATTGCCTATAAGAGAGAAGGACTCAAGAATGCACTCATTAGTTTTTCCCTCCTTATCTGCTTCACTTTCCCAAATCCCTCATTCCTGGGATTTCTGGTTCCCTTCCCAAAGTTAGAAAATTCTGGAAACCAATCAAGGTGACAAACTAGGCAACTGTGCTGAGTAGTCCTGGTATGGACTATCTAGAGATACTTGGAGAAGTCCTTTAGCCTATCCTCTGTCTTTAGGTAAGACCACAGGTAAGTCACTAACCAAAGAACCATTGAAAAAAGACTCCCAGATAAATGGAATTCCAAAATCTCCTTTAGTAATTCTATTAGGCATTCATATCCTCATGGCCTAAAAATTTTCCTGAATAGAAGACAGGAGATAAAGAGGTCTGGATGTTGGATATAAGCTCCATTGCCCATAATTGCATGAGCCAATGAATTAGCTTAAGGACTTTGGTCTCTGTGATTTTGTTCTTTTCAGCAATGTTAGCTCAGTTTCAGAACAGAAGTTTAGTGCCATTTGTTTTTCCTTTTTACATTTTGCCTACATCAAGTGTTATATAGATTTGATGTATTACTCTCCTTGTTAGACATGAAAGAAATTCACTATCAATATCAATCTTTTAACTATTTGATATTCTTTAAGCATGAATTTAATGAGGGTGGAAAGAGAATTTCTCTTAAAACCTTTTTTTAACTTGAAACAATTCAGGCATACAAAAAAAGTGCAGAAAATAATAAAATCTGTGGTATACCACCAGGATGATTCATATTTTATCTTAGTTGCTTTGAACCCATCCTTTTAATAAAAATGCTATCTTTTAATAAACGAGGTATTACAGCCCAGTTAAAGTTTCAACCAATGTCCGTCTCCTTTCCTTTCCCCTCTATCCTCAGAAGTAACTCTATTCAAAGTTACTCACAGATCTTTTATGCTTCTCCCCACATATGCTTTTGTACTTCTTCTTCAAAAGCATGCATAAGCAATATTAGTTCACTGCATTCCAGCTTTTCTTGTAATGGTAGTTCTTGGTAAATAATCTCTTTTTTCTCTGATTATTTTTAAGATTTCCTCTTTGACTTTGGTGTTCTACAATTTTACTACAGTGCATCTAGGTTTTAAAAAATTATCCTGCTTGACATAGGTTATCAGGGATAGAATGTGGGTGGAGAGTGGGCAATTGATGATTTAGGAATATAGAATTTCAATAAGGCTCATTATAAATGTTCCTACTTTGTAAGCTCTTACAGCAGTCACATCTATTCCTGAGTTTTAATGGTTATTTCTAAATTCTGGGATGCTAAGTTCTTTGGGTATAGCCTGGTAGTTCCCTGGAACTTTGGGTATCTGAGTGACACCTGAGACTCAGAGTTAGACTTCTGCAGCTCTGAAAGCCAGCTTCACTCCATAAAGCAGCTGCTAAAGAAGCTGAAATAGAGAGCATACTTCAATTAGAGATATGAATGAGATGAACTTGATTAGGACTAAGGTAAATCAGAATACAGGGTAAAGGATAATATTGACTGTATTTTAAAACTTCAACTTCTGTGTGAGACCAAAGGAAGAGATGCCTATTTGGTACAAAATTTAAATTTTCTGTAGCACATTATCTAATTTAACCTGTGTGGTCAGCTTACTTAAACAGCATAATTATATGGAACCTAGAATAAGGAATGAGATCCTGTTATTCTATACAGGTTAATGCAATACCCTGATACATTCCAGAGTATTGGGGGCAGAATATAAAAAATAATTTGCAAAGTTCTCTTGAGAGACTGAGGGAAAATGTGGAAGTATTAAATTTCCCCACTTGGGGAACTCTGGATATTCTCTCAAGCACTAGGGACTCCCAATTTAATAGGCCAAGTCCTAGATCTTGGGGCTTGCCCTTATGAAACTTATTCCTGCAAAGGAGAAGCTAAGAATACCTATGAGTATGCCTAAGAGTCACCCCTAGAGAACCCCTTTTGTTGCTCAGATGTGGCCTTTCTCTCTAAGGCAACTCTGCAAATAAACTCATTACCCTCCTCCCTACATGAGACATGACTCCAAGGTTGTAATTCTTCCTGGCAATGTGGGATATAACTCCAGGATGAGCCTGGCTCTGGCATTGTGGAATTGAGAATGCCTTCTTTACCAAAATGGGGAAAAGAAATGGAGCAAAATAAAGTTTTGGTGGCTAAGATATTTCAAATAGAGTCAAGAGGTCATTCTGGAGGCTATTCTTATGCATTATATAGCTATTCCTTTTTAGCTTTGAGTATATTTAAGATAGAAGGAAATACCTGAAACAGTTGAACTGTAATTCAGTAGCCTTGATTCTTGATGATAGTATAACTATATAGCTTTTAAGGGTTGACCATTTGATTGTGAAAACCTTGTGACTGACACTCCCTTTATCCAGTGTATGGGCAGATGAGTAATTTTAATAAAGATTAAAAATATGTAAATGATGGGGGCGGGGATAAGGGTATGGGATGCTTTAGGTGTTCTTTTTTATTTTTATTCTTTTTTTCATTTTTTTTTGGAGTAATAAAAATGTTATAAAATTGACTGTGGTGATGAATGCACAGCTATGGGGTGATACTGTGAGCCATTGATTGTATTCCTTCAATAGATTATATGGTGTGTGGATATATCTCAATAAAATTGCATTAAAAATTATCCTGCTTGAGACTCATTGTGATTGCCAAATCTGAAGATCCATGTCTTTTCTCATTTCTGGAAAAAGACCCATATTTCCCCTTCAGCATTGCCTCTTTCTGATTCCAAATCACCCTTTCCCTGAGGCAGCACCTGTGGCAGTATCTGTTCCAAGTGCCCATGTGTACTGACCCGAGGTCCATCTCTTTTCCCTGCATGAAGTAAAACCCAAGCCCCCTGCTCCCCAATAACTAGTGCCAATGCTCTCTCAGCAAAACCACAGCATCAGCTCTGTTTTTCAGTTTTCTTTTGAATCCTGGCACCTGGAATCTTATGAATTCAGTTGTGCAATTAAGAATGTCTGGCATGTTTTATCCAGTGTTTCTGTGGGTTAAGAGAGAGCAAGAGATTTTCTATCTGGTTGATATTGCTGGAACAGAAGGCCAGGAAAACATATCCCAAAATATATCTTCATGTGGATTCCTCACCTCATCAGGACAGAGTGATCACTCTACCAGAGTCTTGATAAAATACAGTAGTTCAAAAGTCAGAAGTTAAGTTCAGAAGCACCTTGGGGATAGGATTTGCTAATCCACTGGATATGGATTATGAATATAAAGTGCTGACATTTCAGGTTTAGGCATCCATCACTTTGTAGAAGGGGCACTTCCCAAATGTGGGTTTGTCACTTGGCATGGCCAATAAAAGTCACAGTGAACCAGGCTGAGGAGGAAAATGGTGTTTATTTATGCTGGTAAGAGGACTGGAGAGATTTTCCAAATCAGCCTCCATGAAGTGATTTTTCAGTTGGCTTTTAAACCCATCAGAGACAAAGAGAGATAATGATCTTAGTTAAGAGGTAACAGAAGTCTGGAAAATTTCAGTAGTTTATCCTACTTCCTTCAGGATTTACATCCTATGACACCTGGGAAAGTCCCTCCAAATCTTAGGGAGATAGATGAAAGGTTTATTCCTATCTAAGAGGTTTGGGGCAATAGATTAAAGCTGATTCAGGTCTGGGTGCAGACTTTACATTTACATATTGCTCCTTGTGAGACTGAGAGCTTCTGTTATAGCCTGCTTCCAGCTTTGAAGGTTACATTTTAAGGCTACTTTACAATTTCCACAGTTTTAAGATTATATTTAAAAAGTTACTGTTGGGGATGACATCATCAACAAGATTATATTTAAAAAGTTACTGTTGGGGGTGACATCAAAACAGCTACTGAAAACTCCTCTCCAGAGATTCAATGAAAGAAAGGAAAATTCTGAATGGTTTGAAACTCTGGAGGAGAATAGAGACTGGAGAAGGACCCTGGGAATGCTGAATTGAAGAAAGAGAAGAAATATCAGGTAGGAAACTTTTGTCCCAGACCAGCCGGTCCTCTCCCCAACCCTTCACTCAGTCTCCATGGGGGAAAGGCACAGAATCAGCATAAGGGACTCCTCCCACCAGGGACACAGATTTTAAAATTTCTCACAGCAGTGAGACATACTCTCACTGTTTGAAGACCTAGGGAGCAGGGGAGGACATTTCAAGACCTGGATTACTGAGGGACAAGGAGACTGAGAAAATGTGAACAGAGACTGTGTTTCCAATCCTGGGGACAGAACTCTTGATGGAATAAGCAGTCAGGGACCATTTCCTTGCCTTGGGGACAGCGGGGGTACTGGGTCAGCTGAGGGAGTACTCTGCCACAGGTGTAGCCCCACATCGAGCCAGATTGTGGCCAGCAAAGTAAGGGCATAGGAAACCCACAGTTTCAGCTCACCTGTGTAGACACAGTCTGTGCTTGAAGGCAAAGCAGCAATGGAACAGCACCATTTGCTGGACAGTCTGGAAAGTGCAAGAGTATAGAAACACTTTTTTAAAGATGCTCCAGACCCTTTCTTAGGGCCACAGGAGCTGGTCTACACACCCTGCACAGAAACCCAGCCCAGTTTTGGCTGAGAAATACAGACAACATAACTGTTAAAGCAGGGCTCTAAAACAAACCCGTGTCTTGCTGGCAGATGGAAAGCTGATCATCACTGGAAGCCAGCAGATCTGTATTACCACACAGAGTGAACTTGCTGAGATGCCCAGTGCCTACCTCCCATCCCTGTCACAAGCCACAGAGGGTGCCTGATTTTGGGGAAAGACTAGGTGCAGAGGCAGTCTGACAACTGGCCAGTGAGAGAAAGAAAGAAATATAGAGATCAAAGAAAATCAACAAGAAAACCCAAGGCAAAAGAAAGAAAACAGCCTCCAGAATAAACTAATCAAGAAAATCTCATGACTAGACAGCAAAAAATCACAAGCCAAACTGGGAAACATGAAGATATAGCCCAGTTAAAGGAACAAACTAACACCTCAACTGAGATTCAAGAATTGAAACTAATTAAAGATGTTCAAACAAATCTTCTAAATCAAATCAATAAGTTGAAAGAAAATGTGACAAAAGAGATGAAGGATATAAAGAAGACACTGGGAGACCATAAGGAAGAATCTGTAAGCTTGAAAAAACAAATGGCAGTGGCAGAGAGATTCCAAAAGGAGCCAAGAGGTCACTCTGGTGGGCACTCTTATGCACAATTTAGACAACCCTTTTTAGGTTCTAAAGAATTGGGGTAGCTGGTGGTGGATACCTGAAACTATCAAACTACAACCCAGAACCCATGAATCTTGAAGACAATTGTATAAAAATGTAGCTTATGAGGGGTGACAATGGGATTGGGAAAGCCATAAGGACCACACTCCACTTTGTCTAGTTTATGGATGGATGAGTAGAAAAATAGGGGAAGGAAACAAACAAACAAACAGACAAAGGTACCCAGTGTTCTTTTTCACTTCAATTGCTCTTTTTCACTTTAATTATTATTCTTGTTATTTTTGTGTGTGTGCTAATGAAGGTGTCAGGGATTGGTTTAGGTGATGAATGTACAACTATGTAATGGTACTGTGAACAATTGAATGTACAATTTGTTTTGTATGATTGCGTGGTATGTGAATATATCTCAATAAAATGAAGATTAAAAAAACAAATGGCAGAACTTATGGGAGTGAAAGTCACAAGAGAAGAAGAGATGAAAAACACAATGGAGACATACAACAGTAGTCTTGGAGAGGCAGCAAAAGGATTACTGAACTAGAGGACAGGACATCTGAAATCCTACACACAAAAGAACAGACAGGGAAAAGAATGGAAATATATGAGCAAGATACAGGGAATTGAATGACAACATGAAGTGCACGAACATACATGTTATAGGTATCCCAGAAGGAGAAGATAAGGGAAAAGGGGCAGAAAGAATAATAGAGGAAATAAACAATCAAATTTTCCCATCTCTTATGAAAGACATAAAATTACTGATCCAAGAAGCACAGTGTACCCCAAACAGAATAGATCCAAATAGACCAACTCCAAGACAATAATCACATTATCAAATGTCAAGGACAAGAAGAGAATTCTGAAAGCAGCAAGAGAAAAGCAAACTATCACATACAAGGGAAGCTCAATAAGACTATGTGCAGATTTCTCAGTAGAAACAATGGAAGTGAGAAGGCAATGGTATGATGTATTTAAGATATTGAAATAGAAAAACTGCCAACAAAGAATCCTATATCTGGCAAAATTGTCCTTCAAAAATGAAGGAGAGTTTAAAATAGTTACAGATAAACAGACACTGAGAGAGTTCATGAACAGGAGACCTCCTCTATAAGAAATACTAAAGGGAGTGCTACAGACAGATAGGAAAAGACAGGAGAGAGAGGTTTAGAGAAGAATGTATAAATGAAGATACCAGGAGATAGAAAGAGGGTAAAGATCAGGCATTTGATGCTGAAGGAGTACAGGATGTTCAACAGGATTGATTGTATAGATCCAGAAATAGCACAATATTGGGTGATGGTAACACATTATTGTGAGTACACTGAACAAAGATGATTGTGAGTACAGTTGAAAGAGGATGGTTAGGGGCATGTAGAACACCAGAAGGAAAGATAGATGATAAAGACTGGGATGGCATACTTAATGAAACCTAGAGTGGTCAATGATTGTGATTAAATGTACAAATATAAGAATGCTTTTACATGAGGGAGAATGAATGAATGTCAACTTTGCAAGGTGTTCAAAATGGGATGGTACTGGGGAAAAATACAATCAATGCAAACTAGAGTCTATAGTTAACAGTAATATTGTAATATGCTTCCATTAATTGTAACAAAGGCAATATACCAAAGCTAATTGTCTATAAGAAGGGGATATAAGGGAGAGGTATGGGATTCTTGGCATTGGTGGTATTGTCTGATCTTTTTATTGTATTTTCTTTTATTTTTTTATGTATCTTTTTTTTTTCTTTTCCCTTTTTTCTCCTCTTCCCCTTTTTTTGTGGAAGAAATGGAAATGTCCTCATATAGATTGTGGTGGTGAATGCATAACTATGTGATTATACAAGGAATCACTGATTGTTTACTTAGGAGGAAATGTATGGTGTGTGAATAAAATTGTCTAAAAAATAAACAGAGGGATACAAGTGCTGGAGAATATTTGGAGAGAAGGATATACCTAATCACTGTTGGTGGGGAAGTAGAATGGTGCAGCCCATCCAGAGGACACTGTGGTGGTTCCACAGGAAGCTAAGCATGGGGTTGCCATATGGTCCTGCAACCCCGTTATTGGGTATATACTTGGAAGAACTGAAAAGAGGGACATAAATGGACACTTGCACAGTGGGATTTATGGTGTTAGTATTCATGATTTGCAGTGGATGGAGGTGGCCTAAAGGTATATCAACTGATGAATGGAATGGTGAACCGTGGTGTACACATACAATGGAATATTGAGCTGCTACAAGAAGGAATGAAGTTGTGAGGTATGCAACTAGGTGAATGGATATTGAGGACAGTATGTTCAGTGAAATAAACCAGAAATGAAAAGAAAAACATTATAATGCCTCACTAATCTGGACTAACTATAATGTGCAAACTCTGAGAATTGAGTCTGAGAGCACATGTTACCAGGAGAAGGCTTAATATGAAGGTTCCTAGATTGTAAGCTCTTACAGCAGTCACATCTATTCCTGAGTTGTAACGACTATTTCTAAATTCTGAGATGCTGAGCTCTTTGTGTATAACCTGGTCAATCCTTGGAACTCTGGGTATCTATGTGACACCTGAGACTCAGAGCCAGAGTTCATCAGCTATGAATGTCAGCATTACCCCATACAGCAAATGTTAAAGAGTCTGAAAAAGAGATCAGACTTCAATTAGAGATATGAACGAAATGGACTTGGTTAGGACTAAGGTAAATCAGACTAAAGGGTATAGGACAATATTGACTGTGTTTTAAAACTTCAACTGTCTGAGACAAAGGAAGAGCTGTTTATTAGGTGCAAAATCTACACATTTTTAACACACTATATAATTTAACTTGTATGGCCAGTTTATTCAAACACCATAGTTACATGGGACTTTGAATAGGGAGTGAAATCTTGTTGGTTTGTACAGGTTAGTGTGAAGCCCCAATACATCCAAGAGTAATTTGGGCAGATATAAAAATGTATTTGCAAAACCCCCTTGAAGGACTGGGGGAAAATGTAGAAACATTAAACTTCCCCACTTGGGGAATTCCTGATATTCTCACAAGCTTTGGGAACTACTAATTTAGAAGGCTGAGCCCTTCATCTTGGGGCTTGCCCTTATGAGGCTTTTTACTGGAAAGGAGAGGCTAAGCCTACTTTGTTGCTCAGATGTGGCCTCTCTAAGCCAACTCAGCAGGCAAACCCACTGCCTTCCCCTCTACATGGGACATGACTCCCAAGGGTGTAAATCTCCCTGGCAATGTGGAACATGACTTGTGATAATGAGCTTGGCCCCAACATTGTGTGATTGATAAAGACTTCTGGACCAAAAGGGGGAAGAGGAATGAAACAAAATAAAGTTTCAGTGACTAAGAGATTTCAAATAATGTTGAGAGGTCATTCTGGAGGTTATTCTTATGTATTATATAGGCATCCCTTTTTAGTGTATTGGAACAGCTAGAAGGAAATACCTGAAACTGTTGAATTGTAACCCAGTAGCCTTTATTCTTAAAGACAATTGTATAACTATGTGGCTTACACTGTGTGACTATGTGATTATGAAAATCTTGTGGCTCACACTCCCTTTATCCAGTGTATGGAGAGATGAGTAGAAAAATAGGGACAAAAAGTAGATGAAGAATAGGGAGGGATGGGGTATGGGATGTTTTGGGTATTCTTTTTTACTTTAATTTTTATTCTTATTCTTTTTTTCTGGTAATGAAAACATTCAAAAATTGATTCTGGTGTTGAAAGCACAACTATATGATGGTAGTGTGAACAATTGACTATACTGTGGATGAGTGTATGGTTTGTGAATATATCTCAATAAAATTGAATTTAAAAAAAGTTACTGTTACAACTGCACTCTCAAAAGGGATCTTCCCTTAGAGGTTACAGTAAACTTAAATAAGATAGTGCCTAAAGGTGATACAGGGTGTGATCCCTGAAATTGCTGAGTTGAGGGTAACAGAAGGGTCCCTGCCATGCTGAAGTTTTCTCTCCAGCCCTCAACCCCCTGAGCTACTTTGGGGGTGCTGAAAATTTTGTGTCAGGAGTAATTCTGGCTTAGGAGACCAGCTTGAACTTGCAGCAGCTCAGAAAGGTCCAGAAAGTAGGGAACTTTTCTGACCTCCTTAATGCTGTACTGCAGAGCCAATCACAGTGTCTTGAATAAGTAGAAGCTCAATAAATACTTGCTAAATAAACAGATAATCTAGTACATTTTCAAAGGGTGAAGCACTTTGGCTAGAGAGCCAGGGGGAAGGAAACCAAAGTCACATTAGAGGCAGATTTACAGTGAATCCAAAGAAGCTTTTGTTTCAAGGCCTTTCACTTGCAAAGGCCCCTTCCAAAGCCCTAGGATATGCCTAGCAATGTGTTGGCGGTGGTGGTGATGGGCTGTGGTGTCATATGTCTTATGTAAAGTTTCTAATTGGTTAAGGTTATTGTGTCCTTCCATTCTAAATTCTTCTCCACCACCTCTCTAGTGTCAGGTGACACTGGAATGGTCAAGGACATTTTTGGGATCCAGCTAAAGGGAGCTTGAGCTGGGGATATCTTTAGTTTGGGTTTAGTAGGAATATTGAGGTGGTTCACAGTCTCTTCTGGGGATTGCTAAGTTGTTTCTATCTGTCCCAGTGTTGGAATGATCTCAAGCAGTTCTCCTACCAGCTACCAGTGCCAACTCAACCTGCATGGTGACACAAAGGTACAGACAAGATAAGAATGTGCTCTACAGTGCCCAGCACAGGAAGTAAGTGGACAGTGGAAGAGATACAGAGCTGGAAGCTGATCTGTGGAACAGTCTTTCAATCACAAGATATATAACATTGCAAACCAAAGAATAGCTTTTCCTTAATGCCTAGGCAAAATGAAAGTTCTCTTCTGCTGGGAATATGCTTGCTAATGCAGCATAAAAAATTATAAATTCACCATTAATTAGTTTTCTTGTTTTGGTGGGAATAGCAAAAGACTTCGTCAGAATCTCCAAACTTATGAGACACAAACAGTAATATAGTGAGTACACCTATGTATATGTCACTAGTTTTGTGTACCCCACTTATCAAAACAATAAACTTGATCAACCATGCTGGAGAAAAGATTGAAATATCTTTCTTTTCTCTATGTAGAAAATTATATATTATAAAATTGTTATCATATGTAGATGCAATCAAAGAGACTGCCATCAAAAAATGCCAGGAAAAAATATTGTAGAAGTTTCTTTTTCTTTTTTTCAAACTTGTGATTCATTGTGATTTCCTTTTTCATTCAAAATATTTTCAGTGTCAAATTTTGTATTCATAATTTCATATTCCTCTTCTTTAAAATGACCCCCTAAATAGTATAAGCTTTGTAGATGGGGCAGTCCCAAATCTGGGTTCTTCGCTCACTGTGGCCAATGAAAGTCACACCGAAGGAACCAGGCTGAGGAGGTAAAAGGGTTTATTTATGCCAGCAGGAAGACAGGGGAGATTTCCCAAATGAGCCTCCCCATAGTGATTTTTTGGTTGGCTCTTTAAATGTCAGAGACAAAGAGAGATAGATGATCATCTTAGTTAATAGGTAACAGAGGTGTGAAGAACTTCAGTAGTTTTTTTAATCTCAGTTATTTCCTACTTCCTTTAGGATTGACATCCTCTGTGACACCTGGAAAATGTGCCTCCAATTCTAGGGAGATAGATGAAAACTTATTCAAATCTGGGAGGTCTGGGGACCATAGGTGAAAGCTTTTTCAGGTCTGGGTACAGACTTTACATTTACATCTCCTTTGTGAGACCAAGAGCTCACATTCACAGCTTGCTTATGGTTTTAGAGTTACATTTAAAGACTACTATTAAAATGTCCAGCTTGCTGACATTTAACAAGTTACTGTTACAGCTTCAGGAGACAACACTTGCTCCTCCAACACAGATCCTGGGAATCCTAATTGAACTGGAAACTCCTATACTTTCCCCTGGCATTCTCCTGAGTTCTGACACTGCAAGTGTCTGCAGATTTTCTGAGCTTGTCTGAGTCACAGCAGTGAAGGCAGCCACGCACTCAAAAGTCATCTATCCAGTTGCCAGACCCTGGACTCCTCATGACAATCCCTGGTCCCATAACTTTGAAGAGCCTCCCAGCACCCAGCCCACATGATCCAAGCAACTCCAGCTCCACGGAGTCATTCCTGTACACTCTCTCTCAGCTTTGAGACTGAGGCAACAGGAAGTGGTAGAGAGTGCTATAGGCATCAAATTGTGTGATCATATAATTTGTGGCCCAAATAGAGACACTTGGGAGTAAAAGAAGCCACTGCTAATATTTTGCCAGTTCTGTCCCAGACAAACTGACATAGGCTCAAACCTTGGCTCTGCTTCTATAGTTGTATGGTGGTGTGAATAACCAAATTTGCAATGTGCTTGTTTCCTCACCTGTAAAATGGTAATAGGAGCTAAGAGGTTGAAAGATAATGAAAGACTTGGCTGGTCCTTGTCCCCAGTTCCTGAGAAAGCAACCTATGCACCTTTGGAATTTCCTGTGATAGGAGTGTCTTCTGTCCTTCTTCATGGACCCAGGACCACACCTGATAGCTACAGGGAGGGGCCAGCTACATCTGCAGCCTTAGGGTGGGGGCTGGCCATGCCAGAAAGACCAATCCTGTGATTAGGAGGTTGGGGCTTTGAGCTGGGTCCTATAGCCCATCTTTGACCCCCAGGAGGGGAGGGAGGCTGCAGATTGAATTCAACCATGTAGGCATTGATTCTGTCAATCGTGCTTATGTAATTGAATGCTACATAAACTCGGGACATTTGAGAGCTTCCATGATTGATAAGCTACCTCTCTGTGCCAGGAGGGTGACATGCTCTGACTCCGTGTGAAGAAGATGGGGAAGCTTGCATTGATATCCTCACAGACCTTGCCCTGTGCATCTCTTCTTCAGGCTTCTTTTTATTTGTATTCTTTTACTATAATAAAGTTATTATCATAAGAATAGCATTTTCAGTGAGTTCTGTGAATCCTTCTAGCAATTCATGTCCTCCAGAGGGGGATCTCCCAAATTTGTAGCCAGTTGGTGAGAGGTGTGGCTATCCTGGGCCTGGAACTTGGAACTGGTACCTGAAAGGCAATTTGCTAGGCTGCTGAAAGCAGGTCCCATTAAATGGTTGGGACTTTAACAATGGGAATTTATTAGCTTACAGTTTTGAGGCTGAGAAAAATGTCCAAATCAAGGCACTGTAAAGGTGATGCTTTCTTCCCAAAGGCTGGCTGCCAGAAATCCTTGACGTCTCTGCCACATGGCAAGGCACATGGTGGGGTCTGCTGGCCTCTTCCTTCTCTTCTGGGTTTTGCTGCTTTCAGCTTCTTGCTTCTGTGGCATTCTCTCTGTATGCATCCCGTTTATTATGGACTCCTGTAAGAGGATTAAGAGCCACCCTGAATGAGGTGGGTCACACCTTAACTGAAGTAGTCTCATCAAAAGGTCCTGCTTACAATGGGTTCACATACATAGGACTGGATTAACTTAAAGAACATGCTTTCCTGGGGTACACGTGTTTCAAACCACCACAGCGATCTGCAGAGAATTGCCCTTAACCTGTGGAGTCTGGAGCCTATTGTCCCCAAAGCCTGACCATCTGTCCAAGGCTATCTGCTACTTTCACGCCACATTTGAGTCAAGGAGAATCTTTCCACTACCCGCAGTCCCAAATGCCCAGACACACTGTGCAGCAGTTTTTCTTCTTGGATGTTGCTGTCTCCCAGGTGGCACTACTATAGCAGTTCCCTGCCCCTATTCCTTTAGGACCCAGAGACTTCATTTTCTAGTTTAGAAGAAATTCTTCTCCCTTCAAATCCAGTCAAGACATT
The DNA here is from genome assembly GCF_015220235.1 of Choloepus didactylus. Taxonomy (NCBI): domain Eukaryota; kingdom Metazoa; phylum Chordata; class Mammalia; order Pilosa; family Megalonychidae; genus Choloepus; species Choloepus didactylus. The sequence goes on from NC_051308.1 coordinate 27,869,369, forward strand.
CCGTCAAAGCCTGAGAATTTGCTTTTTCATTTCTGTTAACATCATGTAAATTCCCATAAGAGTTCTGGTCTTTAAATCCCCCAAACCAGAGAGAATTGCAATCTAGGTTTGCTTTCTATCCTGCCAGAGTCTTACCTGGAGACTGAGTAATCAGGTTGGCCAAAGGGAGAAATATGGGGGAAAACAAAATCTCAAAGCCACTAGTGCCCGCCACATAGAAGGGTTTCAATAAATGCTAGTTTTCATTCCCCTTTTCCTGGATGTGGTGCCACAATTGCTAAGCCATCCTGATTCAGTCCAACCTACTGGCAGCCTTTATGTGGACAAAAGTGAAATGGACAAAATATGGTGAATCAACAGGAGTAGAGCAGCAGCTTAAGGAAGAATAACATGAATGAGAGTGTCTGATGAGTTGTTTGTATAGGAGACAAGAAGAGATAACAAAACATGTTTCTGCTAGAAATCTGACAGAAGAGAGAAAAGAGTGTATTAGTCAGGGATCTCCTGGGAAATAGAACCAACAGGAGGTATCTATCTATTTATCCATCTATCTATTATGAGATTTATGATAGGAATTGGATCGTAAGAGTCCAGATAGGTCCGAAGTTGGGAACTCCAAAGGAGGTTTTGATGAATTCCCCAGAAGCTGGTTGGCTGAAGTAGAGATGGAAATTCTACTTCCTGACTGCTGAAATCATGTTCTCCTTTTAAGGCCTTCAAGTGACTGAATGAGGCCTTTCTCATTGCTGAAGGCAGTCTCCTTAGCTGACTGTAGATGTGACAGCCTTAGATGCAATGGACTTATTTGATGATTTAAATCCACAAAATATTCTCACAGTAACAATCAGGCCAGTGCTTACCTCATCAAACAACTGGGCACTATAACCTGGCCAAGGTTGGTCCAAGGGGCATTTACTTTTCTCCATTTTAATTTGCCTTGTTCAGAGCCAAGTATTGTAACTAATAGCTTGGGGGGGCACTTATCATGGGACTGATACGGACTCACTAGAGGCAGCCATATCATATTGCAGCCCTAGGTTTCACCTCTCTTAAACTAGGGAACTGTACAGCTGGCTCATAAACTGAGAAGGTTCTTGATAGTTTTCTTCCTGAAGCATTGAACAGTCAGCTTTCTATCACTTTCAAGGGATTTGTGCCCCACAAAAAGAAACATAATATTTGGCCATTGCTTGTTACCACTAGAGATGTTTATTAGGACAATGCCAGGGTCCCCAGCTCAAGAAGTTCTGTTCCAAAAGTAGAGGAAGTGGAGATAGAACAACATTGTGAATGTGATTAATTCCACTGAATGGTATGCTTGGGAGAAGCTGAGATAGGAAAATGTATATGTATGTTTCCACAACTAAAAAAAAAAAAGAGCCACTATAGAAACAATGACAATTAAATCCAGTACATGATCCTAGACTGGAACTAATAATGGAGGAGAAAAGGCCCAAAAGGACATTATTGGGACATAAGAAAAAATTGGAATATACACTAGACTTTACATGAATATTAAAGATTTTGAATTGTACTTAAAGTAGTCACATAAGTAAATCTACTTGTTCTTAGGAAATGTACATGTAAATATTAAGTATTCAAGGAACATGATGTATAAAACCTACTCACAAATGTTTAGAAAATAGACGGATAAATAGATGGACAGAGAGAAGTGTATGGCAAATGTGGCAAAATGCAGCAAAATGCTAAAAGTTGCTGGGTCTGGATATCTGGTTGGGATGTATGTTGGAATTCTTTGTACAGGTTTTGTATTATTTTTCAACTGTCCTGTAAATTTGAAATTATTTCAAAACAAAAAGTTAAAAAAAAGTAAAGGACCCAAGGACCTTTTTGGGTCTGTCACTGGCACGAGACAAAGCAGTGAAGAGCAAGTACAGGGTGTTGGCATGTCTAGGCTATACCAGTTTGCTGGGTGAGAGCCAGAAGTAGTGGATACAAACTTGGATTTCCAAATCAAATAGATCTTGATAAATTCTGGACTGCTGAATACATTCCTTGATCTCAGAAGCCTGTTTCTTAATTTCTAACAAATGAATAATACTACCTCATTTATCATGGAGTTGTTGCAAGGATTAACAGATAATGCATGTAAAGCACATAATATACTACCTAACCAAAAAGGATCCCTCTTTCAGTACTATCTATTATATTTATCTATGCCTTGATTATCTCAGATATGGATGAGGTAGTGGAATGACATGATCGCCAACATTTCTAGATCTACTATCCCATGCCTCCAAAAGTGAAATGTTGTTTCAACCCTCAGTTCAAGGTGAGAACTCTTAGTGGAAGTAGTAGCAATAACTAAAGTTAACAGAAAAATAATTCTAATAGAAGATTTCAATCAATTGACAAATGTTTAACATTTCTATATATAGAATACCAAAAATTCAACAAAAATTATATCAATTGGGGCCAGCAGGGGTCTTTTCCTATGGACAAGATACTGGAAAAGAAGTAACAAGGGGAGGTGTGAGGCTAACTAACCATCCCTGGAGGAGAGGGAGTGGGGAACTCATTCAGGCCAGCTCAAAGAGAATGTTAAACGAGGCCTTGAATTGAAAGCCACAGAGTTCAGATATTCCTGTTGTATTAATAATTCCAATATCTAAAAAAAGAAGCATGGGTTACCTAAAAGTTAGAAAGCTCCTTGGAGTAATTTCCTGGAGACCTTGAATACAAACTTCAGGTGGAATTCAGCTGCCTGGTGGAATCCCTCAGGGACTGTCAGCAGCAGCACAGTCCTGGAGAAGTCTCTACATCTTATCTAAAATCTAATGCTAAATTGTATACCATAATAAAAGTGACTTTCAGGTGAATCAGAAACCGTGGGCCTAATTAGAGCAAAGAGGAGAGCCAAGGGGAAAGGTTAGTTGGAAGTCTGACCACAGAAAATTCTTGAAATTGAGAAGAAAACTGCATTTCATTAAATAGCCATTTATTGAGTGATATATTTATTTGCAAGAAACTCAGTCTACAGGGAAAGATAACTATGTAAATAATTCACTTTAAGTAAGGTAAGACATAATGTGATCTTTATCTGACATTATCTACTTATTAAAAATTTTTATCAGCTGTCTCCCTACTTTAGAATCTAAGATCCACAAGGACAATGGTCTATTTCTGTTCACTGCCAGTAACACTCAGTGCCTAGAATAATGCCTGATATGTGGCAGGCACTTAGTACATACATATTGAATATATATGATCTGGGCTGCAACTAAATGCAAGGGGCTATAAGAACATGCCAAGAGGAAGATTTTAAATGACGAAGAATCAGAGACAGCTTTTGGAAGGTGATCTATTTCATAAAGTCACAGACCACTTGGACTGAAAGGTACTTGCAGGATAATTCAGAATGATTCCCTCATTTTGCAGATAAAAAAAAAAAAAATAGAGGAATACACTTACAGCTAATAGGGAATGAATAGATCTAGATCTCCAGTTTCCTAATCTTGCTTCCTTTCCAAAAGTGAGGATTCGACAGGCAGAGATATGGTAAACTAATCCAAGGTCAGACATAGGAAGCAAAACAGCACAGTATAAAGAACTGGGTCTATCCAAGAAACAAAGAATACTTCAGTGATTAGAAGGGAAGGACAGGTGTTTATGTAAAGGGGGGAAGGGAAGAGAGAACACAAGTGTGTGGCACAGTCCAATAAAGTAAGAGAAGCTTTACGAAGAGGCTGGTGGGACCCTGAAGAATGGATGGGATGCAATAAGAAGAGAAGATGGGGAGGAAGAGGCAAATATACAAGGGGATGAATAAGGTAAACAATGTCAAGTAATCTGTAAATGGTGGTAGAGAGTTTGTATCAGATATACAGAGATACATAAGAATGGGCCAGATTATAGAAAGCCCCAAAAGATCAAGCTGAGAAGTTTAAAATGTTGAATGGCAATAGGGAAACATTCAAGAGCATGAATAAGATGAAAGAAAATGAATCCAAATAACTCAAATTTAAGATTTCCAGGATATTTCTGTTCCTGAAATATATTACTGTCATAAAGCTTTCTCATGACCCAAGGCCAGCCAAACTTAAAGGCCTGGTTTGTACACATTACATTACAACATTAAGCTAAGAGAATTATATTTACTATAATTTGCTAAAAAAATATTTTCTTCTTTAAATAATCAAAATAATAGGAGGTTTTACAATCACCGCATACTAAACAGAATTGAAGGATTGATTCTATTTTTTGTTAAGACTTGGAAACTGTCTTAAAATAGCTATTTGGGAAATTGATGGCATATTAATTGGAGTAATAGAAGAAATAAAATATACAATCACTGTATAAAGTTCCAGAAACACTTTATTTAAAAATGGAGCTGTAAATGCATAACAAAATAACATAAGTAATAAATGTAACAAAAATAAATAAAGAGAATAATGTATTCATACAAAATAAAAATAACATCGTAAAAGGCCAAATGTTTACCATTGAACAAAACCGTGTAAACACAAACAATAATGTAAGTAGAATAGATTCTAACAATTTCCTAAACAACTTCTTACCTTCTACTACCATATGAATATAACCAGTACCCAAACATTACATAAAAGAGAGAACAATGGGTGATTATTTATTGAACATATTTTTCAAATGACTTGACCCTGTTTTAATGTTTGATTATTCCTTCAAAGCATTTATATCTTTCCATCCATGTTCTTGAAACCTTTTCGAGTCTTCCTTTATTAGACAGATGGGGAATTCAGCTTTACAAGAAGAATAGTTTACCTTATTTTTAAAGAAAAATATCAGATCCATTATACAACAGACGTTTTTCTATCTCTACAAAAAGTCTTTTTGCATCTGGTCCAACAGTATAGACTTTTAAAAATCCTGTCAAGTTTTGAAATGCACAGAATTAGTTTGTTTCTTAAAACAATGTAGCACAGGATTATTGCTGAAATATTAAAGACCATTTCATAAGCTGCAAAAGTTGAAGTTTTAACCTGTATAGATCAAGGGGAAAATACAAGTCTACTAATAATATTTAACCGAATTAAGACTGACCCAAATTATAGTGTTCTGGAAACACAAAGATAATTCCTTTCTTTTAAAACTTATCCAAATGTCAACTTACTGGAAAGAGAAAAAACAAGCTTATAGAAGATATTTTTCATAGGCTTCCTATTTAGTAGCATAGGCCCAAAGCCTTTGTCACTGTTATCTTCCAGAGTCCTTTTAAATACGTAAGACTGAGACAGGAATTACTATTGGGTCCTACAGGGAAACACATAGAAGCAATTTATTGCTTGGGAGTGAAACTATCAACTAATCTTATGACTACTGGTTCTTCAAGTCTCCTAATGAAGAAAATTTAAACCTCATGATTATTTCAAGGGAAATTTTTTTTCAACTGTCACATATAAACTTGGTAACACAGGACCAATATACATGTTCTTAGTTTTAAAAATATACTCCACCTAAACTATCTGTCTAGTTTAACCTTTCTAATTTATCATTTGACCAAAAATGAGAAACAGAATCTTATTTCCAGTGGAAAAAAAAAAAAAAAAAAAAGAAAAAAGTGCCAAATTGATCGTTAAGAAAAGTGGAGTACAACACTGTGGGGTTAAAACAAATACAGAATTATCAATCTCCTATTTACAAAAAAGACGTTTAGTCCTTACTGATATATAGATATGTCCACCTACCACTCCCAGCAAATCTTAGTGCAAACGTAATAGTTAATCTCCGTAAACCCCAAGACAATTTACGTAGCAACAAAGTTATAGAAATCACATATATGCTGGAAAATTTTAGGACACAAGAATGAATGTTTTGAAAGGTCTGTTTTACTGTGAAGAGTAATATGTCATTGTATCCAATGGTAATGAATACTAATATAAATCCTATTATTAAGAAGCAAATGTAACTGTTTAACGAATCTGTACAGATGAAAAGGAAATCCATTTCAGGGAGCAGCTTGGCACAGGAGACATGGGGTTTCAGAAATGTTGGGTATTTAGTTTGCTTGTAGGTCACAGCATGGCTTAAAAACAAAACAAAACAAAGATCTATGAAGGGAAAGGATGCAATTATATAATTCAATTAGAAAATCATAAAACCACAAAAGGCAAAACTGCCACAATCTGCTTTTGCCTCTATGTGCATCAAATGGTTATCTAAATGGTCTGAAAGGATTAATATGACACGACATTATAGGTAAAAAAAAAAAAAAAATTAATAAATAGAATCAAGAAGACAGGAATAACAAAATTGTAGTTGACCAAGCTGTCTTGTTTTGTATAAGTCAACACTATGCTGTTTCCAATATTCCTAGTCATTCCACAGGTATTATCCTTTAATAATCAAGAGAAAGTCATTCATGTACTGTAACGTCTTCCTCTTCCCCATCAGGGTTGAATCTATTGAAATGTATACTGAAATCAGCCTCAGATTCAGCATTCTCAAATTCAGCTGAGACTGAGACAGCAGCAGGATGAAGAGCCCTAGCTTCGGGTTGGCAAAGCGTCGGTGTCTGACCCGGGCTGCTGTGGTTATTCACAGGACTGGACTTCTGTTTTGGCGGAGATGGCAAGATAGCACTGGGAAACCCCATGTTGTTGAGAGCCTCCAAAGTTCCGTCTGGGTCAATCATGGCATTGATTGCTGAAGGAAAAAAAAAAGGAGTTTGGGGAGAAACATCTAATTCTAAACACAGTTACATTTGGATATGATTTGGATAATATTTCAACTATTGTTCTTCTGTGATTTTAAATTTGGCTAATCTTTCTGATACTGTATTTAAAACCCCACTCAATAATTCTGTGGCTGATCTATACTGCAGATTGCAGTCCCTTGGGTAGCTTTATGGGCATTTCAGAGCCTGTTAGAAGACTAGGTTTGAGACGTGGAATTCAAGATAGACCTTTTTGAAATTTGTTTTTATTATTGTGAGAGGATAGTGAAAATATTGGTTATGATTTAAATAAACACTCCTATCCCTATTTATCACTCAGTGGTTAGTTGCTAAGACATGGTTCAGAGTAGACTGAAGGTTTGCAAGGCTAGAACAACATCAGCATACTTTGCTGCCAGAGCAGTTTGTCATTTATCCTGGTGAGAGTGCCAGGACATCAGACATTTGCATATGCATGTGTATCACTGAGCCATATAGGTCCCCTCACAGCCTAGGTACCAATAACCCATGGCAACACCAGCAGGCCAAATAGACCCTCCACCTCCCTGGGAGGTGCCAGCTGAAGACCAGCTTTCAATCCAACAGATCCTTGGGCGGATGAGGGAAGTTATCAGGTAGTGATTTTCAAGTTGGCAGCGGGTAGTGAGTTGGGAGAAGGAAGCACCATAGCTTTAAGAGTACTTAGGAGGTCCTTTTAAAAGTACACCCCCATCCTACAAGTGAAGAATCATTGTGTTAGCAAGCCATTTTTACTCATGGGGGTATATCATAACCTTTAGGTGTGTTGGGACTGAAAAATGTTAAGAATCACTTAGCTAGGACCCACATATTATGCCTTTTATAAATCAATCAATAAGAACTGAGTACAATTAGCAGGAGGCAGAGTTTCTTTCTCTTCTCTACTTCCTCTTCTGGTCCCTATGACCAAAATGCAGTCATTTCTTGTAGTTCACTCAAGCAACCATTATTTGAATTAAAATATGTATTCATTTGAGGTTATATCACAAATATGATTTAAGAATTTTCAAATCAAACAAATATTGCTGTTAATATTAAAATAAGACATTAACAATGTGTTATGTGTTTTTACAAGTAGAGACAGCAGGCTGGATAACAGTATTTTCAGCTGTATACACAAACTTTAATGCATTATTTTATATATATAAAATATATATTATATAGAACCATAATATATAAAATACTGTGAATTAGTTTATAACATCTAGCCTATTGACAAACCTAAGCACTAAAACATGCCCCAAATTTAACTTAACTATCTTTTTAATTCTTATACTGGTTTTAAAATTTCCTTTTTATGTGTAATTTGGATATGTAGAACTCTATTTTTATCCATAGGCCATTAAATTGAATGAGACAATATCCTAATAAGAATATTTTAAGAAATACCATGTAGAATACATTTATCCTAAATTCTTAGCTCTTTATATTTAATTTAGAAAGAAATATACCTTGTAGTTGCTTTTCAACTCTTTTTAGCTCCTGTAAGATAGAAGAAATCTCCTGCAGGGAAAGCAATGATAAAAATTTGCTTACTTTAAAATGTTTTTAACAAGCAATGAACCTCACTCTGATTTTATCTGTGACAGCTGATATTACCTACATGTACTACTTTACTAGTAACATGATAGGAAATAATTATGATATCCAGTAAACAAGATTCAAAGCTTAAAATCTTTAATGTTGAAATAAATAATTTTTAAAACGAGACAATGACAGTAGAAGATGAAACGTTCAAGATGATTTACTACCGTATGAGAAAAGAATTTTAAAAACTTGTTTTGATCATCTCTGCAACAACTCTGTAAGAGTGCTTAAGAATTTTCTTTGGAAAAACATAAACTGCAGTCTCAGCATTAGGATGCCTCTGAACAAAGAAAATTTGTTAAAATTCTTGAGGAGGAGACAAGTATTACATGAAGCAGGTAAATGGAAACAACTCATGCCAACTTATTTGAGTTTGGCTCTTATTTCAAAATTACAGATCTATAATGTATACTTATGTTCAAGAACAAGCATGTATAAGAGTGAGAAACATGAAAGGTTCCTTCTTCATATCCTTGTAACTTGGAAGATATTGATATTTTAAGCACCTGTGAGAAACTTGAAGACATAAAATTCTCCAAATTTGTGCATTTACATCTTCTCTTATAAACATAAATTAAAAAACAGTTAAAAATTAAACATGTTGGCCCTGCCCCAGTAAAGATGGTGGAACGAGAAGCTTCAGGGCTCCAACCACCCACAGAAGCTTTGAACAACCAGCAAGAACTGGCAGAAACACCTTTCTCAAAGCTCTAGAAAACCATCAAAGGACAGAGGGAGTACCAAATCAAGAAAATCCTATTTAAAAGCAGTAGGATCTCCTGGTGCCCTGGCTGGCTCCTCCCCCAACCCTCAGTGCGGACCTCAGTGTGGAGATGGTCCACGCTCGCAGTGCAGATCCCTGGTCCTGGTTCCAGAGGGAGCAGGGCAACCCTCATGCACATACTGGCCCAATCTGTCTGGTGGTGGCCTGAGGGACTTGCTGCCCCAGAACCTGCCCTGCATATAGAAGACAGCTCATGGAACTCTCCTATAGAACGCTGTGGAAGAGCAGTCAAGTCACACTGCCTAGCACAAAGGATTGTTGGTGTAGGACATATGGTGCAGTGCCTGGGACTACAGGAAGAGAAAATATTCAGACTGTAAATGGGGGATTTCCTAGGGCCAAATATGCATGCCCAAGACAAGATACATGTGCAGAAAGGCTTATCATTGCATGGATAAGCACTGAAGGGGAGCACTGGCACAGATCAACCTAAAAAGACTGGGAAAGGTATTTTCTTTCTTTCTCTTTTTCTTTTTTTTTTTTTTGGTTAGCTCCTGGCATTTAAGGAAAGCTCTGCCATAACAATAACTGGATACAAGCTTAAGAAAAAGATGCCTTGGAGTCTAAATTCCATTGATAACTCATTAAAATATCAAAATGTCCAGGTTTCAACAAACGATTACAAACCATTCAAAGAAAAAGGAAGCAATGGCCTAGGCACAAGAGAAAATCTAAAGAATTAGAAATCATCAGTGAGGAGGATCAGACCCAGGACATACCAGACAAGGACTTAAAAAAAAAAAAAAAGTTCTTCAATAAGGTCAAAGAGCTAAAGGAAAATATAGACAAAGAGCTAAAGGAAATCAGAAAAACAACAGACGAACACAAAGAAAATATTGACTGGGAGACAGAAATTGTGAAAAGGAACCAAACAGAAGTAAAGACAATAGAAACAGAAATTAAAAATTCCCTAGAGGTGTTCAACAACAGATTGGAGCTGGCAGAAGAATGAATCACTGAACTTGAAGATAAGACAACTGAAATCAACCAGTCTGAGGAGCAGAAAAAGGAAAAAATAAAGAAAAGTGAACAGAACCTGAAGAATCTGTGGGACACCATCAAGCATACCAATATATGCATTGTGGGAGTCCCAGAAGAAAAAAGAGAAAAAGGGACAGAGAGATTATTCAAAGAAGTAATGGCTGAAAACTCCCCAAATTTAACAAAAGACACGAATCGAATATACAGATCCAAGATGCTCAACAAACTCCAAACAGGATAAACTCAATAGACCCATTTTGTACCAAGTTACAATCAAAGGGCTGCAGCCAGGTAAAGAGAGATTTCTGAAAGTTGCAAGAGAAGAAGCAACATGTCACATTCAAAGGAGCCTCAAAAAGACAGAGTGCCAATTTCTCATCAGAAACCATGTGGGAAAGACACACTTTTGCTGAAAGCAAAACAATTCTGACCAAGATTTTGGTATTTAGCAAAACTGTTTTTTTTCAAATGGGGAGGGATTAAGACATTCCCATATAAACAAAGCTGAGGAACTCTATCAGCACTGGACCGGACTTAAAAAAATTTAAAAAAGAAAATGCTACAGGGAGCTCTGCAGATTGAAAGGAAAGCACACTAGACAACTGACTGAAGCCACCTGAAGAAAAAAAGATCTCCAGTAAAGATAATGACACAGGTAAATATATCAGTATAACTGTATTTTTAATTTGTACCTCTACTTTTTACTTCCTACAGGATCTAAAATGCAAACGTATAAAATATAATCATAAACCAACGGTCTATAGTGTATAAATATGTAATTTGTGACAGGAACTACATAAAGGTCGACGGACAGAAGGGGAATAGGTACATACTTTATGCTACTGAAGTTAAGTTGGTACCAAAAGAAATGAGATTTTATGGATTTAGGATGTTAAATTTAAGCCTCAAGGTAACCAACCACAAATAATATATCAGAGAATATGCAAACTCATAGAGACAGTAAGTAGTGTACAACTTAGTAGGGGTGGAAGGAAAGGGCAATGGGAGTTAATGCAAAATGAGGGCAGGGTTTCTGTTTTGGGTGAAGGGGAAGTTCTTTAGTAATGGAAGGTGGTGAGGGCACTGCAACATTGTGAATGTGATTAATCCTACTGAACAGTATGCTTGAGAGAGGCTGGGATGGGAAGAATTATGTTATGTATATGTTCCCACAATTTTAAAAAAGAAAGATAAACTAAAGAGAAAATGACAATTAAATGCATTATATGATACTGGATGGAATCTAAGATTGGAGGAGAAAAGGCTCAAAAGGATACTATTGGGACATAAGGAAAAATTGGAATACAGAATGTAAGCTTTATGTCAATGTTAAACTTCTTGAACTTCATAACAGCTCTTAAGGTGATTACATAAGTGAATATCCTGTTCATAGGAAATGTACATGGAAGTACAACCTGCTCTCAGATATTCAGAAAACAGATCAATGGAAAGAAAGAAAAACAGAAAGAAAGAAAAAGAAACAACAAAGGTGGCGAAATGTTAGTATTGGTGGATCTGAGAGGGTGGGGGTATACTGGAATTTTCTGTATGGAGTTAGTATTATTTCTGCATCTGGATAAATTTGAAATTATTTCAAAATAAAAAGTTAAAAAAATTACCATACCATGCTTGAAGTTTTCACAATAGGGACTTCACTTTCAGCTCTTAACTTGCTTTCTATTTCATCCCAATTCCGATCTTTATCTTTAAATAAAATTCTATAAATCAAGAAATAGAAGCATTTTACTTTTCATAAGTTAAACATCTATCACATTTTTGTTAAAGATAATATAAAAAAAAAAACAAAACTTTTAGAATCTAAACAAGGAAAAAATAATCCAATCTAACCATTGCATGAATTGAGAATTAAATACTGGGCCGATGTTACCAATAAACTCATGTATGTGAGAGATCTGTACTGAAAAAGTAAATAAATATTAATATATGTATAAAATCTTTACTATTTATCTCATTCATTATTTAAAACCAAATATAAAACAAATGCAGATGATAATATAATCCAAAATTTTATATAATATTTTTAATTAACAATATAACTACCACTTAAGAAGAAAACACAATTTTGGTCAGATAAAATACATACATTATAAATGTAAGATTAATTTAAGATGAAAATAGGCTGAATTAGGTATGTACAACTCTGTTGGTTAAGGCCTCTTTATACAGAAAAGGTGTATCGTTGATTGAGCAAAATATGAACATTATTTTAAAGGTTGAAAACTGGGAAACTCACTATGCTTTTTTTTTTAAAAAAAAGCACCTTAATTCATGTTAGTAAATTTCTAAATAGTAACCTATTAAGGGTTAATATGTATCCTTTTGATAAAAACAATTGCCAATAAAGACAATTATCCTTATGTTAGAAACTACATTCAAATATCTTAACTTGTAACATGAAGATGTACCATAAACTTTTGATTTGTCTTTCAAATGTGGCACACTTCCCTCCCCAATATTTTAAAAACTACAGGAATACGTCAGAGATATTTTGGGTTCAGTTCCAGACTACTGCAATAAAGCCAGTATCACAATAAAGCAAATCACAAAAATTATTGGTTTCCCAGTGCATGTAAGTATGTTTCCTCTATACTATAGTCTGTTAAGTGTGCAATATCATTATGTCTAAAAAAAACCAATGTACAAACCTTAACTAAAAAAATACTTTATTGCTTAAAATTGGTAAGCATCATCTGAGCCTTCAGCAAGTCCTAATCTTTTTGATGGTGGAGGGTCTTGCCTCAGTGTTGACGGCTGCTGACTGATCAGGATGATGGTTGCTAAAGGTTGGGGTGGCTGTGGCCATTTCTTAAAATAAAACAATGAAGTTCACAGTATTGATTGACTCTTCCTTTCACGAAAGACTTCTCTGTAGGGTGTGATGCTGTTTGATAACATTTTTACCCACAGAACTTTCAAAATTGGAATTAATTCTCTCAAACCCTGCTGCTGCTTTATCAACTAAATGTAATATTCTAAATCCTTTGTTGTCATTTCAACATTCACAGCATCTTCACCCGGAATAGATTTCATCTCAAGAAACCACTTTATTTGCTCATCCATAAGAAGCAACCCCTCATCCATTAAAGTTTTATTATAAGATTGCAACAATTTATTGTCATCTTTGGGATTCACTTCTAATTCTATTGCTATTTCCAAATCTGCAATTGTTCCCTCCACTGTAGTCTTGAACCCCTCAAAGTCATCCAAACTTCTTCCAAACTCCTGTTAGTGTTGACATTTTGACCTTATCCCATGAATCACAAATGTTCTTAATAGTATCTAGAATGGTGAACCTGTTCCAGAAAGTTTTCAATCTACTCGGCCTAGATCTATCAGAGGAATCACTATCTTTGGCAGATACAGCTTTATGAAATTATTTCCTAAATAATAAGATTTGAAAGTTGAAATGACTCCTTGATTCATGGGCTGCAGATTGGATGTTGTGTTAGCAGGCATGAAAACAACATTAATCTTGTACATAGCCATCAGAGCTCCTGAGTGACACAGGAAATGCACAGGTGCACTGTCAATGAGCACTAATATTTTTAAAGGAATCTGTTTTTCTGAGCAGTAGGTCTCAACAGTGGGCTTAAAATATTCAATAAACCATGTTTTAACAGATGTGCTCTGTCATCCAGGCTTTGTTTTTCCATTTATAGACTCAGGTAGAGTAGATCTAGCATAGTTCTTAAAGGACCTAGGATTTTCAGAATGGTAAATGAGCATTAGCTTCAACTTAAAGTCACCAGCTCCATTAGCTCCTAAGAGAAGTGTCATTTTGTCCTTTGAAGCTTTGAAACTAGGCACTGAGTTCTCACTAACCACGAAAGTCCTAGATGGCAACTTGTTCCAATATAAGGCTATTTCATCTACACTGAAAATATGTTGTTTAGTGCAGCCACCTTCATAAATCATCTTAGCTAGATCTTCTGGATAAGCTGCTGCAGCTTCTACATCAGCACCTACTGCTTCACCTTGCAATTTTAAGTTATGGAGATGGCTTTTTTCCTTAAACTTCATGAACCAACCTCTGCTAGCTTCAAAGTTTTCTTCCACAGCTTCCTCACCTCTCTCAGCCTTCACAGAACTGAAGAATTAGGGCCTTGCTCTGGATTAGGCATTGCTTTAAGGTAATGTTGTGGCTGGTTTTATCTACCTAAATCACTAAAACTTTCTCCATATCAGCAATAAGTCTGTTTTGCTTTCTTATCATTCATGTGTACACTGGAGTGCACTTTTAATTTCCTTCAAAAACTTTTCCTTTGCATTCACAACTCAGCTAACTGTTTAGCACAAGAGGTCTAGCTGTCAGCCTATCTTGGCTTTTGATGTGCCTTCCTCATTAAACTTAACCATTTCTAGCTTTCGATTTAAAGTGAAAGATGTGGGATGCTTCCTTTCACTTGAACACTTAAGAGGCCATTGCAGAGTTATTAATTGGCCTAATTTCAATATTGTTGCATTTCAGGGAATAGGGAGGCCCGAGGAGAGGGAGAGAGATAAGGGAACAGCTGGTCAGTGGAGCAGTGAGAAGGCATGCAATATTTACTGATTAAGTTTACCATCTAATATGGCACAGTTTGTGGTGCCTCAAAACAATTACAATAGTAACATCAAAGATCATAGATCACAGATCACCATAACAGATATAATAATGAAAAAGTTTGAAATATCGTGAGAATTACCAAAATGTGACACAGAGACATGAAGTGAACCCATACTGTTGGAAAAATGGCACCAACAGACTTGCTTGACAGAGGGTTGACAAAGGGTTGACACAAACCTTCAATTTGCAAAAAACGTAGTAGCTGCAAAGTACAATAAAGCAAAGCATAATAAAATGAGGTATGTCGGTAATCAACTTTTGAGCTTCTTTTTAATTTTTTTCATGGAGTCTGGAAATCTAGTTGAATTGCCTTATATAAACATCAAAATTGCAGAATATTAAGAAAGTAAATTATTACTAATGGGAGCTGATTAATATTTAAGTGGTAAACCAAATTAACATTCTTATTTCTATTTCTTCAAAGGTTAATATGCCAGGTTCGCCTTGTTGAAAAACATGAAATTCATCAACATCAAATAAAGTCTGGAATATCTGCAATTACATATAGCCATACTTAAATAAGGCACAAGCAGGTCTAGAATCTGACACAAGAATATTCTTTTGGTCTACTATTAAATTTTCTAAACTTCTGAAAAGATCAAACACCTTTCCATACTGAAGACTATGATATTAAGGCATAAATAAGTTATTATGTGCTTTGTAAGAGTCCTTATAGCATTAGGATTGGTGGGAGTTAACAAAATAATGACTATTTCATGGACTACCTTAGAACCATAACAGACTCCTACAATAGAGAAAGTCTCTGTTTAGCCACATGGTATTGAAAATTCTGTGATTTTGCCAAAGGATGGTTACTAGGTATTGTGCTTTTGCTTCTGAATTGTTAAATCATGCACATTTCACTTTTGGTGAAAATGGATTAGAATGGTCACCTAAGGTCCTGACTTACCTATAAATGCCCCCAAAATTCAAAGCCACTGATGAGATAAAAAGCTTAAAGTCAATTTATAAATAATATGGTACAGATTTAAGAAGTCAAACATAATTTTGACTTTATGAAATGAAATGCTACGGAAGCAGAAAACTAGAACAAAGAAGGCAATATGCTTTTGGGAAGTTGGCAGCTAGATCAGGGTATTATATGGTGCAAGTGACATATTCTTTGACTTGATATAGATCTTATATTCAATTTATTAAGCAGTTTCACAATGGCAAAAGTAAATGACCATTCTTGTTAGGGAGAATGAATATAGAGACAAATTTATTGGTAATAAAGTTAAACCTACTCAAGTGAGACAGCATTTTAGAAACAAAGTGGCTTTGAAGATAATTATAACCCAGTGGTTCTCAAAGTTTAGTACACACCAGAATTACCCAGAGGGCTTGTTAAAACACAGTGCTGGGACCCATCCCCAGAGTTTTTGATCTGAGTTTGGGATCAATAATTTGTATATCTATCAGGTCCCATGGATAGATAAAACCATTTATGTAGTCCAACGTTTTCATCTAACAAAAGAGAAAACAGGCTTGGATTCATTAAGTGATTTGTTAAAAGTGAAAGAAATGCTTCCAACAAGCAAACATGAAGTATGCAATAAACATTGACTAAATAAATAAAACTATGATGATTAGAACAAAGGTTTCCAGATTTGCAAACTAGAGTTTTATTTCACTGTCTGCTTTCTTCCCACTAGTACCAACCTAAATGGAGTATATCCCTTTCAGACTCAGAGTTAAAATTACACATAACACAAATGTTATACATATATGTATTTTCATTAACTCTTTTAAGTAATGAAGTGATTTAGTTTTAAAAAGTTTAAAATATGATTTACCTGGGACAATTCATCTACTATATTGAGAATATGGTCTAATGGAAAGAGTCAAAAGTTTGGGTCAGGAAACCTGGAAACAAGCTGAAACCTGGTTCAAGGCATTTTACCTTCATGACCATTGCGGTGCAATAGAAAACGGAGAAAACAACTTCATTTTTTATCTTCTAAGGATTCTAGAACTTTCATGAGGATCAAATTATATGATCTATCAGAAAGCGTTTAGTAATTTAAAAAGGACTATTTGTTTTTAGTTTTTAGACTCATATTATACATAGTCACGTATGTGTTGTCCTTTTTAATTAACCAAAACTATAATGCAGTGTGTATCTGTGATTCTTCAGTACTTATTTAACCCTTACTCTGAAGGAATATTAAAATGAACAAGGCATAAAATTTAAATGAAAATCATCTAGCCAAAAAAATTCTAGTGTTCATAATGTTTTACTTTAGACCTAGTCACGATGATTAGAATGTAAGTATTCTTGTTCAAAGGTCACTGCAAATATTTCAGAAGAAAGCATAGCTTCAAAGAGTTCTTCAGATTACATTATAGTAGATTTAAAATAGTCAAAAAGCTAAACTTCAGCAAGAACAGACATTAAATTCCAAAGCCAAATTCATTCAATAATTTAATTATTATGCTAAAAATCTCTTTTGATAAATCATTTGGTTTTAGGGAAAAAAATGTCTTGGGCTCATTTTCTAAGTCCATCTATATACTCTCTAGCACCGTCCCCTCAATACATGCAAATTGTGGGTTCCTAACTGACAATCTTACCATTGGAAGGCCATGTTACAAACACAGCTTGAAGGGGTTACTTTCACTTGAAATACGAGAATGCTGCGAAACAGGAGGTCTTTATTTATATAAAGAGTTTTTAACTGGGCCCATAGAATGTATTCAAACAATTTAAATATGCACGTCTTTAGACAGCCAGAGTGGGCATTTGAGTTTATAATTCCTGGCAAACAGTTTAATGACCAGTTACACTCAGATTATTCTGATACTTTCCATGCAGAAGGCTCAGGGTTTCTATCCCTCAGATTTGCTTATCAAAAATCATACCTACCTTGAATATTATGCCCTCCACCTTAGGTGAAAGTGATTCTTCCTTTGTGTTCACCTCTAATTGGACACTAATCTATCATATCCTATGTCATACAATATTTAATGTATATGTGCCCTACCTTACCAACTAGATTGTAAATGCCATAATGGTAGACATGATGTTATGTTCTCCTTATTATCTTCCATAAAGCCTGGCATGGTGCCTGGGCACACATTAAATCTTAATGCTCAAACTAAAGGCAACTCAAATATATCAAATATTCTTAATAAGGCATTTTTACATATGTAATTTTTTTTAGCTATCCAAATTGTCAAATTTCTGAGAGAGTAAAATCAAATAACCAATCAATCAATGTGTTCTTTCGTCTCAATTTTAATTAAATGTCAAAGCTACTAAAAATATTTTTCTTTGGAGGATATTAGGAATGTGTTCAATGCAGGATGTTTGAGAAAGATGCTCTGAGGTAAGGAATAATCAACAGGAAGAGAATGGTAACAAGACAGGTACTCTATGAAAATCTGTTGAATGGATGACTGTATGAATGGACGTGGATCCTGTTAACTGCAGGGAGGATGAAATAACATGTATAAGTAAGGAGAACCCAGGGTCTATAAGTAAGGAGACCCAGGATTTTCCAGTGGCAAACCAAATGACCATATGATGAGACTTACATTAAGACATTTTTATGGATAACAATGATGTATAAAGAAGACCCATATTTGATATATTACTTTTCCATTGCTTTCAACATAAAGTACAAAATCCTTAATAAACTCTGCCTATCTGATACAGCCTTATCTCTCCAGTGTTACCTTTCACTATTCCGTAGTCCCTTCAATTCACCTAGTTTTCAACTATCTTAACTCCTTTCCACAACCTACAGGACTTAAATCGCATGGTAATTTCTCTGAGAACCCTTCTCTGAATCTTCCCCAAGTGCTCTTGCTATGGATCAAACAGTATCACATCTTTTTTTTTTTTTAATGTATAAAAACCACTCATATTTTTATTGTCTTACACTTCTACGCACTATGTACGTGCTTTTAATTTTTTTATCTTCATTTTATTGAGATATATTCACATATCATGCAGTCATACAAAACAAATCGTACATTTGATTGTTCACAGTACCATTACATAGTTGTACATTCATCACCTAAATCAATCCCTGACACCTTCATTAGCACACAAACAAAAATAATAAGAATAATAATTAAAGTGAAAAAGAGCAATTGAAGTAAAAAAGAACACTGGGTACCTTTGTATGTTTGTTTGCTTGTTTCCTTCCCCTATTTTTCTACTCATCCATCCATAAACTAGACAAAGTGGAGTGTGGTCCTTATGGTTTTCCCAATCCCATTGTCACCCCTCATAAGCTACATTTTTATACAATTGTCTTCGAGATTCATGGGTTCTGGGTTGTAGTTTGATAGTTTCAGGTATCCACCACCAGCTACCCCAATTCTTTAGAACCTAAAGAGGGTTGTCTAAATTGTGCGTAAGAGTGCCCACCAGAGTGACCTCTCGGCTCCTTTAGGAATCTCTCTGCCACTGAAGCTTATTTCATTTCCTTTCACATCCCCCTTTTGGTCAAGAAGATGTTCTCCGTCCCACGATGCCGGGTCTACATTCCTCCCCGGGAGTCATATTCCACGTTGCCAGGGAGATTCACTCCCCTGGGTGTCTGATCCCATGTAGGGGGGAGGGCAGTGATTTCACCTTTCAAGTTGGCTTAGCTAGAGAGAGAGGGCCACATCTGAGCAACAAAGAGGCATTCGGGAGGAGGCTCTTAGGCACAATTATAGGGAGGCCTAGCCTCTCCTTTGCAGCAACTGTCTTCCCAAGGGTAAAACCTATGGTAGAGGGCTCAACCCATCAAACCACCAGTTCCCTATGTCTGTGGTCATGTTAGCAACCATTGAGGTGGGGTAGGCCAATACCCCTGCATTCTCCACAGGGTCCTCAAGGGGGCACTACATATTTTTTTCCTTGCTTTTTCCTATTTTTTTTTTTTAACCTTTTTTTCCTTTTTAAATCAACTGTATGGAAAAAAAAAATTAAAAAAAAAAAAAAAAGAAAAACATACAATAAAAGAACATTTCAAAGAGACCGTAACAAGGGAATAAGAAAAAGAACTAACCTAAGATAACTGCTTTACTTCCAACCTGTTCCTACTTTACCCCAAGAAAGTTACATAATACAGCAACATTTCTGTGAACTTGCTCCTACTATATCCATCAGAAATTAACAGATCATAGTCATTCCTGGGCATCCCCAGAACGTTAAATAGCATATCTGTTCTTCTTGGATTACTGTTCCCCCTTCCTTAATTGCTCTCTATTGCTAGTTCCCCTACATTCGACATTATAAACCATTCGTTTTACATTTTTCAAAGTTCACATTAGTGGTACCATATAATATTTCTCTTTCCGTGCCTGGCTTATTTCGCTCAGCATTATGTCTTCAAGGTTCATTCATGTTGTCACATGCTTCACGAGGTCGTTCCTTCTTACTGCCGTGTAGTATTCCATCGTGTGTATATACCACATTTTATTTATCCACTCATCTGTTGAAGGACATTTGGGTTGTTTCCATCTCTTGGCAATTGTGAATAATGCTGCTATGAACATTGGCGTACAGATATCTGTTCGTGCCACTACTTTCCGATCTTCCAGGTATATACCGAGAAGTGCAATCGCTGGATCGAATGGTAACTCTATTTCTAGTTTTCTAAGGAACTGCCAGACTGACTTCCAGAGTGGCCGAACCATTATACAGTCCCACCAACAATGAATAAGAGTTCCAATTTCTCCACATCCCCTCCAGCATTTGTAGTTTCCTGTTTGTTTAATGGCAGCCACTCTAATAGGTGTTAGATGGTATCTCATTGTGGTCTTAATTTGCATCTCTCTAATAGCTAGTGAAGCTGAACATTTTTTCATGTGTTTCTTGGCCATTTGTATTTCCTCTTCAGAGAACTGTCTTTTCACATCCTTTGCCCATTTTATAATTGGGCTGTCTGTACTATTGTCATTGAGTTGTAGGATTTCTTTATATATGCAAGATATCAGTCTTTTGTCAGATACATGGTTTCCAAAAATTTTTTCCCATTGAGTTGGCTGCCTCCTTACCTTTTTGAGAAATTCCTTTGAGGTGCAGAAACTTCTAAGCTTGAGGAGTTCCCATTTATCTATTTTTTCTTTTGTTGCTTGTGCTTTGGGTGTAAAGTCTAGGAAGTGGCCGCCTAATACAAGGTCTTGAAGATGTTTCCCTACATTATCTTCTAGGAGTTTTATGGTACTTTCCTTATATTGAGATCTTTCGTCCATTTTGAGTTAATTTTTGTGTAGGGGGTGAGGTAGGGGTCCTCTTTCATTCTTTTGGATGTGGATATCCAACTCTCCCAGCCCGATTTGTTGAATAGACCATTATGACTCAGTTCAGTGACTTTGGAGGCCTTATCAAAGATCAGTCGGCCATAGATCTGAGGGTCTATCTCTGAATTCTCAATTCGATTCCATTGATCTATATGTCTATCTTTGTGCCAGTACCATGCTGTTTTGACAACTGTGGCTTTATAATAAGCTTCAAAGTCAGGGAGTGTAAGTCCTCCCACTTCGTTTTTCTTTTTTAGAGTGTCTTTAGCAATTCGAGGCATCTTCCCTTTCCAAATAAATTTGATAACTAGCTTTTCCAAGTCTGCAAAGTAGGTTGTTGGAATTTTGATTGGGATTGCATTGAATCTGTAGATGAGTTTGGGTAGAATTGACATCTTAATGACATTTAGCCTTCCTATCCATGAACATGGAATATTTTTCCATCTTTTAAGGTCCCCTTCTATTTCTTTTAGTAGAGTTATGTAGTTTTCTTTGTATAGGTCTTTTACATCTTTGGTTAAGTTTATTCCTAGGTACTTGATTTTTTTAGTTGCTATTGAAAACGGTATCTTTTTCTTGAGTGTCTCTTCAGTTTGTTCGTTTCTAGCATATACAAACATTACTGACTTATGTGCATTAATCTTGTATCCCGCTACTTTGCTAAATTTGTTTTTTAGCTCTAGTAGCTGTATTGTCGATTTCTCAGGGTTTTCCAGATACAAGATCATATCATCTGCAAACAATGACAGTTTTACTTCTTCTTTTCCAATTTGGATGCCTTTTATTTCTTTCTCTTGCCAGATTGCCCTGGCTAGCACTTCCAGCACAATGTCGAATAACAGTGGTGACAGCGGGCATCCTTGTCTTGTTCCTGATCTTAGAGGGAAAGCTTTCAGTCTCTCACCATTGAGTACTATGCTGGCTGTGGGTTTTTCATATATGCTCTTCATCATATTGAGGAAGTTTCCTTCAATTCCTACCTTTTGAAGTGTTTTTATCAAAAACGGATGTTGGATTTTGTCAAATGCTTTTTCAGCATCTATTGAGATGATCATTTGATTTTTCCCTTTCGAGTTTTTAATGTGTTGTAATACATTGATTGTTTTTCTTATGTTGAACCATCCTTGCATGCCTGGAATGAACCCCACTTGGTCATGGTGTATGATTTTTTTAATGTGTCTTTGGATTCGATTTGCAAGTATTTTGTTGAGGATTTTTGCATCTATATTCATTAGGGAGATTGGCCGGTAGTTTTCCTTTTTTGTAGCATCTTTGCCTGGTTTTGGTATTAGATTGATGTTAGCTTCATAAAATGAGTTAGGTAGTGTTCCATTTTCTTCAATGTTTTGAAAGAGTTTGAGTAAGATTGGTGTCAGTTCTTTCTGGAAAATTTGGTAGAATTCCCCTGTGAAGCCATCTGGCCCTGGGCATTTATTTGTGGGAAGATTTTTGATGACTGGATCTCTTTGCTTGTGCTGGGTTGACTGAGGTCTTTTGTTTCTTCTCTGGTCAGTCTAGGTTATTCATACGTTTCCAGGAAATTGTGCATTTCCTCTACATTATCCAGTTTGTTGCCGTACGGTTGTTCATAGTATCCTCTTATAATTTTTTTAATTTCTTCAGGATCTGCAGTTATGTCACCTTTTTCATTCATTATTTTGTTTATATGGGTCTTCTCTCTCTTTGATTTTGTCAGTCTAGCTAGGGGCTTGTCAATCTTGTTGATCTTCTCAAAGAACCAACTTTTGGTGATAGTTAACCTCTCTATTGTTTTTTTGTTCTCTATGTCATTTATTTCTGCTTTAATCCTTGTTATTTCTTTTCTTCTACTTGGTTTAGGATTGGTTTGCTGTTCATTTTCTAGCTTCTTCACTTGATCCATTAGTTCTTTGATTTTGGCTCTTTCTTCCTTTTTAATATATGCATTTAGTGCTATAAATTTCCCCCTCAGCACTGCTTTTGCTGCATCCCATAGGTTTTGGTATGTTGTGTTCTCATTTTCATTCGTCTCTACATATTTAGCAATTTCTCTTGCTATTTCTTCTTTAACCCACTGATTGTTTAGGAGTGTGTTGTTTAACATCCAGATATTTGTGAATTTTCTAAGTCTCTGATGGTTATTGACTTCTTTTTTTTTTTTTTTTTTGTGTGTGTTTATTTATTTTTTATTGAAATATGTTTACATACCATACAATCATCCAAAGTATAAAACAATTGTTCACAGTATCATCACATAGTTGTGCATTCATCACCGCATCAATTTTTGAACATTTTCATTAATCCAAAAAACAAAAATGAGACTAAAAATAAAAGTAAAAATAACACCCAAAACATCCCATACCCCTCCTCCCCCATATTATTCATTTACTTTTTTTTTTTTTTTTTTACAAAACAAATTGTACTTTCGATTGTTTACAGTACCATTACATAGTTGTACATTCATCACCTAAATCAATCCCTGACACCTTCATTAGCACACACACAAAAATAACAAGAATAATAATTAGAGTGAAAAAGAGCAATTGAAGTAAAAAAGAACACTAGGTACCTTTGTCTGTTTGTTTGCTTCCCCTACTTTTCTACACATCCATCCATAAGCTAGACAAAGTGGAGTTTGGTCCTTATGGCATTCCCAATCCCACTGTCACCCCCCATAAGCTACATTTTTATACAACTGTCTTCGAGATTCATGGGTTCTGGGTTGTAGTTTAATAGTTTCAGGTATCCACCACCAGCTACCCCAATTCTTTAGAACCTAAAACAGGTTGTCTAAAGTGTGCGTAAGAGTGCCCACCAGAGTGATCTCTCGGCTCGTTTTGGAATCTCTCTGCCACTGAAGCTTATTTCATTTCCTTTCACATCCCCCTTTTGGTCAAGAAGATGTTCTCCATCCCACGATGCCGGGTCTACATTCCTCCCCGGGAGTCATATTCCACGTTGCCAGGGAGATTCACTTCCCTGGGTGTCTGATCCCACGTAGGGGGGAGGGCAGTGATTTCACCTTTCAAGTTGGCTTAGCCAGAGAGAGAGGGCCACATCTGAGCAACAAAGAGGCATTCAGGAGGAGACTCTTAGGCACAAATACAGGGAGGCCTAGCCTCTCCTTTGCAGCAACCGTCTTCCCAAGGGTAAAACTTATGGTAGAGGGCTCAACCCATCAAACCACCAGTCCCCTATGTCTGTGGTCATGTTAGCAACCATGGAGGTGGGGTAGGCGAATACCCCTGCATTCTCCACAGGCTCCTCAAGGGGGCACTACATCTTTTTTTTTTTTTTTTTTTTCTTTCCCTTGTTTGTCTTTTTTCTTTCTTTTTTTTTTTTTAACTTTCCCTTCTTTTTTCAAATCAACTGTATGAAAAAAAAAGTTAAAAAGAAAACAAACATACAATAAAAGAACATTTCAAAGAGACCATAGCAAGGGAGTAAGAAAAAGACAACTAACCTAAGATAACTGCTTAACTTCCAACATGTTCCTACTTTACCCCAAGAAAGTTACATAATATAGCAACATTTCAGTGAACTTGTGCCTACTACATCCATCAGAAATTAACAGACCATAGTCATTTCTGGGCATCCCCAGAACGTTAAATAGCTTATCTGTTCTTCTTGGATTATTGTTCCCCCTTCCTTAATTGCTCTCTACTGCTAGTTCCCCTACATTCTACATTATAAACCATTTGTTTTACATTTTTCAAAGTTCACATTAGTGGTAGCATATAATATTTCTCTTTTTGTGCCTGGCTTATTTCGCTCAGCATTATGTCTTCAAGGTTCATCCATGTTGTCATATGTTTCACCAGATCGTTCCTTCTTACTGCCGCGTAGTATTCCATCGTGTGTATATACCACATTTTATTTATCCACTCATCTGTTGAAGGACATTTGGGTTGTTTCCATCTCTTGGCAATTGTGAATAATGCTGCTATGAACATTGGCGTGCAGGTATCTGTTCGTGTCACTGCTTTCCGATCTTCCGGGTATATACCGAGAAGTGCAATCGCTGGATCGAATGGTAGCTCTATATCTAGTTTTCTAAGGAACTGCCAGACTGACTTCCAGAGTGGCTGAACCATTATACAGTCCCACCAACAATGAATAAGAGTTCCAATTTCTCCACATCCCCTCCAGCATTTGTAGTTTCCTGTTTGTTTAATGGCAGCCATTCTAACCGGTGTTAGATGGTATCTCATTGTGGTCTTAATTTGCATCTCTCTAATAGCTAGTGAAGCTGAACATTTTTTCATGTGTTTCTTGGCCATTTGTATTTCCTCTTCAGAGAACTGTCTTTTCATATCTTTTGCCCATTTTATAATTGGGCTGTCTGTACTATTGTCATTGAGTTGTAGGATTTCTTTGTATATGCAAGATATCAGTCTTTTGTCAGATACATGGTTTCCAAAAATTTTTTCCCATTGAGTTGGCTGCCTCTTTACCTTTTTGAGAAATTCCTTTGAGGTGCAGAAACTGCTAAGCTTGAGGAGTTCCCATTTATCTATTTTCTCTTTTGTTGCTTGTGCTTTGGGTGTAAAGTCTAGGAAGTGGCCTCCTAATACAAGGTCTTGAAGATGTTTTCCTACATTATCTTCTAGGAGTTTTATGGTACTTTCTTTTATATTGAGATCTTTGGTCCATTTTGAGTTAATTTTTGTGTAGGGGGTGAGGTAGGGGTCCTCTTTCATTCTTTTGGATATGGATATCCAACTCTCCCAGCCCCATTTGTTGAAAAGACCATTATGGCTCAGTTCGGTGACTTTGGGGGCCTTATCAAAGATCAGTCGGCCATAGATCTGAGGGTCTATTTCTGAATTCTCAATTCGATTCCATTGATCTATGTGTCTATCTTTGTGCCAGTACCATGCTGTTTTGGCAACTGTGGCTTTATAATAAGCTTCAAAGTCAGGGAGTGTAAGTCCTCCCACTTCGTTTTTCTTTTTTAGAGTGTCTTTAGCAATTCGAGGCATCTTCCCTTTCCAAATAAATTTGATAACTAGCTTTTCCAAGTCTGCAAAGTAGGTTGTTGGAATTTTGATTGGGATTGCATTGAATCTGTAGATGAGTTTGGGTAGAATTGACATCTTAATGACATTTAGCCTTCCTATCCATGAACATGGAATATTTTTCCATCTTTTAAGGTCCCCTTCTATTTCTTTTAGTAGAGGTATGTAGTTTTCTTTGTATAGGTCTTTTACATCTTTGGTTAAGTTTATTCCTAGGTACTTGATTTTTTTAGTTGCTATTGAAAATGGTATCTTTTTCTTGAGTGTCTCTTCAGTTTGTTCATTTCTAGCATATAGAAACATTACTGACTTATGTGCATTAATCTTGTATCCCGCTACTTTGCTAAATTTGTTTATTAGCTCTAGTAGGTGTATCGTTGATTTCTCAGGGTTTTCTAGATATAAGATCATATCATCTGCAAACAATGACAGTTTTACTTCTTCTTTTCCAATTTGGATGCCTTTTATTTCTTTGTCTTGCCGGATTGCCCTGGCTAGCACTTCCAGCACAATGTTGAATAACAGTGGTGACAGCGGGCATCCTTGTCTTGTTCCTGATTTTAGAGGGAAGGCTTTCAGTCTCTCACCATTGAGTACTATGGTGGCTGTGGGTTTTTCATATATGCTCTTTATCATGTTGAGGAAGTTTCCTTCAATTCCTACCTTTTGAAGTGTTTTTATCAAAAAGGGATGTTGGATTTTGTCAAATGCTTTTTCAGCATCTATTGAGATGATCAATTGATTTTTCCCTTTCGAGTTTTTAATGTGTTGTAATACATTGATTGTTTTTCTTATGTTGAACCATCCTTGCATGCCTGGAATGAACCCCACTTGGTCATGGTGTATGATTTTTTTAATGTGTCTTTGGATTCGATTTGCAAGTATTTTGTTGAGGATTTTTGCATCTATATTCATTAGGGAGATTGGCCGGTAGTTTTCCTTTTTTGTAGCATCTTTGCCTGGTTTTGGTATTAGATTGATGTTAGCTTCATAAAATGAGTTAGGTAGTGTTCCATTTTTTTCAATGTTTTGAAAGAGTTTGAGTAAGATTGGTGTCAGTTCTTTCTGGAAAGTTTGGTAGAATTCCCCTGTGAAGCCATCTGGCCCTGGGCATTTATTTGTGGGAAGATTTTTGATGACTGATTGGATCTCTTTGCTTGTGATGGGTTGGTTGAGGTCTTCTATTTCTTCTCTGGTCAGTCTAGGTTGTTCATATGTTTCCAGGAAATTGTCCATTTCTTCTACATTATCCAGTTTGTTGCCATACAGTTGTTCATAATATCCTCTTATAATTTTTTTAATTTCTTCAGGCTCTGCAGTTATGTCACCTTTTTCATTCATTATTTTGTTTATATGGGTCTTCTGTCTTTTTGATTTTGTCAGTCTAGCTAGGGGCTTGTCAATCTTGTTGATCTTCTCAAAGAACCAACTTTTGGTGATATTTATCCTTTCTATTGTTTTTTTGTTCTCTATGTCATTTATTTCTGCTTTAATCCTTGTTATTTCTTTTCTTGTACTTGGTTTAGGATTGGTTTGCTGTTCATTTTCTAGCTTCTTCAGTTGATCCATTAGTTCTTTGATTTTGGCTCTTTCTTCCTTTTTAATATATGCGTTTAGTGCTATAAATTTCCCCCTTAGCACTGCTTTTGCTGCATCCCATAGGTTTTGGTATGTTGTGTTCTCATTTTCATTCGTCTCTATATATTTAGCAATTTCTCTTGCTATTTCTTCTTTAACCCACTGATTGTTTAGGAGTGTGTTGTTTAACCTCCAGGTATTTGTGAATTTTCTAAGTCTCTGATGGTTATTGACTTCTAATTGTATTCCATTGTGGTCAGAGAATGTGCTTTGAATAATTTCAATCTTTTTAAATTTATTGAGGCTTGTTTTATGTCCCAGCATATGATCTATTCTGGAGAAAGTTCCGTGAGCACTAGAAAAGTATGTGTATCCTGGTGATTTGGGATGTAATGTCCTGTAGATGTCTGTTAAATCTAATTCATTTATCAGATTGTTTAGGTTTTCAATTTCCTTATTGGTCTTCTGTCTGGTTGATCTATCTATAGGAGAGAGTGATGTGTTGAAGTCTCCCACAATTATTGTGGAAACATCAATTGCTTCCTGTAGTTTTGCCAATGTTTCTCTCATGTATTTTGTGGCACCTTGATTGGGTGCATAGACATTTACGATTGTTATTTCTTCTTGCTGAATTGCCCCTTTTATTAGTATGTAGTGGCCTTCTTTGTCTCTCAAAACATCCCTGCATTTGAAGTCTATTTTATCTGAGATTAATATTGCTACACCTGCTTTCTTTTGGCTGTAGCTTGCATGAAATATTTTTTTCCATCCTTTCACTTTCAGTTTCTTTGTGTCCCTGTGTCTAAGATGAGTCTCTTGTATGCAACATATTGATGGTTCATTTTTTTTGATCCATTCTGCGAATCTATATCTTTTAATTGGGGAGTTTAATCCATTTACATTCAACGTTAAAACCGTGAAGGCATTTCTTGAATCGGCCATCTTATCCTTTGGATTATGTTTGCCATATTTTTCCCTCTCTCTATTAATATCCTTTATTGTACCCATACCGAATCTCTTTAGTACTGAACCTTTCTCCAAGTCTCTCTGTCCTGTCTTTGTTTCTCTGTCTGTAGGGCTCCCTTTAGTATCTCCAGTAGGGCAGGTCTCTTGTTAGCAAATTCTCTCAGCATTTCTTTGTCTGTGAAAAATTTAATCTCTCCCTCAAATTTGAAGGAGAGCTTTGCTGGATAAAGTATTCTTGGCTGGAAATTCCTCTCACTCAGAATTTTAAATATATCGTGCCACTGCCTTCTCGCCTCCATGGTGGCTGCTGAGTAGTCACTACTTAGTCTTATGCTGTTTCCTTTGTATGTGGTGAATTGCTTTTCTCTTGCTGCTTTCAGAACTTGCTCCTTCTCTTCTATGTTTGACAGTGTGATCAGTATATGTCTCGGAGTGGGTTTTTTTGGATTTATTCTATTTGGAGTTCGCTGAGCATTTATGATTTGTGTATTTATGTTGTTTAGAAGATTTGGGAAGTTTTCCCCAACAATTTCTTTGAATACTCTTCCTAGACCTTTACCCTTTTCTTCCCCTTCTGGGACACCAATGAGTCTTATATTTGGACGTTTCATATTATCTATCATATCCCTGAGGTCCATTTCGAGTTTTTCAATTTTTTTCCCCATTCTTTCTTTTATGCTTTCATTTTCCATTCTGTCATCTTCCAGGTCACTGATTCGTTGTTCAACTTCCTCTAGTCTTGTACTATGAGTGTCCAGAATCTTTTTAATTTGGTCAACAGTTTCTTTAATTTCCATAAGATCATCCATTTTTTTATTTAGTCTTGCAATATCTTCTTTATGCTCTTCTAGGGTCTTCTTGATTTCCTTCATATCCCGTACTAGGGTCTCATTGTTCATCTTTAGTTCTTTGAGTAGCTGCTCTAGGTGTGTCTCTTCTGGTCTTTTGATTTGGGTGCTTGGGCTTGGGTTATCCATATCGTCTGGTTTTTTCAAATGCTTTATAATTTTCTGTTGTTTTTGGCCTCTTGGCATTTGCTGAACTTGATAGGGTTCTTTCAGGATGTGTAGACCAATTAAAGTCCTTATCTCTAATTTATCAGATCTACAGCTTCGTGGAGTACACTTTCTCTAACTAACCAGCAGGTGGCGTCCACGAGCCACCTGTTCTCCACAAGCCAGTTCTCCCCTGCTGTGCCTTTGTGGTGAGTGGGGGAGTGAGTCTTGTGGGGTCCAATTGGTGTACCAAGCTTGCATGTGTAGTTGGTGTTGCCCGCCCTGTATATGGGGCGTGTTTCTGGGCAGTCAGGGAGGGGGGGTGGCTCTAACAATCAAATCTCCCTGGTGATCCTGGAGTTTTAAAGCTGCTGCAACAGTCTAATCCTTCAGTTCAGTCCTGCCACAGTTTGTCTTTGCCAGTGACCCACAAGTCCTTGGTATTGGCGTATGACTCCTGAGACTTGCAAGTGGGTCCCTCTACCAGGC
The DNA here is from genome assembly GCF_015220235.1 of Choloepus didactylus. Lineage (NCBI taxonomy): Eukaryota > Metazoa > Chordata > Mammalia > Pilosa > Megalonychidae > Choloepus > Choloepus didactylus. Next base: position 27,899,307 of record NC_051308.1, read on the forward strand.
TGTGCACCCCCTGGTCCTCTGTTGAGGGATGTCTGTGCTATGTCACAGGTGAGTGCCGTCCCCCCAGGGCGGTTCTGGGCTGCTGGGCTGTGTAGGGAGGCTCCCAGTCTGCTGAAATGATGGCTGAATGGGGCTTTGTTAATTCACACTGCTGTACCTTCCCAGCTCTAGGACAATCAGCTGAGGTTGCAGGGAAGGCTAATGTCCACGCCCAGTTTTGTGGAGTGTGCCTGTTATTTGAAGCACTTCGGTCACACTGGGTTGTGTGGGGCAGCTCTGGGCTATGGGGCTGGCGATGGGCAGGAGTGTTTCCTGTCCACCAGGATGATGGCTGTGAGCGGACACCCCCCTTTTCTTGCGAAGTTGTGGTGTTTAGTGAAATTTCTCAGCCACTGGATTATTGCCTTTTGTCTCAGAGCTCTCTTAGTTCTGCTCTTGTCTTGACCTGCCCAAATTGCAAGTCTTTGAAGGTTTCTGTATTGGGCTTCTCAGAGTAATTGTTTTAGAAAAAGAAAAAAGGATTTTTTAAAAAAAAAAAAAGGGCCCTCCTCACAGATCTAATTGGTTACTGAAATGCTAAGAGACAAAGCAATTAGGGCCGTTAAGGAAAGGTCCACAGGGCAGAGAGATCAGCTTTTCTTCTGGATTTGCATATGCGCCTGAGGGCCTGAGCTCTACCCTTCCCCTTTCTATGTTCACCAGAACTCCAAAAATCCTCCGCTTTTATTTTGGAGTTTTTCGTGCTGTTTTTCTCTATGTCTATCTCCTCTCTGCTGGGCTGGCTGCTCTCAGATTCTCTGTTGTCTGGTCTCAGTCTATCTATGGTTGGAGTTTGGATCAGCAGAATGAGTTTCCGATAAGGGCTGCCACTGCAGTTCTCCCTTCTCCTTCGTGGAGCTGACAGCCCCTCCTCCCACGGGACTGAGCCTGGCAGGGAGGGGCGCGGGTCCCCTGGCTGCAAAAACTTACAGATTTCGCTGATCTCAGCAGCTCCACGTTTTCATGAGTGTTGTATGAAGTATGCCCAAAGTCAGATTGCTCTGTGGTGTCCAGTCCACGGAGTTCCTGGCTTTCCACCTACTTTCCTGGAGGAGTAACTAAAACATACAGCTCACCAGTCCGCCATCTTGCCCCGCCTCACATCTTTTACTTCCCTTTTTACATGCTTATCACATTGAACTATAATTACCTGTTTACTTGCCCATCTTCTGCACTTAATTGAGGGTATCAAAAATCGTATTTGACAAATAACTTGCACTCAAAAATTATTCAGTGAGTGAATGAGTCTAGAGACTATATTATCATATAAAATTATTTTCAATCAAAGTTTATTTCATTTATTCTTACTGACTAATCCTCCATAATGCCCCAATTTTTAGAATATAATTTTAGTAGAATTAAATTAAAAAGTACAACAATTATATATCACCTTAAAATACATTGACTATTTGTGTGAAACCTGAAGCCAGACCCCTGGAATTAACAGTATGCAGATGACTGGGTGCTACAAGTTTATTAATTCATGTGTAACTAGTTAGTTAAGCTCAAGTTTTGTTTTCCTAAAAATTTCTGTTGTGCTCTTCCCCAGGGAATGCTGGACTCGATTTGTCTCTGACCACATACTATATAACAAATCATTGGTGAATGAGTTGTTATGGTGAAGGGAGAGTTCTCTTAGTCGTGAAAGAGATCAGTAAACTTGGGAGTAGTATCATTAAGAGAATACAATATCACCTAATACATTATTAGAATACAAACTACTTAATCACTGTGTATGGATTAAAATAAAAACAATGGACTCATTTATAAGCCCGGTCAGAATTTACAGCATGTTTTATTTATAAACAGCATGCAACAAATTTGTCTAAAATCAATTAAAAATCTTAAAATATACATATCTTTTTAATTTAATAAGGATCCAATTATATTTACTGCAATTAGCATTGTTACTACACTTTTTATCTCTTCTATATAACAAGTGATTTGAATAAGAAGGAAAACGAAAAAGAGGTGACTGGGCTTGGGTGGAAACTGAAATTCTGAATATTAAGACAGATAGAGAACCTAAGATGGCAGCTAGGTGAGACAGGGCAAAAAAACACCTCTGGGAAAAATACTAGATAAAAACCAGAAAGTGACCCAGAACATCACTGCCAGCAATGCACCAGCCGGACAAGGTCTGCTAAATCCACAGGGAACTTGCATTTGGTGAAACCAGAGGCTTGCATTCTGAAATGAGTGAGTCGGCTAAAAGTCCTGCGGCCGTGCTGCGGTGTAGGGAAATGGTGGGCTGGCGTTTGGAGATGGACTAGTTCTTAAAAAAAAAAAAGCCCAGGAGTGGCTGCAGATCCAACGGGGAGAGCCATGCAGTGAAGCACGGCGGGAGTGGGCTCAGCTAACACCTCAGTGTCTGGCATGGAGGATACCCCTTCCCACACCCACTGCCGTCTCGAGACCAGAGGAGCAGAGGGGAGCCAAAAGGAGAAAAAAACTGCATTCCTTGCAGCCATCTCCCCAGCGGGCGGGGGATGCTCCTGCCCGGGGCCAGACCCACAGCCCAGAGCCGTGCCAAGAGACCCAGTGTGACAGGGAATCTTTCCCACAGCACTACACACAAGCCACAATATTGGCTGTGGACAGTGGCCTTTAATACACCCATGGCTGATTGTCCCGAAGTGGTGCAAAAAGGGGGAAGTTAACATGTCCCATTCAACCATCTTTGAAGCGGGCTGGGAGTGCCCCTGCACGGCCTAGCAACCCAGGGCTTCCCTGGTGGGCCGGTGTGCACTTGTGACGTGGTGCGGCCCTCCCTCAGCAGAGGTCCTGGAAGAGCACAGCTGGGAAGGGGGAACCACTCGGAAATCCCAGGGACTCTATGCGAATCCGAAGGACTTGTGGGTCAGTGGCAGAGACAATCGGTGGAAAGACTAAAATGAAGGCTTAGGCTCCGGCAATAGCCTTAAATCTCTGGGAACACCTGGTAGGTTTGATTATTAAAGCTGCCCTGCCTGCCTAACCACCCAGACACATGCCCCACATTCAGGGCAGACAGCACCAGCAACACACCAAACTTGCACCAATTGGACCCCACAAGAATCAGATCCCCACACACCACAAAGACAAAGTGGGGGAGAACTGACTTGAGGGGAATAGGTAACTCTCGGACGCCATGGGCTGGTTAGTTAGAGAAAGTGTATGTCACCAAGCTGCAGTTCTGTCAAATTAGGGATCAAGTAAAGCAAATGCCAAGAGGCCAAAAAGAACAGAAATTCTTAAAGCATATGATAAAAGCAGATGATATGGAGAACCCAAACCAAAACACCCAAATCAAAAGATCAGAAGACACACAGTACTTGGCACAATTAAAGAATTACAGACAGGCAACAAGAGCATGGCTCAGGATATAAAGGACATGAAGAAGAGCATAGCACAGGATATAAAGGACATAAAGAAGACCCCAGAAGAGCATAAAGAAGAAATTGCAAGAGTAAATAAAAAAACAGATGATCTTATGGAAATAAAAGAAACTCCTGGCCAAATTAAAAAGACTCTGGATACTCATAATACAAGATTAGAGGAAGTTTAACAACAACTCAGCATCCTTGAGTACCAAAGAACAGAAAATGAAAGAACAAAAGAAAGAATGGGGAAAAAATTGAAATGGATCTCAGGGATATGACAGATAAAATAAAATGTCCAAATTTAAGACTCATTGGTGTTCCAGAAGGGGAAGAAAAGGGTAAAGGTCTAGAAAGAGTATTCAAACAAATTGTTGGGGAAAACTTCCCAAACTTTCTACACAACATAAATACACAAAACATAAATGCCCAGCAAACTCCAAATAGAATAAATCCAAATAAACCCACTCCAAGACATATTCTGATCAGACTGTCAAATATTGAAGAAAAGGAGCAAGTTCTGAAAGCAGCAAGAGAAAAGCAATTCACCACATACAAAGGAAACAACATAAGACTAAGTAGTGACTACTCAACGGCCACCATGGAGAAACGAAGGCAGTGGCATGACATATTTAAAACTCTGAAGAGAGAAAAATTTCCAACCAAGAATACTTTATCCAGCTAAACTGTCCTTCAAATTTGAGGGAGAGCTTAAATTTTTCACAGACAAACAAATGTTGAGAGATTTTGCTAATAAAAGACCTGCCCTACTTCAGATACTAAAGGGAGCCCTACTGACAGAGAAAAAAGCTGAGGGACTTCATCACCAGTAGATCAGTCCTGTAAGAGATGCTAAAGGGATTTGAGCAGGCTGCAAGGAAGGGACACTAAACAATTGACTGAAACTACATGAAGAAATAAAGGGTACCACTAAAGATAACAGGGTAAATACAACTACCAATACTACTGTATTTTTGATTTGTAACTCCACTATTTACTTCCTACAGGATCTAAAATACATAAACTGTAATGATAAATCAGTGGTTTTGGACTCAGTGTAAAATATGTAATTTTTGACAAGAACTACATAAAAGTGGGGGAATGAGGGAGTACAGGAACACAGTTTATGTGTCATATTGAAGTTAAGCTGGTATCAAAGAAAAACAAGATTGCTATAGATTTAAGATGTTAAATTTAAGCTCCATGGTAAACACAAAGAAAGTATCAGAGAATATGACCATAGAGACAAAAAAGTAGAGTAGGGGTTACAAGAAGTGCGGGAAGGGGCAATGGAGAGTTAAGAAATGAGTATAGGTTTTCTGTTTGGGGTGAAGGGAAACTTCTAGAAAGGGATGGTGGGAAGGTGATAGCATTGCAACATTCTAAATGTGATTAATCCCACTAATGGAACGGTAGGGAGGGGATGGAATGGGAAGATTTAGGCTGTATATATGTTTCCACAATTTGAAAAAAAAAAAAGACAGTCTAAATAGATGACAACTGAATGCCAAGGATGATCCTGGATGGGATCTGAGGATGGAGGAGAGGCGGCTCAAAGAGACACAGATGGGACATAAGGAAAAAGGAAAAAAAAAAAAAAAAAATATATATATATATATATATATATATACACACACACACATATATATATATACACACACACATATATATATATATATATATATATAGAATGTAAGCTTTGTATCAAGGTTGAATTTCTTGAACTTCTTAGCTGTGTTTAATGGGATTGCATAAAAGAATGTTCTTGTTCATGGGAAATGTATATGTGAATTATATTGCTTTTTCAAGGATGTGTGCAGGTTCCTCTCATATGTTCAGAAGACAGAGCAATAGATGATGGATGATAGGGAGGGAGGGAGGGAAAGAAAGAAATGGTGGTGTGACAGGATGTTAAAGGTGGTGGATCGGGGTATCAGGGGAGGGGGGTTGGGGTATGCTGGAGTTCTATGTATTGGGTTTGTACTTTTTCTGCAACTGTTCCTGTAAGTTTGAATTTATCTCAAAATAAAATTTCGTATAAAAAAAAAAAGAAAAGCAGGGATACACTTTATTCTTTTCTCTATTTCTCACAGGCAAAAATAATGTTTAAAATGTAACATTTTAGATAAATATACTTGCCTTTATAATAACATTTCTTAGCTTGGCCTTAAATAAAACTAGCAACTTCACTTTTACAAAAAAAAAAAAAAAAAAAAAAAAGACATAATATTCAAGGGAAATAATGAAAATAAGACAAATCACGTACAGGTAGCAGAAACAGCTAACTTAAGCTGATCTGCTCAAATAAATGAGCTAGAATGTAAATTCCATGACAGCAGGCATCTTTGTTTTCTTTAATGTCTAATCATAAAGTGCCTAGAATGTGTTTTATAATTATTTGATATGAATGAATATTAAAGTATTATTCTGTGGAAAATCAAATTTATTTAAAACTCATAGGGATATGTGGGAATTTATAAGGGTAAATTACCTTGAAAATACAATGGATGGCAACATAAAGGTAGTCATTAAAATAGCTTTTAAAACTATATGCACCAGGTGCTGACACCATTAAGGCAGTATGCCTCATAATCCAAACAAAGTTGGAGGTGCTAGCTATACACTTCACAGATATACATTTGAAAATGCAAAGACAGTATTAAGTGAAAAGACTAAGGTGCAGAATGTAAATACATTATTATCTCATTTGTGTAAAACTTTGAGAAATGAACCTGGAGGGAAGAAATATACACATACATATGTACATTAAAATATGTATTATATATTATATATATATTTTTGGAATAGTTGAATTTTTTACCATGCTCGTGTATTAAAAGAATTCAAAATTTAAAAATAATTAAGAGGGAAAAAAGACAAGACAGAGCTGATTACACTATTCTGTTTAATACAACTGATTTTAGACTGATATTCTTCTAGAAGGCAATAAAGTGAATAGAAGCTCTGGAACATTTTTAAGGGAATATAAAGATATAGGTTCAAGATACAAAAGAAGGCTCAAGCCATTACTTAACATGCCAAGTAAAATTTAGGTGTACAGGCCATCCTTAATTTGCAAAATAAAGCAAACTGCTTTTATAGCGGCAAAAAACATTTTGTAAATGGTTAGTTTTTAAACACAACTTTAAAAAAAATACTTTTGAAATAGTTTTTGAAAACAATTTATATTAATGACTTCTCTTCTAGCTTTACAATTCAACAAGTGATTTTCGATGTGTTTTTACTATGCTTACTGGTGCTCATCAAACACCAATGAAATGCATTATTTCAACATATAAACAATATAAAATTATACTTGTATGGAATATTATAATTCACAAAGCATGTTCAGACATGGTTTCATTATATTTAAAGTTTTTAATTGCAAGAATTAGAAATAAATTAAGCTATAGTGTCAATGAATTTCTGAAACATTTTTACATATTTTACATAAAGTTTATAAGCCTGTTTCAAAATTACTTACTAATTTGAAGTGGGAAAATAGTATCTGACAGAGATTTACTTTGGGGCTAACCTTTCCAAGGTAAACACATTCTATTTCCAAAGATGGAAATTTAATTTTGAGAAAAATAACCAAAAAGCAGAGGGGTGGTATTACAGTTTAAATATATACATATATAAGCTAGATACATGTACATGAATGAAAAACAATTTTATCTTTTTCCTCTCAACAACCCTATGAATAAACAGTGAAAGTACACTTATTTCTGTATAAGGTGATGAAATTGGGGCTCAGAGACAAGGTCACAGAGTAAGTGGCAGAGCCAACTCTTAAGGCCCTCAACTCTTCTGTCCATTAGGCTAACTTCTTCTCTCTAGAGATTTTCTTTCCCCCACCTCCTTGATACTGCAAAAACTCATTAATATAGTCTTCACATTCTTCAGCCCTCTTTTCAATGACAGTTTTATAGCAGTAGTAAAGTTAAAAAGAAACAAAGCTCATTCTTTCATCTATTAATTTCAAGAAATATTTATGGAATACACACTTCATGGCAGGACATTGAGGAAAAAAAAGTTTGATATAACACAGTTCCTGTCCAACAAGAATTCAGGCTAGTGAAGGGATCAGATATTGAAAAAATCATTATAATTCAATATAAATAAATAACAGTGGCAGTAAAAAACATGGGGCTGTTACATAAACTTTTTGAGTTTCACCAGAGTTCACATATTGACCCCATTACCAACAAAGAAGATGCAACTAAAGTTTGAGGTCCTATAAAAGAATCTCCAAAAGCCTATTCATTTAAAACATTTACTATTATTTTTTTGAAGAACAAAAATGTTTCAGATCATTAATAAAATTAATCTAAGTGATTATGCTGTTAATTCTTAGTTATGAAGGAGCTGATTATCTAAGACATTTGTCTTTTTGTCCTCTTCATGCTGTCTACCTCATGGTTATTACATAACAAGCAAAAGTTAGGAATATGGCAGTAGCAGCAACAAGATTCAGTTCCACTGACTTAACTAGTTCCTAACAGCTGTGGTAGCAGGCTTGAAAAAAGTGGAACAAGAGCTTGTTAATATTTTAAGCAAGGATGTTTGAGTAATAGAACAGTACCTGATCTTCCCAGCTGTTTTGTCTATAGATTGTCTAATTTTCCTAGAGAATTGAAAGACAGATGACAGCAGTAGATTATCTCCCATGACCTGAAACATACAAAGAAAAAAGCAGACATTAAAGTATTACAACAGTATTATGTAACCTTGAAAAACACTAGTCATAACTCACTATATTTATGGGTACTTAATATCTACTCTAATTTTAATAAACGATCATTGAAAAATATAACCACAGTAATGTGTAACTAATTTGAGAAAAAGAAATAAATACTAACTTTGTTATATAACTTGTCAAGTTTGCATATTATTTTGGTAATGACACTTTAAAAAAAATCCATTTTATCCTATGTTCAATTACTATCCCTGCCATGCATACCTCAATTTCAAATTAACTCAAAAAAGGAAAGATATAAAAAGTTTATAGCACTAAATTTATTATTCAGTCTTACACCAAATAATATGAATACAGAAATCAAGAATGTTATCCTTGCTCTCTAAGATGGTCTAGTGAGAGAGATTAAAAAAAAAATTTCCTCACAGTAAGTTTTGATAATGGGAGGTGGTACCACCCCAGTTTGAGATTCACCAGTTAAACAAGCGGTCAGCAAACTTTTGCAGAGTCAGACAGTAAAGATTTAGGCTTTGAAGGCAATATGGTTTCTGTCACAAATACTTAACACTCCTGTTATAGCATGAAAGCAGACATAGATCCTATGCAAATAAATGGGCATGGCTGTATTTTAATAAAGCTTAATATACAACAACAGAAAACAGGTTGGATTTGGCTTGAGGGCTGTAATTTACCAAGCCCTCGCCTAAACCATGAAAGGCACAGCTGGTATAGTACACTAGAAAAAAACACTGAATTTGGGACTAGATGTAGGGTCTAAAATCAGCTCTTTATTCTGATAGAACTGTATTCAGGCTCTGTAATATCCAGAAAATAAGACATGGTTCTGGATAGTAAGAAGTTTTAAAGACCACTAAGAGATATTAGCAATATATAGAAAATACTATTAAATATTTTATATGAAAGTATGTAAGTAAGTGCTAAATTTCGTGACTCAGGGCTTTAAGAGTTCCAGTGACAGGGAATTCAATGAAGTATGGTATAAATAAGGAAGCCATTACGGAAAAACTGAAACTTGAGAATGACAAGGATTTGAATTTAGAGGATAAAAGGTCATTTCCGATGTTAAAAGCAATATAAACAAAGGCAATGAAAGGGTAAATAGATAACAACGGTATTTTATGGGCCTTGAAGAAACAAGTCAAATAAGGATGGAAAGAGTGAGAAAGGGCAGGACAGTCCAAGAGAAGATTATAATACAGAATAGAATAGCTCTCTTTTCTACCCCCAAAAGAGTGTAGTTCAGTACCACAATGTATGGAAAATACTAAATAAATTTCTGATATTAATCTTGATATATATCTCCAGCCTGAATGACAAATTCCGGGAAAATTATTCATTCTTTAAATTCAGTAAGAATGATTCTGTTGCTCAATAAGCAATCAAGTAGCTTGATTTACTTAGGCAAGGGAGAAGATTCTGAGGGCAGACTCCCTTGTTTCAAAAACTGGCTCTACCATGTTTCTGGGATGAGTGTATAATTACATAGCTTATATGGTGTGACCGTGTAATTGTAGAAAATCTTGTGGCTCACACTCCCTTTATCCAGTGTAGGGACAGACAGGTCGAAAAATGGGGACAAAAAGTAAATGAATAATAGAGAGGATGGGTTGCTTTGGGTGTTCTTTTTTACTTTTATTATCTTTTTTGGAGTAATGAAAATGTTCAAAAATTGTGATTACTGCATAACTATATGACGATACTGTGAACAACTGACTGTACACTTTGGATGATTGTATGGTATGTGACTATATCTCAATAAAATTGCAAGGGTAAAATAAAACAACTGGCTCCAATACTTCCTACCTATGCCATGCCTTGGGCAAGTTGCTTTACCTTTCTGGGCCTTAATTTCCTCATTTGTAAAAGGCAGACAGTAATGGCACCTATCTCGTAGTGTTGTAAAGATTAAATGACTTTTTCTGTTTTTACCAATCTCTACAAAGCCTGGAATACCTGTTGATAGCCTCCCCACTTATAGGGAGGAGTCAGGTGAATATTTATTAAAAAATAAATATACCACTTTTTTTCTAATTCGTAGTCTTTTTGAATAACTATTTCACTTGATGTATATATTATGGTTTACTTACTTCATCCCTGCTCCATGTTCTCCGCCTTGTAATTGTTAAGTGATCAGGAGTCTCTGCTGATTGAGGTCTTGAATCATTAGAACGACAGTTGTTTCCTTCTGGAGGTTTAGAATGAATTAATGGAGGGATTTTTCGGAAGTTGAGGCTTTCATCAAAAACACGATCAACCAACTAACAGGACAAAAGCAAACACATATGAGAACATAGTAATGTAGAAAAGTACAGATATTGACATTATAATTTTTATGATTAGACAGAAGTTAATCCATAATTAAGTAGTAATAGAAGCATATCTTCAATAAACCAATTACTCTTTCTTTTTCTAAGCACTTCAAAGGTATTTGCTTTATAAAATAGATGTTCATCTACATAGATTTTATTTTCAAAATCCAAACTATATAACTATGTTAAATCTGATTCTTCTATGGATAGACTTCCTCCACAATGGAAAACAAATGGTAAATTTTAAAAATTGAGTCATATAAATGGACAATGAGTTCATTTTACTCAAATAATGTTTTTTTCTTTTAGTTTCCTCTCATTTTTTTCCTCCCCCTTCTCCCAATCCAGGTGCCAATTTTTTTTTCACAAGGTACATACATTTCAAGTTCCAATTTAGTTTACAAAAGGAAAAAACTTTGAATCCACAAAATAAGTATTTCAATCTTAGATAAACTTTTAACAAAGCTAAAGAAATTACATATTCTGATAAAAATGATATACTGCCACCTACAGTGCAAATTATACACATACAATCCAAAGTAACCCAGGTTTACTGAAGAGGGAATAAATTCTAGTACAATATTTTGAAATAAAACAAAAATGAAAAATGGAAGTCTTATTGAATGAAATGTTAGAATAATTTTACTGGATCAGAGTGAATGTATAATCATGTTAGGCAAAATTCAGTTAGACAGCTGAGAAAATAATATCATTTTAAATGTACCAGAAGAATTGTGTATGTCTTGCCACCAAAAAGATTCTGTTTTTCCCAATAAGGATGATAAATTTATATACATTTACAATTGATCAATGTGGTAACAAAACTACACAAAGACTAACAAAACGCAAGTTACTAAATTAAGACAACATAAGAAGGGGTAAAAAAAATACACTTAAAAAAAAGTGACTATTAAAGAACTACATTAAAATAGGAATATGACAAAAAGCAACCAAAGAAAATATTATTAGCACAATTTACCAGAATTAAATTTGTCAAAAAGGCTAGTAATTTTTGGCTACTATTTAGAGCATTATTTTACAAAATTAAGGAAGTGGAATCATCTATATTTGAGGCCGGCAAAATTTTTCAGTCAAGGGCCAGATAATAGTTTAGGTTTTCTCTTAGTCTCTTCTCTCAAATACTCAATTCCGCCATTGTCGCACAAAAGCAGTAAGTGTGGCTGTCTTCTTATAAAACTTCTCATAAAACTTTATTAATGGATGCTGCAATTTGAATTTCATATAATTTTCATGTCATGAAATATTATTCTTCTGGTATTTTTCCAACCATTTAATAATGTAAAAATCATTCCTAGCTTTGGAGTTGTACAAAAACAGAAGACAAGCTATAGCTTGCTGATCTGTAAACTACAAAAATTCATTCTTTCACATGCCAATCCTTTCATTTCTGCCCTACATCAAGATGGTCAGTATGACCACAGAGTACTATTCAGTTTGTGTTACATGGTAAAGGCACCTTTATCAAATTTTGGTTTGCTTTTCAGATACCATTTATATTCATATTTTAAGTGAAGCTACAGATCACTAATGAGCAGGCAAAGTGCTTATTTCTAAAAATAGTTTACAGCTTCATGTTAATAGTAGACCAAATGTCAGCCTTTACTAGGTTTTGTTACAAAAATGTAAAAAAAAAAAAATGGTAAGGAAAAGTTGGAAAATGCAGAGCTTTATGCAAATGGGGAGGGCTGATAAAACTAAAATAAACCAAGCAAAAAGCTAAAAGCAAAAGAAATAAAGAAAAGAAAGAACCTTATGCATTTCTCCATGAAGATCTCCTACCTCTTCTCTAGTGTCTATGGCAGAGCCAGGGGTGGTGGCAGCAGTGCTTACTGTGGTACTAGGGGCAGTGCCTGACGAAGTCACTGAATCTATCTCTCCTGCTACATCGTTGATTTCCCGAGCAATGAGAGCAAGATCTTGGCTGATCCTGGTAATAATTTTAGAAAAGAAGTTTAATCCCTTTCAAATAACAGCTCTAGAAACAATCATTTATGATAGAATCAGTTATATACATTGAATTCAAATTAAAGAAGATCTGTACCCCAAATGAAAAATTCTTTGAAAATGATATTAAGTATTTTGATACTCAAAGTCTTGAAACTTTATTTTCACAAAGTAATATTAATGAAACTAAATTCCAAATAATTTACAAGATACCCTCTTGAAATATATTTTTAAACACCCTGAAGTAGTGCTAGGTCTTTAAAATACACTGTTAGTGTTAATGACTAGCATTTTATATCACAGGTGTTCTTAAACTTAGGGGTGGTAGATAGAATTCAAGGGGTCCATGAACTTGGATGAGAAAAAAAAACTGACAACTTTATTTTCACTAACCTCAACTGAAGTTTAGCATTTGTTTCAATTATAAATATGGACAACAAACCACAGTGATATTACCAATATAGTGGTGATTTCTGTCATTAACAGAAATCACGTAGTTGCTACAGGTATCTCAACATAAAATTTATGCTCAACATTACTTCAAGATTATTTTAGTCATTATACCGACAAAAATAATGCTTTAGTTAATATAATACCATATATTACTAAATCAAATATTTTGATAACTGTATTTCAATATAATTGGATTCCTTTATAATAAACATTTTATATCTATGCATTTAGAAGCATTGTTCTAAGAAGAGCTCCATAAGTTTCACCAGAGTGCGAAAGGGGTACCAAGAAAGTTAGAACTCTGACATAGCACTTTATGCTATGCAAAGCACTTTACTGGAATTGTGGCATTTGAGGTTCACAAAATAGGACTTATCTTACTGATTTTATGAATGAGTACTACTGATTTTATGAATGAGTACACATCCTCAGAGAAGCTGAGTGACTTGCTCATAACCACACAACTTAAAATTGATTAAGATTTTAAGACCAGATTCCAGGTTTAGAGCTCATTTCCATAAAGTCATAAAAACAGAACTAAATAATTATCAGTGATAATCAAAGAAGAAAATATAAATTTTCCTTTAGCATTATTTTTTTAAGAGGGAGAAACATAAAAAAATCTACCACTCATATTCTTGCTTTTCTCAAAAGTTCCTTCAAATCATTGTGACTTGAAAGCTTTCCATGCTATGCATTCACTGCACATGAACTCAATTTGGTTGCTTCCTTACGGAAGGTTTTGGAATGATAGAATATACTTAAAAGTACATGAAAAAGCTTCTGTAACTTTTCCAAAGTAAGTTCAAAGTAACATTTTTTAACATATAAAATGTGAGTCTGAAAGACTTTCATGGAATTCAGTAATTGCATGAAAACTTAATTACAGATTTAAAAAGAGACACTAAATTGAAGCTTATGGCACCACAGGCACAATCTGTGGTTAATTAATATATGGTTTATAAAAAATGACAGATGGTTAATCCATCTTTTATTTCCTGATACAAAAATGTAGGGGGGAAACCAACAAATATTTACTGAGCCCTTACTATGTGCCAGGCACTGTGCCAGGCCTTAAGGGCTACAATGGTGAAGAAGGCAGACAGGGTCCCGGCCCTCATGGAGCATAGAATAAAAATGAGCACTATTATAAAGAAGCTTCATATTTATTATCTCATCTAATTCTCACAACTAGATCCTAAGAGATATTAATCATCTCATTTTACAGATGACAAAAATTAGGCTTAAGGGAGGTTATGTGACCACTGTATTGGCAAAGGTTACAAATAGTAAGTGGCGTAACTGGGTCTTTTTATTATGACATGCTCTCTCTCACATTATCGTTTCAGCTATGTATTTTAAAAAACTGGTTAACTGTTGCTGTCATTCTTTTGAGAAGGGGTTTAAAGGCTTCCCTTAGATAATATATTCAATTCTTACAATTTCCTGAAATAAATGAACTAAGATGAGAAACAGGATTGCCAACCTAAACGAGATTAAAAGTGTGTAAGCATCAGCTTATTCAAAAATCTATTTGTCTTTTAAAGCTTGTATGCAGACATTTTACACAATGAAGCTTCTGATATTTATGTTTAGAAAAAACAGGAAACGGCAATCTCAGTAACATGTTATGCACTAAAAATTGGACTAAATGAGTATCTCAAGGAATACAAACAAATAATGTTCTGTTGCTGAGCACCCCAAAAAAGTCATCTTTTAATTTACAAGTCTGTTGTATATTTCCCAGCTGTTTCTTTGCACGGCAATTGCTATCTTAAACATGACTCAATAATATAAACTATTAAATTAGTTTAAATCCACATTGCTTAAAAATCTCAGCACCTACTAAAACAGTATTTGGAATTCTTAAAGGTAAATACAGTTATCAAAGAAAAAATAAATCCAAGTTATTGAATATCTTCCAAGGAGCAATACTAGATTTATGACTCAATACAGAGTATGGCTGTTAAAATAAATCTAAGCTTTCAAACTAATTTAATAATGCTTCTAGATAACATTTAATTGGACTATTTTATAACAATTCAAATGGGAATTAGATAATCTTCCACTATAATTTTTGAGTTAAATATATTTTATTTGGTTATCTGTAAAGGTGGTATTGTGGGTGGTACTGCTTTGTTTTCCCTAATATTCATAAAACCAGTAAAATCTATAAAACTCCTACTGGAGGCAAATTTATACCTATGATATAATAAATAAAATTATTTCTCAAATGCTATTTAGTTTGTGATTCACAGCTATCTGAAAATAGTCACATGTTAAGCTAACTTACAACTACCTTGTATGAATATGAAACATTAACGTTACCTTTCCTTCCATACTTTCTATTCTGCCCTTCCTAGCCCCACTCCCCACCTTTTTTCCCCTTAAAAACAAACCAAAACAAAACAAAACAAAGCTTCTTTGGGTTTGAGATTTATGGGTAGAGAACAGACCTTAAAAAGTTAATCCCCAAAGGCAGTGTTTATTACCAGCACAATTCTACTGATAAACTAGGAGGGAAAGGTACCAAATAATTACAGGTTAAATGGCCTGGCCTTAAATTCCTTTTAGAGATAAGGAAAGCACATATTCACAAAATAGAACCCAGTGAAAAACATAATGGTTAACCCTTGTTCACTTTTCTTTTTTGATTATAATTCTTTTCGGTTTGGGGGAATGGGAGTGGGTATGACCCAGAAGACTAAGTCTTTCTAGTTTGGGGTAGAGAGCTTGGGAGGGAGGCCTCCTGAGACGAGGCAGATATACACTATAGTTCCCTCACAGTTACTACTTGAGCTTCTGCAGATGCACATATTCTCCATGGAAAGTGGAAAAATGATGAAACAAAAGCAAGGCCTACTGTTGCCAGCTGTGTCCAGAAGAATAAAAAAACATGTCAAGATTCTCTCACTACAGGCATTTTGTACACATAATGATCCAGGGGTCCTGAAGCACATATATGCCCTGCCTCTAACTAGAACAGTTGTTTTAAAATGCTTCAAGAATTATTCTAATAAAGAAGCTACTACAGATTCTAAAACAAAAATGTTTTAAGCAGCAAAATGAGCCTAGAAGGGCATGTTCTCCAAGAATAAAAGCAATTACAAGTGAATAGTCATTAAAACCAAAAAACCTAAACATCACTAATGAGCCAGGAAAAACACAGTTCACACAATTTACAGAAGTCAGCAGAATACAGACAAAAAGGTAAACACCAATAAACTATGGTAAAAGTTTTTTTTTTTTAATTAAAGCATTTATGGACTATTATACATAAGTTCTTTAATAATGTGACCAAATATAAAACTGAAGCTTAGAGTCTTAAAAGTAAAGGCAGAAATAATTTTAGCATGTATATAGTGAAAATGTTTAGATAACATCTAAGATAAGGATACTGCCATAAAATTTAATCTCACAAACTTAAAAAAACAAAACCTTGTATTTTAATGGCTATAATATCTGTTGAAACATAATTTCTCTTAATGTACAACCACAATAAGTCATCAATAAAAAATTCCATCTCTAGCATGACTTTTACTTATTTTATATAATCTAAAGCTTATAATAAACAGAGCTAAAATTAAAAATAAGCATATTTTAATTATTAAAGAAAAAGGGTTGATTTGAACTTACTGTACATAATGACCTCATAAGTATGAGTAACATCTGCCAAGACTAATTCTCCCCAGAGAACATTAGTAACACAACGTCTTCAACAAGTACACTACTATTTCTTCGCAAGTTGAAAGGAAAGTAATCAGTAGTTGTGGTAGTTTGAGGCTGTTATACATAAGCACATATATGCCCTGCCTCTAACTAGAATAGAATAGTACCCAGAGAAGGTCATGTTTTAAAAATCCATTCCTGTGGGTATAGACCTATTGTGAGTGGGACCTATTGGTTAGGTTGTTTCAATTGAGATTGGTGGGTCTTAATCCTTTTACTGGAGTCCTTCATTAGAGGATAAGACACATACAGAAGCAGAAAAATGAAACCAAGAGAAACATACAGAAAGAAGTCCCAGAGAAGCTGAGAGACAAGGACACACCCACAGAAGCAGAGAGAGGAAGCCACTGAAGCCAGAAGCTGAAAGCAATGAAACCCGGGAGAGAAGGACCAGCAGACACTGGCCACGTGCCTTCCCACATGACAGAGGTGTCCCTGATGCCAGCAGCCTTTCATCAGAGAAGGTATCCTTCTGTTGATGCTTTAATTTGGACATTTTCATGGCCTTAGAATTGCAATTTGTAAACTAATAAATCCCCATTCTTAAAAGCCAATCCATTTCTGGTATACTGCATTTTAGCAGCTTTAGCAAACCAAAACAGTAATTTACCTGCATAATGCTTAGTTGTGTAGAGCTGATACTGACTGCCTTTCAATAATTTTACTAACTAATCAGCATCTCTACCATAAATAAAAATAATAGAAAACAAAACAAACTAATTCTACAATGTGTTAGTAGTACTGGCATTAAAAAAAAAAAGAAAACAAAGCTGGATGGAGCATAATACTACCAACAAAATTGAGTTAACAGTTACCAGTGAATTTCATTTCTTGGACTTTTACTACAAATCAAGTAAACTTTGTTAACAAGTTGAAATGTTGATGAAAAACTTCAACTCTTAAAGGTAATCCATTAAAACCAACCTCGCTATCTCTTCTCGATGAGCAGTCCAGTCTCGGATGTAGTCTTCCTGTTCTTTTATCCGATGCTTGAATGAAGAGCTAGCAGGCATTGCTGATCCAGTGCTCTGCAATCGAGTGGTTTTCAAGGCTGGAGAAGTACGTAGACGGGTATGTTTAGGGGAATTACGGTTTGATCCAAATTCATCTTCTGAGGTGGAAGCATAATCAGTAGGAAAGCGCCTCCATCTTGAATTTACTAAATTAGTTTAATTATTAAAAAAAGAATTACTATGTCATCTTTTAAAGGAGATAAAATAAAAAGTATGACTTCAAAAACATCATGAGAGCACACACAGCACAATTTTCAATAAGTGACATACACATACCTCACAAAACCATAAGTAAACTACGTCTTTGAAGAAACATTACACTTTGGTGAATTAAAAACAATGAATAATTAAAAACAATCAAAAGACTGTTTTCTGTAGTGTGGTGAGGAAACATTCAGATGAAAAATCTAATGATAAACAACTAAGCAAGCTCTATTCATAAATGTTTAACATGGCTACTTTTTAAACGCAAATATTTATTCTCATTTGAGTGAAGATATGGACTTTTTAAATGACAGCAACAACAACAACAAAAATAAAAACAAGGGAAAAGATCTCCTCATGCCACATGGACTTTCAACATGGAGATGGTAAAAATCCTCTTTTCCCCACATACAAATGTGCATAATTCCTGCTGTGGAAATTATGCCTTTATGGCAGAAAAAAAGCATTACCTCTGTCATTCAACATCCTGTTATGCTATCGTTGAAAAAAACTTTTTACATGGTAAAAAACACAATAAAGCATCTTCAGTACAACTCTGCTTCTCTGACACTGAAAGCATATGGTGAAAATAGACAATGGCATAAAAACCTACAAAAAGCAGACCCCTACAAGCTATTTTTGCAACCACTGACATTTAAGGCACAAGGAGATACTGTGAATAGCCACATTAAAGTGAGTGATACTCACTTTTTTAAGGTTAGTAAAGACATTTTAAAAATGGCATTGCTGACACATTTGGAAAATCAGAAGACAGATTAATGCAGACAGTTCCCTACTACTGTTAGTATGAGAATCAAAGATACAAATAATATGTGAAGCTTAAGCACAGGCCCTAAACAGGGAGATCAATAGTTAATTCAGGGTAAATTTCATGAGGGCAGGCACTATGTCTGTTTAATCCACTCATGGAAACCTAGCACTTAGCAGAGTATTTGCCTAACAATGTCCAATAAATATTTTTGAATAAATGAATAAATTCCTGGAGACAGAACATGTTTTTCTCCAATAAGTAAAAACCTAGTAAGAAGTATGAGATGTTTTTAGTGGTTAAGGTGACCAATGAGTTACCATTTCTTAAAATAAGTTCCAATTGCCATTTATACTAGAACAGTTACCCACACACCCTCTTTAATAGAAACTTACCCTAAGCAGTGTCCAGAATTCCTTCATTTTATTCATTAGAAATTTTTATACCTTTCTGTCTTTTCCCCACAAAACTACATTTTTGCCTATGCTAAGGCTGAATTGGCTCTCAGCCAAAATTTACATACATCGCCAGAGGAGTTGGAATAAAAACAGAAATCTACAATCAGAAATATGCCATAATTAGAGCCTACCCATTTGCCCTTTTTGTCTGGTCCTACTTGAAATTCCTGGGGATTTGGAACTAGATTCATGACTATGAGAGAATGAACAAACGTAGAAAACTCAATGCTCTCCATAAAAGTATATGCAAATACATACACAAGACTCTGGATAATTAATCATAGTTTTTGAAGGAAGGGCTTAAGTACATCAATCCTTATTATTCATGGATTCTGTTTCTGCAAATTTGCCTGTGAGTAAAATTTATTTCTAACCCCAAAATCAGTACTAGCAGCACTTTAGTGGTTATTTGCATGGTGAAAACTTTGAGTTGCCTGATGCTTATGTTCCCAGCTGAAGTTGAACAAGGCTCTGCCTACTTGTTTCAGCTTTCATACTGTAAACAAGTGTCCTTTGTGCAGTATATTTATAGTGGCATGTTTTTCATATTTTTGTGATTTCTGTTGGTGATTTCACTATTTACAATGATTCCCAAGAGTAGTGCTGAAGTGCTGTCTGGTGTTCCTAAGTGCAAGGCAGTGATACGTCTTATGGAGAAAATACGTGTATTAGATAAAACTTTGTTCAGGCATGAGTTTTAGTGCTGGTGGCCATGAGTTCAACTTTAATGAATCAACAATATGTGCTAAATAAAGTGTTTTTAAACTGAAATGCTAATAAAATAAGGTGATATATTGATTGGTTGATAAAAATGTTGTGTCCAGAGGCTTGCAGGAACCTAACCCTGTATTTCTCCTAGAGCAATGGTTCAGTATTTGCTAATTCAGTATTCACAGTGACTTTATGGAATATAACAATCACAAATAATGAGAACTGACTATATAACTTCTGATTTTAACACTGGAAGATAATTCATTAACATAGAAAATAAATACTTTTACCATGATAGAAACTTAGTCATTTCTAGACATTTCAAAAGTTCCATGATTGAACTGAGTCTTGAAAACAATAAATGAAAACAAGTTGAAAAGTCTTATTTATAAAATAAAAAATTGCCATGTATTAGTAAGTTATGTATTTTAGAACACAACTTAAAGTTTAGAAACAAGAGCAAAGAGGTTTTAGAAGAAAATAGAAACATGGCAAACAAACTATCAGATTGTTCTTTTCAATAAAGGCATTTCATTAAAGGAGAAATGTGTATGTATTTATTTTTATACCTAGAATATTTTCCATAAAAGACATAAATATGAAAAAGAGCATTTGTTAAACTAATTTTCCTATTTTTGGTTGGGAAACTACAGTCACAATACCCATAATGGAAAATTGTTTGGCGAGATACAAAACTAGTAACAGAATTTTAACATATTGTAGCAGATATGAAAACATAAGCAAATATGATGGAACCAAGTATGTTAATTTAGAGCAAATTTAGAAAGAATAGAACTAACAACAGATATATTTCATGAGTGGCAGAGTACAATGAAAGCAGACTGAATAATTGGGTCTCAAATTCTATTAATGTACATTAAAAGTCAGGTGAAAATAAGTAAGTAAAGCCACACTAGAAATAACTTTTTTTTTTTTTTTTTTTTACCTTTGTCTGTTTGTTTCCTTCCCCTATTTTTCTACTCATCCATCCATAAACTAGACAAAGTGGAGTGTGGTCCTTATGGCTTTCCCAATCCCATTGTCACCCCTCATAAGCTACATTTTTATACAACTGTCTTCGAGATTCATGGGTTCTGGGTTGTAGTTTGATAGTTTCAGGTATCCACCACCAGCTACCCCAATTCTTCAGAACCTAGAAAGGGTTATCTAAAGTGTGCGTAAGAGTGCCCACCAGAGTGACCTCTCGGCTCCTTTAGGAATCTCTCTGCCACTGAAGCTTATTTCATTTCCTTTCACATCCCCCTTTTGGTCAAGAAGATGTTCTCCGTCCCACGATGCCAGGTCTACATTCCTCCCCGGGAGTCATATTCCACGTTGCCAGGGAGATTCACTCCCCTGGGTGTCTGATCTCACGTAGGGGGGAGGGCAGTGATTTCACCTTTCAAGTTGGCTTAGCTAGAGAGACAGGGCCACATCTGAGCAACAAAGAGGCATTCGGGAGGAGGCTCTTAGGCACAACCATAGGGAGGCCTAGCCTCTCCTTTGCAGCAACCGTCTTCCCAAGGGTAAAACCTGTGGTAGAGGGCTCAACCCATCAAACCACCAGTCCCCTATGTCTGTGGTCATGTTAGCAACCATCGAGGTGGGGTAGGCGAATACCCCTGCATTCTCCACAGGCTCCTCAAGGGGGCACTACATCTTTTTTTTTTCCTTGTTTTTCTTTTTTTTTTTTTTTTAACTTTCCCTTCTTTTTTAAATCAACTGTATGAAAAAAAAGTTAAAAAGAAAACAAACATACAATAAAAGAACATTTCAAAGAGACCATAACAAGGGAGTAAGAAAAAGACAACTAACCTAAGATAACTGCTTAACTTCCAACATGTTCCTACTTTACCCCAAGAAAGTGACCTAATATAGCAACATTTCTGTGAACTTGCTCCTACTATATCCATCAGAAATTAACAGACCATAGTCATTCCTGGGCATCCCCAGAACGTTAAATAGCTTATCTGTTCTTCTTGGATTATTGTTCCCCCTTCCTTAATTGCTCTCTATTGCTAGTTCCCCTACATTCTACATTATAAACCATTTGTTTTACATTTTTCAAAGTTCACATTAGTGGTAGCATATAATATTTCTCTTTTTGTGCCTGGCTTATTTCGCTCAGCATTATGTCTACAAGGTTCATCCATGTTGTCATATGTTTCACGAGATCGTTCCTTCTTACTGCCGTGTAGTATTCCATCGTGTGTATATACCACATTTTATTTGTCCACTCATCTGTTGAAGGACATTTAGGTTGTTTCCATCTCTTGGCAATTGTGAATAATGCTGCTATGAACATTGGCGTGCAGATATCTGTTCGTGTCACTGCTTTCCGATCTTCCGGGTATATACCGAGAAGTGCAATCGCTGGATCGAATGGTAGCTCTATATCTAGTTTTCTAAGGAACTGCCAGACTGACTTCCAGAGTGGCTGAACCATTATACAGTCCAACCAACAGTGAATAAGAGTTCCAATTTCTCCATATCCCCTCCAGCATTTGTAGTTTCCTGTTTGTTTAATGGCAGCCATTCTAACCGGTGTTAGATGGTATCTCATTGTGGTCTTAATTTGCATCTCTCTAATAGCTAGTGAAGCTGAACATTTTTTCATGTGTTTCTTGGCCATTTGTATTTCCTCTTCAGAGAACTGTCTTTTCATATCTTTTGCCCATTTTATAATTGGGCCGACTGTACTATTGTCATTGAGTTGTAGGATTTCTTTATATATGCAAGATATCAGTCTTTTGTCAGATACATGGTGTTCTAGTTTGCTAATGCTGCAGAATGCAAAACACCAGAGATGGATAGGCTTTTATAAAATGGGGGTTTATTTCACTACACAGTTACAGTCTTAAGGCCACAAAACGTCCAAGGTAACACATCAGCAATCGGGTACCTTCACTGGAGGATGGCCAGTGGCGTCTGGAAAACCTCTGTGTGCTGGGAAGGCACGTGGCTGGCGTCTGCTCCAAAGTTCTGGTTTCAAAATGGCTTTCTCCCAGGACGTTCCTCTCTAGCAAGCTTGCTCTTCTTCAAAATGTCACTCACAGCTGCACTCTGCTCAGTCTCTTTGAGTCAGCATGCTTTATATGGCTCCACTGATCAAGGCCCACCCTGAATGGGTGGAGTCACGCCTCCATGGGAGTATCCCACCAAAGTCACCACCCACAGCTGGGTGGGGCACATTCCAAGCAAATCTAACCAGCACCAAGACGTCTGTTCCACAAGACCACAAAGATAATGGCATTTGGGGGACACAATACATTCAAACTGGCACATTCCACCCCCTGGACCCCAAAATGACATTATCTTTCCAAATACAAAATACATTCATTTCATCACAATATCACAAAAACTTAAACCATTTCAGTAACAAAAGTTAAGTACAAAATCCCATCAAAATCAAATATAGGGGTGGTCAGTCCTAAGGCATACTTTTCCTTTAGCTTGGATCTGTGGACTTAGAACAAGTTATTTGCTCCCAATATACAAAGGAGGGACATTCATAGGATAAACATTCCCATTGCCATAAGGAGAAACAGTAAAGAAAACAGGGTTAACAGGAGCAAAACAGTTCCTAAAACCCACAGGACAAAGTCCATTAGATTTCAAAGTCCGAGAGTCATTTACAGAACAATGTTGCATCCTTGGGGCTTGAGAGAGTGGGAGCCTAACCCTTCCCAAGGGCCTTTTCTGCAGCCCGTTCCTCTCCAAACACTTAGGTGAGTGCTCCAACATTTCCACACATTGGGGAGACCACCTTCTCAGCCCCACCCTCCTCAAACATCGGGGCAGCTCCCGGATTCCCTTCCATCTCCGGGGCACACGCTCAACCCCTTCAGAACAGTGTGGTGGCAGCCAGGCTCTCCCCAATTCCCTGGGAATGTGCTCCACCCTCTTTGGGGCTTGGGGTGGCAGGACATTTCCTGAGCAACGAGGCGGAAGGCCCGCCCTAGACCTCCAGGGCAAACTCACCCTTTCCCTGCGTGTGGGCTGCTCCGCTCTCTCAGCCCTAGACCTCCTGACTCCAGACCTCAACCTCCATGGCTCTGTCTTTGAAGAGATTTTTCCTTTAATTTCTTCCTTGTCTGTCTCCTCCAGTCCAGACCGGCAATGGCTCTGTCTATAAAGATCTCGCAAAAATTCTGTTGGCTTTGCATGAAGCATGCAGGGGTCAAAGCCATCAGACAATAGGACTTTCCACAAATCCTTTCTGGATAATTCCATCTCCAATCCTGGCTTGTACTGAAATGGTGGCTGGGTTCCATGTTTGGTTACATCCTCACGTTGGGCTGTAGCTTCTGGGATTCCACCCCCTGGAAGCTCGTAATTTTCCAAGCCATCAGTTTCTGGTTTCTTGGAACCCAAGAGTTCAGTTCTAAGTTTATCTCTCTCTGCTCGCATTTTACTATAAGCTGCAAGGAGAAGCCAGGGTATATCTTCCACATGTAGTCTAGAGATTTCCTCAGCTAAGTATTCCAGGTTGTCACTTTTAAATTCTTCCTTCAATCTGACACCAGGACTCAATTTTGCCAAATTCTCTGCCACTTTAAAACAAGGATCGCCTTTCTTCCAGTTTGCAACAACACATTCATCATTTCTGCTCAAGTCCTCATCAGAAGTATCTTTAGAGTCCATATTTCCATAAACAGTCTCTTTAAAGCAGTTTTGGCCTTTTCTATCAAGCTCGTCCCAATTCTTCCAGAATCTTCCCCTTATCCATTTAAAAAGCTGTTCCAACATATTTGGTATTTGCAAACTCAGCAGCAAAAGCACCCCACTTCTCTGGTACCAAAATCTGTTCTAGTTTGCTAATACTGCAGAATGCAAAACACCAGAGATGGATAGGCTTTTATAAAATGGGGGTTTATTTCACTACACAGTTACAGTCTTAAGGTCACAAAACGTCCAAGGTAACACATCAGCAATCGGGTACCTTCACTGGAGGATGGCCAATGGCATCTGGAAAACCTCTGTGTGCTGGGAAGGCATGTGGCTGGCGTCTGCTCCAAAGTTCTGGTTTCAAAATGGCTTTCTCCCAGGACATTCCTCTCTAGCAAGCTTGCTCTTCTTCAAAATGTCACTCACAGCTGCACTCTGCTCAGTCTCTTTGAGTCAGCATGCTTTATATGGCTCCACTGATCAAGGCCCACCCTGAATGGGTGGAGCCACGCCTCCATGGGAGTATCCCACCAAAGTCACCACCCACAGCTGGGTGGGGCACATTCCAAGCAAATCTAACCAGCACCAAGACATCTGTTCCACAAGACCACAAAGATAATGGCATTTGGGGGACACAATACATTCAAACTGGCACACATGGTTTCCAAAATTTTTTTCCCATTGAGTTGGCTGCCTCTTTACCTTTTTGAGAAATTCCTTTGAGGTGCAGAAACTTCTAAGCTTGAGGAGTTCCCATTTATCTATTTTCTCTTTTGTTGCTTGTGCTTTGGGTGTAAAGTCTAGGAAGTGGCCTCCTAATACAAGGTCTTGAAGATGTTTTCCTACATTATCTTCTAGGAGTTTAATGGTACTTTCTTTTATATTGAGATCTTTGGTCCATTTTGAGTTAATTTTTGTGTAGGGGGTGAGGTAGGGGTCCTCTTTCATTCTTTTGGATATGGATATCCAACTCTCCCAGCCCCATTTGTTGAAAAGACCATTATGGCTCAGTTCGGTGACTTTGGGGGCCTTATCAAAGATCAGTCGGCCATAGATCTGAGGGTCTATCTCTGAATTCTCAATTCGATTCCATTGATCTATATGTCTATCTTTGTGCCAGTACCATGCTGTTTTGGCAACTGTGGCTTTATAATAAGCTTCAAAGTCAGGGAGTGTAAGTCCTCCCACTTCGTTTTTCTTTTTTAGAGTGTCTTTAGCAATTCGAGGCATCTTCCCTTTCCAAATAAATTTGATAACTAGCTTTTCCAAGTCTGCAAAGTAGGTTGTTGGAATTTTGATTGGGATTGCATAGAATCTGTAGATGAGTTTGGGTAGAATTGACATCTTAATGACATTTAGTCTTCCTATCCATGAACATGGAATATTTTTCCATCTTTTAAGGTCCCCTTCTATTTCTTTTAGTAGAGTTATGTAGTTTTCTTTGTATAGGTCTTTTACATCTATGGTTAAGTTTATTCCTAGGTACTTGATTTTTTTAGTTGCTATTGAAAATGGTATCTTTTTCTTGAGCGTCTCTTCAGTTTGTTCATTTCTAGCATATAGAAACATTACTGACTTATGTGCATTAACCTTGTATCCCGCTACTTTGCTAAATTTGTTTATTAGCTCTAGTAGCTGTATCGTCGATTTCTCAGGGTTTTCTAGATATAAGATCATATCATCTGCAAACAATGACAGTTTTACTTCTTCTTTTCCAATTTGGATGCCTTTTATTTCTTTGTCTTGCCGGATTGCCCTGGCTAGCACTTACAGCACAATGTTGAATAACAGTGGTGACAGCGGGCATCCTTGTCTTGTTCCTGATCTTAGAGGGAAGGTTTTCAGTCTCTCACCATTGAGTACTATGCTGGCTGTGGGTTTTTCATATATGCTCTTTATCATGTTGAGGAAGTTTCCTTCAATTCCTACCTTTTGAAGTGTTTTTATCAAAAAGGGATGTTGGATTTTGTCAAATGCTTTTTCAGCATCTATTGAGATGATCAATTGATTTTTCCCTTTTGACTTGTTAATGTGTTGTAATACACTGATTGATTTTCTTATGTCGAACCATCCTTGCATGCCTAGAATAAATCCCACTTGGTCATGGTGTATGATTTTTTTAATGTGTCTTTGGATTTGATTTGCAAGTATTTTGTTGAGGATTTTTGCATCTATATTCATTAGGGAGATTGGCCGGTAGTTTTCCTTTTTTGTAGCATCTTTGCCTGGTTTTGGTATTAGATTGATGTTAGCTTCATAAAATGAGTTAGTTGTGTTCCATTTTCTTCAATGTTTTGAAAGAGTTTGAGTAAGATTGGTGTCAGTTCTTTCTGGAAAGTTTGGTAGAATTCCCCTGTGAAGCCATCTGGCCCTGGGCATTTATTTGTGGGAAGATTTTTGATGACTGATTGGATCTCTTTGCTTGTGATGGGTTGGTTGAGGTCTTCTATTTCTTATCTGGTCAGTCTAGGTTGTTCATATGTTTCCAGGAAATTGTCCATTTCCTCTACATTATCCAGTTTGTTGCCATACAGTTGTTCATAGTATCCTCTTATAATTTTTTTAATTTCTTCAGGATCTGCAGTTATGTCACCTTTTTCATTCATTATTTTGTTTATATGGGTCTTCTCTCTTTTTGATTTTGTCAGTCTAGCTAGGGGCTTGTCAATCTTGTTGATCTTCTTAAAGAACCAACTTTTGGTGATATTTATCCTCTCTATTGTTTTTTTGTACTCTATGTCATTTATTTCTGCTTTAATCCTTGTTATTTCTTTTCTTGTACTTGGTTTAGGATTGGTTTGCTGTTCATTTTCTAGCTTCTTCATTTGATCCATTAGTTCTTTGATTTTGGCTCTTTCTTCCTTTTTAATATATGCGTTTAGTGCTATAAATTTCCCCCTTAGCACTGCTTTTGCTGCATCCCATAGGTTTTGGTATGTTGTGTTCTCATTTTCATTCGTCTCTATATATTTAGCAATTTCTCTTGCTATTTCTTCTTTAACCCACTGATTGTTTAGGAGTGTGTTGTTTAACCTCCAGGTATTTGTGAATTTTCTAAGTCTCTGATGGTTATTGACTTCTAATTCTATTCCATTGTGGTCAGAGAATGTGCTTTGAATAATTTCAATCTTTTTAAATTTATTGAGGCTTGTTTTATGTCCCAGCATATGATCTATTCTGGAGAAAGTTCCATGAGCACTAGAAAAGTATGTGTATCCTGGTGATTTGGGATGTAATGTCCTGTATATGTCTGTTAAATCTAATTCATTTATCAGATTGTTCAGGTTTTCAGTTTCCTTATTGGTCTTCTGTCTGGTTGATCTATCTATAGGAGAGAGTGATGTGTTGAAGTCTCCCATAATTATTGTGGAAACATCAATTGCTTCCTTTAGTTTTGCCAGTGTTTCTCTCATGTATTTTGTGGCACCTTGATTGGGTGCATAGACATTTACGATTGTTATTTCTTCTTGCTGAATTGCCCCTTTTATTAGTACGTAGTGGCCTTGTCTCTCAAATCATCCCTGCATTTGAAGTTTATTTTATCTGAGATTAATATTGCTACACCTGCTTTCTTTTGGCTGTAGCTTGCATGAAATATTGTTTTCCATCCTTTCACTTTCAGTTTCTTTGTGTCCCTGTGTCTAAGACGAGTCTCTTGTATGCAACATATTGATGGTTCATTTTTTTTGATCCATTCTGCGAATCTATATCTTTTAATTGGGGAGTTTAATCCATTTACATTCAACATTATAACCGTGAAGGCATTTCTTGAATCGGCCATCTTATCCTTTGGTTTATGTTTGTCATATTTTTCCCCTCTGTCTATTAATATCCTTTATTGTACCCATACCGAATCTCTTTAGTACTGAACCTTTCTCCAAGTCTCTCTGTCCTGTCTTTGTTTCTCTGTCTGTAGGGCTCCCTTTAGTATCTCCAGTAGGGCAGGTCTCTTGTTAGCAAATTCTCTCAGCATTTGTTTGTCTGTGAAAAATTTAAGTTCTCCCTCAAATTTGAAGGAGAGCTTTGCTGGATAAAGTATTCTTGGCTGGAAATTTTTCTCACTCAGAATTTTAAATATATCGTGCCACTGCCTTCTCGCCTCCATGGTGGCTGCTGAGTAGTCACTACTTAGTCTTATGCTGTTTCCTTTGTATGTGGTGAATTGCTTTTCTCTTGCTGCTTTCAGAACTTGCTCCTTCTCTTCTGTGTTTGACAGTGTGATCAGTATATGTCTCGGAGTGGGTTTATTTGGATTTATTCTATTTGGGGTTCGCTGAGCATTTATGATTTGTGTATTTATGTTGTTTAGAAGATTTGGGAAGTTTTCCCCAACAGTTTCTTTGAATACTCTTCCTAGACCTTTACCCTTTTCTTCCCCTTCTGGGACACCAATGAGTCTAATATTCGGACGTTTCATATTATGTATCATATCCCTGAGGTCCATTTCGATTTTTTCAATTTTTTTCCCCATTCTTTCTTTTATGCTTTCATTTTCCATTCTGTCATCTTCCAGGTCACTGATTCGTTGTTCAACTTCCTCTAGTCTTGTACTATGAGTGTCCAGAATCTTTTTAATTTGGTCAACAGTTTAATTTCCATAAGATCAACCATTTTTTTCTTTAGTCTTGCAATGTCTTCTTTATGCTCTTCTAGGGTCTTCTTGATTTCCTTTGTCTCCTGTACTATGGTCTCATTGTTCATCTTTAGTTCTTTGAGTAGCTGCTCTAGGTGCTGTGTCTCTTCTGGTCTTTTGATTTGGGTGCTTGGGCTTGGGTTATCCATATCGTCCGGTTTTTTCATATGCTTTAGAATTTTCTGTTGTTTTTGGCCTCGTGGCATTTGCTGAACTTGATAGGGTTCTTTTAGGAATTGTAGACCAATTGAAGTCCTTATCTCTAATTTATCAGATCTACAGCTTCGTGGAGTACACTTTCTCTAACTAACCAGCAGGTGGCGTCCACGAGCCACCTGTTCTCCACAAGCCAGTTGTCCCCTGCTTAGCCTTTTTGGTGAGTGGGGGAGTGAGTCTTGTGGGGTCCAATTGGTGTACCAAGCTTGCGTGTGTAGTTGGTGTTGCCTGCCCTGTATATGGGGCGTGTTTCTGGGCAGTCAGGGAGGGGGGGGTGGCTCTAACAATCAAATCTCCCTGGTGATCCTAGAGTTTTAAAGCTGCTGCAATAGTCTAATCCTTCAGTTCAGTCCTGCCACAGTTTGTCTCTGCCACTGACCCACAAGTCCTTGGTATTGGCGTATGGCTCCTGAGACTTGCAAGTGGGCCCCTCTTCCAGGCCGTGCACCCCGGTCCTCTGTTGAGGGATGACTGTGCTATGTCACAGGTGAGTGCCGTCCTCCCAGGGCAGTTCTGGGCTGCTGGACTGTGTAGGGAGGCTCCCAGTGTGCTGAAATGATGGCTGAATGGGGCTTTGTTAATTCACACTGCTCTACCTTCCCAACTCTGGGACAATCAGCTGAGGTTGCAGGGAAGGCTAATGTCCACGCCCAGTTTTGTGGTGTGTGCCTGTTATTTGAAGCACTTCCGTCACACTGGGTTGTGTGGGGCAGTTCTGGGCTATGGGGCTGGCGATGGGCAGGAGTGTTTCCTGTCCACCAGGATGATGGCTGTGAGCGGACACCCCCCTTTTCTTGGGAAGTTGTGGTGTTTAGTTAATTTTCTCAGCCACTGGATTATTGCGTTTTGTCTCAGAGCTCTCCTAGTTCTGCTCTTGACTTGACCTGCCCAAATTGCAAGTCTTTGAAGCTTTCTGTACTGGGCTTCTTAGAGTAATTGTTTTAGAAAAAGAAAAAAGGATTAAAAAAAAACAAAAACAAACAAACAAAAAAAACGGGCCCTCCTCAGAGATCTAATGGGTTATTGAAATGCTAAGAGACAAAGCAACCAGGGCCATTAAGGAAAGGTCCACAGGGCAGAGAGATCAGCTTTTCTTCAGGATTTGCATATGCGCCTCAGGGCCCTTCCCCTTTCTATGTTCACCAGAACTCCAAAAATCCTCCGCTTTTATTTTGGAGTTTTTCGTGTTGTTTTTTTTCTATGCCTGTCTCCTCTCTGCTGGGCTGGCTGCTCTCAGATTCTCTGGTGTCTGGTCTCAGTCTATCTATGGTTGGAGTTTGAATCAGTAGAATGAGTTTCCGATAAGGGCTGCCACTGCAGTTCTCCCTTCTCCTTCCCGGAGCTGACAGCCCCTCCTCCCACGGGACTGAGCCTGGCAGGGAGGGGCGCGGGTCCCCTGGCCGCAAAAACTTACAGATTTCGCTGATCTCAGCAGTTCCACGTTTTCATGAGTGTTTTATGAAGTATGCCCAAAGTCAGATTGCTCTGTGGTGTCCAGTCCACGCAGTTCCTGGCTTTCTACCTACTTTCCTGGAAGAGTAACTAAAACATACAGCTCACCAGTCTGCCATCTTGCCCCGCCTCCAACTTTTAATTATCTGAATCTTGATATTGGAAAACAATTATATTTGCGGGGGGGAGGGGTAGTGGAGGGAATAAAAGAAAAACTCCTTTTTCTAAAGAAGTTCATAAACTTTTCACCTATTGTTACAGGTTGATCTAGAAGCCAGTAAGAAAAGTGACACTTTGAATTATAGCTTCAAAAAGGAAAAGTAATCAAAAGAATAAATCATATTATAAAACTCAAAGATAAGATCTTTAGGTTTGTCCTCTGAAAACTGAGGGCAGAATGAGAGGATAAACAAAAGAACACGAATAAGTAGGGTATAGCAGAGAAATGAAAATATGATTAATAAATCTTCAATATATAGAAAATATATTACACATGGTGTACTATGCAGCAAAACTCAAGTTGGACACTTAAAACAGCAAGGTGGAAAAGGGACTGGGAAAGGGGAATTTAAGGGCAGGGCCTCTAACTTGTTAACTGATTTCTCAAAGAACTTTTTAAATAATTTTTGCTCTCTTGACCACTGCTTTTAAACTATAGCAACCATAAATTTTATCTGAAGAAAACTGCCTACAATATGCAGGTTAATCACATGGAACTTCAAGTTAGAATCTTTTAACTTTCTCCAAACCTACTTATATCATAGAATTTTAGTTGTGGAATGACCTAACACATCAAGTAGTGCAAATTCTTCAATAGACAGAGAAGAAACAGGCCCAGTGAGGTTTAAAATCACAGTGTAAGACAGGTCTACTAACACCTAGAGTTCAAAACTCATTCTTTGCTATTCCAAGTGGGTTACAATTAAATGTTGGAATCTCTGATTTTTTTTAAATATTCCTAACTAGATTAGTTTTTTTTTTTTTTTTTTTTAAGACATCTGTAATGTTTCAAGGAATGACAGTTTTTCTGATTTCTACCTGTGGGAAACGTTGAATAAAAATTTACTTCTTCCTCTTGAATTTCATTCCTCTTAGAAAAAAACACTTCTAGAATTAAACTTAATTTTATATAAGAAAGGATAGATCAGTATTGCAAGGCACTTCACATAGATCATTAAGTTGAAAATTTGTACTGAAGGTATCTGAAACACCAGCCTCTTAAGAGGTTTCTTGTTAAAGTGTTGGATAGCATATTCTTCATCATATATTAAAATGAGAGCAAGTTCCAAGATGGGCTTAATTACTCTTGCAGTTCATTTGAAACTTATTTAATTATAAAATGCATTTTAGTTATAAAATTATGTCATGTTCATGAATCATGTAATAATGTGGATGAACCTTGAGGACATTATGTTGAGTGAAGTTAGCCAGAAACAAAAGGACAGATTCTGTATGGTCTCACTAATATGAACAGACATTAATGAACAAACTTTGGGAGTTAAAAGCTGACAACACAGGCGACCAGGAGATAGAAAGAGGGCAGAGATCAGCCATTTGATGCTGAAGGACTACAGAATGCTTAGGATTGATTGCATAGATCCAGAAATAGATAGCATAATACTGTGTGATGGTAGCACGGTATTGTAAGTACACTGAACAAAGATGTCTGTGAGTAAAGCTGAAAGAGGTGGGATAGGAGAATGTATGACACCAGAGGTAAAGATAGATGATAAAGACTGGGACTGTATAACATGGCAAAAACTGGAGTGGCCAATGACTGTTACTAAATATACAAATATAAAAATGTTTTTGCATGTGGGAAAGCAAATGAATGTCAACCATGGAGGAATTTGAAAAAGGGATGGTATTCAGGAAAAAACATAATCAAAGCAAACTGGAGTCTATGGTCAACAGTAACATTGTAATATACCTCCATTAAATGTAACAAAGGCAATATGCCAATGCTAAATGTATATGACAGGGGGATATAGGGGAGCAGTATGGGATTCTTGGTAGTGGTGTTATTTGCTGTCCTTAGTAGTATATTGTATTATATGACATGCTATTTTTTTTTTTATCATTTTTTATTATTGCTAAAAAAAAAAAAACAATTTTTCTTGTAGTAATCAGTATGTTCAAGTGCTGATTGTGGTGATAAATGTACAACTGTATGATGATACCATGAACAACTGATTGTACACTGTGGATAAATGTATGGTATGTGAACAGAACTCTATAAAATTGTAGGAAAATATATATATAGGAGTAAAAGTGTTGGAGAAAACATGGTGAGAGGGATGATGCCTCAGCAATATGGACTAACTACAATGTGTAAACTCAGAATTGAATCTTAGAACATAGCCTAACGTGGACACAATAATTGTAATAGTCCCTAGATTGTAAGCTCTTACACCAGTTAACTCTATCCCTGAATTTTAAGGCCTATCTCTAAACTTTGAGATGCTGATCCCCTAGTGTATACCTGATTGTTCTCTGGAACAATGCATATCTCTGAGACACCTGAAACTCAGAGCTAGAGCTCGGCAGATATGAATGTCAGTATTAGTGCATACAGCCACTGTCAAAAAAAAAAAAAAAAAAAAAAAAAAAAAGCTGAAAAAGAGCCCAGACTTCAATTAGTGATATGAATGAAGCAGGTCTGGTTAAGACCAGGGCAAGCCAGGCCAAAGGACAAAGGTTGAAACTGATTGTGTTTTAAAACTTCAACTTTCATATGAGACCAAGGGAATAGGTATCTATTTGGTACAGGATCTAAATTTTCTAAAAGGTACAACTCTACAGTCGATTTGTTCAAACACCACAATTGCATGGAACTTTGAACAGGAAGTGAGATACGGTAGGTTAGTATAGGCTGGAGTGAAATAGTGACACATCCCAGAGCAATTTGGGCAGATAATAAAAAATATATTTACAGCCTCCCCCTCCCCAGCCCCAAGGATCTGGGGGAACGTGTGGATGTGTTGGACATCCTCACCTGGACTGATGTTGATGTTGTCACAAACATTGGGACTAGCGGTTTGATGTGCTGAGCCCTCGAGCATGGGACTTGCCCTTACAAAGCTCATTACCACAAAGGAGAGTCTAAAGTTGTATGTAATGGTGCTTAAGAGTCTCCCCGAGTACCTCTTTGTTGCTCAGATGTGGCCCTCTCTCTCTCTAACTGAGCCATCTCGACAGGTGAACTCGCTGCCCTCCCCCCTACGTGGGACCCGACTCCCAGGGGTGTAAATCTCCCTGGCAACGCAGAGTATGACTCCCGGTGATGAATGTGGACCCGGCATCGTGGGACTGAGAGTATCTTCTTGACCAAAAGGGGGATGCAAAATGAGATGAAATAGTTTCAGTGGCTGAGAGATTCCAAATGGAGTCGAGAGGTCACTCTGGTGAACATTCTTATGCACTATACAGATAACACCTCTTAGGCTTTAATGTATTGGAATAGCTAGAAGTAAATATCTGAAACTACCAAACTCCAACCCAGCAGTCTGGACTCCTGAAGACAATTATATAATAATGTAGATTACAAGGGGTGACAGTGTGATTGTGAAGACCTTGTGGATCACACCCCCTTTATCTAGTGTATGGATGAGTGGAGGAATGGGGATAAAAACTAAAGGACAAACGGGGTGGGATGGGGGGATGATTTGGGTGTTCTTTTTTCACTTTTATTTTTTATTCTTGTTCTGGTTCTTTCTGTTGTAAGGAAAATGTTCAGAGATAGATTGTGGTGATGAACGCATAACTATGTTATCATACTGTGGACAGTGGATTGTATATCATGGATGATTGTACGGTGTGTGAATGTATTTCAATAAAACTGAATTTATTAAAAAAAAAAAAACAAGCAAGTTAACAAGACATAAAAAAAAAAAAAAAAAAAAAAGAAAAAATATGCAGAGCCCCCTTGAGGAGCTGGTGGAGAATGCAGGGGTATTGGGCTTCCCCACCTCAATGGTTGCTGATGTGCTCACAGACATAAGGGACTGGTGGTTTGATGGGTTGAGCCCTCTACCACAGGACTTGCCCTTGGGAAGACTGTTGCTGCAAAGGAGAGGCTAGGCCTGCCTATAATTGTGCCTAAGAGCCTCCTCCCAAATGCCTCTTTGTTGCTCAGATGTGGCCCTCTCTCTCTGGCTAAGCCAACTTGGAAGGTGAAGTCACTGCCCTCCCCACTATGTGGGATCAGACACCCAGGGGAGTGAATCTCCCTGGCAACGTGGAATATGACTCCTGGGGGAGGAATGTAGACCTGGCATCGTGGGATGGAGAACATCTTAACCAAAAGAGGGATGTGAAAGGAAATGAAATAAGCTTCAGTGGCAGAGAGATTCCAAAAGGAGCCGAGAAGTCACTCTAGTGGGCAATATAGACAATCCTTTTTAGGTTCTAATGAATTGGAATAGCTAGCAGTAAACATCTGAAACTATCAAACTACAACCCAGAACCCATGAATCTTGAAGATGATTGTATAAAAATGTATCTTATGAAGCATGACAATGTGATTGGGAAAGCCATATGGACCACACTCCCCTTTGTCTAATTTATGGATGGATGAGTAGAAAAATGGGGGAAGAAAAAAAAAAAGGCACCCAGTGTTCTTTTTTACTTTAATTGTTCTTTTTCACTTTAATTTTTATTCTTATTATTTTTGTGTGTGTGGTAATGAAAATGTCAAAAATTAATTTTGGTGATGAATGCACAACTATATAATGGTACTGTGAACAACTCAATGTATGCTTTGTATGACTGCATGGTATGTGAATATATATCAATAAAATGAATTGAAAAAAAATTATGTCATGTTTCTTCTCGTGGTAGTAATAAACTACTATATTCACTATAAAATAGTATATTCATGATGTCAAGAGAATTACAAAATGAAAAAGTTATCAAGATCATGTATCTGTGAATGCTTTTTTCTTTTAGTGTTAACCAAAACTTCTTTGGCCTGAATACACAGTCACATCTACAGATTTAACAAACACCTTAAAAAAAACAAACATTATATCTTCATACTTTGTTTCAGAATATTTTAGTGGGAAATTAAACTACAAGCACATTTTACATTGTACATTTATGTGCATGCAGCAATAAGATTTTATGGGGAAAACACATCCCTGACAATGTTTTCTATCAGCCTTTGACATGGAGGAAGAAATAGCTCAAGCCATGTTTGCCCAACATATGGTTCTTACCATCCATAAAATTTGAACATTAGAATAAAAAAGGGAATGCAAATAACCAAAAAAAAAAAAAAAAAAAATTTAAGGCCATTAATATAATCTTTCCATTTTTTAGGGAATGTGCCTTAAACACAATGAAAACCAACTGCTTTATTTTGATAATTTAAGGTACTTAATTTAAAATTTATCTTCCAAAAATAAATCTGGAACCTCTTCCTAAATTATGCTTATTTTCAATGTATTTCTTTAATAATCAATAATTTTAGGAACTTTAAACATAATAATTTCTAAATAATGCCATGATAGTTATTTATTACAACTTAATATTGAAGGAATTTGGGGGGCAGGGGGAAACTAGATAATCAACTCCTAAAGGAAATTACATCAGAGCTAAAGAAACACAAAAGTACTTGTACCATAAATTTTACTGTCAAAGATTTCCATTCCTCTATTTTTGTCATAGACATTTCTTTAAAAAAATGTGAATTTTTTAAAATATGGAATTTGAAACATTACACAATTATCTTTACATATGCCAATTTGGATAATACCACAGGCTCTAGGTTTAGGCATTTCCAAGATCTTCACAGTTTACAGTGGGCAAAGCAATAATGACCATTATGATTTCATATTTTTAGAATGTATTTCAAAAGCTAAGAGTTTTTATTTTCTTTTTTCATTCAAGATATTATTCTTTTCTGAAATAGAAAGGTCATAATATCAAAGACATCTCAATTAGCAAAATCAAAAAGGTATGTTTATTTTTTTTACTACCTACCCAACACAACTCTTTTAATGTGTTCCTGCTGAATGAAAGATCTGGCCATTGTCCTTCTAGATAAGACATAATACTGTAAAAGGGACATTTTGTATATGCCCCTGAATATAGAATCTTGGATCGCAATATGGCTTTAAGCCCTTAAGACAGAACAGAGAACAAGAGCAGATTTAACAGAATTATAGACATTAGAGTGAACAATACCAAAACCTTTATATCGACCTTGTAAATAATACTCCTGATAATAATCCAATCGATTCTGGCTATCTTTTGGAAGCTTGCAAATAAGTAGGCCCTTAGAGGCTATTTTTCAGAGCTAGAATAGATGTGGTAGAAAAGCCACGATTGGAATTAGGAGACTCGGGTTCTCATCCTGCCCCTGACTTAGCTATGTGACCAGGACAGGTTATCTAATCTCTTGGCCTCAGTTCCTTAACTGAAAAACTACAGATAACCTATGCGTCCAGCTCTTGAATTCCACGATTTCAATGCTATTAAGTACAAAGAAGGCCAAACTCATGTACCTCAATTTGCCCTATGAATTTTCAATAAGGAATCTAAGATAATTTCTGGATGTAGAAAATTGAATGTTTATCAAGTTCTATATTTGAAGATGCAGAAAACAAAATTTATCTTTAAAGACATACAGAATATGGCATCTTATAGCTCTTACTTGGACTTGCTGAAGTAATCATATTTGGTTTGAATCTCAAATAAGCACCTCATGTTAAACGCTGAGGAATAAAACCAGACCACTTATGTGTTAAGAGCTAGTCAACCAGTACAGAAGGAAGAGCTGCTCCATGCTACCTGGTAACATACAACTTTCATTACAGTTTATATTTAAACAATGCAATGTACTTAAATAGAGATGAGGTGACCAAACAAGCAGTGTGGGAGATGAAATTTTGTCAGCATACACACCACAGAATGCAGCACAAAGGAAATGTGAATCGAAGAGGTAGAGCCATAAGGAAACAACAGAATAACAACACTGGATTAACATAAACCAAAAGATAGTTACTTTTAAAATACTTAGCAATAAATTCATTAACCCCCATCCAAACCCTGACACGTGGAAACAAGAATGAGGGAATTAAGGAAAAAACCATCTATCCTTTTTGGATCCATGATCATATGCTATCTATTTTCAGCCTATATCCATTCCTTCCACAGACTATGATCATCATCATCACCACACCCCTCTGAGCAGCAGAGAGAAGGAAAGGTGAAAGGAGCAGAGGAAAACAGCAGTGAAGTGAGGAGGAATAAAAAGTGGAAAAAAAAAAAAAGAAGAAGAAAAAAAAACCCCACATACTAAGTACCATTAGATTGGGGTCTTCTAGGATATACTGTAGCATACATAAACCAACTAAAAATAAAGATTGCATACCAAATCTTTCACACTAAACTCAAGACCTAGGACTCCTTCTCCTTTAGATGCTTGTAGACCAACAAAAATCCTACATCTTCAAAGACTTATAATAGCTGGGCTCCTCCCCTGGTCTTTTCAGCCACACCCATGAATGAGGTTGATTATGAAGTCATGAGACCATACTTAAAGTATACACACAAAAATCTACCTAATTACTCTTTGGCAACACATGTATCCTCAGTGGCTTGAGCTCTGAATATGAAGTACTTGAACAACAAATACGCCCAAAACAGATAAAGTCTTGTGGGCAGTTAAGTAGTTTTTCTAATTATTATGTTTAACTACATCTAATTATTACATTTGCATGCTACAACAGCACCTCAAAAGATAAAAGCTCAGTTAAATTCCGATAGCCCAGTCTGATCCATATGTGCTGAGTGACTGCCCCCTGCATCCATCTCCTTCCACTGAAATAAATTAAGGGTTAGCTTTCACCTGCCCCAACCATAAACTGATTTAAGTTTAAAAACTATAAATAAAAGATATGAGATTTGAAATAAGTAGGGAAAAAGGGTAAACTATAGATTTCTTTTAGTTCTGAAAGAAATGACAGCTTTATTCCAAAGGCATTGTTTTTATTCATATTCTTAAGGACTTTGAATTATGAGGATATTTAAAGGTTAAAAACATGCTTTTAGAAGCACAATGTTAATTATTATTTAAACCAGATAATTCCTAATTTAATTTTGACACACAAATCCAGCTTACTTCGCCAAACAGGCAGTAAAAACTCCTAAATCAGTTTAATGGAATCGAATTTTGAAACCACTATTTTGTCCTAGGTCATAAATTAGAGGTCTGCATAAATGGGGAATTTTCAATTAAGCTAAATACAGCAATCAGTTTTTATAGGAAAAAAAATTCTACGTAACTTTCTGTTGAATGTTTTGGGAAGACAAAAACTAGACATTTAATTTTTTCAAAAACAATTCTCAAAAAACAGAAGAAATACACTTATAGAAAGTTTGGATCCAATTTACCTGAAGGAGAGCCATGCGCTGAGGTCATACTTTTGACCTTGGAGTCTGATAGTCGAGAGATACTGTTAGCTCTAATTCTAGGAGAAAATTTATCTGATGGTACTAATCTGGCTCCACTTCTAATGATGGCTTCTGCTGTACGTGAAGAGGCACTACTTCTAGATATTGTTGCTTCAGAGTCACTACGTGCCGATAATGAACCAAGCCTTGTTCTACGAGGCTGAGCCAATAAATCAATCCTAGAGACGTTACGTCTTCCTGTAGGAGGTTTTGATGTAGAACTTGTTGTGGATACCTCAGAAGCAACAGATGCTTTGTCAGCATCAGCAAGTTCACTGTCTGAAGCTTCACCAAGTCGTGCTCTGCGTAAGAGGGAAGTCCTGGTAGGTCGTGGCCTTGGAAGAGTGGTCGATTTACTGGATGAACCAGATGCTACAGAAGTCTTAGATTTAGTAACTTTGCTTCCTTCCAGTTTGAAATGTGTATGTTCATCTGTTGAGGTAATTGGAGTCCTTCCATGAGATTTACAAGAATAAGTTTCCTGATCAGATGACATAATATCAGAGATAGCAGAATGAGGTACACTAGAGGTTTGGTCATCATCTGTTAAATCTACTGAAGGCTGCCTTATTCTTCCACTGGATTGCACAAATTTACGACCATCTGCCCTTGAACCTACATCTGTGGAACGACTTTTTGTTTTCTTTTCAATCTTTTCTCTAGCACCTGAAGATGCTTTTGTAACATCTTTGGAAGGAGAACCTGTGGAACACCTATCTTTATAAAGGCTGGTGAAACTCTTTCGTTTCTGGGTTGACTTTCTTTCAGTTTCTCCAGTAACCAGACTGATTGTACTAGCTGTATCCACATCAGATTCTGGTGAAATAGAATTGTCTCTGTTATAACTGGGAGTATCTGGGCCTTCATCAGTTTTATTATCTTCACGCAGTTTAGCTTCTAGAAAAGCCATTACTGCTTCTGTATCTTTTAGAATAAGGGTTGTGTCCATACTAGAATCAGTATCCACAGAGTCACTTCTTTCTCGTGTTTTACTTGTAGATGTTAATGCTGAGGAAGGGGGAGTAGATGTCATCTGTTTATTTATATGTGGAATAAGTTCTATGGGTATGTTTGGGCTAGGTTTTTCTATAGTGAAGCTTCCTTGTCGTACTAATGACTTGGAGGATTCCTTCTTATCTCCTCCCTTTGGAGTTTGACATTTTAGAATTTCCTCAGCTTTTCTTCTATTGCCTTCATTTTGAACAACTCTTTCTCCTTTGCTTGCAGAATGTCCTGTAGTTTTTTCTTGAAGCTGTGACTCTTGTTTAAGAGATTCCTCTCTACATTTATCTATCTGACCTAAAACATTTTTTGAAGAAGACAATTTAATGGGTGTCCACTGTGCCTGCTCCTTTTGTTCTTGTTGCTGAATTTTAGCTAGTGTTTGCTTTACCAAAGAAGCCTCCTTATCAGTTTCACTTTTCTCTTTTCCAGGAGAAGTGCTGCCTAAGTGAAACAGGGTTTTATTATCTCCACCAGTTTTATGAGTGTCACCATTTACCACCCTGTTCATTTTATTCAAGGCTCTGTCAGTATCTTGTTTATCTTTCTCGGATACGTGTGTTGGTGTTTCTTTCTCCTGAAGTTCTGTGTCTTGTTTCTCTCCTATCTCTGATCGCTGTGTTATAACCTTTGCTCTTGAGCTCTCAAGAAACTTTTCTTCATTTGGAAGCTGGGGAAGGGTTCGTCTCCTTCTCTCTCCCTGACTAGGCAAGGAAGTTGCTGAGCCAGTACTTCTCATTGAAATGCCAGATTCACTGATATCTGTATCTATAAAAAAAAAACCACAAAGACGGAATTCATTAGAGGGAAATGAATATTATATTACATTAGATTTTGAAGTGTAAGCTAAGAAATGACTTAAATATAAAATA
Source organism: Choloepus didactylus (assembly GCF_015220235.1). Taxonomy (NCBI): domain Eukaryota; kingdom Metazoa; phylum Chordata; class Mammalia; order Pilosa; family Megalonychidae; genus Choloepus; species Choloepus didactylus. Next base: position 27,940,336 of record NC_051308.1, read on the forward strand.
AAAAGATTTGTAAATAAATGAGCTAACACTGTGATAGCATGGTTTAAAAAGCAAGAACAATCCCAAACTGCAAAAATAGGCAGATTATTAATAAAAGACCAGGAAAGCAAACTGTATGAGATGAAAATTAGGGCCACCTCATCATAAACCTACATTTATTGTTCCTTTTGTCTTTTAATCTGTTTTATGGCAAAACATTTCACTGTGTTCAGTCTTGCTTTGGTGACTTTTCCCATCCTGAAGGTTTTGTTCAAGAAAACAGACTGGAACTAGTTTATTGTAGAATAGCACAAATAATGCTTAACAAACTTTGTTTATTTGCTATACTCTCAATTACACAGTACAGAATAATAACATTCCCAGCTTTTAATAAGTATTATTATCTACCTGAAAGAATTAAGTTTGGATTTCCTAATTAAAACAGAAAACTCAGAACATTAACAAGGGTTTAAAAGAATTCTAAAGCTGATTATAATATGTTTTTTTAAAAAGGTAGCAGGACATATTATAATTTTACAAACAGTGATTTTTAAATTAGGGCATTCTGGTATATTGTGCGTGGTGTGTACCCCAGGATCATGATCTTAAAGCTAATCCATTCCTGTGGGTATAAAACTATTGTTTTTGATGAGGTTACTCTGGTTAAGGCATGGACCAAGGTGAGTCTTATTCGTCTTACTGGAATCCTTTATTAATTGGATGAATACAGAGAAAAAGACAGAAAGCCAAGGAAGCAAGCAGCTGAAAGCAAGGAAACCCTTAAGAGAAAGGAGAGACCAGCAGACGTTGCCATATGCCTTGCCATGTGGCAGAGGACGCAAGTATCGGCAGCCAGTCTTTGAGAAGAAAGCATCACCTTGATGATGCCTTGATTTGAACATTTTCATGGCCTCAAAACTGTAAGTTAATAAATTCCCACTATTCAAGTCAAAACCGTTTCATAGCATCTGCTTTCAGCAGCCTAAGAAACTAAAACATGGGGCCTCATGCAGAAATAGATGATCAACTTCTTTTGTTTCCACTAGTTAGAAGCCAAGGAAAAAATACATATTTTGATTTTTCCATGTAAGGGGATTTGAGAATATTTAAGGAGGATTCTCTTGACTGTTAATAACTGAATGGATTTCTGAGAAACAGGATACATCTTTTCAGGGAACTATAAATTAACATTAAAGCATTCTAATATTTTAGGGATAAATGGGGAAAAGATACTCAATTTAGCTTAGCTGGGTCTTTTTATCCTTTATAATTCTAAAAGTTTAACATTTAAATTTTATGGCAACACAATGGTTACGATGTAGCGAAACACCTAATAAATTTACTGATTTAACTTTAATTTAGCAACTAACCGTGTTATCTTATTTTCTTATTTATTTTTTCATGTGTATATGACTTATCTCCTAAATACCTAACATGTAATAAGTATTTTATCTTTTTATTACTTTTCTAGCATTTCTCACACTTTTCACCTGCAAATAAACACTCAAATATATATTTAACGAGAGCATTTTAAGATTTAACTGGATTTATCACCTTATCTAAATTATTTATCTAATTTATTTGTCAATTATTTTTTTAACTAGGATAGAATTTGGGCTTTCATAGCTAATACTTAATAGGCTCTTTAGTAAATTTATCTAGCATGTGTCTAATTCCTTTGCTTGCCAAACTTAACTAGCTTATGTGAATAAATGTACAAATTACTGTTCTTACCAAATATTTTTTGTACTATCAATTACTTCCAGTTTCCATGATAAAAAACGATATAATTTTTATATAGTATGACCATTGCTTAAATGCTTGCTGAAAATGTTTGCAAAATTCTTAAAACAGTTTGCTGGGCTGTCACAAGCCAGAGAGAAAATAAATTTCCATTTCCATTTTCAATAAGAAAAAAATTAATAAGAATAAAGCAAAGAAGCCAAATACAAATTCTCCTTGAAGGTTTTATTTTTAATTAAAAATGTAAATAACTGAATAGGATAAGATAATGAAATGTATTAGAGGCATATAATTGGGTGGTTTTTTTAAAAACAAACATTATATTTTCACATCAGCTCACAGAATTATAATCAAAAGACTGTAAAAAATCACATTACTTAGATTTGTAAGAGATGTATTACGTAAATTCTATTTCATTGAATGATGGCACAAAGTAGGTACTTGACAATTATCATTTGTTATATTAATTAATGGGCTATGTCAGACTGGCTTTAGTCTTACTTTAAGTATTTCATTTACTGTATGCTTTATCTACTTCATCTCTTTTCCTTCTTTTAATGTTCAGTTAGGATTACACATTAATGATACATGCATTATTAGTCCAAAAAAAATCTCATTGTGTAGTATGAGCATGAGAGTAATACATGAACATAGTTTAATTGGTTTAATTTACTTAGTTTGTTTTTGAAAAACTGTGATGCTTGAGGAGGAAGCAAGGAAGGGAAAGAAAAGAAAATACCATTCTCTAAAGAAATAGGTGCAGACAATTCAATTATCCTTTCTTCTTGATCATGCCTTGTATGATTGGCAGCCAAACTAGCCCACTGTGAAACCCAACGTTTGTTTCCAGATGAAGATTTGCATTCCTAAAGAACAATGAGAGAATGAAATAATGTAGTCTGTTCAAATCTGATTCTTAGGAAACAGAATTCCGTTTAGTCACATTAACCTGTGAAAGAAAGCAATATTTAAACCTCAAGTTACTATATGATCATTTATTAAATTTCCTCATATATAAAGAGAATATTCTCTAAGGATCTCCTTTTAAGTATGCAACATTTCATTCTTACTATGAATGTAGTATTTTTTTCTTTATTTATTAAATACAAACAATGTTACTAAAACTCTTGAAGCTTAAAATTTACTGGGCTGATAGATAAGCTCAGATGGCTGTCATAGTTCTGTGGCTACAGCAGTGAAGTTAGTTCTACTTCATTTTAAGATTCAGAGAGTCCAAAGATTTATTCCCAAGTTGTTGTCTAGCCATTTAAAATATCTTTAGGAAGTTAAATTGGTACTATTATCTCTGGGAGTAATAAATCTGTAGGGCCATGTCTTCAAGGGATTTCAAAAACAAATCCAAGCCTTTCGACATCTCTCTACAACACTTTAACATTTCCAGAAGGAGCTAGAAATTATTCAACTTTTAAGAATCTTTGTATAACCAGTTTGGATCTAGACCTTCCCATGTCTAGATCTGTCCTTAAGGCAAGTACTCTCTGAACCCTTATAGTCAAGCACAAAAATAAATTTAATTCATGATCTGGTCCCACATACTTAAGATCATTAAGAGCAGGGCAATTTAGCTATTTAATATGAAAGATTGAGAGGTATATATAAAAAAATTGTTCCCTCTCACTATAATTCTAAACCAAGGCTTAATATTGAAGCTGGAATGATAACCAGGGAATGGAAAGCTATAACTGAAGCTTTATTTTGAATTATTAGATAAGTATTTTATTAAATGTGTCAGATTTACTATATTAATGATAACAGGACAGATACTGATGAAGTAACTATTTCACATAAACTATGATTTCAAGAACAACAGATTAAAAAGTACATACACAGAATGATATAAATATAATGAAGACTTTGGGATACCGCTTTATGGGAATAAACTAGTGCCTGCTGTGGTAGTACCAGAGCTATTCCCATCATGCTAGGAATACCCACAATAGAATGGGTGTCACTGTCAAACTCTTAATTTCAATCTATTGGCCTGTTTAGGTGACTCCAACATAGGCGCATATATACTAGACTCATATATAAATTTTTATGCATATATACTAGACTCATATATAAATTTTACATAGCATAGGTTGAAGGCACAGAAGAGAGGATAGAGTTTAAGTTCACAATTCACCAGAACCCTCCTGGAAAAATCAGAGTATCTAGTCACTGCCTTGCATCAACATCATTTGCTTTCAATAAGTAAATTAAACATCTTTTAAAAACAGAAACCAGAATAAAAATTCTCTAAGATCAAGGAGGAAAAAAGAACACTAAAGTACAATAATTGCTCTGACAGTTTTCAGGAAATGTCAAACCATAAAGGGACAATTTTAACATTAATATACAAACACAGATCTATTTTCCTGTCTACAAAACAAATATTTTATATAAATGCAAACTTTCACTTGTATTTTATTTGTGCCTTGAGATTTCATTCTGTTTATATTTTATATTCATGTACCATTTGTATGTTTTAAAATCAACTAATTTCCTGAGAGGCAGTATAGCATGAGTTGAGAAATCAAGGCTTCTAAAGGTTCAAATTATAGCTCCATTAGGTACCAGTTCTAAGATCTTGGCCAAGTTAATCTCTATGAACTTCAGTTTCCTTATATGTAAAATGGCATAAAGAATGATCTTATTGAATGTTAGCTGTTCCCATCTGAAGATACATGTTTTACTGCATTTCTTTTTCACACATTGGTGAGGAATGAAATTAGTAACTTTTCCAATAAAGGAATAAACATAAATCTGAGGCAGGTGCTGAGTGCATAAATCTGAGGCAGGTATTACGCTGGGTGCTTTAGGACTTCATTATAGGTTTTACCAAAATTCCATTTGTGTAGATGAGGAAACTGAAGCTAAGAGGGGGGAAGTGACTGAACCAAAGTCACTCAGCTAGTTAAGTGGCAGTTGTAGGATTTGAACTCAGGTCTTTTTACCTCTACTATACCATAAAGACTCCATACCTATATTAACCAAGTTATTCTTAATTAATTTCACATTATTTTAATTACATGTTGGGTTGTAGTACTCTGGCATTTATTTATGGGTATAAGTTTTATCTATTAGGCACTTCCTTCTACACGTTTCCTGGCATGATATACTGGTCTTTCCATTCCAAATACATGACCTCCTAGAATGTATAAGCAGTATATGATATTTCTTCCTTTATCTCCTTTTATCAATTAGAGCAGTGAGTATATAGCTCAATAACAGCTTACTAAAATGTAACATTTTTATTGACTAAAGAATATTAAAAGAACAGAATAACAAAAAGTAAAGCTGAATTACTGTAAAATTCTTTACAGCTGTCATTAGAAACAAATAATTTGTGAAAATCTGGTTGTAAGAAATATTTTACAAGGGGATATATCAATATAATTAACAAATGATACAATTTACATTTTATGCAGGTTAATTTATGTAATTATGAGGAAGAGATACATACCTCTGAGTTGTGAAATCCAGGTGTACTCAGTGGTTTTCTTTCTTCCATTACTACTGTAGCAGAACTGAGAGCCCAATCTTTTACCAGATCTCTATGTTTTTCATTGATAACAGGCCTATTATAATCCTGATTGTCATCTACTCCAAAGACCTAGAGGGAGAAAATTATTATAAATGAAAATGGAAAGTCTGAGCACCAGATTAATATGTGAATATTGCTAATTTCACAGGCAAACAGAAATATTCTAAATTAATTTGAGTATATGATTTCAATAATGAGTAAAACTTGTTTAATGACAGGGTACCATACAATTGTAGTGATGGCTGGAGAGAAAAACAGGACAGGGACGATTTATATAAATGTAATTCTCCTTTTAAAATATATAGCAAATACAGTTTGATAATATAAGAAATATTCATGATATTACATTTGATTTGTTAGAAGATGCTAATAATGTTGCTAAACATCATAATAATGCAAAGAGTCAGGAAAGAGTACCTCTTCAGCTTGTTTTCAGTTTGTTTCTATGTTCTATTATTTCTGAGAAGCATGATGAAAAACTATAAAGGTATGGTTGATTTTAACTGTTTCTTCTGTAACAAATGTTTAACATTATAAGAGTTAAGTTTTTACTTCTAATTTACCAAGTTGCCAAATAAAAGATTTTATCGTATGCTCTTTGTATAGAGTACAGCATAATTCTCAAACTTCATTGTGCCTAACAATCACCTAAAGAACTTGGCTTGAAATGCAGATTCCTGGGCCTAATCACATAGATCAGCATTTTCAATAAGTAGGCTATCTATGATCAACATTTTTGAAATATTCTAAATGCACAGACCAACTTTTTTAAGGGCAGGACCTGAGTCTTACTTGTTTCCTGGTACATAATAGGCCCTGGGTATTGTTAAATAGATTAGAAACAGGTTTAATTAAGTAAACTTAAACAATGTGTTTTACTATGAATTCCCTTCTTTGTTTCCAATGCTTATTCTTCACAGCTGTAAGTTTGGATCTGCTTATTAAAATCAAGAAAAATATTATGCATATAAATGAGCAATTTGTACAAAGAATCTTTGGAACACATCACAGAAACCTTCATTTTCTATAAGAAAGGAAAAATACCTTAGGCTAAACGATTTTCTAGACATTATTTTAATGGTCATACATTACAGCTATCTGATATTCTGAAGTCCACATTTAGTAAAAAAGATAGCAGATTTTCAAATTCACCAAAACCTGGAAATTTTGCCACTAGATGGCCTTATTACTTAATAGTTAATTTAAATAACTACATAGTTTTCAAGAATTATAAGATGTAATATTCTGTTGAGCTGCTCAATATTCAAATTATGTTTGTTTAAGAGCAAACTATATATTATTAACTTTAAATCAAACATTAGTTTTAATAATACATGGGAGTACAGTGAGCAGAAGAAAAAAAACAGAAACTGCTTCATTTTGCTAAACATTAGAATGGGCTAAAGTGAATGCCAGTAAAAAAAGTGAGTATACCCTTCTGAGTCCTCTGCTTTTAATCCCATTTTTAAAGAAAGCTAACTAGAGCTTTCTGGCTTAAAAAAAAAAAAAAAAAAAAAAAAAAAAATGCAAGACATTTTCGTCTCCCAAATTTGGTGTGGTTTGTTTCCTTATGTTTATAATCACTAGGAAAAAAAAATCTAACTCAAATTTGGAAGTAAAAGGTGAAATACAACCCTTTGATTATGTGCATTTTTGCGTTTTTTGGCAAGTTAATTTAGAAATTACCTTAAGTGATTATCTGATTTGAGAATACTTAATTCTAATCCATACTCAAAACTTGATTTCCTCAAACATCTCAGCTTTTTCAAATAAAATATAACAAATCTCCCCAAATCACTGACACTATTTTCAAATAACAATAAAACATACACACAAACACCTAATGTTTTTTGGGGAAAGGGAGTTAAAATGTATGGAAAGAGCACTCAAATGATGTTCCACAGATTCCTTTCAAAGCATTAAAGACAGCTATGCATATATTTTTTTAGAAAAATAATACTTATTTTAGAATCAAGAGCCTAAAGTACTAACATTTGGGGGGAAAAGTCTTCACAGTTCCTATGTATATTTTTGATACTGTTTTAAAAAATTAATGATAGCAATAAATACCTCTGCTTGAAATCCATATCTATTTTTGTGTTTGGTCGAAAAACACCCATTTGTGACAACTTTTGTGTGAAAACAAGAACGTAAACAGCTTAAATCTGTCTATATACTTTAAAGCTATTTTTTAAGTAAAAAAAATAACTTTTAAAATAAAAAAGCAAAATTTAAAAAAACAAAAAGCTGTTTTTCAAATTTAAAAAGTACACATAATCTGATACATGATCTAACAACTGTATAGAATTATCTCAGAGCCGAGACCAGGTTCACTAGATGTTCACATTTTTTTCTATAGTCTGTCCCTAGGTGAGTTCATCCATATCCAAGGCTTCATTTCAATTACCAACTATACAAAGCTCCTTACCTGTCACCTCATCTCCTGGATGATTCAAAGATACTAAATGCAGAATGTTAACACTAGACTCATGATTCTCTTCCCTTCTATCCTACCCTGACCTGGTTCCAATAAAAACTCCAAACTTGATATAGTATAAATTTTGATCTCAAAGTACTGAGGGAAGATGGTGAAGTAGGAAACTCCAGGAATCAGTCCCACCATGAGAACAACTATTAAACATGCAAGAACTGTATTAATCATCTGTTTTGAAAATCTGGAGTCTGGCAGAATACAGTGAAGCATCCAGGGAAGTGAAGGAGGAAGAAGCTGGTAAATTGCAGTAGGTATCAGTGAACTGCACTCTCCACATAAGCAGCTACACAACCCCCAGTCTCATGGCTGGCAGCAGTGAAATATTCAATCAGAGCCCCTGGTGCAGCTTGCTGGTATCAGGATGGGATATAAAGACCTAGCTCCCCAAGATCCTAGTGTTTGGTTCAATCGTTGACCACCACTTTTGATCAGCTACTTCAGACTGCTGGAGGCCTGGCTCTGAGGATAGCCACTATTCTAACCCACTCCAGGCAAAAGTAGCAGGAGTCTTAAAGATAATAAACTTCCACAAGATTACAGAAAACAGTAAAAGGGTACATTTACTGGACAAGTGCCAAATCAAGAAAATGCGGCTTCAAAGAGCCACAGGAGAAGATTCTGGCACTCCTGCTGATCCCTCCTATTTCTCCTCCCCAAGGCAGTGCAGAGCTGGCTAGTGTTCCTTTATGGATCCCTGGCCTCCTTCTGACTGGGAAAGACTGACCTAGGAAACTTCCCTCTAGCTCATCCCCCCTTCCAGATTTGCCCTCCAGGGCATGTAATTGCTAAAACAATATAAAAAAACAACTGAGGCAAAGGCTTATCTGCTTTAAGTCCTGGAAGGAAGCACCCAAAAGAGGGAGGAGGTCTGTTTCCGAGGGAGTAGGGGGGTGCTCAAATTCCTGTTAACAGGAAAGCTCCTAAGGCCACTAGCAAGCACAAGCCAGAGCAAGACACAGGCTCAAAACAGACAGGAAGGATCCTGTCCTCTGCATTTGCCTTGGGCCAACCTTCTTGATAGGAGGCCTGAACTCTGAAGGAGAGCAACAGACAAAGCAAAGCCAATTTGCAAAGTCTGTGAAAGGTTTTTATATTGCATTGGTTTGTTTGGTTTTGTTAGCTCCTGGCACTCAAGAAAATCTTTGTTTCTATCATTAGCAAGATACAAACTCAAGAAACAGACAGCTCATGGACTAAATCCCAGTGCTGGCATTTAAAAATAATAAAATGTACAGTGTGAAACAAAAGATTACTAGACAACAAAGAAACAGGAAATGATGGCCAATCCAAAGGAAGAGGATAAAAGTCCAGAAAACATCAACAAAGAAGAACAGATTGTGGATATACCAGGCAAAGACTTTAAAAAAATGGTCTTTAATATGTTCAAGGAGATGAAAGAAAATACAGAGACAGAACTAAAAAAGTCTCAGGAATATGAGAATCTCAATAAAGAGATGGAAATTTTAAAAAGGAACTATGCTAGTTTGGATGTATTATGTCCCCCAAAACACCATTATTTTTATGCAATCTTGTGGGGGCCGATGTATTAGTGTTGATTGGGTTGGAATGTTTTTACTGGACGTTTCCATGGAGACATGACCCACCCAATTGTGGGTGATGACTTCGATTGGATAATTTCCATGGAGGTGTTACCCCACCCATTCAGCATGGTCTGAATTAGATACCGGAGCCATATAAATGAGCTGACAAACAGACAGTCCTAAGAGCAACTGAGAGTGACATTTTGAAGAGGAGCTGCAGCTAAGAGAGCACAAAATGCCGCAAGAACAATATTTTGGAGAACACCATTTTGAAACACAACCTGGGAGCAAGCATATGCCAGCCACATGCCTTCATAGTTAAAAGAGGTTTTCTGGATGCCATTGGTCATCCTTCAATGAAGTCACCCTACTGTTAATGCCTTACCTTGGACACTTTATGGCTTTAAGACTGCTCTGTAACCAAATAAACCCCCTTTATAAAAGCCAATCCACTTCTGGTGTTTTGCAAAATGGCAGCATTAGCAAACTGGAACAGGAACCAAACAGAATTACTGGAGCTGAAAACCAAAATAACTCACATGAAGAATTTTCAGGAGGGTTTAAATAGCAGACTGGAGCTGGCAGAAGAAAGAATTGGTGAACCCAAAGACAATACAATTGAAATGAGACAGGCTGAGAAGAGAAAGAAAAAAGAATTATTAAAAGCAAAAATAGCCTAGTAGATCTGTGGGTATATGGGAGTCCCAGAGGTAGAAGGTAAGAAAGGAGTAAAAGAAATATACAAAGGAATAATGACAGAAAACTTCCCAGATTTGGCAAAAGACGTGAATATTCATATCCAAAGAGCCCAACAAACACCAAACAGGATACACTTGAAGAGAAATACAACCATACACATTGTGGTCAAACTGTTAAATGCAAAGGACAAGGAGAGTGTTCAGAGAATTGCAAGAGAAAAGAAATGTGTTATGTACAAGGGAGTCTCAATTAGATTAAGTGCCAATTTCCCATCAGAAACCAAGGAGACTAGAAGGCAGGGGTTGAAATACTTAAAGTGCTAAGAGAAATAAATTGCCAACCAAGAATTTTATATCTGGCAAGACATTCCTTCAAAAATAAGGGAGAGATAAGACAATAAATAATTAGATAAATAATAATTAATAAATAATTAGATAAACAAAAGCTGAGGTAGTACATGACCACTAGACCTGCCTTCCAAATAATGTTAAAGGGAGTTCTTCAGACTGAAAAGAAAGGGCACTCGTCAGGAGATCAAAGCAGCACAGAGAAATATTGTATGCTTTGGTATATAACCCCACTTCTTACTCTTACAGGTGCCAAAATGTAAATGCATAGAAAGTAATAATAAATCTATGGTTTCAGACATATAATGTACAAAGACATAACCTGTAATAAGCACAAAAAAAAAAGGTGGGGAAACAGAGGGGTACAGGAACAGTGCATGCGTATGCTATTATTGAAGCTAAGTAGGTATGAAATAAACTCTGTTATATATTTAGGATGACACATTTTAACATCATGGTAACCACAAAGAAAATATATGAAAAATATATCCAGAAGAAATGAGAAACAAAGTACAATAAAAAAATCATATAAATATGGAAGTATGCATTGATGGAAGAACTGAGGGTTAAAAATGCGTAAGACTTACAAACACTAAATGGGAAAATGACTGAGGAGAGTCCTGCATGATCAGCAGCTACTATAAATGACTGTAACTCTCCAGTCAAAAGGCAGAGAATGGATAAAAAAGCATAACTCAACTATATGCTGTCTGCTAGAGACTCACCTTAAATTTGAAGATATAGGTTGAAAGAGAAAGGATGGAAAAATATATATACCATGTGTGCTGGTTTGTATATATTATGTTTCCCAGAAAAAGCCATATATTCTTTAATGCAGTCTTGTGGGGGCAGACATATTAGTATGGATTAGGGTGGAACCTACTGGTTCAGTATTTCCATGGAGGTGTGGCCCTGCCCATTCAGCATGGGCCCTGATTAGTTCACTGGAGCACTATATAAGCTCAGACAGAAGGAGCACACTTGCTACAGCCAAGAGGGACACTCTGAAGAATGCACAGGAGCTGAGAGAGAGCCATTTTGAAACCAGAACTCTGGAACAGATGTCAGCCACATGCCTTCCCAGCTAACAGAGGTTTTCCGGATGCCACTGGCCACCCTCCAGTGAAGGTACCCTTTGTTGATGGACACTTTATGGCCTTAAGACTGTAACTGCGTAACCAAATAAACCCCCTTTTATAAAAGCCAATCCATTTCTGGTGTTTTGCTTTCCGGCAGCATCAGCAAACCGGAACACCATTCAAGTAGTAACCAAAAGAAAGCTGGGGTAGCTATATTAACATCAGATAAAACAGACTTTAAATCAAAAACATTTACCAGGGACAAAGACGGTCATTATAAACTGATAAAGGGGACAATTCAACAAGAAGATATAACAGTTATAAATATATATGCACCTAACAGCAGAACCCCAAAATATATGAAGCATATACTGATAGATTTGAAGGAAGAAATTGATGGTGCTACATTAATAGTAAGAGACTTTAATACACTACTTTCAATAGTGGGATAGAACATCTAGGCAGAAGATCAATAAGGAAATAGAATACTTGAATGATATTCTACCTGAACTAGACCTAACAGACATATATGGAACACTTTACCCAGCAGCAGAATAAACATTCTTCTCTAGTGCACATGAACCATTCTCCAGGACAGACCATACGCTAGGTCACAAAATAGTCTCAATAAATTAAAAAATATTGGAATCATATAATGTATCTTCTCTGACCATATTGCAATGAAACTAGAAATCAGTAACAGAGGAAGAAATGGAAAATTCACAACTGTATGGAAATTTAAAAATGTTCTCTTAAACAATCAATGGGTCAAAGAAGAAATCACAAGGGAAATTAGGAAATATCTTGAGATAAGTGAAAATGAGAACACTACATACTAAATCTTATCGGGCACAGAAAAGGTAGTGCTGAGAGGGAAATATATCATCAAAATGCTTACATTAAAAAAAAGACGAAAGATCTCAAATCAGAGACCTAACTGCAAAACTGAAGGATCTTGAAAAAGAAGAAAAATAAACCCTAAGGGAGCAGAAAAAGAAAAGATTAGAGCAGAGATAAATGAAACAATTAAAAAAAAAAAAAAAAAAAACACAGAGAATCAACAAAACCTAAAGATGGTTCTTTGAAAGGATCAATAAAATCAGAAAACCTTCAGCTAGACTGAAAAAGTAAAAAGAGGACACAAATAACTATAATCAGAAATGAAAAGGGGGCCATTACTAATGACTTCATAGAAATAAAAAGGACTATAAGAAGACACTATGAACAACTGTATATCAACAAATTAGATAACCTAGATGAAAGGGACAAATTCCCAAAAATATACAAAGTACCTACACTGACTCAAGAAGAAATAGAAGATCCAAGAAAACAAGTAGAGATTGAATCAGTAATCTAAAACCTCCCAACAATGAAAATTCCCAGGACCAGAGAGCTTGACAGGTGACTATTAACAAACATTCTAAGAAGCATTAGCACCCATTGTGCTCAAACTCCTCCAAAAATCTGAAGCAGAGGCAACACTCCCTAAATCATTCTATAAGGGCAACATCACTCTCATACCAAAGCCAGATAAAGATACTAAAAGAAAATAAAATTACAGACCAGTACCTATTATGAACGTAGATGTAATAATCCTCAACAAAGTACTAACAAACCGACTCTTAATAGCACTCCAATAATGAAAAGAAATATACGCCATGAACAAGTGGGATTTATTCCAGGTATGCAGGGGTGGTTCAACATAAGAAAATCAACTAATGTAAAATACCACATTAACAAAATGAAGCTTTGAGAAAAAAACCCACATGGTCATCGCAATTGATGCAGAAAACCCATTTAACAAAATCCAGTACCTCTTTCTTGACAGAAACACTTAGAAAACTAGGAGTAAAAAGAAACTTCCTTAATATGATAAAAGGCATATATGAAAAAAACCCACAGCTAACATCATACTTAATGATGAAAGACTGAAAGCTTTCCCTATAAGATCAAACACAAAACAAGGACACCCACTGTCACCACCGTTGTTCGACACTGTACTGGAAGTTCTAGTCAGAGCAATAAGGCAAGAAAAAGTAAAAGGCATCTAAATTAGAAAGGAAGAAGTAGAACTTTCCCTATGTGCAGATGACAAGATCTAATATAAAAACAAATCCTTAAAAATCCAGAACAGAGCTCCTAGAGCTAATAAATGAATTCAGCAAAGTGGCTGAGCAAAGGATCAACATGCAAAAATTGGTAGTGTTTCTATATACTAGTAATGACCATTCTGAAGAAGAAATCAAGAAAAAATTTCCATTTACAATAGTAACTAAAAGAATCAAATATCTTGGAATACATTTAACCAAGGATGTGAAGGACTTATATGCAGAAAACTAATACAACTTTGCTAAACTAATGCAACTTTGCTAAAATAAATCAAAGACGACCTAAATAAATGGAAGGACATTCCGTACTCTTGGATTTGGAGGCTAAATATTGTTAAGATGTCAATTCTAAGACATCAACAAGATTTACAGATTCAATGCAAACCCAATCAAAATTCCAGCAGCCTTCTTTGTAGAAATGGCAAAGCTAATCATCAAATTTATATGGAAAGGTAAGGGGCTCTGAGTAGCCAAAGCCATCTCAAAAAAGAATGAAGTTGGAGACTCACACTTTCCAATCTTAAAACTTATTACAAAGCTGCAGTAATCAAAAAAGTATGTTAATGGTATAAGGACAAATATATAGACCAATGGAATTGAATTGAGAATTTGGAAATCAAATTTATTTTTATTTTATACTAAAGAAAGCCTTAATTTCAAATTATTTCCTTTTACAGCTCCAAGTCCTAAAGATGAATTAGGGAAAATTAAGGCTAACCTAATAGCCCAGATAACTTATTGATTACTTCTCCTCTGAAAAGGAGCTGCTACCCCTGAAAGTTTTCATATATTTATAACCAAGTTGTAGTGGGTTGAATATTTCACTTACTATCCTCCAGTGTGAAGTAGCACCTTTTTCTGTTGTTTCTATTAGCAGTAAAAAACAAATTAATGTAAAGAGTTAACCCCTGCAGAGCAAGTGCTTTCAGAGCTCCCCTTTTCAAACAAATCTAACTTCTAGTTAGACAATTTTTACACATTACGGCCAACTTATGTTTGACCAGGGTGCCAAGTTCACTCAATCATGAAAGAATAGTCTCTTTAACAAATGGTGTTGGGAGAATTGGAAGTCCATATGTAAAAGAATGAAGATGGACCCCTACCTCATGTCATGAACAAAAATCAACTCTAAATGGATCACAGATCTAAATATAAGAACCAGAACTATAAAACTCCTAGTAAAACATAGGGAGGAATTCTTAGACCTCATGCTAGGCAACGGTTTCTTAGTCTTTACACCAAAAGCACAAGCAACAAAAGAAAAAAATAGATTAAATGGGCCTGTTGTGCAGAGGACTTTACCATAGAAGCAAAACAACTTTCACAAAGGGAGAAAATACTTGGAAACCACATATCCGATAATGGTTTACTATCTAGACTATATAAAGAACTTCTACAACTCAACAACAAAAAGACAAACAACCTAATTAACAAATGAGCAAAAAACTTGAATAGGTATTTCTCCAATGAAGATTGGTCAAAAAGCACGTGAAAAGATGCTCAACATCATTACCCATTAGGGAACTGCAAACTGAAACCACAAGATACAATTTTACACCCATCAGAACAGTAACTACTTAAATAAAAAAAAGGAAAATTACAAGTGTTGGACAGGATGTGGAGAAATTGGTACACTCATTCATGTTGGTAGGTAAAATGGTGTAGCTGCTGTGGAAAACAGTTTGACAGTTCCTCAGAAAGTTAAATACAGAACTACCTATGACTGGTCAATCCCATGTCTTGAGATAAACCCAAAAGAACTGAAAGCAGGGACTTGAACAGATATTTGCACACCGATGTTCACAGCAGCATTATTCATGATTGCCAAAAGATGGAAGCAACCCAAGTGTCTATCAACTTATGAATAAACAAAATGTTTTTATTCATCTGTAAAAAGGAATGAAGATCTGATACATGCAACAACATGGATGAACCTTGAAGGCAACATTTTGAGTGAAAATAAGCCAGACAGAAAAGGACAAATATTGCTGACCTTACTGATGGGTAACAATTAGATTAAGCAAATTCATCAAGTCAGAAACCAGAATATAGGATACCAGGGGTCAGGGTAGGGAATAGGGACTTAATGCTAAATTGTACAGCTAGAAGCCTATAGTGGGGAAGAGGGTGATGTCAGATTCCTTCCTATTTTTATGGTTCCTCTTTAACAGAACCCTCCATTCCAAGTTTGCCAATCAGTTTCTGACTCTTTCAGGGCAGGAGCAAACGGAAGGAGAAATAATACAGAAATAGAAAACTTAGTTTTGAATGTGTACTATCTCAGCTCTCTGGACCTGGCAGATGTTTAAAGACAACTCATTTATGTTGGGGGTGGGTGGCATCTTTCATATGCTCTCTCCTATAGTTCCCTTGATACAGATAGCTGCATCTTTATTTGGGTAAGTGACCATGACCCCTCTCGAGCCTCTGGGCTAGTGGTTAAAAAAACAGCACCATCCTACACACCCCCTTCCAAGAATCATGGGACATGTGTTCAATCTTTTCCACTGAATATTTGCATGCGATGATTTGGCATCTCATTTTGGTTTTCATATCTATATCTCAAAGGCTACTCTAAACATCAATTTTAATATCTTGCTGAGTTATAGTAGTACTATAGGATGCAGGGAGAGCCACAATAGGGTATTTAAAACTATATATGTCTTAGGCCCTCTTCTCAAAGACCTTAGGTCTAATAAAGGAATTCATAAAAAAAAAAAGAGGTCACCTCAGAGAACTATGTAGATACACTCTGTAAAATTAAAACCAAATTTCTATGAGAACCAGATTATGTTTTTAGATTTCAGTCTGAATATAAAGAAAGTAAACATTCTTCAGATAATAAAGGATTAGTATGTTTAACATAAACCTAGTCTATGAAAATTTTGACCCTCATTTTTTGCTAGGATATTATCATCAACATCATTATTATTACTTAAAAGCTTAGACTGTTCAGAAAAAAAGTCCACAATTTTCAGTGCTGAAACTGGAGGTGTGGGGAAGTAATTGTACATCAGAATACAGGGTCTATTTTCATGGTGGTAAATATACCATCTATTAAATACTTGCTAAGAGAGGTCAAAATTACATTTGACAACATCAGATATAAAAACTTACGATGACAGAAAGTAGGGACTGATGTGAAAAGGACTGGGGTGGGGGGAGGACTTAGGCATACAAAGTAATGCAAATATGGAGCAAAATGTCAACCTAATAGCAGTAGTCCTTAATTTGTCAATTAAAAACAAAATTTAAATCAGTTGGAATTCAGAATATATCTTCCCACAGAAATGAGAAATATGATGCTAGATTAAATACCAAGCTTTTGTAGGTTTATTTTAAAACAACTGAAAAATAGTATTGCATTAGTATTTCAATCCTATCAAAGCTTCCAAGTGAAAACGTAACTCAAGTTTCAACCTCATGACCAAAACACCTCTCTCCTCAAATCAGTAGCAGTGATTCTCATGGCCTATGAAAATCAGTTGACACACAGTCACTTTAAGAACTAAGCAGAATTCTAGCAACTAATGTCAAGGAACAAAATCAGGACGATTAGAGGAGAACATTTTAAAACTTGTTCTCAATGAAAAGTCTAATTTCATTTGTAAAAAGAAAAATCCCTTATTATTCAGGGGAATAAATAAATGATTATGGATGTTTAACACTGATTTTTATAACATATTTGTAATAACTTTTAAATAAAAAAATTCATACAAAATTGTTAGAGAGAGAGAGAATTCAGAAAGAGGGATAGGAGAGACATTTTATAATTCATCATGGTGCTCAAAACAAATACATGTATATGCAAGTTCACAGAAGTACCATTCACCACAGTCAAAAGGTAGAAACAACCCAAATGTCCATCAACAGGTGAATGGATGAACGAAATGTGGCATGTACATACAATGGAGTATTATTTTGCCACAAAAAGGAATTAAGTACTGACGCATGCTACCACATGGATGAACTCTGAAAACATGCTAAGCGAAAGAAGCCAGTCTCACAAAAGGCCATACAGTATATGATTCCACTTATATGAAACGTCTAGGATAAGCAAACCCATAGAGACAGAAAATACATTAGAGGTTATAAGAGGTGAGAGAGAGAAGGGAATGGGGAGATCCTGCTTAATGAATACAGAGTTTCTATTTGGCTGATGAAAAAGTTTTGTATTGGATCATGAAGATGATGGTTAGCATGACATTGTAAATGTTAATTAATGTCACTGAATTAACCGTACACTTAAAAACTGTTAAAATGGCAAAAAATATATTACATATATTTCATCAGAGTAGCTTGTTTTGAAAGCTGTAAACTAGTTTCAGTAATTAAAAATAGAAGAAAACATCTTTGTGGGGACCTCATTGGGTTTAATCAATCTATATATTCATTTAAATAATTTAGCTAATATATAGCTAACTACATGCAAATATTGACCAGAATGAAAAAAATTTTCTTTCTTATTCATTCATTCAAAAGATATTTACCGAGTGCCTGTTAGGCACTGTTCTAGGCACAAGGAATGCAAAAATCATGAGAAATGAGGACATTCTAGAAAGGAGAGACAGAAAATAAACTAGTTAGGGGTGAATTCTATAAAGAAAGTAACACATGGTAATCTGATGAAGAGACGAAAGAGGTGGCTGCTGAGGTTACTTTAGATAGGTTGGTCAGAGAGAGCCTCTTTTAAAAGGTGACATTTAAATTAAGGACTGAATGATGAAAAGAAACTAACCATGCAAAAAAACACAAGGAAGAGCTTACTAGGCTGGGGGAACAGTAAGTGGAAGGCCCCTCAAGCTGGAAAATAAACCCCATTAACTCAAGATTGTTTCTGGATTGGCTTCAGATAAAAATGTTAAATCAAAATGCTGTCTCGGTTATCAAGATCCTCTCTTATTGTTCATAGCTTTATTTGATCTCCTACTCCTTTAGTTCTTATACACAGCTGATTTTATGTTTGAGTGGACTTTGGACATGCTGCGTTCCTCTGTGTTCTAATCGACAATGTCTGCCTAGATTCTGACTCTTGTTTATCATGGTTCTCCTCATTTTGATTCTTATTTGTATCTAATCTAAAATCTTGCTGTGATCTTCAGGATTTGGAATATCCCCACATTACAAAGTCTTATAGCTGGATTCAGGTCCTCTGCACTGACTTTCCTAAGCTGTTTGACTCACTGCTATAGTGTTCTTCATCCTTTGTTTCCAGTCTTGCTATAGTTCTCCTGGTTCTGGATCCTCTAATACCTGTTGCCTATGGAACTAGCACTGACAGAAACAAGACACCATGAGGGAAGAGAATATGATATTAAGGGGCATTTTGTGGGAGATATGTTGACATATTGAAGAGGAATCAAAACTCAGATATGAAGTTTATGGGATAGAGAATACGTTCAAAAAGAGAGAGCCTCAAGCCCTCTGCTAGGGAAAAATGTTTTCTTGTTCCTTAAGTTTTGCTTTCTGTTCTATGAGTTTTTCTGATTTAGCTAGAAAGACTAGGAATAAGCTCTGACAATATCCTTCTTTTCCCTCAGTAGTGTCTATTTTGATAGAGGAGAAGGGAGAACAAACTGGCACTATGATGGGTTCTCTAGGGAGGCAGATGTCATAGGTAGGTCAAAGGAGGGGAGTGGGTATAGAGATTGTTTATGACTATTATAAGATATAATTACCTTTAATCTGGGCAGTCGATAGCACCTTATTATAGAACATTCCTCCATGTAAGCTTAGATATAAAACTTACAGGTCTTTATCAATATCATCAGGCATTTGTGTTGACATTATAAATAGTCATATAAAAGAGCATTATGAAGGTGGGACAATATATAAAATAAGTTTATCTATTGACAGCACAAAAACATGAACCCAAGTGCTGTAATCCCTCAACTTGGGGGTTGGGAAAGTAGATATCACACTACTTTTTAACTTCTACCAGCACAGAAAAACAAGGATGTGGCATTTCAGCTTGGCCATCTCTTTAAAGAGACTATATTTTAATTGTTTACAGCTTCTGAGTTAAGATACAAACATATGTTCTACTCGTCTTCTTTAGACCCAGGAATACAATGTATTTTGGGGGAAAACTGATAAGGCATTCAGTGTTTATCTTATTTAATATCTATGTATCATTTGATATTGTTGCCTAACTCTTTTTTTTTACTCTTTTGATTCCAAGACACTATTTTCTCTTGGTTTTCTCTTACTCCTTTGATCATTTTCAGTTTCCTTTGTTCACTCTTATTCATTTGCCCATCCTATAGATGTTAGTGTTGCGAAGAATTTCATCCTTTTTCTCTTTTCTATATAATCTCTCTAGATGATCTCATCTCTTATTTTGAATTCAACTACCCCCTATTTTCTGATAATTTCCAAATCTGTATTTTTCAGCCCAGATCACTTACCTAAGATCCAGTCCTTTATATCCAAATGACTACTTGGGCATATGCCAGCAGCCTTCTAATTGCCTCTCTGTTGCTGGCCTTTCCAATTTACAATCCATTCTTCACACTTCTGACCGTGTTCTGATCATGTAACTGCCCTACTGAAAATTCTTCAATGATTCCCCACAACCTTCAGCATAAACAAATCTAAAATCCTTAGGTATGAGACATGAGTGCCTTCAATATCTAACCCAATCCTCTCTCTCCAAAAGTAATTGTGGTCCTCTGAACAAGTCCTGCAGTCTCCCACTTCTGTGCTTTTGTACAGGCTGTCCTACTCTACTATTCCTGCCTATTATGAAATTAATTCCACATATATTTCAAAGCTAGCTTAATTTGCAATTAACTTTAACATTTATTGAACACATTTTATATGCCAGGCACTAGATTCCCTCAGTCTTTACATTCCCTCAGAGTTCATATTTGGGAGGAGGGGGTATAAAGAGTGGGTACAAATAAACAAAAAACTATTCAGTAGTGATAAAGCTTATTTAAAATGAAAGAAGGTGATCTGACAGTGAGTAGGTGGGCTTCTTTAGATTGGACAGCTAAAGACTTCTCTGAGGAAGAGATGTGTAAGCTGCAATCTCCTTTTGGAAGTTACTGGTACCCTTCCTCCAACAACTTATGTCTACCAATGCATTTAACATACTATTTTTAATTTATCTGTTTTTACTTGTCTGTTGCCATGCCACTGCACACTCATTTCTTGAGGTGAAGAATTCTGTCTTTTCTATTTGAATTTTCCCCTGCTAACACAAAGCTTGGCACACAGTTGATGCTGAATAAAAGTTGTTAACGAAATGAATTAATGAAATAACTCAGTTCTCAAATGAGGGAGTAAAACGGAAAGTGCCAGGCTACATGCAAGTCTCCAGGCTCAAAGAACATTTAAATTCAGATGGATAATAGCCACCCTACATAACCAAACTTCAAAAGCAGGAGTATGGATGACGGAACTCATCCATGCAATTTGATATATCTATATCTACTCTTACTCTCCCAAGTCACTTCTTATGCCTTGATTCTGGCTATCCTTGGCCTTTGTTTTCTCCACACCCACAAATTACTTCATCTTCTTCAGACATATTATTCCTGGTTCCCTGACTTCGTTTCCCCAGAGTCGGACTTTAGATAGCTTAAATTTGGCTTGCACCAACTTGGCAGGTGAAATCACTGCCCTCCCCCCTACATGGGATCTGACACCCAGGGGAGTAAATCTCCCTGGCAACGTGGAATACGACTCCCAGGGAGGAATCTAGACCTGGCACCGTGGGATGGAGAACATCTTCTTGACCAAAAGAAGGATGTGAAGGAAATGAAATATGCTTCAGTGGCAGAGAGATTCCAAAAGGAGCCGAGAGGTCACTTTGGTGGGCACTTCTACACACAACACAGACAACCCTTTTTAGGTTCTAATGACTTGGAATAGCTAGCAGTAAATACCTGAAAACCTCCAACTACAACCCAGAATCCTTGAATCTTTAAGACGATTGTATAAAAATGTAGCTTATAAGGGGTGACAGTGTGATCGGGAAAGCCACATGGACCACACTCCCCTTTGTCCAGTGTATGGTGGATGAGTAGAAAAATGGGGGCAAAAAAACAAAAAAACAAAACAAAAAAAATCCCAAGTGTTCTTTTTTACTTTAATTGTTCTTTTTCACTTTAATTTTTATTCTTATTATTTTTGTGTGTGTGGTAATGAAAATGTTCAAAAATTAATTTTGGTGATGAACGCACAATTATATAATGGTACTGTGAACAACTGAATGTAAACTTTGTATGACTGCATGGTATGTGAATATATCTTAATAAAATTGAATTAAAAAAAAATTCAGCTTGTAGCTTTAACCACAGCTAGTGGAAATCTCAGCTCTTTTTTGTTGGTATTCACAAGATAATGTAGTGACCCTGGTTTTTCCCTACAGTTATGGTCTCAGCTTTGTTTTCAGGTTTACACAAACTAAGAATGACTATGAATTATCTCCTGTTGGGGGTTGATTCATGTCCCCCACAAAAGGCACGTGCAGGTCCCAACCACTGGTCCTGTGGGTGTGAACCCTTTGGTAAACAGGACCTTTGAAAATGTTACTAGTTAAGGTGTGCCCAAACTGAATGAGTGTGGCCCTTAACCAATATGGTTGAAGTCCTTATAAGCAAAGGAAATTGGATACAGGAGAAGCCACAGAGAACAGCCAGGGCTGGAAGTCAATGGAACCAGGAAGAGAAAGGAGAAGATGCTGCCATGTACACCGCCATGTCACAGAAAACCCAAGGATCAAGGACCAAGGATCATGGGCAGCCAGCCCCAGAATGCCACAGTCTTTGGGGATAAAGCATTGTCTTGCTGATGCCTATATTTAGACTTCTCCTACCTTCATAACCATGAGCCAATAAATTCCTGTTGCTTAAGCCAACCCACTGTATGGTACTGTTTTAGCAGCTAGGAAACTAAGACATCTACGCAGTCATATATTGCCCTTAAATGACTCCCTTAAATGACTCCTGCTCTAAAATTTTGGGTTTCTCAATTCACAGTGTGAACATACAATTTGTCATCAAAACCAGGACTCTTTTTAAGAATAAAAAAGATGCTATTAATAATTACACTCACAGAAAAGGTGTAAACTGGTTTTACAGTCATCCTTCTCTACGTAGCAGTTTCCTACAGAGTCATCTGCAACAATGTATTTTTTCTTGGCTTTCTGTTGGCATGCCCTGGCTAGTCCCTTGCACTATAACTTTTATGTGCGCTTCTTATTTGACCCTTTCAGTGCTGTAAGCACTTTCCGGGATTTATCAGTACCCAGTATAGAGACCCACACGGAGAAATACCTAATAAGGGTAATAATAAACAGAGCTAACATTTTTCGAGTTCTAAGTGTAAGTCCCTTACATATTTCACTGAATTCCTTTAGTAACACAGTAAAATTTCCCCCATTTTACAGATGAAATAACTGAGACTTAGAGAGGTTAATTTATCTAAGGGCATATGCTAGGGTATATCAGAGCTTATACTTGATACCAGATCTGTCTGCCTGCAAAAGTTCATGTTCTTAAATACTACAAAATAATTCCTGTTAAATAATCTTTTATTAGAAAAACAATGATCATTATGAATGAAATATCCATTAAACAAGGATAGAATAGTTAGAATAAAATTAATATTAATCTAAATTTTGAAACTTTACCATTTCCCCTTTATTCAATCTTTTATTTTCCATTTGAAAGTATTTTAAATAGCAAAGTACCTGTTCTCAATAACCAAAGTATGTATTTCAAAATAATCTGAAAGACATATGTCATTATCAATCCTCGATGATGAAAGTAAACCAAAATTGCTAACAGTCATTTTCCGTGCTAACACTGTGCCCTTAGAAGTCCTTTAATACAATCAGAAAACTTGTTCTATTCATCTAATATTCTCAAATCCTATATTTCTTATTAGTCATAATAATATTGCTTACATGACATCTATTTCCTATACTAATGGAAACTAGCACCACTAATAGAAGTTATATATGTGTACCAGTGTAGTAACAGACTACATACATTACAGAACAAATTATGAAATGGAAATAAAATATATGAGATTAAATGCAAATATAAGCCCTAATATTTTTCCTCCATCCCAAAGGGTTTTCTTGCCCACTTGCCGAGAGACCATTCTAGAAACTCATGATCTAAATTATTGTATCTCAAATGTTAATATGATCACCTGGGCATCTTGTTTTTAGTTAGATTCTGGTCAGTATATTTGGAACGGACCTGCGATTCTGTATTTCTAACAAGTTCCAAGTCAGGCTGATGCTGTTCACCCATGGACCACACTGAGTAACAAGAACTTAAAAGATTAATGTTTAGCCAAATTAAGTTATAACCTCCAAGGGGGGCAAATAAATAGTTGACTCTTAAGTCAACTTTTCATTACCATAGGAAAAATTGGGAAAAGCTACTTTTTAAATTAAATCATACACATATACCATTAATATTAAAGAACAAATCTGAAATGTAGGTGGTAGTCATTATTACTAGGTATACACTTGGCTAAAATGAGAGTATCATAAACTAGTTTTGTTGGCATACACTTCTTTTCTATCACCAAAGATGGCAGTGAATGGAAATTAGGAAAAAAGGGCAAAAACATTAACTAAAACATGTATTTTCATCGGTTTCCAGGATGAAATTAGGCAGGAAACCTATGGTTAACTATTATCAGTTAAAATTTATGTTTATGATAAAAGTCATAGCAATCTGTTTGGGTTTTGCCTTTAGTTTTTACATAAAACAAATGCAAAGCAAGAATGTCCAAATAAAGTATATTATTTCTAAATCTTGTCTTAAATTTATACAATTTGAAAAGGTCCAAAAAATTTACATGTACAAGGTTTTACATATGAAACTCAGGTATATTCAGAATATTATCAAAATGAAATTAAAAGGCATTTTGGTCTTTTTGTTGTCTTGCAGTTGTCTACAAATACCTAAAGCTCCAATATCAGACTTCATGAGAACACTGCATATTAACTCTCCAATAATTTCCAACAGTCAAATACCCCATGTGAAAACTAACATACCCAAATTTCAGTTATTTACCTTGTCAATCATTTTTCTTGCTTCCACTTCCTCACTGTTGGGATTCTCTAACTCAATGGTATAAGTACCCTTGTCACTTTGGTCATCATCATTATCCTTTTCAGAAGTAGCAGAAGTAGCTTGACTTTTTAACATTTTATCCATCTCCTGGTTTGGTCTGTGCCCAAGACTCCCTGAACTTCTTAATAATGCAGTTTGTAGGAAGGGTATTGACACCGATGGCTCCTCTGATTTCTGTTTTAACAATTTCCCATGTGGAACACCATGCCCCCCTCTGTGATGCGTAGAGCTAGTCTGTAAAGACAAAGAAACCACTGTGGCATCTGCTGTTGGAGATTTTGCTTTTTCAACTTTTGTATGTGATGCTGAATAGGTAGTTTCCTGACACAAGGTTCCTGCACTTTGAGAAAAAGAATTTGACCGTCTTTTCCTGGGATTTTCTTCATCAAAGAATGCAATCATAAAAGCAGTTTGACTTACAACGGCTTGGTCTTGATGCTTTTCAGTAGCCTGGGCCTTCTGTAGCTTTTTCTGTTCTGAATGGTGGCGCCTTAAGTGTTCCTCAAGAGATGCCCGTTTGCTACAGCGTCTGTGAGCCCCAGCATTCTCTGAATCGCTTTGTGTGCCATCATCATGTTTATGTCCTGAACACAAAAAGAAACCGCATAATAGAGAAGGGAAAAATTCCATGTAGAAAATCAGAAGCATACACAAAAGTGCTATTTGTTTTGTTTCCTCCCATTTTTCAATCCAGAGTCATATGTTCTTTTCAATAACAGGCTCAGCAAACTTCTTTCAATTGCAATGCTTACATTCAAATTTATCAACCAACAACGAGGTCCTTTATAAACAACTGAATTGGATTGCCCTTCTTTCTTCAAATTTTAACCTTATAATGATTCATTAATGCCTTAACAGATAAGTAATGCTATTATCATCTGTGATAACTTGTATTCATAACAACAATAAATATTTATCTGAACCTCAAACTGTCTTATTTAAGCAATCAAAAATTTGACTCTAGCATTAGAAAGGAAGAGATATAATCAGATAAAAATCTATTTCTATCTTCTCCATGAATCATACAGACTTAAGTTAGAAAATATCTGATTTTTGAAACAGCAGCTTCCTAACAGAGTTATTTCTTTTTCTTATCAGTAAAAACTACTAAGTAGATACCCTTCATAGTTATGGAGTGATTAGATGTGAAACTTTATGAAGATTACTTGAATTTTCACCAATTTAGAATTTGCATTACTTAAAGTACATTAGAAGAAATACTGAAATGAAAATTATTATACTATCATATCATATAATTAATATGATTATTTTAATAGAAAGTCAAGAGTTTTGTGCACGTTTTAGATCACAATGCAAATCAGGGGTTAAATGATAGCTTCTTTAGAAGAAAGCTATAAATGCATCTAGTCAAACAGGTACATTCCAATGCTTCCAGGCCAAATCTGATATTCAAATTTCCCTCTTCTACACATTTTAATCTAAGCAACTGCTGAATAATATGGCACCAGAGAAACTGATGATTAGAGCTGAAAGACTCAGGGGTGGGAGAAGAAGCAAAGGACAGAGCCTAATGAAAAAATCAAATTTTAATATTTAAGGGTTTCTTTCTAATGGATTTAGAGCTAATCATTTGATGGTAGTGATTTAACACAAGAGAATAGGTTGGAAAAAATGAGGTAGATAAAAGGAGTGAGAAGACTCAGAGTAGAAAACAGTAAAGAATATCAAAAAGGGTGATGTTCTGGAAAAGTAACAGGCAAGGGGAAAAAAAGGGAGTGAATAAGATCAAAGTGAAGGGGGTAAAGGGAGCACTCCCAACAGAGCAATAGTGACTAATATAAAAATTAGATACAACAACTAATTTGAAAGTCTTTCTTCAAATTAACAACTATTCAAAATATAAACTGAAAAAAAAAAAAGAAACAAGTGTTTAGGTAATCCTTGCCTCAGAGAATTAAGCTAGGAATCATGGATAACAGATGGAAAGCAAAATCCAAACAAAACCAGTAGTTCAAATAAAAAATTCATTAAAAACATTATTTTTATAACTGATTTTATTTGTATTGGATATATTGAAAAAGTATCCAGTTTGTAGGTGTCAAAACAACTAAACTCCAATTCTTCGTGCATAAGAATAAATAACACATATCACACAAATACACAAAAAATTTTTTACGAAAATATCACCTTTACAGAATTAAATTCTTGTATCAGTATATATTTGCACTAAGAGGAGGCTGGGCCCTTTCAGTATCTTTCCTGTAATTTATAGTATAAAACTTCTCTTATGCCAGTACATTCCTTGTATTTCTTATATTAGATATTTATCAGAACTGCAACTTTATATCTTTATTGTTTTTACTCAAAACAGATCACCAAGCAACTCCCTTCACCATGTTTCTTTCTTTCCATTTTGTCTATCATTAACCATGCCTAAATATGATGAAATTCTTTTAGTATTTTTTAGGGTAGATTAGCTCTATCAAGTCTGTAGCTGTGGCCAAAGAAACTGCAACTCTCCTAAAGGGTAAAAGTGTATGGGCTTTGTGAAGATTATTTTCTTCACTGTCCCAAAGCGTGTGCACTTTACTCTTGTAGGAGCAAGGTTTTTTTGTTTTTTGCTTTGTTTTGCCTACTTTCAAGTTTGTAACTGATCAAAATGGCTCTTAAAAGTCTGATTATTGTGAAATTGTTACTATTTACTGTAATTGCATTTATTTAGAATTTGGGTATATACTTTTGATATCCTAAATTATGGAAAATATTTATCTAATAACAGCAGGTCTGACTTTTGGAAAATGCCAAATGTCGTTTGTTAATCTGTCTCGAGAAATAAAACGGATCTAACTTAGATCAAAAATTAGTTATGTCCATAGAGAAAAGATGGCTTGTAAAATGGTCTGAAGGCAAATCCAAGAGTTCTAAACCAGCTTTAAGCAATGGCAACATACTGGAATACATGTCTACCTATAAATCAACTTTGTAGGATAACAGTAATTTGCATAATTTCTAGTAAGGCTTTTAAATACTGAATCATTGATGAATAGATACAATATGCCTGTAGACATCAATGTCTCTGTTCGGAATCAGAGAGGCTCATCAATGGTCCTTATTCAAGAGCATAGAATGTCTTAAAATGATGGTTTATAAACATAGTTCATAAAGAAAATTGTTAAAATGAATGAAAAGTTATAATAAAAAAGGGTCTAATAGAAGTTTTTTTAAAAGGTACATTTGTAAAAGGATCTTTTAGTTCATTTTTTGTATATTTATTAAAAGTGGTTTAAAAAAGACTAACAACTTTCCTAAACTTTCAAGATTCATGCTGCCTCTTTTAGTAGGCTATCAGTATTATTTATATATTCATAAAAATGGTTAATTTAGAAATTGAGAGCTTCATTTGTGAGTTTTAACTTACACAACCACATAAAGGTCTCAATTATATTTTTATTATCGACTAGTAGAAGTAAAAGATGGGCACCTCTCAAGAACATATATGCCATGTATGTAACTGTTGATGACTATACTTAAACATGTTAATAGACCCCAACAAAGAAGTAGGCAATTACGCTATCTCACTATCCTGAAATGTCTTAGAAGCAAATGAGAAATAAGAATAAAATACTCTTTCCTTATTACTTGATTGGAACCCCAGGGCATAAAGTACCAGTTAAGCCAGGGTTAGTCTTGTCATTGATCATGAAGTCTTTCACTATTAATTCAAATTACAGAGCGCCTATCACTGGTTCAAGTCCCAGGTGAGGTGTTAGGGATACAAGGTAAGTAATAAACAGTCTGGCCTCCAAGAGCATTACCTCCTTGTATGGTAATAAAGTGGTTAGAGTAACATGCCATCACAAGTTGTTCCAAGTCATTTCCCTTATAGATACCTTGTTAAATAAAGGGAAGACAGCGCAATACAAGTCTGTACTCGATTAATTCTAAACAAATTTAACTGGCAAAACCAATGGGGATCAGCAGACAGACACCTCGATGAACAGATATGAAGACTTTGCTAATTTTGGCCAAGTGTTACACTAACAAAGCATATATAATAAGTATTTTACAAATAAACATTCAACTGTGATTTTCATTAAGTCTAAAATAAAAAAAAATTTCAATTAGGTTAATAGATTCCTAGTAAATACCTCTAAACCCAAAATCTTTGTTTTATGAGTAAAAACAGAACAGTCTGAAACACTATCAATACTGTGACACTCTATCAGCATTGTGGCCAAAAGTAGAACTTCAGGCCCATATCAATTGGCTTAAAATTTTCTATCAAAATCTAGATATTGACATTTTACTGGAAGCATTACAACAGAGAAGAATAGAATTGAATATGTATTTTCCTTAAGCAAAGAAAATGATGTGAATTGCAGGGAACGCCACTGAATGAATGAATGAATGGAATGAATTATACATTTCCCAAGGGAAAAAAGGAGTCCTATAAATAACATAAGTACAAATTCACAAAACCAATTTGGTTTTGGCAAGAAAATGAAGACTATTATGAATGAGTAAGTTGGATGTGGGCAGTGAGACTTGATTTTGAGCTTTAAAATCAAATAAAAACCTTTGAAAAAGCAGAAATTTTCTACCATATGATAACTTATGTAAGAGATATGCTGGTAAGTGAAGACTGAATTTTCCTTATAATAAAATAGGAAGTTCTCAAATCATCAATTCACTTTACCTTTCAACCTTTTCAAGTAAACTGGAACATCACTTTTAATACTTTTGGAATCCTCTTCTGTTCTTTCCCATACCACTTGAGGAGGATTGTTCTGTGCTAGCCAGTCAGCTACTTTGTTTTCTGGAGCCATCATTCCTGTTTGAATCCCTGGCAGGTCTTGAGTTCCAGGAAAGGATTTCTTTGACTTGTGGCGCTGATCAGAAGAAAATTTTGTCACATGGTCTCTAATAGTTACCTTTCCTGGGGCATTGTCATCAAATTCAATGGTAAATGAAGCATGCCCTGCACCTGTTGTATGGGAACTTGGTGTGTCTTTTGTTGGGATTTCATGAATAGTACTCTCTGTTATTTGTGATGGTTGCTGAAATTCTTTTGTAGGGATTTCAAAATAACTTGGTTCCCTACAGAAAGGAAAAAGTATTTCTTCAGTTGCAGCTGCAGATTGTTCCTCAACTTGCTTGGCATCTATGCTGCACCCTAATGAGAAAAATAAGAGAAAATTCAAAATATTTGGGAGCTTCCAGCACTTGAAGGAATCCAGTAAAGGCCATTTGTATTACTCCATGTGAATCAGAAGACAGATCATAGTCTGGATGAAAAACAATGGCATTTACATCAAAGAATGAATGTCACAGAGAAGAAAGAATCTTAATTATAAACATGCCAAGTTAGATAGTATGCTTAATGTGAAACTGTTGAAATCTATGTAGTATTCAATTATCAGCAGGAAATGCAAGTTAAGCAACAGCAATGGAAAAAGGAAAGCAAAGCTGTTAAGAAATGGATTTTGCATAGCTAGATCCATATTTTTTCCAACTTGGATCTAGAAATCATCAAGGTACAAAAGAACAGAAAGCAAATGTTGAAGGAGATCCACGTTCATTGTATATATCTAGAATGATAGAAAAAGCATGAATTTTCTTATTAAGTTAGCAGGATGAGATATCTGAAATATCTATGAACACAAGTAAGGATCCAAAGGAGAACAGATGCTCAAATGAGGATATAAGCATGAACTAATTATGTAAGCAATGCTCTAGAAGAAACGGTTCCACTTACCATTCTTCAGTATCACATTCAGAAACATTACTTTTAGAATGACATAAAATATTATTATTGATTTCTGATCCTTGCAAGAAGATGGATATATTTTATAAAGAATAAAAGAATGGTTGAAGATAAAACATGTGGTTTGCGTAAAGCATTGCAATCCAAGCAGCAGTGTGAAAGAAATAAGATAAAAATAGAAATTCAATTGCCAGCCAATAACTCTGAAGAAAATTAGTTTACATTTCCATACAGCAAAATGTGCACTGGTGCAAAAAATACTTGGAGGAAAGCTGAATTATAAATCTCTGATTAACCAAGTATAGCGGAAGAACAAGCAACTTCTGAACATTATCATTATTCTCCTGTTGCCACAGAAATTAATATAAAGGTATAAAAATAAAGGCATTTTCAAATAAAACATATAAAGATGAATAAGTGACAATTAAAATATTTTCTTTTAAGTATCTGTTCTTAGACAGTGCTAATTCAAAGCAAAAAATTTCAAGGATTAAACTGTTTCCTGGCGTTCAGGAAGCAAAAGAACCATGTCTATTATCAAGATGGAGAAGAGTGACTTCAAAAGAAATATTTTTCCTAAAGCCCATAAAAGTATTTGGTTTTAAAACAGACTAACAGAAAAATCATTTGCAGAAGAATTTATTAGGAAGAAAAGGCAGCATGGAGAAACTAAGTTATTTCCAATAATTTTCTAATTTAAAGTGATGTCTTTTGACGGGATTCTTTAGGTGCTATAATTTTCTTAACAGGACAGTCATAAAACTGTTGGCTTTTAGGATTTAGAGGAAAGAGACAGCAATATCTATAAACCTAAGTGTGAGGCAGGGTATTTAGAAGACATCAAGCTCCATTTCCAGGAATGTTAAACGGTCAAAAAAAATCTAAAAAGAAGGCAAAGAGAATATCTAATGGTAACAATTTTCAATGTAAAAACTATCTTTTCAAAATCTACTTAGTTTTTCTTACCACTAAAATTGAAACAAGAATATTAGAAAAACTCTACATTATCAGAGGACTAATTTCACATACTATTTGGAAGGAGAAGTTATACA
This sequence comes from Choloepus didactylus, assembly GCF_015220235.1. Taxonomy (NCBI): domain Eukaryota; kingdom Metazoa; phylum Chordata; class Mammalia; order Pilosa; family Megalonychidae; genus Choloepus; species Choloepus didactylus. The sequence continues at coordinate 27,971,755 of NC_051308.1, forward strand.
ACCTGACTCTTAATAACTTAAAGTCAAGTTTTTACAATTTCTTTATAAAAGAACTAATTCACTTTTTTCTTAATAATAAAAGGTCCACTTGGACTTTGAATGTTTACACTGAAGGCCTGTGACTTAAAATCTCCAAGAGAATAAAATGCATTAACCACTCTTCATATATTAATAAACTCATCAATAAGTGTTGTTTTCCATTTTTAGAACTGATTTATTTACTAGGTACAATGTAAACTGTAGCTGATCACTTCCATACTGTATAACTGTTCTATAAGCCTATTCCATCAATCTCTTTGTTGCTTTGCTCATCCTTCAGGTAACAGAGTAATATTGGGGACAGGGGATGGTAATTTCCTACTATAACTACCATCTTGATAACCAAATAAACATGATGTAGCTGAGCTACTAAGCAAAAATACTCAAAAAACTGGTTCAGGGGTATAGTATTTATCATCTACTTGTCATTCATTTTCCAAAGGAATAGTTCCCTATTTCTCCTCTCTAATGAAAAAAAGGTTACAGTTAATATTGACCCATTTTCAACATTTTCCTATTATAACATATTAAAACAGCAGAGGATCAACAACTAGCACACCTCTTTTTTAAGGCTGTCATTCCTTAAGCTGGTCGTACTTCAAAATCACCTTTATTCAAAGAATGAGTAACATGAAATTCATACAAAATAAACCTATATTATCCTGAAATCAGTTATCTAACAATGTCCAGAAGCACAACACAGTGGAAAGGCAGCATGTTATGTATGATCTGGTTATTATAAGCAGGTATACCAGTTTGGTGGAAAGCTGGGATGAGATTTGAAATCAGATAAATCCTGATTCTATCAGTCTTTAATCCTCATTATCCCCATCTAGGGAAGTAGGAAAATAGTAATATCTGCCCAGAAAGGTGCTGTGAAGCTTTCAGTAAGATAAGTAGTGTGAGATAATGTAGTTTAAGGAGAACAAAACCTGGCACAAAGTAGGCATGCAAATAAATGTTTCTTTGCCTTCTCCTGTATCTCTTCAATACAACAACCAAAAATCTAAAACTAAAAATCTAACTCTAAAAAACCTAAGAAAGATATATCAATGCTTATACTCTGATGTTCATGAACATTACTAACAGGGAAGTCCCTCATTGGGAGCCTTTTCACTATTTACTCAGATTACATGTGGCAAATCTGAAGCGGTACAGAAGTGAGGATTAAGGTCAACATACTGTACTAGGAAGTAACAGTCAAGTGGTAGAGATAAGATAAAGCAATGAAGAGCAGACACATGGCCTCAAAAACATGCTGGTCCAGAATCATTCATTATGTAGGACAAACAGTCTTCCATACTTCAAAGTCTCCTGAGATCATCAGTGTAATGTATCAGTCAATAATTGATATTCACAATGATGACTCTGAGTCATAGAGAAAAAAACCTAAATTACACTCAAGTTTCTCTGCTTAAGACAGAAGTGATATGGGTATTACACTTAATAGAAACACAGGAAACAAGTAAACTTAAAAAAAATTGTTAGTTTTAAAAGTAAAGATCATAAATGAATAATGGGGGGGACGGGATGTTTTGGATGCTCTTTTTAATTTTTATTCCTATTTTATTTTTACTCCTTTTTTTGGAGTAATGAAAATGTTCAAAAATTGATTGTGGTGATGAATGCACAACTATGTGATGCTACTATGAACAACTGATTGTACACTTTGGATGACTGTATGGTATGTGACTATATCTCAGTAAAATTGCGGAAAAAAAGAATAAAGGTCAATTATCTGGGAATTTCATTATATGGAGGATTTCATTTCTCTGAAGATGATTAAAATAGATGAAAGTGCAGGCCTACTACAATTGGGAAGTATAGGCCTACTAGAAAAATTATTAGGGGTCTTTTAAATTATATAGAAAAATATAACAGCTTTTCTCTTTCAGAACGCTGATACAGCAGCATTCTGTAACACGAATTTTATATTCATTTCTCTTCAAAACCCATTTTGTTTATACTAAATAAACTAATTTGCTAAAATTTTGTTTATACTTACATTTTGTTATTAATCTCAATTTCTAGATATTTAAAATTATAAAATAATTTATTCTGCTAGAATTAATTCTGTACATATAAGTCAGAAGAGCAGCTAGTGATATTCTGCTTATGTTCTTAAGGTATTTTATGATCAGGTGACCCTTCAGAGATATTTATGAGTAATCCAGAATAAATGTTCCCTTTATTTTTCTGTATTAAACAAAATAAAATATTAAGCCAATTAGAGATGACAAAGACTATAATCATGAAGGCTCATTCTGTTTTTAAGACATCCATCCAACTTAGTTCCAAGTGCTTCAAATTATGAAGATCGAGAAACGCTTTAAGAATTTACAACTTGAAAGTTTCTCAAATTAGTCTGATTCAATTAGAAATCATTATGAAAAAAAAACAAGAATATATTCCTCACAGCTGCACACTCATGAACACCTTTTCAAAATGTATACAACATTCAAAGTCCCTTAATTATAACCTGAATACATGTTTAAATCAAATTAGCTTGTAGGTGAGAGTATACCTGAGCACAGCTGTAGCTAAACTGATGGAAAATTTCCATTCTTAGTAGGATTCAAAATATTTGCACAATTTCTGAACTTAATTGCTCTGATGTAGATATTAGCTTCTAGGGTATTTGAGGCTATATGGTAAATCTTTAGGAGATTCTGGATACGTGGACCCACAAAGAAGGACATAAAAAATTTCTACACAGCAGACACTCTATTACCCTTTCTAGAAAGCTCACTTCCCGTAAGTCCTAAGATTTTTGAATTGTAAAAATTGGCAACCAAGAGGCAAATTATTTTTTGTTTAAAAGAGTGTATACTTAAAGCATAAATTATTAAACTAAGTATTTACATTCCATAATTTGAAACATCTTTTTTAAAGCCAAAATGATCGAATGAAGTGAGATTTCACTGTGGTATACATTTTCAAATCTGATTCTACAATTTCTATCAGCTTCATAAATTATTTCAGGTCAGTAAACTGTTTCTCTCATCCTATATTTTAAAAAGTTGCAAATGATAAATATGAAGCAATAACAAACTCACACTAACATAAAAAAGTAAGTGAAACTCTCATAAGGCTATTAATCATGTACAACTGATAGGGTGCTTTAAGCTATTAAACACAAGATAAATGTCACATATTTCCTTATTCACAAAAATAATTCTAGGACTATGAGGCAGCTTTTGGTTATCTGGCAGCAATTACATTCAATGAGAGAGGTCACACAAGCTGGCAATCATTTAAGAATTTAGCTTCATTCAAGATATGAAATAACTGCTGGATGCTTTGCAGTTTGACTTATTTTACTATGCTGAGGTATGAGGGATCAGTTTTTTATTTCTATTGTTTACGTGTTTAAATCTTTATACCCTATAAAGTATACACCCTTTTGGAGTGTCTTTGTGTGTATTGGTATGTGTATTTATTTACAAGAATAACAATCACTAAAATGTCAACTACTTGTGGTTAAGAGCATGAACTCTGGAGTCAGGCTGCCTGGGTTCAAACCCCAGCTCTATTCACCTTAATAGTAAGCAAATTAACCTCACTGCACTTCAGCTTTCTCATCTATAAAATGAGAAAAGTAACTACCTATTTTAATTACTGCTGTGAGGATGTAATGATTAAATGTATGCAAAGCACTTTAAGAGTGTCAGCCTAAAAGTTAGCCCCAAAGAAGTCTTAGTTATTATTATAAATCATGTTTATGCCTCCAGTACAAAGATTACATATACACTTCATTGGATTCTAGACATTATATATTTTGGATTTCAGAAGTTGTTATTTTTGGTGAGGGGGGAGGAGGGCTAAATGATTAATGGCTAGATGACATCACTACCACAATTATTTTCAAAATTTGCCAATATTAGGTAACATATAAGACAGATGAGATGAAGGAAAGGGAAGACATAATTCTTCCAAATAAAGCAGAATTCTTGATTGGCTTCCAGTATCCATTTTCTGCTCTTCCCTTCTAACAAGACTCCAATATTCTAAGATATCCACTTTTCCCTGATACAGCTCATACTGACTTAGGGGAAATGTAACCCCATACTTAGTTTCAGGGAAGGCAAGATTGTTTAAGGAAAATCTCATATTCCTTGCCAGGAACTGGTTCTGAAACAAGCAGGTGACTTAATTCTAAACCTGTGAGAAATCAATGAGATGAGAGATGTGTTGAGAATTCTTGGGGAAGTTCTTCCATCTTTTGGGAGGTCTTTTGGAAAGAACCTCTGCTTTTTTCTGCTGGATATGATAAAAGTAGCATGTTGCCCTGACTGCTGATGGCAGGCAGCAGATGACTATGAGAGGAAACTATCTCAGGATGCAGCCACTGTGGATAGCAAGGCTAAAAGATTGAGAGAAGCTAGGTATTTAATGACACTGTTGAGATGCTGGATTTATCAACACCAAAGGGGTTCAGCTATGTGAATCAGTAATTTCCTTCCTGATTAGTCCCAGGAAGGAGACTGTTATTTGCATCTAAAGCATGCTAAATAATACTAAGGTTCTGAGCTTGTAAATAAGGCACACTGTACTGGTGACAGAAACACAGAAGCTCTGATGGGAATTAATTTGCCAAACAGACTTCAATTTGGTATAGTAAAACAAGTTGATAATGCCAGCTTTCTTAGATTTGTATCCTCATATAATTCAGAGCACACCCAAAGAACCAGTGTTCATATTTCCAGCTAAGGTAAAATATTTTATTTACCTTGTAGGACTAGGGTCATGAGTAGATGATTGAGAAGACCTCTGACGGAAGCTACCCTTGGTCTTCTGTACCAACCCCTGGTGCCTGTACTTAATTCTTCTGGTCCTGGATCCTTATCTAGTGTTTTCTCTGAAACAATTACTCCATTGTTCTGTTTTGATGTCTTTGCCAGATCCTTATGTGTTAACTGATACTACAGTTTATTTTATGGGAATCTTGATTTTCTGGGTTAGGGACACTTAGTTTGCCACTGAAACCCTTCAGCAATAAAAGATGTATGCTTCTTGATTATTAATCTGAGAATCTGACCCAGAACTACTACTTCATTCTGGCTGCTGAATTCAGCTAATCTTGTTAGCTTATCCAACAAATTTGGCACACTGAGGTTTCTAAGAAATTGTAATTTCAAATCACATCATCATATTTCTGAACACAGGAGAAAATGTTCATTTTACAATATATATGCTTGTAAATCTAATGGAAACACACAAAATTAATTTGTACCTTCTAGTTTGCTCTAATTGATACATTTTAATTATTACTTTAAAATACCCAACAAGGTTATTAATCTAATTCTCCAAATTTTAGTAATCTCACAAACTGGAAAAATTTTAAATAAGAGTGCTTTACAAAGATACTGGAATTAATTCTTTATAGTGTGAGAATACTCATAGTAAAGAAATTAAATAAACATTTTCATTTAAACATACAGCAACTATCTTTAACAAATTATAGAGTACTAGATATTTCTTTTCAGGACAGCTTTTTTCTGAGATTATAAATTCTTCCCAAATATCTATTTAATATCATGGCCATTGAGATCTTTTACCTGATGTTCCAGTTTCATGATTTTTTCCTTCAGGTTTGCCATTTGACTTGAAAATACTTTGTTCATCCACTTCATCATCCCCCCACCATGATGGCTGACCATACAATGGAGTACCACGGGGCATAGCAGAAATATCTGGAAAGAGGTGGGAAAAATCTGTGTAAAGCAGAAAAATATACTTTCGCAGAATGCTAGAATTGCTTGGTTGATTTACTACATGGAAAAACAAAGTATAGTCTACAGAGCTAAACAGACTCTAAACTGAATAAGTTAGTATTTGCATAAGACCTTATTTAATGTTGGACATGATGAAATAAATGAAAATCTGCCCTGCCAAGTGTCTAAGCAATGCAACCTGCTATCTCCCAATAGCTTTTATTAGAGTGTACAATTTCTTTGGTATATAACTAAAGCATTTGTAACAAATGGACTTTGACTTGAAAATTTAGACAGGAAATGACCTCAGCAGGACAAGCTTGAAGAAATTAGGCAATAATCAATAAAAAAAGAATGAAGCCCTGTTCAGAAAAGGCTCATTAAGTCTAAATATAAAAGGCAAAATTGAAGTAAATTTTGGCATTATCAATCATTTTTAATTTTTTAAAGCCCAAGGGCATACATTGCACAATAACTTAGTTTAAACTAGTCATTAGCAGGATGAATATATCTGTATTTCAGCAAATTTGGAAATGTCCACCAATTAATTAAAAATTGCTTTTGTTTGAATAAAATTATTAATGTATTTTTTTTCACAATGCCTGGAACATGATAAATATGATAAATATGATGATGTAGCACTAATAGATTTTTAAATTCTTTCCTTTTAAGTCATTTCAGTTATCACAATCCAGAAGAAAAAGCAGACAATCATGAAATAAAAATATTGTAAGGTAAACTACTTACTTCCTTCAAATATTTAAACATATTATACATAACTGTATACAAACACCATATATAATTATGTTTTTATAACGCTTTCTAATGAAACCACTGGCTGCATTAAAACCCATTCAGAAATCATCATAAAAATACTTAGTACAAGTCTAACAGGACATGGCCAACCTTTTGAGAGCAAAGTACGTAAGTTCTTCATGATTACTTATGAATACAGTGTTTTCAAAGCAGTTGACTTACCCACAGCTTTTTCCTCAGATTTTAGTGCTTCTGTAGCTTTGTGCTGCACTTCTGTTGTTACAGCATCTGCTACCTTTGAATCTGTGCTTTTGGCACATGCAGATTTTGACAATTCTGATTCTGAAGATTTTTGGGACAACTGAAGTTGAATGGTAAACTTCTCATGCTATAAAACATTTAAAAATGGTAGTGAAACATCCATTTTTTCACTACTAAAATCCACCCTAGTCAATGGTAGGTTTACAAAAGATTACAAAATAAGTAACTAAAAATTTTACCTTAAGTGCTTCTTCAGGGACCCTCATTTCTCCCCGCACTACAGTGAAAAGATTTGTATGTAAACAGGGCTAAGGAAGGATATAATTTCAAAGTTGTTAATTAAGCTTAAACTGATCATCAAAGATAATTCAGAAATTGTCCTACTTTCAACAGGTAATTGTAATAGAATTATTATATTCTGCTTGATGATAAAATGTTAAAATATGCTTCCAAATATAAGATTTTTCATTTTGAAATAGTAAAGAAAAACTTAAAATCTAGCAAGTATTTCTAAACTTAGGTAACAATGGCATTCAAATAGCAAATAACTGGAATATTAATAAGAACACAAAAGACATTTTCAGTTTTCACTAATAATAATATGACTACAATGAAGAAAAAGCACATGGATCAAATTATATTTATAGCTAATCATAAAAATTTAAAAGGAAATAGCTCAACAATATTACCCAACAGCAAACCCTGAAGCAATTTGATTACTCAGACTTTACAAGCACTGATAAAAATGAAGCTCACTTTGCAAGTGCAAAAGAAATGTTATACTTAGGGTCCTTACAGCAACCATAATCACCCCTTTCCCCCACAAACTGCAATCAGGGTCATATTGCATTATCAAACAACTGACTGTACAGATTCTAAGCAAATGCTAGATACAAAGAATGCTTTCATTATTATACCAAAAAGAACAATGCCACTATATATTAAAAGGATCTATTCACTAAACAGTAGAGGTCACATTTCCCACCATTACTTAACCTCGTAATGAAAGGACTTTTTATAACCATGTACTAAATTCTGTTTTTTACCCTTACAGAGCACCCATGACTTCAAGGGTAGAAAGCTGTAATGATGACTACACAGGAGGGGGAAAAAAAAAAAAAAAGACTCTTCTAGCATAAGGAGCATTAAACTTGCTAACGAGTATTAACCTATGTTTTCACTAAGTGAAATAATAAAAACTCAGAATTTTTTAAATTGTAAAGAGCTTTGGAGAATATCCTATTCAATACCACTATTCCTCTTTTCCTGTTCTATAGATAAAGAATATGGGGATTCTTTATCCACAAGATAAAGGCAAAACCCAAGACAGAATCTAGTCAACTGAACCCCAATCCAGAGCTTTCTACCACTTTAGATTGCTTCCTATACTTCGGAAATAATAAAGCTTTTTTTTGATATGTACATATGCTGATACATATTTGTTACTGAAATACGTATTTTATAACTAAGTATACTTCATGAAAAATCAAAGTCTAATAACTTTGTATTTCACCTCTGAAAAACACATTAATAGAGAAGATTCATAACATTCCTATTTTTTCAAGAGAAAAAAAAAAAACTTTAAAAAGAAATTCACAGACATTTCTGTTTTTTTCAATAGAAAACTTAACTGGTTTAACACTGCTGTGCAGGTTTCTGGTGTTTCAGGTTTACCTTCTGGGAGTACTTGAAGGCTCATCACATATCCTTTTGTGCCTAGGTAATGAAAAATGTGAGAGGGGCCATCCCTCACAGGTTCAAACGCTTTGTCTTCCCAAACTGCCTGACTGCTCAACTGTTTCTGTGTATGAGAATAAAGGAGACCTCAAGAATCCGTGTTTAGGTCATGAATTTATATGACAACTCTGAAAGGACTGAGATTTTGAGACTGTCCTAGCTTAGATTATGCCTCCAAAGCTACCATCTTCCAAGTGGTGCTAACAGATGTAATTGTCTGGGGTACAATTACTCATGATGTCAACAAGTTATAAAAAGTTTAAATTAATTACTTATTCTTAAAAATAATCTTTACAGGTTATTTCCCCATAAGCCTATGATTGCTATTCTAAGTCATTCATGTGCTCAATTTATTCAAGAAATGTTTATCTAAAAGTGGAGTCTGGAAAACTCATCTGAATACTAGTAATGTGTTCTAAAATATTCCACTTTACCTTAATGACAATTAAGGCTAAAAGGAAAGCAAAATTTTAAACAGATTTGCTTACTCCTGGGGATATGGCCTTAACACACCAAGTGTCAGGTATCATTGTGAACAAGTTTTTCGTTTATAAAATTAACTCATTAAGTGGTTCCACTGGGGAGATACCAATACACACATAGTAGCAGACAAAAGGGGAAAAAATTTTAAACATCCTAATGTCACAGAATGAGCTCTTGGGACATTTCCACAGAGACACGGTTTCAAAAAATGCTATATTCTCAAATAATTTAGATGAGGATTAATGTACTAGTCTCTGAAAAACTATGTAACAAAATAAATGTGAATCTCATGGTGTTGAAGACACTAAAGTCAGATAAAAGACAATACTTGAATAAAATTATTCTATAATATGAAAGAAGCAGGAAAATCTTCTAAAAGATATTTTATATGTATGATTTAAAATAAACATGTAAGAAGGCTATTCCTAAGTTAAAATATGTAACTTTTCTTTTTGGATCTTCTCATGAGCAACATGGGAAGTTTCCTTTATTTGACCATATTTAATAATAAAATACACAATTATGCTCCATTAAGAGTCCATAAAACTTCCAAGGGAATATTTCATATGTTAGCTTAGTTTTATCTATACCATTAGGAAAATATATCATTTTATTTTAGCAGATGAAAACCTTGTCCAACTTACAGGAACAAAGTTTTTCAATAACTGATTTTAACTTTTCTTGGATCAATTCCTTCTTTAATCCAATAGCTCATCTTCATTAATTTTTAAAATTTGGTTCTTTTAAGCTTTGAGAAATGTTCCCTAATTTTGAAATTTGGAAAGTGTGTTCATGTTCATCATGATTTTTTTGTGGATATAAACCACATTAAAGGACAAAACTTCTCTGAATGAACAAGCCTTAATTTTTAAGTATGTTTACCCTCTTTGGTCATTTTAGCAGCCATTATCTGTACTGCCAAGCTACAGCAAACAGTGCTACATATAGGGTTCCAGGTACAGAATAATCATGATTTTAGATGCTATGACAAAATTTTTTTTAACCTCATTTCTAGTATGATTAACTCAATCATTTTGTAGGTCATTACGGTGGGAGTAGAAAACATTTTTGTGAAATGGTTAATAATCTGAATTTAAAAATTAAGGTACTGGGTTATTTACTTAAACTCATATGAATGGGATGGTAAGGAAGAGGACCTTGGTGGAGGAGCTGAGATTGAGGTTTATGTCATGTAAGTAATGTCTGAATAGTGTCCCACTAAATGTATACCTGCCCATACCATACACTGATTTTCCTCCTAGCCCACTAGTGTCCCCTCCCCCGCCTTTTTTTTTGCTGGTTCCTCATCTTACCCACCTGTCAATATTGCAATATGTCACATTTCAGTCCATGGACCTCTTACCTATCTATATTTACTCTTTTAGGATCTCAGTCAATCTCAAGGTTTTAAATATTATAGATATAAAGACCATTTCCAAATTTTGTTCCTAGCCTATACCTCTCCTCTGTATTCAGAAAAATAATGGTTTAAAACTTACCAAATTTAATGAAAGACATGAATATACAATCCAAGACACTCAACCCAAATAGATTAACACTGTGATATATTATAATCAAATTGCTGAAAGTCAAAGATAAGCTGCAAGAGAGAAGCAAGGTGTCACGTACAAGGGAGCCTCAATAAGATGAAGTTCCAATTTCTCATCAGAAACCATGGACCCAAGAAGACACTGGGATGACATATTTAAAGTACTGAAAGCAAAAAACTGCCAACCAAGAATTCTATATCTGGAAAAACTGTATTTCAAAACTGAGAGCGAGATTAAGACTTCTCCAGACAAAAGCTGAGGGAGTTTGTCACTACTAAACAGGCCCTAAAAGAGATGCTCATGAGAATTTTGTAAGTTGAAAGGAAGGACAATAGACAACAGATTTAAGCTGCAGGAAGAAATAATGATGTCTAGTAAGGGTAATGACATGAGTAAGTACAAGCCAGTACTATTGTACTTTTGATTTGTAACTCCACTTTTTTATTTCTTACAGATCTAAAAGGCAAATACATAAAATGGAATGATAAAATCAGTGGTTTTGGATTCAAAAGTATAAATATGTAATCTGTAACAAAACTACATGAATTTGGGAGGTTGGAGGGGTACAGGAGCACAGTTTGTGTATACTATTGAAATTAAGTTAGTATCAAAGCAAATGAGACTGTCATAGATTTGGGATGTTAAATTTAAGCCCATGGTTGCTACAAAGAAAATATTGGAGAATATGCAAGCTCACAGAGACAGAAAGTAGAACACACACTGCCTGAAGCAGGGGGCAAGATGGAAAAGGGATGAATGCATAATGGATGTAGGGTTTTTCTTTGAGGAAATGGTAAAATTTTAGCAATGGAAGATGGTCAGGGTACCACAACATTGTAAATGTGGTTAATCCCACTGAATGGTATGCCTGGGAGTAGTTAAGATAGGAAAGCTTATGTTGCCACAATTAAAAACCAAAAGAAAGAGCGAGCAATTAAAGAGATAGTAAAAACTAAATGCGATACATGATCCTGGGCAGGAACTAATAGGAGAGAAAAAAAAGACTCAAAAGGACATTATTGAACAAAGAAAAAATTGGAATATAGACTACAAGTTTTATATCAATGTTAAATTTCTTGAACTTGATAACTTTACTTAAGGTGGTTATATAAGTGAATATCTTTGTTGTTAGGAAATGTATTAAGGCAGTATTACATGGGAGTATTAAGTGTTCAAGGAATATAATGTTACAACCTACAATCAAGTGTTCAGATAATAGATTGCTAAATAGACAGATGGACTGATTGATGGACAGATAGAATGATACAGCAAATGTGGCAAAATGTTAATATTGGTGGATCTGGATATCTGGGTGAAGAGGAGAATGTTGAAGTTCTTTGTATGGGGTTTGAAAGTATTTCAAAATAAAAAGTTAAAAAAAAAAAAAAAGACTACATTTGCTATTACCCTCGCCTTATTACTTTCTTAGCCTACACAGTTTGATGAAACAGGCTGACATGTAAAAGTGGCCCACCTGACAGGGAATTGAGGTCAGTTTCCAGCCAAAATCCAGCCTAGGAATTGAGACCCTTAGTCCAACAACCCTCAAAGAACTAAATTCTGGCAACAACTATGTGAACTTGGAAATGGAACTTTCCTCAGGAGAGACTCCAGCCCTGGATAACACGTTAACTGCAGTCTTATGGGAGATATTAGGGAAGAGAAGACCTAGCTAAACCATGCCTGGACTGCTGATGTACAGAAACTGAGATAATATAAACACGCATTATTCTAAAAAAAGAAAATGAAAGAAATAGATGTGACAAATAGAACACAAATATCAACATGATAGATATAAACCTAACCACATCAATAATCATATTAAATGTAAAACGTCTAAATTCCCAACTAAAGGTAGAAATGATCAGATTAGAATTTAAAAATTAGGATTTAACCACATGCTGCCTAAAAGAAAAGTACTTTAAATGGAAAGACACATATAGGTGAGAAGAATGGAAAGTGATCTATCATGCTAACACTAATCAAAAGAAAGATGGAGTGACTGTATTAAAGTAAAACAAACCAGACTCTAGAGCAGAAAGTGTCATCAGGGACAAAATGTGTCATTTCATAAAGGGGGTCAATTTATCAAGAGGACACAATAATCCTAAATGTTTATGCACCTAATAACAGGGTTTCAAATTACATGAAGCAAAAGCTTCTGTAAGGGAAAATAACACAACCCTACAATTACAGTCTGAGATATCAATCTCTCTCAATAATTGATAGAACAAGTAGAAAACTAAATCAGGAAGACAGAGAAGGCATGAACCACACTATAAACCAACTTGGCCTAACTGACGTTTATAGAATGCTCTACCCCAAAACAGCAATATGCAATTTTTTCAAGGACACATGAAACATTTACAAATATAAGCCATATTCAAGGACACAGAAGAAGTCTTAATAAATTTAAAAGGATTCTAGACATACAAAGTATACTCTTTGGCCATAATGAAATTAAACTAGAAATCAATAACAGAAAGATCTCTGGGAAAAAAATCCTCAAATAAATAACAAACTTATAAATAACCTATGAATAAAAGAGGTAATCAGAGGGGAAATCAGGAAGTATTCTGAACATGAAAGCAGTACTTACGGGGAAATTTACAGCACTAAATGCTTACATGAGAAAAGAATAAAGATCTTGAATGATTCAGCTTCTACTTTAAAACATAAAAAGTTTGGATGATTGTATGTTATATGAATATATCTCAATAAAATTTAATTTAAAAAATATAAAAAGAACAAATTAAGCCCAAAATAAGTAGAAGAAAAGAAATAACAGATAGCAGAAATCAGACAGAAAACACAAAAACATTAGAGAAAATTCAATGAGAACAAAGCAGGTTCTGTGAGAAGATTCTTCCCATTTTCTCCACCAAAGTTGCTCTACCCACAGAATTCTGTCAGTAAATGATGACTCTATTTTTCCAATTGCTTAAGCCAAAATCTCGTATCCATCCTTGATTCCTCTCTCACATTCCACATCTATTCTAACCAGGAAACATTATTGGCTCCATCTTTAAAATATATCCAGAATCCTATCATTTCCTACAGTCTCCATTACTCACACCCTGGTCCAAACTTCCATTATTAATTGCTTGGGCTACTGCAATAGCCACCTAACCGTCTCCCTCTTCCCTCATGTCCTCACCTCTACCCTGTTTTCTGTGAACAAGAGTAGCCACAGTGATCTTTTTAAGCAAGTAAGTCATATCATATCACTCCTCTGATCAAAACCTCCAATGGCTCCCCCATTTCACTCAGAATAAAAGTCAAAATCCTTACAGTGGCCTATTAGGGTTCATATATTCTGGCCCCCCATGTCCTCCTTCTCTTCTCTGGCTCCAGCCATGCTGGTTTTTAATGCTGTTCCTCAAACATGTCAAGCATGTTCCTGCTTCAAGCTCTTTGCACGTACTCTTCCATCTGCCTGAAAAGCTCTTTCTCCAGTTATCTATATGGCCAACAACTTCACTTTCTCCACATCTTTGCTCCATTTCTGGTTTCTCAGTGAGGTCTTCTGTGAACATCCTTTTAAAAATTGTTAATTTACCGCTTACAATCACTGGCTCTCTGTATCCTCCCCTTCATACATTTTTTCCATAGAACTTACCACCCTTTAATATTCTTACTTTTTGTTTGCTGTCTGCTTCCCCCAACCCCATTAAAGTGTAAGCTCCAGGATGACAGGGATTTTTGTCTGTTTTATTCACTGTTGTATCCCCAGACCACTGGGACTGTGACTGGCACATAGGAGACATTTAATAAATAATTGTGAAATGAATGCTTATCTGCCACATTTTTGGCCACTTGGAGATTTATGAACTCTTTCTGGAGTTTTTATTGATTATTATAGCATTTTAGAAATGCTTTTATTCTTCTCCAATCCAACACATTCCTTCTATTCACAAGTGATTCTTTACTCTCTCCTGTGTGGTAGAATACAGTCATGTCCCTGTTCAGTTCTTAGAATCCTATTTTTAAAGAAAATAATTTTTAAAACACACTAAATGCATAATGCACATAATTAGGGGGCTTTGGTCTTAAAAGCCACAGGATATTAAAAAGTTTGAATTAAATAGGCAATATACATCTAATACATAAACTGGGGAAATGGGGTACAGGACGGGAAAGTGAAGGAAATTCTTATATTCCCTCCGGAAGGTTGATTTGTGCCATCTTCAACCACTTGAAAATAATCCCTAGGCTAGGCTAAAAATAAACACTTGCCTGTTATCTCCACAATTACATCCTTTGATATCCAAATAACATATGCAATAGCATTTCAGGAAGACCTCTGCTGAATCTATCTATCTATCTATCTATCTATCTATCTATCTATCTATCTATCCATCCGTCCATCTGTCTATCTAAAGGGAGGGAGGGAGAAAGAGTCTCTGAACTTTTTCAGGATTATTTTTAAAACAGGTAAAGCAACCAAAGAAAAAATATTTTTAACCATGAATTTTAATACAGGAAGAAACTCAAAAGACAGAGATGCCTAGTGTACCTATAATGTGAATTCTTATGTCTCAAGAAATGTTAATTTATACCAGAATAAAGATTTTTAATAAATCTAATACACATACAAAATCATATAAGGATATCATATCCAAATCTCAGCTTATCTTCAAGCTTCAAGGTGATATAAGTCTGTTCTGGAATTCTTACATCATTTACAAAAGTCTACAAGAAAAAAAGATAGTAGGTTACAAATGAAGTATTAATTCTTACATTTCAGGCAAAGCAAATTCTCAAACTTGATACTTACAATTTCATATAATAGTGGCTAAAACAGCTAACATCAGATGTATAATGCATACTTATATCATACTAAGCCCTTTATCACTATTACAGGTACCACAGAGAACCAGACTGTAGTGTCTTTAAGTCCACCATGCTGCCAAGACAAATTCAGGAGGCTTAGAATAGTTCCAAAAAGATGATGCCAAGAAAAGCTAGCAAATTGCAAGGGGGAAAATAGTTTACTATCAATATACCATCAGGTTTCCTTGTCCCCAGTCTCAGCAATTTTGGGCAATTCTAACTATTTTGTAGGGATTGGTATTTCATTACTTTTATTCTTAGAATTCTTCCAAAGAACAAAGAGAAAATTTACTTTAAAAAATAAAATTAAACTAAATCTATCGTGTACAAATACCATATGGGTCTTTTAGACCCTTTTATGAATCTAACATACATTATGGGATCTTCGTGATCCTATTTTTCCTGTATCTTGAAACATTCTGTTATTTCATCATTCTAGTAATTACTACATCATTACTCATCAATTATTTCTAAGCTGAAAAATACTAAAATAATCTAAAAAGTGAATAAAGGAATTACCTAGTACAGTGTTATCAACAGAAATATACTGCAAGCCACAAACGCAAACCACATGATACTAAATTTTCTAGGAGGCACAATAAAAAGGCAAAAAAAAGAGGTGAAATTAATTTTAATAGTATTTTTATTTAACCCAATATATCTAAAACATTGCCATTTCAACATATAATCAATATATAAAAATTAAGATATTTAACATTTTTTTTTTCTGTATTAAGTCTTTGAAATTTAGAATAGTCATATTTCTAGTGCCACACACATTTAGTAGTGACTGTGGTGGAAAGCAAAGGCCTAGAAGAATGATCCCTATTTCATCGTCGTTGAGCTTTCTTATTACATTGCTCAAAAAACTGCGTCTTCTTTAAAAGAAGATATAACAGACACCTAGAGATACTATCTTTGTACTTTTGTTGTTGCTATCAGGGCACCACTGAGAATTCAGAATTTTTCATTTAGAATCCATAAAGGCAAAAGAGAAGTGACATAATTTGTAATGATACAATGAATAAAAAGAGGAGAGAGCAACACTCTAGACTCTAATAATGACAGTAAAACTGATCGAGTAAGCAAAATGTGACTAAGCCTTCAGACAAAGATACCCTAGATATATCTTCTCTAACACAAGAATTGAGAGAAGATGTTTCTAAGGACAAAAAGAAAATATGATACTCTCATCCAGTAAGACATTCAATAAGAAGGACTTCAAACATTACTTTTCAACAAGAACCTGAACCATCTTTTTCAAAAGAAATTGTAACAGTATTCTTTCATTTTTTTTTTTTGATGATTATGCTCCCAACTTATTTGATATGGTTTATTAAGTGGACAGAGCTCAAGGTGTAGTTCAATCAAAGGTGACTGGAAGGAAACAGATGATGTAGTAATAAAATTATTGGATTTATCTAAATGTTGTTTACAAATCAAAAAATTAAAAATTTTTGCAATTATGGAACAAAGAAGATGGCTATTCTGTAACAAAATTATAAACTGTTGAAGTTTTTAGTAGACAATGCAAGAGTAAGAAGAACCAGAAATAATTATAAGTTATAAACTGGAGATGTACCTGAAATGCAGAATCAACATATATATCCCAGATAAACGTTATGACAACTGATGAGCAGTTAGTTGCATTCAAAGAACACTGCCCATTTTATTTATTATATAACTTTCAAAACTAGGAAAATATGAGCTAAAAATTTGAGTTTGTTATATCTAAAATTTTACTAAATTTTCAAAATTGTTTTTCACCATTTCTTTATTCTTACTTCTGTAAATTATTTGTAAAAATACTTAAAAAAATAAAAAGGGTTCACTGGACACAGATAGTCAATAGTGGTGACTATTTTTCCTGGCATACTACGGGTTAAAGACCTAGAATTTGCTTGATTTACAGAACACAGAACAATGTTGTACTTAATTGCCTGGCATCTTATAAATACCCAACAATTTTTCCTTTGATAAACTGAAGTTTTAAAAATTACTTATTTCTTTCCTTTTGAATTCTATTTTTCTAACTTCTACTCCATTGGATTTGAGTTGGTCATAAAAAGTTATCTGGCAAGGCTCCCTCCATGGTGAGGGTCTTGAATAATGTGCAGTAGAACAGATAAAGAGATTTTGTTATTGTGGTCATACTCTCAAATTCCTATGCATAATTGGCACTTTAGAATATGTCATAAAATACCAATTTCTAAATCTACCAAAAAAAATTCAGGTTTATTTCCAAAATGAACATTTCAAAGTGTTTCAAAACTTACAACTTGAGTTTACCAAAGTATACTGCGTATAATTACAAAACAGAAAATAGAAGAATGAAAGATAATATTAATTCACCAACAGTAGGTAAAAGATAAAAGACTGAGTACACCAGGCAAGAGGAATGTCACAGTTCTAAGCCAATTTATTTAAAACTGCCTCTAATAACCTAAATACCATACTTACTCAACAAGGTCTAAGATGGACTATAACATCCACTGAAAGCTTAAGATTGCATAATTCTTAAATATTAAGCACATCTACATATATGTGCTTAGAATATGTACTAGGAACTTTCAGAGATCAAGAAACAGAATTCTAACATGCTGGCTTTTAAGACAGAAATGTTCCCTAAGGTCTAAAGAGGCCTATGAAATATGAGCCAAACACCAAGTTTCAGCTCACAAAAATGTAAGTGAAAACATATGTGTGAAAATCATCTTCTCAAGGTCTAAAATTACAAATGGAGGAGAGAAAATTTAAAGAATCATTTTAGTAAATCTAATATGAAGCATTTTAGTAAGTTAGAAGTAGAAAAATAGGTTTTATTTCTTAGGTCAGTTCCATTTGATCACCTCCACCTGATAGGCAGAACTAATAAGGAAAATCCACAGAGAGTGAACTAACAATCAAGATCAACGAGTTCAGCAGCAGTAATGCTGGGATTCAAACTTGGGTCTCTGAACTACAAATCCTATGTTTCTCTACATCAAGGAAGTTTAGGAGCCTGAGAGCAGACCAGGTCCCAGTACTTCCCCATCCAAAACTCTTAATACTCCAGAAACAAACCAAACTAGATAAATACTTATTTAATTTACATAACAACTAAACTACATAATTGATGGTATAAAACCATACAACTACCATGTATTTTATTGATGCTCTGGGAAATTGAATGGAGTGGCCAATGCACAGCTAATTCAATTACTTTTCCCATGATAAAGGCACTCTCTTCTTCCCTAATCTTTCCTTTCTTATCTTCAAAGAGCATCCTTCCCCACTCTATGCTGCATTGGTCTGATGCTAGCAAGAACTCTCCAGCGTGGAAAAAAAGATACAAAAGGTGCCAAAACATGAGTAGTTGACAGGGCAGCCTAATAACAAACAACAGGATTGGAATGGGATGGGTGTGGTAGAGAAGCCAAGGTGGCTATCAGAGGGGCAAGTGTTCCAGTGGAGAGAGAAGGCAGGAAGAAGACAAGGCAAACAAGGGATCCCATGGATAAATTTCAAGAGGGCTTGCAGGTAAATGGCCCACTAAAGCATCAGCAACAGAACCACTCCAGCTTCCCAAGCAGAACAACCTCATTTCTGGTGGCAATAACAAGGTCCCTTGGGACTGTATTTTGGGCGGGATGATAGGGAACAGGAGTGAAAGTTGTCACAAGAAGAGTTATTTATAAGCTGAGTTTACTGAATAAGTGCTTTTCTCTAAAATATAACAGTGTATTCGTTGAAAAGTACAGTATATACACGCCACTCCAGTACGTTAAACTTAGCTGCTTGTTACTACAATAGCAACAACATTTACTGAATGCTTACTGTGTACCAAACACCATTCTAACTGTTTAAAATTATTAACTTATTTTTATTTTCACAACAACCTGTGAGGTGAGTTCCATTCATAACATTATCTCCATTTTACAGATGAGAATACTGAGAAACAGAGAAATTAAGTAACTAGCTCAAGGTTACATCACTAGTAAGTACTCAAGCTAGATCCATAACCACTACACTGTATCCCCTGCTTCTGATATTACTACTTTTAACTGGGTGGCTCAAATTTCTAGAATTATATTAATATCAAGAGTAAAGAAGCTGTGAATAATAGTCTACAAATCGTTCTATAAATAAAATGCAAGACAGTTGGTAGTTCATAGATTTGTCATTTTTCTAGCTACCCAAAGTCCTTTCTAACATTTTTTCTGGGCTGTCATTTGAGTAATAGTACATTTATAATCTGTATAATGCTTTAACGTTTTGTAACAGGCACACACTCACATGTATTGTCACATTTAATCGTCCTAACAACACTACTGAGCAGGAATTACCATTTCACTGTTTTATAGCTGAGGCACTGCTAAAAATCTAACTAAAATTTACACTGCACTTTCACTATCATAAACATCACTCATGACATTTTCACACAACTTGGGGAGATAATACGAATACATATGAGGAAACTAAATTTCAAAGATAATAAGTGGTTTGTCCCAGGTTACATAGCCGGTAAGTTACCAATCTAGGATTCAGATCAGGTACTGATTTCAAGTTCAACAGGCTGATGTTGCTTTCTACGAGTTATTACACTTCGTAAAATTATTGAGCATATCGAAACTATGAGAAAAGCTAGTCTAGAGAAATAGGTATGTTCATATTTCACCTGACTTAAATTTTTTATAACCAGCACCAGTTTTTCATATTTGATCACAGTCTTCTGAAATACTAAAACACTGTGGTGTAATTGTCACTCACTATTTTCCAACATAAAAGTTTAAAGACAAGTATGAACATCATTGTGGTCAAGGTGAAATTTCTAGGCTTAAAAGCAGAATATATTTTTTAAAAAAACAGACTACAACATTGTTAAAATACTTCACAGTAGTATGTAAAAATTTTCTCTATAAAGACCTTCAGATAGAAAATCAATTCCATTCAAAAGAGATTTACTGGGTTCACCTGCTTTGCAGGGTGGTCTCCTTACAGAAGAATAAATTACAGGGGCTATTCACGAGCTCATAATCCAGCAGAGGAACAGATATGTAAAAGTAGATTCAATACAAAGCTGATAAAGCAGCCAAAATAGAGATTAAAACAACAGTTTATGAATGTGGAGAAGGAAGAGAGTACTTCTGGCAAATAGGAAATGAGAATCAAAACCACCTACTTACATGCCTCATGTTGCAACATTTCTACTTAGCTTGCCTATCTCTTTCCACTTTAATCCATTCAACACGTTAACAACAATATCAGCAAGTTAATATTCCTAAATACAAGTGCCTTCTTGTTCCTTTGCTTTATTTTTAAGAAAAAGGACCAGACAGAAGAAAGCTTAATAAATTATTTGGAGAAAAGAGACAGTATAGTAGGAAGACCACTGCTTTGGAGGTATGGCAAGGTAAAGTGTGAAGGAGCATAAGTCTGAAAAGCAGGTACATACCAGATATGGGGAATTTCAAAGTAATGCCCAAAAATTAAATTAAATTATATATGCCATGACAAATAAAGGCTTGAATAAAACCAACAGAAAAGCATGCTATAAAAAAAGTATCTCAAGGAATAAAGAGAAAAGTCCTTTGGTAGCAGGCCAATTGAGAACTGCAAAAAAAAATTTTTAATGTTTTCATCAAATTTCTGCATATGTTTTTCCATATAATGCTGTAATGTATATTTTGAAAAGCAAAGCAGTTTAAAGTACTTGGGATACATTTAGTTTCTGTTAAATAGCACAGATATGAACAACACTATAATTATATATGCTTGTGCTGGTAAAGTTAAGAAAACTGAGAAACTGAAAAAAAAATTACTCAATATTTCAGCATTCTCTGAAATTCTATGGTTACCTATGTTCTGCTAATGTGGAAAGACCACATAAAGAAATAGGAAAAAAGTCACTGCAGCGACAAAATATCTTCAAAGTAGGAATCAAAAAAAGCAATAAATAATGAACATTAGTGTAATTCATGTATTATATTTGTTAAGGTAAGTGAGTGTGCTTCATCTCTTTTTACCCTACAGAAGCTCTTCCACTATCTGGCACAAAATTACCTCTTTATCTTTATTTTCTAAAGTTAAAATACACTTCTTTCTTCCCCAAAAGTGCTGTTTTGCATTTCTATTGCCATGAGTTTCCACTGTTTTTCCCCACATATAAATTCAAGCCATATATTGAGGTCCCTCAAGTTTTGGTCTCTTCTCCTTAAGGAAGTCCTTTTTAACCATTACATATAGCAACAACCAACCTTTCTGAAATCCTTATTTATTGTCTATACAGTTTCTTGGCAACACTGACTAGTTTCATATTCCTGTTGTATGCCCCAAAGTGCTAATTATCTAGTAAGCATGTAAAAGTAAAATACAAACTAAAGATAAAGGAAATATAATACAAACAGGGAATATAATCAGATTTGTCTTCCTACGATATTAAAAAAACTCAACTTACCCCATTTAGGCTGCCCAAATCTTTCACCAAATGTTCATCTGTAGAGGCATCATAATTGATTACAGCATGCTGCTTATCCACACTACGAGACTGAAAGGAATTTTTAAAGTTAATATATATAAGAAAATACTAGAAAGAATACCAAACAAAGATTTTTGGTTAGATACCTATTATTAATAGGATAGTAGATAAAAACAGGGAACTCTCCAAGAAAAAGTGTATTAAATGAGATTTAATTTGTGCTACAATACAGCAAAAATTTTGCAATACTCCACCAAAAGGAAAGTAGCCAAATTTTTAAGATACTCTTGTCTATTAAATTCACAAGTTCTACTTTTGAGAGAATTTATATCAGTTGACCTTGTTGAATATATCAAATGACAATTTTTTCATCATTTGAATCAGTTATATGGAAATCGTGAGTTACAGTTTTATAATGTTTTATGTATCTTTTTGTAAAAAACAAAAAACCTGTAGAATTTTCTTCTTTCATTACTGAAAACTGTTATATAAATTCTGTACGGAATCTCAAGATACAGAGAAAGGGAACATAATATGATATGTTCCTGAATAAAATTATCCTCACTTAAAACATGGGCTCTAAAACTGTAATTTGGGATGTGAGTGGGGGTATATTTTAAGAGGGACAGGGCAAGGAGGGGGGAGGAAAACATCAGTTTTTCCTTTTAAGCCTCTTTTATTTCCCTGTATTACTGCCATGTAAGTCTTTTAAAGTATAAACACAAACACATCAGAGCACATTGAGTTGTTTGCAGATGGAAGCACCTGAAAGATGAACTACAAGTCTGTGGAACCTTTTATTGAAAGGAAGAATCAGTATAGTCAAAGGAAGAATAGTCTGATAACAACTTAAGTTGAACTTAACAGTCACTTAGTAGAGGTTACTGTGTGAACCTTGGTATACTAAAAGCAAAGGGAATATCCAAAATGGGGAGGAGAGTGTCAGCAAATGATTAAGAAAACAGTACAGACTAGTTGATATGATACCCTTTCTAGATTACTAAAAATAAAAACGAAAAAGCCCTTCCCCAATTAGCTTAACATTACATGTTGAAAAAGTTTTATTCTTTCCTTCTAGAATACAAAACTCTATGTTAAATTAGCTGTCATTAGGGAGAAACAGTATATTATCTAAAATGTTCTGCCAACAAAACCTAAACATTCATCATACACTCTTGTTCTTCTTTAAAGGTTTTTTGTTACCATTTTGTTTGTTTTCTCTGAAATCTTAACTTCTCTAGCCTAGGACAAACTGCTAATCTCAAAATTAAGGGGAATATTATGAATAGCAGTATTGCTGCCAATTCTCTACAGCTTACATGAAAAACCATCTATTGTGGCAAATTAAAATTGCCATCATTTTAAAACATCAGCATTAAATCCCAAAATTTCTTAAACTTCATTTTGCATTTATCGTTGTGTTTTAAATTTTTTGCTCTGTTTAAACTAATGGAGTACTGAATTTAGTTCTTTGAATGATAAGCAAATGAAGCACCACCAGGCAAAATAAATTTGGCTTATTATGGATTTATCAAGTTGCTCTAGCAAATGGTTAAAAATTTCTACATGTTTTTAAGGCAAGTGAGACTACAAGTATATGTAGGTGTTCAATAAATAATGAATGACTCATCACAAATAATGTCTCTGTAAGGAAGAGAGTATAAAGAAAAAGTAGAAGTCCTTAGAATAATGAAATTTGAGGAAAAAAATCTAAATTAGGATCGTGAAAAGGATAATCACAAAGGAACGTGATGTAGTGCTATCAGATGTGGGAAAGAAGTTAAGGAACGGCTGCTCTTGGAGCCATGGAAAGACAACTTTTTAGGGGGAGCACCTAACATGAATCAGAGAGATACTGAAAAAGAATAGTTTGGGGGGGGGGGGTAAGTAATTCAGGATTGATCACTTCACTAAACTCACAAGTTTCTAGAAACCCGGAATATTCTGAATCTGATATACAACCCTGCACTCAAACTGCTTATGCAGGTGGGTAAGTAATGAACACCTACAACAAAAGGTAAAGCACAGATAAGACATAAGAGACTGACAGAAACCACTGAATCAAGATACCACTTCAACTTTGGGGATTAGGGAGTGAAGGAGTGGGGACTTCTTTGTTTTTGTTTTTCTAAATAAAGAGTGTAATAACTTTTTAAGAAGAGTAGTCTTATGAACTCAAGGCAAAGAAATAACATCAGTTTAGAACTCACAGAATCAAGTCATTCCCATTTGTGTACCTCTTTAAAAAAATCAGCTAATGAAAGCAAATAAAAATTACTGTTTGGACTTATCAAATGTATTCAAAGTATCAATGTGTTTCAGTATCCATCACAGGATCTAAGCAGAAAACCAAGATTACAGAACACAATATACCTACGGTCAATGGGCAAGAAAAACTGAGGGAACACGAAAGATATGTTATTTTCATCTAACCACATAGCATTAAACTATTTTCATTTCCTGGCAATCAAATTCACATTTCCTGTAGGTTAAACTGAACCAGGAGAAGGTACATTACAGCTTAATATTCACAACCCATTTGGAAAATTTAAAAACAACCTCTCAGAAATCTACAATTTGAACCCTAACAAAGACTGCTAACTTCATTAAGTCTCTGATACTAATGGGAAAAACTAAGCCCATTATAAGCCTAAAACCTCAAAGACAGTCAGTGTGACATGCCTCTTATTCCTGTCTCTGCAGGTCTTTGGTCAGAAAGTAACACCCTCCAGTCACTGTCCCCTTATAATCTGTTTTTCCCACAGGAATACATTCTTCCTCCTTCTCGATTTTTACTTCCTCTATGGACCTTCTTTCCCAGGCTTTGCACTGTGCACTTGAGAACTCACCTTAACTGAAACTCCTCTTTATTCTCAAGCAGTTCATAAATTGTTACCTACTTCCTTCCTTTAACTGATACCTGTCTCTCCGAGAACTCAACTGCCCCTGCATTCCTTTCAAGTGGATGCTGCCTTTCTCCTAAATCCAACATCCTGTTGAGTTCCAATGAATTCACCCAGTTTACCATTGTGGCTTCTAGATCATAACTTCTACCTTTCAAAGAAAAATTCTTCACTCTTTCAAAGTTCTTGTCATCCATCTACATACACACTAGCTTCTCTTCGCTTGCTGCAATCTTTTAGATTTGTGGCCACTCTAATTCCCCACTCCACCCAAATTTACACTCTCCTTTACTTTATTTACTACTATTTACAAATACTTGATGGGTACACCAAGCAACAACTCTCCCTTCCCCCTAATGCCACCTCTCTGGTAACCTCCACTACTTTCTGCTTCTACAAATTTGATATTTCTAGATATTACACATAAATGAAATCATATAGATTTGTCTTTCTGTGCCTTGCTTATTTCACTAAGCATATTTTCAATGCTCAATCATGTTCTAGCATGTATTAGGACTTCATTCCTTCTCACGGCCAAGTAATATTCCACTGTGTGAATGTACCACATTTTTTTTTTATCCATTCATTTGCTGATGGACCCTTGGGTTGTTTCCACCTTTTGATTATTGTGAATAATACTGCTATGGACATTAGCGTACAAGTTTCTGTTTGAGTATGTTCAATTCTTTGGGATATCCTTAAGAGTGGAACTGTCGGAACCTATGGTAATTTTTTATTTTATTTATTTTTAGAACACCACTCATTTGTTAGCTCACAGTTCTGTAGGTCAGAAGTTTGGCAGCATGGCTGGACTCACATGGTTGTAAGCAGAATTCATTTCCTTTTGGTTGTAGGACTGAGGTTCCTGTTTCCTTCCTATCAGCGGGAGGCTTCTCTCAGCTCTAGGAGGCACCCATATTCCTTGACACAACTCCTAGGGGGTGCCCCCTCCATCTTCAAAACACAGCTAAAAAGTGCACCTTAGCTCTTTAATCTCTCTTCCTTTCTGCCTTCTTTTCTTCATTTCAAACAATACTCTTTTCTTTAGAACTTGCTTAGATTATGATAACCTGCTAACTGCTTATCCTGATTCCAATCTCCAATTCCAAGACACTGCAGTGGATTGAACTGTGTATCCCAATTTGGACATGTTCTTGGTCTTGGTCTGCATTCTGGTTGATGTAAACCCACTGTAAATAGAATTTCTTAGTAATGTTGGACATTGGGCTTTAATACAGATAACTGGAGTCCCTTACAAGAATGAAATTCAGAGATGGAGAGAAAGCCAAGAGAAAAAGCTGGAAGTCAATGGAACCCAGAGGAGAAGGGGAAGACATCATTTTGTGTATTGCCATGTGACAAAAAAGCCAATGACCAAGGATCACCAGCAGCCAGCCCCATAAAGCCACAGTCTTTGGGAAGGAAGCATCACCTTGCTATGCCTCAATTTTGGACTTCTCTTAGCCTCAAAACTGTGGTCTCGTTGTTTAAGCCAATCCTGTATGGTATTTATTTTAGCAGCTGGCAGAATAATTCAGCAGTATTATAAAACAGCAGCTTAAAGTACAGGTGCTGGAGTCAGAAAGAAATGGTCCAGTCATTTGCCAGCTATGTGACCTTGGTGAAGTTACTCATCTTTGGTTAATCATCTATAAAAAAGATATACATACTTCATAGACTTTTTTGTGAGGATTCATTGAGATAATGCATGTAAAGTATTTGGCAAGGCAATACTTGCCCTGTCTAAAAACTCCTCAGTCTTCCTAGTGCCTAAGATAAAATATAAAGTTTCTAATACAACATACAAGGCCCTCCAAGATCTAGTTTCTGCTAACCTCCAAGGCTTTATCTCTCAAAATGTGTGTCTTCACATCCTATATATAAATCATAAAGAACTATTTGAATTACTTGAATAGGTATTTAAAGCCACACTATCTTGAATACCATGAACTTAACTATACCCTAACCTTCCAGAAACCATTTACTCATGTTTTAAGATTGTTCAGCTCAAGCCATCTCCTCTCTGTTTTCCCACATATCTTCCTTACATACTCCCGCAGGTGAAACTGATCAATCTCTCTATTGTACACCCAGGCAACCCACACAAACTCTCCATTGCCCCTTGTCACACTATTTATACGTGTATGTTTACATACATATCTTCTTCTTCAAGACTCTAAGACCTCAAGGATAGAGAAACCCTGTCTGCATATATGTGGATCCTCAGCAGCTACACAGCACTTAGCACATGTTGATACTATTCTATTAATAAAGGTTTGTTAAAAATAAAATAATACATGCTCTTCAACCAATCTCATTTCACAAAGAATAGAGGTAGAAAAATTTCTTAGACCATAAAATAACAGATTGCTGAAGTTACAAAGTTCAGGCCAAATTTTAGGTTAGTTGCAAATTAGTGAAGTAAATTTCTCAAAATGATAATCAATAACTTCTAGTAGCCATGATTTAAAAAAAAACCCGAAGCATTATTTTCTGGATTTGACAATTCTCCTCTAGAGGTCAATAAAACTGCAAGAAATAACTAAGACAGTCTACTAAAGGAGCAATTCATAATCAAGACCTGTTTTCTATTACCTATTCAAAAAGATACTATTAAGAACATCTGAAAATGCTTTGTCCTATTCAGAAAGAATGGATTCTACACAGCAGATAAAAGGACTACTGTAACATCTTTAACATCCAAATCAACAGTTACTGTCAGGTTTCTTCTCTCTTCTTCCACAATCAATGATGGGATAGCAGTCAACTACACCAAAAATCTAAATATTGAAGTCACAAAGTGGAAGTAAAAAGCACTTTCAGAATTTATTTTGTTACTGCTGCTATCTCTTTCTCACTCCCACTTCAACCCAATTACATGGCTGGGCTGTCTATCTAGTTCCTTTTTGTTTGGGGATCTTAGATATCTTGGCTTTCTCTGCACTCATTAAGGGTATGGATGCTTAGGGCATAGTGGGGAATGCTGCTGTTACCAGTCAACTGACCCTGTTGTCCCTGTTGGTTCCCTATTCATCTTGATTTGTGCAATCCTGAACAGAATTCCTGAAATGATTCAAATCTGCACGTGACCCTTCCAAGCCAAGATATGAGACCCTGAAGCTATGCTCACTGTTATAGTTTGCTAAATGCTGCCAGAATGCAAAACACCAGAAACAGATTGGCTTTTATAAGAGGGGATTTATTTGGTTACACAGTTACAGTCTTAAGGCCATAAAGTGTCCAAGGTAACGCATCAACAATCGGGTACCCTCACTGGAGGATGGCCAATGGTGTCCGGAAAACCTCTGTTAGCTGGGAAGGTATGTAGCTGGCATCTGCTCCAAAGTTCTGGTTTCAAAATGGCTTTCTCCCAGGACATTCCTCTCTAGGCCGCAGCTCCTCTTCAAAATGTCACTCTCAGTTGTTCTGGGGCGTTTTTCCTCTCTTAGCTTCTCTGGAGCAAGAGTCTACTTTCAACGGCCATCTTCAAATTGTCTCTCATCTGCAGCTACTCTGTCGGCTTCTGTGCATTCTTCAAAGTGTCCCTCTTGGCTGTAGCAAGATTGCTCTTTCTGTCTGAGCATATGTAGTGCTCCAGTAGACTAATCAAGGCCCATGCTGAATGGGCGGAGCCACACCTCCATGGAAATTATCCAGTCAAGTGCTATCACCCACAGTTGTGTGGGGTGTATTTCCATGGAAACAACCTAATCCAAATGTTCCAACTTAATCCCCACTAATATGTCTGCCACACAAGATTGCAGCAAAGAACATGGCTTTTTCTGGGGGACATAATATATACAAATCAGTACATTCACCATCTAACATTTATCATCATCAAACATTCTCTATCTAACATATTCCTCTTGAGCACTGACCTTTTACCAGGTCTGCAACATACCTCTAAAATCCCTTGTGATTTGCTGGCCCTCTCAGTGGGGTAGATTGGAAGGTGGGGGTGGGGGTAAGATCTAGCTCTGAGGGCATTTCTCCACATCGTTGCAATCTTCTCTCCAAATCCTCTTCCCCTACACGCTTTCCCCTTTGCTCTCAACAGAAATAAAAGCATTAAGCCTAGGAAGAAGGAGCTCTGTTCCAGTTACTACTGCTGCGTAACAAATTACCCCAAAACTTAGCAGCTTAAAACCACCACTTTATTATGCACACAAATTTTGTGGGTCAAGAATTCATATGTGTTCTTTGCACCACAATGTCCAGAGCCTCAGCCAACAAAACTCAATAGCCGTGGGTGACTCATAGGTTGGGAGCTGGCATGATACCTGGAGTTGTCTTCACTCACATATCTGTCAGCTGATATGGGCTGTCAGGTGGAACCTCAGCTGGGGCTAATAGAGCACCTTCATGTGGCTTCTCTAAGGGGCCAGAGATGCCTCTTGGCACCAGTCTCTGTAGAGTCCGAGTTCTTAATTGATGGTCTGTGACTCCAAAAGCAAGTGCCCCAACAAACAAAGCAATACATTGCATTATCTTTCTGAATTAGCCTCAGAAATCACATACAACTTCAAGGGAGGGGCCAGGGACCCCACTTTTCAATGTTAGGAATCAAGATCACACTATAGAAGGGGATGTGCGATGAGACGTTGCAGCCATCTTTTAAGACTATAATCAGCCACTGGCTCTACAAAGAAAAATTTGAACCACCAAACCAAGTTTGCCAGCTCTGCCCTTTCTGGTTCTAGGTTAATCACAAATGCTATTATCTATCCCTGAAGATTAATAGGGTGGGTTTTTACCTTAGGCTTCACCTCTGCCTCCCTTAGTTTTTGGCCTTCCTTGAGAAAAAACCTTTATTTCAGCTTTGAAACAAAACCACATTCCTCAATTTCAAATTGGTTTTTGGAATTAGTGTTTTTTAAAAATGACATCTAACTGGAGGTGAAAATTTCACTGTGAGAAACTCAACCTCACTATCAATTAAAACTGAATTCCACATATTTTTGGCAAGTTTCAGAACTGAAACAAAATGCAGTTCTTCTTTCAAGGTACACAGAGTTTAATATAAGA
The DNA here is from genome assembly GCF_015220235.1 of Choloepus didactylus. NCBI lineage: Eukaryota > Metazoa > Chordata > Mammalia > Pilosa > Megalonychidae > Choloepus > Choloepus didactylus. Next base: position 28,001,513 of record NC_051308.1, read on the forward strand.
AACTAAAACAAAACAATTTCTAGCTCTGAGACAACTGTAAAGTCAGAAAATTCTGGAAGCTCAAAAAAAAACAAAAGAATTAAACAGAAAATAACACCTTTTCATTTATTCAAGATACACTTCCTTTCCTGCAAAAACAAACAAACAAAAAACCAAAACAAACAAACCAAAAACCCCTGCTATCCAGTAAAGCCAAACTGAAAACAAAAAAAATTCAGACCTGGCACAATAAAAAAAGCATCAAAGACTCAAATCAACCAATTTCTAAATAAAAAATAGCACATGGTACAAATGACAACTGGATGTGTGTCATGCTTTGAGTATGAAATAACTAATCAATGCTATTTCTGCAAATATTCTTTTTACTACTTAAGAAGGAGAAAAAGACACAGAAAGTCATGGATACATATGCTAAGAAAAATATATACAGAGAAAAAGAGATTTCCACTGCGTGTGATAACCATTTTAAAATATTTTTTTTCATAAAGATACTGTAGCTAAAAAACTATTTAAAAGCCCAGATACAAGTTTATGGTCATAGTAATAAACAGAGATGTATCCTTTGCTATGTACCCCAAAGGATAGATGAAAATAAATTACCTATTATCTTCAATCATATTCCATTGTCCTCCTGGGGACTGTTCCTACATCAGTATGAAAATTAAAATATTAAAATAATAAGTCAAATATGATTTCATTATACTTTCTACTATGCATCAGAAAAAAACTGTTTAATTGGTATGATGGTGTTGCTCAAAATAGAGTTCAAAATCCAAGTATTTGCTGTAATTGAAAACTTCCAGAAGATAACATTAGAGAATTTAGATGTGAGCTTTTTTGATCATGGGACTCTTTTTCTACATAGAGGTTTTCACTATAGTATAGCAAATGGTTGGGCATGTTAACTAGCATGAAAATTAAGTTATCAAACCAATTTTAGTTTACATGCATGAAACAGCAGCAACAGAATGGTAGAACAAAAAGACCATTTGATTCTGAGTCAGGATACTCTACCACGGAATGAGTGTGTGGAACTTAACCAGTCACTAAGTCTTTATGAATCTTAATTTTATCACCTGCAAAATGGGAATAATCACATCTTTCAGAATATTGTTGAGAGGAACACCACAGAAATGTACACTGAGAACTAGAAAGTATTATTCAAATATAAGGTACTTGTAATAGTAGTAATAATATTAATGGATCACTCAGAACGAAGGATAAAAATTATACTTCATACCTTTCATCCACAGCTCTCTAAAAATTAATTATGCTGTAACATCCCTGGTCTCTATCCATTAGATGTCAGCATAACACCAACAACTGTGGCAATCAAAATGTCTCCAGATATTGCCAAATGTCCCACTGGGGTAGGGGTGGGGCAAAATCATCCCCAATACAGACCCACTGGGCTAATGAAATAAACATTTCTGCTCTAAGTTAATGTTAATAGTTATGAATCACAAATAAATAAACAAATAAAACAAAAAACAGGGACGGGGGGAGGCAGCGTAACACTTTAATCCAGATTGCCAAGACTGTCAGATTTGCCTTTTGATCTACTACATAGGCTAACTCTAATAATCATATACTTTGTTTTATCCTAATATTAAAATAACTAAATCTACAAAAATCTAGAGATTCATTTTTTAGTTAATTATCTTACTGAAAGGTATCTTAAAAGTATGTTTTAAAAGCATTTATTTAAGTATTTAAATAAATAAAAGTATTTACTTAAGAAATACTTCCTTTACATGAGTCAGTGAATACCAATATTTAATTATGTTCAAACTATTAAAAGGCATAATAGTGAACATCTCTAAAAGAGTCAGTAAAACTAATCTCAGTACCACTAAAGTAACCAGGATTAAAATTCAGTTTCATTCCATGCTTTGCTAATTTATGAATTATTTGCAAGTCTTATTTTAGAAGTGTATGATGTGAAACTTTCTACTTCTTAAGAATAAACGTCTTTATTTTGAGCCCTTATTTTTCAGCTTGAAGATATAATCCCCAATAAAGTTAGATTTGGGGGGTAGGTGGTGGTGGGGTGGGTGGGTTTATTGAACTGGTAGCAAGAGCTAAAAGGATAGAGAAAACCAGAAAGTTCAAATCTAAATAACACTGTTCTCCAAAGGAATAGAAAAACATTTTATACCAGCTCTTAGTTTTGAGTAGTCATATATAGAAGGCTGACACATTACCTGCAACATGAGCTCACAGTCATCTCTTCCAACAAAAATCATTTCTCGTGGCAGCCTGTGGCGAGTGCCTCCACTGCTCACCAAAAACCAGGATGTTAGGCTCATTTTCTCCTTAGCTTCTAGGTCTTTGGCAAAGCTACGTCATCCTGCAGAGAAATATACAGAAAAAACCTGCATTCAGAATTTTTAGCTTTACCTCTTCTCTCTTCACCAATCTCTAAAAGTAGACCTAAGAACAGAACTGCATTCCATCAACGTTTATCCTTGACTAAATGGACTATCCACAGGAACCAGGAAATGATATTTCTACAAAATTTTCATCAGTAAAGTAAACCCCCAGAGCTCAATAGGAACCCAATTAAAAAGGAAGACCTTGTCATATTACTGAAAGGCTTTTAGCATAGCTTATAAATGTCTATAATCTTCAAGTAAACAATCACATTAGTATCAAGTTAACATCAAAAAGACACAGCAATGTATACAAATAAATGTCTAACCCATAAATGGTTTGAGAATGATAGACTGAATTTAAAATAAATATATTTACTATCTGACTAAGAACTTAAATGGAGACTAAACAAACTGCTTTTCTGTCTACCAAATGAAGGACCATTGAGAATGCAACAGCAGTATTTTGAAAACATAGACTTCCCCTTTTCTCACATGTACTTTACTTTCTTGATACATTTTTTTAGAGGAGTAATTCTTAAACTTTTTGGCCTCTGGATCCCTTTTCACTCTTTAAAAAAAAAAAAGACCCCCAAAAGTACTTTTTATAAAGAGTTATATGTATATTAATATCTACCATATTAGAAATTAAAAGTGAATAAAACTGGTAAATATTTATTAATTCATTTAAAATAACAATAAACCAATTTCATGTAAATATAACATTTTTATGAAAAAATAACGTTATTTTCCAAAACGAAAATAGTGAGAATAGCACTATTTTATATTTTTGTAAGTCTTTTTAATGTCTGACAATAGAAAATTCTCATATCTGATTTTGCATTCAATCTGTTGCCATATATTGTCTAACTTGATTCCGAATATGTACTTTCTAGCCTAGTCAATAGAGAATTAAAATAAAATTTTACATGAGAAAAAAACTCCAATCTAAATCTAGCATATAATTTTCATACTAACTTTTTGAGGAAGGAAAATTTTAAAACACCACATTAATAAACAGGCCAACAGTTATGCACTTATTCCTACAGTAAAGAAAAACAACAGAGCCAAACAGGGGCAACAGGAACAGTATACTATTTTCAAAATCACAGTTATACATAAGCATTTTTCATATACTGCAAAACAACTTTTTAAGTATTTATACTAAATAAAGCATAACAGTATAAAATATAAAGTTATAATACATAGTCCTGTAACATATAACTATATAAAATAATGGCTTGATATATATTTCATTTTTACTTTCAATGAGGCTTAAAATGGAACTAAAAGAATAATTATTTTCTGAAAAAACAGAAACTAAACACATCATCCTCAAAATGAAGTATATATGTATGTATTGGAATGGGGCAATGACCTTGCATCCTCTTACAGCTTCTCTACATCGAGTGGGAATGTGACATGGCAGAAAGTTCTTGTCTTTCAGGTTTTGTCTGTGACCCTCTAAGACAGCTTTCTCACTGGTCCCTCAGTTTAGGGTGTTTTTTTCTTACCCACTGAGTCCTTCTGAAACTACACATGGATGAAAGTGAAACTGATTTGGGTTTTCCTCAGTGGCTAAGGCATATGTTCCTGCTCAGGTTCCTCTAAAGGGTAGGGAAAGAGGCCTTTGGATTTGCAGTTTATACAGAATATGCTAAAGTTTTGACTAGATGTGACAGCAGTTACATTTCTTTCCAAAGTTACTAGATTAGCTGAGGAGATAAGACGTTTGGAGTAGACTTTCTGAGTAAAATTCCCAGCCCCTCCTGGTTCATAAGTGAATGTAAAAAATGTATATAATGTGTCTGCATTTCAGGTTTCCTATAGGAGAAAATGGAAGAGAGAAAGAGAGAGAGGAAGGAAGGGACGGAGGGAGGGAGGAAGGGACTGAAAGCCCAAGAAGATACTATCTATTTCACAGGATTGTTTTAAACATAAAATGAAATATAGATATGGTACCTAATAATAACTGGCATATGGGAGACACTCAAATAATGTTAATTTCCTTTTCTTCTCTCCTAATTTTTTCTGCCAAATAATACCTAAGGTCATAATTTGAGACTAGAAAGATACCAGTTCAAAAAAGATACGTTTCTATATGTTTCTATATTAATGTACTAAAAGTATTCACTAAAAGGAATATTTTTATGGTAAAAATTACGACAATATGGCTTATTCATAAAATAAAAAATGTTATAATACACATTTTAATTCTAGAGCAGATTTAAATTTATAACACTTCCTCAAAATATTAGTTTACAGGTCGTACTGGTGATCCGAAGTCTGAATAGTACAGAGGTTCACTGACACCTGAGAAGGCTACAGCACCAGATCTACTCAAATACTACCAACAAGTTAATATATAATAACCCTCTGCCCTATGACTTTGAAATTCCACCAATTTGAGAGGGAATATAATTCCCCATTCTTTAACTCTGAGCTTTGCTTCACGTGACTTGCTTTGGTCAATGGGATGATGATGCTAGATGTAATGTGAGCAGATGCATGAAATGTGCTTGGGCAACTGGGCTAGCTGGTTGGTGCAAGGTGAGTCTGTTCCACATGTCCGTTGACCTAACATTGCAGCTTGAAGCCAGGCCCTTCCAAGATCATCCAACACCAAGCTGAAGAACAGATATTTGGGCAGAGATAAAAATTATTGTTGTTTCAAGCCACTGAGAGGTGAGGTGGTTTGATACATAGCCAACTAGAGTATACAAAAGATGAACGCAGTGTATTAAAAATATAGTATCTTTTAAAAAGTATTCAATCTAACAACTAAAACCACAGGATAAGATGGCTGATTCAAGAACTGCCTTTACAGTAATAACACCGAATATGAATGGATTAAACTCCCCAGCACAGTTTCACAGAATGTATTAAAAACAGGAACCATCAATAATGTTGTTTGAAAGAGACTCATCTTAGACCCAGTGACACAAAGAGATTGAAAGTGAATGGATGAGAAAAAATATTCCACAGAAGCTACAGTCAAAAGAAAGCAGGGGTAGAAATACTAATTTCAGGCAAAATAGACTCTAAATGCAAGGATGTCGTAAGAGACAAAAAGGACTCTACACACTAATATACGAGACAATTCAAGAAGAAGAAATAACAATCATAAATGTTTATGCACCCAATAAAGGTGCTCAAAAGTACATGAGACAAACATTGGCAAAACTGAAGGAAGCAACAGATTTATCCACAATAATTACAGGAGACTTCAACACACCACTCTCTCCTATAGATAGATCAACCAGAGAGAGGACCAATAAGGAAACTGAGAACCTTAACAATGTGATAAATGAATCAGATTTAACAAATACAGAGCAGTACATCCCAAATTACCAGGATATACATTCTTCTCTAGTGCTCATGGAACTTTCTCCCGGACAGATCATATGCTGAGGCATAAAACAAGCCTCAATAAATTTAAAAGATTAAAATTATTAAAAACACATTCTCTGACCACAACAGAATGCAACTAGAAGTCAATAACCATCAAAGATCAAGAACATTCGTAAGTATCTAGAAGTTAAAGAACACACTCTTAAACAATCAGTGGGTCAAAGGAGAAACTGTTAGATACCTAGAGATGAATAAAAATGAGACAAAACATGGCAAAACTTACGGGATGCAGCAAAGACAGTTTCAGGGGGGAAATTGATAGCTTTAAATGCTTACATTAAAAAGGAAGAAAGAGCTAAAGTCAAAGAACTAATGGAACAACTGAAGAAGCTAGAGAATGATCAGCAAACTAATCCTAAAGCAAGTAGAAGAAAAGAAATAACAAGGATTAACCAGAAATAAATGAAGAAGAAGAAGAAGAACAACAACAACAAAACAATAGAGAGAATAAATAAAACCAAAAGTTGGTTCTTTGAAAAGATCAACAAGATTAACAAACCCTTAGCTAGACAAAGTCAAAAAGAGAGAAGATGCAAATAAACAAAATAATGAGAGGACGGACATTACTGCAGATCCCAGAGAAATTTAAAAAAACCATAAGAGAATACTATGAACAAAAGTATGCCAACAAACAAGACAATTTAGAGGAAATGGATAATTTCCTGAAAATATATGAACAACCTGACTGATCAGAGAAGAAACACAAGACCTCAACAAACCAATCACAAGTAAAGAGAGCCAATCAGTCAAAAAACTTCCTATAAATAAAACCCCAGAGGCAGATGGTGTCACCGGGAATTTTACCAGAGTTTGCAAAAAGAACTGACACCATTCCTACTCAAACTTTTTCAAAAAAACTGAATAAAACGGAACACTACCTAACTCATTTTATGAAGCCAACATCACTCGAATACCAAAACCAGATAAAGCTGCTACAAGAAAAGAAAATTACAGGCCAATCTCCCTAATGAATATAGATGCAAAAATCTTGACAAAATCGAATCCAAAGACACATTAAAAAATCAACACCATGACCATATGGGGTTCATCCCAGGCATGCAAGGGTGTTTCAACATAAGAAAATGAATCAATATAATTCAACACATTAACAAATCAAAAAGGAAAAATCAAATGACCATCTCAATAGATGCTGAAAAAGCATCTGACAAAATCAGCATCCTTTTTGATAAAAACACTTCAAAAGGTAGAAATTGAAGGGAACTTCCTCAATATGATAAAGAACAAATAGGAAAAACCCACAGCCAGCATAGTACTCAATGGTGAGAGACTGAAAGCCTTCCCTCTAAGATCCGGAACAAGACAAGGATGCCCACTGTCACCGCTATTGTTTAACATTGTGCTAGAACAATCCAGCAAGAAAAAGAAACAAAATGCATCTGAATTGGAAAGGAAAAAGCAAAACTGTCATTATTTGCAGATGATATGATCTTATATTTGGAAAATCCTGAGAAATCGACCACAGTGCTATTTGACCTAATAAACAAATTCAGCAAAGTGGCAGGACATAAGATTAACGCACATAAGTCAGTAATGTTCCTATACACTAGAAATGACCTAACTGAAGAGACACTCAAGAAAAAGATTCCATTCACAATAGCAACTAAAAAAATCAAGTACCTAGGAATAAACTTAACCAAGGATGTAAAAGATCTCTAAACAGAAAATTGTATAACTTTACTAAAAATAATAAAAGGACCTAAAGAGATGGAAGATATTCCATGTTCATGGATAGGAAGGCTTAATGTTGTTAAGATGTCAATCCTATCCACACTGATCTACAGATTCAATGCAATTCCAATCAAAATTCCAACAACCTATTTCACAGAATTGGAAAAGCTAGTTCTCAAATTTATTTGGAGATCCAAAATGACAGATTAGGAGAGACAGAGAAAAATTCTCCTCCATGAAAAACACTAGATAAAAGACAGAAAGTGCTCCAGCATACAGTTACAGGGTCCCACCAGCTGGGCAAGGACTTATATATCCATAATGATTGAGCAATTGCAGAAGCCAAGAGCCTGCATTCAGAATTGTGTTAAGTCTTTGATCCAGAGAGCCACTGAATAAATGGCAGCTGGACTTGTGCTGCAGTTGGAGGCTGGTCAGAGTGGGATCTAGGGAGCGACTTCCATGCCCCAGGCACATGCCTTGGTTACTAGTGTGGGTGACAGCCCTTTGCACACTTACAGCTGAAGGTCCTCAAGTTAGGGACAAGCCACTGCAGCAAGTGGACAACTGCAGAAGTGGGTTATTTTCCACACCATGCCCCACCATCTATGAAGTAGGCTGGGAGCCACCCCTTCAGAGTGGTGCAGCTGAGAGCTTCCTCAAGGGAATTCAGGATTCAGTTGGGTTGTGACAGTACAACTCCTCCCCCAAAGAAGCCCATGAGGTACACAGCCACACGGATGTGACAGGAGTCCCACAACAAGCCCAGGGACTTGTGGGTCCAGAGCAGAAAGGGACTGAGGGGAGCCTGAGCTGAAGGTGTGGATGCCTGCTACAATCCCAGGTTATCAGTGCCGCAACCCCAGGAACAGCTGGGAATACTGTTCCCTGCAAAACTGCAGAGGGCAGAACTCCCAACCACAGGGCTGGTGGTGCATATTACACATGGAAAATTGGTGCTCTGATTTGACATCCACATGGTTTGGACCCCTACTCACTGTAAAAACGAAGTTGGGGAGATCAGGATTGAGGATAAGAGGTGGCTTGGGAATGCCATCTGCTGGTAGGCCAGGGAAAGTGCGCTGCATCAAGCTGTAGCTTCGTCAAATTATAGGTAATTGTTTAAATAAGCCTGCATATTCTAAAAGAACCCTATCAAGATAAACATATGCCAGGAGGCTAAAATCAACAGAAAATTATAAACCATATGAAGAAACCAGAAGATATGAATAATCCAATCACCCAAATAAAAAAATCAGAGGAGATACAGAACTTGAAGAAACTGATGAAAGTAATCACAAACACCAATACTATGGCTCAGGAAATAAAGGACAGCAAGAAAACCCTAGAAGAGCATAAAGAAGAATTTGCAAGAGAAAATAAAAAAATAGACAATCTGATGGAAAGAAAAGAAACTGTTGATCAAATTAAAAAGATTCTTGAGGTGGAACAGAGAAGAGTGGACGCTAGTTAGACCCCTGGAACAACTAACAAACAACCAGGAACAACTAGTAAATAATCTGGAATAACTGCTGGGAGACAAATGTGACTGTCCACACATCATAAACCAGCCTGGATTGGGAGGAATGCCCGAGATCACAGCATAAAACCTGTAAGTAAAAACTGCGGACCTGAGCTAAGAGCTCTCCCCCTTACCATGGCAGCCCAAACTGCAAAGCCTCCCTGTGTTAGAGAGCAGCACTCTCTGAACAAGTGAATATACCTCAGACCAGCTCCAACTTAGGTTTTAATTAACAAATGTTGACTGATCAATATAAGCTACAAATCCCAACAAGCAGACAGAGGCTTTTGGTAAAGACTGACTTTGGAGAGCTGGAGGACCCCCCTGGGAGGGAGGGGAGCCCAGAGGACCAGGTACTGTCTCTGGCCGACAGGTGAAACTGCCGGTGGCCATGGATTGGCCCTGATGGGGGCTTTCTGTCCCTTTTTAGGTTCAGTGGAGAAAGCCTCAGCCATTTTCAGCTCCCAGCACTCTGACCCAGAGAAGGGTGGAGATAGCAGAGGAAGAGAGACTATTTGAATGCAAACAATAACTCCCCAGGGGGTATATTTTCCCTAAGATGAAAGAGGTGGTGCCAAGCTCTACTACCCGCTTTCCATTTAGAACCAGGCCCCAGAACCTGGGGGAAAACAGCCACGGGACACACCTCCTTACACCAGTCTGGAGTGACAGTCTGACAGGGGCCAAATGCTGGGCAGAAAAGCACGGTGGCTTGAGGCCTCAAAGGGTGTACCAATCTTCTAAGACACACCCTCAGGGAGACGTGATATATTGCCTCCTTCTGAGGGCTGAGCGTGTTCTGGTCTGGGAAAACCTGATTGGGGTAACCAAGGAAACCAGACGCCTAGACAACAGAAAATTACAACCTACACTAAGAAAAATGAAGTTATGGCCCAGTCAAAGGAACCAACTTACACTTCAAGTGAGATACAGGAATTTAAACAACTAATGTTAAATCAATTCGAAAGTTAGGGAAGATATGGCAAAAGAGATGAAGCACATAATGAAAACACCAGGCGTACATAAGCTAGAATTTAAAAGTTCAAAAAAACCCTGGCAGAATATATGGAAATGAAAGGCACAACACAAGAGATGAAAGGCACAATGGATACCTATAACAGCAGATCTCGAGAGGCAGAAGAAAACACTCAGGAACTGGAGAACAAGGCACCTGAAAGCCTACACACAAAAGAACAGATAGAGAAAAGAATGGAAAAATATGAGCAACATCTATGGGAACTTAAGGACAAAACGAAAAGCAGGAATGTATGTGTCACTGATGTCCCAGAAGGAGAAGAGAAGGGAAAAGGGGCAGAAGCAATAATGGAGGAAATAATCAATGAAAATTTCCCATCTCTAATGAAAGACGTAAAATTACAGATCCAAGAAGTGCAACATGCCCCAAACAGATATGAATAGGCCTACGCCAAGACAATTAATGATCAGATTATCAAATATCAAAGATAAAGAGAATCCTGAAAGCAGCAAGAGAGAAGCAATCTATCACATACAAAGGAAGCTTGATAAGACTATATGTGGATTTCTCAATAGAAACCATGGAGGCAAGAAGGAAGTGGGCTGATATATTTAAGATACTGAAAGAGAAAAACCACCAACCAAGAATCCTATATCCAGCAAAACTGTCCTTCAAATATGAGGGAGAGCTTAAAGTATTCTCTGGCAAACAGGCAATGACAGAGTTTGTGAACAAGATACCTGCTCTACAGGAAACACTAAAGAGAGCACTACAGGCAGAAAGGAAAAGACAGGAGCGAGGGGTCTGGATCACAATTTTGGGAGATAGCAGCCCAGCAATGTAAGTACACTGAACAAAGATGACTATGAGTATGGTTGAAAGTGGAAGGTTAGGAGCATGTGGGACACCAGAAAGAAAGAGAAAAGATAACGACTGGGACCGTATAACTCAGTGAAACCTAGGGTGCTCAACAATTGTAGTAAAAGGTACAAATATGTTTTTACATGAGGTAGAACAAATGAATGTCAATACTGCAAGGTGTTAAAACTAGGGTGGGAATTGGGGTGGAAATACAATCAATGCAAAATAGAGATTATAATTAACAGAAACATTGTATTATGCTTCCTTTAATGTAACAAAGGCTATATACCAAAGTTAAATGAAAAAGGGGGGGCAAGGGGGTGTATGGGACTCAGCATTGGGGATGTTGTCCGACTCTTTATTCTACTTTGGTTTAATGCTCTCTTTCCTTTTATCGCTTCCTAGCTGTCATGTTTTTTTGTTTGTTTGTTTCTCTTTCTTGTCTTTCCTTTGTCTCTCTCCCTTCTTTGACTCTTCCTCCCTCTTTGGGGAAGAAATGGAGATGTCCTTATACAGATAGTGGTGTTGGTGGTAAATACATAGATACATGACTATACAGGGAACCACAGATTGTTTACTTAGGATGGAATGTATGGTGTGTGAACAAAACCATCTTAAAAAAGGGAGGCTGATGAAGAAACCTTGAGGGCACTATATTGAGTGAAATAAGACAGACACATAAGGACAAATATTTCAGGGTCTTTATGATATGAACTAGTTATAATATGCAAACTCATAGACAGGAAATATAAGTTACCAGGATTTAGAACGGGGCTAAAAATGGGAGCAGTTGCCTATTATGAGCAGAATTTTCAACTTGGGTGAACTTAAACGTTTGGAAGTAGACAGAGGTGATGGCAGCATATTGTGAGAATGACTAACAGTGCTGAATGGTCTGTGAATGTGGTGAAAAGGGTAAGCTCAGAATGACATATGTCATCAGAAGGAAGGTTGGAGGTTAAAAGATGGGAATGTATAAAACAGTGAATCTTGTGGTTGACAATGTCCATGATTAATAGAACAAATATTAGAAATCTCTCTCATGAACTAGAGGAAATGTATGACACTATAACTAGAAGTTAATAATAGAGGGGTGTTCTAGTTTGCTAATGCTGCTGGAATGCAAAACACCAGAGACAGATTGGCTTTTATAAAAGGGGGTTTATTTGGTTACACAGTTACAGTCTTAAGGCCATAAAGTGTCCAAGGTAACACATCAACAATTGGTACCTTCACTGCAGGATGGCCAATGGTGTCGAGAAAACTTCTGTTAGCTGGGAAGGCACGTGGCTGGCATCTGCTCCAAAGTTCTGGTTTCAAAATGGCTTTCTCCCAGGACGTTCCTCTCTAGGCTGCAGTTCCTCAAAAATGTCACTCTTAGTTGCACTTGGGGTATTTGTCCTCTCTCAGCTTCTCCAGAGCAAGAGTCTGCTTTCAATGGCCGTCTTCAAACTGTCTCTCATCTGCAGCTGCTGTGCTTTCTTCAAAGTGTCCCTCTTGGCTATAGCTCCTCTTCAAAATGTCACTCACAGCTGCACAAAGTTCCCTCTGCCTGTCAGCTCATTTATATGGCTCCACTGATCAAGGCACACCTAGTGGGCAGGCCAACACTCCATGGAAATTATCCAATTAGAGTCATCACCCACAGCTGGGTGGGGCACATTCCAAAGAAACACTCAAAGAATTACAATCTAATCAACACTGATTACGTCTGCCTACACAAGATTACATCAAAGATAACTGCGTTTGGGTGACACAATATATTCAAACTGGCACAAGGGGCATATAGGAAAAAATATATACCTATTGTAAGCTATATATTATAGTTAGTAGTGATTTAACATTCTTTCATTAACAGTAACAAATGTACTATACCAATATTATGAATCAATAATGGAGGGAGGGTGGTTAGCGGTATGGGAGGATTTGAGTTACCTTTTTTTATCGTTCTTTCATTTCTGGAGTAATGAAAATGTTCTAAAAACTGAAAAACAATTGTGATGGATGTACAGCTGTATGATGATATGGTGGGCAACTAACTGTACACTTTGGCTCTCTGGACAATTTTAAGGTTTGTGAACAATCTCAGTAAAAAAAAATTCTTGATACACATAGTACTACATTAGAGGAAGCTGGCTGAGGAAAAATAAATGAACTGGGATTGGACAGGTTGGAAAGTGTAAGCATAAAAGAAAGAACGGAGAAAAAAAATCGAAAAAGTTGAAATGGATCTCAGGGATATGATGGACAACATGAAGAACACAAATATAAGAATTGTTGGTGTTCCAGTAGGGGAAGAGAAGGGTAAAGGACTAGGAAGAGTATTCAAAGACATTTTTGGAGAGAACTTCCCAACCCTTCTAAACGAGATAAATACACAAATCATAGATGCGCAATGAACTCCAAACAGAATAAACCCAAATAAACCCACTATGAGACATATTCTGATCAGATTGTCAAATGCTAAAGAGAAGGAGCAAGTTCCAAAAGTAGCAAGAGAGAAGCAATTCATCACATACAAGGGAAAACGTACAAGGCTAAATAGTGACTACTCAGCGGCCACCATGGAGGAGAGAAGGCAGTGGTGTGAGATATTTAAAATTCTGAAAGAGAAAAATTGCCAACCAAGAATCCTTTATCCAGCAAAGCTCTCGTTCAAATTCAAGGGAGCCTTTAAAATCTTCACAAACATATGCTCAGAGAACTTGCTAACAAAGAGACCTCCCCTACAAGAAATACAAAAGGGAGCCCTACTCACTGAGAAAAAAAGAAGAGAGAGAGGTAAGGACAAGGGCACAGAACTAAAAGTTTTACTAAGGATACATTAAGTGAAATAGAGAGAGGGGAAAAATATATCTGACAAATAAAAACCAAAGGATATGATGTCTGATTCAAGAACAGCTTTCACAGTAATAGCACTGAATGTGAATGGATTAATCTCCCCAATGAAAAGATATAGATTGGGGACACAAAATGTATGAGGGTCAGAAGCGGGGAAGATGGCGAACTGGTGAGCTCTATGTTTTAGTTACTCCTCCAGGAAAGTAGGTAGAAAGCAAGGAACTGCGTGGACTGGACACCACAGAGCAATCTGACTTTGGGCATAATTCATACAACACTCAAGAAAACGTGGAACTGCTGAGATCAGCGAAATCTGTAAGTTTTTGCGGCCAGGGGACCCGCGCCCCTCCCTGCCAGGCTCACTCCCGTGGGAGGAGGGGCTGTCAGCTCCGGGAAGGAGAAGGGAGAACTGCAGTGGCAGCCCTTATCGGAAACTCATTCTACTGATCCAAACTCCAACCATCAGACCAGACACCAGAGAATCTGAGAGCAGCCAGCCCAGCAGAGAGGAGACAGGCATAGAAAAAAAACAACACGAAAAAATCCAAAATAATAGCGGAGGATTTTTGGAGTTCTGGTGAACATAGAAAGGGGAAGGGCAGAGCTCAGTCCCTGAGGCGCATATGCAAATCCCGAAGAAAAGCTGATCTCTCTGCCCTGTGGACCTTTCCTTAATGGCCCTGGTTGCTTTGTCTCTTAGCATTTCAATAACCCATTAGATCTCTGAGGAGGGCCCTTTTTTTTTTTTTTTAATACTTTTTTCTTTTTCTAAAACAATTACTCTAAGAAGCCCAATACAGAAAGCTTCAAAGACTTGCAATTTGGGCAAGTCAAGTCAAGAGCAGAACTAAGAGAGCTCTGAGACAAAAGGCAATAATCCAGTGGCTGAGAAAATTCACTAAACACCACAACTTCCCAAAAAAAAGGGGGGTGTCCGCTCACAGCCATCATCCTGGTGGACAGGAAACACTCCTGCCCATCGCCAGCCCCATAGCCCAGAGCTGCCCCACACAACCCAGTGTGACGGAAGTGCTTCAAATAACAGGCACACACCACAAAACTGGGCGTGGACATTAGCCTTCCCTGCAACCTCAGCTGATTGTCCCAGAGTTGGGAAGGTGGAGCAGTGTGAATTAACAAAGCCCCATTCAGCCATCATTTCAGCAGACTGGGAGCCTCCCTACACAGCCCAGCAGCCCAGAACAGCCCTGGGGGGACGGCACTCACCTGTGACATAGCACAGTCATCCCTCAACAGAGGACCCGGGGAGCACGGCCTGGAAGAGGGGCCCACTTGCAAGTCTCGGAGCCATACGCCAATACCAAGGACTTGTGGGTCAGTGGCAGAGACAAACTGTGGCAGGACTGAACTGAAGGATTAGACTATTGCAGCAGCTTTAAAACTCTAGGATCACCAGGGAGATTTGATTGTTAGGGCCACCCCCCCTCCCTGACTGCCCAGAAACACGCCCCATATACAGGGCAGGCAACACCAACTACACAAGCAAGCTTGGTACACCAATTGGACCCCACAAGACTCACTCCCCCACTCACCAAAAAGGCTAAGCAGGGGAGAACTGGCTTGTGGAGAACAGGTGGCTCGTGGACGCCACCTGCTGGTTAGTTAGAGAAAGTGTACTCCACGAAGCTGTAGATCTGATAAATTAGAGATAAGGACTTCAATTGGTCTACAAATCCTAAAAGAACCCTATCAAGTTCAGCAAATGCCACGAGGCCAAAAACAACAGAAAATTATAAAGCATATGAAAAAACCAGACGATATGGATAACCCAAGCTCAAGCACCCAAATCAAAAGATCAGCAGAGACACAGCACCTAGAGCAGCTACTCAAAGAACTAAAGATGAACAATGAGACCATAGTACGGGAGACAAAGGAAATCAAGAAGACCCTAGAAGAGCATAAAGAAGACATTGCAAGACTAAATAAAAAAATGGATGATCTTATGGAAATTAAAGAAACTGTTGACCAAATTAAAAAGATTCTGGACACTCATAGTACAAGACTAGAGGAAGTTGAACAATGAATCAGTGACCTGGAAGATGACAGAATGGAAAATGAAAGCATAAAAGAAAGAATGGGGAAAAAAATTGAAAAAATCGAAATGGACCTCAGAGATATGATAGATAATATGAAACGTCCAAATATAAGACTCATTGGTGTCCCAGAAGGGGAAGAAAAGGGTAAAGGTCTAGGAAGAGTATTCAAAGAAACTGTTGGGGAAAACTTCCCAAATCTTCTAAAAAACATAAATACACAAATCATAAATGCTCAGCGAACCCCAAATAGAATAAATCCAAATAAACCCACTCCGAGACATATACTGATCACACTGTCAAACACAGAAGAGAAGGAGCAAGTTCTGAAAGCAGCAAGAGAAAAGCAATTCACCACATACAAAGGAAACAGCATAAGACTAAGTAGTGACTACTCAGCAGCCACCATGGAGGCAAGAAGGCAGTGGCACGATATATTTAAAATTCTGAGTGAGAAAAATTTCCAGCCAAGAATACTTTATCCAGCAAAGCTCTCCTTCAAATTTGAGGGAGAGCTTAAATTTTTCACAGACAAACAAATGCTGAGAGAATTTGCTAACAAGAGACCTGCCCTACTGGAGATACTAAAGGGAGCCCTACAGACAGAGAAACAAAGAAAGGACAGAGAGACTTGGAGAAAGGTTCAGTACTAAAGAGATTCGGTATGGGTACAATAAAGGATATTAATAGACAGAGGGGAAAAATATGACAAACATAAACCAAAGGATAAGATGGCTGATTCAAGAAATGCCTTCACAGTTATAACGTTGAATGTAAATGGATTAAACTCCCCAATTAAAAGATATAGATTTGCAGAATGGATCAAAAAAAATGAACCATCGATATGTTGCATACAAGAGACTCATCTTAGACACAGGGACACAAAGAAACTGAAAGTGAAAGGATGGAAAAAAATATTTCATGCAAGCTACAGCCAAAAGAAAGCAGGTGTAGCAATATTAATCTCAGATAAAATAGACTTCAAATGCAGGGATGTTTTGAGAGACAAAGAAGGCCACTACATACTAATAAAAGGGGCAATTCAGCAAGAAGAAATAACAATCGTAAATGTCTATGCACCCAATCAAGGTGCCACAAAATACATGAGAGAAACACTGGCAAAACTAAAGGAAGCAATTGATGTTTCCACAATAATTGTGGGAGACTTCAACACATCACTCTCTCCTATAGATAGATCAACCAGACAGAAGACCAATAAGGAAATTGAAAACCTAAACAATCTGATAAATGAATTAGATTTAACAGACATATACAGGACATTACATCCCAAATCACCAGGATACACATACCTTTCTAGTGCTCACGGAACTTTCTCCAGAATAGATCATATGCTGGGACATAAAACAAGCCTCAATAAATTTCAAAAGATTGAAATTATTCAAAGCACATTCTCTGACAACAATGGAATACAATTAGAAGTCAATAACCATCAGAGACTTAGAAAATTCACAAATACCTGGAGGTTAAACAACACACTCCTAAACAATCAGTGGGGTAAAGAAGAAATACTAAGAGAAATTGCTAAATGTATAGAGATGAATGAAAATGAGAACACAACATACCAAAACCTACGGGATGCAGCAAAAGCAGTGATAAGGTGGAAATTTATAGCACTAAACGCATATATTAAAAAGGAAGAAAGAGCCAAAATCAAAGAACTAATGGATCAACTGAAGAAGTTAGAAAATGAACAGCAAACCAATCCTAAACCAAGTAGAAGAAAAGAAATAACAAGGATTAAAGCAGAAATAAATGACATAGAGAACAAAAAAACAATAGAGAGGATAAATATCACCAAAAGTTGGTTCTTTGAGAAGATCAACAAGATTGACAAGCCCCTAGCTAGATTGACAAAATCAAAAAGAGAGAAGACCCATATAAACAAAATAATGAATGAAAAAGGTGACATAACTGCAGATCCTGAAGAAATTAAAAAAATTATAAGAGGATATTATGAACAACTGTATGGCAACAAACTGGATAATGTAGAAGAAATGGACAATTTCCTGGAAACATATGAACAACCTAGACTGACTAGAGAAGAAATATAAGACCTCAACCAACCCATCACAAGCAAGGAGCCAATCAGTCATCAAAAATCTTCCCACAAATAAATGCCCAGAGCCAGGTGGCTTCACAGGGGAATTCTACCAAACTTTCCAGAAAGAACTGACACCAATCTTACTTAAACTCTTTCAAAACACTGAAGAAAATGGAACACTACCTAACTCATTTTATGAAGCTAACATCAATCTAATACCAAAACCAGGCAAAGATGCTACAAAAAAGGAAAACTACCGGCCAATCTCCCTAATGAATATAGATGCAAAAATTCTCAACAAAATGCTTGCACGTCAAATCCAAAGACACATTAAAAAAATCATACACCATGACCAAGTGGGGTTCATTCCAGGCATGCAAGGATGGTTCAACATAAGAAAATCAATCAATGTATTACAACACATTAACAAGTCAAAAGGGAAAAATCAATTGATCATCTTAATAGATGCTGAAAAAGCATTTGACAAAATCCAACATCCCTTTTTGATAAAAACACTTCAAAAGGTAGGAATTGAAGGAAACTTCCTCAACATGATAAAGAGCATATATGAAAAACCCACAGCCAGCATAGTACTCAATGGTGAGAGACTGAAAGCCTTCCCTCTAAGATCAGGAACAAGACAAGGATGCCCGCTGTCACCACTGTTATTCAACATTGTGCTGGAAGTGCTAGCCAGGGCAATCTGGCAAGACAAAGAAATAAAAGGCATCCAAATTGGAAAAGAAGAAGTAAAACAGTCATTGTTTGCAGATATATGATCTTATATCTAGAAAATCCTGAGAAATCGACGATACAGCTACTAGAGCTAATAAACAAATTTAGCAAAGTAGCGGGATACAAGATTAATGCACATAAGTCAGTAATGTTTCTATATGCTAGAAATGAACAAACTGAAGAGACACTCAAGAAAAAGATACCATTTTCAATAGCAACTAAAAAAATCAAGTACCTAGGAATCAACTTAACCAAAGATGTAAAAGACCTATACAAAGAAAACTACATAACTCTACTAAAAGAAATAGAAGGGGACCTTAAAAGATGGAAAAATATTCCATGTTCATGGATAGGAAGGCTAAATGTCATTAAGATGTCAATTCTACCCAAACTCATCTACAGATTCAATGCAATCCCAATCAAAATTCCAACAACCTACTTTGCAGACCTGGAAAAGCTAGTTATCAAATTTATTTGGAAAGGGAAGATGCCTCGAATTGCTAAAGACACTCTAAAAAAGAAAAACGAAATGGGAGGTCTTACACTCCCTGACTTAGAAGCTTATTATAAAGCCACAGTTGCCAAAACAGCATGGTACTAGCACAAAGATAGATATATAGATCAATGGAATCGAATTGAGAATTCAGAGATAGACCCTCAGATCTATGGCTGACTGATCTTTGATAAGGCCCCCAAAGTCACTGAACTGAGTCATAATGGTCTTTTCAACAAATGGGGCTGGGAGAGCTGGATATCCATATCCAAAAGAATGAAAGAGGACCCCTACCTCACCCCCTACACAAAAATTAACTCAAAATGGACCAAAGATCTCAATATAAAAGAAAGTACCATAAAACTCCTAGAAGATAATGTAGGAAAACATCTTCAAGACCTTGTATTAGGCGGCCACTTCCTAGACTTTGCACCCAAAGCACAAGCAACAAAAGAGAAAATAGATAAATGGGAACTCCTCAAGCTTAGAAGTTTCTGCACCTCAAAGGAATTTCTCAAAAAGGTAAAGAGGCAGCCAACTCAATGGGAAAAAATTTTTGGAAACCGTGTATCTGACAAAAGACTGATATCTTGCATATATAAAGAAATCCTACAACTCAATGACAATAGTACAGACAGCCCAATTATAAAATGGGCAAAAGATATGAAAAGACAGTTCTCTGAAGAGGAAATACAAATGGCCAAGAAACACATGAAAAAATGTTCAGCTTCACTAGCTATTAGAGAGATGCAAATTAAGACCACAATGAGATACCATTCTAACACCGGTTAGAATGGCTGCCAGTAAACAAACAGGAAACTACAAATGCTGGAGGGGATGTGGAGAAATTGGAACTCTTATTCATTGTTGGTGGGATTGTATAATGGTTCAGCCACTCTGGAAGTCAGTCTGGCAGTTCCTTAGAAAACTAGATATAGAGTTACCATTCGATCCAGCGATTGCACTTCTCGGTATATACCCGGAAGATCGGAAAGCAGTGACACGAACAGATATCTGCACGCCAATGTTCATAGCAGCATTATTCACAATTGCCAAGAGATGGAAACAGTCCAAATGTCCTTCAACAGATGAGGGGATAAATAAAATGTGGTATATACACACGATGGAATACTACGCGGCAGTAAGAAGGAACGATCTCGTGAAACATATGACAACATGGATGAACCTTGAAGACATAATGCTGAGCGAAATAAGCCAGGCACGGAAAGAGAAATATTATATGCTACCACTAATGTGAACTTTGAAAAATGTAAAACAAATGGCTTATAATATAGAATGTAGGGGAACTAGGAATAGAGAGCAATTAAGGAAGGGGGAACAATAATCCAAGAAGAACAGATAAGCTATTTAATGTTCTGGGGTTGCCGAGGAATGACTATGGTCTGTTAATTTCTGATGGATATAGTATGACAAGTTCACAGAAATGTTGCTATATTATGTAACTTTCTTGGGGTAAAGTAGGAACATGTTGGAAGTTAAGCAGTTATCTTAGGTTAGTTGTCTTTTTCTTACTCCCTTGTTATGGTCTCTTTGAAATGTTCTTTTCTTGTATGTTTGCTTTCTTTTTAACTTTTTTTTTCATACATTTGATTTAAAAAAGAAGGGAAAGTTAAAAAAAAAAAAAGAAAAACAAGGAAAAAAAAAGATGTAGTGCCCCCTTGAGGAGCCTGTGGAGAATGCAGGGGTATTCGCCTACCCCACCTCCATGGTTGCTAACATGACCACAGACATAGGGGACTGGTGGTTTGATGGGTTGAGCCCTCTACCATAAGTTTTACCCTTGGGAAGACGGCTGCTGCAAAGGAGAGGCTAGGCCTCCCTATGGTTGTGCCTAAGAGCCTCCTCCCGAATGCCTCTTTGTTGTTCAGATGTGGCCCTCTCTCTCTGGCTAAGCCAACTTGAAAGGTGAAATCACTGCCCTCCCCCCTACGTGGGATCAGACACCCAGGGGAGTGAATCTCCCTGGCAATGTGGAATATGACTCCTGGGGAGGAATGTAGACCTGGCATCGTGGGATGGAGAACATCTTCTTGACCAAAAGGGGGATGTGAAAGGAAATGAAATAAGCTTCAGTGGCAGAGAGATTCCAAAAGGAGCCGAGAGGTCACTCTGGTGGGCACTCTTACGCACACTTTAGATAACCCTTTTTAGGTTCTGAAGAATTGGGGTAGCTGGTGGTGGATACCTGAAACTATCAAACTACAACCCAGAACCCATGAATCTCGAAGACAGTTGTATAAAAATGTAGCTTATGAGGGGTGACAATGGGATTGGGAAAGCCATAAGGACCACACTCCACTTTGTCTAGTTTATGGATGGATGAGTAGAAAAATAGGGGAAGGAAACAAACAGACAAAGGTACCCAGTGTTCTTTTTTACTTCAATTGCTCTTTTTCACTCTAATTATTATTCTTGTTATTTTTGTGTGTGTGCTAATGAAGGTGTCAGGGATTGATTTAGGTGATGAATGTACAACTATGTAATGGTACTGTAAACAATAGAAAGTACGATTTGTTTTGTATGACTGCGTGGTATGTGAATATATCTCAATTAAAAAAAAAGAAAAAAAAAAGAAAAGATATAGATTGGAAGACTGGATTAAAAAATATGAACCATCAATATGTTGCTTACAAAAGTCTCATCTTAGACCCAGAGAAACAAAGACATTGAAAATGAATGGATGGAAAAAAATATTCCATGCAAGCTACAGCCAAAAGAAAGCAAGAGTAGGAATATTAGTCTCCGAGAAAACAGACTTTAAATGTTAGGGTGTCATAAGTGACAAAGAAGAACACTATATTGTAATAAAAGGGACAATTCCACAAAAAGAAATAACAATCATAAATGTCTATGTACCCAATCAAGGTGCCCCAATGTACATGAGACAAACACTGGCCAAATTGAAGGAAGCAATAGCTGTTTCCACCATAATTGTGGGAGACGAATACATCACTCTCTCCTATAGATAGATCAACCAGACTGAGGAACAATAAGAAAATTGAAAAACTAAACAATGTGATAAATGATTTTCACTTAGCAGACATATATAGAGCATTACATCCCAAATTACCAGGACATACATTTTTCTCTAATGCCCTGGAACTTTCTCCAGAACAGATCATATGCTAGGCCACAAAACAAGCCTCAATAACCTTAAGAAGATTGAAATTATTCAAAGGACATTCTCTGATCACAATGGAATACAACAAGAAGTCAATAACCATCAAAGATTAAGAACGTTCACAAATATCTGGAGATCAAACAAGATGCTCCTAAACAATCAGTGTGGTTAAAGAAGAAATAGCTAGCAAGAGAAATTGCTAAATATCTAGAGATGAGTGAAAATGAGAGCACAACATATAAAAACTTATGGGATGCAGCGAAGGCAGTACTGAGGGGGAAATTTATAGCTTTCAATTCATACATTAAAAAGGAAGAAAGAGCTAAAATCAAAGAACTAATGGAACAACTGAAGAAGCTAGAAAATGAACAGCAAACACATCCTAAAGCAAGGAGTAGAAAAGAAATAACCGGATTAAAGCAGAAATACATGACATAGAGAACAGAAAAAAAAGAATAAATAAAACCAAAAGTTGGTTGTTTGAGAAGTAATTGAGAAGCCCTTAGCTAGACTGACAAAATAAAAAAGACAGAAGACCCAAATAAACAAAATATATTTTGTGGATCTGGAAGAAATTAAAAAAATCATTTGAGAAGTAACTGAGAAGCCCTTAGCTAGATTGACAAAATAAAAAAGACAGAAGACCCAAATAAACAAAATATATTACTGTGGAACTTGAAGAAATTAAAAAAATCATAAGAGGATACTATGAACAACTATGCCAACAAACAAGATAACGTAGAGGAAATGGATGATTTCTTGGAAACACATGAACAGCCTAGACTGTACAGAGAAGAAATAGAAGACCTCAACAAACTATCACAAGCAGAGAGATCCAATCAGTCATCAAAAAGCTTCCCCAAAATAAATGCCCAGGGCCAGATGGCTTCCTAGGGGAATTCTACCAAACTTTCCAAAAAGAATTGACACCAATCTTACTTAAATTCTTTCAAAAAATTGAAGAAAATGGAATACCACCTAACTCATTTTATGACGCTAACATCACTCTAATAACAAAACTAGGGAAAGATGCTAAAAGAAAGGAAACTACAGGCCAATCTTCCTCATGAATTAAAACCCAAAAATTCTCAACAAAATACTTGCAAATCAAATCCAAAGACACATTTAAAAAAAAAAAATCATGACCAAGTGGGGTTCATCCTAGGCATGCAAGGATGGTTCAACTAAGAAAATCAATCAATGTAATAGAACACATTAACAAATCAAAAGGGAAAAATCAAATGATCATCTCAATAGATGCTGAAAAAGCATTCGACAAAATCCAGCATCCTTTTTTTTGATAACAACACTTTAAAAGGTAGCAATTGAAGGAAACTTCCTCAATATGATAAAGGGCATATAGGAAAATCCCATGGCCAGCACAGTACTCAATGGCGAGAGACTGAAAGCCTTCCCTCTAAGATCAGGAATGAGACATGAATGCCGCTGTCACCACTTTTATTCAACACTGTGCCAGAAGTGCTAGCCAGAGCAATTCAACAAAACAAAGAAATAAAAGACATCCAAATTGGAAACGAAGAAGTAAAACTGTCATTCTTTGCAGATGATATGATCTTATATTTGGAAAATCCTGAGAAACTGACGACATAGCTACTTGAACTAAGAAACAAATTTAGCAGAGTAGCAGGATACAAAATTAATGCACGTTAAGCCAGTAATGTTCCTATACACTTGAAATGACCTAACTGAAGAGACACTCAAGAAAAATATTCCATTCCCTATAGCAAGTAAAAAAAAATCAAGTACCTAGGAATAAAATTAACCAAGGATGTAAAAGACCTATACATAGAAAATTACATAACTTGACTAAAAGAAATAGAAGGGGACCTTAAGAGATGGGAAGATATTCCATGTTCATGGATAGAAAGGCTAAATGTCATTAAGATGTCAATTCTATCCAAACTCATCTACAGATTCAATGCAATTCCAATCAAAATTCCAACAACGTACTTTGCAGAATTGGAAAAGATAGTTATTAAATTCATTTGGAAGGAAAAGATGCCTCGAATTGCTAAAAACATTCCAAAAAAAGAAAAACAAAGTGAGAGGACTTACAATTCCTGACTTTGAAGCTTACTATAAAGCCACAATAGTCAAAACAGCATGCTACTGGCAGAAAGATAGACATATTGATCAATGGAATTTAATTGAGAATTCAGAGAAAGTCCCCCAGATCTACAGTTCAGTAATCTTTGATAAGTTCCCCAAAACCACTGATCTGGTACATAACAGTCTCTTCAACAAATGTTGCTGGAGAACTGGATATCCATATCCAGAAGAATGAAAGAGGACTCCTACCTCACACTCTATCCAAAAATTAACTCAAAGTGGATTAAAGACCTCAATGTAAGAGACAGCACCTGCGTTTAATGGTACTGCATAAAAGAATGTTCTTGTTCATGGGAAATGTATATGTGAATTATATTGTCTTTTCAAGGATGTGTGCAGCTTCCTCTCATATGTTCAGAAGGCAGAACAATAGATGATGGATGATAGGGAGGGAGAGAGGGATGGAGGGATGGAGGGAGGGAAAGAAAGAAAGAAATGGTGTGACAGGATGTTAACGGTGGTGGATCAGGGTATCAGGGGAGGGGGGTTGGGGTATGCTGGAGTTCTATGTATGGGGTTTGTACTGTTTTTGCAACTGTTCCTATAAGCCTGAATTTATTTCAAAATAAAATTTATTAAAAAATTAAATTAAATTAAATTAAATTAAAAAAAAAGAGAGAGACAGCACCATAAAACTCCTAGAAGATAATGTAGGGAATCATTTTCAAGACCTTGTATTAGGAGGTTACTTCTTAGACCTTACATTCAAGGCACAAGCAACGAAACAAAAAATAGATAAATGGGAACTCTCCAAAATTAAAAGCTTCTGTACCTCAAAGGAATTTGCCAAAAAAGTGAAGAGGCAGCCAATTCAACGGGAAAAAATATTTGGAGACCATGTATCTGACAGAAGACTTATATCTTGCATATATAAAGAAATCCTAACTCAATGACAATAGTAGAGAAAGCCCAATTATAAAATGGGCAAAAGATATGAAAAGACATTTCATTAAATAGAAAATTAAAATGGCTAAAAAAATACATGAAAGAACGTTCATCTTCACTAGCTATTAGGGAGATGCAAATTAAGACTACAATGAGATATCATCTCACACCAATTAGAATGGCTGCCATTAAACAAACAGGAAACTACAAATACTGGAGAGGATGTGGAGAAATTGGAACTCTTCTTCATTGCTGGTGAGATGTATAATGGTATGGCCACTCTGGAAGACAGTGCAGTGTTTTCTTTGATAACAAGATACTGAGTTACCCTTTGATCCAGCAATTTCACTTCTCAGTATATACCCAGAAGATCTGAGAGCAGTGACATGAAAGACATTTGCACACCGATGTTCACAGCGGCAATATTCACAATTGCCAAGAAATGGAAACAATCCAAATGCCCTTCAACAGATGAGTGGATAAACAAAATGTGGTATATACACACGATCAAATACTACACGGCAGAAAGAAGGAATGAGGTTGTGAAACATATGAAAACGTAGATGAACCTTGAAGACATAATGCTGAGTGAAATAAGCCAGACACAAAAAGAGAGCTATTATGTTACCACTATTGTGAACTCCATGAAAAATGTAAAATAAGTGTCTTATAATGTAGAATATAGGGGACCTAGAGATAGACAGAAGCTAGTGAAGGGGGAATGATAATCTAATATGTACAGATATGATAATGAGGGTGAGTTTAATGGTATGGGAATGGTCAGGTGTGACTATGGTTCATTAATGGGATTATAAATATCAGTGATGCACTGAAGGTGAACATGATCATAAACGGTTGTTTAAAGGCATGTAACCCCAAAGTAGCACCACAAACCTAAATAAGTGTTAGCATGATATACTTATAAGGTATGACACTGGTGCAGAGAGTAAACAACAGAGTGGTATATGGAAAAACTACCCATTACATATTAAAGACTATATTTAATAAGAATATCTTACCAACACTACACTAATACTAGGGATGAATAAATGGCAGCTAATAAGAGCTCTGAGATGTTTTATGTTATGATAATTGTTTAAAGTTGAGAGTGAAGATGATTGTCCAACTAAGTGAAGATAATGTAAAAAACTGACCGTTTATCTTAGGATAGAATATATATTAAGTGAAATTAGGAACACACTACTTAATAAAGCAGGCTATTGACTTGAGGCTTGCTCTTATAAACCCCAGGGCTGTAAACAGGGGGTGAAACTTCCTTTAATTATGCCTAAGAGGCACCTCCATAGAACCTCTTTTGTTGCTCAGATGTAGCCTGTCTCTAAGCCCAACTTGGTAAATAAATTAATTAACCTCCCCCCAACTTGGGACATGACTGCCAGGGGAATGAATTTCCCTGGTGATGTGGGACATGACTCCCAGGAATGAGTCTGGCCCTGGCAGTGACTGTTTGAAAATGCCTACTTGACCAAAAGGGGGAAAAATAAAGGTGACAAGCTGAGGTTACAGTGGTTGAGAGATCCCAAATAGAGTGAGAGACTATCCTGGAAGTTTCTTTCATGCAAGCTCCAGCTGGACATCCCACATGGCCACAGTATCCCCATGCCCTTACCAAAAGTAGTCCCCAGATACCTAGGTCCTTACCTCAGATTGTATAAAAGATTCACTCACTAAGTTTTATCTCTCAGAAACTTAAATCCACCAGTGTTCCTATACCAGACAAGTCCTAAAACCCAGAGGCAACAGCCTCCTTAAGAACAACAATCAGATGTGGATCCCTTTCCCATACTGTCAACATCCCCTTTCAGTATGAACAAGTTCAGGAGGTCACTGCCTAGACATCTCTGAAGATGGAGAAAGAGATTAAGTGAGAGGAAGGGGTAGCAACAAACAAGACAAGATTTAACAAAGGTCTATGAATACTGAAACTTTATATAGATAGACAGATACACAGATAGATAGACAGACAGACAGACAGATACATGCATGCTAGGGTACTGGAATAGCTGGAAGGAGGTAAATGACATGGTGGAACTGTATCCTATAACACTCTTTGAAATCTGCTCTATAGCTACTCATTGAATTGTACTTTGAAAGTCTTCATCTTTCTGTATATACCCTCCATTTCATAATTAGGAAAGAACTAAAACTGTGGAAATGTAACCCATAACAATTTTTGAAATTACCTATATAACTACTTGTTGATCTGTACCTTTCTGCATGTATGCTATATGCTACAATAATGGAAACAGCTAAGTTGTGGAACTGTGACCAATGACATTCTTTGAAATTTGTTCTAACTACTTGTTAAATCATACTTTGAAAGTTATCACTGTCATGTATATATGTTAAAGTTCACAATTTTAAAAATGCATTTAAAAAATGGGGTAATACTACCTGGAAGGACAGTTGTAGAGATCATTGATAACGAGTGTACAGTAACTTCACTCAATAGTGTTTGATAGATGGTAACTTCTACTATTAGGAGGGACACTGTGCCAACTCACATGTGCAGTTTGGGAGACTATATGTTCAAAAATATTTTATGTGGTTATTTTCAAGGAATAGGAAATTATATATGAAATAAAAGTTCTTTATAAACTGTTAAAAAAAAAAGTACATTCACAGGCTCACTTGAATATTTTTAGAAATAATAAAAATGGAATTTTTGCTGAAGCCCTTTTTCTACTTTACTCTTTTCATGATGGTAACACTTATTTACATCATTAAAATTAATGCTACCATAGAATACAGAACTAAAAATTATAGGTAAAGGGAATTTTCAGCTCATTTTAAGAAAGAACCCACACCAGTAGAGATTCCAGCAATGGAAGAAGATGCAAGCTCACCTTTTTTTTTTTTTTTTTTTGAGAAAACTCAAAGGTCAACATCTATAGTTTTCTTTTTTCCCCCTCTAGATCACTTTAGTTTATCCACAGGAGACTTCTCAAATCTACCCCATAGTTGGCAAAAACCAGGTGCTCATGTTCTAGGACTGGAGTGAGCAGAAGAGAAATCTCACTAGTCTATATAGTTTTCATATATTAATTCCCTTGGTCAGCATAGTACTTTATTCTACCCTCCACTCTACCTGATATTCACATATCCAGAGCTTCACTGATTTAATAACTTCAGACAATAAACTTCTAATCTCCTACGGGAATGGACCTTAGGTGGTGGACCCTATTTGCTCTTTATAGGGACTTTCAATTGCTCGCCTTATTTTCTGTTCCATATTTTATCCCTGACTTTCAGGATATCTGGTGGATCAAATACCTAACCCCTTCCTAGACTCTATGAGAATGTGCCTCTCTTTGTTCTTTTCCTTAGCAGGCACTTGGGTTTCACTTTTTCCTCCAACAACACCTTCTCTTCCAAAATTTTCTGAATTGCTCTCTTTCCAAAGTGAGTTCTTCTCTTATTTATTTATTAATTTATTTTTGACTTGGTAGAATTTGGGGAGGGAATAGAGAAAACTGTAGGAGTTCTAGTTACCAGATTTCTTATTTGCTTTTTACAAGAGAGATCTGAAAATGAAACAACTCCTAGAATAACACATGACTGATATTGTTTTAATTATCCTTTCTTCTGTGCAATATGAATATAAATAAATGTTCTGAGGATCTCGGTATGCTGAATGCCAAAACATGAACCCATGATTTTCTAGGTTAGAAAATTACTTACTTTAGCATTAGATTTTGAAATAAAACACAGGAGTGCTAAAACAGAATAGCTATCCAGAATATACCAATACATCCTAATGACCAACATACTATACCAATTTTTTCATGATAATCATTTTTCCCTTTATTTCTCTTTTACAGATTTGATTCAAAAATTTAAGCTACTTTAAGAGAAATGAATTCCCAATTTTCTATCTGCTCTCTGTATTTGTATTTTGGCTATTTCATTCTTATTTCAGGTTAAATTCTATTAATATTGCAAGCCCAACTATATTCATTAGAAATTAAAGGAGCAAATGTCTCTACATTCAAGTTAGTCTAACTCCTAAAATGCCTATAAACAGTCATTAGAGCAACCAGGAAAATGTAGCTCATCACTATGACACGTTTATGCTTGATGAAATGGCTAAGAGAATATTCTTCATAGCTTCATGAATTTAGAAAGAAGCTAAGATAAAGAAAACTTACAGATCAGTTCAGAAATTGGGTTTTATGAGAAAATACTTTGAAATAAATATTTGTTACTGATTATTTACTCTGCCCCTACCAGGAGGGTAGCTGAACCAATATATCCTAATGACCAACATACTACACCAATTTTTTCATGATAATCATTTTTTAGAAGCTGAACCTTTCCTTCATAGAGCATTCCAGTGAAATAATATATAAATATATTAAGATGTGTCATCATTTTTTTCCCCAGCTTAAACTCTACCTATGAAAGCTACCAAGCCCATTTTTGCCCTGATTTAACTGTATCTAACTCTTTACTGATGGCTCATGATTATCATTATTGTCAACAATTATTAAACTATCACTGTAAAATAATGATGTCTTCAGAACTTAAAGAATGTCGATGTATCAGTCCTATTAATATATAATTCTACTCTTCTGAGACCCAGTACTCACATTCTTTGTGGATTTTTTTGTTTTTTTTTTTTCTGTTTTCTCCGTTCTTTATCAGTAGTCACTTTTTAACAGCTATACTTACTCATGCAAGCCTTAAGACACACTGGAACTAAGTTCTTAGAGAGCAAATAGAATCTGAAAGAGCGAATTCCTGTGAATAAAAACTGTGTTTTTATTTAATGGCCTTAAAACATAAATTCTATCACTCTGAAAGTTTTTGCTCATATATTCTTGGATCTTTAGTTGGTAGGTAACAGAATTCTGGAAGCGAGACATTATTGTTAAAAACAAGTACCACTCTTCCAAATTTAAAATCACATTAAATAAGACTGGTGACTTGGTTGAATTCAAAGAAAGGAATTTGATACACTCAGCACAATATTTACTATCTGATTTAACAGAACTTTATTTAATGAGGAATTTAAGAGACTAAAGGAATAGTCCAAAAATTTATTAGTAAAGTTTCAGGGATTAGACCATATGGCATATGTTAAGCCATTAAACATTAAATATGTAATTAACATGTGTCTGGTGTAGGTTTAGATTTAACAATCTACAGAGATAAGAGGTATTCTCTGGCTGATAAACTACCCATTTATTACAAAACACAGTGCTCCTGACGAAATATTCATGCGTATTTAACTTCTAGTTTTTTCAGATTTAGTGTTTTAATAACGTGAAAAAATGAACAGAATCTTAAGATTTAAATACATAATTTCTGAAAAATCAGCAAAACTCTAAATAGTTATGTTTTGTTTGTATACAAAGGACACATAGCTTTAACTACAGTGAAAATGCCAGGAAATCTCACTTAATGGTTACAAATATTAAAGCCTGTCTCATATTGAGAAATGAATAAAAATTTCTTTGCTTCATCTAAGGTAATTAGCAATATAGCTAAAAAAAAAAAAAAAAAAAAAAAACCACTCAAAATTCTTCAATTTTCCATACCAGCAATCCTCACTGTCTTTTCTACCACTGCAATAACTTAATCTTCAAGCCTACTTGAAATATGAGGTCTAGACATAATTATAATATTCGTCTGTCTTCTGTGCTTACTTTCCAACGTTTAAGAAATCCCAAAGCATATGACAAAGTATGAAACTAAAAGATGTCTCTCTATAAAGCTTTCCCTTATTTCTCCAGACAGTTAGTCACTCCTTTCTCTGTAGTCCCACAATACTTTGTTCAAACATCTATTATACTATAATTTATGCTGTAATTTAAAACATTAATGATATTGCACTGCATATGTTTCTTTCTAGATGGTGAGCTTTTTGAAGGCAGGAAAAATCGGTCTTCGTCCATCCCTCTCCTTCCTACTTTCAACAAACAGAGAATCTTAAGAAACCCAGGCACTCTGAGCACCTCAGCCCACAAAAGCAAAACAAACAAATCTTGCCTCAAGAAACTTAGTCCTGTAGGGAAGGCCGGTCAGTAGATGCTATGATAGAGATACACATAAGGTGATAACTGGAACAAAGGGGAGGATATCATTACCCCATATATCCAGAACCTCATCCCATGTTTCACCTCTAGTGAGTGTTTCACAAGCTATTTTTAAAGAACGAATAAGTAGCTCTGGAGCTGTTACAAGTCTTTTTGAGGTGAGGATAACCTGGCAATCTCCAGTGATAGGAGGTGAGAAGTTAGTCATTTTACCTTTGCTGGCAATTAAATCTAACCATTAAATCCTAGTTACCAATCCCCTTCTGTTGTATCTTTCTTATTCTTCATCCCCTTGTCACATAAGACTTAGTTTTCAGCAGTTATCAGACAAAAGTTTCAAGTTCAGACATTTAAAGTTCAGATGGAGGTTAAACATTGACCCTGGCATCACAGACCCATTTCCATGATCCTGGTAGTTATTACCTTTAAAAATTGACTCTCCTGCTAGATTAAAGTTCATCTCAGGATCTAACGGACTAAACTTTTAATATTTAGGCTTTAAATTCTTAAAAAATGAAAACAAAAAACACCTCTACAGATGTTCAACAGCTCACAACTTCCTCAAACTTCCAGGTTTCAGCATTCTATATATTTTACTGTTTCTGCTTACTTATATAAAAAAATATTGCTTCCAGTCTCTCATGATTCAGACTGACAACAGATGGCAAGAAGGGTCTGAGTGAGCTTAATTACTATAATGCGAGAGCTGAGAGACAATCTTGATATATAACATTACAAAAGAACTATGAAATAATGCCTCATACAACCCATGACAAAGAAATAGTTTACTCACATTAGTAGGTTTGAGGGGGGGGAAAACCCTCTTACATAACTGATAATCGGTATATGCAATTACTCAAGCTAATATACATGTTAAGGGTAGTCTATCCTTTGCATCCGGCAATCAGCTGATTCATCGCCAGATGGCTTTACAGAGAATGAACCTCCTGTGACTCCACAACCCCTGCTATTGCAGAGTAAAAAATAACTGGCCTCACATTAGGACTAGCAGTCTAAACAGCTTAAAATAATTTCCTCTACTCTATGCATTCCTCATTTTAATAAAATATTTTCTATTTATGCATTCATGTGTCATCTTTTCTTCTCAGGAGGCATAAAGATCGACAAATATCTCCATGGGTGTGGCCTATTATAAATGAAATTTAAAACAAACGGGAAAACTGATAAACCTTGCCTCCTGAAATCATCATTTGAACCAGCAATAAATCTTAAAAACACTAAAATGAACTCACAAAATCACTGAATAAACTTCCACATAGGTTTCTTTAACTTCCACCATGTCTTTTTATCCCATCACACCAAGCACCCAAAAGATAAGTGAATAAATTTTAAACAAATGTATAAACTAAGAATTACAATTTCACTCTTTTTTTCCTTGCTAAGTCCCTAATAGAAAACATCCTCAACACTAAGGTCTCTTTCGACAGCATGTATTTCTGGATATGAAAGGAATAATATAATAATTTAGGGCTGCACTTTGGCTAAGGACTTAGAATCCAAATAAGATGCAAATATGAACAAACATAAATGATAAAAGCAAACATACTTAGAATTTTCTTTAGTATTTTATTAATAACAGGTAACACATAAACTGATTACATAAGAAGACTCCATTCTTAGAGTACTATAAAATGAATGAATCCATTCTCTTCTCCATTCACAAGTACGTTAAGAGCTAAGCACTATAAACAATAAAAAGAAAATGGTCATCAAGATAGAAAAAGTCCCTCATCTCATAGAAGCAAAAAATATACAAGGGCTAAATAAATGAAAAAGATGACTTCAGTGACAGTGGGAAGAAAGCAATGTGAAACAAAACAAAGAAAACAGGATGATGTAACAGTTTTAGGGTGGTGCTCTTCTGGACTGAGCGGTACAGAGAAACATCCCTGAGAAAGTGATACACGATTGGAACATAGTCAAAAATTCAGCTCTGCCATATAATCAAGTTGACCTAGGAGAGATAAAAAGTACTCTGAGAAAAACTGATTTCTTCTGAATCTCCATCCCCACTGTAACTGCACAGTTAATCCCAAAAATTAAATCCACAGCTGTGCTTTCCTTGGATTCCTACCAAGATACTTGCTCCATGCTCATGTGAACAAACTCTGTACTGGGAAAAATTTTTGCTTTCATATATTCATGTTTATTTTGGAATGAGTGTTCCAGATTTTATCTTTATCATCTACCATATACATTATTACTTATTTTTTAAAAAGCAATTAAAGAAAAGATGTATTGAGAAAAGATGTGATTTATAACTTTCATCAGAAATATCATTAAAGTAAGGAAAAAAAAAACTTCTCATAAAAGATAAGTGAAGATCCCAAAATGTTTCCATCTTCGAGCGGAGTTGCCACCCCATCGTCGTGGGTATGGCCTCTCTTTACTGTAGACATTTACCCTAATGGGTCTTCATTTTTCATTGCAGAGTCGAGCTCTGCAACGTCAGTGGGTAAAAGATCTACCCTGGACGTGGGAGGTGCTATGCCAGGACCAACTGGAAGGTTTTCAAATTTCTCAATGCAAACTGCAAATCAGTATACCTTTCTGAAAGGAAACCTCAGCAGGTAAACTGGACTGTCCTCTACAGAAGGCATAAAAAGGGACAGTTGGAAAAAATTCGAAAGAAGCGAACTCGCCATGCAGTGAAATTCCGAAGGGGTATCACTGATGTATCTCTTGCTGATATTATAGCCAACAGGAATCAGAAACTTGAGGTTAGAAAGGTTCAACAAGAACAAGCTATCAGGGCTGCCAAAGAGACAAAAAAAAAAAAGGCTAAGCAAGCATCTAAAACGACAGCAATGGCTGCTGCTAAGGCCCCCACAAAGGTAGCACTTAAAAGACTGTGAAGGCTGTGATGGTTTCTGCTCTCCAAGTTGGTTGAAAACGCTGTTGGCAGATCAGATTTTTAAATAAAGATGTGACTGTTAAAGAAAGAAAGAAGAGTGAAGACGGCATGTCAATTATCAACATGCATTTATTCTATATCTTGAGTTTATTACATATTTTCAAATTAAAATATTTAGATTTAATGGGGAAAGCTACTGATTAATAAAATATTTTTTTCACAAAAATCATGTTAAGAAGTGCTGAGAAAATACTTATGAGACAAGTTACACTATTACATAAATTATCTAGGTAGTAACAGTTATTGCTCAGTAGCCTTGATTCTTGAAGATGATTTTGTTTTTTTTTTATATCTTATACAGTGATACAGTGTGACCGTGTGATTGTGCAAACCTTGTGGCTCACATTCTTTTTTCCAGTGTGTAGACAGATGAGTAAAAAAATGGGGATAAAAAGTAAATGAATAACAGGGGGAATGGGAGGGATGGGATGTTTTGAGTGTTTTTTTTTTTACTTTTATTTTTATTCTTTTATTTTTTGGGGGGAGTAATGAAAAGGTTCAAAAATTGATTGTGGTGATGAATCCACAACAATATGATGAACCGTGAACAACTGATTGTACACTGATTGATGACTGTATGGTATGTGAATATATCTCAATAAAATTGCCAAGTTTTCTCTACCATTCTATAAAAAAATGTTAGGTCTGACTTGCTTTCTTCAGTAAAACTGTATAGCTGTTGTTAAAACAAAATTTTGTTGTTTTACACCAACAAATCAATTACAACTTAGAATCAAATGTTTAACAAATATCTCCTTTGTGCCAGAAACGGTGCTAGGTACTTTCACTTTTATTCCTTCATTTAACTCCCAAAACAAGCATGTAAGAAACACTTTTTTTCCTCAAAAAAAGTTGAAGATATTATATGACTTATCCAAGATCACAAATCTAGTAGTAGTAAACAGGAGCCTGGGCCTTCATATACCAAGTCTGGGCTTTTCCCACAACTCTCCTTTGTATTTTTCTCAAGTATAATGTAAAATGATGCTGGTGCTATCAATTCCTACATACTCAGATTTGGCTAAAGAGTTTGCACATGACTGAAAAGCAATATATTTTTATCTAGCAACTCTGTGTTCTGTGACACTATCTTCCGGGTCAAAAACGGTGAAAGTTTATGCAAAAGTTAACTCTATTTTCAATCTACTTCTTAGCCTTGGGTATGGCCAACAGTATATGTCACAAGATCCTCTAAGAAGTCCATTGATAAGAAAGAACTAATTAGTTTAGATTAGAATCAGAGACCAAACAAAACTCAGCTGACCAAACTAGAAGAATGAGGCAAATTTAGGAAAATAGAGTATAGAGGCATAGACACAGATCAAAAACCCAGACTCTGAAAGTACAATCAATTATCTCTAGGCTCACTGAACAGTAACTCATGAAAAATTTTCTTCCTTCAATTCTTTCTTTCCTCCTCTGTCTGGCTCTATTCCTCTTTTACTCATTTCAATATGTCACTGAATACCACACATATTCTCTACCTCCTTTCACTCTCTCTTACTCTTGTTTCTTTGTCACTCAAGGGGCCACAAGACAACACCTCTCATTTCCATGGCTACCCTCAATCTCTCTGAAAGTTTTCACTTTCTCTTTTCTCTTTAAATCCTGGTTTTCTACAGGGTTCCTCTGGGAATTCTTTGAAGCCATGAGGCTTCATTTACCACTTATTTTATTAAGCCACACATCTAAATTTCAAGTCAAAACTTCTTTTATAGATCCGGGCTTTACCTCTAATTCCTTAACCACTGGCACCTCAGATTTGAATATAATATAATATAATATAATATAATATAATATAATATATTGAATATAATATAAGCCCTTCCATCTTTCAAACAAAATCTGCCTTTCTTCCTGCTTTCTGTGTCTTGATGAATGGCATCACCAACCACCTAAGCACTTTCTCTTTCCAACTCTACCTTTATTTAGGTAAGACGCTACATCCTTTTAATTCCTTCCACGTCCTAAGTATCTATCTTGACACCTTTCCTCTATTCCCACCAGTACTGCCCAATAAATTACAGCAGAACTCTTTTTTCTGAATCCCTTGCCTTTAGTCCCCCACCCTCCAAATCCTTTCTCTACCCTACTATCAAAATTATCTTTATAAAAGTAAATATAATCATTCTACCCTCAGATATTTCAACATCCCCCAGTGGGGTTCAAAATAGAATACAACTCAGTTTTGAAAACAAAGTCTTGCTACCTCCCAAACCCTTACTCTGCTCCTTCCTTGCATCCCATGTTCAACTGAATTACTGATTCTGGTTCTCTGAAAATCAAAGCTCCATGTTGTTCCAAGACCCTTGACTCTGAACTACTCAGCAATCACTTCCTCTGGAAAGCTTCCCACGAACTGACTAGTCTCCCATTACTGATCTCCTACCTTGCTCTTCACATATAATTACAACAACTCTTAAACCTCTCTATACTATATTTGATTTTTGTCTATTTTCCCCTATAAACTGAGTTGCTTGAATAAAGTGATTATGATTTACTAAACTTGGTATCCCCGGCACCTTACACAATGCCTAAAATTTTATTAAAGGTTCAAGAAATATTATCAATAAATATTTGAGGCATGATATACCATTTTTAGTAAAGTGTTATTAATAGGCTACAACAGATCGATGACTATATTAGAAATCTGATTTATGAGATTCCCTGAGAATTTTCTACTGATTACTTAGCAATATGAATACAATCTGTTTAAGCCAACATAAATCAGATCAGAACTGGAATAAGCAATCCACATGATTAGTTTCAATGACTAATGTCCACTTAATCTTCTTATTACTTTCAAAAGATAAGCCACTGCAACCTTTTCTCTCAAATTTTCTAAGAAAATTGGTTAAAGAGAGCACCTTACTCAGCCCTAGCTATACATTAGAATTATCTGTGGAGTTTTTTTAAAAGTATATGTGTGAGTGTATATACAAAACACATACATATAAAATATATACCATTTGTATGTACATATGCATATATGTATGTATATGTGCATATTCATACGTTTGTATCCACATCTACGCTTTATATCTGAAGATTTGGACTCAGTCGCAATAGACTTGAGGTAAGGCACTGGCATCTGTATTTTCAAAAACTTCCAAAGTAGATTTAAATGGGCACAGACTGAAAAACAGTAACTTAAAATAAGATACTTAAAATTCCAAAATTCAAAGTTTTAATAAGTTCTAAATGAACAGAGAATTGCTGAAGGTAAAATTTATTTTGTGTAGGAGGAAGAAGCCTCTGAACATAAGATGAAAAGAAAATTCATAATGATGCGAAACAGCTTTTTGAGTGAGGTATTTATAAGAATTAAGGAATATTTGAATTACAGATTTAGCATGAAATCAGGTGAGGAACAATAATAATGGACAGAAAAACATTTCAAATTATCAAGACAGTATAAAATACCCTTTGAAGATATATTTTAATTAAGCTAATTTATTTCTAAGAAAGGAAAATTTTTCATTGTCTTCCCAAATAATACCAGAGTTAAATTATAGCCAGCGGAGTTTGAAATCTAAGTATCTCAAGAACTGAACTATGATTTTTATGGTTTCAAGATGTCATACATATATTTCATTAAAATGGCAGTTCCTGTTAACTATTTTATTTTATAGCAAGATTTTTTTCCTGTAAAATGAGACTATGAAAAGGACTGCTTCCTGTAATAGACAATTAGGTAGTTCAGACAAACTCTCTTATTGAGAGCAAATAGAAAACAAGAAAAATGTTTTTAAAAACTATTTGAAGACATCATAAAACTGAAGAGAGTGAAGAATAATAAAGCCAAGATATGAGAGAGAAAGAACCAGAGAAGTGAGCCTGGCATATGTGGTCATGTTCTCCCTCAAGGCAAATACTGAGAAAGCACAGGGGTAATTCAGGACTGCAAGGGGTGCGGGGTGGGGGGGGTATCTCCAAAGCTTTGAGTTGGGATCCCGAAGTGTTATACCTTAGGAATAAGGAAGGACTGCTGAAACAGACCAGCCATAATAGGGTCTGAAGCCCAGGTCTGAATCATCTTAATTCCTGACTAGATTAAGATCTCTGATTGTTGGTGCCAGGAACCTAGCTGCCTGGCTGAAATAAAAGGAAAACCTCTTTGGCGTAAGATAACTTCATTCTGCACCTCAAATTATCTGTACAATTCTTCACATACAATATCCAGCATTCAATAAAAATGACCAGACATGAAAGAAAACAAAGCAACAAGTTCAAAAACCAAGAAAACAAAAGAAAACAGAAATAAACTCATAGGGGATCCAGATAATGGAGACATCAGGTACGGAATTCAATGTTCATATATTCAAAGAATTAAAAATTAGATGAATTTCAGCAGAAAGATGGAAACTATAAAATAAAGAACCAAATAGAAATTTTCAAGCTGAAAAATTCAACAGCTCAAACTAAGAACTCAACGGATTAGTATGACAACAGATTAAATTCAGCTGAAGAGAGACTATCAGACTGGAAGAAAGAAGAAAATACCCAGACTGAAGCCAGAGGAACAAAAGGATGAAAAATATAGGGAAGACAAAAAGAGACATCTGAGAAACAATGGAAGATTTAGGGGGAAAAGAGAATGTATTCATGAAAATGAATTGCTAAAAGTCTGAATAAGAGAATTTTTAAAAATGTAGCTTCATCATTTCAAGTTTTTGCAAAAGATAAAGAACATTAATACAGCATACACAGGTTCTTAACCAAACAGAAAAGTTTCTGAACTGCCTTTAAATAAAAGATACAATTATTTATATATTATTTATTATATCAAGAGTGAAAGTAGATAGATTTGAGATATATTTTGAAGGCAGCACTGCCAGAACTTGGTGGCAAATCTGAGGTGAAAGAGAGATCAAGGATGACTTCAAAGTTACTACATAATTCAAATCCTGGCTCTGTATCTATCAGCTTTGTGACTATGAACCAATTACTTAACCTTTCTGAGTCTTATTTACAAAATAAGGGTAATAAAAGTACCTACATCAAAGGGTTGTTTTGATGATTAAATGAGCTAATATATGTGAAACATTAGCAGAGTAAGTGCTCAATAACCGTTACTTATTATTACCATCAGTGGACATTCACAAGAAGGTGAATCTGTTATTTGGACAAAGAGTTTGCCAGTTGCATATACCAACTATTAAACTAGCTTATTTTTTCTTTCAATTAAATGCATACATATAATTTGGGACTACAAGTGATTCAAAGAAATATACTTTAAGAAAGAATCCAGGGGAGGACTGTGGGAAGAGGACAGAATAAGAAGCTCCAGGAATCAGTTCCTCCACAAAAACAACCAATGAACTGGCACCAACAGTCTGAATCAACTATCTTGACACTCTGGGGTCTAGCAGAACACCACACAGATCTAGGGAAGAAATGGATCAAGAGGTTGGTAAATTGTGGTAAATATCAGTGGTTTCACCACCACTCCTACTGTCTACTGCCCACTCTCCCTTCCATATAGTGGCTACCACCTCCCATCCGCCAACCATGTGGCAAGCAGCAGTGAGGACTGCAGCCTCGGTTCCTGGTGCAACTTGCTAGTGCCAGGAAGGGCTAAAAGGAACTAGTCCTTTAAAATCTAGGGGTATGTGCTCTGACTGTTGATTACTGCTTAGGATTAGCTACTTCAGATCACTGAGGAGCCAGCTCTGAGGGACGCCATTTTTTCAACCTCCTCTCAAGTAAAAGCAGCAGATGAGTCTTAAAGAGGCAGTGTCTATTTTTTTTTTCTTTCCCTTTCTATTTCCCAATTAGGAGCAAAAATAGTTTGGAAAAAGTCACACATTGATGGCTCCAGCAATTCACAACAAGAACCACAAAAACAACAACAAAAAACTAGCAATCCCAGAGAAGTAGGAGAACTACACATCTAAAGTTCTAACAAAATAATTTTCAGAGTCCAGTTCTCGGTAAAAAGTTACAAAACACACGAAGAAATGGGAAAGAATGGCCCATTCACAGGAAAAAAAAAAAAATGCCAGAAACCATCCCTGTGGAAGCTCATATATTGGAACCATTAATCGAAGACTTTAAATCAACTGTCTCAAATATGTTAAATGAACTGAAGGAATCCATATACAAAGAACTAAAGGAAATTAGGAAAACACTGTCTGAACAAAATAAAGAGATGGAGATTATAAAAAGGAACCAAACAAATTTTGGAACTCCAAAGTACAGTAACTTAAATTAAAAGCCCAGATGTATTCAACAGTAGAGTTAAACAGCGGAAGACAGGATAAGTGAACCTGAAGACAAGACAATTGAAAGTATCCAGTGTAAGGAGCAGAAAGAAATGATAGTGAAGAAAACTGAACAGTCTGAGGAACCTATGGACACCATTAGGTGTACCAACACAAGCATCACTGGAGTCCAAGGAAAAGAGAAAAAGGGGCAGAAAAGTATTTGAAGAAACAATGGCCCAAAACTTCCCCAACCTATGAAACAAGTAAATATATACATCCAAGAAAGCCAATGAACCCCAAGCAAGATGAACTCAGATCTACACCAAGATATATTATAGCAAACTGTCAAAGTCAAAGACAAAGAGAGGATTTTCAAAGCAGCAAGAGAAAAGCAACTTGTCACATACAAGAGATCACTAATAAGATTAATGTGGATGATTTCTCATCAGAAACCATGGAGGTCAGAAAACAGTCAGAAGACTTAAAAAACTCTCAACCAAGAATTCTATATCCAGCAAAGTTACCTTTCAAAAATGAAGGGGAAATTAAGACATTTACAAAGAAACAAAAGCTGAAAGAGTTCATTACCAGAAGACCTGACCTACAAGAAGTGCTAAGAAGAGTCCTTCAGGCTGAAATAAAAGTATACTATACACTGACTCAAAGTCCTAAGAAGGAATAAAGAACACTGGTAAAGGTAACTATACAGGTAAATATAAAATCCAGTTACTATTGTACTTTTGGTTGTAACTGGCCCCCCATATGTGATTTAAGAGGTGAATGTGTAATGGGCATACAATGTATAAAGATGTAATCTGAGACAATAACAATAAAAGGAGATGGGAAGGAGAAATATAGCAGTAGAGAGTTTGTACACTACTAAAAACAGGTTGGTACTAGTCAAATTAGGTTGCTATTAGTATAGGATGTTAATTGCATTCACAAAAGCAATCACTAAGAAAATAAAAAATTTTTTTTAATTATTTATATTTAAAATTTATATTTATATTTAATTTTTATATTTAAAATATTTACATTTAAAATTATTATTTATATTTTAAAATATTTTATAATTATTATTATTATTTTTACCCAAACACCATAATTACATGGAACTTTGAATAGGGAGAGAGACCCTGTTGTTTTGTTCAGGTTAGTGTGAAACCCCAATACATCCCAAAGTAATCTGGGCAAAGAATAAAAATGTTTTGCAAAGCTCCCCCTTCAACCCCCCACTCCCTGAGGGACTGGGGGAAAATGTGGAAATATTAAACTTCCCCACCTGGGGAATTACTGATATTCTCACAAGCATTGGGGACTACCAATTTAGAAGGTTGAGCCCTCGATCTTGGGGCTTGCCCTTATGAAGCTTGTTACTGCAAAGGAGAGGTTAAGCCTACTTATAATTGTGCCTAAGAGTCACCCCCAGAGAACGTCTTTTGTTGCTCACATGTGGCCTCTCTCTCTAAGCCAACTCGGCAGGTAAACTCACTGCCCTCCCCCCTACATGGGACATGACTCCCAGGTGTGTAAATCTCCCTGGCAATGTAAGTCATGACTCCTGGAGATGAAACTGGACATGGCATTGTGAGACTGAGAAAGTCTTGACCAAAAGGGGGAAAAGAAATGAAAGAAAATAAAGTTTCAGAGACTGAGAGATTTCAAATAGAGTCAAGAAATCACTGTGGAGGTTATTCTTAGGCGTTAGACAGACAACCCTGTTTAGTTTTTAGTGTATTAGAATATCTAGAAGGAAATCCCTGAAACTGTTGAACTGCAACCCAGCTGCCTTGATTTTGAAGATGCCTGTCTAACTATGTAGCTCAAACAGTGCGACTGTGTGATTGTGAAAATCTAGGGGCTCAAACTCCCTTTATCTAGTGTATGGACAGATGAGTAGAAAGTGGCAACACATATTAAATGAATAACAGAGGGATGTTTGGGTTTGGGGTGTTCTTCTTCACTTGTATTTTTATTCTTGTTTTTATTTTTAACTTTTTGGAGTAATGAAAATGTTCAAAACTTGATATTGGTGATGAATGCACAACTATATGATGGTACCGTGAACAACTGATTGTACACTGTGGATGACTGTAGAGTATGTGAATATTCTCAATAAACCTGAATTTAAAAATACAGAGAAAGAATGAAAGAAGGTGGGACATGGATGACAGGAATGATTGTCCCAGGCACCAAAGGATTGTGAATGCTTTTTGACCAAAGGGGGAAAAGAAAGGCAACAAAATAAGGTTTTAGTGGCTAAGAGAATTCAAATTGAGTCAGGAGGTTGTCCTGGAGGTTTACCCCTATGCAAGCCTCACCTAAATATGTCAAATGACCACAATATGATAGGTCCAAGTCAACAGTAGTCCCGGAAACCTTAAAGAGGGCCAAGATCCATATCTGAGACTCTATAAAGGTTTCATTCACTAAGTTTATTGGTCAGAAACTTAGATCCTTCAGAGTGCTCCTATGCTAGCTAAGTCCCCAAACCCAGATGCAAGAGCCTCTTTAAGACCATCAACTAGATGTGTCCCCTTTGCTCATAAAGTTGACACACCTTTTCAATTTGAACAGGTTAGGGTGGTCACTGCCTAGCCATCCCTGAAGATGGGAAAAGTGACTGAACTAGAAGAAGGGGTGGCAACAGACAAGATAGAATTTAACAAAGGATTATGAATACTGAATATTTATATAATTTTCTTTTTCTTAGTTGCTAGGGTATTAGAATAGTTAGAAGGAAAGAACTGAAATGATGGAACTGTTACCCATAGCATCCTTTGAAATTTGTTCTGTAGCTACTTGTTTGAAAGCTAAACCTTTTTGTATATATGTTGTATTTCACAATAAGGAAATAACTGAAACTATAATGACTTTGGAAATTTCCTATATATCTACTTGTTAAATCATACTTTGAAAGATACTACTTTTTTGTATATATTTTATATCTCATAAGGAAATAAGAGAAACTGTGGAATTGTAACCTATAATATTCTTTGAAATTTGCTCTCTAACTACATGTTAAATTGCACTTGGAAAGTTGTCACTTCTATGTATATATGTTATATTCTACAATAAAAAATAAAAAAAAGAAAACAAGGAAATCAAAATGACATACTACAAAAAAGCAACTAAATAAAAAAAGGCAATAATGAATAACTGAAACAGATTTTTAGATTTTACAACAGAAGGAAATCAAAATGATATACTACAAAAAACCAACTAAATACAAAAAGGCAATAATGGAGTAACTGAAACAGATTTTTAGATTTTACAACAGAAGCACAAGCGTCATCAAAATTTTTAAAATTTAGTGCATCAAAGGGCATTTCAAGAAAGTGAAAACACAACCTACACAATGGGAGAAAATATTTAGAAACCATGTATCTGATAAGGGTTTAATATACAGAAGATAAAAAGAAATCCTACAACTCAACAACCCAATTAAAAATGGGCCAAAAATATGAATAGACATGCCTTCAAAGAATATGTCAAATAGCTAATAAGTATATGAAAAGATGCTTAACATCATTAGTCATTAAAGACATGCAAATTAAAACTACAAGATACCACTTCACACCCACTAGGAGGACTACTATTTTCTTAAAAACTGAAAATAACAAGTTTGGCCATTACTGGTGGGAATGTAAAATGATGCAGCATTGTAGAAAACAGGTGGTTCCTCAAAGTTAAACACAATTACCATATGACCTAGCAACCCAACTTCTCAGTATAGATCCAAAGAATTGAAAGCAGGGACTGGGACAGACGTTTGTGTAACAATGTTCATCGCCATATTACTCACAACAGCCAAAAGATGGAAGCAACACAAGTGTCCATCAAAGACAAACTGGATAAACAAAATGGAATGGAATATCCACAAATGGAATATTAATTTAGCTGTAAAAAGAAGTGAAGTGATGGTATGTGCTACAAACATGGATGAAAC
Organism: Choloepus didactylus; assembly: GCF_015220235.1. NCBI lineage: Eukaryota > Metazoa > Chordata > Mammalia > Pilosa > Megalonychidae > Choloepus > Choloepus didactylus. The sequence continues at coordinate 28,045,835 of NC_051308.1, forward strand.
TTTCAGACATCATGTTGGGTAAAATAAGCCAGACACAAAAGGACAAATATTATATGATTTCTCTCGTATGTAATACTTAGAATATATAAATTCACAAAGACACAAAGCAGAGGAGTGGTTAGCAGGGGTAGGGGTCGGGGGAGAGGCAAATGGAGTGTTATTGCTTAATGGGTATGAGTTTTGGGTTGAGATGATAAAAACAGCCTGGAAACAGCAGTGAAAGTTACACAGTATTTTGTTAATGTATTTAATATAAAAAAATTGTCCAATTAAAATGATTTTTATGTTATGTATATTTTACCACAATTAAAAATCAATAAAGTATTTTTTGAAAAAGAACCCAACCTAGCTGAGTTTAACAGATAGTCTCAGGATTGACCAATATTAAACAAAAAGACTACCAAATTATCAAATTCTTAATCTTGGTCCCTCATATTAGCAAAAGATAGAAGCTTATATCTCTATGACTTATCAAACTCTTCAGAAACAGTGCAAAGGTTAATTTCAGTTCATCTCTATTCAAATAATTACCAATTTTCCAACTAGTAGAGTTAAAAAGAAATCCCTAGAGATTTGCCGTGTTGCCTATTACTTAAAATCCTATCATGCCCAGCTCATGATTTTAATTCTCTGCCCTGATGGCTTAATAACTTCAATATCCATCCCGGTGTCTATCAAACTGAAAAAGATAAAAAATAAGAGCACAAGATTTAGAATCCAAAGAAAACATTCAGGTCCTATCTCTAGATCAGTCATGCAACATATTCTCTAAGCCTCAGTTTACACATCTATAAAAGAGAACTCTTGGGAGGGGGGGTACTTTCACATTTATGGTGGGGAATAAAATATCATATATTTTGTAAAATATAATACAAAATTCCAGTGGTACTACCACCACCTCCTTTGGAATTTTATATCCTCTATTATGTGACCCTAATCAGCCTCCTCCCTCACAACCCCTCTCTCAATATACTCATGCTATTCTGTACTACTAGTCATTCTTGAAACACACTTTGTTATTCTGGATTTTAAGATATCACATCCATGTCATTTCTTCTATCTGGAATGTCCTCTTTTTGATCAATTCCTATCACAACCTTATCCCATCCTTTACAATTCAGATCAAATGAAACTTCTTCCTGATAATTTAATAACCCTAGTAGACTGGATTTCTATTGACATTTGGTTCATTTCACCACACTGCATATATTATATAGCAAAAAAGTACAAGCTTTTATTAATGAATTATGTTCTGAATATTATCACAATAATCACTAGACCTGCTTCTGAGGCACAACAAATATTCTCACTGTTGTGACCAAGCCATTCCACCCCCCAACCAAGTTACTAAAATTGACTTTATCTTTCCTTCTATTACATTCTATTTATTCTGACCTCTCCAGCTTACCAATTTTGATTCTTGATTTTGTATGGTTCCTTAACATTATAGAATTTGTTACAGACCACTTAGGTCTAATAGTGCTCTCACCTCAGGCAAAGGTTTTTATTTTTATTGAATAGTCCAAAACAGAATTCCTTGAATAGGTGTAAGGTAGAGCAACAGCGGAAGTGGAAGGTAGTGAGATATAAAATTCAGACTACATTATTTCATTCCTGAATTTGCTACTGAAGGAAACAGAACTACAAGTTTAGAGAAACAATGTAGTTTCCTTCAATAGCTCTCTGGCTTAAATAAAACTAAACCTTTAAGTATGCCTGCACACACACAAAGGAGGAGAGTTCTGTGTCAATTTTGTCAGCTAACTATTAAAACAGTGAGTTCAACAATGCTTCTGAAATAGAAAACAGTGCATTTCATTTTTAAATGCCATTTGTTTAATAAAGCAGGGGTTGTTGGAAACATTTCAGTAGCATAAATCATTCAGAAAAGTTAAAACTGAAATATAATTAGCCCCAAATGAGTTAAGATCACTTTACTTACAGATACACACACAAATACTAAAGTCTGCAATTTATTTTGAAATGCATCAAAAAATAAAATAAATAAAATGATGAACAGATGGCTATATATGTGATGAGTATAATTAGTAGAATCAAGGCAGTGGCTATATGAGTAGTCACTGAAATTCTTTCAACTTTCCTGTAGGTTTGAGAATTATCATAATAAAATTTTGGGAAAATAAATTAGAACAAGAGTAAAACACACAAAGACAGAGCACCTTGAATTAAGAAAACAAAATAATTATTTAAAAAAAAACAAAACAAAAAACTTTCTCCCAAATTAACTCTAGTGAAAGAGGGTATAAAAAAAAAATAGTTTAGAAAGTAAAACCTCTGAAACACTACATATAAAATCAAAGGGATGTGCCAAAAGCTGTACTGAGTAAATACTTTATAGCCTTGTAGGCGTTTCCTACTAAATTAGATAAAATAGAAATACATTTATTATTAAATAAATTAATGAAGAAAAGTATTAAAGATTTTTTTTTGTTTTGTTTTTTTAATCTTCATTTTATTGAGATATATTCACATACCACGCAGTCATACAAAACAAATCGTACATTCGATTGTTCACAGTACCATTACATAGTTGTACATTCATCACCTAAATCAATCCCTGACACCTTCATTAGCACACACACAAAAATAACAAGAATAATAATTAAAGTGAAAAAGAGCAATTGAAGTAAAAAAGAACACTGGGTACCTTTGTCTGTTTGTTTGTTTCCTTCCCCTATTTTTCTACTCATCCATCCATAAACTAGACAAAGTGGAGTGTGGTCCTTATGGTTTTCCCAATCCCATTGTCATCCCTCATAAGCTACATTTTTATACAATTGTCTTCGAGATTCATGGGTTCTGGGTTGTAGTTTGATAGTTTCAGGTATCCACCACCAGCTACCCCAATTCTTTAGAACCTAAAAAGGGTTGTCTAAAGTGTGCGTAAGAGTGCCCTCCAGAGTGACCTCTCGGCTCGTTTTGGAATCTCTCTGCCACTGAAGCTTATTTCATTTCCTTTCACATCCCCCTTTTGGTCAAGAAGATGTACTCCGTCCCACGATGCCGGGTCTACATTCCTCCCCAGGAGTCATATTCCACATTGCCAGGGAGATTCACTCCTCTGGGTGTCTGATCCCATGTAGGGGGGAGGGCAGTGATTTCACCCTTCAAGTTGGCTTAGCTAGAGAGAGAGGGCCACATCTGAGCAACGAAGAGGCATTCGGGAGGAGGCTCTTAGGCACAATTATAGGGAGGCCTAGCCTCTCCTTTGCAGCAACCGTCTTCCCAAGGGTAAAACCTATGGTAGAGGGCTCAACCCATCAAAACACCAGCCCCTATGTCTGTGGTCATGTTAGCAACCATCGAGGCCAATACCCCTGCATTCTCCACAGGCTCAAGGCGGCACTACATATTTTTCTCATTTTTTTTTTTTTAACTTTTCTTTCTTTTTTAAATCAACTGTATGAAAAAAAAAATTAAAAAAAAAAAAAAAACATACAACAAAAGAACATTTCAAAGAGACCATAACAAGGGAGTAAGAAAAAGACAACTAACTTAAGATAACTGCTTTATGTCCAACCTGTTCCTACTTTACCCCAAGAAAGTTACCTAATATAGCAACATTTCTGTGAACTTGTTCCTACTATATTCATCAGAAATTAACAGACCATAAATTTAAAAATAAAAAATTTAAATTCTTTAAAAGAAATAAAGTACTGTAAACAGCTGTTTTTTGTTTCTTCACTCATCATAAATATTCAGCTCTGTAATAAGAGGATATAACCATAAACACAGAGCTAAGCAATAAATGGCACTGTGACAAAAAGCTATATATGCCTAAATACATTTCAAATAAAGATTTCCATGTAAAAATTTGAATCATAAGAGTAAGAAAATAAAAAAAAAAAAATAGTGTGCAATGGGTTTACTTCAAAAGGAAAAGGAAATGAGAGATTTAGCTATACAAATGTTACAATCTCTGGTGGGTAAAAATAATAAAAAGGCAAATGATAATCTTGGAAAATAATTTATAACATATATGACAAAAAAGTTGTTACAAATGAATACTATCATTAATATTCCTGTAAAAAAAATAAAGGGTATACACACAAGCAATTCAGAATAGAAATAAAATAAAATGGCCAATGGATATTATTTTTAAGAAACTTTCATACGCATTACTGATAAAAGAAATTTAAATAAAGTTTTTAGTTTATCAAATGGGCAAAATTTTAAAAATATATATATGTAATATCCAGCATCAGTGAACTTTGAACAAACAGACATTCTCATGCACCAATGCAAAAGCATGCTGGTATAGATTTGGGGGCAATTTTATTAGAAAAACTTTTAGAATTCTGCATATTCTTCAATACAATTAATTTCTTGAAATACTGAAGATTTGCAAAGAAATTCATATTTAGAAAATATCTGCTGCAGTGTTGTTTACAATTTTAAAAACATTCTTAATTCTTATAAATTGTTAGTAATTCAAGTTTGATAAAATGGACTCCTATGCCACCATTAAAAATTAGAATCAGGAAGTTTAATGGTAAAATGTTATCAGATTAGACCTAATTATCTGGTATTTTGCAAGTACTTCTGATAAGGGATTAATTGGAAGTCAGTCACACTATTTGAAAATAAACTCTAGTCTCTACTCAGCTGTTTTATGCTTTTTGTAGAGGCCAAGGTATCACTGAAAAACATTTTTGCAAGTATGAATGCTTGTATTTGGTCCAGGAACAATATATTTTGGACTGGTTAGAATTACTGGTAGCTTATTTTAAAGCAGAGGGAAAAACAGCTGAATATGAGTTTGCTATCTTTAGAACACCTGTGAAAATATGGTATATAGCTAATAATACAGAGCTATTATTAATGCCTTTTTTAAAAAAAAACCTTAAAATTTGCCCCAAATAGCGACACAAAATGTCTTTGGTATATTAAACGTTTGTTCTTTGTGCATCTGTAATTTAATTTTCTTTTTAAATATAAAATTTCGCCTTTAGTACAACCAAAGAAAAATTTTATCAGATTAATATGCACATTATCCCATATTTTTAGACAAGAACATGTAAAATGGTGTCACTGGGATTATGAGTGTGTTCTTCTTTTGAATTAGCAGCATTTTAAATTTCTTCTGCAATATACAGGGATTAGTTTGGTAATACAAAAAAAAAAAACTATTTTTTTGCCCTTCAAGTTACAATGCATTATTTATCCAATGAGAAGTATTTATTTAACTAGGATGAGATATTTTAAAGTTATAGTCCTACTGCTTCAAAAAGCTTATCACAGAAAATCCTCTATTTGCAATGTTCCTTTTTCACCCAAACAAATATTTTATACTTTACATTTACAACAACTAGGCTCATTTCTCCTATTCTCTACTTCCTCAAATCAATTTCTAGTTGGCTGCTTTGCAGTTCAAGACCTCTTACCAAGTAGCTTTGAATTTTTACTTTATTTCATTTGACATAAGACTAACCATGTGACAAGCCCTTACCCAGTAGTATAGCTTCCAGAAAAACAGCCAGCTACAAGAGGAGATATTTCTTTGCCTGCTTACTTTTTTCTGCCTTCATTCTTGTTATTCAGACACTGTTTAGAATTAAAGGATGTGTCCAGGATTGAAGAAAAGTGTTATCTAACAGTCTAGTTGTACTTTTCTTCTTCCCAGAATCATGCCCTTTTCTCTACCTCCAAGAATATTGTAAAATAATGTGCAAAACTGCCTATGGGAATGAAATGCACAATTTAAAAAAAAAAAAAAACTTCCTATAGAGTCAGAATGAAAAAAAATATCTTTATTAGTAACCCCAGTGAATATATTTCCTCAATCTAACACAATCAAGTTGGTACCATACTTAGGACAATGGGGGAAGAAAAGCCCTATAACAGCAATTTTACCTTCATTTACTTTTTACTTTTCCGTTCTTCCTCATTTGGTTTTCACAACAAACTCCGAAGTAATTGTACTATCGCTAGTCTTATTACATAGATGAAGCAATTAAGCTTCCGAAATTAAGTGATATGCTCAAGATCATAATTTGTGATCACAAGGCAATTCCCAATGGCAAATTCTTTCCAGTGAAGAGCACTACTTCTCTTCAAATCTCTGTAGCAGTAGCAGCCAAGTTCATCCACCTAGGAAAAAGAAGTCTATTTATGAGTAAAAATTTGTTCAGGGCTTTAGATTCAGTAGTTTCTGAGGAGAATAAATGTGAATTTCCCTATCAATAAACTAGAATGAAGAGAGGTCTAATGAAATTGTTTTCTCAGACATCTTCCAAGAAAAGGTATCACCTGATTTCTTAAGAAGTGTTCAGGCGATTACAGGTGATATGGGTGACTGACCACTCCTTACCTTTAAAAAACAGAAGTCCTCCATCACTCTCTATCCCTTTAATTTTATTTTTCTCTATAGTACCTGTCCCTACTTGACTTTATATATAATTATATAATTGTCCATATCCTCCACCAGACTGTAAGTTTTACCCAAATCCTTTAGTACTGGAGGATAAGTGGTTTTCTCCTTAATTAAAAAAATATATATGCTCAAATAGTTTTCATTATCTTTGGGTCAGCTTTGTTCCCCAGCATATTTTATTCATGTAACATTTATTCTATTTATAAATCTGCATGGCTTTGTTCTTGGCTATATCCAGTACATGGCCAGGATGAAGGCATAAGAAGGCTGGCTTATTAAATTTATAAATGTCAAAAAGGCAGGAAGTGAAGGTAATCTCTTGGATGACAGAAGCTGATTTAAGAAGACCTCAACAAGTTTCAACTATGGCAATATAGGAAGTGAAATTTAATATGGGACAAAGGTAAAATATAGCTTCAAAAATATCAGGTATGCACATGTACAGAACAGGAGAGGATCTAGCTTAACACAAAAAGGATGTTAGGTTTACGTTGACTGCATCAGTGGTTTCCAGACAAGAAATTTTTCAGAATACAAAATGAGAACCAACATTAAGGCTGCCAACTTTGTACTGATTAAGAACATTAACACAAAACAAAAACCCAAAACCAACAGTAAAAGAACCTTACCACCTGCTAACACAATTATGCCATAAAAGAAGCCCATTTTAAACATCAGAAAAGGAGAAGTACAGAATCTCAAAATAATCCCTTAACTTGCAAAAACATAATTTTAGAAGACATAATGCTTTTCTCTTTCTCTTTTTTTTCCTCAGAATTGGCAAACATAATGCTGTTGTTAAAGAGTTAACACAATTTTAGACAGTAAAAACAAGTGTACCGGCTCAAAATAAGGAAAGGGATAAATTTCCCTACACTCTGTTCAAGCCATTACTGCAGAATTAAAAATGAACACCAGATCAGAACAAAAAGAATAGCAGTGAGAAAACTGACTGAATCCAGGTGACTGAGATGTGAAAGGTAAAGGAAACGGTATCATATGAAGTGGTAGGAGTTGTAATGTTTAATTAGAAAAGAGAAAATGCATCATAGACCTTATACATTAAGAAAAACCTTACTGTATCTTACTCTGGAAGAAAGAACTGGAATCACTGGGAAGAAGTTATAGTAAGCAGATACTAGCTCAATTTAAGTAAGATCCTTTACTTTTCAAAAGCTAAACTGAGTCCATGGAAGTGTTCATGGAAAAACTGAATTCAGTGAGCTCTCAGGGATTTTGTAGTGGGTGGCACATTGCACTAGATGACTTCTAAAGTTCCCTCCAATTCTAAAATTTTATCATTCACAAATAAAGGATTAAATTTTGCCTTTTTAACTTTCTGAAAAAGATGAGTAGAAAGAATCTTGGCTTTAGTCAGAAAGACAAAGCTTCAGTTATGGGCTCTACCACTTTGGAATGCGTGACATGGAGGCAAAGTTATTCTCTAACTCTGAGCTCCAGGATTGTTCAACTTCATATGTGTAAAGTAATATCTTCCTTATAAGACTGTTGCATGAATACACACACACGCCACACACAATGCTTGACCCTTAGTAGGTGCTCAATATACAGTATTATTCATATACTCAATATAACTCATTATAAATTATTATTGTTATATTTAAATAACAACCTTTGTTCTCTGCTAGGACTCTTATTTTTCAAACCTACACCATGCATGCTTGGGAATATTTTCCACTTCTATGCTTTGTGCAAATCCTATTTGTATATGGACAATTTTTTATAAGGTTTTCTTTAACCTTACTTTTGTTGGCTTCCTTCCTACCTTTGTTTCACATGAAAGTGTGCTTTACCTTCAGTACATATTAACTGTATCATTCATTTTGGCAAAAACAGTTGTACTCTTGCATAATCATTTCAACTATATGTCCAGTTTCATCAACCATACTACCAGGCAGATGTTTTCTCTTTCTTTTGTATCTTCCACAATAGCTGACTCATTGCTGAGCATACCCCTCAAGAAATGTTTGAGTAAATAAATCAAACCCCTTCACCAAGGTAGTTGATTATCAAAAATCTTGATTACTGAAACAAAGCCTAAAATTCCTCTCCATAGAAATAACCTCATTTCTTACCAAACCAGATCAATATGTAATGCTCTAGTCAATATAATCTACTCACAAAGCATTTTTCAGGTGGTATGTAATTGTTCTTTTGTTATACTTCCAGAATAATTAGCAGTTGCATAGACATTTTAGCTGGCAACTAAGTATCATGCTGTCTCTTAGATACTTATTACAATAGCACATTGCTTAACACTCCAATGTCCAGACAGAGTAGGAAAAATCATTACAAATTAATTATAATTCTAAGAAATTATTTTGCAACAATAGAATTTTGCTGAATAAAAAACATGTTGACATCAAGCCTAGACATACACAGTATTTAGTAATAAATATGTGATATCTGATTACTATCAGATACAACAATAAAACTAGTTTTTTTCCCTGTAAATAAAAGAAACAAGAAACTGATACTTGGAACAAATAAAACAAACCACAAAACATAGAATTTTTATAAAAAACCTTGATATCTGCATTAATAAATATGCAGGATGTATGCTAGTGTTTATAGTGGAAGTTTCACTAAGATGGAAAACATGCAGATGGATTTCTTATTTCCATATAAAATTTTGGAACACTATGAAATTTACCAGTAAAATATGTTTAATATAATCCCACAAACTGAATTTAATTACAGACCATGTTTCTTAAGTTAAAATTTAAAGAAAATATTAATAAATTCTAAAGAAAATACCTGTCCATTAAAATGCAGTACAAAATTGAAGGATAAAAATTATAGGGCAATATGACACCATGTATGGCAAACCAATCCAATAAAAAGTAATATTAATTTTGAAAAAAATTCAACATGGATTTTTTTTTTTCAAAAGGTAAATTGTAGTCTAAATTGAAAATGTAATTCATTAATCAAAGAAAAATGAACTTCATAGGTTTCTGTCATGTGGCAATTTTATTTTTAATACAGTTTATAGAATTGGTCATACTATAAAACATTATTGAATATGAATAAATAATATTAAAATATGGTCACTATTAAGTAGGAGAGAGAAAAAAAAAACCCAACAATTTCTGTCTTTATGAAAAGCTCACAGGAGGGCAGCTCTCCCTACACCAGTAAAGCACTTTATAAAACTAAATTTCCATTTCAGCAGGATTACTACCTTCATGTCACCAGGAAAAGGACAAGATTAATACAACTGAAGTATCAACAAACTTGATCCTCACAATTCAAACAGCATACAGAGAAGCTTTCCGTAATTTTTCACAGAGTAGGAGGACCAGGAGGCAGGACGCACAAAGGAAAGGGCACTCAGCAGATCAGATCCTGGTAATATGTGGCTCTGCCTTCATTTAACAGTTTGGCTTGGGTGCAGTCAGGTAACTTTCCAAGTTTTAGTTTCTTCCTCAGTCAAAAGTACTTAGACTCTTCGGTTTTAAAACACCAAAATTCTGCAATATCTACAAAGTTGGGAAGAACTAAAAGCAGCCATGGTTTCATCCTTTTAACATAATAGCAGAAAATTACAAAACGGTTGTAATTTGTTATTCTTCATGTAATATTTTTGGAGTCTTTGAAGCAGGCCCAGCTTTGGTTATCAGTTGAGAGATCTGGATACTGTATTCAGAACGTAACTCCTTCCTACAATGTCACATTTTTCCTCCACCTGCACTTCCCCATTCTACTTCGTTCTCTCATCTGCTTGTTTTAACTAGAAACACCAGCAAATGGTTGTAAGCACTGTAAGCTTAAGAATCAAATCATTTCAAAAGATTTTTTCAATCATCTGATTTATCAAATTCCTCCAAACTAGGTTAATTTTCATTACAAGAATAAAACTATGAGTAACCATTTCAGAAATATAAATACACCAGGCCTATTTTTTTGTTGTTGTTGTGATTGCTCTTAAAAAAGCAAAACGTAAAGATGTATCCTAATGTATTCCCCTAGGAAAATGAATGCATTACCCACCCAATGAAAAAACAATTCTGCGGGTTCATTTCCCTGCCACACAACAGCTTCATTGTCAGGCCCTTCCTAGCCCAGTCTTCATCGTCATCTAGTCATTTTATATCGATCACCTCTACAGGGCTGGGTTCCACCAGGCATAGTCCCTGTCTTCCAGGAGCTTACATTCTTCAAATAAAAAAATAAAACTCTACTGAACACGAAAAAACCGAGATTATGTGATTTAGAATGCAAATTCCACGTTTTCTCACCCTGCATTAGGCAGCTGATAATATTTTTTTTTCCTTGAAAATGAAGGGAACCATACCAAAGCCCTATATTTGAATCCTAGGACAATGAAGGCGACAGGAAGCCACTCTCTCCTCCCCCGGGTTTACTATGGGGCCAGAGCCTACGCGGGTGCATGTCTTCCACGCCTTTCAACCGCGTCCACAAGGCTCCTCGCCCCACCCCTCCCCAAAACCCAAAAAAAAAAAAAAAAAAAGGATCGGCACTGTTAGCTGTTCAGATCCGGGCCGCAGAGATGGGAAAAATCCCTTCCCCGGCGGCAGCGCAGCCATTCCCTCGCACCCTCACTAACTGCTACGGCAGAGGAGGGGAAGGCTGCACAAAGCCGGAGAGGGAGCTGAAAATGATACAATACATTTAGGGAAAGAGGGGTCAGCGGCAAAGAGTCCAGGAAAAGGCGGCTACGGGACTGACAGGACGGGGGTGGGGAACCACGGCGGGCTGGGATGGGGGATGGGAGGAGCGGCCCCGCCAAGCCCCGGGGGCTGGGGCGGGTGGGGGTGGCAGCGCCGCGCGGAGATTCCGGGAAGCGACCCCCTCGTCTCTCGATTCCGCAACCCCAGCCCCCGCCGCAAACCGAAGGCGCTCCCAGGAAGAGGATGTGGAAAAGCAGCGGCAGCGACGGCATCAGCAACGCCTAACCCGAGCAGCCGAGAGCATCACTTACCCCTCACCGCTGAGAGAGGGACCGGACAGGGGAGGCGGGGCGCGTCGCGACCCGTGAGTCTCTCGCACGCCGTCCTACCTCCCCACTCCGTCGTCGTCGTCGCTGCTGCCGCAGGAGTTGAGCTCCCGGCCCTTATGCTCAATAACGTTATTCCACACACGCCTCACACATAGCGGTAACGGCAAAGAGCGGCCGCCTAGTACGCAGGCGCCTTGAGAAAGGGCGAAGAGCCAGGCCCTATTTCCTCCTGCCCTGGCCCAATAATTTTGTACTGCGCAGGCGCCAAGATCAGACAATGAGAAGGGGTTGAGCGGAGAGTCTCACCCACACGCTTTTGCTGCTGCCCACTGCGCAGGCGTGCCCCGAAGACAAGCTTGAACAATAAAGAGGACCCTGTCAGTGTCTAGGACCGCAACCAAGAAGGACTACAGTTCCCAGCGGGCAGTGCGCCAACTCCAAGTAGAGGTTGGGTCGCTGGGCATACTAGGATTTGTAGTGTCGACCGCCTTCACAATGTAGGCGTTCGGAAGGTTTAGACCTTTTTTTCCTTAAGAATTTATGTGGTCATTAATACAAAGTCGCGGCCGAAACAGAATCCCGAGCTTGTCGTTTGCGTACTTGAGAAGCCTCAGAGGTCAACTGCATATTTTCAAATTTCGAAAAGTCAAGGCCTTCAGGGGGCCCTTTCGGTCAGTTAGGTGGTCCAGGCAGCAGAAGGATGAGACGAAGGCGGGACTAAACCAGGCTGGGCCGGAGGAAAAGGGCGGAGCCTCCAATATGTCTCTTGGCAACGGACTATTGCAGTCAAACTGCCGAAGCCTGAGCTTCGAGCGCGGTGCTCTCTGGGAATTATAGTGTAGCTGGAAGAGCTCTTAGGTGTCTCAAGGTTGCAGGTCGTGAGCCTGCGGACTACAACTTCCGACGTGCACCCTAAGGGCTAGTGGATGGGAAGAGCCCCAGGAGCTCCCTCCCCGGTTCCAGGCTCCCCGAGTGACAGCCGCGGCAGGAAGCGGGCGCGCGCTCTCGAGGCGCTAGGCCTGTAGTTTTCTGGACACTTCCCCACGTAGTTCCCGTCTTTGGGCCTCCGGTCCGTGCATGGCGGAGTCCCCGGGGAACTCTACCCTGGAGGAGATTCTGGGGCACTATCAACGGAGTCTCCGGGGTGAGTTGCTCCGAACCTCTGTGTCCTAGCCCCTTGGTACCCAGGGCCTAGTGGGTGACCAGGTGCGTTTCCTAACACCTCTTTTCGGCCCCAACCAGGCTGCGGAGGCAGAAGATGGATGTTGCTGTGATCCTTGAGGAAGGATGAAATAGTTTTATTTTGTGTTTACAGTTAAGCAGCGTTGTTTCCCTTGATTCCCATAGTAACCTCAACAAACTGCCTGATCTTGACTTTGGCATTTTTCTCAACCAGTGCTAGCGGAAACTTTTGGAAAGCTCTATCCTAATTTTGTCCAATTCCCATAGTTTGCTCTTTAATCCTGTTAGTTCCTGATTCACACTTTTTACACATTCAAATTCTGGTGTAGTGTATTGAAAGTTATTTATTGGACCGAGGTGGGGGTAGGGAGAAACTAAAAATTGTTTAATCACAAAAGCTTCTATTTAGTTGTCTAGGTTATTGAAGTACACGAGCGCATTTAAAACTTACGACAACCTTATGATTATCCCTAGTTTACACATGGGGAAATCGAGACCCAGAGAGGTTTTATATGCCAAAGGCCACACAGGTGATTCGTAGCAGAGCCATATATTGAATTCAGGTGAATCTACCTTCAACACGTATGTTAATAAAGGTATTAATCATATCACGATTATTATTACTGAAACTTCAGTCACTTAATTCAGATATTAGTTCAATACCCTGTGAGTGAGTATCTATGAAAGTGATGACTGTAGTTGTATCAAATGGCTCTGTCATCTTGGACGACTTACCTAAACTCTAGAAACCTCAGTTTTGTAATTTTAAAATAGAAGTTATTGTACTCTCTACAGGCTTATTGTAAGGAGCAAATGAAGTCCATGTAAAGAAGTGATTTTCAGATTTTTCTTTTTATCATAACCCATAGTAAGAAATACATTTCACATGGGACATATGCATATATAGCAACAACAACAACAAAAGTCCGCTAAGAGAAATTATAACTCTCTAGGTCATGACCCACGGTTTGCCAAAAGCTGATTGAAACCATTAAGCTCATCAACTCATTTATCCAGTAAACATTAATTCAGTGCCTACTATGTATTAGACATGCTAGGTGTGGAAGATATAAGGAAGAACACAAACAAGGTCCCTGTTTCTGTGGATTCTCTGGATTATGGAGGAGAAACACAATAAACAAAATAATTACACTTTAACATGATAGGATCAGCCTGGCACATAAAAAGCACTCATTAAATGTCAGCTGTTGTTTATACTTGGTATTGGCAACAAAGTGAAGATTTTTCTAGGAGATTAGTAAGATTATCTTCTAGTGACTCTAGATTTTGTAAGGGTAATTTGTTATTTACATCTATCAACAATGTTACAAACTGTCAACATTCTCAGTATTCAAACTGCAGGAGCAAAAATATTCGTCTTCATGAATACCTTCATTACTGATGTTTCAAGAGCTGTTAGATACAGAAATAAACCACTTAAAACTTTCCATTTGAAAGGAAGAAAAATACTGTGTGTAATGATAAATTGAGTGGTTTTGTTTAATTTTTGAGGCTGGTAAAATTTTTGTTCTCCATTGTAAGTTTTTCCTAATGTTTATTGCTTCCTCTTTGAGCTCATTTTGAGCCTTAGTGTAAGCATTGTAGACAATTTAATATTAGGCATTTTGATACAGTAAAGGGGCTAATTGTAAATTAATGTTGTGATGTGTTTAATACCAGTGATGCTGCTTTCAGTAAATACAATAGTTTTCGTTCACAGATAATAAATTTTAAAATAATTTCATTTAGTGTGCTAACATGATAAGGTAGTGAAAAAATTTTAACCAAGATCAAACATGAGGAGAAAAAAGTTAAAGCATTTTTAAAATGTTTTACAATAGTTTTAATAGTAAATAAAAAAATGGGACCTGAAATTTTTCATGGGTTCTCGGAACTTACTTTATTATGTAGTAGCTTTTTAATTTTTATTAGCTTATATAATAACTTCTACAAACAGACAAAACGGAACTAACCCTGAACTTAAGCAGAATCAGAAGTTCTTCACAAATATGAATTAACGCTTTAGAATAGGATAATGCCCTTCAAAGTAGAAACTTGTATTCCTGAATAAATAAAGTATGATAGAGTTATTGTATGTGTGGAACTTCATTAATTTTAGCACTAATGCCTAATAATTTAAGAAATGTGTCAATATAAAATCAGATGAAATTGAATTTAAAGTTCTTTAGTCTTGCTTTGTTTTTCTTTTTGTTGATTGTTTGAATTTTATATATCCATCATTACTTCCTGAAAATGTTTTGCCTAGTTCATGCTTAAAGAAAGGGTAATAACCATTCTTGGTCTTTCCTCACAAGTTATTCCTCTGGTTACAAATAACTGTAGCATGTAAATATTACTAATATTTCTTCATTTATTTTCAGCCAAGAGGTAGCCATATAAAAATTTAAAATACTTTCACAATTTTAAATGATTGTCCCTCCATATTTTAATAGCTTTTCCTCATTTCTTTACTTTAAGTAGAATGAAGAATTTAAAGCTCTGATGTGAAAAACAGTCAAAGTTCACATTCTTGCTTTAAAACTCGAGTGGAATGCGTGGCTCTCCTCCACTCTGATGATCCTGGAGCAGCTACAGAAATAGTATGCCCAGTTACAAACCCCACATTTACCTCTCATCTTTTCCCAACACTTTTCAGATGTATTCATTGTTTGTTCCCTCGAAAGGTATCTCCTGCTTTGGGTTGCCTATGCACCCTCTGCAAGAAATTGGAGAGGCTTAATGACTCTTCTTTAAAAGGAGAGTTCTGGCTGAAACACTGGAAAACGTGATTGTCCCACAGATCTGTAATATTATTCCTACACAGTAAATGATCTGAAAGTTTCCAATGTAGTAAAAAGTAGGCATGTCCCTGGTGTTCCATGGGTCAGCAGAGCTTAATCTAGAACTGGAAGTGATTTGGGAAGTCTCCTAGCAATATGGTTTAATGTTGTTCATTCACTCTATAATTCAGGACCCACAGAATGACTGGTAACTATATTAGTAACTCGGAGGATAGCAAAGGCCCCTCCTCTAACTTAAATTCAGCACATCGTTATACAAGGTCATGAGGCAGAAAATAAACTAGTTTGTGGCCAAAAAAGGGTCAGAAAAGTCATATTATCATGCAATCCAGACTCTCTTAATTTCTGAAGGTTTAAATGTGGTGATATGATTTTAGATAGGAAGAGAGAACTTGCTGGAAATGCAATGTTCTACCCTTAGTAACTAAATCATGTCTAGTCTATTTCTGAAGTGTGGGTATGGATACTGTTTTGTCAGAAACACCCATAAACATGACTCACCTATTCACCTAATTCCTAGCTGCCTTTGGTGGACATAAAGAAAAATGAAACTCCTTGCAATATGACAGGACCACATAATTTATTTTTTTTAATAAAAATTTCATATGCTGGTACTCCCTTTTCTTTCAGCATTTTGGTGTTCCAGGCTCTAGATTAACTTTGTGGGGAGGAGCATGATGGAGTCGGGGAAGAGAATGTAGGACTAAGAGCCACATGATTGAACTCTTTCTGTTGCTTTGCTGATAACCAACCATCTGTGTGTTCTTAGGCAAGGTCTTGGATTCATATTTCCTTAAATATGGGGATGTGATATTAGATAGGAGGAGAAAAATTGCTAGTTCAAATTTGGACTAAATGTGGGAATTAATGTTTTAGGAGCCAAGCAGAAAATAAAATGTATGTTGGAGTCAGTGGAAGACAGTAGGAAATGGTGAGGCTTATGTCTAAACTGGGCAGTTTATACTTTTCCTAAAAACATTCCAGTTTCTTTCTTGCTCCCTCCCTCTTCCTTCCTTGCCTTTTTTCTCTTCTCCCTTCCTTCCGCACTCTGCTGGCCAAACAAAACACATCTGAGTGCTAGGTTCACCCTCGAGGCACCACTCTCTGACCCCTGGATCTTTAATGTCCTTTCCATCTTCATCAACACTGGGTTGATCCATGTGGATGATAAGTGCTGTGTTTCAACCTTATGAAAATGAGATTAAAAAGTTGAACTAGATACATAGAAAGTGAGAGGACGAATATGGGAAGAAACTATTTAATTTGAAAGATGGTCCTTGGTAAGTTGATGTAGTTTGAGAAAACCAAAGATGATATTGATGTTCTATATTTGATGTGTATACAATTGGCATATGTCTCTAGATCCTGCAAAGTGTTTTTCTCCAGCAGGGAAGTGCTAACATCTGTAGAAGGGCTGTGTTAATCTCACTAGCCAATAATTTGGTCAGTGTATTAGCCAGCAGTGATGTCATCTGGACCTTTGGCATACTTAAGAAAACGTGTTAGACTTAAGTGAAAATTCTTCTTTTCCTCAGTTTTACTTATAAAACTTAAATTTCTTCCCCCCTCTTCCTCATCCTTGCTGTCTCCCCCTCCTCCTCCCCATCTCCTCCTACCCCTTCCTCCCCATCTTTACCCCTTCCCCCTTCTCTTCCTTCTTGTTCTTTTTTGCTTTTCTCAAAGGTTTTCTGAATATATTTGATATTTTTAGTGTATATAGTATATATGTGTATATGCATATGTATATGGGTATATGTATATACATACATATGTTTTCTCCACAGCTAGTGTTTTTTGTTTGTTTTGCTATCAGCCTCATTGAGACCAAGATGGTCAGCAATGTAATAAAGCCTCTGGAAGCATTTGTTAGAAAATGAGAAAATCGTTTTTGTTTTTCAGTGCAGATTGTTCCACAACACTTCTCTTTTCTAAAAATTAAAGAAATTGAATGTTTTGGTTATCCATAAATGAAGTCTGGTAATGCAAATAGAATTTGTAAACATCTGAATTTATTTTTGCTGATAAAATTTAAATCATATATATTCATTTTATTGTTTTATATATTTGGATATTTTTTCTCAGTAGTTTAAACTTTTATAATAATTTCTTTTACCAGAATAACATAAAGCCAGTCTAAATTCCATATTTCCTTTCCTACTATTGATGAGGTAAATTAGGTAAAAGACAGGATTTAGTAGCCAGGAAAAGGTGTTTTACAAATAGTCATCCCTGGAATAATCGAGAACCAAAACTATATGGTTCAGTTTTATGAAATTGTAAGAGCATTGTCACTTTTTCTTGGATATAAAAAGGGATAGACTAAGTTGATATCAACCTACTGAATGAATTATATTATCTCATTGGATGTTTAAAGACATGCTTTGATCACTTCATGGGTCTGTACTAAGGTTTTCACCTTTTTACTTAGTGACCTGCCTCTTGGTGTCAAAAGATAGAGAAGGTGGCTTGAAATGTGCTTGCATGCTTGTCAAAGCAACCTTGAATTTGGGGGAGCTTTATCAGAGCCCCACTGCAATATTTAAAGGAATTATTAACAAAGGTAACTTTGAAAACTGGCCATAGGATAAATATTGCTTCATGTGTTAGGCTTTGAAAGAAAATGAGGGTGATTACAGTGGATATAGTACTCTTTTCTGACAACTGGGTCAGAAGTGCCCCATAATGGTGGGTTTGATGGGAAGTCTCCTCAAGACAGACCACTTCCTATTGTGTTTTATTGGTTTACACCAGTGGTTCTCAACCAGGGGTGATTTTGCCACCCAGAGTATTTTTGGTAATGTCTAGAAACATTTTTTGGTTGTCACAACTGGGGTTGAAGGGGTGGGTGCTACTAGCATCTAGTGGGTGGAGGCCAGGGATGCTGCTAAACATGCACAGGACCCCTACCCACCACAAAAAATTATCAGGTCCAAAATGTCAATAGTGCCGAGGTTGAAAAACTGTGATCCTGAAGTAGCAATGCTCTTCTCAGCCCTCACTTAGACAAATCATATCTGAGAGTAATTACAAATAAGGATACAGATTGTATTGGCTGGTAATTTTACCTACATCCTACCAGCCTGGCTAGGATTACTTCTTTATCATTGGTAAGTGACAGGTACATAGGTCCTCTCAGTTGCTGCCAAAGAAATACCAGATGTATTCTTCATAATGCATACAGCCAATCTTCTTGATTTTTTGATAGCCATACATCATTAATGATCTTCCAGGAACTGTGTTCTTAAGATGTTTACATTCGTGTTCAGATTGTCTTTCACTCCTGGCACCAGCGAACTGCTTTAGTATGTTTTCAGGGGAGTCTTATGATGTATTTTCTTTGTGTTCCTGCTCAATGCTTTTAATCTCTTTCACCTATTGTAATTGCTATTTAGAAAGCTGGGTTTGGATGGCCTTGGATTATGCTGTTTCTATCTTGGTTGTGCTAAGCTTGCTGGTGAACAGTGACAGCAATCTTCTGAACAAGGCAGAGGCCCGGTCAATTATGGGCAGACATATGTATCTCTTATCTCCCTCTGGCTTCATTTCTCTGCTTGTGTGCCCTAGTCTAAGCTTGTGTGGGGAACTGCAGCTCATTTCGTATCTCAGGCTAGGGAGGTATGGTTCATTGTGTACTTTTCTCAGAGGCAACCGGGTGCTTCATAGTGTGTTTTCCCTCCCTGTCACCAGGGCAATTATCTTTCCCAGCTTCCAGTAGAGATGGAGGATATAGAAATTAATAATTCACAATACATATATATAAGTGATGATCCTTCCTAGACTAGACATATTTGCATTTTGTTAAAAAACATCTTGATGAAGAGAGTCCCATTGGTGAACTAGGAGTTTGAACGTATGGAAACTAGATTAGGAAAATGAGTAATACACACTTAAATTAGTCGGCAGTCAGCAGCCAATAACCTTTTCCAGTGCTTGTTGTGCAGATATGAGTTTGGATAATGGACTGGCAGAAATATCATTTATTTACATTTATGCTTATGTGATTCTTGTAGGGCTCAGAGTCCCTGTTTGTGTTAGGCTGAACTCAGTGGTATAGGGGAGAAGAAATCAGGATGCATTGTGAAATACCCTCAGTGTCCTCTAAGGAGACCAGAGGAAATGAGTGTTATTTACCC
The DNA here is from genome assembly GCF_015220235.1 of Choloepus didactylus. Taxonomy (NCBI): domain Eukaryota; kingdom Metazoa; phylum Chordata; class Mammalia; order Pilosa; family Megalonychidae; genus Choloepus; species Choloepus didactylus. The sequence continues at coordinate 28,065,329 of NC_051308.1, forward strand.
CCGTTGGTTGTTGGCAAGTAAAGCTGTGTTCTGTGAGCAGTTGGATAGGAAATAACTGGAACTCCTGTCTAATCTGGTTTCTTTAAGTGTAAGCAGCAGATAACTGCACCTGGGGAGTAATGTTCTTAGTAAGGATTATGGGACCTTCAATTGCAGTGGCTCTAGTTGAAAACCAATGAAATTTCATCCGTCTTGAATCACTTGAGAGTTATTTTTCCTCAGGATTAACTCTGTCTGTTATAGTATATAATTATGTTGCTTTGTATGTATTTGAAAAGCACTCAGCATGTTTTGAAATATAATAATGAAATGATTTAAAAATATTATTCACTTCTTTAGTTTTAGTTTTAGGACATCATTCTTGCAAATTCCTTCTTTTTCTCTCTGACCCTAGAAGTCTAGAAGTCAGTTATCAAAAAAAAAACACAAAAAAACAACAACAAAAAAAACAAAACAAAAAGCACCACGTCGAACACTTCTTTTATTATTTCCTTCTCTTTAGGATAGTTCTTCAATTCCACATCTCGATATTTAACATAACACCATTTTCATTGTATAATTTAATGTGTAGTCTTTGAATGTCATAAATTCTAAAAGATTAAACAGGAATATAGAGAAGGGATGAAAAGGGTTCATGAAACCATACCATCATTGTAATCTGATGAAACAACTCTACCTACAGGGATTTTGAACTATGCAATTTTTTTCAGGTTTCCTTTCTTTTCCCCAATATAACTTATTAGCTTTTAGTCTGATTAGATATAAATAAATAATATCCTTTATCTTAGATGTGAAGTCATTTGATAGCTCCATAGAATACTCTTTAATGTTAGTCAAACCCTTTGTTTCCTTTCTAATGGATGCAATAAAAATAAGGACTTTATTCATTGATTGAAGTGCATAAATCTAAAGCTCTGTGAGCTAAATTGCTTCTCATTTAACACTTTGATTTTCCATTTCCATTAACAAGTCTCTTTAGAAAATACCAAGCTATTGAAAAACTATTGCTGTTATTTATTTTGCTGAAAACAGGAATCCATCTCATCTGGACTTTTTAAAAACTCATGATGAGAAAGAAAGGGGAAGCATTGGTTAGTAATCAGCACCAAAGTGATGTCAGAAAAAGATCTGTGTGGAATTGATACTGTTGTAGAGGAAAATGTAGTGATGAATTTGTGAGTTCTCTTGTGTAGTTGATTAATAGAGTTTCATTGTTTAACCCTGACCTGAAAGACCTGCTCTGTTTAATTTAATCAAGGTAAAAAATGAGTTGCTATAAATGAACAAAGTATACTATTTTGAAATATGTTTCATTTTTATATTAAGTGATATTGTAATTTTTTTGTTCCAAACTTCGAAATTAATGAGCTCAGAGAAAATGGAATCAATTTTTCATAGTCCTATAGGATATATCTTTATAAATAAATTTTTCTACAGGATTGATAACTGAAACTCTGTGTTTTTGTGGCTTTCTAAGGGTTTCTGTAGGTAGCAAGGATTAGGTGCTTTTTCTCTTGAGAACACAAGAAGAAATAGGGCTCAATTTTCAAAGAAAGGCCTCAGTCAGAAGAAAGAACTTCATGGCCATCATTGTTAGGCATTGTCCTTATTTAGGGAAAGTACTATCTCCTATGAAGGCCTTAAAGAATTGTTTTGAAGGGTTTCATCTGAAATAGTTTAGGTGGTAGTGGTGATACATTAATTTGCATGGAAGTTGGTCTTTCTCAAATATAAATTCTATGTTACATATATGTAAATGTTTGGTAAATGAATTAATGAACTGAATAATTACTTTCAAATGCAGATGTCAAAATTCAAAAACGGTGGATGAAATATGGGTCCCTGCTCTAATGTGCAAAGCATATTTTTGTTATAAGTATTGTTTACTGGATTGGAACTGGTGAATTTAATCATAAAAGATTAGCAGAAACAATGAGAAATTTAAACCTGAAAAAGTAACTGGTCCTTAATTAATGAAATGGCCAACTAATTGTCTCATTCTTTAGTTGTTATACACATGAAAATATCCATAAAGTGGGGTAGAACTATTAGTATTGCCATCATCAGTGTCATTAGTATAGTTCTGTATTAATGTAATATACACATACATACTTGGGCCCTTTGTTGAAAACAACCATAGCAATTTTATTGTCTCTCAAAGATCTGTGGTTGACAGGACTCAGATGGGTAATTCTTGTGGTCTCTTTCATGCAGTTGCAATTAAATGGCCTCTGGCTCTGCAGTCACCAGAGCTGTTGGGGGGATTGAGCCTGGTTTCCTTTTCCCTGTAGTCTCCGGACATTTGCTCACCCATGGCCTCTTCTCGTCTCTCCAGCTGGGTAACCAGATTTCTTACACAGTGGTTTAGGGCTCCCCAAAGCAAGCATTCCAAAGGGGGAGGGAGGAGAAGCTGACAGTTTAAAAGTGAGGCTTGGATCTGGCATGCTGTTACTTCTACTGCATTCTATTGGTTATGCAAGTGGCAGCCAGACCAGTTTCAACATGGGAGGGGACTACATAAGGTCAAGAATCCAGGAGGTTGAGTTTCTTGGGGGCCATTTTTAAAGACAAACTTCTACAGTAATGTAGCATAAAATACTTCATTTTAGACAGTTTATATTTTGTATGTGGTAGTTAGTTTAAGCATAAATTCTAGGGGTAGTCAGTTGCAATAACCAAGAATCCATACATGGGGTGTAGTCCACCAACATTTTGTAATGACTTATCCCGGGGGCTGCCACTAGAAGCACTTCAGCTATTCAACTCTTGGTCAAACCAGGATAGGTAGTTGGATATCTCCAGGTGGGGAAGGGAATATCGGGCCTGAAAGGGAAATTAAGCGCTTCCCCTTGCTGCTTAGTTAACTGGTACTCTGGAGCAGTCCCCCTTGCAGATGGTGTATATATGTTAAAATCAGCCACTGAGGTGACAGGACCCTTAGAAATCATCAAATCTAACCTCTAACCCGTGAACTTTATCTCCTCTCACTTCCTCTGGCATGTTCCTTTGCAAGCTAAACTCAGAACTCTGCATTTTTCCAGGAAATGCCTGAAATAATTACTTCTCCTTTAGAAAATGCATTCTTGTGCAAGCATCCATGTGATCCACCCAAATTTCATTGGCCCTGACTTCATCATGTTTGTTGTTGTAGAGCGTGCCAATAGAAGCATCCATCAACTGAAATGTGCCCTGAGAGAAGGTGATGTCATGGTTGGAGAAGATGCACCGGATCTTTCTTGTAGTGCCCCTATAGGAAATGAGGACAATGAGACTGCCTGGCATGAACTGCAGCACAGCCATGCCGGTGAGTGTTTGTGCAAGTCAATCCTAGCTCTAATGGCACACAGTGAATTCTTTAAACCCCATAGAGTAATGATTCCAGTCCAGCTTCCATTTGATTGCTAGGATTTTAAAACAGAAACCAGATGGTATAATTTCCTTGTTTATATATTTTCCTTTGACTTTCCAATGCCTATAAGCCAAAGGTCACAATCCTTAGTGTGACATAGCAATATTTTCCCAAGAGGGCTCCAACTTACCTTTCCAGTGTCATTTTTCTGTCCTTCTCCTAGCTATCCACTCCATATGGCCATGTTCAAATCATAATAACTTCCTGGCCATCCTTTTATGCTTTTGCATGTGCTATGCTTTCCATCTGGAATTTTTCTCACTCTTTTCTGCTTGGTGAACTCCTGCTCATCCTCTGAAAATGGGCCCAATTAGATGCCTCCTCTTATAGCACCGTGTATTGCTTTAGGTCCAAACATAAACATATTATATTATTTTGCATCTGTTAGTGTATCTTTCTTGCTCACTGGATTTTCTTACCTCTCTTGGTAGAGATTTTATCACGTTTATCTTTGTATCCCCAGTGTTCAGCACAGCTCTTGATGTATAATATATTTTTAAAGAATATCTATTGGACGGATGGAAGGATGGTTGGGTAGTGATAAACCATGGCTCTTGAGTAAGGTTAATGAGCCCATTGCTTTTGCTCTGTAGTTAATCAGCTCAAAGCTTTGTTACGTCAACAAGCAAGTAAAGAAAATGAGGTATCTCCAACAAGAAGACGAAAAATGTCCCCTTTGGTAAGTGTGAACTTTTGCAACCTGACAAAAGCATAATTTTTCTAGCTGGGTTTTTAACTTTACAGTCTGATTTTAGCAGTACATGTTGAGGAACAAGTCTAAGGAAGACACGCTATTAGTGTAAAACGTTAAAAGAAACTCTCTCCATTCAAATTATTTTGGCTGAAGACGAGACTTCCATAGCAGAAGGAATCCTGATATTTTAAATGTATTATTCACTTGAAAAATGTGAGTGAGAAAACACTTTGGAGAGTTTACTTTGTAATTGTTAGCAAATATGAAAAGGGAACAATGTATGGAAAAAATAATGTTTTAATCATTTCATTTTTAGAGGCTCGTGTATATTTGATCATTTTTAGAAGTTAATTATAATTTCAGTCTTCCTTTGTAATACTCTTTTACTATGAATGTCAAAACTGAAATATGTAGTGTTAGTCTGTATTTAAAAATATACATTATAAAATTGTGTAAGATGAGAAGTTACCCTGTGTTCCAAAATGGATTTTTTTATTGCTCTGACAGAGTATCATTCCTGATAGAAGTAAGGCAGTATACTGAATGCAGAGATAAGTGTGAGGGGAATATCTCTGGGCCAGGTTTAAATGCCAAAATAATATTTTGGGTCTTAGGTTAAAATGGGTCTGTCGTATGCTTTCTACAAGGATCTTATACCTATCGTATAGGATTTTTGCAATAAGATAAGATTATACATTTAAAATTAATTATAAATCTATGGTATAAATATAACATGTCATAGGTGCAATAAGCATTTTGCATTTTCGATGTGTGACAATAGTTGTATGCAAAGCCTACATGCTGGAAACTGTGGAGACATGTCACTTTTCTTTACTCACAGCTGAAAGGTCTTAATGGTACCCCCATATTAATACTTAATTCCAGTCCGAAATGTATTTTTTTTTTTTTTTAAATTAAGAGAGTTTTAGAGGTTTATTTCTTTTTTTTTTTTTTTTTTTTTTTAATCATCATTTTATTGAGATATATTCACATACCACACAGTCATACAAAACAAATTGTACTTTCGATTGTTTACAGTACCATTACATAGTTGTACATTCATCACCTAAATCAATCCCTGACACCTTCATTAGCACACACACAAAAATAACAAGAATAATAATTAGAGTGAAAAAGAGCAATTGAAGTAAAAAAGAACACTGGGTACCTTTGTCTGTTTGTTTCCTTCCCCTACTTTTCTACACATCCATCCATAAACTAGACAAAGTGGAGTGTGGTCCTTATGGCATTCCCAATCCCACTGTCACCCCTCATAAGCTACACCGAAATGTATTTTTATGCTTAATTCCTACTTTAGAGAAATGTACTTCATACTCATATTTAATATGGATAGTTATAGATTATAATTTAATAAAACATTTCATCATCCTGTGAATTTGTTACTGTTGGCTCCTGTCTTCTAGAGTACTCTTAGGCACACAGTACAGAAGGTAGGTAGAATGCTTTTAAGTCTTTTAGGTGAAGTCTATTATTGCTCTGTCTGTTGAATGCTCAGACATGTCAATTAGCTTTTTAAAGCTTGAGCAATGATGTTACATAGCTGATTGAATCAGAATAGGCAGGAAGGCCTTCATCAAGAGCATCAGTTCAATATACTTTACAAACACAGGTCTATTTTTATGGAACTATATAAAAGAATATAACTTTGGATCTAAATGTATGTACCCTACATGTAAGGAATACATATAGAATAATAAAAATAGGTAGCTTTTTTAGATTGTACCCTTCAGAATATACTTTCATGGCCAACATGACATTTCAAAAATAAGTGAGGCACTGTTGAGATGGAAATAATTTAATTTGAAGTTAATTGACTTAAAGTTACTTTGGTTTTTAAATCTCTTAAATATACCAAAATGTAAAGTTCTGCTTAATTACTCTGCTGTGAAAGCCGGTACTTCATCATTGTTTGGAATCTCTGCTAGACCAAGAAACAGAAGGCATGTTTGTCTCAAGCTTTCCTTTGGATTCATCTAACTGGTTGACCCTGATTTTCCCTTCTCCTGATTTCCTTTTATATATGTATATATTCAAATCTGATAGTATGGTATATGATTGTATAAGCCACTTCAAAATCATTTTAGGATAAGGTAAGATACATATTAAAAGTCAGTTCTAATCTTCTTGACCCAAAGGCGGATGCGAAATGAAATGAAATAAAGATTCAGTGGCTGAGAGATTCCAAATGGAATCGAGAGGTCACTCTGGTGGGCATTCTTATGCACTATATAGATAACCCTTTTTAGGTTTTAATGCATTGAAATACCTAGAAGTAAATACCTGAAACTATCAAACTGCAACCCAGTAGCCTTGACTTTTGAAGACAATTACACAGCAATGTAGCTTACAAGGAGTGACAGTGTGATTGTAAAAGCCTTGTGGATCACATTCCGTTTATCCAGTGTATGGATGGATGAGTAGAAGAATGGGGACAAAAAACTAAACGAAAAATAGGGTGGGAGGTGAGGGATGATTTGGGTGTTCTTTTTCACTTTTCTTTTTTTTTTAATTCTTATTTTCACTTTTTCTGGTACAAGGAAAATGTCCAAAAAATAGATTGGGGTGATGAATGCATGCACAACTATATGATGGTACTGTGAAAAATTGATTGTATACACTTTGGATGATTGTATGGTATGTGACTATATCTCAATAAAATTGATTTAAAAAAAAGACTCAGTTCTAGACAGACAGCTGTGCTGAGTAGCAGAGTGGCGACCTGACACCCAGGGCTCTAGCTCTTCAGGTAGGGCTCAGCATGAGGCTCGTGCAGTTGCTGTGGGGGCCCATCTGGGCCAGCCTTCCCTCGGACTTGGGCTCTGGCTCTGGCCTGGTGGGCAAATGGAGCATTCTGGGCCAAATGGACTTCTGTGCATGCTTCTTGCATTCCCTGCTGTCCATGAGGCCAGATTACTTCAGCTCTGTGAATGCTTGTGTAAAGACCTCATTTATGCTTCTGCAGTAAGAGTTGTCTATTAGATTGGCAAATATAATGAAAGAAATGGTGTCCTTCCAGATAATCTTCTCAGGACGCCATCCGTTCAGTTGGTACAAAGGTGGTCTTCAGAAACCTTCTGGGTTTTAAGGACAAAAGCTCTGAAGATGCCAAAGCTATTTATGAGAGACAGACCTTCCCCCTCTCCAGGGTGTTCCATTGCTGGACTTAAAGCAGCTTTAAAGGTGCTGTGATACGGATCAGAAACCGACACAATGACGTCATTCCCACCATGGCCCAGGATGGAATACCAGGAGAGCTTTGGGATGGATCCTGTCACCATCCAGAATGTTCAGTACTTTTTGGATCTGCATTTCAATTAGAATCAATACTCTTTATTATTTGGTGGAAAAGGCAGAGGAAGACCTTCTCATCGCAAACACATTGGAAGCATAAATCCAAACTCCAATGCAGTTGAAGTTATTAAAGATGCCTATGAAACATGCTAGACATCTATGTGATTTGCATTATATTAAAATCCTGAACTAGAACTTGAATTAAATGCAAAATCACCAGGACAGCCAATACCAGTGGTTTATGTATTTATGTACCATCCCATCTCTAGGAGATGGTATTTGAACTTTTCAAGAATGCAACTATGGAACACAATGCTAACAAAGGTGTTTACTCCCCTATTCAGATTCACATCACTTTAAGTAGTGGGGATATGACTGTGAAGATGAGTGGCCATGGAGGCAGTGTTCCTCTGAGGAAAATTGAAGACTCTTGAACTATGTGTATTCAGCTGTACCCCAGCCTCATGTTCAGACATCTTGAGCAGTGCCCCTGGCTGGTTTTGGTTAAGGGTTGCCCATATCACATCTTTATGCACAGTACTTCCAAGGATACCTAGAGCTATATTCTCTAGAGGGTTATGGGACAGTTGCAGTTATCTATATTAAGTCTAGGTCAATGGAATCAATAGAAAGACTCCCAATATATAACAAAGCTGCCTGGAAACATTACAACACCAACCACGAGGCTGATGATTCATGTATCCTGAGCAGAGAGCCAAAAGATGTGACAACATTCCTCATTGGCTAGATACTGTTGAGACACCCAGAAAACCCAATAGTGGTTTTTGTATTAAATTTGGAAGGGAGAGTGTTCAGAACTACATCATACCAAATATTTCACATCATTTTCACAACTAATATTTGGGTAAATTAAATGGAAACTGAATATCATTTATGCCTGCTAAACCTCCTGAAGAATGAAATTATACCTATTTTACACTTATATTTTCATAGTTAATTGAACATATTTTTAAACAACTGTGTTTTGGTCAACTTTCTTCTTTATGGTAGACTTCAAAAGTGTGGAAGTCTTTGGGTTTCTACAGAAAGCTGTGTAGTTTTTAAAAATACTTTTCATTTATGTCTGCTAATCTTAATATTGATTATCTGGCTTGCCATCTTTCTGTTATTTGGAGGAGTTCTGCTACCTTTTATTTCACAGTGACAACTCTGATAAGATGGTGTTCATGTATCTATGACCAACTCCAAGTAAAGCAGAAAACATTTACCCTTAAGTGTAGAAGCAGCCACCTGTCAGCCTCTATATGCATTATCTTAGCTCCAAAGATAATTAATCATTTTAAAATTTTCTTGCAAAAGAGCATCATGAGCAGGTCTCCGTGGATATAAACCAAGGTCTTGGGCAATATACTTGAATGTGCTAATGATTAATGCAAGGGGAAATATTTATATTAAAAACAAGCTAGGCACTACTAAAATCCTAGAGGAGAAATGGAGGGCAGAGCAGTGAATCCAAAACTAATCCCCCAAACTGGGGAAGCTTTTGAGAAACAAGAGTTTTTCCAGGTCCTGTCCAAGACATACTGAATCAGAATCTTTAGGAATTATAATTTTTAAAAACCTTCCTGGGTGAGTCTGATACCTACCCTACTTAGGAAACCACTCTTTAAAAATGAATAGTAGGCAGAATGACCAAAAAAAAAAAAAAAAAAAAAAAAAAGAATCGTGGCCAGCCTCAGTCCCGCTTTTTGGGTCCTCTTCTATCTTTTCTATGGTCACTTGTCAGACCCCCAGCTGCCAAAAATGGTATGGCAGATCAACAATCAGGAGGATTCTTATGCAGCCTTGAAAGATGTTGGAGATAAACTGGTTTTTATTTACAAAAAAAGAAAGTTCACATATGCAGACTATATACCCAACTGCCATCTGATTAAAATGACAACAAAATATTAATTCTACTCTTTAAAAAAAAATGAATAGTGATACCATGTTTGCTAAAGTAACAGAGATATCTTTGGGTTTTGGTTTCCACCTATTTAAAGGTTAGATTTCTATACTCTAATTGAACTGAATCTCAGGTCTGGTGCAATTAAAAGATAAAGCAGCAAATTAGAGTTAGAACGAAATGACTATAGGAGAATAGTCAGATAACCAAAGGATCAGAACCCTAAATGCTCAAGTCTGACAAAGGACATATATTTTATGCAAATATCCAGACCTTACTATCAGGAGAAAGTCAAATTGCATTCTTCACAATAATCCTTTACATTTGTATGGTAATGTGTAGTTTACAAATACTTTGATATATGATAACTCTGTTGATCTTTAAAGCAATGAAAGATAGGGCCAGTGGTTTCATCCTCATTTTCCAACTCAAGTGTTTGGCCCAGAGTTGCAAAGACTTGGATCCAGGGCCCAAACTGGGTCTGCTGATCACTCCCATCCCCTGTTAAGTCTGGTAGATGATGAAGTTAGGAGACAGTGTCATAGGCACACCTCGTTTTCTTTTAAGATGACAGGGAAACACATTTAGAATAAATTTTAAAGTAAACTTTTAAATGTTAAAAATATAGCTTTACCATTTAAATGGGGGACTTTATTGATCTGGAAAATACATTGAGATGAAGAACCTCATTTTCAAAAGGATAACATAAGCTTGGCAATTCTCTATAAATTTATAGGTTGGAAGGGATATTAAGGGAAGGTTAGTACAGTGCCCTCATTTGATAGAAAAAGATCCTGAGACTCAGATGGTTGTATGGTTTGCTTAGGGTTTCTTAGCTAATCTGACCAAATGCTGGAAAAAGACATATTGCCTAATCTATCATTACTTAATTATGGATTTTGTGAAAAATAATAGAATAGGTTAATGGGTGGATTTATATTAGGTCAATGTGTTACTCCTTTTTAACTTGAAATCATGCTATTGTTGTAATGATGAAATATTTTAGAATCTTTTGAATCAAAGTATCCACTTTCTTTTCTAAATTAGACATTTGCACAACTCAGCATAAAGTTGATGATCCTTTAACTTATGAAACATTCTTCTCCTTCCTCTAAAAAATTAAAGTTTTTCCCTCTGTGTTTAAGAGTTAAGAAATGGTGCTTTCAAAGGAAAAGTGAAATATTTTCCTTTAGCTTATTTTTAAGGTTATTGTGGTAATAGACAGAAAATTACATACAAAAATATTTTGGGGGAGCTCTTTCCTAGTTGGTTTTTAAATCATTGGGCTACCTAAAAAGTTTTTAGTTTCTATTATGAGCTCTTTTATCCACCAGCATTATTTGATGCAGTGTAGCTATAAAAAGGTATTGAAGGATAACAAGTAGAAACTAAGTGATTGAAATAGATACTAGGTGATTTTTATAATCTGGGCAGCTAATGAATTTGCCAAATATTTTTCTTTAGGAGGGGATAGCAAAAATATTCTTCCTTATACTTAAAAGATTTCTCGCTTTAGCTGTCTTCATACTTAATAGTGATCACTTTCTTGTACTGTAAAGTTTTTATATGAAGATGTTGAAATGGAAATCTTCCATATTATTATTATCAATATTTTAATTATGTTTTGAAATAAATTCAAACTTACAGGAAGAGTTGCAAAAACAATACAAACCCCATACACAGAACTCCAGCGTACCTTGACCCCCCTCCCCCGATACCCCAATCCACCAACTTTAACTTCCTGTCACACCATCATTTCTTTCTTTCCCTCCCTCCCTCCCTCCCGATCTATCTTCCATCATCTATTGCTCTGTCTTCTGAAATATGAGAGGAAGCTGTACACATCCTTGAACAAACAGTATATTCACATATACATTTCCCATGAACAAGAACATTCTTTTATGCAATCACATTAAGCGCAGCTAAGAAGTTCAAGAAATTCAACGTTGATAAAAAGCTTACATTCTATATTTCCTTTTTATATTTTCTTATGTCCCAACTGTGTCCCTTTAAGCCTCCTCTCCTCCATCCTCAGATCCCATCCAGGATCATTCTTGGCATTTAATTGTCATTAGCTATTTAGACTTTTTTTTTTCAATTGTGGAAACATATATGCAGCCTAAATCTTCCCATTCCACCCCCTCCCTAGCATTCCCTTAGTGGGATTAATCACCTTCAGAATGTTGCAATGCCATCACCTTCCCACCATCCATTACTAGAAGTTTCCCTTCACCCCAAACAGAAACCCTGCACTCATTTCTTAACTCCCCATTGCCACTTCCCCCACTTCTCGTAACCCATACTCTACTTTTCATCTTTATGGTCATATTCTCTGAAACTTTCTTTGTGTTTACCGTGGGGCTTAAATTTAACATCTTAAATCTATAACAGTCTTGTTTTTCTTTGATACCAACTTAACTTCAATAGGACACATAAACTATGTTCCTATACTCCTCCATTCCCCCACCTTTATGTAGTTCTTTTCAAAAATTACATATTTTACATTGAGTCCAAAACCACTGATTTATCATTACAGTTTATGTATTTAGATCCTGTAGGAAGTAAATAGTGGAGTTACAAATCAAGAATACGGTAGTATTGGTATTTATATTTACCATGTGATCTTTACTGGAAATCTTTATTTCTTCATGTGGTTTCAGTCAATTGTTTAGTGTCCCTTCCTTTCAGCCTGCACATTTCCCTTTAGCATTTCTTATAGGACTGATCTACTGGTGATGAAGTCCCTCAGCTTTTGATTATCCGGAAATGTTTTCATCTCCCCCTCATTTTTAAGCTCCAGGTGTTTGTGAATTTTCTAAGTCTCTGATGGTTACTGACTTCTATTTGTATTCCACTGTGGTCAGAGAATGTGCTTTGAGTAAATTCAATTTTTTTAAACTTATTGAGGCTTGTTTTATGTCCCAGCATATGGTCTATTCTAGAGAAAGATCCATGATCACTAGAGAAGAATGTGTGTCCTGGTGACCTGGGATGTAATGCTCTATATATGTCTGTTAAATTTCTCTATATCTCTCTCTCCTTTCTTTGTTTCTCTGTTGGCAGGGCTCTCTTTAGTATCTGAAGTAGGGCAGGTCTTTTATTAGCAAAATCTCTCAGCATTTGTTTGTCTGTGAAAAATTTAAGCCCTTCCTCAAATTTGAAGGAGAGTCTTGCTGGATAAAGTATTCTTGGTTGGAAATTTTTCTGTCTCAGAATTTTAAATGTGTCATGCCACTGCCTTCTAGCCTCCATGGTGGAGGCTGAGTAGTCACTACTTAGTCTTATGTTGTTTCCTTTGTATGTGGTGAATTGCTTTTCTCTTGCTGCTTTGAGAACTTGCTCCTTCTCTTCAGTATTTGACAGTCTGATCAGAATATGTCTTGGAGTGAGTTTATTTGGATTTATTCTATTTGGAGTTTGCTGGGCATTTATGCTTTGTGTATTTATAGTGTGTAGAAAGTTTGGGAATTTTTCCCCAACAATTTCTTTGAGTACTCTTTCTAGACCTTTACCCTTCTCTTCCCCTGCTGGGACACCAATGAGTCTTAAATTTGGATGTTCTATTTTATCTATCATATCCCTGAGATCTGTTTCAATTTTTTCAATTTTTTTCCCCATTCTTTCTTTTGTTCTTTCATTTTCTGTTCTGTGGTCCTTGAGGACACTGAGTCATTGTTCAGCTTCCTCTAGTCTTGTACTATGAGTATCCAGAATCTTTTTAATTTGGCCAACAGTTTCAGTTTCCTTTATTTCCATAAGATCATCTGTTTTTTTATTTACTCTAGCAAGTTCTTCTTTATGCTCTTCTAGGGTCTTCTTCATGTCCTTTATATCCTGTGGCATGCTGTCGTTGTTTGTGTTTAGTTCTTTGATTAATTGCTCCAAGTACCGTGTCTCCTCTGATCTTTTGATTTCGGTATTTGGGTTTGGGTTCTCCATATCGTCTGGTTTTATCATATGCTTTAAAATTTTCTCTTGTTTTTGGCCTCTTGGCATTTGCTTTACTTGGTAGGGTTCTTTCAAGATATGAAAAACACCAATCTCTAATTTGTCAGATCTACAGCTTGGTGGCATACACTTTATCTATCTAACCAGCGGATGGTGTCCACGAGTCACCTATTCCCCTCAAGTCAGTTCTCCCCAACTTTGTCTTTGTGATGTGTGGGGGTCTGATTCTTGTGGGGTTCAATTGGTGCACCAAGTTTGGGTGTGTTGTTGGTGCTGTCCGCCCTGAATGTGGCGTGTGTGTCTGAGTGGTTAGGGAGGCAGGGCAGCTTTAGCAATCAAACCTCCCAGGTGTTCCTGGAGATTTAAGGCTGCTGTAAGAGTTTAAACCTTCGTTTCAGTCTTGCCACAGATTGTCTCTGCTGCTGACTCACAAGTCCTTGGTATTGGCGTAGGGTCCCTGGGATTTCCGAGTGGGTCCCCCTTCCCAGCCGGGCTCTTCCAGGACCTCTGTGGAGGGAAGGCTGTGCCATATCACAAGTGCGTGCCGGCCCTCCAGGGAAGCCCTGGGCCACCGGGCCGTGCAGGGGTGTTCCCAGCCTGCTGTAAAGATGGCTGGATGGGGCGTGTTAATTTCCCCTTTTCACACAGCTCCGCCTTCCCAGTCCCAGGACAATTAGCTGTGGGTGCACTAAAGGCCACCGTCCATGGCTGATATTATGGCATGTGCATGTGTTGCGGGAAACACTCCCCGTCACACTGGGACCCTTGGTGCGGCTCTGGGCTGTGGCTCCGGTCCCAGGCAGGAGCATCCCCAGCCCGCTGGGAAGATGGCTGCAAGGGTTGCGGTTTCTTCTCCTTTCGGCTCCCCTCTGCCCTCCTGGCTCCGAGACAATTAGCAGCGGGTGCTGGAAGGGCTGTCTTCCACACCAAATACTGAGGCATTCACAAGGCCTGCTCCTGCTGCGCTTCACTGTGCAGCTCTTGCCGCCACATCTGCAGACGCTCCAGGATTTTTTTTGTTTTTTGTTTTTTTTAAAAGAACTAGTCCGTCTCCAAACGCCAAACCACGTCTTCCCCACACCGCAGCGCAGCTGCCAGACTTTCAGCTGGCTCACTCACTCATTTCAGAATGGAGACTCCTGGTTTCACCAAATGCATGGTCCCTGTGAATTTAGCAGACCTTGTCTGGCTGGTGCATCGCTGGAACTGGTGTTCTGGGTCCCTTTCTGGCTTTTATCTAGTATTTTCATGGAGGTGTTTTTTTGCCCTGTTTCACCTAGCTGCCATCTCAGGTTCTCTACCATATTATTTTATAACATGTTTTCTATATGACAATAAACTGGAAACATGCACCAACTCTTATTTTGAAAATAATAAATAAATTAGTAAATAAAAAGTCAGTTCCAAGAAGGTTTCTGAGGTAAATAGTAATAACATTTCTTTCTGAAATCCCTTCATTGGATTCCTCAGTGATGTGTATTTTATTGTCTATTTGCTTCAGAGCTCTAGTGCTTGGAGGCCCTGTGCTCCAGAATAGCATAGTCTTGACTTGCTTTGAGTACTAGGGTCAAAAATAAAAAAACTGTATTTTGCTAATATGCCCTATATGAGGTACTTCATTGACTTACAACTTGGCATCAAAAACTCATCTAGCCTGAAGAAAATTCCTGAAATTGTTGAATTGTAACCCGTACCATATTTTGAAAGTTGCTCTATAACTACCTGTTAAATTGTTCTTTGAAAGTTATCAC
This sequence comes from Choloepus didactylus, assembly GCF_015220235.1. Classification (NCBI taxonomy): domain Eukaryota; kingdom Metazoa; phylum Chordata; class Mammalia; order Pilosa; family Megalonychidae; genus Choloepus; species Choloepus didactylus. The sequence goes on from NC_051308.1 coordinate 28,080,349, forward strand.
GTTTCTGCATATCTGTTATATTTCACAATAAAAAAAATGTTTAAGAAAAAAATAAAGTCTTTGTTATGTTCAAAAAAAAGAGAAACTCATCTAAAGAATCCTTTCTTTAGGGAACTATTCTGCAGTTTTAGCTTGTAATCCTCTCCCATGGCTACTTGTTGCAGAGTTGTCTCCTTGTATCTCAGCATTACTGAATGGATGGCACATTTTCAGATGGGTCAAATAACATTCCCAAATAGCAGCTCATCCTATGCCAATTATACTACCCAAGTATTTTTATATTTGCCATATGCTTTTTATAGTCACTTTCACATTCCATCTTTAAAAAAGGATAATAGAACCCCTAAATCTTGTCCATTTGTGGAATTTATGTGACAGAGATAGTAAATACCATTAGCTACAAAGTGATCTATTTTTTCCCAATGTATATGTTACATCCGTGCTAAATTGAATATGATGAGAGTATACTGATTTTTTACTAAATCCAAACATATTTAATTTTTTACTTTTGCCTTAGAGGTCATCAGAATATGAAGACACCAATATGCCTTCTGTACATAATCTTGTTCCTATCATTAATGACCAGTCTCAATATATTCATCATTTAGAGGCAGAAGTCAAGTTCTGCAAGGTAAGTTTCTTATTGAGAGTTTAAACTTACCTAAATTAAAGTTTATATTATTTATACCTTGTGTAAAACTTTATCATTAATCTTCATGGTTATAGCTGTACATTGATAATTGCTATCCCTATATGATTGAGAAGACTGATATGTTATAGGGACTTGTCAGGCATGGGGATGATGACTCTTGGCCTACCATTTATTATTATTATTATTTAATTAGAGAAATTGTGGGTTTACAGAAAAGTCATGTAAAAAATACAGTGTGCCCATATAATCCCCTATTGTTGACACTCTGCATTGGTGTGGTACCTTTGTTAAAACTGATGAAAAATATTAAAATAGTACTATTAACTATAGTCCATAACTTATTTTTGGTGTATTTTCCCCCTTTACCACCATATTATTAACACCTTGTATTAGGGTCATACATTTGTGATATCCATGAAAGAATATTCTTATATTTGTACTATTAACCACAATCCATCATCCAAAACAGGGTTCACTGTTTTATACAGTCCCATGTTTTATCTTCTAATTTTCATTCTAGTAACATACATGACCCAAAACTTCCCCTTTCAACCACATTCACACACATAATTCAGTGCTCCTAATTACACTCCCAATAATGTGCTACCATCACCACCATCCATTTCTAAACCATTACAATCTACTGAAATAGAAATTCTATACAAATTAAGCATCAGCTCCCCATTTTCTACCCCAATCAATCCCCTGGTAGCCTATAATACAAATTCTAACTGTGAGTTTGCTTATTACAATTAGCTCATATCAGTAAGCTCATACAATCTAATTATTTCATATTAATGAGATCATACATATTTGTCTATTCGTGCCTGGCTTATTACATTCAGCATAATATCCTCAAGGCTCACCTATATTTTTGAATGCATCAGGACTTCATTCTTTTTAACAGTTGAATAATATTCCGTTTTATGGATATACTACATTTTGTTTATCCATTCATCAGTTGATGGATACTTGGGTTACTTCCATCTTTTGGCAATTGTGAATAATGCTGCTGTGAACATCAGTGTGCAAATGTTTGTTCGCATTCCCTGTTTTCAGTTCTTTTGGGTATATACCTGGTAGCAAGATTGCTGGATCATATGTCAGTTCTATAGTTAGCTTCCTGGGGAACCTCCAAACTGTCTTCCACAGTGGCTGCACCATTTTACTTTCCCACTGGCAGTAAATGAAGGTTCGTATTTCTCTACATCCTTTCCAAAACTTGTAGTTTTCTGTTTTTGTAAGAGTAGCCATGCTAGTAGGTGTGAAATTGTATATCATTGTGGTTTTGATTTGCATTTCCCTAATAGCTAGTGATGTTGAGCACTTTTTCGTGTGTTTTTTAGCTGTTTGTATTTCCTCTTTGGAGAAATGTCTATTCAAGTCTTTCACCCATTTTTAATTTGGGTTGTTTGTCTTTTATTGTTGAGTTGTAGGATTTCTTTATATATTCTGGATATTAAACCCTTATCAGATATGTGGTTTCCAAATATTTTCTCCCATTGTGTAGGATGTCTTTTCACTTTCTAGAGAAAGTCCTTTGACACACAAAAGTATTTAATTTTGAGGAGGTTCCCATTTAACTATTTTTTTCTTTCATTGGTTATGCTTTGGGTCTGAAGTATAAGAAACCATTGCCTACTACAGGATCTTGAACATGCTTCCCTAACATTTTCTTCTAGGAGTTTTATGGTCCTTATTCTTATATTTAGATCTTTGATCCATTTTGAATTAATTTTTATATAAGGTGTGAAATAGGGATCTTCTTTCATTCTTTTGCATACGTATATCCTGTTCTCCCAACACCATTTGTTGAAGAGACTATTCTTTCCCACTTGAGTGGATGTGACAGCTTTGTCAAAAATGAATTGGCCATTGATGTGAGGGTCTATTTCTGAACTCTCAATTCTATTTCATTGGTCTATATATCTGTCTTTGTGCCAGTACCATGCTGTGTTGACCACTGTAGCTTTGTAGTAAGCTTTAATTTAGGAACTGTGAGTCCTTCAACTTCGTTTTTCTTCTTCAAGATGTTTTTGTCTATTTGGGGCCTCTTACCCTTCCAAATAATTTTGATAATTAGCTTTTCCATTTCTGCAAAGTAGGCTGTTAGAAATTTGATTGGGATTCTGTTGAATCTGTAAGTCAATCTGAGTAGAATTGACATCTTAATGTTATTTAGTCTTCCAGTCCATGAACACAGAATTTCCTTTCATTTATTTAGGTCTTCTTTGATTTCTTTTAGCAAAGTTGCATTAGTTTTCTGCATATAAGTCCTTTACATCCTTGGTTAAATGTATTCCGAAGTATTGATTCTTTTAGTTGCTATTTTAAGTGGAATTTTTTTCTTGATTTCCTACACAGATTGCTCATTAATAGTGTACAGGAACACTACCGATTTTTTTTTCATGTGATCTTGTCCCCAGCCACTTTGTGGAACTCATTTATTAGCTCTAGGACCATTGTTGTAGTTTTTAAGGACTCTGTATAGGAACATGTCATCTGCAAATAGTAAAAGTTTACCTCTTCTTTTCCAATTTGGATGCCTTTTATTTTTTTTCTTGCCTAACTGCTCTAGCTAGAACAGCTACATCATTGTTGAATAACAGTGGTGACAGTGGACATCCTTGTCTTGTTCCAGATCTTAGAGGGAAAGCTTTCATTCTGTCACCATTGAATACGATATTTGCTTTGGGTTCTTCATATATGCCCTTTATCAGTGGTCTATCCTGGAGGATGATCCATGTGTACTTGAGAAGAATATATCTCCTGCTGTTTTGGGGTGCAATGTTTTGTAAATGTCTGTTGGGCATAGTTCATTTATCATATTATTAAAGTTCTCTGTTTCCTTAAGGTTCCTCTGTCTAGATATTCTATCTATTGATGAGAGTGGTGTATTGAAGTCTCCAAATATTATTGTAGAGATGTCTGTTATGCTCTTCAGTTTTGCCAGTGTTTGCCTCATGTGTTTTGGGGCACTCTGGGTCAGATGCATGAATATTTATGATTGTTATTTCTTCTGGATGTATTTCCCCTTTTATTAATATATAATATCCCTCTTTGTCTCTATAACAGTTTTGCATTTAAAGTCTATTTTGCCTGATATTAGTATAGCTATCCCAGCACATTTTTGGTTACTGTTTGTGTGGAATATCTTTTTAAACCTTTCACTTTCAACCTATTTGTGTCTTTGGATCTAAGGTGAGTCTCTTGTAGACAGGATGTAGTTGGATAGTACTTTTTTTTTTGTCCATTCTGTCAATCTTTGCCTTTTGATTGGGTTTTTAATCCATTAACATTCAATGTTATTACTGTAAAGGCAGTACTTACTTCAACCATTTTATCCTTTGGCTTTTAAATGTCATATCTTATTTTTGTCTCTCTTTTCACCTTTTTAGTTACCCTTACTGATAATCATTTCCACACTCTTCTCCAAGCCTCCTGTCTTCCTTTCAGCCTGAAGAACTCCCTTAGTATTTCTTGTAGAGCAGATCTCTAGTCGATGTACTTTCTCAGTTTCTGTTTATCTGTGAATATTTTAAACTCTCCCTCATTTTTGAAGGACAGTTTTGCCAGATAAAGAATTCTTGGTTAGCAGTTCTTCTCTTTCAGTTCCTTGAATATATCAGAACACTGACTTCTTGCCTCCATGGTTTCTAATGAGAAACTGGCTTTTAGACTTCTTGTGTTTCCCTTGTATGTGATGAATTGCTTTTGTCTTGCTACTTTCAGGATTCTCTCTTTTATCTTTGGCATTTGACATTCTGATTAGTATGTCTCTGGGTAGGTCTATTAGAATTTATTCTGTTTGGAGTATGTTGTGCTTCTTGGACATGTACATTTATGTATTTCATAAGAGTTGGGAAATTTTGGGCCATTACTTCCTCAAATATTCTTTCTGCACCTTTTCCTTCTCTTCTTCTTCTGGAACACCCATGATGTATATGTTTGTATGCTTCATGCTGTCATTTAGATCCCTGAGACCCTGCTCAATTTTTTCCGTTCTTTTCTTTTTTTTTTTTGTCTGTAGATTTTAGATTTCCTATCCTCTAGTTCATTGATCCTTTGTTCTGCCTGTTCAAATTTGCTGTTTTATTATTCTAGTGCATTTTAATCTCTTGTATTGTGCTTTTCATTCCCTCGATTTCTTTTTATGTTTCTTTTTATACTTTCAAATTCTTCTTTATGCTCAATCTTCTTAATATCCTTTATCTCTTTAGTCATATTCCTTCATCTGCTTGAATTGATTTAGGAGATTTGTTTGAACATCTTTGGTTAGTTGTTCTAAATTCTGTGTCTCCTCTAAAGTTTTATTTTGTTCCCTTGGTTGGGCCATATCTTCCTGTTTCTTATTATAACTTGTAATTTTTGCTGATGTCTAGAAGTCTGATTATCTTGATGAGTTTACTCTGAAGGTCAGTTTTTCTCTCTTGCCTAGGGTTTTATTGATGTTTGGCTTTGTGTAATGGCCCTTCTTTGACACTTGGTTCAAACGATTTTTAAGATTGCACTATTTGTGCAGTTGTTTCACCCCCAGGAGAAAGCTTCCTTTCCCCTGTTCCTCTTCCAGGAATGTTGTTCTCTTTTGTTGGTTTTTGCTTTGCTTCTCTCTATATATTTTTTTTTTATACCTTCCATTGTTTCTAGCTGCTTTAGCCTGGAGAGCAAATTCTTGGAGAAGGGTCATCCTGGACATGACCTTCCTAAGTTCATATTTCCCAGCCCAAAAGGAGCCAGGGACTTATGAAGGGGTGCAGACCAGGTCCAAAGAGCCCTACAGACAGCATCAGGGAAGATACCAAAAGCCTTTTTGATGACTCCCCAAACTTCACTTTCCCGGCCTGCTCAGTAGATGGTGCCCTTCAACAAAGTGCTTCCTGCAGCCCTAAGGAGGTATTATGTCTCTAAACCCCACTCTGACTCTGTTGGGGGAAGAGTTGAAACAATGGCTGCAGCCATCCCTGTCTGGGGTGGGCAGAAACAGCAGCTCAGAGCTGGGACCTAGCAGTCCAAATTTCACTGCTCAAAAGCTGGGATTCATGCTCAGCTGTGACCCCTCCCATTCTTGATGAAGAGGACTTGCACATCCCTCTTTGTCCAGAGCAGCCAGCCAGGGACCAGACCCAGAGGCAGCTCACCTTTAGAGTGGGGGATGTGTGCCAGTAGCCATCATGGGGTGAGCTACTTACGGTTCTTTACTACAGTTTCCCAGCCTCTTCCTCCCACTCTTCTCTGGAGATACTATACAGTGCTCGCCTGGCCTCCAAAGCCCCATAATGGTTGTTTCAGACAGTTTCTGTCTGACTACTAGCTGTTTTGGAGGAGGAGTGAGTCCTGGAGCTCCCTCCTCCGCCATCTTTTCTAGTGTATTTTTAATCTCCATTATTGTGCCTTTCATCCCCATAATTTCTGTTGTTTCTTTTTTATACTTTCTGATTCTTCTTTATGCTCACATATTGTCTTCTTAATAGCCTTTATCTCTTTAGCCATATTTTCCTTCCTCTCCTTAAATTGATTTAGGAGATTTGTTTGAACATCTTTGATTGGTTGTTCCAACTTCTGAGTATCTCTGAAGTTTTAATTTGTTCCCTTGACTGAGCCATATCTTCCTGTATTCTTGACCTTTAGAATAGCCTGTGTTTAACCATTCAGGTTTTCTCAGCTCTTCTTCATCTGATTCTTGCCCTGGATATGTGGTGCGACTTTTAAGACTGTACGTTTTGTGCAATTATTTCACCTCTAGGAGAGAGTTCCCTTTCCTCTGTTCCTTCTCTGGGAATCTTGATCTGTTCTGTTTGTTTTACTGCAGACTTTTTCCCCTAGCTCCTATGATTTCTTTAAATTCTCTCCCACACTCAGTGCCCCATTTTCCTTATACTTTTCATTTCTGGGACTGCTCCTTTCTTATAGTACTTCCATTTATTCCCCCCACCTTCCTTTTGTTCTTCTTCTTTAAGTTTTTCTGCCTCTGGTTTCTTCCCCATTAAGTTATCTTGCCCTGGGGAGCTAGATGGAGTCAATAGAGAAAAGTGAGTCACTTCAGAAAAGTCTGTTTTGCCTTTAGGTTGTCCAGCCGACTGAAACTAAACTAAATTGAGTAAGGACACAGAAGTGCTTACCAGCCTTTTAATGGTGATATCTCTCTCTCCTCCCCCCCTCTCTCTCACATTTACTTATTTATTTATTTATTTAGCCCCTGGGGGCCCTTTTATGTGCAGCACTCCTTAGCAGCTTGTGGTTCACCCTGGGACTCTATGGACTTAGGTCCCTGTGGCTGGATATGTGTGGATTTCTAACTTGTTGCAGTGAGTCACTTAATACTGACAACAGAGATTTAAAAAAGCTTAGAATCCCTGCTTCTTGCACCAAATTTAAATAGGTTGACCATGTATGGGAGAATTTGTATTAATATTCTAAAGTATTTATCACCAGCCAGGCTAAAGTAAATGGAGTGTAAAGGAAAAGTTCTGAAACACAAGAGCATATTATCAAATAATTAGACATAGGTAAAGACAAGACTGATGAGAAATTAAGCCATCAGAAATGGCATGGTTGAAAAAAATAAAAGTTAAAAAAAAAGCAGTCTCAATCTGCAGTGGGAGGGACCCAGGCAGTGCTGCCTCTCTGTGACTTGCAAGCTATGTGTTTCTGAGTGAGGGAGAGGAGAGGGGAATGAGAAGCTGACCACTCTCTGGTTCAGAATTGTCCTACTTGAGATTTTTCTGTTTCCTGAATTCAGCATTTGTGGAGTCCTTCTCCATTCTCTGCTGTTCTCCAGAATTCTAAGCAATTGGGATTTATTCTTTTATTCGCTAAGTCTCTGGGGAGACTGTTTCAAGGGATATCTTATGTTGTCATGTTGATGACATCCAACCATGCCTTTTTTTTTTTCAACCATGCCATTTTTGATGGCTTAATTTCTCATCAGTCTTGTCTTTACCTATGTCTAATTATTAGATGATATGCTCTTGTGTTTCAGACTTTTTCCTTTCCACTCCATTTACTTTAGCCTGGCTGGTGATAAATGCTTTAGAATACTAATACCAATTCTCCCATACATGGTCAACCTATTTAAATTTGGTGCAACAAGCAGGGATTTTGAGCTTGTAGACTAAATCTTCTCTGTTGTCAGTATTAAGGATCTTACCTTGACCTCATATGAGAAGCATATCTCATAGAAGATACTGATAGTAATGATTAAGAAGCCAAAAGCATACCTATGACTTGTAGCATTGGAAGGTTATGTAGTTTAATAACATCATTGTTGGTCATTTCTTTTTGCCTTCTCAAAACATGTTAGTGTTTTAATTTTTCTTTCTTTTTTTTAAATCAATGTCAGTGTATCATCAGAATGGTAGATTATTTTTATAGGAGTTACTGATATTTTTTGCATCATATATTACATTTTGGCCTTTCTTCTAGGGTGTAAGACCAGTAGATAATTTAGGGAGTTTTAAATGTTTCATTGTCTTAACTTTATAAGGAAGTTCCTGATGTTAGTGATTATTTTCTGTTTGTTGTTAGAGGACACAATCATTAATAGAGAGGTGTTCTTGGATTACCAGTACAGCTGAAATAATATCCTAGGAATCATTCCATTAATAGGCATCTATTAACTCCTAAGATGTTTGGGCAAAACTTAATAGATATAAAGCAGAAATAATTAATGATTTAGTTGAAAAGACAGTAATATTATTCCAGACACCACCACCAGCAGCACAATAAAGAATACAATGTAGCCCTTTACTCTGTGTTGAAAACTGTAATTATAGTAAGAGAAGGTGGTTACTAAAAGCTAGTATCTTCAGGTGTATTTTTATGGGAGAGGAAGATCTTGAAACTGGTCTTAGAGTTGCATCATTTAGACTGACAGAAGTGAGATAAAGACTTTCCTGGGTGAACAGAACAGCAACAATGAAAGGATGTATTCCAGATGAATCTGGTTTGTTTGTGAGGGCTGTGAGGCATCTGCCTCTTATCTTCCTACAGTGGAGAATGTCTCCTAGAAATAATTGAAATAAAACTGAGCTGGTAAAGTGGAATAGAAGACTTGAAAGTCAGTGTAAATTTGGTACATTTTAACAAGGGAGTAATGAGATGAATGTAATGTTTAAAAGGCCTAGAAATATTTTTTAATTATAGTTTTTAATTGCGGCTTTGATTTTTTCCTGAATAAAATAATTGAAATGATTTTGCATATATTATATAATAACTTTGATTTTACTAGTAGTGAAGATGAAGTTAATTATTGTACCATATCTATATAGGTATTTTTGACATATTTCTCAGAAAGAGAAATGCCACTCAATAAGCAGTTTAATGTTATTTATTTATAATTCCTTGTTTTATAAAACCCTGCAAGGTCAAGAAAACATTCTTTCATAACTCTCCACCAAATTGTTTTAACTCACATGAACTGGCTACCAGTTTTTAGATAACTATTTTAACTTTTCATGACCTTTTTTTTTTTTTTTAATTTCAGAGTGTTCCTTTTTTAGTTGTCTGTCAGTTTTCAGCAAGTTATTGGCATTTGATCATATAGATTTTATCTGTACTTCTGCAGTCTACCTGGTTCTTAAGAATCCTTTAGATAAGCCTTTTAATTAAAGCCTTTCCATAAGATTTGATGCCTTAGAGAAACCACATACTTCTGAGGTATGGCTATCAGCAGGTCCTCTACCACACACCTCATTGTTTGATAGCTGATGTTTGAGTTGCCTTGTTTGTCTTAATATATTTGTAGTACTCCAGGAAATTGATAGAGAGTGTATGTTTTCCATGCTTTATGATATCCTAAATTTTCTTGTAATGAACAAGTAGAAGCACTTCTTAAACATGTTTATCATTTTTGGTGTTTTTTTCCTGCTTTTTATAGGAGGAACTCTCTGGAATGAAAAATAGGGTACAAGTAGTTGTACTCGAAAATGACAGGCTCCAGCAAGAGCTGAAATCTCAAAGAGGAGAGGAGACAATGAGAGAACAAACACTCCTGGATGCATCTGTGAGCATTTCTTAATAAATTATGTTCTAAGTTTGCTTGATTGAAAAAAGGTAACAAATCTAAAAATTAGCTTGAAAACTATGTTCTATGTGACAGTGTGCAATGATACTATGAGAGGGAGATTTGGAGTCCTAAGACAAGAGTGTACCTTGTCCCAATTATGTTTACTTTCCTTCTTACCACAAACATTCCCTCCTCCCCTCTCCCCCAGTCTTCTGAACTGTTAAATTCTCTTTTGAAGCCTGGCAAAAGTACTAAGCTGGAATTCTCTTGGGTCCTCAAAAATGAATAGTCACTTCAGTGGAATGAATCTTCAAATGCAGTGATGTAGTGCTGCCTAATTTCTACTCTAGTTTCTTTTTTGAGCATACCATTTTTGCTTTTTCCATATTTAAAGCACAGGTCTGAAAATAGGAAGTGCTTTATATAGGAAGGACTCTGTCTGAAGCCTGGGTCTAAGTCCAGAAGCTATTCGGAACCTTGGTTTAGATTTCTGTTGGATTTCTCTAAATTTCCTTGAGCACTGAAATGCAATAAGTCTGATGAGCAGCATGATGTAGTAGAAAGAACATTGGTCTCAGGGTCTGAGGATCAAAGTTAGCATTGTACCTGACAAGCTGGGGGTTTAGCTTTCTGTGGCTTAATCTTATGGATTCTTGGTTTCCTTTTTGGTAATTTGAAAAGATTGACCTATATTAGTAGTTCTTAAATGTTAATGTGATAATAATCACTTGGGATACTTGCTGGCAGTGCAGATTCCTGGGCTACAACCCTTGAGACTCTGAGTCAGTTGGCCTGGGTTGGGTTTTAGGAATATGAATTTAACAAATTCCCCAAGTGATTCTAATATTCGTGGATCACATTTTGAGAAAGCCTGGACTATATAGATGACCTCTTCAATTCTATGACAAAATTTTTGTGGTGATATTTAAGTAGTGTTTAAATTTGGTATTTCTTAGGACTTTTCATAAATATTTTTGCCTTAAAGATGTTTTTCACTCTTCTGCTGTAGAACAGAGTTAATCAAGCTTGTTCTGCTTTTTGAGACAAATTCAAGTTTCCATTGGGAAGTTTTAATACTTGCTGTTGCAGCTTTACTTTGCAGTTGACTTTGGTGGTTTTGACTAAGTTGTCATTAGCAAATCAGTTCTTATAAGAAAAATGTGAGTGCCTTAATCTTTTAGGTATATTTCCTCTAACTTTTGTGATCAGAGCTTTTTTTTGTATGTTTGTCTTTTTGTTGTTTTTGTTTTTTACCTGATATCTGAATCATTTGTAAACTCTGAATTGTATATTTGTTAGAATTTGCCATTTAGGTATAGGTGTTGGTGTTAACTCTGAACAATAAGGTGAACTGGTGAGTAGTTTGGTTTCTTTCTCTGTAATTATGTTTTAGTTAGTGATCAACTATTTTTCCATTCATTATATAACATTTTGAAGAATTATATAATTATTAATATTAATGCTTAAAAATTCAGTCTCAGTTGTTTATTTTAATAATGTCAGTTTGAAGAGAATGTAGCCATATAGAAAGTACTTAAAAGTAGCTCATTTAAAAAATAAATATATTCTTTTGCTTTGCTTCCAAGTATATAGTCATTTAGCTAACAGTGACTCAATTATGCATAGTTTTCAATATTTATATAATAGCAAAGAAGTGGAAGAAGGGGAAGTGAAGTGAGAAAGGAAATTAGGCAGACAAGTGAATCAGAGGGCAAGAGAAGTGAGTAATGCAAAAGGGGAAGGAAATGATGGGAAGAGCACATATGCCTCACAGTATGGACAAAGGAAACCTGCTAAAGAAAACTATAGCCGTAAATTTAGAAAGAACAAGGTTTCAGAGAAGTTTGCTTTCTTCAAAACATCCGCATAAGCTAAAATGCAGTACAAATGTTTCACTGATTGTTGTAGATATTATCTTGTGACCTTGATATCTATTTTTTTTTTTATTAGAGATGTTGTGGGTTTACAGAACATTCCTGCATCAAATACAGGTAGTATCTTTATCCGGTTTTAGTATGAGAGTGATATTGGCCTTATAGAATGAATTGGGGAGTATTCCCCCTCTTCAATTTTTTGAAGAGTTTGAGCAGGACTGGTATTATTTCTTCTTGGGACATTTTGTAAAATTCCCCTGTGAAGCCATCTGGTCCTGGAGTTTCCTTTGAAGGGAGGTTTTTGATTACTGATCCAATCTCTTTAATAGTTATTGTTTTGTTTAGATCTTCTACTACTTCTCAAGTCAGTGTAGGTGGTTTCTTGGTATCTATTTTAATGTTGGTTCCCTGTGTAATTTTGTTGTTATAGAATTGTTGCCCCCACCTTTTATTTGTGTAGGTAAATAAATTTCAGTAATGCATGCATGTTGCTTTATTAGGGGGGTTTAACTTGAATAAAACTTTCAGAATACCTTAAATATAAATAGATCAATAGGTATGTTCTTTTTTAACTTCTTTAAAAATTTTATTGTAGTAATATATATATAACCCAAAATTTCCCATTTTAAACCACTTTCATTTGTACAATACAGTGATATTAATTGCATTCACAGTGTTGCCCTATCCATACAATTATACATTACCAAAACTTTTCTGTTACCCCAAACAGAAACTCTGTACCCATTAAGCAATAACTCCCCATTCTTCCCTGACCCCAGTCCCCGGTTACCTGTAATCTACTTTTTGTCTCTATGAATTTGCTTATTTTAGGTATTTCAAATAAGTGAAATTTTACAACAGTAGTCCCTTTTGTCTGGCTTAGTTCACTCAGCATGATGTTTTCAAGGTTCTTCCTGTTGTCACATGTATCAGAACTTCATTCCTATTAACAACTGAATAATATTCCATTGAGTATATGTGTCACATTTTGTTTAGCCATTTTTCCATTAATGGACACTTGGGTTGTTTCCACCTTTTGGCAATTGTGAATAATGCTGCAGTGAACATTGTTGTGCAAATATCTTTTCAAGTCCCTGCTTTAAATTCTTTTGGGTATACACCTAGAAGTAGGGCTGCCCAGTCATATGACAATTCTATATTTAACTTACTGAGGATTTGCCAATTGTCTTCCACAGTAGCTGCACCATTTTACATTCCCACCAACAATGAACAGGGGTTCCTATTTCTCTTCATCCTCACCAAGACTTGTGATTTTCTGTTGTTTTGATTAATTGTTTACTGCTTACTGGGTACCAAATGGTATCTCAATGTGGTTTTGATTTTCATTTTCCTCATGGCTAATGATATTGAGCTTCTTTTCATTTGTTTATTGGCCATTTGTGTATCTTCTTTGGAGAAATGTCTATTCAAGTACTTTGCCCATTTTTTAATTGGGTTGTTTGTCTTTTTGCTGTTGAGTTGTAGGATTTTTTTTTATATATTCTGGTATCAATCCCTTATCAGATATATTATTTTCAAATGTTTCTCCCATTCTGTAGTTGTCTTTTTACTTTCTTGATAATATTCTTTGATGCACAAAGTTCTAAATTTTGATCAGTCCATTACTGTGTTATGTTAGATTTTGCCAAAGCTGTTGGCTAATATGAATATAGATTTTCAGTGTTTTATAATGCTTTCTTCTGAAAAATGTTCGAAACATTTATATAATAATAACTAATATTTACTGATGACTACATGGTTGTAATGTGCCAGGCACTGTATTAAGTACTTTATTTACATTCTTCATTTCAATTTCACAATAATCATACAAGACAAGTGTTATGATATTTATTTTCAAATTAATAAATTAAGGTACACAGTGTTTAAGTAGACTAAGTAATTTGTCTAATGTCAGAAAGCTAGAAAGCGGCAAAGCAAGTATCTAGTCCGGAACTGTGTGGTTCCCCAAATCCATCCTTCTAACCACTGTTTAGAAGACCTTTCTGCATGTTATCAGGAATAGCTTGTCAACATTGAATCAAGCCAGATTTTGTTTGCCAGAGAATAGTTCGCCACCAACAGAGCAGAGAAGAGCCTCTTCTTTCCTGTCTCTCAGTGTTAGTCCTGGACTTGGATGGGAGACTACATGACCACCTTTTAGACTAGTTTATGACTTAGAAATGGAAGAAACAAGCAGATTTCATTTTGAAAACTAAAACCATGTGAATGAAGTATGTTATATTTCCTTTCTGTCTTCATTTTCATTACTCTTCCATCTTTTAAAATATCTCTTCATTGAAGTCTTTTCTCAAGAGTTCAAACAAAAAGTTATAATTATGTTATATATATTAATTATTAAAAATTTTAGCATTTGTACTCTTTCAGGGATTTAGGAGATTTTTTTTAAGTAGAAAATTTCTGAACCATTTATTACATTCTTGGTGAATATGCTGACGTCCAGCCCTCTCATTCATTTACGTAATTACCCATACCTATAGATATTTGAGTTTGTAACACTTGTCTTAGAGAATATGACTCTAATAGCCTAAAATTTTAAGATGATTCTTAACTGTGGTTTAGAAGCATGTGCTTTTTTACTTTCCTCAAGGGAAGAATCAATATTCCATTTATAAAACATGCATGTTTACTTTAAAGTTCAATGGCAGTTGCAATTAGTGGCACATTTTATTTTAGGGAAACATGCAGAATTCTTGGATTACAACAGGTGAAGATTCTGGGGTAGATGAAGCTGCCAAGAAATCATCATTGCACGGCCATAAAGATCTTGTCAAAGCTGTATCTGCTGCTGAGGATGAGAAATGGAAGCTAGAACTGGTGAGTATATGGATGCTTTTCTCTTAAGTATCTGTTTTTGGTTCACCTCTTTTATTTTACATAGTAAGGTATAGGATGTTTTGGTTTGACTGATGACTAAATACTAGTAGTTTATGAAACATTATTTTTTCATCCACAAATTTAATTGTCTTAAAACTAATGAGGAAATCAGTTTATTTTGAAAATAAGGTAAAATGTTATTCTTAATAACTTTCTTATTTCTATTTATTCTACTAATTGTTTCTAATTATTCTTGATTCTGTAATTTAAAAAAAAACAACACATAACTGTCAAGCTTATTGGTTGTCCTGATTATCTAACTGTAAAGGAAAACTAAAAAGAAGCTAGGTTATCAGCAGGATTTTTAATCAGTGGAAGGGGGCCTCTTTTAGGATTCAAATGTTTAATAATAGAGTCTGATACATGAATATCCTACTAGATACGCCATAAGAATGTGATATCTCCAGTATAATCATGTACTTGGCAGACACTTAACTCAAAGTTCATGTTTAGATGCAACTATTTTTAAGGATACAAAATTTAGAAAAGAGAGCTGAACTCTCTTCTCAGTGACAGTAAAATACGACTATAAAGGGAGGGGAGAAATGAATTTAAATTATAAATTCAGTCATCACTAAAGCAAGCATTTTGGTTCACTAAAATTTCAGCAGAAGCAAATGCTAAATATAAGAGATAATTTGAATAATAGGCTAAATAGAGTTTTATAATCATGAGAAATCTGATTACTTGTCAGAACTCTGTTCCTCTACCCTGATTAGATTCTTGGTTGTCTGCCTGTGAAGTATTAGATGTGTGTAAGATTCATGTTACCATAAATTTCTAGTAGAGAGATTTTTCATTAAAAAAATCTAAAATCTAAAAAATCTATTTATATTAATAGTTAATTAACAGTGTATTTTCCCTCCTGACTTCAATCCGTTCATTGTTATTCAATAATGTCACTTCAATTTAATACCTGCTATATGCCAGCATTGTCTTGCAGATAAAGAGAAGATGGGTGTTCTAGTTTGCTAATGCTGCTGGAATGCAAAACACCAGAGATGGATTGCTGTTTATAAAGGGGGTTTATTTGGTTACACAGTTACAGTCTTAAGGCCATAAAGCATCCAAGGTAACACATCAGCAATCGTACCTTCACTGGAGGATGGCCAATGGTGTCTGGAAAACCTCTGTTACCTGGAAGGCATGTGGCTGGTGTCTGCTCCAAAGTTCTGGTTTCAAAATGGCTTTCTCCTAGGATGTTTCTCTCTAGGCTGCAGTTCCTCAAAAATGTCACTCTTAGTTGCACTTGGGATATTTGTCCTCTCTCAGCTTCTCTGGAGCAAGAGTCTGCTTTCAACGGCTGTCTTCAAACTGTCTCTCATGTGCAGCTCCTGTGCTTTCTTCAAAGTGTCCCTCTTGGCTGTAGCTCCTCTTCAAAATGTCAGTCTCAGCTGCACTGAGTTCCTTCTGTTTGTCAGCTCATTTATATGGCTCCACTGATCAAGGCCCACCCTGAATGGGTGGGGCCATGCCTCCATGGAAATATCTCATCAGAGTTATCACCTACAGTTGGGTGGGGTGCATTTCCATGCAAATCTAATCAGCACCAAAATTTCTGCCCCACAAGACTGGATCAAAGAATATGGCTTTTTCTGGGGGACATAATACATTCAAACCGGCACAATGAGGAAGCCACATTCTCTCTGCCCAATAAACTCACAAGCATGTAGAGGAGAAATACAGAAATAAATAGCAGTACAGTGAAAAATGCTGATATAGTTATTGACACAGGAATCATGGGAACTCTTAGAGAAGGAGAGCTTGAAAACTAGGGATGAGGGAAGAAGAAAAGAGAAAGTCAGTCCAGAAAGAGAAATTGCTTGGTATTAATTCTATTTTAAGATCAAATGATACTTGAAATCCTTTAATCTGTGAAACAGACCTTTTTTTCCCTCCTTGCTAACTTGAACCCTTCTGTACATTAAATTTAACATGTCAGAATTGATCAACAATGATGAAAGAGTGAAAATGGAATGTTTCCAGAAGAGACAATGAATGAATCACATTTCAGACTCTCACTATTTACAGGCAATATTAGTTTCCAAAAGTCTCTCTCTGCCCCCAATCTCCCTCCCCTAATCCAAGTTTATTCTACTATTTAGTAAAAGAATACCTTTCTTAAAAATGGAAAAAAAAAAAAAAAAGCTAAAAGAATGAATTGCATCTCTTTTTTTCCAGTTGAATAATCTATGGCATTGCTTAATACCCCTAGGATTAAAGATCCATGTCCTAAATTGTTCACAATTTGCCTCAAACGACCTTTCTAGACTCATTTCTCATTCTTCTCCTGTCACTCTCACAAATCTTAGCTCTAGGTACTGGAGACTACTCACTACTTGCTGCTTCTGAAATTTATTAGCCACTTTAATTGCTCTTTGAGGAACTGGCTTTATTTTATGCAATCATCCCTACCTAAAATGTTTCCTTCTCATCCTCTGCTTATCAAAATGTTTCCCAGACTGCAGGGCTCAATTCAGATGCCCCCTCCCATTCAGCCTCTCCTCATTGCATACTTCCACAGCTCCCCACCTCCACCTCCATTAGAATTAATCTCTCTTATGTCTTCTCTTAGTATTGTGTTTATAACTGTTATAGATTCATATTATTTATTCCCTTTTCATTCTTGTATCATTTTTCCCTGTCAATCAGGTTATTCTCAAGAGAATATGTGCTTTAAGTAACTCCTACCTTAAAGCAAACAAACAACAAATACATTCTCTGGTCCCTACATTACCCTCCAACTGTCACCCTACATCTTTTCTCCCCTTTGTATCAAAACTTTCCAGTTGTCTGTATTCATATCTCCATTCCTTACATGCCATTCTTTCTCAACAAACTTCCAGCCCCTATATTCTACCAAACTCTTTTTTAAGGTCATTAATGATCTCCCCATGTTAGTCTTCCTGAACCTTGTAGTAACATTCTATATTAGATACATTAGTTGGTTACACCTTCCTCCTGTCCATTTTATAATGACACAATATAATAAACATCCAGAAAAGTGCACAAAACCAAGATTTATCTCCAAAGAACACCCAAGTAACTGTCACTGTGTTAAGAAGTGTAACATTACATTGCCCCAGAAGCCATCTTCATGCCGCGTTCAATCACTTCCTCCTTTTCACTTAAAACTAATTACTATTTTGATTTTTATGATAATTGCTGGAGCTTGCATCCATACATATAGGTAGTTGATTACTTTTTTTTTTTTTTTTTTTTTACTTTTAAAAATATATTTAATTGTTAAAATAATGTTTTTGTTAGAGAAGTTGTACATTTACATAAATGTCATGCATAAAACGTATGAAAAACAGAGTTACCAAATACCACCCTATTACTAACACCTTGCATTATTGTGGTATATTTGTTATAATTTATGAAAGAGCATTGTTATAATTGTACTATTAACTATGTTCCAGTATTTACAATAGGGTTCACTGCGTTCTACAGTCCTGTGTTTTTTTTTTGTTTTTTTTTTTTTTTTAATCATCATTTTATTGAGATATATTCACATACCACGCAGTCATACAAAACAAATTGTACTTTCGATTGTTTACAGTACCATTACATAGTTGTACATTCATCACCTAAATCAATCCCTGACACCTTCATTAGCACACACACAAAAATAACAAGAATAATAATTAGAGTGAAAAAGAGCAATTGAAGTAAAAAAGAACACTAGGTACCTTTGTCTGTTTGTTTGCTTCCCCTACTTTTCTACACATCGATCCATAAACTAGACAAAGTGGAGTTTGGTCCTTATGGCATTCCCAATCCCACTGTCACCCCTCATAAGCTACATTTTTATACAACTGTCTTCGAGATTCATGGGTTCTGGGTTGTAGTTTAATAGTTTCAGGTATCCACCACCAGCTACCCCAATTCTTTAGAACCTAAAAAAGGTTGTCTAAAGTGTGCGTAAGAGTGCCCACCAGAGTGATCTCTCGGCTCGTTTTGGAATCTCTCTGCCACTGAAGCTTATTTCATTTCCTTTCACATCCCCCTTTTGGTCAAGAAGATGTTCTCCATCCCACGATGCCGGGTCTACATTCCTCCCCGGGAGTCATATTCCACGTTGCCAGGGAGATTCACTTCCCTGGGTGTCTGATCCCACGTAGGGGGGAGGGCAGTGATTTCACCTTTCAAGTTGGCTTAGCCAGAGAGAGAGGGCCACATCTGAGCAACAAAGAGGCATTCAGGAGGAGACTCTTAGGCACAAATACAGGGAGGCCTAGCCTCTCCTTTGCCGCAACCGTCTTCCCAAGGGTAAAACTTATGGTAGAGGGCTCAACCCATCAAACCACCAGTCCCCTATGTCTGTGGTCATGTTAGCAACCATGGAGGTGGGGTAGGCGAATACCCCTGCATTCTCCACAGGCTCCTCAAGGGGGCAATACATCGTTTTTTTTTTTTTTTTTTTTTTTCCTTGTTTGTCTTTTTTCTTTTTTTTTTTTTTTTTAACTTTCCCTTCTTTTTTCAAATCAACTGTATGAAAAAAAAAGTTAAAAAGAAAACAAACATACAATAAAAGAACATTTCAAAGAGACCATAGCAAGGGAGTAAGAAAAAGACAACTAACCTAAGATAACTGCTTAACTTCCAACATGTTCCTACTTTACCCCAAGAAAGTTACATACTATAGCAACATTTCAGTGAACTTGTTCCTACTACATCCATCAGAAATTAACAGACCATAGTCATTTCTGGGCATCCCCAGAACGTTAAATAGCTTATCTGTTCTTCTTGGATTATTGTTCCCCCTTCCTTAATTGCTCTCTACTGCTAGTTCCCCTACATTCTACATTATAAACCATTTGTTTTACATTTTTCAAAGTTCACATTAGTGGTAGCATATAATATTTCTCTTTTTGTGCCTGGCTTATTTCGCTCAGCATTATGTCTTCAAGGTTCATCCATGTTGTCATATGTTTCACCAGATCGTTCCTTCTTACTGCCGCGTAGTATTCCATCGTGTGTATATACCACATTTTATTTATCCACTCATCTGTTGATGGACATTTGGGTTGTTTCCATCTCTTGGCAATTGTGAATAATGCTGCTATGAACATTGGCGTGCAGATATCTGTTCGTGTCACTGCTTTCCGATCTTCCGGGTATATACCGAGAAGTGCAATCGCTGGATCGAATGGTAGCTCTATCTCTAGTTTTCTAAGGAACTGCCAGACTGACTTCCAGAGTGGCTGAACCATTATACAGTCCCACCAACAATGAATAAGAGTTCCAATTTCTCCACATCCCCTCCAGCATTTGTAGTTTCCTGTTTGTTTAATGGCAGCCATTCTAACCGGTGTTAGATGGTATCTCATTGTGGTCTTAATTTGCATCTCTCTAATAGCTAGTGAAGCTGAACATTTTTTCATGTGTTTCTTGGCCATTTGTATTTCCTCTTCAGAGAACTGTCTTTTCATATCTTTTGCCCATTTTATAATTGGGCTGTCTGTACTATTGTCATTGAGTTGTAGGATTTCTTTATATATGCAAGATATCAGTCTTTTGTCAGATACATGGTTTCCAAAAATTTTTTCCCATTGAGTTGGCTGCCTCTTTACCTTTTTGAGAAATTCCTTTGAGGTGCAGAAACTTCTAAGCTTGAGGAGTTCCCATTTATCTATTTTCTCTTTTGTTGCTTGTGCTTTGGGTGTAAAGTCTAGGAAGTGGCCTCCTAATACAAGGTCTTGAAGATGTTTTCCTACATTATCTTCTAGGAGTTTAATGGTACTTTCTTTTATATTGAGATCTTTGGTCCATTTTGAGTTAATTTTTGTGTAGGGGGTGAGGTAGGGGTCCTCTTTCATTCTTTTGGATATGGATATCCAACTCTCCCAGCCCCATTTGTTGAAAAGACCATTATGGCTCAGTTCGGTGACTTTGGGGGCCTTATCAAAGATCAGTCGGCCATAGATCTGAGGGTCTATCTCTGAATTCTCAATTCGATTCCATTGATCTATATGTCTATCTTTGTGCCAGTACCATGCTGTTTTGGCAACTGTGGCTTTATAATAAGCTTCAAAGTCAGGGAGTGTAAGTCCTCCCACTTCGTTTTTCTTTTTTAAAGTGTCTTTAGCAATTCGAGGCATCTTCCCTTTCCAAATAAATTTGATAACTAGCTTTTCCAAGTCTGCAAAGTAGGTTGTTGGAATTTTGATTGGGATTGCATTGAATCTGTAGATGAGTTTGGGTAGAATTGACATCTTAATGACATTTAGCCTTCCTATCCATGAACATGGAATATTTTTCCATCTTTTAAGGTCCCCTTCTATTTCTTTTAGTAGAGTTATGTAGTTTTCTTTGTATAGGTCTTTTACATCTTTGGTTAAGTTTATTCCTAGGTACTTGATTTTTTTAGTTGCTATTGAAAATGGTATCTTTTTCTTGAGTGTCTCTTCAGTTTGTTCATTTCTAGCATATAGGAACATTATTGACTTATGTGCATTAATCTTGTATCCCGCTACTTTGCTAAATTTGTTTATTAGCTCTAGTAGGTGTATCGTTGATTTCTCAGGGTTTTCTAGATATAAGATCATATCATCTGCAAACAATGACAGTTTTACTTCTTCTTTTCCAATTTGGATGCCTTTTATTTCTTTGTCTTGCCGGATTGCCCTGGCTAGCACTTCCAGCACAATGTTGAATAACAGTGGTGACAGCGGGCATCCTTGTCTTGTTCCTGATCTTAGAGGGAAGGCTTTCAGTCTCTCACCATTGAGTACTATGCTGGCTGTGGGTTTTTCATATATGCTCTTTATCATGTTGAGGAAGTTTCCTTCAATTCCTACCTTTTGAAGTGTTTTTATCAAAAAGGGATGTTGGATTTTGTCAAATGCTTTTTCAGCATCTATTGAGATGATCAATTGATTTTTCCCTTTCGAGTTTTTAATGTGTTGTAATACATTGATTGTTTTTCTTATGTTGAACCATCCTTGCATGCCTGGAATGAACCCCACTTGGTCATGGTGTATGATTTTTTTAATGTGTCTTTGGATTCGATTTGCAAGTATTTTGTTGAGGATTTTTGCATCTATATTCATTAGGGAGATTGGCCGGTAGTTTTCCTTTTTTGTAGCATCTTTGCCTGGTTTTGGTATTAGATTGATGTTAGCTTCATAAAATGAATTAGGTAGTGTTCCATTTTTTTCAATGTTTTGAAAGAGTTTGAGTAAGATTGGTGTCAGTTCTTTCTGGAAAGTTTGGTAGAATTCCCCTGTGAAGCCATCTGGCCCTGGGCATTTATTTGTGGGAAGATTTTTGATGACTGATTGGATCTCTTTGCTTGTGATGGGTTGGTTGAGGTCTTCTATTTCTTCTCTGGTCAGTCTAGGTTGTTCATATGTTTCCAGGAAATTGTCCATTTCTTCTACATTATCCAGTTTGTTGCCATACAGTTGTTCATAATATCCTCTTATAATTTTTTTAATTTCTTCAGGATCTGCAGTTATGTCACCTTTTTCATTCATTATTTTGTTTATATGGGTCTTCTCTCTTTTTGATTTTGTCAGTCTAGCTAGGGGCTTGTCAATCTTGTTGATCTTCTCAAAGAACCAACTTTTGGTGATATTTATCCTTTCTATTGTTTTTTGTTCTCTATGTCATTTATTTCTGCTTTAATCCTTGTTATTTCTTTTCTTGTACTTGGTTTAGGATTGGTTTGCTGTTCATTTTCTAGCTTCTTCAGTTGATCCATTAGTTCTTTGATTTTGGCTCTTTCTTCCTTTTTAATATATGCGTTTAGTGCTATAAATTTTCCCCTTAGCACTGCTTTTGCTGCATCCCATAGGTTTTGGTATGTTGTGTTCTCATTTTCATTCGTCTCTATATATTTAGCAATTTCTCTTGCTATTTCTTCTTTAACCCACTGATTGTTTAGGAGTGTGTTGTTTAACCTCCAGGTATTTGTGAATTTTCTAAGTCTCTGATGGTTATTGACTTCTAATTGTATTCCATTGTGGTCAGAGAATGTGCTTTGAATAATTTCAATCTTTTTAAATTTATTGAGGCTTGTTTTATGTCCCAGCATATGATCTATTCTGGAGAAAGTTCCGTGAGCACTAGAAAAGTATGTGTATCCTGTTGATTTGGGATGTAATGTCCTGTAGATGTCTGTTAAATCTAATTCATTTATCAGATTGTTTAGGTTTTCAATTTCCTTATTGGTCTTCTGTCTGGTTGATCTATCTATAGGAGAGAGTGATGTGTTGAAGTCTCCCACAATTATTGTGGAAACATCAATTGCTTCCTTTAGTTTTGCCAATGTTTCTCTCATGTATTTTGTGGCACCTTGATTGGGTGCATAGACATTTACGATTGTTATTTCTTCTTGCTGAATTGCCCCTTTTATTAGTATGTAGTGGCCTTCTTTGTCTCTCAAAACATCCCTGCATTTGAAGTCTATTTTATCTGAGATTAATATTGCTACAACCTGCTTTCTTTTGGCTGTAGCTTGCATGAAATATTTTTTTCCATCCTTTCACTTTCAGTTTCTTTGTGTCCCTGTGTCTAAGATGAGTCTCTTGTATGCAACATATTGATGGTTCATTTTTTTGATCCATTCTGCGAATCTATATCTTTTAATTGGGGAGTTTAATCCATTTACATTCAACGTTAAAACCGTGAAGGCATTTCTTGAATCGGCCATCTTATCCTTTGGATTATGTTTGCCATATTTTTCCCTCTCTCTATTAATATCCTTTATTGTACCCATACCGAATCTCTTAGTACTGAACCTTTCTCCAAGTCTCTCTGTCCTGTCTTTGTTTCTCTGTCTGTAGGGCTCCCTTTAGTATCTCCAGTAGGGCAGGTCTCTTGTTAGCAAATTCTCTCAGCATTTCTTTGTCTGTGAAAAATTTAAGCTCTCCCTCAAATTTGAAGGAGAGCTTTGCTGGATAAAGTATTCTTGGCTGGAAATTCCTCTCACTCAGAATTTTAAATATATCGTGCCACTGCCTTCTCGCCTCCATGGTGGCTGCTGAGTAGTCACTACTTAGTCTTATGCTGTTTCCTTTGTATGTGGTGAATTGCTTTTCTCTTGCTGCTTTCAGAACTTGCTCCTTCTCTTCTATATTTGACAGTGTGATCAGTATATGTCTCGGAGTGGGTTTTTTTGGATTTATTCTATTTGGAGTTCGCTGAGCATTTATGATTTGTGTATTTATGTTGTTTAGAAGATTTGGGAAGTTTTCCCCAACAATTTCTTTGAATACTCTTCCTAGACCTTTACCCTTTTCTTCCCCTTCTGGGACACCAATGAGTCTTATATTCGGACGTTTCATATTATCTATCATATCCCTGAGGTCCATTTCGAGTTTTTCAATTTTTTTCCCCATTCTTTCTTTTATGTTTTCATTTTCCATTCTGTCATCTTCCAGGTCACTGATTCGTTGTTCAACTTCCTCTAGTCTTGTACTATGAGTGTCCAGAATCTTTTTAATTTGGTCAACAGTTTCTTTAATTTCCATAAGATCATCCATTTTTTTATTTAGTCTTGCAATGTCTTCTTTATGCTCTTCTAGGGTCTTCTTGATTTCCTTCATATCCCGTACTAGGGTCTCATTGTTCATCTTTAGTTCTTTGAGTAGCTGCTCTAGGTGTGTCTCTTCTGGTCTTTTGATTTGGGTGCTTGGGCTTGGGTTATCCATATCGTCTGGTTTTTTCATATGCTTTATAATTTTCTGTTGTTTTTGGCCTCGTGGCATTTGCTGACCTTGATAGGGTTCTTTTAGGGTTTGTAGACCAGTTGAAGTCCTTATCTCTAATTTATCAGATCTACAGCTTCGTGGAGTACACTTTCTCTAACTAACCAGCAGGTGGCGTCCACGAGCCACCTGTTCTCCACAAGCCAGATCTCCCCTGCTTAGCCTTTTTGGTGAGTGGGGGAGTGAGTCTTGTGGGGCCCAAGTGGTGTCCCAAGCTTGCGTGTGTAGTTGGTGTTGCCTGCCCTGTATGTGGGGCGTGTTTCTGGGCAGTCGGGGAGGGGGGGTGGCCCTAACAATCAAATCTCCCTGATGATCCTAGAGTTTTAAAGCTACTGCAATAGTCTAATCCTTCAGTTCAGTCCTGCCACAGTTTGTCTCTGCCACTGACCCACAAGTCTTTGGTATTGGCGTATGGCTCCTGAGACTTGCAAGTGGGCCCCTCTTCCAGGCTGTGCACCCCGGGTCCTCTGTTGAGGGATGACTGTGCTATGTCGCAGGTGAGTGCCGTCCCCCCAGGGCAGTTCTGGGCTGCTGGGCTGTGTTGGGAGGCTCCCAGTCTGCTCAAATGATGGCTGAATGGGGCTCTGTTAATTCACACTGCTCCCCCTTCCCAGCTCTGGGACATTCAGCTGAGGTTGCAGGGAAGGCTAATGTCCACGCCCAGTTTTGTGGTGTGTGCCTGTTATTTGAAGCACTTCCGTCACACTGGGTTGTCTGGGGCAGCTCTGGGCTATGGGGCTGGCGATGGGCAGGAGTGTTTCCTGTCCACCAGGATGGTGGCTGTGAGCGGACACCCCCCTTTTCTTGGGAAGTTGTGTTGTTTAGTGAATTTTCTCAGCCACTGGATTATTGCCTTTTGTCTCAGAGCTCTCTTAGTTCTGCTCTTGACTTGACGTGCCCAAATTTCAATTCTTTGAAGCTTTCTGTATTGAGCTTCTTAGAGTAATTGTTTTAGAAAAAGCAAAAAGGATTTAAAAAAAAAAAAAAAAAAAAAAAAAAAAAAAAACGGCCCTCCTCAGAGATCTAATGGGTTATTGAAATGATAATAGACAAAGCAACCAGGGCCATTAAGGAAAAGTGCCCAGGGCAGAGAGATCAGCCTTGCTTCGGGATTTGCATATGCGCCTCAAGGCCTGATCTCCACCCTTCCCCTTTCTGTGTTCACCAGAACTCCAAAAATCCTCTGCTTTTATTTGGAGTTTTCCGTGTTGTTTTTTTTCTATGCCTGTCTCCTCTCTGCTGGGCTGGCTGCTCTCAGAGTCTCTGGTGTCTGGCCTCAGTCTATCTATGGTTGGAGTTTGAATCAGTAGAATGAGTTTCCGGTAAGAGCAGCCACTGCAATTCTCCCTTCTCCTTCCTGGAGCTGACAGCCCCTCCTCCCCCGGGACTGAGCCTGGCAGGGAGGGGCGCGGGTCCCCTGGCCGCAAAAACTTACAGATTTCGCTGATCTCAGCAGTTCCACGTTTTCATGAGTGTTGTATGAAGTATGCCCAAAGACAGATTGCTCTGTGGTGTCCAGTCCACGCAGTTCCTGGCTTTTTACCTACTTTCCTGGAGGAGTAACTAAAACATACAGCTCACCAGTCTGCCATCTTGCCCCGCCTCCACTTTTTTTTAAACATAATGTAAACAGAATCATTTAGTATGTATTCTTTTGTGTCTAGCTTCTTTTATTTAATAATATATGAGTGCAGTTCATCCATGTTGTTGCATGTGGCTGTAGTTCTTTTTTGTTTTGGTGGGTCCACTGTAAGAATATACCACAATTTATTTATCCATTCTATTGTTGATGGACATTTCTGTCATTCCCAGTGTGGGGCCATTGTGAATATTGCTGCTATGAAATTCTTTTATGTATCTATTGGTGTGCATTGCACTCATTCATTTTGAGTATGTACCTTGGAGTAGAATCGTCCAGTCTTGGGATATATATTTGTTCAACTTATGGAGATAATGACAGACTTTTCCAAGATGGTTTTATTAGTTAATACTCCTACCAGCAGCATATGAATGATAGCATTGCTCCACATCCTTGCCAACAAATGTTCTTGTCAGTTTTTCTTGTGGGTTTTTAGTACTATCTCACTGAAGTTTTTATTTGTACTTCCCTGATTACTAGTGTGGTTGAATATCTTTTCATGTATTTATCTGTCACTTGATATCCCCTTTTGTGAGGTCCCTGCTCAAATATACTGTTCATTATTTTTATAATTCAATAAAAACATTTATTTTTGGAGTTCATTATGTATTTTTGACACATCCCCTTTGTTGGCTATATATATTGTAAATTTATTTCCTCACTTTTTGGCTTGCCTTTTAACTGTCTTATTAGTTGCCTGTCTGCCTGCCTGCCTGCCTGCCTCTCTTGAATTGAATTTCTTAATTTCAATATAATTTATCTGGTTTTTTTTTTTTTTAAATTGTTTAGTGCTTTTTGTGTAAGACTTAAGAAGTCTTTGCCTACCCCAAGGTCATAACAATATTCTTCTATATTATATTCTAGAAGCTTCATAGTTTTGCTTTTTTTACAGTCTATCTGGAATTTATTTTTGTATATGATGTAAGGTATAGGGATCACATTTTTTCCCCAAATGATTATATATATGTGTGTGTTTATACACACACACACAGATATACATATATCCTGGTACTATTTATTGAAGAGACAACCCTTTACCACCTTTGCCATAAATCAGGTTTCCATATATGTGTGAGTCTGTTTCTGGGCTCTGTTTTATTTTATTGGTTTTTGTGCTAATCCTACATGATCTTGGTTATTACAGTGTATATCTGATAGACCTAGTATACCAACATTGTTCTTTGTCCTTGAGTGCATTGACTATTTTTAGCTTTTTGCAATTCCAAATACATTTTAGAATTAATTTGTCAAGTTCCAAACTGTCACTGATGAAGTTTTGATTGAGATTAAATTTAAATAATCAGTCATTTGGGTAGAGAACTGATTATCTTTCCAGTATTATATCATCTAATCCTTAAAAATTGCTAATTATTCCATATATTTTGGTAATCTTTTTATTTTTATCAATAACTTTTTACAGTCATCTGAGTATAGTTCTTGCACATCTTTGTTGGAATTATTCATAGATTTGTACCTTTAGATGCCATCATCAATAATACATATTTGCTGCTATAGAGAAAAGCACATAATTTTGTATTTTGACTGCCCCTGCTTCATTTTGAGTAGTGTTGGCAAGGAAAATCTTTTTTCTGTCCTTTTACTTTTCATCTGTTTGTATCTTTATAAAGTGGATTTCATGTGGACAGCATATGGATGGGATTTGCTTTTTTACCCAATCTGACGTCTGCCTTTTAATTTGGTATTTATACCATTTAAACCTAATGTGATTGTTCATATGTTTGAATATATCCACTATCTTACTATTTGGCTTTTTTTTTCTCCACCTGTTCTTTATTCCCCTTTTTCTCTTTTTTCAGCCTTCTTTTGAATTAATTGGGTTCTTAAAAATTTTTATGATTCCATTTTATCTCCTTTTGTCAAAATATTAGCACCGACATTTACCTGGTTACTCAATTCAGAAACTGAGGGGTTTTTTTTTAAATGTCTTCTCCCCCCATATCCATTCAATCATAAAGTTGTAATTTACTCTTAAATAACTCTATATTAAATCCTTTGTTTTCTATCCTTACTGCTTGATTGCTCATGTTCAGGTGTTTATCTCTTACTTAAGAATATGCATGATTTAAGATTCAAATCTGTTAAAAAGCTTTCAAATCTGATTTAAAAAAAAAAAAAAACAGCTGAGCCCTTGATCTTGGGGCTTGCCCTTATGAAGCGTTTTTCTACAACGGAGAGGCTAAGCCTACTTATAATTATGCCTAAGAGTCACCACCAGGGAACTTATTTTGTTGCTCAAATGTGGCCTTTCTCTTTAAGCCCACTCAGCAAATAAACTCACTGCCCTCCCCTTTACATGGGACATAACTCCTAGGAGTGTAAATCTCCCTGACAATGTGGGACATGACTCCTGGGATTGAGCCTGGACCCAGCATCGGCATTGTGGGATTGAGAAAGCCTTCTTGACCAAAAATGGGAAGAGAAATGAAACAAAATAAAGTGTCAGAGGCTGATAGATTTCAAATGGAGTCGAGAGGTCATTCTGGAGGTCATTCTTATGCATTATATAGATATCCCTTTTTAGTTTTTAGTGTATTAGAATATCTAGAAGGAAATACCTAAAACTGTTGAATTGTGATCTAGTAGCCCTGATTCTTGAAGATGATTGTATAACTATATGGCTTATACGGTGTGACTAAGTGATTGTGAAAACCTCATGGCTCATACTCCCTTTATCTACAGCTGATAGAAAAATGGGGACAAAAAGGGGGAGAAGGGGTGTATGGGGTGTTTTGGGTGTTCTTTTTTACTTCTATTTTTATTCTTTTTTTTTTGGACTAATGAAAATATTCAAAAATTGATTGTGGTGATAAATGCACAACTATATGATGATACTGTGATTGTATACTTTGGCTGATTGTATGGTATGTGAATTTATCTCAATAAAATTGCATAAAAATATTGTTAATGCCTGTACTACACAAGGATGACATGAGACATGTATGCCAAATAAAGGTCTTAATTTCTTCTCATGCCCAACCTTACCCATTCAGCCCATCTCTAACTACTCCTCCATTAGCATTTTACATTCTTGTATCACTGAACTACTTGTTCATGCCAAACACAGTATGCTTTCTCCAGTCTCTGTACCTTTTATTTCTACTGGAAAATATGCTTCAAGTTTTAGCGCCACCTTTGTGAAAACTTCTCTGTTTCTCTTGGCTGTATGAGGAGTTCCTGCCTCTCTGATTTCATTTTACCTTCTGTATACCTCACTAGAGCAATTCTATGAAATTGAAATTGTTCATCTACTTTTCCGTTTTCTTCCTAGAACGTAAGCTACTTGAGGTTAAAGGTATCATCTTAGGTATCCAATAAATATTTCTTAAATGAAAGAATAATTGGATACCAGCAGAAACATGTAGATAATATATCAGTTTGATCATCATGTGATTCATGATTATATTTTATCATTATCTAGCACTTATTTATTGTATTTCAGATGTGTAGGAGGCACAATGGGGAATTCTAATATATATGTAAGACTTAACCCTTGCCCTGTCATGGACTGTTCCAGTTTCCTAATGCTGCCATTATGCAAAATACCAGAAATGAAATGGCTTTTATAAAGAGGATTTATTAAATTGCAAATTTACAGTTTTAAGGCCATAAAATTGTCCAGACTAAGGCATCAACAAGATGATACCTTCACTGAAGGATGGCCGATGGTGTCCAGAAAACCTCTGTTAGCTGGGAAGGCACGTGGCTGGCACCTGCTGATTCTGGGTTGTGTTTCAGCTCCTCTCTCAGCTTCTGTGTGTTCTTGGTTCTTTCTCCCAGGACATTTCTCTCTAAGTTCCTCAGGGTCCTGTCTTAGTATATCCCAGGGCAAACTCAGGGCTTCATTGCTTAGCTAAACATCCTTCTGTCTGCATCTCCAAGCACTTCTAAGCATCAGCTCCCAAGCATCTCCTCAAAAGTTCCTCTCAGCTGCTCTGAGCTCCTTCTGTTTGTGAGCTTTTTTATAGGACTCCAGTGATTAAATCAAGACCCACCCTGAATGGGAGGGGTCCATATCTCCATGGAAATAATCAAATGTTTCGCCCACAGTTGATTGAATCCCATCTCTTGGAAACATTCAGTCAAAAGATTCCAACCTATTCAATACTAATACATCTGCCCCCACAAGATTGCATTAAAAAAATATGGCTTTTGGGGGGACATAATATATCCAAATTGGCACATGGACCATACAGGTTTTACTTGTTTTTTTTCAGAGTCACACTTTTAGGGGGTAAGATCTGATATATGCAATTTTGAAACCAAAATTTTGTTTTTGTCAATAATCACCATTTTTGTAACTCCATAATTCTTTGTATGCATTCATCTAAGAAAAAATGGAAAATTTTGTGTGAACTCTGAAAGGTGTTTCCAAAAAGGATTCATTGTTTTTCCTCTTGGGTAAAAAGAAAAAAAAAATAGTTTAATGGCAATAGTTAAAATTTGCATGTATAACAGGGGATGAGGAAAATGTACATATGATTTTTTTTTCCTTTTTTAATAGGCGAGGCTAAAACTTACTTATGAGGAAAAAAATGAAATCCTGGAATCTCAGTTGATGTCTCTGAGGTAAAGTGAAATCCGTCTAAAGTCTTAGTGAAAGCATAATGATCATAAGAGATTATATTTAAGTGTTTGCTGAAATACCAGTTTTAGTCCATATCTGAATTATATGATGACACTGTATATTATATACAATTTAAAACATTTCCTCAGATTTTTTAAAGGGTAAAAGGGCATAAAATTTTGAAGTTTTTTTCCAAATTCAATTTCAAAGATTTGTGGGCTAAACAATATGTTTTATCGCTTTATCAGTTTTTAAATATTTGTGTTTTCTCATAGAAATAAGAATCACTAGCTACTATTATAGACATTCTTCTTTCAAAGTAAAATAAATAGTGAAAATAAAGCATTCTAGTTTTCAAATTACAGGCAAATGTTTTTTTTTCTCTGTAAGTATTCTTATATTAAATTTAAAAGTAGCAACAATAATATAATAGTTTGAGTATTTAGAGTATTTCAAACACTAAACTGAATTACTATATTTTACTGATGTTATTTTTTTAAATAGGATGAATTTTCATATATATTTTTCATATATTTTTTAAAATCCCAGTAAAACCTTTATATTATAAATTAATCATTAGTGATTTATTATGTGTAATAAATAGAAAAAGACTCCAGGAATTGATTAATTTTATTTGTTAAATATTGTTTTAAATATTGGTAACAAAATATTTTCAAATCATATAAACTTTTAAATAATTTTTATAATTCTGTTTTAATAATTTGAAATAAATTTGAAATAAATTTAAAAATCTTCCTGGCCATGTACTTTCTAGAGACATATCTAGAGGAATGCTAAGAACAGGACTTATGTTTTTCACTGTACAAATTATTGTTCATTTAATTTAATATGCTCTTATGCTTTTCTAAGATTAGGATTTCTATAAAATGTTTACTTTTTCACTAAAAAATCTAACATTTAAAAAGTAGTCTAATTTTTGTTTTCTTGTTTTTCAACTTGCTTTGTTATATTTTGATTTCTATTGTGATTTGAATTTCAGTTGTTGAAGTAATATATTTCTAGATCATTATACTTATGGGAATGTGACTTATTTTGTCTCTTACAGAAATCAAACATCATCCTTAATTATATTTAAAATATCAAGGTGTAATGAACTAGACTTTTGTTTCCTGAATTATGTTTCTTCATTTTCTTTTAGCATAATTTAAGAAGCATTTTCTTAAAGAAAGAAATAAAATCACTCCTCTTTGAAACTCTGACTTTATAGCAGCTATTTCTTTTTCTGTTTTTTTTTTTTTTTTTCCATCATTTCATGGAACCAAATCTGCTTGAGTGTTTTGGGTTTGAACCTGATAGAGATAGTAATGGAGACCCTTTGACTTTGGAATGTGCTTCCAAAGTTCCTTTATTATTATTTTTAATGCAATTTTATTGACATATATTCACACACCATACAAACCATCCGAAGTAGACAATCACTAGCTCACAGTTTCATCACATAGTTGTGCATACATCCCCATGATCAATTTTAGAACATTTTCATTACTCCAGAAAAGAAATAAAAATAAAAGACAACCCAAATCCTTCCATACCCCTAGTATTGATCTATAGTATTGGTGTGGTACATTTGTTACTGTTGATGAAAGGGTATTAAAATATTACTGTTGACCATAGTCCAAAGTTTGCAAAAGGTACATTTTTTCTCATATACCTCTATTATTAACTCCTTTAATGTTGTCATTCATTTGCTTTAGATCACGAAAGAACTTTTTTATATTTGTACAGTTAATCGTGGACATTGTCCACCACAAGATTTACTGTGTTATACATTCCCATGTTTTAATCTGCAACTTTCCTTCTGGTGACATACATGACTCTAAACTTCCCCCTTCTACCACATTCATACACCATTCAGCACTGTTAATTATTCTCACAATAACTTGCTACCATCCTCTCTATCCATTTCCAAATGTTTAAGTTCAGTCTAGTTAAACATTCTGCATATATTAAGCAACCACTCCCCATACTTTAGCCTTATTCTATCTCCTAGTAACCTATATTTAATGTCTATGAGTTTGCATATTATAATTAGTTCATATCAGTGAGATCATACAGTATTTGTCCTTTTTTGTCTTATTTCACTTAACATAATGTTCTCAAGGTTCATCCATGTTGTCACATGCTTTAGGACTTCATTCATTCTTACTGCTAAATAATATTCCATCCTATGTATATACCACGTTTTGTTTATCCATTCATCTGTTGATGGGTATTGGGGTTGTTTCCATCTCTTGGCAATTGTGAATAATTCAGCTGTGCACATTGGTGTGCAAATGTCTGTTTGTGTCCCTGCTTTCAGATCTTCCAGGTATCTCCTAAGTAGCAGGATTGCTGTGTCATAAAACAACTCTCTACTTAGCTTCCAGAGGAACCACCAAACCGTCCCTAATAGTGGCTGTACCACTTTACATTCCCACCAGCCAGGAATAAGTGTTCCAGTTTCTCCACATCGTCTTCCAACACTTACAGTCTTGTGTTTTTTTTAAAATAGTGGCTATTCTAGTAGGTGTGAAATGTTATCTCATAGTGGTCCTCATTTGCATTTCCCTAATAGCTAATGATGTTGAGCATCTTTTCATGTGCTTTTCAGCCATCTGTATTTCCTCTTTGGAAAAATGTCTATGCATGTCTTTTCCCCATTTTTTAAGCGGGTTGTTTGCTTTTTTATTGTTGAGTTATAGGATTTCTTTATATATTTGCATATCAAACCATTATCAGATATGTGATTTCCAAATATTTTCTCCCATTGCGTTGGTTGCCTTTTTACCCTTTTGACAAAGTCTTTTGAAGCACTGAAGTATTCAGTTTTGAGGAATTCCCATTATTCTTTTTTTTTTTTCTTTTATTGCTTGTGCTTTGGGTGTAAAGTCTAAGAATCTACCACCTATCCCTAGATCTTGAAGGTGTTTTACTACATTTTCTTCTAGGAGTTTCATGGACTAGTTCTTATATTTAGGTCTTTGATCCATTTTGAGTCCATTTTTGAATGGTATGTGATACAGGGTTCCTCTTTCATTTTTTGGTTATGGATATCCTGTTCTCCCAGCACCATTTATTGAAGAGACAGTTATGTACCAGTTGAGTGAACTAGGGAGCCTTATCTAAAATCAATTGACCATAGATCTGAGAATCTATTGTTGAACTCTCAATTCTATTCCATTGATTAATATGGCTGTCTTTATGCCAGTACCAGGCTGTTTTGACCACTGTGGCTCTATAATATGCTTTAAAGTCAGGAGGTGTGATAACTCCCACTTCATTCTTCTTTTTCAAGGTGTTTTTGGCTATTTGGGGCCCCTTAATCTTCCAAATAAAATTAATAATTAGCTTCTCCATTTCTGCAAAGTAGTCTATTGGAATTTTGATTGGTATTACATTGAATCTCTGTATCAATTTGGGTTGAATTGGCATCTTAACATTTAGCCATCCAGTCCATGGACACAGAATGTCTTTCTATTTATTCAGGTCTTCTTTGATTTTTTTTAGCGATGTTTTCTGTGTATAAGTCCTTTACATACTTGGTAAAGTTTATTCCTAGATATTTGATTCTTTTATGTGCTACTGTAAATGGAATTTTTTTCTTGATTACCTCCTCAGATAGCTCATTACTAGTTTATAGAAACACCATTGATTTTTGTGTGTTGATCTTGTATCCTGCCAATTTGCTGAACATGTTTATTAGCTCAAGTAGCTTTGCTGTCGTTTTTTTTCTGGGTTCTCCAAATATAGGATCATGTCATATGCAAATAGTGACAATTTTATTTCTTCCTGTCCAATGTGGATGCCTTTTATTTCTTTTTCCTGCATAATTGATCTGGCTAGACCTTCTGGCACCATGTTGAATAGCAGTGGTGACATTCAGCATCCTTGTCTTATTCCTGATCTTAGAGGGAAAGCTTTCAGTCTTACCATTGTGTATGATGTTAGCTGTGGGTTTTTCATTTATGCCCTTATCATGTTGAGGAAATTTCTTTCAATTCCTACCTTTTGAAGTGTTTTTATCATGAAAGGATGCTGAATTTTGTCAAATGCCTATTCTGCATCAATCGAAGTGGTCATGTGGTTTTCCCCTTTTAATTTGTTAATGTAATTAAATGTACATTAATTGATTAATGTAATTAACTGATTTTCTTGTGTTGAACCATCCTTGCATACCTGGGATAAATCTCACTTGGTCATGGTGTATAATTCTTTTATTGTGCTTTTGGATTTGATTTGCAAGTATTTTGTTGAGGATTTTTTCATCTACATTCACTAGAGAAATTGGTCTGAAGTTTTCTTTTCTTGTAGTATCTTTATCAGGCTTTGGTATTAGGGTGATGTTTGCTTTATAGAATGAGTTAGTGTTCCCTCTTCTTCAAATTTTTGGAAGAGTTTGAGCAGGAATGGTATTAATTATTCTTGGAGTGCTTGGTAAAATTCACCTGCGAAGCCGTCCAGTCCTGGGCTTTTTTTTGTGGGTAGTTTTGTTTGGATCAAAAGGAGTTTTATTGTCTGGCCATGCACAGGCTGGCTGAAGCCTAAGAAAGTGGCAACAGCCCCGAGCCAAGGGACAGTAGGGCTTATAAGGGATGGTTGGTGGGAATTTCTTCATCCAGGGAAGGGGAGGCTGGCAGGTCTAGATACACAGTTTCTCAGTGTCTACTTTGGGAAAAGGGGGTACCTGGCAAGTTTCCATTGGCCAGTTTGAAAGCAGGAGCTTGGGAGTGAGGAAGTTTAAAATTTTAACCCTCAGGACTCTTAAGGGTGGGGGCAGTGGCTTCTTGCAGATCTGTAGGGTTCCTAGGGCGAAGGGGCAATGGCTCTGAGGCAAAATTCCTAGGGCAGGACCTAAACCTAACATTCCAGGATTTTTCTTTTATTTTTCTAGAGATGTTGAGGGACACAGGTCTGTTCTTTATCTGCTTCAGGCTGGTGGGGGGTATAGAGTTGTCCCTACAGTCTGTTGTGGGGTACTGGTTGGTAAGGCTGTTTTCATTGAAGGAGTAGCCTAGTTTGTCATGACTAGAACAGTTCTGCAAATAAACCTGGTTAGAAGTTGTAAGAAACAAGTCCCAGAATGAACACGGAGGAGATGAGAAGTAGGATAGGAGACAGCTAAGCTAGAATGTGTTGTTAGCTGCATTTTCTTTGGCTTGTTTTATGATGTTTATATAGTCTTTTAAAGTTCAATTATTAAGCAAAGTACAGGTTTTTCCCAATTTGGCAAGGGAGAGGTGGAGTAAAGGCTCAAGCTCGAGATTTTTATTTTCTGCCACCATGGGACAGGTTTTAGAGGAGAGAGGTCCAGAGTGAGAGGATAAGACAGAATAGGTGGCTCCCCTATTAATTAAAAATTTAACAGTCTTACTTGCCAGGTCAAGAGACACCCAGGGCTCGACGATGTCTGTTCTGGTTTGCTAATGCTGCTGGAATGCAAAACACCAGAAGTGGACTGGCCTTTATAAATGGGGTTTATTTGGTTACAAAGTCACAGTCTTAAGGCCATAAAGTGTCAAAGGTAAGTCATCAATAATCAGGTACCTTCACTGGAGGATGGCCAATGGTGTTCGGAAAACCTCTGTTAGCTGGGAAGGCTTGTGGCTGGCGTCTGCTCCAGAGTTCTGGTTTCTAAATGGCTTTCTCCCAGGACATTCCTCTCTAGGCTGCAGTTCCTCAAAAATGTCACTCTTAGTTGCTCTTGGGGCATTTTTCCTCTCTTAGCTTCTCTGGAGCAAATGTCTGCTTTCAACAGCCATCTTCAAACTGTCTCTCATCTGTAGCTCCTCTCTCAGCTGCTGTGCATTCTTCAAAGTGTCCCTCTTGGCTGTAGCAAGCTTGCTCCTTCTGTCTGAGCTTATATAGTGCTCTAGTACACTAATCAAGGTCCATGCTGAATGGGTGGGACCACACCTCCATGGAAACTATCCAATCAGAATTATCACCTACAGTTGGGCAGGTCGCATCTCCGTGGAAACACTCAAAGGATTCCAATCTAATCACACTAATACAATCTAATCGCATCAAAGAATATGGCCTTTTCTGGGGGACATAGTACATTCAAACCGGCACAATCTCCTGGTCAGAGGCAGCCAACAGGACTTTTGGAAAGGTGTTGCTCTCCCCTGGGGGCTCGTTGCATTCTCCGGCCCAGTGTTCTGGCTTCCCACACCTTGGACAGGGCCATGGAAGCTCTCCATTTTCGGGGCTCCTTTCATCCTTGGGGGCACTCTTGTTTCCAGTGCCTTGTCTCTCTGCTTTGATGACAGGTTCTTGGTGTCTTCTGTCAAGACATCTTGAGACGGCTAATTACTGTTTACAGCTAAAGCTATGAGCCTTGCCTTATCCAGTCCCATCTTGCTGTCTCCTCTGTAGTCGTGTCCCGATTATTAAAGACAGAAATGGTAGTATTTATAAAGTCATTCATAGGTATTTGAAGTTCTGAGGCTGACTGTCCTATAAAGTAAAAAACCCAAAGTAAGTTTTTAACATGACTTGTTTTTACCTTCTATTAGGCAAGTAATTATATGGTTCTTTGCTTTCAGGTTTTATTGTCCCCTCTGATAGTTCTAGATAGGGTCTGTGCTAGGGACAGCTTCAGTCCCAGCCATGTGGGCTGTTTCCCTTGCAGTTTGTCTGCATGTACTTGGGCTTCTGCACAGATCCTCTGCTTTTTCTCAGGAATGCAGCAGGAGGAAAGAATAACTTTAATGTTTCCCCAAGTAAACTCATAAGTTAAGACTAGATTTTTGAACTCCTCCATAAATTTGGATGGGTTTTCATAAAATTTCCCCAGTTGTCTCTTACATTGTGTTAAGTCTCTTATAGAAAAAGGGACATGGATCCTTTTTAGTTCCAATATTCCCATTTGCTATAGGTCTGGTGGGCTCAGAGGCTAGGTTTAGGGGATTTTTATTCCTGAGCCTTTTTGATGCTGTAAGTTGTGGAGGTTTGACTACCTGAGATAAAGGATTTATTTCTTATTTTACCTTTTAAGATAATATACTTTACAAGCCTCAATTTTACCTTTAAGATAACATACTTTATAAGCTCCGCTCATGGTCCTGTCCTGATAGAGGGTTATAATAGTTGGACATATGGTATTTCAGACTATTTCCCTTTTTTTTTTCTTTTTGTTTTTGCAAAAAAAGACTTAATTGGCATATGGTGTTGGAGCAATGTGGTAGTGTTTGGTACAGAGGGTGAGAAGTTGTGTAGAGATAGATTATAAGGGTTTAAGACAAAGACATTCCTAAGGGTGGGAGACCATAGGCATGGCAACAGGGTTCTATGACATGAGGGTGATGCAGGAAGGCGAGGAGAATTATAGGATGGGGCTTTGTAGATAACCTCAAGAGTGATATCATTTGGGAATCAGGAAGCATTTGATGGTGGAAGGTCCTGGGTACATTTACATCTTGCTCTTTTGTGACATCAAGGGTTTTTCAGTTCCTGCTTACTTCCCATTTCATGTTTTAAAGTTACATTTTAAGGTTAATTTACTATAATCTCTTTACTGGCTTACAAAGATGATAGGTTAAGCATTAGCTGCTTAGGTCACACTGGCTACTGTGCACTAAGGTTTGCAGGCCTGTTCTGCTCAGGCCAGGGGCTGCCACAATTTAACCCCGCACAACAGTTTGCGTTGACTGTAGGATAGACTTTGTGTTTACAATTTACAGCAACAATATAATAAGCAACAGAGTGCAAGTAACTAGTACATATGGACAGCAATTCTATTAATAAGTGGTGCCATAGCCAAGTTAATGAGTGTTACTATTTAAACAAAAGGTTATCAGATAAATGATTAATACTTTGTATGTGATTTTGCATATGATTAAGAGCATGGGTTTCATTTTGTGAATTATTAGGCACATACACACAACATCGAATATTAATTAGAGCACAAGTACTGCTTTGGGTGGCGGTTAGAATATTTAAATGCCATTCTGTTTCACAGAACTACCTTTTAAGTTGTGGGGTTTTATTATTAAGCAGTTATATTGCTAGTTTTTACCATTCTCTAACTTCAACCACAGAAATAAATTTCCCTTTTTGTAAACTTTCTGCAACATTCTGTATCCATTTTTAGGTTTCATCCCAAATTTTAAAAATAAACTACTTTCCTTTTATTTTTTTCAGTAAAAACATCTCTCATATCCTTTACATCTAAGTTATGAAAGCAATCATGGGAACTGTTCTTAAGCAATCATTTTATAACATACTATTACCATTAAAATTAAACTTGTTAGAATAACACTAAATACTTAAAACACTTTAGTTAATGCATTATTGAAACAGAAATACCTAATTTTTAACAAGAATTCCCAGAATAGGAGTGGGACATTTTGGGACTATTAGGAAGGAGTGACCCAGGGAGAAATGTAGACCCGGCATCATGGGATGGAGAACATCTTCTTGACCAAAAGGGGGATGTGAAAGGAAATGAAATAAGCTTCAGTGGCAGAGAGATTCCAAAAGGAGCCGAGAGGTCACTCTGGTGGGCACTCTTACACACAATTTAGACAACCCTTTTTAGGTTCTAATGAATTGGGGTAGCTGGTGGTGGATACCTGAAACTATCGAACTACAACCCAGAACCCATGAATCTCAAAGACAATTGTATAAAAATGTAGCTTATGAGGGGTGACAATGGGATTGGGAAAGCCATAAGGACCACACTCCACTTCGTCTAGTTTATGGATGGATGAGTAGAAAAATAGGGGAAGGAAACAAACAAACAGACAAAGGCACCCAGTGTTCTTTTTTACTTCAATTGCTCTTTTTCACTTTACTTATTATTCTTGTTATTTTTGGGTGTGTGCTAATGAAGGTGTCAGGGATTGATTTAGGTGATGAATGTACAACTATGTAATGGTACTGTGAACAATCAAATGTACGATTTGTTTTGTATGACTGCGTGGTGTGTGAATAAATCTCAATAAAATGAAGATTCAAAAAAAAAGGAGTGAGAAAATGTTACACTATGGAGTGCATAAGGCAGTGGGGGGGGGGAGGTGTGCAGGGGCCTAGAGATTATACCATCTATTCCCATAATAGAGACTGAGGAGTGAGTCAGTGGCTTGCAGAGTGAAGTCGTTTTTACCTGCGACTGAGAGCAGTACCCGTGGTTCCACCAGTGTGATGGTGGTGACTGGAGCCTTTTCAGTACCTGGGCATTTTCAGTTGTCCGTGGTGAGCCTCAGAAGATTGGGGAGCTCAAGCCCTGGATTGGATTGGCTTTGGGAGTTTGATGTTCTCTAGCTGGGAGGGGCATGAGAGCAGGCAGACTCAGTGGCCTCGCTGTTTGCAAATTGGACGTGGCTGGACGGTCTTTTTTCCTTAAGGTTTTTGCTGGCAATTGACACGCCTGCTTTTTAGTTAACCTTGGCTTTTGTTTTCTGCTCCTGCAGAGAGTGCTCCAGGTTTTTATTATTAAACACGTTGAAGGTTAAGTTTTCAGAGTTTGGGGTCCAGATTTTAATTTTTGGAGTTTGTGGTGTATATCAGAAGTGGCTTGAGTAGGGTAGCCTCAGGCGTGTCAGAAAAGAGATTAGCATAGCGCAGGAGGGTGTTTCTGAGACAGAAGAGAAAAAAAGGGCAGAGTTTTTAAAGTATGAGTGTAGGCACCATTTAATTTGGGAAAGGTGACACAGAGAGAGAGAAGGGGACATGGACATGGATAGGCCCTCCAGTCCAGTCACTTCTCACAAGGAGAGGACAGACTGAGGTTGAGAGGAGTGGGTCCTTTGCGGGGAAGGAAAGGAGGGTTGAGACTTTTAGGTGGAATTTGGAGATGGGGGAGCATCGTTTACTGGCCATGGTTTAACAGCAGTTTCCGTTTGGCCGGGAGGGGCTGCATAAGGAGGAGGAGGGGAATTGCAGCAGCTGTGGTACAGCCCTGGCGGAGGTGGGGCATAGCAGCAGCAGTGGCATGGAGCCCCAGCAGGGCTGGGCGGGCGCCCAGTGCAGCGAAGGCTGGGGAATGAAGCCAGGTGGGGAGCTCAAGGAGAATTGAGGAGAAAGTTTTGGAAGGATTGAAGAAAGAGTTGGGAAGAGGAGGAGGAGAAGGATTTGAGGACTAGAACAAGTTTGGGAGAGGGAGGAGGAGAGGGAGGGGAGAGGGAGGAGGAGGGGAGGGGGAGGGGAAGGGGAGGGGAAGGGGTGGGGGAGGGGAAGGCCTGGACATACCGGACTTCACTCCACTTGCTGAGATGCTGACAGTAATTGTCAAGGTTGAAAGAATGTGGGGATCAACGGCTCTGTTTTTTGGTCAGGTTGATCCATTATCTAATTTGTATTGTGGCCATGCACCCGATGATTTGAATGAAGGCATATAGGGCAAGCAGAAATCCCAGCTCCCAAGCTTAGGAACAA
Organism: Choloepus didactylus; assembly: GCF_015220235.1. Lineage (NCBI taxonomy): Eukaryota > Metazoa > Chordata > Mammalia > Pilosa > Megalonychidae > Choloepus > Choloepus didactylus. Next base: position 28,121,091 of record NC_051308.1, read on the forward strand.
TCAAGAGGGCATCCCCCCTTGAGAGTTCCCAAGCTCCAGTGTAGTGATAGAGGAGCGGATAGTGGCGCCATCCTACTTGCCCCTAGGGTCCCAGACCCCAAGAGACGCAGCTCTCACCTAGCTCTAGGATTCCCGTGAATGTTGTCTTGGACAACACAGAAAGGGTGCCAGAGAGAGAGAGAAGGCGCTTTCTCCTTCTCCTGAGGTTATTTGCCGTGGTGGGTATCGGAGTCAGGCAAATGGGTTCCTACCCATCTGATGGAGATTTCATCTCTTTTCTCGATCCTAGGTTTCGGCGCCAATATATGTTAGGTTTTTTCAATCGAGAAGAGAAGAGACGAAAACTCCATCAAAAGTAGTTTTCTTGTCTGGCCGTGCATAGGCGGGCTGAAGCCTAAGAAAATGGCAACAGCCTGTTGGTAGGTTTTTGATAACCGATTCAATCTCTGTACTTACTGGTTTGTTGGAGTCTTCTTTTTCTTCTGAATCAGTGTAGCTTGTTCATGTGTTTTCAGGAAGTTGTCCATTTTCTGGGTTGTCTAGTTTGTTGGCATACAGTTGTTCATAGTAACCACTTAACGATCTTTTTTATTTCTTCAGAGTTGGTAGTAATGCCCCTGTCTCATTTCTGATTTTATTTGCAGCTTCTCTCTTTTTGTCTTTGTCAATTTTATTGATCTTCTCAAAGAGCCAACTTTTTGTTTCATTGTTTCTCTCCATTGTTTTTTTTCTTCATTTCATTTATTTCTGCTCTATTGTTTGGGATTAGTTTGCTGTTCTTTCTCCAGATTCTCCAGTTGTTCGGTTAGGTCATTGGTTTTAGCTCTTTCTTCCTTTTTATTGTAGGTGTTTAAGGCTGTAAGTTTCCCTCTCATCACTGCCTTCACTACCTCCCATAAGTTTTTTTTTTTTTTTATCATCATTTTATTGAGATATATTCACATACCACGCAGTCATACAAAACAAATTGTACTTTCGATTGTTTACAGTACCATTACATAGTTGTACATTCATCACTTAAATCAATCCCTGACACCTTCATTAGCACACACACAAAAATAACAAGAATAATGATTAGAGTGAAAAAGAGCAATTGAAGTAAAAAAGAACACTGGGTACCTTTGTCTGTTTGTTTCCTTCCCCTACTTTTCTACACATCCATCCATAAACTAGACAAAGTGGAGTTTGGTCCTTATGGCTTTCCCAATCCCATTGTCACCCCTCATAAGCTACATTTTTATACAACTGTCTTCGAGATTCATGGGTTCTGGGTTGTAGTTTGATAGTTTCAGGTATCCACCACCAGCTACCCCAATTCTTTAGAACCTAAAAAGGGTTGTCTGAAGTGTGCGTAAGAGTGCCCACCAGAGTGATGTCTCGGCTCGTTTTGGAATCTCTCTGCCACTGAAGCTTATTTCATTTCCTTTCACATCCCCCTTTTGGTCAAGAAGATGTTCTCCGTCCCACGATGCCGGGTCTACATTCCTCCCCGGGAGTCATATTCCACGTTGCCAGGAAGATTCACTACCCTGGGTGTCTGATCCCACGTAGGGGGGAGGGCAGTAATTTCACCTTTCAAGTTGGCTTAGCCAGAGAGAGAGGGCCACATCTGAGCAACAAAGAGGCATTCAGGAGGAGACTCTTAGGCACAAATATAGGGAGGCCTAGCCTCTCCTTTGCAGCAACCGTCTTCCCAAGGGTAAAACTTATGGTAGAGGGCTCAACCCATCAAACCACCAGTCCCCTATGTCTGTGGTCATGTTAGCAACCATCGAGGTGGGATAGGCCAATACCCCTGCATTCTCCACAGGCTCCTCAAGGGGGCACTACATCTTTTTTTTTTTCCTTGTTTTTCTTTTTTTTTTTTCTTTTTTTTTTTAACTTTCCCTTCTTTTTTAAATCAACTGTATGAAAAAAAAAGTTAAAAAGAAAACAAACATACAACAAAAGAACATTTCAAAGAGACCGTAACAAGGGAGTAAGAAAAAGACAACTAACCTAAGATAACTGCTTAACTTCCAACATGTTCCTACTTTACCCCAAGAAAGTTACATAATATAGCAACATTTCTGTGAACTTGTTCCTACTATATCCATCAGAAATTAACAGACCATAGTCATTTCTGGGCATCCCCAGAACGTTAAATAGCTTATCTGTTCTTCTTGGATTATTGTTCCCCCTTCCTTAATTGCTCTCTACTGCTAGTTCCCCTACATTCTACATTATAAACCATTTGTTTTACATTTTTCAAAGTTCACATTAGTGGTAGCATATAATATTTCTCTTTTTGTGCCTGGCTTATTTCGCTCAGCATTATGTCTTCAAGGTTCATCCATGTTGTCATATGTTTCACGAGATCGTTCCTTCTTACTGCCGCGTAGTATTCCATCGTGTGTATATACCACATTTTATTTATCCACTCATCTGTTGAAGGACATTTGGGTTGTTTCCATCTCTTGGCAATTGTGAATAATGCTGCTATGAACATTGGCGTGCAGATATCTGTTCGTGTCACTGCTTTCCGATCTTCCGGGTATATACCGAGAAGTGCAATCGCTGGATCGAATGGTAGCTCTATATCTAGTTTTCTAAGGAACTGCCAGACTGACTTCCAGAGTGGCTGAACCATTATACAGTCCCACCAACAATGAATAAGAGTTCCAATTTCTCCACATCCCCTCCAGCATTTGTAGTTTCCTGTTTGTTTAATGGCAGCCATTCTAACCGGTGTTAGATGGTATCTCATTGTGGTCTTAATTTGCATCTCTCTAATAGCTAGTGAAGCTGAACATTTTTTCATGTGTTTCTTGGCCATTTGTATTTCCTCTTCAGAGAACTGTCTTCTCATATCTTTTGCCCATTTTATAATTGGGCTGTCTGTACTATTGTCATTGAGTTGTAGGATTTCTTTGTATATGCAAGATATCAGTCTTTTGTCAGATACATGGTTTCCAAAAATTTTTTCCCATTGAGTTGGCTGCCTCTTTACCTTCCCATAAGTTTTGATACATTGTGTTCTTGTTTTCTTTTGTCTTTGGATATTTACTGATTTCTCTTGCAATTTCTTCTTTGACACACGGACTATTTAAGAGTATGTTGTTTAACCTCCATATATTTGTGTATTTTCTGGTTCTCTGTTTTTAATTGATTTCCAACTTAATTCCATTATGAGCAGAGAAAGTGCTGTCTATGATTTCAGTCTTTTTAAATGTATTAAGATCTGTTTTGTGCCCCAGCATATGGTCTATCCTGGGTAATGTTCCATAAGCGCTTGAGAAGAATGTATATCCTACTATTTTGGGGTGCAATGTTTGATATATGTCTTGTTCATTTATCATATTATTTAGGTTCTCCGTTTCTTTATTGATCCTCTGTTTATATGTTCTATTTATTAGAGAGAGTGTTGTGTTGAAGACTCCCACTATTATGGCACAGTCATCTATTACTCCCTTCAGTTTTGCCAGCATTTGCCTCATGTACTTTGGGTCACCTTGATTAGGAGAATAGAAATTTATCATTTATCATGATATTTGGTGAATTTCCCCTTTTATTAATATATATATAGTGTCCTTCTTTATCTTTTATAACATTTTTGTGTTGAAAGTCTATTTTGTCTGATATTAGTGTAGCTACCCAGCTTTTTTTTTTTTTTCCTTTTGGTTACTTCTTGTGTGGAATATCTTTTTCCATCTCCTCACTTTCAACCTGTTTGTATCTTTGGATCTAAAATGAGTGTCTTCTAAACAGCATAAAAAGGGACCATATTTTAAAATTCATTCTGCCAATCTGTGTCTTTTCATTGCGAGTTTAATCCATTAATATTCAAAGTTATTACTGTAAAGGCGATTCTTAATTCAACCATCTTACCTTTGGTTTTTATTTGTCAGATCTATTTTTTCTCTCTTGGTTTTTATCCTTTAAGTTACCCTTACTAATACTCTTCAACTCTGTACACTCCTCCAAACCTCTTCCCCCTGTCTTTTCATTTCAGCCAACAGAATTCCCTTTAGAAGTTCTCATAGGTCTGGTCTCTTATTAATGAACTCTCTCAGTTTCTGTTTATCTGAATATTTTAAACTCTCTCTCATTTTTGAAGGACAGTTTTGCTGGATAGAGAATTCTGGTGTGGCAATTTTTCTGTTTCAGTATCTTAAATATATTGTACTACTACCTTTTTTTAATTTTTATTATCACTTTTTTTGGATTATGATTGTTCACATACCATACAATTATCTAAAGATCCAAAGTGTACAATAATTGCCCCCAGTTACCATCATACAGCTGTGCATCCATCACAACATTTAATTTGTTTTTCAATTCTTAGAACATTTTCATTACTCCAGAAATGAAATAAAGACAAAAAAAAGGAGACTCCATTCTTCCCATACCCCTAACCACCCCCACTCCATTGTTGACTCTTAGTATTAGTATAGTACATTGAAAGAACACTGAAATATTACTAACTGTAGTATGTAGTTTGCATTAGGTATATGTTTTTTTCCCTATATGCCACTCTATTATTATCTTCTAGTAATAGTGTCATACATTTGTTCTAGTTCATGAAAGAGATTTCGAATATTTGTACAGTTAATCACAGACATTGTCTACCACAAGATTCACTGTTTTATACATTCCCATCTTTTAACCACCAACTTTCCTTCTGGTGACATATGTGACTCTGAGCTTCCCCTTTCCACCACATTCATGCACCATTCAGCGCTGTTAAGTTATTCTCACAATAAGCTACCGTCACGTCTGTTCGTTTCCAAACATTTAAGTTCAACCTAGTTGAATATTTTGCTCATAAAAGTAACTGCTCCCCATTCTTTAGCCTCTTTCTATATCCTGGCATCTTATGTTTCATGTCTATGAGTTTACATATTATACATAGTTCCTATCAGTGAGACCCTGCAATATTTGTCCTTATGTGTCTGGCTTATTTCACTCAGTATATTGCCCTCAAGGTTTCTTAATCAACCCATTTTTTTTAAAGATGGTTTGGTTCACACCCCATACATTCCATCCTAAGTAGACAATCAATGGTTCCCTGTATAGTCACGTATTAATGTGTTCACCACCCTCACCACAATCCATACAAGGACATTTCCATTTCCTCCACAAAGCAGGAGGAAGAATCAGAGAAGGCAGAGAGGCAAAAGAAAAAGAAAGAAAGAAAGAAAAACATGACAGCTAGGATGCTGCAAAAGGAAAGACAACCCGAAACCAAAGTAGAACAAAGAGTCACACAACATTACCAATGCCAAGAGTCCCACACCCCTCCCTTATGCCCCCCTCCTATATGCATCCAGCCCTGGTATATTGCCTTTCTTAATTAAAGGGAGCGTAATACAATGTTTCTGTTAATTATAGTCTCTAGTTTACATTGATTGTATTTTTCCCTGAATACCTCCCTATTTTTAACACCTTGTAAGGTGGGCATTCATTTGTTCTCCCTCATGAAAAAACATATTTGTACATTTTATCACAATTGTTGAACACTCTAGGTTTCACTGAGTTATACAGTCCCAGTTTTTATCTTTCCTCTTTTCTTCTGGTGTCCCACATGCTCCTAACCTTACTCTTTCAACCGTATTTATGCTTATCTTTGTTCAGTGTACTTACATTGCTGTGCTGCCATCACCCTAAATTGTGTTCCAAACATCTCACTCCTGTCTTTTCCTATCTGTCTGTAGTGCACCTGTTAGTATTTCCTATAGAGCAGGTATCTTGTTCACAAACTCTATCATTGTCTGTTTGTCAGAGAATATTTTAACCGCCCCCTCATATTTGAAGGATGGTTTTGCCACATATAGAATTCTTGGTTGGTGGTTTTTCTCTTTCATTATCTTAAATATATCACACCACTTCCTTCTTGCCTCCATAGTTTCTCTGAGAAATCTGCACATAGCTTTATTAAGCTTCCTTTGTATGTGATGGATCGCTTTTATCCTGCTGCTTTCAGGATTCTCTGTCTTCGATGTTTGATAATCTGATTCTTAAGTGTCTTGGCATAGGCCTATTCAGATCTATTCTTTTTGGGGTACACTGTGTTTCTTGGATCTGTAGTTTTATGTCTTTCATTAGAGATGGGAAATTTTCATTGATTACCTCCTCTATTATTGCTTCTGCCCCTTTTCTCTTCTCTTCTCCTTCTGGGACACCCATGACACGTACATTCTTGCATTTCATTTTGTCCTTAAGTTCCTGGAGACATTGCTCATATTTTTCCATTCTTTTCTCTATCTGTTCTTTTGTGTGTAGGCTTTCAGGTGTCTTGTTCTCCAGTTCTGAGTGTTTTCTTCTGCCTCTTGAGATCTGCTGTTGTATATTTCCATTGTGTCTTTTGTCTCTTGTGCTGTGCCTTACATTTCCATAGATTCTGTCAGTTGTTTTTTCGAACTTTCAGTTTCTGCCTTATGTACACCCAGTGTTTTCTTTATGGCCTTTATCTCTTTTGCCATATCATCCCTAAACTTTTTGAATTGATTTAGCATTAGTTGTTTCAATTCCTATATCTCAGTTGAAGTGTAAGTTTGTTTCTTTGGGCCATAACTTCATTTTTCTTAGTGTAGGTTGTAGTTTTCTGAAGTCTAGGCATCTGGTTTCCTTGGTTACCCCAATCAGGTTTTCCCAGACCAGAACAGGCTCAGGTCCCAGAAGGAAGAAATATTCAGTATTCGGTTTCCCTGATGGTGTGTCTTAGAGGATTGACACACCCTGTGCTTTTCTGTCCAGCAGGTGGCACCCGTCAGCCTGTCACTCCAGACTGGTGTATGGAGCTGTGGCCCGTGGCTGTTTTCCCCCAGGCTCTGGGGTCTGGTTCTGAATGGAAGGCAGGTAGTAGAGCTTGGTACCACCTTCTTCTTCTTAGGGAAGATATGCCCCTAGAGAGCAGTTATTTGCATATAAATAGATTCTTTGTTTCTCTGGCTCTGCTATCTCCACCCTTATCTGGGTTAGAGTGCTGTGAGTTTAAAATGGCTGAGGCTTTCTCTACTGCAGAGCACTGCGAGCTGAAAATGGCTGAAGCTTTCTCCACTGAGCTGCCCAGGTTGAGAGAGAGAGAAAGGGACAGAAAGCCCCCTTTCAGAGTCAGTCTATGGCTCTCAGATTCACCCGTTGGCCAGAGATAGCACCTGATCCTTTGGGCTCCCTGTCCCAAGACAGATATGTCCCTTGGCTCTCTAAGGTCCAATTGTCACCAAAAGCCTCTGTCTGCTTGTTGGGGATGCGTAGTTTGTATTGAGCAGTTAACATTAAAACTGCTGAGGTATATTCACTTGTTCAGAGAGTGCTGCTCTCTATCACAGTGAGGCTCTGCAGTTCAGGCTGCTATGAGGGAGGGGCTTTCAGCTTGGGTCCACATTTTTTACTTACAGATTTTATGCTGCGATCTTGGGTATTTCTCCCAATCCAGATTGCTGCACGATATGTGGACAGTCTCAATCGCCTCACAGCATTTATTCTAGATCTTTTACTAGTTGTTCCTAGTTGTTTATAGTTGCTCTGGAGGGACTAACTAACTTCCGTTCCTCTCTGTGCCACCATCTTCCCTCTCTCCGTCGCATTTCTTAATTGATTGCTGAGTTACCTGCAATCCTCTTTAGAAACTCTTTGCTTAATATGCATCTTAGAGATAGACATTCACGTCCCAGCTGATGGAGAGTAGCCAGGCAGCCTACAGACAAATCTGTGCTTTTAAATGAGCAGCGTCAGCATGACTGCCAAGTCCTCTCTTTCTTCCTTATTATTAACTTGTACCACTACCTTTTTACCTCCATAGTGTCTGATGAGAAATCATCAGTTAGTCTTATTTGGCTTCCCTTGTGTTTGGTGAATCATTATTCTCTTGCTGCTTTCAGAATTTTCTCCTCTTTATTATGTGACAGTCTGATTACTATGTGTCTTGGAGTGGGTTTATTGAGATTTATTCTGTTTGGAGTAGTTTGGGCTTCTTAGATTTGCATATTTATGTCTTTTATGAGGGTTGGGAAATATTAAGCCATTACTTCTGAATATTCTTCCTAGCCCTTTTTCCTTCCCTTCTCCTTCTGGTATAACCATGATGCATGTATTTGTGCTGTTTGTGTTGTCAATAATTTCTCTAAGACCCTGCTGAAATTTTTCCATTTTTTCTCTATGTGTTCTTTTATCTCTTTGAATTTGGTTAATCTGTCTTTTAGCTCACTGATTCTTTCTTCTGCCTCTTCAAATCTGCTGTTTTGTGTCTCCAGTATATTTTTAATTTCACCTACAGTGTCTTTTATTTCCATAATGTCTGTAATTTTTCTTTGTATCCTTTCAAATTCTTTACTCTCTTCTACTGTCTTCTTAATGTCCTTTATCTATACACATTTTCCTTCATTTCTTTGAATTGATTCAGGAGATTTGTTTGCACATATTTGATCAGTTGTTCCAGATTCTGTGTTTCCGCCAACGTTTTGATTTATTCTTTTGGGTCATTTCTTCTTGAGTTTTAGTATGCCTTGTGATTTTTTGCTGATATCTGTTCTTCTGATTATCTTGGTGGCTAGGATTTAGTTGTTTCCTGGGTTTGCGTTAGGGCACAGCTTTGACAGTTGGGTTGTCCTTATTTCTCAGCCAAAACAGGGCTGAGAACTTATGCATGGGGTGTAGACCAGCTTCAGTAGACCTAGGATAGGGTCTGGAGAGGCTCTGAAAGCCCTCTCTTTTCCCCCTGCACTTTTCAGCCTGCCCAGAAAATGGCACTCTTCCATTGCTTAAGCATCCTCAGAAGCTGTCTACCTTCCAGAGCCCCATAGCATCTGACCAGGAGGGCATTAAACTGTGGGGTTCCTGTGCCTTTACTTCAGTGCCGCAAATCTGGCTCAATGTGGGGCTCTGTCCCCGACTGTACTTGTGGCGGAGGATACCCACTGCTGCCCTCATCTGCAGCCATCGCCCAGGCAAGGATCAGGCTGCCCACATTCTCAAGGATGGAGAATGGGTGCCAGGACCCGTGGCTGGAATTACATTCTCTGTCCATATTTACTCAGACTCTTCATCCTTCACTGACCTGGGCCTTGAGATGTCCTCACCTGTGCCCTGGGTCTCCAAACAGTTGATTCAGACAGCTTCTGCTGGCCTACTTTCTGCTTTTAGGAAAGATTCTGCATTCCCTCACTAATCCTCCATTTTGGAAACTTGTCTTTGGTGTCTTTTTATATTCTGCTCTCCCCAGCAGCTTAAGTTCTGCCATTGGTCCCTGTGGGCTTGGGTCTCTGTGTCTGGATATAGGGGGATCTCTCTCACTGCTTTGAGAGATTTTATAATCTGTGCCCCTGGTGGGAGGTGGGAGGGATCCAGGCTGCTGCCTCTGGACACATCCTGAGCTGTGAGGGACCGAGTGATGGGAGGGGACTGGACAGTCTGGGATGGAAGTTTCCTACCTGTTATTTTTCTCTTTCATTGATTCATCATTTGTGGGATCCTTCTCCAGTCTTTACCTTCCTCCAGAGTTTTGAACAAGTGAGAATTGTTCTTTTTTTCGCTGAAACTCTGTGGAGAGGTTTTCAGTAGCTGTCTAATGTTACCATGTTGATGATGTCGCTCTCCCAAAGTTCTTTTTACAAAGCCTTTGAATGTCAGACTTTCTTTACATGATACTTAAAAGGAAAACTTATGATGTTGGAAATAGTATCTTGGAGATAGGGCAAAACAGCTTCCCCCCACCAGCCTCAGTTTGTCAATAGATTAGTGTTTTTTTAACCATTAGATTGCCAATGGTTCTTTTCCACCTTACCCAGGATGCCTGAAAGCCCCCCCAAATCCTAAGTTGAGGTGGTATATGACAGCCAGATGCCTTTGTTTTTGGCATTTCTTCTGTGACAGTGAACAAACTCTGTCAGGGAGTGGTCTGAACTGGAGATAAAATACCTGCCTTCAGCAGTTTGAAACCCAAGGACTTCTCTTTTTTGAATTGGGGAAGTTTTTTTTTTTTTTTTCTTTCTTAATGTAGAAAAGGAAAATCTAGGCAAGGAAACTCAGGTGTCCAAGCTGACTTTTCCAGACTTTACTGGAAAGAGTGAAAATAATACAACCCATATATTTATCCCTTCATCCTTAAAAGATCAACTTGGATGTAAACCTTACCCAGGGGCTGTTCCATGAAGTTCACACACACACACACACAATTCCCCAGTCTTTTCCTTAGCAGGTTGCTTCTTTACAGCTAATAGCTGCTAGTTATGAAATGCTATGACTAAAATTTTTTATATAACTTCTTTCTTTAGCCTATTTTCTTTTGAAACAGCCCTTTGTAGATTTGGGGGGTGTTCCAGTTTGCTAATGCTGCCGGGATGCAAAATACCAGAAATGGATTGGTTTTTATAAAAGGGGGTTTATTTGGTTGCACAGTTACAGTCTTAAGGCCGTAAAGTGTCCAAGGTAATGCATCAACAATTGGGTACCTTTACTGGAGGATGGCCAGTGGCATCCGGAAAACCTCTGTTAGCTGGAAAGGCACATGGCTGGCGTCTGCTTTGGAGTTCTGGTTTCAAACTGGCTTTCTCCCAGGATGTTCCTCTCTAGGCTTTAAAATGTCACTCTCAGTTGTTCTTGGGGGCATTTGTCCTCTCTCAGCTTCTCTGGAGCAAAAAGTCTGCTTTCAAAGGCCATCTCCAAAATGTCTCTGTAAGTTGCAGCTCCTCTCTCAGCTCCTGTGCTTTCTTCAAAGTGTCCCTCTTGGCTGTAGCAAGCTTGCACCTTCTGTCCAAGCTTATATAGTGCTCTAGTAAACTAATCAAGGTCCATGCTGAATGGGCGGGGCCACTCCTCCATGGAAATCATCCAATCAGAGTTATCACCTACAGTTGGGTGGGTTGCATCTCCGTGGAAACACTCAAAGAATTACAGTCTAATCAACACTAATATATCTGCCCATGCAAGATTGCATCAAAGATAATGCATTTTGGGGGACACAATACATTCAAACTGGTACAGGGGGTTAAATAATTTTTTATGTTTTCCTCCTGAAGAAAAATGAATAATAATCAATTAGTCATGGATAAAATCCATGTTCTTTATGGTTATCTTTTTTTAGTATATTTCAATTTATTTTTTATAATTTCATAATTGTTTAAACACTCATCTACTGACACTAAAATATTATTTTAATAATATTTAATCTTATTTTCAGTGGCAATAATATGATCCACTCTGGTCCATATTTTTAAAAATTCAGTTTTATTGAGATATATTCACATACCATACAGTCATCCATGGTGTACAACCAATCATTCACAGTACCATCTTATAGCATTCCTCACCCCAATCTATTTTTGAACATTTTTGTTACACCAGAAAGAAAACACTGGGAATAAAATATAAAATTAAAAAAGAACACCCAAACCACCCCCCCCATTCCACCCTATTTTTCATTCAGTTTTTGTTCCCACTTTTCTACCCATCCATCCATACAGTAGATAAAGGGAGTGTGATCCACAAGATTTTCACAATCACACTATCACCCCTTGTAAGCTATAGTTATACAATCATCTTCAAGAGTCAAGGCTACCGGGTTGCAGTTTGACAGTTTCAGGCATTTACTTCTAGCTATTCCAACACACTAAAATATGGTTATCTTTTAAGGTACACTTAAAAAATTGTACTTTAAGGAGTTAACGCTTAAAAAAGGACATTTCCTCTGAGGATGTTATGTCATGTCTTTCTCTTCCCTTTATTAAGAGAAACTGTTTAGGATTTGTATTTGGAATTTTCTTTCTGTTTTGTGGGTAATATAATGCAATAATGGTGGGATTCAACATCAAAGCCAGACAAATATGTGCTAAAATCTTATAAGAACTTGGGCTAATTATTTAATACATCCAAGTTTCTTTTTATTCAACATATTAATTTGAATAATCATACTTACCTTGCAGGGTTGTGTTAAGGATTGCATCTAAAGAACATTCTATAGTATTTCTATAGTATTTGGTACATAAATGAGAGTAGTGGTGGTTATCATCATTATAATATATTTGAAAATGATATATTTTTACATCGCCGTTTACTAGAATTTTTTTGTTTTATTCTTCTTTTTTAGGAAAGACTTAGCTGAATATCAGAAGAATTGTGAGGAGCTTAAAGAGCAGCTAAAGCATAAAGAGTCTCTTCTTGCTGCTAATATTTCTAACCGTGTTGGTGGTCTTTGTTTGAAATGTGCTCAGCATGAAGCTGTTCTTTCCCAAACCCATAATAATGTTCATATGCAGACCATTGAAAGACTGACTAAGTAAGTATCTTTTATGCACATGGAGTCATTGGCAACATGGAAAATTATGTCTTTAAAGGGGCATTGTGTCTTTTATCCCCATGCTAGATCAGATGTGATTAATGTAAGCTTCAGATAAAATGGATTTTATTCATTGTAGTTTTCTTGGAGATGAAATAGGTGGATACTGCTGGTTGTGGGTAATCATGTCACTTTCAATAAGTTCTTGGTTTAATTCAGTCTCATTTGTGAAGTGAGAGATTATCTACATAATCTTTACAATTCTGTCCAGTTCTATGATAAGTTCAGCTCTACTCTTAATGAAATGTGAATTTGGGAAGAATTGTTTTGATTTTGCCGTAACTTGGATTTTCCTGCTATAGTTTCAATAGAGTGAGTTATGACCTATAGTTTCAGTAGAGTGAGTCTTCATCATGAAGCCTATATGAGTGCACTGGAAGAAACACTCACATACTCTATCTGGGTATTAATATTTGAGAATTGACTAAGGAAAAATTACATCTAACTTTTATGTAGTCAAAGTTTTAATCAAGGTTGAATTCTGCTATTCATTATGTTTATCTCTTTTGTCCTATTTGCATTATTCCACCAAAGCCTTTTCCTGTGGAAATTTTATTCAGTGGAAGTTGAGAATTACTATTTTAATATACAATCCAATGATGGTTTATAGTATGTGCTTTCCTATTCTTTCTCCTTTCCTTATGCTCAAGGTCACCTCTCTCTGTCTGCTCTGCACTGCTCATCTAAAGAGTTCACGTATCACTTCTTTTCTGATGACTTTCTCACTGTCCCCACCTTATTTTGTCCTTAACTGCCTTATGTTGCTTCCTTCTATGATTTTATAGTATCTAACATTGCAGCAACTGTATTTTGCTTGTTTCTGTATCCCTGGCTCCTAGCAGAGTAACTTTCCGCTGGCAGACACTCAGTAAATGTTTGTTCTTCATATGCCATGGCATTTTGGCATTTATTGCTTAGAAGCCAGAGGTCTACCACGTAGAAGTGGTGGGGAAGAGTAGAAAAAACTATGCTGTACATATTGCTGTACATCTTTTTTTTAAATGTAATTTTATTGAAATATATTCATATACCCTACACTCATCCACAGTATACAACAATTATTCACAGTTTCATCATATAGTTGTGCATTCAACATCACAATCAATTTTTGAACATTTTCATCACTCCAAAAAATAAAAATGAAAATAAGAATAAAAATAAAAGTAAAAGAGAACATTCAAAGCATCCCATACCTCTTCTCTCCCCTCATTTACTTTTTTTTAATTGAAATATATTCACATACCATACAATAATCCAACATATAAAACAAGTGTTCACAGTGTCATCATATAGTTGTGCATTCATCACCACAGTCAATTTTTGAACATTTTCATTACTACAAAAAATAAAAATAAGAATAAAAATAAAAGTAAAAACAACACTCAAAATGTCCCATATTATTAATTTACTTTTTTGTCTCCATTTTTTCTACTCATTTGTCCATACACTGGGTAAAGGGATAAGCCATAAGATTTTCACAATCACATGGTCACACCATGCAAGCTGTATAGTTATATGAATGCCTTCAAGAATCAAGGATACTGGATTGCAACTCAACAATTTCAGATATTTCCTTCTAACTATTCTGATAAACTAAAAACTAAAAAGGTATATCTATATAATGCATAAGAGTTACCTCCAGAATGACCTCTCGACTCCATTTGAAATTTCTCAGCCATTAAAACTTTATTTTGTTTTAATTCTCCTCCCCGATTTGGTACAAAAGGCTTTCTCAATCACATGATGCAGGGTCCAGGCTCATTCCTGGGGTCATGTTCCATACTGCCAGGGAGATTTATACCCCTGGGAGTCATCTACATGGGGGGAGGGCGGTGTTTTTACCTGCCAAGTTGGCTTAGAGAGAGAGGCCACAACTGAGCAATGAAAGATGTCCTCTGGGGATGACTCCTAGGCACAATTATGAGTAGGATTAGCCTCCCCTTTGCAGTATCAAGCTTTGTAAGGGCAAGCCCCAAGTTCGGGGTCTTGGTCTACTAAGCTGGTGGTCTCCAACGCTTGTGAGAATATCAGGAATTCCCCAGCTCAGGAAGTTTAATATTTCCACATTTTCCCCCAGTCCCTCAAGGGGGCTTTGTAAATATTATTCTCTGCCCAAATTACTCTGGATTGTATCGGGGCTTCATGCTAACCTGTACAAGCAACAAGATCTCTCTCCCTAGTCAAGTTTCCGTGTAATTATGGCATTTGAGTAAACTAACCATACAAGTTAAATTATATAGTGTGCTACAGAAAATATAGACTTTTGTACCATATAACCGTCTCTTCCTTTGGTCCCGCACAGAAGTAAAAGTTTTAAAACACAGTATCATCCTGTACCCTTTGGTTGGATCTACCCCAGTCTCAACCAAGTCCATTTCATTTATATCTCCACTTGAAGTCTGATCTCCTTTACAGCCTCTTTAGCAGCTGATTCATGGGGCAATGCTGACACTCACAACTGCCAAACTGCATCCCATAAGTTTTGATATGTTATGTTCTCAATTTCATTGGTCTAGAGGTTTTACTTACTTTTCTTGCAATTTCTTCTTTGACCCACTGATGTTGAATAGTGTGTTGTATAGCCTCTATATATTTGTGAATTTTCCAGTTCTCTGCCTATTATTGATTTCCACCTTCATTCCATTATGGTCAGAGAAAGTGTTTTGCGTAATTTTAGTCTTTTGAAAATTATTGAGACCTGTTTTGGGACTCAGTATTTTGTCTATCCTGAAGAATGTTTCATGAGCACTCGAGAAGAATGTATATGCTGCTATTTTGGGGTCAGTGTTCTATATATGTCTGTTAGGTCGAGTTCATTTATCATGTTATTCAAGTTCTCTGTTTCCTTATTGGTCTTCTGTCTAGATGTTCTAGCCATTGATGCATGTGGATATTGAAGTATCCAACTATTAAATTGTAGATACATATATTTCCTCCTTCAATTTTGTCTCATGTATTTTGGGGCACCCTGGTTGGTGCATAAGTATTTATGATTGTTATTTCTTCTGGTGGATTGTTCCTTTTATTAAAATATAATCTCCTTCTTTGTCTCTGTTAACAGTTTTGCATTTAGAGTCTGTTTTGTCTGATATTGGTATAGCTACCCCAACTCTTTTCTGGTTACTGTTTTCATGGAATATTTTTTTCCAACCTTTCATTTCAACCTATTTGTGTCTTTGGGTCTAAGGTGAGTCATATAGACAGCATATAGATATACCACATATATATTTTTTAATCCATTTTGGCAATCTGCATCTTTTGCTTTGGGAGTTTAATTCATTAACATTCAGTGTTATTACTGTAAAGGCAGTACTTACTTCAGCCATTTTATCCTTTGGCTTTTATATGTCATATCCTATTTTTGTCTCTCTTTTTACCCTTTAATTACCCTTACTGCTAATCTTCATTTCTGCACTCTACTCCTAGCCTGTCTCTCCTGTCTTTCCCTTTCTGCCCATAGAACTACCATTAATATTTCTTGTAGGGCTGGTCTCTCGTTGACAAACTCTCTCAGTTTCTGTTTATCTATGAATGTTTTAAGCTCTTCCTCATTTTTGAAGGACAGTTTTGCCAGATAAGGAAATCTTTATTAGTGGTTTTTCTAGTTTTGTTCCTTAAACATAGCATACTACTGCCTTCTTGCCTCCATGGTTTCTGATGAGAAATATGTATTTACTCTTATTTTGAGTTCCTTGTATGTGAAGAATTACTTTTATCATTTGACATTGTGATTAGTATGTGTCTTGGCATAGGTCTATTAGGATTTATTCTCTTTGGTGTAAGTGGTGCTTCTTGGATGTGTGCATTTATGTCTTTCATAAGATTTGGGAACTTTTTGGCCATTTTTTGCTCAGATATTATTTCTGCCCCGTTTCCCTTTTCTTCTCCTTCTGGGACACCCATGATGCATATATTGTGCACTTCATGCTATCATTTAGTTCCCTGAGACTCTGCTCGATGTTTTCCATTCTTTTCGCTATCTTTTCTTTTGTCTGTAGATTTCAGATGTCCTATCTTCTAATCCGCGGATCCTTTCTTCTGCCTGTTCAAATCTGCTGTTGTATGACTCTAGTGTATTTTTAATCTCTTGTATTGTGGCTTTCATTCCCATAAGTTCTGTTACTTTTTTGCATGCTTTCAATTTCTTCTTTATTCTTACCCTGTGTCTTCTTAATATCCTTTATCTTTTTAGCCATATTTTCCTTTATTGCCTTGAATTGACTAAGGAGATTTGTTTGAACATCATTGATTAGTTGTTCAAATCATGTGTCTCTTCTGTAGTTTTAATTTGTTCCTTTTAATTAGGACAAATCTTTCCTGTTTCTCTGCATGGTTTGCAATTTTTTGCTGGTATCTAGGCATCTGATTTTCTTGATGAGTTTACTCTTTTGGTCAATTTCCCTCTCTTTCCTAGGGTTTTCTTTTCGATTGGCTTTGTGCTGAAGTTCTTCTTTGACACTTGCTTCAACTTATTCTAGTCCTTTAGAATAGTTTGTATTTAACTTATCACAATTTTTTTTTTTTTTTTTTTTAGCTCTTATTTATCTGATTCTTGCCAGGATATATGGTACAATTTTTTGAGATTGCCCTATTTGTGCAATTGTTTCACCCCCCAGGGAAAGGCTTCCTTTCCCCATTCCTCCTTCAGGAATGTTGATCTCTTTTGTTTGTTTTTTATTTGCCTTTATATATTTTTAACACTCCTTTCATTACCTGGAGGGTTAATTCGGGGAGGAGGGTTCCCCTAGAGAGGACTTTCCCAAGTCAGTTTTTCCCAGTTAAAACAGGCCCAGTGACTCACAAAGTGGGTGTAGATTGGTTCCAAAGTGCCCTGGGGAGAAGACCCGGAAGGACACCGATCTTCTCTTTGATTGCTCCCTGAATCTGTACTTTCCTGGCCTGCCCAGCAGATGGTGCACTTCAGCCAACTGTTTCCCATAAGATGGCACTGTATCTTTAATTTTCAACCATCTCCGCCCTGCCAAGGGTGTGGTTGAGACAGAGGCTTCCAGCTGCTTTTGGCCTGGGGGGGTTGAAACTGTTGCTCAGATCCCAAACCTTTCAATCTGAATTCTCTAATCAAAAGTCACTGTGCTGGGCCATGCCCTCCCCCTTCTTGCAAGAAGGGCCACCCTTCAGCAAAATGTTCCCTGCCTCCCCTTGATGGCACTGTGTCTCTCAATCAGCCTCACTCCCCTCCAACACTCCCCCACCCCCACACCCCACCCCCACGCCCCGCTCTGCCCCTGCTTGCGGTAGGATTGAAACTGAGGTTGCCGGGTGCTCTCTATCCTGGGCAGGTGGAAACTGTATCTATTCTTAGAGCTGGAACCCAGCAATGTGTATTCACTGCTCAAAAACTGCAGTCAGTACACAGTTGTGCCAGTCTCCTTTCTGTTCTTGGGAAAGAGGACTTCAGATTCTAGTCAGGGAAGTGGCTCCTGAGGCAGTCTGCCACATCAGTGGGGGATGGTCACCAGCCTTCGCAATGTGGAGAGACCTCCTCACAGATTTTCACCGTAGGTTATCAGTCTCTTCCTTCTGCTGTTCCCTGGATGGTGTATGGTGGTGTTCTGGTCTTTGGAGACCCCAAACAGTTGTTTCAGATAGCTCCTGGGTGTTCACTAACTCCCTGAGGACAACTGAATCCTAGCACTTCCTTCTCCACCATATTATCTAGAAACTCCCCTCTGTGTGTGTGTGTGTGTGTGTGTGTGTGTAAGTATTATACGTATTTTCAGTTCCAACTAAAATGTAGTTGAACATTTATTATATACCAATGATTGTGCCAGGCACAAAACTTAATAATCACTTCACATCCTAGAAAAGCATGTGTGAGGGAAATATGATTACCCCCATTTTACATCTAGGGAAATGGAAGCTCAGAGAAGTTAAAAATTTGTCTGTGTTTTGAAAAGAAAAAAAATAGAACCATCAAAAAATTCAGGATAGTTTAAAGATCCAGATATAATTCAGACCATAAATAATATTAGAAGAAAACATAGAAAAATGTCTTTATTGCCTTGGGCTAGTTACAGTCTTAAATATGATATAAAAGATGAAAACTTTAAAGGAAGAATTTGATACACTTGACACCATTCAAAAGCAATTTTGTCATGATAAATACTTACAAATTAAGTTGAAAGACTTGGAAAATTTACATTGAAAATATTGGTACAACTTATAAAGAATTACCTTTGAAACAAAAAAAGACAAACTGCCCAGTTGCAAAGCGGATAAAGAATAGGAATAAAAGAGGAAAATTTCAATACATAAGTAGGTATTCATTCTGGTTAGTAGTCAAGGAAATACAATTAAAAGAAAAAAACTCAACACATGAGATTGGCAAAAAATAAAGAATACTGGTAATAGCAAGAGTTGGTGTGGCCATGAGTACTGAGTATTTTCATACCCTACTGGTAGAACTATAATTTGGTACAACTAATTTGGAAGGTAATTTAGCGCTATCCATTATTATTTAAATTGTACATTTCACTTTTCAAAATCTATCCTAGAGTAATAACTCATGTATGTGCAAATGGAGCATTTATAGAGAATTTTTTTTGCAGCCTTTTTTGTAATGATGTAAACAATCTAAATGTATTTCAAAAGTGAATAACTAAACTATTATTTAGTTAAACTATGAAATATTTTGCACACACACTAAAAAGGAAAAAGAATTAGGTAGATCTATGTGTACTAATGTGACATAATCTGGAAAATATATTATTGAAAGAAAACAAAACAAAATAAGATGGCTAAAGATATATCTGGTATGAAACCATTTGTATGAAACAAAAAAAGTCCACACACAGCTATGCTGTATGTTTTCTCTAGGTTCATACATATGCACAGAAAAGCATAGAAAAATAATTGAAAGGATAATCACCAAATATTTCTTAGTGATTTTCTCTGGAGAAATGAAGAAGGCATCTTAGGTGAAAGAATGTGTCAAATAGGTCTTTAAACATACTGAAAATAAATTTTACAAGGAGAATGTAATGAAAAAATTAATTAAAGCAAAAAAGCAAAGTCAAATAGATAGAAAGAGGCAGTAACACCAATTAACAAATAATTAAAAAAAGTTTTTCCCTATTATATTGCCTTCCATAATGAGATAAAGAGAAAAATATTTTTTAAAGGAAGTCATAATGTTTACATTGATTCCAAGTCTGGCGGGCTTTTAGAAATTAGATTCTTGCTCAGTTGTGTGTTCCTTTTTCCCTATCCTAAATTTAAACTTTTTGCTTCTTTAAAGTAAATGTCAAACCTTCTTAGTTCACTTTTCTGCTTTGTCAGCCTACCTTTGTGTCATGTTCTGCTATTATGACAAAATACACTGAAAGATTTCTGCTTTGTTGTCAATGAGAATCATTGAGTGTATGAGTCCCTTGGCCTAAGCTGGTGGTGTACTTCTTTCAACTTATTAATTTAGAATGCTGAATGTAGAGTACTATGCTGACTTTGAAGAGTGGCCCACTTTTTAGGTTTGGATTTCTGGTTTTATGTATGGTTAGAAGAGTGATCCCTTGATCAGCTGTTGTTGAAGTATTTTTTGCAAGACTTTCATACAGGACTAAAAAATTATATCCTAAATATGATAAATCAAGAGAGTTTTCTGGCCTCTTTTGAAAATGTGCTATTGTGACATCAACTTTAACCTCCTTTGTTACATGGATATATTTTTAACAATTGGTATTGAAATCTTCTTGGTATTTCTGAACTTCTGCTTTCACTCAGGTCTCATTATTCCATGAGGTAGGTAAGAGTAATAGTAATCTCTATCTTGTTTAATGATCAAAATATCTTCTAGTGATAATCAAGATGGGACTGTTTTATGTTAAATTCTTTCTTGTAGCTCACACTCCGTAAGAGAAGTTTCAGTGTACTTTTCTAAGAAGAGACATTATTATTACTGTAATATCCTGGGACCTTAGCCCAGCTTGCAATTTGGAATGGATTATTGGCAGTGTTCTGTAGAGTTGGATTTGAAAGACTATAGCCAGGAACTTTTTAGAAAGGAGAAACAAGGAAGTGTTGTATCCAGCCTACCAGACTTTCTTCTTAAAAACAGTGAAAATAATTCTTATTTATGATACTTAATAATGCTTAAACAGTAGTAATACCTATGGAAAAATTTAGGAATTATAAGGCGTTTCTTAGACACTCCATATTTCAAGATAAAGCTCAAGCATGTGTGTATCAGACCAACTCTTTTTTTTTTTCCCTTAATTTAAACATTTGGCCAAGATTTGTCAGGGAATTTCTCAGTGCTGTTTCTCTAATTGTTGCACAGAGTTCCTTAAATATTATATGCTTGTTAAAGTTGTGTAAGTACATGCTTTTTCGTCCCCAAACTGGCAGGCGTGCTTCTTACCTCTTCTTTCTGCCTCACAGCTCTTCCTTCTGGATCATGAAATGTTGTGATGTCAATGCTATGTTGCTTGCTGTGCTTCAAGAAACTCCTAGATTGCATTCAACAAAACACTCATATGATGTTTTTAAGCTCTCATAGAAATTCTGCTATGGAAAATAGTAATTTGTAGAAATGCCTTCTCACTCTCACATGGATCTATCACATGGATCTATCACATGGGTCTATATAACTTCCTATTATGAAGGCTTGCTCACACCTGGCTCTAGGCTGGTTCTGTGGACTGTGGGCTCTGGGGCAGGCCTACCGCTGACTGGGTTACCACGGGAGGCTAGAAATGACTGTTTCTGAGGGACTGAGCTGAGGATATAAAGCCAAATAATGAGTACAGTTGTCGACCTCAGAGACAAGTGTGGGGCTGAAGATGGGAGATAAAGCAAGACAATGACAGTCAGATGAACATAAGAATAGGGCAGGGAGCAAGGCCTTGTGCTAAGGACCATGTCCAGAGTTCACAAATGCGTGCCCTCTTGCTCTCTCTTGCTCTATCTCTATCTCTATCTCTATCTCTGTCTCTATCTCTCTCAATCTCTCTCTCTCTCTTAATGCTTACTATTTGGAATAGGGGCTGACTGAGTAAACAAAACAAAACAGAGCAAAAACAAAAATGTAGTCACTGAATGAATAATCCTAAATTGCCAAAATGGCTACCTGTACCTGCAAGTGTATGTATAATTTAGAGGTTTCTTCTGAGCTCCTCAGATGGCCTGAGGACCACCTTGAAGCATATAGTACAATTTGTCTTACAGAAAGTTGGAATGTATCTGTTCAGAGGTTATGCAAATTTTTAGTATAATCATTTTGTGGTCTCATTGCTGTATGATGAGCTTAACAAGACATCAATATTTTGGGGTTTATCTGTGATGATTTTCTGTTGTTCAGTAGTCCCAAGTCGGTAAATTGATACCCCGAAAATTTTTTTAGCTGGAGCAACTGAACTCTTTAGTTTCCAATTCTAAGGAGTCTGATGACTTTTTAAATTTATATAATAAAATAATTGAACTGGACCCTCACCTCTTTTAATGCCTCTGGTAGAAGATTCTTTATTCATTCGTTTGTTCTTTTGCCATTTATTTCATTGAGACTCTACTGTGTGACAGACACTAATCTTGGTAAGAGGATATTCTGAAAAGAGATTATGTATATTAAACAGAGGTCTACCATAAAAAGCACATTTGCTAGATTTTGACCCTGCCTTGATCTATCTGTTTATGTACTTATGAACATTGGGCTTTCTTTGTTAATTTTTTTTATTTGTAACTTTGGTTTTGATGACAGTATTATATCAGGAACAGATAACAATATCATTGAATTATAACTACTTTTGCTTTTCAGTAGGTTTTAGAACTTTAAGAAAGGTGACTATATTGACTGCTACTCTTAGAGAGTGAATTTTTATTTTGTTCTAGAATCACAAGTTCTACCTGAAGCTAGTTCCCTTATGTTATAGGACTTTTTTGGGAAGGAAGATAAAAACAAATTCAATTTTGATTGCCTTTAGTTTATTCATTAATTGATTAGAATAATTTAATCTTGCTTTAATTCTTTCATTTACTTTACATTCGTTGTGTTTAATTATATCTGATCAAAACAATTTACTCCTTTTTACATTTCCTTTGGAATTAAAAATTTAAGCAATTTAAATTAATTTTCTCAATTTTAAACAGAAATAAATATGGGATTCTAAAAGGAAGCTCATCATGCTCCCATGAATTTTATGTTTGCAGCCATTTATTCCCCCCCCCTTTTTTTTAACAAAAGAGCTTTTATGAAGCTGCTAATAATTACAACTTTGTTCAGTATTAGATTTTTCTTAAAATACGGCTGCTTTCCAAATACCACAAGTAGTTTAAATTGTTTTACCTTTGAGAGATTTTTATGTAGTAAATGGCCAACTCTGAGAGCAATTGAAACCA
Organism: Choloepus didactylus; assembly: GCF_015220235.1. NCBI lineage: Eukaryota > Metazoa > Chordata > Mammalia > Pilosa > Megalonychidae > Choloepus > Choloepus didactylus. Next base: position 28,143,754 of record NC_051308.1, read on the forward strand.
AAGTTTATACTCTTTTAAACTATGACTCCTTAAAGTTAACTAAATTAAAAATAAAGTACAGTTGCCACTTGGATGATAGTTTAGAACTTGACATGTCATTAAAATGGAAAATGCAAGCAGTTATTTCAACTGAATTTGAAACCACAGTTTAAAACTTGGATGTATTTTACAAAGCATGGAGTGGCATATGAAACAGTCAAACATATGTTTTTCTGCTTGTGTGTATAGAAAAAGATTATATTTCTAAGAAATTAATTCCAAAAGTCTTTCTTCTTTCTAAATAACTTTTAACACCTCTGTGAGGGGCTTAGTACAATTATTGCTTCTTTCTTTATAAACATTCCTGTTTATTTTGATTGTGCTTTATGTACTTTTTCAGTGTACTTATTATCTCAGTTCCCTCACTCCTTTTGTCCATTGACCATTTTTATCAATAGACGAATTCCAGTTATCTGGGATGTTTTAATCTGCTTTTTGTTTGTTTGTCTGTTTGTTTCTTAACAGATTGGATCCTTGCTAGTTTACATGCCAAAGCATTTTGGCATTCAGTTCACTTCTACCCACAATGAACAGTTTAGCTTAGGACTACTTCTGTGAATTATTAAGGACAGGGTAGCGTTAGGCAAGGATCCCACTCAGTGGGATAAGATTTAGTAAAATTGTGTGTTATATATTGTCCTAGTTTGCTAATGCTGTGGAATGCAAAACACCAGAGATGGATAGGCTTTTATAAAACGGGGGTTTATTTCACTACACAGTTACAGTCTTAAGGCCACAAAGCGTCCAAGGTAACACCTCAGCAATCGGGTACCTTCACTGGAGGATGGCCAATGGCGTCCTCTAAACCTCTGCTAGCTAGGAAGGCAGCTGGCGTCTGCTCCAAAACTCTGGCCTCAAAACGGCTTTCTCCCAGGACGTTCCTCTCCAGCAAGCTTGCTTCTCTTCAAAACATCACTCCCAGCTGCACTCTTTTCCTCTTTGAGTCAGCTCATTTATATAGCTCCACCGATCAAGGCCCACTCCGAATGGGTGGGGCCAAGCCTCCATGGGAACATCTCATCAGAATCATCTCCCACAGCTGGGTGGGGCACATTCCAAGCAAATCCAACCAGCACCAAAAACGTTTGCCCCACACAAGACCACAAAGATAATGGCATTTGGGGGACACAGTACACTCAAACCGGCACATATATCGATATATATATATATATACAGGGCATTTGATGGGCTCTACAGTACTATCTGTTGAAAAAACAGAATGTGTTCACAAATAGGTGGAGGACAGAATTTAATGAAAAGGAAGGGCAAAAAAGGATTATGGCAGAGGAAGGAAAGGAAGGGATGTATATTTTCTTGAAGTAAATGGGAGGAGAAACAGCAGTGTAAACAAAAGTTTAGTAATCCCTTCTTAAAATGTTGCCTCCACATTGAGATACAATCTCTACCTTCTCTACTTTGCTTTTTTTTCTTTCCTGCCTACTGTTTTTGTTTCTTTGTTTTGTTTTTACCAATTTTCACTTTTCTGGCTTTAATCTGCAATCCTTGACAGGCCAGTCCCTCTCCACAGTAAGTTATTGTCCCACCCAGATGCAGTCCTGCCATGAATGCTCTCAGCTTTTCTGGCTGTTCTGCTTGTGTATGGCCAAGTTAGGACAGGGGGTCTTTCTCTGGGGTGCATTTTAGTATGTGCTGAGCTGGCCCACCTGGCTCTTCTAATACATATTAATGCTTTTTACTTCCTGACTTATGAGTACAAAAAGTTTGATCATTTCTTGTTTTGAATGTTCTTTTTTTGCTGACAGAGAAAGAGATGACTTAATGTCTGCACTAGTTTCCATAAGGAGCAGTTTGACAGATGTGCAGCAAAGAGAAGCAAGTGCTTATGAACAGGTGAAACAAGCTGTGCAAATGACTGAGGAAGCCAATTTTGATAAAACCAAGGCAAGTCTAATTAGATTAAAATAAAGGCATTGTGTAATTTCTCCTCTTCCTCCTCCTTCTCCCCCTGTTCCTTCTTTGGATATTTCTTTGGTTATTCTTCTATAACTAAACTCTCTTTTCCCAAACACAGACTAAATACAATCTGTTAATGTTGATTTTTACCACCTAAGCAAATTTGCTGTTTGACGAATACGTATTCTTCTATAAACACTCCTGTTATAGCTATTCACAGAATATAGTACAACATGGCTAAGTACATTGAGAGATTTTATGCTTAATCCTTTTATTTGCTGATCTTTGTTAATGCTTTGAAAATTTTAACACCCCTAGTCACCAGTTTATATATCTTCACGCTTGACTAAGGACAAATATTTTTTCTCAATATATGGGAAAATTTGAGAATATCCAAATATGCCACAGAAAATACTATACGTATATTTAAATTGCATTGTTAGCTAAGAGTCTGGATCTTTTATATGCTAAGTCAAACATATTTAATAATAATGATAATGACAATAGAGTTAACTGTTACTGATAACTTACTGTGTGTTAGTATTTAAGCGCTTTGTATTGGGGTATTTTTGTGTGATGTTAGCATATAGGAGGTTAATTAATAGGAGGTTATTGTAATTCATTGCTGTGTTTGGGGGCCACACTTTAATCCATTAAAGTTGCTATGTATTTTCCAGGATAAATTTAAATTAATTTGAATTAAATAAAATTAGAAATTTGGTTTTTTAGACATGCTAGCCACTTTTCAAGTGCTTATTAGCCACATGTAGCTAGTGACTACCATATGGACAGCACAGAAGTAGAAAATTTCTATCATCACAGAAGGTTCTTTGAATAGTACTGGACTAAATCATATAGGAACATGTGTGTTTCTTTAAAATATTGGGACTGTTTAATTCTGTTTTAAGCCTTTGTTCAGTCATAGCCTTATCCTTCTAGAATACCTCCCTACCCCATCTCTTTATAATCTGTGTCATGCTAGTTGTAAACCCAATGTGTCTGTTCTCTTTTCTATACATTTGCCTCTATCCAGTCCATTTGACATATATTAGCAACATGGATGTTGAAAACTTTTCCTCCTTATTCCAGTTAAATTGACTTAACGTCCTCATTCCTGCCTCTAGTTCTTCAACATCCTCTCCTATCTAATTTTTTTCTGTTGTCTCTGAGCTAGTCTTCTTCCCTTACCATTTAAATATGAATATTACAATCCCAAATAGAACTCATTTGACCCTCACTGCCTTATCATTAATACCTTCTGTGCCTTCTGAAACTTACACTCAGTTCTAGACAAACTTCCTAACATTTATTTCCTCAAGGATTCCTTCTGTTTCTTCATTTGTACCAAGGTCTACTGTCCCTTGAATGATATGATCCTCACAACTTCTACTGAAACCCTTTTTGGCATTCATTTCATCTCAGGTGGCTGTGATGGAGGAATCAGCAATCACTTCAATCCTTACTGCCATTTCCAGACCTTTGTTTTGGCACCTACTTTGGTTACCATTCTTCTTTGAAATCAGGTTACTACTCCTCCCTAATCTTAATCAGTATAAACTAACAATCTAGAAGGAGCCCTGTGCTGGTATGAATTTATTATGTCCCCTACAAAAGCCATGTTCTTTTAATTCAATCTTGTAGACTTATTATGGGTGGGATGTTTTGATTAGGTTGTTTCCGTGGACCATCCCAACTAGGTGAGATCTTTGATTAAATTATTTCCATGGAGGTGTGACCCCACCCATTCAAGGTAGGTCTTGGTTAGTTTACTGGAGTCCTTAAGAGAGCTCAAGGGCTGACATAGACCCAGACACTTGGAGATGCAGACAGAAAGGTGTTTGGAGATGCTAAAGTAAGAGATGTAGCTCAGAGTTTGCCCTGGAGAAACTAAGAGAGGACCCCCAGATGCTTAGAGAGAAACACCCTGTGAGAGCAAGCAAGGATGCACAGAAGCTGAGAGAGAGAAGCTAAGAGAGACAGAGACATTTTGGAGAAATTCATAATTGAAACCAGAACCTGGGAGCAAAGATCCACCAGACACCAGCCATGTGGTTTCCCAGCTGGCAGAGATGTTCCGGACACCACTGGCCTTTCTTCAGTGAAGTCAATCCATTTATGGTATTTTGCATAATGACAGCTTTAGCAAACTGGAACAGAGCCCTTTGACACTTTTTAAGAGCTTTAGCATCCAACCCTTCCCTTTCCCATCTCTTTTCAGATCCTTAAAGTTTTCAACATCCATGTTGCTAATATATGTAAAACCTTAATCTCAACACACCTTGGCCTCCTTAACTCAATATTTTTTCTCCTCTTCTACTGTAACTCCCACATGAATCAGAGTGTCCATAAGATCTCAAATTCTGAGACTGCCTTTCCTGATCAAAGCCTTTTCTCTTTCCTCCTTATTCCAGTTAAATTGAATTAACGTCCTCATTCCTGCCTCTAGTTCTTCAACATCCTCTCATATCTCATTTTTTTCTGTTGTCTCTGAGCTAGTCTTCTTCCCTTACCATTTAAATATGAATATTACAATCCCAAATAGAACTCATTATTTCACTCCCCCAAATTTGTTCCTCCTTCTGTGTTCTTTAATTCACTGAATGAATGGCACCTCTGCCTACCAATGTGTCCTGGCCAGAAAACTGGTTGTTATCCTCTCCCTGAGCTTCAACTTCCAACCAATTACCAAACATAAATCTTACTTTCTGAATTTTTCTTAAATTTTTTCCTCATTGTCACCTTTCTTGTTCAGGCTACCATAATCGCTAAACAACTTTATTATAGCAGCCTCCTAACTAGTCTCCACTCTTTAGTCCATTCTCTACCCTGCAGCCAGAAGTGGTATTTCTTATAGGCAGATTTGATTATATGACTTCCCAATTAAAAATTCTTTAGTGATTTCCCACTCTCTTTACGATGAACTCAACTCCTTAACATGCTTATATAGTCTGTCATAATTTGGCTTCCTTTACCCTTCCAGTGTCATCTTATTGCACTTCTCTTATACCCTGTCCTCCAGCAAACTGAGCCACCTTTAGTGAGAAAGTTTCTCACCTTCAGTGAGAAAGCATGAGCTCATTAGAGTTAGCCAGACCTAGATTCAGCTCCTGGCCCCACCATTCACTAACTGTATGACCTTGGGCAAGAAGTTATTTAACTTCTCTGTGCTTTAGTTTTTCCTCATCTGTATAATGGAGATAATGTCTACCTCCTAGGATTGTTAATGAGGGCTACATTTTAAAATGTACATCAGCTATCTTATAGAAACCATGACACAAAATAATTCCTTTGTTGTGATGATGGTTTTTAATCCTCCTGATTGTGCCATGATCTTTCTAGCCTCTAGGCATTTGTGTATGCCATGCACATTCTTATCTACTCTACTGCCTGGATATTTTCTCCATCCTTCAGGTCTTAGCCTACAGGCTACTTTCTCTAGAAAATCTCTGATCTTCCATATCTAGATTTGATGTACCTCTTATATGCCTTTTTAGCAGAGTTTCCCACTTGGCACTATTAGCATTTTCTGTTTGGGGGGCTTTCCTGCATGTTGTAAGATTAAGTTTAGCTATATCCTTGGCCTCTACCTACTAGATTACAGTAGCACCCCTCCCCAAGTTGTGTCAACCAAAAATGTCTCCAGACACTGCCATATCACCCTAGCTGAGAACTACTGCTCTATAGCATGTTGTACTACTCATTGCAGTGATAATTATTATTGTTGCTTTTTTGTCTGTATTCTTTAAACTTTAAAATATCTGACATTAAAGTACTTATCTGTCATGCACCTTGCATAGTGCCTGGCACATAAGAGGTACTCAGTAAATATCCACTAAGGGAATTGCAACTCTCACTAGCACTCTAGAATTCCTTCTCCCTTATCTTTCCAGTTTACCTACTTTACTGATCCCAGTGAAAACTAAACCCAACCACACATTTTTTTTTTTTTTTAATTGCTACCTTCAACCTAATTCTACTGGAAAGTAATATGGGTCACCTTCAGTGGCCATTGATACTGCTTAGCCATTCTTTTCTCAACAGTTGATACCTTTTGTACTTTACACAAGAACTCTTCTTAGCCTTCCACTTCTTATTCTTTCAGCAATAACCTTATCACCTCACTCTGAACAGAAGACTTACTTCTTACCCTGCAGAGATCAAGACCAACTCACAAGACCTCCTCAACATTTCATCCCTCAAATTTATCTTCTATTCATTTATTTCTTGATTATCTGGCCCTCTTATTTCCCAAGATGACACTCTCGAAGATCTTGATTTCTCCTGCTTCAGTATGACAGTGACCCTGAGACATTTGTCATGTCTTTCTTGCATCTTCATTCCTCCCTCTTTACTGTTTTCCCTCTTATTCTATGTACAAACATTACTTTGTTTAACCAAAAAAAAAGGGCAGCTTTCTTGTGATCAGCTTCCACTCAATTTGCCACCCTCTGTCCATAATTTTACTGGCAGACCTTTCAAAACAGTTTCTACCTTCAAAACTTCCATTCACTCCTTAACATTTGCAGTCAGGTTTCGAACCAAGTTGTAGTCTGATTTTATGCTACTGAATTGCTCACATAAGGGACACTAGTCATTTCCTGATTACCAAACCCAATGACCTCATCTCAATCCTATTCCACTCGAACTCTGTAGTTTCAGAAGCTATTAACTACCATGTCATAACATTGTCTTTCCCTTGGTATCTCTGATAGTTTACTCTTGTGGTTCCTTTTTGTATGTCTCTTGTCTACTCCTCTTAAGTCTCTTTTAACTTATTTCTCATAAGCCTTGAATGTAGTTACTCATTAGAATTAGTCCCTAGCCCTCCTCCCATGTTGCCCTGATTCCAAGGCATTTGTCTCTCCTTTCATGGCCAAACTGTTACCTTCATTTGAACAACCCCCACATTACTTCTTTAGCTCTCACTGCTCTCCTGGGCCCGAGTCCTACATTTCTTGCTGCTGCTAGCATGGATGATATTCCTCTAGCATCTGAAACTCTATACAACCAAATTAATAATTCTCTCTATCCTTCTGACTACTGTTCCTTTTCCTTCTACTGTTTCCTATATTATCTTTTTGATGATAACAACATCACTGACTTAACAGCAGCCATGGCTTGTATCCTTTAAAATATCTTGACTCTTTTCCTTCCTTCACTCTCAACATACAATCAGTAGCCAAGCTCTAATTCTTTCTTTAGGGTCCCTTAAGTATCTATACCCCACCCTTCCATTCCTATATTCTTGCTCTGGTTCATTTCTTCACTTATTCTTATGCAACCTTTGCAGACTATAATGATAGTATCCTGTGGGTCTCTTTCAATTCTAGTATATCTTTCATATTGCTGCCATACTTTTTCTGAATTGTAAATCTCCGTGTTCAGGTAGCTCCCTTCTTACAGTAGTATAAAACACAAATTCCTTAGCATGACCTTTCAGATCTTTCACAATCTGTTCCCACTCTAACTTTTCAAGAATTATTTTTCACTATACTCTCATATAACCTGTACTGTTTCCACAACTTGGCCGGCAATTGACCATGTCCATGAATTTGCTCATGCTGTGCTTTCCTGCCCTATATTCATCTGTGAAAATCTGTTCAGTCTTTGAGGAATTCAGATGACAGCCTTCCCTGAAGTTTTCCCCAGCCCCTTCTTGTTTGCGTAAACCTCTGCTTTCTTTATAGTCCTATTGATGTCGTGTGTGATTTTGGTTGTTCTTTACATACCTGTCTCTACCAAAAAATGATAAATCCCCCAAAGTCATGGTTTGTAACATCTATTGTGGTACTCCTCATAAGACCATTTATATATTAATTACACAATAAATGTTTGTTGAATTCAATTAAAGTCAATTTTTAGTTTTAAATATTAACATGAACTTTTTGTAATTAGTGCTTTTAACAGTTTAACAGTTAAAAAATAGAAAGGCTATTGTGTATTATGAATCTATAATACTTTTTCACTGAATCAATAATGAAAGGACTGCTTACTAAGCAGTTTACAAAATGTAATGAAGTGCTAGTAGTTTTTATCTTGAAGATATGTTAAAACATATTAGGAATTTTGCTTTTTGAGAGTATAAAAAAGTCAGAAGGCATAGATATATTTTAATTTAGAAACCAACTATTTTATTTTTGAGCTGTGAAATGATGGCTGTTTTGTTTTTATAGTTCCTTGACATGTGTTGCCATCTAGTGTGTCATTTGTGTATTACATGCTTAGTAAATAGAAGGAATTGTTTTATATTATGTATTTATAATTATAGTGAATCGAGATAAAAAAATGAGGATTTTGTAAGAAAAGAAATACACGGCATGAAAAAATTATAATATCGTACATGGAAATTTCTCTGGAAATTGAATTTATCATTTCAACTAAGCTGAAATTTACTAAATTTCTAATTGTTCTTCAGTTACTGTAGCTAGTCCAAACAATGTTTAAATGATTTCTTTATGAAAACACTGTATTATATATTATTAGAACTTAATTCTTTATCTTGATGTGATAATAGGAATTTCTAGTAAGGTAAGAGATCTAAACCACTTTCTAAAGAATTTTAGCATGTTAAAAAACAAGTTAGCAGTTTTTACTCTGGGGATTTTAATACTGAAAAGAGTTCTGACTGAAAGTTAATTAAAGAAGAAACTTTCTAAATCCCACCATATACTAACAAGAGAGCACCTCTTATATTTAAGAAAGAGTCTCTTAATAAAAAGAAATTCTTTTTTTTTTCCCCATCACAGTAGGTAGTATTTTGGGATAAATTCAGGGATATTGTTTTGTTCCTAATACATTATTAGGAGGAAAAGGGATTCTTGAATTATATCTCTTATCTTTTGAAATTTAAGTCATTCATTTTCCCCACCCCTTCCCTTCTGTCATTATTTAGTGCTGCTATCAGGTATACACTGTTGCACAGTTTTAAGTGGGATTTCATATTTATTTACAAATTTTTCACTTAGTCTGTTTCACTTTCTGAAGTTATATGGCAAGCGAACAGAGCATAGTGCCTCTCTAAAGTCCCCTGCTTGGATGACATATCTTAGGCAGATAGTCATTAGAACTCATTTATATATTCTGCTTAATTTTGCTGTATTTCAGTGAACATAGACTCTTGACATTGGAGTCAGTCAGAAAAAATTTCTATACTTTTATTGAAACAACTGTTCTCTCCTTTTCATCCTCAAAATGGAAATACAGTAACCATCCCCTGGCTTCCTGAAATTATAGTATATGATGTTTGCACAGATATACTACTGTATACCTTTCCTTAACTTGAAAATTTTGATTCAACTACATCGGAGGTAGTAAAGTAAGATCCTTAAGATAATAGATTAAATCCCTACTTTGCCACTTTCATGCCTTTGATCTTGAGCAAGTTAGTATCAAAACCTTAATTTCTTCAACTGAGTGAAGAGAAACACTTAAAAATTATTGAGGAGATTAATTAATCCATGTAAACTAAACTGTATAGCAAAGTATCTGGTGCAGATTAAGTTCTTAGTGTTAATGTTAGTTATTCTCTCACTGTTTGAAAAAAAGTCATTACAACTGGGGATAATTTTAAAAGAGAAAAAAAATGTAACCTGGGAATAAATGAGGATAGAAAAGTAGAGGCTTTTGCAGTGGCACTTTAGTAAAGCTACAAGAAACTGATGAAAAAGTTAACCAAGTCTTAGAAATGTCTTATTCTATTGGAAAAGAAATTGTTAGTAGTTCCATGAGAGGGTCTGAAGGCATGAAGTTACCATGAGCATATCCATAGGGAGACAACCCTCTAAAGACGGATTAAAAAACAAAATATGAAGCCAACTCCATAGGTTGAATAAATATTACCAAAAGTTTAATTTCCTTTTCAGCTATCCAAATTATTATGTTTCTTGGACTATAGTGGGATCAAAAAGGCAGGAATTGGAAACTTAAAGTAAAAAAAAAAAAAAAAAAAGATATTGAGCATTTGAATGCACACATAGGAATAAAAAATAATGCCTCTTGATATGCACATTATCTGCAGAAAAGCAAAAACAAATTATAAACATCTTGAGAATTGGAGATAGGATAGACTGTTAAGTTCCTATAGTAAGCAAAAGATTATAAATTAAAGTAAATAGTTTGCATTATTCATAAGTTAAATGTTTAGAACATATTGATAATTATTTTTATCATGTGGGCTTTGTTTCATAAAAGTTAAAACATGTTGATATTTTTTTTTTCACAGAACCTGACTTTTATGTTCATATGTTTTTAAGTTTCTGTTCCTAAGTGTGTGACCCTTATATTTCTTATATTAGCTTTAATTCTTTAATCATGAAGAATCCTATCACAAGGATTTCTAGGAACTTAACCCTGGCTGTTGGGAAGGACTTTATGTCCCTAAAATAGGTTTCCTATTTTAAAATAGAATCGCGTTGATTTAAATTTTGTTTTGGAAGATTTTTTTAAACTCCGTTAAGACAGTAATGTATATCCTCTGGTTTAATAAAACTAGGAGTAAAAATATCAAATCCAATAAATTGTGAAAAAAGTATTGATATGGCCGGCATAGAACGGCCTTAAATAAAGAAATTTCCTGGAAGGGAGAAGGTCCTTTCAGGATTGAGTTTGCTGAATGGGGAGAGAGTAAAATTCTATATAACTCCCTTTCCAAGACCTACATACAGCCATTCTGAGAAAGGAAGGGGTTACGCTTAGGGAAGGAGAAAAGGTACAACCTACGCTCTGGGAACGACCAGGAGAAATGGTGGCACAGGCCCCAAATTGACTTTGTCAGGTGAGGAGATCTATGAGTTAATTACAGTTGACCAGTTCCTGACCTGGCCTTTGAGAGTTCAGTTATTACACCTTTATTGAATGGTTAGATGGGTATAGGCAGGAGTACCAAATCAGCTGGAATTTGGAAAACTAAGAGGGGTGCCCTAGAGTTAATAAGAAAGTTTTAATGGAAATAAACTCTTTTGGAAAGGTTAAATCACTTTTCTAATTTCAACTGTTACTATGCCTTTATATTTTCTTCATTGTGACCAGGCATACATATTAAAATCCAGTTTCTAACCTAAAGTTTTTATTCAGAGTTTCGTTACTCCTTTTATACTTATTTTTCATTACCTATTGGTGATGACTGGTCCTAATGCAGAGAAGGCTGTCCACAAAGCCAAGGATCCTGCCAGGATCATTACTGTTCCTTGTTCTTGAATTGACTGAATGCTTGGAATTAATTCTTTAGTAGCTTTTCTTGTTACCCTGATCTTCACGTCTTCAACAGTCGCTTCCACTGTTCCTATACTTAGTGAGGCTCATTCCTCGATTTTTTTTTCAATTAAAAGCCTTCTGACTGGATATATATATTAGTTAACATTCAATAATCAATTTTTTTTTCATTCATACCAGTGGTATTCCTTATATCACCCAAAGTTATGAACATTTTTATTAGGGTCATATAAAATATTTTTCATATAAGCAATTGCATTCTGAAGCACAAAAGTCACTAATTCATAACATTTCAAGTTTCAAGGACTTAAATTATAGAAAAATGTATGCTTTTTTATTTCTTTAAATCTAATTAAAATTTTTCTTTTCTGGGGATGGTTTTGGACTAACTCCATAGGAGAATTATTTTTAGTCATTGTATTTGCTCATCAGTTAACTTGAGATAGTTGAATTTTACCTTCATACTTTATGCCTAGGAGAACACAAACTTTCCAGAACAGTTTGAAAGAAATTGGGGTTTAATGTTTTTCAGATGAAGAAAGGAAAATTCTTGTATTCCAGATTATCTTTTGTCTGAATTTATTATAGCTTTCACCAGAGGGGAAATCATCCATTCATAAAATTTACAATGCTTACTGAGACCATTTCCATCTCTATTAACAACCAATGTGACTACCAAAATTGTAATCACACAGTATGCAAGTCACATGAGACTTGAGTTTCTTTCTGTTAATTCAGGGGAAAATGGAGATTGTGTGAGGAAGAAATTGTAGATAAGAACCAATTGGAATGAGACTAAGACATCATAGAATGACTCAGATTTTCCATGTTAAGCACCTTAATTTTTGAGAGGTTTTGAGATCACATTTTATTCTTGATATTATGCATAAAGATACCATGAATGCAGCCAAAAGCAAGTTGGATAGTTTTTATTTCTGGAACTGAAAAGTGGGAAATTTAGGCTCAAGTTCAATTATAAATTTTTAAATTACCTGAAATGGAAGATGACAGTTCTCATTTAATAAAATTAGGTAGTGAATGCTGTTTTGAGTCTTTCTTTACCTTAACTTTTGATTCTTACCTAATTTTACATTAATTATGTTTGAAGGGAGTGAACTAAATCTTGTCTGGCTTATTTTTGGACTTGATTATTATATAATATTAAGTAATAGATGTCCGTATGTAATGACAAATTCAACATCTCATTTTAAAATTTTTATTTGTTTATCATTTTTAAGTATTGAAGTAATTTTTAATCATGAGCAAATAAAAATTGATTAAATTGTTATACCTATATATTTATGTAATGTAAACATTATGTCTAATTGAAAATGCTGGAACATTTGGTTTTATTGATCACCTTTTTCAAGATTCTAACTCATGTGGCTCTCAACAAGATCCATTACCTGAATTTTCTTAGTTAATTAATTAATGTAGTCTTAATTGTGAAAATTGAGATGTGAGTTAATGTAACATTTGAATAACTGTTTTAAGTAAAACAAATGCATAAATGTCTAATTTTTCCTTTTTCCAAATTCTAAGCTCCCGCTTTGCTCTTATTCTGGCAGGCTTTAATCCAGTGTGAGCAGTTGAAGAATGAACTGGAGAGGCAAGCAGAGAGACTTGAAAAAGAACTTGCATCTCAACAAGAGAAAAGGGCTTTCGAGAAAGAGATGATGAAAAAGGAAATAACAAAAGAAAGGGAGGGCATGGAAGCAAAGGTACCGAGGACTTGGTTTGTTTTCTACATTGTAAGAGATATGTTTATGGTGATGTTATTGATCATTCTGTAGGCTCCCATTCTTGAAAAGAACTTTGAATTTTAAAACCTTGTAAGTATTCAAATTTCATATAATTTAAATGTCATAATTTTTTCTATTTTTCCTTATATTTATAAATTGACCTTTTCAAACAAAATAGATAATTAGATTCCATGTTATGAAATTAACTTTAATTCTGCCTTTCAGTTTGAATTCCTCTCATGGTGTTCAAGAAGAGAGTGGGTGCTCTGTAGATACCCAGGTTTTATTTCAACCTTTTTCAGCCTTGGTTAAATCAGGGACAGATGATGTCTCTACCTCATTCCCCATCTCCAGATTAATATTGGAAAAGATGAAGCACTTGTAAGAAAATGAGTAACCAAAAGAAAATGATTGCATTTGCCATATAACATACTTTCTGACAAACTACATGATGATTAATGACCATAACCAGATGAAATGGAAGGGAGAAATTAAAGGCAACGGAGTAAAATTGAGCAAGATGTGGTCCATGAAGTAACCAAAACAACTGTGTTAAACACGTTCTTTAAAGTGGACTCACACTTTGTGCCCTGAATACAGTGTTGTTATAGTATTCCAATGTGTGATAATTAACTCTTTCAGCAAATAACTACTTAGTATCTGCTGTGTGCAAGGCGATATGAAAGCCTAAGTATCTATAAAGAGAAAAAAAAAAATCACAAATTCTGTCCAGTGATTTTTAAATTTTGTGGGTAAATGGAGGCATTAAGTATAAACTGACTTATCTTTTTTTTTTTTTTTTAATTGTGCCTGTCAAAATCTAGCCATAGGTCAGTCTAAACTTCTCTGTCCTGGATTAGTGATCTCAACTGGTAAAATTCCACAACCTTACAGATAGCACCTCTGTATAGTCATGATCATCAGTATCCATGATTCTTTCAGTACTTTCTAGCAGTCCTCATTTGCATCCCTCTCTCTTAGCATTCATTCAGCATTCAACAAATATTTATTGAATGACTCCTATGTGCCAGGAATTGGGGATATGGTAGTGACAGGACCAATGCAATTCTCTCATGAAGCTTACAGATTAGTGGGAGAGGTAGACAGTAAACAAATACTTCCAATGATGAGTTTTTGGTTACCATTGTGATAAAGAGATGAAGGTACAGTAAGAGTCCTGTGAGAGTGTATCACAGGGGAATCTGACCTAGCTGAGGCAGTCATGGAAGACTTTTCTAAGAAAGAGATTCTGAAAATGAAACTCGAAGGGGCTAGGAAGGAGGAGTGGTCAGGTCAAGAGTTGAGGAGAAAAAGAGTTTCAGGCCCAGGAGAACAACACACCCAGGACTGTGAAGCTAGGCAGCATAGTACTTCTAGGAACTTAGAGAAGACTCAGGTGGCTGGAGCATAGATGAGCAAGGGACAGAGTAGTGGGGGATGAGTTTGGAGAAATATGCAGGGAACAAATCATGAATGGCCTTAAAAACCATGTTAAGAGTTTTAAATTTTATCCAAAAAGTAGTGGAAAGCCATTGGGCTTTAAATTGGGTGTTTATATTTGTGAAAAATTATTCTGCTGGCTTCATTGTCAGTAAGTTGGAGGAAGAACCAGAGTAGATACCTGCAGATGATGTGGGAGGTATTTACAATAATCCAGGTGGGGAATGATAGTAGCTTTGACTCATTTTTCCAAGGACTATTTCAAATCACTTTTATTCTCCTCAAATTCTCCACCTTACCACCTCTCCCCTCACTCTCCGCAGAGACCCTCATTTACCTAACAAAATTGAAGCCATTAGGTGGTAACCACTTCAATGATTCATCTTCCCCATCACCTCTGCTTTAAAATAAAATTTTACCCCAAGCCTGTCAGAATGGAAGAGACATAATCCTAATCTTTTCCCCTGTACTTACTAGATCCCATCCCTTCCTTAACTTCAGGGATCTCCTTTGATTAGTTCAGTCTTACTTGAATCTTTGATCTTTCCTTCACTTCCATCTCTTTATTAATTGGAAATTTATTTCAAGTTTCTCTCACCTTTTGAAAGAAAGAATAAGTCTTTTTTTCTAACCTAGTGGTTCCCAATTTTGCCTACACAAACTCTAAAAATCACCCTGCCCACCCTGTACCTTAAATAACTTACATCAAAATTTCTCAGGGTGGGATACAGGCATCAATAGTTTTTTTTTTTTTTTTTTTAAGCAGTTTTATTGAGATATATTTACATACCATACAGTCTATCCAAAGTGTACAGCCAATGGCTTTTAGTATATTCATATAGTTGTGCATTCATCACCACATTCAATTTTAGATCATTTTCATTACTCCAAAAAGAAAAACCCCATACCCCTTAGCAGTCACCTCTCAATCCCTCTGTCCTCCCCCTGCCCTACATAACCACTAAGCTATTTCTTTCTAATAGATTTATTTATGCTTACATTTTATATAGATGGAATCATACAATATCTCTAGTACTTTGTGCCTGGTTTCTTTAACTTAGCATAATTTTTTATAAAAAATTGTTATTTTTTTAATTAGAGAAGTTGTAGGTTTATAGAAAAGTCATGTGAAAAATACAATATTCCCCCAATATATCCCCCATTGTTGACACTTTGCATGAGTGTTGTGCCTTTGTTATAGTTGATGAAAAAATATTAAAATAGTACTATTAATTATAGTCCATAGTTTGCATTAGTTGTATTTTTCCATATATCGCCCTATTATTAACACTTTATATTAGTGTTGTACATTTGTTATAATTCATGAAAGAACATTCTTATATGTGTACCATTGTCTTTCATAAGTGTTGGGAAGTCTTCAGCCATTATTTCCTCAAATATTTTCTGTACCTTTTCCATTCTCTTCTCTGGGACACCCATGACATGTATGTTTGTGCTGTTACTTAAATCCCTGAGATACTGCTCAATCATTTCTATTCTTTTCTCTATCAGTTCTTCTGAGTATGATTTTCATAGAATCAGTTTGCTGATTCTTTCTTCTGCCTATTCATATGTGCTGTTGTATGCCTCTAGTGTATTTTTAATTTCCATTATTGTGCCTTTGATCCTCATAATTTCTGTTGTGTTTCTTTTTATATTTTCAAATTCTTCTTTACGTTCTTCTTAATATCCTTTATCTCCTTATGCATATTTTCCTAGATTTGTTTGAACATCTTTAATTAGTTGTTCCAACTTCCAAGTGTCCTCTGAAGTTTTAATTTGTTTTCTTGACTGAACCATATCTTCCTTTCCTTATTATGACAATTTTTTGCTGATATCTGAGCATCTGATTATCTTCATGACCTCTAAAGGTCAGTTTCTCCCTCTTGTCTAAGGTTTTATTGTTGATTGGCTTTGTGCTAAGTTCTTCTTTGACACTTGTTCTAACTTATTTTTGACCTTTATAATGGCCCATGTTTACTGGTTCAAATTTTTTCAGGTTGTGTTCTAACTCATTTTTGACCTTTGTAACAGTCCATGTTTAACTGTTCAGATTTTTTCAGGTCGTGTTCATCTGATTATTGCCCAGGATATGTGGTGCAATTTTAAGATTGCATTTTTTGTAAAATTGTTTATCTCCAGGAGAAAGCTTCCTTTCCTCTGTTTCTTCTCTGGGAATTTTGATCTGTTCTGTTTGGTTTTGTGTAGACTCTTCTCATTTCCTATGATTTCTTGTGATTGAATTCTCTCCATAACTCAATACTCCATTTTCTTCACATTTTTCCATTTTGGGACTCATTCTATCTTAGAGTTCAGTTAAGCCCCCCTCCCCATCTTTTTTTCCTGTGAGGTTTTTCTGTCTCCAGTTTCTTCCCTGTTAGAATATCCTACGTCAGGAAGCCAGATGGCATCAATCCAGAAAGGTGGGTCATTCCAGAAAAGTCCATTTTGTGTTTAGGTTGTCCAGCCAACTGAAACTGGATTGAGTGAGGGCTCTCAATCCAGTTCTTAACCAGCCTTTCTATCACACTCATGCATGCTTGCTGGCTCTCTCTCTCTCTCTTTTTTTTTTGCTCCTTGAAGTCCTTTTATGTACAGCACTCCTTAGCATCTTTTTTGTTTGCTTTGTGTCTCTGTGGGCTTAGGTCCCTGTGCCTGGACATGCATGGAGTTCTAACTCACTGCTGTGAGTTGCTCTACAGTCTCTGTCCGCAGTTGGAGGAACCTGGGCCGAGCTGCCTCTGTGTGACTGCCAAGCTGTGTGGGATTGAGGGAAGGGGAGGGAACTGGGAAACTTACCAGTGGTCTGAAATGGAATTCTTCTACCTGAAATTTTCTGGTTCTTTGATTGCAGCATTTGTGCAGGCCTTCTCAAGTCTCTATCATCCTCCAAAGTTCTAACCAATTGGTATCTGTTCTTTATTCACTAAATCTTTGGGGAGGCTTTTTCAGGGGATGTCTTACATCACCGTATTGATGATGTCAGCAGTCCATCAGTAGTTTTTAAAGTTGCCCTGGTGAATCCAATGTGCAGCCAAGGTTAGAAATCACGTCAGTGACCTCATATCCCTCCTTACTCTTCTCTTTAATAGTTAAGCTTCTTGAAAGTTTTGTCCATGCGTATTGCTTTTCTCACCTCTCATTCACTCTTCAACCCTCTGTATTTGAGCTCCTGAGCCCGTAGCTAATGGGATTACAATTGTTATGTTCACTGAAGACCTCCTTGCAGTATACTTAGCAACTATTTTTCTGTTCTTATCCTTAAGCTTCTTAAAAGGTTTTTCCTCCCTTGATTTCCCTGAATCCATACTCTTGTTTTTAGAGGAAGATTATGTGTGACTTTTGGGTTTCTCTGACTTTAAAGTGCATTTGAGGCAAGGAAGGCAACATGTCAAGAGAGCAGCTTGATAGAAGATTCTGGAGTTCAGCAGAGAACTGTAAATTTAAGTGTCTTTAGCACTACTCTGGTTTTAATTCCATTTATGTGCTATTGACTCCTAAATTTTTAGCCTTCTACTGAGCTCTCAAATAAGTTCTTTTTCCATTTTCCCTATCCCACTTGCCAACTCAGAAATCTTACTATCATCCTTGTCTCCTTCTTCTACCTTACCTTGCTCACCTTGTCAGTTACCAGAAATCCCCAAGAGATTCAGACTCCTTAACATTTTACATTGCCCATTCTCTTCATCTCACTGCTACCCATAACTCACCTTTGGATTGTTCCTACGGCCCTTAGATGGTCTCCTTGTCTCCTGTTCTCTAAACCATAGAAAATCCTTTAGTCTCCCTGCAATCCCTTGGATAAAATTTAGGATCCTTTAGCATAGCATAAATATTCTATATTATTCTTCCTTTCTTTGGCTTTCCAGCCTCATGTCCCCTCACTTTTCTTATATCACACCACACTGACTTACTTGCACTTCCCCAGACATGCCAACTTGTCATTCTATTCGGTCATTTCAAGCTTTTGCCTGTGCTTTGCCCCCTTCTGAAAGGAATATTGCTCTGCTCTGTCTTACTGATAATTCTGAGTTCATTTTGATACTACCTCCTTTCAGAGCCTCTGTTCCGGTTTGCTAATGCTGCTTTTATGCAAAACACCAGAAATGGATTGGCTTTTGTAAAGGGGGTTTATTTGGTTACAAATTTACAGTCTGAAGGCCATGAAAATGTCCAAATTAAGATACCAACACAAATATACCCTCACCGAAGGAAGGCCAATGGCGTCCAGAAAATCTCTGTTAGCTGGGAGGGCATGTAGCTGGTGTCTGCTGATCGTGGGTTGTGTTCCAGCTCCTCTCTCGGCCCCTGTGCATTCTTCAAAATGTTGCTTTTGGGGGGTTTTGTCCTCTCTAAGCTTCTCCAAGCAAAATCTGGGCTACCGTCTCCAAAGCATCAGCAAAAGTCTGCTTTCAACAGCCATCTCCAAAATGTCTCCCTTAGCTGCTCTCCAAAATGTCACTCTCAGCTGCTCTGAGGGCCTTCTGTTTGTGAGCTCTTTTATAGGGCTCCAGTGATTAAATCAAGACCCAACCTAAATGGGCAGGGTCCATATCTCCATGGAAATTATCCAATCAAATTTTTCACTCACGGTTGACTGAGTCACATCTCCATGGAAACAATCAAAGGATTCCAACCCAAACAACACTAATACATCTGCCCCCCCCATCAAAGAACATGGCATTTTGGGGGGCCTAATACATCCAAACCAGCACAGCCTCCCCGAGGTGAATTGGGAGCCTCTCCTATGTGTTGCCATAACTCAATTTATTGCATATGTTTGTTAAATTGTTGTCTCCCCCAATTTACTATGAGTCCCTTGAATGTATGGTCTTTAACCTACTCATTGCTTGACACCCTCCTTTCACACAGAATGTGTTCATTATGTATTTGTTTAATGAATAAATTAATTGATGTAATACCTAGGGGGATAAAAGGCTACATGCCATTGGAAAAGTATGCCTAAAGGGCTGAGAGTACAGAGGATCAGAACTGATCTCTCTCTGTCTGTGAAAGATCGTGGAAGGCTTTGTGCAAGAATAGGTAGGATTTATAAACACAGAGTATGGTGAAAGAACATTCTGGCCACACAAAAAAGACATGGAGAGAGAGAGAAAGTTGTCAATTAAGTATTGCTTGTGAGAGAGAATGGTATTTATAGCAGAGACAAAGTATTGTTCACTTCCATGAAATTTTAAATTTCTGAGTGGAAACCTTTTGCCTTGCTGAATATTTCCACTATGTAAAAATATGTTGATAAGAATTCCTGATAAGTAAGGAAAAAGAAGGCTGAAACATGCCAGGCAGTGTTCCAGGTGCTTTTGTATGTAACAGAATCTCTCTCTTTTACTGGTAATTGCTTCATGAATAAAGGTGGCAATAAACACAGTGCATGAATCTTATAAGTTTATTTTGCTCACTGTGAACTTTTACATTTGGTCCCATGGCCCTGCCTTAAATAAAGACATATGAATAAAGAGCTAAAAGTGGTCCAGCACTGAGGAAATTACTTTCACCAGGGAAGAGTTCAGAAGCCGTGGATATAGAGGAAAGAAAGCAACGTTGGAGTAAAAGGATTTAGGATTGGATCCAGATTTGATCTTTCAATGGCCTTGAACAATTCACTTAACTTCTCTAAGTTTCAGAGGAGTAAATAATGGAATTGATAATACCTACTTGGAGGAACTGATAGGAATAAATGAGACAGTGTTTTCAGAATATCTAACATAATGCCTGGCTTAGAGTGGGCATTTAATGTATTTTATCTTGTGGCAATTACTGTTCTTTCTTTACAGAAAGAGAGAAGTAAATTATTGGATAGATTTCATGGACCTTCATGTTAGTAAAAGCAGGCAGGCTTGAATATGAAGCATAGCTTTACCTTTTCTTTATTAGCTTGAGTTAACTTGGGCAAGTTGCTTAATTTCCTGAATCTCAGTTTTTTCAACTGTAAAATGAGTCCAATAACCCATCTCTAAGGAGATTAAAAGAAAAAATGTGCCTCAAACTACCTGGCACAGAAACGTAATCTAGTAGGGAGACTAACCAATTAATCATAATATTTATTGTAAATGCTGTGTAGTTAGTACTTAAGCAAGCATCCCGCCTTTCTTAACAGTTTAGTTTCCTAGGGCTTTTGTAATAAAGTACCACAAACTGGATGGCTTAAAACAACATAAATTTATTGTCTCACAGTCCTGGAGGCTAGAAGTCTGAAATCTGTAGGGAAGAATCCTTCCTTACCTCTTCCTAGTTCCTGGTAGGTTGCTGGCAATGCTTGGGCTTCCATCTGCTTCAGTCATCACATGGAGTTCTCCCCTGAAGTCTGTCTGTGTCCAATTCTCCCCTTCTTGAAGGCCATCAGTTTTATGGAATTATGGCTCCCTCCAATCTGGTCTGGACTCATCTTAACTAATAACATCTTCAAAGACCCTAATTCCGAATAAGGTCACATTCACAGGACCAGGGATTAGGACTTGAACATGTCTTTTTTGGGGGACACAATTCAACTTGGGGCAAACAGTACTGAATATTTGCAAGACTTCTAGATTTTCCTTTTCTTTTCTTTTCTTTTTTCCTACTTTCCTCCTTCCTTCCATTCTTTTTTTTTTTTTTTTTTTTTTTTAATTCCGTTTGTCTGTGAAGCTCTAGGAGAGTAGATGCCTTCTAACCTAGGCAGGTTTGAGTCATTCCCCCATGAGTAATACTTGCTGTGAATTTGTTACTTGGTTGTAATGAGCGATTCATGTTTGTTAGTTCATTCAGTTATTCATCATATATTTATTGAGCATCCCCTATGGGCTAGGCATTTTCTCAATTGGTTCTCTTGACAATAGCCCATTGGTAGGATCTTCATTCTTATCTCTTATATAGGGAGTACCACTTTGTACCATATTCAGTGCACTAGGGACTGGTTCAGTGAAGAAATTTCTTTCAAGTTCTTCCAATCTGGTTGTCCTTGTCTCTTCCTTGCCCCTGTCAAAGTTTAAAGGACTTACCTGATGTCAGTGCCCTGGACATCCAGCAGTGTTGCAGCTGTGTCTGTGTTACTTCTGTCTCTGCAACAGATGTGGATGAAGAAGCTCCTGCCGTGTAATGTTGGCTTCCAGATGGTGGGTGTGGGGAAAAAGGAGGTGTGACAACAGGAGGGGAAACCTCAGGAAGTGGGTGACAGGAGGTAGCAGACAGATAGTGGGCAGAGGAAAGAAGTGATGGGCAGTGCAGGAGAAATTCATATGAAAGGGATGAAGTTTGTTACATGCCTTGTAGAAACTGACTCAATTTACAATTAACAGAGTATCTACATATTTATTTTAAAAAACCTGCACAGTTCTAATGTACTTACCATCAGATGTATCTCACATAAATAAGTAATATATGACTTTTAGCTGGCAATTAAGGTTTGTTGCTGCTGCATAGTTTCAGAAAAGCTGTAATTATGCATTCATAATATGGATACTCATGAACTTGAATTTTTAAATTAAGGAAATTAATTTGTTATTTTTGATCTGTTACATTTAACTTCTTTTTACCTTGAATTTTAGGTTAGATTATAATGTGCATAAGTATACTTCATAGCTTGATATTAGAGAAGCTAATTTTGTGTGCAGATTAGATTTGTAACCAATTTTTTTGGATGATGAGAAGGACATGATAAGCAATCATAAGTCAAATATACAATTCTCCACAATCTCCAGAAAAGTTAATTAATGCGTTTACTGCCTAAATTAGAAAATAGCTCCAGGACTCCGTAGTTTCATGTGCATCAAATTTAGCTATTTATATAATTCTTAGACAACCACCTATCTTGCCTTTATTGATGTAAAACTCTTTATTTACCCCAAACTTTCATTCAATATTGATTTTTATCATGAAATAGTAGTTGTGGATTTCAGTTATAAAACTGAATATACACCCCAAATGTACAATGGTAGATTTCACGTATCATTTCAAATTTGTTACCAATTCTTGTTTTAACTTCTACAAACTGATAGGTATCCATATATATTTTGTTATGGAGTTGGGTTGCATTTCTTCTTCGTTTTATAACTGCCAATACAAACAAGAAATTAAGAGCCTAGAAAATACTGGAGTCAAGCAAATCATAATTACAAGCGAAAAGCTATAAAGGATAAATCTAAGGTCTAGAAAGCATTTCTAACCCTGAGAAGAAAAATTAAGAACTTGGTATCCCCTGGAAAAAGTGATTTATTCTAATTATTCATACATCAAACATTTGGTACCTCTGGAGGAACAGACCCTTGAGGAATTTCTAGTCTAATGTGGGACAAACAGGCAGCTAAAACCTGTGTGGTAAGTACCAAGAGAGGTATACAGAATTTGTGGTGTACTAGAGATATTACAGAGGTTATGGTGTAATAGGAGGCATGCAGAAGTTGTAGGAGCACATGCCAGGGTGCTACTCAAAACCTTAAACAACCAGTACAGAATGGGCAACCATCGGTGAGAAATGATGACAGCTGTAGACAATAGGAATAGCTGTTGTCCCCACATTAGCTGAATATCGATCCTGACTATTTGAAGGGACGTGTATTTTACTGAGAGCTGGAGGTCAAGGAAGGCTTCTTGGAGGAGAGGAGATTATGTCTAACTGACTCTATAGGAGGAATAGGAGATAACTAGATAATGGTAGGGCTGGTGGGGTTTTAATGGCAAAGGAAGCTGCATAGAACTTCTTGGTTGGAGTTTGGGGAAGGGGAGTAGGATTAATAGCATACCAGTAGCTCTCCATAAAGAAATATTTATTTTCACTCCTCTCAGTTATTCTTTTTATGACCTCCATGTGAGAAAAAGGTTTAAGAGTTGTCTGGTTCCTTGATACTTCCTCTGAAATTTGTTCATGGAGCCATCCCATAACTTACTTGGATGTCTTGATACCTGTCACCTTAGCGTTTCAGTCAAAATTTTGATTTTAGCATTTTGTGATATGTTTTTCAAAATGAGGATAAAGTCTAGGGGGATGAATAGGAGGCAAGTACATATTTCAAGTCATAGGGAATAGATGAGTTGAGGAGGTGGGAAAATAGACATATCCAGTTCACACAGAGAAATAACTTAGAGTCCAGTGGCCAAGCTGAGACCATTAATTTAAGAAATTGCTTAGTATTTATTTTGTCAAATGACATCATTGTTTAGGAATTTTATTTTTTATTACAGGTGATGACCCTGTCTCAGAATATTGCCCAACTGGAGGCTCAGGTAGAAAAGGTTACAAGAGAGAAGATTTCAGCTGTTAATCAGTTAGAGGAAATTCAAAACCAGCTTGCTTCGCGGGAAATGGATGTCACAACGGTACAGAGAGATTTTAATATAATAATTATGTAGATAAATATTCTCTTTGAAGAATTTTTTTTAATTTCAAGAATAGTAAAAGCCCACTTAATAGTCATTTGACAAACATTTATTTACAATGGGCAGGCCCTTTGCTGAGTGCTGCAAATACAAATATGAATTAGACACAGATAATGTCCTTGAAAAAGTTAAGAGTTAGATGGTAGAGGCTCACTTCTAAACAAGCAAGTTATATTACTTTATTGAACATTTGATAAAACTTATGTTTCAAAATTCATTAATTAAAAGGAATGATTTTTGCCATAGAGAGCATGGATTTGGTCTTCACAACAATAGTAAAAGCATGTATTTACAACTTGAAAAGTGTAGCTTAACATAAAAATTCTCCACCTCCCATTGCTGTTCAGACCTTGTCTTTAAAATCAAGAGTCCACCACTACAAGTTCTAATTTTATTGATCCTAAAATTTATATTTTAACATGCCACGGTGTTTGTATTGTGGGCATCGCTACCATGCAAACCAAGAACTCAAATGTTCCAGGGTCTTAACTGGCTAATGTAAGCCACATATTTAAGAACTACTAGAAGACTATCTAGGTTTCAACAGTTAATTGTTTTAAAATTAGGAAAGTAAATATGGCATGCGTTTTGTAATAAAATAAATTAATTTTCACTACTAAATACACAGATAATTTTTAAAAATACATATTCTTTTTATATTGTATTTTATTCTCAACATATTTTCCTTAATTTTGGCACATTTTAATGCCATCATTGCTTTATAATTCAGTAATTACAATGAACTCCCCCTTATATATTAGAAAAGGTAGCCTGTTTCTTTTTTTTTTTTCCTCTAATTTCTGTAGTTCTTCATTTGCTTTCTAAAATTCAAGGGAGCTAATTTAGAAGTTTGAAAAGATCATATTCATCAGTATAATTGATGTGCTTGTGTGGGGGTGAAGGATGTGAGATTGGTACAGAGAGATGGAATTGGTCAACTAGGATTTCTGGGCAAAAGCTGTGATGAGACAGTTTTCAGTTGAGACAACTTTCTTTTGAAATGTGATATAGCCAAGAATGAGCTCTCTGTCTCTAGAACTGTCCAAAAGGACTCAAGCATCAGAGGAGTGATTAGAGTAAATGGCCTCAAGGTTGCTTCCAACCCTGAGATAATAGAATTCTAGGTGAGTTTAATTTGTCAGTTTACTTTAGATGAAATTGAAGTGTTATGGATAAACTTAGCCAATGATAAACTAAAATCCTTAAAGCAAGGGAACTTTAAAAAGTAAAGTTAAGGGATAAAATAATTTAAAATAGGACCTGACACTTAGACATTTATCACATAATAAGTTTGTATTAGTATTGGGTTTTAGATGCCATGGTTGGGTAATTATTATTTTCTGATATTATTTTTCATTTCATTCCTAGATGTAAATCAAATAGATTGGAATAGTGAGGAATGGAGACAGAAGTAAATCAACTCTCACACATTGGAGGCATTTGAATTTCATTTTTATTAATTTAATTCTTGTTCTAGCTTTCGGAAGGTCACTGGGGAGAAGCTCATTGAATGTTTCTTCTGTCTTGTCACTATAACTTCTGAACCCAGATTAATTTATATTGAAAAGTAATTTTTATTTGAGCATAGGAAATGTTTGTAAATTTTATAAGATTGTAATACCTCAATAATGATGAAACTCATGTCTAAAGTTCCCTAAATCATCCTTCTTGGACAAATACTAAAATTGAAAAGTTTCAAGCAAGTATAACTATTGGAATACAATATGATTTTAAAAACCTATTATTTTTAAATTAGAAGAAGATTTAGCAGATCTGTATATTAATTGTTCTCTGCACGTTCTAAGTTTTCTCAAAAGGCTTGTAATTTCTTTAGATTTAGTTTATTGGCTAATTGCATTTTCAAAATAAACTTCTATGTCTTTAGAGACCCTAGATTGAAAAAGAAATAAAATGAATTATATAAAGAATGATGAATAACACTTGTAAGACACCATATGTGTTCATTATTTAGTGATATATTAAAGTCATTTCATTTAAATGTATATTTCCCTTTTATGTTTAGTGGTACAGTTATAAGTGCAGTACGTACTTAGTTCTAGACTGTTACTTTTACCAGAAAATATTTATTAACTCGAATAGTAAGTATTGTATCTGATAAGATTGACATTATCTACAAAGCTTACAGTAAGTACTGGATATTGTATACCTAAATATAAATCCTTCCTAAATATAATCCATCAGCAGAAAGAAAAATTCCTTTATAAAATTCCTTTATAAATTTCCTTATATAAAAGCCTAAATGATGAAGTCTTTAGAGGAAAATTTTATAGTATAGAGTGCCTAATCATAACAATTTGAGTGAATAATAACACATAAATATTTTAATTAGTAGTTTTATCTAGTCAAAATTTGGATGATAGTACATTTTGGATAATATTATGCAATTGAAACTGTTATTTTACATAAAATAATCTTGGGCATGTTACTTAATTCCCTTAGTTATGCATTTCTTTATCTGTACTTTGACATTGTTAGACCAGGTAATCCCTGGTATTGCCTCTAAATCTGAACAGTCTATATTAAATATTTCAATAGAAAAAGGCGCTCTTAGAAAAGTCCTGCTGTATTTCATCTATATGAACTCTAGGGGGCACCAAAAGACCTAATTGCAGGCATTGCCTGGTAGATTCCAGCAGCTACTGATTTTGTTTTTATAATCTAACAGGTGTGTGGAGAAATGCGTTATCAATTGAATAAAACCAAAATGGAGAAGGATGAGGCAGAAAAGGAGCACAGAGAGTACAGAACAAAAAGTAAAAGGGATCTTGAAATTAAAGATCAGGTAAGAGAATGACATAAAAGTAACTGCAGCATTAAAGACAAAACTAATGTTCTCTCTGAAGTTGATTTTATTCCTAAGTCATTTATTTCTATTATATTGTTTCTAACGAATGGAATGATCCAGTTTATACTATTAAAAGAATTTCATTTATAGTTGCCTAAAATTGTCACCTTTCATATTAAATGGTGAGAATACAACTGCATGCATATAAAAATCCAATCTGACAGGTCATAAATATACATTTGGATGTATGTATCTATTACTTACAAAGTAAAAAAAAAAGATGTTCTAATGCACATTTTGAACTTAAAATATATCTACATAAACTTAAAAGATGCCAACTTGAATCCAATTTTAAGTGAAAAAGTTTAAAATTTGTAAGATGAGATGGGTTGATATGTAAATATGTCAATCAAATTGATTGTTGGCAGAGTAAACCAGTTTTAACGAAGATAACCATGAATACTTTTGCTCAGGAAGCCTGAGTACAGTGAAATTAGAAATGTTAGGAGAAAAAATGCTGCTTACTTCAATTTTGGGTTGAACAGATGTTTTATGTTTTATCTTTGTTGAGATCATGTAGATACTCCAATTTTAATTGACAACAGGATAAAATTTGTAGAGAGGAAATTCTAATAGGCTGAATTTTGACTTTCAGTATTAAAGTACAGACCATAGACAGCTCTCATTCTTCATCTTTGTTGAAAGCAGATTGTTGACCTATTCAGTTAATAGTGAGAATTTCTGTGTCAGTATTTTAAAGAAATCACCACAATTTAATAGTATGTCATCCCTAGTAAATTTTTTTTCAAATGTAGTTCTAATTCAAGGCTTTTTATCATATTTTTTCCATCATATTTTCCTTTCAACTCAATCAATTCTTTATGACAAATAATGTGATGACAATTGAGGAAAATACTGAAAATAAAAATAAGAACAAATTAGTACAAAAATTCTTACAAGTCATAACTGAAATCCTTGCCACTCAATTAAAGTGCAGACAACCAAAATGAAATTCTGTTTTTGTACCACTATATTCAAAGTGTTATATTGAGTTTTAAGTTTTCAGATTTTTCATTGTTGAAACATGTACAAATAGTGAAACTACTTTATTTGATCCAGTTGGGGGCGTGCCTGGTAGTGGAATTGAAAATCCTTTCTATTAGGAACTGATGGCCTGGGACTAACCAAGTTTTGAAACATAGAGAATTTTTATGTCCCAATGCATTTTATATATATATTTAAAAATAGTTGCATATTGGTGTGCTCATTAGCATTATTATATACTTTCTATTTAGCAAGGAAAAGTCTCTGAGTTATTTTAAAATTACAATATAGTGTTCTAGAGAGAAAAACCCTAGAGGAACAATAAAAATATAATATCACTTGTAAATGAATCAGCTGTTGAGAAGTATTTGCAGTATTTGTCTTTTAACACTATATCTCATTCTAATTAATCAGTGATGATGTGAAGGTTTAAGGTACAGGATTTTAAAGGAAGCTTTCATTTGTAAACATTTCCTGATCAATAGTGAAACACTAACAGCTTTTATAATGATTTTTAGTGGTCTGTTTTCAGATGGAGATGTGCCTTTATAGGAATAAGGTCATAACATTAGGAATAAAAACCCTGAACAGTTACAAGATGTAAAGTGATGCGTTTGTTACCCTTTTTCTTGGACAGAATGTGAGGAAATCTTATAGGTGCTCTTTATAACTATTTTGTATTGAACAGACAATTTCAGAAAAGAAAGTAGTGGTGTCTCATTCCATGGATGATTTGGAGTAGCAAAGCAGCAATTGTTCTTTGGTCTTTCAGCCATGACCTGACCTTCTGTCTGTAAGACCAAGGAGCTACTTTGCTTGGCCACCATCTGCACTCAAGAGAGACATTTACATTTAACTTTTAAAAGCTGGACATGTTGAGTATTTATGTGAAATACCTATAATAATAGAAAGTGTGTTTAATTTTTAAAGTGTTTTATACCATGCAATTCAGAATAACAAAGATATCTCTAGGTTTACAAAGTGCTCTTTGTAATATAGTCATTTTATTCATATTCTGGTTAATCTGACCACTTGATACATTTTTGAAGTAAGTGGGAAACTGTGAGATTGGAATGTGGTGAGAACAAGAGCTTTTTTGATGTATACAAAATAGGGCAAATGGTTGACCACCAAAATCATCTTCCTTGTGACCTGAGCCATGACTCTGGCATAATTAGAGGAAAGGTTAGGGGAGTAACAATGGCAGTCTATTCCTCCCACTTTCTCCTTTTCTTTTTTATATTGTGTCAAGAACCCATGGGCAGATTATCCTTCCCATCAACTCCTTTGTATCTCTTCAGCTTAGAGAGCTCCTGTCAACCTCAGAGGATGCTTCTTGCACACAGACACAAAAAGACATTTGGTATGAAGGAGAATGAGAAACCTGTCCTCTGATTTTTATTAGAAAATTTTTATTGGCAGCAGGGGTGTGTGTGTATATAAATAAATATATATATATATACACTTATATAGGTACACATATAAGCACACACACTGTCCATGGGAATTTGAAAACATATAAGCTTAAAGGAAATATTGCAATGAGTTCTCAAATTTCTGTCACCTAGATTCATCAGTCTTATTCCATCTATCTCACACCTTTTTCTCTGTACTTTTCTTCTTCTTCATCTTCTTTGTTTTCTTCTTTGCTTTTTCTTTTTTATGTTCCTCTTCTTCTGTTTTTTTTTTTACCTCTTCTCCTTTTGGTGAAAATTTTAAAACAAATTTCAGGCACTGTTATTTCACCCATAACCATCTCAGGGTGCCTTTATAAAGGATGTATGTTTTACATAAACACTATGTCATTATTACACCTGACAGTACTATAATTTCAATAGCATATAATGCCTATCCCATATTCAAATTTCCTTGACTGTCTCAAAAATGTTTGTTTTATGGTTGGTATACTCAAATCAGGAAAATAGGTATGTGTTTGTATGCCAGAATGCTAAGGTGTAGCCTTCTTCAGTGGGAAATAAAAGGAAATCTTTGTAAAGATTTAACTTTCTTTTTCTATTTCTTATTAGATTTTTACATAATGTTTTGGTTATTCTCTAGATTTATAAGATGACTCATTGTCTTTCTAAAGGAATAGGAATTAATCCCGTAGCAAACTATTTGGGGGAAATGGTTACCAAGCAGCATTTCCACTTATCAAATCCAGAAAGGAGCCCCTTAGTGTCTGAATACATAATTAATTTCAGGACCTTACATTTAAGATTTGGGAGTGCTGCCGGAAGCCCTGTTATTACTCCACTGTTACAGGGTTAGCTGATCTGGAAATGGGCGAGGCATAAATGGAATTATCTTTTTCAACCTCCATTTTGGCAAATTTCAGAAGATGACTCCTTATAGCCTCTAAACTTGCATCAGGACCCAACACAAAAAACCTCAAATATACACAAAAAGCAAAAATACTACAGGGACCCTTGGTCAAAAAGAAGGGGAAAAGCACTGTTAAAGGAACTCAAAATATAAAACTTTTTCCTTTCTTCTATGGTTTTTTTCTCTCTTGTATTTTTTATTTGCTATTTAATGTAAGCTTCCTCCAGGGCAGGGTTACTCATGGGGAGTGCAGAACTCCACCAGCACCTGGACATGTGACCAGTCACATGTTTCACCTCCCATGGATACTAGACCTGACCAGGGTAGGAGGGAGTCAGTCTCCCTTTCAAAGTTCACCAAACAGATGGCTCCTAAGAGTATACCTTCCACTTGGGGACACCCTTGGTACCTGGATGGGGGTGGGCAAGAAATCAGTGCCAATTTGCCTGCTGCGTGTTCTATGGAACTGCCAACCTGGGGCAGGGATAGTCCCCACCATGTCCCACCCTGAGATGCCAGGGTTGGGCATGCTCAACTCGACCCTTTTTGGGTTCATATCCAGGCTCCTGCCAAGGATGGAGGACAACAGCAGAACATGTGCCTCCCTTCTAAACACCCCGCATGATCTGGCCACCAGCCTACATGGAGGGCAGGGAGGAAGTATCCAGTGGGGAACAGGCAGCTATGAACTGCACAGAGGCAAGAACACACTTGAGCTGGAATCCCAGCCTCCCAGCAAATGCTCCATTGTCCCATCAGACTTCATTTATAAAACACAGATTCAAAGATAAAATCAAAAATTTCTAAATTGTGACCACAGAGCATTAAACCTCAAGCAAAGGGCCCTTCTGAACATGAGGCCCTGTTTTCCTGTACTGGTCAGATGCCTGTGAAACCACTCTCACTGTGGGGATAGGCAAACAGATTTTATATGCTAACGCACATATATACATTCCCACTTACAGATGCAGACACCCATACATATTTAACATGTCCCTGTATTCTCTTTTTTGTTGTTTGTTTGTTTTTTTCATTTTTATTGAGATTGTTCAGATACCATACAATTATCCAAAGATCCAAAGTGTACAATCACTTGCCCCTGGGTAACCTCATACAGCTGTGCATCCATCACACTTAATTTTTGTTCAATTTTTAGAAACTTTTCATTGTTCCAGACAAGAAATAAAGTGAAAGATGAAAAAAGAAAAAAAGAAAAGGAAACTCTAATCCTCCCCTATCCCTAACTAACCCCCCTCAATTGTTGACTCATAGTATTGATATAAGTACATTTGTTACTGTTTATGAAAAAATGTTGAAATACTACTAACTGTAGTATATAGTTTGTAATAGGTATATAGTTCTTCCCTATATGCCCCTCTATTATTGACTTCTAATTGTATTGTCATACATTTGTTCTGGTTCATGGAAGTGATTTCTAGTATTTGTACAGTTGATCATGGACATTGCCCACCATAGGATTCAGTTTTATACATTCCCATCTTTTGACCTCCAGCTTTCCTTCTGGTGACATATATGACTCTGAGCTTCCCCTTTCCACCTCATTCACACACCATTCGGCGCTGTTAGTTATTCTCACACCTTGCTACCAACACCCCTGTTCATTTCCTAACATTTAAGTTCATCCTAGTTGAACATTCTGCTCATACTAAGCAACCACTCCCCATTCTTAAGCCTCTCCTATTGGTACCTTATATTTCATGTCTATGAGTTTACATATTATAATTAGTTCCTATCAGTGAGACCCTGCAATAATTGTCCTAATGTGTCTGGCTTATTTCACTCAGTATATTGCCTTCAAGGTTTTGTCATCAACCCATTTTTTTTTTAATATGGTTTTGTTCACTCACCATACATTCCATCCCAAGTAAATAATGGATGTTTTTCTGCATGGTCATACATTTATGTGTTCACCACCTTCACCGCTATCTATATAAGAGCGTCCACATTTCTTCCACAAGGCAGGAGGGAGAGTCAAAGAAGGTAGAGAGGGAAAAGAAAGAGGAAAAAAAAATGACAGCTAGGAAGCAGCAAAAGGAAAAATAAGCTTAAATCAAAGTAGAATAAAGAATCAGACAATACCACCAATGTCAAGTGTCTAACATGCCTCCCCTATTCCCCCCTCTTATCTGCATTCACCTTCGTGTATCACCTTTGTTACATTAAAGGAAGCATAATACAATGATTCTATTAGTTACAGTCTCTAGTTTATGCTGATTGCATCCCTCCCCCAATGCCTCCCCATTTTTAACACCTTGCAAGGTTGACATTTGCTTGTTCTCCCTCGTAAAAGAACATTTGTACATTTTATCACAATTGTTGAATACTCTAGATTTCACCAAGTTACACAGTCCCAGTCATTATCTTTCCTCCTTTCTTGTGGTGTCTCACATGCTCCCCACCTTCCTCTCTCAACCGTATTCATAGTTACCTTTGTTCAGTGTACTGACATTGTTGTGCTACCTTCTCCCAAAATTGTGTTCCAAACCACGCACTCCTGTCTTCTATCACCCTGTAGTGCTCCCTTTAGTATTTCCTGTAGGACAAGTGTCTTGTTCACAAAGCCTCTCATTGTCTGTTTGTCAGAAAATATTTTGAGCTCTCCCTCATATTTGAAGGACAGCTTTGCTGGATACAGGATTCTTGGTTGGCAGTTTTTGTCTTTCAATATCTTAACTATATCACACCACTTCCTTCTTGCCTCCATGGTTTCTGCTGAGAGATCCGCACATAGTCTTATTAAGCTTCCTTTGTATGTAATGGATCGCTTTTCTCTTGCTGCTTTCAGGATTCTCTCTTTGTCTTTGACATTTGATAATCTGATTATGAAGTGTCTTGGTGTAGGCCTATTCATATCTCTTCTGTTTGGAGTATGCTGCGCTTCTTGGATCTGTAATTTTATGTCTTTCATAAGAGATGGGAAATTTTCGTTAATTATTTCCTCTATTATTGCTTCTGCCCCCTTTCCCTTCTCTTCTCCTTCTGGGACACCAATGATACGTACATTATTGTACTTTGTTTCATCCTTGAGTTCCCGGAGACGTTGCTCATATTTTGTCATTCTTTTCTCCATCTGCTCCTTTGTGTGTAGGCTTTCAGGTGTTTTGTTCTCCAGTTCCTGAGTGTTTTCTTCTGCCTCTTGAGATCTGCTGTTGTATGTTTCCACTGTGTCTTTCATCTCTTGTGTTGTGCCTTTCATTTCCATAGATTCTACTAGTTGTTTTTTTGAACTTTTGATTTCTGCCGTATACATGTCCAGTGCTTCCTTTACAGCCTCTATCTCTTTTGCAATATCTTCTCTAAACTTTTTGAATTGATTTAGCATTAGTTGTTTAAATTCCTGTATCTCAGTTAAAGTGTACGTTTGTTCCTTTGACTGGGCCATAACTTTGTTTTTCTTAGAGTAGGTTGTAATTTTCTGTTGTCTAGGCATGGTTTCCTTGGTTATCCAAATCAGGTTTTCCCAGACCAGAACAGGCTCAGGTCCCAGAGGGAAGAAATATTCAGTATCTGATTTCCCTGCAGGTGTGTCTTAGAAAATTGCTCCACCCTTTGATGCCTCAGGTCACTGTGCTTTTCTGCCCAGCAGGTGATGCCTGTTAGCCTATAATTCTTGACTGGTGTGAGGAGGTATGGCTGTGTTCCTCCAGGCTCTGGGGTCTGGTTCTGAATGGAAAGGGCCCCACCCTTTCCTCCTAGAGAAGACAGACCCCTCAGGTGGAGGTCATTAGCATTTCAGTGGTCTTGCTCTCTGATTGTGCTGTCTCCACCCTTCCCAGAGTCACAGCCCTGGAAACTGAAAATGACTGGGGCTTTCTCCACTGAGCTGAAAAAGAGACAGATAGTCCCCTTCAGACCCAGTCCAAGGTGACCCTCCAGCTCTCCCAGGTCAGTCGTCACCCAAAGCCTCTGTCTGTTTTTTGGGGATGCGTACCTGTAGTGAGAAGTTCACACTCGCTACTTAAAACCCCAGTTGGAGCTCAGCTGAGCTATATTCGCTTGCTGGGAGAGAGCTTCTCTCTGGCACCACGAGGCTTTGCAGCTTGGGCTATGGGGGAGGGGGTCTCAGGACTTGGTTCTGCAGGTTTTACTTACAGATTTTATGCTGTGTTCTCAGGCATTCCTCCCAATTCAGGTTGGTGTATGATGAGTGGATGGTCTCGTTCGTCCCCCTGCAGTTATTCTGGATTATTTGCTAATTGTTTCTGGTTTTTTGTAGTTGTTCCAGGGGGACTACTTAGCTTCTACTCCTCTCTATGCCGCCATCTTGCCCGGGTCTCGCTGTCCCTGTATTCTTGAAACAGAGTTGACAAGCCATAGCCCTGTGGTGGTTTAAAGCTGTATGTACCCCAGAAAAATATGTTCTTAAACTTAAACCATTCCTGTGTGTGTGAACCCATTGTAAATAGGGCTTTTGATGAGGTTACTTCAGTTAAGTTGTGGCCTACCTCAATCAGGATGGGTCTTAATCCTATTATTGGAGTCCTTTATCAGCAGAATGAAATTCAGACAAAGAGAAGGTCACAGGAAGCAAGAAGCTGAAGGTCAGCAGAACCTGTAAGAGAAGGGAGAGGCCAGGAGAGACCGCCATGTACATTGCCATGTGACAGAGGAGCCCAGGACCAAGGTTAATCAGCAGCCAGCCCCAGAACACCAGTCATGGGGGAGAAAGCATTGCTTGATGAGGCCTTGATTTTGACTTTTTCCTGTCCTCAAAATCATGAGCCATTAAATCCCCATTGTTTAAGCCAACCTATTGCAATGTATTTGCTTGAGTAGCCAAGGGAACTAAAACAAGCCCAAAGGCCACATCTGGCCTGCTGCCTGTTTTTTCCAAATAAGGTTTTATTGGAACACAGCCACACCTATTCATTTATATATTGTGTATGGTTGCTTTTGAGCAACAGTGGCAGAGTTGAGGAGTTGCAGCAGAGACTATATGGCCAGTAAGTCTAAAATGTTTACTATTTGATTCTGTACAGAAAAAGTTCAGTAGTCCATGCCCTAAGTATAGAAATACAACTTTTTCATTTTTTAAGTTTCCCCATATCGCTAGGATGTGGAGCTTTGGGTTGAAGATGCAGCGTTCTTAAATTATAATATAATAGTTTCAGAGTATTTTGCAGTACAGCGTAGTGCCACATCCCTGGTGTCTCAGTCATCTAATGGCATTGCCATGTGAAAGTATGACTGGCTATAGTATCATTATCTTACTAGTGGCACATGGCTTGAATGGGAGTATAGGAATACCGTATTGTTTTACATTTACAATTTTGTTTTTAGGTTGGTACTTTTTTTTTTTTTTTAAGAGATAAGAAAAATGGCACAAAAGACTTACTTACCAGTATTGTGTAAGTTATTTATTTGAGTTCTGGCTGCTATTGAGTAAGAAACATTTAAGTTCAAAATGACCTTAACAAAGTAATCAAAGCAAATATTTAAGAGTGGAACACCTACACAAAACAAATAGATGAGAAAATTTGGGCTAAAAGTATCAGAGTAAAAAAAGATTTGAAGATTGCTCAAATCTATACCATATAATTTGGCAATTTAATACTGACATTTAACATGCATTCTGTCAACACAGGAATTATTTCCTAAGTTCAATTTAATTAACTAGATTATTGGAAGAAGTGTGTCTATTTTGTATGGCTTTGTGTAAAGATGAGAGGAAGCCCTACAAGCCCTAAAAGTAAGAGAAATTATTTAAGGCCAGAGAAATAAAAACAACAAGGAAAAGGTGAAGAATTGTACCTTTTTACTTAGCAAAGACTGAAACATAACTTCGGCATCTTGAAGGATTTGACAGATTATTTCAAGGAGAAAGTTAAACACCTATTCTTGGTCTTCACTGTGGAAAGAACAAGAATAAAGTGATTTAATCATAGTAACTGGAAACCACTGTAGCCTGAAATAAGAACTTTCTGCCAGTAAGAAAATTGAAATAGATTGCTACACAGGCTATGAACCTGTCTTCACTGCAGTTTTTAGTTTTAAATAGTAGCAGCAATATCTTTACCTGAAGACCCAGCTACTGGACCTCTTGGGGTCCAGTGTCATCTATCTGATTCTGGAAACATCCTAAAACTATGCTTTTGTATCTGTTAAAAGTGGATAACAATGGTGTTAGCCTTTTGTACTTGTAACCCATCACCTTCAGATTAAAGGAAAGAAAAATCCTGTACAGCTCTGTTCTCTGATTTGTGTCTTAAAGCCATATACTATCTTAAGTGGGCTTTTTTGGGAATATACTGAAATAATGGATGGCTTTTGGAGAACTAGACTTCAGAGACTTACTCAACTACCACCTGCAGTCTCACTCTCTCTGAAAAATGACTGGAAGAAGGGCCACTTGGGCATGACTTTAGCACATGTAATCACGCTGTCCTGGTGATGACAGAGAAGTTCTCCAGTGCTCTTCACACTCTATTTCAGTGCTGCAAGGCTTAGCACATTCCTCTCCCTGCTTCTCACTCAGACAACACAGTTAGAGAGGGCTTGGTTACCCAGACCATTATACTAGACACTGTGGGGCTAATAACTAGAAGACCAAGGTCCTGCCCTTAGGGAGTTTATATTCTAGTTGAAGAGATAGAGTATACATATGAGCATGCCTTAAGAATACTTGCAAAGCAGGATATCGACAAGTGCAAATTAATGTAGTGTGAACTTCATGCTGGCTACAGCCCATGAAAGGGAGAATCTGGTTCAGTATGTGTGATGCAATAAGTTTTTTTATAGTGTCTTCCCTAAGTATGCCCTAAAGCATTGTTCAACATACTTAGATAAATTTGTGTTTTTATCACAGCCTCACTAAGATTTTTGAGAACATTTTTCAGCCTGGCTTATGTCTAATAAATCAGCCTCTTTTGTTCTTATCTTGTATGATGCTTGAATGAGGCAAATAGAATTTATTGGATTATGAAAATAATTCAAAATATGTCCATTTAATAAAACTCTTAAATTATTGAACACATTAGTTTTCTAAAAAGCAATGCCAAAATAGTTTATTTTAAATCATAGTTTTGTTGATAAGTTCACAAAATTAGCCATAAAAAAGTAAGCTTGATTTTTTTTACAAAGAACAGTTGAGAATCAATTCAGTGAAAAATACCAAGTTTTAGATCCTTGGGGCATTTAGTAGCTATATTAATGATTTGGGCAGTGATTTTATGTGGTGGTGTATGTATTACCTCATTCATAAAAACACTGCAGAAGTAGTGTGCTCCAAAAAAGAGTAGTAATTTTCACTTGTCAATTGATTTTCCAGCAGAGTAGATAATGCTATTCACAATGATAATTTATTTAACAAAATCAAATGTATAAGCATTAACAATACATCTGAAAACAGCAATTGTGGGCTCTTTAACATTTAAGGGCACAAATAGGAAATAAAGCAAGTCCTTTTAGAAATTTTATACCTTATGGGATAAACATTGGGAAATAAATGTTTGCCTTGGGGTAGGAATATAAAACTGTAAACTGAACTCAAGGAACATTTTTTTTGTGTTTTAAGGAAGTGATAAGGTTCATCACCTTCTGACCCTAAACAAATAATTTTTGCTGTATTTTAGATTCAGTGGATGATATATATTCTGATCCTTTAAAAATAAGCTTGCATGCTTACTGTAACTTTAAAAGTTTGACTCACAAGGCTAATCTGTCATCCTTGCAGAGGGTTTTCTAAGGTGCCACAAGTCTGCAATTCTGGTAGCTGCCAGGTGGTAGTTTTCTTTGAATATGTATCCACGTAGTTTAGCAGATTGAGAAGGATGAGACACAGGAAAGCTACATATGTTTCTTTTTTAAGCAAATCACTTAATTTTATTAGGTTTCGATGGTCTTGTTTAAGAAGAATTTGGACAACTGTTAATTTCTGTCACATCCTAAATATAACAATGATATTTGATTTGATACTAAGTTGACTTCAGTAACATACACATATACTGTTTTGTTTTTTTGGCGGGGAGGGCACTCAGGGAGAACTGGGGCCAACATTTTTTGTTTTTAATCTTATTTTAAAATAAATTCAAACTTACAAGAACAGTTGCAAAAACAATATGAACCCATACACAGAACTCCAGCATACCCTGTCTCCCCTCCCCTGATACCCTGATCCACCAACTTTAACATCCTGTCACATCACCATTTCTTTCTTTTCCTCCCTCCCTCTCTCCCTCCCTACCTCCATCCCTATCTGTCATCCATCATCTATTGCTCTGTCCTCTGAGCATACGAGAGCAAGCTGCACACTTCTTTGAACAAACAATATAATTCACATATACATTTCCCACGAACAAGAACATTCTTTTATGCAGTCCCATTAAGCACAGTTAAGTTCAAGAAATTCAACATTGATACAAAGCTTACATTCTATATTTCCTTTTTTTTTTTTTCTTATGTCCCATCTGTGTCCCTTTGAGCCTCCTCTCCTCCATCCTCAGCTCCCATCCAGGATCATCCTTGGCATTTAACTGTCATCTATTTAGACTGTCTTTTTTTTTTTTTAATTGTGGAAACATATATACAGCCTAAATCTTCCCATTCCACCCCCTCCCTAGCCTTCCATTAGTGGGATTAATCACATTTAGAATGTTGCAATGCTATCACCTTCTACCATCCATTACTAGAAATTTCCCTTCACCCCATACAGAAACCCTACACTCATTCCTTAACTCCCCATTGCCCCTTCCCCCACTTCTCGTAACCCCTACTCTACTTTTCATCTCTATGGTCATATTCTCTGATACTTTCTTTGTGTTTACCATGGGGCTTAAATTTAACCTCTTAAATATATGACAATCTTGTTTTTCTTTGATACCAACTTCACTTCAATAGGACACATAAACTGTGTTCCTATACTCCATCATTCCCCCATTATGTAGTTCTTGTCAAAAATTACATATTGTACATTGAATCCAAAACTACTGATTTATCATTACAGTTTATGTATTTTAGATCCTGTAGGAAGTAAATAGTGGAGTTACAGATCAAAAATACAGTAGTATTGGTATTTATATTTGCCATGTGATCTTTACTGGAAATCTTTATTTCTTCATGTGGTTTCAGTCAATTGTTTAGTGTCCCTGCTCAACTCCCTTTAGCATTTCTTATAAGACTGATCTAATGGTGATGAAGTCCCTCAGCTTTTGATTATCTGGAAATGTTTTCATCTCCCCCTCATTTTTAACCTCCAAGTGTTTGTGAATTCTCCAAGTCTCTGATGGTTATTGACTTCTATTTGTATTCCATTGTGGTCAGAGAATGTGCTTTGAAAAAATTCAATTTTCTTTCTTTTTTTTTTTTTTTTAATTTATTGAGGCTTGTTTTATGTACCAGCATACGGTCCATTCTAGAGAATGATCTGTGATCGCTAGAGAAGAATGTGTGTCCCGGTGACCTGGGATGTAATGTTCTATATATGTCTGTTAAAATTCTCTATGTCTCTCTCTCCTTTCTTTGTTTCTCTGTCAGTAGGGCTCCCTTTAGTATCTGAAGTAGGGCAGGTCTTATATTAGCAAATCTCTCAGCATTTGTTTGTCTGTAAAAATTTAAGCTCTCCCTCAAATTTGAAGGAGAGTTTTGCAGGATGAAGTATTCTTGGTTGGAAATTTTTCTCTCTCAGAATTTTAAATATGTCATGCCACTTCCTTCTCGCCTCCATGGTGGCTGCTGAGCAGTCACTACTTAGTCTTATGTTGTTTCCTTTGTATGTGGTGAATTGCTTTTCTCTTGCTGCTTTGAGAACTTGCTCCTTCTCTTCAGTATTTGAGAGTCTGATCAGAATATGTCTTGGAGGGGGTTTATTTGGATTTATTCTATTTGGAGCTCTCTGGGCATTTATGCTTTGTGTATTTATATTGTGTAGAAAGTTTGGGAAGTTTTCCCCAACAATTTCTTTGAATGCTCTTTCTAGACCTTTACCCTTCTCTTCCCCTTCTGGGACACCAGTGAATCTTAAATTTGGACATTTTATTTTATCTATCATATCCCTGAGATCCATTTCAATTTTTTCAATTTTTTTCTCCATTCTTTCTTTTGTTGTTTCATTTTCCATTCTGTGGTCCTTGAGGAGGCTGAGTCATTGTTCAGCTTCCTCTATTCTTGTATTATGAGTATCCAGAGTCTTTTTGATTTGGCCAACAGTTTCTTTTATTTCCATAAGATCATCTATTTTTTATTTACTCTTGCAATTTCTTCTTTATGCTCTTCTAGGGTCTTCTTTATGTCCTTTATATCCTGTGCCATGCTCTTCTTCATGTCCTTTATATCCTGTGCCATGCTCTCATTGTCTGTCTTTAGATCTTTGATTAATTGCGCAAAGTACTGTGTATCTTCTGATCTTTTCATTTGGGTGTTTGGGTTTGGGTTCTCCATATCGTCTGATTTTATCATAAGCTTTAAGATTTTCTGTTGTTTTTGGCCTCTTGGCATTTGCTTTACTTGATCTCTAATTTGTCACAACTACAGCTTGGTGGCATACATGTTCTCTAACTAACCAGCAGATGGCGTCCATGAGTCACCTATTCCCCTCAAGTCAGTTCTCCCAAACTTTGTCTTTGTGGTATGTGGGGATCTGATTCTTGTGGGGTTCAACTGGTGCACTAAATTTGGGTGTGTTGTTGGTACTGTCTGCCCTGAATGTGGGGCTTGTGTCTGGGTGGTTAGGGAGGCAGGGCAGCTTTAATAATCAAACCTCCCTGGTGTTCCCAGAGATTTAAAGCTGCTGCAAGAGACTAAGCCTTCATTTCAGTCTTGCCACAGATTGTCTCTGCTGCTGACACACAAGTCTTTGGTATTGGCATAGGGTCCCTGGGATTTCCGAGCGGGTCCCCCTTTCTCAGCCGTGCTCTTCCAGGACCTCTGCTGAGGGAAGGTTGTGCCACGTCACAAATGTGCACCGGCCTGCCAGGGAAGCCCTGGGCCGCTGGGCCATGCAGGGGCATTCCCAGCCTGCTGTAAAGATGGATGAATAGGACGTGTTAATTTCCCCCTTTTCTCACAGCTCTGCCTTCCCAGCTCCGGGAAAATTAGCTGTGGATGCACTAAAGGCCACTGTCCAGGCTGATATTGTGGCGTGTGCGTGGTACTGCGGGAAACTCTTCCCATCACACTGGGTTTCTTGGTGTAGCTCTGGGCTGTGGGTGCAGCCCTGGGCAGGAGTGTCCCCAGCCTGCTGGGGAGATGGCTGCAAGGGGCGTGGTTTCTTTCTCCTTTTGGCTCCCTTCTGCTCCCCTGGCCCCAAGACAATCAGCAGCGGGTGTGGGAAGGGCTATCCACCACACCAGACGCCGAGGCGTTGGCCCAGCCTGCTCCTGCCGTGCTTCACTGCTTGGTTCCCCCCGTCGTATCCGCAGCCGCTCCCTGGTTTTTTTTTTTTTTTTTTAAGAGAAGAGTCCGTCTCCAAACACCAACCCACCGCTTCCCCACACCGCAGCATGGCCACCAGAATTTCAGCTGGCTCACTCGCTTGTTTCAGAATGCAGACTCCTGGTTTCAACAAATGCATGGTCCCTGTGGATTTAGCAGACCTTGTCTGGCTGGTGCTTTGCTGGAACTGGTGTTCTGGGTCACTTTCTGGTTTTTATCTAGTATTTTTCATGGAGGTGTTTTTTTGCCCTGTCTCATCTAGCCGCCGTCTTAGGTCCTAGGGCACATGCACTGTTCTTATACCCTTCTTTCCCCCACCTTTTTTTGTACTTGTTACCACTTATATCTTTGTACATTGTATGTCCAAAAGCATAGATTTTTCATCTTTATGCTTCTGTATTTTAGCACCTGTATGAATAAGTGGCATTTCATACAAAAAATACAATAGTACTGGCATTTGTAATTACCCACATCGTTACCTTATGGGAAGTCTTTATTTCTTTATGCCACTTTGAAACACTTCTGGTGTCTTTTCCTTTTAGTATGAATAATTTACCTTAGTATTGCTTGCAGGGCAGGTCTAGTGGTGATGAACTCCCTCAACTTTTGTTTTCCTAGGAATTCCTTAATCTGTCCTTCACTTTTAAAAGAAAGTCTCACTGGATAAAAAATTCTTGGTTGGCAATTGTTTTCTCTCAACCTTCTGCCTTCTTGCCTCCATGGTTTCTGATGAGAAATTGGAATTTAATATAATTGGGACTCCCTTATATATAACCTGTGGCTTTTCTCTTGGAGCTTTCAAAACTCTCTCCTTGTCCTTTGCATTTGACAGTTTGATCCATATGTGGCGGGCATATTTCTCTTCAAGTTTATCCTGTTTGGTGTTCTCTAGGCTTTTTGGATGTGCATATTCACATCTTTTGCTAAGTTTGGGAAGTTTCTTATCATTTTTTCTTTGAGTATTCCTTCTACCACTTTATTTCTTTCTTCTCCTTCTGGGACCTCCATAATGCATGTATTGATATGCTTGATTGTGTCCCACTGGTCTCTTAGGCTATTTTCACTTTTTATAATTCTATTTTTCTTTTGGCTCCTCAGCCTGACTTTTTTCAATTGTTTTGTCTTCAAGTTTGCTGATTCTTCCTTCTGCCAGCTCCAATCTGCTGCTGAAACCCTCCTTGGAATTTTTCATTTTAGTTATTGTGGGCCTCAACCAGGAGTTTTATTGGTTCTTTTTTAAAATTTCTATCTCTTTATTGAGTCTTTTAGTTTCCTATGTTGCTCAAAGCATACCATGAAGTGGGTTGGCTTTAAACAATGGGAATTTATTAGCTTAAGGTTTGAGGCTGTGAGAATGTCCAAATCCAGCCATCATCAAAATGATGCTTTCTTCCCAAAGACCAGCTACCAGTGATCCTTGACTCCTCTGCCACATGACAAGGCACATGGTGGCATCTGTTGGTCTCTCCCTTCTTTTCTGGGTTCCGTTGATTTAAGCTTCTTGCTCCCATGGCTTTTTCTATGTATTCATGCCATTTATAAAGGACACCAGTAATAGGATTAAGTTCTCTCTTGAATGAGGTGGGTCACACCCTTAACTGAAGTAGCATCATCAATAGATCCTACTTTAAAAAGATCCTCTCTGGGTTTACATCCCCAGGAATGGATTGGATATAAGAACATGTTTTTCTGGGGTACATATAGCTTCAAACCACTACACTGAGATTCTCATGTTGTTCATTCATTGTTTTGCTGATATCCTTTACTTCTTTTTCCCTATATTTTCCTTCATCTTCTTGCACATATTGAAGATCCTTTTTGTAAAGTCTTTGTCTGGTATAACCACAGTCTAGTCTTTTTCACTGATGTTTTCTGGATTTTTATCTTCTTTCTTTGGAGAGATCATTTCTTGTTTCTTTGTCTTGTACTCTTGTTGCACACTGTACATTTAATATTTTAAAATATTAACTCTGGGATTTATTCCTAAAATATCTGTTTCTTGAGTTTGTATCCAGCTAGTGATATGACAGAGATTTTCTTGAGTGTCAGGAGCTAACAAAACCCAGCAAAGCTAAACAAAAACACCTTTCACCATCTTTGCAAATTGGCTTT
The DNA here is from genome assembly GCF_015220235.1 of Choloepus didactylus. Classification (NCBI taxonomy): domain Eukaryota; kingdom Metazoa; phylum Chordata; class Mammalia; order Pilosa; family Megalonychidae; genus Choloepus; species Choloepus didactylus. The sequence goes on from NC_051308.1 coordinate 28,187,146, forward strand.
GTGTTGGCTGGTGCCCTTCAGAGTTCACCCCTCATCAAGAAGATCAGCTCAAGGCACATATGAAGTGGAGGCTCCTCTCTGTCTTTTCTGGGCCTGTATCTTGTCCTGTACTTGTGCTTGCTAGTAGCCTTAGGAATTCCCTTGTACAGAAGTTTGAATGCCACCCTTACTTCCCAGAAAACAGATCTCTCTCTCAGGAGTGTTCCACTGCAGGACTTAAAGCAGGTAAACCTTTGCCCCAGGCTGTGTGCCTCAAACATTTCTTACATTGCTTTCATTGTCTCAAGCTGATTTTGCCTGGAGGGCAAATTCAAGGGTGGGGATTGGGGAGTCTTGCCGTGGAGGTGTTTCCCAAGTCATTTTTTCCCAGCTAGAACAAGGCCAGGGACCTACAAATGGAGTGCTGGGCCAGCTCCAAATTGCCCTGGGGAGGGGATAAGGGAGAGACCAGGAAGGGTGCCAGGAGCTTCTCCCACAGATCCCAAATGCTGTCCTTTCTTGGCTAGGGACTTGCCCAGCAAATGCAGCCCTTCAACTGTTTCCCGCAGCTTTGAGGAAGCAGACTGCCTTTATGTCTCCTCTGCTGCCTTTGTCTGGGGTAGATTGGAACAATGGCCACCTTCACAGCCGGGCCCCTGGCAGTCCAAAGTAGCTAATCAAACATAGTAACCAACAATCAGAACACCCCTCCTCCCCCAACTCTCAATCTTGGGGAACTAGGTTTTATGTCAGCAAGCAACTGACAGGGCCGGACCCCACTGCTTCCTTTCATGAGAGTCAGGGATGGGTGACTGTTGTCACCACACAGAGAGTAATTCACTTGTATTTACCATAATTTACCAACCTCTTCCTCCTGTTCTTTCCTGGATGCTGCACAGTGTTCTACTGAATTACAGGGTTTCAAAATAGTTGGTTCAGATGATTTATGCCTGTTTGGTTCAGATGATTTATGCCTGTTTAATAGTTGTTCTGGAGTGGGGACTGATTCCTGGAGCTTCCTATTCTGCCATCTTCCAACAATTCATGGTGAATGTATTTTGAGTTTGGAGGGATATGAAATTCTGGGGGTCAGTTTGGCACCATGGTAGAAAAAAATTCTAAAACATTCTCCCAAATGTATTCCACCAAATTCTTGGAACCTGTGTATACGGTAAGATACTGCGCCTGTGATTATCTTATGTTATATAAAGCATATGACCTTAACATTGCAAGTTTATCTGTGTGGGACTGATCTAATTGCATGACTCCTGAAATACAGAGTGTATCCTCTGCCTGGTAGAGGATACAAAGTCAGAGAGAGTCAGAGTGTGAGAACTTAATATACTGTTGCTGGTTTAAAGATGGAGAAGGCCATGTGAGAAAGGATGTAGGATGACTCTACAAGTAGTCCATTGACTGACACCCAGCAAGACAATGGAAGCCTCAGGCCTGTAACCACAAGGAAATGCATTCTTCCAATAAATGCATTGAGGTTGGAGAAGGGGCCTGAGCTGCAGATAAAAATGTAGTCAGTAACACTCTGATTTCAATCTTGTGAGACCCCAAGTAGAGAGTCAAGCCAGGTCTTTCCAGTATCCAACCTACAGAAGAGTGTGATAACAAATGCAGGTTGTTTTAAATCGCTAAGTTTGTGTGATTTGTTGTGCACTAATAGAAAACCATATATAGCTGCCTGTCTCTGTTCTCCTGATTTAAAAAATTTTCAAATACAAGTATTCTAATACCTGTAGGAATAAAAAAGTAAAGCATACCCAGTAAAAATCAAGCAGAAAACTTCTTGTGATTGTTCTCAAGCCCTTGCAACCTGAAGGATTCTATGACGGACATTTTAGAAACATATGAGGAATTAATCTTTAATGTTACCAATCAAACATTTGAAAGAATTAATATGGTATAATACTTAACTCCAGGTTAACATTATCTGAGAATTTATCAGCTATTTCTGTGCCCTTGTTCACCTGAGCTCAGCACCTAAGGTTTTAACAGCAAGTACACTTACTGGCAAACATAAAACAAGAGGACATAAAATAGCCACTAGTTTTAAATTCCCAGATAAACTCAGAAATATGCAACCTTGACACTTGTTGTGGCTAGATATAAGGAAAAGATCCATTAAAGTCCCAATTTAAGAAAATAAAAATTTAACCTTAAATTTTATTCTGCTCAGGAGCATTCATTTTTATACTTCAGTCCTCTGTATCGTTGAGTTCTCAATTCACCGCAGCCTGGGCTCTCAATCCAGGGAAGTCAGATTCATCCAATTTCATGACTTCTTGTGAATCAGCCCATCAATGAAAAAATCCAGGATAATGTACAAAACCAACAAGTAGTAACATCCTCCAGCAAGAATAATGTGTTTGCACTGCTGTTGGCTTAGGTCATCTTTCTTTTCCTCTTTTATTCCCTTGCAATTTTTGTTCCAATCTTGAATTTTTTGTCCTTACCCCTGCTATTACAGTTTTCATTTCCATGAATTATTTTTTGAAGTTATTCTCTGAATGAGGGATCATCACCAGGTGACCTACATATGCTTTTTTATAGTCCAGAAATATTAGTACCAATATCCACTAACACTATTGCTAATTACTATGTGGGTATATACTTCAAACAGTATTTATTGTATAAACATAGGCACACTCACAGAAGCCAGTAATTCCTTCACCCAATAAAGCAAATTGTTCTCATTTTTCTATTTTATCTTCTACTTTTTGTCCATATGTATATATAATATTTACAAGTAGTAAGCATAGTGTATATGATTTTGGTTGTGCTTTGTTCACGTAACATTATCTTAAGTATTTTTCCATGTTGCTGTCTATTCTTTGTAATGATTGCTTTAATAAGACCAGTCACAGGTACTTTTACAGAAAAATAATGTCAGATTTTGAAGAGAACAGATGCTGTTACAAATTTAGAATGCTTTTGTCTTAAACTTCACTTGTTGTTTTAATTCAACAAATATTTACTGAGCGTACAGTGCTGACCTAGAATGAATTTCTGCCCTTAAAGAAGGTAGTATTTAAGGCAGTATGCAAATAAATATGTGTCAAAGAGAACCTAGTATCCCCAGCAAGCTACAAAGGATTGTGGGGATTTAGAAGAGGAAGAGAGATGGCATCCTTGTAGGAAGGTTAGGATATAGCCCAGCATAATGGGAGAAGAAGGCATTCTGTTGGAAGATCCAAGATGGCAGTTTGAATAAAGGAATAGGGAGTGGGAAAGTGAGATGTGTTCAAAGAACATATGTGTCTTTTAATTCCGTAGCATTCTTGTATAATTGATCTCAATACTTCAAATGCTATGGCACTGTTCTAATAGATTGCCCATAGAAAATGGACTTCTATAAGACTCAAACATTCCAGTATAATTGTTCTTTTAAAACATACTTCATGAGCTGTAGTTCAGGCACAGAAGTTATTTTATATTTTGGGAATGTTTGCACATTTTGCAGTCTCTTAGTAGTGTTTTCTATGTAATGGAAAATTTTGAAGATTTCAAAATTCCATACAATAAATGCAATAAAATGTTATTTTATTTAAAATTTTGAAATCAAGTAGGATTAATTTTCTGTAAATAAAAAATTCTCAATTATCTTAATGATTTATTGAAGATTTCTACATGACTAATGAAGGAAGGTGAAACACAGAATACACAGGGTATCATGGGTAAAGTAGAGGACTGGGGGTCTAAAACCTTGACTTTGTGATTAAGCTTTTCTGCTAGCTTCCTAAACAAACCTCTTAGAGCCTAAGTTTCTTTCCCTGTAAAGTATGAAGCTTGGATAAGTGGTAGTTAAGGTTTTCTCTAGCTCTAAATTCCTATGATTCTAGAACCATTGGGAATACTTCCCTATCCCTCTTAATTATGAATTAAGTTATTAATAAAGTCAATAAAATTATATGGAGTGTTAAGTGTCATTCCATATGTTCCAGTTATTCACTCTAATTTTATAAAAATAACACTCCTGTTAAGATTATAAGTATGAACTTTTACTGTCAACAGCAGTTTTAGATTATTTTTTTCATTATGATGAATAATAGAACAATAACATGTCTAGGCATTTTAAAAGTTGAATTTAATTCCAAGAAAACACCCTTTAATTTGTCATAAGTATTAAAGCCCTACCCAGAATTAAGAATGGTTTCTACTGGAGAGATTTTAGACACTAACAAACCTGATGGTAGTATTTGGAAGGGTGGGGGTTAGCCAGCTCTTGATAAACATGTGGAATTAAATATCCTTGGCTAGAGTATCTCACCCATGTGAACTCATGATTCTGGAGAATACCTCAGTGGTATTCTAATACCTAATTGAGAAATGTGGCATTATGATAGTTAATGCTTTCACTTCCAGTGTTTTACTCATAAATGCAGCCATGGAATGAAGTGCTCTGGCTGTTTAGACTCAGATGACTCAGAATATGTTCATATTAAGTTGGGTATTTTTTGTCATCAAAATGTAAGCAAATTTTTTAAAAATTATTTTAGTCATTTTATAGATTCCCCAGCATATTTATCTGCCCTTCGTTAGAGTCCAGTGTGAGGAAGACTGCTCTAGACAGAGATTCTAGATGCTCGGTATCATTGGTCCTCAGGGAAATGCAAATCAAAACCACAATGAGGTGCCACTTTACAACTGCTAGGATGGCTGTTGGTAAACAAACAGAAAATAAGAAGCATTGATGAGGATGTGGAGAAATAGGAACCCCTGTGCATTGTTGATGGGAATATAAAATGGTGCGGCCACTGTGGAAATCAGTTTGGCAGTCCTCAAAAATTGAAAATAGAATCACTGTATGACATGACAATCTCACTTCTTGATAGAAACCCCAAAGAACTGAAGGCAGAGACTTGAACAGATATTTGTACACCAATGTTCATAGCAGCCAAAAGGTGGGAGCAACTCAAGTGTCTATCAACAGAAGAATGGATAAATAAAATGTGGTGTTTACATGCAATGGAATGCTATTCAGTTATAAAAAGGAATGAAGTTCTGATACTTGCTACAACATGGATGAATCTTGAAGACATCATGTGAGGGAAGATAAAGCAGACACAAAAAGACAAATATTGTATGATCTCACTTATATGAAATATCTAGAATAAGTAAATTCATAGAGACAAAGTAGATTACAGGTTACCAGGCTGGAGGTGGAGGTGTAATGGGGAGTTGTTGCTTAATGGGCACAGAGATTCTGTGATGAAAACTTTGGGTAGTAGTTATTGGTGATGGTAGCACAATATTGTGAATGCTAAGGCATCTTGATATCCACTTACAAAAGAATGAAGTTGGACCCCGTAAGATTTTGCCATATGCAAAAATTAACTCAAAATGAACTAAAGACCTGAATGTAAGAGTTAACACTACAAAACTCATAGAAGAAAACATTCGGAAATATATTCAGGATTTTTTTTAGGCAATGGATTCTTTTTTTTTAATTCAATTTTATTGTGATATATTCACATATCATGCAGTCCTACAAAGCGTACATTCAGTTGTTCACAGTACCATTATATAGTTGTGTGTTCATCACCAAAATTAATTTTTGAACATTTTCATTACCACACACACAAAAATGAAAAGAATAAAAATTAAAGTGAAAAATAACAATTAAAGTAAAAAAGAACACTGGGTGCCTTTCTCCCCCCCTCCCCCCATTTTTCTACTCATTCATCCAAGGGGACAAAGGGGAGTGTGGTCCATATGGCTTTCCCAATCACATTGTCACCCCTCATAAGGTACATTTTTATACAACTGTCTTCAAGATTCAGGGGTTCTGGGTTGTAGTTTGGTAGTTTCAGGTATTTACTGCTAGCTATTGCAATTCATTAGAACCTAAAAAGGGTTGTCTATATTGTGCATAAGAGTGCCAACCAGAGTGACCTCTCAGCTTCTTTTGGAACCTCTCAGCCACTGAAACTTATTTCATTTCTTTTCGCATCCCCATTTTGGTCAAGAAGATGTTCTCCATCCCACGATGCTGGGTCTAGATTCCTCCCTGGGAGTTATATTTCACGGTGCCAGGGAGATTCCTTCCCCTGAGTGTCAGATCCCACGTAGGGGGAGGGCACTGATTTCACCTGCCAAGTTGGCTTAGCTAGAGAGAGAGGGCCACATCTGAGCAACAAAGAGGCATTCGGGAGGTGGCTCTTAGGCACAATTATATGCAGGCCTAGCCTCTCCTTAGGCAATGGATTCTTAGACTTTATACTAAAAGCATAAGCAACAAAAGAAAAATGAGATAAATTGGACCTCATCAAAATTAAAAGCTTTTTTCATTGAAAGGACACCATCAAGGTGAAAGGACAACCCATAGAATTGGAGAAAATATGTTCAATTCATATATTTGATAAGAGACTTGTATCTAGTATATGTGAAGTACTCTTACAACTAAATAATAAAAAGACAATAACCCAATTAAAAAGTGGGCAAAGGATCTAAATAAACATTTCTTCAAAGAAGATATACAAATGGCTAATAAACACATGGAAAGAATACTCAGTGTCATTAACAGTCAGGGAAATACAGATCAAAACCATGAGATACCCCTTAACACCCACTAAGATGGCTATAATAAAAAAGGCAGATAATAATGAGAGTTAGTAAGGATGTAGAGAAATAAGAACCCTTATATGTTGCTTGTATGGTTGTAAAATGATTCAACCACTTTGGAAAACAGTCTGGCAGTTCCTCAAAAAGTTAAACATAGAGTTACTATATAACCAGTAACTCTATTGCTTTGTGTATAATCGAGAGCAATGAAAACATATGCACACAAAAACTTGTACATAAATATTCATAGCAGGATTATTCATAATAATAGCCAAAACATGGCAACAATCTATATGCTCATCAACTGCATCAACTGTTGAATGGATAAATAAAATGTAATATATCTGTGCAATGGAATATTATTTGGCAATAAAAAAGAATGGAGGATTGATATATTCTACAACAGGCATGAACCTTGAAAACATTATGCCAGGTAAAAGAAGCCAATCACAAAAGACCATGTATTTTATGATTCCATTTATATGAAATGTCCAAAATAAACAAATCTATATAGACAAGGAAGTAGATTAGTGGTTGCCTAGTGCTGAGGGAGCTTGGGGAGAAATGGGAAGTGACTGCTAATGGTATATAGTTTCTTTTTGGGGTGATGAAAATGTTCTAAAATTGATTGTGGTGATGGCTATACAACTCTATGAATATACAAAAAACCATTGAATTTTACACTTTAAATTAGTGAAGTGTCTGGTATATGAATATATCTCAGTAAAGCTGTAATTTATTTTTAAAAAAGGTTCTACAAAAAGGGGGATATTTCAGTCTAGTCTGGAGGTAAGCAGAGAGATGGAAGGGAAGGTCATTCAGGCAAAAGGGACAGAATAGGCAAAGGGCACAGTGACATATGTACATCTGGAGGGCAAAAGGAGATGCAGAAGATGAGGATGGAAAGACAGAGGTTTCACATCAAGAAAGACTTTGCTGGGAAATTTGGACTTGTTTCCTAAATTGACAAGGAGCCCTTGAAAGGTTTCCATTTAAAGTAAAGGAATAATATTGGTGTTTTAGAATCATGTTGTTGACCAGTGTGGAGAATGGTGTGGTAGATTGAATCGTGTACCCTACAAAGGACATGTCCTTAATCTTAACCCACATTCCTGTGGGTGTGAACCAATCTGTAAATAGGACCTTCTGAAGATATTACTAGTTAAGATGTGGCCAAATCAAATCAGGGCATGTCTTATTCCATATTATGGGAGATCTTACAAAGAGAGGAAATTTGGATGCAAACAGAGAAGCCAGAAGATATAGAAGCCATGAACACAGAAAACCACTAGAGGCAACCAAGAACATCGCCAAGTGATGGAGGACTGCTATTCTGGTTTGCTAATGCTGCCATTATGCAAAATACCAGAAATGGATTGGCTTTTATAAAGGGGATTTATTCGTTTACAAATTTAAAGTTCTAAGGTCATAAAAATGTGCGAACTAAGGCATCAACTAGAGGATACCTCCTCTGAAGGAGGGCCAGTGATGTCCGGAATACCTCTGTCAGCTGGGAAGGCATGTGGCTGGTGTCTGCTGGTTCTTTGCTCCTGGGTTGTGTTTCAAAATGGCTTCCTCTAAAATGTGACTTTTAAACTCCTTCTCTCGGCCTCTGTGCATCCTTGCTTGGGCTTCTGTCTCTTTTAGCTTCTCTCTCTCAGCTCCTGTGCATCTTTGCTTTTTCTCCCAGGGCACTTCTCTCTGAGCATCTGGGAGTCCTCTCTTAGTTCTCTGGGGCAAACTCTGGGCTTCATCTCTTAGCTTAGCATCTCCAAATGTCTTTCCGTCTGCATCTCTGAGTGTCTCCAAGCGTCAGGGTCTGTGTCGGCTCTTCGCTTCACTTAAGTACTCCAGTGAACTAATCAAGACTGACTCAGAATGAGTGGGGTCACAGTTCCATGGAAATAATTTAATGAAAGGTCTCACCCACAGCTGTGTGAGTCACATGTCCATGGAAACAATCAAATGGTTCCACGCAACATTGGGTTAAAAGGTCATAGCTCTTCTGGGGTCCATAACAGTTTCAAACCAGCACAACTGCTGTCACCAGAACACTCCCAATTCCAGGAGAAAGCATGGATGACCTTGCTAACATCTTGGTGTTGCACTTCTATCCTCCAAACTGTAAGCCAATATATTCTTGGTATTTAGCCCTACCCAGTTGTGGGATATGTGTCAAGCAGGCCTGCCAAACTAAGACAAGTGGATTGGAATAAGTGAAACGAGACAAAAAGACCAGCTATGAAGCTCCTGCTGCAATCTTGTCTAGAGATCAGGCCTAAATTGTGTAGCAGGAGATGCAGATGAGGGGACGGATGCAAGAAGTGTTTGAAAGGTAGAACTGAAAGGTCATGGTGATAGAATGGGTATGTGTGTTTAAGGGATTGTGCAGGAAGTTGAAGAAAAGGGAGAAAGCTAGATGGTTTGAGTTTGGCTGACTTGGTAATGTTGACAGTTGTGGGTGGAGGAGATAATGAGTTATATTGGATATATTAAGCCTGGGGTTCCTATGGTATGTCCATGCAGAAAAACATCTTAATCATCTTTTTATCCACATTGTTTGGCACATAGTAAGTACCCAGTAAATGTTGATGAATTGATCAGGAAACCAAGCACTAGAAAATTGAACTTACTTGCCAGAAGTTTCCATAAATTACTTGAAATCAGGGTATGTATCATATTCATCATATTTCTAGTACCCCACACAGAAAAGGCCTAGCACAAATATTTATTTGTTGGCTGAATGAAGGAGTGAATTAATGCATAAATGAACAAAAGAATGAACTTCAGATAATTATTAACAATGCCTAAACCAGATGACAGATCTTCTAATTCCTAGTTTAATCTTTGTTAGGCTCTAGCAGGCAGAAAATTTTAGAACTAGGGAGCAAATAACTTCTTTTATAATGATGTTATAGTTTAGCAAATTTTAAATATAAAATTTAAATTTTAGCCGTTTTAATTGGTGTGTAATGGTATCTCATTGTAGTTTTAATTTACATTTCCCTAATGATCAATGACGTTGAACATCTCTTCTAGTGCTTTTTTGCCATCCGTCTTTTTCAGATATACTCATTGCTGCACTCTAGTTCAATGTTCTATCATCTACACCTGTGTTGTTTCAATAATGTTCTAACTGACCTCCCTCCTCCCTGCCTCTCCTCATTTAGTACCTTCACAGCACAGCACAGCACAGCAGAGGGATCCTATTAAGACCTACATCAGATCATGTCACTCTTCTTGTTAGAATTGCCCAGTGGTAAAAAATCACACACCATTTTCCCAGTACTCCTTATTTCCCTTTCTGTTTTGTTTTACTCCATATTTTACTCATTTATTACATTATCTGTCTTTGATCACTACAGTGTTACTTTCAGAACATGATTGCATATGCATACATATTAGCAAAGACAAAATGTGGATTAAATTACATTGTTCATCCATTTAACATTTGTGAGTGGTTTCCCATTTGTATTTAGAAACATGAATCTAAACTTTCCACAGTTTACAAGGCTCTGCGTTATCTGGCCACTGCCTGTCTTTCACCCTCTTTTCACCCACTCTTCCTCTGTCTCCATTCACTCTAGCTTCAGTGGTTTTCTTTAGCTTCTCAAACATACCAGGGCCTTTGGACAAACTTGCACTTTATATGTTCTGCCCCACTATTCCCTTTACTTAACTAGCTCTTTCTCTTTCTGTTGGCTTCCACTTAAATGTCACTGGCTAAGAGAGGACTCTCTGAGTACTAAAGTATACCCCTCTCTGTTATTCCCTAATAGTATCTTGCTTGTTTCCTCCATGGCACTTATAGTTTTTAATTATAATTATAAATCATGTTATTGTTTGTTTACTTAAAATCTTTTTCCTTCTTTGGATTGTAACTTATTTGGGGGCATAGACTCAACTTGTCTTATTAAATTTGTATCCCAGTGATCCAGTGTCTAGCATCCAATTAAGATCATAGTAGTTATTTGGTAGATGAATGGATGGGTGGGTGGGGGCATGGTCAAGAGTTTAGTCCTGAAAGTAAACTGAAGTCAAAGTCTCATTTCACAACCTACTGTCTGGTGGACTTAGGCAATTTACTTGAGATCTCGAAGCCTCAGTTTTCTGCTCAATAAAATGAAGGTAAGTGCAGTTCCTAGGATTTTGTATAATTTGAGATAATCTGTTAACCTCATAGCACAGTGAATGGCATATAATAATTGCTCAAATAAATGTTAATAATTATCATTTTTATAATGTTATCATTATTATTCACATTCTTCATCCTTATCTCCTGCTTTCCTGTGTTCCATTTTAGCTAGTTCCTTTCCAGAGTCAAGATAAGTGAACATGATACTTTTGGCATATCCTGACCAGTACATAGAAGTGAGGCTATCACCTAAGATTACATTAATCTAGCTTTAGAGCCAATTATTTTTAAACATTAAAAAAAAATTTTTTTTAATTAGAGAAGTTGTTGGTTTACAGAAAAATCATGTAAAAAATAAAGTATTTCCATATACCCCCCCAATTACTGACACTGCATTAGTGTGGAACCTTTGTCAAAACTGATGAAAGAATATTAAAAATGTACTATTAAAAATGTACTATTAATGTACTATGTAGTCCATAGTTTACATTAGGTGTATTTTTTTCCCTTATACTACCCTATTATTTATACCTTGTATTAGTGTTGTACATTTGTTATAATTTATGGAAGAACATTCTTATACTATTAACAATAGTCCATCATTTATGATAGGGTTCACTTGTTATACAGTCCTATGTTTTATCTTTTAATTTTTATTTTAAATTTTATTCTAGTAACATATATATATATGTTAACTGCATTCATATATATAATTTACTGCTGTTAATTACACTCACAATAATGTGCTAACATCACCACCATGCACCTTTCTAAACCTTTACAATCAATCTAAGTAGAAATTCTGTACAAATTAAGCATCAGCTCTGCATTCTCTACCCAAATCTATCCCCTGGTAACCTATATTCTAGATTCTAACTCTATGCATTTGCTTATTATAATGACTTCTTATCAGTGAGATTATACAATATTTCTCCTTTTGTGTCTGGCTTATTTCACCGAGCCTAATGTCCTCAAGGTTCACTCATGTTGTCACATGCATCAAAACTTCATTCCTTTTTACAGCTGAATAATATTACATCATGTATATACTGCATTTTGTTTATCTGTTCATCAATTGGTGGATACTTGAGTGACTTCCGTCTTTTGGCAATTGTGAAAAATGCTGCTATGAACACTGGTATGAAAACATCTGTTCAAGTCCCTGCTTTCAATTCTTCTAGGTATATACATAGCAGTGGAATTGCTGAGTCATATGGTAATTCTATGTTTTGCTTCCTGAGGAACTGCCAAACTGTCTTCCACAGTGGCAGCACCATTTTACACTCCCACCAGCAATGAATGAGTGTCCCTGTTTTTCCACATCCTCTTCAAAACTTGTACTTTTCTGATTTTTTAATAGCAGCCATTCTAGTGGGAGTGAAGTGATACCTCATTGTGGTTTTGATTGGCATTTCCCTATTAGCTAATGATGTTGAGCATCTTTTCATATGCTTTTTAGCCTTTTGTATATCCTCTTTGGAGAAATGTCTGTTCAGATCTTTTGCCCATTTTTAACTTGGGTTGTTTGTCTTTTTATTGTGGAGTTGTAGGATTTCTTTATATATTCTGGATATAAAACCTTTATCAGATATGTGGTTTCCAAATATTTTCTTCGATTGAGTAGGTTGTCTTTTCACTTTTGTGACAGAATTCTTTGGTGCATGTTCCGGTTTGTTAATGCTGCTATTACACAAAATACCAGAAATGGATTGTCTTTTATAAAAAGGGTTTATTTGGTTATGAAGTTACAGTCCTATGGCCATAAAAGTGTCCAAACTAAGGCATCAACAACAGGATACCTTCACTGAAGAACCAGCTGATGGCATCTGGAACACCTCTGTCAGCTGGGAAGGCATGTGGCTGGTGTCTGCTGGTCCTGGGTTGTGTTTCAGCTTCTCTCTCAGCTCCTGTGCATCCTTAGTTTAGCATCTTCAAATATCCTGTCTGCAACTCAAAGCATCTCTGAGCATCTCTGTCAGCTGCCAAGTGTCTCTCCAAAAGCCTCTCTCAGCTGCTCTTGGGGCATTTTGTCCTCTCTTAGTGTCTCTGGAGCAAACTCTGGACTAGCATCTCAAAGCATCAGCAAGCATCTCTCCAAAAGTCTCTTCCAGCTGCTCTGAGTTCCTTCTGTCTATGTGCTCTCTTATAGGACTCCAGTGATTTAGTTAAGACCCACCCTGAATGGGCAGGGTCCATATATCCATGGAAACATTCAATCAAGAGGTCACACCCTAATCAAGAAGATTAATCAATCTGCCTTCACAAGATTGCATTAAAGAATATGGCTTTTTCTAGGGGACATAATATATACAAAGCAGCACAGTGCACAAAAGTTTTTAATTTTGAGGAGGTCCCATTTATCTACTTTTTCTTTCATTGCTTGTGCTTTGGGTGTAAAGTCCAAGAAACCATTGCCTAATATAAGATCCTGAAGATGCTTCCATACATTTTCTTCTACAGGTTTATAGTCCTTGTTCATATATTTAGATGTTTGATCCATTTTAAGTTATTTTTTGTATATGATGTAAGATAGGGTTCCTTCTTCAATATTTTGCATATGGATATCCAGTTCTCCCACAACCATTTGTTGAAGACTATTCTTTTCCAGTAGAGTGGACTTAGCAGCTTTGTCAAAAATCAACTGGCATAGATGTGAGGGTCTATTTCTGAACTCTCAATTCAACTCCTTTGGTCTGTATGTCTCTCCTTGTACCAGTACCATGCAGTTTTGACCACTGTAGCTTTGTAATAAGTTTTAAAGTCAGGAATTGTGAGTCCACCAACTTTGTTCTTCTTTTTCAAGATGGATTTGACTGTGCAGGGCCACTTGCCTTCCCAAATAAATTTGATAATTGGTTTTTCCATTTCTGCAAAGTAGGCTGTTAATATTTTGATTGGGAATATGTTGACTCTGTAAATCATTTTGGGAAAAATTGACATCTTAACAATATTTAGTTTACCAATTCTTGAGCATGGAATTTCCTTCCATTTAAAGTTCTAAGGCCATGAAAATGTCCGAATTAAGGTATCAAGAGGTAGATACCTTCTCTGAGGAAAGGCCAGTGGCATTTGGGGTTCCTGTGTCTCATGGGAAGGCATATGGCCAGAGTCTGCTGGGCCTCTCCCAGGGCTAGTGTCTGGTTTCCATTGCTTTCTTCAAAATGTCTCTGGGCTTCTGTCTTACCTTTTCTCTCTCACCTCCTGTGCATCCTTGTGTGTTTCTCCAAGGGGTCCTCTCTTAGCTTCTCTGGGGCAAACTCCGGATTTCATCTCTTAGCTTTTCTCCTGGTTCTGTTTCAACTACTGTCTCCAAAATGTCTCTAGGCATTTTCTCTCTAAATGTTTCAGTCTTTGTCAGCTCTGAGCTCTCTTAAGGACTCCAGTAAACTAATCAATACCCACCCTTAATGGGCAGGTTCACATCTCCATGGAAGGAACCTAATCAGAAGGTCCTACCCACAATAAGTTTGCAACCACAGGACTGGATTAAAAGAACATGGCTTTTGTGGGGTACATAATAGGTTCAAACCAGCACAAATAGCATGCATGCTCTCTGTTCCCATATCCCTCTGTTTCCCCCTCTTTAAGTTGTTTTTGTCTCCCTTTATTGCTTTATATTTTGTACGTCCAATATCAGGAAATATGCCTTTTTCTTGTTGAATTATATTCTGATTCTTATATGAAGTAAAGAGTAGAGTTGTATATTGAGATACAGTACTATTGGATTTCACATTTATCCTTTTAGTTACCCTTGGCTTAAGATCTTCATTTCCACACACTACTACAATCCACTCTCTCCTTTCCTTTCCTTTGAACCTGCATGATTGCCTTTAGTATTTCTTGTAAGGAAGGTCTCTTGTTGATAAACTCTCTCAGTTTCTGTTTATTTGTGAATATTTTAAACCCTTCCTCATTTTTTTTTTTGCTTTATTTTTATTTATTTATTTATTTATTTTTAACATATTTTCAAACATTCATTTATTTATGTTTATATACGTGTGTTGAATGCCTGCTTTGTGTGAGCCAAAATACTAGGTTCTGAGGATAATGAGTAGAAGAAACACTTTTCCTCCTGCAGCTTGTGTGGTGGGAAGGTAGATATTGATTAAATAATAACACATATATTTTAAAACTAATAAGAATTTATGAGAGTACATAGCAAAAATTAGAACCTTTTCTAATGCTTTCACCCTATTTTTTTTTTTTTTTTTTTTTTGCAAGTTATCAACTTTATTGAGCACAGGACATCGTGCTAGACCTTCTTGAGGAAGAAAATAGATGCAAAAGGGGCCATCATTCTTGTCCTGAAGAAACTTTTTTTTTTTTTTTTTTTTCACAGTAGCATCATTTTTACTGGCCCCAATCTGGTAATGAACCAAATGTCCATAAACAAGAGAATAGATGATTGAGGTACAGTCGTATGGGATATGTCACAGCAAATAAATTAACAAACTACATCTATTTTTAACAAACTACATGTAAATTAATAAACATGGGTGAATCTTATATATTGACCAAAAGAATACATACTGTATAACTTCAAGTTTCATTGTAAGTAGGAAGGGCCTGTTTGGCTTGGTATAAGAGGGATGTTATCACATTGGCAATATTCCGTTTCTTCTCTTGGTTTGTAACTATTTGTCAATCAGTACATAAGTTTTCATGCACTTTCCTATATGAATGCTATATTTTACAATTTTTAAAGGATATATTTTTTTTTAAACTTCATTTTATTGAGATATATTCACATACCACGCAGTCATACAAAACAAATCGTACTTTGGATTGTTTACAGTACCATTACATAGTGATACATTCATCACCCAAATCAATCCCTGACACCTTCATTAGCACACACACAAAAATAACAAGAATAATAATTAGAGTGAAAAAGAGGAATTGAAGTAAAAAAGAACACTGGGTACCTTTGTCTGTTTGTTTCCTTCCCCTATTTTTCTACTCATCCATCCATAAACTAGACAAAGTGGAGTGTGGTCCTTATGGCTTTCCCAATCCCATTGTCACCCCTCATAAGCTACATTTTTATACAACTGTCTTCGAGATTCATGGGTTCTGGGTTGTAGTTTGATAGTTTCAGGTGTCCACCACCAGCTACCCCAATTCTTTAGAACCTAAAAAGGGTTGTCTAAAGTGTGCATAAGAGTGCCCACCAGAGTGACCTCTCGGCTCCTTTTGGATTCTCTCTGCCACTGAAGCTTATTTCATTTCCTTTCACATCCCCCTTTTGGTCAAGAAGATGTTCTCCGTCCCACGATGCCAGGTCTACATTCCTCCCCGGAAGTCATATTCCACGTTGCCAGGGAGATTCACTCCCCTGGGTGTCTGATCCCACGTAGTGGGGAGGGCAGTGATTTCACCTTTCAAGTTGGCTTAGCTAGAGAGACAGGGCCACATCTGAGCAACAAAGAGGCATTCGGGAGGAGGCTCTTAGGCACAACCATAGGGAGGCCTAGCCTCTCCTTTGCAGCAACCGTCTTCCCAAGGGTAAAACCTGTGGTAGAGGGCTCAACCCATCAAACCACCAGTCCCCTATGTCTGTGGTCATGTTAGCAACCATGGAGGTGGGGTAGGCGAATACCCCTGCATTCTCCACAGGCTCCTCAAGGGGGCACTACATCTTTTTTTTTTCCTTGTTTTTCTTTTTTTTTTTTTTTTTTTTTAACTTTCCCTTCTTTTTTAAATCAACTGTATGAAAAAAAAGTTAAAAAGAAAACAAACATACAATAAAAGAACATTTCAAAGAGACCATAACAAGGGAGTAAGAAAAAGACAACTAACCTAGGATAACTGCTTAACTTCCAACATGTTCCTACTTTACCCCAAGAAAGTTACCTAATATAGCAACATTTCTGTGAACTTGCTCCTACTATATCCATCAGAAATTAACAGACCATAGTCATTCCTGGGCATCCCCAGAACGTTAAATAGCTTATCTGTTCTTCTTGGATTATTGTTCCCCCTTCCTTAATTGCTCTCTATTGCTAGTTCCCCTACATTCTATATTATAAGCCATTTGTTTTACATTTTTCAAAGTTCACATTAGTGGTAGCATATAATATTTCTCTTTTTGTGCCTGACTTATTTCGCTCAGCATTATGTCTTCAAGGTTCATCCATGTTGTCATATGTTTCATGAGATCGTTCCTTCTTACTGCCGCGTAGTATTCCATCTTGTGTATATACCACATTTTATTTATCCACTCATCTGTTGAAGGACATTTGGGTTGTTTCCATCTCTTGGCAATTGTGAATAATGCTGCTATGAACATTGGCGTGCAGATATCTGTTCGTGTCACTGCTTTCCGATCTTCCGGGTATATACCGAGAAGTGCAATCGCTGGATCGAATGGTAACTCTATATCAAGTTTTCTAAGGAACTGCCAGACTGACTTCCAGAGTGGCTGAACCATTATACAGTCCCAACAACAGTGAATAAGAGTTCCAATTTCTCCACATCCCCTCCAGCATTCGTAGTTTCCTGTTTGTTTAATGGCAGCCATTCTAACCGGTGTTAGATGGTATCTCATTGTGGTCTTAATTTGCATCTCTCTAATAGCTAGTGAAGCTGAACATTTTTTCATGTGTTTCTTGGCCATTTGTATTTCCTCTTCAGAGAACTGTCTTTTCATATCTTTTGCCCATTTTATAATTGGGCCGACTGTACTATTGTCATTGAGTTGTAGGATTTCTTTATATATGCAAGATATCAGTCTTTTGTCAGATACATGGTTTCCAAAAATTTTTTCCCATTGAGTTGGCTGCCTCTTTACCTTTTTGAGAAATTCCTTTGAGGTGCAGAAACTGCTAAGCTTGAGGAGTTCCCATTTATCTATTTTCTCTTTTGTTGCTTGTGCTTTGGGTGCAAAGTCTAGGAAGTGGCCGCCTAATACAAGGTCTTGAAGATGTTTTCCTACATTATCTTCTAGGAGTTTTATGGTTCTTTCTTTTATATTGAGATCTTTGGTCCATTTTGAGTTAATTTTTGTGTAGGGGGTGAGGTAGGGGTCCTCTTTCATTCTTTTGGATATGGATATCCAACTCTCCCAGCCCCATTTGTTGAAAAGACCATTATGACTCAGTTCAGTGACTTTGGGGGCCTTATCAAAGATCAGTCGGCCATAGATCTGAGGGTCTATCTCCGAATTCTCAATTCGATTCCATTGATCTATATGTCTATCTTTGTGCCAGTACCATGCTGTTTTGGCAACTGTGGCTTTATAATAAGCTTCAAAGTCAGGGAGTGTAAGTCCTCCCACTTCGTTTTTCTTTTTTAGAGTGTCTTTAGCAATTCGAGGCATCTTCCCTTTCCAAATAAATTTGATAACTAGCTTTTCCAAGTCTGCAAAGTAGGTTGTTGCAATTTTGATTGGGATTGCATTGAATCTGTAGATGAGTTTGGATAGAATTGACATCTTAATGACATTTAGTCTTCCTATCCATGAACATGGAATATTTTTCCATCTTTTAAGGTCCCCTTCTATTTCTTTTAGTAGAGTTATGTAGTTTTCTTTGTATAGGTCTTTTAGATCTTTGGTTAAGTTTATTCCTAGGTACTTGATTTTTTTAGTTGCTATTGAAAATGGTATCTTTTTCTTGAGTGTCTCTTCAGTTTGTTCATTTCTAGCATATAGAAACATTACTGACTTATGTGCATTAACCTTGTATCCTGCTACTTTGCTAAATTTGTTTATTAGCTCTAGTAGCTGTATCGTCGATTTCTCAGGGTTTTCTAGGTATAAGATCATATCATCTGCAAACAATGACAGTTTTACTTCTTCTTTTCCAATTTGGATGCCTTTTATTTCTTTGTCTTGCTGGATTGCCCTGGCTAGCACTTCCAGCACAATGTTGAATAACAGTGGTGACAGCGGGCATCCTTGACTTGTTCCTGATCTTAGAGGGAAGGCTTTCAGTCTCTCACCATTGAGTACTATGCTGGCTGTGGGTTTTTCATAAATGCTCTTTATCAGGTTGAGGAAGTTTCCTTCAATTCCTACCTTTTGAAGTGTTTTTATCAAAAAGGGATGTTGGATTTTGTCAAATGCTTTTTCAGCATCTATTGAGATGATCAATTGATTTTTCCCTTTTGACTTGTTAATGTGTTGTAATACATTGATTGATTTTCTTATGTTGAACCATCCTTGCATGCCTGGAATGAACCCCACTTGGTCATGGTGTATGATTTTTTTAATGTGTCTTTGGATTCGATTTGCAAGTATTTTGTTGAGGATTTTTGCATCTATATTCATTAGGGAGATTGGCCGGTAGTTTTCCTTTTTTGTAGAATCTTTGCCTGGTTTTGGTATTAGATTGATGTTAGCTTCATAAAATGAGTTAGGTAGTGTTCCATTTTCTTCAATGTTTTGAAAGAGTTTGAGTAAGATTGGTGTCAGTTCTTTCTGGAAAGTTTGGTAGAATTCCCCTGTGAAGCCATCTGGCCCTGGGCATTTTTTTGTGGGAAGATTTTTGATGACTGATTGGATCTCTTTGCTTGTGATGGGTTGGTTGAGGTCTTCTGTTTCTTCTCTGGTCAGTCTAGGTTGTTCATATGTTTCCAGGAAATTGTCCATTTCCTCTACATTATCCAGTTTGTTGCCATACAGTTGTTCATAGTATCCTCTTATAATTTTTTTAATTTCTTCAGGATCTGCAGTTATGTCACCTTTTTCATTCATTATTTTGTTTATATGGGTCTTGTCTCTTTTTGATTTTGTCAGTCTAGCTAGGGGCTTGTCAATCTTGTTGATCTTCTCAAAGAACCAACTTTTGGTGATAGTTAACCTCTCTATTGTTTTTTTGTTCTCTATGTCATTTATTTCTGCTTTAATCCTTGTTATATCTTTTCTTGTACTTGGTTTAGGATTGGTTTGCTGTTCATTTTCTATCTTCTTCAGTTGATCCCTTAGTTCTTTGATTTTGGCTCTTTCTTCCTTTTTAATATATGCGTTTAGTGCTATAAATTTCCCCCTTAGCACTGCTTTTGCTGCATCCCATAGGTTTTGGTATGTTGTGTTCTCATTTTCATTCATCTCTATATATTTAGCAATTTCTCTTGCTATTTCTTCTTTAACCCACTGATTGTTTAGGAGTGTGTTGTTTAACCTCCAGGTATTTGTGAATTTTCTAAGTCTCTGATGGTTATTGACTTCTAATTGTATTCCATTGTGGTCAGAGAATGTGCTTTGAATAATTTCAATCTTTTTAAATTTATTGAGGCTTGTTTTATGTCCCAGCATATGATCTATTCTGGAGAAAGTTCCGTGAGCACTAGAAAAGTATGTGTATCCTGGTGATTTGGGATTTAATGCCCTGTATATGTCTGTTAAATCTAATTCATTTATCAGATTGTTTAGGTTTTCAATTTCCTTATTGGTCTTCTGTCTGGTTGATCTATCTATAGGAGAGAGTGATGTGTTGAAGTCTCCCACAATTATTGTGGAAACATCAATTGCTTCCTTTAGTTTTGCCAGTGTTTCTCTCATGTATTTTGTGGCACCTTGGTTGGGTGCATAGACATTTACGATTGTTATTTCTTCTTGCTGAATTGCCCCTTTTGTTAGTACGTAGTGGCCTTCTTTGTCTCTCAAAACATCCCTGCATTTGAAGTCTATTTTATCTGAGATTAATATTGCTACACCTGCTTTCTTTTGGCTGTAGCTTGCATGAAATATTTTTTTCCATCCTTTCACTTTCAGTTTCTTTGTGTCCCTGTGTCTAAGACGAGTCTCTTGTATGCAACATATTGATGGTTCATTTTTTTTGATCCATTCTGCGAATCTATATCTTTTAATTGGGGAGTTTAATCCATTTACATTCAATGTTATAACCGTGAAGGCATTTCTTGAATCAGCCATCTTATCCTTTGGTTTATGTTTGTCATATTTTTCCCCTCTGTCTATTAATATCCTTTATTGTACCCATACAGAATCTCTTTAGTACTGAACCTTTCTCCAAGTCTCTCTGTCCTTTCTTTGTTTCTCTGTGTGTAGGGCTCCCTTTAGTATCTCCAGTAGGGCAGGTCTCTTGTTAGCAAATTCTGTCAGCATTTGTTTGTCTGTGAAAAATTTAAGCTCTCCCTCAAATTTGAAGGAGAGCTTTGCTGGATAAAGTATTCTTGGCTGGAAATTTTTCTCACTCAGAATTTTAAATATATCGTGCCACTGCCTTCTTGCCTCCGTGGTGGCTGCTGAGTAGTCACTACTTAGTCTTACGCTGTTTCCTTTGTATGTGGTGAATTGCTTTTCTCTTGCTGCTTTCAGAACTTGCTCCTTCTCTTCTGTGTTTGACAGTGTGATCAGGATATGTCTCGGAGTGGGTTTATTTGTATTTATTCTATTTGGGGTTCGCTGAGCATTTATGATTTGTGTATTTATGTTGTTTAGAAGATTTGGGAAGTTTTCCCCAACAATTTCTTTGAATACTCTTGCTAGACCTTTACCCTTTTCTTCCCCTTCTGGGACACCAATGAGTCTTATATTTGGACGTTTCATATTATCTATCATATCCCTGAGGTCCATTTCGATTTTTTCCATTTTTTCCCCATTCTTTCTTTTATGCTTTCATTTTCCATTCTGTCATGTTCGAGGTCACTGATTCGTTGTTCATCTTCCTGTAGTCTTGTACTATGAGTGTCCAGAATCTTTTTAATTTGGTCAACAGTTTCTTTAATTTCCATAAGATCATCCATTTTTTTATTTAGTCTTGCAATGTCTTCTTTATGCTCTTCTAGAGTCTTCTTGATTTCCTTTGTCTCCCGTACTATGGTCTCATTGTTCATCTTTAGTTCTTTGAGTAGCTGCTCTAGGTGCTGTGTCTCTTCTGGTCTTTTGATTTGGGTGCTTGGGCTTGGGTTATCCATATCGTCTGGTTTTTTCATATGCTTTATAATTTTCTGTTGTTTTTGGCCTCGTGGCATTTGCTGAACTTGATAGGGTTCTTTTAGGATTTGTAGACCAATTGAAGTCCTTATCTCTAATTTATCAGATCTACAGCTTCGTGGAGTACACTTTCTCTAACTAACCAGCAGGTGGTGTCCACGAGCCACCTGTTCTCCACAAGCCAGTTCTCCCCTGCTTAGCCTTTTTGGTGAGTGGGGGAGTGAGTCTTGTGGGGTCCAATTGGTGTACCAAGCTTGCGTGTGTAGTTGGTGTTGCCTGCCCTGTATATGGGGCGTGTTTCTGGGCAGTCAGGGAGGGGGGGGGGTGGCTCTAACAATCAAATCTCCCTGGTGATCCTAGAGTTTTAAAGCTGCTGCAATAGTCTAATCCTTCAGTTCAGTCCTGCCACAGTTTGTCTCTGCCACTGACCCACAAGTCCTTGGTATTGGCGTATGGCTCCTGAGACTTGCAAGTGGGCCCCTCTTCCAGGCCGTGCACCCCGGGTCCTCTGTTGAGGGATGACTGTGCTATGTCACAGGTGAGTGCCGTCCCCCCAGGGCAGTTCTGGGCTGCTGGGCTGTGTAGGGAGGCTCCCAGTCTGCTGAAATGATGGCTGAATGGGGCTTTGTTAATTCACACTGCTCTACCTTCCCAACTCTGGGACAATCAGCTGAGGTTGCAGGGAAGGCTAATGTCTACGCCCAGTTTTGTGGTGTGTGCCTGTTATTTGAAGCACTTCCGTCAACTGGGTTGTCTGGGGCAGTTCTGGGCTATGGGGCTGGCGATGGGCAGGAGTGTTTCCTGTCCACCAGGATGATGGCTGTGAGCGGACACCCCCCTTTTCTTGGGAAGTTGTGGTGTTTAGTGAATTTTCTCAGCCACTGGATTATTGCGTTTTGTCTCAGAGCTCTCCTAGTTCTGTTCTTGACTTGACTTGCCCAAATTGCAAGTCTTTGAAGCTTTCTGTATTGGTCTTCTTAAAGTAATTGTTTTAGAAAAAGAAAAAAGGATTAAAAAAAAAAAAAAAAAAAAACAAAAACGGGTCCTCCTCAGAGATCTAATGGATTATTGAAATGCTAAGAGACAAAGCAACCAGGACCATTAAGGAAAGGTCCACAGGGCAGAGAGATCAGCTTTTCTTCGGGATTTGCATATGCGCCTCAGGGCCCTTCCCCTTTCTATGTTCACCAGAACTCCAAAAGTCCTCCGCTTTTATTTTGGAGTTTTTCGTGTTGTTTTTTTTCTCTATGCCTGTCTCCTCTCTGCTGGGCTGGCTGCTCACAGATTCTCTGGTGTCTGGTCTCAGTCTATCTATGGTTGGAGTTTGGATCAGTAGAATGAGATTCCGATAAGGGCTGCCACTGCAGTTCTCCCTTCTCCTTCCCGGAGCTGACAGCCCCTCCTCCCACGGGACTGAGCCTGGCAGGGAGGGGCGCAGGTCCCCTGGCCGCAAAAACTTACAGATTTCGCTGATCTCAGCAGTTCCACGTTTTCATGAGTGTTGTATGAAGTATGCCCAAAGTCAGATTGCTCTGTGGTGTCCAGTCCACGCAGTTCCTGGCTTTCTACCTACTTTCCTGGAGGAGTAACTAAAACATACAGCTCACCAGTCTGCCATCTTGCCCCACCCTCCAAACCCTTCCTCATTTTTAAAGGACAGTTTTGCTGGATAAAGAATTTGGAGCTGACAGTTTTTCTCTTTCAGTACCTTGGATATATCATACCCCTGCCTTCTCACCTCCATAGTTTCTGATGAGAAATTAGTGGTTAGTCTTTACTGAGGATCCCTTGTATGTGAAAAATTGCTTTTCTCTTGCTGCTTTCAGATTTCTCTCTTTATCTTTGGCATTTGACATTGTGATTATTAATATGCATCTTGGAGTAGTTCTATTAGGATTTATTCTGTTTGTAGTATATTCTGCTTCTTGGACATGTATATTTGTCTTTCATAAGATTTGGGAAATGTTTGGCCATTATTTTCTCAAATGTTATTTCTGCCTTCTTTCTCTTCTACTTCTGGGATACCCATGAAATGTATGGTATATGTGTTTCATCCCATCACTCAAATCCCTGAGACACTGTTCAATTTTTTCTATTCTTTTCTATATCTGTTCTTCTGACTCTACAATTTTGATTGTCCAGACTTCACTGATTCTTCTGTCTTTTCATATCTGCTGTGTGTTCCTCTAGTATATTTTTCATCTCTATTATTGTGCCTTTCATCCCCATAATTTCTATTATGTTTTCTTTTATGTTTTCAAATTCTTCTTTATGCTCACACATTGTTTTCTTAATATCCTTTATCTTTTTATCCATATTTTCCTTCATCTCCTTGAATTGACTTAGGAGATTTGTTTGAACTTCTTTGATTAGTTGTTCCAAATTCTGTTTCCTCTGAAGTTTTAATTTGTTCCCTTGACTGAGCCATCTTTTCCTGTTTCTTATTATGACTTATAATTTTTTGCTGATGTCTGTTCATCTCATTATCTTCATGAGTTAACTCTGAAGGTCATTGTATTAGTTAGGATTCTCTAGGGAAGTAGAACCAACAAGAGGTATCTGTAAATATAAGATTTTATAAAAGTGTCTCATGCAACTGTGGTCATGCACAAGTCCAAATTCCATAGGGCAGTCAGCAAACTGGTAACTCCGATGAAGGTGTTTGATGAACTCCTCAGGAATCACTTTGCTAGCTAGCTGAAGAAGAAGTGAAGGTCCTTTCTTTTCCTCCCTTAAAAGTCTTCAGCTGATTGGATTAAAGTCAGCTGATTGAAGTCTCTCATTGCAGAAGACATGCCCTTCATTGAAATAAATAGCCCATGTTTAACTCTTCAGATTTTCTCAGGTCTTCATCTGATCCTTGCCTTGGATATGTGGTACAATTTTTAAGATTGCACTTTTTGTGCAATTGTTTTATGTCCAGGAGAAAGCATCCTTTACTCTCTTCCTTCTCCAGGAATCTTGATTGGTTCTGTTTGTTTTTGTGCAGACTTTACTCCACAACTCCTATGATTTGTTTAAATTATCTCCCTCACTCGGTGCCCCCTTTCCCTTACAGTTCT
Organism: Choloepus didactylus; assembly: GCF_015220235.1. Lineage (NCBI taxonomy): Eukaryota > Metazoa > Chordata > Mammalia > Pilosa > Megalonychidae > Choloepus > Choloepus didactylus. The sequence continues at coordinate 28,211,792 of NC_051308.1, forward strand.
AAGCCTGTCCTGTCTTACAGCAGTTCAGTTCAAACCACCCTCCCCCTTTTTTTTTCTGTGATGCTTTTCTGCTTCCAGTTTCTTCCCTGTTAGTGTATATTGCATCCAGGAGCCAGAAGGGGTTAATCCAGAAAGGTGGATCACTCCAGAAAAGTCTGTTTTGCATTTAGGTAGTACAGACAACAGAAACTGGAAAGAGTATGTGCACCTCTTACCAACAGTTCTGCTGCTGTCTCTCTCTCTCTCTCTCTCTCTCTCTCTCTCTCTCTCTCTCTCTCTTTCTCTCTCTCGGCCCCCGGGGGCCCTTTTGTATACAGCATGACTTAGCAACTTGTGTTCTGCCCTGGGTCTCTGTGGACCTGGGTCCCTGTGCCTGGATATGCGTGGGATTCTAACTCATTGCTGTGAGTGGCTCTATCTGCTGCATCTGCAGCTGGAGGGGCCCGGGCCAGCTGCCTCTATGTGGCTCCCAAGCTGTCCAGGACCAAGTGAGGGGAGGGATATGACTGGCATGCCCAGGGCAGAAATTTCCTGCCTGATATTGGAGATTCTTTTTCTTTTTCTTTGATTCCAGAACTTTTGGAGTTCTCCAGTTTCTATCATCCTCTAGAATTCTAAGCAAGTGGGATTTTTCCTCTTCTTAGTTGATTCTGAGGGAAGACTTTTCCAGGGGATGTCTTACATCACCATGTTGATGACGTCACTCCAGAGCCAATTACTGTTTGAGTTATCTGTTTTTTAAAGTGTCACATTGTGAACTCTTATAACACCCCTGATGGTATGTATCTACTGCCCTAACTTGGGCATTGGTATTTATCTCTCAGAAAATAGATCATTTTAGTTTGGGCTGACTGTTTTAACTTGTCTGAATCCTTTTGTGTCCTGTTCTAGACATCTTACCATAATAAATTATTCCTCTCAGGTTTGAGAAGTAAATTTAAGGTAAATTTGATCAGCACATCATTGGTTCTCATGAAAGTTAGATGGTTTAAGCAGTATAGCACCAATAGCAGGGGAGAGCCCTGTGACATACAGCCAAAGACCTCCACACAGCTTGATATTTTCTATGTTGTCTTCCTTATAATTTGTTTAAACTAATGTGTTTGTTTTTCTGTTTAAGAACCAGACCATTTCCCTTCTTCAAAATAATTCTAGTCAAATAAAAAAAAACATTTATTATTTTTTCACACTTTTTATGGTAAAATATAACATATATACAGAAAAGTGATAACTTTCAAAGTATGATTTAACAAGTAGTTATAGAACAAATTTCAGAGAAAGAAAAAACATTTTTTTTTGTACCTACTATGTATAAGTACTGTACTTAGGTACTATTGAACTATGTGACAGAAGATTACAGTGAAGACAAGTAATGGAAAAATTATAAATGAATGTCTAAGGAATTCAAAGTGCCTTTGTAAATATGGAGCAGATTTGCAGTTGGCAGGTTATAAACGTATGTTGGGAAGCTCTCAATGGAATGGAAAAATTAAAGTGGGCCTGCCTGAAATTCCAATATGTTCATCTAAATAATCTGGATAAATGGGCTAAATTGGAATTTGCAGAAGTAGTCTATAAAAATATTTCTTTGAGATCTCTTCCTTCTAATGGCCCCTTCTCCTTCTTTCACTCCATATTTAAATAGAGTTCTTTCTTAGTCATTATCATATATTTATCTGTTCTATTTTTTATGAAAATAAGTGAAAGCAGTCTGTTAGTTTTCCAATTGTCATAGCATATAGATTCATTAACATAAAAGGGAGTATTTTTTATCTATGAAAATCTAATGTGTACATAGGATTGTTGTGATTGAAAGGATGGTCAATAAATTGAATAGATGAATATACTCCTTTGTCTATAGAGGCTGTTACTTTAAAAGAGCTACACCCAAAATATTTATTAACCAAAGTGTCTATTTCGCCTTAGAGGCTGTTTGCCAAAATGAGTTTGAAAATTAGGTTATTTTATAGTTAAAATGAACTACAATAATTTTTTTAAATTTCCTCAAATAGAATTTTAGAGAAATATTTATATAACCCACTGCTAAAGTGAATTTTCTAAAAAATCTCCATAAGGTGAGATCACGTATGCCATGTCTCAGTACAGAAGGATTTTTTTTCTATCAGTTATGTCCCTAAAAATAAACCTAGTTTTGTTGTTAAAATTTGCTGTTTCCTCTTCACATAAGAACATGTCATTAATTTTGGTAAAAACCTGCCAGTAAAATAAGGTTAAATTGTCCAGTATGCCAGTGGAAGAGGATCCATTGTGTGTCACCTATGAGCAGCTTTACAGAGTAACAGCTAAGAGGTAAGTTGAATACAGACATGCTGTGTAGGTGGTTAGACTATTTTGAATCTTCAGGTGAGAGTCGATAGGTTTGAATGCTCTAGGTATGCTTTTAGTAATACTTATACCTCTCTACTCTCTTTGGGGTTTTAGAGCCTGAGCATTGGATTGATGTTGTTTGTAATCAGATATATGGAGGAATAACAGAGAAACTGGCTAGTTCACCTACCCAGATTGGGGACCACATAGTGGTCCAGGGAATTTGTACAGGAGAGTAGAGGAGCTGTTTTCCATTGTCCATACTATTCAGTACTCTAGACTACAAAGATGGGGGTTTCCTTTCTCAGTCATTGAAAGTTGATTTATTGAAAAATTAAAATGTTTCCTATAAAATAAAATCATTCAGTTTGAAGTGAAAGACTGAGAGATCTAGAATGGGAACACATGTTTGAGATTTTATTGGCTTGAGAGAAAAGAACTATAGAGAAGTAACTATTTTATTTTGCCCCAGCACCTGTACTAAACAGCATTATTGACAAATACCAAATCCAAGAAATGTGTTTTTACTCTAAATTAAAAAATAATATATATGGTTTTAGGAAACTAGTTTTAAAAAGAAGTCTGATACTTAAATGTGTTCTGATTGTCAGAGAATGACAGAATTTGACTAATAAGAGAATACATAGAAGAAAAAGAAACAGAAAACTTTTGTTGAATAACAGTTGTCAGAGGAGAAACAGATGATGTGTTTTCTTTATTGCATTTTAAAAATTGTACTTATTACTAATAGAAGTTTGTTTATGCTTGTAACTAAGAGAACTGTGGTTGGCATTTTTCCACATTTGAAGGGAAAACAGGTATCAGGGGTTCTAGTCTGGGTTCTAGTCCGGTTGTGTGGGCTTCAGTGAATCGTTTGATCCCACTGGGCCAGTGACCTCGTCTGTAAAATGAAGGGCTAGATGAAGAGGGTGACTAAGAAGTCTCCTTTCCTTAAGTGTATGTGTGTGGTTTTTTTAAATGCTCTTGTTTTTATTGAAGAAAAAAACAAAGTCTTGATGTAAACATGGGAGTTAACTCTCAAATGATTGAGAGTCCTTTTGGTGGAAGTACACTTTAAAAAATAGACAACCAGCACAAAATTTAAGTTGGAAGAAGAATTTATATGCTAAATTTAAAAGTGTGCATTGAAGTCTTGAAAGTTAGATGCAAAATACCCAAAGCATGCCTTGTATTTTTCCCTTTATGTGTCAGAATACCTCACTGACATTTTTCAGACAACTCCTATATAAAGTAACTTTGAGTGTAAGAGTTGTAATTTGTTCTGGTTGAAAAAGTAATAAAAATTTGTGCATTGTCTAAGAGAAAAAACAATTTTGCCAAAATTGCCTGTTTTTCTATTTAAGAATAAATGGGCCTCATTTTTATACAATTTTTGTTGATGATATAATAATCAAAGTATGTTTACTGTTAGAATAGTAATAGAAATAATATTTATCTAGCTTTATTTGGAAATTGTGATTTTGTAGTCTCAAGAATTTATCTAATCTAAAAAAGTTGGTTTTGAAAAGCATACATGAATATCATATTGTTATTCCTTTATTTATAAGTTTATCTGAAAAAATATTACATTTGAAGCATAAAGGGAACACTAGGGAATTGTTGAAATTTCATATTGCAATAAAATTTTTACTCCTATTCATTTAAGATAATAGTGTTAATTTGGAACACTTTTTGAAATCACAGCTATTTGTTTAATTTAAGATAAAGAATAGTAGTCTCATTCTTTTTTAAGTATTTTAAATTTCATAATGAGAACCTGAAAACATTATAAATGTATTTAATAATAAAAAAGCTATTTTCGAAACCTAAATAGGTGATAAATTTCACATGCTTAAATTTGCTTAGTTTTCCTATGGCAAAACCAGATATAACTTTTGGTATAGCAGTATTTTCAGTTCATTTACATTCATTTTATTTTTTATAGGTAATGAAAGTATCTGTATCTTATGAAAAAATTCCTTCTATTCTCTTGTTTATTAAAATCATCTTAGTGTGCCTTGTAGTCATATTTCAAAGCATAGGGAATGTTGCGGTCTTCTGACTTGAGCAGCATCAGCTATGATTGGTGGGCAATGTGACCAAAGTTATTTTAATCTTATATTTCAATTGATTTTCAAGATTGAATTATTCTATTAGAAAATATTGATAGCTTTAGTATACAGAGATAAAGTGAACAAAATTATCCAAAAATATAGTAAAACAAGGAAACGATGGTGCTTTATCATTTAACAGGAATCCTGGAGCCTTACTATTATAAGACATTTTGTGCTTTAGAAGACATTTTGTGCTATATATTTATGATGTTAGTTTCCAATTTTTACAAGAACGAGGCAGTATTTTAATAATTTCCGTTATTTGCTGTAACCCAGATGATTCTAAGTTTGTGGGGGGAAATGACATGAAAAATTAGATGTATCATTGGCTTTGCTTTTTTATAAAATGATAAAGGATGAAGTTTATATTTTAATAGTTATGAAAGACAAAGACAGAGTAAGTTTAGTAGGTGAGGAATGGGATAGATTGGCTATTAAGGTGTGTATGTGTGTTTATACATATCTGGTGTACAGTAGGCAATTCATTGTTTAAGGGAAGAAATTGACATGATGCTTTCCCATGTCAAAATATTTTTATAAACAATTTTTTTATTTGGATTATTTTCTCAATTGACAGTAAACGATTTTCAAATGGTAATAAACATCAGCCATTGCAATGAGCATTGCCTTTATTATGCTATGATTTGTTTCCCTGAATTTGGCTAAATATTTATAGATTTTTTCCTTAGTATATATTTTGCCCCCAGTTTTTTTACTTATTAGATTGTTCCTCTTTAACAAGAGAGAAAAGCACATGAAACAATTTCTTGGCCTTTGAAAAGACTACTCTTTTATTTGGGGTTGTCCCACTAGAAAAGGAATTTTCCTGTTTTTATTACAGTTAATTTTGAGAGAAACAATTCCAACTTCGTTTTTCTTTTCAATGTAGTTAGCAAAAATACTTTTGAAATGTCTTCAAAAGTATTCAGTCAGAGTTAGGTTTAGCTTTTTTTTTTTTTTTTTTTTTTTTTTTTTTTTTTTTTTTTACTTGAAGTAAATTTCAAGTTGCTATAAAAAAGAAGTGGGTTAACTTGTTAGCATACACAGGTCAAAGACTCCTCTGCACAGGTGACTCTTACCTCAGAAACAATGGGTTATCGTTACCAGCCACCCTTCCTTGCATCTCCATGGAGAATCATGGTCCTATTCTCAGGGAAGAGTGGAAGGAGTCACATTTTCTTCTTGACTCTTTTTATTACTAATGAAGCCAGGGATATTTTATTAAATAGCATTGGAAGTAAATTTGAATATATTACACGTTTAGTATATGGATGCATATGTAATATAAAGTTTAATATATAAATATGTATTTAAATATATGTATATATTTAAATATATTATATAAATATATTATAGACATAGTTAATTTGATATTAGTAACTTTTTGAAACCTTTTAAACTTTTATTATTAACTTTTAAAATGGAAAACAGTTTCCTTTTATTAAATTGGAATGTTTAGCATGTTGTTGATACAAATTTCCTTCTAGAAGATAAGAAACCAAACTGTTACTTTTGGAATGTTATTCTTTTTCAAAAAGTTTTAACATGTGATGCTCATAGCATATTAAGGACCCTATTTATATGCACACTAAGCACAGGATTATAGGCCAACATTGGTCTTTTTAGTTATATTTCTTCACAAATGGCATTATAACATTAAAACATATATTCAAATGTTCCAATATAGCATTTTATACTATAAGTGGTAGAATACATGCTGTAGGATTACTAGCTTGGTAAAAGAGGTGACTGCCAAAAATGCAAAATGTTTGAGTTTATTAACTCTGTTAACATAGTTCTCATGATGTAGCTACAAACAAAATGTGGAAATATTATCTCCAATGAGAGTTCACTTAGGTGCGTTTGTAAGTGATTGGGCAGCCATTCCTAGGAAGTTTTTACCTTTAAATACGTAAAAGTTAGTAGATCCTCCAGTATTCGGGTGCAGGGCAGGAGGGTAGGGGGCAGTATTAGGATGTTAGAAAACTTTCCAAATCTTTGAAGTTTCAATAGGCCCGTGACATTTCTGGGAACATATCCCAAGTCCTTCACAAATGCTAACGAGCAATAATTCCTTCTATTAAATGTAGTAAAATATAACTGACTCCTTCAGACTTTAAAATGTTTATAATATAGACTGAAATTACTTTTGAAGCTATCAAAATAAATTCTGCTACAAAAATTAAACTCAGTGTATTTCATAATTTCATTATAGTGGAATGACTTTCAGGAGGGGATTATATTCTAAATTCAGCTTGAAAGGTGAATATTCCATATGGTAAAAATTAGTCTTTGAAATCTCACAAATCACCCATAATTTACATACTATACACAGACATGTATATTGATTTTTTCTTTTTTTAATGTACTTTTATTGAGATATATTCACACATGTGTATTGATTTTATGTTTGGTTTGGGCTTTATATTCTTGCCTTATTGGAGACAGTCATACCCTTTCCCCAAAATTTTAACTTATAAGATTTTATTTCCACTGTTGAGACAGATTGCTGTTTATTCAGATAGCAATAATTTGTCTTGTGTTTAGCGGCCCTTTTATATGAAAAACATTCCTGTTTCTTAGATGAAATTATGCTTAGTGTGGTGAGATACTCATACCATGAGACATGCACATGCACTGTGACTGATAAAGGGCTCAGTAGATTCATGTGTCTTTCTTCATATTCATTCCAAGGCATTCACTCACTGAGTTGAACAGTGAGCAAAGTCACCCAAACTTCTTCAGTTTCTCCCTTATTGTTAAATGTTACAACTCCACTGTTATGTCTTTGTTGCAGTAACATTAACAATGAATCATCTGACTCGGTGATTATGATGAAATGTACCAATAGCAGGATAATACGAGATTGTATTTACTGAGGGCCATTGCGATAGAACTCTGGAGGAGAAATGGGGGACATTCAAAGTGGAAAGTGAAAGATACACCCTGGGTGGGCAGCAAGTGTGGTTGTGAGGTGGTAGGTTCTTTCTTAACATCATGGTTGCTGGCCATATTTTAATAGTGCAATTTCTGATTCATTTTCTGGTATTGAACCAATACAAAATTTATTCTCAGTTAATCTTAAAACTCCACACCATTCAGAGTTGGTAACTAGTGAGATTGATAATAAGCAGATTTGTATATTTGAATCCTTCCTTAAATTTAAGAACCTCCCATTTATCTCAATATTGTTTGTTTGTTTGTTGTTTTTTTTTTTTAACTTCTTTACCATTGTTTACCCACAATTTGGGGTCTTTGTCCATTTCAATCTGTGATATGCACCTACTTGTCCCAGTCATTCTTTTGTCATGGTCACAATACCTTTACTACTACTTTGCTATGTGTCATTTGAAAAATTTATCACCTCTTTTTTTTTTCCCAACAATTGCATCCTATTTCAGATTTTACCTCACCTAAAGTTATCTTAGTATTCCTTTATATTGCCAACAGTACTATACTCATAACATCTGAAAATTTGAGATCTTTCTCCTTGGTGTTTACAATGTAAATATGTAAGCATACAATGCCTTGAATGTTTTAAATATTTTACCCTTTTTAGAACACTGAAGGAGCATGATAGCATTACAAGAAAAAAGGCACCTAAATATTTTAAAGAAAAAAATGGACAGACTTTATGAATGGCCTAGCATGTTGTCTTTGATGAGCAGAAATTTACATTAAAGATAGTACAAAGCGAGTACTTTCTCCACTTCTGGAAAGCACAAAGCATTTACTAAATCAGACCAAAAAAGTAATGTTATCATTTGAGCTTTTTTTGTAAACTGACCATAGAGCTGTGATTATTCTTAGTTTTTGCCTCTAAATCTCCTGGGGTCACAGAACAGTAGTGTAAACATGGCTTAACCATAAAGTCTACAATGTTGTCACAATGTAACAGAATGAGCTTTATCTCAGATGTCTTAAGTTCTTTTTTTTCTTTGGATATACGCTTTTAGAAAGGTACTTCTTTCTGCCACAGTCCTGTCTCATCTGTTTTGAATACTTGTTTTGGCTGAGAGCTCTTTTATCTCTGTGGAAGTGCTTCTAAATTTAAGTGATCAGTTGATGTCACTTCTTATAATTTAATGTTATGCAAAGAAAAAAAATCTTCTCTTAAAATTATTTTTAAAAAATTTGTTTGGAGTAAGGATTGATTCAATAGCCACATTAGAAGGTAGAGGAAAATTGCCAAATTTCATTAAAATGTTGGCTCTTTTATTGGAAAGGCTAAAATATTAAGTTCCATGTTGGTTCTTAGGCTGGTTGTTAAGTCATCCTGTTGAAAACAATGTACTCTAGGACAAGAGGCTAAGCAAGTCCAAACGTCAGAATTCTTCAAGTCACCAGCCCTAAGGTCTCATGGAGAAATGCTTCTTCAAAATGAACCTTAGACCAGGGCTGTGCCCTTGGTGATCCTTGTGTTTGATGGCATGGTATTTGCTCCAAGCCATTCTGAAGTGGATCTTATCCCAACATCTCTGTGTTAATTTTGTCTTCTACCCATGTCAAATGGTAGGCCCAAGGTTTGGGTAAGCAGACTGTGTCATTTCCTTTTTACCTTTAGTTATATGTGGAAGGTATGTTTAGGAAGGCAGTGTGGTAATGGAAAGATTATGGGACTTGAAATCAGACTAACCCAGTTTCAAATCCTAGCTTTGCCAATTTCTAACTGTATAATCTTTTGCAATTTACTTATAACGTCAATAAGCTTCAGTTTTCTCATCTGTGAAACAGAGACAAGATACTAATTTTTACAAGATTGTTATGAGGATAAAATGAGATTCTTAAAATACAAAATGTTGACAGTGCCTGTCACATGGTTAACACTCAAAAGTGATAGCTAATATCAGCAATACTATTTTTAATGCAGTTTTATTGATATATTCACCTACCTACAGTCATCCACAGTGTACAGTTATTCACAATACCATCATATAGTTGTGCATTCATCACCAGAATCAATTTTTGAACATTTTCCTTACTCCAAAAAAAATAAAAAAATTAAAAATAAAAGTAAAAAAGAACACCTGAAACATTCCTTCCCGCCCCATCTCACCCTATTTTTCATTTAGTTTTGGTCTCCATTTTTCTATTCATTTGTCCATACACTGGATAAAAAGAGTGTGAGCCACAAGGTTTTCAAAGTCAAGCACTCATGCCATGTAAGCTACATAGTTATGCATTCATCTTCAAGAATCTAGGCTATTGGGTTACAGTTCAACAGTTGCATGTATTTCCTTCTAGCTATTCCAATATACTAAAAATCTAAAAAGGGATATCTATATAGAGCATAAGAGTGCCCTCTAGAGTGACCGCTTGACTCTACTTGAAATCTCTCAGCCACTGAAAGTTTATTTTGTTTCATTTCACCTCCCCCTTTTGGTCAAGAAGATTTTCTCAATCCCATGATGTTGGGTCCAGGTTCATCCCTGGGAGTTATGTCCCACATTTCCAGGGAGATTTACGCCCCTGGGACTGATGTCCCATGTAGCGGGGAGGGCAGTGAGTTCACCTGCTGCATGGGCTTAGAAAGAGAGAGACGGTCACATCTAAGCAACAAAGAGATTCTCTGAGGGAGACTCTTAGGCACAATTATAAGTAGGCATAGCCTCTTTTTTGCACTAACAAGCCTCATAAGGGCAAGCCCCAATATTGAGACCTCATCCTACCAAATTGTTAGTCCTCAATGTTTTCAGAATATCATTAATAACCCAGGTGGGGAAGTTCAACATTTCCGCATTTTTACCCAGTTCCTCAGGGGGACCCTGCAAATATATTTTTATATCTGCCCAAATTACTTTGGGATGTATTAGGATTTCACACTAACCTGTACAAACCTGCCAGATCTCACTTCCTATTTAAAGTTCCATGTAATTATGGTACTTGAATAAACTGACCGTACAAGTTAAATTATTTACTGTTCAGTAATACTATTAGACACACAATAAAAACTTATCAAATCAGTGTCATGTGCCCTCAACAATGGTAACCATGAACAGAACTTCTGGAATGGTATCAACCAACTTTGACATCTACTGCAATAAAGAGAACAACCGTTTTGGCTATTTCTAAAATATCTTCATTCACATAGGCTGGTTTTCATGTATAATTTGAAGAGTGAATTGGAAATAATTTTGTAGACTCTAGACTTTTGCTATCCAATAGAATTCTCTGTGATGAAAATATTTTTTTATCTGCACTGTTTAATGTTAGATAGCCACTAGGCACAGGTGCCTATTGAGCATTAAAAACGTGGTTATTGTAACTTAGGAACTGATTTTTTTTTATTTTACTTGAGTGTAAATAATCTCTTGATAGCTACTGCAACTCTAGAAAGAAACTTATTAATGATTTGTTAAAATCATTCTTAATATCTACAAATTATTAAAAGTGTCAACTGGTGGATACTAGATTTCCAATGAGTGCATTCTTATTATCCATACAGAACTTGATAGAAACTATTATTTCTTTCCCAAGTCATATGTTGTTAGGTTTCAATTTTCATTATCATCTATTACCTTAATTTTCAAAATTAATGAATTCAAAATTATGAATTCTTCCATGATTTTCTGAGTGATATATTCACGTTATCAACTTGTATCATCTTCAAAACCACCAGGTTCTTTCTTCTCACTGTGCAAGAAATTTGGGTTTCAGTCTTTTAACTGTTCTCTAATTTTTTTTCTTTTCTCCCCATCCCCTTGTTTCCTTTCTACAAATAAGTACTCTATATAAAAAATTATGAAATGATTTTAAATCACTAATGTTTAGTAGGAAGAATAAATCAATAGCATTGGATTATAAAAATTTTTGTATGCTACCTTTTTTTCTTACTAGGTAAAGGTATTCTTAAAATTAAGATGATATAATATTTGTCAAGTGGGTTTTAGAGTACATTAATTTCTTCTACATATTTTTTTTCTTAGGAAGCCAGGAGAAAAGTATAGTAGAGATTCTCTTAATGAACCTCTTCCTTTGATTCTACTTATTTGAAGTAAAATAAATATTCTTTTTTCTTTTAATTATTAGACATATACCATGCTTTTCAAATTGCAGAGTTTGGAAATCAGTTCTGTGGCTTGAAACCAGATTTTTTAAAAAGAGGAATTAGAATAGAATAGAATAGAAGGAATAGGAAATGTTAGAGTGCATCACATACAGTAAAGATTAATATCATTTCATGAAAAGTTTATTATATGTATGTGCGTGTATGTATGTGTGTTTTTGGATCATGTTGTAAAATAGATTTTTTCACTGTGGATCTTGGTCAAAAATTTTTTTTTTCAAGTTTAAAAGCCACTGCCTAGTAACTGGTATGGGCTGGAAGAGGCAACAAAGTCAGACGATGTAGTTTAAGGCTTGGATTTACTTCTTTGGACAATCATTTAATGTTTTTGACCCTCAATTTCTTACATAGATGAATAGGAATACCTGCCCTATACGCTTTGTGCAGTTGTTGTGAAGAGCAAACAAAATTCTAAATTGATATACAGGTGCAACACCCCCTATTCCTTTAAAGTGGTTTTGTCAGTCATTTGATATTGCTAAAACTTAGTGACTCTCAATAGCTAGCCTTTATGCTCATGTTTATTAGTCTATAGGTCAACGGAGACTTGGCTGACCTACACTGCGTTTGACTGAGTGACTCTGTTTCGGGTTGTGGGATGTCTGGGCTATGGTTTGGGTTTGGGTATGCTTCACATGTGTTCATTCTGTGGTCCAGTCTGAAAGGGCAGTAGCTACCTGGGCATGTTCTTGTTATGGACAATCACCAGAAAACAACCAAGCCAAGACGCGTAAACTTATTTGTGCCTTCTGCTTGTATTATAGCCATGAAAATTTCTTTGGACAAATGAAGTCACATGGCTAAGCCCAAAGTCAATGGGGAGAACAGTATGTATTCCACCCTCAGTAGGAGGAAGATGGCAATGAATATTTGTTGAACAATAATCCAAACCATCACATCACCCAAAGATCATTACATCTAAACTTTTTTAACTGCCTCACTCTCAGATATGAAAGGATAACCAAGTATCAGCGTGTAATTGAGGAATGCCTTCAACATAATCAAGTGTCTAAGACAGAAAACCTGAAACCTGGAGAAAACTGAGGCAATATGTAAGGGGCATAGGAGAACATTTAAAATACTTTAATATTCTAAAAGAGATATAAGCTATGACATCTGTAAAATACAAATAGCATGCTATGTGATAGTGTCAATAAAAACAAAAAATAGTTCTGCAAGTAAAAACCATGGTAGATTTTTTTTTAAAACTTCAATGGAAGGTTTGGAAAGATAAAATCAAGAAAATCTTCCAGTAATTGGAATCCGAAGACAGAGCCAAAAACCAATGTCCAGGAATTCTAAGAAGAGAAAATATGAAGATGTATGACATTAAAATGTTTAAAAAAATAATACAAGAAAATTTCCCCTGGTTTAAGAAGATAAATCTCCAAATTGGAAAGGGCCCACTGAAAACACAGCACAAAGAATGAAAACAGACCCATTCCAAGATCCAACATTATAAAATTTCAAAATGCCAAGGAAAAAGAGATGATTCTGAAAGCTTCCAGAAAGAAAAAGCTTCATGAAACCATTATTAGGAATCAGAATAATAACATAGAACTTTTCTATTGTTATATTGGAATCTTGAAAACAGTGGCACAGTCCCTTAAAAATACTGAGTGAAAATTCATTTAGAGTTCTATACTCAGCCAAACTATCAAGTGTATGCATAGAGTAAAGTCGTTGTCAGGCATACAAATACTCAAAAACTTATTTCTCAGTACTTTTTCTTATGAAAGCTGTCTGGAGAATGTGCTTCAACCAAAAAGGGGAGTAGACTGAGAAAATAAGAAGACTTGAGACCCAGAAATAGGGAACTCCAATAGGAGCATGGTGAAGGTTTGACCTAAAACAGAATCAATCAGGCTAGATGTAAGGCAACAATAAGGATATGGCCCAGGTGAAAAATAATAAAAGAATCTGACACTTTACCTAATGTGTTTGATTATTTGAAAAAATATTACTCATGAGTATTTGATAGATTTGTTTGAACATTTGGGGAAAAAATGTCAGTTACCTATAAAAGTGAACTATTTTAAGAAACCATGCTATTATTCCAGAAAGAAAGAAATTATAAGAAAATTAATTTAAGCAAGGTGATGATTGTCTCAGAATTACTGGCTATTGATTTAACCAAAATGGTAATGTAACTGTATGAGAAGATGAAGTAGGAATGTTGGATAGCTGGTACAAGACACCATAACTGTTACCTTTTCTAATGTAAGGCATCAGTAGATCTTGCCTAATATTGCAAAGTAGCCATGTAAGTATGTTATTTAGAAGTGGGGAGATTAATATCATAAGAGTTGACATGTTTTCTATTGGGGATTAGGCTTGGAGACTGGGAACTGCTCTTTGTTTAAGCAATTGAGTACTGTTTGATTTAAATTAGGTCCATTACTTTGATAAGAAAATTTAATCAATAATAAAAATAATGTTACATATATATGGATTAAGGAAAAAGCTTCCTATAGTATTAATGGATACAAATGAAGAGTAACAGTCTCCGTTTCATCATACCCCATTCTGGGTACTATTCTGAGGTACCATTTTAATTTTCTATTTTTAGTTGTTCTGATGATTACAGTCATGACTTGAAGTGAATATTTTGGTAAAGTGTAAAGCTATTTGGACTTGTCTTTGCCTGGTTAGCCAAAAGATGGCTACATTAAACTGCTTTGTAGACATTGCAGGTTAATGGTGTGCTCTGAGAGTGATGTACAATTAGCCTATAACTCTTGCTGGTCTTTCATCCCTGTACCACTCTATACCAGCCAAGGAAGTAGCCCTGACCTAGTTGGGTGAGGCAAAAGATTGCCCTGCCAGTGGGAACATGGCATTTCTGGCAACAGATTTCTCTTCTAACTATTGGAGTTGGTGCCATGGCAGATTTTCCTGACTCAGGGAGTAAGTGCTGAACTCCAATCCAGCTGGTTAGGTTGTTTGTTGATTTTGAATATCTGCACCAAAAGCTCTTTTGTTGGCAAGAATGAGCAAAAGCAGGCAGTAATTTTCCATCTTCCTATCAGAAATGGTTTTTGCATTTTGAAATTATAATAGATAAAGTTTTATTCAGTTTTTCACCAATTATCACTTTGTAGAGTAGGAAGAAATTTTATTGGATTAAATTGAGAATTCCTCTGTTCTCAATAATAGTCATATATCCTTAGGCAGGTCAGTTTTTCTACTTATCACTTTGATTTTCTTGAGAGATACATAGAGAAAAAAATCAATAATAATAATGGTAATACCTGCCGTTTTTTCAGTTCTTATGACATGCTAGGCACTCTGCTGAGTACTGATAATCTCATTTAATCTGGTACAGTCATCACGCTCATTTTAGACTGAAGAAGCTGAATTATAGAGAGAGGTTGAGTGACTTTTCCAAGGTCACAAAGCTGGAAGGTGCCAGGGCTGTGTGGGGAACTCTGATTTGTGTTTACTTTAGGGCCCTTGTTCTTTACCTCTATGTTTGACTGACTTTCAATTCATTATGGAACTTCTTGCTGATTTTTTTTATGAGACTAAGAAAGCAGCTGATTTATACTTAAAGCCTAATTACCAATGTAAGGTACATATGTTGTTGTACAGTGTTTATAAAAATTCTTGCATCTTTTCTTTTTTAAAAATTTGAAATTTTATGTTTTCTATTTCTGTAATTCTTTGTTATCTTGTTGATTCAAAACTCTGAAGTCATCTTTGATTTTTCCCAATACCTCTCCTTTTATTTCCATATAAGCACTATGTTTTCTTTATGTTTATGTTTTAAGTTTCTCTACCCCTCATGTCTGGAATATTGCAACTATTTTTCCATTAGTCTCCCTTCTTCCTGTCTCTGCCACCTTAAATTGGTCATACACATTGATCCAGTTTCTTAAACTCCACTTCTCTCATATTACGTACCTGTCTAAACCATTAATATGTCCCTGTTATCTGTTAGAAAAATGTAGCTTCATTAGTCTAGAACTCAAAATATTTCATACTGTGGTCTTAATCTTTCATTTCATGAGTTTATATGCCCGTACCCCTCTCACCCACTTCTCTTTTCTTGCCCATGTTAATTTGCCTTCATCTGGTAATCTGTTTTCTCTACTACTCATTTGGTGTTTTTTAAATGCTTTGTATTTTGGTAGTCTTTTACGTTTATGTGTCTCATTTTTCCAACTGAATTTTGTTAACGCCTGAGTATACGAATGGTAACTCTCAAGTCCATCACAATATTTAATATAGTGCTTTGCTTATAACACTACTTAAAAAAAAAAAAAGAATGAATTTCTTAATTTTAAAGTCCATATAATTCCGATTCTATACTTTTTGCTTTTTTTAATTTCATACATGTTAGACAAGTAAAACTTAAGACTTTCCTTTTATAGTCTTTCATTTCTCTAATTATATTTAATTTTGAGATTAGAAGTATGTAGTATAAAATATTTTAAAGAAATAATCAGTTTCATTTAGTTTTCTAATCTTCTAAAAGATACAGAAAATCTAATCTGAATGAAAGTGATATACTCATTACATAAGTTTTCAAATATTTGACAACTTGTAGTAAGGATTCATGTTTTTATTTAAATGTTGTTAATGTATACCTTTGATGGTTCTTACAAATGTAAGAAAAATTTATAATTCAATTGTTTGTTTTATCTTGCCTGATGGATTAAATATAGTTGGAAATGATTCAGAATATTGAGTAATGATATAAGGACATTTGAAAATGTACTTAAATACTAAGTTTAAAACACTCTACTTAGGCATGATTTTGTTTTCCAAAAAGAGATTGCATTTTGTCTATTTAAATTGCTTCCTGCTTTCTGCTGAATTTTCAAATGTTTCTGCCTTTTACTCTCTATTCTTGTTTTTCTTGTTTTAATAGTATAAATAAATATTTTTTAAAGTTCATCTTTCACTTTCTTTTCCTTAATTTTATAGATGCTTTAGGATAAATATAATGGTTCTACTTTAATGTATAGATTATTTAAAGCTATATTTATATGAGGATTCTTTTTGCCTTAAAATATTTTAGTTTTCAGTAGGCTAAGGATAATTTGATTCTGATATAAATAATAGACTATCATAAATTTTCACATATTTTTGATATTCATATTTATATTATTAGTGTTAGGGTGTTTTATTGCTTTGAGTACAAATTTTAATGTATTATTATTTTAGCCTAGAAATCTCATACACTCTAAATGCTTAAAGGTTTTTATGCTGTATGTTTTTCCAAATTATATTGACCATTATAATGATGTTTTCTTTTGCATCTCACATCTTTTTAAAAGAAATCTTAAATTATTTTCTCCTTTAATTTGGTTTTCAAACCATCCAAATGAAACAAAAAAATATATATTTCAGAATAAAGAGTCACAATTACTTGTTGTAAATTATTGCATTGTCTTGTCTAATCTCACGAACAAAAATGTTAAATTTTAATAGTGGCATTTTTAAGTTAGTTATTTTTAATATAATTTTTAAAGGGAATGAGCCTTAGAATCAAAGTGCTGATAATCCATTTTGACTACTCTCATTTAATCATTTCATTTTTAAAATTAGACTTTATCTTACGATCCAAAAGCACCTCACTAATGTGTATTTTTGGATGTGTTAATTCCCTTTGTCATAAAATGAAAGCTATCCTAAATTTTCTAATAATTTTTCATCACGTTAAAATTCATGGCAAAAATAAAAATGAAGTAATTTTGAATTCAAGTGCATGTATTTTATATGAATGCTTTTTCCCCTTCTCTCTGCCTAAGGAAATAGAAAAATTGAGATTAGAACTGAGTGAAAGCAAGCAGAATTTGGAACAGGAGCAGCAGAAGGGAGCCGGAGCCAGGGAGGAGTGCCTGAAACTGACAGAACTGCTGGGCGAATCTGAGCACCAACTGCACCTCACCAGGTACTCCCTAATCCCATTATGCACCATAGCACCAATTTCATCCCACTAATTTTTGCCACAAGCTTCCAAAGAGCTGTTAGAGTTAGTCTTAGTCATTCAATTCACACACAGCTTTCAGGCATATTAAGAAAAGTGGAGATATGGCAAGCAAAACACCCAGACATGTGAATGATAAGTGTGGCAGGGAATTACTGATATATTACAAAACCTTTCATCTACAGTGCTTAAATATTTAGGTGATTCTCTATCAATATAGGCAAAATGACATGTTTTTGCTACCACCACCACTACCTCTCCTGTTAATTCTATGTCTAATAAAAACGTTGAACTGAAAAGTCTGAGGTATATATTTAGAAAAATAATCAGATACTGTCAGTGGTAAAAGAGACAAAGTAAAAGACATCCTAAGATGCTAATTGAGAGATGGAACTGATATAAAATAAGAAATGTGAATCCTAGGAAGTGTAAAATTTAGAGATAAAATTGATTGGCACTGTTCCTGTTCAGACCATTATTATAACCATGCATATACCATCGTGGTTTCAAATAACATAGTTTCCATCATGAGATACTGTGATGTGATCCTCCTTGTCATAAAACTTCAGTAAACATACAGCTCAGCCCTAAATTACAATAAGAGTTTTCAGATAGCAAGCATCGTGAATTTGCTGTATTGGAAACAAAATACACCCCCCCCACACACACACATCAATATACACATGTAGAGGAAAATTCAAAAATAGATAGTAGATATTTCACATTACCATATATGTGGTTTCTTCTCACTTTGAGTTTTAGTATGGGTTTTCAATTTGCAGGTCAAACCTTTGGTTTTGTTCATTTTTTAGCATTTTTCAGTTTTTAGAGAGAACTTTGAATACATATATAAGTTTATGATATTTGGATTGGCATACAAATTAGAAGAATACTGGTCTCCCAATCATAGTAATATGTTGAATTTAAACTATGAAAAGGGGACTGATCCCTCTTACATTAAATATGACAATGTAATTCTGAGCACGGTACGATAACAGATGGAGAAAAGCACCACTTGAACAGCCTGCATTTGGAGAAAAAAATATTCTAGAGGTTGGTGAACCTCCCAAAGTTTTGGGTTAGTGTTAAGATTCCTCTATTTCTGTTAAAATCAAACTTTGTTAAAAGCATTTTGTTATGATAATATTCCAAATGGTTTGCCAACTTCCCTTTTAAACAATCAAAGAAAAAGAGGAGTGGGGGGGGGAGAAACAGAAAGAAAGAGAGAGAGAGAGAAAGAAATTACTTATACATGTGTGATATCTGGGGAAAAATTGCTTATTACTGCAGAATAATAACTGCTCTTTTAATGCACATTTGAAGTATTGTCATTATAGAACTGAGAATATAATGTTAACATAGATCCTGTGATTATTTAATCTTAGAGGTTTCAGAATTTAGCTTCATCATGAGAATGTTAATAGTTTTCCTTCTCCGTCAGACTTCTATTGAAAACCAACCATTTATGTGCTAAGCACTACTAAACTACTGAAATAGGACAGCTTTTAATGTCTTAGTGTGTTTGAGCTTCAGAAAGTAAATAATGCTGGTTTTGCCCCTTTTGTCATTCTGCCTTATTCAGAGAGTTTATTTCTGTAGTCAAAGTCCATAGAGAGTTTTCCTGTGCAATATCAATTTGTACTGTCTGACAAGATCAATTTCTTGCAAGTAGAACATATTAAGATGCAGCAACTGCTGAAAATGGACGAGTGGTAACTAATTCCTTTGTTCTGAAGAAAAACGGTTTTGCTCGGTTGCGTAGAAAGCTTTTTTCTGTTAAGCTTTATTTACATCAAATCTACAAAAATGTAACTCTAGTTTTACAGGAAATACAACGTAATTACCTATTTTCTAGATGCAGTACTCTTTTGTAAGCACTATACACTTCTTCATCTGTTTTGTAAAATTCGCCTACATAAATTTAAAGATGACAATTTAAAAGGCAAGGAACAATGTCAATATATCCCTTGCACTGAAAATGTAACTTAGTTTTTGGGTTAAATGTTTCAGATATACCTTTTTGGGTGTTTTAGAGTTTGTTTCCCCTCACCATTCTTTACTGATTCAGGATACTTAGGTTTATGACTGTGAAATGTTATTTCTTTTTTTTTTATTGTAGACTAGCTAAAATAAATTATTCCCAGTCAGGTGGCTCCTCACCATTTAGCCTCATTTAAACATGTCAAATAATAGTTCTAAACAAAAGTTTAAAATTGGATATGAAAACTATCTGCTAAAGTAAGGATGAAATAAGCATCTAAACCTTCATGGGGAAAAAAAATTAACTTGATTAGAAACCTGTAGATCTATTGGTAAGATACCACTTTTTGATATTTCCCCTTATTGTCCAATTGGAGTTAAAAAATGGAAAACAGAAATTTAGCATTTTTTGAAGGACCCAATTGGTAACATTCAATTATCAAACAAATATCTGTTGAGCACTTAATATCTTTTAAGTACTTTCTTAGCCCTGGGAATAGAGAGAAAAATAAGACCCAGTCCCTACCCTTATGTTACTTGTATTCTGTGAGAGGAGCCAGACCAGTAGATAGCAATTATAACAGAGTGTGATAATAAGTGCAATGAGAGAAATAAAGATACTACAGGAGCCACCTGGGAGGGAGAGTCTGCTTATTCAGCATTGGTGGTGAAGGTGATAGTCATGGAAAAAAGCTTTCTGGAGGAGGAGGTATTTGGTAGGAATCTTCGTTAATGAGGATTTTTCAAAGTAGAGAAAAGTGGGTGGGTACTTCAGATAGACGGAATAATATATGCAAAGATATAAAGATGAGAGAGAACATAAACTCCACAAGCAGGTTAGCTCTTTCTGGCAGCATAAGGCCGGAAAGGGCAGTCAGGACAAGAGGAAGTGCTGTTTGAGTCGTTGTCTGGATTTTTGACCATCCTAAAGGTAAAGGGGTACTTTTGAGGTATGTTAAGCCAGGCTATACAGCACAATCAGTTTTGTAGGGTGGGGACATGACTGAGACAGCAGTGTAGAAGATGAACATGGAGTGTTGATAATAGGAGGCAGGAATCCCAGGTAGGCAGGGTCAGCAAACTATAGCCACCGACCAAATCTAGCCTGTCGCCTGTTTTTGTACACCCCATTAGCTAAGAAAGGTTTTTACATTTTTAAATGGTCAGAAAAAAAACAACAGAAAAATATTTTGTGACATGTAAGTTATTTTGTCACACTTTCAACAATAAAGTTTTTTTGTAATAGCCAGTATTATCCTTTACATATTAGCTCTGACTGCTTTTGCCCTACCACAGCAGAGTTGAGTCGTTTCAGTAGAGACTGTATGGCCCCCAAAGCCTAAAATATTTACTGCCTCGTCTTTTACAGAGAAAGCCTACCAATCCTTCCATTAGGAGGCTGTTTAATTCAGGTAAGGAGTCAAGAGAGCCTGATCTAAGACAGGTTCAAATGTGTATTTAAAAAGGTAAATTGAAAAGTATTGTGAAAAACAGATTGCTTGAGAAAGAGATTATTGGCAAAGACCCTGATTATAATATGAGCACAGTGTTTCAGAGGAATAGTAGTGAAGTCCTGGGCTGTGGCTACAACAGTGAAATGGAAAGGAAGTTGCATATTCGAGAGGCATTTAGGGTAGCTCTTAAGAGAAAATGAAATTAAAGATGACTCCAAGGTCAGTAGTCTAAGTTGATTCAACAATCCATTAATCCAACTAGTGAACCTAAAAGGTGTAGCAGAAAAAAATAAGGAGTTGTATTTTGGAAATCAGGTGGAGATGTCCAGTGTAGATCTGGTGTGAGGACAAAGGTCATGACTAGAGGCTTAGATTTGGTTACCTTTATATAAAGAAAGTTAATTGTAGCCAAGGGAGTAGGTGAAAGCATGTAGAGAGCATCATGTTTTAAAAGTAGTATTGAAGACAAGACATCGCCCAAGGAGACCGAAAGTGGGGCCTTCAGATAATTAAGAAAATGTACTTTAAGGAGCCTTGAAAGGAAAGTGATTCAAAGGAGACTTTGATGAAATAGCAATTAAAACCATATGTCTTTGTTCTTAGGGAAGTCCCTAGGCAGCCTAAGGTTGAGGAAAACTGAGATTTTGTATGTTCCTAGGCAATCACAATCTTTGCAATTTTTGACAAATTACTTAAACCTTTGGGCCTGCTTACTTATCTGTAAAATGAGGTTAAACTAGATGATTTTGTAAGTTTCCTTTAAGCTCTGATAGTTAATGATTTGAGACAAACTCATTAAATTCCTATATCTAGTTATTGTTTTTGAATTGTTGGGGGTAGGCTTTATCTAAATATTTTCCTAGTTTGAACTTCAGAGAGATTTCATAGCAATGTCCCTCATGTCTGCCACCTACATTCATCATAATTTAGGCTCTTCTGACTTCTCACAAAGGTTATAAAAATAGCTTCCTAATACCCCTCCAGTCTCTTTTGCCAGCCACTGCCATGTTACTCTACTCTCCAAATCTTTCCTGGGGCTGCATTGCCTATTACAGAATGTCCAAGCCACTCAGCGTGGCATTTAAGGTCACCCCCAATAGACTCACAGCTTTCCTGACTTATTTCATCTCTACGAGTCCTCCACGTGTTGATTTCCAGTCAAAGTTAAGCATGTGTCCCCCAATGCCCTTTTGGACTTTTCTCTCCTTTTGCTGCTCTCTCCACCTAGAATACCCCTTTGACCTTCTCTAGCCCTATTACAATCTTACCTTCTTTTCAAGGGCTCTCTGAATTCCTGGTTGGTTTTTCCACTGTAGCCCTCTCTGATGACCCCTGCTGGAATGGAGCGTTTTTCCCTCCAAATCTTTCTTCCCATTTAGAACTGGTGTTACTTCTACATACTGTACATACTGAATTAATTACTCAAAGGACAAAAAATGAAAATCTGAAAAAAATGAATTAATACTCTGAAGTATTTTATGTGCATGCTTTCCTTCCTTCCTAGAATGTATTATTCTTCAAGTCAGGGGGAGGTCTTATTAATTCTTATATTTCTTATATAAGGTCTTTTATTTCTCAGAGCGCCCAGCTCAACACTTTGCTGAGATGGAGTTCAATAAGTCATTATTATAGGAATAGTTAACATATTGCAAATTTATCCATGTATAAATATGTTCAGTATCCATATATAAATAAATATATGTATCGTCTCAGTGTATAAGGGTAAAAAGTACACAGTTGTCTATATGATACTATATTAAGATTTGGTGATGGTTTTTTTTTTTGGAAAAAACTTTGAACTTTATATGCACATATATGTTTAAGAATAGTAGAATCAAATAATAAACATTTTAACAATGCAAGTAGGGTTGGTAAAGAATACCATACCTCTCACTTAAATCTGTTCATTTAAAAAGCATATCACACACACAGACACACAGACACATTTTAAACTAGAATTCTCCATGAATAAAAGATGACCTCTCTCACAGTGTTTGACATCAGTATCAAATAAGCATGATCATTAAGCATACCCTACCTATATGTACATTGAAACAAAGGCAAACTGCGTTCTTCCAATTATTTCTTTATTATTAGGATTATTCAAGCTATTTCTTCCTTTTCTGTAATAAACTTTCAAGTACATTTTTAAAGTCTGTTCGTTTACTTACTCTTTACACATGAGCATTTCCTGTTGTTAGACACTGTGCTAGGAATGAGGAGAAATAGAAGGTAAAAGAGCCTCAGATATTGCCCTTCAGAAGAAAAGATAATGGACTCATAGTTGATAAGATAAATGATAAGATCCAGAAGGGAGGTTCCAGATAAAGTATTACAGGACTTTAGAGAGGGACAGATTACTTCTTACTGATCTTGGTAGGACTTGGACAAAGGAAAGTGGGAGGCGAAGGGCGTTCCATGCAGGGGAAACAATGATATCTGAGCGTGCATGAAGTATATATGAGACTAAGTTAAATACAATCAACCTATCGCTTAAATTTCTAAAGGTATCAGTCTCTGAAGTTGAGAATACATACACATCTTAGTATCTGCCTGGTACTGTGCTACATATAGTAATGCTTTGAAAAATAATAATAGAGATAGCAGTTAACCAGAATAATGAATAATGAACATTTGCTGAGTCCTCACTCTGTTCCAGGAACTGGTTTGATTGCTTTTCATTTAGTCCTCCTAGTAGGTGCAGACTGTTATTTCCCCTGGTTTTCAGCTGTGGGAACTAAGGCACAGAGAAGTAAAATGATTCATCTAAGTCACACAGCTGATATTTTATGTAACTAGGTTTTGAAACCTAGTAATTTGCCTCCAAAATCTATACCCTTATCCATCAGTCAGTAATTCTATGTAAATTAATAAGGAAATGAATTAATATGTTTATTCATAAAAAGACAACTGAGAAAATTAGTAACATGTATTTATGTATAATAAATTTATAATAGGAATGTATTAGCTACTTCCTTACACACTGAAATAAATACATGTCAATGAATTTTAGTCTTGATTTGGGCTTTTCCTAAGAAACAGTTTCCTTTGGCCCATCATTTGCCTTAGCTATTTGTTTTGACATGTACAAACATCTTCAAAGAGCTGCAAGATTTAAATCCCTCTCATGGGACTACCATTTGCATACATGTAGGCAAGTTACTTTATGATATGATATATTAAAGCAACCTTTTCTGAATGTTTATGTAACTATTATTAACCACATACTGAGGAAAACCCTCATCTCCATACTTATATGTGTGTTGAAACACATTTTTTGAATCCTGCATCTTTTTCTCAGAGGGCGTTTGTCTCTGACTGGGGAGTGGGGTGTGGGATGGGAGGGCACTCGCTGCATGAAGACGTCTTTGGTTTATTTTCTGGACAACTTAGGATTTGAGTTGCCCTGGGTGCAAAAGGGAGACCAACCTGCTACTAAACCTGCAATGATTCTCCAGCTTCTGTCAGCAGGGCTACCCTTCAAATTATTTTTCCTCCTTTATATCAATGATACTTTCAATGATTTGTGTTTTAAAGAATTTCTCAAAGCAGGAATCTAAGTGAGAGTATATAAAATGAATATTATGCTGTGACCTACTTTTGGGATCCAAATGGGAAAATCTGCCCTCTGACCTGGAGAGATAGCAACTTGAGCTATAGTATTTGTATCTTTTTAAAAATGAGAAAGAGTATAACAGAGGAGCCACCAAGTTATCCTATAGTGATGGTTGGTTTACTTGGGGAGAGATGATTAAATTTCCTTCGCAGAGCTTATTGACATTTCGCTTTCACATAAAAACTATTGTAAATGCTCTCCTGAATTTAACCATTGACTTCTCAGACTAACTGAATGAATGAGGATCTTTGATTGAAATGACAAAAACCCAAAAAGGGAGAATCAACTAGTTTTTTAACCAGGCCCTGTAAAATCCAGGTGCAACTGTTCTCTTGGTTTCCTGGACCAGAGACTCAATGCGGCACCAATTTTATATTGTACATTAACTTTCAGTTGCTGGGCTCTACTTTCCCCTGAGTGTTGGCTCATTCCTGCATGGAGTCACACCCTTCGGTCTGAAACTGAAGAAAAAGGAGATGCCCTTGATTTCATATTGTAAGAATGTGACTTCTTAGCTCCTCCACTTCCAATTTCAAAAATCTCAAACTGAGTCATGTGTTCATAGCCCCATGGTTGGCAGCCTCAGCAGAGCTACATGGAGTAAGGGAAGAAGACTTGCTCTACGGAAGGGGAGGTGCTCTTGCTAGGAAACGAGTTTCAGGGACCCTGGGTCAATAAACAACCGGTATCCACTCCATTGCCTCTGTTTTTTTGAGATTGAATCCCTGATGTTTTTCTGTAACAATAAAGAATGGTTTGAATTGGAAAGAGAGGAAGAAAGAGTATATTTCTGTTCATGTTGTTTTGAGGGTAATCTTTTCCATTGCCAACATGATACAGGTCCAAGGAGGCATAATTAATTCTTCACAAGGTCACTTTTTGTGTGTTTTATTTAGAGAACTCTCATAATGAAAAAAGAGAGCTGGGTAAAGGGTGCATAAATGAATGTCTACCATGTGCCAAGCAAAGACTGTGCTTGGTTCCCAATAGCAGTGCTACCCAAAGTGTGGTTTGTGGTGGGCGGTTTTTTACCAGTCTGGGACAGGTAAGTACAAAAATTGAGAGTAAGCATTTAGAAATATTTATATCAGTTTAAAATTACTGAAATATCCCTGTGCATGCTCAATAGACTTTTTTTTTCTTTTTTTGGTATCTTTAAATTTTTAAAAAAGTTTTCTAGTAATTCATTTTTATTGGCTTTTATTTATGCATTTTATTGCATTTATTGCAAAAGATTAGAAATTTAAAAAAACAACAACAAAGAAAATCTGATCTTTTATGTCAAGGAGTTTGAGAAGCCCTGCCTTCTTGATTCTCACCACAAGCCCAAGGAAGGACAATACTTTATAGATGTGGAAGCCAGGTCTCAGAAAGGTGCAACATGAAATCACAGAGCTGGAGGGATCATGGGAATGAGTAAAGGAGGCGGGTTTTGATCTGGGTCCCCCAGACTCAGAGCTGTGCTTTGAAACTTATATTTACTTATAGGTGCAAAAAAATTTTCAAAGCTAGATAGAAATACTTTTAGCATTTTAAGATCTCAGCTCAAGGGCTAGGAACCACATATCCTTTATCTCTGTATCCCCAGCACCAAGTTTGGCATCAGACTTTTAGCAGGTTCTCTATAAATATTGAATAAATTTGCCTTTGTCATTTATTGTTAGGAATAATTAAGAAAGAACTGCACTTGTGTTAAGGTGACAGCCACTTAGGTCAAAGACACATATTTTCAATCTCTGTACACTTGAAGAGAGTAGTATAACACAGAGATGTATTCTTGCCATTCCACAGAATATTCAAGAATTTTTAGCCTAAAGTTTCCATTTAAAAGTTAAGCTTGTTTTTTCCTTGTACTCCTTTCATGAATAAATTAAGCAGAGAATGTGTCAAAAATAATTTTAAATGGATATATGTGCAACCAACATCTTCAAGTCTTGAAATAGATGGCCTTGGTACTGTTTTAAATTGCGTCCTCTTTTCCTTCCCCCACCTAATATCAGAGGGAACAGGCTGTCAGAGACCCAAGAAAGAAAAGGTGTTTCATTTTGCTGTCATGGACACCACATTGCCTGAGTCCACTCTGCCCCACCCGTTTGATGGCCTAAGAATCCTGGTCTTGATGTGTCCTGGATGGGGAGAGGTTAGAGAGCCAGAAGCTGCCAGGAAATGTGTCTCTGCAGGTTCTGCTTATCTTCCCTGGCTCACTCCTCGCAGTTCTGTGTAGCCAAAATGTGTGTGCAATGAAAATCTACACTTGGGATGCATTCTTCTCCCCTGCCCCATAGGCCCACAGCCTGGAGCATGGTGGTCGCAGCAGCCAACACATTTTCTGAAGAAGTGCAGAGGAAACCAAGGAAAGTATTGCCCACGGCACTTGCCTGACTCAACACAATAAACATCCAGTTCAATGAAAATAGAAAAAAAAAAAAAAAAAAAAAAACAAACGTAATTTTTATCACAGTAGCCCTAGTTCAGAGTGTTTTTCTAAAAGAAAGTTCTGATCATCAATGTTATTTTAGGGTAAAAGGACTAAAAAAAATCATCAGTTTAATGGTGTTTAATTTCTTCTTAAACACCTCTTCCTGATTGGATGCATTCGTTACGCCAATTATTAGGCATTACTCACTAGTTATTTAATATTTCGTGATATCCACAAGTATAGTATATAGTAATTCATTGACTGATAAATTCAGTATCAAAGCTCATCTTAAGCATCCTGAGAAAGGAAGAGGCTTGGAGAAGATGCAGTCTCCTCAGATCCCATCTCAGTCCATGTTTCATGGGGACTCAGGGTCCGATTCAAATACACAGATTTTTATTAAGCAACTACTTGTTTAGATGGGTTGAGCAGATGATACATTCCCCTGAACTCAGGAATTCAGAATGGGCAGCAAATGGGTCAGAAAATGTTTGGAAGGAGCCCATAAAGCCAGAGCCCAGATGAGGGGAAGACTGCTGCACTTGGCTGTGTGTGACCTCTCCCAGCAGGCACTAGGTCAGCCTGTGAAAGGGCTGCACATCGCCTGCCTCCACCCAGCCCTCGGGGGGACCTGGGGATGGGCAGGTGAAGGGGGAATACAGGCTGCTTGGGCTGCCAGGTATCAAATGGGATGATCTCTAGGGATGAATTCCTTCTCTAAGCGATGAATGCCTATGACAATTGTGTTGTGCCTACCTTCAAGAAGCATTTTTCTGACCAGGAGATTTACCAACAGAATGCACCCTGTTTGAGGGAGTAATTATTATAAATATAACTACACCAACAAAAACAATCTATAAAATAATATAGCACAATACTATAGGAATGTACGCAAGGGGTAGAGATGAAGGGTGATCACAATGAGACATTAAAAGTGGGTTATAGCGGTATTTGAGACTTGCCTGTTTTCCAGTAGCTAATCTGAAATGTGGTTCAGCAGGCTGGGTATCATTTGATCTTGACACTAGTGCTAGTTCTGTTTCTGATTTTCTTCTGTCACTTTAGGAAAAAGCTGTTACTGCATTTTAGTTCTTACAGTCCTTAACTGGTTTTATGACTATATATGAGTATGCAAAGTTGTTTTAACTAATCCAAGGTTCTGTAAATCTGAGATGTCGCTCATCTATTCAGGGACTACAATATTATTAATACAAATTTTTCTAAAATAAATTATTTAGCAGTCAGAGTGCATTGTTCAAATCAAAGAAACTTCAGGGCAATTGAGGGCATGATCAAATTACTCAAGCCCTTTGTGGCAAGGTGGTGGTGTTGTCAAATTAGGGACACAAAGAGAGTATATTGCTAAGTGTATCGCTTCCTATTTTCTAAATCTTAAATGTCCCTCTTTGCCTTTAGAGGGAAAACCATCTTGCCATTCTTAACTCTTTGTCAGAACAATATCTAATGGAAACAGCCCTGCAACCTAGGGGCTCTTTAAGTTCTACTTTGTTGCACTGATGGCAATTCTCTATTCTTAACCTATTTCTGAAATAAGTCCTTTGTGCAGAATTGTTCTCTATTGAATTAGTTGACAATGTTTGGCTTGCAGAAAGATGATAATTATATTAAGAAATCATGAAATTTATCTACAGTGAAAATAGAACCCATATCAAAAGAGGAACCTAAATTCAGATCCTGCACTCAGGCTCATTTGCACAAATAATTATCTGTTAAAAGTAGAAGAAAGAATGACAGTATGAGACAACTCATGTAACTAATAAACTTTTTAGATGATGTTTCATATGTTTGCTTTTCATTAAATTCAGGAATGGTTGCGACTGTGTTGTTGTGATTCAGTCAACATTTATCCCTATCTGTTTTTCATATACAAAGGCTTAGGGGTGCCAGAAAATAAACTGTTAACGGAGAATTAACTTCTTTGGCATGCTTTCATACTTATCTTCCAAATTAAAGAAAATGAAATGGGCAGAAGCAGAGTGTAGATTACCTCCTTTTTGTCAAAAATGGTGGGAATTTGAAAATTAATAATAAAAAAGGGAACAGATGCAGTAACATGCCAGAGGGAGATTAATGTGGAGAGTAAAATCTGTGAGCAACAAAACTGAAGCAAACTGAATCAGTGGGAGGTGGTTGTACAATCAAAATCAGGATAAAAGAGAAATTACAAACAACCCTGCACTTGTCAAAGTAGTAGTAATGAAATCCTGACTCTGCCAGCAGTGAGAACCTGTGTTAGCACTTTGGGGTAAGGATGGTAGCCGGGTGCCAGGTAGGAGGGCAGTGTTAGGTTGCTGGGCAGCAGCCATCTTGTGTAGAACAGATGGCACCGAAAGCTGGCAGGGGAGGGGCTCCTTAGCAGAACTAATCAGACAGTAACAGATAGGGCAGCTGGGAAGACTGACCACAGAGAGGGAGTCTGCGGGGTAGCCGAGTGCCATGATGTTTGCAGTGGTGTGCCCATTGGTCTGAGATAAGACCTTGCAATGTCTTTCCCGTTTATGGATGAACTGAAACTTTTGTTCAGAAAGAAAATTGGAGTTGGATTGTGTCAAAATTGGGGAGGAGGATGGGTTTCGGGTAGAGATTGAGAAAGGAAGAATTGTCCATTTCTGAATTTGTTGTGTGAGTTTCCAATCCTAGCTTCCATGGAACTTTGATTTTTTGCTGTTTGTGTGGTTCTGCCAATCTTATATGTACGGTGTGGCACAAGGAATGATCACTTTATGTATTTTATGCATCACAGAGTTTGCAGTATCAAAGCTATAGTTAAAATTAGAAAACACTTTTGGATATGATTTCTACCACATATGTCTTTCATAAATGAAAACTAAATACAATGTATGCATTTATCCTTAATAATTTTTAAAACCTAATTATGTTTGATTCAGAGCCACTTGCCCTTCTTTTTTCCCCATGTAACTGTGGATTGAAATCAAAATATAAGCATAATTTAGAGCCAAAAATCTTACAACTAAAATAAAAGGAAATCAGTCTGCAGAAATGAAAGAGAAAACTGACCTATTAAATTTAATAACTTACGAAGAGGTCATGTTTTTAAATATAGAGTTGGGACATTGGTACTAAAGCTATTACTTTAACAAAGAAATCCATATCTCCTACATCTGTTTTTGAACTTGTATATTTCCTTTTTTTGCAGGTTTATGGCTTTGCTCAATTTATTCATTTTAGAGGGGGAGGGGGAAACATTACCAGGGTTTGAAATAGGTGGTATAACATAGCCATATGCTATTTATGCAGCAGTTTCTGCAATAAATCTAATTTGGTGCTGTCAAAAAATTAGACTTATTTGATATAGCAGCACATTAGTAAATGATTGTGGCAGATTTAAAGTTGTCATTTAGTCTCTTACATCTTAACAGAATCTCGCAAATACGTTTTTCCCGCTTGATCAACCCTATGAAAATGTCTCAGTTCTTTGTCCTGCAGTCCTGCAAATCTTTCCACATCTGAAAGAAGGTCTTGTCTTAAGGTAACTGAGGAAGGGGTGGAAGAATGAATATCATCTGTTGTTAAAAGACTTCATGAGTGTGTAGGCAGAAAAATCAATAAACCAGAGAAAATATTTGTTTTCCTTATTTTCAGTTCTTAGAAAAGCAGAAACTGTTGATCTCATTCAGAATGTAGATAAATTAAGGGAAGTTTTTTTATTAAGGAGTTTAAATTTTTTACTTCTCATCCTACATCCATATGCTGTTTTAGGAAAACTGATATTAAAGAATGTGAACGACATCAGCTCTTCGTCTTCACCTAGCAGTGCCCTTAGAAACGGCTTTACTGCTCAGTAGTGTAACCTGTAAACATTGCTTCAATGCCTCTTTTTTTTTTTCCTAAAAAATTTATGCTTCAGGTATTGGTATCAAACTATCTAAAACTTTCCCCCAGTTTTTCTATTTAATAGATAAAATAAGCATATTACACACTAAGCAGATAAGTATTAACTTTATTCCCTGAATTCTTAAATTAGTCTATTCATAAAAGTAGCCATAACATCATTTCCCTTTTCTTTTTCTTATTTATGGAGGGAAAAATTGTGTGTGCATGTGTGTGTATGCACACTCATGCATCTGTGTGTGACTGTAAGCAATGTTAAACTGAGTGCTTTTCATTTGTTTATGTTCTTACTATACAAATTTTCCTGAAGAAGGCTGCTAGTGTGTTTTTGAAACGCAATTTGCTAAAAATGAAGAGTTCCTTCACGGTAATTTAAACAGCCTCTATTAAACTGGCATTTTGCTAATGCTTCTTTCTTTTATATAGCAAATCAGAGCATGGAAGGGATCAATTTGCCAGTGCTTTTTCAATGCTATTCGGAAGCAGGTATCCAGGTAACTAAGCTACTATCAAGCACAGATTACACTAAAGCGGGGGGGAATGTCCAGAAAGGTATTAACAGACTTGCTGGGTAAATTAGGTAATATTTTTGAAATTTTCTCCACATAAACAGAAATTATTTAGAACATATTTTAGGCAGATGAAAAAGAAAGCGTCTCTTAGAATTCATATTTTGATTTCAAAATCTGCATTTTAAATTTCATTATATATATTACAGAAGAATGATTTACAGGATATAGGGTATTTTTGAGGCTAGTAAAACAATTGAAATTACAGCTAAAATGAATGCCTCTGCACTTGGAGTTTAAAATTTTTTTTAATTTAGCTTCACAATAATTTTCTTTACCACATCCGAAAACTGCTTTGATAATTCTTTATAAATTATACATATTTAATCAGTCAGTACTATATATTTTCCAGATTCTAATTTAGAATTCTGTGTTTCTGGGCTTCTTTTATTAATAAAACCTGCTTCCAATTTTATGTCAGTGAAAAAAGCTTTACTTTTTATCTTTTCTAAAAAGAATTTAGAAAATTTTACAGACTTGATTGATTATGCTTAATATAAGCATAAGCAATAAGATTAAATCTTGGAAAAATCCTTCAAAATATAAAAGCAGCCTTATAAATGAAGTGCCATTAAGTTAACATATTATGTTCACTTTGGAACAGTACTTTAGGCTAAAATTTCTGCCATGTATTTTCTCCTAAAAAATGATCCTCCTTCTTTGTATAAGAAATTTGAATTGAATCATTGGTTTGCCTTTTTCCTAAAGAATATGCTTATCTAAAATACTGGTAAATATTCAACACAAAGTGATTCCATGTCCGATTTATGAAGGGAGGGTGAGTGCTCGATAGCTGTGGATGACAGAATAAATTTAATTGAGAATATAAATTTCACCTAATTTCTATGAGTTTATTTTTTTTTTACAGAACTGAACTATTGATACAACTTCTATTTCTCTAAGTAGATTATACATTTGTCTGTCAGCATATATTTGAATATTATTTAAGCAGCAGTGCTTTTTAAATGACAGAATTTAAAATATGCATTAATTCATTTGTATATTATGGGTTAATTTTTTCAAAGCAGTAATGGAGCTGAGTGGTAATATATAGCTTATAATTGAAATGGTACATATTTGTACATTTTAAGCATTTCTGTGTAAATTTTCTTAATTGGAATTCTCTCTCCCTTGGCTAATTCATTAGTGGAAATATTTACACCTCAAGTTAATGCTATATAGTATGAAGCAATTTTTACATAGTGTAAACTTGTTTATGATATTTTGATTTCACTTTAAAACTTTTATTTTGCTTCTTATCCATATAGTTCATACTCAATATAATAAGAAGTGCAGACACACATGAAGAAAATACACATCAGCTGTCTGCTTTTACAAATGATCATTAAAATACCATGTCTTACTACTTTGACTCCAAATTATTGTCTTCCCGAACCCAAAAGTAATTTTCACAAGTACGTTACACAACAGAACTTCATCTTCTGCTGGTTAGCAGTAGAGGATTTAAATCCATGCCGACAGTTCATTTGACAATGACCTTGAGGGGCTTTGCTTCTTGAAGAAGAAAGCAGAAGCTTGCGGTAAACAAAGTTCACTTCTGACAGATGGATTGAATGACAGAAAGGTTGCGAGTGCCAGAATAGCCCTGGCAGAGGAGGAAATGTTCAGTGGAATCCAACAGGAGAGGAGGTGTGAACAGGTGCAGGGTTGCTGACGGAAGGGGAACCAGATGGAAGGAGCCAGAGCCAGTTTATTTAAAGGAAAAGGCAGAAAACATTGAAAGGCTGTGCGATCAGTGGCTAAAAGTGTTCATAGAGGAAGGTAAAAATTCACAAAGCAAAACTGCACAGTGGGGTAGCTAGCACTTAGCATAATGGTAGTAATTTGTGAGTTTAGTTTGGAAGTTGCAATTGAAATACATTCATCTTGGCTCTTGACACCATCAAGTACAGATATTTGAAAGTTGTTTATTTTTTTAAGTTTCTATGCTTTTTTTATCCATCCATTAATTTAATTTTTCCAGCCAGAAGCTCCATTGTGATAATACTAAAATTGTATCATCAGTTAGGAAAAGAAGAAAATTTAAAGTGAAGGTTAGCTTTCCATTCAAATTTATCTCGTGATGCCTCAGTTTTGTTCACATATGGGAAGCGAATGCAGGCACTTATTGGATGACATCTGTAATATCTAAGAAATTTGCAATGTTGGAATGTGATGCTGTTGATTGCTTTTGTTGTTTTGAGTCTCTGTGTTCATTTTGTGAAGTCCAGTTTGATCGTTTGAGTAGGAATAATGCTCTCTAAAATATACCTTTGCCTGCCATGATCTGCAGGTTATTTTCTGCTGCTGAAGTTGCTCTGATTTTCACTGACTTTCAGTGACCTGCCTTTGGGAATTCACCTACAAATTCAAGTATAATTTACAATTGGAACAGTGTATGGTGTGGCAAGGAAGGAGGACTTTCCTATTTTCATAGAGCTGTTAAAATTAAATTTTCTCCTCTGCAAACAAAAAACATCCTTAGTGATACTCTGTGTGGTAACCTCATGCATGACATTTATGTGGGCCCTTGTCTACAACAGCCGTCCTTGAAAAGTTTCCTATATCACAGTACCAATAAGGAAATGCCAATAGAGGAGGAGCTTTTTTGAAACAATCCCCAGGAGAAATGATTAAGATGCACAATGATTTTGCATTGTTTGTAAGCTAGTGATTTTAAAGATCTAGTAATTTTTCCACAAAAGTTTCTGCACACTTTTCATGAAGATTAAATGCGTAGAGTAAATTAAATGAGACCTGTAGTCACACACCCCCATCTCAGAGCAACCTAGATCAAATAGATTGCATTTGATTAAGGCTGGGTATCTGGAATATTTTGATTTTAGGGATAATGTCTGTTATCCATGGCACACTTTTGTCAGTAAAGATAAAGAACTGAAAGTTCATTAGCATTTATAAAAGATATTTATTTACTTATATGTTGCTTATGGACATCAATACTGCAGGTCATTTTTTATAAGTCTTGGTGAGGCTATATACAACTACATTTTTAAGGAAAAAGGTAAATGATTTCTCCTGATAAAAGGAAATTGCTAACCTGTATTTAAAAATCAACTGCCAAGTATGCCTCTCCCCACCCCACCCCCACTTGTTAAGAAGTTTCATCTAATACCTATGCCTTATCTATCTACAATTTTTCTAAAAAACGGATTGGTGCATAGTTGCTTCAATTGTAATATACTGGTTTTGCCATCTCCCATCACAGTTACTGGCTACCTTTATTTAATAATGCTACTAGCATAGTGCTGCTGTGTAAAATAGTAACATAAAACTCACTTGCATTATGGGATTCAATTGAAAGGTAGCTAAAAGAAACAGTAACAATCAGTATCATCATTTGATATTTGTACCACAAATTAAATTGCAAGGTCTTTAAAGGTAGAACTAATAGCTTCCCTGAAATATGTAAATTAATTTGTGCCCCGCATAGTAACTTACATCAGATGGGCCTTGAATTTCTTTGATTGAAAGGATAATGGGTCAATTGCTATTAAACAGATATTCATTCAACATTTATTGATCATATGTTCTGTTCCAGTTCTACTATGCGTTGTGTAAATTTTTTAAATGAAGAGGGCATGATCCTTTTTTTTCAAGTATCCTACAACATAGTAGACAAAGTTTATGTAATTACATACAGACATATGTATGTACGTGTGTAAAATCTAGTTAACAGTGTATAGATTATAAAGTTTTCTTAACTCAGGCATCTTGAATGAATTAATAAAACTATTCATCTTGTCCAATATTCATTATATTATGTGAGAATTCAGATGCAAAGAAGCTATGTGACTTGCTCAAGGTCAACAGTTATTTAGTGGCAGCTAAAATTAGAATCTCCATCCCCTTGCTCTTAGTCTAGTACAATATATTCCTTTATACTCCTTTATACTCTTTGATAATATGACTCATGTGAATATGCTTATTAAATCTCTTTGTAAAATGATCTAACAACCTTTTGCTAAAAGGAAAAATCATTTTCCTTTGGGATTTTTGCATATGGTTACTAGTTCTTGGAAAAAAAAAAAAAAAAGAATGGAGTTTTAGCTTACAAACAGCAATTGTCAAATTACATTCCTTGGAACACTCCCTGGGATGGTAATACAAATAACTGACCCGTTTACACAGCTTACTCTGTCATAGGCATATTACACACTTTAACTTGTTTTGTCCCACCATGACCCTATGGGGTAGATTCTGCCATGAACCTTATTATACAGATAAGGTAACTGAGGATATGGAGGTTAATAACTTGACCCAGGTCACAGAGCTACTAAATAGTAGTGTTGGGGTTCAAGCTTAGATAGTTAGATTCCTGAAGATATAGTTTTATTCATTATACTCTATTGCTTCAGATGGTGAGTGTTGTGAAAAATGGGTTCTGTGGTCAGTACATTTATGAAAATGGTATTAAGCAACATTAAACAGGGTGCTTGACAATAGGACTTCTCAGAGCCTTTAATGTGCTAATGCACATTGTGAATCTCTTAGAAAGGAATTCAGTTTGCAGTGTTTCTCATTTAAAAGGCTATGGAAACTTTTCTATTAAATCTCCACATATCTCTCAGAAGTCAGGTTTTCAGGAATACACTTTGAGAAAAACTAATCTAAAGTAATTTGTGGTAGGACATCTGAGAATTATCATGTAGAAATTACTTGTTTTCATGTCTCATCAGTGCCTCTGGAACATCACTCCCCCCTCCTTAACTTTGATTATAACACGTGGTTAATGAAGACAGCAAGTAGTTAACTTTCAGTTTAGATTTAGTCAGTCCTTGGACTAGGTGGGGAAGTGGGTGGGGTGTTCATTTTTGTCCATTACTGAAGAGTAGCTGAGCAGTTAGCTGTACCTGAGTCACTTTACTTTAAGTTTTCCATATCTTATTGTGCCAACTTTGTCTATACATGTTAATAGCTGAAAATAAATTTTACAATTAAGTAACTGGTTTAAATAATAGTCAGTTAATTGAGTTTAGGTACCTTTTAAAATTTGACTCTGAATAAGATTTTATAGAATAAAGTGTTATCATGGATATGTTCATATACAAATCCTTTTGAAAATCTCCTGCCAGGAATTATTGGCACAGTTTTAAAGTATGGGCCCCTAAGTCAGACTCTGCAGTAGATTTTATTCTCCTTCCACCCTCAGTATACAATAGTCCTTCCTTTTCTTTACTCTGAGGAAATGGAGCAACTCATGGGCAGTAAGTTCTAGAAGTTGAAAAGTTTAGCACTCAAAGTGTGCTAATTCTTCTGTAAATACACTTGGAGGTGCCTGTAATTTGTACTTTAAGCAGCTTCTGCTGGTGAAATTTTTCTATAAAGAATGGTCTTGTAGTAATAACGACTGGAATTGTGATTCTCACAAGAGTTTACTGTGTGTGGCCCTGGCTTTCTCACCTACCTTCCTTTCTGGATTCTTGAATTATATTTCTTTCCAACAAAACTCCAGCAATTTTTATAGAAACTTGAAACCATTCGCATATTCACATTCAACAAAGTATAGATTATGTTTTGGCAATAAGTGAAAACTTCAAAGGCAACAGATTAACTCACCAGGCAGTGGGATAGTTTAACAAACTGGTTGACAGATTGATTGACTAATGTGACTTGCATGGTCCTTTTTTATGAACTTTGAAAGTTTTAGTTTCTTACTAGAAACAGTAGTAATCTGAGGATGATTACTGAATATTGAGGAAAGAAATCAGGGGTGGGGGTGGGGGTGGGGATCTCTCAGAGATTCTGTTATTTCACATTTAACAATTATAGAAAGACTATCAAATGATAAAGATTTTCCTATTATATGCACTTTAACTTATTAGAATCTGTAGCCCATGTACACAATTGGACATTTTTCTATAATTTATCAGTTTGGGTGTATGAAATAACTTTTTCATGTGCTTTATGATTTAATTTTAAATAGGAATATGCATTTTGGGAGATGCTTCAGACCAGATCTGATTTACAGAAAAAAAAAAAAAAGAAAAGTTTGTATCACATACATGTGTATAATATGATGACTACTTTAGCTTCAACTGTTCTTAGTTTTGTATCAGAATTATTCTCCTTTGTTTCTCCTTTCAAGTAAGGGCTAATGGATAACTTAAATGAGGAATTTATCTAGTAAAAAGAAAATTTCATTTTAATAGTTTTTGCTTTTTATAAAAATTATGAGCTTTTATATCTTCATGAGACATTTAAATTTAGCAGTTTTTGGCACATGATTATGTTGATTTGTGAGACATCAGGATTTAAAATAATGCTTTGGTATAAGGAGGTGGTCAGAGTTCTATTTCCAATAAAAATATAATAGGAGCCACAAAATGTAAACCATATATGTAAATTGAAATTTTCAAAAAGCCACATTTCAGCATATAATCAATATAATGAATTTTTCATGAGCTAGTTTAACTCTTTTTGGTGTTTTTTCTTTTTTTTTTTGTACTAAGTCTTCAAAATCTGATGTATATTTTACACTTGCTGCACATCTCAATTTACACTCGCCATATTTCGATTGCTCAATAGCCACATGTGGACAGTGGCTGCTGTACTGGCCAGTGAGCCCTAGAGCTTTTGTTATTTAGTTTTTCTAACTTTCTTGCCCAAGGTAGATGCACTTTGTTTCTCATGAGTGTAAACCCTGAATTCTCTTTCTACAATAATTGGAATCATTTTTAAACAATAAAATCACGTCAGCTTTTTCTTTAATTTTGGAGCCAGTACCCAGGACTCACTCTGACTAGTCCTTTTCTAAAGAACCCACTTCCAGCAGAAGGAGGCTAGAGGAAGCTGCCACATACTGGCCACCACTTGAAGAGTAGCATATTACAATACATTAATTTCTATGTTACAGTAAGTTCTTCCATATCTTACTGTCCCATTTATGTGTTAATAACCTTTGCGTGTTAATATTTGTTGAAAATAAATTTGACAAATAACTAGATGCCAGTCGAATTTCAAAATGATGATCGGGGCCAGAAATGGCTGGTGATTTATGTGGAATATCTCATGTAATCTTGATAATATCATTTTATATGTGAGAAAGCCGAGGCTTGGGCTGAAGTGACGTTCCACTTATAGTCACACAGTTAGTACATGGTGGAGCCAAGTTTCAAACCTAAGGCTGGGTGTCATCAAAGCTCAAGCTTGCATCAACTGTGCAATAGCACCTTCTTCTGTGTAGCTTTTAGTGGTAAATTGAGGAAAATTTTTATTCCTTCCTCAAGGTTATGTCTTTGAGGTAAAGATATTGATTAATATACTTTGAGTTGTCATATTCTAAGAAATAATGATAACAGTAATAGTACTCATTAATATTTTTGAACACTTACTATGTGTTGGCACTGTACAAAGTATCCATTATGTACACCATCCTAATAGTCATTTAAGGAAAGGTACTGTTATTAACCCCATTTAGCATTTTAGAAAGCCAAGTCATAGATAGGGTAGATGACTGACTCAGGGCACACAGCTAAGTAAGGGGAAGAATTGAGACTCTTTTGCCAAATCTGGCTGAGACCAAAGCCTGTGCTCCCAATCCCTGCCTCCTAGTGTACAAATGAATCACCCAACCTTGCTGGGAGTGGAGCTTTTATGCTTTTACGCAGTTGCGTCTATTCCTCTTCTCAGGGCCTGGATTCCCTGAGTTTGGGTAGGCCCAGGGTAGGCTCCCTTATAGAAATTAGTTTAAAGATGGATTTGGAGTAAAAGAAGAAGCAGGTCTTCCAGAGTGGAAAGGGCAGCTCTGCAGTGAGGAAGAAGGCTAAGAAACGACCATAGGAAGAGGAAAATCCAGTAAAGTTTACGTAACTAAAACAGAGGAAACAGTTAAAAAATGTAGATAAGAATATTTGAAAGCAAGTGGTGTATTTTAAAGCCTAATGTAAACAATACTAAATCATAAAATGACTAAGAGGAAAAATGTTTTGATGTGGAAAATGGACTAATTACAGTGGCACGAGCAATAATTTTATTAATCAAAGCGGAAGGCTGGGGCATGGTCTATAGGAAAGAATACTGGACTAGGAACTGGACAACTTGGGGTCAGATCGTTTTTTTCTTCTGTAAATGTAATATTTTTTGGCTCTAGAGTTGTGTGCAAAAATGAAGAGGTTACGGAGATCTCAGACAAGCTCTGAAATTGAACTAACCATGTTTTTGTTATTTAGCCAAGGTTGTCAGTCAGTCAATCAGGCAATCCTTATTTCTACGTATAAACACGTTGAGTGTTTGACCATTTCAGCGATAATGAACATTCTGCTGTATTTTTTTTATAGCAGTTCCCCACTTATTCAAACTTATACTTCTAGCAAATTCAGCCATTTGAAACATATCCATAAATTGAGCTGTACTTTTAAGTAGCAAATAACCTTGCAAAGCCCTTGTACTTTCTCTGCAGGATCCATGGAACTATCCTTAGGCATTACTTTTAGACATTAAAAAATGAATAAACAAAAAGCATGGCAGAAAATCATAGTGAAACAACCAATAGAATATTATAAGAAGCAGATCGGTGTGTTTTCTATGCTTTTTGGTTCTTTAGTCTTGCATCTGGGACCTTTCAGGCAACAAATATTATTTGTTTATTATTTATTATACGAATTTATATATTATCTGTGTTTCCCCTCACTGTGTTAAGCACTGAAAGCTACATCAGTGAGTAATGACCCCTAAAGACTTCTCTAGAAGCAGGAAAATAGCAGCAAGTGGGTTACTTCAATTTAAGTTATAAATCTTAGTTATCAGGAAGAGTTTGTTATATTTAATGTATTTTGCGTAGGGAAGCAGATATAAGTAATATATTTTAGACATTTTTTTATTGCAAGTGGTCAGATTTTTATGTGACTGATAACCGGAAAATTTTCTCATGTGGAATGCCTTATCTTCCAACAATTCCAGATAAGTGAAGCATTACTCTAGCATACTTCAGAAAAAAATGTATTTAATATTGTAATTCTTACTATTGCAATGGTTATATTGTGGCAACCAACATGTTCTCCCACTTAATAGATCCTAGACATTAATTACAAAAATGTTTTAATAATAGAATTTTAATAAACTAGAAACATTTTAATAATTGAATAGTTACTCTTTTCAATCAATTGTAATACAGCTTGACAAAGATGGATATCATTGACAGGTTACAGAAATGCCATGGTATTGTAAATTGACCCTACTGATGTCTGATTTAAAGGTACTCATCAGCAGCATTAACCGCTAGGAATATGTAGATATTTACATATTTTTAGAGAGGAAAGGTAAAAATGTACCAAAGCCACCAGTTTAGACAGCCAAACAAAGATAGAAAATATGAATATTTTGACAATTTAAAGATACAAAAGCAAAACAATTGTCTGCTTTATTTTATACAATAGTGTATTTGTCCTTATTCTTTAGCCTGGAGAATTGGGCACATGGTGTTGTAAGGTAGAATATAGGAGTGCTTTACTATTTCACAGGAACTTTGCTGCAATCGCTCAATGTATTAGGAACTTCTGGGCTGTTGAAAAAATTTTAAGACCGAAAATTAGTGAAAGGTACACTGGATGGCAAAGTCTCAGTATCTACCTGTGGTACCTACTATCTCTAAAGAAACAATTACAGAAATTGCTCTTACTATTGCTGTAGTAATAAGTGCTCTCCCAGCTTCTAATGTTGTCCCTTTCCCATCTGTTCCCCACACTGCAGCCAAAGTGATCTTTCAAAGCATGAGTGTGATCACAACACTCCCTTGCTTAAAACCCTACATTGGCTCCCTATTTCCCTCAGGATGAAGTCCTTAAAAATAGCTTCATGTTCTGGCTCCTGCTTACATCTCCAGTACCATCTTTCTTCAATCTCCCTTCCACCAACTGTTCGCTTCCACCCCACAACATATATACTCCACCTTCCAATAATGCCGAGCTGTTTGCAGTTTTCCAGAGGCACCTGGTTATCTCTCCTTCCTGGATCCTGGTACATGCTGTCCCCTTCACTTGTAGCAATATTCTTCTCACTCTTTTTATGGCTAATTACGACTCAGATTTTAAGTCTCTGATTTTTTAAGCCTCATGAAATCTTCCTTTACTCCCCCTAGTTACCCCCCAAACCCTGTCTTATCTGTATAGTAGCAGAAATTTAGTCCTATTTTAATTTTTATCATATTGTTTTCATTGTTTGGTTGTTCTTTAACTTACCTATTCTCTGTACTGTTCCAGAACTCTCTGAGGGCAGGGTCAGTGTCCTGTATACTGTTACCTGCCCAGGGTTCAGCACAGTGATTGGTATAAAGTAGGTGCTTAAGTATTTGTTGATTGGCCGACGGATACGCTTGCTGCTGATTAAGCAAACCCCTCATGTGAGGCAGTGCTGTTGAATGGAAAGAACATGAACTTGAAGTGAGAAGACAGGTCCTGGTTCCAGCGCTGCCACTGACAAACTGTGTGATTTTGAGCCAATCTCTTAATTCTCTGATCTTGAGAGGCCTCATCTGTCAAACAGAGCTATCTGCCCCATCTCCCTGCTTCACAGAATGGTTATGAAGAAGAAAGAGGTCAGTATATTTGAATGTGCTTCATAAAATAGCACAGACAAATGTGAAAGATGATATGATGGTAAGAGTCTGTGATTTTGTTTTAAGTAAGTATGAGTTATGCAGGAAGTGTAATAAAAGCAGGCAATATCTAGTTAGCACACCCTTCTTTGCCTTGAAGGTAACAGTTTTTCCAGTTATTTTGGGAGTACTGTAAGAGAACTTTTTGAAGGGAAAATTATTTTTAGGAATGTTTCTATTAAATATTTCCTTTTCTTTGTGTTTGTTCCTTTGAAAGAAGTTGACTTCCTTTCTGTTTCCTGCTTCCTTTCCTAGAAATGGCCAATGTTCTTATCTGATAACATATCTTTCAGCATTGCACTTAAAGTTCTGACATGCTTTGCAATGATGAAAATAGAAGTAATTTACTTTAGGAAATATGTATGATGTCATTAAGTGCTTTGCAAACTTAAGGAAGAAGAGGTTACAGAATCCTAGTCCACTATATTTTCCTTTCTCTGTTCCCTCCCAGTGTTTCCACACTTATTCAAATATGAGAGCATAGCCCTGTTACCAGTAAACAACCATAGGAGTTTTGGTCTTCAAAAACTTAATAATTTTTATTGTTTTTTTTTGTTATTATTGTCAGTAACAATAAACTAAATTAAATTCTAGGTCAAATTGGGGATTATCATATCACATTCGCTTCCTCTAGTAAGTAGAAGGATCCTTAAACTTGTGAGGATACTTAGTTCAGTACTTTCTATCTCCTAACATTTCTTCATTCATTAATTCATTCCTGAAACATTTGTTGACCACACAACTATGTGCCAAGCACTTTGCCAGGCTCTTGGGATAAATTAGTGGGCAAAACAGACAAAAGTCCCTATCCTCAATGCTCTTATATTCCAGACTAGATACATGTCTTGTCTTCCCTAGGATTCTATGATCAGCTTGAGATAGATGTGTGTGTGACTTTTAGTGTTTTTGCAAAGGTCAATGTATTTCTTTGAGCAGGATACAACTAATTGATGGTGTTGTTGTAGGAGGAAATGGTCCGATAGCATATAGGACAAATGGGAGAAGAAAAGGCTATCAAGGTGGATAATATAGGAATGACACACACATACATATGGATAATTGAAAGAAATCTCTTTTGTAGTCCCTTCAACCTTCTCTCATTTCTCTGCATCTCTGGTAGAGTAAGAGATTAAAACATAGTTATTCATACTGTGCACCTTGGAGTCAGGTACGCCTGGATTTCTTGGCTCTGCCCCTTATAATTGACTTTGGACAAATTGCATAACCTCTCTAGGCTTTACTTTCCTCATTAAAAACTGAGGATAATAAAAGAATCTACTTCACAATGGTTTTTGTGAGGACTAAATGAAAGAATACATGTAAAGAGCTTAGCATATGATAAACAGGAATAAGTAGTAGCTTACTAAAATGATCAATTCTTTAAGGTAGGCGTTTTCTTTTCTGTCCTGTTTGAATGATGAGTCTCAGAATTAAAGGAGTTAAGTTACTTGTCCACCATCACATAGGAATGAGGCAGTAGAGCCATCACCAGACTATCTAGCTCTGTGAGTTTTCTACTGTACTTTTGAGACATAATCTTCCCAGAACACTAAAGAGGATCATTTGAAAATGATGGTAAAAAAGACAAAACAGAAACTCCATACTAATAGTAATAAATTATTAACTGTTAGAGAAAGGAAAGCTCTTCTTTTCAGCAGAATATTAATAAATATAGAAGAAATAATAGAGTTAGAGTCATCAATGGATGCTAAAATTAATTAGATCCTATATCTAAGGGATAGTCTGTTTTTGTAACTCAGTATCTCCTCATAAATTATTTATTAATTACAAAGAAGAAACAGTAACTTTATAGTGGCGAGACCTGGCAGACACCCCCTAACCAGTGGTGTGCTGGGACTGGTTCATATCAGCTCATGAGACCCAACTGTGTATATTTCTTACCAACTTTCTGTTTAGTGATGTCACTTTGGTGGTTTGAAGCAGGCCATGGTGGGAGTATTTATGCTGAAAGTTGGCAAACACTACAAATCAGGTTCCTTCACATCCTACCTCTATTCACCCCCCCCCCAACTCCAAAGACCAGTTCTTAAACATTTTTCCAGCATACCATTGACCTTAACCAAGTTATCAG
Source organism: Choloepus didactylus (assembly GCF_015220235.1). Classification (NCBI taxonomy): domain Eukaryota; kingdom Metazoa; phylum Chordata; class Mammalia; order Pilosa; family Megalonychidae; genus Choloepus; species Choloepus didactylus. The sequence continues at coordinate 28,255,850 of NC_051308.1, forward strand.
AGCTGATATAACCAATATTGGAACAAATTACTATGTGTCTTATCTCACAATGACACCTGGCACCTCACTGCTGCTTCTCTCCATATTTCATCAAGGATGTTCTCAGCTAGTCAGCATGTTGGAAATGGCTAAGTTTTGTCACACCAATATGCTACTGCTCCCAGAGCACTCTACATTGTACTTTAAAAGGAAAATATCTTTTAACTGAAAGGATTGTACATCTAATGCTAGAACTTCAGACATCAGTAAATGGTGACAAGAAATGGCAGGTGGGATGGTGCCTCAAGTCACTGCCACTACCAGGTCCTCATTCTCAGATTCAATCTGATTGTTTCTGTATTTCTGTCCCAGATTCATTGTTGAACATTAGGATTGTGAGAAATGCCCAGTCCTTCAATCTCACTATAAAATTGAAAATATACTTTAAAAATTCTGTTTAATAAGTCACTTTTGCTCGGTGACATGCACATTTTAAGAGTAACAAGTTTAAAAAAAATAATAAACATTTGTGAAAGCTGAGGATCAGAATTTTAAAGTTTATTCTTAGGTCCTATTGTTTTTAATGTGATGGTAAATATCATTGCAGCCATTTTTGGAAAAGACACTCAGCCACATATGTAATTGCAATTAAAGGAGTGACTAAACCTCCATATGCACTTAGCCATGTGTGAGGCCCATCCAGTATTTGTTCACTCCTTTTAATCCTTAATTGTTATCAAGAAAGCATTGATATGGCCCATGCATGCATGGATTACAGGTGTTGTGGATAACTAGGGGGAAAAGGTGGATGTTCCTATTCTAGTATATTTGCTTCTTTTTTATCAGCTTTATTGAGATAATTTTACATATAATAAAATTCACCAATTTTAAGTGTGCAATTCTGAGTGTTTTGACAAATGTTTACAGACCAGAAACCATCACCATAATGATATAGAACATTTCCATCAACCCAAAAAGTTTCCTTGTGCCCCTTTGCAGTCAACCCTTGCCCCTACTGCCAGACCCTAGCAAAACTGATCTACTTTCTGTTGCTCCCGTGTTGCCTTTTTAAGAATTTTATATGAATGGAAGCATAAAAGATGTAATCTTTTGTGTCTGGCTTCTTTAACTTAGCATACTGCTTTTAAGGTTCATCCATGTGTTATGTGTATCAGTAGCTGGTTGCTTTTTATTGCTGAGTAGTATTCCATTGTAAGGCTATCTCACACTTTGTTTATCCATTTAGCAGTGACTGGACATTTGAGTTGTTTCCAGTTTTTAGCTATTGTGAATAAATCCTTCAGCCCCATTTAAGGATCTACCAGGAAATTATTTGCCTCCTTTGGTTTCATTCTTTCCAATTTGTGAGATAGAAATAATTACAGGCTTGGTTAAATGAGTTCATTGATATTTTGAGTTAGGATTGAAAACGATCTAGTTGGGAGAGACTTGAGTGCCTGAACCATCATTCATGAGGCTCTCACACCCAGCTGGAATTAACCTCTCCTTTTTCTATGTTTGGCATACTTTCTTTTGAATCTCCTGTTAGATACTGTAAACATACTTTCTTTTGAATTTCCTGTTAGATACTGTAAACATCTTAAGAGGATAAATATTTATCTTTATTTGACCCAGTGCCTATGTGTCTTTCACGTAGTAGTGCTGTGAAATATACTTAATGAAATGATTTGAATATTTCTCTAGTCATTCTTTAGATACCTAAATGGATTTTATTAATTATTTCAATCCATTATTGCATTACTTCTATAAAATAGATTTCCCTAAATCAAAATATTTCAAATTCCACCTCTGCCTTTAACTCACCCACTATGTAACTTTTGGGCAAATTTCTAATCCATTATGGCCTTCAGTTTTTACAACTATAAAGTGAAAGGACTTGGTTAATCAAATTTGAGTTTCCCTTTCATTCTAATATTCTGAGGTTTTATGACATCTATTAAGTTTTTAACCTGCAAGGGGAGAGGGAAACATAGGAGGAAAGGAGGTAGGAAAGCAAGAATATGCCACATATTTAGGCAGTAAAAAATAAAATGTGTATTTTCTTAAACTGTGAAATTTGGGGAAGGATTTAAGAAACTTAAGGTTATGTGTAATACAACAGTTGTCAGTAGAGAGTTCTTTTAAATTATTTGTTTTATAAAGAGAATTACAGGAAGACAATAATGCTTTCCTATAGTAAATTTAGGATGTCAGTTATTAGGCAGCTTTCTCTTTCTAAAGATTGATTGCAAGATTGATAACCCTTTTATGTAGGGGAACCATAAGTCCCAGTTTGCACAGGGCAGACCCCACTTATGACAGTTGTCTTAGTATAATTATTATTGGTGCTCCTTTCACTCTCAGAGTATTGGTTTTGGACAGTACTTTATATGGTCACCCAGTTTTTAGGAATGTCCAAGCTCCAGGTCTCCTTACTAGTATTCCCTGCTCTGGACAGAGGTCCAACTTGGGGATCATTACTAAGCTATAGAAGAGATCTTCTTCTTCAAGCAGACTCCTTCAGCCCATGGTCTTCCGCTAGTGAAGCACTCTTCTTTTCTAACATGTATAAAGTAGTTTTTGCCTCCTCATGGAATTTGAGCAGATTCTCCAGCTTCTCTTAAACACTTCAGCCTTCCTTCCACCTATGGCAAGTGTATAAGACCATCCATTCATTAAACGTTCACAGCTCATTTTTCATGTGCCAAGTACTGAGCTGGGCTCAGGATATAGAGACAAAGATGACAAAAAGAGACAAGACATGCAAACCAATAACTGAAGTGTGATAAATGCTATCTCAGTAGGATGTACACAGCATAGTAGGATGTACACAGCATATATTGAGGTCTCAGTAGGATGTACACAGTATATAATGAGGTCTCTGAGGAAAGAATAGTTACTTTAGGAGAGAGAGGAATGAGGGAGGGTGAATTTTGAGCTAGGCCTTAAAGGAGTAGTGTACATTTTGCAGGGAATTGCAGGGAAGAGGAAGTGACATGTGCAGCAGATCCATGGCCGGAAAATATGTGATGTGACAGGAGTCATAAAAAGGCCTAGTATGACCATCCATTTATTATAGTCTAGTAGTTTGGAACTAAGTGTGAGGCAAGACCTTGGACCAGATCCAAGGGGATATTGTTATTAGAAGGACCAGAAGGGACCTTATTTCACATTTAGTGTGGACCGCTGATGATTCCATTTGAGTGAGGTGTGGGTGTGTTTTCATTCTGGAATTTTACACTATAACATTACCACATGCATTGACCAATTTCAATACAGGCTTTCCTTATGTTCCTTTATAATTAGAAGCCAGTGAATTGAAGTTCCACAGCGGTACATAGACTAATAGTGATAGCTTTATGGAATTGTTTATTTTTAGTTTGGCAAAGGCTAGGCAGTAAATATCTCGATTAGTAAACTAACGCAGCATGGATGAGAAGTGCCCACAAGGAGATCAGGAGTTAGAAATAACTGAATCAGTTAATTGAAGGAAACCCTCATATCACTTACCCGTATTTAGAGTATAAAACCCTACCGTGTGTCTGTGCGAGTGCAAGTATCCAGAGTGCTGCCAGCAAGGAGGTCCTTCGCGTTCCTCAGGTTCTAATTGTTCAGGAAGTTTCTCTTTTTCGGAGCCTCTGTGATTGGTTGTTGACCCACCACAGTGGGTCAATATCCTATCACGGTGGGACAGGGTATTGTCTGTGATTATTGAAGCTTTTTTATCTTGCGTTTTCTTTTGATGTGACCCAGAAGGGATTTTATTATGAAGTACAGGGGGGAGGTTATTCATTTTTTATTTATATTCATGTTATATGGCTTAATGTATGGAATATTTAATGAAAATGTGCATGGGGCACTGCAGAATCATTTACTTGCCTCTAGATAAGAGTCTCATACATTGTATTTGAGATTTCATTTTAAGTTTTGGAGGAAAAACAGAGGTGGTCCACAAAGCTTGGTTTCCAGAATATAAGTTTTGGTGTATTGAGTCATGCTGTTCCTATAACTTCAGGATCTTTAGGAAAATTGACCATTCAGAAGATAAAAGATTAATAAGGGTACAAAGAAGATACTAAAAATGTTACAGTAAAAGGCGTTCATTTTTTAAAGTTACAAAATGCTGTTTTTCAGTTGTCATGATTTCTTAGTTTTTAAAGTGTGTACTTTTGCCCATTTGGACTTATGGCATGTGTTTAACATTGTAGGAAAAGTCCTGTGGATTTCCCCCTTAAAAGAGGTTTGTAAAAAGATTGTTGCCTTCTTATGCTTAACAATTTACTACCTATCAGCTCTCTGTGGTCTGTAGGGGACATGATGGGGGTTGTGCATTTGCAGATTAAATTTTTGTATGTTGCCTCTCTGTTTTGTAGGCTGGAAAAAGATAGCATTCAGCAGCACTTCAGCAATGAAGCAAAGGCCCAAGCCCTTCAGGCCCAGCAAAGAGAACAGGAGCTGACACAGAAGATACAGCAAATGGAGGCCCAGCATGACAAAACTGGTAGGTGGTAGGGAAAGATTAGAGCCTGGGCACTCACTCACAAGCCAGGCCCACGCCTTACTGTGAAATGACATCAGGAACACCTGTAACCTTTGGCTGGCCGAAGGGAGCAGATGCTAACTACACCGGAGATTCTGAATTACATATTAGTTAGCGTTTAAAAGAGAAAATGGAAAGTATTGCCCACTGTCTGTTGATTTCAGAGTGCTGCTCTCACATCTGTTGCACCATCTGGATTATGAGTTTATTTACCTGTGTTCAAGAAACGTAAAGCTGAGAGAGACCACAACAAAGTAGAAAAACAAAGGGCTTGTTTTTGGCTGGGTTTGCAGGCACACATGTTATATAAAGAAAATAGCATCAGAAGCTCTGCGGGAAATGCTCTGAGCTTACAGTTAGAGTCTCCTGAATAGCACTGAACAGTTCCCACAGTACACACATTATAGCTACTCTAAAAGCCTAATGAGTTTGCTTCAGCATCCAAACTGGAGAAAAGCTTTAGCCATTAATCGGTTCTTAATTCACTGTCGCAGCTGGATGTAATTCAGTGGCTCCAAATTGATATGTTCCTTTATTTAATCTTTGCAGCTTCGAACATTTTTAGCATTTGTATGATTTCCCCACCTCCCCCACCCCAGTCTAGAGTGATGTTTAATCCTTTGCATTCTTCAAGTTCTCACAACTGCTGTTCAAATTCACTAATACAAGGCATTGACCACAGCTGGCAGCTTGGCTAAAAATTGCCATCTTTCATCACATTGGCACTATTCTGCAGACTGAGTTGGCCAGTAACTCTTTACCTTTAATTTGAAAGTAAAATGCACTTTCAAAATAGGCAGTTTGATTTGTTCAGTTGGAGTATTATGTAGTTCCTTTCACTTTTGAGTTGTGGGTTCACAGACAGTGTTAGGCAAAACAAGACAGTACCAGTCATTATAATTCCACACCACGTACCCAAAGCTTATTGTACTATTAAAACCAAAGTTTAATTGATCCTGTCTCTTCCAGAAAAATGTTGCTTAATTTTAATGCCTTGATTTATTTTGCTTCGTATGCTATATGCTTTTGCCAATCATTAGCTAAAATTTAAAAGATATAAAGGTGCTTGTTTACATTTACACTTAAAGGCAATTTTCACATGATTTAATGTATGTTGTATTTGATATACCAGTAAAAAAAAAATTCTTATCCTATAGATGAAAAATTGCTAACATAAAAGGTATTAAATATTCTATATATTTATAGAGGCAAACATGTCATATTGACTTGTATAATTGCCACCAGCACTTTCGGGAGAGATTTTCTTCTAATAGGCTTTGGGCAGAAGAAATGAAACTTCAGCAGACGTATAGATGTTTTTCCACTAAAAAGAAAAACAGGAAATTATAGGATAAAGTATTGTTTACTCCGACTGCTTACAGGATCCCAGTGATCAAAGAGTCTTGGGCAGACTCTGAGTGCTAGCTAAGGGCATTTAGCTGTTAAAACCACCTTAAGAACACTTCCTTTTATTTTGCACACACAAAAAATGTATCACTCTCTCTCTTCAATTTCTTTGATCAAACTTCATTGAAGCTCATCCAGCTGACAATGAAATCAACATTTGAAGGAAAATTATATATATCACTTTCATAATTGAAGAAGTATATGCAAGATGAAGATGGGGAAGTGAAATATGTGAGCAAATATGAAACATAAAGCATGAATTACAGTGTGGAAAAGAGTTCCTCAATGATTTTAGTTTTAATTATCTGGTGGTAATAATTTTTGATGCTCTGTGTTTATAGTAGATTTGTCAAAATAAAAATATCTATCAGACCTTACATATTATAAAGATCTAAGCATCCTTGACCCCACCTAAGATTTTTGACAATTTATTAAAATGTTAAAACATTACAACAAGCTAGATCAAAATGTTTCTGGTGTGTAATTGTTAGGAAAATATCTCACAAGATTTAGTGTCTTGCCCATTAAGAGTTCCTTTGCCTTGGGACCTTGAAAGTGGCTTATGTGAAATGCGTCCTGGACTTACTACTTTTACTAGTCTACATATAAACATACTGCAGAGCTACAGCCCAAAACATCTTATGTTGGTGGGGGGTTTCTTGTTATTTCTAGAAAATGAACAGTATTCATTGCTGACATCCCAGAATACATTTTTGACAAAATTAAAGGAAGAGTGCTGTACATTAGCCAAGAAACTGGAGCAAATCTGTCAGAAAAGCAGGTAGGTAATATTATACAATAATTTCAGAGCTCCATTTGCATGAATTCTGTAAGTTTTCCTTAAAAATAGCATTTCCACTATTTTATGATCTAATGGCAAAACTACATCTGTTGGTATGTTTTCTATGAAAATATTTTCTCTACATGGACATTTTCTTTATTGCCCATACAGAAACCTTGTTGTTTTTTCATGATTATGTTTACATACTTTTTGACTTTTTAATGTTTAGAATTGAAAACTATGGAATTTCAGAAAACAAAGATAGCAGTTATTCTAACAAAGGATGCAGATAAATCAGTCAAGCAGTTTTAAAATCTTGTGATGGTACGGTTAACAAATGTAACCTATTATCGCAGTTATCCATGAACACACAAAAGCTGTCTTTAGGTCAATGAGAATAGATGAAATGAGTATATGTAAAAAAGAAAATAGATGATACTATGAAATAAATAAAGCAAAATCACCCTTTTCTTCTCCTGAAAGTGCTTTATTTTAATAGAGGAGCCATCATTTATTTTGTAGGTACACTGCTCTTTAATAAATCCACTGATTTGGATCTTACTGATTTTTTCCTGCACATTTTCTATTTAGATTATGTCAATGAATAAATTATTTTATATTGTAAATTGTGAGAGGCCGGAGTTCTCTTCTCAGCTCTGACAGTACCTGTGTAACCTTGGACAAGTTTATTTGACCTTTTTGGACTGTGGTTTCCTCTTTAATAAATGAATGCTACTGGGCACAGTCACTTTGAACTGAACCATAAAAGGCAACATTCACATAAATTTTTACATGTCAAATATCACATTAAATGATGATCTAATGGAAAATATTCTGTATATCTTCTGCATTTTTTGAAACTCGGATCTACACAGAGCAAGCAATATGGCTGAACAAACAAACTAACGACTTAGGTATCTAATTCATAAGGAGTTTCTAGGAGGATCAGAGCATATCTGATCACTGAACCCTATCTTCAATTCTGAATCAACAATCTGCCTTAGCTTGTGGAATCCCCATCCCTGAATCTTTGAGGGAATCAGAGGACTTGGGAGTCTAGTTCTTTCTGCTCACAGGTAGGCAGATGCTTTTGTAAGCAACCAGAATGTTGTGGACCTTCTCCAACATGTGGACCTTCTTAGCAAATACTAATTAAATATCTTGTTTGGGTGTGAGGAGAGCACAGGGTGCCAAAATGCCAGATATTTTTTGGCAAGGTAAACCAAATGGTTTTGTCATGACAGAGACTTTCATAAAACATTAACAATAGCTTTTTCTAACCAGAAATATTTGATTTGCCTCACATAGATCCAAAAGCAAGTAATTTGTTACAAACAAATGAACCAGATTGTATAATTTAGGAAATAATGACTTTGACCTGCAGTTTAATAATATTGTATTATGTTTAAGATTGCTTTGTGAGTGATTATTGATTATTTTGTTCTCTAAGAGACGTAAGTAGGTAAAATGAAGCATATCAAAAAAGACAGAGGTTCTAGGTGCTTGGTATATATGATTTAATTCTTAACAACAGCCTGAGACAGGAATTACTATCTTTTTTACAGATAAGGAAACCAAAACTCTGAGTGTTTAAAAAACAGGTAAGTGGTAGAGCTAGAATTCTAACCTATCTTACTCTTGCTCCAAAGCCTATGATTTTTCTTACAATAATTATAATATTTGACATCTACTGTTAAAGCAAATCCAAGCCAAAGCCATTATGATTGGAAAGTTTGAGGAAGAAAAATTAATCTTTAAATTCTCATGCAAAAGTAGGCATATCTGGCATGTGAGGGTTAATCTGAGAGCCTGGCTTATTCTGTACCATGTGCCGCTAGACCCTCTTTTTCCTGCTGTGTGTCTATCAACTTACTGTATACTGCTCTAGTGAACTTGAACCTTGAACCTCAGCACCTCTCCAGCTCCTGACTGATCACCACTTGGTGGATTGAATGTGTTCCTTTATGTCTGACACGTAGATGGCACTCAATACATATTTATTGAATGAGTGAATGATGAACGGATGAAACAAACAGGCTTGGTGCTACACTTCACGTCCAGATCTGACTCTGATTCTAGCCTGTGATGATAGGCAATGTGCAGTAAAGAGCACTTTGGAATTCAGAAAGAACTAGGTTTAAATCTTACTCTGCCATTTAGCTACATAATCTTGAGTACATTGCTAATCTCTCCAAACCACAGCTTCCTCTTCTGTAAAAAAATTTCTAAAAAGTACTTTGCAGAATTGTTGCGGTAATTAGGAAAAAAATTATTTTTCATAGCACCATTTATGTGTAAATATATGTATTTGCACACAAATATATATATAAAGTACCTGACACAATGCTTGGCACATACACAGTAGATGTTATTGTTGTCATTAATGGCATTGTTTTAAGTGACTTGTAATTTGGATAGCACCTCACCGAGCTATTATTCTTTCCCAGAGGAGTCTGAGTGCCATTCTCTGACAGACATAAAGTCTGTACCACAGTGAAAATCTTTTAAAGGCAAAGAGGGATTGGGAAACTGTGGACCTGGTTGTGTTTCAGATCATACTCTGTTTTGTAAATCCAGAGAATTAAAGTAGGCACCTGCTATAACTTTACAAGTTGATTCAAAACTAAGGTCTAGGCAGGTAGTAAATACTCAATACATTTTAACTGTTATTATTTTTAAAACTTTTAAGGGCCCTTAAAACATTTTACCAGCTTAGAAAATGTGCACTTCATGTGGCTCATAAGAAAGTAGTGGATGGGATAAATTGTGATTTTAGGGTTTTTGTTTGTTTGTTTAATTTCTTACATCTCCAGTCTCATTTCTCTCAGGCTTCCTAGATGAAAGCTATGCCATTTTCACTGACTTATTCATGCGGAATTTTACATCCCATTTTAATGTTAACCTCTGCTTTGAAACTACCTATAAAACTTGAAATCATTTCTTAATCAAAAGAGCTCAGTGTTTCTTTTAAAATAAAAATTATAAACCAGGAGTGTGGCTTTGCACAACCTATACCAAATTTGGGGGAAAAAATTTCCCCTGTGGTTTTGAGGTAAGGAAAATCTTGGAGTTTTTTGAGCTTTCTAGCATTTTATCATTGTAGAAGCTCAGCCTCCCAAAGAATTATATAACCCATGTGAATACTTTTGGTACCGTTTTTCCTAAGGTATTACATGAACTTTTTCATGGAAGTAGGTATGTTTTCTTTTTTATTGATTAACAATTTAAAGCACTTTTTTTTTTTTTTTTGCCCTCTGTCCCTTGCTAGCAACATTTCTCTAAGAGTTTCATGTCATTCAAAATCTCATGCTGAACAAATGGATTCATACCATTGAAACTTGTAACTCGCAGATCTAGTCATTTGATTAAAGCCCATGCAGAGTCACCAGGGAAGCTGACAATCTGAGCTCGTCATTCCCATACACTCTTAACTCTTTGCTCCAGCCTCGTGCTAGACTGCTCTGTGAAAGTGTTTTGAAATGGTTCCTCTGTGTGTGTGTCTGTTGTTATGTGCTTTCTCCCCAAGTAGTCCGTAAGTCTCATTATGGCACTAACTACTGGTTCTTTTCTCTGGAAGCCCTCCACAGTGATTAGCACAGTACTTTCTGCACAGTGTGTATTTCACACTGCACACATAGCCGTGTATATAACTCCAGGGTTTGTGAATGACACATTCCATTTTAAAGCTAACATTGAATGGCCGATTCTATGCATTTTATATAGCTTGTTTTTGACCATCAGACAGGAGAATTAATTCCATTTGCTTTTAATTGGCACCAAGCAGACTTCTAGCTGATTTTAGTTGAAGCTCATATGAACTTTAGATACTCTTTCAACTGCATTCTTCAGTATCTGAGAGCTTATTACAGTTAGGGGTTTGTTTTGAGGGAGGTAAATGGAGATATTTAAATATCTTTGGTGTAACAGTGATTTTCCTTTATCAAAGTGAAGGAAGTGTTCCCTCTTCCTGGCACTTAGGTGAATCAGAGGTAAAATGTTTCATTGCGATCTGCAGTAGATCTAAAATCTGGCCTGGGGAAGAATGGGAAGGGTAGAGTAATGCTGGCTAGGAATAAACCTCTGCAAGCTGCAGAGGGAAGATAAGCATGTGCTGTGTTTTAGCCTCTCAACATTTGCAAGTTGTAAAGAACAGTATGTAGTACATAACCCGAGTCTATGTGGTTTTGCTTTCTTTTTTCTTTTTCATCATTGTCACTTTCTGGGTTGCTAGGCTTGTGGATTGATGTCTAACACTGCCCATTGTGTATTTGTGATTTGCGTTTTGTAATTAAGAGGAACAATGGGAGTCCACTGGGTCTCGTTGTATATAATGGTTGGTTTAATTTGTTTCACTTCTATCTTGTTAATTGTAAATTGATCATTAAGATTTGAATTCTAATCTGTCACCAGGGTTGTGAGTATTGAGGCTAGAGCAATGATCCTGGTTTTAATCACTGATGATGAGAAACAAATTTTATAATTTTGATACATATTGCAGTTCATATATTTTAACACTGTATTTTATGGTGTTATAAATATTGTTAAATGACTTTTAGTGTAGTTTTACTGTTTGGACTATAATGTATAAATTACATTACTGTTTTGGCAACAGTAGGTATCCAACTGTGTGAGTTTAATTGAAGTAAAGAATACACACCCGATTGAACTATTTTTTTTTTCCCTTGTATGCTTAGATGATGTTAGATTGGGTTATTCTACAAGAGGAGACTATGCCCTCTGCCAATTGTTACCAAAAAGTCAAACCAGAAATATAAAATATGAAAAATTAAAGTCTCATGTTCTCCCTTAATAAGCTATTATTGTAATCCTAACTATAGTTGTAAAATATTATTATATATTTCATGTAAATGCAATGACACAATATAGCCAGTATATTAAAATGCAGGAGGAAGTTCATGTTTCTGTAAAGCCAGATATTACCTAAATTTTCTCCTAAATGGATTAGAGTCAATTATCCTTTTTTATGACACTAGGATAATCATGCAACCAATGTAAACTCAAAACTGACATTGGAAACCTATAAGTTTACTCTTTGAACTTTGCAGACTACTGGTTCTATGAATATATCATGGGCTCTAGACAAATAAAGATGATGTCTATAAACCTCTACCATAATTTTATTGAAAAGTTGAAGTCAGAAGGCAAATTACCCTTGTAAACAAAGACATATATGTATACGCAAAGCAGAAAAGAAGATTGTTGCTGTAACAGCTGATAGTAATATGTCCTTATAAAATGCTATTTCTGTTTTTTTGTGATTATGTAACTAATACATCCTCAATTTGTTGAGGGAATTGGGAAAATACAAGGAAGAATTAAGGAGAAATTTTCCAGTGATATTAGCACCCAGAGTTAACTATTGTTGACTTTTGACATATTTCCTTTCATTTTCCATGTGCTTGTAACCGTGTATACAAACATAAACATACATTTATATCATGATTGAGATATGCTATATGTACAGTTTTTCATCCTGCTTTTTCACTTAATATCATCTAAGAAGCATTTTTCTACATCATTACATACTCTGGAAACAATTTCAACTGAGTAATTGTATGCATAATAATTCATTAGGCATTTAAAGTGTTTCCAATATTTAACTATTATGAATACTAGTGTAATAACTTTGTATATAATTCTGAATTTTTGATGATTCCCTTAGTAGAGTTGCCCAAAAGATACCTAAAAGATTGCGAACCTTTTCAGGACTACTAATTACTTTGCTGAAATTCTACACTAAATTCTGTTCATTATATGTAGCTATATCAGTATATTACATTAAAAAGAGGTGAGAGGCAGTATTGCTCAGTGAGTGGAACAACTCCATTAGAGTTGGACAGACCAACATTTGTATTTGGTCTCGACTGCTCACCATTTGGATGACCTTAGGCAAATCATTAAATCTCATATTTACCTCATAGAGAAAATGAAGTGAACACTTACCTTGTAGGATTAATTGAGATCATTAATGTAAAAGATGAATTCCATTATCTGACACACAGTAGGCATATGATAAATGAAAATAGTATTTGGTTTCATTATGCATTTCTTTGAATAATGGTGAAATTGAATATTTTACAAATATTTATTGACCATTTTAGTTTCTTCTATGAATTTTTTTTTCTTATCCTTTCTCCTTTTTTAAAAATGGGGGTAGGTGGGGTTAGAACTTTATTTATTGATGCCTTTAACCTCCATTTGTCTTAAGTTTTTTAATATATGTTTTCCCGGTTCTTTGCATTTGATTTAATTTTATTTTTTGTTTTAAATATAATACATGGCCATTGTAAAAATTCAGAAAATACCAAAAGGGAGAAATGAAGAAAAGAGACGTCATTCCTAATCCTACCACCTACAAATAATCAATATTAATATTTTGGTATACATAAATATTTTTGGAATTATAAAATGGAAACACATTAGCCATGCTGATTTTTCATATTTTTCCTTTCTTACCAATATGCCGTATTTTGGGTCAATAAAGAATGCAATAAATAACCACATTATCAGAAAAGCATCTTGATATTCCATTGTATAAGTAATATAATCCATCTCTTGTTGATAGATTTCTGGGTTATATTTTCAGGTATTCAGTTGAGGAGCAAGTTGCTTCTCAAAACAGTTCTCCAATGAACATTCTTGTGCAAACATATGAAATTTTTATGTGTATAAGTTTTATATTTTTATATTGTAAAATCTATTTTTTTTTTCCTTTGTGGTTTTTCTTTTAAAAAAAGTGCCCTTTTACCTGAGAACATGTATTCTTTTGTGTTTTTTCCTCATCTGGGTTAAGGATATTTTTTCTTCTTTTGAAATTTATTTTAATGCATGGTGTGATTGGAGATACTAATCTTGAAAGAGTACTAAATTAGCAATTTATTATAACTGCCTCTAAATTCTTTTATGTTGTATGTGATTTGAAAGCAGAAACATAGGTCATTATTAACTGATTTAAACTATTTCAAATACGGGTAAATTCTTACTAGGAGTAGCAAATGTAGTTTGCTCACTTGATCTGAGCTTGCAAATGAGATAATCCATGCCCTCATGTATATTCTAGTAAGAAAGATGAGGCATAAAGTACAATTCAAAGGAATAAATTTTAAACTAAAGTATGCATAAAGGCTCGAGGTAGTTTCAAAAAATGTGCTGACATATTGGGACTTGTGAGGTATTAATTAGGGCAAACTTCCTTTGAGATGACACAAATAAAATGAAAATGAAAGGAGGAATGAGGTAAACTAAAAATAAGATTTTGTTCCATGCATGTGAAGCAGTTTGGTCCTTGGGATGAATGACTTGTAAGATTTCCCTTAGCATATCCAAATCCTTTCTTGACCAGGAGTAAAAGGCTATTTTGCCTTAATGGAAGCACACTTTTTTGAAAGGAAATAATTCTCCTTCAAGAGTATTACTTAAAAATCATGCAAGAAGCCACCAGTCATAGTGTACTACTTATATTACAATGTGTAAGAGTTTTTAAACTTTCATTTCTAACTGATGCTGCAATTGGGCATGAGACATTGGTGGCAGATGGGTCAGTGGGTAATCATTTAGAATTAAAGCAAGAACAGTGAGACACTTTTTCTTGAATGGACATTTTTCTGGTTTGTAAATTTTGAGACTTGAGATTGTCATCTAAGACATTGAAGAGGTAGCCTGTTTCCGAGGGACATCAGCTGTCACCAAAGGAAATAAATATCTGTGACCCCAAATGAAACACGTGAAGACTGACGATTGGAGGAAGGGTGCCTGACTCTGTAGAGAGGAGGAAGATGAAACCTAAGTGTCTACAGAGGGGATATGTATATGCGAAGTAAGCTGATCTGCTCTCAGAATTCTGGTAAAATCTTGAAAGGCAAGGATGGAATATAGAGCTGAAACCAAAATTGACAATTCCACCTCAACTCTATGCAGCCAGGTGGCTCCCTATCTCTCTCCCACGTAGAAGACTAGGAATTTCTTCTCCAAAGAGATTAAACCAGCGCCTTGGGTTAGAATAGGAGCACTGAAGTTAAAATAGAGGGAGTAAGTGAAAGTCTACATTCTGAAAGGTGATATCCTCATCCCCCTTTTTTTCACCAGCTCCTCCACCGCCACAATCACGGTTATCCACAATAAGCAGGAAACTCGGGCATCCTTCTCTTGAGAAACAGAATGGCCATAGAGGAAAGAATTACTGATAACTGGTATCTGGGAATCTCCCACTGGAAAAGATGTCTTGCTGCTCAATCACTCTACACTAAAGCCCACTGATTTGGGGCCAGGGGGCAGGGGGAGAAGTGCACAAGTGCAAATGAATCATAGTACACTACTTAGAGAGCAAGGACCAATATTTATGTAGTCATTATAATGTAAAAACTGATAGTGATTTGACATGAAACTGTGAAAAACTAGTGATTACACTGACAAGATGGAGATGGAGGAAAGATAGGGGCATATAAAAGAGTTTAATCTTCACCTACTTATAGTAAATCATTAGAAATTTTTTAATTGATGAAACAAGAGATACTGGTATAAGCATATTTTGAAATATAGAGGTAAATACCAGAAGAAATAGCTTAAAAAAAAAATCGAAAGTATTTATTGGTGCTCAGCTGGATTGGAGATCAGGGACAGAGGACTGCTGTTTTTCTTTATTATGCCTTTTGGTACTATTTGGTTTTAACTATGTGCCATTAAATGAGCTATATTAATTAAGAGAAACAACTCTATGTTATAGAAATTAGGCCTGGGGTTATTCCTTTAACAGCATGGTGGCTGGCCTATAATAGCCACTCAGTAAATATTTGTTGTAGGTATGATGTTCTTTAAAAACAAGAAAGATTTGATCATTATCATTTTTGTCTTTTTCCTTGGAGAAGCCATCTCTACTAAAGTAAGTCGTTATTCATTTATCTAATGCTTGAGTGCCTGCAATGTGTATATTCCTCTAATAGGCATATTGCAATTTCTGAAATCTTTTATGTAAAATAACTTTTGTTTACACTCTTATGCTTAAGCATAGCATTTAGGATAATGTTAACATTATACAATAAAAATATGCTCTGGTAATAAAAGCCTTTAACATCTATCATTTCTGTGTTCTCACCTCTCCAGATCTGAAATAGCTCAGCTCAGTCAAGAAAAAAGGTATACGTATGACAAACTGGAAAAGTTACAGAAAAGAAATGATGAATTGGAGGAGCAGTGTGTCCAACATGGGAAAGTACATGAGACAATGAAGCAAAGGTAATAAAGTTTTAGTAATCAACAGATGTACCACATATTGAATGCATTTGATTCATAAACCAAATGGAAATTTCCATGGAATAAATAGAATTCAAGATTATTGTGCTACTCAAGGGACATATTCAAAATCTTAATGATTTTAATTTATGTATTTATGCTCCCTCAGCTTAGGTTGTTCTTACCATAAGCAGAGAGGAGAGCATGTCCTGTCTTTACTCTTTTCTAAAGACACAGAATCAGACTTAATATAGAATATTGTAGGTTTAAGTTGCTAATATTGTAGTATGGAGGAATTTTGAAGCTTCTCTCCTAGAAATTAGGTTTTATATGCTTTTTGTAAGATAAAATATGTACTAGGCCTAAAGATATTAAATATCTTATCATAGGGTGCATTGATAGTATTGCTAGAGCCAGGATATGACTCCAAACTCTTTGCTTCTTTGTAGTGGTGGTGTTACTTTGAGCAGGTCACTTAAGCTCTCTGAGTGTCAGTTTCTTCATCTTTATATTGGGGCTAATAATGTTGCAGGTTGGCATAAAGATAAGATATATGTAAAACACCTGACTCATAATAGCCGTCTAATGAATTACACCAGTGATCATCCTCTCGTTTTGTAGAAGAGGAAACTCAGGCTCACAAATATATGTTTGTATACTGCTTTAGAGTTTACAAAATGCACTCACACATATTATCTATGTACTGCAAGACAAACCTGTGAAGTATCTCTTATTATCATTTCCAGATGGGAAACTGTGGCTCAGAAAGATCAGCTTGCCAAATGAAGTTCAGATAGAAAATTAATGATTTATTCATTCAACAGATATTTATTGATTGCTACAATGTGCCACACTCTCTACCATGTGCTAGGATAATAGATATGGTTCCCCTCAAATGGAGCTTATATCCTTATGAATATTAACAAATATCTATTTAATTACAATAATGATTAGTGCTGTGAGAAGAAATGTACTTGGTTTTACAAGCACATTAAATAAGGGGACTTATCCTGACCAGTAAACCTTCAATGAGTCTGTAAGTGAGGGGAGAGGAATTATTAGCCATTTACAATAGGAGTTTGTAAATTGCAGCCCAGCCTACGACCCATTTTGTAAGGTCCAGAAACATACCCTGGCTCGTTCATTTACATATTGCCTATGGCAGCTTTTGTGGTACAACAAAGACAGTTGAGTAGTTGTGACAGAGACCATATGTGGCCTCTTGCCCACAAAACCTAAAATATTTATCTGGCCCTTTCCAAAAAAAGTTTGTTGACTCCTGTTCTAGAGAAAGAAACAACAAAATCGAAGGGTCTTTGTGGTTAATATAAAGAATAAGGAAAAGAATGGTGTGTAGTGTGAGGCTGGAAGGATAGGCCAGGGCCAGGCCTGAATGCAGGGTCTTTAATTTTTTATTATGGACTTTTATTTTATCCTTTAACTAATGGGAAGAAATGAAAAGACATTTTAAAAACAGAGGAAAATGATGTGATAAGATTTGCATTTTAAAAATAGCATTCTAGCTCCAGAATAGATAATGGGTTCAAGCAGAGCAATAATATTTACACAAGACCCAATCAGGAAGCTACCGAAGTAGTCTAGTAAATTGATGATGGTGGTGTGGACTGAAGTGATGGTAATGGTGATAGAAAGATGTAAACAGATTGGTGAAATATAAAGGAAGTAGACTCAACAGGACATAGTAATTGATTGGATATGTAGGGTAGAGAAGAGGAACATGTCAAGGATGACACCTGCATTTCTGGTGTGAGCAATGGGTGGATAGTGATGTTTCTTATTGAGGTTTAGATAACACTCAAATAGAAGCAGGTTTGTGATCAAGGGTTTGGTATAAGACCTAGCGTTCAGTTTGGCCACACTGAATTTAATATCCAAATGGACTGTACAAATGCAATTGACATAGGGACTAAGCTAAGGAGATAGAAATCTCATAAGCGTTCGTTTATGGCGGATACTTAAAACCTCGGGAGTAAATGAGGACACCTAGAGGAAAAAGTAGAGTAAGAAAGAAAGAAAAATGTTGGTGCGCTTTAGGATTAAGAAACAGCAGAGGTTGGTAAACACTGAGACCCATTAATCTGAGAAATAAGTGGAAACTGGAAGAGCATGTTATCATGCCTGCTGAGGGATGGGAATATGTAGGAAAGAGGAAGCCATTACCAGGTGTTGCTGAGTGATTCAGCAAGACCGCAAAGTATCTGTTACACCTAATGACGTAGATATTATTGGTTACATTGGCAAAAATATTTTTAGAATAGTGGATGCAGAAATCAGATTAGAGTGGATTGAAAAGTTAATGTGAGTTGAAAACCAAAATAGCAAATTTAGACCACTTTTTCGTGAGATTTGGCTGTAAGGAAAAACGGGGAAGAGACTAACCAGCTGGTGTTGGGAGGATGTATTTGGAGAGGGATTTCTGGACAGGAATTTTTGTTTTAAGTTGAAATAGAAGTGAATGTATTAATGTTGATTGTAAAGATCCAGTCAAGTTGTGTTTCCCACCTGGTTGTTTGTGATCCCTGGCGTCCACAAAGGTTGTCCAGGGAATTTGTATTGTTGATAGTAATGACATCTTTTTTCAATTTCTATTTTAAAATAATGAATATTCATTCATAAACTACCCCTCTAGAAACCAGAATGATATGGGAACCCCCCAGTACATACAGAGTGAACAAGCCCAGAGCCCAGGAGATCCACTCAGCGCTCTCCTGCCCTCTCCTATACTCTTGGCATGTATGATGTCACCACCCACTGGCAAACCTAGTTGTTTTGTCAGTCATTCACTTTTACACCTTTTTCTTTCTTATAAAATATATTGGTTAACTTACGTACATAAAAACCGTTGTCTAAAAATATGAAGCAGTTGAAATGTGCAAATTAACGAGTTTAAAATTGATAATACTCCTATGAACTAGGTTTAAGATGATCTTTACCAAATCTGTAAATTCTACTTTTATAATAGAAATTTTAATTCTTCAAAAACCAGTGTTAAAAAGAGGAAATATAGTGATGCTTTTATCTAATTTGGGGGGAAATGAGACTGTGCACCATTTTCAGAGAAGTGCTTGAAAATAGAAGCCTGAAATCTTAAACCTTTGTTTCATCATTTAGAAACGAAACTAGAGAACTATCAAAGTAGCAATTGGATCTTATGGTCAAAATACAAGAATTCCAAAAAATATCATGGAGCTATTTTTGTTTATTTTTGGTTCTATAACATGGATTTAATTTCAAATCTATAGTTTAGTACACGTTAAATTAAATTTATGCTGATTTCAAGTAAAATGATTTTGCTTAAAAATCCCCTCTTTATCATATATCTTGAAAATTATGAAGCAATTTGATAAATTCCTAAGGAGGTTTATAACACTGTTTGTTTCTGTGAAGAGGATTTGAGAGTCAAAAGAAGTTTGGAGATGGTGAGGTAGATGAGGAGGTGATACTATAAGGTTTCAGAGAATGGTGGAGGGTTGGGACTCCATTGGAGACTAATGCATTGAGCTGGGATTGGTCTCTGACTGGGAAGGGTCACTTCCTCCATTGCATCATCTGCTTCGCTTCCCTCCCCTGCTCCCACAGCAGTTTGCTATGTAGAGGCACTTCTTGGGTGATGTGCTCCCTGGAAATCTGTGCTATTTAAATAACTTACAACATACTCTTAAAAGCAAATTAACAGAATTGCTGCATGATTTTAGGTTTAATTATCATTATTTTACAATATAAAATTATGTTCTTTTTATGAAGAAAATGGGAAGTGATTCATATGTTGCTAGGAGAGAAGTTTATTGCAATTTATTTATTTTGAAATTTTTCTTTATTATCACTAAATTTTTTTCACTAGAAATGTGTGGGTTAGGTAAGCTGCTTCCCCTAAAGGGGCTAAGGACAAAAAATCTGAATACTGTCAAGAGGAAAGGAAGAAGCAAGGAAAGCCAGGAACAGCTTTGAAATGTTGATCTTTTTCCCCTAAAATTATACCATTTAGAAGCCAGTTGGGGTTCCTAAGCAATCGCTTTACTATTCAGTTACTCTGGGCATTATTGATAAATTCCTTAGAGAAATGGAAGTCATGGTTTGACTATACTTGATTGTGAAGACATGAAATTAAATTGCTTTGTCTCCCAATAACAGTAGAAATCTGCCACCCTGTAAGAGATAGAGCTTTGACCTGGTAATGGATAATAAGTTATTTAAAGCAGACTGTGCAGTTACCATAGATGGAATAAAGCGGGTGCTATTACAACTGATCACCTGGAAAAAGGTTAGATGGGATAGAAACCCAACAAAAGAGAGTTAGGAAAATGCCAAAGAGCTTCTGAAGTAATTCACACTTTGCTTAGGATAGGTCCAATATCCAGGAAAAGGAAAAAGACTCAGTTTTATTTATTCATCAAATATTCATTCAGTGCTTATTACAGTTAATTCTCATTGTTTCCAGTAGTTATGCTTTATAAATTTGATGCAAACACTGAATTAGAAAATACTGAACCATTGCTCCTAGGAGAAATAAAGGGCTAGATTCCTGCCAGCCTCTGGTTACATTTTCATCAATCAATCAATACATAACCTTGTTTAATGTGTGTTTCTGTTTAAAGAGACCTTATTTAACATATATTGTTGATTCATTAACATTGAACTCATGGCCAACAGCTCTGTAACTCATGCCTGAGTGAAACTTATCTAACACGTTTTCCTCTGTAAAGCACATCTCAGCCTTAGGTTTACAAACTCCAGATAGCACTTTGGTACTATGCTTGTGGACCATTTTAAATGGCAAAATCACAAAAGGAAAAAAAAAACATGACACTAAATACAACTCCAGAAGAACACTTGTTTACAGTATGAGCACTGAAACAAGGAGGTGGAGCATCGTGTCTACAAACGGCTGCAAAAGCACCATGAGTATTAATTTGGGGTTACAAATAGGTTTTAGCAAGTAGGCAAATCTACAAATACAGAATTTGCAAATAATGAGGATCGACTGTATATGACACTGTTATGCTTGGGATATATCACTGGACAAGCAGGCAGACATCCCTGCAAGCTATCTTCAGGTTAAAATGCTGTTTTTAAAACCTAGAACTGAAATTATAGAGGCAGTTTGCAGAGTGGTTAAGAGCATGCACCCTAGAACCATGTTCTTTGGGTTTTTCTGGCTTTGCTACCTTCTAACCTCTCCTCACTTACTCACTTTCCTCATTCACAAAATACTCTTTTGTAGGGTTGTAAGGATTGCCTAAATACTCCATGAAAAGTCTTGAGAGCAGTGCCTGGCACAGAGTTGCTGTTCAACAAATTTCATACTATTGCTAATTAGTTCAATTTCCTTCATTCAACAAGTTCTTCCAGGCCCTTAATATACTCCAGTGTCCATTCACGATTCTGGAGATGCAACAGGAACTTTAGAAGGCTTATAATCATTTAGGAAGATAGTTTATCTGCATTATGGGTTAAATTTGCTCTTGTAAGCCCATGCCATTTTTATATAATGTTATTTCCAAGGAAAAGTGTCTTCTGGATTTTCAACAACTGATTTATGGAATAATATTTTGGACCATAATTTTGAATATGCCTGTGATGCTGTTTGTGAGTATGTGACTGTGTGTGTTTGTGTCTCCTACTCAGCTGTGAAAATTTTCAATGTGCGTCCTAAACCAAAGTTGAAGAGGGATATCTTTTCCTAGCTGTTTAAAAGAAAAACAAAAAAACTAAAAAACAAAATTATATTTTCAGCATAGTTGGGAGTGAGGAGTACTCTCTTTTAAATCCCAATTGTACTTTCATCCATTAGCTCTTTTCTTAGAAACAGAGGGAGGAAAAAAGGCTAATGGAATTTAAGTTTCATGCCTGGGGTTGAGGGGGGTGCGGGGGGTGGATTTACAACATTTAAAAATTTTAAAGGAAAAAACGTTAAGAGCATAAGATGCCAAGAAATAACTTTTGGAGGCAAAAATTCTGACAAACCATCTATAACCAAACAATTTTAGTATTCTTATACGGTTTATTACAGTAAGTTTGCTTTTCCTACTATTAAGTCTGGATAATAAAACAACTTAATTTAAAAATTGCTAAGCATGCATTAGAACTGTACGAAGAACCATGAGCCTATGAGCACTGAACATCTATCTTAGACAGGGTTTCTGCTAAAAACTGAGTTGGTAAATTTCTGTTCTTTTTATATTAGAGGACAAAAAGTGTATTTCTGTGCTTCAAATCCATAAAAAATTTCTTCCAATGTAAATTTCTTTCAGTTGGGGCACTCTTTAAAGTTAAATTTTTCTGATTTTGTCTTTCAATAAGGTTGAGACTTTCTGATTACCATTTTCAATATCCTACCCCTTATAGTTAAAATTAATTTTAGTGTTTCTAAATTAAATAGGGTAAATCTTTCATTTCTGAAGTCATGTGCGTTGCTTTTCCTTAGACTTTCTATAATTTTAAACATTATGTAATTTGTTTTCCCTAAACTAGATTGCCAGCCTGTGCTCTATTTTTGTGTCTTCTAGCTTACTAATATATCCCTACATTTATTAACATGTATTAAACATTGAGTAGACATAAGCAAAAAGACACAGTCTCTACCTTCAAGGAGCTTCCAATCCAGAGGTGGAAGCAGACGGTAATCATCAGATATAATATTCTATGATAAGAGTAACCCCAGGTACTTTGAGGGCACATCAGACTGAACCTCACTCAGGTTTTGGGGTACAGGGTGCAGTTCCTTAGAAAAGTAATACCAAACTGAATCTGGAACATAGGTAAAAAATACTGTTAACAGAGAAAAGAAATGCATGATTGAAGGTCTTGGGGGCAAGGAGAACATGTTCTCTTCAGAAACCAATGCTATGATTTTAAAATATAAAGGGAGGAGGCGGGGCAAGATGGCGGACTGGTGAGCTGTATGTTTTAGTTACTCCTCCAGGAAAGTAGGTAGAAAGCCAGGAACTGCGTGGACTGGACACCACAAAGCAATCTGACTTTGGGCATACTTCATACAACACTCATGAAAATGTGGAACTGCTGAGATCAGTGAAATCTGTAAGTTTTTGTGGCCAGGGGACCCACACCCCTCCCTGCCAGGCTCAGTCCCGTGGGAGGAGGGGCTGTCAGCTCCGGGAAGGAGAAGGGAGAACTGCAGTGGCAGCCCTTATCGGAAACTCTACTGATCTACTGATCTACTGATCTACTGATCTACTGATCCAAACTCCAACCATAGATAGACTGAGACCAGACACCAGAGCATCTGAGAGCAGCCAGCCCAGCAGAGAGGAGACAGGCATAGAAAAAAACAACACGAAAAACTCCAAAATAAAAGCGGAGGATTTTTGGAGTTCTGGTGAACATAGAAAGGGGAAGGGCAGAGCTCAGGCCCTGAGGCTCATATGCAAATCCCGAAGAAAAGCTGATCTCTCAGCCCTGTGGACCTTTCCTTAATGGCCCTAATTGCTTTGTCTCTTAGCATTTCAATAACCCATTAGATCTCTGAGGAGGACCCTTTTTTTTTTTTCTTTTTTAATCCTTTTTACTTTTTCTAAAACAATTACTCTAAGAAGCCCAATACAGAAAGCTTCAAAGACTTGCAATTTTGGCAGGTCAAGACAAGAGCAGAACTAAGAGAGCTCTGAGACAAAAGGCAATAATGCAGTGGCTGAGAAAATTAACTAAACACCACAACTTCCCAAGAAAAGGGGGGTGTCCGCTCACAGCCATCATCCTGATGGACAGGAAACACTCCTGCCCATCACCAGCCCCATAGCCCAGAGCTGCCCGAGACAACCCAGTGTGACGGAAGTGCTTCAAATAACAGGCACACACCACAAAACTGAGCGTGGACATTAGCCTTCCCTGCAACCTCAGCTGATTGTCCCAGAGTTGGGAAGGTGGAGCAGTGTGAATTAACAAAGCCCCATTCAGCCATCATTTCAGCAGACTGGGAGCCTCCCCACACAGCCCAGAAGCCCAGAACTGCCCTGGGGGGACGGCACTCACCTGTGACATAGCACAGTCCTCCCTCAACAGAGGACCAGGGGGTGCACAGCCTGGAAGAGGGGCCCACTTGCAAGTCTCAGGAGCCAAACGCCAATACCAAGGACTTGTGGGTCAGTGGCAGAGACAAACTGTGGCAGGACTGAACTGAAGGATTAGACTATTGCAGGAGCTTTAAGACTCTAGGATCACCAGGGAGATTTGATTGTTAGAGCCACCCCCCCCTCCCTGACTGCCCAGAAACACGCCCCATATACAGGGCGGGCAACACCAACTACACACGCAAGCTTCGTACACCAATTGGACCCCACAAGGCTCCCTCCCCCACTCACCAAAAAGGCTAAGCAGGGGAGAACTGGCTTGTGGAGAACAGGTGGCTCGTGGACGCCACCTGCTGGTTAGTTAGAGGAAGTGTACTCCACGAAGCTGTAAATCTGATAAATTAGAGATAAGGACTTCAATCGGTCTACAAATCCTAAAAGAACCCTATCAAGTTCAGGAAATGCCAAGGGGCTAAAAACAACAGAAAATTATAAAGCATATGAAAAAACCAGACGATATGGATAACCCAAGCCCAAGCACCCAAATCAAAAGACCAGAAGAGACACAGCACCTAGAGCAGCTACTCAAAGAACTAAAGATGAACAATGAGACCATAGAACGGGATACAAAAGATATCAAGAAGACCCTAGAAGAGCATAAAGAAGACATTGCAAGACTAAATAAAAAAATGGATGATCTTATGGAAATTAAAGAAACTGTTGACCAAATTAAAAAGATTCTGGACACTCATAGTACAAGACTAGAGGAAGTTGAACAACGAATCAGTGACCTGGAAGATGACAGAATGGCAAATGAAAGCATAAAAGAAAGAATGGGGAAAAAAATGGAAAAAATCGAAACGGACCTCAGGGATATGATAGATAATATAAAACGTCCGAATATAAGACTCATTGGTGTCCCAGAAGGGGAAGAAAAGGGTAAAGGTCTAGCAAGAGTATTCAAAGAAATTGTTGGGGAAAACTTCCCAAATCTTCTAAACAACATAAATACACAAATCATAAATGCTCAGCGAACTCCAAATAGAATAAATCCAAATAAACCCACTCCGAGACATATCCTGATCACACTGTCAAACACGGAAGAGAAGGAGCAAGTTCTGAAAGCAGCAAGAGAAAAACAATTCACCACATACAAAGGAAACAGCATAAGACTAAGTAGTGACTACTCAGCAGCCACCATGGAGGCGAGAAGGCAGTGGCACGATATATTTAAAATTCTGAGTGAGAAAAATTTCCAACCAAGAATACTTCATCCAGCAAAGCTCTCCTTCAAATTTGAGGGAGAGCTTAAATTTTTCACAGACAAACAAATGCTGAGAGAATTTGCTAACAAGAGACCTGCCCTACTGGAGTTACTAAAGGGAGCCCTACAGACAGAGAAACAAAGAAAGGACAGAGATACTTGGAGAAAGGTTCAGTACTAAAGAGATTCGGTATGGGTACAATAAAGGATATTAATAGAGAGAGGGGAAAAATATGACAAAAATAAACCAAAGGATAAGATGGCTGATTCAAGAAATGCCTTCACAGTTATAACATTTAATATAAAAGGATTAAACTCCCCAATTAAAAGATATAGATTCGCAGAATGGATCAAAAAAAATGAACCGTCAACATGTTGCATACAAGAGACTCATCTTAGACACAGGGACACAAAGAAACTGAAAGTGAAAGGATGGAAAAAAATATTTCATGCAAGCTACAGCCAAAAGAAAGCAGGTGTAGCAATATTAATTTCAGATAAAATAGACTTTAAATGCAGGGATGTTTTGAGAGACAAAGAAGGCCACTACATACTAATAAAAGGGGCAATTCAACAAGAAGAAGTAACAATCGTAAATGTCTATGCACCCAATCAAGGTGCCACAAAATACATGAGAGAAACACTGGCAAAACTAAAGGAAGCAATTGATGTTTCCACAATAATTGTGGGAGACTTCAACACATCACTCTCTCCTATAGATAGATCAACCAGACAGAAGACCAATAAGGATATTGAAAACTTAAACAATCTGATAAATGAATTAGATTTAACAGACATATACAGGACATTACATCCCAAATCACCAGGATACACATACTTTTCTAGTGCTCACGGAACTTTCTCCAGAATAGATCATATGCTGGGACATAAAACAAGCCTCAATAAATTTAAAAAGATTGAAATTATTCAAAGCACATTCCCTGACCACAATGGAATACAATTAGAAGTCAGTAACCATCAGAGACTTAGAAAATTCACAAATCCTTGGAGGTTAAACACACTCCTAAACAATCAGTGTGTTAAAGAAGAAATAGCAAGAGAAATTGCTAAATATAGAGAGACGAATGAAAATGAGAACACAACATACCAAAACCTATGGGATGCAGCAAAAGCAGTGCTGAGGGGGAAATTTATAGCACTAAACGCATATATTGAAAAGGAAGAAAGAGCCAAAATCAAAGAACTAATGGATCAACTGAAGAACCTAGAAGATGAACAGCAAACCAATCCTAAATCAAGTAGAAGAAAAGAGATAACAAGGATTAAAGCAGAAATAAATGACATAGAGCACAAAAAAACAATAGAGAGGACAAATATCACCAAAAGTTGGTTCTTTGAGAAGTTCAACAAGATTGACAAGCCCCTAGCTAGACTAACAAAATCAAAAAGAGAGAAGACCCATATAAACAAAATAATGAATGAAAAAGGTGACATAACTGCAGATCCTGAAGAAATTAAAAAAATTATAAGAGGATATTATGAACAACTGTATGGCAACAAACTGGATAATGTAGAGGAAATGGACAATTTCCTGGAAACATATGAACAACGTAGACTGACTAGAGAAGAAATAGAAGACCTCAACCAACCCATCACAAGCAAAGAGATCCAATCAGTCATCAAAAATCTTCCCACAAATAAATGCCCAGGGCCAGATGGCTTCACAGGGGAATTCTACCAAACTTTCCAGAAGGAACTGACACCAATCTTACTCAAACTCTTTCAAAACATTGAAGAAAATGGAACACTTTTATGAAGCTAACATCAATCTAATACCAAAACCAGGCAAAGATGCTACAAAAAAGGAAAACTACCGGCCAATCTCCCTAATGAATATAGATGCAGAAATCCTCAACAAAATACTTGCAAATCGAATCCAAAGACACATTAAAAAAATCATACACCATGACCAAGTGGGGTTCATTCCAGGCATGCAAGGATGGTTCAACATAAGAAAATCAATCAGTGTATTACAACACATTAACAAGTCAAAAGGGAAAAATCAAATGATCATCTCAATAGATGCTGAAAAAGCATCTGACAAAATCCAACATCCATTTTTGATAAAAACACTTCAAAAGGTAGGAATTGAAGGAAACTTCCTCAACATGATAAAGAGCATATATGAAAAACCCACAGCCAGCATAGTACTCAATGGTGAGA
The DNA here is from genome assembly GCF_015220235.1 of Choloepus didactylus. NCBI lineage: Eukaryota > Metazoa > Chordata > Mammalia > Pilosa > Megalonychidae > Choloepus > Choloepus didactylus. The sequence continues at coordinate 28,283,302 of NC_051308.1, forward strand.
GACTGAAAGCCTTCCCTCTAAGATCAGGAACAAGACAAGGATGCCTGCTGTCACCACTTAGTTATTCAACATTGTGCTGGAAGTGCTAGCCAGGGCAATCCGGCAAGACAAAGAAATAAAAGGCATCCAAATTAAAAAAGAAGAAGTAAAACTGTCATTGTTTGCAGACGATATGATCTTATATCTAGAAAACCCTGAGAAATCGACGATACAGCTACTAGAGCTAATAAACAAATTTAGCAAAGTAGTGGGATACAAGATTAATGCACATAAGTCAGTAATGTTTGTATATGCTAGAAATGAACAAACTGAAGACACACTCAAGAAAAAGATACCATTTTCAATAGCAACTAAAAAAATCAAGTACCTAGGAATAAACTTAACCAAAGATGTAAAAGACATATACAAAGAAAACTACATAACTCTACTAAAAGAAATAGAAGGGGACCTTAAAAGATGGAAAAATATTCCATGTTCATGGATAGGAAGGCTAAATGTCATTAAGATGTCAATTCTACCCAAACTCATCTACAGATTCAATGCAATCCCAATCAAAATTCCAACAACCTACTTTGCAGACTTGGAAAAGCTAGTTATCAAATTTATTTGGAAAGGGAAGATGCCTCGAATTGCTAAAGACACTCTAAAAAAGAAAAACGAAGTGGGAGGACTTACACTGCCTGACTTTGAAGCTTATTATAAAGCCGCAGTTGTCAAAACAGCATGGTACTGGCACAAAGATAGATATATAGATCAATGGAATCGAATTGAGAATTCAGAGATAGACCCTCAGATCTATGGCCGACTGATCTTTGATAAGGCCCCCAAAGTCACTGAACTGAGTCATAATGGTCTTTTCAAGAAATGGGGCTGGGAGAGTTGGATATCCATATCCAAAAGAATGAAAGAGGACCCCTACCTCACCCCCTATACAAAAATTAACTCAAAATGGATGAAAGATCTCAATATAAAAGAAAGTACCATAAAACTCCTAGAAGATAATGTAGGAAAACATCTTCAAGACCTTGTATTAGGCGGCCACTTCCTAGACTTCACACCCAAAGCACAAGCAACAAAAGGAAAAATAGATAAATGGGAACTCCTCAAGCTTAGAAGTTTCTGCACCTCAAAGGAATTTCTCAAAAAGGTAAAGAGGCAGCCAACTCAATGGGAAAAAATTTTTGGAAACCATGTATCTGACAAAAGACTGATATCTTGCATATATAAAGAAATCCTACAACTCAATGACAATAGTACAGACAGCCCAATTATAAAATGGGCAAAAGATATGAAAAGACAGTTCTCTGAAGAGGAAATACAAATGGCCAAGAAACACATGAAAAATTGTGCAGCTTCACTAGCTATTAGAGAGATGCAAATTAAGACCACAATGAGATACCATCTCACACCGATTAGAATGGCTGCCATTAAACAAACAGGAAACTACAAATGCTGGAGGGGATGTGGAGAAATTGGAACTCTTATTCATTGTTGGTGGGACTGTATAATGGTTCAGCCACTCTGGAAGTCAGTTTGGCAGTTCCTTAGAAAACTAGGTATAGAGTTACCTTTCGATCCAGCGATTGTACTTCTCAGTATATACCCGGAAGATCGGAAAGCAGTGACACGAACAGATATCTGCACGCCAATGTTCATAGCAGCATTATTCACAATTGCCAAGAGATGGAAACAACCCAAATGTCCTTCAACAGATGAGTGGATAAAGAAAATGTGGCATATACACACGATGGAATACTACACGGCAGTAAGAAGGAACGATTTCGTGAAACATATGACAACATGGATGAACCTTGAAGACATAATGCTGAGCGAAATAAGCCAGGCACAGAAAGAGAAATATTATATGCTACCACTAATGTGAACTTTGAAAATTGTAAAATAAATGGTTTATAATGTAGAATGTAGGGGAACTAGCAATAGAGAGCAATTAAGGAAGGGGGAACAATAATCCAAGAAGAACAGATAAGCTATTTAACGTTCTGGGGATGCCCAGGAATGACTATGGTCTGTTAATTTCTGATGGATATAGTAGGAACAAGTTCACAGAAATGTTGCTATATTAGGTAACTTTCTTGGGGTAAAGTAGGAACATGTTGGAAGTTAAGCAGTTATCTTAGGTTAGTTGTCTTTTTCTTACTCCCTTGTTATGGTCTCTTTGAAATGTTCTTTTATTGTATGTTTTTTTTTTTTTTTTTTTTTTTTTTTTCATACAGTTGATTTAAAACAGAAAAACAAGGAAAAAAAGATGTAGTGCCCCCTTGAGGAGCCTGTGGAGAATGCAGGGGTATTGGCCTACCCAACCTCGATGGTTGCTAACATGACCACAGACATAGGGGACTGGTGGTTTGATGGGTTGAGCCCTCTACCATAAGTTTTACCCTTGGGAAGACGGTTGCTGCAAAGCAGATGCTAGGCCTCCCTATGATTGTGCCTAAGAGCCTCCTCCTGAATGCCTCTTTGTTGCTCAGATGTGGCCCTCTCTCTCTAGCTAAGCCAACTTGAAAGGTGAAATCACTGCCCTCCCCCCTACATGGGATCAGACACCCAGGGGAGTGAATCTCCCCGGCAACGTGGAATATGACTCCCGGGGAGGAATGTAGACCTGGCATCGTGGGACGGAGAACATCTTCTTGACCAAAAGGGAGATGTGAAAGGAAATGAAATAAGCTTCAGTGGCAGAGAGATTCCAAAAGGAGCCGAGAGGTCACTCTGGTGGGCACTCTTATGCACACTTTAGACAACCCTTTTTAGGTTCTAAAGAATTGGGGTAGCTTGTGGTGGATACCTGAAACTATCAAACTACAACCCAGAACCCATGAATCTCGAAGACAATTGTATAAAAATGTGGCTGATGAGGGGTGACAGTGAGATTGGGAAAGCCATAAGGACCACACTCCACTTTGTCTAGTTTATGGATGGATGAGGAGAAAAATAGGAGAAGGAAACAAACAGACAAAGGTACCCAGTGTTCTTTTTTACTTCAATTGCTCTTTTTCACTCTAATTATTATTCTTGTTATTTTTGTGTGTGTGCTAATGAAGGTGTCAGGGATTGATTTAGGTGATGAATGTACAACTATGTAATGGTACTGTGAACAATCGAATGTACGATTTGTTTTGTATGACTGCATGGTATGTGAATATATCTCAATAAAATGAAGATTAAAAAAAAATATATATAAAGGGAGACAATCAGTAGTTAAGGCAGAGGCAGTAAACAGGAGTTCGATCTTGCCAGGTACACATTTGTTAGACCGTTTGATGTTGTCCCATAGCTCTTGAATGCACTATTTTGATTCTTTTTTAAAAATGTCGTACCACTCTTTTCTCTCTGTATTTTAGCTTAGATACTTTCTATTGACCAGTATTCAAATTGAGTGATTATTTTCAAATGTAATGATTATTTTTTTTCTCTGCTGTTTAAATTCTGCTGATAGGTCTATGAAAGTCATGCTTCATCTCTAATGCTGTTTTTTTGCCTCTGGCTCTTCTATTTGACTCTCATTGTGGCTTATGGTGGAAGTGGAGGTGGGGATGGGATTTCCTGCTGCTTCCTCAGGTTCAGAGGTAGTGGTTTGCTGGGGCTGATTATTGAAGTTTTAGAAAGTTGTGAGCTGTTTGACATCACATAATTTAAAATCAGCCATGGTGGAAGTGTTTACCTCACAGAAATTGTCAGTATGAATCAGAACATTAAGCACTTGTCATCATACCAGGGTGGATTTTGCTTCTACTCCTCCGTCATTGACGGTTTATCTTTCCCTAGGACCAAGGGCAAGAAGCTTTCTACCCATTTCACAGAGGCAGAGAGCTTTTGCATCTATCATCTTCCCAGAGGAGTGAACCTTTGCTTGGAAGGTTTCTTGCCCTTACCCCAGCAACTTTTGCATCATGTATTTAAAAAAAAAAAAATCTAGTAATTAGATAGGGGTTTGTGCCTGTGCAGAACCTGGACATAAAATGTCTCTCAGTTCTTGCCTTGCTTCTAATCTTTCTTGTGAGCATCCAATGGAAGCCCATGGAAAAGTACAGACTTGTCTTGTGTCTGGGACTCCCAGGGGTGCTAGACTGTCACACTAGCCCACATGCTAAGAATCCATTAAAATTTTGGCTGCTTTTTTCTTACCTACTTTTATCGTGGCTGTTTGTTTTTCCCATGCTCTGCCAAAGATGAAACAGTTCAGGTCTCCCTTCAAGGGGGCATGTTGCCCTTTGGAGTTCAATTCAGCTAGGTTGTCTTGTAACCTCAGCTCTCTGCCTCAGGAAAAATTATGATTTTGTAAATTATCTGACTTTTTCTCATTGTTAAGGTAAGATAATGTTCTTTTGTGGTTTCCTACTTCCTAGGAGGAAGTGGAACTCTCAGAAGTTAGATCTTGAAAAGTCTCTTGAATCATGCAAAAAATTTGGGATTTTTTCTGAGCATTGTCAGAAGGGAGGCTTTGACAAGTTTTGAGCAGAGAGGAGACATTTCTGTGACATAAGCCTCTTAAACACTGGGATGTCTGTCTGGTATTTGGTGAGCCAGAGTGGCTCCCTAGTAGTTTTCTGCTTATCATTTCCTATCTTTAACTTTGTAGTTTATTTATGATCCTGGGTTTGTTGAATTTTTCATCAGTCATTTTGTTCCATTATCAGACTACTTCCATTTCTGTGAATGATGTCTCTGCTTTGTGTCATTCTAGATCTGTTTTCAGTATATTAACTAATGAGGTCGGTGATTTCAATGAAGCTTTTACCATTTCCTTCATTCCAGTTATCTTAGGACCTAAGCAAAGATTAAATGCTAATATTTACTTCGGCTTAATTCTAGAGCAGTGAGATTGAGAGAAAGGAAGATGAGGCATGGAAGGATGGGAATAAATGTGAGATGATGTGTCAATGAATTGGCCATTGCCCCATTGGAGATAATTCCCCTACACTTCAGATTACATTAACCTGTCCTTTCAACAGCTATTTCAGCAGCCAAATCCTAAATTCTAGGGTTTGAAGTCCAATGACTTCAAATGGCAGGAGGAGCCAGTGAAGTGTGTGCAGTGACCCTCAGGTGACAGAACCAAGAGGGCCAACATGCAATCAATGAACTCAACAGAAGCTGAGGCAGAGGAAGGGATTGAGGGTCCAGGAGAAGAGGGCACTAAGAGAATCCGATTAAGCCCATGAGATATGTCTGATTCACCTGTCATGGATAACAACATTAAATAATGTCAGCCTCAGGGCCAGTCCTTGAGTGATACTTCACTATGTGTGTCCCTTTGTGCTGTATCTTGTTCCTTCCAGAACCATTGGTTGCCCTTAACTGATTATGAGCATACCTGCAAATGTCTGTTCGGTTGGACATCGCTCTATTTTCTTTTCTTCATTCTCCTCCTAGAATCGCTACCTTGCTGCTTCTCAGCTCTAAACAAGCATGGCTGCTGTATTCTCCTTCATGCATGACACACCCCAGCCAGAGACATCTCCTCCATTCTCTCCAGGATCTGGAGCAATTAAGCATTTACTTCTATTTTTTTTCACATTCTTTTTCTTTTACCATCTATAGTGTAAACTCATTGCAAGTCGGCATCAAGTCTTCTGTGAAAACACAATAAGGAAAGAACCCTGGATAGGTATTAAGAGATCAGCGTTCGTGGACCAACCATGTCAGCTGCTAGTTGTATGATCTTGGGCAGCCTAAATAAACTCTTGTCAGCCTCAACTTCCTTAACTATAAAAAGGGGATGAAATACCATGCCAGCTGGTTATGAGGATCAGGTGACATAATGTGTATGAAAATTTGGGGAAAAATATAAGCGCTATATCAATCTAGTTCAGTATTATTATAATTAACTATCCTACAGTCTTGACATCATGGAATCACAAAATTGGTAGGATGGACAGGACCTTCTAGATCTCTAATACAAGACAGCAGTTTTATACTTGAAGAATTTGCAGAGAGAGGCCATTTAAAATTAATCAGAGCAATTACATTGAGATCGTATTGTTGTCTCCTAATTTTTAAATGTGGAAACTGAGGCTCTGTGTGGTCATGTAACTTTACCCAAGGTCACATAGCTAATATGTAGCATCTAGGAATATATGGCATCTTGGAATAAAGGGTTGTCTGATACCAGAGCCCATGCTTTTACCCACAGTGCTGCGGTGCTTATCTAAGTTCCCCAGTGAACCAGTATCTGAGCCAGGCTTGGATTCTGGGTCCCCTAATTCCATACAGCTCCCTGGCAGATTTTTCCCATTCCAATTTGCTAATGACAGAATTATAACTCAGAGGCAAATTCTGTTCTAGGAACTTTCTGGCTAACATTGTGCCTCAGAGATCTCCCCAAGTTACAGCAAGACTAAATGACCTTTTTATAAGATTTTTAAACTACTGATTGAGCATAAGGTGCATAGTGGTTAAGAATATGCAGTTTCTGGAGCCATCTACCTAGGTTCTAATCCCAGCCCCATCATGGAACCTGCTGTGGTGCTTGGGCAAGATACTTCACCTCTGGGAGACTCAGCCTCCTCATTTGTAAAGTGGGAAAAACGATAGTCCCCAGCTCACAGTGTTGTGAGACTTCAATGAGTTTATAAGGTCCGTGGCACATAGAAATCAATATATGTTTTTGTTAAAAGAATGAGTTCTTAGGTTTTATTTTGTAGTTCAAACCTTATAATAGAATATCAGTATTTAGTTTTAAAAAATCAAAAGTTTTACTACAATAAAAAGTTGAAAAAATAAATAAAAGGAAAAGAAAAACAAATGAACAAGTTTTCCTATGAAACTAAATCAGCTCCACTGATAGATAGGACTGCAAAAACCTCACTTTTTATTTCAGGAAATATTCTGTTTTAGGCTGCTTTTGTGGAGTTGGGTTCCAAGGCAGATGTTCTTCACCTGACTTGGAAAGGAAGTTAAATTTGCCTATCAGAGAGGCTATTGGTCAGTTAAAGGAAGAATTGCTGGAAGTCTCAGCAGCAGCTGGGGTGCTGCTTGAGTTGAGTTGGGTGTGTGGTTCTTGTGCAGTAGTGATTCATTGTGCTCCCTCAGCTAGTTCATATTTCACAAAAGATTGAAATCTGGACTCAATCAAACATAATGAACCAATTCCTTTGTTGTTTCTGACGTTTCTTTGGTAATTTTAAGCAAAATAACTCCTGAGGTGATTACATAAGGAGAACATAAGGAGAGCAATGCCTTATTCCTTTTTAAAATTGTTTTCTTTGTTTAGTTGAATGCATATATTTAGGGGGGAAAGAAGTCATTTAATGTGTTGTTTTGGCCATGTGTAGCATGCAGACTGCTGGTGATGGAAATTTAACAGATTAAAGAGAATGTTTGGCTTTGTGATAATATCTTGATATATAGTGATATTTTCTTGGTTTTGGTTTTCTAGAAATTACTTGACTTAAAATAATAGCTATTTTCCATGAAATAATTTTTTTTGTATGAAAAGGTTGGCAGAACCGTTTTCTTCTTATCATCCATGGGAAATATGCAGCAGTTTACAAAGCAGGTATTTTAAGGTTATTTTTTTTTTACAAATACAGAAAAGCAACATTACAGTGACTTTTCAGTCACTCTTTCCCACTAAATGCAAATTTTAATGTTTATATGCTAGGCAAATGTGTCATTAAAAAAGAGTAGACATCTATCTAGCTGATAAATTGCTGACTCTGGCTGCTGAGTGAAGCACAAACAGTCATCTGCAAATGTGCGTACAGGAGATGGGTGGGTATTAAGATGCCAAACGTGCTATCATACTGAACTGTTTTCTTTTTATCTGCACTGTTTATCTGCTATTTCTTCATTTTATTCTTTGTCTGGTACTCCCCTCGCTTGTCCATTACGTTCCCTCTCTCTTGGTTCTGTTACTTTGCTGTGGCTCTTCATTTCTAGGATACCCACTTGTGGCCAGATTTCTTATACGATGAAACAGTGTGCCTGGGGTGTGGCATTTTATTAAAATTCATACTGTTTGGCTGCATTATCCAACATCTGAGCTTGGAATTATGAAACATGGAACTTTAATCCAACATCTAGTTGCCAGAAGTCTCTGGGTTCTAATAATAATAATAATAATAATAATAATAATAATGATAATGATAATAAATAAAGGACACTGAACTATCTTAGACTTTGTACCATCTCAATATGGAGGTTGTTTTATGCAAGCCAGATCAGCGCTGAGGAAGAAACCAATCACATCTGTAGTCAGTCATAATTGAGTATGCTTTCTGGACTTTGTTATAAAAAGAAATGCCTTGTATTCAGCTTAATTCTTTAGTATCATAGAAATTATTCAAGGAAGTTGATGAATAGAAGAAATCTTTATTTACTGGCCCAAATCTTCATAGATAGCATTTGTATATATGTCCAGATTAATAGTGCCAGTTTTCCAGGGTAAAAAGAGGCTCTTTCAATATTGAAATTATTAAAACCTTGTATTTCCAATTCCTAAACTATCTCAATTTGATAGCAGTTGAACTAAATCCATGATGGTTTGTAGCTGTGACATAAATTTGGCTGTGCAGTAAATGGTTCATCATGGTATACTCAGAGGTGATTTTTACACTTTTAACAACAGTGTTTCTTGAGGGTTTGAGTAAAAGATCTTAGAAGGAAGGCTGGAAGTTTGGGGCAGATGTGTATCTATACCTCTAATACCATTGGTTGTAATTTAACTACAAAAAATGTTACAACCATCTGGGCAGCAAAATGGCTAAGATCTATACTTGCCTGTTTATTATAAGAATGGAGGAGATTTGTTTGACTTCATTGATACTGGATTTACACAAAGGAGATATGTCAAGCAGTAAGTATGCAGCACACTGCTGGGATGTTTCTGCAGCCAACTTCCGGGGGTCGCCTTCCCTCAGACACTCAAGTGTGTCAGTGCCGAGTGACACAGTGCCAGCTGACTTTCATGTCAGGTCTACGTCAGGTTAAAGTCCTGATTTTCATAGATAACCTAATCTGTAGAAAGAAAGACTGTTAAAAAATTTTCAAGAAGTACAGTACAAAAATGGTTTCTAATAATGTGTGGATTTTACTTTTTTTGTTTCCCCTCGAGAGAGAAACCAAATTACAGCCTCACTTACCACAGAATCTTCCAACATTGAAAGTTAATGGCTGGTTTCTTCTTCACGAGAAAAAGCTCACTGACCTTTTGGAACCACTTTAGAATCAATTCTTTAAATCATATCATCCTTCCTGATTTATATAAATGTTTAGCTGTGTACCTCCACAGTTAGAACTATTGGAGTTTTTGCTGATTTGCTTGGCACATATCCAGCAAAATAGTCCATTAAGATTCAAATCCTTTCCCAATAATTGAGACAATCAATTTGCATTAAACAAGGCACGATTATAATTTTATGTACAATTTAAATTCTATAGAAAATAATCAGTATGCAATAAAGAGGGGCACTTATTTTGATGCAAAAGAGTGTTTTTATAGTCTGCATTAAACAAATCTTTCTTATTTTCAAAATAGTTTCCTCATTATCTTTGGTATAGGGAAGCTCTATCATGCTCTATTTTGATGTAGGGACAACTGTATCTCCATACTGCATATTTGATAAGCAATGTGACTTTCAGTGGCATTTACACTGAAAGGAGTGAGATAGAATAAGGTAGGTACTTGACTGCTATTTAACATGCAATAATTCTTATTTAAAAAGCAAACAGAGATAATGCATGTCGAGTGAGTTTGACCCCTTTGTGCCAGCGTTAATGAAATGGAACCATTCATGCCAGTTACCTTTTTGTAATAGACTAGGTACCTATTCCTCTGCTAAGGATCTTGTGTTGATTCCTAAGAAAATCTTTCAAAGAGATTGGGAAAGGATGTATAGGATGGTGGGGGTGAAGTTGCCATGGTTTTGTGCTTTTGTGTTGAAGAGTTCCTGGAAAAGCTTCAAACCCCCAACGAGTAGCCTTGCCAGGCGGCCCGACTACATCAATGTGCCCAAATCCTCCACTCGCAGCTTTCTTCCTCTCATTTGTAAGCTCTTAACGAGACTGGTATTGTCGGTCAGGAAATTTAGAACACCAGAGAAATATTATTAGGAAGAATACAGTAAAAATAATGACAAGATAGAAAACAAATCCTGTCAGAGCCGGAGAATGTATTTGGCTTCTGCTTGCTGTGTCTGTCTGTTTCTATAAACGGTCCAGAATAGAAACCGGATGTTTAAAATCTCTCTCCCTTTCACATGCTCTCCTCCCCCTCCTGTCTTCCTTCCTCTTCGGTATTAGTAGACTTACTATTTTTACTATTTTTTATTTATATTCCTAGTTTTCAATATTTGCCATTTGTGTGGATAACACATTAATTTTTAATGAAATATTTTCAGACTCTTGGAACTCTTGGAATAGCTGAATCATAAAAGAAAACTTGAAATTGATATAGACTCCAAGGCACCATGTAAACTATTACACTCATCTTATTTTTCCCACTCCAAAATGGCAAATGATTATTTTAAAAGATGGCACATATTTAGATTTAAATCTCTTATCTTTGTAAATGCATCTAAGTTGTATAATTTTTGTGGCTTACAGGGTAATTCAGGCACCAATCTGATTAATTGTTATTATGAAAGAAATATAAAAACAATCTGTTAAGCAGTGCATTGCTCTCCAATAATTCTTCTTTTATCTGGAAACACATATTTTTGACAAGCTACATTGCTGGTAAAGAGATTCAGTTGTGACTTCAGTTGAGTCTTGAGCTTAACTTTTCACTTCAGTTTTGTAGCACTTATATTCTAAAGAAGGCCCTTGTTTCTTTGGGTAGTTTATTTTCTCCAACCGGTAATTGTTTTTAACTGTGTATTTGTAAAATTAAAATTAATACCGGAAATTATTTAGATGATTTTATATTACATGTGTTCCCAGAGCTGTACCTTGTAATCCGTTTTGCAATTGTAAATTAATAAGAATAGTTTCTTCCGAATGGTGTTTATTATAAGAAACATAGACATTCAAGATTTAACATCTTACAGATTTTTTTCCCATTCTTAAATTATAAGGATATCAATTATCAATTTTATGTTGGTAACTTAAATGTTATTTTTATCATAATATATATAAAGTATTTCTTCTTTTTAATTAAATTTTCCAAATAATTTTATTTTTCTCAATTCAATGTACTTTTTCTCAATATTAACAGTGAATTTATATAATTTTTCAAACATTTTTTAATCTAATATATCCCTAAAAATGATTTAAGGAATGCTACCTTTCTTATATGAGCTGAAATTGCATAGAATGGCATTTTATAGAGCCAGAAGAGACCTGAAAGATTCTGCTCTCCTCACCTCCAACCCAAACATAGACTTTATAGATGAGGAAACTGAGGGCCAAAGAGATAAAGTGACTTTCAAGACTGTAGTGCAGGCTCTCGTTTCTGATTTCTGGTCTAGTGTTTTCTACTATACCCACTCAATAGTTTTTATATTCCCAAAAGTGGGGAGGTAGAGTAGTACTAGTAACCAAAAGAAAAAACTAAATGGAGGTAAATAATTAGATGTTTAGCAGAAGCTGTCTTGTCTGGTAAGACTGAGACCAGAAGTTGAATGGTTAATAAAAAGGTCAGGAAATCATAACAAGTGTTTTATATGTTGGGCCAAGACTTTTCTTTGCATTTGAATTACCTGATTTGGAGTGCCACATCATTTTCCCAGGATAAACCACATCTACAATGCATCTTTTGTTGTACCCAATTTTGGTTTCTTTAAACCAATGGAGGGTATAAAAACACATGTGAAGCTGCCTCCATGAAGAATTCTCTGTTTTAATACACATACCCACCCCCACCCCATCAAGTCTCTTACAGTTTTATCATGTATGCCTAAGTTGACAGACTTTTTTTAAGGAAACTTACCTTTGTTGCATATTTCTAAATCATTCTAATTTGTTTTCATAAGATAAGCAACCCCTTATTTGGCAACCATATTTCTGAATTAAATAAACTTTAAATTATGTTCACATAAGCTGCATAAAAAGGCTTGGGAAGAAACACAACTTACTCTTGAAGTATAGCACAACTGGTGGGAGCAGAAGTGCACAGTTGTACCAGAGAGTAGCTGTCATTGGCCGCAAGTATTAGGTGTACCCTAGACATGATTCAACACATTTTACAGACAGAAAAGAAAAGCGTCAGCTAACTGAGTGATGAGGACAGGTGAAGGTCCATTCAGAGAGCTTCTACTCTGCTTTGGAAAGAACTGCAAGAGTCAGACAAATGAAGATTTAGAGCATAATAACTGGCTTTATAAAAAGAATCTGCACTGCATTCTTCATACACAAACTTTCCCTTGTTTCAGGGAGAGACCAACCTGGAGGCAGAAGAAAGGAAACATTTTCTATTCCCTTTTTGCCTTCTCTTACCCTCAGTTAAGAAGGCCAGCCTCCCACCACCCAGAAGCTGGCCCAATGGAGCATTCTTATACCAAGCAAACTTTCCTCAGCTGTGCTTGGCAGTAAAAGCAGAGGCCACAGTTCAGCCTAGGAAATCACCCCTCATCTGCAGGTTTCTGGGTGATCTCCTGCCCAGTTGGGGGTATCTGAGGCTTCAGCCATGTTTCCTCAGATAGGGATATGGTCTACTCCTTGTATAAAGTCATGGAAGGACTACTTTCTTAAGAAGCTATTCTGCTGAAAATCTAAATGGTTTCAAAATGGATTTAGATAAATTTTGGATTAAGAACCCATGCCTCCTTCTTACAGGATACTGTGACTGTATTAGGGCTCATTCCTAAATAGTGAATAAGCAAATCAACCAGCAATGATCAACAATCCTCTCTTAAATTAGGTGAGTATAATCCTTCCACTTTTCCTTTCATTGTTTTCTTGGTTCAAGCATCCATTTCATTTTCCTTTCTTAATGGGACATAGTACTTATCAAGATGATGGTTATAGCACAAGGATTTAACCAAAAAGGGAGTGTGGGTGGCTTTTTAATTAACTCTTTGTTCCCTTGCAACACTTTCTGTGTCTGTGGCCTAAAGGGGTGGGACAACATTTTTCCAAATGTTTTCCATGGACTTTGAGAAAAGGATTACATGATGTTTAATTTGGGGACATATTGCATGAACTATCCACTTTTTGGAGAGCGAGAATGCACATTAATATCTTAGAATCCTTGGTAAATCTTAGAATTATTGATTATTTTTAAAGTTAACTTAAAATAATAATATAAATAAATATTTGTGAAGGGATAAGAGGATGCAGCATGAAGGACCACACACCGTCCCTGAGGGCTTCCAGTCTAAGCATGGAAATGACCCACTGTGGCCTTTCTTGGAGGAACTGAATAGTTTCTCCCTAGCTCTGTGACAGTCTTTCTCTCATTCACCTCTCATTCACCCCTCTTATCTCAACCTTGGTTTTTATTTTCACTTTATTTCCTTTATCCTCTAGTGTGTGACATGATTACCAAGTCTACAATTTCTGACTCATGAGCTGGAATTGCTGCTCAGGGCTGTAGCAGTTGCATACGCCTGCACCACTGCCAAGCCATGGGAGGCTACTGTCCACAGGCAAAGCTTGAGGTGTGATTAATGCAGGCTATTGGGACTGTGCCAAGGAATGAATTTAGACAGAAATAGGTCCCAGAGGGCTTGGTTATCTCTGTTGCCACCTATCTGGCCATAATGAGCATGGAAGGTAAGCATCCATTTTTCTCTCAGTTCATAGCCTCTTAAAAAAAAGGATTTGTTGTTGTTGTTGTTATGTCCTTTCTTCTTTTTCAGAATCTCAAATAATTTCTGAATATATACAGAGGGGAGATTGATGCACATTCATTTATTAATTTGTTCTTTCGCTGTTACAATACACTCTGCAGGTATTTATTGAGTATCAACTATGATAACTGGGACCATGGTTGGTCTTGGGATTGAAAAGATGCATGAGACATAACCCTTATCTTTGAGCACTCACGGTCAATAGGCCCTTGACTGTGCCCACTATAGCCTGGAGTACCTTTCCTTTCTTGCCTGGGGACCTCTTACCTCTCAAGGTCCAGGTCAGCTGTCATTCTTCAGTGAAGCCTTCCTTGATCACTCGCTGCATTACGCAGCACTTGGTTCAGACAACACTTTGCTCAAACATAGAGAACATCACAATTACTCTTGGAATGTTTGACTCAGATTATGAACTCCTCAAGAGTAGGAACCCGTTCCTAGTCATCTTTGTGTTTCTATCGTGTAGCACAATGCCAGGCACTTAGAAGGCATCCATGAATGAATTTGCAATCTTTCTTGTCTTCTAGCTCTTTTTCAGTCTTCTAAAACTGTAGAAGAGAAAAAAATAGCAAAACAAAAGCAGAACTTGATGAATATGTACAACATTTTGAAAAATGTTTTATAACCTCTCATCTGTATCTTCACATTTGGAAAAACTACTCAATATATGTGTGTCTAATCACTGTCATTAAGTAATATAAATCTGAAGTTTTATTATATAATGATGTGCAGCCAGAGAGCACTCAGTAAATATTTATCACAACTATTAAATATGTTTTGATCTCATTAAAACCAGAATGGCTCCCTCATTCCATTTAGGCCATTTAACTACTTGGTGTGTTATTAGCTGGTTCTTATTTTTCAGGGTTTTTTAGGTCACATTTAATGGAGCTACTTGTTAAGGTTGTTAGCAGTTACATAAATGACTTTGACTTTACAAATTTTATGACAGTCATTAGGAATGCATTGTATCCTTTTATAAGCTTTTGGTTTCCCCAGTGGCCTGGTATATTAAAGAATGATTATTAAGTTGCAAATTTTGTGAGAGGTTTTTTTTTTTTTTAATCAGCTAAATTTGACTTTTTATGTAATGCTAATGATTTCTGTATCGTAGATGAAGAAGATAATATAGAATTGAAGCTGGGAAACTCTTTCTTCTTTACATGACCAGTCAGAATAGCACTTGGAAGATGATCCTTAGAGGAAGATAATCTTTTCTTCTTCAAGCCAAATATACTTGTGTCTCCTATGCTTTAAAATAATAATTTTTGTGACCCATGTGAAAGTGGTCTTCCAGTTTTTCCAACAATGTGGAAGTGATTCAGTTTTACCACATGTCCCTTAAAATATAGTGTTAGTGTGTCATTTCATATTTCTCATTTTGAATTATGCCCACTGTGCTCACTAGCAGGGTTATCCCCTGCTGGGCCTTGCTGGATCATATGCAAGTCTTGGACTCCTTTTGACTCATTGCCCAGAATGGGGAGGCCTAAGTGACTGCAAGTTGAGCAGCCCATACAGCCTCATTGGCTCTTTTTCCTTAGGCCCTCACTCCAACCTTGGGGTTCTAGATCTATCTCTATATTCCAGTCTGGAGAGAAAATGACTCCAAGGAAAGTTCTGAAAATGTGTGGGCCTGATCTCCAGATATCTCACATCAGGACTACTCTTTCAAGTGTGAAATTTAGAGGGGATACGGAGGGACAAGGCTCTCAGAAAACTTGAGCTCTCACTAGAGGCCAGCATTCCCTAATTCTAGGCAGTTAATCATCCTTCTATTTCCATAGTAAATACGTCTATTTTCTAGCACTTAGAGCACTGTATTTCATAGCATTTTATGTCCTTCTCCCTTATTAGAGTGTGAGACTGTCATTGAGAACCATGTGTTATTAATCTCTGAAGTTCAAATTCATAAAACTTAGTAGCTACTGAACAGGTCAACTCAAATCTTTGGGTATTAATTTTCTACCCTATAAAATAAAAAAAAAGATTATTTTTGGAGAAAACTTAATAGAAACCTAGTAAATGATGAATTAATGTATAATCCTCTAGTAACTGAAATTGTTTTAATTTAAAAGCTGCTAGCTAATAGGATAATACATGCTAATTCCATATGTGTTCTCAGTTATTTCCATCAAGCATTTAGATTTCAAACTCACCTGACTTTATTAGCTGTTTGTCAACCTTTTAAGCTACGGTATCGTTTCATCAATTAAGAAAATAAAATGTAATTGAATATCTGTTACATGATAGAACTGTTTGACCATGGAGATATAGAAGATAAATTGGGTAGTCACTGACCTCCAGGGATTCATGGTCTAGTAGAAGAGAGGTGCAGAACCTTCAGTGTGGCCCAATAGCCCCATGTGGTAGAGACTTTAGTAGAGATATGCATGTAGCAGCATAGAATCACTTGAAGAGAGGCACATACTCAGCCTGGGGGGTGTCAGAAAACTTCTTGGAGGAAGGGATGTCAGAACTTAGCTTTAGAAGACAAGCAGGTGTTACCTCAGAAAAGGGTAAAGATGTATGCCAAACAGAGGAAAATTGGAGAAAAGTTCTGGAGGAGAGAGATGACATTACATGGTCTAGGAGCCACAAACAGGTCAGTGTTGGTGGAGTGGAAGGTGGAAAGCAGGGAGTGCACTGAAGGTCCGTACCAGGGCCCTGGCTTTTTAGCCAGTGAAGGGTTTTAAATAGGGCATGATAGCAAAATTACATTCAAATAACTCACTCTGATGGCAGCACAAAGGATGAATTAATGGGAGCCAGATGAAGATACCAGTTAGGAAATGATGGGTGCCTGAAAAAGGGATGAAGAGTAGAAGATGGATTGCAGAAATATTTAGAAGGTAAAATTGGTTAGTGACTGGTAAGGTATCTGAAAGGGGAGGAAAAGGGAAATCTAGTATTTTTTTTTTTCCTGACTGTTATTGTTAGTATCTGTTCCTTTGGTCTAATTCCCAATGGCATTCTTTATTTTGCTCTGTAGGATGTCTTAAATGCCCATTTGTTAAAAATCATGTGCTTATCAGGTTTAAATCTTTCTGACGCAAGTCTGCATTTTTATTGTCAAATTTATGTATCCGTTATTCCTATAACCATTCAAACTAAATCTATTGTTTTTACAGTAAGTATTTTAAATCCCAAGAAATGGGTCTCAAGGATTGTGTCAGAAAAGGGATTGTAGTTGACTTATAGGTCGTTCTTTCTCCAACTCCTAACATGGCCAGCAGAGAGCCCTCCCTCACCGCTCAGTTGGGCTAACTCTCCTCCCCACACTGTGATGGAATTTTCCACCTGTGCAGTTCATTTCTGAAGCTTACAATTCAGCTAGCATTGTCCTTGGTGCCAGATAAGAGTCCTACCCTATAGAACAGACACATAAGTAGATAATACAATCCATACAATCCAGTGTATTAAGAATAATGATATTTTTCTTTGACAGACCCATTAATTATGACTCCAAGTGACAGTATTATTTATAAGAGAAGAACATTAAAAGTAATCTAAATATCCAAAATGCCCAAAATTGGGTGATCAGTTACATAAAACAGTTACAAAAATCCCTTACATTGGAATTCTAGGATGCCATTAAAATCATTTGTTGAAAATTAGTGTTTAGTGACATGACATTTTGTCATATTGTATGATTGCACATTATGTGATTCCATTTTTGCAAAAGAAAAAACATATGGGTAAATAGATACGCACCCAAAATATCATTATCTTCTTCATACTCTAGCTTGCATACCCCGCATATGTGGACTCAGATGTTGTCCTGTGCCTACTTGTGTGTAGAACTCAGCATCTCCTTTAGTTACCCAAAAGACTTCATAGGCACAAAAGTCCTGCTGATTCATCTGGACTTAATCTCTTAAAAATAATGTAACAACTTCTAATTGATACTTAGTTCTCGCCTCTAAAATCTTTTCCAGACTGAATTCCCACTCTGGAAGTTTTTTCCTCTTTTCTTCTCTTCCCAGTCTCTAAGGTAGCATTCAGATTCCTTGACTTCTCTTCTGGGAACCATAAACTCCTTACTCCCCTTCTATGCAGAATAATAGCTCTGCCCCAGCTTTTACCTCAAGTGTACATACACTCTAGCCTGAATCTCAAGGATTTACACACACACACACACACACACACACACACACACACACACAAATAGGTTCATTAAAACAGCACTTAACCCTTACTATGGACTCTGCAGTCCATATTTTCTATTTTTTCTCTCTCTCTTTTTTTTAAAAAAAAATCTGACTTGTGACCTGCTAAATTATTTTTATGACCCACTATTGGGTTATGACTCAGAATTTGAAAAACTCTGCCACAGAATGCTATAGAATGACCATGAAACTTCAGCAAGCCCCTTTGAAATCTTACTTCTCTTTCCAAGAAGATCATCAAATTATTTTTTCCAGATTCTAGTGAATGAAGTTTTCTAGAATTCCCATCCCATTACACCTGTTGTGCATGCACGTGTACCTGCACATGCACACATGCATACTCACATACGAGACACACACCAGAATATAATACATTTTTCTGTGACTCTGGGCAGTCAGTGGTATTATTGGTGAGTTTTCCTCCTTTGCACTTTTCCAGTAATGTCTAAGTTTTCTGCACTGAGCATGTGTTACTTTCATAAAAGGAAATGTAAACAGTAAAACAAAACAAAAAAAAACAAAAAAAAAACCTCTTCTAGGAAACCTTCCCTAACTCCCTCCAAACAAAGTTAGATCCCTCTATCTTTTTTTTCTTTTTGCCCTTTTGATTTCTCTATCCTGCACTTTTCTCATTGTCTCATGATTATTTGTTTTTATCGTCTTTTCTGCCTCATTCTCAGACCCTTCCTCCTCAGTTCCTTTGGCTCATTACTGTCATAGACCTCTTCTTTTATCCCTTTGCAATGAGATTCTTAAGCTGAAATCCATAGATGGGCTGTGGCCCTCCAGAAAATGTTTGCAAATTTTAACATTTGTTCATTTTTAACTGAGAAGCAGATTCAGTTATTTTACAACTATGACATTATGCCAGGCAAGATTTTTAGGTGCTGATCCTTCTTTGGGCTCTCAAATCAGTTAAGAACCACAGAACCACTGTTCTCTGTACTCCACCCTATTTGTTTGTTGTTAGCTTTCCTTCCCTAGAATGTGCCAAGAGGTGAGGAAGGACCTGCTCTTTCTTGATCACCACGGATTTCCTACTGCCTCAAACAGACCCTGGAACATAGTAGACACTCAAAACGTGCAGTGTTTTAAACGATTAGACATTATGAGGTAGAAAAGACACTTAATAGCATCCCGTATTTCAAAGTTGGTTAAATTGAGGAGCAGGAAGTAATCAAAAGCATTCTAAGAGTCTGGGAATTCAGACTGGGGTTTACGATTAATCCTGCCAGTAAACTGGCCTTGGAGCAAGGTTCAGTTTGGCTCCTGAGAGGGCATCTGTTTCCTTGTCCATCAGGATGTACTCCATGGTCTCCTAGGCCCTTCTGACTAAAACTGCACTGTTCTTAGCTGGCTCGAGGCCCCATACCAGTCAGTAGGGTCAGTGCAGTTACACAAGCCCAGAATCCAAACTCTTTGTCTGGAGAATGTGGCAGCACTCTTGGTTGACTTTCCCTTTTGGCTTCATTTAATGTGGTTCATTTTGTTTTTGAAGGTAGTTTGTTCCATAGAAACCAGATAGGGTGTTGTTTAAATAGTAGGCTTGATGTCTCAATGTAACATATTGGCCCACTGAGATCTATAAGAGTGTGAATCACAAATCCGCCTCTGTACATTTCTGATATGGTGTGAATGTTCTGGATGTAAGAAAATCCTGTTAAGAGTGATCAGGTTATCTCATTTTGCCATCAATCGTATTTTGAAATGTTAAGTTGGGAGAATAACTGCTGTTCTTGGGTAAATAGATTCTCTCAACTACAGCAAAATATTTTTTAAATCAAGTAATTCAGTCTCTAACCTAAATTGTGTTTGGTTTATTTTCTTCAGACTGTATATATGACTGGGACTGTGTGTTTAAAGTTCAGCTTTGTGTGTGGTATTCCTGTGATAATTTCAGTGCGTAAAATAAGTTGTTTACAAAAGCCAACCTGAGACCGATACTATACAGCAATTTAGCAGCAAATTTCTACTCTGGGTATTTAACAATAATTGGGATCTTTCTGTTGGCTTTACATAAACTCAGATTAGTAGTAAAATCTAAGTACCATCCCATTTGGCAAACTCTTACACTTCAAGCAGTCACAAATTTGCTTCTGATTGTGCTTTTCATTCGCACCTAGCTCAGATTTTTGCCTGATGCTTTTAAAAATCCTCTAATTTACATGCTGTGGTAAATTTAAAATGAGGACAGATGAATGCTGCTAAACTTTTCCATTTCTCTGATGAATATGGTATTTTGCTTCAACTATCTGGCTGTTATATATTCAGTGACCTTTAAAACATGAAATAGATACTTCTTTTCATATACACTGTGTAAACTGGATTATTAGTATTGTCTTCCTTTTGAGATAATGATTCTGAGAGACACAGAGGCCAAGCAGAGCATCTGGAAAATAATTTCAATGAGACTAAAATTCAGTTTCTTGTTCAAGGGGCTCACCCCTACTCAGCTGGGCAGAGAGGCCTCTTCTGCCTTGGTTTTCCTGGAGCTGTTTCTTCCTCCCTTGTAGTCCCAATGCACCACAGTGTGTTAGTGTAGGACTGAATATGTACCTGATCAGGGTTGTTAGAACTTATTTTTTAAGTTTGAATAAGAAAAGAGATAACATTTTTTGAGTAGCTAATATGGACCTGGCTCCAGCTAAGTGGTTTTAATATGTTATCTTTTATTATTATTTATAATAGTAATCTTGTTCTCCAACAGAGCAAATAGCTAAGTTAGTTAATGCCCATGCTTTTTCTGCTATTCCGCACTATCTTCCTGGTTACAGAGACCTGTGTCCCCCACTAGATGATGAGCAGCTAGCGAAGAGAGTCCTGTTATTTGTCCCTGCACTTGCACCGTGGGCAGCACAGGACTTCGCACTGGTGGGCCAGTCAGCTATTCAAGATTTCAACAAACATAGAAATGTGCCAGCCACCATGCTGCGAAACTGGGGTAGTCAAAGACAACTTTCTAGAGGAGGTGAAAATAAATGCTTGATGAAGTGAATTGAGGAGGTGAAAATAAATGCTTGATGAAGTGAATTTAATCCATCATCACTTAACTTTGTGACTGTATTCACTTTGTAACCAAAATAAAAAATAATTTTTAAATTATATACACTACTTAGGATAAAAATGCCTCAGTGCATAAGACAACAATCTTGGGCACATTTTAAAAGAGAAATACAACAGTTTTAAAATAAGGAAATCTTTCTGTTTCAGAATGAAGGAATGAAAACTTGAAAACTGTAACAAAAAATTTCAGGGGAATTTTGAGGTTTTATTTTACCCTAACATGAAAAAGTGATCCAGTTGCTAAATAGCTTTTGCTTTACTTTATCTATCTTGCTCATACTGAATCATGTAAAGAGACTGGAAACTCCAAAATTTTATAAATGACCCTAATTTAAAAATGTCTTCCTTCAAATTCAGCTTGATAGAAAGCCAGGCTGTTCTTACTATATCTCATTTTAAGCAAGCACAATATATTAAATCCAAATTTACAAAATGGTTAAGTGGTCATTCTTCACTTAGCAATATAGTTCATCGTAGTAAGTTTCCCTTGTAATGCTTGTAAATGTGATGTAATTTATTAGCGCCCTCCTTATGTGCCACATTTCAAGTGCAAAGTCCATTTGATAATGTTATACAGAAAACCAGCAGTCAAAATATTTGTCAAAATATTTGGTTTTAAGCATGTGTATATATGCATTATATATATAAAAATAAATATGCATATATATATATACATACGTGCATGCACACACCCATATATACATCGAATCATTTCTTGAGCACCTTCTATTGTTTTGTGCACTTTCCTGGTCCCTGAAGAAACAAACAAACAGAAAAATAGGTTAGAATGGTCTCTGCTCTCAAGTGGTAAGGGCACTGATGGCTGTGCCGGGGCCCTGGGGAGCTCAGTGCAGGGGCCCCATTCTGTGGTCCCCATCGGGCTACTTTTCCCTGCCTCCAGTTCCTCATCCATCAGATGAACCAGGAGTGTGCAGTTTCTTTTGGTGGAAAGCCCTGCCCCTCAGCTTCCTCTCCGTGGTTTAGTTCACTGAAAGGGGAAGCCTTACATAATTAGGTCTGAGAAGAATGGTCAGGTTCTCTTTTCATCCTTAATCCTGCCCTGACCAGTGGGGAAATTAACTTATTAACTGTGTGGCTGGCCGGATCATGCAGGTGACCCGAGGTGGGGGACTGTCCAGCTCATTGAAAGCTAAACGATGTGGGGCACTTTAGAGGATTAGATTAAACAAACCTGCAGATATATAGTCATTTGATAAATTTGGAGATATAAAAGCAGAGGAAATTGTATTTAAAAAAAATGAGTGTCCTCAATTTTAATGATCTAAATCATTTGATAAACCAGTATGGGAAAATCTGCTTAGTGAAAACATGGTAAGAGAAATCAGAACTATTAGCTGTGCTTATAATCATTTTTATGCAAACAGAAGGAAAACCAGTCCTTTGGCTTTTTTTTTTTTTTTTTTTTTTTTTAATACCAGTATGCCTAGTTCAGAGGGGATCATTCCCAAAATTAAAAAAAAAAGAAAAAAAAAAAAAAGGAGGGGGTATTTTTTACTGTTGTTCTTTGCTTGTTGTTTTTGGTTTTGTTTTTTGGGGTTTTTTTTGTTGTTTTTCTTTTCTATTTTGGGAACAGTCTTCCATCTTTATCCTTTCTGTCTTACTGTGCTTTTCTTAGACCTTTTACTCTGTTCATATTTAATTTTCTCTTGTGGAATTGGGCTTGAAGAGTTAGCATTCAACCTGAGTGTCTTTTGGTAGATGCTATATTCTTAATAAATGTCAAATATACTCATCACACTGTCTTTTAAAGAACATTTGCTTTTTCAGGGTCTTTGTGCATCCACCTGAAAGAAAAAAGCAAACAAATCTGCTTTATTTAAATTCCAAATTCTAGGGTAGCAGATTGTTACAGAATATACAATGATGAACTTCCAAAAGGAAAACCTGAGTGAAGGAATTGTAGGTATTTATCACACATGCCAGATACATTCATGTATTGTGAGTAATAAATTGACCTTCTATTCTCTTTTGGTTAGAAGCATCCTGCTTCATAGCAATTAGCTTATTGATTATTTCATAATTTTTCTTTATGGAGAAAATCTTTTAAATATTCATATTCAGCATGTCTCTGAATCTGAATGTCCACTTTGTTAAGTAATTGGTTATAGATCTAAAGCATAGTTCTTTCTTCTTAAAAATTGGTCATTCAGAGCTGATCATTTTAAATGTAATATGGTAATCCTGTGGAAAATATACAGAAGATCCATCCTTTAAGTAAAAATGTATTTGGTTTTCTTGATCAATCATTTTCCATATTTGCAATGAGTTCCTATGTTGACTGGCATCATGCATTGAGAAATAGTTTTTAAAATACAATGTATTTATTTCCGAACTTTCTGATTTATTTCTGACCTTTGTGAAAATGTGAATTTGTGAAGGCTGATGTCAAATCTGGTATCTAAGTCCAATTTTTCTTTAGTTTTATAAAGCTTTTGTTGATTTAAGTCACTCAAAACTGACTCTTAAAAGAGAGACCATTTCTGTGTTTACATAATTGCCACCTCAGCGATGCTTTATGAATTTCATTTGGCACTCTCCTATCTTCTGTTAAGTAGTTATGGAGGGTGGTTATTACCATTTACCATATGAGGAAACCAAGAGACAGAGATGTTTATTGACTTACACTGTAAGACAGGGTTACTACTAGTCTGTTGTTAGGTGTTTTCTGTTCTTTTCTTAATAGATGAAAAAATTTGCCTGCAATACCCAAGATATTTCTCTCTTTTGAAAATATAACCATCAGATATCCTGATATGGATAGAGATCTCCCTGTAGGAACCTTTGGGACCCATTCCAAAAGGAGATCTCTGAAGCAAAAGACAGTTATATTTGGTCTTGACTGTTGTATGGGTTAGAACAAGTTACTGATTTTAGGAGCTTTCTTCTTAGGAAGAACCCTGGCTGTTCAGCACATACGACCTTAAGCTCCTTACTATAGAGAAGTTCAGCCACACCTTTAGCCTTCCTAAAGGAAGGCCCATGGCCCTGTCTCTAGTCTTATTTTGTGCTTTGTGTGCTTCAAGGCTCCCTGGTTCCTCGCCCTCTTCTCAGTTCCCTAATTTCCCTCGTCTGAAGGCTGTTAGGCATTGTATTATACCTCTGGCTACCGTGTAAAAATTTCCTGGCACTCCTTACAATATTATTATTATTGTATTATTATTATCATTACTATTATTATCTTATGGCAGCAGCTAACTTTAGATAGTGCTTATTACGTAGTAGTCATTGCTCTAAGTACTTACTTTTATTAACCCATTTAATTTTCATCACAACCCTATGAGACAAGTACTACCATTATTCCTATTTTACAGTGAGGAAAACTAAGGCACAGAAAAATTAAGTAACTGGCTCTAAGTCACACAGCTAGTGCAAAAATGGAACTTGAACCCAGGCAGTGTAGCTCCCAAGTCTATGAAGGAGGAATGTTGGTGTGCAGAATCTTAGGAATATTTTATATCTCTTAATAGCAATTAAAAAGTTCCTCTTGTAGTTACAATCAGATAAGGCATTAATTTATGTTCCCATCTTCTGTGCTCTCTGAGCTTCCCCGTGTAAACTTGTTACTTTTGTCCCACAAGGAGTATCTGAGCAATTTTTGAGATGCTCTTACATGCATATTTTTAGCATGAGTGTCTTGTTTTCAGATAGATGAAATAAAATATGATGGAGATAAGGTATTAACAGTTTCAAAAATGTTTGTTACTTTAAATTTGAGGCAGATTGAGAGAGTGAGAATAAAAGGAAGAACAATAATTGGAAATGAGAATGACAGAAAAGATAATTCAGTAAAGTCTTTTCTTCCCATAATAAATAATAATAATAATTCCTACTTATTGAGCGCTTACTGTGCATTACACTAGGTGCTTTACAACAGCCCTCCAAGGTTTACCTAAATTTACAAATGAGGAAACTGAGGCTCAGAGGGATCAGGAAATGTGACATAGCTATACAGTCCATTAGAAATGAAGCTAGAATTTAAACAGGTTTGCCTGACTTCAAAGCCTGGACTCCCTCTACAATACCACCCTATCTTTCTATCTCTAAAGAGAAGTTGATTTCACTGGAACCGGAAAATTAGTGGCTGGCATGGGACCTGTCAAGACATAGTTAGATGGAGATCTGAGACTCAGCAAATGTTGCCAGGAACAAAAGTCACTGGAAAATTAGAGAAGAGAAGCATTACAAAGTGACTAAAGGAAAAAAAAATAGTTGTACCTAAAAGGAAATAATATGTACTACCTTTTGAAAGAATGGGAATGGAAGGTGATGGGGAAACTACTAAAAGTTTGTAATTAGTTTGCACATGCTTTTGAGCATGTTATTGTTTTTTATTTATTACCCATTCAGTGGTGATGTGGTAATTCTAAACTTTTAGGAAAAACTTTGTACCACCAAATATCACTGTCACACCAGGGTTTATTACATACAAATGTCTTATTTTTGTTTTGTTTGCTTTTTTTTATATTTGCTCTGACTTTTCCCTTTCTGTTACTATAACAATATTAATGTTATTGGTCTGGATAGAGCAGGAAGTTATTCGCCAGTGTGGTATAAATTAGATTATAAAGAATCTGTTCAATAGAGCGATTTATCAGATGTTAATAATGCTTTTACATTTTATGATTTTTTTGTTTGCTTTTTAGTCACCCAATATAGAGGCCTCAACTCAGGGTAATAAAGAGGCGTACTTTTTCCACAAAATATCTGGTTTCTTGTTTTAAACACAAGATTTGTATAGTGAACACTACTTTATACAGGATTTGCTGTAGTGTGTTTGTCAATTTTCCCCAAGGCAACCTGTGAGAATGGAATTGGTGACAGGCAGGAATGGTCATGCAAGCCTAACTCATGCAGTTATAGATCACTACTTCAATATTGTAAAAACTGGAAATTTCCTGCTCTTGGAAAGTTGAAACAGGTTAGTCTAGAAGAACATCTGATTAGACATTTTAACATGGATGAAGATGATTCAGAAAATCAATAGTCCAACTTTCCATTTTCACAAGCTAAATATATTGCAGCTCCAGTTGATTTGTGGCAAAGTGTGAATGATGCATGTTCATTATTAAGAAATAGATGAAAAGTCTGGAGGTGGAAGCTTACTTAACTTAGTTTCAGTAATGTCCAGGACACACAGATAAACGCCAACTTCCAGTTTCTCTGCATAGTTGTTTTTGTTTTTGTTTTTTTTTTCCCCTCCTTGTGCCTACTTATGTGCACTCCCACCAGCCACTTCTTGGGCTTCCTCTGTTTCTTAGGTGGTTGAAGTCAGTGTCCCTTTAGCTTGTGCTTCACAGCACATCTGAGAGGAAACACAATTCCTAGCAAGGCACTGCCCGTTGTGTCTTACTGCTTAATTATTCTGCCTTTTTAATGCTACTTAGAACATTGTCAGCTGTTGAGAAAAGGTAATTATCACTAATCAAATGAAAAACCCTTTTTTGGCTGCCTTACGAATACACATTTTACTGGTACCTTGATACATAATGAAGCCTGATAGCAAAACTTTTGCTTGTCTCTTCTTCAAGCCACAGCTGTTTCCCTGCTAAATTCATCCCATCTGTCTTCCCTTCCGTAAAGCTGTAGGCAGTATAGCATAAGTACAGAAGCAGTTCAGTGCTATTTTGGATAAACATAGCTGAAATTTGAATCTTTGCCATTTGCGATGCACACATTTTGTTTTACTGCTGTAAAGAGAGCTGTCAAAATACAACTACATGGATAATTTACTAAAATACAGTCAAATATAAGGTTGATCAAAGAGAAAGTGCATTGGGTCAGTCTGGCTGTTCCAGCATGTGAACTGAAAGGTGTCACTGACTCTTGGCCCCCATGAATTCTGGTTGGGGAGAACAGCATGTGAAG
This sequence comes from Choloepus didactylus, assembly GCF_015220235.1. Classification (NCBI taxonomy): domain Eukaryota; kingdom Metazoa; phylum Chordata; class Mammalia; order Pilosa; family Megalonychidae; genus Choloepus; species Choloepus didactylus. Next base: position 28,310,171 of record NC_051308.1, read on the forward strand.
TCTTTGCTTTAGTCCTGGAGCACGGTTTCAGGAGTTACCAATTCCTTGTAACTGTTCATGTCATGAGTTGCAGAGTTTTTGAGAGGCTTTAGGAGTTCACTTTTTTAGTCTCCAAAAATATTTGCATTAATCGGGAAGGTTTTCTCTTTCTTGGCACATATAGTCAGAATTGAGCTACATTACCATTCTAGTGTGTGTTGAAGTTTACTGCATTGAAATGTTTGTTACCAGTGGGCAGTCTATTGAATTTCCATCCCATTCCATGTTTCTAGGTTATTGATGCATATAAATGTGCATTTTTATCAATAATACATAATGGTTTAGAATCATAGAAGTTTTTTTGAGTGCATTCCTCTTCTGAATTCTAAGACCACTCTCACACCTGGACCACTCCCCCCTCACATACAGGGACTGTTTTCTTCCATGTACAATGAAAGGTCATATCTAGGCCCAAATGGGTTGTGACCTCTTTGAGGGGAGGGGCCAGCATCCAATACATTTTGGTGGCCACTGTGGCCAGAGGTCATTAAATGTATTTTGGATTTCTGTTTAGACAAAGGTAACTGAAACACAACATTGGGTATGGGACCATAAACTGATTCCTTAATCTAAAGTTTGACATTTAACTTGCCTTTTCTCCACCACTTCACAATCCTTTTCCTAGCTGCATTAATATAACAAAGAGAGAGTGAAGAGGATTGCAGGCCCAGGTGTGGATCCATCTCTTTCTGTCCATACCACATTGGACAGAATTCAATCACATGGTTCTGCCTTACTGCCAGGGGCCGCGAGGCTTGGTCTAGAAGATGAGAAGCTGGATGGTGTTGAGCTCTAGCCTTCTTTGCCTCACCACCCCTGCCTCCAAAAATAACCCCCAATAAACAAAGTGAAATTCATGCATATAGAGCCACAACAGAAAGCACTATCTTTTTAGGAGAAGGGGTGTATGGTTATGAAGTGAAGACACTGACCACAGAGGTTTCTCTCCTAGCATTTTCATAGAAGCTGCTTTGCAAAATTCCCACAATTGTGGATCCTGTTAACAACTGCACAACCTCCATGAGACTATAATCTTGTCTGTCTTGTTCTCCATTGTAGCCCAGTACCCAGTAGAGAAGACATTGTAGGTGCTCAGGAAATGTTTGTTGAACAAACAAATTAGCCAAAATAGAGTATTTGAATACTGTGGTATTTTCTTCACATTGCCCTTCCTGGCCTTTAGTCAGCTGGAACACACCAGCAGCTATGTTGTGCGTTACATTTAAACAGCTTTCACATAATCATATGTTGGATCCTCAACTGCTGTCAATGAAATTGTCTAGAAAGTTCCCAAGACCTTTCCTGCACTAAGGCATTACCCTTTCTCATCGAGCATTCTTGTAGCAAAACAAATAGCTCAGAATCTTTGGAGGGCATACGTGACAGCTGCAAATGCCACCAACTCTTTTCTTCAATGGAAGGTGGCAATGGTAGCTCTTGCCAGAGGTTTTTGAAAGCCATCTATATAAAAAGGGTAAATAAGTCTTTAAATTTACATGGTTACACCATCTGATCCAGGATCAGTAAGTGTTTTAGAAGCACAGTCAAGTCCACTGTGGTGCTGTTAATAAAATTCATTCTTTCCTTCCAAACTTACATGTGACAGGCATTGTGCTAGATACACTAGGTACCAGTAAGATTCAGCCCCAGCCCTCAAGGAGCAGACATTTTAGTGAAGGAGACAGACTTGCAGACAGTCATGATGCAATAAGATTTGGGACATGGTGTGGAGCTCACAAGAAGGAACAAGTTAAGTATGAGGAGCCCAGAAAAAGCTCTGTAGAGGAGTGATTCTTGACTCCTAAGGAGATGCAGAGCATGTGCAGATAGTGGAATTAGGTACTTTCTCTAATAATACTCTTTGGATTATTTGGATTCCACATTTTAAGAGGCCATTTAAGACTTAAGACCCAAGATGAGAAGTAGCACATGACTTCTGGCTGACCTAATACCATAACATGGTTCTATGCCTTGTTGAACTTCCTGCCTGCCCAGCCAGCTAACCTGGAAGTGTGCCTGGGCTATCCAGCCCCAAGATCATGCTGACTTAAGTCACTTTTTATAATGCCTGTACAGCTCAATCTAATAACAGCATGGGCTTATAGGCAGATTCTTACCTTAAGAGAAAATAGTATAGATAGCAAAAAATGGTATCTGTAGTAACATTATTCATTAAACTCACCATTTGATGAGTTTTGCAAGTTTTTTTCTTTTTTTTCTTAGTAATCCATTGACACCTTCTCCCCAACTTGATGATAATTCTAGGGCCTATGCCTTTGACTCCATTTGCATGGGAGGTATGCTCTGCCATCTGTGATAGGAAGGATAACAAGACCCTTATGCCAAATGGGCACATGCCCATACAGGCTATTTGAATAATGATATCTCTTGGAAATAACTGTCCAAATAATTGATGTGAACTCTCAGTGTTCCTATGTGAGTTAGCAGGTGTAGGTGGCTGTTGGTTAGAAAGAGGGTTATTCAGAGAAGTGAGAGTTATTCATAGCCCATGGAGAAAGTTGGGTTGCCGTGGTCAGGTCCTCTTGACCTGGGATTGCTAACATGGTTGGATAAGATGGTGTTCATAGAATGAAATGAAGGTGGCTATCAAGAAATAACAGGAACCCTGATTGACATTTGGTCTGCAGAGTGAGATTTGTTTTATAATTTCCAATTTAAAGCATATGATGGTGTTGGTGGTGCTTTTAAAAAAAAAAAAAGTCTGAATATCGTATACTTAGACTTTTCAGTCATGCCAATTGTTTACAGGGAGCTTACGCACTTGTTCCCAGTCTCTGGGAGGGACTAATTGCTATATTGTGAATTTTAACCTTTGCATCTGCCTCTGTTTATATCCATGGAAAGTTACAACTTAGTGATTCTGTTTAGTATTCAAGCAAATGATGTAAGTGCTTAGTAGATTCGTCTGTTTGGAATTCGACTTGAAAGGGACGAAGACTAATTAATAGTTGTTTGAGACTATACTTAATATTTCATTGTACAAGTAAGCCTGCTACCACTTTGTTAACTGGAATGCTTGGGAATTACTTTAAAAATCAAATTAATACACATTATTAAACATATTTGCACACACCGAACTATTTCAAACCAGTCATGCTGGAATAAAGACAAAATAATATTGTGTATTTACATAACAACATAACACCTTTCATTAGAAAAATCTCAAGCCTTCGCTGACTAGCTCAACTGCACAACACCCCGTGAGGTGTGTAGGAAGTAAGGTAGAACAATAAACAAGAAGATGAAGAGAGAAAGGCGAGTGCGCTTGCCTGGGGTAATAAAGAGTCCTGCTGGATAGTCCTTAGCATTCAAGTTTGGGTGACCCTATAGAACGGAAACTCAGAATGAAGGTGCCTGTAGAGGTCACAGGTGATTATAGATTTTAGTGTGCTACTTTATGTTGTTTTTCTAATCTCGGCTAAAGTCTGTACGTTACTTTCGAAATATTCTGGGTGGACAGTGGCCTAATCTGATCATTTGATCCATTGTTTAACATTCTCGAGGCTCAAGTAAGTACTATTTCCTTTATTTTTTCTTAGCCAGACTTTTTTTTTTTTGCTAAAGTGTGACAGTCCATTGTCAGGATATGCCAAGAGGCGGCCAGGCACCTGCTAGTCAGTGGGAAAGGCATTGTTGAGCCCGGGGCCTGGCCTTTTCGGGGTGGGGACAGAGCCGATGGCAATAAATTAGAGCCCAGGCCTGCCTCAGTGACTGCTCTGCCCAACACCTCCCATAGTACACCTGAGCCTGGCACACTGAGCACACAGAATGTACCAGGATGTCTGTGGGTCTCCTAGGGCAGGCCTGCAGCTTGACGCTGTAGGAGCCACAAGGAAGCTATTAGAACACAAGAATATCAGCAGACCAATGGGAACAGCGAATTTTGCATTTGGAATTTTAAAATAGCATTTATTAGCATCTTTGAATAAATTTTGAATTTAATAGTCCATTGGATTCCCAAAAAGTTTAGAACTGGAACTTAGTACTCATTCCATGATCTTACACATTGTATTTATTAACCTGATTCTTTGAGAAGAAAGAGTAACTTCCTCTCTATAAGTTCTTTCTGTCAGTGAAGTCTCTAACTTGGCTTAACCTTTCAGATTTTCAGATAATTTAGGTGTCACAGATATCAATGATACAGCAGTGTTCAGACACTATAATTTAAATGTCTCTGAAATGTAATCAATAGAGTTTTGTCTGGGTTTTAGAAATGCTGTTTTCTTCCTAAACAGCTGTTCGTTTGTATTAACAATTTTCTCTGTCTCTAGAAGAGCAGCACTTTTTTTTAAATATATAATCTTGTCACCCTTTTCTTCATGTTAAGCTGTTTTGGGTCTGTCGTTGTGGGGTTGTTTTGATATCCCTGTGCATTGGGGGAAGACTACAAACCTGACCCAGAGGCTTCAGAAGCTCCTCTGTTTGCCCTGGCCTGTTCAGTCCAGGCTGTAGTTTCATCTAATTTCCCACAGTAGCATTTTCTTATTGGGGGCTGGCAAATTTCACTGCCTTTTCGATTCATCTGGTACCATCTTGGTAAAGGCTTTTAAACACCAAGCGCAGTACAAACCAGTCCTTGCCCCTGTCATTAATTAGCAAAGCAAAGGGCCCTTGGCTTTTCACTTTGGGTGCTACCCAAAAGATGGCAATTTATGAGGCTGTGATGAAGATGGTGACAACTAAAATTTTATACAGATAATTTGCACTCCTAAGAACCCTGGATTGAGGTGGGAAAAGAGTTGTTAAAATTCTCCTTTTAGCCTGAGCGAGGTTAACTATCTCCATGAGGTTAAATATCACATTCCCACGGTAGTAGGCTGGACCTCATTACCTTTCCTGCTTAATGCCTATGAGATTCCTCATAGGAAGGGCAGTTAAGAGTGTGAGTTCTAGAGCCAAACCACTTGAGTTCAAATCTTGGCTCTACACCTTCTGTGCTATGTGATTTTTTGAAGGGGGTGAGCTATTTAATATGGGCCTAAAATTCTTCATCTGTGAATTTATGACAATTATATCATCCACCTCATGGGGTTCTTCTAAGGATTAAATGAGTTCTTACACAAAACATTTCCAAACAGCACCTGGCACATAGTAAGGGTTCAATAAACGTTAGCTATGTGAATCATTAAAGCACTCAACACGGGGAGCAAGGTGTAATAGGAAATTAGAGTTTGTGATTATTCTCTGGTGGTGAATGTGAACAGGACCTATTCGAGTGGATACGCTGGCTCAGGAAAGCAAACTGAAGTCTGTGGGGGAAAGTCCATCCTAACTAGACCTATACGAAAGTTAGGATAAAAGACTATTTTAGTTCTAGTGTTACAACTCAGTACTACTCCAGACCAGTAAAAGTAATGAAGGACAAATAATTTTAAATGTCTGCTTCTGGGGGAACCTAGTCCCATTCTCAGTGGGGTGGTGGATGTACAGCTCACCACTCTTGACACATCAGAGCATTGCTTCATAATTGGATGTATATCAGAAACATTCTCAAGAAGTCTTCAAGATTTTACCCTTTAAATTTGAAACCCTTAGGGCACCTTGCTCTTACACAGAACTGGATTTCAGATAATGCATCTCTATTCATAAACTGTTATGCTCAGGCACTCCCAGAACCTGCTATTGAACATTGATTGATAATGTTCACAATCAAGGATTTATGAAATTAGAAGCATTGCAGTGATAAAGACTTTCTTTTGTTTGCTTTTGGGTTGTTTGCTTGTTTTAAATCCTGTTCCTCTTTGAACTGGATTGAAGTCAGTAATGAAATTTGGGGCCTGGAAGCTGTGGTCCTAGAGGAGAGAACCAGAGGAAAGGACTTGGCTTCTGGAAATCCATCCAGATCAAATCAGAAAAGGGAGACTCAGGGAGGGAGAGAACATAGTGATAGAGAAAACCCCACCTGAGATGACAGCATTCTTGTTCACTGACATGAGAAACAAGAGTTGGTTCACCAGAGAAGCCCAGTGACTTCATTTGAGGAGTGATGTCTGGTTAAGCACATATGTGCACCATAAATCCAGATTTTAGTTACACCCGCTCAGATTTCTTCATGTCAGCATCTGATCAGCAACCTCCAAATGTTCTAGCATCCCTTGCAAATAATTTTGATTTGGAAGCTTTCTATTGATAGTTTATTCTTATTGAAAGACTGTTATTCTCTTGATAAAAAATTGCTGACAATTTCAGTGGTGTTAAATTAGGTTCCAAATATATAATGACAGCTTTGTTGGTGTGTGTTATGTGTGAGATGCATTTAAATGCATATGTCATGTCCTGCCATTTTATAAAGAACACTGCCTTAATAGAAAATCTATCTATCTATCTATATTTGTTTATTTTTAAACTTTTTATTTTGAAATAAATTCAAACTTACAGGAAAGTTGCAAAATAATACATAGAACTCCAACATACTATCCAGATACCCAAATTTACCAACTATTAGCATTTTGCCACATTTGTTATATCTTTCTCTCCCTCCCTTCCTATCTATCTCTTAATCATCTACGTTCCAAACATTTGAGAATAAGTTGCATATATCATGCTTTTTTAAAACGTAACACTTCCATTGACATTTCCTAAGAACAGGGACACTCACTTGGGTAACCGCTGTGCATTTCTTTAATTTTTAACTGTACTCTAAGGAGAACTCAGCATTTGAGTTAATTTGTGTGAATAGATATATGACGCTTGAACCAGGAGTCCTATAGAATTTGTTGGAATACATGAGAATTTGGTAAGGACAAGGATTTTTATGCTAGATAACTTCCTTGTCAAATGTCCAGTAGTTTTAGATGTTTCACTCCATGACACTGATATAGGCAAGGGGGCACAGGATTTTGAACAGAGAAATCTGACTTTCGGCCCTGTCTACACTATTTTACAGCTATCATTAGGTTCATGGGCTCAGGAGACAGACCTGGGATTGTTTTCTAGCTCTGTCACTTACTACCTATGTGAATTTAGGCAAGATATTGGTAACGTCACTTAGCCCCAGTTTCCTTGTCCGTAAAATGGAGATCATAATATCAACAATACCTTCCTCAAAGGGTTGATGTGAAGATTAGTAAATGGCTGTAAAAAGTGCTTAGCACAGAAAGGGCTTGATATGTGTTGCTTATAGCTCAAGTTATTTTCACTTAATCTCAATTACTTCATTCATTAGATAGTAGAAACACTTCCTAAATTACAGAGCTATTTTCAGAATTGAATGATCTAATGTATGTCAAAAGCACTGTGTATGCTCTGAAGCACTATATTAAAAATAATAACAATAATGATTATTCTCATTTTGGGGGGACAATCACTTTACATAAATCACTGATTCTCACAACAACCCTGTGAGGTAATATTATCTCAGATTTCATATTGCAGATGAGGAAACAGGCTCAGGATCCCAGGATCACAGCAGGGCTGAAATTCATGCTCAGATTTCAACTCAGATCTGTTTTATTTTAAATTCACACTAGTCATTCTGCATAGCATAGCCACATCTCAACAATAATTGTAACCCTGAGAATTGTTATTAATAGTTTGTTGTCCTTATTGATGATAGAATTGGGCTTATACAGTCTAATCTGGGCTGATGTGTCATCTTTGATTAATATTGCATCTACTAAAAAATAAATAAAAGAAAAAAATATTGCATCTACTGTGTATATTTATATTAAAACAAGATTTTGATGAAATGCACTTAATACATACTCATTTACAAACTTGCATGTTTCAACCCAAGAAAGACAGATATTTGTACCGTTGAGCCCTAGGCTATAAGAGCAGTTCCAAAAAAAGGAATATGTCAGCAATGTCCTAAGCAATAGCAGAATTGGTTGGAATATATGTGCTGGCTCCAAGGTGAATAATTTGAAGGGCATGCTTTTTGAATGGATAAAGTCTGGTATTTTTATTATAATTTTCAATGCTTTTTTTAGTCATTCCTCATGTTTTTACATTTTAGTTACATGAATTTTCATTCATATTGTAGATTACAAGTAAACTGAATTTACAATTTGATACCCCTGCCTGCATACTAATTATAACTAGCTAATTTCTCACTAGCTAACCATGATTTGCAAATTGGCATAGTGGACTCTGGGTACCAGTTAGGTCATGTGTATGTGTGTGAGTGCACCTGCAAACCTGGAGGCTGGTGGTTGTAGTGAGATGCGCATGGACTTTGAGTTTGGCAGCTTCCTACTTTGGTAAAGGTTTTTTTTTGTTGCTGTGTTTTTGTTTTTGTTTTTTGCTTTCTAAGCCTTGGTCTCCTCACCTGTTCAATTGGAAGTTTCTGGGCAGGTAAAAGAGTATTTCATGTAATGTGCTCAGTACTGATTTTCCTTTCCACCCTTCTTTGACTTAAAAATCCACTTTTGCAAATATGGACTATTCGCTTTGCTTTTCTGCCATACTATATTTCCCCAGACGTATCTCCTCATTTATGATGAACCAACACATGGTTCAAACAAACTCACGAGGAGATCAGCCACTTGGCTCTTCACGGGGGACGGCGATGATGCCGCCAGTGAGGCCGTCCCATCTGTGGACGGCGCCGCCCGCGCGCCAAGCAACGCCCCGGCAGCCCGTGATGTGGCCGAGGCTGTAGGTTACCCCTCACCCCAGCCGTGCAGGTTTTGACTTCTGAAGCCAGGCATCACTCACATGTGTCTACCAGGGTTAACTTTTAGTTCAGAAGAAACCTGTTTTTCACCTGTATCTTTTTGAATCCTGGCCTGGCAAATATATTTTTGTAATACCCTCCCAATTGCTGTAAGTTACAAATAGCCAGATTTCAGTCATAAGGAGACTAGACTATTATTTTCTTGCAGCCTGTCTCACTGGGGGCCGGGTTCCAAGGAGGCAGCCCGCACGCTCAAGGCCAGGAGAGCCAGGATTTCAACAGTGTCAACAATCTTTGCTCATCATACCGAAAAAGCAGTGTGTCGGTGCCGGCTCATTAGCATACAGCCGCGCCCTGCTTGCTAACAAAGCAGGCTCTGGGTAGCTGCTCGAGTCGCAGCTTGTCTGTCTTCTTTGACCGAAAAATAGAGGAGAAACAAAGCTTCAAGGGAAGATGCTGTCCCTGTCCTGTGGCAAGAAAGCATCTCAGTGATGCCAGGAAGAGACAGCTTTGAAGTGATTTTAAAATAATTGTTCTTTGATGAAACAGCCATCCATCCTTTGTTTTTCTAATCTTGCTTTAAATCATTGACAAGCAAATAAATCACTGTGTTGTCTGGTTAAAAATGATCTCGCCCGGAATACTTTCCAGCCATCCCTTTAATAGCTGTCTGTTTTATTTTGTTTTGCTTTACTTTGTTACAGTGCTTAAAAAGAAATCTCTATCTAGGCAGAGGTATACAGGCGTCCTGTTCCTCTCTGTCTGTCTCTCTTTCCCTCTTTTGTTGGGGGGATGGAGGGAAGAAGAAACGTACAAGCAGATGTGCTGCTAGATCTACAGGCTTCTGCCAACCATATGGCATCTTAAAGAAAGATGGTTGGAGCGTCTGGATTAGCAAAGACTCGGGATGGGAAGCCATGTGTCGTGTTGGTACAGGCAGTTGTTTGAGCTCGCTCTAAATGGCTTCAGGAGATTGTGTAATGGAACAAATGGTCCTGTGAGCCCAGGAACAGCCTTGCCGCTGCTGGAGAGGCAATTGGCCCTCGGGCGGGTACTGCTTCCCCTTTTTTCCCCCAGTATTATGTATTCTCCTTTTAATGTTCTTCGAAGTCAGAATTGACTCAGAACTTTTCAACTGATAATTACACTGGTTGGTTCTGCCTGCCTCTATGTCCGCCTGAACTCTTCTCTCTCTTTTTCTCTTGCTCTAAATTGGTAATTAAAAATGTGCCGTCCCCCCGTGTCCTTGCCTTCTGCCCTCCACAGGGGGTCCAGGCTCAGCGCCCCCAGCCTTCCTCAGTGCCCACTGTCCCTCCTGGCCGAGGCTGTCCTTGGGAAGGCTGCCCAGCTATGGCGGGTGGGGGGGGGGGGGAATGTGTCCTCCCACTGGCATTCCCAGAAACCCCAGGAGATGGAAAATCTGTCATTTCTTAGTCAGCTGAGAGTCTTATGTCGTCCCTGGTGTTGAGCACACAAGAGATGTGTCCCTTCACTGTTTTGGACCTCGAGGGTGGCAAGTAAGGTGATCCAGGGCCAGAGAATTGCTTTCTGAGAGTTTGGTGTGTGACCACACGGGGTTGACGTTGGGTTTTCAACTCGGTGTGCTGGTGCTGCCCGGAGCACGGCAGACCTCGAAACATGGACGCCCCTAGGCATGGTGCTGCCGGAGAGCATAAGTAAGACCTCTTATTTTTCCCAAATCGAACGTGTTAAGAAAGGATGTACATTTAAAGTGTGAGTTGGAATGTTTTCTCATGCAGAATTGTCTTTTTTAGTACTAATATATATGTCTTTTTAAATTATACTACTTCCCTAACAGTAAACTTGTTGGACTCTTTGGTCAACAATTTGAGACCTCGGGATTCCACTCCCTAATAAAACATCTAAGTGTAAGTTTAATAATTGAGGTACTGTGATACTGGCAGCATTCCCACAAGACTTCAACTGTGGTGAAGTTTTCAGACCATTACTCTTGTTCTGAGAAGATGGAGGCGAAAGGAGCTGTGAGACCTCTGTGAGTCCCAGTTAGAGCAGATCTTCAGTGTTTTTTTTACTCAACCAAGCTCTTTGTACGTTTCAGCTACACTTTGGTGCAAACAGATCTTATTTTGTTGCTGTGAAAGGGCCATTGCACATGTAATGCATGTCTTTGGCTGCTAGAAGAATTAGGCCCACCTCCTCAGTTGGGATAGATAGCTAATGCTGAGACTCTGGGTGCATCATAAATTGTGGTTAATGGAAGGTGAAATGACTGGTTGATTCAGTCAGAGAACTGGTCCATTTATCTGACCAAATCACCAAACCAGTTTGATTTAAGTGGTAAGTTTGGGTCAGTGAGAGTGCCTGGTCAGTGGCTAGTTCTCACCGTGCACCTGGGAGCCGAGTGCACTCACCAGCAACACCTTCCACTTCAGGGGCTGTGTCACCACCTCCCACCTCACAGGCAGTGACCCCAACTCTGTGCAGGCCCTGGAAAATGGGATCAAGTAAGAAATGCTGCATCCAGCTGTCACCAGCTGTGGGCACTAGAAAGCTACCATGTGTATCACAACTTCTATCAAAGGTATTTGGAGCAATGAAAATACATTCTAATTTATGGTGCTGTGTTATGATGTAAAGGCTTTCCCCAAACGAGAAATGAAACCTAGAGAATGTGTGATCGGGCTCTGATAGGATAAAAGGGTGCAGAGTCTGAAGATCCGCATGTCTCTTCAAACTGTCATCAGTTTTATGTACTACTTATGGCTTGGTCAAATAATTTTTACCATCTCAAACAAGGTCAACAGAGAATCACTTGACGATTGCTACCGACTTCCTTCATACATAACTTTTTTGCAAGGATAGCAATGTCACCCAGAAATTTTAAATAGAGTGCCATTTGATTTTCATGACTTCTTTGTATGAAAATTATGTATTCTCATCTCATAAACATAGGTTAAAAACACTTTCCTGTTTTTCACTTTCAGAGCTGTTTCATGTTCAACACGTTAAGTGTTAGAATGGTCTTACTTTGTCTTCTGAGTTTAGGATCTGTGTGGGGAGGCAGCTGGAGGTGGGGTCTATGGAAAAATAATTTTGATTGTTGTCTATGGATGGCAGAAGTTACCACTTTAATCCTTTCCCTTTGAAGTGAACATGGTCTCAGATTTGTCAGCATTAGAATTTCTCAAAACAATGCAATTAAACTGCAACATATTTCCTAACATTCTTAATTAAGACAGTGACTGAAAAATGTAGATTAACAGAAGTTACTGTTTTTTTCAACATATTTTTCTCTTTCTTTCCCGCCACCATCATATCCCCCTTCCCCCACGCCTTTTTTGCTTTAAATGTCTGATGTCAGTTTCATCCACATGTACATTATGCACATGGCACTGAAAAAACAAAGTAAAAATTCTCTTTTAATTCTGTGCTGCATGCCCAGCGCCACATGCACTGTCTGTTACATGTCGCTTCTTATGAGGTTCATGCTGGGAGTTTCTTTTTAAAGGCAAAGTGTTTCTGAAGGAAAGAGTTTCTGAAGGAAAGAGTTCAGGTTGGGCAGATTGTGTTAGAAAAGTCAGTGTCTGCAAGTGGAATTAATATACTGATTATTCTGTGCAGGCTCAAGCTGGCAGTGTGTGCAAAGTTCAAGAGTGTTTGCGAATTGAAATATGGAGGAGAAATTAAGAGAGGGACAAAGACAAAGAATTGGAAGTGGGGCTTAGAAGTGAAACTAATGGTAACTTTGTAAAGGGGGAGGGAGTTCATGTATGAACAATATGAGCAACTGTGTCATAAAGCAGTACTCACTGAAAATATTTTTATGGAATTAGAAGTCCTATTTTCCATGGCAGTTTTTGAGATTGATCTTAAAATCAATTTGGTTATTGGAGGAGAATGTGGAAGGAGGGGCAGAAAGAAATGTCATGCCCAGCACCTTTTTTTTTTCCACGTTGAGACGCTTAATGACTAACAAAGAAATTAACACGAGTTTTAATGTTAGCCAATATTTTTCCTGTTTAAAATGTGAGTCCTGCATGATCATCAACAAACAACAATTCATTTATTTGCTTACAAATAAGGAATTAAAAGTAAGAAAACCAAATACGTTCACGGAGCACCTTTCACATCACAGGGAAATCAAACTTCTCGTTGCTTCTCAGGGGAAAGAAATTGGGACATGAGCACGGAGTTAATGAAGCTTTCACCCATCTCCTCCCCTCAACTGCCATCTCGGCTTAATCTTCTCCTTCTGCCAAAGTCCAGAGGCCCTGCGACCCCCTGCGGAGTCTCCCGAGCCAGATGCTCCGCACCCAGCCTCCTCCGCCCCCGGCAGCCTTCCGACCTCCAGCTGCGAGGCTGCGGGCTCTCCCGCGGGGCAGCAGGATGGCTCGGCGGAGCGCGGGGCCGGGGACGCGGAGGCGGAGCAGCCGCGAGGCAGCGATGGGCCGGGAGCCGCAGGGGCCGCGCGGGCCGGGCTCTGCCTGTCCGCGGCACTCGGAGCCCGGGCCGGGGGCTGCCCAGACCCGCGACGAGGGCGCTCAGAGGTGGCCGAGAGCAGGTGCTGATGCGAGGGAGGCAGATGCTGAACTCTTGTCAACTATTCAACAGGCAGGAAAGCACAACGGCGCAGCGCGGGGCTGAGAGATGGGGCTGGGAGTTCCCGGGACGCCTGCTCTGCGAGCGCTCTCGGGACTAGCGGAGGCTCAGCAGAGGCTCGTCCTGTCCCTCCGCACACAGCCACTTCCTAACTCCGACAGCTACATTTCACAAAAACTCTAAGCCTGAAGCTTTTTGTTGGCAGCATCTAAGATGGGAAAAAAAAAATCTACCTTCTGTTTGGCAGTTGCTCTTTTCTTAGGCAGAAAATTATCTCTGGGAAAGCCTTAGCACACCGGGCACCCCTGCTGCCGTGTGGGTCCCGGGGCTGGGAGACGGTCAGAGCCCTCCCTCCTCCTCGCCGGGCACCTCTGAAAGTGGCGTCTGCAGCTGCCCCCAACTCCACGCGAACACACGTCCTGCCGCTGTGTCCTATAGCCCCTCACACCCTATTGCCATTTGCTCTCAGGGAGGTTGTTTCTACTGCCAGTGACCCTTGCTTCTCCCACCATTTCTTCCACTACTAAGAGACTAAATGCAGTTTGGATGATTTCGCATACCTGGGGTATGCCAAATCACATCTTAAAATGTGGCAGCGTTGCCTGCAGGGGATTCCTAGTCTACACAGCAGGTGGTCACTGGGCGTCGGGACCATGACTAGGTGGCCTGCGCCGTTACAGTGAGGGACCCTCGGTGCTCTGCTGAACCCACTGCCAGGCCACAGTGTGCTGCCTGCAGTCACCCAGAGCAGCCCAAGGAAGGCCCCTCCTTCCTTTCTTTACTGCCCCTCTTATTTCAGGCTTAATTTAGGAAAGGTGTGTGCTTTGCTCTATGAGGAACTCAGACTTCATCCTGTTCAGAGTTAGTGAATGACCCTTTCTGAGACCATCACATAGTGACGTTCTAACTCCTCAAGTTAAATCCCAACATCTTTCCTACCATCTCAAGGACTACAAGTCTTGGGCACATAGATGGTTTCTGCTTGGAACATCCAAAAGTTGATTTATGGCAGAGAGCTGTTGCTAGACTGTCTTATTCCAAAGCAATCTTAATCTTGGTTCTCTTTGCCACCTTCCTTGGGGCCACAGTGGGTTCCCAGGATATGTGAGGCATTTTGTTTACTTGTGCCACTTAAAAAAAAAAATAAATGGCACAAAGAGAGTTGGAAACCTAGATATATTCTTTTGCCATTCCTTAAAATTCAAAATTTTGCAGCCCAAATATTAAAAATTGACATAGCTGTTCCTTCTTCCCCACGGTGGCACGTAACTGGGCAGGATCTGTCTCTTCTGCATTTGGAGCCCACTGGAAACCAGATGAGCCTTCCAGCAGGCCTAATCACTCCGATCTGTCAAGGACCTTCTAGCTGGAAGAGTTATACCATCATATTATCCCAACACTCATCACTGTGTGGAGGACCCCCTTTACTAAATGATTTATTACTCTTAGCAGAATTCCTTTGGCTGCCGATTTTATTTCTGTGTCACTCTGTTCAGCTCAATTGGTCGCCTTCAGTTACCGTGGCAACCAGCAGATGGGGTTCTTTGACAAGGGTCAGCAGGGAGACTGCCTCCGTATAGAGGCAAGAGGAGCTAAATAAAAAGCTTTCAGCATTGACAGTTCTGTAGTGGATGGCCAGGAGTAGTTATCAAATTACTTGCATTATAACCTAATTAAGATGTGTGCCAGTAAGTGCACTATAGTGATTGAATCTGGTTATTTAGCTGCCAAGGGCTCACTCTTATTCAATCACACCTCTGTGACCTGGAGGATGGTGAAAGAGAAAGGAAACAGAGGAGCACCTCACTGCAGCATGAAACTTAACATACCAAAGGCCTGTTCAGGACCACCCCAGGAGTGTTTTAGTCTTTGGGAACACTGGGAGGCCCTCCTTAGGACAGAAACTTCCTGAAAGCACAACACTGTGCTGCAAAAACGCGAGATGGCAAGTGAGCAAGATCCCCATGCATTTTGGAAGTTCCTTGTCTTCTTTTTGATGGCTGCTTTAATTGCGAGAAGCATTCATCAAAATAAAAACAGGTCTTTTTTTTTTTTTTTTTTTTTTTTTTAAACTGCTCCAGATTAAAGGGGACATGACAACTAAGTGCAAAGGATCCTTTCTGGAGGGAGGAAAAGGACATTATTGGGTCAATAGACAAAATTGGTAGATTAGAGAAAGGCATTTATCAGTGTTAAATTTACTGTAGTTAATAATACACTATGGTCATGGAAGAGAATATTTTTATCCTTAGGAAATACACATGAAATAGTATCTAAGGGCAAAGGGGAATGATGAATGCAACTTACTCACAAATGGTTCAAAAAAAATGTTTTATCCTACAATGAAGTGAGGCAAAATGATAACAGATGAATCTGGATAAAAGGTATGTAGGTATTCTCTGTACTTTCCTTACAACTTTTTATAAGTATGAAATTATTTCCAAGTGAACAGTTTTTAAAGAGCATGGGGTGGGGAGGTGCTTAAGTTTAGACTGCCTTCAGATATGATGTACGGTGTGAGAGGCAGTGTGGATTTTCCTGCTAGCACTTCTGTATGGTGGCCTGGATTCTGCTCTGCAAAGATTGCAATTTTCAACAATTTTTATTTCTCTGCCCCTTTTTCTTTGCACAGTGGGCCTGTGCTCATCATGACTGTGCTTTTGCTTAAAAATAGAGCTGGTAACAGTAACTTGGACTTAAAGCAAATAATGGTCATCAAGGTTCTTCAAAGTAGAAGATACTTACTCCGTTAATTCTTGTCCCTCTTGTTTCATGGTGCCCAGTCCTCCAAAAGTATTGCAAGCTCAGCCTTGCTCAGATAACACTTATTAAGCCCAATACAAGGTAGCAATGCAACAGATGTTCCTCACTGAACCAAAATGAAGCTGTGCCTCAGTTTCCCTTAGAAGCACCATTTTAGGCAGTTGGTCCATAAGAGAGTCTGGGTGATGTTGAAGAGCTGAATATGCTGCTGTGGCCATTCAGGGTTGCTGGAGGACACCACCACCAACAAGAGTGTCCCACGTTGGTCGTCAGAGCCTCCAGCCTCTCATTTTTGCATCCTTCACACCAGCTCAAGACTGGACCAGGTCAGTGCTACTCAAAGTGTGGTTTCTAGAACCTTGAACTGTTTTTAGTCATTGAACTGTTTGTTAACCAGTTTGTGACAAGATAACAGATACTTAGAGTGTTTAGAAATTCATAGCAATTAGAAATTGTTAGAGCATTTTTATTGTATTCCACAAAAAATATCAGTCTGTAACAGATTGGAAATTTATGAAAAAGAACAAAAAGTACAAAACTGGTTCTTTTCACTGAACTAGTTTGAGAAACAGTGGCTTAGGGATTGTCTCCTCTTTTCTCTCATCCCCAGATCTCAGAAAATGACCCTTTGGCAGCTACTTCCCAGTGAGTTCCCCAGTTTGGTACTTTTCTCAAGCTACTTACTTAATCATGATTTTCTAGTATGAAATAGAAGACTTTTTCAGGCCTTATAAAAAATGGATTTTGAAAAGCTGCAGAGAACGCTGGATTTGGAGTCAAGAGACATGGATTCTAATCTTAGATTTACTGGACAGACTGGGTGACCTTGGGCAAGTCATTTGTACTCTCTGGGCCTCATAATACAACTTGGACTGAATCTCTAAGATGCCTTTCAGCTCTAATATGACATGATTCTTTTGGAGAGAAGAGCAGGGATCCCCCCCATCCCCCATCACTAACCCTAAGCAGTCCCTTGTTTGCCTCTGCAGGCAGCAAGGCTAACTGGGAATTTAATAGAATGAAAAATTAAAGGGACAGTTCAGGAACATGAACTCTACTGGAGATGGTAAATCTCCCCAGAATTTCTTGATTCTCAGGTGGAAATACTCTATTGAAATCATTATTGAACAGAGTGGATTTAGGCAAAGGAAATTTTAAGTGGTAAATCAGCCACCAAAATTGCTTTAACTTTGCTAGTGGGATTATTGTTGAGAATGTGTCACAGACTCCTAAGCGCAGTGCTTGCTTTCACTGATTCTGTAAGCTCATGATGAGATGAAATTATGTAAAACACAGCAGCAGATTTTTAGTGTTGGAACAAAGTATGCAACTTTAAATTAATATGGTTTATTCACCAAAAGTAACTACCCAGAGCAGTAATTAGAGTAATTGGGTTTTCAAAACTTCAACTTGAGAGACCTAGGTATATTGTTATGACTACATAACTAGCAATATTTGAAAATAGGAACATAGTAAAAGTCTGTAAAGTCATAATATTATAGAAATTTGGAGCTGGAAGAGAGCTTAGTCATCTTATAGCCCAGAGGTTGGCAAACTTTTTCTGTAAAGGGCCAGGTAATAAATCTGTTAGGCTTAGCAGGCCATATGATCTCCACCATAGCTACTCCACTCTGCCCCTGCAGCCTGAAGGTCACCATGGACAATATATAAATGAATGGGTGAAGCTACTACATTCCTGTAAAACTTTATATGTGGACACTGAAATTTGAGTTTCATACAATATTCTCATGTCTTGAAATATTATTATTTTCATTTTTCCCCAACCGTCTACAAATATAAAAGCCATTCTTTTTAATGCAATTTTATTGAGATATATTCACATACCATACAATCATGCAAAGTATACAATCAATTGTTCACAGTATCATCATATAGTTGTGCGTTCATCCACCACAATTTTTGAAAATTTTCATTACTCCAAATATATGTATATGACTAAAAATAAAAGTTAAAAAGAACACCCCAAACATCCCATACCCCCCCCCTATTATTCATTTACTTTTTGTCCCCATTATTCTACTCATCTGTCCATTCACTGGATAAAGGGAATGTGAACCACAAGGTTTTCACAATCACAGTCACACGATATAAGCTTTATAGTTATACGATCATCTTCAAGAATCAAGGCTACTGGATTGCAGTTCAACAGTTTCACGTATTTCCTTCTAGTTATTCCAATACACTAAAAACTACAAAGGGACATCTATATAGCATGTAAGATTGACTTCAGGGAGTGAAGGTGGAAGGAACAGGGGAATGGATTGGAGAGAGGAGGAAGGTGTAGAAGGCTGATCTACAGAACTGGGTGACAATGTAATCAGTGAAAGAGAGGAAAGAGGAGAAGAGGACTTGGCAGGTGATTAGGGTTGGCTCCACCCATGGGAAAGGGACACTGAGGGAGGAGCTCTGGGAGACAAGTCCACTGTGTTACGTGGTGAGTTTGAGGTGGATTTGAAGTGCTGGTGAGCCATCCAGCTAGACAGGTCTTGCTGGGGAGAGGCCTGAGAACAGAGAGCAAGTTTTGAGAATCCTCAGCCTTCACATATTCCTTGGAGCCATGAGTGCAGATAAAAAATCACCCAGGTACAGTGTTTAAAGTGAGGATATTAGAGCCCAGCCCTGGGCCTCACATGCATTTAAAGGTCTCATAGTAAAGAAGAGAAACTCAAGAAGGTGGAGCAAGAGGGGCAGGGGAGTGAGAGCCTGGGAGAGAGTTGTATCCTGAAAGTTAAAGAAGGAGAGTGACGAGGAGCTCAGCCGGCTTCTGTGCCATCGGCGGCTTCGATACTCCAGGTTCTACTACTTCTAGTTGTGTGAGTTTGGGCAAATGACTTAGCTTCACGTGGCTCGTTTTTCTCATGTGCAAAATGCAGATGATAATAGTACCTACACTGTGGTATTGCTGTGAGGATTGTATTAGTTCATGAATGTCAAATGCTCACACTGCTCCCTGGCACACGGTAAATGCTCAGTAAATATCAGAGCATACCACTGGCAGTGGTGGGGACCTGAGTACATAGTTTACAGTTAAAATATTTGCATTGTTTTAATGCATAAATTCGTTGAGAAATGTTCTTCATTTTCATGAGGAGGCTCCTTCTTCCAGAGAAACTGAGGGTCTGAGCATTCTGTAAACACTTATCCAAGAAGGGGAGAGAAAATCTTTGCTGTAATCAGCGTGATCACAGGAAGGGGCTCTGGTCTGAAAACATTTCAAAATGTCAAAAGACATTTTACCTCTAAAGAAAAAATACCCACAGTGGTTTGTGAGATTTTGCCAGGTGAAATTTTGGAGTGAAACTAAAACCTCAAATTAAAAAAACCGTACAGACATACCTCATATTTTTTACAAATTGAAGGTTTATACAACCCTGCATCAAGCAAGTCTATCACTATCATTTTTCCAACAGCATGGGCTCACTTTGTATCACATTTTGGTATTTCAAACTTTTTCATTATTATTTTATGTTGTGAAGATCTTTGATCTTTGCTGTTACTGTTGTAATTGTTTTGGAGTGCCACAAACTGTGCCCATATAAGACGGCAGACTTAATGGATGAATGTTGTGTGTATTCTGACTGCTCCATTGACTGGCTGTTCCCCCATCTCTCTCCCTCTCCTTGACCTCCCTATTGCCTGAGACACAACAATACTGAAATTAGGCTAATTAATAATCTGACAGTGGCCTCTAACTGTTCAAGTGAAAAAAATCAATTGATGTGGCAAACTTCATTGCTGTCTTATTTTAAGAAATTGCCACAGCCACCTCAGCCTTCAACACCCAACACCGTGATCAGTCAGCAGCCATCAACATTGAGGCAAGACTCCACCAGAAAGAAAAGATTATGACTTGCTGAAGGCTCAGATGATGGTTAGCATTTTTTAGCAAGAAGGTATTTTTAAATGAAGGTAGCATTTAGACATAATGCTGTTACACACCTCATAGACAACAGCATAGTGTAAACATTATCTTTTTTATGCATGGGAAACCAGAAACTTCATGCCTTGCTTTATTGCGGTGGTCTGGAATCGAATCCCAATTCTGTGTGAGGTAGGCCTGTAGATGCACAAGGTCATTGGTCGGTCACTCAGGGGGAAGAATGGGGCTGGAGGGAGAAGCACATAGGTGGTGGCTCTGAGCTACTGGGACTAGGTTCCCAAGTGTTCATTTGATTATTTTACCTCAAACTTATTTATACACTGCATATATTTTGCATGTATCACAACATAATAAAAAGATTTAAATATATGTATTCATTGCTTTCACAGTATTCATAGCAAATGAGTGTCTGAAGCATTGGACCAGAGCTGGCAGCTTGCACTGCTTCTGTTTTGCATAAGATATTTTCCCCAGCCCACTCAGATCTATAAAGTTATCTTGCAGACTTGCATATATATATATGAAAGAAAGCTGGTTCTGCTAATGCTGTGGGGAGTGGCTGAGAGGAACATGTTGGACCAATAGAGATCTGCCCCAACCCAGCACACATGACTCCCTTTGAATTTTATCTGCATGCCCTGCTTTAGGAACCTGGGGCCGTATGTTGCCATGGTAACTGTTGCCCCTCCCACTCCTGAGACTCCCCGAGGTGCCTTTGTGCAGGAGACCCTATGCTGATCGCTCTACCCCAGCACGGTTGCAGCTGCTCTCTCTCCAGTTCTGCCCCAGGAGTGGCAAACGATGTACCTGCAGGTCCTTAGGGAAATGGGCCCTGTGCCCCTGTTTGGGATGGCAACACCAGCCAGGGTGGCAGAGGGGCCCAGAAACGTCCTTCCTTGTGTACTGACTGACCCAGCAGGCCCTGTAGAGCAGGGGGTGCATCAGCTGCTTCATGGGAGAGTAGGTGGCCTCCTGGCCTGGCTCAGCTGCCCTGGGTGTCATGACATCACAGGGCAGACACCAGTACATCTGGGGTTTTCTGGGACCAGACACCTGTCTGTTACAGGAAGACAGAAATCTTGGGAACAAAGGGTCTGAACTAGAGGGTGAGCCCTGAAATCTGATGATTCTGTCTCTTTCCTGGCTGTGTGGAAGTCTGGATGTGGTTTGCAGGCTGTCGGGTGCTCCTACCTGCAAGACGGGCAGGTGCCCAAAAAAGACTGCAGCAGCCCCAGTTAGTGGTTGTCCCTCTTTCTCACTTAATTACTTAATGCCTTGTAAATGCAATGGCTAAAGACGAAAAAGACCAAAAAAAGAACAAGAAATTGCAAACCTATCAAAATGACAGTTACGCTTAGACCTGAAAACAGACAACTTTCCAACCCTGGGAAAGTAGAGGGGAGCAGTGTTCCAGGCAGAGGTCTTGAGGTGGAAGGAGAAGGGCAGCAGGAAGCAGGAAGCCTCTGTGCGGGAGGGGAGGGAAGAGAGCTGGGTAGGGCCACGCCTTGCAGGGTCAGAGAAGGGGTGCCGCCCGTCTAAAGGTTCTCGTCAAAACAGCTGAGGCCCCAGAACCTGTGTCTACCTAAGAGGACCCTGCCTCAGCTTGCAAGTTATGTTCCTGGCCTGGGGCAGTGCCCTTATCTTCTTTAGTAGCTCTCCCACCAACATGCTGCCTTCTTCCTTTCTCTCAGCAAACGATCACACCCTCTACCTGGCAGATAATATGGAGGCTGTGCAGCATGAGCTCCCTCCGCTGCTGGCTTCCATGCCCACCTCAGTCTTGCCTCAAGGTGGAGGGTTCGGTCTTCTGCCCAAGGCACCTTCCTCCATTGGGAAGCTGGGTTTCCCGTCTCTCCTCTACAGCCGCCTTCCTGCTGGTTCAGGTCTTTTCCATCTTCTGCACCGTCCTCTAACGACCTTCCCTTCAGCCAAGCCCCTCACCAGAAAAAATCTCCCATCTTCCCATCCCTGTAATCAGGCTCCTGTGCCCACCTCTCCTGAAAGCAGACCGTGCCAGGCACTGCCCCATTGTGCTCCAGCACGAGGTGGCATTTCACGCAAACTGGCCAACAACTAGCAAGACTTTTCCTCCTTGACATCCAAGCTCTTCTCTCCTGGTTTTCCTCATACCTCTTGGATCATCTTTGTCAGCATCTTGCTGACTTCTTTTCCTCTGCCAGCCCTTAAAGGCTGCTTTCCCCCAGGCTCTGTCCTTGGCCCTCTTCTCTCTCACTCCAGCAGAGGTTCTTAGTCAGTAGGTTGTGGGGGACCCAGATATCTGTAGTTTTAATAAACTTTCCTGGCTGAAAATCTCTGCCAGTCTTTCCTGCATGGATTATCGTCCCACTTTCATGGCCTAGGTCTTTCAGCAGCTAGAGCTCCAGCCTCAGCCCTTCCCAAGGCCCCAAACCTCAAAACTGCTCCATGGGCATGTCCACCGCGTGTCCCACGGGTACCTCAGACTCATCTGACCCTGTCTCTTCCTTCTCCCATCTCCTCTTTCTCAGTAAGTGGTGCCACCATTGCCTGCAGGATAAAGGACATATTTGTCAGTTCGGCTTATGAAGCTTTATTTGGTCCCAGCGTTACCTCCCTCTAGCAACCCACAGCCCCTGGTCAGGCCACGTGGCACAGCTCAAAGCTGCCCACGTGTACCCACGCATCTCCCACATGGGAATGTCCCGCCCCTGGCCCCTGCCCAACCAATGCCCACTCCTCTCTTCATATCCCAACTAATCAGCCGAGTGACCTTGGACTAGTCATTTATCCTATTTATGCTTCGGTTTCCTCATCCTTAAAATGGGGATGTTAGCAGCTCTTGCCTCATAGGACTGTTGTGACCACTAAAAATCTTAATAAAATGATAAGCACTTAGCACAGTGCCTGGCACATAGTAAAGCACTCAACAGATGATGATGATGATGAGCTATTTCTTAAGTAGATCCTCCCCAGACCTCCCAGATGCCTTAGTGACCACTGGCCTTTATGGCTTCAGAATAGCTGTTTGAATTCAGCACCTATTTCTTTCCAAGTCTTTCTCTCCTTAATTGGCTGGGAACCCCTTGAGGGCAGGGACCATTTGTAATTCTTGATGTATTCCCAGTATCTACCTGAGTCCTTGGCACAAGAGAAGTGTTTACCAAGGATGGTTGGGCTTTGAATTAGTTTGATAAATCAATTAGCCATTATCAATGGTTAAGAATAACTGGGGCACTTCCTGGATTTGAATCCAAGCTTTACCACTTGCTATTAACTTTAGGCAAGTTAATTTAACCTCTCTTAGCCTCAGTTTTCTCAACTATAAAATGGGTAATGATCCTGCCTCATAGGATTGTACTGAACGTTTAATTAGATAATCAATGTAGAGCTATAAACTCGGGCACTCAGTAAATGTTGGCTGTTGTCAATGGTGGTAATTGCAACTGTGGTCGGCTGACAAGATGAACTCAGACAACAAAAATGAGAGCAATAACTACCATGGAAAATAAAAGCCTACTTATGTTTCTGTAGAACACCCCAAGAAATTCTTCCAATTGAGTGTAGGCTGGGTTGTGCAGTGTTTGGGGAGGGCTTTTCCAAAGATAACTATTTAGTTAAAAAAAAAAAATTCATTTTCCCAATCTTCATAATAGCTTTTAAAGACCTGATACTGAAATGTACTCCCTTAATGAAATCCCTTCTATCTAAAATCTGGTTTTAATTTTAATTTTTAGAAATACAGGTTTGAGTTTGTTAGTTTTCCCTTTTCCATCTTGTGACTGCCTTCATTGTTGTATGTGGAGTGACAGACTAGAGGCCGACCTTCAAAACGGAGGGGGCATGAAGAGGGAGAAGCCTCATAAGGGGAACTGCTCAAAGTGTTGTAGTTGGTTTAAAAATGAGCCAACTGTAAAGCCATCCTTAACTCTCCAGCCGTGAAGCTTGTGAGGGCTTCGGCCTCCGGATGGAGGGCAGGGCTTTCTCAAGGGCTGTACTTCTCGCATCAGTGGTGCTTGGGCAGGAGAACGCTGGGCAGCTGGTTTTGTGGGCTCACGCCCACCTCACCCCGAGGCCTGATGCCAGGGGTCAGGGTGGGGTCTGTGCGCTGCAGGTGTCCAGGGCCCACACTTTGCAAGACACTGTGGACTGAGCCTCATCTTGGTTCTCATGACTCCACAGGGAGAAGGTCTGGGCAGGAACTGGCCCCATTTCTGGCCACCGAGCCAGTGGCCGGCGTTTTGTGCTGGGAGAACTGGCTTTGGGTCTGCTGATGGCTCTGGATCCCTTTTCAGGAGGCCCTAAACCCATCAGTCCACAGGATGTTATCCCGCTTGATCAAGGCACAGGGCAAGGCACCACAGGGAGAATGGCCACTCTTATCACTGAGCCTTAATGGTGTCATTTATTTATGACATGCTTCTGTTTCTGTTCCACTCATTTCTAGTAAACTCGAACCCAATGTGCTCCTAGCTCAGTAGCTATTGTGCCTGTGGCTCTCTCCACACCCAGGACGTGATTGGAGGGAAAACACCTAAGGGTTTAGAGAGGTCAGCAGCTGGTGGTTATTTCTGCCTGTCTGATTTCAATGAAGCACTTGATAGTCTGCTTCTCAAGGAAAAGGCAGTTCTCACCATCTCTGCATCTTCAGTGGGACCTGCTCCAGTGCTCAACACAGTAGGTGCTCAGATGAAGGCTGGCTGTCGGGGTCGGCACGGGCAGATGCACCACCACCTGCCCGCCCTGTGGAGGACGTAGGGAGCTGGCACCCCTGCCTCCCACCCCGTCCCAGCCTTCTGACCAGGGACCTCCTGACCTCCCCCAGCCTCTCCCTGTTTAGGGCAGTGATGATTCAGGAGGCAGTACGGGAAAACCTCAGTTTGGTGTGACCCGCTCCGGGGTGGATTTGAGACTATGCACTCAGGAAATCTTGTGTGCACTAGGGCACACAAGATTAAGAGTAGCAAATTGCTGGGTGTGACTGAAAATGGGGAGCCCACTGGGAGTTGAGAGGAGGGGATAGGAGTGAGAGCTGGAATGGCAGGAAGTGTTGCCTGCACAAACATTCAGCAAAATTGATCCAAGTTAGAGAATGGTGGGTGGGGGTGATTGTAGGTGCAGCCTCAGAAATACAGAGTTGTAATTTGCAGAAGCAGCTGGGAGATTGTGAATAAATTACTAGAATACTGTTACGTTTCCCAGAATGCTGTTTTACCTGTCCCTAGATGCCACATTATTTTTAGTAAATGAACTTGCCTCAATCGTAAGGCCTGAGTTTTTGTCCTTGTAAATGTCTAGTTGAACTCAAAGCCCATCAAAAATGATGCCACAGGAGAGCTTGGACTAAGGGCATCCTGAGGCCAGTGTCAGCAAATTGGAGCCTGAGAGTTCTCTGACTCTACGTTGGATGTGTAGCCTCGAGTTTGAAATGTATCTTCAGCTTTTAAAATCCTTTTCTTGTGGAAATACAAGTTAATTTCCCTATTGATCCGTGAAGGCTGTGAGGAAGGGCATGTGACATGCCCAACTTTTTTTCCAGAACAGTTTTGGGTAGTTGTTCTACTCTAAATTTAATTCAAAGCCCACATTTCCACGGGTGAGTATACTACTGGCTGTTAGGAAGCTGTCTGTGGACAAATGAGGATAATAGTTTGAATGAATTAGCAAGTCTGGAGAGGAGAGCCCATCAGCAGAATGACAAATTTAGGATCTTTAAAGACATCTGGTCAGCGATGCCGGAGCTCATGACTGACTGAGTTGATTAATAATGGAAAACCCTTAGTTCAGTGTTTCCACCATCCTCGCCCACTTCCCCAGCCAGGGCTGGCCGTCTGCTCCGGCCTGTGAGAGACGCTTCCAGCTGAGGAGCGGAGGCATTTAGGTCCATCTTTGACCTCTGCTTGTGAGTTTAAGGTTTCAATTTTTCTTATCCAACTTATCTGTGCTTTTTCTAATTGACAGTTCATTGCACGTGTTCCCACATTCACATTCGATACAGTTTCATTCAATTTAACAAATGATTACCAAGAGCCCACTGCTAGCCGAAACCTCACACCCCAGGGCCACCCTAGACCTCCAGTCGGTTGCATTTGGGACTCTGACTTCAACTTCCAGGGCGGCCCCCAGATTCACTCAGCAACAGAAAGAGCTTAAAGGGCTGAGGTCGACCATGATACCTGCTGACCTCTGACGCCTGTTCGGCCGCATTTCCAAGGACCCATCTTTAATTCTGTGGTGGATTTTCCTCCAGGCTGAGGCAGCTGGACAAGCACAGCCAGGCCACAGCCCAGCAGCTGGCGCAGCTCCTCAACAAGCAGAACCAGCTTCTCCTGGAGAAACAGAGCCTGTCGGAAGAGGTGGAACGCCTGAGATCCCAGGTACTGTGTCAGACCCGCACAAGGCTGAGTCCTCAGGGAGGGCCTGGCCCACAGAGAACACAGGAGTCTGCAGTGGGTCTTTTCTCATCCCTGTTTTCAGAGCCACGTATTAAGAATAGGCTAAAATTCCCAGTAGTCACATTGGTCGGCTGATACCCTGGGAGGGAGATCCCGAAGACTGTGCTGGGTACAGTGGGGAACACAAGATCCCATTCTTTTAAGGGAGCTAATGTCTCAGGGAGGGAGAGCAGACCCTGCCGGTGAGCTGGCAAGCAACGCCGAGCACAAGGGTGGGACGGTGAGGACTGCAGAGGTCAGGGGAGGCTTTTGAGAGGAAGGAGGCCTTGATCTGCCCTTGCAGGATATGTAGGATCTGAACTGGATGAGGAAAGAGATGTTTCGAAGTAGAGCAACTATCATGTAGAGTGCAGAAAATTAGCTGATGGGTAATTGGAGCTAGTATTTTGAGTGCTTGCAGAGCACCCAGCACAGTGTTACATAAAGAACATACATTAGCATTCTTTACCCTTGACCCAGCCTGCAGGAGTGCAATCATTGTCTCCATTTTGCAGATAGGGAAATTGAGGCTCAAACACGCGTATACAGCTGGTACATAGGGAAACCGCAGGGGAACCGAAGCCTGACTACAGCCCAGGCTTTCCCCATTCAGGTCAGATCTGGGGCCACCAGCAGGGATTAGGGAGGAGAGACAGTGTCCAGGTGAGGCTGGAGTAAATTGTTTCTGTTCCTGTCAGAGAGGCTGTGGTTTTTGTCCCATCAAGCAATTTGTTAGGATAATGAGGTAGTCCGTGGGCTGGCCGTGGCATCAGCCTTTAATTAGGACTGCGCCCAGGTGCTCTGCAAGTGCCCAGCAGACATTGTGCAGTAAGTGCTTGGAATGATTAATGGGAAAAATGCATCTGGAAATGAAAATGATGAGAAATTAAGTCTCATTTTCCTTTCAAAATGACCATATACCGAATGGATATGAGAGAATCTCTAAATACTGACTTCTCCCACCCAGCCCACCAAATTGCTCTGCAAAGTATTTCTTTATTTCACAGATAGGAACTGAGCAGCCCCAGGAGGCCAGGCACTGCGCTAAGGGCTGGGGGTGGAAACACGCCTCTGCCGTTCTCTCCCAGAGGGCCTGAAACTGCCCCTAAGGAAAGTACAGCATATACCGCTCAGAGTCTGAACCACAGAACACCCACCACAGTCTCCTGGGACGCTTGTAAAATAAACAGATGCTGATTCCAGGGCCTCACCTCATACACACTGAGTCAGAATCTCTGGGAGCAGGGCCTGGGACTCTGTACTTTAATAAGCTCCTTGGGTAATTCTGGAGGACCTAAAGTTTGAGGACCTCTAAAGTGCTTGGAGCCAGAAGGAACACAGAATGATTCCAGACTCCGTCATTGTGAGACCCCTGGGCAAGTCTCCAAAGTCTCTACTGAGCCTTAGTTCCCACAGCTGCACAGTGGGCGCTGTTCCTCAAAGGCTATTGCCCTCAGAAGAGTATTGGAAGTGTTAAATGAGTGCAGCTTGAGGTGCTTGGTGGGAAGTCTGCACTTAGTAGTCCAAAGAAATAGCAAGGTGTTTTCTTCTCCTCTCTCCTCCCCTATAACCTGAGGAAGTCCTGGGAGAAGACCCACCTGGGGAGAAGCATAGGAAAGGGTGGAGGCCCAGTGAAGATCCTCACTCCCCTCTGCCTCTGCTCCTCTGTGTGCTGACACCACCCCACCTGCATCCTCCACTGGTGTGGGCTTGACTCGGGCCAGAACCCGAGCCCTGAGGGCAGATCCTGAGGGAGGACCCCTGGGTGGTGCCAGCTTTAGGCCTGGCCAAATAAAGGTCAGGCCATTGGGGCCACCAGCTCTCCAGGCAGACAGCTAAGCTCCTGTCACCTGTGACTGGAGGGACTGAATCGTTTGACTTTAGAATCTTTAGAATCTTTAGAATCCAAGAACTACTTCAGAACCTGAATTGTGGGGAATCTTATATACATACTCGGAGCACACTGCGGAGCACATCTAGATTCTAGACTAGATCAGTATGTGGGGTTTGCCTTTTAACTCCCCATCTGCCTACTTTACAGCACACTCAGATCTTAACATGGATCATCAATGCTTAGAAACCTTTTCCAGGGTTTTAAAAATCTGATAATTGCCAAATGAATTGTAAAATTTCCACAAAATGCATTAAAAAAAAAAAAACAAAACAAAAACCCAAAACAAAAAACTCCTCAGAGAAATTAGCAGGTCTTTCTTCTTTTGCCTGAAGCAACAGAAGTGATGTGACCATTCTGTGCTATCTGATACTGGCCCATCTGGCTCATCTCGAAAGGGACCTTTCAGATTCACATATTACATTTGGAGTTATTTTAATATGAACATGACAAAAGAAATTTGGTAGAGGAAATGTTGCCTTCAGTGGCAAATACTAGTGTTCAAAAAGGAGGCAGGGATCCAGGTTTGCAAGTTCTCTGCTGAATATCTAAACCAAATGCCTGTTCTTTCCACCGAAGGGGTTGCATTAGACTCTACTTAGAGGCTGTCAGTGTATTTCGGCCTCTGTGATGCATTTTTGTCACCGAACAAACTTGAATTATGAGTTAAGCTTCAAATGAAACTTTCAAGTGAGTAGGGCTGCTGTTTGACACCGAGCAGGTATTTTGGAGAACAGTAGCTCCCAAGGGTTCTGGGGCGATAAACTACACTTGCTTTTTTCCTGGAGAGAGTCTGCTGGGCACAGCTCTTGGGCATCTGGCTATCCGAGCTGTCTTCCTTTCTGGTTTTGGAATGGTTCAGCCGAAGCCTCCCATTTTCTCAGCCTGGATGAATTAAGCATAACAACTTAATTTTGCAAGTCAAACTCTAGAAAATATATGTTCACCCGCTACCCAAAAGAGAAGGGATATTTTTTCTAGTCTGGGCAGCTGCCCTGAAGCTGAGTCAGGTCCCTCTGATTTTGTTCCTGTGCACTGAGCCCTGCTGCCTGTGACCAGATGACGGATGGGGGGGGGGGGGGGTTGGGGTTGGTCTGTGGCCTCTGACAGGAAGCATCTAGCCTGTTTGGAAGGCTTTATTATTCTAAATTGTTTCTGCTTAAACTCTTGACACATGAAAAAAACATGTCTGGCAGAGGCGGATAGTTAACTTTGTAGCTATGACATGGTGAGCTTTTGCCGTGAGAATTCTCACCCTCCCCGTAATCCACAGCATTGCGCAGTAAGGAGCCTGATGAGGTGGGCTGGGCCTGAGGGCCGACAGCGTGGGTGTGTCTCCGAGTGGAACCAGGAAGCTCCAGGCTTATTTTCTGGCTTGTTCTTAGTTTAGGACGCAGTAAAAACAATGGCTTCATTAATCTGCCTCACTGTGGGAGGAGGGGAGGGGAACTTCTAGAAAATGGCTTTGCAGGTATCACTAACTGGCTGTTCTGGTTCTTGCGGAGAAATAGATATTCCAGTACTAGCCCAGTTTCACCCTAACACACCTCCCCTGCGTTCCCTGTTCAGCCAGCCTGCGCATCTCCAGACCCCGGCCCAGTGTCTTCTGTTTGAGGACTGGACTAAACGGTAACTCTTTCCTTTCCGTGGGAGGCAGGCTTGGCTGGGGACGGCTATAAACTGGTAGTGGTGGCGGGGGTGGCTGCGAGGTGAGGAACTTCCATCCCAGGGGAGTTTAGGCAAGGCCTGACAGCTGGAGGAGGGTCAGGGGTTTGTGACCCAGAGCCCAGAGGCTCTAACATCTGGCCAGGAAGGATGGAGCAGCTGGTGAGGAAGTAAGACTCTTTTCTTGAGGAGGAAGACAACTGGGAGAGGGAAAAGAACAGAAATTATCTGTACATTTAGAGAATCGTCTTAAACATCCAGATTGTTTTATTTGTTTCTTTATTTGGAAATGAATATGGCTTCACCTTACTTGTACTTCCTGGTAGCCATCATCCTAAACAGGCTGTTTGGGTCAGTCCTCAGTGTTCAGTCTGGGGAGTGATTCCCTTTGAGTCCTTTCATAGGAACCACTTTTGCAATTTAAAAAACAGTCTCAAATGGACTTATCAATGGTTAATCAGTTGGACCTATGACTTTTAAGCATTCGTGGCTGTGAATTTGCTTTCTAATTTGATTTAAACTTGTGCACGGGTCCAGCAGCCATATGTGATTATGTTCCAGGAGCACTGACATCAGCTCATTACACCAAAGGACTCAGAATAGAGCTGAAAATGAGCACAAGAAGCAAACACACACATGATGCAATGGGAGGGAGGAAAGGTCGGTGTGTGACCTGTAGCTAAAGGAGGGAGGCCTTAGAGACCTGACAGCTCTCAGGCACGAGGCAGCGCCTGCAGAAATGGCCTGACCACGCTGGGGCCTGACGCCTTCACCTCGTTTCCCCCGGGCCTTCCCAGGGCCTCTGTCCATCGCTGACTTAGGAGCTTCCATCGAGTTAGCTACCTGCAAGACAGATGGTGCATGAATAGAACAGCAAATACACTGAATAAAATAAATTAAAAAGCCTCCTCCTGAACCAAGATTTTTTGGAAAGAATTCTAAATAGATGAAAACAAACAATTTGATTTCAACCAAATTGTTGTTTTTTTGTTTTTATCCTGATTTTCACCCGAATTGTCAGTCTCAAAAATAAACACTGATACATTCCCAGAAAATATTTTTCAAATAAAAACTGACTCTGTTAAAGTTTGCCCTGATTCTTTCAAAACTGTGTACAAGACACTGTCAACCAAAATGACTTGCATATTTTTTTAAATAAACTTGAACATATGCAGCTAAAATGTCATTAACTCCCGGCTGCCTGAGTGTTTTTAAAGAATGACATAAGACCCCTGGTGCTACATTTCTAACGTAAGGGTCAGAGAAGCTTCCCCATGCAACTAAAATATCATATAGTTTAACTTTTTTTTTTTTAACTGAGGGTTCTGTGTGTAATTAATGTTGAAAAGCACATAGCGATTCATTTCAGCCAAACTTGCTCTTCCTTTAACAGTTCATTTTGCCCAAGAGTGAATAATTTCAGAATAAGAATTGTAGGAGAAAAATAAGTTGAATTTTATATTGCTTCAGATACATTTGCTCCACTTATTGCTTCCCAAGTCAAATGTTACATTTTGCAATATAAATTCACAATCAAGATTTTAAAGGGAGCTAAATATTTTAATCCAATTAGACAAGTGAACAAAACACTGAATATTACATGTAGTGTAGATAAGTGGTTCTTGCCTTTAAAAGACTGTAATTCCGTCACATTACAACCCCAAATGTCAATGTTGTCTTTATTTTTAACGCTTTCAAACATGAGGCAGCCAGAGGCTCCACTCTCTGCTGTTGGTGACACTGTCTGTCCTTTGGGAATTCTTAAAACTCTATTTACCATGGAAACATGGTTCACATAAAACACAGACACCTGCCCATGTGCGGAGGAAGTTCTCGTGACTTCTGTGATTCCGGAAAGCTGGAAGACTTCAGGCTCGGGATTCCGCGAGTCACTGAGGGAACACGCACTTCTGTGTATGCCCTGGGAAGGAGGGCTGGCCTAGCAAGTGCGCTTCCTGTAACTCCCACCCCTCCTTTAAGTGGAAAGCGTTGCTGTTCTTCTGCAGGGGCTGTCTCCCCCGCACAACTGGAAGGCCCAAGTCCAGCTTGAGATGCTATTTTACAGAAAGCCGAAGAATCATCCTTCTCCGTCTTCTTGTCTGCAAGGAAGCCTTTCCTGCTCCTACCTTCTAACTTCTCTGGCTTCCACAGTTGTGTTCCTTTGCTGGAGCCCAAAGCCAGGAAAGCCAGGCGCCTTAAGCTAGGGAGAACGGGACTGTGAACTCTGATGCTGCAGCGCTTTCATTGTGCGAGGCCCGCCTGGCAGTTATCGGGGAAGAATGAATTGCTGGGTCTCTGTGCTGACCTCGCCGTGAACTCCTACCCAGCTTTGCAGCTGGCAATAGCCAGATTCCAAGAAAAGCTTTGAGGGAAGGTTAGGGAGCTCAGCAAGAGTTTGTTGCTCCTGCTGGGGGAAAAGGAGGCAGGACTGCAGTGATGTGAAGGCAGCGGACTCTGCCCAGGTGGCTTGTGAGCAGGCTGCCTGCTGACAGGTGGGCATCCAGGTTCTAGGGCTGCTTTGCAAAGTTCCACAGCACAACTGCTGGGGGCCCCATTCCCCTGAACACATCAGTCAGCAACCAGGGTTCACTTGGCTTTTTTATTCCAGGTTGTCTTCCAAATTTGACTTCTCCCTAATTCCACACGTCATATTGGTTGACTAGGGGCTCTTTCACTAACCTGATCAGAACAGGCAGTATATCCTAAAAAGTCTGGACTCTGAGGGTCAAACTGCCTAGATGGAGGTGGGGAAGAAGGGATTCTGTCCTCTCTAGTTAAAAATAGATGCTTTACTGCCAGTGGCAGAAGGAACAGGACCATTTTTTGACCAGCAATCCAGAAACAGAAAATGTGCAAATGAGCAGGGTGGAGATGCAGAGAGCAGAGAAACAAGTGCAAGCACAGGAGAGTGGGCCTGAGGCTGCGAGGCTCTCCTGCAGGGTTGGGGTGGTACACGACCTGTCCCTTGGCTGATGGCTTCATCCCAGGCCAGCTTGGGAACAAAACAGAAGAAAGGGCTCCACCCCACAGCGTGGTTGCCTGGGGAACAATTCAGGTCATCCAGAACAACTCATCTTTAAATCCCAAATTTAAGTGAAACATCAGAACTAAATTAGACAGAAAAGCCAGGGTTTGTGGAGAGAAGGCTCTGTCAGGAATTAAAATGAGAGCAAAGAAAATGGGTTAGCAATCACAGGCTTGCAGATGGGGAGCATTTTTATCATCTGGGGTCAGTATTTTAGAAGAGCAGCTGCCAGGGCATCCTGTCCGCCTGCTTCTAATCTGGAGAGCAGCCACGGACAACTGCAGATAGGGCCACACCTCCTGGGAGGGCCACAGCCAGGGGCTGACGGGTAGGTGGTGACTGAGGGCTCGGGTCACAGTTCAGACTGGCTAATGTGCCCTGGCACACGCATTCTCATCTTTCCTGTACAGCAAAGCCATGGTCACTGGGATGTGGACGATGCAGCCACCTTCCTGGAAATAAGCAGATAAGCCAGCTTTGGCCAGGAACTAAAAGCTTCTATACCTCTGGACACACTACAGGACCAGAGAAGGGAAAGCACTGAGAAATGTTCTTTATTAAAGAATCAGCAGACTGCAGGTAACAGTGCTGCAGTTAACAAACGAAACAGTGGTGTACTAGGGTAGCTTCCTCAGTCAGATGAATGCTCACCAGCGCTCAGGCATAGCTGTAGGCTCTGGGGTTGAGCAGTGAATAAGCACTATAACATAAAAGTGAAATGAATACAGGGCTTCACACCAAACCCAAACAACATGTAAAACTGATGAAGGGAGAGCAAAAGCTGATTTGCCGCAGGGAGACCAATTGGGGTTACCTTCCATTTGTCCGCACTGAGGCCCTCACATCTGTGTCACTCATGTGGATCCACAGGAGCAGGAGGAGGTCAGTGGTTTCAGCAGAGCAGGATGAGAGCCAGCAGGGATTGGATCAGATGATGATAAATTACTACATGGCCCTGGAGCCCACAGGCACTACAAAGATTCATGAGAAATGCCAGTTTCCTGGCGCTCAGTTAAAAAAAAAATCCTGCAACACATTTTACTTCTACTTCAGGTCTTTTTGTTGTTGTTGATTTGTTAATCACTATTTTATATTGTGCATTTATGGGTGTGTTTTTTATCCAAAGTTCTGTTACATTTGTCTTTTGAAATATCATTATGGTTTGTGCTTATCCGTGTATTAAAGGACATCTTTGCATTTCTAGGGTTAGGAAAAAAAGCCACTCTCTAGAGCACCCAGATCAGCAGACAGCCTTACTAAACCCACCCATGGAGCGAGGAGGGTGAATCATTTCAAACCAGTCATTCAACAGAACTGAACTGGGTCAGTTCAATCAAAACTTGAAGGCAAATAAAGTCTGGATAGAGGCTTTGGGTGGTGAATTCAAGTGGGTGGGAGCCCCTGAGCCGTGTGTATTCTACTGAGGACAGAGGGGAACACGTTCTGCAATGACAGGGCTCCAGGGCACAGCAGACTCCCTGCAGTCTACTGAGGAAGGGCCCTGATTGCAGAAGCAGCTGTGGGCTCTAAGAAAGAGGGTCCGTCTACCATCTGCTCAGACCTAAGAAGGCTACAAACATCACACCACAAATCTGCTCACAGGGACTGAGGCCTACATCCAGTGTGAGTCCTGTATACTCACTACCTGCGTTGAAACCATTCTACTCACAGACCTGTTCATGAAAAAGCCACAATTAGTAGCTCACACACAAAAGTTTTACTTAAAATGTGAAATTACCTTTTCTCATTTTACCAAAACAGGCAACAGATTGTTTTTCATATATTTCTCTTGCATGAATTCTGAATAGCTTACTTTCACTCACTGTTCTGTCTTGTAAACCCCCAACAAGTAATCATGGCTTAAACTGGAGAGACAAGAGTCCTCTCTGATTCAAGCTTAGGAAATCTGGCTTGGGGAATATAAGGCCCACTTCTCTTTCTAGAAGATGATTCTCAGCTAACCAGAGACAAAATCTGTCTTCTGACCCAGCATTGCATTTTGGTTATCAGTTGAAGTGAAAACTGGGATTTAGTGAATATCATCTTAGCTCTCTTCTGGAGTTAACACTCCAAGAGAGCAAAGACTATGTCTTATTTATCTTCCCACACAGTAGAGACTCCGTAAATGTTTTGTGGAATATAACTATTTCTGATGGTTTCTGACCCTACTTCCTGATGTGGTTTAAATTAATGTGAACACCCTCAGCAGAGGCAGGTATCAGTATTCAATACTTTCCTAAATTTTAATACCAACTCAGTATTTATGAACTAGTTTGGAAACATATCTGTTTAAAACTAATGGACCACATGCACCAAATTCTGTCTTTCGGCAAACAGAGGTTTCCATGTAAAAATGCCTTTATACGTATTATAATAAATTGTCTGGAGCAAAAAACTCGGAAGTTACAGTTTGTACCACTTCACCAGGGATTCCTTAGGGGCACTCAGCCTACATCTTGTTTTTGTTCTAGCTTTACCTGCTGTACTGTTGGAACAATTTTCACTAAACAGATTCTGGCTCAGATCAGTATCTCTTTTCCTGAACAAGGAAAGAGATGGCTTTCTGGAAATGTCCTACCATCAGATTACCCTTATTTAAAATGCACACATGTCTGGAATGCAAGTTATTTTCAAGTGTAAAGCATTAAGACAAAATAGTTAATATATTAATATGCAAAAAGGGCTCTGATCTGTGGTCAAGATGAGACACAAATTTTTTATACAATTGTATATGGTAAGATAGCCACATTTTTAGCAACAGAAATTTTTTCTCCAAATGATTAAGTCATAAGGGGTGACTAAACCATTAAATGAGAACAGAAGTCAACATTGAAGAACATGATATATTTAAACTTACTTTTTATTATCATTTTTTTTCCAGTTACCCAGCATGCCACAATCTGATTTCTGACCTGGATGAAACAGAGTGAAATAAATGATTTACAAAGAGATATTTACATTCATGTGTTTTGTATTCCATATGCCACAATCCACCACAACCCTCCTGGACTCAGTGCAGCTGATGTCATAATTGCCACATTTGGTTCTCAGAGAGTCCCCTGCACTAAGGATGAGCTGGAACCAAAAAGTGTATTAGAGGAGGAGAGAACTCCTTGTATGTTTTCAGAAATGTTTTGCAGTTTGTTTTAAAATATGCTCATTTGTATGCTTTGTTACACATATGAATTTCAATAAATGAACTTTTTAAAGACTTGAATTGTAATGTTTCTTTTTTTACCTTGTAGTGATGAACACAACACACCAAAAAGGCACATATTTTAATTAGGCCAAAGTGTAGTAAGGACCAGATCAAATTTTTTTCTCACCATTCATTTTTCTTTCCCTCTTTGTGATCTACATATCATCCTTCAACTTTATTTGCCTTTACGCAACATCCCTTAAGACTCCATTATTATTTACCATCCTACCAAGATGTACACAATAAGGACTCACCAGGAAACATTATGTATTATTATTCTCTCCACTCTGTTAATGAAACAAAACAAAACAAAACAGCATCTTTGGCTCTGTGATGTCAGCTTTTTTCTTCAATATGCAGTAGTTGAGAAGAGCCTAAAGATGTGTATTTAGTGAAATCAGAAAACTTAGAGTGTATCAAATAACTGTAAACAGATCATCATTTTAGTTTAAAATAGTATTTCTACTATCCATAGTTAAGCCGTTAAAGGGTTTAAAGAAAAATGGACAGTGAAAACTTTATGTTGTCTTTGAGGATGACAATAGAACACCGAAGGCAAGGCCACAATTGGGACAAATCACTGGCCTTAGGCTATACTTCGTGGCAGCCAGTGATCTGTCAGCATCACCATCATCATCATTTCGACAGAGATCTGAGGTTACCATACGTTCAGCCTGGCCTCTCAGAATCAGTGTGGATTAGGCTTTGGGGCTGGCGGCACGATAAACACAGAGACTGTTCAAGTCTCTTGACCATGTAAAAGGTTCAAGCCTGAAATAGTAGAACTAACTACTATTCAGATTTAAAGTTTTTGACTTCATTAAACGTGTGAGACATAAAGGCTGTCACATAAGATATTTTAATCGTCCTTAATTCTGCTTTAGGAATATTCTGAGCAAATTATACAATATTCTACAAATA
This sequence comes from Choloepus didactylus, assembly GCF_015220235.1. Classification (NCBI taxonomy): domain Eukaryota; kingdom Metazoa; phylum Chordata; class Mammalia; order Pilosa; family Megalonychidae; genus Choloepus; species Choloepus didactylus. The sequence goes on from NC_051308.1 coordinate 28,347,204, forward strand.
GCACCTTTAAAGAATTACAGAGGTCACTTTATTTTAGCCTCCTGAACTGTCAACCCCAGTGGTTCTGAGAGAAGAGCATGTGTGAAAATGCCCTCAGATTTGGCTGTGTGACATACCCACACATGCTTGACTAACACTGGTCCCAAAAGCCATTCCTTTACCTGGTTTGGTCACAAGAGCAAGGCCAGGTCTACAATAGTAGGTTTACATTGGTATATGAGGTAAAATCAGAAAAAAGCCCCATCCAAAATGATTCTAGGTAAATCGGATTGTAGGTCACCCATCCTACTCATCTATTGCCCATGTCTAAGTAAGTTTAATTTGCCTTGAAGTTTTAAAAATATATTGTAAGAAAGGAAGTGTGCAGAGCCATACATTATCAGGAAGACGACATTACTCAGGAGCTACCCTCATTAAGACTTCTGGGTCTAAACCATTTGGTGTGAGGATTATTAGGATCTGATCTGAATTAATCTCCAAGGAGACCTATTCTATCCCTGGCTTCACAGATCTATCCTAAAACCAGTGCTGAGTAGTCACCATCTCCCTTTTGGAAGTAGCCCTTCAACAAAGTTTGTACAACCCCACTATTGTAAGTTTATTGAAGTTATAAAATAATCCTGTGTTTTCAACTCTAAGGAATTTACATACTTTCCTGTCACATTAGTACAAGGTAGGTTAAGACCAGGTGGGGCTATTAAAAAATCTTTTTCAGAAAAGACTATTTTCTGAAATTTACAGAACCACATCCAACAACAATAAACAGAGAAGTAGCAGATTGACATAGTGCTTTATTTAAGCTCTGTACGAAGGAAAATAATGTGCATCCCTATCATATACGTGTAAAAATACTAAGGATGTACAGTGTACAAAAACAGTTTCTTGTAGTTATTTCACATCCTTGAGGGTCATATATTTAAGGAAATCAACAGTTTTAATATGACCAACAGTAATAGTAATACAGTTTCTTGGGTTCGTAGTCGCGTCTGCTTAAAATCCTTAACCAGATGACTAGATCTTGCACGGATCTAATGAAAGAACTAGCAAGGTCAAGAAATGTCACAAACTATAAAGCTACAGGGAGGTAATTCAATTACCAATTTAGAGGTTTTCTTTTTATTTAAATAAATACTTTACATTTCATGCTTGCCTGTAATGCACTACCAGGAGCAAGATAAGGGAATTCTACTGTAGACAGTACAAACAGTAGCAGCAAAGTGTGTACATTGAGGTGTAATATATAGACCCTGCAGTTAGTAAGGAAGGCCCTTACTTTTGTACTCTAGGAGAAGCAAGTGGCCCCTGCAAGAACAGTCAGCTTTAAGAAGCCGGAAATCAGGTATGGGAAATGGAAAACAATACTGGAATAATGCTATGTAATTAGTGTAGAAAGCAAAGCTGTGAGCAACCCTGCCAAAAATCCAAGCAGAAATGGCCAATTTCCTCCAAGATGGCTGCATTATAAGAAGAGGGCAAAATTAATGAAAGTTAGTACAAGCTGGATTTCCCAAAGTCTGAAGTGTATGCTGAGAGAATGATTCCAGGTTTCAGGTCTTTCCACTTGCCAGAATCCAAAACTACAGCTATGGACAAATAACAAGGGAAGTTTTAGAAACCTCCCTGCATACACATTTTCTGTTTTTCCATTACTCCTCCATGCTAGCGAATTGAGATCTGGGAGTGAAAGTAAGAGACTCTCAAAATTTAAGCCAAGAGGACAACTTGTGCGAGACTAACGAAATATCAGAGCGGATAAGTAACCAAGCCCCAGGCATTGGCTGGGTGGGGCATGAGAGCCAGCTGTGAGGAGTGGCCAGCCTGGGGCACTATCAGCGCCAGTCATTAATCTTTAGGAAGTGTCCTTAGCCTAAGTCATGCAAATCACTTTATTAAAAAAAAAAAAAAAAAAAAAGCTTATGTGCTTAGTATATGTATATGGTGTTACACTTTCCCTCTAAAGGAATCAGCCAGTCTCAGCTTTCTCTTCCTCTCATCTGTTTCTTATATAATGGATGGGAGACAACTTACAGGACATACCTTCTAGTCTACTTTCATGTCAAAGTGAAACAATTAGCATAATTCCGAGTGAAAAACAAGTTGAGCTATATTTGTAGGTAAGAGTGACCTACCACTTACTGTAACCTCCCACTCAATATTAAGGATGAACTTCGCTCAGGTAGAAATATGAAAAATCAGGATAAAATTATGTCTGAATATGTCTTAGCTGCCTTAATAAAATGCCCTTTAACCCCCATCCGTTCCAGTGGCCCACCCACCGCCAGCAGTGGTTTCAAATCTATAAATCCACACTCCCAGCGTCAAGAGGCTAAGACATCTGCATATGAATATGATTCATCCTGCTTAAAAAGTCACTTGCTCTTTCATACAGTGCACTCATAATACTACGTAATGCTGTAGTCTTCCATTTTGGGAGCTGTCAGATAGTTCAACTAAAATACATTTCCATGATCACTCCAGGGAATCAGGAATGCCTCCTGCTTGCTGCAAGAATGGCGTCCCAGCTCCTTGGACTTCATAGGCTGCTTTGGAAAACGTCAGCTCCTAGCACCAAAGGGTTTAATCTGAAGATCATCATTAATGAAGGAGAAAGATGAGGTTTGCATACATGTCCCCTTTCAGTGAGAAATGTTGGAAATTTGGGAACATGAGTATATACAGAAAAAGAAAAGTTGGAGGTGTTCTTTTTTTGTTTTGTTTTTTTCCCTGATGGCTTAACTCAGTGATAAATGTACCATGATCAGGATAAACACACCAGGTTCTTAACCTTTACTGCCTAGTTGGAAATACTTGAGATGTGTTCATTTTGCCAAATAAAGTTCATTTCTCACTCAATTTTCTTCATTGCATTATGTTGTCAGGCCTTTGCAATGTATCATTCTCAACATCAACATCCATTTGTTTCATTAACCCCTTGGCATGGATAACTGGGCATTTTCTCATTTTCAGCACCAAGGGGTTAAATGGCAGCATCTCTTCTCCCAAAGCCAAATTCCAACCAATATGTACAATTTCAGAGCCTTATCAAACTTTTTTACATAGGAGAAAAAGTGCATGATTCTCATCAGCTTGTACATTCCTTGCACATGGGTCAAAATAACTGCAGTAAGTCTACTTTATGTAAGTTGGAGCTGCATTTGCTAATATGACATATAATCCTCATCACTAAAAAATAAATACTACTGCAATATAAACAAAATCATAAAAGGACATTCAAAGTTTTAACATCTGAGAGAAAGCTAATTCACATAAAACCTAAAGTAAAAAATTCAAACAATAAGGCAAACACCTGTTTACCTTGGGTGTACAAATTTTGGTGAAAAGCAGGATCTTTATACCAGTCTACATTCTTCAGCCATCAGAGGTGATAAATATCAAAAAGGGAAAAAGGTTTCCAAGCACAGGGGAAAAAAAAATGCTCTCTGGAGCAAATCATATCATAAAACCCTTGAAATGATTTCAACTCTGCTGTGCATATGCCTTCATTTCTTGGAAGAACAATGTGCATCTGTACAGGAGGCCCACGAAGTCTGGATGTCCACGTGCGACACGGGGCTTCCTCTGCAGTATCCACATTTAAAAAACAAAAATCTCCACAGTTGTCCAGTCCTTCTCTCAAATGCTTCCTAATGGATTCCTGCCAGATCTTAGGGGTATCTATTTACTGTATGTACTAACATGCTTTACTAAAGTTTTGCATATGCACATCACCACCCTTCCACAACTGTCTGTTCTGAATTACAAACTAAATCTTCTTAGTCTAATTAGTTTTTGATTTATCTTCTAGAAAGTTAAAAAATGTACCTAGAATCAACGTATCTCTTTTAGTTTCACTGTTAGGGAAAAACAAAAACTAAAAATCAAAAGATGACAATTGGTGCACAAATGAACAATGGTGGACTCATGACTTCCAAAGATTGTAAAGTTACCTCTTAAAGTTGCTATAATATTAAGACAGTAGCAGCAACAGCATGAGACCTTAGACTGAGAGACAATTTCATGCAAAAAGAAAAAATCGAGTGTGTTTGCGTATATGTGTGTTTTCATGGGGGTGAAAGGTGGCCAGGGTGAAGACCCTTGATCGGTTGGGGCTGTCTGAAGGGGCTCCTGCTATCTGTAGGAGCTGGGACTGGTGTTGATGTCCAGGAATCATTTTCAGTAATAAATCTAAGATGACAGTGAAATAGCAGAATGAAAGAGAATTATTCTCGTCCACTTGCAGAGTAGGAAAATTGAGGGAAATGCGGCCGCCTCTCGTTGTCCATGCAGTCCATCCCATCTTCATCATCTGTGGACAGGAAACAGCTATTTCAATGTTACATTTATTTTTTGTCAATATTATCTCTGGTCTTAATTGTTCTAATTCCTCAGATAAGAAAGATTAACACAGGCAATAGCTACCATAAGCTTGTGTTTACCAATAGAACATAACAGTATTTACACTTCAAAAATTATCTCATCTTTGTAAACACATGGTCTGTGAAGAAATAACACTATCAAATCGTCTCTTTCTAGACACTAACATTTCAAAATGTAATGAACCTGGAAAAAAATACTTCTGAAGAAAACAGGATTTTTTTAAAAATAGTAAGGAACAAACCATCTTCATTGCCTTTTAATTTCACAAACTTCATATGTCCAAACTATAGAAGTCAATGAATCTAAGACACCCACAGTGTCTATAGAGAATTAATTATCTTAGTCATTAAATGCGTGTATTTTTTTCTTCATTGTATTTTAGGTGTGACTGCAAAATAAAGCTTTCTATGATTCATTTTCATTTGTGTCCTTGATTAGATGTTGTGCCAGTCTGAATGTATTATGTCCCCCAAATGCCATTATCTTTGATGTAATCTTGTATGGGCAGACATTATCAGGGTTGATCAGATTGTAATTCTTTGAGTGTTTCTTTGGAATGCTCCCCACCCAGCTGTGGGTGATGACTCTGATTGGAAAATTTCCATGGAGGTGTTGCTCCACCCATCCAGGGTGGGTTTAAGTTGATCAGTGGAGCCATATAAATGAGCTGACATAACAGAAGGAACTCAGTGCAGCTGTGAGTTTTGAAGAGGAGCAAGCTGGCTAGAGAGGAATGTCCTGGGAGAAAGCCACTATGAAACCAGAACTTTGGAGCAGACGCCAGCCACGTGCCTTCCCAGCTAACAGAAGTTTTCCAGATGCCATTGGCCATCCTCCAGTGAAGGTACCTGATTGCTGATGTGTTATCTTGGACACTTTATGGCCTTAAGACTGTAACTGTGTAGCCAAATAAACCCCTTTTATAAAAGCCAATCCATCTCTGGTGTTTTGCATTCCGCAGCATTAGCAAACTAGAACAGATTTTGGTACCAGAGAAGTGGGGTGCTTTTGCTGCTGAGTCTGCAAATACCAAACATATTGGAACAGCTTTTCAAATGGATAATGGGAAGATTCTGGAAGAATTGTAAGGAGCTTGATAGAAAAAGCCAAAACTGTTTTAAAGAGACTGTTTATGGAAATATGGACTCTAAAGATACTTCTGATGAGGACTTGAGCAGAAATGATGAATGTGTTGTGGCAAACTGGAAGAAAGGCAATCCTTGTTTTAAAGTGGCAGAGAATTTGGCAAAATTGAGTCCTGGTGTCAGACGGAAGGAAGAATCTGGAAGCAACAACCTGGAATACTTAGCTGAGGCTATCTCCAGACTACATGTGGAGGATGTAGCCTGGCTTCTTCTTGCGGCTTATAGTAAAATGCGAGCAGAGAGAGATAAACTTAGAACTGAGCTCTTGGGTTCAAAGAAACCAGAAGCTGATGGCTTGGAAAATTATGAGCTTCCAGGGGGTGGAATCCCAGAAGCTACAGCACAACGTGAGGATGTAACCAAACATGGAACCCAGCCACCATTTCAATATAAGCCAAGATGGGAGATGGAATTATCCAGAAAGGATTTGTGGAAAGTCCTATTGTCTGATAGCTTTGACCTCTGCATGCTTCATGCGAAGCCAACAGAATTTTTGCGAGATCTTTACGGACAGAGCCATTGCCAATCTGGCCTGGAGAAGACAGACAAGGAACAAACTGAAGGAAAATTTTCTTCAAAGACAGAGCCATGGAGGTTGAGGTCTGGAGTCAGGAGGTCTCGGGCTGGGAGAGCGGAGCAGCCCACATGCATGGAAAGGGTGAGTTTGCCCCAGAGGTCGAGGGTGGGCCTTCCACCTTGATGCTCTGGAAGAGTTTTGCCACCCGAGGTCCCAAAGAGGGTGGAGCACATTCCCAGGGAATTGGGGAGAGCCTGGCTGCCACCCCACTGTTCTGAAGGGGTTGAGCGTATGCCCCGGAGATGGAAGGGAATCTGGGAGCTGCCCCGATGTTTGAGGAGGGTGGGGCCGAGAAAGTGGTCTCCCCAATGTGTGGATATGTTGGAGCACTCACCCAAGTGTTTGGGGAGGAAAGGGCTGCCACAAAGGCCCTTAGGAAGGGTTAGGCTCCCGCTCTCTCAAGCCCCAAGGATGCAACGTCGTTCTGTTAATGACTCTCAGACTTTGAAATCTAATGGAGTTTGTCCTGCAGGTTTTAGGAACTGTTTTGGTCCTGTTAACCCTGTTTTCCTTACTGTTTCTCCTTATGGCAATGGGAATGTTTACCCTATGAACGTCCCTCTTTTGTATATTGGAAGCATATTACTTGTTCTAAGTTCACAGATCCAAAGCTAAAGGAGAATTATGCCTTAGGACCTACCATGTCTGTAATTGATTTTGATGGGATCTTGTACTTAACTTTTGTTACTGAAATGATATAAGTTTCTGTGATATTGTTGTGGGATGAAATGTATTTTGTATATGGAAAGAGAATGTCATTTTGGGGTCCAGGGGGTGGAATGTTCCAGTTTGAATGTATTATGTCCCCCAAACGCCATTATCTTTGATGTAATCTTGTATGGGCAGAAGTCATCAGGGTTGATCAGATTGTAATTCTTTGAGTGCTTCTATGGAATGCACCCCACCCAGCTGTTGGTGATGACGCTGACTGGATAATTTCCATGGAGGTGTTGCTCCACCCATCCAGGGTGGGTTTAAGTTGATCAGTGGAGCCATATAAATGAGCTGACATAACAGAAGGAACTCAGTGCAGCTGTGAGTGACGTTTTGAAGAGGAGCAAGCTGGCTAGAGAGGAATGTCCTGGGAGAAAGCCATTTTGAAACCAGAACTTTGGAGCTGACGCCAGCCACATGCCTTCCCAGCTAACAGAGGGCTTCCGGACACCATTGACCATCCTCCAGTGAAGGTACCTGATTACTGATGTGTTATCTTGGACACTTTATGGCCTTAAGACTGTAACTGTGTAGCCAAATAAACCCCCTTTTTATAAAAGCCAATCCATCTCTGGTGTTTTGCATTCCGCAGCATTAGCAAACTAGAACAGATGTTTAAGATTTTACTGTTCCTATTCAACTTCTAATATCTGCCTTCCCCATTTCCAAGTGATAAAACTTTAAACTAAAAGGAAAATAAGAAAGTAAAAGAGGGGAAGATGTCAGCATCGAATATTAGTTCATCAGTAAACAAATAGGAAGAAGGGACTTGAAAGGGATTGAAGGAGGCTGTTTAAAATCTAGCTGCTCCTACTCTACATCTTTCCTGTTTTCTTGTATTTAAAAGATTACAAATGATCACCTAACTTCTTCTCATAAATGTTCTGATGATTAAAACCCCACATTATCAGGATGCCCTTCCTCAGATGTGGTTGTTTGTTTAATCCCTTAGTCAACAAATGCTTCCTGGGCATCAGCTTGGCGCAGCTCCGACCAACGCCCCTGCCGCCCTCCCGGCTCACTTTCCACGGGGGAGATGCTCCTTTTAAAATCTCTCCTGCTCCACTCTAAACTCACGTAATCAGATGCTGTCCTTACAGTAGAAATAAATGAAAGTCTTTCAATTACCCAAGGTTCATTTCTTCAAGAAAAATAGTTCCATTTCCTCAAATACATATAGGAAATACATTACCAATTCTTTCAATTTTCCAGCTTCTGATGAACATCAATTTCACATAATGAGAGAAAGAATACAGATCATATCTTGTGCTGTGGTTACTGACCTTGCCACACTACCAAGGATGATGCTTTGCATTTGTCTGAAGCAAAAGACAAAAATGTCTTGTCTTTTCTTTTCTCACTGTTCTTTTTGCTATTCTATTCTAAATACAAGAGAATCTAACAGATGTGCTTAAGGAACTAACCAAAATTTGTCAATACCATTGTATTAGCTTGGAATCAATAGATCAAAAAGCATTTGTGATTCCCTCTTCTGTGAAAACCACTGGAATATGAGGATCCCTCTCTCCCTCTTTGCAAACAGACTGCTGTAACTGCGGTCAGCGTTTCTAGATAGAAGTGAGTTTTAGGCAAATCTCTGCCTCCTTATTATAAAATACTGGTTCAATACCAAGTAAACCACATGCTCCTTTAGATCATCAAATACCTTTAACAGTATTTTTGGCAACACTAATGATGGTGGGAACTGGGGAATGATGGCGTATCCATTGTGAAGTCCTAGAGTATAAAAACTCTCTGGAGAAAAGGCAGCTGAAATCCTAATGTTCTGACTCTGACATGTGCCAATCACATTTCAAACAGTTTTCCTCATTAACAGCTTTGTTTTGCTGAGTGTGTTTTTGCACAGCGAACGTGAAGAGAGCCCAGGGCAGCAGGCGTGGGGAAGTGGGGTGCCCGTCCTGCCTCAGCCAGCGAGGGGCAGGCTGCCCTGGAGCCCTGGGCGTCCAGCCTTTGACCAGTGCCAGTGAGGCCCAGGTGCTCAGGTCGGTGCTCTCAATAGCGGGAGAGAGGGTTTTCCTGCAGAGCAGGAGCACTGGTCACCATGGGGCTGGATGTCAGCTGAGAATTAAGACAGTCTTCATTCTGTCACTTCAGTAACAAAGAAATCACATTTCAGAATATAAAGAAGTCCAAATTTCATAAATGACAATGTGAGGACCCCATGCCATGCTATTAAAGCCAATGATATCACTGTGTCACTCCACTCCCTGGAGTGGGCAAATATGAAATCATGGCCCAAAAAGGAGCCACAAGCCTGGGAGAGGCACTGGGGCAGGAACAGTCAGATATCAAGGAAACGGAGCATGTCCACTCAGTCAGTGAGTGTGTGTTTGTGTATTCATTCCTGTTATTAAAGGATATTCACAACAAAGAATGATAATAATAAAGATTAATATGTTAAAAAGAATCTGAGAAAAGAAAACAGAATCAACTCTACATTTGAATCACTGGATCCAAGTAGCATCAGTTACCTAATTTCCTTAGTGCATTTAACAAATGTAATTATATGGCAGTAAAAGCTACCAGATCTCAAAGAAACTATTTTTCTGTAAGAGGAAGACAGAAGACCATTAATGGATATAATGCAAGAAGACACATTCCAAAATCTGTTCAATTAATTAACACCAGTGAGGACAATCTGGCATGTTACTGCAGCTGTTTATAGAAAATGGAACATTTTGCCTTTCTAACTGCTGATTTGTTCTAAAAAATAAATTCATTCTGTTTTATCAAAGCAAGGTGGCAAGCGGGAAGACAAATGCTAAGTAACGTTACTATTGTGGACTTTTATGAACAAAACCTCTGTGCTTTAGCAGTTAGAGAGCTGCAATGGTTTTTTTACCAGCACCATTATTCAAGGATGCAAGAAGGAAAGATTATGTTAAATGTAATCACAGTTCAAGGTTTCACTGATTCACCTTTTATCTGCCCATTAAGGGAATCTAGGATTTATCCCAGGATTGTCAAACTGAGAACACTGCCCCTTGGCCCTGGCAGAAAGCAGGTGCTGCAGTTAACAATCAATGAGGCCACCACCTTCCAACAGGAAACCCAGAGAGCCTGTGGGGCCTGGTGATGAGAGGTGCGCTGGGCTGAGCCCCTGGGAGAGCACAGCCTACTGCTCACTGCTGAATGGAGACTGCAGAGGGGCTGGGGGCCTGCCTTTGCCTTGCCACACTGCTGAGCTCTTATATCAGATCTTCCTATCTAGAGACGCTCAGCAGAGAAGCAATGGCCATCAGCAGTTTGGTTAGGATAGCAAGTCTATAATGTCCTCCCCACCCCTGGACTGTGACATGCACCGTAAGACACAGATGACATTGCTGGACTCTCACACTCTGCACCGCTGGGGCCCAGAGGCAAAGCAGTAGCCACACCCCATTTCTGATGCCAACAAATGCCCGATTTTCACAGGCTTACAATTGCAGGTGAAGTCTGAAGCCCACACCTGGAAATTACTACACAGCGTGTGCTTCCTAAACATCCCTGTCCTAATCTAGAAATAGATTAGCCTTTATAGACATCTAGATTGCTGGGCTTATAAAGTGCTACCAACATCTAAAATCATATATTCTTTGTGTGTGTGTGTGTGTGTGTGTGTGTATGTAAAAAGAGTTGCTGTTAATGATAAAATGTGACATGGCAGGAAAAAGGTTCTACTGATGGTTTTCATATTGTTGATCAAGGAAGCTGAGGAACTAGGTTCGAATTACATTCAAGAAACTGAGCTGGACAACTTAAAACATATTCTAACGTTTTAGTCTCATTTTACAAGTTCTAAAAATTGAGCAATAAAAGGCCTATTAATGCCATATTCTCATCATGACAATGGCCTGAAAGCTTGGAGTTAGGGATAAGCCAGGTAAGATGAATTATAAAGAGACTGTGGTCCTTGACAGCTTGAAATTTAATTCAATCATGATAAAAATTGACTAGCTAAGGATACACACACACACACACACACGTATATATATATATATATATATATATATATATATGTATGTATATATATATATATATATATATGTATGTATATATATATAAGCTTTTAATTTATTTGTAATCAAAATGGATTTTTAAACAGTTTGGCAGTGGTCCTTTTAGTCTTACATTTCTTAACATCATATTTTGTTGTTTTCTTCCCCACCGCACTCCTCACTGCCCTCACACCCACTCTTTTGAGCTAGATATTATATTGGGCCTATCTTCACTCTTTATATCATCACCAAACAAAGGAACACTACAAATTGAAACTTGCAGAATTCTACGTGACTTTCCTATAAATATGGCTCCCAGGTGCTCAAAGGGGGAAATCTGGGACTCCTAGAGATTATCCGGCCCTGTCCTCCCAGATTTATAGGTGGGGGAAACTCAGTCTCAGAGGGCAAAATGACTTGCTCGTCATCTCACAGCAACTGAGTAGCAGAGCAAGGACACAAAATTTCCCAGGTCTGAGTCCAGGGCTTTGTCAACCTCACCACTCTGTCTCCCAAATTGGGGATTTGTTTTTATTTTGCTAAAGTAAAATATCTACTCCTGGCACTGCATTTACAGAGTAAACCAACTTCTATGATTTCCAAAATGACCTATTTATTTGTCCTATAAGGAGTCCACAAATGCCAAAAGCTCTGTTTAAGAGAGGAAAATGTCTCAAAGAGGCTGAGGACTTGGACAGACATGTAAGGCCCTTACTATCCCAATGCCCCTGTGGAAACTGACGGCACCACCTGCAAAGTGGAAGGTGTCCTCCTGCCCTGAAGACTCCAGGCATTCACTGAATTAGTTTATCATCACCTTAGACACATCTATTGAATATCTGGCCAGGCACTTAGCTAGGAGCTGGGACTAGCAGAGAATACAACAATTAAGATCCCTCCTGCTAAGGACATTCGTTCTTTAGAGAAACAGAACGTAAACAAAGACACAAACAAATTAACCAGAAAAACATCAAGTAAAAGTGCCAATGTAGAGAATTCAGGGGGAAGGGTACTGTGATGGTTAGGTTCACGTGTCAACTTGGCCAGGTGATGGTGTCCAGGTGTCTGCTCAAGCAAGCACTGGCCTAACCATTACTGCAAGGAGGCTGGTTTATTAAATCATCAGTCAATTGGCTGCAGCTGTGACTGATTACATCAATGAAGGGCATGTCTTCCTCAATGAGAGAATTCAATCAGCTGGATTTAATCCAATCAGTTGAAGACTTTTAAGCAAGGCAGATAGAGGACTTTTGCTTCTTTGGCTAACCAGTGAAGCATTTCCTGAAGAGTTCATCGACGTTGCCAGTTCACTGCCTGCCCTAGAATTTGGACTCGTGCATACCCACAGTTGTGTGAGACACTTTTATAAAATCTTTTATCTACAGATATCTCTTGTTGGTTCTGTTTCCCTAGAGAACCCTAACTAATACAGCTAGTCTCAGAGGGGGGCCGCACTGTTCTTTAAATTAGGAGGCCAGAGAAAGTCCTCTGATGAAGTGACATTTAAACTGAGATCTGAAAAACAAGAAGGAGCCATTCATGCAAATATCTGGGAAAAGAACACTTGAGGCCGAGAAAATAGAAAATATAAAAGTCCCAAGGTAAGGTGAAGTGTGGCATGTCTGAGTATGGCTGAAACACAGGGACAATGGGGGAAGATGAAACAGCATGAAGTTGGAGGTTGACTGGACCCAGATCAGACAGAACTGGGCAAATCACTGAGAAGTTTGGGTTTAAAGTGTGATGGAAGCCACTGGAGGGTTATATGTAAAGGAATGATGTTGTCTGATCACAATTAAAATTTTACCCAAGTGATGGGGTCTAGCAAATGCTATATAGAGGAAATTATCCATGGCCCTGATTCCAGCAACTCACTAGTGCTGCTCAGCATTTCAGACAGTTATATCACTATAGTTGATGCTAGGGTTGGAGGACACTATGCCAAGGCCAACACCCACTGTTTTTATTCAGAAGCCCTTAAATACTTGTCCACAACACTAAAGGCTTTCTAACACTGAGAACTGACTGTCAGAGAGTCTAAGATTCTTCCAATGGCACTTAGGAGAGAGTGGAAACTCATTGCCCTACCATGGATAATATACTATAAGCAGCACATCAACATTTGATATTCTACAACTTAACCTGGGTATCAGCCAAGTTGATAAGTCCTGCTCCTGGCTGTGGCTCACACCTATTGTGGGACCTTCAGCAGCTTGACTTCTCTCTGGGTTTCAATTTCTTCACATATAAAATCTTTATTTATAAAATGAAAGTTCAGAGGTTCTTAACTTCTTGAAAATCTGAAGAAAGGTACAGACTTTCCAGAAAAGTACACATGTGCACATGCAATTATATTTTTCACTTTAGGGTATTCTAAGTGCCCCCTCTCAATGCTAAGGTCTGTTGACTGCATGCAGAAGTGGAAGAACACTTCACTCTCATCTTCCCTATCACGGAGGACATCAGTGGGTATCAGTACTATCAACTAATCTGCTTTAAAAAGGAAGAAGGAGATCCTGCCAACCAAGAGAACAGCATAAGACACTCCAGAGAATCTTTGAACAACTAGGGAAAACTAGCAAAGCCATCTTCCTGAGGACTCTGGAAAATAGTTAAAGGGTTGCAGTAACTGGGCAAAGACCAAATCAAGAAAACACAGCTTTAAAAAATGGTAGAAGTTTGTACCCTCCTGGCGCCTCCATCCCTGCCACCTCTGTGGCGTGGAGCCAACCTTCACTCCCACTGTGGGTCCTGGCCCTGCTCTGGAGGGAGGAGAGTAACCCCCACAACAAACTAGCATTGCTACAGGCCAATTTACAGAGTGGCAGCCTGAAAGACTAACCAGGAAACTCCTCTCTAGCTCACCCTCCCAGAACTTGCCTGCAGGCAGAGACAGCAGGCAGACAGTTAAAACAGTTTAAGAAACAATTAAGTCAAAGAGGTCTGGGGCAAAGGATTACCTGCTTTAAGTCATTTAATAGAGTAACCAGGAGGGGGAGATTTCATCAGGTGTAGAAGTTTACAGAATTCCTGTGAACAGGGGAATTCCTAAAGCCACAAGCAAGCACAAGCCCAAGATAAGATACAGGCTCAGGTAAGACAAAGAGGACCCTGTACTTCCCATTCACCTCCAAGCTGATCTTCTTGACAGGAGGACTAAACTCATCAGCCAGAGCAGAGACAATTTGCAAAGACTATGAAAGGTGTCTTTTGCATTGGTTTGTTTATTTTGTTAGCTCCTGACACTCAAGGAAATCTTTGTCATATTACTAGCTGGATACAAACATAAGGGACAGTTCAGAGACTAATTCCCAGAGTTAATACTTTAAAATATTAAAATGAACATTGTACAACAAAAGACAAAGAAACAGGAAATGACAGCTCATCCAAAGGAACAAGAAAAAAATCCAGAAACCATTAATGTAGAAGAACAGACTTCTCTATATGTCTGTCCTTGTGTCAGTGCCATGCTGTCTTAATTACTGTAACTTTGTGTAAGTTTCAAAATTGGGAACTATGAGTCCTCCAACTTTGTTCTTCCTTTTCAAGACGGTTTTGGCTATTTGGGGCCCTTATCCTTCCATACAAATCTGATGATCAGACTTTCCATTTCTGCTTATCTCTGCCTTTTGACTGGAGATTTCAATCCATTTACATTTAAAGTAAATACTGATAATGCAGGACTTTGTTCTGCCATTTTTCTATTTTGTCTTTGTGAGTCTTATATCTTTTTTGTCTCTCAATTTTTCTGGTAATGGTTACTTTCAATTTTATTTGACCTTTTTATAGTGTACTATTTTGAACATATTGAGGTTCTTTTTTTAATGTCTTTCCCCAATATATCCAAGTCTGTTCTTCTACATTAATGGTTTCTGGATTTTTTTCTTGTTCCTTTGGATGAGCTGTCATTTCCTGTTTCTTTGTCTTTTGTTGTACAATGTTCATTTTAATATTTTAAAGTATTAACTCTGGGAATTAGTCTCTGAACTGTCCCTTATGTTTGTATCCAGCTAGTAATATGACAAAGATTTCCTTGAGTGTCAGGAGCTAACAAAATAAACAAACCAATGCAAAAGACACCTTTCATAGTCTTTGCAAATTGTCTCTGCTCTGGCTGATGAGTTTAGCCCTCCTGTCAAGAAGATCAGCTTGGAGGTGAATGGGAAGTACAGGGTCCTCTTTGTCTTACCTGAGCCTGTATCTTATCTTGGGCTTGTGCTTGCTTGTGGCTTTAGGAATTCCCCTGTTCACAGGAATTCTGTAAACTTCTACTCCTGATGAAATCTCCCCCTCCTGGTTGCTCTATTAAATGACTTAAAGCAGGTAATCCTTTGCCCCAGACCTCTTCGACTTAATTGTTTCTTAAACTGTTTTAACTGTTTTAAAAGGGGAAATTTTAGGTTGTATATATGTTACTAGAACAAAATTAAAAAAAAAAACAAAAAACAGGACTGTACAACACAATGAATCCTATGGACTATAGTTAATAGTAAAATTATAATAATAGTGTTTCATCAATTATAACAAAGGTATCAAACTAATGCAAATAGAGCAGACATATAGAGCAATGGAATCAAACTGATAGTTTAAAAATAAATTCTTTCACATCTATGGCCAATTGATTTTTGACAAGAATGCCAAGTCCACTCAATGGAGAAGGAATGGTGTCTTCAACAAATGGTGC
The DNA here is from genome assembly GCF_015220235.1 of Choloepus didactylus. Lineage (NCBI taxonomy): Eukaryota > Metazoa > Chordata > Mammalia > Pilosa > Megalonychidae > Choloepus > Choloepus didactylus. Next base: position 28,362,699 of record NC_051308.1, read on the forward strand.
ATGGAAAACTGGATATCTATATGCAAAAGAATGAAGGTGGACATCTACCCCATACCACAAACAAAAATTAATGCAAAATGAACTAAAGACCTAAATATAAGACCAAAACTATAAAACTCCCTGAAGAAAAATTAGGGAATTATATTTAGGTGATGGCTTCTTAGACTTTATACCAAAACCATGAGTAACAAAAGAAAAAATAGACAAATGGGCCCTCAATCAAAATTAAAAACTTTTGTGCCTCAAAGGACTTCATCATTACAGTAAAAAGGAAACCTAGAGAATGTGAGAAAATATTTAGAAAATACATATCCAATAAGGGTTTAATATCCAGAATGTGTAAAGAAACCCTATAACTCAACAACAAAAAGACAAACAACCCATTTAAAGAGTGAGCAAAAGACACAGATAGACTTTTCTCTAAAGAAGATATACAAATACCCTATAAACACATGAAAAGATCCTCAACCTCATTAGCCATGAGGAAAATGCAAATCAAAACTACAATGAAATACCATTTCACACCCACCAGAATGGCTACTACTAAAAAACTGAAAAAAACAAGTACAGGAGAGGATATACAGAAGTAGGAAAACTTATTTATTATTGGTGGGAATGTAAAATGATGCAGCTGATTTGGAAGACAGTGGTGGTTCCTCAGAAAGTTAAGTACAGAATTACCATATGACCCAGCTATGCCTCTCTTGGTATATACCCAAAAGACTTGAAAGCTGGGACTTGAACAGACTCTTGTACACCAATGTTCCTAGCAGCATTATTCACAATTACTAAAAGGGGGAACATTCCAAGTGTCCTTCAAAAGATGAATGGTTAAACAAAATGTGGTATTTACACCAATGGAATATTATTCAGCTTTAAAAAGGACTGAAGTTCTGATACATGCAACGACACAGAATAACTCTGAAGACATCATGTTGAATGAAATAAGCCATTAATATAAGGACAAATATTGTATCATCTCACTGATATGAAATAAGCAGAATAAGTAAACTCATAGAGCCAGAAACTAGAATGCAGGTTACCAGGGGCTGGGAAAGGGGTAGGAAACAGGGAGTTAATGCTTAATCTGTACAGAATTTCTCTTGAGGTGAAAGTTTTAGTAATGGAGAATGGTGATAGTAGCACAACACTGTGAATGTAATTAACATCACTGAACCGTACATATGGTGTTGGTTAAAAGGGGAAATTTTAGGTTGTATATATGTTACTAGAACAAAATTAAAAAAAAAAAAAAAAGGACTGTACAACACAATGAATCCTATGGACTATAGTTAATAGTAAAATTATAATAATAGTGTTGCATCAATTATAACAAAGGTATCACACTAATGCAAAGTGTTAATAATAGGGAAAACAATGATGTGAAGGAGGATATATGGGAATTCTGTATTTTCTTAGTGATTTTTCTGTAAGCCTATAACTTCTCTAAAAAAAAAAAAAGAAAATGAAGGGAAAGAGAGGAGAGACAAATCAGGAAATGAAAAAAAAAAAAGGAAAAGAAAACTAACATGATGTTATTTGTAAGCCAAAAGATGTGTGATCTGAAGAATTCTTTTAGCCATCCAACTAGCACCCTACAACTCAATCTTATCCTCAATTCCTGAACTAAAGATGACATATACAACTTTTGAGAACCGACACTTGTCAGCATATGAGAATATTTTAAAAATATATCTGATAACCTTTTTTTTCCTGTAAGACTCCACTTATTTAGGTTATTTCCCAAAGTGTGAGGCACATAACAGTATATGTGGAATGATTTTAAGTGTTGCATGAATATATAGTTTTACTATATATGTAATTTAATTTATATGTATCAAAGATTACAGCATTAAGATTTTAAAGAAAAGTTTAATATTCTCCAACAAATTACTAGTAAATTGAATTATGATTTCACAGATATTATTATGTAAGACAAAAGTAAATAAAAAAGTATTCAATTTAAAATGAATTTAGAAAATATTAAGTAAACAGGAGACCAGAAATGGCAAAAATCATGAAGATGGTATATGGGTGATCAAAGTCTGGGAAAAACTGGCAGTCTCTATTTAAGAATCCTTTTAGCTGATGTCAAAAATCTACTGGAAAACAGTAAAGAAGGCTTAGTTTGTAAGTTAGTTTATAATTCTTAGTTGACAATTCTCCCTTATATACTTTTTCCTACCCATAAAAGCTTTTTTCTCAGCGCCCTGTCTTTTGATATTTCCATACTGGAAACTCTACATCCTTAAATTGACTAGAGTAAGTAACCGTGAAATTTGATTTTGAAAATATCAAATGATTTTAAAAATGACCAATACCCTTCACTTAGATTTGAAAGTTATCAGCTGTCTTCTAGACTTACTTACATTTTTCAGGTGGTGTTATTGTAATTGTCTGAGCTGTAAACTCTTCATCAAAATATCTGGTATCTGTTTCAGATGTTACTTGAGGCTTAAAAGGAGGTAAAAGCTATAGGAAGAAAGAGAGTACAGTTAACAGATTTCAATGCAGGAAAATTCATACCTAGGATAAAATTAGAGAACAAATAATTAAATGAATACTGCAAAAGACTAGAATGCTGAGGCACTGCCTAAGGTAGATGTGGTATATAAGTTACCAGCCAACAATCTAAACATAGAACAGAGGGTACTTGGTTGCTCTGTATAAAATTTGAGTGTGTATGTGAAACTGAACAAAGGGGAACCAAAGAATAGGGCGGGAGGATGTTGAGAAATCTGTCCTGATATTTTTTCTCATAACATACATACATACGAAACCACATGGATATAGATGACTGTAACAAAACATGGGCTCTTTTGAGTGCAATGAAAGCACAAACTTACTGGCTTTTCTCCTTCTTCCTATTGCTTGACTGAACTGTTTATCAAAAACACAATTTGAGTAACAGCTATTTCTTATGTCACAGATAAAGTGTTGCCTTTGTACTTCACAAAGAACTAAACTGCTCTGCTTACTTGAGAGATGGACATTCAGACTGCTCCTGATTTGGAATAGTGATTCTTGGCAGCCCCTGAATTATATAAAAATGTTTTCTCCTTTGCTTTCATCAGATCCTCAAGTGTTCACTGACAATTGAATGGATAAACAAAATATAGTATATACATAAAATGGAATATTACCCAGCTGTAAAAAGGACTGAGGTTCTGATACATGCGACAACATGGATGAACCTTGAGGACATCACGCTGAGTGAAATAAGCTAGACATAAAAGGGCAATTATTATATGATTCCGCATATATGAATTATCTAGAATAAGCAAACTCATAGAGACAGAAACTAGATTACAGATTAACAGAGGTTGAGAGGTGAAGGGGAAGGGTAGTTAATTCTTAATGGGTATAAAGTTTCTGTTTGGGGTGATGAAACAGTTTTGGTAATAGATGGTGGTGATGTAGCACAATATTGCAAACGTAATTAATACCACTGAATGTACACTTAAAGATGGTTAAGATGACAAATTTTATTTTACACATATTACCACAATAAAATAAAAAAATGCACAATTGCCTTTAGATCAATGCATTTCCCCACTCTTACTGTCACTAAATTTATGTTAAATAATAAGGCAAAAATCTTTATACTTTAAACAGACTGAGTTTTTAAAAATTGTGGGATAAGCAGAATTAAAAGCACGTTTTTACAATAAGGGACCACATTTCAGTTTATGGCACATCTTACAAAACACTATTCATGGCTTTTCTTTTTATCACTCTTACTCTTCATCCTCAATACAGAAACATTCTAAAATGTCCAAAATTAGCAAGCACTCTTCTGGGGGATGGAACCAAATTCAGGTTCCACTTATCTGCTGGTAATAAGTACTAAAGTACAATGTGGCTCCTTTCTCAGTAACCTTTAATCCCCCCACCTGGAACAAGTTCTGCCAGTTTTAAAAGAAACCTGCTATTGTGCCAGAATATCTCTCTCTAGCTGTTCTGTTAGGATGACTTCACTTAAGCAAGCAGTTCATTCTACTGATGAAAATCTTCTCTCTTCCATTCAGAAACCAGTGCATTCTCTTCACCAGCACCATATTCATGCACACAAAAACACCAAAGGTGACACATACTGGAATATTTTTGGTTTTCTTTTTAGAAACCAGAGGGGTAATTGCCCCTACTTGGCAGGAAATTGAGACACTGAGATTCTGATTGTGATATTCCTTCTGACTCATCATTCTTTGATGTTCACAAAACAGATTATCCTTCCAATGAAAAATTAACCACTAGAAATGATTTTAGCAGAAATGGACTTCTATTATTGGGCATTTGGAGTAGATTTGCTTACCTCTGCCCCACCCCTACCATCTGCTTCTTTCTGATGTTAAAAATTTAAATCTGCCTTCAGTTTAGGGGATGCTGTAAAAATGGCAAATTTTATGAAAAAAAAAACATATATATATATATACAAACACAAAACTACAATAATCATCAGTTATGCTGTTCTTTTAGACAATGAGAAAGAGAATGGTTACCTTTAACGTTAAAAAATGGAAACATACCTTAAATCAGTTTTCAAAAGATTACAGGGGAACTTAAACTAGTCTCTGTTCAGATGTCATGCTGTTACAAAGTATTTACTTGACCTCTTAAATAAACAGTTACCCTCCCCACTACTTCCTATCTTTACACTGCTTTGTTTTTCGTCAAAAGGCTTTTCAACATCTAACACTCTCTCCTTCTTTTACATTATTGGAAGGCCTCAGTTATCCTTAGAGAGCAGTTGCTTATAAAAGTAAAAGGGCTCTCACTAATAAAACCCAAGGGGCCTTTTTGGAAGGCAGGGGAAAGCAGTAAAAAGACTTTGCTTCTATGGCAGAGTTATGGCACGTTTGTTTATTGCCATCACCTTTATACAACATCCCCCTCCTCAATAAAATCTTAAGTTCCATGAGGGGAAGGATTTTGTTTTTTTTTTTGTAAAACAGTGTTACTGAGGTAGAATTGACATACAATAAACTGTACATATTGAGTGTACAAATTGGTAACTTTTGCCCTATGTAAATATCTATGAAACTATCACTCCCAAATTTTCCCTGTGCTCCTGTGAAATTCCTCTACTCCTCCCATCCCCCCTGCCACAGGCAATGATTGAATGCTTTGTATCACAATATGAGTTTGTATTTTCTAGAATATTATATGAATAGAATTGTATAATATGCACTTTTTTTTTTTTGGTCTACTTATTTCATTCAGCATGATTGTTTTGACATTCATCCATGTCACTGTGTGTATCAATAATTCATTTATTTTATTTTTGAGTGATATTCCACTGAACAAATGTACCACAGTTTGTTTATTCATTCACATGCTGATGGACATTTAGGTTGCTTCCAGTTTGGAGCTATTACAAATAAAGTTGCCATGAATTTTCACAGCAAGTTTTAAATGTTACCAAATCACTCTACCATTTGCCCTCTTACTAAAAGTAAATTTTAAGTGTTTCTTTCCTGTGTAAACAAAGAAAAAAGAGAGAAAAAAATTTTCTTAAACTTGTTATCATAAAACACATTCACTTCTTTTGGTATCCGGAATGACAGCGTGGTATACCAACAGGGTACTCTTTGAAGGGCAGTGTACCCTGACCTTCCACGGTAACAAATCCCTTAACCACCAGATCTCTACATAGTTTCTTCTATTTTTAGTTCTAGAAGTTCTGGAAATGGAGAGCAGGGCTTTAAACTTGCAGTGAAAGCTGCCACAGACAGTGATTATGGTACCTTATAATTGCCGTAAACTCCAACACCCTGTGTTGGTATACATGGATGAAAATACCATCAACAGAGATATAGCAGTACAAATGGCTCAATGTCTAGATTTGCCACAGACAATACTCTGGTGCTATAATTTCCACCTCTCTGAAAGAACATCAGAGAGTAGCTAAGCTTAAGTGGGCATTCTCATTTATTTAAGCTCTATTTCTCCTGACAAAATTGGTTTTATGCTTTGTGAATATACACTTGCATATGTACTAGAAAAGCAGGAATACAGAAAGAAGATATATTTCTAACAAAACTAAGGGACTTATGAAATCCATTTAATCACATTAGCTGCTAAGCTTTACAGTAACAATCTTTCTTAAGACTGAAAACTCAACTATATTTCATTTTTGCAAAACCACACAACAGTAACTCTTCATAATGTTGAACCTATAAAGAAATGAACCAAGGGCCAAAGGTATATACAACACTAATATATTACTAAAGTTCAAAAATACTGGATGCCTCAAAATGTACACATTACCTATAATGAACAGTAAATATTTAATTAATATGTCTGCTTTCCTGGCTGTAATTTACAAGGGATTTTTAACACATGATATGGGTGGTGTGGACTGCTTTAAAAGTAATCCCAGACATTTGAACTTATGTTTTCCTTTCCTTGATAAATTTTCCTGTTTAAAGAGAACTTTGCAAGCACTCATTCTATTGCCTGAAGGTCTGTGGACAAGTGATACTATTCACGAACATTCACAGGTACATGACATTATTGGAAGGTCTCAGTTATTCTTAGAAAGGAGTTGCTTATAAAAGTAAAAGGGCTCTTGCGGTCGGGGTTACTGCTTCTAGGGGGAGTGGCGGCCGGTAGCCGAGCCCTCAGCTCTCGGGGCTGCTTAAAGGGTACCGGCGGCGGGGGCTCTTTCCCGGAGGCGAGGGCGAGGCGGAGGACGTGGCCAAGGTCCTCGGCGAGAGGCGTGCAAGGAGGGTGGCGATAAGGACAAAAACACTCTTCATCCAGTAGGGGTATGCGCCAAAGAGATTTATTCAGGGGTGATTACAGGTTATATAGGTTGGTAAGAGGGGCAGGGCTGGAAAGGAGGTGAAGTAGCCTAAAATGGCAATACTGAAGGAAGAGGGGCTAGGATTGGTTCTGAGAGGATTCAGGAGCCGTTGCAACGGGCGGGGGTTGTTTTGGCCACGGTGCATGCGCACTGGCGGTGGCAGGAGTGGCCTTGGCACAAGGGAGTATGTGGGTAAGATAAGGAAGTGGGGAAAGGGCAGTTGGGAGAAAGGCGGTTTCCTCTGGCAAGCCTCCCCTGCCAGTGGCATTTTGGGTGAGGAAAAGGGAGCTGCCTTGACCTCGCTCCTCAGGCTCGGGGGGGCTGCAGAGGGCACTCACGCCCGTACCTACTACCCTCCCCAGGGGGTGATATCAAGTCCCCTGGCCCAGGCCTGGTAAGTCGAGGCACAAGCTCAGCTACCCGCAATTCCCCTTTCTTTTCTAATTAGAGGAAGAGGCTTTACCGGAGAGGCCCGCTAAGGGTGAGGGAAGGGGGAGGTCAGGGAAGGGAAAAAGGGGTTGACGGTGGCTCAGCGAGGCTGGAGCTCAGTGTTGGTGTGGTGCCCGGGCGCTCGACAAGGGCTTCGCTGCAGCGGGCTGGGCGAAGGTGAGGGGTTTAAAGTTCAGGGGTTTAAAGTTCAGGGGTTTAAAGTTCAGGGGTTCAGAGAAGCTGGAACTCGAGGTGAGAGCGATGTTCAGGTGATTGGGAAGGGCCTCGCGGTCGGCGGGTTGACCGGTGGCGTTGAGGTCGCGGAGGGCTGGCTGTCATCTTGGAGTGGGGGGTGTCAGAGGTGGCGAGTCGCTGATACTGGATTTGCACGAACGAGGAAAAAATGGCATCCGTTTGTTTTCTTACAAGCTGGACAATTTTGCGTATGATGCAGGGTCCTAAGATGAGAGCTAGAATAATTATTAATAGGGGGCCAAGAAAAGGAAGGATGTATGGGAGGATGGGAGTGAAAAAACTGGACCGATAACTGGTGGCTTCACGATCTCTTTTACGCTTTTCCAGTCCCTCTCGGACCCTTTTCAGGCTGTCCTCGACAAGACCTGTGGAATTGGCATAAACACAGCACTCTTCTCCTAGGGCGGCGCAGAGGCCTCCTTCTTTGAGGAGGAGAAGGTCAAGACCTCGGCGGTTTTGGAGCACGACTTCAGAGAGGGAATTGACAGAATTTTTTAGATGGTAAATAGCGTTTTGTAGGTGGCGAATGTCCTCGTCAACAGCCGCCCTGAGGTGAGTTAGGGCGGAGCTTTGACTGGCTAGTGCAGCGATTCCGGTGCCAGCGCCGGCAAGACCTAGGAGGGAGGCAATTGTGAGGACGGTGATGGGCTTTCGCTTTTGCAGTGGGGCTGGAGCTGCAGTTCTTTCCAGACGGAGGAAGAAGTCTTCTTCGCTGTGGTATAAGACTCTAGGGATAAGGACAATTAGGAGGCAAGTTTCTTTATATTCGCTGATGATATTTGTGCTGAGACAGGGGGTAAGTCCTGTAGAGGAGCAGAGCCATTGGGAGGAGTTATGAGGAATGAGAAATTTTGCCGAGCTACTGGGAGATGAGTAGCTGGCACAGGCAGTGAGGTCGGGAGAGTTACTGGAGCGAGGGCGGACGCACTTTCCCGTATAGGAGACTGAATGAAAGGTCAGGGGGACGGCAGAGGTATTCCAACTGCATTCCGAGGGGCTGTCTTCTGTGCTTTCTGAAAAGGAGAGGTTGGAGGCAACGGGCTCGTACAGTGAGGAAGAGGTGGAGAGGCAGAGCCAGCAGGAGGAGGTAAAATTGGGGTTGGAGGAGTTCACTGAGGCAAAGGCGGCTTGGATGAGGCTGAGGAGGGGAGAGGAATAGCGAGAAGGGGGCAGAGGAAGCTGGGGTGGTGGGGTTTGAGATGTAGTTGAAGTACGTTTAGTTGGAACTAAGGTGCGGCTGGAGAGCTGTGGAAAAAGGGGGTTAATGACTTTATTGGGACCAATGTTAAAGGGCTTTTTTATAACAGTATCTTTTTTTGGTTGGTTTAAAGCCTCCTTTCTTATGATTATAAGGGTTCCCCGATCGAACCCCGATAGCCAAATTCGGAAGCCCCAAGTTTTACCTAGGAGCCAAGACGTATCGGCAGGGTTTTGTATGGTGAGCATTAATCTTTTAGGGCAAAGGTACCTGTTGAGATAGTGATAGCCTGAATTTTGGCAAGTATACGGGATTACTGCGAGGTTTAGAAATTTGTCAGGGACAGAAGGTTTCCAGCCAGTGGCTAATGTTTCACACCCCCAGTATGCACAGTAGTACTCGTTGGGGGAATTACAGTACGATTTTTCAGGATTTGAGGATGGGCACATGTAATATTGGGCCTGGGGATCACTTACCTTTTGAGCGCAGGTTTCTTCGACTCTGGAGACAAAGGTGGCGAAAGGCTTACTCGGTTCCTGGAAGAGCTTGGTAAATTTATTAGGCCGACAGGCAGAGCAATTGGCAAACGCGCGTAAGGCGATGCCTCTGAGGACAGTCCAGAAGGTGGCAGGGACATTAATATAAGCAGATGCACTTAGAAACGTTCCAGTGCCCAAATAGGCTTCGGGGGGATGATAGACTCCAATGGCTGCATCTTGCTCACTTTGCTTAGCTGCTTCTGCCTGGAAGTGAGCACGCCAGTCAACAAACTGACCGGGGTTAAAAATTGAACGGGCAAGCGAGGCCCAGTCTTGGGGGATGCAATAGTTCATGGCGAGATCCTGTAGTATTTGGGAAGCATATGGGCTACCTAACCCGTCCTCCTTGACGGCCCTGCGAAGCTGCTTGATAGTATCTAAGTCAATGGGATACCAGTCAAGCGGCCTCTGTGGGGTGGGGGCAAGGTTAAGAGGAAAGCAGCGAAAAGCACGAGAGAAAGGAGGACACGCTTGCAGAGGACTTGGCGCGGGAGTGGGGGTAGGGGGAGCGTTGCCCCAAGGGTTGCCTTGAGGTGCAGAAGGCAGCCAGGGGTTGTTAGTCGGCAGGGTGGAAGGAGCGGCGGCAGCTGCCGGTAGCGGCTCCGAAGGGGAGCTCGCCGGAGGGAGAGGCGGGAGTGGGAGGCCCCAAGCGTCGCAAGATGGCGGCGCGGTGGGCGTGGCTAAGACACAAGATGGTGGATCAGCCCCGCCCTGTGAAAGGGTGGGGCCCAAGGCATAAGATGGTGGACTAGCTCCGCCCTGTGGAAGGGCGGGGTAAAGCGTATGCGGTTTCTGGCCCAGCTTAGGGCTGATGTCATCGCCGGAGCATTTCCTCCCCTCGATGGAAGAAGAAGGAGGAAGTTCGCCATCTTGGCGTGGCGCAGTGTTATTTTGCTTTTTGGGAGTCACCTCGAGCGCGTTGTTAATCTGCTCGACTAAGGACTCCGTGTCCGAGTCATGATTTGAATTAGTATCGCTATCAGAATCTGTTGGCTGGGTTGATAGTGCCTCCTTGGATTTAACGGGGCCTCGATCAGGGGGGAGGGAGCCTTGAAGGCAGGAGCGGATGGTTATCAAGGTGGGGAGCAAGCCGGGAGGGAAACGCTTGCTCTCATGTTCAGACGATCATAAGTAACAGGGTCCCAAAGATGGCAAGTGGTGAGCCATGGGTTAAAGGGCAGCAGGAGATCCCAGTATATCTGCAGCTGCCGGACAGACACTTTACAACGATGCGTGTCTAGGAGACCCGCTAGAGCACGAACTTGAGGTGCCTGACATGTAGATATACGATTACCCATAGCTGAGGGGAGAGGAGGGGGAGTTGTTCCCGAGCCGGGCCGGCCGGCTGGCGGGGAGGAGAAGGAGTAGTAGTTTACTGAGCAGAGAGAATGAGATAAACTGTGGCTGCAAGGCCGAAGGAGACGGCGAGAGCAGAAAGCAGTGCCCTTTGGCAACGAGAGCAGTCAGGGGGGGCGGTTGCAAAGAGGCACACGGTGCCAAATGAGGAAATAAAGATACAAAGAACTACAGCAAAGTAATGGAGGGGAAGAGGGAGAGTGTTAGGAGGAACGGGGGTCATAGAAGTGCGCATACAAGAGGACGAAGAGAGCGTGGGGGAAGGGAGGAGTTCCTACTGGAGGAAGAGAGCGTGGGGGAAGGGAGGAGCGGCTTCGGAGCAAGGAACCTCACACGGCTCCGGAAGCGGCGAGGGAGAGGCGGCCCTTACCTTGCAGGCGAGGAAATGGGAAGCTGGAGGGGCGTCCGGGCGAGCGGGTGACCTGCCAAACTGTCGTGTGGAGACGTTCCTCACACGGGGCACCAGTTGCGGTCGGGGTTACTGCTTCTAGGGGGAGTGGCGGCCGGTAGCCGAGCCCTCAGCTCTCGGGGCTGCTTAAAGGGTACCGGCGGCGGGGGCTCTTTCCCGGAGGCGAGGGCGAGGCGGAGGACGTGGCCAAGGTCCTCGGCGAGAGGCGTGCAAGGAGGGCGGCGATAAGGACAAAAACACTCTTCATCCAGTAGGGGTATGCGCCAAAGAGATTTATTCAGGGGTGATTACAGGTTATATAGGTTGGTAAGAGGGGCAGGGCTGGAAAGGAGGTGAAGTAGCCTAAAATGGCAATACTGAAGGAAGAGGGGCTAGGATTGGTTCTGAGAGGATTCAGGAGCCGTTGCAACGGGCGGGGGTTGTTTTGGCCACGGTGCATGCGCACTGGCGGTGGCAGGAGTGGCCTTGGCACAAGGGAGTATGTGGGTAAGATAAGGAAGTGGGGAAAGGGCAGTTGGGAGAAAGGCGGTTTCCTCCGGCAAGCCTCCCCTGCCAGTGGCATTTTGGGTGAGGAAAAGGGAGCTGCCTTGACCTCGCTCCTCAGGCTCGGGGGGGCTGCAGAGGGCACTCACGCCCGTACCTACTACCCTCCCCAGGGGGTGATATCAAGTCCCCTGGCCCAGGCCTGGTAAGTCGAGGCACAAGCTCAGCTACCCGCAGGCTCTCATTAATAAAACCCAAGGGGCCTTTTTGGAAGGCAGAGGAAAGTTGTAAAAAGACTTTGCCTCTATGGTAGTTTGTATGGCAAATTGTGTGGATTACAAATCTCACCTCAGGATTTAACTGAGACCCTGGTAAAATAATCTGCTTTTTATCTCTCTTTCACCTAATGTCATAGGCACTGTCCTGCATTAGTAGTGTGGGAACAACTAATCACTATTTCTGATTAGAAATGCTCATGAACATGAGCAAAAGTCAAATGAGGCATAGATAATTCCTATTTATAAGCCAGTTTTATTATAAAAGGTGGTGTGATGGTTAGGTTCATGTGTCAACTTGGCCAGGTGATGGTACCCAGGTGTCTGGTCAAGCAAGCACTGGCCTAACCATTACTGCAAGGACATTTGTGGCTGGTTTATTAAATCATCAGTCAATTGGCTGCAGTTGTGACTGATTACATCAATGAAGGGCGTGTTTTCTGCAATGAGAGAATGCAATTAGCTGGATTTAACCCAATCAGTTGAAGACTTTTAAATGAGACAGACAGAGGACCTTCACTTCTTCCGCTGACCAGCAAAGCATTTTCTGAAGAGTTCATCAAAGTTGCCAGTTCATTGCCTGAGGAGTTCATCGAACATCTTCATTGGAATTGCCAGTCTGCTGCCTGCCCTACAGAATTTGGATTCGTGCATACTCAGAGTTGCATGATACACTTTTATAAATCTTGTATTTGTAGATATCTCTTGTCGATTCTGTTTCCCTAGAGAACCCTAACTAATACAGGTGGCATGGACACTATTTGAACAGACCAAAAAACAAAAAAACCAACAATGTAGGTAGCCTCCCAGACAATAAAATTAAGGTCTGCTAAACATGAAATACAGGGAAAAAATGCAATATTAATAATATTAAAGAGTCCAATCAATATTTATATGATTTCTATAGAGATGTTCATATCATATTTCAGTGAAGATGACTAAGAACCTACTTCCTTCTGCCCAAATCCTAGCAATGGCACCCTCTCACATCAAATCACTCCCTATAGATGACTAGTGATAAGGCTAGAGGTAAGATTTTGGTTAGAAGGAAAGTTAGGGGCTTTAGAATTGGGGAGGAAGAGATGAAGTTCGGTTTGAGGGAGAAGGACAGAAAGCAGTTTCTATGATAGTCAAGAAAACTACTGGATACGTGGCAGTGAGAAGAAACAAGGTCGTGAAACATGTGACAACATGGATGAACCCTGAAGACATAATGCTGAGTGAAATAAGCCAGGCAAAAAATGAGAGAGATTGTATGTTTCCACTAATGTGAACTCCGTGAAAAATATAAAACAAATATTTCATATTGTAGAATACAGGGGATCTAGCGATAGCAACTAGTGAAGGGGGAATGATAATCTAATAACAGGTAAGTTATGGAGGGTAATGTTAATGCCATGGGAATGCTCAGGAATGACTATGGTTTGTTAATTTTGTGGGGGTATGGTAGGAACATGTTGGAAACAATGTAGTTATTTTAGGTTATTTGTTTTTCTTATTCCTTTGTTTTGTTTTGTTGGAAGTGTTATTTTTATTGCTTGTTTTTTAATTTTGTGATAAAGTTAAAAAAAAACTACTGGAATAGAGAACTTAAATTTATTGGGCGCTACTATGTACAGGCATGTGCTAATTAAGTGATTGTTGGAAACTAACTGCAATTTCAGGATGGATCCAGAAGGAAGGGGTTAATTTTGGAAGGCTCTTGTTCTGGCAAGAAACAGCTGTATAGGCTTGTCTCCAAAAAAGGGTAAAAGAGAAGAGGTGGCAGAAGAGGTTCTAAATACACCACATACTTCATAAGTCAATTGTACACCAAAGGCTGCCCATGTAGGTATATATTGGACAGCTAAATAGCATAGTAAAATGCAAAGAAATGACAAGGAGCACTGCCTGATAATGTGGTAAATTCTCAATTAACCAGGGCTTTACCTGAAATACAGAACGGAGGAGTGGGTTTTTGACTTTCTCTTCTTTTCAAAGCATTTTAAATGAACTATAAAATATTTGCAATGAATAGAATCTTTTAGATCTAGGTCCAATCTTCTCATTTTAAAATGAAAAAAAAAAAAAAGAACAAAAAAACAAAAAACAAAAAACCTGAAGTCTCCAATGTTTCTACTAGTCAAAGACATCCTGAAGCATCATACTATGAATAAAATTTTGATTAATTTTAATTCAACCCTAAAGTACAGGCTCCACAACATACCTCTTAAAGCCTATATTAGATATCTTCTGAAATATTCCCATAGCACCTGGAACACATCACTGCTCCCAATGAAATGCAAATAGACTGCTCATTTATCTGTCTCCTTTACTAAGCCACCAGCAACTTGAGGACAGGGATCCTATCTTACTTATCTCTATATGCCCAACACATAGCATAATGTTCAATACAAAGTAGACAAGCTGTAAATGTTTGTTGACTAAATACTGGAAAATATTCATAGATGGTTCTTTGGTCCCTCAGCTATTGATGCCTACTCAACAAAGAAAGGTGAGGAAATGGGTGAAGAAAGTTGGCAATAAATGGTGGTAATGGTGGCAAAAAAATTGTAAATGCAATTAACACTGCTGAATTATATACTTAAAATGGTTAAATTTTTGGTTTTGTTAATCCCCTCAATGTTTGTTTTCTACGAATTTCATTCATTTTTGCCTTTGCATTTATTGTGTGCTTCTACTTAATTTTTTCAAATTTATGCTGTTGTGATTTCCCTCCCTGATTTTCTGAGTTTCAAGTTTAGCTAATTAATTTTTTTTTCTTTTTCTGTTTCTCTTTCTTTTTCCTCCCCAATACAAGTATTTGAGTATCTTTTGGCTGCATCTCACAAATTTTCACTGTCATTCAGTTCTAAATATTTTATAAATTCCATTGTAACCTACTTCTTTACCTATAAATTTTTTTAAAATGTATTTTAAAGCTTTCAAACATTTGGGGTATAGATAATACTTCTTTGTTAATTAGTCCTAATTTTATTGCCACATGATTAGAGACTATGGCCTGAGTTATATAGTGTGCCAGTTTGAATGTATTGTGTCCCCTAAATGCCATTATCTTTGTGGTCTTGTGTGGGGCAGACGTTTTTGGTGCTGGTTAGATTTGCTTGGAATGTGCCCCACTCAGCTGTGGGTAATGATCATTTTGATGAGATGTTCCCATGGAGGCATGGCCCCACCCTTTCGGGGTGGGCCTTGATCGGTGGAGCTACATAAATGAGCTGACTCAGGGGGAGGAAACTGAGTGCAGCTGGGAGTGATGTTTTGAAGAGGAGCAAGCTTGCTGGAGAGGAACGTCCCGGGAGAAAACCGTTTTGAGGCCACAGTTTTGGAGCAAACGCCAGCTGCCTTCCTAGCTAAGCAGAGGTTTAGCGGACGCCATTGGCCATCCTCCGGTGAAGGTACCCGATTGCTGAGGTGTTACCTTGGACACTTTGTGGCCTTAAGACTGTAACTGTGTAGTGAAATAAACCCCCGTTTTATAAAAGCCTATCCATCTCTGGTGTTTTGCATTCTGCAGCATTAGCAAACTAGAACAGATTTTGGTACCAGAGAATTGGGGTGCTTTTGCTGCTGAGTTTGCAAATACCAAACATGTTGGAACGGCTTTTTAAATGGATAAGGGGGAGTTTCTGGAAGAGTTGTGAGGAGCTTGATAGAAAAGGCCAAAACTGCTTTAAAGAGACTGTTTGTGGAAATATGGACTCTAAAGATACTTCTGATGAGGACTTGAGCAGAAATGATGAATGTGTTGTTGCAAACTGGAAGAAAGGTGATCCTTGTTTTAAAGTGGCACAGAATTTGGCAAAATTGAGTCCTGGTGTCAGATGGAAGGAAGAATCTGGAAGCAACAACCTGGAATACTTAGCTGAGGAGATCTCCAGACTATGTGTGGAGGACATATCCTGGCTTCTCCTTGCAGCTTATAGTAAAATGCGAGCAGAGAGAGATAAACTTAGAACTGAACTCTTGGGTTCAAAGAAACCAGAAGTTGATGGCTTGGAAAATTACAGGCTTCCAGTGGGTGGAATCCCAGAAGCTACAGCCCAACGTGAGGATGTAACCAAACATGGAACCCAGCCGCCATTTCAGTACAAGCCAAGATTGGAAAAGGAGTTAAGCAGAAAGGATTTATGGAAAGTCCTATTGTCTGATGGCTTTGACCCCTGCATGCTTCATGCAAAGCCAACAGAATTTTTGCGAGCTTTTTATAGACAGAGCCATTGCCAATCTGGACTGGAGGAGACAGACAAGGAAAAAATTAAAGGAAAAATCTCTTCAAAGACAGAGCCATGGAGGTTGAGGTCTGGAGTCAGGAGGTCTAGGGCTGAGAGAGTGGAGCAGCCCACACGCAGGGAAAGGGTGAATTTGCCCTGGAGGTCGAGGGCGGGCCTTCCGCCTCGTTGCTCAGGAAATGTCCTGCCACCCCAAGCCCCAAAGAGGGTGGAGCACATTCCCAGGGAATTGGGGAGAGCCTGGCTGCCACCACGCTGTTCTGAAGGGGTTGAGCCTGTGCCCCGGAGATGGAAGGGAATCCGGGAGCTGCCCCGATGTTTGAGGAGGGTGGGGCCGAGAAGGTGGTCTCCCCAATGTGTGGAAATGTTGGAGCACTCACCCAAGTATTTGGAGAGAAAAGGGCTGCCAAGGAGGCCCTTGGGAAGGGTTAGGCTCCCGCTCTCTCAAGCCCCAAGAATGCAACGTTGTTCTGTAAATGACTCTCAGACTTTGAAATCTAATGGACTTTGTCCTGTGGGTTTTAGGAACTGTTTTGCTCCTGTTAACCCTGTTTTCCTTACTGTTTCTCCTTATGGCAATGGAAATGTTTATCCTATGAATGTCTCTCCTTTGTATATTGGAAGCATATAACTTGTTCTAAGTTCACAAATCCACAGCTAGAGGGGAATTATGCCTTAGGACTGACCAAGCCTAAATTGATTTTGATGGGATTTTGTATTTAACTTTTGTTACTGAAATGATTTAAGTTTCTGTGATATTGTGATGGAATGAATGTATTTTGTATTTGGAGAGATAATGTCATTTTGGGTTCCAGGGGGTGGAATGTGCCAGTTTGAATGTATTGTGTCCCCCAAATGCCATTATCTTTGTGGTCTTGTGTGGGGCAGACGTTTTTGGTGCTGGTTAGATTTGCTTGGAATGTGCCCCACTCAGCTGTGGGTAATGATCATTTTGATGAGATGTTCCCATGGAGGCATGGCCCCACCCTTTCGGGGTGGGCCTTGATCGGTGGAGCTACATAAATGAGCTGACTCAGGGGGAGGAAACTGAGTGCAGCTGGGAGTGATGTTTTGAAGAGGAGCAAGCTTGCTGGAGAGGAACGTCCTGGGAGAAAACCGTTTTGAGGCCAGAGTTTTGGAGCAAACGCCAGCTGCCTTCCTAGCTAAGAAGAGGTTTAGTGGACGCCATTGGCCATCCTCCGGTGAAGGTACCCGACTGCTGAGGTGTTACCTTGGACGCTTTGTGGCCTTAAGACTGTAACTGTGTAGTGAAATAAACCCCCGTTTTATAAAAGCCTATCCATCTCTGGTGTTTTGCATTCTGCAGCATTAGCAAACTAGAACATATAGAATCTGTTTTTTATTGAGATTTGTTTTGTTGCCTTAAAAATGCACATTCTCAAACTCTTGGATGCAAGGGTCAATATATGTCCATTAGACTAGTTGTGCTTGGATCTTCTATATCAGGGAATGGCTCCTGAGCTAGAAGTAGTTTTTATATTCCTAAATGGCTATAATTTAAATGGCTATATAAGTACCTTATTTTATAATTTCCATTTTGCCTACTGTCCCAGAAAACCAAAATTTATTTATCATCTGAGCCTTTAAGAAAAAGTTTGCCAGCTCCTCTTCTATAACCTTCAAACACATTTGTCTATCAAGTATTAAGAGACATGAAAATTTCCATAATTGGGATTTAACTTTCTGAAGAGCCGCCAAACTGTCTTCCACAGCACCTTTACCATTTTATGTTTCCATCAGGAATGAATGAGTATCCCTATTTCTCTACTCCTCTCCAACACTTGTATATATTTTTTTTAATAGCAGCCATTCTACTAGGTGTGAAATACTATCTCATAGTTTTGATTTGCATTTTCCTAATAGCTAAGGATGTTGAGCATCTTTTCACGTGCTTTTTGGCCATTTGTATATCTTCTTTGTAGAAATGTCTATTCAAATCTTTTGCTCATTTTAAAACTGGGTTGTTTGTTGTTTTGTTATTGAAGGATTTCTTTATATATTCTGGACATGAAACCCTTATTGGATATTCTGTTTTCCAAATATGTTCTCCCATTAGGTAGACTGGCATTTTACCTTCATGATAAAGTCATTTGAGGCACAAAAGTTTTACATTTTCATGAGGTCCCATTTATCTATTTGTCTTTTGTGGCTTGTGCTTTGGGTGTAATAAATAAGAAATCATTGCCTAATACCAGGTCCTAAAGATGCACTGGTCTATATGGCTGTCCCTGTGCCAGCACCATGTTGTTTTGATTACTGTGGCTCTGTAATAAGTTTTAAGATAGGAAAGTATGAGTACTACAACTTCATTCTTTTTCAAGATGGTTTTCAAAAATGGGGGCCCCTAAACTTCCATATATACTTGAAGATTGGCTTTTCCATTTCTTCAAGAAAGTTGTTGGATCGTTGATTGGGATTTGATTGGGATTGCACTGAATCTATAAATTGCTCTCGGTAGAACTGACATCTTAACTATATTTAGTCTGCCAATCTATGAACACAAAATGTCCTTCCATTTATTTCTGTCTTCTTTGATTTCTTTTAGAAATGTTTCATAGTTTTCAGTGTGCAAGACTTTATATTGATATTTGGCCTGATCTATTCCTAGAAATTTGATTGTTTTAGTTATTATTGTAAATGCATTATTTTCTTGATTTCTTCTTCCAATTGTTCATTGCTAGTGTAGAGAAACAATGCTGATTTTGGGGTGCTGATCTTGTACCCTGCCACTTTGCTGAATTCATCTATTACCACTAAGGAACTGTGTTGTAGATTTTTCAGAATTTTCTGTATATAGGATCATGTCATCTACAAATAGGGAAAGTTCTACTTCCTTTTTCCAATTTAGATAGCTTATTTCTTTTTCTTGCCTAATTGCTTTTGCTAGAACTTTTAGTACGACGTTGAACAACAGTGGTGGCAGTGGGCATACTTGTCTTGTTACTGATCTTAGAGGGAAAACTTTCATTCTGTCACCATTGAGTTTGATGTTAGTTCTGGGTTTATATATGCCCTTTATCATGTTGAGGATTTTTTTTATTATTATTATTCCTAGTTTCCTAAGTGGTTTTTTTTTTTAAATCAAGAACTGGTGCTGGATTTTGTCGAATTCCTTTTCTGCATCAATTGAGATGATCATGTGGCTAGTTTTTACTTAATTCTGTAAATATGGTATGTAACATTAATTGACTTTCTTATGTTGAACTATCTAATGTGCTCTTGGATTTGATTTGCTTATATTTTGTTGAGGAGTTTTCCATCTATGTTCTTAAGAGATATTGATCTGTAATTTCCTTTTCTTGTGGTATCTTTATATGGCTTTGGTATCAAGGTGATGCTGGCCTCAAAAAATGAGTTAGGAAATGTTCCATCCTCTTCAGTATTTCTGAAAGAATTTTAGCAGGTTTGGTATTAATGTTTCTTAAAAGAATGTGTGGTAAAATTCCCCTGTGAAGCCATCTGGTCCTGGGCTTTTCTTTGCTGGGAGGTTTTTGATTAATGATTCAACCTCTTTACTAGCTATACGTTTGCTGAAATGTTCAATTTCTTCTTGAGAATATGTAGATAGTTTGTGCATTAATACGAGTTTTTCTATTTCATTCAGATTATCTAATTTTTTGGCATACAGTTGTTCACAGAATTCTTATATAGCACTTTTTATTTCAGTGGGGTTGGTAATATGTTCCCCATTTAATTTCTGATTTAGTCATTTGGCTCCTCTTCCTTTTTTTATTCATCAGTCCTAGCTAAAGGTAATTTTACTGACCTTTCCAAAGACTAATTTGGTTTTGTTGAATCTATCATTTTTTTGTTTTCTATTTCATTCTCTCCACTCTAACCATTGCTATTCCCTTCCTTCTGCTTACTTTTGATTTAGTTTGCTCTTCTTTTTCTAGTTCTATCAGTTATAAAGTTAGGTTTCAGATTTGACATCCTTCTTTCTTTTTAATGTAAGAATTTGAGCTGTAAATTCCCCTCTCAGCATTGCCTTTGCTGCATCCCATAAGTTTTGGTATATTTTCATTTTCATTCACCGCAAGCTATTTTCCAATTTTCCTTGTGATTTCCTCTTTAACCCATTGGTTGTTTAAGAGTATGTGGTTTAATTTCTACATATTTCTGTATTTCCCATTTATCCCTCTGTTATTATTTCTAGCTTCGTTCCATTGTGGTCAGAGAAGATAAATTGTATGATTTCAATATTTTAAAATTTATTGTGACTTCTTTTTCAGCATAAGGTATGGTCTATGTTGGAGAATGATCCATGTGCTCTTGAGAAGAATGTGTGTTCTGTTTTTGCTGTGAAATATGCTCAATATGTGTCCTTTAAGTCTAGTTGGTTAGAGTATCATCCAAGTCTTCTATTTCCTTACTGATCTTCTGTCTTTCTATTCTTTATTGAAAGTGGTGTATTAAAGTCTCCTATTAATGTAGAAATGTCAATTTCTTCCTGCAAATCTGTCAGTATTTTCTTCATATATTTTGGGGTTCTGTAGAAATGTCAATTTCTTCCTGCAAATCTGTCAGTATTTTCTTCATATATTTTGGGGTTCTGCTGTTAGCTATAATATATATATATATAGTTATAATTATTACGTCTTCTTGTTGAATTGACCCTTTTATCACTATTTAACAAAAGTCTTTGTCTCTCATAACTATTTTTGTCTTATGATCCATTTTATCTATTAGTACAGCTATCCCAACTCTTCTTTTATATATACACATATATATATGGTATGTAAAAGTCACCACAGTGACCTCTCGACTCCATTTGGAATCTCTCAGCCACTGAAACTTTAATTCATTTCATTTCACAACCCCCTTTTGGTCAAGAAGATGTTCTCTATCCCAGGATGCCCGTCCATATTCCTATCTGGGAGTCATATTCCGCATTGCCAGGGAGATTTACACCCTTGGGAGTCAGGTCCCACGTAGTGGGGAGGGCAGTGATTTCACCCACCAAGGTGGCGTAGTTGGAGGGAGAGGGCCACACCTGAGCAACTAAGAGGGATTCAGAGGAAGACTCTTAGGCACAATTATAAGCATGCCTACTCACTCCTTTGCAGTAACAGGGTTCTTAAGGGCAAGTCCCAGGATAGAGGGTTCAGCACATCAAACTGCCAGTCCTCAATGTTTGTGAGAACATCAGCAACCATCCAGGTGAGGAAGCCCAACACCTCTGCATTTTCCCCCAGCTCCTCAGGGAAGCTCTGCATATTTTTTTTTCATAGTTTTTTTGTAAATTAACTTTATCAACAAATTAAAAAAAAAAAGACAATAAAAAAACATTTCAAACAAAACCAAAGGAATAAGAAAAAACAAATAACCTAAAATAACTACATTAATTCCAACATGTTCCTACTCTAACCCAAGAAAATATACAGATTATAAACCCAGCAAAGGAATAAGAAAAACAGATAACCTAAGATAACATTTCTGTGAACTTGTTCCTACCATACCCAGCAGAAATTAACAAACCG
This sequence comes from Choloepus didactylus, assembly GCF_015220235.1. NCBI lineage: Eukaryota > Metazoa > Chordata > Mammalia > Pilosa > Megalonychidae > Choloepus > Choloepus didactylus. The sequence continues at coordinate 28,384,181 of NC_051308.1, forward strand.
TAGTCATTCCTGAGCATTCTGACTGTTAAATTTATCCACGATAACTTATTTGTTCTTATTAGATTATTGTTCCCCATCACTAATTGCTATCTATCACTAGATCCCCTACATTCTACATTATAAACCATTTATTTTACATTTTTCAGTGTTCACATTAGTGGTAACATGTAATATTTCTCTTTTTGTGCCTGGCTTATTTCTCCTTAGCAGTATGTCTTCAAGGTTCATCCATGCTGTCATATGTTTCACGACATCATTCCTTCTTACAGCCATGTAGTATTCTATCGTGTGTATGTACATTTTATTTATCCACTTATCTGCTGAAGGACATTTGGGTTGTTTCCATCTCTTGGCAACTGTGAGTACTGCTGCTATGAACACTGGTCGGCAGATTATCTGTTTGTGTCACTGCTTTCAGATCTTCCGGGTATATACCGAGAAGTGCAATTGCTGGATCGAACAGTAACTCTGTATCTAGTTTTCTAAGGAACTGCCAGACTGAGTTCCAGAGTGGCTGAACCATTATACAGTCTCACCAACAATGAATGGTTCCAATTTCTCCACATCCTCTCCAGCATTTATACTTTCCTGTTTGTTTAATGGCAGCCATTCTAATTGGTGTGAGATGATATCTCGTGGTCTTAATTTGCATCTCCCTAATAGCTAGTGAAAATGAATATTTTTTCATGTGTTTTTTGGCCATTTGTATTTCCTCTTCAGAGAACTGTCTTTTCAAATCTTTTGTCCATTTTATAATTGGGTTGTCTGTACTACTGTCATTGAGTTGTAGTATTTCTTTATATATGCAAGATATCAGTCTTTTGTCAGATACATGGTTTCCAAATTTTTTTCCCATTGAGTTGGCTGCCTCTTCACCTTTTTGAAAACTTCGAGGTACAGAAACTTCTAAGTTTGAGGAGTTCCTATTTATCTATTTTTTCTTTTGTTGCTTGTGCTTTGGGTGTAAGGTCTAGGAAGTGACCGCCTAATATAAGGTCTTGAAGATGTTTCCCTACATTATCTTCTAGGAGTTTTATGGTACTGTCTCTTATGCTGAGACCTTTAACCCATTTTGAGCTAATTTTTGTGTAGGGTGTGAGGTAGGGGTCCTCTTTCATTCTTTTGGATATGGATATCCAACTCTCCCAGATAGATCTGGGGGTCTATCTCCAAATTCTCAATTCAATTCTATTGATCAATATGTTTATCTTTGTGCCAGTACCATGCTGTTTTGACTACTATGGCTTTATAAAAAAAGCTTCAAAGTCAGGGGGTGTTAAGTCCTCCCACTTCATTTTTCTTTTTTAGAATGTTTTTAGCAATTCAAGGCATCTTCTCTTTCCAAACAAATTTGATAACTAGCTTTTCCAAGTCTGTGAAGTAGGTTGTTGGAATTTTGATAGGGATTGCAATGAATCTGTAGATGAGTTTGGGTAGAATTGAAATCTTAATGACATTTAGCCTTTCTATGCATGAGCATGGAATATTTTTCCATCTTTTTAGGTCCTTTTCAATTTCTTTTTGTAAAGTTATATAGTTTTCTTTGACAGGTATTCTACATCTTTGGTTAAGTTTATTCCTAGATACTTGATTTTTTCAGTTGCTATTGAAAATGGTATCTTTCTCTTGAGTGTCTCTTCAGTTCTGCCATTTCTAGTGTATGGGAACATTACTGACATTTCAAACAAAACCAAAACAAACGAATAAGAAAAAACAAATAACCTAAAATAACTACATTAATTCCAACATGTTCCTACTGTACCCCAAGAAAATATACAGACTATAACCAAGCAAAGGAATAAGAAAAATAGATAACCTAAGATAACTACATTTCTGTGAACTTGTTCCTACTATACCCAGCAGAAATTAACAAACCGTAGTCATTCCTGAGCATTCCCAGACCGTTTAATTTACCCACGATAACTTATCTGTCCTTATTAGATTATTACATTAATCTTGAATCCCACTACTTTGCTAAATTTGTTTATTAGCTCTAGAAGCTATAGCATCGATTTCTCAGGGTTTTCCAGATATAAGATCATATCATCTGCAAATAATGCCAGTTTTACTTCTTCCTTTCCAATTTGGAAGCCTTTTATTTCTTTGTCTTGCTGTATCGCCCTGGCTAGCACTTCTAACACTATGTTGAATAACAGTGGTGATAGCAGACATCCTTGTCTCACTCCTGATCTTAGAGGGAAGGCTTTCAGTCTCTCACCATTGAGTACTATGCTGGCTTTGGGTTTTTCATACTGAGGAAGTTTCCTTCAATTCGTACCTTTTGAAGTGTTTTTTTAATCAAGAATGGATGTTGGATTTTGTCAAATGCTTTTTCAGCATCTATTTAGATGATCATTTGATTTTTCCATTTTGATTTGTTAATGTGTTGAATTACATTAATTGATTTTCTCATATTAAACCACCCTTCCATGCATGAAATGAACTCCACTTGGTCATGATGAATGATTTTTTAAATGTGTCTTTGGATTTGATTTGCAAGTATTTTGTTGAGAATATTTGCATCTATATTCATTAGGGAGATTGACCTGTAGTTTTCCTTTCTTGTAGCCTCTTTACCTGGTTTTGGTATTAGAGTGATGTTAGCTTCATAAAATGTATTAGGTAGTGTTCCATTTTCTTCAATGTTTTGAAAGAGTTTAAGTAAGATTGGTGTCAGTTCTTTTTGGAAAGTTTGGTAGAATTCCACTGTGAAGCCATCTGGCCCTAGGCATTTATTTGTAGGTAGCTTTTTGATGACTATTTATTCTCTCTATTGTTTTTGTTCTCTATATCATTTATTCTGCTTTAATCCTTGTTATTTCTTTCTTCTTGGTTTGGGATTAGTTTTGCTGTTCACTTTCTAGCTCCTTCGGTTGTTCCATTAGTTCTTCGATTTTAGTTCTTTCTTCCTTTTAATTGTATGCATTTAGAACTATAAATTTACCCCTCAGTACCGCTTTTGCTGCATCCCATAGGTTTTGATATGTTGTGTTCTCATTTTCATTCATCTCTATATATTTTGCAATTTCTCTTCCTATTTCTTCTTTAACCCACTGATTGTTTAGGGGTATGCTGTTTAACCTCCAGGTATTTTTGAATTTTCTAAGTCTCTGATGCTTATTGACTTCTAATTGTATTCCACTGTGGTCAGAGAATGTGCTCTGAATAATTTCAATTTTTTCAAAAATTTATTGAGACTTGTTTTATGGCCCAGCATATGACCTGACCTGGAGAAAGTTCCATGAGCACTAGAGAAGAATGTGTATCATGGTGACTTTGGATATAATGTTTGATATATGTCTTAATTAAAATTCATTTATCAGAAGGTTTAGGTTTTCAATTTCCTTATTGTTCGTCTGTCTGGTTGATCTATCTACAGGAGACAGTGATGTACTGAAGTCTCCCATAATTATTGTGGAAATATCTATTGCTTCCCTTAGTTTTGCCAATGTTTGGCGCATGTATTTTGGGACACCTTGATTGGGTGCATAACATTTATGATTGTTATTTCTTCTTGAATTGTCCTTTTTACTAGTATGTAGTGGCCTTCTTTGTCTCAGAACATCCTTGCATTTAAACTCTACTTTATCTGAGATTAATATTGCTACTCTTGCTTTCTTTTGACTGTAGCTTGCATCAAATATATATTTCCATCCTTTCACTTTCAATTTCTTTGTGTCTCTGTGTCTAAGAGGAGTCTCTTGAATGCAACATATTGAATGTTCATATTTTTAAATCCATTCTGCCAACCTGTATCTTTCAATTGCAGAGTTTAATTCATTTACATTCAATGTTATTACTGTGAAGGCATTTCTTGAATCAGCCATCCTATCCTTTGGTTTATGTTTGTCAGATATATTTTTTCCCTCTCTCTCTTAATGTCCTTTAATGTACCCTTACTGAATCTCTTTAGTTCTGAACCTTTCTCCATACATCTCTCTCCTTTGTTTCTCTGTCGGTAGGGCTCCCTTTAGTATCTCAAGTAGGGCAGGTCTATTGTTAGCAAATTCTCTCAGCATTTGTTAGTCTGTGAAAATTTTAAGCTCTCCCACAAATTTGAAGGAGAGCTTTGCTGGATAAAGAATTCTCGGTTGGCAATTTTTCTCTCTCAGAATTTTAAATATGCCATGCCACTGCCTTCTCACCTCCATGGTGGCCACTGAGTAGTCATTGCTTAGTCTTATGCTGTTTCCCTTTAAGTGGTGGACTGCTTCACTCTTGCTGCTTTCAGAACTTGTTCCTTCTCTTCAGCATTTGACAATCTAATCAGAATATGTCTTGGGGTGGGTTTATTTGGATTTATTCTGTTTGGAGTTCACTGGGCATCTATGATTTGTGTGTTTAAATTGTTTAAAAGGTTTGGGAAGTTTCCTCCAACAATTTCTTTGAATACTCTTCCTAGACCTTTACCCTTCTCTTTCTCTTCTGGAACACCAATGATTCTTATATTGGTGTGCTTTATATTGTCCATAATATCCCTGAGATCCACTTTGATTTTTAAATTTTTTTTTCCCCATTCTTTCTTTTGTTCTTTCACTTTCCTTTCTGTCCTCTTTGAGTTCTCTGATTTGCTCCTCAGCTTCCTCTAATCTAGCACTGTGAGAATCTGGAATCTATTTGATTTGATTGACAGTTTCTTTTATTTCCATAAGATCATATACTTTTTATGCACTCATGAAAATTCTTCTTTATGCTCTTCTAGGGTCTTCTTCATATCCTTTATATCCTGTGCCATGCTCTTCTTCATGTCCTTTATATTCTGTGCCACGATCTCATTGTCATTAATTCTTCGATTAATTGCTCCAAGTACTGTGTCTCCTCTGATCTTTTGATTTGGGTGTTTGGGTTATCCATATCTTCTGGTTTCTTCATAAGCTTTAAAATTTTCTGTGGTTTTTGGCCTCTTGGCATTTGCTTATTTTGATAGGGTTCTTTTAGGATATTCAGGCTTATGTGAGCAATTAGCTCTAATTTGTCAGAGCTACAGCTTGGTGGAGTGCACTTTCTCTGACTAACCAGCAGACGGTGTCTGCGAGCCACCTATTCCCCTCAAGACAGTTCTCCCCAACATTGTCTTTGTGGTGAGTGGGGGTCTGAATCTTGTGTGGGTCCAACTGGTGCATCAAATTTCCATGTGTAGTTGGTACTACCCACTCTGAATGTTGGGGGTGTGTCTGAGTGGTTAGTAAGGGAGGGCAGCTTTAATAATCAAATCTCCCAGGTGTTCCAGGAGACTGAAAGCTGTTGCAGGAGTCCAAACCTTCGGTTCAGTCTCCCCACAGTCTGTCTCTGCCACAGACCCACAAGTCCCTGGTATTGGTGTATGGTCCCTAGGACTTCTGTGTGGGTCCCTCTTCCAAGCTGTGCTCTCCTAGGGCCTCCGCTGAGGGAAGATTCCCAACTTTCTTTTAGTTACTATTCGCATGTTATATTTTTTTCAATCCTTTCACATTGAACCAGCTTAGGTCTTTGAATTTAACATGACTCTCTTGTTGACAGCAGATTTTGAGTTATGCTTTTTTTTAATCCATTCTGCTAGTCATTGCCTTTTGGCTGGAGAAGTTAATACATTTACATTTAATGTAACTGCTGATACTTTAGAATTTTCTTCCGCAATTTTACTACTTTGTCTTTTTAAATCTTATACCTTTTTGACCCTCAACTGTTCCAGTAAGGCCCACTTTCATATTTATTTGAATTTTTGTACCACACTCTATTGTAACAATACAATTATATTGTATTGATTTATTGTATTTTAACTTTCTCATTTCCTTCTGGATACACATTTCATACATTTTCCTTGTGGTTACCCTGGGGTTAAAGTTCAACATCCTAAATATATAACAATCATATTTGATTTGATACAAACCTGACTACAACAGCATACAAAAACACTGTTCCTATACCCCTCTATCCCAACTTTTTTTGTACTTGTAACAAATATCTTTGTAAATTGTATGTCTCAAAACCATAGATTTGTCATTAATTTTAATGCATTTGCATTTTAGCACCTGTATGAAGTAAGAAGTTGAGTAACATACCAAAAAATATAACACACTTATACTGGCATTCATACTTACCCAAATTATTTTTACTGGAGGTCTTTATTTCTCTATGCTGTTTTGAACCACTGTTTAGTGTTCTTAATTTTAACTCTGAGTAATTTCCTCAAGCCTTGCTTATAGGGCAGGTCTAGTGGTGATGAACTCTCTCAGCTTTTGTTTACCTTGGAAAGTCCTAATCGCTTACTCATTTTTAAAATCAAGTCTAGCCGGATAGGAAATCCGTAGATTGTAAGCTCTACGGCAATTTCATCTATTTCTGAGTTGTAATTTATTTCTAAATTCTGAGATGCTGCGCTCTTTGTGTATAACCCGTCAGCATTTCATATATTTCAACCCTCTGCCTCCTTGGCTTCAGGGTTTCTGATGAGAAATGAGAACTTAATCTGATATAATATGTTGTATTTGTCTTGCAATTTTCAGAATTCTTTCCCTGTCCTTTTGGAGAGAAGATGACAGCATATCATCTGGCAAGTTTTTACTATCAATGTAAGTTAGTTTTCTTTTAAAAGTGTCATACAAGTAAGGAATATGTAGTGGATGTTGAATTTGGTTTGTTTTCCTACTTAGACATTGTCTTCTAATTGGAAACTTTAACCCACTTAAATTTTTTTGTCATACCTGATTTACTTGGATTTATTATTTACAAATTATTTTATCCTGTTAGTTAATAATTCTTTTATTTATTTCTCTTTTCTTGTTTTATATTCAATAACTGAATTTTCATCCTTTCATTTTCTCAGCTCTACGCTAAGAAATTAATACATTCTATTTCCATTTTAAATGGAATATTGTCCTTTACCCTTTAGTCTGATTTACCTTGGTTCTAACCAACTCCATTTTGTTCATATCTCTAATTGAAATGTGATCTCTTTTTCAGACTCCTTAACATTTGCTGTATGGGGTAATGCTGACATTCAAAGCTGCTGGACTCTGGCTCTGAGTCTAAGGTGTAACAGAGATACCCAAAGTTCCAGGGACTGACCAAGTTATATACAAAGAGCTCAGTGTCTCAGAATTTAGAAATAGCTATTACAACTCAGAAATAGATGTAATTGCTGTAGAGCTTATAATCTACAGAACATTACAATAAGCCCTCCCCTGATAACCTATGCTCTCAGATTCAATTCTCAGAGTTTGCGCGTTATAGCCAGTCCATATTAGTGAGGCATGATGTTTGTCTTTTCATTTCTGGTTTATTTCACTCAACACAACCTAGTTGTATACCTCACAACTTCATTCCTTCTTGTAGCAGTTCAATATTCCATTGTATGTACAGACCACAGTTCACCATTCCATTCATCAGTTGATGTACCCTTAGGCCAACTCCATCCATTGCGAAATGTGAATACTGACACCATAAACCCCACAATGCAAATGTCCATTCATGTCCCTCTTTTCAGTTCTTCCAAATATATATCCAATAATAGGGTTGCAGGACCATATGGCAACCCCATGCTTAGCTTCCTGTGGAACCAACACACTGCCCTGCAGATGGGCTCTACCATTCTACTTCCCCACAAACAGTAATTACGTACATCCCTCTCTCCACATTTTCTCCAGCACTTGTATCCCTTTGTTAATTTTTCAGAAAGCTTTATTCACACATCATACATTCCCACCTAAGTAAACAATCAGTGGTTCCCTGAATAATCACAGTTATGCATTTGCCACCACTATCTATATGAGAACATTTCAATTTCTTTCACAAAGAAAGAGGAAGAGGCAAAAAAAAAAAAAGAAAAGAAAAGAAAAGAAAAGGAAAAAAAAAAGAGAAAAAAATGACTAAAGAAAAACAAAAGAAAAAATAAAATTAAAATAAAATACAATAAAAACTTCAGACAACATCACCAAGGCCAAGAATCCTATACTCTTACCTTATATCCCCCTCTTATAGACATTTAGCTTTGGCATATTGCCTTTGTTACAAATTATGGAAGCATATTACATTTTACTGTTAACTATAGACTCTAGTTCACACTGATTGTATTTTTTTCCCAATACCATCTCATTTTCAACATCTTGCCAAGCTAAAATTCATTTGTTCTCCCTCATGTAAAAACATTCTTGTATTTTTACATTTAATCACAACCAATGACCACTATAGGTTTCACTAAATTATACCATCCCAATCTTTATCTTCTATCTTTCTTCCTGGTGTCCTACATGCCTCCAACTTTCCTCTTTCAACTGTACTCACAGTCATCCTTGTTCAGTGTACTTACAATATTTTGCTCCCATCATCCAGTATTGTGCTATCCATTTCTGGATCTATACAATCAATCCTGTTGGACATTCTGCACTCCTTCAGCATCAAATGCCTGCTCTTTACCCTCTTTCTATCTCCTGGTACCTTCATTTCTACACTCTTCTCCAGATCTCTCTCTCCTGTCTTTTCCCATCTGTCTATAGCATTCCCTTTAGTATTTCTTGTAGAGGTGGGCTCTTGTTCATGAACTCTCTCAGTGTCTATCTGTATATATTTTAAACTCTAATTTTTTTTTGATATTAAAATGTCAACTTTACTACTAATAAATACTCGGTTGGTGGAGATGGCTTGGGTGTGCAGCAGTGGGGCTTCCTAAATGCAATACTACCCTCTTCCATTATGCGGCCATTATCCAAATTCCAACCAGGCTCTTTTGGGTATACTGGAACTTCTCGTGGGTGGTTTAGAATTTGTCCTTCCCCCAAAGGCTCTTAAACTAGCCAGACAGCACATTAATTAAATTAACTCCTGGGTGATGCAGAAACCAACAGTGAAAATTCACTTCCTATTCTAGTTCCCTTCTTGAAGTATGTCTAGCTACCCTGGCTAATATAGCTCACCCAAGTATTCTGTAATGTGATTAAATGAAAATATTAACATTCTTCAATAATAAAATGTCAACTACAAAGATTTGCACCAAAAATTGAATAAAAATTCTCTCCCCATTATAAAGTTTTCTGGGAAAAATTAAATTCCTAAGAGTAAATTCTCTTGTAAGTTAAAGTCCAAACATTTTAAGGTAAAGTGTAAAATCAAATATTTTTTACTTATAAGTCAAAGTCCTAAGAAAGTCCAAAATTATTAAGTAGTAAACTCTTCCCCATTTTCTTTGTTTGGTTAGTCTCAGTCAGTCTTCAATGCTTGACTGGAACTGCGATTTTCTTAGCTTCAGCTTAAGCTGGTTGTGATTGGAATGTGTGTGGTTCTGTCAGCGGCTGAGAAGATATGTTAGTTCTATGCCATGTTCCTCATTAGCATCACTTTTTTGGGTCTGGTCCCTCCACTCCTTTATTCAAATCCTTGTCCCCATGTCCTGGTGCTATGAGACTATTCTGTCCCCACCTTTGCTGAACCAGAGTTGGGCTGGGACCCTTGAGGAAATCTCCACAGCAAATCGCCTGATCGCTCTACCAAAACTTCCCCATTTAAACAGAAGTTTGGCCGGAGTAGGGGTTCCATAAATATGTATGAATTGGTCACCTATTTCCAAGCTGTTCCTGGGATACATATGACCAGCAATGACAAATACGCCATCATGAGCTAAGGGCATCATACACCTTTTCTACCTTTCAGGATGGCCTAAGGGGGTGACTCTAGAAGACTCTCTCCCCATCTTCTTGGATGTGGACCTTCACCCACGACAACTCGAGCCCCGCCTCTGCAGCCTCTACCCCTGTGGGTGGCAGGCAGAGCTCCTCCCTCATTTTTGAAGGACAGTTTTGCTGAAAATAGGATTCTTGTTTGGCAGGTTTTCTTTTTCAGTATCTTGAATATATCATACCACTGCCTTCTCGCCAACATGGTTTCTACTGAGAAATCTGCTCCTAGTCTTATTGAGCTTCCTTTGTATGTGATGGATCACTTTTCTCTTGCTGCTTTCCGAATTCTCTGTCTTTGACATTTGACAATCTGATTAGTATGTGTCTTGGAGTAGGTTTATTTGGATCAAATCTGTTTTGGGTATGCTGCACTTCTTGGACCTGTAATTTTATGTCATTCATAAGTATTGGGAAACTTTCAGTGATTATTTCCTCTATTAAATCTTTCTGCCCCTTTTCCCTTCTCTTCTCCTTCTGGGACACCTATAACATGTATATTTGTGCACTTCATGTTGTCATTCAGTTCCCTGAGACCCTGTTTCCATTCTTTACCCTATCTATTCTTTTGTGTGTAGGATTTCAGATGTTCTGTCCTCTAGTCCAGTCCTGTCCTTTCTTCTGCCTCTCAAAGTCCACTGCTGTATGTCTCCATTGTGTTTTTCATCTTATCTACTGTGCCCTTCATTCCTGTAAGTTATGCCATTTGTTTTCTCAAGCTTACAAATTTTTATGGTCATCCAGTGTCTTCTTTATATCCTTCATCTTTTTTGTCACATTTTCATTCAACTAATTGATTTGATTTAGAAGATTTGTTTGAACATCTTTAATTAGTTGTTTCAACTCTTGAATCTCAGTTAATTTGTTCCTTTGACTGGAACATATCTTCATGTTTCCTGGTGTGGCTCATGATTTTTTGCTGTCTAGGCATCTGATTTTCTTGATTAGTTTATTCTGGAGGTTGTTCTCTCTTTTCCCTTGGGTTTTCTTGTTGGGTTTCTTTGATCTCTATGTTTCTTTGTTTCTCTCACTGGCCAGTTGACAGATTGGCTCTGCCCCCCAGTTTTCCCCCAAATCAGGCACCCACCATGGCCTGCCACGGGGATGGGAGGCAGGCACTGGGCACCCCAGCAAGTTCACTGTATGTAGTAATATATATCTGCTGGCTTCCAGTGGTGCTCTGTTTTCTGCCGGCCAGAAAGATCTGGGTTTGTCTTAGAGCCCGGCTTTAACAGTTGGGTTGTCCATATTTCTCAGCCAAAACTGGGCTGTATTTCTCTGCAGGGTGTGTAGACCAGCTCCTGTATTCCTAACAAAGGTTCTAGAGCATCTTTTAAAGTATTTTATTCCCTTGGACTTTCTGGACTGTCCAGCGGATGGCACTGATCAGTAATTTAATCATCCTTAGAGGCTGCTTTGCCTCCAAGCACAGGCTGCATCTACACAGGTAAACGGAAACTGTGGGATTCCTATGCCTCACTTTGCTAGCCAAAATCTGGCTTGATGTGGGGCTATGCCTGTGGCAGAATACTTCCATAGCTGACCCAGTACTCCAGCCATCCCCAAGGCAAGGAAACAGCCACCAGTTGCTGCTTCCCTAAAGGGTGAGGGAAGGGTTTTCAGAACCAGGGGTGGGAATGCAGTCACTTTCCATGTTTTCTCAGCCTCTTTGTCCCTCACTGGTCTTGGAATGTCCTCCCCTGGCTCCCAGGTCTTCAAACAGTGGGGGGTATATCTCACTGCTTGAGAGATTTAAAATCTGTGTCCCTGGTGGGAGGGGTCCCATCTCCTGATTCTGTGCCTTTTCTGCACCAAGCCCAAGTGGGTGGGGGGTGGGGGAGAGGACCAGCTGGTCTTGGATGGAAGATTCCTACCTGATATTTCTTCTCTTTCTTCAATTCGGTATCTGCAAATTCCTTTTTGTGTATATCCTCCTCCAGAGGTTCAAACAATTCAGAATTGTCCTTTTTTTCACCGAATCTCTGGAGAGGAGTTTTTAGTAGCTGTTTACATCGCCATGTTGATAATGTCCCATGCTATGATTTCTCACCCTTCATTTTTAACATGCATTTTTAAAATGGAAAACCAAGTTAATCAAAGTTTATACCTTAAAAAGTACATGAAACATGCATATGTTAAATTTCATTATCCCAGTCCAGTCATATACTTTACCGTAACATAAAATTATTGTTCCACCTTTGTTAGAAATATCTTCAAACTTAGCCAATATGAATACTCTTGAGTTTTACTGTCATTGCTTATTTAGATTTGCCAACATGTTTGGCACTTTCCTTCAAAAGACATTTTTTGCATCTTATTTTTTAGTTTTTTTTCCTTATTCCTAAAGTAAACTGATTAATTTTGGCAAGGGTCTATGAATGGTAAATTCTTTCTTGATCTGAAAAATATCTTGATTCCATACTCACTCTTCAATAATAATTTAACTGGATTTAGAAGATTAGGATGAAATTTATTCTCCCTTAGCACTTTGAAAGTCCATATAGTCTTTTGAGTACTATTGTTGCTGATGAGTTAAACACTATACTTGTTGCTCCTTTTAAGAGATTTGTCTTTTCTCTTAGGTTTAATTTTTGTTGACATTGTATTTAGTATCCCGCGGTTATACTATGCTGTCTAGTTGAAGCTGTTATGTACTGTAGAAAAGATCATGTTCTTTTAATCCATTCCTGTGAGTTTAGATCTATTGTGGATGGGACTCTTTTGATTAGGTTATTTCAATTGAGATGTGGCCCAACTCATTCAAGGTGGGCCTTGATAAACTTATTGGAGTCCTTTTTAAGAGGATAAAACACAGTAAAAACCCCTGGACATATAGAAAACGAAGTGGAAGCCACCGAAGCCACCAAAAGCAACAAAACCCGGGAGAGAAGGACAGCAGATGCTGGTCATGTGCCTTCTTCCTATGTGACAGAGGTGTCCCAGATGCCAGCAGCCTGATTTCAGAGTCAAGATATCATCCTACTGATGCCTTATGTGGGACATTTTCACAGATTAAGAACTGTAAATTGTTTCAGTTAATAAATCCCCATTGTAAAAGCTAATTCCTTTCTGGTATATTGCATTCTGGCAGCTTGACCAAACTAAAACACTAATTGTGGATTCATTTTTATTTATTCTTCACAGAAATTCTGCTTCTTCAACATGAAGGCTCATGTCTTTAAAATATTTTGGAAAATTCTCAGCTATTGTCAGTTTCAATATATCCTCTCATTTATAATCTCTATTATCTCCTTCTAAAACTCCTAATAGGCATATTTTTGACCTTTCCTTCTATCTTCTAGATTTCTTAATTTCTCTTGCATATTATCCATCTATATGTGCTGCATTTTCAGGTAATTTCCCAGCTCTACCTTGTAGTTCAGTTAATTCTATGTTTAGGTCTACTTAATCTGTGTTTCAATTCAGGGGTCAGTAAAATGCCAGGTTGTATGTGGCCTGAATCTATCACTTACATTCATTTTTGTTTTCTTTTAATCCTTGAAAATTGTAAAAACCATTGTTAGCTTGTGGGTCATACTAAAAATCTTTAGGTATTTGGCCTACCTGATGTAATCTATCCATTTAATTTTTTTAATTAATTACTATTTTTTATTTCAAAAAGTTCCATTTGGGTGTTTTACAAATCTGCCTGTTCAGTTTTTCATTGGATTTGGTCTTTTCCTATTTTTTTTAATAACATTACCTCTAATCATTTTAAAACTTACTGTACAATCTCTTGTTATTCCAGTTTCTGTAATTCTTAGGGTTCAAGGCCCTTATTTTGTTTTGTCAACATTTTGTTTGTTTGTTTGGTTGGGTTTTTTTGTTTTGTTTTGTTTTGTTTGTTTTGATTTGTCATATATTTTAAAATTTTTACTGTGAGCTCATTTTAAGTAAGATATTTTTCAACTTTGAAAATCCTTACGTTGCTTTTCCTGTTCACTTGTTCCCCAAAGCTGTTCTACATTAGTTTCTCCTGTTTCAGGGTTATCACTTTTATATTAATTTCACAGCCTAGACTCTCCCACACAATGCATATAGTGTAAATTTAAGACTCCAAATCCAGGAAATGTACAGAGGTACAATTTGTATCCTTCCAATTATAATTTCCCCAACCCAGAGCTTTAGCAAAGATACAATTTGTTCTTGGGTCAAATAAGTAGTGTTTTAATAGTCCTCTTTCATTGTGGTTACAGCATTTTGCAAGATATTTAGTTCTAGTTCTTCATCATTCTGAAGTCAGACTCTTATCCCTTTGTAATAATCAAAATAAAATCTGAGACCAATCTCTTCTGCTACAATTATCACAATGGCTAGAGCTGTGTTAATGAGCTGAGATGTTTACCTTATTTTCTTGCAAGTTCAGTCATGCATTTAAAAACTAGCTTTTTGGTTATGTTTTAATCCAGCTTTCCTTGTTGTTTGTAATAGGAAATATTTTGTTTATTTTAAGTGGTTGTTGAGTTTTATTAACATGCTTTTATCCAGATCTCTCACCATGTCCCTTAGATGACTCCACTCTGGACTAAATGGCCTTTTTCTATTCCTCTAGTTGCTTGTTATTTATTGCCTTAGGGCCTTCACACTTGCTGTTTCTCTGCCTGGACTACTCTTGCCCCTACATATTTGCATGATTGCTTTCTTCTTATTATTCATGTCCCTTCAAACATCACCTCCGCAGAGAAGTCTTTCCTGATTATTCTAAAATAGAACTTTCTCACCCATTAGGGCTCTAAGCCATTGCCTTAATATTTTTTTTTTACCAAAATAAAAAAGTATCTGCATTTTCTGTTTAGTTTTTTAGAGTCTGTCTCTTCTCTCTTAAATGTAAATTTGCTGAGAGCAATGACTGGAACCTTTCTTGTTCATGGTCTTCTTCACAGTACTTAAAAAAATGCCCACATATAATTGTGCTAATAAATATTTCCAATGAAGTAGATTACTACTATTAGAACCACCTAACCTAAGTATATTAATCATTTTCTACAGTTTGACTTTATTTACTAATACAGGATTTTCTTTAGGATTGTCAAATCTATATCCACTAGTTAGCTAATTCCTTTGTATTATTTTTTCTTTCTGTGATTACTTTACCAGGGTTTAGAATCAGTGTCATGCCAGATCAATAAAATGTAAGTAGAGTTCAGCTTCTACTTAGATTATAAGAGGAAGCAAGAGACATCACTCCTACTCCAACAATATGAAAAGCTGTGTAATTTACAAATCATGAGACAATAAGAGAAATAAGGTAGACTGGCAGTCAACTAAATTTGAATCTCAAAGAGTGATAACCCTCTTTAAAGAGAGATAGGACACATGACCTTTTCACCTTTGCAAATATGAGAGGAAGAGGTGGCAACCATAAAAGTGGATAAGAAGAAAACAGCTAAAAATGTAATTAATTCTTAAAGGTCAAATGTGGACTAGCATGGAGACCCAGACACACAAGTATGCACTCATTCAAAATCTCTTTTCACAGGCTTCCAGAGGGAGCTTCTGAGAAAGATTATGGACAGAGCAGGAGAATCAGTAGACAAGAAACTCCACCCACTTCACCAGACCCTTCTTTCATGTGAATCAAAAGACTTAAGCTGCTGCCCCAGGACCCAGACTCAGATCCTATCCATCTGAAAGATGGGTAAAAAACAATATGCCTGTTTCTGGGGAAGGGGTAGAAAACACCTGGGGTCCAGGATCCTGCTCAGATAAAGCAGAGGTTTGATACTGCCAGGGGAGAAGAAGGAAACTCTCCCAACTAAGAGCCATCAGAGATTCAAGGCAGAGTTTGACTTCCACAGGAAACGAGGAGGAACACAGAAAACCCAGTCCAGCCCTCAGGTGCTGGTGAAAAGACTCTGCCTATCTCAGAAACCAGACCAGACGAACCAAGAACCTCCCTGCCCCCACTACAAGCCTAAAATCCAGTAACATGGAAAAGCAGTCCATTGTTGAGGCTAGGACAAGTGTGTGCAGAGAGAAGTTCTCTGTGGTGTAGACATGCAGGCCCTTTCTGAAAAAGCACCGTAACCACCAGGCTAGGCACAACATATCAAAATTTACAGGGTGTGGCTAGAGTAGTGTATGCTTACATTAGAAAAGAAGACAGATTCATATCTAAGTTTCCAACTTAGGAAATTAGAAAAAGAAGAGCTAATTAAACAAAAAGCAACCTGAAAGAAAATTTTTTAACCAAGAAAATATAGAACAACAAAAAAGAAAACCAATGAAAATAAAGACTGCTTCTTTGAAAAAGTAAAATTAATAAATCTCTAGCCAGAATAATCTAGGAAAAACAAGGGAAAAGGAATAAAGTATGAATTTCAGGATTGGAAGAGGAGTCAGCACTAGTAATCTTAAAGGTATTAAAAGAATAATATATTATGATCAACTTTATGCCAATAAATTCAACAGCCTAGACAAAATTTTAAAATTTCCTTGAGAGGCATAGGCTACCCTCATTCAAAAGAAACAGAAAACCAGAATTGCCCTGCATCTATTAGAAAAATTGAGGTTTCTTTCATCTAGGCCCAGACAGCTTCATAGGATAATTCTACCAAAATTTTAAAGAAGAAACAATACCAATTCTACACGAACTCTTTCCTAAAATAAGAGAAGGGAATACCACTCAGTTTTTTCTAGGAGTCCAGCATTATCCTGATTCCAACCCCTGACAAATAATATATGACAATAACCTCACACATATAGATGCAAATATCCACAACCAAATACTCGTAAATCAAATCTGGCAAGGATAATACACTATGGCTGTGTGGGGTTTACTCCAGGTATTTAAGGTTGGTTTAATATTTGAAAGTTCAATCTGATTCACCATATTAACAGGCTATAAAAGAAAAACCAGATGTTCTTCCCAATGAACGCAGAAAAGACATTTGATAAAATCCAGCATCCATTCATAATAAAATGCCCATAAAACTAGGAATAAGAATTTTTCTCAGCCTGATAGGACTACAGCTATAAAACACCTGTAGCTAATATAATATTCAATGGGGGAAAATGTGAATGCTCTCTCCTTAAGACAGGAAAAAGGTAAAGATGTCTGCTCTTACCATTTCTATAAAACAATGTTCTAGTGATCCTAACCACTGCAATAAGGCATGAAAAAGGAATAAAATAAATAAAAGGTTTACAGATTTGAAAGAGATGATATGATCTCTTTGTAGAAAATCTCATAAAATCTAGAAAAATGCTACTAAAACTAATAAATAAATTTTGAAAGGTTGTTGCTTATAAGGTCAATATATATACGGTTGTATCTTTTTTTAAACAGTTTTATTCATACACCATACAATCCACCCTAAGTAAACAACCAATGATTCCTAGTATAATCACATAATCATGCATTCAGCACCACAATCTATATGAGAACATTTCCATTTCTTCCCCAAAGAAAGAGGAAAAGGAGAAAAAAATGAGGAATAAAAATATAAAAGATAGAAAAAAATAAAAATAAAATACATTAAAAAGATCAGACAACAATACCACCACCAAGAATCCCATATCACTCCCTTATATCCCCCTCTTATAGACATTTAGCTTTGGTATATTGCCTTTGTTACAATTAGTGTAAGCATCTTACAATGTTACCATTAACTAAAGACTCTAGTTTGCATTGATTGTATTTTTCCCCTATACTATCCAATTTTCAACACCTTGCAATGTTGTCATTCATTTGTTCTCCCTCATTTAAAAACATTCTTATATTTGTACATTTAATCACCATCATTGACCACTCGAGGTTTCACTAAGTTATACAATCCCGGTCTTTATCTTTTTCTTTCCTTCTGATGGATACATGTGCCCTTAACCTTCCTCTTCCAAGAGTACTCACACTCATTTTTGTTCAGAGTACTTAAAAATTGTGATACCATCACAGACTATTATGCTATCCATTCCATTTCTGGATCTTTACAATCAATCCTGCTGAAGCTTCTGTACTCCTTCAGCATCAAATGCCTGATCTCTAACCTCTTTTTCCTGATCACCGTATTCTAAACTTTCAGATTTCACTCATCATGAGTGTTATTCCATATTAGTGAGACCATACACTATCCTTACTGATAGTCTTCATTTCTACACACTTCTCCAAACCTCCCTCTCCTGTCTTTTCCTGTCTGCCTGTAGTGCACCCTTCAGTATTTTTTGTAGAGCAGGTATCCTGCTCACAAACTCAGTGTCTGAAAATATTTTAAACTCTCCCTCATTTTTGAAGGACAATTTTGCCAGATAGAGAATTCTTGGTTGGCAGTTTTTCTCTTTCAGTATCTTAAATATATCATACCAATGCCTTCTTGCCTACAAGCCTTCTACAGAGAAATCTGCATATAGTCTTATCAAGCTTCCTTTATATATGATGGATCACTTTTCTCTTGCTATTTACAGAATTCTTCGTGTTTGACATTTGATAATGTGATTATTAAATGTCTTGGAGTTGGTCTACTCAGATCTATTCTGTTTGGGGTACACTGCACTTCTTGGATCTGTAATTTTATGTCTTGCATAAGAGATGGGAAATTTTCCGTGATTATTTCCTCCATTATTCTTTCTGCCCCTTTTCCCTTCTCTTCTCCTTCTGGGACACCCATGACACATATATTCATGTGATTCATGTTATCATTCATTTCCTTGAGACACTGTTCATATTTTTCCATTCTTTTCCCTATCTGTTCTTTTGTGTGTAAGTGTTCTGGTTTGCTAATGCTGCCCCTTTGCAAAACACCAGAAATGGATTAGCTCTTATAAAGGGGGTTTATTTGGTTCTACAGTTACAGTCTTAAGGCCATGAAGTGTCCAAGGTAAGGCATCAACAAGGGTACCTTCACTGATGGACAGCTGATGGCATCCAAAACCTCTGTTAGCTTGGAAGACACGTGGTTGGCATCTGCTGATCCCGGATTGTGTTCCAGCTTCTCTCTCAGCTCCTGTGCATTCTTCAAAATGTTGCTCTTGGGGTGTTTTTTCCTCTCGTGGCTTCTCTGGAGCAAAAGTCTGCTTTCAATGGCTGTCTTCAAAATGTCTCTCTAAGTTGCAGCTCTGAGGTTCTTCTGTTTGTGAGTTCCTTTATATGACTCCAGTGATTCAATTAACACCCACCCTGAATGGGTGGGGTAACACCTCCATGGAAATTATCCAATCAAATATTTCACTCAGATTTGGCTGAGTCACATCTCCATGGAAACACTCAATCACAGGATTCCAATCTAATCAACACTAATATGTCTGCCCCCACAAGACTGCATCAAAGAATATGGCTTTTTCTGGGGGACATAATATCTACAAACTGGCACAGTAGGATTTCAGATGTCCTGTCCACTAGTTCTTGAATCATTTCTTCTGTCTCTTCAAATTTGCTGTTGTATGTCTTCATTGTGTTTTTCATCTCTTCTATTGTGCCTTTCATTCCCATAAGTTCTGCCAATTGTTTTTTCAAACTTTCAAGTTCTTCCTTATGTTTGCCCAATGTCTTCTTTATATCCTTCATCTATTTTGCCATATCTTTCCTCAACTGTATGACATGATTTTTTAATTGATTTAGCATTTTGTTTGAAGATCTTTAATTAGTTGTTTCAACTCTTGTATCTCATTTGAAGTGTAAGTTTGTTTCTTTGACTAAGCCATATCTTCATTTTTCCTAATGTGATTCATAATTTTTTGTTGTCTACGCATGTGGTTTCCTTGATTAACCCAATCAGATTTTCCCAGATCAGATGGGCCCAGGTCTCAGGAAGAGGCTATATTCAATATCAGGTTCCAGTTCTATGTTGCAATCTCAGCCGTTCCACCCATTCCATACTGGTATGCGATATATGTTTGGCCAGGGATGTCCTCCCATCAGTTGTTCCAGACTATTCTGTAGCTATTCCTGGCTATTTACTAGTTGCTCTAGGGGATAACTAAATTCCATACCTCCTTATGCCGCCATCTTGCCCCGCCTCTATACAGCTGTATCTTGCTAGAATTTCTATGTGCCAGCAACAAACAATTGGAGAATTAAGTTTAAAAAAACACACCATAATGGATCAAAGACCTAAATCAAGAGCCAAAACTATAAAACACCTAGAACAAAACTTAAGGAAGCATCTTCAAGACCTTGTGTCGGTGAATGGTTTCTTAGACTTTACAGTGAACACTCAAAAAAACAAAAGAAAAAATAGATAAATGGGACCTCATCAAAATTAAAAACTTTTGCACCTCAAAAGACTTTATCATATAAAACAACAACCTACACAATGGGAGAACATATTTGGAAGTCATATACCTGATAAGGGTTTAATATCCAAAGAATGTAAAAAAACAAAAAACAAGAAACAAAAAAAAACCACTTCAATTTAACAACAAAAAGACAAACAACCCAATTTTTTAAAAAGGCAAAAGGCTTGAATAGATATTTCTCTGAAGAAGATATACAAATGTCCAAAAAGCACATGGAAAAATGCCCAACATCATCAGCCATCAAGGAAATGCAAATCAAAATCACAATGACTGTGATGTTTTCAAGCTATATGGACTCCAGAAAAGTATGTTCTTAAAGTTAATCCATTCCTGTGGGTGTGGACCTATTTTAAGTAGAATCTTTTGGTGAGCAGGATCTTAAATTAATATGTTAACCAACTTATTTAGGGTGGGTCTTAATACTCTTACTGGAGACCTTTGTAAGAGAAAGAAATTCAGACAAAGAAAGAAAAAGGCACAGAAGCTGAGAGAGAAAGCGGTAGAAAGAAAGAGGAAGCCACTGAAGTCAGAAGCTAGAATCAATGAAACCTGAAAGAGATGGAAGAGATCAGCAGATGCTGCCATGTGCCTTGACATCTGACAGAGGAGTCCAGGATCGCTGGCAGCCTGTCTTCAAGAAGAAGGTATCGTTCTGATGGTGCTTTGATTTGGACATTTTCATGGCGCCAGAACTATAAGCTTGTAAACT
This sequence comes from Choloepus didactylus, assembly GCF_015220235.1. Lineage (NCBI taxonomy): Eukaryota > Metazoa > Chordata > Mammalia > Pilosa > Megalonychidae > Choloepus > Choloepus didactylus. The sequence continues at coordinate 28,404,767 of NC_051308.1, forward strand.
AATAAATTCCCATTGTTAAAAGCCAGTATTTCCAGTTTATTGCATTTTGGCAACCTAGCACATTAAAACAATTTCACACCCAACTACAATGGCTACTATTAAAAAATGGAAAATTATAAGTGTTGGAGAGGATGTGGACAAATAGGAACACTCATTCACTGCTGGTGGGAATGCAAAATGGTACAGTTGCTGTGGAAGACACTTTAGCAGTTCCTCAGAAAGGTAAGCAGAGAATTAGCATATGACCCAGCAATCCCACATCTAGGTATATACTCCAAAGAATTGAAAGCAGGGACTCGAACAGATAATTGCACACTGATGTTCATAGAAGCATTATTTACAATTGCCAACAGATGTAAGTAACCTGAGTGTCCATCAACCACTGAATGGATAAACAAAATATGGTATGTACACGTAATGGAATATTATTCAGCCATAAAAAAGGAATGATGTTCTGATACATGTGGCAACACAGATGTATCCCTGAAGACATCAATCACATTGAGTGAAATAAATTAGACACAAAAGGACACATATTGTGATATGACTGATATGAAATAATAGAATAAGCAAACTCATAGAGTCAGAATCTATAATATAGGTTACCAGGGGATGAGATAAGTGTAGGGAATAGGGAAAAAATTAAAATTAAAAAAATTAAAAAAAAATACCATTTATAATGGCATCAAAAAACATGAAAACTTAGGGATAAATCTAACAAAATATGTGCAAGATGTATATGCTGAAAACTACAATAAACAAAATAGAATCATAAAAATACTCAATATATCCCAAAGAAGGCATACAAAAAGAAAGGAATAAAGAACAAATAGAACAAATGAAAACCAAAAAGCAAGATGGTGGATTTAAACCCAACTATATAAAAAATTACATTAAGTGAAAATAGTTCATACATCCATTAAAGGTCACACAATGTCTAACGTATATTTTAAAAAAAGCAAGAATCAACTATTTGCTGTCTAAAAGAAAACCCACTCTAAATACAATGACATAGGCAAAAAGTAAAAGGGTTGGAAAAGATATATTATACAAAATCTAATCAAAATAAAACTGCAGCACTTATATTAATATCAGACAAGCAGATTTCAGAACTAAGATTTTTAGGGATATATAGGAACATTTCCAATAATAAAGAGGTAGATTCACCAAGAAAATATAACAGTCCTACATGTGTATGAACTAACAATGAAGCTTCAAAATACATGAAGAAAAGCTGATAGAACTGAAAAAAGAAACAAATCCACAATTATTAGTTGAAGATTTTAACAAGCCTCTCTCAATAACTGATAGAACAAGTAGACAGAAAATCAGTAAGAATAGAGAAGACATGGACCATCTTAATCTAATTGACATTGCTAGAACAGTTTATGCAACAAAAACAGAATACATACACCATGATAAACCATTTTCTGGGCCATAAAACAAATTTCAATAAATTTAAATGGACTGAAATCATAAGTATGTTCTCCAACCACAAGACAATTAAATTAGGAATGAATAACAAAAATATATCTGAAAATCCAAATATTTGGAAATTAAACAACACATTTCTTAATAAAACTATTACCTAGCTTATTAGGGGCCTTCCTATATTTGCAAGCAACTCTTAAGGATCATCACCAGTGTAATAAAGTGGACTTAAAAATGTCTATGTGAAGTTAATGAACATTTAGGATAAAGAATGGTCACATCCTCATAAGGGTGCTGAAGGTTCTAATACTTACCACAATGCCTTATGAACAGTAGAAACTCAAGAGATGTGAGTTTAATTGAACTGAACTTTTGAGCACAGGTGTTGAATACAGTGCAACTATTTAAAATTCCTAGTTACAAGAAATAGATAGAAAATCAACATACTTTCCCCATCACCATAACAAAATAATAGAGAAATGAAGTACTTGTATTACTTATAATACATATGATATCATTCTGTCTTTACATTAGGGCTTAATAGATGAGAATACTTTGTATAAAATAGGCATTACATGAATGTTGCTGATTGATAACTGTTTCAGAAAAAAGTATGGAAGCTGGAATAAATGGAAATGGATGGGATGACTAAACAAGAAAACTAAATTAAAATTATAAGGAAATTACTGAATTACATAAAAATTTCATAGTAAAATGTTTTTACATGAGTATTTGAAAATCAAAATATCAAAATCAATGTCTGTACTAACAACATGTGAAGTATTTAAAAAAAAAAAACCAATTTCTTCATATAAAACTATATAGTTAGAATGGGTAGTAGGGCTAATTCTCGCTTAACACACACAGAATTAAAAAACCATGACAGAAGAATTGTTTTCCTAAGAATATCAACCACGGACATTCCCAGATTTTGCATAAAAAGAGGCCAAGACTAGTCTGTGTTTTTAAAAAGGATGGAACAGACACAATAATTTCCTGCTTCAGAATTTAATAAAAAAAATAGCAGTATCACCAAAAAAAAAAGATTACAATAAAAATAGTTATATAGCTAGTATCCATTTTGTGGACAATAAAAATCAATTTAAAATAGAGAAATCCCGAATAAGATGTGAATTTATTACTTTGATAAAGATTAAAGCTAAATTTCTTTTTAAAATAAGAATTTTTATAAATAAATCTGAAGTATTCATTTGAAAATTAAATGCATAAGGGCAAATAAAAAATTTATGATTTTGCTAGTTTGTTTTCCTAAAAACACACATAGTATTTGTTGTCTAATTTTTTTTTAAATTAAGGAAACTAGGAGAGGCAAACTATTATGAAAATTTTTAAGAGAGAAAAATCAATTGTTTGACCATGTTGAATAAAATGTCAAGATGTAGTTTGACAGTCAAAATTAAGAATAAAATTTTGTATTAAGCAATCAAACTCCAGAGTAAAATAAAAAATAACATTGCATCATCAAATTTTATTCAATTTTAAAGTTTCTTTTTTTTTTCCTGTAAATTGATTTTAGCAGAGTAGCCAAAGTATATAAACACCATGCCATAAAGATATCCTACCTTTTTATCATATACTTCTTGCCAGTTTACTCCAGAAAAGAAACTGTGTCTCATAATTTCTTTTGCATCGTCTGGTCCTCCACCAAGGCTATGAAGACAGAAATAAAAGTAAATGAGTATTAAACATTTACATAAGTCCATTTCATAACAAAAAAGTTTTCATGAAAGTATACGTTTCTAGGTGACAAATAATTCTGGTGATAAATAGCTATAAATGTAAAAAGATGCTGTAAGATCTAGTTTGCTATTAACAAAAACTAGCCTCAATATGGTATTTTGGAAAGAGCATAGGCTATGGAGGCAGACCTGAAAGAAAAACCAACATTGGCACTTATTAGATATGTGACAACGGAAGAGTTGCTTAACCTTAGGATTTTCCATCTTTAAAGCAGGAATAATACCAATCTCGTGGCTACTGTAAGAAATGACATAGGTAAGCATTTAGCACAATAAGTGGTAGCTATTATCACTGTCAATTCTATAAATCAAATTTCTTTTAGAATTATTCAAGTCCAAAGGCACACTGAAATGTATGAATAACTGTTAGAAAAAATAATTTGTGGAGCATTGATAACAGATAGAAACTCATTGGTTATTTGCATATTCCAAAAGAATTTCCACAGAAATTGTATTGTTAGTCTATGAAATACTATTGCCAAAGCAATGTAAATTAAAAATGAAAACAAAACAAAACAAAACAAAAAAACCAGCCTCCCAATTTTTGAAGGTACTCTTTTTTAACTGATACCTGAACACAAAATTGAATTCAGGTGTTTTCTGGCTTTGTCAGCTTATTTTTACAGATACACAATCTTTAGAAATCACAGTTCAGAAACAGACAATGTGATAATTTAGTATTATTTTGCATGCATTAATGGTTCTTATTTATATGCTTGTAAAATTGTATACTTTTTAAACTAATAATATAGAATATATAGTCACTAAGGGAGGGAAAGAGGAAAGGCAGGAGAGAGAGAGAGGAAGAGAAAGAGAGGGAGACGGAAAGGGAGGGAGAAGAAAGGAGGGAGGGAGAAAGGGAGAGAGGAAGGGAGAAAAGAAAAAAAAACAAGGACAGAAAGAGGAAAGGAAAGCAAAGAGAATTTATTTAAATCTGAATTTTATATGGCAAGTTTTATTTGGACTTGTTCATGGTTAGGAATGAAGGTGTGCTGTAAATGCTTAACAACCAACTTTCTGGGGGAAAATGTATGACACATACATAAGTTTATTATTTATTGATTGATACAAAGGATGTACAGCATAAAATTTACAAAGAACAATAAAATATACAATGTTCTAAATTAGCCAACTGATTCTCATAGAAAACTTTCTTACTTTTTGCTGAACTTTCATATCCAAAGCCAATGAAGAATACAAACTGCCTTACGAGTAGTTCCAACATGAATATTGGTTGATATTTCTGTTTATATTAAAGAGTAAGGTGAAATGATACAACAGAGAGACATAGGTCAGGACATGACTTGTTTGTCAATAATGTGAGTTTGTCAACATTTCTCTGCTGAGTGGTTAATAGTTTTTGAATAGTGGAAGAATATTTTCTCAAATTTTTGTGGTATTTACAATGTAACAGCTATCGACACAACAGACTTTTGAATTTAACCGGCATTACTTTCTTAAGTCTAAACCATCAACAAAACAATAAACCAAGTCCTGGTTTATTTTGTGTTTGCTGATTTCATGGCCAATTTCACACTACCAACACAGTATCAGTCAACACGGTGGTGGAAAGAGATGCACTGTAGTATGCTATTATATAGTATTTCTATACAGATACAAGAGATGTTATTAATCACAAAAGTATAGAGATAATAGTAAAATATAACAAAATTATTAAGAAATGATGATTTTGGGGTATTTATTATCTTTTATTTTAATACACTTGATTTAATCATAAGCTTATATAGCTTAATTTTTAATAATGACTATGTTTAACAATCAGTTCACAAAACTCCTGAAAATTTAAAACTGGCTCTCCCGAACTGGTATGTACTGGCTCCAGCAAACCACTGAGTAGGAAGAAAACCAAATCACTGAGTAGGTGACAGAAACAAGCAATTGTTTAATTCCAATGAATCCTGGTTTTACCAGGTGTAGGAAAACACATGACTGGGAAGGATCTCAGATCCTCCGACACACTGTCAGAATGGAAAATAAAACAATCAGCTGATATCTAAATAACTTTTGTGATGTTAAGTGGTTCCTACAACCTGGGTCTCCTACCCTCAGATCCATATAGAATTATCTAAACGAACCACATCCCTGCTATGGAACTTTTAGAAGGATTAGATCATAATACATTTCCATTGGAACCTTCAGATTGGCAATTTTTTACTTAGATAACAGCACTTCACAGCTTGCTGTCACCCTTTTCACTGTATTTCAAGTTGTGCATGTCTTTCACCTAGGAGACTGCAAAATTTCTTTAAGGGCAGAGATCAGTACTGAATTCTGTACAAGGCATTCTAACTAAGCATGTGCTTAGGGAATTAGAGGAGCAGAAATACCAAAACACATTGTTTGGAAAGAATTTAATATTTCAAAGTATATATCGAGGCAATCTGCCTGAAAAAAAGATCAGAACTTCTTTGTATTTTCTTATACTTATGTTATACTTTATTTCAATATTGTTTTTGCTTTGAGTTAAATCTGTGGGGATGGGTGAGAAGGGAGTTTGAATGGAGAATCACAATCATTTTGTTATTTAGGGCTTCTAAAGGTCTTAACCCAGCTTTGGTTATTCATCTTTGTGTAAGCCCTCAGTTCTCTAGCAATAATTTGGCCTTGGACATAAATAATTAATTTATATTTATCAAATAACATATAAAATTAAAATATAGGCAATGAACACTACGCAAAGTCTAAGAATATTATCTTAAACTGCCATTTTAGAAGCTGGGAAGGATTCTTCAACACAAACTTCCTCAAAGTGTAAAACCGTCAAAAATTTCAATGTCAGTGATTCCCTAATATACAACGTAGGACTTCAAAATAATATCAAAATATCTTTTAAACCGAGGTATTTATATCTAAGAATACTAAACCCAAACATGAGAATGCCAAACTAAGTCCTCAGCTACTATAGATTCTTCAATATTAGGACGTCATAGAGATATTTTCCCAGTTTTAGTGAATTCAACATGAGGTCATCCTTTCCTATAAAGTCTACATGAGAAAGAGACTAATGGAATGACCATAAAGTAATGGAGAATAATAAAAGCAAAATAGTCGACCCTTTGATAGAACTGACAGCAATTCAGTAAAGAATATCAGAAAAATTGAGACAGTATTTAATATAGCTGAATAGGAATAATTAAGTATACTGTAATATACTTAATTGATTATGTTTCTGAAGAATTTTCAGGGTTCTTTTGTTGGTTCTCTTCTTTCTATCGTCTAAAATTTTGAGGTTTCCCAGGATTCTGTCCTAGGCCCTCTTCTCTTCATGTCCCACCCTCTGTACTAGGCTATGGCTCCAGCTACCTCCTATATATCCATGACTCCCAAATCCATATACTTATTACTGGGTTTCTCTTAAGCTCTTGTACTATTATTTCCAGTTGTTACTTGACATTTCCATTTAGGCTTTCTAGAGAAACCTGATTCTGTATATCCAAAGTTATGATCAACCCTCTTTTTGGCTTTATTTCCCATCTGCTATTAATATTCCCATCTTCCCAAAGTAGTTGCCCAAGCTAGAAATCTCAAGAGGCATCTCTGACTCCTCCCATTTCCTTACTGTTTCTATTTAATCATCCACAGAGCTCCATTCTCTTTTCCCACTGCTTCAGGAAGGACTCTTATCTGGAAAATTCTATAAGTATTCATAACGGTTCTGCCTGCCCACCCGTGGTTCTTCACTCTTTTAACACATTTCTCCACAAAGCTGCCACAGTTAACTTTTCAAAATACAACACTGATCATACCGTCTCTTGCATTAAACACTTGAGGAGCTTCTCATCTCCTTCTAAATAAGGATTAAATATTTTCTAAGAAACATAAGGTCCTTTACAATCTAGCATATTAGTTTCATCTCTGTTACCCAACTCTTATTCCATACTCCAGTCTACTGATTTTATCAAATGTTATGCTCATTTGCAATTCTAGCTGTACTTCATACACAAGTTTCTCTGCTTGGAATGCTACTCTCTTCTCTGCAAATTCCAACTCCTTCATGAACCAGCTCAAGTCTTCCAACCCCCTTAGAGCTAATAATTTCAACAGCAATTTGCAAATAGCTTTCTCCAAGCATTTCTTACATTTGTGAACATGTGTTTTGTGCCCCACATTGTTCTATGAACATCTAGAGCAGAGGCTTGTTCATCCCTGCATTCCCAATATTAAACGCAACAGTGGAGAGGCTTGATATATCTGTTATCAAAGGAAAGATTAGATAATTGAAAATAACCTTATCTTCTCCTCAAAACAACAGCAACATCCTAGACTGACAAACCATTAAGAGTTGCCCAGATATTAAGGCACTAACAGTCTAGAAATTTAACTCAAATTTATTCAACAATTACTAATACCTATGGTGTGCTATCCACAGGGGTGGGGAGGGCAAAGAAAAAAAAATGAATGGGACACAGACATGTAAACCACAACTACAATTTTGTTTTATCAGCCACTTATACAGGTACCACAAAGGAAAGGATGGTAAATTACATGGAGGAATTAGGAAAGGATGGGTTAAAGATGCACTGCCCTTAAAACCCAAGCCAAATATTAGATTCCAAAATCAAGTATATAAAATGGAAATCATAAAGACTACCTATAAGCCAGTATAAATCATTTCACTAATTGTGAAATAACCACATTAAATGGCACACATTTCAAAATTTGAACCAATTGGGAAACTGATGCACTGTAAATAAGATGTAGAAGAAACACTGAATAGGTACCAAGAGGCTTGATTTCTACTCTTGCTTCTGCACATATTTTCTGTGAGACCTTGGATAAATCACTTAACTCTGGGCCCCTGGACCTCTGTTTTTTCCTCAAAGAGTAACAACAAATAACATCTGCCCTATTTACTCTAAAGACTGCTAAAAAGAACAAGGGAGATAACAGATGTTAAAGTGCTCTGAAAAAGAAAACAAAAGCATTTTATAAATATAAGGTAGTATCTCAGTTACTATGATTACAAAACATTTTTAAATGGTTCTTCACAAAGCCAAAGGGTGATACCTCTTTTACTATGCTTGCCTATCTCTGCTGAAGGTAAAATCACTTCCCTTATGAACTGAAAAGCTAGAAGCATCTCTAAGGTAAAGAATACCCAAATTTGGAATTTATTTATTTTTTCACTCACTCATCTAGACTGCCAAAAAATATATACTGAACAGCAATCATGAACAGAAGATTGTAACAAAACATTATGTGAGGTGTTGTGGAAAATTCACAATATATGGAATAGTCTTGATCCTTGCGATGAGTATGATCTAACAGACTTTCAGATATACAGAGATATCTAGATAGAAGGATACACATACACATTTACACACATATACATATACACATGCACAAACATTAATAAAAGGGACATTTAAAAATTAGTAGTGATTTCACATATGATTTACAAAATGTATATGTAAATTAACATATAAATATGAACAAAGAATATTGTAGACTCATTGAGTAAAGCAGCAAAGGCTGTAGTATTCTTTAAGTCATAGCTGCAGCTACAAAAACAGGAATACAAAGTGTGGACATTTTTTTTCTTTTCAATCCTTTTAGCCATGAATGGGAAAGAGTATTTTCAAATGACAAACAAGAAAGTAGTTAGATATGCTGACATAGGTTGGGGCAGGGGAGCGTATAGAAACTAGTCTATTATTCTATTTTACAGTGTAAATCAGCAGAAATGTAGACTCAGAGACTGAAAGGAAAAAAATAAAGAGATCTTCCTTACCCAAAATATCAAGCCACAGGGCAATTAAGAAATTATTCGCTCATAATATAGATAATGAAGCTCTCAATGTCCTCATTTAGTAAAATCTGCATAACATTTCCAAGCTGGAGAAAAAGTGAGGAGCTCTTTAAAATATTCTATATTATGTGCTAAAAATAAGTCAGTATCTCAGTGGGAAGATGTCTACACTTAAGACATCACTTCTTGGAGTTAGTTATATTTGAATTCATTTCCATATCACAATTTCTAACCACATCCATTGGTAACTCACTGAGTGTTATCTGAGGCTTACCGTTTATTTGGATCTTTTATCAAGAGCCCTGAAAGCAATGATTTTGCATCTGAAGAGAGTGTTCGAGGAAATTTAATATCTTCCATAAGTATTAGCTCAAAAAGCTTCTCATGATCCTGGTTGTAGAAAGGTAACCTCCCACACATCATCTCATACATGACAACCCCAAGGCCCCACCAGTCCACAGCTCGGCCATAGTCATTATCTTCTAACACCTAAAAGTGAAACCAATAAAAAAGATTAATTATTACACATTAACTTTTAAAGCATTATGCAAAAAACAAAAGATTTTTACATAAAAATGAATCACAACTTTCGAAGCCAAGGTAGGCTATTCCGAGACCTTGACGTTTAAACTATGATGCATCCTTTAAAAGATATGTGAAATATTCAATGTACATTCAGAAATGATCAGTGTACAAAACAGGGGACAGGTCGTATCACAATATTCCAAGCAAATGAGTATATGAGCACACTAAGGATCAAATGAAAAGGGTTTGCTTACTTGTCTATTTTCTCTTAGGCCTACTTAATTTTTCATTCTGGTTCCACTAATTGGACTTTAAGTAACATCTTACAGTAACTCCACACTGATTAAAGAACATATAATGTGCCTTATACATTTTTGTATTCCAAATACAAATTGAATAATAAAATATAGGAGTAAACAAATGCAACTTCATAGAGAAGGATACAGGACATGACAACCATTAAAATAAATTTATAGCTTTTGGGGGTCTCTATATGGTTAGGTCTTTCAGGAAATATTTAATCAAGAAAGTTAATATAAAGGTTTAGGTTGCAATAAACTTCAGTATCCAAAACTTAAGTACTTCACAACAAAAATCTGTTGAACCCAAACAATAGAAATCATGTATTTTATCTCTGTGTGGTACATGTCCTTAAATTTGTTTCCCAAAATTTACATTACACACAAAATAAGCTTTTTAAGAAATTATATGAAAGTACCTGGTAGGCTATGTTAGAGCAATCTGCTGAAATCAGAACACGGCAGCTTGATATTTGTCCCAGAAAAAAGTTTGGCTTTACCTTTTTATTAGATTTCATATCCAATGGAATTTTCAGGATTTTATTTTAAATAACCATATTTGAATAATTTTAAAGCTTACTTTATTGATCCTATCATCTTAGGGAGATCCAGATCAAGAAAACCAGATATATGAAATTTATCAATTAAAAAAAAAACTTTTAACTGATTACATAAGAAAGAGATTTGATGCAGAATCAGGTAATACTCATGTTCTAAAATGTCTTGGTCTAAATTAATTAAATACTTTGATGATTACTCCAATGTGATTTTTATTTAAAATTTACAAGTAATTTCATAGAATTGCAGATATTTTTTATGACAGTAACATGATTATCTACAAATTCTATAAAAGGCACTTTGGTAGACAGATTTTTAAAGATGGAGGATATAATTTCAAGACAAAAATTACATTACATTAAAGATACATTCAGTATATGTTTTAGCAAAGCTATAAAAAGATTCTTAATTCAATTGTAACATTTTTATTCTGGGCTAAAGAAGACTAGGAACTGCATTGGCAAGATATGAACACAAGCCCAGTTCCTATGTTTTCAGAAAAATCCTTTGTAAATCACAAGCAAAATATTTTCTGGAAGAACAAAACAACAAATTCTAGTTTTCCTCTTTAGCCAAAAAAATTTCAAATTTCTGTATGTCTGAAATGAGTAATATGAGAATATTAGGTTATTTCTAAAGCAAAGGAAGGAACTCTATTTGTGTACTTAAGTTAAAGGAAATGCTATATATCTAATTTTAAAATACCAGTGACTTTTAAAAATTATGATAATCGTTCAAGGACCTATCTCATGGCCAGTTAGGAGAATGTAATGTTTGTGGGCCTTTATCTTACTGATACAGGATTTTACCTAACAAGAAAAAATTTTAAATCTAAGTAACCTTTTGCTGCATTCCTACAATACCAGCAGAACAGAGGTACACATGCAAAAAGAGCCAAATGTAGTTTTTAACCTTCTTTTTCATAAAACCATAAAAAGCATAAAAGCTGGATTAACTGCTTCCCGAACCCACATTTCACCAGCCGGGTTCTCATTCCCAGCTGGCAAAACTGGCAATCCTTTATTTTTGTTTAAATACCTGGTTTGCAGCCAGAAGGGAAAGTGAGTACATAAAAAAAAGGGTTTTATTTTTTGACGAGAAGTAAGCAACTGACAAATAAAACTGCACTGTAAACGAATGTTTGATATTAAAATAAAATATATTTTATGCAGCTTTGTAAAATGAATACCAATTCTCAAAGTAGGTCATTTTGCTTCTGAACATAAATGCTTTCATTGATATATATATACATAATGCTATAATTAGAATAGTTAGCTGCTATTTTATACTGAACATAATGTATGACTTATTAACATGGAAACATAAGAAATGCTGAAGAGAAACACCAAACAACTCAGCCGGTCCTCTTTATCAAAGAGTCTTTGCTATCAATTAAAATTTTTGCTCAACCAGACACTCCTGCCTTCCAAACAGCTGTAAGATGAAATGAAACATACAAGAAATAAAAATAAAAGTGATTACAATGTTCTGCACATGGATATATAACATAAAACATGTTCCTACTGTTCATACAAAATGCTCTCTCTCTCCTTAAATCAAAACTATTACAAAACACTCTACTTTGAAATACCATAGAAATCATAGAGTCAAATTATTTCAAATGCAATAGCCTCTATAAAATTATTTTTAGAAAATAATTTTCCTCCCTTACTCAAGATTACACTAACATATAAAATTTATATTCACTTAATCTAAGTGCTGTAATTCTTCTGGCTATTTCTGGTGATGTTTGTTCTAGCAAAAAGGCTAATTTACTTCACGGTTATCATGAGAGCTGATCCGAAGTAGAGGTACAACAATGGTAAAGCACATGTCAACTCCATTAAAATGCTGCTTACATAATTTGGATGTAAACACAGATCAAAACCTACTCTTGGAAAAATAATCCAGTAAAAACCTTATCTTGAAGAGTTAATCCAAAAGAAGTTAACTCTTTTCCTTAAAACCAATGTAAATGCCTTTCAAATTAAACTCGAGGTTTAAACGTGAATGCAGACATTTAGCATTTTCTTCTATCTCTACTGTGCTTTGTAATCATACAGGTAAGCTTTATTTTAATACTTACATTTAAAACAAATGCCCAGAGATAAAGAATAAGAGGAGATTTGGAGCACTGAAATAAATGTAAATGTTGTAAATGATGAGAAGTCACATCAAATCAAAACCCAGAGAACAAGCTTAAAACAACAAGGTTTAGTTTCAATTTTTCCACTAGAACCCAAAGATTGCTTCATTTTTAGATATAATAAAACCTAAAGTTCAAAGAGGTCACAATGATATTTGATGAGGACACTTCCATTTACAAAACAAGCAAGTGAATTAAAAAAAAAAAATCATCACAAATAGCTTTTGAATAATCATCCAAATACCTATTTTCAAGAAATACATTAAACAAGAAACTACATATTTTTAAAAATAGTATTATTATTTAAAGTTCCCAATATAAATATTTATTTGGCTATTGGGCATTTTCAAAAAAAAATATTCATTCCAGTATTATTTTACCAATTAGGATTTACTGGGAAGTTGAGGAGACATCTCTCTCAGCTTGCTGGCCAGGCCACACAATGCACCCAAGGCAAGCAATTATAAGGAGTCTATGTATGCCCTGGAGTGGCTTACTACTCAATCAGTAGTCCTGACAGAACAGATGGGGGAAAAATTAAACATCTAAACAAACTGTCTGCACACCTATGTTGTGAAAGTAAACTGCGAACCTGGATACACCAATTTACCGTTAATTCAAAAAAAAATTGTTTTCTGGTAACCTTACATTTCAGGTAACTGATATATGTATATTTTATATATAAACATACATCTCTGTATTTTATCATTTATGGAACCCTTCATATATTCTTAACATCAAAGGTACTAAAAAAAAAAGGACCTATAGATCTTCTAATTCAGGTTTTAAAATGTATTATAACTTCAGGAAAAGTATACATGTTATTCATAAGAATTATAAATTCCATCTTCTTCATAAATGTATATATTTTAACCAGTTCTCAACTGCTTTATTAATCCTTAAGACACTGAACCTGTAAATGCCACTTGCTGTGAATTAGAACGCTATAAGCTTTATGGCCATTTCTTAGCAAGCATTCACAAATACACACAGTGGACATTGTACTTTAAAAAACAAACTGACTTCAACAGGCAAAATCTTTGAACAAGACAAAAGAATATCTGTCTTGCTGGTGATCAAATGCTGGTGATCAAATCATACTTATATCTTCCTAGAGATTTCTATATTTCCTTTTTATCCTGAAGCAAAAGACATTATGGGGTTCTAAGAAACTGGGTCTTTGTAACTGAAATAAAAATAGCCATAGGAAAACACTAATGCTCACAATTAGGTTTAGTCTTGTGTATATTCTCATGATTCAGAGAATTTAAAAATAAACTTTGTGCTTCAACTAGCAGCATATCAAAGAGCTGATCCAACTATTCTGACTGTTAAAGCCAAAAGACCACATACTTTAAAAAGATGTTTAGATGGAAAACAGCTACTACAAGAACTGACAGACCTACAGGTAAGGAAAACTGCCACTCATAAGCATTGGCAGGCACTAAAATGGAACTAAAATTTTAGTTCATATTTAAACAACATTTGATTATGCGACAAAATGAGACGGTTTTAATATTATCAGAAACAGTATAAAACAGCATTGTAGTAAAGAAAGAAATGGGTTAAATATATTCAATTAAGTATTAAGCCAACTCATAAGGACAGTTAGTTCTTAAATATAAATACTAACTGTAAAGCAGACAACATCTACGTGAACTAATCACTATGCTTCTTTAGTTAATTTTCCCCTTTAATGTATTTGATTAGACCCTTTTAGAACTACCAGAAAGACGAAGATTTTCAAAAAAACTTTTGGAGGACAGGTGTTATACGAATTATTAATGAATAAAATAGGATTGCATACAGTCAATTTAAGAACCACTTTTCTTTTTATAAAAAGCTTGTAAATTCTAAAACTAGCTCCATAAGCTATTAGAATATAGTAGAATTTTGTCTTAAGGCTAATAAAAATGTAACTATGTATACTATGATTTTTCCTTAGAGATCAAATGTGTAAACTTATGTAACTTTGGCCTCATTCATTTCTCTTAAAATATCCTAAAAAATATATTGCCAGGGACCATAAAATGATTATCTTCTACATTTATTCTTTGTTGGACTTAAAATATTTAAATTGAATTCTATTTTATACATTTAAATCGTTAGGTTCTAACCACCCCCCTCATTTGTGCTATCCCCATACTAGCATTATCTTTACTCTTAATTTATGTGATTCACTCAACTTATTTCAAAGAGGTAAATGCATACCTTTGGCTCTAAATTGATAGAGAATTTAATTTCCATTTGTGCTACTATCTATATAGCATTACAATTACTTTGAGCAAATCTTTGTATCAGAAGTTATCAAAATACTCTGACCTACTTATATATATTTCTATATACACTATATATTTTCAAAATATTCTTATATTAAAGATATTACTAGGTTTCAAAAGAAAAATGAATAACATTACAGCAATGTATGTTTTCTAAAAATGGGGTTCTGAAAATTAAGAGTGCATAAAAATTTAATGCATTTTTCAACCACCAAAATGAAATAACATTAGAAGAAATAAAATTATATATTTTTTGCTAAATAACAACTGTAATGAGAGACTATACATTTTTCAACAATCCAGTCATTTTTTGCAATCTTTTTGTTAGTTCTAACTTGATTATCAAATAATTTTTATTTTTACACTATTACAGAAGTGCATTTCTCTAGGTTTCCAAAACCACCTTATTCAACCTTCCCCATCTGTCACCATCTGCTTCTTTTTAGCATGTACTTTTTGTGTGATCACATAAGCATGTGAAAAATAACTAACATTCAGATGATTATCTGCTGGTACATTTGAGGACTGGGCATAATAAAAGTGAACTGCCAAAACGTACTTAACACTTTTAATTTTGTTGGGTCTTGCATGTAAGCTACATTTGATTTTCAAACTGTTTTACAGTTGGAAAGTTGATCAGGTACTGCTAACTCTTGAGCAAAGCTGAGACTCAAAATAATTAGCACTGCATAAAATGGTTATATTCAATGAGAGGGAAATTAAATAATAAAATTTAACAGTTCGAGTTTATATGTAATTTCAAATTTCTTTTATAACATCTAGGTGTGAAAATACAGTATATGTTACAGAAACAAAATCACCTCAAGATATCTTATGGTCCTTAATTTTCTGTAGGTCAAGTTTATTTCCTTCTGATACTTACATTTCTTAAAAGAGCAAAAATTCACTCATTTAAAACTGTACAGACTAAAGCATTTTTAGAGATTTAGCATATTAAATGCATAGCTTATATGCCTGCTAGGATTGCATATTGCAGCCTCAGTAAAAAAAAAAAAGAGCATGATTTTTCCTTTAACAATAAATAACAATAAAGATCTATAATTCTTGAGATGTTGGGAAACTGCATTGTAAGCTCCATTCTTCATCAAAAGAGGTAACGGAACAATTACTTTTCTAAATATTCTCTTTTATCAAATGACATATTTTAAAAATACAATACCTCTTTTCTGGTGGTCTTTGCACCAAGAAGAAGTAAGTTAATTTAAAACGTAAGTTTGTTTAAAATTCTGCTATGAATCTGACATATTGGACATTTAATAAACTAATTTTCAACTGATTTCTAACATTAAAATATATATATATCTTAGAAATATCCTTCATCTATCTTTTAATAGCAAAGCATATCTACCAGATTAAAATCATTTAAAAGGCAAAGGATGACCAAGGGTAGATGAAGTATGATTCCAGCAAGAGATCTACATCATGAGTAAAAAAGTTCTACGAGAACAGGAAAAGGGAAAATATTGACAGTGAGTCACTCACAAAAGAAGCAGTACTCAAGAATGTATTCCAGTCTGCTAAACTACTACTTATATTATCATCAAGAACAGGCTGGGATTAAAAATGGTATGCGCTAGAAATTTCAGGGCTCAAAAAAAGTGAGAGACATCATCTGTAGTAAAGGGAAGAGGCTAGTTTCAGCTCTTGCCAATCCTCCCCTAACACTAACCACGTAAAGCTGGGCGCATTATTGCCTTGAAGTCACAATCTCACCAGTGACTCTCTCACCCACAAAATCACATCTAAACTCCTTTGCATTCTGATTCCTACCTATGGGTCCAGGTCTCCCTCTCTCTGCTTTCCCATTATAGTCCCGGACTCTCCAAGCAGGCTTATGCAATTCGCTTTTCTTTCCATTACACCGGCACATAACTCTAGAACAGCAGTATCTTCCTGCATAGTAATAATTATTTTGCATATCTTATCACTTAGTAAACAGCAAGCAACTTGAGGGCAAAAACCATTTCTTGCTATCTTTGTATTCCCAGTATCTAACATAATGTTAATACCTAGTAAATATTCAGTAAATATTTAATTAATGAGTGAATATTGTTTGGTGAAATGGTCCATATTGGAGACAAGAATAAAGCAGCTAAATTATTGTTTGTAAAAGTGAAGGCAAACATGAAAGTAACTCTGATTTAACAAAAATACAGTATATGACACAAATATTTAAATATAATTATAAGAATTAAAATTGCATAAGAAGTTAGTTGTTTCAAGATTTGTTATCCTTGAAAAATAACTACAATGATCACTCTCCCTTTTAAGGTGTCAATATTTTAATTTATGAATAAGCATGTATCAACCATAAGCTGCTCTTAAAGGCACTTTCGCAGTATTAAAAAAAAGGTATGCAGAAATGTTTTCATACTTATCTTTAAAAAGAAATTGATAATTTCTTGTGAACTGTAAACTTTCTATTTAGAAACAATCAGCCTCTTGCGCTAAATTCTTGGTTTTGTTCTTCAGTTGATGACATTTGCATAGAAAACAATATCTTTGTTTCTCAGGAGATCATGTGCTTCTGAAATTAGATGTATTTATCTTCTTCAGAAATGATTTTCCCCAATTGTGACACAACTAATTTTGTTATTCTAAATATGGGATATCATCATCCATGGAAAATGTATAGCAAGGGTAATTGAACTCCAGAGAAACAAAGAATTTGTTTTTCATGACCTTCACAAAACATTCCTATTTAGAAAATATTAGCTTGTATTTGAATAAACAAGGAATAGTGTTTCTAAAATTTTACCTAATTCAGTCATAAAAACGGAGAATTTTAAACTCCTGTAGATTTTAACATTTTAAAAAATGTTATTTTTTGGCAGCCCCCAAGAAAGTAATAGTTGGAAATTTACTGTATTTCAAACATTAACACTTATTTACAACTCAACATTTTTGAAACATAAATTTAATTCCTAATTGAAAAGAACTACTATAATAATAAACAGGCATGAGTTAATATATGTATACATAAGGAGTGCTGGTATCATTGTGAATTTATTCCTACTTTCTTTTGATTACCCTTTTCCTGTTGAACATTTATTTACAAAGCACCCACTTAAAAACTTACAATTATTTACACCTATAAGTGGCCTTGAAACTGTGATTTATTTTGGGGGCGATGATGTAACTAAAACAGTAAAAAAAGTGGGCTTTGGAGTCAGATGGTCCTAGTTAGCATCTTGATTCTACCTCCATTACCTCTGAGCTGTGTATATCACACAAGTTTTGTGAAAAAAATCTGTTCCTCAGTTCCCTCATCTTTAATACATCAGGTTTCAAAACTATTCCAAATATTAAATGAGTTAACTGATGCAATATACTTATATAGTAGTGGCACATAGTAGATAATAGTAATTCTAACCATCAAAAATTAATCCTTCCCTATTTGCTCTAGCTACACTAAATTGGAATTTGTGGAAAAAATTGAGCTTGTTCCTGCTTTGGGTGTCTGTCTCCACCTAATCTGCATGAGATTAGGACCTGCTTCAACCAAGCATATGACAGAAATTATGATATGTGACTCCTGAAATGAGGTCATCAATGAGTGCATACACAATGTTCATAGCAGCATTATTCCTAACAGCCCCAAAGTGGAAACAACCCAAATATCTAGCAACTGTTGAGTGGATAAACAAAATGTGGTATATCCATATAATGGAATGTTATTCAGCCATACATGTGAATGAAGTTCTGATACATGTTACAGCATGGATGAACTTTGAAAACATTATGCTAAGTGAAAGAATTCAGACACTAAAGGCCATATACTGTCTATTTTCTTTTATATGAAATGTCCAGAATAGGCAAATCAATAGAAACAGAGAGTAGATTGGTGGTTACAGGACCTGTGGGAAGAAGAGAGGAGACTAAGGAGTGACTGCTTGGATACGGAGTTTCATTTTTTGGGGGTGATGAAAATGTTCTGGAATTAGACAGTGGTGATGGTAATACAATTCTGTTAATATACTACAAAACCACTGAATTATATGCATAAAAGGGTGAATTTTATGGTATATGAATTACATTCCAATACAATTGTTATAAAAATATACTATGAAAATATATATATTTTTAAATTAGTAAAACATTTCCTTATGGTTTACTGGTGAAAAGAAAAAGGAAATGCAGCTTCCATTTTGTTCCTTGGGGCATTCACTTTTAGAGTTCACAGCCAAAGGAGTCCAACTACCCTGAAGCTCCCATGCTCCGGGGAAGCCCAGGTCATACAGAGAGGGTTAGTATAAATGCTTCTTTTAATAATACTGCTAAGGTCCCAGTTTAGCCTACATCAAATGCCAAATCAGATACCGCCCTTCTCCAGCCACAGAGTCATCCCCTAGCTGTAAAGTGCTTACAGTTGAGGCCCTATACATCACAGAGCTGTGATAACCCATCCCTGCTGTTCCATCTGAATTCCAGACTCAGAAAACCTGTGATTACAATAAAATGGTTGTTTTTCACCATTGAGTTTTGAGGTAGTTTGTCACACAACAATAGTAACTGGAATGTTATCTTAAAATAGTCACTACCCCATACCCTTTTTTTAACCTTGCTTTTTTTTTTCTTTATAGCACTTATTCACTACATGATATTATGTTACATACTGATTTTTATTATGTCTCCTTATGCTAGAAGTAAGTTCTCTGAGATAAGGGTCTTTTCCTGTCTTGTTCCTGTAACCACAATACCGAGAATAATACCCACTGTATTACAGTAAATACATAGTAGGTACACCAAGCATAGTAGACATAATAAAAATTTGTTGAACAAACAAATTAATGAATTACTGTGGCACTCTCAGCCTGGGAAGGTCACTGGGTAAGAGCTTTCTCTGACACAAATTCCAAAATGTAGCCACTGTCATTTCATTAACTTTGTCAATGAAATAATTTCCTATAATGTAGTATCAAATTCAAGTTCCTGCAATACTACAAATTCAAATAATCATTGTTTCTTTGATTCTAAGGCAAGTCCAAGATGGACTTGGACTAAACTAAACATTCAACTATTCTATTTTAATGAATAAATTAAAATGAGCATGACCAAGGAATAAAATATACATGGCCAAGAAATAAAAATTGACTTAATCTACTACAGCTAGGGTCTTTGTGCTCATAAAGTTTAGAAAAATTAATTTCTTTATATTCTTGCCCCTATAATACCACATTAGACAAGTTGGCACAAAATAAATTTGATTCAGGTGAAATCCACATAAAAGTAGTAGGTGCTACATTTTTTTTAAAAAAAGTTTACTTTGCAAAACATTATGTCAAGATTAATTTTTTTCCTATTAATGTAACCAAAGCCTACCTCTGGTGCCAGATATTCTGGTGTACCACAGAACGTTTTCATCGTGGCTGCATCTGTGATCCCTTCTTTGCAAAGTCCAAAATCTGTAATTTTTATATGGCCATCTTTATCCAGCATCAAATTCTCCAACTGTGTATTAAGAAAAATGACATAATTTGTTTTACAGTTATCAACAACAAGAAAATACAGTTTTGAAAAATTACTGAATGTTGAGTAAGGTATTTTGGAAAGAGGAAAGAGTTGTAGTTGACAGAATTTTCAGTACTTACAAACTGTAGTTTCCTAATTTACGTGTTAAGAGAAACACATTTTTTCACATACTTTATGATGATGAAATTATTGATTTTTAAACCAATGGGAAAGAGTGCTATGGCTTTAAGAGCCATTATGATGTAAGTTCTGAGGACTAAAGCTGAATCAACCTTTCAAAGCAAACATCAATCTTTTTCTTTCTTTTTTTGTTGTTTTTTTAAAAATAATTGAATATGATCTAAACAATCCCAATGAGATGAGCATCTTCTTCTAGGTAGACGGTTTCCAACAAATTCTCTTGGGCATCTATTGCTATTATAAAATATTCACTTACAGAAACATTTTTTTTTGGTGGGTGGTTGTAAATCAAGCCTAAACCTTATTTTGTAAGGTAAGGTGATATTCTCTTTTGTAATTCTTCGTAATAAAGAAATACCAACCCCTTTAAACATAAAAAGAAAAAGAATATCCAAGTCAAACATTCAACAGTTAATAAAAATATATAACACAAATATTATAAAGTTGGAATCCCTTTGAAGCCATTAAGTAAAAAAAAAAAAAGAAAGAAAGAAAATGCTACATCTGAAAGATTTATCCAAATAGCAAGATCACCTTCCACAAAAGAAAATTATGAAATTCAGAGAGGAGTTTGTGCGAAGCCACCACAATTAAAAATAACAAAAATATAATCATTTTTTCCGATTTGAACCCCAAATTATGATTATCATCACACAAAAATACATTTGTATTTGGATTTGTAACTCTACAGACTTACATAGATGGGCACCATAACTTGGCCCAATCATTTAGATACAACCTATAGGTATACCAAGTAGAAACTTCTCTTACCACATATAAGAAATACACATATGAAAAATATATGAGCAGAGTGAATGATAATAAAATTACTTAAGGAACAGATACTTACTCTACTCCTTAATATGATGACATTGTAGAGTGCTCACCTGAACTCTCAAGTCAATATTAAATTTAAAACAGAACTCTACATATGAACATAAACAGATACCAATCATGTAACATGAGATGACATTAAATTTGCGACATGTCATATCAGCAAATGTCTCATAAACCAGAAAATAAATACAAGTTTATCTCCACCAAAGGAAAGATCAGAATAGACGTAACCTTTTATATAGTACTAAAATCTGCTACCCAGGTGAACTAACTGCTCAATAAATGTTTTACATATACCAGATTTCAGAGAAGTGAATGTCTCCAATTTGTATACAGAAAGCTGAGTGAACCCTAAATATATTGTTGAATCTTTTAAAAGTTTAAGTTCTTTTATTTTATCCAAATTCAGACATCTTGCATCTTAAGTTTCTCTACTAACCAGAAACTAGAAATTAAACCTACTTTGCAGAGTCCTGAATACTGAAACGAGTCAGGACTATCAAGATTCTCTGCCTAGTTCTGTTTCTTCCTACCTGTGATTTCTCTCTCTCTCCCGTTCTTTCTCTTCCTCATAACCTCTGTCTGCCTCTGATTTTCTCGCCTTTTTTCTTTCTCTTTCAAACAACAGTCTCTTCTTCTCTCACCTAACTTCCCATAATGGGAAAGAGAAGTATATACTAGAGAGTCTGTTGTTTTGTTGAATAAAAACATATGTGCTCTGTTTTTAATTTTTTTTTAGATGTCTGTTTTAATATGTTAATATAATTTATAAACTCAAAACCTAGTTCTATTATTATTGGTAATTTTTCAACAGTAGAAAGTTTAATGGCTGATTCTTAAACTCTTTTGACAACATTGTATTTCAAAGGAAAGAGCAAAGTTCAAGAATAGACCCCTATAAAACACTTTGCCAGTTCAATAACTTCATTAAAAACACTTCCATATGCAAAAGTTTCTTCTGAATAAAATAAAAAAACTTCTAAATATTTCATAATTTTCAAGTCAGTAATTCTATAATAGTGTTCACTTTCTTCCATCAATTATTTTTCTTCTCTCACCATTCTAAAAATGTCATTTTGCCAAGCATGACTGACAAAAACAACTTGTCCATCAAAAGTATAGACAAACAGCCAGAGATGTGTCATTTTAAAAAATAATTATTCCCCAAACTAAACCTGCATAAACTTAAATCACATGGTAACTAAATGTCCATTCTTATAATAAAATCAATGATAATTTTCCAAGAATAGATGACAAAGTTTCCTTAGAATACAAGAACCATTAGCGGGGTGATTCCCAAACCTGAAGGATACACAGAATCACCTGAAGTCTTTCCAAAGTGAACCAATGGACTAGATATCAAAAACATCTGGAAATCACTTCCTTACTGCATTTAATACTAACATATAAAGAGTGTTCAGTCATACATTTTTAGGAACCTTCTCTGTAAAGGAGGAAGAAAAATATTTACAAATTGCTTTTCTTTGGTTCTCTCTTCTAAACCTTATGGTTTTTCCTTCTTCCCTTTGATAGATACAAAATGCAAAATGCATAGTTTCACTGACTGTTCAGGTACCCTCTATAAAACTTTAAATGCATCTGTTTTATCTCCACTGTCAGTTTCCAACACTGAGAGCTGGGCAGTATGCTTATGCTTATTTGATACATCTACTAGCAAATCAATGATGAAGTCAAATGGGAGGTAATAAGAAAAGATTATATATCTAAAATCTGGGTAACGCTTATTGTATGTTTCAATTTGAGGATTGTTATCTAACAATACATGCTTTTAAGGACAGAAAAAATTAGACTATGTCTCATAGAATTTCCACACACATACAAAATTACATGTTTTTACCTAGTTGAAATGGATATGCACTATTTGATAGAGGGTCTTGATTCAGCATGTATTTGAGGAAATGGTAGATTTTAAAATCTTTTTTCCTCTGTGCTTTCTTGTGCTTACAAGAAAGTAGTATGATCCCTCCTGCTCTTGCATTCTAAAAATTCTGTCTTTATTAATACAGTGCTTCCCCAAATTTTATACTTCATAGCACAATAAAAAATGAAATTTATTGAGCACATCAGGATAAATGGGTAAAGCTGCTGGAGGCCAGAAGTAAGTGGCCTGGAGGCTCCCCTGCCCACCTTGAGGGCTGAAGGATGCTGCATATTGGGTTCTTTTATAACCCATTCATGGCATACAGGCTGGGAAGCTGTGCTCTAAAATATGCTAGGCTGTTAAAATGTTTAAAAGCAAAACCAATGTAGATATATATATATATATGGCATTTAGGTATTATTTCATTTAAATGGCTGACATGTTGATTAAACAAAGAAATGAAAATAGGAGTTCCTCTCTGGTGACTATTGTAGCAATATCAAGAAATAATTCCCTTCATTCACTCTCAGACCCCATGCTAATATAAATATATCAAAATTGATTTTAGGTACCAGGAATTACTCAAGCCCATGAAAGCAGTAAGGAATTCCTCCTTTGCACATTGCAGATTTAGTTATATGGGCATCAAAGTGATAAAATGTCACAGGCTGACCTGCAGGAATTGAACAACCATCAAATTAAGAGAGTGTGCTAAAACAGTGATAGGAACATATTTCTTCACTTTCAACCCTCCTAACCTAGAAAAGAATTCAGAATGTATATTAGTGGAGATACCACCTAGATTACCAAGCTATTTAAGTATTTGCTACAAATAAGGCACATGGCCCAGTAATACCACTTAATTTTAAGAGATGGAAGGGATTCCTAACTAGCGGTGGCTTAAAATTTCTCTAAAGGCGTAATCAAGAGTGACCTTATGGTTAAAAGTGGGAGTTAGAGGGTATTTTTTATTTTCTAAGCTTATTACTTTGAAGAACTCTCAAACTTACAGAACAGTTGCAAAAATAATACAAAACCCATAATAGAGAACGCCACCATACCCACCATCGAGATACACAGATCCACCCATTTTTAACATTTTTATACATCTGAACTTTCCTTCCTTTCCTCGCTCTCTTCCTCCCTCCCTTCCTATATATCTGTCTTCTAAACATTTAAGAATAGGTTGTATACATCTTGCTCCTTGAACACTTAATATTTCCATGTATATTTTCTAAGAACAAGGATATTCACTTATGTAACCATGTTAATTACAATTAAGTTAAAAAAATTTTAAATTGATATAAAATTGACTGTCTATGTTACAATTTTTTATATGTCCCAATCATATCCTTTTGGGCATTTTCGCCACCATTATTAGATCCAGCCCAGGGTCATGCATTGAATTTAATTGTCAATGTCTCTCTAGTCTTTTTTCAAATTGCAGAAACATATAAAGAACATAAATCTTCCCATCTCAACCATTCCCAGGGGCTATATCTTGAGACGAGGTATGCACAGCAAACATGGTGTTTTAATTTAGACTGTACATTTATTTGGGGTGGAATTCATGGAGCTGATGAAGATTGGGAGTGTGGTAAAAGAGTCACTGAAGCCACCCTTTTGTGACATCACTGTGTCTTAGAAATTAACTTAATCTATTTGGTAGTTTCTCAAATTAATAAAGTAAGTGATAAATACTCTGATTAGGTAAAAAAATATGATTAGATGTTTCACAAATGGAATACAGCAATAATTTATGTATTATTTTCTTTTTTTTTTCTCCCTCGCACACTCTTAGAGAAAACTCTTAATGAATTCCAATCTCATTATATGCATCTTTGCAAATGTCCCTGTTCAGCCTACTCTGTACTTGGATGGCCATGGTCACTGAAAATATAAGTTATATTTGCAAAAAAAGAACAAAACAGAAAAGAAGTTTCCAAAATGTCATTTATATTACTGAAGAAGTCTTAGAAGAAATTTCTTCAAATTATTATACTATCATGAAGCAACACCAGTGTTCTCTAAGTAATCACAGGGAACTTAAGTCCTTAATAAAACAAAATTTCATATCATGACGTACACTGATAAATTAAGCAAACTTACTTTTGAAGGTGTAACAAGGCCTCAATAATTTATCTGTTCCTATGAACACAAGCTATTAGGAAATATAAAATGATACACTATATCGTAAATTAACTTGCATATGAAATAAGACTTTGCCTTCAATGATAAATGGGGCAGCAGCATACAGGTACCAACTTACTTAAGAAGCGCAGCTACCACTGGCTTCTCAAATGGATTTTTATTTGAATAAAAACAAAGTCATTATTAATGAGACCAAAGAAACAAATTTGAGACTGGCCAATCAAAGAGAGTATCTAACTCAAGTGTTTGATGATGCTGTTTTTACTATAGCTGGTGTAAGTATATTTGAAATAGTCATCCTGTTATCTTTAGCAGCTTTATTAGACTGTTAGGTTTACAAAGATCTCCAAATCAATCCAATACATTCTCTCACATAGATTTTATTTCAACTCTAGAAAGGCAGAATGGTGCAATGGAAAGGACATTAGAACTGGTGCTAGGATTCATGGGTTCTGATAATCCTCACTGTGTCACCATCTTGGTCCTTTACTTCGAGTAAGCCACTTATTAGGCTTCTAGGCTTCAATTACCTCACCTGTAAAATACAGACCAGCCCTAAATTTCTAAGATTTTACTTAAAGGATCTCATTCTATTGTGCATAATACTGTGCACTAGGGCTACAAATAGCACCTGTACAAATTTGGAATGTTTGGCTTATTATATTGTATGTATTTTTCTTGGTGTATATTTATATGTTTTCTGTCTTATTATATACATTTACTTAGACCTTTAAATTAATGTTATAATTTTAAAAAATAAACTTAGAGAGGAGACACCACTTAACTGTTTAGTAAAGCTTAGTGATCTATGCATATGGTAATTACATGACTAGTATTCATATATAAAGTAGGTACTTTCTATTGCAGTTAGTAAATGTAGTCTAATTCCATAATCAGAAAGGATAGGAGAAGGAAGTATATTTGATAAAATTCAATACACCAACCATATGTTGATTAAATCAATGAGAAACGATTAATGTAGGCTACTGACCAAGACGATACCAATTGTATTATTCCTTATCTATGCTTGCAATCAAATGATCATTATTTTCTTTATGTTTCTTTAGGTTAATAATCCTAACTTCCAGCTTTAAGCATTTTGAATATGTTACCAAGTACTTCAAATTTATTCTCGTTTCCTTTATTCCAGGCCTCCCCTTCTTCCTCCCTATAAATAGGATTCATAGAACATAAAGTGGGAGTGGGGAAGGGGGCTTGGACAGAGAAGAGCTAACTATTTGGAAAGTTAATGCATGTTTTGTCTTAATGAAAATGTTCTAAAATTGATTGTGATGATGAATGCCAACTCGGTGATTATACTAAAAGCCACTGATTGTATACCTTGGATGGAATGTATGGTATGTGAATACATCGCAATAAAGCTGCTAAAAAAACTAGACTGAAGACAAACACATAGGATTATTTGGCCATGTAGTCATCAGATGCAGAAGTGCTGAATTCTACCATATTGCTAGTTATGAGAAGCTTCATGCTAAATACAATCACACTGTTGATAGGTATTCATCTCTAGTACATTTTAGCACTTAAGACAGTTGATCATCTAGACATTTCTCACTAAATATAGTATCTTATGGTTTCTTTTGAACTTCAGTAACTAATAATATGTTATACAGGCATATATAGTTCACTGTCATTGTGTAAAATAGGACTTTGTGAACTAGTTACTCCAGGTTCATTCATAAGTTAAAGATACATGATAGGAACATCTCTGACTAACCTAGACAATTGTTTAAATAATTATATAATTCAAGAATTACAGGTGCATAAAGGAACAAGAAGGAAATGAGAAGAAAACTGATTTCATTTATATGCAGTAATATACAGATATACCTCACTTTATGCAAAACATAATTTCATAAAAGTGACATGTAACTTCTATTACTGAAAATCAAATTATATTTTAAGTATGCTACCACTTAATAAAGAATTCTGTGTCAAATATTAATAGATCAAGAATACTACATGATTTACTTTTTTTTTTTTTTATTAAATTCAGTTTTATTGAAATACATTCACATACCATACAATCATCCATGGTATACAATTCACTGTCCACAATATGATAACATAGTTATGCGTTCATCACCACAATCTATCTCTGAACATTTTCCTTACATCAGAAAGAACCAGAACAAGAATAAAAAATAAAAGTGAAAAAAGAACACCCAAATCATCCCCCCATCCCACCCCATTTGTCCTTTTAGTTTTTATCCCCATTTTTCTACTCATCCATACACTAGATAAAGGGGGTGTGATCCACAAGGTCTTCACAATCACACGGTCACATGATTTACTTTTTAAGAAAGCAAGATGGTCAGTCACATTTAGAATGTGTCGTGGTTCAAATTTCCTTAATATGGCCAATCTAATTCATAACGGTGTCATGAGAATTATTATTACCTTTTATGAGCTTCTCTGGGGATCAGCAAACTTCAGCCTGTGGGCCAAATCCAGCATGCTGCTTCTTTTTGTAAATAAGGTTTTATTGGAATGGATGGCAGAATGTGTAGCTACAAGGCCTGAAATATTTACTATCTGAGCCTTTTCAGAAAAAGTTTGCCAACCACTGAGCTGTTCTAAGGTTCTCACCAGAAAGGAAGTTAGAGAAGTAAAAGTAACTATTACTGATAAAACAAATACAGTGCTTTTTTAAATTGAAAGATTTTTAATCGGATGTTTAACATAATTAAACATTTATGGAGAAATGAACATTATTGGTAGATCATATTAAGCCACAGTAGCCAAGCAGAAATTATGTTGCATATTAAAAAACTCAAAACATTAAGGAACTACATACACATTGAATGAAATTTCCTATCAAATGTAACAAAATGAATTCTTAAACAGAGCTCCTTTTTTTCCCTTTCTAAATCTGCTTTTCTCAAAACTGTGTAACTTTGTAATTACTTTGTGTTTGTCCCCATAGTCTCTGCAAAAACAAATTTTGATTACTCTTTTTTTTTTTTACCTTGAGATCACGGTACACAATCTTTCCGGAATGTAGATAGTCCAAAGCAGAGACAATTTCTGCACCATAGAAACGTGTGCGGTCTTCAGAGAACACCCGCTCTCTCGACAAATGGAAAAACAGCTGCAGGGTAAACAGCAGGGACAGGATTGTAATAATTACTGATTTAGTGGGGGAAATTAACACAAACATAAAACACCTCTCATCACCATATTGTGATGATAGATAGTGTACTCTCAGTGGACACTGAGCACTGTTAGACACAGCTGGCTTATCTTTACCAGGTTTCCAAGGGGAGACTGCGAGCTGTTAAATCAGCGTTTTAATCAATATACCAATCTTGTTTAAGGCATTCTACTTGCTACCCATTTAACCTTCAGTTACCAGAGGAAAAAAGAATGTGTCATCATATTGTACTTCCTCATCACTTTACTGTTACTTCACTCTTTCAAGGATTAGTTATTGAAACATATTACTAAAATAATGAGTGGAAGCATAGATGTAATATTTTTACTTAACTACTTCATTTATACATTTGATTTCAGAGAAAGGACTGGTGATCTGCTGAAACTGAGTTCTGTGAAATCACTACATTCTACAACTGTCAATTAATCATGATACTACTAGAAAGCTTTTCAAAATGAAATCATTGTTTTCTATGGTGAGAAACCATGAGGCTTTATTTTTGTATGCCCACAACATACTGCGAGGATTCCATTATATCCCTTATATTTCTCAATGTCTACTCTTTCTTTTTTTCAATAATAATTAACCATCATTCCAACCTTTTCTCATGAAGTTACTTAAAACTATAAGCCCACCCATTTCCTAGTTAGCCACTTAAAAGATACGCCATTAGACAATCGATAAATATTTACTGGGTGCTCACTATGATGAAGAACCCAGCTTTTCATTTAAGCCAGGTCTTCATTTAAGAAACTGCATGACACTGTACATGAGGAATGAGCAGTTTCCAGGTACAAGGAATTGACCACTGACCTTTGTTGTACTATTTTACACTATGAAGAACTCTGTCAAGAACAATGAAAGATGGTTCATAGTGCTGAACACATTACCAGGTACCATAGCAGGTACTCACTAGATGCCTGTGATTAAGGAAATGAAACAGTCAATGCAGTACCCTTGACTGCAAGATAAAAAATTAACTATATATTCACATGGGTCACTGACTCTTAATATTTCTAAAAAATCTGAAAGAATCTTGATTAACTAAAATTTGTTTTGGACACACCAAATCACAATTTCAGTTAATATAAAACAGCCTCCCTAAAGATTACTGTCCTTATATATAGTTGTACCTTAAGAATATGACTTTAGCTCTTTTTTTTTTTAAATTGCTACTGAATTCCTAGGTTATACTGTGTATCCTTGGTTTTAACACGATTCCCTATATAAATGACCCCTTTACCTACCTCTTCACCCTTCCCCTCTCCCACCCTCCCCTTCATTTAATTTATGCCTTAAGAGTCTGTCATTGTTTTAAGATAAACTTTATGTACGACCCATTTGTGTTATAGTTAAAGAAAACAAGAGAGAATGAGGAAGGAGGAGAGAGTGAATTATCTAATTACTGCCATAAAAAAAAAAAACTGACAACATCAATTCTATCAAAACTAGCAACATTCATTCATTGCTGGTGGGAATGTAAAATGACTGGAAGACAACTTGGCAGTTCCTCAGAAAGTTAAGTATAGAATTACTATATGATCTGGCAATCCAACTTCTGGGGATAGACCCAAAAGGAGTGAAAGCAGGGACTTGAACAGGTATTTGCATACTCATGAGTTCATAGCGGCATTATTTACAACTGCCAAAAGATGGAAGCAACCAAAACTCAAGTGTCCATTAACTGATGAGTAGATAAATACAATTCAGTGTATATACACAATGGAACATTATTCTGCATTAAAAAGAAATGAAGTTCTCATACTTGTGACAACATGGATGAACCCCAAAGACAAAATGAGTGAAATAAGCCAGACACAAAAGTACACATTTTGTATGATCTCACTGATATGAGAATAAGCAAGTTCATAGCGTCAGAATCTAGAACACAGGCTACCAGAGGATGGGGTGGCAGGAGGGAACAGGGAATTAAGGCTTAAAACGCACAGAATTTCTATTTTGAATGATGGAAAAGTTTTGGTAATGGATGGTGGTGATGGTAGCACATTGTGAGCATAATTAATAGCACTGAATTATGTATTTGAATATGGTTATAAGGTAGAATTTTAGGTTGTATTTATGGTACTAGAATATAAAAAAATTTAAACCCATAGAGCCATGCATCATAAACAGTGAACCCTAAATTAAACCATGGACGATAGCTAATAATGCAATTATAAAAATGTGCTTTCATCAATTGTAACAAGTGTTCCACACCAATGCACAGTGTTAATAATAGGGTGATAGATGGGAATCCTGTATTTTATGCATCATTTTTCTGTAATGAGAAATTTTTTTGAAAATTTAGCATCTAGTCTCTAAACTTTACTTTCTACTATATCATCATACTTTATTAACTTGAAGATGCTAGTGATTGTGATTATATAACACCATAAATCACAAATGCCAAGTATAACTTTGACATTCTAACAACTGTAAAAGGTATTCTGATTACAGAAATATTCAATGTGTCTAACAAATGAGCAAATACAGAATGCCTTAGTTCAAACAAATTTATACAGTTACCCAGAGATATTTTTCAAAATTAATTCATGGGCAGATATATATTTTTGATGCATTAATATCCAAACTAAGACAGGGAGTAGGAAGAAACACGGAGTCAGTGAAACCATTCTGAAAAATTACCAGGCAAAATAATGTCTGCCATGTTTTATACAAAAATACAGATGTTTGGTATTATCAGAAGTTACATTTGAGTGTAAAAGCTTCTGAGAGACTTCAGTTAGGGTGGTAGACACAGACATTTCAAGTGAGTCAATGTTGCAGAGGGAATTAGCATGCACCATTTGGGCCAACAGCAACACTTTTGAGGTTTCTCTCTTGCTTGGCTGAGAAGACGTTGTGCCAAAAGTACTGATGAAGAAAATGGGGCTAGGAAGGGAGGAGACAATGGGTTTTACATAATGACTTTAGAGCAAGCATTTGGTAACACAGCTTTGGGAATATGGGTCCCAAGGGTAAAGAGGTAGGTAAAGGGGTCATTTATAAAGGGAATTGTGTTAAAACCAAGGATGCACAGTATAACCTAGGAATTCAATAAAACCAAAAAAAAAGAGCTAAAGTCATAATCTTAAGGTACAGCTACATATAAAGATAGGAAAAAGAGTCATGTCAGGATACTGAGAAGGAGTCGTAAGAGAAGCACAAGGGAAACAAGAACATAATATATTAAGAAATCAGGGGAAAAAAAGTTGCAGCAAAGAAGCAATATTTAGTGCATTTAGGAATTAGGTCATTTGTTACCTCTCAGGGAAGAGATACATTGCAATAGGCTGAGAAGTGAATATGAGGTAAAAGTAGAAATGGTACAACTCATTCAGGAAAAAATGGATGATCTAGCCAAGATATTATTGAAACGGAATGCAAGAAAACTTTTGCTGCAAGAATTTAAAGATACTGTAAAGCTACAATTCATAACTAATAGGTACACAAATTGAAAGAAAGAGCAGTGAAACCAAGCAGCCCAAACACAGGTTATTTCATACTATAGGAATTCAATTTATGATAAGTTGATGGTGACTGTAAGTCACAAAAGTATATGGGAAAAATGACTATCTAATAAATAATACTGTAATAACTGCTTAACTCTGGAAAATAATAAAATTAGATTTTATATGAAACTAAAGAAAAACTAGAAGGAAAGATGAATAAATATATTTTACTATCAGCATGAAGAAGGATTTTCCAACTAGAAAAGAATTAGAACAAATAAGGAAAGGAAATGGTAGAATTAACTATATGAACTATCAAAAACATAAATGAAATTAAGTATTTATATAAATTATGACAGAAGGTTCAAACCCTTAATATAAAGAAATCACATGAAAAATAAAGACTAAAACATAAGTAAAGCATCCAGACGATCTGCATGAAAGGAAAACAAATTATTAGAGTATATGAAAACATATCACCTTATAATAATCAATGGAGTAGAGACAACTCATCAAGGAATAAGCATCGCCAGTGAAAATACTGTGAGGTAAGCATTTTTATACACTGGTGGTGGTGAAAAACTCTGAGAACAATTTGGCAATAAATACTAAGATGAATTTAATGTCCAATGTTTCCCTTTCTAGCAATTTCCTTAAGAAAAAACAGACATGTCTTCTACTCAAGGATATTCTCTACAGTAATATATACAACAAAAATGTAAAAATAACTTCTCAACCATCAAATAAAATGGGAATGGATTTGCCCTTCTGCTCCAAACACTGGACAGAAATATATAAGCAACAGGAAAAAAAAAAAAACTGGGCAAAATATACAAAAGAACTTCCTTTAAATATTGGACAACAGGCAGTACAGGACTATGATCCCCATGAGAAAAGAAAGCAATGAAGAGAGCCCTGTGATGACTCGATTTTTTATCTGAGGGCACTTTTCTGAAACACTATGTAGGAAAGGAAATTCTAAGCATAACTCAAAGGTCTCACTATTGGAGAGACAAACATCAGATTTTCAAGAGGATGAAGTGGATCTAATTATCAGGACAGCACACTAGAGAGAAAGAAGCCATACAGAATCTGCATTGTTGAGTCTGCTGCCGGATAGTAAGCAATGCAAAGTAGGGATAAACTCCATGAGGATAAGTAGAGAAGGAATGGGGAGATGTATGACAAATAATTCCCAGAATTCACAAAGAGATGGGAGATGTCTAATTTCTGATCAGACTAGACAGTCCTCAAAGAAAACCCAGGTAATCAACAGAAACTACAAAAGAGACACGTATTATTTTAGGGCTAAATTAGCTCAGAGTAAAAGCTAAACCTACACTAACAAAACTAACTAGCAAGATTGTAAAATATCAATCACTAATGATCACCAGAACAAGGTGTCACACTCTTGGAAGGAAGACAACAAAGTCAAGATACTCAACAACATACAATACAAATTGTCCAGCATTCAATCAACAGTAAACCCCGACAAGATGAAAACTTATGAACATGCATGCATGCTTGAAAATAACATGTCATATCATACTCAAATTGCTGAAGAACCAGTAACAAAGGGAAAAATCTTTAAAATATGCTGAGGAAAAAGACATGTTACATAAACAGGGAATGTCTCCAGACTACTTGTCAGAGATCGGATATGTAAGACGACAAAGAATATTTCCAAATTGCTTTAAAAAAAGGAGGGACGGGGGGAGGGAGCAGTGTAAAATTCTGCATCCAGTGAAAATATAAAAAATTAAGGTACGAGATCTTCTGCTATTACCATGATGGAGTAACAGACCAGATTTACGCTCTATTTTTCACCATCTAAAAAACCATACGAAATATATGAAACAAGGATATTCATACACTAAACAATAGGTAGCAGAGTAAACTAACTTCAGAGAAAATGGAAACAAGTAAGGTGATAAGTATGGTTGCCCCAGCTTACTGCGTTTAGAAAGTGTCCAAGCTGCAGCACAGGGAGAGAAAACAAAAATAGAGCCTGGCTGGCAGGATCCCCAAGTTGCAGATATAGAGTTCAGATTTAGCGGAGATTGAGATGGTTAGAATTCATGTAGCACAGAACCGTAAAGAGAGCTTCAAAGATCTGCAAAGGTCTGCTTTCAGGTCTTATTGATCAGGACATATATGACATACTCAGGCCAGAGAAAGAGATCAGGTGGAGCAATCACCAGGTCCACACAGAGCTCCAAATAGTGCATATTCTCACCAGGCACAATGGAAAGAACTTCTAGCAAATGTGGCATCCAGTAGAGCCTGAAAGTTACTTACTGCTTCAGTAGTGCAGCTCTATTAGTCCTCGACTAAAGGCTATCTAACCCAGCTTAATTAAGTTTAAAAGCAAGCCCTAAAAAATTCACAGTGTTTCAAACTAACTTAACAGCATACTAGAACAAAGTATCAACAATGTAAAATTTACAACGTCTAGCCTCCACCAAAAAATCACCAGGCACAAAAAGAAGTGGGAAAGTAACCACTCATACGTAGGAGGAAAACCAATGAACAGAAATAGACTTACAAAAATGGCAAAGAAGTCCCCTTGAGGGACTGGGGGAAAATGTGAAAATATTAAATTTCCTCAACCTGGGGAATTCCTGATATTCTTGAAAGCATTAGGGACTCCCAATTTTAAGTCAAGCCCTTGACCTTGAGGCTTGCCCTTAGGAAACTTATTCCTGCAAAGAAGAAGCTAAGCATAATCTTACATAATCTTGATGATTGTATAACTATACAGTTTTTATTGTGGGACTGTGTGATTGTGAAAATCTAGTGACTGACACTCCTTTATACAGTGTTTGGGCAGATGAGTAATAAAATAAAGACAGAAAACATATAAATAAATAGGGGGGA
Organism: Choloepus didactylus; assembly: GCF_015220235.1. Taxonomy (NCBI): domain Eukaryota; kingdom Metazoa; phylum Chordata; class Mammalia; order Pilosa; family Megalonychidae; genus Choloepus; species Choloepus didactylus. The sequence continues at coordinate 28,439,582 of NC_051308.1, forward strand.
CATGGGGTATGGAATGTTTTGGGTGTTCTTTTTTATTTTTTTGTTTATTTTTGAGTAGTGAAAATGTTCTAAAATTGATTGTGGCGATGAATGCAAAACTATATGATGATACTGTAAGCGACTGTATATTTTGGATGGATTATATGGTGTGTGACTTATATCTAAATAAAATTGCATTAAAAATGGCACAGATGATAGAACTAGAAAACCATGATAAAACAGCAATTAAAATTATAGCCTAAAAGTACAAAAAGGTTGAAGGAGGCATAATAAGGAAAGAAATTGAAGAAATAAAAAAAAATACCCAACACAAACATCAAGATGAAAATAAAATGTCTAAATGAAAAATATAGTGGATGGAACTTACCGTAGATTAGACACTGGAGAATGAAATATCAGTAAACTTAAATACACAGGAAAGAAACAATCCAAAATGAGAGACAGAGAAAAAAAGATGAGAAAAATAAACAGAGCATTAGTAAACTGTGGGACAGTATTAAGCAGTGTGGTTTGGATATAATTATGTCCCCCCAAATGGCATATTCTTTAACGCAATCTTGTGAGGGCAGATGTATTAGCATTGATTAGGTTGGAATCTTTTGATGGAGATGTGACAATCAACTGTGGGCGAAATGTTTGATTAAATTATTTTCATGGAGATATGGACCCTGCCCATTCAGGGTGGTCTTAATTTAATCACTGGAGTCCTATAAAACAGCTCACAAACAGAAGGAGCTCAGAGCAGCTGAGAGGGACATTTTGGAGAAAAGCTAAGAGCTGACATTGATGCTGACACTTGGAGATGCTTAAGAGACGTTTGGAGATGCTAGCCCAGAGTTTGCTCTGGAGAAGCTAACAGAGGACCCTGATGCTAAGATACACGGGAGCTGAAGAAATTAAGAGAGACCCAGAGACATTTTGGAGAAAGCCATTTTGAAATGCAACCTGGGAGCCAAGGAATAGCAGATGCCAGCCACGTGCCTTCCCAGCTGACATAGGTGTTCCGGATGCCATCCGCCATTCTTCAGTGAAGGTATCATCTTGTTGATGTCTTAGTTTGGACACTTTTATGGCCTCAGAACTGTAAATTTGTAGCCAAATAAACCCCCTCTATAAAAGCCAACTTATTTCTGTTATTTTGCATAACAGCAGCATTAGCAAACTGGAACAAGCAGTCTGACATCTGAATAAGTGGACTCTTAGGATAGGACAAGAGAAATGAGAAACCAGAAAAAATACTTGAAGAATATCCAAGAAGTTCCCAAATTTGATGTAAACTATAGACCTACAGCTCCACAGAGGCTTAAAGAATCTTCAGCAAAAAAGCGAAAAAAAAGTGAAGCAAACCACATGAAGTCATGTCATAATCACACAGCTAAAACCAGTAATAAAGAGAATAACTTAAAAGTAGCTGGGACATGGGGTGGGGAAATAGGACATGCAGTGAAGGGGGAGAAGACATATTAAGTGCAAAGGAACATAGATAAGAACAAGAGCAGACTGCCTGCCAGAAATTATGCAAGCCAGAAGAGAGCAGAGTGGTATCATTTTAATAGTGAAAGAATAACACTGTCAAACTAGAATTTTATATCCAGGTAAAATATCTTTACAAAAAAATGACAGCATAATAAAGCACTTTAAAATGTACAAAAGGTAAGAGAATTCATCACCAGAAAAACTGCAGTATAAGAAATATCCAAGGAAATGCTTTAGGGTGGAAAGAAAATGATACTGGGGGAAAACTGGATCTACACAAGGTAAAGAAGAGATAGTAAATTTTAATTATTTGGGAAACTATAAATTTATTTTTCTTGTTTCAAATCTCTTTAAAAGAAAACTGACTATTTAAAACAAAATAACAATGTATTTTGGGATTTATAACGTAGAAATAAACTGTACGATAACAACAGCATCAAGGTTGGAAGGTGGAAAAGTGGACTGGTTAAAGGATCTTGAAATATATGTGATGTGGCATAATAAAATGAACATTAAATGTGGTAAGTTAAAGATGGTTTGGACTTAAAAACCATGCGACATAGAAAAGTGCAGTTCCCCCAAAATTCAATGGTGAAATCTACCAAATATTTAAGGAAGAAATAATAACAATTTAATACAAACTCCTCCAGAAAACTGAAGAGAATACTTTCCAGTACAGTGGATGAGGCCAGCATTACCATAAGACAAAACCAGACAAAAACATTACATGAAAAGTACAGATCAATATCCTTCGTAATTATAGATTTAAAAAGTCTTAAAACTTCAGCAAATCAAATTCCATAATATATAAAGAGGTCAAGACATTATGACTAAGAAAGGGTTAATCTTGGGAATAAAAGATTGGTTTGACATTCGAAAACTCAATGTAATTTATCATTTTAGACTAAAAAAGGAAAATAGGACCACCTACCTCAATTGAGACAGAAAAAGCTTAAGAAAAGTCACTGTCCACTCAAGATAAAAACTATTAGCAAAATAGGAAGAGGAGAGAACTCCCCTCATAAAAAGCTTACACTACAATCATATTTAAGAGTGAAACCTGAATTCTTTCCCCCTAAAATTGGAACAAAACAAGGATGTTCACCATCACTATTCAACATTTTACTGGAGTCCCTAGCCAGTGTTATGAGGCATAAACAAACAAATAAATGTCATACAGATTGAACGAGGAGTAAAATTACTTTTGTTCACAGATAGCAAGATTGTCTACATAAACAAATGAAATTAATTTAAAAAGTTACCAGAACTAATAAGTTTAGGAAAGTTGAGGAATACAAGATCAATACATGAAAATCAACTGTATTCTTATAGGCTACAACAATTAGAAATGGAAAATTTTGGGAATATGTACAGACAAATTTGAAAAAAAAAAAAAAGATGTGCGAGATAGAAATAATTTCCTTAGAAATTAGAGAACACATAGAGAGATTATCATGCTCATAGATCAGAAAATTCAATATTGTTAAGATGTTAATTCTCCTCAAATTCATCTACAGACTCAATGCAATTCCAATCAAAATCCCAGTAGGCTTTTTGTGTAATACTAAAATTTATATGAAATGCAAAGGATCTAGAGAAGCCACAATAATTCTGTAAAAGAATAAAGTTCCTCCTGATTTCAAGATCTACTACAAAGCTACAGTAATTAAGGCAGTGAGGTATTAGTGTAAGGAGAGATACACAGAGATCAATGAAACAGGACTCTATACCCAAATAGAGTTCAGAGACAGGAATACAATATACTGTAAGCTGATTTTCAAAGATGCTAAGGCTATGCACTGAGGGAAAGGATACACTTTTCAACAAAAGATACCAGACTAACAGAATATCGACATGGGGAAAAAATTTAATCTCAACCCTTACCTTACCACCTACATAAAATTTACCTTAAATATAGTACGGAAAACTATAAAACTTCCAAACCAAAATACACGAGAAAAGGAGAAGATATTTGTGACCAAGAATAGACAAAGATTTCCAATATACATACAGAAAGTATAAAACATAAAGGCAAAACCCAAAAAAAACAGTCTTCAAAATTCAAAAGTTTGGTTCCTCAAAAGATCCATTGATAAAATGAATACGTAAGCTGTGGTCTGGAAGAAACTATTCATTATATATATCAAAATATTTGGAAGCAGAATATGAAGAACTCTTACAATTCAATAATAAGATGATAAACCCAAATAATAAATAGGCAAAATATTTGACTAGACGGTTCATTAAAAATGTATGCAAATGAGCAGGAACCATGTGAAATGATGTTTAATACCATTAATCATCAGAGAAATGTAATTTAAAACCACAACAGCATACTCCCATACAAGCATTTGAATAGTTAAAATTTAAAAGACTGATCACACTGAGCATTGGTGAGGATACGGAACTAGAACTCTCATAACACTGCTGCTGGGAAAGTAAAATAATAATGCTACTTTGGAAAGTAGTTTTGGAGTTTCTTGAAACATAAATATATGCTTACCATAAACCCAATAATCATAATCCTAAGTATTTACCAATGAGGAATGAAAGTATATGGCCACACAAAAACTCATATATTAATGTGCATAGCAGCTTTATTCATATTAGGTAATAACTGGAAACAATCCAAAAGTACTACATAGCCAGCAGGATAGAGAGTATACCCATAAAACAGAACATGAGTTAGCATTAAGAGAAACAAATCACTGAGAAAAGCAACAATACAGATGACTCTCAAAACCATTATGCTGAGCAAAAGCAGCAGACCCAAAAGAGTACACACTGTATGATTCCATTTCTATGAAATTCTAGAAAAGACAAATCTAATCTTCAGTGTTGGAAAGCAGATAAATGGCCAGATGTGGGGGTAGGGGAAGGACTGATTGCAAAAATGCATGTAGGAACTATTTTTCAGGTGACAGTAATTTTCTCTATCTTTAATATGATGGGGGCTACATGTGTATATAAGTCTGTCAAAAGCCATCAAACTGTACACTTAATATGAATGCATTTTATTTAATGTAAATTATACTTAAATAAATTTGAGTAAAAACTGGAAACAACAAAAGTTCAACAATTTGAGAAGGATTTATAAATTATAGTATAAACTACATAATGAATTATTAAGCAACTAGTACACATTTTAAGAAATTACTAAATAAAATACAAAATGTGTAGAGCATAAAATCAGGAAAATACATTAACATGGTATTGGTAAATTTTGCTAGATGATCAGATTTAGAATGATTTTTAATCCTCTATTTTAGAACTTGAAAATTACTTGTAATGATTTAATAGACACTCTTCAGAGCATTACTCACCTTAAATGCAAAGACCATCTTTGTGCCTTGTGTATGCAGTATACTAAATACAAATCACAGAAGGGCTTATAGCAAGTTTCAGTAAATATTTTTTCAATTGAATTGAAATGACTTTTTGGCTTTTCCAAGTTCTCTGCAATGAACATGTATCATTATTTTTATAAATAGAAAAATATATATTTAAAGGATTCAATAAAATGTACTGTTGGTCCATGTAATGATTTCTGCTTATGACAAATTTAATCCTCTATTAAAATTTTCTTTTTTCTTCACAGGGGTTCAGGGATAAAAGAAAGATTATGCAAGTACTCTTTATCTTTGCATCCTCAGCAACATGCCTGGTACTGGTAAATATTATGTGCTTACTACATGAGTAAAAAAAAAATAATAATAATAAAGTTAAATTAAAAAAAATTGCCAATGAAATATTTATTTAAAAAAATCAGGTTTAAAGTTTTGAAGGCAAAGTATTTTTATTAGAAACATAAGAATTGTATACACTAAATAAATCAGCTTTTGTTCAAAAAGAAAACTGGGTTATATGCTACTCAAGCAAGGTGCATATCTTTAGAAAATTAAATTCCTGTAGGCAAAGATTACATGTTCTATTTTTGTGTTTTGTGCTTAGTATTGCTGTAGGAATACAATAATGTCAGTAAATTATCTTCAACTATTAAATGTAAAAGTTTCTTTTATCACATCCCAGAATGCTTATTGTGAAAATAAATTGCTATATTTTGCAAAATAGTTATACTCTTAATGCAACAAATCTTCCAAAACAATTAAAGATCTGGGCTTTTAAAAATGTCCTGAGAATCATCACAGAACCCTAAGTTTTTAAACTCAATTATCTATCTTCTCCTAAATGTTGCCTATGCAATTTGTAATGCTAAAGGATTGGCGATCAAGAGAAAAACAAAATATGTTTAATAAAAGTCTCATTAATTTCAGAGATTAGATTCGTTATCATAATATTGATTGAGCTTACAGCCTGAGTATATTAAACACAACTAACTAATTAAGCAATAAGACAGGGCAGTCTGTGAATAATTCTGATTACCACACCCATGGGATATACAAAAATTCTTAAGATGAAGAGAATGGTTCTAGCTCACCTGAGAGAAATTAACCAACATTATACTACAAAATTTTAATAGCACTAGTTACACTGTAAAATGGACATTAGAATACTCACCATAAGATTAAATTAAAATATTCTTATATTTAGTGAAGTATTTCATAAAAATCATCTTTGAGATAATTCCTATCACTTTCACAATCTGTCCTCATACTCTTAGTTGATTTTGTAAAGCAAAATTAATGAAAACCAGTGCAAATTTACATTTAGTTTTTGAAGTAAGATTGTTCCAGAAAGGATAGGGATATAGACACAAAATACAAATTTAAAATTGCCATATCTTAGTAAGACACGTGAAATGAAAAAATTCTTTAAACTATAAATTAAACTATAGAAAACCTGATCAGTCACTATGATCAAAACTGATAAACTCTAAAAGAGTTGTGTGGTGGTAAATGCATTAGCTATAAATACTGTTTATTTGTATTTAAATATTTATAAGTATTTAATTTACTTTTTATTTTTTGTTAAAGAAGTTGCAGGATTACAGAAAAATAGTGCAGAAAATATAGAACTGCCATATACTCCCCTCATACATGCAGTCTTCCCAACTGTTAACAATTTGCATTACTATGGTATACTTGTTACAACTGATGAAACACTATTATTATAACTATACATTATCTATAGTCCAAAGTTTACATATTAGGTATCAATGTTTGCGTTGTATAGTCCTATGATTTTAAAAATTTTTTATTCTAGTAATACATATACAACCTAAAATTTTTCCTTTTAACCATATTCAAGTATATATTTCAGTGGCATTAATTACATGCACAAGGTTGTGCGACCACCGCAACCACCAATAACCAAAAATTCTTCTCACCCAAAACAGAAACCCTGTACCAATTAAACATTAACTGCCCATTCTCTACTCCCACCTCTGTACCCTGGTAATCTCTATTCTAGTTTCTGACTCTATGAATTTGCTTATTCTAATTATTTCCTATCAGTGACTTTACACAATATTTGTCCTTTTGTGTCTGCCTTAGTTCATGCAACATGATGTCTTTCAAGGTTCAACTGTGTTGTCATATGTATCAGAATTTTGTTCCTTTTTACAGATGAATAAGATTCCATTTTATGTACACACCAGATTTTGTTCATCCATTCATTTGTTGATAGAAACTTGAGTTACTTCCATATTTTGGCAATTTTGAATGATGCCACTATGAACTTTGGTTTACCAATACCTGCAAGTCTCAGCTTTCAAATAGTATGGTTATAAACCTAGAGTGTGACTGCTTGGTCATACGGTAATTCTATACTTAACTTCTGGAGGAACTGCCAAACTGTTTTCCATAGCAGCTGTGCATTTTTCATTCACACCAACAACGAACAAGTGTTCTTATTTTTCCATATCCTCTCCAACGCTTATTATTTTGTTTGTTGAACAGTAGCCATCCTAGTGGGTATGAAATGGTATCTGCTGGTTTTGAATTGGTATTTCCTAATGACTTACGAGGTTGAGCATCTTTCCATGTGCTAACCTGGCATTTGCTTATCTCCTTGGAGAAATGTGTGTTCAAGGCTTTTGCTCATTTTAAAATGAGTTGTTCGTCTTCTAATTCATGAGATGTAAATTTTCTTTAGATACTCTGGATAATAAACCATTATCAGATAAATGCTTACCAAAAATTTTTCTTACATTCTCTAGGCTTTTTTTTTTTACTTTCATGATGAAGACTTTTGATACACAAAAGTTTCTAATTTTGATGAAGTCCATTCATTCTTTTTCTTGTTTGTGCTTTTGGTATAAAGCATAAGGAACCATTGCTTAACACAAGGTCCTGACTCCCTAAGTTTTCTTCTATGAGTTTTATAGTTGTGGTTCTAATACTGAGGTTCTTGATCAGTTCTGAGTTAGTATTTGTATGTGGTGTGAAGTAGGGGTCTGCTTTCCTTCTTTTGCCTGTGGATATCCAGTCTTCCCAGCACCATTTATTGAAGACATTGTTCTTTCCTCATTGAGTGGACTCTGCACCCCTGTCAAAAATCAACTGGCGAGGAAGAGGGCAAGATGGCAGCATACACAGGAATGGAATTTAGTTAGTCCCCTGAAGCAACTAATAAACAACCAGGAACAATTAGTAAATAATTTGGGATAACTGCTGGGGGACAACCATGACTGTCCACACATCGTACACCAACCTGGATTAGGAGGAATGCCTGAGATCGCAGCATAAAATCTGTAAGTAAAAACTGTGGAACCGTGCCAGGAACCCCCATGGCAGGATGAGCTGCAAAACCACGCTGTGGTAGAAAGCAGCACTCTCTGAGCAAGCGGATATAGCTCAGCCCAGCTCCAACTGGGGTTTTAATTAACAAATGCGGACTGATGAATACAAGCTACAAACCACTCAGAAGGCGGCAGAGGCTTTTAGTGATGATTGACCTTAAAGAGCCAGAAGACTTCTCTGTCCCAGGAAGGGGAGCACAGAAGACCAGGTGTTACCTCTGGCTGACGAGTGAAACTGGGGGGGCGTGGACTGGCTCTGAAAGGGGGCTTTCTCTCCCTTTTTCTCTCTCTCAACCTGAATGGCTCAGTGGAGAGAGCCCCAGCCATTTTCAGTTTGCAGGACTCTGACCCAGAGAGGGGTGTAGGTAACAGAGTCAGAAAGACAAAAGAAGCTATTCAAATGCAGAAGATAACTCCCTAGGGGGTGCACCTTTCCTACGAGGAAGGAGGTGGGGCCCAGCTCTACTATTGGTCTTTCCTTCAGAACCAGACCCCAGAGCCTGGGGGAAAACAGCCAAAACAGAAACTAAAGGGGCCACACCCCCTTACACCAGTTGGGAGCAACATGCTAACAGGCACCATCTGCTGGGCAGGTCAGGAAAGGCACAGTGGCTAGAGACCTCAAAGGAAAGTCTGTCAATCTCTAAGAAATACTCGCAGGGAGACTTGAAACTGAATATAACCCCATTCTGAGATCTGAACCTGTTCTGGTCTGGCAAAATCTGATTGGGGTATCCAAGGAAACCAGATGCCTAGACAACAGAAAATTACAATCTACACTAGGAAGAATGAAGATATGTCCCAGACAAAGGAAAAAAGTTACACCTCAATCAAGATACAATTGAGATATTGTTATACTTTAATGAAACAATTAAAGACTTTCAAAGAAATATGCTAGAATCAAAAATCATATCAATGAGTTCAGGGACGATAAGGCAAAAGAGATGAAGGATATAAAGAAAACACTGGGCAAACATAAGGTAGAAATCAAAAGTTTGGAAAAAGAACTAGCAGAACTTGTAGAAATGAAAGGCACAACACAAGAGATAAAAAACACAATGGAGACATACAACAGCAGATCTCAAGAGACAGAAGAAAACACTCAGGAACTGGAGAACAAGACATCTGAAATTCTACACACAAAAGAACAGATAGGGTAAAGAATGGAAAAATATGAGCAATGTCTCAGGGAACTGAATGACACATGAAGCCTAAGAATGTATGTGTCATGGGTGCCCAGAAGGAGAAGAGAAGGGAAAAGGGGCAGAAGCAATAATAGAGGAAATAATCAATGAAAATTTCCCATCTCTTATGAAAGACATAGAATTACAGATCCAAGAAGTGCAGCTTACTCCAAACAGAATAGATCTGAATAGACCTATGCCAAGACACTTAATAATCAGATTATCAAACATCAAAGACAAAGAGAGAATCCTGAAAGCAGCAAGAGAAAAGCGATCCATCACATACAAAGGAAGTTTAATAAGATTATGTGTGGATTTTTCAGTAGAAACCATGGAGGCAAGAAGAAAGTGGTGTGATATATTTAAGATACTGAAAGAGAAAAACCCGTGAACCAAGAATCCTACATCCAGCAAAACTAACCTTCAAATAGGAGGGAGAGTTAAAAATATTCTCTGACAAACAGACAATGAGAGAGTTTGTGAACAAGATACTTGCTTTACAAGAAATACTAAAGGGAGCACTACAGACAGATAGGAAAAGACAGGAGTGAGAGGTTTGGAACACAATTTTGGGTGATGGTAGCACAGCAATGTAAGTACCCTGAACAAAGATGACTGTGAGTATGGTTGAAAGGAAGGTTAGGAGCATGTGGGACACCAGAAGGAAAGAGGAAAGATCAAGATTGGGAGACTGTATAACACAGTGAAACCTAGAGTGCTCAACAGTTGTGATAAAATGTACACATATGTTTTTTACATGAGGGAGAACAAATGAATGTCAACTTTGCAAGTGTTAAAAATAGGGTGGTATTGGGGAAAAAATACAACCAGTGCAAACTAGAGACTACAGTTAACAGAAATACTGTATTATGCTTCCTTTAATGTAACAAAGGTAATATACCAAAGCTAAATGCCCATAAGAGGGGGACATAAGGGAGGGGTATGGGACTCTTGGCATTGGTGATGTTGTCTGACTCTTTTATTCTACTTCAGTTTAATTCTGTCTTTCCTTTTATTGCTTTTTAGGCTGTCATTTTTTTTCTTTCTTTTTCTTTTGTCTCTCCACCTTCGTTGACTTGTCCTCCTTCTTTGTGGAAGAAATGGAGATGTCCTACAGATAGTGGTGATGCTGGTGAATACATGAATATGTGACTATATAGGGAACCATTGATTGTTTACTTGGAATGGAAAGTATGGTGGGTGAACAAAAACATCTTAAAAAAAAAACTGGTTGATGAAGAAACCTTGAGGGCACAATATTGAGTGAAATAAGTCAGACACATAAGGACAAATATTGCAGGGTCTCACTGATATGAAATAATTATAATATGTAAACTTACAGACATGAAATATAAGTTACCAGTATATAGAACAAGGCTAAAGAATGGGGAGAGGTTGCTTATTATGACCAGAATGTTCAACTAGGTTGAACTTAAATGTTCAGAAATGGACAGAGGTGATGGTAGCACGTCATTGTGAGAATAACTAACAGTGCTGAATGGTGTGTGAACGTGGTGGAAAGGGGAAGCTTAGAGTCACGTATGTCACCAGAAGGAAAGTTGGAGGTTAAAAGATGGGAATGCATAAAACAGTGAATCTTGTGGTAGACAATGCCCATGATTAACTGTACAAATATTAGAAATTGCTTTCATGATCTAGAACAAATGTATGAAACTATAACTAGAAGTTAATAATAGAGGGGTAAATAGGGGGAAAATATACCTATTGCAAACTATGTACTATAATTAGTAGTATTTCAACATTCTTTCATCAACAGTAACAAATGTACTATACCAATACTATGAGTCAATAAAGGAGTGAGGGTGGTTAGGGGTATGGGAGGATTTGAGGTTTTCTTTTTTTGTCTTTATTTCTTTTCTGGAGTAATGAAAATGTTCTAAAAATTGAAAAAAATTAATTGTGGTGATGGATGCACAGCTGTATGTACGGTATGCGATTGTGCACTTTGGATCTCTGGATAATTGTATTGTATACGAACAATCTCTATAAAATTAAAAGTAAAAAAATAAATTATACACCCCTAATAAAAAAAATCAATTGGCTATAGACTTGTGGGTTTATTTCTCTCAAATCAATTCCATTGCTCTATACATCTCTCCTTGTGCCAGTACCACCTGTTTTGATTACTGTAGTCTTGTAATAAGTTAAATTTGGGGAGTATGAGTTCTCCAAGTTTTTCTTTTCCAGATGGTTTGGCTGTTCAAGGCCCCTTATGCTTCCAGATAAATTTGTTGATAGGTTTTCCATTTCTGTGAATAAGGCTGTTGGGATTTGGATTGGGATAGTTTTCAATCTGTAAATCCTGAATTGCCTATAAAACAGAATCTCTACCCCGACTCCCACCTGGGAGCTCCTGTAAGAAAAGTTCTGGGAGGTTGAGCCAGAGAGGAGTTTCCTGTTTCAATCTTTCAGTCCATCACCTGACGTACACCAGCATTGCATAAGACTTACTCTGGTCCCTCTGGAACAGGGCCAAAAACCCACAATGGGAGCACAGACTAGCTCCACATTGTGCCACAGAGAGTTGAGAAAGGTGCGAGCAAGAATGCCATGAGCTTCTCCTACTGTTTTTAAAGCTGTTTTCTTGAACCAGCACTTAACCCAGTTACTGTAACATTTTAACTTTTTTTGGAGTTTTAAGGAAGATAGATCTGCCAGTTTGTGCTAATTGTTCAAAGATTCTGTGGGGCAACAGCACCCTGGAGTACCTTACACCACCATCTGGCCCCCCAACCTACTTAATTATTAATGTATTTATTTATAATTTAATCTTATTTAATACCTAGTGCTATTCCTCTATTTCTTCCCCTTGTATCTTACAAGTCTGAAAATGTACCACGAGTTCTAAATCACCAACAATTTGCTTGATATCTGAAAAACTAAGCTATTTGCTGGCAATTTTTAAACAAGTAAAACAATATGAGGAGTTAAGGAAGTTTTCTGATTTTAAAGTCACTGAATGAAAGAAATCATTTAATATAAAACATAGTCCTTTAAAGAAGATAATTTCAAATTCCCACTATTTTTACAATTAAAATAATACAAAAATATCTCATTAAAAAAAGAAAAACTATATTAGTAAGATTAAAGCAGAGATTGGAAATTAAAATATATTTTAAAGGGCAGAAATTCTCAAGGTAATTATATTGAATATTTAAATGTTATGAAATATGTGAAATGTCTAGGCCATTTATGACATATGTTCAATGCAAATACAATAAAAAATAAGCACTACAATTTTTTGAGACTTAAGGGCATTACATTCTAACAATCATGAAGGCTACATACTACCACCACATTAAAATAACTAAATATAATTATTATAAGAACTGACTATTTTAAAAGGCAGTATTTCGTTAGTGCTGCCACTTGCTTGGCACTGTTTTAAATCCTTTACATACATTAAATAATTTAACCCATGAAACAACCTTATAAGATATCTATATCTTATGGAAGAGAAAACTAAGACTTAGTGAGGTTATAAAACTTGCCCGGCATCACATAGTAGGTGATGCATCCACCATAGTAAGGGGCAGAGATGGGATTCAAACTTAGCTCAGTTGGTTCTAGAACATTTCCTCTTTTTTATTATGGTAAGTACAGTTTTATTAATTTGGGCCTATAAATGTATACATCCCATCAAGAAGAAATTTCATTCATAGTCTATTTTATAATGGTATAATGTAAGCTGCATGAGAGAGAGAAAGTGTGTAGAGCACTGTTGTCTTCTTAAGGTCTAAAATGGCATAGACATTAAATAAATCTTTGTTAAAAGATCAAGGCATCTATAGCTATGCGATAAAGTCTCATTATCAAGTTTCTCTTCTCAGAGCGACAGCACATACTGTTCTTTCCCTAGTACCCTCTTCATGACACTCAGCAATCAAGTCTGAATCTAAATCTTACTTCCTGTAAGACACAACTCAATTTATAGTGGGTTATCCATTATTCTTTCTCATACCATAGCACTCTGTTCATTATAATAATAATAATACATTTACTAGTTTTATTATAATGTTTCCTTTTCTAGAAGTCATGACTATTTTGTTCATCCTAGTACACCTATTACCGGGATACAAAACATTTTTGAATGAATGAAATGTACCTTATTTGGAGAACATAACTATCTTTAAAGATTTTGTTGAAATGTTCACCTCCACCCCAAAATTTTGAGTGTAAGAGGAAACTGTGGGGTGAAGAATGTATTTATTGTCTTCACTGCAGTGATAATTTCACAGGTCAAAAGTTACCAAACTGTACATTTTAAGTATGTATATTTTTATACTTCCATAAAGCTGTTTAAAAAAAGAAAAAGATTTTAAGACAAAATGAAGATCTTACCAAATGGACAAAAGCTTAGAAAAGTTAAAATAGGACCTGCACTATAAACAACATTAAAGGAAGTTCTTTATGCAAAAGGAAACAGTAACAGACAGAAATGTACATCTATACAATGGAACAAACATTAGAAATAGTGATCATGTAAATAAATATGAAACATTTTTTCTCACTTAAAAAAATTTTCTTTGAAAGGTAACTGACAGCTTAAAGCAAATACAGTAACAGTGTATTGTGGAACTCACAGCATAAGTGGAAGTAAAATGTATGCCAACAGTAGCATAAGAAACAAAAGGTAGCGAAAAACCTGTACTCTTGCAAGCATCTCACAATATATGCAAATATGATATTGATGGAAAATATACTATGATGAGAAAAGACACTGAAAGGGGAAATAGATAAATCCACAATTGTGGTTGGAGATTAAAATCCTCCTCTCTCAAATGAAACAAAATAAAGTTTCATTGGCTGAGATATTTCAAATGGAGTTGAGAGGTGTGCCGGTTTGAATGTACTGTGTCCCCCAAATGCCATTATCTTTGTGGTCTTGTGGGACAGACGTTTTGGTGCTGGTTAGATTTGCTCGGAATGTGCCCCACCCAGCTGTGGGTGGTGACTTTGGTGGGATACTCCCATGGAGGTGTGAACCCACCCATTGAGGGTGGGTCTTGATCAGTGGAGCCATATAAAACATGCTGACTCAAAGAGACTGAACGGAGTGCAGCTGTGAGTGACGTTCTGAAGAAGAGCAAGCTTGCTAGAGAAGAATGTCCTGGGAGAAAGCCATTTTGAAACCAGAACTTTGGAGCAGATGCCAACCACGTGCCTTCCCAGCTAACAGAGGTTTTCCGGACACCATTTGCCATCCTCCAGTGAAGGTACTTGATTACTGATGTGTTACCTTGGACGCTTTATGGCCTTAAGACTGTAACTGTATAGCCAAATAAAACCCCTTTTTATAAAAGCCAGTCCATCTCTGGTGTTTTGCATTCTGCAGCATTAGCAAACTAAGACAAGAGGTCATACTGGAGGTTATTCTTATGTGTTATATTATAGACATCCCTTTTTAGTTTTTAGTATATTGGAATAGCTAGAAGGAAATACCTGAAACTGCTGAACTGCAACCCGATAGCCCTGATTCTTGAAGACGACTGTATAACTATGTAGCTTACACAATGTGACTGTGTGATTTGAAAACCTATGGCTTCCACTCCCTCTATCCAGATGAGTAGCAAAATGGGAACAAAAATTAAATGAATAATGGGAGTGATGGGTATTCTTTTTTACTTATATTTTTATTCTTATTTTTATTTTATTTTATTTTTTTGGAGTAAATTGACTGAGGTAATGAATGCACAACTTTATGATGGCACTGTGAACAAGTGATTGTACAGTGTGGATGACTGCAGGGTTTGTGAATATATTTCAATAAAACCAAATTAAAAAAAAATTCTCCTCTCTCAATGTTTGATAAAACAAGTAGACAGAAAAGTAGTTACGTTTAAGTAAGACTTCAACGTTATATTTTCAAACAATTTTACCTAATTAGTATTTATAGAATACTCCACCAACAAAGCAGAATATACATTCTTTTTAAGTTCACATAGAATATTCACCCAGATAGAACATATTCTGGGTCAAAAAACAAATCTTAATAAATTTAAAAGGATTTAAATCATGCAGTATATTCTCTGACCATAGATAAATTGGACTCTAAATTAAAAGAAAGATATATGGAAATTCCTAAATTTTTGGAAATTAAATGACACACTTTAAAATAGTCTATTGATCAAAAAAAAGTCACAAGAGAAATCTGTGAAATGGGAACAAAATAACAGACATAACATATAAAATAACATAAATAAAAAATATATAAAATGTTGCTTATATTCAATAAATAAAAACATCTAAAAACTTGTGGCTAGGGAAATTCATAACATTAAATACTTATATTAGATTCAGAAGAAAAGATCTTAAATTATATAAGCTTCCACAGAAGAAATAAGGAAAAGTAAAGCAAATAAAAGCCAAAGTAGCCAGAAGTAAAGAGATAATAAAAAAGCAGAGATTAAAGAAATAGGCAACATGAAATTAATAGAAAGAAAAAAAAAAATCAATGAAACCTAAACCTGGTTCTTAGAAAACAGCAATAAAAATTAACTTTATACAGACTGATCAGAAATAAAAAGAAAAGACAAATATTGTGAATATCAAGAATAAATGACAGAACAGTACTACAGATCCTACAGACATTAACATGATTATTATAAGACAACAAGGGAATATTATTCACAATAATGTGTAAATAAATTTGTAAATTTAGGTGCAACAGAAGAATTCTTGGAAACACAAACTACCAAAGCTCATTCAAGAAGAAACAGATAAAATAAACAGCTCTCTCTCTATACATTTTTTTTTCAATTTCAACTCATTGTTAAAAAGTTTCCGAAAAGAAAAATTCTTGGTTCCAAAATTTCACTGGTGAAATCAACCAGGAAAAAGAAAAGGAAGGAATGCTTTCCAACTAATTTTAAGAGATCAACATTATCCTGAATCCAAGCACAAAAACATTACAGGGTTAAAAACAAACAAAACAAAACAAACAAACAAAAACCAACAATCCTAGAGAATAATATTCCTTATGAACATAGATGAAAAGTTCCTTAAAATTTTAGTAAACTAACTCCAACAATATATCAAAAGGATACTGCATCATGATCAAATGGAGTTTACTGAAGAAATGAAAGCTTGTTTAACTTTCAAAATCAAACAATGCAATTCAAACAAATAGCTTTTACTCTTTATTTTGCTAATAAACTAAAAGTTGTAGAAAAAGCATTTGACAAAATTTAACAATCACAATTAAGAAAAAATTCAGCAAACTAGAAAGAGAAGGGAATTTCTTCAACCTGATAAAGGACATCTATGACAAATCTATAGCTAACATCCTAGATGTTAGTGAAAGTATGAATGGTTTCACCCTAAGATCAGGAATAGGACATGGATGTCTGCTTACACTATCCTACTCAACATTGTTCTGAAGGTCCTAGCCAGCACTACAAGGCAAGAAACAGAAGATATAAAATGTTTACAGATTTCAAAAGAAAAACTTTCTCATCACATGACATAATCATCTACATAGAAAATTCCAACAAATTTATAAAAAGAACTACTAGAACTAATAGATGAGCTTAGCAGGGATGCCATGTGCAAAGCTAATATGCTAAAAACAAAAAATTAGACACTGAAAATTTAAATCATTTACAATATCAAAAACATAAAATAAGGATGAAATTAACAAAAAAACAGACAAAAACTAAAAACTTTTTGTATAAAACAAGTTAAGGATAAATTTAACCAAAAAACGTGCAACTGAAATCTAAGAAAAAATGTGCAAAACACTAGAAAGTACAAAGTATTATTGAAAGCAATGAAAGAAGATCTAAATAATGGGAGAGATACAACATGCTCACTGATCAGAAGACTTGTTAAAATGTCAACTTTCCCCAAGTTGATCCATTTATTTAACACAATACCAATTAAAATAAAGTAGGCTTTTACAGACAAATCAAAGAGCTTATTCTATATTTATATGACAAAGCAAAAGTAACAGGACTGCCCAAACAATTTTTAAAAAAATGAACTTTGAAGAAAAACCACCTGATTTTGACACTAAGTCTAAAACAAAAGTACTGCAGACAGTGTGGTATGGACATTATGATGGATATTGATCAATGAAACAGAATAGAGAGTCCAGAAACAGGCCCACACATATTTGGTCAAATTTCTGACGAAGGTGTCAAGGTGATCCATGGGACAAAGAACAGTCTTTTCAACAAATGCGCTGGAACAATTAGATAACCATTTACAAAAATATAAACCTTGACCCTTATACAGCACCACATAGAAAAACTATCTTGAAATGGACAGTAGACCTAAATGTAAGAGCTAGAATTATAAAACTTGTGGAAGAAATCATTGTATAAAATGCTGATGACTTTGCAGTTTGTTCAAACAGCATAATTACATGGAACTTTGAATAGGAAGTGAGATCTGGTAGGTCTGTATAGGTTAGTGTGAAATAGTGACACATCCCAAAGTAATTTGAGCAGAGAATAAATACATATGCAGGGTCCCCCTGAGGAGGTGGGGGAAAATGCAGAAGTGTTGGACTTCCTCACCTGGGTTGCTGCTGATGTTCTCACAAACATGGAGGACTGACAGTTCAGTACGCTGAGCCTTCTACTTTAGGGCTTGCCCTTATGAAGCTCATTAATGCAAAAGAGAGGCTAAACCTGCTTAAAATTGTGCCTAAACCTGCTTATAATTGTGCCTAAGAGTCTCCCTCCGAGTGCCTCTGTTGCTCAGATGTGGTCCTCTCTCTACCTAAGCCAACTCGGCAGGTGAACTCGCTGCCCTCCCCTCTACATGAGACCTGACTCTCAGGGGTGTAAATCTCCGTGGCAACACAGGATATGACTCCCGGGGATGAATCTGGACCCAGCATAGTGGGATTGAGAACACCTTCTTGACCAAGAGGGGGATGCGAAATGAAACAAAGTTTCAGTGGCTCAGAGATTTCAAATGGAGTTGAGAGGTCACTCTGGTGGGCATTCTTAGGCACTATGTAGATATCCCTTTTTAGGTTTTAATGTATTGGAATAGCTAGAAGTAAACACCTGAAACTATCAAACTATGACCCAGTAGCCTTGACTTTTGGAAACGATTGTATAATTAAGTAGTTTACAAGGGGTGACACTGTGATTGTGAAAACCGTGTGGATCACACTCCCTTTATCCAGCGTATGGATGGATGAGTAGAAAAATGAGGACAAAAAAGAAATGAAAAATAGGTTGAGATGGGGGGATGGTTTGGGTGTTCTTTTTTACTTTTATTTTTTATTCTTATTTTTATTCTTTCTGGTGTAAGGAAAATGTTCAAAAACAGATTGGGTGATGAATGCACAACAATATGATGGTGCTGTGAACAGCTGATTGTACACCATGGAGGACTATATGGTATGTGAAAATATCTCAATGAAACTCAATTTTTAAAAATGCTAACAACTTTCAGTTAGGGAAAGATGTTTTAAATTAAACACAAAATTCACTTACCACAAAAAAAGAATTAGTAAATTGTATTTCATCTAAATTTAAAAGTTTAAAAGACACTGGGGAAAAAAAGCTTATCAGTGATTCCCAGGGCTGGGGGTGATGAGAGGAGACTGACTGTAAAGGGGCATGAAGGTGATAGAAACTTTTGGGTCACAGAAACATTGTATATACGGACTGCTGATTAGATAAACTAATTTATACATTTGTCAAAACTCATTGAATTTTACACTTAAAATGACTAGTTTTACTGAATGTAAATTACAGATTTAAAAAATCTAAACAAAAATATACACAGGAAAAAATTCCCCGTCAAAAAATTAAAGGACAAACCATAGATGAGGAGAAAATACGTGCAAAATACAAATATGATAAAGCACTTGTATCTAGAAGACATAAAGAAGTTTGACAACTTAATATTAAGAAAAACAGTCCAATTTAAAGTGGGCAAAAAATGTTAACAGATACTTGAAGAAAGAAATTATATAAATGGCAAATCTGCACAGGAAAAAGATGGTCAACATCACTAGTTTCAGGAAATTCAAGTAAAATCTACACTACAGACCCACTAGAATGGGTAAAATTAAAAAGGCTAACCATATCAAGTATAGCGATGATGTTCAACATCATCCTGGAAATGCAAAATGGTACAGCTAATTTGGAAAATGGTTTGGATGTTTTTCATAAGTTAAACATACACTTACAAAATGACTTAGAAATTGCATTCCTATTTACCCAAGATTTGTACTTGAATTCTCACATGAAATTCTTTTGTATTAGCCTCAAACGTCAAAGAACCCAAATGACCATCTACAAGTGATTTTATAAACATATTAAAATACATCCATAAATAACCATAATATATCCATAAAAAGGAACAAACTACTGATTTTTGCAACAACACTGACGAATCTTAAAAGCATATGTTAGGTGAAAGAAAATGAACAGAAAAACACTATATGTGGTGTTTACGGATTATAGGTCTAAATAAATATCGTTTTGTTCCAGTGTCCTGATTTTCATCTTCAAGGTCTCCAATTATACATATATTGTTTCTTCTGTTTTTGCCCTCTTGAAATGCTCACTCTGGGGTAAGCCAGCCTCTGTGTGAGAAGCCTGACTACCCTGAAATTGTCAAGCTGTGCCATAACCACATGAAAACAGACGCCTGTTGAACTCTTGCAGTTCTAGCCACCTCAGCTGAGATTCAAAATATGTGAGTGTTTTAGTTTGCTGGGCTGCAAAAAGCAGATACCATAAAACGGGTTCGGTTTTAGTAACGGGAATTTATTAGCTTACAAGCTTACAGTTCTGAGGCTGTGAAAATGTCCAAATCAAGGCATCATCAAGATGATACCTTCTTCCTGAAGACTGGCTGAAAGTGATCCTGGACTCCTCTGACACATGGTAAAGGACATGGTGGAGTCTGCTGGTCTCTCCCTTCTCTTCCAGGTTTCCTTGCTTTCAGCTTCTTGCTTCAGTGGCTTTCTCTCTTTGTATTTTATTCTCTTATAAAGGACTCCAGCAAGGGGATTAAGACCCATCCTGAATGTGGTGAGTCACATGTTAAGAGCCTACTCACTCAAAGATCCATCCTACTTATAATGGGTGCACACCCACAGGAATGGATTAACTGTAAGAGTATACTTTTCTGGGGTACATACAGCTTCAAAGCATCACACTCTACCCACTGGACCCCCAAAAGACATGTTCTTTCAATATAAAAAATATATTCATTCCACAAAGCCTTAAATCATTTCAATAACAATATTAAGTACGAAGTTGCATCAAAATAAGTTATAGGTGTGGTTTGCCCTGGGGCACAATTCCCCTCTGGCTGTGGACCTGTGAAACTTAGAAAACAAGTTATCTGCTTCCAATATACAAAGGAGGAACACTCATAAGATAAACATTCCCATTGCCATAGGAAGAAATTGGAAGGAATATAGGGGTTGTGGATCCCAAACAATTCCAAAACCCTGTAGGGCATAATCCATGAAATTTCAAGGTCTGAGACTCATCTATGGGATGATGCCTTGCCCTTGGGGTCTGATGGAGCAGCAGTCCCACCCTTTCTAAGCACTTCCACAGTGGCCATGCTCTCCTGAAACCTTGGGGTGAAGACTCCAACATCTTCAAGCACTGGGGTGATGGCCAAGTTCTCAGCTCCACCCTTGTCAAGCATCAGGGTGGTGTCTGGACTCTAAGCTCCACCCTCATTAAGCATTGGGATGCAATCCCCAGGTATCTGAAAAACCTAGAGTGGTAGCACTCTTCCTGAACAATGGGGCGGAAGGCTTGCCCTTTCCATACTCACCCTTTCCATATAAATGGGTGGGTCCACTCCCTTGGCCTGAGAAGATGTCTTCAGTCCAGATTTCAGCTTCCATGGTTCTGCCTTTGAGGTAATTTTTCCTTCCATCTGTCCCTTTTCTGTCCCTTTTAGTCTTGGCCTGGCAGTGGTTCTGTTCATAAAGTTCTGGCAAAAAACTTGTCGGTTTCACATGTAGTACACAGGGGCCCAAGCCAGAAGACAAAAGAACTTTCCACATATCCTTCCTGGATAACTGCATTTTGAATTCTGACTTGCACTGAAATGGCAAGGTGGGTCACATCTTAAGATCCTACTCATCAAAAAATCCTATTTACCCCACAGTAATGGATTAAGTACATACTCTTCTGGAGTATACACAGCTTCAAACCATCAAAGAGCAAATACACATCTTGGCTGTTGAAGCTAGTCAAGGCTTCCAATGACTCCAGTCCAATCCCACACCTGATTTCAGTAGCATGAGACCCCAAGTGAGAACTGCCCAGATGCACCTAGCCAATCCCAGAACTATGAAAGATAATAATAAATTATTGTTTCTTAAGGAGTTTCATTGAGATATATCACATACCATACAATACATCCAAAGTATACAATCAATGGTTCACAGTACCATCACACAGTTGGCCATTCATCACCACAATCAATTTTAGAACACTTTCATTACTCAAAAAAAAAAAAGTCCCAAAACATCCCAAACCCCTTATCCTCCACTATTACTGACCCTTAGCATTGGTGTGGTATCTTTTTTACTGCTGATGAAAGACTACTAAAATATTACTGTTAACAATAGTCCATAGTTTGCAATAGGTACATTTTCCCCCACATACCACTCTATTAACATCTTATAATAATATAAATTTGTTTTAGTTCATGAAAGAACATTTTCATATTTGTCCCATTATCACAGCCACTGTCCACAACAGGGTTCACTGTGTTATACAGTCCCATGCTTTCTCCCCTAGCTTTCCTTACATGACTAAATTTCCCCTTTCAACCACAACCACACCTACAATTCAGTGCTGCTAATTACACTTCCCAAAATGTGCTACCATCACCTCTATCCATTTCCAAACATTTAAATTCAACATAGTTAAAAATTCTGCACACGTTAAGCATCTGTCCCTATCCTGGTACCCTCATTCTATCTCCTGGTAACCTGTATTCTAAATTTTAACTCTTTGAGTTTACTCATTAAAATTAGCTCAAATTACAAAGATCATACAATATTTGTCCTTTTGTGTCTGATTTACTTTACTCAACATAATGTCCTCAAGGTTCATCCATGTTGTCACATATGTCATGACTTCATTTCTTCTTATAGCTGCATAATATTCCATCACATGTATATACCACATTTTATTTATCCATTCATTGGTTGAGGGACACTTGGGGTGTTTTCATCTTTTGACAATGCAAATAATGCCGCTATGAACATTGGTATGCACATGTCTGTTCGGGTTCCTGCTTTCAGATATTCTGGGTATATACTGAGTAGGAGGATTGCCAGATCCGAAGGCAACTCTATACTTAGTTTCCTGAGGAACTGCCAAACTGTCTTCCACAGCAGCTGCGCCATTTTACACTCCCACCAACAGCGAATAAGTGTTCCTATTTCTCCACATCCTCTCCAACACTTGTAGTTTTCTGCTTGTTTAATAATGGCCATTCTCAACGTGGAATACGACTCCCGGGGAGGAATGTAGACCCGGCATCATGGGATGGAGAACATCTTCTTGACCAAAAGGGGGATGTGAAAGGAAATGAAATAAGCTTCAGTGGCAGAGAGATTTCAAAAGGAGCCGAGAGGTCACTCTGGTGGGCACTCTGACACACAATATAGACAACCTTTTTAGGTTCTAATGAATTGGAACAGCTAGCAGTAAACACCTGAAACTATCAAACTACAACCCAGAACCCATGAATCTTGAAGACGACTGTATAAAAATGTAGCTTATGAGGGGTGACAATGTGATTGGGAAAGCCATATGGACCACACTCCCCTTTGTCTCGTTTATGGATGGATGAGTAGAAAAATGGGGGAAGAAAAAAAAAAGGCACCCAGTGTTCTTTTTTACTTTAACTGTTCTTTTTCACTTTAATTTTTATTCTTATTATTTTTGTGTGTGTGATAATGAAAATGTTCAAAAATTAATTTTGGTGATAATGCACAACTATATAATGGTACTATAAACAACTGAATGTATGCTTTATTTTGTATGACTGCATGGTATGTGACTATATCTCAATAAATATGAATTTAAAAAAAAACAAAAGGAAAAAAGTTCTCAGATACGCTGCCACATGGATGATCCTTGAAAACATGATGCTGAGTGACATAAGCCAGACACAAAAAAACAAATATGGTATACACCCAGAAGATCTGAAAGCAGTGACGTGACATGAACAGATATTTGCACACCGATGTTCACAGTGGCATTATTCACAATTGCCAAGAGATGGAAACAATCCAAATGTCCTTCAATAGACGAGTGGATAAACAAAATGTGGTATATACACACGATGGAATACTATGCGGCAGTAAGAAGGAATGAGGTCGTGAAACATATGACAACATGGATGAACTTTGAAGACATAATGCTGAATGAAATAAGCCAGACACAAAAAGAGAGATATTGTATGTTACCAGTAACATGAGCTTTGTGAAAAATGTAAAATAAATGTTTTATATTGTAGAATGTAGGGGACCTAGAAATAGACAGCAACTAGTGAAGGGAGAACGATAATTTAATAAGAACAGATAAGCTATTGAGGGTAATCTTAATCTTATGGGAATGCTCAGGAATGATTATGGTTTGCAAATTTTCTTGGATATGGTAGGAACATGTTGGAAACAATGCAGTTATTTTAGATTTTTTTTTAATTCCTTTGTTTTGTTTGAAATGTTTGTTTTTAATCTTTTGATAAATAAAGGTAAAACAAATAAACAAACAAAAAATAATGGCCATTCTAATAGGTGTGGAAACGATATCTCATTTTGGTTTTGATTTGCATTTCGCTGATAGCTAGAGATGCTGAACAACTTTTTTGTGTTCATTTTAGCCATTTGTATTTCCTCTTGGGAAAAAAAGAGTCTATTCAGTCTCTTGCCCACTTTTTAACTGAGTTGTCCGTCTTTTTATTAAGTTATAGGATTTCCTTATACATTCTAGATATTTAACCCTTATCAGCTATGTGGTTTCCAAATATTTTCTCCCATTGAGTAGGCTGCCTTTTCATCTTTTTGACAAAGTCCTTTGATACACAACAGTATTCAATTTTGAAGAGGTCCCATTTACTTATTTTTTCTTTCATTTCTTGTGCTTTGGGTGTCAAGTCTAAGAAAACTCCACCAACCACAAGATCTGGAAGATGCTTCTCAACATTTTCTTCCAGGAGTTTTATTGTCATGACTCTTATAGTTAGGTTTTTTGATCCACTCTGAGCTAATTTTTGTATAAGGTGTGAGAAAGTGATCCTCTTTCATTCTTTTGGATATGGCTACCCAGTTCTTCCAGCACCATTTGTTAAAGAGACTGTCCTGTCCCAGCTGAGTGGACATGGCTGCCTTGTCAAAAACCAACTGACCATAAATGTGCAGGTGTATTTCTGAATTATCAACTCAGTTCCATTGATCAATATATCTATCTCCATAACAGTACTATGCTGTTTTGACCACTGGAGCCCTTGTAATATGCTTTAAAGTCAGGAAGTGTGAGTCCTCCAACTTCATTCTTCTTTTTAAAGGTGTTTTTGGTTATTCGGGGCCCCTTGCCCTTGGAAATAAATTTGATGATTAGCTTATCCACCTCTTCAAAGTAGGCAGTTTTTGAGTTTTGTTGGGGATTGCACTGAATATGTAAATCAATTTGGGTAGAACTGACATCTTAACAATATTTAGTCTTCTAATCCAGGAATACAGAATGTTCTTCCATTTATTAAGGTCTTCAATTTCTTTTAGCAAAGTTTTGTAGTTTTCTAAATACAGGCTGTTTTAGTTTGCTAAAGATAAGGAATGCAAAATATCAGAAATGAGTTGGTATTTACAATGGGAAATTATTAACTTACAAGTTCACAGTTCTGAAGCCATGAAAAATGTCCAAATCAAAGTATCAATGGGTGATACTGTCTACTGAAGACTGGCTACCAGTGATCCTCAGCTCCTGTGTTACATGGCTAGGCCCAAGGCAATGTCTGCTGGTCACTACCTTCTCTCCTGCATTGCGTTGCTTCCAGCTTCTAACTTCAGGAGTTCCTCTCCAATTCTATGGTTTCTCTCTGTTTTCCTCCTCTCAGCTTCTCTCTATGCTTCTCTGAATTTCATCTATTTTATAGAAGTTCCAGTAAGAAGTGTAAGACCCACCTGGGCCTACCTCAACTGATACAACCTAATCAAAAAGTTCCACCCACAATAGGTTTACACCCACAGGAATGGATTAGCCTTAAGAACATGATCTTTTCTGGGATACATACAGCTTCAAACTATCACACAAGCCCTTTACATTCTTGGCTAAATATATTTCTAGATATTAGAAGCTTTTAGTTGCTACTTTTTTACTTGACTTCCTCTGGAGAATGCTCATTATTAATGTATAGCAACATGGCTGATTTTTGCACATTGATCTTCTATCCTTCACTTTGCTAAACACATTTACTAATTCTAGTAGCTTTCTTGTAGACTTTTTTTGGGGGGAGATCTTTCTAAATATAGGATCATGCCATCTGCAAACAGTGAAAGTTTTAATTCTTCCTTTCCTATTTGGATGACTTTGGCTTCTTTTTCTCACCTAAATGCTCTAGTTAGGACTTCAGTCATGATGCTGAATAAGAGTGGTGACAGTGGGAATCCTTGTCTTGTTCCTGATCTTAAGGGAAAGCTTTCAGTCTTTCACCATTAAATACAATGATAACTGTGGGTTTTTCATATATGCCCTTTATGACATTGTTTCCTTCTATTTTTATCTCTCAAAGCGTTTTTACTAAGAAAAGATGTTGGATTTTGTCAAAAGCTTTTTCTGCATTGATCAAGATGACCATGTGGTTTTTCCTCTTCAATTTGTTAATATGTTGTATTATATTAATTGATTTTCTGGTGTTGAACTACCCTTGCATACCTCGAATAAAACCCACTTGATAATGGTGTATGATTCTTTTACTGTGCTGTTGGATTCAATCTGCAAGTATTTTGTTGAGGATTTTTGCATCTATATTCATTAGAGAGATTGACCTATAATTTTCTTTTCTTGTAGTATCTTTAAATGGCTTTGGTAAAAAGGTGATGTTAGCATCACAGAATGAGTTAGGTAGTATTCCTTCCTCTTCAATTTTCTGGAAGAGTTTGAGTAGGACTGGTATTAAAGCTTTCTGGAATGCTTGGTAGAATTCTCTGTGAAGCCATCTAGTCATCAGCTTTTCTTTGTTGGGAGGTTTTAGTCTCTTTACTTGTGTTGGTCTGTTGAGGTTTTTTTTTTTAATTTCTTCTACAAAATGTAAGTTGTCCATGCATTTCTAGGAAATTGTGTATTTATTCTAAGTTGTCTAATTTGTTGGCATACAGATGTTCGTAGTATCTTCTTGTTTCGGTTTTCTAAAGCTGCCAGAATGCAATGTACCAGAAATGGGTTGGCTCTTATGATAGGATTTATTAACTTACAATTTACAGTTCTTACACCATGAAAATGTCCCAATTAAGGCAAAAACAGGACAATACTGGGACTCTGAAGAAAAGGCCGCCAGCACCTGGGACACTTCTGTCACATGGGAAGGCACATGGCCAGTATCTGCTGGTCCTTCACTCGTGGGTTCTGGTGCTTTCAGTTTCTGATTCCAGTGGCGGCCTCTCTGAGCTTCTGTGGGTCTTCTCTTAGCAACTTGGGGGAGTTTCTCTCTCAGTGTTTTTCTCTCTCAGCCTCTTTTGTCCTTTACCCGCTCATAAAGGACTCCAGTAAAAGGAGTAAAACCCACCTTGAAAGGGGTGGATCATATGTCAATTGAAACAACCTGATCAAAAGTTCCCATACACAATAAATCCACACCTACAGGAATGGATTAAAACAACACGACATTCTCAGGGGCACATAACAGCTTCAAACCAGCAAACCTCTTATGCTACTTTTTATTTCTGTTGGGTCAGTTGTAATGTCCCTCTCTCATTCCTCATTTTATCTACTTGCATCTTCTCTCTTTCATTCTTTATCAGTCTAGCTAAAAATTTGTCAATTTTATTTATTTTCTCGAAGAAACAACTTTTGGTTTTGATTCACTCGATTGGCTTTTTGTTCTCCATTTCATTTATTTCTGCTTTGAAATTTATTTCTTTCTGCTTGTTTTGGGATAAGTTGGCTGTTCTTTTTCTAGTTCCTCCAGGTGTTCACTTAGTTCACTGATTTTAGCTCTTTCTTCCTTTTTAATCTAGGTATTTAGGACTATAAATTTTCCTCTCAGCCCTGCCTTCACTGCATCCCATACATTTTGATATGTTGTGTTCTCATTTCTATTCATCTCGATTTCTCTTGCAATTTCTTCTTTGACCTACTAATTTTTTAAGAGGGTGTCGTTTAACCTCCATATGTGTGTGAATTTTCCTGTTCTGCGCCTGTTATTGATTTCCAGCTTCTTTCCATTCTGACCAACGAAAGGGTGTATAAAATTTCAGTCTTTTTAAATTTACTGAGACTTGTTTTTGGCCCAACATGTAGTCTATCCTGGAGAATGATCCACAGGCACTTGAGAAGTGTGTATATCCCGCTTTTTTGTAGTGTAATGTTCTATAAATGTCTGTTAGGTCTAGTTCATATATGATTTTATTCAAGTTCTCTGTTTCCTTATCGATCCTCTGTCTAGATGTTCTACCTACTGATGAGAGTGGTGTATTGAAGTCTCCAACTATTATCATAGAGGCCTCTCTCTTCAGTTTTGCCAGTATTTGCCTCATGTATTCTGGGGCACCTCATGTATTTTGGGTTAATAGCTATGACTTATTTTTTCTTGGCGGATTGTTCCTTTTATTAATATATAGTGTCCTTTCTTTGTCTCTTATAACTGTTTTGTATTTAAAGTCTATTTTGCTTGATATTAGTATAGCTACTCCAGCTCTTTTTTGATTGCTGTTTGTGTGGAGTATCTTTCCCCAGCCGTTCACTCTCAACCTGTTGTATCCTTGGGTCTAAGGTGAGTCTCTTGTAGACAGCATATAAATGGATCTTTTTTGTAAATCCATTCTTCCAATCTGTGTCTTTTGTTTGGAGAGTTTAATTCATTAACATTCAATGTTATTACTGTAAAAGCAGTACTTTCTTCAACCATTTTATCCTTTGGCTTTTGTATGTCATATCTTACTTTTGTCTCTCTTTTTATCCTTTTAGTTACCCTTATTGACAATCTTCATTTCTATACTCTCCTCGAAGCCTCTCTCTCCTGTCTTTTCTTTTCAGCCTGTACAACTCCCTTTTGTACTTCTTGAGAGCAGGACTCTTAACAAACTTCCGTTTATCTGTGAATATTTTAAATTCTCCCTCTTTTTTGAAGGAAAGTTTTGCCAGACAATGAATTCTTAGCTGGCAGTTTTTCTGTTTCTGTACCTTAAATATATAACACCATTGCCTTCTTGCCTCCATGGTTTCTGCTAAGAAATTGGCACTTAATCTTATTGTAGTTCGTGTTTAAGTATCAAATTGCTTTTACCTTGCTGCTTTCAGAATTCTCTCTTTATCTTTGGCAGTTAACATTCTGATTAGTAAGTGTCTCAGAGTAGGTCTATTAGGTTTTATTCTGTTTGGAGCATGCTGCACTTCTTGGATTCATATCCCTATGTCTTTCATGAGAGTTGAGAATTTTTGGCCATTATCTCCTTGAATATTCTTTCTTCCCCTTTTCCCTTTTCTTCTCCTTCTGGGACACCCATGACATATATGTTTGTGTGCTTCATGTTTTCATTCAATTCTCTGAGACCCTGCTCAAATTTTTCCACCCTATCTCTATCTGCTCTTTTGTTTGTTTGATTTCAGATGTACTGACTTGCAGGTCACTGATTCTGTCTTCTACCTGTTCAAATCTGCTGTTGTATGCCGTTAGTGTATTTTTAATCTCATCTATTGTGCCTTTCATTCCCATAAGATCTGTTATTTTTCTTTGCATGATTTCAAGTTCTTCTTTATGCTCATCCAGTTTCTTTTCAATATCCTTTACGTCTTCAGCCATACTTTCCTTCATCTCCTTGAATTAGTTTAGGAGATTTGTTTGAACATCTTTGATTAGTTGGTCGAATTCTGTATCTCCTCAAACTTTTTAATTTGTTCCTTTGGCTGGGCCATATCTTCTTGTTTCTTATTAAGTCTTGTAATTTTGGGGGCATTTTATTATCTTGAGATTAGTCAGGTCAGTTTTTCTCTTTCATTTAAGATTTTGTTGTTGATTGGTGTGACAGTTTGGGGTTATGTCCCCCAAAATGCCATGTTCTTTGATGCAATCTTGTGGGGGCAGATGTATTATTGTTGATTAGGTTGGAACCTATTGATTATTTCCATGAAGATGTGACTCCATCAACTGTGGGCAAGATCTTTGATTGGATAATTTCCATAGAGGGGTTACCCCACCCATTCAGAGTGGGTCTGAATTAAATCACTGGAGTCATATAAAAGAGCTGACAAACAGAAGGAACTCAGTGCTGCTGCAGCTGAGAAAATCATTTTGGAGACAGTCATTTTAAGTAGACTTTTGCTAGTCTGGAGTTTGCCTGGAAGAAACTAAGAGAATACCCCCAGGCACCTAGAAAGAAATGTCCTGGGAGAAAGCCATTTTGGAACACAACCTAGGAGCAAGAAGACACCAGCCTCGTGCTTTCCTAGTTGACAGACGTCTTCCGGATGCCACTGGCCTTCCTTCAGTGAAGGTACCCTATTGTTGATGCCTTATCTTGAACACTTTATGGCCTTCAGACTGTAACTTTGTAACCAAATAAACCCCCTTTATAAAAGCCAATCCATTTCTGGTATTTTGCATAACAGCAGCATTAGCAAACCGGAACAATTGGGTTCATATTAAAACTCTTCTTTGGCACTTGATTTGTCAGCATTTCCCAGACAAAACAGGGCCAGAGTCCCACACAGGGGAGCAGACCAGTTCCAAAGGGCCCTGGGGGGAGGGTCAGGAAAGCAACTTCCCAAGACTGCACTGTCCCAGCCTGCCCAGCAGATGGCACTCTTTGGTAAACTATTTCCCATAGCCCTACAAAGGCAAATTATTTTTAGTCTTTGTTCCCTCTGCTTCTGAGGCAAGTGGAAACAATGGCACCACTGGCACCGCGGGAGCCTGCCCAGAAAGGGACAAGGCTGCAGGAACAAAGGTTCAATTTCACCGGCCAACAGTTGGATCAGATCTGTACCATATCCTCCTCTGTTCCCAGTAAAGAAGGCTTCCCTGACTTTGCCAGTCCAGCAGCAGCCAACCAGTCAGGAACTGGACCAACCCAAAGCTGCTGGCCTCAATAATTTGGGTTGGGTGCCAGGAGGCACAGCTGAGCAAGTCCCTTACCACAGTTTCTCTGGCTGTGGAATCAATATGCGCAGCAGGTGCCATGGGCGCCTGTTTGGAAAGGGTCAAGACTGAGGGACCCAGAAGTTCAATTTTGCTGGCCAACTGTTGTATCAGAACCGTGTTACATCCCATTCTGTTCGGGGGGGGGGGGGGGGGGCAGAGGGTTGCGGCGGTGTTGGCTTCCCTGACTTTTCTAGTCTGCACCACAGCAGCCAGCCAGGCAGGACTAAATTGCTGTATTAATCAACCAAATTATGGGGTAGTCTGACATGTAGGAGTACATAATCAAAACACTACCCTATCTCTGAAGGTTACCTCTCCTTGCCTTTTTTTTTGTATGTCGTCTGTTTTATTAGCTAGGAAATGAAAGAGAAGTCAAGAGAGACAAGAATAAAGAACAGACTATTTGATTTAGCAACATGGAGGTCATTGATACTAAGAAAAATGGTCTCCATGAAATGTGAGAAGAAGGGGAAGCAACAATAAAAGAACTTTTATAAAGTTTTTCTGGGAAGAGGAATAGAAAAGTTGGGCAACAGTAAAATGGAGGGCAAAGGTATGTTTTTTGTTGTCTTTTTTTTAAATTCATTTTTATTGATATATAGTCACATACCATGCAGTCATACAAAACAAAGCATACATTCAATTGTTTACAGTACCATTATATAGTTGTGCATTCATCACCAAAATTAATTTTGACATTTTCATTACCAGACACACAAAAATAATAATAATAAAAATTAAAGTGAAAAAGAACAGTGGGTATTCCCCCCCACCCCCATTTTTCTACTCATCCATCCATAAATGGCTTTCCCAATCACATTGTCACCCCTCACAAACTACATTTTCATACAATCATCTACAAGATTCATGGGTTCTGGGTTGTAGTTTGACAGTTTCAGGTATTTACTGCTAGCTATTCCAATTCATTAGAACCTAAAAAAAAAAGTTTTTATAGAACTTTTTCCGAGAAGAAGCAATGTTTTTCCAACATTGCTATCAATAATCATGCACACTTTTAAGTATTTTCCTTGTAGTAAGTAACTCTGAGGTAACAGCACTTGGGAATAAGAGTCGACTTTTTCTTTCGGGTACCGATTTTTAGCTCATTCTTAGGCATGCCATTATCTTGCTCTTCTTTCTACTATGCAGATTTTCCTGATTGCCCTGAGTCTCCCAAAAAGTTTAAAGAAGATGCATGAGAGATAACTCACTGGGATTTGACATTTATTTATTTTTACTGGTAGTTTGAAGTTTGGACATTCCCTATCTGTTAGTAATATTGAGGGCATGCATTTTGTGTGGTTTTCTCTGCTCATCATGTTCCGTATTGTAATTTTAGACAACTTTAGAAGATTCAGTTTTCCTAACCACCATTACCTTCCCTCATCTTCATTTTCTTTAAAGTATTATTTAATCACATAAGTTATTTGATACAATCTCACATATAAATCTTAGAATCTTTCTGCTATGATTGCTTAAAAATCACATCACTTCAGATGCAGTGATATATTAACTTAATGATTCATTTTAGGAAACCAAACTTGAAATATTATAAACTTTATACTATAAATATTTCCTACTTTATTTTGCCTTGAACTTCAGATGTTAACCTGAATATTATCATGAATACTTCCTGACTTGGTAATTTCTGAGAAAGCTTTGAGCAAAAGAAAAATAATTCTTATATAACCTACATAATATATGAATAACTAAAATGGCAAGAAAATTAGCTTGTGAGACTCCTGACAATAGTGATATTCTTATCCCTAAGAATTTAGTGAAATTTTTAAAATCATCACTGTGGATATAAAATGATATGTTTAATTTAAAAATCACCCTACTCACACCTCTCTAAATTACTAAGTGGAACTAAAATGTTAACTGCCAGTGCTTCTATCTTAATGTGAATTAAAAATAAGAGGATTTTGGTTTACTGAAGACAAAACATCAGGCAAATAATGAGAAGTCTGAAATAAGTATGATATGATCTCAAGAATGAAAATGAAAGTCATATGGAAAAAATAAAATGAGCTTTATCAAATAAATATAGAATGTACAATGAGCTAAATATGGACACAAATAGTAAATAACTGAAAGTGTTGCATTAGGTTGTACCATAAAGAATATACAGGAATATAAAGAAGTCATCAGATGAATAACACTTCTACATAATGATTTTTCTTCACCTCCTAGTGAGTTTCTAATTTCCAGGAGAGTCCAGCCTTTTGAGAGATTTACAAAGTCTCAAGTTACAGGCCTGAAAAAATATGAAGCCATGAACAAGATTTTGGGGAGGAGTCCTAAATCAAGCCTTTCAACACTAAACTTAAAAAACCCAACAGTAATAATAACTTAGTCAATTTTCAATTTACTTTTTTTCCCAGAATCTTTTTCTTCTTCTAATGGAAATTTAATATTATCAAAAAGAGAGTGGCTTGAACATGTTAGGAGCAGTGTAATTGGTCATATTATTACAGTAATTTTACAATCAGTTCTACAGGTACTTATTTACTGTCCACCAAAGACTGCACTGAACTCACTTTCATAGTGTGGTCCTACTAGTCTCAACCCTTGTGCATTCTCTAGTATAGCCAAGGTGTGTACCTTGCACCAAACCAAGAAAAAAAGGGAAGAATCTGTGGTACTCTGCTGGTGAACTACAAGATGTTAGATCCAATGGGCATTTTTCAATTACTACCTTGAAAGATTTAATATACTCTTGTTGAGAAGTTAACTACTTTCTCGTCTTAACTACTAAGGCTTCTCTCATCTGGCTCCTCCTCCCCAGGATCCTTCTTGGGTTCCTTTCATCAACAATACGTTAAATGTTGGTTATCTACAGGCACAATTCTTGGTTACTGATGTTCCAACTTTATCAATTTTCTCATGCTGGACATTTCTTCAGTATTTCAGCATTGCTGACGATTCCTATTTGTATCCCTGACCTGACTCTTGCCTTCTTGATATCCCACTAGGTACCTCAAAAATATAAGATGTTCACCCCATAACTCATTCCTCTTCCAGTGTTTCCTATCTTTATGAATAGCACCAGTATCCACCTAATTCCTCAAACCAGCAAAGAGGAAATCACTTTGTATTTCTCTCCCTTTCCCACCCCCTTCTTTCTCCCTTTCTCTCCATTTAGTCATTAAGTACTGGTAATTCTAGTATCTAAACATCAGTAGAATTTGATTCCTCCCCACTAACACTGTCAATTAATGCCTTTATCATTTTAATAATCAGATTACTGATAACCTTCTAAATTTAAGAACCTCCCATATAGTGTTCCTGCTTCCAATTTTGTCCTCTTGAAACCAAGCTTCATTCACATTGCTACAAAGTAGTCTTTATAAAACATTCCCTAACAGAAATCCTTCCATGATGTTCCAATGCCTTCAGCATAAAATTCAAATTACTTGGGAGAGATCTGTCCTATTATGACCCTCTCTTGCTCAGACTCTTCTGGCTTTCCTCTGCAAGAATCTGTACATGGTCCATACTGTGCTATATATGGTATTGGGGAGGGGAGGGCACACACCTATAGGCTTCTGCACATTCTACACATTCTTTCATCTGCGTGGGAATGCCTACCTTCCCATCCTTACTGATCTAGCTTATAGTTATCCTCTAAGCCTTAGCTTAGCAACCACTTTAAGAAGGGTTTCCTGCTCCAGCATCAACTGCCCCTCCTTCCTTTTCTCCCTTCTCTTTAGATTGATTCAAGTGCCCCTTCTCCTTTATCCCATAGTATTATCATAGTAATAATGACACTATAAAGTGCATGCCTGTTCTCTTATCTCTCTCCCTAATTAAGCACTCATCTTCTTAAAGGAAAATGCCATTCTTTTCTTATTTCTGTAAGCTCCAAGGCCCAACTCATAAATATTTCCTAGATGAATGGATGATAACAGTGAGGTTTAAAGTTAACACATAAAGCCAATATTAAGTTAACTCCTTAGAAAGATACTACACTGAAGACTAATTTACTGTCTCTCAATATAATGAAGCTCAGCACAGTTTTCCCTCTAGCACTGTAACAAGAATTTGTGTCTTTAGATGGACAACTGTCATTACAATGCATATAATGACCATGCTTTATGAACATTCCATATTTTAAACACCAGAAATATATCTCAAGAAGCTCTAAGGATGGCAGGTAGGAACTTGCATGGAGTAAAAGAATAGCAAATTCAGATCTTTCATTTTGAGATCAAGAAGAATGGCAGAATCACTATACTATTTAAATTATCTATCTATCTATCTATCTATCTATCTATCTATCTATCTATCTGTCTGTCTATCTATCTATGCATGCCATCTCTTGCTGAGCCTATTTAGCTGAATCCATATAAACTAAATGCAAGTAGGATGCTACTCCACTGATTTTATATACCTATAAGTAGCCACTGCTGAGTTTTGATAATGACTATTTCTCTCACAATCCACTTCCATCAAAATTATTTAGTGCTTTGAATAATTTTGGCAAACATAGGGATACTAACAACCATGGCCACAAGCCTGCTAAACTTCTGTGCAGTCTATAAGGCTAAAGGAGTCCAGAGATACTCCAAAATGTGAAGAAACTGCAAGATAAAGTTCTAAGTATTTATATTTCAAGATAAAACATTCTACAACATGGGCTAAAAGGATGCTATTGCTAGTTCAAAATCAACAGACAATTAAGCATGAATTGAGAAATAAATTGGGCTTGTTATTTCGGTGGACCTACCAAAGAAGTCTATCTCTGCCAAAAAAAAAAAAAAAAAAAAAAAAAGGATATAAAGAGATTTGAGGATGAAACTGGGTGAATACTATCAATTTACCAGAACTTACTTTTCAACAGGCCAGTATCCTCCACCTTAAGTCTCCTATACACTATACAGATATTTTCTATTGCTTAAGTCATGATGCATGCATATTTGTTGGTATGGATTGTTTATCTAGGTTTATAGTTGCCCTTTCTCCTCTGTCTTTATTTCAATCTTATTTAAAAAACATAACTACTCTGTTTAGTATTTTTTCTACAGCAATTAAATTTTCTGCATTTCTAGGAAGCATCTGTGCTGGTTTTAATCTGTTATGTAATCCAGAAAAGCCTACGTTCTTTTAATCCATCCCCGTGGGTACAGACCTTCTGTGGGTGGGACCTTTTGCTTAAGTTATTTCCATGGAGATATGACCCACCCAGTTCAAGGTGAGTCTTAATCCTTTACTGGAGTCCTTTATGAAAGAATAAAAGATGGTAAAAGCCCAGAAGCTTAGAGAGAAATGCACAGACTGCCATTTGGAGACAGCCATTGAAACCAGAACCAGGAAAGAAGGACTAGCAGATGTTGCCATGTGCCTTCCCATGTGACAGAAGATTTGGCAGCCTTTCCTCAGAGAAGGTATCTTCCTCTTGATGCCTTAATTTGGACATTTTCAGGGCCTTAGAACTGTAAATTTTTAACCTAATAAAACACCCTTGAAAAAGCCAACCCATTTCTGGTATATTGCATTCCAGCAGCTTTAGCAAAGAATGTCTTTCTGGGGTCTAGAGGGTGGAGTTTGCTGGTTTGAATTTGTTATGTATCCCAGAAAAGACTATGTTCTTTTAATCCATTCTTGTGGGTACAGACTTTTTGTGGGTTTTTGTGACCTGTTTTGATTAGGATGTTTCCATGGATATATGACCCACCCAATTCAAGGTAGATCTTAATCCTTTACTGGAGTCCTTTAAGAGAGCTCACGGAGAGAGAACTTAGAAAGAAAATGCTCTGGGAGTAACAAAGCAAGAAGGACCCAAAGAAACTGAGAGAGCCATTTTGAAACCAGGGCCCAGGGAAGAAGAATCAGCAAACGTCGCCATATGCCTTCCCATACAACAGAGGAACACCTGATGCCAGCAGCCTTTCCTCACAGAAGGTACCTTCCTTATGCTGCCTTAATTTGGACATTTTCATGGCCTTAGAACTGTAAATTTGTAACCTAATAAATCGCCATTGAAAAAGCCAACCAATTTCTGGTATATTGCATTCCAGCAACTTTAGCAAACTGAAACAGCATCCCTGGGCGGAATAGACAGCAAGGTGAACCTAAAGCACAAACAAAACTAAATAAGCTGCCATAGGATATACTGAACACAGATATCCTCCCAGCAATGATAAAGAAAGAATTGAGAATCACATTAAGTTCCAAAACTAAATAAATACATTAAGTATATTTAATAACCTAAAAGAATAAAAAAGTGGGGATTACAAATACTCAAATTTCATTTTTTTAAAATATTTCTAAGAGACATTTTAAAACTGCATCACTGAAAAGAATTAATTAGGAGGTAATAATGGAAATGCTACAATTACTGTCTATTTACTTTAAAATTATATAAGAATCAGTTCATTTGCTTTAATACATTAAATAATTTACTCCTTATTCTACGGCATACTTCCATAACAGAAATTATGAAAAAAAAAAAGAAGAAATGCCAAACAAGAGAGAGAATGCTGGACTTTCAGTGCTAAATAAAACCATTTAGCTAGCTTGAAAATCCAATTTCATGTGTAAAATTTTTTCAACTATCAATTAATAATTCTCATAAGTACTCTAGGTTTACAATAAAAGTGCAGGTGGTACCCAGATCCCGCCAGCAAGCTTCCCTTCATCCTACCACGCAGAATTCCTCTCTTTCTCCCTTATGACATTCCATGGTCTTTAATCTGTAGTTTTGATACATCTGATATTTATCACTTTACACTTAGCATAATTTTTTTCCTTCTCTTCCCCACCAGACTGTAAAGTCTTTGAGGTTAAGATCCATGTTAAATTCAGATCTGTGTGTCCCACGGTATCTACCAGAGTGCCTTGCATGCAGACTTAATAAATATGTATTTTATAAATACACTCAAAAATACTCTCTCTTG
Organism: Choloepus didactylus; assembly: GCF_015220235.1. Classification (NCBI taxonomy): domain Eukaryota; kingdom Metazoa; phylum Chordata; class Mammalia; order Pilosa; family Megalonychidae; genus Choloepus; species Choloepus didactylus. Next base: position 28,477,177 of record NC_051308.1, read on the forward strand.
AAAATAAATTTCCAGCATTTTTTTCCAAAATAAACAATACAGTACATTATTTTCTATTTTTCTTCCTGCTTCTCTGTAGTTCCTAATTTACCACTTTTGCCAACTTCTCTTATTCTGTTCTCTGGGGAACAACAATAATTTGTTTATCCAGTCACTTATTAATTAATTTATTCATTCAAACCATCCAATAAATATTTTTCAAGTACCTATTTAGTACCAGGTAATATGCAAGGTATTGGGGTTATACCAGTGAATAAGCCCATTAGGGAACTAAGAGTCTAGTGGAAAGAAGACAAGTAAATACATAATTCTAAAACAATGTGATTAAGTGTTACAATAGATTTGAATATGTGATACTCTTTTATGAAAATAAGAGAGACATTTAAGAGTGTTTCCCAAGATTTTGTCTTGGGAACATGTTCAGGTCCTACGAATATAAACTTATTTGTAAATAGGATCTTTGAAGACGCTATGAGTTAAAATGAAGCGAACCTGGATTAGGGTGGGCCCTAATCCAATATGACTGGTGTCCTTATCAGCAGAGGAAATTTGGACACAGGGAGTAAAAAGACAGAGAGATATAGAGTGAGAGAGACAGCCATGTGAAGGAGACAGAGATTGAGTTATGCTGCCACAAGCCAAGCGATGTTATGGATTGTCAGCCATGCATCAGAAACCTGGAGAGAAGCATGAAACAGATTCTCCCCTTTAAGAGAAGGCATGGCCCTGTTGACACCTTGATCTCCAGATCACAAGACAATTAAGCCAACTAGACTATGTTACTTTGTTACAGCAGCCATGGCAAACTAAAACTGTCTCTCTCTCTACCCATCTTCCTTCAATTTTTTAAGATAATACATGCATGTGGTACAAAATACAAAAGTTGCAAAAGAGTGCATAAGTGAAAATAAACCTTGCACTCACCTTGTCCCCAGTCACCCAGTTTACTTTCCCAGAAGCAAGCACTAATTTTCAGCGCATAATTCCACAGGTATTCTATGCAGAGAGGAGCATATACACATATACATATGCATGTGGTCTTACTTTCTTTTAACACAAATGGTAGCATACTTTATACTCTGCCTGTACCTTGCTTTTTTTCACTTTATAACGTATCTTAGAAAATTGTTCCATATTGGGCTGCCTCTTTCTTTTTAATGGATACGGAGTATTACACTGTATAAATGTAACACAATTTATTTAAGCAGTCTCCTGATGAATACTCATTTAAGGTACTAAAATGTTGCAATGAATATATTTATCCATATATCATTCTGCTGGTATATCTGTAAGTTTATAGGAAAGAGTCCTAGAGATGAAATTGCTGGGCCCATGAATATGTCATTTTTAATTTTGATCGATATTGCCATAGAGGTTTATAAATTTTATTTCCCATGCAAATTTATCCACCCCACATCTTAAATAATAACCTTTATGAGAGTGGCTCCAAATCTGTGTATCTATAGTTCTGACCCCTTATTTACTCTCTGCAACATTTCCACAAACATATTTCCCAGGAATGTTAGGAAAAGCTTTTCAAACCAAATTTATAATCTTTACCCACAACATGTTCTTCCTATCTTCCCTGTATCTATTAACTCTTCCTAATTCAAACAAACAAACAAAAAACACTTCTGATATTTCCCTCTTTCTTTATATACTCATCCAATTAATTAGTTAAGACCTATCAATCCTACCGTTCCACAATGTCCATCTTCTTTGTATTTTCTCAATCAACACTTCTGCATGCCTGGGCAATTATTATCTAACCATTCAAGTTCTTCTTGCCCAGTGCTCACCCAACCAGTGCTTCCGCTCACACCATCCTCTCTGCCTCCCTGTTGAAGCCTCATTAAGCACACTTAAGGCCTAGTACCCTAAATGCCAGATCATCCATGAAGCATTTTATTTTATGAATGTATTTAGCACTTAGGTCTTTCATAACACATTCTCATTTATAACACAGTTATAAGATAACTGTATAACAGTTATAAGATAAACTCATTCAGAGCAAGGAAAATGTCTAACACATTTTCATAAACCCATACTGCCTAGGGCACTCCAAGTGTGTTTACCAAATGAATGAACGAATTTTTGCAAGGAAGTAATTTCTACAAATTAGGTAATTTTATAGGGGAAAATATTCTATATTAATTAAATTCTTTATTTTGGAATACTTTTTGTCTATAAGATATAAGCCCTTATTTAATAATTAAATTTACTTCAGGAAGCCCATGATGTAAATATTTCAGATTAACTATTCCAGTAAATTACATTTTTCCCTCACATTAATTTTCATCAAAAATAGGGAAGAGAATGAATAGAAAATAAAATGTACTACTAAAATGATTGAATTTCTCTTCAAAACTACAAGATTCCTTACATCTCTTAAATATAGCCATGGTTGTACTTCATACCATATAGAAGAGAAAACTCATGCATAGACTAATGTTCAATTGAGTTTTAAATGAGTAAAAGAACTTTTTCCAAGTTTTTCAAAAAGCCTACTTGAGGAAACATTTTGAAAGCATCACAGATCCTGTATTTCCAGTTTTCAAAATTTAATAATATGGTCTCAAAAATTATACTTGTGGTAAAACTTTTTACATCTAAAAAATATAGGACAAAGGTGAATTTGATTATACCTTCCAATTTATGAAAATTGTTAAATACAAATGATGATCATCAATACATTTCTTTAAAAATTATTCAGTTCTTATCTACTCACTAGCAGAAAGAGCTATACAAACCCATTTTAAGTGGAGACCTACTATATTATAACTTGGATATTTAATAATTAGTTTTTTGAATAATGACAATACTACCATGCAAATGCAAGGATTGGATATACTTCTTTGACTCACCTCTCCCCCATTAACATATTCCATCACAAAACACAAACGGTCTTTTGTCTGGAAGGAATATTTCAAGGACTTGAAATGAAAAAGAAAAAAATATTATATTATAATCCCACATTCTTATAATTATAACGGCACCAAAAATAAAATACAGAAATAAGGCATGATTGATGAAATGAATTATTATTGCTCCTTAAGAACCTATTTACAGTGCTTTGGTAAGAGTATGAGAAAAGTAAAAGTCATTTTGTTTAGTTAGCAATGTATTAAAAGGGATTGTTAGGGAAAATAATTAAAATTAAAATTTTAAGTAAAATGAACTTATTTATTGAACCATCTATTCGAAACTGTACTGCTGTTCAAAGTTCTCATCCATGCTACCTCAAAGTTTAGCCTACAATTACTTTCTAGTGGAAGACCCTTAGGAAAACAGTTAACAGTTGTTATATTCAGGTTTCCAAAACAGCTTCAACAAGACTTTTTGCATATTGGGTGCATAACGTGACCCAACCCAACAGAGTTGGTTCATGTGATTTCATAAGTTATGAAAGACAAGAAAACTTCAGAGCCGTTTTACTACACTGGACAATAAATAAACAACAATGTAACAAAGTCATTCTAGGTATCTAGTGATACTTCTGAAAACTTTAAGTATAGAAAACTCTAAAACTCTAAAATGTTCCACTTTGGGAAGTGTAAGTATTATTGTTAATCTTAATACACTTCATTGGGCCAAAAAAAAACCTAGAGAAACTTTACAAATGATGCTTCTCTTACAAGGAATCTAAGAACATGACTAAAGAAATCAGTTTGTTTCAAAACAACTAAGTGATAGGCACATAAGTCAGTTTATGTTTTCTCTAGTGAAGAAAATATGTCGTCATCCTGCCTTTAATGTGTTCAATATTGCTATATGTGTAGAGTACTCTATTCTTAAAAGAAGACTCAATTTCTATAAAACTATTTAATAAAGATTTCTACCCTTCATATTTAAAGAAAATGCTGCCTGATAAAACTAAATATTTATCAGAAGCCAATATACAAAAGAAACATAGAAACCTTACATGTAATATTAAAGATTTTTTTTTCTTTATATCTACTGTTTTTTCAGTAGTCTCCTTCAAATGCCACAGGGGACTTATCTGCTTTATGGTTTGTTTTTAAAGGCAATGAAATTCATGGGTGCAAAAAAAAAAAAGTTTCAAAAGAAATGGGTATAGAACATTAATGTGGAGAAATTATTTATAGGGACATATATATTGTAGGCTTAATCAATACACTCCAATAATTTCCAAGAAATTTGACTTATAATCTAAATGAATGTTATTTAAAATGTTATTGTTCATAGCTTAGCTTCTATAACAAAAGTCCCTTAAATTTAAAATGTTATAACTTCTGTCCTCTGATCACTTACGGTTAAAAAGGGATGTCTAGTGTTCTTTAAAACTCTGCTTTCAGTTAGAGTGTGTGCCACTTCATCCTAAAAAGAAAAAGGCAAACTTTTAATATATTTTCTAAGCACTTATAATATAAAAATTTCACTGTTTCTCTCAGACCAGAAGAAGTTAAACTCAGAGATAGAAAAGGATTTTCTATCCTGAATAGAGGAAGCACTGGCATACTTCCTCTATTGCTAAGTTTCCCCTCCATAGGAAAGAAGAAAAAGGAAAAAAAAAAAAAAAAAAAAAAAAAGATGGCTATAAAGTATAAATTCATATAAACTCACTTTTACTTAATCAATGTATGACAATAATGGTGCAAAAAATTTTCAGGGACACTAAAAATTAAATTGTATACTTTTCCCCTTGAAGGAAATACTTTATTAACTACTAGGCATGACATAGTTAATATTTCTATGTTTGGAATACATTTTATTCAGGGAGATGTAAAGGATATATTTCAGTAATAATCATAGAATCTTTAAGTCTCCTTCTTAAAAGAGAAATCAGTTTCTGAAAAGGGGAATATAAGAATACATATAAAATTTAATTCTAATTTTAAAATCTTAGAAACAGAAATAGAATACAAAAATTGTTCCATTTTGCTTGTGGCTTTTCCAGATGCTTCTTTTTTTAAAAAAGGTAACAACCTTCCTACTCAAGGTGACAATTTTAAAAGTTGTGTTTATAATTTAGATTTTAAACCAAATACACATGAAACATTTAGTTTCAGCCAAACCTCTTATAAAGTGAGTGTATTTCCCCAATTTTGTATATAAATTTCATCTTGACATTGAAAGCAAACCAGAAAAGATTTTCCTCAATACACAGAGAAATGAAAAAAATCTTTCATACTTTAGAACTAACACAATCTTACAGCAGAAAAAAAAAGAAGGTAACTGCTGAAACTAACACAGCAACTCTGTTCTCTAGTTCTGGCAAGACCCTAAACAAAGCCCTTCCTGGATCAATTTCTTAACACTGTCAGCAAATCAAAATTAAATAACAAGTAAGACATGGAGAGCAAAATATCATTATATTTGTCATTTTTACAAAAACATTTGACCTTAGCTAGTCCTAGAAGATAAATGAGAAATAGATTGATCAAAGACGTTAAGATCCGAAACCCATTCCAAGAAGGTGAGACCAATTATGTCTAAACATAAAGTAAAGTGTAATTAACAACCCAGTATTTAAAACCCGTGAAGCAAAGCATGAGTGTGAAACCTCTCCAGCCTTATTTCATCTACTTTTATAGGAGCCAGTCTTAAGTGCTCAGTCTGAAAGCCAGTTATATCATACTATAATCCCTAAATTAATTAGAATAGCAAACATCTTTATACAAAACAAATCAGAAGCAGAACTAACACCATAACTTACTGATTTCTATATTCCACAATGCCTAGCATAATACTAAGCATACCACAGATACTCAATAAATGTTTTTCGAACTGAACTATTTATCATAGAAATGAATTCTAAGATGTTAGGGTGAGGACGATCATTCATTCATTAATTCACTCACTCAACAAATATGCAACAAATATTTGCTGAATATTGTTCTAGCACGGGAAGTGGAGCAATGAACAAAACAGATAAAAGTCCCTGTCTTCACAGAGCTTTCATTCTACTTTTTCAGATGGTGATCAAGTTAATGGAAAAAAAAAAACAAAGAATGGAATAATGTAATTCATGATCATCATGTAACAAATATGAAATATTTAAGCATTATGCAAGAAGCTATTTTATTTGTGATATACAGAACCATATTCATTCATTAAAAAAACAAAATCCTTAATATGCACTTTTAAATGCTAAGGAGAGTGCAGGTTTAAAGTGGTTTAAAAAAAAAGACATGGTCCCTTTGTTCATGGAGTTCGCAGGCTAGTGAAGAAGAAAGATAACAAACAAGTGAATATCCAAGTTAATAAATACTTACCAATTCTGATAAGTGGTATTAGGGAAAAAAGGAAGTCTCCACTATTTAAAATGGAAAAACCAATGCAATGGGAAGTTATGAGATGAGCTTAAGCTGAGCAATGTGAAGGTGTGGGAGAGTGGGGAGAATGGGGGTGACACAATTTATATTTAAAAAGTTTACTCAGGTCCTTCTGAGAAGAATAACAGCAAAAATAGGAGGAATCAATTAGGAAACTATTATAGTACTCCAGGAGAGAAAAGAGGATGATTTGGAGTATTATGGTGGAAGCAGGAACAGGAAAAAAGGGGACAGTTTTGAAATATTTTTGAGATATAAAATTAAGTGATAATCTAAAAATTTCATGTCTCCAACATGAGCCTAAATAAAAAGAAATATTTCTTTATCGGCAGTCAGAAAGAGATTCCCAGAAGAGGTAACATTTACCTGTTATGCTTTAGGATGTTAGGTGATTTGGGATAGTAAACTAAGGCAAGAATAAAGAAAGGGAGGTATCAAACCCATATGGAAAACAGAAAAGGTATTCTAGTGCTTCAGAAAATATTTCTCTGGGGTATTTCATTTTATTTTGTTAAAATAGGCCCATCACATATAATAATCAATAGTTATTTTTCTAAATCACTTAGTAAACTTCATGAGAAAAAAACTGTTTTTTGGTCTAAATTCTATAATCTGTCTAAATACACTGAAGAAGCCATGTAAAGGTATATGGAGACAAAAACTAAGACAATATTTCTTCGTGGTAATCATGGAGCTGGAATTAATACTATGTACATATCTTTCATATATTAAAATGTATTTTCAACCATATCTTACATCTGACCAGATTACAATTTTTCCCCATTAATGCAAATTTAATGGTACTGTATTTCACATACTAATTAAGTTTCTGTTATGAAGATAAGGTACACTCAAGATAAAAGGTAAACACAGGTGCCAATAATTTTCAATTACAGCAAAAAGTAACATGTAAAAACAAAAAGTTAAAAATAACGATAAAACTTAGTGGCTAAAACAATGAGATAATTTTCATAAAATCCCATTCATTTACCATGATTATAAATGAAGAGAACTAAAATGCTTGGGCATACAATGTTAATAATGTTTTCATGAAAAAGCTTTTGAAATATAGATTCACATATACTCATCCCTAGTGAAATGCTAAATAATGAACAGGTTTTATATCTTATTTGTTTCATAGAAAGAAACTTTGGGGGGGAAGGGAATTTTATTTCTTGAGGACATGAGATAGAAGAATAGTCCACCTTCTCATTTATTTTCCCCATTCTCTCCAATTTATATTCAACCTCTACCAGACATGTTCCAAAACTCCCTATTTGCCCGCCCTTACTCTTTTGTATCAGTTGGGGTTTGGAGGTGGGGGTGGGGGCAGGCAGTGGCGTGGAAGAAATGGCAAGAAGAGGAGAAAGAATATCTCTACCCCATGAACAAGGATATACGGACTGTTTTTTCTTTTATTTCCTGTAGCAATTTGGCAAAGTATGTTTTATTATTCCCATTTTGTATGAGGAAGCTGAGGTTCATTGAAGTTAAATTGTTGAAGTTGCAGGTGAAAAGGTCAATATCAATCCCACAAATACCTAAGTCCAAATTTAAAGATCATTTCCACTGCTGCCCATCTTCAAAGCTACCCACTTAACTAGGTACTTTTACCCTGTTCACATTATTTTCTCCCTCTTGACCACAAGACTACAGTGACTGACTCTTCAAAGAAGCTAGCTGAAATAAAGATGCATTACGTATAAAGCATTTCCTTGATCTACACAGAGTAATAAATAAGACCTAGAGGATATAGAGGGAGCAAGAGAAAAAGGAGGAAGAGGGAAGGGTTGTTACATTAGCCTACTTTTTTCTTAGTTAAACCACAATGACTACCAATGATCAACTACCTTTTCTCTGTTTTGTCAAGCCATATTGGAAATCTACACATTTTTTTTTCAGAGGACAGATGTCACAATTATCAAACTCTAAATTCTGGAATCTAACTCTGCCCTTTTGAAAACATGAGCACTAGTCCAGATGGTGACTTGTAATACTTCGCCCACTCTCCAGTTGTCAAACTGTCTTCTCATTGATCATTTTTTTTAATTTTTATCCTTGAGAAAGAAAATGAAAAAACAATTGTTCTCTGTCATCTACAAGTGCTCTATAATCTTGTTCAAGTATTGTTTCTGATATCTTGTTATTGATGTTCCTGTTCCAAACATTGCTTGGATGGAAGCTACATGAACTTAGACTTTCATCACGACAGAATTACTTAAATTCTATCTTAAACAGTAGATTGTGTCACTTGTCTGCACTGCCCTTCACTATGTTCCCTTCTTTTGCTCTGCCTCTCACAATTTCCAGTATGGGAATAAGTCAATCTCTAATTTCTCCCTCTATATTCTACATCTAAAGAAAAAAAAAATCACAATAAACTTATTACTAGGACATTATAATTCCCCCTCCAGATCTATTTGACTTTCAATCCCAAAAGCTTTTCATTCAATTGTCTGTTTATCTCCACATTTCTTCATACTTTCAAAATGTGATCTTACTTTCTATTCAGAGAGAAATCACTAACAACATTTGCATATTTTATCACTCCCTTCTCCTGAAAACATGTTTTTCTCTTGGCTTGCTGGACATCATAATCTCTTAGTGTTCTTCTACAGTGGTTGTCTATACTGTCTATTTTGCTGGTTCCTTTTCCCCACATTCTTACTCTATGCATTTCCCCAAGACTCAGTCCTTAGACCTCCTTTCTTCACAAGCAACACTCATTCTCCTGGTGGTTTCATTCAGACTTATGGGACCACCCATCTCCATCTCATGGTAATACTTATGAGTTATATTCTTTTTTTTTTTTTTAAGTTTTTATTGGGATTGTTCAGATACCATACAATTATCCAAAGATCCAAAGTGCACAATCAGTTGCCCCTGGTACCCTCATAAAGCTGTGCATCCACCACACTTAATTTTTGTTCAATTTTTAGAACCTTTTCATTACTCCAGACAAGAAATAAAGTGAAAGATGGAAAAAAAAAGAAAAAGAAAGAAAAAGAAAAGGAAACTCGAATCCTCCCACATCCCTAACCAACTCCCTTCAATTGTTGACTCGTAGTGTTGATATAGTACATTTGTTACTGTTTAGGAAAGAATGTTGAAATACTACAAACTGTAGTATATAGTTTGCAATAGGTATATATTTCTTCCCTATATGCCCCTCTATTATTAACTTCTGGTTGTACTGTCATACATTTGTTCTGGTTCATGGAAGAGTTTTCTAATGTTTGTACAGTTAATCATGGACATTGCCCACCACAGGATTCAGTTTTATACATTCCCATCTTTTGTCCTCCAACTTTCCTTCTGGTGACATACATGACTCTGAGCTTCCGCTTTCCACCTCATTCATGCGCCATTCGGCACTGTTAATTATTCTCAAGTCTTGCTACCGACACCTCTGTTCATTTCCAAACATTTAAGTTCATCCTAGTTGAACATTCTGCTCCTACTAAGCAACCGCTCCCCATTCTTAAGCCTCGTCCTATATCTTCGTACCTTATATTTCATGTCTATGAGTTTACATATTACAATTAGTTCTTATCAGTGAGACCCTGCGATATTTGTCCTTATGTGTCTGGCTTATTTCACTCACTATATTGCCCTTGAGGTTTTGTCATCAACGCATTTTTTTTTTTTTTAAGATGGTTTTGTTCACACACCATACATTCCATCCTAAGTAAACAATCAATGGTTCTGTGTATGGTCACATCTTTATGTGTTCACCACCTTCACCACCATCTATATAAGGGCACCTACATTTCTTCCACAAGGCAGGAGGGAACATAAAAGAAGGTAGAGAGGAAAAGAAAGAGGAAAAAAACGACAGCTAGGAAGTAGCAAAAGGAAAAGTAACCTTAAATCAAAGCAGGGTAAAGAGTCAGACAACACCACCAATGTCAACTGTCTAACATGCCTTCCCTATCCCCCCCTCTTATCTGCATTTACCTTGGTATATCCCCTTTGTTACATTAAAGGAAGCATAATACAATGATTCTGTTAGTTATAGTCTCTGGTTTACATTGATTGCATCCCTCCCCCAATGCCTCCCCATTTTTAACACCTTGCAAGGTTGACATTTGCTTGTTCTCCCTCATAAAAGAACATATTTGTACATTTTATCAGAATTGCTGAACACTCTAGATTTCACCAAGCTACACAGTCCCAGTCTTTATCTTTCCTCCTTTCTTCTGGTGTCTCACATGCTCCCAAACTTCCTCTCTAACCATATACATAGCTATCTTTGTTCAGTGTCCTTACATTGCTGGGCTACCATCTCCCAAAATTGTGTTCCAAACCACGCACTCCTGTCTTCTCCTATCACTCTGTAGTGCTCCCTTTGGTATTTCCTGTAGGGCAGGTGTCTTGTTCACAAAGTCTCTCATTGTCTGTCTGTTGGAAAATATTTTGAGCTCTCCCTCATATGTGAAGGACAGCTTTGCTGGATATAGGATTCTTGGTTGGTGGTTTTTCTCTTTCAGTATCTTAAATATATCACACCACTTCCTTCTTGCCTCCATGGTTTCTGCTGAGAGATCCGCACATAGTCTTATTAAGCTTTCTTTGTACGTGATGGATCGCTTTTCTCTTGCTGCTTTCAGGATTCTCTCTTTGTTTTTGACATTTGATAATCTGATTATTAAGTGTCTTGGCGTAGGCCTATTCATATCTCTTCTGTTGGAGTACGCTGCGCTTCTTGGATCTGTAATTTTATCTTTCATAAGAGATGGGAAATTTTCATTGATTATTTCCTCTATTATTGCCTCTGCCCTTTTTCCCTTCTCTTTTCCTTCTGGGACACCAGTGACAGGTAGATTCTTGTACTTTGTTTCATCTTTAAGTTCCCGGAGACGTTGCTCATATTTTTTCATTCTTTTCTCCATCTGCTCCTTTGAGTGTAGGCTTTCAGGCGTTTTGTTCTCCAGTTCTTGAGTGTTTTCTTCTGCCCCTTGAGATCTGCTGTTGTATGTTTCCATTGTGTCTTTCATCTCTTGTGTTGTGACTTTCATTTCCACAGATTCTACTGGTTTGTTTTCTGAACTTTCCATTTCTGCCTTATATATGCCCAGTGTTTTCTTTACAGCCTCTATCTCTTTTGTGAAATATTCTCTAAACATTTTGAATTGATTTAACATTAGTTGTTTAAATTCCTGGATCTCAGTTGAAGTGTACATTTGTTCCTTTGACTGGGTCATAGCTTCGTTTTTCTTAGTGTAGGTTGTAGTTTTCTGTTGTCTAGGCATTTGACCTCCTAGGCCACCCCAATCAGGTTTTCCCAGACGACAACAGGCTCAGGTCACAGAAGGAGGTAATATTTCAGTATCTGGTTTCCCTGATGGCTTTTCTTAGAGGATTGAGACACCTGTGCTTCTCTGCATGGCAAATCCACCTGTCAGCCTGTCACTGCCTGTGTAAGAGGGTGTGGCCTGTGGCTCTCCTCCCCCAGGCTTTGAGGTCTGGTTCTGGAAAGACTGAAAGACGGGCAGTAGAGCTGGGCCCCTCCCTTTCCTCTTGGGAAGCTATGCCCCCTCCAGAGAGGTCACTGCATATCAATAAGTTCTTTGTTTCTGTGACTCTGCTGATCAAAGTGTTTTGATTTTAAAATGGCGGAGGCTGTCTTTACTGCGAAGAGCTGCGGGCTGAGAACCACTGAGGTTTTCTCCAGAGAGAGAGAAAGGTACACAAAAACTCCCAGGTTCGCCCGTCAGCCAGAGATAGCACCCGGTTCTCTGGGCTCCCTAACCTGAGACAGATATTGTCCCTTGATTCTCCCAAGGTCAGTTGTCACCAAAAGCCTCTGTCTGCTTGTTGAGGATTCACTGTCTGTATTGAGCAGTTAATATTAAAACCTCACTTGGAGCTGGGCTGAGAGAGTGCACGGCACGGCTTCCGTGAGGGAGGGGCTCTCGGCTCTCGGCTCTCGGCTCTCAGCGCGGGTCTGCAGTTTTACTTACAGAATTTATGCTGTGATCTTGGGCATTCTCCCAATTCAGGTTGATGGATGATGAGTGGACAGTCACATCTGTATCCCCGCTGTTATTCCAGGTTATTTACTAGTTTTTTGGTCATTTATGAATTGTACCGGGGAGGACTAACAGTCTTTCACTCCTCTCTATGCCGCCATCTTAGCTCCTCTGAGTTATATTCTTTTAAATTCTTTAATTTATTCTTTATTTTTTCTCTTAGGAGAACTTTAAATACACCTAAGCCTCTATTTTTTTTTATTATTTTATTTTTATTTCATTAGCTTTAGACAGTATCCTGTCTCCCCTCTAATAAGGATATTAAATCTCTTTACATACCCTACATCTCTCCTCACCTTGCCTCCACCTCCTGATGTCCATTTCTTTTACATTGACAGGGTTTATAAAATTCGCAGTCTGTTCTATAATTAAGTCTTATCGGCTGTATCTATTAGTCAATTCTGAAAACTGACCACCATTTTATGTCTGTAGTATTGTAATTAAATAAATAGCATACACAGCAGAATCAAATAATATGGTAAGTCTACACAAATTAACCTGAGCTCCTCAAAGGACAATGATTCAAGTGTCTGAGTCAAACATTCGAATCACTGTCCTTAACTATTCCCTCCATATTTTCCATTTCTGTATTTTGGCTTTTTATTGTGAGATATTTTCCAAATTTGTTTCCAATCTTATTATTCGTTTATTTTAACAATTATATGTTAAATATACAATTATTCTTTCTTGTACTCGACTTCTTTTGCAGGCTATTTTGCTATATATATGTAATATATTTTCCTCTCTCTCTACAAACACTAATTGGAGATTGTTGTCTTCTGTTCTGTTTTATATCTGCTTTCACCAGATTCAAATATTCTTTTGCTCCTCTTAGTCTTTCTGTTTTATACTCTTCAGATTTTTCTTATCTGTTTAATGATCTGTTCATATTCGTGAGTGACAAACAAGGTAGAGTTAATAAGAGTATGGGTCTCCTTACTGAATGGGAAAGCTAATGATAAGTTCTCCCTTCATGGATTGGGAAACAGATGCTGGCACACTTCATTTTAAGAGTTTTGAGGTGGGGAACTGAAAGACAATTTGCCTACTCCACTCTGAACCCAGAAATGTCCAAAGGAAAAAAAAAAAGTGTGTGGTAACTCCCACACTTGGGGTTCTAGCTTTCCTAAGAGAGACCAATAACTTAAAGGGGCAGCTCTGTTTTCATCCTATTGACATTAATACTACATTTAGTTACTCTGTACGGAAGGAGATATGAGTGGGATTTGACTGACCCGGTTGCTCCACCCAAAGTAAAACCCTGTATTCTGTTGCATTATCCACTTCTACTCTCACGACTTGCTAAATAAGAGCTTGGGGGTCTCCACAGAGCTGTACCTTGTACAAACGCTCCCACCGCAGTTAAATTCCTTTCTTTTTTCTGTGATAGTTTCCTCTCTATTTATGTTATATTACTATACCATCTGTTTTTAATGCCCATAACTTCATAAAATTTCCACATAATGTAAAAATAAGGAATTAAAACCACTGTTTCTTGAGAGAGTTTGATTCCAAGGCAGGAGTAGGAAAAATACAAGATGAGCATGGAGCCTCTTGTGGTACCAGAAAATAGGATGCTACAAAAAGGGTAAGGGTATAGCAAAGGGTACAGGAACAACCTGAAAGAGCTCCCAACTGCCAAACTGTTAACACTTTTAGCAATTAAATACATGATGGTATTGGATTATAATCCATAGAATAAAATAAATAACCATGACTTCATACTAACATGAATAAAGTAGTGAATAAATAAATGTGGGAGAAAGGACAACTCCTTTCTGAATAATTCCAATTAATAAATACAGAAGGAATGAAGGAAGTAGAAATTCACCATTAGAACACCACAGTAATTGTTGCAGACAAAATCCACTGATGGATGCTAAAAATAGTGGGAAAAGTTTACAAAGAAACAAGATATTTGCACAACCTCAGAGTATTACCTCTAAGATGTTTATTAATTACAAAGGGAAAAATAGTAAATTTACAGTGGAGAAATCCATTAAACATCACTTGAATCAAGTAATCAAGGTTAATATCACCAATAATAAGACATATTGATATCATTTAACCTCTAATGTGATGCTCTAAGTAGGGTGCATCAGGATTCAAAGCCCAGGTCTTGTCAGCCTCCAAAAATTCATACTGTTAATCATTTCAATATAAATAATCATATTTTCTTTCAAGGCAATGATAAATAGATTTGCTAGGGAAGCAGCAAGGAACTACATCAGTAAGGATAGTCCACAATTTGTGAAATATACCTAGTGCAGTACAGTTACTCAAAGAAAGTGTGAATAATTAGTGAAATAAGACAGTGCCTAATAGGAGAGTCTCATGTCTGATAAACAGAAATTAAATAATTGGAGTCCAAGGGAGAGTAATGTAGAAAAGGAAAACGGGAGTGGAACTTTTATTTACAGACACTTGATATACAGTAGGTGGTAATAATAATAATAACAATAACAGCAGCAAATACTTTAACAATATATTTATTTTTACTTAATACTATTTTAATTCAATTTATTTAATACTTTAATGTATTAAATTCACTTAATAATTATTTAATAGTGATAACAAATGCAATTACATATATTTAATCATTTAACCCTGATAACAGCCCCAATGGTTGGGTACTAATATTAACCCTATTTTGGAGACGAAGTAACCAAGGAATAAAAAGTTGAGTAATTTGCTTGGGATCATTTAGTAGGTGGCAGAGCCATTCTGACCATACTCTTAACCACCACACTGTATTACCTCCCAGAAAATATCAGTTTAATTAATAATCTGTTCTAGGTACTATGGCGAATACTTTACATATCCTGATCTTCAAAATATTCCTGTGCAGTACATTTTATTATACCTATTTAACAAATGAAAAAACTAAGGCTGTGCTGGACTGTTGTACACATTACGGGATATTTAGCCCGCTGGGCCTCTACCTGGTAACTGTCAATAGTGTCACCCCTTCCCCACCTCCAGTCATTGTGATAACCAAAAATGTTCCCTAACAAACATTTCCAAATACCTCTAGGAAAGCAGTACTCCCCCCAAAACTGATTACTAACAGTCACTAGGTGATAAGATGCAAAGCTGGGATTTGAACCTAAGCATCTATGACTCCAGTATGAGTTCTAATACCAAACACTGACTTGTAAAGAGTTGAGATTGAAACAGATGTATAAAAATAGGAAAACTTAGTTTCACAAAACATATGGAGAACACATACCAAATGAAGAAAATATAATTATAAATAACTGAAAGTCAAAGAATAACTGATATTATATACTGTTCGTTAAATAAAGCAAGACATGAAGCACTGACCAATTTGTAAATTACATCAAATTTGTCTCTTGAAGGAATGTAAATTCAATTCAGAACTTGTTAAAATGTTAATTATCTGCATAGGTCAAAGCTGAATAAAGTTATGGAGTTCAGCGGGGTTCATAAGTTGTCGTGAAAGAATTTCAAAGAGTATCATTCCTCTTAGTTGCACCATTCCAGTATCTTCAAAACTTATGTAGGAACAAAAAACTAACAGAAATCATTAATTCACCAAAGGAGAGAACCAATCTTGAACCAACAAAAAACAAATGAACAAAACTCAATTTAGATCCAGTGAGAATACCCAATTTGAGAATGAAAAAAGGATGCAGAAAAATGAACAGAGCCTAAGAAACTTGTGGGATACCATCAAGTGTATCAACATACGTATAATAGGAGTCACAGAAGGAGACAGGAGGGGGAGCAGGCCTGAAAGAATATTTGAAGAAACAGTGGTAGAAAATTTCCCAAATTTGATGAAAGACATGAATCTACACATCCAAAAAGCTCAAAGAACCCAAAATAGGATAAACTCAAAGAGATCCACTCCGAGTCATATTATAATCAAACTGTCAAAAGTTGAAGATAAAGAGAGAATTCTGAAAACAGCAAGAGAGAAGCATCTTGTTATGGACAAGGGATACTTCATAAGATTAACCTCTGATTTCTCACCAGAAACTATGAAGGCCAGAAGGCAGTGGGGTGGCATATTCAAAATTTTGAAAGAAAACAATTGTCAACCAAGGATACTATAACCGGCAAGACTGTCTTTCAAAAACAAAGGAGAATTTAACGTATTCCCAGATCAACAAAAATTGACAGAGTTTGTTGCTGGTAAACCTGCTCTCCAAAAAATGCTAAAAGGAGTCCTTTAGCCTGAAGTGAAAGGACACTAGAGAGTAACTTGAGTCCTAAGAAATAAAATACACTTGTAAAGTTAGCTACATATGTAAATATGAAAGTATATTTCTGGTCAGTACTTTTTTCCTGTATTATTTAAATGATAGCTACATAAAATAATAAATCAATGGCAGCAGACATACAACATATAAAGATGCAATCTGGGAGGCGGGGCAAGATGGCAGACTGGTGAGCTGTATGTTTTAGTTACTCCTCCAGGAAAGTAGGTAAAAAGCCAGGAACTGCGTGGACTGGACACCACAGAGCAATCTGTCTTTGGGCATACTTCATACAACACTCATGAAAACGTGGAACTGCTGAGATCAGCGAAATCTGTAAGTTTTTGCGGCCAGGGGACCCGCGCCCCTCCCTGCCAGGCTCAGTCCCGGGGGAGGAGGGGCTGTCAGCTCCAGGAAGGAGAAGGGAGAATTGCAGTGGCTGCTCTTATCGGAAACTCATTCTACTGATTCAAACTCCAACCATAGATAGACTGAGACCAGACACCAGAGACTCTGAGAGCAGCCAGCCCAGCAGAGAGGAGACAGGCATAGAAAAAAAACAACACGAAAAACTCCAAAATAAAAGCAGAGGATTTTGGAGTTCTGGTGAACACAGAAAGGGGAAGGGCGGAGATCAGGCCTTGAGGCGCATATGCAAATCCCGAAGCAAGGCTGATCTCTCTGCCCTGTGCACCTTTCCTTAATGGCCCTGGTTGCTTTGTCTATTAGCATTTCAATAACCCATTAGATCTCTGAGGAGGGCCGTTTTTTTTTTTTTTTTTTTTTTTTTTTTTTTTTTTTTTTAAATCCTTTTTGCTTTTTCTAAAACAATTACTCTAAGAAGCTCAATACAGAAAGCTTCAAAGAATTGAAATTTGGGCACGTCAAGTCAAGAGCAGAACTAAGAGAGCTCTGAGACAAAAGGCAATAATCCAGTGGCTGAGAAAATTCACTAAACAACACAACTTCCCAAGAAAAGGGGGGTGTCCGCTCACAGCCACCATCCTGGTGGACAGGAAACACTCCTGCCCATCGCCAGCCCCATAGCCCAGAGCTGCCCCAGACAACCCAGTGTGACGGAAGTGCTTCAAATAACAGGCACACACCACAAAACTGGGCGTGGACATTAGCCTTCCCTGCAACCTCAGCTGAATGTCCCAGAGCTGGGAAGGGGGAGCAGTGTGAATTAACAGAGCCCCATTCAGCCATCATTTGAGCAGACTGGGAGCCTCCCAACACAGCCCAGCAGCCCAGAACTGCCCTGGGGGGACGGCACTCACATGTGACATAGCACAGTCATCCCTCAACAGAGGACCCGGGGTGCACAGCCTGGAAGAGGGGCCCACTTGCAAGTCTCAGGAGCCATACGCCAATACCAAAGACTTGTGGGTCAGTGGCAGAGACAAACTGTGGCACGACTGAACTGAAGGATTAGACTATTGCAGTAGCTTTAAAACTCTAGGATCATCAGGGAGATTTGATTGTTAGGGCCACCCCCCCTCCCCGACTGCCCAGAAACACGCCCCACATACAGGGCAGGCAACACCAACTACACAAGCAAGCTTGGGACACCAATTGGGCCCCACAAGACTCACTCCCCCACTCACCAAAAAGGCTAAGCAGGGGAGATCTGGCTTGTGGAGAACAGGTGGCTCGTGGACGCCACCTGCTGGTTAGTTAGAGAAAGTATACTCCACGAAGCTGTACATCTGATAAATTAGAGATAAGGACTTCAACTGGTCTACAAACCCTAAAAGAACCCTATCAAGGTCAGCAAATGCCACGAGGCCAAAAACAACAGAAAATTATAAAGCATATGAAAAAACCAGACGATATGGATAACCCAAGCCCAAGCACCCAAATCAAAAGACCAGAAGAGACACACCTAGAGCAGCTACTCAAAGAACTAAAGATGAACAATGAGACCATAGTACGGGATATGAAGGAAATCAAGAAGACCCTAGAAGAGCATAAAGAAGACATTGCAAGACTAAATAAAAAAATGGATGATCTTATGGAAATTAAAGAAACTGTTGACCAAATTAAAAAGATTCTGGACACTCATAGTACAAGACTAGAGGAAGTTGAACAACGAATCAGTGACCTGGAAGATGACAGAATGGAAAATGAAAGCATAAAAGAAAGAATGGGGAAAAAAATTGAAAAACTCGAAATGGACCTCAGGGATATGATAGATAATATGAAACGTCCGAATATAAGACTCATTGGTGTCCCAGAAGGGGAAGAAAAGGGTAAAGGTCTAGGAAGAGTATTCAAAGAAATTGTTGGGGAAAACTTCCCAAATCTTCTAAACAACATAAATACACAAATCATAAATGCTCAGCGAACTCCAAATAGAATAAATCCAAAAAAAACCCACTCCGAGACATATACTGATCACACTGTCAAACATAGAAGAGAAGGAGCAAGTTCTGAAAGCAGCAAGAGAAAAGCAATTCACCACATACAAAGGAAACAGCATAAGACTAAGTAGTGACTACTCAGCAGCCACCATGGAGGCGAGAAGGCAGTGGCACGATATATTTAAAATTCTGAGTGAGAGGAATTTCCAGCCAAGAATACTTTATCCAGCAAAGCTCTCCTTCAAATTTGAGGGAGAGCTTAAATTTTTCACAGACAAAGAAATGCTGAGAGAATTTGCTAATAAGAGACCTGCCCTACTGGAGATACTAAAGGGAGCCCTACAGACAGAGAAACAAAGACAGGACAGAGAGACTTGGAGAAAGGTTCAGTACTAAAGAGATTCGGTATGGGTACAATAAAGGATATTAATAGAGAGAGGGAAAAATATGGCAAACATAATCCAAAGGATAAGATGGCCGATTCAAGAAATGCCTTCACGGTTTTAACGTTGAATGTAAATGGATTAAACTCCCCAATTAAAAGATATAGATTTGCAGAATGGATCAAAAAAAATGAACCATCAATATGTTGCATACAAGAGACTCATCTTAGACACAGGGACACAAAGAAACTGAAAGTGAAAGGATGGAAAAAAATATTTCATGCAAGCTACAGCCAAAAGAAAGCAGGTGTAGCAATATTAATCTCAGATAAAATAGACTTCAAATGCAGGGATGTTTTGAGAGACAAAGAAGGCCACTACATACTAATAAAAGGGGCAATTCAGCAAGAAGAAATAACAATCGTAAATGTCTATGCACCCAATCAAGGTGCCACAAAATACATGAGAGAAACATTGGCAAAACTAAAGGAAGCAATTGATGTTTCCACAATAATTGTGGGAGACTTCAACACATCACTCTCTCCTATAGATAGATCAACCAGACAGAAGACCAATAAGGAAATTGAAAACCTAAACAATCTGATAAATGAATTAGATTTAACAGACATCTACAGGACATTACATCCCAAATCACCAGGATACACATACTTTTCTAGTGCTCACGGAACTTTCTCCAGAATAGATCATATGCTGGGACATAAAACAAGCCTCAATAAATTTAAAAAGATTGAAATTATTCAAAGCACATTCTCTGACCACAATGGAATACAATTAGAAGTCAATAACCATCAGAGACTTAGAAAATTCACAAATACCTGGAGGTTAAACAACACACTCCTAAACAATCAGTGGGTTAAAGAAGAAATAGCAAGAGAAATTGCTAAATATATAGAGACGAATGAAAATGAGAACACAACATACCAAAACCTATGGGATGCAGCAAAAGCAGTGCTAAGGGGGAAATTTATAGCACTAAACGCATATATTAAAAAGGAAGAAAGAGCCAAAATCAAAGAACTAATGGATCAACTGAAGAAGCTAGAAAATGAACAGCAAACCAATCCTAAACCAAGTACAAGAAAAGAAATAACAAGGATTAAAGCAGAAATAAATGACATAGAGAACAAAAAAACAATAGAAAGGATAAATATCACCAAAAGTTGGTTCTTTGAGAAGATCAACAAGATTGACAAGCCCCTAGCTAGACTGACAAAATCAAAAAGAGAGAAGACCCATATAAACAAAATAATGAATGAAAAAGGTGACATAACTGCAGATCCTGAAGAAATTAAAAAAATTATAAGAGGATATTATGAACAACTGTATGGCAACAAACTGGATAATGTAGAAGAAATGGACAATTTCCTGGAAACATATGAACAACCTAGACTGACCAGAGAAGAAATAGAAGACCTCAACCAACCCATCACAAGCAAAGAGATCCAATCAGTCATCAAAAATCTTCCCACAAATAAATGCCCAGGGCCAGATGGCTTCACAGGGGAATTCTACCAAACTTTCCAGAAAGAACTGACACCAATCTTACTCAAACTCTTTCAAAACATTGAAAAAAATGGAACACTACCTAACTCATTTTATGAAGCTAACATCAATCTAATACCAAAACCAGGCAAAGATGCTACAAAAACGGAAAACTACCGGCCAATCTCCCTAATGAATATAGATGCAAAAATCCTAAACAAAATACTTGCAAATCGAATCCAAAGACACATTAAAAAAATCATACACCATGACCAAGTGGGGTTCATTCCAGGCATGCAAGGATGGTTCAACATCAGAAAAACAATCAATGTATTACAACACATTAAAAACTCGAAAGGGAAAAATCAATTGATCATCTCAATAGATGCTGAAAAAGCATTTGACAAAATCCAACATCCCTTTTTGATAAAAACACTTCAAAAGGTAGGAATTGAAGGAAACTTCCTCAACATGATAAAGAGCATATATGAAAAACCCACAGCCAGCATAGTACTCAATGGTGAGAGACTGAAAGCCTTCCCTCTAAGATCAGGAACAAGACAAGGATGCCCGCTGTCACCACTGTTATTCAACATTGTGCTGGAAGTGCTAGCCAGGGCAATCCGGCAAGACAAAGAAATAAAAGGCATCCAAATTGGAAAAGAAGAAGTAAAACTGTCATTGTTTGCAGATGATATGATCTTATATCTAGAAAACCCTGAGAAATCAACGATACACCTACTAGAGCTAATAAACAAATTTAGCAAAGTAGCGGGATACAAGATTAATGCACATAAGTCAGTAATGTTTCTATATGCTAGAAATGAACAAACTGAAGAGACACTCAAGAAAAAGATACCATTTTCAATAGCAACTAAAAAAATCAAGTACCTAGGAATCAACTTAACCAAAGATGTAAAAGACCTATACAAAGAAAACTACATAACTCTACTAAAAGAAATAGAAGGGGACCTTAAAAGATGGAAAAATATTCCATGTTCATGGATAGGAAGGCTAAATGTCATTAAGATGTCAATTCTACCCAAACTCATCTACAGATTCAATGCAATCCCAATCAAAATTCCAACAACCTACTTTGCAGACTTGGAAAAGCTAGTTATCAAATTTATTTGGAAAGGGAAGATGCCTCGAATTGCTAAAGACACTCTAAAAAAGAAAAACGAAGTGGGAGGACTTACACTCCCTGACTTTGAAGCTTATTATAAAGCCACAGTTGCCAAAACAGCATGGTACTGGCACAAAGATAGACATATAGATCAATGGAATCGAATTGAGAATTCAGAGATAGACCCTCAGATCTATGGCCGACTGATCTTTGATAAGGCCCCCAAAGTCACCGAACTGAGCCATAATGGTCTTTTCAACAAATGGGGCTGGGAGAGTTGGATATCCATATCCAAAAGAATGAAAGAGGACCCCTACCCTCACCCCCTACACAAAAATTAACTCAAAATGGACCAAAGATCTCAATATAAAAGAAAGTACCATAAAACTCCTAGAAGATAATGTAGGAAAACATCTTCAAGACCTTGTATTAGGAGGCCACTTCCTAGACTTTACACCCAAAGCACAAGCAACAAAAGAGAAAATAGATAAATGGGAACTCCTCAAGCTTAGAAGTTTCTGCACCTCAAAGGAATTTCTCAAAAAGGTAAAGAGGCAGCCAACTCAATGGGAAAAAATTTTTGGAAACCATGTATCTGACAAAAGACTGATATCTTGCATATACAAAGAAATCCTACAACTCAATGACAACAGTACAGACAGCCCAATTATAAAATGGGCAAAAGATATGAAAAGACAGTTCTCTGAAGAGGAAATACAAATGGCCAAGAAACACATGAAAAAATGTTCAGCTTCACTAGCTATTAGAGAGATGCAAATTAAGACCACAATGAGATACCATCTAACACCGGTTAGAATGGCTGCCATTAAACAAACAGGAAACTACAAATGCTGGAGGGGATGTGGAGAAATTGGAACTCTTATTCATTGTTGGTGGGACTGTATAATGGTTCAGCCACTCTGGAAGTCAGTCTGGCAGTTCCTTAGAAAACTAGATATAGAGCTACCATTCGATCCAGCGATTGCACTTCTCGGTATATACCCGGAAGGTCGGAAAGCAGTGACACGAACAGATATCTGCACGCCAATGTTCATAGCAGCATTATTCACAATTGCCAAGAGATGGAAACAACCCAAATGTCCTTCAACAGATGAGTGGATAAATAAAATGTGGTATATACACACGATGGAATACTACGCGGCAGTAAGAAGGAACGATCTGGTGAAACATATGACAACATGGATGAACCTTGAAGACATAATGCTGAGCGAAATAAGCCAGGCACAAAAAGAGAAATATTATATGCTACCACTAATGTGAACTTTGAAAAATGTAAAACAAATGGTTTATAATGTAGAATGTAGGGGAACTAGCAGTAGAGAGCAGTTAAGGAAGGGGGAACAATAATCCAAGAAGAACAGATAAGCTATTTAACGTTCTGGGGATGCCCAGAAATGACTATGGTCTGTTAATTTCTGATGGATGTAGTAGGAACAAGTTCACTGAAATGTTGCTATATTATGTAACTTTCTTGGGGTAAAGTAGGAACATGTTGGAAGTTAAGCAGTTATCTTAGGTTAGTTGTCTTTTTCTTACTCCCTTGCTATGGTCTCTTTGAAATGTTCTTTTATTGTATGTTTGTTTTCTTTTTAACTTTTTTTTTCATACAGTTGATTTGAAAAAAGAAGGGAAAGTTAAAAAAAAAAAAAAAAAAGAAAAAAGACAAACAAGGAAAAAAAAAAAAAAAGATGTAGTGCCCCCTTGAGGAGCCTGTGGAGAATGCAGGGGTATTCGCCTACCCCACCTCCATGGTTGCTAACATGACCACAGACATAGGGGACTGGTGGTTTGATGGGTTGAGCCCTCTACCATAAGTTTTACCCTTGGGAAGACGGTTGCTGCAAAGGAGAGGCTAGGCCTCCCTGTATTTGTGCCTAAGAGTCTCCTCCTGAATGCCTCTTTGTTGCTCAGATGTGGCCCTCTCTCTCTGGCTAAGCCAACTTGAAAGGTGAAATCACTGCCCTCCCCCCTACGTGGGATCAGACACCCAGGGAAGTGAATCTCCCTGGCAACGTGGAATATGACTCCCGGGGAGGAATGTAGACCCGGCATCGTGGGATGGAGAGCATCTTCTTGACCAAAAGGGGGATGTGAAAGGAAATGAAATAAGTTTCAGTGGCAGAGAGATTCCAAAACGAGCTGAGAGATCACTCTGGTGGGCACTCTTACGCACACTTTAGACAACCTTTTTTAGGTTCTAAAGAATTGGGGTAGCTGGTGGTGGATACCTGAAACTATTAAACTACAACCCAGAACCCATGAATCTCGAAGACAGTTGTATAAAAATGTAGCTTATGAGGGGTGACAGTGGGATTGGGAATGCCATAAGGACCACACTCCACTTTGTCTAGTTTATGGATGGATGTGTAGAAAAGTAGGGGAAGCAAACAAACAGACAAAGGTACCTAGTGTTCTTTTTTACTTCAATTGCTCTTTTTCACTCTAATTATTATTCTTGTTATTTTTGTGTGTGTGCTAATGAAGGTGTCAGGGATTGATTTAGGTGATGAATGTACAACTATGTAATGGTACTGTAAACAATCGAAAGTACAATTTGTTTTGTATGACTGCGTGGTATGTGAATATATCTCAATAAAATGATGATTAAAAAAAAAAAAAAAAAAAAAAGATGCAATCTGTAACAATAACGGGGTAGGGAACGGATCTATATAGGAGCAGTTTTTTTATAAGCCGGGAAGGCAGCAGTGGAGGAATTGAGCAACAAAATTATGACCTAGAAAACAGATAGCAAACGGCAACCTAACTCCTTCCTTTTCGGTAATTATATCAAATATAAATTGGTTAAAAGGCTGAGATTGGCAGAACAGAGTAAGGAAACCATGAGTCAACTATTGCTGTGTACAAGAGACTCACTTTAGAACCAAAGACACAAATGTGATAAAAGTGAAAGAACGAAAAAAGATATTCCATACAAACACTCACTGAAAGACAACTGGAGTGGCCATACAAATATCACACACGGTAGACCTTAAGACAAAAATAGCTTTTAGAGATAAAAAAGGACATTATGTATTGATAAAGGGTCAGTCATCAAGAAGATACAACAATTATAAACATACCTATCAGCAGACTTTCAATATATATGGAGCCAAAATGATAGGTGAAGGGGAAAATAACAGTTGTATTTGGAGACTTCAACCCCCCAACTTTCTGTTGGTTAGAACTGGACAAAAGATAAACCAAGAAACAGAAGATCTGAATAACATATAAAGCAGCTAGATCTAACAGAACACTCCATCCAGCCACAGCAGAATATACATTCTTCTCAATACACATGGGACATTCTCTTTAGACCATGTTAGGCCACAAAATGTGTCAATAAGTTTTAAAAGATTGAAATTGTACAAAGTATTGTCCATGACCACAATGAAATGAAATCAGAAATTAATCGAAGGAAAATTGACAAATACGTGGAAGTTAAAAAAAAAAAAATGTGCTCTTAAGCAGTGCATCAAAGAAGTTAGTAAATGCTTGCAGGTTAATGGAAATGAAAGCAAAACATACCAAAACTAATGGAATCAATGAAGCAAAGGCCATTAATGATCAGGGAAATTTGTAGCTATGCCTGCATTAAAGAATGATCTCAAATCAATAACCTGACTTTCCACTTCAATGAACTAGAAAAAGAAGAGCAAACCCAAAGCCAGCAGGAGGCAGGAAATAAAGTTTAGAGTGGAGATAAGTGAAATACGAAAAGCAGAATCAATGAAACCAAAAATTGGTTCTTTGAAAAGAGCAACAAAATTGGCAAACTTTTAGCTAGACTGACCAAGAACAAAAGAACACCCAAATTTCTAAAATGAGCAATAAAGTAGGAACATTACTACTGACATTGACAGGAAAAAAAGAGATATAAGAAAATACTGTGAACAATTGTATGCCATCACATTAGATAACTTAGATGAAATGGATAAAATTCTGGAAACAAAGTGCTAACACTGACTCAAGAAGAACTAGAAAATTTGAATAGGTCTATAACAGATAATCAGATCCTTGTAACAACAAAAATATCCAGAACCAGATGGCTTTGCTGGTGAATCTATCATTAAAAAAACATCAGTCTTCCTCAAACTGCTAAAAACTAAAGGGTATGCTTCCTAACTTGTTCTGTAAGGCCCATATTACCCTAATACCAACAACAGCACCAAAAAGGACAATACAGACCAGTGTACGTAATAAGCATACATTCAAAAATCCTTAACAAAATGCCAGGAAATGCAATCCAACAGCATATTAAAGTATTACTATATACCACGACTAAGTAAGTCCAATCTGAAATATATGCCCAGGAGAATTGAAAACAAAATTGTACATAAATATGTATAGTGGCAGTTATCACAGTAGCCAGCAGGTGCAAACAAACAGGATGTCCATTATCTAATGAATGGATAAACAAGATATGGCATGTCCTTACCAAGGGGTATTATTCTGCCATAAATAGGAATGATTTACTAATGCATGCTGCCATGTGGTATCTTGGAAACATCATGTTATGTGAAAGGAACTAGCTACAGAAGTCCACACATTGTTGGATTCATTTATGTGACCTGTCCAGAACAGGCAAATCCATATCACTTAAAGCAGATTAGTAGCTGTCGGGCTGGGGAAAGGGGTAATGGGGTGTGACTGCTTGATGGGTAAGGGGTTCCTTTTGGGGGTTATGAAAGTGTTCTGTAACTAGATAGTGATGGTTGAACAACATTGAGAATATGCTGGAAGTTAATGAATTATACACTTTAAAATAGTTAAAATGGTAAATTTTACCTCAATAAAAAGAAACTGTTCTCAAAAAAAAAAAAATCTATGTAAGTCATCCTATATATGAATATACCATAAGCTCTACAATTTATGGGTACAAATTCATCTACATTATTTTAACTACTCTTTTAATAGGAAGAAATTCTAATTACTAAAAACAGGACTTATAATTAGTGATCTATATCTCAAATACATGGTAAAAGTATTCTCCCAAACACAAATGTAGAATAAACATCTCTATTTCTTCAACTCAATAAAAAAGCTTTAGTATATAATACTCAAATATTATTATAAACTTTTAAAAAAAGCCCTTAACATTATAAATAAATACTTAAACACAGTTAATACTACAGCAGTAGCCTACAATCAACATTTTGGTCATTTAATATGTGGATGTATGAGCATATCCATATGTGCATGCCGCAAAGAAAAATTTAGTAACCAACTCTAGCATTCAAAGTTACCTTTGCAATAATAACTTCTTTCTTCAGAATCTTCATAGCGTAATATTTCCCACTTGCCTTCTCTCGAACCAAAATGACTTTCCCAAAAGTGCCTTTACCTAGTAGTTTCAAATAGTCAAAATCATTCATTGTCTGAAAAATACAAATTAAAAAATTTAATATGAAATTTTTGATACAATTTCCTCATAAACATATATGTATATATTTGCAATATTCACTCAAAGGCAAATATCATAAATTTCTAAGTACCTTTAAATAAACAAGAATCAGACTGGCATTGGCTGTCTCATAAGTAATCATGGATACTGGAGGTCATTTAAGCAGTTCTCAGATACTGGCAACAATAATTTTGAACCTAGAATTTCTCAGCCAGTCAAACCATCAGTAAGTGTTAGGGCAAAAGAAAAAAATCATTTTCACTCATTCTCAAGGACTCAAATTTTCAAGGACTTCGTAATACCTGCCCCTCCAGACAATGCGATCAATAAAAAAGTCCCCCACAAACATTTCCAAATGCACCTAGGGGAGCAGTGCTTTTGGAGGGAGCTAGTTGAGAATGTTATCCAGCAAAACAAGGATGAGATCCAAGAAAGAGAAATGTATTTGTAAGAAGCATTGAAAACAACCCTGGAGCCCAGTGAAAATAAATAAAGGAAGACAAGAGTACAACTTCTGATAAAGAAATTGGTGTAATTCAGAACAGGAAGTCAGGGAGCTTTAAGAAGAATGTCTTCAATTAATCTGCCTGTTTTCAGTTTCATTTTGCATTCCTATTTCTAAATCAAGTGGTTCCCTGGATTTTCGCAGGCACACCTACCTACTCTATACAGCCTCTGCGCCAGTTTGAAACTGTTATGTTCTTTTAATCCAGTCTGGTGGATGCATACTTACTGTGGGTGGGACTTTTTGATTAGGTTATTTACATGGAGATGTGATCCACCCAACTGTGAGTGAGACCTTTTCATTAGAGTATGTCCATGGAGGTGTGAAGCCACCTATTTAGGGTGGGTCTTGATTAGTTTACTGGGGTCCTTTAAGAGAGCTCATGGAGAGAAGCAGCTCAGAGAAGCTGAGAGAAACATTTTGAAGAGAAGCTAAGATATGTAATCCAGAGTTTGCCCCCAGGAGAAGCTAAAAGTCAACAAAGACCCAGACACTTGAAGACACTTGGAGATGCAAGCAGAAAGATGTTTGGAGATACTAAGCTAAGAGATGAAGCCCAGAGTTTGCCCCAGAGAAGCTAAGTGAGGACCCCAAGACATTCACAGAGAAACACCCTGAGAGAACAATCAAGGATGCACAGGAGCTGAGAGAGAAAAGCTAAGAAAGACAGAAGCCCAAAGACATTTTGGAGAAAGCCATTTTGAAACCAAAACCCAGGAACAAAGGACCAGCAGATGCCAGCCACTTGCCTTCCCAGCTGACAGAGGCATTCCAGATGCCATCAGCCATTCTTCAGTGAAGGTAGCCTCTTGTTGATGCCTTAGTTTGGACACTTTTATGGCCTCAGAACTGTAAATTGTAACCTAATAAATCCCCATTATAAAAACCTATCCATTTCTGGTATTTTGCATAACGGCAGCTTTAGCAAACTGTAACAGTCTCCTCTGTGTGTACTCTTCCTGATCTGCTTTAACTATCAACATTATTCCATCAGCTTATAAAACTTTGACATTGCTTAACACTAATGTCCCTCCCCTGCCCAGTTTTTCATTTTTTTTTTTTTTTTTTTGTAAACTTGTTCCGTTTTTAAATTCCTTTACTATCATTTTGATTGGCTTTTGGACAGAAGGGGAGGTAAACGTATATATGTGTACTCAGTTTACTAACTGAATTTGAATCCAGTTTAAAGGCTCACAAATAACAAATTAACAAATTTATATTTTACCCTTCAGACAATCAGAAGTCATTGAAAATTTTTGTGACTTTTTTCCTGTTTACCACTCATCTGAAGTGAATGTCAGAACATTCTCAAATCACTGATCTCAGATTACACCTTAAGGAGCTAGTAAAAGAAAAGCAAATTAAACCTAAAAGCATTAGACAAAAGGAAATAATTCAGAGCAGAAATTAATGAAATTTTTAAAAAGAAAGAAGAACTATAGAGCAAATAAATGAAACCAAAAGCTGGTTCTTTGAGAAGATCGATAAAATGGATAGACCTCTAGCCAGACAGGTCAGGGAAAAAAAAGAGAGAAGACAAATTACAAATTACTAACATTAGGAATTAGAGTGGTGGGATCACTAAAGGAATTTATTAAAAAGATCATAAGGGAATATCATAAACAGTTTTATGACAATAAAATGGTAATTAGGATGAAAGGAACAAATTCTTTTAAATTCTCATACTACCAATGCTGAATTAAAGAA
Organism: Choloepus didactylus; assembly: GCF_015220235.1. Taxonomy (NCBI): domain Eukaryota; kingdom Metazoa; phylum Chordata; class Mammalia; order Pilosa; family Megalonychidae; genus Choloepus; species Choloepus didactylus. Next base: position 28,506,737 of record NC_051308.1, read on the forward strand.
ATAGATGCCCTGAATAACCTTGTAACTATCAAGGAAATTGAATTTGTGGTCAAAAACCTTCCAACAAAGAAAACTCAACTCCAAACAGTTTAACTGGTGAATTTTACAAACATTTAAGGAAGAAATGATACCAAGTCTACACAAATTCTTCCAAAAAAATTGAAAAGAAGGAAATATTTCCCACTTCATTCTATGAAGCCAGCACTCCCCCGATAACAAAACCAGACAAAGACATTGCAAGAAAAATAAACTACAGACCAACAGCCCTCAAGAAGATAAATGTAAAATTTCTAAAAATCTTAGAAATGAATGACTACATTCATTTTCAAAATTACTTGCTGCCTGTAGTTTGATAATTTCCCCTAAATAGCAAGTTATCATGTCTTAACCAATCAATAATAGCTCTAGCTCAAAACAAAAGTAGCAAAGACACCAGGGAGTTCTTTTTTAATTTGTTAATTCAAGTAAAAATCAAACATGTGACACTAAACATCTAGAGTAGTAAGAAACCTAGTGTCATTTAAACAAACAATTATTAGGTAGATTTCATTTTCGTTAGATTTTTTAAAAAAATTCAGGAACTATTATATAACCACAAAGCTATTTGTGCTAGGTTGTCTCCAAAGATGTCAGCCACTAATTTCTCCCCTCCTTTCCCATGAAGAGAGAGAGTCTACTTTTCCTCTCCCTGGCCTGGCTTTGTGTCTTACTTCCAATATAGAATGTGGTCAAAATGATATTCTGCCTGTTTCAGAAGTATCCTTTAAGAGACCTGGCAGCTTATGCTTTCTCCCTCTTGGAAAACTCAATCTTGGAAGCCAGCTTTCATGCTGTAAAGAAGCCCAGGCCATCCCTGAGAGGAAGGCCATTTGGAGAAGACCTAGAGGCTGAGACACAACCTGGAGAGATAAGCCGCATAGAGGAGAACCAAGGCACCACAGTCAACAGCCAGCACCAAGGCCCAGACATGTGAGAAAGGCTTTCTTGAATTTTCCAGCACAGCCCATATGCCAGCTGAATACAGCTGCTTAAGAGATCCATGTGAGAACAGCAGAATCATCCAGTCAAATGACAAAATTATGAAACATAATGTACTGTTGTTGTTTTAAGTTACGGGTAGTATGTTCCACGGTAATAAACAACTGTGAGAATACTATTCTCACTGCTAGGCCATAATGCCATTTTATAGTTTAAAACTTCATTTGAACAGTACCTTCCTCATTTTTACCTAAAAGCAACAGAAAATGATAACCTGCTATGCCTTATCACTAAATATCATATAAAATGCAACTGAATTTTTGCTAGCAAGAAATAGAAAAGAATTTATAAATTGCTTTATGACATTTTCAGATGAACTGCAACATATCATTATAACATATTATTATATTTTTTAAGGACTGCAATTCTTAGGGACAATGAGTATGGAAAAAAGTATGACAGCCTTAACTCTGAATTTCACAGCTCTGTCAGTTTGACTGTCAACCTTAAAAAAACAAAAAATGGAATTTGCATGGAAAATAATATTAGTAAAAGCATTCTATGTGATAAAATCAGAAACAGATTTCATATCTATTTTGACAAAACTTCAGAAAATTGAAAAAGTTATCTCTGATACCAAATGCTCATATTCAGCTGGGCATACACAATAATTATCTGGGCTTTAAAAATGAAATGTATCCTATTACAAAATGTTTCATATTTTTGGATTGTGTTATGGGAAAAGATACTATAAGACTTTAAGAAAAAATGGGAGCATGGCTACTCTCCAAAAGAATTACTCTTCCAAAATCTGACCCTAAGAATTTATTAGGGAAATACTTTACATAGTGATACTCTTTCCCTTTATATAATCTCTAACGTGTTGATGTGGCTTTTTTAGATTAAGAGATGCGTATATAAGTGCTCAATAAATATATTCAAATCACATACACTAGAATATAAGAAAAAAGACTGTCTATCCACAAATGCAGGTTAAAAAAATGAGTATGTAATTGATGAGGAATACTAGGGACCTCTCAGAAAAGAATATACAGGTATTAGCATATTTGGTCAAAAAATAAATTCCAGATATTCATGCTCAGAATGTAAGAGCTAAACCAAATAAAGCCTCGTGGGGTGCTAAGTATAAAGGCAAAAAGGTTCTCATTGAAAGTTTATGCCTCTACCTATGCCTCTGGCCACTTCCTCTGGTGCTTTTTCTGAAGGGAAGAGGAGGAGCTAATCTGATCAGTCAGCTTCTACAACATTGATTATGCCACCCCTTCCTTTTTGTAGTATGCAGATCCACACAGTGCCAGATTGCATGATTTCAACAAGTCCTACCATCTCCTCCTTTTTTCCTTCTGATTTTCTCTGCATGCTAGTCATTGCTTTGAGCCACTGTAATCAGGCATTTCATGACAACATACCAAGAACTGGAGTCAGACTTAATGGGAAGGTATGAGGTACTGCTTAGACTTTAAACCTAAATCATGCAATTAAAACCAGCTGCTCCAAAGAGGCCTACACTAGCCAGTTAAAACTTAGGTAGAACTTTGATTCTCATTTGGCTGTTTATCCTTGTATGCTGTGCTCCTTGAGATACTTTTCAGGGTATATTAGAATAACAGTTTGTAAGCCAAGATTAGGCATTGCTGAGTCCTCTAATCAAATTCTTTCAAAACACCATCTTGTAATTAAAACCCAGAACACACATAATCTATTGGTGGGAATGGAAAATGGTGCAGCCGCTGTAAAAGACAGTTGCAGGATCCTCAGGAAACTAAGTATAGAACTGCCATTTGATTTTGGCAATCCCACTACTAGGTATATACTCAGAAAAACTGAAAGCAAGGACACGAACAGACATTTGCATACTGATCTTCATAGTGGCATTATTCACAACTGCCAAAAGATGGAAATGTCCCAGGTGACCATCAACCAATAAATGGGTAAATAAAATGTTGTTTAAACAAATGATGGAATATCGTACAGCTGTAAGAAGAAATGAAGTCATGACACACGTGACTACATGGATGAACCTTGAGGACATTGTGTTGAGGGAAATAAGTCAGACACAAAAGGACAAATATTGTATGACCTCACTAATATGAACTAAATATAACTAGCAACTTCATGGTGTTAAGATCTAAAATACAGGTCACCAGAACATAAAGTGAGAGCAGAGAATGGGGAGCTGGTGCTTAATTTGTGCAGAATATGTAATAAGGTTGGTTGTAAATGTTTGGAGGTGGTGGGCGCACATTATAGTAAATGTAACTAAAAGCAATGATATGTGGGAGCAAGTGGCTGAAAGGGAAAGTTTAGGGTTGGAAAAAAAATCTGGCTTGAGACTTTTATCTCTTTTCTCCACCACCAATATCCTTCCCTCTCAAAGAGAGTTTTTAACCCAAGACACTATGGCAATACTTTAACACTAAGCAAAGTAGCCACCTGTGTGCTCCAGGCAAGAGACAGCAGTCAAGACCACTCTCAGAATAGCCACCATTATCAGTTGCTTTTCTCTTTATCCTACTGCCCATTTTTTCAAAAAGTGATCAAATAAAACATTCTGTAAATTATGAGAAGGATATTATTTCATTTCAGAATATTTGGGTTTATAGTCTGAAATTAAACAAAAATAATCTGGACTTCTGCATTTCTTTCCATGATAACTGATAAACATAAAGGATAGTTCTAGAGCCACTGATCTTAGGGAAGTGTCAGTAATATTTCACCATTTTTCATTAAGTAATTAGGACGATTATAGAAAAGATAACGGTCCAAACTTTTGATTTTTTCTGCCCTCTGTTCAAGAAGAACAATGGAAATCAGGTATATTCCAAATAAGACACTGATCCCCAAATAAATTAAAAATACTTCTGATTCTCCTATCTCTTTTTCATTTTGGAGACTTCAGTTCTGGTGAGAGAATTCTAAAATAATCTGGTTGAGGAAGCTCTTTATGTTTAATTGTCTTCATGTGAATGAAATAGAATACCAACTAGCATAACTAAGATTTGCTGAGCACTTACTTTATAAGCACTTTACAGTATTCCCTCATTTTAATCTTCACAACTATTCTAAGTTCCATTATTATCCCTTCCTTGTTAAGGAGAGAACTAAAGGACAGAAGGATTAAGAAACTCTCCCCATGATTACACAGGTGGTGGAGCCAGGATTCAAACTCAGGCAATAGGCCTCCCAGCTCCTCACTCGACTACTACACTGTAATATTAAAATTCTGCTGACTTTGTAATCTAATATAAAATGAAAATAACCAATATCCAAGCACAGTGTAAATACAACAGTTTATCATAATACTTGAGGGACACAGTACAAGCATAAGAGAGAATATCTGCATAATTTTGTTTCTATACAATTGGCTAAGCTGTGAGCATAACAATGATAGAGGTTATACAGGTTCAAGATACCTGAAACAAGAAAAAGAAATGTTACACAATGTTACACAATTATTACTGTGTAATAATTAAAAGTCCATAGCTTGAACAAGGTACTTAACTTCTCTGGGATGACTCAGCTGTGAAATGGGATAATAATAGTATCTACCTCAGATGATTCCTGTGAGAATTATAGGAATACTACATATAAAAGTACTTCTCTGAGCATGGCACAAAATAAGCATATAATAAATGCCTGCAATTGATAATTAGTGATAAGGATGGATTCTAAGATGATCCACACTGGTAACTTCGCAAAGGGGAAATTTTATTAAGCCTGTAAAATTCATTTATAAGTTGGTGGAGTGGGGTATCGGGAGGAGGGTCAGGGTATGCTGGAGTTCTGTGTATGGGGTTTGTATTGTTTTTGCAACTGTTCCTATAACTTTGAATTTATTTCAAAATAAAATGTAACAAAAAAAAAAAAAAGAAATGAGCTATTGAGATACAAAAAGACACAGAGGAATGTTAAGTACATATTGCTTAGTGAAAGAAGGCTACCTATGATTCCAACTATACAACATTCTGGAAAAGACAAAATGATAGAGACAGTAAAAAGATCTATGGTTACCAGGGACTTGAAGGAGGGAACAAGGGATGAATAAGTAGAGCACAGGGAATTTTTATGCCAGTAAAACTATTCTGTATGATACAGTAATGGTGAATACATGACATCATGCATTTGTCAAATCCTATAGAACTATACAACCCAGACAGTGAGCCCTGATGTAAAGAATGGACTTTAGCTAATAATAATGTATCAATTTTGGCTGATAATCGTAATAATGCCCCCCCCCACAAAAATCATTTATAATCAGCTTTAGCAGGAAAAAATTAAAACCTCATAATTTACCAATTTTACATCTTTCAAGATGTTGGTGCCCCTTCAAGGTTTTTTTGGTAAATTCCCACATTAACTTTCCAAATTCTTCCATCCATCAGTCACAGAACTTCTGGTTAGGGTGTTCTAAGGTCCCCGTTTCCAATCTTCTAATTGCCTCAGCACAGCTTATAAAACTTAATTTTAATTCTTAACAATTTTAATTCTACTTAAACAGTATTCTTGCTTTTGAACAGAGAAGTTTACAATTCAAAGCACAAGATTAATGGAGAACTGGTTTTAAAGTCAGGAACATAGTCAAACTTGAAGTTAATTTTGCACTTGCAAGAGAAGCCTTCTTACATGTGAGTAGGTAGTTAAGCTAGATCATGTTTTCTTTCTGCAAATACTGAGGAGCAAGGGGAGTAACACTGATTTCAAAGACAAGAGGGATTCATGTTAATAAACTGACAGAGGATAAGTCTTCAAGGAAGGCAGAAAGAGTTCTCAGACAGCCAAGATCAAGAATGGAATTTAATTCAAATTAGGATAGAAATTCCATTTAAGAAAAGCATAATTAATTCTAAGTTGTGACAATATAACTTAATCAACTTCACACAGTTAGTATATAGAAGAGGATTTGAATCTAGGCAGTCTAATTCCAAAGGGCTCTTAAGCATTCACTGTGCTAATAACAAATTACATGGATAATATCTTTAAAAAAAGCGGTTTCCTACATGAATATGAATTTAAAAACTATTATAAAAAATATATTCTAAAATGATAAATGGTATGTTGATTTCTTTTTAATACATGTATCTTTAGATCAATCCTAAAATAACATTTTTTTTTTTATATATAGAAGTCCTTTTCAATTCTCTATAGCCATGAAAAACAGCATACAATTCCCATAAAAATATGAATTGAGGGAAGGAAATGTCTGTTTTCCTCCTTGGTTCAGAAGCAACCATTAAAATAAAAAGGTATTATTTCCAAGTTTGTTCACTTTCCTGCTGACTTAAGTGAGGCTGGGGGCACCAAGCAGCAAGTATAACCAGACCCATTTCTGCTTCTGCTTTCAGGAAAACACAGAATGCCAAATGGAAAAGGACCAAATCATTAGGAAAAACATTTTATTTCCAAGTTTTCAAAACAATATTAAAAACAATAAGGAATAAATGCAAATTATAAAGTAGCACTAGGGAACATCGGTCACAATTCTATAACAACAAACCCTATCAGCATTCAATGCTAAATTGAAATAAGGCAATGTTTCAATTATGTGGTTTTAACAACAAATATGTCAATGCACCTGGATAAAAACCCTCAAATGCCTGCATATCATAAGATAAATGACTAATAGCTTTTTTGGAAATGTCATTTTTACCATATTTCTTCCAGTCAAATAAGTGTTGTACTGAGTAGGGAAATAAATTATCCATGTTTTCTACCTTTCTTTTATGATGGGTTGTGGAAGCATCCATCTCTTCCTCCCCTATATTATCAATTTGGGAAGTTGGACTACAATTCATTCTCTCCTCTTCTTGTCTCTGAAGTCTGTCTGCTACAGCCTGGATAGCTTCTGTCCATTCTTCCCTATAAAAATGAGTGAGACAATTCAAATATTTTCCATTTATGAAATATAAAATTAACACCAATACAGTCTATTCCTGGATAACACAAACACAAACACATGCACACTAACTCATTCTTCCACTCTTCATCACAAGGTGAAAATAATCCTTAAAGTATTTTACATTACAAGGTTGAAGTCTGCAGTAGCATTTATCTGAAAGTTTGTTATCAAAAAAAGGAGAGGCTTATTAAAAAATCCAAGTAAAATCCTCTAAAAGTACAGTTAAATTTTATTTGTTCACACCCATTTTACCTGTAAAGTACTAACTGACCCCCAAAAATTCACTGTCAATTTTTAAAATGTTTTGTTTAGACACTGTAAGTCCATCATTGAGCTAGTCAAGAGTTTTACTGTGGTCCAAAAGAAGTGGCAACAGTTTTCTTCTGGGAAACTCTCACTGTTACAAGACCTTAATTAAATTAGTTTCTTCAAAAAAAAAAAAAGTAGGCATAGGTTGCAGTCTAAAAACTAACTCGCAGGAGTACCTGTATCAGCTATTATTTTTTGACAGTTGCACTGTCTTGTCAAGATTCATTTTTTTTCCTTATAAATTTTTAAATCAGCCTGTCAATTCCTTGAAAAAAAGTCTGTTAGGATTTTGACTGGAACATCGTTCAATCTATTTATCAATTTGGGCAGGGGAGAGGGACTGCCATCTTAATAAACTATCTTCCAATCCATGGCATGGTCTAGCTCTCCCATTTTTTTAGGTCTTTAATTGCCAAATAAAATGTTTTGCAATTTTCTGTGAAAGGTCTTGCACATCTCTAACTGAAATTGTTCCTGAGTATTTTTGATGCTATTGTGGCAGTTTATACACACACACACACACACACACACACACACACACACACAGGGAGAGAGAGGGAAAGAGAGAGAGACTGTCTCATTAATATTCAGAAATACAATTGATGTCTGTATGTTGACACTAGATCCTGAAGGCTTACTAAATTCATTTATTAGTTTTAGTAGTTTTTATTTTTGTGGATTTTCTACACACACAATGAAGCTATCTGAAGGACAACTTTACTTCTGTTCCAAATTGTATGCCTTTTATTCCTTCTTCTTGCTTTATTGTCCTAGATCAAACTTTCAGTACAATGCTAAATAAACATGGTGAGAGCAGACATCCTTGCCTTCGTCCATAGGGAGAAAGCGCTGAATCTTTCAGCCTTCAGTATCATGTAAGCTGTAGGTTTTTTATACATACCCTTAAACATGTTCAGTAAGTTCCCTTCTACTCCTAGTCTCTGAGAGATTGTGTTATGAAAGGATATTGAATGGTTCAATGCTTTTTCTGCATCTGTTGAAATGACCGTATTTCATTAATAAGATGAATTTTGTTGATTTATTTTCAGATGTTAATGACACCATGAATTCCTGAGATAAGCTCAATTTGGTCATGATGTATTATCTTTTTAACAAGTTGTTGGATTTAATTTGTCAATATTTTGTTAGAAAATTTTGCATGCATGTTCACAAGTGATACTGAGCTATAGTTCTCTTTTCTCAAGATAGCCTTTTTTGGTTAATGGAAGGAGGGTGATAGTGACCTTATTAAATAAGTTGGGATGTGTTATAGTTAGTATTAACTAGTTAGTATTAATTGATTCAATTCTTTTCATTGATATAGGGCTGAATCAAGTTTTCTAAATTTTTCCTGAGCCACCATTGGTATGTGTTTTACCTCTTTTTCACTTGATCAATTCTTAATCTCTCAGATACCTCCTCCTAGGGAAAAATGGGACTACTTCTCTGGGTATTTTTCTTCAATGAAGTTTTGGCCCCAAAATTCTTTATGGCACTTCTTGACTCTCTGATGCCTTTCTAGAAATTCTTACTGGGCCACTAAACCCAAATTACTTAGTTTACCATAAATGAATACAACCCAACACCATTTTTGGGGGAGGGAACTATGTCCCCCAAAGAGTGTTGAGCCCAAGTATCTCACTAATATAAAGAGGATATACAATTTTCTAATTCCTAAGTCACATTGGAAAATGTAACAAATCTGGAAAACAGAATGAAAACCCCTATGAAGCAAGCAAATTAATCTTTAAAAAAAATAAAATACTACTCATACAGTATCTAAACAATTTTCAGATGCTAATCATTTATTTTCTAATAAACTATTTAATTAAATGTCTAACGTATTTTTGTTACTAAAGCTCTAATAAGCCATGGCTTAAGAGGAATTTACAGCCTAATAAACTGATACTGTGAATAAATACAGTAAAGTGTTACAGACAAAATGAAGCAAGTATGTACTGAATACAGTGGCATTATAAGGAAAAGAATGGTAAGTTTATGATGGGACCAAAGGAGAGTGGCGATTCTTGAGCAGAGATGTATGAGATGAGTAAGTCCTAACCAGCATGAGGAAGAGACAAGCAATGGAGGGTACTCCTGTAGGTAGGTGCAGAAGGGCCAGAAGGAGGTGATGTGAATGCCCAGTCTAGAATTAGTACTTGGGACACTATAAGTAATGCAATATACCTGGACCACAATGGGTGTATATGTGAACATGCATACCTGTGTGTGTGCGTGTGGGTGTGTGTGCATGTACGTGTGAATGCATGAGAATAGTGGGTCTTGGTGGTGACAATGATAGCAATTAACTGTAAGAAAGAAAAATAACCTGAGTCCAATCTTGGATGTGCCCGTATGACACAGTCAATAGTGTACATATAAAAAGCCATATCTAACAGTGAATTACTTGAAGTGTACTGATTAAAATCAGCAGGGAAAAACCAAATATGTCTGTGGTCACAATAATTATTAAATACTGCTTTAAAACATAAAGAAATAATAGGCAAAACTACCAGCAAGGAAAGGGGAAAATTCTTATTACCTACAGATGTTATGTTCTCAAAAGAATAATTGCTTTGAGTTACATAAGAAACAGAAACCAATCACTTTCCTTTTAAATATAAGAACTACCAAAAATATAATGAAAAACCTCCAAATCTCAATACCAATAAAAATATGAAATACCTAAAAATAAGTCTAATGTCAACTGTTTCAAAAGAAGTGGAGAAAAAAACTCTATCAAAGGAATTGAGAGAAGATAAATAGCATGTTACTGTAATGAAATATTAAATATTGTAAATGGATCAGTGCTTCCCAAATAAATTTATAGAATTAATACATTTCAATCAAAGTGCTGATAAGACACAACCAACACTGTCTCCAGAAGAAATACAAGAACTCTAAAGACCAATTACAAGCTCAGAGATTGAATCAGTCAATAAAAACCTCCCAACAATAACAAAAAAAGCCCAGGACCAGATGGCTTCACAGGGGAATTCTACTAAACATTCCAAGAATTAATACCAATCCTGCTCAAACTCTTCCAAAAAACTGAAGAGGAGGGAATACTACCTAACTCATCACTCTAATAACAAAATCTGATAAGGATATTACAATAAAAGAAAATTACAAAACAATTTCTCTTATGAATATAGATAGAAAAATCCTCAACAAAATACTAGCAAATTGCTCCAACAGCACATTAAAAGAAGTAAATACCATAATCAAGTAGGATTTATCCTAGGTATGCAAGAGTGGTTCAGCATAAGAAAATCAATTTCCGTAATACACCTCATTAACAGAATAAAGAGAAAAATCCACATGATCATCTCTATTGATTCAGAACAGGCATTTGACAAAATCCAGCATCCTTTCTTGATAAACACTTAGAAAAAGTGGGAAGAAACTTCCTTGTCATGCTCAAGTGCATATACAAAAAACCCAGTGCTAACATCATACTTACCTTTCCCTCTAAGATCTGGAACAAGACAAGGATGCCCAGTGTCATACCCTTATTCAACATTGTACTAGAAATTCTAGCCAGAGCAATTAGGCAAGAGAAAGAAATAAAAGGAATCCAAAATTGGAAATGAAGAAGTAAAACTTTAACCATTTGCACTATCCTATATATAGAAAGAACCTAAAAAATCTACAACAAAGCTACCAGAGCCAATAAAAGAATTCAGCAAAGTGAGGGATACAAGACCAACATGCAAAAATCAGTGGTGTTTCTATACACTGGTAATGAGAAATGTGAAGAGGAAATCAAGAAAAAAAAAAATCCCATTTACAATAGCAACTAAAAGAATAAAATATTTAGAAATAAATTTAACCAAGGATGTAAAGGACCTATACATGGACTACTACAAAACATTGCTAAAAGAAATAAAAATTAAAAAAAATTTAAAAATTTTAAAAAAAGATCTAAATGAATGGCAGGACACTGTATCCTCACGGATTTGAACACTAAGTACTGTTAGGACTACAATTCTACCTCAAACAATTTAAGATTCAATGCAATTCCAACCAAAATTCCATAAGCTTACTTTGCAGAAATGGAAAATCCACTCCTCAAATTTACTTGGAAGGGTAAGGGCCCCCAAATAGCCAGAACCATCTTAAAAATAAAGAACTAAGTCAAAGAACTCGCACTTCCTGACTTTAAAAGTTATTATAAAGCTACAGTGTCAAAACTATATGGTACTGATGCAAGGATAAATACGTAGATCAATGGAATCAAATTGAGAGCTCAGAAACAGAACCTCACATCTATGGCCAATTGATCATTCATAAGGCTGCCAAGCCCACTGAATTGGGAAAGAATAGTCTCTTTAACAAATGGTGCTCAGAAAACAGGATAGCCACACGCACAAGAATGAAAGAGTACCCAGATGTCACACTTTTACAAAAATTAACTCAAAATGGATCAAAGACATGAATATAAGAACCAGGACTATATAACTCCTAAAACACAGGAAAGCATCTTCCGAATTTTTTGTTAGGCCATGGTTTCTTAGACTTGACACCCAAAGCACAAGCAAAAAAAGAAGAGCTAGATAAAGGAGACCTCATCAAAATTTGAAATTCTTGTGCAAAGGACTTTGTCATGAAAATGAAAAGACAACCACTGTATGGGAGAAAATATTTGGAAACCACATATCCTATAAGGGTTTAATATCAGGTATATATGAAGAAATCTTACAACTCAACAAAAAAAAAAAAAGACAACAACTCATTTTAAAAATGTGCAAAAGACTTGAATGGACATTTCTCCAAAGAGGATATATGAATGGCCAAAAACACATGAAAAGATGCTCAACATCATTAGCCATTAGGGAAACGCAAATCAAAACCACAATGCTAAAATAACTACTATTCAAATAAAACAGAAAATTACAAGTGTTGGAGAGGATGTGGAATAAGAACACTCATTCACTGCTGATGGGAATGTAAAATGGTGCAGCCACTGTTAGAAGACAGTTTGGTTGTTCCTCAGAAAGCTCAGTATAGAATTACTCTATGACCTGGCAATCCCTCTACTTGGTATATACCCAAAAGAATTGAAAGCAGGGACTCAAACAGGTATTTGCACACCAATGTTCACGGTGGCATTATTCACAATTGACAAAAGATGGAAGCAACCCAAGCGTCCATCAACCAACGAATGAACAAACAAAATGTTATATATACATACAATGAAACATTATTCGGCAGTAAAAAAAGGAATGAAGTTTTGATATGTGCAACAACATGAACACTGAAGACATCATGTTGAGTGAAATTCCCCAGACCCAAAAGGACAAATATTCTATGATATTATTGACACAAAACAATTAGAATAAACAAATCATAGAGTCAGAATCCAAAATATATAGGTTACAAGGGGCTGGATTAGGGGTAGGCATTGAGTAGTTAATGTTTAAACTGTACAGAGTTTCTATTTGGGTTAATTGTAAAGTTTTGATAATGGATGGTGGTGATGGTAGCATAACATTGTGAAAGTAATTAACAGCACTGAATTATATATGCAAATGCAATTAAAAGGGGAAATTTTAGGTTGTATAAATGTTACTAGAATAAAAATTAAAAAGAAACAAACACGAGACTGTATAATACAGTGAACCCTATTGTAAACAATTATATTGTAACAGTACAATTATAAAAATGTTCTTTCATGAATTATAACAAATATACCTCAATAATGCAAGGTTTTAATAATAGTGTGGGAAATGGGAACTATGTATTTTACATATTTTATGAATTATTGCTTTGCAAACTTATAACTTCTCTAATAAAAAAAGTGCTATGCACAAAAAAATATTAATAGGAATTTTCTTCAGACTTTACAAATTAATCTCAATTCACCCAGAAGAACACACTATAATAGTCAAGAACCTTTTGAAAAAGAGAAGTAGTAAGAGAAGACTTGCTCTATCAGAAGCTAATAGTTTCGTAAAGTTACTATGATGGTTAATTACTGGTGACAATTTGGCTAGGTTATACTACTTAGTTGTTTGGTTAAACTCTAGCGTAGGCTGCTGTGAAAGTATTTCATAGATATGCTTAACAGTAATAATCAGATGAGACTTTAAGTAAAGGAGATTACCTTCAATCACTTGAAGGCCTTAAAAGCAAAAATCAAGGGTTTCCCAAAGAAGAAGAAATTCTGCCTCAAGACTGCAGTACTGAAATCACTGCCTGAGTTTCCAGCCACCAGCCAGCCCTACAGATTGTGAACTTGCCAGCCCCCACAACAGCAAGAGCCAATTCCTTAAAATAAATCTTTAAAAAAACATATCTCTATATTCACTGAGAAAAATATCCTATTGGTTCTGTTTCTCTCGAGAGCCCTCAACAACAGAGTTACTCTAATTAAAATGCTGTGGTGTGAGTTAGAATGGTGTGAGCTAGAATGACAGAAAGCTCAAGAGGGGGAAAAATAGAAGTCTAAATACACAAGTACTTATTTTGTGTATGTACCATCTACAACCAGTGAAAAAAAAATTGGATTATTCAATAAACGGAGCTTAGCTAACTGATTTACCACATGGAAAAAGTTGTTAGATTCCAGCCTTACATCATGCACTGAAATAAATATAAGCTAGATTAAAGCTATCCTTACAACAGCTAAGGGTTCTGGACTGGGAGACAGAATATAGAAAATAGAGTTATCTATCTCTCACTAAGTCTCCCAAAATCTTCACTGACATTAGATTAAAGTAATTTAAAAATCTCCAAACACTGGATTCAAGATGAATCTAGAAAAACACACTCCAATGACAAATGTAAATACACTGTTTTTCATTTTTCCTAAAACTGCTTTCTTCTACTCATAAAATGCAAATGAAAACTGATTGTTCCAAAAAGTAGTGTGATATTATTGCAAGAAAACAGCAAAGGATTTTACAATCTTAAAATATGGCTTAAGTCCAGCTCTGCAAACATAAACGGCAAATGGATTATGTTTCAATGGGATGTTATAAAATCACTAAGAACAATATTTTCAAAGAATGTTTGGTGGCATGGGAAAAGCTCCATTAATTCAGTCAGTCGACAAATACTACGCCAGGCCCTGAATATATGCTACAGATAAAATAAGCAAGGATGACATGATCCTTGCCCTCAAGAAACTTCTGTCTAGTGAACAAGGCAAACAAGGATTATAACCTGTGATATATTTGATATATAAAGGACAAAGAGATATATAAGTAAACAGAGGGACCTACCTAGTCTACAAGAGCTGGAGAAGGTTTTGCAGGAAAGGTGACATTTTAGACTCATATTGTAAGGATATGCAGGAATGAATTAGCCCAACCATGGTTTTGAATAGAGGTATAAGCAAACAGAGGGTGCAATATATGGAAAGGCCTGGGGAAGGCAAGGGGGTGAGGGAGAGATACAAAAGTATATGTATACTAGGGATCTAAGTACATTTGCACAGAACAAGATGGAAAGTGTATAAAAGAAAATATTATCAAGGCTTAACTCTGGTTAATACAATTAGAATTGTGTAATTTCTAGCTCTTTTTTATTCTTTCTCTTCTGTATTTGCTAAAGTGATCACACATTACCATTTATGGCTTTTTGATCAAAAAAGTACTATTAAAATAATACTTTAGATAGTTCTTAAAACTTAATTTATTCATTTGGAAAACAAGGTTAATAACACTTAACAGGGTTGCTGAACTGTATCACAGACGATAATACATATGCAGTAAAAAGATTTTGTAATAGTATTCCTTGGACCTAACTCAGTAACAGAGCCACCACATAAAAAAGGTATTAAGATAGAATTTGTGTCCCAGGGGTGAAGAGGTGGAGCTGGGGATGGGTGATGGACACCAGGAATTGATAGTGGATCAGGAGGGAAAATTAGAAAATTGCCCTGGAGAATTTGGTCAGTTGGTTACTGTGGCAGTTTGAAGCTGTGTACCCCAGAAAATAAATGTTCTGAAAATTAATCCATCCCAATGGGTATGAACCCATTGTAAGTAAGACTTTTTGATGAGGATATGTCAGTTAAGACATGGCCCAACACAATCAGAATGGATCTTAATCCTATTACTGGAGTCCTTTGTAAACAGAATGAAATGCAGACACATACAGAGAAAGCCAGATGGAGTAGCCAGAAGCTGAAAGTCAAGGGAACCTTAGAAGAGAATGGAAAGGCCAGGAGAGGCTATCATGTACACTGTCACGGAGAAACTAATGACCAAGGAACACTAGCAGTCAGCCCCAGAACACCACAGTCTTCTGGGAGAAAGTGTCACCTTGATAAAGCCGTGATTCTGAACTTCTCCTAGCCTCAAAACCATAAGCCAATAAATTTCCATTGTATAAGCCAGCCCATTGCATGGTATCTGCTTTGGCAGCCAGGAAAACTAAAACAGTTACTCTGTTGCCACTCTCTTCTTTAGCACTGATGACAGCCAATGCCAATCAATCCAGATAATTTCTCCAATTGAACTTCGACCCAGTCTCAGAATCTTTATCAAGATAATATTCTAAGCAGTCACTTACAATTAATCTAAAATGGCATGCTACTTAATCTTTACTGTTACTAGCCTTGGAATTTCAAATGTGAACACAACCAATACTACAATCTTTTTAAAAAAGTAATTTAATTATAAAAATGTCTTTATATTTTAAGTTTTAAGTTTACTGTTATATTAGAAATATATCTTACTTCTAAAATATTAATGAAGGTATTTTAAAATAAGTGGGCTAGAAGGGCCCCCCTGAGAAGCTGGGGGAAATGCAGAAGTGTTGGACTTCCTCATCTGAGTTGTTGCTGATGTTCTCACAAACATTGAGGACTGGTGGTTTGGTATGCCGAGCCCTCTATCTTGGTGCTTGCTCTTATGAAGCTCATTACTGCAAAGGAGAGGCTAAACCTGCTTATAACTGTGCCTAAGAGTCGAGTCTCCCCCTGAGTGCCTTTTTGTTGCTCAGATGTGGCCCTGTCTCTCTAACTAAGCCATCTTTGCGGGTGACCTCACTGCCCTCCCCCCATGTGGGACCTGACTCCCAGGAGCGTAAATCTCCCTGGCAACGCAGGATATGACTCGCAGGGGGATGAGCCTGGACTTGGGATCAGGGGATTGAGAACATCTTCTTGACCAAAAGGGGGATGCGAAATGAAACGAAATAAAGTTTCAGTGGTTGAGAGATTTCAAATGCAGTCGAGAAGTCACTCTGGTGGACATTCTTATGTACTATATAGATAACACTTTTTAGGTTTTAATGTATTGGAAAAGCTAGGAGCAAATACCTGAAACTATCAAAATCCAACCCAGTAGCCTTGACTCTTGAAGACGATTGTATAACAATGTAGCTTACAAGGGTGACTGTATGACTGTAAAAACCTTGAGGATCGCACTCCCTTTATCCAGTGTACGATGGATGAGTAGAAAAATGGGGACAAAAACTAAATGAAAAATAGGGTGCAATGGGGGGGATGATTTGGGTGTTTTATTTTTATTTTTATTCTTATTCTTTCTGGTGTTAAGGAAAATGTTCAAAAATAAACTGGGGTGAGGAATGCACAATTATATGATGGTACTATGAGCAGTGGATTGTACACCATGGATGACTGTATGGTATGTGAATATATCTCAATAAAACTGAATTTAATTATAAAAAATATAAAAAAAAAAAGTGGTCTAGAAATGGGTCAGAAACATGTTTCAACCTATTTAAATCCTTACAGTTTATTGAATATATTACCGTGATGAGGTTTTGAAGTAGAATCACTATGTACTAGACAGGAATGATTCTTAGAACATATGCATTTTAGAAAATAAACCACTAAATTTATTTTGATTGGCAAGACATGTCTAATAATCATGGAAAGAAAGGTAGGATAACTGAATCAAGTATTTGTTTCTATTAAATTTTAACACTTACAGAGGTTTTAATTTAGTATTTCACTTGCCCCTGTTATTCATCTATTAAACCAGAAACAGAACAATTAAGGAACTGGGGCATTTTACATATATTTACATATATCTACAAATAACAAAGACAGATACAAAAATGTCTTAGGTTGAGTGCTGCTTGTTCACAAAATTGAAAAACAGGTTTCTTACCTTTCCTCTGGAGTATCTACATGAAATGTTCTCTCTATAACAGTGGTCCACTGGAGACATCTGATAATAAATGTGTTTGGCTTTGGTCGTTCTGTTTTCATTAACTGACATTCTAGAAATAAAACAAAATATCTCTTTAAACCAAGAAGTAAATATTTGTGAACTATAGAGTTCTATTGTAAATAAAACCCACTGCAATCTCACAGCTTCTGTGGATATCCATTCAAGGCTGTTCACAACCTGACATTAGGTATTCCTTTCTAAACCTAGCCACATGCTCTATTAATCAGCCAAACTGGACAACCTAATTTTCCCCAAACACATCGTGCTCTTTCCTATATCTCTCTCTTTGTTCCAGCTGTTCTTGCTATCTGGAATACCTTCTGTTTCTTCCATCCCTATCCATATGCAATCAGTCACCAACAGTCAAAATAATATTTATCCTTTAAAGGTCCAAATCAAATCCTCTCTCTTCATGAAGCCTTTTATAACTAACTGGCTCCACCTGATCACTTCCTCCTCTATAGTCTTATTATTTATTACTGAGTCACTTGTTTTCATTTTTCATAGACTATCTTGCATTATGACTTATCATTTTAAGAAGGTATCATTATCTCTACCTAGAGTAAGAATCTTTTGAGGGTATAAACTGCCTATAATTCTTTGTATCCATAGCTCCTACAGCCAGTCACTTAAGAAGTAATAAATTCTGTCAGGGAGTATCTAGGAAGTCTTCACATAAAAGGAGCATAATGTAGTGGCTAAAAAAATAAATTCTGGCATCAGTGTACTTAGGGTCAATTATTTTTTCTGCCATTAACTAATGTGAACGTGGACAAATTAATTAATCTCTCTGGGCTTCAACTATTAAATGGGAAAAAATAAGAGCACTTACTATTAAATGGTAAATACTAGGAATACCTACATCATAGAACTGGTTTGCGGATTAATAACAAATTCATGAAATGGTTAACAAAGTCATTATTCACATTACACTAATTCTTCACTGTTTCTATACTGAAAGAGAACTTTCACCCAAAGATCTCTGTACTTAGTTTGTTTCTCTTTTCTAGTCACTTTCCATGGTTTCAGCCATCATCTCTCAGTTCACAAATGCCAATATCCAAATTTCTTTCCATCTTAGACCTCTATTTTAAGCCATATATGTCTAACTATACAGTGTATATTTCTACCTCGTTGAAACACTAGTACCACACCTAAAATCAAACCCAACATCTTTCTCTCTAAATCAATTCTCCATTCATTGAGAATGAAAACCAGATTGAAATATCCATAGTATATAACATTACATGACTTTTCCACCACTGCTATTCTACATCAGACTCACTGCCCAATTGCTAAACCTCCCAAACTGCCATAAAACCAGTATCTTATTCAGAGACATTGAGTGACTGGATAACTTACTTAGAGATAGAACCTCTGTTCTACTAAGACATCTCAACAAATCCAAAATCGAATTCCTGATCTTTCCCATTGCGTTCCCCCTGCCAACCTCTATCTATATATCTCTCCATTATCTCATATAACAACTCCATCGTTTCATTTGCTTAAGTTAAAAATTGTGAGAGGTGGGCAAGATGGTGGCACAGAGAGGTGTGGAATTTAGTCCTCTAGAACAACTAGTAAATAGCCAGGAACAACTAATAAATAATCTGGAACAACTGTTAGGGGACATCCATGACTGGACATACATTGTACACCAGATTGGAAGGGGTGGAATGGCTGAGATTGTAGCATAGAACTGCTAAGTAAAGCTCCCCAAACTGCAGAGCTGGCACCCCACCCCCACTGGCATGGCAGGCTGAGCTAAAACACTTCCCTCTGGAAAAAAGCTGGTTACCTGGAACAAGGGAAAGTAACTCAACCAAGCTCAATTTGCAGTTTTAATTAACAAATTTGGAATACTGAATACAAGCTACAAGCACAGATAAACCCAGATCAAACAGGAAAGGAACCTGAGGTTACTTCTAGGAGAGAGGAGGTGGGGCCAATAGAAAAGAAAAATACAAAAATAAATAAAAAAACAGAGGCTTTTGGGGACAGCTGAGCTCAGAATACTGGAAAAGGGCTGTGTCCCAAGGAAAGGGGCACAGAGAAGCAGGTACCAACATCAGTCAACTGGTGAAACAGGAGAACTGGGGACTGGCTCTGAAAAGGGGCTTTCGCTCTTTTTCCTTTTTTTCCCTCTCATTCTAAAAAACTCATTAGAGAAAGCCTCAGACATTTTCAATCATCACCCCTAACTCAGGCAAGGGTGAAGTTACAGTCAGAGAGACAAAGAAGGAATTCAAGTGCAGAAGATAACTCCCTAAATGGGTGTATCTTCCCTAAGAAAAGGGGGGTAGGCCCAGCTCAAGTGGCTGCGTTCCCTTAGAGAATTCAGGCCCCAGGGCCTGGGAGAGAGGTGGGGGGGACCAGAAACAATTTAAGCTTGGCTTATGACACCCTCAGCCCCTGGCCAGGAGAGGCTCTACGGAGAATTAAAGGGACTGCACCTCTTTACACCAGTGGGGAGCTGCAGGCTAACAAGTACCACCTGTTGGATAGGACAGGCAAACCACAGAGTCTAAAAGCCTCACAGGAAAGTCTGACAACCTGTTCCTGAGGTACACCTGATACTGATTACACCTTCCTCCTGAGAGCTGGGCCCATCTGGTCTGGGAAAATCTGATTGGGGTAATCAAGGAAAACCAGATGCCTAGACAACAAAAAATTACGAATCACGTTAGGAAAAATGAAGATATGGTTTAATCAAAGGAATAAAACTTACACTTCAACGGACATACAGGAATTGAAACAACTAATTATTAATCAAACAAATATCCTAAATCAATTCAAAAATCAATCAATGAGTTGAGGGAATATATGGCAAAAAAGATAAAGGATTTAAAGACGACACTGGGTGAACATAAGGAAGAATGCAAAAGTTTGAAAAAATTGGCAGAACTTATGGGAATGAAAGGCACAATACACAAGATGAAAAACACTATGGAGACATACAACAACAGATTTGAAGAAGCAGATGAAAAGATTCATGAACTGGAGGACAGGACATCTCAAATCCTACACATACAAGAACAGATGGGGAAAAGAACGGAAAAATATGAGCAGCATCTCAGGGAACTGAATAAAACATGAAGTGCATAAATATATGTGTCACGGGTGTCCCAGAAGGAGAAGAGAAGGGAAAGGGGCAGAAACAATAATGTAGGAAATAATCACTGAAAATTTCCCATCTCTTATGAAAGACATAAGATTACAGATCCAAGAAGCGCAGCGTACTCCAAACAGAACAGATCTGAATAGACCTATGCCAAGACAGTTAGTAACCAGTTTATCAAATGTCAAAGACAAAGAGAGAATTCTGAAAGCAGCAAGAGAAAAGCGATCCATCGTACAAAAGGGAAGCTCAATAAGACTGTGCGGATTTCTCAGTAGAAACCATGGAGGCGAGAAGGCAGTAATATGATATATTTGCAATACTGAAGGAGAAAAACTGCCAACCAAGAGTTCTGTATGTGGCAAAAGTGTCCTCAAAAATGAGGGAGAGTTTAAAATATTCTGAGACAGACAGACACTGAGAGAGTTTGTGAACAAGATACCTGCTCTATAGGAAATACTAAGGGAGCACTACGGGCAGAGAGGAAAAGACTAGAGAGAGAGGTTTGGAGCACAATATTGAGTGAGGGTAGCAGAATAATGTAAGTACACTGAACAAAGATGACTGTGAGTACGGTTAGGAGCATGTAGGATACCAGAAGGAAAGACAGAAGATGAAGACTGGGACTGTATAACTTAGTGAAACTAGAGTGGTCAATGATTGTGATTAAATGTACAAATATGTTTTTACATGAGGGAGAACAAATGAATGTCAACTTTGCAAGGTGTTAAAAATGGGGTGATATTGGGGAAAAAAATATGATCAATGCAAACTAGAGTCTACAGTTAACAGTAACATTGTAATATGCTTCCATTAATTGTAACAAAGGCAATATACCAAAATTAAAAGTCTATGGAGGATATAAGGAAGAGGTATGGGATTCTTGGCATTGGTGTAGTCTGACTTTTTGATTGCATTTTATTTTTTCTTTTGTTGCTTTTTAGTTGTCATTTTTTTCTATTTCTTTTTTTACCTCTTCCTCTTTCTTTGTGGAAGAAATAGAAATGCTCTTATATAGATGGTGGTGGTGAACGTATAACTATGTGGTTACACAGGGAACCACTGATTGTTTACTTAGGATGGAATGCATGGGCTGTGAACAGAACTGTCTATAAAATAAACAGAGGGATACAAGTGATGGAGAAAATGTGGAGAAAAGGATGTACCTAATTACCACTGGTGGGGAAGTAGAATGGTGCAGCCCATTTAGAGGGCAGTGCAGTGGTTCCACAGAAAGCTAAGCATGGGTTGCCACATGATCCTGCAACTCAGTTACTGGTATACACTTGGAAGAACTGAAAAGAGGGACATGAATGGACACTTGCACAGTGGGGTTTATGGTGTCAGTATTTGTGATTTGCAGTGGATGGAGGTGGCCTAAGGGTATATCAATTAATGAACGCAATGGTGAACTTTGGTGTATCCATACAGTGGAATATTCAGCTGCTACAAGGAGTGAAGTTGTGAATTGAATGGCTATTGAGGACAGTATGTTGAGTGAAATAAACCAGAAATGAAAAGAAAACCACTGTAATGCCTCACTAATACGGACTAACTATAATGTGCAAACTCTGAGGATTGAGTCTGAGAGCACAGGTTATCAGGGGAAGGCTTATTATAAAGGTTCCTAGATTGTAAGCTCGTATAGCAATTACATCTATGTCTGAGTTCTAATGGTTATTTTTAAATTCTGAGATGCTGAGCTCTTTTGTGTATAATCTGGTCGTTCTCTAGAACTTTGGGTTATCTGTGTGACACCTGAGATTCAGAGCCAGAGTCTGGCAGCTATGAATGTCAGTGTTATTCCATATAGCAAATGTTAAGGAGAATGAAAAAAGAAATCAAACTTCAATTAGAGATATGAACAAAATGGATTTGGTTAGGACTAAGGTAAATTAGACTAAAGGGTAAAGAACTTCAACTTCTATGTTAGAGCAAAGGAAGAGAGATATTTATTAGGTGCAAAATCTGTATTTTTTTATAACACACTATATAATTTAACTTGTATGGCCAGCTTATTCAAACAATATAATTACATGAAACACTGAATAGGGAGTGAAATCTGGTCAGTTTGTACAAGGTTAGTGTGAAGCCCCAATACATCCCAGAGTAATCTGGGCAGAGAATAAAGATTTATTTGCACAGCCCCCTTGAGGAACTGGGGGAAAATGTGGAAATATTAAATTTCCCCACCTGGGGAATTAATGACATTCTCAAAAGCATTAGGGGCTACTAATTTAGAAGGCTAAGACCTCGATCTTGGGGCTTGCCCTTATGAAGTTTGTTACTGAAAAGGAGAGGAGAAGCCTACTTAAAATTGTGTCTACGAATCACCCCCAGAGAACCTCTTCTGTTACCCTCTCTCTAAGCCAACTCTGCAGGCAAACTCACTGAACCCACCCTGCCCCACACTCCCGTTTAGGACATGACTCCCAGGGATGTAAATCTCCCTGGCATCGTGGGACATGACTCGTGGGATGAGCTTGTCCCAGTATTGTGGGATTGAGAAAGCCTTCTTGGACCAAAAGGGGGAAGAGAAATGAAACAAAATAAAGTTTCAGTGACTGAGAGATCTCAAATAGAGTTGAGAGGTCATTCTGGAGGCTATTCTTATGAATTAAATAGACATCCCTCTTTAGTTTTTAGTGTATTGGAATAGCTAGAAGGAAATAACTGAAACTGTTGAACTACAACCCAGTAGCCTTTATTCTTGAAGATGATTGTATAACTATATAGTTTACACTGTGTGACCATTGGAGTGTGAGAACTTTGGGGCTCCCACTCCCTTTACACAGTGTATGGACAGACGATTAGAAAAATGAGGACAAAAAGTAAATGAATAATAGGGAGAGATGGGGTGTATGGGATGTTTTAGGTGTTCTCTTTTACTTTAACTTTTTTTTTTTTTTTTTTTTTTTTTTTAAATCATCATTTTATTGAGATATATTCACATACCACGCAGTCATACAAAACAAATTGTACTTTCGATTGTTTACAGTACCATTACATAGTTGTACATTCATCACCTAAATCAATCCCTGACACCTTCATTAGCACACACACAAAAATAACAAGAATAATAATTAGAGTGAAAAAGAGCAATTGAAGTAAAAAAGAACACTGGGTACCTTTGTCTGTCTGTTTCCCTCCCCTACTTTTCTACACATCCATCCATAAACTAGACAAAGTGGTGTTTGGTCCTTATGGCTTTCCCAATCCCATTGTCACCCCTCATAAGCTACATTTTTATACAACTGTCTTCGAGATTCATGGGTTCTGGGTTGTAGTTTGATAGTTTCAGGTATCCACCACCAGCTACCCCAATTCTTTAGAACCTAAAAAGGGTTGTCTAAAGTGTGCATAAGAGTGCCCACCAGAGTGACCTCTCGGCTCCTTTTGGATTCTCTCTGCCACTGAAGCTTATTTCATTTCCTTTCACATCCCCCTTTTGGTCAAGAAGATGTTCTCCGTCCCACGGTGCCAGGTCTACATTCCTCCCTGGGAGTCATATTCCACGTTGCCAGGGAGATTCACTTCCCTGGGTGTCTGATCCCACGTAGGGGGGAGGGCAGTGAATTCACCTTTCAAGTTGGCTTAGCCAGAGAGAGAGGGCCACATCTGAGCAACAAAGAGGCATTCAGGAGGAGACTCTTAGGCACAAATACAGGGAGGCCTAGCCTCTCCTTTGCAGCAACCGTCTTCCCAAGGGTAAAACTTATGGTAGAGGGCTCAACCCATCAAACCACCAGTCCCCTATGTCTGTGGTCATGTTAGCAACCATGGAGGTGGGGTAGGCGAATACCCCTGCATTCTCCACAGGCTCCTCAAGGGGGCACTACATCTTTTTTTTTTTTTTTTTTTTTTTTTCCCCTTGTTTGTCTTTTTTTTTTTTTTTTTTTTTTTTTTTTTTAACTTTCCCTTCTTTTTTCAAATCACCTGTATGAAAAAAAAAGTTAAAAAGAAAACAAACATACAATAAAAGAGCATTTCAAAGAGACCATAGCAAGGGAGTAAGAAAAAGACAACTAACCTAAGATAACTGCTTAACTTCCAACATGTTCCTACTTTACCCCAAGAAAGTTACATAATATAGCAACATTTCAGTGAACTTGTTCCTACTACAACCATCAGAAATTAACAGACCATAGTCATTTCTGGGCATCCCCAGAACGTTAAATAGCTTATCTGTTCTTCCTGGATTATTGTTCCCCCTTCCTTAATTGCTCTCTACTGCTAGTTCCCCTACATTCTACATTATAAACCATTTGTTTTACATTTTTCAAAGTTCACATTAGTGGTAGCATATAATATTTCTCTTTTTGTGCCTGGCTTATTTCGCTCAGCATTATGTCTTCAAGGTTCATCCATGTTGTCATATGTTTCACGAGATCGTTCCTTCTTACTGCCGCGTAGTATTCCATCGTGTGTATATACCACATTTTATTTATCCACTCATCTGTTGAAGGACATTTGGGTTGTTTCCATCTCTTGGCAATTGTGAATAATGCTGCTATGAACATTGGCGTGCAGATATCTGTTCGTGTCACTGCTTTCCGATCTTCCGGGTATATACCGAGGAGTGCAATCGCTGGATCGAATGGTAGCTCTATATCTAGTTTTCTAAGGAACTGCCAGACTGACTTCCAGAGTGGCTGAACCATTATACAGTCCCACCAACAATGAATAAGAGTTCCAATTTCTCCACATCCCCTCCAGCATTTGTAGTTTCCTGTTTGTTTAATGGCAGCCATTCTAACCGGTGTTAGATGGTATCTCATTGTGGTCTTAATTTGCATCTCTCTAATAGCTAGTGAAGCTGAACATTTTTTCATGTGTTTCTTGGTCATTTGTATTTCCTCTTCAGAGAACTGTCTTTTCATATCTTTTGCCCATTTTATAATTGGGCTGTCTGTACTATTGTCATTGAGTTGTAGGATTTCTTTGTATATGCAAGATATCAGTCTTTTGTCAGATACATGGTTTCCAAAAATTTTTTCCCATTGAGTTGGCTGCCTCTTTACCTTTTTGAGAAATTCCTTTGAGGTGCAGAAACTTCTAAGCTTGAGGAGTTCCCATTTATCTATTTTCTCTTTTGTTGCTTGTGCTTTGGGTGTAAAGTCTAGGAAGTGGCCTCCTAATACAAGGTCTTGAAGATGTTTTCCTACATTATCTTCTAGGAGTTTTATGGTACTTTCTTTTATATTGAGATCTTTGGTCCATTTTGAGTTAATTTTTGTGTAGGGGGTGAGGTAGGGGTCCTCTTTCATTCTTTTGGATATGGATATCCAACTCTCCCAGCCCCATTTGTTGAAAAGACCATTATGGCTCAGTTCGGTGACTTTGGGGGCCTTATCAAAGATCAGTCGGCCATAGATCTGAGGGTCTATCTCTGAATTCTCAATTCGATTCCATTGATCTATATGTCTATCTTTGTGCCAGTACCATGCTGTCTTGGCAACTGTGGCTTTATAATAAGCTTCAAAGTCAGGGAGTGTAAGTCCTCCCACTTCGTTTTTCTTTTTTAGAGTGTCTTTAGCAATTCGAGGCATCTTCCCTTTCCAAATAAATTTGATAACTAGCTTTTCCAAGTCTGCAAAGTAGGTTGTTGGAATTTTGATTGGGATTGCATTGAATCTGTAGATGAGTTTGGGTAGAATTGACATCTTAATGACATTTAGCCTTCCTATCCATGAACATGGAATATTTTTCCATCTTTTAAGGTCCCCTTCTATTTCTTTTAGTAGAGTTATGTAGTTTTCTTTGTATAGGTCTTTTACATCTTTGGTTAAGTTGATTCCTAGGTACTTGATTTTTTTAGTTGCTATTGAAAATGGTATCTTTTTCTTGAGTGTCTCTTCAGTTTGTTCATTTCTAGCATATAGAAACATTACTGACTTATGTGCATTAATCTTGTATCCCGCTACTTTGCTAAATTTGTTTATTAGCTCTAGTAGGTGTATCGTTGATTTCTCAGGGTTTTCTAGATATAAGATCATATCATCTGCAAACAATGACAGTTTTACTTCTTCTTTTCCAATTTGGATGCCTTTTATTTCTTTGTCTTGCCGGATTGCCCTGGCTAGCACTTCCAGCACAATGTTGAATAACAGTGGTGACAGCGGGCATCCTTGTCTTGTTCCTGATCTTAGAGGGAAGGCTTTCAGTCTCTCACCATTGAGTACTATGCTGGCTGTGGGTTTTTCATATATGCTCTTTATCATGTTGAGGAAGTTTCCTTCAATTCCTACCTTTTGAAGTGTTTTTATCAAAAAGGGATGTTGGATTTTGTCAAATGCTTTTTCAGCATCTATTGAGATGATCAATTGATTTTTCCCTTTCGAGTTTTTAATGTGTTGTAATACATTGATTGTTTTTCTGATGTTGAACCATCCTTGCATGCCTGGAATGAACCCCACTTGGTCATGGTGTATGATTTTTTTAATGTGTCTTTGGATTCGATTTGCAAGTATTTTGTTTAGGATTTTTGCATCTATATTCATTAGGGAGATTGGCCGGTAGTTTTCCGTTTTTGTAGCATCTTTGCCTGGTTTTGGTATTAGATTGATGTTAGCTTCATAAAATGAGTTAGGTAGTGTTCCATTTTTTTCAATGTTTTGAAAGAGTTTGAGTAAGACTGGTGTCAGTTCTTTCTGGAAAGTTTGGTAGAATTCCCCTGTGAAGCCATCTGGCCCTGGGCATTTATTTGTGGGAAGATTTTTGATGACTGATTGGATCTCTTTGCTTGTGATGGGTTGGTTGAGGTCTTCTATTTCTTCTCTGGTCAGTCTAGGTTGTTCATATGTTTCCAGGAAATTGTCCATTTCTTCTACATTATCCAGTTTGTTGCCATACAGTTGTTCATAATATCCTCTTATAATTTTTTTTAATTTCTTCAGGATCTGCAGTTATGTCACCTTTTTCATTCATTATTTTGTTTATATGGGTCTTCTCTCTTTTTGATTTTGTCAGTCTAGCTAGGGGCTTGTCAATCTTGTTGATCTTCTCAAAGAACCAACTTTTGGTGATATTTATCCTTTCTATTGTTTTTTTGTTCTCTATGTCATTTATTTCTGCTTTAATCCTTGTTATTTCTTTTCTTCTATTTGGTTTAGGATTGGTTTGCTGTTCATTTTCTAGCTTCTTCAGTTGATCCATTAGTTCTTTGATTTTGGCTCTTTCTTCCTTTTTAATATATGCGTTTAGTGCTATAAATTTCCCCCTTAGCACTGCTTTTGCTGCATCCCATAGGTTTTGGTATGTTGTGTTCTCATTTTCATTCGTCTCTATATATTTAGCAATTTCTCTTGCTATTTCTTCTTTAACCCACTGATTGTTTAGGAGTGTGTTGTTTAACCTCCAGGTATTTGTGAATTTTCTAAGTCTCTGATGGTTATTGACTTCTAATTGTATTCCATTGTGGTCAGAGAATGTGCTTTGAAAGATTTCAATCTTTTTAAATTTATTGAGGCTTGTTTTATGTCCCAGCATATGATCTATTCTGGAGAAAGTTCCGTGAGCACTAGAAAAGTATGTGTATCCTGGTGATTTGGGATGTAATGTCCTGTAGATGTCTGTTAAATCTAATTCATTTATCAGATTGTTTAGGTTTTCAATTTCCTTATTGGTCTTCTGTCTGGTTGATCTATCTATAGGAGAGAGTGATGTGTTGAAGTCTCCCACAATTATTGTGGAAACATCAATTGCTTCCTTTAGTTTTGCCAATGTTTCTCTCATGTATTTTGTGGCACCTTGATTGGGTGCATAGACATTTACGATTGTTATTTCTTCTTGCTGAATTGCCCCTTTTATTAGTATGTAGTGGCCTTCTTTGTCTCTCAAAACATCCCTGCATTTGAAGTCTATTTTATCTGAGATTAATATTGCTACACCTGCTTTTCTTTTGGCTGTAGCTTGCATGAAATATTTTTTTCCATCCTTTCACTTTCAATTTCTTTGTGTCCCTGTGTCTAAGATGAGTCTCTTGTATGCAACATATTGATGGTTCATTTTTTTTGATCCATTCTGCGAATCTATATCTTTTAATTGGGGAGTTTAATCCATTTACATTCAACGTTAAAACCGTGAAGGCATTTCTTGAATCGGCCATCTTATCCTTTGGATTATGTTTGCCATATTTTTCCCTCTCTCTATTAATATCCTTTATTGTACCCATACCGAATCTCTTTAGTACTGAACCTTTCTCCAAGTCTCTCTGTCCTGTCTTTGTTTCTCTGTCTGTAGGGCTCCCTTTAGTATCTCCAGTAGGGCAGGTCTCTTGTTAGCAAATTCTCTCAGCATTTCTTTGTCTGTGAAAAATTTAAGCTCTCCCTCAAATTTGAAGGAGAGCTTTGCTGGATAAAGTATTCTTGGCTGGAAATTCCTCTCTCTCAGAATTTTAAATATATCGTGCCATTGCCTTCTCGCCTCCATGGTGGCTGCTGAGTAGTCACTACTTAGTCTTATGCTGTTTCCTTTGTATGTGGTGAATTGCTTTTCTCTTGCTGCTTTCAGAACTTGCTCCTTCTCTTCTATGTTTGACAGTGTGATCAGTATATGTCTCGGAGTGGGTTTTTTTGGATTTATTCTATTTGGAGTTCGCTGAGCATTTATGATTTGTGTATTTATGTTGTTTAGAAGATTTGGGAAGTTTTCCCCAACAATTTCTTTGAATACTCTTCCTAGACCTTTACCCTTTTCTTCCCCTTCTGGGACACCAATGAGTCTTATATTCGGACGCTTCATATTATCTATCATATCCCTGAGGTCCATTTCGAGTTTTTCAATTTTTTTCCCCATTCTTTCTTTTATGCTTTCATTTTCCATTCTGTCATCTTCCAGGTCACTGATTCGTTGTTCAACTTCCTCTAGTCTTGTACTATGAGTGTCCAGAATCTTTTTAATTTGGTCAACAGTTTCTTTAATTTCCATAAGATCATCCATTTTTTTATTTAGTCTTGCAATGTCTTCTTTATGCTCTTCTAGGGTCTTCTTGATTTCCTTCATATCCCGTACTAGGGTCTCATTGTTCATCTTTAGTTCTTTGAGTAGCTGCTCTAGGTGTGTCTCTTCTGGTCTTTTGATTTGGGTGCTTGGGCTTGGGTTATCCATATCGTCTGGTTTTTTCATATGCTTTATAATTTTCTGTTGTTTTTGGCCTCGTGGCATTTGCTGTCCTTGATAGGGTTCTTTTAGGGTTTGTAGACCAGCTGAAGTCCTTATCTCTAATTTATCAGATCTACAGCTTCGTGGAGTACACTTTCTCTAACTAACCAGCAGGTGGCGTCCACGAGCCACCTGTTCTCCACAAGCCAGATCTCCCCTGCTTAGCCTTTTTGGTGAGTGGGGGAGTGAGTCTTGTGGGGCCCAATTGGTGTCCCAAGCTTGCGTGTGTAGTTGGTGTTGCCTGCCCTGTATGTGGGGCGTGTTTCTGGGCAGTCGGGGAGGGGGGGTGGCCCTAACAATCAAATCTCCCTGATGATCCTAGAGTTTTAAAGCTACTGCAATAGTCTAATCCTTCAGTTCAGTCCTGCCACAGTTTGTCTCTGCCACTGACCCACAAGTCTTTGGTATTGGCGTATGGCTCCTGAGACTTGCAAGTGTGCCCCTCTTCCAGGCTGTGCACCCCGGGTCCTCTGTTGAGGGATGACTGTGCTATGTCACAGGTGAGTGCCGTCCCCCCAGGGCAGTTCTGGGCTGCTGGGCTGTGTTGGGAGGCTCCCAGTCTGCTCAAATGATGGCTGAATGGGGCTCTGTTAATTCACACTGCTCCCCCTTCCCAGCTCTGGGACATTCAGCTGAGGTTGCAGGGAAGGCTAATGTCCACGCCCAGTTTTGTGGTGTGTGCCTGTTATTTGAAGCACTTCCGTCACACTGGGTTGTCTGGGGCAGCTCTGGGCTATGGGGCTGGCGATGGGCAGGAGTGTTTCCTGTCCACCAGGATGGTGGCTGTGAGCGGACACCCCCCTTTTCTTGGGAAGTTGTGTTGTTTAGTGAATTTTCTCAGCCACTGGATTATTGCCTTTTGTCTCAGAGCTCTCTTAGTTCTGCTCTTGACTTGACGTGCCCAAATTTCAATTCTTTGAAGCTTTCTGTATTGAGCTTCTTAGAGTAATTGTTTTAGAAAAAGCAAAAAGGATTTAAAAAAAAAAAAAAAAAAAAAAAAACGGCCCTCCTCAGAGATCTAATGGGTTATTGAAATGCTAATAGACAAAGCAACCAGGGCCATTAAGGAAAGGTGCCCTGGGCAGAGAGATCAGCCTTGCTTCGGGATTTGCATATGCGCCTCAAGGCCTGATCTCCGCCCTTCCCCTTTCTGTGTTCACCAGAACTCCAAAAATCCTCTGCTTTTACTTTGGAGCTTCTCGTGTTGTTTTCCTTCTATGCCCGTCTCCTCTCTGCTGGGCTGGCTGCTCTCAGAGTCTCTGGTGTCTGGCCTCAGTCTATCTATGGTTGGAGTTTGAATCAGTAGAATGAGTTTCCGATGAGAGCAGCCACTGCAATTCTCCCTTCTCCTTCCTGGAGCTGACAGCCCCTCCTCCCCCGGGACTGAGCCTGGCAGGGAGGGGCGCGGGTCCCCTGGCCGCAAAAACTTACAGATTTCGGTGATCTCAGCAGTTCCACGTTTTCATGAGTGTTGTATGAAGTATGCCCAAAGACAGATTGCTCTGTGGTGTCCAGTCCACGCAGTTCCTGGCTTTTTACCTACTTTCCTGGAGGAGTAACTAAAACATACAGCTCACCAGTCTGCCATCTTGCCCCGCCTCTTCCTTACTTTAACTTTTACTCTTATTATTTTTTGTATGTGGTAATGAAAATGTTCAAAAATTGATTGTGGTGATGAATGCACAACTACATAATGGTAGTGTGAAAAATTGTACATCGTGGATGATTGTATGGTATGTGGACATATCTCAATAAAAGTAAATTTTAAAAAAATTGTGGAATCATCCTTGAATCCTCTCTTCTTTTACTCCACATTCACCCCTTCTAGAAATCATATTACTACTACTTTCAAAATCTATCCAGTATCTGATCACTTCTCCCTACCTCCACTATACATTGGATCAAGCCTTCTCACTCACCTGATGACTCTAAAAACCTTCTAACAGCTCTTCCCTGTCCCTTACTGCAGGATATTCTCAGAGCAGCAGGCTAGAAATCTTAAAATGAATGTCCGCAAAAAAAAAAAAAATTCTGTAATGTTTCCAGTTCACTAAGATTAAAAGACAAAGGTCTTCAATGTTCCACAAGGCCCTACATGGTCTGGCTTTCCCAACCATTCCTTTAAATTTTTTACTTCCTCCCATAGTACTCTCTTTCAGGCCACCTGTCCTGCCAACAACGCTGGCTTCCCTGCATTTCCTCAACAATTCACATCACTCTCTCTTCTTAGGGTCTTTGGTCTACCTGCTCCCTCTAACTGACATTCTTTCCCCTCACTTTTCCTCTGGCTAACTGTTTCACCTCCTTCAAGCCTTGCTCACATCTAACCTTCACATTGAAAACCACCTGTTCCATCTTAATACTGCAATCCCATCCAGGATTCCTCAAACCCTTTTAACTGCTCTATTTTTTTTTTTCTTTTCCATAGTCTGTTACTACCTTCTAACATCAAATGACTGACTTATTTATTAACTTTCTTGTTTACTGGCTTTCCCAAACTTGAACATAAGCTCCACTGATATATTCTTAACACCTAGAACAGTGCCTGACACAGAGTAGACAGTAAATATTGTCCAAATGAATGAATATTGGTAGTTATAATACAACAAAGAAGGTAATTTTGATGGGGTAGGAAACAGGAGAGAATTTCTGGAGCAATTTCCTTAAACAGGTAAGAAGGGATGGGATTTTCTGGGTAAGAAAAGGGAGTAGACACAGTCCAGTGATGTAACAGGAGAAAAGAAAGGGCCCGAATGCTTTTAGGAGTGCAGATAAAAGTAGAAGCTTGCAGAAATTATTTTCTCACTGCTTCTATTTTTTCAGTAACTTAGAAAGTAAAGTCATCAGTTGAGAATAAGGTTGGAAGAAGATACAATAGGGCTCTGAGAAGAGAGAAGATATAAACGTAGCCCTTCAGGAGAGCAGAAAAGCAAACAGACTAGGAACATAAACCTTGATTGCTTGATTAATAATCAAGAAGTCAAAGTAATACCAGAAACATGGTCATGTATTTTTCTCCAGATATATTCAGCTGCCAAGGCATAGGTGGAGAATACACAGAGGACTGGATTTAAGCAAAGCAGTGAGTTAACCACATGAGTTTGACAAAATAAGAAAGTAAGATAAGAAAGAGATGTAAGGCAAGGGAGTGATTACGATAACTAAGGAATTTTAAACGGGGAAGGAGAGAAGTGAAACCATAGGAGCCAGGGATGTGAGGGATAATAAAAAGGTGGTATAAACAGTATATCATAAAATCTATCATTTCACAGTTAAATTTTGTACGGCAATGTTACATATTTTCTGCAACATGAAACTTTTAAAATACCAAATACAGTATGCCAATTTATATTGTTTGTTTAAAAATTTTAAAATACCGAACACACCATACCAATAAAGAAACACACTTGCCTTTTTATTTACTCTTCCTTTAAGGTACAGACCATGTCTGATTCTCTTTGAAAGCCACTGTTCCTTCCCAACATAATTCTTTCTTTTTATATATATTTTTTGTCTTTATTACTCATCTTCCCATACGCTGGATAAAGGGAGTGTCAGTCACAAGGTTTTCACAATCACATGGTCACACGATAAAAGCTATATAGTTAAACAATCATCATTAAGAATCAATTCTACTGAATTACAGTTCAACAGATGCAGGCATTTCCTTCTAGCAATTCTAATACACTAGAAACTAAAAAGGAATATCTATATAATGCGTAAGAATAACCTTCAGGATGACCTCTCAACTCTATTTCAAATCTCTTAGCCACTGAAACTTGACTTTGTTTCATTTCTTTTCCCCCTTTTGGTCAAGAAGGCATCCTCAATCCCATGATGCCAGGGCAAGGATCATCCCTGTGAGTCATGTCCCATGTTGCCAGGGAGACTTACACCCTTGGGAGTCATGTCCCACGTAGAGGGGAGACTGATTGACTTTTAATGTAAAGAATGGAGAACAGATACTTAAAAGAGGGGCAGGCCTAACAAATATACCCAAGAGTGAACTATGGAATACAGGGAAGCTAGAAGAGAAGACTAAGAAAGAAAGAATGCCCAACATAAGGTTTATTTAACTATTTCAGTTTTAGTTAAGAGTCCCATTGTGGTAATATCACAGTAGGAAATAAATAAGGGCTTTGAAAATACCAGGGGGCATAGCTATGTATTTGAAATTGAAATACCAGTTCAAATCCAGGCTCCACTATCAGCTGCGAGACTCCAGACAAAGTCTGTTACATCTCTAAGCTTCCAGATTCCTCATCTTTTAGATGCACCATCAGAAAATAAAGTAAAAACTTTAAAGGAAGCATATTTTCAATACCATCTCTAAATGAAGTTTAAATGCTATAATCTAAAGAACCTCTCAAATCTAGAATTTAAAAATCTATTTAAAATACTACATATCAGAGTGATTATCAATTACTTTAATTTACAAGTCTGTTAAAGATGATAACAAAAGCTATTACTTTAATTACCATTCTCAAGCAATCCAGTGAACAGGAATTGTTTAGAAAAAAAGTAAAGATTTGTATTTACTTATGGAGTACTTCTGGAAAAATATTAGAATAGTAATACAATGACCTAAATAATTATGCTCAACTTGACTTGTTTTGACTAAATACAGTAAGTATTCATGGGCTCAACAACATACATGAATGCCAATTATGGGACAAACACTAAGAAAGATTCTAAGCATACAAAGATGAGTAAAAAATTCTTCACACTCACAGCACATATTCATATTTATTATTAATCATTCCACACATGTAATTATAAAGTAATATTTCATCAAGTCCTCGTGAAGCCTCCAGTCAAATAAAAATGCTACATGTAATTAAGAACAAGTAGTATAATGGAAATTAAGCTTTATTTTATAGGTCTTAGTATGAACTCTACAAATGAATTCAATTTCTAAACAACAGTCAATAGAATGAAACTTAGAACAGAGAAGCAGCTACCAAAAGCTGCCTCAGGACATTCAAGCAATAGCCGGATCACTACCAATAGAAGAGAATACTCTACCATAATGTCTTAGTGTTTGCTCTTGTTCATAAAGAAATGTAAAGGGCTGAATCTGAATTCAAAACAATTGGAACTCTAAATTACTGTGTTAAAACAAGTGAGCCAGTAAATAGAAAAACTACAACTTTGGGTTCTCACATGTTAGCCATAACAAGGGATCATAAACACATTGTAGAACTCTGTATAAAAGAACAAAAAAAATGTGCTATGAAACTTCTAAATTTTCAGATTAAGTTGGTTCATGATTTGAAAATTCAGATTCTTAAAGAAAAGAATGGTTAATAAATAGATTATCTAATACTTCTTTAGAAGATATTTTCCTTCTAGTTATGTGAAGATTCTCAATTCAAGCTAGGCCAATTCAAATTAATTTTCTAAAAAGTACACATTTTGAATAGAGATTCTAAAAAGCTACAACCAAATAACTATAATTTTTTAAATCATTTAGTGTAAATGAATAAAGTAAGCATTCTTGTACAAAATTTCAGGTAGCTAACTTTTATTTTAACATAACACATGACACTTTTCAGTAAAGTATATGTTATGCTGGTACTTAAATTAGTTAGAGTAGCTAAACTGTCCTGAGCAACTTGAACTACAAGCTGAATTTCAAAAGTTCTGTTTACTTTACACCACTTCAAACGACAGATGACGAAGCTTGTTAGAAGCTGTAACTACTCTTTAAAGTCTGAAAGCCAATTAGAAGGCCTGTAACATGTCAGTTAAATATATATATATATATACACCAAAAAGAATTTCTTTGGAGATCAATTCAGAATTTATTTAAAAGTTTATGATTTTATTTCAACTTCTTTTAATCCTTTAAATACTAATTTTAATCATTTAAAAATAAATTCTATTAACATTCAATGTGAAAAACAGAGGAATAATAGATTCTTTTTATAATTATAATTTAATCACATAATGAAATAATGCTGACTGCAAGTTATAATGATCAGAGTTTATTAAGGCCTCAAATACAGTATTATGGTTGGACATTCTTTAAAACGGGCAACAGCATTTCTTTCTTTCTTTAATGTTTTTAGTACTTTAATGTTTATATATATAAAGAGGGTGGTGTCATAGGTGTGGCAGTGCCCTGGGAGAGAGCAAGTCTAGCAGAGGGTATCTATTGTGCGATCTTATGTGCCAGCCACTACACTCACTGGGTGGGTTCATAAACGTTACTCACTGAATCTTCTGAGGGACAAACCTGAGAAGTAAATGTTATCCCACCTTTTATAGATGAGCAATTAGACTGAGACAAGCTCAATAATTGTCCCAAACAAAGAGCCATGAGTAAATAAATAAAGATCCCTTCCAGGTCTATTTAAGTCCAGATTCCTCACTCTCTAACAATATACCGCCAAGAAAACTGCCTTTAAAAAAACAGTAATTATTATCTGTGAAAACGACAAGCCTGTCCATTTCTTCTTCTACATCTTCCCCATAACTTCCCCGTGTTTGGCCCTTCTCCCATCTATGACACTCCTTCAAAGAGATCCAGGATAATTTCCACCTGATAATAATGTTTGAATAGGAAGAGGGCCCCCGATGTGTTTACTCCTGGCTTTTTTTAACACAGTGTAGGGATGGGTAGGGATGAGAAGTATTCCCCAGCAGATCATGGTTCTTGGAATTTCTTGTTTTTTGGAGGGGTTTGGGGTGAGTGGATGCGGAGTATGTTGGGCTGAAGGGAAAAAAAGTTAGTAAGGAAGGCAGAGCCTCTGGATTCTTTCACTGCTGGTTCTTATACCCTGCAATACCAATAAAACTAATGATGATAAAAATTTTCAATTACTAATGCTGAAAAACTGTTTCC
This sequence comes from Choloepus didactylus, assembly GCF_015220235.1. Lineage (NCBI taxonomy): Eukaryota > Metazoa > Chordata > Mammalia > Pilosa > Megalonychidae > Choloepus > Choloepus didactylus. Next base: position 28,543,219 of record NC_051308.1, read on the forward strand.
TAAGCTTGTAGGGATCCAGTCCCACTTTTCAGGTTATTTGTGTTTGAATCATTTATCTATTATCCAAGAATTAACAAATCTTTTTCCAGGAAAGGGATTAGGAGGAGAAACAAAGAAGTTCTCAAGGTTTATTTAAGAACATAAGGAATTCTATAAATTAGGGGAGTACTCATTGGGGTATTAACATTATAATCTACAGAACATGTTTATAAGTTTATAATCCATATTCCAAACTCTAACATTTTAGTTATCATAAGACTACTATGTTGGCATTAACACAGATTACTATTTATGGATTTACACTGAACTTGGAATCATTACATGTTAATGTGAACTTGTCCTAATACATTTTCTTTAATGAATATGGTCACCATAGATACCACTATTTACCAAAAGTAAATTTTCAGACCCAACATTTTCCACATCAATATTTCTCTACTTTATCTGGTCACCTCAATCCTCATCTAATTAAACAAACACACACTTAGAGAGTCTTTGAAAACAATTGTTCACTGCATACCCTCTGCACACTTGATATTTCAAGTCAAAATACATTGTGGTCATTGTGGGACAATAATTAAAATAGTAAACTGATATGAGGCATTGAGTAACAGAGAGATACAAACTGCATACAAACATTTAGTAGACTCAAAATTAGTGATTAGGCAAGTTGATCTTTAAACTTATTTATTTACTTTCATTGTACAAATCATCCATGTTTATTGCAGAAAACTTGAGAACTAATTATATTCAAAATGAAAAGAAAACCACCCATAATCCCACCACCCAGGTATGACCACTGTTAATCTCCTGATGAATGTATATTATTTCAGACATTCTCTAAGCATTTTTTTTTAAATTTTTATTGGAATTGTTCAGATACCATACAATTATCCAAAGATCCAAAGTGTACAATCAGTTGCCCCTGGTACCCTCACACAGCTGTGCATCCATCACCGCACTTAAATTTTGTTCAATTTTTAGAACATTTTCATTACTCCAGACAAGAAATTAAGTGAAAGATGTAAAAAGAAAAAAAAAGTAAAGAAAAGAAAAGAAAAGAAAACTCGAATCCTCCCATATCCCTAACCAACCCCCCTCAATTGCTGACTCATACTGTTGGTATAATATATTTGTTACTGTTTATGAAAAAATGTTGAAATACTACTAACTGTAGTATATAGTTTGCAATAGGTATATATTTCTTCCCTATATGCCCTTCTATTATTAACTTCTAGTTGTAGTCATACATTTGTTCTAGTTCATGGAAGAGATTTCTAATATTTGTACAGTTAATCATGGACATTGCCCACCATAGGATTCAGTTTTATACATTCCCATCTTTGATCTCCAACTTTCCTTCCGGTGACATATATGACTCTGAGCTTCCCCTTTCCACCTCATTCACACACCATTCAGCACTGTTAGTTATTCTCACATTTTGCTACTGACACCTCTGTTCATTTCCAAACATTTAAGTTCATCCTAGCTGAACATTCTGCTCCTACTAAGCAACCGCTCCCCATTCTTAAGCCTCGGTCCTATAACTTGGTGCCTTATATTTCATGTCTATGAGTTTACATATGACAATTAGTTCTTATCAGTGAGACCCTGCAATATTTGTCCTTATGTGTCTGGCTTATTTCACTCACTATATTGCCCTTGAGGTTTTGTCATCAACCCATTTTTTTTTTTAAGATGGTTTTGTTCACACACCATACATTCCATCCTAAGTAAACAATCAATAGTTCTCTGTATGATCACATATTTATGTGTTCACCAACTTCACCACTATCTATATAAGGGCATCTACATTTCTTCCACAAGGCAGGAGGGAGAGTCAAAGAAGGTAGAGAGGCAAAAGAAAGACGAAAAAAATGACAGCTAGGAAGTAGCAAAAGGAAAAGTAACCTTAAATCAAAGTAAAGTAGTCAGACAACACCACCAATGTCGAGTATCTAACATGCCTTCCCTATCCCCCCTTCTTATCTGCATTTACCTTGGTATATCGCCTTTGTTACTTTAAATGAAGCATAATACAACAATTCTGTTAGTTACAGTCTCTAGTTTACGCTGACTGCACCCCTCCCCCAATGCTTCCCCATTTTTAACACCTTGCAAGGCTGACATTTGCTTGTTCTCCCTCATAAAAGAACATATTTGTACATTTTATCACAATTGTTGAACACTCTAGATTTCACCAAGTTACACAGTCCCAGTCTTTATCTTTCCTCCTTTCTTCTGGTGTCTCACATGCTCCCAACCTTCCTCTCTCAACCATATTCATGGTTATCTTTGTTCAGTGCCCTTACATTGCTGTGCTACCATCTCCCAAAATTGTGTTCCAAACCACGCACTCCTGTCTTCTCCTATCACTCTGTAGTGCTCCCTTTAGTATTTCCTGTAGGGCAGGTGTCTTGTTCACAAAGTCTCTCATTGTCTGTCAGAAAATATTTTGAGCTCTCCCTCATATTTGAAGGACAGCTTTGCTGGATATAGGATTTTTGGTTGGCGGTTTTTCTCTTTCAATATCTTAAATATATCACTACTTCCTTCTTGCCTCCATGGTTTCTGCTGAGAGATCTGCACATAGTCTTATTAAGCTTCCTTTGTATGTGATGGATCGCTTTTCTCTTGCTGCTTTCAGGATTCTCTCTTTGTCTTTGACATTTGATAATCTGATTATTAAGTGTCTTGGCATAGGCCTCTTCAGATCTATTCTGTTTGGAGTACACTGCACTTTTGGATCTGTAATTTCATGTCTTTCATAAGAAATGGGAAATATTCATTGATTATTTCCTCTATTATTGCCTCTGCCCCTTTTCCCTTCTCTTCTCCTTCTGGGACACCAATGATATGTACATTCTTGTACTTTGTTTCATCTTTAAGTTCCCGGAGATGTTGCTCATATTTTTTCATTCTTTTCTCCATCTGCTCCTTTGCGTGTAGGCTTTCAGGCATTTTGTTCTCCAGTTCTTGAGTGTTTTCTTCTGCCTCTTGAGATCTGCTGTTGTATGTTTCCATTGTGTCTTTCGTCTCTTGTATTGTGCCTTTCATTTCCGTAGATTCTACTAGTTGTTTTTTTGAACTTTCGATTTCTGCCTTATGCATGCCCAGTGTTTTCGTTACAGCCTCTATCTCTTTTGCAAAATCTTCTCTATACTTTTTGAATTGATTTAGCATTAGTTGTTTAAATTCCTGTATCTCAGTTGAAGTGTACGTTTGTTCCTTTGACTGGGCCATAGCTTTGTTTTTCTTAGTGTAGGTTGTAGTTTTCTGTTGTCTAGGCATCTGACCTCCTAGGCCACCCCAATCAGGTTTTCCCAGAGGAGAACAGGCTCAGGTCACAGGAAGAGGAAATATTCAGTATCTGGTTTCCCTGACGGTTTTTCTTAGAGGATTGACACACCTGTGCTTTTCTGCCTGGCAGGTGCACCTGTCAGCCTGTCACTGCCTGTGTAAGAGGGTATGACCTGTGGCTCTCCTCCCCCAGGCTTTGGGGTCTGGTTCTGGAAAGGCGGGCAGTAGAGCCGGGCCCCTCCCTTTCCTCTTGGGAAGCTATGCCCCCTCCAGAGATATCATCTGCATATCAATAAGTTCTTTGTTTCTTTGACTCTGCTGATCAAAGTGTTTTGATTTTAAAATGGCTGAGGCTGTCTTTACTGCAAAAAGCACTGCAGGCTGAAAACAGCTGAGGTTTTCACCACAGAGAAAGAAAGGGACAGAAAAGCTCCCAGGTTCACCCATCAGGCAGAGATAGCACCCGATCCTCTGGGCTCCCCGTCCTGAGACAGCTATGTCCCCCGACTCTCCCAAGGTTAGTTGTCACCAAAAGCCTCTGTCTGCTTGTTGAGGATTCGTTGTCTGTATTAAGCAGTTAACATTAAAACCCCAGTTGGAGCTGGGCTGAGGTACACTAGCTTGTTTGGAGAGTTCTGCTCTCCAGCACCATGAGGCTTACGTGAGGGAGGGGCTCTCGGCTCTCAGCACGGGGCCCCAGTTTTACTTACAGATTTTATGCTGTGATCTCAGGCATTCCTCCCAATTCAGGTTGGTGGATGATGAGTGGACAGTCACGTTTGTCTCCCCGCAGTTATTTCAGGTTATTTACTAGTTTTTTGGTCATTTATGAATTGTTCCGGGGGGGATTAATAGTCTTCCACTCCTCTCTAGGCCGCCATCTTAGCTCCTCTATCTCTTTAAGCATTTTTTAAAAAATAAAAATAAAACCATACTATATGAACTATATTACATAACTCCTTTTCTCACCTAATATAACGTGAATATTTTTCATCATAATAAATGAAGATATACATCATCACATTAAATGGTGGCATACAACTTCACTGTACTCATATACAGAAAAGTTTTTTACTAATCATAATCCATGGAACAAACACAAGTGAATTATCCACATGTAAACAGGATATCTAATCATACCATGACATAACATGAATCAAGTAATACGTTAAAAATCAGATAAATAATTGTGAGAACCATATTTCTTTCAATTAAATAGAAAAACTAATTTGCATTTGAAGCATGATGAAGCTGATATTCAATAATGAAATTTTGAAACAGTTCCACAAGACTGTACATTTGATTGCAAATTCCCTAAAGGGTAAAGTCCACACTACTTGACTGCCTGGTATTGTGCCCCAACAGAGCAGGTCTCAAATAAATAAACATCATGAAAGAATAAATGACTAACACTAGCCAAATTCAGTAATGGATTTGTGTCTTGGCTAATTGGCATCACATTTAAAAGAAAAGTTGAAAGATAATCCACACTCAATAAAATAATTAAGGCAAGAATGATCAATGGATGCTCAAATCATTAGGAAAAAAAGTGAAGAACTGAATATTTGCAAGGTATCAAGGTGTCATCCCATAGTTTACTTACCAGTCTCAGGGAGGAAAACCTAACTTGATAATGAAGAGGTCAGGCTATCACTACCTTAACTCGGCATCACTAATAGCTCCTCAACCAAATACTAAGCACCTCCTGACATGACGCACTAAGAAGTATATAAAATCACCAGTGAAACACTCTAGACAGAAATATTGAACCTGAACCTAATGGAGTCTCTAACTTCCATTTTACAGAAATACAGGGGTAGAGAAACAAAGTAAATGTTAACTTATAGAAACAGAGTAGTCCAGAAGATGGGACTTTCTTCAGGGCAACTGTCCTGGTCTCCTTAATAAGTGTATTAACAAAAAGGCAGGGGAAGGGGTGTGGGTGGACAAGTAGAGCATGGAACTGTTCCAGACTAGAAGAGACTGAAGAGACAACTACTAAATGAAATGTGTGGTCCTTATGATTCTGGTTTAAACAAACCGGATGTAAAAGATAATTTAGGGGACAACTGGGGAAATCAGAATATGAACTAGGTATTATATGATATTAAAGATTCTAAATGTTATTAGGTATAACAATGGTACTGTAGTTATGGAGAAAAATGTCCTTATGTTTTAGAGATTCATATACTGAAGAATCCAAGGATAAAATATCTTAACAAAAGGATGATGCAAATATGGTAAAATAAGGGAAGGCTTCAAGAGTTGAATGTGAAAAAAAATTTTTTTAATAAAATTATAAAATATAGACAAATATCTTTTTAAAAAGACAATTCTACCTCATGAAACTCATTTAACTCAAGTTAAACTTCTGAACAGTTCATTGGGCACTGAAGTTTAAAGGTATCACTGTTGCAGAAGTTTATTTTATATCAATCTTAATTCACAATTTCAATCCTTCAAGTTTACTTAGGTGTCAATGGGACAATTTCTACTCAGCTCTTCAAAGTTGCTTATCAATGCGTACGAAACTGAAATAGACCAAGATGCAAACATCAAAGTCCTTCTTTAAAGCACCTGCTCTGGTCTATAGCTTTCCTGCCATTAATTATCCCTGTTTCTCTCCTTCCTTTCACTAGTAAACTATTCAAAATCATTATCACCAGAGCGGCCTTTATTTGCTTGTTACCTATTCCTTAATCAATTAGCTAATCTATGAATTCTGTTACTCTTCTGAAATCTTCTCATCAGATATTTTTCCTTTGTCCTTATTTTCATTTCTCTACTGCATTTGATGTTCTTGGCTCCCTACCCTTTGAATCACACTTCCTTTTGATTTCTAAGGCACACACTTGCCTAGTTTTACTATCAACTCTGATAAAACCATTAGCCTTCTCTCTTTGGGTCTTCCTCCAAAACGAGACACTCACTGAGGCTCAGACCGATCTTTGTGTTACACTTTTCTCTTTTGATAATTTTGCCCTTTATAAATTTAGACATTCGTTAAACAAATATTTATTGTGCACCCACAATATGCCAGGCAATGACCAAGACAGTGAGGATACAGCAGTGAACAAAACAAAGTCCCTATTTTTCATAAAACTTTTATTTTATTGAGGAGATGAGTGGTCAGGCAATAAGTCAAAAACTTAATTTATAAATACTAGGTGCTATTAATAATAAAAATTGTGTAAGATAATGACAGAGACAGGGAGTCAGTGCTATTTTAAAAAGAACAGTTAAAAAGGGTATCTCTTGATGAAATGAAGGACTGAGCAATGTAGATACCTGTGGGAAGAGCGAATTAAACTGAAGAACCAGTAAATGCAAAGACCCACAGTTGAAGGGAGCCTGCAGATCCATTTGAGAAACAAGAAAGAGCCCAGTGTTACTGGAGTAAAGTAAGTCAGGGAAATGATAGGAGATGAGGTTAGAAAGACCTTCAGTGACCTGGTAAGGATGCTGAATCTAATTATGATGGGGTTCTCTTATAGCTTTGCCTCAAATATTATTTGACATTTGATGACTCTGAAACCTGTTATCTCTAGTCCCTACCCTCCCCATCAAGCTCCATCCCCACAGGGCAATACTGGCATCTCTATAAGAAGGTTCTATCATTACCTCATTCTCAACATATCCAAAAGAGTTTTGTTTTAATAATCTTTCAAGCTGAAAACTACTGCACCAGAGCAATATTTCTATTCATTTTCTTTCTGTATCATTTTCCTAATTACCCAAGAATCACATCGTCAGTCATCTCTGACACATCCCTATCTTTCAACCGACATGGCTACACCAGCAACATTCATGTTAACGGATCTTTTGTAATGTCTATCGCGACAATCCATTCCTTTCACTGCTGACACCCAACTCTGGGAATTTTTTTTACCAAACTCTCGATCACTGGAATGGCTTCCCAAATGGACTCCCTTTCTTCAGTCTTGTCTCTCTCCAAGTGGTCCTACATATTTCTTGCCAGATTAGTCTTACTCAAACTCTTGTTCCATTATATCAATCATATTCTCAAAAATATAACTCCTCTCTACAGGAGAAAGGTAAAATTCCTTACCTTGACTCATAAGCAAACCTGAATCTTTTTCAAACTTTATTCCTCACACTGAAAACTATGAGTACTTTCTGCTGATAAATATCTTTTCACTGCTGCCTGAACATACTCTGATTATTCTTAATGTCAAGCTTATCCCATGCTGTTTCCCTCACCTGAAGCAGTCTCCTTCCCTTCTATCCAGATTCTCATCACTCAAGATCTCTAATTATTCCAATCCACATTCTCTACTACTGCAGATCTCCTGCACTTAACATTTATACCCCATATTCTGTTACATGATCATATGCTGTGATGTGACTGTTTTATGTGCATTTCCTTAACTATATTGTAAGCTTCAGGGAATCTGGAATACTTCTCATGTTTCTTTTGTATTCATCACAGTCTACATACATACAGAGTGAATAAAAACAAAAAAAATTCAGGAAACACTTCAGATAAAATATACTTTATCACAATAATTCCTTTTTTACTTAAAATAACCTAAATGTTTTAGAGCTAACATTTCTTTTGAAACAAAATTTACTTTATGATGTCTTTCCCTCCAAAATCTGACATATCTATTTCTTCAAAATTTAAACTGTCAATGTTAGACGACCTCTGAGAACATGAGAAATAAGTATTATAGAAGAAAACTACATGCTGAAGCAAGTACTTATATATTTATGTACAAATACATCCTTAAAACATCAATTTGAAAAGACACACTTTTAAAGCCTAATTAAATTCTTGATTTAAGAGCAACTACTCTAACACGTAAGAGACATACTTCTTTCTTTCCCTAGGGAGAATGGTAGGAAGGATTAGATTTATAGAACAGTTAAATGATTTTTTTCCTTGGCAAAAAATAAAAAAAAAAAGGTAGGCCTGGAGAACCTAAGATGGTGGCCAGGTGAGACAGGGCAAAAAAACACCTCCGTGAAAAATACTAGATAAAAACCAGAAAGGGACCCAGAATACCACTTCCAGAGTAGCACCAGACAGACAAGGTCTGCTAAATCTACAGGGACCAAACATTTGGTGAAACCAGGAGTCTGCATTCTGAAATGAGTGAGTGAGTCAGCTGAAAGTCCCTCGGCCACGCTGTGGTATGGGGAAACGGTAGGTTGGCATTTGGAGATGGACCAGTTCTTTTTAAAAAAAAAAAAAAAAAAAAAAAAAAAAAAGCCAGGGAGCAGCTGCAGATAAGACGGGAGCGGTCTGGACTAATGCCTCAGTGTCTGGCGTGGAGGATACCCCTTCCCACACCCACTGCTGATTGTCTCGGGCCCAGGGGAGCAAAGGGGAGCCAAAAGGAGGAAAAAACGCACAACTTGCAGCCATCTCCCCGGAGGGCAGGGGCACTCCTGCCTGGGGCTGAATCCACAGCACAGACACATGCCAAGACACCCAGTGTGACAGGGAGTCTTTCCCTCAGCACCGTGAACATGCCACAATATCCACCGTGGACACTGGCCTTTAATACACCCACAGCTGATTGCCCCGGAGCTGGGGGGGCGAAGCTGTGCGGAAAGGGGGAAGTTAACGCATCCCATTCAACCATCTTTGAAGTGGGCTGGGAATGCCCCATGGCCCGGCGTCCCAGGGCTTCCCTGGAGGTCAGCACGCACTTGTGACCTGGCATGGCCCTCCCCCCCTCAGCAGAGGTCCTGGAAGAGCACAGAGGGAAGGGGGAACCACTCGGAAATCCCAGGGAACCTACGCCAATACCAAGGACTTTTGGGTCAGTGGCAGAGAACAGCCTTAAATCTCCGGGAACTGGGAGGTTTGATTATTAAAGCTGCCCTGCCTCCCTAACCGCTCAGACACACGCCCCTAATTAAGGGTGGACAGCACTGACAACACACCCAAATTAAGTGCACCAATTGGGCCCCACAAGAATCAGATCCACACACACCAATAAGACAAAGTTGGGGAGAACTGATTTGAGGGGAATAGGTGACTCACGGACACCATCTGCCGGTTAGTTAGAGAAAGTGTATACCACCAAGCTGCAATTCTGACAAATTAAAGATCAAGTAAAGCAAATGCCCAGAAGCCAAAAACAACAGAAAATCTTAAAGCATGTGATAAAACCAGACGATATGGAGAACCCAAACCCAAATACCCAAATCAAAAGATCAGAAGACACACAGTGCTTGGCACAATTAATCAAAGAACTACAGACAGGGAATGAGAGCATGGCACAGGATATAAAGGACATGAAGAAGAGCATGGCACAGGATATAAAAGACGTAAAGAAGACCCTAGAAGAGCATAAAGAAGATATTGCAAGAGTAAATTAAAAAAAATAGAAGATCTTATGAAAATTAAAGAAACTGTTGGACAAATTAAAAAGACTCTGGGGAGGCGGGGCAGGATGGCGGACAGGTGAGCTGTATGTTTTAGTTACTCCTCCAGGAAAGTAGGTAGAAAGCCAGAAACTGCGTGGACTGGACACCACAGAGCAATCTGACTTTGGGCATACTTCATACAACACTCATAAAAACGTGGAACTGCTGAGATCAGCGAAATCTGTAAGTTTTTGCGGCCACGGGACCCACACCCCTCCCTGCCAGGCTCAGTCCCGTGGGAGGAGGGGCTGTCAGCTCCGGGAAGGAGAAGGGAGAACTGCAGTGGCAGCCCGTATCGGAAACTCATTCTACTGATCCAAACTCCAACCATAGATAGACTGAGACCAGACACCAGAGCATCTGAGAGCAGCCAGCCCAGCAGAGAGGAGACAGGCATAGAAAAAAACAACACGAAAAACTCCAAAATAAAAGCGGAGGATTTTTGGAGTTCTGGTGAACATAGAAAGGGGAAGGGCAGAGCTCAGGCCCTGAGGCTCATATGCAAATCCCGAAGAAAAGATGATCTCTCTGCCCTGTGGACCTTTCCTTAATGGCCCTAATTGCTTTGTCTCTTAGCATTTCAATAGCCCATTAGATCTCTGAGGAGGGTCCTTTTTTTTTAATCCTTTTTTCTTTTTCTAAAACAATTACTCTAAGAAGCCCAATACAGAAAGCTTCAAAGACTTGCAATTTGGGCAGGTCAAGACAAGAGCAGAACTAAGAGAGCTCTGAGACAAAAGGCAATAATCCAGTGGCTGAGAAAATTCACTAAACACCACAACTTCCCAAGAAAAGGGGGGTGTCCGCTCACAGCCATCATCCTGGTGGACAGGAAACACTCCTGCCCATCGCCAGCCCCATAGCCCAGAGCTGCCCCAGACAACCCAGTGTGATGGAAGTGCTTCAAATAACAGGCACACACCACAAAACTGGGTGTGGACATTAGCCTTCCCTGCAACCTCACCTGATTGTCCCAGAGTTGGGAAGGTGGAGCAGTGTGAATAAACAAAGCCCCATTCAGTCATCATTTCAGCCGACTGGGAGCCTCCCTACACAGCCCAGCAGCCCAGAACTGCCCTGGGGGGACGGCACTCACCTGTGACATAGTACAGTCATCCCTCAACAGAGGACCCGGGGTGCACGGCCTGGAAGAGGGGCCCACTTGCAAGTCTCAGGAGCCATACACCAATACCAAGGACTTGTGGGTCAGTGGCAGAGACAAACTGTGGCAGGACCGAACTGAAGGATTAGACTATTGCAGCAGCTTTAAAACTCTAGGATCACCAGGGAGATTTGACTGTTAGAGCCACCACCCCCCCTCCCTGACTGCCCAGAAACACGCCCCATATACAGGGCGGGCAACACCAACTACACACGCAAGCTTGGTACACCAATTAGATCCCACAAGACTCACTCCCCCACTCACCAAAAAGGCTAAGCAGGGGAGAACTGGCTTGTGGAGAACAGGTGGCTCGTGGACGCCACCTGCTGGTTAGTTAGAGAAAGTGTACTCCACGAAGCTGTAGATCTGATAATTAGAGATAAGGACTTCAATTGGTCTACACATCCTAAAAGAACCCTATCAAGTTCAGCAAATACCAAGAGGCCAAAAACAACAGAAAATTATAAAGCATATGAAAAAACCAGACGATATGGATAACCCAAGCCCAAGCAACCAAGTCAAAAGATCAGAAGAGACACAGCACCTAGAGCAGCTAATCAAAGAACTAAAGATGAACTCAAAAGATCAGAAGAGACACAGCACCTAGAGCAGCTAATCGAAGAACTAAAGATGAACAATGAGACCATAGTACGGGATACAAAGGATATCAAGAAGACCCTAGAAGAGCATAAAGAAGACATTGCAAGACTAAATAAAAAAATGGATGATCTTATGGAAATTAAAAAAACTGCTGACCAAATTAAAAAGATTCTGGACACTCATAGTACAAGACTAGAGGAAGCTGAACAACGAATCAGTGACCTGGAAGATGACAGAATGGAAAATGAAAGCATAAAAGAAAGAATGGGAAAAAAATTGAAAAAATCGAAATGCACCTCAGGGATATGATAGATAATATGAAACGTCCGAATATAAGACTCATGGGTGTTCCAGAAGGGGAAGAAAAGGGTAAAGGTCTAGGAAGACTATTCAAAGAAATTGTTGGGGAAAACTTCCCAAATATTCTAAACAACATAAATACACAAATCATAAATGCTCAGCGATCTCCAAATAAAATAAATACAAATAAACCCACTCCGAGACATATTCTGATCACACTGTCAAACACAGAAGAGAAGGAGCAAGTTCTGAAAGCAGCAAGAGAAAAGCAATTCACCACATACAAAGGAAACAGCATAAGACTAAGTAGTGACTACTCAGCAGCCACCATGGAGGCGAGAAGGCAGTGGCATGATATATTTAAAATTCTAAGTGAGAAAAATTTCCAACCAAGAATACTTCATCCAGCAAAGCTCTCCTTCAAATTTCAGGGACAGCTTAAATTTTTCACAGACAGACAAATGCTGAGAGAATTTGCTAACAAGAGACCTGCCCTACTGGAGATACTAAAGGGAGCCCTACAGACAGAGAAACAAAGAAAGGACAGAGAGACTTGGAGAAAGGTTCAGTACTAAAGAGATTCAGTATGGGTACAATAAAGGATGTTAATAGAGAGAGGGGAAAAATACGACAAACATAAACCAAAGGATAAGATGGCTGATTCAAGAAATGCCTTCACGGTTATAATGTTGAATGTAAATGGATTAAACTCCCCAATTAAAAGATATAGATTCGCAGAATGGATCAAAAAAACTGAACCATCAATATGTTGCATACAAGAGACTCATCTTAGACACAGGGACACAAAGAAACTGAAAGTGAAAGGATGGAAAAAAATATTTCATGCAAGCTACAGCCAAAAGAAAGCAGGTGTAGCAATATTAATCTCAGATAAAATAGACTTTAAATGCAGGGATGTTTTGAGAGACAAAGAAGGCCACTACATACTAATAAAAGGGACAATTCAACAAGAAGTAGTAACAATCGTAAATGTCTATGCACCCAATCAAGGTGCCACATAATACATGAGAGAAACACTGGCAAAACTAAAGGAAGCAATTGATGTTTCCACAATAATTGTGGGAGACTTCAACACATCACTCTCTCCTATAGATAGATCAACCAGACAGAAGACCAATAAGGAAAGTGAAAACCTAAACAATCTGATAAATGAATTAGATTTAACAGACATATACAGGACATTACATCCCAAATCACCAGGATACACATACTTTTCTAGTGCTCACGGAACTTTCTCCAGAATAGATCATATGCTGGGATATAAAACAAGCCTCAATAAATTTAAAAAGATTGAAATTATTCAAAGCACATTCTCTGACCACAATGGAATACAATTAGAAGTCAATAACCATCAGAGACTTAGAAAATTCACAAATACCTGGAGGTTAAACAACACAATCCTAAACAATCAGTGGGTTAATGAAGAAATAGCAAGAGAAATTGCTAAATATATATAGACGAATGAAAATGAGAACACAACATACCAAAACCTATGGGATGCAGCAAAAGTAGTACTGAGGGGGAAATTTATAGCACTAAATGCATATATTAAAAAGGAAGAAAGAGCCAAAATCAAAGAACTAATGGATCAACTGAAGAAGCTAGAAAATGAACAGCAAACCAATCCTAAACCAAGTAGAGGAAAAGAAATAACAAGGATTAAAGCAGAAATAAATGACATAGAGAACAAAAAAACAATAGAGAGGATAAATATCACCAAAAGTTGGTTCTTTGAGAAGATCAACAAGATTGACAAGCCCCTAGCTACACTGACAAAACCAAAAAGAGAGAAGACCCATATAAACAAAATAATGAATGAAAAACGTGACATAACTGCAGATCCTGAAGAAATTAAAAAAATTATGAGAGGATGTTATGAACAACTGTATGGCAACAAACTGGATAATGTAGAAGAAATGGACAATTTCCTGGAAACATATGAACAACCTAGACTGACCAGAGAGGAAATAGAAGACCTCAACCAACCCATCACAAGCAAAGAGATCCAATCAGTCATCAAAAATCTTCCCACAAATAAATGCCCAGGGCCAGATGGCTTCACAGGGGAATTCTACCAAACTTTCCAGAAAGAACTGACACCAATCTTACTCAAACTCTTTCAAAACATTGAAGAAAATGGAACACTACCTAACTCATTTTATGAAGCTAACATCAATCTAATACCAAAACCAGGCAAAGATGCTACAAAAACGGAAAACTACCGGCCAATCTCCCTAATGAATATAGATGCAAAAATCCTCAACAAAATACTTGCAAATCGAATCCAAAGACACATTAAAAAAATCATACACCATGACCAAGTGGGGTTCATTCCAGGCATGCAAGGATGGTTCAACATAAGAAAATCAATCAATGTATTACAACACATTAACAAGTCAAAAGGGAAAAATCAATTGATCATCTCAATAGATGCTGAAAAAGCATTTGACAAAATCCAACATCCCTTTTTGATAAAAACACTTCAAAAGGTAGGAATTGAAGGAAACTTCCTCAACATGATAAAGAGCATATATGAAAAACCCACAGCCAGCATAGTACTCAATGGTAAGAGACTGAAAGCCTTCCCTCTAAGATCAGGAACAAGACAAGGATGCCCGCTGTCACCACTGTTATTCAACATTGTGCTGGAAGTGCTAGCCAGGGCAATCCGGCAAGACAAAGAAATAAAAGGCATCCAAATTGGAAAAGAAGAAGTAATACTGTCATTGTTTGCAGATGATATGATCTTATATCTAGAAAACCCTGAGAAATCGACGATACAGCTACTAGAGCTAATAAACAAATTTAGCAAAGTAGCGGGATACAAGATTAATGCACATAAGTCAGTAATGTTTCTATATGCTAGAAATGAACAAACTGAAGAGACACTCAAGAAAAAGATACCATTTTCAATAGCAACTAAAAAAATCAAGTACCTAGGAATAAACTTAACCAAAGATGTAAAAGACCTACACAAAGAAAACTACATAACTCTACTAAAAGAAATAGAAGGGGACCTTAAAAGATGGAAAAATATTCCATGTTCATGGATAGGAAGGCTAAATGTCATTAAGATGTCAATTCTACCCAAACTCATCTACAGATTCAATGCAATCCCAATCAAAATTCCAACAACCTACTTTGCAGACTTGGAAAAGCTAGTTATCAAATTTATTTGGAAAGGGAAGATGCCTCGAATTGCTAAAGACACTCTAAAAAAGAAAAACGAAGTGGGAGGACTTACACTCCCTGACTTTGAAGCTTATTATAAAGCCACAGTTGCCAAAACAGCATGGTACTGGCACAAAGATAGACATATAGATCAATGGAATCGAATTGAGAATTCGGAGATAGACCCTCAGATCTATGGCCGACTGATCTTTGATAAGGCCCCCAAAGTCATTGAACTGAGTCATAATGGTCTTTTCAACAAATGGGGCTGGGAGAGTTGGATATCCATATCCAAAAGAATGAAAGAGGACCCCTACCTCACCCCCTACACAAAAATTAACTCAAAATGGACCAAAGATCTCAATATAAAAGAAAGTACCATAAAACTCCTAGAAGATAATGTAGGAAAACATCTTTAAGACCTTGTATTAGGTGGCCACTTTTTAGACTTTACATCCAAAGCACAAGCAACAAAAGAGAAGATAGATAAATGGGAACTCCTCAAGCTTAGAAGTTTCTGCACCTCAAAGGAATTTCTCAAAAAGGTAAAGAGGCAGCCAACTCAATGGGAAAAAAATTTTGGAAACCATGTATCTGACAAAAGACTGATATCTTACATATATAAAGAAATCCTACAACTCAATGACAATAGTACAGATAGCCCAATTATAAAATGGGCAAAAGATATGAAAAGACAGTTCTCTGAAGAGGAAATACAAATGGCCAAGAAACACATGAAAAAATGTTCAGCTTCACTAGCTATTAGAGAGATGCAAATTAAGACCACAATGAGATACCATCTAACACCGGTTAGAATAGCTGCCATTAAACAAACAGGAAACTACAAATGCTGGAGGGGATGTGGAGAAATTGGAACTCTTATTCATTGTTGGTGGGACTGTATAATGGTTCAGCCACTCTGGAAGTCAGTCTGGCAGTTCCTTAGAAAACTAGATACAGAGTTACCATTTGATCCAGCGATTGCACTTCTCGGTATATACCCGGAAGATCGGAAAGCAGTGACACGAACAGATATCTGCACGCCAATGTTCATAGCAGCATTATTCACAATTGCCAAGAGATGGAAACAACCCAAATGTCCTTCAACAGATGAGTGGATAAATAAAATGTGGTATATACACACGATGGAATACTACGCGGCAGTAAGAAGGAACGATCTCGTGAAACATATGACAACATGGATAAACCTTGAAGACATAATGCTGAGCGAAATAAGCCAGGCACAAAAAGAGAAATATTATATGCTACCACTAATGTGAACTTTGAAAAATGTAAAACAAATGGTTTACAATGTAGAATGTAGGGGAACTAGCAATAGAGAGCAATTAAGGAAGGGGGAACAATAATCCAAGAAGAACAGATAAGCTATTTAACGTTCTGGGGATGCCCAGGAATGACTATGGTCTGTTAATTTCTGATGGATATAGTAGGAGCAAGTTCACAGAAATGTTGCTAGATTAGGTAACTTTCTTGGGGTAAAGTAGGAACATGTTGGAAGTTAAGCAGTTATCTTAGGTTAGTTTTCTTTTTCTTACTCCCTTGTTATGGTCTCTTTGAAATGTTCTTTTATTGTATGTTTGTTTTCTTTTTAACTTTTTTTTCATACAGTTGATTTAAAAAAGAAGGGAAAGTTAAAAAAAAAAAAAAAAGAAAAACAAGGAAAAAAAGATGTAGTGCCCCCTTGAGGAGCCTGTGGAGAATGCAGGGGTATTTGCCTACCCCACCTTGATGGTTGCTAACATGACCACAGACATAGGGGACTGGTGGTTTGATGGGTTGAGCCCTCTATCATAGGTTTTACCCTTGGGAAGACGGTTGCTGCAAAGGAGAGGCTAGGCCTCCCTATGGTTGTGCCTAAGAGCCTCCTCCCGAATGCCTGTTTGTTGCTCAGATGTGGCCCTCTCTCTCTGGCTAAGCCAACTTGAAAGGTGAAATCACTGCCCTCCCCCCTACATGGGATCAGACACCCAGGGGAGTGAATCTCCCTGGCAACGTGGAATATGACTCCCGGGGAGGAATGTAGACCTGGCATCGTGGGACGGAGAACATCTTCTTGACCAAAAGGGGGATGTGAAAGGAAATGAAATAAGCTTCAGTGGCAGAGAGATTACAAAAGGAGCCGAGAGGTCACTCTGGTGGGCACTCTTACGCACACTTTAGACAACCCTTTTTAGGTTCTAAAGAATTGGGGTAGCTGGTGGTGGATACCTGAAACTATCAAACTACAACCCAGAACCCATGAATCTCGAAGACAGTTGTATAAAAATGTAGCTTATGAGGGGTGACGATGGGATTGGGAAAGCCATAAGGACCACACTCCACTTTGCCTAGTTTATGGATGGATGAGTAGAAAAATAGGGGAAGGAAACAAACAGACAAAGGTACCCAGTGTTCTTTTTTACTTCAATTGCTCTTTTTCACTCTAATTATTATTCTTGTTATTTTTGTGTGTGTGCTAATGAAGGTGTCAGGGATTGATTTGGGTGATGAATGTACAACTATGTAATGGTACTGTGAACAATCGAAAGTACGATTTGTTTTGTATGACTGTGTGGTATGTGAATATATCTCAATAAAATGAAGATAAAAAAAAAAAAGACTCTGGATACTCACAATACAAGATTAGTGGAAGCTGAACAACAACTCAGCCTCTTTGAGGACCACAGAACAGAAAATGAAAGAACAAAAGAAAGAATGGGGAACAAAATCAAAAAAATCAAAATGGATCTCAGGGATATGATAAATAAAATAAAACATCCAAATTTAAGACTCATTGGTGTCCCAGAAGGGGAAGAGAAGGGTAAAGGTCCAGAAAGAGTATTCAAAGAAATTGTTGGGGAAAACTTCCCAAACCTTCTACACAATATAAATACACAAAGCATAAATGCCCAACAAACTCCAAATAGAATAAATCCAAATAAACCCACCCCAAGACATATTCTGATCAGACTGTCAAACACTGAAAAGGAGCAAGTTCTGAAAGCAGCAAGAGAAAAGGAATTCACCACATACAAAGGAAACAACATAAGACTAAGTAGTGACTACTCAGTGGCCACCATGGAGTCAAGAAGGCAGTGGCATGACATATTTAAAATTCTGAGAGAGAAAAATTTGCAACCAAGAATACTTTATCCAGCAAAACTCTCCTTCAAATTTGAGGGAGAGCTTAAATTTTTCACAGAAAAACAAAAGCTGAGAGATTTTGCAAATAAAAGACCTGCCCTACTTCAGATACTGAAGGGAGCCCTACTGACAGAGAAACAAAGAAAGGAGAGAGAGAGAGAGAGAGAGAGAGAGAGAGAATTTTAACAGACATATATAGAACATTACATCCCAGGTACCAGGACACACATTCTTCTCTAGTGATCACAGATCTTTCTCCAGAATGGACCATATGCTGGGACATAAAAACAAGCCTCAATTAAAAAAAAAAAAAAAAAAAAAGAATTTGTTCAAAGCACATTCTCTGACCACAATGGAATACACACAGAAGTCAATAACCATCAGAGACTTGGAGAATTCACAAACAACTGAAGGATAAAAATGAGGGGGAGATGAAAACATTCATGGATAATCAAAAACTGAGGGACTTCATCACCAGTAATCAGTCCTATAAGAAATGCTAAAGGGAGTTGAGCAGGCTGAAAGGAAGAGACACTAAACAATTGACTGAAACTACATGAAGAAATAAAGATTTCCAGTAAAGGTCACATGGTAAATATAAATACCAATACTACTTTATTTTTGACTTATAACTCCACTATTTACTTCCTACAGGATCTAAAATACATAAACTGTAAAGATAAATCAGTGGTTTTGGACTCAATGTAAAATATGTAATTTTTGACAAGAACTACATAAAGGTGGGGGAATGATGGAGTACAGGAACATAGTTTATGTGTCCTATTGAAGTTAAGTTGGTATCAAAGAAAAACAAGATTGTCATAGATTTAAGATGTTAAATTTAAGCCCCACAGTAAACACAAAGTATCAGAGAATACGATCATAGAGATGAAAAGTTAAGTATGGGTTCTGAGAAGTGGGGGAAGGGGCAATGCGGAGTTAAGAAATGAGTGTAGGACTTCTGTTTGGGGTGAAGAGAAATTTCTAGAAATCGATGGTGGGAAGGTGATAGCATTGCAACATTCTAAATGTGATTAATCCCACTAATGGAATGCTAGGGAGGGGGTGGAATGGGAAGATTTAAGCTGTATATGTTTACACAATTAAAAAAAAAAAAAAATAAAGACAGTCAAATAGATGAAAATTAAATGCCAAGGATGATCCTGGATGGGATCTGAGGTCGGAGAAGAGGAGGCTCAAAGGGACACAGATGGGACACAAGAAAAAAAAAACGGAAATATAGAATGTAAGGTTTATATCAATGTAGAATTTCTTGAACTTCTTAGCTGCACTTAATGAGATTGCATAAAAGAATGTTCTTGTCCATGGGAAATGTATATGTGAATTATATTGTTTGTTCAAAGATATGTGCAGCTTGCTCTCATATGTTCAGAGGACAGGGCAATAGATGATGGATGATAGGGAGGGAGAGAGGGAGGGAGGGAAAGAAAGAAAAGGTGGAGTGAGAGGATGTTAAAGGTGGTGGATCGGGGTATCAGGGGAGGGGGGTCGGGGTCGGGAGTTCCATGTATGGGGTTTGTACTGTTTTTGCAACTGTTCCTGTAAGATCGAATTTATTTCAAAATAAAATTTATTAAATTAAAAAACAAAAGGTAGGCCTACCCATCCAGAGTAAAGCAGAGAATTGTCCAAACAAAAACGAATTTTCCAGGATTGTGAACAGCCAATCCTAATAATTTCATCAAGAAGATACATAAAGACAATCAGAGGTTACTAATAAGAATCTGATCTATCTGGAAAACACACTCATATTTTGAAATTTTAAGAAGGTAGTGGACATTTTTCTTTGCACTTGGGAATTGTCTCCAAATAAGTTAGCCTGACCTTAAAAGGTTTCAAATACAACCATAATGAGGACTCTACATATTTCCTATAGCAAGAAAAAACTTCATTTTAAAAACTAGTTTAACTGATGCATAGCAAGCAAAATGCAGAACTTACTCATCTCTAGAAGAATAGGAAAAAAGAACTCACCTTAAATCGTTTGTCAATTTAGGTCAGTTTCGCTTTCCATTACATCCTTCTCCAAAATGTACTGTTTATTTAAAGAATTAACTAAGTAATTATTTCAGCTTAGTATCGGCTGTTTTACCACAACACTAAGACTCTATATACATTATAACTCACTTAATTCTCCCATAACTCACTTAATTCTCCCAATCAAGTTTTAAAGTATTTTCATCATTTCCATTTCACAAGTAAGAAAGCAGAAGCTGTATGATTTTAAAGTTGCTTGTTCAAAATCACAAAGCCATTAAGATGGTAAAACAGAGTCTCAAATTCAGGTTTTTCCAGCCCTAAATTCTGGGCTCTTCTTATTACTGTATCACAATATTGTTTTAGGAATGTTAGCTGCTTACAAGAGAGCAAGTAAAGTTTTGTTTCTTTATAAAAGCTTTACATACTTCACTTTCTAGTTTTGTGCTAACAAATTAATGATAAAAACAGGTGACATCTAGAGTATTAAAATGTTTTCTCCAAAGAAGATTGACCAAACTTATTATTTAACATTTATGCCCTAAAAAAAGCAATTGCCATCTACCTTGCGAATACTACATTTAAAAGCACCACTGAACTTTGATCATATGATTATAAAATAAAGGAAGTTCAAGGTGATAGATAAGCTGACAAAGGATAATACAGTGTCAGAATTTCTTTATAGAAATTATATCTAAAAAATGTTTATCTGTCAATATCAGATTACTGGTACATGGCTGAGAGCACATTTGAAATATTTATTGGACAAATATTAAAAAGCTAATGAACTAACATAACTAAAGTTGCCTGGGCACTGATATCAGCACTTGTTCAGGCTTGTCAATCTATGCTAGCTTTGCTGATTCCTTTGTCATAATAAAATGACCTTTCTATAAGAAAAATAGCAATTAGTAGGAAAAGAACAGAAACATAATTTCCAAAAGGCACAGATATCCCAAACAATCTAAGGTAACAGTACATCTGTAAATAGTACAGTTTTACGAAAATACTTCAACAAAATGCTCTATTTTACAGGATGATTGTGGAACTCAAAGGAAACAATGAATACAAAATAATGCTATAAAAAAGGAATCTATACTTATTTTTAATTACCTTATAAAAATACCCTATATATCTAGGTATTGGATGGTGGTGATGGTAGCACAACATTGTGAATGCAAACAAGAGCACTGAAATATATATCTGAATATGAAAAAAAATACCTTATAGAGATGGAAACTTTATCAGTGTGCATTTGGAAGCAGCAACTGTTGCTGGTTGGATGATTCAATTATCATGAACTATTCTGGCATGTTTCAAAAGCTTTGCCATTTTAAAACATAAAAAAATGTCTAAAAATGCAACCACATTGGGTGCACGGGTGAGGGGGTGGTGAGGAAGAAAGACAATGACAAATTGGTCCAAAAGGACACTGAGGCCTCATATTTGGAAGACTATTGTGCTGACAATTAGTAACACAGGAAGCAGAGCACAAAACGAATGAAAAAAGCTGAACTTGCAATGAAAGACCTTATTATAGTGCAGAAACATTATTGTAATAAAGGGGCAATGTACTCTTCCCATAAAACTTTCAAACAGGCACCCTTGTCTCTTTTCTCTTCCCCTGCATTTCATTTTTTTAGCATCTGCTTGATTATGTATTATTTCCAACCCAAAAGAATGCCTCTATATCTTTTTTAAATTCCGAGCCTTAAAGGTCCTTCCTTCCACTGTGGACTTGAGCCTCATTTGACTTTATTCAAAATACAATAAGTGCTTTTAAATTAACATAAACATTCAGAAGAAGAAAAAAATACAGAAAGGCAGTGATTTAGCATATAACAACTGTAGAGGTAACAACAGAAACGTGATTTCTCTGTATTAAGCCTCAGTTTTCTTAAACAGAAGTATCCAAAAGCTCTGAAATATATCTTCATATACTTGTTGAGAATAACAAGATTTGATCAATGATTATGATATATAAACTAGTCTAGAAGCAGGAAATGCCCATACCCTCTGAAGTGCCCACACCAAAAAAACCTCTCACCTCAAGGCCCTAAGGTAGCCAGAGATGCTTTAATTAAGCAGTGGTGTGGAAAAAGCACTGGCCTTG
Source organism: Choloepus didactylus (assembly GCF_015220235.1). Taxonomy (NCBI): domain Eukaryota; kingdom Metazoa; phylum Chordata; class Mammalia; order Pilosa; family Megalonychidae; genus Choloepus; species Choloepus didactylus. Next base: position 28,565,427 of record NC_051308.1, read on the forward strand.
AAACCTGAAAGCTGTGGGTTTACTCCCACAGCTCCACTGGTTAATAGATATATGACCACTGGTGAATTCTATGAGCCTAGTTTCCCTAGCTATAAAAGTGATATTATTTACCCTGCAAGGATGTTAGCAGGATTTGCAATACATGAAATGCAGAGCAATAAGTGGTATTATTATTATTATTATTTCTCAGTAGACCATATGCTTCAATAAATTAACTTCTACTGCTGATGGGCAAATCACCAAATTTTATGAGAAGAAATACAGAGATTCTTCAATCTAACTTCCTCACTCTACAGATGACAAAACTCTAAGACCCAACCCAATATTACATAGTTAAGCTTCTAGCAAGTAAGTGACCACCTGGCTACTATCTCTACCATGTTCCAGCATAAACAAGAATCACAGTTTCATAAAATACACTGCCGGAGAACAGTGAGAATCTGCTATTAACCTATGAAGTATAACATCTGGCATATCACTAAGCTTTTGTAGGTGTTGACTAAACATGACTAGAAGAAAGTAGTCATCTTTGAATCCCATATATGACTACATACATTTAAGCCAGGCATTATTAGATAGATGGGAGTTCAAAGCACAGTTTTGCGATTACTTGCTTTGATACTCTGAGAAAGTTTCCTAATCGCTCTAGATATCATTTACATTCTCTAGTTGTTGGTTTTTTTTAATAAGAAAAGGTGATAATATGTACTTCCTCTTGTTCCTGTGATGTTAAAATGTGAATATATAAAGCACCTATTATTTGGTAGGTTCTTAAAAATGCAAATTCTCTTCCCTTACTTCCTTAAACCCCTCGTAATTTCCTATGTATTAATAATGAAGAAGGTGGGAACTAAGGCACCAAATGAAGGGCAAACAATCATTCTTCTAATTACAATTTTAGAGTCATAATTACACAAAACCTCTACTTTCTAAAACTAAAAATTTAAGATAAAAATGATATATTAAAAATAAAAAATAAATAAGTCAGATCACTTACTAGCCAGAAAAATCTATGCCTTCCTTTAATCAAGTAATAAACGAGTAAAGTCAGAAGGCATGCAAAAGAATTATTACTCAACAGATGTGGAAGCATGTCATGAAGGAAATGAGATCAGTAATAAGACACAACAATAGTACAAGAATCCTTAGCCTCAGCACCAAAGGCTGGCTGTTGTTATACATTCAGTAAATTTTTATCTGAAAAACTGAGACATACTGATAATTAATTTAATATAAAGAAATTATATGTCATATCCACCATAGCTACCTTATTACACACAGGCTGCAGGTGATGATCAAAGCAAACAGAAACAAACAAAACCCATGGGCATACATGTTGCTCCCCCAAACCCACATACATCAATCTCTACTCTCCATCCAAACAACCTCCACTTTCCTACTTTAAAGGAGTAAGGTATTAAAAAACAAAACAAAAAACAAAACAAAACAAAAAAAAACAGATAAAGAGATAATGCTCCCTCTTCCAAACTAAAATACTCTAAGACATTTTTAGCTGAAGGAGAAAACTGAGAGACCAGTAACTCCTTTTAAACTTCTATTGTAGTAACATATATACAACTCAAAATTTCCCATTTTAACCCCTTTAAAGTATATAATTCAGTAATATTAATTACATTCTCAATATTGCACCATTATCACAGACATCCACTACTCCAACTTTTTCATTACTTCAAAAAGAAATTCTGCACCCATTAATTCTGCATTCCTCTTCCCCCTTCCCCCACCTCTGATAACCTATAATCTACTACCTCTGAAATTTGCTTCTTCTAGGTATTTCATATAAGTGAAATCATAAAATATTTGTCTTTTTGTATCTTGCTTATTTACTCAACATGATCTCTTCAAGGTTGATCCACATTGGAACATGCATCAGAACTTCACTCCTTTTTACTGCTGAATAATATTTCATTGTATGTATATGACACATTTTGTTTATCCATTCATCTGTTGATGGGCCCTTGGGTTATTTCCATCTTGTGGCTACTGCGAATGCTGCTGCTATAAATAGGTGCACAAATATCTGTTCAAGTCCCTGTTTTTTATTATGTTGGATATATTATAAGAAGTAGGAATGCTTCATTATATGATAATTCTATGATTTCAACTTTCTAAGGAACCGCCAAACTGAATTCCACAGTGGCTGCAACATTTTAAAATGCCACTAGCAATGTATAAAGCTTTGTATTTCTTCACATTCTTGTCAGCACTTATTATTTTCTGTTTTGTTTTTCTAAATAGCCGTCATAGTGAGCATAAGACCCAAAACTTCTAAGGTGGGATTTTAAAATGGAATATTTGTTTGTGTCGGTAAAAGTCTTTGATGTTCTACTAGGAGGAAGATGAGCAGCAATGCTGCTACAGAAATTGCATATAAAATATCAGGTAATTGAGGAGGATCTAAGAAGGTGGCATAGAAAGGAGTGGAGGCTGGTTAGTCCCCCTGGAACAACTAATAAAAACCCAGAAACAACTAGTGAATAATCCAGAATAACTGCAGGGGGACAAGTGTGACCATCCACTCATCATACACCAAACTGAATTGGGAGGAATGCCCGAGATCACAGCATAAAATCTGTAAGTAAAAACTGCGGATCCAAGCCGGAAGACCCCTCCCCCCACAGCCCAAGCTGCAAAGCCTCATGGTGCTAGACAGAAGCTCTCTCCCAGCAAGCGAATATAGCTCAGCTGAGCTCCAAATGGGGTTTTAATTAGTGAGTGTGGACTGCTCATTACGAGCTACAAATCCCCAACAAGCAGACAGTGGCTTTGGGTGAGGACTGACCTTGGAGAGCCAGAGGGTCTCCAAGGACCAGCCCTGAAGGGGACTTTCAGTCCCTGTTTCTGCTCAGTGGAGAAAGCCTCAGCCATTTTCAGTTCCCAGTGCTCTGACCCAGACAAGGGTGGAGATAACACAGGCAGAGAGAGACCATTGAAATGCTAATGACCTCTCTCTAGGGGGTCTATCTTCTCTAAGAGGAAATGGGTGGAGCCCAGCTCTACTACCCAACTTCCATTCAGAACCAGACCCCAGAGCCTGGGGGAAAACAGCCACAGGCCACACCTCCTTACACTAGTCTGGAGTTACAGGCTGACAGGTGCTGCCTGCTGGGCAGAAAAGCACAGTGACCTGAGGCATCACAGGGTATACCAATTTTCTAAGACACACCCTGATACTGAATATTTCTTCCTTCTGGGACCTGAACCCGTTCTGGTCTGGGAAAACCTGATTGGGGTAACCAAGGAAACCATGCCCAGACAACAGAAAACTACAACCTACACTAAGAAAAATGAAGTTATGGCCCAGTCAAAGGAACAAACTTACACTTCAACTGAGATACAGGAATTGAAACAACTTATAATAAGTCATTTCAAAAAGTTTAGGGAAGATACGGTGAAAGAGCTGAACCATATAATGGAAACATTGTACATAAGATAGAAATTGAAAGTTCAAAAAACCAACTGGCAGAATCTATGGAAATGAAAGGCACCAACACAAGAGATGAAAGAAACAATGGAAACATACAACAGCAGATCTTAAGAGACAGAAAAAAAACACTCAGGAACTGGAGAACAAGGTACCTGAAAGCCTACACACAAAAGAACATATAGAGAAAAGAATGGAAAGATATGAGCAACGTCTCCGGGAACTTAAGGACAAAATGAAAAGCAAGAATTTATGTGTCACTGGTGTCCCAGAAGGAGAAGAGAAGGGAAAAGGGGTAGAAGCAATAATAGAGGAAATAATCAATGAAAATTTCCCATCTCTTATGAAAGACATAAAATTACGGATCCAAGAAGTGCAGTGCACCCCAAGCAGAATAGATCTGAATAGGCCTACGCCAAGACACTTAATAATCAGCTTATCAAACGTCAAAGTTAAAGAGAGAATCCTGAAAGCAGCAAGAGAAAAGCAGTCCATCACATACAAAGGAAGCTTGAAAACACTATGTGTGGATTTCTCAATAGAAACCATGGATGCAAGAAAAAAGTGGGGTGATATTTAAGATACTTAAAGAGAAAAACCACCAACCAAGAATCCTGTATCTGGCAAAACTATCCTTCAAATATGGGGGATAGCTTAAAATATTCTCTGACAAACAGACAATGAGTTTGTGAACAAGATATCTGCTCTACAGGAAACACTAAAGGAAACGCGGCAGACAGAAAGGAAAAGACAGGAGTGAGAGGCTTGGAAAACAATTTTGGGAGATAGTAGCACAGCAATGTAAGTAAATTGAACAAAGATGACCGTGAGTATGCTTGAAAGAGGAAGGCTGGGACCATGTGGGACACCAGAACAAAAGACAAAGGATAAAGACTGGGACTGTGTAACTCAGGGAAACCTAAGGTGCTCAATGATTATTAAAAAAAGGTACAAATATTTTTACATGAGGTAGAACAAATGAATGTCATCATTGCAAGGTGTTAAAAATAGGGTGGGATTGGGGGGAAAATACAATCAATGCAAACTAGAGACTATAATTTACAGAAACATTGTATTACGCTTCCTTTAATATAACAAAGGCAGTATACCAAAGCTAAATGCATATGGGAGGGTGGGGAATAGGGGAAGGGTATGGGACTCCTGGCATTTGTGATGCTGTCTGACTCTTCATTCTACTTTAGATTAATCCTATCTTTCCTTTTGTCGCTTTCTAGCTATCAAGTTTTGTCTTTGTTTGTTTTTTCTTTCTTTCTTTTTCTTTTGCCTCTCTGCCTTCTTTGACTCTTCCTCCATCTTTGTGGAAGAAATGGAGATGTCCTTATATAGATAGTGGCAATGGTGCTGAATACATAAATATGTGACTATACAGGGAACCATCTATTGTTTACTTAGAACAGAATGTATGGTGTGTGAACAAAACCATCTTAAAAGAAATGGGTTGATGAAGAAACCTAGAGGGCACTATATTGAGTGAAATAAGATAGATGCATAAAGGCAAATATTGCAGGGTCTCACTGATATGAACTAGTTATATGTATACTCATAGACATGAAACATAGTTACCAAGCTATAGAATGAGGCTAAAGAATGGGGAGCAGTTGCTTATTATGAGCAGAATGTTCAACTAGGGTGAACTTAAATGTTTGGAAATGGACAGGGGTGATGGTAGCATGCTGTGAGAATAACTAACAGTGCTGAATGGTGTGCGAAGGTGGTGGAAAGGGTAAGCTCAGAGTCACGCATGTCACCAGAAGGAAAGTTGGAGGTTAAAAGATGGGAATGTATAAAACAGTGAATCTTTTGGTGGACAATGTCCCTGAGTAACTATACAAATACTAGAAATCTCTCTCACGAACTAGAACAAATATATGACACTCTAACTAGAAGTTAATAATAGAGACGCATATAGGAAAAAATATATATCTACTGTAAACTATATACTACAGTTAGTAGTAGTTTAACATTCTTTCATCAACAGTAACAAATGTACTACATCAAAAAACCATGACTCAGTAACGGAAGGGGGCATGGTTGGGGGTATGGGAGGATCTGAGTTTTGTTTTTTTGTCTTTATTTCTTCTCTGGAGTAATGAAAGCATCCTAAAAATTGAAAAAAAAAAAAAATTAGTTGTGTATGATGGTACCATGGGCAATTTATTGTACACTTTGGATCTTTGGATAGTTGTATGGTATGTGTGCCCGTTTGTATATATTATGCCCCCCAGAAAAAGCCATGTTCTTTGACGCAATCTTGTGGGGGAGACATATTAGTGGGGATTCAGTTCAAACGTTTGGATTAGGGTGTTTCCATGGAGATGCGCCCCACCCAACTGTGGGTGATGACTCTGATTGGATAATTTCCATGGAGGAGTTACCCCACCCATTCAGGGTGGGTCTAAATTAAATCAATGGAGCCATATAAATGAGCTGACAAGAAGAAGGAACTCAATGCAGCTGAGAGTGACATTTTGAAGAAGAGTTACAGCCAAGAGGGACACTTTGAAAAAAGCACAGGAGCTGCAGATGAGAGACGGTTTGAAGACGTCCACTGAAAGCAGACTCTTGCTCTGGAGAAGCTGAGAGGACAAATACCACAAGTGCAACAAAGAGTGACATTTTTGAGGAACTGCAGCCTAGAGAGGAATGTCCTGGGAGAAAGCCATTTTGAAACCAGAACTTTGGAACAGATGTCAGCCATGTGCCTTCCCAGCTAACAGAGGTTTTCTGGACACCACTGGCCTTCAGTGAAAGTACCTGACTGCTGATGTGTTACCTTGTACACTTTATGGCCTTAAGACTGTAACTGTGTAACCCAATAAACCCCCTTTTATAAAAGCCAATCCATCTCTGGTGTTTTGCATTCTGGCAGCATTAGCAAACTACAACAGTATGTGAACAATCTCAATAAAAAATATATTTAAAAAATATATATATCAGGTGATTTAACAGGGTACAGTGCTTTACTCTGACCCTGAGAAAGTGTCTAGTATGATTATAGCATTCAGTTAAATATTTCAAGTGCCTTATTTACTCCTATCATTTATCCTTTTTCCTCTTTTGATATTTTTCAGTTTATACTAGGCACAGGGAAATAACATACCATCTGGAGCTTTCATTCATTTCTGAGGGTTTCATAACCATTTAATTCAAGAATAAGAGACTCAGCCAAAGTTCCCCCGAAATAACTGCAAATTAATGCTATTCCTATTATCTGGAATGTACTTCATCTTTCCAAATCTTACTACCTACTTCTCCAAACAATCTCAATTTCCAAGAAGTTTATCTTAGTGATCCAGTCCTCAATGATACCTCCCTTTCCTAAACTTTTACTATGTATATACGTATATTAGTTGCAAAACTTACTTCAAAACTTAACAATAAAATATCTCAAAGTACCAATTCCAATAGTTTATGGAAGATTTTTGATATCAGACTATAAATTCTTCAAAGCCAAGGGTTAGATCATATATCTGTGTGATAATGAAATGAGTATGGGCTTCAAAGTTAGTAGAATTGTAGACATGTCTCAAACTCTGGCTTTGATATTTGCCAGATACGCAACCTAAAAGCAAGTCACATAACCTCTCTGAGTCTCTTTAAAATAGGGACACAGTGACTCATACTGTTTTTGTGAAGATTAAATTAGATAACCTATGTGAAAGGGTTTGGCACATAGTAATGTTTTAAAAAAGGTGGGTTTCCTTCCTTATTTCCTTCTTTTACCCCTCAGACTTGGCACAATATTGAGAACATAATAAACCTTCAATAAAAACTTTCTAAATATTTAACAGAACTTAGATTTCTGAAAATATATTTAAATATCAATTTTTGATAACTCCTATGTTTCCAAATACTGTTACTTTAAATTACCCCCACACACAGGATAGGAAATTTCAAAAAGGATTAACTGTGTGACACTGTTATTTGGGATGACTAGGAAAGAAGTCAAGGAAGGAGTCAGAGGAAAAAGTATTTAAAAATGATATTTACATGTAGAATGCTCCTTTACTTAAGCACCTTTGGACAAGAGATGATGAGAGCTCATTCCAGGACAATTTTAGGAAAACGTAACAGGTTCTAGAAGTAAGAAGTAAAATCAGCAAAACTAGAAACGGATTGGGAATAGATTAATGACTTGAAGAAAAAAAAAGTCAAGGAATGGATCCACATTTCTGCTCAGGTAGAGATAAAACTGAGATACTAAATATAGGGGAAGAAATAGACAAAATTATCTTGAGTTCAGCTTTGGGTATGTCGAATCTAAACAGTACCTACATAGATCTGTCCAGCAATCAGTGAAATAAAGGCATCTAATTTCAGGAGAGAGGTCTGATCCGAAAATAGGTGTGGCAGTAAGTTGTATACAGGTTATAACTAAAACCTTGGAACTGAATGTAACCATCCAGGGAGAGGGTTCAAATTGAGAAGAGATCTTGGCCAGAAGCCTGTTAAACACCATAATTTATGAGTTAGCTAAAGAAAGAAGCCCAGGAGAGAAATGCATCCCAGAACATAATGGAAGAGATCATCACAAGATCTCTTCTTGTAATGAGTGGTGATCAACAGTATAACATACAACCCAGAGGTAAATCCAGAAAAAATAAGAATTGAAAAATGACTACTAGACTTGGCAATTAAGTGGTCACTGGAGACCTTATTAAAAGTAGTTTCAATCAACTGATTAAGAAAGGAAGCTAAAACTGCCATGGGCTGAGAAGTAAAGTGAAGACAATGATGATAGACTATCTTTTTGGAAAATCTGAATCAGAAGAGAAGGAATCTGAAATTTAAGGAAGATTAGAAATCAATTCTAAAATCCCTTTCAATTCTCATACTTTGATTTTTTTCAGATGGATAAAAAGTCTATTTCAATAAAATTCTACTAAAAAACAGATTAAATTTGAAATGGCATTTTTCATTTTATATGAAAAACAGGGACCCAAATTGTAGTTATCAGTGGAATATATACGTATATAACATTTCCCAACATACCACAGAAATATCTTGTAAAACAGTTTTTTTTAATACCCTAAAGGGGGCTAGCACAAAAGGCAAAGTATTGGTGGAGTAATCCTCTCTTGCTCCAACTCTTACTTCTCTTAGTGCCTCAGGAAAAACATTCTTTGTCCTTCTGGCCTGGAATGCCTTTCTCTTCTATTTTAATTTGCTTAACACCTACTCACTCTTCTAGGACCTGCTCAAACTCCACCTCACAGAATCACAGAATGTTAGAGACAAAAAAGAGCGTACAAATTCAGTGCATCCAAGTGTTTTCAATACGCTGATGAAGGAACTAAAGATCAGAGAGTTTCAGAGAATAACCTGCCCAAGGTCACAGTCATACCTTAGGGCAAAGTTGAAATTTGAATCATTTCATTAAACAGTGCCCATTTCACTAGACTCATTATTTCCTCAGATAATATTATTTATAAAGTTTAAGTTTGCAATAAGTCAAGCTTTAGGGATAATCAATTTAAAATAATTTATTTAGTGTAAGATTCATGTTAATAACATTTCTGAAAACTAAGAAGCTGGTCTACAACTTTACTTATTAGTTTCAGTCAACTGTCTACAACTTCTTGGTTACACAAGTAAAAATTACAGATGTAGACTATTACTTATTTCATGGATACGTTGACTGTCAGTCACTAAATAGGATCTCTCCCCAAGAGTGCAGCATTTATTTCAGCCTCTGCCAGTGGAAGTGTTGGAGCAGATGTTGGCAGACTGTGACATACAGTATGTCTTTAAAACTTGTTGGGGTGTGAAATTTCATAAGGTCAAAAAATGCTGCATTTTGATCAGCAGTTATAGGAGTTCTGCAATGTTATAAATTATTTCAGACCAACAGCATTTGCTAGTAAAACGGACAAAGTAAGAAACTACTCTGGCTTTAGACAGGACATGATAATGAATGCTGCTATTGTTTTAAAAGCCAATTTCTACCACTTTAAAGCCAATGCTTTCTCAAAAGCTCTTTAGAATGAAAATGTGTTCTTAAAGCAATATGAAATACAAGATGTTATTTCAATTGACAACAGAATTTAAGAATAATTTTCTATTGAGAGCAATTAATACCTAATGGGCATTTGAGTGGGGCAAAAAGATGTGTTCCTTAACTAATACATGCATATGATAGTGATCTCATTTTAAAAAAAAAAAACAAAATTCCTGCATAAGAATCTACTGATATAGTCAAGTCTGTTTTGTTTTGTTTTTTCCAGTTAGTATCTTATTATTCAAATGACTTCACAGATCCTTTGGTTTATTGTTTCATTTTTACTTTAAAAGAAAAGAAAAAAAAAAAAAGGCTACCCATTCTTACCTATTGAGAAGGGTTAACCTGCACAAAATAATAGGGGTAGAAAAAGAGGGAATCTATATAATGGTAAAATGAATTTTATAACATTCAAGAACTTTTGATTTCTTGGATTTGTTGTTGTTTTATTGTACTTTTTATTTTATACTTTGCTTCACAGTTGGGGAAATTTGCCTCATACCTTTTCCAAACAACATACAACCAAAATGAAAATTAAGATTGTTGTTTATTATACGGTTTTATTTCAGTGGTATAGATGCTAGCTCTTATACAAGTTTATTTTAACATAACTTTTAAAATGCTTTACTTCTAAATTAACACAGAAAGACCTTTTCCTTGATTAATCAGCAAATTTGAACAGCCTGAAGAGGTTGATCATAATGTAACAATAATAACCATCATCATCATCAGCTTTCAGTTTATTACGTGCTATGTTCAAAAAAATATAAAATTTCCAAACAAGTTAAAAACATTTTGTTAGATATGTGTAAGGAAGAAAAACTTGACTAAAAATATAAAATACACCTATAAAATAATTTCTAATTTAAATCACTGATTTCTCATGATGCAATCAAAAAAGCTAAGATTAAATAGGAGACTGATTAGAAATACACTAAGTACTCACACATCTTACAACCAAGTTCAATTTAGCAACGAAGTGCAAAGGTCTTTGTTTACATTTTATAAAGAAGAACTTGAGGCACATTTGGGGAATCATATTTATCACAAATTCTAACTACAAAAATATTAAACTGTACTGTACTATACATAAAGTAAACATATTATCAACAATCCCTATGCTAAGGAATTGGGATTCTATCAAAGCTGAAAATGTCTCTATTAAATTCAAAACCAAACTTCTCCACAGGCTTTTCATATATCCTAAGATATCTGACACATAAGGACTGAGAAGCAAATAAATGCAAGGTGAATCAACAATTATAATTAACTTACTTGCCACTGAAAAGTTGTTGAGGGGATAAGGTAAATCCACATCTTGAGGTTTCTCTTTATATCCTATGAATGAGCCATCTGTCTTCAAAAGGAAATATCTTGGCCTCCAGTTTTTTATATATTCTCCTACATGAGGAAAGCACGCATGTTAATGCTGGAAAAAAATGAACAGCAGCTTTTATGTGAAAAATAAATTATGGTACAATGTATGTCCTACAACACTGGCCTCCAAAAATTTAGTTAAGTAATTTTCTTTTTACCTTAGCACACAAAAGAAAATACATAAGCCTGCAATTAAGATTCAATAAAACCCCAAACATGTTTTGTTTTTAATGATTCCACTCTTTGATAATTCATTTGCACCATTATTCCTTCAGAGAATCATTCATCTGAGTACACATTTTGTTCAGTTTTTCATATTATCAGATGGTTGTTAGAGCATATTTTCAAACCATTTTAAAAAGTCCTTGGTAAATCATCTACACAGTATCAATGAATTTCAAATAAAAACACTTGTCATAAGAGGGATATGAAATAGATGTTTCTCTTCCATGTACCAATGACTAATTGAGTCAGTTTTTAAAAGAAAGAATGAAATCTATTTTCATTGTTAAATTCTGATTATAACTCGTTTAAATCACATTTTATTGTCATGCATAGAAAAAAAAATGATCTTTCATACAATGTTATAAATAAATCTTGAAAATGAAAGAGCATGGGGTAATGCTCAAAACCATCCAAACACAGACACGGGCATGAACACACAAACATATATAAACATAACTGCAACAACACATGGTACATGGCCCAGCATATTAGTTAATAAATGTGCTTTATATCAAATCAGAGATGCTCCATGATATCAAAAGAGCTGGAAGGCTACTTTGGTCCAAAATTTTAGTTCTCTACTGTATATTTCTACTTGGTTATTCTATCTCAAATCCTTAATTATACAACACACACACACAAAATCTGAAAACAGCTGAACTTTCCCTACGAATCAACTTCTTCTCTTGTCCCCACTTATCGAAGCTCAAACTTGACATTTGAATGCTCCCTCCCCTTATCCTATCAGTTGCCAGGTCAAGTCAAGAGAGACTTCAGCAGTCTTTCTCATTTAGAGCTGAAACCAAACCTGGCCCTTAAAGATCTTACATCTGCCCTTCTACTAATGCTCTATGACTCCTCTCCCCATTCTACTTGTCATCCCTTTCATCCTAATGTATCTATCACCTCCAGATTAATCTTATTTATTTGTGTACCACTTCAATTATATCACTTTTCTGCTAAAAAATATTCTGTAACTCCTTATTGTTTTCTGTAAAGTACACATTTCTTAGCATAAAATGTTAAGATTCTCCATAATCTCATCAACATATATTTCATATATGTAAGCATTCCTATGAACCAGAAATTCTCAAATATTTTATCTCAGAACTTACTCTAAAATATAACTGAGAACCCCAAGGAGTTTTTGTTTATGTAGCTTATACGTCAATACTTACTGTATTAGAAATTGAAACTAAGAAAATTTTTAATTTTTATTACTTCATTTAAAAATAATAAACTCATAACATATAACATTTGTAAAAATAACATTTTTGTTAAAAATAATTATATTTTCTAAAAAAAAATTGTGAGAAGCAGCAGCACTGCTTTGCGTTTTTTGCAAATCTCTAAAGTCTGGTTTAACAGAAGACAGCTGGATTCTTGTATCAGCTTCTATATTCAATCTATTAAAGGAAGAAAATCTAGCTGACACCGATACACAGCTGGAAAAGGGAGGAGTATTTTAATAGTCTTTCAGATAGTTACGAATATCCTACTTTGATACTACACCAGAATTCAACCAGTAGTTTCTAAAAGGTGATCTGCAATGTGGAATTTAAAACCATAGCAATTAACTTTTCATATTTCATAATGTGAAAATGCAATATTCTATAGTGCACCTGAATGAATATTTTATACCATGCATGATTTGGTAACATCATGCATTGGTCATTTGGAAAACACTGGTTTACTGAGCTATCTGATCTTCCAAATGTTGATACATCTCATTATAAAATCACATTCGTTACCACTGACAATCTCATCAGAAAAGTCTTTAAGCATTGGGAAGCTGTCAAGCTCATGGTGGCAGACATGTTTTCCAAAATTCTGATTTTTGCCCGAAAGCTCAGATTTCATCATTGGCAGCAAATAAAGTCAACTTTTTTTTCCTTGCAGTCACATACTCAAAGTGCCCAACATAAAGCCTACCATATGATTGATGTGCAATAATAATTCATTAAATGAATGAAAAAAATGGAAGATCTGTAATAAGTATCCCTTTACAAGTGTGTAAGCACTTAAAAGTAAACATGTTCCTTTTCTATTCCTCTTCTAGGTCTCTCTTAAAGGAAAAGAAAAAGAAAACCTGACACACCCCACCTCCCCCAGCTTGATTTTTCTGGAAACATGAATCTAATGTCCACAAATACAACCTGATAAACCAAATTTATAAAGCCAAAATAATAAACTCACAATTTTCACTTAAAAATAAAATAGTTCCTTCTCCTGAATGATTATTTATTTTTCCATTTTAATTTACATATTTCTATATAAAATTTGAAATAATTAGATATTAATTCCCAAGTTAGCAACATAATTAATAGTTAGATTTCAAGTGCTGTTTTAAATTAATAACATATTAATATTGGTATAATATGCGACAATTCTATCAAGTGAAATAACAGTAATAGTTTAATAAGTATACTAAAGTTAAATAAAATTTAAATTCATTTGAAAAATTTAGGAGAAAAAACAAAATGTAATAACATTATTTCTTTCTATTTTATAATTGTACTGATATACTTACCCAAGAAATGTGAAAAATAAAAAAACATTTTTTAAAGCTTCCATTTCTAAGTATAATTTCCCCTCAGTCTCTAAGTATTATATATCCTTAAATGAAAAACACACGCACAAAAAACTCAAAATATCATACAAATCCTACATCTTTTTTATTAAACAAATCTAAGGAAATTCAAAACCTTCCATTAGCATACAAGACTTCCGGTTGCTAAAAAGTTCTTCAAAAATAAATATCTAATGTATTCCTTAAGCATAACACATTATACCAATACAAAGGAGAAAAATTAAATAGTCAAAATCTCCCTTTTTGATAAAACAAAAATAAGCATTATTTCTCACAAAATTTTTAATAATTTTGTGTTGGTCCAATAAAATCAATTAACAAATGTATTATCATACTAAGTTAGTAGGTCTTGAACTTCCAATGAAGACTCTTGAATTCAGTTTCTGTTTGTACTTGCTGTCAGGATAAACCTTTAGCAAGCACCACAATCATAACTAGACAAGATTTCCACACAAACGTTTCACAACTTTCTATCTCCCTTAATGGGTGCTTCCACTTCTCTCACATACTCTTTGGTGAAGGCTATATCTATTCTGAAGTATGCTGCTACCAATAACAAAATACATATTTTGTATCAATGACTCTGATATTTTGGGTTCTGTAGTGGACTGAATGATGGCCCCCCAAAAGATATGTACATATACTAATCTACAGAACCTGTGAATATTACCTTATATGGCAAAATATGTGATTAAGTTAAAGATTTTGAGAGGAGAGGCTTGTCATGGATTAGAAAAGTGAGGCAGAGGGAGATTTTGACAAACAGAGAAGAGGTGCCAATGTGACCAAAGAGACAGAGATTGGAGTGATACGGCCACAAGTGAATAAATGACAGGAGTGATCAGAAGCTGGAAAAGGTAAGGGAGTATCCTCCCCTACAGCCTTCTAAGGTAATGGGACCCTGCTGACAACTTTATTTCAGACTTCCGGCCTCCAGAACTCAGGGAATAAATTTCTGTTGTTTTAAGCTGCCCTACAAAACTAATACAGCCTTCTAAGTACTATAACCAAAGGCAGACGAGCGGGGGGTGGGGTGGGGGGGAAGCCTGATTCATTAAGTTCTTGGCATGGGCAGTATAAAAACTCATAGTAAATACTTTCTGAACGCAAAGGAAAAAATCCACAACACTCCTATAAATAGTAGAGAATCTCTTTTGGGAATTATGGGGTTGGAAGAAGCTGTTCACTAGAGTTCCCATTTTATTAAATTATAATGAATTCAGATTCTGGAACTTTACCTATCTTCTTACCTTCCTTAATAATTTATTTCTTGTAATTTGTTAAAACAAACAAACAAACCAAAAATGCTCAATGCTTCTGAGTGACTGTTTGCCATAGAAGACATTCTGGATTTCCTCAGCCCATGTACAAATGATATTTCGCTTTAGTTCTTAGGCTTAATCTTTAATACTAACCTGAGATGAAAAGATGGTATGGGCTTAGATTCATGTTCACTTTCCACCTAAAAAATTTGATAGAATATTCAAATTGATCATCTTTATCAGGGATCATATGCATTCAAATCAGGGTTGCCTAATGAAGTTGACAGTGCTATTTCCTGTTGTTCATCTAATGTAAAATTGCATTTCTATTTGTCATCTTCAACCTTAATTTAGTCCACACATACTACAGACCTTATTTTCATTATTCATTAACATATTTTATGAGACTCTCATTTTGGCTTTTTAAAAGCTGAGATTATCAGAAAAGTACCAAGCAGGAGCTAGGAATATATATCTATGGACTAAAAATTGATCAAAATGTTCAAATTGTCTTACATCTACAATAACTAGAGACTGCCTAGATTTGTTCAGACAAGCAAACAGAGAAGACTATTGGAAATAATTCAGCCTAATGTCCTCATAAATGGATTACAGCAATGAATATTTTATTCCATTTTAAGGCTAGACTATGTCTAGACTCTGCTCCTCTAACTCTATGTTCATGAGAGGTAGAGTGTTAAATGTGAGGTGAAGTATGTAATGGTTGAGAACAGTGCAGAGATATTCATTCATCTACTGGAAGCCTATCCTCAACTGCCATGTACTATGCTAAAGAAACAATTAGGTAAATTAACTTAGATGCCAGTAGACAAAGCAAATAAGACACAATCCAACTGAACAGAAATCTAAACAATGGTAGCACTATTTTTCATAAATCTCATAAAACCATGACCATTTAGAATTCAGACAATCATTGTTTTAAAAAACGTGCTACTTTCCAAACATAAAATGTAAAGAAAATAAAATGCCCTGATTACCGACAGCTATATACCAAACAAAACAAAATTCTGCTTTTTCTAATAAATACAGGGAATACAGCTTTTAAAGTTAACAGTGGTCATTCATTCAAAAGCTAATCACTATCTAAGGAAGACAGTGTAAGTATTCTCATATGAATGTTAGGAACAAGTATTATCGTTTTGATATCTCATAAAGCTGAGACAATTGTAAGCTTAAGTTTCCTGACAATATGAAGGTTGTTTACATTTTATTTAATCACAATCCAGGTTTTCAAGATGTTTTATTGTTTATCCTTGTACATCGCTGAGGAAAACAATGAATAGATGATATCCATGCTTAAGGCATATATTAATTAAAAACAACCTCTTTCAACACCTTCATTATTTACAAAGAAAACAAGTCATTAGTGTCTATACAAAAGAAATTGACCGTAATGTCACTGTGATAAAGTATGATGCCACATTTTCAGAAAAAAAGAAATTTTATTTAAAACAAATGATGTGTTGTATAATAAAAGTTACAACAAATTAATGTAGTCAATATGAGGTCAATAAACTTCTCAAATTAAGCACCACACACAAGGTATCTTCAATAAGACTAAGTGATGATTTCTCAGCAGAAACCACGATGGTGAGCAGGCAGTGTTATGATATATTTAAGATACTAAAAGAACACAAAAAAAAGCCAGAGAAACTGAGAGAGGACACATAGAAAACAGAGAGAAACCACAGAAAGAGAGGAAGCCACTGAAACCATAAGCCAGAAGCAACCAAATGCAGGAGAGAAGGGAGAGACCAGCAGACGTCACCACGTGCCTGGCCATGTGACTGAGGAGCTGAGGATCACCAGTAGTCAGTCTTGGGGAGAGAGCATCGCCTGTTGATGCCTTCATTTGAACATTTTCATGGCCTCAGAATTCTAAACTTGTAAATTAATAAATCTCCATTGTAAAAGCCAGAAAAAAAAAAAAAAGATACTAAAAGAGAAAAATTGCCAGACCCAAAATTCCTTATCTAACAAAAATGCCCTTCATAAATGAGGGAGAGTTTAAGACATTCACAGATAAACAAAAAGTGAAAGTTTGTCACCAAAAGACCTGCCCTACAAGAATTGCTAAAGGGAGTTCTTCAGGTTGGAAGCAAAAGACAGGAGAGAATGGCTTGGAGCAGTATGATGAAGGAAAGATCTTCAGTAAAGGTAACAAAATGGGCAAATGCAAAATCCAAATGGTACTATATCATCAGAATATAACTATACTCTTTATTTTCTATAAGAGTTTAATATAATTGAATAAGAAATAATCATATTTCCTTATGATGGTGCACAAAATATAAAGTACTATGTTGAAAAAACAACAACATAAACAGGAATGAAGGGATATGAAAAAAGAGAACATGTATGATATTGAAGTTAAGCTGGTATCTTTTCAAATTAGTAAGTTATAGACTTATTTTATTTAATACAAACCCCAGGGTAAACACAAAGAAAGTATTTAAAAATATATACAGAGATGAGAAAGGTATCAACTAGTTACATTACAAATGATCAAGTATATACAAAATGGAGGCTGCAATAAAGAAAAAGAGACAAAAAAATATAATGTATAAAAACAAAGGACAAAATGGTTGAAATAAAGTCTTGCCTTAGCAGTAATAACATTGAATTAATGGATAAAACTCCCCAAACAGAAGTCACAAATTGGCAGAAGGGATAAAAAAGCGTGAGCCAACTTTATGTGGTTTACAAGAAATTCATCTTAGACCCCAAAACACAAATAGGATGAAAGTAAAAGGATGGAAAAAGATATTCCATGCAAGTAGTAACCAAAAGAGAGCTGGGGTACCTATACTAGCATTGGACAAAGACTTAAGTCAACATCTGTTAAAAGAGACAACAAAGGACACTATATATTAATAAAAGGGTCAATCTACCAAGAAGAAATAACAATGATAAACACTTATGCACCTTACCACAGTGGTCCAAAATACATGAGGCAAACGCTAGCGAAACTGAAGGGAGATATTATAGACACCTCTACAATAATAGTTGGAGACTTCAATACACCATTTTCATCAATGGTATAAACCTAGACAGAAAATCAATAAGGAAAGAGAGAACTTGAACAATATGATAAATAAACCAGACATCTACAAAACACTGCACTCCAAAACAGCAGGTTACACACATTCTTCTCAAGTGCACACGGATCATTCTCCTGGATAAAACATGTGTTAGGTCACAAAACAAGTCTCAAATTTTAAAATATTGAAATTATATATAAGCATCTTCTCTGACCACAATGGTATAAAGCTAGAAATCAAAAGCAGACAGAGACTAGAAAATCCACAACTATATGGAAGTTAAACAACACACTCCTAAACAACCAATGGGTCAAAGAAGAAATCACAAGGGAAACCAGGATATAACTTGAGATCACTGAAAATGAGAATACTACATATCAAAACTTAGGGGACACAACGAAGGCAGTGCTCACAAGGAAATGCATAGCCCTAAATGCTTACGTTTAAAAAGAAGAAAAACCCTGAATTTAAAGGTTATCACACAAAGCTACAGTGGTCAAAACAGCATGATACTGGCATAAGGATAGATCTATGGACCAAAGGAATCAAACTGAGAGTTCAATTTGGGAAAGAACAGTCTCCTCAACAAATGGTACTGGTAGAAATGGACAGCCATATGCAAAAGAATGAAGGAGGACCCCTATCACACACCATATATAAAAATTAACTCAAAATCTATCAAGATCTAAATATAAGAACCAGGACTATAAAACTCTTAGAAGAAAGTGTAGGGAAGCACCTTCAGGATCCTGTGTTAGACAATGGTTTCTTAGAGTTTATACCCAAAGCACAAGCAACAAAAGAAAAAAAATAGATAAATGAGACCTCATCAAAATTTAAAACTTTTGTGTCTCAAAGGACTTTTACCACAAAACTGAAAAGACAACCTACTCAGTAGGAGAAAATATTGGAAACCACTTACCCAAAAAGGGTTTCATATCCAGAGTATATAAAGAAATCCTACAATTCAACAACAAAAAAGAAAAACAATCCCTTTTAAAAAAATGCACAGAAGACTTGAATAGAGATTTCTCCAAAGAGGATATATGAGTGGCCAAAAAGCAAATGAAGAGATGCTCAACATCACTATTAGGGAAACACAAATCAAAACCACAATGAGATATTGTTTCATACCCACTAG
Organism: Choloepus didactylus; assembly: GCF_015220235.1. Classification (NCBI taxonomy): domain Eukaryota; kingdom Metazoa; phylum Chordata; class Mammalia; order Pilosa; family Megalonychidae; genus Choloepus; species Choloepus didactylus. The sequence goes on from NC_051308.1 coordinate 28,584,548, forward strand.
AATGGCCACTACTAATAAAACAAAATTACAAGTGTTGGAGAGGATGTGGAGAAATAGGAACACTCATTCATTGCTGGTAGGAATGTAAAATGGTGCAGCCACTATGGAAGACAGTTTGTTGGTTCCTCAGAAAGCTCTGTAGAGAATTATCCTATGACCCATCAATCCCTCTACTAGATATGCAGGCAAAAAAACTGAAAGCAGATACTCGCACACCGATGTTCATAGCGGCATTATTCACAACTGCCAAAAGATGGAAGTAACCCAAGTGTCTATCAACCAATGAATGGATAAACAAAATGTAGTATATATACACAATGGAATATTATTCAGCTGTAAAAAGGAATGAAGTTTTCGTATATGCGACAACATGAATTAACCTGGAAGACATCATGTTGAGTGTAATAAGCCAGATACAAAAGGACGAATATTGTATGATAAGACTGATACGAAATAATTAGAATAAGCAAACTCCTAGAGTCAGAATTTAGGTATAGGTTACCATGATCTAGGTATAGGTTACCAGTGGATGGGATAGCAATAGGGAATAGGATGGAAAAATTTCAATAATGGTTGGTGGTGATGGTAGCACAGCATTGTGAGTGTAATCAACAGCACTAAATTATATGTGTGAATGTGTTACAAGGGGAAATTTTAGGTAATGTACATGTTACTAGAATAAAAGTTAAAAGATAAAACATAGGACTACACAACACAGTGAACCTTATTATAAACAGACTATAGTTAATAGTACAATTATAAAAATGCTCTTTTTATGAGTTACAACAAATGTACCACACTAACGTGAGGTGTTAATAATAGGGTGGTATATGGGAAAAATGTACACTATAGACTATAGTTAATAATACAATTATAATATTCTTTCATCAATTGTAACAAAGTATCATACTAATGCAAAGTACTAAAAATGAGAGGGGTATATGGGAACACTGGTTTTCCTGTAAATCTACAACTTCTCTAAGAAAAATTTTTTAAAAAGAAGAGTGTGCTCAAATCAGAGACCTAACTGCACACCTGGAAGAACTAAAAAACAGAACAGCAAACTAACCCCAACACAAGTAGAATGAGAGAAATAACAAAGATTTGAGCAGAAATAAATGAAATAGAGTTAAAAAAACAATAGAGAGCATTAGCAAAACCAAAAGTTGGTTCTTTGAAAATATCAATAAAATCAACAAACCTTTAGCTAGACTGAGAAAGAAAAACAGAGAGGATACAAAAAATTAAAACCAGAAATGGTACAGAGTTTTTATGTGGAAGGAAGGAAAAGTTCTGGTAATGGATTATGGTGATGGTAGCACAACATTATGAATGTTACTAACACCACTGAATTATATACTTGGATGTGGAGAAAATGGGAAATTTGGGGTTGTTCATATGTTACTGGAGTTAAAAAAAAAATAGGACTGTAACAACATAAAAAGTGAACCCTAATATAAACTATGGACTAGCGTTAACAGTATAACTCTAATAATATTGTTTTCTCTATTGTGACAAAGGTACAACACTAATGCAGTGTGTTCATAATAGGGAAAACTGGGAAAGGGAGAGGTTGGAGGGGTATATGAATACTCTGTATTTTGTGCATGACTTTTCTGTAAACAACTCTAATAAAAAATAAATTGAAATTAAAAAGGTCTTCATGGATCAATTTTTAACAAAGACAGAAAGAGGCTGAATGTTAACTTCAGTAAAAATCTATTTAATTTCATGGTTCTCAATACAATACTTAGTTGCTTGATGACAGATGCCAAGCGTATACGTATAAAGGAACTATCTAAAAAAGAAGATGGCAGAATCTTGTTTCCCCTAGAGGATTTTCATAATTAAATAGTAGTACCTGTGGTAAACAAATACTGAATAGATAATTCATAATACTGTGCTATGACCTAAATAAATTAAAAACAAGTATTATAGCATAATGATAGATCTCATAAAATATTTGGAATCTTTCAAACTGCCTGTTATGTTTTATATAGAGTCAAAGTGTCAAATTCCAATTGGTTCTAGTGAACACTTATGTGTATCTCTCAAGCAGTAGAAGAAATGTGTTTCATTGAACTCATCATCTTTACCTTCTATAGATGTCTTGAAAATAATCCTAAAAGATTTTTTATATGATCTACATTGCAATGAACTAGCATAACAAGTTTTCAACAGCACAGGAATAATCTGAAATGTAACCTTTATAAAAAATGAAAGCACTTTTGCTTATTGTAGGTTCCAATTAAATATATGTTCATTAGATTTTCCAGCTTCCTGCAAACTCAAATTTTCAGGTTATGATTCCCCTTTTACACAAGTTCCTTCAAATAAGTTCTTTTCTGTTCTTGGGCAAATTAAAAGTATAAAATCCTATTGCAATATCTATGCAACATTGTTGACTAATTGTCACTGACCAGCTTTGGATGGGTTTTTTTAATAGTCTCTGATAACAGGGTGAGGTCTACAAAATATGCTTATTTCCAGGTACTCCTCAATGAACACCGCAGATCAAAGAGTAAGTTCATTTACAATTTTTTATTTAGAATTCGGGAAAATGGCCTTCAAATACATTCATTCATTCAGCAAATACTTAGTGAATACCAAAATATATACAAGTACTGAGAATGCAGCAATGAATGATACAGGAGCTTTAAGTCTAGTAGGCAACTGTAAGAATGGAGAACTGGAAAGATGTGATGGTGGGAACAATTAAAATGCATAATGAAAATGTCTCCATTTCTTTAATCATTCTTACTGATCCAGGAAGTCATAGTTAGGGATGGCAATATGTCCTATTCCTTGGCATTTCAAAATAGCATCTTATGTGCCTTGCAAAAAACATGCTCAATAGTATTTTTTGATTTGACGCGTTACTGTGGGGAAAGGGACTGGGAGGAATATTAGCTTTTGATCCCACAATATTTCATGAAAGAACTATGGTTTGCTGCTAAGTTGATTCCTAAATGAGGCACCCCACCATTCCTCTACGAAGCCTTATGACAGTACAAGCAGAAGCAAGGTAAGATAGTTTATAATGCTTTCATCTAGCGTAACATGTAACACACCTTGGCTTTTCAGGTGTTAAGAGGTTTTAGGATACTGCCATGCTTGTCTTTTTCTCGCATAGTTTTCTGCACAGTATTGATTAACGAGGTCATATTTCAAAGCACTCAAATTTCTCATTATGATGATTTCACCCAGGTTGTCTGGTTATTGTAGAAGGTCATTGAGAGATTTGTCTACTCTGGTACTGTCAATGTTACCACTGCAACTGGCCAGATGGAATGTGTTTACAATTTTGGTGATTTTGCGCTGTGCTTCCAAGATGCCTTAAAAGCTTTCCAGATGCACCCACATTCCTCTGCTTTGCCACATATGCTCCTTCCTGATTATTTTGAAAAGTATATTATAGTTAAGAAACTTTGCTTCCACTGCATAATGCATGAATTTGTCATTTTTAGATTAAGTCTAGTTTTCACTTCCTAAAGAAAGCTAGGGTCCATGTTTTTGCCTTGAAACTGAAGCAATGATGAGAAAAATACCTATGCACTGAATATCACAAGATGTTAGAATGCCAAATGCTCTGGTATCTCAGAATGGCTGTTGTGTCAATACTTTATCTTCTTTAATATTTTCTTTTGGTATCCAGAAAACTGTAAAATTACCATCTATCTTTAAGTATTCCGATATCTGTTTTATGTTAGTCTGTAAATTGGTCAATACAAACCTGGTTCCATGATTTTTTCTTTTTTAGGAAATATATTACACTCTAAAACATGTTATACTTATTAATTATTCCTTTAAACACAAGAACATATTAAAACAGAGTTAGAGTATCAAGTTTTACTCTGAGAGAAAAGCAAGGTAAGTGCAGAGAGAGAGAAAGATTATAAAGCGTCCACACAAACTAGCCAACAGAAAAATAGCATCTTGGCAATTAAACAAAGAATAAGACGTGAGTTTTAGTTTACACAGCAGTAGAAATGTTGTGGAGAATTACTCAATCTGTACTCAGCTTCCTGCTGGGTTAAATGCGAGCTAAATTATTATTTTGCTTACATTTACGCCCTTGTAGATTGAGAAAGCAGTGCTTTCTTTTTAATCTGCTTTCTGCATTATAGCAAAAAGTCTCTAATTCCACACACTGCTTTGAACACAAAGTCATTCATGCACTATTCTAACAAAGTAACTGTGGTCATACAATGTTAAACTATAGCAAAGAAATGGGCCAATTTTTTCAAAGATTTTCATTAGAAATTTTATAACTTCCTTATTGCATATGTTTTCTATTTCATCACACCATACACTATAAATATTTAAATCAATTTAATATCCTACATTACACATACACTGCAGTAAATAATCGTAATGATTATCAAATATGGAAGCAGTAAGTCCATAACACAGATCTACTCACTCATGTATCTCTAGCACCTACCACAAAGTCAGGACAGAGCATGCTGGCAAAACCATTAATGGAATGGATAAACAAACACACCATTATTCAAAATAAGGACTCCCATATCAGAAAAGTCCCTCAAACAGAGAACTCTCACTATAACACGACCCTATACCATGAACTGTGGTACTCAGCCCATTTTTTCTATTATAACATACCTGATGGATATGATATACAATAATATTGCAAGTTGGCAGAAAAGGCTGTGCCATTTGAAAAACCCTCAGGTGATCCAAACCTCATCCTCTCTATATTAAAATCAATGCCTCATCGAATAAAAGCCAATAAAACAGAATTGGGTTTTGCCTTAGATTATCAATAATGGAGTCTTTTCTGTAATAAATTTCCTATAGAATGGGATCCCTAAAATGACACTTCTTCAAACCACAAACTCTAGTTATTCTGAGGGTGAGTCAAGGATTTGAACAATCCATGGCCTTCATGATTCTCCTCTTCCCTCTTTCACTTTCCTTACACAATATATTTATAGAGAATTGAATCATAGTATGTAAGTGGTGAAAAGAAAGAAGTGGTAAAAAGCAAGGAAGGAAAGGAAACTTAAATGTCCTGCGCCAAGAACTTTGCTCAGACTTCACCCATATGAGATCTCTTCTCAATAGCACTGACAGACTTGTTGCTAGAGTATCCTCACTTTTCACAGATAGCCATGCTGAGGCTCAGAAACACTGGTAATGCCTAATAAAGGGCAAGCTGAAACTTGAACAGAGAGCAACTTAAGTCAAAAAATCCTACTGTATCACACCGTTCGAGCTTTCAAAATGAGGCAGCAAAGCACAGTGGTTAGAAGCACATACTCTGAAGCCAGACTGCCCAGTTTCAAATGCCAACTAGGTCACTCACTATCTGTGTGACTGCGGGCATGTCACTATCTCTGCGCCTCAGCTTCCAAATCTAGAAAATGGGTATAGTAATAGTACTTACCCCATAAGGTTGCTGTGAAGAAAAAATAAGTTAATGTTTGTAAGGACATAGAATGATGCCTGGCTCATGGTACACACTGTATATTCGTTAAATTAATAAAACATCTTAAAGGAAACCAATCAAAAAAGATATGGTAAATGGCTAATATATACAACACAAATGTAAATCGAGTGTTTAAAATGGAATTTGTTCATTTCACTTGTCCAGTTTATCACCACTCCACATCAGTTTAGCAAACCAGGTGCTCATTTTTGTGGATAAAATTTCAACTTTTGTTATTCATTTTGCTTATCTGTCCCATTTTCATCTCCCAGGATGACCAATAATCGTGAATTGTGTATCGTCTATACTAAATCAATTAAAATCTTTATTTAAAGACAATTCTGTCATAGAAATGGTGTTTCTTAACTCAATATCAAGTAACACTAGGGAGAAAAACAAATCAAAAGTACATGATTGGATTTACTACTAAAACTCTCAATGTTGTTTTCAAATTATAAGAAAAGTACAACATACAAAAAGAGGAAAAAAAAAACCAAAAGCCTATCTCTTGTTAATTTGGCATCAGGTCTTCCCCACTCTTCCTTTTTTATTGCACAAGTTAATCATAAATTAATTTTGAAGGGTCTGAATTCAGAAACATGACAAACCATACATCAACATTAAATTTTTATAAGTGCTTAGACATAACCGTATGTTTTAACTTCTGATATATTTATATTTACATAAAACAAGTGCATATCCAGTGAAGTAAATTATTCTTGATTTGAATTGTATTTTAAAGATGCGATTATGCTTAAGTTAATAAAACTGAAGGGAACAGATACATCCATTTCAAAGAATATTGTTGCCATATATGCAAAAGTGTGGCCACAAATAATTTTAAATATCAGAATATCTGTCACCAAAGAGCTAAAAAAGTATAACACACCCAAGTAAAAGTACCCTAACTTTCCTAGGTAATTTTATTATCCTTTTTGTAAACCAATCTAATTTGGCAATTTGTGGCCAGTCATCTATTACTGTTTTCTTAAAAAAGTACTGAATGTGCTTAAATGTTGTCATCAAATTGAACTGCATGGATACATCTAACATATTTAAAAGAACAGAAGCAATCAAAGAAATGGCATCACAAATCGAATACTATTCAATTTTTCAAATAAATCCATGTCTCCTCCTCAAAGCAAGCGTATATCAGATAAATACCAGAAAAGCTGCTTCTTAATGTTAAAAATGAATTTACTTACCTTGGCCCTCTGAGGGCAGTATTACCTAACACAAAGACAGAAATTATCAAAACAATCTTTACTGCAATTCTAATAAAAATTTAAAATAAAAATCTGAAATGGGTATTTTTGTTCATCATATATAAATATGTCTTAGTTCATCACTATCCACACCTCTACAGGCAAAATAATGCTTGGTTTCAAATGTTTCCAGTAATTTTGAAAGGAAAGATTACTTAAAACCAAGGCATCATTAAAGGAAACGTCTTGATGTCTCAGTATCATAGAAGTTATCCAAAAGATAATGAAATAAAAAATTTCTAAAATGATTCTGCACTGTGCAAATACCCTATTAAGTTCCAATTGCAATGTCCTCTACAGAACAATTTGTTTTTTAAAATTGCACCACATCAGAGTATAAGAATCTTTCAGTACAAGATAAAGCAATCATCTTGTAAAATAAAGAGATTAACATTCAGCCCCAACTATAGGTGATCAGGATTCTTACTAAAAGCAGCCAAAAGCCAACAGGCTCATTTGTTACAAATCACTCATTTATTAATAAAAAGTAATAGAAATGACAAATAGACACTATAGGGTCAAAGCATCCACTTAACTTTCATAATGGTTCTCAAACTAAAACATCTTAACATAGCATAAGGATTATCAATTTACCTTCTAGAATCTAAATCAATGTGCACTGGATGCTTTATTCCTTTTCCTCAGAAAGTGCATATTTCATACAAAGTAGGAAAAAAGTTTCCTGGCATTCACTTATCAAAGATTTTTCCTGATATACAAAACAGTAATTACCTTTATATACCCAGTGGCATGACAGACCTTCACGAATATAAAAAGTCTAATCTTCAAATCAGTTTTATGCATAAATTAATTAGTGATTATCCGGTATGAACTGCACACCCCCCAAAAAAAACTAGTCTAAAAAAAGAGTTTACAACACAAAGAAGGAACCCTAATGGACTATAGTTAAGAGTACAATTATAATAACATTCTTTCATCAAATGTAACAAATGTACCACACTAATGCAAGGCACTAATAATGTGAAAGGGGGACGGTATTTTTTTTTAAAAAAAGAGCTATCTTATAGTGAATGACTTACTGAAGGTAAATAAAAAGTATTACAAGCAGGTAAGTAAGCATATTTACACAGAGATTATCTCACACATGGCTACCATTTAGTAGAAAAGTACTTTTATTTAGAATTTGTATTTACTTTTAAGAAAGTCCTTTCTTCTATAATTTAAGGTATAATTATCCACTCAGGAACTATGCAATATCTGGCATAACTGTGAGTAAACTAGGTTTTTAAGATTTGTACTACTGGAATTAAACAGTTTTCCTTCTAAAGTGTACATACTATGGAAATTTTAAGTCCAAAGAGAAATTTTCAAAATTAAATTCCAAATTCTTTTTTTGCTAAAACAAAAAGAACCATGAGCTATCTTAACAGAGTCAGTCTAACAAAACACAAATGCAGAGAAGAGAAAGAAGGTCATTTAATGAAATTCTTTTCTGTAATTAATATATATATATTTATATTTATATTTAAGCTTAAATATCTCTTCAGAAAGATGCCAGGAAACAACAGCTGCTGTTCTATGTGTTTTCACTTAAAGTATAAAATTATGAACTTTGATGCTGTGTTCCAGTCTCAAGCAAATAAGTGACTTGCTTAGCCAAACAAATATACACACTTCACGGTTTATGCCTTTGCTGCCTTTGTATCTTAATCATCTTCTGTTCTAAAAAGTGCTACCAAGTTTACCAACATCTTTAATCAGATTTTCTTGAAACTAAAACACATTAAAAATTTTAAGCCAAAACATTTAGCAAGATTCCTTAAAGAATATGTCAGACAGTGAAATACTCTTCTGTTTTCAACATACTGGCCAATATTTTTAAAAATTACTATTCATGCAGGATTTTTCTGAGGCACAATTCAAATACATCTATATACCATTAAAGCTAAAAATTCCTAAATTTTTTTCATTATCCTGAAAATACACCAAGTACAGTTTCATTCTTATGTGAAAATGCCCTCATATTTAAAGTTTCACCCTAATCTGTGATACATCATTTCATGAACTATAGGGATATTTCCATTTCTTTGGTACTACAAGTTGTTTTTAGTAAACATAAGGACGTTATAAAAAAAAAAATTACGACTGTTAACATTTAACTAATGGTGCACCATTAAACATTAAAATATCCATATATGAAGCTAGTACTGCATTTTACACCATTCAAATTGAGGTTTATTTTTTCTAGCATAACCCATATATTCTTTGAAACCAAAATAGAAGCCCTCCTCTCACTATACCCAGTCCTACTAACCACTCTTAGAAACTGTTCGGGCAGCTCTCCTAGGTACTAGATCTCTTGACTCTTCATCCAAAATTACTGAAGACTATTCAGTAAAGAGTAAAAGCCTGACAGAAACAACAATTTTAAAAGAAAAACATTAAGACCCATCTACTTTCTGGATGGGAATTAATCATCCCAAACTGAATTTACTGAGTTCCTCGGGTCAATCAAAGGCAATTCCCAATACTGTCATCACTGTATGAACTTGGTAAGTTTCTTCATGTACAAAACAAAGAGTTATGATAATCAAATAATGCTTCAAAACTACATAGGACATAAAGAATCATTTCTCATATTGTTTGTCCACAATAATTATACTATTTGTTAATTATAATGTGTTCCAAATCTTATTTCAAAACTAATTAACCCCAAAAAGTTTAAATATTGACCAAAAACAGAGAAAATGCTGCTACAAAATAATTTGAAATTAATGCTAACTTAAAGGAATGAATACAATTCTTCAGAATCTCATAATGATTTTTAATTAGAAAAGAGATGTTATAGGTTAATACATAAAATCTTAATTACTGAACACCACTCATACCACATCCCAAAATTCAACAATTTTATTTATATTCTCTCTAAACAACTGATTTCCCTCCAGATGTATGAAATAATCATAAGTCACTAAATAAACCTAAGGTTCTAAGAAAACAACAGTATTTTGGTGACCATTCTCTTAAATGGCCCCTAGAACTTCACATGCTCACTTGGCAATAGGTCAGAACATTATGTAAGTGTTCCACTGCAATTGTTACAGACCTCTAGACTTGCACAGAACACCTAACAAAAATAATTACTACTAACAGCTACTACTGAATATATTCCAGACATTCTAAACACATTATTTCATTTACTTCTCACAAGATCTTTGAACAGCAGTTATTGTTTCCTTCTTTTTACAGTTGAAGACATTGAAGCTTGAAAAGGATAAACAATTTTCCTAAGGTTACTTATCTAGTTAAGTAATATTGAAATCTCATCTGTGTAACTTCAAAGACACTCCATTTCTAATACTTCAATCACTTTAGTATGTATACTTGCCTGTACTACTATGATTTGGCAAATGGATTTGAAAAAATGAGTAGCAGTACGATATGATGAATGAAGCATACAACTACAAGTTTGCTTTTATGGAAGCTTGCTTTTGTTCAGCCACTCACTTAACATCTTGACTGCTGGCAAACCACACACTCTCAAGTTGTTAATACCTTTACCTGGAAAATAGCATGCTGCTTACCCCCAAACTTAGCAGGGATACAAGCACTGACACTGAAACTATAAATATATGTACATAATTCTACATACAAAAATCTCAACATATCAGTGGCCTTCCAAAGAAAAGAAAAAAAATAAAAACACAAGACAAAGGAAAGGTCCAGTGTAGCTGATGATTCTCCCCATCTTTTCAGCAAATCTGGGTTAGCGTCACTTAGAGAAAAACTGATAGTGAGATACAAAGTTTTTCCAGATTGACTTGGCCTGTTTCTTTATAAAGAGTAAAAAAATAACAGAAAACCTTCTTGTAATCCTTTCAGAAAGACATTACTCCAGACACAAAGTATAGGTAGTATGTTTGCCTTTCAACCATGCTTTAAGCATTTTTGCTAAATAATTATACTACAAAACTCCAAGGGTTTTAGAAATGCACAAGTTTACCAAAATTCAAAACATAAACTCTTTGTTTTTCCACACATATTTTTTGTAATATAAATTCAAATGGAAAAAAAAGAGAAAGAAAAGTTAAGGCTTCTCTTTTAGTTTTTTTTTCATTTTACTCATATTATGATTGCTTTTTAGATTCTACAAAACTTGAGGTGCTCTGGAAAATAAGTACCTTTGAAAAACTTTACCTAACATCACTATTTCTTTCAATTATTTAAGGTCAAGGTAATAAAACAGACATCTAAATAAACATACTCACTTCAACCTAAACAGAAATATTGCCACAGCATTTAAAAGCATCCCAGGTATATCAAATCTCTAACACCTAATGACAAGAATGGATCAGAAGGAAATATACAACCAACAGATCAATGCATGATGAAAACACATGCAGCCACATATAACAACATAACCAGAGGAAAAGAGCATTGAACAAGCAGGCCCAGTTACGATATAACTTTGTTTCACAACTAGGAGCATCTAAGCTCAAAGTATGATGGAATTACTTGGTAAAATAAACTTGCTACTCCCTATCTCACCCCTAGTGGTAGACTTATAAAACAAATCAATGCAGTTTCAAATAATAGTCTACTCACTTACTAGAGTTCAACTGTTAATGTATGCATTTAAAGCATGGCAAGTCACCTGACTGATTTCCTAATCAAAAATGCCTGTTATCAGTTTATCAGTTCACATCAAACATTAACCAACTGTAGTAGCCATCATCTATACAGAGAAATCAGAAAGTTTGTATTGCCAGTTAAAGAAGTTGCTTTCTAAAACTAGAGATGAATACGGGAAGGAAGAGGAAGTATTAAACCCCTAAACTAATTAACAAAATGAGGAGAGGGGGCACATGAGAAAACAATGATAATTAGTATGTACCCTTGGTTAACCAAATCCACACATACATTCATTCTGTATATGCACAAACATCAGCAGCATCATAAACCGTCTCAAGTTCTAGCCATTATTCAGTTCGACATCTGCACATGTTTATGCGTCTCTCCAAACAACCTCTTGAACACCCTGCTGGAGCTGTCATTTTTTTCTTCTCCCTATCTGGCAGATGGCAAGTCAACAATCGGCATCAACAGCAGCCGAATATCTCCCCCTTCGTCCTACCCCCCTAAACAGACACAATAATAACTTCTTTGTGCTTCCCTACAATGCAGCTGCTTAAACCATTTCGCTACAAGGCTGCTTTGCCTTAATAAAAAAAAAAAATCCCTTCTGTCAAGTCTAAAAAGCAGCATAATGTTAAGCAAGCTAAAGCCACAGCACAGCTGCAAACGGGCAGACACATTGACAGCTCCTCCCTTAACAAAGCCCTGTGAATTGAAGGGGGTTCATCTGAGGCTCACACAGTAATTAGTATAAAAAAGTCCGACAGCCTCTATTATGCTAAGGGAAAAAAAAACACTGGACAGAACTGGGCTGCTGTTTTGCGTCAAGAGTTCTGCTGCAGAGTAGATAAATCATGTTGGGTTTTTTCCTCTCTTTTTAAAGACAGTAATAAGGAGGATGAGAGAAGCTAATTTGAAAACTTGGACACAGTAATTGTACCATATGGTGAGCATTTATCCTTTCTGAAATGCACGCTAACAGTCACTTACATGCACACTGCTTTGTTTTACAGTTGTTATTCTCTCTACCATATTCATAAAATGGATTTGAATATTTGATACTCATGAGAAGTTATGTGTAATTAGCAACAGAACTGCCTGGGTTTAATTTATTGGCCTTAAACTTCTATCTAGTAAAATGTAAAACAAATTAAATAATGTGTCCACTTGGTAAAATGTTTTTATTCTTTAGCTCAGTAACAAATGAATGACTACAGGTATGTGGAAGAGTTTCTAAGTTAAGGTACAGCATATTTTGAAAACTCCAAAAGAATAAGTTATGGCCATTGGTAACATTTCTACTGACCCATTTCAAAGATAAAATATCAACATGAGAATGACCTTTCATTGAGACCATCTGGTTCAATTTTATATCTGACTGAAACAGATGTAGCTCTTCTTTGTATATTATATCAGTAAACATACACTCAGAATCTCCTTGTATGTGTCCTAACAAATTTTTCAAGAAATTTTGTCACTTAGTAAATAGTTATTAAGTTCTACATGCCAAGCATCATGCTGGGCACAGAGAGGAAGATATAATATCAAAATGTTCACATTTCTAAAATAAACCCTAAACATAAACTGACTTAATATTTCAAAATTCTACTTCAAAATTTTATAAGAATCCACTGACTCTTTTAAAAAAAGACTTCAATAACATTAGGGCATTATTGTTATCAAAGCCCAATATATGTCAAGTGTCATATTTGCCTGACAAGAAACTGTGTAGAAAAAATTGTATAATGAGTTTTTTCGTAGTGAGAAGTAAATTCATTTTAATGGCAGTTGTATACCTCTTCAGATAAAAATGTAAAGTGCTTACCTGCTACAAATTACATTCTAAACACTCAAAAATACTCAACTAGAACACATATGCATCCTTGAAATTCTAAGTGGAGTAAAATTATAGGTCTGAATTTCTATAATTGACTTGTGACCACAAGCAGACATCTAATCAATATTTTTGGACATGAAAGTGTGTAATATTCTAAAGAATTAATAGCTCAATCCAGAACTCAAGAGTACCTATTCAAGCTTGAAGTAATCTGTGTCTTAATAAAAAAAAAATGTATTGATAATAATATTCAAATGCTACCCAGGAAGACTGTGATGTCACCCAAGAAAGTAGGCCTAATTACATTCAGAAGGAACTGCCCCAACACAATCAGTACTACCAATGATTTGTTCTACTAGTATTGGGCCATAGGACCAATTTATCCTAAGATAAAAGTCTTTTACTACATATACTGCTTTGCAGTTTACTAAACATCTTCAGATATTAAAATGGGTCTTAAAAGCTCATTGTGTTGGATCAGAATTTGGTTTGATACATGCAGATGTTTTGTTTGGGAAATGTGTGACCAGGAGTACAAGTCTGATTCTGTATACTTTCAAACCAGGTGAAGAGCACTGTATTAACATGGTCATGACATTATCTAATGTTAAACAATAAAGAGCTCAATATACAGAAGTGAGGTGGGGGAATCATTCTCTTTCTAAAAATGTGCAGAGAAACTTTATATGGTAATTATCCTGGTTAATTAAAAGACAAAATGAAGAAATGAATAATATTGTTTGGAAGATAGGCTCACAGATGTGACCATATAATGACTGATCACTTCATCATATAAAGATAAACAGCCATTCTTGGTGGAGAAACAAGAACTTGATTCTATTTAGGAAAATTAAGTTGAAGATACATTTATAAGCTGTAAGCTCCATTTAGTTGTAACACTTAGGGTATTGGAACTTCAAACTTAATGGAAAAATGATGGACTTCACTGCATAAAAAATGTTGCATCACTGATCAACTGTTTTTCTTAGCTAAATCAATCAACAGTTTCTAAACTATATGAAACCATTTTTTAAGTTTTATTGTGGTAACATTTATTACATAAAATTTACCATTTTAACCATTTTTAATGAATTTACCCTTTATCAATTAAGTGGCATTAATTACATTCATAGCATTGTGCTACCTTCTCCACCACTCTTTACAGCAGCATACCAGGCAGGGACTGACTGACCCTAAGTTGCTTGTCTCAAAAGTGGGCAATGCACACCAGGAGCTACAGCTGTGCAAGTTACTCATGGTTTTTCACCATAGTTTTTCAGTCTCTTCATCCTACTCCTCCCTAGATGTTGTGCAGTATTCCCCTGGTCACTTGAACCGCAGAACAGTTGTTTAGGACACTTTCTGCCTGTCCACTAGCTGTTGTAAGAAGCGAAGTGAGCCTTGCATGTCCCTATTCTGCCATCTTCCTGGAAATCCTACTGTGTTTTATTTACTAACAGAGAGTGGTACATTCAAATTGAGTTTTTCATGTATGCCTGAATTGTTCTGTCTAGTGGTCACACAAAACATAAACCATTAAAATTTTTTTTTTCTTTTTAGCAAATTCACTGACTTACTCCATGAGGTTCTTAATTATTAGTAATTTTTTTCAAATACCAAACTTCAATCCAGTAAACCAGAAATCTGTTTATGGAATATTCCCTACCCAAGTGGCTAACTTTTCTAAAGATGCAATGATTTATTGCACCATCCATAACCCCTTCTAAGGGAAGCTGTTTTACTGTCACCATCTAAGTTTGGAGGTAAACAGACAGCCCTACTTCCAGTCAAGCTCATCAGTGGATATCTGACCAAAGAGCTCATTCAAGAATTAGGAAGATGTAAGAGTGAAGCAGTGAAGAAATGGAGAAGTAAAGCTGTAACACTGTGTCAGTGTTAGAACTGCCATTATCAGCTAACAGCAAGCTGTACTTAGGAGGGAACATAACCTACATGCAAGTCCCAAGGAGCTAGTGGGTGGAGAGTGTGGAAAATGTCAGCATGTACGGTTGCTGAGGATGGGAGAACCACAGAAGTCCTCCTACCCAAGGAGGGGCCACACACCATTACTGACCAGTTATCGGCTGGCTAATTTAGACTGCCGGGTGCTACTGTTTTAGTCCAATTTGGACAGGCACAGCTTCAACCTGTGTCACAAGCAGAGACACCAAATGGCTGAAATTACCCTGACTTCTTAGGGCCGAGGGGGTAAATGTTGCTAAAGGGCACCATTTGCTGGGCAGACCAGGAAAGTACACTAGGGGAAGCCGTCAAAAAGGTTTCTTGGCAAAGAGTGCCACCTACAGGGAAGGCCAGAAAGCTCAGCATTGGGGAGCTGAAAAAAGGCTTTGGGGCATCTTTCCCGACTCTCTCCCCAGGGCCCTTAGGAACTGGTCTGCGCCACTTGCATGGGTACCAGGCCCTGTTTTAGCTTGAAAATACCAACAAACCAAGTGCCAAAGAAGACGCTTAACACAAACCCAATCAACAACAAAATCCTAGAGAAGAGAGAGAAACCAACATGGAGAATAATTTCTTCAAGATAATCAGATGTCCAGAGATGAGAAAAAAATTACAAGCCCTACTAACAAACAGGAAGATATGGCCAAGCCAAAGGAACAAATTAAAAAGTCAGAGGAGATACAGAATTTGGAACAACTAATTTAAGATGTTCAAACACATCTCCTAAATCAATTCCAGGAGAAGAAGGAAAATACAGCTAAAGAGATAAAGGATTTCAAGAAGACCCTGGGTGGGCATAAAGAAGAATGTGAAAGCATGCAAAGAAAAATAATACAACTTATAAGAATGAAAGGCACAACAGATGAGATTAAATAAACAATAGAGGCATACAACAGCAAAATTGTACAGGCAGAAGAAAGAACCAGTGACCCAGAAGACAGGACATCTGAAATAGAACAGACAAAACATAAAAAAAAGAATGGGAAAAACTGAGCAATGACTCATGGAATTGAATGATGGCACAAAGTACACAAACATATGCACCATGGGTATCCCAGAAGGAGAAGAGAAGGGAAAAGGGGCAAGAGAATATCTGAGGAAATAAGTACTGAAAATTTCCCAACTCTTATAGAGACATAAATATGTCTATCCAAGAAGGACAACATACCAAAAACAGAATAAATCCAAATAGATCTACTCTACGACACATACTAATAAGGCTGTCAATGGCCAAAATAAAGAGAGAATTCTGAAAACAGCAAGAGAAAAGTGATGTATTACCTGCAAGGGGCATTCAATAAGACTAAGTGCCAATTTCTCATCAGAAACCATGGAAGTAAGAAGGCAGTGGCATGATATATTTAAGATACTGAAAAACTGCCAGCCAAGAAATTCATTATCTGGCAAAACCGTCCTTCAAAAATGAGAGATATTCACAGATAAACAAAAGGTGAGAGAGTACACTAACAAGAGATCTGCCCTACGTGAAATACTAAAGGGAGTTCTGCAGGCTGAAAAGAAAAAAACAAGAGAAAGAGGCTTGGAGGGGGCTGTAGAAATGAAGATTACGAGG
Organism: Choloepus didactylus; assembly: GCF_015220235.1. Taxonomy (NCBI): domain Eukaryota; kingdom Metazoa; phylum Chordata; class Mammalia; order Pilosa; family Megalonychidae; genus Choloepus; species Choloepus didactylus. Next base: position 28,601,230 of record NC_051308.1, read on the forward strand.
AACAGTAACTAAAAGGGTAAAAAGAGAGACCAAAAAAGATAGGGCATATCAAAGCCAAAGAATAAAAATGGTTGAAGTAAGTATTGCCTTTATGGTAATAACACTGAATGTTAATGGATTAAACTCCCCAGTCAAAAGATAAAGATTGTAGAATGGATAAAAAAATATGATCCACTATATGCTGTCTTCAAGAGACTCATCTTCGATGCAAGGATACAAATAGGTTGAAAGTGAAAGGCTGGAAAAAGAATTCCACTCAAACAGTAACCAAAAAACAGCTGGGGTAGAAATACTAATACTGGACAAAATACACTTTAAATGCAAAAATGTTGTAAGAAATGTTGTAAGGCATCCAAATTGGAAAGGAAGAAGTAAAACATTCAGTATTTGCAGATGACACAATCCTATATCTAGGAAGTCCAGAAAATCTATAACAAAGATAATAAATGAGTTCAGTTAGGTGGCAGGAGACAAGATCAACTTGCAAAAACCAGCAGGGTGTCTATACACTAGCAATGAGCAACCTAAGGAAGAAATCAAGAAAAAAGTTTCATTTACAACAGCAACTAAAAGAATCAAATACAGTCATACCTTGGTACTCGACTGCTTTGAAACTCGTGGAAATTGGTACTCGACACGTTTTGATGTGATACTTTTGTCCTTGTACTTTTCGTTTGTTTGGTACTCAACACACAAGCTAGAACTTGTCGGTGTCAGTTATCTCGTGACTCGCTACCCTTTCCAGGCGAAACAAAGGGTCATGCATTAGTCACGCAGTAGCTCTTGCCCTGTGCACATCCCCTTGCAGTCTTATCTTAGCTTCTATGGTCATTTTGTGTATTTTTCGTGCTTTTTTTCTCAGCATGGGTCCTCAGAAAATGAGCAGTGATAGCACCGAGCAGAAAAGAAAATTACTTTGCACAACCATGGAACAAAAAAGAAATAACAGGCAAATATGACAGCAGTATTCACATTACTGATCTTGCTAGGGAATATGGTATGCCTAGAACAACGGTCTCCACCATCATTAAGAACAAAGAAGCGATAAAAAAGGCTGATGTTGCAAAAGGAGTTACAGCAGTAACAAAGCAGCATTCCCAAACACTCCAGAAAGTTGGAAAACTGTTATTAATTTCAGAAAATGAGAAGCAGTTAGCAGGCGACAGTGTATCAGAAGTCAGGATATGTGAAAAAGTGAAAGTGTTGCATGACGATCTTTTGTAAAACAAACCAGGACCAAGTGACGAGAATGTTGAAGTTTTTAAGGTCAGCCATGGCTGGTTTGATAATTTAAAAAGAGGAACAGCATCCATAGTGTCGTGAAGCATATCATGAGACATGGTGAGGCAGCAAGTGCTAATAAAAAGGCTGCAGGTACAGAGGATACAGCTGTGCAGGAAGTTGTATCTTTGGGTCAATCCACAGGTCTGGTGGTCAATGCTGCTGATGCTGAGGAGCTGCAGAAACTACAGAAAGAGCAGCAACAAGAGGTGGCTGAATAGATTTCATCAGGTGAGCAGGAGGAGATAAGGGAGGATATTCCCAGTTTCTTGATAAAAGAAAAGTGTGCAAAATGGGCAGAAGTTCAAAACTTTGAGAAGTACCATCTGGACAAAGCTCTGGTAAGCAGAATTGTGAATTTATTGAATGATCAAACAATTTCACATTTTTGAGGAATTCTGAAAAGAAGACAGAAGCAGTCCTCATTGGGTAAGTTTTTAGTGAATGTGACAAAGAGTGTGTCAGAGCCTGTGGTGCAAGATAAAAAAAGAGAGAAAAGGAAAAGAACATACGAAGTGTAAGTGCCCAATGTTCTACTGGAAGGGGACTCACCTTCCAAGCAACACTCCATGTAACCCCTCCTCCTCACCACTCTCCTCCCACCATCCCCTTAGGCCATGGACTCTTCTCAGTACAGGTAAAGTGAAGTTTTTATTTTATTAAATCTAAATATTCATTAATTTTTAGGTTTATTTCTCATGTAAAGTAATGACATACAATCATATCTTTTTACATATTGCCTTAAAAATGTGCATTGTCTTTGGTTTGGGAAGACATTAAATTTATTCACATTATTACTTACGTGAAAAATTGGTTTGGTACTCAACGTTTTTGGTATTCGTTATGCCTCCCGGAATCCATTAACAATGAGTACCAAGGTACCACTATATTTAGGAATAAATTTAACCACAGATGTAAAGGACTTGTATTCAGAGATCTATAAAACATTGCTAAAAGAAATCAAAGAAGACCTAAATAAATGGAAGGACATTCCACATTCATGGACTGAAGACTAAATATTGTTAAGATGTCAATTCTACCCAAACTGATTTATAGAATCAATGCAATTCCAATAAAAATTCCAATGGCCAATTTTGAAATGGAAAAGCCAATTATCAAATTTATTTGGAAGTAAGGGGCCCTGAATAGCCAAAAACATGTTGAAAAGGAAGACAAAGTTGGAGGACTCACACTTCTTGACTTTAAAGCACATGACAATGCCACAATGGTCAAAACAAGCTACTGGCAGAAAGATAGGCATACTGATCAATGGAATTGAGTTGAGAGTTCAGAAATAGACCCACACATTCATGGTCAACTGATTTTTGACAATACTGCCAAGTCCAATCCACTGGGACAGAATGGTCTTTTCAACAAATGGTGCTGCAAGAACTGGAAATCCATACCCAAAAGAATGAAAGACGACCCCTATCACACCTTATACAAAAAATTAACTCAAAATGGATCAAAGACCTAAATATAAGAGCCAGGACCATAAAACTCCTAGGAAAAAATGTATGGAAACACCTTCAAGAATCTTGTGGTAGGTGATGGTTTCTTAGACTATACACCCAAAAAAAGAAAAAAACAAATAAATGGGAATTCCTCAAAATTGAAGATTTTTGTGCTTTGAAGGACTTTGTCAAGAGGGTAAAAAGGCAGCCTACTCAATGGGAGAAAATATTTGGAAACCACATACCTGATAAGGGTTTAATGTCAAGAATATAAAAAGAAATCCTACAACTCAACAATAAAAAAGAAAAACAATCCAATTTAAAAATGGGCAAAAGACTTAAATAGACCTTTTTCCAAAGAGGAAGAACAAATGGCTAAAAACACACATGACAAAATGCTCATCACTAGCTTTTAGCAAAATGCAAATCAAAACCACAATGAGATAGATATCATTTCACACCTACTAGAATGTACACTGTTAAACAAACAGAAAACTACATGTGCTGAAGAGGATGTGGAGAAATAGGAACACTTACTCCCTGTTGGTGGGAATGTAAAAATGGTACAGCCACTGTGGAAAACAGTTTGGCAGTTCCCAAGGAAGCTAAGTATAAAACTGCCATTTGATCCAGCAGTCCACTACTAGGTATATACTCAGAAGAAATGAAAGCAGGGATGCAAACAGAAATTTCCACACTGATGTTCACTGCGACATTATTCACAATCGCCAAAAGATGGAAATAATGCAAGTGCCCATCAACTGATGAATGGATAAACAAAATTGGTTTACACGTACAATGGTATATTACTAAGTTGTAAGAAGAAATGAAGTCCTAATGCATGCAACAACATGGATGAACCTTAAGGACATTATGTTGAGTGAAATAAAACACATACAGAAGGGAAATATTGCATGATCTCACTAATACAAACTAAATATGAGCAAACTCGTGGAGTTAATATCTAGAATATAGGTTACCAGAAGATTGAATGAGGGTAGAGAATGGGGAGTTGATGCTTAATTTGCACAGAATTTTTAATAAGGCCAATTGTAACTGTTTAGAAATGGATAGAGGTGGTGGTAGCACATTACTGTGAGTATAATTAACAGCGCTGAATCAAGGGGAAGTTTTAGAGTCGTGTATGTCACTAGAAGAAAAGCTAGCAGATGAAACCTGGGATTTGTAACAAAGTGAACCCTGTTGTGAACAATGAAGTGTTTAATAGTACAAATATAAGAATGTCCTTTCATGAAATAGAACAGATGTATATCACTGTCACAAAGTGGTAATAGGGTGGTATATGGGAAAAAATACACCTATTGCAAACTATGGACTATAGATAACACTAATGATACTCTTCCACTAATTATAACAAATGTACCATAGCAATGATAAGTGTCAATAATAGGTGGGTATAAAGGGTATGGGGATTTTCCTTTTGAAGAAATGAAAATGTCCTAAAACTGACTGCGGTGATGAAAGCACAACTCTGTGATTACACTGAGAGCAAGTGATTGCACACTTTGGATGGATCATAAAAAAAAAAAAAAAACAGAAACCAAATCAAAACAACACACAGTCATGTTTTTACATTGATGAATATTTTTAAATAACAGATTTGGAAATAACACTACTCCTGTGGCAAAAGTGTGTAAGTAACTTCCACATAATTTTAATTTGTATTATAGTCTTTTCATTGCTGCTATTTTACACAAGACAACCGTCTTATCCTGTGGTTTTAAAATATTGGGTCAAGATTTTTAATTTTCAAAGAATAAGTAGTATCAAAAGTACTGGAAGCACTGGTAGACTTCATCTGACACACAGGTAGGATCCAAAAGTTATTTATCAGAGATTTAAAACTCATTTTTATCATAGAAAAATATTATTAATATAAATGGTAGTGAGATTCCTATATGTTATTAGTTGAAAAAGTACCAACTATCCTGTAGTGATAATAACAGTTGATTTTTTTTACACTATATCATAGTTTGTTTTCACTCCCCTTACTTCATTTGACCTTTCTCTCAATCTGTAAGATAGACAGGAGAGGTCTTGCTACTCCCATGAGTATTCTCTGCTCCTCTAAGTGACACAGCAAAGAATAACATAAATATTCTACTCAAGAGTTTCAAAGCTAGCTATATATACCTGATGAGAACGAGATATTGAGTTACTATCACTGGACAGCCATCTGTCAAAGATGGAATAAAAGAAATTTGAGTGTGAAAGTTTGTACCAAATTGCCCCATAGGTCACTGTCAACACTGATTGTAGGATATTATGATTTTACAAATTAGGAAGCCAAGATTTAGAGTTTGTAAAAGACATACCACCAAAAAAAAAAAAAAAAAAAAATGCCATGGCCCAGTTTTTTTGAATTCAAGTCCAGTGTTCCTCTTCCTAACTGATATATCATTAAGCCTACTTTCTAAAGTACACTCATGAGAAATCCTGGAAATTAAAATCATCTTTTATAGCATTTCTATTTTTAAAATGAGTTTTAAGTTAGAATCCAGGGCACTAAATATACAATGTATCTATGATCCTGTATACCTAATGAAAAATATGAGTAAGTGTAGGTTAAAAGAAAGAGGCCACATTCTTTAAATGCTGGATATTACACAAAGGAAGAAAGAACATTGTTCCAGTTTGCTAATGCTGCTGGAATGCAAAACACCAGAGATGGATTGGCTTTTATAAAAGAGGGCTTATTTGGTTACACAGTTACAGTCATAAGGCCATAAAGTGTCCAAGGTAACACATCAGCAATTGGGTACCTTCACTGGAGGATGGTCAATGGTGTCTGGAAAACCTCTGTTAGCTGGGAAGGCACATGGCTGACATCAGCTCCAAAGTTCTGGTTTCAAAATGGCTTTCTCCTGGGACGTTCCTCTCTAGGCTGCAGTTCCTCAAAAATGTCACTCTTAGTTGCTCTTGGGGTGCTTGTCCTCTCTTAGCTTCTCCAGAGCAAGAGTCTGCTTTCAATGGCCGTCTTCAAACTGTCTCTCATCTGCAGCTACTCTCTCAGCTTCTGTGCATTCTTCAAAGTGTCCCTCTTGGCTGTAGCAAGCTGGCTCCTTCTGTCTGAACTTATGTAGTGCTCCAGTAAACTAATCAAGGCCCATGCTGAATGGGCGGGGCCACACCTCCATGGAAATTATCCAGTGAAAGGTCTCGCCCACAGTTTAGTGATCACATTTCCACGGAAACATCCAATGAAATGTCTCCAACCCAATCAACACAAATACGTTCCCTGCCCACACAAGACTGCATCAAAGATAATGGCGTTTGGGGGAACATAATACATGGAAACCAGCACAAGTACTTTCTCTTAAGATTAGTAGTAGCCATCGCTTCCGCAACAACAATGGCAAAGACCCAGCTGAGAAGGTCTTACCACTTGGTTAAAAAGGGAATATCAACTGCAACTGAAACAAATGTGAACAGTTTAAGAATATCTCCACATCTTACAGCCATGAACACAGATGCCATACTTGGGAAATGGGAGTTCATAAGTCAATGACTGGACATATTATCCTTATTATCATTTCAAAAGGAAATGAAAATCAGAAATATCATGTCAGTCATGAATTATATATTAAATTTGTAACTATTATTAATTTTGCATTTTTAAAGCTTTTATAAAAAGCTTTCTAAGCCACAAATAGTTAACCAGTTTTTTTTAATTGGTTAATAGAATCCAATTTTAGACCCAAAAGGCTAAATGGTATCAGTTTAAAATATGAAGAGTAAATTTTAGTAAAATGAATTGAAGATTTCTTCCTTTGTAAATAGTCTATGCAATATTTTACATGTCCAAAACAAGGTAAATTTCACATACAACTGACATTGTCAAAATATGATACACTAAATTTTATATATGAATAAAAGATGGCCACAATTCAATTCTTTTCATGTATCTAGCAGAATGACTTATTAAGGAAATAATTCAAGTAATGTATCTAATGTCCCAGTATAAGACATACAAGCTTGCAACTCTGTTCATTTTAACAAGCCAACTTTTTCTGAATATCATGTTTGTCAAGATATTAATTAAATCTGCAATAAGCAGAAAATATCTTTGCAAATCACAGGTAGAATGAGGCAAAATTCCTTTTTAAAAATCAATACTGTTTAAAATCTTATCTACTTCTCAGAGATTTGATATTATGTCAAATTACCCCCTACTCCTCCAACTCCTAAGGACTGCTCTCCTAATTTGCTCATACTACACTCCCTACTACCTATAAGTGTTTCGTATCATCTACCTAACACAATATCACAATTTTTTTCAGAGCATCCTTTATTCATTTTCCCCTCCTTCCACATTGAGATTTCCTCCAATTTGCGTCACACCCAATTTCTCACTTCCCAATTTACTTTTGCTTTCTTGATTTCCAATTCCTAAAAACTGATAATTAAATTTAGAATAAACTAAATTATTCACTCTAACCATTGTTGAGCATATTACTGAAGGTAATGCTAGCAGCCGAAACATATAAACCATGAGGTCTCAGTGGTTTAACATAATGGAGATTTTATTTTAGGCTCATGTAAAGTCAAAACAAATGTTCCTGATCAGTGGGTAGCTCTCTTTCAAGCAGTAATTCAGGAACCCAGATTCCTTCCATCTAGAGGCTCTGCCATCTTCTTAGTTTCATGACTGCCATCAGAAAGGAAAAGGGAAAGGCTAGTTGTGGGCAGGCAAGGAGGGGCTGGGGGGAATGGATTCAGTGACTAACTAGCCAATGTCTGCTATACTGAACATCTACTGCGTGTTCTAAATAAACTCTTATGTAACCACCTTGGTATTATAAGAGACACACAAGAAACAAAAGCAGCCTCTGCCACTAAGAAGCTTAAAACCTTTTTGGTGAGACCAAATACATTCATATATATAAAATAGTCAAAAAACATATTTCAATGTAAAGAAGTACTAAATATAAGCAAGTGTCAAAATATAAGTAAAAGACAATAAGTACAGTCTAACTGCGCTTTACCTTACTTCCATGGTTTTGAACTTCAATAGGGTCTTAATTTGACTCTGTCTGGTTACTCTGGTCTAAAAGATTGGGAAGGGGACAGGCTTGGTAATATCCATTAATATTAATTCAAGAGTTCAACTATAATCAGTTACAGAGGTAATCTTCTCAAATATAAGTATCCTTGAAAATTGTAAAGTAGATACACATTAAATCGATGCAATTTGGAGCCAATCAAAATGTAATCACTTCTTGTCCTCCTTTTCATTTTTTTTCCATCTTCCTCAGTGTTCTTCCTATTTCCAAAAGCACACATTATATCACTCTGAAAAATAATCATGCAAACCATTCTTTTAAAGTGTGTGCTGCAACACATTCCATTGGAAAATAGGGATACCAAAGATAAGTCATATCCTTATAATTTTTATACTTTCTGTTTTTTACATCATGGAGAGAAAGGGGAATTACAAACCATGGGAACTGTATTACTAAGATGTAATCCTATCTATTTGATATCTTTTTAAGAAGGTAAGAATATATTCATAAAATTAAAGAACATCGGTACTAAAAGAAAAAAGATACTGGTTGTTAGTACTAAAAGAAAACAGGTATTAGTGTAGTATTAGTTAACTCTTTCTGTTACTCCTGGACAAGATAGAGGGTGTGATTACCCTACAGATAACTTTTTTCTTTTTTTTTAAATGAAAGAAACCTAGGCATTCTTGTACTTTTCAGTTTTTACACCAGATTTAAATCTAAATATTACATAATAAAATCTTTAAAACAGCCAAGCATAAAACATTCCAAATAATTTCCAAACACATTTTGGAAGGAAACACATTTTAATTTTATAGTCACTAAAATTTACATAGCTTAAAAGGTCACAGCAGGAGTTATGTTATTCTCATGAACAAAAATGTTTAACATTTAGAACAATTCATACATTTTGACACATCTGCTACATTCATGTTGCAAGTACTAGACTGCTGGCTTAAATTTTTATTATATTATGCTTACATTTGAACTTGTTACCATAAAAAAGAAACACAGTATAATACCAGAGAAAAAGATATATAAATTAAAATAGAACCTAAATTTATTTTATAATATAAAGTCATAATTCCATCAAAGCAGTTCCAGCTAATTTTCTACATTTCTAAAACATATTCTAGTCATTCTTCTGAGTGCAGGCACATGAATAAAACACTAAGGAGAAAAACAATATGGTTACCAAAATTTGTTTTATAAAAGGCATTCTCTAGTCACCCTGCTTCATCATTATAAGAGGATATCACATCCCCAGGCCAAAGCCTCAACAGTCAACAAAGGGTCCTTACACTGCACATGGAAGGTCAACAAATTCAGATGACCAAGAAAAAAAAATTCCAAACTGGAGAATGCCAGAAGAGAAAGCCCTGCCCAATACCCACAGGAAAAGAAGGAAAACTTCTTCCTGAAATTTCCTCCTGAATGCAGAGAAAGAAGTAGCGATTCATGCCTTCAATTAAAATATCAACTCAGAAAAAGAAATAACATGACAAATGACACATCAAATATTATACTAGACATGGGTAAAATAAATACAAATATCATTACATGTACCTTGTCTAGGGAGTAATTATTCTTTTTCAAGAAATGGAAGATATAAATCTAGGCAACAATTTTCAAAATTATCAAAGCCACTTTTCATTCAACACTTATTGTCATTAAAAATGTTAAAGGTAAAATTGTTTACATTGTAAGTGATAAGGTCTGCAAAACCATCTGTAAAAATGATAGGCTCAAATTTACCCAGGTCTCACCAGGTCCTTTTATCAACAAGCATTATTACAAAGCAGCTAAAAACTTAATCCCAACATAAGAAAATAAAGTTGAAAGTTGGCTGGCATAGGAGAGTGTTTTGAAGTGCTTTCTGAATACCTCAGTCTCACACTCAAATCAGGAGCATCTGTCCGCCAACTGTCAAGATAATGTCTAGCCTAGGAGTTTTCCTGAACTCATTACTATTCATGGATGCCTGTCACTACACCAAAAAAAAAAAAAAAAAAAGAGGAGGAGGAGGAAGAAACAGAAACAGAAAGGAAAAAGAAAAGCTTTCAAAGCCAATTTATTTTTCTATATGTCCTAGTAGAGGTAAATATGGAATGGATCACTTTAAACCTAGTCTACTCTGACTCAAGTGCTTCTCCATCTCCATATCTGAGAAAGCAAATTAAATGTTCTCTAGAAATGAAACATAATTTACCATTTCGTATTAATACCTCTCACCCTATTTTACTACTGATGAAGAATCTCATCCCTATACTCAAAGCTACTATATCTCACTATTAATTTCACAACTAGATACAAGATAACAGCAGAATACAATCATCAACCCCAAGGAAAATGGCACAAAAAAGTACAGGTTGTTTTCACTAGCTTCTTTTTAGATGCAGAATTCAAGTTAAATAATGCTGCCTCTCTCAAGAAACTTCACTTAAGGTCAATTCCTATGAAAATACATAACCTTTTCTTCCAATTCAGATCAGCAAATTCCATTTTCTGACAAACATATAATCTTCAAGTTACTCAAGAAATAAAAGAAGAATGCTTCTCTGAGCCACTGTGCCAATGCCCTGTGAGACAAGTAGGGAAGACAGCCCTTGTAAAACATCTATGCCCAGGAAATACAGGGACAATACAAGGCAAAACAAAATCAAGAAAAGCTGAAGGAAAAAAAGGAAAAAAGCTAAGAATTCGAAAGGTTAGACTACTCCTTACTGAGTGTGCAGCTGTACTATTTTCTTTTTACATAGAAATAAATTCATTTGATTACATCTCTCACTTTTAGTTGTAAAAAACCTACATACATTAGAGAGCTATTATATGAACAAATATAGTCAAGACCAAAAAGTAAGAATCAATAAGAAAGTTAGTACTCAAATACATATTTTTAAACACAAAAGTGAAGAAACATTTTCCACATAACATATACTGTAATGTTAATTATTACATTTCTGACAAAATTATGTATTAACATCTCTAAGCTGAAATTGTTTTTCTTACTGACTTGCATCATAATTTAAGAGAATGAGTGTTAAATTTTAGTCTATATATGAATTACAAGAGATACTTAATGCAAATACATTCATATACCAGGATCCCAAATCTAGACATTCTAATTCCAGTTTCTAGAAAATTGCATTTTTAGCAAGCATCTCAGCAGATTCTAATTCAGGTGGACTACAGTACACACCATCCTTTAAGAAACACAGACTTAAGAGCTTAATTTCTCTGGGTTTAAAAAAAAAAAAAAACTTGAATTTTAAATTAAAACCCATACTTCATTCATTCAGCAAAGCATTTAAGGTATTGCAAAAATTATGAATAAAAGGCAACTGCTGTTCTAAAGTATTTTACAATATAGAAAGGGAAATCAAGCACAGAAGTAACAAAACTATGATATGTGTGATAAGAAAAACTCAGACAAAGTGATGGCCCAGTCTAAAAGGGAGAGTTCTTTTATATAGGAACAAGGGAAGAATGAATAAAAGAAGTAAAACTTGAGCTAGCTCTTAAAGGGTGGATGTGTAGGGTTTCAACAGCCGACTAAAGTGAAGAAAGTACTCCAGAATGGTAAAGTGCTATCCTCAAAGGCACGAGGAGGAGAAATTATACGCTGATCTCTGAGAAAAGGTGATCTGTCTGGCTGATTAATGGAACAGTGAGTCTCTGCCTTTTTTCTGCTTCACAGACAGAAGGAAACATTCCAATGGTAACACTGTTCATTGCACAAAATGATTTTCAAGGATGGAGGGTAGGGGCATGACCCACAGAAATTAGGACCTCAATGACAACTAAATAAAATAAAATATTATATTTAAGAGATCAAGTATCTTTTTGTTCCTTTTGAAGAGCATTTTGGCTTTTTCAGGATACAGTTTAGATACATGTAATTCTTCCAAAACACCATTCCAAGAAAAACTAGTGCAAGTAGTAATCAGTTGACATCATTCGGGTATATTAATGAAAAGTGTATGCATATACACACCACATATATGTGGCCAAACAATATCACAATGGATTCAAAATGAGTAACACACATCATTACAACTTTCAAAGCAGTAACTAAGAGTACACAAGAAATGTGTCTATGGCATTCACTCATTTATCAAATACTTAGTTGAAGCTCAGTAAAGCTACTGCCTTTTTAAAAGGTTAATACTCATAAAGACCTCGTGCAGGGCAGATCTGGAGTTTACACCTCCAATATTAATGTTTCCATTATGCTGGTGAGTGCTAAAGGTCTTTTCAATTTTGTTTTGATTACTCTGTTGCTGAGCATTAAAAGGGATCTTAAGGTTTGATGAATTTGGAGTTCCAACTGGGCCATAAACCATTCCACAATACATAGGCCAAATCCATTTCAATTATTCACGAAAAGCAGATAATAACAAAATAAGATTAATCATCTATGTGTCAGAGGACAGTTAAGTAAATTCCAGTGGTAAATCTGAAAAAAATATCCCTGGATGAATAGCCAAACAACCAGATTTTTGATTCTGCCACTTATTAGCAAATGAGTTAGGACCTGTAATTTAACACTTTGAAACTTCATTTCCTCCTCTAAAAAAAAGGAAAAGAAAAAGAAAGAAAGAGCATACAATGAAAATGTTATGCCTCAGTTTTTAAAAATCTATCCAAAAATGGGGTTTACACACAAAGGGACCTCAACTAATACAGGAAGCAAACTAAAAATAAAGCAAACATTTAATATGGTCTTTTAGAAATGCTTAAGTTCCATTTCTATGACAACTTACAACAGTAGTTTCCCAAAATAGTAGACATCATTTTTCTCGAAAAACATTCTCTTTCTCTACCCAAGAGAAAGTTTGCATTCTATGGACAAAAGGGCTCAGCCTCACAGGCATCAAGGCTATAGTTTAAGAAGTTGTCAATAAAACACAGGAAAAAATGAACCAAAGGTCTAAGAGATAAGCAAGTTTAAAAATGGTCAGAATATTCCAATTAAGTGCCAAATATGTTCTCTCTTATGGTTCTAACATAAGAAAGCCAGAACATTCCCATGAAAAAATGCAGGTTCTTTTTCACTTTAATTATTATTCTTGTTATTTTTGTGTGTGTGCTAATGACAGTGTCAGGGATTGATTTAGGTGATGAATGTACAACTATGTAATGGTACTATGAACAATCGAATGTACGATTTGTTTTGTATGACTGCGTGGTATGTGAATATTTCTCAATACAATAAAGATAAAAAAAAAAAAAAAAAAAAAAAAGCAGGTGATTTGTCAGTAGGGATAGAGAACAAAAAATTCATTTTACCCAAACACCTGGCACCCTTGGACAAATTCCAGAAATATAAAGTCAACACAAGACATAGAAGATTCTGCCAACCCCACAGCATTTTAGGCCGTTTAGGCAGTTGCATAGGTGGCCTAGCCAAGGCTCCCTGCCTGAGCTGAGGAGAGTCTTCAACAAGTTCTTTCCACGCCCCCAGGTTATGACAGAAAATGAGCAATTGATGCAAATACAAATGTTTTTAGTTACTGTGATCACATTAAGATTTAAAAGGAGCCAAAGCTATATAATGTATACTGAGGCTACACAAAGACTATTGGTCAAATCAGAGTGCAAAAGGACAAGGCAGTTCAACCTGACATCTGTTAAGGAAGGAAAAATAAAGGGCGGAGAGAATTGACAACATTTAATCTTAGGGTCAAAGTTCATAAATCAGCCTACAATGCCAAAAATTTATTATAAGGATTTTTGCCCTTTATAATAATTTAGAGGTTGAAACATGCAAAGTTGAAAGGCCTATTCTTCTTGAAACAATTAACTTAGGCTTATTTAGAACCAAGTTTCACATCCTCTTACTTCATAAAAAGGGGAACTCCACCCTCATATTTCAAAGTATTTCTAGCAAAGAAAAAAAGAGTAGAACCAAGAAAATGAAGCATCACTCTTTTAAAAACATCAAACTCAAAACTTTAATGACTAGAAGTGAGTATTACAAAAAAGAATAAGAGGAATTATAATACTCATTATACCCATTGGGGATGCTGACATTTTATACGAATTGACCTATTATATAGCACTCAACTAAATCTCATTAAAATAAGTGAAAAATCGCCATTCCAACAGCTCGAAGTTGTGCCCGCTTCAGCAGCACATAAACCAACAGTCTAAAGTTAAAATGTTGTAATCCTATGACATTAATAGGTTAACATACACCACATGCAACTTGGACACTGAAGACGGAAACTACCAATTCTCTAAACAGCTTACTGTCCACGTTAGCATTACCTTACTAATTTAGGAGACTCTGACCCAGGCAAATGGTCTGATTGTTCATTACAGGAACTTTTCAAAAGACCCATCAACTATTCCATGAAAAGTATCAACAGACAGTTTGTTCTCTAAGATTTCTTTGAATCCCATCCCTCAAAAATCCTCACCTTGCTGTTTCCACCAACATTGGATAAGGATCTGTGATCCTTGTCTAATCCTAATTAAACATTACAGCCCCCCAACCCTCACTCCCATTACCCCTGCACACACTGAAAGACATAATTTAAACCAAAGTTCTAATTTTAAATAAAAGCTGATCTTGCCTTCTCCCCTCCAAGCCAGTGCCAAAACTCTGCCCAGATGGTATTCTCCCTTACTGAGGTAAGCAATAATCTTAGCTTTATCTTATCAAGAGGTTGTGTTGGTGACACCTGGGTAGCCAGAATTTGACACTATGCCAGTCATAAATTTTAATCATTTCAGGAAAAAATTAAAGGGCCTCGTTAACTTTCAGCTTGCTAATATATCACACTAGCCACTGTGAGTATGAATTATAAACCTCTTATTTTATCTAAAACTTTATGAAAACAGGGTTACACAGGCAATCACAATGCTCTTTTGGGAAAACTGTTCTGGTCATGTTTTTCAGTTCTTGAAAGTCTCAAAGGATAACCAGGTGAAGCAAACTCCCAAAACCAAAAATCATAAAACTATCTAAGATTAATGGGTTTAAAATACATACTCCCAAATTACAAATTCCTTTACAGTTTTCAGACTCTAAGGCAAGAGTCACAAGCCACACTTGGGAGAAGTTATTAGAAGAAAAGTTATCTAAGGGAAATCTGTTTTATCTTTAGAGAATAGAACCCTAGATAGAGTTCCAGTCACAAGGCCCTCCATTACTTAGGCATCAGGTAGAGTTTCAAGAACCAATAAAAGACCAAAAAAAAAAAAATTTTTTTAATTCAAAAAAAAAAATTTAAAAAGCCAATGAGTAAGGAGGAACCAAGAGAATGTTTCAAAAAGGCAGAGTTGCTAACTGTGCTGAATGCTGTTAGGAGATAGAGAAAGATAAAAGCAGAAAAAAATGTTCACTGAATTGGGAAACATGGATTTCATCAGTGATTTTGACAAAAGCCTTCTCAGTGGAGTGGTGAGACTACTGCAATTAAACTAAAGTGGTTTAGAAAAGTTAACCATGAGATGACAGTGTAAACTGGAGGAACAGACAAATCATTCAAGAAATTTTATTAAAATGGAAGCAGAGAAACAGAACAGAGATGTCAAAAAAAGTCTTTCTTTCTAAAATGGAAAATACTAGTTTATATTTATATACTGATCCAGATGATAA
Source organism: Choloepus didactylus (assembly GCF_015220235.1). NCBI lineage: Eukaryota > Metazoa > Chordata > Mammalia > Pilosa > Megalonychidae > Choloepus > Choloepus didactylus. The sequence goes on from NC_051308.1 coordinate 28,616,595, forward strand.
AAGTAGTGACGGACAAACTGGTGATGCAGAGAGGGTGCAACTAAAATTGAGATATCTTTAAGAAGACGAAAAGGGATGGATTCCCAAAATACAACTGAAAGCAAGTGCACACATCGAGTTAAATGCATCAGAATATGGTGGGAACATATTCTGGAACAGCCTTTCCAGAAAAAAAATCAAGTACTTTATAGATAGATTATAAAGAGCTTTGAAAACAGCCATATTCTTTGAGCCAGAAATTTTACTTGTAAAAATCTATGTAAAAAAAAATCAAAAATCTATCTTATCTAATGATTAAAGAGAACTGCTAGGTAAATTACAGTATAAAATGCTTAATGACATGGGAAATGTTTATAGTACAAGGAGAAAAAAGTAGGATACAAGTTCTAAATGTTGGATTTCAAATACGTAAAATAGACAAAAGACAATGGAAACAAAAAGTGTTAATAATAGACCTCTGGATAGCAAAATTATAGAAGACAATAGTTTTCGTTTTGTGTATTTTTAATATTCTCCAATGAGGGTGGATCATTTTTAAAACCAGAGTAAAATAATTTACTTTACTCTGCTTGTATTTTCAATGTTTCTTTATCTACTGGCTCCTTCCTAACGGCCTTAAATATTTATATTTTTCAGAAATTGTTTTATTATTTCTATCTGTAGTACAAAAATGTATACATAAGTCTCTGGGACATTCAGATCAATCTACCACAAGCCAAAATGAAAGCAAAAGAATGTAAAGACCTTCTGTAGATATATATTAGTGCTGTTGTAGCAGTCCATTCATGTTTTCTACAAACCATACTTTTATGTTAAATGCCATAGCAGACAGTCTACGAAATCTAGAGAAAGATTTGCTTTCATAAAGCAGTAAGGAGAACTGAGGGTACGTGAAGGAGAGGTAACGGTAAGACCCAAGTTTCTCTTATTGGATGATCTCAGTAGAGCAGTAGCAACAAGGATGAGCCAAAGTTTCCTAAGAACACAATAAGGTCAACTTCAAACAAGGAAGCACAAGACCACCAAACTAGGAAATAGCAACCGCAGATATTTAAAAGTCAATGGAGACAGGAACCTAAGATGGCGGCTAGGTGAGACAGGGCAAAAAAACACCTCCGTGAAAAATACTAGCTAAAAACCAGAAAGTAACCCAGAACATCAGTTTCAGCGATGCACCAGCTGGACAACGTCTGCTAAAACCACAGAAACTGTGCACTTGGTGAAACCAGGAGTCTGCATTCTGAAACGAGTGAGTGAGCTTGCTAAAAGTCCCGCAGCCATGCTGCAGTGTGGGGAAACCGGGGATTGGCGTTTGGAGACGGACTAGTTCTTTTTAAAAAACAAAAAAACCAGGAGCGGCTGCAGTTACGAGGGTGAGAACCACGCAGCGAAGCACGGCAGGAGTGGGCTGTACCAACCTCTCAGTGTCTGGCGTGGAGGATAGACCACTGCTGATTCCCTCAGGGCCAGGGGGGCAGAGGGGAGAGCCAAAAGGAGAAAGAAATGGTGCTGCTTGCAGCCAGCTCCCCAGCAGGCTGGGGACACTCCTGCCTGGGGCCGTACCCACAGCCCAGAGCCACACCAGGAAACCCAGTGTGACGGGGAGTGTATCCCATGGCACCACACACCCGCGACAATATTGGCTGTGGACAGTGGCCTTGGGTGCAGACGCAGCTAGTTGCCCAGAGCTGGGAAGGTGGAGCTGTGCGGAAAGGGGGAGAGGAGTGAGACGCCCCATTCAGCCATCTTTGCATCAGGCTGGGAGCGCCCCTGCACGGCCTGGTGGCCCAGGGTTTCCCTTGAGGGACGGCACACACTTGTGACATAGCACAGCCTTCCCTCAGCAGAGGTCCTGGAAGATCACAGCTGAGAAGGGGGGCCCGCTTAGAAAACCCAGGGATGCTACGTCAATGCTGGAGACTTGTGGGTCAGCGGTAGACAAAATCTGGGCTAAAACTGAAATGAAGGCTTAGACTCTTGCAACAGCATTGAATCTCTGGGAACACCTGGGAGGTTTCATTATTAAAGCTGCCCTGCCTCCCTAACCACCCAGACACATGCCCCACATTCAGGATGGACAGCACCAACAACACACCCAAACTGAGTTCACCAATTGAACCCCACAGGAATCATTTCCCCACACACCACAAAGACAAAGTTGAGGAGAACTGACTTGAGGGGAATAGGTGACTCGCAGATGCCATCTGCTGGTTAGTTAGAAAAAGTGTATACCACCAAGTTGTAGATCTGAAAAATTAAATTGGTATTTTTTACAACTTGAAAGAACCCTATCAAGCAAAGCAAATGCCAAGAGGCCAAAAACAACAGAAAATCCTAAAGCATATGATAAAACCAGATGATATGGAGAACCCAATCCCAAACACCCAAATCAAAATATCAGAAGAGACACAGTACTTGGCGCAATTAATCAAAGGACTACAATCAAAGAACGAGAGCATGGCACAGGATATAAAGGACATGAAGAAAACATGGCACAGGATATAAAGGACATAAAGAAGACCCTAGAAGAGCATAAAGAAGAAATTGCGAGAGTAAATAAAAAAAATAGAAGATCTTATGGATATAAAAGAAACTGTTGGCAAAATTAAAGACTCTGGATACTCATAATACAAGATTAGAGGAAGCTGAAGAACGACTCAGTGTCCTAGAGGACCACAGAACAGAAAATGAAAGAACAAAAGAATGGAGAAAAAAATTGAAAAAATCGAAATGGATCTCAGGGATATGACAGATAAAATAAAACATCCAAATTTAAGAATCATTGGTGTCCCAGAAGGGGAAGAGAAGGGTAAAGGTCTAGAAAGAGTATTCAAAGAAATTGTTGGGGAAAACTTCCCAAACCTTCTACACAATATAAATACACAAAGCATAAATACCCAGTGAACTCCAAATAGAATAAATCCAAATAAACCCACTCCAAGACATATTCTGATCAGACTGTCAAATACTGAAGAGAAGGAGCAAGTTCTGAAAGCAGCAAGAGAAAAGCAATTCACCACATCCAAAGGAAACAACATAAGACTAAGTAGTGACTACTCAGTGGCCGCCATGGAGGCAAGAAGACAGTGGCATGACATATTTAAAATTCTGAGAGAGAAAAATTTCCAACCAAGAATACTTTATCCAGCAAAACTCTCCTCAAATTTGAGGGAGAGCTTAAATTTTTCACAGACAAACAAATGCTGAGAGATTCTGCCAATAAAAGACCTGCCCTACTTCAGATACTAAAGGGAGCCCTACCGACAGAGAAACAAAGAAATCAGAGAGAGATATAGAGAATTTCAACAGACATATATAGAACCTTACATCCCAAATCACCAGGACACACATTTTTCTCTAGTGATCACGAACTTTCTCCAGAATAGACCATGTGCTGGGACATAAAACAAGCCTCAATAAATTAAAAAAAAAAAAATTGAATATATTCAAAGCACATTCTCTGACCACAATGGGATACAAATAGAAGTCAATAATTTTTGATTTGTCACTCCACTATTTACTTCCTACATGATATAAAATACACAAACTCTAATGACAAATCAGTGGTTTTGGACTCAAGGTAAAATATGTAATTTTTGACAAGAACTATATAAAAGTGGGGGAATGAAGGAGTATAGGAACATAGTTTACGTGTCCTATTGAAGTTAAGTTGGTATCAAAGAAAAACAAGATTGTTATGGATTTAAGAGGTTAATTTTAAGCCCCACAGTAAACACAAAGAAATTATCAGAGAATATAACCATAGAGATGAAAAGTAGAGCATGGGTTATGAGAAGTGGGGGAAGGGGCAATGAGGAGTTAAGAAAAGAGTGTAGGGTTGCTGTTTGAGGTGAAGGGAAATTTCTAGTAATGGATGGTGGGAAGATGATAGCATTACAACATTCTAAACGTGATTAATCCCACTAATGGAATGCTAGGGAGGGGTTGGAATGGGAAGATTTAGGCTGTATATATGTTGCCACAGTTGGAAAAAAAAAAAAAAAAAAAAGACAGTCTAAATAGATGACAATTAAATGCCAAGGATGATCCTGGATGGGAGCTGAGGATGTAGGAGAGGAGGCTCAAAGGGACACAGATGGGACATAAGAGGAAAAAAAGGAAATATAGAATGTAAGCTTTGTATCAATGTTGAATTTCTTCAACTTCTTAGCTGCGCTTAATGGGACTGCATAAAAGAATGTTCTTGTTCATGGGAATTGTTATGTGAATTATAGTGTTTGTTCAAGGATGTGTGCAGCTTGCTCTCATATGTTCAGAAAACAGAGCAATAGATGATGGATAATAGGGAGGGAGAGAGGGAGAGAGGGAAAGAAATGGCGGTGTGACAGCATGTTAAAGTTGGTGGATCGGGGTATCGGGGGAGGGGGGTCAGGGTATGCTGGAGTTCTGTGTATGGGGTTCATATTGTTTTTGCAACTGTTCCTATAACTTTGAATTTATTTCAAAATAAAATAAGTTTTTAAAAAAAGTCAATGGAGAGATTTTTAAGCCACCTTATCTAAAGAGGTTCTGTGAAGAAAAGAGAAGACAAAAGTCACTAGAAATGGAAAGGTAAAAAAATTAATTTTCACATAGTCAAATATCTCAGCTCCTAGAATTATCATATTTGTAAACTAAGGGCCCATGTCTCTTTTCTGAGTACTGTCCTTTAGTCAGAAAGCTCTAGGTTAGAATTCTAGCCTCTCTGTTTACTAGCTCTGCAATCTTGGATCAATTATTTCACTAAATCTCAGTATCTTCATTATTTTTTAATTTGGGGATTGTAATATCCTATTTGGAGGGCTGTTGAGGGGATGAAATAAAATAAAATATAGAAATCATCTATTAAAATGCCTAATAATTATAATTTAATAACTTTTAATTACTTTTTCTTAATTTCACTCATTTACACCTTCACAATTTTTGTCATATCCACATGCCATCTACATGTAGTCTTATTTATTTAATACTCTTTTTCATATTAGCTCACTACTTTCTAATTAAATAAATTTAGCCTCACTTTAACAATACTACCCACTGAAAAGCTTTATATAAAGGGACAATGGCCAGATTATATATGACAACAGAACTCTGACCACAACCTCTGCAGCAACCAACCCTAGAAGCCAAACCACGAGCTCTACAGCATTTAGACCAGAACAGTCAAGACTGTCAATGACTGCCAGCTTCCCTCATTTTTGCCCCTGCTCCCAAGTCCAGACCAACCAGAAGAATCCAAATATGTTCCTCAAATCAATCATGTAAGATTGTCAGCTTTACCTTCCCTATGCCAACAACCTCCAATCAGAGCATACCAGGCGCACTATGAAGCTTTCTGACTACCCTGCCTGTCTCTGAATCTCTAAGTAAGGCAAGTGATGGTGGCTGACTCCCATGCTGTATAGCAGGAGCTGAATAAATACCTTTTATTTGTTCTCAATTGAGTGGTCTTCATTTATTTCCACACCAGGAAGTACAGGTTTGTCATATTTTTTCTAATATATAAAAATACAGTTAACTGTTAAAATTAAAATGTTCCTCCATGTACCAGCCAAAATAATCTCAAATATCAAACTCAGGGAAATCCTGTCATTGCACTTTGGTCACAGACAGGACTAATGGCCACTTGGAGGATATTCAGTCAAACAGGCCAACAGTTAACCTCCTAAGGAGATAAAGTTAACAAACTTCATAAAGTGTCTTTTTCATTAACACTACCAAATCAGAATTGCTGAAGTCTGACAATGCTATCAGAATGTTTTATGGAAGGAGGAAAGCCACTTAGACCTCTAGAGAAGTATACTACTGAGTCACCAGCTGCCCACAACTTTACAAGGGATAACGCATGGAAACTTGAGTGGATATGAGTGTGCAGGAAGGGGGGAAAGGAAAACAACGTTAACAGCCTAATAGCTTTTATGTAAGGCTGTTTGAAATGCCTATGAACCTCTTTTGCACTCATTATCTCAAGATGCAAAGTATGTGGTCTAAATAGTCTTACAAGAGGGCTATTCAACAATCTGATGAAAAGCCAGAACCTTATGAAATAAGAGAACATACATTCTGTTTCTTTGCTCATAGGGCAGATCTATATGTCTTAGAGTGTTTTTGTTTCTTTGTTTCTGCTCAGTCTAAAAATCCACCAATGTGGACTGAGTTTAGCTTTCTAACAAGCATGTATGTTTCTCAATCTTTGGAATTATTATATACATCTAATGTGTTTTTAAATAATAACCTCAGATTCTAGCAAGTATAGAAATTTGCAACATTACTTCTTATTGGTGACTTTAAAGAGTTCTATAACTGAAACTGGTTCAATAAAAGGAACAAGAAAGGAGTTTGTGTACTGATAACAAAAACAACTCAACAAGTTGAGGAAAAAAAATAAATATCAATGAACAAATAACAAGTACCCTCAACAACTATATGATGACACATCTATTCTCAGGTGCTTTTGCCATTCAGTATTGTTATGGTTCTACAAAGAATTCAGTGCACTAGACTGTAGTTAATTATGTATATTCAAGTGATTAGCAAGCACTTGTTGCCTCTTTCACACCACCATCCAAACAGCAGCCTCTGAGAGGAGAATAGACTGCAAATTTATTGAGAGAACACTGTTAATCCTTTGGGGAGAATGTAAATGTAAACAGGACTACTCTACATCAAGGTGCTTTGACAACAACAATCATCTGCATAAACACATGCTCAACAACAAACAGGTGTTCTATTTCACAACTAGCACCCATTTGATGCTATCAAGTAAGCATTATGCACAAACTGTCAGAAGTACTTTGAAACCAGCTGCAATTACTGTAATTAGCTGCTTTCCTACACTTTTTCTTTTACCTGTTCAGAACTGTTAGATGCCAATTCATAAATTTCAAGTAAAATGACTATTTCAAGACTTTCACATTTAAGCTATCAAAAGAGGAAAGAACAAAGTCATTTTCAACCAATTTGACCTAACCCTTCTGCCAAAGGGCCCAATCAAAAATACTAAAGGCAAACTCAAAACTTTTTAAAACATCAATTAGTCAAAAGACAGAAGTTCTTTTTCAAAGGCTGTTTAAAGTTTTGACTCAAAGGAGACCCAAATTATTTCAGTATTGTTGAAAGTGAAAGGAAAAGGGGAAAATATTTGAAAAGTCCATTAATAAGAGAATAAACAAAATGTATTGCTGTATATTCAAATGGAATACTACACAGCAGTTAAAAGACATGACCTATCTATCCATAGCTGTAGCTATAGCTACAACTACATACCATGGATAGAGCAAAAAACATAATACTGAATGAAAAAAGGAAATTTCAGAACACCAATAAGTAAAAGCTAACCATCATAAAAATACGTAGTAACCAAATCAGTATTTATGTAACTATAAACATGACTCTAAAGCCAGAATTTTCTTTCAAATGTATTAATACAAAGCACAGAAAATACAAAGTCCTCTTAGGACCTCTTTACAGGAAAAATGTGGAGGGCAGGGACTATGTCAGCCCTGTGTGCCATTCTAGGCCCTATACCTATACAGCACTTTGAGTAAATAATAATATTTTGATCAGTCAATTATGCATGAAATAAAGAGTGGGTGAATGAGTGTGTTAATGAAGTCTGCAAATTAACTGAAGGGCTGGAATACTGATTGTTTTAAAAAAATTAAATGTTAAGATAAAAAGGAAAAACTTGGATAATGTATATAAAAAAATTTTTAAAATATGGTTTTAGTAAGATATTTGAAACTTTGAGGCTAAACACAACTAAAAATTAGTAATATTATTTTACAGCTGGAAAAACATTTTGTTCCATATCCCCTCATAATATTTTTCACCATTTTCTTCATTATGGGAGACTACTGTAGCATTCCCAACAGCAAACTTCAGCATATGAAGGGCCAGGTCTTCTCCTTATCATCACTATCATTAACATTGTCATTATGATTAGTTGTCCAAATATTTCCATCCTTGTTTAAATAGACTGAGCTTCAACAGCGGGTGCAGGTTGATACAATCACATGGAAAACATAAATTAAATCCAATAAAAGGATCATAGTTTAAAAATTTGAGGCAGGAGAGGGAAAAAAAATGACAAGTATCTAAGATAACGTGGGAAAATAAGGAGAACAGCAGGTTGAATATATGATTGCAAAAAATAATTCAATTTTATTAAAAAGAGAAATGATTTTCTTTTCCTAGTTCTGAGCACAAAATACATCATAAATAAATACTTATTAAGTATAGTGGTAGGTAACTTAGAAGGAGATATGTTCAGCTTTGGTTATATTTAGCCTAAACCATCTGGCACATCAAAAAAAAACTGTAAAACAGGAAAATGCAAGTACCCTCAGAAGGCTTGAGATGGGGGTAAAAAAGTATGTGCTTTGTAGTCCGAGATACCTGAGCTCAAATCTCGGCTGTCATTTATCATCAGTGTAACCTTGATACATAGTTAATCCTTCTGAAACTTCATTTCTTTAGCTATAAAATTAGATATTTTTATATTGGATAATAATATATTTAATATTGGATAATATAAGAAAGCCCACCACATAAAAAGTTGTTAAAAGGCATAAATTACATAATGCATATTAAAAACTAGCATAGTGTGTGGCACACCCTACAGCAAGCAATCAATATGTGTTAGAAATTATAATCACCAATCACTGTCAACAATAATCAACATGCAGCTTAGAAAACACTGAGGTGAAGGAAAAAAACAAAAGGTATCAGATGGCTGCAGTAGAACCACAGTGTAACAGGCTTTACTAGAAAAGAAAGGTACTAAAGGAAGTGGGAAGAAGCATAGTCCTAGAAGAAAAAGAAAAGCAAGAATTAGGAAAATGTCTCTACAGATAAAGGTTTAAAAAAGTCAGGAAAACACCAGCTGTGCAAAAGATATTTCAAAGCCAAAATAAAACAAGAATGAAGAATACTGTATTATAGAACAACCTTAAAGAAATCAGAAGCCTTAGAAAGTACTAAGATCAAGAAATGGAAGCCTAACGACAGGCTTCAAGGCATATGAGAGTTAAAACAACAATACAGAGAAAGGTACAACTTTGCTCATTATTCAACTACTTTAAAAAACCCAGAAGTCCACCTGTTTCCATTCAGACAGATCCCACCCATCATTTTCTTTCCACCTTTCCAATAGATGGTACCCATGTAACTGGCACTTCAAAGACACCTAAAAAATACTTGCCAAATAAACGAACTATTGCACACTTAAATTGTGTATGTAAAACATTATCTGGAGAGAGAGTACATATCTCTCCAGCATAACTGCTCACCAGCCCCTTCCTAAAAGACTTCTTCCAGGCCCACAGATGTACTTTCACTTCCAGGGAGGTGCCAGATTCCATGCTGCCACACTTCTTGCTAATCTCTCTCCCAGTAACCATATTTCCTTTATAGTGTACCAGTTAACTCTTATTCTTCCTTCAGGTCTTAGCTTCAACTTCACGGCCTCTGGATAGCCTTTCTTGGCTCCACCACTTAAAAGAACGTGTGGACATGGATAAGTCACTTTACTTCTCTTGTGCCCCAGAATACTCATCTTTAAAATGGGAATAAGAATAGTGCCTACCTCATAATGTTGATATGAGAATTAAATGAGGTAATTCATGGAAGGCATCCAGAACAATGCCTGACACATAGTAAGTGCTCAATAAAGCACAGCTATTATTATTAGTCCCTGACTCCTAAGTCCAGGTTAAGAGACCCTCTTATATATTTTTATCATTATTACACTCCTTTCCCTATCACAGCATTTACAAAAGTGTGCTATGGGTTTGTCTCCACTCTGACCAGGAATATCTTGTTATTGTTTACCTTGATATCTTCAGTGGCCTGCACAGTGTCTGACACATAATTCATACGCAATAAATACTTGTTGAACGAAAAACTGAGCAAGTCACCTAAAACTGACTTCTTTTCTGCTGCTTCATATTTTAATATATCATGAAATAGTCTACATTCCACAGTCCAAGAAATGAAGGTTTTCAATTTATGTTACAACAGTTCCTCCCCACTCCTCCACCTCATTGGTCTTAAAAAAGTGAAATAGTGATATTCTGTTTATTGTTAGCCTTGATGACTGAAAAACCTACTTGAAAAAGTGGAGGAAAAAAGCTCCAAAGAGAAAACAAAAGGATCTGGGAAAAGACAGTTCACTTAGAATTCCTATTAAGCCAAACAATAATTGTGTCTAAAATTCTGTACAAATAGAGGATGAAAGTAGGGATAATCAGGAAAGAACAAAGGGATGAGAAGAGTTGTGATGAAAAGACTAAGTACAATACTGGGATAAAACAAATTTGAAATTATATCAGATCTTTTATAATGTCTGACTTTACTTATGCATACTGCTTAACTGCTCTGTGCATCAGATTCCTCATCTGTAAAATAGAGATAATAATGGTACATTCCATAGAAGTTTCAAAGATTAAGTAAATTACCAATGTAAAATTCAGTACTGTGCCTGAAACATAATAAGAGCTCAATAAACATTAGCTATTATCACATACACTCAACATAAAAATGTATTTGTTTCTCTATGAAAGAACACTAGTCCGTAAAAGAAAGATAAACAGATAAATAGACTATCACACTGAAGCAAACACAACTTAATTTAGGAAACAAGTAACAACTGAAATGAAAATTGAGGGTACAAGGGGCTAAGAAAGACATACAAAGGATTTTAAAATGTACCTGATTTTTTAAATTCAAAATAAGGAAACTCTGAACCCACTCTTGTAAAGGTTACCAATGATTTTCACACTATTTAATCCAATTCAGTCTACATCTTACTCAACATCTCTGCCTCACAGACCAGATAATGATTCCGTCCTTCTTGATACAATCTCTTCACTTGGCATCCAGGACACCACCTCTCCTGATTTTCCTGTCTCACTGGCTGCTCCTTCCTCAGGTCTTCTTCCCCCTATCTCTAAATGTCGAGGCCCCCAAAGCTCAAGCCTCAGAGCTCAAGCCTCAGACCTCTGTCTATACTCACACCCTAGGTGACGTCATCTGGTCTCCTAACAGTCACCTATAGGTTGATGACTCTCAAATTTGTATCATTTCTTATGAATGCCAGACAAATGTTATCTAACTGTCCTTCCGACATCCTCCACTTGGCTATCTAATAGGCATTTTCACATAACAGTCCAAAATTGAATTCTTGATTTTCTCCCTGAAAATCTGGGTATCTTCCTCTTGGATAACTAGCCCTGACATTCTCTAGCTGGCAAAGTCAAAAACCTTGACTTTATCCTTGACTCCTCTTTTTCTTATATCCATGTCTAATCCATTAGCAAATCTCTACCTTAAAAACATATCCCAAATCTGACCATTTTTTAATTAACATCCTAGTCCAAGCCACCATCATCTCCTATTTGGTGTCTGAAATACTTTGTAACTCTTCTGCCACTTCTTCCCCTCTGCCCCAATAATCCACCATCATATTGGAGTCAGAGGGATACTTTCAAAACAAAAGCCGCGAGTAACTTTCCTATTCTCAATCTTCTGGTGGCTTCTCGTCACTCAGAATAAAATCCAAAGGGCAGATGAGGGCTTATAAAATCCCCCTGGCTTTTCTCAGCGCTGTCATTAACACTAACTTTGTTGCAGCCACAGCAGCCTCCAGTCATTCCTCAAACACAGAAACACATTCTTATCTTGGGGTCTTTGCATAAACTGTTCCATTATATGGAATATCCCCACTCCAAACACTGATACGATTTACTTCACACTTCTTTCAGGTCTCTGATCAAATATCACCTTCCCAAAGAGGTTTTGCCTGACCTCTTTATGAAAATAACATTCCAGGCACTTTCTGTTTTCTACCTTTCTTCATTTTCCTTGATAGCGCTTATTAACAATTTGGCATTAGGTACCAATACCTAATATTTATTTATTTATTGTCTGTCCTTCCCCCATGACAATGTAAGCTCCATGAGATCTATTATGTTCACTGCAGAATTCCCAACGTCTAGAACAGCAAGAGCCTGGTTAAAAGTTTAAAGATGAAATGAGCAAAGATAGGAAGAGATGGAGGGATGGGAAAAGATAACATATTATTTGTGGGCATGCAGCATAGCATAGTGGTTTAAACCGTGGGCGCTGGAAATTATCTGGATTTGAATCCAGCTCTAACTCTTGGGCAGTTTATTTTCAACCTCACTGTACTTCAATTTCCCTATCTATAAATAGGAACAATATCCAATCTCCTAGGGCTGCTGTAAGGATTAAATAGCTGATACAAGTAACATACTTGGTACAGTGCTTGGCACAAGAAACCAAAGCTACTGTTACTTGTCTCAGAGTGAGAGTGTTGTGATGGTACAGACTGTATTTCTCAACTTTCTATTCCCAGTCTTTTTACAGTGTCTGGCACATAGAAAGCACTCAATAAATATTTATTAGCCATATTCATGTATGAATAGATTTGAAATAAATACTTCTATTTTAATATGTTCTTCAATTCCATATATTTTGGTAAGGAAGATGAAAAGTAGTAAGAAAAAGAAAAATTAAAAAAGAGGTAGAAGGCAAAAGGAGAATGGGCACTCAACACAGGGATGATCAGAGAGTGAAAAAGAGAAGGAAAGGGTAGATTTCCTTAATAAGACAGTAAACTTTAACTCCTGTTTTAAGGATTTCATTAGTTTTACTTTTGAGCCTACAAAGATTACACACTAAGTAAGACAACTATGGCAGTCCCCTGGGAGAAGCTGTTGGGTGGCAGTGACAAGAATAATATTTTGCTATAAATCAAATGAAATAAAATAAAGGATAAAAAGGATTCTTCATTCTAATTTAAGAATAAAAATAAAAATCACATATAAAAACCGATCGAGGCTGAAGTAGGACAACTTGTCAACTATGAAAAGATTCTAAAACACTGAAGTACTCTGGTCTCAAATTGCACCAACTACATCTATGGCCCAGAGAAGTTAAACAGAAGAAAGCAACAATGAATAGACTCTTCACCAAAAAAGAAATGTTTGTTTTTGCAGGTTAGCGCCACCATTTTTTTCACATTTGCATCCTAATAGTTCTTCTTGGTCTCCCCATTATGCAACAGTGCTTTACAATACAGCCAGCTTCCCTGACAACTGGGTTCTTTTGCCAGAGTGGCTTTGTCTAAACCCTAAAGCTGTGCTTGGCTCTGCACTCAGCCCAGTAGCTGCCTGTGATGTGAATGCCAATGAAGAGTACAGACCCTGTTGTCTAACAAGCTAGAGACTAAAAGGTGTCTTTGGGGTCAACAAACTGTCTCGACTACTTTTAGAAGCTTAAAAGACTGGAAAATGAAGCTAGAAATGCATCTTATTTCTTAGGAGGATAATAGGTAAAGTATTAAACATTGAACAGCCATCAGATACTTGAGGGCTTCAACTTTTAATTAGGGAGGGTCTAGTAAACCTTCACATATAAATAAAGTATTTGTTGTTTTAAATAGGAACAATCTTAATTGTAAAGAAAAAATGTCAATCAATTCCATATTATATCAAATTTGAAAATGGTTAAGAGGATTTGCAGCTCAAAATTATACAAAAACTCTGGGTCACATTTCCCACTTGGCAGCTGGCTGAAGGAAATGAATGGACAATGACAACAAGGTAATACAAATGGTAAACCATTATTACATTGTCAAATTTAGTGTTCAGCTATTAATCTAAGAAATGCAAAAAATATATAACTGTAAGGAATCAATTAGTAGGCAATATTTACTAAACTGCAAAAATTTTAAATGCGAAAACATCCAATAGTAGAAGCAGAATTTCTTTTCCTTTATCTGTATACTTATTTGAATGTTCCACAAACAAAATATTTCTTGTAAGGCCCATGGTTTCTTTTATATTTCATTTTCACTTATTTATCTGCAGCCTCACCCCACCCTGCTCATGGAATTCCAACAGTCTGAGAGCCCACCAAACTTCAAGATTTCTCCGAAATGTCTAATTGTACCTTGAAAATACTAAACATTTTCAAATCAAGCTTTGTATATGAAATCATAGAGAAGTCCAACTAGAGTAGTTTCCACCAGGGTTACTGTCTTCAGTTTTCCCATGTACCAGATTCAGTGCACACACACACACACCCAAGAATATTCATGAAGATGCTACCACCAAATTTCCTTCTTATATATCATGAGCAACTGCCTCAACCAGGTGGGTACCTTTTAGTGATTCTCTAACAAAGTACAATAATGTACTTTTTTCCCAAAAGAGAATCCTTAAAAGCAATTTCCCCCTAATTAATCAACAAACAGAAATTGTGAAGGGCTCAACCAAATTCTCATGCACGTGGAGAGTCTAGGAGTAAAACTTGTCTATATGGCTCTAAACAATTAGTCTGAAAAATATTCAGTCTGGGATGTCACTTACCTCAAGATCTGTCAGTTTGCCACTTTTTTTTTTTCCCCAAAGTACAGAGCACCCATATATCCCCCTCTCACATGCAGTTTTCCCTACTATTAACATTTTGCATTAGTATGGTACTCGTGTTACAGCTGATGCAACAACATTATTATAATTATGTTAAGTACATTATAATTATACCACTTACTATACATATTTTAACATTAGGGCTCCCTCTATGTTGTACAGGTCTATGTTGTTTTTTATTCTTGTAACTTACATACAACCTAAATTTCCCGTTTTATCCACTTTCAAATATACGATCCAGTGGTGTTAATTACATTCACAAAGTTGTGCCTCCATCACAACCATCCATTGCCAACACTTTTCGATCATCCCACACAAAATTCATACCAATTAAAAGCTAAACCAACTTGGCAAGTGAACAAACTGCCCTCCCCCCTATGTGGGACTTGACTCCCAGGGGTGTAATCTCCCTGGCAATGCAGGCTATAACCCCCAGGGATGAATCTGGACCCAGCATCATGGGACTGAGAACATCTTCTTTACCAAAGTGAAATGAAATAAAGTTTCATGGCTGAGAGATTTCAAATGGAGTCGAGAGGTCACTCTGGTGGACATTCTTACGCATTATATAGATAACCCTTTGCAGGTTTCAATATATTGGAATAGCTAGAAGTAAATACCTGAAACTACCAAACTCCAACCCAGCAGCCTGGATTCTTGAAGATGATTGTATAACAATGTAGCTTACAAGGGGTGACAGTGTCATTGTGAAAACCTTGAGGATCACACTCCCTTTATCTAGTGTATGGATGGATGAGTAGAAAAATGGGGACAAAAACTAAATGAAAAATAGGATGGGAAGGGGGAGATGATTTGGGTGCTCTTTTTTACTTTTATTTTTTTATACTTCTTTCTGGTGTAAGGAAAATGTTCAAAAATAGATTGGGGTGATGAATGCACAACTATATGATGGTACTGTGAACAGCTGATTGTACACCATGGATGACTGTATGGTATGTGGATATATCTCAATAAAGCTAAATTAAAAAAAAAAAAACATACAAATTAAGCATTAACTTCTCCTTCACCACCCCCACCCAATCCCTTGTAATCTTTCTGTTTCTGACTTAATGAATTTACATATTCTTTCATTTCATATAAGTGAGATCTTACAATATTTGTCCTTTTGTGTCAGGCTTATTTCAGTCTTCAGGTTCAACCATGTTGTAGCAAGCCTCACAATTTCATTCCTTTATTACGGCTGAATAATATTCCATTATGTGTATATACCACATTTTGCTTATCCATTCATCTGTTAATGGACATTGGGTTGTTTCCACATTTTGACAATTGTGAATAATACTATCAACATCAGTTTGCAGATATCTGTTTGAGTCCCTGCTCTCAATTCTTTTGAGTATACACCTAGAAGTGGGATTGCCAGCCAGATCATATAATAGTTCTATACTTACACTTACAAAGGTCCAGCAATGTAAGATTCCTCTTCCTTTCTAGATTCATCTCTTTCTACCTTTCCCCTCATACCCTACGGTCCAGTCAAACAATGCTTCTTCCAGACCCTGGAACATGCCTGAGCTCTGTCACCTTTGGCATATGCTGATCGCTCTACCTGAATATTTTTCTGCTCCCCCATCCCTGTCAATTTGCCATCTCTGGCTCATCCTTCAGGTTTTAATTTAGATATCACTTTCTCTTCTCAGAGCCCTTACTATTAAACCACACAAGAGTAAAAGCTCTTGGGAGGGCTGGAACCATGTTGCTCGTGCTCACTGTTGCATCTCTAGCATTTATCAAAATGCATGGCACTTTGCAGACACTCAATAAATAATCAATCAACAATGTAATCTGAGCTATCTTACCTGACCTAAAGGCATGCCATCATGTGCCCACAGAGATAAGGGTCCTCCTGTAAGCTCAGTACAGGGTTTACTATCGACTAGCAAAAAATAAACTGACCATAAGAGAAACTACTCCAAAATTAAAATGGAAACACAATACTCTCAAAATTTAAACATTCAGTACAAAATAACAAGTTGTGCCTAACATATTCTTGTAAATCCACTAGAAGGCAGTGCGCCTAAGGATTGGAGTAAATTCTAGGATCAATCAAGCAGCTTGTGAGGATACACCTCCCTCAACCCGACTTTTGATGTTTCTTTTTTGTAAAAAGATCTGGCATTGGTGTAATTCTGGGTTTCTTTCTCTTATTTTACATACTCTAAATTCTGGTGAGATCAAGTAATTTTATCTGATGGTAAATTGGGGGGAAAAAACCTTGGTTTGGATCTTAGCTCAGCTCTTTCTATTTTTTTCTTTTGAGGCTAGACTCCTGCAGAACAAATATGCCTTTGTTCCTCTATGCAAGGGACCAGCAAAGACAGAGGCCTGCAGCTGGTTTCTCTAAATAAAGTTTTAAGGAAAAACAGCCATGCCCATTCATTCACCTATTATTTATGCTGCTTTCCCACTACCACCACAAAGTTGAATAGCTAAAGTTGCAACAGAGGTCACCTGGCTCACAGACTAAAATATTTATTATATGGTCCTTTACAGAAAAAAGACCCCAGCTCTATGACATACTTTTTTTAAATAGTTTTATTGAGATATATTCACATACCCTACAATCATCCACAGTGTACAACTATTCACAGTACCATCATATAGTTTGTTCATCACCAGAAACAACTTTTGAACATTTTTCTTACTCCAAAAAAGTAAAGATAAAAATGAAAGTAAAAATGAACACCCAAAACATTCCATCCCCCCTACCATCCCACCCTATTTTCCATTTAGCTTTGGTCCCCATCTTTCTACTCATCTGTTCATACACTGGGCAAAGGGAGTGTGAGACACGAGGTTTTCACAATCACAAAGTCACACCATGTAAGCTACATAGTTATGCAGTCGTTTTCAAGAATCAAGGCTACTGGGCTGCCGTTTGACTGTTTCAGGTATTGCCTTCTACAAATTCCAATACACTAAAAACTAAAAAGGGATATCTACATATCATATAAGAATGCCCTCCAGAGTGACCTCTTGACTCCATTTGGAATCTCTCAGCCACTGAAACTTTGTTTCATCCCTTTTTGGTCAAGAAGATTTTCTCAATCCCACAATGCCGTGACCAGGCTCATCCTCAGGAGTCATGTCCCATGTTGCCAGGGAGATTTATTTTCCCAGGAGTCATGTCCCACGCAGGGGGTGGAAAACAGTGAGTTCATCTGCCACATGGGCTTAGAGAGAGAGAGAGGCCACATCTGAGTAACAAAGAGGTTCTCTGGGGGAGACTCTTAGGCACAACTATAAGTAGGCTCTGCCTCTTCTTTGCAGCAACAAGCTTCACAAGGAAAAGCCCCAAGATCAAGGGCTTATCCTACCTATCAGTCCTCAACGTTTGCAAGAACACCAGTAACAACCCAGGTGGGAAAGTCCAACATTTCCACATTCTTCCCCAGTTCCCCAGGTGGGGTCAGCAAATATATCCTCATTCTCTGCCCAAATTACTTTGGTATATATCAAGATTTCACACTAACCTGTACAAACCCACCAGATCTCACTTCCTATTCAAAGTTCCATGTAATCATGGTGTTTGAATAAACTGACCATACAAGTTAAATTATTTAGTGTGCTGCAGAAAACATAGATCCTGCACCAAATAAACATCTCTTCCCTTGGTCTCATACAGAAGTTGAAGTTTTAAAACACAGTCAATATCGTCCTTTACCCTTTGGTCTGGTTTGCCTTAGTCCTAACCAGATCCACGTCATTCATATTTCTAACTGAGGTCTGAACTCTTTTTTCAGCTTTTTTAACAGTTGCCGTGTGAGGTAATACTGACACTCATAGCTGCCGAGCTCTAGCTCTGAGTTTCCGGTGTCACACAGATACCCAAAGTTCCAGAGACTGACCAGGTTATAAACAAAGAACTCAGCATCTCAGAGTTTAGAGACAACCATTACAACTCAGGAACAGATGTGACTGCTGTAAGAGCTTACAATCTAGGGACCACTAGAATAAACATTCCCCTGATAAACTATGCTTTAAGATTCAATTCTCAGAGTTTACACATTATACTTAGTCCATATTAGTGAGGCATTATAATGTTTGTCTTTTCATTTCTGGTGTATTTCACTCTATGACACAGTCTTACCTGCATTGCTTGAAATGTGGGTAGGTAAGTATACCTAATTCTGTGATTCAATTAGCAGGCCCATTTAACTCTCACACTAAGACCTCCAACTTAACCTTCATTAGTAATAAAGATAATATTTTGCCCTCTATCTTTACTCTTTATTTATAATATTGTATAGAAGGTCAGGTAAGGAAGACTAATTATTTAAAATATACCCTCTAGAAACCCCAATGCTATACTTACAAGCAAATTTTCCAGGCATATTTACTAAGTTCTATAGTATGAAATTTGGAAGGAGGGGGTCTCAGCCAAGTACTTGTTCAAGCTCTGAAATATCTGGAAATCTGCTTTTAGAAGGAAATGATGTCCCTATATCTGGAAATTTTCATTATTAATATTAACTTCATCATACATATAAGTATATATTCTTTATATTGTTATTAAAGAATACTAGCAATCTAAATTCTAGCTTAATTCTTTACTAGCATTCAAAACTCCAGCTTATGGTGTTTTCATGTAAGGTCCTCTCTCTTATGAAAACGTATACTTATATTTCCTGTAAAACTTTGCTTGATATTTGAACATTAACGATTTTGATTCTTCATGTCTCTTGAAACAAATAAATTAGTATTAAACAAAAAGCAGCACTAGATCACCTTTTTCCAGTAAACTAGTAAAAAACTATTCCAATAATTTATTAAGGACCATTCATCTTGTTTTCTCATGCTAACTTTTTTTTAAACTAAAAACATTTTCCAATAACATTTCCATGGCACATACCTGCAAAAATTTAAATGCAAGAATGTTAATCTTAACTATAGGGAGGTTAAACAGAGTGAATCAAGATTTTTCTTTCATAAGTTTATATGAAATGATCCAACAATAAACTTACGTTAAGATATTTAACTAATTTCACTCAATACAAACAACTTTAAATTGAAAGCAAGTAGGTGTGCTTTCTCCTATAATTCTTTTGAAAAAGGAAATTATAGTCTAACTTTAATTAGGTCAATAAGAGTGTAGCATATTTTTGTAACATGCTTTAATCCATTCCAATTTCATACCCAATTTTATCCTATTTAAGAACACTTCCCTGGTGCTAAACATCGCGCATTTCCAAGGTTTTCTACTGAAGTTGCTTAAGTTAGCACAAGAAAACACAGAGCATAATAGTATATAAAATACTTCCTATCTCAGTTCTAACTCAAGCTTATTTTTGGTTGCTGGGTCTTCCTTCTGGAACAAAATGGAATATAATAAACTAACAAATTTACAGCTCTTATAAAAATTACTTGTATGCAAAGAATTAAAAATGAGAGAAACTGAAATGAAAAGGACTTTATTTCGCTAAATAAAGTTTTTTTTTCATCTCAGTTAGGCTATGGACTCTTTGTACTCCCAGCATTCAACAAAACACTTGTAGACAAAAATATTGTTTTCATAATCCTTCAATATTTTTTATGATATATACCCTCTGTGATATTTACCCCCTCTTTAAGTTGAAAATTAAAAAAAAAAAGTTAATCAGTTAAAATTATTTTTAGTGTTATGAAAACCATGGTGTTCCAGTTTGCTAATGCTGCCATTATGCAAAATACCAGAAATGGACTGACTTTTATAAAGGGGATTTATTAGATTACAAATAACCTAAGTTTTAAGGCCATAAAAGTGTCCAAACTAAGGCATCAACAAGAGGATACCTTCACTGAAGGAAGATCGATGGCGTCCAGAACACCTCTGTCAGCTAGGAAGACACGTGGCTGGCATCTGCTGGTCCTTTGCTCCTGGGTTCTGGTATCAAAATGGCTTTCTCCAAAATGTCTCTGGGCTTCTGTCTCTCTTACCTTCTCTGCTTGGTTCTCCTGGGGCATTTCTCTCTTAAGCATCGGGAATCCTGTCTTAGCTTCTCCGGGGCAAAGTATGGGCTTCATCTCTTAGCTTAGTATCTCCAAATGTCATTCTGCCTGCATCTTCAAGCATCTCCAAGCATCTGGGTTTGTGGTGGCTCTTACCTTCTCTCCAAAAATGTCTCTCTCAGCTTCTCTGAGCTTCTTCTCTCCATGAGCTTTCTTAAAGGACTCCAGTGATCTGATAAAGACCCACCCTAAATGGGCAGGGTAACATCTCCATGGAAATAATTTAATCAAAGGTCTGACCGCCAGTTGGGTGAGTCACATCTCCATTGAAACATTCAATCAAAAGTTTCCACCCAAAAAAGACTGGATTAAAAGATTATGGCTTTTCTGTGGTCCCTAACAGTTTCAAACTGGCACATATTGGATTCCAAGTAAATGAGAAATATGATTCTGTTAATCAGAAATCCTAAACATTTATTTTTATGTTTTCTTTTCTTCTCATTTGATAGTACAACAATGCAAACTTCCCAGTATTTTCTATTTTCCCATTATAAATTTATTTATCTTCCTAAGAATATTCTCTGAATTCTGGTCTTTATGAAAGGCAGCAAGCACACTGCTCACAAAAATTATGCACATAAAAACATTTCAGGGGCTTCATGGTAACTTATTAAAAAATATATGTAGATCTTTTTCTGAAGTAAAACTGTATTAGGATAGTGACTGCTACAGCAAATGTTGGCTTAACACATAAACCTGGAGTACATAGCCTCCAAGGTCACCATGTCAAGGGAAAAGATCAATGGAGGAGGTGCACCAGCCCTTAACTTCACTGACCTAGAAGTGACACGCAATATTTCACTCACAGTCCACTGTCCAGAAACTAGTCATATGGATCCACTGTAACTTCATAGGATGCTGGAAATTTAGGAACATGTGGAAAAGTTGGTCTCTGCATCAGAAACATAGCTCTAAAATATTCCTCAAGGAAATTTCAAATTCCATGTTAAAGATCAAGTTGTGGTTTTTGATAAAGTAAAAAAAAAAAAAAAAAAAAAGTATTGCATTAAAAATTAGCTTCAATGTAGTTATTTTAGGTCATTTGGTTTTTCTTATACCTTTGATTATGATTTGTTAATTTTCTTGAGATATGGTAGGAACATGTTGGAAGTAATGTAGTTATTTTAGGTTATTTGTTTTTCTTAATCCTTTGCTTTGTTTTGTTTGAATGCTTTTTGTTGTTGTTTGTTCGTCTGTTTTAATTTTTTGATAAATAACGTTAAAAAAATAAAAAGATACAGTTGTGGGACTTCCAGGAAGATGGCAAAATAGGATAGGCAGAATTCACTCCTCTACCATTAAACAACTCGAAAACAGGCAGAAAGCAACCAAAGCAGCAGTTCTGGAGTCTGGGTGACCAGAGAAGAACCTCTGCATTACATAAGGAAAACCTAGATGGAAAGCAAAGAAACTACAAGTGAGAAATTGGGGTGAATGTACTCAATACGACCACTCCTAAGATCCATCTCAGTGTAATGACTGGATCAAGCAGCCGAAAACTGGCACACTCCTGCTTCAGAGTGGTGGGTGAGGCATTCCTCCAGTCCCAGAGCAAAGAATTCCCATGTGGGAACCCAGAACCCAGAAGCCTCCTTTTATCCACATACAGAGACTCTACTGTGGTGCCCAGTGCTCAATCCCCATCACTGTGGCAGGGGGAGTCTGGGAAGCCCTCCCCTTGGGAGGAGAGGAGGATGCAGAGCAGAGCTGATCTGACAACTGGCCAGGAAGAGAGATACTGTTGGTCCTGCTGCCTCAATCATATCTACACAGGGACACAGGGTGCTCACTGCATTCACAAGGAGAGAGGTGGGGATAAGGCAATGGTATTACAAGGCCAGGCACTCTTCCCCCACCCCTGAGGTGGTCTTGCTGGCAAGCAAAAAGCAGAGCACTCCTAGGCCAGCTACTGGCTGAAGTTGAATCTCTCAGTCCTGCAGCCCAGTCTTTCCACATTGGAGTACGCGAATCACCAGAATCTTCACCATGTTGCCCAGTGCCCATCTTCCACACCCAGAGCCAGCAGCTTCCAATACACCCAGGGGCCTATGGCCTTGACTGGATTTTCAGCTGGTCTGGACCCTGCCCAGTGGGCTGCCACAGACAGGGAGAAGGGGGTTGTGGGGGAAGAGGTGGCCGAGGGGTGTCATATGCTGGGAAGACTGGGAAATTACAGTATGGCAAGCTGCTTCTCTGCCTGGCCTCAAACAGACTTCTGAAAAGGACTGTACCCACTGAGTTAGGTCCTAGCCTTGGTTTGGTTGGGAATTAAGGCCAAACCAAGCGCCAAAGAAGGCCTTCAACACAAACCCAAGCAAAAACAAAATATTAGATGAGAAAAAAAAACCAACTTTCAAAATAACCTTACCAAGATAATCAAAAGCCAAGAAGCCATCAAAAAATGACAAACTGTATGAAGAAGCAAGAAGATATGGCCAAGTCAAACGACCAAATGAAAATTTAAGCCAGAGGAGACACAGAATTTGCAAAAACTAATCAAAGATGTTCAAACAAATCTCCTAAATAATTTCAATGAGTTGGCTAAAAGATAACAGATTATCAAGACACTAGAAGAGCATAAAGAAGAACCTGAAAAAAATATATACAAATACCAGATCTTACAGAAATGAAACATACTATAGATCAAATTAAAAATATACTAGAGACACACAACAGCATATTTTTTATTGTAGAATATAACGTATGTACATAAAAGTGACAACTTTTCAAGTGTAATTTAACAAACAGCTAAAGAGCAAATTTCAAAGATTATAGGTTACAATTCCACAGTTTCAGTTATTTCCTTATTAGGAAATATAACGTATATACAAAAAAGTAATATCTTTCAAAGTATGATTTAACAAGCAGATATACAGGAATTTCCAAAGTTATTATGTTATAGTACCATAGTTTCAGTTATTTCCTTATTGTGAAATACAACATATATACAAAAAAGTATAGCTTTCAAATTACCATTTAACAAGTAGCTATAGAACAAATTTCAAAGGCTGCTATGGGTTACAGTTCCACCATTTCAATTCTTTCCTTCTAACTACTCTAATACTCTAGCAACTAAGAAAAAGAAAATTATATAAAGATCAAGTATTCATAATCCTTTGTTAAATTCCATCTTATCTGTTGCTACACTTTTCTCTAGTTCAATCACTTTCCCAATCTTCAGGGATGTCTAGGCAGTGCCCTAACCTGTTCATGTTGAAAAGGGGTGTCAACTTTATGAGCAAAGGGGACACATCTAGTTGATGTTCTTGAAGAGCCTATTGCCTCTGGGTTTTGGGACTTAGCTGTCATAGGAGTACTCTGAAGGATCTAAGTTTCTGATGAATAAACTTAGTGAGTGAAACCTTTATTGAGTCTCAGATAGGGATCCAGGCACTCTTTAAGGTTTTCAGGACTACTGTTGACTTGGGCCTATCATATTGTGGTTATTTGGCATATCTAGGTGAAGCTTGCATAGGAGTAAACCTCCAGGACAATCCCCTAACTGACTCTATTTGAATTCTCTTAGCCACTAATATGTTATTTTGTTGCCTTTCTCTTCCCCTTTTCGGTCAAAAAGCATTCTTAATCCCTCAGGGCCGTGTCAGGGTCATTCCTGGAATCCATGTCGCATATCGCTAGGAAGGCTAATTCACCTTGGGGGTCCTGTCCCACATCAGGAGGAGGAGGATGAATTTATTTGCTAAGTTAGGCTTAGAAAGAGAAAGTCCACATTTGAGCAACGAAAGAAGTTCTCTGGAGGAAACTTCTAGACATAATTACAGATGAATTTAGCCTCCTCTCTACAGCCCTTAGTTTCACCTAAGCAAACCTCAATATTGAGGGCCTGACTTATAAAGTAGGGGGTTCCTAAATTCACATAGCATAAGTTATATACAGGATAATCCATCCACACACATCATCATCACTTAGTTGTACAATCCTCATCACTCTCCATTTTAAACAATTCTCATGACCCAAAACATCTCGTAGCTCTTGTCAGCCCTTAATTATCTGTCCCTACTATTTGTGTAATACTAGTATGGTATTACAATTAATTATATTTCCTAGCATGCAATATGTAGATTTTTCCAATATACGCTTCTGTTGTCAACTCTCTGTGTTAGTGTCATACCTTACAAATATATCATACAAGCTCTTATCTAAATTTGTGGTGCTGATCTGCAGGAAACATGCCTTTAAACAACCCCTTTCATTCCTATTCACCTACAATATAACTTTGATACTTATAATCCCATTAACAAACAATCGTCACCGCTAACCATTACCATACCTTTGAATTCACCATCATCATCAACATACCTGAACATATTAGATTATTATTCGCCCTCACTAGCTACTGTCTATCAATAGGTCCCCAATTTTCTTTTAAGACAATGATTTTACACTGTTCCGATAGTTCAAAGAAGTGGTAACATACAATACCTCTCCTTTTGTGTCTGAGTTATTTAACTCAGAATTATATCTTCAAGGTTCATCCATGTTGCCATATGTTTCAGGACCTCGTTGCTTCTTACTGCTGATAGTATTCCATCATATGCATATACCACATTTTGTTTATCCACTCATCTGTTGAAGGACACTTGGGTTGTTTCTATCTCTTGGCAATTATGAACAATTCTGCTATGAACATCAGGGTACAAACGTCTGTTCATATCACTGCTTTCAAATCTTCTGGGTATATACAGAGAAATGGAATTGCTGGATCATAGGGTAATGCAACATCTAGTTTCCTGAGAAACTGCCAAACTGTCTTTCAGAGTGGCTTTACCACTATACAGTCCCACCAGCAATGAATAAGTGTTCCAATTTCTCCACATCCTCTCTAGCATTTGTAGTTTTCTGTTTGATTGATGGCAGCCATTCTTATTGGTGTGAGATGATATCTCATTGCGGTCTTGATTTGCATCTCCCTAATAGCTAGTGAAGATGAACATTTTTTCCATTTTTTCATGTGTTTTTTAGCCATTTGCACTTCCTCTTCGGAGAAATGTCTTTTCACATTTTTCGACCATTTTATAATTGTGCTGTTTGTACTACTGTCATTGAGTTGTAGGATTTCTTTATATATGCAAGATAACGCTCTCTTATCAGATACATGATTTCCAAATATTTTCTCCCATTGAGTTGGCTGCCTCTTCACCTTTTTAACAAATTCCTTTTAAGTACAGAAGCTTTTCATTTTGAGGAGTTGCCATTTAACAACAGCATATTTGAGGAGGCAGAGGAAAGAATAAGCAAACCAGAGGACAGAGCAACTGAATTAAAACACACAGAAGAACAAATGGTGAAAAAGATGGAAAAATTTGAATTGGATCTCAGGAAATGATGGATGACATAAAATGCACAAACCTAAGACTCACTGGCATCCCAGAAGGGGAAGAGAAGGGTAAAGGGTTAGGAAGATTACTTGAGAAGATAATTGGGGAAAACTTCTCAATCCTTATAAAAGACATAAAAATGCAAATCAAAGAAGCCCAAAAAACTCTAAACAGAAAAAATCCAAAAAGACTCGCTCCAAGACACATACTGATCAGTCTGTCAACACTGAAGAGGTGAGAATCCTGAGAGCAGCAAGAGAAAAGAATCCTGAGAGAATCCTGGGAGCAGCAAGAGAAAAGAATCCTGAGCGCAGCAAAGAGAAAAGAGCACCATGGAAGTGAGAAGGCAGTGGTCTAATATATTTAAGACTCAAAAAGAAAAACTGCCAACCAAGAATTCTTTATCCAAAAAAGCTGTCCTTAAAAGTGAGGGTTTAAAATTGTCACAGATAAACAAATGCTGAGAGAATCGTTAACAAGAGACCTCCCCTGCAAGAAATACTAAAGGGAGCTTGGTCAGCTGAAAAAAAAAAAGACAGGGGAGACTTGGAGGAGAGTACAGAGATGATGGTTATCTGTAAGGGTAATTAAAAGGATAAAAAGAGAGAAAAACGTTAGATCTGACAAATACAAGCCAATGGATAAAATGGTTGAAATAAGGACAGCTTTTACAGTAATAACGTTGAATGGTAATGGCTTAAACTCCCCAGTCAAAATACACAGATTGGCAGAATGGATAAAAAATAGGACCCATCTATATGCTGTTTACAAGAGACTCACTTTAGTTTCAAAGATACAAATAGGATGAAAGTGAATGGATGAAAAAAGATACTTCACACATGCAAAAACTAAAAAGCAAAAAACAAAAACAAAAATAAAACCAGGAGTAGCTATACTGATACCAGAAAAAATAGACTTTAAATGGAAAGACGTTGTAACAGACAAGGAAGGACATTATATATTAATAAAAGGGGTACTTCGCCAAGAAGAAAAAAATAATCATAAATGTTTATGTACCCAATCAAGGTGCTCCAAAGTACGTGAGGCAAACACTGGCAAAACCGAAGGAGGCAAGAGATATTTCTATATAAATAGTGGGAACCTTCAACACACCACACTCTTCAATATATAGAACAATTAGAAGTTCAATAAGGAAACAGTGAACATAAATAATATTATAAACGAATCATACCTAACAGACATATAGATCGTTGCATCCTAAAACAGCAGGATATATATTCTTCTCAAGTGTCCATGGAACACTCTCCAGGATAGATCACATGCTGGTGCACAAAACAGGTTTTAATAATTTTTAAAAGATTGAAATTATTCAAAACACATTCTCTTATCACAATGGAATGAAGTTGGAAATCAGTAACACCAAAAAAACTTTCACAAACATATAGAAGTTAAATAACATATTCTTAAACAATCAGTGGGTGAAAGAAGACATTACAAGAGAAATCAGTAAGGACCTGAAAACAAATGAAAACGAGAATACAACATATCAAAACTTATGGGATGCAGAGAAGGCAGTGTTGAGAAAGAAATTTATAGCTCTAAATGCCTCCATTAAAAAGGACGAAAGAGCTAAAACCAAAGGCATAACTGAATAACTGAAGAAACTAGAGAAAGAGCAGCAAACTAAACCTGAATTAAGTAGAAGAAAATAAATAACAAAGATTAAAGTGTAAATAAATGATCTGAAGAATGAAAAAGCAATAGAGAGAATCAATAAAACCAAAAGTTGGTTCTTTGAGAAGATCAAAAAGACTGACAAACCTGTAGTTAATACTGACAAAGACAAAAAAAGAGAAGATACAAATAAATAATAACAGAAATGAGAGGGGATCATTACCACAGATCCTGAAGAAATTTAAAAAATCATAAGAGGATACTACATACAACTGTATGCCAACAAACTAGACAACTAAGATGAAATGGACAATTTCTTAGAAACACATGAACATCCTATACTGACTCAAGAAGAAATAGGAGAAGGCGGGGCAAGATGGCAGACTGGTGAGCTGTATGTTTTAGTTACTCCTCCAGGAAAGTAGGTAAAAAGCCAGGAACTGCGTGGACTGGACACCACAGAGCAATCTGTCTTTGGGCATACTTCATACAACACTCATGAAAACGTGGAACTGCTGAGATCAGCGAAATCTGTAAGTTTTTGCGGCCAGGGGACCCGCGCCCCTCCCTGCCAGGCTCAGTCCCGGGGGAGGAGGGGCTGTCAGCTCCAGGAAGGAGAAGGGAGAATTGCAGTGGCTGCTCTCATCGGAAACTCATTCTACTGATTCAAACTCCAACCATAGATAGACTGAGGCCAGACACCAGAGACTCTGAGAGCAGCCAGCCCAGCAGAGAGGAGACGGGCATAGAAGGAAAACAACACGAGAAGCTCCAAAGTAAAAGCAGAGGATTTTTGGAGTTCTGGTGAACACAGAAAGGGGAAGGGCGGAGATCAGGCCTTGAGGCGCATATGCAAATCCCGAAGCAAGGCTGATCTCTCTGCCCAGGGCACCTTTCCTCAATGGCCCTGGTTGCTTTGTCTATTAGCATTTCAATAACCCATTAGATCTCTGAGGAGGGCCGTTTTTTTTTTGTTTTTTTTTTTTTTTTTTTTTAAATCCTTTTTGCTTTTTCTAAAACAATTACTCTAAGAAGCTCAATACAGAAAGCTTCAAAGAATTGAAATTTGGGCACGTCAAGTCAAGAGCAGAACTAAGAGAGCTCTGAGACAAAAGGCAATAATCCAGTGGCTGAGAAAATTCACTAAACAACACAACTTCCCAAGAAAAGGGGGGTGTCCGCTCACAGCCACCATCCTGGTGGACAGGAAACACTCCTGCCCATCGCCAGCCCCATAGCCCAGAGCTGCCCCAGACAACCCAGTGTGACGGAAGTGCTTCAAATAACAGGCACACACCACAAAACTGGGCGTGGACATTAGCCTTCCCTGCAACCTCAGCTGAATGTCCCAGAGCTGGGAAGGGGGAGCAGTGTGAATTAACAGAGCCCCATTCAGCCATCATTTGAGCAGACTGGGAGCCTCCCAACACAGCCCAGCAGCCCAGAACTGCCCTGGGGGGACGGCACTCACCTGTGACATAGCACAGTCATCCCTCAACAGAGGACCCGGGGTGCACAGCCTGGAAGAGGGGCCCACTTGCAAGTCTCAGGAGCCATACGCCAATACCAAAGACTTGTGGGTCAGTGGCAGAGACAAACTGTGGCAGGACTGAACTGAAGGATTAGACTATTGCAGTAGCTTTAAAACTCTAGGATCATCAGGGAGATTTGATTGTTAGGGCCACCCCCCCTCCCCGACTGCCCAGAAACACGCCCCACATACAGGGCAGGCAACACCAACTACACACGCAAGCTTGGGACACCAATTGGGCCCCACAAGACTCACTCCCCCACTCACCAAAAAGGCTAAGCAGGGGAGATCTGGCTTGTGGAGAACAGGTGGCTCGTGGACGCCACCTGCTGGTTAGTTAGAGAAAGTGTACTCCACGAAGCTGTAGATCTGATAAATTAGAGATAAGGACTTCAACTGGTCTACAAACCCTAAAAGAACCCTATCAAGGACAGCAAATGCCACGAGGCCAAAAACAACAGAAAATTATAAAGCATATGAAAAAACCAGACGATATGGATAACCCAAGCCCAAGCACCCAAATCAAAAGACCAGAAGAGACACACCTAGAGCAGCTACTCAAAGAACTAAAGATGAACAATGAGACCCTAGTACGGGATATGAAGGAAATCAAGAAGACCCTAGAAGAGCATAAAGAAGACATTGCAAGACTAAATAAAAAAATGGATGATCTTATGGAAATTAAAGAAACTGTTGACCAAATTAAAAAGATTCTGGACACTCATAGTACAAGACTAGAGGAAGTTGAACAACGAATCAGTGACCTGGAAGATGACAGAATGGAAAATGAAAGCATAAAGAAAGAATGGGGAAAAAAATTGAAAAACTCGAAATGGACCTCAGGGATATGATAGATAATATGAAACGTCCGAATATAAGACTCATTGGTGTCCCAGAAGGGGAAGAAAAGGGTAAAGGTCTAGGAAGAGTATTCAAAGAAATTGTTGGGGAAAACTTCCCAAATCTTCTAAAACAACATAAATACACAAATCATAAATGCTCAGCGAACTCCAAATAGAATAAATCCAAAAAAACCCACTCCGAGACATATACTGATCACACTGTCAAACATAGAAGAGAAGGAGCAAGTTCTGAAAGCAGCAAGAGAAAAGCAATTCACCACATACAAAGGAAACAGCATAAGACTAAGTAGTGACTACTCAGCAGCCACCATGGAGGCGAGAAGGCAATTGCACGATATATTTAAAATTCTGAGAGAGAGGAATTTCCAGCCAAGAATACTTTATCCAGCAAAGCTCTCCTTCAAATTTGAGGGAGAGCTTAAATTTTTCACAGACAAAGAAATGCTGAGAGAATTTGCTAACAAGAGACCTGCCCTACTGGAGATACTAAAGGGAGCCCTACAGACAGAGAAACAAAGACAGGACAGAGAGACTTGGAGAAAGGTTCAGTACTAAAGAGATTCGGTATGGGTACAATAAAGGATATTAATAGAGAGAGGGAAAAATATGGCAAACATAATCCAAAGGATAAGATGGCCGATTCAAGAAATGCCTTCACGGTTTTAACGTTGAATGTAAATGGATTAAACTCCCCAATTAAAAGATATAGATTCGCAGAATGGATCAAAAAAAATGAACCATCAATATGTTGCATACAAGAGACCCATCTTAGACACAGGGACACAAAGAAATTGAAAGTGAAAGGATGGAAAAAAATATTTCATGCAAGCTACAGCCAAAAGAAAGCAGGTGTAGCAATATTAATCTCAGATAAAATAGACTTCAAATGCAGGGATGTTTTGAGAGACAAAGAAGGCCACTACATACTAATAAAAGGGGCAATTCAGCAAGAAGAAATAACAATCGTAAATGTCTATGCACCCAATCAAGGTGCCACAAAATACATGAGAGAAACATTGGCAAAACTAAAGGAAGCAATTGATGTTTCCACAATAATTGTGGGAGACTTCAACACATCACTCTCTCCTATAGATAGATCAACCAGACAGAAGACCAATAAGGAAATTGAAAACCTAAACAATCTGATAAATGAATTAGATTTAACAGACATCTACAGGACATTACATCCCAAATCACCAGGATACACATACTTTTCTAGTGCTCACGGAACTTTCTCCAGAATAGATCATATGCTGGGACATAAAACAAGCCTCAATAAATTTAAAAAGATTGAAATTATTCAAAGCACATTCTCTGACCACAATGGAATACAATTAGAAGTCAATAACCATCAGAGACTTAGAAAATTCACAAATACCTGGAGGTTAAACAACACACTCCTAAACAATCAGTGGGTTAAAGAAGAAATAGCAAGAGAAATTGCTAAATATATAGAGACGAATGAAAATGAGAACACAACATACCAAAACCTATGGGATGCAGCAAAAGCAGTGCTAAGGGGGAAATTTATAGCACTAAACGCATATATTAAAAAGGAAGAAAGAGCCAAAATCAAAGAACTAATGGATCAACTGAAGAAGCTAGAAAATGAACAGCAAACCAATCCTAAACCAAGTAGAAGAAAAGAAATAACAAGGATTAAAGCAGAAATAAATGACATAGAGAACAAAAAAACAATAGAAAGGATAAATATCACCAAAAGTTGGTTCTTTGAGAAGATCAACAAGATTGACAAGCCCCTAGCTAGACTGACAAAATCAAAAAGAGAGAAGACCCATATAAACAAAATAATGAATGAAAAAGGTGACATAACTGCAGATCCTGAAGAAATTAAAAAAATTATAAGAGGATATTATGAACAACTGTATGGCAACAAACTGGATAATGTAGAAGAAATGGACAATTTCCTGGAAACATATGAACAACCTAGACTGACCAGAGAAGAAATAGAAGACCTCAACCAACCCATCACAAGCAAAGAGATCCAATCAGTCATCAAAAATCTTCCCACAAATAAATGCCCAGGGCCAGATGGCTTCACAGGGGAATTCTACCAAACTTTCCAGAAAGAACTGACACCAATCTTACTCAAACTCTTTCAAAACATTGAAAAAAATGGAACACTACCTAACTCATTTTATGAAGCTAACATCAATCTAATACCAAAACCAGGCAAAGATGCTACAAAAAAGGAAAACTACCGGCCAATCTCCCTAATGAATATAGATGCAAAAATCCTCAACAAAATACTTGCAAATCGAATCCAAAGACACATTAAAAAAATCATACACCATGACCAAGTGGGGTTCATTCCAGGCATGCAAGGATGGTTCAACATCAGAAAAACAATCAATGTATTACAACACATTAAAAACTCGAAAGGGAAAAATCAATTGATCATCTCAATAGATGCTGAAAAAGCATTTGACAAAATCCAACATCCCTTTTTGATAAAAACACTTCAAAAGGTAGGAATTGAAGGAAACTTCCTCAACATGATAAAGAGCATATATGAAAAACCCACAGCCAGCATAGTACTCAATGGTGAGAGACTGAAAGCCTTCCCTCTAAGATCAGGAACAAGACAAGGATGCCCGCTGTCACCACTGTTATTCAACATTGTGCTGGAAGTGCTAGCCAGGGCAATCCGGCAAGACAAAGAAATAAAGGCATCCAAATTGGAAAAGAAGAAGTAAAACTGTCATTGTTTGCAGATGATATGATCTTATATCTAGAAAACCCTGAGAAATCAACGATACACCTACTAGAGCTAATAAACAAATTTAGCAAAGTAGCGGGATACAAGATTAATGCACATAAGTCAGTAATGTTTCTATATGCTAGAAATGAACAAACTGAAGAGACACTCAAGAAAAAGATACCATTTTCAATAGCAACTAAAAAAATCAAGTACCTAGGAATCAACTTAACCAAAGATGTAAAAGACCTATACAAAGAAAACTACATAACTCTACTAAAAGAAATAGAAGGGGACCTTAAAAGATGGAAAAATATTCCATGTTCATGGATAGGAAGGCTAAATGTCATTAAGATGTCAATTCTACCCAAACTCATCTACAGATTCAATGCAATCCCAATCAAAATTCCAACAACCTACTTTGCAGACTTGGAAAAGCTAGTTATCAAATTTATTTGGAAAGGGAAGATGCCTCGAATTGCTAAAGACACTCTAAAAAAGAAAAACGAAGTGGGAGGACTTACACTCCCTGACTTTGAAGCTTATTATAAAGCCACAGTTGCCAAGACAGCATGGTACTGGCACAAAGATAGACATATAGATCAATGGAATCGAATTGAGAATTCAGAGATAGACCCTCAGATCTATGGCCGACTGATCTTTGATAAGGCCCCCAAAGTCACCGAACTGAGCCATAATGGTCTTTTCAACAAATGGGGCTGGGAGAGTTGGATATCCATATCCAAAAGAATGAAAGAGGACCCCTACCTCACCCCCTACACAAAAATTAACTCAAAATGGACCAAAGATCTCAATATAAAAGAAAGTACCATAAAACTCCTAGAAGATAATGTAGGAAAACATCTTCAAGACCTTGTATTAGGAGGCCACTTCCTAGACTTTACACCCAAAGCACAAGCAACAAAAGAGAAAATAGATAAATGGGAACTCCTCAAGCTTAGAAGTTTCTGCACCTCAAAGGAATTTCTCAAAAAGGTAAAGAGGCAGCCAACTCAATGGGAAAAAATTTTTGGAAACCATGTATCTGACAAAAGACTGATATCTTGCATATACAAAGAAATCCTACAACTCAATGACAATAGTACAGACAGCCCAATTATAAAATGGGCAAAAGATATGAAAAGACAGTTCTCTGAAGAGGAAATACAAATGACCAAGAAACACATGAAAAAATGTTCAGCTTCACTAGCTATTAGAGAGATGCAAATTAAGACCACAATGAGATACCATCTAACACCGGTTAGAATGGCTGCCATTAAACAAACAGGAAACTACAAATGCTGGAGGGGATGTGGAGAAATTGGAACTCTTATTCATTGTTGGTGGGATTGTATAATGGTTCAGCCACTCTGGAAGTCAGTCTGGCAGTTCCTTAGAAAACTAGATATAGAGCTACCATTCGATCCAGCGATTGCACTCCTCGGTATATACCCGGAAGATCGGAAAGCAGTGACACGAACAGATATCTGCACGCCAATGTTCATAGCAGCATTATTCACAATTGCCAAGAGATGGAAACAACCCAAATGTCCTTCAACAGATGAGTGGATAAATAAAATGTGGTATATACACACGATGGAATACTACGCGGCAGTAAGAAGGAACGATCTGGTGAAACATATGACAACATGGATGAACCTTGAAGACATAATGCTGAGCGAAATAAGCCAGGCACAAAAAGAGAAATATTATATGCTACCACTAATGTGAACTTTGAAAAATGTAAAACAAATGGTTTATAATGTAGAATGTAGGGGAACTAGCAGTAGAGAGCAATTAAGGAAGGGGGAACAATAATCCAGGAAGAACAGATAAGCTATTTAACGTTCTGGGGATGCCCAGAAATGACTATGGTCTGTTAATTTCTGATGGTTGTAGTAGGAACAAGTTCACTGAAATGTTGCTATATTATGTAACTTTCTTGGGGTAAAGTAGGAACATGTTGGAAGTTAAGCAGTTATCTTAGGTTAGTTGTCTTTTTCTTACTCCCTTGCTATGGTCTCTTTGAAATGCTCTTTTATTGTATGTTTGTTTTCTTTTTAACTTTTTTTTTCATACAGGTGATTTGAAAAAAGAAGGGAAAGTTAAAAAAAAAAAAAAAAAAAAAAAAAAGAAAAAAGACAAACAAGGTAAAAAAAAAAAAAAAAAAAAAAGATGTAGTGCCCCCTTGAGGAGCCTGTGGAGAATGCAGGGGTATTCGCCTACCCCACCTCCATGGTTGCTAACATGACCACAGACATAGGGGACTGGTGGTTTGATGGGTTGAGCCCTCTACCACAGGTTTTACCCTTGGGAAGACGGTTGCTGCAAAGGAGAGGCTAGGCCTCCCTATGGTTGTGCCTAAGAGCCTCCTCCCGAATGCCTCTTTGTTGCTCAGATGTGGCCCTCTCTCTCTGGCTAAGCCAACTTGAAAGGTGAAATCACTGCCCTCCCCCCTACGTGGGATCAGACACCCAGGGAAGTGAATCTCCCTGGCAACGTGGAATATGACTCCCAGGGAGGAATGTAGACCTGGCACCGTGGGACGGAGAACATCTTCTTGACCAAAAGGGGGATGTGAAAGGAAATGAAATAAGCTTCAGTGGCAGAGAGATTCCAAAAGGAGCCGAGAGGTCACTCTGGTGGGCACTCTTATGCACACTTTAGACAACCCTTTTTAGGTTCTAAAGAATTGGGGTAGCTGGTGGTGGATACCTGAAACTATCAAACTACAACCCAGAACCCATGAATCTCGAAGACAGTTGTATAAAAATGTAGCTTATGAGGGGTGACAATGGGATTGGGAAAGCCATAAGGACCAAACACCACTTTGTCTAGTTTATGGATGGATGTGTAGAAAAGTAGGGGAAGGAAACAAACAGACAAAGGTACCCAGTGTTCTTTTTTACTTCAATTGCTCTTTTTCACTCTAATTATTATTCTTGTTATTTTTGTGTGTGTGCTAATGAAGGTGTCAGGGATTGATTTAGGTGATGAATGTACAACTATGTAATGGTACTGTAAACAATCGAAAGTACGATTTGTTTTGTATGACTGCGTGGTATGTGAATATATCTCAATAAAATTATTATTAAAAAAAAAAAAAAAAAAAAAAAAAAAAAAAAAAGAAGAAATAGGAGACTCAACAAACCAATCATAAGTAAAGACATTCAGTCAGTCATCAAAAACCTCCCTACAAAGAAAAGCCCAGGGCCAGATGGCGTCAAAGGGGAATTTTATTAAACATCTCATGAAGAATGAATACCATTTCTGCTCAAATTCTTCCAAAATAAATTGAAGAAGAGGGAACACTACCTAACTCATTCTATGACACTAACGCCACTCTAATACCAAAACCTGATAAAGATACAAGAAAGTAAAA
Organism: Choloepus didactylus; assembly: GCF_015220235.1. NCBI lineage: Eukaryota > Metazoa > Chordata > Mammalia > Pilosa > Megalonychidae > Choloepus > Choloepus didactylus. Next base: position 28,652,526 of record NC_051308.1, read on the forward strand.
CTCTAAGACAATCTCCCTAATGCATACAGATGCAAAAATTCTCAACAAAATACTTGCAAATCAAACCCATTAAAAGAATTATACACCACAATCAAGTGGGGTTTATTCCAGGCTTGCAAGGGTGGTTCAACGTAAGACAATTAATTTATGTAATATAACACATTTCTCAATCAAAAGGGGAAAATCACATGATCATCTCGAGGCTAAAAACACATTCAAAAAAATTCACCATGCTATCTTGATAAAAACATGTCAAAAGGTAGGAGAAGGAAATTTCTTCAGTATGATAAAAAGCATACATGAAAAATCCACAGCCAACATTATACTCAATGGTGAGAGACTGAAAGCCTTCCCTCTAAGATCAGGAATGAGACAAGGATGCCCACTGTCACACTGTTACTCAACATTGTGCTAGAGGTTCTAGCGAGAGCAATGAGGCTAGAAAAAGAAATAAGAGGCATCCAAATTGGAAACGAAGAAGTAAAACTCTTATCATGTGCAGACGACATTTGGAAAATACCGAGAAATCTACAATAAAGCTACTTGGGCTAATAAACAAATTCAGCAAAGCGGAAGGATACAAGATCAACGCAAAAAGATCAGTAGAGCTAACCAAGGGAGCAATTAAGAAAAAAATTCCATTCACAATAGCAACTAAAAGAATCAAGTACCTAGAATAAATTTAACCAAGGATATAAAGGACCTGTACTCAGAAAACTACAAAACATTGCAAAAGAAATCAAAGAAGACCTAAATAGGTGGAAAGACATTCTGTGTTCATGAACAGAAAGGCTAAATGTCCTTACAAAGTCAATTCTACACAAACTGATCTACAGATTCAATCCAACACCAATCAAAATTCCAACAACCTACTTTTCAAAACTGGAAAATTTCTTATCCAATTTATTTGGAAGGGAAGGGAGTCTTGAATAGCCTAAAACATCCTAAAAAGAAGAATGAAGTGGGAGGACTTATACTTCATGAATTGAAAGCACATTATAAAGCCACAGTGGTCAAAATAGCATGGTGCTGGCACAAAAATTAGACATATTGATCAATGGAACCAAATTGAGAGTTCAGAAATAGACCCTCAGATCTACGGTCAATTGTTTTTGACAAGGCCCCCAAATCCACTGAACTTGGACAGAATAGTCTCAACAGTAATTGGTGCTAGGAGAACTGGATATCCATATCCAAAGGAATGAAAGAGGACCCTTATCTCACACCCTATACAAAAATTAATTCAATGAATCTGAGAACACAGTCTAAGAGGGGAACGATTATTGTAATGGTCCCTAGATTGTAAGCTGTTACTAGCAGTCAAATCTATTCCTGAATTGTAATGGCTATCTCCAAACTTTGAGATGCTGATCCCTTAGTGTATAACCTGACTGGTCTCTGGAACATTGGGTATCTGTGTGACACCTGAACTCAGAGCTAGAGCTCGGCAGATATGAATGTCAGTATTAGTGCATGCAGCAACTGTTAAAAAATAAATAAAAGCTGAAAAAGAGCCCAGACTTCAATTAGTGATATGAATGAAACAGATCTGGTTAAGACTACAGCAAACTGAGCCAAAGGGTAAAGGTCAAAACTGACTGTGTTTTAAAACTTCAAATTCCATATGAGACCAAGGGAAGAGATGTCTATTTGATGGAGGATCTATATTTTCTAAACAGCATAACTCTACAGTCGGTTTCTTCAAATACCACAATTACATGGAACTTTGAACAGAAAGTAAAATATGGTAGGTTAGTGTAGGTTAGAGTGAAATAGTGACACATTCCAAAGTAATTTTGGCAGAGAATAAAAATATATTTACAGGGCCCCCTGAGGGGCTGAGGAAAATATGGAAGTGTTGGACTTCCTCATCTGGACTGATGCTGATGGTGTCACAAACATTAGGACTGGTGGTCTGATATCCTCAGCCCTCTATCATGGGACTTGCCCTTATGAAGCTCATTACTGCAAAGGAGAGGCTAAATTTGCAAATAATTGTGCCTAAGAGTCTCCCCCTGAGTACCTCTGTTGCTCAGATGTGGCCCTTTCTCTCTCTAATTGAGCCACCTTGGCAGGTGAACTCACTGCTCTCCCCACTTCATGGGACCTGACTCCCAGGGGTGTAAATCTCCCTGGCAACCCAGAATATGATTCCCACGGATGAATCTGGACCCGGCACTGTGGGATTGAGAATATCTTCTTGACCAAAAGGGGGATGCGAAATGAAACAAAATAAAGTTTCAGTGGCTCAGAGATTTCAAATGGAGTCAAGAGGTCACTCTGGTGGACATTCTCACGCACTATATAGATAACACCTCTTAGGTTTTAATGTATTAGAATAACTAGAAGCAAATATCTGAAACTATCAAACTCCAACCCAGTAGTCTGGACTCCTGAAGATGATTGTATAACAATGTAGATTACAAAGGTGACAGTGTGATTGTGAAAACCTTGTGGATCACACTCCCTTTATCTAGTGTATGGATAGATGAGTAGAAAAATGGGGACAAAAACTAAATGAAAAATAGGGTGGGATGGGGGGGATGATTTGGGGTGTTCTTTTGTACTTTTATTTTTTATCCTTATTCTAATTCTTTCTGATATAAGGAAAATGTTCAAAAATAGATTGGGGTGATGAATGCATAACTATACAATGGTACTGTGAACAGGTAATTGTACACCATGGATGACTGTATGGTATGTGAATATATTTCAATAAAACTGAATTTAATTAAAAAAAATTTAAATTCAAAGTGGATCAAAGACCTAAATATAAGCACCAGCACCATAAAACTCCTAGAAGAAAATATAGAGAAACATCTTCAAAACTTAGTGATAGGAGGTAGCTTCTTAGACCTTACACCCAAAGCACAAGCAATAAAAGCAAAAATAGATAAATGGGAACTCCCCATGACTTTCCTTCAAAGGACTTCGTCCAAAGAGTGAAAAGGCAGCCAATTCAATGGGAGAGAATATTTGGTAACCATGTAACTATAAGGATTTAATATCCAGAATATATAAAGAAATCCTACAACTCAACAATAAAAGGACAAACAACCCAATTATAAGATGTGCAAAAGATATGAAAAGACATTTCTCCAAAGAGGAAATACCAATAGCTAAAAAGCACATGGAAAGATGCTCATCTTCATTATCTATTAGGGAAATGCAAATCAAAACCACAGTGAGATATCATCTCACACCTATAAGAATGCTATTAAACAAACAGGAAACTTACAAGTTTTGGAGAGGATGTGGAGAAACAGGAACACTTATCCACTGCTGCTGTAAGTGTAAAATAGTAGAGCCACTGTGGAAAACAGTTTGGCGGTTCCCAGAAACTAAAAATTGAGTTGCCCTATGACCTGGCAATTCCACTACACAGTACACACCCAGAAGATCTGAGAGCAGGTAAATAAACAGACATTTGCACAGCAGTGTTCACAGCAGCATTGTTTACAATTGCCAAAAGATGGAAACAATCCACATGCCCATCAACAAATGAATGAATAAACAAAATGTGGTATATACATAAATGATTATTATGCAGCAGTAAGAAGAAATGAGGTCCTGTAACAGGTGACAACATGGATGAATCTTAAGGACATAATGCTGAGTGACATAAGTCATACACAAAAGGACAGATACTGAATGTTTTCACTAATATAAACTAGAATATGTCAATTCAGACTCTTTAAAATGTAGAATATAGGATAACTAGAAATAGACAGAAGCTAGAGAAGAGGGAGCAGTAACCTAATATGTTTAAAATGTATAATAAGGTTGACCTTAAAATGTTTGGAAATAGATATGAGGTGAGAGTAGCTCATTATTGGGAATATAAATAATACTGCTTTTTTGTGGGTAAATTTGATTGAAAGGGGTTATTTACAGTCATGTATGTCAGCAAATAACACTACAAATTTAAATAAGTTCTTGTATGAACTAGTACAAATATATGACACTATGACATAGGTACAAGAGTTAATAAATGAGTGGTATATGGGGAAAAAACACCTATGGCAAGCTAGGACTACAGTTAACAGTAATACCTTAAAATTCTTTCATGAACAGTAACTGGTATGTCACACCAATACTAGGGGTCAATAACGGGGAGACAAGGGATAAGGGGTGTTTTAGGTTTTCTTTTTGTGTGTCTATCTGATAATTTTCATTTTGGAGCAATGAAAATTGTCTAAAATTGGGTATGATGATGACTGCATAACTAAGTGATGATACTGTGAGATGCTGATTGTATAGTCTGGATGAAATATATGCTCTGTGAATAGACCTCAACAAAATGCAAAAATTAGCTACGGTTATAATTAGTTGCTAAAATTAAAATTAGATAGATATTTCAAAATTACACTGTTTAGAAACCTAGAATTGTTCCTAGTGGGAAAAGAGCTTATACTATTTGTTTAAACTACTTCATTTTGATAGTTTCATTTTTAAAAATAACATCAATTACTAGTTTTAAGGACACTTAAAAGGTAAGCATTAGAGAGACACCCCAAAAAGCTGAGGGAGTCTGTCACCTAGACTGGCCCTCCAGGAAATGCTAAAAAGGGTTCTGCAGGTAGAAAGGAAAGAACAATAGACAATAGATCAGAAGCTTCAGGAAGAAATAAAGATCTCCGGTGAGGGTAATGACATGGGTAAATATAAATGCCAGTTCTATTATAGTTTTGGTTTGTATCCACTTTTTATTTCCTACAGGATCTAAAATGTAAATGCATAAACGTAATCATAAATCAGTGGTTTTGGACTCAAAAGGTACAAAAATGTAAATTGTGATGAGAACTACATAAAGGTGGGGGTACAGAGGGGACAGAAACATAGTTTGTGTCTACTACTAAAGTTAAGATGGTATCAAAGCAAATGATACTGTTACAGATTAAGGATGTTAAATTTAAACCCTATGTTTACAAAGAAAATATCAGAGGATCTGCAAGCTCATATAGACATAAACTAAGAGTGCAGGTTACCAGGGGCGGGGGGCAGGGGCAATATGTGTAGAGTTTCTGTCTGGGGAGACAGGAAAGTTTTAGTAATGGATGGTGGTGAGGATACCATAATATTATGAATGTGATTATGTGGTTAATCCCATTAAATGGTATGCCTGGGGGTGGTTGAAATGGGAAAATTTATGTTGTATATATGGTCCCACAATTAAAAAAAAAAAAGAAAAAAAAAAAGCACAACTAAAAAGACAATGACAATTAAATGATGCAATATGTGACCTGGATGGGATCCAACAAAAGAGGAGAAAGGCACAAAAAAAGGGTATTACTGGGACATACGGAAAATTGGAATGTAAACTGTAAGCTTTATATCAATGTTTAATTTCTTGAACTTCGTAACTGCACTTAAGGTGGCTACATAAATGAATATCCTCATTCTTAGGAAATATACATGGCAGTATTAAGAGTTCAAGGAGCGTGATATATACAACCTATACTCAAGCGTTCAGAAAAGAAATTAATAGACCAACAGATATTAAATAGATGATAGACAGATTGATACATGATCATTAAATAGATGACAAGGTAAACGTAGCAAAAGGTTAAATTTGGTGGATCTGGGTATCTGTGGGGGTGGGTAGGGGTATGTTGGAGTTCTTTGCATGCAGTTCCTATTATTTTTGTAACTGTCCTGTAAGTTTGAAAGTATTTCAAAATAAAGTTTTTTTAAAAAAAAAGATAAACATTTGAAATTAATTTTAAGGTTTGAAATACAGAGAATAGTTTCATTAAGACAGAAAAGAGTTTCAAAAAATTTCTTAATTTGTCAAATAGAGATTAACAGAGCTAGTGATTATGCCAAATGTTTTAGATAAAATATTTAATTTATAGCATCTCTTCTGAAAATAAGGAAATTTAATTTTTAAAAACGCAACTGTCATAAAGTTATTTGAGTCCCCAAATGAATAGTAAACATATGCAGAGGTGCTCAACTTCATTAGTCATCAGGGAAATGCAAATTAAAACCACAATGCCATACCACCACACACCCACCAAAAAGGCTAAAATGAAAAGGACAATCTCAAGTGCTGGAAGCTATAGAACAAATGAAACTCTCATAAACTGCTGGTGGGAGTATAAAGAGCCAACATCCGGGTAAATATATGACAACATCTACAAAAGCTGAACATATGCATATCCTATAATCCATCAATTCCACTTCTACATGGAATTTCTCTTCAAGTTCACAAATGTATGCTAAAACACATACAGCCAAAACTTAAAAACAATCCAATATCCATCAACAGAACAGATAAATTGTGGTACAAACAATGGAATATTATATACCAATGAGCATGAACAAATTATTGCTACAAGCAACAACACATAATGTTGAGAAAGAAGCTAAATAATTCCTTATTCAAAAGCAGACAAAACTAATTTATGGTGTAGAAGTCATCCTACTTCTTGGCCAGGAAAAAGAAAATGGGGTAGGAGGGGTAGGAAGTGAAGACTTATAAGGTACAGGTAATGTTCTGTTTCTTCTTTCTATATATATATAAGGGTTGGTTTTGTGGGTGTGTTCATTTCATGAAAATTTACAGCTGTATTCTCATGATTTTTTTTTTTATTTTTCTGTATGTATCTTTTTTTTTAATCATCATTTTATTGAGATATATTCACATACCACGCAGTCATACAAAACAAATCGTACTTTCGATTGTTTACAGTACCATTACATAGTTGTACATTCATCACCTAAATCAATCCCTGACACCTTCATTAGCACACACACAAAAATAACAAGAATAATAATTAGAGTGAAAAAGAGCAATTGAAGTAAAAAAGAACACTGGGTACCTTTGTCTGTTAGTTTCCTTCCCCTATTTTTCTACTCATCCATCCATAAACTAGACAAAGTGGAGTGTGGTCCTTATGGCTTTCCCAATCCCACTGTCACCCCTCATAAGCTACATTTTTATACAACTGTCTTTGAGATTCATGGGTTCTGGGTTGTAGTTTGATAGTTTCAGGTATCCACCACCAGCTACCCCAATTCTTTAGAACCTAAAAAGGGTTGTCTAAAGTGTGCGTAAGAGTGCCCTCCAGAGTGACCTCTCGGCTTGTTTTGGAATTTCTCTGCCACTGAAGCTTATTTCATTTCCTTTCACATCCCCCTTTTGGTCAAGAAGATGTTCTCCGTCCCACGATGCCGGGTCTACATTCCTCCCCGGGAGTCATATTCTACGTTGCCAGGGAGATTCACTCCCCTGGGTGTCTGATCACACGTAGGGGGGAGGGCAGTGATTTCACCTTTCAAGCTGGCTTAGCCAGAGAGAGAGGGCCACATCTGAGCAACAAAGAGGCATTCAGGAGGAGACTCTTAGGCACAAACATAGGGAGGCCTAGCCTCTCCTTTGCAGCAACCGTCTTCCCAAGGGTAAAACTTATGGTAGAGGGCTCAACCCATCAAACCACCAGTCCCCTATGTCTGTGGTCATGTTAGCAACCATGGAGGTGGGTTAGGCGAATACCCCTGCACTCTCCACAGGCTCCTCAAGGGGGCACTACGTCTTTTTTTTTTTTCCTTGTTTTTCTTTCTTTCTTTTTTTTTTTTAACTTTCCCTTCTTTTTTAAATCAACTGTATGAAAAAAAAAGTTAAAAAGAAAACAAACATACAATAAAAGAACATTTCAAAGAGACCATAACGAGGGAGTAAGAAAAAGACAACTAACCTAAGATAACTGCTTAACTTCCAACATGTTCCTACTGTATGTATCTTAAAGTTTATCTTAAAAATTACTGGTAACAGAAATAGAATCTCTTGATTTATCATATTTTGCACCATCATCTATTTGTTCCAGTATTCCTTACTATGTTCAGTGGTAATTTCTGAAATGGTTATTCTCTTCACCATTTGGAAAGCTCACTTGTGATAACTATACTCTTCATTAGTCCTTGTTCATTAACGACGTATATTTTTATGACTCTCTCACAAAGATGTTTCTTTTACAAGTCATGGAGAGGTTTTAAAATTTCTTGTAATGGCCTTTTTGAAGTTCTCAGTTGCTAAAATAGAAACAAGAGGCATATCAATTTTTGCAAGAATGAAATATAAAGCTGAAAACATTGATTTTAATACATCACAGTATGTTAAAACATGTCAGAATCTTAAGAGAAGATTTAGGTCAATCCCTCTTATTTTACAGAAAAATTGTAAAATAATTTGTCCAATATCACAAAAGTACTGGTAATAGATGGTATTAGTACTCAGCTCTCCAGAATGTGAGTTTATTATTCTTCCCTCTAGATCATGCTCCAGCCCATACAATGCCACTACACAATGTCTTTGAAATCAGATTTAATGAATTCAAGACACATATTTATCACATAAAGTGAGGACCTACAGCACAAGTAGTGTTCAACTTGAAAATACTTTTCAAAAACCAATGCATTAGACAGACCTTCAAAAAATAATTTTGGAAAATCTGCACTGATTACAGAACAACTTTAAAGCAAGTATCAACAAACAGCAAAAACACAAATTCCCAACATTGAAACAAAATTCAATATTTCAAGTTTACCGGACAAATTTTCACTTTGCTTTTTTTTCTATTTCGGTACTTATTCTACTAAATTCAAACATAGGTAAAACTTTATATTCCAGAATGTTTCTCTCTCTGTATTTTTTTAGTAGTTTTTAACATGTTTCTAACCTGGCCAAACTTCTAACTTTATGAATATGCTTAGAATGGAAATAAGTTACAGAAGATAAAGAAGTTATCAGAAATTTTCAGTTCTGTGTTTTACCTCTGGAGAATTCTTATTGTCATGAAGAACATAAACATGGGTGCGTGTGTCAGGGAGGGGGGATGGGGGGACTAGTACAGGAACAGAACAATAGCAAGCTCCCATGCTGAGTTTAAACACAATCATCAAAAGGGGCTTTGGGAATTCATCAGCTGCAAAGTTTTTGTACTAGGCTATGATTCCACTGGGAGGGTGGGAGCCCCTAAATAATGATGTCAAAAGAGTTTTTACACACCCAGGAAGCTAATTCAAGCAAACAAAAATCTACATTTGTCCCTAATGGAGGTTAAGGCCTTTCAGGATTAGAGCCTCAGTATAGATGCTATTATCTAAATAAATGTATTGTTCTTAGCACAACAAAGGAATGAATTTCTAAAAAGGAATATATAATATTTTCACTATAAAACTCCAAAGAAGTGGAACGAACACTTTTTCATGTACATGCAAAAATGTTAAAAAGAAGCTTCATTTTAAAAATTATATGGCAAAGTGAATTTAAGAATAAAAGGGGGAATTAAAGAAAAATTCAAGAGGAATTTCATCAATGGAGCATTTCTGTATCATACTTTAACATCTTCTTAGTCAAAGAAGCTGTACTACAATTTCATTGCTGGAAAGCTTTTACTGCTCCCACCCCCACCCCCTTCCTATTTTAACATCCTACCCAGCAGACCTCAGTAAATTTAACACTTTCATGTTCTGTTGTCCAAAAAGAAAAACGACCCCACCCCCACACACACACCGAAACAAAGAAGAGATTAAGGAAGATATTTTCAATCAGTAGTCTAAAATATTACCTAACAACATCTGGTCTCGAAAACCAATGAAAAAGTAAGTTTTTTTCCCAGTCAAGGGGAAGTCTTACATATAACTCTCAAAGCAAGCTACAGTGGCACCTTGGCCTACTTCCAATTATTCCAAATAATGGATTTTTTTCCTCTTCATTATAGCTTACTAAATGTGTGCCACAGTTTCTATTCTATTCTGATTCAAAAGGGCTTTCCTGATTAATGTCTATTTTTATATGGATTATAATGATCTTAACAGATACCATTCCAAATGAAAGTTTTACAGTGGGTTGGCACCATAGAAAACAACATTAAAATATAAACTGACCTGGTCTATAAATACAATAAAATTCAATAGGGATAAATTTAAGGCCATTCACTTAAGCAGGAGACGGAGTACCGTTTTTTGTAAACAAGACTAAAAATGATTTAAGATCTTAAGGGATCACAAACTAAGTAAGAATGAGCAACGAAATAAAGTAAAAATTTTAGCACTGCGATATATGATTAGGCATATCACATGCAGAAAATGTGGTTCCATACTTTTTCTAGAATAATGATCTTCAAACTGTTTCATGTTGCAACCCATAATTCTGCACCTCTCTGTCAAAGTGAAGAAAAAATAAATAAAATTAACAAATTAAAACACATGAAAACATAAACATGTAAGTGCCCTGGGTATTGTTTATATACGCATTTTTTTCAATTGTTTGTTTTTGGTATATGTTTATGTGAAGTATATTACATAGCTGTGCAAAGCTATTCAGAGATCTTGAAAGAATCAGGGTGCAAAAAGTTGTGGGTAGGCAGGTAGTCTGACAGATTTTCTAAGCATGACCCCTTTATTTGGACATGAAGATAAAGAAGCAAAACTATTCTTGGTAATCTTATTTGATTAGGAAACAAAAGGATGGAATTTAAAAAGAAAAGGGGGGTAGATAGATACCATATTTTTCCTTATAGCTCAGTACAGATAGGCAACATAGAACAAAACTTTACACTCACAATTATGGTGTCAACATGCACAAACTTGCTATTTAGAAAAAAGCAGTTTCATTAGTGCTTTTAAAATTCATTAGTCCCTACAAAACCAGAACCAATTTAGCAGACAAATTACTAAAACAGTATTAAAGGAAGATAATAACTTCAGTAAATTTAATGCAGAGAAATATACCCTTCAGTGTGATTAACTTGGTTTAAGAAAATCAACAAAGTAAAGAGTATTAATAATAAAAACTTTTTCAGGTTAGAAGATTTTTCTTTTTTAAAGGCAGTATTCTCTCAAAATTTACTTGTAGAAAAAGGGCACTCTGGTAATAACGAGTGGACTTACAAGAGCCCTCAAAGATAGCTTGTTTATATGTCTGATTCTCAAAGCCATGTATCTTGAACAATTTATGCCAAGGATAGCCTTACCGTATGAGTCAGAGTGACATCTAGTGGCAACTCCATTGAACAGTATATACTTGGTATTTCACTTGTAACAACAAACAAATGGTACCTAGCATGGGGTAGGCACTCAAAATATTGTTGCATGCATAAAGTACTTTACCTTCATGTTTAAAACTAATATTTCAATTTCTTCATTCCTACTGAACATCCTCTTTCCTTTTCTTTACCATCTCTACTCCTTTGATCTCTATTTTCCTACTCCACAAGTTCCCTTCTACATCTTCACTTGCTTATCTCATTATCTATGGAATCCATGGTCAGCCTATATTTTTTTCATCTACTTTTTCTTTCATTGTACTCACTTTATCAATCTCCATCCTAGGTACAATATACAATCTTCTTTCTGTGTACCTGTTCTGTATATTGCTATACTAAATCATGAAATTAAGCCAAATGAATCCACCATTAATTCATACAACCCTGGAAAGTTATTTCATTAATCTAATTAACTTGATAATATGATTTACCTACCAAAGCAATCATGTCCATTCTTCCTTACCCTATCCAACCCCCTTTCTCTCAACCCTATTTCTCTCATTCTATTAAAACCTTACCTCCCAGAGAACTATAAAAACCACTAAATGTAAATAACTCAATTTCTCAACTCTCCACTTCAAAGAGTCTCTTTATTTGGAATACTCTTCCTTTCCCTATTTCAAAAACATACACTCCTCCTCTTCAAGGGCAAGTCCCTTTTCCTGGTGTCCCATTTTTACTGCCATTTAAGATTTATGTCAATGATTCTCTCGCTTTAATCTTCACAATTTCTTTCTGCATTCTGATTCCTTCCCTACAACATGTAAACATGCTTAGCACACTCCTATCCAAAACCATTTTTCTTTGACCCTTCCTTTTATTATAAAATAACTGAAAAAAAATAACTTAGGACTTCCACCATTTCTTCAATATCCATTCTCTCTTCAACCCCTTGCAATTTGCCTTTTATCATCACTACTCTACTGAAACTGATCTCTAGGTTTCCAATGGGGCCATCAAAAGCCTTTCTTCAGGCCTCATTCTCCTGAAATCCTTACACGATATTGTGATAACTGCTCTCCTACATGCCAATCTTCCCATCTTCCTCATAACTCCTTCCCTGCCTATTCTTTCTTCTCATGCTGCCTAAATGCAATATGGCCTCATATATACTTCAGGAAAAAAAGAGGCATGAAAGTTGTTGTTATGAAATAATTGGTGGGGTTAGCCAGTGGGAATCAAATAATTTGTCTGTGAACTCGACCCAAATTTACATTCTGCTAATCTATCCTCCCTTCTTTCAAAATTCTGCTCTGAACGTACTTCCTTTAAACTTTCCCTGATTATTTCCAACCATAATTCATAATGTATCAAATTTTACATATTGTATTAATGCATACATTTTGTCATCTTCAATGTACAAAGTTTCTTCTTCATAATTTCACACCATAAAGTTTACTTGCAACAACTGTAGGTGCCTCTTGCTGGCATGAATGCACTCAGTTTGCTCATTATATTACATGGGCAGCAAGCACAATGCCCTTGTCCTCCAATTACAGGTATTTTTTCAAAATTTTCTGAATCTGAACTTATCATTAACACAGTAGGTTCTTAGCAAATGTTGATGATTAAGGCTAATGCTTGAAAAACTGGTTAATTCACTAAAAATAAACTGTAAAATCATATATAAAAAAAAGAAAACTGACTTTACCTAGGTTTTGCCTATTGATACTGACACTATTGGGTTATAAGCTCATGTAAGAAGTGAGATAATGGTGATACTGCTTTGGGAAAAAAAATTAACTTTCTAACTCTGAGCTATCTGATCCAACTTTGTGAAAAAATTGCTCTATAATTTGTCACAACTCTAATTTACAACAAACCAGACCTATATTTTTAAAATATTTCTGAAAAATTAAAAATACTACTAATGGGAAGAACTAGAAAATAATCAGTACAGGAGGATGGAGAACAACAAAACATTTTAAGCATCTATGCAACTTTTATAATATGAAGACATTTGCCACAAGGCAATTTTAGTGTGTACAAAAACTAATTTGTAAAAGTTGGAAGAAGATGGAGGCATAGAGAGGAGTGGAAGCTAGCTAGTCCCCCTGGAACAACTAATAACAAGGAACAACTAGTAAATAATCTGGAATAACTGCTGGGGGATAAACGTTGACTGTCCACACATCAACCTGGATGGGAGGAATGCTGGAGATCACAACATAAAATCTGTAAGCAAAAACTGCAGAGAGCCCCTCCCCACTAACAGCCCAACCTGCAAAGCTTTGCTGTGCTAGAGAACAGCACTCTCTGAACAAGTGAATATACCTCAGTCCAGCTCCAACTGAGGTTTTAAATAACAAATGTTGACTGCTCAATACAAGCTACAAATCCCCAACAAGCAGACAGAGGCCTTTGGTGATGACTGACCTTGGAGAGCTGGAGGACCTCTCTGGGAGAGAGGGGGAGCCCAGAAGACCAGGTGCTATCTCTGGTCAATGGGTGAAACTGAGGGTGACTGCAGACTGGCCCTGAAGGGGGCTTTCTGTTCCTTTTTTGGCTCAGTGGAGAAAGCCTCAGCAATTTTCAGTTCCCAGCACTCTGACCCAGACAAGGGTGGAGACAGCAGAGTCAGAAAGACTTTTTGAATGCAAATGCTATCTCCCCAGGGGGTGTATCTCCCCCAAGAGAAAAGAGGTGGTACCAAGCTCTACTACCCACCTTCCATTCAGAACCTGATCCCAGAGCCTGGGGTAAAACAGCCACAGACCACACCTCCGTACACCAGTCTGGAGTGACAGGTTGACAGGCATACCTGCTGAGCAGAAAAGCACAGTGGCTTGAGGCCTCAAAGGGTGTATCAATCTTCTAAGACACACCCTCAGGGAGACCTGATACTATTGCCTCCTTCTGAAACATGAGCCCGTTCTGGTCTGGGAAAACCTGATTGGGGTAACCAAGAAAATCAGATGCCTAGACAACAGAAAACTACAACCTACACTAAGAAAAACGAAGTTATGGCCCAGTCAAAGGAACAAACTTACACTTCAACTGAGATACAGGAATTGAAACAACTAATGCTAAATCAATTCAAAAAGTTTAAGGAAGATATGGAAAAAGAGATGAACTGTATAATGAAAACACTGGGCATACATAAGGTTGAAATCAAAAGTTCGAAAAAACAATTGGCAGAATATATGGAAACGAAAGGCATAACAGAAGAGTTGAAAGACACAATGGAGACATACAACAGCAGATCTCAAGAGGCAGAAGAAAACACTCAGGAACTGGAGAACAAGACACCTGAAAGCCTACACACAAAAGAACAGATAGAGAAAAGAATGGAAAAATATGAGCGCTATTTCCAGGAATTGAATGACAACATGAAAAGCAGGAAGGAAAAGAGAAGGGAAAGGGGGCAGAAGCATAAAAGAGGAAATAATCAAAGAAAATATCCCATCTCTTATGAAAGACATAGAATTACAAATCCAAGAAGCACGGCGTACTCCAAACAGAATAGATCTGAATAGACCTACACCAAGATACTTAATAATCAGATTATCAAATGTCAAAGATGAAGAGAGAACCCTGAAAACAGCAAGAGAAAAGCAATCCATCACATACAAAGGAAGCTTAATAAGACTATGTGCGGATCTCTCAGCAGAAACCATGGGGACAAGAAGGAAGTGGGGTGATAAATTTAAGATACTGAGAGAGAAAAACCACCAACTAAGAATCCCATATCTGGCAAAACTGCCCTTCAAATATAAGGGAGAGCTTGAAATATTCTCTGATAAACAATAAGAGAGTTTGTGAACAAGACACCTGCTCTACAGGAAATGCTAAAGGGAGCACTACAGACATAAAGAAAAAGACAGGAGTGAGAGGTTTGGGAAACAATTTTGGGAGATAGTAGCACAGCAATGTAAGTACACCATGTTCTAGTTTGCTAAGGCTGCCAGAATGTAAAACACCAGAAATGGATTGGCTTTTATAAAAGGGGGTTTATTTGGTGTGCCGGTTTGAATGTATTGTGTCCCCCGAATGCCATTATCTTTGTGGTCTTGTGGGACAGATGTTTTGGTGCTGGTTAGATTTGCTTGGAATGTGCCCCACCCAGCTGTGGGTGGTGACTTTGGTGGGATACTCCCATGGAGGTGTGATCCCACCCATTCAGGGTGGGCCTTGATCAGTGGAGCCATATAAAACATGCGGACTCAAAGAGACTGAACGGAGTGCAGCTGTGAGTGACGTTTTGAAGAAGAGCAAGCTTGCTAGAGAGGAATGTCCTGGGAGAAAGCCATTTTGAAACCAGAACTTTGGAGCAGACGCCAGCCACGTGCCTTCCCAGCTAACAGAGGTTTTCCGGACACCATTTGCCATCTCCAGTGAAGGTACCCGATTACTGATGTGTTACCTTGGACATTTCGTGGCCTTAAGACTGTAACTGTGTAGTGAAATAAACCCCCATTTTATAAAAGCCTATCCATCTCTGGTGTTTTGCATTCTGCAGCATTAGCAAACTAGAACAGATTTTGGTACCAGAGAAGTGGGGTGCTTTTGCTGCTGAGTTTGCAAATACCAAACATGTTGGAACAGCTTTTTAAATGGATAATGGGGAGTTTCTGGAAGAATTGTGAGGAGCTTGATAGAAAAGGCCAAAACTGCTTTAAAGAGACTGTTTGTGGAAATATGGACTCTAAAGATACTTCTGATGAGGACTTGAGCAGAAATGATGAATATGTTGTAAACTGGAAGAAAGGCGATCCTTGTTTTAAAGTGGCAGAGAATTTGGCAAAATTGAGTCCTGGTGTCAGATGGAAGGAAGAATTTAAAAGTGACAACCTGGAGTACTTAGCTGAGGAGATCTCCAGACTACGTGTGGAGGACGTAACCTGGCTTCTCCCTGCAGCTTATAGTAAAATGCGAGCAGAAAGAGATAAACTTAGAACTGAACTCTTGGGTTCAAAGAGACCAGAAGCTGAAAATTACGAGCTTCCAGGGGGTGGAATCCCAGAAGCTACAGCCCAATGTGAGGATGTAACTGAACATGGAACCCAGCCGCCATTTCAGTACAAGCCAAGATTGGAGATGGAATTATCCAGACAGGATTTGTGGAAACTCCTATTGTCTGATGGCTTTGACCCCTGCATGCTTCATGCAAAGCCAACAGAATTTTTGCGAGATCTTTATAGACAGAGCCATTGCCGGTCTGGACTGGAAGAAACAGATAAGGAAAAAATTAAAGGAAAAATTTCTTCAAAGACAGAGCCATGGAGGTTGAGATCTGGAGTCAAGAGGTTTGGGGCTGAGAGAGAGGAGCAGCCCACATGCATGGAAAGGGTGAGTTTGCCCTGGAGGTCGAGGGCGGGTTTTCTGCCTCGATGCTCTGGAAGAGTTTTGCCACCCCAAGCCCCAAAGAGGGTGGAGCACATTCCCAGGGAATTGGGGAGAGCCTGGCTGCCACCACACTGTTCTCAAGGGGTTGAGCGTGTGCCCCGGAGATGGAAGGGAATCCGGGAGCTGCCCCAATGTTTGAGGAGGGTGGGGCCGAGAAGGTGGTCTCCCCAATGTGTGGGTATGTTGGAGCACTCACCTAAGCATTTGGAGAGGAAAGGGCTGCCGAAAAGGCCCCTAGGAAGGGTTAGACTCCCTCTCTCTCAAGCCCCAAGGATGCAACGTTGTTCTGTTAATGACTCTCAGACTTTGAAATCTAATGGAGTTTGTCCTGCAGGTTTTAGGAACTGTTTTGGTCCTGTTAACCCTGTTTTCCTTACTGTTTCTCCTTATGGCAATGGAAATGTTTATCCTATGAATGTCCCTCCTTTGTATATTGGAAGCATATAACTTGTTCTAAGTTCACAGATCCACAGCTAAGGAAAGATTGTGCCTTGGGACTGACCACGCCTAAATTGATTTTGATGGGATTTTGTGCTTAACTATTGTTACTGAAATGGTTTAAGCTTTTGTGATATTGTGATGAAATGAATATATTTTGTATTTGGAAAGATAATGTCATTTTGGGGTCCAGGGGGTAGAATGTGCCGGTTTGAATGTATTGTGTCCCCCAAATGCCATTATCTTTGTGGTCTTGTGGGACAGACGTTTTGGTGCTGGTTAGATTTGCTTGGAATGTGCCCCACCCAGCTGTGGGTGGTGACTTTGGTGGGATACTCCCATGGAGGTGTGATCCCACCCATTCAGGGTGGGCCTTGATCAGTGGAGCTATATAAAACATGCGGACTCAAAGAGACTGAACGGAGTGCAGCTGTGAGTGACGTTTTGAAGAAGAGCAAGCTTGCTAGAGAGGAATGTCCTGGGAGAAAGCCATTTTGAAACCAGAACTTTGGAGCAGACGCCAGCCACGTGCCTTCCCAGCTAACAGAGGTTTTCCGGACGCCATTTGCCATCTCCAGTGAAGGTACCCGATTACTGATGTGTTACCTTGGACGTTTCGTGGCCTTAAGACTGTAACTGTGTAGTGAAATAAACCCCCATTTTATAAAAGCCTATCCATCTCTGGTGTTTTGCATTCTGCAGCATTAGCAAACTAGAACATTTGGTTACACAGTTACAGTCTTAAGGTCATAAAGTGTCCAAGGTAACACATTAGCAATCAGGTACCTTCACTGGAGGATGGCAAATGGTGTCCGGAAAACCTCTGTTAGCTGGGAAGGCACGTAGCTGGCGTCTGCTTCAAAGTTCTGGTTTCAACATGGCTTTCTCCCAGGACGTTCCTCTCTAGGCTGCAGTTCCTCAAAAATGTCACTCTTAGTTGCACTTGGGGTATTTTGTCCTCTCATAGCTTCTCCAGAGCAAGAGTCTGCTTTCAATGGCTGTCTTCAAACCGTCTCTCATCTGCAGCTCCTGTGCTTTCTTCAAAGTGTCCCTCTTGGCTGTAGCTCCTCTACAAAATGTCACTCTCAGCTGCACTGAGTTCCTTCTGTTTGTCATCTCATTTATATGTCTGCACTGATCAAGGCCCACCCTAAATGGGTGGGACCATGCCTCCATGGAAATTATCCAATTAGAGTCATCACCCACAGTTGGGTGTGGCACATCTCCATGGAAACACTCAAAGAATCACAATCTAATCAAAACTGATACATCTGCCCACACAAGATTTCATCAAAGATAATGGCGTTTGGGGGACATAATACATTCAAACTGGCACACACTGAACAAAGATGACTGTGAGTATGGCTGAAAGAGGAAGGTTAAGAGCACGTGGGACACCAGAAGGAAAGCAGAAAGATGAAGACTGGGACTGTATAAATCAGTGAAACCCAGGGTGCCCAACGATTGTGATAAAAGGTACAAATACGTTTTTACACAAGGGAGAACAAATGAATATCAACATTGCAAGATGTTAAAAAATAGGGTGTCACTGGGGGGAAAACACAATCAATGCAAACTAGAGACTATAAAAAAAAAGAAAAAAAACTAATTTGTAGACCAATTCCAACTGTTTAAAGTATATCCAAGGCAATGATAAATGAAGTGGACACTCTCGCCAAATGCTTTGGATTTGAATTTAAGTATCAAGAAAGTTTAAATGAGTAATCTCATAAGAAATTCAACTGTATCTAAATTTTATCTATGTGGTATACTCTATTGTTTCCTTTGCGGGGAGGATGCCATATTCATCTTTAAAAATAAATTCTTTATTAGTTTTCCTTTCCAAGCTGCTAAAAAATAAATATCATACAATGGGGTTGGCTCAAACAATAGGAATTTATTGGCTCACAGTTTTGAGCCTAGTAGTCTACAATCAAGACGTCAGAAAACAATGCTATCTCCCTGAAGACCGTTGCATTTGGGGCTGGCTGCAGCAATCCTTGGTCCTTGGCTTTTCTGTCACATGGCAGTGCACATGGTGGCATCTTATCCTTTCTCTTCTAGATTCTGCTGACTTCCAGCTTCTGGCTACTCCCTAAGGTTTCTTTCCTTGTGTCCAATTTCCTTTGCTTATAAGGACTTCAGCCATATTGGATTAAGGCCCACCATCACTCAGTGTGCCCACACACATCTTAACTAACAACATCTTCAAAGGTCTTATTTACAAATGGGCTCACACCCACAGGACCAGGGTTGGGACCTGAATATGCCTTTTACTGGAGACATGATTCAATCCCAAACATTTTTGTTTTGTTGTTTTCTTTACCCCTTCAGTCTAGTGAGGAAAGAGTCAAAACATTCTGCTACATGGCCCTGTTTAGAAGGGTCTTTTTGGCAAATCTAGTCCAGGGAGAGGAGGACTTTGACCTGGGAGGTACTTGGGTATTCAGATTGAGAAATGTAAATCAGAAGAGAAACATTTATTGCTTAATAGGCCCTTTTCTAAAGAAAAAAATCTGAGACATGCATGGGTGTGGTAGTTCAGAGTTGTTACATACCCCAGAAGAGACCATGTTCTTTCAATCCATTCATGTGGGTACAGACCTATTGTAGGTGGGACCTTTTGATTAGGTTACTTCAACTGAAATGTGACCCAGCCCATTCAATGTGTGTCTTAATCCTTTACTGGAGCCCTTTGTGAGAGGACAAAAGGCAAAGACTTTAGAGAGAGCTGACAGAGAAACATCCTGGAGGTGCCAAGAGAGAACCCACAGACACTCAAGAGAGAAAGCCACAGTAATCAGAAGCTGAAAGCAATGAAACCCAGGAGCAAAAGACCAGCAGAGGCCAGCCATGTGTCTTGCTATCTGACAGAGGAATCCCAGATGCCAGCATACTTTCTTCAGAGAAAGTATCTTCTTGATGATGGCTTAATTTGGACATTTTCACGGCCTTAGAATTGTAACTTGTAACTTAATAAAGCCCCACTGTTAAAAGCCAATCCATTTCTGATATATTGCATTATGGCAGCTTTAGCAAACCACAACAATGGAAGGGGTAAAACAAGACCCAGCCCACAGAGTAACAAGGCAGTTAGGGAGAAAAAAAAGGAAAAAGAAACAGAAACAGGAAAGCAGAACCTAGACACTTATTCAAGGCTGAGTTCTTAGGTATTAAGGGGGTTTCAGGAAGTTACTGGCCTCCAGTAACTTCAGCTCTGTGGCCTACAACTGCCTAGGACCACTTTAATTAGACAATCTGCTATTCATACTGGTATCTCATCTAACCAAAACTCTTACACTCCAGAGAAATGTGAGGGAACCTATAGAAGTCTGGCTAGCTAATCACAGTCAACTGCTGAGCCAGGGCTAAAGCTGGGCTCAGGATCAGAAACAATGTTCCAGTGCTCACTGGGAGAGCTCTCTTTATTACTTAACGTACTTGAGAGTTTCTTTACTTTTGGTACAAAACCAAAAAACACTGGGTAAAAGGAACATCTATAACTAAGATTTTTTAAAAATCTATTCAATACTGGAAAATACAAAAAATATGACAGTTCAAATCAAATATATAAGCATCTGAAAGATGTATCTATTAAAGTGATATGGCATAACAATCTTAAATAGTACTGAAATGTTTTATAGTAACCATGAGCAGTGCTTTCCAAACAGGTTTGATTCTGAAATGAACATTCTTTGTATTTGATGACACTAATTCAGCTTTTTTTACGGTTAATGCTATAAATGTTACAGAAATTATGTACTGTTCACGTTCATTACCTCATTTTCACACAACAGGTTTGCTAAATTAATTTTTCCCTAAAATAGATCAATTTAATTTTCTAAAACAACCCCATTTCAATCACATACAAGTCTTAGATTTGATATTTTCAACTTTTTATCTTATTTTTTCACACTTGATAGAGTATTAAAATGTTAACTAACACACACTTTTAACTAACAGTAGCCCTCTGACTTACGAGTGGTCTTTGCTCTAAAATTTCAGTAGTAACTTTTGGGTACTCTGGATACTTTGTTCCAAAGAACAATGCTATAAATAGTTGTTGAACTTGAGGTTATCTTCACAAAAGTCTATTTAACTCAGTTAAATAGTACTAGTCAGTACTAGCTAAACCAGCCTAAAATCTGGGTCCTTAGAATGGTAATAGGAAGGGAAAACAGTTCAAGTTTTCATCCTCCTTTCCAGGCACAAAACTGACCCTTAGCAAATGTTTAAAATGGACAAGTGTACCTTTGGCATAATTCCTCCATTTTCTAATACATACTTTTCTCCCATATCCTGCTGTCATATATAGCAGTTTCAAGGCCTTCATGCTTCCTCCATTAAGTTATACCATCTTGATGTGCCTTAATTTCCCAAAATGTCCCATATTTTCAATTTTACAATCTTCCCTCCACCACCATCTGATGTCAACCATGCAATAAGAAGACTGCAAACTGATTCACAGGAATAAGTGAAAGGACATACCTAAACTTTTTAAAAGGTAATTTAAAATCTTAAATAGTATGACTACTAATTTAAATAAACATGTAACTTACAGGGTTTTAAGTAGTATTAGAAATTAAAATAAACATAACATTTACAAAAGCAAATCAAGGAATATGAAGAAATTTATTTTGATGCAGAAATTTCCTACATAAGCAGGTCAGCCCTGACCTGAAAGTAGTAAGCTTTATGGCATTTTAAAGTTTCACCCCTTCCTTTTTTTTTTAAACATAGAGACCCTCAAAATCTCCTAGTATTTTCATAATTGTCCCTAAAAATAACAAGAGAAATAGAGCAACATTTTCCATTTATGTGTATGAATGATCCTAGGAAATCTGTTTTTGACAAGAGGGCTCGAGATACTTGACTTAATTGAAGAAGTTTTCTTTAAGTATACATACCTGATAGTTGTTTGTCACCCATAGTTGATAAAGTCAAGATTGGTATATAAAAGATGTTTTCTTCCAGGAGATGGAACCATTTCATCATGTAATATTTCTCACCAAGACTCCCCAGTAGTTGTCTATTGCCTGCTGCATCGAGTTCAAACTCTTCAAGAGGGTAAGAGGAGGTTAAACAGTAGAATGTAATAAATGAATAGAAGTGGTTGAGACATGTTAGAGAGAACCTGAAAAACTAAGCTGAAGAACTAGAATTCCATCTTTCACCATGAAACCTTCTACAAAGCAAGATGGAAAAATTACAATGAAACCCCTCAGTAATAGCATCAAACAGTTCAACAATTTACATACTGTCTTGAATTAGTCTCTATATTTCATGCTGATCTTCTTCCCTGAGTAATTATGGAAGCATGGAAGTAGACTATGATAGTCCTCACGCAGAATTTGTCTCACTTCCATCTACTGTCCCAGCTTAGTTATTAACAGTGTAACTTTTTCACTCTCAAATGTGTCCTGGTTTGAATGATAAATTACATGGTCAGCCTATCCTTAAAGTGAAGGACCATGTCTTAAGTTTCTTTTATTTTCTCTCATGAAGTACATAACATGTACTCAATAAAAACTTTGTATCTGTTTAAACTCAATTCTGGGCTACACTGCCTCATGGCTCTCCGTGCTTTTCTAACCTAGCATTTATCACAATTGATAATATATATATTTATTTGAATAATTACCTGTTTAATACCTGTATCTGTAATTTCATTTTAAGCAGTGGTTCTCAACCAGATATGATTTTGTCCCCACCTCCACCCCACCCTTCAAGGCCTTTAGCAATGTCTGGAGACATTTCTGACAGTAAAAACTGCAGGGGTTGGTGGGAGTAGGGGAGATGGGAGAAGTGCTACTGGCATCTAGTAAGCTGAAGCCTGGGATGCTGCTAAACATCTTACAATACACAGGATAGCCTCCCATGACAGAATTAAAGAATTCTCTGGTTCAAAATACATGTCAATAGTACCAAGAATGAGAAAACCCTGTTCTACAAGGAAAAGAACCCTGTTTATTTTGACATATATCTTAACCTATCCTGGACCTCATCAAAAGTGGAAAGTTACTAACACACTAAAAGAACTACTACAATAAAGCAATTTCACCTAAAAGCTCAAAGTTTGGGTCTATAAAATTCCGAAGTATGCATTAAAAGGTGAAGGTGTGCACTTCTTTTCTTCCTTAAATCATCAAGCATGGACAGAGGAGGTAGGAATCTGAATGTGCTGGGGAGGTGGGGTTAGGAAACAGAGCTCAACTGAAGACTGTAGTTGCAGGGAGTAGTGGCCAGCCATGATTGGGAGAGTCATTATACAGTGGGAGGTTGATCAAGCAAATAATATATTGAGGATAACTGGAGCCAAGTTTCTCACTAGAAGTTACAAATATAGAAAGGAGGAAGCTAGAATGAATGAACCGATAGTGTTACAAACGAATTGAGATGTTGGTATATACTCAGTTTTCAATATATAGGTACAGAAATTAACACAAATGTAAATGTATAGATCCTATATAAATTTCCTAATTCTGTTCACTGACAGGGCCTAAAAACAATGATAACCGAATACAATGAATATATCTAGTACCCAGATTTTGGATTCTAAATATCTGTAGCCTGGCTTCATGTCATCTGAATAGCCCAGGAAACCTCAGGCTTTGAACTAGGATTAAGGTGCTCCTGGACTGCTATTGCCTCAAAGGCAACTGGCAAATAGAAAACAAAATCCTTTCTGGGAGAAGATAATGTTATTCAAGGCTCCATATTTCTACAAATAATTTTCAAACGTAATGTCTAATACATATTTATAACTAGCACATGATAAGCCAAGACATCAGAAAAAGAACCAACAGAAACAAGAAATCACAGAAACAGATCTACAGGGACTTCAGATTCTAAAATTCTACACAGTCTGATAATTAACCAACTAACTAAGCTTACTCTGTTCAAGGAGATAAAAGCCAAACTTGAAAAATTCATCAGTGAAATACAAAATTACAAAAAATTACATTGCTAATTTGAATGAGAAACAAATAGAAACTCTAGAACTGAAAAATACAATGAACAAAAATTACCCAAAAGACAAGTTTAATATCATATTAGATATCAGTAAGGAAGACTTGTGAATGGGAGACTGTCAGAACAAACTACCTAGAATGAATCATAAAAAAGACAACAAGATGGAAAACAGAAAGGAAATAAGATACATAGAGTACACATTTGGAAACTGTCACAAATTTTCAACTGGCATTGTAGAAGATCAGAGAGATAACAGGTCAGAGGAAATATGTGAAGAGTTGAATGGGTAAGCATTTTCTTTCAATAATGAAAGAAATCAATCTATATCTTCTAGATAGCTAATGAATACCAAGCCAGGATAAATGAAAAGAAGCCCACACCTAGGCATAAAACAAAGAAAAATCTTAAAAGCAGCTAGAGAAAAAAGCAACAGCTACATTGACAGCTAGTATCCCAATGGAATAGTAGAAGCTCAAAGACATAAGAATATCTTCAATAACTAAGAGAAAATAAACCCCAGTCTAGAATTCTCTACTTAGTAATAATATCCTTCAAGAATGTAGGCAAATCCTTACATTTTCACACAAATAAAAACTGAAAGAATTTGCCACCAGGCAGCCATATTGAAGGAAATTCTAAAGAATATACTTCAGAAAAAAAAAAGAAAAAAGATCCCAGATAACAGATCCTAGACATAAGAAGAAATGAAGGGATGGCTAATGTGATAAAATATTTAACCTTGTTAGCAATCAGAGAATTACAAATTAAAATCATCAAAAGATATTACCACACACCCACCCAACTGGCAAAAATAAGAATCTGGCAATACTAAAGGTATGAGAGGCCGTAGGACAAACACTACTGGTAAAAACTTAAATTGGTACAGCCACTCTGGAGAACAGTTTGTAATTATCTAGTAAAGTTGACAATATACGTCCCCTATGACTCACTGCTAATTACACTTCTGGATGTAAACTCCTAGAGAAATGCAGGCACATATGCACCAAGAGACATGTATACGAAAGTTAACAGCAGCATTGGTAGTAATAACAAAAAACTAGAAACAACTCAAATGTCCACCTACAGTAGAATGGATAAATAAGTTGTGGTCTATTCCTACAATGGAATACTATACAGCAATGAAAATTAATGAACTAAAGCTACACCCATCAGGGATGAATCTTACAAACATAATAATGAATGAAAGACACGAATATATAAAGTATTAACCCAATTTATTTAAATTTTAAACACAAGGAACATTCTGGATTGTTTAGGGATATAGATATGATAAAACTATAATAAAACTAGGTAAGTGATCGCCACAAAAGTCAGGAGAGAACATTTATGTCTAAGAGAAGACAAGACTATATGTGCACAAAGAGACACGATGGGATGGCATGGAAGAAATATTAGTTAACTTAAAGACATTAAAATTTTTAGGGAAAATAATACGAATATATTTTAAGGAATATAATATACATGCATTTTAAAAAATACATATTTTGTTGTTGAAGCAAAAATGCATAGTATTTGGGCTCCTCTATCCTGAAATCTCTTCTTGGCTCAACAACTGATAACTAATCCAAATCCAATAACCCATACATAATTATGATGCTCGGATAATTTCTAAAAGTCAAAATAACAGATTTTTATCAAGATACCTGGCAATTATAAATGAATAAAGCACAACAGTTGCCCCAAATTTCTGAAAAATTAGTTTACTATCTTCATAGTAAATTCTGAATTTCTGAGAAGTTTTTGGCATGTATTTAATGACTAAAAAATGTGAAATGGATAGATTTAAAATATGTTTATTAAAATTAATCTTTCATTTCTAGAGGCAAAAAGGAACCATTCATTCTCAGGCTAAAATTGCTGATCATCTGTTCTTAAAATTTTTTATGAACAGAAAATACAAAAAAAAAATCATAGACAACAAATTCATTCTATATGGTTATTAACCTCTCCCCTTTGAAACTCCTTTGTAATGATTTGGATCAAGCTAACACACAGTTTTACAGAAAGCAAGGTATTAAGGGAAGGAAAGATGTCAAAATTATCTTTTTTATCTGACTGCTGTATAATCACTGATCCACCTTCTACAGATGGCAATGAAAGCATCCAAAAAAATGTTTCTATGTGACAGAGTAGATCATGCTCCACAAAACGGACTGTTTCCCATACTATTAATAAAACCATTAATATACTTTCACTCACAACCTTCTTTTCACCCTGCAAGATTTATGTAAGTAAAATTTCAGAAAATAACTTAAGATAACATGAATGGTTAAAATATTTACCTTAGCACATCTGGGAATGCAAATTATGCATGGCAAGGTAAAGATTACTGACAATGTATTTAAAATGTAAATCTTCTAATCTTCCAAAAATCATTTGCTCACTGTTCCAGAAATATTTCTAGAATAAGTCATAGCTTTCAAGACTGGGGCCAAGTATTTTACAGTAAATTTTAATGTTGGCTTATAGATCTGGTATCTGTCACTTGCTTACTTTATGACATAAAGACAGACGATTCTGAATAGAAAACAGTTTAACAACTTAGGAAATTTTTAAAATGCTGTTTATAAGTGCAATTACTCAGCTATGAAATCAAATCAAATACCAGATTTTCCTACTAAATGAAAAATTATTAAATATTCTTCATTAAATACTGCCTACCAATGACACAGAATTACACAGCTTATTACTTCAATAAATAAAAATGACCCAATTTAAAGTTTATTATTGCTGATAATTAATAAACTAAAAGCAATCTGTCAATTTCTAAATCATTTCATTCTATTGAAACTCCCGTTAAGTTTTAAAAATGAATAAACAGCCTATTCAAGGATTTCATTTCTGGAGATTCTAATCATTATAACAACCTTACCAGTTAAATTATTTAAAGTTATAGCTCCAGGAGAAACTCCTAAAGTCATTTTTCAAACCAGTAAACTATTCAAGGAATCCTGATATTTTTTTAAACTGAGCGTTTACAATTAGGTATTAATCCAAATTTTATGAATTTTATTAAATGAATGAGAAACCAGTGCTTTATTATGAATCACTTAAAAATTCACCTTTATTATTTAACTTGAGGCTTAAGTTCAGAGACCACCTGGGAAAAAACATTCCAGCAGCCACTAATGGATATTTGTGTTTACCACCATCGGCTAAAAGCTTGTCATTTGATAGGGAAAGTTCTGCCACAAATTTAGAGTAATAAAAGATTCCTAGAACAGATGCCCCCATCAAAATTCTTTGTAAGATATTGAAATTCAAATGAAAATAATTATTGTGATATTGAACAGTTTAGTAAATGAATTTGGAAGTTTTTAGACTTGCTAGAACCTCATAACTGTATATGGATAATATTCTGAGTAGTGCTTTAAAGTAGAAACCAAAGGAATGTTACAGTTACCTGCTTAATAATTCCATAATTTACCTATCATTTTTCCTTGAATGTTTACAATTAAATTGCCTTTCAGTTTATTTCAATTTTAGGGACAAATACCACCTTTTGTTTTGATTTAATTTCAGACCCTGTACATGCACAGCCTTCACTTACTTTACTTCAATGATCTAATCTGCAGAATGCTAAGAATTAGAGAAGTTAACTTGAACACCCTCCAGTGGCTGGCTCTGCAGCACAAAAGAAAATATTTTACTCTTGAATTCTTATTTCACTGTGGATATTTTTGCATAACAGACAGAAAACTATAGCTTTATGCACCAGATTACAAACATATAAATTCTGGGAAAAGTCCAATCTTTAAAAAAATGAAGACATAAACTATAAACCACCACTTTAAATTGCAAAAATCTTAACTCAAAATTTCCTCTACAAAATGCCAGATGCTATTTTAATATTAGACTGATGTAAAAATAATTTAACCCATTTTTAATCTGCTGTTGTAATCAAGCAATATTCGGGAAATAAGACTGTAATTCTATAGAGGAAAAGTGACTTTAGTCAAATTAGTCAATGCAAATAGTGAATGCTTATGAGAGAAAAAAAAAGTAAATTTTAAAATATATAACTACATCTATATAACTATATACCTTTGTTGTGTATCAAAGGTAATTATCACATAACATTTTCTGGTCCTCAATCTAGGGTAACATGACTAAAACAATTTCAAATACTAAGTACAATTCCTTACACATTTAATTTATTTAATCATACAAGCATAATATAATGCATATGATGAGGGAAAAAATTAACTGGCTGTATTTTTAAGAAATGAAAATTTATTCATTTTGCAATGAAATTTATGCCTATTTAGAATGGAATTATATGTTCATGCTAACACTTTAAATACATCGTTGAGTACTGAACACTGACCTCTAAAAAAAATTAGTTTAAAAATACAGATTAACAAAGAATAGTAATGAAAGAAAAAAGACCCAAAAAGTCTATATTTAACTGGCTGCTCAGTCATTAGAAAGGTGCCCCATAACTACCATATGTTACTCAAATATGTTATCACACCTACAATTTCATCATATGTCTCCCAAGAAATTAATTAGCTCTAACTTTTTCAACTTTGACAAAAACGTCTGCATCAGTCAGATTACTAGCTGTTGCAAACATTTAAAAATTCAAAGCTTTCTTCAGCTTATATTTAACCTTTTAATTACTATTAATCATTTAGCAACATTTAGAAGAGCATTCATTAGACAGATGTCTAATTCTAAAATTTTGAATAATGTAAAGTCATTTACACATATTTACTTCTGGAACACATGTGCTTATTAATCTTAAAAAAAAGTTAATCTAAGGTCTAAAAACCATTTTCTGATATATCATTCCATGGCTGCATTTAGGCTAAAATGAAAAAAAATACCTAAAATTTTCATTCTCTCTAAAAATCTAAAAAGTTGTAAGAAGTTGAGGTCATGACTCAAGATAATAAATAAAATAACTTGATTATAAAACTTATTTAAAGTTAAAAACAGAAAGCTAAGGGGACATGTTAATTTTTTTAAATTCCATTTTATTGAGATATATTCACATACCATGCAGTCATACAAAGCATACATTTAATTGTTCACAGTACCATTATATAGTTGCACATTCATCAACAAAATTAATATTTGAACATTTTCATTACCACATACATACAAAAATAATAAGAATGAAAATTAAAGTGAAAAAGAACAATTAAAGTAAAAAAGAACACTGGGTGCCTTTTTTTTGCACCCATTTTTCTACTCATCCATCCATAGACTGGACAAAAGGGAGTGTGGTCCATATGGCTTTCCCAATCACATTGTCACCCCTCATAAGCTACATTTTTATACAATCGTCTTCAAGATTCAAGGGTTCTGGGTTGCAGTTCGATAGTTTCAGGTATTTACTGCTTTAGCTATTCCAAGTCATTAGAACCTAAAAAGGGTTGTCTATATTGTGTGGAAGGGTGCCCACCAGAATGACCTCTCGGCTACTTTTGGAATTTCTCTGCCAATGAAGCTTATTTCATTTCCTTTCACATCCCCCTTTTGGTCAAGGAGATGTTCTCCATCCCACGATGCCAGCCTACATTCCTCCCCGGGAGTCATATTCCATGTTGCCAGGCAGATTTACTCCCTTAGGTGTCAGATTCCACATAGTGGGGAGGGCAGGGATTTCACCTGCCAAGTTGGCTTATCTAGAGGGAGGGCTACATCTGAACATCAAAGAGGCATTCAGGAATAGACTCTTGGGCAAAATTTTAGGCAGGACATGTTAATTTTTAAAGACTTTAAAAGCTACTAGCAGTGGAAAGAAACAAAAGTGACTAAGAACAGAATTTTCATAAATATCCTCTTTACCACCAACCTATTCAAAAGAAAAGCGAAAATGATTCCAGTCTAATGTAAAATCTCCATCCCAAGCTGTCTTCAACAATGTAAACTATGTTCAACCATGTAAACTCCACTACTTTATTTAAATTACTCTCTTAAAGCTACCAATGACGTCCTAAGAATTCACTCAACAAATATTTATTGAGCAATGAACAAAACATACAAAAATCTCTACTCTCATGGAGCTTACATTTTAGTGGGAAGAAAACAGGGAATAAATATAAGTAAATTAAGAATTAAGTAGTTTATTAGTAATGTTAAGTACTAATGTCTCCTGATTTCTTCCTTAACCAAACAAAACATAATCCACAAACAATAAAAGCCTGCACTAGCTTCAGTAAAGCCATATAAATCACTATTGAATTGTCCTTTCAGTTATGTGAGCTAACAAAATAATGGGTAATCTGAAAATATCTCTATCTGGTAAGGAATTAGATTTAAATTCCAAGTAAATAAGAAAGAGGGCAGCCTCAGAAACAGCCAAGTAGCTATCAGTCTTCAGTCTTTTCTTGCAGCTACCCAAGTCTAATGCTAAAGAAACGGCAACTTTGAATTATAGAATTTTTAAGCTGAAAAGGATATCGGTTGTTCTCTAAGAAGGTTTCCTTGACCTCTCCAAGGAGACATATGCATTTCTTCCTCTTTATTCCTGAATTCCATAAAAAAGCAGGAATGATGTTATTACCTTTGTATTCCCAGAACTTATAAGCCTGGCAAGAAGGGGTTTGACTGGATTTTTCATTGATAAAAGTATTGTTTTAGAAAGATCAGTGTTGTAGCAACAGAGCAGACTCATAATTGTTGTGAAATTATTTACATTGTGTATATATGCATTCCTCTGTAACTGGGGGGAGATGCCCATTCATTTATTCACTAAATGTTTACTAAGGTCCTACTGTGAATAGGGTTATATTAAAGGACATAAAAATGAATAAGACTGACAGGGTCCCCACGGTACATTCCATGGGAAAGACAACAATGAAAAAGAAAATAAATAATAGTTTTGGATCACAATAAATTCAATGATGGAAATACACAGGGTACTTGCATGAAGACTCTTGCTTTCAGTAGATTCTCAAAGGGTTAAGATTATACAGGATAGATGGCAAATGAAGGACAAGGAAGGTATTACAGGATTACAGGCAGACATTAGCAGTTCAGTTCAATTCAATTAACATTTAATGAATATTACAATGTTTCACGTACTATGACAGAAAGCATGAATAAAACTCAATTTGTATTTTGCAGAACTGTAGAAGAGTTTGTATTCTAATGAGGGGGAGATGCGTAAAAACATCATCTTGACTGTGGAAATGCTTGGGGATAGTGGGATCAGAGAAGGGCACTGAGCTGAGCCTAGAAGTAGCTAGGAAAAGTTTCCTAGAGAAAAAAAAAAATGTTTAGAATTGGCAGGAATAATGAAAATACAAATAAGTGCCATATTTTGAAGGAAGAATTAACAATATTAAGTAATAGTACGTACAGATGGGACTGAAAGAAGATGAAATCACAAAAATGTCCAGTCTGATTTGAAGAAGTCATCTATTGATTTGTCAGTAAAGGAATACTGAAGTGTAATCAATATTAATCAGGAAGAAGAGGGATTCAGTTTTGAAGATCTGGTAATGTTTTCAATATTCAACTAGAACACTCAAGAGGTTCATTCATTCAAGAGTTTAATAAACATCTGGGATTCTGATATACAGATAGGATTTGTAATCATGAAAGCAGAAAAGCTCCCTAAGAGTTTACATAGAGGGCAGAGGAGGCCCAAGAACAGAGTAATATGGGATATAGTCACATTTTGTGGGTATCAAAAGAAAACGTGTCAGTAAAAACGTACTCAAACATAGGGATGAACCAAGAAAGCGAAATGTCAAGGCAGTCAAGGGAAACGTGTTTCAGTAAGGAGTAAGTAATCAATAGTATTAAATTATACATGCACATTTGAAGGCAAAACAGAGTAAAGGCACTGAATATGATAAAAGGAGATAATTATTAGTTGTGGAAAAGGGTTCTACCTTTAAGTTCTACTTAAACATAATTAATCACAATGATGAGTTTAAAAAATTAATACATGTATCACATTCTCATAACATCAACCATACCATTTATCAGAAAAAATGAGTAAGTCAATAAAGTATAAGAGTAACAAAGTATTCATTTCCAATAAAAGATATCATTTTTTAATAATTTGTTTTCATAAGAAAAAACTTCCAAATTAAAAAACACTCAATGGTATATGTTTAAAAAATAATAATTCTTGTCATTTAGAGATAAATGACATATATATGGCATGATACGATATCTGAGATTTGCTTTTAAAATTATCCAGGAATAAAGGAGTAGTAGGTGAATATATAGATAAAATAAGATTGGCCATGAGTTGAAAATTTTTGAAGCTGGTGATGGCTACATGGGAGTTAACTATACCATTTTCTCTACTTCTGTACATGTTTGACATTTTTTCCTTAATAAAATATCTTTTTTATTAATTAACAGCAAATAGAAATAAATATTTCAGTTTATCTTAACTCCACAGTAAATAATGTTTACAAGAATCTGAACTTAACCTCAAACTGTCAGAAAGAAAGAACACAGAAGAAATCTATAGAATGAAAGGTTGGAAACATGCTTTATAAAACAGAGGGGAGAAAAAAGTCTAGCATGAACAACTTCTAAATTTTAGCTTGTTTCATGAAAACCAGAAAAAAAAAACAACTATAAAATGACATACACAGAAATTTAAAAATACTTAGAATCAAATTATAAAAAATAAATGCCCTGTCTTCCTCAGAAGCTTGGATATACAAATTTTTATAATAAACATTATTATATTGCTTTGGTCCTCCAGGGAACAGACAAATCACTTAAGGGAAAAAGTGTCTGACAATCTTACATAGTGGCAGGTAGGAGCTTATCCGTTATAGCTGAAATTGGCTTAAGCTGTTTAATATAGTCTTCCTTCTTTCCTCATTTCCATTACTACCACTCTTTTCACCTGAATAATGCCAATTCATTCTTCAGGTTTTCATTTAAATACTACTTATCCCCAGAGTCTGCCCTTAACCCCACAGAGAAGTACAGAATGGCTTACTGTATTCTCTCCCAGAACGCACTTCTAAATCTATCATAAACCATTCATTTTAGCAACTATCATTACTAATTCCAACACATTTTTATCACCCCACAAAGAAACCCCAAAGCCATTAGCAGTCATACCCTTGACCTTCCTACCCCTTACAAACACTAATCTTCTTTCTGCTTCTGTGGATTTACCTATCCTGGACATTTCATATAAATGGAATCATACAATATGTGGCTTTTTGTATCTGAGTTCTTTCACTTAGCATATGTTTTTAAGATTTATTTACGAAGAAGCACCTTATCAGTATTTCATTACTGGCTGAATAATACTCCATTTTATGGATATACTATATTTTTATCCAATTAACAGTTGATGGGACATTTGGATTGTTTCCACATTTTGGCAATTATCTATAATGCTGCTATGAAAATTCATGTACAAGTTTTTGTACTAACATGTTTTCAATTCTGTTGGGGTCCTAGGAGTGGAATTGCTGGGTCACATGGTAACTCAATGTTTAACTTTTTGAGAAAATGCCAAACTGTTTAACAAAAGCAGCTGCACCATATTACAATCCCACCAGCAGTGTATGGGGGTTCAAATTTCTTTACATCCTCACTGTTCTAGTTTGCTAATGCTGCAGAATGCAAAACACCAGAGATGGACTGGCTTTTATAAAAGGGGGTTTATCTGGCTACACAGTTACAGTCTTAAGGCCATAAAGTGTCCAAGGTAACACATCAGTAATCGGATACCTTCACTGGAGGATGGCCAATGGCGTCCGGAAAACCTGTTAGCTGGGAAGGCACGTGGCTGGCGTGTGCTCCAAAGTTCTGGTTTCAAAACGGCTTTCTCCCAGGACATTCCTCTCTAGCAAGCTTGCTCCTCTTCAAAACATCACTCACAGCTACACCAAGTTCCTTCTGAGTCTGCTCATTTATATGGCTCCACTCAACAAGGCCCACCCTGAATGGGTGGGGCCACGCCTCCATGGGAATATCTCATCAGAGTCATCACCCACAGCTGGGTGGGGCACATTCCAAGCAAATCTAATCAGCACCAAAACGTCTGCTCCACAAGACTACATCAAAGATAATGGCATTTGGGGGACACAATACATTCAAACTGGCACACTCACCAATACTTGCTTTTATCTGTTATTTTGATTACCGTCATCCTAATGAGTGTGAAGCAGTATCTCATTGTGATTTTAATTTGCATTTTCCTGATAGCTAATGATACTGAGCATCTTTTCATGTATTATTGGCCATTTGCATATCTTCTTTGGGGAAATGTCCATTGTTTGCCCAGTTTTTAATTGGGTTATCTGTCTTTGTATTGTTGAGTTGTATGAGTTCTCTCTATATATTCTGGATACTAAATCCTTATCAGATACATGATTTGCAAATATTTTCTCCCATTCTGTGGGTTGTATTTTCATTCTCTTGGTAGTGTCCTTTTACACAAAAGGTTTTTAATTTGAAGTCCAATTTATCTTTTTTTCTTTGTTTGCTTGTGTTTTGGTGTCAAGTTAATAAACCACTGCTTAATTCAAGGACATTAAGATTTACATCTACATGTCTCTCTAAGAATTTCATAGGTTTACCTCTTACATTTAGGTCTTTGACCCACTGAGAGTTCATTCTGGATATAGTGTGAGGTAGGGGTTCAAATTCATTATCTTGTATATGGATATCCAATTGTCCCAGAATCATTTTGTGAAAAGAATATTCTTTCCCATTGTTTGTTCTCAATATTCTTGTCAAAAATCAATTATCCACAGATGTATGTGTTTATTTTTGGGCTCTCAATTATATTCCATTGATTGATATGTTTATCTTCCATGTGTCTTTCTTTTTTACTGCACCTAGTGGCACAGGGCCTGGCCTGTGGGAAGCACTCAATAAGGATTTTTTAGTTGAATAAATAACAAAATGATAAGATTTTGGAGCTGAGAAATACCTTGGCAAGGGATAGCACTATACTAACCCACTATTTAATAAACAAGGAAACTGAGGCCCACAAGAAGTTAACTGACTACCTCAACATCAGTGAGCAAATTAATTAGAGGCAAAGAACCTTGTTTCCTAACTTCCAATGCAGGATCCAAAAACATCATACTGCTTTCAAGTAAAAATAATTGCTTTAAATAAACTCACTACCTTCCCCTGACGTGGGGCATGACTCCCAAGGGTGTAAGTCTCCCTAGCAATGTGGGACATGACACCCGGGGATGAGCCTGGCTCTGGCATTGTGGGATTGAGAATGCCTTCTTGACCAAAAGGGGGGAAAGAAATTTAACAAAATAAAGTTTCAGTGGCTGAGATTTCAAATAGAGTCAAGTGGTTATTCAGAAGGTTATTCTTATGCATTACAGAGATTCCTTTTTAGTTTCTAGTGTATTAGAATAGATAGGACATACCTGAATCTGTTGAACTGCAATCCAGTAGACTTGATTCTTGATGCTGACTCTATAACTATATAGCTTTTACCATGTGACCATGTGATTGTAAAAACCTTGTGACTGACACTCCCTTTATCCAATGTATAGGCAGATGAGTAATAAAATGAAGATAAAAAATACATATAAATAATAGGGGGGCATGAGAGGTATGGGATGGTTTGGGTATTTTTTTATTTTTTTCTTCATTTTGGAGTAATGAAAACATTTTAAAATTGATTGTGGTGATGAATGCACAACTATATGATGACATTGTATGCCAATGATTGTATACTTTGGATGCATTATATGGTTTGTGAATATATTTCAGTAAAATTGCATTAAAAAAATAATAATTGCTTTAATATCCATCAACGTGCCAGTCTTTGAACCTGCATGTATATGAGAAGACAGAGGAATGTATATGCTTGCTTAATCATAGTGGAACACTTAAATGTACAACTCACCAAAAAGCTTTACAACCAAAACTGACTAGAAAATAATATACCACAGAATAAATGTTTCCCTCCAGACAATTGTTCTGCAACTTTATTTTCAGCTCAAGAACATAGCTAATCACACTTTCAGTCTTCAGATTATTCTTTTTTTTTAATTGATTTTATTGAGATATATTCACATACCATGAAGTCATACAAAACAAAGCGTACATTCAACTATATAATTCAACATTATATAGTTGTGCATTCATCACGAAAATTAATCTTTTGACATTTTCACCACCACACACACAAGAACAATAGGAATAAAAATTAAAGTGAAAAAGAACAATTAAAACAAAAAAGAACATTGGGTGCCCTTTTTTTTCCTTCCCCCACTTTTCTACTCATCCATCCATAGACGAGACAAAGGGGAGTGTGGTCCACACAGCTTTCCCAATCACACTGTCACCCCTCATAAGCTACATTTTTATACAATCATCTTCAAGATTCATGGGTTCTGGGTTGTAGTTTGATAGTTTCAGGTATTTACTGCTAGCTATTCCAATTCATTAGAACCTAAAAAGGGTTGTCTAAAGTGTGCCTAAGAGTGCCCACCAGAGTGACCTCTCAGCTTCTTTTGGAATTTCTCTGCCAATGAAGCTTATTTCATTTCCTTTTGGTCAAGGAGATATTCCCCATCCCATGATGCTGGGTCTAGATTCCGCCCCAGAAGTCACATTCCACGTTGCCAGGGGGATTCACTCCCCTGGGTGTCAGATCCCACGTAGAGAGGAGGGCAGGGATTTCACCTGCCAAGTTGGCTTAGCTAGAGAGAGAAGGCCACATCTGAGGAACAAAGAGGCATTTGGGAGGAGGCTCTTAGGCACAACTATAGGGAGGCCTAGCCTCTCCTTTGCAGCAACAGTCTTCCCAAGGGCAAGACTGTGGTAGAGGGCTCAGACCATCAAACCACCAGTCCCCTATGTCTGTGTGCACATCAGCAACCATCAAGGTGGAGAAGCCCAACACCCCTGCATTCTCCAACAGCTCCTCAAGGGGGCTTTGCACATTTTTTTTATGTTTTTTTTTTAATCAACTGTATCAAAAAATTTTTTTAAAAACATTTCAAACAAACCATAACAAGGGAGTAAGAAAAAGACAACTAACCTAAGATAGCTACTTTACTTCCAAAATGTTCCTACTCTATCCCAAGAAAATAACCTAAAATAGCAACATTTTTGTGAACTTGTTCCTACCATACCCATCAGAAATTAACAGACCATAGTCATTCCTGGGCATTCCCAGAACATTAAATTTACCCACGATAGCTTATCTGTTCTTATTGGGTTATCATTCCCCCTTCCTTAATTGCTCTTTATTACTCATTCCCCTACATTCTATGTTATAAACCATTTGTTTTACATTTTTCAATGTTTACATTAGTGGTAGCATATAATATTTCTCTTTTTGTGCCTGGCTTATTTCACTCAGCATTGTCTTCAAGGTTCATCCATGTTGTCATATGTTTCATGACATCATTCCTTCTTACAGTCGCGTAGTATTCCACCATGTATATATACCACATTTTATTTATCCGTTCATCTGTTGAAGGACATGTGGGTTGTTTCCATCTCTTGGCAATTGTGAATAATGCTGCTATGAACATTGGCGTGCAGAAATCTGTTCGTGTCACTGCTTTCAGATCTTCCGGGTATATACCGAGAAGTGCAATTGCTGGATCGAAGGGTAACTCTATATCTAGTTTTCTAAGGAACTGCCAGACTGACTTCCAGAGTGGCTGAACCATTATACAGTCCCACCAACAATGAATAAGAGTTTCAATTTCTCCACATCCTTTCCAGCATTTGTAGTTTCCTGTTTGTTTAATGGCAGCCATTCTAATTGGTGTGAGATGGTATCTTTGTGGTCTTAATTTGCATCTCTCTAACAGCTAGTGAAGCTGAACATTTTGTCATGTGTTTCTTGGCCATTTGTATTTCCTCTTCAGAGAACTGCCTTGTCATATCTTTTGCCAATTTTATAATTGGGCTGTCTGTACTACTGTCATTGAGTTGTAGGATTTCTTTATATATGCAAGATATCAGTCTTTTGTCAGATACAGGTTTCCAAAAAATTTTTCCCATCGAGTTGACTGCCTCTTTACCTTTTTGACAAATTCCTTTGAGGTACAGAAACTTCTAAGCTTGACGAGTTCCCATTTATCTATTTTTTCTTTTGTTGCTTGTGCTTTGGGTGTAAAGTCTAGGAAGTGGCTGCCTAATACAAGATCTTGAAGATTTTTCCCTACATTATCTTCTAGGAGTTTTATGGTACTTTTATATTGAGATCTTTGATCCACTTTGAGTTAATTTTTGTGTAGGGTGTGAGGTAGGGGTCCTCTTTCATTCTTTTGGATATGGATATCCAACTCTCCCAGCCCCATTTGTTGAAAAGACTGTTATGTTCCAGTTCAGTGGCTTTGGGGGCCTTATCAAAGATTAGTTGGCCATAGATCTGGGGGTCTATCTCCGAATTCTCAATTCGATTCCATTGATCTATATGTCTATCTTGTGCCAGTACCATACTGTTCTGACAACTATGGCTTTATAATAAGCTTCAAAGTCAGGGAGTGTAAGTCCTCCCACTTCATTTTTCTTTTTTAGAGTGTCTTTAGCAATTCGAGCCATCTTCCCTTTCCAAATAAATTTGATAACTAGCTTTTCCAAGTCTGCAAAGTAGGTTGTTGGAATTTTGATTGGGACTGCATTGTATCTGTAGATGAGTTTGGGTAGAATTGACATCTTAATGACATTTAGCCTTCCTATCCATGAACATGGAATATTTTTCCATCTTTTAAGGTCCCTTCTATTTCTTTTAGTAGAGTTATATAGTTTTCTTTGTATAGGTCTTTTACATCTTTGGTTAAGTTTATTCCTAGGTACTTGATCTTTTTAGTTGCTATTGAAAATGGTATCTTTTCTTGGGTGTCTCTTCAATTTGTTCATTTCTAGCATATAGAAACATTACTGACTTATGTGCATTAATCTTGTATCCTCCTACTTTGATAAATTTATCAGCTCTAGTAGCTGTATCGTTGATTTCTCAGGGTTTTCCAGATATAAGATCATATCATCTGCAAACAATGACAGTTTTACTTCTTTCCAATTTGGATGCCTTTTATTTCTTTGTCTTGCCAGATTGCCCTGGCTAGCACTTCCAGCACAATGTCGAATAACAGTGGTGACACCGGGCATCCTTGTCCAGTTCCTTATCTTAGAGGAAAGGCTTTCAGTCTCTCACCATTGAGTACTATGCTGGCTGTGGGTTTTTCACATCTGTTCTTTATCATATTGAGGAAGTTTCCTTCAATTCCTGCCTTTTGAAGTGTTATCAAAAAGGGATGTTGGATTTTGTCGAATGCTTTCTCAGCATCTATTGAGATGATCATTTGATTTTTCTCTTTTGATTTGTTAATGTGTTGTAATCCATTGACTGATTTTCTTATGTTGAACCATCTTTGCATGCCTGGAATGAACCCCACTTGGTCATGGTGTATGATTTTTTAATGTGTCTTTGGATTTGACGTGCAAGCATTTTGTTGAGAATTTTTGCATCTATATTCATTAGGGAGCTAGGCCTGTAGTTTTCCTTTTTTGTAGCATCTTTGCCTGGTTTTGATATTAGATTGAAGTTAGCTTCATAAAATGAGTTAGGTAGTGTTCCATTTTCTTCGTTGTTTTGAGAGTTTAAGTAAAATTGGTGTCAGTTCTTTTTGGAAAGTTTGGTAGAATTCCCGTGAAGCCATGTGGCCCTGAGCATTTATTTGTGGGAAGCTTTCTGATGACTGATTGGATCTCTTTGCTTGTGATTGGTTGGTTGCAGATTATTCTTAAAAGAAAAGTTTCTGTGACACTAAAAATGCTAAGCAATCAGATTTATCTCCACCACCCTGTTCTCTATACCATTCCCCACCACTACTGTGATCCCTCACCCACTACGGAGTGCTGTAAAGATTTGCAGAAATAAGAAATATCAACATTATTTTGACTGCTTTACCTCCCAGAAGTTAGTCCTCCTGCTTCCAATAACCAGCCAAATTTCCGAGCCAGGAAGCAGAAAAACAAAGGGAAACAAATGAGTAGCAATAAGAGGAACCTTCTAAAAGTTATACAGGGATGGGGTGGGG
Organism: Choloepus didactylus; assembly: GCF_015220235.1. Taxonomy (NCBI): domain Eukaryota; kingdom Metazoa; phylum Chordata; class Mammalia; order Pilosa; family Megalonychidae; genus Choloepus; species Choloepus didactylus. The sequence goes on from NC_051308.1 coordinate 28,692,337, forward strand.
TGGGGTGGGGGGAATATACATGTTTATGTATGATTTAGGAAAGGGGAAGAGGCTAAGTGTTCAAGCTTAACATGTACTTCCGTGTACACGGGAGGAAAATGCTGTATGTACACTTAAAAAATACATGATTTGAGAGTAGACTGTAATATAAATAAGCCAGTATGAACTTTACTGTAGTTGAGAAAATATTTGAGTTTAGTTCAAACTACAACTTCTCTGAATCTTTCACCCAAGCACAATTAAATATGCCTTTCCCAGTGCCACTACTCTTCCTTCTATAAACCTCTATTACTGTAAGTATTACAACGCATTCTAATAGTTAAATGACACATTGGTATCCCTTCTAAACTGTCATCTTATTAAGGGCAGATGTATTTTCAAGTGCTGTTTTCAGTGCAGAATCTAGCATAGCCCTGGCACGTGGTAAGCACTTAAAAGTTCTTTGTTGAATGAACATTTCAAAATGTAATACTGAATACATCCATTCAAAAAAGTGTCAATAAGAAATTTGTTAATTCTTCCTATAATTTCCAAAGATTACAGTTCACACAAAACTTGCAAATACTTCCTTACTCTAAGCACAAACTTCAAAGTTGGCCAGTCTGCTAGCACATATGCGTGCACGTGCACACACACACACAAACTCAAAATATTTAAAATTGAATGTTATAGTTGTCAACCATCTCTGCTAATAAGGCATTCCTATACTCCCAGCCAAAATCACAACAAAAGGTTCAACTAAGACTAGATTAATCACAAGCAGCAGAGTCAATGTGGTGATTCACAAGCAAGCTGGGGAAACATCTCTATACAGGCATATAAAGAATTTCTTGGGGCAAGTAAACATATCTTTATGTTCATCAAAAAGAAGAATGGGTAAAATCAAAAAAATAAAATAACTGTGAAATACTTGTCTAGTGATAAAGGCAAAGGTTCTAGAGCATGAAAATTCTGATTCTCAAATATGCCTCCACTGTAACATTCTTAGGAAGGTCACTTCACCTCTCTGTACCTTCTTCAGATTCCTCTTTGTAAACTGTGACTAAGAATGCCTGTCTCACAAGCTCACTATAAAATTCCAATGACATCATATAGTTAAAGGTCCTACCACAGTAGGATTTTCTAAAAATATCTCCTCCAATGGGTATCAAATGTTTGGAAATTTTACCATAAGGAAATGTTTGAATTTTTGAGAGCCCCAATTAAATGTTAAATAATATATCAACTGTGAAAGGAAATGAAATAAGCTTCAGTGGCAGAGAGATTCCAAAACAAGCCGAGAGGTCACTCTGGTGGGCACTCTTACGCACACTTTAGACAACCCTTTTTAGGTTCTAAAGAATTGGGGTAGCTGGTGGTGGATACCTGAAACTATCAAACTACAACCCAGAACCCATGAATCTCGAAGACAGTTGTATAAAAATGTAGCTTATGAGGGGTGACAATGGGATTGGGAGAGCCATAAGGACCACACTCCACTTTGTCTAGTTTATGGATGGATGAGTAGAAAAATAGGGGAAGGAAACTAACAGACAAAGGTACCCAGTGTTCTTTTTTACTTCAATTGCTCTTTTTCACTCTAATTATTATTCTTGTTATTTTTGTGTGTGTGCTAATGAAGGTGTCAGGGATTGATTTAGGTGATGAATGTACAACTATGTAATGGTACTGTAAACAATCGAAAGTACGATTTGTTTTGTATGACTGCTTGGTATGTGAATATATCTCAATAAAATGATGATTAAAAAAAATAAAATAAAATAAAAAATCCATTGCTAAATTCAAGATCAAAAAAAAATAATAATAATAATCTATCAACACTTTAGTGTGTCTATTCAGCTTTTTGAAAAATAACCTGTCAAGGCCCAAAGGTCCTAGGGACCTTTTTTGACAGGACAAAACAGAGAAAAAGTCTGTGGATGATGACTTCTAAATGAGGAAACTGAAGAAAAAAGCAGTAAAAGGATCCTAGAGACAAATTTTTTCTACTTTACAATATTACTTATAATCAGTCCCATCTAACAGAATAACCATTATAAATTATCAGTAAATCATTACACCAATTTAAGGATATTTTTATACTGAAAAATACAAACACCTGCCATAGATATAAACCCAAGACTTCTCTCTTTTTTTATTATGATTCCACTTTTTAGACCCTACTCTTTGTCTCATAGTCCTTTCATAACTATGACTTACTACCTTGTTTTCCTTTGTTTATATTATTTTGTTGCAATACTGATTTTGTTGTATAAAATCACAGCTTTCTATTTATATAATATATACTATTATAAAGTTAATCTTGGATGTATAAAAAATGTTTATCACAATGATTATTTTATGTTAATACTAATTACAGACTGTTTCCCTGTGATTTTTTCTTATTTTTCTCTCTCTCTAGTTTGATTTCTGTGGTTCAGGAAGTTCTGTCTGTTTACTATAATTAAAATACTATTTATTATCAAGAGTTAAATTTTATGTTATTCAAACAAAAAAGAAAAGCCCCAAACTGCAATTTAATAACACGTTTGATCACTGTCACCAAAGACAAAAAGGATCTATTTTAGGATATATGGTTTGTTATACATTTCCCCAAACTGCCAACTGTATGCCAAGTCACTATGTGAATGTCAATAAAATCCTAGTACAGATGACATGATCACTATGCCATAAGTTATTAATAAAATTGACTTAAAAGGATAAACCTTAAAACCATTATATTTGTCTTTATAGACCTCAACAAGACAATACAAATTTATATTTCAAATGTTATTCCTGTTAATAAGGAGCACCTCTATCACTTCTGTTTTAAAAGTCTCTGCCCAAGTTCTCAGTCACTCACCCGCCCGCCATCTTATGAATCCTGTGCTTCCTTTCCTCTCAGCCTGTGGGCTCCACCAAAGAGGACTCTATAAAGTAAATGTGGAGACAATTATTGCCAAGAGTGAAAGAATAAGGATTCTTAATAGTTCTAGAAAGGTTAATAACTCCTTGATTCATTAACTTAGAGAAGAAAATATCTAAATGCAAAAGCTACAGAGAAGGAACTGATTTTATCCCAATATTAAATATCAAAATATGTCTCATGCAAAATGTCTGAAACAGAACTTCTCAATATCCAGCAAAATGAATTTACTATCATTCGCAGACAAAATCTCAATGACACTACTGCTTTCCCAAGCTCACATAAAAACCCACCCTATCAAAGAAATTTTTTTAAAAAAAGCAATATTTGAATGACAACAAATTAAGAGCTATATTTTAAAGGTCACATATGTATAAAGAACATTGAAGGTTCTCTTTCTTCTACTCTTCGCAAAGCTATGTTACATATATCTATTTCTATAAACTGACTTGCATTTGCAGTCATCTTCTTCATCCTTCCTGATATAGTGAAAAATGCGTCTCTCTCAGCACTGCTGAAATCCTGCTCTTCCTCCTACATTTCCCTTCTTAATAATCTTATCACATTCTCTCAATGAAGATCAAAATCACCAAATTATTTCTAATTTTCCCTATTACTCCATATGCAAAATTTATGCCAAGTCCAAATAATGATAATGATGATAATAGCAGGTAAAATAAGTACAGCACTTTTTAAGCTGAGTGCTTTCCATAAATTATTTAATTCTTATAACTACCCTACAAGATAGGTGTATTATTATTTCCCCACTTTACAGATAGGAAAATAATGGCTTAGATAGGCTAAAATAACCTCTCCACAATGGATCCAGACTACAGTGGTAGAGCCAAGATTTAAATCTGGCTTTTAACCAATACTGTTCCACTGACATATCTTTCATTATTGAGCACCTAATATGTATCACTGTGCTAAGTGCAAGAGATAAAAATAAGGTTGCTCTTAAGGAACTCATATACCTAATTACACAGAACAGACAAAACACATGGACTGCCAGAGATGGGCTGCCAGAGTGTAAGTTCCTTGAGGTCTAGCACTCAAGAAATGTTTAATGAAGTAAACAGAAAAGCCATCAAACAATACTACTATGTGATAAGAGATATATGAAGGGGATCAAATAAAGTAACATAGGCTTTTCCAGGAGGGAGCAATTAATTCTGGAGGTGATTACAGCAACAACCGTAAGACAAGCAAGAATATGAAAAAAAAAGTTGTAAAAGAAATTAAAAATGAAATGCAGCCAAAACAGAGTACAATAAATTATAATTGGAAGGAAGTTATCAGAAAAGGATTACTAGCAGAAATAACATTTAAGCTGTCTCTTCAAAGATAAATAGAATCTCACTGTTGGAATGGCAGATAATTCCAGGTTGAAGGAACTTCGTATGGACAAAAACATGCGGTTTGAAAGCGTAGCCGGCTGTTCCTTTTTTAAGCCCAAATGCAATTATAATTTACAGTATAAACTATCAACAGGTTCCCCTGCCTCTCATCTCTTCTTTTTTCATATCCTACACAAAGCATAAAAGCACTAACCCTAAATACAGATTTGATCATTTTGATTCCTTATTCAAAACATACATTGGTCCTACTCTTCCTACAAAATATTTAAATTCCTTAGACTAGAATGTTACCCCTTCTGCAATCTGCCCCTGTTTTTCCTTTTCTCCCCAATTCATCTCAAGTCATGATTCCTCTATGCTGAAGATACACCAGATTATCTGCTGCTCCTAAACAGGCCCTGTTAAAATGTCTCCATCTGGACTCTGGCCTGTCTTCAAGACCCATGCCAAGGACTTCTTCTGGAAATATAAGCTTTCCATATGCATATGATTTCACTTATTACACTCTATCTTATGTTACATTTCTGCATATCTGTATCCATTAAAGACTGTAAACTATTTGAAGGATGGCCCCTACCCAGCAGGCGAAGACATCAAAGAAAACACATTAAAGCAAATATTTGAGTCTCTATGTGTAGGTACTATAAAGAAGCTGGTTAATACAATGCAAAATAAGAGTAATAACAAACATATACTCAGAATATTATGAAAGAATTATCTAACTCAGCCTGCAGAGTTCAGCATGGTTTCCCAGAGAAGATGACACAAATTGATTCTTACAAGATGAACAGAAGAAGATATAGGTAAAACATGCTCAAATATGAAACAGTGCTGAGTGTGAGAAGAAAAAAACATGGGACTGTATAACACAGTGAACCCTGCTGTGGACGTTGGACTGGGGTTATTAATACAAGTATAAGAACGTTCTTTCATGAACTGTAACAAATGTACAACACTATTACATGGTGTTAATAATACAGAGGTATATGGGGAAAAAATACACCTAATGTAAACTATGGACTATAGTTGATGGTATTTTAATATTCTTTCATCAATTGTAACAAAGGTACCATACTAATGCAAAGTCTCAAGAATGAAGGGAGTGGTATAGAGAAATACTACAGTTTTTATGTGATTTTTCTGTAAACCTACAACCTAATTAATAATAATAAGAGCTTTTTATAAAAGGTACACAGTGACAAAGCTCATCCCCACCCCTATCATCTGTCCAGTTCACACCCTGCTTCCTTGAATAAAGTATTAGTTTCTAATTCTTCCTTCCGGAGTTCCTTTATGCCAATATAAGCAAATACAACTAAATAATCTTATTTCTTCCCCTTTTACACAAGAAGTAATGTATAATACGATCTGCACATTGCTCTTTTCATTTTTTATTGTGATTTTTCCATATAAATACATTGCTTCCTATTAATTTTCAACTGCATGATATTCCATTGTATTGCCATACCATAATCTACTTAACCAATCTCCTATTAATGGAGATTTGGCCTTTATTCCACTCTTTTGCAGTATGTTTTGGCTGACACATATGAAGAATATATGACATACATGCAAATACGAGTAGAAAAAAGGAGAAATATGTTAATAGACCATTCAGATTATGGTGGATAATCTTCAAATCTTTTGGCATTTCAAACAATACTCATATGAATAACCTTGCACATATCATTATGAACATGCATAAGTATTCTGTAGGCTACATTCAGAGAAGTCGGAGTATGCACTTGTAATGTTGACATATATTGCCAAACTGCCTTTAAAAGGATGGAATCAATTTTACGCTCATGTCCAACAATGTCTGACCACTAACAGTGCCTGGTTTCCCAGAGAAGGGCAGAATCCTGGGGAATTCTACCTTTTAAAAACCTAACACAGAAAGAAGAATCTAAAAAGAGAATGATACGAACATTCAAAGAGGTCAAGTAAAAACAAGATATTATTGAATTTTGGAAGACAAGAGAAAAAGGATCATTGCTCATCAATGTCAAATATAAAGCAGAAATATCTGCTATATTTAAGATAATTAAATAATTAACTAAAATATAAAACTAAAATAATTAAAGCAGTATGGTACTCCAAATAGAACGGATCAGAACAGCACAGGAAGAAACCATGCAGTTCTGGAGACTAAAGGTAATTAAGAATAAAAGAATTAAAGAAAATAATACTATTGTCCACTGAAAGGAACCAGAAGTCCTGGAGAAATGATTCTATACTGAGACAGGGAAAATATTTGAAGAGACTAGAATATCGTACTGTGCTAGAAAGTAAGAAAGTCCTCAGAAATTGATGGGGACATATCAAAAGAATACCAGAGCTAGCTTGAAAGAGTTTTCATGTGCCAAATCTAGGATAATATGAAAATAAATAAAGAGCATTTCAAAATAAATAATGATAATAAAACATTATAACCCAGTGAGTAGAATTCATAAGAGAGCAAAAAATATCTTCCTTATAGTAAAAAGCCAATTAAAAGATGAAGAAAAGAATGACAGAATTGGAAAATTATCAGTAAAAGCCAATTCTAGCAAGAACCACCAATAGTTGATGAAACTAGTAGGTCAAAGTTTGAGGAGTAACCAAATATTTACACTAAAGGACTCTTATTAATTACAAAGGAAGAAATAACTTTACAATGGAGAAGAAACTTCCTAGATACCACCATAACCAGGTCATGAATATTAACATCAGTATCAGTATCATCTGCCTCCTGATTAAAGAGGACTAGAAAGACATAACAAATAAATTCAACACATAATGATACAGAATTTTATTTTGGAGGGGGAGAGCTATAAAGGCCATTATTGGCAACATCTGGATAACAGTATTGTATCAATGTTAATTCCTTGATTTTAGTAGCTGTTTTTTAATATGTAAGATAAAGTCCTAGTTTTAGGAAATATACACCTAAGTCAGTGCTGGTAAAAGGGGTCAAATATACAATTTACTCTCCAATAGTTCTGGGGAAAAAAACCTATATATTTTAACATAAATATATTTAAAATATTTATATACATTTAAAATATATATAAATATCAATGTATTTAAAATATCATATATAGAGAGAGGGTAGGACAAAGGAAGAGAGGGACAGAAAGAGAAAAGGAACAGAGGAAGAGAGAATGTGGAAAAAATGTTAATATTTGAGGAACAAGGTATATGAATCCTTTGTAATTCTTATAACTTTTCTGTAGGTCTGAAATTATGTCAAGACAAAAACTTAACAACAACAACAAAAAATAATGGAAACACACTTCTCAAAAAGACAGAGCTACAGTGACGAATAACAGATCAGTGGTTGGCAGGGGTTAGGGGTCATGAGAGTTGGTAAGACTATAAAAGGATAGCAAGAGGGAGTTTTGTGGGGAGATGGAACTGCTCTTTGTCCTGACCGGGTGGCAGGTTACACAAACTTAGACATGTGTTAAAACTCACAGAATTATATGCCAAACAAATCAATTTTACTTTACATTAATTTTTAAATAAATTTTTAAATTTTTGGATATATGGTTCACACTCACTCGAAGGAGAAGAGTCCATTTGGACCAACTCACACTATTCATAAAATAAAATTTTAATGTCTTTAAGACTAAAAAAGCAGTTTAAATACAAAACCATTAAAAAAGAATACAAAATAGAATCAGATATCTATCAAACTATCCAGAAGTAAGATGGATTTTCTGATTAAAACCAAAAGCAAACATCAAGAGGAAGAAGGAGAAGAGGAAAGAAAGAAGGAACCAGAGTAGAACAAATGTGCCCACAGGAAAATTTAAAATTTCTTTAGGCTAAAACATAAACTCACAAGCCAAAAACAATAACCAACATAAAAAAAGGAAAAATGAATTCTCTATGATCCAAAACAACGAAAGTACACAAAATCCAATGGCAAACAGATTCAGGAAAACATTTACAGAAACAGTGACAAAGCATTAATACATTTATCATAAATGTAACTCATAAAAGTAAAAAGAAAACATGACAAATATATAAAGGATATGAACAGAAAATTCTAAAGGAGAAAACATACTTCCGCACAGGAAAACATTAGACTAAAAACTAAAAGTTAAAACCAAAATTGGATATATATTTTATATGTCAAATTAACAACACTTCTCAGAATGCAATAAAATGGTTATTCTTGTGACTTGTAGATGAGAGTATTAAGAAGTGGCACACTTTTTAAATTAATTTGGCAATATGTAGAAAAAGCCATAATCATAGTCATACAAAAATAATAAAAATACTATGGCTACAAGTGTTTTCTTCATTAAAAAAAGAAAGAAAAAAAGAGAGACAGGTGAAACAATCCGTATGTCCATCAACTGACATCAACTGGTTGTCTTTTTCTTAAAGATTTATAAAAACATTGTATAATAAGAATATTAACCCTTATTTTTCCCAAGATATGATGCCTTTTGCTGTAGGGAAGATTTAATTTTTTCAAAATCAAATCTTTAAGCCTTCTGTAAAGCCACAACAATGGTGATGTTTGGGTGATGGTGCTAGAGATAATTTTTTTAAGTTTTTTTTCCTGCTTATTTATATTTCACAAATCTTTAATGAGCATCTATTACTCTTTTAATGAAAAAAATGGTTATATTTATATATTCCTTAAACTAAGCAAAATCACAACAGAATTTTTCATGGCACATGGAAAACCAATTCTAAAATTCAGATGGATTTTTTAAACCATTACTGTCTTAATGGATATACAGTTAACCCTTTGGAGACAAGAAGAGTCAACCAACCATGAACAAGGAAAAGAAAACAGAGAGAGTTCCCTTATAAAAATCAAGAGTTGTGAAGTGGCATAAGCACAGGAATCAAAAAATAGGCTAAAGGAGAACAGAAAACCCAGAAACACACACACACATATATGGACCACTGATACATGACATAATGACATAAATGACAGATGATTCAATAAATGGGATTGGAACTATTATTCCTTTGTAAAAACAGTAAGGTTAGATCCCATGCCTAACACCATACACACACACAAACACACACACACACAATTCCAGATGGATTAAAAACCTAAATGTGAAAGAACTTCAGGTCTTTTAGAAGAAAATATAGGAGACTCTGGCAGCCAATCTCCAAAATGGCCCCCATTGTTCTTCACTCCTTGGTATTCAAGTCCCTGTACAGTCCCCTCCCACAATGGATAAGCCTGAATGATCGTATACAACTTCCAAGACTAAATCATAAAAAACATTGTGTTCTACCTTGTTCTCTTGGATCACTAACTCTGGGAGAACCAGCCTCCAGATCATGAAGATGCTCAAGCACCCTAGCAAAGGACTATATGGATAAGAACTGAAGCCTCCTGCCAACAGACAGCACCAACTTGGCAACCATGTGTGTGGGCTATCTTTAAAAGCAAATCATCCTTCCCCAAACTTTCAGATAACTGCAGCCCTAACACCTTGACTGCAACCTCACAAAGAGACTAGATTAGAATCACCCAGACAAGCTGCTCCCATAATCCTGAACCACAAAATCTGAGAGATAATAAATGTTTATTATTTTTTAAGCAACTAGGTATTGGTTGTAATTTGTTCTGTAGCAATAGATAATAAAGAGACTATTTTTATAAACTCAATGGAGGGAAGGAGGTTCTTCAATAGGATATGAAAAGAAAAACCATATAGGAAAAGATTGGTAAATTTATCTATAGTAAAACAATAAATTTTGAATAGGGAAAACCAGTACAAATATAAATGAAAAAGGCAAGTGCAAACTTAAAGAAGATATCTGCAATGCAAATAACAAATGACTAACACTCAAAATACCTGATGAATTCCTACAAATCAATAAGACCAATCACCTAATACAAAAAAAGTGAGGGGGCAGGGAACACAAGGGACAGAAAAAGCAATTTCCAAAAAACTGAACAGACAATAAACATATAAAAAGAAACCTTACCAGTAACCAAGGAAATGCAAATTTTAAACATAAAATACCATTTCTCAGACATCAGACTGACAAAAAATAATGTTTGACAAAACAAAGTGATAGCAAAGGCATGAAGAAATAAGTCTCACAAAAAACAACTTTAGAAATCAGTATGACAAAACGTGGTAAAGGTAAAGGATGGGCATGTCCCAAGATCTCGCAATTTTCCACTCCCAGTTAGATATCCTAGAAAAAAAGATTTCACATATACAGACACATGTATAAAAACATTCACTGCACCATTGTTTGCAATAGGGAAAACATTGGCAACCACCTAAAGGTCCCTTAACAGAAGAACAGTTAAAGTGTGGTTTATTCATGCCATACCACACAGCAGCAAAAACGAGGAAATCAGAGCTCTGAATAGCAATATAAATAAATCTTAAAAATACACTGTTAAAAAAAGGTTGCAAAGGAGGGTGTCATTTATATTAAGTTGGAAAACAGATTATTTCTACTGTTCTTTTATATATGTATTTATACACAGGAAAACTGTCAAATACAAATGCATGGGAATGATAAACACAACTTGTTATGCCTCTAGAAGCAGGGAAAAAGGAGAAGAGCACGATGAGAGAGGGATGCACAAACTTCAAGTATATATATTTAATTTTAAAAAAGGATCTAATGCTAAAATATGACAAAGCTAGGGGATGGGTTATTGGGTGCTTATTTTATTATTCTTAATGCATTATGATTGCTTGAATATTCTACAACAAAATATATTTAACTAAAATCTAACAGTAGATAACAGGCAACCAATATTTGCAGCAGAAAAGATCACAAAAATAATTTATACAAATTGATAAGACAAACCAGGATTCCATTCAGTGAATACATAAATGACATACACAAAAAAAAAAAAAACCAATAGTACCACTAAATAAATACTTGGCAAAATGTACAAGCTCAAGCTCATTAGTAATTTTTCATTTCAACAAATATCTTTTGAGTGCCTTATATGGCCCAGGCACTATTCTAGGCTCTGGGATTACAGCAGTAAACCAGATAGCTCTCATACATTGAACTTATATTATGAAAAGGATAGGCAACCAATAAATATACAAACAAATAAGAAGTGTGATGTTGGCAAGGGCTATGAAAATAAAACAGGTTATGTGGTTGAGATGAGGGAGGGAGGAAGGCACGCTACTTGATTGGGTAGTCAAAGAAAGACAGAATGAAAGACACCTGTTTTAGTCTCCTAGGCTACTCAAAGCAGATACCAAAAAATGGGTTGCCTTTAATCAATGGGAACTTAGCTTTCAGTTTAAGGCCATGAGAATGACCAAATCAAGGCACCAAGGTGATGCTTTCTTCCTGCAAACCAGCTGCCAGCAATCCTTGGCTCCTCTGCCACATGGCAAGGCTCATGTCAGCATTTGCTGGTTGCTCCCTTCTCCTTCAGGTTTCACTGATTTTAGCAGAATTCGCTTCTTGCTTCCATGGCTTTCTCTCCCTCTCTCTGTATTCATCCCATTTATAAAGGACTACAGTAAAAGGATTAAGACCCACCGTGGGCCAAGCCTTCACTGAAGCAACCCCATCAAGAGGTCCTTCTTACAATAGGTCTATCCCCAAAGGAATGGATCAGCTTTAAGAACATGATTTTGTGGGGTACATACAGTTCCCAACCACCACAACACCTAACGGGAGAAATTAATAATGAAAAGTCCTTCAAAAAAGTTAAGGGAAGAAAGGCAGCAAGTGCAAAAGCCCTGATATGAGAACAAACATAATCCATTTGAGAAATGAAAAAGATTAATGTGATTAGAACATAGTGAGATGGTGAGTGTATGAGATGAGGTTACAGGATAGAAGAGATCCAAAGGTGAACCCAAGTTTTAAAGGACCTTAAAACTTTGCTGTGCTACCATCACCCAAAATTGTGTTCCAAACCTCTCACTCCTGTCTTCTCCTATTACTCCGCAGTGCTCCCTTTAGTATTTCCTGTAGCACAGGTATCTTGTTCACAAAATCTATCATTGTGTGTTTGTCAGAGAATATTTTAAACTCTTCCTCATATGTGAAGGACAGTTTTGCCAGATAGGGGATTCTTGGTGGGTGGTTTTTCTCTTTCAGTATCTTAAATATATCACATCACTTCCTTCTTGCCTCCATGGTTTCCACTGAGAAATTCACACATAGTCTTATTAAGCTTCCTTTGTATGTGATGGATTGCTTTTCTCTTGCTGCTTTCAGGATTCTCTCTTTGTCTTTGATGTTTGATAATCTGATTATTAAGTGTCTTGGCATAGGTCTATTCAGATCTATTCTGTTTGGAGTAAGCTGCACTTCTTGGATCTGTAATTCTATGCCTTTCATAAGAGATGGGAAATTTTCATTGACTACTTCCTCTATTATTGCTTATGCCCCTTTTCCCTTCTCTTCTCCTTCTGGGACACCCATGACACATACATTCTTAGGCTTCATGTTGTCATTCAATTCCCTGAGACATTGCTCATATTTTTCCATTCTTTACCCTATCTGTTCTTTTGTGTGTAGAATTTCAGATGTCTTGTTCTTCAGTTTCTGAGTGTTTTCTTCTGTCTCTTGAGATCTATTGTATGTCTCCATTGTGTTTTTCATCTCTTGTGTTATGCCCTTCATTTCCATAGATTCTGCTAGTTGTTTTTTCACATTTTTGATTTCTACCTTATGTTCACTCAGTGTTTTCTTTGTAACTTTCATCTATTTTGCCATATCTTCCCTGAACTCGTTGATTTGGTTTTTGATTTAGCATATTTCTTTGAAAATCTTTGATTGTTTCATTAAAGTGAAACAATGTCTCAACTGAAGTGTAAGTTTGTTCCTTTGGGCCATATCTTTGTTTTTCCTAGTGTAGTTTGTAGTTTTTCATTGCCTAGGCATCTGGTTTCCTTGGTTACCCCAATCAGATTTTCCCAGACCAGAATGGGTTCAGATCTCAGAATTCAGTTATATTCAGTATCAAGTTTCCCTGAGGGTGTGTCTTAGAAGACTGACAGGCTTTCCTGTGAGGTCTCTTGCTGCTGTGCTTTTCCTAACCGCCGAGCAGGTGGCGCCTGTCAGCCTGTCGCTCCGGACTTGTGTAAGGAAGTGTGGCCCCTTTAGTTTCTGTTTTGGCTGTTTTCCCCCAGGCCCTGGGGTCTGAGTTCTGAAGGGAGGGCTGGCACTATAGCTGGGCTCCACCTCCTTCCTCTTACAGAAGAAAAACTCCCTAGGGAGTTATCCTCTGCATCTGAATAGCTCCTTTGTCTCTCTGACTCTGTTATCTCCATCCCTGTCTGGGTCAGAGTGCTGCAAACTGAAAATAGCTAAGGCTCTCTCCACTGAGCCACTCAGGTGGAGAGATAGAAAATGGGAAAGAAAGGCCCCTTTCAGAGCCAGTCCATGGCCCCCCCAGTTTCGCCTGCTGGCCAGAGGCAGCATGTGGTCTTCTGGGCTCCCTTTCCAGGACACAGGAGTTTTCTGGCTCTCTAAGGTCAGTTGTCACTAAAAGCCTCCGTCTCCTTGTTAGGGGTTTTCTATGTTTATAGCTTGTATTCAGCAGTCCACATCTGTTAATTAAAACCCCAATTGGATCTGGGCTGAGCTATATTTGTTGCTTCAGGACTGCTGATTTCTCCCACAGTGAGGTTTTGCAGCTCAGCCTGCCAAGGAGGGAGGGGGCTCCCAGCATGGTTCTACAGTTTTTACTTACAGATTTTATGCTGCGATCTCAGCCATTCCACCCAATCCAGATTGGTGTGTGATGTGTGGACAGTGATGGTTATCCCCCAGTAGTTATTCCAGGTTATTTACTAGTTGTTCGCGGTTGTTTATTAGTTGCTCCAGGGGACTAACTAAATTCCACTCCTCTCTATGCTGCCATCTTGCCCCCTCCCCTTCACTGTCTTTTTATATGACAATAATTTTGTAATATTTTCTAGACAGAGACCAGAGAGGATAGTTCAATCTTTCATCTAGAATAGAGGGTGGGCATTTATGTTTTATAACTAATACTTTAGAAGATTTTCTTTCAGCTTCACAACTAACTATTGGTAATGTCGTATAAATAACTTCAAATTATCAAATCTGTGAAAACCTCTTTTATGTTCCTCTCACATATAAGCTATAAAGTTAGAAGTGTATCCCACACCTGGCAACATGGAATATGACTCCCAGGGAGGAATCTGGACCTGGCATCGTGGGATGGAAAACATCTTCTTGACCAAAAGGGGGATGTGAAAGGAAACGAAATAAGGTTTAGTGGCTGAGAGATTCCAAAAGGAGCTGAGAGGTCACTCTGGTGGGCACTCTAATGCACAACACAGATAACCCTTTTTAGGTTCTAATGACTTGGAATAGCTAGCAGTAAATACCTGAAACTATCAAACTACAATCCAGAACCCCTGAATCTTGAAGACGATTGCAATAAAAATGTAGCTTATGAGGGGTGACAATGTGAATGGGAAAGGCATGTGGATCACACTCCCCTTTGTCCAGTGTATGGATGGATGAGTAGAAAAACAGGGGCAAAAAAAAAAACAAAGCACCCAGTTTTCTTTTTTACTTTGATTGTTCTTTTTCTCTTTAATTTTTATTCTTATTGTTCTTGTGCACGTGGTAATGAAAATGTTCAAAAATTAATTTTGGTGATGGATGCACAACTATATGGTCGTACTATGAACAACTGATTGTACACTTGGTATGACTGCATGGTATGTGAATATATCTCAATAAAACTGAATTATTAAAAAAAAAAAAATGAAGTGTATCCCACAAGCTTGCAAACGGCTCCACACATTGCAGTCTTTTTTCTCCACCACTGCTCAAATTTTTCCTGTGTTGGGTGGGTGCCATAGGACAAGTTCATATTGCCATTCAACCTCTGGCCTTGCACCTTCATGCGACAATGCCAGCTGAAGGGGCAGTGTAGGGAGGCATAGGGTTCCTAGGAGCCATTCCTATACTGGGTCAGCAAGAAATAACTAAACTATACATGAAGGTGACTCCCAATCACCTAAATGTATTTCACCAATCCCACTCACCTCTCCTTTAGATTCTAAAAATGCCTGTGCCAAACCAACATCAGCAGATAGGATAGGTACTGGACAGTGAGGAAGTCAAACTGGAAAATTATAGTGGCCTTAACCATTTCAGGTCAAGCCTTAGAAAGAGGCTGTACAAGTAAAAGTCCTTAAGTTTTATTAGCTTCATGGTAAATCCACCTCTGTCCAGATCACTCTGAGTCTTAAAGATTTTCATAAACAGTTTAGATTTTCTTCTACATAAGAAACTGGTGAAGAGTTTTAATCTAGGAATCTGAATTATGTTTCAGAGAACACCCCAAGAAATGCACTGAACTAAAGCTATCCTCTAACTCTCAAAAAGGGGTATTCAAGCACAAAATAGGCCAAAGTTATGCTTTCATCTCTTGAAAATTTGTATTTCTTCTTTCTCCCCATCCCTGATTTAAAATGCCACAACATGCAAATCCAGTCATCCAATTATTTTTCCCCACTGACTTCTATTTGGAAAAAAAAAAGTAATGACTTTTCAACTTAAGGTTTATCACAAAAGAGTATAACAGTAATGCAGTAAAGCACAGCAACTTTCAAAAGCAGGTTCTTCTACAGATATTTTAAAAATAGAGGCACTTACTGTTCCTGGCTATATAGTACCAATCCTGACAGCCTGGCCATTCCATCAGTTCAAGGAGACTCCTAACATCTTTAATAAATCCCCTTTCTGCTTAAATTAGCAAAATGTAACTAGTAACTTAGTTTTTACTAACAATTAAGAACTCTGAATCTGGCAGGTAAGTATACAATAAGCAAACAATAATAAACCAGTCAAAAATGAATCCCAAAGTCATTAAAAGCATTGTGGGGTAGAGATAGAAAAAATGATTAGAAGCTGTTAAACCAGAAATGCTGGTGGCTCCTGACATTCCTCAGCCCTTGCAACCACCCACAAGTGTCGTGTTCTGCCCTTCAATCCATGCTTCAGAGAGAGATGTTGTTTTAGTGTCCTAGGTTCCTTAAAGCAGATACCATGAAATGGATTGGCTTAAACAATGGGAATGTATTAGCTTACAATTTGAGGCTGTGAGAATGTCAAATGAAGACATCATCAAGGCAATGCTTTCTTCCCAGAAATCCAAATGCGGGCAATCCTTGGCTTCTCAGCCACATGACAAGGTTCATGACATCATCTGCTGGTCACTCCCTTCTCTTCTGGGTTTCGCTGCTTTCGGCTTCTTGCTTCTACGGCTTTCTCTCTGTCTCGCTTCCATTTATAAAGGACTCCAGTAACAGGATTAAGACCCATCCTGAATGAGGGGGTCACACCTTAATTGAAGTAACCACATCAAAAGGTCCTACTTACAATGGGTTTAAACCCACAGAAATGGATCAGCTTTAAGAACATGATGTTCTGGGGTACATACAGTTCCAAACCACCACAGGTGTCATGAGAGGAGTACAGCTGCTTCTCACCACATAAAGTTATCCCTGCTATCAAAATGCTAAAGAAATAGAGGCTGCCAAGACAAGGAAATTAAGGAGAGTGCCTGCCCCCCAAAACAAAGTCCACAAACAAATCCATTTGAGAACAGTTACAGCATAATGAAACACAGAGAACAGCATAATACAAACAGAATACACAAGACTCACACAAGAGTAGGGGGCACAGAATAAAAGCATTGTAGTATTAGGTTAATCTGGGAAACACTGTTGGTACTACAGTGGTTAATGTGGACAAACTGCCAGCCATCACCTCATCCATAAACAAGGGTTCTGTACCTAAATAATGAAGACAATGGCAAGGCAGATTTACATGTTCCAAATCCAGTCATATACTACAGAAACTAAACTAACTGCTAATTAAGATTTAAGTGAGAAGCTAAAACAATTGACAAAAATTTTGATCTAAAAAAAATTCTGCTAAAATAATGAATTGATTCTCCAAAATCTAGTTTCAGAAATAAAATGGAATCACAAGGTACTGTTGCTGTCTGTATTTCAGATTTTATTTTTATCAGTTACATAAGCATATAGCTTCTTAATATCAAATAGATCTGTTAGGTTTGTCAAGAGAAACTAGTCTCTAGCCCCCCTCTCCAAATCTCCTTTCACCAAAAACTTGCTTTAGCTTGTTAGTTAGCTCTGATTCCTAGTCCTACCACCCTCCACCACCATCCTCTCAATATACTTTTACCCTAGCTTTGGGTATATCAATGTTTAGGGCTTATATTATGACTCCATAGGGTATTCCAAACTAAGCCAAGTGGTAAACAACAATTACTTTTCTTTTCCTGCCCAATATTTTGTTTTCCTTGGAATTAATTACTGTCAGGTTTCTCATTTGCTTAGTTTTCTATATATATTTATCCCTATAAACTTACCTAATAGACATTTATCCCCAATTAACCCCAGATTCTCCAGTCTGACAAATCTCCTCTGAATATATTCATTCATATCAGGTTTCTATCAGTTTCATCTTGAGAAGACTCACTGAGTCTTCCAACTTGCTCCAGTCTGGAATGGTTACCCTGAACCAAGTACACAGCTATTAATCTGGTGTTCTTTTTGCCACTGTCCTGAGTTAGAACTCCTCTTTCCTCTCTCCCAGGTGCTCCTCTTTCTTGCTATATTCCCTTATTCTGATGGAGTACATTCCCAGCTTCCTGAGGAAAGGTTTGTTAGAGATAATTTTTGAGACTTTGTCTCTCTGAAAATACCTTTATTCTACCCTTAAACTTGATTAATACTTTAGACTAGTTTGATATCATGTTTCTTCAGAATTCTGAAGGCACTCCTACTCCACTGTCTTCCAGCTTCTACTGTTGTTGAGAAATCTAAAGCCATTCTGGTCCTGATCCTTTTTCTATGTGGTCTAGTTCCACACAGACTTCACAATGTGGTCTAGTTCCACATAAACTTCACAATGATGTGCCTTAGCAGGGATCTATCATCAACAATGTGCATGGTTTTTGACCAGCCCTTTCAATTTGAAAAAAAATCATGTCACTCAATTCTGTAAGATTTTCTTGAATTATTTCATTAATGGTCCTCCCACCCCCTCCCAATTTCTTCTGATTTCTGAAAGTCTCCAAATTCTGATGTTAGAAACTTCTGGACCTGTCTTCTAATTTTCTTAGCTTTATCTATATTTTCCATTCTTCCTATTACTCTACTTTCCAGGAGATTTCCCTACTTTATCTTCTAATCCTTCCCAAAAAAAGTTTTTTTCAAAATGTATTTATGAAATATGCAATGTAGTAAGAATAATATAATTCAATATAGTATAGTTTGTAAGTTCTGGTACAGATAGATCTCTTGATAATAGTAATTAACTAAAGAAAAGGAGTTATGACACAAGAAACTCCTTAAACTACCATTTTTAAATACATTCAGCCTTTATTTAATAAGCATCTATACAATAGAGGCAGAAGATATGTCACTGATGAGGATGATAGATAAGATTTATTGAATAATTACTATATGCCAAGTATTTTACCTGCATAATCCTAGTTAAATCTCACCAATGAGAAGATAAGTAACTTGTCCAAGATTACATAGCTGGTAAGTGGTACAGCCTGAATTAAAACCCACGTTTGTCTAACTTCAGAGCCCAAGCTTTTAAGCACACTTACAAACTGCCATGTGTTCACCAAAACCAGTTCCCCTTCTTCCTAGGCACATGTTTCCCAGTCTTCCTTGCAGTTAGAGTACGGCCATTTAACTGAGTTTTAGCTAACGAAACATGAGAAATAATGTGTGCCACTTTCCAGCTTTGCCCACTAAAAACCTTCCAAGGGTGATCATCTGTGTTTTTTCTCTTTCCGGCTTCATGCAGAAGCCAAATGAACACATGTCGATAGGAGCAATTTGCTGAAGACGAAGACACAGATTGTAAGAGCCTACCAATCAGGAATACTGTACTTGTTTTGGACTTTACGGAGCAAGAAACAAAATGTAATTAAATGAGATTTGGAGCTTTATCTGTTACTGCAGCCAATCTCTATACCATATTTGCCTCAAGAAACTTAAATCTTAGACAAAATAAGCCACATACAGAAATATCTACCATAATATATATATGGACAATGCCAAAAAAGTACGAACTATATTTACAAAGAAAACTTATCTGTTCAGAGAAAGTAATAGCACTCTCAGCTGTACAGACCATGGAGGTAGCAGCATTTAATGTGAACTTTGTTGACAGATTTAGGTAATTAAATGTGTGGCCAAAAAAAGGCATTACAAGTAGAAAGAATGACATATGCCATGAGTCAGAAACTGTTAAAGCAAGAACTTTACAGGAAATAGTGAATAGCAGTATTATTTGGAAAGGAGATATGCTATAAATCTAAAAGCAGCAAGGTCTAAATCTGGAATGGTAGACTGGTGCTGGACAACAGTGCCAGGTTATGACATTTGGATGATTTTGCTAGGCAATAGAGAGTACTAATTGCAAAGAGCACAAACTCAACATAATCACGGAGTTCAACATGATGAAAGTGGTATAAAAAGAACAGGGAAAGCCTGAAGGCACATGTATCATTGGAGGGTATTACAGTAGTCCAGACGCAATCATTTGACAAACATTTACTGATCACCTACTTCATGTGACTCTAAATCAAATGACAGCAAAGGAAAGAGAATAGAACACAGGAATTTTACGGAAAAATTAGGCAGGATTTGGTTATAGAAGTCCTGGATAGGGCTGGGTAAGACAGGCAAAGGTCAATGATGGCTGTGATTTCAAGCCTAACTGCCTAAAAAAGGAGGGAAAAACTATAATCAAAATTTAAAGGCTGGGAAATGTAACTTCTGTGGAAGAAATGATGATTAGTCTGTGTGCTGGTCTGAATGTATTATGTCCCCCAGAAAAAGTCATATTTTTTGATGCAATCTTGTGGGGCAGACATATTAGTGGGGATTAAGTTGGAACGTTTGGATTAGGCTGTTTGCATGGAAATGTGCCCCACCCAACTGTGGGTGATGACTCTAATTGGATAATTTCCATGGAGGTGTGGCCCGGCCCATTCAGCACCATATAAGCTCAGACAGAAGGCGCAACCTTGCTACAGCCAAGAGGGACACTTTGAAGAAAGCACAGGAGCTGCAGATGAGAGACAGTGTGAAGACGGCCGTTGAAAGCAGACTCTTGCTCTGGAGAAGCTAAGAGAGGACAAATACCCCAAGCGCAACTAAGAGTGACATTTTTGAGGAACTGCAGCCTAGAGAGGAACGTCCTGGAAGAAAGCCATGTTGAAACCAGAACTTTGGAGCAGACGCCAGCCACGTGCCTTCCCAGCTAACAGAGGTTTTCCGGACACCATTGGCCATCCTCTAGTGAAGGTACCCGACTGCTGATGTGTTCTTGGACACTTTATGACCTTAAGACTGTAACTGTGTAACCAAATAAACCCCCTTTTATAAAAGCCAGTCCATCTCTGGTGTTTTGCTTTCCAGCAGCATAAGCAAACTAGAAGAGTCTGTTTTGAGACAGGCTGAAATTGAGACGGCAGTTGTCATTTTTCATACTCACTAGTTTCCATTTCCAATTTACTAATTCACTCAGAAGACCCAAGAACCTTATCTACCTTTAAAGGATTAGAAAGCATGGAGATTCTGAAGCAAATGCTAGGTTTCAGAGATACTGCTCTGAGGTGTAAGCCAGGTAAGAATACTAGTCCAGTGTTTCCCCAAATGTGTACCATGATACATTAATCATCTTCCTCTTGAACATACTACTGCCATTACCTCTCTTACCCTCCCCTCCATTTAGGTCCCAGTCGAAAAATTTCCTGACACAAAAAGAAAAGTTGTGTCAAGAAGTTTGAAAACCTTGCAAAGTATAATTGCTTTTCTGGTATGTACATAATTACACCTTGTATACTTTTGTACACCACAATGTACCTTCTGAGAGTTCTATATTAAAGAAACTTACTCAACTTTGTTTAGTCCAGGTATTTCCCAATTTTTCTCAAGGAAGGAGTTCTATTTTGGAGGAACACACACCTATTAATGTACATTTTGGGAAATGGTTCACAAATGCTTGGTTCCTTGAGGGCAGGGATAATTTCTTACTGATCTTTGCAAATGCACACCTAACATGGTATAAGACAAAAGAAACAATGCATACTGAAACATTGATAAGTTTTATGTAACAAAATATGTTTAAGCAACATATTTTGACCATATTGTAAAAAAGGGTTAAGTTTAGCTTTCACATACAGACAGCATGGAATAGGGAAAATGGAGGCAGAACAGGCTTAAACAGGCCCTGTGGTAAACGGAAGAGAGAGAGAATCTGCGCCAGCTCCTTATATGGAAAAGTAACCATGGTTACTGGAATGTAAACAGATATGGGGTAAAATCAGAGGCGGGAACTCCCAGCAGGAAATTTAAACTGAATGAACTCTCTTGGATAGGCTGTACAATTCAAAATCTCAAAGACGGGCTAGTTAGCTCTCTCGGATTGGCTGTAACCTCTGCAGTACCCAGCCAATGGGGAAACAGAGGAGGGACTTGCGCATTAGGAGTAGGAGATTAAAAGATCGCCATGTTCTTCCTCCTGCGCGCCAGCCCACCACTTTTTTCTGGCTATGCACCCTATCTTGCAAGATTGTAAATAAATTCTTTTCTCCTCCAGAACTGAGTGAGCGTTTATTCCCTTACAGGTACCGCTTTATTTCCAATACATATTCTAAATGCTTTTCCAAATACCATGGATCAGCCTAGGTTTATTATAAAAATTTAAACACTTCATAAAATCTCTACCATAAATTCATTATATTTGAGTACAGCTATTATCCCAATTCCAATAGATGTAACGTATTCCTCTTTGCTTCCAAATCTAACTCCATCCCCAAAATGCAACATTGCTGAAGACACCTGTGACTCATTATGACCTTGAACAACAGATTACTCAAAACAGAGCATAAAGTAAAACGGCTCTGTAAAACTAGAGTAATATATGTATTATTATTCAGCATGCACATTACAGTATGAACACAATTCCTAAACAATTCCGATGAACCTAAATAAAGGGAGTCACTCTATTCCTGTCCCTTTCCCTCAAGAGGGATGAAAGGAAGAAAAACATTCTGCTACTGGGTTCGGTCAAGAACAAATTGTGCCCCCCTCCAGGCTTCATTCAGTAGCTTTGGGCCAAATGAATCAACATGTTTATCTACTAATATAGCTGAGCTCATTTTAAAGTGTTACGCACTTGAAAGGAAAACTTAACTTGTTTAAAATGGAACTAGTAAAAATTAGGAAAAAAGTTTTTAGCAAATTTATGGAGGCTCTTTGTTTATGAAGATCAAAAATTAATAGAGTAAATCCCTCATTAGGACAAAATGTTTATTACGCAACTGAAGAAGATATAAGGAAATTTAGGTTCTAAAACACTTAGAAGGGTCTAAGGGTCAAGGACAGTCTGACTTCTTCTGCCAAAAGGTTTTAAAGGTAGTTTCCTGTAATAGGGAATGTTCACTATTCTTGAACAAATAATAATGTCATTTATGCAACTACCTTGATTATTCTTTCTCTTAAACTCACTGGTAATAGCAAAGGCTCAAACATAATCCTAAAAGGCATTCTGAGCTTTTATTTACCATTATAGTTCTAGCATTTATTATTCATGGGGAAACAAAGTTACTTTATTCATTCATTCAAAAAGCATGTCCTGAATACCAATTATGTACCAGACTTTATAGATAAAAGTAAACAAGATGTGTTCACTGCCTTCCCAGAGCTTTCAATCTAATTGGAAAAAAAAGATATTAAGAAATTATACATATATATAATCCAAACTGCGAAAAGGGAAAAATACTTTGCAAGCAAACAACACGATCTAGCCTGGGCATCAGGGAAGGGATTCATCTGGCAGTGACATCTGAGCCGAGATTAACTTTACAAACATTAAACATGATTTAAAACATACATACACGCTCCAAATCATCCTAGGAAAATGAATGTCCACAACTACTGGGGGGAAGGGGTTCCCTAAGACCACATGACTGAAAATAAAAGGTGATGGCTTCATGTGAACAGCACCAAGAGATCACTTATCTCTGTAGGAAGGAAAACTGTGGTCACTACCGATATATTTCCACTCAAAAATAAGTTTCACGTCTGGAACTATTTCCCAATGATAAAGCCAAACACGAGGTATCTGTATAGTATTCTCCAATCACCTCAAATCCTCCAAAAACATTAAGCTGCATTTATAACACTAAATGTAACCCAAACCTCAACAGCCCTTAAAACCCAAGTGTCAAAAAGATGTCTTCAGTCTCACAGATCACAAGATCATATGATGCTAAATCAGAAACAAACTTTTAGAAATCATCTTGTAATAAAACACTTCCATTTTGCAAATCAGGAATATGACACCCAAAGTGGGGAAGTAACTTATACACGTCACACATCAAGTTAGTAGAATAGGAGGCTAGCCAGACCAGGGATCTCCTGAGTCCCATTCTTACGCTCTTTCTACAGCATTATAATGGCAAATATATAGAATGACAAGGAAAACAGATGTTGCAAATAAATAACACAGAATTAAATAACACAAGGATTCCACTTCAAAAGTTTCATACACCTTCAACTGGCCTGCACTTAGGATCTAGAAAAATGATGTTACCTTCTTACCACATACCACAGAATGATAAAAGTGAAGGAAACTAAAATTTATTGAGCCCGTAAGGTCTAGGAACTGGGTTGAGTTGCTTTATCTTCTTGAATTTCACTTAATAATCACTACTACTCTTCAAGTTAGATATTATTAAGCTCATTTTATAAGACTCTGAACATTAAATAACTTACCCAAGCATAAAAATGGCAGAGGCAAGATTTGAATTTAAGTCTGCCTGACTCAAATCCATGTAGGCACTTTATCACAAAAAAAAGCATTTTCTTACAGCAAAATATTGTCCAAAGCAGTTAGGTCTCCCAGAGAGCTGATGAAACATCTTTCTAAGTTTGGCCTGGGAATCTAATCACCGTTTACCACATTAGTTTAGAAAAAAGTACTAAGTTTTAAATAACTGCTTTAAAAATGAAATTTAGAACACATTCTTAAGTTGAGTATTGCTTATATTTTTTCCCCAGCATTCTTTTCATCCCAGATAAGGATTAGCTATCCACTCCTATGAAATGTTGGTTCATGCACAATTAGGAGAAGGGTATAATGCATGACCTCTTAAGAGAATCATGAGAAAATAAGACCGTATTTTAATAATTCTGATTTCTCCATTGATGAATAGCCCATTATCAGCTTCAACTGGGAGAGAATATAATACTCAAAAAATAAGCAGTCCAAATAGAGCAAAGTACATCATACATTAAAGGGAGACCAATTTTTAATTACACAATTACACATACCATGGGACTTAGTTTCTGCTTTCTCAGCTGTGCTAACTCAGTTACCACTCATCCAGGTTTTCAGCTTCCAAAATTAACTGGTTATCCTTCTCTGCTGTCATCTTTCATTCACTCTTTACCCTATGGATTTTTATGCTTTTTAATTCTCTTACTATGATTTTAGTGGAAAGATAAGCATGTGTAAAAGGTATAATCAATCTGTCATTTTTAGTCAGAAGTACTGTTGGAACTCTTTAGGCTCCCTCAGGATACTGCCTTTAGGGCTTATTATAGGTCTAAATTAGTGTGTTCACAGGTCTGCATCAAAATCCACTGGGATACTTGTCCACACAAGAGAGTGCCCTGGATTTGCTCTTTTCCAGGAATTTATTTATTAATTTTAGCATCATTGGCCAAAACAGTACTTCCTTAGTTTCTCTCTCCATTTGCATTTTTATATATTGCCGAGTTCTAACAAAACCAGTTCTGGTACCAAAGCTTGTACTGATCATCTATTGGTACATTACAAATTGCCCTAAAAGTTAGTGGCTTTAAATACAATGAACTTTACTGCAAGTTCTAAGAGTCAGGAGTGACTTAGCAAGGTGGTTCTGGACCAATGTCTCCCATGAGATTGCAGGCAATAAATCAACCAGGGCTGCAGTCACCAGAAGGCTTGAGTTGGGTTAGAGGATCTGCTTCTCAGATGCCTTATTCACATGGCTAAGAAGTTCATGATGGTTTTGGGCTTATGATTCCATAGTCTTAGCATAAAAAGAGCTTGAAGACCACCCCAGCTTTACAGAACTCTAGACAATGGTTTTCCAAGTTTGTGCACATAGTTGAATTGCTTCTTGAACTAGCATATCAACAGGTTATCAGACATGTTTTAAATCACAATATTTGAACAATTCATAATCTCAGTATAATTATATGAGCAACCTAATGAAAACATTTTTATAACATGTAAAAAATCAGTACTGATTATCAAAAGCCAAAGTAATCTCAGTCAAAAAGGGATACTTGATCATCTTCCACTACATCCCTAAATCAAAGACTAAGGATTCTTAATGTAAATAACAAAACATGGTAGATGCCACCCTAGTCTTCCTGACACTACCTGTAATCCTGCTACCACATCTATCTAGGATTTATGTTAATGAAAAATTTTGATTAACTCCATAAAATCAGAGATGAAAGAAATAAAGAAAAGGTAGATGACTAAAATGTGGAGTAGATTTTAAAAAAAGACTAGAAAAGCATGCAGCAAAGTGAAAACGCAAGGGCAGAAGTGAAATCCACACTGTAGAAATTAAAAGTTTACATCAAAACAGAAATTTGATTCTGGAAAATAGAGGAGAAACTACAAAAATTCACTGAGAATGAAGGAAAAAAAGAAGAGATACAACTTAAAGGGGAGAAGTGACAGATATGGAGGACAGGATGCAAATATCCAATCAAAGATAATAAGGCCCTCTTCTATGATGGTGGATTTAGAAAGGCCACAAATTCTTTGCAGCTTTTCCCATCAAGAGACAGAGTCTATTTCTGCTCCCCTTGAATCTGGGCTGGCCCTGTTTTACCAATTAAATGTGCTAGAAGAGATGCTGTGCCAATCCTGGAACAACCCCGTAAGAGGCTGATAACGTCTGCTCTTGAAGCCAACCCTACATTCTAAAGAAATCCAAGCTATCCTGCTGGAGAAAAGCAACATGCGTCAACATCCTTACAGCCAACAGTCAACACCAAGGCCCAAATATGTGAGCAAGGCCTTGTTGGACCTCCCAGTTAAGCCAAGCCACATTCGAAATACAGCCATATGAGTGACCACAGGTGAAATTACAAAAAAACCACCTAGTCAAACCACAGAATTATGAGAAATTATAACCACTGTTGTTTTAAGACACTAAAGTATGGGGGTAGTCTGTTACATAACAATAGATAACTGATGTAGCTATACTGACCTATGACAATACAATGCTGCAAAAATATATGGATATATATATATATAGTCTGTAGTCTAAGAATATATATATAGCCTGAAGTCTAAGATACTTGTATCCCAAGTCCTTGCTGAAAAATGTTATCCTGAACTGTTTGAAAACCCAGCTTGTTTCAACAGACCAGGTGCAAGTAATAGCATTTCCATTCCTTAAATTATCTTCTGTTATTTACTCACTTGAAAAAATTTTCTAAATTCTATCTCTGGATTAAGTCAGGCATGGAAGGTTGGACATTCACTTTTTATAACACATCTTCAAATCTGATTGACTAAACATCTACTTTAAGATGTTTTAAGTAACAAGTCTTATTTCCACTTGTATATTCTCATTCTGATTCAACTGTTCAATAAACAGTTTTTGAGGACTTACTATAGACAAAACATTGGAGCTGTGTTTCAGTTTACTAAAGCTGCCAGAATGCAATATACCAGAAATGGGTTGGCTTTTACAATGGGGATTTATTAATTTACAATTTACAGCTTTTAGGCCATAAAAATGTCCAAATTAAGGCATCAACAGGATGATACTTGGACTCTGAAGAAAGGCTGCTGGTATCCAGGACACCTCCGTCACACAGCAAGGCACATGGCTGGCATCTGCTGGTCCTTCGCTTCCATATTTCACTGCCTTCAGCTATGGTTCCAGTGGTTTCCTTTGTGGATCCTCTCTTAGTTCCTCTGTGGCTTTTCTCTCTGAGCTCTCTTGGCTATTCCTGTCCTTTATCCTCTCATAAAGGACTCCAGTAAAAGGATTAAGAGCCACCTTGAATGGTCTGGGTCACATCTCAATTGAAACAACCTAACCAAATGGTCCCACCCACAACAGGTCTGTACCCACAAAACTGGATTAAAAGAACATGGCCCTTTCTGGGGTACATAACAGCTCCAGAGCAGCACAAGCTGCAAAGATGAACAAGGATATTATGAAACTAGAAGGCAGGTTAAAATTTTACCACTCCCCTAGCTTTTTCCAGAAAGTCAATCCCAACTTAGTCTTTCTCCCGAAGTTATGTGTACAAATCTCTATACTGTAGAAATAATAATAATAATAGCAGATAATGTTTAGGAAGCACTATTTATCAGGCATAATTCTAACCCTTTTACATGATTTTACTCAGTTGATCCTTACAACCAACCTCATGAGGCAAATAGGTACTATCATCACCATTTTAAAGATAAGGAAATTGAATCATCTACATTCTTTTTCCCCTACTAGACTCTAGACTCCCTAATATCTTCCTGGGTGTCTAGCATATAAGCTAATTTTCTATAATAAAATAGTTTGTCCAAGTACTAGAAACGAACTTGCTCATTTACTTTACAAGCACAATTTTTTATCCCTCATAAGCATTAGGCAATAATATCGTTTTGAACTTAAAAAAAAAAAAAAAAACAGATACTGCTAAATAAATGTTAAGGAACATTTACATATGATAAAAGTTTGTCAATTCATTGGTAAGCACAACTATTAAGACATAAAATTTTATAAACAAGTTGAATCTGATAGTAATACATTTCATTCTGCATCTGAAGTCCATAAACAACTACATGAACCTGCATTTTTTTAAGTATTTTTTAAGACGTCAGTGACAGAAAGAATAAATAAGGGATACTGTACTGCCATTAAAATTCAAGAATGGAAAAAAATCCAAGTATATATAACCAACTAATACTTCAAACCAGGTAATTTGGGTTGGTAGATTTGGAATCATCAGCTATAAATCCTAGAGGCTACCAATTTCATTTAATACTCTGACTTACAAACAAAACACAACAAAAAACTTTATGTAATGACTTGCTACACTAAAAAAACATAGCCCTCAAGAGGCTAGGCCTGCTTATAATTGTGCGTAAGGTCTCCTCCTGAGTGCCTCTTTGCTGCTCAGATGTGGCCCTCTCTCTCTAGCTAGGCCACCTTGGCAGGTGAAATTACTTGCCTCCCCTCTATGTGGGACCTGACACCCAGGGGTATAAATACCCCTGGCAATGTGGAATACGACTCCCGGGGAAAATCTGGACCCGGCTTTGTGGGATGGAGTACATCTTCTTGACCAAAAGGGGGCTGTGAAATGAAATGAAATAAGTTTCAGTGGCTGAGAGATTCCAAAAGGAGGTGAGAGGTCACTCTGGTGGGCACCTTTACACATACTGTAGATAACCCTTTTTAGGTTCTAATGAATCAGAATAGCTAGCAGTAAATACCTGAAACTATCAAACTACAACCCAGAACCCATGAATCTTGAAGACGATTGTATAAAAATGTAGCTTATGAGGGGTGACAATGTAATTGAGAAAGCCATGTGGATCACACTCCCCTTTGTCCAGTGTATGGATGGATGAGTAGAAAAAAGGGGGCGCAAAAAAAAAAAAAAAAAAAGCACCCAGTGATCTTTTTTACTTTAATTGTTCTTTTTCACTTTAATTTTTATTCTTATTACTTTCTTGTGTGTGGTAATGAAAATGTTCAAAAATTAATTTTGGTGATGGATGCACAACTATATGGTGGTACTGTGAACAACTAATTGTACTTTGTATGACTGCATGGTATGTGAATATATCTCAATAAAATTGAATTATTTAAAAAAAAAAACAAAAAACATAGTCCTCAGATTACTGGCTAGAAATTGAAATTTGAATTCTGCAAAGAAAATAAAGCCAAACTGGGTATAATTTTTCCAACATACCCCTATTTCACTATCACTTCAGAATACCAAACTATCTCTTTTTCAAAAAGAAAGCATAAACTCCTACAACCAGTCAAAATGGCTATATTTTAGAGTAATAATCTCAGTGGTACATTTGAGAATGTTTGTGAATATAACTAACCCACAGAAAAGCTGTTGTCTCTCCTGGAAATTTGAGTTAGAGCTGAACTACAAACATTATAGTTAAATTTATCAAAAAAATTTTGAGGCAGACACTGGAGGTTGGCTAACACAAACAGCAATTCCCAATCCCCTTTACCAGATACTCGCTTTCACACAGCTAAGGGTGACCACATAACCCAGTTCTGGACAACAAGACATAAGGGTAGGTCTGATAGTGAGCTTCTGAGAAAGCTTTTGCTTTTCTAATAAAAAGAGGTAGTGTGGCTTACACCATCCATCCTCCATTTGCCGGCCTTGAACAGAAATATGATGCTTGTTACAACAGCCATCTTGAAACCTTGAAGAAACAAGTATAAACATGAAAAGCCAACAAGGTAAAGGTGATAAAGTAGAAAGAACATAAGGAAAGAAAAGAAGATAGTAAAGAAAAAGGGGCTTGAATCTTTGATAATCTTATCCTGATCTGCTAACAAAACAGCAATTGTTTTGGTACATCTTTAGTGAAAAGAAAATAAACCTGTATTTATTTGGCTACCAGAGGGTGGGTTTCCTTTTACTTTCAGCAGAATGCATGCCTCATTAAGACATTTACAAATATTTTGAGAATATAAAGTGCAAGTCCTTTAATTGAAAAAAAAAAAGCTATAGTACCTGTATAAAGATACTGATGCCAAGAAGTGTGGCAAATTAAATCTAGGAAGTCCTAAACTTTTTCCCTTAATAATTTCTCTATAAAAATAACATAGTCACTTAGGAAATTTATCAAAATACAGAAAAAAAAAAAGAAGGAAAAATGTCACTCTTAGTTGCACTTGGGATATTTGTCCTCTCTCAGTTATATTTGTGAATATAACTAACCCACAGCAAGAGTCTGCTTTCAACGGCCGTCTTCAAACTGTCTCTCATCTGCAGCTCCTGTGCTTTCTTCAAAGTGTGCCTCTTGGCTATAGCTCCTCTTCAAAACATCACTCACAGCTGCACTGAGTTCCCTCTGCCAGTCAGCTCATTTATATGGCTCCACTGATCAAGCCCCACCCTGAATGGATGGGGCCATGCATCCATGGGAATATCTCATCAGAGTTATCACCTACAGTTGGGTGGGGCACATTTCCATGGAAACACTCAAAGAATTCCAACCTAATCAGCACTAAAATGTCTGCCCCACAAGACTGCATCAAAGAATATGGCTTTTTCTGGGGGACATAATACATTCAAACCGGCACACTGCACCCACTGGACCCCAGAAAAACATATTCTTTCCAAATACAAAATCCATTCATCCCATCACAATATCACAAGAACATAAATCATTTCAGTAACAATAGTTAAGTACAAGATCCCATCAAAATCGATTATAGGCGTGGTCAATCCTAAGGCATAATTCTCCTTTGGTTGTGGATGTGTGAACTTAGAACAAGTTATGTGCTTCCAATATACAAAGGAGGGACATTCATAGGATAAACATTCCCATTGCCATAAGGAGAAACAGTAAGGAAAATAGGGTTAACAGGACCAAAACAGTTCCTAAAACCGCAGGACAAACTCCATTAGATTTCAAAGTCTGAGAGTCATTAACAGAATGATGTTGCATCCTTGGGGCTTGAGAGAACACGAGTCTAACCTTTCCTAAGGGCCTTTTCAGCAGCCCTTTCCTCTCCAAACGCTGATGTGAGTTCTCCAACACATCCACACATTGGGGAGACCACCTTCTCGGCCCCACCCTCCTCAAACATCGGGGCAGCACCCAGATTCCCTTCCATCTCCGCGGCACATGCTTAACCCCTTCAGAACAGTGGGGTGGCAGCCAAGCTCTCCCCAATTCCCTGGGAATGTGCTCCACCCTCTTTGGGGCCTGGGGTGGCAAAACTCTTCTGGAGCATCAAGGTGGAAGGCCCACCCTTGACCTCTGGGGCAAACTCACCCTTTCCATGCATGTGGGCCACTCCGCTCTCCCAGCCCAAGGCCTCTTGACTCCAGACCTCAACCTCCATGGCTCTGTCTTTGAAGAAATTTTTCCTTCAATTTGTTCCTTGTCTTTCTCCTCCAGTCCCAACCGGCAGCAGCTCTGTCTATAGAGATCTCACAAAAACTCTGCTGGCTTCGCATGAAGCACACAGGGATCAAAGCCATCAGACAATAGGACTTTCCACAAATCCTTTCTGTTTAACTACTTTTCCAATCTTGGCTTATACTGAAATGGTGGCTGGGTTCCATGTTTGGTTACATCCTCACGTTGGGCTGTAGCTTCTGGGATTCCACCCACTGGAAGCCCGTAATTTTCCAAGCCATCAGCTTCTGGTTTCTTTGAACCCAAGAGTTCAGTTCGAAGTTTACCTGTCTCTGCTTGCATTTTACTATAAGCTGCAACGAGAAGCCAGGGTACATCCTCCACACATAGTCTGGAGATCTCCTCAGCTAAGTATTCAGGTTGTCGCTTTCAAATTCTTCCTTCCATCTGACACCAGGACTCAACTTTGCCAAATTCTCTGCCACTTTAAAACAGGGATCGCCTTTCGTCCAGTTCACAACACATTCATCATTTCTGTTCAAGTCCTCGTCAGAAGTATCTTTAGAGTCCCTATTTCAATAAACAGTCTCTTCAAAGCAGTTTAAGCCTTTTCTTTCAAGCTCCTCACAGTTCTTCCAGAATCTTTCCCTTATCCATTTAAAAAGCCATTCCAACATATTTGGTACCTGCAAACTCTGCAGCACAAGCACCCCATTCCTGGTACCAAAATCTGTTCTAGTTTGCTAATGCTGCCGGAAGGCAAAACACCAGAGATGGATTGGCTTTTATAAAAAGGGGTTTATTTGGTTACACAGTTGCAGTCTTAAGGCCATAAAGTGTCCAAGGTAACACATCAGCAATTGGGTACCTTCACTGGAGAATGGCCAATGGTGTCCGGAAAACCTGTGTTAGCTGGGAAGGCACACGGCTGGCATCTGCTCCAAAAGCTCCACTGATCTAGGCCCACCCTGAATGGGTGGGGCCATGCCTCCACGGAATAAAGAATTCCAATCTAATCAGTACTAAAATGTCTGCCCCACAAGATTGCATCAAAGAACATGGCTTTTTCTGGGGGACATAATACATTCAAACTGTTACACATATCAACTGACTTCCCACTATGGAAAGGAAGAAACTGAGCTTCCCCACCCCCTATTAATCCCAATTTTGGTCACTTTTATTTTCATTTTTAGTTTTCCTACTGGTTGCTTTTATAATGTTAAATAATACACTTAATCCTCTATTTCTTGGCCCATGAATTTTAGATATACTGTCTTCTTAGCTCCCCGCTATAGAGAATTAGTATTCTCACATGACAAAACATTTTTATTCATAAAGCCTGACCACAGGATTAAAATAATCATCAGGCCTTACCCAACCCCCAGGTGAAGAGGAAAAATGTAGTACACTTGTTGCTGTATTACAAATTCATTTAATTTAAGAAAGAAGTATCAGAAAACAGAAGTATCATAATAAAGAAGAAATATACAAAGTAACTACTAGAACTTGAAAATCTTATGAAGAATTGAAAAAGAACTGCTACAAATATGAATTTTAAAATTTAAAAGATGAAGCCTACAAAGAGAGCACAAGATCAGACCAGATGACAGAAAAGGAGTACTAACTAACGCCTCTTTCACATTTGGCTTCTCCAATAAGAAACATCAAGAGAAAACTGATGCCCAAAGTTGCTGGGACAAGAGTCAGCAAGTAACTTATCACTTTAAATGAGTTCCAGTTAGCATCAATAAACTTACAGAAACATTATCAGGACTGAAAAGAAAAAAAAAAAACTTAAAAGGGCAAGTACACGGATTGTTTTTATAGAAGAAAACAATGGGGTCTAAATACTATATATGAGTCAACTTGATGTCAAACCTAGCAATATTCTGTAACAAATTATTAAATAATAACAGCATCTCAGGTATACTATTTAGTATGTCCCATGTGATAAGAGTTATCAAATATTATGATCTTTTATTCTCACAACCATAAAAAAGAGACACTATTATCATCTCCATTTTTTTTAATGTTTTTTTTTTTTCATTTTTATTGAGATTATTCAGATACCATACAATTATCCAAAGATCCAAAGTGTACAATCACTTGCCCCTGGGTACCCTCATACAGCTGTGCATCCATCACTACACTTAATTTTTGTTCAATTTTTAGAAACTTTTCATTACTCCAGACAAGAAATAAAGTGAAAGATGAAAAAAGAAAAAAAGAAAAGGAAACTCTAATCCTCCCCTATCCCTAACCAACCCCCCTCAATTGTTGACTCGTAGTATTGATATAGTACGTTTGTTACTGTTTATGAAAAAATGTTGAAATACTACTAACTGTAGTATATAGTTTGTAATAGGTATATAGTTCTTTCCTATATGCCCCTCTATTATTAACTTCTAATTGTATTGTCATATATTTGTTCTGGTTCATGAAGTGATTTCTAGTATTTGTACAGTTGATCATGGACATTGCCCACCATAGGATTCAGTTTTATACATTTCCATCTTTTGACCTCCAACTTTCCTTCTGGTGACATATATGACTCTGAGCTTCCCCTTTCCACCTCATTCACACACCATTTGGCACTGTTAGTTATTCTCACGTCTTGCTACCAACACCCCTGTTCATTTCCAAACATTTAAGTTCATCCTAATTGAACATTCTGCTCATACTAAGCAACCACTCCCCATTCTTAAGCCTCGTCCTATATCCTGGTACCTTATATTTCATGTCTATGAGTTTACACATTGTAATTAGTTCCTATCAGTGAGACCCTGCAATAATTGTCCTAATGTGTCTGGCTTATTTCACTCAGTATATTGCCCTCGAGGTTTTGTCATCAACCCATTTTTTTTAATATGGTTTTGTTCACTCACCATACATTCCATCCCAAGTAAATAATCGATGGTTTTCTGCATGGTCATACATTTATGTGTTCACCACCTTCACCACTATCTATATAAGAGCATCTACATTACTTCCACAAGGCAGGAGGGAGAGTCAAAGAAGGTAGAGAGGCAAAAGAAAGAGGAAAAAAAAAATGACAGCTAGGAAGCGCAAAAGGAAAAATAACCTTAAATCAAAGTAGAATAAAGAATCAGACAATACCACCAATGTCAAGTGTCTAACATGACTCTCCTATCCCCCCCTCTTATCTGCATTCACCTTGGTATATCACCTTTGTTACATTAAAGGAAGCATAATACAATGATTCTATTAGTTACAGTCTCTAGTTTATGCTGATTGCATCCCTCTCCCAATGCCTTCCCATTTTTAACACCTTGCAAGGTTGACATTTGCTTGTTCTCCCTCATAAAAGAACATATTTGTACATTTTATCACAATTGTTGAATACTCTAGATTTCACCAAGTTACACAGTCCCAGTCGTTATCTTTCCTCCTTTCTTGTGGTGTCTCACATGCTCCCCACCTTCCTCTCTCAACCGTATTCATAGTTACCTTTGTTTAGTGTACTTACATTGTTGTGCTACCATCTCCCAAAATTGTGTTCCAAACCACACACTCCTGTCTTCTATCACCCTGTAGTGCCTCCTTTAGTATTTCCTGTAGGGCAGGTGTCTTGTTCACAAAGTCTCTCATTGCCTGTTTGTCAGAAAATATTTTGAGCTCTCCCTCATATTTGAAGGACAGCTTTGCTGGATACAGGATTCTTGGTTGGTGGTTTTTCTCTTTCAGTATCTTAAATATATCACACCACTTCCTTCTTGCCTCCATGGTTTCTGCTGAGAGATCCGCACATAGTCTTATTAAGCTTCCTTTGTATGTAATGGATTGCTTTTCTCTTGCTGCTTTCAGGATTCTCTCTTTGTCTTTGACATTTGATAATCTGATTATTAAGTGTCTTGGCATAGGCCTATTCAGATCTCTTCTGTTTGGAGTACGCTGCACTTCTTGGATCTATAATTTTATGTCTTTCATAAGAGATGGGAAATTTTCATTAATTATTTCCTCTATTATTGCTTCTGCCCCCTTTCCCTTCTCTTCTCCTTCTGGGACACCAATGATACGTACATTATTGTACTTTGTTTCATCCTTGAGTTCCCGGAGACGTTGCTCATATTTTTCCCTTCTTTTCTCCATCTGCTCCTTTGCGTGTAGGCTTTCAGGTGTTTTGTTCTCCAGTTCCTGAGTGTTTTCTTCTGCCTCTTGAGATCTGCTGTTGTATGTTTCCATTGTGTCTTTCATCTCTTGTGTTGTGCCTTTCATTTCCATAGATTCTACTAGTAGGTTTTTTTGAACTTTTGATTTCTGCCGTATATATGCCCAGTGTTTCCTTTACAGCCTCTGTCTCTTTTGCAATATTTTCTCTAAACTTTTTGAATTGATTCAGCATTAGTTGTTTAAATTCCTGTATCTCAGTTGAAGTGTACGTTTGTTCCTTTGACTGGGCCATAACTTTGTTTTTCTTAGTGTAGGTTGTAATTTTCTGTTGTCTAGGCATGGTTTCCTTGGTTATCCAAATCAGGTTTTCCCAGACCAGAACAGGCTCAGGTCCCAGAGGGAAGAAATATTCAGTATCTGGTTTCCCTGAGGGTGTGTCTTAGAAAATTGCTCCACCCTGTGATGCCTCAGGTCACTGTGCTTTTCTGCCCAGCAGGTGATGCCTGTTAGCCTATAATTCTTGACTGGTGTGAAGAGGTATGGCCGTGTTCCCCCAGGCTCTGGGGTCTGGTTCTGAATGGAAAGGGCCCCACCCCTTTCCTCCTAGAGAAGACAGAGCCCCCAGGTGGAGGTCATTAGCATTTCAATGGTCTTGCTCTCTGCTTGTGCTGTCTCCGCTCTCCGCCCTTCCCAGAGTCATAGCCCTGGAAACTTAAAATGACTAGGGCTTTCTCCACTGAGCCGAAAAAGAAACAGATAGTCCCCTTCAGACCCAGTCAAGGCGACCCTCCGGCTCTCCCAGGTCAGTCGTCACCCAAAGCCTCTGTCTGTTTTTTGGGGATGCGTACCTGTAGTGAGCAGTTCACATTCGCTACTTAAAACCCCAGTTGGAGCTCAGCTGAGCTGTATTCGCTTGCTGGGAGAGAGCTTCTCTGTGGCACCAGGAGGCTCCGCAGCTCGGACTATGGGGGAGGGGGTCTCCCAACCTGGTTCCGCAGGTTTTACTTACAAATTTTATGCTGTGTTCTCGGGCATTCCTCCCAATTCAGGTTGGTGTATGATGAGTGGATGGTCTCGTTTGTCCCCCCGCAGTTATTCTGGATTATTTACTAGTT
This sequence comes from Choloepus didactylus, assembly GCF_015220235.1. Classification (NCBI taxonomy): domain Eukaryota; kingdom Metazoa; phylum Chordata; class Mammalia; order Pilosa; family Megalonychidae; genus Choloepus; species Choloepus didactylus. The sequence goes on from NC_051308.1 coordinate 28,729,011, forward strand.
GTTTCTGGTTTTTTGTAGTTGTTCCAGGGGGACTACTTAGCTTCCACTCCTCTCTATGCCGCCATCTTGCCCCTCAGTCCCCATCTCCATTTTACAGATGAGAAATTTAAGGCATATTTAAGGTTTGCTATCTTGCCCAGTCACTAATAAATGGCCAAGTCAGGACTTAAGACTTAAATTCCATCCTCTTAAGAAGTAGACTAACCTGGCAATATATGTGTGCTTAAAAAGAAAAAAAAAGAAAGTAGATGGATAAGAAGTGAGAACAGATTCATAAAAAACAAGTTATGTCAAACAAGTCACTTTTTCTTTTCTGAAAGAGTTACCATGCTACAACGGCATGGACAAATCTCTAAATCATATTATTCAGTAATTATAATGTCATTTATTTAAAGTGAAACAAAACAAAAAAGATGCAGGTGTTTATATAGAATAAAGTATGAAAGTCTCATTTTTTTAATCAACCCCTTCCTGCCCACTGCCTAATTTCTTCAATCCCCATCTCTTGGCAAGAAGTAAGTTCTGTTTATAGTTTGGTGTGTAACTTTCTGATTCTTAAATGCATAAAGAAAATTTTGGCTTTATATTGGCTCAAACCTGACAGTGGTTATTTCTGCAAAGGAAAATGGAAGTGGAGGAGACATATTTTACTATTTACTGCTTGAAACTTTTCCAAGGGGAATTTATGTATTACTCAAATAACAAAAAATTTTTCATTATGAAGATTCCCAAAGAAAAGAGGGAAAGAGTTTCTAAGTATGACCTCAATGGCCTGCTTGCAATAGAAAAGTCTGAGACATACTAGACTTTCTAACAATTAAGAACTTTCACATGACACAAATATAACAAAGTTAAAAGGTATATACAGACTGCAAAAAATATTCTCAACAACAAAAAAATTAATAAAAGGTGTTTATATATAAATATATATATATATTAAAAGCTCTAACAAATAAATAAGAATATATAAAAATATAGAAACCTGACTACAGACAGAGGCCTCAGACATAAAAACTGACTAAGGACAAGAATAAGCAATGCATTTAAGGAAAAAATGGCTAAAAAGAATGTAAGTTTTGGAAATAATTCAATGACATTTTTTCAAAATCAAACTTAAACAGCAAAAACTTAATAAAACTGATTCTTGAAGAAACAGAGTTTAATGAAAACCATCTCATCATTTCACTGGATCTTCACAATAGCATCCCCCACCCAAAAACTTAAGAAAACCTCAGTAACAGAAAATATGTAAAATAAAACAGCAACATAATGGCAAAACCTAAAAATGATAATACCCAGTGACATCTATGGTATGGGAAAGGAGAAATTTTTACATTCTAGTGATAGGAATGTAAACTGGTAATACCTAGAGAACAATTTGGCATATTTAAATGATTTTTATAATCAAAATATAATGAAAAGTTCTTTAAAAGGTAAAACTGAAAATAGTGAATGCAGTCTTATATTGCATTGACACCCTCTCCTCTTGTGATGGATTTGGGGAGACTCCCTTCTGGATGCCACATTTTAAGGAGAACTGACAAACTGAGATATTTCCAATTGGACACCAACACTAAGTATGAGAGCACTAGAAACCACAGCATACAATAAACAGAAGAATTGAGAACAATTTGCTTTAAAAAAAAGATTTGGGGAAGACACAATGTAATAGCAATCCTGAAATGTTTGAAGGCCTAACACATGGAATACACAACAAACTTGTTTTATACTGCTCAAGAGGGCAGAATAAAGACCACTAGTGCTCAAAGCAGTTAAAAAATGAAGCAAGTATACCTTAGATATTGAGATTTTATTTACAAACAATATCTGAAATGAATGATCCATCAGAAACACAGTTGAAAAAACTCTTCTTGTAGAACTGGAAAGCTATGTTTTGTGAACTCAAAAGTACTTTCCAATTTTAAGAGTAAAGCAAGAATTTCCCTTAAATTTTTAATTTAAGAACCAGAGGGATACATAAATAGTGGCTACCTCTTGTCAGGAGATTGGGATTGGAAAGGCAGAAGGGGATTGAAGATGACTGGAGAAATGAGACTTTTAGATTTTACTTTATACAGTATATCTATATTGTCCAACTCACACAACAGGAATATATTTATGTATAATTGATATACATTTATTTATGTATATTTATTTAGATAATAATACAAATGTATATTTGTATTTACATATTGTATAATATAAATGTATATTTATATAAATAAATGATTTTATTTATCATTACGAAATGATTCTTTAACATACATTTTTGAGCTGATCAACCAAATATATGTGGATGCTGCAAAAGAGACAAAAGAAGGAAACATATGCAACAAAAATGGTATTAGAAAATGAGTAGCTCCCTGAATTTTCCAACCTTCTGCAACCTTTCTCTGTAACTAATTAAAAAATACACATAAGGGGATTTAAAGGGAAAAAAAAAGATGGCTCAGAAAACAATTTATTAATACTGAGGAATTAAAACTAAAAAAAAAATTCAAATTCTCTAAAACATATTTACAACAAATTCTGATTCTTTATCAAGATAATTCATACCAAGCCAATCCCATTAAAACTATAATTATAATTTAAATGCACAATCAAGTTATGTTTAAACCTAGCCAAAGGTCTTCATAATAGTGCTTTTCCCTTATTCAAAAATACTGCAATACAGTTCCTTAATTCATATTACCATAAATATCCATCCCCAAGTTCTTCAAAGAGCAACACTATTATAGGGAACCTCTAATTCTCTACATCATAATGAAGACATATTTATATTTAACAAGACTAAGAGGTGTCTAAGAGGACAATGGTTTTTCTAAGTTTTTTGTCCCCTTCTTTTTCTTCAGTGTCCAAAAGATTATCTGCCACATTGTAAGTACTATTTGACAAATAAGAAAACAGAATAATTTGGGAGGTTAAGTGCTCTACCCAAGGTGGCCCATTCTTACATGGTAGAGCAGGACTGAATGACTGTTTGGATTACAAAGACAACTCTCTTGCACAACATAAACAAATCCTCGGGGTGAAACTGTTTTTGTCCCCTGATCCTACAGCACAAAGAACATTTCCTCTTAGTCAGCTGTTCTGTCAAATTCAGAGTAGATTACTTAAGTGTTCAAGAATTAGGAGAAATGGACATGATGGTAATTAACATGTCATAGGATAAGATTAAACTGTAATTAAATTCTGAACATTACCATCCAAGTGAAGAGTAAAGAAAGAAATTCCAATACGACCTCTGTTTATGACTCATCTTATAACTGGTTCCTTTTAAAAGATTTACAACAGCTAACACTATTTCCATCAAATACAAACACAATGCACAAATTCACTTTCTTTGCCTACAAGATCTCCCAAACAGAACCAGAGCCTATTTTGCCTTACTAGTCTTTGCTCCTAATCTAATCTGTCTCACTGGAGCAGCTTCCTAATCAGTACGGAACCAATCTTCCAGAATCATAAACACTATCATATTCTGTCTCTACTGTCCCACTTAACTGATTTTGATACCTTATATACTAACCCATTCTGGGGCCATCACTACTACTCAGCCAGCTTAACCAAGAATAACCATGCAGTTAGTTCTACCAATTTCTATGCTGTTAGTTCCATTTTGCTAAACACAAAAACCTGAGAGATGTACAACATGGTTCCAGAACTCCAGCAGTGCCCTTACCAAAACCCTATCCTCGATACAGTCTGCTTTCATAACTGTGATCTCTTTTGCGTTCCTTGCCTTGCCTCAGCTATACCAATTCTTGTTCCTTGCTATTTAAAACTGATATTTTCTTCTTCTTCCTCAGTCATTCATCAACTACTGATTAAAAGCTTAGTTGGTCAAGGTACTGCTAGATCCTATATGGGAAAGAAAAACAATTGTACTAGATACAGTGCCTACTCTCAGGAAGTTTATAATGTAAACAGAGAAATAATAGATCCATGTTACTAACTATTCAATATAAAGCCAGAAGAAAACAAAAGCATGAAAGTGTTATAATATTACAGAGAAATCATTCCAACTTTAACACTGTGACCAGGAAAAATACTGAAGTGGTGCTATTAGGATTCGGCCTTAAAGAACACAGGAGACTTTCGTTCACAAAGACCAAGGGATAAAAAGGTATCTTAGGCAGAAAAAAAACGCATAAGCAAACACATGCATAGAAGAAAATACAGTGGTAGACACATCGCTATCACATCAGTAAGAAAATCTGATTAACAAAAGATGCTAAGAGACAAAGTTTCTCTATGTCAAAAACTTATGGAAGCAGCTATTCAAAGGAAGATAACACAGGAAGTCCAAAAGATACAACTTCCCTGGTTTCCCAGCATTTCCCACTGGGACACAGTGCAGTGAATGATAACTACTCACACTACATGAGGATGCACCAGATGGAAGATACTCCCCCTTTTTCCATTCTCAGAGGGTTTTAAACCCTCCTGCCAAAGAGTTCTGAGTCTCCTCTCCCTCTCTGCACAACCAGGTACTAGTAACCAGTTTAAAAAAAAAAAAAAAAAAAAAAAAAAAACTAACACATTCCTCAGAGTTCAGTGAGAAGATTAAGTTTCTTGGAGCCAAAGGCCCAGGCTTCAGATAGTCTGAGGTCCATCCCTAGTAACAGGTTTGCATAAAGAACCAAGATAGATAAAGCTAGAAACAGAGGTTAAATTCTTGAACATTTTTGAACATATAATGTTTGTTTATGAAGATAAACCTGACAGTATAGGAAGGTAAGAAATAGAATATGAAAGCAAGGACTTAGGTCCCTATTGCCATTAAGTCTAGGCGGCAGGTAACTTTCAGAGTATAAGTAGCACACACCAAAAATAAACACAAAGAAAAATATTTCAGGGCCACACATGTGCCATCTACCAAAACTAATTCCAATTATCTCTCCATTCCCCTTTATCTTCCTGGTTACTATCCATGGCTTCAGCTTCTAATTCACAATTCCAGTTTCAACTCAGATAAAGCTTTGGCATATCTTATTCAAACTGCATGTTTAAACCTTAGCTTTATCCTAAAGCTCACACTTACCACCTACCTGCTCCTTTTCCATTACAGGGCCTACCAGTGCCCATAGTGTCAATATTTCTATGTCCAATTATTTCTCTGTCCTATGATATTACATACAAGGTGACAAGAAAAGAAATTAAGATGTTGACAATGGAAACAGAAAGAAAAAAAACAAAATATATTTTGAAGGCAGAACAAGATAATTGTTTACCTACTAATACTTACATTCTCTCCTTTCCTTTCTAGTTCATACTCTTTCTTTCACCTCCATCCGCCCTCTATTTCCTTCTTTCCTTGCTTTCTGGTCCTATCTATCTCTCTGGGCCCTTAAAATAATTATTAATTTTAATAGTTAAAAAAATTTTTACCCATTGGAAAAAAGCCTTTTACATCTTTTCTTAATATAAAAGCCAATTTGTTGAAAATTTCATACATATCTAAAAAAATTATATTAAGTTGCTTTTTTAAATATAGTTCTCAAATTACTGTTTTCCTTTGGTCATAATATCAAAAATAAGAGACAAGACACCCTATTCTTTACAACTTACTGTATCACTGCCCTATTGCAGGCAAGATAAAAGCATCCTATCATAAAGGAAAGCAAATAGATTTTTACAGGACAGTTCAAGGAAGAAAATATGAAGTATCAGAAAAGATAAGCAAAGAAATCTGAAGTACTTGTCCTGATTCTGCCCCCAACTCAAAATGCGACCTCAGTTTTCTAATGAATGGGTATTGTACTAGATTTTCAAAGTTCCCTCTAGCTTGAAATTCTATAAGTATGTTTGAAGAAAAAGATCAGCTATGTTTCCAAGTCAGTGGTTGGAATTCAGCTGTTTTAAGCCTTTAGTTTCGTCAATTATTAACATAGCTGAAATTTCTACCCCCCTAGTTTACTATAAGCATTAAATTAGATAATAAATAACTATGCAAATTATAAAGTATAAAACAAATTTTTTATCTATACATTGAAATATGCATCTGGAAGACTGCCACTTCCAGTAGTGATGGAGTAGCACTTTGTAAAAGACTAACCTTATACAAATAAAATTATAAACTCTGTACAAAATACTTTTGTTTTTTTCATTTTCAGGCTTTTTTTTTTAATTTTATTTTAAAATAAATTCAAACTTACAGCAACAGTTGCAAAAACAATACAAACCGCATACACAGAACTCCAGCATACCCTGGCTCCCCTCCCCCGATACCCGGATCCACCAACTTTAACATCCTGTCACACCACCATTTCTTTCTTTCCCTCCCTCTCTCACTCCCTCCCTCCCTATCATCCATCATCTATTACTCTGTCCTCTGAACATACGAGAGCAAGCTGCATACATCTTTGAACAAACAATATAATTAACATATACAATTACCATGAACAAGAACATTCTTTTATGCAATCCTATTAAGCGCAGCTACGAAGGTCAAGAAATTCAGCATTGATACAAAGCTTACATTCTATATTTCCTTTTTTTTTTCCTTATGTCCCATCTGTGTCCCTTTGAGCCTCCTCTCCTCCAACCTCAGTTCCCATCCAGGATCATCCTTGGCATTTAATTGTCATCTATTTAGACTATCTTTCTTTTCAATTGTGGAAACATATATACAGCCTAAATCTTCCTGTGAGAAACAAGCACTATTCCTAAAAGGAATAAATGCTCACCCGATTGTGGAGAAGAAAAGAATTTATTCACAATCTTGCAAGAACGGGCCCCCAACCAAAATGTGGGGGTTGGCACGCAGAACAATAGACCCAGCAGTATTTATTCCCTACACCTAACCGCAAGTCTCTCCCGTTTCTCCATTGGCTGGATACTCCAGAGGTTACATTCTATTCGACAAGCCTAACTAGCCCAGCAAATTTGAAATATGCAGCCCGCCCAAATTGGAAACATTTGAAATACGTTTCCTGCGCAAATCTGCAACATTAGGAATCGTTGGAACAAATCTCCACCCTTGACTATAGCGGTTATGCCCAGGCCTCTTTAGAGCCAGTCTGGGCTAGTTTGGTAACAAGTTATGAGGCTATTTTGGGAACCTTACCCTGAGTCTCCACCTTGCAAGGATAGTAGATAGTGGGCGGATAAGCAGGAGGACTGACTGTGGATTACAGTTTGTCTTTTTAACCTTCTGTCAATTTCTTAACTGCCCCACCCTGCAAGGCACACTTATTTTGTGTGAAAGCTAAACTTAATTTCATTCTCACATTCCCATTCCACCCCCTCCCTAGCATTCCATCAGTGGGATTAATCACATTTAAAATATTGCAATGCCATCACCTTCCCACCATCCATTACTAGAAATTTCCCTTCACCCCAAACAGAAACCCTACACTCATTTCTTAACTCCCCATTGCCCCTTCCCCCACTTCTTGGAACCCCTACTCTACTATTCATCTCTATGGTCATATTCGCTGATACTTTCTTTGTGTTTACCATGGGGCTTAAATTTAACATCTTAAATCTATGACAATCTTATTTTTCTTTGATACCAACTTAACTTCAATAGGACACATGAACTATGTTCCTATACTCCATCATTCCCCCACCTTTATGTAGTTCTTGTCAAAACTTACATATTTTACATTGAGTCCAGAACCGATTTATCATTACAGTTTATGTACTTTAGATACTGTAAGAAATAAATAGTGGAGTTACAAATAAAAAATACAGTAGTACTGGTATTTATATTTACCATATGATCTTTACTGGAAATCTTTGTTTCTTCATGTAGTTTCAGTCAATTGTTTAGTGTCCCTTCCTTTCAGCCTGCTCAACCCCCTTTAGCATTTCTTACAGGACTGATCTACTGGTGATGAAGTCCCTCAGCTTTTGATTATCCGGGAATGTTTTCATCTCCCCCTCATTTTTAACATCCAAGTGTTTGTGAATTCTCCAAGTCTCTGATGGTTATTGACTTCTATTTGTATTCCATTGTGGTCAGAGAATGTGCTTTGAATATATTCAATTTTCTTTTTTTTTTTTTTTTTTTTTTTTTTTTTTTTAATGTATTGAGGCTTATTTTATGTCCCAGCATATGGTCCATTCTGGAGAAAGATCAGTGATCATCAGAGAAGAATGTGTGTCCCAGTGACCTGGGATGTAAGATTCTATATCTGTCCATTAAAATTCTCTAAATCTCTCTCTCCTTTCTCTGTTTCTCTGTTGGTAGGGCTCCCTTTAGTATCTCAAGTAGGGCAGGTCTTTTATTGTCAAAATCTCTCAGCATCTGTTTGTGAAAAATTTAACCTCTCCCTCAAATTTGAAGGAGAGTTTTGCTGGATAAAGTATTCTTGGTTGGAAATTTTTCTCTCTCAGAATTTTAAATATGTCATGCCACTGCCTTCTCGCCTCCATGGTGGCCACTGAGTAGTCACTACTTAGTCTTATGTTGTTTCCTTTGTATGTGGTGAATTGCTTTTCTCTTGCTGCTTTCAGAACTTGCTCCTTCTCTTCAGTATTTGACAGTCTGATCAGAATATGTCTTGGAGTGGGTTTATTTGGATTTATTCTATTTGGAGTTCACTGGGTATTTATGCTTTTTATATTTACACTGTGTAGAAGGTTTGGGAAGTTTTCCCCAACAATTTCTTTGAATACTCTTTCTGGACCTTTACCCTTCTCTTCCCCTTTTGGGACACCAATGATTCTTAAATTTGGGTGTTTTATTTTATCTATCACATCCCTGAGATCCATTTCGATTTTTTTTATTTTTTTCCCCATTCTTTCTTTTGTTCTTTCATTTTCGGTTCTGTGGTCCTCTAGGAGGCTGAGTCGTTGTTCAACTTCCTCTAATCTTGTATTATGACTATCCAGAGTCTTTTTAATTTGGCCAACAGTTTCTTTTATTTCCATAAGATTTTCTATTTTTTTATTTACTCTTGCAATTTCTTCTTTATGCTCTTCTAGAGTCTTCTTTGTCCTTTATATCTTGTGCCATGCTCTCGTTGTCTGTCTTTAGATCTTTGATTAATTGCGTCAAGTACCGTGTCTCTTCTGATCTTTTGATTTGGGTGTTTGGGTTTGGGTTCTCCATATCGTCTGGTTTTATCACATGCTTTAAGATTTTCTGTTGTTTTTGGCCTCTTGGCATTTGCTTTACTTGATTTCTAATTTGTCAGAACTACAGCTTGGTGGCATACACTTTCTCTAACTAACCAGCAGATGGTGTCCATGAGTCACCTATTCCCCTCAAGTCAGTTCTCCACAACTTTGTCTTTGTGGTGTGTGGGGATCTGATTTTTGTGGGGTTCAATTGGTGCACTAAATTTGGGTGTGTTGTTGGTGCTGTCCACCCTGAATGTGGGGGTGTGTGTCTGGGTGGTTAGGGAGGCAGGGCAGCATTAATAATCAAACCTCCCAGGTGTTCCTGGAGACTAAAGGCTATTGTAAAAGCCTAACCCTTCATTTCAGTCTTGCCACAGACTGTCTCTGCCACTGACCCACAAGTCCTTGGTATTGGCATAGGGTCCCTCGGATTTCCAAGCAGGACCCCTTTCTCAGCCATGCTCTTCCAAGACCTCTGCTGAGGGAAGGTTGTACCACGTCACAAGTGTGCGCCGGCCCACCAGGGAAGTTCTGAGCCACCGGGCTGTGCAGGGGCATTCCCAGCCTGCTGTAAAGATGGCTGAATGGGACGTGTTAATTTCCCCCTTTTCGCACAGCTCCGCCTTCCCAGCTCCGGGACAATTAGCTGTGGGTGCACTAAAGGCCACCGTCCACGGCCAATACTGTGGCATGTGCACAAGTGCTGCGGGAAAGACTCCCTGTCATACTGGGTTTCTTGGCATGGCTCTGGGCTATGGGTCAAGCTCCGGGCAGGAGTGTCCTCAGCCTGCTGGGGAGATGGCTGCAAGGGGCATGGTTTCTTTCTCCTTTTGACTCCCCTCTGCTCACCTGGCCCTGAGACAATCAACAGTGGGTGGTGGAAGCGCTATCCTCCACGCCAGACACCAAGGCGTTGGCCCAGCCCACTCCTGCTGTGCTTCACTGTGCAGTTCTCCCCATCGTATCCGCAGCTGCTCCCGGGTTTTGTTGTTTTTTTTTTAAAGAACTAATCCATCACCAAACACCAACCCACCATTTCCCCACACCGCAGCACGGCCGCCAGACTTTCAGCCGGCTCACTCACTCATTTCAGAATGCAGACTCCCTGTTTCACCAAATGCGCGGTCCCTGTGGATCTAGCAGACCTTGTCTGGCTGGTGCATCACTGGAACTGGTGTTCAGGGTCACTTTCTGATTTTTATCTAGTATTTTTCATGGAGGTGTTTTTTTGCCCTGTCTCACCTAGCCACCATCTTAGGTTCTCGATCCAAAATACTTTTTTAAGACCAACTATTTGAAAGCAGTGGAAGCACCAAAAGCTGGCAGAAACTCAAGGGAAATCAAGAGAACTGCAGTGGGTGAGATCGGCATTTATATAGCTTTTTGCCTGAGGGCTCCCTCATTCCTTGAGATTAGGGTAGAATGGCTAGAACTTGGGGAGAAAGCCACATGGCTTGAGGTGTCAGCGGATGGAGCTTAGAGGTGCCAGAAAGTTCGAAAAATAAGGGAGAAATCCAACAAAAGGGAGATGGAGGGGGAGTCCAAAATCTTGGCAAACTCCTGAATTAGGCATGCATAGGCGAAGACTCCAATAAGCACAGCAGAAAGCAAAACAGCAAAGCTTTCAACTGCTGCCCACACAGAGGAAACAAAGTTTAGAGTTTGAATAGAACCAAGGTAAATACCAGTCACATCGAAAATTAACACTCCTCAAAAATGTTCAAGGATTGATTGTGGTGATGAATGCATAACTATATGACGGTACTGTGAACAACTGATTGTACACTGTGGAAGATTGTGTGTTGTGTGCATGTATCTCAATAAAACTGAATTAAAAAAAATTGACACTCCTCAGAAAGGATAAAAGATCAAGAAGTTCTACAATATAGCATCTCAATGAACTATATACAACCAAAAATTACCCTTCATGTGACGAAACGAGAAAATGCAATTATAGTCAAAGAAAAGAGCAATCAACAGAAACTAACACCCTGAGAAACCCTAATGTTGGAATTATAGACAAGGACTTTAAAGCAGCTATTATAAAAATACTAAGGACTTAAAAATATGTGGTCATAATAAATGAAGAGATAGAGAATTTCAGTATAGAAAATGAACCTAAAAAGAAATACCATATGGAAAAATTCAGTGTATGGGCAAGCAGACTAGAGATGACAGAAATCAGTGATCTTAATAGAGTAATAAAAATAATCCTCTCTGAAAATCTAAGAGAAAAAGGTTTGAAAAAAATAAAGAGCTTCATAACTGAGGGACATACATTACCAATTGATCTACATAGCTTTAAGGGGAGTCCCAGAAATAAAGGAAGAAAACAGAGCAAAAAATGTTTGAAAAGATAATGGCCAACAACTTTCCAAGTTAAGTGAAAAATGGAAGTTTGAGAATCAAAAAAAGCTCAATAAATCCCAAGCAGGATAAACAGAAAGAAAACAATACCTAGGCACATCATACTTATACTAGTGAAAATCAAAGAGAACACTCGAAAGTAGCCAGAGGAAAAAAGATACATCATATATAGGGGAACAAAACAAAATGACCGCTGACTTCTCATCAGAAACAACAAAAGCTAGAAGACAAGGAAATGACATCTTTAAAGTGTTGAAAGAAAGAAAACTACCAAATCAGCATTCTGTATACAATACAAAAATCCTTCAAGAATGAAGGTGAAATAAAAACCCTGAAAGATAAACTAAAAATGAGTGTACTGGTCACTCTAAAAGAAATGCTAACGAAGCTCTTTAGGAGAAAGAAAAATATCAGACAGAAACCCGTTTCTATAGAAAGAAATGAGGAAATCAAAAAATTATAAATACGTGTACAAATATAAAAGACATACTTTTCTTTCTCATATTTTCTACTTTAAGCAAAAGCTATGACATTATATTGTGGGATTTATAACATGTAGATGTAATATACATGAGAACAATAACACAAAGCTCTCAGGGGTAGGGGGAGGGATACATATAACTGCACTATTACAAGGGTTTTATTTTACCTGAATAGCACAATATTAACCTTATTTACATCGTGTTAAGTTAAGGATGCATGTTGTAATTTCAAGTGCAGGATTCCTCAGCCACAGCACTATTGACATTTTGGATAGGATAATTCTTTGCTGTTTGGGGCTGTCCTGTGCATCCCTGGCCTCTACCCACTAGATGCCAGTAGTACACCTGCCTCCAATCATGACAATCAAAACTGTCTCCAGACATTGCTAAATGTCCCCTGCATGGGCTGGGGGTGGGGAGGGTGCAAAACTGCCCCGGTTAAAAATCACTGCCCTGCAACCACAAAAAAGGTAATGCAAAGAGAGATAGCTAAAATGACAACAGAGCAGAATTTCTCAAACTTTTTCTCCATTATCACCCACCTAAGGAGACTTAAGACTTTTTTTCTTCCTAACCATTCTACCCCCCACTTAAAATTTTAATACCACAGATGAATTATATATAAACTGTATATATGTTTATGCAATGTGGCCCTTTGAAGGGCTGTAAACAATTATAATATTAAAGATTTTTTGCCCTCCCCCCCAAAACCAATTCTTATTCCCTTGGGGATAATCATATACCCAACGAGAATGCATAGTGATAAAGGAATTTAAATGGAATACAAAAACAAATTAAATTAACCCAAAAGAAGGCAAGAAAGAAGGAGCAGAAGAATAATCCAAGAAGAACAGATAAGCTATTTAACGTTCTGGGGATGCCCAGGAATGACTATGGTCTATTAATATCTGATGGATATAGTAGGAACAAGTTCACAGAAATGCTGCTATATTAGGTAACTTTCTTGGGGTAAAGTAGGAACAGGTTGGAAGTAAAGGAGTTATATTAGGTTAGTTGTCTTTTTCTTACTCCCTTGCTATGGTCTCTTTGAAATGTTCTTTTATTGTATGTTTTTTTTTTTTAATTTTTTTTTCATACAGTTGATTTAAAAAAGAAAGGAAAGTTCCAAAAAAAAAAAAGAAAAACAAGAAAAAAAATATGTAGTGCCCCCTTGAGGAGCCTGTGGAGAATGCAGGGGCATTGGCCTACCCCACCTCGATGGTTGCTAACATGACCACAGACATAGGGAACTGGCGGTTTGATGGGTTGAGCCCTCTACCATAGGTTTTACCCTTGGGAAGATGGTTGCTGCAAAGGAGAGGCTAGACCTCCCTATAATTGTGCCTAAGAGCCTCCTCCCGAATGCCTCTTCGTTGCTCAGATGTGGCCCTCTCTCTCTAGCTAAGCCAACTTGAAAGGTGAAATCACTGCCCTCCCCTCTACGTGGGATCAGACACCCAGGGGAGTGAATCTCCCTGGCAACGTGGAATATGACTCCCAGGGAGGAATGTAGACCTGGCATCGTGGGACGGAGAACATCTTCTTGACCAAAAGGGGGATGTGAAAGGAAATGAAATAAGCTTCAGTGGCAGAGAGATTCCAAAAGGAGCCGAGAGGTCACTCTGGTGGGCACTCTTACGCACACTTTAGACACCCTTTTTAGGTTCTAAAGAATTGGGGTAGCTGGTGGTGGGTACCTGAAACTATCAAACTACAACCCAGAACCCATGAATCTCGAAGACAATTGTATAAAAATGTAGCTTATGAGGGGTGACAATGGGATTGGGAAAGCCATAAGGACCACATTCCACTTTGTCTAGTTTATGGATGGATGAGTAGAAAAATAGGGGAAGGAAACAAACAAACAAACAGACAAAGGTACCCAGTGTTCTTTTTTACTTCAATTGCTCTTTTTCACTTTAACTATTATTCTTGTTATTTTTGTGTGTGTGCTAATGAAGGTGTCAGGGATTGATTTAGGTGATGAATGTACAACTATGTAATGGTACTGTGAACAATCGAACGTACGATTTGTTTTTTATGACTGCATGGTATGTGAATATATGTCAATAAAATGAAGATTAAAAAAAAAAAACAAATGGGACAAAGAGAAAATAAATAACAAATAGTTATGAATAGACCTAAATTCACACTAAGAGGCATACCTAGTAAGCTAATAGGGGAGATAAAACGAGAATATTAAAACTCAATCCAAAAGAAGGCAAGACGTTAAGATAAAAGTAATAAAGAACACACGGGAAAACAGAAAACTAAGCAAGACAACAGGTTTAAACCCAACCATATCAAAAATAACATTAACTATGAATGGCCTAAACACCCCTACCAAAAGGTAAAGTTTGTCAAATGAGATTTAATAAAAAAAGCAATACCGAGACATAGCTGCCTGCAAGAGAGGTGTTTAAATACAAGACACAGATCGGCTGAAAGTAAAAGGATGTTTGAAAAAGATATAAGATCCAACAATATGCATAAAAAAACCGGAGTGACTATATTAAAGTCAGACACACTGAAGAACAAGACAGAATATTCCCAGAAATAAAGAAATTAGCATCACTGAATTATATACGTGATTGTAGTAAAAGGGGACATTTTAGGTCATGTATATGTTACTAGAATAAAAATTAAAAGAAAAAACATAGAACTGTACAACACAATGAACCCTATTATAAACAATGGACTTTATTATTAATAGTACAATCATAAAAATGTACTTTCATGAATTATAACAGATGTAACTCACTAATGCAAGCCATTAATAATAGGGTAGTAATGGGAACTTTGTGTTTTATATACTTTATGCCTGATATTTCTGTAAACCAACAACTTTTCTAACAAAAAAAAATTAATTAAAAAAATCAAATTATATAAGTTTCTATCTTAAGAGGCCAGAAAAAAGACAAATAAATTAAATGCAAAATACATAGAAAGAAGTAATAAACATAAAAGTAAGAAGCAATGAAACAGTGATGATACTGTGAGGCACTGATTGTAGGATGGTTATATGGTATGTGAATATGTCTCAACAAAATTTGCAGTTAAAAAGAAAAAGCAATGAAACAGAAAACAATGGATGAAGAAAATTAACAAAGCAAAAAGCTGGTTCTTTGAAAAGATAAATAAAATGGATAAAACCCTAGGCAAGGCGATTCAAGAGGAAAAAAAGGAGAGAAAAGAACTTAAATTAACAATATGAGGATTTAACAAAGGGATATCAATAAAGATCCTGCAGACATTAAAAGGATAAGGGAATATTAAAACAACTTTATGCTAAATAAATCCAACAACTTACATGGAATAGACAAATCCCTTGAATCCACAACTTACCCAAAATGACACAAAATGGAATAAATAATTTGAATAGCCCCGTATCTATGAAAGAAATTCAATTTATTACCAAAACTCTTCCAACAAGGAAAGCTCCAGTCCCAGATGGCTTTACTGGCCATTTTTATTGAACATTTAAGGATGAAATTAAAAACTCCTTATATTACTTTAATAAACAGAGGAGGAAGGAACACCACCAACCTATTTTATGAGTCTAAAATAGCCATGACGCAACAACCTGGAAAGAAAATTATAGACCAATACTATAGGAAACATAAATTTTAAAAAAATAAACTCCTTAACAAGAGATTAGCAACTCAAAATTGGTAATGTATTAAAAAGATACACATCATTACCAATGGAATTTATTCCAGCAATGAAAGTAATTCACCAAATTAACAAAATAATGGAAAATACCAAAAGGTCGTTTCAATAGATGCAGAAAAATCTCTTGACAAAATTCATATATACACATGATAAAAACAATCAGCAAACCAGGAATAGAAGGGAACATTTTTAACCTGATAAAGGGCAGCAATGAAAAACCTACAGCTAACATGATATTTAGTGATGAAATAATGAATGATTTCCCCAATGACGTGAGAAATTAGGCAAAAATATTCATTCTCAGCACTTTTTCTCCTGGAAAGTGAAATAAGACCAGAAAAAGAAATTAAAGGCAGAAATATGGGAAGGAAAAACAACATGGCTCTTCACAGGTGACCCAACTTTCCATGTAGAAAATCCTAAAAGTAACTCCTAAAATTAAGAAGTGAATTTAGCAAGGCTGCAGAATAACACGAGGTCAATGCACAAAAATCAACTGCTTATGGGGAAGGGGTAAGTGGGTGTGTGTGTATGTGCACGTGCATGGGTGTAACACAGCAACCTTAGAATTCTACTAATAATTCTAGAAAGCATATGAAAGTTCACTGGATGGTTCTCTCTTCATTTTGATTATTTTGGTTAAAATTTCCCAAACAAATATACTGAACTATAAGAAAAACAAAGTTTGAGGCACTTTTATAAATAAAGTCTCGGAGTTTCAATGTCATGAAAATAAATTTAATTTTCCCATGTTTATTCTCCATTTATAACAACTTCAACAGTCAAAGTGAGCTCTAATCTGTCATGTGGTTTACACAAGTCACTACCACAGCTGTTTACTCTCTATGGAAAAAGCTTGCTGCAGGGTAGTAAACAGGAAATCATACTGTCATTTTTCTTTTTCCTTAATCACTTTACAATTTATTTCTAAAGTCACATCATGAATAGAACTTGAACAAAAAAGCACACAAGTACATACAAAATAAAGGAGAAGGAAAGGCCCTAGACTTAGGTAAACACCAAATATATATATATATATATATATATATATATATATATATATATATATATATATATATATATATATTTTGTTCTCTACAATAACTTGTCAAATTTAACTAAACCACAATAATCACACATTAAAAAATCACCAAGCTCTCAATTTTTATGTTACAAAAGTATATTTTGTATTGGAGGATTAAGTTATCTTGTGAGACAACTCGCAGACTTTCAGAATTTTTTTAACTTTGGAATTACTAAACACTAACACTCTAGTTCATCTAAACAAACCTTATCATAATTCTATGAAAAGACAAACATAACTTAAAGTGCAAAATTTATGGATACCCCTGAACTGGAAACCATAAGTACAAGGCAAACTAAGGGAAAAAAATTATTTGAAAGCACAAAATGGCTTCAAAGACAGACACAACACAAAAGTTCAATTTGTTAGACACTAATGCAATAAAGACTGTAAGAAATGAACACATTTGCAGCATTTTCATGAATCAAAATCTTTTTCATGATAAAACTGTCTTAGATTTACCAGTTTCAAAACAGTAAGATTATGAACTGACTAATACATTATAGATTTTAACTTGTTATGAAGGAACTGGCTCTCCACATTTATAAATGAATATTTTGGTTAAGAAGTAATATTAAGCAAATGAAATTTTATAAATTACAATAAACCCTTGATTTACATTATTGCAATTTACTTATTCCATGATTTAAACCTTTGAAACAGATGAAATTTCTCACTTTTTAATGCACTAAGTTTCTTCATAGCAAATATTACCACTATCTGCAGTGTAACAAGCTCTAAGAGAGCAAAATTTTTAGCATCTAGTTTATAGAGATTTAGAGACACCTAGAATATACCTACAGACTGGTCCTGAAACAAGATAATACAATAAGTCTTTACTATACAAGCAGATGCCTTCTATGCTGACAAGCAGCCAAGTTGTAAGGTACTTTCCCAGGTCCACCAAGAAGGAAAATACTTCCCCTATGTCTGCTATATGACTTTTCATTCATTGTCATTTCTAACCCCAACATATCTATGTTAATATGTTATTTCAATCAGTACTCACTATTTTTCAACTGTTCCAAAAAAAAGTACAGGAAAAAAGTTTCACTATGATGTATCACCAATAACCAAGTTAGGAAAGCATTTATTCTACACAATATCAATATCTTTAATTTCTTTTTTTTTCTTTTCCAGAAAGATATACTGAAAACATCTTAATCATATTAGAAGTACAAATAAAATGATGCATCTGGAAAGGAGCTATCAAGAACTCATTCATAAATAGAGGTTTTAAGATAAAGGACTAATATTCAAAGTAAGGGATATATTATAACTTGTTTTTATACTAATACCTTCTATTGATAAGCGTACATTAAAGTTTAAAAACACTGCTGCACACATTATCTTATAACGCTTACCACCACACTATGAGAAAGAGAAGACAGATATTATCATTTTTATTTTCAAGTGAATACCAGAAAATTCAAAATTCTGGTGTACAGAGGCAGTAAATAATAATGCTCTTTTGGGAGAAACTCTTTGAACCAAAATATAGTGAAACTATCATGGGCTACAAAATGCAATTTACTGAGTGAAACATAAAATCATTATTAAAATAATACTGAAAATCTATCACTAAAAGAATAAATTAAGAATAACGGAGGGAAAAAAATGCCCCTAATATTTCAATTAATGCTGTCAAGAGTACAGTTAAACATTACCATCACAAATCCTAATTTAGTGAATGAATCTTACTGTAAATATAGAGAAAATAAGTAAAGTGCAAAAATAAATGAGAACTGGTAACAGGCCCTGCATATCAAAAGAAACTGCCAGTAAACCTTGTCTGTTCATAAATATAAACAAACAAGGATCACCAGAAATCTGAAAAAATACTAACACCACACACACTTTAAAAAAGAACCAAAATAAATAAACTGAAACGTATTCAAAGAGGAGGAAAAAAATCTTAAAATCTAATTAGAATACTGAGATTCAACACTACATATGTGTTAAATAAGAGCAAGCAGTGATGGACTAGAAAGAATTCCCTGAAATAGCAAGTGATAGCTGAAATAATTAAATAAAAGGCTGGAAAAAAAATTCAAGTAAATCTTTCAAAACATGGGGGGTGCAGGAGAAAACAAAGACATGGAAAATAAAAGAAAAATTAAGAACAGAGGATTGAAATAGAAACTCTAGGGGGGGAAGGGGGGAAGGAGGAGAAAACAGAGAAAGTAGAAGGGAAGAAACAGAAATACAGAAGATTTCCCAGAACTAATGAAAAACAAAAACCTTCACATTCAAAGGGTCTACCAAATGCTTTAATGGATGAATAAAAAAATACTATAACTTATCCTCTTTAAATTTTAGAATACCAAAGATAAAGAGGCATGGACACAAAAAGCTTCCAGAGAAAAACAGGTTACCTACAAAGAAATGATTCATATTAACATATCGGTTAAACTGGTTACTAAAAGACAATGGAATGTAACGTTCAAAATTCTGAGGGAAAATGATTTTAAGCCTTAATTCTATATCCAGCCAAGGTATCCACCAGGTATGAAAATAAAATAGACATTTTCAAACATTGTGTTGACAAGCATCCACACACATTCTTCTTGAAAAATTTACTTCAGGAAGTACTCTAGAAAGCTGTAAAAGAGAGCCCCCCCCCCAAAAAAAAAGAGGACAGACATGAGATCCCAAAAGTGTGGAACTCATCCAAGAATGTAATTAAATAAAATGATGTTGATGCTGCATCAGATCAGAAAGAAATTAGTTAATATGAGAGTTTCAACAAATACTATGAATAAAAAGCTGGGTAACCAAGTGATATAAGATGAAGAAGGCATGCACTCTTCTACCAATAAGGAGAAAACATGGCAATCAGAAAATACCAAGCCATGATCCAAACTAGAAACTTAACTAGTTTAGATCTTGAGTATCAATCCAATATAAGAAATACATTTGTTCTCTATGGATCCCATCATAATAGTTGGTTTAGCAGCATGTATTGTTTATATAACCACACAACATTGTTTACTGCTTTTCAGAATCAACCCTGACAAAATAGATAAATGTTAGAGCTGACATAAATTGGGAAGAGAATGTGAAGAATTCCCAGGAAAGATGATGAGGGGAAGCTAATTTTCTCAATTTACAAAGTGACAAGATTAGAGATAATGTCTAAATACTTTCTAAAGTTAATAAGTACAAAAACTAAATGTTTAACTATATAAAGGCAACCCCTCATCCAAAAAAAAAATAAATAAACAAAAATAAAAATTGTGAGAAGAAAGAAGGAAGAATAGTATTAAAAGTTAATTCTTCATTTTTCACACTGGGAGGCACACAATTGCTTAAGATTGATTAGTCAAAAAATAAAGTTTAAAATATTATATATAAAAATAGATAAAAATCAGCAGAAGAATTCCAACTAAAAAAAGCCTAAAATGCCAACTCTGGAATGAAACCAGTTAGAAGAGGCAGAGGGTGGAAAGATTTTTGCTTTTCATTTTATACCTCTGTGTACTATTCAGGTTCCTATATTTATATGTCCATTAATTCTTGAAATAAAAACATACACACACATGCACATGCACACAGTCATTACACTCCCCCTTCCCTGACCAATGCAGGAAACACACTAACAAATTATTTTTCACTTATTATTTTTCCCATATTCCATGTACTATACAACTTTCTATTATTATATTTCAGACCAATTACAATTAATTAAATAGACTCAAGAGCCACCATAACCCCTTGATAAAATGTGGAGACAGCAATAGGTTACATTTGAGTTAGAGCTGTCAAAGCATATTCACATCCATTATCTCATTCAGCCCTCAAAACAATCTTGAGAGAGCAGATTTTAGAGATCAGCAAAGTAAAATTACAAAAGGATTAAGTTATTGGCCACCCCAATAAAACAACATAAGAACAATGGCAAATAAAATAGATAAGTAAAAAAATAAATAAATAAATAATGTAAGAAAATTTCACACAGCACTGAAATCCTAAAATGCTTTACCAACATATAATATAAGAATAACATGAAAGAAATTAAACTTAATACAAATGGTCAGCCACTTTGGAAAACAGTTTGGCAGTTTTTATAAAGTTAAACATACACTTACCAAATGACCCAGCAATCTCATACATAAGTTATCAACCAAGAAAAATTAAAACACATCGATACACAGTGACATCTATGCAAATGTTCATAGCAGCTTTATTCATAATAGCCAAAAGTGGAAACAATCAAAATGACCATCAACTGGTGGATAAATACACAAATTGTGGTATATCCAGACAATGGAATACTACTCAACAGTAAAACGGAACAAACTACTGATTTACACAACATGAACCTTAAAAGTATTATGCTATGTGAAAGAAAACAGACAAAAAGACTACGTAATGTATGATTCCATTTATATGAAATCATAGAAAAAGCAAAATAATAGTTACAGAAAGCAGATTAGTGGTTGCAAGAGTTGAGAGGACTGACTGAAAACGGACTCAAGGGAACCTTTTGGGGTAATGAAAATGTTCTATAACATGACTGTCATGTTGGTTACATGACTGTTCATTTGCAAAACTTGTCAAACTGTCATGTAAAATTGTTGAATTTTATTGTATGTAAATTACACTTCCATAAAGCTGATTTTTTAAAACTCAATAATTCACAATCACATTTAACTACTTACAACAGCTTCTCACAATAGCTATTAACTACAGGCCTTCGGAGACTATTAAAATCAATATATAAGAGGTAACTTTTAACCAGAAAATAGATATGCAGGAACTAAAAAATCCTAAGAATGGTAGTCTTCATTCTACTCAACTTGGCCATGTGGGTAAACAGTAGCTGTATAACAACTAGTCTAAGCTCTAGATTTCTAATAAGCACATTAACCACATAACTAGATGATCTCACAGAGAAACTAAACTGTACATTGAAGAATTCTTTCCCTAATTAAAAAAAGGATGCATCTGAATTATTTATCTAAATCATTAAAAAAGAGTGAACAAGAAATCCTAAAAGTACATTACAAAAAATAAAATATGAAATTAAACATACATACCAAAAAAAAAAGCCTCTTTTCCTTATTTGGCTGCCTTCTACTTTAGGACTTTACTTACTTCATGGACTTTACTACCCCCTTTTACCACTTTAAGCCCTTTCGCTGCCACCACCCAAATTGGCTTACTGTAACTGAATACTTATGTATGTATTCACGTTTTTAAGTGCGTATGAGACAGACATTTTTCTAGATACTAAATCATTCTAAGAACATCACTCTGGATTGTAGAATTTGTGGATACCATAGAAAAATACAACACTAACTTTTTGTAACATGCATGTATACAACATACCAGAAAGTCAAACCTGACTTCACAACTAAATTTTAAATTATCAAAATTAAGAATAACAAAGAAATCCCTAAATAACAAACAAATTCCTAATACATGTTAAACAACATTTATCTCTTTCTGGACATAGCATGTCACTGTTTACATTATTAATAGCATAAAAAATATTTATCAATTCCAAGCACACCAGTAATTGTTTAGAACTCTTACCAACACTGTATTATTTTGGGTTTTGTTGAGCACTTACCCCTCTTCTGAACCCAGCCTTCTTTCACAATGGTAACATCGCTCATGATGGCTCCCCTGTGAGCCCCCAACTTGGAGAAATGGTACTTTGTGATACCAGCTTTGGGGTTTGGATTCTCTGCTGCTGCCCTTCCCACTTTGGTGATGACTCAGCCTGGAAGGAAGTATTGAAGAAAGAATTTCTTTTTTTTTTCCATTCTTGCAACTCACATAGCAATAACAAACAACTAATTCTTTGTAAATGTCTTCAACTGGCCTGACCTCACATAAAAGTCTGGCTCTTCAAACTGGGGAACTTATTAAATAGTTTTATAATGAATGCACTTCCCTGATCTTGTGACAGATTTCAAATGATAGTGAAACTTTTAACATAAGAGACTGCAACAAAAAAATGTCTTAAGAAAACCACTGTCACACCTACACAAATAATACATAAAATTTGCACAGTGATATGTTTTCGGGGTAGAGAAAAGGAAATTAAAATTAAGTGGCCTAAAAGTAAAATCTTCATGTATGGATTTTCAAAATCCCTGTAATTTCAGAAATAATTAATGGTAAAGCAATTGTAAATGTTTTTCACTGCTGTATTTTATGTAAAATGCAATGTGCCAAGAAACCACATTGATGTATCCTTATTTCAAGAAGCATTTTAGATTACATAAATACAAAATATAAAATCAATTATATTTTAAGTAGATGAAAAAAGTGAAATGAAGGAAATACGAAAGTAGAAAAAACTGAGTGTCCAAAATGTATCAGAAACTGGTACAGGTGCTTACATCTATTCTCAGGTAATTTTCACAACAACCCTGTGAGGGTACTATTAAAACTCCATTTTACAGATGGGGAAACAGGCTTGATTTCAATATAGCTAAAAAATGATGGAGCCAAGATCTGAACCTCAACTGTCTGACTCTAGAGCCTACATTCTTAATTCCAAAACTATACTACCTTAAGTAAAGATAAAAAGAAGCCACAGTAAGAGTCTACATATCTGCAAAAATTGGGCCACAAATTTGGTATAAAGCTTTCAGAAAGACAATACAATCAATTTCAATATTTACAGTATCCGTGACTTTTTATATAAAGTTGCTCTGAAGGAACACAACTATTCTTACTGGGACAAAAAACAGAAATTTATCCCATGGGTTTTCATAAGATACCTTATTGTTTAATAAGCAAATTCTTTAAAATCACCCTTACATATATACAATGAATTTCGCATGGCTATTTCTTATTGTCTCTCTTAACTGAACAGCAAATGCCAAAACACATTTGAGCAAAAAGCTTTATTTCCATGGAAGGGAACCAAAAAAAGTGATATATTAGTCTCTCAACTCAGGTTTTGATGAACAGCGCACAGCAGTAAATTCAAGGTTAGAATCCCTGGTGAATACTGAACTAGACTGGCACTCTTTCTCAATTGCAAATTAATTGCAGACCCTAATCATTTAGCAGTCAGCTAAACTGGAGACAAGACTAACATCCTCTTAAGAACCCCTGACAAGGCTGTGTGCCTAGATAGAAGACGACCCCTCTGGCATGGCAAGGGGCTAAGAAAACTATCTGTAAGTAGAGTCAAGACTTTCCTCAAGATCATTGGGGTCTGCTGCTGTAAAAGGGGGAGATTAAAATCCGGGTATTATTTTCCCAAAATATGTCAGTTAGAATATTACATTACAGAAATTCTGGGGTTAAAAGAAGAAAAAGAAAGAAATGAAAAAAGAAAAAAAATTCTGTGGTCAAATAATCTTGGATACTCCTATAAACCAAATCCTCCTTGTGAAACGTCACTATTGGCATATTAAAGGTTCTGAAATAAAGAAATACACATAACCTTATTTATCCCAGTATATCCTAAACTCATTTGAACACACAGGTCCCTCCTTCTTTTTTCTTTAGTAATATCTACTGATATCCAAAGGAACACACTTTGGGAAAATTTCATGGGATATGGCAACATAATTCAAGACAAGACCCATTTCACTGTTAGAAACAAGGAGAAAAAAAATTTTCAGTAAAAGAACCAAGACTACAGCACTAAGCCAAAGCCCACTTATAAATGTACCTAGAAGTCCCCCCAGAGAACCTCTTTGTTACTCAGATGTGGCCCCTCCCCCTCTAAGCCCACTCGGCAAGTGACCTCACTACCCTCCCCGCTATATGGGACATAACTCCCAGGGGTGTGAATCCCCCGGTGATGTCAGGAAATGACTCCCAGAGATGAGCCTGGACCTAGCACTGTGGGATTGAGATGATCTTCTTGACCAAAAGGGGGAAGAGAGATGAAGTAAAGTAGGGTTCCAGAGGCTGAGAGATTTCAAATGGAGTTGAGACGTCACTCTGGAGGGTACTCCTATGCGCTGTATAGATATCAGTCTTTAGTGTGTTGGAATGGCTAGAGGGAAATACCTGAAGCTGTCAAACTGCAATCCAGTGACTTTGATTCTTGAAGACGACTGTGTAACTATACAGACTGCATAGTGTTACTGTGTGACTGTGAAAACCTTGTGGCTCGCACTCCCTTTATCAATATGTGGACAGATGAGTGGAAAAATGGGGACAAAAATTAGATGAAGAATAGGTGGGATGGAGGAGATGGAAAGATTTAGGTGTTCTTTTTTACTTTTATTTTTACTTTGTAGTAAGGAAAAAGTCCAAAAACTGATTCTGGTGATGAATGCACAACCATATGATGGTGCTGTGAATAAGTGATTGTACACTGTGGATGACTATAGGGAGTGTGAATATATCTCAATTAAACTATATTAAAAAAAGTAAATGAACAATGGAGGGAGGAGGGGAATGGGATGTTTTGGATATTCTTTTTATTTCAATTTTCATTTTATTTTTTGGAGTAATGAAAATGTTCAAAGTTTGAGTGTGGTGATGAAAGCACAACTATATGATGATACTGTGAACAACTGATTGTACATTTTGAATGACTGTATGTCATGTGATTATATCTCAATAAAATTACATTAAAAAAAAGAACCAAGCCAACGCTCTTACCATTCACATTGCTTCTTCGGTACAACATAATATACTGAAATATCCAGATCAACTCAAAATCAATGAATTTTTGCGTTAAAATGAAATTGCCCCTAAAACATACATAATTAATATATTTAATATTAAATTGTTAAAATGTTATGTTTAATCAATAGGATGAGATTTGCTATCTTCATCAGGGCCAGTGATACCACTCATTATAGTGATGCCTTTATTCATTTGCATCTTAAAATGTTACCAAATTCCACCCATAATCACAATTTTCGGCTTTAAAAATAGCGCCTGTGTTTCTTTTGGCTAAAACGATATGATGCAGTCTCTGATTGTAACACGAAAGATTCCAAAGGTATACGACCCAGGAATTATGATCAATAGGCTAGAAATAAATGCTTTCTTATGTATATAAAAGTAATGCTATTGACTCTTAAGCAATAAACCATGTTCTTTGATTTTACTTTCTTACAATGGCAATATTCTTGCACCAAGTCATCTACAATCTCCCACTCAGTCTTCCACAATACTAAAAACACTCATCTGCAAAATGAAGAGTTAGATGTTAGGTTTCTGATTTGTTTCCTGGGGTAGAGCAAACTTCACTTCCCTAACTACTTCTACAAATGTGTACTATTCAATGAGAAAATATTTGGGGTTTTTTGCCTTTGAAGCCTATTATGTTAAATACTCCCTTGCTGGATAATCTAATTTTCCCAAATTTATAAAAAGTTTCACACAAAAATCCTGGCAAATTCAACTCAGAAGATACACAAAGCAGTTACACTAAAGGTACCTTCATTCAGAACTATTTGAGAATTTGATGACAATAATAATTACCCTTGAATGTCATTTTGCAATTTACAAAATATTTTCTTTTACTTCAATCACATTATAACTTAGGCAAACAATATGACAGTGCCTGGCACATAAGAGGTGCCTAGCCCAACAAATGTGGAATAAGTGAATGAATGGTTGAATGAAGGTATGAAATGCAGCTTTAGACAAGTAAAAAAGAATAGGTTAACCAAACTTATAAGTCACAGAGAGAATAGTGGTATTAAACCATCTTTAAAACAAAACTGAACCTAAGCATTATGGAAGAACCTGTATGTAAATAATTCATATAAAATATAATAAATATTTTCTATTCATTAAAGTATGTTTCCTACAGATCTCCACTCATTGCAAGAACTAGAATACGTTAAAATTATCTTTTTTTCTACACATTTTTTACTCCTTTTGAGTTGAGATCAAGTTTCAACTCTCAAACAAAACAAGACAAACATCAATATTGCCCAAAATCATCCATTATAGGAGGAAAAACGATACTTAAGAACTTTAAAAAGATATTTGTTTACTTATGGCAACCAACCATTCAAATTTTAAGCAAATAAATTTCTTCAAACATCTTCTAAAAACATCATTTACTTAAAATGTGTAATACACAATTTACGTCTAGTCAGTCAAACACTTACTGAATGTCTCATCTGTTACAGGGACTACAGTTGAGTACACAGCAACACAGCAAAACAAGATATTTTTAAAAATATTTTCCAAACCTATACTAATTTATCAAAGTGCTTCCATATATATCACCTAATTTGAGTCTAAAAACAAATCTGTGCTACAGCTATTGCATACACAATTTTGACACTAAGAAAACTGTTATCCACAGGGATGACATTTTTTTCCCCACAGCTACCATACCAAGTTAGGGGCACAGTGACTACCTACAAGTCTGTTCTTCTATTAGTTTGGTATGCTTTCTACCCAATAATAAGTTATAAACTCTCAAAAGTATGAAGTTAATATTTCCAAGTAATTCTAAAAGTTTTTTGCATCAAAATTTGTTTTCAAAACTCCCATAAAGCACAATGTTTTCAAATAAATTAAAAGTTAAATATAACTATGGCACCACAAATAAAATTATAACAGAAGACTAAAAGTAGGCTGACATCAAATTAAAATGTACCCCAGCAATTCTCCTTTATACAAAAAAAAAATTCATAATAATTTCCTATACTTCAAATTCTAAGTTAAAAGCCCCAAAACAATTCTACACTACAACTTTCTCTAAACTACAAACTCTGACTGTAATTATTATGTAGAATATACTTTCAATGTACCACAATTTAGTATGTACTTTCAAAATGCTAGCCAAATTGAATTAATGAAGGACAACTAATGTCCAAATACAACAGAACACTAAAACACAAATGATGGTCAAGGGTAACCATAACATAATTCATAAAGCATTTACTGATTTTAAGAAAGAGGTAAAACCAATATATGCCATGATAAATGGATAGGGCCCTATCAACCTTTTAAAAGGGTCTGTAGGAGAGGTAAAATATGCAAGTGGAAGGGAAATTCAAGGCAACTTATTCTGCCCTTTAAATGATTCTAAACCAGTCTGTGCCATTTAAGAGTTATCTGGTTAAAGTATATCATATAAGGAAGTGAGCCACACAAACTACATATTTGGGATACCTTTCCTCTCCTCAGAGTAAAACAATACACTTTACAGGATTTTCTTAAAACCCATTCAATAATTATCTTCACTGAGTTTCACACTATGGAAAAATAACGGAATAAGCACAGGAGAAAATTTCTAACTTTCACACATTATATCAGTTTTTCCAAATTGCCAGGTAAGTTCTTAAAAATCAACTTTATAAATTTTAAAATATATGTGCAAAAAAAAGGCATTTTTCCCCTCTTCTCTGAAGCATTTGCATGCCATTTCACCCTATATGTCTGTTATTAATTAAATATGAAAGCAACTTGTATTGGGTGATATATTTAATTTCCTAATTTGAAACAATTAGGAAAATGCTTATGTCATTCCAATTCATCTAAACTACTGAACATGCTACTAAGAAATTATCCACTACATTTCTCATGTAAGGTGTGGCTGTCTCAGTGTGAAGGCATTCATTAACAACATGGACAGGTAGAGAGCTGCTACTAAAAGAAAATCGGTTGTACAGTTAGCCATATTTTTCCCACAAGCATGTAAAAATCCTTCAAAAATGTGCTTTGGTGATCTCCCTGATTATAAACTGAAAAAAAAAACAATCCACACACGCACGCAAAATACAGTTGGTATATAGTCCATTAAATGCCAAAGAATCAGTTTAATAGACTTTACCTCTGATTAAACTGACAGCTAAACCAACAGGTATGGAATCCTACGACAAAGTCCATTACAAATGGTGCAATAGAAAGAGCAATGGACAGGCAAGAAACTTGGGTCCTCGTTCCCAACTCTGCCCACCTGAGTAAGGATGTATAAGGTCACTTTAATGTTCTGTGCCTCAGCTTCCTTGTCCATAAAAATCCTGATTACAAAATTAAATGAACTCTAAATAGCCCAGTAGCTCTTCCAGAGCTAATATTTATGATTCTACAAGTTAAAATCTATTATCTACTTCATGTATACATAGCATTGTAGGTAGCAGTTTCATGATTATAAATAGTTCCTATCCTCAAAAAGTTAATATATAATTAGGAAAATAAAACATTGAAAAAGCAATTTAACTTGGACAAAATTTGGGCTAAAAACTGATACTGGCAAAATATTATATTCCTCCTCTCATTCCCTAGACCCCCAAACACAGTGAGAGACTTTCTTACTTAATATAGGGAGAGGGGGATCTTCTAGTAAATCTTTTTACTTTTCCAACTCTTAATGCTAGCAAAATCTATCCATTTAGAAATGTAAAACATCTGTGGATGGAAGTAAATATAAACAGGGAATTGAAAAGAAACTGAACTGAAAAACAAATCTACAGGTCAAGAAGTACATATTAATTTATATACGAACTATTATTTGAAGATTTAACTTGATGAAATACTGTGGTGCTACAAAATATGTAAATATCTGAGTCTTTTCTTTTGGCATTTGAAACAACTGAAATGAAAAAGAATGTTGATGGATCAGTCAATAATATCAAGACAACTTCCTTACTCTATTAATTTAATTCTGGGGAAATTAATAAGTACTAGTTTATTCGAATTTAGCATCGTCACTGTGAACTTTAACAACAGGTACACACAAGTTAGGAAAATTACTAAAATAAAAATTGTTCAAAATTAGGAAAGTTAAAATGAAACAGATTTTTATAATGCCAGAGTAAGCATTTTTCTCATGTGAAAATCACATTAAAAGTCTAACAAGGGTTACAGGGGTTGTTGGTAAGATTAAATGAATTAACACATGTAAAACACATATAAGACAGTCCCTAGCACATAACAAGTGCCCACCAGGTACTGGCTAGCATTAACTCTAAACTGAATCTAGTCCTATCCCACATAAAAGACCATGATAAAATATTTAAGTTAATATCATATGATTCAGGGCTATCTCCATATGACTTACAGGGACCAGGACTTAGAATATTAATGCACACCCTGGAACCTGGAGTTAAGAACACAGCAATTTTATATGATTTAAACATTCTAACATAAATCTACAAATATTAATTACGTGCATTAATTTACATTAACTTAAAAAAATAAAAATGCAAGTCAAATTACAAAACTGATAGGTTAAAACAAATTGGTTTTTCTCTTCTTGCATTTTATGCTATTCAAATCCAAATAGTTTTTAAATTAGGCACTTTATTTTTTAATGCTTGAAACTTAATTACACTATAAAGACCAGATCCTATCAAATCATGCTAAAACTCCAACTAACACACTGTTAACAATAATTGCATTATCTTCCCAAAAGTGAATTCTGGAACAAAAGAAAATATAGCTAGCTTTTCACGTAAGTATGCAAACTTTAAGTAAACTCTAAACTTCCACAAAATCAATTCGTAAAACAGGTTCCTCTTTTTAAAGAAACCTAAACAGTTGGAAATTTCCACTGAAGTTTTTTGAGAATGAAAAATTCTCTTCTGTATAAATCAAAGGTTAGATTTTTTTTTAAATCCTTATTAAGTCCCTACTTTGCAAAAGTCTCTATGCTAAGCATATGTGTCCCATAAGTTTAACCAAACATATTTATTTAGATTTGCAATGATTCGTGAAAGCAAATTCTTTCTAATGGTAGTGATCTTCTGAATGAAATATAAATATTAAAAATTTTTATTCAAACCAGCCCTTAACACAGAAGTTCACATTCAAGTATTTGCTGAATGAAGGAATGAAGTCTTAATTAAAATATTTCAGCTATAAAATTATAAAACAAAAATAAAAAAAAAGTCCAAAGCGGAACTCTTAAAAACTCTGATATGTACATAACATGAACAAAGGGACAATGTCAAGATTGTTAAATTAAAACTTAAGGTATCTTTAAGATGGAAAACAACTCAGTAAAGTAATCCTTAATGAAAGGCTAAGTGTAGGAGACAAATGAATAGAGACAAATTTCATAAATATTTTCACAGAATTACATCAAATATTTTTAAATACTTTAAGAAAATATACTACTGCAAATCCACA
Source organism: Choloepus didactylus (assembly GCF_015220235.1). Taxonomy (NCBI): domain Eukaryota; kingdom Metazoa; phylum Chordata; class Mammalia; order Pilosa; family Megalonychidae; genus Choloepus; species Choloepus didactylus. The sequence continues at coordinate 28,759,719 of NC_051308.1, forward strand.
ATACAAACTGAAACTGAAAACTAAAATCCTACATTCATCTAAATTCCAATGTTTGTTGCCTTCAAATGATAAATGTCCTCTCTCATTTTAAAATAAGGTCAAGCCAATCAAAAATATTGAGGTCAATTCCAGTAAGAAAAAAATATAAAGAGCTTATCTTTAAATGTAACTGACTTTGTAAACTTTCAATGTCAAGATTACTTAAGATTATGTACTGAGGAAAGAAAAAATCTATAGTTCTGATACATATCTTGCATATAATTGTGTATTCAGTTATATGCCTTGGAAAACTAGTAATCTATGACTGATAAGTCATAGACATTTTGATAAAAACATTCTAACATAAATCTACAAATATTAATTTATCCACCTTTTTGATATTAATTGAATATATAACCTAATCTAATGAGTTGCCACCAAAATTGTCCACTAGACAACTGTCTATTCATTTACATCCTACTAGAAGATATCTTACCCATGCTTTACCAAATATGGAAGCATGTCTCAATTGATAGACAATTACCAATGTATTAACTTTAAAAAGTCATTATTTTATATCCCTTAGCTTCAAGATGACTAAATCCAAAGTGTAATCAATCGCTACAGATAAAAAGGTTTAATTGCTGAATTTCTATTTGGAAACTTTATCAATTACAAGCTACTGGGCTTTCAATCAAAATACCACACTAGTAAAATGAGGATTTTATTTTCATAACATCATTTTGATGTAGAAAATGTCAACATCCAACCTTGACAATGCATAAGAATCTCCTCTGCTTTCAGAAGATAAACAGTAAGTACCGGTATTTGAAAACCAGACCCTAAAGAGAGTCATTATCTCCAGCCTAACTTAGGTTCCCAAGAAATCCCAAATGAGGGGTAACTCTGCCTAGGCGTCAGGGCGAACACAGCAACCAGCTAGGCTTCAACTTGGGGCTCTTTAGGGCCCCACCAGCATCATGGCTGATGCAGACCTATGCGCAGAAGGAGGTAGACGAGGAAGAAGCTGGTTTGTTTACTTGCAGCCTGAGCCGCCGCCGCCGCCGCCAGTAGCGACAGCATCACTGGATCAGCCAAACCCAGCATCTTCCGCACATTTCTATTCTTAGCACACAACTCCCAGGCGGATCAAAACCCCACTACTATTAAAAACACAGACAAGCACGTTACCCACCTCCCACACACAGCCCCCACCCCACCAGTGCCGCCGTCTTTTCCTGTGCGCCGGCAGCGGAGTTGGGTGGAGGAGGGTGGGGGAGGAAGGAGACCCGGGGGGGACTCTTGCATCCTTGCCTTCACCCCACCCCACACGCAGACAGCCCCAGCGCCAGGGAGCGCGGCAGACAGCCCCCTCCCCCCAACCCAAACACAGATACAGGGCGCTCCACGCGTTATATAACCTTGCCGCCACCCGCAGTCGAGTCAAACGCCCCCTCCCCATGCCGCGCGGCCGGGGCGGGGAGAGGCGAGGGGAGCTACCGAGAGTTGCGCAGAGACTAGAGGCTCCCGGGCCAGGGCAGCACAGACACGGACTGTACCGCTAGGCCGGGAACACCCCTCCCCCCGGGTCCCCGCGCACTGACGCCCCCCAGCTTTCCCCGGAAAGTAAGCGGCTGTCAGTGTCATCCGCACCGGACATCCCTCGGCCTCCCCACACACACCCCAAAGCCTCCATTGACCTAGCCCCCGCCCACGCCCCTGAACGCCCACGCCCACCTCCTGGGTTATCACCACCCAGACGCCCCCGCCTCACCCCACCCCGCAGCCACCCCTCGCCTGAGGGAGGCAAAGAGGGAGGACCCGGGCCAAGGGCCCGGAGGGAGTGGAGGAGATGCCAGGAAGGGAAAGAGAGTAGGGGGCGGTGGCTGTTACCTGCAAAGGCGGCGGCGGCGGCCCCGCAGCTGCTCGGGCGGCGGCGGAGGATGGAGCCGGGGGGGCGGGGGGAGGAGAGGGGGCGACTCGGGGGTCCCCCCTCCCTCCTCCTCCCCTCCTGTCCTCCCCCCACCCCACAGAGCCTCTAGCCCCCCTAGAGCCCGGTGCGGCCGGCGGGTGGACAAGCGAAGAGCTGCAGGGGAGAAGGAGGAAGGGAGGGAACCGGCCCGGCCGGGCCGCGAAGCTGGAGCGGGAGGAGGCGGCGGCGGCGGCGGCGGCAGCGGCGGGAGGGGGAAAGAGGAGGGAGGGCGGCGGCGGGGGGAGGAGGGGGCGGAGACTCTACATGGGAATCGGATATCGGCTACAAATTCAATTCATCACCATAAAACAGCGCTCGGGCAGGGACCGGGTCACGTCGGCAAGGCGGCGGGGGGGGGTGTGGAGGCTCTGGGCTCCCGGGCGCGCCCGGCGCGGGTCTAGGGTCTGCGGCCTCCTCTCTCTGGCCGCGCCTCATCAGGGGGACCCCGTCGTCTCTTCCCCGCCCCCTCCTCCCTCCCTCCCAGGGCCGCAGTTGCCGCTCGGTTCTCGCCGCCGCCGCGGGGCTTGTTGTTGACTTTGAGGAAAACTCCTGACGTCAAGGCCTGGCTCTCGGCGACAGGCGGGAGCGGCTTCCCCGCATCCCCAGCCTTGCCCGCCGCCTGTGCTCCCCTCCCCGCCAGGCCCTTGTCCTCAGGCTCCCCCGCCTGCACCCCTCAAACCCGCGCCGCCCAGCGCCCACTCTCCTTCTCTCGCGAGAACACCCTCCCCCCAGTCCCTAGACAGCCAGAGCCGCGAGTGGAGGCAGTCGTTCCCGGGCGGGAAGTTCTGGGTTTCCCCGGCGCCCTCGTGGCCCTTGGCGGGCACCCGAGGCCAAAGAACTACGGTTTTCCTCCCGGCAGCTTTCCCAGTGAGTAGCCCACTGCCTTCCTCGACGCACCCACCCGCCCTCGCTGCAGATGCACAAGCGGCCAAAAAGGGTATCTCCGGATCACAGCGGCTGGTCGGGAAGATCGAGCCCGGCGCCAGAGGGCAAGCACCTAGAAGCCCCCGAGGTGGCGGTACTCAGTGAAGAAGTAACCTTTGAGAGAACTTGGAGCAAGGCGAGAACGTACCTCACCTCTCTGGACCTGTGGTGAGGGGCTCCTGATCATTACTAAACACAAAACCAACCTCGTCTCTCCCAGTGCAATCCCAGAACACTTCTTAAGAGCAACCCACGGCTGTCCCTGTAAGCATTTATAACCACACATGGTATACAGGTTGCAGTGGGTTCGTGATTCCCTCTTTAACAAATTACACCCTTTATAGGGATAATAGTTTTCATGGGCATTGGGGACACCATGATTTATTACATTCACTACGAAGATGATAACGTTTCTTGATTTCTTTTGAAGTTCTTGGTTCCTGAGAATATTTGCAAGAGACACTTTTTTGCGAAATGGCAATGCTTTACAATACATCACACTCCGGAAAGTTATAAAAAGAAGTTTGCTTTTTCCGAGGCACACCTGGCAAAAACCCATATTATTTCCCTTGTTGGTATACCTGTTATGTTCTTCCAGTGCAAATTTCTTCTTCATGCCTTTGCCTTTTTTCTGTAGAAGATGCCACTTCCTCCTCCTGACATGCCCTTCCTGACATGTCCTTCAACTCATTATCGAGGTCAAAAGATAACTTTCTGCAATACTGGAATGACAATGCTGTAATGGTAGTCATTTTTTTTTTTTTACTATGTCCCCTGGTATTTATATAGTGAGTTGTATTTGTACATATACATCCATATCTTTTCTCTTAAGAAAAAGTCAATTTCCTCTGTCTCTAAGGGACACTCTTGGTTCCCTGACCATTCTAGAACAGAGCTGGCCATCTTAAGCACAATCCATCTAAAAGTAAACTCCTTGATTGCTGCCTTTCCTATGTCCCCATGTTTCCCAGCAAACCATGAACTTATTAACAAGTATAGACTGTGTCCAAATTCTATTCCATTTACCTGTATATAAAATATAGATAATTGATTCCAACACTTATCAGACTACTGGCATAATGCTTCAGTTACAGGTTTCTTACTGTGAAATACAAAAATGGGCCAGACTTTTATTCTATAGTAACCCAACCCACTTTTTTCTTAAAGAACATAGTCCTTTATAAAACTAACACTAGAAAGAGTGTTTCCAATGCTCTTTTAAGTCATAACTCTGAGAGTTGTGGTATTCAGAATTATTAGATACCTCAACAATTTGTCTCCAATTTTAACATCAAAATATTTGTGAGAACTAAATTTATCTTAGGAGCCATACTACATCAAAATATTTCTCCTGGTCTATTAAATCTTAAATGGATTGAACCATCTTATATAAGTATTGCATATGCTACAGTAGATTCTGTATTCTGGGCTTCATTTTAAAAATGTAAACTTTTACTTCTGCTCTATTTTGCACCTCTATAAGACTATTTTCATAAATTCCCATAATGAAGTATGTCAGCTCATTTTACTATTAGTTATTTAAATGGCATTTTCTTTCTGTTAGACTGTGCCATTAGAAATTTGGCAGAATCTACCAATTGTGGCATGATAGTAATCCACACCATGCATCTCCTCTTCATTCTCATCATATCCCAATAATATGTGGAGTAGCAGGTCTTGCATTGTTCATCCACAACAATGTCCCTTTTAAACTCCAGAGAAAGCCCTCGTTCTTTATTAAGCCAGGTATTTTGAAAGTTAACATTTCTCAGTAGTAGTATTTATGCATTTTAAGAAAAATATTGGAGAAACTAAGATGACGGCTAGCTGAGACAGGGCGAAAAAAAACGCCTCCATGAAAAACACTAGCTAAAAACCAGAAAGTGACCTAGAATACCGGTTACAGCGATGCGCCAGCTGGACGAGGGCTCCTAGCTCCAGAGGGGCCGCATACTTGGTGAAACCGGGAGTCGGCATTCTGAAACAAGCGCAGCGGGCTGGGGAAGCCAGGGTTCAGCGTTTGGAGACCAGCTGGCTATTTTTTTTTAAAAAAAAAAAAAGGAGCGGCTCCAGCAGCAATTGTGGGAACCACACAGTGAAACACAGCAAGAGGGGGCTGGGCCGGCCTCTCGGTGTCTGGCTGGGAAGATAGCCCGCAGCAGATACCCTTGGGTTCGGGGGAACAGAGGGGAGAGCCGGAAGCAGAAAGAAACCCCGCGGCTCAAAGCTGGTCCCCCGGAGGGCTGAATAAACTCCTGCCCGGGCCGTGCCCACAGCCCAGAGTCCCGCCAGTTGTCCCAGAGCTGGGAAGGAGGAACTGTGCGAGGAGGGGGGTGCTGAGACGCCCTGTTCGGCCATTTTTGCTTCGGGCGGGGAGTGCGCTGCCGCACGGCCCGGCGGCCTGGGGCTTCCCTTGAGGGACGGCACACACTGGTGATGTAGCACAGCATTCCCTCGGCTGAGCTCCTGGAGGAGCGTGGCTGGGAGGGGGGATCCTCTCAGAGAACCCAGGGATGCTATGCCAAGTCCAGTGGTTTATGGATCAGCGAGAGAGAGGGTCTGGGGCTGAACTGAAATGAAGGCTTAGACTCTTGTGGTGGCCTTGAATCTCCGGGATCCTGGGGGATTTGAGCATTAGAACTACCCCTCCTCCCTGGCTACCTGAACACACGCCCCACATTCAGGGCAGACAGCTCCAGCGACACACCCAAACTGAGTTCTCCAACTGAACCCACAAGAATCATTTCCCCACACAACGCAGGAACAAGGTTGAGAACTGACTTGAGGGATATAGGTGACTCACAGACGCCACCTGCTGGTTAGTTAGAAAAAGTGTATGTCACCAAACTGTGTTCCTGAAAAATTAGATTGATATCCCTTTTTCTTTACAACTTGAAAGAACCTTATCAAACAAAACAAATGCCAAGAGGCCAAAAACAACAGAAAAACTTAACACATATGATAAAACCAGAAGATATGGAGAATCCAAGTCCAAACACACAAATCAAAATATTGGAAGATACACTATATCTTGCAAAATTAATCAAAGAACTACAATCAAGGAACGAAAACATGGCAAAGGGTTTAAAGGACATCAAAAAGACCATGGCCCAGGATATAAATGACATAAAGAAGACCCTCGGAGAGCATAAAGAAGACATTGCAAGAGTAAATAAAAAAATAGAAAATCTTATGGAAATAAAAGAAACTGTTGGCCAAATTAAAAAGACTCTGGATATTCACAATACAAGACTATAGGAAGCTGCACAACATCTCAGTGTCCTAGAAGCCCACAGAACAGAAAATGAAAGAACAAAAGAAAGAATGGAGAAAAAAATAAAAAAATCTAAATGGATCTCAGGGATACGATAGATAAAATAAAATATCCAAACTTAAGACTTATTGGTGTCCCAGAAGGGAAAGAGAAGGATAAAGGTCTAGAAAGAGTATTCAAAGAAATTGTTGGGGAAAACTTCCCCAACCTTCTACACAATATAAATACACAAAGCATAAATGCCCAGCAAACTCCAAATAGAATAAATCCAAATAAACCCACTCCAAGACATATTCTGATCAGACTGTCAAATACTGAAGAGAAGGAGCAAGTTCTGAAAGCAGCAAGAGAAAAGCAATTCACCACATACAAAGGAAACAACATAAGACTAAGTAGTGACTACTCAGTGGCCACCATGGAGGCGAGAAGGCAGTGGAATGACATATTTAAAAGTCTGAGAGAGACTCTCTAACTGAGCCATCTTGACAGGTGAACTCGCTGCCCTCCCCCCTACGTGGGACCCAACTCCCAGGGGTGTAAATCTCCCTGGCAATGCAGAGTATGACTCCCAGAGATGAATGTGGACCCAGCATCGTGGGACTGAGAGTATCTTCTTGACCAAAAGGAGGATGCAAAATGAGACGAAATAGTTTCAGTGGCTGAGAGATTCCAAATGGAGTCGAGAGGTCACTCTGGTGGACAATCTTATGCACTATATAGATAACACCTCTTAGGCTTTAATGTATTGGAATAGCTAGAAGTAAATACCTGAAACTACCAAACTCCAACCCAGCAGTCTGGACTCCTGAAGACAATTATATAATAATGTAGATTACAAGGGGTGACAGTGTGATTGTGAAGTCCTTGTGGATCACACCCCCTTTATCTAGTGTATGGATGAGTGGAGGAATGGGGATAAAAACTAAAGGACAAATGCGGTGGGATGGGGGGATTATTTGGGTGTTTTTTTTCACTTTTATTTTTTATTCTTGTTCTGGTTCTTTCTGATGTAAGGAGAATGTTCAGAGATAGATTGTGGTGATGAACGCATAACTATGTTATCATACTGTGGACAGTGGATTGTATATCATGGATGATTGTATGGTGTGTGAATGTATTTCAATAAAACTGAATTTAATAAAAAAAAAAAAAGAAAAAGAGAGAAAAGAAAAAAAAAAGTCTGAGAGAGAAAAATTTCCAACCAAGAATATTTTATCCAGCAAAACTCTCCTTCAAATTTGAGGGAGAGCTTAAATTTTTCACAGACAAACAAATGCTGAGAGATTTTGCCAATGAAACACCTGCCCTACTTCAGATTCTGAGGAGAGCCCTGCTGGCGGAGAGACAGGGAAAGGAGAAAGAGATATAGAGAATTTTAACAGACATACATAGTACCTTACATCTCAAATCACCAGGACACTCACTTTTCTCTAGTGATCACAGATCTTTCTCCAGAAGGGACCGTAAGCTGGGACATAAAACAAGCCTCAAGAAATTTAAAAAAAAAAAAAAAACATTGAATATACTGAAAGCACATTCTCCAACCACAATGGAATACAAATAGAAGTCAATAATTTTTGAACTGTAATTCCACTAGTTACTTCCTACATGATATAAAATACACAAACTCTAAGGACAAATCAGTGGTTTTGAACTCAATGTAAAATGTAATTTTAGACAACTATATAAAGGTGGCGGAATGAAGGAGTATAGGAACATAGTTTATGTGTCCTATTGAAGTGAAGGTGGTATCAAAGAAAAACAAGATTGATATGGATTTAAGAGGTTAATTTTAACCCCCACAGCAAACACAAAGAAATTAACAGAGAATATAACCATTGAGATGAAAAGTAGAGTTTGGGTTAAGAGAAATGGGGGAAGGGGCAATGGGAAGTTAAAAAATGAGTGTAGGGTTGCTGTTTGAGGTGAAGGGAAATTTCTAGTAATGGATGGTGGGAAAGAGCATTACAACATTCTAAACGTGATTAATCCCACTAATGAAAGGCTAGGGAGGGGGTGGAATGGGAAGATTTAAGCTGTTTCCACAACTGGAAAAAAAAAAAAAAGGCAGTCAAACTAGATGACAATTGAATGCTAAGGATGAACTTGGATGGGACTGGAGGATAGAAGACAGGTGGCTCAAAGGGACACAGTTGAGACATAAGGAAAAGGAAATATAGAATGTAAGCTTTCTATCATTGTTGAATCTATTGTACTTCTTAGCTGCGCTTAATGGGATTGCATAAAAGAATGTTCTTGTTCATGGGAAGTGTATATGTGAATTATAGTGTATGCTCAAGGATGTGTGCAGCTAACTCTCATATGTTCAGAAGACAGCAATAGATGATGGATGATAGATAGGGAGGGAGGGAGGGAAAGAAATAGCGATGTGACAGCATGTTAAAGTTGGTGGACTGAGCTATCGGGGGAGGGGGGGTCAGGGTATGATGGAATTCTGTGTATGGGGCTAGTATTGTTTTTGCAACTGTTCATATAACTTTGAATTTATTTCAAAATTAAAAATTAAAAAAAAAATTCACTCTTCTTGACTATTTAGGTTCCATTTAGTAAACTACCAATGAGTAAATTAGATACTGAGAGATATTTCTTAGTACTTCAGCCATTTCTTCATAGTAACCTAAGCTAAAAGGTAGAATTTCAGGACATCAGATAACAAAAATTAAATGACTACTACTCTGTCTCAATAGAAAAGGTGTCTTGTTTTTACTAAGCAGACAAAGAATAAGTGTTTGTTGAATAATGAAGGAATGAATGAATAGGCAAATGAATTTTTAAATGGCTGGGCAGTACATGCAATTTATGCAGTATTTTATTCTAGGGATGTAAAGTGGTTTATTGGGAAGAGCATAAATGTGCTTTGGAATTTTGCAGACCTGAGTTCAAATCTTCTCTCTTTGCAGATTTAGTACTTCTGTCATCTCAAGCAAGTTATTTAACATTTCTAAGCCTTAATTTCCTCATTTGTAAGATGGCAACTACAATTACTTCAACAGGTTATTATCAGTATTAAATATGGCGCAATATTAGATTGTGCCTAAAACATACTGAGTGGTCAGCAAATTAGAATTCCTTTACCTTGAATGTGAATGTATGGGTTAAGGTAACACTAGCTGCTACAACAAACACAAAAATATATACTGGCACAAAAACAATTGAAATGTATTTCTCATTAGGTGAAGTCTTGAATTATACGTCTCCTCTAAGCAAAAATTCAGGGGCCCAAGTTTCTTCCATGTTAGGGCTCTGACCTTTTCAACACAGCATCACAACATCGAGCTGGCAGAAAAAGGAAAAGCAGGGATGATTGCTCATGGAAGGTTTTATGAACAGCACTTCCATTCTCATTCCACTGACTTGAATTCTCACAAGCCACCTCACTACAAGGTAGACCAAGAAATGAAGTCTAGCCCAGGAAGAAAAAGAAAATAGGTTTGGTGACCAGTCAACCTGTCTCTGCTACAGTCGGTTTCTGAAATAACCATGCTAAGTTTCTAGCTGTAATCAATGAATATCCTAGATAATAATAGAGCAATTTTCCAAGAAAAGCATAGCTTAAATCCAGGGATAAGTAGTGGAAGAGTCCATTGCTATAGATGTCCATTCTAATTTCCTTTTTATCACAGATGTCTTTCTTAAGGTGTAGGTCAAGTACCTGTGTACACATTCTAATGTACACATTAGAATACCTGAGGAACAGATATATCTCTAATCTGGGGCCACATGAAACTGGGATATTTAAAGCCTGTGGAAACCTCCCTCTTATTTCATTGTCAGATTTTTTTTCCTGCTGCATTACTAGTGTATGAATGAAAAAAAATTCTCGTTGATATTTTAACTCTCTTAGACAGCTGAGTCTGTTGGTAACTTAAGCAATCTCCTGACATTATATTTAGTGCTTCAAAATACTCAAGTCCCAAAAAGTTACTAGCCACAATTAAATAGCTGTGGGCCCTCAAGCTAGAATTCATGTTTTAATTCTGGAGCAATAAACATACAAAATTACTACTACTTGCTGTGTGGAAGAATCATAATATACAATAAAACTAAAACACATATATTGTAGTTCCAGAGCCTTATTTTAGTATATAATTTTAACTTCCTGAGTGTGCATTTTCTAGTTTCTTCTGAATCTGCTCTATGGAGATTGGACTTTCTGTCACAATGGCTAGCAGTGAAATAATGACAGAAATTTCCAACCCATACCTGGATATTAACTCCTTCCTCAGTTATCTCATGTAGGTACAGTCCTGTTCCAGAAAATCCCCCGATCCATGTTAAAACACAATTTCTCTTTATAATAGACATACTTTCAGAATCAATTGGAAAGCTTCAAATCTACACCTGACTTACCCATTCTGAAGTTCTTTAATTGTTGCATCTGTAATATTTCATTAAAGATTATTGGTCTGTGGAGAAGTATAGCATCTTCAACAAACGGTTCTGGGAGAACTGGATACCCATATATAAAAGAATGAAGGTGGGCCGCTACCCCATGCTGTATACAAAAATTAACTCAGAATGGATTTAAGACCTAAATAATTAGAACCAAAACTGTAAACCTCCTAGAAGAAGACATAGGGAAACATCTTCCGGACCTTTTGTTAATCAATGGTTTCTTTAGGACTACACCGAAAGCACAAGTAATAAAAGAAAAAAAAAACATAACTGGGACTTAAAACCTTCTATGCATCAGATGACTTTATCAAGAAAGTAAAAAGACAATGTACAAAAGGGGGATGTGAAATGAGACAAAATAAAGCTTCAGTAGCTGGGAGATTTCAAATGGAGTCGAGAGGTCACTCTGATGGACATTCTTACACACTATATAGATAACACTTTTTAGGTTTTAATGTACTGGAATAGCTAGAAGTAAATACCTGAAACTACCAAACTCCAACCCAGTGGCCCTGACTCTTGAAGATAATTGTATAACAACGTAGATTACAAGAGGTGACAGTGTGATTGTGAAAACCTTGTGGATCGTACTCCCTTTGTCCAGTGTATGGATGGATGAGTAGAAAAATGGGACAAAACCTAAATGAAAGATGGGGGGGGATGATTTGGTTGTTCTTTTTTACTTTTATTTTTTTATTCTTATTCTGATTCTTTCTGATGTAAAGAAAATGTTCAAGGATGGATTGGGGTGATGAATGCATAGCTATATGATGGTACTATGAACAGTTGATTGTTCACCATGGATAACTGTATGGAATGTGAATATATCTCAATAAAACTGAATTTTTTAAAAAAATTTTTTTAAAAAAGACAGTGTACCCAATAGAAGAAGAAACTATTTGGAAACCATATATCTGATAAGGGTTTAATATCCAGGCTGTATAAAGAAATCCTACAGTTCAACAGCATGAAGACAAACAACCCAGTTTAAAAAATGGGCAAAAGACTTGAATAGAAATTTCTCCAAAGATGTACAAATGGCCCATAAACACATAAAAAGATGCTCAAAGTCATTAGCCATCAGGGAAATGCAAATCAAAGCCACAGTGAGATATTTCACACCCACTAGACTGCCTAATATTTAAAAAAAAACAGAAAAGAAAGTATTGGAGAGGATGTGGAGAAATAGGAACACTTGTAAGTTGTTGGTGGAAATGTAAAATGGTGCAGCTACTGTGGAAAACAGTTTGGTGATTCCTCAGAAAGTTAAGTATAGAATTAACCATATGACCTGGCAATCCCACTCTAGGTATATATCCCAAAGAATTGAAAGCAGGGGCTCAAACAGATATTTTCACACTGATGTTCATAGCAGCATTATTCACAATTGTCAAAGGTCGAAGCAACTTAAGTGTCCATCAACAGATGAATGGACAAACAAAATGTGGTATATACATACAATGTAATGTTATACAGCCATAAAAACAAATGAAGTTCTGATGCATATTACAACATGGATGTACCTTGAAAACATCATGTTGAGTGAAATAAGCCAAACACAAAAGGACAACTGTTGTATGATCTCACTTATATGAAATAAGCAGAATATGCAAATTCATAAAGTTTGAAACTAGAATACAGGCTACCAGGAGCCAGGTAAGAGTGGGAAATGGGGAGTTAATGATTAATGGTTATAGAATTTCTGTTTTGGATGATGATAAAGTGTTGGCAATAGATGATGGTGATGGAGCTCCTGTATTGTGTATTTGAAAGTGGATAAAGTGGGAATTTTTAGGTAGTGTATAAGTTACCAAAGGGGGAAAAAAGCATAAACTGTACAACACAAAGAGTGAACCCTAATGTAAATTGTGAGTTATAGTTAATAATGTAATTTTAATAATGTTTCATCAGTTGTAACAAAGATACCACACTAATGCAAAATATTAATAAAAGTGAAAACTGTGTGCCTGTGAGGGGGGATATATGGGAACTCTGTACTTTCTGCATGATTTTTCTGTGAACCTGCAACTGCTCTAATTAAAAAAAAAAAAATTATATTTATATATATATATATATATGTGATGAAATCCAATCTCAGAATTTTTCTAGTAACCTTTAATAACTGGACAGAACTGGGGCCACTTTAAATTGCAAATGCCATCTCAATTTAATTGATTTCAATCAAAATTATTAAAATAATTAAATAATTAAAAAAATTAATTAAATCAGTAATTAGATTTCAATCAAAACTCTGAATTTGGTTTGGAATTAAACCTTCTTCCTGCCCACATTCAAATCTTCCCTTAGGCTGGAACTCCATAAGAGGAAAAGCAGGCAGGTTCAGCTTCTTTATTTATCTGTCTTGCTTTTCTCTTCCACCACTTGGACAAAACAGTTCTTTTACCCAAGTTTGTACCATTTTAAACTGGCTTTGCACTCTCAGCCTGGCATATAGGACCAGCTACATAATCTGCAAGGTCCAGTGTAAATTGAAAACATGGAACCCCTTGTTGAAAAATAATTACAAATTTAGAGACCATAACAGCAGAGCGTTAAACCAACCATAGAGCCCTGTATAGCTCACAGTTTTGCACTCCTGTGAATCTCTCCCTGCTGGCATGTGCATAAGGCTAGCTCTCTCAGGGGCTCTTTGGAGAACTGCTTCTAGACTCCTCTAACTGCAACCCCTGAAATATGGACAAGGCACCTTTTCCTTCATCTGCTACTCCAGTTCATCCCTCAGCTGTGGTTTCCTCAGCTCTCTATTGGGGTCTCACTCTCACCCTCTGGTGGAACTCAACATGGCTCCAGGCCACTCCTCTCTCTCCCATGGTACTTAACCCAGTCCATTTATCTAAGCCATTTATCCAGGAAACAGTCACACATCTTTTGTCCTGCAGCCTGTTCTCTCCCTCTTGGCTTGCCACCAAAGCAATTGGGCAGCCTGTTTCCCAATTTCCTGGGAGGAAGTCAGAGTCCCCCCATTGCACAGAATATATTCCAAGCTTTCCATGTGATCCCATGGAAGCCCCTGACATGAGGTAAAGAAATATCCTCCACCCTCCACCCCTTCCCCACTGGGAGAGGAGTAGGTGATGACCACAATTTCTCAAGTAAATCTCTTCACAAATCTCCTGTATTTGACATTTTATCCACTATTTTATATTCTTCAAGTGAATAAGAACATTTGAGTCAGAGAATAGATTTTGAACTATTTCCTTCATAATGGTGACCTAGCTTGAAATTTCATATTTTTTGTATCTTGGGACCTCAGCTGAAACTTCAATTTTAAGATCCTGCTACAAAGCATATTTTCTCGGTAGGATAAGTATTTTCCTTCTTCCTTATTTAGATGTGTGCTCACATGTATAAAAATATTATCAGCTATTACTGAATATAATATATTTAGGTTAACAGGTGTTCAAGGCACAAAATTAATTGAAATAGTATCTTCTCTACATTTGTTTGTATTTCTGTTTGACAAATATGTGCCAACAAATTACCTTTTCATACATTATTACCTACATTAATAATATTAAATATTTTAGAGACTCTTGCCCTTTGTTAATTTCTCAGAATTTGTTCTTAAGAAAATATGAGTAGAACACTGAAGTTTTATCTCTGAAAATCCAATGCTACAACATCAAAAATAAAAATATAAAATACAATCTGTACTAAGAGTCAGTCACTTGGACAAAGATTACATTGAGCCATGAAAACCCCTGGATATAGGCATGAATCTCACACCAAATGGATTTAAAAAAAAAAAAAAATAGTAATGTTAGACTGCCTTGATTTCCCTTTAATATCTAATTACCAAAGAGGAGTTGCCTTCCTTTGTTCTATATCAAGAGACAAAAAAATTCAGAAAATATCAGACTTTGGTGTCTGTGCTGGTTTAGCTGTATTATGTCCCCCAAAATGTCATGTTCTTTGAGGCATTCTTGTGGGGGCATACATATTTAGTCTTGATTAGGTTGGAACTTTTGGATTGGGTTGTTTCCATGGAGATGTGACCCACCCATTCAGCTTGGGTCTTAATTAGATCACTGGATCCCTATAAGAGCTTGGACAGAAGGAGCATGCTGCTGCAGCTTAGAGAGACATTTTGAAGATAGCGGTTGAAAGCTAACGCTGACATTTTGGAGAACGACATTTTGAAACACAACCTGGGAGCAAGCAGACGCCAGCCACATGCCCTCCGAGCTAACAGAGGTTTTCCGGATGCCATTGGCCTTCCTTCAGTGAAGGTATCCTTGTACTGATGGCTTGCTTGGACATTTTTATGGCCTTCAGACTGTAAAATTGTAACCAAATAAACCCCCTTTATAAAGCCAATCCATTTCTGGTGTTTTGCATATCAGCAGCATTAGCAAACTGGAACAGTGTCTAATTTAAATTCCTTTATCTTTTTCTTGCTCCATTCAAGATGTTGTACAAGCCATGAGTATGCAAGCAAGAGAATAATTTACTAAACTCATCATGCTTGACTACATTAGGTCTCTTTCTACTCCTTATCCTCTAAAAAGTTACTTCTTTATTACTGTCTTCTTCCAAATATCTGAGGAAGTCCTCGTGTTACATGACATCCCGCAATCTTATTTACGAGCAGAAACTTCTTTAGATAATTTATTAGGAGAAATCTTCTAAAGAGTGAGAAAAAAGTAAAATCTCCAACTTTTGCTACTTTCGTGTACTTTCTCCTCAATAATGGGTCATCATAACCACTTTTTCTCAAATCTCCAGTTAGGATTACGTAAAACATATTTATATATTACCTAGTTGCATTGTCTTCCCTGATAAAAGGTTTTAAACCTCAGTTCATACAGTTCACATTTTAACATCCAGGTCAATTCAATTCTATAAACACTTGTTGATTCTCTATCCAGACAGAGGTCTAGAGTAGATGTGAGTACAACATGGTGCCTACCTTCAAGATTTTCTACTTGGGAGATCAACATAAACAAGCAACTATAACATGAATAAATGCTATAATAGAAATATGTATAGATGGATATGAGAACATACATGGGATCAGTTAATACTGGGATGAGGGGAACTGAGTCAGTATAATAGGTGAGGTTAATGGCATGTTACCTGGACTTTGATACGAGGTCAGAAGTTGATAAAGCAGTGGGAGGACATGCCAGGCAGTGAAAACAACACACAGAAAAGCAAGAAGAGAATAGCATCAGGGACTCTAAGAAAATGGATGTAAGAAAGGTGTCAGTGAAGTGAAGACATTTGAACTGGTATTAAAGAGTAATCATGAGTTTTGTGAAAGAAGATGAGAATCTACATGAATGCAGGAGCAGTGGTAAAGAAGAAGAAAGAAAAGTCTCCAGAGTAATTGATAATGTAGAATCAAGAGGACTGAGTGATTAGATGATAAAAAGAGGAAGGAATCAAGGATGATGCCTGTGCCAGTTTGGATATACTATGTCCCCCAAAAAGCCATATTCTTTAATGCAATCTTGTGGGGGGCAGAGTGATTAATCTTTTTAATTAGAGTGTGACCTCTCGATTGAATGTTTCCATGGAGATTTGACCCTGCCCATTCAGGGTGGGTCTTGATTAGTTCACTGGAGTCCTTTAAAGAGAGCTCTCACAGAGAGTAGAGAGAAAAAAAAAAAAAATGCCCCAGGATATGCTACGCCAGGACACACAGATTTTAGATGCTTAGAAACTGACAGTGTTGGTTGCTGACACTTTGGAGATGCTAGCCCAGAGTTTGCTCTGGAGAAGTTAAGAGAGACAAACCCAGAGACATTTTGGAGAAAGCCATTTTGAAACCAGAACCCCAGATGAGACGCTAGCCATGTGCCTTCCCAGCTAACAAAGGTTTTCTGGATGCCATCAGCTGTTCTTCAGTGAAGGTACCCTTTTGTTGATGCCTTAGTTTGGACACTTAAAAGTGTCTAAGTGGCCTTAGAACTGTAAATTTGTAACCTAATAAATCCCCTTTGTTAAAGCCAGTCCATTTCTGGTATTTTGCATAGTGACAGCATTGGCAAACAGGAACAATGCCTGTAATTTTCCCATCCTAGCACAAGGGGGAGGAGCAGCATGTGTGTGTATGTGTGTGTGTGTGTGTAAGCATGCACACACTAAGGTTGTTACTGCCTATACAAGGAAGAAAAGAGAAAATGGCCTCCATTTTAGACATGTTAAAATTGAAGTACACCTGTGAGACTTTATATGTATACTCTATGGCTAACATTCTCAAATGCTTACCCTGTGCCAAGCCTTGTACTAAGCACTCTACAGGAATTAACTAATTTAATATCAGAGGCATTTTGAGATACAAAAATAGGGAGGACTGACTAAAAGATTTGGTTTGAAGACATGGATCTACATAGAACCATGGTGAAGGTAACACCAAGCATCAATGTGTACACTGATAAAAGAACTGAATCTTGGAAAATACTAATAGTTGAGAACTGAGGAAATGGAAGGAAAATAATCAAATGGATAAAAGGAGAAACAGAAGAAAGGAGTTTTGAAAGTAGAGGTAAGAGAGAGTTACAAAAAGGAAGGAGTGTTCAGCAATGTGAAATGCTGCACAGAAGTCAACTAAAAAGTAAAAGTGCCTGTTAGATTTTACAATTGGAAAGTCACTGGTTACCTTTGCTGATGTAATTTCATGATGTAATGGGGTTGAAAGGGGTAGAAAGCTCAATGGAACCGAGTTAAGGAGAAAATTACAAATTGAGAAAGAGGATAGTGGAGGAATTAACTAGTATTTATTGAAATCCACTATGAGTTAAAAAAAAATAGTTTTGTGCTAGGCACTTTGCTTAAGTGGGACAGGACATTATTTTGAAATATTAGCTATTGTTTTCTATCCCCAGAGTTTTGGATTCCCTTTAGCCCTTCCCCTTCTAGTAAGTTAGAAGATCATTGCCTCAGGAAAGAGATGCCAGAGCAGAGAGAAGAGGTAAGGAGTCTTTTGTGGCTTTTGAGTTTCAAAATCCTAGCCCTCCAGGAGAAATGGAAATGTCTCTAGGGCTTAGAACAGCAAATTTGGGAGAATGTGTGATGCTCTGAGAACAAGGCTTCACATGCACTTACTTATACACAACACCACAACCACTAGAGGAGATTCTTCAGGCTAGCAGCAGGAGAGTACGGAAGTAGATGGGTGGATTTCTGGAGAAGACAGCTCAGCAGTAACTTTCAAGGATAAACAACCAAGGGGCAATGGGTATAACTGACATCTCAGACAACAAAGACAAAAAACCCTCTCTCTCCCAATAAATTGCTACTATGTAAACCATTCTCTCCACTCCCCTTCCTTCCAGAACTTAATCACAGCCCCAGGCAGAAAAGAAATTTCCAATCACCCAGCAAAATGGAGACTCAAAATAGAAACTGAGTTATTGTAATACAATTACATTTCCTACACATCTGGATTTGTGGATTTGTGGAATTAAATTTATCCACCCTATATATGTTATATGACATTTAATTCTCAATGCAACTGCATAAAATAGAAATTACCATTCCCACATTACTGATGATAAAGTAGATTCAGAGAGGTTAAGGAACTTTCCTAGGCTGACAAATGACAAAGCCAGAACTCACACCGTCTGTCTTACCCAAAGCCAGTGTTCTTCCCATTCTACCACTTTGCTCTTTCAAAATTTTGACAAAGAGAATGATAAATGACAGCCAGAGGGGGATTCAGGGTCATGAGACATTTTCTCTTTTTTAAAAATGAGAGAAATTGGACAATATAGCAGGAAAAAGGAAAGAGCCAATGGAGGGGGCAGAGTTGAAAATGAAGGAAAGAGTGCAGTATTTATTGAGAAATGATTTCAAAGGATGTTGGAAGAAAATAATCCCAAAGGGAAAAGTCTTGAACAAAAAGTGGCTACCTCTCCAAGATAAAAGAGAGGATAGAAAGAAGAGAGCTGGAAAGGGGTCTGTAGACAGGAGGGAGCATTTGACAGCGTTCATGCTTCATGGCATGAAGGAGGAAGGGCCAAGTAGCAATGCAGGTCAGAAGAAGACTGAATCATAATGCCTTGCATGTTAGTTCCTTGAACATACGGTTATATATTTCTTGCATTTTAGTTCCTTCAACATTGTCATGGATGCTAAGTCACTGCCCAGATCCACAACTCCCACTTTCAGAACTGAAGCAGACATTCCCCCAGCTGCTGGGAATGTCAGTCTCTGACATTTCTTAATTAAGTTCCTTTCCAGAAATTTCTCTCTGATGAAAGCACCTCCTTGCCCTAAAAAGTACTTTCTCCAACGATTGTTCATTCTGGAGTTGTAAGGACCACAGCCCAATTCCCTCAGTTCAGGACAAGTCTGCAGGGCAATCCCAGCTCCAAGCCATGCCCCTGCACTCCCCAACCCCACCCCCTACCATGGGATAGACTGAGGTCTTTTTGGATTGCTTCCCACTTCTCCCTCCTCCCAATCCTGCTGCCTTCATTCCTCACAGGTATTTATCCTGAGGGCACTCCCCATAAACTTCCAGCAAGCCAATCTCCATCTCAGAGTCTGTTCCACTGGGAATCCAACCTGAGAAAAAAACATAACTTATAAGAGCCTGAATTCCTTGGAAGCAGAGTCAGTACTATGGGAATGAACACCATCATGCCTTGGGAAAATCAAAGTTTAGTGAAGGAGCAGCTGTGTGGTGGGACAACTTCCTCTCTTCCTGCCCTTTTGTTTCCGGGTGCCTTAGAGTTAAACTCCTGACCTCTCCCGATCCTTACTCTCTCCTTCCCAGGGACTTACCTGATTGGGGAATTTGGGTGGAAGTATGGCCACTGAGCCCTTTCTAGGGTCTTCTTGTTTGGGGGTGCAAATCTGCAATGCCTATCATTTGTATCTTATTTTCTCAGTTGGGATCTAAATTCACATGGGGAAAAGGGGGGTTATTTTACTTTCTGAAACTGTTACCACTAAGGTATTTTTGGAAGGGAAAGAAACAGTACTCAGTGTTTTGATGACTATTTCGTATGGGGAAATGGCAAGTAAAGAGTGACAAGCGATGTGAAAAACAAACATGATGTGGAGTATGAGATAAAGACAAATATAATGGTTTCAATATTTAGCAAATGCCCGTGAGCTCTAGTTCTATATGCAAAGCAGTTCCTGCCTGAGAGAAAGAATGAATCACTTACAGAATCTACACAGGCTCCTAGCTGTTAGATTTAAATTATTGTTGTTTTATTTGCCAAATTTTTGGCTTACTTCAGAAGATTAATAAAGAACCAAGAGTGTTGGCTCTGTTACAAAGAAGAACTGAATCAGCTTTTGCTGAAACCAGTTTTACCCTTAACTTAATTACATTTCATTACCAAAAAGATAAGTATTCTAAATGGATCCACATATCAAAACATCTATTATAGGTTTGCAGAAGTGATGGTAAGGATGACATTATTTTTATTAATGCATATTTTTAAATTAATTTGACCTCATTTTACCTCAAATTACCCATTGAGATAATTTTTCAGGTTTATTCCCAAGTTAAGGTTGGCTCTGAAACTTCTGTAGCAAGAAGTTAGGCAAAATTTGGTTTGGTTTGCGAATAAACAGATTAAGAAAAATTTACATCTAAAGACCAGTTGAGTGCCTCAGGTGTCATCTTGTACAGATTTCACACTGAATATAATTCTAATTCTGATATAAATTTTTATTACTCCATAAACTAGCCAGAAGTAACAAGGCTTCAAGAACTAGAAAACACATGTTTGGCTTTTCTCATCTATTTGGGTCAATGTCATAATTTCTATGGTACCAGTAAGTGTTGGTGAAGTGAGTCCGTAGATCGTTTGTTTCTTGCCAATGGTATTGCTTGTCAATAATGCTATTATCAGTTGTTTTTAAAGCAAATGTAATTTTTCACCTTTAAGAATAAGATGGTGGAATGCAGTAAGTTGGGAGGACAGAGGGGCCTTTAACTTCTCCATCCTATTGTAATATTCTTTGCCATATATGAGATGAAGAAAGTATGAGATAACACAAGGCTCTTCCCTCAGAGGTGATGATGGGATTGCTTGAGCTATTGACACTCATACCTGAGCCTCTTGTGATCAATGACGCACAATTTGGAAACGGCTGACTGGGGTTAATGGTGCAATCTGTGGCTTTGGAACAGAGTTCTTCTCTGTGTGAAACTAATTGGCCCATATGGGAATTAAACTGATAACGTTGTCCTCTTTCTTCAACCCATCTATTCAGTGTTAGAATCTGGTTGTGTTTTAGTACTGCCCCAAATACAACCAATGTGCTTCCAACTCATAATATAACTTCAGAAAGGGGAAGAGGTAATTTTTAGTTTACAGGCTATTTATCAACCAAAATCACTGTAAGAAATATCACTACAAATCAAATAATAATTGTTTTGTTTTGTTTTGTTTTTTGCCAATTATTCTTAAATGAATATCCCTGTGCTGTAAGAAACAAAACCAGAATTTCTTTCAAAATTAACAGGACATGCCCTCAGACCCCCTCCTGATTGCGCAGTGGTTGCTGAGAGGACTGCAGTCCCAAGCTGTCCTCTGCTCCTTCCCAAAACGTCAGGTTTAAAAATGTCAAGAAGGACTTGAAATCCTTCTTTTCCTCACTTTATCTTTCTTTGTTTCTATGTTCATTAGGAGGCTTTCTTTAATCTTGACTCCAGAGTACTTTCAAAACTGTATTTACCAATTACATGATTAATGTTCTGACTTTGGAAAAAAGCACTATTTGCCATGAAATAGAGGCCCATCCTTCAATTTAGACTTAAACAATATAACATATTTAAATCCAAAACTTCTTTTTAGATCGGCTTACATTTTTCTCTATTATTTTTCTTCATGATTAACTTGTTGGCTTTCTCCAATTCATTGGTTATTTAAAATATGGCTAATACATGTAAAAACAGTCTAAAATTGTCAATTAGGCTTGCCTGTGATAGAGCCTAGAGCATAGTGCAAGTGAGGGTGTTAAATACGAAGCCCAGAGGGGGTGAGTAATGTTGCCTCATG
Organism: Choloepus didactylus; assembly: GCF_015220235.1. Classification (NCBI taxonomy): domain Eukaryota; kingdom Metazoa; phylum Chordata; class Mammalia; order Pilosa; family Megalonychidae; genus Choloepus; species Choloepus didactylus. The sequence goes on from NC_051308.1 coordinate 28,781,275, forward strand.
GTAATCCAATGACCACGTTTATATCCAATCTTAAACCCCCAGCTAGAAAACTACTTTCCTGGCCGAAGAGATTTTTAAAACAAATGAACTTTGAGTAGGTTCAGAAATAGAGAAAATTCCCGTAGATCACAATAAAGAGCAAATTCAAGAAAGTGGTAGAGAGGTGTAGACTGATAAGAGCATAGGACATAGAAAAGCATCAGCAGAACCTTGGCCAAGAGAGAAGAATTATACAGGCCTGAGTAGAAAAAAAGGATCTTATTTTAGCCCCACTGGCCATTCATTTTACACCAGCTCCCTAACGAAGAGATGTTGGAATTTAACATCAAAACTCTAATGAAGGTAATGTATAGTAATATTTATATATGCTTAAATTAACATTAGATTCTTTTATTGTCTTCATAAATTTGTAATTAAAATGACTGCCTTATTCAACAAAATTCAGCATCCTTTCTTGATAAAAACACTTCAAAAGGTAGGAATCAAAGGAAACTTCCTCCATATGATAAAGGGCATGTATGAAAAAACAACAGCCAACATCATAGTCAATGGTGAGAGACAGAAAGCCTTTCCCCTAAGATTGGGAATGAGACAAGGATGCCCACTGTCACCACTGTAATTCAACATTATGCTAGAAGTTCTAGCTAGAGCAATTAAGCAAGAAAAAGAAATAAGAAGCATCCAAATTGGAAAGGAAGAAGTAGAACTCTCCTTATTTGCAGATGACGTGATCCTATATTTGGAAAATCCCAAGAAATCTATGACAAAGCTGCTTGAGCTAATAAACAAATTCAGTAAAGTGGTGGGATACAAGATCAATGTACAAAAATCAGTAGTGTTTCTATACACTAATGACCTAACCAAGAAGGCACTTAAGATAAAAATTCCATACAAAATAGCAACTAAAAGAATCAAGTATCCAGGAATAAACTTAACCAAGGATGTAAAGGAATGAAAGGTAAAGGATGTAGAGGATGAAATGTCAGACACAAAAGGATAGATATTGTATGATTTCACTAATATGAACTAACTAGATTATGTAAACTCAGAGTCTTAAAATGTAGAATATAGGGTATCTAGAGATAGACAGAAGCTAGAGAAGTGAGATCAGTTACCTAATATGTATAGAATTTTTAATGAGGTTGAACTTAAATGTTTGGGAATGGATAGAGGTGAGGATAGCTCATTATTGGGATTATAAGTAATAGTTTTATATTGTAGGTGAATTTGGATGAAAGGGGTTGTTTAGAGTCATGTATGTCACCAATTAACACTACAAATATAAATATTTTTTGTATGAATGACTACAAAGGTACGAAACTTGTACAAAGTTAGTAATACAGTGGTGTACGAGGAAAAAAAATCACCTATTGCAAGTTACTCACTATAGTTAACAGTAATACCGTAATATTCTTTCATCACCATTAACAGGTGTACCACACCAATACTAGAGGTCAATAGTGGGGGGATAAGGATTTTAGGGGTTTTCCTTTTTTTGTATATATCTGATATTTTTCTTTTTGGAGCAATGAAAATGGTCTAAAATTAAGTGTAATGATGATTGCACAACTAAGTGATGATACTGTGACACATTGGTTTTATACTTTGGATGCAATATTTGGTATATGAGTATATCTCAATAAATCTGCAGATTCCAAGGAAAATAACTGCTGTATATATATATACATATACATATATATATATATATATATATATATATAAATACACGCTGCCTTATAATGGCAATCAATCAAAGTTATAATTCCAAGAGGAAACAAAATCAGCTCAACTGCTTCCTTGGAAAAGAATGCTTTACTTAGAGTGTGCAACATATATTGCATTAGAAATGGGGAAAGATTGAGCTAATATGTGTAAAATGAAGAATGTATATATGACTTTCTTTTTAGCCCTGTACTGATTTCCCCCCCCTCAGGCCTTTTTAAAATTGTGAGATACAATATTTATGCAGAAAATACATAAAATTTTAAATTGCTCAATAATTTTAAGGCAAACACCTATGTAACTAACTACCACTCAGGTATGAAAAATAATTAACCAGCACCCCAGAAGCCTCCAGTGTACCTATCTCTGTATTGTGAGAAGCTGTATTTTTTTCATTTTTGCTACTATGTAATATTCCATTGTATGAGATAATGAGTTTGGTTTTTTACGAGTTTGTCTGATTCACCTAAATTCTCAAATTTATTGACAAGTTTTTAAAGAACAACTCTAGTTTCTTTTTAATGTATGAAAAATCTGTGGTGTTCCTTTTCTCATTCTGGATGTTTGTTCTTTAGGCCTTTTTTCTTTCTTTCTCTGCCTTTACCTCTCTCTTCTGTCTTCTTGTTCATTCTCACCAGAGGTTTGTCAATTTTACCAAATTTTTTCACTGACAATTTTGAGGATTGTGGACTATCTATATTATACATTTATTTTCTATTTCATTAATTGATGCTATCTTTATTATTTACCTTTTTCTACTTTCTTTGGTTTTATTTTTCTGTTCTTTTTATAATTTCTTGAGAAGGATCTTTAGCCCATTCATTGTGTGCTTAGGAATATACATTTTTCTCTAATGACTTTTTTAGTGATGTTTCATGTTTCAAGATGTTATATTTTCATTATCTTTCAGTTTGAAATAATTTTTGTTTCTTTACAATTTCTTCTTAGAATTTTATTTCTTGATTCCCAAAATATGGGAAATTTCTGGTTATTTTTATACTATTATTTCCAAAATAATTATGTTGTTATTAGAAAGCATACTTTGTATGATTTCAGCCCTTTAAAATTTATGGACACTTGCCTTATATCCCAGCTTTTGGCCAGTGTTTGTAATTGTTCCATATGTGTGCTTGAAAAGAATATGTATTCTGCAATTGCTGGGTGTAATGTTCTCTGTATGTCCATTGGAACATGTTTTAAAAATCATGTTGCTAAAATCTTTTATACTTTACTAATTTTTTTGTTTGTGTTCTATTAATTGTGTATTAAAATCTCCCCCTATGATTATGGATTCATCTCTTTTTCTAGAATTTTGTCAATTTTTGATTTATATATTTTAAGGTCATGTTATTAGAAACATACACATACATGTTCCTGATGAATTTAACCTTTTATCATTTTGAAGAAACCCTCTTTATCTATAGTAATGCTTTGATCTTAAAGTCTATCATCTCTGATTGTAACAGACTTATACTAGCTTTCTTTTGCTTAGTATTTACATGGAGCAGCTTTTTTCATCCTTTCTGTATACATATGCTTTGTATGGATTTTTTTTTTAATGAAGTCTGACAATTTCATCTCTTAGTCAAAGCATTTAGTTCCTTTAGGCTTCTTAATGTAATTGATAAAAATAGGTTTAAAAACTCTACTGTCCTATATGATGCTTTCTATTTGTCCCACCTGGTCTAGGCTTCTGTTTCTCTCTTTTTAAAGATATGGCACTGATTCCCTCCCTCACTTTCTGTAGCTTAACAAGCAGCTGACTCAGCAGATCCTAGCTCAATAGATGGACATAAAGCCTCTGGCAAATACCAGTGGCTGAGATTCGGAAGCTGCTGCTTTCTGATAAAATGGTTTGCTTGACCAGGAAGTTCCCACTGTTATAGAGCCCAACTGGCATCCCCTGCATCCTTCCAAGTTCCCCTAAGGAATAAGCATAAAGAATAGTGTAGGACTGGGCCCTTCTCCAAGCATGCCACTCTATGGGATAGTGAGAAATGGGGGCTTTGGGTTTTTCGCCTGCTCTCTGCCTACAAGTCTCCTTAATAAACCTGACTACATTTATGTTCTGTGTTGCTAGCAGTATATGTATGCATGCCCCTTGGCCCAACACCTGTATACTTTTCTTACCTTGTTTTTGATGGATTACTATTTATCATTCGTTTGGCCTCTATTGACTTGGCACTTATTCTTTTTGTCTATTATCTTTGTGGGTACTTTAGAAATTAAAACATGCAAAATTAATATATTAAAATCTAAAGCTAATCAATACCTTTAGCCTCCTCCTGGAGTGATGGGGGACAAACAAAAAACAACGGATGAACCCCATATTGTCCACAGCTACCAATGTAAGATATTTTTGCAGTTAATTAATTTAAAAAGCAAAATTAATTTGCTTTTTAAAAAAATCCCCACAAGATGTCATTAATGTTTATGCCATCAGTGATTGTTTAGTGTATCCAAATATTTACCATTTACTTTTCTTTCCATTCTTGTGTGTATCTTGGATAATCCACATGACATCGCTTTCCTTCTTCCTGGAGTACATCCTGTAGCATAATGCTTCATGAATTATCTGCAGTAAAGTTCCTGTTTTACAGTATAACCCTACAGTCAGTTTGTTCAAACACCACAATTACATAGAACTTTGAATAGGAAGTGAGATATGGTAGGTTTGTACAGGTTAGAGTGAAACAGGAACAAATCCCAAAGTACTTTGGGCAGAGAATAAAAATAAATTTGCAGGGCCCCCCTGAGGAACTTGGGGAAAATACAGAAGAGTTGAACTTCCTCACCTGGACTGATGCTGATGTTGTCACCAGACATTGGGGACTGGTGGTTTGATGTGCTGAGCCCTCTATCATGGGACTTGCCCTTACGAAGCTCGTTGCTGCAAAGGAGAGGCTAGACTTGCATATAATTGTGCCTAAGAGTCTCCCCCTGAGTACCTCTTTGTTGCTCAGATGTGGCCCTCTCTCTCTCTCTCACTAAGCCACCTCAGTGGAAGAACTCACTGCCCTCCCCCCTATGTGGGACCTCACCCCCAGGGGTGTAAATCTCCCTGGCAATGCAGGATATGACTCCCAGGGATGAATCTGGACCTAGCATTGTGGGATTGAGAATATCTTCTTGACCAAAAGGGGGATGTGAAATGAAACAAAATAAAGTTTCAGTGGCTGAGAGATTTCAAATGGAGTCAAGAGGTCACGCTGGTAGACATTCTTATGCACTATATAGATAACACCTCTTAGGTTTTATTGTATTGGAATAGCTAGAAGTAAATACCTGAAACTACCAAACTCCAACCCTCCAATAGCCTTGACTCTTGAAGACAATTATGTAACAATGTAGCTTACAATGGGTGACAGTGTGATTGTGAAAGCCTTATGGATTGCACTCCCTTTATCCAGTGTATGGATGGATGAGTAGAAAAATGGGGACAAAAACTAAATGAAAAATAGGGTGGGATGGGGGGAGATGATTTGGGTGTTCTTTTTTACTTTTATTTTTTATTCTTGTTCTGATTCTTTCTGATGTAAGGAAAATGTTAAAAAATAGATTGGGGTGATGAATGCATGACTATATGACGGTACTGTGAACAGTTGATTGTACACCATGGATGATTGTATATGGCATGCGAATACATTTCAGTAGAACTGAATTTAATTAAAAGAAAACATACAATGAGTTCGTCCTGACATGCCAAAGATTAAAAAAAAAAGTTCCTGTTTCATTTTTCCCTTTAATAATCTCAGTCTCATATTTTTTAAAAGTATGATGGAAATGAATTACTAGAACCTTCCAGGTTTTCCCATGGTGGCACCTTTTTATCACTTATGTCTCAGATTGAATATCACCATTTTAGGGAGGCCCTCCTGACCATCTAATTTAAAGTCGTCCACCTATCCCAACCCCTGCCCCTCCTGCACCTTGGCGAGCCACTCTCTGTCAAATAGCCCTAATCTTTTCCTTCATAGCACTCAATGTGATCTGTTTATTTATTTATTTATTGTATATTTATTGTCTCCCCAGTTTGTACTGTAAGTTCCATGAGCACAGGGACCTTGTTTGTCTTACTCTCTTACCAGCTCCACTGCCTACAAGAAGGCCTGGCAGATACAATGGGCTCAAAAACTATTTATTGAATGATTATGTGGAGCAGTGAATAAAAAGATGAGTTTATACTGAGGTTTAAAGAGTGAATAGTAAGACGGGATGGGGATGTGTAGGGCATTCCACATTAGAAGAAAAATGTTTGTAAAGAAATGGACTGTGGTATTCTTTTTATCTCCCCAGGGGTCACGACATCAAAAGTCTTCAGGTCTGGGTCATGGTATATGGGGATTCATTATACCAGTCTCTTTTTTATTTTGAAATTTTTCATAATAAAAAAATCAGGGAAAAAAGGAAATACTAGAAAAATTAAATGAAAAAAAAAACACAAAGATATGCAAAATACAGGTTCCCTGTATTCAATTCAACAGGCATAAAATTACGCTGTCAAATTGCTACAGAATATTTTGAATGTTTGCTACCAGTTTCTGTAATTCATCAGGGTTAAAACAAACACCCATAGATTTGCACTGGTCTATGGGCCTTACTTTGAGTAGCACTGCTTTAGCATTTTTCTTAGTGAGGATCTGCTAGTAATATACTCTCTTGGCCTGAAATGGTATTTTTTTAAATGCTCATATTTTAAAATGAACTTATTAATGCAACACAATATACATACAGAAAAATGCACATATCAGAAGTATACTGCTCAGTAAATTATGACTAAATGGACCCACTCATGTAATCACCATCTGGTTCAAGAAATGAAACATTGCCAGGACTCCTGAAAGCCTTCTCATCCCCTTCTCAATCATTACTACTCTTTCTCCCCAAAAGTAACTACTAGCCTGACTACTAACATTATAAATTAGTTTTGCCTATTTCTTAAGTTCGTATAAGTGGAATCATATGGTACATATTTTTTAAAAAATCTGGCTTACTTCTCTCAACACCATGTTTGTAAGATTTGTCTGTGTTATTCCATGTAGCATCATTTTTTCATTTTTACTGCTTATGGTATTCCATTGTCATATGGTATTCCATTGCATGACTATGTCACATAGTTTTTAAAAATCCCATTCTACCATTGATGTACATTTGGATATTCTCTACTTTGGGGCTGTTATAAATTTAATGTTTCTATTTTTGTACATCATCATTTTGTACATCTATTTTTGTACATCAGGTACACATATTTATGCATTTCTTTTGGATAAATGGCTAGGAATGGAATTGTTGGGTCATAAGATATGTGTATCCTCCTCTGCTGCCAGAGAGTTGCCTCATTTGGTTGGCCCAAATAACCCAGCCTGCTTTTACCAGAAACTGGAACTTATTTTATTACATTTGTGTTTTGTTGTTGGAGAATCTTTAAGGTTGATTAATTTCTTACTTAGGAATATATTCAGAACTTCAATATAAATTTTTTCAAATTCCAAATTTGTTATGAGTATGGTAACTCTGCAGCACATATGTGCATACATATTTATGAGTATAACAATTTACAGATAAATTTTTATATTTGTTTTATTAGCGAATATTATTTTGCATTATTTTGCCATTTGGAAGTAATTATTTTTCCATTGACCCACCTTCATTGGTGTGGTATGGAGGAGTGCTTTCTCTAAAGATAAAAGGTTAATTAATTACTTAATATTTTATGTTTCTTTATTCTTTAGTTAGACCCTGTAGGTTGGAACCTCAGCTGCCATGTTACACTTGTCAACAGTATATGACATAAAAGAATAAAAGACAGTGATACTGTGAGTACAATGTAAGGGAAATCACTAAGAAATTCCCAAGGACAGAAACTGGGATTAGGGAGAGATTTAATACAACAAACCATTAAAAATTTGGTAAATAAGGACTCAAGGGAGGTATGTTGATACTAAGTATAATTTTAGACTATTCTTGTTGAACAAAAGAAAAGAAAGAAATCAAATGTAGCTTGAGGTCACTTGCTCATTAAATTCTTCAGTGCATTAAGAATGAAAAGGCTTAGGTTTATTAATATGTTTTCCAGAAAAGCCTGCAAATAATCATATAATAGAGTGGAATGGATAAAGGTTATGGAGTCGGGATTTTGGTTCAAGTCCCAGCTTTACTATGTCCCAGCTATGTGAAATGAGCAAAATATGTAATGAAACTTCAGTTCTGTCATCTGTAAAATAGAAATAATAATACTTAAATCACTGGTTATTGCAAAGTTAACATGAGAGACTTGTGAAGAAGCTTGGCAAACTGTAGAGCCGAGGCTGCAAAGCAGCAGTTCTGGGTCACAGATGTGTTATCTTTGGCTCATGTGGGTTATTTTCTAAAAGTTTTAGTTAGCTGTCATATTTTTGAAATTTGGAGTTGCGATTTCTTTTTTTAATAGCTTTCTTCATGTATTATTCCCATACAATAAAAAAGCATCTATTTTTAACTTTATTTTGAAATAATTTCAAACTTACAGGACAGTCGCAAAAATACTACAAAACCAATATATTGAACTCCAATATGCCACCTACCCAGATACCCACCCAGATATAGTCTCTTTAAACATTTTGCCACAATTGTTATATCATCCTTTCTATCTATCATCTATCTAGCCAACTATCTATCACATATCATCTTCTAAACATGTTAGAGTAGGTTACATACATCATGCTTCTCAACTGCTTAATACTTCCTTGTGTGTTTCCTAAGAACACATTCACTTATGTAACCATATGAAGTACAGTTATCAAGTTCAAGAAATTTAATATTGATATAAAACACACAGTCTATATTTCAATTTTTTCAGTTGTCCCAAGAATGTCAAAAGCACCTATTTTAAAGGTACAATTTGAAGAGATTTACGTAAATATAAACACCTGTGCAACAACCACCACAGTCAAAATAAGGAATAACTCCATCACTGCAAAAGGTTCCCTTGTGCGTCTTTACAGTCAACCTCCCCACTCCACTTCCGCAGCACCCAGCAAACAATTATCGTCTTTCAGGAACTATAGCTTTGTTTTGCCCTTTCTAGAATTCCATATAAATGGAATCGTACAATTTGTATTCTGGAATCATACAATTTGTATTCTTTGGTTATCTGTCTTCTTTTGCTCACTATACAGTTTTTGAGATTCACCCATGTCATTGTATGTATCAGTTGTTCCTTCTTTAAAATTGCTGGGTAGTAATCAGTCATATGGATACACCACAATTTGTTCATTCATCTGTTGATGGATGTTGGAGTTGTTTTGTTTCCAGTTTTTGGCTATTATGAATAAAACTGCCATGTACATTTCCACGTAAGTCTCTGTGGACTCTTTTCATTTCTCTCTGGCAAATATCTAGGAATGCAATTACTGAGTTATATGGGTCATATGCTTTACTTTATAAGAAATTCCAAACTTTTTTCCAAAGTGGCTGTGTCATTCCACCAGCAATGAATGACAGCTCCAGTTACTCCACAATTGTGAACACTTATTATTATCAGTCATTTTAATTTTCACCATTCTGATGGGTGTATAGTGTTATCTCATTGTGGTTTTAATTTAATTCTAATGATTTTGAGCATTTTTCATGTACTTCTTGGACAGGCTTATATCTTCTTTCATGAAGGGTATTCTTAAATCATTTGTCCATTTGTTATTGAAATATTTGTCTTCTTGTTATTAACTGTAAAAGTTCTTTATATATTCTGGATATGAGTTCTTTGTTAGACATATGAATTGTTAAAATTTTCTCAAGTTATAGCCTGCCTTTTTGTTATCCTAGTGGTTTTCTTTGAAGAATAGAAATTTAAAAACATTTTTAAATATTTGTTTATTTTGGAAGCGTATATATACAAACATACACCATAAAATGTGTCATTTTTACAATTTTTAAGTGTATTATTCTGTGGCATTAATTGTATTTTCAGTGTTGCATTACCATCAGCACCAACCATTACCAAAATTTTTCCTCACCCAAAACAGAATCTCTGTACCTATTAAGCAAAAATCTCCATTCCCTCTTCCCCCAGTCTCTGGTAACCTCTACTATACTTTCTGTCTCTATGAATTTGCTTATTCTGGATATTTCATGTAAGTAGAAGCATACAATATATGTCCTTTAATATCTGGCTTGTTTCATTTAGCATAATGTTTTCAAGGTTCATCCATGGTAGCATGTATCAGTACCACACTTTGTTTATCCATTCATCTGTTGTTAGACACTTGGATAGTTCTAAATTTTAATTAAATCCAATTTATCAATATTGTCTTCATGCTATTTTATATCATATCTAAGAAATATTTGCTGAAGATTTTCTTCTATGTGTTCCTCTAAAAGTTTTAGAGGAAAAAATTTCCTTTAAAAGTTTTGCCTATTGCATTTCAGACCTATGAGCCATTTTGGTTTAAAATTTTGTGTATAGTGTGAGGCAAGGGTTGAGGTCAATCTTTTCCTTGTATGGATATTTAGTTATTTCCGCATCTTTTGTTAAAAGACTATTAACCCACACACCTTTGTCAAAATTAAGTGACTGTATATATGAGGATCTATTTCTCAATTCCCTATTTCTTATGCCAATACCACACTCTGTTGATTGTGATAGCTTTATAGTAAGTCGCAAGATCAGGTCATTGTAAGTCTTCTGCGGAGCGAGTTGCTACATGGTGTGTCGTGGGAACACAAGCTCAGGCATAACAGAGACTCCCATCGAATAACTGTGTTATTGCTTGCACAGCACAAAGGGTCCCTAAAAAGCAGGGGAGAACTTCCCACCTAGGTTGTCCCCCAGGGAGGCCAACTGCTCAGGTGAAAGTCGTCGGATGGCAACTCCGCATGCCTTGCTTCACATTGGAGATGCAGGGCACCTGCACTGACTGAGTGCCGAGCTTTTTTTTTTTTTACCTCCCACTTTTCAACCTTAACCATTTCTTGTCCCCTACTTAGGGCTAAACAGCTTGGATTCTAAGCCAGATTCACCATTGAGTGCTGAGCATTTTGCATTCCAGGGGGAGAGGGCTCTGCCAATGAGCAAACTGTGTCCTGGCAAGCATCTGGGACTGGTTAAGATTTGACATTTCCCCTTGCTGCCTGCAATCTTTTGCAAAATAGAGGCACAGTGAACACCTGCATGTAAACAAGCACAAATGGAAACACAACAAACATCTGCACTCAAAGAAGCAAGAAGGGAAAAGGAGCGGGGGTAGGCAAAGGTTGGTAGATGGACACTGAGTGTGTTCTTGGCTTCCCCAACATCTTCCAACAGTGTTCCTCTTTTTCAAAATTTTGGTTTTTCTATTTGTCTAATCTAGGTTATTTGCATTTCCATAAAAATTTTAGAATCAACTTGTCAATTCCTACAAGAAAATCTACTAGGGTTTTGATTGGAATTGCATTGAATGTTCAGATCAATTTGTGGAGAATTATCTTTAAAATATTGACTCTTCCAACCATGAGCATGGTATATCTCAACTCTAATTTAAAATTAAAAATTTTTTTCAATGATGTTTTAGTAGTTTTCAATGTGCAACTCTTACACATATTTTAAAATTTATCCTTAAGTATTTCATGTTCATCTCTGAAGCTATTATGAACGATGCTTTTTTATAAATTCAATTTTTCAATTGTTTTTTGCTAGTATATAGAAATACAACTGATTTTTGCATCATAGAGCTTTGCTAAATTTACTTAATAATTTCTAGTAGATTCTGTGTAGACTTCCAATGTGTGTGGTTTGTCACCTGCAAGTAAAGACAGTCTTATTTTTACTCTTAAATCTGTAAACTTCTTCTTTCTTTTCTTTGCCTCATTACACAGGTCAGGACTTCCAGTATAACATTGACTAGAAGTAGTGAAAGTGGCAGAATGCATTCAGTATTTCACTCTTAGGTAAGATTTTAGCTATAGGTTTTGATCACCGCTCTTTATAAGTTTGAGAGAGTTCCCTTCTATTCCCGGTTTTCTGAAAAGTTTTATTGTAAATGGATGTTTAATTTCTTAAAAGTTTTTTTTTTTTTTTTTTGCATCTATTGGGATACTTATTTGATTTTCCTTCTTTATTCTGTTAATATTGTGAATTACATTAATGGATTTTTGAATGTTAAACCAACCTTGCATTCCTTGGATAAACCTCACTTGGTCCTGAAATCTTATCCTTTTTATATATTGCTGAATTTGATTTCCTAATACATTATTGAGGATTTTGAATCTGTGTTCATGAAAAATACTGGTCTGTAGTTTTCTTGTAATGTCTGTGTCTTGCTTTGGTATCAGGGTTATGCTGGTCTCATAAAATAAGTTAAATATTCCCTTTTCCTCTACTTTCTGAGAGAGCTTTGTAGCTTTTATAGGCTAATCCAGGTTTATTCACATGGTAGTTGTTTTAATTTCCCAGCTGCTGGAACAAATACCATACAATGGGTTGGCTTGACAACAAGAATTTCTTGGTTCATGGCTAGAAGGCTTGCTTTTCCTGGGGTTGGTATCTTCTGGCTGGCTGGCAATATTTGGGGTTTGTTTTAGTTTCCTAGGCTGCTTAAAGCAAATACCGTAAAATGTTCTGGCTTGAACAATGGGAATTTATTATCTTATAGTTTTGAGGCTGAAAAAACATCCAAATCGAGGCATCTTCTTGACGCTTTCTTTCTGAAGACCAGCTTCTGGCAATCCTTGTCTCCTCTGCCACATGGTAAGGCACATGGCAGCATCTACTGGTCTTTCCCTTTTCTTCTAGGTGTCACTGGTTTCAGCTTCTTGCTCTTGTGGATTTTTCTTTTTGTCTGAATTTCATTCTGTTATAAAGGACTTCAGTAATAGGATTAAGACCCATCCTGAGTGAGGTGGGTCACACCTTAACTGAAGTAGCCTCATCAAAAGGTCCTACTTTCAATGCGTCCACACCTACAAAATGAATTAAATTTAAGAACGTATTATTCTGGGGTACATGCAACTTCAAATAACCACAGGGTTCCTTGGTTTTTCTATCACATGACAATGCACATGGCAGCATCTTCTCTTTTCTCTTCTGGGTTCCCTTGACTTCCAGCCTCTGTGTGCTCCTCATGGCTTCTCTAAAAGGGTTCTGTTAGTAGGATTAAGACCCATCCTAATTCATTTGGTCCACATCTTAACTAAAGTAACTATATCAAAAGGTCCTATTTGCAATAGGTTCATACCCATAGGAATGGATTATGATTAAGAACATGCTTTTCTGATGTACATAACTCCAAGACACTACAGTTGTGGAAAGATTCCCAGCAATAAGAGAGGGCAAGTACCAATGAGTAAACAGTTGTCAGGTCTCTACTTGTGTCACCTTTTCCAATGTGCCATTGGCTAAAGCAAGTCAAATGGCCAAACCCAAATTCAGGAATGGAGAAATAGATTCTACTTCTACTTGGAGGAGCAACAAGGTTTCATTGCAAGAGGACATGTATACAGGGATAGAGGAATTTGGGACCATTTGTGTGATGTACCATACCTGGTTTCTTCACTGACTGTGAAGTCCAATGCCATCTGACTTATTTTACTCTTCAATGCCTGTTTCCTTGTGGCCAAAAAACTGCTTGGTTTCAATATTTCCTAATTGTAACCTGTGCTTTCTGTGACAGGGACAACAAACTTCCCACCAAAAAGTCATGCTTTCCCTTCCATAGTTAGAGTTGTTGCTGGGAAGCAACTTCTTAGCTAAGAATCTCCAGTTCCTAGTCACCCTTGCATCAACATGGATCCATGTGATTAGTTTGTACCAGTGGAATGTGAGTGGAAGTGATATATGTTACTTCATGGCCAAGCAGTTAAGACTGTCTTCTCAACCCTCTGTTTTCTAATATGTCTACTGAAGTAGAGGATACCAATCCCCTACAGAGAGCTAAGCTAACAAGCTTAGATCCCTGAATCACTATGTGATGCCTTCCCACCAACCAAGAACACCTGCCATGAGCAAGAAATACTTTTGGGGGTGTGTGTTAAACCATCGAAATATTGATGTCTGTTTGTTACGGCACCTAATGTTTCTCTGACTCTCTCAGTATTTGTTTACCCCAATAAAATGTTGTGAGCCTGATTCTAGATTTCTTTGAGGCCTTCCTTAGGTCTGGCTTGCTCTTAAGCCAGCCTCTTCACCTAAATTAGCTCTTGAGCTAGGCAGAATTCTAAGATGAACCCCATGATTATATTATGTTATATGGCAAAGGTGATTGGGCTAGTCACTCTTGTGATTATGTTGGGTTGTGTAAGACTCTGTCTTATCAGAATGGAGTGAGATTCTCCTGCTGGCCTTGTAAAGGTAAGCTGCCATGTAGGAAGAAGGCCATGTGGCAAGGAACTGCAGGGGACCTCTTGATGCTGCAAGTGGCCCCACTGACAGCCAGCAAGAGAATGGGGACCTCAATCCTATAGAAACAAAGGATTGAAATCTGCCAACAACCACATGAGCATGGAAGAGGACCCTGAATTCCAGAAAGGAGCAAGGCCTGGCCAACACCTTGATTCCAGCTTTGTGAAATGCCAAGGAAAGGACCCAGCTAAGCTGTGCCTGGACTCTTGACCTATGAGAACTATGAGATAATAAAGACACGTTATTTTAAGCTGAAAAGTTTGTGGTCATATAGTGATTAAAAAATGAACACGGCGCTCCATTTTCCAAGTCTTTCCTTTATATCTGTGATCTACTTCTCCCCTACTCTACACACTGCATCAATGACATAAACAAAGGGTAAATATAAACAATTTTGGACATGCTTAATGATTTATCTGCAGCAAGAGCTAACAAACACTTAATACATTTCTTGTCACAAGAAGTAAGTGGGTTTATTGGAGAGTAGTCTTTTTTGCCAAAAGTTGGAGGAGCAAAAAGGGGAAATAAAATTTAATATCTGAAGAGATGGCAACAGATGGACTGTAGGCTTTTAAAAAATGAAATACTGAAATGTCTAAGGTGAATGAATCCTTTATGACTAAAAACAGAAGATAGGTTTTATGAGTATAAAGAAAAAGTAAGCAAAGTTGAACTATTCTGTAAGAGATTCAGAATAAAAAAGTTAAAAGGAACAAATCTATAATTAGCATCATGAAGTACATCTGTGCCAAGATGAAAGAATAAAAGAAAACAATTTAGTAAGGGAGATAATAATAAAATGTCTCACATTAAGAAACATGAAAGTGAAGACAAAATCATGACGGAGCAAATGATAATGCTGGCATGGGTGCTAAATGTCACTAAAGAAAAGAGTTTTCTGTCCAGAAGCATGAATGTCAGTCAATTCTTGTACATTTTAAAATTCCAAAAGAAGCTGGGTCCAAGATGCAGCATGAGTCTCATCTAGCCAAACATCATATTATTTTCTCCTCAATTAAATCTTCTTGGTGAGCTACAAATGTTTCTTTTGTCACTAACCACTCCAGGTGGGCCTTGTTAGCTCTTGGTTTCTTGCCAGATTGTAAACCCACTGCTCAACTGAGTGCTGTCATTTCCTCCTCTTCCCACATTTGCTACCTCCACTCTCTTAAATCACAACGACTTACAGCTCCCACTCTTCCCTTACACTTCCACCTCCTCGTGTGCTTCCACATGGCCCTATAGGATGGAAACAAAATTCCCTAATCCATCTGACATCACCTTTCTCCTACATACTCCTCCAGAAATCTTACCTCTCCTGGGAAGGCAATTCTGCAACAATTTTAATGACAAATGTAAGTAGCACAAAATCTGCTTATCAAAGTAACCTATCTTTGATCTCAGGGAGATCCATACATTTCCACCCCCCCTGCCAAGCACAATCTCCTTTCCATATGTCCCTGAGTCTTGACTGCTAAAAGAATATAAATTATGAGCCCAACAGGCAGAGACTAAGCCCATGAGAACGTTCTAGGTGGTATCTCTCCCACTGCTGGAGAACTGCAAACATAACTCTTAGGTGATTGATAAAAAATATTCTTGGGAACTTAGCCTTCAGTTCTGAAAATTATACTATTTCATTAATTGTTTCAATTATTCAACAAATGCCTCTTGAGTGCCAATTATGTACTAGGCACTGCCTTGTGTTATATGTACATTGGAGGAACAAAAACCAGACTTTCCATTGTGGGAGACAATCAAGATTAAATACAAAGGAAAAGTACAGATTGGGAAGGAAATGAAGAGAGTTCAGCAATAGGGAATAAGGTGAGAAGGGAGTGGAGTAGTCAGGGAAGTCGTCACTAAAACTCTTGTCAGCAACAACATTGTGTTTTGTTCCTTTTTTGATCTTTGTTCTTTCTATGCTTCATGACTTCCAGTCCTATTCCACGTTCATGCTCCTAATCACTACCAATTTTCTCTATTCCTTAGCAGACAGTACCTTCCTGCTCCTATACTTGTCAAAAGATGAATTTGTGCTGCATGATGCTGGACAGAGTGAGCTCTGGAGTCAGACCTCGGGCCTGAAATTCTGGATAATCAGTCAAGGTTATCCAGAGAAACAGAACCAACAGGATATAAGCATATCTATATCTATATCTATATTTATATCTATATCTATATCTATATCTATATCTATATCATCTATATCTATATCTATATCTAATAGAGGGAGATTTATTATAAGGAATTGGCTCATGAGATTTTGGGGGTTGGCAAATCCGAATTCTATAGGGCAGGCTAGAGGCCGGAAATTCTGGTAGGAGTGACGTTGAAATCTTGAGTCTGAATTCTGTAAGCTGGAAACTCAGGGAGGAGTGGAGGAGGTAGTCTTGAGGCAGAATTCCTTCTGATCACTGGAACCTTCATTTCTCACTCTTAAGACCTCCAACTGATTAGATGAGGCCCACCCACATTATTGAGGGTTATCTCCTTTACTAAAATCAACTGATTGTAGATGCTATTCCCATCAGCAAACTACCTCCAGGGCAACAAGTAGACTATTATGTGACCAAACTATTAGACACCATAACCTAGCCAAGTTGATAGCTAAAATTAACCGTTGCATCCACTTAACACCTGCATGATCTTGGGAAAATTTTTTTTTTAATTTCCTCATATGTAAGATGGAGATAATTATGATTCCTACATTCTAAGGTAGTTGAGAGAATTAATTAATATGCAACATGCAAAATACTTAATATGGTGCCTGGTATATAACAAAACTCAATTAATGTTAGCTGTCCTGTCATTCCTTCTTGCCTGCATTTAGGATAAGTTGACTCTTTAACTATGTGTGTGTGGACAGGATGTTGATTTATGGTACCATGGCCCAAAGATCAAAGCATTCCACAAGGATAACTGAGTCAGAGATTATTGGTTTCAATCACATATATTTTATACAAATATATTTCTTTATTGCAATGGCTTTGCACACATGTTAAAGAACAGTACATTCTGTTGGGCTACATTTGAGTGAAATTTAAAGAAATATAAATACCCAGGCAAATACAACACCTTTATATTTGTAATCACTATTTGTCTCAGTCCCAATTTTCCTTTAGAATTCAACCACAACCAATAGAACAAAGGAAATCAAACTCAATCTGAAAAGCTTTTGAGTCAGACCACTTCCCTGAGAGTTCTGAGATGGTAAGCCAGGTAGGAATTAAAAGGTTTCTGGGCTACAATCCTCAGCTGCCCTAATTAAAAGATGACTTTATTATTCTCTCTGATTCCACTGCTATCGTCTGCTTAGGCTTGTGCAAGATATACTTCTATACAGTTTCTGAATTTTGGAGTTAAATTCCCTGTAGACTTCTTCGTAGTGCTCGTCCTGTGTTCCTTCCATCTCTACCTCAGTTTGCTACTAAAGTAATTCCCCAAGGAATTTTAGTGTCTTTCCCTTCATACCTCAACTGTTCTCTTCAAGGAAAGATTGCAGCCACACTATTAATCTCCATGTGTCAGTCACAAGAATCTTGGTTCCATTTTTTTTAAATTGGCCAGACTGCCTCCCTTGATCTTTGCTCTTTGCCCTTTGAACCTAGAGCCATTCCTCCACTTTTGGAAAGATTTTACCACAAAGCCCTGGTATCACATCTCTTTAACGGCCATCTCTCACACTGAGCACCTCCTTGAAGGCAGAATACGTGCCTTTTTCTTCTGTTACCACAGCTCCTAGAGCAGTGCTGGGCACACAGTAGGTGCTCAAGAGGTTTGCTGAGTTAAAAAAAGAAACAAATACTTAATTCTTACACTTGCCGCAGCCTTTGATGGAGAGTATTTCTTAAACAGAGTAAGAACTGTTACTCAAATCTAATAACTTGTAAAAGTTAACAAGGTCTAAAAGTAGCATATAAATGGTTTCATCAGTGTATTTATAGTTAAGTAGGTGGTATTTAGATTAACAGTGCAGAACTCTTTCCCTGCCCTGAAGGTTGTGTTGAAATGGTTGTCAAGGGTGGCAATAGAATTTGGTAGAGCATAAGATGACCTGGTTGTAGTTTTGAGTTAATTAGAATATACTGTCTTATTTGTACGTCTGTATTATCTATCAAGGTCCATTCCGTATCTCTGATTCAATATTAGATTGTACATGTACAAACACTGTAGCATCTGAAGAGTTTAAACCCATTGGAGAAAAACTATTAATAAAATTTAGGCACAAAGCTAATAAGCCTTAAATATTTGAAAAATAAAATATAGTCCATCTGGGAGAAGCATAAATTTTATTTTCATTCATTAGGGTGATCAACTCACTGACTCATAGTTCTAACTTCCTTTACTAATTTGAAAAATTAGTCACTCTATATAGTGATATGAACATTGCAACAAAAGGTCTATTATATTTTTAATCTGCATATTTTTTGTATGCTATCTATAAATACTAGTATTTTCCTAAAAGTTGGAAATTACATAACAACAAAAGAAAACTCAAGCCAACAGTAAGTGTGAAGTGTTTAAATTTACTTTCAAATATCTTAAACAGAGAACTTTATTTGAAATGAGTTACAGAACAAGGAAGTTTTTGATTAAGCAAGGTTTCCCTTAACAATCTTTTCTATCAACATTCACTCCTTGGTAAAACTTTATTCTCCACCCCCCAGCCCCAAATTACTTGCCTTTCCTAAGATAAACTTAAGAGGGGAAAGGATATTCTAGAAAAATCCTGCCCTTTTCAAGCTTTCCAGGAATTACTATCTTCTTCTGTCAGCTATAATCTTATTCAAACAGCCAGTGATTATTCCAAAACAGAAGCAGTAGTGTCCTATATGCTTATTTTTCTTCCAAACAGTCATTCCCCTTTTCAGTGTGCCATACTTAGGGGTGGGGAGCTCCAGTTAAGTTCTTTATATAAAGAATTTTAATTGTTGAAATTTTTTCCCTAAATTTTCTATCACAAAGATTCCAGAATATTCTTCTTGAAAAATATATTAAAGGTATTCAATGCTATTGCCTCTCAGAAGCACTTAATATACAGAATATCACTATGGAAGGAAACAATGAGGAGAAGGACAGAGGGGTAGGCTTTAACTTGGGTAATAGGAGATTGGATTTATGACAGTAAAAGGAAAAGATGAAAATCATAGGTACATCATGGCATTGCATCTGTAATTTGGTTCAGTGTATAAGAGCCTGCCTGGAGCATGCTCATTTCTCTCCATTGGGCCTGACAGAATCATGTTTTCTTGGCTTCTTACAGGTAGAGTGGTAGTATTGTAGAGTCTGCAGCAAAAGACTTGTTTACAAATCTTTTGATGATGCTGTGGGTTTGCAGTGAGCTGCACTGTAATTTTCTTCTGAGTGACGTTAAGGATGTGGAACTGAACTCCTCAGCTCTGATGGTAACTGCCTTCCTCTGTGAGAAAATATATTGCAGAGCTATAGTATGAGTTATAGAAGATGAAAAGTGAATTGCTAAAAGGCAACCTGCTTCAAATTCCCCGGTTTCAGATTTTAGGACAGAGGAATGCTTGAGAACAACTGAGTTATGGTGTGCTCTTAGTAATTTTGCTAGAACTTCAGGGATGAGGTGCTTGATATTGCATACTGCTTGCATCTGGATGGAATTAGAGCTTTTAGTTTTTCTCACGCAGGACTTATTAATAGCAGAGGACTAAAGTAATAAGTGTGTGCCATGTATAGCATTTAAGGAAGTGAGCAATGTCAGAGAAGGTTTATCAGGACTTGCTGTTTGTCCTTCCTCTACCCCTGGAGAAACAGATGTATTGATTAGATTTTCAAAGAAAAACAGCCTGTAATGGGTTCACTGTGCTAAGATATGATAAAACAGAAGTGTCTTGTATGACTGCTCAGGAAATATTCTTCCAGAAAGATTCAAAGAGTTGCAACCTAAATGGCAAAGGGAAGGCTGTAACACATACAGAAACTAAACGATGTCAGGGTTGATTTCTGGTTTAAATTCTGTTAGCCTCTTAAGCTAACATGGCTGACTTGGGAGATATTTTAAATCGTTATTTTCCAAGCTGATTTTAAAGGCTGAAGTTAAGGGGTCAATGATGAAAACAGTCTTAAGAAGTAACTTCTTTTTCTTCCCCATCCCCACGCCTAAATCTTCAGCATGTACAAGAGCCCCCAAATTAAAAACAGTGTTTTTAAAAATTTTTTTATTAATCATATTTTTTATTGTGAAATATAATATATATACATAGAAGTGATAATTTTCCAAGTGCAATTTAACAAGTAGTTGGAGAGCAAATTTCAAAGAGTGTTATGGGTTACAGTTCCACAGTTTCCTTATTGTGAAACATAACATATATGCAAAAAGGTAATAACTTTCAAACTACAATTCAACAAGTAGTTATATAGGAAATTTCCAAGAATGTTATGGGTTATAGTACCATAGTTTCAACTATTTCCTTATTGTGAAATATAACGTATACAAAAAGGTGATTAAGTTTCAAATTACAATTTAACATGTAGCTATAGAACACATTTCAAAGAATGCTATGGGTTACATTTCCACTATTTCAGTTCTTTCCTTCTAGCTTTTCTAATACCCTAGTAACTAAGAAAAAGAAAATCATACAGAGATTCACTATTCATACTATTGTCAAATTCCATCCTGTCTGTTGCAATCCCTTCCTCTAGTTTAATCACTCACGGTCTTCAGGGATGTTTAGGCAGTGACCACCCTAACTTGTTCATGTTGAAAAGTGGTGTCAATATTATGGGAAAAGGGGGCGCATCTGATTGCCCGGGCATTTTTCATTTCAGTTATTGTAGTCTTCAACTCCAGTAGTTCTGTTTGATTCCTTTTTAAAATTTCTATTTCTTTACTTAGACACTCTATCGTTCATTATCCTTTTCCTTGTATCCTGTAGTTCTTTCTCTGTACTCTCCTTCATCTACTTAAGAACTCTTAAATTCATTCTTTTGAAAGCTTTGTTTGGCATGTACATATTCTCATCTTCTTTGTTGGTTTTTATTTATATCCTCTTATTTTGGTTGGGCCATCATTTCCTGTTTCTTTGTCATATACCTAGTGTAAAAGATACACAGTGTACCTTTTAATATTTTAAAATGTTAACAGTGGGATTTACTTTCTCAGATGTCTGTTTCCTGGTTTTGTAAGCAGCTGGTAGTAAGACAGAGATTTTCTTGAGCTTTGGCCCTCCTATCAGGATGGTCTGCCCAAGGCAAATGCACTGTGCAGGGTTTTCCCTGTCTTGTCCTGGGCTTTCCCTGGGTCTCTGTCTTGTCCTGGGCTTTTGATTGTTAGTTGTTTTGGAGTAACCCTGTTTATAGGAGTTTGGTTGTCTCCTCTCTTCCCCAGAAGACACACCTCCCTCTCTGGGGTATCTGAAGCTGGCAGGCCTTTGTCACGGACTGTCTGCCTCTGAAGTTTTTTTTTTAACACAAAGTGTTTTTAACTATGAGATTGAAAATGAAATATATGAATGATTAAGTCAGACTAAAACTTAATGACAATATAAGTGAGCACAACAAGTACAATACCATATATGTATAAGCTATAACACTTCTTATTTTTATTTTATTCTCCCCCTTGGCTGAATTCATACATATGGAAATATATCTTAACTGCATATAAGTCAAAAAATGAATTTATTGGCTCATATATCTGACAAGTTCAGAGTCCAGCTTCAGGCAGAACTGAATCTAGCTACTCACATGATGTCATCAGTATTCTCTTTCTCTAACTTTAAATTCTACCTTTGCATTGGCTTCATTTTCAGGAAAGCTCTTTCCGTATGATGGTTCCTGGCAATTACAAGCTTATATTCTCAACTTAGTAACTTCATATTTCTCTCTCCGGATAATTTTAGCCAAGTCCTGGAATTGAATCTCACTGGTGTGGCTTCGGTCTGGGGCCCATCCCTGAACCAGTCACTGCAGCCACGGTAATGGAATGATCCGATTGTTCTGGTCTCAGTTGTACACCCTCCTTAGGAGCTAAATGGATGACAGCAGACCAGGGGCTGGTTCCCTAGAGGAAATCAGTGTACTGGTATCAGAAGAAGGAAGGATGGGAGCTGGGCAGACAAAGCGACAGGTTTACTTCAGTTAGTAAATATGTTGGATTTATTTACAGAAATGAGACTCTGTTTTTTCTCTTTAAAAAGTATGTCAGTCCTTTACACCAAACATGAGCCATCACCTTCAGAATAGCTTTTTACTCAACGTGTTTTTTGGAACTCCTTTTTCGAGTTGTCCCTTGAGTGAGTTTAAAAACCATAAAATATTTTGTGTCATTGGTTATAGTTACATAACATTTTACCTGAAATATCCAACCATATTAAATAGATTAGGATTCTTTTCCACTGTTTGAGAATGCATATGTGAAACAACGTGCCCCCAGGCACTCTGAAATTCCAAAATGGAATTCTAGAAGTGATCTGAATAGAGGAGTCATTGGGTTAAGAATGGAACTTCCAAAAGTACCTATTTTGAGAGGGACAATACCCATTTGGGTAGATAAGCCATAGTACACTTTAATTTGGTCCTTGACCTCAAAGAAAGTATAGTTTCACTGTGCTTCTGACTATGTGTGCAAAAAGTTCTACAAGGAGCGTTAATAAGCTTGTTTCTGGGAGTGAGTTTGCTTCGTGTATATTTGGGAGATGTAAACGCTAAACACCAAGGAGCAACCTGTCTACTAGCATAAGAATCAGAAGTACTGTGCTCCCCCATCCTCAGTAATGCCAAGATTTGAGAAGAGTGCTCCTGAGCAGATGGTTTGACAGACTAAAGCATTAGTTTGCTGAGCCTCCGTGCTTGCTAATTAATTCTTCAGTTTACTAGGATTTAAAATGATTGTTCAAAACAAGACATCCCTTAAAATAAATGCTAGGTGAAAGTCTCAACATGGCAGTGATTATTAAGATGGTTATTTCAAACAGCTGAGGGTTGTCATTAAATAACAGAATTGCCTTACCTGCTCTGTTGATTTAATTAAGCTGTTTTCAACCTGTAAAAAGAATCTACAGTTTTAATATTCGTGTTCCCTGCATTGTGTTTTCCAATTTTCTAGTTAAAATGGTAAGCAGAATTCTACAGTAGATTTCATTTCATAATTCAGATATATAATATAGTTGACGCTTATTACTGGGAAAGCAGAGTTTTCAGGACTATGGCTTGAATACCCCAGGTATTGAGAATTAAAAGCTGTAAATTCCTGTTTTGACACAGCTACTTACCATGCTACCACATGTCACCTAATTTGTGTGTGTTCCTTACTCCCTGGAAATATGAGAACAGAATACTGACCTACCTCATGCAGAGTAGTAAGGGTTAACTAAGTATCTATTATAAATCATATTGAGATCATGCAGTATTTTTGCTCTACAAAAGATTGTGGAAGAAAACCTAAGGCTTAAGATTTTTATTGTATAAATTCTTAAAATTTATTAAAGGGGTTTTGGGGCAGGTTTCTTTTATATTGGAATTCTGATATTGCAACTGGGTTTGTGCAAATGTGAACCATGCAACTATTTATTTAGAGCAGTAAAGGAAATCTCAAGAGCATTTTTGTAATAAGACAGACTTTCCAAGTGTATATTATTCCCTTAGAATGAGGAGCACATTTTGAAACATATAATAATTCATACAGGTTGCTAGGCTGTTGTTGTCATTTAAAAAAAGGAGCATTATAACCTGAAGGTCTGAAATCTTAAAGAATTCAGGGCACAATCAATTTTTAAAAATATGCTATCAGCGAGCAGATAAAAATGATTAGTGGATATAAATGAAGTCAAGACACATACTCTTTCCTCCTCCTCCCTTTTGCTCATTGTTGTGAGGATCTCTCTCTCTGGGAGGGAATTTTAGAAGACCTTTGTAAGGGTAGATTCTTGTTGTTCTCTTAATCTGGTGAAATGGGGGGAGGGGTGTGATGTGAGCATCAAAGATCAAGTTGAGTATTTAGAGGGAGGACATTACCTTTAGTAAATGTGAAAATTGATATAATTTTTGTAGGCCCAATAGAACTTGTAAGTTTTAACAATTTATGAAAACTATTAGAAAGTTAGATTATCAATAAGCAACTAGTAAATTGTGTACTATTATCATGTTCCAAAACACAAAGTGTACTTCTCAATCATTCAGTATATGCTAAATGAGAAGAAACTGGAAGTTTCCGGATTTTGTTATCTAGAAGTCTTAAGATTTATTAGAGGGGCTTTTGGTTAGATTCTTTTATTTGGGGGTTCTGTTATTGCACCTGGGTATGTTTGATGCTGTTTGCCTAAGTCTAACGTTCAGGCGCACACTATTCAATTGTCAGGCTCCTCAAACTCAACATCCCCTTGAACCAGTTTAACCTGTTTTTCATTCAGGGTTTCTATTTCTCTAAATAACATCCCATCCACCCAGTTGCCCAAGTCTGAAACCTGGAAACTATTCTCTATTCCCATCTCTCCCTCTACCCCTAGTGTTTAATTCAGGGTTCAGCCAGAGAAGAGAACTACCAGAAGATATGTGTAGATAGATAGATACATACATACATACGTAGATAGATACATAGATGATAGATAGAGATGATGGATGGATAGATAGGTAGATAAGTATGTACATATACACACACACCTATACTAAGGTATTTTTTTTTTACAGGGATTTGATTTCATACAGTGCAGGAGCCAGTTATGCAGACTCTGAAAGGCTATTCTCTTTGTGTCCAATGTTGGAGCATGAAGTCTACATGTGGGCAGTTGGGAAGGAAAGATGGATATAAAGAGAAGGGGACTGAGAACAATTTGCAACCCATAAGCATGAGCTGGGGCCCTCTGAGACAGAATGAAACCTATGTTGGCTCTTGTTGCCTCTGACCTTGGTGGTGGGTGTCTGCGCAAAGCCAGTGTGCTAACACCCACAGCTGGACCAGGAGCAGAAGAAGCTGAAGGAGGATGCTGGGGTGGGTGGAGCAGTTGTAGGCCTGGCCACTGCTGCCCACCAACAAGGTATGTGTGCCTGAAGATGAGTGACAATGTGAGGGAGCTACAAAATGACTGTTGCTTCACTTCCATGTTCTAAATCTCCCACTAGAATCTCTCTTGTGGCTTACCTGAACCGGAAACATAGAGGAAAGAAAAATCTGGGAAAGGCAGTTCAGCCCAGCCAAGCTAAAACATTACAAAGCCACCATATCTACACTGAATCAGTCACCAAGTCCTGATCATTTAATCTCTTGAATCTTTCAATTTCATCCTCTCTACTCCACTCCCATTATAGCTTAGCTGAATTAGTCTAATGGCCCTCTAACTCACCTCCCAGTCTCTCCCCTCTAATTAATCCTAAAGAGCTGGTTGGTCATTAAAAATAAAATCTGATCCTCTGCTTAAAAGCCTTCACTGGCCCTTAGAATAAAATGCCAGGCCCATGGCACAGCCCACATGCCCTGGGTGAGTTGACCACTGCATACCTGTTCAGACCCACCAACTGCCACTGGCCTGCATGCACCCTATGCTCCACTGAGCTTATTTTTTCCCCTTGAATTTACCAGGTTTTCTCTTAACTTAAAGAACTTACACATGCCATTTCCTTTTCTGCTAACGTTTGCCCTCTTCTTTTTCCTTTTATTCCTTACCTCAAAATTCTTCCTTACTGAGCCCTACTCCTCACTTACATCGTAGGTGAAATATTGCCAGGTCGGAAAGGACTTCCCACGGCATCATGCACTTACCATGACATAACTCCCATCACACTGCATCGTTTAGTGCTGATCCTCCCTGCCAAGCCACACTCTCGGCGAGGGCAAGGACTGGGCCTGTCTTATCTATTGTTGTGTCTTCAGAGACTGGTACATAGTAGATATAAAATAAGTATTTGCCTAATAAGGGAAAGAATTAAAGACTGCCATGTATGAAGAAGCAAAACTACTTGGGCCCTGCCTTCCCATTCTAGCCGCAAGACAGACTTGCCAGCATTTACAACATGCATGATAACTGCTTTGATGGAAGATTGCAGAAGGCAGTGCTTTCTGGGAGACAGGGAAGATTTTGCTGAGGGAAAAGTATGAGCTGAGGCTTAACAAAGGAGTAAGTTTATCAGGGGTACAAGTGGGTGAGATTGAGGCAGAAGGATCAGGGTATCCAGAATCAGGACACATAATGGTTCCCTTGGGCTGCTGTGTAGGCAGAAGCTGAGGCCCATAGAAAACAAGCAGGGCCAAGCATCCTGGCAGGCTCAGGACTTTAGATTTTTTTCCTATAGGGAAGGGGAAGCCTTTAAGAATTGTGAGCCAGGAACTTTGGCGAATCATTTGCAAACATGTAGGAGATGGATTAGAAAAGGTAAGTGGTGTTAGGCTCTTTTGTATGCAATAGAAGCTTGCTTTTTAGTTAGTGGGAGATTACTGAAAGCATCTGTGGGGAAAGTAAGGAAGACGTGACCTGACCTTAACCACAGCACAGAAGACCTCATGAAAATCAGAGTGACTGTTATTCCTGGTTTTATACAGCCCTGGTCCCTCCACTACCTTGTTGCCCATTTGACTTCAGGCTACCCCTGGTTCCTCCTCAAGCAGATGCCGCTGCTCGCCATCACTGCTTCTGCTGCTTCTGCCACTGCTCACTGACAGCCGCTCTGGGTGCCTCAGCTCTCCAGGAGAGAGGGTTTGATTGGCAGCCAGTTTCCAGCTCTTTCGGTGCAGAGCTTCCCTTTGGGCCAGGTCTCTGATGCTGGACCTTCTCCTGGGCCTGCGACTGGCTGCCTAGGAGCCAATCTTTCAGCAGCTGTGGCCGAGATCGGGTCTCATGGTATAAAATGTAGAAAATTTGGCTTAAGAAATCCCTAGGAAGGGGGCTGTAGGCGTGGCAGTTGCTCTAAGGCTTCTCAGAGGAAAGAGTGTAGCTGAAAGTCCCCTTACCTGGACCTATCCAGTATAGGGGATCAGGCCAGAGGCAGGAGATCAGTTGAAAGACTTTTGTACCAGTGAGAGAAGGGCAGGGCTGGAACAAAGTCAGTGACAATGTGTATGAAGAAGGGATAAATTTAAAAAATATATTGAGGAAGTAGAATTGGCAGAAACTGATGACTCGATTGGGTTCAGGACATGAGAAAACATGACTCCTGGGTAGAAACAGGCTGGCTCTGTCTAGTAATATTTAGCGAGTTAGGAAGCACAGGCAAATAAGAAGTTGATGTATCATGAAGGAGAGTTTGGCTTTGGATATGTTTGTTTTTAGGTATCTACAGTATTGGACCCAGATTGGTGATCTAATAGGCAGCTGACTAAAGGCTCTAGAGGACATCTGGGCTGGTAGTGCAGTCATCAGCATTCAGGAGAAAGTTAAAAGCAGGGGAATGGGTGGATCATCTAAGGAACATAGAATGAGAAGAAAAGTAATCTAGGGATCAAGCCAAGGTGGACAATCCAGAGAAGGAGACTGAGATGAAGTAGCCAGGCAGTTACATTCCTGGGGAAAAAATGATGCAACTAAAGCACTAATATTTTAAATATTTATAAGGTAATTTATCAGTTAGTCTCTGAATGTATTTAATAATAATTATATTTATGTCTCAGCTTTCTTTCTGTTGCTTCTTGGAAGATCTGGCTTTGTGTCTGAAAACTTCTAAATGTATCAGATATTTAAATCACCTTTGTCTTCTCTAAGATTGTAAAAGATATGTGTAAGTGTCTTGAATAAATGTAGAATAGGAAATTAAATTTGAGCAATTATTAGATATTAATTTTTTTTCATATTTATCACCATGTAAGGCATAATCAAGATTTTAACTTTACTCCCCTTTATTTAGTTACCCTTTATAAAGCAGAACTTTATTAGATCTAAACCTACCCCTTAAAGGTCAACGAATATTCAGTATTTTCCTTTGGTAAATATCTTTCGTAAGATACATCAGCCTAAATACGCTAATATTATTTTAGTAATGCTTTTTGTTTTTATTTCCAATATACTTCTTACCAATTTTCTTTATGTTTTTACTACCCTGAGCTATAGCAAAAGACTCCCAGACCACTGTTTTTCAAATTGCAGATTGTGACCCATCAGTGGGCTGGGAAATCAATTTAAAAGGTCTTATCAGCCTTTTCAAAAACTGAAACAAAATAGAAAAGACTGTATTAAAGTATACCACATGTAGAAAGGTTAAGTTAATTTTGTGAAAATTTGGTTTCAGTTGAGTGTTATATGCATGAGTGTTAGTATGTGTGTGTGTGGGTACATGAGAAGGTTGTGTTTGTGCTTAGAAGAACAATGGGTTGTGATACAAATTTATTTCTTACTGGGTATTGTAGTAAAACAAAGTTTCGATTTTGAGAAATACTGTCCCAGACAACTTTGGGGATGATATATGTCAATTTAGATCCCATCACACTATGTACTCTTTTTTCATCTTGGTAATCCTAGAATTTAGCATGAGGTAGACATGCAGCAAATGTTTGTAGAATAAATGAGTGAGTGAATGAATATATGCACATTAGTATAATTTGGGTTAATTTTCCCTGAACTCATTATCCTACATTTGCTCATGTTCAAGATGGCCTGTGATGCAAGAGGAAAATAAGGACAAGAAATCAACTCACTCCCTTCAGGAGCTTTATAAAAGGAAACCTAATTTTGACAGAAACAATTATTACACATTTCAGCCACTCTACTCAGCAGAGAATGCCTGAAATACTAAATGGAAATGCTATGTATAGCACATTTATAAAGTTTTGAAATATTATCACATAGCCACAATCCTGTACATTCCATTTATAGGAAACACATCACTTCTTAAAAAAAAAAAAATTCTTTGTTCTTTTAAGAAACAATTTATCCTGATCCTTTAGCTTCCATGTAAAATAGCCTAGCCTAGTGAATATCTGATTATGGTTGGAAAAAACAAAGATAGACATTTTAATATATTTTTTCTCTTTCATGATGAACTAATTTACAGAGCTTTTATTTTTCACATACCAAGGTCATGAAACTTAATCCAGTGTCTTGGCTGAAACTTGAATGCAGGGAAACTCACAGCTAATAGAAAGAGAAAACAACAGATAAATCCCACACCCCTGGCAAAGAGCAACTGAAGTCACTGGTGCAACATCCTGAGAAAATGAAACTTACACCTCCTTCCACCTGGGGGAGAATGTTGAAAATCCCCGGTTAACGATATCTGAGCAGCCTGTGCAATATTATTAATAGGGAAATTTGGCAATAGATTTTTTTTCTTGTTTATTTTCCTTTCCTATATTTTTGTCAGCTTTTTAAATGAATTGGTTGTATGATGGTAAGAGATCAGGATTCAGTGATGAAAGTATCAAACCATTTTTTGTATGACTCTGATGGCAGAAGCTATCAAAATTTGAAATTACAAATAGCCACTTATACACTCACAGAATGTATTATTATTTCGTGCTAGAAAAATAATAGATAGTTTCTGTGTAGTAAGTTTTGTAATGATGTTCTAGTTTGCTAATGCTGCCGGAATGCAAAACACCAGAGATGGATTGGCTTTTATAAAAAGGGGGTTTATTTGGCTATACAGTTACAGTCTTAAGGCCATAAAGTGTCCAAGGTAACACACCAGTAATCAGGTACCTTCACTGGAGGATGGCCAATGGCGTCCGGAAAACTTCTGTTAGCTGGGAAGGCACGTGACTGTCATCTGCTCCTAAATTCTGGTTTCAAAATGGCTTTCTCCCAGGACGTTCCTCTCTAGCAAGCTTGCACCTCTTCAAAACGTCACTCACAGCTGCACTCCGTTCAGCCTCTTTGAGTCAGCACATTTATATGGCTCCACTGATCAAGGCCCACCCCGAATGGGCGGGGCCACACCTCCGTGGAAATATCCCATCAGTTATCATCTACAGTTGGGTGGGGCGTATCTCCGAATCCAAACATTCCAACTTAATCCCCACTATTATGTCTGCTCCACAAGATTGCATCAAAGAATATGGCTTTTTCTGGGGGACATAATACATTCAAACCGGCACATTCCACCCCCTGGACCCCAGAAAAACATATTCTTTTCCAAATACAAAATACATTCATCCCACAATACCACAGAAACTTAAATCATTTCAGTAACAATAGTTAAGTACAAGATCCCATCAAAATCAAATATAGGCATGGTCAGTCCTAAGGCATACTTTTCCTTTAGCTTTGGATCTGTGGACTTAGAACAAGTTATATGCTTCCAATATACAAAGGAGGAACATTCATAGGATAACCATTCCCATTGCTATAAGGCGAAACAGTAAGGAAAACAGGGTTAACAGGACCAAAACAGTTCTTAAAACCTGCAGGACAAACTCCATTAGACTTCAAAGTCTGAGAGTCATTTACAGAACAACGTTGCGTCCTTGGGGCTTGAGAGAGCGGGAGCCTAACCCTTCCTAAGGGCCTTTTCGGCAGCCCTTTCCTCTCCAAACGCTTAGGTGAGTGCTCCAACATACCCACACATTGGGGAGACCACCTTCTCGGCCCCACCTTCCTCAAATATTGGGGCAGCTCCCGGATTCCCTTCCATCTCCGGGACACAAGCTCAACCCCTTGAGAACAGTGTGGTGGCAGCCAGGCTCTCCCCAATTCCCTGGGAATGTGTTCCACCCTCTTTGGGACCTGAGGTGGCAAAACTTTTCCAGAGCATCGAGGTGGAAGGCCCACCCTCGACCTCTGGGGCAAACTCACCCTTTCCATGCATGTGGGCTGCTCCGCTCTCCCAGCCGGAGACCTCCTGACTCCAGACCTCAACCTCCATGGCTCTGTCTTTGAAGAAATTTTTCCTTTAATTTTTTCCTTGTCTGTCTCCTCCAGTCCAGACCAGCAATGGCTCTGTCTATAAAGATCTCGCAAAAATTCTGTTGGCTTTGCATGAAGCATACAGGGGTCAAAGCCATCAGACAATAGGACTTTCCACAAATCCTTTCTGTTTAACTCCTTTTCCAATCTTGGCTTGTACTGAAATGGCGGCTGGGTTCCATGTTTGGTTACATCCTCACGTTGGGCTGTAGCTTCTGGGATTCCACCCCCTGGAGGCTCATAATTTTCAGCTTCTGGTCTCTTTGAACCCAAGAGTTCAGTTCTAAGTCTATCTCTTTCCGCTCGCATTTTACTATAAGCTGCAAGGAGAAGCCAGGTTACGTCCTCCACACGTAGTCTGGAGATCTCCTCAGCTAAGTATTCCAGGTTGTTGCTTCCAGATTCCTCCTTCCGTCTGACACCAGGACTCAATTTTGCCAAATTCTCTGCCACTTTAAAACAAGGATCGCCTTTCTGCCAGTTCACAACAAAACGTCCATCATTTCTGTTCAAGACCTCATCAGAAGTATCTTTAGAGTCCATATTTCCACAAACAGTCTCTTCAAAGCAGTTTTGGCCTTTTCTATCAAACTCCTCACAACTCTTCCAGAAACTCCCCATTATCCATTTAAAAAGCCGTTCCAACATGTTTGGTATTTGCAAACACAGCAGCAAAAGCACCCCACTTCTCTGGTACCAAAATCTGTTCTAGTTTGCTAATGCTGCAGAATGCAAAACACCAGAGATGGATAGGCTTTTATAAAACGGGGGTTTATTTCATTACACAGTTACAGTCTTAAGGCCACAAAGCGTCCAAGGTAACACCTCAGCAATCGGGTACTTTCACCAGAGGATGGCCAATGGCGTCCGGAAAACCTCTGCTAGCTAGGAAGGCAGCTGGCGTCTGCTCCAAAGCTCTGGCCTCAAAACGGCTTTCTCCCAGGACGTTCCTTTCTAGCAAGATTGCTTCTCTTCAAAACATCACTCCCAGCTGCACTCTCCTTCCTCCCCCCAAGTCAGCTCATTTATATAGCTCCACTGATAAAGGCCCACCCTGAATGGGCGGGGCCACGCCTCCATGGGAACATCTCATCAGAATCATTGCCCACAGCCGGGTGGGGCACATTCCAAGCAAATCCAACCATCACCAAAACGCCTGCCCCACAGAAGACCACAAAGATAATGGCATTTGGGGGACACAATACACTCAAACTGGCACAAATGATAATATCTTACAGTTGAAAGGACCACTAGACTACTATGAAACATGGATCCACCAACTTGTGCTAGTCTCAGAGGAAGTTTATCCAATTCACAAAGAAATGAGCAGTTAGAACTATAGGAATAATGTATTGAATTTTTCAAAAAAACTAAATGATTATATTTACTAGATTGTTCTTTATTCTGAGATTATACCTATCATACTTTTTGGTTTTATGATATCCCTCTTCCTTTTGTAAAAATGAAATTATGATGATAGTAGATGGGATTTTTTTTTAATGTGGGAGGAAGGTTTGAAACCCTAAACTGGGAACCACTGATCTAGTCAAACCTCCAACTAGCATTTGAATCTCCTCATCAATTCTTCTGTGGAAAGTTCATTTTAGCTTTTGCCAGATCGTTGCCAGAAACAGGGACCATGACAACTCCTGGAGAACTTGCACTGAATAGGATGCTTTTAGAACTCTCTATAAGGTCTCTTAAAACATTAGACTGCTCTATTTTCATTGAGTATGTAATTCTCAAAAGTCTCCCTAATGGCCATATTCTACATTTGGTGCCTGGGAGGCTGTAACTAATCATAAAATGTGTAGAACTGCTTCATTTTTGGGGTGAGACTTTTTGTGTGTTTTTTTCTAGATTATTTTAATGGTCCTCTTTACAGTATAGGCATTATAAAGAATATTGTTAGAATGAAAAGATCTTTGTCAAACTAAATTTCTTCCAGTTCCTACTAATGATCTTTCAGTTTTGAGCACTTTGAGGGAATGGAATTCCAGAAGGAGAAAATTGAAGTATTTTCAAATTTATTATAAGAGTATTAACTTGTACTTGGGGAAAATACGTTGATAATAACTTAAATGGCCATCCTCTGAACTGCTATCCTCGATCCTGGCTGCTTTTCCCATTTCATAGACACTGTGATAAATTGTTATCATAATTATCAATCCCTTTTCCAGTTTACAGAACTGGTTCACATTGTGGTCTCACCCCTTGTAATAATCCATTAATATAGGCAGGCCATGGTTTCTACCTTATTTTAGAGATGGGTAATTTGAAGCTTAAAAACAGGCTACTTGCTTAAGGTTAAACAACTTGGTTAAGTAATGGGGCCAGAGTTCAATCCTAGATTCCCTGACTCCAAATCCAGAGCTTTCCCAACATATCATGAAAACCTCATCTGAATACAAGGATTAATACTTTTCCTCTTATCTCAAGTTTGCTAACATCAGATGTTAAATCCACTAAAGAGAAGGTACATCAAAGAATACATGATCAATGGCAAATCTCTGGTAAACAGACTTTTAGATCAATTTGTTCTATCTAAATAGAGTCAACAAACAATAAGATCAGCCTTTTACTGTTCTGTGTACACATGAGGCCTTAGTAAATATTGTTAACATACTGCTGTGACAAAGTTAGCACACAAAATGTAAATGGTAACTAAAAAGTTGTGGTAATTCTGATTTGGTACAATCCCAAAGGTCTCTCAATAAAAATTCTGTATGTATCTATATATATATATATATATATATATATGTATACACAAACACACATATTTTGATGGCACATAGAATTTCTCCCAATTCAGCTTATCATTTTGAATGACCAACCAAAAATAAGCTTTTCTCTCATATTTTTTTCTTTCATAAGAGAGATCGGTTCAGAATAGTAATAGTAATTAGTATTCCGTAAGCAACAACCCATCTTCAGCCGCAATGGCAGGATCCAAACAGCCTAAGCCAGAATCCATATGACAGGAGCTCAGTTCTTTTTATTTATTTATTCTAGACATATGTGGTCTCTATAACTTAATAGCTTGAGATTGTGATTATAAGGGCAGGATGACAATTTCTGCAAAGGAAAATGGCTATTTGATTAAAGTTTAAGACCACTAAACAGACTACTAGGAAATACAGATTCAGCTTATACTTTTACCTGCTGGTTCTAGCGATTCAGTTACGTTCAACAGTTTCTCAAGGACAAGAGAGAATTCATGCTGGCTTTATATCAAGAACCTAACTCCAAATAGAAAAGAGAAACAAAAGTAAGAGCAGGACCAATAGATAAAAGAGCCCTTGTTAGTGGACTAAAGCAATTGCTACAAATAGGACAGCGGAAGGAGAGTTGGGAGGGGGAAGAGTGAAGCAAGGTCAAAGAAGGATGATATCAATAGAATATCTCCAAATAGCACAGAATGCAGCAAGAAGTAGCAGCAGATGTCAGTCCGGCCCAGTGTCAACCCCCATGGAGCTATGTAGAAAGACTTGGAAAGAAACAGCATCACTGCAGTTGGTATTAGGAGTAAAGAGACACCAGACGATACCTTTCTCTCCATGAATTGAAAGCTGTGATTTGCCACTGGCCATAGCCGAATCTCCTTTCTGACTGGCCCCATTCAAGCTTTCAGCTTTTTTCTCTATATCTCAGATCTTTACTCTCCCTCCTTTCTTTTTGATTTTCTTTCTTATTCCAGACCCTCTTGCTGCCAGTTCTAACTCTGATCCTCACCCCACTGGCTGTTTCTTGCCTATGCCACCAGGTATCCCAGTTCCAGATGCTTGCTTACCCTGGCCCCATCAGCGTTCCAGGACTGATGATGCATATCCAGGATAATATATTTACTGCAGCACTCAGAAAATTCCCATCGTGATTTTAGACATTACTGGCTTGGATTGACTTTCATAACTGTGGAGGAAAGCCAAAAATGTATAAAGGAAGTCTGTTTTCGGAGTTCATATCCCTTAATTTTAGTGAATGGATGTGGGTGTGTTGAAAACTTAGTTTCATAAGAACTGCCTAAATTTCATAATTATTTCATTTTCATCCGCTCACAGATGGCTTTGCCCTGGGTGTAAAAACTGAAGAGCCAATATAAAATGATGCTACCTTTACTCTGGCAGTGAAATGTTAAATTTCAAACATTGGTTTTCAGAACCTTGGAGAGCATCAAACTCAGCCCTCCATTTCCCTTACTGGAGCCAGCTCAAGCATAGGCTGATTTCTCCTGTAAAAATGTGAAATAAGAAATAATGGAATAAATTGACAGTGAAGCTAGTAAATTTTGTAACAGAAATGCCTCCTATAATATAGACCTATTTTTTCTGTTGTACGGTTGATGTAGGTCTTAAGAGGGTGGATTTGGAGTTGATAAGACATGAATTCAAATCCATACTCTGCCAATTCCTTGTTATGGAGCCGTGGGCCAGCTGAATCTCCCTAAGCCTTAGCTCTTCTGTAAAATGGAGCCAAAATAGTAGCTGCATCACAGGATCATTCTGATGATTATACGAGGTATTGCGCATAAGATACTTAGTACATAACAAGTACTCAGTGTTTTCTCCACACTTTACAATGAATTCTTTCCGACCTAATTGGCAATAGCTGTAGTCACAAGTATCTAGGGTTTGGGGATTTTCAGGGTTCTTTTTAGTCTTTCCTTCTTGTCATGGGAGGGGTTCTGGAACCCCAGGAAAGATGACATACCTAGGAAGTAAGCAGCCCAGTACTAGCCTTGTCAGTTTTAGCTCCATGTTCTGGAACCGGGGCTCCACTCCCACTCACGTACTACCCACGACTTTCAGTTGAGTGCAGTTTATCTGCTTGCCCATTTCAATAGTGTTACTGACTGTTGATAGTGTTTTCCTGCTTTACATTGTGCCCCTCCCAGAGATAACTGGATCAAACCTTCATTTGTTTATTTCATATATACTTATCAAACATCTACTAAGGGCCAGGTACTATGCTACATGCTTGAGATATGGTGGTGAACAAAAGGACATGATTGTTTTCTTCTTTGGGGGAAATTTCACCATAGGAAGCTTGGTGCAAGGCAGAGCCTACCTCCCACCATCAGCTAAAAGAGCCAAACTACTCATTTCTGACTCTGTTGCAGCTGGGGCCCAGGCATGTGACCTAAACCTTGAATCAGAATCTGTTGACCCTAAAAAAACAAGCAGAGTGAAAAATTCTTGCCAGTGGTAGCAGAGGTAGCCACATCAACCAATTTCCAGGGGCTCCAAGAACACTTGTTCCAGCAGTAATGTCTGGTTCCTGGTACTGGCAGTGTTGGTGGTACAAGTTGCTGTAATTTCTCTCTGATGTGTCTGGAATCAGCCAGGCTGGTTTGGTGGCATGCTTTTGGCTGTGGTTGTACCTGCATAGCTTCCCTTTGCTCTTGTCCATCTCCCTATGGCTGTTTCTGTAACCCTCCAAGAAATTCTAAAAGTAGTATATTATCTTTGTAATATTTTTTTCTGTGTAGTCAGTTTCTATATTGTGTAGCAAAGAATCTTGACTGCCTCATCACAGGCTCAAATCCCAGCTCCATCACTTTAAAGCTGAATGACCTTGGGCAAGTGACATTCTCTATAAGGCTCAAACTTCTTATCTGTAAAATGGGAACTATTATAGATGAAAGAGTGTACATAAGATGCTTCACATACTATATCTGAAACATGGTGAATACACAATAGCCTTATAAACACTTTTTTTAGAAATAAGGAGTATATACATAATATACATTTTGCCTCATAGACACATTTTTAAAAATTAGGAGTATAAAAATGCAAAATGGCATAACCACTTTGGAAGACAGTTTGGCAGTTCTGTAAGCCAACCATAGCATTATCATGTGACAGCCATCAGTCCCACTCTGAGGTGTAATAGGGTTATATGGGAACCCTCTGGATTGTCTACTCAATTTTTTTATTCTAAAGAATAAAGTCTATTAATTAAAACAAAACAGAAAACTCACTATGACTGTCACCAAGGGGAGAAAAAAAGAGACTGATGAAAATAAAGTCAAAGTAATAAAACAGATGAGTTCCTGAAAATACAGTAAGGTAGCAGATGTCACTGAAACTCCTAGTGGTGACATATGCTACTCAAACAGAAAATGATCAAAACAAAAAGAAAATGATCAAATTTATTTTAAGTTAGTTCAGGGATTGAAAATATTATAGAGCTTTATAAAAGGTAGGCACAATTTAGACCAATAAACTTTAATTTCTTTTGTTACAGAGCATTAAATGAGGTTTCCAGATACTTAAGGGTTTTTTTTTTTTGTTGTTTTAATCTCAAGCAGAGAATACATCAGAGTGATTGAATTTTTAAATTGTGGCTTGATATTTCAGCACCGTATATATACAGATGTAGAATCCTTCAGGTATAAGGACTCTCAAAACATCACCTATTATAAGTTCTTGCTACTAGTTAGTACAGGTCCTAAACATTCCGAAATTCATGTGTGTCTCTCCTATTTGTAAATGTTTCTATTTATGATTCTCCTAATCTTTCCCCAAAAGAAATGAGTGCATACCTTTGGCTCCATACTCTTCCACCACTTCTGTGGTAGTTTCTCTCATACTTGTGACTTTTTAATCAGGAACTTTTGTCTGATATTCAACCTCAATCTTTTTTTTTAAGTTCAATTTTATTGAGATTATTCACATACTGTACAATCATCCATGGTGTACAATCAACTGTTCACAGTGCCATCATATAGTTGTGCATTCATCACCCCAATCTATTTTTGAACATTTTCCTTACACCAGAAAGAATGAGAATAAGAATAAAAAATAAAAGTAAAAAAGAACACCCAAAGCACCCCCCAATCCCACCCTATTTTTCATTTCATTTGTGTCTCCATTTTTCTACTCATCCATCCATACACTGGATACAGGGAGTGTGATCCACAAGGTTTTCACAATCACATTGTCACCCCTTGTAATCTACATAGTTGTACAATCATCTTCAAGAGTCAAGGCTACTGGGTTGGAGTTTGATAGTTTCAGGTATTTACTTCTAGCTATTCCAATACAATAAAACCTAAAAAGGGATATCTATATAGTGCATAAGAATGTCCACCAGAGTGACCTCCTGACTCCATTTGAAAATCTCTCAGCCAATGAATCTTTATTTCATTTCATTTCGCTTCCCCCTTTTGGTCAAGAAGATGCTCTCAAACCCATGATGTTGGGTCCAGATTTATCCTCGGGAGTCATATCCAGCATTGCCAGGGAGATTTACACCCCTGTGTATCAGATCCCAGGTAGGGGGAGGGCAGTGAGATCACCTGCAAAGTTGGGTTAGCTGGAGAGAGGGGGCCACATCTGAGCAACTAAGAGGTACTCAGGGGGAGACTCTTGGGCACAATTATATGCAAGTCTAGCCTCTCCTTTGCAGTAATGAGCTTCATAAGGGTGAACTCCAAGATAGAGGGCTCAGCATACCAAACTGCCAGTCTTCAGTGTTTGTCAGAACATCAGCAACAACCCATCAACCTCAATCTTTGACTAGCTAATGGAATCAATGTGCTTTGCACTGCTTATGATGAAAATCAGCTTGAACCAATACATGTTAGTCTTTTGGAGCATTTATTTGTAAGAACCATAATAAACATAGAGATAGAATTAATATGTTAATCTTGCACCTGAAACTAGCACCTTTCAACACTCTGTTTTAAAAATTCTAAGTTTCAGTGCATATTATTGTATTATGGTTTCATATGGCAGATGTTTTCTCCATATTCTTTAATCCTACAATCTGTACAGCAAAGTTTTGCATAATTATTATCTACATAATCCTGCTAAAACATATTGGAAGTTCTACAGATGCCTTGATTTTAGGCTAAGTAACTGAAGTGTTAATTACCCTGGTTGCACAAAGAGAGATATCGTTCTTATTTGATACCCACTAGTCTTTGCTCAAATTAACTTCTTTTCCAAAACCAGCTATCAAACCAAAAGAGCTTGATTAGGTAAAACCCTAATATGTACAAACAAAACCCAGAGCAAACAAAACACAGAGCATGAAGATTTAAATAGTTGTGGGAATGGGTTGCTTGGAATGAAAGTTCCAGCTTATTGCTCATGTGAAGGTGTTTCTAATAGAAAAGCTACTTTATTCTTCAGGATAGAAGGTGGAATATGGAACAGTATTTACAACAGAACCAAACAAATATTGAAGAGTGGAATGATAAGGATTTAAAAAAAAAGAAACTTCATAGTTTCACGTGAACTGTGAAAGGGTTGCCAAGACATAAGTTCTTGGGGGAGAAGGTATCTGTTTAATTAAGAAACCGGTTTCAAGGGCTTTGTTCAACAAAAACTCTCTTCTGAAGTCAATAGGAATGCTGAGTTCTTAACAAATCTTATCACACAATAAAAGAACAAGATTGCAGTTCAAAAGTGTATAGGAATATTTGTGGTGGGGCTTACAGTCTTCATCTTTGAGCACCAACAAATTGTTTGATACTTCACTGAATAGATTGCCTTAGTGTTAAATGTTAGTAAATTCAGGGTTGAATACAACTGGGCCTTTTATCCCTATTTATTTGAAATTGTAATAATTTTCATTAAAATTGCTTATGGAAAATCACATACAATGAAGGGCTTTGTGTCTGTGCATTAACTCCAGCAATTGGTTCTCATTATCCTGAAATTCTAGATAAAGAGACGATTTTTCAAGGAGTAAAGCCACTGGGTCGAAATACCACTTTTCCTGTTTCATTAACATTTTTGTGTCATTTAATACTCCCACAATTGGATAAGAATGCAGTTGTACTTTCATTTTCTACTTTTAATAAATGTTTAGATTCCTATTTTCCTTTTTATTCTATTTCTTGATCCCTTCTGTTCTTTTTATTTTAAGATATCTTTTATTCAGATGCTATCTCTTTTACTCCAAAGCTCATTTCTTCCTTTATTCCTGTTATTTGACATTTTTTAGAAGTATGGTTTGCACCCTCTTCCTTTAGACAAATTACTTTTCTTAAACACAAAAACTTCTTTAGGGTGGTGATCTGTCAAAATAGTGTGCAGGAGGTAAAAGCACCAAGGCTGTTATTTATCAATGAGAACTACATGTCGACTTGTGTAGAAAGATTTGAAAATTACTCTTAAAGAACAGTGGGAGTCTAAGCTGAATACAGATATGAATCCATGTCAGCATGATTGCTGGGGAAAGGATTTATTCAAATGCAATGCTGGCGTGAGAGAAAATTTATTTTATGGCATAAAGAAATACTTGGTAAATTCTCCTTGTTTGTACCAGCCTATTCTGTGAAGTATGTGAATTAAAAAAAACACTTCATTATGTCTGACATTAAACACCATGAAATGAGACAAATTAGAAGCTCTGTCAGCTGCCTTCCAACTCTAAGTGTTTGCTTTTTTTTTTAGGGGACTTGCTGTACTAGCAAATGAATATGATAATATAGAGAGGGTCTGCTGTTCATCAAGTACTCTAAGTCTGTTCTCTCATTCAACTCTCACAGCTTGTTTGTAAGGTAGATATTATCCTTATGTATAGCTAAAGACACTAAGGCTGAGAAACATTGAGTAAATTGGCCAATAAACAATGCTCAAAGGAAAGGAACAGGGACTTGGACCCAGGACCACCTACCTCCAAAGTCCATACTCTTTCTAACATACCCTGCATTTTTAATTTTTCCCAAAAGTGTTTCTATTTATGCACACAGTATCATCTTCTTTGATTTAAATTTAATTGCAACTTTATGTTTGTGTCTTCAGGAGAACGTATCTGTCACCTTGGATTATCTCCATGGTGCTGCTATTGTGAGAAAGTGAGTACCTGGTGCAGAAAACTGATTGAGTAAATTCCATGTGGTGAAATGATTCTGACTTATATACTTGCATTGTTTGGATTAATATTCAAAGTTACCATTTATTAATTTGATTAAGTATTTATTCATTCAATACATTTTTTATCAAGCTATTATGTGGTCAATATCCAGGCTCTGGGGATGCATCAATGAGCAAAACAGATAAGATTCTTGCCCCTCATGAAGTTCATGTTCTACTTGGGGAGACAAAACAGGAAACAAACAAAAAACTGTAAGCATGA
Organism: Choloepus didactylus; assembly: GCF_015220235.1. Lineage (NCBI taxonomy): Eukaryota > Metazoa > Chordata > Mammalia > Pilosa > Megalonychidae > Choloepus > Choloepus didactylus. The sequence continues at coordinate 28,822,234 of NC_051308.1, forward strand.
TTTATAGGTTGTGAAATATGTTGTAAATGACATTTAAGCTAAGGCCCAAAGGATAAGGAAGTTCTTGTTTTATAAACATCTGGATATGTAAGTGGAGGCAACAGTGAGTACAAAGACCCCAAGAAGAGAGCAAGCTTAGAGTGTTCAGGGGCAGAAAAAAGTTCAGTGAGGCTGAGTGTATTGATCAAGCAGGGTGCCTGGAGTTGGATGAAGAAGTTGGCAGGTACAACCCACAAAACTTGGTAATGAAGGTTGAGAGAAAGGGAGGACTGGCGAGTGACTCCTACGTTTTAGTGTTAACAACTGAGTGGATGGTGGAGCCATGTACTGAGATGTATATGACCACGGGAGCAAGAGGTTTGGAGAGGAAAATCAAGGGCTCTGTTTTGGATATATTAGTTTTGAGGTATTTATTAGACACTCAGCTAGAGATGATAGGAAGCAGTTGGCTCTATGAACCTGGGGCTCAGGGAAGGCATTTGAGCTGGGGACAAAACTTAGAATCATCAGCAAATAGACGATATATAAAGCCAAGGTTAGAGTGAAATGAAGAAGAGAGCTCTCTGGTGATCCAATAGGTCAGTTCAAGAAGAATTAGTCAGCGAAGAAGTAACAGTAGCTGTAGCCAGAGAAGGAGGAGGATGTCAAGAGAGGGCAGTAGCTGTAGCCAGAGAAGGAGGAGGATGTCAAGAGAGGGCAGTAGCTGTAGCCAGAGAAGGAGGAGGATGTCAAGGAAGAGGGAGGGGTCAACTCTTTTGGATGCTTCTGAGAGGTCCAATGAGATGAGGACAGAAAACTGTCTATTAGGTTGGGCAACTTGGGTGGAGATCCTTGACCTTGAGTAGTGAAGTTTTGTAGTGCTAGAGATGGAAGCCTAGTTAGAGTGAATTAAAGAATGAACTAGGGGTAAGGAAGTGGAAGCAATGTCTATAGCAATAGAGACCCTTTACAGCAAAGGCAGCATAAAAGATGATGGTTACTGGAGACAGTTCTGAAGCTGAGGAGCTTTGTGGTTGTTGTTGTTTGTTAAGCTGGCAGATGTTAGAGTGTTTTGTATGATGATGGGAATGACTCAGGAAAGAAAAATAGATGTACTGATAGTGATGGAAAGAGAAGGACCAACTCAAGTAACAAAGATCATAAGAAGGCATTAGGGAATGGTGTCCAAAGTAGAGAGTTTTGACTTTAATGAAGGGGTTTGTAGCCTTTTCTTGTGCCTTGGGCCCCTTCAGCAGCTGGAGAGAGTCTACAGACCCCTTTTCTGGATAATATTTTTAAAATCATAAAACAAAAAATGTAAGATTACTAAGAAAAGCCAATTATATTAAAATATAATTATCAAAATAGTAAAAAAAAAACCTCAAATTCATCTTATTATGGATGTTTATCAATGTAATAAATTGCAAGATCTAGCAGTGGATTGACTAACTAACATAATTTTGAATTCATGATAACGCATAAATGCTATTTCGAGATATCTGCAAAACTGTAGCATGATATGAAAGAACATCTGTGATTTCTACTGCTGATAATGATGAAAGTCTTGCTAATACTACTGTGGTTTGTTAGATTAGTGAAAATATAGATGTAATTTTTTTCCTGTAAGTTAACAAGACACTTGAATTCTGAGATTTAGGACCTGGGTTTTATAAGAGCAAGGAAGTATACTTTTTTATTATAATTGGAGAGATAGAAAAGATGGATACTTATGAACGCCAATTTATAGATTTGGTGGCTTCTATTTTCTCTGGGAAGGCAAGGTCATCTGCTGAGAGTAGGGAGGGAGAAAAGGGGCAAGGCAATGTATAGAATGAAATACTCAGCTTGGACAGAGAAAAGCAAACATTTAGGGAAGAATTTTAGGCTTGCTAGGTTGTACAGGGCTGTCACTAAGTGTGTGGATTTAAGAAGCAGTCTTCTGTGGTTTGAAATCAGACTCTGTCATTTGTTTACTGCGTGACCTTGAAAAAGTTAGTTAACATCTATGTGCCTCATTTTCCTCATCTCTAAAATCAGGATAATAATTTTTACCTACCACCTAGAGTTGTGAGGATTAAAACAGTTAATACAAATAAAGAGCTTACATTGTGCCTGTTACAAAGTAAGAGCCCAATAAATGCTTATTTTTATTTTTAATGCTTGTAGTAGTGGTTTTAGCAGTGATTATGGAAATGAGTATATGTATTCAAAAGATATGTAGGAGGTAGAATTGTCAAATTTTGGAGATTAATTTGATAGGAGTGATGGAGAGGGAGAAGTCAAGACTGATTTCTAATTTTATGGTTTAAGTAATCTTCAGTGTTTGCTGAAAGGGCAGATTTCTTTTATTTTAGGGCATGAGGATGGTAGTATATGGGGAAGAAGATGAGAAAAAATTGTCACCTTGTCCAGTGAGCCACCACATAGACAGACCATGGATTCTGGAACCCAAAATGATGAGTGTAACAGTTCTGGGGATTGCCCCACCTCTAGGTTCAAAGACATGGCTTTCAAGTTCATTTTAATAGATTGATTAGAACATACCCCTTTTTTTTTTCCTATTCTATCTCATCTGCCTCCAGGGTAGATCTGAGGAACCCAACCTTGATTTCTAAAGATTCACAGTTTGGGGCTGTCAATTATTAATTATCAATAATCACTTATTGAATTGTCCTTTTCATAACCCCTTCTCATTGTCCCTTATGTGTTAATTTATCCACTTCTAAACAGAATTAAAGGCAATTTCAAAAAAAATAATGGGGTCTCTGTGACCGATTGAGTTAGGCATCCCAGATAAAAATGTGTTCTTAATTTTAATCCCATTCCTGTGGCTGTGAAGCCATTGTAAACAGGACCTTTTGCAGCTGCTATTTTTAGTTAAGGTGTGGCCAACCAAATCAGGAGAGATCTTAATTCTATTACTGGAAGCCTTATATAGAGAAAGTCATGAAAAGAAACAGTTGGAAGTTGGAAGTCAATGGAACTCAGAAGAGAAAGGAGAGGACATCATCAGGTGACAGGAAAGCCAAGGAACCCAAGGACTGTTGGCCAGCCAGAATGCCACTGATTCAAGGAAGCAAGACTGCTAGCCTCTGAAACCATGAGCCAATAAATTCCTCTTGTTAAGCTAATCAATTGTGTGATATTTGTCTTAGCATCCTGGCAAACCAAGACAGACTCCGTAGAAACAGGAAGTTTGTCTGTTTTATTCATTACTATTTCCCAGGTGTTTAGCACAGTATTTTTGTTTATATAGTAGGTGCTCAATTAATAGGGTTCCTAAAAAAGTAAAAATCAGGTAGAATGAGAGGAAATAATATACTAAGAACCTAGACTAACATAACTGTTTTTATTCTGGGTTCTTGGCATTCAAAGTAAAATAAGACTCAAGAATAGGTTTATACAGGTCTTATTATCTCCTGAATAGATCCATATAAGACCTCCAAGGGAGATGAGTATCTTCTGAATTATATATTTTCTATTTATTATTTATTCCAGGCTTATTCTCACACTTAAAAAACATTAGAATCCCTTTTCAAGTAAAATCTCACCTGGGAACTCAATACATATTGTATATGAAGGGATCATGAATATCTAAAAAATAGAATATTAATTTATAATGTGCTTTTCAACTCTCTCATAACAACTAATTTTATTCAAACCCTGTAAATGAATTTTAATATCAATGTCATCATCAAGTGGAGCTGCTTTTTGAGTCTTCGGTGTTTTCCTAGAGAATATTGTCTTCTCTTCTAATTTACTTGGGATATAGCAGTATTTGAATCTATATATGATACAGTGACTAGTATTTTGTCTCCAGAAACAAGTAACATTTTCACAAGACTAGTAAGTTGGTTTTGAACAGTTTGTTCTGTTGATATATATTTGTGATCTTCACAGCATAATCACTTAATGTTACTGCTTTTTAAAAATGATCTTTAAATGTTTTGTTTCAGTGGCATCCAGAAACTTCCAATTGTGAGGTCCTAGCTACAGAAATAATGACTTAAATCTGTGTTAAATTTCTTTGTCTTTTAAAAACACTCATTCCATTAGTTGACTGCTAGAATCATCCAAAACTAGCATTGACTGAGGTGGTATCAGGATAAAATATCTTTCCTAAATAATGCTTTATGGTTTAAAAGTAATTGGTTAAGTATCTTGTAATATGAGAGAGTTTTTAAAGGCTCAAGTATAAGAGGAATTCCTCTTTTCCGAGATTGCTTTTGGAGAGGGTGTGAAATTGCCACATATTTGGCATCTGTGGTAGGACGAGTAAAACCTGTTCCCTAGCAGAAGAGGAGCCTGTCCCTCAGCCCCTTCAGCAGCTCCTGGGGCACCACCAGGGAGCTCCTGCAGTTCCTGGGAACCTGGTTTAAAGCATCACCACTCTAAAGGGATTCTATCAGCAGAGGCAATGCACAAGAGGTATTAGACAACCTAAAAAAATATCTTCAGCAAAAGATTCATAGAAAATATATTCCTCATTTGACCATTTCTTTTCTAACCCAGATAAAACCCAAGGGCATAAGATGAAAAAAAATAACTCAGCAAAGTTATGTCTGTAGAGTGCTAATGTGATGAGGTCTGTGTGCAGAGCTGGTGAACTAACAGAGAGGGAGTAATTCTGAACTAAAAATAACTATGGAAGTGGGTGGTCAGCAAGCCCCATGGACTCTTCTTTTGAGTTTCACTTCTCTTGGATGGGCATTTGCCAAGCATTGAATAACATTTTCCAGTTAAACTCCTTGGTGAGAACCTAAGACCTATGTCCTCTGTGCTATTGACTGAAGGAAATGCTCATGTTTGGGTACCAGACACCGTGTAGGAAGACACATATTCCATTTATGAAAGTGGTAAATCCTGTCACTATTGCCACCTGATTGTAGAACTGTCCCAGCTTTGAATCAGAAGCTGCTGTCATTTTATCATGATGGGGGAACAGAGGTCTGTTTTTCCCTTAAAAATAAACTTTCTGTTTTATTTATTACTCATAGAATACATATTTATTGAAAATAAATTAGAAAATACAGGAAAACAGAAAGGAGAAAATAAAACACAATCATTGAGCATGAACACAGTTAACATTTTGAATGCCCTTCCAGACATATTTTATGTAATTTTTTTAATGAAAAGGGCACTGTGATATGCATACTCTTTTGAAATTTGCTTTTTCCCCCTGTTTTCACTATATTGTGAATAGTTTTCCTTTGTAGGGATTACCATAACTTATTAAGCAATCCCCTATTGATGGAAAACTAGATCTGTGTTTCCATTCATTTGGCATTATAAACAATGTTGTATTGACTCTTCTATCCAAATTATTTGGTATATTTTAAATTATTATCTTAGGGTAAAACTATATACTAGAACTGTTGAGTCAAAAATATACACATTTTAAGCCTTTTGAAAAATATTTCCAAATCATCTCATAAATTTGTTCCAATTTTCTCTCCCACCAGCAGAATATGAGATGATACACAGTACATCATTAGATATTATTATTATTTTTTTTTTTTTGCTAATTTGAGAGGCAAAATTTGGTATCTCCTTGCTGTTTAATTTCATTTCTTTGATCACTAACGGAGCTGAAACTTCTTCCCCCAGATATTAAACAACATTTTCTAACTAATATGTCCCCAAACCTTGATACATCTGCCTGGACTTTCTCAATTTTTCTTACTTCCCTGTCATTACCTGATTATCAGATTATTTCCATACATATAGCATGCTATATCAGGCATCTTCCAGAATACCAAGGAGACCACTTGTCACCAGTTAGTAGACCTCCACCCTCCTTTCACCCTCTAACTGAAAAATGCATGAGGCAGCTTGTACAAGATTTTTACTGCTTGGTTTTTAAACACCCTTCTCAGGGGTAGAAACTCTTCCTCAACTCCTTTCATGGAGAAACTGGAGCTGGTGGAGGTGGGGGCTCTCAGTAAAAATGCACCCTTACGGAAGCAAAAAAAAAGTCCATCCCTTGGGCGTTTTCCTGGTGAAAAATGCCTTGATAAATCGTGAACGATCTTTCTCGCCTCTTTCTTCCCCTTTTCTCCGTTTGACTGGCATGTGAACTCGTTGCTCTCTCCAGATGAGTCCGCTGAGATGGAAACATAGACATGTTTATGTCAGGGCGATTCCCGGTGCAGGTTACAGAAAAGCTCTGGGCTAGAAACTGCTGCAGCGACGTGGAACTTAGCCTTAAAGAATGTGGGCTCTGGAGATGGTCTGGGTTCCACATCCAGTGCCCCCTGGGCTAGTTTGTGTCGGTTTCCTCGTCTGTAAAACGTAGTAGTCCTTACGTCACAGGGGTGTTATTGAAGATCAAATCAGCAACTCCCTGTAAGGCTCTTAGGAGAGAATGGAACCTGGCGCATTTGAAAGTGCTAAATGAACCAAGAGAATGGAAAAGAAGAGGGAAAAAAGACGTTTTGTTAAGTGAGATGAGGAAGAGTAGAACAGAGAAGTGAGCGAGGAAAAAGATCTGTCTTGTTTTTCTCCTTTCTCCAAAGCATCAGTACTAAGGAGATGGGAATGCAGCCAGCCCCTTTATCTTACTTCCCCAACCCTGCTCCCCCCTTATCCCCAGCTTTCCCCTTACCCCTCACTCCCATCCTCCCACCCCCCCCCACCCCCCAGAATTGAGAACCTCGAGGCGGCGCACGTGGAGGTAACGCAGAGCCAAGCCCGGCAAGGTCAAGGCTTGCGGAGAGCGGCGTCCCGTGGGCACCATGTGGCCGCCAGAGCTCAGCCAGCGCATTGTGCGAGGGAGCTGAAAAGAGCTGATATGTGTGCGCGCGGGGTTGCACGGATTAGTCGTGCTTTCCCATGAACTACAAAAGAATGCCCGAATCTGGGACATTTGTCATCAAGGGGCAGGCTGCTCAGGATGCAAGGTAACTAGAGCTTTTCCCCGGACTGCTTCAGTCTTTTGGGGACGTGGGGTCACTCTAATCCTTCCTGTTTATATTGTGAACGCGTATGCAGTGCGGCTTAAGCTCTGCAATGGTAAATAAGAATTGCAATGCAGGCATTCCTAAACAGCTACGTCCTCTGGCTTCTTTTTCATTTTGTTTTTTGGAAGGGGCACTGTTCCCTCCTATTTATTCAGCCCCCTCACAGCAGTGTGACCGAAATGCGGCCGCAGAAGCGCAACAAACGCTCCCTTTCTGCCCAGCAAAACTCGATTTAGCTCTTGGATAGTGCTCTTGTTTATGCATTTATTTCCCTGTTTTATTTATTCTTTCTTCATGCAACCATTTGCCTTCCTATTATTGTGAGGATTTCAGAAGGTAGTACATAATTTTCCAGACACGTCCAATTTAACAGTTAATTGTCAGAAAAACGACAAGCATATTCTGGTGTTTGTGGAAGCCAGGGGATAAACTCCCTGGTAGAACCCTCTCAGAATTTACTCAGAATCCCCCTTCCCCAAATTACTTGTGTTTCTCCTTCAATCTGATATATTTTAGAAACTGGAATCTCAAGTCTTCAATTTGGCACAATTAGAAGTTGGTGAAGTTTAATTTTGTAACCTCAGTTCTAGTCAAAAGGAAAGGAAAAACGTCATGGGAATTGAGCCTGGAGTCAGTTCTCATAAAATAAGGGCCCTTCACGTGGGGCTGCAAGGAATGACTTGCTGCTGGTGGTAAGAGTTGGAATTGGAGAGAAGGAACACACAGTTCCAGCATGAGGCCAAAGGAGCAGACCCCATCTCAGCCTTCTCATCTTCAAAATCATGATCACATTTCCCCTGATTTGCTCATTTATTGATTCCTCTCACAGATGTGTACAAACGTGTACATATTTGGGTTAGGTATAGGAAGACTAATATGACGGAGATCCTGCCTCTTAGGGTTCTTAAGGGGAAAGGAGGAGGGAGAGGCTGGGAAACACAAGGTGAGAGTGTGGCGAATGCTACAATACAGGGTATAAGAATGGGATGCTATGGGAGAACAGAGTGAGAAGGTTAAGGAAGCTTCTGAGACAGTGGCATTTGAGGAAGGTATTAGTAATGGCTCCCAATTTGCCTATACTTTGGAATTACTTAGGGAGCTGACAAAAATTCATATTCCCAGCTGCTTCTGTTTGTTCTTAAAGCATGAGAAATAGTAGGGGCATGGGGGGCGGGGAGGGGGCAAGTGGGATGGTTCAGGGCTAAAAGAATAGCATGTGCAACTAGAGCAGCGGTGAGAAGGACTGTATTGGGGAATGGCAAGTAGCTAAACCATTTGTCCCAAAAGCAGTTAGCTGGTATTTCTGCAACAACTATGTAAAAAGCCTTTACTCTTAGAATTTGTTTCTTACGTTTGACATTTTTTTTTACTCCAATAGAAATCAGTGGGAGAAAAAGCACATTATAGAACTTGCTTTAGTGTCCCTCTCCAACAGCAACACACTCACACGCACACACACGCACAGACACACACACACACTACTAGACTGTACCTAGTTAATATAATGAGGAATACCTGTTTTTCTGGGGATTGTGAAATATCTGATGCAAAGCCTCAGACTAAATGTAAATTCTCATTTAAAAAAATTAGACTAAGTATGGGAATATTTGTGTTATAATTACTTTACATCCAGGCATAACGGCATTTTGCATAATCAGCAATGACAGAAAAAGCCTTCAAGATACTTGTGGGAAAAGTTATCATACAAAACTAAATTGTAAGCAACTGACCTTTTCTATTTTAAGCCTAGTAACTAACCACTGAAGCATAGTACTGAATTATAAGGTTGGAGATATTTATTAGTTTTTTCATTTAAGGAGATACTTAAGTTTGATTTTCTGTTTCATAATTAAAGCTTCAGGACTTCTAACAAATAGTACCACAGCACATCACCTCTGGTTGTTTTCTCTTCCTTATCTTTAATTCATTGCTGAACTTTTAAAAGAAATCATTCCTTCTGTCTGCATTAACATTTAACTCCCCACCTGCATGCAAAGATTTTCTTAAAGCTAACCTTATAGTGAAACTTCTAATTAAGTTAAGGGAAAGCCTAGTCCCTCTTCATCTCTTAGATTAAGTAGCACTGCTCAGTGAAGCCTTTTCTCATCCTTCAGATCTTAACCCCCAGGAATAGCACTTGCAATTCTTTCCTTGAATTACCCATCAAAATAGTTTTGATTTGTTTAATGTCAGTCTTTTCACCCCCTTAAACCCCTTGAGGACAGAGACTGTATGTATCAAGTTCAACTGTGTATCCCTGAAATCTAGCACAAAGCCTACCATGTAGTCTTTTTTTTCAATAAATATTTGCTAAATTAGTGAATAAATATACATTTTCATAAATTGAAATAGCATCCATCCATTGACCAATCATTTTCAGTATTAAAATTTTTAAATTTCTTCACAATGCCACAGAAAATGATCCAATTATCTTATTTCCTGTGTTAGGTCATCTCCTTCATAGAGGCCAAGAGATGCCTCTTCTGTGGGTTCTGTCAAAAGTTGTGTGGAGGAGCTTAACAGCCATTTGCTGTCTGTGACTAGTAAGCAGGGATATATTGTGCTGTTTACCTCTTTTATACCACAGTCTGTTGCTTTGCGACATGGTTAGTTCAACTCAGCAATTGTCTATTGAGCATATTTTAAGTGTTCAGCAAAGCAAAAATGTGGCATTCGATTTGTGTCCCTGCCTTCAAACTTAGGATCTAACTGAAGAATAAATAGGACCAGGCTAGGCTGAGAGAAAGGAATAGTATTTTCTGGAAAAGAGGGTAGAATGAGGGACAACATAGTGGCTGGGTATCAGTGAAGACTCCCTTTGCCCAAGTGGAGAGTCCACACAGAGCAGAGCGAAGTCTGGCTGGGAGGCAATGCTTTCAGACACGCTGTTTCCGAAAGGCCTGAAGGAAGAAGGGAAGGGAAGGAAGAAGGTTTAAAATACCTGACCTCAGAATTATGGTTTCTGAGCAGAAGGCAAGTATCATAAAACTTAGCAAAATAAAAATATCACCAACAGCAATTTGGGAGTGAGGAATGGGAGGAGATAAGTGGGACCAATCCTAACTGTCTAAAGTTAAATTTGTATTTTAAAAATAAAAATACTCTAACTTAAACATTTTATTCTCTTTTTTAATCTTTTTTAATATTAGAGAGATATTTTAGGACTTAACGTATCTTGGTGGTCAAGATACATTTTTGTCTAAAATTCAGTGATACTTTGGGTTTCACTTCAATTGATTTTTTTCTGCTGATTAATATCAAGTAAAATTAAAATTAAGACCTTGTGTTATTAGGGGCATAGATAGCACATGGTCATCCTTATAAAATTACTTCTCTCTGCCTAGTTCTCCAACTCTGTCTCTACCATCTATCCATATGTACATAATACGTTTTCAAGGAGGCTCATCGAATATTAACTGTGGTTAGTTCTGGGCAGTGGTATTTGGGGTGGGATTTGTTTTTTTTTTTTTTTCCTTTTACCTTTCTGTATTGCTCATTTTTAAAAACAATGAGTACACATGATTTTGATGAAAACAATTAAGTTATTACTTTTTTAAAAAAATGCATGTCTAGCCAAAATGAGGCAAAAACTTGGGGAGTAGAGCTATCCACAAAGAGACACAGGAGATTAACTTTTCTAATGAAAAAGTTTGCTGGTAACATAGGGGACTGGTGGTTTGATGGGTTGAGCCCTCTACCACAGGACTTGCCCTTGGGAAGACTGTTGCTGCAAAGGGGAGGCTAGGCCTGCCTGTAATTGTGCCTAAGAGCCTCCTCCCAAATGCCTCTTTGTTGCTCAGATGTGGCCCTCTCTCTCTAGCTAAGCCAACTTGGCAGGTGAAATCACTGCCCTCCCCCCTACGTGGGATCAGACACCCAGGGGAGTGAATCTCCCTGGCAACGTGGAATATGACTCCCGGGGAGGAATGTAGACCCGGCATCGTGGGATGGAAAACATGTTCTTGACCAAAAGGGGGATGTGAAAGGAAATGAAATAAGCTTCAGTAGCAGAGAGATTCCAAAAGGAGCAGAGAGGTCACCCTGGTGGGCACTCTTACGCACAATTTAGACAACCCTTTTTAGGTTCCAATGAATTCAAATAGCTAGCAGTAAATACCTGAAACTATCCAACTACAACCCAGAACCCTTGAATCTTGAAGACGATTGTATAAAAATGTAGCTTATGAGGGGTGACAATGGGATTGGGAAAGCCATAAGGACCACATTCCACTTTGTCTAGTTTATGGATGGATGAGTAGAAAAATGGGAGAAGGAAACAAACAAACAAACAAAGGCACCCAGTGTTCTTGTTTACTTTAATTGCTCTTTTTCCCTTTAATTATTATTCTTGTTATTTGTGTGTGTGTGGTAATGAAGGTGTCAGGGATTGATTTTGGTGATGAATGCACAACTATTTAATGGTACTGTGAACAATCGAATGTGCGCTTTGTTTTGTATGACTGTGTGGTATGTGAATATATCTCAATAAAACAAATTAAAAAAAAAAAGTTTGCTGGTAGAAACTCCAGGCTCTTTCTTCCTACCCTATTTCCATATAACCATTATCCTAAATATTTTATTTGCCCAGCATCAGGGATAAAATGTGTGGGGTTCTCACAATGTCATGGCCTGAAGATATTATTTTGGGTGGCAGAACAGGCACAATTGTTTGTCTACTCATCCTCATATGGCCTTGTTCTCAGGCAAGAGGTCCTTCCTTACTCTAGGGTGAATCTTGATTGGTTTAAGCCGCACATGGTTGTCCCGTTCCCTTGTTAGTGATTTTTTTTGGCATGGACATTATGATGCAGTTAGGGCCGATCAGATGTGAAATAAGATTGCTTTCTAGTGATCTTCTGTGAAAGGTTTTCATTGCCTTTCAAAAGAACACCAGGGAGGGGGGGGACTCATTTTCTTACCTCCATATATTACTGTTTAAGGATAAAATATTTGGAGCTATGGCAGCCATCTTGGGGCTATGAGGCATTAATTCTGAGGACAAAAATTACTATACTGTGAATTCAAGAGCAGAAGAAAGGAAAGATTCTGGATTCTTGATGATATAGATCTAGTCACTTGATTAACCCTAGAACTGCTCCATCTATAGTCTTGTTATGTGAGATAATAGTTTGGTTTCTGTTCTTGTAGCTGAAAGCATCCCAGAAGATACATGGAAAGCATTGATATATACATTGGGCTGACAATAGAAGCAGAAAGAGTCTCACAATTTTTTTTCCTACAATTAATGCTCAGGTAGAATTAAGATAAAATCCTAGGCCTTTCAATTCCAGGGGTTCCATTTGAGATCACATGTACATGCACAAAGGCTGCCATTTATTGAACACCTATTCTGTGCCAAATACTTTACCTTACTATTACCTGTAACAAACTGCATGAGTAGATGGTATTATGCTTGCTTTACAGGTAGAAAATCTAAAACACAGAGATTTTAAGGGCAAGGCCCTGCTAGTATGTAGCAGAGCCAGGATTTGAAATCCAAAGCTCTTTTCAATAGCTGATGTTGCTTCTGTATCGCCCTGCAGTAGTTTTCAGTGGTCAGATTGTAGATATCTGTTGTGAGCAATTACAAAGCACCAAAATAAAAAAGAAATGCATTAGGGCAGATTCAAAGTTATCCCTATATAAAGCCACTCACATGAACTTGGATGCCAATGTGCTTGCTTTCTGTCATGGGAGAGAGAACAGTGGAGCTCTCTCCAGTCCACAGGGAATTGTGCATAATGCGCAGCCTACCTTATCTGTACTGCAGCCTCTAATGGGGGGCAAGTAGAAGAACATGCATGACAGGTAAGGATTTTAGGCCTGAATATGCTGGGGCAGGGTGGAGGTGGGGAGTAGTTGGGGGCACTGCCTTAGAGTTTTTCTTTCTCACTGTCTATAACTTAGGTGCTCTCCTTGATTCCTGATACCATAATTACAAAGCAGTTCTGGTATTACTGTGACTATAAAAGTAAAGCTGATGCATGTGTTTAAAACTCATAGAACTATACACCAAAACACAAAAAGTGTCAATTTTACGTAGGTTAATTTTTTTTTATTAGAGAAGTTGTATGTTTAGAGAAAAATCATGCAGAAAATACAGACTTCCCCCACATTGCTCCCCATTATTAACATTTTGACTGTGTGGTAACTTTGTTACAAATGATGAGAGAATCTTATTATGTTTGCACTATTAACTATCGCCCGTAGTTGACATTAGGGCTTACTGTATTATACCGTCTTATTGTTATTTTTCTTTTTTTCAATTTTTATTTGAGCAGCATACGTACCATCTAAAATTTTCCCTTTTGACCACATGCAGATATATAATTCAGTGGTGTTAATTACATCCACAATGTTAATATAGAAAGAAAGTAAAGCCAAGTCATTGCGATGGTGTGTGTGCCACTATGTCAGCATGAACCCCGGGTTCGCCGGCTGTAATAAAATACACTTTTCCAGCTGAGCCCAGAGAGCAAGACCTCAGCCCTGGAGAAAAGATGGTTCCTTCCTTAGCTTGACATTGCCAGTGGCAAGTATCCAAGGCTGTGCAAAGCCTGCATGTAAATCAGAACTCAGGAGATAGGTCTAAAGCCAGCAGAAGAGGGGTGCCAGGAGTTATAGAGAAGAGACAGGTTGAAACTTCTCAGGGTGCAGGTAGAACCTGGTTTTCTCTTCCCTACTGACCCCATTAAACTTACTCTATGTTCTCCTTCTTCCCTGCCTTTTGGGGAAATCTTGGTCAGGTCACATCTGCCTGATGGCTATTCTTAGATAACTAAAACCCGGTCCAGCCTAACAATCACATCTCTAGTTGAGCCCAGTGTATTTAAAAATGTCACGCTTTTATCATAACAGCTTCTGCCTTCTGCATCTTGGGCTTCTTTCTCACTTAGAAACATGCAGGGGAGGGGGCTGGACAGCTTGCTTTCCTTTTCCTTGCTTCACTTCTCATGCTTATTGGAGGCTGCTTTGGTTCCTTTGCTGTCAGGTGTGGGGTGGGGGACAGAAAGTTAAAGAGACCCCATTGATATCTGGCACCAGTCTTCTCTGCGTGTGACTGATGCCCAAAATGACTTTCTCTCCTGGGGTCCTTTTGGGTTTCTGGCAATGCCTGTCCTCTGGCTGCTTGCTCATGCCTCATACTCAGTCCCTGGGATTCTAACTCTCTATCCCTGTGCTGGGGTAAGTCTGATCCTCCAAAAGGATCCTTGTTGGTTGGGTCTTGTTTTACTTCTGTTTAAAAGACAACCCCAGGCCAGAAGAACAAGGTCTAGAGTCTCCTGGTTTTTCCCCCAAAGGTGGGCTAAGGTCCTCCTCTGGGGCAGGGTTTTTCAACTGCAGGACCATTGACATTTGGGACCAGAGAATACTGCATTGTGGGGTGCTGTCCTGTGCAATCTAGGATGTTTAGCAGAACCCCTGGCCTCTACCCATTGAATGCCAGTAGCACCCCCTACCTGATGGTGACAACCACAAATGTCGCCAGACATTGGCAAGTGTCCTCTGGGGGACAAAACCACCACTAACTGAGAAGCACTGCTTTAGAGTCTTGTGTTGCTCTCAACTTTTGGCACCCCAGAGAGCTCCATTTTAGCAATCTGTTGCCGATGACTTCTGAGAGAAGAAGGTGAGCCTGGAGCCAGGCTGAAAATGAACCCCAAGAAGATGCGTAACTCACACTTGTGGTCAGTTCAGTTATCTATGTTAGTCATTTCTGTTTAGTACCTTTTTCTTGTCTCTTTAAAAAAGTCGTGTTTATGCATTGCAACCTCATCTCAGCTGCAGGACTGGATATCAAGAGGAAGGTGAGATGGCTCCACTGGGGCCTGGAGAGGGAGTGCAGCCCCCTCCCCTGGCCCTGTCCCAGCAAGACCAGCTTTGGCTGTGATGAGGATTATAATCAGTGAGCTCTCACAGAGAAGAACAATCCAGGTTTCAAGATCTGGCTGCCTCTTCCTGCTGGGAGAATCTTCCTTCACTGTCAACCCAGGTAGATCTGAATTTTGTTCTTTCTTTTTCTTTTCTTAGAAAATCAGCAGTGCTCCCATGGTGTCTTGTTAGGGCTGGACAAGCAATATGAACATCTTTATGCTGAGCCACAGAATGTGGGTGTGGAGCTGCTCAAACCTTAAGTCAAGTTCGTCCTTGAGACCTGGTGTGCGGCTGGGCCCGACTGTGGGGAGGAGGAGCAAAAAGCTGCTGTCAGGAACCGTACAGTCAGAGAGGACTCTCTTTGGAAGAAGATTGGGCTTTTCAGCTAAATGCATGTGATCGGTCTTCATGGAAAATAAATGAGGAAGGAAGAGTTGTGGCCAAAGGGATTACAGATTTCACACCCAGGCACAAGAGTTCTCGCCAAGTCCTCATCTCTGGGCTTCTGTCTTGGTCTTTGTTGCTCCTGAGGGCACTTGCCCAAGTGAGCAGAATCCTGCCTTGCTGTGGGCTCCATCCAGAGACTGAAATTACAGCATCAGCAATATAAACCTGAACATTAGAACGAAAAGCAGACTCACCTGAGTTTTTAAAGTGACCTACAAGTGGATGAGTAGACATGCAAGTGCAAGGTTTATCCACAAATGGGGAGGGGAGGTGAAGGAAAAGAAGGTTCGAAGACAAACATTAACAGTAACAGACAGACAGATGCTGCCAGAAGAGAAGTTGCATAGCTAGACCTATGGAAGAATAAAAAAAATAATAGAAAAATGCCTGGAAAGAAATAAAGGAAGCAGATTTTGAATATACTATCCTCTCTGGTGTGCATTTCTTTTATTTTTAAAATTATTGCTATTTGGTGCCATTCTTGATATGGTCTGAGGAAATGGTAGGGTTTGTAAGGAATGGGCAGGAGGATGAGACCCTGGCTGATTGGGGTAGACAGTGCTCATTGCCACCCAATAGCCATTTGCACACATCTTCCCCATGGCAGGTATTGGACAGAGATTGCATTCCAGGGAATGATCATGATTGTCCTAAACCTGTTCCAGTAATCTTTTTCATTTTGACTAGTGATTGGTCTAGGGATGGACATGAGACCCAGTTCCGCCAATAAGCTAGAAGGGGAAGTCTACAGAGGATGTCTATACCTGAATACAAAAGGGAGCCTAGCAAGGACTTTTTGCCTCCCTGGAATACCAGTGAGGGAATATGATTCTTGAAGATTTATTAGCCAACTTTGGACTCTGATGACAAATGCTGGAACGAAAAGCCAATACACAGAGGATGGTAGAGCAGAAGACTGGAAAGAGTTTGGGTCTGAACTACCCTGAAGCCACCCACCTCCAGACTTCTTGTGAGGACAATAATAAATATTCTTATGGCTTAAGCCATGACTAGTTGTTTTGTTTCCCTGTAAATATTATAGCCAAACTCATGGCAATATATAGTCAGACCAACTCCTATATTATGTGTTTCCTAGTTCTTTAAATGATGTATTAAGCCAAGTTCTTGGAAAATGACTTACATTTAAAAAAAAAAAACACAACTTTTTTTTCTTTTTTTTTTTTTTAAATCCTGAGAGCTAAGTAAAAGCTTGTGGAAAAATGGAATTCTTTACAAAAATAACACACTGCATACATATTTGCTTGATATTGTGAGAACCACTCTGGCTTAGAGAAACATTTTATAATGTCTGGTTTTGTTGATCTTGGACATGGTTATCTTACTCCCTGTCATATGATGGATTGCCACTGAGAAGCAGCCGCTGACTTTTTTTTCCCTTTTTGTTCTGATGATGCTAGCGATCCCTTGTATGACAGACACAGAAAAGAATGCAGCAGACAAATAGGGGAATGCATTCAATTCCCATAAGGATTTAATGAGTCAGTCTAGATTTCAAACCCCTCACTGGCAAGGTTATGTCTTTGTAGTGATTTGTTCTCACCTACCCCTATTATTGTTTATTTTCTCCATGCCAACAACAGTAGGCACAGAGGTTAGAGTGACTATTGCTATTTGTCAATAGAGATTTAGTGGCTTGAGGTTTTGAGCTGTGGCTTTGGTTCCAGCTAGATATTTTCATGTAGTTTAGATTAATAAAACATGAAGGAATTTCTAATATAATGCATGAGCTCTGCGTTGCTCTTTGATTGCATGTTAATTATATGCATACATCTTCCTTCTAAGAAAATAGACGCAAACAGCTCTGAGCTTTAACTTGTTGTCCAGGTTCCTGTTGCTTCTACCCTTATTATTTTTTTTCAAAGAGAAAATATGAAATAAAAACAAGGACAAGTGCTTTGTTTTTTGTTGTTGTTGCTAATAACAGAAAATAATTGGAGCAGCTCTTTCTCTCATCCTTCACCATGGGAAAGAGCAATGCTAGCAACGCCTGGGAGTGAAGGTCAAACTGCCTGGCTTTGTGGGGACAGATGGCTATTACTCATGTTAGCAAGGAGCTTGATGCTGACTTCTGGACATCAGCTGCTCACTATGTGTATTAAGTGATAATTTAGCTTTAGGTGGCACCAAGCCTGGTGCGGGCTGATCTCCTGCCACCTTAATGGACAATATTTCGGCAGCAGGACCTTACTCTCCTGTACTCCACTATGAAACAAAAGCAGACTCTTCAATACACCTAACTGTAATAATAAGAAACATTGAATTCAGGCCCCAAAGGACAATTTTTCAAGGAATCTGAACAAAAGCCTTGTGAAAGTAAAGCAAAAGGAGCACTGGGGCTCTAGTGAGTGGGAGGTGCACAGGAGGGCATGGGGTTTGGGGAAGATAATATTCATCCAGAGCTCAACTCTTACTCGGTTTCAGAAGAATATTAACTTCCTTGATTGTTATTGCTTTATTGATAAGTTTTCCACTTCTGAAGTAGCTTAAAGTTCCCCAGAGCAGCTGTATCATTAATCCTCAATGGATTCCTGAGAGTCAGTGTCTTCACAGGTAAATTGAAGAATCAGGCACTCTTTCTCAGGTGATGTTTATTAATGCTTTCCCCATTAGAGGGTTTTAGAAAAATTAATTAATTTATATCATTTATATTCCTTACCAATGGATTGGATGTAGCATCCAGAAAATGTATTGTATAATAAGAGAAAAAAATATATATATACATATAACATTAGGCTACAGAAAACATGGTAGGATTGGAAGACCATGATCCAAGATAATATATGGAGATACACGGGTCATAAAATCTTATAGTGCTACTAAAATTAGCTGACACATTTGGACCAAAGTTTCCTGGATACCAGAGCAAAACAGGAAATATGTTAAATTGTAAAATTAAGGAAAATATGCTAAATTTCTAGAATTCACATTTTCATAGGGGAAAAAGCACCTTTTTTAACAGATGCAAATGTTTTCCTGACTTTCAGGCTGTAATAAAAATGTTGGCATGTGTCTCATAGGCCATGGATCTTCGAGTGGTTAGCAATAGGTCACAACCTCAACTAATAAGGCATATGATAGTGGGCTCATACTGTGCCCAGAGCAGTGTCCCCAAGTAACTGGGGTCACCCTTGCACCTTTGCAACAGCACACCTTGCTGAAGGCATTTCTTCCAGAAGCCCTCTATGGAATAGGATCAGATCTTCATAGATGGGTTCTAAGGAAGGATTTGTGCTTTTAGCTGTGTTGCATATTTCCAGGCCAGCTGAGTGCAGAATCTGACATTCTCCTTTTTCCTTTCCAGAAGGATCTGCAGTCAACAGGGGCAAGAAGCTCCAGGAAATTTTCCTGACTGATTTTCTCAGACATTGACACATACAGGATTTAAAAAAGAGCAGGGGTGGGCCTGAGACAACCCTAACACAATTGCCACAGAGGCATGACCTAGGCAGTGAATGAAGAGGTAGCCAGTGGCCAGCCCAGCCGTACTCAGAAAAGAAACTGGGCTCCACCCTTCTCCTCTCCTGCCCCCCAGCCCAGGATATTAACCATAGAACCAACACAGTGCCTAGTAATTTGTTTCTAAGTTACAATGACATACCTGTGGGAAGCAACCTAAATTCAGTAGTACAGTGAATGTATTGAAGAATTTTCTTAAAGGAGAAGGACACCTATTTAGAACCAGGGCATTTTCAAAGTCTGTATAACAAATAGTGGAGGTGGGAGCTCCTCTGCCAGGTAGTGAATGCACAGGGTGCCCTTCTCAGGAGATAAGTTTAAGGCCTCTATTCCAGGGATGGCCTAAGACAATGTGAAATTATCTTGTGTTTTTTTCTTACCAAGTACATTATCTCTTTAGATTTTCACAAGATTTCTGAGAAGTCAACAATTATTGTCCTCATTCCTGATAAGGAAACTGGGACTCAGAGTAAGTCCTTGTCTAAGTGGTGGAGCTAGAATGCACCTAAAACCAGGTAAATTCCCAGGGGTCTGCCAACTAACCTGGTTTAGCAAAACCAGGGGCAGTATTATGGGGCATTCTTTAAAGCTATGGCGCTAGACTGTCTGGACTGTTATCTCGCTTCAATTGCAAGTGTTTAATATAATACCTTTGTGCTTTAGCCTCCTCATCTGAAAAATGGGAATGATAACTTTATCTCATACCCATAGAATTGCTGTGAAATTAAATAAGCAGTTTAGAAACAAGACCTGGTATTTAGATGGCATTCCATGAAGGTTAGTGATCATTTTTGCTGACTGGTTGCTAAAGTCCTCCGTCCTCTGAATCGCTTCCTCTCCCCTTCTCTCTTACAGACATGTCTTCTAAATTTTACCCTGTAGCATCACATCAAACATTACAAACCAATATCATCCCAGGGGTAGAAAGCTCCACTCTCAGTTCTCTCATTCTACTCCTGTCCCTGGAATTTTGGACCAATTCCTGGCATCCTGAGCATTAAGTAAATCTGAAAGTGAGAGCTAATTCTAAACCATTCCCCTCAGACCTCTTAGCATAGATTCAGATTTTTTGAGCTGAGCTGCTTTCACTTTTAAGAGGCCCGAAAGAGTTTTCAGTGTAAAGGGTGGAAGGTGTCAGTCCCCTTCTCTGGCCCCAGGATCTGGCTGGCGTTGCTTCCTCCCCTATCATCAGAATGCACCGCCACTGCCAGGCAGAGAGTGTGGGAAGAGCTGCCTGGGGTTCTGTGGGCCGAGAATCTTCTCCACTGGACCCAGTGCACGTCAGAGAGGGACTTAACAAGCAAGGCTGGTTTCCTGAGTGTCTTTTGGGGTTGGAAAAGGGAGAGAAATTACAAATGACTTGGTGCTTGCTGAGAGCACAAAGAGGGAATTATGACTCTGGCGGTGAAAAGGGGTGAGTCCCCTGATAATGCTCTGTTGTAACCTCAGCTCATTCCTCTCATTCCTTTGAAGATTTCAGTGGTGTGAGCAGCGCATGAAAACAACTCCTACCGAGAGAGAGCATGAAGCAGCTTCAGGCAGGCCCCACCTGCTGCCGGCCCAGCCTTTCCCTGAGCCCAAGGGCCAGGGCTCTGCACCCAGGAAGTCCAAAACCTCCTCCCTGTCTGCCATGCCTCTAGCTCCCTGCAAGACTTTGCATTTTAGCCATCTCAGGCCCTCCCCGTGATTCCAAGTAGATGGGAGCATTGTGCTAATTTCTTATTTCTTTTTGAATTCTTACTGTGACTGCCATCTAACAGCAAACCAGCTAAACTGCTGGATGTTTAAAGAACGATTGTATTTGCAAAAGGTAAATGAAGACATGCAGGAAGAAAACACCAAGCATTTGTTTACATTTTCTTAAAATTCAGACTCAGATCTGATGGAATACCAGCTTCACCCTCCTCCCTGTGGCTTGGAGGCCTTTCAATGACTCATCTTAGAAGGAAAGCCACAATTGGGTGCTAGGCACTTTATTATGTACGTTATCTGTGGTTTTACAGATGAGAGGACTGAGACTGAGAAACTTACAGTCATTGCACAAGGTCACACTGTTAATTATTAGCAGGACTGAGATTAGAAGCTGGGTCTCCTACTTTCTACTATACCTACTAAAATATTGAACTCCAATGCTGTTACTGGGAGCCACATTGGCTTATATTCCTTTGTGACTCTGTCAAGGTAGCCTTTGGTCATTTATATGTTGAAATGGGATATTGTACCTGGGTGGGTGTGGGTGGGAGAGAAAAAGGTGTGTGTGCATGCGTGTGTGTGTGTGTGTGTGTCTAAGGGAGCTATGGGAGTCTTAGTTCAACATTTTAAATGCCTGTGGGTCATATTAGAAAAGATAAGTTGGTATCTTCCAGCCACTGCTGCATTCCAGTGCATCTTCTGAATTTCGAAATCCTTTTGGTTACACAGAGGGTAGGGCAGGAGTTTGTAGGCTATGGGCAGTAGGCAGTGGCTAGAAGGGTGTGTCTAGGAGGGACTGAGGCTGAATTGTGGAAGGTTGGGAATGTAACCTGCTCCCCAAACCTGTGGGATTTGAAAACTCTTCTCTCACCTATCCCTCCTCACCCAAACATCTCTGTTCCAAGCTTATAGGTAAGCAGTAGAGCACTCCTCCTGAAGTCTGGGGCTCTAAATGGGCATGATGGTTTTATTTCCTGCAATAAAAACAGCCAATCCAAAGCAAAAACCAGGAAGTTGTCTTTTCAGTCTTAGCGATATGGAAATATATTCTTTATTACAGCCAAGAATACAATAACATTTTGTGGAAGCTCCTTTCTAATTGACTTTCCCTTGTTTATGACTAGAGCAGAGGAGTTAGCAGCAGGCAAAGTTTCAAAAACCTTAGTCCTATGAGTGGATAACACAAACTGTGATATATACATATGATGTAATATTATGTAGCTGTTGGAAGGAATGAAGTCATGATTCATGCAACAACGTGGATGAACCTTGAATACATTATGAGGAGTGAAATAAGCTAGAAAAAAAAGCAAATATTGTATGGTCTCACTAATATGAACTAATTATAATGAGCAGACTCTGAGAGTTAAATTTGATGAGCATAGGTATCAGCCAGATAAAAACGAAGGTAGAGACTGGGCAAATGATGCTTAAGGAGTACAGAATGTTTAATAAGGTTGATTGTAAAGGTTTGGAAACAGGTAGCACAATATTATGTGATGGAAGCACAATACTGTAAGTGTAATTAATAATTAACAATGTTGACAGTGCTTTTGGTTGAAAGTGGAAGGCTAGAGTTGTGTATGTCACCAGAAGGAAAGCTAGAGGATAAAACCTGAGACTATATAATTTAGTGAAACCTGAAGTGGACAATGAGAGTGGTTAATTGTACAAATATAAGAAAGTTCTTATGTGAACTAGAACAAATGTATGTCATTTTTACAAGGTTTTAGTAATAGGGTGGTGTATGAGAAAAAATGCAATTAATGCAAACTGAGGTCTATACTTAACAATAACACTGTAGTATTCTTTCTTTAACTGTAACAAAGGCACTATACCAAAGCTAAATGTCAATAATAGAGAAGTACGATGAGTATGGGCTTTTTTTTTTTTTAGAAATGAGAATGTTCTCTTATTGATTGTGGTGATGGATGCATAACTATGTGATTATATCAAGAGCCATTGATTGCACACTTCGGGTGGATTCTATGATGTGTGAATAAAACTGTTAAAAAACAAAATAAACAATCAAAAAAAAACCTTAATCCTGCCTTTTCCTCCCACCATGAGCTTGGACAAGGCAAGCTCTAGACTTGGCTCCTTGTCTGGAAAATGAGGAAAATTCATCTATCAACCAAAAATTATTGAGCACCTACCATGTGGCTGTTACTAAGCAGGGACTGGGGATACAGGACTCCCGTGGAACTTATATTCAGATGGAATAGATCTAATATCTTTTTAATAAAGCAAATAAAGAGAATCACATGTTATGATAAGTATGATGATGAAAGTGACCCGGTCAGTGAGATGGAGGGCAACAAGAAGAGACCCTTTTGGAAATCCAGTAGTTCTCAAAGTGTGGTCCATAGGCCCCCTAGCAGGAATATAGGCTGAGACCCTTTCAGGGAGTCCATGAAGTCAAGTTCATTTTCATTAAAATGCTAAGATATTTTCCTTTCTCATTGTGTTGACATTTGCATTGATGAGGTAAAAGCTATGGTAGGTAAAACTGCTGATGCCTCAGCAAGAATCAACGCAATGGCATCAAACAATACTAGTAGTTATTGTATTCTTCACCACCACTCACTTGCAGTAAAAATAAATAGACAAGCAAACAGCAACAAGTAAATAAAATGCCTATTTCACCTGAGTGTTCTTGATGATGCAGGGAAAATTATTACTTTTATTAAATCATTACCCTTGAATACGTGTCTTTTTAGTATTTTGTATGACAATGGGAAGTATGCATTAAAGCAATTCTGCTGTGTGCCAAAATACAGTTATTTTGAGGAAAAGCACCTGTGTGATTGAGTTGCTAGCTGAATTAGCTGCTTTTTTTCATGGAACACCACATTTACTTAAAAGATGATTGACAGACAAATTATTATACACATCTAGTTATTTGACAGACATTTTCACAAAAAGTGAATGTAAATAATTTGTCCAAAACAATTAGTGAGAAAAATGGCATTGGTTTACAGTTTTGCAACTCTCTTCAATGTCCAGCTTGATGGAAGACAGCTAGATTCTTATATCTCTTTCATCGTTCAACCTATTCAGATACATTGCTTTGGTTGAAGTATATGAATTAAATAACTGACAGTATTTTTTGACAATAAAAATTGAACTTCCAAGTGAATTTTCAAGGGAAAATACAAATTTTGGAAATTTGTATTTTCCACCTTGAGCTTGACAGCTTCCCAATGGCTTAAAGACTTCTCTGATGAGCTCAATGTCAATATTAATGAATGTAACTTTTTGACTTTGTATAATGAAATGTGTCAACATTTGAGAGATCTGCATAACTCAGTGAACCATTGTTTTCCAAGTGACCAAAGCATGATGTTATAAAACATGAATGGGTAAAAAAGATCCATTCTAAGTTCAAATGAGCCAATGGCTTTTATTTTATTTTTTATCATATTTTTTATTGTAGAATATAACATATATATGTATATGGAAGTGATGACTTTCCACGTGCAATTTAACAAGTAGTTGGAGAGCAATTTCAAAGAATGTTATGGGTTACAGTTCTACAGTTGCAGTTATTTCTTATTGTGAAATATAACATATACACAAAAAGGTAATATCTTTCAAAGTATGATTTTTACAAGTAGTTATATAGAAATTTTCAAAGTTATGAGTTATTAGTACTATAGTTTCAGTTATTTCCTTTTTGTGAAATATGACATATCCAAAAGGTCATAGCTTTCAGATTACAATTTTAACAAGTAGCTATAGAACAATATAGTCCATGGGTTTTAATGTAATAAGAGTAGAAAAGCTCACTGATACAATTTCAAATTAGTCATTGCCACTAACCTTTAGAAACTACCACTTATCAAATTTTGTTATAATAACAAAAGAATATACACAACTATCAGAAAAGGCTATTTGTATACTCCTCCCTCCTCCAACTACACAGCTGCCTGAGGCCAGATTTACTTCATATACTCCACTCAAAGCAATATATCTTAACAGTTTGAATAATGAAGGAGATGAAAGAATCTAGCTGTCTTCCATCAAGTGGGATATTAAAGAGAGTTGCAAAACTGTAAACCAATGCTACCCTTCTCACTAATTGTTTTGGATAAATATAATTACTCCCAATAAAAACATAATTTATGGTTATGTGAAATGAATTTATTATTATTATTTTATATGAGTTAATAAATACATATTTCAGTTTTAATTCTTAATCCAGAAATATTGATGAGCATAACCCACACAGAGTCCCAATCTCTCTCCCACTCTCTCTCTCATTTTAAGTGTGAAGTGTCTTGAGACTAAAACATATTTGAGAATCTCTGAAATAGGCTATCAGGAGAGGCCTTTCCAACGTGGAATATGACTCCCGGGGAGGAATGTAGACCCGGCATCGTGGGATGGAGAACATCTTCTTGTCCAAAAGGGGGATGTGAAAGGAAATGAAATAAGCTTCAGCGGCAGAGAGATTCCAAAAGGAGCCGAGAGGTCACTCTGGTGGGCACTCTTACACACAATTTAGACAACCCTTTTTAGGTTCTAAGAATTGGGGTAGCTGGTGGTGGATACCTGAAACTATCAAACTACAACCCAGAACCCATGAATCTCGAAGACAGTTGTATAAAAATGTAGCTTATGAGGGGTGACAATGGGATTGGGAAAGCCATAAGGATCACACTCCACTTTGTCTAGTTTATGGATGGATGAGTAGAAAAATAGGGGAAGGAAACAAACAAACAGACAAAGGTACCCAGTGTTCTTTTTTACTTTAATTGCTCTTTTTCACTTTAATTATTATTCTTGTTATTTTTGTGTGTGTGCTAATGAAGGTGTCAGGGATTGATTTAGGTGATGAATGAACAACTATGTAATGGTACTGTGAACAATCGAATGTACGATTTGTTTTGTATGACTGCATGGTGTGTGAATATATCTCAATAAAATGAAGATAAAAAAAAAAAAAGAGAGAGGCCTTTCAGCAGAGGAGACGTCTGTCCTGGGGTCTGAAGGGTATTCCACAAAGGGGAACATGAGAGCAAGAGCATAGAGGTGGGAAAGGGCTTGACATGTTCACGGTAAAGAAAGGATATCCAGGTTTATAGGGATGATTAAATGAAAAAATCCAGGTGAAACTCCCTGGCATTGTGTCTGACACATAGTGTGTAAGGAACAACTAATTAGGCTTAGATTCCAGGAGGGCTGCATGGCTCACAGCTGGAGGCTTGCAGTGGGTGTACAGGCGTTTTGGGCTCACTGACAGCTCTCCTGGGTCACGAGGTAGCTAAATCACTCAAGTACATGTATGCTTTGGTTTTTCTTTTAACTATTGGACAAGAGTGACCTTTCAATCTGGCTTTACAGAGTAACCCTGGACAAGTTACTTAACCCAGCCGGATCTCAGTTCCTCCTTCTGTAAATGGTGATAATGATCCAAGCCTCCTTCACAGGTTTTATGAAGATCAGATGAAAAGGCATCAGCGAGAGCAATTCAAGTGAACTTGCAATGAATAAAGGTTCGATAAGCATTTGTGTACATGAATTGTGTTAGAACAATACATGCTACTATGCTCCTTTGGGGGAATGTGTTTGAAAACACTATCTCATGGACCAAAAGACCTACGGCCCCCAAACTGCCCATGCCCTACACAAAACTGCATCTGGGGAAGAACTCTGACTCACTAAGAACCCTGAGGGATCTATCAGGCTTACTGGAGCTCACAAACATGAGGTCATGAATATAGTTATTGCCCTCAAATGTTATGATTTGACCTCTGACAAATTAGGTGAATAAGCTATCTTCACAGTTATTTAGGTGGTTGCACATAATTTACCCACTGAATCCTTAAAAATGTCCTGCAGTGGAAAGGTAAATAATTTAAGTTGATTCTACTTAATTTCTTTTAAAAAAGCATTAAGTATTACCTATATGTGTCAGGCAATTCCTCTTTGGACTCTTTACGGAAGACGTTTGAGAGCTGGGTTGAACTTTGCTGTATTCTTTGAGATTAGGGGGAATTACTCCAGGATGCTGCCCATTTTCAAATTTACACACTTGTAATTTCTTGCTGTATTTATTAGAGTGTCTTTTTAGCGTTATACCTAAGGAGTGCCACGTTTAGGAGCAAATTTGGAACATCTCAAACTTTGGTGCTCCTGGTAGGAAGAGGCATTTTGCTATAAACTCAGATCAGTATGTAAAAAAAAACTTAGTCCCCCAGGGGGAAGATCCATGGTGATTTATCAATATACTCCCTAGTGCAACACAGTGAAACAATAGAAAAGGGAAAAGATTTAAAGGAAGAGAATGGAGACACTGCTGCTGCTTTTTCTTACAACAAGCTTCTAGTTTAAGAAGTCTTTCTTAGCACTTATTTTACATTTTATAATAAAATTATCATCACTCATTGAACTCTGAATTTCATGTAGTCAATTACTTATCATAACTCTTGTACAGTTTTCTTGACTTTCCAGAAATTTTTGTTGCACTGAAACTTTTCTTTTGCTAGAGTACTTCCTTGAGTGAGTTTTTCAGAAAGAGAATAAAGTGGGATTCATGTAGAATTCTTAAATAACAAAAACACTATTATTTTTCTCTCACATATGAGTTATTCAGTGTCAGGTATAGAAATCTTGGATCAGACTATTTTTCTCTAGATAGTCTGAAATCATTGCTCGCTGTCTTCTGGTTTTAGGGTTGAGTATGAGATGGTGCCAAAACTATTTTCTTTGCTTTAAAAGAGGAGTGTGTTCTCTGTCTGAGAGTTGTAAGATTTTCACTGTAAAAGAAAAATTGTCCTAAACCTGGTCTGGATAGAATGTTTTGCATAATGTGTTTCTTGACTTCCTTCTGGGAAGAAATTAATATTCCTGATAAAATGCTTAAGCAATTTTTAAATAAACTTTAATGAGCTTTAAGAGAGCCTGCCTCTGGGAAATTAACTTCCCACCCACTCAGCTGACTGTCACTTAAGAATCTAATGCTCTTTAACTAGCTCTTCTTTTCTAGCCCCTCTTTTTTACCCCTATAAATTTCTCTACCAAGAGATAAATTTTTAAATTAATCTGTTTCTGGATTCTTCCTTTGTGCAAGTTTGAAAGAAAATCTTGGCAAAGTGCTCATAACTCAATTTTCTGAAAAGTTTTTGTCTTTTTAATCATGACTTTTGGACTTCAGAAATTTCCCAGGAATGTGTCTTAGTGCAAAGAATGGTTCTGCTGTTGATGAATCATTAAATAAGGGAGGGCATAAGAATGCTATTAATTTTTGTGGGAAACCATTGGGTCATGGAGGAAAGGGTTTTGGGAAGTCAGTTCTGGTAGCAGTGGGTAGAGACAAAAGCACAGACATGCTCATATCAGAAAAAGTACCCTACCAACTGCTTGTCATGTATCTGTGGACTTGAAGAGCTTGTAGTAAGAGCTGATTCAAACCATGCCTTCTCTTTCTCCAGTGGGTTCAAACTTCAGCACCACTCCAGACCAGGTGAATCAAAATCTCTTGGGGTGGAGTTTAAGTACTGGACCCTCATCATTAATTCTTTGAGGCATAATCCCCAACTACTCCTACCTTTTTTCAATCTCCCGTATACCTTGTTGCCCATAAAGTACCTTTATTCACTTAGATGCACAGTAATTTCACCCAATTTAGTCATCAATGCCACAATTTGTAGGACTTCCTTTTTTTTTTTTTTGCCCAGGCCATGCTAAATTATGCCTTCACTTGAGGGGATCCCAGTGTAAATAAGCATCCTCTTCCCTTATTGACTTGGTTCCCAAAGGCACTGCCCCCAAGCTCTCACTGCCATTGCTACCTGGGACATAGAATGTCCTGCTTGTCCTTAGATCCTCAAATCATGATAGACACTTGCTTCCACCCCCAAATTTACCACCCGATCATTTGTGCTCATGATCATTTGGTGCATCCTGGTCTTGTTGGAGGAAGCAGACTAGGACAGGGCCAGCAAACCTCCTCAGATAGTCCTTTTTTGGGACAAAATTACTTTGAGCTGAAACAATCTTTGGTCATTGCAATATTCAATAACTGGATATTCAAAATGAACAAAATATCCACATGAATGTAGAAGAAGAAAAAATTCCTCTAAAATTTATCATCAAAGCCTCCTGGCCATAACATTCCTTCTTTCCCTGTCATTCCAGTGCTTTCTACCATCCTCTTCTCTTGAATAAGGCATTGGGACCCTTTCTCCTTGTTGTCTTTGGGTTAAGAGAGCCCAGAGTCGGATGTGGAGAAATTGGAACTCTTATTCATTGTTGGTGGGACTGTATAATGGTTCAGCCACTCTGGAAGTCAGTCTGGCAGTTCCTTAGAAAACTAGATATAGAGTTACCATTCGATCCAGCAATTGCACTTCTCGGTATATACCCGGAAGATCGGAAAGCAGTGACACGAACAGATATCTGCACTCCAATGTTCATAGCAGCATTATTCACAATTGCCAAAAGATGGAAACAACCCAAATGTCCTTCAACAGATGAGTGGATAAATAAAATGTGGTATATACACACGATGGAATACTACGCGGCAGTAAGAAGGAACGATCTCGTGAAACATATGACAACATGGATGAACCTTGAAGACATAATGCTGAGCGAAATAAGCCAGGCACAAAAAGAGAAATATTATATGCTACCACTAATGTGAACTTTGAAAAATGTAAAACAAATGGTTTATAATGTAGAATGTAGGGGAACTAGCAATAGAGAGCAATTAAGGAAGGGGGAACAATAATCCAAGAAGAGCAGATGGGCTGTTTGGCGTTCTGGGGATGCCCAGGAATGACTATGGTCTGTTGATTTCTGATGGATATAGTAGGAGCAAGTTCACAGAAATGTTGCTATATTAGGTAACTTTCTTGGGGTAAAGTAGGAACATGTTGGAAGTTAAGCAGTTATCTTAGGTTAGTTGTCTTTTTCTTACTCCCTTGTTATGGTCTCTTTGAAATGTTCTTTTATTGTATGTTTGTTTTCTTTTTAACTTTTTTTTCATACAGATGATTTAAAAAAGAAGGGAAAGTTAAAAAAAAAAAAAAAAGAAAAGAAAAACAAGGAAAAAAAAAGATGTAGTGCCCCCTTGAGGAGCCTGTTGAGAATGCAGGGGTATTCGCCTACCCCACCTCCATGGTTGCTAACATGACCACAGACATAGGGGACTGGTGGTTTGATGGGTTGAGCCCTCTACCACAGGTTTTACCCTTGGGAAGACGGTTGCTGCAAAGGAGAGGCTAGGCCTCCCTATGGTTGTGCCTAAGAGCCTCCTCCCGAATGCCTCTTTGTTGCTCAGATGTGGCCCTGTCTCTCTAGCTAAGCCAACTTGAAAGGTGAAATCACTGCCCTCCCCGCTATGTGGTATCAGACACCCAGGGGAGTGAATCTCCCTGGCAACGTGGAATATGACTCCCGGGGAGGAATGTAGACCTGGCATCGTGGGACGGAGAACATCTTCTTGACCAAAAGGGGGATGTGAAAGGAAATGAAATAAGCTTCAGTGGCAGAGAGATTCCAAAAGGAGCCGAGAGGTCACTCTGGTGGGCACTCTTATGCACACTTTAGACAACCCTTTTTAGGTTCTAAAGAATTGGGGTAGCTGGTGGTGGATACCTGAAACTATCAAACTGCAACCCAGAACCCATGAATCTCGAAGACAGTTGTATAAAAATGTAGCTTATGAGGGGCGACAATGGGATTGGGAAAGCCATAAGGACCACACTCCACTTTGTCTAGTTTATGGATGGATGAGTAGAAAAATAGGGGAAAGAAACAAACAGACAAAGGTACCCAGTGTTCTTTTTTACTTCAATTGTTCTTTTTCACTCTAATTATTATTCTTGTTATTTTTGTGTGTGTGCTAATGAAGGTGTCAGGGATTGATTTGGGTGATGAATGTACCACTATGTAATGGTACTGTAAACAATCGAAAGTACGATTTGTTTTGTATGACTGCGTGGTATGTGAATATATCTCAATAAAATGAAGATTAAAAAAAAAAAAAAAAAAAAAAAAAAGAGAGAGCCCAGAGTCACCATGGAGTGATTAGGAATGTAGCTTATATTTGGCTGACTCTAAAAAGGACTGTAAGATTTTGTGGTCAATTTATTTTCATCTCATTTATTCTCAGGGGTACATGTTTTCACCTCATTGATTTTCTGTGTTCATCGACTTGAAGTCTGCTATCCACTGGAGGTTGCTTCATGCCATCTTTTTACTGCCTTGGCAACTCTCTGCTCTAAGCTTGGACTAGTTTGAAATAATCTCAGTGGTTTACCTACTTAACATGACACTCTTTTTTTTAGCAGAAGTATTATACAATACTAATATTATACATAAATGTTAGAGTTTGAAGGGATCTTATGGGTTGCTTTAGTCCAGTTCTTTCATTAAATATGGGAAGACTGGAAACTAGAGAGGTTGAGGGATTTGTTAAGGTCACACAGCTTGAAAAGCAGCAGAGCAAGACTACCTTGAAAGAAGAAAGAAGGGGAGAGAGAGACAGAGATGGGGGGGAGGGAGAGAGAGGAAGAAAAAGAAAGAAAGAAAGAAAAAGAAAGAAAGAAAGAAAATTTTACTCCAGATATATCTGTTAGGATGGTTTTGGCTGCAGGTAACAGAACATTTGATTCAAACGGGCTTAAATAATAAGGGCATTTATTATCTCAAGTCCCAAGAAGTCCTGAGGTCAGGTGGGTTCCAGATGTATATGATTAGGGCTCTGGCTCCATTTCTCTGTGATTCCTTACCTAACCTGTCTTGTCTGTCAGCTTTGTTCTCAGTATGGCTTCTCTCCTGGGCTTGAGATGAGTGCCAGTGGCAACAGGGCAATATCAGTAGGTTTCTTTGTTCATATGCAGACTGGGGTACAAAGTGTGGGAGAGGGAGAGAGAGAGCATGGATTGGAAGTCCTTCCCTTCAGTTTGACTTAGGTTACGTGCCCACCACTAGGCTAGTACCAGTTGCTAGAAGAATGCCATGACTTTGCACTGACATTTCTGAACCAATCACTGGCAAGAAGAATGGGCTCGCCATGATACATTTAGACCCACTGTTTCCGGAGATAGGGACGGGTCAGTTTCCCATGTGTCGCCGGTGCTTCGTTGGGGAGAGGTTGATCAAGGTACCATTAGAAAGAAAGAAGGGGGAAGAGATGGGTGAGTAGGCAACCAAATGTATCCCCCACACCAGAGGACCATCAGGCAATAACCTTTCATATGTAAAGCACAGGGTATAGAGCCCACATGTGGTTGACAGTATATGACAGCTCTTGGTGCTGTTCTTAATTATTATTTATTTTAACCTGGGGACTTGTGGGACAAACTATAGCTTTAGAACTTTACCTGTGTGGGGGAAAAAAAGGGATGCTCTAGAAAGAGGACCAACCTTACCTCCTCCTGCCTCTTCAAACTCCTCCCTATGATAAGAGTGGCCAGAAGATAAGAAAACCAGCTATAGGGTGGGGTGAGATTTTGCCTTACATGTTTTGAGGAGACTACCCCATAAGATACTGGGAAGGGGTGCCTGTGGCAGGTTCAGCATTCAGGGTAGGACCTGGTTACCTACCTTAGGGCATGGGTCATGTAGAAACTTCAGTCCAAGTAGGGATCCTTACTGTCTAAAAAAGATTTGAGCTAGCATAGACAGAAGGAAAATCAGGGGCTGTGCCAGTTTGAATGTATTATGTTCCCCCAAATGCCATTATCTTTGATGCAATCTTGTGTGGGCAGGCATATTAGTATTGATTAGATTGTAATTCTTTGATTGAGTGTTTCCATGGAGATGCAACCCACCCAACTGTAGGTGATAGCTCTGATTAGACAATTTCCATGGAGGTGTGGCCCTGCCCATTCAGCATGGGCCTTGATTAGTTTACTAGAGCACTATATAAGCTCAGGCAGAAGGAGCAAGCTTGCTACAGCCAAGAGGGAAACTTTGAAAAATGCACAGAAGCTAAGAGAGTAGCTGCGGATGAGAGACAATTTGAAGATGGACATTGAAAGCAGACTCTTGCTCTGGAGAAGCTAAGAGAGGACAAACACCCCAAGAGCAACTAAGAGTGACAGTTTGGAGAGAAGCTGCAGCCTAGAGAGGAACATCCTGGGAGAAAGCCATTTTGAAACCACAACTTGGAGCAGAAGCCAGCCACGTGCCTTCCCAGCTAACAGAGGTTTTCCAGACACCATTGGCCATCCTCCAGTGAAGGTACCGATTGTTGATGCTTTACCTTGGACACTTTATGGCCTTAAGACTGTAACTGTGTAACCAAATAAACTCCCTTTATAAAAGCTGATCCATTTCTGGTGTTTTGTGAAAAGGCAGCATTAGCAAACCAGAACAGGGGCCATCCCTGCAATTTTTTTCCTGGATTGATTATAAATCTCTCTTGCCAAAAAAACAGATCCTTTTCAGGTAGGGTTGGCAGGGTGTGTCACATATAGGAATGGTAATGAGGCACACAGCCAGCTCTGTTCTTGCCCTATTGGGTTGTGATTTTTTCCTTCTTTCTGAAGTTTTTATTTATCACCATCCATGAATGGTAGTCTTAGGGCAGAATTCCTTCCCCGCCAAGATGCATTGTTTTGACTTTAGGCCATTCCTAGAACTTTTTACTATTCTGAACACTACTCATCTCAATTTATTGTTGCTCCTATGGGTGTGTTCGATGGGGAATGCTTTGAGGTTTGTGCAAAGTATTTTTGAGAAACTTGTAGTTAGATAACATCCTTGGGTCTCAACGATCCTTTTTTAAACATCACCACCACCTACATTAATCATCCTGTTTTTGAGGCACGGACAAAAGATGTGGAACTGTTTCTGTACAGGCTTTGGTGGTGGGGGGCTGTCTCTAGGAGCAGCCTTCTAGTCTGGAGAGGCAGCTTCAGTCTGAGTTGTGGGGGCGGTGTGGAAAAGCTTTTGGCTTCTGAATTACAATAAGGACTTGAATCAAGGGAGCCCACAAAGATTCTGCCCATAAAGCTGTTTCACTCTCATTTGCTTTTTCTGGAAGTGAGGCCCCAAGTATTAATGCTTTCCCCCACTGAATGCAATTATGCATGTCGAGTACAAAAAGAGGGTAGACTCAAATTATTCCATGTCTCTCTCTCTCTTTTTTTTTCTGAATAACTTAGTTGAGTTCTCAGAATCTTGGGAAGTGTGTGCTAATGTGTTCTGGGTCTGGGCGATATTGTTGTAGGAGGCCTGGGGCTTCTGCTGTTTTCTCAGGCTGGTCAGCCCGCCTTGCTGCCTCTGATGTCACCGTCTTCAGTCCCTCTAGCTGAATAGTCTGAGGCCCTTGCTGCCCGGTTCAGACTGGCCCCAGATCCTGCATCAATCCTGGCTAATGATAGGAAGATACCTGCGATCTCAGCCCTCTCTACCCTCCAGTAGCTATGAGAATTAAATCAAATGCCCCTGCAGACTCAGGATGCAATGCAGCTGCCAGGCCTGTGCCATGTCTGCTAACTTTCCCCGGCCCACCAAGGTCCTTGGCTGCCAATGAACCCCACGAGTGAGTAAACCAAGGATAAGCCCTGATCTTTTGCACTGCACTGAGTTGCTGCATCTTGCTGCCACCAGCCCATGTGACACTCCATCCATCAGGCTGGTAGCCTGCCTTGCTCCAGCACCCCTACCTCTGCTAGCCTCTACCGTGCCCTGACTGCCAGCTTGCTGGGTGGATTTCTTCACACCAGGCATGGATGGCTCTTGGTAGCACTCCTCCCTTGAGCTGACTCACGCCCTGGGCCTCTCTTCTCTTGGTCCACAGTCTCAGCATCTACCTGGCTTCTGATTCCTGAAGGCATGACTACTGCTTAGGTTTGTCACCACATTGAACAAACTGTTTGGATGACGGTCTGCATAATGCCTGAGGGGTCAGGCCCTTTGCCTTTGAATCTTAGACCAATGGTTAGAGTATGTGGGATATGGATACTTGGAGGGTATGGGGGGTTTTGTGAGGGGTCCAGGCATCCATATATCCACTAGCCTTATCTGTGGACTAAATATGGAATGTCTTTTGCAAATATGTATAATTTAAAAAAATGTGTATAGAATTTTCTGTATCTAATTTAATTAGATATAAATTAATTTAAAAGCTTTCCTGGATTCAGAGCATCTTTTTTATCATTATGTGTCTTCTCAGTCCCTGCATACCGAAAATACGAGTATAGCACAATACAGTGTTGAAACCCAAGGAAGCCCTAGTTTGCAGTCATTTTATGAACTGGCTTCCTCTCACTGATCTGCTAACTCCCTTGGGCTGCAGCACTCTGACTGCAGCATAAAACTCGTAAGGAACAGTTCATTCTGCATCAAATATGAACATTTGCTGGAAGTTTTTCCTGATAACTATAGGTAGGGGGTCAAGGTTAACCCCTTTGAGCTTTCTCCGTAGCTATTTCCAGGCAAATTGACTCCAGAATTGTACTGGCCTCAGAACCAGTACATGCAGCAACTGCCTTGGGGTGAATATTTCAGGGAAAATAGTCCCTGTTTCTGAGCCTCATTTTACCCTCAAAGGCTAGTGGAGGACTAGGGATCTAGAGATTTCTGAAATGTGAGGACCCTACTTTGTCCCCCCAATCTCAGAAGCAAGCTCCAGCTTCTAAGATACCCTGAGCCAGCATCCATTTAAATGTCCCATTCTGTGGGAACAAACAGAAGGAAAAGGCAGCCAGAACAAATAATTTACAAGTTAATATTTTGCCAAGACTAACCCAGCCTGGACCAGACTGGAAATTCCTGATGGAAGAAACTAAGATTCCTCTCCTGCCCCTTCCCATACTACATTCCAAATGTACCCTGGAGTTAAGTCTGAGATGCACTAACCACATTCCGTGGGAAAATCTCTGAGCTCCAGGGCTGAGTGAAGCCTGGCCTTGGACCCTGTATGATCTTCTAGTGGCCCCTGAACCTCTGAAGTTATTACAGAGGAAGAGTGGCTCAAAGCTGTAACAAAAGAGGCAGGGGTGGGGTGGGGTGGGCTGGGGTGTGGAAAGCCGCCTCCCGAATCGGGCCTAGCGTATGCGCTGCAGCCTGCTCTAGAGTTACCCCCGCCCATCGAGTGAGCCAAGATGGCGCCTGCATCCTGTTTCCGCATAGTGACGCATGTATCCGCCACCCGCTCCTACCAATCGAAATCCTGTATACGCGATACTAGCCTAGAAGCTTATTGGTTGTTAATTGTGTATAAAAGGTCTTACCCGGACGGGGTAGGGTGAGACAGCCCACAAGGAGCCGTGCCTGACGGCCACATCGAGGCTGCTCTCCCACGAGGCGCCGTGCCCCGTGTGGGAACCAGTAACACAGAATGTTCATCTAGCTGTAGTAAAGGGCTTGCTTTCACAACTGCCGTGTGGTTCGAGTCGTGATTCATGACCAGGTTAGTTCGCGCAGTCTGCATCTTTCTCTCTCCTTCCCTGTTTCCCCTCGCCGGCCGGGAACCGGGGACCGAGCGGGGCAGCGCCGGACACTGGGGGTGGGTCTGAATGCACCAGGCAGAACAAGAAGTCCCTCTGCCTCCCTCAGGGCCAGAAGAGCTGTCCCTGGTGTTGAAGCAGACCGTCCACCAACTGTCTCCACTCTAGCAGGGGAGTGTACGTAAATAACACCTGGGTGTCCTGGGAACTCCATTGACCCTAGTGGAGGGGAGCTCCAGGCAGAGCATTCAGTCCAACATGTGCCCATTGCCTTTGGCCCTTTCTGAGTCAGTAAACAGGCACAGGAGAACTAGCCTGTCAGGGAAGTCATGGTTAGAGAGAAAATTAAGGCCCTGGACATGCCCCACCATCTCCAGTAACCCCTCAAAGGAAAACTCCTGAGCTCTGAAACAGGTCTTGGTAATAGCTAAGTTCTCTTGTTCCTGCCCATGTAGGAAGAGCACTATCAGGGGTCTATGACTCTCTTGGTTGGGGGACGTGAAAAAAGCCTGGGCAAGCCAAATGACGTGGCCTGTTGTCATGGCAATGACAGCCATTCCTCAGATACCAACAGAGAGTGCCTGTGCTGAGCGAGGTACCCTGCTTTGTGCTGCGCAGAGGAGAGAGTAAGAGATAGGCAGAGTCCTTCCCTTCATGGAGCTTACAGTCTGAAAGGAGATACAGAAAAAGAAAAGAAAGGCAACAAAAAGTAAATATATAATTACCTACTCTGGTGAGGAAACAAAATATGCAAGGAGACAATGACAGTCGGAAAGGCGGACCTACTTTGGATGAAAGGGTTAAAGAAAAGCTCTTTTAAGGGGTGATTTTGGTACTGAGATGTGCAAGCATCAACCTCCTGAAGAATGTGGGAATAGAGTGCATTGGGCTGAGGGAAAAGTAGGTTAAAATGCCTTGAGGTGGGAAAAACTTGCTCCTTAGATGAACTTACAGAAGTCCTCTATAAGATGAAGTTGTAAGAGCTGCCTCCCTTGACAACATCCAATAGCAAAGAGAAATGTCTAAGTTGAGATGGCCAAATTGAGTAATTTGTAAAGATGAGACTGAAGTTAGCTAGTAATCATGAGTTTAATTCGTTATTATTGCAAAGGGAGGCAAAAAGCTCATGAATCTGTCTCATCAGACAGAGCTTGAATTCTGCCTAGTTTTACATTAAGACTTTGATGCTGTGATTTTTACTACCAAATAGAATTCTATTTTGTACCATGGCATGTGCCTTTAAAACCAGGAGAAAACTGTATTCTCAGTGCGGGGGGGGGGGGGTTAAGGGGGGCGGGGTGGGTTGGGGGGGTTGGGGGGGGGAATTGGGAGGGGAGGGAATTGTGACTAAAAAGAGAAAGTCTCAGAAAAAACAAAGAAGCAAGCCAAGGCAGAGACAAAGCTCTTATCTGCACAACTCCAGATTCTGGTCAAGAAAAGCTCAGGGAGATCAGAGACAAGTTGTAATCTGTGATAAACAGATGAGGAGACATAGAAGGTTGTTGTTGGTGGTGGAGCCTGGGAAGAGCCTAAGGGATTGGATTTGGGGAATGGAATTTGCTGGGCCAGGTCAGGCTGCCTGATGGCTAGTTAGTCTCAGAAGAGCTATGATTATGCAGGAGACTAGGAATAGATCCTTGTGTGGGCCAAAGCTTATAGACTTACATATGTATGGATGTATATGCATAGTATGCACACATAGAAAAAAGATAACACAGTTACAAATACAAAATTGATTAGGACCCTCCAAGAGCCTCGGAAGAATCCTGGGCAAGGGAGAGGCCATAAATCTTACGCTTCATTCATTTCACTGTATCTCTGCTTCTGTGCAAGATACTTCATACAAGTCAGTGTGACTTAACTTTACTCCACATAGAAAAAGGCACCAAACTTGAATCATATGCCTAGTCCCTGCTGTAGTGGTGAAGGGAGAGTGGGGAGAAAGAACCAGAGAGGCAGGAGTTAATCATTAGAAGAAAAGGGAAATTGGCTGCGGGAACAAATGACGAGAGAGAACCGAGCCAGACAAGTGGTGATCCTTCTTTTGCCTTCTCTGCCCAATGGCCACAAGGATGCTTTCTCAACTTAGGGATGTTGATTGACTTTATTGACAAAAAGGGGACTGTCATTGTTCTTGGAAATTAGCATGTAACAGATATACTATAGGCTACACAAAGTAAAAAGTGTGCCAAGATCCCTTTGCCCTTGAAACAGCCTGACCTGCTGAGAAGAGCAAAGTGGGAGAAATGCTTGAAGTCTCTGCCCATGTTCCCAGGTCCCTAGTCCCTCGGTGGCCACACCCCAACCCTTCATCCTTGTGCTGCTTTGAATGTATTATGTCCCCCAGAAAAAGCCATGTTTTTTGATGTAATCTCGTGGGGCAGATGTTTTAGTGCTGGTTAGACTGTAATTCTTTGAGTGTTTCTGTGGAGATGTGCCCCACCCAACTGTGGCTGATGACTCTGATTGGATAATTTCCATGGAGGTGTTGGCCCGCCCATTCAGGGTGGGTCTGAATTAAATTACTGGAGCACTATATAAGCTCAGACAGAAGGAGCAAGCTTGCTACAGCCAAGAGGGACACTTTGAAGAAGGCACTGGAACTGAGAGAGGAGCTTCAGCTTACAGAGACAGTTTGAAGATGGCTGTTGAAAGCAGACTCTTGCTCCAGAGAAGCTAAGAGAGGACAGATACCCTAAGTGCAACTAAGAGTGACATTTTTGAGGAACTGCGGCCTAGAGAGGAACGTCCTAGGAGAAAGCCATTTTGAAACCAGAGCTTTGGAGCAGATGCCAGCCACGTAACTTCTGAGCTAACAGAGGTTTTCTGGACACCATTGGCCATCCTCCAGTGAAGGTACCCGACTGCTGATGTGTTACCTTAGACACTTTATGGCCTTAAGACTGTAAATGTGTAAACCAAATAAACTCCCTGTTAAAAAAGCCAATCCATTTCTGGTGTTTCGCAGTCCGGCAGCATTAGCAAACTAGAACAATCCTACCCTGCTGATCATTGGAATTTGTTGTCCAACCTATAATTTCCCTAAATCAATCCCTACTCTTTAGCTGCATTCCTCCTAAAGTCCCTGAAAACTTATGCACACAAATCATGTATCATTCCTTTTGTGATTTGTAAAGCAACTACTTTGACAAACACTTCAATATGTGAATTTATACTCAGACAAAGACTTCATATACTACTCTGTCTAGAAATATCTTTTCACTGAGCATTCACTACGTGTTGGACACTGAGTTAGGCCCTGGGGGTAAGAGTTGACTAAGGGAAGTGTCTGACCTGGAGAAGTCCATCACCCAGGGGGAAAGCAGATGCAAAGGGTAGGCTCAGAATGGTCCGCATTATGTACAGCACAGCCAGGGCACTGCAGGTGGCATTTTGAAAGAGGACCCTGGAGAGAGGCAGGAGTGGTGTTGAATGTTCAGAATTTCAAATGCTGGGTCCAGCTGGCAAGGGATGGACTACAGGATTCTGAGCTCAGAGAGCTCTGAGCATGTCCTTCTTATCCCAGCATGTGAAAGTTCACCCAGTGCGCCTTGGCCAATTGAGATGACGGCCACAGACTTAGAAGGTGTGGCTCAAAGTCGAGTATTTTCTGTCCTGAGGTCTCTTCTTGCTTCTGATTGGGTAGAACATAGGTTGAATCTATTTCACATGAGCCCAGATGAATGGCAGAAAGAGTGACCACAAATTGATTGTTTAGTCCTCCCTCTGTGGTGGAGGGCAGTGCACGGTGGGGCTGAATTTGAAAAAGCCAAAGCTAGAGTGACAATATTTTCAAAGTTTTGCTTTCCCACAGTCCTGCTGTCTTTATACTTGCAATGGTTTGTAGGAATTAGCTGGAGTGCTAGAATGTACCTGCGATTTTAGAGTGGTTATAAATCCATTTGGTCAAGATACCAGTATCCTGGGGCTAATCCTCACCCTTTTGGTTCCATGAGAAAATGATTGTGAAAGTGACTGTCCAGGCAGGGTGTGGTCTAGAGAAGTGAAACGCTGTAAACTGCTTTGAAAACATTTAATGTGATGATCTGAATTGAAGGGTGATAGGGCAATTTGGTCTTGCTGGAAGAGATGATTGTATAAAAGCATAACACCTCCAGCAGTTGCTTTCAAAGCAGTACTGAGTGCTGTATCTGCTAATTCAGATTGTGAATCTGGTCTGGGCATCCATGCCTCATGTTTGTTGGTTATGTGGGGCAGCTACTGCATTTCTGATGCTTGAAGCTAGGACAGTTACTGGATTGCAAAGATCTATATAGGCTCAGTTCTGTGACTGTATGTACCATGTTTTTGCAATGGAAGTCTTAAATATTTGAAATGACTGACAGCTTATAGAGGTGCTAAGAACACTCACTGCCAATATCTAATCTTTGGGGGCCCAAAGAATTTATTTTATTTCCACTTTCATGTCTCTGCACAGTTATCTACCCAATTGCCACCATATGGTATCACTGTCTCTGTAAGTCTTCATCAATCCTATTAGCATGCTTGATTCACATTAAAGGTTCAAAATGAAATGAAATAATGCTAATAATCATTTCAGATTCAGTAGATCTTTTAATACTGGATAGATCTTAAAATTACAATCAAAATGGTTCTCTAATTCACATAACTTTGATATTTTTTCTCTTAAGAAAATCTCTAGCATCCTGAGTTTGTAAAAACAATTTCTATGTCTCCTTCTATTATTAAAAATGAAGGCAAAAGAGCTACAGTTTCCTTTTTTCCCCCAAACTTGTATGTTAGATGTTGGGCCCCTGATATGGTATCTGCCTTTCGAAGGCTTTATGAGCACCTATGCTTATTTCTGAGACAGGCAAGTTGGTTGACACAGAGAACTTATCTCATGGGATACACAGAATTCCACTGGAATATCAGCAGCCAAAGGCAAAATCTAGTTCACTGGGCCTTAACAATATAGTCTAAGAAATGGGCCAGAGAGGCTTGTGATGCTGTTTGTTGTCAAAGTAACTACTCAGTTACTTATGAAGTTATCTTGTTGTGCTGTTAATAACTGGGGATTCTCCATTACAAGGGATCTGATCATCTTGGGATACCAGCAAAGGATTTGAGTACAATTAATTGATGGCAACAAAGGTTGCCTGGTTTAACTTTAATAAATGTAGCACCTTGGGGTAAAAAGACCATCGGTTTGATGAGTTCTGTAAAGGAGCTGGTGGCATTTGACATCATTTTATTGTTTTATAATTTGTGGTTTGCAAGTTTCATCAGCTGGGAGACTTCTCATCTCTCCCCACCCCCCAGGTACCGTCCCTGCAATTAGGATAGGCTACCACTAGGTGGCCGATGGTGCCTGTTCTCACAGTTGAAATCATAAAGAGTTTTGTCCAATATCTAGATCACAACCACATTTTATTTTTTTATCTTGTATAAAATTGGCTGTTACTACAACAGATAAACATCTTGAACATAAAATTGTAGAGTGGACAATCTCATAGCAGACAACACAAAATAATCTCCTGTGTACCCTGTGGTTTTTTATACATCTCAGACTAATCCCTTAGTCTGAGATTATAACCTTTTCCTATTTTAAAAAGGCCCTTTCTGCCTGAATCTAAGCACGAGCAATCAGATGAATCCAGAATATGGAGCATTGCACTTTTACTTGGTTTACCTGAATTTTCTGCTTAGACTGTTTTTTTTTTTAAAAAACCCATAATGAATTTTTGGCTTGGAGACTAGAGGCTGGAATGGTAGGACACCTCTAGAACTCAGAACCTAATTCAATTAACTGTATTAGAAAGATGCAGATTTTCTACCAGGCACACAGAATAAAGACTAGACTATTTAGTAAATATACTAAACAAATATGCAATAACCCAACTAAAAAAAAAACCTGTCCACAGAAGGGACATGGTCAAAACAGAAAATAGGATTCGAAGAACCAGAATTTGTCCTGGGAGGGACACTGATGACTTCCTTATCGGTATTTTTGTCCTCAATTGCTCTTTTGAGCTTGATTCATGTTTAAAATTAGTTAAATTAACATTTCATTTGGTATTCTGAAGACATCTCAAAAATCACTATGTCCAACACCAGTATGGTTCCTACCACACAGTAGGTATTAAAATTTGTTTTGAAAGATGAAAATGAACAAAGGTTCACCTGCCCCACCCTAAGCCTAATCTCTCAAAATTTCCTTATTAGTTACCTGCATCAACATTTAGTTGTTGCCACACTAGAAACCTTCGAGTTGACTGATTCTTCCCTCTGCTTCACTACCCACATCTAACTGATCACCATAGGAAGCCAACTTTCCACCTCCCATTCCTTGAAAAAAACACACGCCACCTGCTCCGCCCAAGATGTGAAGGCACGGGGGTTCCTAACTGCATGGCATATTCAGGAAAAGTCTTCTCCATTTCCTCCAGGCAGATTAAATCCCTCCCTCTGTGGGGATCTGATGTGCTATGCAGGATGGACAAAATACTCACCACCTCCCCTCCTCATTAGTTATTTATGTCTCTGTCTCCCCGGTCTGATTATAACTTCCTCAATCAGAAGGCTTTTCTTATTCATCTCTGAGTACGCAGTGCTCGGTCTACTGCCTGTTGAGATGCAGTGAATGATCAGGACAGGATGACTGAGTGAGCAGAACGATGCTGTACTGGCCCAGAGGGGAGAATGTTGGAAATGCAGAGCATAGTCTCTGCCCTTTCTGGCTGAGCTTGGTCTGAGAAGCAGCGCCAGAGGCGGGGACAAGGAGATAGTTCAGGAATGGCACAGAGCAGACACCAAAGCAGCTGAGTGGAAGTGGAGTAATGGAGGTGAGAAGTGTCTGTTCTTAATCCACAACAAATCTTTTTTTTTAGAAGCAGATGAATGTCCATTTAAAATAAGTTGGTGTCAGAATTGTGACATTTGGTTACACTTGTCATGTCCACTGTCCTCTGCACTCTTCACTGGGTGGAGGTGCAGATATGGGCAGTGTAAAGTGACCAGCAACTAATACAGAAGCAGCTGCAACTCTTCTTTCTTCCCTCCCCACTAAATGCACACTGTAGGGTGGAGGGAAAGGGTCGGATGAGTTGGAGAGCAGCATCTGAGGCTCGTGGTCCTCACTGTGAGAGGAAGATACTTGGCACCCAACAAGGCTGTTAGGTGCATCTTTAGGGCCCACTTCTCCAGGGAGGAAACAATGGACTGCCCCGGACTTTGTGGCCATGCACCACGGTCCTAATCAGCATAACTAAAGAAGTCTCTTGATGAAAATCAGGGTACCATGACAGAGATTTGCTCATGCTTGAATGTGTTTCTATTTTATTGTCTCTGACAGAAAAGCTCTGCAAATAAATGGGGCATATGGTAATTAGGACATTCCTAGGACTGAGCAGGTTCATGAAGCAGACATGTTGGGTTATGTGGCCACGTGAGCCTCTCTGCTTTGCTTCATTTGAGGTTTGCTCCAGTCCTCCAGAGAAGCGTGGGTGTTTTGGCATGTCATTATTGCATTGGCTCTCCAACCAGTCAGTGGGCACTGAATCTAGTCTCTTTTGTTAATGGTTTAGTAGATCTTATGCCCCAGAACATTTTACTTTGATCATAAACAACATCCAGAGTAAGATAAAGCCATTAGCCCCCAAATTTTATTGAGATGAGCAATTGTCCTAGTGCCTATGTAAGTGAACCCTGGCAGAAATTTAGGCCAACTTTCTGAAGGCCTGGGGTCTTTTTCCAGTGATGCAGTTGTTTGGTAGATGATTGTAGTAGAGTCATTTTTATTTTCTAGGATGCTCCTTCCCTAAGGCTGACCTGTGGAAAGTGCCATTCTGGGACGAAGTTATTGACGCTCTACAGGGAGTAAAATAGAGACCATGGAGGAGGTTTCTCCCTTAAGTTCAAAGTATTCACTTAGTCTGAGATGATAACCTTTCCTATTTTAAAAAATGTCCTTCCTGCCTGAATCTAAGCATGAGTAATCAGATGAATTCAGAATATGGAGCATTCTAAAAGCAACTTGCCAGGACTCTTTGAAAGAATTAGCATCCTGAAAACAAACAAATGGAGGCAGAGCAACTAGTCTAGATTAAAATATATTAGACATATACTAATGAAATTTAATGTATGGAACTGAATTGATTCTGGACCAAACAAACAAACAAAAAAACTCTATAAAGAACATTTTTAGGATAGCTAGGAAATTTTGACTATGAACTGTTTATTAGATGACATTGGA
The DNA here is from genome assembly GCF_015220235.1 of Choloepus didactylus. NCBI lineage: Eukaryota > Metazoa > Chordata > Mammalia > Pilosa > Megalonychidae > Choloepus > Choloepus didactylus. The sequence goes on from NC_051308.1 coordinate 28,866,288, forward strand.
TTCAGGTTAATTTTCTTAGGTGGGACCACAGTATTGTAATAGTTTGGGAAAGTGTTTTTATTCTAAGTGGTGGATGACAAAGTATTCAGGGGTGACGTGCATGATGCCTGCCCCTTCCAAATGATTCTACAGAAAGTTAGACAGAGATAAAGCAAATATGGCAAAATGTAAACAACTTGTGAATATAGGTAAAGGGGATGTAGATATTCATTATGATATTCTTTTAGCTTTTCAGTAGGTTTGAAATTTTCTAAGATAAAAATCTGGAAGAAAAGATTCAGTTCTTCTTGATGAACTATTTTATTGGTACTATGTGTTTGGGCTGTACTATCTTGTGTGATGTAAACAACCTTGAAATGAAAGCATTTTAGAAACAAATGACAAAACTATCCCCTTTCTTTTATGAAATTATAGTCATAGGTGATGGTTGCTTTGTATTAATATCCAAAGTAAAAACTTGGGAACCCTATAATTGGTTTTCCTATTTTTTTTTTTTATTTTTTTTATGTTACTGGTTCATTAAACCTACATGTCTGGGAAGTGCTGCTCCAGGGCCAGGTTTGTGCTGTTCAGTGCTCTCCAACATTCTTCATGTCATGGCACAGACAGAAAATGGATTGCATGGCCAAAGAAGTGAGGAGCTTGTGCCTGCAGGCGACTATCCTAGGAACTCTTGATGCCCCCAGGATGAAGGTGGTCACTATCTTGGCACACTTATGAGCCATCTGGGCCACTTGGGTGTGCCATGATTCCACAGGTTGGGAACAGCACTCCTTGTGCATAAAGGAAGTGCAAACTGCTTTAAACATGATTTGAAATGTTTGCCTGAAGAAAGCTATTGTCCGTGTTCCACACCTACTAATTCATACTTGGGAGACTCTGAATGAGGTTTAGGTATCACAGTGTATTTGTGATAGCACTAAACACCAGCGCAGTGACCGATCTCTCTAACACAGTTCTGTCTGTATCATCACTCATCACAACACTTGCTATGATGAATCTTGAGTAGTAACAAGGTTAACAACGAGGCAGACTCCTACATGAGCATATGGCGCAAACTCAGGGGCTAATGTTCTCTCTCTGGCTTTTGTGATTCAGTCCAACTTGAATTTATTGAGATGAGGCAAGAAATTAATCTGAAAACAGAAGCCTAGGAAAGGAAAGGAAAAGTTAACCCAATTTAATCCAAACCTTTTTAATGGAGTAACATTGCATGTTTAAAGCTCAAAATTCCCAAGTTCTAAACAATGGATTTAAATTTATTTAAGTCTCTCTATTAGGAGGCTGTTTTGGTGAAGAGGAAAGAGGACCAGGCTTGGAAAAGTGATTTTTAGGCCATGCGGTGCATCAGTATAGTCTGGTGAGCTTTTTACAAAACACAGATGGCCAGTCTCCACTCCCCAGAGATTCTGATCCAACTGGTCTGGTCTCTTAGTTCTCCAAAGCCTCCCTCCCTGGTGATTCCCATGTGCAGTGATACTGAAGACCACTCACCTAGAATCGGAAGATGAGAGTAAAAAACAACTGTAAAGTGCTTTACCAATATGAGACATTAGCTTTATTATGTTGTTTCTATAATTTCTTTTTTGTCACCTCCTCCTGATTTCCTCATCTGGTTAAATCATACCATTTTGCAGTGGAGATTTTTCTTCTGAAATCCCCATGGCCTTGTTCTTTTATTGCTCGGCAAGGACCCACATACTGGTGATTTGTACAAAAGACTGGAAAGTATCTGCATGAGTACTGCAAGAGTGCTACACTTGATAGTTCTTTAGAATGAAAGAGTGGGCTTTCATTCTAAGCCCAGATACTACTGTTTTTGTGTCATTTACTGGTCTAGAGTAGTCGTGCCTTTGCTTCCTCCCATTAACTTGGGCACCTGAGTTCGCCGCATTGACTGAGTATCTGCATTGTGTGCCACGTAGCATACAGAAAATCAAGTAATTTGGAGCATTGCTCAATTCCAGGCTCTAGTCCAACTTTTTTTTTTTTCATAAAACAAATTAAAAAATCCAAATGTTCAAAATACAAACATGGAAATAAGATGATACAATAGACTGGGATAAAAGTGTGATTATAAACTGATGCTAACAGTAGCAAGATTCAGTTAGTGTGATCCTAGAGAAACAAAAACCATACAGGTTCAAGTATCCTGATGATGATGATGGTGATGATGATGACGATGATGATGATAGCTACCACATAGTGTCTACTATCTGCCAAACACTGTTCTAAGTGCTTTACATCCACTACGTCATTTAATATTCACCACAAATCTATGGAATTGGTAAAATATTATCATTTCTACTTTACAGATGAGCTGTGGTCCAGAGAGATTGGTTCTAGACTTAATTTTGTCACTCATTAGCAGTGTGAGCTTGAATACATCACTTAACCTCTCAGGACTTCAGTTTTCTTGTTGGATTAGTGAGTCTCTAAGGCTCCCTCCTACTCAAAAACTTTGGAGTCATTCTTTTCTAATGATCTCTTTTCTCTTTGTTTCATTTAGCCAAGAGAATCTGCCCCCTTATATTATTGATTTGGTGCAGTGATTTATTCTTTTCCATCCTTGCTCTATTGTTTTCTATTAACCTCTTTTTCTGCTCTTTTTCAACTCTTCAATGTTTTGACAGACTTCTCTTCTATACCTTATCTATACATTGTTACATAAGGTAGCTGAGAGTTGCTTATCTACATATGCAAATACTAGAGTTTAGGGACTGACATTTAGGAGCTGAATATAAATCTTGGAAAATTAGTGAGTCTAGTAATGTCATTTGCCTGAAAATAATACAGAATAGCAATAAGTAATAAAGTGATGAAAATGTCAACAACAGTTCCTGGAGAACCAGACAGGCGATAGTATCCCAGTGTAAATTATTGCCCCTTTTTATTCTATTTTCACAAATGTTGATCATACTGCTAACATACTTGTGATTGAAAGAATAATACTCATACTATACTAATGCACTTACTAGTGATGCAACTAAAAAGTTAGGATTTTCCATTCTCCTTCCAAATTTGAAACTGTGGACAGTGAGCTTGGTTGGGGAAGTGTGCAGAAAAATACTCAGGGAACCTGAGAGGACTGTGGTGCTCTGTTTACTGCAAAGGCCAGGGGGATTGATGGACGCTGTTTTCTACCTGGGGGATTATTCATTCTGAGCAAGCAAATATGTAAAGGGTAAGCCAAACGTTAGGCTACCAAATTTTAAAAACACTAGGGTCTTTTCTTCTGCTTTGCCATTGGAACCTTGAGATGTGTAGTTTTCTATTCTTTATCTGCATATCTGACAATTCTCATGATCACTATGTATTTATTAAGAACATATATAAAAGAGGTCAGATAGACAACAAGAAATATTCTCAGCCGAACGTAACTACCTGACCACTCTACCGCTCAGTTCTCTCTTTCACAAGAAACCATGATGTTGGTGGATTCCTCCAAGTATCCAAGTGACTCACATGAATGAAGGCGGTAAATAAGTTGGGCCAAAACACCATCGGAAACATCTTTGTCAGCAGGGAGCAGAAGTTATGTTAATTAAAATGTTCTGAGAAGGTACAGGGTGCACTCCAACGAGTCACATAACTATTTTCATCCTAATTAAGGATGTTCCTTCCTGGCGTCTTGTAAAGTAAGGAGTTGGAATCAAAAAGTTTGTGGCATTTCTAGAAGTAGGGTCAGCAGACTCAGACGAGATTCCTCTAGCTAAGGACTGGGCATATTTGAGATAAAACCACCATTTTAACTAATCAATATTTATTCAATCTCCTCTCCATATTCAGAGAAGCTTAGCAAAAGGTATAGAGTGAAAGATCAGAAACAGATAAAATTTGGGGTGAGAGAATGAGAGATTGGGATATAGAGAAATAATCAGTGGTTCTCTAAATGAAGAGCATGATTGAGTGAAGGGCATTCTACCCAAACAGAAATATAGAAATATCAGCATGTATTGGAACCATGGCCCATGTAGTTCTGGAACCTCGGTGTAAAGACCCTTGGCCTGGGAAGCTACAATGTCACAAGTATTTTTAGCCTAAGATCTAGATAAGTTCATTAGTTTTAGGGTAATTCAGTGATTCACTTAGAATTTCCTCTTTGGATTTTGAAAACCTAATAAGGCTGTTGAGACGTTTCTTCACTGTTCCTCACCACACGAATAGACTGAGTGAAAATCTTTGGACATTTTTATGAGTTGATTTTTTAACCATTGTCTAATGAGAATTTTATCATTAACACTTTCAAGCATTAATAAACAGAAGTAATTTTTATTCTTGGAAAGCCAAGGTAAATAGATGCATGTTGAATACACTGGAGGTAATATCAGCTCCTCTGGATTACATGTTCCTGGTAAGCCACTGATTTTCAAATCACAAGCATTGGGCTTATCTTCTACATCTGAAAATGATTTGAGAGGAAAGAATTTGGGAGATTAAGTGCTAGTACCCCTCAAAAAGACTTTCTTTAATGAGGAAGAAAAAAAAAGAAAAACATTTTTTCCTTTGGTTTATGGTGATGTAAATTATTGAGATTGTGGGTATGAACTTTATTTCAACTTTAGAGCTGGAAGAGTATATGAATAAGAATGGTTTGTTTTGGCACCAGCAGAAATGACATTTGAGAGAGAAGAGAGAAGCTAGCTTCTAGCTGGAGAACCAGATCCTTAGCTGGCTTAATTCTACCAGGAAGTAGTAAGTGCAGTAGATCTGGCCCTACCACCCATGTGCACCCTTGGTTAACACTCTCTAGAGCAGAAGCTAGAAAATGGGAGTATATGACATACACTTTGTCAACTAAAAGACCAATAAACAGGCAACTTAATAGAATGTTATGCCATAGATTACTCTAATTGATTCAACATACTGATTTTTGTGAATTCTCAATTTGTTTATCAGGACAAAGTTTATTCTTTTTTGATTTCTTTCAATTTATTGCTGTATCCCATAGCTTTTGCAATATTTGCTTGTATGTAGTTTTACATTGAAGTAAATGCTCTCTCACAATTGATGTTGAAACGGTTTTCATGAACTGGTTTAATATGATCAAAATAACATGGACCAACTTTACATTGTCAGATAAAGTTGTAGTTGCAAAAAAAGATGGACAGACAGATGCAAAATCATTGTAAGGGGGATTTTGCCTGGATTCAATCTAAATACATCTCAAAAAATTGTAAAATAGAATCTACCAGCTAAAACTAATGAGCACAAAACTGCATTGATTTGGCCCAGGGTGGACAAATAGAACATCTGGCATATTTGGCACCGATGACACAGCTGGCATTGTTGGAAATGCTTCTGCAGAAGGTACAGATGCAGAAATGGGAGAATTGGTACAAACAGTGCAGATGGAACGGTTGGAACAGATGACAGTGGGCAGAGCTGGCGATGCTGGCACAGGTGTCATAACCTCAACAGCTGGCACAAGTTGTGACAATCCTGGGATTTCTTAGTACAAGGCACATGTTCATTTTGGCTTTGGCTGCAGAGAGATAAGAAAATTTTATAATTAGTAAATGTGCCATTTAAAAAAGAACTTTTTTCTCCTCCATCCTTAAGGACATCCACCTCCAACTGTTAAAGCTTGGAATATAGAGCATGTTTGCTAAATTAGAATTACCCCAAGAAAGCCATAATTGATAAATACAGATTTCATATAAGAGGCAATTAGATATTTTTGTTCTGATGTAGATAACATTCATGAATGGAATTTCTTCATAGGAGTTTTGTGGGAAATAAAGGTCAGAATTTTGGAAATCAAAGTATGCTTTGTATTTAAACCAAAATTTGTTATCAAATTAGAGGGTTATTTGTTTCTGAAGTATAGTGAGTATTTCCCAATCATATGAAATTTCCTGTAGAATCACACTTGAAGATATAGTACAGAATTGGAAACCTGTCTACAGAACAGGTTGGAGAAAGAGAAAAAATGCTGGAATATGAAACACGGAGAAATCATGATACTGCCACTTTCAAATACCAATGAGACTTGGCTCTAATTTTTCATCTAAAATGCTATAATTTGGGCTTGAATTTAAAATACAATATAGAACAATCTTTTGGGCAACTAAATTTAATACCAGATGAAAAACTGAAAGGACAAAGCAAGCTGTTTTCTAGTAGCTAGATATCACTATTTTCTTCTGAATTTTTTTGTAACTTAAGTCTGTCCATATCATGAGAAAAGCTGGAAACTGTCACCTAACTATAAAATAATGAAAACATACCAAAGGATTAATAATGAGCTCTTAAATCGCTGTACACCTTCCCTTGACTATAGTAGGTGCTTCACAAATCCTTGTTGAATAAATGACCCTGTGGTCTAAGAAATAGCAATATTTGGAATTTTTTAAAAAATCAGTAATCGCTGTCAGTATCAGTGACTAATCTTCTATTAGGAGGAAATAAAGCAAATCAGGTCTCAGTCCTCCTTATAAGCCTCAAATTCCATCCATGCATATTGGCTAATTTCCTTCCCCCAAAGGAAATCATATATAAGAAAGATTAGTTGGATGTCACCTACTCTATGTCCCCAAGTAAACCTGAAATTCTTTAGGTTTACCAGTTTATCTTGAACCTAAAGTCATCATAGTAAATTAGCTTCTATTCCTAATGAGTGCAACACAGTAAATGTTTTACATGGATTTTGAAACTTATGGGAAACCACTACTTATGAGTTAGTTGTTTCTCACTGGATGTCAAGTTCTTGACCATTAAAGGCATGCCACCTTTGTTTCCAGATGGCCCACATACTGTTACCTACATTTAACTAACATGACTGATTAAAGTCATCTAAACATATTTGATTTCAATTTCTCCATCACTTCTGCTTTGTTATAACCTCATGTTGAACCCAACTAGATTCTTCTTATTATTCAGAACTTTAATTCTATCACTTCACTTTACTTCGTCTCTTGACTGAGCTGACACAAACGTTTCTGCTGAAAACATACAAAATACCTTAATTTGGTAACTGTACCTTTGTGACACTGAGTAACTGAGAGATAGAAGAGGAGGTAGGAGGGCTCACTGTTCCCTTTGGACACATAAATGATGACAGATGATTCCATTTAAATGAATAGCTGGAAATGTCCACCCAGTGCATCCTTATGGCTTCCAAGCTGGAACCCACACGAATACTGCTTCTAATCAATAAGTACCCTATGAAAAATGATCAATCCAGGGGAATAACAATGAGGGATATTTCCAGTCTTTGGTATTTGAGGGGTCACTAAAAGTTTTTCTGAAGGATGGATAAGTGTGAGTCATTCCTTTGAGCCTCTGCCTTCTTCTGGAATTAAATGAAAATTAAACATGAAAGATGCAATTTGCTGCAGCAGTTTGATTCTTCTATCTTGTCCCAGCCGCTGTCTATTTCTAAGCACATTGAACTTTCCAATTTATTGGTGTCTCATCTTATGTAAATATCCTTTTCCTTCTCTTAGCTCCAAGACATCAGGATGTGCTTTCATTCCACCCTTCAAACAGTTGCTCCACATTATGCCTCTCCACTGTCCCTGGAGGACTTCGGAGTGCTATGTGAGCGAGAGTTTCTGGCGGTGGGGTCTAGGCAGGGATTCTCCGATGAGGGGCAGCTTCTCTTCTCTGCACATGGCAATCTGGGATATACTTTTTCCTGAGGTTTTAAAAAAGACCTGTCATGTTGGAGAGGTGGGGAACAAAAATAAAGCTCATGCCTCTAAGATAAAAACATTTATAAATGCAATAAATAAATAAATAAATAAATAAATAAACCTATGGGAAAGGCATACATTAATTTTGAGAATTGAGGAACTTTTATATTTAGACATCATTCCTTTCTATCTTCCATGTATCCTTCTCTCACATGAGCTACAGTCCCCTAACTTGACCCCAACCCCAGCTCCTCTTTGGAGTTGTGGGCATCAATTCATGCACCGGGTTCAGTACTAAGCTGTGTCAGCAATGAAGATGTTTGTGTGAAGGCAATCTTGTCCCTCCCTATCCATTCATGGAAGCCCGTGTGATGATTACCAAGATGCAGTGACACATGCTGTAAAACAACCCACTCTTGTTAGTCTGCTAGAAATGGGAAAGAAGGGAAGGAGAGACAGGGAGAATTATGTGGCATATTTTTATGGAAACCTCAGCTTTGTGTGGAGGCTATTGGGCTACTGTTCCAATACAGCTTAGAATTGAGCTTGTTATTGGAACTTTGATTTAGAATCAACATTTAAGCTACAATCGATTCCCCCAAACTATTATGCTGATATCTACCATTGTGTGTATGTGGCTGAATCATTAAATAAAGTGTAGATACATTTACTCTTTTAAAATGGTTTTAGTGTGAAAAATTTCAAATATACAAGTAAGTAGACTAGAATAATGGGCTCTCAGGTACCCATCACCTAGATTTAACAATTATTAACATTTGCCAATTTGTTTCATCTTTCCACCCTGCCATCCACACACACACACCCCTCTTTTTTTTTTTTTTTTTTTTTCTCCCTTTTTTGGTGTATTTTAAAGCAGATCTCAGACATCATGTCATTTTTTCCTGAAATACTTCAACATTCATCTCTAACAGACAAGGGCAATTTTTAAAAGCACAATGACCACACTATTATCACACAAAAAATAAAAGGATTTTCTTAATATCATCTAAATCCAAGTCCAGATTCAGAGTCCCCTGCTTGCCTCAGAGGTGCTTAAACAGGACACAAAGTCCTGGTTATGTCTCTTAAGTTACTTTTGTTCTCTTTTCCCATTTCCTTGATTAGTTGGATAAAACAGGTCTTTTGTCTTTAGAATATCCTTTATGCTGGGTTTGGCTAATTGCTTCCTTGTAAGAATGTTAAATCTGTCCCTCTGTCCCTTGTATTTCCTGTAAATTGGTGTTTTGATCTCTAGTTTTGATTAATTTCAGATTCAATTTTTGGGCAAGAACATTTCATGCTTGGTGCTGTGTACTTCCTATTGCATCACGTTATGGGACACATTTTATCTGGTTGCCCACTTTTAGTGATGCTAAGATTGATCAGTGAGTTCAGGTGGTATATACCCTTGATATTGAAGACTGTATTAATCTATTCTGAAGCTTCTTCTCATTTGTGGAAATAATTAATTTTGTCTCAATTTCTTTGTATAGTCACCAGGGAGTCTTTAATTTGTAATAAATATTCCTTGATGTTCTTTTTTGTTAGAGAACTGTCAATAGTCTATGTCTATGTCTATATCTGTATATCTATCTGTCATCTATCTATCTATCTATCTATCTATCTATCTATCTATCTATCTATTGAGAAACTTTTCCACAGCATATTTGACTTGCTTATACATTTATTTTTCTTGCCTATATATCCTTGGAGGTTAAATCTAAATTATAACAATTTTGTACATCCAAACGCATTGGCTTTTTGCAGGTTGACCACTGAATAATAGACTAGCTCACCAAATGATCAGTTAGCAATTGCAGTAATCAGAATAAGTATTTGTAGTGTGGTTAATTTCAGTCATATTTGTAACTAAATTGAGTCAACTCTTCATTGTTTGGTAACTAGTCTACAAATAGTTGGTCTAGTTGCTTCAGGAATCCTAATGGCTAAATAAATTAAACTATACTACCACATTAGTTCATTGCTTGGCAATTGATCCCTGTGATTCTCAAATATTGAGAATAACATTTGTTATTATTATGACAAGTAATATTTATTAATAATCAAATACCAAATTCAATATGGAAGATATTATGTGACTTGCTTTTTACTTCACACAATGATAAAGAAATAGAATAAATGGAAATATAGTGAAATAATTAAAGTTCTTAGAATAATTATCAAATGCAAACATTCAAGGTCAAAAGCCTATGAAAAAAATGCTTGCTAAATTTGATTGCTAAAAATAGATTACTGCTAAATAAATATAACTAGAAGTGTATGCAACTAAGCATTTTATAGACAGTCCAAATATTTCAATCTTTTAAATTCTTACCTGTTTCTTTGTTTGAAAATAAAAGTGCTATTATCACTAGTCCATGATTAAAGAATACAAAGTTGAATGTTTTTCCGTGATGATTAATAGTAACTATAAACATTCTGAGTAACAATAAAACATTTCAAGTTTTTGTGAAATCTTAATTATGAAAAATGTCTTATTCCTATATAAAGTTTAAGATTCCATTTCCATTATTTCATTTGATCATTACTACAACCCTATGGGAGATGTAGGAAGAAATCAAATATCTTATGCAAGGCCATACAGTCAATAAATGACCATGCCAATGGTCACTGCTAAATGTAATTCAGACTACCTCATCCTGTTCTAGAGAGAAAATATTTAACTTGCTTTCCCCTGTGGAGCACCAGGTATTCTGAAGCCTTGAGCCTGTCCGAAGCACTGTGGGAGCTTTCAGTGTGAGCATGCTCCACCTGCTTCGGGGTCCAGGAATCTTTGGCTTCAAAGGCATCTCATGATCTATCCTCAATTTATCTGACAGAAGACATTTGGTTGCCTTCAAACTCTCCTCCCTCTTGGGGATTTCCATCTATAAGCCTTTTCCTCCATTTTTTACTCACAGGAAGTCTGGATTTACATGCAGCTTTCTCCTTCCTTTTACTTCTTTATGAGAACAGAATACAGTTGGAGAGAAACAAGGTGTAAGACTTCAATTCTCTCCCTCACAAATACAAAAGAGTTTTCTCTGCAGTCATCCCCCTAGTTTGTTTCCCTTTCTTCCTGATGAATGTCCATCTATGTTGGGAAGGATTTCTATGTTAAGCTCCATCAGTTTTCAACATGGTTTTTTGCTAGAGACCTCATTTTTTTTTTAAATTGCTTTTTTGTTCTCCCACCTTCTGCAAATACATTTAATTTGAAAACATTTTGTTTTCCTTATGATGATGCTATGTTTATAGGACAATGACCATTAAAATTGGGAAATGATATTTTCTCATTGTTTAGTATCCCATTTTAGGTGTTTTCACCATATGTGGAGAAAGTATATGGTGCTTTTGAGACATTTGCTAAAGTGAATTTGGGGAACAATCAAGAACCTGGAATTACTGCGCCCACAGAAGAAAAGGAGAAAGGACATCTCTCCAAGGCTCTATGGTTTGTAATCATTGTAAAAAGGATTTTATCATTCACTTTAGTCACTTTAAAAAACAAAGTGAAATATTTTTAAATTATAACAAAAAATTTTGGAGAGACATAGGAAATACCTTAAGAATAATTTTTTTAAATATGAGAATGTGATTTTAGGAGACTTTTGTAATCTTTAAGAAGAACAAAAACAACAAAAGCAGTCAGTGGTCTCTGATTACTAGAGGATTGGGAGACGGGTGGAGGCTTTCAGAATACCCAGGTCTGCCTTTTAGCTCCCAGAAGCTAGGAGACTTTGCTTTTCAGAGTTCCCCTGTTTGGAGTCACTTCCTCAGTAGGGTTGAGGTCTTTTTTAGCATTTGGCTTTAAACTTGGGTCATTCCTTATTTCTTCTTCCTCTCAACCACCTCCATCTTCAGAATGACAGACTGCATTCAGTAATTGCTGTCTTTTGTAATTGTTCTATCTCCAAATTGGCTGATTAGGGGGAGAGACACAGCTGTCCATCAGAATGGTGTAGAGTGGCTGAAGCAGCCACCTCCGAGCTGGAGAAAGTTAATTGCACTTTCCGAGGCTGTCCCAGTAGGAGCGATGCATAGAAGGACCCCAGGAACTCTGTGAGTGGTATTTTTTCTGAACATGTCCATTTGTAACCTGGAAAAAATGTAGTAAACAGCATGTTAATTAGATTTGCAGATGAAATTAAATCAGGAAGTATTGGAAACACCAGTGAATAAAGAGAAACCCTCAGAAATAGGGTTTCTGAGGCTAAAAATATGGAAGGAATCAAACAAAATGAGAATTAACACAGACAGGTGTAACCCCAATGCTTTGGAGGGAAAAAACAAGACGTAAAAGTAAGCAGCAAGAGGGAAATTCCAGAAAATAGTAATGCCCGAGAGACCAGGGGGAGAAGGGACAACAAATTAGGTGTGTTTGCAATATGCCATGGAAGCTAATGTGATTTGGGGCTGTATGTGCACATGCATCACATCATGAGGGAGAGGTGAAATAATTTAGTGTGTTTGGCAAAAACACACCTGGAATATTGTGTTCAGATCTGCGTATCTTGGGAGCAGACAGATATAGAGGAACAAGAGGGAGATCAGCATAAAGCAACAAAAGTGATTAACAAGAGATGGTCTGATTTATGAGAAAAATGGAGGTGTGATTTGGTTTTAAAGGCATAAGAAGTATGGAGCATTTAATTTTTCTAAGAGTGGTTTCCTGATTTTTTTTACCTGTAAGACCCAAGGATTATTAAAAGTGTAATTGGCATAAAGGTATATAGTATAGTTTAAAATTTATAAGAAGGACAACTTGTTGAGAATAAAAGCTATGAGATTTTATTAAAGTATCTTTTTAGGGGAGTGAAAGGAAGGTCATAGTTAAAAAAAATTAGTTTACATTGTTATCATAGTTTTCATTCCGAAGCCATGAAATTTACCCTAGTGGACTCTTTAACATTGAAGAACTAAATGAAAATGCTAACATATCAGAATCCTGGACATCTTCCTGCATGCTTCCCAGAAATTGTTCCTCTACAAAGCTCCACTCAGAGGTGGCCATTTTAAATTTGGTTTTAGTGTACTTGCCATGCAAGCACTTATGTCAGATGGTTTATCTTTTCCATCTTTTTGGAACCTCCTGATGTCTGCAAAGGCAGAGACCAAAAGCAACAATTGATCGGCTGTGTTCTCTCTCTGTGACTGGAGGCTGTCATTTAATCTGAGGATTGGCTTCTGATGGCAAAGGAAAGATGAATCTAATTTAAAAAAGTCTCAAAATGATAGCTGGAGAAGCAGCATTTTGTACTAGCTAATGAGGCTAATTTGTTCTTAAAATACAAGTTGCTGTACTTCCTAAATTAAAATTCACTTCTGATGTAAATACAGAAGCTATAAATATAGAGAAGAGATGTATGCTGTGTTTTTTATTTCTGCAATTTGGAGCCCATTCTAAGAGGAACTGGTTGGAAAAATGATTTTATTCTCTAAATTCAGGGAAATCTTTACTTCCTGGCTTCAAATACATGGAAAGGCATTAGTCTGAGATAAAAGATAAGGTGAGATGATTTCTTCCTGGCCGAGAATTGTAAAGTGCATTGTCCTGGAGATTATTTCCTAAATTGTTGATTTTCAGTTCTCTCATCTGGAAAATGAATATAGGGGAGTCTGTTGCTTTCAAAGTAATTAAATAGTTCACTGACAAATGCTTTATTAACCTTTAGATATATAATTACATCTGCCTGAGATGAAGTTCTTATTCTTAAATCAAAGGGCTTCTTTTCTTTTTCTGTTCCGTATTAAGCTATGGTGGGGAAAATGATTGTTCTCATATGGTCTTTCTATGGAAGGAAATGTTCTTATTCTTTTCATTTTGATTGTACAGAGAAAAAAAAAGGAGCTTAAAAATAAGTGGCATTAATTTTCTAAATACTGTTTGATCAGCTATTTAAAATGACAGTTTGACTACTTCTAGAAGAAATAGATACTCTCTTAATGGGACAATATTTAATACCCAAACTAACAATTTACACAAAGAAATTACCTAAAGTATAGTTTAATACCCAATTTATTTTAAGGGATTTATGCTACCCTTTTACTCTAAATCTTCCTTCTTAACACTGAGCTCTGATTTTTCAGAACAAAACAGAGAAATTAAGGCTTTAGCTGCCCCCACCTTTATCTCAATTTAAGTTCGGTAAAGGAAAAAGGAAAAAACTATGCTACATATATGAATGATTTGATTAATTATGTCTGTGATTTTGAATGTGTCTGTAACAGATAAATTTTGCCCTTTCTGATACCAATATTTCACTTTACAACAATGAAAATAGCTACTCAAAGGGACTTAAATGATCGTTTACTGACCCATCTGTCTTCAGAACAGACTGGTTGAGGGCCACCACAGTTTTACAAACAGGAGCAATGCACAAAAGGCCTTTTTTTCTCCTTCCCATTCAGATCTGGAAAAGTTTCTCCCAAAATTGCTTCCTCCCTATGCTGCCATTTCTTTATTTTAGCATTGCTGAAAAAGTCTTGCATTTAGCAATTTGTTGTTAAAATTGGAGAAAGTGTATGCCACATCAAAGCAACGAAAGATCTTCTTGCAGAGTCTAACATGCAGTACAAGTTGCTAACTTGTCAGACATGTTTTCATCAAATGCAAATGCCTTACCATGGTCTCCAGGGCCCTGCCTGATACAACCACTGCCTCTATATCCAACCTTAAGCTGTACCACTCTCCTTCTAGCTCATTAAGCTCCAGCCACACTGGCTTGCTTTCTCTGGGCTTGAATGCTATTGTCTTTTATGCCTCAGGGTCTTTGTACTTGCTGTGTCTTCTGTCTGGAATGCTCTTCCCCTAAATCTTTAAGTGGCTGGCTCTCTTATGTCTTTAGGTCTCAGCTTAAATGTCAATGCTTCAAAAAGGACATTCCCACTTAGCCAAACTCAAATAGCTTTGGTGCTGCCTTTCTACAACTTTTTATCTATTACATAATCCTGTTTTCCCCTCCTCCCTTTCTCCTCTTCCTTCTCCATAGTATTTAACACAATTTAAAATTGTCCTGCTTGTCTGGTGGTCTGTTTATTGGCTATTTCCTCCACTAGAATGCATGTTCCACGAGAGCAGAGAATTTGCCTATTTTGTCCTTTGCATTTTCTCCAGTGCTGAGAACAATGCTTGGCCATAAAAAGTGAGCCAATATTCCTTAAACATTGGAGAAATTTTTGAAGAAACATCTCATTGCACATTTTCCAAACATTTCTACTTGTAGAAATAGAGGAAAAAAAGAGACATTAAAAATAATCATCCTCGCTCCCTACCCCCAGGTAAATGAGAAGTACACTCAAACAGTAAAGATTGGTCTCTTCTCCATGCAAAGTGGGGCTCAGCAGAGCTGCCATGTACTGACTCTGACCTGGAGCAGTTTTCTGCCACCCAGGGAGACTGGATGTGATGGGACATCTTCCCCTGCTCTTTTGGACTATGACGGTTCATAGTCACCACCATTCAAGATGCACAGGAGAGATGCTTTCGAACAGGATTGAGAAACTCTGCATGCCAAACCCCGCTTGCTGCCAGAAAATGAGCACACTTATGTAACCAGCACCCAGATCAAGAAACAGAACATTTGAAGTGTCCCCAAAGACTCCTACTGCTTCCTTCCAGTAACAACCCCTTGCTGGTACTATCCTGATTTCTAATGGCCAAGACTATTTTGCCAGCTTGTAATTTATAAAATGGAATCATAGAGTATGTACAAGTTTGTGTCTGGCATCTTCTGCTCAATATTACGTTTGTGAGATTTATGCAAGTTGTTGTGTGTAGTTGTAGATTGTGCATTTTTATCATTGTATCATATTCCATTGTATAAATATAGTAAAAGTTATTTAGCCATTCAATTGTCAAAAGATATTTGAGTAAGTTACAGTTTGGGACCATTAGGAAAAATGCTGCTATGAACATTCGTATGCATGTCTTTTGGTTAACGTGTGAACATATTTTTGTAGGATGTATGTCTAGAACTGGAACTGCAAGATCATAGATATGAATTTGTTTGTCATCTTCTCTAGTGGTTAGCTTTAGTGGATATTGGAATACAGTTTTCTAAATTAGTTGGACTAATTTATATTCCCACCAGCAGTGTACGTGAGTTTCAGTTATTGTACTTCGTCATCAACATTTAGCATTGTATCTTTCAATTTTCGCCACCTTGGTGAATGTGTGGTGGTAGTGTACTCTAGCTTCAGTTTGCAGGCACTTGATGACTAATACTTAATAGTTAATTACCTTTTCATAATTTATTGGCCATTGGGATATTCTCATTTTTGAAGTTCCTGATCAAGTTTTTTTCCATGTGATTGTCTTTTTTGTACTGATTTGTAGGAGTACTTTATATATAAAAAAATAAAATAAAATAAAAAAATAATCATCCTTAAATACACTCAGGCATGCTTCTTAACTATGGCTGTATCAAGCTGTCAGGATATAATCAACAATAACTCCAGTGAACTAATCTGAATATTTAATATGCCAGGATACTACCATAATGAAGACAACAAATCAATAGACTAGATTCTTGTAGATGCAAAGGAAATTGGAGGACTTACACAAGGATACAGGCTGGAAGTTCTTTGAGGTCAGGAGCCTTCGTTTCATATCTTTTTGGATCATCTAAAACAACTGTAGGGCCCAAAACAAAACTTTCACAGCCTATGAAATGGGGTGGAATGGAGTATTGTCAAGATAGATGCCAGGAGAGAGCTGATGGGAAGGATATGAAGTAGGCTCCATTCTCAATCAAAGAACATTACCAGTATAAGGCACCTGGAATTGCCCCCTTGCCTTTCCCACATAACAGAAGCCTGAAAAGAGGGATAAATCCATGGATACAAAGGAAAGAATCCAGGTCTACTTTAAGAGTAGATCAATCAGAAAAGAAGAACTGCATCTCTCAAGCCCAGTAAGTCTCAGTGCCAGTAAGGACTCCCAATCAGACATACTGGGGTCCTAGGGAAGCAGGGAAATCTCTCCCAGGGTCATTGCCACAAGGGCAGGGGACAAATCTGCCCACAAGACAATAGTAGCTAATAGACTACTTCTAAGCTTCAGCTTTCTAAACTTCAGGTATTGTTCTAAGTACTTTGCATACATTAACTCATTGAATCCCTACCATAATCCTGTGAAATAAGTACTGCTATTATTTCCATTTTACAGATGAGGAGACCAAGACACAGAGAGGAGAAACAATTTGCTCAAGGTCAATCAACTGGTAAGAGGCAGAGTCCATATTTGAACCCAGAGATGTTAGCTCCAGAGCCTGTAAAGACTCGAAACATTCATGCTGTTTATTCTGAGATCTTGGTTTTACAGCGAGATGCTTTTCTGCAGCCATCTCAAGGATATCCTGTCATCTAGGGAATTACGAACACCAGAGTCATATATTAGGGAGGAATTTAAGGCTAATCGTGACTTAACATTCCTGAGAATCATGATGGAGTGAATATGTAGTGATCCAGCTGTACCTCAGCTGCCTCCAAAGGGGTTTGATGGAGAGGCAGCCTGCTTCTTTCTGTGAGTGCCACAACATGATGTGTGGGGCAGAACAGAAAGCACTTATGACTTCATGAACAGAGTCCTCTTGGCTTTTTCTTTTGCTACACTTCAAATGATGCTTGATCTCAGCACTTGTCCCACTGGTCCTGCACTCATTAGGAGAGACAGTGCAGTCGAGAGGAAAGAAAATGGACTCTGGAAACAGGCAGACCAGGATTTAAGTTCTGGCTCTGCCACTTATTAGCTATATTGAGCCCAACTGCAATACTAAGTCACTGGAATCCATTCCAGTTTTATTACTGAAGGTGTATCCCAGGTTTAGTGATACAGGGCTTAGGTGAAGGGTCACGTGGAACAACGCTTACCGTGATGGCAACAAGATAGTTATGGCAATTAAACTGGATTTTACCCCTCCAGAGTCCAACACTTGTTCCTCCAAGTACAGTGAATTACAGAGATAGCACATAATGTACCAATAATGAAAATAACTCTGTGAACAGCACGGAAGTAAGTTGGGGCTACTACCACCCACACAGAGATGAATTTTATGTGCAGAAGCCCAGTGGAATATAAATGAATTGCTATATATGAGAAATAAGAAACAAGAGGCTAAATCAGGGACAAATCTCAAGAAAGAACCTGCACACTTTTTCTCACTTCTCTTCCCCCAAAGAAAGATCATGGACATAAGGATTCCCTTCTTGCAGAGGTATCACTGGCTGTAATAAAATGCCATACACAGTGTGAGTGAAAGTATGCTGTTTGGAGGAGCTCAGCACCAAGAGACTCTGGTTCTCATCACAAACTCTCTAAATGCTTTTCTGTGTGTCCTTATTCAGGGCACGATTCACTGGCAGCAGGTGTTTGCTCATTTTGATAAATGTCAGCTTCTTCACATTCGTTTTGGAGAGGGAAGGGTGACAGACACCACTCCTACCCCTGCTGCTCTGAAGGCCGTTCCACAGCGCATGCTGAAGGGCAAGCCACTTACATGCTTTATAGCCCTGTGGGCTGAAGTTGGTCCCAGCTTTATCTCCTCTTGCAGTGTCGGGACAACTCAGCATTGGCAGACGTGCTCCAGATGTCTTGTCATCATCTGACTGGTCTAGACTCTGGGGAGCACCCAGGCTCCCGTGATATGCAGGAGACAGGAAACCCAAGGCTTCTGAGTGGTGCCCTAGAGGTTTCTGAAGTGCACTCATGCACTAATTGGGTATCACTTTTTGCTGTCTGTTATGCTCCTTCTATCCCTGTCCATTCCTCCTTTCTTAGTTGTTTGCTTTCTGAAGGCTTACTTAATCACTTAATCTAATTTCCCACTTAGTCAATCGAATGAGAGTCGGATCACAGAAGCCAAGTCGCTGTCCAAGGTATCCTACCCTACTCTTAGTTACCACTGATTGCTATATACTACCAGAGGGCGTGCTCCATTTTTGCTTCTGTGAAACTCAAATACGAAGAATAACAATGGATAAAGAATAAACTGATTCAGCAATACAAATGGAAAGTTTAGAGATAAAATGCAAGATGAGATTTTGTGACACATGGCTCTCTTAAAATTTATTTAAAACTTTAAGAGAAGCTTCAAATTAGGGTGTGTCCAACTACATGAAAATCCTTCTTAATCAATCAATAATTATTGATTAGTTATCTGCTGTATCACGGCATGGTTATCAGTCTTAAGAGAAACTTAGAAAAGATTTATACGTGGTTCAAGCTTTCAAAAGGCTTATAATCAATCTAGTTAAGAAGACATAACATACACATGTGAAACAACCCAAGCAAGATATAGTTAAATGGTAAATTTTGTGGCACAGACTAGAAAGGATATAGAAATTGGAAAAAGTGGAAGATCAGAGGAGTCCAATGTTCTCAAAGAAGATGTTACGAACTCATGTTCAAAGATGATTAGTATTTGTGTGGATAGAGGCGGAAAGTGAAGGTATGTATATGGTACACCAACAAGATTTGCCTGACTGTCCCATCTATCTTTCATGGCTGCTTGAATGTGAAACAAGGAATTAGAAAATAAAAAAAGCTCTGATAAATGTAAAATTTTAGAATGAAAAATCTTGTTTTAAATGAATTAAGAACTCGAGAGTCATTTTACAATCTTGCTACAGCTTTTGTTTTGTTACGTTGAATTAAAAAATGTTCTCAGCAGCTGAGTCTCAACGTGTAGCTCATTAAACATGGCTATTAATCAAAAATGATTCTAACTCTTAAAATTTTCTATGCATTGAATGGCCAACTCATATAAAGGTGACAGTTACTATATCATCTACTTGCAATTGGCATGGTTATGGGAAACTTCTGATTTTTTAAAAACTAAAATTTTCTGTAGGGGTTGTATTTCTGAGGAAGACTTGCTGAAGACTATGTTATGACACATCACAAATTGCTTCACCCTTTATTGTCTCAATGATGAGAACTCAAAGGAAATGTGGATATTGTACTAAGAAAAATGCAAAGCAAACCAACACGCAACAAAAATAAATTCCATGGCCACATCAGGAGATTCTGATCAGTGCTTATTACAGAGTGCCAGGTGGAATCTCAAGGAAGAAGGGGTCAGCAGTCCAAGGTTCTAGTCCAGGTTCTGGCACTTAATCACCTTGGCAAACTATCCCTCGTGAGCTTCAGTCCCTTCATCTAAGTCAGTCACATGAGCCACATTCTCTCCTCTCCATTAAATGTCCAATGAGCTCATATAAAATGATGATAATACCTGCTCTTCCTAATTTTCAGGATTTTGTTTGTATAAAAATGGATTATGATATAATAATAAGATGGGAATATTATTAATGTGGAAGTCCTCCAGAGAAAATGGCCTAGATGGAAGAAACATGGATCATAAAGGCAGTGTTTTAAGAGTCATTCTTAAGGTACATTTAGATGATAGAAGTGAAGACTGGACTCTTCATGTTAATTTATAGCACAATTAAAAAAAACTTCCACCTGCATGACTTTGGGCTTATTTGTACATCTACTTGTTAAGTTTGTTTATATGCATGTTTTAACCATGATTCTCCTATTATCTTTCTCTGTGCAAAGTCCCTTATGTGGCATTTGCATTGAGTGGAGCGATTTTTGTTTTCAAAGAGGGAAATTTTACAAATTGTGCTTCACTTTTATTTCAGCTTGAGCTGTTTTCTCCTGGGAAAACAGCTTTTTGCTTGGCAAAAATGGATGTGAAGCATTGGCGAAAACGAAAGGCCGTTTTCATTGCAAAGAAAACTGCCTTTTGCTTTTGCCAAAAAAAAGCAAAACATATGAGACAAAACCACAAATATTTCCCTGTTTGCAAACCCTGCGAAAACGTGATTTTTCACCAGTGGTGAGAATGTTTTCTACTCTTCCCATTCCTAAAAATTATGGTTTCAATGGTAAAAGCCATAATTTATACCTACAACACCTCATTACTATTATCAAATATCATGAATATTGTCATTAAACATGTTGAATATACTTTCTGACAAACATACTATTGAAGGAGCTATAGCCCCTATTCAGTAACATTATGGTCCCAACAAAGTAAAATGAAAATGATAGTGAATGACGGTGGACCATTGATGCTGAGCAACAGAAGTGGAAAAAGGAAGGTGTTTGGAGCTCAATTTGCATTTAATATAGAGTGCATAGCAAAATAAAGACTTAAGAGAATGATAATGAAAAAGAATGAAAGAGTAGTAATTATATAATATTGGTAGAAAGAACATTGATATGGTGCTTGAGAAATTTGGGTTCCTGCCTTGGTGCAACATCTGGCAGATCAGCTCAACCTCTTGGGTCCTCAGGTTCCTCATCTGAAAAGGATAAGATTCAATGAAAGGATCATTCAGGCTCCTTTCAGATCTGAAATTTTGCAATAACCAAATTTGAAGTGCACTTATAAAACATAGAAATTGTGAATATTAAGTAATCTCCACTAATCAACTCTCGATTCCAAAATAATCCACTAAAGTAAGTGGGCTACTTTGGTGTCTTTAATTATGTTTACATGAAGCTATTCACATAACAAACTTAATTGTTAATTTCTTTGTGTTTATGATTGCCCTTAATATCAATATGCTCTTCCTCATGCCAATGTTAAGTCTTTTCTACTGTAATTAGACTAATTTCTTCTCATTTTCCCCAGTGAAGTTGTAAGCATCTGTATTCGTCAGGGATCTCTAGGGAAGCAGAACCAACAGTAAATAGTATGAGATTTTATAAAAGTGTCTCATGTAATGTGGGGATGCATGAGTCCAAATTCTGTAGGGCAGGCTTTGAGCTGGCACTCCATTGAAGGTCTTTGGTGAATTCCCCAGAAGAGGTTGGCTGGGTCGAATAGAGATGAAAGTTCTCTCTTCTGACTGCTGAAGTCCTCACCTCCCCCTTAAAAGCCTTCAACTGATTAGATTAAACATCTCTCATTGCAGAAGAAACTTCCCTTAGCTGACTACAGATGTAACCAGCCATAGATGCAATCAACATACTGATGAATTAAGTCCATGAAATGTCCTCACAGCAACAGATCGGCCAGTGCTTGCTTGACCTGACAGCTGGGAACCATCACCTGGTCAAGTTGACACATGAACTTAACCATCACAGCATACGTTCACCACTTTTTATATAATTCAGATATTTAAAATATTAATAGAGATGTGACTCACTTGAAGTAACAGATTTGCTCAGGAAACTGAAAGGCAAATAAATTTGTGTTATGTGGAATAGTATTTTGAAAACAGTTCTATGATGAATAATTTTTTATCAAGCAAGGAACCATTTTGTCAAATAAAGACATTTCCCAAGCTGAATTTATTTTATACAAATTTATTTTCCTGGATATTGCAGAGAACCCTAATAAGTTCATGAAGGGTTCAGAGATATTTATGGATACTGGATCCATGATGGATCTTAAAGAAGAATTAAGATCAGTTCGGAATATATCTTTAACTTATGAGGATAGCATATGGAGCAACTACCTTCTCTGTGACTGGTGTTGAAACCTCATGAGCTTGTATTTACAAGGGCAGCTTTTCCAAAGTTCCTGTTTCTCCAGCTCCTGAGAGTTAGGTATTTGTCACCAGTAAACAGTTACGCCAGGGTTTAATCAAAAGTCCCAGGTAACTGGACTTCCACTAGGTGTGGCTAATAGAAAGCCTACCATCTCCTGGCAACTACTAATCTACTCTCTGTATCTGTAGATTTTCTTATTCTGAACATTTTATGTAAATGGAATCATAATATATGGCCTTTTGTGACTGGCTTCTTTCACTTAGGACAATATTTTCAAGGTTCATTCATGCTGTAGCGTGTAACAGTATTTCATTCATTAAAAAAAAAACTTTTTATTTTGAAATAATTTCAAACTTAAAGGATAATTGCAAAAATGAAACAAAATCCATACAGAGGATTCCAACATACCCCTCACACCTTGATCCATCAATTTTAACACTTTGCCGCATTTGCTGTATTTCTCTATCCTTCTCTCTATCAATATAAATGCCTGTTTGTCTGCTATTTTTCTACCCATTTTTTGAACATTTGAGAGTAGGTTTTATATGTCATTTCCTTGAACACATACTATTTCCATGTACATTTCCTAAGAACAAGGATATTTATTTATGTAATAACTTTAAGTTCAAGGAATTTCACATTAATATAAAGCTTATAATCTACATTCCGTCTTTTTCATACATCCCACTAATGTCCTTTTGAGCCTTTTCTCCTCCTTTATTAGATCCCATCCAGGATCATGTATTGCATTTAATTGCCATTGTCTCTTTTTTTTTAAATGCATTTTTTTATTGCAAACTTTAACATATATACATAACAGTGATAACTTTCAAACTACAATTTAACAAGTAATTAGAGAGCAAATTTCAAAGAATGTCGTGGGTCACAGTTCCACAACTCCAGCTATTTTCATCATTTGTAAAATATAACATACATACAGAAAGGTGTAATTTCCGATGTACAGCTCAACAGGGAGTTATATAGGTAATTTCAAAAACTGTTATGGGTTACAGTTCCACAGTTTCAGTTCTTTCCTAATTATGCAATATAGGGTATATAAGAAAGGTGAAGACTTTCAAAGTACAATTAAACAAGTAGTTTTAGAGCAAATTTCAAAGGTTGTTGTAGGTTAAAGTTCCACCATATCATTTACCTCCTTCCAACACCCCAGCATCTAAATATATGTGTATATATATATTTATATAAAGTTTCAGTATTCATAGAAATTTGTTAAATTTATCTGGTTTGTTGCTACCCCTCCTCTCACTTCATCCCTTTCTCCATCATCAGGGGTGTCTAGGCAGTGAGCACCCTAACTTGTTCAGATTAAAAGAGGTGTCGACAGTATGGGGAAGGGGGCTGCATCTGATTGTTGTTCTTAAAGAGGCTGTTACCTCTGGGTTTTAGGACTTGTCTGGCAAAGGAACACTCTGGTGGATTTAAGTTTCTGAGCGATAAAACTTAATGAGAATCTTTTATAAAATCTCAGGTAGGGACCTAGGTATTTGGGGACTACTTTTGGTAAGGGCATGGCATACTGTGGCCATTTGGGATGTCTAGCTGGAGCTTGCATAACAGAAGCCTCTAGGATAGCCTCTTGACTCTATTTGGGATCTCTTAGCTACTGTGACCTCAGCTTATTTTCTTTCTTTTTTTCCCTCTTTTGGTCAAGTAGGCTTTTTCAATCCCTCGCTGCCAGGGCCAGGCTCATTGCTGGGAATCATGTCCCGTGTTGCCAGGGAGATTCATTCCCCTGGAAGCCTTGTCCCTCATGGGGGTGGGGAGGGGAGGTTAATGAATTGATTTCCTGAGTTGGGCTTAGAAATAGAAAGGCCACATCTGAGCAACAAAAGAAGTTACCTGGAGATACCTCTTAGGCATAATTATAGGAGGGCTCAGCCTCCCATTTACAACCCTAAGTTTCGCAAGAACATGCCTCAAGTTGAGGGCTTGATTTATTAAGTAGTGGGTTCCTAATTTAACTTAATATATATTCTATCCCAAGATAAATGGTCAGTTTCTTACATTATCTTCACTTAGTTGTACAATCATCATCACTCTCAACTTTGAACAATTATCATAACATAATACATCCCAAAGCTCTTATCAGCTGTTAATTATTCTACCCTAGTATTAGTGTAGTATTGGTAAGATATTCCTATTAAATATAATCTTTAATATGTAATGGGTATTTTTTCCATATACCATTATGTTGCTAACCCTCTGCACCAGTGTCGTATCTTATAAATATATCATGCTAACACTTATTTAGTTTTGTGGTGCTACTCTGTGGGTTACATGCCTTTAAACAACCATTTATGAACACGTTCGCCTTCAATGCATCACTGATAATTATAAACCCATTCATGAACCATAATCACACCTGACCATTTTCATACCATTAAGAGCACCCTCATTATCATATCTGTACATATTAGATTATCATTTCCTCTTTACTAGCTTCTGTTTATCTCTAGGTCCCCTATATTCTACATTATAAGACAATTATTCTACATTTTTCATGGAGTTCACGTTAGTGGTAGCATACACTATATCTCCTTTTGTGTCTGGCTTATTTCACTCAGCATTATGTCTTCAAGGTTCATCCATGTTGTCATATGTTTCACGACCTTGTTCCTTCTAATTGCTTTGCAGTATTCCATTGTATGCATACACCACATTTTGTTTTTTCACTCATCTGTTGAAGGACATTTGTTTTATTTCCATCTCTTGGCTATTGTGAACAATGACACTATGAACATCAGTGTGAAAATAACTGTTCATGTCATTGCTTTCAGATCTTCTGGGTACATACCAAGAAGCAAAATTGCTGGATCATAGAGTAACTTGATATCTAATTTTCTGAGGAAACACCAAACTGTCTTTCAGAGTGGCTGTACTATTATACAGTCCCAGCAGCAATGAATAAGAGTTCCAATTTCTCCACATCCTCTCCAGCAATTGTAGTTCCCTGCTTGTTTCATGGAAGCCATTCTTACTGGTGTGAGATGATATCTCGTTGTGGTCTTAATTTGCATCTTCCAAATAGCTAGTGAAGATGAGCATTTTTTCATGTGTTTTTTAGCCATTTGTATTTCTTTTTCAGAGAAATGTCTTTTCATGTCTTTTGCCCATTTTATAAGTGGGCTGTTTGTACTATTATCATTGAGTTGCAGGATTTCTTTATATGTGCAAGATATCAGTCTCTTATCAGATACGTGCTTTCCAAATATTTTCTCCCATTGAGTTGACTGCCTCTTCACCGTTTTGACAAATTCCTCTGAGGTACAAAAGCTTCTGATTTTGAGGAGTTCCCCTTTATCTATTTTTTCTTTCATTGCTTGTGCTTCGGGTGTAAGGTCTAAGAAGTGGTCTCCAAATACTTGGTCTTGAAGATGTTTCCCTACATTATCTTCTAGGAGTTGTATGGTATTGTCTCTTATATTAAGGTCTTTGATCCACTTTGAGTTAATTTTTTGTATAGGGTGTGAAGTAGGAACCCTCTTTCATTCTTTTGGATATGGATATCCAGCTCTCCCAGCCCCATTTGTTGAAGAGACTGTTATATCCCAGTTCAGTGGCTTTGGGGGCCTTATCACAGATCAGTCGGCCATAGATCTGGGGGTCTATCTCTGAATTCTCAACTCGATTCCATTGATCACTATGTCTATCTTTGTGCCAGTACCATGCTGTTTGACTACTGTGGCTTTATAATAAGCATCAAAGTCAGGAAGTGTAAGTCCTCCCACTTCATTTTGCTTTTTAAGAGTGTTTTTTAGCAATTCAAGGCATCTTTCCCTTCCAAATAAATTTGATAACTAGCTTTTCCAAGTCTACAAAGTTGGTTGTTGGAATTTGGGTTGGAATTCTGTTGAATCTGTAGGACTGCCATTTTAGCAATGTTAATGTGTCATTTTGTTTTGGGAAGTTTGGTAAAATTTCCTTGTGAAGCCATCTGGCCCTGGGCTTTTATTTGTAGGAAGTTTTTTGATGAATGATTGGATCTCTTGTGATTGGTTTGTTGAGATCTTCTATTTCTTCTCTGGTTACTCTAATTTGTTCATGTATTTCCAGGAAATTGTCCATTTCTTCTAAATTGTCTAGTTTGTCAGCATACAGTTGTTCATAGTATCTTATGACTTTTTTAATTTCTTCAGGATCTGCAGTAATTTACCTCCTCTCATTTATTATTTTGTTTATTTGGGTCTTCTCTCTTTTCGACTTTGTCAGTCTAGATAAGGGTTTGTCAATCTTATTGATCTTTTCAAAGAACTAACTTTTGGTTTTATTTACTCTGTCTCTTTTTTCTCTTTGTTTGTTCTCCATATCATTTATTTCTGCTTAATCCTTGTTATTTATTTTGTTCTACTTGCTTTAGGATTAGTTTGATGATCATTCTCTAGCTTCTTCAGTTGTACCATTAGTTCTTTGAGTTTAGCTCTTTCTTCCTTTTTAATGCATGCATTTAGACCTATAAATTTCCCCCTAAATACTGCCTTCACTGCATCCCATAAATTTTGCTATCTTGTGTCCTTTAGTATTTCTTGTAGGGCAGGTCCCTGGTTAACAAATTCTTTCAGCATTTATTTGTCTGAAAATTTTAAGCTGTCCCTGAAATTTGAAGGAGAGCTTTCCTAAATAAAGAATTCTTGGCTGGCAATTTTTCTCTTTTAGAATTTTAAATATGTCATACCACTTCCTTCTTTCCTCCATGGTGCCTGCTGGGTTGTCAGTACTTAGTCTTATGTTGTTTCCCTTGTATGTGGTGAATCACTTATCCCTTGCTGCTTTCAGAACTTTCTGCTGCTCTTCAACATTTGACAATCTGATCGTAATGTCTTGAAGTGGGTTTATTTGGATTTATTTTATTTTGAGTTAATTGGGCATCTTTGATTTGCATATGTATGTTGTTAGATGGGTCGGAAAGTTTACCCCAACAATCTATTTGAATACTCTTCCTAGCCTTTTAGTTTCTCTTCCCCTTATGGAACACCACTGATTCTTATATTTGTGTGCTTCATGTTGTCCATCATTTCCCTGAGCTCCATTTCAAATTTGTAAATTTTTTCCACCATTTGTTCTTTTGTGCTTTTGCAATCCATTTCCCTGTTCTCAAGTTTGCTAATTAATTCCCCTACCTCTTTAAATCTGCCATTTTGTGTCTCAAGAGTATTTCTAATTTGATCAACAGTATCTTTTATTTCCATTAAATCTGCTCTTTTTTAAAGTTACTCTTGCAAATTCTTCTTTATCCTCTTCTAGGGTCTTCTTCATGGCCTTTATATCCTGAGCCATGACAATGATGTTTGTGTGTACTTCTTTGATTAATTGCTCCAAGTTCTGTGTCTCTTGTGGCATTTTAATTTGGACATTTGGGTTATCCATATCTTCTGGTTTCTTCATATGCTTTATAATTTTCTGCTGTTTTTGGCCTCTTGGCATTTGCTTATCTTGATAGGTTTCTTTTAGGATATGCAGCATTATTTGAACATTTATCTATAACTTGGCAGAGCTACAGCTTGGTGGCATGCACTTTCCCTGACCTACCTGCAGATGGCACTCCTGAGCCACCTCTTTCCCTCAAGCCATTTCTCCCCCAGCTTCATCTATGCACTGAGTAAGGGTCCAAACCAAGTGGAATTTCAATCAGTGCACCAGTTTTCTGAGTGCACTGGGGACTGTTATCCCTGTGGGTGGAGAGCATTCCCTGTGCAGTTTGGCAGGGGTCCACTCCAGGACACAGTGGTTCCAGTGTTCCCAGGATTGTGGGTGGAGTATTCTGGGGCTGCAGAGCTGCATGTCTCACCTTCCAGCTCAAATGCCCCATAGTCCCTGTCTGCCATGCACCTGCAAGTCCCTGGGATTTGGGGAAGGCTTCTGGCTCTTCCCTGTGGTCCCCTTGCCTCTGGGCTGTGCACACCATGGAATTCCAGAGAAGAAGAGTGGATGCCGTCACAAGCCTGCTGAATCCCGAATTCCCACAAGGTAGCTCTCAGCTGCGGGGCTGTGAAGGGTCATCTCCCCAGCCAAGTGAAAAGATGGCTGCATGGGGCATGGAAAGCTGCCCCCTTCCACTTTTGTCTGCCTGCTCCAACCACCAGTCCCTGGCATGGGGGCTCTTAGCCATGGGTCTGCAAAGGGTTGTCACCTGAGCTAAAAGCTGAGGAGGGTGCCTGGGGCATGGAAGGCTGCTCCCTCTATGGTCATCAGCTGGCTCCAACCACCCATTCCCTGGCAGCATTCTGGGCCAAATACTCACCAGTCTTAAACACAGTCTCTCGGTTTCTCCAAATACACACTCACTATGGGTGTAGAATTCCATGCCCAGCTGGTGGAACCCTGGAACTGCTGTTCTGGAGTGCATTCTGTCCTTTATCTAGTGTTTTTCATGGAAGAGAATTTTGCTCTGTCTCTCCTAATTTTCCTGGAAGTCTGCAATTGTCTCTTTAGTTGCTCTTTCTTTTTAAATTGTGAAAACATATATGTGACATAAACTTTCTCATATTGACCACCCCCAAGCATTTTATTTAGTGGGATTAATTAAATTCACAATGCTGCACTACCCTCACCATCATCCATTACCAGAATGTTCTCATTACTCCAGACAGGAACCCAGTATTAATTCTCCATTCTCCCTGAGCCCCAACCCCCAGCAACCTGTATTCTACTTTCTGTCTCTGTGAATTTGGACATTCTAGCTATTTGATATAAATCTAACCACAAAATATTTGTCATTTTGTGTCTGAATTATTTCACCCAGAATGATGTCTTCAAGGTTTGTCCATGTAGCAGCAGGTATCAGAACTCATTCCTTTTTAAGGATGAGTAATATTCCATTGAATGTATATACCACATTTTGTCTATTCACTCATCTGTCAATGGACATTTGGGTTGCTTCAACTTTCCTGCTATTGTGAATAATGCTGCTACGAACATTGGTGTGCAAATATCTGTCCAAGTCCCTGCCTTCAATTCTTTTCAGTATATCCTAGAAGTGAGATTACTGAGTCCTATAGTTGTCCTA
Organism: Choloepus didactylus; assembly: GCF_015220235.1. Classification (NCBI taxonomy): domain Eukaryota; kingdom Metazoa; phylum Chordata; class Mammalia; order Pilosa; family Megalonychidae; genus Choloepus; species Choloepus didactylus. The sequence continues at coordinate 28,895,458 of NC_051308.1, forward strand.
TGTTTATCTTTCTGAGGAACCACCAAACTGTTTTCCACAGTGGCTACTCCATTTTACATTTGTACCAACAATGTACTAGAGTGCCTATTTCTCCATATCCTCATCAGAACTTGTCATTTTTATGTTTTTTTCATGATAGCCATTCTAGTGGGTGGGAAATAGTATCTTATTGTGGTTTTGATTTGCAGTTCCCTAATGGCTAAAGATTTTGAGCATCTTTTCATGTTTTTATTAGTCACGTGTATATCCTCTTTGGAGAAATGACTATTCAAGTCCTTGGCCCATTGTTTTCTTTTGGTTGTTGATTTGTGGGAATTCGTTATGTTTTCTGGATATTAAACCCTTATCGGATATATAGCTCCCAAATACTTTCTCCCATTCTGTTGATTGTCCTTTCACTTTCTTGATAATATTATTAGATTAACAAAAATTTGTAATTTTGACGACGTCCAATTTATCTAGTTTTTCTTTTGTCACTTGTTCTTGCAGTGTAAATTCTAAGAATTTATTGCTTAAGGTATCTGTTTTATTGTAAAATTTTATAGTTTTAGCTTTTCCATCTAGAGCATTGATCAGTATTGAATTTATTTATATATATGGTGTGAGGTATGGGTTCAATTTCATTCTTTGTCATGTGGATATCCAGTTTTCCCAGCACCATTTGTTCAAATATTCATTCATTTTTATTTGCCAATATTGTGTTGTTTCCTTCTGGATTAATTTCCCCTCTTGAAATGTATCTCCCAAGAACTCTTTCAAAGAGGTATGAATCTTCTTAGATTGAGTATCTTCATTTTACCCTTTCACACATAAATAAAAGATTAGCCAAACATATGTCTATATTCAAAGTTCTTTACCTTCAGTATTTTAAAGATATTTTTTCACTGCTATCAAGAATCCTGATATCAATCTAATTCTTTTTTCTTGTTTCTTTTAATGTGATCTGATTTTCCCTCTGTAGGCTTTTAGAATTTTGTCTTTGCTTTGATGTTCTTAAATTTCATTGTGCTGTGTCTAATTGTGTTTTTTCCACTTTTTTCTATCTTGTTTAGTACTGGATAAGATCTTTCAATCTGAAACACTACCATTTTTCTCCAATTCTGGAAAATTATTTCTTCAAGTATTTTTCTCACTATTTACTTTTTCACCTCATTGTGTGAAAACTAATTACAGTTTTACTTCTGTTTTCCATGCCTCTTAACTTTTCTTTCCTTCTTTCCTTTCCTGATGCTTTCATCAAGAGTTCCTTGACCTGAACTTCCAGTACACTAAATCTTTCTCCAGCTGTATCCATCCTGATATTTAACCCTCATATCAAATTCTTTACTTGGAAATTATATTTTTCTATATAAAATATTTCTAAGTGTTTTTGTTCTCATAACCTCTTGATTCGCTTTCATGTATCCAATATACTCTGTTATTTGTGACTTTCAAAATTTTTTATTTTAAATTCTTATTTTTTTCCAAACTTTTTGCTTCCTCTGAAACAGTTGCTTTGCTTGTTTTCTCTGTTGGTTCATGTTTTTTAAAATTGAGATTCTCAACTGTATTGCCTTTGAGGAGGGAAGAAAGCCTTGCTGATACTTTTCAGACTAGTTTAGGATGGGGGAGGGCTTATATTCAAGGTGAACAACTTCTTTTATTGAATGCTTGTTCAGCTACTCACTCCTGTTTAACTTTAGACATCATCAGTTCCCCAGGATATTTCCCAGTACTCCTGTCCCAGAAAAGGTGGTTGTAGGTGTGTGGCAGGGAGAAGATGCTTCAACCCCAGTCAGCCTGTCCACACTCACTGCCATAAGCCTCCTATTCCAGGAGGCACTGATGCTGTCTTACTACTACCTCTCCAGCAAACAAGTGGTACTGGGCTAGTGTTATTGCATAAAGTGATCTCCCAAGGGAAGTGCCATGGAAGTAATGGACACAAAGGGAAGAAAGGAATCCTGTGGCTCCAGCTCTCTCTCACTCTAGACAGACTACATTGTCTCTCATGTTAGTTTCTGAGCTTGGCTCTTTGGTTCTCCAACTTGAGCATCCCCAACTACTGTGACATTTCCATCCAGGTTTGGATTCAGGGGAGGGAGTCAGAAATGCATGCTAGTTGTCTATTTTTCAGTCTTAACATATTGCTATTTGTCTCTCCAAATATGAAAGAAATATTAATTTCAGTTTAAACAAGACTGTTTCGACAATAGATTGGTTGGACATTCAGAATAAAATGTACAAATCATGGAATTTTTAATGTACTTTATTAGCTTTTATATACAAAGAGACTGTTTCAAAATCCAATCAATGGTCTGATTAATATTTCATCTTAGTAGAAGTCTACACACTGAACTCATCCAGTGTGCCGGTTTATGTGTACTGTGTCCCCCAGAAAAAGCCATGTTCTTTGATGCAGTCTTGTGGGGGCAGTCATGTTAGTGGGGATTAAGTTGGAACATTTGGATTAGGTTGTTTCCATGGAAATGTGCCCCACCCAACTGTGCGTGATAAATCTGATTGGATAATTTTCATGGAGGTGTTGCCCCACCCATTCAGGATGGGTCTGAATTAAATTACTGGAGCACTGTATAAGCTCAGATAGAAGGAGCGAGCTTGCTATAGCCAAGAGGGACACTTTGAAGAAGGCACAGAAGCTGAGAGAGTAGCTGCAGATGAGAGAAAGTCTGAAGATGGTCATTGAAAGCAGACTCTTGCTCTGAAGAAGCTAAGAGAGGACAAACACCCCAAAAGCAGCTAAGAGTGACATTTTTGAGGAACTGCAGCCTAGAGAGGAACATCCTGGGAGAAAGCCATTTTGAAACCAGAACTTTGGAACAGATGCCAGCCACGTGCCTTCCCAGCTAACAGAGGTTTTCTGGACACTATTGGCCATCCTCCAGTGAAAGTACCCGATTGCTGATGTGTTACCTTGGACAATTTTGTGGCCTTAAAACTGTAACTTTGTAACCAAATAAACCCCCTTTATAAAAGCCAATCCATTTCTGGTGTTTTGCTTTCCGGCAGCGTTAGCAAACTAGAACACCCAGTAACTCTATTCAGTCAGATAGGATTCAGTCTGTTGGTATTTTGTCCAAATTTCCAAATATAGAAAATGGTAAAGTACTTCTGAAGACATCTGTCTGTACAGCTGCCAGCCCCAAGCACTCAATTAATATAACTATTGGAGAAGGTGATTTTTGGTGGGGGAGGGTAAATTGTAACAATTTCTTCATTCAAAAAATATTTATTGCACACCTACATTGTGTAAGGTCCTATGCTAAGATCCTCAAAAGACATTCCTTTATGTGAGGGATAGCCAAGGTTTTAAAGTATAAACTGATCATATTCCCATGACAATGAACATATAATTTGAAGAACTCTGTCTTCATGTTTTGTTAAATTTCTGGGCTTGCGCTAAAATTTGGACTGTTATCCAAGAAACTTTAGTTCAATAAAACCTCAGTGGCTCTGGAAATACTGTATTGGATGGACGGCTATTTCTTTAGACTGTCCTTTTCAGCCTCTTCTGTAGAAAAAGTGACATCCTGGCCTGGGGATGCAAGGAGCTGAGGTCAGTAGTCAGCTGAAAGCACTCTAGGCAAATACCTAGGGTAGGTGCTGTGGTGCAGCCATTGCACAATACAATACCTGGAGATCCTCCGAAGAGGCACAGAACTAGTAACTCTGGGGTAGGGGCCCAGGAATCTGAAGAGTTCAGAGCCTTGGTTATATGCGAGTCTCTTCTTTTCCACAGAGGAAGAAGGAAAGGGCCTCAAGGGTTGGACTACATTGGAGTATTTTTGACAGTAGCCCTTAAATGGGTTGAACCATAATGGAGAATTAAAAAAGTATTCAGAAGATAGCTGAGGTTCTAGGTCCTGAGAAACAAGATTATGTATGATAAGTGCACGAGGTGATAGAATGGTTGCCTGGGGTGGGGAAGGGGGTCTTGAAAATGGAATTGGGAGTTAGGTGTGGGATAGATGAAAAGCAGTATTTAGGGAACTGAGTTCCAGAACACTGGGACATAGTAGAACTTTAATCAGAGACTTGTGTGCATTGCCATGGAATGAAGACCCCTTCAAGTTTCTACTGGTGGCTAGAAGAAATTATTTTGCAAAGTCCTAAGGGGAGGTTGGCATATTCTTTCATCCATTCATTCATTAAATTATTAATTTAATCAATAGCTAAATGTGGCAAATTCATTCCTCAGCAAATATTCAAGGTCTCCTAGGTACCAAGCCCTGTGTGAATGGTGAGATTGGAGAGGTAGGGAGAGACCAGACCATTCAGGGCAGGTTAAGTTTTGTCTTTATCATAAATGCAAGTAGAAGTCACTGCAGTTTTAAGAAGTGGTGTAGCATGACCAGATGGCATGGGGAAAGGCCACTCTGCTGCCGTGTGGAGAATAGATTGGAGGGGCTTAGGTGTGGCTGCAGGCAGGCCAGATGGGAGGTTATCACAGTTTTCTAGATGAGAGGGGATAATGGCTTGGACTGCAGTGGTGTGGAAGTAATGAAAAATGGACATTGTGGGAGATATTTAAAATTAATAGGACATGATGCTAGATTGGATATGGGGAGAGGATTTGAGGGAGAGAATGGTGTCAGGAATCACTCCTTGATTTTTGGCTTGAGCAACTAGCTGGATGATGGTGCTATTCATTGAGAAGGTAGGTTTGGGGGTTGAGTGGAGGTTGTGAATTGTGCTGCTTATGATCAAGCCACTTTGGCTAATTCTACTCTCCTGTTGCCCCTAATGGACAACTCTTGTTGCCTCCACATGCATTCCCCTCCACAAAGTGTTGATTCATTACTCAGGGCTCTGTTCTAGAGACAAATGATTCCTAAACTAGTTGGTGACCAGTATGGGGAAAGCCGTCAGGTGAAATAACCGGGAGGAAAATGAAACTACCACATCTTGCCCCAGCATTGGGGGGAAGGGAAGAACTTGAATGGTTCAGACTTGAAAATTCATCAGCCTTCACAGCTTTCATATGCCCTTCCTTCCCACATACCCACTCCCACTCATTTATCAGCATTAACTAAAAAGCACTGACTATTTTGAGTTTCCTTTTCTTCTGTTTTTTTCTGATCCCTCTGGAACTTATAACCAGAAAAATGTCCAAAACATGATACTAGTTTTTTGAAGAGTTAAAAATAAATAAATAAATAAATAAAAAATAAACAGTTCCCAAGAAAAGAAAGAGTAAAAGCAAAGCATCTGGATAATCTATAAACTGTATAATGAACCCTTGACAACTTGAGGGAGATACAGTTTATTACCAGGAGGCTGCACAAACAGAAGCTGGGAGGGATGTCAGCAGAGAAGGGCAATTGAACCACTTGCTTCAGTACTTTAGAGGGGAAAGCTGGCAGTCCACTTGAAGCTAAGGGGCAGTATTGACTCCAGGGTTTTATAGACTTTGGCCACTTCTCTTCCTCTCACTTTTTCACTGGAAAATGCTGCTTTAACTCCCAACCAGGTAAGCCAAGCTGTTCATGCAAATCATGAAAGCTATATGTAGATATTCCTGGAAAATATTCATCCAATTCCCTTAGTGTGTAGGTTTAAGAAAATGAAATTAATTCCTTCTGCCCAGTGGGTGAACTGATCACATGAAACCCTTGAAGTAAAGTGGAAAATAACATCTACAGGATTTTACAGTGTAAATTGAGAAGGTAAAGGCTTTTCCTTACTTTGGGAAATATCTAAGAAGTAACCAGATATGGGGTCCAGATATGGGACCGACTGTATGTGGAACAGTTGTGGGAAACTGAAGCAGGGGCTGGAAATGCCATTTCCTAGGCACCCACTGTGTACCTGAGCCAGGCACTACAGGAGTTTCATAGCCATTATCTCATTTAATCTTTATAACAATCTTATTAAATAAGTTGTGTATCCCCACTTTTATAGCAAAGGACACTAAAGCTCGGGGACATTGGGTAACTTGCCCTTGGTCACATTGCTGGGTAGGACAGAACTAGACTCAAAAGTGTTCTACCTGATACCATAGTCTGTGATATTGTGCTGTCTCCTATTCTAGGTTCCCTTCACACTCCTGTGGTCTTTTTACATGTAGAGAATTACTCCTCCTAAACGATATGAGCTGCATAGGGAAGTTCCTACAGTTGTCTCCCCAAGGCAGTAGACACTTAGAGCAGGGGTTCTCAGAGTGTGGTCCCTGGACCAGCTCCCCCACATCACCTGGACACCTGTTAGAAATGCAAATTCTCAGGCTCCTCCCCAGAAGGACTGAGTCTGAAACTCTGGGATGGGGCCAAGCAATCAGCATCTTAATAAACCTTCCAGGTGATTTGGGGGAAACCAGTGACTTTGAGGAATTTCCTGGGGATCTGTATTCAAGTGTCTCCAAGAAGTACTCTGGGGTACTTCAAGGAAGTGACCAAGAACTCTCCAGGGCTCAACTATTGAGAGGCGGCAGATTGTCTCACAGAGGACTGCAAAGGGCCCTATATTTCTGGTGCTTCTGCATCAGTTGAGGAGGTGGGATGGAGGGGTGCAATAACCAGGGATTGGCCTTGCCTGCAATCTTTGCCTAGCAACATATGAGAACCTTCTGGAGTTTTCACTTTAGAGGCCATCTAGCCTTGCCTCTCTCCAGGTGTTATAAAATAAGCCAACCCTGGTTTTTCCTTACCATTGTAGTGTATTCCAACTGGACTCTTTCTGTCACATTCCCCTGTGTGTTTGTGTCTTCCTTGCAGGAAGGCTGTGGCTGTGGAGGAGAGCTCTTCTCTGTTGAGAGCTCCTCGGGTCTGAGCCTGGTGAGGAGAGTGCCTCCTATATGAAGGTGTTGGGGACCCCACATCTAGAGAGGACATGCCCTTGTGGAGAGACAAGTGGAGAGCCAAAGATGATAAGCCCGAGGATAGAGTCCAAACAGATCCCAAAACAGAGGAGAAGGGCAGATGCAGATATTAAATAGTAATATGTACACTTTGGAAAACCACAGAGCTGAGAGCAGGGAGTTAGTGGAGAGTGATCCTGGGCAAAGAGCTGAGATGGATGTTGTGGTCCAGGAGCTGCATATGAGAATTATTTGGAGACCTTGATAAAAATGACAGATTCTGGATCCCTTCCAAGTCTGACTAAATCAAAAACTCCAGGGTTGGGTCCAAGGAAATTGTTTCTTTTAAAGAGCTCATCCGCTGATTGATTCTGATGTAGTTGATCCATAGACCATTATATGGAAACCACTGATGACTTTTATAATACTATGAGTGTCCTCTATGTATAAAGGCCAAAAATGGAATGTCACCTGGATTTTGGGGGCACCTTCATTATAGTTACAGCACCAACTTTTTCTTTTTTTTTTTTAATTCAGTTTTATTGAGAAATATTCACATACCATATAATCATCCATGGTGTACAATCAACTGTTCACAGTACCGTCATATAGTTGTGCATTCATCACCCCATCTATTTTGTGAACATTTTCCTTATACCAGAAAAAGTGAAAATAGGAATAAAAAATAAAAGTTAAAAAGAACACCCAAATCATCCCCCACTCCCATCCTGTTTTTAATTTAGTTTTTGTCCCCATTTTTCTACTGATCCATCCATACAACTGGATAAAGGGAGTGTGATCCACGAGGTTTTCACAGTCACACTGTCACCCCTTGTAAGCTACATTGTTATACAATTGTCTTCAAGAGTCAAGGCTACTGGGTTGGAGTTTGGTAGTTTCAGGTATTTACTTCTAGCTATTTCAATATATTATATCTTAAACAGTGTTATCTATATAGTGCTTAGGAATGTCCACCAGAGTGACCTCTTGACTCCATTTGAAATCTCTCAGCCACTGACGCTTTATTTCGTTTCATTTTGCATCCCCCTTTTGGTCAAGAAGATGTTCTCAATCCCACAACGACAGGTCCAGATTCATCCCCGGGAGTCATATCCTGCGTTGTCAGGGAGATTTACACACCTGGGAGTCAGGACCCATGTAGAGGGGAGGGCAGTGAGATCACCTGCCGAGGTGGCTTAGCTAGAGAGAGAGGGCCACATCTGAGCAACAAAGAGGCACTCAGGGAGAGACTCTTAGGCACAATTATAAGCAGGTTTAGCCTCTCCTTGCAGCAACAAGCTTCATAGGGGCAAACCCCAAGACAGAGGGCTCAGCACATCAAGCCGTCAGTCCCCAGTGTTTGTGAGAACATCAGCAACAATCCAGATGAGGAAGTCCAACACCTCTACAGCACCAACTTTTTCTTGATTAGTATAGTGATTTGGCTATTTTAACAGGAGCCAAAAACAGAGACTTAAACCAGATAGAAGATTTATTTCTCCTTTATTTACATGTTTGAGCTGATGGGCCATCCGGAGTGGTATGTTGGCTGTGCTCCACAATCCCAGGAACCAGGCTCCCTCTCTCTTTTTGCCTGCCATCCCCTGGGATGGTGTCCTTATCTATCAACTCACACCACCTCGTCCATGTTCCTGCCTTCAGGAAGAGGGATAAGAAGTGAATATAACCTAGAATTTGTAGGCATCACTTTTGCTCCCATCCCATTGGCCAGAATCTGGTCATATGGCCACACCTATTGCCAGCTAAAATTTGGGAGTTCTGTTATTAAAGAGGAAAAAGGGAGAATGGATATAGAAAGCTAATTGGGTGTCTTTCCAAGTGGTTTGAAGTAGGGGTGGGGTGAAATAGTCACTATACCTCTCTTCCCAAACTATCATTTGCTCCATCTCCTATTTCTTACTTTGTGTGCCACCCTTCAATGTTTATGCACCATGGCTGTAGACATTATGAAGATCTCTCAGAGGCTGTGACCAAGTCTATATCTGCCACATGGGATGCAGTATTTTAAGCTTCTGGGGTTATGCTTCCTTGGGTGGGGGTGGAAGGGCAATGGTAAGAGGTCAAGAAAATAGTGGGCCTGGTGGTCCTGGGTTCTCTCATAGCACCTGCTCATACATCTATTTAAGACACTTCCCCTGGGTTATTAAAATAGGAGCTCCCAGTTTTGTTTGCTTGTTGGATTGCATTGGATCAGTACATATTCAGCTTTATTTCCTACGTCATAAACATCTATCTTGCCACATAATAAAATTCAAGATTTATCCTAAAGCCCCTTAGGATCTTGAAATATATTCTTAGCCATGAAAAAGTCTTAAATTTAGCAAGAAAAGAAACAATAGATAAATTTCATTTTATCAAAATTGAAAATTTTGTTGCATTGAAGGAAATTATCAAGAAAGTGAAAAGACAATCAATAGAATGGGAGAAAACAGTTGCAAACCATGTATCAGACAAGGGTTTAACATCCAGAAAATATAAAGAACTTTTACAATGCAACAACAAAAAGACAAACAACCAATTTAAAAAGTGGGTAAAGGACTTGAATAGACATTTCTCCAAAGAAGATACACAAATGGCCAATAAACACATGAAAAAACAAAACCATTAGCCATTAGGGAGATGCAAATGAAAAGTGCAATTAGATACCATGTCACACCCATTAATTTTTTTAATGGAAAATAAGTGTTGGAAGGAATGTGGAGAAATTGGAACTCTAGTGCATTGTTGGAGGAAACATAAAATGGTGCAGCTACTGTGGAAAGCAATATGGCAGTCCCTCAAAAAGTTAAATATAAACTTACCACTTGACCTGGTGATCATACTTTTAGGTATACACACAAAGAGAGTGAAAACAGGGTCACAAACAGATACTTATATAGCAGAATTATTCACAATAGCCAAAAGCTGGAAACAACCCAAGTGTCCATCAAGAAATGGATAAATAAAATGTAGTACATATACGCAATGGAATATTATTCTCCCATAAGACAAAATGAAGTTATGTGACATGCTGCAATGTGGAAGAAACTTGAAAATATTATGCTCAGTGAAATAAGAAAGACACATAAGGGCAAAAATTGTATAAGAGATTACTAGAAATAGCAAATTTGTAGAGATAGCAGATTAGAGGTTATGGAGGGATGGGGCGAAGAGGCATGAGGGCATGTTTGTTTGTAAAAATTAAAAGAAAGGTAACATTAAAAAACTACCAAAAACAAAACAAAACAAAAAAAACCCCTCACCCAAACCAGTAGAAAGTGACCATCCTTCTTTATTTAATTCAGCTTTGAAATCAGAATGCAGTCCTAATAGTGGGAAAAATATCTTAAATTTAATGGGTAAATCATTCAACAAAATTTTATAGAATGTGGGCTATGAGCCAAGCACTGTTTATAGTTGAATTCCATTCCTAGCCTCTAACACAAAATAGGTTTATGACAAATATTCCTAACTGGTGACTTGGCGATGAGGCAAACTGTCCTGAAAGAGTTCATTCCATGGGGAAAACAAACATGTAAGCAAGACAGTGTGACACCATTCAGTGGGTCTTCTGACTCCCAGACCTCTCTTTCTTGCCCGCCACACTGCACTGGCTTTCCAATGCTGGAGGGTGCATCACCCCATCCACTAGATCAATCAGTTCACATCCCCTGCAGTTGTGCTTTTTAATTAGCTAATTCTGGCTGACCAGAATATCTCAACAGAGCATCATTGATATTATGGACCTGATCATTCTTTTTTTGTGGGAAGGGCTCTCCTGTGCATTGTAGGATGTTTAGCAGCATCCCTGGCCTCTACCCACTTGATGCCAGTAGCACCTCTCCTTCAGTTGTTACAAACAAAAATGTCTACAGACATCACCAAATACCCCCTGGGGCAAAATCGCCCTCCATTGAGAACCACTGTGGTAGACCATCCACAAGGTGTGATGTAGATGCCAACCAAGCACTTGTGCAAGTCAAAGCTGTTCTCTCAGGAACATTAGAGCTTCTCTCAGCTTCCCAGCTCATGCAGCAGGTTGGACTTCTGTCTTGGTGCAAATATACATCTTATTCTCGAACTTTCGACAGAATGGTAACTTTGCCTCCCTCACATCTGATTTTAAGGCCTGTGGTTCTTCATCTAATCAGTCAAATATTTTCTCTAAGGCAGTGGTTAGAAGTTTAGCCAAAAATTAATGAAAATCCAAAAACGAAATTTTAGAAAACAATTCCACTTACAATAGCAACAAAAAGAATAAAGTATATAGGAATAAATTTAACAAAGGAAGTGCAGAACACATACTCTGAAAACTATAACACATCATTGAAAGAAATTTTAAAAATATAAATAATTGGAAAAACTTTTCACATTTATGGATCAGAAGACTTAACATTAAGATGGTAATACTCCCAAATTGACCTAAAGCATCAGTGCAAGTCCCATCAGAATCCCAGCTGACTTCTTTGTAGAAATGGACAAGTTGATTCTAAAATTCATGTGGAATTATAAGGGATCTAACAAAAGCCAAAATAATCTTGAAAAAGAAGAAAAAAGTAGGATTAATACTTCCTGATTTCTAAACTTACTACAAAGCCAAGGTAATCAATATAGCGTAGTACTGGCATAAGGAAAGACATAAACACCAATGGAATAGAGTTCAGAGTCCAGAAATAAACCTTCACATCTATAGTCAATTTATTTTTGACAAGGATGCCAAGACCCTGATGGGGAAAAAGTACTCTTTTCAACAAGTGGTGCTGAGAAAACAGGATAGCCTCCATGAAAAAGAATGAAATTGGACTCTTAACTCATGCCATATGCAAAAATTAACTGAAAATGGATCAAAGACTTAAATGTAAGGGCTAAAATTATAAAACTCTTAGAAGAAAACATAGGCATAAATCTTCATGACCTTGGATTTGGCAATGACTTCTTAGATATGACACCAAAAGCACAAGCAACAAAAGAAAAAATTAATAAATTGAACATCAAAATTAAAAATTTTTGTGTTTCAAAGGACTCCATCAAAAAAGTGAAAAGACAACCCACAGAATGGGAGAAAATATTTGCAAATCATATATCTGATAAGGGATTGATATCCAGAATATATAAAGAACTCCTATGACTCAATAATAAAAAGATAGACCCAATTAAAAAAATGGGCAAAGGATCTGAATAGTCATTTCTCCAAGGAAAGTATTCAAATGGCCAATAAGCACATAAACAAATGGCAAAAAACTTGACATCATTAGGCATCAGGGAAATACAAATCAAAACCACAATGAGATACCACGGCACATTCAGGAAGACAGGAATCAAAAAGTAAGATATAACAAGTGTTGGTGAGGTTTTGGAGAATTTGGAACACTCGTATACCATTGACAGAAATGTAAAATGGAGCAGCTGCTTTGGAAAACATCTGGAAGTTCCTCAAATGATTAAACATAGAGTCACCATATGACCCAGCAATTCCACTATTAAGCAAATAACCAAGAGGAATGAAAACACATGTCCACATAAAAATTTATACATGAATGTTTATAGTAGCACCATACATAATAGATAAAAGGTAAAAACAACCCAAATGTCCATCAACTGGTGAATAGATATACAAAATGTGGTATATCCATACAAAGGAATATTATTCTACCATTGAAAGAAATGAAGTACTGGTACAAGCTACAACATGGATGAACCTTGAAAACATTATGCTAAGTGAAAGAAGCCTGTCACAAAGGACCACATATTATATGATTCCATTCATACGAAATGTCTCTATTAGGAAATCTATATATAGAGAAAGTAGATTGGCGGTTGGTTAGGCCAAAGAGTAGAGGACAAAAGGGTAAAGGGGTAATAGAAAGGGTATGGGGTTTCTTTTCAAGGTGATGAAAATGTTCTAAAATTGTGGTGACAATTGGGCATATCTGTGAATATACTAAAAATCATCAAATTGTATACTTCAAATGGATAAATTGTATGGTATGTTAATTATATCTCAATAAAACTGTTAAAAGAAAGAATTAATGAAAGCCAGGAAATGCCAGGGTTCACTATGAACATCTGTTATCTGAGAGGCAGTTTAATTAACATGTTGATGTTTGAGTGCAATTTATCATGCACTAACTTTACTGTGCATCAGAATTACCTGGGGATTTTGTTCACATGCATGTTTTGGTCCCATTTCCAGAGATTCCGGTTCACTAACTTTGGGATGGAGCTCAGGAAGCTACATTTTCTAAAATGCCCTTCCAGTTAATCTGTGTGCTACACTTTGAGAAATGATACTTAGCTTCCCCAAGTTCTATTTCTGTGTGAAATTGAACAATCAGAAAGAAAAGCTCTCATATATTATCTCAGCCTTCTTAATAAATGCCTTCAATAAATCACAATTTAATGTTATATGTTCAGACGTTATACATAAACTGGATCCAAAAATTGCTTACCTGCATTCAAAATTCTAGACTTTATTCATTCTCTCTTAAGTCCTTACATAAGGACACATATGATGAATTCCTCTTAAGTTTAGTTAAGAAAGTATCTTCTCTGCAAAAGATATTTGTATGTGTTTGTGTGTTTGTGTATTTTGGCAAGGGGCAGGGCAAAGGAATACAACTAAAAGTCTGTAACCTAATACACAGCTCTTCTTGTTTGAATGGTCTATCAGCCCATACCTGGTATTACCTGTTCTGGCTGTGACTTGCATCCATGTGCTCTGCCCAATTCCTAACCATGAGATCCCAGCTTGGCAGGATATTGGAAACTATGCCATACTGAGGGAATATGATATTGTCATAACTGGCTTCCACACATGAGATTTTAATTAGAGTCCCAGCCTGTGTCATAGTCTGCCTTACAGTTCTACCGAGTTCTGACCTTCTCTCCAGTTCTTACTGGGCCTGAGGCTGCCCCCAACCCCTGCCTGGCTGCCCTTGTGCCTGGTTCTTGCTAGCTCTTTATCCTACCCTTTGGGAGCTGGATCCTATTTCAGTTATCATTCCAGCTGCCTTGCTGGTTCCAGAGTAAGAATCACTGACTACTGTGAAGCCTTACCCCTGATATCCACTCAAAACCAAACCTCACTGTGGTCTGAAAGTTCCAACCAACCATTGAGCAACAGCAGCACCAAGTCACTGAAGAATAGAAAATTTAAAGAAAACTTCCAGCCATTGCAATTAATTCATAAGGTAACAGGCATCTTCTGATCTTTTTAGGCAATCTGTTTGGTTTTTATCTCTAACTGTCTTATTTGCCAGTTTAGTAAATTTTGTAAGACATTTAAATTTGGTTTCATTCATTCATTCAACAAATGTTTATTGAGCAATTATTTCATGCCAGGGAAAGAAGAAATAATGAACAGGATAAGTACAGTCCTGCCCTTGGGGAGCTTACAAACTAGTAGGGAAGGCTGACATTGAGAAAGGAATTTAGTGTGGTAAGTGTGGCAAAGAGGGGGCTAAAGGTCTCGGAGGGGCCACAGATCTGAGGATGGGAACGGGCTGAGAGGAACTGAGCTAAGTCTTGAGTAATGATATGTCTAGGAAAAAGATTGGGAACACAATATGGACAAGGTGTGAAGGTGAGAGACTGCATAGGGCATTCTAGAAACAGAAATGACCAGACTGGTTGAAGACGAGGATGAGGTTGGAAATGCAGGCTGAAGCAGACAGTGAGGGGCCTTGGGAGCCTGGTAATCATCATGGATATCATCTTACAGACAACAAGAAGCTACTGAAGGGATTAAAGGAAAGGAATGACATGATCAGATTTGCATTTAAAAATGATCACTCTGGATTCAGTGTATAAAAGTTCTAAATAAAACATAAAACAAAGATACTAAATTGTATAGTTCATGTCCAGTTTAAGCGTATTTTGTGGGGCAGAAATCTTTAACTTTCTACCAAATAGTATATTTTATTAACCCGAACACCAACTTGGTTAAACAGTTACCTTGTTTCAAACAAAAAGGAAAATAATTGATGGCTAAATGATGGCTGTATCAGGTTCCATTTTGGCCCTATCTCATTAACCTTCTTAATATGTGGGTCTCCTGTTAAAGCTGATGGGTTTCAAAGTGATTTAATGAAGTGTAGAGCAAGAGTTTTGTAAAGGGGTAAAATTATAAAGACTATCTCTGACAGAAATATAAGCTCACTGAGATGGCAGCATTGGACCTACAACACATGCTTTTATTTCTTTCTCTCAACTCACTATTACTGTCAAGCAATATTTCCCGAATCACTTATAGGACTCCAACACCTTTAAGATCAGTGTTAGTTAGGACTCTAATAAAATATAATATATATAATATAAGTATTAGTTAGGACTCAAAAATAGCTAGTGGACAGACAGAAACTGTCTGAAACATCTGTTTTGTGAGCTCTGGAGGCCAGGGGAGCACTGTACATCCTGGGAAGAGCGGGATGAAGAGAGAAAATGTGGTAGAAAACTGTAACTTGCTCTGCAGTGACTGCTGGCACCCACCCCGCACTCTTTTTTTTATTCAGTTTTATTGAGATATATTCGCATACCTTATAATCAACCACAGTGTATAATCAGTTGTTCACAAAACCATCAGATAGTTGTAAACTCATCACCACAATCAATTTTTGAATGTTTTCATTACTCCAAAAAAAGAAATAAAAATAAAAGTAAAAAAGAACACCCAAAACATCCCATCCCCCCCAACCTCCTATTATTCATTTAATTTTTGTCCCCATTTTTCTTCTCATCTGTCCATACACTGGATAAAGGGAGTGGGAGCCACAGGGTTTTTACAATCACTCAGTCACACTATGTAAGCTACTTAGTTATATGGTCATCTTTAAGAATCAAGGCTACTGGGTTGCAGATTGACAGCTTTGGGTATTTCCTTCTAGCTATTCCAATACACGAAAAACAAAAAAGGGATATCCATATAGCACATAAGAATGCCCTCCAGAGTCACCTCTCAACTCCATTTGAGATCTCTCAGCCACTGAAACTTTATTTTGTTTCATTTTGCTTCCCCCTTTTGGTCAAGAAGTCTTTCTCAATCTCACGATGCAGGGTCCAGGCTCATCCCCGCGGGTCATATCCCATGTTGCCAGGGAGATTTATACCCTGGGAGTCACGTCCCATGTAGGGGGGAGAGCAGTAAGTTTACCTGCCAGGTTGGCTTAGAGAGAGAGACAGGACACATCTGAGCAACAAACAAGGTTCTCTGGTGGTGATTCTTAGGCACAATTATAAGTAAGATTTTAACCTCTCCTTTGTAGTAACAAGTTTCATAAGGGCAAGCCCCAAGATTGAGGGCTTGGCCTTCTAAATTGGTACCCCCCAAAGCTTGTGAGAATATCAGTAATTCCCCTGGTGGGGAAGCTTAATATTTCTACATTTTCTACCAGTCCCTCAAGGGGGCTTTGCAAATACATTTTTATTCTCTGCCCAAATTACTTTGCATCTCCCACTCTTGAGGTGAGCCACCTCAGGTCCAGTCCATGGTTGGAGGGAGAGGGATGTGGAAGCCCTCCTCCCCAAGAACAAGGGCAGAGGTGCACACCCAAGTACTGATCATGGCTTTTGATCAATGAATTTAAATCATTGTCACAGCTCTGAACTGCTGTTTTAGTCTGCCCTGGACAGGGACCCACCATTATTTCAACACCACCCCTGACAAGGGCAAAGGTGGTGGAGGTTTAAAGATGCTGGGCCTCCCTAAGGCTGTGGGGAACAGTTTGCTGAAGAGCACCATCTGCTGAGCAGGCCAGGGAAGTGCAGCTTCAGGGAGCAGTCAAAAAGGCTTTTGGGCATATTTCCTGACTCTCTCCCCAGGGCTCTTTGCAACTGGTCTGCATCCCCTCCATGGGTCCCTGGCTCAGTTTTGGCCAGGAAATTCTGACTTGGGAAAGTCATCTCTGTGGTGACCCTTCTTCCAGAATTTGCCCTCTGGGCAAAAGCAACTAGAGGGAGCGAAAGGAGAGGTAAAATCTTTAGAGTCATAACAAAACCAAACAGAACAGATCAAGATTTCAGGAGAAGAAACAGAGAAAGGGAAGGTTTCTCCTGGGGATGAAACAATTGCACAAATAGTGCAATCTTAAAAATTGTACTGCATACTCAGTGCAGGAATCAGATGAAGAAGGGCTGGTCAGTTAACATGGGCTACTCTAAAGGTCTAGAATAAGTTGAACCAAGTGTCAAAGAAGAGTGTTAACACTGAGACAAATCAACAATAAAACCCCAGGAAAGACGGAAACTGACCTTCAGAGTAAATTCATCAAGATAATCAAGTGCCTAGACATCAGCAAAACATTACAAGCCATACTAAGAAACAGAAAGACATGGCCCAGTCAAAGGAACAAATTAAAACTTCAGAGGTGTCACAGAATTTGGAACAACTAATAAAAGATGTTCAAACAAATCCCCTAAATCAATTAAAGGAGATGAAGAAAAATATAGCTAAAGAGATACAATATATTAAGAAGACACTGGATGAGCATAAAGAAGAATTTGAAAGTATGGAAAGAAATATATCAGAACTTATGGGAATAAAAGGCCCAACACAAGGAGACTAAAAATACACTGGAGGCATACAACAGCAGATTTGAACAGGCAGAAGAAAGCACCAGCAAACTAGAAGATAAGACAATCAAAATCTTACAGACAGAAGAATAGATAGAGAAAATGGAAAAATTTGAGCAGGGTCTTAGAGGATTGAATGACAGCATGAAGTGCACAAATGTATGCATCCTGGGTGTTGCAGAAAAGGGGCAGGAAGAATATTTGAGGAAATAATGGCCAAAAAGTTCCCAACTCTTACAAAAGACAAAATTATGCATGTCCAATAAGCACAAAGTATTCCAAACAGAAGAAATCCCAGTAGACCTACTTGGAGACACATACTGATCAGAATGTCAAATGCCAAAGATAAAGAAGGAATGTTGAAAGCAAGAGAAAAGCAACATGTCACATAAAAGGGAACTGCAATAAGATTAGGTGCCAATTTCTCATCAGAAACCATGGAGGTGAGAAGGCAGTGATATGAGATATTCAAGGTACTAAAAAAGAAAAACTGCCAGCCAAAAGTTCTTTCTTTTAAATGTAATTTTATTGCTATATATGCACATACATACAATCCATCCAAAGTACACAATCAGTGGTTCACAGTATCAACACAAAGCTGTGCATTCAGGGCCATGATCATCCCCAGAACATTTGCATTACTCCAGTAAAATAAATAAAAAGAAACAAGGAAACCCCAAGCATCCAATACCCTACTGACAACTGTGTACTACCCAATTTTAAGACTTACAGTAGAGGTAGGTTAACTAAGACAGTATAATATTGTCAGAGATAGATATAGATCAGTGGAACAGAACAAAAACATCCAGAAGTGGATCCATACAAACATGAGCAACTGGCTTTTTTTTTTTTTTTTTTTTTTTTTTGCTATATAGTTATATGATCAGAGCTACTGGATTATAGTTCAACATGTTCAGGTATTTTTTTCCACTAATCTAAAACACTAGACACTAAAAGGAAATATCTATATAATGAGTCAGTGGTCACAGTCATATGTTAAATCCAAATTTCTCAGTTATGCCTCCTTCCTCTCATTTGATCATTCTCTCAATCTTTGTGATATCTGGGCAATGACCATTTTAACTTCTTTGGGCTGGAAAAGCATACTGACCTAATGGGGTAGAGGAATGAAACTGGTTGGTGTTCTTGGAGAGATGGGTAACTCTGGGTTTCAGGGCTTATCTGGCATGGGATCAATCTGAAGGCCTTAAGTTTCTGAAAAAATAAACTTACTCAGAAAAACTTTTATAGAGATTCAGAAAGAGCCCAGGGCATTCCCTAGAGTTTCCAGGAATACTGTTGTTTGGGGCAGCAAGAATTCTTTATCTGGCAAAACTGTCCTTCAAAAATGAGGGAGAGTTTAAAATATTCACAGATAAACAGAAACTCAGAGAGTTCATCAACAATACACCTACCATACAAGAAATAATCAAGGTAATTCTATAAGATTAAAGGAAAAGATATGAGAGAGAGGCTTGGAGGAGAGTATACAAGTGAAGATTATCAGTAAGGGTAACTAAAACGGTATAAAGAGAGACAAAAAAATAATATATGACATAAAAAAAGCCAAACGATAAAAATGGTTGAAGTACTGCCTTGACAGTAATAACATTGAATGTTAATGGACTAAATTTCCCAATCAAAAGACAGATTTACAGAATAGATTAAAAAGTATGATGCATCCATATGCTGTCTACAAGAGACTCATCTTAGACCAAGGACACAAATAGGTTGAAAGTGAAAGGTTGGAAAAAGACATTCTGAGCAAAAAGTAGCCCTTCCCCCCAAAAAAGGGGCTGAGATTAGCTATACTAATATTTGACAAAATAGATTTTAAATGGAAAACTGTTATGAGACAAAGATGACAGTATATATTAATAAAAGGGCAGTTCACCAAGAAGAAATAACAATCACAAATATTTATGCATCTAATTATAGTGCCCTCAAATATATGAGGCAAACACTTGAAAAACTGGAGGGAGATCTCTACAATAATAGTTGGAAAGTTCATTACACCACTCCCATCAATAGATACAACACCTAGACAGAGAATCAAGAAGGAAACAGAGAACTTGAACAATATGATAAATGAACTAGATCTAACAAGCATACAGAACAGTATACCCCCAAACAGCAGGATATACATTCTTCTTGATTGCTCATGACTCATTGTCCAGGATAAACTACATATTGGGTCACAAAACAAGTTTCAATAAATTTTAAAATGTTAAAATTATACAAAACACTTTCTCTGACCATAATGGTATGAAGTTGGAAAACAGTAGCTTGCAGAGAACTGGAAAATTCACAAATATATGGAGGTTGAACAATACACTGTTAAACAATAAGTGGGTCAATGGAGAAATTGTAAGAAAAATCAGTAAATATTTTGAGATGAATGAAAATCAGAACACAACATATCAAAACTTACGGGAGAGAGTGAAAGCAGTACTGAGAGGGAAATTTATAGCCCTAAATGTCTACATTAAAAAAGAAGAAAGTGCTAAAAATCAAAGACCTCACTGCACTCCTGGAGGAACTAGAAAAAGAACAGCAAACTAATCCTAAGCAAACAAAAGGAAAGAGATAAAAAAGATTAGAGCAGATAAATGAAATTGAAAATATAGAGGCGATTAACAAAACAAAAAGTTGGTCCTTTGAGAAGATCAATAAAATTGCTAAACCTTTTCAGTGATTATTTCTTCTATTTCTTCTTTCTGCCCCTTTTCCCTTCTCTTCTCCTTCTGGGACACCCACAGCATGTATATTTGTGTGCTTCATGTTTTCATTCAGCTCCCTAAGACTTTGCTCATATTTTTCCATTTTTTTCCCTATCTGTTCTTTTGTGTGCATGATTTCAAATGTCCCGTCTTCCAGTTCACTGATCCTTTCTTCTGCTTCTTCAAATCTACTGTTGTATGTCTCTATTGTGTTTCTCCTCTCTTCTATTGTGCTTTTCATTCCCATAAGTTCTGCTATTTGTTTTCTCAAGCTTATGAATTCTTTTTTATGGTCACCCAGTGTCTTCTTTATATCCTTCATCTCTTTTGCCACATTTTCCTACAGCTTATTAATTTGATTTAGGAGATTTGTTTGAACATCTTTAATTAGTTGTTTCAAATCCTGTATATCAGTTGAAGTTTTAGTTTGTTCCTTAGGCTGGTCCGTATTTTCGTGTTTCCTAGTATGGCTCATTATTTTTAGTTGCCTAGGCATCTGATTTTCTTATTAGTTTATTCTGAAGTTTGTTTTCACTCTTTTACCTAGGTTTTCTTGTTGTTTGGCTTTATTCTCTATCTGTTCTTTGGTGTTCAGTTCAACTTCTTCTAGACCTCTAACCTAGCTTCTGTTTAATTGGTCAGAATTTTTCACCTCTTGTTTTTCTGATTCTTGCCCTGCCTGTATGTAACCTTTTGTGAGAGGGTCTCCTCAGATTTGATTGAATCCAATCAGATTTTTCCAGTCTAGAGAGGCCCAGGTCTCAGGAAGAGGGTATAAAGTTTCCCTGAGAATGAGACCCCACAGGTTGTCAGACCCTTCTATGAAGCCTCTAGACTCTGTGCTTTTCCTGTCCTGTCCAGCAGGTGGCACTTGTCAGCCCACAGCTCCCCACCAGTGGAAAGAGGTGCCACAGGTGTCTTTAATTCTCTGCAGACCCTGTCACTGCCAGGCGCATGGCCGACTCAAGCTGGTTTTTGTTTTCCAGACCCTAGGGTCTGAGTTCTTTGAATGAGGGCTACCACTTGACCTGGGGCCTGCCCCCTTTTCCTTGGGGAAGTTATGTCCTTTAGGGAATTGTCTCCCCCATTAGACTCATTGCCTTGTCTCTCAGACCTATCTTAGCTCTGCCCTTGCCTGGTTCCAGCAGCAAATATCTGAAGTTTTCTGTAAAGAGCTACTTAGAATGGTTATTTAGAAAAAAAAGGAAATCCCTTTTCAAGGCCTTTCCCCAGCCCCCAAGTTTTGTCAGTCCCAATATAGACTACTTAAAGATATGCCCTTTAGGCTATTATCTCTTTCACCTGAATAGTTACTCTCAGCTAGCTTTAATTCCTCCCTTGCCTGGGGCAGTACTGAAGCAGGAGCTCTGATGGACTATTGAAGAATACGAAGATAAAGAGTCAGAGAGAAAGAAAAGAAAAGAAAAGAAAAGAAAAAAGAAAAGAAACCCTTTTCAGAGCTGGACCCTAGCTCCCTGGGTTTGCAAATGAGAGCCCGAGTTGGTGCCCATGTCTATGTGCCCCTTTTTCTTGGAGCCCAGACCTTTTCCAGTATTCTGAACAACTCCAACTCCAAAAGTCCCTGGTTTTGTTTGTTTGTTTGTTTGTTTATTCCTGCTGTTGTTAGCCTCACCTTCTCTCTGCCAGGCAGAATCCCCTGGGTTCCTTTCATTCCTGCTCCTGGTTTATTTGTGCTTGGAACTTTTATTCAGCAGTTCAAATTTGATAATTAATTCTGTAATTGGGGCTGGGTTGAGCCCCCCTCCTTGCTCCCAGCACAGATAGTTTCTTTCTCCCTTGGGGAACCAGCTCCAAGACAGTCTGCCATGCCTCAGGGAGGGGTGCCAGCCCCTTGGCTGGAAAACTTACAGGTCTTTGCTGCAATTTCAGCCATTCCACCTGATCCAGACTGGTGTATGATGTGTGACCACTCACAGAAGACCCCGAAACGGCTGTTCTATATAGTTCCTGGCTATTTACCAGATGCCCTAGAGGAGTAACTCCACACCTTTGGTTTTGATTGTGCTCTTCCTTTTGCTCCATTGCGTGGCCCTCAGGTGGCTTCCAGTTCTCCTTTCCAGCTTCTGGTTCCAGTAACTGCTCCTCCACTCGATCAACATAAACCATGTTTTTCACACACTCTCCCTGATCTATGTGCCTAGAATTTCAAATGTGGCCACTAATACCTGTGCCAAGAGTGTAGAATGCATGAAGTTTGGACACAGTTCTGCCACTATACAAATGTTGTTCACCGGGTTCAGAAAATGTTCTACACATATCTATGCAGGAAAAAATAAGAACAAGGCAGAGACTTGAAAGTTTGAGGAAAATCTTACCGCCCCCACCTCCTTCCCTTTGGGTCAGTGTAGGCGCACTCTGCCTTTTGAGGGCCATAATGAAAAGTGTTGTCTTGGTCCACCATGACCTTTAATTATTTTTAAGTAGCTGTAGCCAAACAGAAGAAAAATGAAAACTTTCTCTACTTGACATTGAAAAAATTACTGGCATGTCGTGGTAATTCATTAAAGAATTCTCATTCATCAAAACAATTCATTTTTGTTTGAAGAAGCTGAATAAGCAGTTTCTTGCTGATTTCACTGTCAGCTTCTCTGGCCACATGTGGCTCAAGTTCATCTGCAATCATTTTATTCTTAAATATTTGGGGGCATATGTGTAATATTTTATATCAAATTGGGCTCTTTTCTTTAGATATTTCTGTATAAGCTCATTCTCACCCTTTAAATTCTTTCTTTTGTAACTCAAAAATTGCAGGACTTGAATTTAATCACTTTTTTTGATAGAGACACACACACAAAGTGGTTTCTTTCTTTTTTCAGAAACTGAAGTATGCATGATTGATTTGGCTCTACTGCTGAATTGTACAGAGGAAAATGATCTCAGGGTAATTAAAAAAAGACTTTTTATAATAATGCTCCAAACTAGGGAGAATTGTTGTTACAGAATTTCTTAGAGATTCTAATTAAACTTTGTAAATGTGTGTTTTACAAAACCTTTCATTATAAAGCATAGCCAGTTCAGTCCCTATGTTACCTGTGTTTAAGCACAACAGAAAGATAGTGATTACATCTTTAGTCAGGATTATTTCCCAGTATCTAATTTGCATTATCCATCCAATAGAGCTTCTTTTAAAAGATTCCATTTTCCTCTTTAGTCTTTCAGATGATTCTCCTGCAAACTCCCATTCCTTTAGCCAATTCTCTTAGTACCTTTTTCTCTTACCTCTCAACGTTGTCTTCTTTCCTTTCCTCCAGAATAGGTCTTGTAAACTCAAAATGATGAGGACAGACAGGTGTTTTAAATGAGTGAGTGGATTGGGAATGATAGAAGGATATAATGTGGCAGAGGAGGGGAGGGGACAGGACGGGATGGGATGGGACTGGAGACCCTTGTCTACTGGGTAGGCTCCCACCATGCAAGTTCAGCTAAGAGTTGCCACAAGACAATTCAGCACCAGAATTGCCAGAGCTTACACATCTCAAGAGAAGCTAGAAATCCATATTTCAGTGTGAAATGTTAAAATTTTAAAAATTGTCAACTATTTAAAATTTTTCAGGTCATCCCTCCCCAAAGCCTGTAAATGTTACACAGGCCACCAGAAATTCTTTAAACTGGGCTTCAACCAAATTTGCTTCCATTCAAGTCTGATTATGCCATATTGATATTTTGCTCCTCCTCTCACTTCTTCCAGTTCTTGGTACAAAGTCTTGCAAGCGACAGTAGTAACTTGATAAATATCTATTGAGTGACAGCCCTCCCTCACCACCTAATGGTCAGTTCAGGCATTGGAACCACAGGTCTTCCTGGGAAAGAGTAAATTAGGATAAATGTCCTTTGGCCCTGCCCTTTGCTACTTGCCTCCAAACAGTGACTCAGGAGTAGTTTGTGGTTAGGAAGGAGGTGGCTCTGTCCATTGATGCTGAAAAATACAAGAGCAGCTGAATTGTATTCTCATCTGTCTACTTCTCTCCTCTTATCACTTCTCACTTTCTCAACACCTCCACTCCCACCACCAACCAAGGCTGGAGAAAGGCTCATCCTCAATTACACACACCCGCATGCATACACACATACACACATGTGCATGCATGCACACACATACCCTGCTGCCATTTCCTGACTTGTTTCCCTCTTCTCACCTGCTCTTGATGTTCATTTTTCCCTGATTTTACTTGTACAAAAAATGTGTTGTGTCTGGGATTTCCGATTTCCAATGAAAAACAGGACTACAGACTTGGTATGTGTTTAATTGTATTAATACCCTAACTGGTCCATTAATTCAGATAATTGGGAGCTGGCTTTAGTGTAATAATTATACCTTGGATTTATATAGTACTTAAGCATTTAAAGCATTTTTGTCATTACCGTTTCATTTTTATCCTTACAACAAACCCTGTGGCTGCAGTAATGCAGATATCATCGTCCCTTTTTAACAGAGTAGCAAACTCCTGTCAAAAGGTTCAGTGACATGCGTGTTGCTGGGGATCAGACATGAGAGCGTCTGCAAATGGATATCAAATATTTAAATATTTTAGCTGACATGCATTTTTACTGAATTGTGTGTGTCCCTTTTCCTGTGATTTTACTCTTCTAAGAGAAGTGATTCATTATCAACTATACACACACGCATACACACACACACACTTGATTGACTGTATCGTGTATTTGGGTATGGTGTCCCAATTTGGGGGCTGGTTAATCTAACCACTGTAAATATAATGCCATTCAGCTGGTTAATGAGAGATGAAGGACCAGTACTCATATCCTGAATCAAATGATTTGTTTGCTTTTATAATTAAACCAGGCCAAGCAATACAGATAAAAGGATAAGTGTGAGGTTTTCGCTATGTTTCTGCTTGTACATTGCTTACTAAAAATTTTAATTGCACGACACTGTTAGCTTTATGATCTAGTAAGATCTTCTCTAAGAAATTAATATTGATTAGAATGTTTTTGGCTATAAATAACAGAACACCCAACTGAAAAGTATTCTCTCACCTAAAAGAGAGGACAGGTAGGACAGGTTCTGAGAGGGTCCATTGAGCAAGTCAGCAACATCAGCAAGGACTTGAGTTCTTTCCGTCTCTTCTCACCTCACTTGTTGGCTATGACCTCAACTGGTCCATCCTGTGGTTGTAAGATGACTGCTGCAAAGCCATGTTGCAGGCAGTATCTAACGGAAGGAACAGAGGAGCTGTCCTTTCCTTATGTTTCTTTGTAAGAGTCAAGATCCTTTCCCCAGAAGGCCCAGGAGGTCTCCCCCAGAGAGCACTAGACAGAACTGGGTGACACGTCTGCTGCGGGCCCATCACTGACGAGGGAATGGGATGACAGTGGGGATCCACAGGAACCAGGATTGAGCCCTGAGTCTCCTAGTGGGGACATGTGAACCAACTGAGCATTCCAGCCCCTGTGAAGAGGTCAGGCAGCTGGAAGTGCTGCTTTACAAGCTAAAGTAAAGCTAACTGCCTTCGACTTGTGTTGTAGTTACGTCTGCTTCCCTGGTTTGAATACACCTCCGTCGTTCCTATTAAACTACATACTCTTTCTGTGCATCCATTTCTCCAACTTGGGCAAGTCATTTTGAAGGTTAAACTTAAAGATGCTATATTAAGCAGCAGGCATATTATTTTTCTCTCTTCTTTTAGGTGGCTGTTTAATAGCTTTACCTCTCGCTGTAACTCTACTCATCTCTCAAACTGAATAGGGAAAGCTGCTTGGCTCAGTGCCCTGCTTTCAGTTAGTTTATTTGCAGTGCTTTCATATCTGTACTCCATTTTCAGGACTCTCATGGAGCTCTGATAAGGCACAAGCATTTCCCTCCTGCTTCTCATCAGACAAATGCAGATGACATGCAATTAACAGAGCCTCCGTTAGAGATCCTAAACATCTTTCCAGTGCCTTGATCCTACCAGGCTATTGCATCCTGCCAGTTTCTGATTCTCCAAATGGTGGTCAAGGTTAAGTTAAGATTCTAGATTTTCTGCTTGCAGCAATGTGGCATCTAATAGGTTATGGACTGATTAATTATAAATTATTACAACCAGTCATCTGAATTCCACAGACTCTTTTTCAGAGGTGAGGTGGGATAAAATACTTATAAATAAAATAGGCAAAACTTTTATATCTTCAAGAGGACAAAAATTGCCAGAAACCACTGAGCAGATGCTTTTTCTTCTAAAACCAAGAAAAGGCAAGAAATAAGAGAATAGGTGTGAGTAGAAGATCTAGATCCTGTAAGTGTACTTGTCAGAGAATGGTGTATCCTACAATGACATAACTCTGGATTTGAAGCCAGATTACATTCCTGAGAAAGAGAATTCTATCCATAGGATTTTTTTTCGGGAGGTGCAAAACCAGAGTAAGATTTTGAAAATCATTATTTCCTGGCAAAAAGCGTAAGCTGACTTTGGTGAATAAGTACAAACTTAAGGAAATCTCTGGGGTAAAATTGCTCCTTCCTCTCAGCCACCACCACCTTTTACTTTATCTTCTTATCATCTTTTACCTTTACCTGTGTGCTGGCTTGCAGCTGTATGTACCCCAGAAAAGCTCATGTTCTTTTAATCCATTCTTGTGGGTGCAGACATACTGTGGGTGGGAACTTTTGATTAGGTTGTTTCAATCAGATGTGACCCAGCCCATTCAAGGTGGGGGCTTAATCCTTCACTGTAGTCCCTTATGAGGATAAAAGAGAGCTCAGTGAAAAACACACAGAAATTTTAAAGAGAAAAGCCCCTGAGAAACAAGCAAGGACCCACAGAAACTGAAAGAGCCACTGAAGTCAGAACCTGAAAGCAATGAACTGGGGAGCAGAGGACCAACAGATGCTGGCCATGTGCCTTGCTATGTGACAGAGGTGTCCCAGATACCAGAGGCCTTTCTTCAGAGTCCAGGTATCATCTGTTGATACCTTAATTGGAACATTTTCATGGCCTTAGAACTGTACATTTGTAGATTAATAAATCCCCATTGTAAAAGCCCACCCATTTCTGGTATATTGCATTTCAACAGCTTTAGCAAACCAAAACAACCTGCCAATGCAAAAAATAAAACAAATAAACAATTGTCTAATGGTCATTTCTGAGCATTTTATGCCTCTTTCTTTCTTTCACCCAAATCCCTGGGGAGGCATTAGTCTTATGACAGCTGAAGCCCAACTGAGTTGAGAGCTCGTGTGTGTGTGTGTGTGTGTGTGTGTGTGTGTGTGTGTGTGTGTGTGTGACTGAGAAGGAGCAGGGATGAAGTAAGCACAGACAAACAGACACAGTGAGAGAAACCATGGGCATATTCTTGCACACCTGTATTTATCTGATTTGAAAGGAAAACATTCTGAGGTAAAGTGATCTGATACCTCCCTCCCATTTAGAATTCACTTCAAAACCACAGAAACCTGGATCACCTTCATTAAGAGAAGAAGATAAAACAGACTTTAGGATAATTTAAAGATGCAGGAAATGCTGGGAATCAGCATGTGCCTAATTGCAAAGGAGAAGGTAAGACTAAGAGAATCCTCTTTTTTCAATCCTTCACAGGTACTGTTCCTTGGGCTTTCCCTAATAAACTTCTTACACATAAATCTCTGCCTCATTATCTATTACCTCACCTAAGACCACTGGTGCCAGGATGTCTAACCGTGCGTATTTAAAAACGGGATTTGGGAGTTGGAGCATCCACAATTCCCTGGCATAATGTAGTGGCACAGTTGTTAAAATTTTCACTAGTGGTGAACAAAGATGGGACACCAGTGAAGGAGAATAAAGTGGCAGGTGCAATATCTCAAGTGGTCGAGAGGTTTAGAGTGTGGGAGAGAGTAGTAGTTATAAGGACAGTAACAATCAATAGCTCTTGCAAAGTGCCACCAATGCATTGGAGAAAGACAATGAACGACTGAGAGTGAGTAATCACCAATTCGAGGCAGAATGGGAATGTTAGAGGACCTCCTTGGCAGCAGATGAAGAGTTCTCATCTCTTGCAATCGGAGGCCAGACAAAAAGCGAGGATAAGACCAATACTTAATTATAAGGTGAGTGGAGCTCCACAGAAGATTGACTTCTCAATCCCAGCAAGTCTGCAATGCCAAAATCAAAACCCTGGTAGGAAGCAAATGACACCCTGTGATATGGGATGGGGACATCTGTGTTGATGCACTCAAAAGCCCTGAAAACCTGGATTATCCTGAATCCTCTGGTCCTGCAGAAATAACCTTTTCCTCCCTATTAAGTGTTAGCACTCCTCCTTGCATGAGGATGATGCGCGGGATTCCACTTTGTGAGGCAACACGTGACCCCCTCCCTACTTCAGGGTCTGCCCCACATCCGCTCCCCATCAGATCAATAACTAGGATCAAGTGAGAACACAACTTGGTTGGGGAAGTACTGGACCTAGTAAGCAAGGAAATTGCAGGACCTGGTTAACATGTACCAGCAAATGTTGGTAGAGTATGCATGGGGCTGGATCCCAAAAGTACTGGATCAAGAAAGATAGAAGTAAAAAGTTGCATAGGGAGCCTCCAGGAAGATGGCAGAGTAGGTGAGGCAGAATGGGCTTCTCCTCCATCAGAGTAACTAGAAAGGGGCTGGAGGACATCAGGGACCATGGTTCCAGGATGGGACTGGCCATAGAGGGTCCCCCAGAGTACGTGAGGGTGACACCTGACAAAAACAGAGGAGAGATGGCAGGGACACAGTGAGTGTGTTCCCAATCTGGACCTGCCACAGGCTGGCAGCAGCAAAACTGCTGCTGGGCAAGGGAGTGAGCAGTGGCTCTCCACTCTTGTCCACCTACCTTGACATTTTGTTGGGGGTGATCCTCCACAGTGATCTAGTGGGGAGCTCCCGTGGGGGAACCCAATAGGTGGTGATTGCTGCCATGGAAGTCCTGGAGGGTGTGTGTGAAATGATAAGAAGCAAGGAAGGGAGAGGCACCAAAATGGTGATAGGGAGTTCCTCCCAAATCCCAGAGACTTGCAAGTGCAAGGCAGGCAGAGAACAAGTAGGCAGAGTCCACGTCCCACCTGCAGGGTGCCCTTTATCAGGCTCCCTGCTTTTATCAGGCTCAGGGCCCATGTTGCAGCCCCAGGACCAGGATTTCCCAAAGCATACAGAGATCTGGTGTTTTGATTGGTTCCCCACCCAGTTTGGATTCTGTCACTGCATAGGATAAGTTGGGGGGAGACCTAGTTAAGAGTGCCACCTGCTGGTAGATAGGGAAACTGCACCCCAGCAAGCTGTACTTCAAGAGAACCATCTGCTGGTAGGATTGGGAAACTGCACTCCAGCAAACAAATTATATACAAATGCTCAATTGATTCTGCATTTTCCAAAATAACCCTATCAAGACAAGCAAATGCCCCCAAACCAGGAGAAAATTACAAAGTACTTGAAGGATACAGAAGATATGGACAAGCCAAATGAACAAATTAAAAAGTCAGAAGAGATACAAAATTTGGAGGAACTAATCAAACAAGTACACACAAATATCATTATTATGGCTCAGGATATAAAGTACATGAAAAAGATCCTAGGAGAGCATGAAGAAGAATTTGCAAGAGTAAATTAAAAAATAGTGGATATTATGGAAATAAAAGATACTGTTGATCAAATTGAAAATATTCTTGAGACACATAATACCAGATTTGAAAAAGTAGAGGAATTAATTAGCAACCTTGAAGATTGGGTGATGGAAAGTGACAGCACAAAAGAACGAATAGTGAAAAATAAAAAAATTTGAAATGGATCTCAGGGAAATGATGGGCAACATTAAGCGTACAAATATAAGAATAATTGGCGTTCTAGAAGGGGAGGAGAAGAGTAAAGGGCTAGGAGGAGTATTTGAAGAAATTGTTGGGGAAAACTTCCTAACCCTTCTAACAATATAAATATGCAAATCAAAGATGCCCAATTATATCCAAATAGAATAAATCCAAATAAACCTACTCTGAGACATATACTGATTAGATTGTCAAATGCTGAAGAGAAGGAGAGACTTCTGAAAGCAGCAAGAGAGAAGCTATTCACCACATACAAGGGAAACAACATAAAACTAAATACTGACTACTCAGCAGGCACCATGGAGGCAAGAAGGTAGTGATACAACATATTTAAAATTCTGAAAGAAAAATTGCCAGCCAAGAATTCTTTATCCAGCAAAGCTCTTCTTCAAAATTGAGGAAGAGCTTAAAATTTTCACAGACAAACAAATCCTGAGAGAATTTGCTAACAAAAGACTGGTTCTGCAAGAAATATTAAAGAGAGATCTACCAGCTGAGAAAAAAAGAACACAGAGAGAGGTCTGGAGAAGAGCACAGAATTAAAGAGTTATTAGTAAGTATAACTTAAAGGAAAAAAGAGAAAGGGAAAAAATAGATCTAACAATTAAAAACCAAAGGATAAGATGGCTGGTTCAAGAACTCCCTTCACAGTAATAACTTTGAATGTGAATGGATTAAACTCTCCAATTAAAAGATACAGACTGGTAGAATGGAATAAAAAATATGACCCAGTCATATGCTGTTTAAGATCCTGTGAGCAAACAGATTGAAAGTGAAAAGAGGGAAAAAAATATTCCATGCAAACTGCAATCAAAAGAAAGCTGGGGTAGCTATACTAATATTGGACAAAATAGACTTTAAATGCAAAGATGTCATAAGAGATAAAGAAGGACACTATATATTAGTAAAACGGATAATTCACCAAGAAGAAATAACAATTATAAATGTTTATGCACCCAATCAAGGAGCTCCAAAATACAGGAGACAAACATTGGCTAAATTGAAAGGAGCAATAGACATATCTACAATAATAGTAGGAAACTTCAATACACCACTCTCTTCTATAGATAGAACAACTAGTCAGAGGACCAATAAGGAAATTGAAAACCTAAACAATATGATAAATGAATTAGACTTAATAAACATGTATAGATTGTTACATCCCAAAGTACGAGGATATACATTCTTCTCTAGTGCCCATGGAACACTTTTCAGGGTAAATCATATGCTGGGGCACAAAACAAGTCTTAATAAATTTAAAAAGATTACAATTCTCTGACCACAATGGAATGCAGCTAGAAATCAACAACCACCAAAGAACCAGATCTTTCACAAATATATGGAGGTTAAACAATACATTCCGAAACAACCACTGGGACAAATAAGAAATTGAAAGAGAAATTGGTAAATATCTAGAGATGAATGAAAATGAGAACACAACATATCAAAACCTGTGGGATGCATAAAAGGCAGTGCTGAAAGGGAAATTTGTAGCTCTAAATGCATATATCAAAAAGCAAGAGAGAGCTAAAACTAAAGACCTAATTGAACAACTGAAGAGGCTTGAGAATGATCAACAAACTAACCCTAAAGCAAATAGACAAAAAGAAATAACAAAGATTAAAGCAGAAATAAATGAGCTGGAGAAAAAAAAAAAAAAAGCAATAAAGAGAATAAATAAAACCAAAAGTTGGTTCTTTGAGAAGATTAACAAGAGTGACAGACCCTTAGCTAGACTAACAAAGTAAAAAAGAGATAAGACCCAAATAAACAGAATCAGAAATGAGAAGGAGATAATTACTACAGATCCCAGAGAAATAAAAAAAATCATAAGAGAATACTACAAACAACTGTATGTCAACAAGCTAGATAATTTAAAGGAAATGGACAATTTCCTGGAAACACTTGAACAATCTAGACTAACCAAAGAAGAAATAGAAGACCTCAACAAATGAATCACAAGCAAAGAGATCCAATCAGTCATCAAAAATATACCTACAAATAAAAGCCCAGGGCCAGGTGGCTTCACAAGGGAGTTTTACCAAACTTCCCAAAAAGAATTGACACCATTCCTGCTCAAAAAAATCGAAGAAAAGGGAACGCTACCTAACTCATTTTATGAAACGAATATCATTCTGATACCAAAACCAGATAAAGACACTATGAAAAAGGAAAACTATAGGCCAATTTCCCTAGTGAATACGGATGCAAAAATCCTAAACAAAATACTTGAAAATTGAATCCAAAGGCACACTGAAAGAATTACACACATGACCAAGTGGGGTTCATTCCTGGCATTCAAGGGTGGTTCAACATAAGACAATCAATTAGTGTAATTCAACACATTAACAAATCAAAAGGGAAAAATCAAATGATCATCCTGATAGAGGCTGAAGAAGCATTCGACAAAATTCAACATCCCTTTTGGATAAAAACACTTCAAGAGGTAGGCATTGAAGGAAACTTCCTCAACATGATAAAGGGCATGTATGAAAAACCCACAGCCTGCATAGTACTCAATGGTGAGAGGCTGAAAGCCTTCCCCCTAAGATCAGGAAGGGTGCCTGCTATCATCTCTATTATTCAAAATTGTGTGCTAGAAGTGCTAGCCAGGGTAATTTGCCAAGATAAAGATATAAAATGTATCCAAATTGGAAAGGAAGAAGTAAAACTGTCATTATTTGCAGATGATATGCTCTTATATTTGAAATATCTTGAGAATTCAACTACAAAGCTAACTTGAGCTAATAAATTCAGCAGAGTGGCAGGATATAAGATTAATGCACATAAATCAGTAATGTTCCCATACACTAGTAATGACCTAGCTGAAGAGGCACTCAAAAAAAAAAAAAAAATTCCATTCATAATAGCAACTAAAAAAAAATCAAGTACCTAGGAATAAACTTATCCAAGGATGTAAAAAAGACCTCTGTACAGAAAATTACAAAATTTTACTAAAATAAATTTTAAAAAAGGACCTAAATCGGTGGAAAAATATTCCATGCTAATGGATAGGAAGACTAAATATTATTAAGATGTCAATTCTACCCAAACTGACCTACAGATTCAATGCAATCCCAATCCAGATTCCAACAACCTGCTTTTCAGACTTGGAAAAGCTAGTTATCAAATTTATTTGGAAGAGAAAGTGGCCTTGAATTGCCAAAAACATCCTAAAAAGTAATGAATTGGGAGGACATACTTTTCCAGACTTTGAAGCCTACTATAAAGCTACAGTGGTCAAAACAACATGGTACTGGCATAAAGATAGATATATTGATCAATGGAATTGAATTGAGAGTTTGGAAGAACAACCCCCAGATATACGGTAGACTGATTTTTTATAACGCCCCCAAATCCATTGAACTGGGACAGAACAGTCTCTTCAACAAATGGGGCTGGGAAAACTGGATAGCCATAACAAAAAGAATGAAAGAGGACCCCTACCTCACATCCCACAAAAAAATTAACTCAAAGTGGATCAAAGACCTCAATATAAGAGACAGTACCATAAAACTCCTAGAAGACAATGTAGGGAAACATCTTCAAGACCTTGTATTAGGAGGTCACTTCTTAGACCTTACACCCAAAGCACAAGCAACAAAAGAAAAAAATAGATAAATGAGAACTCCTCAAAATTAAAAGCTTTTTTACCTCAAAGGAATTTGTCAACAAGGTGAAGAGGCAGCCAACTCAATGGGAGAAGATATTTGGAAACCATATATCTGCTAAGAGACTTTCATCTTGCATATATAACGAAATCCTGCAACTCAATGACAATAGTACAAACAGCCTAATT
Source organism: Choloepus didactylus (assembly GCF_015220235.1). Lineage (NCBI taxonomy): Eukaryota > Metazoa > Chordata > Mammalia > Pilosa > Megalonychidae > Choloepus > Choloepus didactylus. Next base: position 28,929,129 of record NC_051308.1, read on the forward strand.
ATAAAATGGGGAAAAGATATGAAGACATTTCTCCAAAGAGGAAATACAAATGGATAAAAACACATGAAAAAATGTTCATCTTCATTAGCTATTACAGAGATGCAAATCAAGACCACAATGAGATATCATCTCACACCAGTATGAATGGCTGCCATCAAACAAAGAGGCAATTAAAAATGCTGGAGAGGATATAGAGAAATTGGAACTCTTATTTATTGCTGGTGGGACTATATAATGGTACAACCCCTCTGGAGGACAGTTTAGCAGTTTCTCAGAAACTAGATATTGAATTACCCTATGTTCTGGCAATTCCACTTCTCGGTATACACCTAGAAAATTTGAAGGCAGTGACACGAACAGACATTTGTACACTGATCTTCATACATAGCAGCATTGTTCACAACTGCCAAGAGACGGAAACAATCAAGTGTCCTTCAACAGACGAGTGGATAAACAAAATATGGTATATACATATGATGGAATACTATGCAGCAGTAAGAAGGAACAAGGTCTTGAAACATATGGCAACATGGATGAAACTTGAAGATATAATTCTGAGTGAAATAACTCAGACATAAAAGGAGATATATTGTGTTTTCACTTCTATGAACCATCTGAACAGTGTAAAATCAATGTCTTGTAATATAAGAATATTGGGGACCTAGTGATAGACAGTAGCTAGTGAAGCAGAATGATAATCTGATATATTCAGTTATGTTAATAATGGTGAATTCAAAGGTATGGTAGTGTATAGGGGTGACGATTGTTTGTTAATGGGATTATAAGTATCAGGGTTGTATTGAAGGCAAATAGGAATGAAAGGGTTGTTTAGAGGCATGTTTCACATAGATAAGCATCACAAATATAGATAGGTGCTTGCATGATATACTTTTAAAGTATGACACTAGCACAGAGAGTTGACAACAGAAGGGTACATGGGAAAAATCTACACACTGCATACTAGGGACTATAATTAATAGGAATACCGTACTAGTATTACACAAATACTAGGGACAAATAATTAAGGGCTGACAAGAGCTACAAGATGTTTTTGGCCACGAGAATTGTTTAAAATGGAGAATGATGAGGATTGTACAATTAAGTGATGAAAATATGGGATATGGATGGATTATCGTGGATATAGCATATGCTATGTGAATTTAGGAATCCCCTACTTTATAAGTCAAGCCCTCGATACTGAGGCTTGCTTGGGTGAAACTTATGGCTGTAAAGAGGAAGCTGAGTCCATTGTAATTATGCCTAGGAATCACCTCTAGAGAACTCTTCTTTTGCTCAAATGTGGACTTTTTCTCCCTAAGCCTAACCTTGCAAATAAATTCATCACCCTCCTCCTGATGTGGGAATGAGTCTCCCTGGTGATGTGGGACACAGATCCTGGGAATGAGCCTGACTCTGGCATCGAGGGGTTGAGGATGCCTTTTTGACCAAAAGGGGGAAAAGAAAGGCAACAAAATAAGGTTTCAGTGGCTAGGAGAATTAAAGTAGAGTCAAGAGGCTGTCCTGGAGGTTACTCCTATGCAGGCTTCACCTAGGCATGCCAAATGACCACAAAAACCCAAGTCAGTAGTAGTCCCCAAAACCTTAAAGAGTATCCAGATCTGTATCTGAGATTCTATAAAATTTCACTCAGTAAGTTTATTCTTCAGAAACTTAAATCCTCCAGAGAGTTCCTGTGCCAGCTAAGTCCCAAAACCCAGAGGCAATAGCCTCTTCAAGAACATCAACCAGTTGCAGCTCCTTTTCCTATAATGTCGACACCCCTTTTCAACATGAACAGTTTAGGGTGCTCACTCCCTAGACATCCCTGAAGATCGGGAAAGTGATCCAACTAGAGGAAGGGGTAGCAACAGACAAGATGCAATTTAACAAAGGATTATGAATACCAAATCTTCAGATAATTTTCTTTTTCTTAGTTGCTAGGTTATTGGAATAGTTAGAAGGAAAGAATTGAAATGGTGGAACTGTAACCCATAGGATCCTTTGAAATTTGTTCTACAGCTACTTGTTAAATTGTAATTTGAAAACTATACCTTTTTGTATATATGTTAGATTTCACAATAAGGAAATAACTGAAACTATGGTACTATAACTCATAATAACTTTGGAAATTTCCTATATATCTACTTGTTAAACCATACTTTTAAAGATATCACCTTTTTGTATATACGTTATATTTCATAATAAAGAAATAGCTGAAACTGTGGAATTGTAACCTATGATATTCTTTAAATTTGTTCTCTAACTACTTGTTCAATTGCACTTGGAAAGTTATCACTTTTATGTATATATGTTATATTCTACAATAAAAAATATGATTTAAAAAGTTGCATAAGGGAGAGTTAAATGGGAGCACTCTCCCATGTTTCAGAATTATACAACCTATCTAGGACTGTCGGGAATTATATCCTGGGAATACCTGCTAGTTCAGTTCTTGGAAGCTTGGGAAATATGATGGGCTGAACTAAGTGAAGTGAAATTGCTAGAACTTCTCTCTATGATAAATGATGGAGGAAAGGCTCAAAAGACTCGGAGAAGTGGACATGCTGGAGTGGATATACTATGGAAAGCCAGAAATTCCTCCCACTGCCACATTATGGGAAGAACCTGGAGACTGAAGATCCAGGAGCTTGCCACATCAGTGAATATATAGGGAGGCATTCCAGGACATCCTCTCCAAAGCAATATGGAATACACTGGTGAGAGGGGCTTCAGCAATGTTGAGAAGTTTGAATCTGGCTATCCTCTGTAGGCAGCGTCTGATGGTAGTACTGTAGTTGTTATAGAACTGGGCTCTCTAACAGCAGCAGCAATGACAAGATCCCAAAATAATATAGGCTAAGAGGGTAGAATTATTGTATTGAGCATCAAAGACAGAGAGGTGGGGGGAGCAGTGACCTGCAGAGGGCTACAGTGATAGTCAGTAAAACTTGGCATTCCTGGGAGCAAGATAGATGGGCAGTCAACGAGAGTATTGCTCAATCTATACAATCAAAAGGAATCAAAGATGAATGATCAGGAGGCTGAAGGCAGCCTCCCCTGAAAACATCATTATTTCTTGTCCACTTTCTGTATCTGTGCCAGTTTTCAAACCTGAAATTCATAGACTGAAGGAGAAGCTGGGTCCTTAGGAGAAGGGCCCTGCATCACCATAGAAATTGCATGTGGAAAATGATTTCCCCAGTCTTTGCCCAAAGGGACCTATAGCCATTTACTCAGGTAACTCATACAGTGGAAAAAGGTGATTACCCAGACATTTCAAGGATTACTGGACACAGGGTCTGATTTCACACTGATACCTGAGGATCCAAAGCATCATCACAGTCCACTTATTAGAATAGGACATTGGGGGCTAGGTAATAAATGGATTCCTGGACAAGGATGATTTCAGTGGATCCGCTGAGTCGATGAAACCACTGAATGGTCATTACTCAGTGTCTGAATGTATAATTGGAATGGACATACTCGGTAGTTGGAAGAACCCTCTATTGATTCCTTGGTTTGTGGAGTAAGAAGTATTGCAGTAGGCAAGGCCAAGTGGGACCCCTCTGAAACTGTCCCTCTAGTCCTCAGCCAGAATAGTAAATGGAAAACATTACTGAGTCCTGGGGGAAAGGCAGGGATTAGTGCTACTCATGAAGACTTACAGTACCCAGGCAAAGTGGTTCTAATCACATTCTGCACTTAATTCACCAGTCTGGGTCCTACAAAAACCAGACAGATTCTGGAGGATGTGAACTACTGCAGACCCAATCAAGTGATAGTCTCAATTCTTGCTGTTATGCCAGATATGTTGTTTTGCTTTTACTAGAGTAGAGAAACACGACCTCAGGTACATGGTATGTGGCCTTAATCAGGCAAATGTTTTCTTTCCGCCCCTATTTGGAAAGAGAACCAGAAGCAGTTTATATTCACATGGAGTGTACAGCACTATGTATTTACAGCCTTGCTCCAGACCTACGTTAACTCCTCAGCTCTCTGCAATCATATAGTTCAAAGGAAACTTGGACTGTCTGGACATTGGCCAAACATCACAATTCTCCACCAATTTGATGACATTAAATTAATAGGGTCACATGAGGGAGACATGACAAGTATATTAGTAATTTCATAAGTCATGTACTCTAGAGGGTGGGAGACAAGCCCTACAGAGATTGCGTCCATCATATCTATGAATATTTAATAAAGGAGAAATTTTTGCATTTAATACCTTGCATTACTAAAAAGGAAGTACACTACATGGTGTGATAGTTTGAAGTTGAATGTACCCCAGAAAAGGCCATGTTCTTTTATTCCATTCCTGTGGATGTAGATCTATTGTGGGTGGGACCTTTTGATTAGGTTATTTTCAGATGTGACCCGCCTCACTGAAGGTGTGTTTTAATCCTCATATTGGAGTTCTTTATAAAGAGATAAAACACATACAAAAGCTAAGAGATGAAATTAAGACACATTCACAGAAAAAGCCCCAGAGAAGTTGAGAGGAAGCCACTGGAGCCAGAAGCTGAAGCAACGAAACCCAGGAGAGAAGGAACAGCAGACATCACCATGCGCTTTGCTATCTGACAGAGGAGCCCAATTTCACTGGTAACTGGTCTTCAGAGAAGATAACATCCTGTTGATGCCTTAATTGGGATATTTTCACAGCCTTAGAACTGTAAATTTATAAGCTAATAAATCTCATTGTTAAAAGCCAGTCAATTTCTGGTATATCGCATTTCATCAGCTTTAGCAAACCAAAACACCTGGTAGATTCTTTGGTTCTGGAGGCAGCATTTTCCCACCTGCAAATACTACTCAGACACATTTTACCAAGAGACATAGAAGGCTGTCAGCTTCAAATGGGGCTCATAGCAGGAAAAGGCTCTGCATTAGGTCTAGGTTGTGTTGCAAGCAGTCCTACTATTTGGACCGTATGACTATGTTATTAGAGGTATCTGTGGTGGGAAAAGATGCCATGTGGAGTTTATGGCAAGTCCAATAGAATACATGATGTAGACCCTTAGGGCTCTGGAGCAAGGCCATGCCATCTGCAGTAGAGAACTATATACGATTTGAAAAATAGCTCCTAGTATGCTACTGGGCCCTGGTAGAGATGGATTAACTGACCATGGGGCACTAAGTGACCATGTGGCCAGATCTGCCCATGATAAACTGGGTTCATAAGATTAGGCAGGCCTAGAAACAATCCATCATAAAAGAGAATTGGTGCATCAAGGATAAGGCATGGGCAAGGCAAGATGGCACCAAGAAGCTAAATAAGCAGATGGGCCAACCCCTTATGCCATCCAACACTGTTGCACCAGCTCTTCTCCCTCAGCTCACACCTGTGACTATGATCATAAGGGTTGTGTGATCCCTTGTTCATCAACTGATGGAAAAAAAAGGTCAAGATTAGTTTATGGAATTCAGATTAGGTTGTAGATGCAAGCTAAAAATCCTCCTCTAATAGTAAGAACTTTAAACTACACACTTGATCATCCATTTTTTTTCTTTTTTTTTAATTTTCATTTTGAAATAAATTCAAACTTACAGTAACAGTTGCAAAAACAATACAAAACCCATACACAGAACTCCAGCATACCCCACCCCCACCCCCACCGATACCCTGATCTACCAATTTTAATATTTTGTCACTTTACCATTTCTTTCTTTCCCTCCCTCCCTCTCTCCCTCCCTATCTATCATCCATCATCTATTGCTCTTTCTTCTGAATATATGAGAGCAAGTTGCACACATCCTTGAACAAATAATATAATTCACATATACATTTCCTATGAACAAGAATATTCATTTATGTAATCACATTAAGTGTAGTTAAGAAGTTCAAGAAATTTAACATTGATATAAAGCTTACATTCTATATTTCATTTTTTTCTTATGTCCCAGTTGTGTCCTTTTGATCCTTTCCTCCTCTATTCTTAGATCTCATCCAGGATCATCTATGGCATTTAATTGTCATTATCTATTTAGACTGTCTTTTTTTTTCAATTGTGGAAACATATATACAGCCTAAATTTTCCCATTCCAACCCCTCCCTAGCATTCCATCAGTGAGATTAATCACATTTAGAATGTTGCAATGCCGTCACCTTCCCACCATCCATTACTAGAAATTTCCCTTCAACCCAAACAGAAGCCCTACACTCATTTCTTATTTGATCATCCATTTTTGAGAAAAGAGAAGTGGGCCATAAAAGAGTTGTGGGCAGCGGCAAATGGCTAGGCCAGGGGCCTGGAAGGATCAGGGACAAGGAATCCGGGGAAGAGGCAGGTGGACAGACCTAAGGGAATGGGCCTAAAGAGTGAAGATCTGTGTATCACATGTTAATGTCCACTAGAGAAATAATACCAAAGAGGCACTCAAGTAGACAAAATGACAAAATGACTCAAAGTCAATGTCAATGAGCCTCTGTCATTGGCCGCCCAAGTGCTGGTACAATTGGTGCATAAACATGGTGCCCACTACATCAGGGATGGAGGTTATTTTGGGTTCAACAGCATGGGCTCCCATTCATCAACGCTGACCTAATCATTACCACTGTTGAATGTCCAACTTGCAAGCCACAGAGACAGATGCTGGACCAACTGTCACTAGTGGGAAATTGATGACATTGTTTCCCTTCCACTTCAGCAGGGGAAGTGATTTATCTTGATTACAATTACACATATTCCAAGAATGAGGTTTACTCTTTCAGCTTACAGTGCCATGGCTAACACTTAATCTGGAGGCTTACAGAGTATTTGACCCATTTACCAGAAATCCCATATAACATTGCTTTGGGCCAAGCAGTCCAGTTTGGAAAAGAGACACAGCAGTAAGCATTTGACCATGGGAATCTATTAGTTCTTTCACACATTGCGTCATCCAGAAGCTGCTGGCCTGATACAGAGATATAATGGGCTTTTGAAGGAGCAACTGAGGTGCCAGCTTGGAGATGATACTGTGCAACTACATGACACCATTCTCTAGAACCCAAAATCAATAAGCATTATAAGGTACTGTGTCTCCAATAGGTGGAATACATGGATCTGGGAACAAGAGGGCAAAGGGAGAATAGCCCCCTTTACCATCACTCAGAGTGACCCACGTGGGGAATTTGTGCTTCCCATCCTGCAATTCTGGGTTCTGCAGGCTTAGAGGTTTTTGGTTCCAAGAAGGAGAATGGTTCCACCAGGGGGCAGAGCAAGAGTCTCATTAAACTTTAAGCTTTAGCTGCCACCACCTCGTGCCAAGAGACTTTCAGGCAAGGAAAGGCGTCACCAGCCTGGCAAGAGTAACTGACTGATCATCAGAAGGAGGTTGGGCTGCTGTTTTACAGTGCAGGGGGGGAGAACATGCTTGCCACCAGGGGGTCTATTTTGGTGTCTTTTGGTGCTCCCTGGCAAATTTTGATGTAAACAGACTAATGCAGCATTCACAGCCTGAGAACTTAGGGTGAATGAGGGCCAAGGAATGAAGTGCAGGTTCACCCTAACAGGTAAGCCTTCTATACCAGGCCAGTCACTAGCTGAGGGGAATAGAGAATAGGTAGTAGAGGGAGAAGATGAATAGCGGTTGCAGCCTCAAGCCACAAGGGCTATCCTTCTTTCCACTAACCTTTCTTGTGAAATTTCCTCAGGGAAAGAGACCAATGAGAATCCTGGAGTCACAGTTTGCATATAATAAATTTATTATACAAAGTAAGTGGTCCCCAGCAGGGCAAGGATCGAACTGCAGTAGATGTAGTGATTCTCCACCAAGATTCCCCATTCAGGACAGAGGCACTCATTTCCCCAGTCCCCTGGAGTGGTGGCTGCCCTCAGCTCACAGAAATTCCCTCAGCCAGAGGGAGCTGCCGCACCCAAGCTTAAGCCCTCCTCAGGGACAGTCTGCCTCAATGCCTAATTGATGTGGGGGTGTAATGGCCAAGCCCCCTTGCCTTAGTTCATTTAACTCTGAAGGGACCTCCCAGTTCTAGAGCATCCTGCCAGTCCGGGTTGGCTGAAGCATCTACTGAGGCTGCACTGCAGCTCAATTTCTCCTTCTGCCCAGCCCTGCTTCCTTCACTCCTTTATAGGAGTGGATCCCACCACATTCCCCAGGAAGCTTCCAGCAGGCACAGCTCTGATTTGGAGACTGTTTCCCAGGGAATCCACTGCAGACAGCTAAGCCCGGATCTACAATAGATACAAACAGAAATAGAACAAAAATGAACATGGACTGCAAGCATTTCAGGGTTGTTTTAGTTAAGTCAGAACATTTAAGTGAATGATATTTACAGATTATCATTTCACAAAATTCTTCTAACTCAGGCCCAAACATCACCATGCCGTCCATTTCAGCCTCCCTACCTCCCCCCTCATTTATATAGGAGTAGTTTAATTGAGCAAACATGTTTTTTTCAGCAGTTCATTTGAGCCACAGCAAAAAAGCAGAAGCCAAAAAACAAAACAAAAAAGGAAACAAACAAAAAAACAGAACAAAACATTGAGAGGCATCAACTTTCCAGCCAATAATGCAAACATTCATCACTAACTTATCTCTTTCTGTGGAGGTTATGGATTTTTAAGTTCCCAAAAAATGACTAGTATAATCCCTGAAAAGCTAAAAGAAATGTTCAAATTCCATTTTTAGTAAGCCTGTATCCAATTCAATTTTCTGTGATTTTTAATAGAAAATAAATTTTAGGGAAAGGGATATTATTATTAGAACTTACACGTTAGACTCAGTGAATGTGAACAGGTATTTTAAAATTCACTGTTAAGTAAACTATACTTGGATTCAAAACTTTACTTTTGCTGGGTGACGAATATTTCAAATTTTTACTGTTTTTTTTTTTTTTTTTGCTGACAGCACCTTGTTTTTTATTTTTTGTTTTTTTTTGTACTCTTTTTTTTCCCCCAGCAAAAACGCACAATCATTCTACAATACCGCCAAATATAACAAACATCTACAGATGGGTTGGTCTGCAGCTGGAGGCTTTAACTTTGTAGTATTTATTTGAAATATCAAAGCCAGCCGAGCAGGGCTAAAGCACAGTGGGCACAATTCACAATGTTTTGGCTCTGGAGCAAATAGCAGTTGAACTTAGTTTTTTCAGCTAAAATGGAATTTATGCAGATGTGCTTTGCACTAAATTCATTAAACAATTACATCCTGGTGCAGTTTTCACATTTTTGTAAAGGATCTGCATAAGCACTAATTAGATCTAAAACAATGTTACTGGGCAAATTACAGAGCTGATTGTTCGCCTAGTCTTACATTCCGCATCTGCTTTGCAATGATGATGATAATTTAGGTGCAAGCAATACAAATGCCGGTTTTTGTTACATTTAATAGAAATATTTATTTAAAACATACTATAGATTAATTGATAATGTAACCATTTTTAAAGAGCCTCCAAATGTTTTCTCACGGACATTTAGTGTAAAATTCAATATGTGGAAATACAGTAGCTGAAACTTCTCGCTATTGCTAACTGGCATTTCCTCAGTGAGGTTTGCTATTGAAAGGCAACTTTGCATTTCATTTGGCTTCAAGCACAAGCTGGGTAGCTGAATTACAGCAGTGCCTTTCATGGTGCCGCATTTGATGTAAGGGGATAAAGACTCTCCTAAACGGCTTCCAGTCGCGGTGACCCATGCTACCTTTTCTTTGGTCCTCTGTTTAAAAGCGTGACTTAGTATTGGAAAAGCATTCAATGTCTTAAGTATTTCAGATATCACAGTGTATTTTCTTATTTCCAAATTCATCTAGTTTTTATTTCATACATCATTTAATGTAAGAAGGCATATTAACATTTAAACAGAAAATCAATTCTGCAGAAGTGAGGACATTCAGACAGGGTTTCTATGGCAACTTTGAATGCACCAACTTAATTCAGGGCTTGCTCTAGCCAGAATAACCTCCGTCACTGCTGTCATCCTAGACATTCTGTAACTCGCAGGGCCATCCACGCAGTTGGGAAGCCTCGGTGTGACCATTTGCTCTCATCCCAGATAACTGCTACTAAAACTAGCTAGCATTACCTTAATCCCTGGGAATGGGGCCAAAATGATGAATCAGTTTGGCTGCTGGTTTTCTAAAAACCACTCCTGTTGTTTGACTTTTCAAATGGATACTTTTATTGTTTGCTGTAGCCAGCCATAAAAGAGCAAGCGCAGTGCAAGCCCCAACAAAGATTAAGAGGCAAAATTAAACTCCAAATTTAATCAATGCAAAAGTCCAAGTTTGGAAATATCTCATCTCCATGCAGGAACACTAATTATTAATGCAAAGCCACAGCAAGTATTAATGATGCTCCCAAAATTTAGCAACCATGTTCACTCACTTTCCTGGCTTGCTTCCCCAATCTTTACATGGGCCTTTTCATTTCATTCTGGGGTTTTTGCTAGGTAAGAGCAAAAGCTATAAGGGTGAGAATTCCTTCTACAAACCTAATTGGTAAGTCTGAAAATGCTGTGCTGGTTGAATATAAAATTCTATCTTCCTTGTAGAAAAACATAATTTAGCACTGGGGCTTTGGTTATTTAAAGGTAAAATGCCATTTTAAAGGTAAAATGTGTAAGAAAAAGAGAGTAAAATTTGTAATAATAAAAATGTTATTTTTGAAGACTCAGAAAAAAGAGAATAATTGTATTTGCTAATTTGGACCCAAAATTCTTATTGATCCATCTTGGGAAGAAAGGTGGTTCAATACTTTATTTTTATTTTGTATTTTATTGTAAGAGGGAAATCATGAGGATTTAAATGTTACTAAACTAAAAATAATGTGAAAATTAGTTCTCCAACTTCTAAAACTTGTCTTGGGACTGCAAGCAAATGGGGACTGAAAGCCAAAATGCTAAAATTTTAGAAAACTATGAACAACTAGAAAGATGGTTATTTTAACAACCTTTTCAATTACAACAATGTTAATTGCTTCTATAGCTGATAAAATGTACTATAGTCTATGTAACCTTTGAAGAGAAATTTAAGAAGAATTAACCGGGCTCACAAATGAAGTAATTCAACTGTTTTACTTTCCGAGTACAGGAAATCCCATTTGTGGTTGACTGGTGTGAATGACACAATTTATTGTTCTGTTTAAGTTCTCTTTAAGTTTCTGGCTTGTGGCCATCTATGGCCTTATGGTACCTCAGGCAACTCTTGGTTCCATTTTATTCCTCCCCTCCTATTTTGACCTTCCTCCACTCAGGTCAATGCAACAAGGATTTCCTGGTTCTTTCTCTGGGCCAGATCCCACATCAGGCACTGTGGATCTAGAGATTAAGGAGCCTGAGGTCCTGCCTTCACAGAATTCACTGTAGAGGGAGAGCAGACACGCACCTCACCCCACAGGCCATACACCTCATGTCCCAGATTATCTCTGGTTACGTATTGGCAAAAACTCAGAAGTCATGGGCTGCAGTCATTATGAAGTAACTGTATCTATCCGTTGGGCTGAACTCACAAAGTTTATTATTCAGAATAACTTATCCAATATTATATTATGTATTTGATTTACTACTACATATAGAAAGTCACCCATAAATGTGCGTTGAGGAAAAATGCAAATGAGCTGTAATTAAGGATGCCAAAAGTCTCCTCTGGCCCCCAGAATGTTCTTCTATACAGACTTGTAGAAATGACCAGGAGTAAAATTCCCTCTTAAATGAGTCTTCTTTTTGGATCAAAGAGCTTATCCCTTTAACCAGCTTAACTTTATATTAACCAGATTAACTTTACATCTTCAGGACTCCCAAGTACTTCTGGTAGAAATCTGCCGAGTCTAGATATTGTTCTGCACTGGCCGAGTGGCTATTTCTTCAGTCATCACAGCATCATCTGTGTATCCCAGACAGCAAGAGCTCCCTGATGGGTATATGAGGGAAGAACGTCACATGTGGACTTCTGAATCGGAAAGGATGACATTATGGAGAAGGAACATATGCTAAACTTTAGGCTATAAAGTGTTAAAACAAATTTTTGTTTCATCTGAAAGGAATTAGTAGATTTGATGAACCTACTTCTCTCCATTGCTTTGCAACAGAAGGGAGGAATTATTGTAATGGGAGAGGGATCCAAGAGCTCAGGGACAGCTAAGACAGTGCTGGGAATTTGGGGACTGGTGGCCTCACAAAGCACTAGAGGAAGCTTAAAGGGTGAACGCATGCCTAGGAGACTCCACGTCCACTTCAGAATTTTACCTGGAATTTACCCTGACTCTTAGCTCCACTTCTTCCTTTAAATCACTTATCAAAACACATGTTAGGAGGAAGCTAGATACTGGGCTAGGCCATCCTGTCCCTACATGTCAGCTTCTGGTTGTTTCAACAACAGTTTCAAGTCCTGCTCTGTGCCAGGCATGTGATCTGCTTTGAGGACAGAACGAGTCACAAGATATATGGTCCTTAACTCCAACTTCTGCTTAGTGAGGGCAGGGACCATATCTGTCATTCCTTATTATATCCTTAAAACAGCACGTGGCACAGACTAGGTGTTTTCTGCTTATTGGTGGAGACAGACACCTAAACACATAATTTCAATATAAAACAGTAAGGCAGGAAGCATTGGAAACTCCACAAGCCCTAAAGGATTAGTATGTATTAACTGGGCCCAGAAAACTGGGGAGGGCTTCCAGACAGACGGAATGACATGAGCAAAGGCAGGGAGACTTAAACTGACAAGGTGTTTGGAAAAACTACAAGTGATGAGGCGTTAATAAAGCCGGTAGCTCAAGGTGGATTGCTGAGAGAAAAGGCTTGAGTGGTAGAGGTAGACCAGACCTGAGCCCTGTGGGCCACACTGAGGACCTTGGGTTTTACTCTGTAGTCAGTGTGAAGCCATTTGAAGGGTTTTAAGCATTAATCGCCCTCAGGTACCCTCTCATTATAATAAGAGCTAATATATATTGAGTGCTTACTATTTGTTAGATACAGTTCTAAATGCTTTACATGCCTTTTCTCATTTTGCAGAAGAGAAAACCTTGACACAGAGATTAAGTAACTGGCCCCAGGGCACACCTGAAAGTGCAGAGCTTGGCCTTGAACTTGGGTCTTAGCCACTGCAGCAAGAGGCAGGCAGAGTTGGCAGGATTTCACAGAATATTGTAACACCTGGGTTTTTCGTTATCCCCCACCCCTTAAAACTAACATTAGATTTTCAAAATCATGATTCTCTGGAATACACTTAAAAATTTTTTCCTTCCTTGTCCAGATTTCTACCTTAAAGAGCACATGGATACCATTGGTTGTGAATTTCCTTTTCTTCTAAAATCTCCAGGATTGTTATAGATATGGGCATTAATTGGATCACCTAAGATACTGAATTTGCTCTTTTTAAGAATCATTAAAAATTGGAAATCCCATTTTCTCCTCTGCTTTCTCCCTGCAACCAAAAATTGTAGTTACCCAGTTGTTGCTTCACTGGAGCATCTACGGCAGCTCTGTCTACTAGATCTTTCTCCAATGATGGAAATACTCTGTATCTGTGCTCTCCAATACTAGACACATGCAACTAAAGAGCACTTGAAATGTGCTGAGGAAATGAACTTTACATTTTATTTGATTTTAATTATTTTCAATTTAAATATCTGCATGTGGCCAGTGGTTATTGTATTGTACAGCACAAATGGAGAATAGTCCATCATTGCAGAAAGTTGTATCGGACAGTGCTGCTCGAGAGCTTCATTTTAGCTTTCCTCACCGTCAGCTGGCACTTTCAATCCTGGTATTACTCAGAATGACAGAGTCCTCCATCATCATCTCTTAACTTTTATTCTGACATTTTCAGACTTTTTTTTTCATCTTTTCAATAAGATTTTGGGTCTTATGTCTTCTAGGGTCGTAAATTATTCTCTGAAAGCAAATCCCCTATGAGATCAATGATTTTTCCACAAAATCAAGAAGATTTACAGTTTTTTGAAAAGGGTCATATTCAAAAGGTCCCATGAGGTAATAAATTTTTAATCCCCCACAAAGGGGTCAACTTGATTAGGATGGTGTTTTTCTTACCAATGTACACCAAAAGATAGGGTCAAATGTAGGAGTCAAATTACTTGGGTTTAAATCCCGGTTTCTAAGCTTTGTAATATTGGACAACTTACTTCACCTCTCTGAGCATCCTTGGACAAGTTACTGCACCTCTCTGAGCATTCTTTCCCTCATCCGTCCCATGGGACAAACACAGTACCACCACTTTGTGGGGTGGCTGTGGAGCTCCGATGAGAGAAGGATTGCACAGCACGCAGCACCACGTTTGGCTTTGGTACCTAAGCATGTGTGGACATGCTGTTTCAGGAAAGCTGGTTTCCATTCTTAGGAGCTCCAGGCTCCCTTGAGGCTGAGGAAGGTGGGGGATGAGTAGCCAACTTTTCCTCTGCTCTATCCCCTTCCTCTTTGCCCCCACTGGCCTCCTCTTCTTGCCTTCGGCATCACCTACACATCACTCACACTGGATAATTCCTGACTGTGGTCTTCTTGGACAAACTCAGCTGTGTAGAGCCCAAAGGGGGGCAATCATGTGTACTTGAAGGTTTGCCCCTCCACCCTTCAAGGAATACAATAGAGCTGGGGATTTAATTCAATATTCAATATAGCAAAATTACAAATGTAAAAGCTCAGTTTCCTAAAGCCTTTAAGTTTATTCTACAAATTCAATGCACATTGGCCAATTATTAATCATGACTGATGTTAGGCTTAATTATAATAATTATAATAAAATATTATAATAAATATAACTCAGTAAAACAATAGCTGCATATTCTACAAAAACAAACAGTCAAATCAGTTAAAAAATTGAACTCTAATGGTTTTTATTTGATTTTGTCATGGAGATGAACAGCAGTGGCTGCCTGCATTATTAACTAAATGTCTGGGAGGTGATACCAGGTCATGGCAAAGAGCAGGGTTTTGGAGCCCGCCGCGCTGAGTCTGGATTCTAGCTCCACTGCATGTTAGCTGGATGACCCTGGGCAAGTTCCTCCAAATCTCATTTCTTTAGGAAGTGGGACAGAAACACTAGAAATTTAGGAAAGACCTCTTTATCCAATTGTGGAATAGTAGCTAAAGAAAACTACCTGTGCTGACATTTTTTTTTTTCCTATTAAAGCTACTTCAAAAATATGTATGAGGCATACATAAGCACATGTATCATATACTTAGGGCTGCCAGTTAAAATACAAGACACCCAGTTAAATCTGAATTGCAGATAAACAATGCAATATTTGGGACATACTTATATTAAAATTTACTTATTATTTATCAGAAATTCAAACTTTTTTTGCTAAATCTAGCAACCCTACATATAACATGATCTATTTTGTCCCTCAAATACGTGAAGAGGAATAAGGTTAGCTCCGTGGGGGAGGAAAACACTGTTTTTCCCAGTACCATAGCAATTCTTTATTCTTTTCCCAATTCTTGTGTTCAACTTTTATTAAAGAGGCTTATGGCTTGACTAAAATTACAGCTGATAATGGGTCTGATTTGTTAATCTCCTAACTACAATTGGTTTGAAACAAACAAAAAATGAACAGGTTAACTCCTTTATTTCTGCTTTATTTTCTTTTCTGCCTCTTATTTCATTGAGCATCTGTCAAAGATCTCTACACTATGCCCCCCATTTTCCTCAAAAGCAGATTTTTTTTTAAATCTGTGCAAGTGGTGGCCCTGAATTACTATAAAAAAGTCCTGCTTTGATAAAAATTAATAATGGTTAAGACAGTTATTTAATAAAACTTTAATTAGGGAATTCTCCTTACATCTTGGAGAGTTGATGATGTCTAATGTGATTTAAATACTGTTGGCCCTACTTGCGTTCACCAGACAGTCTCCTGCTGGGGACAGTGCTGTGTCATTAAAATGGAGACCACTGAGAGAGACAATAGTCATATTCATTGAATAGAAGTAGAAAGCCATGACAAGATTTTTCAGGCCTTATCTCAAGATTTTCGTGCTGTATCAGCTTATGGCTTAGTTCAATTTGTTAACGAGGACACCTCTGCGTCTTCATTAGAGTTTATGTTTGATTTCTGTAGATAGTGGAGTGTGGGGGTGAAAACAGTCAAACCAGGAGTCAGAAGACACAGATCTCAGTTGAGGTTCTGTTGCCTGCAATCTGGTGACCTTGGGTGTGTCACTCAACCTTACCGAGCTTCAGTTACCACAGCTGTACAACTGGGCGTAAGAAGTGCCCTTGAGAACCCATGAGAAGGTGCACACAACAGAGCTCTGAGGGCAACACCAAGCCTTCAGCATGTGTGGACATGCTGTTTCAGGAAAGCTGGTTTCCATTCTTAGGAGCTCCAGGCTCCCTTGAGGCTGAGGAAGGTGGGAGATGAGTAGCCAATTTTCCTCTGCTCTATCCCCTTCCTCTTTGCCCCCACTGGCCTCCTCTCCTTGCCTTTGGCATCACCTACACATCACTCACACTGGAAAATTTCCTGACTGTGGTCTTTGACAAACTCAGCTATGTAGAGGCCCAGAGCGGGGCAATCGTGTGTACTTGAAGTTCTGCTCCTCTACCCTTCAAGGAATACAATAGAGCTGGGGGTTTAATTCAATATTCAATATAGTAAAATTACAAATGTAAAAGCTCAGTTTCCTAAAGCCTTTAAGCCTATTCTACAAATCCAGTTTTCCTGTTTTTAAATCTAATAAAGTTAATATAAAAGAAGAAATACCTTTGATTAGTTTTTGATTGGCTCCAGTTGAAAGGATTAAATTCCCCTTAAACTCTCAGGGCCAACTCCATTAATTATTAGTTTCTCTTAAACATTTTTAACTGCACTGATAAATTTAATACATTTAATTTTCTTTTTAAGCTATTCAAATACCTGACCTGACAACCCTTCCCATGACATTAAATTTTGTAACTCTAGGAAATTGGTAATTATAAATATTGTGATTCTCAAACTCCATTAAATACTGTAATGGTGTTTACAAACTTAGTAAAATTGTCTCATAACATTCAATATACCAATAACAGGTCTTAAAATTATACTTCTAAAATTGTCGCCACAATGCTAAGCTGTTAAAAATCTTAAATATGCCAAATTTTCTTAAATCTTACAAACAATTTAAGTACCATACACACCTGTATTATTCTGAACTTAACACAAAAGTATTAACACTAACACTATGCATTTGATTTATTTGATTTTAACATCTCTATGCTTAACTCTACACCTTGCTGAATTTACCTATCAGGGAATTATTATGTCTTCTTGACAAGCATACCAGTCAAATAGAGGTCATCATCTTAGAACTAAAAGTTATTGGGGTGACAATTTATGACCAATTTACAGCTCAGGGACTGTTCTAGTTTGCTAATGATGCTGGAATGCAAAACACCAGAAATGGATCAGCTTTTATAAAAGAGGGTTTATCTGGTTACACACTTACAGTCTTAAGGCCATAAAGTGTCCATCAACTAAGGGTACTTCCACTGGAGAAAGGCCATTGGCATCCAGAAAATCTCTGTTAGCTGGGAAGGCACGTGGCTGGTATCTGCTTGCTCCCAGGTTGCGTTTCAAAATGGTAGTCTCCAAAATGTCTGCATCAGCTTCCAGTGGCCATCTTCAAAATGTCTGTCTCAGCTCCAGCTCCTCTCTCAGCTTCTGCGCATTCTTCAAATCGTCCCTCTTGGCTATAGCAAGCTTGCTCCTTCTGTCTGAGCTTATATACTGCTCCAGTGATCTAATCAAGGCTCACGCTCAATGCACAGTGCCACACCTCCATGGAAATTATCCAGTCAGAGTCATTACCCACAGTCGGGTGGGTCCCATCTCCATGGACACTGAACCAATAGGTTCCAAACCAATCCACACTAATATGTCTGCCGCCACAAGAATGCATTAAAGAATATGGCTTTTTCTGGGGGACGTAATAGATACAAACCGGCACAGAGACCCAAGACTAGGGTTTGGGGCCTGACTGCTGTATGCCTCCAAGGTGATTCTATCAGCACCTCAGATGAGCACACTGAGCCCTTTTTATACAGTAACTATAAAAACTAGGAGTTATAGTCCAACACTTGGATGGGTCGGTTTCTTATGGGCCCAAGTGACCCCTAACACTTAACTCTAGTATGTGGGACTTTTGCAACCTTCTTTTCAGGTAGCCGCCAAAGTGCTTCAACTCATCTTCTTAATGCCAAATGAATTATATATTTTTAATAGTCTTCCTGCTTCTTAAGGGTTGGATTTTGCATACCTCTCATACCATTGCTGGTTCTGAGATGTTTGTGCTTAAATCAGGCTAATGACAATTATAGGAATCAAAGAACATAAGAAACAGTTCCTGCCCTTGGACAGCTAAGAGTATAGTTGAAAGATTAGACAAACAAGTAAGAAAGTAAACAAGCAAGAATAGTAAATACACCCGGGCGGGCTCCTTGGGAGGCTACTAAGGTACCCACTGATGGCCTCTGTTGGTTAAAACACCTTTTAGCAGATCTTTGACCCCAGCTTTATCTGCTTTTGAATAATATTAGTAAAGAACATATTTAATTTTGAGAAATAAAGAAAAGTCATTCAGAATCAAATGTGAACAAACAATATGGGTGATCAGACTAGGTGATAAAACTTCTAGTGAGAAAGGGGTGACTATAAAGTAAGAGAAAGTGTATACTTGAATAACAAGCAGCTTTGGCAGACAATTTCAAGATTCAAAAATGTTCTGAGCATTGGTCACAAGGTTAGAATAAAATATAGCCTTGCAAAGTGTTCATTTTATTACAGGCCTTTATTAGTAAATTCTACATTTGTAAAAACAGATATCTAGTCAAGGAAGACAGGCCACAGTCAGTGCCAAAAAAAAAGTGGGAGAGATGGTAAATACTATCAGAATTGAGAAGGGGAAAGGATCCTAGTGCAATGATGTGTGGGGTGAGGTCTTTGTGGGGAAAGTGAGACTTGAGCAGAGCCAGAGGGGAGGATAAGGTTGAGATAAAGTGGGAAATGGGGACAGATGAGTCAGGGAAATAGGAAGCAGACCACGTAAGAAAGTAGTTGGAGATGTACAATCAAGACAAATCCAGAGTTCCCTGAAGCTATTGGTGGGGGATGGGTTGGTGGGTGTGGTGAGGACCAGTGACGGTGGAGGGAAAAGAGAGTAGCCCTGTGCGGTCCAAGAAGGCAGCAAATAGGCACCTATGGACTCTGAGTACTTGGAATGCGGCTTGTCTGAAGTGAGGTGAGCTGAACCGTAAAGTACACACTGTACTGGAAGACAGTATGAAAAAAATAATATAAATATTTCATTAAAACCCTTTGGTATTGATCACATATTGAAATGATATTTTGGGTTAAATAAAATATGTTAAAATTAATTTCACCCATTTTGTTTACTTTTTTAAACATGACTACCAGAAAATATTAAGTTGCATGTGTGGATTACTTTCCATTAGAAAGCACTGGGATGGAGGCATCAGTGAGATGATGCCTGTCTAGAAGAGGGCATGTCTAGAAGAGGGTGAGTGGTTTTATGTTTTCATTGCAATGGTGTCTAACATTCAGTTTAAACTCATGTCACAGCAACATAAGCGTCCCTTTTGCTTCCTTCCAGATCGTTACGTAAATCTACCACATAATTTGCTTTGTGTGAATGTGTTTTTTATGAGTAGGAGTTAAGCGTCACTTGAGGGTCACCGTGGTACCTGCTGGGAGAGGCTGAGGAGGGAAAGATGGCATCTCTCCACTGGGAATTCACAGATGACCTGGAGAGGGGTTTTTGACTTCTAAAAGATGTGGATCTGGGGATTTGAGCCTAAATCATCCAGATTTCAGGAAGTAGCAACAGCCCTGCTCACATCTGTGTTGCATTCTCTTAAAGGGACTGTGAATTTATAGGTGAGAAGCTTAGAAGCCACCTGGTCCAACCCCTAAGGAAGATCAACAATTACAGGAGGCAAACACCCGTGATGAGCAGAAGGAATTGGCCATCCATCACTTTAACTACGTGGCTGCCTTCTGGGATGCTCTGAGTAAGCAAGGGAGATGTGATGAGAACGTAGTAATTAAATGCATATAAACTAGTTTGAGTAGCAGTAGAGTTTTCCCATAAACCTCCATGTAACCTGTGTCTGGCTGATGTTCTTTCCACACATACCCACCGGAATGGCCTTCTCACTCCTTCGGGGAATACTGCCTAAGGTTTGGTCATCCAAGCCTTCTGTGTCTCAATCCCCATCCAGCCATCCCTTGTAAATCCTTATAGCAGGTCCTGTGGCAGCAGTTCCCTAGGAGAAAAGACTTCCTAGAATTCTTCTATTATTTTATCAAAGACTCTCTCATTGGAAGCTCAGTTCTTTTCCCCACCTTCTGGCCTTGGAGAAGCAAGAGAAGAGATTCCATGCTGCTCACACCCAACACTGGAGACAGCACAGCATTGACAGTGACATCCCCCTTTCCAAACAGAAAGCCTCACATGTAAGAAGGCATCGGTCCGTAATCCCCTACCTGAAATCCTTGGGGCCAGATGTGATTTGGAATTCAGAAATTTTCAGAATTTAGAAAATGGTGCATAAACTGTATAATGTCCCAGCAAGGTCCAGGGCAGCACCTGCAAACAAGCACATTGATGTTTCTGTAGTGAAACATGAAGTTTCATACCAAGTGGGATAAATAAACACTCCAAATAGCCTCGTCTCCATTCAGGACAAATTGTGATGCCACATGAGTTTGCTCTTCATTTATTTAAAAAAAGCCTTTGGTAATGAGAGCTTTTTGGATTCCATCATTGCAGATGTGCAAGTGAAAGCTCAGTTCAGTGCTCACATGAATAGTAGCCCCTGTAAATTTCTGCCAGCCCTAGAAAATATTTAGTTCTATGACCCTCATACCCAACTTTGCATATTTGAAGGGATAAATCACTATGACGCAGTTATCCAAAGTCTCTGGGAATTTCCTGAATTTGAGTTCCCCAAACTGCCTGTTTCTGTGCTCACTGCTTTTTTGGTGGCTATTGTGGTGGGTAGGCATCGGAAGCTTTACTCTTCTGCATACTTTGGGGTATGGTATTACGGAGAATCAAGGGTTGGTATTTTTGGTGATCTACTATCACAGCCAATTTATGAATTTGTTTGTACTCAACAAACACTTTAATTGCATATACTGTGTTAGGAACTGCTTTCAGGTAGAGGCAATCATAAACTCACTTTACTACTAAGATGAGGCCCAGAAGGGTTAAGGAACTTGCTCGAGGCCACACAGCCAGGTAAGTGGCCAAGGAGGCATTAAAACCCACAATTCTAACTCCAGAATTATGCCCTTAACCATTACACCCCATTCTCCTATTAAACACAGGGTTTATAGTACATTAAAACAAGAAGAAAGGCACTCTATTATTTTAACAAGAAGGAAATGTAATTTACTTCTTCAGGGGAGTTAAACCCTGCCCTGAAAGTGATAATTTCCCATCTATGGTCACTTTCTTCTCACCCAGAGTAAGATTTAATATAGTTTTATTTTTAAAGAATTGGTAAACAAATATGGGGCTTGTTGCCCCAACAATTATATATTTTAATAGAAGAATTTGAGATTTAAAATGTTTATAAGGGTAAACTGAATTTCTAGAGCTTCGGAATAATTTACATAATAAAGAACTTCCTTACTCTCTTCTGAGCATGAATAGGCTTAAAATATGGTGATGACTATTATTGTTCACAATACTACAGTTATTACTTTGAACACACAAAGTGTTTTAAAATCACAGATTAATTATTAATGAACATATTGCTCTTGAAGAGTTAAATTGTTCTAGGGAAAATGACTGTTCCATAGAAAAGAGTGTGTTTCATCTGTTGTCATAATTTGGGGTGGGTGGGCAAAGCCGGGATCTGGCCAAGTCAAGAGCCCCCTTTCTGTTTCAGCAATGAATGGATTCAGGACGCAAGGGCCAAAAATTATACTGCACGATGTTATAGAAGAGGATAATCAAATGCATTTTGATTAGAAATCTATACTCAGCAAATTCATTTGTTCCCATAATTTGTATTTATTTTATCTTCATTTCTTAGAAATAAAATTTCATTTGGAAAAATCCCATTATTGCCTTCACTCAACTGAGAAGAAAAGAGATATGGGGCCAGGATACCTGTGGGGCTATCGTGCCCCAAAAAGTCAGGCAAGAGAGAGGCAGCAGCTACAAAGGTTTGATTGAGAGGGAAATACACAGTGGGAGAAGTTGATTTCCTTCAATTAGAAAGAGATTTATCACACTGGGTGAGTCTGTTATTAATCCTTAAGGTTCCTTCCATCTCTACAGCATCTGTGATTTCTTGTCTTCTCTAAAAGTCCTAAGCAAAATAAGCATTTATTAATGGCACTGGACAGGATCAGTTATGTTATACTGCAGTAAAAGATCAATCCCCAAATCTCAGTGACTTAGCACCCACAGGTCTGTTTCTCACTCCTGCAGCTTGCTGAGGATCTGGGGGACACTCCAGCCATCTGCCCCCCAGGCTGTAACTCAGCAATCAAGGTGGATTGTGCAGCTCTGCCATCTGAACATGAGGCCTCCTAGATAGACCTGGCAAGGGCATAGACAGCTGAAGGGTCGAATGCAGGCTCTTCTGGGTCTCAACCTGTGAGAGTCGAGGTCCACAGCCCACAGGACAGAGCTAGTCACCTGGCTCCCCCTAAGGGAGGTGGGGGACAGATAGAAAGTGTGGCAAGCAACATGGTTTCTGATGCACTCCTCAAAATGAGATTTATTTATTTATTTATTTATTTTTACCAAAAATGAGCAGCAACAACAAGGTTTCAGCCCCATTCTCTTAGGGTAAATGCAAGGTATGAAATTCAGAGCAGAGTGGGCTTTTTTTCCCCCATTATTATTATTCATAAATGATGGTATGAATATAAGTTCCTAGAAGGCAGAAACAATGCTTCATCTGTCTTGGTATCCATATACCTGGTGCAGTACATGGTGCATAGAAGGAGTTCAATAAGGTCTTGCCGAAAAAATGAACGAATGAGGCATTCTATATTCTTAACCTCAGGAGGCATTTCTTATTGCTATTCTTTCCCCCAGCAGACCCCAGTTATATCACATGCAAAAAGCATTCTATAAACCCCAAATAATTTCGAATTTGTAGTAGTTCATCCTTACGCAAACTGGAAGCTATGGTCTTGTCACTCTGGTAGCAGTTAGGAAACACTAGGAACCAAATAAATTGAGTTTTTGTTTTAGGCCTGATTGCTGCTATTATTTGTCCCTTACCTGGATCTGTTTCCTAAGAAGAAAATTAGGCTTCAGACGTATTTTGCATTAGACCCCTTGGTCAAATCTTTCACCAAACCAATCAATAAGTCGTTCTCTGAATATAAAATGCTCTGACCACCATTAGCATTTATGCTTTTGGTTGTTTTTCTCGTAATAGCAACGGGCCCGGGTTTACCGCACGTTGTCTCTCATCTGGTTCTCTGTGCGGCTGATGGCACTCCCCTTGTGAGGTGGTTTGGCTCTGCAGCCACTGCCCATATAATGGCCTATCTTGATATTTGGCTTTGGCTGTCTTAGAACACACTCTCTTGAATGAGCAAATGGTCCTTGGCTAGACTCCTAAAAATAACTTGTTTTGCCTGCTGCCTCCGCATCTGATTGCAAAGTTGGTGATATGTATTATTAAGCAAATGTGAATTTAAGAAAAATATGCTGTGGTTTTTGTACTGTTTATCTTATGCTGTGGTTTCAAACAATGTCAGCATTTCTGCTGACTTTTGTGAGTTTACATATGAATTTGGATACACCAGAGTGCTGGGTTCCTTTAGTTCTCTGAGTAAAATCTTTTATGCAGGCTTTGGTTTTTTCTCCTCTAGGTCTGGTGTTATGCAACAAAAACTGTGTATGTGCATGGTCAAATTTTCATCTGTGTGCAGGCTGCCCCCTTGGGGTTTGAACATTAGTATTTGCTGATTTTTCCTGCCATATATACT
This sequence comes from Choloepus didactylus, assembly GCF_015220235.1. Lineage (NCBI taxonomy): Eukaryota > Metazoa > Chordata > Mammalia > Pilosa > Megalonychidae > Choloepus > Choloepus didactylus. The sequence continues at coordinate 28,953,049 of NC_051308.1, forward strand.
TAAGTGCAAAGAGTTTCATTTAGATGCAGAAAGGCCGGCAGGTGTGAGGGGGTATAATTTTTCAATAATGAACTTAGTTTGTATAAAAAGACAATGGGCAGTTTTATATGGATTATTTATAAACTTCTGAAAAGAAAAAAGGCACACGCCATTCTGTTGCTAGGATAAGACAAACTAGATGAGAATACTCTGTTTGTTGAAGTTTGATCTATATCAAGAGACTCAGAATAGATGGAAATCAGTATTTCAAAAAGACAGCAAGCTAAATAAAAAGCACCATACAAAATTAATCCTAAGTAGTCCTTTTGTTCTTTCTGTGTGCAGTTTACTAGGGCACTAGCAAGAATAAAAGGAACCTGGAAAATCACAATGGGAATGATTCTTTTTCCAAATTATTTGGCAGTCTCATAACTGCAATCCAGTATTTTGACTTTGGTCTGTTGTTCGAAAGTATCTTTGGTTAAAGACCAGATTGTTCTTAAGTGGACATAATCTACATTCTAGAGTTTTCTAAATGAAAAAAGAAATTAACTATATTCCATCATACTCCAGCCTCTTATTTACTTAGAAATGCATTAATTCTTTTAATGGTATTAAAGGCGTATCCAGACTGTTAGTTATGGTTTATCTAATTGTTAATAGTCCACCTGCACTTATTTAATTTTTCTTTTTTCCAGTCTTCATATGTTCACAGAAACTCAGTCCAAACGGTTAGGTGTTAGATAAGTTGTAAATGCCTAATGCAGTAGCACCTTATAAAGATACCCACATTATTCCCTGCCTCTTAGAAGTGACGAAGTGACGACAGAGACTACGGTGAAGTCAAGTGCTTTGCTCATGATTACGCAATCCCTGGTGGAATGTGGATGTGGATTTAGTTCTTTTATATCAACCTGGTGATCCAAGGCTGTGATAACTATATTCAAAGCCCCCAAATAGCCCTGAGCTTCATTCAGTGACAGTGGTGAGCCAGGGCAAGGTTTCCAGGTCTTTGGTAGGTAACAGATTCAAAAGGGAGACTTTTGAAAGCACACGTCCCTAGCTCCCATGTCCAGGCCCTACCCCTGGAGACGGGGATTTAGGGATGGGACCCTGGCAACTGTATTTTAGGATTCTGATGGCAACTAAAGCTTGTGAATTAGGGACCTTGGCAGATGGTCAGATCTTCAAGCCTGGATATTTGGAGAAAGGCTTGAGGGAACAAAGGGATTAGCCGAGTTCTGGCTCCACACCAGAAAGCACGAGAAGGCAGAATTCCTGATGGTTTTCATACAGCTTGGAGCCATGGTCAGGCAGCTGAGAAATTCTTGCTTCTGCCCTAAACCACAAAACTCTGGCAAGATTCTTTGTGATTTCCTTGTGGTAGATAATAATAATTATACTACACCATATTGGAAACCTTATTCACCACATCTCTTTAGAGATGATGGAGTTCCACTTACCACACTGGGGTTACAGCACTGGGTGCTCTGAGGCGTCCTCACTGAGGGTGATGACCACCATGACTCCAAATTCTCTCAATTCACTCTCTTCTTCCCCCAGTCCTATGGGGTACTGGTCATTCATCATTTATTCATTCAAAAAATATTTGAGGGCTTACTATGTGCCAGACTTGGTGAGAGATTTGACCCCAGGAATCCCAAATCCAATAATCCTAAAGTAGGGCTACCTTGAGACATAGAGAAATCAATGAGAAGTCTTTTCATTTTTAACTTAAAATTCTTCCTGGTTTTACAAAAGCATACCTGCATTATTTTCTTTTATCCTATATGAACATTGACACTTCAGGTTTCTTTACTTAATACAAAAACTTAATATTTACTTTTGTGTTTTCAATGAACAAGCTGAGGCATTAAAACTTGCTTTGTATTTCACCTGGGAAATAGACAAATCACCTAAAATTCACCTTCTTTGTATCACATGCCTCAAACTTCTGCAAGAAAGCAGAACTTCAAAACGAAACCATCAAAAGAAAAAACCGTTAGCATTAACATCTTCTGGACAGTTCTGAAAAAAGAGGTGGTAAAGTTTGTATAAAATACAGAAAGAATTCTCAAAATAAAATGCTATGGACAATAACTTGTCCTGTGATGCAGTCCACAAACTAGTAATGAAGCTGAAATGGAATCTCTGAATTCAATTCTGTTAGATCCATTATTCTTTATCCCAATTGTGTTTCCTCAAATGTATTGTCTTTAATAATTGTTCAGAATTCAAGGGAAGCGTAGGTTTAATAAAACCATTCTGATTGAATTTTGAAGGAAAATAGAATTGACAGATGATAGATAGATAGACGTATATTTAGAGGAGAGATATTCTTCCAGAAAGATACATATAATTCTATTTTCTTTTATATATATATTTACATGTTTTTGGACTAAAACTATTAAAAATACTTTATTTTGCACAAGTCTCAGGTATCTTATAATCACAATAGCCTATAAAACACACAACACTACTATATAAAGGAAATAGAAAAGCTCCCTATCTACCTCCAGGATCCATTGTGGTCTCCAGCAGTACACTCAGAGGTCACTACTTAAATGCATTTTTAACTGTTTTGCTCAGCAATACAAAGCCCTGTAGAAGCCTTTCTTGATGTCCCCCACAGATATTTAAAAGTTGCCCCTCATCATGGGAAACACAGTTAAACAAGGAGGAAAAACAAGAACAGCAATGAAAAGAACAGTAGCTGGCTGGAGTTTATAATTGAAACCACATCATTTTGGGGAGCTAGTCTTCCATTACCAGAAATGTTTGAGTCTTTGTCATTTCAATATCAAAATGACCAAAAAATAATATTTGGCCACACAAGTTGTATCCTTGAGCATGTGGTCCTTGCTTAAGTGGGCCTTTAGAAAAGGAGTTTAAAAATAGGGATATTGGAAACTATATTTTCTGTTTATTTGTTGAGGAAGAGAAAGCTAGTGATCTTGTTTCTTCTGTTCTTCTTGGGAACACAGCTAAACTCCTTTATCAGGCCCTCTTGCATGTTTGTGGCCATGTGGCTGAGCTCTGGCCAATAAAATATGGATAGAAGTGTCAAATGCCACTCTAGGCCTGGCCCATTAACCCCACGCCACCTCCCACCCCCATGCGTGAGCCTCTATGCTCTCTCCTAGTTCTGTGGAGACTTGGGAAGCCTTACAATAAAAGTGGCCTGAGGCCCTGGTGGCTAAATAGAAAGAGCCTTGGTCCCTGAATAACTGCATGGAATAGAGGTCCCCATACCTTTTCCAAATCCTAACCAGCCCACTGTTAAGTCAGAAATAAACCTTTGTTTATTAAGCCACTGAGGTTGGGGGAGTTGGTTGTTGCAACTAGCGTTACTTACCCTAATATTTTTATATGCACTAAATATGTGTTTTGGTAAGTATATTAGAATCTAATATTTAAGTATAGCCCTTGTTATGTTGCTGTATTTACATGCCATTATATTCCATTTAAAGGTGCAAGCCTGTATGGCAATAAATACCCTACCTTCCAAAGTGTTTTAGGAGAAAGCATATATAAAGCATCAGTTAGGATTGGGTTCAGCTGCTTGTGAAGAAACTCCAAATAACAAGGCCTTAAACAGAGATGATTTATAACTTACAGAAACAAAGTTAGGAAATAGCAGTCCTGGACTGGTATGGCCACCTACAAAGTCCTTAAGTTCAGAAGCTTTTTCCAGCTCACCTCTCCAATATCCCTATACTGTAGCTTCCATCCTTGTGGTCCATTATGCCAGCCCAAGCTCCAATCATCACACCCATAGTCCAGACAGTAGAAAGGGACAAAGAAGAAAAAGATAAAAATGTATGTCAATTATTTTGAAAGGGGGTTTCCTATAAACTGCCACAAAACACCTCTACTGATATTTCATTGCCCAGAACTTTTAATATGGATACACCTAGCTGCAAGGGAAGCTGGGAAATTTAGTTTTAATTGGGGGGTTTTATTGCTAAAAATGAAAGGGTTAACAGCTATTGGATTGATTACCAAGAGACTTCACTACACTTAACAGGTATGAACTTTCACTGTGAAGGAAAAGTTGGCTTATGGAAAATGCAATTTTGGATATACATGAGTGTACACATCTGCACTTTTTTGTTTATATATAAATATGCAAAGCATATAGCTGAACATTGTTATCTTGGTCTCAGCCCATCAAAATTCATTTGGGGCATAAACACAACTGCATCAGACAACAAAGAAAGAATAGGGGTACTTTATTCCAGACTCAAAGGAACATCATCTTTGTATCAGGATGCTTAGAAATGAGTAATAACATGTACACATGACTATAAATAACAGGTTCTACAATGTGTTTCTATATAGGCCAGGCTAGTATTGTGATCTTTGCATTGATTTAAGGATAGAGATGTTCTAATTTGAGTATGTGTGTGTGCATGTGAATGTCTGTGTGAGTGAATGGCAAGAACTTGCTGTATCTTCCATTTCTATAATGCCTGTAACTATATAGAATTATGGAGAAATTCTGGTGAGATAAATAAATATAAAAGAGATAACTCTCTTTGAATTAGATATACAGTGGGCATCTTTACCCTCCGTGTATCCTCTTTTTTTTTTTTTCTGAAACATTTATTTATAGCTCTGTTAAGTAGATGGTGGTGGATTGCAGCCCCAGGCAGTTTCCTCAACCCCTCCCCATCTGTTTACTCCATTTTACAGGTGTGTAATATGTCAGATTTCTCCCTATTTCCTATTATTAACTGCCCCACCTCCAATATAACACTGCATTACTTGGCTTTAAAAGAGTATCTACCCCTTTCCCTCATTCCTCACCCACCCACAAACATTTTAACACTATATTTGCCATTGTATTTTGGCAACACCTCAGGGATCAGGGGTTGGGAAAGTCCAAAAAGTGCCTCCTAGGAAAGTAGGGCTAGTTAATTACCTTCCAGGCACTGTCTACATGCTTTACAAAGGACTATCTCTTTTAATTCCCTCCCCCCAACCCCTATAATGAAAGTAGATGCTATTGTTGGTCATCCCATTTTTACAGAGGTGGAAACTAAGGCTTGGATACGTTAAAGTAACTTGGTTAGAGTGATGTAGCTGGGGGGAGCCTGACTTCAAGTGCAGATGGGCTGCTTCCAAAGCCCACACTCCCCCCTCAATGCCTTCCTATATCCATGATCCCCAAAGCGCTGGTATGTCAACAAGGCACATTTGTGAAGCACTGCCTTTTACAGAACTCTGTTAACAGACACAATCCCTCCCTGATAAAGCTTATAGTCTAATTAGGAAAATAACAGTGATATGGAAATGACTTGAATACCAAATGCCCTAACCACAAGAACGCACTGGTCTCAAGGCTTAAGTGGATTCATAGCTGCAGAAGAATAAAGGACGAGGGTTGTTACGGGTTGAATTGCATCCCCCAAAAGACATGTTCAAGTCCTAGCCCCTGGCCCCATGAAGATGACCTTATTTGAAATAGGATCTTTGAACATGTGATTAAAGATGAAGACAAAGTGGACTAGAGTGGGCCTGAGTCCAATAATAACTGGTGTCTTTATAAAAAGAAGGAAATTTGGCCACAGACAGACATGAGAGACACTGGTCGTGGGACAGGAGGGGCAGAGACTGAAATGCTGCAGCTGCAAGCCAAGGTAAGCCAGGGATTGCCGGCAAATCACCAGAGGCTAGGAAGAGGCAAGGAAGGGTCTACCCTGCAAGTTTCATGAGGGAGTGTGGCCCTGCTGACCCCGTGATTGCAGACTTCTAGCCTCCAGAACTCAGAGGCAATAAATTTCTGTTGTTTTCAAGCTACCCAATTTGTGGTACCTTGTTATGTCAGCTCTAGGAAACTAATCTTGGGGCGTTTGACTCCAGCTGCCAACGTACTTTTGGGGACTGTCTTGCCTCACCATAATAGATGCGCTAGTTTGAGGCAAAGGTTTTGTTGATATTTTTCTGCAGGCAAATCTTGTCTTGCCATGAATTAACTACCAGCGATTCTCTTATGTACTCGCTCCTTTTCCCCCAAAATCATTTATTTGCAATCACGTTTCCATATTCTGGGCACTGCAAGTTGGTTCACTTAACAAGGAAGAAGGAAGCTGATAAAGATATTGTTAATGGATCTTTTTGTGCATAAAAAGAACTCCCATCTTCCCTCCCACATGCTGTCCTGAATTCCCCTTTTTCGTCTTCTTAAAGTTTTAACTTTTTCTCAGAATGTCTGTGTATGCCATCTGACAGTGATTTTCTGTGGTAAAGGCTTTATTCTTCAACAGGAACCTTTACAATAGTGAACTCCTACAATACTTATGTGTAAATTAGGACCATTCCAAGATAAAAACTGAAACTTGCAAATCATAATTTTTGACAGTTTAAAGCAATTCCCCTTGAATTTGAGTAGAATTTTTGACTGGTACCAAAAAAAAAAATTTCCCTCCTCTTGAAAAAAAATTAATTCCCTTTTGCATCTAGAGTTTCACGTGTTTGGGTTTACGATATGAGATCTCAGAGAGGACAGACCATTAATTCATGTCAAAATAGTCTGCTTACGAAGAGGAGTACGTTTCATTCTGTTTTTATACAAAAGACTGGTGAAATTCTATATGAGTGCAATTGTAAATATTAAAGTGCTCCCAAGCTGACTAACAATGTTTGTTACATAGGAAAGAGGGTGTCTACATGCCCAAGCAGCAGGGCCTAGCGTGAGGGAGAAGCAACACACCTTATCTGGGGGGGTCCAAAAGAAATGATCACGGTAGCAGTAGCTTTATTTTGCTCACTCGCAATAGCAACAACAAAATGATGCCACAGACGAAAACTGTCATGTCCCACCCACTCCATCTGTCCTGTGCTGTGCACCCACAGCTCCCCTCATTCTACAAATTAATCTTTCACACATTTTTTAACAAAAAAAGTGTTAATGTTATAAAAGAAAAAAAAAAAACAAGGAAAACAGAAAGGGCTGTGTAGAAAGTAAATTACATTTAAATTTGATGGCAGTTATGACTTTTTTTATTGACTATAAGAGCAAACAGTCACATCAAATTGGTGCCACTGGCATGTAATTAAAACTACAGGGCACCCTTAATGATCTCTGACAATGATCGTGTGCTTTTTCTTTTTTAAATATAGCATGCACATTTTGTCCAATTTGGGCTCTTTTTTCCTGTTGCTTTTGTCCTCTTTCTAAGTGGATATTATTCATGAACTGAGTCTTTATTATCTATTTGGCCATCTGCATAGCATTGGCCATAGTCCGCTGTATTGCAATTTTGAGTGAAAGTAAGGACTATTGGAGACCATGACACTGAGAATAATCATCTGTTTAAAGAACCCAAAAGTAAAGAGTTTAAAGAAAAATATTTAGGAAGTAGGTGAGGTTTGGAGGCATATGGCATGGAGGTGGGAGAATATACATAAGTTACTCTGTTCACTCAAGAGAATCTGGATATTCACTCTGATAAAACAAACAGCTACTTGCCTTGATAAGATAACAGGCAGTTCTGAGAGTGCTGCTTCTTTCTGCTAGATGGTTTGGAAAGAAAAGAAAATCTTGTATTTACTCATCCTCTCTTGTTTCAGAAGTCCACACATCTCTTACTGGAGAGGCAGTCCAAAACAGTTGCACCCTTTTGCTATCAAGATATTAGACGTTGAATATTCACATTTACAAGGCATTAGGTGCCTTGTTTTTAGTTTGGTGAAGGAAGGTTTTTTTTTTTTTAAATCTAAAATATTAAGGCATTTTTTTTCAATTTTAAAAAGGTGTGTATTGGGGCAAAAAGAACTAACTGAAAATTTACATAATTGTTTTATTTCTAAAACTTCACCTAATTTTATTTGATTCTTCTTTCTGTTTTTTTTTTTTTTCCTTCTTTTGGTCTTTACTTCTCTTTCCTTCTGAAATTCTCATAATCAGTGTTAACTTGTCATTTTGTCTCTTTTTTTCTTTTTCACTTGTCATATCTTCCCTGCAGCCACTGGAAGGCCATGGAAATCAGCTGATTGCCTGATGAATATGGATTAGTAATGAAACATCTTCCTGAGAAGAGTAAATATACAATCCTATAATATATTTATAACATTTTTGTTTTAAATGAAAATGTAAAATGTCCTAATTGTTCTCTGATGTTCCTTGATTTTTTTGCATACAGTTGGTTCCTATTGAACTTAAGGAATATGCAATTAAAGCTATGCTTTCACACACACACAAACTATTTGGGCTTACTTTGTCAATTATGCCATCATTTAGAAAATAAATTATTCACTTGCATTTAACAGCTGATTTAAAATAACTTTTTTTTTTGTATTTGACTTTTCCTTCCAAATTCGTTCATGTATGTATATAGCAACAATCTAAATTACATAAAATTTTCATATTTGGAATGTTCAAGCTAATCCCTTAAATATCCAAATTGATTTACTAAAACCAATGAAGAATTCCTAAAATTGAGAAGAAATCTAATTCTGTTTTAAAAATAATCACCAATGTACTTGCTCATGGTGGGTAAAATTTAGGTCGTTTAGTTTTATTTATTTTCACTCCTATTAAACTTGTACGGAGAGGGTATGTTGATCATTTTTAAATGATTAGGAGTTAACTTATGGCTTTTATTTTCAGGACTACCTTAATTACAAAATTAAACTAACCCAGAAATACTGAACATTTCTATCTCATAGAATGGCATTATTAACATTATAATACATATGTGCTTATATATTAATGTATGTCACTTCCAAGAAAACTGCAGAGAATAAAAGTATGTTATTGTACACATCTGTTTTAAGCCATATAGTTACATTTTCATTAAATTAGTGTGATAGCCATTGATATTTTTAAACGTTATCCAGATGGGCATTTAATATGGTGCAGTTTTCTCTTTATCAAACTATAGTTCAGGACTGATTATTCAAAAAAAAAAAAAAAAAAAAAAATCCTGCCCCCATATAACAAAATCCACCGTCTTCATCATTCACAATTGAAATCCCAAGTTTTGCTCTTGCAACATAACAAGGACAAAGTGATTAAAAATCATGAAATTAAAAATTGTTTTTTAGAAATATTATATACTAGAAATACTTTCAATAATATTGAAAGCGACTATAGTTGTATGAAATGGTTTGGGCCAATATCACATGCCTCAGCCCTTCTGTTGGATTGATTATTGTCCCCCGGCCCCCACCTCTCTCCCCAAGTATTGTCTTGTAGTGAACATTATCTGAATGCTAAACATTATCTCAAAACCATGGCTTACAATTGCTCTGAGTCTAAATAGGAATTCCAAGACAGAAATAATGAACAGGGCCTCTCTCTCCATTCACTCTCAACCTGTAAGTTTTAGAGTTGTTTAGAACAGCAGGATTGGAGAAATGAGGCACTAATATGCTTGGGTAAGTTATGCTCATTCTTAGATCTTTCTATAGCTGTTTTTAAGTTTTGCATACTGATAGTCTCAGGAGCTGTGTAAGATGAAAGGATCTCAGTCAAATTTCTGACCAGATCCCAGAACTCTCCTTACGGCCGTGAGAGTTTAATTTTCATTTAAACAACAATAAATATAGACATAAGGGTTTGAGATGAATTATGTAAGCCTTTTAGCCATAACCATTACATTCTGCCACCAAATGAGCTGCTGTTCTCACTTTGTTTTATGGGCCTTGCGTAGCCCGTGTTATTGTATCTGCCAAATAAAACCCAGCAAACCATGCAAATGAAAATATAATCCTTTCTCTCTCATGGTCACAGGATGCACCCATATATACAGTTTTATAGATTCCTCCCTGCCAGATTTACTGCTCTTATGACTCTACTGTCCTAGGAGGATCAACAGAAAGGGAAAACATCTTTTGCTTGGAGGCATCTTCATTTATAGCCACCAATGGCATATGTCTTTAGTTGAAGCTACACTTGAAAAGTCAGGAATAATTCCTCTCATTATATTTTTAGCTTGCTTGTGTAGTTCAGTTGACATCATGGACTTTTTCTTAAGGATAAAGACCAGCTACACTGTCTTTTTCCAACGTATAGAAAATTCGAATTTGTTTCAAAGGAATGAAAATCTTTGATTTTCAGAGTGGCCTAAATAGTTTAAGAACAATGACTTCACCAATTCTGCAATTCACCAATCTTAATTTGGGACCTTGGACAGGTCACTTAGCCATTCTATTTCAATATTCTCTTCGAAGTAACAAAAATAGTGTTTTATCCCTATAAGGGAAGTTTAGAGGGATAACTCATTTTTAAAATCAAAGATGAAATATTCTTTACATATGCTAGAGAACTGCTTCAATTCTGCCAGGAGTACAGTCTCTACCACATCCATCTGGGCTATTTCTATGCTGGGTTAGACTATTCCCAAGAAGGTAAATGGAACCCTTTCTGGTAGTCCCCAGAATAAGCTCTACTTTTCACTTTTTCCTGAGTTTGACGGAAGCAGTTGAACATACAAAGTACTGCTATCCCTTCCAACCTCTGGAAAAATGCAAAGGTATACGTTATTTCTTTCCCTCTCCCATTCCTTCCTTCCTCCTTCATTCCTTATTTCTCTCCCTCCTTTCTTTGCCTTGCCTGCCTGTCCTTCCTTGCTACAAGTATTTCTGGTTGCTTTTTTGTGTGCCAAGAATCATCATAGGTGCCAGGTGTGAATGTCATAGTCCCTATCCTGAGGGAGTGTACCTCCTACCAAGGGAGATAGTAGACAAAAAAAAAAGAGTCAGTATCTTAGAATCATGGGAATTTTCCTGGTTCACTTTACCAAAGTAGTTCAACACTATTTTTCCCCAATGCTAATAATGCATGCATCTGGTTGCGATCCAGGCCAGTTGTTTTGTGTGGGGGCCAATGTATCTAGTACTGGGCCCTATGAGTGCTAGGTATTCAGTGACTGGCGAGTGAATGCATAAATATTGGAAATGTGATTAGTTCGGTTAATAAGTTGTTCTTAATTCCTCAATGAAAGGTCAATACATCTCCACAATTTCCTTATAAGGTACTAAAACTATGTAAAGAGTGTACTATGAAGCTCTGACTCTATATTGACTATTTACTTTCTATCAAGCAGGTATTATCAGACAAAGCAACCCAACTAATGACCTAGGCATGCACTTGATTGTGGCAACTTAATGTCTGGAAAAATTCAAATGCCAAGTATATTCTGATCCTCTCTTTACTTTTGGGCTAGCTAGTTCATAAAGCATTTATTTCAGGACAATGAGTGAAGCATGATTTGACAAATAAATAAATAAATAAATAATAGTGGCATATGATCAGCAGAGCCCAGGAAGGAAAACTGACATCTCTATTTTCTTTACCATGCTGCTCCTGCCGCCTCCACCAGCACCATCTCCAACACCATCGCCATATCACCACACCACTGCCTCTTTCTCTCTCTTCACTTGTCTTCAGTTATCCTCCTTTCTATACTGTCAGCATATTCTGTCTGTTCTTTAAAGCCCTCTCTCTCCCCTGTAAAACTATTGTCTCTTTTTCTGCTCTTGCCTGTCTGTCATTTGTCTCTGCCTAAAATGCCCTATTGTGCATGTGTCTTTCTTATGCAGTGTCTCGTTGCTTTTCTTTCTTAGTGTATATTCCTGCATTGGTCCCATATTCCACATACTAAGCCTCGGCTTGGCATTGTAGACCAGTCATCAGTCAGTGTGGTTTTGACTCAACCTTTTTTTTTTTTGCCATGACCTTGCTGAACAGCCTCAGTTTTGTACAACAACTACAGAGCAATGGGTTTTCAGTTAATCGTACATTAATGTACAGAGACAAGAACAAAGAAAACTTACTTCAAGGCAACGAGTAGGAATTTGAAATGTTTTCTCTGAGTTCATATTCAAGAACCACTTTTTCCTATTGTCTCCCATAAAGCCATTACTGCAGCTTCAATTTAAAATGCTTATTTTTACTGAGTTTAATTTAGATACACATTTGAATTGTAAAATGGGTACTTTAAAAATAATCACTTTAGGCTTGAGCATAAATGCTAGTTCTCCGTAAGGGAAGTAACTTCCTGAGTTGCATGTTATCACTAAGGGTGAAGTAAATTTCTGGAGTGAGATTTAACCTTCTGTCTGCTCTTATTACCAGGAATAGTTTGAATTTAGCATGTAACAAGACTTTTGTGTTGATTTTATAGAATGTCTTTACAATAAAGTATTTTTATTAAGCCCGTTTTATATTTCAATAGTTAGGATTAGTATGCATTTATTAGGCACCAACAATATATTAGCCAATGAAAGAAAACTGAAATGTTATATTTGTCCAGTGGGTTCACAATGACATTTGTACATAATGAAGTCATAAATATAAGGGGGAATATTATTTCATGTATTGTTTGCATGATGGAAATTTTACAAGAACCAGGAGAATGCAGTCCGTATTTCTCTAATGTATTCTATGTTCTCAGTAAGTAGTTTTTGGATACATCATTTTCCTTTCTGCCTGCTAAGTCCAAGAAGGTGCTGCACTCAAGAGTGGAGCAAGCATAAGTGGAAGGTAAAATCTCTCCCTGTATTACAGTGCAGACAAATGGGCAATGTTTCTACTCTTTGGTTGGAAGCATAGCACATAACACATAGTAGAGGTGCAGTGCCAATAACTACTGGTGATATCTCTTGTGCTCTTCACCTTCTCTAAATTCATTTGACCCCCAAATTTCTACAAACCCTAATTTAAGCAGCTAAATATAATCAAGAACATTAGTATTTAAATAGTCAGAAATTGTATTCTTTCATTTTGGACATAATGAACTACTTCTATTTACTACATATTTTACAGAATTTTAGAGAAATCAACACTCCTTAAAGATTTACATTGTGAAAAAAAAGGCCATTAATATTATAGGTTCATATCAAATCTTTCTTTACAGAACCACTTTATCAGGAAAAGTCATATGTTCCAACAGATTGTTTTAAAAAATAAATATAAAAAATTCACAGATGAGAAACTTTCTCATCTTTTAATTGTCCAAATTAACATAACCTTCAATTCCAATACCTGGCTCTGGGAGGTATTGCATGATTTTCAAGGGTGGCAGGCTTACCTATACACATTTGTTTTTTCTACGATAGTATTTAAATATTTTTAATTGATTGAACTCATGTCATTGGATGGCAGGAAAGCATTCTGTGTAGCAAGGAAGAGAGCCAGCCTGGGATTTGAAAGTTGCTAGGGATTATATGCAAAGTGAATAATGAATATATTTATAGCACAGTTAACTATAAAAAAGCTTCATTGTATACACACTTTCCTTCCATATGTCATAAGGCATAATACATTTTATGGGGAGGGGGCTGCCACTTTGAAAGAGAGAGAGAAAGACTGAGTTTCTGGTGACGGGGGCAGAGAGAAGTGTGAGCTGGGTGGCTAGTGAAACACCTCTTTGCTCCCTTCCTGAAGTCTCTGTGGTGGCCAGTCTTGGTCCCAACCAGACCTGAACTATCAGCCTTCAGTCATCGTGCTCTCTTTGGATTTATGGTGGCCATGTAAAAGCACTGATTTACAGTAAGCGACTGAAAACTGGCTACACAAGAGTAACAGTTCTGGGAAGACTGTATCTTCTGCTGCTCTCTGCCCCTAAATCTGAATTGCTGATGTAGGCTTGTTCTGCTTTCAGTGTAGGGCGTATAACCCAATGCCTTGGGTAAATCTGCTTTGAACCTTCCTGTGCAAAGGTTTATGATAACTTTGTCTTCAGGGCTGAGAATCAGGCTGAATTATCTCCTATTTATGCTTTTCATAGTTTAGGAATTTAATAGATTCATATGTCACAGCATTTGTAATCAAGGGGGTTGATTTGGTACACAATGTGATTAGCAGAAATATATATATGTATAGATACACACACAACATATCTATACATACACACTCATGTACACATAAATACTTTAGGAAATATGCTGTCTGTTCATTTCATTATTGTGTATGTGTTCTAGTTTGTTCATTACCTCAGCTGTGTTTCTGTGTCTCCTTTCCCTTTAGGCCATATCAACCTGTTCACTTCCAAAAGCCAGAAGCTTAAGAGAGAGACAGAAAAGAGAGAAACACACACACACACACAGGATCTAAATAAGTTAATAGAGTTTCATGTATGCTATGACACTGAAAGTGAATGGACTCAATAGAAACTTGAACAAATTTTTCATTTTACTCTTTCATTTTTTCCTCTCTAGATCCAAAATCTGGTTTATATACTCAGATTTTATTATATTTTAATAATATTATATTTTTAAAATTACAATTAGGACTATCTTATTTTTATGTTATTGTTTATCTCTAATTTTTAAGAAAAATTCCATATACATAAAGTTAATGAATTCATAAAAGTCATTCAAAAATTAATGTCATAGATAACTTTTTCAACATGACATTTTGCACAAAGTGTAATAAAAACACTGATTTTTTTTTTTAAAGATTTGACTTGTGGTTCACATTCAAAAGTCAGACATTCATTTTATGGAGTTGATCTTCAAATTAAATTTCATTTGGTCCATCAACATTTTATACTGTTAGATTGTTATTGGTCAAAATGTATGTGCCATTAAAACAATACAACTCATTCACTGGCAAGAAATCTAATTATGAATGTCACTTCATTTGTATTATTTTTTAATTTCAGGACTCCCAGAAAAGTGTGGATTACTTGAATACTAAATAGAATTGGGATTCCTCCAGAGGGAAAGCAGTGGTATATCTTCCTTCCCATTAGCCTAGAGCCTGTACTTCTTGCACTTTTTTCTTACTGTGGAAGAAACAAAAGAAAGTAGATTATTGGCTCTAAAGAAATGCTTTGTCAAGTAGCTTTGTATCATGGGGATTTGCTTAGCCTGTTGTATAGTGGTAAACAGACCCTACTTTGAGAGGCTTACTTGAGGGGGACATTTAGAAACTGACATTACCTTCCACGATTCCAGTGGGTACTGAATAAAGTATAGCAATCATTCTGATGACATCTCTGATATCTGTCTTATTTTATTTATAATTTGTATGCTGACGGCTTTCCAAAAAGGATTAAAAGTATCGTTTCTACAGTAAGTTTATAATAAGACAGTTTAAAATAAAGTTAGAGGTCAGAGAGTAAAAAAGAAAATTGAAATATAAGAGCAGAGAATAAAATTGTATCAGGGACTAGGGATAAGATGGTTGTAGCAGTTGAACATGAAATTTGGCTCTAAGGTCTATATCCTATATGTTGTTTGGTTTCTCTGTTGTTTGATTTTTAAAATATATTTATCCTATTTCTTTCGCAACTAAATTTAAACTCCAGGAAGGGGAAACCCTGTCTTATACTTTTTTAATGTCTTCCATATCTCTAGCAGAGTACCTTCCTTGCACAGAATAAATGCCCCTCAAACTTTTGATTCTGACAATGAATGAATGTTTCATGTATTTTCATAAATTTATAAAACTTTTGCCATAATTTAGGGGGAACATACTTGCTTCCTTAAATATCCACTTACTCTATATTTCTTGGCCACGCTACTCAGTTCTCAAAAAGGATTCTAGGAATGATTGTTAGAAGAGAAAAACAATGGTCATGCCTTTTGATGCACCAAGTCTCTCCCTGCACAACTCTAGGGCTGTTACTTGACTTCTAGGTGAGGTCCATAAAACCTTCTGTTGGAGTTGTGATTTTGAGCTATATGCCATAGAGCTGAATTTCTAAGCTTTTTGTGTATAATCTGATACTGTAATTTTCTCATGAAATTTACTGTTTAATATCCTGACACTATCAATTACTTTGTCTAGTCATCCAGAGAGCTGTTATTTTCATTATTTTAAATTTTAGTAGGGGAGAAACAGCTTTGAGAATGCAAACATTTCTCTTTCCTCTCTTTTTCCTGTTGCTAATGTAACATGGTACTCCTTTTTAACATCTTGGATTTTACCGTATATTTCATCCATCAAGAATATTTATAAATTTCCCTAACTTTAAACAAGTCAGACTGAAATTTGGGCCTTCTATCAGACTGAAAAGACCTAGAATTCATCAAAAACACAGATACAACAATAAATTTCACAGAATAGAAAACTCTAGTTATTATAAGAAGGCCTTGATGTCAGTGTGTAATCATGAGGGCACAGAAGTTTGAGGACAGAGTGGAGAACATCACTACTCTTTCTAACAGGATATTCTAATGGCACTTCAGTTCCAGGAATTTTGTATGCTCCCGTTTTTGCTTCATTAGCAATTCAACATGTCTGATTTGCCCAGACAATACTTTCAACTTACTTTAACCATCTGACCTGGAACAAAGTGAAAGCACATTTTGGGCAGTTGAAAGGTCTCTTGGCAAATTGGTTAGCAACAGGCCTACCAACCCTGGTTCAGTTCGCAAAGAATAAACTCATTGCATTTGACTATTAATAGGGTACTGACTTCCTCGTTTTGTACTTTTCTATTTTCTTGAATCTTTTTTTATTTGCTTGTTATTCAACTTTTTAACTTGTAATTTTTGCCTCCTCAACAAGATTCCCGGTTTTTTAAAGGCAGAAATTTCTACATTTCTGTGGCATGGCAGTGATGAACACATTTCGTTGCAGGGCAGGTCCCGAGTAAATACGAGTTTATTTGACGGAGGGAAAAGCAACACGTCTTACATCTGCCCTTGGTAATTTAGAGTTTTGACTTGATTATGTGTACTTGATAAGTACAGTTAAGGAATCAGGTTAAGGCACCTGCAAGTATCAATTTTACTGTAATTCTCTAAAATTTGCTAAGTTGGGAATGTTTTTACTTCTAACACTGTAAGCACAGTGTCCGGTACTGGCTTTATGGGAGAAATAGAGACGCTTTGCTGTGTTTCTAAGACCACGATGTAGGGAGAATAACGCCCAGGAACTGCGCCTCTCCGAGCTGGTCGCGTCCTTACCGCCCCGATATGCACCTTGGAAACGGGACACCGCAAGACGCAGCACGAACGTTCCCGAGTCCCGCTCTCCTGCGCTTGGGCAGACGAGAACCTGGGCGTCGTCACAAGCAGCAGAAGCGAGCGGAGGGAGCCGGACTCGAGTCATCTGTGTCCCCATGTGCCCTGCCCCCCCGAGAATACCTGAGTAACTTAATGCAGTCAAGACCTACTGCGCTGAAAAGTATATTTATGGTTGTCACCGAGCACACCGAAAAGCTTGCTCCGCACCCCCAGAGAGCGAGAGGCCGCCTAGCCTGGAAACAAGCCCCTCCCAGCGCAGCTGTCGCCGCCGCCTGCGGGCTCCTTTCACTTTCTCACGGCCAAGTCACCCAGAGGGGCGCCGCTGCCGCCACCGCCGCTGCGCCCGAGGGCCCCGCCCCGCGCCGCTTTGCAACCGGCCCGGGCCCCGCCCACCTCCAACAGCTTCTGCTCTTGATTGGCACCTGAGAGCGGCAGCTCCGGCTCGCCTCTCCCATTGGCAGGGCCCCCTTGTCTGTCCGACGATTGCCTGCCACCCCCTCCACCTCCCCGAGAAGGCGCCCTCCTATTGGAGGAGAATGCGGGATGGAGGCGGGCGGGGAGCGCCGGTCCAGCCGCGTTCGGTCAATCGCGGAAGCCCAGCACAGGGAAGAGGGACGGGCAGGAGGAAGAGAGGGCGGACTGAGGGTGGGGGGGGAAACATCTGGCCGGCGCCGCCGCGTGCGTGCGTGGTGCGTCCTCCCGCCCCCTCCCCCTCCCCCTCCCCGGCCCCCCTATCCCCACCCCCCCACCAGCCCGGCGGCTCCGCGCTCTCTCCCTCGCTCGCTCCCTCGCTGTGTCTGGCAGGCTACGGCCGCCGCTGGGCTGCTGCCATGGGGAGCCGTTGAGAGTGGGGCCCTCTTCGCTCCGCCGCGCTCCTCCGGCTGCCAGCGGGGGTGGGAGGGAGGGGCGGGGGGGAGCCGGCGACGGAGCCGGGATTGGGGGGTGGGGGGGCCGGGAGGGAGGGGGGCAAGAGGAGGAGGAGGAAGCCCACCAAGTCCGGCGGCGGCGGCGGCCGGCAGGAGCAGGAGGCGGAGGACGCGGAGGAGGCGGAGGACGCGGCGGCGGCGGCGGGGACGCGGTGACTTAGGGCCGCTCCGTGTGAGTCCCGGCTCCGGCTCCCGGCCCCTGACCCGGCGCCCCCTCCGCGCCCCGGCCCTCTCGTGGACCGGGGACGCCAGTTGTGCCGCCTCGAGCCGGTGGGGCAGTGCGGGCGGAGGGCGGGCCGGGGGTGCCCCACGAGTGGAGTTAGTTTGTGTGGTTGGAGCTGTTGGGGCGGTGGGGGGCGGTGCAGCTGCGGGAGGCCCGGGCGCGGGGGACGCGGCCGCTGCAGCTGCGGGGTCGGGGCGGGGTGCGGGCTCGCCGGCTCCGCGCCGCGCTCTCCACCCCCCACCCCCCCGGGCCGGTGCAGCTGCGGCGCGGGGCGGGCTCCCGGCCGGTGCAGCTGCGGTGGCGCCTCTCGGGTGCGGAGGGCGGCGGGCTGGGGGAGGGGGCTTGGGAGCCGCCGCAGCTGCAGTGGCGCCCGGGACGGACGCGGCTCCGGGGACCGGTGCAGCTGCAGTGGCGCCCGGGGGGAGGGGGCCGAGGTGGGGGGGAAGGGGCCCTCCCGAGGCTGGTGCAGTTGCCGGGAGGCCCCGGGGGCTCGTGTGCTGAGGCGTCGGGGAAGCGGTAGCAACCACCCTCCTCCCCCTGGCTTCTTCTTACGACTTTTCTTTTGTTGTTGCGGTGACCCGGGTCTGTTTTCTCGTCTGTTGTTATAAGGTGTTTTCCTGCTGCACCGGCTCTACGCCCTCCACCTCCTTCCCTGTGGTTTAACCTTCCTCTTTCCCCGGGGTGTTTTATGCACAGTGAACTACGTAAAAGATTTGCATTTCTCCCCCCCCTCCTCCCCACTCGGCACCCCCCGCCCCCATGTCTTTGAAAAACAAAAACCCCACCTCACAAAATGTCTATGAACCCGCGGTAGCGAGACGTAAAGGGATTGATTTGTGGAGTGGGAGTCACTGGCCCATTGCGGTGCTTTGGACTCATTAAACTGTCACTCACCCTTACCCCCACCCCACTGGGTAAATGGGGTGATAAATGTCTGATATATTGTAATGGGGCGAGGGCATTTGTGGAGAGTAGGTTGTGTAGCTGAGAAGGAATTTGTCTCCAAAGAACGTCTCCTGAAACAGGCATTCATAATTATGTCATTCACCGCGAAGTTAGAGAAAGTTAGGTTTGTGACTTTGGGGGAAGCAAGGACAGGACAGAGTCGTTGGTTTTTGGTACTCTTTAACTTTGCCACGATGTTCTAATGAGAACGGAGTGATCACCAAGACCGAGACATTTGCCCCTTGGGCCCCAGTTGCTTTTCTGCTCCTCGCCCTTACAAGAGTCTGTGGAGATGTGTTTGACATTCACAGATGTCGCAGCACCTTGCACGGCAGCGGTCAGTCCAGCCGGGGTTACGTTACAATTTCATCAGCCGTTAGAAAAGACCCACAAAGTCCAGCTAAAAAGTTTCCCAAACTTACCAGACCTGCCTTGTGTTTTACCACCACCACCACCATCCCCCTGCCCCCTCTGAAAGATTTTCTTGTGATCATGAACATTACAGAGTGGCCCAAAAAAGATTGTTATGCGACACAGATCAAGGGGAAGGCAAGGTTCTGCTTTTTCTGAGCAGAAAGTCAGATCAGATAGCAGGTGCAGCAGTCATTTTAAGTGATTGTAGCAGGTTGTTTCAGTTTATTAATTTGTCTCATTGAACTGAAGCACTTTCCAGGATTTCAGAAAGTGCAGTTTCAGCTTGTTGATACTGAGAATTGAAATTTGCATTAACTGTAGCAGTGTGGGAAATTTTACTGAGAATGTAGTTGTAGATGAGTAGTTAAATAAGAGTGAAATAAGGTAAACCAGGCTGAAGTAATAGTTCTGAATAAGGCTTCCAACATCTCTGGGACATGTATACCATTATCTCAGGAGAAAAAAAAAAATGAAAGTGCTGTACAAATGTTGAAATGGGACTGGAGATGTCAAATGGGTTGGTTTAAAAATATCCCTAAGCTGCCTTTGAAACTAAATGTTGGAGTTGAATAAAAGTGAATCTGGATTTCCTGAATAGCGCTGTGGCTTGAGTGTGCTGTCAGTATATAAGCTAGTCCACCAACTTAAGACAGAAGTGTTGCTATTCCATAAATACAGTGGAACTCCATATGCTGAGTTTTTCCAATTTCTTCTGTTAGAAAGTTTGGAAAAAAAGGGAGACTTTGAAGTATTTTGTTTATACTAACAGAAGAGAAAAGTTCTCCTAAGAAAAAGCTGGTGGCAGGAGTGTAGAGGAGTAGCATATGGCATTAAAAGGAGCACAGCTGGAGGTAGCATTTCCATCTGAACATGATGTCAGAGCAGCTGACAGCCTGCCATCCCTCAGCCTTTTATTCTAACACACAGACAGGGAGTTAGTGTGTGCGGATCTGTGGTGGAGAAGGTATCTCATTCCTCTCTAACATCATCTCCACTTTGCATCTGTCTCTCTTAGTCTGCTTTTTTTCCACCGATGTAACAGACCGGGAGCCAGCAAGACTCAGAGGAAAGGACTTAATCAGGTTTATGTGTCCTAAAGGTAGGAGTAGCAATAGATTAGATTGAGCATATTTCTGTTTTGGTGTTTTGTATATTTAATTTAAAAAAAAAATCACATTACTTTTCTAATCCAGTTTAGGAATAATATATGAAATTGAGTATTAAATGAACATCCTACTGGAGTTGAAGAGCTCGGGCTTGTTTAGTTTTAATTTTTTATCCCTTTTTATTTGAGTAAGTAAATAACTTTAATACACAGAAATATTTAAAGTTTTGAAGTGTTAAGAAAGGCTTTGAAATATTGGTTTTGGAGATCATGTTGGATTAAAAGGCTTTCTTTTTTTCCCCCTGCTATTTAGATTCTTTTTGCTTTTGGGGTAGAAATAGTAAACTGCCTGGACTCAAGCATTCAAACTTATATGAGAAGATTATTCTAGTTAAGAAGCTAGATTGTTGTGTAATTAATTCCACTGTGAAACTTTATTCTTCAAAACATTCGGCAGCACTACTGAAACATACAGCTGTAGTGCTTTTGAAACCGAAGGTTTTTTAGGAAGAAGAAAAAAAACTTTTGTACCCAGGAGAATAGTTTGACTGGTTTCCTCATTTCTCTTTCAAAGATATATTTAAGAGATCTTTTATTTCAGCATAACAATAATTATTTGCAGGAGTTTTTGTGTTAGCGACTAATTTAGGACTTGTAGATTTGAGCTGCCTGAATTGGCCAGACAGCTGTAATCGCACTCCTCTATTCTTAATCTCTTTATCTGGGCAGCAGCTGCCATATGGCCACAGTCAGCTGGATCAGATGTTTATAAGCTTCCTTCTTCGTCCCTCTCTGTCCTCTCAGCCTCCTAATTTGATCAGGGCTACCTTGTGAGCTGCCCTCCAATCTTTATTTTTAGCCCTCTCAAGGATTAGGATTGATGTTAGCTGTGGGGCACTTAAAGTGATTGTATTGTAAATCTTGGTTTATTCTAGCAGGGACATCTTGCAGAAGGTATTTGGGGTTAGACGGAAAGTTCTAGTGTATCTTGGGCAGAGTGTAGAAGAAGGGGAGTAATTTGTGTATACTAAATTAATATGTATCCATTCCCAAAATGCACTTTCCGAGATGGAAGTTGTAGAACTTTGCTTCTGGTCACAGGAAGGGAGAAGTTGTGTTTTCTTTATTTTTAAGGAGTTTACCCATTACATTTGAATTTTGACCCTTTGTATATATCCTTGCCTTTTCTCTCCCTCTGTTTCACCCTCCCTCCTTAGAAAACGAGGGCAACAATGCATATTTGAAAGAATAGAAGCTAATGGGAAAACAAAATATATCAAGTTATTTTGAAACAAAGTATTTTCTGTTGGCTGGGGTAAGGCAGATTCAGGGGAAAAAAGTTTCTCTTTTTCTAGAAAGGCTTTTTTGGGGGTGGGGGTTGGGGTGGGTGAACTTGAAAAGCTTTTGCGTTTCATTTGAAAGTAGTGTATCTGTATTTAAAAGTTTGAATTAATTTTAACATGGAACTCATTTTCCTTTGCAGTGGATCAAAGTTTAGATGGGAATTTTCAGAGTTGAATAAAGCCCCTCTGGTCCCTAAGATGCCAGAAGAACAGATTCTACAAAGAAATAGAACCATTTTCCCCCCTCAATTCATTTAGAAAAAATCCTTGGATTTGTTCATAGTAAAGATGATCTTTTCCATCTGTTGGTGTAGTTCCTTCTGATCTCGTACATGTGTGCCGTACCTGCAAATCTTAAGGCATTAACATCTGTTTTTATACACAAGGCTTTTGTTGTTGTAACACTCTGACTTTAAAAGTAAGTTGTTTGCTAATTTCTGAACTAATTATGCGATTTCATTTTTTTCTTGATTCAGCCAAATGTGTGTGTGTGTTTAAATTGTGCTTTCTAAGCGCAGTCAAGTATCAAAAGTAATAAAGTAAAAAAGATGGTTGAACAAGTTTTCTTAGTCTTTCAGAATGTGTTTGGGACTTTTCTTTGTTCATTCTGTAAGCTGTTTCCTTCAAAATTAAACCTATTTTGTAGCTTTTGTAGGACATAATTTGATGAGTAGAGTTAATTAAATTTCTTCTGAAAGAGATCTAAATTCTTATTCTCACTGAGACTTAGTTAAATTAAGGCTTTTAAAACTTGACTAAAAGTTCAAGGAAGGTGGCAAGCCATCAGAGACTGTATTACTAGGGTAAGGAAGTTTGGAAAGTGTAAATTTTTCTTCTTATGTTTAGATTTTGTGTTTGTGATTTGGTAGACTTTGGGTCACAAGCCTGATTAAAATTCAGGGATGTGTGCCACAGCGGCCAAAGCGGAATTATTTTTTATAGGGCTAGCGTGTTTGAAAGTTGTTCCTGACCAAGCTCTAATGAAAAATGTCTCTCTTCGTAGGTTATGAAGACAGTATGGAGTTTCCAGACCATAGTAGACATTTGCTGCAGTGTCTGAGCGAGCAGAGACATCAGGGTTTTCTTTGTGACTGCACTGTTCTGGTGGGAGATGCCCAGTTCCGAGCACACCGAGCTGTACTGGCTTCATGCAGCATGTATTTCCACCTCTTTTACAAGGACCAGCTGGACAAAAGAGACATTGTTCATCTGAACAGCGACATTGTTACAGCCCCAGCTTTCGCTCTCCTGCTTGAATTCATGTATGAAGGGAAACTCCAGTTCAAAGACTTGCCCATTGAAGACGTGCTAGCAGCTGCCAGTTATCTCCACATGTATGACATTGTCAAAGTCTGCAAAAAGAAGCTGAAAGAGAAAGCCACCACGGAGGCAGACAGCACAAAAAAGGAAGAAGATGCTTCAAGTTGTTCGGACAAAGTCGAGAGTCTTTCTGATGGCAGCAGCCACATGGCAGGCGATTTGCCCAGTGATGAAGATGAAGGAGAAGATGAAAAATTGAACATCTTGCCCAGCAAAAGGGACTTGGCGGCTGAGCCTGGGAACATGTGGATGCGATTGCCCTCAGACTCAGCAGGCATCCCCCAGGCTGGCGGAGAGGCAGAGCCACACGCCACAGCAGCTGGAAAAACAGTAGCCAGCCCCTGCAGCTCAACAGAGTCTTTGTCCCAGAGGTCTGTCACCTCCGTGAGGGATTCGGCAGATGTTGACTGTGTGCTGGACCTGTCTGTCAAGTCCAGCCTTTCAGGAGTTGAAAATCTGAACAGCTCTTATTTCTCTTCACAGGACGTGCTGAGAAGCAACCTGGTGCAGGTGAAGGTGGAGAAAGAGGCTTCCTGTGATGAGAGTGATGTTGGCACTAATGACTATGACATGGAACATAGCACTGTGAAAGAAAGTGTGAGCACTAATAACAGGGTACAGTATGAGCCAGCCCATCTGGCTCCGATGAGGGAGGACTCGGTCTTGAGGGAGCTAGATCGGGAGGACAAAGCAAGCGATGATGAAATGATGACCCCAGAGAACGAGCGAGTCCAGGTGGAAGGGAACATGGACAGCAGTTTGCTTCCTTATGTCTCAAACATACTGAGCCCTGCTGGCCAGATCTTCATGTGTCCCCTTTGCAACAAAGTCTTCCCCAGCCCCCACATCCTGCAGATCCACCTCAGCACGCACTTCCGCGAGCAGGACGGGATCCGCAGCAAGCCTGCGGCTGATGTCAACGTCCCAACGTGCTCCCTGTGTGGTAAGACTTTCTCTTGCATGTATACCCTGAAGCGCCACGAGAGGACTCACTCGGGGGAAAAGCCCTACACTTGCACCCAGTGTGGCAAGAGCTTCCAGTACTCCCACAACCTGAGCCGCCACGCCGTGGTGCATACTCGCGAAAAGCCGCACGCCTGCAAGTGGTGTGAGCGCAGGTTCACACAGTCTGGAGACCTGTACAGACACATTCGGAAGTTCCACTGTGAGTTGGTGAACTCCTTGTCTGTTAAAAGTGAAGCACTGAGCTTACCTACTGTCAGAGACTGGACCTTAGAAGATAGCTCTCAAGAACTTTGGAAATAATTTTATATATATATATAAATAATATATATACATATATATAAATAGATCTATATATAGTTGTGGTACGGTCTAAAAGCAGTCTTGTTTCCTTGAACTAAAAAGTTGGGATATTAACTTGTTTTTGCACTTTAGAATAGCATGAGAATCTCACTAATTTAGAATTCTGATAAAAGAAACTTTTAGAGCAAGTCAGAAAATAGAGAGATGTTTTTCTTTTGTGGGGGTAGGGGAAGTAAGCCAGTAAGAACCTTTTAAATGAATCGCCATATCACAAAATGCTTTCGTATGGCTTAATTTTGTCAACACTGCATTGTCTTTTGTGCCCCTTTTTTTTTTTCCACAGTTTTTTTTTTCTTAAGTAGAAATTCCCTCCAGTTTTATTAGCCTCTTTATATGTCTCAAACTGCATGAATCTTTGAATCTTTTCTGGCTGTTGGAAACCTGAATGCTTTTAGACCCAAATGGAAAATTTCTGAAATGCTGGATTATCTATTTTTAAACAAGCAGTTGACTTAAAACTTTCTGTGGCAACTTCTGGTTTTCTGACGGTTCCCAATGAGAGAAATTCTGAAAGTACACTGGGATCACTGGGACACTGTCTTTGTGAAGGTTTGCTTGGGATGAAAAAGGATATTGCAGCTTCAGCAGTGTTGAACTGTGTGTTTAAAAATGTGAATTACTGTTATTGTATACTGTAATTGATTACATGGGCTGGGGGGGTGTCAAAGAACTTGACAGGTTGTGTTGATGCTCTTAGTTGAGTCTTGAAAAGTAAATATTAACGCTACAGAAATGCATGAGTTTCAATATATTTTTGTCTTTGCATTGTATAACTTTAATGAGTAAGTTTAAAATTATTTAATTTCCTTAGAAAAGTAGCACCACTTGGAAAAAAAACTGGTGTTATGAAGAACATAAATGCACTGTTTTTATTTTATTTTATATAATTTAAATTGACTTCCCCACTGTCTTTAAGTTGAAACTGTTAAGCTGAATAAAAACTTAAGCTGCAAATTGATAACTTCGCTACATGACAAGGAAAATATAAATGTTTACAAACAGCTTAAAGATTGCATGTGCAGTGTGCATTTATAACAAACTTCTAATTGCACAAAACCCATGCCAGCTCAAAGTTTAGGTGTACACATTTACCCAGTTGAGCATTTTTAGAATAACTACTGCACAAATTGACAATAGGTCATTCTCTCTCGTTTTTTTTTTTTTTTTTTAATTCACTCCCCTTCTCTTTTTCTCCCCTTCTTCCTTCCCATCCCATCCCCTCCCTCCCCCACCCTCCAACTCATGAAAAGATTCTATGGACTGAAAAAGCCCCAGGCTGAAAGGACTGGACTGCCTTGATTGACATGGGGAAGGGGGTTAGTAGACTATGTGTATCTCTGCAGCGGAGGCTGCAGCCCAACGTGCGGTTTTAATGACCAGCATACAGGGCAAAAGCATTTTGCACAGTGTTTGTTTTCCTGTCTTGCACTTACAAATAAGGTCTATGGGAGTAGCATGGAAAACGTTTGCTGTTTTTCCCTTTTTTTTTTTTTTTTTTTAATTGCTTTTGTTTAAAATTTGACCGCCTTAACTACTGTAAACATAGCCTATTTTTGTGCTTAAGATACTGAATGGAAAACTCCATTGTGTGTTGCTGGACTGTTTTGGAAATATTTGGTCAAATGTGTGTTAATTTGGCTGTAATGGCATTTAAAGCAAACAAACAAACAAAAAAAGCTGTGAAAATGGCCTTGGAGCATTATCTTTAGTTACTTGAAGAGTTTCTAGTTTTTTTAAATACAGTTTATGTTAAGATAATTTTCATTAATTTAGAGAAGACAATCAATGTCTGTGAGAAAACGGACTTTCTTTTGGATTTTCTTTTTGTGGTCATTGTGAGTGATTGCTTTTTCCTCTTATTAGTTTCACATTCTTCCTTTGTTCTAAAACTTAGACTGACATCTAGCTTTGACAATCATAGTATGTTTTATTTTCCTGAGGGGGGAATAACTTATAATGCTGTTTAGTTTTGTACTATTGGTGTGTTGGTGAATTTTTAAACTGTGTGCTAACTGCAATAAATTATATGAACTGAGAATTTCTGGTGTGTTTTTTAAAGATCATGTCTTACATAGATTCTAAATATGTATCGTACATGGCATCTTTATTTGCAGTTCTATTGAGGACTTATGAAATTAGTAGAATGCCTTAAATCACTAAAATAGAAATGTGCAAACATTTTTGTATCTAGCCATTTAAGAAGATAATAAATGCATATTTAAAAATGTGACCCATTTTCTAGAATCCAGATCAAGAATGTTGAGGGAATTCCCTAGAAACTTTAGGAATTGATGAAATTTCAAGTGGCAACATAGGTTTTTCATAATAATGCTGTACAACTACTGATCCATACACCATAAGTCACTTATGTGTAATTTTATCCTAAGTTGGTTGTTCAAATCTATTCTCCTGTGTTCTGGTTTAAGTGGAAAATTGAAGGAGACCGGATGTCTTAATTTGGAAGACTGCTTGGCTAATGACTGGAATTCTAGGCAATCGAATTAGCAGGCATTCAGATAGTGCAACATTAGCTATATGCATCCTTTTTGTTGCTGGGAGACCTCAGAAGTTCCTCGGTTTTAATCCTCAAATGTTAATTTTAAAATGGTATTAAATGCATGCACCCAAAAAAGGTAGCTATCCCCTAATTTTTGTCATAGTCCCAACTGAAAGTTTGTCTCTGGGTATGTCAGGGTGAGAAACATTGTTCATTGACCTAGGAAATTGACCAGAACTCTCACATGCCTACTGGTACTGTAGAGGAATCGTTCAATTCAGCCCTAAGTGTAAGCAAGGCCAGACATGGGCCTGCAAGATTGTTGTAAATCCTGAAATCCGTAATTGTGCATAGCTTCCAATCTCAAAGATACAGATGAAAATATGGTTTTATGTTGTACTGTCAAAATTAAGTAAAATCTGCATTTATGTTAAATGGCCTATAGGAAGTTTAATACTGACTTCTGAAGAAGGGGAGGGAATACACGGCCAGAGCTTGAAAATGTACCATTCAATTCGTAAGCTCAAGCTCCCTGATGGCTTTGGGTAGAACCCAAAATACATTTTATACATCACAATCAATAATTTACTCTTTGGAATCCTTCACTTCCCTTTTTATTGTTGAAATAGAATTTCTATTTCATGAAACCGACCTATGGTTTTAACCAGACAAACGTTTTTTACCCTGAAAAGAACGTACACTTGACCTACACAAAATAATTTCCCCTGTAGTTACAAGTTTATTAAAAAAAGAAAAAGGCGGGGGGTGGGAGTGGGCTTTCTTTGTACTTTCAGTTCCTGAAGTAACTCGTCAAAGTAAAGGATCTCAAAGCTTCCTGGAGATGTTGAGTATTCATTCACTTTATGATTTATTTCCACTCACTAGCAATCCTGATTTTAAATGAGGAAAATGTTCTTCAAGTTTGACTAGATACAGTTACCAAAACAATATCTTGACACATAATCTGGAAGAAATAACTTCTTGTAAAACGTTGTTTGCAAAACTAGAACAGAAAATTAATTATACAAATCACCCTGTTTGATAAGTGAATGAAGGAATCAGTTTATTCACTACATTTAAAAAAGGAAATGATCTAATTAATTTGTCATGTAATCATGTTGGAAACCATTCAAATGGCTCCCCCCACCCCTTTGACATCTGGCTGACACATAAGTATATTTTAAATATGTGGTTTCATTTGCTTTTGAAAACATCTGCTCCTTTTAGATAGTCAATGATGCCCTGAATTGCTGTCGGCCCCGCATGGTGTGCCAGGTGTACCCTAGGGATTATGAAAGGGGTAGAAAATGCTATGGATACTGGTTTTAGATTTCCTTTCCAGTTAATTATACTATCAGATTAATTGGCGAATCAAGTAGCATTTTTTTTTAAACAGACTTGTCATGAATATCTACAAACACATTATTGGGAGGTTAGAAAAAAGTGGTGAATGTCATATTAAAAATACATAAGAGCCCACATTAAAATGGCTTAAATATTAGTTTTCCAAGTAAATCTTTTGTTTTGAATTATGATCAAAGAAAATAGTTTTTAACCCAGGGAGTAACACTACTTAAAAACTCTTGATCTTTCATATTTTATCGATAAAACACAAACTATATAAAAATTCGACTTTTAAAAGTCCATTGTATCAGATGAGAAAAATTTTTTTAAGTCTTAAGATCTCAATATTTCCTGCATTGTATGACTACACTTTAATCCTATAAAACTTAAAACAATGTTTGATTTCCTAATAATAATTGAAGGAAGCTTTTACATGCCCCTGGATGATAGGAAATAGATAACTTTAGATTTTAATTTGTAGATATTGGTCTAAATTTTTGTTATAATTGTTTGTTGCAATGTTTGGAATTGCTGATTAAGGTAAGAATCTAGTTAAGTGTGAATTTTGAACAGAAAAAATCTCAGTCCTTTTCATTAAAGTAGTTTGCCACTAAAATGCTAGAGATAATATCTCTAAAATATAAAGCAATGACAATAGCTTTATTTTTTAAAGGCAAATAGTTTTTAGGAGTTTCATTTTGGCTATAGTCCAAATTTATCACCCTGACAGGATTTTGTCCCCCATTTAACAATTATTTTACCTTTGCCTTCAGAAATACAACATAGTATGCTATCCTTTGGTCTAAAATATAGAACTGCTTATTGTTTGACTTCAAGTCAAATTAGTTACATTAAAGGAAACATTTCATGTTTATAGCCCTCCTTTCTCCCACCCCCTTAAATTTTCTTAATATCATAAAAAGATAGCTAAAGCAGTCAGATCTTATTTAGGTTTCAGAAATATTAATTCATTTTCAGAGATTTTAGAAATTAAACTTTTAGTAGTTTTGTAAACCAACCCCTTTAAATATTCTCTACTAATTAACTTTTGTAATTTCTTGCAAAAGAATCTTTTGACAATGTAACTCAAATCCAAATTTCAAACATAACAAGGAAGAGTGAGGTCATAGAAACATGTTTGTTTATTCAGTGTAGGTTATTATTAAAAAGTGACTTGAAAGTTCTTTTTTTTAAAACCCAAATGCCTTATAATGTATCTGCTTACACTAAATAAATTGGTGAATTAGTTATCCAGATAATTCAGGCTCACAGAATAGCTTTTTCCTAAAATATTACACACTTGAAAAAAATCAGAATTTTTTTTGTGGAGGGATAAATTATCCGCTTAATTTTCTTAATGCTATTTTAGATTTTACTAATTTACTGTTAATCATAATGCCTAGGTTTATGTAATAAGCATGGTGCTTGCTCTTGGCTATGCGATAGTTAACAAAAAATACTTTTCGTAACTAAAACTTTTCTTGAATTTTTGGGCACTCATCCCCAAATAAGGTAGCTCCTTTTCTAACCTTCTTCAGGAATAGGTCTGCTGTTGAGCTAGCATGTTGCTATAGGAGGTATTCTCTCTAGTTAGTTTGGCAGGAGAGGAGTGAAAGCCCAATTTGGCTTTAAAATATAGCACATTAGTCAGTAACAGTTTCAGTGAGGATATTTAGCATGGCTTTGAGAGGCCGTGTGATACCCATACAGAGTCCATTGAAGGAAATTAGTTATTTACAATTTGTTATTGTCTCCATGGTTAATCATTAAATCAAAGTAGTTTTAGTAAATGTCAATATGCATGCTTGATATGACTACATAGGAATTTTTAAAAGTCATATTGGCCAAAATATTAAAGTTTGTAAAAAGCATATTTGTAGTTAACATGAAGTAGTACATGAAAAACGTATTGGAATATGGTAAACATTTATAGGATCTGTCATTTCAGAAGATAATGCAAATGCAATGATACTAAACTTGAAAGAATAGCATAGCCTTATTTGTGTGTGCTGTACCAGACCAGAGCTAACTTCTGAAATGTTACAGAACTAAAATAATATCTTAACCATATATAATTTTAAATGTATATTATTTAAAACTATTTATAAATAAAGACATGTTTACTTCATTTAAAAAAATCGTAGTGCAGTGTGCATTTTACCTTTCAAAGGATTATTAAGGACCCTAACATTTTTGCATGTCTAATTCTTGGAAATGGTCTTTGATCAAAGTAAGAGCATTTAGGCTTTTCATCTAAATCTCTTAAATTTGTTTTACAAAACAGATTCTCTCTCCCTTTCCCTCTCCCTCTCTCTATATATCTACCTATTACCTATCTATCATCTATCCATCTATCTATCTATCTATCTATCATCATCTGTCTATCTATCTATCTATCTATCATCATCTGTCTATCTAATCTATCTATACACCTTTTCTGTGGAACATTTCTTTGGAACTGTATCATACAAATTAGCTGTTAAGTAATGTTTAAATGCCTATTGCCTGAAAGCAGTGCTTCCTAAGGATATCTATTTGGACAATTTTTGGATAGTTATAATGGTAAAGTGATAGCTAATTAAAGCATTTGAAAAAAAGTGTTTATTGTTTGTGTGCCATAGCTACCATAGAAGCTAGTGCCATTTATTTGTATTTAATATTTAAAAATCCATCTCTTCTAATTTATAACTGTTTCTTCATGTTACTTCTACTCACCAAGTAAAAGATATTTGAGCATAAAACCATATCCCAAGAAAATATAATTTATGAAATTATTTCTATAATAAACAGCTTTGAAAAAGAGGGTCTTTTAAGCATATCACAAGAGAGAGAAATGGTTCAAATTTATATTTGAAGCTTAGGTGTAATACATGAGCCCTTAGGGTAAAATTTAAGATCTCTTCAGAATCTCCAAGATTTTGCATCTGAATAAACAAACCGAAAGAAACTGGAATCTTGCAGACTTACTTTAGGTTCTTGTTTTTGTTGAGACACAAACTAAAATTCATACTTTATAGTCTGCTCTCTATTTTTTTCAGTGTCCTTTTATTTACCATAAGACAACAAATTGTATGCATAGAGTGATTTTTGACACCACTGCACAACTAAATTTTCTAGTCAAGTGGTTTTTGTGTCTGACTGTCTAACATTTGAAAAAATTGAACAAATTTGAAATGAAAGCTACATGTGAGGATGGCCCTATTTACCACTCTGCACCAGCAAATTACATGTATCCAGTGAGGCAGGTCTGAGGATACAGAGGAAGCAGCCGAGGCATTTCAGGGGGCTCGTGGCAATAAACGACCTCGAACTGGATGAAAGCCTTAGGCGAAAAGAAAAAAAAAAGTAGGGGATATGTTGGGGCACAAAGAAGTTTTGCTTTTCATAGTAAGTGTGAAGTCTAGAAAATGTGGTGATTTCTCACATTCTATTTATATGTTATTTTACTTGAGGGATGCCTCAAAGCAGTACTAGAATCACTTATGTGCAAAAGGGGGAGGGAGGCGGGATTTGTCATCATTTATTCAATTTGTTTGTAAAGGTGCTCATCTTGCAGTAAAAATAATACTTTAGTCAAAATATGCCAGGCGGTTTGTAGGCTTGACCAGTATGGAAGGATTTTCAATGATTGAAGTGTTTCTTTTTTAAAAGTCAGTCAAGGAACGCCCTTGAAGAATAAGGCTATCAATCCTCATATTGGTATTCTTATTTAGTAATAAAAGTATAATTTTTGTCTCTCTCCTAAAATAGCATAACTTTTAAGCCTTATAACCAGAAACAATTCCAAGCTTCATCTGTATCCTGAATTTAAAATTTTGCATTCTGCACTAGTTGCTTTTGAAATAATGAGCTAATTGTGTCATTCAGATTGCAAAAATCGAACGGCCAGAACAGCCCAATTATTCCCCACTATTTGAAGACCTATGGTGTGTTTGGTTAGCCTTCCCTTACAGATTGCTGTATCATATGGTCTTCCCCAGACTAACTCGAGATCAGGAAAACTCAGAGCCAGACTTCCAGTTTATTCATCCTACAGCATTTAGAGTGGAGGAGCAGGCGCAGGGCTGGACATATACTGTGCCATTAACGGGGGAGGAGAAGGGGTTTCAAAGCATTTAGCAAACATTTCACTCATTCCCCAAAGCTCTGGTATCTCTCATTTCAGAGAAGAGGTTTCCTGTCTTTAAAGGCACATAAAGATTGAATTCCTTGCTCTGGGCACATCTTTGTTCAAGTCTGAATCTTAAATCAATATTCTGGTTATGACTAAGTGATAAAATTTGCATTACATAAATAGATATTTACCATGATTGCATTTAACATTGTCTGACACACACACAAACACACACACAAACCGAGGCTAAGATTGGAATTTGGGAACAGTAGTATTATACTACTTCTTTTCCTGACTTTAATCTTTTCAACTGTTAAAATATAGAGACAGCAGATCATTCTCTCCCGGTTTCAGAGACGGGCATTTTTGGACCTTTTCCTTCAGGCTGACCAGGAGCTGAAACCCTGGCAGGATTCTAGCGACTGACAAGCTCTCCCTCTCTGCTCCCAGCTATGAAAGGGTTGCTTGGGTTTCCAAAACATGTTATTTGTTCAACCATAACGAGGCACTGCTACTTGCGGGCTGGTAACTGCAAGGGCTGACAGAGCTGTTGCTGGACGTGAGAGAGGGGGAGAAGAAACATGGACGCATGATGGAGGGTGGCAGCCAAATGGGAACCTCAAAACTTGTTTTCTGCTGAAATGGGAGAATTGAATATTTTCCTACTTAATCTGAAAATTGGCCTTGGTTTCTTGGAATGTTTCTCACCTCTCAGCATGATCTGCTGGAAAGAATGCTCAAGAGAACGTTGAGAAAGGTCTGTCATTGCTATATGGGGAGAATCCCACTCTTAGCCCTTCATTTCTCCATTTATAAGACCAGAATAACAATACCCATTTCACCTTCCTCCTTGGAATAATGTGAAAATGAGTATGAGGAAGCATTAAGCTCTCAGAAAAGGGTGCTATGTAAATTTGAGATGACATCATTATCATAATTATTACTCTTTGCTCCAAGAGGAAGTTTCTACTTATCATAAAGCCTTCCTACCAATGTAGACTTTTATGATTTAAATTCATTGAGCACTAAGAGTCTCGACTTTATTCAGTTTTAAGCAGGCCCTGAGAAAAGCAATTTCTATGAAAATCAAAATACTATAGTAATGAAAAAAAAGTCCATGTTCTCAGATGTATTTATTGGTGTGTACATGTTTAGGTACACAAACCTCATATAACTTGCATCATACTTTTGGTTCTCTTTGACTTTTGCTCAAAGCCCTTTTGAATCTCTGTCTGGTTAAGTCAGCCCCAAAACCTAAAGCAGATGTGTTTTTCTCTAAAGGCTGAAGAAACCAAGAAAGAAAGTGTTTGTTCATGTTCACTCTTGCATCATAAAAAAAGCAACAATGTGCTTAATGTATATGATGATAACAACAGGCACAATTCCCCAGGGAAGCACATATATTTAAATGATTTACTCAGAGATTTAAATGATTTACTCAGATCACACCAGGAGAAGGTGGCACATGCCAGATCAGAGGGGAGAGCATCTTAGCCTCAGGCCTCATGTCATCTATGTGCTGCTTTTGGTGTGTTGCTAGAGCTGCACTGTGCAATGCAAATCTATTGTAATTTTGTTCTGCAGTGATTAATCCATTTGCAGGTAGACGCACCTGGTGGAAGAAGTCCACAACACAACGGAATACAATGCTGCCACGTTCCATATAAAGACACTTTGAGTAAATATTGCATGAATCAAACTAAAGATCCAACTTTCTCACATAATAGGGCTAAGTATTGGATAGCTTCAGAATCCCCATTTAGCGGCTCCACTTCTCTCTTTGATGCGATGCCGCTTTACAAAAGCATTTGAGCCACAGTCATCTATTTTTCCTTTCCTTTTTTCTCTTCTTGATATAATAACACGTCTTCCCTTTCATTTCACAATTTTCATAGGTTTTTTTTTTTCTTTTAACGGCAATGACTTTAACAATATATATTGGGTGAAATACTCCTTTTGGCCGATATATTTAAAAGTTTGGTAAAAATAAATAAATAAATAAATAAACAACCACCACCAAAAACAAACAAACCCCCCAAAAGCCCCCCTCTGCTTGGTGCCATAGACAGAGTCCAAAGGACATTAGCTGCTCCATTGCACACATTGGAAGGGAGAGTTTGCTGTGAGCTCAGTCCTCCTAATAGACTGGCAATTCTGTAAAAGGTTTAGTGGAGTTTGTTTAACCATTTCTGCTTGTGTTTTTAATGAGCTCACGAAGGTTTATAGCAAAAGCCAGGTTGAAGGCTTTGCAGCATTTTCTGACCTGATCCCTCCCTGCTGACTTAGAATGTGGGCACCTGTGCTCCTCTCCCTGATCACCTTTGGGAGTCAAGGTGGTGGGGCCATCTCCAAGCCTGTCTTCATGCGAGTGGATGAATCATGCAGGAGGCAGAGCTGAAGGAGTCCCTTTGTTGACAGCTTTCCATCTGGACTTTGGATAGCGCTGATCCTTCATGTGGAGCCTTGTTTAGCTGGAAGGGGCCACACAAGTCAGCTCCTCCAGAAGAAATCAGGAGTGTGCAAAACATCAGCAAAGAACTGCAAAGGGTTTCATTTGCAAAGCCCAGAGAAACAGTTCTTATTCTCTGGATTTCAGGTACCTGAGTTCGTGAATGTGCATGACTACAGCTTTGACAATTCAGTATTTAATAGTCAAGAGGGTCATTTATAGCCTCATTCAGATAATCCGACTGGAGTACACCTGAATAAATACATCATGCTCAGGTGGCTAAAAGCTAACCCCCTTTGAGTTTAATAATTAAAATAAACAGAGCCATCAAGATGAATTTTAGTTTATCATGTATAAATGTAAAAAGCTCCATAAAGGATGGTGTTTTGTGATTCATGTAGGAATATGATGGATGCACGATATGTTTTCCATGGCTATTTAAGAAAAAAAAAGATTATCTTAGTCATGGGGTAAAGTTATGTGATGCATTGCACCCACCATCCAGGCTGCGTCTGGGCCAGTACAGATTTTTTTTTTTTTTTTTTTTTCTGAAAGATTACTTCTTGGCAAACTAGATATGCAAACGCCAGAATACAGTAAAACCACATTTAATTGGACCTACTTGCCAACTTCTTGAACACAGCTTGGATTATTCCACTGGAGGCTGCTTCTGTTAAAAGCTGGGGGAGGAGGAAGTGGCATATTGACAAGGCTTCAGATAATTTTTTTTCACTTGAAGTACAATTATGCAATGAGCCAAGTTTGGAAGTATTTTACTATGTTTAATAATTATTATTAAAGATATTGTAAAACATATGCATTTGTTAAGTGGAATGTAATGGGAGTAAAATCATGTCATAAATTTTACTTTGGATTTATTTTCCTATTTTATTCCTTATTTGACAGCCTTCCAGATTGATTCTAGCCAAACCCATGCACTCTAATACACATCATACTTGATATTAAAGTGAGAACATGAGTAATTTATAGAACCCGAGTGAGAACAGTTTTCTCCTCTTAGCCAGTCTATGGAATTGCCACCTCTGCTCAGGTAGCAACTGACACATAAACCATACACAGAGAGTAAAATTACAGGCATCGAGAAATCCGCCACACGCTCTCTGTTTGAAGCTCAAAAACTCACATGTCCTGGTCATGTCTTTGGTTCAATAGAATATCAGTGGCAAGGAGAAGGATAACTCTTTCTTTATACAGGTATGAAGCTAGAAGAATCCCAGCCCAGGGCCCTACTCAAGCTCATCCCTGGAAATGTGCATGGAGATTCCTTGACAATCCCTAACTCTACTTAGGTGATTCTCAGCTTCAGGTGGTGCTAAATTCATTGTCATCCCTCCCTAATCTGGAAAGCCAAAAAAGCACGACATCGGTTTGTTTCACATCTTGAGCTTATACAAATTTATATTGTCTTCATGGTCTCTTCTTCAAGGAGAAAAATGCCCGTGTAAAATTGCACTTCTTGAAATTGAACAAAGGTGCCATCTAATGATTAGCAAGGCGCTCCGGATTGTTTGCACTGAATTCCACCTGCTCTGTGAAAACCCCATGATTTTCTCACATTCTCACTCAAGCTGTTTAGCAATTGGGCCCTCTCTTCCGAGTGTGGTTATGTCTCAGTTTAATTCTGTTTTCTCTGCCATTTCATTGTCTTCTGCCCTGCCATGGCAAATGACGAGGGGAGGAAGACCATTTACAAGAAGGGTAGGTCAAGCCTGTGCATCTATTTTCACAGCACCTGCAGCGGCTGCATTTCCCTTCAGTCGGGAATTCTAGGCGGCACTCCTGGGTGGAGTTGAATGTGTGCCCGGGGCTCGGGGAAGCCTGAGGCGGCTCTGCTGCTGCTTGGGGTGGACTGCGGCAGTGTGAGCACCGAGTGTGCAGAGGGGACATGAGGACATCTGGACCGAGTCCCTGCAAGCAGGGTGCCCGCTGCAGTCCTTTGAAAAATCCTGCTGCACCAGGCCCTGTGCACTGGAACTTTTTCCCTGGAGAATTTAGAAGAGCCGGAGCCCTTGATTTGTTGGACATCTGCAGCAGGGTTCTCCGGGAGCAGCTCTGTTCAGAGTCAGGGCCCAGCAGACTTTCCGTAAAGCCCTTATTTCTAAGAGCCTGGAAATAAGAGTGAGGTGACATGCATTCTACCCTCAAGTCCTCAGCTAAATTAGCTGTGCAGTCTTGAACAAGTTCTTTAATCTCTCTGGACGTCTTTGTCTTCATTTTTAAAATAAACTTTTTGAGTCAAATAGCTCTGAGATTCTTTCCAGTACTAAATTCTAGAAATTTGTTTATCTATATTTTAACCCATTTAACTGAGATGCTGATTGAACTTGGGCTAACAGGAAATATTTTTAAATTAGTGTAGAGCTGGTAACTATTATACTGCTCCGACTTCTGAAGCTGATTACAATTTAAAAGCCCAATCACTATGACATGGAAAAGCATGGGCAGGGCTGGTGAGCCTTTCTATTGGCATTTGGATCTTTAATATCTAACTATTTCTATGTGTGCACATGCTAGGATGTATTGCCTTGTCTTTGGTCAAGTCCAGTGGGTTTGGGTTGGTTTTTATTTTTCAACAGAAGAAATTTGAGCAATCCTAAAATAGATAGAAGGAAAGAATT
This sequence comes from Choloepus didactylus, assembly GCF_015220235.1. Taxonomy (NCBI): domain Eukaryota; kingdom Metazoa; phylum Chordata; class Mammalia; order Pilosa; family Megalonychidae; genus Choloepus; species Choloepus didactylus. The sequence goes on from NC_051308.1 coordinate 28,990,602, forward strand.
TACCTAGTTTTGTGTGTGAGTGTGCGCGCGCGTGCGCGCTGTATACTAAATACCACTTTTGGGAAAGCAGCAGGACAATATCGCCTCTCTTGTTGCTGTTAATTATTTTAACAAGCAAAGGAACAAGAGGAGAGGGTCCCTTGCCAAGGATGGCATTCCTATTAGTATAGCAAAGTGGTTTTCTGCTTGTTCAGCTCCTGTGTAGACTCTTGATTGGACAGTTCCCTGCCACCTTCTAAGAGAGGGCTTTGTGTGAGAAAAGTCTCGTTCTGGCAGGTATGCAGCTTCCATAGGAAAGAATACACTAAAGACCATTGTATGTGGATGCAGTTCCATGATTTGGAGTATCCAAAGGGGTTGCTGATGGACCTAAAGATCAGCAAGTTAGTTAGGTAGATCATAAAAAATAACACGCCACACTCAAAAAATGGACTCTAAAATTAGAACAAATTCTTAGTGACTGTTATAAAAATCCCACGTCCCACTATTGGCAGCCTGAACCACTGACCTAGTCATTCCCTATATTTCTAGCATGCACTTAATCTTCTCCAATATGGAGGAAATCTCTACTAGCGTGGTCTGTGAAAAAACAATCCAAGAGAATGAATATGGACTAATTTGTACCCGAGTCTAACTGAGACATTTTCGCTTCCATTATTTCTTTCATTCTGAAGTCACAAAGTAAAATGGTTGAGGAATTCAAGATTAGCATGTAAGTGAGACTGAAATAGTACTATATTCCTATATTAGCTATAACGTTTTTGGTTGCAAGGAAGAGAAGTCCAACTTAAACAAGTTTAGGCCAAAAAAGAATTTTATTATAAGGCTACATGGATTCAGTGGGATCCAAACGATGAATGTGGATGGGCCTTGGGAGCAGCTAGGAGTAGGAGCTCAAATGCTGTCAGGATTTGCTCTCCTTTCCTTCCCTCTGATTCTCTTTTTGCTGATTGGCATTTTCTATTCCTCAGTCCACATGGTGGAACAGGGCTGCCAACTGCTTCTGCATTTACATGTCTTCATTTTCAGACACCCAGAGAGAGACTGACTTCTTTTGTCAGTTGCAGTTCCCGAATCTTGGGCAAGGACTCTGATTGGCTTGTTGGGGTCAGGTGCCCACCTCTGGACCAATGGCCTGTGCCAAAGGCAAGCCCACCTTGTGCCAACATGGCCGGCTCCTGTGGTGACCATGTGCAAGCAAGTGCATGTGTCTGCAGGGCGGTGGGCAGGGGAGCAGTTCCCAGAAGACAGGGAGACAGTTCTCTGAAATGAGCCTGGTGCTGAGCTGACTAAACAATAGGGGTCCTTTATGTCTCTCTACTAAAATTAGGGGCAACTACAAGAATATATTCTTTATTTGGAAGTGAGAGATATATTTTTCCTTGTAGTCTAACAACAGATATTAATTTCTAACCCATGGGCCCATAGTTAAGTGAAATAATGTATGTTTTTTTAAGTGCTATAAAATATTAATTAATTTTCATTTAACTTGGTTCATCTAATCTCCCTCAAGATACCTATCATCTTGTAATCTCTGAGCATGTTCCTATAAATTCTTATGAAATCCTTACCTTATGGAGGGCTTGGAACTCAATTCCTGAGCTTACCTTTCAGCTATCTAATACTGATCCAGGTGACTTTTGGGCAGGGCTGGGGTTGAGCTGGCAATGGAGAACAATGAATTTGGAAAGACTTTTCTCCTTTTCTCCTTGTTTGGGACCTAGGAAGAAGATTCTGTGTCAATAAAGAACTCTGCATTTGCAGCAGGTGAGAGACATGTGTTTTCCACCTGGAGACCCAGGAATGGAATCCATGAGCCCTGGATGCAGAGGGGCCAGGAGTGTGGATGCTGGTTAATGTGAATGAGGCTATCAGAGCATCTCATGATCACCAGACAGGCTATTAACTACTAGCAAAGCTGCATTAACCCTCTCAGGTTCTCCCAGTGCAACAGTCCTGTATTATATCCGTCTCTCAGAAGGAAAGACCAAGCCTGAAACCCCAGGAAGACTTGTGTCTCCCAAGCCTAGGGAAAGAAAACATACAGATGGTTTTAAACGGCTGGTGCAGGCTATTGGGATGTGTGGCTCATCACTCCTTACTCATTCTCCCATCACTAAAGATGCAAAATAATCATAATAAAGATAACATAAGAGATTGAAAGAAGCTCCTGCTTAGAGTAAGGCCCTCCCAGTCAAACTGGAGAAGCATAAGGCTCATTGATTGAGGATGTCAAGGGCAGTCTGTAGAAAGCAAAGCTGGGTATTTTAGGCATTGTGGATTTTATTTTTGTTTTTGCTCAAATTTTTATGGTTTTTATTCGGGGATCTCTGGGACTGACAAAGGATGTTGCTTCTTTTTCAGCCTTTGTCCGTCTTTCCCTCCTCCTGCCTGCCTTGTGAGAGGCAGCCTGGGAAGCCAGGCTTAGCAGAAGAGTATGTGCTTTGAAATCCGGCAGAACTGGGTTCAAATCCTGCCTTTCCACTTAGTGGCTGTGCGAGCGTGGGTACGCCACAGACCACCTGGGGCCCCAGTTTCCTCACTAAAAATAGCGATTAGGACAACTCCCTCCTGGAAGGGTTGTAAGGATTGATGAGATGATTTCATTTAAAGCTGCTGAAGCTTTGCATGCACCAGGACTCCTTCAGTCCCAAGTGACAGAAAATAGACTCAGACTAACTTGAAAAAAAGGAAATGTATTAACCCATGTCACCAGGAGGCCCAGGGTGGCGATGGTCTCAGGGAGGACTGAATACAGGGACTCAAATGACGTGTTAAGTTCTCTCATTCTTCTGTCCTCCCCCTATTCTTGCCTGCTATTCTCTTGGGTTTATTTCTGCATTTCTAGCTGAAAATGGGCTTTACTCACATTGGGCATGGAAGAAGATGGTGCTAGGCAGTTGTCATCCCAACTGGTGATCCCGGAAAGAAGTGGATGGTAGTCTCTGAACATCTGGATTTAAATACTAAGGGAAGAACTCTGACTTCACCTAAAGAATGTAACCATCCCCAGGCCAATCCCTGGGACCAGGGAAATGGGGTACTCTGCTCAGGCAAGCTTAGGGGACATGTGTGATGAGGCAGATGGTGAAGTGAGAGGTATATGAAGACCACACAGCCTGGGGGGAGGAGTAAGCTGTCAGAGGAAGGGAGGTTTCTGTGCCAGAAAAAATGGGATGGGGTTCTGGATAGACAAAAAATACACAGCACAATATTATAGCTTCTTTATAGCTACTTTACTATAAGCCTTAATTCAAGCTTCCCAGAGGTGGAAATAGAAATGCATAAAATTTTGAAGTGTCTAAACACAGAAAGGGAGATTTTATCAGGAAGACGAGGATAGGGATGGTTTCTACTTAGGGTTTCTGCCTAAGGAAGGCAAATTTGAGTTGGGGGTGGGAGAGCAGGAAAAAAGTAAGGTGGTAGGCAAAATTTATTTAGTGATTGCTGCATATTCAGCCCTGGGGAAACAGCAGGCTCTGCCCTCATGGAACTTACTCACCAGCTAAAATGGACAGAGAGATCAGCATGTGTGGGGCCCAGGAGGAAAGCAGGCAGCTTCGAAGAAACTGCCAGTTCTTTCTAAGGTCAGCATTATGGCTGGAGCACGTGGGGATGAGGAAGAAGTGAGAGATGGCCTGGGCCAACAGGCAAGGGCAGGACCTGGAGGATCTGGACCTCATCCCAGAGCAGAGCAGGGCAGGGACCTTTTGATTTCTAGAAAGAAGAGTCTGATTGTTTTGTGAAAGTGGACCAGTGGCAAGTGGCGAGAACGGAAGCAGGGAAGCCAGTCTGTCGGAAGGCTGTTGCGGAGGAGAAGGTGAGAGCAGAGGGAGCTGGGCTAAAATAGTGGCCAAGAGGGAGAGGTAGAAAGAAGTGTTTAGATCATAGAAGTCCGTTGGAAAACTGATCAACAGGACTCAGGGAATGACTGGCCGTGGGGTGGCAAGGGCAGGTGGAGGCAGAGACTTACCATGGATGATGTGCATTATTACGATATAGACCCCCCACATTAATTTTTCCCAGGAGACAGCACTAGGAGGTGGAGAGAATGTTGGCTTTGGAGTTGGTTAAACCTGGGGTTCCAATCCCATCTCTTCCACTTTCCAGCTTCTTGACTTTGGCTTTATTTCTTATTTTTCTCTGAGCCTCAGTTATCTCCTCAATAGAATGGAGCTAATGATACCGATACCAGAGCGTTCTAGAAAGAATTAAATGACGGCATATGTGGGGCACTTGGCACAGGGCCTGGCACCCTGTGGGCACCAATATGTGCTAGTTCCTCCTCCTCCCCTTACTCGACCACACTCTTTCCTGCCTGTACTTCCTCCATGCTTCAGCACCCTCCACCTCCCACTTCTCTCCCATCTGCTCTCTGGGCAGCTGGTTCCACCCCACCTGCAGCCTTTCTCTCCTGGGACCTGCCCACAAATTGCCCGTTCTAGTGTCCTGGAACCTTCAACAAATATTCTCTCACTTGTTATTCATAAATAGCACAAGCCGTGAAAGCATCAGGCTGTGAAATGGGTTGTCTTTTGTCCTAGCACTTTGAGGAGGGACCTGAAGTACTTGTTAGCTTAGTTCCTGCTGCAATTTGTTCAGTGAGTCCTTAATTCCTGCATTTATGCATCCTACACTCAGCAGTTTATAATGGGCCAGGCATGGTGTTAGCACTGGGAGTGCAAAGCCGAACTGTGGTTGCTGCTTCTTGGAGCTCATTAATTCTACAAGGAGAGTAACCCTCTCTCTGGTGGTGGATTTTTTCCAGATACCTGGTTTAAGGGATCACTCTGGCTTTAAAATCTCTATAGGTAAAAGGAGGAGCGGGCCAGGAGGGCATGATTTACACTCTTCAGTCTAATTTGGGGATGAGAACACTAGGAAATGCCATCCCCGGGGTTGGAACGGAAGCCTGAACTTCCTTGGGAAAGCAGATCCACCCCGTCCCAGTCCAACTGCTCAGACGTATCTCTGACCTCATTCGTGATGCTCTCCCCACTCCATTCCTCCTCACCCACTTCCCATTCACACTCGTTGCTCCTCTTCCGGTAAGCTGAAAGGGAAGATGTCAGGGCGGGACTAAAATTGTGTTTATTTACATTCCTGTTCTAGGAGCAAGAGTATGAAAGCATGGGTGGTTTCCTGAGACTGGACCTGCACGCAGTTAAAAGCGTCTGCCACGTTCTCCCACCCTGGGGGAGGCTTGACTTTCACTGTTGGGCGGTGGGGAGATCTGTGCTCTTGGCCTGCAGGCTCTCTGGAGCTCTCAGTGGAGACACTAAAGCAAATGGCTGTGCTCTGAGGTGAGACGCAATCAGCAGGAACCCTCTTTTCATAAAGGAACAGTCTAAGGCTTGTAGAAAATGATTTTCAAGATTGATTTAAACCTACCACCTCAAAGAGATGTTTGTGAGGAAGGGAGGAACAATGAATTGTTAAATGGTGTGAGCTCTGGGAAGGCAGAACCTTAGGGAAGAACGAAACAGTGATTTCATTAATTGATGAGTTTACTTACTCCACTAAGCTTTGTGCAAGGCATTGCGGGATTTATTAAGAAGAATATGGCATTGTCCCTATCCTGGAGGACATTAAAGAGAGATGGATAAAAAAGGCAAGTACCTGGTTACATGTGTCTTGCCTTAAGAATATCACAAGAAAGCTGACTTTTAGTGGGTACCTTGTGTGTTTAATGCATTCTGTGTCACTTGATACAAATCTCTGTTAATCTTCCCAACAATGTTTCAAGGTAGGTATTTTACAGATGAGGAAAATGAAGTTCAAAGAGTACTTCCCCCCAGATTAGGGTTCCAACCCAGTTCTGCTGACTCCAAATCCTATGATCGCTCCATTAGATCTACCTGTGAAAATTAAAATTAAAAAAATATGAAAGGGAATTTGGGGCATTTCAAAAGCACTCTTCCTTTTGCAAAAGAATTCAGTTCTCTACTCCTTTAAATTTTGAGTAATCTAGAACTTTTATGGTGTGGTTTTCGCTAATCTGACTTACCTCTACAACTTCAGGAAAAAGCCAGTGCTCATTCTAGAAGAGGACGTAGCCGCAGCTTCTTTTTGCCTCATTTGCTGATTCTAAAAGTTCATGTCAGAAGGCTCCAAGAGGGATTTTAGAGCCAGAAGGGAATTTAGATTCTCTTAGCCAGCTGTCTCATTTTACAGGTACATAAATTGAAACCCAGAGAGGTTAAGTGATTTGCCTAAGGTCACACAGCTGGTTCTTGATGGGGAGATGAGACTTGAGGGTGCACAGTGCTTCTGCCATCTGGTGCTACTCAGCATTGTGAAAGAGAAGGCCCCACCCCAAGTCCATCTGCTCAAGGAAGTTCTAGGATTTATCATAGTCAACTCTTATTTGTTCGAGCAAACTGCAGTGTATTATTGCCAACTGTTTACATACTCTGCGATACCCTTGGTCAATCTATACGCGCTCTTGCCAGGAGACTTCCCTGGTGTACGTGGACCCAACCTAATGAGCAACTGCAGCCTCTGTTTCATCTTTGTGCATAAAGGAATCAATTAACATTTAATTGAAGTTTGGCGTATTCTGAGCCGAGCCTTGCTTTGGCCTTCTGAATAACATATGCAATTTTGGCCAATGACTTTGAGTTTCATATTGTGGATTCCAATACCCTGAAGGAAACGGGCCAATTACTTTCTGTAGTCTTTCAGAATTGAACATAAACATCTGTGTGTTTGCCTTCTTCTTTGCTGTACCTTTCAAAGAAATGTATACTTCTTTGGATTCCAAGGAGCTGCGGCTGGAAGAGCCGGAACCTGTTCAGAACAGGCTTTCCTCCTTTTGGCCTCCTCTCTGCAGTCTCCCAGCCTCAAACAGCTCCCAGGGCCGGGCAATTGGAGCAGCAGAAGTTCCTTGTTCCTCCCATCTTCTGGTGTTGAGGATTTAGTGAGAAAGGGCATGCGAAGCCTTCAGGAAATGCCAGCTTTTCCTATTGTGATTGCTGTTATTATTCTCACTGCTTTCCGTATCTTCTGCACCACCCACAAGTGCTTTCCTGTGCACACGGTGACCTGGAGAACAGTGAATGAGCTCATGGGCTGGAAGCAGCAGAAGGGGGAAACGACATGCCCGGCACTGCCCCACAGCCCTGCCTTGCTCAGCACCTTCTCCCTGCCTAGAATGTCCTTCCTGGCATCGTTGACTCTGGAAATCCTAACTGCTCCTCCAGGTCCCACCTCTCCCTCTGCTTCCGTGCAGCCACTGCTTTTATTGCTGTAACTTGAAGGGCTGGCTCTTCTCATGAGCTGGCTTCTCTGGGGCTTCCTTATGCCCTGGGCTGTTGAGACCCAACTAGGTGTCAGGCACTTGACATTGAACTTTTCCTTTAACTCCCACAACCTTATGAGGTAGGTGTTTTCCCATTGATTGTGATGGATGAAGAAATAGGGCTCAGAGAAGTTAAGTGACTTGTCCAAGGTCACCCATGCAGACCCAGGGAAGAGAGGGCTCCAAAGCCTGTGCTATTTACCCTTATGCCAGTGCTGCTGCTGCTGGCCTGAAGGTAAGCAGTGGTCCCTGACCTTCAACCTACAATATACTTGGGGACCTGGGTGACTTTCTTTTCTAATTTATACCTTTTCATGTTTTCCAAATCTTCCTCAATGAGCCTGCATTACTTCTGTTACTGAAAATATCTGTGATTGCTGACAGTACCAAGCCCTGGACTTATGTCATCACATTTTCTCCCCACAACAACATTGGGTGAGGATTCTATTATTATTGTTGTTCTTTGTTTTCTAGAGGAGGAACCTGAGTCACAGAAGTGTTCAACAACTCCCATGTTCATACAGCCACTGAGGGGCAGAACCAGGGCTTTTAGACCCAGGCATGCCTGACTCCGAAGGCCAGTGCTTGACCTCTAAGCTTACTGTATCCAAGCGTTACCTTAAAAAAAAAAGAAGCCCGTGGTGGTCAGGGTGGGAGTAGGGAAGAAGGAGCAAAGGCTTAGTTGTACAGAGCTTCTATTTGGGACAATGGAAAAGTTTTGGTAATGGATGGTGGTGATGGTAGCACAACATTGTGAACATAATTAATGGCACTGCATTGTATATTTGAATATGGTTAAAAAGGGAAATTGTAGGTTTTGTTTATGTTATTAGAATTAAAAAATTTTAAAAAAATCCATGGTACTGCACAACACACACACACACACACACACACACACACACATGAAGCCCATGGGATGGGAATCCTAGGAGCCTGGAATGAGAATCAGAGGACTGTGAGAATTATTTACCCTACCAAAGGGGTCTGCAGGTTGAAAAGTCACACTGTCTAAGAGTTACAATGTGCCAGGCTGAATGCTGAGTGCTTAACGTGGCTTGATTCATCCACAGCTCATAATAACCCTGGGTAGAGTTACTTTTATTATATCCATTTCACAGATGAGGAAACTGAGGTGTAGAGAGGCTAAACGACTTGCCCAAGATCATGACACTAGAAAGTGGTGAGGCCAAGGCTTGATTCCAGGTGGTCTGACCTCCAGGTCTACACTCTTAGCTACATCGTTGCTGATCCTTGTTCCTTCCCCATGACTGTGAGCGCCAGCACGGTCCGGTTGAACTCAGTAAAAACGTTGCCGTCTTTATCCTTCCCACTTTCAACAGTAATAACTTGTCCAACAGGGATAAGTGCTTCAGAAATACTGAGAAAGCGAAACTGCTGAACATGGGAACCCCAGTGAGGCTGTGCCTGATGATGACAAATCATGTTCAAATTAACCTTGTGCCCCGAAGTTTGCACCTGGGGGGAAGAAGTGGAGAAGATGTGAGCTCCTTGCCAATTCCGCCCAGTAGAGAGCTGCCAGGCACCCCCAGACCTCCCGACTGGGGTCCCGTCTCTGGCAGGCATGTGGCTGCTGTCCCCAGGCCCTTGCCACAGCAGCTGCCCAGGAAAGGTGACGGGGAGGTGGGATAAGAAGAGGGTTCTAAGGATAAGAGAAACAAAGTTGAAAGCCAAATTCTCAATGCTCTGCCATGGATATTGTCGTATGGTTGGAATTAGGTTCTGTCTGTGCAAAGAGAGACCAGTGCAAGACTGTCTATTTTTTTAAATTCAACTTCCATTTGGAGAAATAACAACAAAAACAAGAATAAACCAGTACTTTGCAAATATCTACTCTCTATAGAAGGGTTTGAGACAGAAGCATGAAATCTCAGACCCTGAAATTTCACAGGACAAAGAGAATAGGCCTCAGAGAAGCCCCAGGCAGAAGCTGAGGGGTTCCCGGGAATTTCCGAGTATAAATTATGCTAGGGTTGCCCCTCATTGGTTCCTGGTGTCGCCATCCCCTGGTCACTCCAGGTTTAATTTCCAGAGCCCTTAGTGACCATTTCCTCTCCTGTGCCACGCCCCCACTTCCCTTGACCCCAGTCTAATCAGTTGGCAGGACGTGTAATTGAGATTTCTGCATTGTTTCTCCCACATTTGCATCTCCTTGCCTGTGCCTGGGTGAGGGGCCTCTTCACCTCCTGCCTGGGCCATCGCAAGAGCTTCCTAACTAAGGAAAGAGCTTTAAGACTTGCCCCTCTTTACTCCAGCCACCAACTTCTGCACCACCAGAGTCAGATGAAGTCAATGCCTTGTTCCAAACCCTGCAGTGGCTCCACCGGGATCACCAGTGGTGGATTTGATGATGACAAAATCCTGGTACCTTCTCTCAAGGATCTCATAGTTTAGTGGGGTACACAGCCAGAGTGCTACAGAAATACAGTCCCAGGAGGTCAGGGAAGGCTTCCTGGGAGAGGTGACTTGTCTAATGTCACTTGAAGTCACCTGAAGAAGGCAGAGAGCAGCCAGGTAAATGTGAAGTGGGTGGGTGGGTAGGGAAATGGAGAGGGTATGAGAATACGGGGTACATGCAAAGCAGTTCAGTACTGCTGTAGCCTATGAGAGGGAAAGTGACGATAGGAGTGAGTGGGTCCAGATTACAAAAGGCTTAAAAAACCTGTTGGAGAGTCTGACTTAATCCTGAGAGCAGTGGGAGGACATTAAAAGAGTTTAAGCAGAGAGTAATATGAACACTTCTGCATTTTAGAAAGATCATTCTATCTGCAGTTTGGAGAAATGGTTGGAGAGAAGGAAGAAAAGAGGCAGGGAGGCTAATTAGGATGTACTTTCAGTAGTTTAAGCAAGAGATGCTTGTGGCTTTGGGGTAGATGGAAGTGGACAGATGTGAGAAATATTTGTGATGTTGGGTGGGCTGGTCTTGGCAATTATTTGATGTAAAGGGTGAGAGTCAGGGAGGCGAAAATCACGTTCCCCAGGTTTCTGGCTGGGTAGCTGGGTGGATGACAGTGCCATTTCCTAGGACAGGGAAAGATAGGAAGAACAGGCCTGGGGAGGAGTGGGGGTGGAGAGGAGATGTGAGCTCAGTGTTGGACATACTGAGATTCAGGTGCCTGTGAGACACACAGAGGAGAAACACTTATTGCAATTGAGAAAAGCAGAGAGTCTAAGACAGAACCTGAGCAACACCAACGTTCAAGGGTGGGGTGTGAGAAGGGGGCCTGCAAAAGAGACGGAGAGGAATGAGTCAAGACAGGCCGGAGGAAAACTAGGGGAAGTGGGTTGAAAGGTCAAGTCGCCAAGTCAAACAAGGAATGAAAAGTGTCCATTGGATGTTCTGAGCAAGGAGGCTGCTGGAGCCCTTGGTGGGAACTGCTCCAGGGTGTTGGTGGTGATGGGGAGGAGCAGATTGCAGCAGTAGGTTCAGAAGTGACCAGAGGTGAGAAAATGGAAACAGTAATTGAAGACAATTTCTGTCAAGAACTTCAGCCAAGAATGAGGGAGAAAGAGAAAAGACCAAGTCTGGAGAGAACAAGTCTTCAATAGAGGTTTTCTTTCTTTCTGTTTCTCACTCCTTCCTTCCAACCCTCCCTCCCTCTCCTCCTTCCTTCATTCCTTTTTTTCTCTCTTTCTTTCTCTTTCCCATCATATCGGGAAGGAGCCAGCAGAACAGGAGAAGATGCCTTGCCTTGAATCTTTCTCCATACACTCCTTCCCAAGTATGCACAACCTTTTTCCACTTCACTGCATTTGCTCAGCCGATTCCTCTTTTTCTCATGCCCTTCATTCCATCTTTAAATGCAGAAGTGTACCCAGATTTTGTGGGACCTGAAGCATATGCAGTTTGGTTAACCAATTTAAGAAAAAAATGTTAAGACACACTACTTCAACAAATTTTGCAAAAACATATGAAGATATGAATGCATTTCTATGGCCCTGCCTAGGACTTGAGAGGAACCCATGTAAGCTTAAACTTCATCAACTTCATGTGAAATCCTCCTCTATGCAAATGTTAAAATATTATACAAATATTACACAAATTCTAAGCTTTAACAACAGCAGAACAAAACAAAGGAACCCCAAAACAAACAAAAACATCTTCCATGAAGTGCCTCCAATTAGAAGGAAGTAAGGAGAGACTTGATTTCTTCATTTGTGAAATGGAGCTAAGAGCATGCACCTGTGTCATGAGGATTAAATACGGCGGCATATGGGTGAGAATCTGGCACGGTTCCTTTCATAATTCGTCCTTAAATGATTGCTGAAGAAATAAAGAATGTATGATCCTAGCTCCCTTTTCTCACGTCTCACTTTTACCTACATGTTAATTATTGCTATGCTCATCTTCTCTTTCCTATTAGACTCTACGTACCTTGAGCATGTCTTATCTTTGAATCCTTATAGGGTCTAGCATTGTGTCGTGCCTATGGTGGACATTCAGTATATTTATTGAATGAATGGATAGATGAATGAACTGTGGCCTATACATCACTTCATTAAGAAGGAAGTTCATCTTTAGGAGTCTTGCTTAGGACTCCATCTAAATGAGTTTCCCAGTTGAAGCTGTCAATTCTTGGCACCATGGTTGGTGATCAGTTAACAAAAGGACAGGAAGATCTGCAGCTGTGTCGTGGCAGATAACACACATTTGGCTGAGGAAGCAGAATGTGGGGAAGTCAGGGCTGGAGACATGAATCAACTTTCAGAGTTTAGCTGGTAGAACTAGGAACCTTTAAGACAAGGAAGTCTGTGGAACACTGCTCAGGCTAAACATGATAAATTAGAGTACCCCCAAACTAGGCAAAAGCTGTCAAATGCAATTCAGGAAGACGAGTCTAATGAATATGTAGTATAATATGGGTAGATTTCTTACTTTATTCATGTTGAATAAATTGCTGCTGAGGGAAAGCTCATTTTTCAGAGCTACCAGTGTAGGGGGGGGATGTGCTGTTCTGTTTACTTTCATAGGGCTGTTGTGAAGATTAAATGAAAAAAATTCTGTAAAACTGCTTTGTAAACTGTAAGCGCCACATAAATATCCTTTATTATTGCTGTGATTATTGCCTTCCTGGCCTTATCTCTTTTTCTCCCCTGTTGGGGCCCTTTCCTCTCAGTTCCCGTACTTCTCACAGACTCTATGCCCTGGCAATTTTCTTTAGGTCTCATCATTCCGCCAACACATGCAGGTATCCCTAGAGCTCCTGTTCATGGGACCAGGGTGGCCGACACAACACAGTATGAGCCACACTTGTGTGTCTGGCTACTCCCTAGATTCTGAGGTTCTTGAGAACAGAGATGATGTCCTACTCGTTTTTATCCTTCAGCCCTGAGAATAATTCCTGGCACAGAGTAGGAGCTCAGCAAATGTTTTCTGAATGGATAATGCTCTAAGATGAACAGAAAATGTTTCTTGTATAATTTCATCTGGATCCTTCAGTTGTGTGACTGTCTTAAAGAAAGCGAATTTGGTTCCCAAGGTGCTAACCTTCTTTATCATTCCTAGGAGAGCAAGGTCATAAATCTTCCTTGTTACTCTGCAAATCTTGAAATAAAATAACCAATTTCCTCAGGAGAGCAGAATATTCCTGTTCTAATGTAACTCCTAAATCACTCTTAAAAAGGCTCTGACAAGATGTCCAAGGATGTAGGTTTGTATCCATGTGATCTTATCTAAAATGTTTGACTTCTTAGAGCCTCAGTTCCCTCTGGTGTAAAATAAAGATAATAATCCTATCCTGTCTTCCTCATGGAGCTGTTTGAGAGATCAGTAGGATAATGAATGTATCTACAAAGCCCCACACCCTTTTGTTTCCTCCTTACAGAACAATGTTTTTAGACAGGGGCTTTGATAGACACAAAAGACATTTATTGATAAACACTGGTCAAGAGTCATGAAAGAAAGGGAAATACTAGGAAAATGTGGAACAACAGCTCTCCCCGGGGGCAGATAAATTGGTAGTTGTTCCCAGGTGGATTATTACAAGATTAGCAAATGGGACAATTTAATGGGAAGAAAGAGGGCATAAAGCATAGAGGAGAGAATTCAGGGGTTTACACTCCACTCCTCCTGCTCTGCTCTTACAATACAGAAGCAGGTTCCAGGAACTCCTCTTCTTTTTCTGCTCAGGGCCCTGCACTATGCTTATCTATATTCAGTATCTTGCTCTAAACTGGGCCCTTCCCACAGACATGCTCAGTCTCTGCCATTGTAAAGAAAATCCTTCCTCAACCTAACTACTCCTGCCTCTATCTGTCTACTTCTTCCCTTTCAGTGGTCAGCATCTTGAAAGAATTGAATATTCACTCTTTCCATTGCCTCATCTCTTATTCACTTCTGCTATTCTCTCATTTCTCTGTGGAAACAGCTCTAGGTAAGTACTACCATTTCTATATCCAGTGAACACTTTTCAGTCTTCATTTATTCAGGATGATCACTCCCTCTTCAAAGCAGTGCTTTCCTGTGGATGTCCACGACAGCACTCTCTCCTGATTTTCATTCCATCTCTGTGGCTGCTCCTTCTTTCCAGGCCCACTCTATGTTAGATGTAGGTTGTCCTAAATGCTCAGTCTAGACCCTCTTCTCTTTATTTCTCTACCCGTACTCCTCCTTTGTCAACCTCTTTCCCATCTATGGCTTCAGCCTGGCTCCTCTCACCTTGTTAAACCCTGTTCTGGTTTGCTAATGCTGCCGGAATGCAAAATAGCAGAAATGGATTGGTTTTTATAAAAGGGGGGCTATTTTGTTACAGAGTTACAGTTTTAAAGCCATAAAGTATCCAAGGTAACATATCAGCAATCAGGTAACTTCACTGGAGGATGGCCAATGGCATCCAGAAAACCTCTTTAGCTGGGAAGGCACGTGGCTGGAATCTGCTTGACCCCAGGTTGTGTTTCAAAACGGCATTCTCCAAAATGTCTGCATCAGCTTACAGCAGCCGTCTTCAAAATGTCTTTCTCAGCTCTAGCTGTGAACTCCTTATGTCTGAGCTTGTATAAGGCTCTAGTAAACTACTCAAGGCCCACGGTGAATGGGTGTAGCCACACCTTCACAGAAATTATCCAATCAGAGCTATCACCTATAGTTGGGTGGTTCACATCTCCATGGAAACACTGAACCAACAGGTTCCAACCTAATCCACACTAATATGTCTGCCCCTACAAGATTGAACCAAAGAATATGGCTTTTTCTGGGGGACGTAATATATACAAACCAGCACAAACCCTACCATCCTTTAAATCTCAACTCAAACATTACTTTTCCAGGGTAGCCTCCTGTCACAGATGCTGTTGGTGCCCACCCACATTCCCAGGCACTCCTCATTCCCAGTTCCAAAGAACAGCCGATAGCTTCTCTCTGTAAGCTGCTACTCTGCCTGGGGGCCTTCACTGCCTGCAGGAGTGATGGGTGCAGGCCAGAACCCGGAGATCTAGCACCTCCAGGAGCTTCAGATGATGATGGGGAGGAGCTGACAAATGAACAACCCAGCCTCCTCACCCCTCAGCAACCTAGACTATCTCCCAGAGGTTCCAGGGGATGAAGCCTTACTTGTTCCCGGGATAACCTGCTCATTAACTTACTCCATATTGGCTTTCTTCTCTGTCTCACTTTTCCACTATCCTAGCAGCACTTCCTGGAATCACCTCCCAAATAGGTCTCTTGCACTCAAATCTTATCTTGGAGTCTGCTTCTGGGGAATTCTAACCAAGACAACTCATATGACTTCCTAGCCTGGGACAGGTTCTCTGATTATTCTTTCTAATAGCATCATGAGGATTGGTTGCATAGCAATTCTTGCCAGTTAAATGTACACATTTGTTTGTGCATGTATGAATATTTGATTAATGTCTAGTTTTTGTGCTAGATGAGAGAACAGGTCAAATCCAGCCATGACTATTCATTTATGTGCTGTCTATGGCTCCTTTTGGGCTACCACAGCAGAGCTCAGTAGTTTCAACAAAGACCTTAGGACTTGAAAAGCCAAAATATTTATTATCTGAAAGAGTTTTACTATCAGGAAGAGTTTGCTGTAAGCTTGTATCAGTTAGCTTTGGCTGCATAAGAAATCATCCCCAAACTTTATGGTTTAAATAAAACACCACTTATTTATTTATTATTAATTTATTTTAAATTACTTTTTCTATTAGAATATTTTAAAAAAACACTATTTGTTAGGCTCACAATTCTATGGATTGGCTAGGTAGCTTTTCTGGTCTAGACCTGATTATCTGATTTCTGCTAGGCTCTCTTCAGGCCAGCTGGTGGGTTGACTGAAGGCCATGATCCTAGGATGGCCTCACTCACATTTTAGCTGCCGGCACCTGTTGGACAGGGAGACAGCAACAAAATGACCATGTGTCTCTCACCATCCAGAAAGCTTGCCTGGGCTTCTTTACCTGGTGGTTGCAACAGAGTTTGCAAGAGCAGCCAGAGAGGCCAAAGCACAAGCAGTTTTCAAGTCTCTGCCTGCTTCATGTCTTCTATCATCTCATTGGTCAAAGCAAGTCACATGGCTGAGTTCAGAGTCAAAGTGGGAGGACACCCAAGGGGCATGGCAGGGGTGTGGATACAGGGAGGGGAAGAATTTGTGACTATTTTTATAGTTTACCATGAAGCTGTATACAGGCACAGACCCTACATGTACTTGCTCACTGTTCTATGCAGCACAGTGCCTGGCAAACAGCGGGTGTTTAATACATATTTATTAAGTAAATGAATAAACTTTATCTTTGTTTGAATCACAACTACCTTTTATTGAACCTTTGCTATACAATAGGTACTATCTTAAAACTTTACATGCATTATCTAATATTTACCATATGAGGTAATATTTACCATTTTACAGATAAGGAAACTTAGGCTTACAAATTTTGGTAACCTACCTTATATAATATAGCTAATAAGAGAGGAATCAGAATTGGAAACAAGTTTGTTTAGCTCCAGAGCCTGTGCTGTTAACCACTACTCTAGAATGCTCTTATTTTTTTAACTTAAAAGTTTGTTTTTTATAGTCAATAATTTATTCCTTTATCTTACCATTTTAATTTTTAAATGAGTAACAAGGCATTTTATGTCTCTCCCAGCCTTCCCTACCCCACCTCCTTGGAGACCCAGAAGTCCTGTTATCACCCATAATTGATCTCCTATTCCAGTGCCAGGTGACACTTTTGATCTAAAAGGCGAGCTTGTCAGGCAATAGACTGCCACACACACAAACTCACTGCTTCTGACAGCTCAGCAAAGTTGAGGGCCAACATTTTACCCAAGAGGGCAATAAATCCAACCCCAAAGGTACCTTTTGGGAGGTGCTGAAAGAGGTTTGTTATCCTATCTCTCAGATTATCAGTTGCTACATGAGAGAATCCATGGATCAAAATGAAAATGGTCTTCATGAGCCTAGTCTTCTAAATAATCATCATTTATTCAGTGTTCAATAATTAATCCATTCTGCAAGTGAACATTTAATTAGGATTTACTGAATTCCAGGCATTATGGGGGAACATTAAGTGGCCAAGAATCTCTACCCTCAATATACTCATCTATACAGATCATTATATGACAATGTGTGGCGTGTAATGGTAGAAATATGATCAAAGAGTACAGAGGAGGGGCACTTCAGTTTGGTGGGGGTGAATAGTAGCATAGGGATGTTTTTCATACAACCTTTAGAATGCAATTCAGATTCAAACAAGGCTGGGCTTTCAAGGCTGTGTAAAAGAATGGTCAAGTGCATGGACTCAGGAGTCAGACAGATTTGGGTTAGGATGCTGTTTCTGCCATTTGTTAATCATGCAATTCTGGAAGACTTACTTAACTTCTATGAGCCTTAATTTCCTCATTTATAGAATGGGCTAAAAATAGCATCTGCCTCAAAAGGTTTTTGTGAAGATTAAGTTAAGAAATATGTCAAGTGTTTAGAACAATTTTGGGCACATAGTAATTGTTAAATGAGAGATAGGTGTCAGTGCTAGAGGTAGCAGTGGTGACGGTGGAAGTATTCTCACCATTCATTCATTCTTTCATTCTTTCATTCAGCAAATATTTACTAAATGTCTGCCATAGGTCAGACACCATGGCAGATACAAAAATGATAAGATACTAATCATGCTTTCAAAAGGTTTACAGGGGCAAGATGGCAGACTGGTGAGCTGTATGTTTTAGTTACTCCTCCAGGAAAGTAGGTAAAAAGCCAGGAACTGCGTGGACTGGACACCACAGAGCAATCTGTCTTTGGGCATACTTCATACAACACTCATGAAAACGTGGAACTGCTGAGATCAGCGAAATCTGTAAGTTTTTGCGGCCAGGGGACCCGCGCCCCTCCCTGCCAGGCTCAGTCCCGGGGGAGGAGGGGCTGTCAGCTCCAGGAAGGAGAAGGGAGAATTGCAGTGGCTGCTCTCATCGGAAACTCATTCTACTGATTCAAACTCCAACCATAGATAGACTGAGGCCAGACACCAGAGACTCTGAGAGCAGCCAGCCCAGCAGAGAGGAGACGGGCATAGAAGGAAAACAACACGAGAAGCTCCAAAGTAAAAGCAGAGGATTTTTGGAGTTCTGGTGAACACAGAAAGGGGAAGGGCGGAGATCAGGCCTTGAGGCGCATATGCAAATCCCGAAGCAAGGCTGATCTCTCTGCCCAGGGCACCTTTCCTTAATGGCCCTGGTTGCTTTGTCTATTAGCATTTCAATAACCCATTAGATCTCTGAGGAGGGCCGTTTTTTTTTTTTTTTTTTTTAAATCCTTTTTGCTTTTTCTAAAACAATTACTCTAAGAAGCTCAATACAGAAAGCTTCAAAGAATTGAAATTTGGGCACGTCAAGTCAAGAGCAGAACTAAGAGAGCTCTGAGACAAAAGGCAATAATCCAGTGGCTGAGAAAATTCACTAAACAACACAACTTCCCAAGAAAAGGGGGGTGTCCGCTCACAGCCACCATCCTGGTGGACAGGAAACACTCCTGCCCATCGCCAGCCCCATAGCCCAGAGCCGCCCCAGACAACCCAGTGTGACGGAAGTGCTTCAAATAACAGGCACACACCACAAAACTGGGCGTGGACATTAGCCTTCCCTGCAACCTCAGCTGAATGTCCCAGAGCTGGGAAGGGGGAGCAGTGTGAATTAACAGAGCCCCATTCAGCCATCATTTGAGCAGACTGGGAGCCTCCCAACACAGCCCAGCAGCCCAGAACTGCCCTGGGGGGACGGCACTCACCTGTGACATAGCACAGTCATCCCTCAACAGAGGACCTGGGGTGCACAGCCTGGAAGAGGGGCCCACTTGCAAGTCTCAGGAGCCATACGCCAATACCAAAGACTTGTGGGTCAGTGGCAGAGACAAACTGTGGCAGGACTGAACTGAAGGATTAGACTATTGCAGTAGCTTTAAAACTCTAGGATCATCAGGGAGATTTGATTGTTAGGGCCACCCCCCCTCCCCGACTGCCCAGAAACACGCCCCACATACAGGGCAGGCAACACCAACTACACACGCAAGCTTGGGACACCAATTGGGCCCCACAAGACTCACTCCCCCACTCACCAAAAAGGCTAAGCAGGGGAGATCTGGCTTGTGGAGAACAGGTGGCTCGTGGACGCCACCTGCTGGTTAGTTAGAGAAAGTGTACTCCACGAAGCTGTAGATCTGATAAATTAGAGATAAGGACTTCAACTGGTCTACAAACCCTAAAAGAACCCTATCAAGGACAGCAAATGCCACGAGGCCAAAAACAACAGAAAATTATAAAGCATATGAAAAAACCAGACGATATGGATAACCCAAGCCCAAGCACCCAAATCAAAAGACCAGAAGAGACACACCTAGAGCAGCTACTCAAAGAACTAAAGATGAACAATGAGACCCTAGTACGGGATATGAAGGAAATCAAGAAGACCCTAGAAGAGCATAAAGAAGACATTGCAAGACTAAATAAAAAAATGGATGATCTTATGGAAATTAAAGAAACTGTTGACCAAATTAAAAAGATTCTGGACACTCATAGTACAAGACTAGAGGAAGTTGAACAACGAATCAGTGACCTGGAAGATGACAGAATGGAAAATGAAAGCATAAAAGAAAGAATGGGGAAAAAAATTGAAAAACTCGAAATGGACCTCAGGGATATGATAGATAATATGAAACGTCTGAATATAAGACTCATTGGTGTCCCAGAAGGGGAAGAAAAGGGTAAAGGTCTAGGAAGAGTATTCAAAGAAATTGTTGGGGAAAACTTCCCAAATCTTCTAAACAACATAAATACACAAATCATAAATGCTCAGCGAACTCCAAATAGAATAAATCCAAAAAAACCCACTCCGAGACATATACTGATCACACTGTCAAACATAGAAGAGAAGGAGCAAGTTCTGAAAGCAGCAAGAGAAAAGCAATTCACCACATACAAAGGAAACAGCATAAGACTAAGTAGTGACTACTCAGCAGCCACCATGGAGGCGAGAAGGCAGTGGCACGATATATTTAAAATTCTGAGAGAGAGGAATTTCCAGCCAAGAATACTTTATCCAGCAAAGCTCTCCTTCAAATTTGAGGGAGAGCTTAAATTTTTCACAGACAAAGAAATGCTGAGAGAATTTGCTAACAAGAGACCTGCCCTACTGGAGATACTAAAGGGAGTCCTACAGACAGAGAAACAAAGACAGGACAGAGAGACTTGGAGAAAGGTTCAGTACTAAAGAGATTCAGTATGGGTACAATAAAGGATATTAATAGAGAGAGGGAAAAATATGGCAAACATAATCCAAAGGATAAGATGGCCGATTCAAGAAATGCCTTCACGGTTTTAACGTTGAATGTAAATGGATTAAACTCCCCAATTAAAAGATATAGATTCGCAGAATGGATCAAAAAAAATGAACCATCAATATGTTGCATACAAGAGACTCATCTTAGACACAGGGACACAAAGAAATTGAAAGTGAAAGGATGGAAAAAAATATTTCATGCAAGCTACAGCCAAAAGAAAGCAGGTGTAGCAATATTAATCTCAGATAAAATAGACTTCAAATGCAGGGATGTTTTGAGAGACAAAGAAGGCCACTACATACTAATAAAAGGGGCAATTCAGCAAGAAGAAATAACAATCGTAAATGTCTATGCACCCAATCAAGGTGCCACAAAATACATGAGAGAAACATTGGCAAAACTAAAGGAAGCAATTGATGTTTCCACAATAATTGTGGGAGACTTCAACACATCACTCTCCCCTATAGATAGATCAACCAGACAGAAGACCAATAAGGAAATTGAAAACCTAAACAATCTGATAAATGAATTAGATTTAACAGACATCTACAGGACATTACATCCCAAATCACCAGGATACACATACTTTTCTAGTGCTCACGGAACTTTCTCCAGAATAGATCATATGCTGGGACATAAAACAAGCCTCAGTAAATTTAAAAAGATTGAAATTACTCAAAGCACATTCTCTGACCACAATGGAATACAATTAGAAGTCAATAACCATCAGAGACTTAGAAAATTCACAAATACCTGGAGGTTAAACAACACACTCCTAAACAATCAGTGGGTTAAAGAAGAAATAGCAAGAGAAATTGCTAAATATATAGAGACGAATGAAAATGAGAACACAACATACCAAAACCTATGGGATGCAGCAAAAGCAGTGCTAAGGGGGAAATTTATAGCACTAAACGCATATATTAAAAAGGAAGAAAGAGCCAAAATCAAAGAACTAATGGATCAACTGAAGAAGCTAGAAAATGAACAGCAAACCAATCCTAAACCAAGTAGAAGAAAAGAAATAACAAGGATTAAAGCAGAAATAAATGACATAGAGAACAAAAAAACAATAGAAAGGATAAATATCACCAAAAGTTGGTTCTTTGAGAAGATCAACAAGATTGACAAGCCCCTAGCTAGACTGACAAAATCAAAAAGAGAGAAGACCCATATAAACAAAATAATGAATGAAAAAGGTGACATAACTGCAGATCCTGAAGAAATTAAAAAAATTATAAGAGGATATTATGAACAACTGTATGGCAACAAACTGGATAATGTAGAAGAAATGGACAATTTCCTGGAAACATATGAACAACCTAGACTGACCAGAGAAGAAATAGAAGACCTCAACCAACCCATCACAAGCAAAGAGATCCAATCAGTCATCAAAAATCTTCCCACAAATAAATGCCCAGGGCCAGATGGCTTCACAGGGGAATTCTACCAAACTTTCCAGAAAGAACTGACACCAATCTTACTCAAACTCTTTCAAAACATTGAAAAAAATGGAACACTACCTAACTCATTTTATGAAGCTAACATCAATCTAATACCAAAACCAGGCAAAGATGCTACAAAAGAGGAAAACTACCGGCCAATCTCCCTAATGAATATAGATGCAAAAATCCTCAACAAAATACTTGCAAATCGAATCCAAAGACACATTAAAAAAATCATACACCATGACCAAGTGGGGTTCATTCCAGGCATGCAAGGATGGTTCAACATCAGAAAAACAATCAATGTATTACAACACATTAAAAACTCGAAAGGGAAAAATCAATTGATCATCTCAATAGATGCTGAAAAAGCATTTGACAAAATCCAACATCCCTTTTTGATTAAAACACTTCAAAAGGTAGGAATTGAAGGAAACTTCCTCAACATGATAAAGAGCATATATGAAAAACCCACAGCCAGCATAGTACTCAATGGTGAGAGACTGAAAGCCTTCCCTCTAAGATCAGGAACAAGACAAGGATGCCCGCTGTCACCACTGTTATTCAACATTGTGCTGGAAGTGCTAGCCAGGGCAATCCGGCAAGACAAAGAAATAAAAGGCATCCAAATTGGAAAAGAAGAAGTAAAACTGTCATTGTTTGCAGATGATATGATCTTATATCTAGAAAACCCTGAGAAATCAACGATACACCTACTAGAGCTAATAAACAAATTTAGCAAAGTAGCGGGATACAAGATTAATGCACATAAGTCAGTAATGTTTCTATATGCTAGAAATGAACAAACTGAAGAGACACTCAAGAAAAAGATACCATTTTCAATAGCAACTAAAAAAATCAAGTACCTAGGAATCAACTTAACCAAAGATGTAAAAGACCTATACAAAGAAAACTACATAACTCTACTAAAAGAAATAGAAGGGGACCTTAAAAGATGGAAAAATATTCCATGTTCATGGATAGGAAGGCTAAATGTCATTAAGATGTCAATTCTACCCAAACTCATCTACAGATTCAATGCAATCCCAATCAAAATTCCAACAACCTACTTTGCAGACTTGGAAAAGCTAGTTATCAAATTTATTTGGAAAGGGAAGATGCCTCGAATTGCTAAAGACACTCTAAAAAAGAAAAACGAAGTGGGAGGACTTACACTCCCTGACTTTGAAGCTTATTATAAAGCCACAGTTGCCAAGACAGCATGGTACTGGCACAAAGATAGACATATAGATCAATGGAATCGAATTGAGAATTCAGAGATAGACCCTCAGATCTATGGCCGACTGATCTTTGATAAGGCCCCCAAAGTCACCGAACTGAGCCATAATGGTCTTTTCAGCAAATGGGGCTGGGAGAGTTGGATATCCATATCCAAAAGAATGAAAGAGGACCCCTACCTCACCCCCTACACAAAAATTAACTCAAAATGGACCAAAGATCTCAATATAAAAGAAAGTACCATAAAACTCCTAGAAGATAATGTAGGAAAACATCTTCAAGACCTTGTATTAGGAGGCCACTTCCTAGACTTTACACCCAAAGCACAAGCAACAAAAGAGAAAATAGATAAATGGGAACTCCTCAAGCTTAGAAGTTTCTGCACCTCAAAGGAATTTCTCAAAAAGGTAAAGAGGCAGCCAACTCAATGGGAAAAAATTTTTGGAAACCATGTATCTGACAAAAGACTGATATCTTGCATATACAAAGAAATCCTACAACTCAATGACAATAGTACAGACAGCCCAATTATAAAATGGGCAAAAGATATGAAAAGACAGTTCTCTGAAGAGGAAATACAAATGACCAAGAAACACATGAAAAAATGTTCAGCTTCACTAGCTATTAGAGAGATGCAAATTAAGACCACAATGAGATACCATCTAACACCGGTTAGAATGGCTGCCATTAAACAAACAGGAAACTACAAATGCTGGAGGGGATGTGGAGAAATTGGAACTCTTATTCATTGTTGGTGGGACTGTATAATGGTTCAGCCACTTTGGAAGTCAGTCTGGCAGTTCCTTAGAAAACTAGATATAGAGCTACCATTCGATCCAGCGATTGCACTCCTCGGTATATACCCGGAAGATCGGAAAGCAGTGACACGAACAGATATCTGCACGCCAATGTTCATAGCAGCATTATTCACAATTGCCAAGAGATGGAAACAACCCAAATGTCCTTCAACAGATGAGTGGATAAATAAAATGTGGTATATACACACGATGGAATACTACGTGGCAGTAAGAAGGAACGATCTGGTGAAACATATGACAACATGGATGAACCTTGAAGACATAATGCTGAGCGAAATAAGCCAGGCACAAAAAGAGAAATATTATATGCTACCACTAATGTGAACTTTGAAAAATGTAAAACAAATGGTTTATAATGTAGAATGTAGGGGAACTAGCAGTAGAGAGCAATTAAGGAAGGGGGAACAATAATCCAGGAAGAACAGATAAGCTATTTAACGTTCTGGGGATGCCCAGAAATGACTATGGTCTGTTAATTTCTGATGGTTGTAGTAGGAACAAGTTCACTGAAATGTTGCTATATTATGTAACTTTCTTGGGGTAAAGTAGGAACATGTTGGAAGTTAAGCAGTTATCTTAGGTTAGTTGTCTTTTTCTTACTCCCTTGCTATGGTCTCTTTGAAATGCTCTTTTATTGTATGTTTGTTTTCTTTTTAACTTTTTTTTTCATACAGGTGATTTGAAAAAAGAAGGGAAAGTTAAAAAAAAAAAAAAAAAAGATGTAGTGCCCCCTTGAGGAGCCTGTGGAGAATGCAGGGGTATTCGCCTACCCCACCTCCATGGTTGCTAACATGACCACAGACATAGGGGACTGGTGGTTTGATGGGTTGAGCCCTCTACCATAAGTTTTACCCTTGGGAAGACGGTTGCTGCAAAGGAGAGGCTAGGCCTCCCTGTATTTGTGCCTAAGAGTCTCCTCCTGAATGCCTCTTTGTTGCTCAGATGTGGCCCTCTCTCTCTGGCTAAGCCAACTTGAAAGGTGAAATCACTGCCCTCCCCCCTACGTGGGATCAGACACCCAGGGAAGTGAATCTCCCTGGCAACGTGGAATATGACTCCCAGGGAGGAATGTAGACCTGGCACCGTGGGACGGAGAACATCTTCTTGACCAAAAGGGGGATGTGAAAGGAAATGAAATAAGCTTCAGTGGCAGAGAGATTCCAAAAGGAGCCGAGAGGTCACTCTGGTGGGCACTCTTATGCACACTTTAGACAACCCTTTTTAGGTTCTAAAGAATTGGGGTAGCTGGTGGTGGATACCTGAAACTATCAAACTACAACCCAGAACCCATGAATCTCGAAGACAGTTGTATAAAAATGTAGCTTATGAGGGGTGACAATGGGATTGGGAAAGCCATAAGGACCAAACACCACTTTGTCTAGTTTATGGATGGATGTGTAGAAAAGTAGGGGAAGGAAACAAACAGACAAAGGTACCCAGTGTTCTTTTTTACTTCAATTGCTCTTTTTCACTCTAATTATTATTCTTGTTATTTTTGTGTGTGTGCTAATGAAGGTGTCAGGGATTGATTTAGGTGATGAATGTACAACTATGTAATGGTACTGTAAACAATCGAAAGTACAATTTGTTTTGTATGACTGCGTGGTATGTGAATCTATCTCAATAAAATGATGATTAAAAAAAAAAAAAAAAAAAAGCATGTCAGCTGAGAGGGACCAAAACAAATGATACCCCAGTTTCAATGAGCCAATTTAATGCCCAGATCTTAGTTTCTAATACCATCCTCCAATAAGATATACCTGAGCTTCAGGAACAAATGGCTGATTCTATGGCTAAACTGAAATAATTTGAACAACAAAAGAAATAAAGTAGTATTGGGTTATAATCCAAAGTATAAAATAAATATATCTATGAGGTTAAACTGACATAAATACATGATTGAATAACCAAAGTATGGAGAGAAAGGACAAATCCTCCATGCAATTTATGAGATATTCTATGCTCTGCAGTTACTTCCTTCCAAAGATTACAGTATGGAAAGGGGGATAAAGAGTATGCTTTCAGTGCAAAACCTGATGAACACTACCTCAGTCAGCTGATAAAGGCCAATCTCAACAGTCATAAATCATATTGATTGTATGTACCCTTGATATGATGTGATAATAACAGCAATTCATCTCAGTGCTCCTCATCCCCCAAACCCATACTCCAATTCTAGTCATGAGAAGAACATCATAAAAATTCTAGTTGAAGAGCCTTCTACAATATACCTGACCAGTACTCCTCCAAACTGTCAAGTACATCAAAAATGAGGAAAGTCTGACAAACTGTCACAGCCAAGAGATGCCTAAGGGCACATAACAGCTAAATGCAATGTGGTATCCTGGGTGGCATCCTGGAATGGAAAAAAGAACATTAGATAAAAATTAAGGAGATATGAATAAACTGGGGTCTTAAATGAACAATAATGTATCAATAATGGTTTATGAATTGTAATAAATGAACCAGTCTAATGTGAGATAATAATAATAAGGAAAAATGGGTGTGGGGTATATGAGAAATCTTTATACTTTCTTCACAATTTTTTGTGTATTTAAAATTGTTCTAAAATAAAAGTTTATTTAAAATTGTAAAAAAAAAAAAAAAAAAAAAAAAAAAGGTTTACAGTTTAGTGTGGAGAAGACACATATAGAAATAGCTACACTAGTGTCCATATTCAGGCTAGCATCAAGTAAGAATGGGCCTGCCATTCTCCTACATGCACTAAATAGTTTCCCCTTAACACACACAACATTCTCTTTCTTGAACCATTTCAGATCTTTCCGGTTTCAGTATTACCCTCCATTTTTCATGTATCATCTTTGTCTCAGTCTTGGTGCTTGATACAGTTCCTTTTGAAATGATCTCTGGCTTTCATTTGTATTTCCTGACCTAACCTGACCAAGAGATGGACTCAAGCGTAATCTGTTGAGGTTGACCAGATGGACAAATTGAAGTACAGATTGAAAAGAATCTTAAAGGGGGAGTGAAAAAGTTCTATGGAGGGCCCAAAGGAAAGCCAGCCTGGCCTACATTCCTCCATATCTATTTTTTGAGCAGGAAGCAGAAACCCTCATTAGGTGATTCAACTCTGTGCAAGAGTTCATTCTTGCAGCCGCATACCTGACCTCCTGTGCCTCCATGTATATATACATTTTGTCAACATTCATAGAGATTTAAGATGCCTGATGATAACTTGACATCTAAAAATCCATCAGTTTATTTATTAATTTTAGTAAACTTGTTTCAGCCATAGACAATTAGAAGCTAATTTTTCAATAAACCATTTCTCTAAGGATAGTTCATGCAATCAAAGAGGAAAATACCTGGTCAATCCAATTTATTACCACAATCAAATAATGCTAAATGGTAATTTGTGAAATAGCTTAAATTAGGGAATTACATTAGCAGCTTTAATCATTATTGATTAAGGAATTACCAACCATTTAAAAATTGTCTCCAGTGTTGAGATTTTAGAACAGATTGAGATTTATCATGTCCTTCTTTAATTCATACCACCCTATCACAAGATGTATCGCAGTGTTGTTGAGTGAGCACTGTACTTCCCTGGGGTCATGTGATTCCTCCATTTAATGATTGGGCAACAGGGGGTAAGTCAAGTCTTGGTGTCCTCAGCCGTGAATGGAGAATATAGTACTGGTTTGGAAGTTACAAGGATTAAATGAGATAGTATTTATGAAAGCACTGCCTAATAATAATAGCTAACATTTATTGAGTTCTTATTTTGTGCTTGGAACATGTACTAGTTCCTAGCACATAATATTACAGTTTATATTTATCAACTTATTTAATGCTCAGAAAATCCTGAGAAGTAATTATTATTCCCATTTCACAGATAAGGAAACCGAGGCATCAAGAGCCTAAGTATCTTGATTGAAGTTCACACAATGAATAAACTGGAGAGCAAGGCTTTGAACCCAGCTAATCTGACTCCAGAGCCTAAACATTTAACTACTACAATCTATGCCTAACCACTGGATTATATTGCCTCTGAGTGCTAACTCAGTGTTCAGAGTATAGTGGGTGCTCAATAATCATAAACATAGCCAACCATTGGAGTCTTCACAGATTGTGAGTTATTTTGGAGATGGCACTGTGTCACATTCCCCTGTGTATCTGTCCTTCGCAGTGGCTAGTACTGGGTTTAGCATAATGTATGTGTGTGAGTATATTTATGTGTTTAATTGGAAGGTGGGATTGGAAGAGATGTGAGAGTGGGAGTAAAAAGGATAAGATAAAGATTTTACTAATTCCCTAAGTAGCCTGAGGTGTAAAGATGTTATAATCTCCATCCAGAATCTTTTGAGGGGAACAACTCTTCTAACATATACCAGTATATAAGAACCAGGCTACACTCTGTCTAGACTACTCCAGTTTGAGAAATCAGACTCTGGACATACTCTCTTTGAAAAATATTGGTAGATAACAAAGAAACAAAGTCTGAACAGTTGGTGAGTTAATATCTGAAATATAATTCACATGAAGTCATATTTAGACTCTGCCAATTTTCAAGTGCTTCCAGCATCTTAAACACCACATGCCAAAACCTTCCATCTACCTCACTCAACAAACACCTCCACTTCCCAGTCACGTGGGCCCTGAATCCCATCTTCTTTGACTCCTTCTTCTACCTGGTCCCCACCCCCATCTACTCAGTTTCCAAGACCACAGACTCAGCCTTCTCGTCCTCCTCATTCCCACTGGTTCCCTGTTCCTCATTCTTCCCTCCTGTCTGCTGTTGCCAAACCCTCCCCACTGGCCTTTCTGCCCCTAGTCTTGTTTTTCCTCAATTATCTATGCACCACTGTTGTGTTCATTTTTCTCACTGTGGTTCCAAGGATATCATTCTCCTCATGGAAGCTCTTCTTCAGTGGATCCCCATTACCTGCTGGAGAACACAGTCCTCTACCTTGAATTCATCCAACTCAGCTGAATCATTTAGGTTTTATTCCCTCCCCCCAACTCACATTTATCTTCACATTCTACACTTCAACCACCCCAACCATGGTGCATGATTTATACTTCCATACACATTATCCACTCTTCCTTTCTTCCAGGCCTTTATGGACTACTTTCTCTTCAGCTGGGACCTCTTCTTTCTTTCCTGCCCTTCCACTCAAATAAGCTTGTTACCATGTACTAGCCAAACCCAAAGAGAAATATCTTCAAGGGTCAGGAGGATCTTTTAATTCCTCTTCTCAAAAGAGACATTCTCTACCGCATTATACCCATCAGCTGCCAGGACACACCAATAGTTTCTTTATCACCTGCTGTGCTTTTATGCCTGTTTCATTAATGGGTTGTCTATCAAATCTGAGCCTCATCTTTCCTGTGGACACGTCTGCCTCCCACCCTAAGCCTTACTTGTTTACTTGGTGGTCGGTGTGAGTTACTTTTGAAGAAAGTCACTGCTCATGCTTATCTAGCTATGGACATGGTTTCACAGGAGCAAAGACAGACTGAGGAGAGAGGACCAGAGTCAGGGGCCAGGGGCAGAGCCAAGAGATGAGGGTGGGTGGTGGGAGGTGGGGGGTGGAAGGGGCAACTGTGTCCAGGTGCTAGGTACTCACCCATTTCAACCACTTTCAGATACACATCTCATTCCTCAAGTGCCGGAAATACAATGACCAAGTCAAATCCTTTGATTAACATCTTCTCTCCCAAATAGGATTACAATAGATCTCAGTAGAAAGTTTTGGACACGGCCAATAGTGAAAGCAGGTTTGTGAGATTTGGAGACAGCCTTGCCTATGACTGAAGGGGTATTATCATCATTCTGTTGATAATGGGCAAGTTATTTCATCCATTTCTGCATTTTGTATACTCTTGGGCATGCCCCTTCTAGGATTCAATAATCCCATCTGCTTTAAAAAGAAGATAAATAGGTTGCTTATTCTAAAATTCTTTAACTCCTATCCTAAGTAGTAGATACCAGTTCTTACCACAATGTTTATTCCAGCTAACCTGTTATAAATGGTTTACTTGAGAAGGACTCAGAATAGAATTTCTCCCATATCCAGAATTGTTTTTCTCAAAAGACATTTGTTTCCTTGCTTTTCTACGCATCCTCTTAGAACTCTATGACAGCTTTCTGCTTAATAAATGTCAAGCCTAGGTCTTCAATATCTTGTCTGAGCAGCAAGCAGAATTTAGGTGTATTAGTCCATGACTATTCCTACTATATTCTTTTTCATTTCACCAAGGAAAAAATGAGGGCAACCTAACATGTTTGCAGAGCAGAGCAGTCTTTCAGAAAACTACGGTATCACAAGGGACCTTTGATTTCATATGGACCAAGAAGTAGAGCCTCAGAATTGAAAAGCAGCTGTCATTGCTTCTTCAAAGTCAAAACCATAACTTAATTCAGCTAGCATTTTGAATACCTCTAGGCACTGGAAGGAGGCACAAAGTGATGGTAGGAAAAATGAGAAAATAAATAAAACAGGATTATTGCCCTTAGAGGAATTGTATTCTAAAAGACATGTTAACAGCAAATTATCAAATTTACAAGACAGAATTGAGGCAAAAACAGAGTGCCTTAGTATGTCCCAACCAGTGACATAATTTAAATGGCCCAGGGCAAAATGGAAACGAAGGGCCCCTTATAAAAAAGATGGCAACAGCAGAGTATTAAAGCAAGCACAGGGCCCTGGTGAGCACAAGGCCCCATACAAACCACACAGATTCAACACCCCTGAAGCCAGGACTGACAGTAACACTTAGATGAGTGCATCCTGGGGAGCACGCCCTGGAACTGCATCAGGAAAGGTTTTATAGGGGTGGTGGCATTTGAACGAAGCCTTGGATGGCTTGAAAAGGTGGCTCAAATGAGTGGCCGAGCAGAACCAATTTACCAAATGCATACCTTATTCACAAATAGAACAGTATGGCTGCATACATTGGTTTCAGCAGGACAAAGCCTGGCTAACATTCACTGACACAGTGCTAGGTACTGCGGCGAATGCTTAGTGCCCGTTGTCTCATTTAATCATGACAACAACACTACAAAGAGGAATGTTGTTATCACCCCCACTTTTTTTTTTATGTGTAAACGGGTCCCCAGTTTTATTTTTTTAATAAGATTTATTCATAGACCATACAATCATCCAAAATATACAATCAATTGATCACATTGCCATCATATAGTTGTTCACTGATCACCCCGATCTATTTTTTTTAACATTTCCCTTGTACCAGAAAAAGTGATAATAAGAATTAAAAAAAAAAAGTAGTGAAAAAAGAATACCCAAATCGTCCCCCCATCCCGCCCTATTTTTCCTTTAGTGTTTTGCCTCTATTTTTCTACTCATCCGTCCACACACTGGATAAAAGGAGTATGATCCGCAAGGTTTTCTCAATCACACTGTCACCCCTTGTAATCTACATTATTATCTAATTGTCTTCAGGAGTCCAGACTACTAGGTTGGAGTTTGACGGTTTCAGGTACTTACTTCTAGCTATTCCAATACATTAAAACCTAAGAAGTGTTATCTATATAGTGCATAAGAATGTCCACCAGAGTGACCTCTTGACTCCATTTGAAATCTCTCAGCCACTGAAACTTTATTTCATTTCATTTTGCATCCCCCTTTTGGTCAAGAAGATGTTCTCAATCCCAAGATGCCAGTCCAGATTCATCCCTGGGAGTCATATCCTGCATTGCCAGGGGTATTTACACCCCTGGATGTCAGATCCCACATAGCAGGGAGGACAGTGAGATCACCTACCAAGGTGGCTTAGCTAGAGAGAGAGGGCCACATCTGAGTAACAACGAGGTACTCAGGGGGAGACTCTTAGGCACAATTATAAGCAGGCCTAGCTTCTCCTTTGCAGTAACAGGCTTCTTAAAGGCAAGTCCCATATCACCCCCACTTTTAATGAAGAAAATTGTGGTTTAGTGAGGCTCAATATCTTGTCCAATGTCATAGAGCAAGTGGCAGAGAAAGGTTTTGAACCAGTTCTCTCTGACTCCACTCCTCCTGCATTTAACCGCTGCTGTGCTGTATCTCCTAGTTAGTATGAAGGGCGCACTGCCCTATTTTTTCACAAGGCAACCTTGACAGTGTCACTGTCAATGGAGCCAGTTAAACAAGCACAGAGCACAGAGGGGATGGGAGGAGATTGAAAGGACCTCCACCCCAGCCTGCCCCTCAACAAGGGGTAGGTTCACAAGGATAGAGACACTGATGCAAGCTTAGAGTGGACAGGGACCATAGTTGTTCACGTTTGTAAGGCCTCTAACCGTTTACGGGTTCATTTTTGTTATCTCATGGGTCCTTATACCAGTCCTGTGAATTTCTCACTCAGACTGTACAGATGAGGAAACAGAAGGTGAGAGAGAATGAGTGACTAGCTTAAGGGCACAAAGGCAAGCAACGAAGGCTGGAACTGGAACCCAGAATTTCTGCCTCCGAGCTCAGCACTCGTCTGGCTCAGCCCCCCTTGTCTTCATCCAAGACTTTACAATGGCAAGTAGCTAGCTTAAAGCTCAACAGGACAGAAATGTCTTGGCTCTCCATCTTCCTTCTGTGCCTAAAGCCTCTCAATGATGTGGCTCATGCATTCAGGTTTGTTTAACCGATGCTTCTCCTATTAAGTCCGGTTATTTAAGAGTGGGGCAGGAACAGAGGGTGTTCAGTAACATAATTACTACACAGACTAGTATCCATGACAGGAATCTGCTGGCAGTTAAGGCTCAGTTTGTGGACTCTTCAGCTGAGGGGATTGTCTAGCTTCTCAGAAGACCAGGGTAATTAAGCAAAGTTGCTGGGAGCTGCTCCCCTTGGTATGGAAAGGGAGAGCAGATCAGCATTTGAAGACTCCAGCACCAACTGGCATCTTTACCTGCACTGAAAGCTTCTTTGGATCGGAAAGAAGAGGGTTTCTTTGCTTCTTGCTGCCTTGGCCCTGGTCACCAGCCTCGTCTCGAGCCCTCTGGGGCAAATGGGCCCTCTGTTCTATAGCAGATGTCAGGGGGACGGAGGGCTTGTCTCCTCCCAAAAGCGACAAAAGGAGCAGGGCAAAGTCCTTTCTATTCCATGCTGTGCTAGGTGGTGGGGAGAGGGAGGAATAAAAAGAGACGCTGGCGCTGTTTTCCAGAATTAATGGTTAGCGTCTGCTGAGGCTATTTGCACTGTAAACGAAATCAAACAACAAAAAGCAGGGATGAAGCAAAACAACCCAAATGATCAAAAAACATTCTGGTGGTGGGTGTGAAATTCGATTTCCCTCAACTGCAGAGGTCCAAGTATATGCACCCATTGGAAAGATGAACTGCCAAACAGAATACCTAGGCAGGCAGTTTCTCTAGTGACACGTGCACACACATATTTGAAGAGGAGCGGCACAACTTGGGGCCCTGAGAAGTATCACACATCCATGTACTCGGCAGTACATTTCACACACCAATGAGAAGTCTGAATCTCGAATGTAAGTCACTGGAGGTTTGTGAAAATGATCAGAAGGGGTGGGTGGAAATTCAGCAATTTTATTCCATTAAGGAAGGAATAATTCTGTGGTAACTAACCATCCTTCTGTTTCATCAAGAAATTTTGTGGTAGACTCTTTCTATGGAAAGTTTTGTCTACAGTTTTCCATCTGCTGTGATAATCGTTATTAATAAAGCTGCTGTCATGCCGTCTTGGGCTGTGATTTTGTCAAGTCCTCTATGCTAAGTAGGGTTGGTCCTTAGGAAGGAAGATGCACCTGAAGAATTCTGGTGGCGTGCCCTCCCCGCATCACGTGAGAAGTCTCTGGGCTGTAAAATATCATTTTCTAAAAGAAATATGAAACAGAGACTGCAAACATCTGTATCTTTTAAGGCGTACCCAGCAGATTTTCCTGAGATCCTGTTTTAGCTGGGAAGTCAGTTTCTTACCCTACATATATGTACACCAATTCTGATTCCATCAGAAAACTTCCTATGCTCTTTCTGCCCTCTTGCTCCCCGCCCCTGACTTCAGAGCTTCCGGTCCTTGTTGAGTACACACACACACACACACACACACACACACACACACACTAAATCTATTCTCTGGCGGCTGCATCTGATGCAGAGAAAACTCCCAGGGCTGAGTGAAGCTCACCTCTCTGGAGCTGCCCCTGTTGAACCTCCGTGTTTGTGCTGGAGCAGGGTTATTTTTGTTGTTGGTTTGTTTTTGTTTTTTTTTTATTTGGTTTTGCATTTTTTTCAAAGAATGTAATTTAGGCTAAACAAAGTTTTAAAAATAATTTGAGAATTTCGGGCACCGCTTGAGGTAATTGGCTACATGTGGAGTTATTTTAAAAACTGGACCCCCAGGCTGGGGGGACTTCAAACAGAAGGCGGTGATGGATTTCTGTTTTATGATTAGCACAATTGCAGAACATTTACAAATGCAACTTTATGCCCAAATACATTAAAATTCATCCTAATTGGGAATACCAGAGAAACTTAATTAATTGCAGCCAAACTCTCTGAAATCCTCAGTGGATCAAGATTCTCCCTCCTCTCCTGATCGCCCTACTCCATCTCCCAATAAATTCCATTATAAAGGCAGAGATAATTGAGCTCGGACTTATAATAGCAATGTGTGATATGGTAAATATATTCAGGTTAATGGATAGATCTTTTATATCTTGGCATACAGAGTGGACATTGTAATAACAACAAGATTTACTGAGTGCTTGTTGTGTGCCAGGCACGGTACTAAGTGATTTATATCCCATCCTTATAAAATGATTCTTTATATAAGGTAGGGTTATTATTCTCATTTTAAGACGTTGAATGTTAAGCAACCCACCAAGTTCTGGTAAGGGGCAGAGCTGTCAATTGCACCCAAGTTTGGGTATGTGACTTCAGAACCCATGCTCTTGAACACTGCACTCAACTAGAAAAAATGAGCTTCTAGCAAAAAATGAGAATTGAAAGTCTTGATGAGAATTCCTCAGTCTTTAAGGAAAGATTTAGCTGCGTTGTCATCTGTGCTTGAGGAAATGGTTAAGGTTTTCAGGTAAGCTCTGACTTATGTAGAAGTTCAGATAACCAGAACGGGAGATTGCCAAACAGTTTAAAGAGTTCAGATTAATTAAGATTTAAATTCCTTTTCATTGCTCTTTCTATTGTCCCCTGATTTTCATGTTTATCTATTTAGATGTCTACATTATCCCTTCCCATGGTGCTTCCCAGCGGTATTGCAAATTTTCTGTCTTTTGTGTGACTCAAAGTTTGATCTTTGTGCCATCCTTTTTCTTTTATTTGCTTGGAGAAATTTTTCTTTGTACTTCTTG
Organism: Choloepus didactylus; assembly: GCF_015220235.1. Classification (NCBI taxonomy): domain Eukaryota; kingdom Metazoa; phylum Chordata; class Mammalia; order Pilosa; family Megalonychidae; genus Choloepus; species Choloepus didactylus. The sequence continues at coordinate 29,025,475 of NC_051308.1, forward strand.
ATTTCCCTTTATTCATATTTTTTTTCTGAATAAGCCAGGGATCTTTCCTGAGGGAAGCAGGTTCTATCATTATTACCTATTGTCTATTTGTTTGCTCTGCACTAACTTCGATGTGTTAAACTTTTCCTCCTTTGCATCCCCACTGCCTTTGTTTAATCTATTTCTCCCTTTTTCTCTCATTTTCTATCCAAACATCAAAACATGCCTCTTCTCACGGAGGAAAACAGCCTCTCCAGGAAAGAGGAGGTTCAGCTTTCCAAGTTGCCAATTCAGCATGGCAGTGGGGGAGGCCGCAGAGAAGCATGCATTTAAAATTGCTGATAGGCATAGAAAAACCTTGTAGGATGGTTGAAAACTGTGGAATCCATGAATTTCCAGGGGCTGCGTTCATTACTCAAGGAACTTTGGCAGGTTGAAACCCGCTCACCTATCCCGGAGGATGAATGCGGCAGCTAATGGCATTCTTCTGTCTTCCTAGGGCTCTGTTTTGTTATCTTCAGGCACCAAGTCAAGTGGCACGTGCCAGTGGGGGGAGCCTCTGCCCCCGCTGTCACTGTCCTGGCATGGCTACGACCCTTCCTTCTGTGGCAGTGTAGGAAAATGCTGTCATCCCACACGCACAGCAGAATCCTCCACCCCACCTAGCAGAGCACCAGGCTTCCTCCAAATCCTTTCCTTTCACCATTAACTGTGAAATACCCAGTGCAGGAAAGGAAGGCGAAAAGACTAGTGAATGGATTACAGGGCATCTCGATGTCCTGGTGCTGACAGTTCTTTGACTTGGGGTTTTTCTTTTGAGGACTCTACTTTCAAATTCTAATATTACTGTAACTAATTCCTGGCAGATGATGGATTTTTTTTAAAGCACAATTAAGTTAAAGCAGATTTTTCTTTTGGTAAACTATTTATAGTAAAATGTATAGGATAATTAAAAAAGAACAAAACAAAAACCCAACACTAACAACATGTTCAATCTGGATGTGAAAGCACTTTGTTAACTAAGAAACTTTATGCATACTTGATTATTCTCATTGGGTAGTGAACAGGCTTCTTAGTCTAACAGAAATTTGATCTTGTATAAGTAAGTGTGAACACATGGTGAGGTATCTGAGAAATCTAACTTATATATACTTGAAAGAAAGACTCTAAACTATTAAAAATGCTAATATGCCTGTAGATATGCTATTAAATTTGCATAAAATATTATACTTGGCATCACTGTATAAAAGGACAGAGATGCTGGGATGTGGAATCTGAAACATCTAGGGACTCATGGAGTGAGCATTTCCAGTTCTGAAGTTAATCTTAAGTTGTGTGAGCAATGGTGCACCCATTGTCTAACATATATACTCTGGTTAGAAATTCAAGTGCCTAATCACATGCTCAGCAAAGAGGAAAAGGCATGAAGTTCCTTCATTAGAGATAGATATGACCCTCAGTTCACTCATAATGCAAATGGTCTTAAAGTTTCCCTCTGTTCTTTCTTCTTTACACTGAAGAAAATTATGAGCGAGAAAATGCAGCACACTGAGAAGCAAATCCTCACTGCAAACCCAGTGACTGGAATTCCTGACTTGATTGATTGCCCTGATGCACTCCCCTCTCCCTGGCAGGAGTGTCCTCGCCCCTGCCCGGGGCCACAGAGCCATGTACTCCAAGCTGCTCACCAGACCTGCCATCCATTATCCCCTCCACTCAATAGCTGTTTCCTGCTTGCACTCCATGCAACATGAGGCTTTTTAAAACCTCATTTTTTTTTAAATAAGATATTTACACAGTTTCCATACTTTCCCTTTGGGACCGAACTAAATGGCTGCTCTTCTCTCCTCCTCCCCCACTGCTATATGTGATACCACAAAATCCGGGCTCAACATCTTGGTGAGTTGGAAAGGTAGACCGGAGCCAGGGAAGGAGCTGCTGTCACATCAGCCTTTAACATGGCACCGGCTCCATGAGCCACTACGGAGCTGAGCCCCACGTTGCTGAGCCCCATCGAAGGGTGGGGGGCACAAAGCCCGCTTCTTTCCCTGTGCTCCAGAACCCCAGAACCACACAAATAGCATCAGACTCCAACTAGAAAACAGGCTGCCTTCTTCTCCTTGCAGGCAATAACAAACATAATGGGAGCTGGAGGATTTTTAAAAGGAAGATGAACAGCAGAGAGGTTGGTGCCTTTGCTATTTCCAGCAGACTGGACAGCCTACACAGAGAAGTAGCAGAATGGGGGAACTTAGCCAAAATTTAAAGGTTTTCACATCAACACTGAATTTTCCCTTAGGGAAAAAAAAAAAAAAAAAAAAAAAAAAAAAGCAGCAGTTCTCATTATCCTGAAGCTAGACCTTCATATTTCATAAAGAGATTTTTCTCAATATCTTTTTTTTACTCTTCTCATGATTTCCCCAAAGGGTAAATAATTGACCATTGTAACTCCCATTTTATGTCTGGTAAAATTAAGAGATAGAAGAATTAAATAACTTGCTAAGAGATACCCAGTAAATCTGAGGTAACATCTAAATGAGATTTAAAGATCTCTTGTGTTCTCAACTTTCTTTTTGTCCATAGAGCTGCACCAACAGTAATATTCATTAGACCAGGAAATGCGTACCAACACACTATCAATTCCACAATCTTATAAATCTTTCAAAGAAATTCTTGAGACATCATAAAACATAAAGTCATATCTTGAATGGTTTGTCATCAGATCTTGCAGGTGAGATATTTTCTCCATTTTCTATGTGTCATACTTTATAACCCAAAGTTATTATTATGCTACAAAGGGAAATAATTTTTAATTTGTATTTGCCAAAAAAGCTAGAATTACAGTGTATGCAATATGCATGGTTTTGGGATTGTGTATGTTTTGTCTTTGGATAGAAACTGTCAAAAATCAAATCCTAACCCTGCATAGTTGACAAATAAATTTTATAGCTGTGTAAAGGTTTAGAGCTATACAGATTGTCTGAGCCAATAAGTTGATTTGGTGAGAGCGGGATGCTAATGAGTCTTTGATCCGTGCAGAGGCCAGTGAGCTCGTTGCACAGCCTCAGCCTGCACCCCTCACCCCGCCAGCTGTCTCGCAAATGCCTGCCATTGGTCACAGTGGGGACCAGGCAAGCTGGAAGTGCTGATGGATCAACCCAAATCCATCATCTCTCCCAAATACATCACTCAAGTGCAGGTCCTCCACACGACAAATCAGCAGCGTTCTTTCTGCACCGAGATGGGCTCGTTGCAATAAAGAAATTGCTTTTTAAAAATATTAATGTTATTTTTGAAAGGAAACGATGCTTTTCCTGTGCTGAAAATAAACGTAGATTGGTATCTACTTCATAAAGGTATTGCGTATGGTGATGTTGGGGGTGGGGAGGAGTAAGTTTCAAATCCTCAGGAAAACTTACCGGGTCATAGGGACTGACGGTCAGGGTGAGTGATGTCGGGCACACGTTGGCAGCGGGTAGCAGCTGGGCTCCAGGAGGGAGGGTGGAACAACCCGCCGCAGCTGGACAAACCCAAGAGGTCAGCCAGTGTTTTGGGACACTGACTTCTTGCTCTGAGTCCCTGGGTAGTAGGATACTTCAAAGCCCCTCACCCAGGAATAACACCCAGTGGGTTTTCTGCATGAGCTCCCCCTCCCGAGCTGCTGACCCAGGAGAGAAAGGTCCTCTTTTGGCCCCAGGCCCTTCCAGGATGGAGTTGCATTCCTCCGGGAGGAGCTATTTCTGGAAGTAGGTTGGATGACGGAGGAGGAAATAACCCACATTCCAATTGTATTGGGAAGGTAAAATTTGAAAACTTTCCTTTGCCCTCCATCTTCTTTTTCATTCAACAGCTTTCTAACAAGCACCTACAATATGCCAGGTCTTGAGGATTAGGGGTGAAATAGATCCCCATGTTCAGTGAGGCTATCTGGGATCTCCAAACGGCTCCATATTACACCCTTTTTCTTATTACTTGGGTGCACTTTTCTTATCATTTGGGTATATTTGGGGTGGTAGAATATATAAACTTTATAAGAAATTATTTTATTAGCCAAAGGCATATCATGAGAAAAAAGAATTAAAAAAAAACCTGGAAAATCTGGTCTCTGAGATCTAGGCACTAGGATTATTGCTATTATTATTATTATTTTAAATTGTGGATTTTTGAAATGGATGGTGATGTCTAGGGAATGAAAACACTCTTACATGGTATGAGGGAGAGACATGAGACACTGGAACAAACCCTGGCAAAAGTCAAAAATAGCGATTTTGTACAAGACAAGTGTTCCAATTTTGTATTCAAAGTGCTTGAACAGGAGATGGGCCAGTATTGTTGCTAGCCTGGCTCATATTCAAGGGCAGACTCCAATTTTGAAATGAGTTGGTTCAAAGACTCACTTGTAAGTCAGTCGTCGTTAGGAATTTGGAGTGCTTTCCTCCATAAGAATATAAGGAATTGTCAGAATAAGGAGGTTCTCATGATTAGCCTTGCAAACACTTTCCATCTCGACACTGGCCTCGAGGCCCCCCGCCCGGCCCACCTCCTCCCAGGCCGCTGTGGTCTCTGCTCCACCACACTCTGTTTAGCTGCTGCTTGGTCTGACTATGCCTGTTCCACCTCAGGATTCTGTACTTGCTGCTCCCTCCCCCTGCTCACTCCACTCTTCCTCCAGGGAGGCCTTCCCTGACCACACTCTGAACCACCTGGGTCTGCTTTATTTTTCTCTAGAGCCCCTTTCACCTTCTTAAAGACTAAGTCACTATTTATTCTGGTCATTATTGGTCTCCTCCACTGGAGTGTAGGCTCCTTGTGGGCAGGGATTTTTGCGTGTTTGATTCAGTGCTTTGCTTTTCCTCAGCACTTAGAAAAGTGCCCAGCACAAAGCAGGCACCCAATAAATATTTGTTGAATGAATATTATCATATTATTATTATTATATGCTATGTATTATAATAGATAGTATAATCTAATATGTAACAATATATGATTATTTGAAAAGTAATTAATTGGTAGGGGTGGGCGAGGAGTTGAGAAGCCGGGCTGTGTGCTGTGTGGCTGTGCAGGAACCCCTTCTCACCTGGGAGGCATGCCTTTTCCCCGGCTCACCTCACGGCCCTGCTGGGACGGACAAATGAGGCACCGTTCATGAAAATGATCTGACACCCTCCCTCTCAGGGCCAAGGTTTTTTCATCTTTAAATAAGAGTGCTGTGTTAGCTACTCTTTAAGATCATTTTGAGTACTTAACATCGATGATCATGATGGAGACAAAAATCCAAGTTTCTTGCATGTGACTTGGCACCTGCCCCGTGTTCACTTCTCACACCTGATGGTAGGTGGTGCTGACCAAGTACTTTCATCCTGCAGCCTCCACCTCTCTGGCCCTGTGCTGTGGAATTCCAACCAGTGCTTCTCTGGACTTCTTCCTTCTGACATTGGCTGGTCTTCAACTTGAGCATTACCCGTATATGCATCAAGAAGATCTGCCATGCTCAGTTCTTCCTTCTGACACTGCTGGAATGTGAATGAGGGATTTCTCAGATCCTATCAGAGAAGTACAGAGGTAATCTCTCCGTCACTAGGAGGCTCTTCCATAAGTAGAGGTGTGGCCACATTTAGTGGAGATGGAGTCTCCAAGGATGGGGATGCACTGGAGGATGGTTGAGACATCATAATCCTCTGCCATAGCCTTGAAGCAAGAATTGGCCCTACAAGCCTAAGCATGTATATCCCTCTCTGGACTCATGCTGGCTGTGGTTGACCTGTCTTTGGAGGCAAAGCAAGACTTCTGCCCTACCTGGAATTACCTTTAGACGTCATCCCGTTTGCTCTCTAACTGCTGGGTGTTTCTCCAGTTACGTCTGTATCATAGCCTTAAGCATATACCAAAGTTTAAATTTCTAAGATTTGCTTTAAATTTCTTTTTATTATGTCAAAGCAACTTCCCTTTATGAATCCTGAAATCACCTTTGAAATCTTAGACGAGGGCAGATGTCACTTAATGTGACTGGCAAGTGTTCCATTCACCATTTGTTGCGTGTGGTGGTTGTTTTCCCTTTTGCTTCTTTTCTTCCTTTTTTAAAATCGCCGTCACACTATAAAACCAATTAAAACAAACTTTTCAAAGACTCTTGTTTCCTGGCTGAGATACTCTTAACCTCTGACTTTTGCTGAAGCACAAGATAAGACTTTCTGATTAACTGGGGGTGGGACGTTTATTCAATCTGTTCATTTTATGCATTATGGATACTGCTTTTAATTTTTATGCCATGTCAGTGGCGTATACTTTCTGAAATTAATAAATACAATACATACCATCAATGTGTGAAATTTAAAAAAAAAACAGATTTCCATAGTTTGACATACAAAAATGTACTCACACACTTCTGAAATCTACTGTCAAATCATTTCACATCTGTACCTAAAGCAAACAGACATAATGCTAACAGCTTGTTAGAATTCAGAAATGCCACCCGCTAATCAGCCCACCTGTGGCATTCTCAGTCCATCTTGCAAGCTGCATAGCCTGCTGCCAAGAAGCTTGACAAGAAAATGTATATTAAATTATTGAATAAGATTGGAAATATTGTACAGGGTGGGATAAAGAGAATGCACAACGTGTGACCAGTGAACATACTGTACCTTTTCATTCTCATGCCTGCCTGGAGGTGACCTAGCTGCATTCCTATTTGCTATAAATTATGAAGCTACTGCTAAGTCCCTGGATGCAAAATTCGGCAGTGAGGTTTTCATTGTTTCTATCGAGTTTTGTTGCATGTAATTGCCATTAGCTGAAACAAAAACCAAGAAGAAAAACCAGAAAGCAAATTTTGAACTGACTTTAACAGAAACAACCCCATTTTCATACAATTTGACCCACAGTTCAGAGTAAAGCAAAGAAGATTTCTTGACGTTCTTGACTCTTAAGAAGTCATGGTAGCAATGATGTAACCAAATCCAATAGTTGTTATTTAAAATTCTGGAAAAATGAGCTTTTGATCTTTCTTATCGAAAAGCCAAATAAAATGCAGAGGTGAAATAAAGCAGTTAAGATCCTAGCGCAGACCATGGGTTGGCAGAACATGGAACAAACCATGGGTGACTCTGCCCATGCCTGGAAGAGCGTGAGATTAGGGCTAAGCATGACATTGCACATCACGATTACATTTCTAGAAATTATTAATTTCTATAGAATAGGAACCAACATGCTCACAAAAGTATCTTCTCTGAGGGTCTGTGAGTAAGAAATGCTATTTTAGCATCTGTTCTTTTAAGGCTATTTGCTCTGGGAAGACAGTGTGTTTTGCCATAAATTTAGGTCATTAATTTGTATCTGTTCTTTGTTTATTTAAGAAACAGGACAAAAGGGCAGCTGCTGAAACATTTGGCTGTGCCGAGGGGTAGTGGGCTCAACATGCTGGAGTTCTGCACATGACCAGCTTGAGTTTGTATCCACAGCTACAGGACAGAACTTTATGGAAACACTTTGCCAAGCCATGTGGTGCTCGGCTTCCCTTTGCATCAATACCCTTTTAATTACCTGATCCTGAAGGGAAAAAAGTTAGAGAAAAGTGTCAGCGCAAAAGCCTGGTAACCTGCCGAGAATCAGATTTTTTTTAAAACAGCATTATAAAATGTCTGGCAATTATTCTGCAGCGTATCGATATAGATCCTGCAATTGGTCTGTAAAGGTAACAGTCTGACCTATATAATTTGATATTTATAAACGGAAGCACAATAATATCCAGTAAATTGATTGTCAACAACATTTAATGCTCTGAAATTGGCCATTAAGTGCAGAATCATTTGAAAGGCATTATTGTTATTTTGAAGCATTGCAGAGGTTTTATTTATTATCATAAACCTAATGGACTCAGTAAATTAGGTGTATTTAAAAAGGTCATTTGCTGCTTGTTGATACTGAATCCTCAGCACTTTAATTCAAATGGATCACAAAACGTAGCAGTGTTTTCAATCACGGTCTGGATTTAAGCTAGTCCAAATAAAAAGCATGGAAGCACAGTTTGTTGAGTTTGAAAACGATGATGATGATGATTATAATGATGATGATGATGTGACAACACTGACAACCACTGTTATGATTGTTTAGAAGGCAGTATGTGGAAATTATGAAGTTTCTATCTAAAACTACATTTTAGAAATAAAAGTAGCAAAGTAAAATACACATAAGTGAATTTTAAGTTTTTGCCTAGAATGTTATTTCTTTGGATGCAATATGATGCCTCCTTTGCATTTTTCTAGAAAATCTCTCACTATGAGGGAGTGTGGTCACTTTATAAATCCCAGGAGTTTGCTTGTCTGAACCTGGGGGCCTGTCAGATGAGACATAAATGACTCAGGGTTCCAAAAAGCCATCTGCTGTGTTGATGGGTTTGTCAAATGTGTAATGGAAATTAAGTACTTATCTGGACAGAGATTAAAAATTTTTTTTTCTGTTCAAGAATATATTTCCATGTGAGTAGAAATGGTTCTGGGTTTTCAGATGCTCTCTTTTGAAGAAGTCAGAACTGAAAATTTGGTCAGAACACAGGACTGCTGTTCCAACACAAGGTCACGTTCCGGGCCCTTCCCTGGGACACTCTGGAAATCTGAGGGGTGTGCGGGCACTTGCAGCTGGCTGGCTCTCCCCTGGGAGCAGGTGGGCAGGCAGTGCTCTGTACAGGGACCCGGGCAGTCTGATTTCAGAGGCGTAGGATATGAAGATGTAAAACACATTCTTAGGAAGAAGCGTGAGCAAGACCTGTCTTTTATTTCATTTCACACTTTTTTTGAATTAGTCATAGGGTAACATAGATGTCCAAAGTCTTGGTTTCAGGAAAAATGTGAACCTAGTGCAAAGAAAGAATGTACTCTTTTCTGTCATTTATTGTTTCATGCTCAGGTACTGCAGGGAAAAATTTAAGAAGGGTCAAAAGCATTATTCCTAGTAATAACTGAAAAGACTCTTCTCTCAACATCAGTTAAAAAAGAAAGAAAAGTCAAATCAATTTGATGTGAGATCTTATAAGAATTCTTATACTCTGAGACTGTGTTTACAGAAGACAACACACGGAAGATGCTTCCTGAAGGTGCACATACCAGTAACTTGGTATTAAACATATACTACTATCCTACATCCATTAACAAACAATTGGGTTACTGAACAAACATTTATTCAGCACCTGCTATAGGTGAAGAAACATGCTAGATATTGTAATATCTAGTACTATCTGGAAAATAATTTTTAAAACTCTTACCTAGAACTTCGGTGGTACTGTACCAAGTAGTATGCATAGATTCACATCTAGGCTTGGATGACTTTAAAGCCCCCCCACCCCCACCCCTGCCTTTTTTTGTTGTTGTTGTAAAATAAAGGAAACTGAATTGAGATTATTCTAAAACAAAGGGGAAATCCTGAGAATTGATCTGTGCTAAGGAAACTGGTCACCATTTCACTGCTGAGCTGGGGCACAATACTCTTTGCGCTTGTCCCATCCGGCCATTATGTTTCAATTCTATTGATCTCTTGATGCTTTTCTTTGTGTTTGACCCTGTCCAGTTGCCTTTATTCTCCCACACTCCTTTATTCTCTACTCCCCAAGGTTTAGTGGATTAAATACACACGCACACACATAAAGAGAAAAATGTTGGATTCCCACCCCCTAGGATTTGCTAAAAGATCTTTATCCTAGTTTGCTTTATTGGGCTCCCAACAAATATAAGGAAAAAGATTATATATATATATATATATATAATATAAATATAAGATAACACCATATTTACATTAAATAGAGATGATCTGGGCTCCTCTTCTGCTACCTATAGCTCTTCTCTTCCTAGTCTTGCTTACTTTTCCATTCTACTCCAACATCCCTTGGCTAAGTTCCTCAACTTTTCTCTTTTTCCCTCCTAACCCAGTTCAGATGCCCTCCATCTGATCATCTTCCCCAGAGTGACTGTGGCCTTTGGGATGCAGTCTAGGTGTTAAACGGATGATTATTCACTGTGATCTCCAAGCACAAAAGCCCTCCTTTCCTTATAGAGGCTCTGCTCCCTAGAGAATTCTTTGGCAGCATTTTCCTCAAAGTGGAATAAAAAATGCATCACACTTAAAAAAAAAAAAACCACATGGAATCTCTCATGAGACTCTTGATGCAGGTTCCATTTCTGTCGAGAGAAGATGCATGTCGTAGTGGAAAAAGTCTTGGACTGGGACTCAAGAGAACTGCTTTCCAAACCTGGCTCTGCTAATTACTAACTAGGGGGTCTTGTACAAGTCACCTACCTCTCTCAGGGTCTTAGGTGCCTTCTAAGGTCTAAGGTCTCTTCTAGACGTGGAACTCTCTGAGTCTAGGAAACGGGACACTGGACCTTTGAAAAGGAGCTTTTTGTCTAAACTAGAATTTGATGCCCCATGGGTAGGTAATTCAGGGTTCTAACCTTGTAGTAGTTTACCTATAGATTCTGTTCTACAGGAAGAACATCTAGTAATTATTAAAAGTACACTTTCCCTTAAAAAAATTGAGTTTTTTGAAAGTACAAAATAAAAATTCTTCCTTTTTTTGATGATGCCTGTGTGGTGAGATGCAATAGATTAAAAAATTGGCAACCTTGTAATTTTGTCTACTCTACTGATGAATACTACAAACTATAACTGAGATATAAATTTTTCCCTTAAAAATTTTAAAATGTTTCCTTTTCTACTCTATCATTGCATTTATGTTGACCCTTCGTAGTATCTTTATATGAATTGTCTATAACACACAAATTTTTTTTTTTTAATTTGGAAATCCCACTTTCCTCTGTCTCAATAAATATCCCATATTAAATTTTTTGTGTTGATAGGATTTTCATCATTGGATACATTTCTGATATGTGTCAAAAGCTGTAGAGGATCCAGAACTAAAAATGAGCAAACCTGTTTGATATTTGTGTGAGGAATGGAGAGGAGAAAGGGAGGGAGGGAGGAAGTAAGAAAAAGCAAACAGACACAGTTGATTGCTATTAGCCATGTTTGTGCAGATATGAGCAAGATCTCTGGTGCCTGTGTTGGCCCAGGCTCCAGAGCTACCCCTGAACTTTAGATACTGCAGGAACTTTAATGATATGGCTGTTCCAGTTTGCTAATGCTGCCGGAATGCAAAACATCAAAAATGGATTGGCTTTTATATAAGGGGGTTTATTTGGTTACAAAGTTACAGTCTTAAGGCCATAAAGTGTCCATCAACAAAGGGTACCTTCACTGGAGGATGGCCAGTGGTGTCCGGAAAACCTCTGTTAGCTGGGAAGGCACCTGGCTGGCGTCTGCTCCAAAGTTCGGTTTCAAAATGGCTTTCTCCCAGGACGTTCCTCTCTAGGCTGCAGCTCCTCAAAAATGTCACTCTTAGTTGCTCTTGGGACATTTGTCCTTTCTTAGCTTCTCTGGAGCAAGAGTCTGCTTTCAATGGCCATCTTCAAACTGTCTCTCATCTGCAGCGCCTCTCTCAGCTTCTGTGCATTCTTCAAAGTGTCCCTCTCTGCTGTAACAAGCCAGCTCCTTCCGTCTGAGCTTATATAGTGCTCCAGTGAACTAATCAAGCCCATGCTGAATGGGTGGGGCCACACCTCCATGGAGATTATCCAATCAGAGTTATCACCTACAGTTGGGTGGGGCATATTTCCATGGAAACAACCTAATCCAAATGCTCCAAGTTAATCCCCCTAATATGTCTGCCCCACAAGATTGCATCAAAGAACATGGCTTTTTCTGGGGGACATAATATATACAAACTGGTACAATGGCCAACTAAGGTACTTTCTTAGCTTACTGGAAGCATTGTGCCCCAATTGTACAGAGTTGCCTAAAGAGTCTCTTGGAAATATTTGATAGTTGATGTCTTGGAAAGTAGAAGTGTATTTTAGACCAGTGCTTTCTTCATCCCTAGGTCACTGTACACTAGCACATCAGGAAGCCCTCTCTGAATTTGTGGAGTTAAGCCAAGCATTCCTCAGCACCAACGATACCTGTGACTGTGTTCCTGAGGCCTTCCCTTCTTCCCAGATTTCTGACTGCTCTCCTGGACCAGGACCCAGCTCAAAGCTGGGATGTTGGCCACAGTCACTCTCATTTTCTTCCTGGACATTGTCTTGTTGTGACTACACTCCCTGCCGTATCAATCATTTCCTCCTCCCTCACATTTTGGACTACATCCAGGAGCTCTCTTTGCTAAGGCTCTTCATTTCTCCTCTTGGACACTTGATTTCCTCAGGGACGCTTCCTCAACTTACCCTCCTCTACGTGAGTTAAAGAAAATGTTAAAAAGTATCAGTAAATAAAATGAACATCTGCAAAGCCCTGGACATGGTCTAGAGAGCCCAAATCCCTACCTGCAAGCAGATTTCAACATGGATGGACCAACTCTCAGATCTTTTTAACCTCTGACCACACAAACCTTGCCAAGTACCAGGGAACTTATTGTTGTTGCTTATAATGTTACTAGAGAGTGATTTTGGTGCCAAAAAGAATTAGACTCATTGTGAACCAGTATTAAATCTCAGCCTGGCCATTGCATGTATTTGGAAGACACATAAAGGATGTTAAATTTCCAGCCTGTGGAAAGTCCCTAAAATCATAACAGCCCAACATTGAACTCTATGGATCTGATAATCAAGCAGATAAATCACTGAAGTGATGTTACCTAACGTCTGCTGAGGGTTTACTGTGTGCTAAGCATTTTCTGTGCATTATCTCACTGAATTTTCTTAAATTTCTGTGGAAGCTGTCATTAGTACCTTAGTAAAAACTTGCCCAAGATCATAGTTACAGTCTGAAAAGGAACCTAGGCCAGACACCTAAGCCAGTACATTTAATCACTATGCTGAACATGAAAATATTTATATTTCTTGAAGTAGGTAATCAAGGAACATAGTTTCTGGAGCAAATCATCCAGAATGGGCACATTTGCCAGGACAGTGGAGAAGATGAAATGACTTGGAGATGGCTGCAGGATGTTTGACTCTAGGCTTCATAAGCACAAATGACTCACAACCAGGGTTGGTAACAAACTATTCTTAAATTGTCCCAAGGAGGGGAATAAATGCATATTTTCCAGAATGTGAAGGATTTTGGTTAAATGCACAGAATATTTTCCCATAGTTGAGAGCTGTGAGACATAGGAATGTGTCTTCAAGGAAAATGATAGAATCACCTTTGGTAGAGGCCTTTGAAACATAAGATAGATTTTTCCTTTGAACATGAAGTAGAGAAGGACCAAAGTGGGGTCCAGGACTCTTTAGGTCTAGGATTCTGTAATCATCATACAGTTCTAAATAGTCTCTTGGCATTACCTTCTTTTAGTGATAAGTCATTTAAGACCACAATAGTCAAATGTATGCAGACCCCAGTAAGGGAAGGCCGAGAGTCAAAATTGGGTGAGATTCCATTATTACAAACATAAAGATTACAATTTAAAGGAGAAATGAGTCCCTGCCAAGGGAAGGGCATGAATCAAGTAAGAGGATTTTATACTGATTTAATACTTGTTAAGTATAATTAGACCAGTCTCTTTCCTATTCCGGAAGTACAACACTCTGTCCTATAAAACTATTGAAAAGAGAAAAAAAATCCCATTTTTCATTGCTTCTGTAAGGGAGGCAAATTTTTCAACCATTGGTCAGCCCTTAAATTTGTAGCTCACTTCTATTCTGAAATACATAAAAGCTTTTTGAAACATTGAAGGTTTTAAATGTTTACTTCTTAATATAGTTAACTCTTAATCAAAGAAAAAATCTCTATACATATAGCAGTTGAATCAGGAATTCAAAATTTACTTTATAATTTATGATACATCACTGGCCTGGGGTCTTTTGAGGATGATGCGAGTTTGGGAGAATCATGTCAGAGATAACTCAAACTGTGGGAAGTATGAATTTTGATAAAAATTGGACCTCTGATCCATAGGACTATTTTTTTTGTGTGATTTCTTAAGGCTCTGCTTGCTGTCATCAGGTGCATTGTTGTTTTGATACTAAGAAACGTGGGAAGGCCTAGAAAAAATCTGGCGAGCTGGAAATTGTTTTATGGACCAGTAGATCCAGCTTTTCAAACAAATTTACTGCAAGAGATGATCACTTTCCTTTAAATCATAGAAAATATTATTCCTGATGTGCCATCAAGTGTGGTAGGCATTTGTGTTTTTTACCAAAAGAACAACAGAATAATAAATTCCTAACACCCAAAACACACTTCAACACATTATTTTAACAGAAATATACATGGGCTACAGATTTGAGCAAAATCTACTTTTAATCCAGATTATAAATTCAACAGTGATTTAAGAGAGTGTTTTTATTTCATTACACAACTCTCCATTATGTCCCTTGGATTCTCTTCAGAGGTTCTGATTTGAGTGTTCTATTTCAATTATTTTCTTTATTGATTTAATCTTATAATTTGAGGTTTGAGACTGATTATCCAGCTTTTTATACAGCAGTACATTTATTTTTCTCTGTTTAACACATCGCAGAGAACTGAGTGTCAGGTTTCTATCTCATATGTTCCACAATTCTGTGTTCTGGTGTGACGCTGAGGGAACTGGTGTAATTCAAGACAAATAGTGATCCAAGTTTCATAAAATAAATGCTTATCATTTATAAGAATAAGAAGTTCAAATATTGAAATGCTTTAGAATAGCACATAGTCACATTAAAAATTTTTCAAAGACAAGCAGATTTAGATAAACTGACCCCCACCTCCCTCTGAGTTACAGCTAGCATTCTAGATTGTATAAGAGTAAGTAAAATGATTTCTCTCAGACGGAGATTAGAGAGAGAGAAAACACCTGCCACCCTGTCACGTTGTCTCTATCTAGTTTAGAAAGATGAACACAGTGCTCACAGATCCAGGCACACTTGTTCATATGTCCATTCCCTTTGGAAAATCAAAAATCGAGAAACCTTAGGTGGGTATAAGCATTACTTTGTCAGTTTTCGAAGTCTCCATTCTTGGTGCCAATTGTGTTTTCCCAAATGTCTTAAAATCTGTTTAGATAAAAACGTCAACATTCATATGATTTCTAAAGTTGCGGGGGACATTTGAGGTGATCCATCTGGTCAGGGAAAGCATCTTAACTATCTATCTCCTACAACGCCTATCCCAGGTTTTTGCTCAGTATGTATGTGTTTAATGTTGGAGTAAATTAATGGCTCTAGTTCAAATGATAGCCCAATACAGAAATCTCTTCTTCATATCCTTGAATACCTCCCTAGTCAGCCTTAGTCTATTGTCACTTACCTCTAATTATTCCAAACTCCCCCTGATGTTGAGCCAGAGTTTGTCTGTCTGTAATTTCCATCCATTGATCCTGGTCTGTGCCTTGGAGGGAGAAATCTACTCTCTTTACTACAGGTCAACCCTCCTAATATTTTAAGTCAGTTATTATGTCTTCCCTTAGACATCTCCAGAATAATAACCCCCAGTTCCTTCTATCATTACTTGTAAAGGAGGCAGTATAATAAAGAGGAAACTACTATGGTGGACACTCAGGAAATTAGCATTCTTGCCACAGCTTTGTTATTTACAAACAATGTGACTTTTGATGGGCCACGTAATCTCTCTGGGAATTTATAGCTTCATGCATAAACGACATATTAAACTTGTCTGCTTAACTGATAGTATTATTTTGGGGCTCAAACCCTCTGAAAAATTGTTATGGGAGTATAAGTTATTATTATTACAATAAGATGTTGTGTTTAGCTACTTTACCAACCTCATCCCCTTCCCCTGGCCATACTATAGTTTCTCATTGTGTTCCTTAAAATGTAGTGACCAGAATATAATTCACTGTTCCATCTATTATTGACCTTGTACAAAATACAATAGAAATTAAAGAAAGATACAGGGAGAAGTGAACCAATGCCAGGCCCTTTTCTTTATTTCTTTCAATCCTCGTAATAACTCTTTCAGGCATGTATTGTATATAGGGAAGGAAAGAAAACCTAAGATATTTTAAGTAATTTGCTCTTGTCAGTCAAAGTCAACTTGATTCATGCTCCTTCCACTCTGCCATGTTGTCCATGGCTTCTAGTATTCTACTAGAGTACCAGTGGAATACTAGTATACTAATATTCTAGTATTCCTAATTGGGACACTCCACGTAGATGATTGGAACACTAGAAGATGAAAACATTTTCCCCGCATCACAAGCATACTAGCTCATATTAAGCTTACAGTAGGCACAGGGCTTTAGGTTTCATTTTTATTTTGTTTCACATGAATTTCTATTTACTCTGTATTTATATAAGAGATTTGGGGAAACCTAAATTCAGGCCTTTATATAGATCCATTCTAAGATCAAAGTTATTGCATACTATTCACAAACTCTGTTCAATAATGTATTTTGTATTTTTTATTGGGGATAGACATTGAGCTTCCCAATTTTTAGTTTTTTAAAAATTTCTTGTTATCCCTCCTTTTGAAAATGGAAACATTTGTCAATCTATCTTCTCATACCTTTCTTATTCTCATTCCCTCTTCTTTCTCATCTCCTTGTCCCTCCCTCATTTCTTTCCTTTCTTCTTTTCTTCCTTCCAAGTGAGTTAATAAATAGCAACTATTTAGAAGTGTATGTTGCATACTAGGTGCTAAAAACTGTTAGCTATTATAATGATTATTCATTCAAAAAGTAGTTTTTGAATATTTACTATGTACCAAGTACTGAGCCAGGTGCTGGGTATACATTGATGAATACAAGGAGAACAATCCTTGCCATGTGGAACTCACAGGCCATTGATGAGACAGATAATAAACACTTAGATGAATCCTTGGGGTGCTCAGAGACCACTTTTTGAAGAAACATCATTTAAGCCATGGCTTGAAGAATTAGGAATCATACAATGAGGGAAGCTTCCTGGCAGTGGTTATGAGATCACATCCATCAGTGCTTCTAGAACCTGACATACAGATTTGAATTCACAAAACATGGCTAAACACATACATAGTAGTTCTTCACTCATCTTGGTCTTTGTCTCTTGAAAGTATATGCTCAATAAATTTAAATGTGATGATCATTCTCCCTCTTGGAAAAACTAGAAGCAAAATAGAAGTGAGTAGCTCTCCTTTTTTTCCCTAAGAAATAAGCCTATCTCTTCTTTGCTCATTATCTCTCTGTAAATGTAGTTCTGAAAGTCATCTCTGTCACCCTCAGCATTTTCCACAAGCTCATCTTAGGCCTCAGCCTTCCAGTAGTAGGCTGAGTAGTCACCCCCAAATTTACTGGATCCTAATTCCTGAAACCTTCAAATGTTACCTTATATTGGAAAAGGATCTTTGCAGAGGTGATTAAATTAAGGATCTTGAGATGGGGAGATTATCCTGGAGATTGACACAAGAGGAAGAGGAGGAGGCAATGTGGCCATGGAGGCAGAGATTAGAGTGATGTGGCCACAAGCCAAGGAGCACTGGCAGCCACCAGAAGAGGCAAGGAACAGATCCTCCCTCAGAACTTCCAGAGGGAGCATGGCCCTGATTTTGTGCTTCTGGCCTCCAGAACCGTGAGAGAATAAATTCCTGCTGTTTGAAGTCATCAAGTTGGTGGTTATTTGTTACAGCAGCCATAGGAAACTGATACATTTCCTTGCATTATTCTTAGATGTTTCTGTAACTCTTTTGTTATCTCCTTAAGCTGTATGCTCCTCCTTTCTTGTTATCTATATACATATTCCATGTGTTTTCTTTTAACCTCTGAACTCACCAAACTGCTATCCATGCTCCACACTGGTTTCTTTAAATGCCCCATCATTTGGAGATCAGATAATATAAAACCTTGTTTGGACATACAGAATAATTTTCAATGTCTTTCTTGTTGGTTTTTCAAATATTGATGGCACAAGAAAGCTTACCAATTATTTTAAGATAGGAAAAGTTTCCTTCAGTAAATTCCAAATCTTGAGCTAGAAGCTCTATTGATGCCAATAGACCTGGTGAGCTAATAGCTCAAGGAGAGGCCCTGCCGTGAGCAGGGATGGGCCAAACAGAGACCCAGGGAGAGCCTTCTTTCCCAGTCTCCAACATCCTGCGGCTCAGTACCCCCCTCCCCAACATCCTGGCTGGCCTGGAGGGAGCTTCCCTAAATCTGTGTCCTTTTACATGAACAGACAATTGAATGCCTCTTTCGAATAACCCTATCAGAACTGGGTAGTTACGTGGGTCCTCATGTAACAGCAACAGATAATTCATAT
This sequence comes from Choloepus didactylus, assembly GCF_015220235.1. Lineage (NCBI taxonomy): Eukaryota > Metazoa > Chordata > Mammalia > Pilosa > Megalonychidae > Choloepus > Choloepus didactylus. The sequence goes on from NC_051308.1 coordinate 29,043,669, forward strand.
TTACTTATATCCTCTTTCCTGTACCTTTTTTATTTGAAAAAGATATTTTATGTTGCTGCCTGTCTAATGTTCAAAATAATCAAATCTTAGAGAAGTTATTGAATTTTGGAAGTACCTAGAACAGGCCATGTATAATTTATGTGTTGGCACTGCATAAAAAGTATAATACATTGAAAGTTTTTAGAAAGGTCTATCTGCAGAGAAATTACTTACTGCTGTCAAGTTTACGTCATTTTTGCTCTTACACTGTTAGGACTATTAAACATCTCTGGGTTTCTGAAAGGGGATTTGGGTGGGAAAAGGAGGAGAAGAAAGCAGTTGGAAAGGGAAGGAGGAGTAGGGAGGAGGTAGAGAGACAGGGAAGGAGGTGGAAGTGAGAAAGGAAGTAGGTTTGACGTAGATTCCCAGCTGCCCATTCTTTGAATATCAGAGCTCAGTTAAATACTGTCAGGGGAGGGGTAGAGAATGGAACTTTTAGAAGCACAAAGTTAATGAATCCAAAATCGGATTCTACTCATTTTCAAAACAGTCACCAAAGGCCAGTTCAATTACTAAAGGACCACCTTCAGATTCACATTTCAAACATGGTATGTCTTCTCTCTTTAGTGAGATGAAACTAATTTATTATGCCACTCACCTCAGAAATGCTTAACCTTATTATTTGATAGCCATATGTTTTTACGCTGAGGTAGGAGGAGCTGCACTGACTCTTTTTCACTGTGAAGGGGATGGACTGTTTGAACCATAAGGATCCATGACAGTTGAGACCGGCAGTTGTGGAAGCGACTCATGGAAGGCAGCCCCACACAATGCTGATTTTAATTTTAACTTTAATTTTTATTTTATTTTTCCATTTATGTGCTTCCAAGATGTTTGATGAGCTAAACCTAATCTATTTGCAAATAGTTTTCAAAGCAAAATAATAGTGGAGTAATGTGAGGATGCTTTGTTGTGGTGGGGGTTTGTTTCTCTTATGTTCTCTAAAGACTGACATTCCTATGACTGCATCTGGATGTCTTATCTGAGGTTTCAATCTCTGTCCAGCTCTTGCATTCTGTGATGCTCATCGATCTTTGTTAAACAGCCATTGAGCAGAGGGCAATGGTTTAGCCCTGTGAAGGGCACAGCTTTGGATCAAATGAGGGGGATCCAATATCCCAAATCTGAAGATGACAAGAACTCTCCCATGGCAACATATACACAGTATACTTGACAGACACAAGGATTATATCATTGCTAAAAATGCAGATAAAGAGAGCTTGCGGCAGGGATGACTTTCAGGAGGGGTGAGATTTAGCAGAATGAGAGGAAAGGGAAGAAAAAGAATGCAGCAGGGCTTGGATTAGGATGAGAGGAGTAAGGCATTTACCTCTGGTGCAAAATTTAAGGAGCTGACAAGAAACTCAATAATCAAGATAAAGGATATTTTAATGCAATATTTAAAAAAATCACAATTGATACAAAAAATTCATAATAAACAAAATGTCAAAATTTTAAATGAAGAGAGGATCAGTTTTGCTGATGCTTCTTTTTGCCTCAGGCTCTTAACGTGCCACCACATGGTACTGAGCCTGCAAGGGGAGAGGGGAAGGATGGAGCGAGCATTGATGATAGTTGCAAAAGTGTTGAGAAGGGAATGAAATAGTCACATGATGCTGTTAAGCAGATAAGCTTGGAGGGGTCAAAGGTCTAAGCAAGGAGATATTAAATGATGAAGGGTGAAATGAGAGAAAGAGATGAAAGTCATAGAGGGTGGGATGAGCATTGCAATGTGAACTAATAGGCAAGATTTGTCATAGTGGATTATAGAAAATGGTTGGGGAGTGTTCCATAAAAATAATTGTCGTAGCAGTATGTAGGATGGATTGCAAAGGGAAGCCACATATAGAGTGAACAGAGGTGTCTGCTAAGGGGTAACTATGGAACTTGAAAGGAAATGTTTCCAAAAGACACTGTAGATAGAGAATTGGCAGAGCCCAACCATTTGGATGTGGGAAGAAAGAAGAAAGAAGACGACAAAAGACTAGATATGCCCAGCCTGGGTTCTGGGTGGATGTTAGTCTGAACTGCCCACGAGGAGATCTTTGATGAGCAAAGGTGTTAGATTAAAGAGCAAATTGGGAGAGCCAGCCTTAGTGGTCTTGTGTGTATATGGAACATTTTACCCCAGCTGAAGCAAAACGCTCAGGAGTGAGGGTTCAGAAATATGAATGAAAGGTCAAGCATTGGGCTTCTCCACTCAGTGTTTCTCAGAAGTGTAGCACAGTTTGCATTCTGGGAAGAACAAATCTTCAATGTATGGAACTATTCTGTGTATCCCAGAAAATCAACATTCTTGCCCCTCCCTTGTTTCCCCTCACTAAATGCCAGCAGCACTTCCCAATCACTGCAACATTTGGAAAAGGCCCCACACATACCCAACTACCCACCCTCCCGTACCCCTCCCCATGATTCCTGTCTCTCTGCCCCACACCCGTGGAGAACTCCACTGAGGAGAAAGAAAATCCTGATCCAGGGAATGAGGGAGTCAAGAGATACCGAGAGATAATGATGTGTAGAAAGTTTCCAAAGGCAGAAAGTTTCCCACAAGGAGGGTAATCAGTGGTGTCAAATGTAACAGAAAGATCAGTGAAAAAGTATACAGCACTGGAAAAAAAAAAAAACACAACTGGGGAGGTGTTACTCATTACACCTTTAGTTATTCCAAAACAATTAGGTGTTGTCCTATATGGCAAGTGATTGGACAGCTGTAGTTTTTCAGGCAAGGCCCAATTTTTGTTTGTTATAATAATCATGTTCATGCAACTGTATAATCTGAGACTCTGGCACTTCTGAAAATATCATATATCTAACATAGGTATTATTTGTATATATGTTTGCATATGTACATGTAATACAGATTGATTCGTAGCAAAAATGTTATCTCATTGTTGTGATTTATCCAATAATGTCATCAGTGAATGTGCCAGTTTGGATATATTATGCCCCCCCAAAAACCATGTTCTTTAATTCAGTCTTGTGGGGGTAGATGTATTAGTGTTGATTAGATTGGAATCTCTTGACCGAGTATTTCCATGGAAATGTGACTCATTCAGCTGTGGGCGGAAAAAGTTTGATTAAATTATTTCCATGGAGATATGGACTCCACCCAATCTGGGTGGGTCTTGATTTAATCACTGGAGTCCTATAAAAGAACTCACCAACAGAAGGAGCTCAGAGCAGCTGAGGGGGACACTCTGGGGAGAAGCTAAGAGCTTACACTGAAGCTGACACTAGGAGATGCCTGGAGACGTTTGGAGATGCCAACCCAGAGTTTGCTCTGGAGAAGCTGAGAGAGGACCCTGACACTTAGATGCATAAGAGCTGAAGAAGCTAACAGAGATCCAGAGAAAGTCATTTTGAAATGCAACCTGGAAGCAAAGGACAAGTAGACGCCAGCCACGTGCCTTCTCAGCTGACAGACGTGTTTCAGATGTCATTGACCATTCTCAGTGAAGGAATCATCTTGTTGATGCCTATTTTGGACACTTTTATGGCCTCAGAACTTTGAATTTGTAACTTAATAAAACCCCTTTATAAAAGCCATTCCATTTCTGGTATTTTGGATAACAGCAGCATTAGCAAACCGGAACAGTGAAGCTATCTGTGGGATGACAACATGCAAATTTCATAAAACTTAGATAAGATTTTTCTTTTACTTGTTTCTAAATGCACAGAATATTTTTGTAGATGTGTGTGGAAATTAAAGGGCAATGCTATCATTTAAAAATGAACTTACCCAACTATAAATGATAATTTTTATAATTAAATATAGTTAGGATGAAACTGGTTTCTTACCTGTCAAGCACCTTCAGAGAGTTGAAGCTCTGACCTGCATTTGTTTGTAAATATAATTTATCCTTGAATGTACATAAAGGTTTTGTTATGGTTTTAACTTTTGAAATATTCTCTTAGAAGTAAAATGGAGAATGTAATTTTTATGTATGATTTCCTTCTGTTTAATCTACTCTTGCCGTTGAACACTCAATTGGCATATAGTCTTTGGACCGATCATGGTTACCCATTTCCACTGAGTTCTGTTGGTTGTATTGAATCACATCTGGTACAATTTTGTGAATTTCTATTTAGAGTTCTATCGAGGTTTTCACTTAATTGTTGGTTTAGGCGTGCTGTATTACTCCTTTCGTTCTAGTCATCGTTTTCTCTCCAGGTGGAAAAGAAACTATGGAGTTGTATTTCTGAACATAAAATACTACCCTTAAAAGTTCTTAATTCCTCTTTCCAAATTTCATATTGTCAACAGAGGTCTTTTTTTCCTTCTCATAATGTTCAAAATTATCTGCCCCTTTATGAATGCCTGGAGACTATCACACAAAGCTAACGGTGAGGGAGCAGATGCCTCATTCAATTCCAAATAGAAGGAAATCTGTTGTCTCAAATAATCCCTAAATTCAGACACTTTCAGACAGCTATTATCAAGAGACCACATTTTAAGAGCAGATGTGTTATTAAGGCTGAGAAATGTTATGAGGACTTCGTGATCTGACAAATGGTTTCAATCTAACCAACATTCCAACATTTCATCTTTTAATAAATTAGAGATTAAAATATCCATTTTGGGGAGGCAAATTGTCTAAGGTAGTTGGGAAATGGAGTTGTAACTGATAATTCACTTCCATGCAAAACACTCCCTAAATTATTCTTACAGGACTATTTTATATATAAAGTCTGTTCATTTGACTAAAGCAATTATGATGTATTTTAATCTTTATATTCACTCCTATGACTCCTTCCCACAGATATGAAACACAGCTTCTACTTTTCAGTGAGGAATGAAAAACAAATACATCCAGCCTTCAGTTATCCCACCTAAAATGTGCTCAATCATTTCTGTATGTCATTAAGTTTACCTTTATGTAATTACTCTATTTAGAGCATTTTCAATGAGGCAATTCTGCTGAGGGTTAATACCCTCGTTTTCTTGACTGAGTGTGGTTATCTGCTACTGAACGTTTTTTTTTTTAAAGGTGCAATAGAATTTTTACACCCTTTGGTTAATAGACTCTTCTTTTGGGTTCAACTGAAAATTTTCACTAGCACTATTCAGAATCACAAAGTGTTCTACCCCATAACTAAGTATGCATTCCTCAGCACTGCAAGCTGCTTATTTTCCTTTTGATCTGAAAATACCTATGGTGCCATGCGATTTTTCACATTAATCCTGTCATTGTCAAATATAATAAAACTTAGATCTCGGTGGACACCAATTACTGAAAATAATACGAAAAGCAACAAAGGCACCCAGATTCTCAATCTTTGGCAGAGTTGTCCCCAACTGTATGCCTATTGGAGTTTATATTCTACACAGCCTTACAGAAAGGAGACAATAAAACCATCTTGACTCGTTTTCTTCAATCATTTGGAATTGCTCTTCTAGCTCAACATTTCTAGATCCCCCTCAGTATGAAATTCTGGGAGCAGAAGAAAATCATTTTCTAATATTCTCTTTATGACTGGTAATATTTTAATCTCAGACCTCAAGGATCAGAATTGGACAGAACTAGATTTTGAAAACAAATGACATTTACCTTGTAATTTAGCAAATATGTTACATCATCAAAACTTCAAGCTTGGAAATGTAGCACAACATAAAGAACGGCTCTCCACCATTAGGCTGAGGGGGCAGCTATTCTCTTGCATCACAATCCTGCAGTCAGCAGCAAAGAGTCCACTTGGCTCCGCATGTGACTGCTGGCAGGAAGCAGCTCCCCCTCCTGTGGAATTTACTCACACCAAACACTTCTGATTTTTATTCTTAACAAATCTATGTATATCATCATCCCCAAATCATTCACTTATTCATTTGTTCAACCTTCAATTAGCTCTTTCTAAGTGAACCACGAAATAAAAGTATTTCAAAACTTCAGAAAACAGATATTCAAAGGAACTTTCTAAAGACCTCAAATATGGTATAATAGTGACTGGTTGAAACACAACTTTTAAGAACACCAGGACTGTATACAGAGAGGTGAAAGAGCACTAAAATGAGTGGCAACTTTGCCACTTACAAGCTTTGTGATTTCGGGCTTGTTACTAAGACCTTTGCAACCTCAGATTCCTCATCTCTCTAAGTGGTGATGATTAAGTACCTAGTAAATACAAGCAAGTGTTGGGCACTCTTGGGAATACAGAGATTAAGCAGATCCAGAATCTGACCTATTTATCTTCCAGTAGTAGATGAGACAGACATACACATGATTATGACACAAGGAAGAAGAAAGAGATGATGCTGGTAAAGAGGCTCGGGCGATGTGTTGCTACAGGAGTTCAAGGAAGCAAGTGGGTATTTGCATTTGAAGACACCGAGAAGGAAAATAGCATTTAATTTGGTTTTGTAGGGTAGGCAGGGTTTGGATCTGCAGAAATAGGTAGAATTTTACCCCAGGCAGAGGGAGCATGAAGGGAAAGTACACAGAGGTGAAATGAAGAACAGGCATTCATGTGGCACTCCAAGCATCTTGGCAGGCTCAAGTTCAAAGTGTTGTGTTGTTGCTTGCTTCTTTATTTTGGGGGAGGGATACTCTTGATCTCATTTCTAGGCTCAAAAGAGTCAGTCCAAGAAAAAATGTTATGGGGGTGTTGGGGGATGGTGGGGAAAACTGATGGTGTAGGGTCCTGGACCCCAGTGAAGGGGATAGGACCAAGGAAGGGAAGGGATGGATACTGTGAGGAAAGAGGTGAGGCCAAGTCAAGATGAGTATATTCAGAGACCCAGGTAGAACTTGGGGGAGCTGAGCAGTCCATACCTGATGGCATCTGTATTTCTATGACAGGTCAGGTTGAATGTTGCGACAAAGGAGCAAGAGGGTGGATATGGAGAAGAATGATGAAAGTTTAGAAAACTCTGATGAAATGCATGGGGAATGGGAACAACCATGACTAAGCAGAAGAATTGCTGGGCAGCCCTGAGGGCCTGGCTGAATTAGGGATCATGCACTTGCAATGGAGCCAGACAGCCTGGTGATTTTCTCTAAAAATCTGTAGGGGGATGATCCAAGAGGAGACATGAAACACAGAAGACAGAAAGAGTAAATTTAATAGAGCCAGGTCATGGAACAGGCAGAAGGAGATAGGGTCAATGGTAAAATGCAGTAAATAAAAATTTGAAACCTGCTGTTGGGGTTAACGGGGGTCTTGGAGAATAGGATGAATATAATCTTCTCTGAATATGGAGAAGAGAGGATTTTCAGCCAATCTTGTCTCTTTGGGGATTAATGTAAGGGGATTTTTTTTTTTTGAAGCTTTCAAATGAACTTTAATTTCAATGTAACTGTAATTTAAAGTATTTATCAACAGCTCATTGTAGCATCTATTTGTCATAGACTTTTTTTTTTTATGAAATTCAGTTTTATTGAAATACATTCGCACACCATACAATCATCCATGGTATACAATCCACTGTCCACAGTATGATCACATAGTTATGCGTTCATCACCACAATCTATCTCTGAACATTTTCCTTACATCAGAAAGAACCAGAACAAGAATAAAAAATAAAAGTGAAAAAAGAACACCCAAATCATCCCCCCATCCCACCCCATTTGTCCTTTAGTTTTTATCCCCATTCCTCCACTCATCCATACACTAGATAAAGGGGGTGTGACCCACAAGTCTTCACAATCACACTGTCACCCCTTGTAATCTACATTATTATATAATCGTCTTCAGGAGTCCAGACTGCTGGGTTGGAGTTTGGTAGTTTCAGGTATTTACTTCTAGCTATTCCAATAATGTAAGGGGAATTTAATTGTGCCAGGTCCAATTACAAGTGGCAAATAAGAAACAAATTTTCAAGCTGTTTTTTTCTTAGTCAACATTAAAAAAGAATGGAAAGTATATTCAACATTGTGCTGGAAGTTCTAGCTGACCACATAGGCAAGGAAAAAGAAATAAAAGGCAAAAAGAAGTAAAACTTTCACTCTTTGCAGATGACATGATCCTATATATAGAAATTCCAAAAAAATCTACAGCAAAACTACTAGAGCTAATAAACAAGTTCAGAGGTGGTAGGATACAAGACCAACACACAAAGATCAGTAGTGAGCAATCTGAGGAGGAAATCAAGAAACAAAATTTCATTTACAATAGTAACTACAAGAATCAAATATCTAGGAATAAATTTATCCAAGGATATAAAGGACTTGTAGATGGAAGACTATAAAACATTGCCAACAGAAATCAAAGAAGACCTAAAGAAATGGAAGAACATTCTATGTTCATGGGATTGGAAGACTGAATATCATTAATATGTCAAGTCTGTACAAATTGATTTACAGATTCAGTGCAATCCCAATCAAAATTCCAACAGCCTACTTTGTAGAAATGGAAAAGCCAAGTATCAAGTTTATTTGGAATAGCAATGGCCCCCAAACTAATCCCCTAAACTAATTAAGATGTTGCAAGCCAAAAACATCTTGAAAAATAAGAACAAAGTCAGAGAACTCGTATTTCCTGACTTTAAAACATATTACAAAGCAATAGTGGTCAAAACAACATGATACTGGCACAACCATAGATATATTGACCAATGGAATTGAATTGAGAGCTCGGAAATAGAACCTCACACCTATGGCCAATTGATATTTGGCAAGGCTGCCAAGTCCACTCAAGTGGGACAGAACAGTCTCTCGACAAATGGTGCTGGTTGAACTGGATATCCATATCCAAAAGAATGAAAGAGGACCCCTGTCTCACACCTTATACAAAAATTAACTCAAAATGGATCAAAGACCTAAATATAAGAGCCAGGAACATAAAACTCCAAGGAGAAAATGTAAGGAAGCATCTTTGAGATCTTGTGGTAGGCAATGGCTTCTTAGACTTTACACCTAAAGCACAAGCTACAAAAGAAATGATAAATGGGTCTGCATCAAAATTCAAAACTTTTGTGCATCAAAGGACTTTAGCATGAAAGTGAAAAAACAACCTACTCAACAGGAGAAAATATTTGGAATTTTAATGTTAATATCCAGAATATATAAAGAAATCCTACAACTCAATAATAAAAAGACAAACAACCCAATCAAAAAATGGGCAAAAGACTTGAATAGATGTTTCTCCAAAGAGGATATACCAATGACTGAATGCACATGAAAAGATGCTCAACATCATTAGCTATTAGGAAAATGCAAACTAAAACCATAATGAGAATGGCTTCTAATAAACAGAAAATTATAAGTGTTTGAGAGGTTGTGGAAAAACAGGAACACATTCATTATTGGTGGGAATGTAAAATGAAACAGCCGCTGTGCAAGACGGTTTTGCAGTTCATCAGAAAGCTAAGCATAGAATTGCCATATGACCCATCAATCCCTCTACTAGGTATATACCCCAAAGAATTGAAAGCAGAGACTCGAACAGATATTTGCACACTGATGTTCATAGCAGCATTATTTACAATTGCCAAAAGGGGGAAGCAACCCAAGTGTCCATCAACCAATGAGTGGAGAAACAAAATATGGTAAATACATACAATGGAATATTATTCAGCCTTAAATAGATTTTGATGCATGCAAAAACCTGGATGAATCCTGAGGACATTAGGCTGAGTGAAATAAGCCAGACACAAAAGGACAAATATTGTATGACCTCAATGATATGAAATAATTAGAGCAAGCAAACTGATAGTGTTAGAATCTAGAAGATAGGTTACCAGGGACTGGGTTGGTGGTGGGGAAAGGGGAGTTAATGCGTAACTTGTACAAAATTTCTATTTGGGTTAATTGTAAAGTTTTGGAAGTGGATGGTGGTGATGGTAGCACAACCTTGTGAGTGTAATGAACAGCATTGAATTATATATGTGAATATGTTTACAAGGGGAAATTTTAGGTGGTATATATGTTTCCAGAATAAAAATGAAAAGATAAAATGTAGGACTGTACAACACAGTCGATTGTAAATAAAGGACTATAGTTAATAGTACAATTATAAAAATGTTCTTTCATGAATTATAACAAATGTACCACACTAATGCAAGGTGTTAATAATAGGGTGGTATATTGGAAAAAAAATACTCCCTAATCTAAACTATGGACTATAGCTAATACTACAATTATAATATTCTTTCATCAATTGCAACAAAGTTACCACACTAATACAAATTGTTAATAATGGGGATTTATATGGGAATGCTATATGTTTTACATGATTATTCTGTAAATCTACAATGTCCCTAATTAAAAAACTTTTTAAAAAAGGTCACAAATGAGTGACTGCAAATGGGCACAAGGATCTTTTGGAGTGATAGGAATGTTCTAAAATTGGATTGTGGAGATGATTGCACTACTCTAAATTTACTAAGAATCACTGCATTGTACACTTAAAACGAGTGACTTTTATGGTATGTAAATTAAACCTCAGTAAGGATATTTTTTTAAAAAAGAATAGAAAGAAAGGATGCAAACAAATTTTTGTGTTCCATTATGCCAGTGCATCCTCAATGTAGAAAATATTTGGAAAATAGTTAACTCAGGAAAAGCAAATAGATTTAAACCAGTAAGTCAACTCTGCTTGCTTGAAGGGGCATTTGTGTTGCAAATGCTGTGATCAATTTGTGATGTCTGGCCTGGTCACAAGAGGAGATGGGGTATATCTGTCACATACTAGCCATTCAGGAAATGTAGATAGACTAGAGAAGCTTCATGCTTTGTTCTCAGGTATATCACCAAAGTTGCCTAAAATCCTGTATAAACCACTTAATCTGCTATTATTAATTTGCCTATTGATGAAATCCAGTATTTGACTACATCCTAACAGATTTCAGATATTTTTTAATTTATAGTCTTTTGAGCTCTTTGCATAGATGACACATAATTATAAATCATAATAATGTGAACAATATATTTTTGTCAAATGAGTGTGTTTATCTTTTACCTGAACTAAATTACTAATGCAAAAATGTTTGGTTTAAGTAAACTATGTTCAAGGAAACATGATTCTAATATCTTTCCAAGACACACACTTTTAGAGACTGAGAAAAATAAAGAGAAATGCAATCTTTATTTTATATTTTTGGGGAAAAGAAGATAATTAATGTTTACAGAGATCAGTTTTAAGCTGATACATGTTTTCATTTAGCCCTCAACGCAACGCTCTAAGGTGGGGAACTGAGGCTGAGAGAAGCAGCAATTTGCTCAACGGTAAACAGCGCGCAAGTAACAAATGTGGAAAGGCAAACCTAGGTCTCACTGGCTTCAATCTATGCTCTCCATCACTAGGAAAAAAAAGAGCTGTTATCACCTCCACACATGAATAACATTCAAACTAACCACAAATGCAAAACCTCTTATCAATTTTGCACATAATACAAGGAAGAATTTATGGCCACTATAGTTACGGAACTGTATGTCTTAACAAATTAATCCTAAATTTTGTCACCAGGAAGAGAAGTTTAAAAGTGTATCTATCTAGGTTTGTTTTAAAAACAGATTAGTAAGGAAGGACAGATTAGTAAGGAAGGATAAAATGAATATTATCAATTGATACCTACTGAACTTGTGTGTGAACTTGAGTTGAGTGACCTTTTGATGACACTCATCTAGTCCTATTTGGTTCCTCTTCTTTTGTGCTAGTAGAGCCTAGATGGGGATTCATGCTTTCTCTTATAACTTCTTGGCTAAAATTTGAGGTCAGTCCAGGAAAGCTACAGCCCCATTAGCCAGCTGAACATTACAGAGGTATTGATGAAGTCATTAACAGAAGTAACAGGTGAGCTGGTGCTCTGAAAATCCAAGGCAATGACAGCTTGTAACACCCATTTATCAACACGGGTATTTCTGAAATGCAAATATAGTTTTTCTAACTCAAAACAAATCTAACATATTAAGTGTTGCATTGAAGGTCCCAAGTATGTTGAGAATTTTGCACTGAGTTTATTTTAAAATGTATCTCAAAAAACCAGTGGTCCAAATTTTCCCATAGACGTACACATAATGAGAATCTGTCTCTTTATATTTAGCTGCAGGCCACCTAACAAGTTCTTAGGCGAAACACATTATTTTGCTAGTACAAGAAGAATAAATACTGTATTTGGAAAGTTTCAGTGTTCTCCTTTAAAATATTGCTGTTTCCATAGCAATAACATAATGTACTAAAGAGTAGAATAGTGCTTCTTTAGAAATCACGTGTATAGATACATGTTCACATGAAGGACTTGGAAGTGTCTCACCTGCTTGTGGTCCAAAAACAGAGCAGCAATAGTAATTGAATCAATCATCTTATGAAATAGAACTTGGCCCATATTTTACTGCCTGGTTGTATGTCAGCCTTCTGCTTTGGGTCATAAGAATAGCATTCTCTTAGGCTCTGTGCTCTTAGAGGGTGGAGTACAGATCTATTTTCATTCATTAGGTCATTTAGTCAACAAGTATTTATTAAGCACCTATTATATGTCAGGTTCTCTTCTAGGCACTGGGGACTCAGTGACACTATGGAGCTTACATTCTAATGGGGAAAACAAGAAAATTCTCTTCAAAGAAGGAGTGCCACTCATGTGAAAATATGCATATAAAAATGTTTCTTGATGATGCTAGTGATGTTTTGAATATTTTGTAAAAATACCACTTCAAAAATTAACATATTAAAAAGGTGGGGAGTAAGGGAAAAGGAGAGAGAGGGCTAGGAGCAATTGTAATGGATATAACGATTCCCAGGTTGCTTCCCAAGGGATTCTGATCAAGTAGATCTAGGATGAGCCTAACTGTATTAAGGGTAGCAAAAGGTGTTTTAGGTGGTTTGGGATAATCAAGGTATAACAAATAAATATAAAGACTAGGGAATGAGTTCTGTGTGTGTGAACTCTCTTTGAGAAGATGGTGCGTCTATGATCTTTAAAACTTTGTTGATTGGAAGAGCCTTTCTGAATACCTGTCTCTTCTTCATTCTGACTTGAGTAGGTTTCCTTATCTTCTTGTGATCTTCCAAATTTGTTTTGCCTGCTGATTTTACCCTGATGAGCTCCACCTTGCTCTGACTCCCAGAGCTTTCCCTCCTGGCAGCTCTTCTCCGGGGCTGGATGGGTGGCAGAATGTCATGGAAAAGGTCGCTTCTTTGGTTAGCTAATGGCTTTCTGGCATCTGGCAAAGGGGATGCAGGTCACAAATGTCTCCATGCTGGGTCCTTCACTATTCAGATGGAGAACAGTAAAAGGATCAGTGTTCCACCCCCTCCCTGAGGCCACACATCTTTGTCTGCAACACAAGGCTCCACTTGTACTTTCAGCAGCAAAACCTTGAAATACTTCATGTCATAAGAAAGCCATGTCGATCTGATGTGTGCAAAGCCCTTTTGTGCTGAAGCCTCCCTGGTGCCCTGGTCATAAATGAAGCAGCAACCTCTCGACACTCCTGGACTTTGAGAGGCTTGGCTGACTGTTCACACTGAGCCAAAGAACTCTTGGTTGCAGTCACTTCCTGAGCAGCAGTGGGAGCAAACAGAGCTGCATGGGTTGAGACCCGGGGTCACAGAGTCAGAATGGTTCTCAGGGCCACCACCCTTTCTCAAGAGTCAGACAAGTTAAGCAGATCCCCCAGATGCTTCCCTAGCTTTCCTAGACCCTGCTTATCAGGAAAGTAGCAAGGTGACAAAAAGGGTACCAAACTGTAAGCACATATTTTCATATAATGGATTTCAAAGTTTTGCTTTGCCTTCAGCAGGGCCAAAAGTCTCAGTGAGGCAGGGGGGAGGGGTGCATCTGACTCTAGCAAAGAGGTGAATTTTTGGTTGCCAACCACCCAATTCTTTTAACCACTGTGATTCTACCCAGATGTTCTTTCTTAAATGCAAAGGCATCATTTTCTTGCCAAGAAATGGAATGATTGATCAAGTCTTCTTTAAATCATTTCATGTTATCCCCTCCCATCTGAAGGAGCAGATATTGCATTAATATTAATACTCTTATTGTCTCCCTTGAGAAAGAAATGCCACCGTAACCCCTTCCCAATTACTGCCAACACCACAGGGATATGAAGTTAGAGGAGGAAGCTACCAATGCAGGGGCTGCAGTTGTTTTATTAGCAACAGCTGGCGGCAGTCCCCCGCCTTTTTTTTTCTTTAATGCTATGTTTATCAGATCCAGCTTCTTGAGACTGGATGGCAAAGGGTAAAACTAGAACATGGCATATTTCAACTTTTGCATGCAGAAAAGGGGAATTATGCTAAAGAGGGTGTGGGCAATGTTCAGAAGCTGATTAGGAAACTTTACAAAAGAATGTTTGCTATAAATATTATGTAGGTAACATGTAAGCAATCAGACAAACACACTGAGTAACTGAAACCTCTGGTAGGATTAAAAAAAGCCAACTCTGCCATTCCTTCTCATTTGTCCAAGATATTTTAATAGGAATAAAAATGTGGGCTGCACATGTCATACATTTATCATGATTGTAACTTAAAGTATGTTTATAATCAAGAGTGGAGTTTGCAACATGGGTCTCCTTCTGTGTTGGAAACAGTTGACCATCAAAAGGAAATCTGTGCCATTTGCCCAGCAGAGAAATAAATCTTCCTTTACTCACTTCTGCCCTGTATCCTATCTGAGAAGCTGAAATGGACACTTTCATCTTATTTCATGTTTGGAATTCCAGGTAGCATTTTCAGGTATATTAAATTCACATATTGTATTTATATTTGGCAGAAATTCTTGGCAGGTTAAACATGTGCCCTTTGTAATTGTAGCAATTTCATTTTCATTTAGTTTTCCTAATCTGATCAAAATTGGATAAATTATATATATGTATTAAATTACTGAGCATACCATACTGACAGAATTATGCAACCATTCCAATTTCATAAACTACCAGCTATATATTATACAAATAATAAAAACTTATGAATTTGGATGTGAAAACATGTTATAAGTATTAGTAGAACTAGGGCATGGTTAAAAAATGTATTGTGTACTCAGCTCCATAAATAATGACTGTTGGGAAGAAAATGGTTAACCTAATCCAAAATGTGGATCCAGAATGTGCCTGTCTTTTGGGAGAAAGACTAGAATAAAGCCAAATGGAAAGAAACCTTGGCTGCCCTCCCTATTTCTTTCATGTGTAACAAATTTAAGACATATATTCCTTCCCTATGGATCAAATATTCTTAAAAATAAATGATAGTAAGATTCATGGGACTACTTTATGATACCTTTTTGGAATCTTGAAAAACAACAGTAACAGCACTGCAAAGTGCATGGTCCCTGTCTAGATAGTGCTGAGAGCTGTTTCATGGGCTGAATGTACCCTGTTCTCCTTTTTGTGGTCAGATTTCAGGGAGGTTCACTGCAAAGAAAGCAGATACCCCTGCAGTTGGCTGCCACGATGTCTGTCTATATGATATTTCAGTGGGTAGAGACCTGGGGGATTCATTTGCTTCTCACAGCTTATAAAACACAATTTTTCAGAAGGTAGATTGCCCTGCATCTTGAAGAATGTTACTTTTAGAAGCTTATTGGAGTGAGCAGAATATTGTCTCCTGGCCCCCCAAAATTTCCATGTCCTCATCCCTAAACCTGTGAAAATGTTACCTTACATAATGTTCTGGTTGCTAAAGCTGCCCAAATGCAAAATACCAGCAATGGATTGGTTTTTATGAAGAGGATTTATTAGGCTACAAGTTTACAGTTCTAAGGCCATAAAAGTATCCAGACTAAGGCATCAAAAAGAAGATACCTTTGCTGAAGAAAGGCTGATGGCATCTGGGACACCTCTGTCAGCTGGGAAGGCACTTGGCTTGAGTCTGCTGAGCCTCTCCTGAGGTTGGCTTCTCATTTGTGTTGCTTTCTCCACAATGTCTCTGGGCTTCTGTCTTAGCTTCTCTCTCTCAGTTCCTGTGCATCCTAATTGTTCCCCCAGGATATTTCTCTCTAAGCATCTAGGGTTCCTCTCTTAGCTTCTCAAGGGCAAACTCTGGATTTCATCTCTTAGCTTCTCTCCTGGTTCTGGTTTCAACGTCTCTCTCCAAAATGTCTCTGGGCGTTTTCTTTCTAAGTGCCTCTGCCTTTTATCTTCTCATAGAGGACACCAGCAAGAAGATTAAGACCCGTCTTGAATGGGTGGGGTCACATCTCCATGGAAACAATCTAATCTAAAAGTCCCACCCACAATAGGTGCCCCCACAAGATTGGATTAAAAGAACATGGCTTTCCTGGGGTACGTAACAGATTCAACCAGCACACATAGCAAAAGGGACTTTACAGATGTGATTAGATTAAGGACCTTGAGAGGGGGAGTTCCTCCTGGGCCCAGTGTGATCACAAGAGTCCTTAAAAACAGAAGAGAGAGCCAGAGGGGAGATGCGGCTGCAGAAGACAGATCGGAGTCGTGCAAGGTGAGGACTCCACCCGCTGTTGCTGGCTTTGAACATGGAAGAAGGGAGCCATGTTGTGGGCAGCTTCTAGACACCGAACAAAGCAAGGAAACAGGTTCACCACCAAAGCCTTCCACACAGGAATGCAGTTCTGCTGACCTTGATGTTAGTCTAGTGAGACCTCTCCGACTTCCGACCTCCATTACCATAAGATAATACATTTGTTTTGTTTGAAGCCACTGAGTGTGTGATAATTTGTTACAGCAGCAACAGAAAAGGAATACACTCGTGATACGTGTTATTGTTTCTGAGGATTCCTTTTGGAAGAAAACTTTGTGTCGGGAGAACTCACCAAGACTCAAACACAGACAGAGAAGAAAATGCATATGGATGGATGAGAATGTATTCTAAATGAGTAAGTGTAACAAAACTACTTACCATTTCAATTACATTTTCTGACAGTCCCTCAGAGGATGCTGTAATTTTAGTTTCAAGAACTGGTATGTCTTGGGTTGGCATTACCAAAATTTGATTTTATTAGGAATTTAAAGAGAATGTTTTCATGTTAATGATTTGTCAGGGAGTAACATAAAATCTGAATTTTTATGCCTCCATTTTTGGTTAACATGTTTTTCTCACAACAAACTAAACAGACAACAGCAAAGTCAATATCTTTAATGTTATTCAAGGACCATCTTTTAAATCTGTGGGAGAAGTCTTGATCAAACAGTTCCTTTTTG
This sequence comes from Choloepus didactylus, assembly GCF_015220235.1. NCBI lineage: Eukaryota > Metazoa > Chordata > Mammalia > Pilosa > Megalonychidae > Choloepus > Choloepus didactylus. Next base: position 29,060,766 of record NC_051308.1, read on the forward strand.
TTTCATTCTCTTTTATCAGGGAAGTTAGAAGTGGAAAAGACCCACTAGATCATACATTAATGATCCCGTGTTAATGCAGATGTCTCTACTAATTAATAAGGGAAAGTAAAATGTGGTGCCTGCCCATATCTGAATACCTTTCTGCTTAGGAGAAAGGGTAAAAATTCTTTTCCTCATACCTAGACAGAATGCATCCACGTTTTACACAAAAAAATTATGATCCCAAATACTAATCCTGATGATTCTTTTAAAACAGACTTTCTCCCACGTTTAGGGGCAGGCAGAATTGGGCCCCTTCAAAGCAGGCAGAAGAAATTCCCACAATGCTTTGTCCCTAGACAGAGTAAAGTATAGCCAGTAGCTGCAGCTATCTCTTGTTTTTCCCCATCCTCTTTACTGGTTACTTTGATTCCCTTCTAGAGGATTCCAGGGACCCAGTGCATTGCAAGCTGCAGGCCTCAGAAAAGATGCATCTCCTAAATGGAGGGTATAATTTTACAAAATATTGCACTTTGAAATTGAAGTTAATAGGAATCAACATAAATGAATATGGTTAGCTCTCTGTAGAAACCTTTCCTGTAAATAATTCACCTAAGAGAATATTTGGAAGAATGATCATGATAGGATTAGGAGGATTCCTAAACATCAGAAAATTTCCCTCCAAACAAACACTTTGCCTCAAAATGTAAATATTGGGACCTACACTGTAAAACAGAAAATGTAATAGGACTGTCTTGAGAAAGTGTAAAAATGACAGAATTTCTGGTCTATTTATAAGGAAAAATCGATACTTTTATTACAGCATTTGTCAATGTATATTGAGTGAATTCTTAATCCTTTTGAGGTCATAATTATCATTGAGAATCTAATAAAAACCTATGATCTGCTTTGTGGCAAAATGTACAAACACCCATATACACAAAATTTTGCATAAAATTAATTCTTATTATATTAGGAATTTATTTTCTCAACACTGAAGAATTATTTTAAAAATCTTTACAGAGACTTGTCTTTTCTTCTCTCTCATCTGTCCTGTAAAAACTAATGGCTCATTCATTAAAATAGAAGCAATTGCAAACTGTACAAAAAAAATAGTAAAACAATTCTGATCAAGTATAAATTTCAGTGAAAAACATACCCTGCTTCACTTGACTGAGAAACGGAAATTATGGTGTGGCCTTTGGAAAAAGAATTGATTTCAACTTTTTAATTTAATGCCAATAAATGTTGCAAACCACAAGTTAAGCAAATGGAATCAGAACTTCAATTACTTGCTTTTCTAGGCTGATTTCTAGAAACATCAGAGTTTTCCAGCATTCTTTGAGCTGAATTTACATTGGATCATTTCCTTTGTCTGCAAATCAATGAGAAATTTTTGGAAAAAATATGAATTATTGATTCTGACTGTAAGTTTAAGAAAAGGCTTATGAATCCATGTTTCTATTTTAGTTTAATTTGAAGTAATCTGCAAAAGAACTCTGCAGGGTTTCAAGGGACTGTAAGTATCAGTTTTCTATTGCTGCGTAACAAATTACCACAAAACTTAGTGACTTAAAACAATAAACATTTATTATATTACACAGTTTCAGTAGAATTCAGGAGCAGCTTAGCTGGGTGAATTTGGCTTGGGATCTTCCTTGAAGGCTTGACTGGAGCTGGAGGATCCACTTCCAAGTTGGCTCCTTCACATGCTACCAAGTTTGTGTTGGCTGTTGGCAGGGGGCCTCAGCTCCTCACTGTGTGGACCTTTCCATGGGGCTTCTTGAGTGTCCTCGTGACGTGGCAATTGGCTTTTCCACCTTGGAGTGAGTGATCCAAGGAGGTGAACAAGATGGAGCTGAATGTCTTTTATGACTTAGCCTCAGAAATGACACACCTTATCCTATTGGTCACACTATTAAAGCCCTATTCATTGTAGGAGGGGACCACACAAGGGAATGAATATAAGAGGTGAGAATCATTGAGGGCCATTTTGGAGACTGACTACACACAAAAGAATTTTCCCCTCCCAGAAATTGATAAAGCTTGGTACTGTTTTCACTTCACCTTGCAGAAGCACTTTCTCTGACTCTGTAATGTTTACATGAGTGTCATCCCTCATTCATTCCTTCCAAAGTGGCAGCACCTATAATGACGACTGTACGGCCTTGAATGGAAAGATTGATGTCATTCATATGGAAAACATTATCTGCCAAGTAAGTCAAGCATGTGAATAACCTCCTCTATCTTCTGAGAGAGAACCCCTCTTTTTCTCAACACAAGCCAACAACCACAAAACAACTTCTGCCTGAGGTGCAACCAAATATTTCAAAACTTGTCATTTGGAAAGTTGCTGAACTTCTAAGGATTAAGAAAGAATGTCATATTCTTTCTGCTTTCTTCACAAAACTTTCTTCAATAAGTAATGAGTAAGTCCAGTCCCTGACTCCGATGAAATTGACAAATGTTAAGCAGCAGTGAAAAAAATTTCCAAATTGGCTAAGTCTTAGATGTGACACATGCCAATGTCAAAAGCAGTGAGACACAATAGTATGTTGTGCTTCTTTATTTACCAAAGAAGCAAAACCAGGTGTGTTGCTGCCAAGCATAGCATGTGCTACATCAGTTCAACGAGTACCAAGATTTTGTGTCCCACTGAGACTCTTGTTTGGCAAAGAAACTTTTTAGCATTTTGAAGATGTCAAAGGCCTTTCAGGATTCCAAAAGGTACTCACAGAGTGTTATTAGCCATAATAAATGAAACTAAAAGCAAGAGCTAGATGCATTGAAAGGTGCCAGTAGTTGTTTTCAAAGGAAGTAACTTGGCCAATTCTTTAATGAACTTCATCAAATGATGAAAAGAAATGTTGGTGATTCCAGAGTGAATGACTTTGACAGATACTGTTTCAATATGCTTCTCTGACCCAAATTACAAGCCCGCTTGACTATTTTCCAGGACATGGGGCTTCACAATTGTGTGTGGATTCTTTTCCTTAGGAATATTATGAGCAGCCTTGAGAGATATAAAAGCAAAGTTTTTGTGTTGAAGCAAAGCCATAATTTTGGTAAGTTTCCATCCAAAAATATCTACTGTGCCTGGTGTGATGAAAGGATGGAAAGACCATTTTGCTGGATTTGTGATTCTACTGGGAGGATCTGGGCCCCCAAGAACACTGTGACTATCACATCCCACGATGTTCAATAGTGGATGTAGAAATAAAGATAACTTAAGATTTATCAATTCTTTCTTTTCCAGACATTTTTCCCACCTTAAGTCGGGTCTATGTAAAAAGAGAGATATTGGGTATATTTTCTTTGATTATCATCTATAGGAAACTAATCTCAGTGCCAAATCATGGTAAATATGATTTTTTTCCAGCTTACTTGATCATGTACAATAGCATTTCTTGCCACTCTGCACTTGTTCGAAGCAAAATGATACCATCCTACCATGGTTGACATTAAACAGTATTTTTTGTAAAAGCAGTTATCAAAGTAACAGAAAGGAAAGTAAAAAAATATATAATATTCTTCCCTAGATTCATCCATGAAATCCCTAGGAACATATACCATATTCATTTGATCTCTTGTCTTTTCCCCACTAGATTGAGTTCCTTATGGGCAGAAACCGTGTCTTTAATCTCTCTGCCCCCATAGTAATTAGTTATTTCTTGTGATAACTATGTAAAATAGCAATTACTCACTCTGCTTTACATATGATCTACCTGAATCTCAGGGCAGTTAGTTAACAGTGCTGGCTTATTAAAACTCAGACTACAGCTTGTGCTCACTAAAAGTTTATTGAAGAAATGAATGAGTGAATGCATGAGAAAAATAACTTACCAATGTATCCTCACCACCTGCTAAGGAAGGGATAGAGATATTCCAATCTACCTGGCAAGTAAACATTTATATTATCCATGGGCTCCTCAGGCTATTATAACCTCAAGAACAATGAACTTAGAATCAGAGGACCTGGGTTGAAATTCCATCACTGCTACCAACTTGCTGGAAAACAGGTGCTCATTCATTCGTTTACTCATTTGTTCTGTAAGCACTTATTGCAGGTCTATGTGTGCTCAGTTGTATCTGGGAATATGAATTAACCTCTCTGAACCTTGATTAACTCATCTGTAAAATGAGAGCACGAATATGAATTTTACAATAACTCTTTGAGGATTAAATGAGGTTGAGTGAAATAGCACATGAAAGTCCCTAGAATTTGTCATAGTACCTGATGAATATTAGTAGCTCAATAAAATTTGCATACATACACAGCAAGACCATCCAATTCCCTTTACTCTGATCATACCAACCACCTTTGTGATGTTAATTTAATTTCTCAAGAAGACTTTTGAGCTAAAAATAGAAAGTACTAATGAAATACCATGTGTTCCTGTCTTAAGTACAAATACGCCTTTGTATACTTATTGCTTAGAATATCAGTTTTTTTTTTTTGTATGCATGTGTGTATATATGATTATTATAAGCCATTTTCCAGAGGTTGTCTCTCCTGGGTAAACTGATAAAAAATAACTAACTTTCTGGACATACAAAGCTGAAGACCACACATGAACTTGTAGGGACTCCGTTAAGGGCAAATAGCTTCTGAAGTGTAGACTCAAATAATCAGCTAGTATTTCTCCCTCTCCTTCACTTTGCATGCTAAACCCTGAAAAAATAATATTAGAATTTCCCTATAGTTATCAAACCCAAAAAGGAGGTGAAGCGAGACTGCCACAATAGAATCAGACTGGACATTTGACCTGGGCTTATTTATTCAACAGAAATTCACTGAGCATCAATCATGTGACAGCCATGCTGTGAGGTCCTAGGAGTTAAAGATGGAGAAAACAGGATCCCTGCCCTTGAGGAGTCCACCATCCAGGAGGTTCTTATACTACTGACGTTTACATCAGGTTGGAGAGCCTGTTAGGAGTCTGCCTAATTCACATCCCACATGTGAATGGAACCCACCAAGCAAAAATTATATGTATACACAAACATGTCTGCATGTGTACCAACACATTTTGGGAGGTTCTGAGCCTCATAAAAATTGCTTTATGGCAGTAAATTGACTTTTTATAATGTACTTATTGAGAGATAAGTTTAGAATATGGATGCTCCACCTGGTTGTCTGATCTATTAAACTGTGTTGTTTAATCTTTTGTTTGGAAATTGTGCATATTTCATTCATTTATTCACTTATTCAACAACTGTTACTGAGAACCCGCTACATGCTGAAAATTGCTGTGGGTAACAGAAATGAGTCAGATCCACTGATTCAAATCCTCCACCTCAATCTAAGCCCAGCTTCAACCTCACTCAATAAAGACATCGGCAGGCCGGACCCTGGCACGTGACCCCTCTGAATGTCAGTACTACATTCTATATCACCTTTGAGCACTTAAATAAAACTTTATTGAAATGTAGCACACATACAGAAAAGTGTTCATATCATAAGTTACACTATTATAATTGAACATACTTGAGTAACTGGCACTCAGATTGAGAAAAAAAAGAAAGAACTGGAATGCTACCAGCACCCCAGAAACCCTTTTGCAACCCCTTAGAGTTACTACCTGCCCCTCAACAGGGGAGTTTCTATACTGACTTTTAACAGCAAGCATTAGTTTTTACCTTTTAAGCATTTGTATTGTATTGCCTGGATTGTTGTGTTTATAAACTTTGTATGTTTTCTAAATGATGAGAATGCAAGGTCTTTTATGGAACTTTACAGTAGAAAAGGAGAGAATGTGAAACAGTGCCTTGGAAAGAATACTTTAAATTGGGTGTTTCTAAGCCTACTCAATTCACTGAAGCTCACAGAGAGAAGATCTTGCTGTGAGCTTGTCTTCAGATAGAGATCTCTATTCCAGCCATCACTTCAGGCACCACTGGGGATGTGTGTGCATGTGTGTGTGCATGTTTGTGTGCACGTGTGTGTAAAATTGTTGTGGGTCCATTTTTCACTGCCTAGCTTAGCCAGCACTTCTGAAAATGTGATGAGAACAAAAAATAAGTTTTTTCCATCCTAACAGTAATAACGGAGAGTTCTCCAGACTGAAGTTAACCTACCGCTGACCTTTTGGGTTTCTCTGAAACACTATTCTTGGCTTCTCAGCTTCCTTGTGGTGACTTTACTGACCGACTGACAGCAGAAGAGAGTGTCACAGGGTCCTGTTAGTGACAGTGTGGCTGGTGGTTTAACTCCCTCCCCGACTTAGGAAACACCCAACTTCCATGATCCTGTTGGAAGATCCTCATACCATGGCCTATTCCCACTCCCCATCCTCCTTTTTGGGGACAAATTACTACCATTAACTTCTGCTAAAGACAAGGCAAGTCCTTTGTCCATAACCAATATGTAACCCTAATGAGAGTATTTTTCTATATAACTCACTTTCATTTTTCAGCCTTTTTATAAACCTTCTCAATCCCCAGTATTCTGGTAAGCACTGTCTTCTACTATGTACCCGGGACCATCACAGATGAGTTGTTCTGAGAGATAAGGAAGAAAGCCCTTGCAAATGGAGCCATTCTGGGAAAGACTGACACAGCAAATAAGCCAGTGTATTCATTGCGGATGGCCATCTTCAGACAGTCACAAAGAAATCCTGTAAAGTCACGACAGTGCAAGCTGCTTAAGAGGCATCAGGGGAGTAGAAAGACAGTGTTTGTAAAACAAAGGAAATCAGACTGACAAAAACCTGCAGCTCAGGAAGCATGTTCCAGGTTGTGGTGGGCACAGCTTCCGATCAGATAGAGCTTAAAAGTCATATCCAGGAGTTTCTGCTCACTGCTTCCATTGTTATTTTTATTGTTGCCAACTCCATGTTAGATGCTGTACAAACCCTGGGAATGGCAGCCCACATTTTGGACCATTAACCCATCTGCCAACTCCCTATCATAGCATCAGGACTAACCTCTTTAAAGCTATATGTCTTATGTGAAAGCTATTGAGACTATCACTTCAAGTTCACAGTGTTATTTCTGATCCTCTCCCCCTTTTCCTACTCCTCTGTGCTCTTTCCTATTATTCATAGGGAGATGAATCATAAAAATGCTATTAAACAAGAGTGCTAATAAACCAAACTACACCTCCAGTGTATTGGTTCCTGTTTTGTGGTGTCTCTTTGGTTCCTGTTGCAGTTTTCCCATTTTACCAACGAGGTGAAGGGTGGGGGAGCTCAGTGTGAACCCAGGAGCAGAGTCAGAGACACTTTGTCTTCTCCTTTGCTTTTGTCGTGAAGGTGACCATCAGGGGTTTCACACAGTGCCAAAGAGTGACCTGCCCATCTTCCTTGTTGCCATAGCAGCAGCTAACAGGGTCTCCAAACTGGACACAAGGGCCTTCTACTGTTTAAACAAAGACAATGGGAAAGTATGTTTTCTTGACCCTTTGCAGGAAATCCTGCCCAACACACATAAGAATGCAGCATTTCCCCAACCATCGGTAGCTTAGGCCTAACACTCAAGGGCCACCTTGAGTAAACTGGAAGGAGACACTCACATTCTCGCCAAATAAGAGAACCAGAAAGTCATCGCCCATGTCTGAATGTGCTGAAGTACAGCAAAGCCCCAGCACAAATTGGTTGGGACTGTGAGATATGAAAAAAACATAGGTTTCAAAATAGACTAAAAGAAGGGTACATGTGACTCTGACATTGCCCAATTTCCTTGCTTGGTTTAGTTTTTGGCTACTTACAAAATTTCTACCCACCAAAAACAACAGGGAAAGATACTAGTAGGGAAGAGAGGAAAGTGAGGTTATTCCATGACATTACAAACAAATGACTGCTCAATACCTCTAAACTAAAAAAGAAAAACCTGCAGGCTACCATTTCCTTCCTTGAGCCCCAGTGGAACTCACAAGGCTAGGTAAAGCTCAGCTCTCCTGCTGTGCACCGGTGGCCCGCGTGAATGGTGACATGTCATAGTAACAGTGATGTCTCAGAACAAAAATAATGAGGGAAACATCTGTCTCCCTGATACTCTCTTTTCTAGGCAAATGGCACTTAAGATTCTTATTTTAGCCTTGTAAGTGCTCCCAAAAAGAGGCAGTCTCCCTGTTAACTGTTATCTCCCTCTTTCTTTGAATCTGCTGATCACTTTTCCTTTACCAGTATTTTAAGACAGTTTAAAAACAAAGAAGACAAACAACCAAAAATGCATGCACATCTCTGACACTGTAGGGTTAAGAAAAAAAATGGGAAGAATTCAGTGGAATGGAGTGTTACATGGTACAGGTAAAAATTCCTTTTAAAAAGAAATTAGGAGAGGCAACGTTTTGTGTCTCTAAAATTTTATAGGGGGTTAAAAATTATTGCATAAACCAGATCATGATTGGAATGGTGTGAAGGTGTGATTGCCAAATATCAAGAGTCTGCGCGTGAATCTCCCACTACCTACCCCCCTCCACCAGGCCTCCCCTCAAGTACACATCACCCTGGTGGGCCCATACACCTCTTAAGACTTACTTTCAATGGCCTTAAGACCAAAGAACATCTTGTGAACTAGTAACTCTAAAGTAGCGAGCTGGAAATACAGGCTTCCTGTGTACCACTTAATTATTTAGGAGCATATATGCAGAAACAGATACCAGTTTTTTTGTTGTTTATTTGAGCTCTGATAGAACCAAGACATTCTGGAGCTGGAAGGAGCTCCAAAAATTAAGTAATTAAACTCCCCAATTTTCCTAATGAAGAAACTGAAGCTCAGTGAACTGAAGCAGTTGGCCAAAGTGGCGTAGGGTGCTCGATTCCCATTTCTGGCATCTCCAGTCAAATTCGCCCCCGGGTCCCTTAGCTCTCTCTTGCTTTTCTTTGCCACCTCCTCAGGCATTTCAGATCGACTTCCTCCTCCAAGCAGCTCACGACCTCTTCTGAAAGCCTTCTGCTGCTATTTGGAAAACAGATAACACAGAAGAAATGTGTTTCCGTGGGTATTTTCGTGCCCACAGAAGTGCAGCATCTGACTAGCGTGTGTGAGAGCAATTTGAGTATGCACAGCGTCGATCTCTGCACTGGCTGACAGATTCACGGTCAGCTGCAGTACAGCCCCTTTCCCTGCTCTCCTTTCTTATTTGTAAATGAAAACCTTTCTGAAATTTTCCTATTAAAAGCTAACTTAGGAAGAAGATTTAATTAGATTTAAGGCTGCCTGAAAGGAAGTCAGGTGGAGCAAACCTGTGTAAGTTCAAATTTATTCTGGAAAAGTTTTTGGATGGTATTACAAGTTGATGTTCCTTCCATCCAACCGTCCAACAAAAGTTGATTCTACTGACATCTCATTCAAAAAACATTCACTGCACTCATCCTAGGTGCCAGTTATTTAGGATACAAAGTCCCATGAAACACATTCTAGTTAGAGAGACAGAAAGAGATGTCGTGATTACACTATAGTGTATAGATACACACTATATACATAGATTCAACAGTATGCTCTGTGGATAAAGATATGTGTAGAGCTCTTGATTAAACACTGTAAAAGATGCAATAATACATAATAAATAGCTCCTGCCTATTAGAAACTTCAATTAATAGGAAAGAGAAGACATGTACACTAAAAATGCTAATGTAAAGTAGAATGTAGTGTTACTTCCTGAATAACTCCATAAATTACAGCATTTAAAAATTTGGGGACAGAAGCTCAATGAATTCAAGAAAAGATGTCAAAGTGGTTACTGCTATTTTGGAATAAAAGATCTTGAGGATCAGGTGTCCAACAAGTTAAAGATAATAATCAGCAAGAACCATAGTCTTTTTTTGGTGGTTGTTGTTGTTGTTGTTGTTGTGTGTGTGTGTGTGTGTGTGTGTGTGTTTAAGCTTGATGCTTGGATGGCTTTAAAAAGAAAGATAGAGTTTAGCAAATATAAATATGAAAGAATCAGAACTGTTTAGACCAGGTTTGGTCTTCATGGTGGTTTGGAGCTATGTACCCCAGAGGAACATGTTCTTAAACATAATCCATTCCTGTGGGTGTGAACCCATTGTGCATATTGTAGGACATTTTGATGTGGTAACTTCAGTTAAGTTGTGGCCCAACTCAAACAGGTTGGGTCTTAATCCTACTACTGGAGTCCGTCATAAGCAGAATGAAATTCAGACAGATAGAGAGAAAGCCTTGGGAAGCAAGAAGCTGAAGGTCAAGAGAACCCAGAAAAGAAGTGAGCGGTCAGGAGAGACTGCCATGTGCATTGCCATTTAACAGAGGAGCCAAGGATCAAGGAGCACCAGCAGCCAGCCCAAGATCACCAGCCTTCAGGAAGAAAGCCTCTCCTTGATGAGGCCTTGATTGGGACTTCTCTTGGCCTTAAAACTGTGAGCCATTAAATTCCCATTGTGTAACCAACTCATCTCATGGTATTTTCTTGAGCAGCCAAGGAAAATAGAACAGCCTTCATGACTTAAGGGAAAACTGGGGAAAAAAAGAGATGTTTCATTTCAGAAATGAAAATGAAGAGGGAGTTTTTAATAAAGAAAGGCTAAAATAACACGTTATTTCACCTAATGAAGAAAAGACAGATGTGTTCTTATTGAACAGGCCTAGAGGAGAATTGGGGAAGGGAGTTAGATGAGAGTAAGGAAAAACTTCCTGTCACTGATTCCTGCCATGTTCCTTGTAGTCTTTAAAAGAAGGAGGGAGACGTGGCCTGGGCTGAGTTTTGGGTGTAGTCCTTCCTGAAGATTAGGGGACTGACTTCCTAGGAGATTTTCTCCTTTCATTTATCTTTTCAGTATTTTTTTAACAAGGAGTTCATCCTTCTGTTATTTTTTTATCACTTGATTATATTGCAAAAATGAGAGTCAGTACCTCTGCAATAATCTGAAAAATTCCTTAGGTATTGAAGCTTTCAGAACTTGTAGATATAAAAATAATCCTTTTTGTTTAACTGAACACCAAGTTGGTAATAAAAAGCCCTGCCCTGAATTTCAATATCTTCTTCCCATAAGACCTTTCTAAAAATGGGTCTACTTTTTCTCATGCATTTTTCCTTGAGGAGTGTTTTCTCACTCCCCTTCAGGATTTACTAATTTATATCTCACTCCTTGTGTTGGTTTTATTGCTTTATCTACACATTTTTTATGCCTAGATTTTCCTCCTCCATCCCAAACCCAAACGCTCATTTAATTTTGGTTATTTTTTTAGGGCTTCTCCAGACAGCCAGGTTTTTCCTTTTCCTCATTCTGAGGGTGACTCTTCTAATGTCCTTATCATATTTGCTTCAAGAAGATTGAGCTACTCTAGTCCTACTTGCCAGTGAAACTACATAACAGCCTTTCTCTCTCCCTGTCTGTTGTCTTAAAAGAGGTTATAAAGAATTTTGAATTAATTTCTTAATATTAATAAGGAGATCAAATACTGTCTCCACTATTTTTTCAAGTCCTTTCCCTTTTGAAATAAATTAAGGAAAATAAAAGCAGCAATTAAATTAAGAAAGCATAAATTCTTGTAACTTGAGAAACACTACAGCTAAAATCCTAATAGCCACTTGTCACATTCCACGTAGTCTCATTTTGACAATATTTTAATTGATTGATTTTTAAATGTTTATTTTTGTTTTAAGTTGCTGCCCACAATAGTTCTCTAAGCAAAGACTGCTTTCCAAACTGTGTTAATGAAGAGGCTTAACATACAGACAAAAATAAAGTTTCAAATTTGAACTTAAAATGATTTAACACTAAGGATCACAAGGTAAGGAGTCGTAAAATATTAAAAGAGATGCAACTCTTTGAATATGCACATTACCATGATGAAATAGTGAAAGGAGAATGACAAAAACAGCTCTTAGAAAACTGAACCTGATTTTCACATGTGAAAACATCTGAACTGAGCAAACTGTCTTTTCAAACTGAGCTCATTAGTTATTTAAGGACCCATGAATAGATCATGAATAAAATCCATCTGTGGTGGTTTAAAAACATGTCTGCAAATTCTGTGGCACTCCTTCCATCAAGAGGGGGCCCCTAATTCCCGCCCCCTTGAATGTGGGCTGGATTTAGTGTCTAGTTTCTAACAAAGAGAAGGTGACAGAAGTGACGCTGAGAGACATCCGAGGCTAGGTTAGAAAGCGTGACACAGCTCCCACCCCACTTTCTCGTTTTCAGGATGCTCACCCTTGGAACACAGTTGCCGTAATGTGAGGAAGTCCAAGATACATGGAGATGATCTGGCCAACATCTGGGGTCCCAGCCGACTGTCTGCATCCCAGACATGTGAGGGGAAGCCTTTGAGAGGACCCCAATCCCATCAGTGCAGGCTGACCAAGCTGTGTGAAAGACCCTGAGTGAGAACTGTCGACCTGAATCCAGTCACCCCCCAAACCTGTGAGGGTAATAATAATAATAAATGACTGTTTTTTTGTTTGATTGTTTTTTGTTTTTGCCACTAATGGATGGTTTATTACACAGCAGCTAATAGCTGGAGCACCTTCCATTTAAGGACTTGACATAATCACGTAAATCACTTTCAGATATTACTGCTCATGCTATAAACACTTAAAAGAATGGTATGTATATGGCTAATGTTATGCATTCTCACATATAAGACATTCTCCCATATCAGACATTGTTTTAACAACTTAATAATGGCATTTTAGAATGTTTTCAGCACATAGATTTCGCTATCAATCGAACTTCTATTTTGAAGCAAATTACACCTATCAGTCACTATATACAAATAAAAATGTTCATTTTAGCAATGTTCCTTTTAGCTAAGGACCACTGAATATGAGAACTTGTCTGCTTAAAGACACTAAAATTATGGGTCAAAAACTTTGACTCCTATCTATAGGGCAAATAAGAGCCTATTGTAATGACCCTGTGAGGGCCCCACAAAGGTGCAAGGCTAGTACCTGGGCTTGCTGCAAGATCTGTGAGGATAAGCTCTTTACCTAATTAAGTATTTATTCACTATTACAAAGATCGGTCCTTGTGGCTTTGGGGACTCATTTGTCAGTCTGTTTCTGCTATTACCCAATCAGCTAACAGCAGAAAGCCTGGGGTCCTGGAGATGAAACTGGCTTGGTTCACTATCCAGGAAGAATTCATTCCTTGAGCTGAGTGCTCATGTGTGCTAGGGCCCTGAAATAGCAAGTCCGCAAGGGGTCTTCACTCAAGGGATACTAACAGCCATGAAATATCTCACTAGCATGAGGAATGCAGCCCTTCTCTTGCAAAAAGGGGAGGGGAACCACATTCGTGCCTTCTGTCCTCCTTCCAAACATCTCTGAATGAGAGGGTCCCAGACCAGGTGGTGGGTGCTGCAGAGCATGGCACTGGTGACCCTTCCGGCCCCATTGTCAGCATCTCCTCTCCTTTCTGATATCCTTTGCCCCCAGGTGCCCTTGTCCCAATTTTGCTGTCCTATATATGCCTTATTTAAAAGGAGATTCTTGACATCACCTTAGCCTCTGAGACCCTAAATCATTATGCTATAGTAGGGAAAAAATGGGTGAGAGTTGGAGATATGTAGGCTAGGGAGCCGTGCCTAGAACCTCTTCAAATCAGTCCAGACTGGCTCTCCCTTGCAGAATCTTAAAAGGTAGAAACATTCAAGACCATTTAGGCAGACTTGCTTTGCCTCCAGAGAATTTTCCTGTATATCTTTACTTATAATTCCAGGTTTCATGTTGAAAATGTGCAATTAACAACTTATTAAAATGTTAATATCAGAATCCTAGGATTTGAAAAGCAGTTGTTTCCACCTCTGGCTTGTTATATTTAAAATTATGGTTCTTGAAATGTTTTAAGTTACATTTTCCAGATTTTCTTAGAACGTAGTAGAAGGTAGAATCAGAGTGGTTTCTTGTATTCCCAGCTCCTAGCAATTTCTAGTACATAGCTATGCTCATTGCTGAGCGAGTTAATGAATTTAATGAATGAAATGGAGAGGATAGACACAGAATCTTTGAAAAGCAGAGAAGTAACCTAGGCTCTCAACCAAATAGACCAAGGATGATTGCTTCTTTTAATACCAAATATTGGAATTAAGAATTATTTGAAACAGGATCTTTATTACTAATTAAATTGGGGTGGCCAATTGTGCCTGAATTTGATTCAGCAATTGATCAACTGCTACTGCCGCTCTTCACCACACAAACAACTTCCTGCCAAGGGAGTGATCTTGTTAGTTCAGTTAAGCTATTCTCAGTGTCTTGTTAGATGCAGGAACTGGTTCTCTAGAAAGCTTCGTGACTCAACTAGACAAATTCTTTATTCTGATATAGGTTAGAGTTTTGGTTGGAGGAAGGCCGAGTTCTAATGACTACTTTGGCTTCTTCCTGTCTCTTAACTTATGATTCCAGCATTTGCTGCCTATATATCAGTTTGCATTTTTTTCTTCTATGCTATTACTGCTATCCTTTTTCAGTGTATAACTCATCACAGGCCAAAACGTAATCTTCCAAACAATGATTTGCATCTATATCAAATGCTTCTTTAATGTAATAAATGTTATAAATGCCACCTTTATCATTGTGTTGTTGATATTTGACCATCTTTGTCTTACAAAAAGTGGAAAGTTTAAATGGTTCAATCAATCACTAATGGATATGGAAGAATGACATTCATTGGAAACTAAAATGATTTTTTAACTTCCACTTTGCTGAGAATGAATCTTTCTGCATGTTTTTGATGCTGTGTGACTTAGAGGAATTTCTGAGCATTTCCCTTATTTGCCCTTCAATCCTGAATGATGGGAAACCATGCCCGTAGATTTAGCCACAACATTTCCTGAAATTTCAGACAAAATATAATTTTTTTTCCATCATTCTTTACCTTGTAGGCTCAACAGTGTCAAACCACCTGAGCAGTACAGGAATAGACTCTGAAATGATCATCACAGACACAAAAAAACACCCCACAGAAGTTTAATGAAAATTTATGGAATCCTAAAAGCCAAACACTGAGAATATAAACATCATAATCAGCAGCAGCATTTGAATAGGTACCATTTTGTGAGACTGCCTGTGTGCCAGGCAGTGTGCTAAGGGCTTATGTACGTTACCTCTTTGGAAACTCACAGCTCCCTAGGAAGTAGGGTCCCAGCCTCTAAGGAGTTGACAACTCAGAGTGGGAAACAGGTACAGAAGCAAGCAACCCTAAGTCATTTGAGGGGCTGTCTCTAGCTGCACCATTCCAAGCATATGTCCTCCCTCCATACCACATCTGAACTTATGCCCAGCTGTTTCTGGAGGCTTCCCAGCTGCACTCAGTGCCTCTTCTCCAGGGGAAATCAACTTCCACAATAGAGCAGGAGCTGAGGCTTTATTGTGAACAGGGCCACTTTTAAATGCATAGTATAGTACAGGTTAGGATAGTATGGTATAATATAATATAGTATGTCATAAAGAGTGTATAGTTAATCAATTTTCCCTCCCCCAGCCAGATCTGGATTCCCAATTTTGGCCATGAGACATCTACAGAAAAAGATGGGATGGGAAATAAGAAATCAAAACCCTCTGCATTTCGGCTGCAGTGTTAGACTGAGCATAGTAGCAATCCTAATATCCATTGCTTACTGAATGCCAAGGAGCTCTGTGTGCACTTCCGTGCTTCATATTCACAGTAATGCTCATAGCTGGGCACTATTACCATCTACATTTCACTGATGAGAAAAACAAGGGTGGGGCAGTTAAGTCACTGCCACATGGAGGACTTGAACCCAGATCCGTCAGACTCTAAAGGCCGTGGTTGTGTCTCTAATGCACTGAGTCCCTCTCACCTTGGTGCAGTTTTATTTTCCGCATCTCTTTGGGCTCTGACCTTCCCATTTCCCCCTCCTCTTTAACGGCTCCCATGTCACCAGCACCTGATGCAACTGCAGCAACATGATGCACAGAGCTGCTGGAGGAGGGAAATGCAGTTTTATCCAGAAATGGATGAGGCCTCTATGTGCAGAATCTAACAAAATACTAAAAGGGAGCATGGCTTGGAAACCTTCCATGTACTCTAATGAGAAGGTGATAGAGCTCCAAGGGGCTCCCATATATCAGTTCAACAGCAACATGTTACTAATATTTACCAGCTGTGTGACTAGTCCTCCCTTTTTACAGATGCGGACACCACAGCAGAATTAATGTTAAGAGGCTCACCCAGGGTCACACACTGCACAGCAGGGATTAAAATCCACAGACTTTGAATTTCTAGCCTGTTGCTTAGCTTGTCAATCTACTGCATATGCCTACATGAATGGTGGCAAGTTGCCTCATTTGACTGAGTGTGAATATATTTAATATCCTGCCAATTCACCATTGCAAAAGGCAACAATGGTGAGAGCTTAGACTCACGGGAAGGAGAAAGACTGCAGAAGTAGATGTTCAGATCAGGGGTCACACCCGCCTTTGAGGACACAGCAGGCTGTGTGGGTTTTCTGTGCTTTCCTTACATAGCAAAAGATCTTTAGAGTCACTGATTTCCCCAGGAGAGTTAGAAACAAGGGGTATGGATTTCAGCTTAACACACTCATTTCATATGTAGCCCTTGTTTCCCGAAATTCCATGCTGCACAAATGGGAACGATGCCCACCTTCTTGAGGCCAAGACTTTGCCATTTCAAAACCCAACTCCTCTTCAGTATGACTAAACAAAGATATATGCATGAAAGTGAATCAAGTGTCATATCTTCTGAAATCCCACACTTCTGAGAAAATGGCAAATAGGCCTCCTTTCTCCTTTAACTGTTTGAGGATGCAGCGAGTGAGGGAACATCACAAAATCTGATTTTTGTTCACTTTTCCACAAGGCAATGGGGGTTGCCATGTGTTTTAATTCGCATCTCGGCCCAGATGAATACATCCTCTATGTAGAGTGCATGGAAGCCAGACCTTTCACACTCTGCAGGTGCTTTCCAGCTGTCACGGCTGCCCCCACCCTGCCCCAAGCCCCAACAGCTTCTGTGCAGACAGATCCAGTTGGAATGGGACTAGCACTCAATAAGCCCCAAACCGAGGGTATAAATGAGTCCAGGGAGACTTTGTGCAGCCTGGGGCCACTTAGCAACCCACTTCCCCCCTGTTACTAAAAGGTGCATCTAAAATACCAGGCGTCTCAAAATGTGATCTGTGGATGGGCACATGTGTCTACTGAGTTCAGGTTCTGATTTACCCTCCATGTAATAATTTCAGAATATGGGTTATGGAGTTAGTCATTTGCTTACATCTACTTAATTAAAAAAACCACAGCACCTCATTATTGTCTCATGTAAAGTAACTATCATCTCAATTAATTCTGATGAGATCAGGTGCTTTTAGGAGGGCAGTGATTATTGGCAGAGCATATGCCCCAGGGATTCTTTTTTCATGGGCCACAAAATTTTCAGAAGCGCAAAAATACAAAAGCAAAATATTAAGGTGATCATAAATAAACATTCAAAGAGCATTATGATATAAAACAGAATGCCTTAAAGGAACTTTTTCAGTTACTAAAAATCAAAGCATCATAAAATCATAAATCTGGCAATAAACTTGAAAGGCCACATTCCATCTAAAGGTAGAAGTCAGAAACCCCCCGCAATTGTATTGTGGATACAATTGCCCACAATTTGTATCTTTTTTTAAATGTTACTATAAATCAGAATATCATAAAACTGACAATAAACTTGAGAGGCCACCTTTTGTGTAAAATTTGGAATGAGAATTTTCCAGTAATAATTTTTCCTACAATTTGCAGTTTGTATATTTTAAATGTAATACCTAAAATATTTGTTATTCTCAGTGTATGTGACATGTTTACATGAAATATTGGGATTAAAGCACAGTACTCATAGACTTGACGTTTTAAGATTTAAAAATTTGCAAACTTGTTATTACTTTTACTCATTTGGTTAACACAGTTCACAAAGGAATTCTTTTTCTCCCGATTGTTTTGAGAGCTCTACATAATGTTCTAAGAGTCCCTTAGATTTTCAGGTCTAAAGGCTACATTTCCCTAAGCTCCTTCCTCCTATTTATAGCTTTTAAATGGAAGCCTTGCCTACATTCTAGAAGTTTCTCTATTCTTATATAAATAAAAGTAAGATAAAGGAGAATACTGAATAGTTGATTTTGAGGTATTTGCTTTGCTTAAAATAATTTTAAATATTCTCTGCTATTTGGAACAAAGCTGAATATAGGTATGTGTGTATGTGTGTGTATAGGATGTAAACATATGTGTGTAAATACATACAGTGTGCACACTGTGGTGAAGATACTGGGAGGTGACCTCTAGCCCCCAGAATATCCTGCCTGATAGGATGTTTTTTGTTTTCCTAGGGGCTTTGGCCACTGGAACCTCCAACAATGTGCTTTATGATGGGGGCTTTGGGCTGTGCTGTATCAATTCTGACTTCTAGGAGGGGCTGGAGACTAAAGGTTAGCCACACATGCAGTGTGTGATCGAGCCCCAATAAAAACCTCCGGATACCAAAGTTTCAGGTGAGCTTCCCTAGTTAGCAATACTCTGTGCATATTGTCACACATCGTGCTGGGAGCAGCTATGGCCATCCATGACTCGACCAGAGGAGGACATCAGAAGCTCCATGTTTGAACCCCTCCCAGACTCTGCCCTATGTATCTCTTTGGTCTGTTCCAGTTTGTATCCTTTCTCTAATAAAACTTCAATTGTAAATACAGCATTTTCTTGAGTTCTGTGAGTTGTTCTAGTGAGTTCAAACCTAAGGTTGATTGTAGGGATTGTAGCCAGCTGGTGTGAAGTGAGAGTGGTCCTGGGGATCTTGAATTTTCAACTGGTGTCTGAACTGAGGGAAGAACTATGGAGACTGTTCCCTCTGACTTTGCAGTTTGGCAAACTGTTCGCACACACACAGACACACACAGACACACACACACACACATATATACACACACAACTCCCGTTTTATAAGTGAGAAAACTAAAGCCTTAGTGGGTTAAGTGAACTGTCTGTGATCACCCAGTTTATGTATGGAAAAAGGGACTGACCCTTGGGTTTGTCTGACACTGAAGCCAATGTTCTCACATACTGCTCCTCATGTGCTTGAGAAAAATCCAGAGAACCACTGTAAGGAACATATTGGATTGTCTCTACAGCAGGGACATGTGCTGTCTATTACTATTACTTTCATTCATTAATTCCTATAGTCAATCACTCATTTGTATATTCATTCCCTCAACTAATGGTTGCTGAGAACCTTCTAAATGTTGGTCACTGCTCTAGGTGTTGGAGGTCTGTCAGCGACAACACAGACATGGTCCTAGCTCTCATGGTGCAGCAGGGACAGACATTGTCCAAATGATCACATGAATAATTACCTAATTATGAATTTTGGATACATGATTCAAGGAAAAAAACACAGAAATCTGTGAGAGTATATGAAAGGGCATATGAGTCTGAGGGAATAGCAAAATCCCTCCTGAAAAAGTGACCATTAAGCTAAAGGAGATGATCTTCATGAGTGAGAATACAAGTCTGGCTCTTGAATGTTCATAACAAAATGACAGCTTTGCTTTCGGTTTTAGTTTGTTAGCTCCTAAAACAAAAACCATATAATGGGTTTGCCTAACAGCAGGACTTTTATTGGCACAAGGTCTTCTAGCCTAGAAGGTTTGGTTCCTCCCAAGGTCAGTTTCTTCTGGCTGGCCAGCAATCTTTGGGGTTCCTTGGCTTATCTATCACATGGTAAGACACATGGCAATGTCTTCTTCTTTCTCCTCTGGTTCCACTGACTTCTGGTTTCTGGCTGCTCCTATAACTTCTCTCACCATCTAACTTTCACTCTGCTTACAAAGGACTCCAGTATTCCAGATCAAAGCCCAACCTAATTCAGCTGGGCCACACCTTAGCTAAAGTAACATCTTGAAAATATCTTATTTACCATGGGTCCACTCCTACCAGAATACAGACCAATACCAAGAACACCTTCAAACCACCACAGTCCACCCTTTGGACTCCAAAAAGACATGTTCTTCCTACACACAAAATACATTCATTCCACGACAACATCCCACAAGTCTTAAGTCATTTCAATAACAATGCTAAGTACAGTCTTACCAAAATCAGTTATGGGTCAGTCCATCCCAAAGCAAATGGACCTGTGAAACCTAGAGGACAAGTTATCTGCTTCCAATTCACAGTGGAGGGACAGGCACAGGATAAATATTTCTACTACAGAACTGAAAAAATGGAAGGAAATGGGGGTCACAGCTCCCAAGCAAGTTCAAAACTCAGCAGGGCAAGCTCCATCAGATTTCAAGGTATGAGAATTATCTACGAATCAATGTTTTGTCCTCTAGGCCCGATGGAGCAGCAGCCCCACCCTTTCCTAGCACTTGTGCATTACCCAATGGTTTCCCACCTCTGCAAGAATTGGGAAGGCAGCCAGGCTCTCCACGAATGCCTGGGCACAGGTCCCACCATGTCTGAGTGCTGGGGTGGCAGCGATCTCCTTGAGAAATGGAGTACAAGCCCTGCCCCCTCCAAGCTCAGTAGCAGACTTATCCTTTCCCCACGTATGAGTGAGCCTGCTCTCTTTGACTAAGGAGACCTGTTTGGTGCAGAATTTTGCTTCCATGGTTCTGCCTTTGAAATATTCTTCCTTCAATTTGTGCCTTCACTGTCTCTTTCAGTCCAGGCTTGCATTGGTTCTGCTCATACAAATTTTGCAAAATGCTTGTCAGCTTTGCCTGAAGTTTAAGCAGGTCCAAAACCGTCAGATAATAGAGCTTTCTACAGATTCTTCCCGGATAACTGCATTTCCATTCCTGACTTCCACTGAAAGGGCTGACTGGATGCATGTTCAGCCACACCCTCTTTAGCAAAGGGTTGTTCATTTAAACCCTCACATGGAGCCCTGTCCTCTGGGGACTCGCTTCTTGGAAGCTCAGGGAGGTCCCTGCTAGAGCCACTTCTGGCTCTGGCTCTTGAGCACACTATCTGGAGAGGCTCAGAATTTTCCAAACCATCAGTTTCTGGTTTCTTTGTGCTTAAGAGTTCAGTTCTCAGTTTATGCCTTTCCTCTCACATTTTACTATAAGTTGCAAGGAGAAGCCAGGCAGCATCTTCTGCAATTTGCTTGGAAATCTTCTCAGAGAAATATCCAAGTTCATCACCTAAAAGTTCCACTTTCAATCCAACATCAGAACACAATTTTGCCCAATTCTCTGCCACTTTGTAACAAGGATTGGCTTTCTTCCAATTTCCAACAGCACATCCATCATTTCCTTCTAAGCCCTCATCGGAAGAACTTTTAACATCCATATTTCGAACAACAGTCTCATCAAAGCAATCTAGTTTTTTTCTATCAAGGGCCTTACAATCCTTCCAGCCTCTACCCATCACCCAATTCCAAAGCCATTTTCACATTTTTAGGTATTTGTCATAGTAACATCCTATTTTAATCTACCAAAATCTGTATTAGTCAGGGTTCTCCAGGGAAACAGAACAGGCAGCATAGATATACTATATATATTTGCATATTTATGCATATGTATGTGTATTACATAAATATCTATATACATGTAAATATTATGACATTTATTACAGAAATTGGCTCATGCAGCTGTGGGGATTGGCAAGTCCAAATTCCATAGGGCAGGTCACAAGTTGGGAACTGTGGTGAAGGTTTCAATGCATTCCCCAGGAGAAGCTGGCTGGCTGAAGTAGGGATGGAAATTCTTTTCTGACTACTGAAATCATCAGTTCTCCCATTAAGGCCTCTAGCTCATTGCACGAGACTTCTCTCATTCTGAAGGCTATCTCCTTTGTTGATTCTAGATGTAATCTGTCATAGATGCAGTCAACTGACTAATAATTTAAATCCACAAAATATCCTCATTGTAACAATCAGGCCAGTGCTTGCTTGACCAAACAACTGGACACTACAACCTGGCCAAGTTTACATATGAACTTAACCATCATCACATCTTTCTACTCAAAGCTAATACATTTTCCATTCAGAAACTTCTAGTCTCACCTCAAGCAAAACTATGGAATATCTACCTATAGATACTTGTTTAAATATTCAGCCAATACTTGACTACTCTGAAGCTTACTTAAGACATTGGATTTTGAAGAGATAGTAAACTAAGGGCAGTCACCCTTGCCTCTTCTTCTTTACTCTCCAAATCTATCACCATCTTGCTAATTTTATCTCTTAAGTATGTTCACAGCTGTACCCCTTATTTTTGCATAACTTCTCACTGCCTGATTCAAGACCTCATCATCTCTGTCCGGATTTTTGCGACCACTTTCCTGCCTTCAGTTTTGTCAAATAAATGCTCCCCACCGTTGCCAGAGTGATGTCCCCCAATACACAAATTTAACCATGAAGTTTCCACTGTAATTCACTAGCTCCTGTTCTTAAGGCTGGGCTTGCTACCTCTCATTCCTACAACCTCTGCATGTTTCTCTCATTGTCTTCCCTGTGGGTCATTCTGTCATTGCATGGTTTGGGCTGTATGCAAAGACCTGGGAGAGATGCACAATTCAAAAAGATGACATTTACATATCTCAAAAGAGTCAAAGAAACCCAAATCCAACTGAGGCAACAAAGGAAGTTAGTTGCAATCTAGGTGGGGATTGCAGATTTCAGGGAGCAGATCGAAAATTAAGAATGAAATGCTTTAAGTCTTCCAAGTTTTAGAGTACGGTTATAGCGACAGTAAAGAGGCCTCATTGTGTCTCGTCATGATTACAGCAAGAACCAAGTCCTGTGATCTGACTAGAGCTATCTTTTGGTCTGACCCCTCCAATGTATGAGTGCACTTGCTTGGGTTTGGATGACAAAATTGTTTCTTTAGTGGGTAGGTTAAAAAAAAAACTCTGGGAAGATATAGAATTATATATTTAAATGTTGAAATAAGTCAAACCAACATATTAAGATTTTAGGTTAAATTTTTCAAAAATATGTTGATATTTGGTATTTTGAGTGTCTGGAATATTTGAGAGAAATTGACACATTTCAATATGTAACAGAATATCGTTGTGATTCCAATTTAAAATGAGAAATTGAGTTAATTTGATTTATGATTTTAAGTTGGAAAGTACAGGAGAATTTTACTATGGTTGTAAATAGTACTGAATGAATTTAAAGAGCTTAAGACATATTTTTAAGTTTCCTTTCATTAGCTTTTAAAGAGCGGTGTAGGTACTTGGGAAAGTTTTGTTTATTAATTAGTCAATTGAAGCATTTAAAAATGAAATTGAGTATATTGTTTTTATAAATGTAGTTTAAAGTATTTAAAGGAATTTAGTTAAGTAATGAAGGGTTTCTTAAATGTGGTTGTAAAAATGTATTAGATTTATAAATAGAGTAATAAGGCTTGCAAGTTGAACCCAAATATTAAGGAAATAGGCTTTTGAATGTGTTTTTTTTTTATTTTAATATATCAAATATTAATTTTGAAGTCCCTGAATTCCTTAAAAGGATAGAAAAATTCAAATTGACAACTGCAATTTTCAGTGATTTACCCACCATCTCCTTTATACTCTGAATACTTTGAAGGTAAGGGTCAAATCTCACTGAAATGTTAACTTTTTTGACCAGCCCCAATTTTTTTTTTCATCGACATGTTCATCTCTTTCACCAACGAGGCGACCTCTTCTTTTAGTCTGCATTGACGTGGAGAAAATAAGTGATCTTGAAGCTTGTTTTAGATTTGAGTCAGAACTCCTGGGGAAATATTTTCCATTCAAAATACCTAAATATAATTATGAGTGCTTCAGACAATCATGTAAGGATAATAGATATCCTGAAGTCTGTAAGTGACATAGTCCATGGACATTATTTTAATCAGCTTTTTAAGTTCAGTTTAGTATCCTTGACTGGGCAAAAAACTGAGTTTCATTTTCCAGCCCTCATAAATGAAATGTTCCACAAAGTCAGTGATTTACACAAATTACATAAGATTTTAAACTATGAATAAATTCTGTTATGCATAGAATAAAAAAGATGCTGACTAAGAGGCAGAACTTTTAATTGAGACAAGATTGCATTTCAACTGGCATCAGTCTTCGTATATCACTGTAGGTCAGCAGGGGGTGGTGAGGAATCTGTACCCCCTAGAAATATTGCGGCTACTACCAACCTGTTAGTAACAGAGCAAATTCTGAATTGTTTTTACAGTAAGAATGATAACTTTCCAGAAGTTCAATCATGCGTTTTGTTTTGTTTTGTTTTGCAAATCAAACTTTTATTCTGAGAAACTTCTGTATAATGTTAAAAAAGAAAGAAAAGTGGAGGAAGTAAGCTACTACTTTCTTCTACTCAGTGTATGGTGTAAAAGGCTGTAGAAGAAGATGGTGGCAGATAAGTGACAGCACCAAGGAGCAGGCTGCAGGGAGCCAGATCCAGGGGGCTGGGAACCCTTCGCCTTTGCAGTCCCTGGGGCTGGAGGGCAGCTATCTCCACTTCCTGTTACTCTCCAAAGAGGCCACTGCCCCTCAGGGGGGAAGGGGACATTGAGGGAGGAGGAAATGGAGAAGGATGGGAGGTGGGACCTCCTTTGGCCTCCCTTGTGGGGAAAAGGAGGCCACAATGCACTTCTGCAGAGGGGCAGGGCTGGGCAGTGCAATTGTGGCCATGGAGATCTCCTTGATGATGGGCTGCATTCTGGGGACCGTGGTGGTGAAGGCATGGGTGGTGGTAGAGCCTGAACCAGGGACTGAGGTGCTGAGGGACAGGACCTTTTTGATTAGATGAGGCACTAGAGGACAAAGACATTACATTAAACTTGGTTAGAGGAGGGGAAGGCTGCAGAGGGGCAGATACAAGTGTCTGGATGGGCAACACAATGGAGCCAGGGACCTTTAGCAATTCAGGGGTGTGAGGCCAGGCTGAGGAGCTTGGGAGAGGGTCAGCGTGGGCTGGGGCTGGGTGATGGTCAAAGTGGTCAGCAGTCCTGTTGACCTGCTGAGCCTACAGAGCAGCCTGGGCCCGGGCCTTGACCATATGGGAGCAGAGGAAGGGCTACAGAGACCCAAATTTTGCCCAGTGGACAGTTTCTCTGAGTGTCAGAAATAGGGCACAGTGTTTCAGGAGGAGGCTTTGCGTGCAGTCAGCTCCAAATCGGCCACAGAGCTCAGCAAGGGGCCATCCAGGACGCGGTGTATCTGCTCTCCTTCCTGCTGCAGCTAGAGCAGAATCAATCTTCATCACATGGTGTCCCAGCTGTGCCAGGCCTGCGATGGAGCCATAATGAATTGTCTATGGAGTATTCTTGCCCATTCAGCTCTTGGTGATCCGAGACTGGATGTGGTTAGTGGTTGTGCTGAAATGCTTGCAGATCTGGGCCACCAGCGGGCAGCAAAGTCCCAGAGTGCTCAGTAATTGTCCACATTTGGTGGCAGGCACAGCTGTCTGCTCATGATGCAGGTCATTCCAGCTGGAATCAGCTTGTGCACGTGTTTTTCTACATCCAGCAAAGAGTTATCCATCAGCACCTTCACCATGTGCATCAAAACAATGAGCAGGGCCAGGTTGTTCTGTACCACATTCACATGGACCCCCTCTGAGATGAAGGTACTGAATTGAGGCAACATCTGATAGGGCCTTAGGTCTGTAACAAAGCTCTGCAGACCTTCCGCTCTCTTGGCCTTGCATGATCCCACCCAGGTTTCCATGATCTCCTTACACTACATCTGCTGTTCCACAGATGACTCATGGATATCTCAAGGTTTCAGTTGCAAAGAGCCCCTCTCCAGCAAGGTTGGTGCTTTCTTCTCTTTCCCTTTGCCATCAACTGGGGCAGACCCTTGACCTTTGCCTTGCAGGAGTCTTCCTCCTGGCTTGGCTTTGCTGACTTCAAGGATTCTGTGGCCTCCGCCTTCTGCCACTTTTGGGGAGCTGTGTGCGTTGAATGGGGATTCTCTGGTTTAGCTGGCTGGCAGCCTTCAGTGCTCAACCACTGAGCTTTGAATCAGATGTCCAGGGCCACCTGGGGCAAAGGGGTATTGATGATGTCACTCAGCTCAACCTTATCTCTTTGTAGAAGCAATGTTCCTGGCTCTAATGGAGACAAAATGAAATGGAATGAACTCCTGAGTATGGAAGCCATACAGTGTCTCAGTATTCTTCAGCACCTAGTCACCATCACTGGTGGTGAGCTTCTGCCACTTCCCCACGTGCATGAACTTCAAAGCATCCTGTGCAATGTCCTTGATGCAGAAGCTGACCTGTCCGTCAGCAGCTGATAGGTTTCCTCCTGAATCTGAGCAATGCCTATTGATTGGGCCACCTTCATCAACTCAGAGGGCAGCACAGCATTGCTGAGCTTCAGCCTCTTCTCCTCAGCCATTCTGAAGCTTCACCTTCTCTCCCCTTAAGGACAATGTTCCAGAATGGTCAGATGGAGACCTGCTGCCAAAGTGCTACTCACCCAGTGCCCGGCACCATATCAGACCCACCCCCTCTCAGGAGCAGGTCACAGCCAACCATGGTTTTCTGTCCAGTCTCCCCTGGGTTAAAGGCTCACATTTATGAGGTTTCTGGTTAAAGTTGAGCCTTCTGGAGCCACAGAACAAGTGTGTGCCACTAACCAATCCACATGGACCTCAGACACATGACCTTGGCTCAGTTAATGATGAACACCCGGCAGAAAGGTAACCACAAGAGCTGAACGCATAAGGCAGGATTCACAATAGGCAGCAAGGCGTGGCTAAGCAGCCTGTCAGAACCAAAGGGGTAGTCAGTCCATCCCAGGCCCCGTGGGCAGGATGTGTGCAGAGGGCCCTGGGCAGCTGCTCTGTGGTGAGCACAAGTGGGACAGCTGCAATGGATGGGCCAAAGAGCCCCCTCAAAGGCACACTGTGCCCCACTTCAAGCAACATGGCCTTGCTGCAGACAGCTGAGAAACAGCAGCAGCAGCAGCAGCAGTAGCAACAAACGGACTGCCTGATGGGGCCTTGGTAGGGAGGAATGGAATGATTCCCCATCATGCAAAGGAGGCAGGCAGGCAGGAAGAGTTGCACAAAGCTCGGTAAACAGTAGCTGCAACCACCAGCCCAGAGTTATCTTTACATGTGAATAGTTTGGACGGGGGCTTCTGATCACACAGTTCTTTGTTTCCCAGCTCAATCAAAAAGTAAGGGGCATCTCTAAAATCCCATCAGATTGTATCTGGAACAGGCAATTCTGCTATGTTCCTATTCTACCTGCTTCTATTAGAATACTTTCCAAATCTGCATGGTCCAAATCTGTTTTGCCGTTTAATGACTACTGATCGGCTCTGTAACTATGCTACATATCCTCCTTAAGTTCTCCCACTGTGCAACTCCAAGTGACTACATTATTGCCCCTTTCCCCAAAGCCAATGTCTCTAAAAGGAATAGATGTTGCAGATAAATCCATATTCATTGCCCTTCTTCCTATCTTATCCATATGGGGGATGGTGAAAGCTTGTAGGAATAAGGCGTATGGGCACCCTACCACCAATAACTTACATTGATTGGATTTTATTAGCTCTCTTGAAATGAGTACCCACCTGTATCTTGGTTGTCGCCATGTCATTGATATTGATAACACGCAACACTGTATCCCCTTAATTAATTAATGTTGGGTGTGGTCCTCACTATTATTTTGAAAGCCCATCTGACAATTCCTCTCAGTTTTTCAGATTGTGTTCTTCCCTGATACCATCTCCAAGGCTGCCAACAATAACTATAGTTTGGGGCCTATTTGTTAGATTGAAGAATTTTGATTCTAAATTATTACAACTTTGTTTGACCGAGCTGTTGACCTTGAGCAGTTCCAAAGCAATGGGCTTTCCAAGTTTACGAGGAACTTTCAGGGCAAATTGAGTTGGCTCCCTTATACACATCTTGAATGTTTAGGATAGGCTAAAACAGTGCTTTTTTAGTGTTCAAAAAAGAAATAAGGATCTTCAACTTTTCCCCAAAGGATTGAAAAAAAATTTATGGGCAAGAAACTTCTAGTACTACATATAGAGTCCTAATATCATTCCACCACTGGTTTCTTTACTCATTTTTTATAACTGTCAATTCTACCATTGATCATTTTCTCACCTTTAGGACTTGATATTTTTCACCATTTCTATTTAAAAACATGCCTCCTTTTTATTTTTCAACCATGCTATTCAACAATGGAAATGTTTTGAGAACATTCTACTTTGCCTCGATGCCTGTGCCTAGTTCACTCTCTGGGGTGCTGATCCCATTTTGTGAGAAGTTTAATGGTCTGCTAGAATACAGATGCAAAACAAATGGCCTGAAGCTCTTCAGAAGTTTAGATGCAAAAGAACAGGTCCCAAATAGTGAGAGCTAAGTGGCACTGTTCTGTTTGCTTTTTGAGGATAAAAAGCATAGCTCTGACTATTTGTAGAGGACATGTCTACATAGAAAATCCCAAAGAATCTAACAAAAAAAATCCCCTATAACTAATAACAAATTTAGCAAGGTCACAGAATAAAAGTCAAGTGTTGGATAGTTCAATTTCCAACAATACAATCAGAAATTTAAATTTAAAAAATCAGTACCATTTACAATAGCACAAAAACATAAAATACTTAAGTGCAAACCTAATAATATGTGCAAAATATGTATGCTGAAAACTACAAAATCATGACACAAGGCCTCATAAATGTAAAAATATACTGTACTATTGACTGGAAAACTTAATATTAGGATGGCAATTCTCCTCAAATTTATCTAAATATTCAATGCAATCCCAATCAAAATCCCAGCAAGATTTTTATACAGAAATAAACAAGCTGATTCTAAAATTTATATGGAAGGGAAAGGAATTAGAATAGCCCCCCCCCCCAAAAAAAAAAAAAAAAAAAAAAAAAAGCATAGCTCTGTTAACAGAGGTAGCCGTTTAGGTCAACGAAGGTTTTTGAGAAATTTTTTAACCTAAGTCAAAGAGTTCAGAGTCTTCAGATGTGTATGCAAGTGTCTATCAACTCAGTTTTATAAAACCTTAAAATTTCAAAAGCTAGTAAATAAAAATTCAGAGAACACCACAGAATTTACACTAAGAATTATTAGTTACACTCTCACAATCCCATGACTTTTAGATGCACCCAATATTGTAATGAGAATATCCAGACATTAGGGACAAACAGAGTGCTTTCAATGACAGTGGGTAGGAGGCAACCATTGTTTTAGTACAAATATCCATTTTTTCACATGAATTACAATTTGCCATGCTATACCCTCATTTTTGCTTTAAGCAGTAGGGTAATAGTGCATCAGAGATGAAATACATATTCATCTTTTAAAAATATTTCAAATTGCATATTCTGATGAAGAAATTATATATTCTTTAACTCTTGAATGTGGTTACTAGGATATATTTTTTAAGCTCTCGAAATTCATCAAGAACAAAACATAGAACCCAATTAAAAATGGGCAAAATAGACTAATATACATATCACCAAAGAAAAAATATGGATGGCAAATAAGCCCATGAAAATATTTTTAACATCATTAGTCATTAGGGAAATACAAATTAAAACTACGATGAGGTAGCACTGGATACCTAGAAGAATGGCTAAAATAAGTAAGACTGACCATTCCAAGTGTTAGCAAGGATATAGAGGAATTTGAGTCCTCATGGAGATGAAAAATGATACAACCCCTTTGAAAAACAGTTTGACAGTTTTTAAAAAGTTAAAGATATCCTACTATCTGACCCAGCTATTCCATTCCTCAGTATTTATTTAGCCAAGAAAAATGAAAGCATATGTCCTTATGAAGACCAGTGCATTCAAGTTCAAATCAGCTTTAATTGTAACAGATCCAAACAGGAAATGACTCAAATATCCATCAACTGGTGAATGAATAAGCAAATTGTGATATAGTCAAACTGTGGACTGCTACTCAGCAATAAGAAGGCATGACCTATTGAGCCACACAATAGTATAGTGAGTAAAAGAAGGCAGACAATAAAAGAGTATATACTGATGATAACCTTTATATGGAAGTCTAGAATATGCAAACTAATCTATGGTGACCAAGAGCAGATCCATGATTATGCGGGGTGAGGAGAGTCAGGGAGGAGGAGAGTGAGATTAAAAAGGGCACAAGGAAACTTTTGGGACTTATGATATGTTCATTATCTTGACTGTGGTGATGATGGTTTCATGAGTATATAGCTACTTCAAAATTTATCAAATTTTACACTTTGAGAAGTTTGTTGTCTGTCAATTATACCACAGTATAGCTGTTAAAAAAATCAAGTTGTGAAACAGAGAAGAGTCCATTAAAATATATAATATATTTAAAAACTTAAAGAACCCCCCAAACAACCAAATTTACCAATAAAAACTACTCCTTTTTGGGGAGAGTTCATTAGATAGGAAGGGTTACTATTTCTCAGTTCAGGGACTTTGTTCTCTAAAGGCATGTCAGATTCCATCTGTTATAAGTGTAAAGGCAATTTTGTCACATTCCTGTTTTACCTTCTTTGTCTGCCTTGTCTCCCCCTCCTTCCCACTCTCCTGCCTCTTCTCCCTTCTCCTGTCTCTGCACTCCCAACTACTGGGAAGCTAGAGATATTTGTCAGGTTCTCTTACCTATCTGTAATTCTCCTTGTTCAAGAGGTACAGACACATCTGAGGCTCATTCAAGGTCAGATCTGGGGGGCTTTTTGCTGGACTCCCATAAAAGAACACTTACCCTTAGAAAGAAAATGAAGTCATTTTCTTAGCAGTCTGTAAATTCAGGCCTGTTGGGAATATGGGTCTTGCTTGGAGTACAGCAAAAACTGGGCTGCCCAGACAACGTAAAAATTTGCTGACAGTGGTGAAATAAGGGTAGTGGGTTCTGAAGCATATACTTTTCTCCCTGTTAGTCTACAGCATTAAAGACAAAACATGTGGCACATCCAACTCCCTGGTGACAACAGTGGCCTGACAGGTCAGAGCCATCCAGAATAGGTGTCTCATTCCAAAGCTATGTAATTTGGAAGTCACGATTACGTGACTGGGCCACTTTGTGCCCAGATGCCCCAGCAGTTACCCATAGTCCTGGCGCTGCCCCCGGCTCATATTTACTAGCAGCTGACACTACTGAATGCTTATGATGTCTCAGGCAATACTTCGTATGACTTCACAGTAATTCCAGGAGTAAGTTATATTATTTACATACTCAATTTTATTGGTGAGGAAACAGAGGCCTGAAGAGATAGACTTATCTGCAGCTACACAGCTAGTGAAGGGCAGAGATGAAATCCAGACCAGGTGTCTACCCTTTTCAAGGCGTGTGCTTTACTGCTGTTGGAGCACTATCCTTGTGGCTTGTTATAGTTTAAGGATAATTGGCAATGGTGCTGTGGTGTCTCTGAAACTGAGGAACACTCATCAGATGCAAGCTTCAGGTTTCACAGGCCTTTCCCTGAGTTGGTACCCTTCCTGTCGGCATCCCCTGGGTTCCAATTAAATGATTAACCTACTCAGCAGAAACTCAGTTAATTTTATTTTTACACCAATTTTACTACTGCCTTCAATTCTTGTCAAAGAGGTGCCTTTCTTTGCAAAGCTCCTTGCTCTTAATGACTTCCTACTATGTGAAGCACTCCTACTGGGTGCTGTGAAGGGCATCCACACTGTGCCAGTCCTGTCAGCCTTCAATCACTGCAGGGCCTGGCACATAATGTTTCTTGAATGAATGAATCTCTCATTCAAGCAGCCACCTAAGAAATGGCAGGCAAAAAAAAAAAAAAAAAAAAAACCACCAACAACAAAAAACTGGCTGTCCAGCTGTAAAGAGCACTTGGGATGAGAGAAACCACACTTCTTGGATGAGAAGAAAATGTATAAACTTGCTTGACCCCAAAGTCCTTCTCCTTGGTCTGCCCCCAAACTGTGGTGACCTCTGAGAGAGATCAGAAACAACAGCTTACTTCTTGCCCCCTCTTCCTTCCTGCTAAAATATTTAAAAAACCAGTAAGAAAAGTCTGAAAAATTCTAACGCCTCACCATACTCTTCATATACTGAGGATTCTGAAGTATGAAGCAAGTGAAAGGACTGGCCCCCAGATTGTCTCTCTGCTCTCACTTCCTGGAGCATAAAGATTGTGTGAGCATTTTGTGTGTGCATTGGTGAGTGTGTATGTGCCTGAGTGTGTGTTTGTAAGTGAGTCTAAGGCAGGGACAATGAAGTTTTATTATCTGATATTTGCATTCCACATACTAAAGCAAGTGATTTTGTCTCCTTTCACGCTTGGAGAAAGAAGCTCCCGTGGAGGTTAAACGGCAGTCCTTTGACCTCTGTATGGCGTGTGGGTGGCCTGGGTGGGGATTGACCCTAGGTTTGCCTGGAAGACAAGGGACTCAACAGGAAGGTGGGGGACTGGGCTGAACTTAAGCTCAAGGGTTTCCAAAAAGAGGTCTCTGAAGCATATTTCTTCCTCGGTTAATTAAGCATGTTCAGGGAATTTATGAGAAAATGTGTGGCAACCAAGCAGCCATTTTCCATTTTTTTTCTTACCTATGGGGAAGGCACAAGAATGTGGTGGGAGCAGGGGTGTCCATAAATAGTCTGGCTCCGGTTTAACAGAGACAATTCCTTTTGCAATCACAGCTTTAGCATGTGCTAAAAATGACAATGCCATCCAGTGTCAATAGTTCCAGCGAGACCTTCATTCCTAGTTACAGCAATAAAACCACTGGTGGGTGGTCTCTGCTACTGGTTGTCTTCATTATCATTTCATTGTGCTTATGTGAGGCCCAGTGCACTTTGGAACTCTCAGGCATTTTAAAAGCCTTTCATGCATTGGAGGGGCTTGACATTCGTATTTATATATCTTGCTTGCATGGCAGCAGATTCTCTATTCTAGGGATCCTCATCCTTTGTACACTCAAGGTCACACCCCATTTAAGCAGGAACTGTTATAGACCCTGAGAACCTCCAGTCATCATAATTCAACTACATAATTCCGATTCCTCTTGGGAGCTTAAAGCTCTGCTTCTTGATTCAGAGTCAAATTGAAACCTAGAATAAGCTTGTTGAGTTAAGATATTTTGAGTTTGTCTTGGAAACTAAATGTTTTGTCACCTTTGAAACATATCCCTTCAATATTGCATTGGTAAGCAAAGGTGCTTTGTCAAAATCAGAAACCAGGGAACTCCTTTTCCGTGTTTCTTTATACAGTGGGTCCTCAGTTCTGGTCAATTCTATTAATGAGTATCTCACAGTCCCACATCTTTGTCTTAAACCTATACCTCCAGTCTTGCTCCCCTCTCTTCTGTCCTCTAGCCTGTTGCCAGAGTGAATTTTCTAAAATACAAGCCTGTTCGTGCCAGATTCCCCATAGTCTTCAGAGTAAATGTTGACATCCTTAGCACAGCCTAGAAGAATCTTCATTGCTTGCCCCCCTCCCACCTCAGCACCAGGTGCCCACACCCACCCTTCGCTCCAGCCAGCTCTCAGAAAGGTCCCACACACAACCAAGCCCCATCATCAGCTCCTCCTTGTCTTGTAGTGCATTTTCTCCTCCTCTTCTCTTGGCTAATTTCTACTTCTCATAAAAAAAAAAAAGCTCAGCTTAAGCATCTCTTCCTCCCAAAACATTTCCTTTTAAATTTAGCACCCACCCCCCCCCCCCCACCGAGGCTAAATGAGGCGCCCCTCCTTTGCCCTGGTCTGTACTCCCATAACACACCCTGCATGCCTCATAGCCAGCATAGCCCACGGAATTATCACTGTCGATTTGCTTGTCTGTGTTTCTCACTGACCCTGAGCTCCTTGAGAGCAGGAAATGCTTCTTTTCATTCTCTGGATCCCCAGTGACTCCTCAAGGCTGACCCATAGAGGACGGGCAAATGACTGTTGAATAAATATCAAATAAACACTGCCAAATTGCTACTGAGATAATCTTTGGAGGTGATAGCATATACTGAGTCAATAAATAGCTTCATAGCATCCCTTGAAATCCTATGAGGAACAAGTGAAATTCTCAGCAGGAGGGTTCGTGGTGGCTGCGAGAGGAATCTGAGAGGTGAGGCAGGGAGGCTCGTTGCTGCTTCGGACATCCTGTAGCTTGTGGGGAGGCTGTTTTCCAAGGCACATGTCGGTTTGTTTGCTTGCTTTTATGGTTCATTTGCCATTTCCCTCAGAAGGAGATGAGCAGTGGCACCAGGATCCCTCCCTCCTCGCAGGCCTCCCAGGTTCACACGAGAATTTCAGACCAAATGGCAGAAAAAGTCACAGCCAGGCCCTCCACAGGTGGTGAGGAAATGGTGTATTGGGGTTTATCCTTTGAATGGAGCTCCCCATCCTTCACGGAGGCATTTTAATTGGTTACTTTGTGAAGGATGAGGAGGTGTTCCCAAGTTTCTGGGAGTGAATTTGAGATTTGGTTGGATGAAATATTCTGAGAGAAGGGAATAGAATGAGCAGAGTTTGCTAAAAGCCCAGGTGGCCGATTTTCCTGCTGCGTCTCCCGCACTCGGCTCCCTGGGGCATCCCAGGTAAACTGCTCACTGGTTCCTGGCAGCCTTTCTCCTTGTCTTTAGGTGGCCTTTGTTTAAGTATTGGATGTTTGCAAGATTATCCAAGCAATTTCCCACAATTTATTTCAAGCATTTACTGTAGGTGGCTTAAAGAATTTTAAGTAGCATATAAACAAGAGTCCACCTGCCTAAATACACCGTATCCAGCATTGGTTTTGTATTCTAATAAGACGGGATGAAGCACAGTTCTTGACCTGGGTACACTGAGAATGCCTGAAAGAGTCCACCCCCCACCCTTCACCCAGCTCTACCCAGAGCTTTGTCCAAGGTCCCAGGGGAGCTCCTTTGTTTTCTGTCCAGAGAATGCCCAATACATGTTTCTCCCCCACCCTCCCCAGATAGGATTCGCTTAAAGACCCTTCCAGAGACACCTTGTCTAGGATTTGACAGTGGAACACACACACATGAAAAAAATCTGAGAATTTTCTAAAGCCAAGTATATAAGTTACTAAGTCTGTTTGAAAATATGATTGTCTACTTTCTGGAGTGTTGTAAGCAAGCTCTGACTCACTTCCCCTCCTCGATAGGATTTCCTTCTGTGTGTACGCCCAGTGCCAAGGGATTCTTTGAATGCCTTTGCCATTACCCCTGTTTCTTCGGTGTGGCTCTCTTTATATCTGTTAGGCTTGCCAAAGGTGCTTCTGGCCACATGATGCCACCTTCACAGCTTGTGGAATCTCCCTTACTGGTGCCGCCCCGGGGGTTTGTCCCTAGCAGTGGTCACCCGTTTATAGAGGCTCCACTTGGTGTTGACAAGGCAATCTCAGGCTCACAGGAAGCAACGTCAGCAGAGCTCATGCTCCCCCATCCCAGGCAAAA
The DNA here is from genome assembly GCF_015220235.1 of Choloepus didactylus. Lineage (NCBI taxonomy): Eukaryota > Metazoa > Chordata > Mammalia > Pilosa > Megalonychidae > Choloepus > Choloepus didactylus. The sequence continues at coordinate 29,095,989 of NC_051308.1, forward strand.
AAATTTAAAAAAGGAGGGCTCTTAGGTCTTCAGGAGGCATCAATTACATTTTGTGTCATGTATGAACAAAATCTACTTTGGCAAATGAACAAACTAAATTTACAGGGTATAGTGGGTTGAGTAGTATTCTCCCTAAATTATGGCTACCTGGAACCTCTGAATATGATCAGGTTTGGAAACAGGGCCTTTGCAGATGTAATTCATTCAGGATCTCCAGATGAAGTCATCCTGCATGTAGGTGGGCCCTAAATCCAATGACCGGTGTCCTTGTAAAAAGAGGAGGGGAGACAGACACACACAGAAGGCCCTGTGGAGACAGAGGCAAGGAACATCTCGAACAACCAGAAGCTGGAGAAGACAAAGAAGGATTGTCCCCTCAGGATTCAGGGGGAGCAAGACCCTGCTCACACCTTGATTTCAGACTTTGGCCTCCAGAACTGTGAGATGACTCATTTCTGTTATTTTAAGCCATCAAATGTGTGATAATTTGTTACAGCAGCCATAGGAAACTAATACCTAGGGGTTCACAGGAACATGCCCATCTTAATCGTCTACTTTGATTAAGTTTCTGATGTGATTGATGCTGAGCTAAACTTTAGGCTCTAGGAAAGCCTCTCAAACAGGTAGTCACTACTCTCCAAACACCTGTTTTAGCCAATTTATCATCCTGAAATACAAAAGATATGCATTATACATATGTAGATAAGTCTAGATCTATTAATATTTCACCTGAGCATTGGATGGTAGTACACTGGGGTTTTGTTTTTTTTTCTTTTAAGTTTTCATTGGTGTGAGTAGTGCTTATGACAATGATATTATGACATTAAAGAGGTGCATTCATTTTATTAAGCCTTACAACATTTTTCTATGGTAGATGGAAAGAAACAATCTTCACTTTTCATTGTCAGGCATTATAATTTTACATTCTAATTGAGGAAGACTGGCAGCAAACCTAAAAACAAAAATAAACACATACGATAATTTCAGATACTTTTAAGTACCCTTGAGGGGTAAAATAGGCACTCTAAGAAAGAGAAACTGGGATTTGGAGTTGGGGCCAGGGTACTGCTTAAACAAGGGGGGAAGAGGGTCTCTCTGAGGAAGGGCCGTTTGAGCCGAAGCCTGAGTAAGGGGGAAACCACCACACAAAAATCTGAGAGAAGTGCTCTAAATGGTTAGAAGAGCAGGTGTAAAGAGCTTAAAATGAGAATGAGTGGGGCTGAAAAGATAGTGAGGCTCTGTGAAAGGTTCTCAAACCTGCTCTCCCGTCTGACCTTCCCTGGGATCCCTCTCCTTATTGTACTCCGGCCACGGTGAATTTTATTTTAAGCACAATTGAAAGACCTCGGAGGTCTTAAAGCAGGGGAGGGACCTAATCTGATTTATGCTTTAGAAAAATTACTTCCTCTACCCTGTGCCATTAAGACAATAGGAGACAAGAGGGGAAGCAATGGTTCATAGGAGAGATGATGGGACCTTGGACTATTGTTGCAGCAGTTGAGATCAAGTCAGTTTGGAGGCATATATTGGGAGACTTACTGATGGGTCAGATTAGGAGTCCAAGAGAAGAAGAATCAAGCATGACTCCCAGGTTTTTAGGCTGAGCAACTGGAAGTTGGTGACGCTGTTTACTGAAAGGGAGAAAGCCTGGTTGGGGAGGAGGGGATCTGAGGGGACAAAATTGAGAGCTCAGTGTGATGCTGTTGATATTGAGGTGACTGTTCAATGTCTAAGTGAAGATGTTGGGTAGGCTGTTGAATATTTGAATCTGGAGCTCAAAGGAATGTCAGGGCTGGATAAATAAATGCAATGGGCATCGGCATGCCTGAAGTCTGTGGGATTGGTGAGATCACCTTGGGAGAGTGTAGATAGCCTAGAAAGTCAATAACTGAGTCCTGGCCACCCTGAAATTTAGAAAGAAGGATGAAAAGGAGGAGACATCTAAGGAGTGCAACATGCAGCCAGTGAGGCAGGAAGACATCAAGGCTAATGTGATGTTCTGGAAGCCTAGGAAGGAAAGTGTTTTCAGAAGGAGGGTGTTATGGGTTGAATTGTGTCCCCCACAAAAGATATGTTGCAGTCCTAAGCCCCAGTATCTCAGAATGTGACTTTATTTGGAAATAGAGTTGTCACAGATGGGATTAGTTAAATTAAGATGAGTTCATACTGGAGTAGGATGGGCCCCTGACCTAATGTGACAGGCGTCCTTCCAAGAAGAGAAGAGACAGGCAGGAGAAGGCCATGTGAAGATGGAGGTAGAGACCGAGGTGACTCTATAAGCCAAGAAACACCAGAGATTGTTGGCAAACCACCAGAAGCTAGAATAGGCAAGGAGGGCTTCTCTCCAAGAGGTGCAAGGCCCTGCTGACACCTTGATTTTAAATTTCTAGCCTCCAGCACTGTGAGACAGTACATTGCTGTGGTTTTAGGCCACCCAGTTTGTGTATTTTGTTACATCCTAGGAAACTAAGACAGAGGGGATGGAAAACCATGCCAAATGCTGCTGACAGGTCTAGTAGGAGGAGGCAGAGAATTGATACTTCACTTGGCATTGTTAACCTTGATCAAAGCCACTGAAGTGCAATGGAGAGGATAAATGCTTGACTGGACAAGTTTTAGGAGACAGTGATTGGTGAGGAAATAGAAACAATGAATAGGCACAATATTTTTGGAAATTTTTCTATGAACATCAGAGTGACCTCTCAACTCCATTTGAAATCTCTCAGCCACTGAAGCTTTATTTCGTTTCATTTCTTATCCCCCTTTTGGCCAAGAAGATGTTCTCCATCCCATAATGCCGGATCCAGATTCATCTTCAGGAGTCATATCCTGCGTTGCCAGGGATATTTAAACCCCTGGGAGTCAAGAGGGACCTTATTTTTAATATGTATGATATTATAGTGAGAAATTAAGGAAGAAAGAGAGAGAAAGGAAATAATTGCAGGAGAAAGTCCTTGAGAAGGATACAGGGGCTGGGATTCAGATCATAGGGAGGAGCTGGCCTTAGAAAGAAGCAGATAGACTCCCACATAAAGGGAGGGAAAATGATTTCAGTTCAGCAACTTTCAGCTCTCAAATCCAAGCAGGGAGTAAGTGAATTGGTAGGTTGAACAACTATTGGAGGTTTAACAAGTACTTTTGAAGGAGGAAGAAAGAGACACAGTTGTTAAGGGCATTTGCAAGGATGTATTTACAGTGCTGGGCCAGGGATCTAAGCTAAAAAAGGAAAAGACTATGTGTGTGTGTGCTGGGCAGGTAGGTGGTGGTGTTGATGAATAGTAAAAAAGTGGAAGTGGGTCAATGGATTGCCACACATGCTGGTGGCACAGTACTATTGGAGGAGGAAAAGAGAAAATTAACAGGAAAGATGAGAGATGGTGGTTAGAAAGTGAGATGCCTAAACTTGAGATTTTGGAGGCTGTATGGACGTTGTTAGTGACAATAGAGGATTGCCGTGGGAGTATGCGGATGATGTCTGGAGGAAAAGATGTTTGGAGCAAAGGAAATCAAGTAGCTAAGAGATCAGGTAGATGGATCACCAATATGGAGGACAAAGTCACCATGAATTATGACAGTGGCAGAGGAGATCAGTGAGCAAACTGGCAAAGTCGTTCCTGAATGGCCGAGAGTAACTGGGTCGTCAGTAGGCTGAAAAACCCAAGAGGAGCAAAGGATAGTGTTGTCTGATGATACTTGCCTCAGAGGAAGGCTTTGAAAGAGGAAAGAGAGGCAGAAAAGGACGCCCATCTCACCTATGGTCCTGTGGTATGCACAGTGTAGAATAAAAACAGCTTCCACTTGAGAGAGCTGCAGGGAAAGGAGGGTCCTCAGAACACTGCCAGGGTTCTGTAAGAGCAGGAGGTTGTTGGACACTTTCAGATGGGGAAAAAGAAGAGATTAAACAATTTGCTTAATGCTGTTTGCTAAAACCATGAGAGTGGGATAGCTGGGACATATGCTGACCTTATGCTCCCATTTCATCAGATCTGTTTGTCTGGGAGCTGCGAACCTTCAAACACTCCACAGACGCCCCCTTGTTTGTGTCAGGTGGATCCTAGGACTAGGGACTACCAGTGTCCTTCTCTTCAACACACCAAAGCGATGAAACATCCAGGAGATCAAAAGGCTTTTGAGATTTATCATTATAAATTGTGCCTCATGACTGCCTACAAAATGCTATAATGTGAGACTCAACATGATGTGCGGTAACCCCACCAAAGGCCGCCACCAAGGAAGGGGTCCGGCCGCCCCCTCCCTAATGGGCCCCTCTCCTTGAACTGATCCTGATCACCTGAACTCAGCCTGTTTTCAAAGAATTCTACGTGAAAAAGAAGAAACCCAGAAGCTATCAGGTTTGTGGCCAGAAAGTTACATGTCCTAGAAAGGTTTTGAACCCATTTAACAAAGGGGACACTTTGATCTTCAAAACCATCTCCCTTTTTGTTTTGTAATACTTTGGTAGAGTAGTAACAGTCATTGCTCATGTCCAAGTGGGGACTTTCAAGGTCATTGTGCCCAGATCCTAATGTTTGTGATAAAAAGTTTGTAAAACTTTAAATTTGAATAGGTGGCAACGATGATTCCATAACATTTTAAAATGACATAACACTTTTAACTAGCAGAAACCACACGGCAAAATTTTGCAGAAATGTTTGCTCCTAAGTGGAGTGTACAACGTCTCAGTAGAAAGCAAAATATTTGTCAAATGGTGTTAGTAAAAAAATAGGCTTCAAGTGAACGTGATTTCAATACCTTGCACATATATATATAATCAGTTCTATTTTCTTAATTAAATTGATTGATACATACAGGCAAATGTCCAGTCAATTCAGCCAAATAGTTGACTTGAAAAAAAAAAAAGCAAGCAAGAAAGAAAGACATTTCTGGTTGCTTGATTCAAAGGATTTGGTCATTTGACTGTACGTAAATATGCCATCTGGGTGGATGGATCTCCTTGCTTAACAGGAATAAAAAGTTTAGTTTCCAGTTATTAGGTTAAACTAACTTGTGGGGAGGTCTGATAATGCTTGGTGTATTTCCTCCTATTCTATAGTCTTCTCTGTGCTAAGTATGGTATCTTATAGTTTTGTGGGGTTTTTTTTTTGTCACATTGCAACAACAGACAAGAGTAAATATCTGTATTTGCCAACAGAGCCCTTTCCTACTTCTTCTCAATATCTCCAGAAGCTTTCAGCTCAAGTCAATAGATAATTCTTGTGACCAAAAGAGATGTGAAATGTATGACCTGATAAATCTAGGGAAGGAATTCTTTTCCAGGCCCTGTGGGTACACTTCAAAGACAGGAGCATTCGCGGCCTATGTGAGGAGTTCTAGGAAAATCCAGCTTTTCTGTATTAGAAACAGAATTGCATTCACCATTCTTAAGTTGCACAAAAACGTGCTCCAAGCCTTGCTTGCCAGAGATTCCTGCCTGAGTTCTTCATGGTTTCTCAGAATAATCTGCTATGTTTTCTTATCCTGAATAGAGCTTTGTGAAAGGACTTTGTTCATTTTTTTGGCATGTAAGGCTTTGATATCTGAAGGTACTCTCCTTTTTCAGTTCACATCTTTCTTATTTGAAGGCATACAGGAAAAAAAAAGTAGTGATTTTCTACTCTGGTTTGATTTCATAGCATGGGGAGGCAGCATGCCTGTTTGAATTAGACATATACAACATCAAATCCTATGATTTCTTCACCTATTAAATGGGGATGATAATCCCTAAATCAGGGATTTTTTGTTAGGATCATTTAAGATAAAGCATGTCCAGAGCTTGACACAGAGTAAGCATTCAATAAATGTAGGTGTTATTAGCATTATTATCTGAAACCATCTCTTAGACAATTGCAGCAAACTTCTAACTGATTTCCGTTTCCTGCTTCTACTCTTCTCTACAGAGCACCCACAGTGATTTTTAAAAAAACATATAAATTCCCCTACCTAAAATTCTCCAGTAGCTTCCCACTGTTCCTAGAATAAACTCCAAACTTTTTACCACGACCCACATTGAGGTAGCCCCATCAATGTCATCTAGCCCCTGCCTCCCTCTCTAACAGGATTTGTTACCACCCTGCTCCTTGCTCTCTAATATAAATCTAATACATTTCTGTTCCTCAAACATGCCAAGATTATTTCCACTCTGGTGCCTTTGCCTTTGTTATTTCCTCTTCCAGGAACCCTATTCCCCTAGATCACAGTTAGCGCCTTTTCATCATTTAGGCTTTAGGTCTAAGGTCACACCTTAAATAAACCTTCCTTATCAATCTTAAGTGTCTCTCCTCTGACCCCACAAACATTCTTCATCAAATTACTCTGTTTCATTTTCCTCATAGTGCTACCACTAACTAAAATTTTCTTGTTAATTGATTGTAATTATTTTTGTTTTCCATCTTGCCCTAGCAGAATGTAAACTCCACAAGAGCAGAATTTGTGCCTAGGAAATAACAGTATTCAATGAGTATCTGCCAGTAAACAAGACAATGAGAGAATGAATGCATTCAAGAAATATCACAAAATTTTTATAACAATCCTCAGAACAAAAAATGAACTGTATTCTATTTAAGGTGTTTGTGTGTGTGTGTGTGTGCGTGTGTGCATGGCATAGTTTTTTAGTGGATGGGATAACAACAAAAACATAAATGGTGATAGGGTTTCACAATTCTAAGAAAATTGGAAAGCCCTTCCCTAGAAGCCAGAGTCTCTGGGAAAACTAATGGAGGTAACATGGCTTCGAGCTATGTGCTTAGTCCAGACTAAATTAAGACTTAATGTTCAGCCTTCTTTCTATCCAGGCTGTAATGCCAGACTCATGTGAACAATAATAACGGCACCAAAGAGAAGATGAGAAGACGTCAGCCATGTGTGTTCATTTCCTCAGAGCCTGGTTCATTGAAAAGACAAAAAAAGTAGGAGGTTTTATTGATCTGAGTAAATCTGAGCTATCCCATGTTTCTGTCTTCCCAGGTAACCACAGAGCTCATCCTGCCAGGGAAGAGATGCTAACACGTGACTGGTCTCCTTCCAAGCTCCTTAGAGTAGAAGTTTGTGGAAGAAGCATGGACTTGCAGAGACACATCTTCAGGATGCCATGTTTCCTGCCTGCATACATAGTGACCTCTGCCTTTTCAAAGGCAAAATTTGATCCATTAATGTTCTCCAGTGTTGGTTTCATACAGCATTTGGATGGGCCCTTCTTTGCAAATGAATAAAAATGAGTAAAGTCCTCAGAATCAAAGGAAAGCCAGGACTGGCTTCCAGAAGCACGAGGCAACCCAGAGAGTCCATCTGCAGCCAAACCATGCAACAGACCCAGACACGGCTTAGAGGCTGGCAACAAGTCTGCCTGCAGGATCTGCCAAGGAGCCAGATGCTGTTGCTTCCAAAGCTTGGCATCAGGGCTCCTGATTGCCATCCAACAAAGAGGAAAAATAGGAATGATATAATGTGGTGGGATAAAACACATCCCACCTCAACCTTTTTTATTACTCACTGAAAAAAATATGGAAGATATTTATGGGAAAGTACCAATGTTTTTGGAAATATTGTACATACATTAGCTACAACACCATTTTTGCCAAATGGGAAATATATTTAAAATATGCAGTCTGCGTCTGTCTAAAAATAAATTGTCATCTTTTCTGATCTATGTATATGTCCAGGATATGGAAATGACTGCTAATTGAGGATGCTGTCAACCAGTGCACTTGTAAGTTACCAAGAAGTAAAGTTGTGAAGAAGTCTGTGTATGTGCATAAAATAGCAATTAATGTTGTTGTGATATGAAGTGAATTTGGGCTTTGGAAAAGATCTATCCAATGAAGGTAGGGTGTTGAATTTCATAGTTATATAAAGTATTAGGAGTTATGTTAGGTTGGATGAGATAAGATGTTTACGAAAAAGTAGAAGGTGGTGAAGAATGGTGTTTGCCAAGGCTCTGGGGTGGTATTAATAACCCACCACACATATATATATATGAAATGAACAAGTACTGGTATGCATTGAAAATTCATTGTCATTTCTCGTCATCTGGATTTTAAATTGGAAAATTCATGTCACTGTTGATAATGCTTGAGAAATTTCTATTGTTTTGAGATTGGCTCAGAATTTTACACCTAAAAATTAGAAAAATAAGGGAGAATTAGAGACTGTGTCTTCTTTGTCTGGTGAGATGAGGGCTGTAACTAACACTTCGAAGTGCTTCCATTTTCCCTGGATCCACACTAACCTGAATTTCCACCCTGGAAGTCACTGCAGGCTTCGGCAGTACAAGCAGAGTTGGTTCCAGGCTTCAGCTAAAATGCATATTGCTTTCGCACATTATCACAGGCAAATTTGTCATCTTAGCAAGTTGACAGGCATCTGAAAATAGGGGACAAACAGTGAGGGAGCAAGGACACCGCGAGGGCATCAGGTCGGGCAAGCCTGGAGCCCGTCGCTGACCGAGGGGTTGAGAGAGCAGTGTTTTAATCAAGGTGGAACACAGGAAATAAAATGTACCTCCTCACTGCTTTGCCAGGTTGGAGCATTATTTCATTTTTCTGTTTCAAATCTGAGAATCTAGGACAAATATCTAAAAACAGTTTTTGACCTAAAATGTGGTTGTTTCCTAAGTTACCCATTTAAATATGAATAACTGCAACTCAAATATTATTTCTTAACTCAAGATCCTTTGGTTCCTCATATGAATGAAAAAAGGCAATCAACTTGAACAGAACGAAAAGTTCATTCCAGACAAGAAAGAAGATTTTCAATATTTAAAAAATTTCATTCACAGAGAGGAATGTGGTCCAAAGGGATGTGACGTTTTCACGTGGAAGTTTGAAGTCCCCAGACAATGTTTAGGAGAAAATCATTGCATTAAAGGGCAGCCTGAAAGGACCTGGGTTCAATTACCTACCCCATTCATGTGACAAGTGTATATACTTGTGCACAAAAGCTCATACATACTCCAAAAAAAAAGACCCAGGGAGAGATAAGTAGACTCTTTTTGATATTCAGATTTCAAAAGAGCAAATACCAATGCCCTTTCCCGTTTAATAGCTGTGAGGATGTTGATTGCTGGAACAAAGCAAGTCTGTACTGATCACTTACTCAGTATATCACTTATGGTAAAACGAAACGGGTGAAAACTATTTGAGAAAAATGTTTATCTCATATTTGACCTTCTCACTATTTGCATCACTTCTCATCAGTCCCAACGAAAACTAGAAAAGAGGGTTTTGCTATAATAATAGCAAAACCAAAGAGGTTTTAAAAATTTAATTTTCAAAACATTTCCCAATTAGAGCAGGAGGTCAGATTTAGCTCAGGTTAAAAACGTTATGATAGAAACACAAATTCATCACTGTTACACTCAGCAGATCATACATTCCAGAGTGTCGGGCAAGGAGCATGATTTGTGTCACTGCAGAGAATGATAAATCACCATTGAAGACGTAACAACCAGAATCATCACCACTGTGTGATAGATCATGATGTACCCTGATCTTTTCCAAACATTATTTACAGTTATCAGGGGCTGAGGACAGCAAAGCACAAATGGATATTAATCTTTACTCTCCCAGGCCTCGGTAGACTCAGAGTTCCCATCTCTTAGAGTCTGACCATAATTTCAGGCAGTATGATAAGCTCTAGTTACGTGCAATCTGTCCAAAAGAGATTGAAGATAAATATTTCCAAAAAGAAAGAGTGTTTCAAATCCCATCAATCAAAAGCCTTGAGAACTCTGTTACTGTAGCATTCTAGAAAGGATTGCTATGTGAGAATTTAGTAAGAAAAGGGCTACTAAAGTGAAGTAATGAGACCATGTTATGGAAAGAGGAGGAAGTAGGAGTCACAGTGGGAGGTTGGGTAGGGAAGAGGCATTCCTAACCCAGAATGTCAGCTCGTGAACTGAAGACCTTTGCTCCAAGGCTTATATTGTAACTACTATTTTATCTCATGTACCTTTGGTTTCCAAAGTGTACAGATTACCCTGATGTCATTTTGATTAAATAGGTACTTGCTCCCCTGACATCCAACATAGGACCTCAGGTCAGGACTATTTTCACACCTTCTCTCTTACTTTTCGAGTCTCCAACTCCACTCCGTATCACACATATTAAAATGCATCCACATTCCACGTTAAATATAGAGGTGTTTTTTTTATTTTGCAAAAATAATTTAAAAAATTATAGTTTTGCTTTTGAAATTATTTGGCCATGAGTAATTTAAAATATGATTGGTTGTGGTTTCTTGGCAACTATTGTACCTACACTGGAGTTCTCGTAAAGGAAGAAAATCTATACATTGTTTTCAAGCACAGCACAGTTTTTAATAATACTAAATTAACAATTAAAGAAGTTGTCATAATGTCATGTTCTGTAAATTAAACATTTGTTCATTTCATTTTTTATAGATTTCTTTTCGTATTTTAGAGCCAGTAAATTTGTTTTCAGTTCTCAACTATTTTCACAGGCCCCTAAACATCTCAGAGCGTGCCTAATGGGTGGAATGAGCTGTCCCAAGTCCTTGAAAGTAAAAGCAATGGTGTTTATGTGAGCGTAGGGTGAGGGGATTCTGTTCACTAAGCTCTGCATCCCTATGACCTAAGTTCCCCCAGTTCTATGGTTTCTTTCTAATTCTTGGACATAAAACTCATTGAAGTCAAGGAAACTACCCTATGGTGGAAGGGAAGTCGGGGCAACACACAGCCCATGGTCGAGATCTGTCACAAGTATGACTCCAAAGACTCAAAGAACAAGACCGTTCCTTTTCTGTGCTCCCTATTTCCCTTTCCTTTTCAACAGTCCTTTAGCCCTTGAGATGATGGTTCCTTCTGACAGTGCTCCATCCTTTATCTTTCTAGATCAAAGGCATGCTTTTGAATTATGTCCTGTCTGTTGCTCCAGCAGTGAGTTTCCTTAGAATTTAGTCCTTAGAAACATTTCTAACCTTGGTAGAAACCGAGAGAACGTGCAAGCACCTTGTTGGAGATCGAATCATGTCCTCCCTGAAGACACGTCCGAGTCTTAATCCACATTCCTGTGGGTGTGAACCCATATGTTAATAGGACTTAAGAAGATGTGATTATTAATTCAGGTGTGGCCGATCTGAATCAGGGAGGGCTTCCATTCATGTGACTGGAGACCTGGTAAAGAAAGGAAACTTGGACACCATCAGTCAGAAGTGGAAGCCAGAAGCCAGAAGTCTCAGAGAAGAGAGATCCCTGTGACAGTGGCTGCCATCACCGGCAGGCTACCGACTCCGGGAGAAAGCACTGCCTTGCCAACAACTCGATTTGCACTTCTGGCCTTTCAAACCGCAAGACAATAAATGTTTGCTGTGTAAGCCAACCCATTGTGTGGCATTTGTCTAGTTGCTCTGGTAAACTAAGACACACCTCCTTTTCAGTTCAGTTGGAAAGCCTCCCTGATTTATTCTGCTTTCAGAACAGTGTAGAGAGATAAACCTTGTGATAAATATTTTAACTACCCCCTCAGTTAAAATAGTCAGAACTAGGAGTCCTTCCTTTTGCCTTTTTCTTGTCTCTGCCTATTCTGTTGAGAGTTTCCACTCTCCACCCCTGTACTGTGACGGCCCCATCTTGGATCAGCCCCAGCTTTTTTGCCTTAGGCTGCTCGTTTGGTTGTGGCTCTGACTTTACTGGTTTCCTCTCACATCTAGAATTTCACAAAAGCACCTTTTGCTTTGTATCACTCCACCCTCCAGCCATCACTGGCACACTCAGTCCAGCAGAAAGCTCACCTCTCTCTTGCACACATACCCACACTCATGCTCATGACAAGCACTCCTTCCACAAAGCAACACTTCGTAATTACAAATCATATTCGGTATTTTGAAGGCAACCCTCAATGATTTCTACCACGACTTTTAAAATACTTAAGACAACATTTTTATATTTTACTTTCTCTTGGTTTAATTGCTAGTAATGAAACCCTATTTACAAGTGCAACCTTCACCCCCCACCCAAAATTCTCACCCCTTACCTTGTTCTGCTTTTTTTTTTTTTTACTTCAAATCACTTGTCACCTTCTAACTTATGATGTAATTCAACGATTTATTTCGATACTTCATTGCTCATTTTTTAAATAGCCCCACTAGCATGTAAACTTCAGAAGGACTGGGATTTTTGTTCATCTAGAAGAGTGCATGGCACGTAATAGATACCTGTCAAATATTTGTTGAATGGATACATGAGCAATACTTCTTCCATTCCTAAGTCAGGGACTTGGAAAAAAACCTCAGTTAACTGCTGCTGTACTAAGTGCTGACATTTATAAACATGTCCAAGTATTTCATCTGCAAGTCTTATGGAAACTCCCAGATCTTTTACTTCCTGATCCGATTTTTTAAAGTGAAGCCATCTCATTAGTTGTGTAAACATTACAGATGAGAGAAAGGTTATCATTCAGGCAAGGTTTACTGATGCGTGATGCAGAAATTGTGTTCCTAATGTATTCCACAAGCCTTCGCAATAGGTTTTCCACTTCACTGTTTATTTGTTTGGCTTTATAAATTGGAAATTCACTGATAACAGAAATGGCCATGACAAAGGTTAACAACACATCTATTTTTCTACAGTGCATATAAAACAACTTACTAATATGCCTATAAAACAAAAGACAAATCTGAAGGATTGAAATATGGTCAAAAGATTACATTTGTTTAGCTTTGTTCAAACAGCAGAACCAGAACCAATAGGCAAACATTGTAGGAAGGTGCTTGAGTATAAGGAAGAACTTTCTAATCATTAGACCTGTTCAGAAATGAAATGATTGCCTTGATCATAGAAAGCTCTGGTTTCTGGAAGAGTTTACACTGGCGCTGAGCAACTGTCTGTGAGGGACACTGTGGAGAAGCTTCCTGCAATGAGTGAAGGACTTGGAGGTCCTTCCTGAGTGAGATTCTGTGACCTGTGAATTACAATGAATCAGTTCCATAACTCACTCTCCTTAGAGGACAAGGAGAATGACCTGAGCTGGTAGATGCATAAACTGAGGCATGAAAAAACTCAACAGATGACCCACATTTTCAGAGTGAAATTCATGAAAAGAAAACCCATATTTCTGAATTCCATTTTCCTTCACATCAGATATAATTAGCTTTCAAAGTGAAAAGTATCAATCAAATGTGAAGGGCAAGGCAGAAATGTTTCCATATTCTTCCTGTTTGGATAAAAAAGAATCAGCTCCTAGCAAAAAAAAAAAAATTTTTTTTTTACTTCATGGACTCCAAACTTAAATCAAGACAAGCTGATGGGGATAATCAACAATTTTTAATAGTCTTTCTGAGTAGTCCAGCATGTTCCAACAGGAAGACAGGGAGCTGATAAAATGAGGGTCTGAGGTGCTCACCTCAGGGAGACTCACAGGCTTCGGGTCTGAGAAATTGCTGAAAAACCTAAAAGTTACAGCAAACACCACTCCCACAATGCTTCTCAGATAGGTGCTTGTAATATTAATTATCATCAGTTCCTTCTGTAAATTCTTAAAGGAGTCATGCAAAATTGCTTGAACTTATCTATAAAGCTACACTTATTTTCCATTAAGTGGTACATCCAAGGAATCTTATGATTAATTCAAAAATACCAATGCCACAGTTGAGGCCTTCTCTCGCCTCCCTGCTTCTGTATGAAGAGACAAGGACTGGAAGATGTGAGGGGAGTTATCTCCCAGGCAGGGAGTTGGAAGTGGCTAGAATTATATAAATTTTTTTCCAGAACTGGAAAGGGCGATAAAGTTTAAATTTGTTGCTCTTCACATTCTAGATATTTCTAAATATTTCTGAGACCCTTTGGAGTATTTTCTTTAGGAAATCATGAGTCTTAAAGGTTTTGAAGATCATTACTCTTAAGGAGAAGAAAGAATATCATCTGCCAGAAAGATAGGAATTCTAAAGACAAAACAAGCCATTAAAGAAAAATACCACTTTGAAGATTTAGCTCATCAGGGATCCTGATATTACAAATTCGTAAGCTTGTATAAACCCATCATTGCAGAGTTTCTTTACTCAATGGGTTTACACCATTGATAACTCCATTTTTGCCTCCTGAGTGCACCTCCTTCCCACATCCTTGGGCTGAGGTGTAACGTGGCAAGACATCAAGCTCTTAACTGAATTCTTTTGACCTCATTTGGCTTTGAGAGATTAAGGGAGATGGTTCTGGGGAACAATTATATACCTATTTCAGTTCTTCAATCAGACATAATCAGAACCCCTTCTAAAATTAAGAAGTTTGCTAGAGGTAAATTGGAAAACTGACATGTATTACCCCTTTCTTATTCGGCATTACCACTTGTGCCAGTTTGAATGTATTATGTCCCCCAGAAAAAGCCATGTTCTTTGATGTAATCTTGTGTGGACAGACTATCAGTGTTGATTGGATTGGAATCCTTTGAGTGTTTCCATGGAGATGTGACCCACCCAACTCTGGGTGATAACTCTGATGAGATATTTCCATGGAGGTGTGGCCCCACCCATTCAGAGTGGGCCTTGATCAGTGGGGCCATATAAATGAGCTGACAAACAGAAGGAACTCAGTGCAACTGTGAGTGACATTTTGAAGAGGAGCTATAGCCAAGAGGGATACTTTGAAGAAAGCCCAGGAGCTGCAGATGAGAGACAGTTTGAAGACGGCCGTTGAAAGCAGACTCTTGCTCGAGAGAAGCTAAGAGAGGACAAATACCCCAAGTGCAACTAAGAGTGACATTTTTGAGGAACTGCAGCCTAGAGAGGAGCGTCCTGGGAGAAAGCCATTTTGAAACCAGAACTTTGGAGCAGATGCCAGCCATGTGCCTTCCCAGCTAACAGGTTTTTCAGACACCATTGGCCATCCTCCAGTGAAGGTGCCCGATTTGCTGATGTGTTACCTTGGACACTTTATGGCCTTAAGACTGTAACTGTGTAGCCAAATAAACCCCCTTTATAAAAGCCAATCCATCTCTGGTGTTTTGCATTCCGGCAGCATTAGCAAACTAGAACACCACTTATTAGTGTTCCTCTTTGAGCAGGAAAATACTAATTGTTAGGGTTGTGTCGCCCACTATTTTTTTCCTTCAAGTGATCTCTTTTTCTGCAAGCTCACAAAGTTGGCATCCTACTTCTTTTCCACCCTTTTAAGGATGCAACACAGAGCCTTGGCTGCTTTCAATGCCCTCAACTTGGGAAGACAAAGTTCTGCCCTCCAAAGCACCAATCACTGGTCCAAACTGTGACACTCTCCTCACCACGGAGGGTACATTTGAAGAAGAGAACTATCTAGATAGGGATCAACAAACTGTAGCCTGTGGACCAACTCCAACCTGCCACCTGCTTTTTAAATAAAGTTTTATTAGAACATAGTCAAGCACATTCACCTATATATTGTCTATGGCTGCTTTGGGGCTACCACAGCAGAGCTGGATAGTTGCCACAGAGGTTGCGTGGTTTGCAAAGCCTAAAGTATTTATTATTTGGCCTTTCACAGAAAAACTTCACTGACTCTGGTCTAGAGAACAGTACGATAGAAATGCTACGTGGTAGGGAATGGAGAGATCAGCAACCAAGATCCAGCTGTATCTCTAATTACTTCTGTGACTTTGAGAAAGACACTTTATCTCCCTGGGCTCTGTTTCTTCATCTGTAAAACAAGAGAAGTGGCCTACGTAATCTTGACCTTTCTCCCTAAGACTGAAGCTCTTTATCTGTGAGTGGGATATACCCTGCCCACGTTTTCCCTCCAGGACCAGCTCGAAGTGGATGGTGAAGTTGTCAGTAGTTTCTGGGGTCCTCCTCTCCACTTCCTGCATGGCCTCACTTTATGTTTGGTCTATCCTTCACCCCCATTCAGTAACCCAGGGCCCCACCTCTCCTGACCACCAAGGCCCCCAAGGTGCCCTCCCTTGGGGTGCACACTCACAGGCAGGCCCTCCCTCTGTCCCCTTCATTATTCACATGTCTTTTCTTCAGGTACTTTCCTTATGACTGATCAGGCCAATCTATTAAACTAAGTCCAACTACAGCTACTCAGTCAGGGGCAGGTAATGCTTGGCTAGAGCTTCGAGTTATTTTCCCCATCCAGGAATGTAGGGCAGAGAGCTGGTTCTCCATACACATCCTCTTTTTTAAAATGAACAAAAAGCATAAACCCAACAGAACAAAACCCAAAATCATCTTTTTGTCAAGAATCTCAGTTCAGTCAACTGGTCCTTCCATGGAAATTCTGTTAAACCTTTTTGCCCACATCTTGGTGGTTCAGTTATGTGACCACCAGTGGAATAGCTGATGAGAAACTCCTGTTGTCCATTTTTGGAGGTTCTCTGTCATGTGGAGTTCAAATACGTGCTAGTTCCCTTGCTGGCTATGAGACCTAGTGCCGATTATTTAACCTCTCTGGGCCCCACGTTACTGCATGTACAGAGGGGACAGAACAGCACCCACCCTGTAGGCTGGTTCCAGGATTAGAGACAATGGATATAAAATCCCCAAGACATAGCAGACATTCATAAAAGAGATTTCTTTTTCAAAAATGCTGCTACCCGAGGTATCTATTTGGTACAGGATCTAAATCTCCTAAACGGTACAACTCTACAGTTGATTTGTTCAAACACCGCAATTGCATGGAACTTTGAATAGGAAGTGAGATACGGTAGGTTAGTATAGGCTGGAATGAAATAGTGACACATCCCAGAGTAATTTGGGCAGGTAATAAAAAATATATTTACAGCCTCCCCCTCCCCAGCCCCTAGGATCTGGGGGAAGGTGCGGATATGTTGGACATCCTCACCTGGACTGGTGTTGATGTTGTCACAACAACATTTGATGTGCTGAGCCCTCGATCATGGGACTTGCCCTTAGGAAGCTCGTTACTGCAAAGGAGAGGCTAAACTTGCATATAATTGTGCCTAAGAGTCTCCCCCTGAGTACCTCTTTGTTGCTCAGATGTGGCCCTCTCTCTCTCTAACTGAGCCATCTCGACAGGTGAACTCGCTGCCCTCTCCCCTACATGGGACCTGACTTCCAGGGTTGCAAATCTCCCTGGCAATGAGGAATATGACTCCCAGGGATGAATGTGGACCCGGCATCATGGGACTGAGAGTATCTTCTTGACCAAAAGGGGGATGCAAAATGAGACAAAATAGTTTCAGTGGCTGGGAGATTTCAAATGGAGTTGAGAGGTCACTCTGGTGGACATTCTTATGCATTATATAGATAACACCTCTTAGGCTTTAATGTATTGGAATAGCTAGAAGTAAATACCTGAAACTACCAAACTCCAACCCGGCAGTCTGGACTCCTGAAGACAATTATATAATAATGTAGATTACAAGGGGTGACAGTGTGATTGTGAAGACCTTGTGGATCACACCCCCTTTATCTAATGTATGGATGAGTAGAAAAATGGGGATAAAAACTAAAGGACAAATGGGGTGGCATGGGGGGGATGATTTGGGTGTTCTTTTTTCACTTTTATTTTTTATTCTTGCTCTGGTTCTTTCTGATGTAAGGAAAATGTTCAGAGAGAGATTGTGGTGATGAATGCATAACTATGTTATCATACTGTGGACAGTGGATTGTATACCATGGATGATTGTATGGTGTGTGAATGTATTTCAATAAAACTGAATTTAATAATACAAAAAAAAAAAAAAAAAAAAAAACGCTTCTTCCCAAGTAGTTGTTTCTGTCCTCTTTCCCCACTTCCTTCCTGCTGGGAGACCTGGGTGTGACTCCTTCAAATCTGAGGTCCTCAGGTGGGATAAGGCAAGCTGGCAAACCTCAGGTAGACATCACTAAGCTAGCCCTAGAACTGGACACCAGTTGGTCTGACTCTGAACCCCTGTTATCTCTCTAGGGGAGTGGGAGAGTGGTTACATTATGGGACAGCAACCAAGGACAATTTTCCTAGATGATATGAAGTAACTAGAATCAGCTCTCCCTTCTGGCTACAATAGTTACAGTGGTCCTCAGATCCTTGCTTAATTATTTTCTTGCCTGAAACTGAGCTTTGCTTTTGACCTCTGGATTAATAGTTTAGAAACTCCTCAAGGGGAGGTTCCGAGTCTTCCTTACATTTGGGCTGCATATACAATTCTGGCACAGAGCTTGTTATACATTCGGGGCTGTAAATGATGGAATGATTAGTCGTGGCTGATGAATGCATGAGTTAATAAATGGGTGACTTAATTGACTGGCTATGGGGTGGGGGTGGGGTAGGAGCAGACCTTGTACATGTAGCCTCATCCTTTGTGTGGGACGAGGATGGAAGCAGGAGGGAAGATAAGAGGACCCTGACCGGAGAGGATTCTGAAAAGGAAACATGGCATCCAGCAAAAGCCAGAACTAGATGCAGCCCAGAGCAGCCCAACTGTGAACAGTCCAATTGTCCAACTCCAGGGCTCTGGGCGCCAATCCCCAATCTCAGAGCCGTCAGGCCTCCCGGGCTTGGTATCAGAGCCCATGCTGCTGCCGGGAGCAGCCATGCGTGTTGCCTCAGCAGCCCAGGCTTGCGCAGCCTTGCCAATTCACCTTCCCTACAAGGGCCAAGTCGCTTAATCCAGCAGCTCTCCAAACCTCCGCTTCCCCCTTGACATTTGGGGGATGGCAGTTCCCAGCACACAGCAAGCAGTTTCAAAGAAAAATGCAAAAGCCATTCCTTTGCTTTTGGTTAAGGAAGCCCCTGACGGTGTTAGGGCTACTAACTGGCTATTTCTGAGTCTGAATTATCAGCAGTTTAGGTTTGTGCTTCTGCATTTTGTAGGGCTGCCTCTCCTCTCTCGGGGGCACCACATAGGCCCACATCCAGCCTCCAGGAACATGCCTGGGCAAATCCCAGAATGCCAAGCCCTGGCACATGTTTCTGGGGGTGCTGACTCCTTGCCCTTTGGGAGACACTGGTTGTCATCTGGGGCTGAGCCATGGGAACACTTCCTGAGTTCATTCTCAGTTATTTTGGTTCAGCTTAAAATGCTGCCACTCCTCTCTCTTCTGGGTAGTTGAGGGCTTCAGGTCACAAAGGCTTTGGATCCGAGGCCAGTTCCTGTGTCACCTGCCTCACCTCTGTGAGTGGGGCACACCTCACTTTCAGAGGCCACACTATGGCCACAAGCGCAAACACCTTCACCTCTTCTCGGAGAGGTGTGGTCAGTGGCTGTGGTCTGAAGGCAGATCATTTGGCTCCAATCCCACCTCTGCAATTTACCAGCTGCGTGGCCTTGGCAAGTGATTCTCTTCTCTGAACCTCAATTTTCTCATCTGAAAAATGGAGGTGATTATAGTGCCTACCCTGTAGGGTTGCTGTGAGCATCCAAGGAGATAACATGGGGCACACTGGTGTGTAAGCAATGTTAGCTATTAGGATGAGCCCCAGGCCACTCAAGTGTCTGGGGACTGGCACTAATCCCCAGAGTCACTGGCTTATGGGAAATACTGGATATTCTGAGCTTGGCTCTGCCTCTTCCTAGCTGGGTGACCCTGGTGAGAACACAGCCACCCTGCCTCCCAGTTTCCTCGTCAGTAAATATAACAGCAATACCTCTCTCTGTCAGTAGTGAGGAGAAATAAATAAAAATGCTCTGTAAACAGAATAAAGTTATACAAACGCTAAGTGAGTGGTGGTGTTTGGTGATTGGGTGACACTATCTAGAACAGATGATTGTTCTCTTCTCTCTTCAAAAATCTCTCTGGGGAGAGGGACTCGTGAATTAGTACAGTCTGATGCTCTACTACCTGGACGGTAAATAAATTCTTCTTTATGTTGTTTCAACTTAATTTCTCAAATTTGGGCCTATAAAAATATGAACAAATATTAGTCATTACTGCCTCATAAGATAGGCAAAGAGGAAAGAGTCAGGCTGGGAGGCAGCAGGCCTGATTCTGGCCCAGACTTCCAGTTAAGTAGCCATGTTCCCGTGAACCAGCCACTGAAATTTTCTTGAGCAAAGTCTGCTCATCACTCAAGTTAGGCCGATAAGCACTGCATTGCTCATTCATTTGTTCAACACCTGCTGATTGCAGCCTCCACCGATGCCGGCCCTGGGCTGGGAATGGAGTGTCGTGGACGGGTCTGATGAGATGCTCAGAGAGGAAACAGCAACCTGCAGGTCCTTGGCATGTTTCTCACATGATCTACTTTAGAAGCCTTAGCTTCTTTTTCATAAACCACCCACTAATGAAATTGCTCCAATAGTATATGTTATGGACGACACCAATCCACAATTACAGACAGATCCAAACAATATACAGATAGCTACCAAGGACCCCAGTAATGATAATTCTAGGGATTTTTATTTATTTATTTATTTATTTATTTAGCTTTATCAGTTTTCTGCTCATTGGTTAAATCCCAAACTGAAAAACTCTGGGAGAGATGTCCACAGTGGATCTAGAATCCTGGGAAGTCACCACATTGCAAGAAATCACTGGCTTGAGTGCTTTCTCCAAGCCTCTAGAATCCTCTTCCCACTCTCCACCCTCCACCCCCATAAAAAAAAAATCCTTCTTGATGCACTGTTCAGTCCTGCAGAATGTTCCCACTCTGAGAAGTGTACCTATGCCTTTGGTAGTGGGGAAAGACAGCTAGTCACAGGAATTACCTGGTCACCAGAGTCTTTACTGAGCAGTGAACCACAGTGGAGTGAGATCCCTCTGGAAGTCATACCATTCTTGCTCCCCTGCCTCCCCACATCCAAAAAGCTGAACCTGGGGGAGAGCCTGGGCTGTAGTCAGTCCTTCCCTTCCCACCTCCACCAAACCAAGAGTTGGACTCCACATTTTGCAACTCAAGCTCTTCCAGGGAAAGTGTGTGAAGGGAGAGGAAGGCACGCTGCACAGCTCCAGAGTCCAGATTTGCCACTGGCAGCAGATCTCAGAGCCCCAGCTCCAACAATGGGCTCCCCCGGTCCAGCCGCAAAGCATTTATAATCTCTCCAAGCAGTCCTCTGGCAGAGAAAAGCAAACTGTGAGCTCAGGAAGCTAATGACCTTGAAACTATCCATTTATCTTGGCCTTTCCCCCTCTGTGTGAGACGCCACAAAAAGTGCCAGTCTCTTTCTTTTGCTCTCAAGAAGAATGAATATAGCCAGAAAGCCATGCTTCACTTTTGCTTTTCCTCCTGGGCCAGGCCCAAGGTTGAAATACCAAGGGAAACCAGAGTGGAGAGGAAATCATTCTTGATCATCCAAACTGCTTTACTGAATCTTCCATGTAGGGAAGAGAGCTCACCTGAATTCCGCTTCAAAGGCTGATGTTTGTCGGCTTCTCCATAAATCTTCACAAATAGGTAATACTGATTCCTACAAACCTGCTTGGATCCAGAGACTGGTGATGAACTCTCCCAACTCCAAGCTGCACTGGCAACTAGTAGCAGACGACACAGCTCCCAGCTACCTCTACCCACTCCGCCAAGGGAAGGAGGGGGGCAGCGACCCTGAGGAATCTGAGCTTCTGAAATCAATAGTTCTCAGTTGCCCAGCATCTGCTTCGGAGACTGCCCTCACCCTGGCACAGAGACAGAAGTTTCCCACTGGGCCTTGCTGAAGCCAATAGCTGGCACAGCGAGATTCCCCTTTGTTTATGGTGTGGGCCACTTGGGTGTGAGATGTTTCCTCTTCTCTTTCCTGCACCACTCAATTGGATTTGGGTTAAACAACAAATTCATGGACTGTGGCTGGGTTGAGAAGGCAACTTGTCCCAAGCCCAGAATACAAACAAACACAAAAGACTAAAATCAACAAAGAAAAATAGAATTACTGTGCATTTGACAAAGTCGAAATTGGTTATTGGATAAGGGAATGCCCCTTCCCAATACCTGCTTCTTTCATTTTGTGAGATTCTCATTTTCTTGATAACTCATAGTTTCTTTCTCTTTTACTCCCACCAAAGCTATTTTTCTCTTCTTTAGGTGTATCAAAACAGGGCCATGTGTGTTCTTCCCTTTTCAGAACATTCCAAGGTCTCCTTATCAGCTGACTCTTTTGCACCTTATTTCCAATGTTTTCCAGAGGTTAATGTGAAGGAAGCACATTGTGAGAAAATATCTTGAGGAAAGAGGAAGAGAGCTAGGGGCTTATGCAATGGTCTCCCATTCAAATTGCTAATTTTGGGCTCTCCCTGTAGAGTTGGGTTGTTGGATTTTTTTTTTTTTTCCCAAATCTAGGCTACTTGGGGTGTGTAAAAAGGTAAGTTGTTTGTTTGCTACCATATTAATGCATGAAATGACTAAATTAATCCTTCCATGAGATGTCTGAATAGGTTATTATAAGGCGCTTAGAGATTTGGCAGGCTAAGCCCCATCTTTCTTTCAAGATGCTAAGAAAATAAAAGCAAATGCAGGAAACACTGCATGTGTGGCATCTGCTGTCCAACTTTGTAATTTGGATGTCAGTGTAATATTTAGGAAAAGTTAACCACAAGAACAAGGGCACAAGATTTTCACAGAAGCTGATTGTTCTTCTGAACCTCCATTTAGTTACATTTGATCCTAAAGGACTTGAGATCTGATTGTCTTCCAGTTTCCCAACTCGTTTGCCTTTGTTAAGACTCTTTTATCTTCTAACAAAAGCCAACTTGCCCTAGTTTGAAGCAAGAGGGGAATTTTTATTGAAAAGTTACTGGTGAATCTCATAGAACCCAAGAGCAGAGGGGCCTCTCCAGGAGCACTAAATAGGAACTGGAAGGATATTGTGAATCCAGACTCTACTCTGGCTCTATTTTCCCCTGTGCTTACTATTTATTCTGCTCTTTCTCACTCTTTCTCTCTGAAAGTTGGCTTTCTCTGCTGCTGCCTTCACACTGGGGAAGTAGGTAAATCAAAGCTCCTGAGTTTTGAAATGTTCCTCATCTCCATCCCTTGTGGAGAAAATGGTCATCTTTGAATTGGAGTTTCACTTTGATAATCATATGTTTTACATACCTGAGCACTTTCTTGTTTTCTGATTTGCCTTGTTTGTCTGTTTTCCTTGTTCTTTTCTCAAAGCATCCTGTTCTTGTTTTATGAATCTGATACTCTTCAGATCTCTCTTAGGATACTAATTGGATGTTTACATTGTTTATGTTTGTTTAATTTTAAATTTACTCTTATGTTCCCTGAATTATCTCTTTTTTTTTTCCAGTGTCAGTTTATATGTTTTGCTTTGTTTTGTTTATATGCTACTCATTTTTTTCTGAGGCCCAGTTAACTTTGCTTATTTATTTAAAATTAAGGATGGAAGAGGAGGTTGATTTTTTTCTGTTTGGTTATATGTACATGTCCATTTCCCTGCTCTTTCATAAATAGAATGATTGGCTGAGAAATTTGCATATGTGGGTGGGGCTTAGCAAGTGGCAGGCTTCACTCCAGAATAGCAAGAGGGAACTGGCCAGGCAGGGTACCAGATTTGGGGTTCAGAGGGACTCCAAATGCAAGAATGGAGAAGTGTTTACTCTGGGATACTGACATCCACCCTAGCAGCCCCAATTCTCATTAGGCAAGTCCTCCCACTGTCTTGCCTTGGGTAAAGAGCTGGGCTGCCTTCTGAGGGATGGTGGAGAAGAAAGGGAGAGAAGCATGGGAAATCAATCAATAAGTAGAATGTTTTACCTTCCAACTGAGCCGGGAGACTTTTCAAGCTTTTGCTGGGCAAGCTGATTTCTCTGTTAGAGCTGCCTGGGTGTTCTGGACTGATGTGTTCTCACTCTGTTTTGTCTTAAATAGGCTTCCTGACTCTTTCCATATTCCAGAAATTTGTTGAAATATTTCATCTCTTCATATTTGATTTTCTTCGTATTTGTGGAATTATTCCTTTGCATTCTTTTGAAGTCGCAGAAGGGAGGAAAGACAAATACTTATGTTCAATCTGCCATTTTGAACATGAAAGTACTCAATTCTAATTTCAAATTCCAAGAAAGAGATTGGTCCACCTTTGATGATGTGTTATCCCTGGTCCAATAGAGTGGGGGAGGGAAGAGGCTCATGGTTGCTAAATCACAGCTCTTGAGCTTTAATGTGTTCCTTATCCCCATCCCACATGGAGAAAATGGCCATCTCTGAATTAGTGTTTCACTTTGACAATCATGTTTAACAAACCTGAGCGCTTTCTTGTGTTCTGATTTGCTAAAGGCAGCTATCTGGGGGAGCAGTTCTCAGAGAAAAGGGGTCATTGTGAGTTGGAGAGACTACCTAAGACCACCACTGCATCATTAGTTGTGTTTGGATTTTTGTTGTTATGTTTGTGGGCCGTCTCTTATTTCTTACCTCAATCCACTGAGCCCAGTCCAATATATCTCCCTCACTGTATTATAAAGCATGACTAGGTGCAGTGTTGTGCTGGTAAAGTTTAACACCTGGATCTCTGAGGGAAAAAGGCCTGATTTGCAGTGTTTACTGATTTGTGTGGTGTAAATATTCCCACTATGGCCAATTTAATAACATCACTGAACATGGAGTTGGGAAAACTGATCTCTTGCTTACAACTGGCTCCTGTAAGCATGTGTGAGCTACCTGCAACACATCACTGATTGGGTCAGAGCCTATTGCACAGTCCTGATGAAAATACCACCAATCAAGTTGGTTGAATTCATTAAGCACCTTTGGTTGCAAAGAACAGAATCCAAATATGGAAAGCTCAAGCAAAAAGAGAAAATTTTTGGAAACAGCCTGAGATGTATCATGGAATCTGAGGAATTACTGCATGACCAGGACTTGGGAAAGGTGAGTGCCAGTGTTGCTGTGGTGATGTCAACAGCAGAATTTTCTGGACCTTCTCCTCCAAGTTCTTCCATTTTTGTTTCTTGACTTCTGTTTTCCCAGTCCCTGACTCTAGTTGAAATTCTTGAGCGAGAATCTGATTGCATTCATTAAGTTTCTTCAACTGGTAAAACCCAGCTCTAACCTACGGTCAGGGACATTTAGCAAAAACATGGCTGCCAGAAGCAGGGCCCACTACAAAATTTGCAAGACCCAGTGCAAAATGAAAGTGCAGAGCCTCTTGCTCAAAAATTATTAAGAATTTCGAGATTATAACAGCAGAGCATTAAACCAAGAGCAGGGCCCTTCTAAGCCCAGGGCTGTGTGCAAATGCACAGGTTGCATACCCATGAAGCCAGCCCTGGCTGGGGGCTCACTCCTCTGGTCAAATTGGGCAGAGAAAAATGCTTGGCAGATAGCCTACTAGGTGCTTCCCACACTTTCCAAACAGGAGGAGCACTAGACTCTAGACCTCAAACTAGCACCATGTGCTAATCTCTCTTTTCTGACCATTCCCATCCTCCAACCACTAACTTAGTTGTGCGTAATATTTACTATGGTGACTTTAGGCAGCAAGAATCAAAAACAAACAAACAAAAGAACACTGCCACTTAAAAAATTACCTCAACAGTTTTCAAATTGTAGTAGTGGTAGCAGACTTCATCTTTGAGAGATACTTGTGTTTGTGTATGTGTTATATTAAGGAAATTAAACTTCACTAAGATTTAATATTACCATTTATACCTTTTAATTATTTTATGTATCAAACAATATTTTTAGTATACAGATTGACACCGTGCCCTCATTGGGTCCCTAGGTCAGTGGTCATGTCACATATGGTAAGCAGATATATTCTAAGGCAGGAGTGGGAGCAGCCACACTGCAGAGGAGTTGACAGTGTCTACGGTAAGCAACGTCGAAGCTCACCCCCAATGAGCCCTGTCTCCTGGATATGCATCCTTATACTATTCTGCCCCCTTGAGGGTGGGCAGAACTTACTGACTCGCTGCTAAGAATATGAAGTGATGGGATGCCACTTCCAATATTAGGTTATTAAAAGACTGCGGCTTCTCTCTAGGGTGCTCCCTCTTGTTCTACCTTGGATTGCCCATCCTTGGAGATGCCGGCTGCCATGTATGAGGCCTCTTATGGAGAGGCTCATACGGCAAGGGATTGAGGTTTGCCAACAGCTGTATGAGTAAGCACGGAAACCAGTAACCTCCCTTTCCCATCCTATCTCCCCACACCAGCAGGCCTTCAGATGAGACACTTTCAGCCTCATGAGCCACCTTGAATCAGAGGCACCCAGACTCAAGTTCCTTACACACAGAAAATGTGATAATAAATGTTTGTTATTTTAAGCCACCAAGTTTTGGGGTAAATTTTTTGTACTGCAATAGATAACTAACACAGTGTTATTCCCTTACTTTTGACCATTTGGGATGTATTGTAATTTACACAAGTGCTTTTGGGTGAATTCATAGACTATATCATCTAGTTTTAACTGAATTCACCTTCACACAAAAAATGGACAAGTGGTTTTAAAAGATTCCCACAAAGAAACTGGATATCAATGTTAATGTTGATAATGCAAACAA
This sequence comes from Choloepus didactylus, assembly GCF_015220235.1. NCBI lineage: Eukaryota > Metazoa > Chordata > Mammalia > Pilosa > Megalonychidae > Choloepus > Choloepus didactylus. The sequence goes on from NC_051308.1 coordinate 29,122,290, forward strand.
AACAAACCGTAAGAAAATGGCTCTTCATCTGACACGTCCTATGGGGAAAAAAAAGACGACTGTTCAGATCTGAAAAGATGGTGACTGAAAAACTAAATATTTTTGAAATATGGACTACAACCACTTGAAATGTTAGCTAATAATGGTAGTGCATGTATAAAAATACAAACAAGTAACTATTCCTATATTTGTGCATGCTTAAACATATTTCACTGATGGGTTGCATGATAAAAGAGATTGGTGGCTGCTGAGTCCCTGCTTGGCCTGGGGGTGGTGGAGGGCATTCAGCCTCCTATTCCAGGGCCAGCCTAGTTGTAATGGCATTATTGCAGTGGAGACCAGTGGCCAGGTGGATTAGGTGTATTCTGGGTTTGGGTCAGCAGTGTGGGTCAGAGGTCACTTAAAATAATCAGGAGAACTAAAAGCATTTCATGGTGATGGGGACTAGACTCCACACAGTTGAACAGGATGGGGACTCATTATTTTTATTTGGATGTTAAAGGGAAGAGTCATTCCAGAAAGCTGGAAGTCCTTTAGAACACTCAAATTATACTTGCAATATTTTTTTATTGTGAAATATAATATTCATTCAGAAAAGTAAAAAATAGAACCCCATTTGTACAGTTTAACAGCAATGAATTGACCTACTATAACCACCAACCAGGTCAAGAATTAGAATGTTACCAGCAGTCTGGAAGCTCCCAGGGTTCGCTCTCTTCCCCCTCCACCCTAGAAGAAACTGTGGTACTCATGATAGTTTTTATGCATGTATCTTGCACCTTTGCAATATTGCAAGATCAATGAAGAATGGTTCTTGGCAAAAAAGGGATGTTCAATAAGCACTTATTGAATGAATAACTGAATGAATGAGCTACTCCAGTATCTAGATGACTAATCAGAACAGAAATTATGGGTTGTCACAGAGGCAGGGGACAAGTTGAAAAACTATGTTAGGAATCAAAATCAGAACCAACATGATGAAATAACAGCCTGGAGTCAAAGAAGGTGCAGAGTACATCTATTAGCCAAGTAGAAGGACCGAGCTGGGTACAGAAAGAGGATGAGTAATTTTCTTATGCCTCAGGTACAGTGCTAGGCACTTTAAAATACATACTTCGCCTCCCCCAAATAAATTTGCGTGTGTGTGTGTGTGTGTGTTTGTGAGAGAGAGAGAGAGAGAGAGAGAGAGAGATTATGTATTAACAGATTAGTGGCAAGCCTATTGTGCCTACCTTAAAGTTCACCCCTCCAGCCCTGATCTTAAAATACTCTTCCTTGCCTTACTATGTTCCAGTCTCACTGGACTCAGTTTCTAGTTTATAGAAGACTCCCATCTTCCTCTCCAGTTAGTGCCTTTCACATCTGTTTCCTCTGCCTAGAATGCTCTTTCCACCATCCCTTCTCCTGACCAGCCTCTCCTATTATCCTTCAGGCTAAGGCTCAAAAGTCACTTTCTTGGGGAAGCCTATCTTTTAGACTTGGTGCCCCAGGGAGCATACTCTGAAAGCTCCTGTACTTTTCCTTAAAGGTTTTGACCATTACAGCAATTTAATTCCTGTGTTCTTATCTGATTAAATTTCCCGTACTAGATGGTAGACTCCAAAAGGGTTGTGACCCTGTCTAGCTTGCTCACTGCTGGATTCCCCAGCACCTAGCCAGTGTCTGGCACATAAAAAGTGGGTAATAGTTAGTCTCTAAACTAAAAAAGGTAGACCTTCACTATTGACTTTTCCTGGCATCACCACCCCTGTGAAATTTCCCCATTTCTCCCAAGTGCCCCTCGGTGCCCCCTCTTTTCCTCACAGACCTCTGTCTATGGTTTCATGGTGCCACTTATCTGCTTCGAGCTCTGTTATTGTCCCTGTCTACACTGTCATTTTCCTAAGCTCCGCTCAGCTTTCTGTTCTCAGCATCACCAAGCGAGGAGCAGGCACCAGTAGAAGTTAGCTTGAATGAATGAATAAATGAATAATAAATAATAACTGAATTCCGCATCTGTTTGTGTATGTGCACACAAATATTTAAGAGTTTCTTACAATGGGCAATCTTTTAAATGAAGCTAACTAATTGCAGGTTCTTTATGATAACTCTAATTAATCTCCCTGTGAGAGGATCTGGGAGAGAAACCCCTTACACTAAATTAGTCAATAGTGAATAGTGTTACAGACAGGGACTGATGGAGCTTAAGCATGTGTGGATGTGTATGCGATATAGCATATATTTTTTTCTTTGGGAAAAAACTTACAAAAATAAAGAAAATGTCAAAGCCTTTTAAAGGGCGCGATCACGCTGAGTAATACAACCATTCCTTGATTTTTACATTATTTCAGTATGAGATGTTTTTATGGCTCTTGCTAAAAATAAAAGACATTTCAGAGTTTCTCGGTAAATGAAGCCCTGGAGACTTTTCAGTTTTGTTGTTTCCCCTAAAATTAATATAATTAATTAAAATCCAATGTAAGTCTGATTTACAATCTGTGAGTCAATGAGTCACAGAATCTTATGCTAATAGAGCAGGTCAGCTTCCAGGGCTTTCAACAATAAACTGCATCCCAGCAGAGAGGTGAGGAGAGCACGGGTGTCAGCAGGACTAGAGAGAAAGACCCTTCTAACCTGGCCATGATGTATTTATATTGTAGAATGATTTGGAAAGACAACTGCTTTTATCAAGTGAAAGAAATTAGTTTAACCAAATTTAAATGCAATTACAGGAGCAGCTGGTGAAGACTAATTTCTGTTCAGCCTGGTTTCTCAGGAACTGCACCCCCATTCTGTTCACTGGGAAAGGATCAAGTTTCAGGCTTTACATCTTTGATACCAACTTTTATAGGCTGATCTTGGCCGAGAGGTCAGGGCTCTTGGCTAGGGTCTTGGCTAGGAGCCAAGAGGAGATTAACCCTCTCCTGGGGTTCACCTTCATTTGTCCCCCCCCCACCTCCTTTGAAAAGAGACTGCCAGGTATGATCATGTTGATATTACTTCAAAAGGCTTGAATTCCTCTATGATCCATTCTGATGGAGATTTCTGTCTAGAAGGCACCTGACCCAGCATCCTAGCTTCTTAGTTGGTTGTCTTTGTTTGAGTCCCTTTTTTACCAGTTCATGACTGTGGATCACATGCAATGAGGAAAATTTCTCATTTCTGTGTTCTTAGAAGCATAGACTTTAAAAACTGGACCATTCTTAAACTTCATCCACCTAGTCCAAACCACTCATTCTGCAGGTCAAGAAAGGACACCAAGGGAGCAGGTATTCTGACTACCAGCCCACCACCTTACACGTAACAGCAACTGTAAAATGCTGGGCCCATTTCCTCTGTGTAGGATTAAAATTCACCACCACCCCCATCCACGTCCACAAGCACATCTGTAAGGATCACCTCAAAAGGGCTAAACAGTACATGCATGTATCCAGGCCTCTTGTTGCTGTTGGTGACACTGCCAAGATTTCCTTTCTTTGGTTCAAAATTTCACCCTTCTTGAGATATCAATCCTTCTGGAACATAATTCTCAACAATTTTTATCCCAGTATAAATGAATTTATAAAGTTATTTATAGAGGAAGAGTTTTTCATAAACAGAAGGGAGGAAAAAAAAATAAGGGTACTAGAAAACCAAGGAGGCTTTGAGGAGGACAAGCAAAGAAAGATGAGCCTAAGGTACCCAAGGGAGATACTGACTTCCTAGTTCACCTTAGCCAGTCCTTCTCCTGAGCTCATGTCAAGATATCATCAAAGCACCAGGGGTGCCAGTGAAGTTGTCATAACCTCCTCAGCATCATCTGGCACCAACTCTGAACTGATGGCTGGGCTAGGCCTGGGGTTTCCTTTCTCATGGATAACTTCCTCGAGCCTCAATGTATCTGAAATGATGTGTGGGGCTTGGAAGTCTTATCCGTCAGAGAATCTCCAGGTGAGATCAGCCAGGTGCAAGCCTGGGAACAACGAGATGGTTGAGCTCCTCGCTGTTCAACGTGCGGCCCTCTGGACAGTGGTGTGCCATCGCCTGGCCCTGGCTGAAATTCAAAGTCCCCAGCCTGCACCAGCCCTACCGAATTAGCATCCATACTTTTAGGAGCGTTAGTGGCAAACTGGAGAGGAAACGAATCACAACAGGACAGACTGAAGGAAAGGAATGAGCTGGGGAGAGTGGGGAGGAAGAGGAAGGAGAAGGAAGGACAGGGCAGACTGAATAGGGGAATATGAGTCTCCACACTTTTTAGCATCTTCTCTCCCTCTCCAGGGAACTAGGTTGCCTCCTTGAGGCACTGACCCTGCCCTCTCAAAGCGAACCAAGTTTCCTGGTACTCTCAGCTCCGACAAGAGCTGCACTGCGGTTTACACTCTCCAAGGCCGCCACCTGGCTGGCTCTTTCTTCACCCTCACTCCCAACTTATCTGTGTTTGTCCTTCTTCAGTTTTGATGCAGGGCGTTCTGCCCATTCTCTCCCACACACCTCGGCATGTCCCTGGGGTCAGAGCCTGGCCACCCTCCCAGCAGCCCACATACACCAGCACACTCAGGCACGTGCACCCAAAGGCTTTTATGCTGCAGGACTCACTCTGCACCCTGAACCTCCTGGAGGACTTCACTCTCTCAAGTCTCCTCAGCCTTCTTCAGCTCTCTTGTCACCAGGATTCTATCTCCCTCCCACCACTGATATTTCTTTTTCTCCCCAAATTAGGACAATACCCAAGGGGAGGGGGCCAGATTGTTCCCATTTTTGATTATTGCTGGATTGATAAAGTTCTGTAGAGTTTTTGCCTTAGGTCCAGTAGTAGATTGAAGAGTGTCCCCCACAAAATGATATGTCCAAATCCAACCCTAAGAAACTTGGGGTGTGAATTTATTTGGAAAAAGGGTCTTTGCAGATGTAATTAAATTAGGGATCTCAGGGTAAGATCGTGCTGGGGTTAGGGTGGCCCCAAACCCAGTGACTGATGTCCTTCTAAGAGAAAGGAGAACAAGACTTGAGACTGAGGCCACGTGGCGATGGAAGCAGAGAGTGGAGTGGTGCAGTTACAGCCAAGGAGCACACAGATCGCTGGGAGCTTCCAGAAGCTTGGAGGGACGCACGGAATGGAACCAGCCCTCCCAACACCTTGGTTTTGGACTTCTGGCCTCCGGAATTGTTAAAAGAATATAATTCTGTTGTTTTAAGCCACCTAGTTTGTGGTATTAGGAAACTAATTCAGGCCCCAAATCAGAATTCATCCTTCAAGATACCTAAAGATGAGTTTTCTAAAAACAAAGAACCAACCTCATAGAACTAAGAATCAAGACTGTTATCCCAGACTAAAGTTTGCAGTCTCATTCTTGAAGGTTTGTTTCCTACAGCTTGGAGTTTACCTCAGAGGAAATTCAAAATTCCCTTTATGGGAACTTTCATTCCACCATGGTTTGCACATTGCACATTACGGGTGGGGTGGGTGAGGTCCTGAAAATGTGAGCAAACAGACCTAAAGTATATCATTAATAAAGTCTGAGGGAGGAGAAATCCCACTATAAACACTGAACACTTACGCTACACCTTAGTTCCATAAAGGGAGGGGAGTTGGCCTAAGTAACCAGAAGACCCTCTGCTAGTTCTATGAGTCTGATGCCATTTAGAACACATGCCAATCATTGAGATGTGGTTAAAAAAAAAAAAAATAAAAGGGCTGCAGTTCTTTAATCTTGAAAGATGGTTTAGCTGTAAGGCAAATCCTACCAAAATCCTTCCTTTCCTACTTCAAACCACCAAGCCCTATTCACCAGCTAGAACAGCTTGCTCACTTCTTCCTGCATCTTGACCTTCTGTTTTGTAGGCTATTATTTTTATATAAAATTATTTTTCTCTCTAAGGTCATTTTATTCAACCCCTGCTATATCTATTGCTACTAAGATTTTTAAAATAAGTGGCACAAAAGGAAGTAGATGGGTGGGGAGAGGGGGCAGAAAATGGGGGTGCAGCATGGGTAAGGAGTTACGGTCTTCAAAACAATCAGAAGACATCTCGGAGTCAGACTAAAAGTTGAGCTCGTAAATGAACTTAAAGTTCAGCTCTCAGAGGCCTGAAAACAGCCAAGCTCCTGAATAGGGCTGGAGACGATTAGCCCTTTGGGACCTTTAGGCCAAATCAGAAAGAGCTTTGTCATCTGAGGATCAACTTGCTGCTCAGCCATGAGAGGGCTGTTCACCGAGGTGTCTCGGCCAGGTGGTGGATTTCTCCTGTGGTCCAGTAACTTGGCTTGAAGCGGAAGAGTGACCCATGTCACCTGGCGCCCTGATGACAAAGAGCAAATTCCAGCAAAATGTGCCCATGCCTAGCTTGGCCACTGCCATGCCCAGCAGGCTGCTCTCTGCCATCTGGCTACCTCGGAGAGATCACAGCCGCTCTTCTCCTCGCCCACCTGGCTTCAGCTGCCTCCCAACCCCAGTGACAGGATGGTGTGGCCAAGACTGCACAGACTGGACTCCAATTTACCTGCCTTCTTGCTCCAGGGATTCAGGGGGCCAGGTCCCATCATGCTTCTCTGCCCCAGTTTTCCACAGAATTGTCACCCTGCCCCGTAGAGTAAGCAAGGCTTCAACCCTATTGGCAAATACTGAAAAATTCAGAGCTCAAAGGCATTTGTGGTATTCAGAGCCTAACATTTGTCAGGGGACTTTAGTAGAGCTTTCCCAGGGTATTAAGCATAGAAAATAAGTAGTGGGTGTAGGTGAATTTCAAGGGAAAGAATCCACATCAATTGTAAATCCAGGTGGTCTCCTGTTTTAATATAACGTTATAAAGAGGAAGTCTAGGGAAAGAAAATCATTTAGAAGGCCATAATACTGTCATATTTCTTAAAAGCATTTTTTAAAAAATATGGCCAGGTTAATAGCTTGTGATATCCCTATGAATCTGAGCACTTTATTTTTTGGTTTATCTATTCACTAGTTTATTCCATAAGTAGATTATAAGAATTAAGTGATAAAAAGTAAAAACTTATCTAGGTACATCCAAAAGCAGAGAAAGCCCATTTAGAAAGGGAGGGAAAATCTGGCCTGCAGAGATAGGGCTCTTGGGTTTCCTAGATAATAGGGTTGAGCCATGAAGAAAGAAGGCATGAGGCCTAGACTAGGTGGGGACAAATGCTCGCTGAATACCCTCCTCCTCACTTGTACTGAGGACATTTATTCAACATCTGCGTGAGCAAGGCTCCATGAGGGCTAAGACATGTTCCCGCCTTCAAGAAGATCAGGGGTTGGGGCAAACAAAAGAGATATGTCTTATGGGCCCTTATCCACACTGGGTCCTGATACAAATTATTTGGGGGGAATGAAGGCTGGGGTGAGCAATGTGACTTCTCCAAGGTCCAAGGCAGGTCCTCAAGGGAATCCTGGCAGTAGCCAGCTCTCTCCCTGGTAGTCTGTGCTGGGGCCTCCTCAATGCACCTGCTAGTGCCCTGTGACCACTTGGCCTCCATCTGCAGCCCCACTTCTCCAGGGCTTTCAGGCCTCTTGCTGCTCTGGGCTCAGTTCTGGCTGCACAGTAGCTCCCCCAGTACCTGCCCAGGTCTACAAGGAACAGCCCTGCAAGAAACCTCTCCACCCCCAAATAGCTCCTTACGTCTTTGCCCTAGTGCCTAAAATGCTCAGCATTAGCACATCTGATGTAGGATGCAGGTCCTATTTTTAAAGCATAATAGAGACTTGCTAAGTACCTGCATGGATTTATTGATCTGATGTAATGACTGGGAAACCATCCCCAGTAGAAATCGTCAGTGAAGGGGGGAAAAAAGCTAAAGTAAGGGCCAAAATTTCCACGCCAAGGCTTTCGGGATCTCCAGAAGCAGCCCTAGAATCCCTGGAACCTCGGCGAAGGAAATACTGAAAAGTGGAGTAGGGAAGAACGGAAAGAGAAGTTTCCTTAATTCATAACTTTGCTAACACTGATATGCTATCTACTAAGATCTCTAGATCAATTTTTGTCCTCCCTTAAAAAGGCAAAGTTAAAAAGTGTATTTCAGGCCCAAGCCTCCCCTTGGATTTCTTTTGGTGGAGCCCCTTTCTGCTAGCACCCAAAGTTCTCACACTGTCCATTGGATACTAAATCTCTCTATATAATAGACTTTAATAGGATTAAGTTATGTTTTCCTATCTCAATAACAATCAATTAATTTAATTAAATGACCCTACCAATCTATTTACAAAAATAATACTGAGAATAAAATTCAAGAAGATGCATATTTCTAGATCCAATTCTGTATTTTTTGAGCTGATAATTTTAGACATTTAATTTAGTGCTAGACTTTTTCTGAACATACAATTAGTCAAAAGTTTTCTTTTACAGTCAAAATCCCGATGGAGATCAAGTAAATTTCTAGTGCCAGCTCACACCGAGTATGGAGAGTCTCAGCCTCTTGGCATCAAACTCTAGCTGGGCATTTTCATCTGCAGCAACATACCAGGGGCGAGTGAGCTCAGGCTTTGTAGTCAGACAGAGCTGGACTAGAATTCTGGCACAGTACTGTCTCTAAGCCTCAATTTACTCCTTTGCAAAAAAGACTTTCATAGCACCTACTTCATAAACAATTTATGAGGATTAAATAAACTAATAAATGTGGAGGTTTAGCAGGGCGCCTGGCACATAGTGTTAAAATGGTTATCGTCCTCTTCAACTTCACAACTTCCTCCTCCTCCTCATTTTCACAATCAACACCAATTCTTAAAATTCACATGAGAAGAATCCACACTTTTAATTTAAATTTCTCATCACCAGTGGAAGACTGGCCCGTGGAAGGCTGATGGGATCTGGTGTCCATCCTGGCTGTCAGTCCTGGTTCTGCCACCCTGGACAATTTGCTTGGCTGCTCCAAGCCCCATCAACTCATCTGCTAAGTGCAGACAATAGCAGTTTCTTTGCGGGGATGTTGGGAGTTTAATGTGATGGTGTGTACAATGTGTCTAGATTTACTAAGGATTGGCCTCCCCCACTCTTCATCATTTCTTCTTCCTTCCCTTGTGATGAAATAATAGGAAAAATCACATCAAAATGAGATGCTGCACATCTACCTAAAAACCTTGTAATGGCAGAGGCAAAATATTTAGTCTCATTTCATCAGACTCTATTCTCTTTGGGCTCTGCTGGTTCACAATAGGTATTAATCACTTAATCATATAAGCTAATTTATACTCATCTGTTAATCAGTTAATGGCTCTTCTCTAAGCATTTACATAATGTCTTGAGCAAGAAAGAATGCACAGTCTCCGGAGGGCTCCCAGGAAGCGCCTCTGCGGTGAGCCTGCCGTGACTGATGACAAGGGCCTCATTTAGGTTCATCCTCCTTCATAATGCGCAGCAGCAGCCTACCCTACCTATGCCTGGACCTCAGCGTGCTTCACTTGACGCCACCCCCATCTGTTTGCACACATCTGCCTGATCGCCTGCCCTTCATTGGCTGGGTTTTTAACCATGCCCAGCTGCAGGGTACCGTGCAATCCCTTGCTATGATTAGTGCCCAGCCAGACTTATCTCCTATTGGTAGGCGGGGGTGGGAAGAGGAAACAGGACGGAGTAGGGAAAACAACTTTTGAACCTTAGTTTCGTTTTCTAAATAATGGAGTAGTAGTAGTTAGTACCCACATTAATGGTTGTTGGAAAGATAAATAAGATTATATATTTCAAACTTTAGCAGATACCAATGACTCAATAAATGCAAACTACTATTATTGTAAGTCTATATTTTATGTCGACATCATAAGATCATGTCGAGAAAAAAAATAGGATCCAGAATCAAGTGCTAAATTGGGTCATTGTCATTACAAATGCAGAGAAATAAGAGTTAAGCAATGGGAGGGAAAGAAGTTGGAAGAAAATCAGGAAACCCTTCATTAAAGAGATGACCCTAAGCCTAAGGTCTTACAAGACCTATAGGATCTGGTGTAGGGCTGGGCTGGACCATCCTGGGTAATTGACACATCTGTCTGTGACAAATGCAAACCTGGATGGGGTGATGTTGGGGCAATGGGCATAATCCAGGATGGAGAGCCACTCTAGCATGGAGAAGCAGGCATCATGTTGAAGTCTATGCTCCTTTTAGAAAATCTGATAGTCAAGGTAAATGACTTATTGCTATTGCACACTGTGAGCAAAACATTGGTGAAAATGCCTCTTCAGAATTCTAGGTGTCCACTGTAGTACAGTTTTGATTGTACAAACATGTCACTATCTGCACCAGAGTGGCAATTCAGCTCTGGTCAGCCACTGCTGAATGTGTGTTAACCCTTACAATGATGGAAGCTGGCTCAGTTCATCCTCCAATCATCTCAGTCTCTAGAAAGCTATTCTAGAAACAAGTCACATCATGTTTTGGAGGAGGAGAGGTGGATGGAATCTAAAAGAAGGTAGGTCAAAGACTGACAGAGAGGCCAGGAAATAACTGACAAGAAGTGTGGGTGAACCTCTTAGAGGTTAGGTGATTCTGCTTATATTAAAGAGTTAAACCACACATCAGTGTTGGGGCTTGGGCATTTGGTTACAGCGTACATTTGGAAAAAGCATCAGCCAGATGGATCACTGAAGGAGCACTTAAAAGTATGTCTGTGCTGAGTAATGTTGATGTGAGATGACTCAGCAAATGTTGTAAGATGAGCTTGAATGGCTGGGGAAAGCCAAGGACTTCTGTTGCCATGTCAGTCCCTTCAGGGTTAATCCAGAGTTTTATGCAGTCCTTAGCTTTGCTGCTGCTGCTACTGTTAGGGTCATTAAGACGGTAGGCAAGGGCCTGGTATGGATTCCAGTGACTTGGGAAGCATGCTTTGGGCTTCAAGGATGGACTTTTCCACGGTTGGCCATCTGGTTAACGCTTATCACTCTAGTGTGGGATGCAGGCAGAGAACACACTTAGAGACAGAATCAATAATCTGTCAAAGAGGAGGAAGTTCACAGCTTTACAAATGAGCTCCTTAGCATTAATTAATTTATTCATTAATTCAACAATATTTTATTAAGGGCATATTAGATGACAAGCAATGTGGAAGCTTGGGTGGAAGATGACGGAGAGGGAAAATAATATTATTAAAGATGCATAAAGATATGACTCTCTTCTCTTTATGGAACACACACTGAGGATCAAGATAGTCATGTGGTCTTGGAATTAGAATACAACTTTAATAAGTATTGTTTTTACAAGTGTATACAGAGTATTAGGGGACCACATAGGAATATTCAACTACCAGAGGAATTCTCTTAAGACTTCATAGAAGAGGTGGCATCAGAGCTGCATTGTGAAGGGTGCCTAGATATTTGGGAAGGAATGGGAAAGGGGGAAAGAAACAGACTTTAAAATCAGACAGACCTACTTTCTAGCCCTAGATCCAACATTTTCTAATTGCATTTAGCCTTGGTGGGCCTCTGTTTCTCCACCTTCAAACTGGAAATAATAATGCCTACTTTGCAAAATTGTTATAAAAATTAGAGAATATATAAATATATATATATATATGTATGTATATATGTATATGTATGTATGTAGCAAAGGAATGGGCCTAAAATAAATAAAGGCTTTATTAAATTAGCCATCTAGGGCATTTCAGATAGAGGGTACACCGTGTGTACGGATCGAGATGTGTGAAAAGAAATAGCCTGTTCTGGCAACAGAAAGTAGTTTGCTGCAACGGAAGAGTAGGGCTTGAGAGTAGGAAATAATAGGAGATGAAGCTGGGCGGGTAGATTGGGCTCAGTTTATAATGAGCCAGAATTGTCTTAGGTCAAGAAAAGGACAGTATCATTCTGGCTTCCCAGAAATTGTTGTGCTGAGGCCTCTTGAGCTCACTCATCCTCAGTCTTCCTCTTCCTCGCCCCTTCTTGGTCCATCATGCTCAGTCACCCCACCGTTCGCATGGCTCCCAGCCTCGGCTCAGCCATATGCCATCCCTCCTGATTCTTTACCGGCCATTTCTATTTAGAGATTGATTGAAAGTCATTTTTATCATTTCTCCTGCAGGTGCATTCTATTCTAAGAATACCCAACGACAAAAAGCCAAACATCGAAAACAAAGGACTGACAGAGGGATCTTGGCGGTTCTGAAGATGCATTGCCTTCTAGATCTCCATTTCTCAAGGACTAACTGAAAATAATGACAGTGCCAACCTCATAGGAGCAAAGGAGATGATTCATGTGAGGGGTTGAGCAGAGGGCCTGCCTGGCATGTAGTTAGTGCTCAAACACTTAGCTGTTATTACTATTGTTGTTGTTATTGTTATGTGCCTTATAAATAATTTACCATTCAACACATTTGAGTGCCTACTGTGTGCAAAGTAGCAAAGAATTCCTTTACCAATACATAATTGACCTACAACTTTTCAGTCAGATATATTCTGCATGGAAGAAAGCACAAACATATGGGAGCGATGTAATTTAATCATCACCTAATTAGCCAGACTATTTAAAATAGGCTCACAATGACTATGAAAACATTCTCACTTCTAAATGCCGGAAGCTGCTTCTTCCCGTTATTCTCTGCTTTGGAAAACTGTGAGTAGAGTGACTCTTGGCTCAGTGCTGAAGCTTCCTCTGGGTTACATTTAGACCTCACCAATTCTAGTCATTTCCTTTCTTTGTCATTAGATGAGGGGAGAACTGCTTCTGTCATCTTTCCTCATTCTACTTGGTTTCCCTCACAGTGATTGTTCTTTGTGGGTGTGCCTGACATTGTAACAATAAGAGCTAATATTTATTAGGATTTACTACATGGCAGGGACTGTTTAAGCATTTCCCATTCAATCCTCCCACCAACGCTATGGGATCTGTACTATCAGTATCCCGATTTGCTGGAAGCAACCAAAGCTCCGAGTGGTTAAGTAACCTGCCCTGTCTCTGAGCTGGTAGCCAAGATCCACACCCAGACAATGTGCTTCCAGTGCTCTGCTCTGAATCACTGGGCCCCACTGCTTCTCACAGAGTCAGCAAATCCAAGAGTAGTAGAAGTCTTGGAGATGAGAAGAGGCAGTTGCTGGGAGCTAAGCCAGTTCGTACCTTTGGTCTCTCAGTTAACCCAAAGCTTCTCTCACATGGTCTAGAGGAACCCAAATTTCAGGTGGTCCAATGATAAAATTATGGACACATAAATCAGATAAATAAATCTTCAATACAAGATTTCTCTACACAGCTGGCTGGCAAAAAAAAATGTTATAATAAAAAGGCTGAAAACCAGAAGGAAAAGAATATAGTCTTGAACCATGAATCAAAAAGGAAAGAGCCTATAAATTCTGAGTGCTCACCAACTGAGGCCAAAATCAGGAAGGGCAGTGGGAAAGTAATATACAGGATTCGAGCATTCGATAAACAATTGGACTAGATGACTTTTAAGGATCTTTCCAAACCCTGAGATGCCATTATTCGATAAATAATACAATTTTTTAATTCTCAGTTTTATTGTTTTCAGTGTCATGGAAGAGCTCACAGTAGATCAGCAGAGTTTTGTGTATCCATCTGCCCCTAAATAGTCCCACACCCAAATTCCACTGTGCCTCTATCTCTATCCAACCAAAATGCAACATGCTGTAGCACTGCTCCCCTCTATCGGTATGCCCTATCTCAATTAATGGCTCCTCACCCCTCATCTGAGGCTCAGAGTCCTCCTCATCCCCTCCTTCCACCTCAGGCATTGCAGACAACTGATCAACAAGTACTGTCAGCATCCAAAATGTCTTCCTTAACCCCTCCTTTCCAATCCACTGCTACTCTATTGATATAAGTGTAATGCATTCTACAGTGTTCATTATGGACTAAAGATACAAAAATGAGAGCCATAGTCCTACCCCTCAAAGAGCTCACAACTTGGTAAAAAGGCAGGAATGTACTGAGATAACTCAAAATTTTGTGGCAAGAGGCATAATGGAAGTAAAGTAAGTGATGCGATTGTATCAAGATGCATAAAGCATCTTGTAACCTCTCACCTAGACCACAAAGGCTCTAAACCACAAGGCTTCCCCATTGTACCCCCATCCAATCCATCCCTCACACTGTCATAATAACAATCTGCCCCTAGCACAGCTCTTAGTGCTCAGAAGCTTGGGTAGTTTACCCTTGTCTATAGGGAAGACAAGGAACGAATCTGTTAGGGACAGATTTCTGACTCATGATATATTTAAATTGTGATTGAAGTAATGGGAGCTTATGAGCTTGTTCAGAGAAAGCATCTAGAGTTAGAGGAGAAAAATGCAAGAATGGAACCCTGGGGAAACGAGGACATTACTCAGTCAACAGAAGAGCTAGTAAGAAATTCAAAAAGAGCATTCAAAAAGATGGGATGAAAACCAGGAAGTACAAGAAAACAAAGGTTGATAGCAAAACAAGAGGTTGAAAATGATCAATAGCATCAAATGCTGCTAAAATACTAAGTTAGAAGAAAATTAAAGACAGGCTATTGCCTATTGGTTTGTGAAAGTTAAATATTTCAGTTGATTATTACGATCAGAAAGGAGGTGTCATTGGTTTTAAGTTTGAATATGAGATGGAAGAAAGACAGCAAAGAAGCATAATTTCCTCTTTTTAAGACGGTTGGGAGTGAAAGGGATTCATTTATAGGATTCTGTCTTGTATTTAATTATTTGAGTCCATGGCCTTGGTTGCAAATGCTAAGAGCAGGGACTGTGTTGTTAATTTTATATCCTTACCCCCACACTCACCCCATGATAAAGAGTGCAGTATTCAATAAAAGCAGAGTGTTTGTTTAGGACATTGGGAATTTTTCTGTAATTAGCTTTTCTAAAATATTTGAGGGTGCTTGGAAATAGTTTTTCCCATCAATGATTTTAATCACTATTCATCAGCCTTTTGTCCTATTGATTTGTATTCTCTAAGAAGAAATAGCTAGCTAAGTAAACAAAGATAAACTTGTGTACACCACATTTGAGTTATCACAAATCCTGAACTTATAATGACCCAAATTAAGACTTATTTTTGTAATTTTGGCAGTTCATGGACTTGCATTGTAAGTCAATAAGAAAACAAGATTTGCATTATCACCACCACCACCACTACCATAAAACAATTTATAAACAACCTTGAGAGAAACTCATATTACATAAAGCAAAGTTCTATCAGTGAGCTACACTAGGTCAAATACTGGAACCAATCTTGTGTTTGACCGTTTTTCTTGGGTGAACAGCACCTGATATAAAATACTCTCTTCAAAAGAAATTACCTTAGCATGCAGGTGCCAGGGTTAGGTGATTTGAAGTGCTGACTTAAGAGTCTTTTTAAACATACTAGATTCCAAGTTGTCCCACTGATTGCACAGAAAACCATTTACAACATGTAACAAAGTGATTACAAGTGTGCTTTTTACACAGAGGGAATATATCCCTCCCTATGGAAACATCAAAAGCTCCCTTTCTATCCATTTTGAGAGCTCTTCTCCAGCCGTTCCACCACAGGTTAGCCCCAGGATATTTTGGAAGTCTATTTAGTTATAATCCTGGCTCTAGCCTCTTATGTCTATGAAGTCTTCACCAAAACAAAGAGGGTGGACAAGCACTGATTCTCTGCAGCAGGCCTGAACCTTGCCAAATTCTCCTAACACCTCCTTAAGCCTTTCCAAACTGGAGGGCTCACCCTGCCTGCCTAGAGCCAGAGTCCATCAAGCCTTATCTGCCCTGTTGACATTCTTGGCACTCCCTGGCTCTGGATGCTGCTGCTCCTGGCCCAGCCGGCAGTGCCAGGCATACAGCAGCAGCCCTCCAAGTTCATGAGCCTGTGAAAACAGGCCTTCGGCACTGGCGTGTCTGCATCTCTCTGGGGTTCTGTGGAGGGAGAAAGAAAACACTCAGTGAAACACTGGATCCACAAGTACCATTACTCATGGAAAGATCAGGCACCCTCCTGACAGCAGACATGGGGAAATAGGAATTCCAACCACAGCTCCTTCCACTTTCCCCAGCCTTCAAGTGTAGGTCGTGGAGCTCCTCTTTGTGCATTTGTAACGCACAGTCTAAGTACCAAAACCCAGAGCTTCAGGTTCCACATGTCTTAGTTTCCCAGGTGCTGAAACAAATACCATACAATGGGTTGGCTTAAACAACAAGAATTTATTGGCTCACGGTTTTGAGGCTATGAGAAGTCCAAAATCCGGGTGTTAGCAAGGCAATGCTTTCTCCCCAAAGACTATAGCATTCTGGGGCTGGCTGCTGGTGATCCTTAGGCCCTTGACTTTTCTGTCACATGGCAATGAACATGGCAGAGTCTTCTCTTTTATCTTCCGGGTTCCTTTGACTTCTTGCTTCTTCCCGTGGCTCTCTCTCTTTCTGTCTGAATTTCATTCTGTTTATAAAGGACTCCAGCTATCAGAACTAAAGTCCACCCTGATTCAGTTGTCTACTCCTTAACTGAAAATAAAATCTTCAAAAGGTCCTCTATATAATAGGTTCACACCCAAAGGAATGGATTAAGATTAAGAACATGGTTTTCTTTGCTTGTTTTTTTCTGGGGTACATAATTCAATTTGCCATAGATGGAAAGTCAACTTCCATGTCTCATTTATATGTTATAAATTTTGCCTCATTATTCCAAAAAATATGTTTGCCTCTCACCAAGTACTATCTCAGCATACACACTCTCAAATATTAAAGGTCTTAATCAAGCTGAACTCCTTTTTTAACCAAATAGTCTTCGGAAAAGAAGTGTAAAGAAAGACATGCTCCATGATTAACCTTTCTAGTAGGTGATGAATTTTTAACTGACATATAAAATGGTAATTACTTGAATCCATTGTAAACCTAAAGTGACCTGATTCTGATTTCCCTCAGCCAAGGGGGCACTTAGTCATTTCTTCTCTTGTCCATCAAAACAAACATGAATCTAAGATATTGCCCAACTCAAATCCTGTAATTCCCTCTAAGTCTATCACAACCTTCCAAAATAAGCTTGTTAGTTTAAAATAGCCTTGTAAATAGCACTCACCAACTCATGCAGAGCAAATAATGATTTATACCTGGAAAAAAGCAAAACTGTTGACATTTGTTTCATCCGGGAGGAAAGAATGATATATTTATGAGCTACTGTTTTAGTAAGCTTCATTTAAAAACATAAATTTTTATCTGTTTCTTATTACAAGAATGAAACATAATTAATAGGAAAATTTAGAAAATACGCTAGGAAGGAAGGAAGGAAGGAAGGGAGGGAAGGAGGGAGGAAAATAATGTCACAATGGCAACGTAACTCCTGCTAACATGTTGGTGTTTATTCTTAAACATCACTCTCTCTGTCTCTCTGTCTCTCTCTCTCCCAAGTCCATCATCAGAATGGGATCATAATGGTCACGATCCTTATTTGCATGGTCCTTTTGGACCGAGGGTGAAATCTGTGTCAAGAAAAAACTCTGAGTACACCAAACAGTTTTAGCCACTGAAACTCAACAAGCCTTATGGAGCACCGGGTCATGTCCACTAGATTCAAACCATAATAGCTTCGTTGGGTGCTCGGCCACATTTTAATTCCATGTCATAGCTCTCGGCACTGGGCGGGAGTAGAGAAATGGGGAGCCAGCAGGACTTACTGTAAGTCAACATGTTTGTTGATCCTGGACCAGTAGCTGAGCCAGAGGACAGGAGGGCCTTACAGGGCAGGCAGACAAAGAGGAGAGAGATGGAGCACAAACAGGGGAGTGCAAGCACTGTGCTCATGGGGGGAGACACCCCTGGGATCCTTCCCATCTGGGGACAACACAGTGGTCAGTGCTCCTTGGAGCTTTGGCTATATCAGAAGAGGGCTTCCTCCCAGGGTGAGAGTTGTTTATTTGGCGTTCAGCCAAGGCATCAGGGCTCCTTTCAGAAACATTTGCTCAGGAGCGCAGAATTCCAGCATACGCTGCAGAGAAAGGAGGGCAATTTAAAGAAAGTCGAGCTAAAACAGCAACAACCACAAAGCAGCCTCTTTAAAGGGCAAAGATGTGGGGGCAGTGTTTCTAGGGAAGGGACACTGACCTGATTCCCTTGAATATGGACAAAGAAGCTCATCAAAGAAGGTCACCAAGTCCCGTCACTCATTCCCAGCAGCGTAAGTTTGCAAGCATGCAAGGGCTGTCAGGCCTCTGCATTCTGGCCAGCAACCAACAGGACATCGGCGCTGACACAATCAGCCCTATTAATACGGAGAGGCCTTAGGATTGGAGCAAATTCTTCCAGCCAGCCAAGTTGCCTTAAATTATCTGCCAGAGCCTATCCTAGTGATGTTTGTACTCCAGCTAGAAAAGATCAATACTTTAAGGGGAAAAGAGAGGGAAATGGAGCTCCCATTTTCAGAGCTCTTGCTAACTCCCCAGCACTCCATGTTACCTGATTTAGACTTCACGGTAGCCCGAAGGGGCTCAGTATTATCATTCTTGTTTCACAGCTGAGAAAACTGAGCTTCAGGTGGCTTAGCAGCCTTGTCCAGGGCCCATGAGAAAGTGACAGTTAGCATTTGCATCCCTGTGCACGGCTTCCAGGGCTCATTTTCTTAACTTCTATACTATTCTGATCCCAATCCTCTTTATGGAGTTCTTTCTGCTATACTATAGATTTTTATCCCCCTTTCATCAGAAGAATGATGAGTTTTTATAGGTGATTATAATGAATGTGAAATCTTAGCTTCTCATAGACTTGCCCTCCATGCAGGAAAGAACCAGAAGGCAGGAAGGAGGTGACTGTTGCATAGATGTAACATTTTGTACCCCTCTGCTTTAGCTTCATTAGCAATGAAGCACATAGCAGGACGAGTGTTGAATATATTTAGCATTTACTATTTGCCTAATACTTGGTGAATACTCCAAGAGACAGGGACAAATGAAAAGTCAGGGAGGAAAATGTAGGAAAGAGAAAGGGCGGTGTGATAAGACACTAAAGAAGAAAAGGTTTGTTGCCCGGTGCCTTCTTAAATAGTGTCTTGCAATGCCCAAATCACTGCCAAATGATGTGCTTTCCCCCCGAGAAACAGAGCAGCACTTCCCTGGGGGAAGAGCAGGCCACAGGGCTGGTTGGGGGACCCCTGTCGGCAGGACACAGATTCTGCTTGCGGTTTTCCCAGGGTGGGATCCTGGCCCTGGGCCATCTGTGCTCTCAGCTGGACCCCACAGGTTTTCTCCAGGACAGCTGAGAGGGGCTAAGGTTGCAGCCTTCAGTTCTCTGGAAAAAAACAGCTGCTGTGGTGCCTTTGCCTCACGGCCTGCTCTCCATTGGCCAGTGGGACATTGAGGTCTTTGTTTTTCACGCAGCAGTTGGAATCTCTGGCCATTTAAGGAAGGAAGCCACAGGGTAATCCAGCCTGGCTGTGCCATTGGGGAGTGACTCACTCATTTCTACCACGTGAACTGTGGGTGAACCCGGCCCGCCTGGCTCAGGCCCGTCCTCAGATGTGGGCTACAGCCTGCACTCGATTAAACCTAATAGAATCCCGAGGAATATGTGCCGTCTATACATAAAATCAAATTAAGCCCTAAGCACCATAAACCATGCTTTCTGCTTGTTTCGATAGCATTAAGGAATAGGAAGGGAACACACAGGAAGGTCTGGGAAAAGACCAAGAGTACGGCCACACTGGTTTAGCCCAAAGGGAATCTGGTTTAGCCAGCACCTGCCTGGTGGCCAGCAGGGCTCAGGGTTTCCTCCCAAAGGAAACTGGAACCTGAAGGGCTAAGGGACAGCCAAGAGCAGAGCACAGTCCTTGGAGCAAGGAAGCCCCGGATTCAATCCCTGCTCTGCTACTCCCTAGCCATGTAACCCTGGGTAGCTAACTAACATCTCCTACCCTCAGTTTCTTCAGCTGTAAAATGGCCCATCCCTACTTCATAGAGTTGGTGTGAGAATAAAATTAGTGTTTAGCACAGTGCCAGGCTGCACAGCAAGCGCTAATAAAAGGTGTGCATATATATATATAATTTATATATAAATTAAAGGTGTTATATATAATTTATAATAAATTAAAGGTATACTATATATGATTGATTATATATATATATAAACATATATATATAATTTTTTACAGGGTGATTTGGGCCACGAGGTTGCAGAGAGCCCAGGCCAGGCTGGCAGAGGGGCCACAGCACAGGGGAAAATGTTGGCAGAGGAAGGAGATGTGATCCAGGGGACTGTGCCTGAGTGCCTGGTGAGAAGAATCCTCCATCGCATCCAGCCATGGGTCTGCGGTAGAAAATCCAATGCTTATCAGATGGGTCTGTTATCAGAAAAAGGCGGTACTTTCATGTTGTTTTGCTGTTTCTAAAAACAGAAACTAGAGACTATAACTGTAGCCAAGATTTTTTTAGGGAGAATTCAAGGGGAACTGGTAGCTAAAGTGCCACAAGTAACCGTGTCAGTGAGACGCCCAGCGCCCTCCTAGCCAGGGGGAAGAAGAAAAGATCTGAAGGCAGGGTGGTCCTGAGGGAGCCAGGGACCAGTCTCAAGCTGACAAATGCCACAAAGCAGAGGCCTCCTTCCCTGGGCCTTCCCATCGCTGACCCCGGGAGTCATGTTCCCAGGCTCTCAGGAGGGAAACGACCGAAGTCTGAGCAGCAGGGGAAGGAGAGGCAGGTTTTCCTAGAAAACGACCCTACCCAGCTGTGTGGTCACAAGGTCCTCCCACAGCATGTTACATAAATGACATATTTCCAGCTGCAGCTATCCTGTGTTTCTCACTTTCCATGTGTTCTGACCGTGGCCCCTCATCTATAGAGTAGGCTCCAAAGAGGGACTAGATGAGCAATCGGGAGATCTGAGCTCTCACAACTTTGCACTCCTTAACTCCAGTGTGGTAGCTTCCTCGGGCCACCACAACAGAATATCACAAACCGGCTGGCTTAAAACAAGGGAATTTACAGCCTCACAGTTCTGGAGGCCGGACGTCTGAATCCAGGTGTTGTCAGGGTTGTCCTCCTCTGTAGTCTGTCGGAGAGAAGCCTTCCTTGCCTCTTTTTGGCTTCTGCTGGTGGCCAGGAACAGTTGGTGTTGCTTGGCCTGCATCTACACCCTTCAATCTCTGTCTGCCTCCATCTCCATACAGTCTTCTCTCCTGTGTCTGTCTGTCTGTCCAAATGTTCCTCTTCTCATAAGAACACCAGTCATCTGGGATTAGGGCCATGTCTTCAAAGACTCTATTTCCAAATAAGGTCCCATTGTCAGGACTGGGACTTAGGACTTGAACATGTTTTTGGAGGGACACAGTTTAACCTGCAACATCCAGAGAACCTCAGGTTCCTTGTTTGTAAATGAGGACAAGAGTACCAGTTCTGTGAATCTCCCACAGCTTGTGTGAAGATCCAATGAGGTCACAGTAGAGGCAGGGGAGGAGACTTTGGAAATCAATAAAACATTGCACATGCACACCCCTTTCAGGGTTTTGCACACCACAGGGACTCTGGAAAGTTGGCTCATATTCTTGGCACTAACACAAGAGCAACATTAAAATGCATGAAATCTTCACATTTCAGGCCCATAACAGAGAGGCTATGAAAGCTGGAATAGCAGGCTAGGGTCTATCACCACCATCCTGGAGAAGCAATTGTAGACTTCAGGTCATGACACCAGTGAGCAGGAGGATCTGGTTATTATGGAATGCATGAAGAAATTCTCAAAAGTTTTCAAAATCAATTTTGTTTTACCTTGATTTTTAAATTTGAATGATCCAAAAATTTCTATAGTTTAACTGTGGGATGGATGTTGGCAGAAAGAATGTACGATCATATAAGTCCTTACATAATATAAAAGTATGCCATACAAAACTTTTAAGAGCAAGTTGGGAGGCGCAGGTGGGAGAGAAGTTTGGGAGGCAGCACAGAATGTCACAGATCCACAAAAACTGGAAATCATGGCACTCGGGGCCACTGAAACATCATTATATTTGGATTCATTCACATCTATTTAATAGATATTTCAGAGTGAAGACACCAGTCTCTGGTCAATAGATGTTAGCCAAATAATCAAAATAAAATAAATCAATGCTCTGTTTCACTTCCATGGATTTTTTTTTCCCCTTTGCATTCCAATCACAAAGTCTAGGGCAACGGAGAAGTGTCAAAAGTCTATCACCATCTCTTCCTTGTTCCAAAGCTTTGACTTCAGACTTTCCCCTTGCTGACCTCACCCTTGAAGGAGAAATACTTGGCAGGGCAGGAATGGGGAGGCTCCAGTGTGGCTGGAATGAACCAAGGGACAGATCCCAGGAGACTGTGTGGCTATTGATTCCACCTGCCAATTGTCTGGCAGGGAGAATGACCGCCTTCCCCAGGAGAAGCACAAACTGATAACTGTGAGAGGTGCCTATCAGGCCACACCCATCTGTAGGGGACCACAGTGTGCCTTTGTGATCTGGAAGCTCAGTGTGGGATGGGTGGGGAGCAGCCCAGAGCAGCCCCGGGGGTTGGTAGGAGAATGCTCCGTAATAAGTGTGATCTCTCAGCTTGTCCCACATCAGGAAATTTGTCACATTGAGATTCTTTGTAAGGTTAAAGAAAGAGTCCAGAGGAAGGATGTGAGAAACAGAGTAACTAAAGAAAAAAATTGAAATTCTATCTCATCTGCATCACTGTACTTGTTGGGCAGAGAGAGAAGATAGCACCAAAAGAAAAAAAAAAAAGGAAAAAAGAGAAACTTTTGTTTCTGAATTTGTTCACCTCCCTTTACTAAAAGAGTGCCTGCCGTTGTGATGGACAACATCTTCTTGACCAAAAGGGGGATGTGAAAGGAAATGAAATAAGCTTCAGTGGCAGAGAGATTCCAAAAGGAGCCGAGAGGTCACTCTGGTGGGCACTCTTATGCACAATATAGACAACCCTTTTTAGGTGCTAAAGAATTGGGGTAGCTGGTGGTGGATACCTGAAACTATCAAACTACAACCCAGAAGCCATGAATCTCGAAGACAATTGTATAAAAATGTGGCTTATGAGGGGGGACAGTGGGATTGGGGGGGCCATGGGGATCACACTCCCCTTTTTCTAGTTTGTGGATGGATGAGTGGAAAGGTGGGGGAAGGAAACAAACAAACAAACAGACAAGGGCACCAGTGTTCTTTTTTACTTTAGTTGCTCTTTTTCACTTTAATTATTATTCTTGTTATTTTTGTGTGTGTGCTAATGAAGGTGTCAGGGATTGATTTAGGTGATGAATGTACAACTATGTAATGGTACTGTGAACAATCGAATGTACGATTTGTTTTGTATGACTGCGTGGTATGTGAATATACCTCAATAAAATGAATATTAAAAAAAAAAAAAAAGAATGCCTGCACAACCAGTGGCATTTCCCACAAAAAACAGAGATTCTGAAAGAACTAAATTTCATTTAATATAGAGGGTGAAATATTCCTGATCAATCCAGCTTTAAGGAAGAAGGCCTGCAGCTCTATCTCAGATCCATCCCATCCCAGTGTCTTGGATTGCAGTGAGCAGAATTAAAGAACACACAGATTTGCAATTCCAAGAACTGGCTAGTAGAACTTCTTCACCCCTAATGAGGCCCCATAGGAGAGAGTCACCTCTGCTCGCACACCGTCGTTGCCCCCCAAGCCAGCTGCTTCTGTGGAGTCTCTCATTGGTCCCATCACCCCTCACCAAGGCCCTGCCCAGGCTGACTCAGGCTCTCATCCCTGGAGCTGGAACTGACCATTGCAAGGGCCACTTACCTGGGTCTGCCTTGCTAGGGGGCTACTATTATGTTTGCTTTATTAGTCCCTCTAAACTGCAAAATCCACGAGAGCAGGGACGCCATCTTAAACATATTTGGGTCCCCTGAATTTCTGAGCTCAGTGCCTTGCAAATGGCTGGCACTCAAAAGATATTTGTTAAATTGAAAATGAATGGGATTATATTACAGAAATAGCCTCCTTATTGGTTTCCTGCCCGTCTTGCACAATACCATTGTGTGACTAAGTGAAAAATAAATCAAATACTAAGAAATAGCAAAGAGTAGGGAGTCCTCCTCTAACTAGTCTTCAGGGGAAAGGGTTTCTAGGTTTTCCCCCTAGATTAAAGTGCTAATGCTGCCATGTGAAAATGCAAAATTTAACAAAGAAGGGACAAGCCCAATGCTGGGAAAAGGGGGTTTGCTTTGAAGACCAGGATGGTGGAAGGAGATGAAGGGGGATGGGGCAACCCCAGGATGAAGATACATGTCTCCCTGGGGATGGGAGGCAGATGGGGGTCGGGCTGGGAAGTTGTGCAGGGCTGGGCTGGGGAAAACCACCCCCTCCAGGAGAAACAGTTCTGCTGGCGCCCAGGCTTTGAGGACTCCACCAATGTGGGGTCCAGTGTTCCCTGCAGCTTTAACCCTAGAAGGAAAGAAATGGTAGACAGTACTGACTCCAGACAGGCACAGGGGAGGGGAAGCATTGCTTTCTGGAAATCTGCTGGTACCAGGCGCTTCCTGCTACAGACAGGCAGGAGCCTGCAGAGCTGGATTGCAATGGCTGGTGGTTGGATCTAGGGATTTGTGTCACCCCCCCTTTCGTGATCTGCCAACACACAGAGCCTAGGATGTCAGTGGTGGGGGAGCCACAGAACTGCTGTTATTTCTGGTGACCCTCTGGAACCCCCAGGAGGGCAGCAGGGAAATTCTTACTCCCTAAACACGAAACTGCTCCCCTTTCACTCCCTCTCCTGTTCTCCTAGGCAGCCCAGTCCAGCCCAGAGAGGGCAGTAATGCTGGCTCTTAGTCCAATGTGAGAGAGATGATGCTGGTACAGGAAGTTTCTTCGGTCACTAGAAGCACAGTGTGGTCTCCATTGTACCTTAGAGTCACCTAGGAAGTTTCTGTTTTCAACTAAAGGCAGAAATTCTGCCCAGGCAGCCCCTATGGCAAGGCTAAGGAAGGTGGTTCCTTCCACAGATGATTGCTTTATGTCTTCTAACTCCACCAGAAAGGGAAAGGGGACATTTAAAGAGGAATGGAAAAGTAGCAAGAAGGACTCCTTTTTAAATTTCATTGTGTGAAAGTCAATCCCCAGGACTGTAATAGTTATTCCAGGTTACCTTTGTCCACCACTCCCCACACACACCAATGTCACACCACACACACTTTTTTTTTTCTTAATTCATTTTTATTGAGAAATATTCACATAGCATATAATCATCCATGGTGTACAATCAACTGTTCATAGTACCATCTTATAATTGTACATTCATCACCCCAATCTATTTTTAAACATTTTCCTTACACCAGAAAGAATAAGAATCAGAATAAAAAATAAAAATTAAAAAAAAAAGATCCCCTTCCCCGTCCCACCCTATTTTTCATTTAGGTTTTGTCCCCGTTTTTCTACTCATCCATCCATACACTGGATAAAGGGAGCGCGATCCACAAGGGTTTCACAATCACACTGTCACCCATTGTAAGCTACATCACACACACACTTTCACTTCGTTGCAAGGCAAAGTATCTTCCCTCAGACACATCAAGATTGAGGTGCAGACAGGAGATTCCTGAACAGCCAGAAAGAAATGAAGACCTAAATTCTCATCAAAACTTGTTGCTGCAGAGGATGCAATTCTTTTCTTTAATTCCCCTGAACTCTTACACCTGTGGGTAAGCCTACCTCTAAGGGACAGGAGTCCTTCTGTGGGACATTTAGTTCCAGCTGCTACGTACTGGATCAACAAAGCCTTGCACATCCTGCCAATCAGATAATTTGAAAAAGCTCAGATACTGAGGGAATCATTGGAATATGGCAGCCGTTGCGTTTATGTAAGTATAGGGAAAGGGAAATTAACATTCCTAAATCCTCAGTTCCCATGAAATGTCACACTTTCCCTCAATAGCCTCTTGCTGAATAGCGAGACAGCCAGAGGTTCTGTTGCCTACGATCCAGTTAAACTGAAACTCAGACAAGAGAACAGAACGGTGTGGAGGAGGCAGCTGGCTGTGAAAGAGGCTTCTTGTTCCAGCTTCTGAACTGAGCATCAAGGAAGGTGAAAGCACTCAGAACACAGAGCACCACCGCTGCTGGAGACCCAGAGCCCTCCTTTACATTCTTCGGAGCGGGCTCCCACCCTCTCCAGCCCACTCCAGGCTCCCCTGGCCATCCGGCACACACTCCCTGCCTGACCACAGCTGTGGAGATCAGAGACACAGCTCGTCCTGCGATCCAGCAAAAAATAAACTCCCAGAGCAGGAAATGACATCTCTTTTCTGAGATGCTGTTCTGCTGCTTGCTACTTCTTCATAACCCAACCACAATATTTCTAGGGTCCTATGTACTCACGTTATGTGACAACTCAGGGCAAGGAGAAAAATGACAAGTGTCTGTGGGCTCAAGGATCACAGAGCTTTTGTTAGAGATAAAATGTGTAAACACTGATAAAGATTAAGAGGAATCCAAGCACAGAGTACGAGTGCAAAACCAGCTGCCTGGATCAAATGTGCAAAAGGCCCCATAGATTTCAGGTTGGCTCTTTCTTCTGGAAGCCACACAAAATCATTTTTCTGACTGTATCTATTCTAACTCAGAAACTGTGGTCCCTGCAACTGCAGGCATGTTGAGGGCAGTAAGAATGAACTTTTATCTGAGATGGTCAAGGAAGTTCCCCAGGGGAGGAGGGAAATGGGATGAGCCTTGAGCTGAGGAGCTGCAAGTGATGGGGTCTCTAGACAGAGAGAGAGGTGGGAGCCAAAGCTGAGCCTTGAAAGCAGAAACCGTTCCTGAGGCCGAGGTGAGGCAGAGTGTTCGTGGCAGAGCAGTGGGGAGTAAAGTGGCTGTAACCAGATAATGAAGGGACTCGAATACCCAGCTGAGGGAAGGAAACTGATGTTTTATGCCAGCACTGCCCAGATGGTATTCTGAAAAGCATAGTGTTCTAGCAACTGTAACGGGTTGAACAGTGCACCCCCCCCCCAAAAAAAAAATATGTGTCCACCCAGAAACCTCAGAATGTAACATTATTTGGAATAGGGGTCTTTGTAGATATAATTAAGGTAAGGATCTCCAGATAAGATCATCTCAGATTCTGAATTAGGATGGGCCCTAAATCCAGTGACAAGTGTCCTTATAAGAGACAGAAAAAAAGAGACAGACACTCTCAGGCATAGGAGAAAGCCATGTGAAAACAGAAGTGGAGACTAGAGTGATGTGTCCGCAAGCCAAGGAACACCAAGGATTGCTGGAGCCACCAGAAGCTAAGAGAGAGGCATGGAACAGACTGAACAGAGAGATGGCCTATTCCTCCATCCAGAAGGAACCAACTCTGCCTGCACCTTGATTTCAGACTTCTGAAGACCCCCAGAACTGTGAGAGAACGATGTGCCATTGTTTTAAGCCACCTTCTCTGTCCTGCTCTGTTCCCTGGAAGGCTGACCTCCAGGAACTAGATGTTCTGGACTCTCATGCCCTTTAGCTTTGGGTTAGGTTCAAACAATGTAATGGATTGACAGGCAATTGGAACAGGGAGGAGAAGGAGGTCAGTGCAAGTATTCCCCTGCTCCTCTCTGCCACGCCGGGTTTGACAGTGGCATGTCCCTCTTATGGAGGTGTCAGCTCCTGTCGCACAGAGCCTCTCCCAAGTCCACAGCTCTCCCGGGCTCCAGCAGCTATTCTCTAAATAATAAATAATAAATTCTATTATCCCTAAAGCCTCAGGTGGAAGCCACTTCCCTGTGTTGCCAGTCCCTGGGTGCTTCATCATCCCTTGTTGGTTTCCTTAATCTGTTCACACTTTTGTTAATAGTCCCAGCAATTACTTCTTTGAATGAGCCATCTGTTTCCTGCCAGGATCCTAGTGAAGTGAATTTGGGGAAATGCTTGAAAATTTGCAATGCTTATTAGCATTTTAAGGCTCCAAAAAGTCCTGTAGTAAAGAAACTCTTTAACTTTGTTTAATCCAGAACCCTCCAAATTCCTATTTGTCTAAAAAAGTCTAAACTTGTCTAAAAGAATATCTATTAGTCCTTACTAATAGTCATTTGAGGAGGGGAGTGACATATAAAAAGTGAAGCTTTAAGAAAGTTACTTAGACCACTGGGTGGGTTGGGGGATGGACTGGGAAGAGCAGAGAAAAGGGGACCTGAAGTGAGCAAATGGAATGTCTGGGCGTGAAGGTGTGATTTGGGTGGTGGCAGAGGAAAGGAAGGAAAATGAAAGCTGAGATGTTCTGCTGTGCCCCTTCCACCAGTCCCTGGGGGTTTGAGCCTCCAGTGGAAACAGAGCCTCTGCCAGCGATGACTTCCTTGATTTGGCATCAGCATCCTCTAGGGACACTCAGAAAATACTCTCTAACTAACCAAAAAGTTGACAGGAGCCAGAAGTAGAACAGAATCTGCCCACTAAATACATGCAACTCCTTCTCCCTAGTGGTGGTACAAAAACAGAAGCAGTTTCAATGAGTGTCTGTAATTTTAACAACTGTGATGGCAAGTTACTCAGGAGGAATTAGGATGCTGAGGACGATGCATTGGTGAGCAATTAATAGGCCAGCTCTTGGTGTCATGCTAATGTGAAACTGTTTTTTTTTTTTTTTGCCCCAAGAATCTCCTTCAAGAAGGGCCTCGATTTGTGAGGTTTTGCGTTCATAGAACATTAGCCATATCCCTCAACAAAATTATGAAGGGGAAGGAGCACTACTCTATTCCCCTGGCTATCTGCGAACTCCATGGACCAAGGTCACCCTGGAATTTCCTCTTTTCCTTGCTTAGGCATTGCAGCCTGACCCAGGAGAATCCTCACCCCTTCTGTCTTTCTACATTCACATTTCTGCTTGATACTTTTACTCTAACTGAAGTTTATTACAGAAATCCAGGGATGGAGCTGACAATCCCAGGCCTCCAAGCAGATCCTTTGTTAAGGTGGTATGGTCAATTCTCAATTATTTGCAAGACAGAAAGGAAGCATTAGAGTTGGTTTCAAAGAACCACAGGAGGTCTGCTCTGCAGGGTTGGAGTTAGAGCAGAGACGTTCTCTGGAGCCAGGTGCACACTTCACCAGAAATAAGAGTTCTTGGTCTGGATGAAAAATGGAAGGAGCCCTTTCTAACCAGTTCAGACCCAGCTAGATGAGTGCTTCCTTGGAGAAGAGTGCATGGGTTTTGAAGTGACATGATGCCTGTCTACAATACCCAGGGGCAGCCTTGGGAAAGATGGAAGAGTCTAATTCTCTGCAACTCTGATGAGTTGATCTAGAACAAATGGTAAAAATTATACAGAATTGGGCTCAATTTCAATTGAACTGAAGGAAACTCTTGGTACCTGCGGTAACTCTCAGAGTTGATGACGATAATAACAGTTTTTTCATTGGGAGTTGATGATAATTCAATTCTAGCTATATTTCAATAACTACAGCTCTTCTTAACTTTCCCAAGGGGAAAAAAAAAGGAGTAGACCTCTGCAATGATCTCAAATTCATAATATGACAAACGCTTGAGTGGAAAGCAAGATGTGCAAGGTCACTTTGAGAAAAATTTTTTTAATACCTGAATGTGTTCAGCATCTTTACTTGACATGGAACCTGGGGAGGGGTCCGCCCTATTTATTTCAGGAAAAAGGTCATTTTCCAAATTCTAAATCTTCATATTCAAGCAGACTGAGTGAAATGAAAATATGGTCCTCACAGAGTTCGTCTCACTGGGACCTGCAACATGCCAGAGGGGGTATGTTGGGGGCGGGGTACTTCAGTTCAACTCAGTTTAAGGGTATTAGGTCGTTTTTGTTTGGAATCATCAATTGTCACACTAATAAATTAATCAAATATATATGTATACACACACAAACACACACACACCCTTTTTAAAAGAGGCAAGGATCTGTAAACAGACTTCTAGAGGTCTTCTAGCTACCTTTCATACCGGCCACAAAGACTTTGTATTGGCCAGGTAGAGAAGGCAAAGGAATGTAGGAGAGTTAAGCCCCCCAATCAAAAGCAGTTTTCCTTTCAAACCTGCTAGACCATGAGGGCTGAGGTGACACACATTAAACGGCTGCTTAAACTCAGCTGCTTAAACTCGGGATGATTTGAGAGTATGCAATACTTGGTTAGATAATCTCCCATTGAGGATGTTGCAAGATTCCCCATGTCCCACCCACTTCCAGTCTGCAGGAGAGAGGAAAGAGAGCCCCTTGAGTTATGCAGTTCTAGAGGAAAACTGGAGTCAGCACCAACGTAACTGCTGGGACAGAGGCTCAGGCTGTCTTTATGCCTTTCAACCCAGATTGTAACAACACTATAAACTCATTTATCTTCAGAGTAAAGCTTAATTTATAGAAGTGGACATTGAAGTTTATAGGGTAGAAAAATTGCTAAAAATGTTAGAGTGCGCAAGCATCCAAGCCAGGAAAAAAAGACAAGTGCTCTGAGAAAGGCTGTGTTCAAGAGCCAAAATAGCGATTCGAGGTGTTGGAAAACAAAACAATTAAACCAGTTGTTTTGCATCATGTGGGCACAACCAGCCAGTGGATTAACCTTTTGTTTTTCAACCAGGTTAAGAGCCATTGTGTGGGGACAATCTAAGTCAGCTGAGCTGAACCACCTGATCTTTCACCAACCTGGCATCCATCCCCCAGTCCAGGTCTCCTATTCCTTTCCCGGGGTCCCACCATAATTCAGCAGGCAAGTCCTCCCGAGTCCTTTTGGCCCTAGCCTGGTCTGTGGAGACCACGTGCCTGGCTGAGTGAGGCCAGTGTTGGAAACAACTACTGCTTTCCGGATTGAGTATAAAATACCTCAGTGCTTCTCTTTGTGGTAAACCAGAGCACCCCCCAAAATCTCATTAGTAGGCAAGATGAACTAATCATCTTTAGTGTCCCTCTGGCTGATTCAAAAATCAGGAAAGATCTGATATCCACCTTGCTAAAAACAACTTTGGGGGAATTTATAAACATATTTTTGCAGCTTTGATAGGATGATGATGATCATGATAACGGATCTGATGGGGACCCTCATTCTAACCCAACCAGAAACCAAAGTTTTCAGGGAAGGAGGGAGAAGCTGGAGACCCCACATATTCCCCTGGGACATTCCCCTCTGCTTGGCCCTTTCCTGTGATCTGTCGGGTCACCCTGGCGGATCTCTGGATTCCACACTGCAGACTGCCTGGGCTGCAATCGATGCCCACAGGGAGACTGTACCTTATAAACAGAGCTGTTTGGACTGTTTTCAAGAGGAAAGCAAAATATTATAGAAAATGTGGAGGATATGTCTCATAAACAGGATCAGAGGAAGGGCATGAGGAGAGAGAATGGTGATTAGCTGTCTGTTTCTTGCCAATTATCGTATGCTCTGTTTATGCTTTCAACAAGTGATTTTCCATTCCTGGTGGAGTGGTGTGAGAGGGTCACTGAGACAATCCCTCAGGCACTGGGAAAAATACAGACCCAAGCGTATGCAGCCTCCACCGCAGAGTGCCAAGATATTGCTGATTCTGTTCTTCTGTGTGTTTTTCCTTCCTCGGGTATCTTAGAGCATGTTTGTTACTCTGTACAGAGCTGAACATAAAAACTTAGATTAAGCCGGGCAGGCCAATGGGTGTTTGAAATGGTATAATTTGGGGGCTTCTCCCACCTGTCTGTAGAACACTGCCCCCGTGTGAAGTTATCACCCTTTGAGACACTTTCCTGGTTGACAAAAAAAGATGGGAATATCATTTCTTCTTCAGAGAAGTCTTTCTTGATTCCCCCACACAAGCTGTTCTCATCATAGTAGACTTTCCCTTCATAGCACTTCATACAGTTATAATCAATCAGTTATTGGCATGTTGGTGTGATTATCCATTTAATGTTTACTGTCCCACTATATGATAAGCTCTTTGAAGGGGGAGACCATGTCAGTCCAGCTCCCACTATTATCTCCAGCTACTAGAGCAGAAACTGGTACAAAGCAGGTGCTTGATACCTATTATTGGGTGACTGACTGACATTATCCCCCAAGACGACTCTGTTACCCAAAGAGAGAGGACTCAGGCCTGTAGCCCACAGATATCGGTTCTTCCATCCAGATTAGTGAGCACAGTTCTTCAGGGATGCCAAATGGCGTGGAAAGAGCAAAGACTGAGAATCCCTGGATCCCAGGATCCAAATCCCAGTTCTGCCATTTACCAGCTGTGTGAACTGGGTTAAGTTTTAATCTCTCTGCTCTTCAGTAACACACTTCAACGATGTACTGGTTATCAGGTACTTAGTACAGTGTCTAGCACAATAATAGGCTATGTTTTGTAAGGATACTTTTCCTTTCCGAATATTCTCCCCCCATCTTGGAAAGGAACATTGGCAATCATGGCAGAGGGGTAGTTGAGAGAGCATTAGCTAGAGAGAAGGCCCTTCTGAGAGAGACATCTAGCTTGACGGGGACAGGTCAAACACGAGCAAGGTCCAGCAGTGGGGTGGACATTGGCAAGAGCATCCCCCAGCTGCCTGGCCCAGCTGCAGGGGGAACAAACTCCTTGAAGGAGACGGGACTGTGCTGATTTTTTAAAAAATATACTCAGGAGGGACATAGAGCAAAGGATGTTCATTCAACAAGCAGTTTTCAGTGTTCAAAAAGGAAACCTAGAAAGACAGACATTAGTCCCTTTGTCCAAGACACAGAGCTTGGCAAGTCCCCCTCACCACATGATCCACATCCTCCTCCTCTGCCACCTGCAAATTTGCTGCAACCTAGGCAGCCCCATCTCCTAGTTTCAGGAGAGAGGAGTGACAGGGGAGATGGAGGGATGGACAGAGGGAACCCAGAGCAGGAAGCCTAGTGGGGAAATGGGGCAAGGGAGCTGGGAAGAAGTGTTAGGAGAGGATGGAGGAGGCAGTTCTGCTGGGTGATGCGGGACTGAACATCTGACCACGTGACTGTCTTTTGAACACGCATATTTCCTTTCCCTAAAAAAGAGATGGGAGAGGCAGAGGCAGTGAGGACATCCTTTCACCCATTGCCTCATTCTTTCCTTTTGCAAACATTTAACAACTCTCAATGTGCTAGAGACAGAACAGTGGGCAAGCAGCCAAGGTCTGTACCCTCCAGTGAGTCTAGTTGGGGAGAAAGACCCTCAATATGCTAGGCACAGCCATGGAGTTTCAAACCAGAAAGGGCTGGGAAGGGAAAGGAGAGGGAACTGCAGAGCACGTGCCCCAGCAGGCTGGGCCGAGGAGTTCAAACACAAGCTCCCCTACTTCGCCTTTCCTTGGTGACTTTATGTTTCTCAGTGGCCATCTCTCTTCCTCCCTAGGGAAGAGGGAAAGAGCAGGAAACCAATTATCAGTATCTGGGCCTGACGATGAACCTTGAGGCTCAGAACCCAACGGCCCAGGAGCCTGGGGAGCACCTGCCCATGCTCCACCTTCATCAGGTGGGAATTACAAAAGTAACAATGCCCATGTAATCCTTACAGGTCTTATATACTCCACTTTATAGATTAGGAAACTGAGGCCCAGGCTTCACAATCAGCCAGTGGTGGATCTGACCAGGCTTCCTGGGGCCCTGGCTGGCTTGCCTGGAGGTTCCCCGTCTCCCTGCTCCCTTCCCATCCAGCCCCAAGCCCCCATCCTCAGTGAGCACATAAGGCCTCAGGACCCCAGAGGTAGGCACGAAAGGATACTCAAGCATGGATTCAAACACTGGGCACTTTCTCAGTGGCAGGAATTTCCAGACCCTTCCTCTCTTTTGGCAGCAACAAGTGTGAGGATTCCCCCCTCCTCCACCCCAACACAGAAGCAGGCCGCTGCAGAGCAGCTGGCAAATGTGGAACCAAACACCTGTGTGCCAGATATTACAGCTGCATGTGTGAAACATGATCTGTCTGCAGCGCCTGTCACATGCTGCGTCCAGTTGTTGTATTCAGGGCAGGTTGGAAGTGGATCCATTGAAGAGAACTTTCCATGGCAGAATTTCAAAGCACAGGCACCCACCCCTCCCCTTCCTCCCGCTCCAGCATTTTCTTTGCTTCTCTTCTTTGGCACTTGGCATTTTAGGCTGAGTTTGCCTTTCGCTATTCCTGGGCAGCGACATTAAGGGAAGTTGATTCCTCCACACATCTACACATACTACACAGCAGCAATAAAGCTACTTAGCCCTTAGGAGTGCTTTTCATCTTCAAAGCAGTTGTTAAACTGTGTGTTCCAAATGCCAAACATCTGGCTGAAGCGTCTGTGGATCCCAAGTTGGTGGGTTACAGTCAAAGCTGGGGTGCCCGGAGCCACCCAGCGGCGCCCTGCAGTTTGGCTCAACACCTCCTGCCTGGTGCAGTTTCCTCATCTCGGTGGCTGTGGCACATTCGTTCCAATTACAAAGTCCCCATCCTTCTTCTCTTTCTTCTTCACAGAGACCAGTTTATTTTCTGCCAGAATCACTTTCAGGGCTTTGGTTGATATGAACAATTAGCCCGCATATGGAAAAGCAGAAAGGTAGGACATTTTACAGATGGCGAAGAGGGTGGGACAGAGAAGGAGGCCAGAAGAAAAGAACCGATTGTTTCCAGATATGAAGTCTCAGAATTAATTAACTGCCCAGAAGGAACCTTTGCAGAGGAGTCACAGAATTTCCCCCAGAGCCAACTATGGGGCATTTACGCTAACGGAACAGAAAAGAGGAAATAAAATCCAAAATGGCAGCGCACACTTCAAATCTGTCCACCTGGTCTGGAATGCGTGAACTCTGGGAGTGATACTGCCAATGCCTCAGGGTTTCCCAGCTGAGAAATGGGAGATCATCGCTACACATAGCAGGCAGCTGTCCTAGCAAAGCCAAATGGAAGAGGGCTGAGCTACTTCTGAGTTGGCCAACCCAAACCTCAAATTCATGCACACGACTCTCAAAGGAAAATGTGATTTGCTAAGGTCACACCCAGGACAGGGCAGGACTTACACCAGAACCAGGTCTTCAGATGCTTTGGCCCATGCTTATTATAGGCGTTGGAAATGCCAAATCTGGCTGCCATCAGAAACCCTAATGGGGCTTTTTAAAAATACAGATATCCTGGCCCCACTGCAGACCCACCATATCCAAACCTCCTCAGAGGATATACACATAAAAAGTTGTCTTTCCCAGAACAGGGGGTGGAGTGGCCTAGTCATGTGTCTGTAGTTACCCCATTACATCCCAGTAGGTTTGTTTTTGTTTTTGTTTTTGTTTTGTTTTTGGTGCTGGGACACACCATCCTTTGGCAGGTGTTTACTAAGTGTTGTTTCATTTCTCCTGGAACCAAAGACCACAAAAGGACCAGAATTAGAAAGCACTGTCAGCATCTGCATTTAGATACCCCAAGCAGATCAATAAGCCTACGTGGATGCAAATTCATCAGCTTTCTTAGGTTCCCTGAATGAAGAGAGTTGCAGACCTGGTTGAGCAAAGCCTAGGATACGTCAGTAATATCAGCATTTAATACTTTGCACTTACTTTGTTTTGGGATCTATCCCAATGCTTTACATGATTATCTTGTTTAATCATTTAGTTATTTAATCTTTATTCAATCAATCCTCACTATGACCTTATGCAGTAGTTTCTTTTATTATTCCCAATTTGCAGATGAAAAAACTGAGGTCAGGAAAGTATTTTGCAAAAGGTCATCCAGGAGTAAGTGATCTGAGCAAGATTTGAGCCCAGAATAGAGAATCTGGACCTTGAAGTGAATGAATAAGTCAGAACTCTGGCTGGTTCCCTACACAGTCCCAAAATACCAGGCTATGAGGCAAGCAGCCAGGTGCAGCCTTGACCTACTGCCCCCGACATGCTTAAAGGAGCAACTTCAGATTCTTACTTTCCAAAGTTACTCTCATGTAGGTTTCTCTCCTCAACTTTTCTTTCAACTAAGAACAAAACAGAATAAGAATTTAATTCCAGAAATCTTTTTTATACATGGATCAAAAATTAGTTTTTGCTTTTGTCACATTGAAAAATTATATGGTGTCTACATCTGTTTGCCCCTTCATTCACCTTACTGCACATCATGTCCAGTGTCAGCCCTGTCAGCACTCAAGGTGGCACTTTCTTGGTCCTGTCCAGAATGTAATTTTCACTTGCCCCTGAAAAATCGATACGGAAAGGCTCTAATTCCTCAGATTTCGATTTTTCAATAAAAAAGTGAAAATGAAACTCTGCAGGATTGCAGCCAAAATGGTGTCCCTGAGCCAACTGCAGTCTGGAGAGAGACTCACCAAGAGTTTCAGAGAAAAACACCAACTTTTGACACTGTTCTCCTTAGATGACATGTCAGAGAGAAAAGGAAGCAAATGGGGGCTGATGAGTCCATATGAGATTTAGCAGTGCTCCATCATACATCTCACTCCAGAGAGATTGACTGCAAAATTCAGGCTGTCCTAGGGTGCTACTTATAGGTAATATAGCAATAAGGAAAGAGCTTAACTCTGGAATCAAGGCACACCTGAGATAAAATTGTACCTCCATCCTATAATAACTACTTTTCATATAGAGGCTCTGATCATCCTATTTCCTCAACCCAAAGAGGTGGAGGAAGGAGAGGAGGAGAAAAGACGAAGGCAAAGTTGCTGACTGAGTTCTTAGAGTTGATATGAGGAGTAAATCAATATACGTGAAAGTGCTCAGCCCAAGGCCCTGGCTCAGGACCCTCTTTCAATCGGGTTTGTTTCCTGCCTGCCTTCCCCGCCCCCTCTCTCTCTATAACTTGGGCTGAACAGCTGACACCCTTTAGTACAGCATGTTGTCAGTGGAGGGCCACAGTTGAACTATTCAGTTACCTGCCCTGGGACCTCCTAATCCACCCGTGATGGTGTCAGACCTAATGAAAATGTCACCACCAGTCTCCAGATTCTGTGACTAGAGACTCACTAAAAACAAAACCACCAGAGTTCCTCGCCACCTCCTTGCATGGCTGTTTTCAAATCGAAGGGAGAAAAAGAAGAGCCGCCCACAGCCTGAGATCTCGTTCGGTAACGTGAACCGGCCTCCCTCGCCACTGTGTGCCCAGTTGGCAGCTCTGCCGAGCCAAGGGCAGTGCCAGCCTCAGAAGCACTGAGTCCTAGGATTCTAGGGCACTGCCACACGATCCTGGGCAGGTCACGTAGCTTCTTGATGCTTCAGCTTCCTCAGCTGTCCAACAGATTAGTAATAGTGAGGCATGCTTTAACCCAGTGCAGCATGGGTTAGCAAAGGAAGGGCACCCTAACAAGTTCAATGATCGGACAATAGGAGGGAAATGTTTAAGAAAACACACACAAGTAGCATTGGAATCTACTATTTCATTACTCCTCATCATCCATCAAAACAGAGGAAAGGAGAAACTTAAGGCCACCAAGATAACCCTTACCACCTTCTCAACCTTCTCAAGGTTCCCTGGTATCTCTCTATTGAAGTGTGAGGGGCTCTCGTGTCAACCCCAGAAGCTTCCAGACTTGTGACCTGAAGGCTTTTGGGGCTGGGAGGGGTGGGAGAGGGACGACATGAAGCTGAGACTGGCTGTTTCAGCTCAGGATTTTAATGACTGTCCTGCCTGACCCTGTCCCAAGGTCCTTCAGGACTCTACTCAGCAGGAGCAGGATAATTCCCATGAACTGCTCTTATCAGAAAATGAGGGAATGGATTCTAGATAGGCATAAACAATTGATACCAGGTACAACATAAAAGCATTTCTGAATTTTTTAGAGGAAAACAAAAATAAGTAAGCAAGCTCCCCTCCACACATGGTAGATGGAATGCATAAATCGTATTTGGTTGATATTAAGAGCAGAGCTTTTGGAATCCTTTAAGGCGGGGTTTTCTGGGCCAGGCATGAGAGGGGGACAACTGGTCAATGGCAGTCAGGGGTTTCCTGAAGGATAATGCTGTGGGTGGCTGAAGGTTCCCCAGGGAAAAGAGCTGCCTAAACTGTGCCCATGGAGAAGTCAGGACACACAGTCTCATCTCATAGCAAAAAGTTGGAAACAACCTTCAACAGCGATGTGGCTGGGTTATACATACAATGCATATCATTAGTCCATTAAAGATTATTAAAAATTTAAAATGATCTTAAAGATTTACATATTTTGACATAGAAAGATATGTCCCAAATATAGTACTGGGTGAAGAAAGGAGCTTATAGAAAATGTATAATCCCATTTATATAAAAGGAATCCACGTGTCTATGCTGTATAAATGCATAGTGAGGTATCCAGAAATACACTCATCAAAATTTCATCTATGGTTTTCTTCAGGGGATGAGATCTTGAGTGAACATTTTTCTTTCTTTCTTGTTCCTTCTGTATTATTTCACTTTCCTTTTTCTTACAAAGCACAATTACTTCAAACACACAGACATACTATAAAAAAGCCACTCACCTTTTGATCTTGGTGAAAAAAATTATGATTAAGAAGCAAGAAGGGGATTGAACATTTACTTGATCTTCCAAGATATACAATGATTAAATAGAAAACAAAGCCCTCTCCGGCCTCCTAATGCAGTGCAAAATTCTGAGGGGAACAGACACAACATAAGATGCCATCAAAAGCATCTTTTTTGACTCCAACAAATCTTCTTTCCCAACCCTCTCGCAAAGAAAATTAACCTCTCATAGCTATTTCTTTGCCTTTTTTCTTTATACTTTTCATTCAAACATATATTGAATATATGCAATATGTAAGATCTTCTCTCAGAAAGTCACCCCCTCATCTCCTTGCTGTGCTTGGTTTCAGGCCCATTAACCAAAATACTCAGGGAGGTCAAGGCCACAGCAGAAGGCGGTGCCCCCCCCACCCCGGGTCTTCTCATCCGTGGTGTGAGTCAGGACTGACGACAGGGCATGGTGAAGGGGGTGTGCAAAAGTATTCTCTCTGCTGCGGTTACATACGCAGTCTCAAGAATCATGCAGTCATTATTCGTTCGACATTGAATCAATATTTATTGTCCACTGTGTGTCAGGACAGCACTTGATGCTGGATATACAGCAGGAAACAAAATAAAATCTCTGTCCTCCAGGAGCTTATATTCTAGTGGGAGAAGTCAGATAATAAAACACACATACACACACACACATTATTTCAGGAGGTAGTAAGTGCTGTGCAAAAAGACAAAACAGGGTAAGGAGGCAGAGTGACAGGGTGGGCAGTGGTGTTCTAGATGGGGTTGTGGTGAAAGTCTTCTCTGATGCGGTGGCCTCCATCAGAGGCCTGAGAGAAGTGAGGGAGTGCGGGAGTTGGGGGTGGGGCCCCGAGGGAAGAGCATGACCAGCAGGCGAGGAGCACGTGCAGGGGCCCTGAGGGGAGGATTTGCTGGGCATATTCCAGGGACCACAGCAAGTCATGGGGGCCCAAATGGAGCAACCAAGAAGAGTGGGAGGAGAGAGGGGTCAACCAGGGATGGGAGGCCAGACCACATAGGGCCTGGGGCACATAAGGACCTGGGATTTCAGGCTGAGTGGAATGGGAAACCTTAGCGGAGCCTTAAGCGGAGTTACATGATCTGGCATGGTGGAGGTTGCTATTTTTTTTTTTTTCTTCCAGAAACAGAGAGGGAGAAAAAGCCAAACAAATACAAATTAAGAGATGTGATTTTTAAAAGGAAAGAGAGAGAAATCAATTTATGTGCAGCCCCGAAGCAGCCAAAACTATGAACACTACTGTGGGTTTCCTCCTTTGCATAATACTAATTCTATTGACCGTGTATGGTTTTAATGTCTTTCCCCAAAAAACGTCATAAACAGTATTCAACTGATGGTCTTGGAAAGCAGAACTTGGCACAAAACAACAAAAGGAGCTTTGAGCAAAGCGGTAAGTCCCTATGAGTAATAGGGAACTTGTCCCTTCTTCTTTGCCAGAGTTGAGGGCATTTCCCTCTCCTTTCTCTGGATCCACCTGAAAGATAGAAATGAACCCTAAGTGCACTCTGGGCACATACACAGGATAGAAAGCTACAACTTTCCTTTACATTGTAAAAGACAAAAGCTATCACTCTTGTCATGTCTTATTTTAATAACTGAATCAATAAAATTTTATTAATATGAAAGTTATTAAAATAATTAATAAATTTATTGGTAAAAATAATAAATTAAAAATGTTAATACTATTAATAATAGCTGATATTTATTAGGTGTTTATCATGTGCTTTATAAATGTTACTTAATTTAATTGTGACAAAAACCCTTAAATGGCATATTTTACTCTTCATATTTTTTAGCCAAGGGGGCAAAATAAAAAACTTGCAAGCAGGAGCATAGGTATTTAGTGGCAGAACTGGAATTCAGATCCATTTCTGTTTGAATGTAAATCCTGAGTTCTTAGCTAGTAAGCTACACTGCCCCTAATACAGCTTTATTCACTAAAGAACACACACTGCTGGACTCAAACAGGGATATATATACAAGCACAAAAGACCAGTGGGAACCAAGGCTAATACAGAGAACAAAAAGAGGAGAATGAAGTACTAAACAGGGTACCCATGACTATAAATGCAGCAGTGGCCACACCTCAGAAAGAGACTATGCGGAGAGGGAGAACATGGCCAAGACTTTCAGGATTATATATTTACTCATTGTTGCAAGAACATTAGGCAGAGCTGGAGACCTCCAAGCACATGTATGTGTATGTGTATGTGTGTGTGTGTGTTTAGGAATATGGAATAAGACCTTCTTCCATTGATGCAGAAAATATATTGGGATATCTAGCAGGAACTGAGTTCCCAGCTCCAAGAAGTCTGGGTGTTGGCAAGATCAGACTTTAAGTAGATTTCTTTAGCCGGCCACCCACCTGTTGAGCACTTAAAATAAGCCAAGCACTCTGCTAGGTACTTTGGATATGTTAGCACATCTAACCCTCACAACCCTCTGAGGCAGTTGCCCCATTTTACAGAGGTATTAAGTAAGATGATTAAGGTCTTACAGCTTATAGATGTAGGAGCTATGACACTATCTACATTGATCCAAAAGCCAATGTCTAGTCATAATGTGCACTTCATAATGCCTAGGCTTTCGGAGTTAGTGCCCTCACGTATACGCACTCCCTTTCTCACTTTTATGTGTTTCCCTTAAGGAGACCACCTTTTAATATAATTTTTTTAAAATTCAGTTTTATTGAGATATATTCACATACCATACAATCATTCATGATGTACAGTCAACTGTTCACAGTACCATCATATACTGTGCATTCATCACCCCAATCTATTTTTGAACATTTTCCTTACACCAGAAAGAATCAGAATAAGAATAAAAAATAAAAATAAAAAAGAACACCCAAATCACTCCCCTATCCCACCCTATTTTTCATTTAGGTTTTGCCCCCATTTTTCTACTCATCCATCTATATACTGTATAAAGGGAGTGCGATCCATAAAGCTTTCACAATCGTACTGTCACCCCTTGTAAGCTACATTGTTTTACAATCGTCTTCAAGAGTCAGGGCTACTGGATTGGAGTTTGGTAGTTTCAGGTATTTACTTCTAGCTACTCCCATACATTAAAACCTAAAAGTGTT
The DNA here is from genome assembly GCF_015220235.1 of Choloepus didactylus. Lineage (NCBI taxonomy): Eukaryota > Metazoa > Chordata > Mammalia > Pilosa > Megalonychidae > Choloepus > Choloepus didactylus. Next base: position 29,163,604 of record NC_051308.1, read on the forward strand.
ATCTATATAGTGCATAAGACTGTCCACCAGAGTGAACTCTCGATTCCATTAGAAATCTCTCAGCCACTGAAGCTTTATTTCATTTCATCTTGCATCCCCCTTTTGTTCAAGAAGATGTTCTCAATTCCACGATGCCGGGTCCAGATTCATCTCCGGCAGTCATATCTGGTGTTGCCAGGGAGATTTACACCCCTGGGAGTCGGGTCCCACGTCGGTGGGAGGGCAGCGAGGTCACCCGCTGAGGTGGCTCAGTTAGAGAGAGAGAGGGCCCCATCTGAGCAACAAAGAGGTTCAGGGTGAGACTCTTAGGCACAATTATAAGAGGTGTAGCCTCTCCTTGCAGCAACAAGCTTCCTAGGGGCCAGCCCCAAGACAGAGGGCTCAGCACATCAAGCCTCCAGTCCCCAGTGTTTGTGAGAACATCAGCAACAATCCAGGTGAGGAAGTCCAACACCTCTGCATCCTCCTCCAGCTCTTCAGGGGGGCCCCGAATATATATTTTTATTCTCCATCCAAATTACTTTAAGATGTGATGCTATTTCATTCTAATCTATATAGACCTACCATAGCTTGCTTCCTACTCAAAGTTCCATGTAATTGTAATGTTTGAACAAACTGACTGTAGAAGTTATATTGTTTGGAAAATATAGTTCCTACACCAAATAAACATCTCTTCCCTTGAGGAGACCACCATTTTAACCTACATTTACTCAAAGAAAGGTTGACACCTAAAATTCACACCCATGGGTCTCAGGGTAATACAAGCAGTGTGTGTTTGTGTATATGTGTGAAAGAGAGATTGGGTGGGGAGAGGAAAAGAGAGAGGGGGCAGGGACAGAGAGAGAGCGAGATTGAAAGAGAGATGATGTGTGAGAAAACTCTAGCAGGCGCTAAAAGTCAGGACAGAGCCTGCAGCCTCAGCCTTTGCCCTCCAGCCATGTACACAGAGGAGAGAGGTTTGGAGCTGCTGTCCATCTAAAGCCCTGACATGTTTACAGAACCACTCAGCATAGTCCGTCTCAGAGCAAAGCCTTTACTCAAAGCAGCCCACGCCCTCAGACTGGGCAGGTGTGAGGGAGGCCAGGCTGTGCCATGTGGGCAGCAGCTGTATCCAGGACCTCCGTGGAGGACCTCCCTGCCTCCCTGCTACACTTCATCACTTCAGCTCACTGCACCGTGTGCGGTGCCCTCCTGCTGATGTCCACTCTTGGCGTACGTCCACCCCAGCAGGCTCATGTCACATCCAGGGCCGTCAGTATGGGCAGATGGGCTCAGTTCTCCAGTTCCATCATCAGGAATCTCATCCCACCACTGGAGGCTCGTGTGAGACCACCGGCAATGGTGAAATAGAGCAAGACACTGGAAAGTGATGTTTCTGGTAGGTTCAGGCCTCACAACCAAAAGAGTTCAAGAGCACTTTTTATCTGTACACAGTCTTCTTGACCTGGAAGATGATGGCATTTCAACCTCCAACTTTGCAAAAACATATCTATAATCATTAGTTGAGCACCTACAAGTCCTATTTTTGTTGTTAAAACAAAGAGAGGTAATATTTATTGCATCTTGATAAATGTGAAAGTCACATTGGTGTGTGACCTTGCTCGCTATGAGTCGGTATCAGGAAACGTTCATTTGAGTCAACTTAAGTCAAACTGATTGGAAAATTTTTTAAATTTTCCTGCATATTATAGAAGCACACATACAAATATGATCCTCTTTACATGAAAACACAATCCACACGACTCTGTTGTATATATGCAAATATCCTAAAAGCTATTCACCAAAATGTCATCTGTGATTTTCTACAGAGGATGAGATTTTGAGTGATCTTTTCCTTTCTTCCTTACTCTTTTCTGTATTATTTGGTGAAAGACTGGGAAGAGAAAGATAAACAACATGTGGGTCCTGCCCTCAGAAGACACTAATCTAAAGATAACTAACATCCATATAGAACTCTGCACTTCAGAAAGCATTTTCACATATTCAGTGCTTTCAAAACTTTTCTACCAGAGCACTCCTTCTGGCAGAGAAATGAGTGAATCCATTCTTCTTAGGGTCTTAGTGCCCAACATAATCCACCAAAAATTATGAAGGCTTGTCTTTATCTTTAAAATTCATACACATTTGCCTTGTGCTCCACAGTATATTGTTTAAGCACAAAAATATTTTTGGTTATTTATCATCAGGAAAAATTAATGCTCCAGGAAGATACTCCATGTCTATCCTGTGGCTCTCCAGGTCTCCCATGTGGATTCCCAGTTTTCTATGACCAGGGCCTCTCAGAGCAGCAAGAGGTGGCAGTGGATCCAAATCAAGGGCCCTATGGACTTTCATATTCTCAGCTAGCCACCCACTCCAGTGGTGGAAGCTTCCCTGCCAAGGGATGCCAAGTTTTTTAAATATGGAAGTGTTAGTCAGGTAAGCTTGAAATGGTCTTACTAAAAAAGTATTCATATCCTTCAACTAGGATTGCATGTGAAAAAAGCTTGCAGACTCCAGAAAAATTTGCTGCATGAGTAATTCCACTCCAATGCTTGGTGAGGCTCTATAGCTATCTTGTATATGCCTTTTGCCCCTTGGACTAAAGATTCATGCTTCTTGACTTTTGTTCTGTTTTCTGACTTTTCAGAACCTGCAAAACCTGTTAAGCCTTTGTGACCCAGATGAGCCACCTTGAGACTGACAGCTGACACCACTGACAGATGGCCAAGACACAGCACATGTTGGCATGTAACCTTAGCCTTTGCAATCTTACGGTCCATGCACAGCACCGTGCCATGTGGTATTTGACTATCTTCAGGAAGGACTTCAGGAGTATTCAACTGCACTATATTTTCGGGTAATACTCTTTCCACTTTGGAGTTACTCTCATACTTAATAAAGATGGAAAAGTACATTGGCTGTAAAGAAAAATATTATGGCCAATTTTCTAGTTTTCTTCTTATGTTCTTCAGCATGGTTTAATTGTTTAGGTTGAAAAGACTGGCTTTGATCCATTCACACTGGGGAATAAGTCAGGCAAGTTATCATGAACTTTGCAATAAATAATCATTCCACTGGAGTATAGTTTATATTGTTGGGCAACTCAGGTGAGTAAATTTCCTTTGTAAAGGAAATGGTAACGCCTGTGTGAAGACTATTAAAACATACACAGGGACATCTGATGTTGTTCTTCTCGCTTTTCCTCTATCAGACATATGGCCAAAGTCATGCTTTATAAAGTAAATAATATGACCAGTTTTAGGGTGTTGGATTGTTCAGAAGCCAATACAGAAGGGCTTTGGCAGCAATGAAGAGAGCAAAGAAACTAAGCAGAAATATTGCTGTCAACTTGCTTTTTTCATTAAGATGGTGATAATAGAAGGATGGAGGTGACACACTGTCAAAAGCAAAGAACTGTTGCTTCTCACACACTTGAAATATTATTGATATTTTGAAACATGTAGACCAAAAAGAAAGAAAAAGACAGAAAAAGTTTCCTTTAACATGGATTTTTGCATTGAAAATGTGCTGTTTTCCAGAAGAAGTAGCTAATAAATTGCTAAGTGACTTTGGCTCAGGTTTTCTGGAAAAACCTGTCTTTGGATCAGTATCCCTTAAGAATGCATTGGGCTGCAAGTAACAGAACAAGTTGCTGTAGTGTCTTAAACAAATAGGGCTTTATTTCTCTCGCACAACAAGAAGTCTGGAGGTTGCATTTCAGGACAGGTACAGTCCAAAAGTCCTTTCCAATGTTTCTGCTTCTAACTCCATTCTTAACATAGTCAGACATTCATACTCATTTGCTGAATGTCACCTATATATTTTGACATCTGCATTCCAGAGGGGAAGAGCAAAGGGTAAAAAGAGCTTTCTTTCTCTTGGCAAAGCTTTGTCTTTTTATTTTAAGAGTGCACCCTCCCAAAGAACTTCTTCCCACGTCTCGTTGGCCAGAATTATGTTACACAGTTGCCACTAGCTATGATGCAGGCTGTAAAAATGAGGTGTTTTAGTCGGCTAGGTTGCTATCCCATATAAAATTATCTCTCTAAGTAAGGATGCCTGAGGAGGACATAGATGTTGGCTGAACAATTAGCAGTATCTGTCACAGTGGCTTGGACCTGGCAAGAAACCTTGGTCCCTATGTAAAAAGTCTGGATCCATTCTACCAAATGAAGTTTGAATGTTTGTCCACTGGGTTTACCATCAACCTGTGGGTACAGCTGCATAGCAACTAAACAAAGGCAAATGAGTCTCAAGGTCAATGATGCCTGTGGCCTTCAATGAGATCATAGCTGTTTTCTATAATTCCAAGCTAATGGTGCTCAGTGGAATCATTATCACACATTACCAATAAGGGATCTTGTTCATATGGCTCATATTTGAACATATAGCTTTCATTTTTGATTGAGTGAAAAAGATTCCTTTTCTCTGCCATTTACTTTTCTTCTTTCCCATTTAAACGTGATACAAGGGCAACTTAAATCCTTTCTTTCCAAAGATTTAAATGATTGACTACACTTCTCAGCACCTACTCCCAGTTCTCAATATTTTGGAAAATGTCTACTTATCTGATCACTGCTTAAAGTACTATCTAGAACTGTACCCTCGTATTGCTTGTCATCCCACTGTTGGAGATTTCTTCCCAGAACCAATTGGCTCAGTAGACTTCTGAACAATGTCCATAGGCTGTGGTTTAAGGTTCAATATGCATATCTTTCAAAGTCATCAGTGGCATCTAAAAACACTATTTTACGAATTTTTCAAAGCTCATGACTTGCTAATAGCTGGTGGTATTATTTGAATATATGGAAGACTACACAGTATTATTTGTAAATCCCACTTCCAGTTTTCTTTAATATAATAGCTTTATACAATCAAACTGCATTTGATTTATGCTTAGTTATGACCTTCGGATCTTATAAAATTGCTCCTCTACAGAAACCAGACATTTTTCTCTCTTGAAACTGGGATACCATGGTTTTTTATTCTAAGTATACAAAATCTATAGGCAAGAGAAAATGTGTCCATTAAAACAGGGAAGATGAAAGTTGGCGTCCCTCTACCAAAGCTAAATAAGCCAGGCAGTTTAGAACATCTCGTAGGATAAAATGGTCATCTTGTATTAATGTTCACCCCCCTATTTGAGTCACCACATAAGAAAATGATTCACTAATTCAAGGGGAAAGATACTCTTTTTGAGGAGAAATGAGAATATACTCTCAAGAGTATCAATACAGAGGAATGAAACATTTAAGAGACTAACCCCTTCCACCCTTGAGAAAAGGAGAACCATCAGTAAGTGGTGCAACCAAGTTTTGAGCCCAGATAGCCTTGTTCCAGAGCCCATGCTCTTACCACTACCCTACACTGAGGAGCTCCCATCTTGAAAACTTTCAGAACAGCACCGAGACCAAAAGGGCACCCCGGATACCTCAGAGCATGAGGAGGAGCGGCCCTCACACCTGTTCTTGGGAAAAGGGGATGGGACATTTGAACTGAGCAGGTTAAAGTACCTAAACTGGGACAGTGGAGCATGGATCCCACCCATCAACACATGGCATTATGAAGAGAGAAAGAGGAACAACACCACAAAAGTTAAGTGTAAAAAGCCCGATCAATGAAATTGTTTTCTCATGAGTGAGCAGTAGAGCTATAAAAAGAACTTTAAGCAGCTTTTCAGTCAAACCTCTGTAGTACATCCACCCAAGAGGCAGTCTCAAAATTAAACTTCCAACTTTAGGCCCAATTTTCATTCAAGCGTGTCCTCACCTTACCCTTTCTCAGGTCAGAATGACCCTGCCCCCTAGCTACCAGCCAAGTTCAGCTGGGCAACCCAACATATTCTCAGAGCTCAAGAAATCTATTTCATTTTTTAAAAAATAAAAAAGAAGCTCCAGCACCAGCCTGCTTTTCAGAAGTAGCAATCACATATCCAGCCAAAGTGAAATTAAAAAATTTGCATGTCATTTATTAATATCCTCCTTGTCTGTCAAGCAGCCTTCAAAAACATGTTTTCCTCCTTTAGAAAGAAGCAAATTATAATGAGTGAATTTACACAAAGGATCTCAGACCAGGCTATGTTTCCCTATGAAAGTGGAGGGTAAACTTCTTCAAGAGGGATATTGGCCAACCAATACGTTACTCTCTCTATCCAAATACCTGGAACTTTCTTTCCCACATGTGGCAACTCATGTCTTGTCTTCAAAATGGTCTCTGCCCCAGCATGATCCATGTTGAAATCAAAAGGGCCACTCAAAATACACCAAGATGCCTGGGTGTTAGATGATAAGGAATTGTTGTTAATTTGGTAGGTGGGATGATGATATTGTAGTTCTGAAGGAAAATGTCCTAAGCTATTAGAGATGCACAGTGAAGCATTTGGGGATAAAAAGTAATGATATTTGTGATTTACTTTCAGATACTTTAGCAGAATTTTTTTTAAAACATATAAATATGGTAAAATGTCAACAACTATTTTATTCAGGAAATGGCTTGGTAAGTGATCCTTATATTCTCTTTCTACTCTTCTGTGTAGGTGAACATTTTCATAATGAAAAACCAAAATCTCCAAGATAGACCCTGCCCAAAGTCTCCTCGGTCCCCGGCTTCAGAGCATCTTTACACCCCTCTCCAGCCAGCAGCTGCCCTTCCCTCACCCTCTCCACTCAAGCTCTGAGTCTGTGTCACCAGGGATCTGAACATTCACAGCCAGAAGAGTGGCAATGGCAATTGTAACGAACATTCATGGAGACTTTTCTATGTTCCAGGCACTGTTCTACATAAATTATGTCATTTAATCCTCACAACAACCCCATTTTACTGAGGAGGAAACTGAGATCCAGAAGCGGTAATGTGCCCAAGTTAGTAAATGGCTCTGCCAGAATTTCAACTCAGGGGGCTACTCCAATGGACTAATTATCTGAAGTCATAGTGCTTCTCTTGTGAATGTGTTTTAAGTTTCTGGCCACATTTTACCATCCTCCATGAAACTGATTCAATTCTAGTAGTCCTCTCCCTACATGAGAGAAAGGTAAATTTCAGTTGTTCCTTTTGTGTGTGTGTGTGTGTTTCTTGGATATCAAGTCAGTGCCTGCTACTAGCAGACACCTGATAAATGTTGATTGATTGATTTTCTATATGGTAAGCATCTTAACGAGTAGGTCAGTACTAGGCTGATCACAATAATTGATGCCTTCAGCGCTGGCTGAGGACTCCTCTGTTCTCATTATTCAAGTCTGAGCAGGTAGAGTTCTCATCAGGGAATGACACTCCTTAGAAGTAGGTATTCTGAGTACAGTTCTGATGCTGACCTAATAGGACCACTACCAGAAACAACAGTGCAGAACTTGGTGCATATTATGAGTATCTGTACAACTTGGCTGAAACCTATCTATCTATATATCTATCCATCTATCCAGCCAGCCATCCAGCCAGCCAGCCAGCCATCCACCTAAACATCTATTATCTATCTATGAACATGTATATAATTTTGATGATTAGAAGCCACAGGAAAAATTAACATTTTCTATCATGGGCTAGTTTATCTAAAGATATAGAAGTTTAAATCCATCTTCGCTCCTTTGTTAAAAAAATACACTTCAGAGGGCCTTTTGGTTAGCAAAGACATAGCAAAGATCCAATTCCAGTGTGGGAAGATTAAATTGCTGTGCATAATTGTTTGTGATGGGCACATTCCAATCTTTTCTAAAAATGGATTTAGACTATATGACCTCTACAAATTACTTTTTGTTCTCGGTTGATAAGTGTTTTTATTCCTTTTCTAACTTCTGGCTCACAGGAGATCGAGAGCAGAGGCTGGGAGGAGGTAGGAAGCCCATCTTTACTTCAGGCAGGCGAGATGCCCCAAAGGAGACCAGGTAGGGGATGCTGAGGCCCATCCTGCCCCACGGGTGGCATCATCCAAGACTGAATAACCCAGTTCACTGTGTTCCGAAGGCTGCTCCAGGGGACGCCCAAAGGCCAGGCCAGACTCCGTAGGTAGTAAACGGAATACTGCCTTTATTTTCACTGTCATTCATCCTGGGAAGAGGTCCAGGAGGAAGGTCTTGGGTAAGGGAAGAAGGTACCTCATTCCCCGGATATTGAGGAGCTAAATGCTGTCTCTGGGTAAGAAAGACATGTTCGAGTGCTCTCTCAGTGAGTTGCAAGAAGATGATCCCAGGAACTTGGCAATAGGCCAGGGCCAAGGAGCATGATTTCTAAGGAGGGGAGTTTCTGGGGATGGTTATGGCTATCGACAGGGGATGCAAAGCACAAAAAGAACAGGTCAGAAGATCATATAAACACACCCTGAGGATTCCAGGGAGCTGCACTTGCTGAAATACCATCCTTCCCTCGGTCACACAATTGACCTATTAGACTCTGTGTGACCTCACAATCTGGGGGGCTGTAGGGTGTCTTGGAAATCTGGTTGGTTAGCCTGCATTTCCAGCCATTCTAAAGCCTGTAGTGTTTCAGGGAAGTGCTCAGCAACAGTCAAGTGGTTTAAAAAGCGTATTGCTGTAGCTTTTTCACAAGTGCTTCAAATCAATGGTAATCAGAAAAATGCAAATTAAAATGACAATGGAATAGCCTTTTTCTTCTATCAGGCTTGCAAAAGTTAAAAAGAATAACAGCCAGTGTTCACATAGGTTGAATCACTCTTTTATCCTACCTTAAGCCCCAAACAATACTCAAGAGAGAGAAATATTCCATAGTTATAGTAATCTTTTATGTAATAATGATGTCATCAGCATCAATGAGATAAAACATCAACTGGGCAGTGAGCCCTTTAGAATAGAAACTATCCAATTTATGTGTTTATTAACAAATTCATTCAAGAAATATTTATTGATCATCTACAATGCACAGAGTGGGAAAGGAAAGTAAAATTTTATTAAACACTAACCATTGGTTGGGCCTTGAGCCAGCTGGTAGATTAATTTTCCTGTGAGGAGATTAATTTTCCTGTGAGGTGGGTAACAAGGACCCGTTTTCTCAGTAACTTGCCTAAGGTCTCACAGCTAAGGAGAAGCGTAGCCAGAGGCAGAACATTCCCTGCCCCCTTGGAGTTTCCCATCTGTACAGAGGACAGAACAACAACACAGAGAGCCCCAACCTGAACCTTGGGAGCCCAGGACTCTGAGTGATTCAAGCAACGCACACTTCAGGCAGTTACAAGTAATTATCTGGCATGGGCGGGGCTGTGCTAAAAAGACTTAGGAAGCCTTTGGACTGAACCTTTTAGGATGGGGCAGGTTAATAGACAGATGTGGGCAGAGAAGCAAAAGTCACAGGCTGCAAGAATACTGGTTGACTAAAACTGGTTGGAGTCCATAAAGAAGATAAACAGAAGGTACCTGAGATTGAGGCTCAGCCAACATCCAGTGAATTTGTCCACCAGACTTGAGAATTTGAGTCCTGGCTTCCATTTCTGCAGCCCTTGTTGCAGAAACACTCTATTTAAAAAAATAAAAGGGAGGAAAACTGATTGAGTCAACTGAGAATTTATCTGATTTCCATATCTAACTCCTATGACTAATTCATTTGGGAAAGGGCAAGTCTGTCTAGGTACATTTGTGCTTTGCTTAAACTTTTATGCATGAAGTGGCTCTACTTGCAACTAGATGGGATCCAAATTTCAGAATCGCTCCAATGAAAGTCCGTAGAAGAGACTTATTTAAAATAAGAAAAACAAGAAAAAGTAGAGAAGTCATGTCACCTTTTGCCTGCATTATAAGAGCCCTGCAAATGGATTTTCCTGGTCTTGAAGCTTTCTTTTCTACTCTGTGGAAGCCACTGGAAGCACTTCCTTCAGCCTTGGCCCACCTAGGCTCCAGGAGGGAGCTCCCCTCTGGAGACAGCTCAAGGAGCTTTTGTTCAGTAGTTGAGCAGACCCAATATCATCACCTCCACTTAGTCCAGCTCTGACCTTGTACCCAGTTCTGATCTCTGAGCTCCTGCCTGGGAGATCCATGTGGTGCCCCAGGCCCGCTGCCTTCCTGTGGTATTAGCACTGGGGAGGTTGGTTGCCTACTCCAATCATGCTGCAATGCTCAGAACATTCTCAATCTCTTCTTTGGAAAATTCCTTTAGAACCAATATCCCATCTTTTCACTTTTAGCTCAGTTTCTCCCAGATTTTAATGTACATAAGAATCACCTGAGGCTCTTGTTAAAATGTTGACTCTGACTCAACAGGGCTGGGATGGGGCTTAAGATTCTGCATTTCTAACAAGCTCCCAAGGTAAGTTTTGGAAACAGCTAAAGGTTAATCAGTGCCAAGACTGAGGACGAAAGGGGTGAGGTAGTCACTGGCCACTACTATTTTTGTCTGCATAGAACATGTGCTTTTCCCTCTTCTCTTTTTCTAATAACAAACCTTTCCTGCCTAAGCAAAGCAATAGGCACAAGGCTTAATCTGGGACAAGCAGAGTCCTTCCCCAGGAATGATGCATGAACAATGGCGGAATGGGGACTGGGCTAACTTTTCCCTGAGGTTACTAAACTAGGATGCCATATTCTTGGCGTTGCTTGTAGCCATCTTCCCTGGTATTAGCAGGAAGTCAGCCGGCCATGAAAGAGAATGAGTTGATCCTACAGAGAGAAGTGGAAGGGGGAGGGAAAGGGGGACCTAATGACAGCATTTGAACCGAATCCAGTCATGCCTGATGCCAAATCCACTTCTCTTTTCAGTTCCGTGAGCCAATAAATTTGCTTTTTCATGTAACTTGAGTTAATATCTGTCACTTGCAAATAAAAGTCCTGTGACTTATATAACAAGTAATGCAATCCGGGGTCAAAAACTAGGTATAGAATGATGATAATTCATGATGTAACTCTAAAAGTAATTCATAAAAGCCAGTTCCTGAAATGTTGGAGAAATGGCAGTTCCATTGCAGTAATTGCATAGCTTCTTTCCCCATTCCACCATTGTCATGTATCATTCCTGGGGAAGGATTCTGCTTGTCCCTGATTGAGCCACGTGTCGATTGTTACGCCTAGGCAGGATAGATTTGTTATTAGAAAAAGAGGGAAAAGCACATGTTCTATGCAGACAAAAAGACAAAATTAGTAGTGTCTATTAGGAAAAGAATAGGATTTATTTGGAATGCTTTTTAATAGTCTGATCACTTCATAATAATATCTCTTATGAACCCCGAATTCCAAACAGTGACGTTAAACCACACACTTAAACCACCTCTGGGCCATGGACAGCAGAGATCAAGGCAGAAGAGGATATTGCCAGTGAATTCATGGGCAATGTGACCAAATATGATGATTTAAGGCCTGACCTCCCAGGACAGATAATGCCATAAAAAGGGAACTCAAAGATCCGTCACCAGGCAATGTTTAGATCATACCTTTTCATGATGGTATTAAAATATTTTGCAGAAGCTACATATATGCAAATGTTTCTTCCTAAATTTTTAGTTATATAGGTAAAGCTTGGAGCTTAACACAAGATTTGGCCTCAAAAACAAGTTCATAAGTGGATCTGGTTAGGACTAAGGCAAATCAGTCCAAAGGGTAAAGGATGATACTGACTGTGTTTTAAAACATCAACTTCTGTGTGAGACCAAGGGAAGAGATGTTTATTTAATGCAGGATCTGTATTTTCTGCAGCACACTAAATAATTTAACTTGTATGGTCAGTCTATTCAAACACCATAGTTACACTGAACTTTGAATAGTAAGTGAGGTCTGGTAGGTTTGTACAGGTTAGTGTGAAACCCCGATACATCCCAAAATAATTTGGGCAGAAAACAAAAATATGTTTGCAGGGTCCCCTGAGGAACTGGGGAAAACGTGGAAATGTTGGACTTCCCCACATGGGTTATTACTGATATGCTCACAAACATTGAGGGCTAACAATTTAGTAGGCTGAGCCCTCGATCTTGGGGCTTGCCCTTATGAAGCTTGTTACTGCAAAGGAGAGGCTGAGCCTACTTAGAATTGTGCCTAAGGGTCTCTCCCAGAAAACTTTGTTGCTCAGATGTGGCCTCTCTCTTTCTAAGCCCACTCAGTAGGTGAACTCACTGCCCTCCCCCTAAATGGGATATGACTCCCAGGGGTATAAATCTCCCTGGCAACACAGGACATGACTCCCAGGGATGAGCCTGGACCCAGCATCATGGGATGCAGAAAATCTTCTTGACCAAAAGGGAGAAGCAAAATGAAACAAAATAAAGTTTCAGTGACTGAGAGATTTCAAACGGAGTCGAGAGGTCACTCTGGAGGGCATTCTTATGCCCTATATAGATACCCCTTTTTAGTTTTTAGTGTATTGGAATAGCTAGAAGGAAATACCTGAAACTGTGGAAATGCAACCCAGTAACTTTGATTCTTGATGATGATTTCATAACTATGTAGCTTACATGGTATGACTATGTGATGGTAAAAACCTTGTGCCTCACACTCCCTTTATCCAGTGTGTGGACAGATGAGTAGAAAAATGGGGACAAAAACAATGAAAAATAGGGTGGGATGGGGAGGGGGAAATGGATTGCTTTGGGTGCTCTTTTTTACTTTTAATTTTATTCTAATTTTTATTCTTTTTGGAGTAAGGAAAATGTTCAAAAATAGATTGGGGTGATGAATGCAACAACTATATGATGGTACTGTGAACAGTTGATTGTACACTGTGGATGATTGTATGGTATGTGAATATACTTCAGTAAAACTGAATTTAAAAAAAAATCAGGTTCATAGATGGCCTTTTTCTCCAGTTATAGCCCTTGATGTCATGTCATTATCCCAGCCCTTTAAAGACTTACTGAGGCCTCAGGATCTGAGCTAACATGCAGATCAATGAAAAGCAAAAGACAGGCATGCAAAATACATCAAGACTGCACATACGTGAGTTGTGGGCAAAGGGGCAAGTGTGTGGTGAATAAAGAGGGAAGAGAAGGTTCCTGCTTTTTCTTGTGACTTTCCTATTTCAGATAATGGTGGTCCCACTGTTCTCGATATCCAGGTTCAAAATCTCAGAGCCTCTCAGATCTCCTTTCTCCTTTCCATCTTCCTCCTCATTGCCTGCATGAAATTGAGTCTATCCCAATGTCAACTCTTACATCCATCTCCTTCTCACCCTTCTCTCTGTCACTGCTTTTTTCAGGCCTTCATTATCTCCACCAGAATCACTGTGGCATTGGCCTTCTAGTGATTCACCTCAAATCTATCTATCTGCTCCTGCCAGATCCAATTGAAATTTCTAAAGGATTTACCACTGACTCACCCCTATTGCAGACTGTATTTTCCAAAGATGACCACACAGAATCTCCCATCCCACATGTTCTCATAGCATGGCTTTGACATTCCTCCTATCCAAAGGTGGAGTCTGTGTTCCCTCCTCTTGAACTTAGAAGGGCTTTTGCCTACATAGAAAGTGATGCTAAACATCCTCCAAGGTTAGGACCTGAAAAGTGGTATGGTTTTTATCTGGTTCTCTTGGGAAATCTGCCTTCAAACCCTAAGTTGCCATATAAGAAGTTCATGGTTGCCATGCTGTGACGAAGCCCAAGCCACATGGAGGTGTTCTTAGGGAGAAAACTAACTGTCATCCCTAGCCTTTGAGTTCTCCATATGAGGCTTTAGACATCATGGAGCAGAGACAAGCTAACCCTGCACTGCTCCTTTTAGATCCCTGACCCTTAGAATCTGTGAGCACAACAAAATAGTTGTTTTAAGCTGCTAAATATGGGGGTAATTTATTACATAGCTAGTAGATAACTGATACTTTATTTAAAATCTCTTTCATCTTTACACAAACCGCAGATCAATCATCTGGCCCAACCTGCAAGAATCTACTTATAAAAGAGGTGAAATTTCAGGAGCTCTCAGATTGGAGAGAGGAGCTGATCTGATGATGGTAATCCAAGCACTCCTACATATATCTGCAATACCTACTGTGTGTCTGGCGTGTTACAAACTTTATCATATCTAATCTTCACCATCACAGCCATAAGGTAGGCTTTAGTTATCTTCTTTAATAGATGCAGAAGTTGAGGGTTAAGGTGGAAACGTAGGTTTCCCAAGCCCTCCTTTGATACACATGGCAAAATAAGAATCCACACCCAGGACATTCTGACACAAAACCCCTTGTGATCCTCACAAAGCCCCTCCAAGAGTTGAAAGTAGGAAAGAGAACACAGATGAGCACTTGGCACAACTTTTCTACTCTTACCTTTCCCAGGACATTATGGAAATAACTTCCCTCTTTGGAATAAAGAAAAACAAAGCAGTATGGTTTGGCTAGAAGAAAGCCCCCTCAACAATGTAGAACAAGCCAGGAGTAATTTGTTTCTGTTCTTCTCCATGTGATCGCCGGAGGTTATCCTGGTTTTTATTAGCCTAAACTTCCCCTTTTCAAAAGGTAATTCTTTGAAATCTTCTGGGAAATTAACATGGCTCAGTCTGACTCTGGGCTGGCCACCACATGCTCACAGAATTAAGAGAACCTGAGATTTTTAACTCCTTGTAGCCACAACACACGCACACAAAACTGAATGTGCCTCTGTCTATGATTGTGTTAATAGACTGCAAAGAGTTGACTCACCCTGAATGAGCCATTATGATCAGCTTTATTTTGCACAAAAATTGATCTTCTAGATTTGTTCTGATTCAAGAGTTTTACACAATGTACAGATATAGTTACGATTCAAACTCACTAGGAATCTTTTATTTAAGAAAAATCAGGAACTAATTAATATACAAGGTTAGATAATTTAAATGTGCTAATTATTTTCAAATATTCCTTCAGGAAAATTAATTCAGAACAAGTAATATGAAAAGCCACAGCAGAAAATTTAAATTCCTATTCTACTGCATATTAGAGTCAATTACATCAAAATATTCATAATTTTCCTTCATTTTTGTCTTCTATCTAAACGGGAAGTTTTGAGATTTCTTACAGTGTCATAAGAAATAGAAAAAGTGACACAATTTAGGCAACTAATTTCATGTGCTTTCAACATTTCCATATCTGTGTTTCTGACAGTTAAAGATTTGTTTTTCTCTGGAAATTTGGCAGAGGGGACAAGGGTAGAGAATAAACTCACCCCACCCCACCATCCCTCCTGTCCTCCAATGCCACACTCACAGAGAAGACATTATCTTTGTTACCAGTATCTCCTTACATTCCTGGACTTCTTTCCTAGGCAAAAGTCCTTGAAATGTAAGGCAGGACATCCCTCTGGGAGCTGAGAATGGAAGAAGGAACCCTCTATTTTCATCTAGGCCCATCATCAAGGCTATATTCAGACCTGGGGGTCTATCTCCAAATTCTCAATTCAATTCCGTTGATCAATATGTCTATATTTCCTTTCATTTCAGAATTTCTTGACCACCAAAATGCACATTCATTGGTGGAAGAAGGATGAGGGATCTTTAAGAAACAAACAGAATCCTAGAGAAGCTAGTGCTGTGAGTTCATGCTTTGTCTCACACCCTTTGCTGCAGAGACATAGCAATGATAGGTAAGAAACAAAACCAAACTAAAATAAAAGTGAAACAACTGGGTTCAAAATAATGATCTCTATTATGGAAACAAAAAGTGTTGAGCAGGAGCTGGAATCACCAGCCTGCAGGCAGTGGTGGTCTAGAATTTTACTCTTGCAGAATGAACGGATTACTAATGCTCTGTAGATGAGAAGGAGCCAGAGTTATTTTCACCGATAATGACAGGGACTCAGATAAGTCTTCCCCGTGAAAAAACTCTGAAAAATCAAGCTGCTGATAAGTGTCTGGGGCTTCAGCTTTACAGGTAACTATGAGCCTAGGGAGACAGCAGGACAAAGAAAGGGCTTTGTGACAAAGAACTTAAATTTAGTGAGTGTGAATATGATATCCTCAGTATTACTGTGAGAGGAAAGCCCTGAAATAGTGGACATGCCTGAGCATTAGAGACCTGAATGGCAACAACTCTAAACAACTGTAAAATGACTGATAGGGAGAGGAAAATTATGGGGAGGGGATGAGGTGTGAAGAGAGAGAAAAACACACAAACAGAAAAACACCCTCTCTTAATGTGTCCAAACCAAAACCCCAAAACTTGAAGAAATCCAATGAGAATAAAACCAGGAATCTGAATGTGAACTCATTTCTGACTGAATCAATTTTATAGAACACTCTGGAAAAGAACTTTTAAAAAAAAAAGTATGTTTTTAGTGTAAAAAGACATAAATGAGACAATAAATTTTTAAAGAGATAAAATTTGGAGAGGCAAAGATCAAAATAATCGAAAATGCAGGATACAAAGATGGACTCAAAATGGATCAAAAATCTCAATATAAAAGAAAGTACCATAAAACTCCTAGAAGATAATGTAGGGAAACATCTTCAAGACCTTGTATTAGGCGGCCACTTCCTAGACTTTACACCCAAAGCACAGGCAACAAAAGAAAAAATAGATAAATGGGAACTCCTCAAGCTTAGAAGTTTCTGCACCTCAAAGGAATTTGTCAAAAAGGTGAAGAGGCAGCCAACTCAATGGGAAAAAATTTTTGGAAACCATGTATCTGACAAAAGACTGATATCTTGCATACATAAAGAAATCCTACAACTCAATGACAATAGTACAGACAGCCCAATTATAAAATGGGCAAAAGATATGAAAAGACAGTTCTCTGAAGAGGAAATACAAATGGCCAAGAAACACATGAAAAAATGTTCAGCTTCACTAGCTATTAGAGAGATGCAAATTAAGACTACAATGAGATACCATCTCACACCGATTAGAATGGCTGCCATTAAACAAACAGGAAACTACAAATGCTGGAGGGAATGTGGAGAAATTGGAACTCTTATTCATTGTTGGTGGGACTGTATAATGGTTCAGCCACTCTGGAAGTCAGTCTGGCACTTCCTTAGAAAACTAGGTATAGAGTTACCCTTTGATCCAGCGATTGCACTTCTCGGTATATACGCGGAAGATTGGAAAGCAGTGACACAAACAGATATCTGCATGCCAATGTTCATAGCAGCATTATTTGTAATTGCCAAGAGATGGAAACAACCCAAATGCCCTTCAACAGATGAGTGGATAAATAAAATGTGGTATATACACACGATGGAATACTACGCGGCAGTAAGAAGGAACGATCTCGTGAAACATATGACAACATGGATGAACCTTGAAGACATAATGCTGAGCGAAATAAGCCAGGCACAAAAAGAGAAATATTATATGCTACCACTAATGTGAACTTTGAAAAATGTAAAACAAATGGTTTATAATGTAGAATGTAGGGGAACTAGGGATAGAGAGCAATTAAGGAAGGGGGAACAATAATCCAATAAGAACAGATAAGCTATCGTGGGTAAATTTAGCATTCTGGGAATGCCCAGGAATGACTATGGTCTGTTAATTTCTGATGGGTATAGTAGGAACAAGTTCACAGAAATGTTGCTATATTAGGTTACTTTCTTGGGGCAGAGTAGGAACATGTTGGAAGTCAAGTAGTTAGCTTAGGTTAGTTGTCTTTTTCTTACTCCCTTGTCTCTTTGAAATGTTCTTTTATTGTATGTTTTCTTAAATTTTTTTATTTTTTATACAGTTGATTTAAAAAAAAAGTTAAAAAAAAAAAAACACGGAAAAAAATATGCAGATCCCCCTTGAGGAGCTGGTGGAGAATGCAGGGGCATTGGGCCACCCCACCTTGATGGTTGCTAATGTGCTCACAGACATAGGGGACTGGTGGTTTGATGGGTTGAGCCCTCTACCATAGGACTTACCCTTGGGAAGACTGTCGCTGCAAAGGAGAGGCTAGGCCTCCCTGTAATTGTGCCTAAGAGCCTCCTCCCGAATGCCTCTTTGTTGCTCAGATGTGGCCCTCTCTCTCTAGCTAAGCTAACTTGAAAGGTGAAATCACTGCCCTCCCCCCTACGTGGGATCAGACACCCAGGGGAGTGAATCTCCCTGGCAACGTGGAATATGACTCCCGGGGAGGAATGTAGACCCGGCATCGTGGGATGGAGAACATCTTCTTGACCAAAAGGGGGATGTGAAAGGAAATGAAATAAGCTTCAGTGGTAGATTACAAAACAAGCTGAGAGGTCACTCTGGCGGGCACTCTTATGAACAATATAGACAACCCTTTTTAGGTTCTAATGAATTGGGGTAGCTGGTGGTAGATACCTGAAACTATCAAACTACAACCCAGAACCCATGAATCTCGAAGACAGTTGTATAAAAATGTAGCTTATGAGGGGTGACAGTGGGATTGGGAAAGCCATAAGGACCACACTCCTCTTTGTCTAGTTTATGGATGGATGAGTAGAAAAATGGGGGAAGGAAACATACAGACAGACAGACAAAGGCACCCAGTGTTCTTTTTTAGTTTAATTGCTCTTTTTCACTTTAATTATTATTCTTGTTATTTCTGTGTGTGTGGTAATGAAGGTGTCAGGGATTGATTTTGGTGATGAATGTACAACTATGTAATGGTACTGTGAACAAATGAATGTACAATTTGTTTTGTATGACTGCATGGCATGTGAATATATCTCAATAAAATGAATATTAAAAAAATTTGTATATACTAATAATATAAGCCAAAATTATAAAGAAAAAGTTGATATAATTAAAAGAGAAACAGACAAATGGAAAATCATTTAGCTGAAAGACTAAGTTGACCAAAAAAAGAAAAACAGTAAGAATATAAAATATATAATTGAACAGCTTCCAGCTGACTAAGATTGTAACATAAGCTGCTCCAGGGTGATGTTCCCCACAAAATCTTTGAATAACTAACAAAAACTGGCAGAGCCATTGTTCTAGTTTGCTAATGCTGCAGAATGCAAGACACCAGAGATGGATAGGCTTTTATAAAATGGGGGTTTATTTGGCTATACAGTTACAGTCTTAAGGCCATAAAGTATCCAAAGTAACACATCAGTAATCGGGTACCTTCACTGGAGGATGGCCGATGGCGTCCGGAAAACCTCTGTTAGCTGGGAAGGCATGTGGCTGGCGTCTGCTCCAAAGTTCTGGTTTCAAAATGGCTTTCTCCCAGGACGTTCCTCTCTAGCAAGCTTGCTTCTCTTCAAAACGTCACTCACAGCTGCACTCCATCCAGTCTCTTTGAGTCAGCATGTTTTATATGGCTCCACTGATCAAGGCCCACCCTGAATGGGTGGGGTCACACCTCCATGGGAGTATCCCACCAAAGTCACCACCCACAGCTGGGTGGGGCACATTCCAAGCAAATCTAACCATTACCAAAACGTCTGCCCCACAAGACCACAAAGATAATGGCATTTGGGGGACACAATACATTCAAACCGGCACAGCCATCATCCTCAGAACTCTGGAAAATGGTTAAAGGGTTGCAGTAACTGGGTGAGTGCTGAATTTAGAAAACACAGCTTTAAAAAATGGTTGGAGTAGCTGGTGGTACCCTTTCTGGCCCCTCCCCACCCTCATCCACAGCATGATGTGGAATCAGACCGCTCTCCCATCATAGGTCCCTGACCCTGTTCTGGAGGGAGCAGAGTAATCCCTACACACTTACCCTGATGCCTGTATGTTGGTGTCAATCTATTTGGTGGAAGCACAGAAGACTGAACCAGGCAACTCATCTCCATTTTGCCCTCCTAAAACTTGACCTGCAGACAGAAACATCTTGCAGACAGCTAAAGCAATGCAAGAAACACTTAAGTCAGAATGCCCTGTGACAAAGGATTACCTGCTTTAAGTCAAACAACAGAGCATGCAGAGGGAGAGAAAGTCTATTTCATGGGGAGTGGGGGGGACACTCAAATTCCTGTAAACAGGGGAATTCCTACAACCATGGGCAAGCACAAGCCCAGGACAAGACTCAGGCTCAGAAAAGATAGGAACCACGCACTTCACATCCACCTCAGTCTGATCTTCTTGATAGAAGGGCTAAATCAAGAAAAAAAGCAACCACCAATGCAGAGACAATTTACAAAAATTATGAAAGGTGTTTTTGCTTTGATTTTTGTTGTTGTTGTTGTTGTTGGCTCCTAGCAAGCAAAGAAATCTCTGTAATATCACCAACTAGATACATACTTAAGGAACAGACAGCCAAGGACTAAATCCCTGCATAAACTCCTTAAAATATTAAAATGCACAGTGTGAAACAGAAGATTACAAGACAAACAAAGAAATAGTAACTGATGGCCCATCCAAAGGAACAATATAAAAATCCAGAAACCATCAACAAAGAAGACCAGACTTTGGACATCCCAGACAAAGAATTTAAATATGATCCCTAATATGTTCAAGGAGATAAAAGAAAAGACAGAGAAAGAACTAAAGGATATAAGGAAAACAATGAATGAACAATATGAAAAATCTCAACAAAGAGATAGAAATTTAAAAAAGAAACCAAATAGAAATACTGGCATGGAAGTACACAATAAATGAAAAGAAAATTCCCTAGAGAGTTTCAACAGCAGATTTAAACTGTCAGAAGAAAGAATCAGTGAATGTGAAGGCAGGGCAATTGAAATGATTCAGGCTGAAGAGCAGAAAGAAAAAAAAAGAATGAAAGAAAGGGAATAGAACATGAATATATCTCAATAAAATAAAAAAAAATAAAAGGGAACAGAACATAAGTGACATGTGGGACACCATCAAGCACACCACTATACACATTACGGCAATCCCAGAAAGAAAAAAAAAAAAAAGAAAGAGGCAGAAGGAATATTCAAAGAAATAATGGCATAAAACTTCACAAATTTAACAAAAGACATAAATATGCACATTCAGGATTCACAATGAACTCCAATCAGGAGAAACTCTAAGAGAAGCATGCCCAAACATACAGTAGTCAAACTGTGTAATGCTAAGAACAAAGAGAGAGTTCTAAAAGCTGCGAGAGTAAAGCAACATGTTATATACAAGGGACTCCCAATAAAATTAATTTCTAATTTCTCATCAGAAACCATGGAAGCAAGAAGACAGTGGTACAAAATATTAAAGTGCTGAAAGGAAACAATTGCCAACCAAGAATTTTATATCCAGTGAGACTTTCTTTCAAAAATGAGGGTAAGAGTCACATTTCCAGATGAATAAAAGCTGAGGGAGTTCATCACCACTAGACCTGCTGTACAAGCAATGCTAAAGGGAGTTCTGGAGACTGAAAGGGAAGGATACTAGACAGAGGGTCAAAATGGCATAAACAAATAAGACTTCCAATAAAGGTAATTATATGGGTAATTATAAATGCCAGTACTCTTGTATTTTGAGGTAGGTAAATCCACTTTTTACTTCTTACAGTTTATAAAATGCAAATGCATGAAAAGTAATGATAACTTTATGATTTTAGACATACAACATAAAGATATAATTTGGAGCAAGTACAGCAAAAAGGTGGGGGAACAGAGGGGTAGAGAACAGTGTATGTGTATGCTATTGAAGTTCAGTTGGAATCAAATCAAATGTGATTGTTATAGATAGGATGCTAAATTTAAGTCCATGGTAAATAAAAGAAAATATATAAAAAATATATACAGTAAGAAAGGAGAAGGGACCCAAATTGGTACAATACAATTTGAGAATGGAAAAAATACCTCACGCAAATAGTAACAAAATTAGAGCTGGGGTAGCTATTCTACTAACAGATAAAACAGACTTTAAGTCAAAAACTGGTATGAGGGACAAGAAGGTCACTATATACTGGTAAAGGGGTCAACCTAACAAAAAGATAGAACAATTATAAATATATATACACCTGACAGCAGAGCTCCAAAATATATGAAGCAAATGCAGATAGATTTGAAGGGAGAAATTGACAGTTCTACATTAATAGTAGAACTGTTTAACATACCACTCTCAATAATGTATAGAACATGCAGTCAGAAATCAATAAGGAAATACAGGACTTCAATGACACACTAATCCTAGATCTAACAGACATACATAGAATACTGTACCCAATGAAAACAGAATACACATTCTTCTTGAGGGCACATGTATCATTCTCCAGGATAGACCATATTTTGGGTCACAAAACAAATCTCAATAAATCAAAAAATATTGAAATCATACAATATATCTTCTCCAACCACAAGGGAATGAAGTGAGAAATCAATAGAGGAAGAATTTGAAGATTCAAAAATATGTAGACATTAAACAAAGTACTCTTAAACAACCAATGGGTTAAAGAGGAAATCACAAAGTAAATTAAGAAATATCTTGAGGCAAATAAAATGAAAACAAAATATGCTAAAACTTATGAGATGCAGCAAACGTGGTGCTGAGCAGGAAAGTTACAGCTCTAAATGCTTACATTAAAAAAAGAAAAAAAAATCTCAAACCAGAGACCTAATCTCAAAACTGGAAGAACTTGAAAAAGAAGAACAAGCTATACCCAAAACAAGCAGAAGGAAGGAATTAAAGATTAGAGCGGAGATAAAGGAAATACAGAATAAACAAACAATAGAATCAACAAAACCAAAAGTTAGTTCCTTGAAAAGATCAATAAAATCAGCAAAACTGTAGCTACACTGATGAAGAAAAAAAAAAGGATATAAATAACTAAAATCAGAAATGAAAAGGGGGTCATTACTATCAATCCTACTGCAGTAAAAATGACTATGAGGATACTATGAACAACCATATGCCAACAAAATAGATAACCTAGATGAAATGGACAAATTCCTATAAACACAAAAACTGTCTACATTGACTCAAAACGAAATAGAAGATCCCAATAAACCAATATCTAATAAAAAGATTGAATCAGTAATAAAAACATCTTCCAACAAAGAAAAGCCCAGGACCAATGGCTTCACAGGAGAATTTTACCAAACATTTCAGGGAGAATTAACACCAATATTTATCAAACTCTTCCAAAAAATTGAGGAGGGAACACTCCCTAACTTATTTTACAAGTCCAACATCA
Source organism: Choloepus didactylus (assembly GCF_015220235.1). Classification (NCBI taxonomy): domain Eukaryota; kingdom Metazoa; phylum Chordata; class Mammalia; order Pilosa; family Megalonychidae; genus Choloepus; species Choloepus didactylus. Next base: position 29,186,456 of record NC_051308.1, read on the forward strand.
GCCTCTTCCAAAGCCAGATAAAGATACAATAAGAAGAAAATTACAGGCCAATCCCTTATGAATTTAGATGTGAAAATACTCAACCAAATTCTAGTAAACAGAATCCAATAGCACATTGAAAGAATTATACAACATGATCAAGTGGGATTTATACCATATATGCAGAGGTGGTATAACATAAGAAAATTAATGAATGTAATACACCACAATACCAGAACCACAGAAAAAAAGAGAAAAAAACTGCGTATCATCCGAATGGATGCAGAAAAGGTATATGAATAAACCCAATACCACTTCTTGATTAAAATAGTTAGAAAACTAGAAATAGAAGGGGGCTTCTTCAACCAGATAAAGGGCATATATGAAAAACCCACTGCTAACATCATACTCAATGGTCAAAGACTGAAAGCTTTCCCTCTAAGATCAGGAACAAGACAAGGATGCCCACTGTCACCACTGTTATTCAACCTTGTACTGGAAGTTCTGGCCAGAACAATTTGGCAAGAGAAAGAAATAAAAGGTACCCAAATTAGAAAGGAAGAAGTGAAATTTTCCCTAATAGCAGATGACATGATCCTAATACTGAAAATTCTGAAAAATCCACGACAAAGCTACTAGACCTAATTAACCAATTCAGCAAAGTGGTGGGGTACAAGATCAACACACAAATATCAGTAGTGTTTCTGTACATTATTAATGAACAATCTGAAGAGGAAATGGAGAAAAAAGTCCATTAACAACAGCAAATAAAAGAATCCAATATTTAGGCATAAATATAACCAAGGATGTAAAGGACTTGTAGACAGAAAATTACAAAACATTTCTAAAAGGAATCAAAGAAGACCTAAATCAATGGAAGGGCATTCTGTGTTCACAGATTAGAAGACTAAATACTGTGAAGACGTCAATTCCACCCAAAGCAATTTACAGATTCACCACAATCCCAACAGCCGCCTTTGCAGAAATGGAAAAGCCAATCATCAAATTTATATGGAAGGGTAAGAGGCCCTGAATAGTCAAAGCCATCTCAAAAAAGAACAAAGTTGGAGTATTCACACTTCATCTGAAAAATTAGTACAGCACCACAGTAATCAAAGCAGCATGATATTTGCACAAGGATGGACATATAGCCCAATAGAATAAAATTGAGAGTTCAGAAAAAAACTCATGTCATGGCCAACTGATTTTTGACAAGAGTGACAAGTCCACTTAGTTGGGAAAAAATGGTCTCTTCATAATTTGGGCAGATAATAAAAAAATATATTTACAGCCTCCCCCCTCCCCAGCCCTGAGGATCGGGGGAAGGTGCGGATGTGTTGGACATCCTCACATGGACTGCTGTTGCTGTTGTCACAAACATTGGGACTGGCGGTTTGATGTGCTAAGCCCTCGAGCATGGGACTTGCTCTTATGAAGCTCATTACCACAAAGGAGAGTCTAAAGTTGTATGTAATGGTGCCTAAGAGTCTACCCCTGAGTACCTCTTTGTTGCTCAGATGTGGCCCTCTCTCTCTCTAACTGAGCCATCTCGACAGGTGAACTCGCTGCCCTCCCCCCTACGTGGGACCCGACTCCCAGGGGTGTAAATCTCCCTGGCAACGCAGAGTATGACTCCCGGGGATGAAGGTGGACCCAGCATTGTGGGACTGAGAGTATCTTCTTGACCAAAAGGGGGATGCAAAATGAGACAAAATAGTTTCAGTGGCTGAGAGATTCCAAATGGAGTCGAGAGGTCACTCTGGTGGACATTCTTATGCACTATATAGATAACACCTCTTAGGCTTTAATGTATTGGAATAGCTAGAAGTAAATACCTGAAACTACCAAACTCCAACCCAGCAGTCTGGACTCCTGAAGACAATTATATAATAATGTAGATTACAAGGGGTGACAGTGTGATTGTGAAGACCTTGTGGATCACACCCCCTTTATCTAGTGTATGGATGAATAGAAAAATGGGGATAAAAACTAAAGGACAAATGGGGTGGGATGGGGGGATGATTTGGGTGTTCTTTTTTCACTTTTATTTTTTATTCTTGTTCTGGTTCTTTCTGATGCAAGGAAAATGTTCAGAGATAGATTGTGGTGATGAACGCATAACTATGTTATCATACTGTGGACAGTGGATTGTATATCATGGATGATTGTACGGTGTGTGAATGTATTTCAATAAAACTGAATTTATTAAAAAAAAATGGTATCTTCAACAAATGGTGCTGGGAAAACTGGATGTCCATAAAAAGAATGAAGCTGGACCCCTACCTCACACTATACACAAAAATCAACTCAAAATGGATCAAAGACCTAAATGTAAGAGCTAGAACTATAAAACTCCTACAAGAAAACATACGGAAACATCTTCAGTGTTGTTTGTGTTCAGCAATGTTTTCTTAGACTGTACACCCAAAGCACAGCAAAAAGAAAAAAAAATAGATAAATGGGACTACATCAAAATTAAAAGCTTTTTTGCCTCAAAGGAATTTATCATAAAGTAAAACAATAACCTATAAAATGGGAGAAAACATTTGGCAACCACATATCCATTCAGGGTTTAATATCCAGATATATATATACCCTACAACTCAACAATAAAAAGTCAAACAACCCAATTAAAAAAAGGGCAGAAGTAGGTGGAGATGAAAAAACAAAATGGACAGAAGACTTGAATTGGCATTTCTCCAAAGAAGATATACAAATGGCCAAAATGCATATGAAAAGATGCTCAGCATCACTAGCCATTATGGAAATGCACTCAAAACCAAAATCAGATACCATTTCACACCCTCTAGAGTGGTTACTATTAAAGAAATGGAAAATTACGAGTGTTGAAGTGGATGTGGAGAAATAGGAACACTCATTCATTGGTGGAAATGTAAAATGGTGCAACCACTGTGGAAAACAGTTTGGCAGTTCCTTGAAAGTTAAGTATAGATTTACCATATGACCCAGCAATCCCACTTCTAGGTATATACCCAAAATAAGTGAAAGCAGGAATTTGGACAGATATTTTCACACCAATGTTCACAGCAGCATTATTAACTATTACTAAAAGATTGAAATAACCCAAGTGTCCATAAACTGATGAATGGATGAACAAAATGTGATATATACATACAATGGAATATTATTCAGCCATGAAAAGGAATGAAGTTTTGATACATGCAACACCATGGATGAATTTTAAAGATACCATGTTGAATGAAATAAGCCAGATATGAAATGTTAAATATTGTATGATCTCACTGATATGAAATAATTAGAATAAGCAAATTCATAGAGTTAGAAACTAGAATGTAGGTTACAGGGGTTGTGGTGGGGATGGGAAGTGGGAAATTAATGCTTGTATTGTATAGAGTTTCTATTTGGGGTGATGGAAAAATTTTGATAATGGATGGTGGTGACAGCACAACTATGTGAATGTAATTACCAATACTGAATTATGTGGTTAAAGGGCAAATTTTAGACTGTATATATGTCACTAGAATAAAAATTTTAAAAATAAAATAAGAAGACTCTACAACACAGTGAACTCTAATATAAACCATGGACTATAGTTAATAGTATAATTATGAAAATGTTCCTTTATGAATTGTAACAAAATACCACACTAATGCAAGATATTAATAACAAGGCGGTATATGTGAACTCTGGTTATGTATGACCTTTCTGTAAACCAACAACTTCTCTAAAAAAAAAAATCACAGGCTTAGCTCTGCTTCAAGGAGAAGGGAGCATAAGCTCCATCTTTTGACAAGATGAGCAACAAGAGCTGATTGGGAGGGTTAGAAATATATAAGGGGATCTAGAGACTAGCTGTCACAAAGAACCACGATTTTTCTCCCTCTTCCTCATTCTCAACCACAGAAGCTAGCCCCTAATCATGGTGTGAGCTGGATGACAAATAATGGGAAGAAATCTAAATAAAACACACAAAAAAGGGTATTAGGAACACATGTTCTTAAATTCTTTAGATGATTGTGTACTGAAATTAAATTATACCTCCTCTTACATAGTCTGTTAAACAGGCTTCTGAGAGATTCATGATTAGATTATTGATGTGGTTTTTTTTCACTCTTTTATAGAAATATTTACTTTCAGAATAAATAAAAAGTAGAACTATATCAAATCAGAGACTTAACCTGACAACTGGAGGATCTAGAAAAAGAACGAATTAAACCCAAGCAAGCAGAAGGAAGGAAATAAAGATTAGAGCAGAGATAACTGGAAAAGAGGATTAAAAAACAATAGAGTCTTAATGAAGCCAAAAGTTGTTTCTTTGAAAAGATCAATAAAATTAACAAACCTTTAACTAGACTGACAAAGAAAAAAAGAGAGAGGATACAAATAACTAAAATCAGAAATGAAATGGGGGACATTACTAACAAGCCCACAGAATTAAAAAAAAGCTTTAAGAGAAAACTGTGAACAACTGTACACCAAAAAATTAGATAACCTAGATGAAATGGATATATTCCTAGAAACATACAAACTACCAACACTGACTCAAGTAGAAATAGAAGATCTTAACAGACCAATAACAAGTAAAGAGCTTCCAACAAAGAAAAGCCGAGGAAAAGATGGCTCCACTGGCGAACTGTATCAAACATTTCAAGAATAATTTACACCAATCCAAATCAAAATCTGCCAAAAAAAAAATTAAGGAGGTGGGAACACTTCCTAAGTCATTCTTTGAGGTCAATGTCACTCTTAAACCAAACCTAGATAATGATACCAAAATAAAAGAAAATTTTAGACCAATATCCCTTATGAAAATAGATGTAATAATCCTCAACAAAATACTAGCATACTGAATCCAGAGCACATTAAAAGAACTATACACTATGATCAAGTGACATTTATCCCAGGTATGCAAGAATGGTTCCACATAAGAAAATTGATGAATGTAATATACATTAAAAGAATGAAGGAAGAAAACACATGATCATCTCAATTGATGCAGAAAAGGAACTTGACAAAATCCAGTACCCCTTCTTAATAAAAATACTTAGAAAACTAAAAATAGAAGGGAACTTCCTCAACATGATAAAGGACATGTATGAAAAACCCACAGCTAACATCAACTCAATGGTGAAAGACTGAAAGTTTTCCCTCTAAGATCTGGCACAAGCAAAGATACCCATTGTCACCACTGTTTTTCAACATTGTACTGGAAGTTCTCGCCAGAGCAATTAGGCAAGAAAAAGAAATAAAAGGCATCCAAATCAGAAGGAAGAATTAAAACCTTCACTATTTGCAGGTAACGTGATCTCAGATATAGAAAGTCCTGAAAAATCTACAACAAAGCTCCTAGTGCTAATAAATGAATTCAGCAAAGTGCCAGAGCATTTCTCCTCTGATTCAGCAATTCCACTCCTAGTTCTACACATGACACAGAGACATGTACAAAAAGATTCATTGCAACACAGTTTGTAAAGGTGGAAAAAATTGAAGCACCTTAAATGCATCCTCAAGATAATGGATCAATAAACTGTGGTATAACAGAAAACTATATGGCAACTAAAATGAATGAGACAGAGCTAATATGCATTAATACAGATAAATCTCAAAAACATAATATTGAATTTTAAAAAATATGCTACAGTATGATAACATGTACATAGAGCTTAAAATATGAAAACCAGTAATACATGTTATTATGAATAGAAATAACATTATATCATTCTTGGAAATAATAAACAACAAATTAGGAATAGCAGATACCTCTAGGCTAGAAGGAAAAGAAACAGAATGTGGAAGAAAACAGAACTGAAGCTGTTTAATTTTTTCTTTTAAAAATGAAGTGAAATAAATATGGCAAATATTAAGATTTGGTAAATCTCTATGTGAGCCCATATTCTTTAAACCTTTCTGAATATGTGAAATATTTTATAATAAAAAAGTAAATTACAATGCTTTTAAGTCAGTGTTGAAATGAAAGTGCTCTGATCAAATCTGCTTATCTCACAAACAGGAATTTCATGTGATATATTCATTGCTTCTTGAAAAATTTTATCAATGAGTGAGGTTGGAAGCAGATGCTTCCAGTTGAGCCTTGAGATGCTTCAGTCCCCGTAGACAACACCCTGACTGCAGTGTTTTGAGAGACCCTGAGGCAGAGGCGCCAAGCTAAACCACATCCATATTCCTGACCAACAGAGAAAATAAATGTCCGTTGCTTTAAACCGAGAGAGAGTGGGGGCGGGGGGGGGAGAAAGGAGGGAGAGGGAGAAGGAGAGGGAGAGAAAGGGGGGGAGGAGAGAGAGGGAGGGAGGGAAGGAGAGGGGGAGGGAGGGAATGAGGGAAAAGGACTAGAAAAGCTAGACAACATGTCTCCTGAAAAAAGGTATCATTCAATCATCTGAAGCAAAAGGCCACATAGACCAACATTGTACAGAATCCCTTCCAGTGCTGGGATCCTATGAAGTTCTCAAAACCATATAGTGAATCCATAATTTTAAACAAAATGTTCAAGGAAATTGGTGATTTGGTGAATTTATTTCCTGGTTAACCAGAAGAATTATTTTTTATAGAATCTTAGCGCATAAATGTACTTCATTGATCATTGTATAGGTGAGGAAGCTGAAGCTGCAAGCAAATAACTTCTGAAAGTCATGAGGCCTTTTTTTGGCAAATCCTAACACAGTGCCAGCTACAACATAGACGCTCAATAAATAGCTATTGAAAGAAGGAAGGAAGGGAGAGTGGTAGGGAAGAAGAAGGAGACTCTCCCTCTTCAGAGAAGTTTGGAATTAGAAGTCCTGACCTGAATTCCAGTCCCATCTCCATCACTTAGTTGTGTGACCTTGGCAATCCCTTGACCTCTCACTTCTCATCTTACATCTCACTTTGCTTATAGGTAAAATAGGAAAAGTAATACTTCCCAAGTAATAGAGTCACTGTGATATTCAAATAAGACTACATATGGCAACACATTTTCTAAATTTTAGAGTGGCTTAGAAATATTGCCATCCATATTTCTAAAATACTTTCCCACCCCAACATGTGAGAAAGGGTTGCTGTTGATAAAGTTGGTTGTTTGGAGCCTCCTTTCACACCAGTCACTGACATAAATTTTAGATGAATTTAAAAGTCAGGTGTAAAATACAGTACATGTATAATAAGTAATATTATGCAATTAAAAAGAATAATGTAAAGCTATGTGTACTGGCATGGAAAGATCTCCAGGAGATAGTAACATGCGAAGAAAACCAAGCTCTGGAATGATATGTGTTGTATGTAAATATATTTTGCTTACATAAAAATAAATGCCACATACCCACCACACATACATATGCCATAAATGTAGAGAAATATGAAGAATTCATATATCAATTTAATAATAGCTGCCTTTAGAGAAGGTAATGGGATTGGGTGTGAATGTGGCATTTTAATTTTTCATGAAATTTTTATATACATATATATTCTATGTGTATAGATATATAGCAGTTGAATTTTTAGAATGGATATGTATTTGCAAATTAATTTCAAATAAAAAAATGAATTAAATGCAGAGAATAGAACTATTAGAAATAGTATTTGAATACTTGATCTCTGTACAAGCATCAATGCAATGAAAAAAAATCATAAAGGAAAATATGTATAGAATTAACTACATTAAAGGATCTGTCAAAAACAAATAAAATCAAAAAGGAAATAAAAATTGGATAATATTTAGCACAAATATGTCAAAGAATTAATCCTTTACATTGTAAAGTGTTCAAAACTGATTAAAAATTTTTAAATGAGATAGCTGGGGTTGGGTGGGGGGTGTGTGTGTGTGAGAGAGAGGAAACCCTTGACCCTCCAAACCTTCAACCCTAGGCCTTTTAAAGGGAAATGTATATTTGAAATTAGCATTCCATGCCCTTATTTTATATACCAGAAAACTATCACAAAAAATGGCGACTCCACACACTGCAAAGTAAACAGGCTGTCCAGGCGGGGCTAACGCCTCCTCTCCCACATCCCCATGCTGTGTGCTCCCCCCACACTCCGTCTCTTCCCACAGCAAGACTACCTCGAAGGGGAAGGGTGGGGATGCAGTAATTCCCTTGAACTTAAGCAATTTACCGCCCACCTACTCCATCACTTCCCCTGATGAATTTCTAATACAGTGCATCTTCCCTTTATCTCGTCAGACCCCAAATCCCCATCGTGTTTGAAATTCTCCCTTTCTGCTATTTCAGATTCCTCTTTGAGGAGGAATTGGGGTCCACCCCCCGAAAGGAGAAGTCCAGGTACAAAATACATCTCCAGAGTTTGCCACACGCAGGGGTCATGGGAAAAGCACAGCCTTCAACCGATGGCGCAGAACAGTCACATTTTTGTCTTAAAATGATTTCACTACCCTTTAGACCTTCATCAGGAGAACCCACAGTGTGTCACCAGCTGCCCTCTCTTCCTCTTTAACTGGAAAGGACGCTGGGGATTGCCTAGTCCAGGCCCATTATTTGACAGATGAGGAAACAAACGAAGAGAAGTGAAATGAATTCTCCAAAGTCACATGACCTCTGGCTGCCCATCCCAACCAAGCCGAACAACAGAGCCTTTACCCAAGACCCCGTGTTAGTCAGAGTACCCACATTTGCCTCCAGTTTTGAGAAAGAAAGACGTCTTTGAGGTTCTAAGTGGTGCTTTTGCATTTCCGTCGCTGACTTCCCCTGCCCTTCTCAGACTCCTCCCCCAGCCTAGTGCAAACCCCGCCTTTGGCACACCCCACGCCCCGTCTCCGCAGCCTCCTGCAGTTGCTGCGTGTGGGAGGGTCACTCTGGCCCCTTCACATGTCACTGAGACCAAAGGGGAAATCCTGCACTCGACAACCCAAATCTGGAGGTCAAGTTGGTTTGGGAAGGGGGCGGGCAGTTAGTGTTAAAGACAACATTTGATGAAAATTTGTAATTAAAAGATCTTGTCATCCCTTCAAATATTTATTTAACATTCAACAAACGTTTATTGAGCACTTTCTAAGAATTAGGGTCTGTGCAAGAGTTAAGAATGTGCGGGTTCCTAAACGGCCATCCTGCACTCCAAGAGATGATTACCCCTAATAATTAAGCATTCAGTGTGGTACAGTACAAAAAGTAGTGCATTAGCGTCTGACAGACCCAGAGTTCTAGATATAGACTTGTGCACATTATTTAGTCTAAGTATTGATCTACGAAAACTTGGCATAAAAATAAAAATCAATCCAGGATCTTGGGAGGATTAAATGAGATTATGCAGTACAGTGCATAGCGTGACAGGTATCCAGCGCACCTTAGGCTATCAAAAAAGGTGTTAGGCTCCAATCTGCGCACACCTCTTCAATTCCTCACCTCTCAAGTTTGTAACCATGTGGGCTTTACCTACCTAGCTCACAGAACCCAACTATATAACACAGAAACACAGGGCACCATACAAATAATCAGCCTTATTGAGGTTGTCAAGTCTCCCATTTTAAAAATTAAGAATCCTATTTATTGAGTTGGGTAGATACAACTGACTGGGAATCTTGATATATTCCACAAAGATGCATCATTATCCCTTCGCTTAGATGTAGAATACGCTGAAGAACCAGGATTCTCTATTGCAGAGGTCACAAATTTCTGACGAAAGGTCAAAGCCAACAGCCACCCTGCCAGTTTCTGTAAGTAAAGTTTTATTCACTTATTTACAGCCATTCTCATTCTTGTACCTATTGTCTAGGGCTGCTTTCATGCTACAACGCAAAATTACTGTATGGCCTGCAAAGCCTAAAATATTTACTATCTGGCTCCCTACAGAAAAAGTTTGTCAAGCCCTGCTCTGTTGAATATCTTCAGTTCTTCTACCATGAATGCCCAAACATCTGAGGCTGAATGCTGGAAATTAAACTTATTAGCTCTAGAGTCAGTTAAGAGTTACAAGACGCAAATGCATCTGGTGATTTGAAACAAGAGGCCTCTCTTTGGGTTGCCTCTGGCATATTACTGTGTAAGCCTGAAGCAAACTGCAGATTAAAATAAGGCTTAAAAATTTTTTTAAACAAGGGGATGAACTAGAAGCAGCACTAACCTGAGAATTAAGTGACTGTGTTCTGGTCCCTGATCAGCCACCAATTAAGTATGATTGAGGTGATCACTTCATTTCTCTGGATTTATTACTGAGTTTGTAAAATAACATCTCTTGAACTCCTACTATGCAAACTCACCATCTCAGACACGGGAATTTTAGACCAGATTCATTTCCAGCTTTAAAGCTCACTTTTCAGTGCTCAGTGATGTAGCCTGGAGGAGTGATGATGGGGGGAGCAGTGAGTTAACATTCAGAGTGCTTTCAGTTCTGGCGAGTTTTAACGATATTCACCATGATGGTAATTTATCAAGCTCTCTTTTTTCCCAAATATATACCGTATTAGTGTTAAGTCCAGTCCATCAAGCAAGATTCTCCCATCTGCAGAGGGAAGACCCCAGACAGCTTTGGACAGGACTCTCAACTTGAATTATGTAACAGCAGCAGAGCTAGGCAGCTTGCCCTTCTGAATTATGTTTTCTTAGACTGGCATTAACATGAGTTTACATACCCTGAAGACTCACCAGCAGACACAGCAAGGATGGCTTTATCCCTAGAGTAATTAATCCATGTAGCAAACGGACCCTGAAGCTGCTGCCAGCACTCTTGGGATAATTGAGACCCGACGGTAAATAAATCCTGCAGAATCAGAACCACTTTCACTATCCCAAATCCCCAAAGTGAGGACCCCCTTCCAGAAACTCAGAATCCAAAGCCTGTTCATCCTCTTTTGTGGAGAGCCGGTCATCCCGGACTGCAGACCCTGAACTCCTCTCCCGTAACACTCACTCAGGGCAGTGACCCCCGTTGGCATGGACGCAGACAAACAGCACCCAGATGAGAGCTGCAGCTGATGGCCTGGCCTTTCGGGTCACTGGCTGCTGTGCACAGCTCTCTCCCTGCCTCCTGAAGTTCAAATGCCAGCCTGATTTCTATCTGGAAGCGTCCCAGCCCAAACATGGAACAAAAGTTCCCTCTGACAAGCCCATTCGGGTTCCAAAGTATGTTTTTATGTTTGTTGGCAAATAGAACTGTTACCAGCAACAATAACAACAGTGTTTTCCCTTGACTGAAGCGACTTCATTTCTTCATATTTGTTCCAGGGCTGGAGCTGGACAGATGAATAATGTAGACTAGGCGGCTGGCCCAAGCCCTGACCTCGTGCTTCCAAAAGCAAATACAGAGGTGAAAATGGAGACTTGTTTGTTTGAACTTGCACTGCCTAATTTAAAAAGAAAAAGGAAAAGGAAAACAAACCTCCCACCATCCTATTTCATCAATGTAGACAGTGAGGTGGGTTTTGTTTTTTTTTTTTTCCTTTTTGTTTTCATTTCTCACTTTTTGAAACAAGGAGCTACAGCCCTCTACTGGTGCAAGGAACGAAGCCAATTTCTCAATCACTGAGGCTACCCTGCCATCTGGTGGCCGTATTTGGGATTTGTGTGTTTAGATCAAATCTCCAACTTTCTGAAGATCATGAAACCACAGGGATAGGTAAGTTGCTTGAAATATTTAGACAAGGAGGGGAATTGTGAGAAGACAGTAGAATAGGATGCTCCAGGAATCAGTCCCTCCACCAGAACAACTATTAAATATGCAGGAACAGTCTGAATCAACGATTTAGAAGCTCCGAAGTCCAGTAGAACTCTGTGCAGCATCCAGGGAAAGGCAGGAGGCAGGGGCTGGTAAATTACGGCAGATACCGGTAAATTGCTCTCTCCAGGCAGTGGTTACGGTTGCCCAGCACCCACTCTCGTGGCAGGCCGCAGTGGAGTCTGGCTCCTAGTGAAGCTTCCTGGTGCGAGAACGGGACATAAAACTCCTCTTCCCCAAGATCTGGTGGGCATGGGTGACTGCAGATCAAGGCTTTGCATTAGCTACTTCAGATTGCTGGGGCCTTGCTCTCATGGTAGCCATTGTTCCAACCTGCTCAGGACAAAGATGCTGAAAGAGGTTTAACATGGTACCTTCCTCAGAGTTGGAGAAGACAGTTGAAGGGCTGCAACTGCTGGGCAGGTCAAGAAAGTCCAGCTTTGGGGAGGCAGGAAAGGAGCTTCTGTGGCCTTCCTGGTCCCAACCTCTTCCACTACTCAGGGCAGTCTGGAGCCAGACCTTTGTGGGTTGCTGGTGCTCTGGCTGGAAAAGACTGAGTTGGGAAACTCTTCTCCAGTGTGCCACCCCTCCAAGAATTTGCCCTCCAGACAAAAGCAGCTTGAAACAATGAAAGCAGTGTAAGAAACAATCGAGGTGGATGGCCTGGGGCAAAGGCTTACCTGCTTTAAGTCCAGCAGTGGAACACCCAGGAGAGGGAAGCCTGTCTCCTAGGAAGTGTGTGTGGGGGGGTGGGGGAGCAGTCAAACTCTTGTAAACAGAGGACTTCTAAGGCAGCTAGCAAGCATAAGCTCAGGACAAGACACAGGCCCAGAAAAGACAGGGAGGCCCCATACTTTGCATTCACCTTGTGGACCTTCCTAATAGGAGGGCTGACACTCAAGAAAATCTCTGTCTTATCACCAGCTGGTTACAAGTTCAAGAGACAGGCATCTCAGGGAATAAATCCCAGAGGTAACATTTTAAAATATTAAAACACACAGTGTGCAACAAATGATTACAAGACAAACAAAGAAAAAGGAAATCATGGCCTATCCAAAGGAACAGGACAAAATCCCAGAAAACATCAACAAAGAAGACCAGACTTTGGAAATAGTAGGCAAAAACTTTTTTAAAAATGGTCTTCAATATGTTTAAGGAGGTGAAGGAAAATACAGTGAAAAAATTAAAGGATATTAGGAAAACAATGAATGAGCAATATGAGAATCTCAATAAAGATCAATTTTAAAAAGGAATCAAATAAATTACTGGAGTTGAAGACCAAAATGACTAAAAGGAAAAATTTCCAGGAGAATTTCAACAGCAGATGGGAGCTAGCAGAAGAAAGAACCAGAAAACATGCAAACAAAACAACTGAAATGAGTGATACTGAGGAAAAGAAAGAAAAAGAATTAGAAAAAGCAAAAATAACCTAAGAGACCTCTGGGACACCATCAAGCATAACAATGTATGCATTAATTGGGGTTGCAGAAAAACAGAAAGGGGCAGAAGGAATATTCAAAGAAATAATGACAGAAAACTTTCCAAATTTTGCAAAAGACATGAATATGCACATCTAAGAAGCCCAGAGAACACCAAACAGGATACACTTTAAGAGAAATATGCTCCACCACATTCTGATCAAACAGTCAAATGCAAAGGACAAGGAGAGAGTTCTGAAAGCTGCAAGAGAAAAGCAATGTGTTATGTACAAGGAAGCCCCAATAAAAATTTTTCTCATCAGAAACCATGGAAGCAAGAAGTCAGTGGGTTGAAATACTTAAAGTGCTGAAGGAAAACAGTTGCCAGTCAAGAATTTTATATCTGGTGAGACTCTTTTTCAAAAATGAGGAAGACATTAAGACATTCTTAGATAAGCTAAAGCTGAGGGAGTTCATCGCCACCAGACCTGCCCTACAAGCAATGCTAAAGGGATTTCTTCAGAATGAAAAGAAAGGACACTTTCATAATTCAAACTGGCATGAAAAAATAAAGACCTCTGGTAAATGTAATCATTTGGGCAATTACAAATGTTAGTGCTATTGTACTGTATTTATTGGTCTGTAACTCCATGGCTTACTTCTTTCAGGTGCTAAAGTGCAAATGCATAAATAGTAATGATAAATCTATGGTTTGGGACATATGGTGTAAAAGGTATAATTTGTAACAAGTACAAAAAAGGGTGAGGGGACTGAGGAGTATAGGAACAGTGTGTGTGTATGCTACTGAAGTCAAGTTGCTAGCAAATCAAATATGATTGTTATATATATTAGGATGTTAAATTAAACCCATGGCAACCATAAGGAAATCTATGAAAAATATATCCAGATAGAAATGAGAAGAGACTCAATATGGTATAATAAAAAAATTAAATAAATATGAAAGTAGGCATTAATGGAAGAATTGAGGGACAAAAAAGGTAAAGGATATGCAAAGACTAAATAGAAAAAGGCAGAAGAAAGTCCTGCATGATCAGTAATTGCATTATATGTAAATAGATTAAACTCTCCGAGCAAAAGGCAGAAATTGGCAGAGTAGATTTTTTAAAAAAGCATGACCCAACTACATACTGTTTACTCACCTTAAATTCAAAGCATAAGTAAGCTAAAAGTGAAAGGATTGAAAAAATATTTCATGCAAATATTAACCAAAAGAGAGCTGGGATAGCTATAATGAAACCAGATAAAGTACACTTTAAGTCAAAAACAGTTTCAAGGGACAAAGATGGTCATTATATACCAATAAAGGGATCAATTCAACAAGAAGATGTAACAATTATAAATATGTATGCACCTAACACCAGAGCCCAAAATATATGAAGCAAACACTGAGAGATTTGAAGGGAGAAACTGACAGTTCTCCAGGAATAGTAGGAGACTTTAATATAACACTTTCAACAGTGGATAGAACATCTAGACAGAAGATAAATAAGGAAACAGAAGACTTGAATGGTACTCTAAACCAACTAGACCTAACGACACATATAGAACACTTAGCCCAATAATAGAATACATACTCTTTTTGAGTGCACATGTATCATACTCCAGGGTAGACCATATCTTAGTTCACAAAATAAGTCTCAATCAATTAAAGAAAAGGTAAAATCATACAACATATCTTCTCCAACCACAATGGAATGGATCCAGAAATCAATAATAGAGGGAAAAATGGAAAGTTCACAAATATGTGGAAATTAAATAGCACACTCTTAAACAAGAAATGAGTTAAAGAGGAATTCACAATAAAATTAGGAAATATCTTGAGGAAAGTGAAAATGAAAGCACAACATACGAAAACTTACGGGATGCAGCAAAGGTGGTCTTGAGAGGGAAATGAATAGCTCTAAATTCTTACATTTAAAAAGGGGAAAGATGTTAAATCAGAGACATAACCTCAAAACTGGTGTAACTAGAAAAAGAAGAGCAAATTAAACCCAAAGCAAGCAGAAGGAAGGAAATAACAACAATTAGAGCAGAGATAAATGGAACAGAGAATTTAAAAAGCAATAGAGAGAATCAAAAAAACCAAAAGGTGATTCTGTGAAAAGAGCAGTAACATTGACAAACCTTTAGCTACACAAACAAATTAAAAAAAAAAAAAAAAAAAACAGAGAGAGAGAGGACACCAGTAACTAAAATCAGAAATGAAAAGGTAAGCATTACTACTGACCCCACTGAAACAAAAAATACTGTAAACAGAGACTGTGGTCAGCAGCAGCAGGAGCCACCTCTGCCACCACTGTGGTTGATGTGGTTTGGGCCGGGGCTGTGGAGGCAGAGAAGAAGCCACAGTCCAAGTCCTGGAAGATCGCAATCCTGGGCTACCAGTCTGCGGGGAAATCCTCACTGACAATTTAGTTCGTTGAAGGCCAATTTGTTGACTCCTATGATCCAACCATAGAAAACACTTTTACAAAATTAATCACAGTAAATGGACAAGAATATCATCTTCAACTTATGAATACAGCTGGGCAAGATGAATATTTCATCTTTCCTCAGATATACTCCATAGATATTAATGGTTATATTCTTGTGTGCTCTGTTACTTATCCATGACAAATTGTTGGATATGGGGTGGGGGTAGTCAAATACCAATTATGTTAGTTTGGAATAAGAAAGACTTACATATGGAAAGGGTGATCAGTTACGAAAAAGGGAAAGCTTTAGCAGAATCTTGGAATGCAGATTTTTGGAATCTTCTGCTAAAGAAAATCAGACTCCTGTTGACATTTTTAGAAGGATAATTTTGGAGGCTGAAAAAATTGATGGGGCAACTCACAAGGAAAGTCTTCACGCTTGGTGATATGATTAAATTGCAAAAGCCGAGGACACTGGGAATATATTCTACCTGAAGAAGCAAACGGCCCATTATCCTTTAAGGTAAACTATGCTTCTTTTTTCTGTTAACCTGAAAGATACCATTTGGGTCAGAGCTCCCCACAACCCTTTCAGATTATGTTAAACTCTGACTCTGTTCAAATGGCTTCATTTCCATTTTTAAATTTTAAGCAATCAGGTTTTCAATTTATATATTGTATTTCTTAATAATATTATGACCAAGAATTTTACCAGCATTACTTTTTCCCTGTAGTTATTGTTTAAAAAAATGTAATCATCCAAATGATACATATTGTTACATTACTCTAAGCTAGACTTGATAGATCAGTGTTTATTTCATTGTGATAAATGTATACTTGTAAATAGAATAGCTGCAAACCTTTAAAGGGGGGGGGTGATACTATGAAACAACTGTACACCAACAACTTAGATAACATAGATGAAATGAACAACTTCTTTGAAATACACAAACTGCCTACACTGACTCAAAAAGAAATAGAAGATTTCAACAAACCAATAGCTAGTGAAGACATTAATCAGTAATCAAAAACTTCTCAATGCAGGAAAGCCCATTACCAGATGGTTTCACAGGGGAATTTTACTAAACTTTCCAAGAAGAAATCACATGACTCCTACTCATACTCTTCCAAAAAAATTGAAGAGGAGAAAATACTTACTAACTTATTCTATGAAGCCAATATCACTCTCATACCAAAGCCAGATAAACATACAATAAGAAAACAAAATTACAGACCAATCTGTCTAATGAATATAGATGCAAAAATCCTCAACAAAGTACTAGCAAACAGAATCCAGTAGCACATTAAAAGAACTATACACCGTGATCAAGTGAGACTTATCCCCAGTAAGCAAGGGTAGTTCAACATAAGAAAATCTTTAATGTAATACGCCACATTAACAGAATGAATGAAAAAAAAAAAAAGCCCTTTACATGAGCATCTCAATGGATGCAGAAAAAGGCATTTGAAAAAATCCAGCACCCCTCCTTGAAAACACTTAGAAAACTAAGAATAGATGGAAACTTCCCAATTTTGATAAAGGGTATATATGAAAAACCCACAGCTAATATTGTCCTTAATGGTGAAAGAATGAACGTTTTGCCTGTAAGAACAGGAACAAGACAAGGATACCCACTGTCTCTACCATTATTCAACATTGTACTGGAAATTCTAGCCAGAACAATTAGGCAAGAGAAAGAAATAAAAGACATCTAAATTGGAAAGGAAGAAGATCTTTCCCTATTTACAGGTGACATGATCCTATATACAGAAAATCCTGAAAAATCCACAAGAAAGCTCCTGGAGCTAATAAATGAATTCAGCAAAGTGGTGAGGATCAACACCCCCAAATCAGTAGTGTTTCTATGTACTAGTAATGAACAATCAGAAGAGGAAATCAAGAAAAAAATTCCATTTATGATAGCAACTAAAAGAATCAAAGATAAATGAATAAATCTAACCCAGGATGTAAAGGACTGGTAGAGAGAAAACTACAAAACATTGCTTAAAGAAATCAAAGAAGATCTAAATAAGTGAAAGGACATCCTGTTTTTATTGACTGGAAAGCTAAATATGGTTAAGATGTCAATTCTACCCAAAGCAATTTACATATTCAATACAATCCAGTCAAAATCCCAACAACCTTCTTTGCAAAACTGGAAAAGCCAATCATCAAATTGATATGTAAGGGTATAAGGCCCCAAATAGCCAAAGCCATCATGAAAAAGAAGAATGAAGTTGGAGGACTCACACTTCCAGATCATAAAACTTACTACAAAGCCATAATAATCAAAACAGCATGGTACTGGCACAAGGACAGACATATAGACCAAAGGAATCTAACTGAGAGCTCAGAAATCAAACCACACATTCATGGTCAACTGATTTTGACAAGGGAGCCAAGACCACTCAAATGGGAAAGAATAGTCTCTTCAATAAATGATGCTGGGAAAATTAGATCTCATATGCAAAGGTTGGTGGACCCCTACCTCACATGATACACAAAAATCAACTCAAAATGGATCAAAGACCTAAATATAAGAGGCAGAACTATAAAACTAGAAGAAAATGTGGGATAGCATCTTCAGAACCATGTATTAAGCAATGAGTTCTTAGACTTTACACCCAAAGTGCAAGCAACAAAAGAAAAATATAGA
Organism: Choloepus didactylus; assembly: GCF_015220235.1. NCBI lineage: Eukaryota > Metazoa > Chordata > Mammalia > Pilosa > Megalonychidae > Choloepus > Choloepus didactylus. Next base: position 29,204,588 of record NC_051308.1, read on the forward strand.
TGAATGGGACATCATCAAAATTAAAAACTTTTTGCCTCAAAGCACTTTATCGTGAAAGTAAAATGATGACCTACACAGTGAAAGAAAATGTTTGGAAACCAATAATGGCTATACAGGATATATGAAGAAATCCTTCAATTCAACAATAAAAAGGCAAACAACCCAATTTAAAAATGGGCAAAAGACTTGAACAGACATTTCTCCAAAGAAGATACGCAAATGACCGAAAACACATGAAAAAATGCTCAACATCATTAGCTGTTAGGGAAATGCAAATCAAAACAACAATGAGATACCATTTCACACTCATTAGAATGGATACTATTTTAAAAAATGGAAAATTACAAGTGTTGGAGTGAATGTGGAGAAACAAGAACACTCAGTCATTGCTGTTGGGAATGTAAAATGGTGCAACCGCTGCAGAAGACAGTTTGGCAGTTCATCAGAAAGTTAAGTATAGAATTACCATATGACCTGGCAATCCCACTTCAAAGTATATATCCAAAATAATTGAAAGCAGGGACTTGAACAGATATTTACACACTGATGTTCATAACAGCATTATTCACAATAGCCAAAAAATGGAAGCAACCCAATAGTCCCTCAATCTAGGAAAAAAATTTGGTATATACATACAATGGAATATTATCCAGCTGTAAAAGGGAATAAACTTCTGATACATGTGAGAACAAGGATGGATCTTGAAGACATCATGTTGAGAGAAATAAGCCAGAAACAAAAGGACAAATATTTTATGATCCTACTGATATGAAATAATTAGAATAAACAAACTCATAGAGTCAGAATCTAGAATGTAGGTTACCAGGGGCAGGAGGTGGGTAGGGAATATTGACTTCAATCTTAAAATGTATAGAGTTTCTATTTGGGATAATGGAAAAGTTTTGGTAATGGATGGCGGTAATGGCTCCATAACATTGCAAATATAATTAACAACACTGAATTATATATTTGAATGTAGTTAAAAGGAGAAATTCTAGGTTGTATATATGTTACTAGAATAAAAATCTAAAGAAAACAAAATCCATGGAACTGCACAATGCAAACAGTGAACCCTAAATTAAGCTATGGACTATAGTTAATATTACAATTATAAAAATGTGCTTTCATCAATTGTAACACCAAAGCAAGGTGTTACTAATAGGGTGTTATATGGGAATTCTGTATTTTATGCATGATTTTTCTGTAAACCCACAACTTCTGTAATAAAAAAAAATTAGGCTGTCATTTAAGATACTTCAGGAAGATATATTGGATTGTTGGTGGAAAACAAAGATAGAATTCAAAGTTAGAATTTTAGTTCTATATTCAAGTGCTAGTCAACTATTTGTGGCATTAAGCTTTTGAGAAAATCATTTAATTTTTATGAGGCTGTTTTCTCATTTATTAAATGGAGGTAATCATAAATGTTTGAGTCTTTGAATTTTGTGAGGCAAAAATAAAATAATGCACATAAAAAGTAATTTGTAGGTGGGCGGGGCAAGATGGCGGACTGGTGAGCTGTATGTTTTAGTTACTCCTCCAGGAGAATAGGTAGAAAGCCAGGAACTGCGTGGACTGGACACCACAGAGCAATCTGACTTTGGGCATACTTCATACAACACTCATGAAAACGTGGAACTCCTGAGATCAGCGAAATCTGTAAGTTTTTGCGGCCAGGGGACCCACGCCCCTCCCTGCCAGGCTCAGTCCCATGGGAGGAGGGGCTGTCAGCTCCGGGAAGGAGAAGGGAGAACTGCAGTGGCAGCCCTTATCGGAAACTCATTCTACTGATCCAAACTCCAACCATAGATAGACTGAGACCAGACACCAGAGAATCTGAGAGCAGCCAGCCCAGCAGAGAGGAGACAGGCATAGAAAAAAAACAACATGAAAAACTCCAAAATAAAAGCGGAGGATTTTTGGAGTTCTGGTGAACATAGAAAGGGGAAGGGCAGAGATCAGGCCCCAGCTCAGACCCTGAGGCGCATATGCAAATCCCGAAGAAAAGCTGATCTCTCTGCCCTGTGGACCTTTCCTTAATGGCCGTGGTTGCTTTGTCTCTTAGCATTTCAATAACCCATTAGATCTCTGAGGAGGGCCCTTTTTTTTTTTTAATCCTTTTTTCTTTTTCTAAAACAAGTACTCTAAGAAGCCCAATACAGAAAGCTTCAAAGACTTGCAGTTTGGGCAGGTCAAGTCAAGAGCAGAACTAAGAGAGCTCTGAGACAAAAGGCAATAATCCAGTGGCTAAGAAAATTCACTAAACACCACAACTTCCCAAGAAAAGGGGGGTGTCCGCTCACAGCCATCATCCTGGTGGACAGGAAACACTCCTGCCCATCACCAGCCCCATAGCCCAGAGCTGCCCCAGACAACCCAGTGTGACAGAAGTGCTTCAAATAACAGGCACACACCACAAAACTGGGCGTGGACATTAGCCTTCCCTGCAATTGTCCCAGAGTTGGGAAGGTAGAGCAGTGTGAATTAACAAACCCCCATTCAGCCATCATTTCAGCAGACTGGGAGCCTCCCTACACAGCCCAGCAGCCCAGAACTGCCCTGGGGGGACGGCACTCACCTGTGACATAGCACAGTCATCCCTCAACAGAGGACCCGGGGTGCACAGCCTGGAAGAGGGGCCCACTTGCAAGTCTCAGGAGCCATACGCCAATACCAAGGACTTGTGGGTCAGTGGCAGAGACAAACTGTGGCAGGACTGAACTGAAGGATTAGACTATTGCAGCAGCTTTAAAACTCTAGGATCACCAGGGAGATTTGATTGTTAGAGCCACCCCCCCTCCCTGACTGACCAGAAACACGCCCCATATACAGGGCAGGCAACACCAACTACACACGCAAGCTTGGTACACCAATTGGACCCCACAAGACTCACTCCCCCACTCACCAAAAAGGCTAAGCAGGGGAGAACTGGCTTGTGGAGAACAGGTGGCTTGTGGACGCCACCTGCTGGTTAGTTAGAGAAAGTGTACTCCACGAAGCTGTAGATCTGATAAATTAGAGACAAGGACTTCAATTGGTCTACAAATCCTAAAGAACCCTATCAAGTTCAGCAAATGCCACGAGGCCAAAAACAACAGAAAATTATAAAGCATATGAAAAAACCAGACGATATGGATAACCCATGCCCAAGCACCCAAATCAAAAGATCAGAAGAGACACAGCAACTAGAGCAGCTACTCAAAGAACTAAAGATGAACAATGAGACCATAGTACGGGAGACGAAGGAAATCAAGAAGACCCTAGAAGAGCATAAAGAAGACATTGCAAGACTAAATAAAAAAATGGATGATCTTATGGAAATTAAAGAAACTGTTGACCAAATTAAAAAGATTCTGGACACTCATAGTACAAGACTAGAGGAAGTTGAACAACGAATCAGTGACCTGGAAGATGACAGAAGGGAAAATGAAACCATAAAAGAAAGAATGGGGAAAAAAATTGAAAAAATCGAAATGGACCTCAGGGATATGATAGATAATATGAAACGTCTGAATATAAGACTCATTGGTGTCCCAGAAGGGGAAGAAAAGGGTAAAGGTCTAGGAAGAGTATTCAAAGAAATTGTTGGGGAAAACTTCCCAAATCTTCTTAACAACATAAATACACAAATCATAAATGCTCAGCGAACTCCAAATAGAATAAATCCAAATAAACCCACTCCGAGACATATACTGATCACACTGTCAAACACAGAAGAGAAGGAGCAAGTTCTGAAAGCAGCAAGAGAAAAGCAATTCACCACATACAAAGGAAACAACATAAGACTAAGTAGTGACTACTCAGCAGCCACCATGGAGGCGAGAAGGCAGTGGCACGATATATTTAAAATTCTGAATGAGAAAAATTTCCAGCCAAGAATACTTTATCCACCAAAGCTCTCCTTCAAATTTGAGGGAGAGCTTAAATTTTTCACAGACAAACAAATGCTGAGAGAATTTGCTAATAAGAGACCTGCCCTACTGGAGATACTAAAGGGAGCCCTACACACAGAGAAACAAAGAAAGGACAGAGAGACTTGGAGAAAGGTTCAGTACTAAAGAGATTCGGTATGGGTACAATAAAGGATATTAATAGACAGAGGGGAAAAATATGACAAACATAAACCAAAGGGTAAGATGGCTGATTCAAGAAATGCCTTCATGGTTATAACGTTGAATGTAAATGGATTAAACTCCCCAATTAAAAGATATAGATTCACAGAATGGATCGAAAAAAATGAACCATCAATATGTTGCATACAAGAGACTCATCTTAGACACAGGGACACAAAGAAACTGAAAGTGAAAGGATGGAAAAAAATATTTCATGCAAGCTACAGCCAAAAGAAAGCAGGTGTAGCAATATTAATCTCAGATAAAATAGACTTCAAATGCAGGGATGTTTTGAGAGACAAAGAAGGCCACTACATACTAATAAAAGGGGCAATTCAACAAGAAGAAATAACAATCGTAAATGTCTATGCACCCAATCAAGGTGCCACAAAATACATGAGAGAAACACTGGCAAAACTAAAGGAAGCAATTGATGTTTCTACAATAATTGTGGGAGACTTCAACACATCACTCTCTCCTATAGATAGATCAACCAGACAGAAGACCAATAAGGAAATTGAAAACCTAAACAATCTGATAAATGAATTAGATTTAACAGACATATACAGGACATTACATCCCAAATCACCAGGATACACATACTTTTCTAGTGCTCATGGAACTTTCTCCAGAATAGATCATATGCTGGGACATAAAACAAGCCTCAATAAATTTAAAAAGATTGAAATTATTCAAAGCACATTCTCTGACCACCATGGAATACAATTAGAAGTCAATAACCATCAGAGACTTAGAAAATTCACAAATACCTGGAGGTTAAACAACACACTCCTAAACAATCAGTGGGTTAAAGAAGAAATAGCAAGAGAAATTGCTAAATATATAGAGACAAATGAAAATGAGAACACAACATACCAAAACCTATGGGATGCAGCAAAAGCAGTGCTAAGGGGGAAATTTATAGCACTAAATGCATATATTAAAAAGGAAGAAAGAGCCAAAATCAAAGAACTAATGGATCAACTGAAGAAGCTAGAAAATGAACAGCAAACCAATCCTAAACCAAGTAGAAGAAAAGAAATAACAAGGATTAAAGCAGAAATAAATGACATAGAGAACAAAAAAACAATAGAGAGGATAAATATCACCAAAAGTTGGTTCTTTGAGAAGATCAACAAGATTGACAAGCCCCTAGCTAGACTGACAAAATCAAAAAGAGAGCAGACCCATATCAACAAAATAATGAATGGAAAAGGTGACATAACTGCAGATCCCGAAAAAATTAAAAAAATTATAAGAGGATACTATGAACAACTGTATGGCAACAAACTGGATAATGTAGAGGAAATGGACAATTTCCTGGAAACATATGAACAACCTAGACTGACCAGAGAAGAAATAGAAGACCTCAACCAACCCATCACAAGCAAAGAGATCCAATCAGTCATCAAAAATCTTCCCACAAATAAATGCCCAGGGCCAGATGGCTTCACAGGGGAATTCCACCAAACTTTCCAGAAAGAACTGACACCAATCTTACTTAAACTCTTTCAAAACATTGAAGAAAATGGAATACTACCTAACTCATTTTATGAAGCTAACATTAATCTAATACCAAAACCAGGCAAAGATGCTACAAAAAAGGAAAACTACCGGCCAATCTCCCTAATGAATATAGATGCAAAAATCCTCAACAAAATACTTGCAAATCGAATCCAAAGACACATTAAAAAAATCATACACCATGACCAAGTGGGGTTCATTCCAGGCATGCAAGGATGGTTCAACATAAGAAAATCAATCAATGTATTACAACACATTAACAAGTCAAAAGGGAAAAATCAATTGATCATCTCAATAGATGCTGAAAAAGCATTTGACAAAATCCAACATCCGTTTTTGATAAAAACACTTCAAAAGGTAGGAATTGAAGGAAACTTCCTCAACATGATAAAGAGCATATATGAAAAACCCACAGCCAGCATAGTACTCAATGGTGAGAGACTGAAAGCCTTCCCTCTAAGATCAGGAACAAGACAAGGATGCCCTCTGTCACCACTGTTATTCAACATTGTGCTGGAAGTGCTAGCCAGGGCAATCTGGCAAGACAAAGAAATAAAAGGCATCCAAATTGGAAAAGAAGAAGTAAAACTCTCATTGTTTGCAGATGATATGATCTTATATCTAGAAAACCCTGAGAAATTGACGATACAGCTACTAGAGCTAATAAACAAATTTAGCAAAGTAGCGGGATACAAGATTAATGCACATAAGTCAGTACTGTTTCTATATGCTAGAAATGAACAAACTGAAGAGACACTCAAGAAAAAGATACCATTTTCAATAGCAACTAAAAAAATCAAGTACCTAGGAATAAACTTAACCAAAGATGTAAAAGACCTATACAAAGAAAACTACACAACTCTACTAAAAGAAATAGAAGGGGACCTTAAAAGATGGAAAAATATTCCATGTTCATGGATAGGAAGGCTAAATGTCATTAAGATGTCAATTCTACCCAAACTCATCTACAGATTCAATGCAATCCCAATCAAAATTCCAACAACCTACTTTGCAGACTTGGAAAAGCTAGTTATCAAATTTATTTGGAAAGGGAAGATGCCTCGAATTGCTAAAGACACTCTAAAAAAGAAAAACCAAGTGGGAGGACTTACACTCCCTGACTTTGAAGCTTATTATAAAGCCACAGTTGCCAAAACAGCATGGTACTGGCACAAAGATAGACATATAGATCAATGGAATTGAATTGAGAATTCAGAGATAGACCCTCAGATCTATGGCCGATTGATCTTTGATAAGGCCCCCAAAGTCACTGAACTGAGTCATAATGGTCTTTTCAACAAATGGGGCTGGGAGAGTTGGATATCCATATCCAAAAGAATGAAAGAGTACCCCTACCTTACCCCCTACACAAAAATTAACTCAAAATGGACCAAAGATCTCAATATAAAAGAAAGTACCATAAAACTCCTAGAAGATAATGTAGGAAAACATCTTCAAGACCTTGTATTAGGCACCCACTTCCTAGACTTTACACCCAAAGCACAAACAACAAAAGAGAAAATAGATAAATGGGAACTCCTCAAGCTTAGAAGTTTCTGCACCTCAAAGGAATTTCTCAAAAAGGTAAAGAGGCAGCCAACTCAATGGGAAAAAATTTTTGGAAACCATGTATCTGACAAAAGACTGATATCTTGCATATATAAAGAAATCCTACAACTAAAGGACAATAGTACAGACAGCCCAATTATAAAATGGGCAAAAGATATGAAAAGACAGTTCTCTGAAGAGGAAATACAAATGGCCAAGAAACACATGAAAAAATGTTCCGCTTCACTAGCTATTAGAGAGATGCAAATTAAGACCACAATGAGATACCATCTAACACCGGTTAGAATGGCTGCCATTAAACAAACAGGAAACTACAAATGCTGGAGGGGATGGGGAGAAATTGGAACTCTTATTCATTGTTGGTGGGACTGTATAATGGTTCAGCCACTCTGGAAGTCAGCCTGGCAGTTCCTTAGAAAACTAGATATAAAGTTACCATTCGATCCAGCGATTGCACTTCTCGGTATATACCCGGAAGGTCGGAAAGCAGTGACACGAACAGATATCTGCACGCCAATGTTCATAGCAGCATTATTCACAATTGTCAAGAGATGGAAACAACCCAAATGTCCTTCAACAGATGAGTGGATAAATAAAATGTGGTATATACACACAATGGAATACTACACGGCAGTAAGAAGGAACGATCTCGTGAAACATATGACAACATGGATGAACCTTGAAGACATAATGCTGAGCGAAATAAGCCAGGCACAAAAAGAGAAATATTATATGCTACCACTAATGTGAACTTTGAAAAATGTAAAACAAATGGTTTATAATGTAGAATGCAGGGGAACTAGCAATAGAGAGCAATTAAGGAAGGGGGAACAATAATCCAAGAAGAACAGATAAGCTATTTAATGTTCTGGGGATGCCCAGGAATGACTATGGTCTGTTAATTTCTGATGGATATAGTAGGAACAAGTTCACAGAAATGTTGCTATATTATGTAACTTTCTTGGGGTAAAGTAGGAACATGTTGGAAGTTAAGCAGTTATCTTAGGTTAGTTGTCTTTTTCTTACTCCCTTGTTATGGTCTCTTTGAAATGTTCTTTTACTGTATGTTTGTTTTCTTTTTAACTTTTTTTTCATACAGTTGATTTAAAAAAGAAGGGAAAGTTAAAAAAAAAAAAAAGAAAAACAAGGAAAAAAAAAAGATGTAGTGCCCCCTTGAGGAGCCTGTGGAGAATGCAGGGGTATTCACCTACCCCACCTCCATGGTTGCTAACATGACCACAGACATAGGGGACTGGTGGTTTGATGGGTTGAGCCCTCTACCATAAGTTTTACCCTTGGGAAGACGGTTGCTGCAAAGGAGAGGCTAGGCATTCCTATGGTTGTGCCTAAGAGCCTCCTCCCGAATGCCTCTTTGTTGCTCAAATGTGGCCCTCTCTCTCTGGCTAAGCCAACTTGAAAGGTGAAATCACTGCCCTCCCCGCTATGTGGTATCAGACACCCAGGGGAGTGAATCTCCCTGGCAACGTGGAATATGACTCCTGGGGAGGAATGTAGACCCGGCATCATGGGACGGAGAACATCTTCTTGACCAAAAGGGGGATGTGAAAGGAAATGAAATAAGCTTCAGTGGCAGAGAGATTCCAAAAGGAGCCGAGAGGTCACTCTGGTGGGCACTCTTACGCACACTTTAGACAACCCTTTTTAGGTTCTAAAGAATTGGGGTAGCTGGTGGTGGATACCTGAAACTATCAAACTACAACCCAGAACCCATGAATCTCGAAGACAGTTGTATAAAAATGTAGCTTATGAGTGGTGACGATGGGATTGGGAAAGCCATAAGGACCACACTCCACTTTGTCTAGTTTATGGATGGATGAGTAGTAAAATAGGGGAAGGAAACAAACAGACAAAGGTACCCAGTGTTCTTTTTTACTTCAATTGTTCTTTTTCACTCTAATTATTATTCTTGTTATTTTTGTGTGTGTACTAATGAAGGTGTCAGGGATTGATTTAGGTGATGAATGTACAACTATGTAATGGTACTGTAAACAATCGAAAGTACGATTTGTTTTGTATGACTGCGTGGTATGTGAATATATCTCAATAAAATGAAGATTTAAAAAAAAAAGTAATTTGTAAACTTTATATATATATACACATAAACATATTTTAAATCTCTGGAGACGTAGGATTCTATAATCATACCTGGTAAAACTTCTTCAGAAACTCAAAACCCATTTTTATGCCTAACCCTCCTGTAGTATAAAATCCTTGCCTCAGAATAAGAAAAAAAAAAGACTTTACACTGTCACACAATTTCGTGAATTTGCAGACTGCTAAATTCTCTCAGCTTTTGCTTTTCTAATTTAAAACCAGTTCCTTTGGCCTTTTTTCATAGGGCCAGTGAATGATGGCATATATGACTCTGGAGGTAACAGAAGTTTGCTTTCATGGAATCGCAAAGTGCCCATTAGTGTTGGAACTTGGGTATTTGGCCACCTCATCTTTTGGAAAAAGCTGGAAGCAGACACAGCAGCTAAAGAAGCACTCAGATGATGTCTCTGCTGCATAATGCTGACAAAAGATGACTCATCAAACACAAGATGGGTTTGGCCACTGCTTTTGTGCAGCTGTTTGGAGGACGCCAAGAATTTCTGATGCCAAGCTCTGGACTTGGTGATCAAACCCAAATTTCACAGTCCTCAGCTCAACTAAATTTCCATTCTGCCTTGGCTGGTGGGCCAGCCAGTGCTGGGCCTACTGATAAGACATCCGGGGCGCTAGTCTAAGGCTTCCCACTCACGGTCTGGCCGTCTCAGCGTCCTCCAGTTACTGTTTTTTTTTTTTTTCGCGCATCTCACTGATGCACAAAGGCAGACTTAGGCTACATTTGGCAGCAGGATCAACAATTTTGCAAAGAGAAAATAGTGCACCAACTAAAGGGGCATCTACCTGGGTGAACAGTAAGGAGATGTGACTCAGATTTCCTGACTCTCTTCCCTCCAAGCTGGGCTCTTGTACCTTCACACTCACCTTCTGTTTCCGAGATCAGATCATCTAGGCCTATTCTCAGAAGCCTCCTTGGGGATCCTGAATGAGTCCCTAGTGACCCTGTTGCTGCAACCCATGAGGTATGTAGAAGAGAAGGCGGCTGTATCTCCACAAGGGTCCTATATCAGGTCTGTGGTGGAAGAGGAAGGTCATTCCCTTGTTCAATAGAATGAGTGTCTCTCTCAGCCCCCGGAGGTGACATGCCAGAACTCCAAAATCAGAGAAGCTGTCCATTCAACTCTTATTGGGCTTTCCCAGACTCTCCCAGAGAGATCCACCTGGGGCTGGATGGAACTCCTGGGCTTTATCCCCCTCAGGCCTGTTCTTCAAAGCAGACCCAACTCATAGGCCACCTCTGAAACTAGAAGCTTCTCCATTTTGTCACGGGGAAAGGAGGAGCAGTTGGATTTTCCCTCAGGAAAGTGCAAGAAGGTGAGATTCCTCTTCAAAGCTTTCCAAGCTTTATACACAACTTATACCAGCCAAATGAGAGCGGGATTTCAGGGTATGGTGCCCAAATTTTCTGAGCTGAAGCACAGAAGGTCAAAGGTGATTGTGGGCAGAAGAAGACTGCTGGCAAAATTATAAGGGTTTTTCTTGTGATGTGGTAGGAAAAGAGACACCTTGGAATTTCAAACATCTGAGTTTGAGCGCTAGCCTCATGGCCAAGGGACTGCAGAGGCCAGGGGTGGTGGTGGTTTGGGCATAAGCTGCAAGACTAGATGCTTTTACATCCACGTATTCAACCACAATCTCCAGTGGACACCTACAAGATTAGAAAATTTAGTGGCAAAACAACAGAGGAGCGGTACCACCAGCTTTATATACAAGACAGAGAATTAATTTATTAGGACAAATAAACTTATATTTAAGATAAGTTTTTTTTAGATTTAAACTTATTAATATAACTCACTGGTAAAACCACTTGTCATTTATACCAGATCTCCTCAAAAGTTAGAGGAGAAGGGGCAATGTTGATTGTGGAAGCTGGCAGTGTAAACAATTATATTGTAATGTTATTTATGGTCTTATCCCCCAAATCTAACTCTTGGCTTTAAACAACTTCAAATGCCCAGTATTCATATTGTTCAACCCAGCAATTTCCCTACTACACATCTCTTCTAAGCATGAGAATTAACTTCAGAGCTGGCACCAGGATTCCTCTTAAGCGCGATAACTGTCTTTGCTGAGAAATGCTTTGCGTAGTGCCTGGGGAGAAGCTGAGCCCCGATCTTAAGGGTCTGGGTGTCAGCTGACCCCGAGATTGCCCAGCGATGGTGGGTGGGGATGGGGAACGAGGAGCAGAGCAGGGAGAGGGGAGAGAACCCCCAAGTGGCACCATCCCAGGACCCTGAAAATTTTCCTCAAAGTCTTCTAATCACATTACTACTTTGTGTGGGTGATTTTCTGTCGTGAAAGCCAAAGAAGAAGCTGAATTCACCTCAGGGTAAGCCTGGTTTGGGACTGAGGCAGCTCAGGAGGGGACTAGATCCAAGGGCAGAGGTCAAGGAGGTTCTCGCCCTCAGGAATTAGCAGAGACCTTTAGGGGGTCTTTGACTTCCACTGGCTTTGGAATTGGGGGTTTTGAGGCATTTCACCTAGACAATCTCAGTTGATATCTGGTTTAACATGGAAAGGAATTCATGTACACAATGTTTATCACAGAATTGCTTATACTGTTAAAATAATATGAGGAAATAATATGTAGCTATTAAAAATTAACTTCAAAAACATTTAATGACATGGGAAAACTCCTGCTATAATGTCAAGAGAAAAAAGACTCAAAATGTTCTTTTTAAAAACACTTAAAAGAAATGTCCTTTTCTTGGAAAAAAAGGAAACAAAATTTTAACACAGGTTATTTCAGAGTTCATGGGATTAGAAGTGATTTTTCTTTTCTCATTTTACCTATACATGATTTCCAAATTCTCTGTAAGAGCAAAGTAATTTTAAAATCGGGAAATGTAAACATCACTTTTAAACGAGTGGGAGTGAAGTTTGTAGGTGTTAGTTGGTTTACTTGGCAGAGACATCAGAGATGTGAGCAAAAGGGATGTTGCCCTTAGCGATTTATTTATACTATTTAAGTAGAGACAACATTTGTTTAGCCAGATAAGAAGGGAACTTCCCATTTTTAAGGGACCTCCTGTCCTGTCAGGAAAAACAAACAGATGAAAAAAAAAAAAGAAAACAAAAAACACAGGAGAGATAAGAAACAGAAACATATGCTTAGGTCCTCTTCTGAAATTGGCTTTGAGCGATGAGGTGATTTCGTTTTGACTTGTGTGTGTTCCTAGTTGTCTTTTACGAGATCAAAGGACATGAAAGTTGGATTATGAATTTGTTGTTAATCGTGCTAGAGAGAATTTACCTCTGTGCGTTTGCAGAGGCTGAGGCAACACCTCCTTTCTGCATCTTACATGAACCACCTGATATAAGTAGGACAAGTTCCCTGCAGGAACCTGGACCTCCTCCCCACTCCCTGCCAAACGCCACAAAACCGAAGAAACTTTGACCATGATACATAGCACGTTGTAATCCAATAGTTTTCAAACCTGTCTGCTGCCAGGTTTAGACTTGCACGAGGCCAGGCTTGACATATCATGATTCCAAAAATATTTGAGGAAGAAATTATATCAGATCTTTCCATTCAGCCCGATAATGCATCTAGCCCCTGTCCCATCCCTGGCCTGGGCATCACAAAGACACAGATCTTCTTGATACTGACCTCCAAAAATAGGTTCACATTCCCAAAATGTCTGTCAACTAATTTTTGAGATCATGACTTACGTGGAGTACAAGTTATGCCACTTGTGTCTGCCCAACCTTGGCCAAGGCACATCACCTCTTCAGATCTCAAGCTTCTCACCTCAGCTGGTGTAATGAGAGCCCAGGACTAGGGGATTTCCAAGGTATCTTTGAGCACTAACAGTCTATGTTTCTTTGATTGTAGAATGTATATACAAGAGTGCATGTGTGAGGTTTTTTTGTGTGTGATTGTGTGTGTCTAATGTCTCCCAAATGGAAGACAAATAAGGATATGGGTGACAATTTCAATGATATTTGACCCAAAAGGGGAAAAGGAAAGAAACATCATTTTTTGAGCAACTACTGACACTCCTGACTATTCTTGTGTTTTTATAATGTTCCCCTTAATCAAAATAACCCCAATGACTCTATGACATTCTTAAACTCACTTTGCAGTCTGGAAGCTGAAACTCAGATGTGTGGTGACTTGTTCAAGATCATCCAGCCATTAAGAATCACAGGTGAGATATGGTGCCCAGACTGCCTAACGCCAAAGCTCTGGATCTTCAATTCAGTATTGTTTGGGGACCCCTCCCCTTCATAAGCATCCTTTGGTGTTGTGGGGTGGGGTTAAGTACCACCTGGACTTTGTCATGGTGGTCATTCAAGGCAGCGTCTCCCCCACAATGCGGCACAGCTGGGCACTCACCACTCTGCCACTAGGTTTGTCACCACAGCCCCTGCAATGCCCACCAGCATTTCAGCAGCTGCCAGCGGGGGCCTTGAGGTTGAGGAGAGAGTGATTGTAGTCCCACAGGCTCCCCCAATGGTAGCCTTGGTTTTCTGGTGAAATGTGTTTCCCAGAGGCCAAGCTGGGGGAGAGTTAATTGAAAGTCACACCTCAAGACTCTATTAATCACAGCCTTTATCAAGCCCAATTGGTGTTCCAGGACTGACACACACTTTCTAACTCTGGCCCAGTTCTCTGCTTTCCCAGGAAAAGTGTGTCCCCCACCTCCCACCCCCAAGAGATTGGAGAAACTTTATGGCTAAGCCAAGCTTTTAATTATTGCACTAACTGCCATTTCTGAGAATGCGCTTTTGATGTGGGCAAGGACCCAAAGACCAGAGTTCTGTCCACCATACCACATTGCCTCTTTAAGCTACTTTTATTTGGGACAAAGTAAATTCCAAAAGTGCAGCATATGCTATACCATTTATGGAGGCTAAATTATATTGAAAAGAACATTTGACTAGGAAACTACTCGTGGTTCTGGTGTCACTTAACTGTGAGACTTTGGGCAAGCCACCAAGATTCTTTGAGCCTGAGTGCCTTCATCCACAAAATAAAGGAATGAGGGAGGGTGATGTCTCAGACCTCTTCCATTTTCAAAGTCCTTGAATTGCCCCAAACTGTCAGCTTTAACAGGTGTCTCCTAATTCTAGCCTTTGTATTTTGGTGAGTAACTCTGTGTTCACCTTTTATGACTTTTCAGAATTTACCTTCTCCTGGCATTACCAGATGCTAGCCTCCTTCTGTCAATCTGTGAGCCTGATGCCAGCCATTCTCTTCCAAGACTCACCATCTTGCCTGACAAGGGGCTGCCTGCTGACCTCTCCCCACAGCTGCCGCCATTTTGCAGTCCTCCCTGGCAACCCTCGCCAAGGACCCGCAGGTGCTGCCTACCACCAGCTCTCCCCCTGTGGTCTCTCAGACACCACCTGAGGCATCAGCTGGCACCAACTCTTGAGAGAGCTTGCAGCTGTCACACCCTGGGGCCCTCAGAGGTGCCTCTCACAGATGGGTTCCCACAGTGTTGATAATCTCACCCCATTTCACAGATGGGGAACTGTGGCCACAGGAACTCTTTGTCTTCCAAGAAGGAACAAAGGTGAGGTGTCAGCCAGGGCAGAAATAAAAGCTTTAGCACTCTCCCAGAGCCACGTAAGCCTTCAAATAATCGGTCATGTGTCTTTTTACCTCTTGAAACTTTGTCGGATTTATATATAGCCTCCATCTTGTCCCTCTGAACTCGGCAGGACTCATAATCAGCCATTGGGCTGAACACCTGGAACTCTGTGGGGATTATCATTAGAAGGATGCAAGGCCAGGTGTGGTTTTGGACCAGCGATCTATTGGAAATGGAGGATTTCTCACTTTCCAAGTTTACTCTGCTCAAGTTAAAACAATTAACCTCCTTTCCCCTTCAAACAACTGTTCTCTGCAGCTTTCTTCCAGCAAAATGCAACCCAAAGACACAATGTCAAAAGTGGACTCTTTCTCTGCCCTTCAGAACCTTTAGATGAAAAGGATTAGATGAAAAGGATTGGACCTGTCTCTGGGTCTTCTTTTGTCCTCTTGTCCCTATGGATTTTACCCCCTCCCTCTGGATGTTTAGACCTCCTAAGAGCAGGGATTTTCTAGAATGCTGGGGCCATGGAGAGATTGTAGAAAAGGGGGTCTGACCACAGTTATACTCTACTTTGGACCCCATACCCACCCACCTCTCCAGAGATGGCCAGGCTTGCCAGCAGGGAGAGAGAAATGGGCAATTGGCAAGATTATCCCCAACTTCTGGGGGTCTTAGCTGGCTTAACGGATGTGGCTGTCAGCACATTTCCCTTCTCAGGCAGAGCATCTCCCAGGACACACACACACACACACACACACACACACACATACGCGCGCACACACACACACACATACACACTCACTCAGAAACTCCTAGTGGTGTTAATATTTCAGGAAATCACATAGCTCCTTCTTACACAATAACCAAGCCAGAATGAATTGAATGCTTATTCCATTCTGGGCACTGGGTGATTTTCATGCACTAATGACCTCACTGAATCCTCACAATAATCCTATGAGGAAGTTACTGGTCTTATCCTGAGGCACAAGAACTGAGGTAATAACCCAGGTCACATACCTTGTAAGTGGCAAAGCTAGGACGTGAATCCATTCTTATCTGACAGATCTGTTTGTTAGCAGGCATGAGATAGGCATCTTGTCAGTGATTTTGGGGGGGCAGCTGAAGCTGTTGAGGCACTGCCGATACTGTCTGAGGCAGCCCTAGCCCTTCTGGCACCATGTACGTGCCGCAGAAGGAAACCCTCACTTGCCCAGCTCACACAGGCTGGCCTTTCCCTGAGATTCAGCTCTGGAAAGCTGCCCCAGGCAAGGTTTTCAGACGATGGGAAAAACTAACCAAAGAAAATTACCTGATTATCCTCGAGAAATTACCTAACCCAGTGGTTCTCAAACTTGGCTTTAAATTAGATACCTAGGGAGATTTTTTTTAATCCCAATGCCCAGGCTGCACCCCACCTCAATTAAATAAAAATTTAATGGAGGCCCAACTATCAGAATTTTTTAGTAATTTTTTTTCATTTTCACACAATCACAAATTTACAGAAAGTTTGCAGATATAGCATGAAAACCTTTTTCTCTGAACCAATTGAAAGCAGTTTGCCAACTCAGAGCACTATCATCCCCACATAATACTTTCATGTCTATTTCCTACAAACATTTATAGGACATTTTCCTATATAACCACATACAGACATCAAAATCAGGACATTAACTTTGTCACATCACTACTCACTAATCATCAGACTCCACTGAAGTTTCACCAATTGTCACAATTGTCCTTTACAGCAAAAGGGCGGCTCAGAATCTCCCTTTGCAGTTAGCTGTCTTGTTTCTTCAGTTTCCTTCAGTCTGTAACAGTTCCTCTGTCTTTCCTCGACTTTCATAACCTTGACACTTTTGAAAACTATTTTGTAATAGTTTCCTCAATTTGAGTTTGCCTGGCATTTCCTTATGATTAGATTCAGTTTATTTATCTTTGGTAAGAATATCACAAGAACGATGCTGTGTTCTCATTGCATCAGTTAGAAGACTCACAATTGTGATTTGTCCCATTCCTGATGACATTCACTTCAGTCAATTAAGAAGGTGTGTTTCCTAGGGCTGCCTTGACAAATTGCCACAAACTTTGTGTCTTGAAACAACAGAGCCTTACTCTCTCACAGATCTGGAGGTGAGACGCTGTCAGCAGAAGAGAACCCTCCCTAGCTTCTCCCAG
Source organism: Choloepus didactylus (assembly GCF_015220235.1). Lineage (NCBI taxonomy): Eukaryota > Metazoa > Chordata > Mammalia > Pilosa > Megalonychidae > Choloepus > Choloepus didactylus. The sequence goes on from NC_051308.1 coordinate 29,221,641, forward strand.
CTCTGATGGCTCCAGGGTTTGTGGGAGCACAACTCCAGATCCTGCCTCCATTTCCTCCTGTCTAACTTCCTCTGTGTCTCTGTGTGTCTCCTCCTTTTTGGTCTCTTATAAGGACATATTGGACCCTAATCCAGGATGATCTCATCTTGAGAGCCTCACCTTAATTATGTCTGCAAAGACTTTTTCCAAATAAGGTCAAATTCATAGAAGCCAAAGATTAGGACTTGGCCATATCTTCCTTTTAGGACACACAATTCAATCCCCCACAGGTGGCATCTGTCAGTCTTTTCTACTATAAAGTTACTCCTTTTCCCTTTGTAAGTTAATAAGTATTTTGTGGTGAGAGGTAAGAGGTGGATTGTATACCAGGGGGAGGTTGACCAGACAATGCTTATTTTTAAATCTCTCCAGGTGATTCCAAAGTGCAAGCAAGTTTGAGAACCGATGCCCTAACTCCTTCCTGTGAGTTAAACATCAGCAAAGACAGAGATGGAGGGGACTTTGTGACATGAGTTAATAACAATGAGGAGTCCTTACTATGTGCCATCCATTGTGCTAAGCACTTTATAAGCATCATCACCATCATTATAGCTTACATTTATTTTTCATTCTTTCAGCAAATACCTATGGAGTAACTAAAATGGGCCAAACAATGTTCTAGGTGCAGGGGATTCTGCCATGAACAAGACAGACAAAAACCTCTTGTCTCATAGAGCTCACCCTCTAGAGGGAACGCTGTGTGTCACACTGTGTTAATTCATTTACATGCACAATAATGACGACAATAATAATAACATGCTTTTTGAGTACTTGCTATGGGCCAGTCGCTGAGCTAACCCTCACAACAACTCCATGTGGTAGCACTTTTATTAATTTCTTTAAGTCAGAAAGAAAGGCTACAGCTCTCACAAAAAAGCAGCTAGTACAGCATTTGATACCTTAATTATGTTCTCTTCAATCCTGACAAAGATGATTATCACCACTAGGAATTTTGAAGGATTACACTGAATTAACAAAATACCACTTAACACACATCAAAGTGGCAAAAAATCAGGAAGTTGGACAATATCAAGTGCTGGTAAGGATGTGGGGAAGTGGGAACCTCTGATCATTGTTGGCTGGGAATGTCAGCTAGTGCCACCATTTTGAAGAGCACATTGTATGCCCTGAAACCAGGAAAACGATTCTTAGGAATATGTCCTGGAGAAATTCTCATGTGAGTTCACAGAGACATGTTCAAAGAGATTCATCAGACTTGTATGGTCAGCAGAGTTAGGGGCAACGTATGGATCTTTACCAGGAAAATGGACAAGCAAAATATATGCATTTGGTGAAATACAATGTGACAGACAGAAGGAATCACCTAGACTATATAAAACATGACTAAATTTCAAAATCATAATGTTAAGCCAAATAATGTAAGAAACAAAATATTCATAGCATGATACCATTTGTAAAAATTTTAAACAACATACAAAACAAAACTATATTATCAAGGATTTATACACACATATATATGGTGGAAGATGGGCTGGAAGGAGATGCATTACTCAAACAGTGGCCACATTGGGGGCAGCCAGGGGAGCAGGTCATGGGATTGGAAATGAGAGATTAAGGGGGAAAATAATAATTGAATCAAAATAGAAGAGGAGCCTTGTAGAGACAATGGCAATAGCACGCTATGAATTAACAAGTATGATCAATTTGATTCTGTGCCTAGGAACAGAATAAAAGTGAGGGGGTGCTTGAAAGCTTTGGAAAAAGATTTTATAAACACTCCAGAATGAGTTTCTTTGCACTCAGCCCTCCCCAAACCGATCCTCATGGAAGGAGTGGGTTTGTTGACAGGCTGTCACCTTTTTGCATCAGATTCACCTAGTGAAAACAGATCTCCATCAATGTATACCCTGACCCCTACTTGAACCTCCCCAAGTGACCCCTGGGACTTTTCTTACACCTGCTTTCCATAATGCCCTTCTCTGGTGATGGAGGGTCATGGAAAGAAAATGGACTCACCTAGATCCAGAAACAAACTTGGGATCTGGCCCTGCTGTTTACTAGCTGAGTGACCTTGAGCAAGATGCTTAACTTCCTTAAATGGTTCCTCATTTTTAATATGGGGATACCATTAGCTAATGAAAGTGCTGTTTAGAGGAATAAATGAGATTTTGCATGAAGAAACATGCCATATAGGTGCCCCTCCTTCCTTTCCTCTAGAGAATCTCAGTGGTAACCTAGGTCTCTTTGTCTGCAGATTCCTCCAGATCGATGCACACATGTTCTGAGACTGCTAGCAAGTGGGGCTTGCCCCCGTGACTGGGTTCTCCCTCAGTCTCCCCTGACACCAGGGGCATGGCTGGCAGAGCGGCCCATCCACACACGGAAGCAATTGTGGTGTGTGGCCTGGGCCCTGCCTACTCCCTTGAAGCGGCACAATTCCTCCCAGATGGTGTGGGAGGGGAGCTCCTGGGCAAATGTGCAGTGAGGGTTGGCAGCTCCCAGGGGCCCTCTCAGTCCATGCAGCAGCCAACTGTTTCTTAAGTGTCCCAAATGAATGCGTATCTTTTTTCATGGGTTTCCTTCTCAGTAAATGACACAGTTTTTCACCCAGTCATTGAAATCCAAAACCTGAAAGTCATCTTAGGTTCTTCTTCCTCTCTCACCCCCAAGTCTAATCACCACCTAGGTCCTGTGGATTCTACCTGTGCATCTCTCACAGCCACCCTAGGCCCCATCCCTGTGTCATCTCCAGGCCTTCAGCACTTTTTTCCTCAGCTGCTGCAATAGAGTCCTGTTTTATCTCCTCCCCTCCAATCCATCCTCTAGACCAGCACTGAAGTGAACTTTCTGACACACAGTCTAATCGTTCCCGGCTCCCACTCAAAATTCTTCAAAGGCTGTTCTAGGCGAGCTCGTTCCATGTCATTCCTTCCCTACTCACTCTGCCCCAGTCTCACTGGCTTTCTTCCTCTGCTTGGAGCTTCCCAAGCCCTTTAGCTCCTCATGGACTTTGCTCTTGCTCCTCCCATTGTGTGGGAGGTGCTTCCTCCATCCTTTGCATGGCTGGCCCTCCTGCCCTTTGGGGCTCAGCTCAAGTGTCACCTCTGCAGAGCAGTGGCACTGATTCCCTGTGGGCCTCTTGCTTGCTAGCCCTTATCACAGCCCCAGCCAGCTTGTTGGCTTATTTACTTACTTGTTTATGGCCTGTCTTCCTCCAAAACCTAGCAGAGTGCCTGGAACATAGTAACTGCTTAGTAAATACTTGCAGAATGGACAAGGAAAGGCCTTTAGGATAAATATCCAAACTCCTCAGCATAACAGACAATATCATTTGGAAGTTAACTGCTCCCTCCTGGTAGTCTCATCTCTCATGATGAGCTACTTGTAGCTCCCAAACACGCCCTGCTCTCTCATTTTGCCTTTGCATATGGACTGTCCTCTGTGTGGAATGCTCTTCCCCACTTGGCCCCTGTTGAACAAAGTGGGTCCCTCCTGGGTCTTAACCTACTGTACACTAGGGCTCAGGGAAAATTCCACAGTATCCCAGGATAAGGGTTAAGAAATAGGCTTTTCCGGAAAAAAGGAAAACTTCCATAGGCCAAGGGTCAGTAACAGAAGTGCAGACATGGTTTCCCCGGCCCTCCACGGGGAGGCGTGGGAAGGCCTGGGTGCTGACCACAGGGGAGGGCCGTTGGCCCCCTGCTCTTCTACCCTTTTTTAGCACAAGCTTGAGGAAGCAGCCCTGTCACGTGAGGCATAGACTGGTGCTAGCAACCAGGACTTGGGGTGCCAGCTCTTTATGGGAGCTGTCTGGGAAAAGCTGCAGACCCCCCTGGGGGGAAAGAAAGAAGCCTTTCTCCTGTGGCAAGTTGAACTTGGGTGCAGCCCCTCTTGCTGGGAGAAGGGATGGAGAGAGTCCCAGCTGACTGGTCCAAGGCTGCTCTTTGCATCTCAGTTCTCAGGCAAATGCCACTCATTCTCCGGGTGTCTGTTAAGCTTTGACCCTCTGGGCCCTCTCCCTGACTCTCACAGACACGCTGGGGATCCTTCCTCAGGATTCCCATGCCCCTTGCAGATATCTCCAATGTGGTGTCTAGCCTGAGTCCAAGGACTGTTTTTTATCTTGACACTTTGAAGGCACTTGCTGAATGTTGAATGTATGAATGCACAAATAAGAAAGGCCAAAAGAGGAGAATATAAAAAGTACCCCTGTTTTAGTTTCCTAGGCTGCTCAAAGCAGATACTACAACTCCAAAAAGTCCACCCTCTGGATCCCAAAAAGACATGTTCCTTCTGCATGCAAAATACATTCATTCCATCACAATGTCCCGAAAGCCTTAAGTCATTTCCATAACAATACTAAGTATAAAGTCTCATCAAAATCAGTTATGCGTGTTATCTGTCCTGGGTCACAATCCCCCTCCATCTGTGGATCTGTGAAACCTGGGAACAAATTTTCTGCTTCCAATATACAAAAGAGGGACAAGCATAGAATAAACATTCCCATCCCTATAGGGAGAAATTGGAAGGAAAATGAGTCATGAGTCCCAAACAATTCCAAAACCCTGCAGGGCATACTCCATTAGATTTCAAGGTCTAAGAGTCATCTTTGGAATGATGTTTTGTCCTCTGGGCCTGATGGAGCAGCAGCCCCAACTCTTCTAAGTGCTTCGACAGTGACTATGATCTCCCCAGCCACTGGGATGAAGGCTCTTCAGGCATCAGGATGGCGGCTAGGCACTCCATAATCCCTGGGGCACAGCATCCATCCTCATCAAGCACTGGGGTGGCAGCCAGACTCTCTGAAATTCCTGGGGCACATGCTTCATTCTCTGTCTTAAGACTGGGGTGCCACTCTTCCTGAACAATGGGGTAGAAGACCCACGTCTCCAAGTGCCAGGGCAGACCCCCCCCTTTTCCCACACTTGTGTGAGTCCACTCTCTTGGCCCAAGAAAATGTCTTCTGTCCAGCTTCTGTGGTCCTGCCCTTGAAATGATTTTTCCTTCAATCTTTCCCTTCTGCGCCCCTTTTAGTCCAGGTTGGCAGTGGTTCTGTTCATACAGATCTCACAAAAAACTTGTCAGTTTCCAGGGGCCCAAAACATCAGACAGTAGTACTTTCCACAGATCCTTCCTAGATAACTACACCTCCACTTCTGACTTGCCTGGAAATGGCTGACTGGATCCATGTTCAACGTTAGTCACATCTGCTACCTTCATTTCCCTTTACCATGTGAGGTAACATGTTTGCACGTTCCCAGGATTAGAACGTGGACTTCTTTGGAAGGCCATTACCCTGCCTACCACACCCGGAAACAAGATGAGATGGTATGAGTCAACTACATTGCCAGGCAACACTGCTGATGGTAAAAATGCCCCCTGATTGGCAAATCACATATAGAATGGAAGGAGCTAAGAATTAATTATAAAAACCAATTTGGCCACCATTCATTGGGCTGGGGGAAATCCTTTTCCAACTTCTAGCAGCTGCTCCCATTCCTTGGCTCATGGCCCCTTCCTCCATCTTCAAACCTGGCAATGGTACATCTCTCTGTCCCTGTTTCCATCATCAGATCTCCCTCTGACCATGAAATGGCCATTACTCTGCCTACCAGAGCCTCTCAAAACATCATGCTCCCTTTAGGGTCCAGATAATGAGAAGCCAAACCATGGTCTGCCCGCACGGTTGGCCTCTGAGAAGGATTAGCAGATGATCACCCATATGTTCCCCAGTCCCTCCCAGCACTGGGCACCTGTCTGTGGCTCCTGGGCTCCCACAGCATCCGACCATCCTGTATGCTCCCCGGAAGACATACATCCTGGTAGCCAATGTAAGGAGGAAAGTCTCCAATGACTCCAATGGCAATAATATCCACAAGGCTCCCTCTATTTACAGTGGGTTCCTCTCAATTTATAGAACTGTGTTCCACAGCCATCAGGGGAGCTGCCCTAAACTCACTGAGCTTTACTAAGTTTCCTTCTCCCTAACATACCCTTTCCTGTTCCACCTCTCCAAGCTGCCTTGATTTCAAGGTCATCAGTGATGCCTTGAATCTGTTTTCTTGATTACTTCTCTGGTGTCTGACCCTTCGTTCCCTGGTCCTAAGCTTTCACTAGGATTTTTGCTTCCTGTTTCTGTATACTGTTACTAGGTAATCAATACATCTCTGGACCTAGCGCCTCTCCTGTCCTTATAATCTAACCATTGGTCTCCTAGCTCTTCCAAGAGATCCACAGCCCCATACTAGTACCCCCAGGACTCTGGACTCCCAGGAACCCATCCATCCATCCATCCATGCAATCACTTACTCAGTAAGAATTTTGATTACTAATCTAAGCCAGGCACTGTGCTATACACAGGGGGATAGAGTAGGGAACAAATCTGACATACAGCTTACAGTCTAGTGGAGAGACAGATGTTTATCAAACATATAGCAAACATATAATTACAAACTACAATGAGCTTTCTGAGGCAATCAAAGGATGTCAGGGGAAAAAAATAAGAATGAGGCCTAATTTAGACAGGTGTAGCGGAATCAGAGATGGTGTCTCTGAGGAGAAGCCAGCAAAGCTGAGACCAGAAGTTTACGTATATGTTACATGGAGAAAGAGAGAGAAAAGTGAGTGCAAAGGCACTGAAGAGAGCTTGGTGTGCTTTCTCAGCAGATGGGCAGTTAGCCTGGCTGGAGGGTAATGGGAAGCAGCTATAAGAGGCTGGAGCCAGATCACGCAGGGCTTCTCAATGAGGTTAACTGTTTGGGATTTCCTCCTAAGTGCAGGAAAGCCAGTGAGGGATTTTAAGCTGAGGGAAGGGAGGAATATTACCTGATTTATATTTTATAAAAATCACTGGGGCTGCTGAATGGAGAAGAGTTTGGTGAGGGTAGTGGTAATAGCAGTGTCCCTTCTTATAACCCAGGAACAACGTGAGGTGTCTTCATGGCTGCAAGTTTTGAGTTCTGTGGCTTCATCTGTCTTTATGATAGTCCTGAAAATCTATGAGGTTAAAAAAACACTGTGGCAGACATACTAAGCCACTTCCCATTAATCGTCCAATCAGCTGCTGAGTCACCCCAGATGCAGTAAAGATCCTGAATGGGATGGGAACAGGTGTAACCATCTTCTCTTACCCAATGAATGGCAATTTCATTGGGTGCGAACCAATCTATCTAATCAGCCAGAACCCAGTTGGGGTCTTCTGCTGAATGGACAACAGGCCAAAAGGGTCAAATAAAGGGCAATAGGAAAGAAAATCAGCACAGTGGCAAGTACACACAGCTTGACCAGTGCATTTTTTTTCCTGATGCCTTTTACCCAGCAAAGGTGCTCCTTGAACTCTTAAAATCACGTCCAGGTTTTAGAAGTATCTTCCTCACCTTTCTCCCCTCCAACTCAAAAATGGTTCCTGGTACCTACCTGTGTCCTTAGGGCCTGTTCACCAAAGACACCGAACAGGGCGGCTCTGCAGTCCGGGGCCCTGGCATACCGCTTCCTCCACCCGCTCTGCTTTCCTTGTTCTCAGTGAGTCCTCAGCAGTCTCACACTCCACCAGCTCCTTAGGGTGCAAAGCTAACTTGACTACAAAACAAGGTGGTATAAACTGAAGGTACCAACTCCCTCCTTGCCAGTAAAGTATGATACATACACAGCATGGCTAGAGGCCGACGTTGCCAGAGAGACGTTCGCTTGGTGACATCTGCCTGATCCCCCCATCTGAGCCTCAGAGACTGACAGGGCCTTGGTGATCACCTAACAGTCCTTAATCCTGGTTGCACATTAGAACTTCTGGGATCCTTCAAAAAAAATACCCATGCTTAAAACATGGTGTATCCACACGATGAAATGTTATTTGGCAATAAAAAGGAATGAAGTACTGATCCATGCTACAACATGGATGAACCTTGCAAACATTATGTTAAGAGAAAAAGCCAGTCACAAAAGACCACATAGTATATAATTCCATATATATGAAATGTCCAGAATAGATAAAACTATAGAGGCAGAAAGTGGACCAGTGGTTGTCCAGGGCTTGAGGGAGGGGGGAATGAAGAGTGACTGCTAAGGGGGATGTGGGTTTCTTTTTGAGGCTACAGGTACACAGTTCTGTGATTGTGTTAAAACCCATTGAATAGTATACTTTAAATGGGTGGATTGTATGGTGTGTGTGTTATAGTTCAATAAAGCTATTAAAATATTTCCATGCCTGTACCCCACCCCCCACCAATTTAATCAGAGTGTCTTGGTCTCCCATATGTTTCTAAAGCTCCCCTGGTGATTCCAATTTACCACTGAGTTGAGAACCACTGGTCTAATCTAACCCTCCATTAGGCATTTGAGGACATCGGAGTCTAGAAAATTGCAGTGACTTTCTCAAGGTCACTTAGCAGAGTCAAGACTAAAACCAAGGTTTCTGAAGCCAGATTATTTCCAGCCACTCCTCCGTGCTCAATCCCTTGGTTGAATCCAAAACTTCTCAGGCAGCTGTGTGCCTGGCACTGCAGACGAGGTGGTCTTTGAACTCCCTGGTGCCCACAATGTCTCTTGAATCAATTTCCTCCCCAAGTATCCAAACTGCCGCTACTTGTCAATGTTTCTCTTCTAAACCCACTGCTGTCTTCTCAGCTCTTAAGCTGATTTTGAATCCTTTCTCTCACTGCTGTTCACACTTCTCATCTCCCACTTATTCTGAAGGCCAACCTGTCTGCTCTCAGTTGTCCTATCTCCTTCCAGTCAATTTCTTCCCATTATGAATTTGCATGTGAAAGTGCTCACATTTACATTTAACACACAAAACTGTTTCTGTCTTAAGCTGAGAGGTTCTATCCATTGAATCTCTGCATTCAGAGAGAGAATCTAGCCATCACAGGCATCCTTGAGCCTTTAGGGAAGCCAGTGCAATTTGCTGTTCATAATTCCCATTTTTAGTTAGATGGCTGTTTAAGCCTTAAGGGGTCTTGATTACAAGATAATATCCAGAGTGAGAATATTAAGACGTTTGTATTTAATGTCATTGTAATGAATGACCACTGTTAGGAAACTAGAAACATGGTACAAGCAGGCCTTTATAAGATAGTTTAAAAGGAAAAATTGAATGCTTTCAAAAAGAGAAATTTTTTTTAAAAGTTTTAAACGTACATAATTTGGTAGGAGAAATGACTGGAGTTTTATGTTTCTGAAGCAATAGGACAGTTGTAATATTTTCTCCTCTGGAGAAAGTAAAGAGAGGGATTAAATTTGTTCACATTTATATCCTTTTTCCCCTTTTGGACTTTAAATTTTTGAAGGGCAAAAATTTTCTTATTCATCTTTGTATGTGCCCCCTCTTTACGTCCACCTTTAGAATCCAGCACAGAATCAGAGCTCAGCAAATATGTTTTGAACAAAGCCCGGGGCAGTGATTCTCAAATGGACACAGGAAGCGATGGATGGAGTTTGAAACAGCACAATTTATACGTTTATTATTGTTCTATTACAAACTACATTCACTCAGGAACTATTTATTAAGCACCTACTATGTGCCACAAACTATTGTTGGTGCTAAGGATTATCATTGAACAAAGCTGACAAAAATCCCTGCCATTGAGATGTTTATAGTCAACAGAAAGCAAACCTCCTCACATTGAGGGACGGGGACATGAGGAACCCAGATGAATCTGAGGGAAAGCAAGACAGATAAAAACCACAGACGCTAGGGCCATTTTCTCCACATTCCACTCACGGCTCCCTTTGCCTCAGATGATACAGGAGACTGGAAAAAACAGAAAGGGAAAAAACTTCTAATATTTGAATGGTTCACTAAGTGTGCGTCACACTTGCATGTATTTTATGTCATTCACTCTCACACCCTGTGGAAGAGATGGTATTCTTTCACTTCTGTAATTAAGGGAGCCAAGACTCTAAGAGGGCACACGATTTGCCCAAGATCACACAGCAGGCACCTTACAGGGCTAGGATTAAATTCCCCAGAGCGTCAAAGTCTTAGTCTCCTGTCTTCACGTTATCACAGTCTCCCAGGGAAACTCGGAAGCTGGGGGTGGAGGGGGCTGGAGTTCACCTCATCCCAAACACTGGACACATAAATGACAGCGATGGCAAATCAGGCAGTGAAAGCACTGGGGGCCTGATCTCCCAGGCCTCGAAGGATGGCTAACCTTACACCCTAATGTGGTGGAGAATGTTCCGGTTTATGCCAGTTGTCCCTGCGTAATTATTATTCATTCCCCTTTTCACTATCAAAATTGTCACGTTTGCTGTCATCTCCCACCCAACACTGCAGAAGGCAGAAGTGGCAGAATAAACAGAGGAGGGAACTACTGCTGCTGGTCAGAACTAAGCTTTGAATTGACTGAAAGACTGAAGCTCTGGCTTTATATTTTTAAATAAGTCTATTCTAATACCTGGAAAGCTTGGGACTTTGTGACTGGAAAAGTTACAGGCTCTGCCCAAGAGATTGTCCAGTAATGGAGAATGAATTTCTGACAATATATTTGAAAGCAGTGATAGGAAAAATAACAATAAAGTCATTTCCAATCATTTAAAAAAAAAACAAAGAACAACTGTCCAAGTTTGGATAAATTATACAGCTTCCCAGTCTCTCCAGCATATAGGTGTAACAGGATCCTAGTAACAATACTAATCCTATTTCACTGACTCTTGCCCCAACCTCCTTAATAAAGAATATCCGATTTTGCAAAATCCTCACCAAGTATTTGTGGGAGTCTTCAGGGTTTGCCTTACATGTCTATGAAGGGTCCTCTTATGTCCTTGTGCCCTTGCCCCTTATTGTTTGTGGCCCTTGAAGTTATTTGAGAGCTGTTCCTTGCCACTGTCTCTGCTGCTTGTGGCCTGTGTAGAGTCACACCACGTTCCAGAGGAGTAGAGGAGAAAGCCCCTCTCCCTTCCTCCCTGTGTCACATTTTATTACCTGGTAGTGAGTGCCAACGGTTGAGGACCCCTGTCCTAAAAGTGAAAGAAGGTCCCTCCATTTCTGCCTGTGGTTCTTCTCTCGCCAAAGCTCGCCCAGAGGCACCGTGTCTATGACAGACACCAGGTTTCCCCCACCTCCTCATTGTTTGTGTTGTTTGTTATCTTCCGCACAACTCGAACAACCTCCACCCCTCTACTTCAAACAACAAGCTTTGTGTCATTTCTATCATCCTACTTGTTCAGACAAAACTGAATCTCAGCTGAGGTCACTGACAGTTTGGCTTCAACCAGCAGACACAGGAAGCCACTGAAGAGCTTTGAGCAAAGAAGAAAGCTCATCTTTAGGCGGATGCATCTTAATTCCTCAAAAGGATTGTATAGGAGAGAAACTTCCTGCTTCTACTCAGGGTGGATTCGGTTTCGGACAGTGGCACATTGCTGCCACCTGGAGGCAGCCAGCCTCAATTACAGAAGCTTCTGAAAGCATCAGATGGATCTGCTTCTGAAACCAAATCTGCAAAATGGAAAGTTACCCTTTTCAGTGCTACGGGAAACGTGGCCTGTTTGTTTGGACTAGGCCAAAAAGAACAAAAGTTCGGGAAGGTAGCTATGCTAGAGGCTCTAGCACCGACCTGGACCTCCACTCCCTCCCTCCAGGGGTGGCTGATTTATAAATTATAATTAGGAAGAACTTGAGTCATTTAGTAATCAGACCTTCCCTAACTCCACCCCATTCCCACCCCACTCCCTCCTACAACAAACCAGCAAACCAGCAGCTTTGCCAAAATAAAGGTTTGTCTTTGCTCAGAGGAAGGAAAAGGACTCGTTCTTGCTTCAAGTGACATGTTCCAGATACCTAGTCTCGCCCCTTTTAAGACATCACCGGCAGACACCACACGTGCTGGAGAGGGAAAGCAGGGGCCTCTGTCGGAGAGCCACCACGGAGAGGCTGACACAAGCAGGGATGGCAGCGTGGCCTGCTCTCCTGCACTGTGCAGTTTTCTTCGCTTTTTTCCTTACGGTCCCAGTGATCTGCAATGCAAACCAGGAAATGAGTTAAAAAAAAAGAATCCCAGCTTCTTTCTGCCAGAATCCACTTAATTACATACTTAAGTATATAATTCTTGAAATAGTACGTAATTTGTTTCTCCCTTCTTCAAAACAGGAGTGAACAACTCCTTATCAATTTTCTCTGGGTCACTGAGTCATGGGAAATTTATTATGGCTACATTTCCCCTTGCCACTAGCTCTACCTCCTGCCTAATGTTCACTGTTTTCTTAAGAACATTTTTCAGTATAGAAAAACAAGGTTATGTGTCTGAGTCTTTGCCAAAATTGCCCTGGACTTTTGTTTCTGGACAGATGAGCTGCTGACTGCTATCAGACAGGAACTTCCAAGACTGATCAGAAACACAAGAACAAGCACCCTGATTTCTGTGAGGAAGGAAAAACTGGTTTACCCAATTTTCAAAGCAATCTTGAGAGGTTTGTGTGGTTATGCACACTTTAAAGATGATGAAATAGGTTCTCAGGGAATACTTTGCCCAAGAGCACACAGCTAGAAAGTGAAAAAACTGGGATTTAAAATCCTGTGGTTGTCTGATTCCAAATCCAGTTTGCGTTCTGTAACACCTTTCAGAATTACACATGAATCTAGGATGAGGAAATTCAAAGGGTTAAAGAAGGCAGTGGGATAAAGGGAAAATGGGTTCTGTCTTTGGACCTGCAGACAGAGGCAAGGCTAGGGATAGGGCAGGGGGCAGGAGCAGAGAGAGGTTCTGGGAAAAAGGACAACGTGGGCCCAGGAAGGGCCTTGACTGGTTAACCGTGGGAAGCCAATGATGAAGTAATGGCAGAAGGAGACATTACTCATTTTGTTCTGACAGACAATCCCGTGGAGGGAGTATATCATCTCTGTTTTACAGACAATAAAACTAAGATTTCAGGTGGGAAAAGAACTTGCCCCAAAATCAAATGATAAGGAAGGGGTAGGGTCCAAGTTTAATGCAATGGCAAGGAATTATGCCACAGACGACTTGATAAAAAGCTGGTATCTGTGCCCTAGCTCTGCCATTGAGAGGCTTTACTTCCTCAACATCTGCCTCTTTTGTTCTCTTTCCCCCTAACTCTTCCCACACCAGACCCTCTTTTTCTACTTGACTTTATTTAATCATGAATGTCGTAGTGGAAACAGGGACATTCAGGCCTCCCTTCTGACTGAATATCATGCCGTAACTCATTTTCTCCTTCCATTAAGGGCAAAATATATCTATAGAATCAAACTTCCCTTTCTGCAATTAGTTTCCAAGAAAGTTGAGCCAACTTTACACTATCGTTTTCATGGTTTTCTTTTCAGCTGCCTTCGAACTTTCTTTTCCCTTCCCTTCCCTTCTTTTCTCAGAGGGGTCACTGCATCTCTGAGCTGAGCCGTGTGCTGGTAACAGGGTGTGCAGAGAAGGCAGAAGTGGTGGTGGTGGGAGGGCGTTGTCACGGAAGCAGCCACCTGCCACACAGCTGAGGAGGACGACTACAAGGCTGGAGATTGATTCCATCAAGCAAGTAAGTAAATTAAACAGGTAAGTAAATGTGCAGATGATAATGGGAGCTAGTTTTCCCACTGTTGGAGAAGTGACAGAAAGGGAAGAATGGGGAGAACCTTGAGGTAATGGATTATAATTGCAGACTATCTATATCTATATTTGTGTGTATATGCATAACTATATGTATGTGGGGGGTATGTACATATAAATACATACAAACAAATCCTAGCTCAATCAGCTGAGAAGTCCTGGAAGCAATGGCATCCCAGTAGCTATGAACACATGGAATATCTAATCTTGGTTTCTAAATACCACTCTCCACTAAAAGAAACCAGGAAAGGCTGAATCCAGGAATGGGACAAGGAAAGTACAAGATGAGCCTGAACTATCTCATGCCAGAAGGTAAGGAAGTGCTTAAAGACTAATGGGGTCATATCAAAAGAGCCCAGGAGCTAGCTTGAAGATCCTACTGGCCAAATGTGAGACAATCTGAACATCATAAATAATGACAGTAACAAATTTCAAGCTATTAGATAAAATAAGAATCCATACTGATGAAATAGCAATGATTTGGTCAAATAAAGTCACCAATGGATGCCCAAGGCTGATGGGTGGAGGTTGACAATGAGCAGGACGTTGGCATAAAGTTCAGAAAATCTCTCCCACAAAATACTTATCAATCCCAAAGGGGAACAGAGTGACTTTATGGGGGAGAAATCTGGAAGATACTAACATGACCAAGTGATCAAGTTAATGTCACCAGTCATGGGACAGGGTGACAACGGGGGCTTTCTAACAAGAAGAACCTAGCAGCATCATGTCTGTGGTATCCTTGTGCAGAAGGCATGGTGAGGTCTGACCCCAGGAAAAATCAATGAAACAGCTCTAGGGAATCCTCTGGAAAGAAGGAGCTGTGTTCTTTATTTTTATTTTTATTTTTTTTAATTTTATTTTGAAATAAATTCAAAGTTACAAGAACAATTGCAAAAACAATACAAACCCCATACACAGAACTCCAGCATACCCCAACCTCCCTCCCCCAATACCCCGATCCACCAACTTTAACATCCTGTCACACCACCATTTCTTTCTTTCCCTCCCTCCCTATCATCCATCACCTATTGCTCTGTCGTCTGAACATATGAGAGCAAGCTGCACACATCCTTGAACAAACAATATAATTCACATATACAATTCCCATGAACAAGAACTTTCTTTTATGCAATTCCATTAAGCGCAGCTAAGAAGTTCAAGAAATTCAACATTGATACAAAGCTTACATTCTATATTTCCTTTTTTTTTTGTCTTTATGTTCCAACTGTGTCCCTTTGAGCCTCCTCTCCTCCATTCTCAGATCCCATCCAGGATCATCCTTGGCATTTAATTGTCATTGCCTATTTAGACTGTCTTTTTTTTTTCTTTCCTCAATTGTGGAAACATATATACAGCCTAAATCTTCCCATTCCACCCCCTCCCTAGCATTCCATTAGTGGGATTAATCACATTTAGAATGTTGCAATGCTATCACCTTCCCACTGTCCATTACTAGAAATTTCCCTTCACCCCAAACAGCAACCCTACACTCATTCCTTAACTCCCCATTGCCCCTTCCCCCACTTCTCATAAGCCATCCTCTACTTTTCATCTCTATGGTTGTATTCTTTGATAATTTCTTTGTGTTTACTGTGGGCTTAAATTTAACCTCTTAAATCTATAACAATCTTGTTTTTCTTTGATACCAACTTAACTTCAATAGGACATGTAAACTATGTTGCTATACTCCTCCATTCCCCTACCTTTATGTAGTTCTTGTCAGAAATTACCTATTATACATTGAGTCCAAAGCCTCTGATTTGTCATTAGCATTTATGTATTTTATATACTGTAGGAAGTAAATAGTGGAGTTACAAATCAAAAATTATTGACTTCTATTTGTATTCTGTTGTGGTCAGAGAATATGCTTTGAATAGATTCAATTTTTTTTGTTTTTTTTTTTTTAATTTACTGAGGCTTGTTTTATGTCCCAGCATATGGTCTATATATGTCTGTTAAATTTTTCTCTCTCTCTCTCTCCTTTCTTTGTTTCTCTGTCAGTAGGGTTCCCTTTAGTATCTGAAGTAGGGCAGGTCTTTTATTAGCAAATCTCTCAGCATTTGTTTGTGAAAAATTCAAGCTCTCCCTCAAATTTGAAGGAGAGTTTTGCTGGATAAAGTATTCTTGGTTGGAAATTTTTGTCTCTCAGAATTTTAAATACATCACACCACTGCCTTCTCGCCGCCATGGTGGCCACTGAGTAGTCACTACTTAGTCTTATGTTGTTTCCTTTGTATGTGGTGAATTGCTTTTCTCTTGCTGCTTTCGGAACTTGCTCCTTCTCTTCAGTATTTGACAGTCTGATCAGAATATGTCTTGGAGTGGGTTTATTTGGATTTATTCTGTTTGGAGTTCGCTGGGCATTTATGCTTTGTGTATTTATATTGTGGGGAAGGTTTAGGAAGTTTTCCCCAGCAATTTCTTTGAATACTCTTTCAAGACCTTTACCCTTCTCTTCCCCTTCTGGGACACCGATGAGTCTTAAATTTGGACATTTTATTTTATCTATTGTATCCCTGAGATCCTTTTCAATTTTTTTGATTTTTTCTGCATTCTTTCTTTTGTTCTTTCATTTTCCATTCTGTGGTCATTGAGGACACTGAACCATTGTTCAGCTTCCTCTAATCTTGTATTATGAGTATCCAGTCTTTTTAATTTGGCCAACAGTTTCTTTTATTTCCATAAGATTGTCTATTTTTTTTATTTACTCTTGCAATTTCTTCTTTATGCTCTTCTAGGATCTTCTTTATGTCCTTTATATCCTGTGCCATGCTCTTCTTTTTGTCCTTTGTGTCTTGTGCCATGCTCTCCTTGTTTGCTTTTAAGCCTTTGATTAATTGTGCCAAGTACTGTATCTCTTCTGATCTTCTGATTTGGGTGTTTGGGTTTGGGTTCTCCATATAGTCTGGTTTTATCACATGCTTTAAGATTTTCTATTGTTTTTGGCCTCTAGGCATTTGCTTTACTTGATAGGGTTCTTTCTGGATATAATATCGATATCTAATTTTTCAGATCTACAGCTTGGTGGCATATACTTTCTCTAACTAGCCAGCAGATGGCGTCCATGAGTCACCTATTCCCCTCAAGTCAGTTCTTCCCGACTTTGTTTTTGTGGTGTGTGGGGATCTGATTCTTGTGGGGTTTAATTGGTGCACTAAGTTTAGGTGTGTTGTTGGTGCTGTCCATCCTGAATGAGGGGCTTGTGTCTGGGTGGTTAGGGAAGCAGGGCAGCTTTAATAATCAAACCTCCCAGTTGTTCCCAGAGATTTAAGGCTGTTACAAGAGTCTAAGCTTTCATTTCAGTCTTGCCACAGATTGTCTCTGCCGCTGACCCACAAGTCCTTGGTATTGGTGTAGGGTCCCTGGGATTTCTGAGCAGGCCCCCCTTCTCAGCTGTGATCTTCTAGGACCCCTGCTGAGGGAAGGCTGTGCCACGTCACAAGTGTGCACTGGACTCCAGGGAAGCCCTGGGCTGCTCGGCCATGCAGGGGCATTCCCAGCCTGCTGTAAAGATGGTTGAATGGGGTGTGTTAATTTCCACCTTTTCACACAGCTCCACCTTCCCAGCTCCGGGACAATTAGCTGTGTGTACACTAAAGGCCACTGTCCACGGCCGATATTGTGGCATGTGTGTGGCACTGTGGGAAACACTCTTGGCGTGGCTCTGGGCTATGGCTCCGTCGCCAGGCAGGAGTGTCTCCAGCCCACCAGGGAGATATCTGCAAGGGGCATGGTTTCTTTCTCCTTTTGGCTCCCCACTATCCCCCTGGCCCTGAGACAATCAGGAGCGTGTGTGGGGAGGGCTATCCTCCATGCCAGACACTGAGGCATTGGCTACAGCCTGCTCCTGCAATGCTTCACTGCGCGAGTCTCACTGCCATATCTGCAGCTGCTCCCAGGTTTTTTTTTTTGTTTTTCGTTTTTTTTTTTAAAAAAGAACTAGTCCGTCTCCAAACGCCCACCTGCGGTTTCTCCACACCGCAGTGCGGCCACCAGACTCTCTGCTGGCTTACTCATTTCAGAATGCAGACTCCCGGTTTCACCAAATGCACAGTCCCTGTGGATTTCGCAGACCTTGTCCGGCTGGTGCATCACTGGAACTGGTGTTCTGGGTCACCTTCTGGCTTTTATCTAGTATTTTTCGCAGAAGTGCTTTTTTTGCCCTGTCTCACCTAGCTTCCATCTTAGGTTCTCTCTGCTGTGCTCTTTAATACTGAAGGACACAGAAGACAGAGAAAGACTAAGAAAGTATTCCATATTGAAAGACACTGCAGAGGCATGACAACCAAAGGCAGCCTGTGTTCCTGGATTGGGCTTCTGGACCAGAATGGAAAGAGAGAGATTGCTGGCTGAGCTGGCAAAACTTGAATGGGATCTGTGGCTTGGATGGTAGGGTTGTACCAATGTTGGTTTCTTTACCTGGAAGGTTGTATCCAGAAATACACACTGCAGCATTTAGGAGTGATGGGGCATCATGACTGCAGCTGGTTCTCAAATGTCTCAGAAAAAGATAATGGGGGTGTGCCAGTTCGGTGTATTATGTCCCCCAAAACACCATTGTCTTTGATGCAATCTTGTGTGGACAGACGTATTAGTGTTGATTAGAGTTTGGAATCCTTTGGGTGTTTCCATGGAGATGTGATTCAATCAACTGTGGACAAGACCTTTGGTTGTATAATTTCCATGGAGGTGTTGCCCCACCCATTCAGGGTGGGTCTGAATTAAATTACTGGAGCACCATATGAGCTCAGACAGAAGGATCAAGCTTGCTACAGCCAAGAGGGACACTTTGAAGAACACACAGGAACAAAGAGAGGAGCTTCAGCATACAGAGACGTTTTGGAGATGGCCTTTGAATGCAGATTTTTGCTCCAGAGAAACTAAGAGAGGACGAACACCCCAAGAGCAACTAAGAGTGACATTTTTGAGGAATTCAGCCTAGAGAGGAGCATCCTGGGAGAAAGCCATTTTGAAACCAGAACTTTGGAGCAGACACCAGCCATGTGCCTTCCCAGCTAACAGAGGTTTTCCGGACGCTATTGGCCATCTTCCAGTGAAGGTGCCCAATTGTTGATGCATTACCTTGGACACTTTATGGCCTTAAGACTGTAATTGTGTAACCAAAAAAAAACCCATTTTATAAAAGCCAATTCGTTTTTGGTGTTTGCATTCTGGCAGCATTAATAAATTAGAATGGGGGATTCGAAAGTTCTTTGTGTACTGTTCTTGCAACTTTTCTATTCCTGTGAAATTACTTCAAAATAGATTTTTTTTTCAAACTTGCTTTTGAAATTATTTTAGTTTTTAATGGGGGAGACCTTCAGGAGAGAATAAGAGGAGGTTTCAAATATGCACGTGCACGGGTTCTGCCACTTTTCCCCCTGGGGTGAAGTCTTGATTTGGAGCAGTCCTCTTCCACTGAGTGGGAACCAGAGTGAGAATTCCCCATCCTCTTATCTCTATACCTTGTCTTTTCTCATTTTCACTTTCCTTCAGGGGCTTTACATATTATTTTGGGATTGATAATGCACACTGAAGCGGGAACTAGTTTAGAATTTGATCGTGACCATGAGAGGCTTTGCTGCAGCCGGAAGTAGGTGTGGACGAGGAGGAATCTCTTTTTCGCAGAGTTCAGAACCCAGTGCTGAGCCCCTGGGCTCGGAGCTGTCAGTTCTCCGTAAATCAGCATCCAAGAGAGTTCTAAGGACTGCCCATGGCCCTACCTGCTGGAAGCCTTCAATTTTTATTTTTTAATTTAACTTTTAGACCTATGTTTAGCTTTCTCACTCCTACTTTGTCTTTCCTGATTTTCTTTTTTTTTTAAATCCTATTAAAGAAAGAAAAACACTTCCTTTCTCTCCAGTACAGTTACTTCTAAACTCAGTTTAAAATCTCTCTTCCCATGTTTTTACCTCTTAATTTAGCCAATGAATGGTTTTCACCTTTTATTTCTTTTATTTTAAATCTCCTACATTTTCTCTCTTGATATTTTCCATTACCTTTTCATATTCTGTGGGTTATTTAATTATTTTATTCTGTAAATTTCCCCCTGGTTTTACTTTATTTTTCTTTTATTTAACTTTTACTTTAATCTTCTCTTAAACTCATGTAGTGCCTTTATCAACTTACTCTAATTTCTTTCTTCCCCTTTTCTTCCTTTTCTCACAAATGGTTGGCTTTTACAATGACTGTAAAGTGCAGTCCCAGGGGTGTTAGTAGTTCAGAGCTGAAGGCACAGCTGTTTCTGAAGCCACCAGTCTGGGACCCACAGCAGCTCTGCTTAAGGGTTCCCCTCACAGAGTCTTCACCCTGGGTAGGGAGTTCATCTGTTCCAGGGTTGTAATTCTCTCTGAAATATTGTTTAAATGTCACATAATCCAACCCTGCTATGAGGAACCTTGTGTTTTAAAATCAGTGGTCTTCTATGTCTAGCAAAATTTTGTTGCGTGAACTGTGCCTGTGACACAGCTTGCGTCAAGAGCCAGAAGGATGTGGTCAAGGAGGTCACTGCAGCCTGGCCTGGCCTTGGTTGCCCTGCTCAGTACTGAGCACTTGGAGAGCAGAGGCTCAGTTGTCAGGCCCCAGGCAAGACTTGCTTTCCTGTCACTAATCTGCTTATTTCCGAGCTGAGCCATTTCCCTTCCAGACAGGCTATAAAAGGATGCTTTGAATGTGTGGCTTTCCCAGGCTCCCCTCACTCCTTATGACAGTCCTGGAAAAACTGGCCAATATGGAGATTATCCTGATCAGAATCTTTTAGTAACACCACTTGGTTCTCTGCAGAGTGAACCTCTGTGGTCAGAATCCATTCTATGCATCCCAGATGCACTCGGAAGATCATAACCAAAGAAGAATGGGAGGCCTATTTTCTCCCCAGGCCATGGGTCTTCTCTCATTTCCTATCCCTGACCTCTCTCCCTCACTGCCTGACTCTCCCTGTGCCACCTCCCCTGGGTCCCAAAGCCACAGAGTGTCACTAACCTCTGCCATTTCTCCCAAGATGTGATACCGGCTTTGCTTTACTATCTTGGCTGATGGGGAGCAGAACAGGGCAGTTTCAGAGACTTCTTCTTTGCTTTCTTAGCTATAATAGCTCTTAACCCAAAGGCCAAAAAACCAGTGAGGTGGTGAAGCCAACCACCAAGTATGTTCCACTGCAACTGTACATCCAGGTTCTGGGGAAATGATGACAAGGTGGGTAAGTGGGCCCAGTGGACTCACTGTGAGCCAGACCTGAGCCAGACTGGAGGAGCGAGCCAATTCTGTAAGATCCAAGGATTCAGGGGAATCTGGGGATTCAAGATTTTCAAGTGTATCAACCCAGATATCACCACCTCATATCTCCAGATTCCATTCTTTAACCATCAGAGCCCTGACCTGGGCATACGAGACCTATTTAGGTTAATAGTTCAATCTTCTCTAGAGCTCTGCTGCTCTTATGATTAAATCCTGGGCCTGATCCTCAGCTTTTTCTGCCTTCTGGCCACAGGAGATAGGGATTCCTTTATATGTTGCCAAGAAGCTTCTCTGGCTTTCATTCTAATCTTGTAACTTCAGCAGTTAACTGTCAACCTTTCACTTTTCAAAGCATCAGTTGCCCCCAGCAACAGTCATCCAATTACATTGTCCTTATAAATCCTATTCCGCCCATATTTTTCAATTGCTTGATACATTTCACCTGCTAATGCATTTCCTTCCACTGGTACACCATCCAAATTCACTACTAGTGAAAATTTTAACAATTGTCCTGCTACTTTTTACCAGGGCTAAACTGTGTTCCACCTACCACCAGTTAAGAGGTCCTCATTGCCACCAAGCAATTCAGCTGTAGAATCCCATCCTAACATTTACTTTCTTGGAATATTCCTATTATTAAGAATTACAGGTTGGTTCCTTCAGAAACAGACTCCAAAATGAAGATTAGCATGCAGGAATCTTATTAGAGAGTGCTGTTGGGATTACCACCCCAAGGAAGGAAGGAAATACCTAGACAGAGAAGGTGGACGGTGCTGCAGTCGAAACAAAAGCAATCCCATGAATGCTCTGATCCTGGGCTGGCCCTTCAGAGCTGTCATGATTTGGGGTAAAGGGTCTGAGCCTTTATTCCCTAAATTGGACAGCTGTTGGATACAGGCTGCCCCCAGGAAAAGGACATGACCTTGGGCAAGGTGGCTCTCTGCAGCCAAGAGCAATTTCTGGAGAGGGCTGGCAGCTGAAGGCTCTCAGTCAGCAGCACTCCCAGAGACCTTCAGATCTACAGGGGGATCTGGACGGTGCATCATACCATCTTACACCTTGCAATCTGGATATGAGTTATCTTAACGTGCTCATCGCCCCTTCAAGGTACATGCTATCTGCTTGGACATATGGTCTCTCTTTTCTGATTATTTAACTTATATTTGTATTGTATATTCCACAACAGAATTCTTACACCTTAGGACTTTTAAAACAAGGATTTGTGATGGGCTCAAAAGGCAGAAAATGGGAATGGGGGTGTCACTTTCTCATGGGTCATTTTTCTAGAGACAGATGTACTAACATAAATGGAATATTTCACATACTTAGTAAAGAAAGGATCTGGAAGTTCAGGAGATAAAAGGCTCATAAATTTTCTTAGAATTACTTGAGAGGGGTTGTTGGACAACCCTACCCAACAGGACTCTGGTGCCAACTGCTAGAAGAAAAATGTGACATTTCACCTGTGTGAATATGCTACATTAGATTTAGCATTTCACCATCATAGATAGGCTAATCACTTGATAAGTTAGTTACCATTTGAGGTTCTGGAAGTAGGTAAAAAGTGAAGTAAGCCACCTGTCCTAGTTTACTAATGCTGCTGGAATGCAAAACACCAGAGATGGATTGGCTTTTATAAAAGGGGATTTATTTGGTTACACAGTTATAGTCTTAAGGCCATAAAGTGTCCAGGGTAACACATCAGCAATCAGGTACCTTCACTGGATGATGGCCAATGGTGTCCAGAAAACCTCTGTTAGCTGGGAAGGCACATGGCTGGCGTCTGCTCCAGAGTTCTGGTTTCAAAATGGCTTTCTCCCAGGACGTTCCTCTCTAGGTGGCAGTTCCTCAAAGATGTCACTCTTAGTTGCTCTAGGGGTTTTTGTCCTTTCTTAGCTTCTCCAGAGCAAGAGTCCGCTTTCAATGGCCGTTTTCAAACTGTCTCTCATCTGCAGCTCCTGGGCTTTCTTCAAAGTGTCCCTCTTGGCTGTAGCTCCTCTTCAAAACGTCACTCACAGCTGCACTGAGTTCCCTCTGCCCATCAGCTCATTTATATGGCTCCACTGATCAAGGCCCACCTTGAATGGGTGGGGCCATGCCTCCATGGAAATATCTCATCAGAGTTATCACCTACAGTTGGGTGGGGCGCATTTCCATGCAAACAACCTAATCCGAATGTTCCAACTTAATCCCCACCATCACGTCTGCCCCACAAGATTGCATCAAAGAATGTGGCCTTTTCTGGGGGACATAATAAATTTAAACCGGCACACCACCCTTCAGCCACTCTTAGGAAAGCTTTGTGGGGAGAGTTAGTTCCTTCTGGACACAGAGGGCTTATTCTCATATAAGGCATTTATTTGAAAGCGTTACTCAATACAAGAGAATCCTTGGGTAGGCCCTGAAGACTTTTTTCACAGCAAGTCTTTGGCACAACGGAGTTTGACCTATGTTTTCATGGCCATTGATCCAAGTGGCAAGGTTGTTTGGTTTCTTTTGAGCTAGGCTTTCTTAGGTGAAAATAAAAGGAACTGTCTCAAGTTCAGCCCAAACTCAGGGGCTATGAGGCCGGTAGGGGATCATTTTGTCCTCTGTTTTAATTTCTTTGTTGCTAAAGCAAATACCATGCAATGGGTTGGCTTAAACAAAGGGAATTTATTGGCTCACTGTTTTGAGGCTAGGAGAAGTCCAAAATCAAGGCATCATCGAGGTGACACTTTCTTCCAGAAGGCTGGGGTTTTGAGGCTGTCTGCCAGCAATCAGTCATCGGTCCTTTGCTTTTCTATCACATGGCAATGCACATGGAAGACTCTCCTGGCTTCTTTCTCTTCCGACTCCATTTACTTTCACTTCTTGCTGCTCCCTGTCACTTTCTCTCTCTCTCTGAATTTCATTCTGCTTATAAAGGACTCCAGTAACAGGACTAAAACCCATCCTTATTCAATTGGGCCACACCTTAACAAAAGTAACCTCATGAAAATGTCCTATTTACAAGAGTTCACAGCAACATGAATGGATTAAGTTCAAGTGCATACTTTTTCTGGGGTACATAGCTACAAACCATTACAGCCTCCAAGACTGATAGGATGAGTGTTTGTCAGCCATGGAAGTTCATGGTCATAGGAATTCCAGTGCATGCAGTTAAGCTAATGCAAGAGTCAAGCCCAGTGGCAGTGGACGTCAGTCTATGGATAGGCAGCAGAGTCCAAACAGAAGGCCGAAGTTTGTGTGTGTGTGTGTGTGTGTCCATTTTGCTTTTCAGGCAAAACAAAAAAAATATATCACATTTTTAATTAAATTTTATTATAAACATAAAATTATAATAATAAAATTTGTTTGGGTTTATCTTGTTCTTTTTTTCCCCCTAATGTTTTTCACAGTTAAAGGACACTGGTTTTTAGGGATAGAGAAGAGAAGACAGGCCCAGGTCTTAGTTGAACATGGGCCACATCTGCACATTGTTATGCCTCTGAGGCACAGAGGCAGATTATTTTACAGCAGCAAGATTTAGCAAATAAAAATACAGATGCCTAGTTAAAGTTTAATTTCAGATAAACAACACATAAAGTTTTAGTGTAATTGTGTCCCAATACTGCGTGACATCCTATATGTCAACAGGAAAGCCTATTTTAGTTGTAAGTGAAAACTGCTTATGTTAAGGGGCCGGCAATATGGCTGCCCGGGACAATGGGATTGGGGTACAACAGCCCAAAGGACTCTGACAGGAAAAGTAACAAAGGGAAAGCTAAAACTCAGACAGCCAGGTGACACTCCCCTATTAAATAAAAAGAAATTTTAAATGGAGCCTGTATGCCAAAATAACCAATAGAATTGGCTCTGTAGACAATTGAGACAAAGTGCATTTGACTGCTGCAGTGAACAAGTCTAGATTTGCAGTCAAAGAGAAGTTGGGGGTGAGGCATGATGGTTGTTGCCATGTTCATTTCCAGTGAAAAAGATATAGCGTTGAGGTTAACCTGTGGTTTTAGACTTTTGAAAGGCTTGGCATACCTCCATTGCGATTAACTTGCTCTCTGTGGGGAGGCCTGGCAGAAAGCTCCATTGGTCACGGTCAAGGCAGAGAACAGAGGTCAGCAATGGCCCCCTGTGGGTCCTTGGGCACTGTGGGTCAGCGCCAAGAGGCAAGTCCCCACAAGTCTCTCAGGGCCACAAACGCTGTCTCAACGTGCCCATCCAGACAACAAGGAGGGCTTATCCTGCAATAATTAAAACAGGGTACAGCAGTTGCAGGGGTGACAGATCAAAGAAATAGTATCAAAAGTCTCTCTCTCTTTCTGTGGTATAATACTATGATCAAAGTAAAGCAAAAAGCGTTTAATAAGTAATCATGAGACACTTGGCTTACCATTTGGAGAAAAATATCCACAGTCAATAGACCTTTCCTTTGAGAAGGATTCAGATAACTGTCTTTTCACTCAGTTGTCTGAACTGACAAAGCAGCTATCCTTCTTGGAAAATGAGCTCCAAACTGTCATTTGAGCCCTGAAAGTGATTTCTAGGCAGCCCACCGTTTCCCGATTTTTCTTCTTGCTCTGATGCAGGGTCACCCTATGCATGATGTGTCATGAACAGAGATCTGACTTAATTAAATGGGTAGAAGAGGAAAATATAAAAGAAACATCGAGAAATGGCAGCCCTGAAGAAAACAGTAATAAGATCCAACCTACAAATCTTTTGAAAAAAAACTTGAACTTGCCTTCCAAGGTCAGTGTTTACACCAATATATATTCAAACACATAAGGGATACTAAGCCCCTAAAAAGGCTCAGTGGCATTCCCAGCTCTAAATACAAGCTGACAAATTTTTAATGAGGAAATGAATATAAAAACATTATTTTTCAAAAAATGATCTCTTACACCTCAGCTTTTGTTGCTTGCAAATCCTCACCACACCATCACATTTAATCATAGACATTAAGTGTATAAAAGAGCGTGGGATCCAAATTCAAAAGGCATAAGCTATGTGACTTTGGGCAAGTCACAGCTGTTTCCTTGGTTCTGTCTCTAACACGCTGTGGGCTGTACCAGGTGATCTGAGGCTGCCTCTAAGGCATGATTCTGCGATTCTGTGGTCACTGAAAGCCCACTGTCTGCTGGCCCAGTCCACATTCAGGAGACGCTGCCCAGTCTTTCTGTTTAAAACAGTGCCATTATCACGAACATCTCTGGGTAGTGTTTCTGAGTCTGGGAAGACAAAAACAAAACAAAAAAATCTTAATAGAAATGGCTTTGAACCCTATCTCCTTGTTCTCTGGATTTCTTCTGTCCCCAGATCTGGTTGGACTTTTGGTTTTTAGGAGCAATTCAGAAAGACCAGAGGCAGTATTTGTACAAAGTCATAGTTCTTAAAATAACCAGAACAAAATAATTTATTCCATCCTCTTCCTTTTTCCTCTTGCACTGAGGCCCATTGAACTGGTTTGCCCAGCTTTGGAATTATTAGTAAGTCTTTTACTGTCTTTTGAGAAGACATCCAAAGAGTGGTGGCAGGACAGATTGGGGAAAGACAGTGAAAGACCACTTTTAAGTGCAGAAAATATCCAGTGTATAAACCCTGTTGTAAACAGAACAATCATTTGCTAGTGAACCATTCAAAAAATCATGAATCGGAGGTGACGTATACCTAGAAAAAGACATTTACTTTACTCAAACGTTTCCTTGGTAGCTTTAAAAAAAAAAGTGTTTGTTTTCTCATTGGAGAACATACCAGAAATATGAATCAATCCTGACTCAAAGTTTCTGACCAGTCAAACTTTCAGGAGAGAAAAAACAATTCAGCTTGGTTAATGAGGAGTCACATCGAGTCAGCAGCCAGAAGTCTGATCAAAGCAGCTTTCAGCACCACAGAAAATGTGATTTTTCTCCATAGTTTCCTTTTTTAAAAAATAAATCCCTTCTGGAGGGATTTTGGGAAAGCTTCAAAGTTGAGCAAAGTATGATAACCCTATGCACCAATATCCACATCTAAAAAAATGGTGAGGATTAAATATTCTAATATATGTAAAGTACTGAGAATAATGTCTGGAGTAAAACAATTGCTCACCCAAAGTTCACTACCATGACACCACCACTGTCATCATCATCATTATTATTTTATTGAAAATCTTGCCGCAGTCTCTCTTTCCGGTCTCGCATCCCTCTACTACATGTCCCATGTATCAACCACACTATACGCCCCCTATACTGGTGCATGGCTTGAATTTTCACACCTCCACACCTTTGCCTGGAGAAGCCTCCTCCATCTCTGCCTGTGGAAAGTCAGTTCATATTTCAAGTGGCACATTTTGCCTGCTCAGATCTGTGAAATCAAATTAACCTATCTTCATCTGTTAGTTGTATTTGCCACTTGTACATAGCTCTTACCACAATCAATGTGTATTGTTAGCTAATTGTGACTATGTCCACCCCACCAATTATATTGTATTTCTTGCTATATACGTGGTACAGATTATAAGTCACATCCCAATTTTCAAGGACACATTTTTGTTTTTTTTTCTCGATTTCACTGAGATATATTCACATACCATGCAGTCAAAGTGTACAATTATTTATCATTACATAGTTGCGCATTCATCACCAAAATTAATTTTTGAACATTTTCATTACCACACACACCAAAATAATAAGAATAAAAATGAAGTGAAAAAGAACAATTAAAGTAAAAAAGAACACTGGGTGCCTTTTTTTTTTTTTTTTTGGCCCCCATTTTTCTACTTATCCAGCCATACATTGGACAAAGGGGAGTGTGGTCCTTATGGCTTTCCCAATCACACTGTCACTCCTCATAAGCTACATTGTTATACAATCATCTTCAAGATTCATGGGTTCTGGGTTGTAGTTTGATAGTTTCAGGTATTTACTGCTAGCTATTCCAATTCGTTAGAACCTAAAAAGGGTTGTCTATATTGTGTGTAAGAGTGCCCACCAGAGTGACCTCTCAGCTCCTTTTGGAATCTCTCTGCCACTGAAGCTTATTTCATTTCCTTTCACATCCCCCTTTTGGTCAAGAAGGTGTTCTCCATCCCACGATGCCAGGTCTAGATTCCTCCCTGGGAGTCGTATTCCACTTTGCCAAGGAGATTCACTCCCCTGGGTGTCTGATCCCACGTAGGGGGGAGGGCAGTGATTTCACCTTTCAAGTTGGCTTAGGTAGAGAGAGAGGGCCACATCTGAGCAACAAAGAGGCATTCGGGAGGAGACTCTTAGGCACAATTATAGGGAGGCCTAGCCTCTCCTTTGCAGCAACCGTCTTCCCAAGGGCAAGTCCTGTGGTAGAGGGCTCAACCCATCAAACCACCAGTCCCTATCTCTGTGAGCACATCAGCAACCATCGAGGTAGGGAAAAAGGACACACTTTTAAAAAGCTAACCTTAATAACTCTTTGTCAGTAAAACTGATGTATTACAAGATATAGAAAACAAAAAAAATATACTGAGGAATGATTTTCCAAATTATTTACAAGCTAATCTTTACATGTAGGAAAAGTAAATATTTCAATCAAGTTAGGCCAAGTAACAAAACATAATGTAATATAAATATTAGTTAATGTTATATATATTAAACATTTACATAATATATGTGAGTCCATTTCTCCACGTGAGCCACAGGGTATTTGAGTGACACTTCTTTGCTGTGGCTGCCTTCTGCAGCCTCCCTCAGCCACAAGGAGCTCAAATCCTTGCTATTGCCTTCTTTTCCTCTAAGAGAAGGGGCAGACTTGTAAGTTTCATTTTATATTATGGTAAGATCCCCTTCCTATTTTTGGTGTTTTTCGTCTAGATTGTATAACAGTATTTCTTGGAGTGACAAAGGGAAACACAGAGGAGACAGAGGGAGATGATGCAAACTTCCCTTCGTGATGCAGCCAGTCCTCCATTTAAGTCTTAAGTGTGATCCCTTGTCCTCTCAGTGTCAAACTAGTCACCACTGCTCATTCCAGACTCACTGATACCCTCTGACAGCTGCTGGTCAACAATCTAAAGTAACATGGACTTGCTGAGGCACTTTGAGGGTGCAGTGGGGAGGTGTGTTTTACTCATGAGCAACCATAAGAATCCCCTTCAGGGAGGAGTCGATGTGTTCCCCACATCTAGATAAATGGTGCCACCTCCTCAAACCAGCACCCCAGGTGGGCATTATCCTCAATGCCTTGCTCTCCCTCATGCCCATCCAATCACTCCCCAAGCTGTGTGGATTCTACCTCCTGAAGGTTTTTCTGTCTCTATTACCTTTGCCCTAGCTCAGGTCACCTTCAATTCTTGCTTAGATAATGAAACTGGTCTCCCTGCTTCCAGTTCCCTACAAACCACTTTCCACACCCTAAAGTACAATGTGCCAGGGACTATGGAAACCACATGACTCATTTAACCCTCATAGCAACCCAGTGTATTAGACACTTTTGTTATTTCCTTTAGACATGTGAGGAAACGCCTGAGAAGTTAAGGAACTTTCCAAAGTCCCTCACTAGTATGTGACAAAAACCACGATTCAAATCAAGGCTGGCCTATATGCTTTTTATCAATGCCGAATTTCTTGAACTTGATAACGTTACATGGTGAGTGTCCTTTTTCCCAAGAACTGTACCTGGAAATGTTAAGTGTTAGAGGAGCAAGATGTATGTAACCCACTCTCAAATGTTCAGAAAATATTTGGACAGACAAATATATAGGTAGATAGGTAGGTAGGTACATAGATGATAGATAGATAGGTGATAGATACAGTGATACAGTAAGTGTTTCAAAATGCTAAAAGTTGGTAGATCTGGGTATCTGGGGAAGGGTGTATATTGGTGTTCTATGTATTATTTTTATATTATTTTTGCAACCTTCCTGTAAGTTTGAAGTTATTTCAAAAGAAAAAGAAAAAGTCCAATCTTGCTCTGGAATACAGTTAAGTATTACGTAGCACTCTCTCTCTTAATAAGTCTCCAAGGCCTTCAAGATGAAATCCAAATTCAATATGGCAGACAGAGGCCTTCAAAGATCTGCCTCCTGGCTATTGTTTATTCTCATTTCCCAGATTTCCCCTCTCTACTCTCTGCTATTCTGCCAGACTGAACAATGTGTTGTTCCTCAAATAAGCTGCACTCACTCACCTCTGAGCCTTTGCACGTGCTGCTTGCTCTGTCTCCAATATGTTTTTACTTCTCCTGCCCACCTCCCTTTATCATCATGGCTTAGGGGTATTGAGCATTTATTTGGTGGCATGTACAATAATTATACTGCTTAGTCATCATAATAACTCTGTAAGACAGCTACTATTGTCTCCATTTTATAGAAGTGGAAACTAAACCATGAGAGGTTAAATAAATTTCCAATTGCCCACAGTTAATTAAGTCAACCCAGGTTGGTTGTGGCCAAGCTCTTGGCAAATCACTTAAAATAAATAACAAATCACCTGTAAAAAAACTTAAGATATTACATTTAAAAAACCACCCATTTTAAGTGTACAGTTTGGTGAATTTTAGTAATTGCTTATAACCCTGATCACCATACTATCAAGATGTACAATAATTCCCTGTCTCTGTAAAGCCTCCTTGTGTCCCTCTATAATTGATTGCCTTTCCCTACCCTTGGGCAACCACTCATCTGCTTTCTGTCACAATGTGAAATCATACAGTATGTAGTCTTTTGTGTTTGACTTCTTTCACTTAGCCTAATGTCCTTGAAATTCATCTATTTTATTGTGTATATTGATATTTAGTTCATTTTTACTGTTGAGTGGAATTCCAAAGTATGGGTATACCACAATTGTTGACCCATTCACCAGTTGATGGACATTGAGTTGCTTCCAATGATTGCCTTTTATGAATAATGCTGCTGTGAATATTCATATACACATCTTTGAGTGGATGTGTTTTCACTTCACTTGGTAAATATCTAGAAGTGGAATTGCAAGGGCATAAGGCAATGTATATTTAACCTTACAAGAGACTGCCATATTATTTTCCAGGTGACCATACCATTTAGTATTCTTACCAGATTTTACTTCTTTTCCAATTTGTGTATCTTTTATCTCTTTTTCTTGCCTAATTATACTGATGAGGACATTTAGTACAAGGTTAAATAGAAGTGGCTGAGTGGATACCTTGGCCTTGTTCCTAATCTTAGGTAGGACACATTGATGTTAACTATAGATTTTTCATACAGTCAGGTTGCAGAAGTTTCCTTGTATTACTAGTTTCCTAAGAATTTTTGCCATTAAAAAGTATTGAAATTTGCCACATGCTTTTCTGTCTTTATTGAAAGGCTCACATGATCCTTTATTCTACTTGTTCTAGCAATTGCTGAGAAACTTGCTAAAATCTCTAAAATGATTCTGTAATATTCACTTACCTCTTTTAGTCTGTCAATTTTTGCTTTCTGTATTTAAGGCTCTATTACACAATGCATACACATTTGTTTTTCAAGATTTCCTGTTGAGTTAACCCTTTCATCATTATGAAATTTCCCTCTTTATCTCTGATAATACATTCTATTTTCTAATCTATTTTATCTATTAATATAGCCATTTCAGCCTTTTTGTGCTTACTGTTGGAATGCTGTATCTTTTTCCATCCTAGTTTCCTATTTGCTTATTTATATTTTAAGCATATCATTTATACTCAGCATATAGCTGAATCCTATTTTCTTCCATTTTGACAACATCCGCCTTTTAATTGAAGTGTTAAGTTTATTAATATTTAATATAATTATCAGTGTGGTTGGGTTTGGATCTATCTTACTTTATGTTTTCTACTTGTATCTTGTGTTCTTTATTCCTCTGTTCCTTATTCCACTCCCCCTTTTATGCCTTTTTTGGGGGGAGGGAGTTATTCCAAAAATTGTTAGATTACATTTTAATTTTCCTTTTAGCTTTTTAGCAATACTTATGGGCATTACTTTTTTAGTGGTTGCCCTTGAGGATTATAATATATATCCTTACATCTAATGTGCTGTTTCCTGTAATATATAAAAAATCTTTCATCTTTGTAGATCCATATCTCTCCTCAATCCTTTATGTTTTAGCTATTACATGTATTAAGTCTACATACATTATAAGCCCCACAGAACCATTACAATTTTTGTTCTAATCAGCTATAGGTTTTATAAATGAATTAAGAGGAAAAAGTCAAAAAGAAAAAAATACCTTGTTATATTTTTCATTTATTTGACATTTCCAATGCCTTTCATTTTTTCTGAGGATCCAGATTTTCCTGTGGTTATTTCCCTTTAGCCTAAAGAACTTACTTTAGCAATTTTTGTAGAGAAATCTGCTGGTATTGAATTCTGTCAGTTATTTTTTATCTGATAAATGCTTTATTTCACCTTATTCTTGAAGGATATTGTTGCTGGGTATAGAATTCTGGTATAGAATTCTGGTTTGACAGTTTGTTTCTATGTGTTAGTGATGTTGCTCTACTTTCTTCTGGCCTCCATATTTTCTCACAGGAAGTCTGCTGTTAAATGGATCATTGTCCCTCTCTGTGTAATATATCATTTTCCCCTTGCTACTTTCAAAATTTTCTCTGTATATTTCACTTTCACCAGTTTGATCATGATGTGCCTTGGAGTGAGCTTCTTTGTGTATATCTGGGTTATATATTTGTTTGTTTATTTTGTTGTGGGATTTTAATATATTTTTTTTTTTTTTTTTTTTGGTATTTGTTTTGTGTCTTGTGTTTACAAATTCCTAACTTTCATCAAATTTGGGAAATTTCAGCCATTACGTCTTAAAATTTCTGTCCTATTCTGTTTTTCCTCTCAATCTGGCATTCCAGTTAAGCATATGGCTGATCATTAGATATCATCTAACAGCAGACTGAAACTGTTTATTTTATTTTAACTTTCATC
The DNA here is from genome assembly GCF_015220235.1 of Choloepus didactylus. Classification (NCBI taxonomy): domain Eukaryota; kingdom Metazoa; phylum Chordata; class Mammalia; order Pilosa; family Megalonychidae; genus Choloepus; species Choloepus didactylus. The sequence continues at coordinate 29,254,287 of NC_051308.1, forward strand.
TTTTTATCTCTGTTTTACATCTTGGATAATTTCTTCATGTTCACTTACACTTTCCTTTGTTACATCTATTTAGCTACTAAAGCTCATTCAGTGGATTTTTTTATTTCTGAAATTTTATTTTTCATTCTAGAATTTAGATTTGGTTCTTTTTTAATTGTTTCTACATCACTGCTAAGATTTTCTGTTTCTCTCCTGAGATTTTAATTCATTGAAAACATGTTTTGTTTTATTTCATTTAAGATAGTTATAATAGAGCTTTAAAACTCTTATCTATTCATTTCAATGTGTTCATTTCAGGGTCAGATTTGATTGATTTTCTTTTCTTTTGGAGAATATGTTCCATTTACTTGTCGGATAATTTTGGATTGCGTCTTGGAAATTATGAATGTTAAGTTGTGGAGATCCTGGATTCTGAGTTTTCCTCCCTCTGATGAGTATTATTTCCTTTGTTCTAGCAGGTAATTTCCTTGACTGAGCTTGAATTGCAAGCCTTGTTTCTTGGGTCACAGCTCTGGACTCAGTTCAGATCTTCAGTCTTTTGCTGCGCTGCTTTGAATCTGTTCCATTTATTCCTGGTTCATAGGTCAGTCAGAGATGTGGATAGACTGATTTTGCCCCACCCTGGTTCTTTCCCTTCTGTGATTCTCCCCCCATCTCTTCAGCATTAACTGTTTGCTGAAACACTTTCTTGGTGCCCCAAGCTTGCTGTAGCCCCAAGCTAAAAGCCACAAAATTAAAAATATAAATGTGGAGCCCCTCAAGAAGGATCATCTAGTATCATGTTAGTTTCTCATACCCTGAAGCAGAATTGATCATTATTCTTACTTTGGGTCATTCTTCAGAACTCAGCTTTTAGGCATTGTCTGGAAAACCTTCCCTGATTTTCAGGCCTGAGATAGATGTACCCTCTATTTGTTCTCCTAACACCCTGTGCTTTCCTCTGGTCTAGCACGTCCATTCCTTCATTTATTCAACAAATATGTATTTAACAACCACTTTCTTAAGCACTGAAGGAACCACTGTGAATAAGAAAGTCTCTTCTTGAAAAGTTTACAATCTAATGGAGAAATACTAGAAAATCAGAAAATTACCAAGATAACAATGGCATGTGGCCCAGCCTTTAGTGACCACTGAAAATTTGTCATAGGTCAGGAAAATAGAAGCCCTGAGGAAAATAAAGAGCTATAAATGGGGAAAGAGCTTATTTATTTATGTATCTGTCTCTCTTTTTAGATTCTGAACTCCTTGAGGGCAAAGTCCACAATTATTAATATTTGTATTCCTGGGGCTCATTGATTGATTAGGTAAATGAATGAGTGAAATTTTACAACTGGTAAATAAAAGAAAGACCATATTAAGTTGGAGCAATAAAGCCAATAAAAAGAACTTTACAATTTATTCAAGGGACTATAAATAGTCTTGTGTGCTTTGAGTATAGCAGAAAGCTGGAGTAGGAAGAAAAACTGATGCCAAATGATGGAGGAGACAAATGTCAGAATAAAGAGTTTCGTCTTTATTCAATAGAAAATGAAGGACCCAAAAAGAAGTGTTGGGTGACATCATTAACATAGTGACCAATGATATCCCCTGAGAAAACCTCCCTAGAGATTCAGTGACTGAAAGAACAAATCCCACCTGCTTAGAACTCTGGAGGATGGTAGAGACTGGGGAAGGACTCCACAAATGCTGAGTCAAAGAAAAAGAAAAATATCAGGTAGGAAACTTTCATCTGGACTTACTGATCCTTTTCCCTCCCCCTGACACGGTCCCACTCAACTTGGGAGTTGCTCAGAGGCAGCAGCCAGAATCCTTCCCTCCCACTGGGGATACAGACTATACAGCTACTTACAGCAGTGAGCTAGAACCCCATCCATATCCAGGCAAAGGAACCCAGTCCACAGAGACCCGAGACCCAGGATGGAACACAAGCTGCTGAAGAGTGCTGCATACAAAAGGGCCCCTAAGGAGGGAGAGAGGGAGAGAGAGAGACAGAAAGAGAGGTATCACAGCATAAAGGCAGCTGCTAAGTGATACTCTCATTCAATCCAGTTACTGTCAGCTGGGCCACTTAAAACACAAAATGGGCTTTTCTGGAGTGACCCCCTTTTCTGGATTGACCCCATGTGGCCCCCTGGGGGTATACCCTAACAAAGGCAGAAAAGACTCACAGAGAAGAAAGGAAGGGTGGGGGGACTAAGCTGAACTTCTGGAAAATTGAGGGTCCAGAACTGAAAAGTGTAAAGAAAATGGGACACTGAGTGAGGGAGATAATTTAAACAAATAAAAGCATAGGAGCTGGGGAGAAAATTCTGCACAAAAACAAAAAGAATGGATCAAGATTCCTGGAGAAGGAACAGAGGAAGGGAAGCCTTCTCCTGGAAGTGAAACAATTGCACAAAAAGTGCAATCTTAAAAACTGTGTTGCATATACAGGGCAAGAGTCCAATGAAGAATAACTGAGAAAATCTGATCAGTTAAACTTGGGCTATTCTAAAGGTCCAGAATAAATTGGACAAGCATCAAAGAAGAGCCTTAACACAAAGCCAATCGACAATAAAACCCTAGACAAGAGGGAGAAACTGACCTTCAGAGTTACTTCATCAAGATAATCAGATGCCTAGGATCAGCAAAAAAAATTACAAGCCATACTAAGAAACAGAAGATGTGGCTTAGTCAAGAGAGCAAACTAAAACTTCAGAGGAGACATATTACTTGGAGCATCTAATCAAAGAAGTTAAAAAAAATCTCCTAAATCAATTCAAGGAGATGAAGGAAAATATGCATAAGGAGATAAAAGATATAAAGAAGACAAGTGGGACTGTGTGACCATGTGATTGTGAAAACTTTGTGACTCCCACTCCCTTTATACAGTGTATGGACAGATGAGTAGAAAAATGAGGACAAAAAGTAAATGGATAATAGGGAGAGATGAGGGGTATGGGACGTTTTGGGTGGTCTTCTTTAACTTTTATTCTTATTCTTTTGTGTGTGTGGTAATGAAAATGTTCAAAAATTGATTGTGGTGATGAATGCACAACTATATGATGGTACTGTGAACAATTGATAGTACACCATGGATGATTGTATGGTATGTGAATATATCTCAATAAAACTGAATTTAAAAAAAAAAAAAGACAAATGTGAGCATAGAGAAGAATTTGAAGGTATAAAAAGAGACATACAGAAATTTGGGGGATGAAAGACACAATAGTAGATATTAAAAATAAACTAGAGGCATACAACAACCTAGATGAAATGGGCAGATTCCTAGAAACACATGAACAATCTACACCGACTCTAGAAGAAGTAGAAAATCTCAGCAGACCACTTACAAGTAAAGAGATTGACTCAGTCATCAAAAACCTCCCAACAAAGAAAGCCCAGGACCAGAGAGCTTCACAGGTGAATTCTACCCATCATTCCAAGAAGAATCAATACAAATTCTGCTAAAATTCTTTCAAAAAATTGAAGAGAAGGGAACACTACCTAACTCATTCTGTGAAGCTGTTTTGGTTTGCGAAAGCTGCTGGTATGCAATATGCCAGAAATGGATTGGCTTTTATAAAGGGGATTTATTAGGTTACAAATGTACCATTCTAAGTCCATAAAGGTGTCCAAAACAAGGCATCAACAACAGTATACCATCACTGAAGAAAGGCCAATGGCGTCCAGAACACTCTGTCAGCTGTGAAGGCATGTGGCTGGTGTCTTGTGTCCTTTGCTCCTGAGTTGCATTGCTTTTGGCTTCTGATTCCAGTGGCTTTCTCTTCAAGCATCTGTGGGTTCTCACTTAGCTTCTCTGGGGCAAACTCTGGGCTTCATCTCTCAGCTTAGCATCTCCAAATGTCTTTCTGTCTGCATCTCCAAGCATCTGGGTCTGTGTCGGCTCTGAGTTCTCTTTCTCTCCCAGAGCTCTCTTAAGGACTCCAATAAACTAATTAAGACCCACCTTGAATGGGTGGGTGGGGTCACATTTCTATGGAAATAATCTAATCAAAAGGTCCTGGCCACATTTGGGTGGGTCACATCACCATGGAAACGACCTAATTAAAAGATCTCACCCACAATAGGTCTGCCCCCACAGGAATAGATTAAAAGAACATAGTCTTTTATGGGGTACATAATAGGTTCAAATCAGCACAGAGGCCAACATCACACTAATACCAAAGCCAGATAAAGACACTACAAGAAAAGAAAATTTCAGATCAGCTTCTCTTATGAATATAGGTGCAAAAGTCCTCAACCAAATACTTGCAAATTGAATCCAACAGCACATTAAAAGAATTATACACCATGATCAAGTGGGTTTTATACCAGGCATGTTCACTTCAAAAAATAGAAATAAAAGGAAATTTCCTCAGCATGATAAAGGTCATATATGAAAAACCCACAGCTAACATTATACTCAATGGCACAAGACTGACAGCTTTCCCTCCAAGATCTGGAACAAGACAAGAATGCCCACTGTCACCACTGTTATTTATCACTGTGCTGGAAGTTCTAACCAGAGCAGTTAGGCAATAAAAAAAAAAAATAAAAGACATCCAAATTGAAAAGGAAGAAGTAAAACTTTCACTGTTTGCAACTTCACCTATAAAGAATAGATTCATTCTCTAAATATTTAAAACCCTTGAAGTCCTGGGCAAGTTCTATTCTTCTGCTTGACTGATGAGGGCACACCTGCTCCTTAGATTACCTCTTCCAAGGTGCCAAGGAATCTCCCACCTCACCCCAGCCCTGGGAACCCTGGTGATTAGCTGGGAGAGTCAGTCTCCAGAGGCTCAATGACCATACTGTGAATCAGCTCAAGTTCCCGTTCCATGAACAGGGTAGGAATGCCTGGGACACTTTGTCCTTGCCTAATGGGCAATATGGGAGCTTTAGGAGAAAACAGCAGGACAGTGCAAGTCCTTTGAATACAAGTCTCAGGCGGGTGAGCTTTCCTTGGCATCTGAGGCCCCATGTCTTCAGTCACTGAAGGCCACCCTAAAGCATGACTGGGAAGGGATTCTGTGAATGGTTTTAGAATTAAATTTAAATTTCCAACTACATAGCTATGAACAATTGATTTGGGGGCATTTTTTTTTTTACACAAATAATGTAACACCTCAGTAAAGAGAATAGGACTAAAGAGGGGGAGCAAAGCACTGTTTCTTTGATGTATCTAAATAGTTTTCTAATTTTTAAATCCGTAGGTCTAAAAACAGATGGCTGACAGAATAAGGTCAACTATATATTTTGTTCAATTTGCTCAGTGTGATAAAAGCCAAGAAATTTCACATAAAAAAACTGATTTCTTTTGAAGAATTGGAAGACCTGGCAACAGCTGGTCCATTTTCCCACATAGCAGAGTGGTTTAGAGCTACGTAGCAGCAGCTAATCCTTTGAGTGGGTTAAACACCCGCCAATCCCCCACTGTAGTCACCTAATCTCTTTGACTCATTTTCTCATATCTGTTTGAGCTTCCTCATCCTTAACTCTTCTGCACACTCTTTTCTTTCCTCTCCTGATCTTTTTCCAGCCTCTTCCCTCATAGAAGCCAAAAGCTATTTTCTTGTCCAAGGAAACTTATCAAATTATTAAATTTAAGACTTAGACATGGATCACTGACCTTCCCAAGGATCAAGAGAAGTGAGGTTTTGTTCTAGATTTGCCTCCAGCCTACTTCATAACCACTTTATGTGTGGTAACTAGCACCACGCCCAGCAAACAGCAGGTGCACCATAAATACTTTTTGAATGGGTCAACACACCTTCCTGTGGTCTTAAGCAGTATCCTCATTCACCAGATGCTCTCCAAGGGTTTTCCAACTCTACCTTCTGTTATTCTGTGGGCAAGTTGGATTTCCTGGTGGCTATGGCTGAATGAATGAATGATGGACAGGGACCCTAAAGTTTGCCCTTACACAAAATGTTAATTCCAGTTGACTGTTAATTCCAGCTGGTCCTGTGCTAAATCTGGATATACATAGTTAACAAAATGCAGGGTCTGCCTTCACTGAGTTTGCAATCTCCTGAGAATGATGAATAAGAAAGTCAATAATTTTAGGACACTGTCTCACCAATATCATCCCCGGGGCCCATACCTTTGTCTTCCTGTGTCACCACTACCTTATGCCTGTTGGTCTTCTGACTCCCTCTTCTGGGAAGCTGCTAGCAACACTCTGTGGCAGAACGCTGTGTCGCTAAGTGTCCTGGCCAGCTCTGCTGCTGCTACCTCTGTAATTAGGTTGGTTACAAATGGAGAAGCTAAAATGCTCATTCCCTTGGGAAAGGCTACCCAACCCTCAGATTACATTAGGGTCTAGATGATTAACATTCACTTCTTTCCTCCTTTGATCAGAGGAGTGAGGAGGAGAGCAAAGGAGGGCAGCACAGAGCCAGGGTCCAAAGTTGGGAAGGACAGGGAGACGCTACTTCCCTTGTCTGGCCCTGTCTATGTTGCACAGGCTACCAGGTAACTCTCAGTTTATATTCAACTCTCTTGTGAAAGTATTTATAGGCATCAACTTCACATTTATATAATTCTATCTCTAAATTTGTATTGTACTATGCTGTGTTTTATTGTGTTGTATTGTATTAAAATCTCTAGCTTCTTTCCAAAAGCAAGATCAAGGTTCATCAGAAAGAAAAGAAACTGTTCCAAATAAACCAGCCACACAGGAGCACACCCTTACTTAAGTTCTCCCATCAACAGCAGTTATAATGTCTCTCTCAGGGCAGACAGAACAGTGTGCAAGGAACTGAAAAGTAGAGGACTGGCCAACAGTAAGCCCGGATGGGGTCCACCCAGCTGATGTCCTGGTGCTGGAGCCTGCCCAGCCTACAGCTCAGCTTCGCCCGTCTCCCCGCGACTAAGCCATTTAGTCTCATGCACAGGTCCTAGGATTCATTTTGATTAACAGCCTTAAAATCAGCTCTCTGAGGGTCAACCTCAAGTCCAGGGTCCTTGTTGTCTGGCATTGGTCTGGTTCCTGGTGATGATAACTGGGCATCCACCTTGTTCCTAAGATTGGATCTCCCTTCCCCAAAATGTGCTGTGGCTCTAATAAGAGGGCCCTGGATTTTCTCCTTTTCTGGTAACCTGCCCAGCACCCCCCATGCCTTCCTAGATCTGAGGCCCTGTCCAGCCCCTTCCAGGGCAGAAGAGGGGGGCACTAACCTTTGCTGAGTGCCTGCAACGTGCTGGGTGCTGTCCCCAGCACATTAATGTGTTACTCTTTGTATCTTCATAGGAGCTGTGCCAGGCTGATACATTCCCCAATAGAAAGACAAAGAGAATTGAAGCAATTGAAGCTCAGAGACAGTAAGGACATTTCCCAAGTTGCCTGGCTAGGAATCTTAGGAGAAGGGGTTGGAAGTCTGGGCAGTCTGTCTTGAAAATCTTATGTTATTTCCACCACACCCTGGGACCTCTCAGGAACCGAAGCAGAGCTCTAAACCTCAACTGAGTCTGTACCCCCTACTTGTGGGCCAGCTTCTGTGATACCCAGTGATTCTGAAGTGTTATTTACCCCAGATTCACCACGGCTCTGTCTTCTTCCCTGTTTGGGGCCCCACACTGTGGTTTCTTGGACCCCTATTGCCAACCAACCTTCCAGAAAAGAGCAACTCTGAAATCGCACCTGGGTTTGAAACTGACTTGGCCACTTAATAGTTTGCTCTGTGACCTTAAGCAAGTTGCTTAGCCTCTCTGAACCTCGGTTTTCTCATACGTTAAGGGTGACGATAAACCCTACCTCACAAAGTCATTGTACAGATGCAAGTCTGACTATCCTTTAAAACCCTGAATTTTAAGTGCTGGTTTCTCTGTCCGTGAGTCTAAACTCATTGTTTAAAACTATTTTAAAGCTGAGTTTTTTAAAACACTGAGATGATGCTTATAGAGGGTTTCACAAATGATACCGCTATTGAAATCAGTAAATTGCATTGTACACAAAATAGAACATAATAATATCTCTTCTGGCATTTATTAAGAATATAGCCGCAAGGCAACAAAGGCAAAAGAAAATTGGCTCGAACTGTAAGCATATCTTGTAACAACGCCTCTTTTCAGGAGATGCCTCCGCGACCACTGCTGACAATTTTCTTCAGGCTCATCAATGTTTTTCACTGTTTAAAGACACAGATTAATTTAAAGTTTCCCCCCATTCTCTCTGTAAATTACAGCATTCAGATGAAGTGGCAGCTGCTGTAATTAAGACACAGTTAATTGCCTATCTCTTTAATTGCAATGATAGGATTTTGACAGTTTGGTAAATAAGAATTGTTTGGTTTCCTCTGACAACTTCAGCCTGGTCTGTCTCCCCCTTGCAAGTGCTGAGTCATGCAGTTCTGGGACAGAGGGCTGTGGTCCCAGGGAGGGGAGATGGGAGAAGTGCCACCCTGCTGTCCCGGGGGGGTTGCAATTTACCTTCTATTTCCTCCCTCCCTGCAGGAACCTCTCCAGCTTTGCCCAGTAAAATCCTCCCAGGAGTTTTCTCCCACATTAATCAGCCATAGCATGAGCCTGCAAGATGGGAAACCGCAGAAGATGGATGCCTGTGTTGTGGGGCAATGATTTCCTGCCGCCCTGCTCAGGCGGAGGCATGATGCTATAAAGCAAGGAAGCCAAGCCCAGCGAGAGCAACACACACAAAGTCAGGGAGCTACTGAGTGCTAAGCTAGATCTCCAACCCAGGACTTCTGACCCACCATCTAGGCTCTTTCCACTATCCTACACCCAGTCTCAAAGGCATGAAAAATAACAGTTTAAAGCAAGAACTTGGGAGTCACCCAGACCTGGATTCGTATTCTAACTTCACTCCTACTGCTTGTGTAACCACGAGCCAGTTACTTCATGTTTCCAGTCCTCATTGTTTCTCTTGTAGTACCCATCTCCCAACATTGTTGTGAGAATTTAAAATAATCTTATAAAGTATTTTAGCAATATGCCAGGCTTGGGATGACTCTTGTTTCAAAAGCTTACGTGAACTTTTTTTTTTTTTTTCCATTATTGTCCATAAATTTCATTTGACTGTGGTCCATATCTGAGGTTCATGTCTCAGGCATTTGTCTTCAGGGTCTTGCCACTTCCCAGTGACCTGTTTCAAGGAACCAGAGTCCATGTAACTAGCATGAGAAAAACTGGACTTATTTTCAGAGCCTTCTAGGAGGCAAGGAAAAATATTTGCACTTGTCTGCAAAGAAAGGGAAGAGAAACAAAACAAATTTCCACAATAAAGCAGTATAGATGTTCATATCCTACTGTGGTTATTATTAGTACTAAGTATATGACTGTAAACACTGTTTGCATCAGTGGGACCACACTAGGCTTGGGAGCTAAAAAAGGAGGTTAGTGACAATGACATTTGACTTTCTAAGTGCCATCGTTTGTGTACTAGAATTCTTGTCCTTTCCTAATTATATACTGAAGGAAGTATTGCTATGCTTAATTAATTCTTAAAATTAACATATTTAATTAAAATTTAATTCAACCTGGGTCTCAGTTTCAGATAGACCTGTGTTCAAATCCATTAATGGAATCCGTAAATTCATTATATCCTAGTTGCAGGACTTTGGGTAGGTTCCTGCCTTCATTTCAAATGGAGCTCATTAGCTTCCACGGTTGTGGTGGGGTTGGAGATAGTATGTGTCAAACAGCTAACACAACCTCTAACAACACAGCTAGCACACTAGAAGGTGCATGCTCAATAAAGGAGAACCATTTATCATTTCTATTAGTGTGGGCCCAGTAGGTTGTTTCTGTCCTTATATTAAAATTTGCCCCATCTATTCTGCTTTCTACAAAATGCTGCCTCACCTGACTCTGGTATTTTGTATATGTTCCATGTGGTTTAAGCACCCAGTAGGAGCCCCAGCCTGGCCCCTGGTCTCTCCTAAGAGCCCTCTGGAACCTTATGGAAATACTTTACTTCCTAGTTACAAATATTTTTTAACTGAGAGGTGTCCTTGTATCCAGGCCATGTTTTTGTTTTTCATAAAGATTGGTTCTGAATGAATATTTTTTAGATTAAATTCAGTTTTATTGAAATATATTCACATACCATACAATCATCCATTGCATACAATCAACTGTTCACTGTACCTTCATATAGATGTGCATTCATCACCCCAATCTATTTTTGAACATTGTCCTTACACCAGAAAGAATCAGAATAAGTATAAAAAGTAAAAGTAAAAAAGAACACCCAAATCATCCCCCCACCATATTTTTCATTTAGTTTATGTCCCCATTTTTCTACTCATCCATCCATACACTAGATAAAGGGAGCACGATCCATAAGGTTTTAACAATCACACTGTCACCCCTTGTAAGCTACATTGTTATACAATTGTCTTCAAGAGTCCAGACTACTGGGTTGCATTTTTATAGTTTTAGGTATTTACTTCTAGCTATTCCAATACATTAAAACCTAAGAGGTGTTGTCTATATAGTGCATTAAGAATGTCCACCAGAGTGACCTCACGACTCCATTTGAAATCTCTCAGCCACTGATACTTTATTTTGTTTCATTTCGCATCTCCCTTTTGGTCAAGAAGATGTTCTCAATTCCACAATGTTGGGTTCAGGTTCGTCCTCGGGAGTCATATCCTGTGTTGCCAGGGAGATTTACACCCCTGGGAGTCGGGTCCCATGTCGGGGGGAGGGCAGTGAGTTCACCTGCCGAAGTGGCTCAGTTAGAGAGAGAGAGGGCCACATCTGAGCAACAAAGAGGCACTCAGGGGGAGACTCTTAGGCACAATTATATGCAAGTTTAGCCTCTCCCTTGCAGTAACGCGCTTCGTCCTCAATGTCTGTGACAACATCAGCATCAGTCCAGGTGAGGAAGTCCAACTCTTCCACATTTTCTCCCAGTTCCTCAGGGGGGGCCTGTAAACATAGTTTTATTCTCTGCCCAAATTACTTTGGGATGTGTCACTGTTTCACTCTAACCTGTGCAAAGCTACCATACCTCACTTCCTACTGAATGAACAATTTTGCCATTCTAGTCTTCTCAGGTTGTGACTTGCTGTGTCTAAATAGTGGTGCTACTGTGATCTCCATGGACTGATCTGAACTATATTTTTAAACAGCCAAAAGCCTCCTTTCATGCCTCCAGTTCCAGGTGTACCGTGCCTAATCAGGTCTCAGACCAAGGCAGAGCTGGACTCCTTTGTTTCTACTGGCAACCCCTGCATCCTTAATTCCAGGTTGAAAAGGTCAGAACTTGCCACTGTCCCAGCACCACCAGATCTTTAACCTCATGTTGTCCTTGGAACAATCTCTATAGAAAAGAAAGTTCTAGTGATTAGATATTTGGGTTATTTGCCTACAGGGTTTTCCTTTTCACATTAATCTTTATTCTTTCTTCCTTGTGCAGCTAGGCTCTCCATGGATACCAAAGGATCTCTACTTTTTCAAGCCCAAGATCCGAAAGGCACTACCTAGCTGTTCCAACCCAGCTCAGCCCCAAGACCAAAGAACACGCCAGCCACAGAGTTAGACATGGGTTTAATGGGATTTACGGACAGGAGAGATGGTTCCATGGCAGCAGCCAGCCAGGAAAGATGGAACTTATCACTCCACAAAGAACAGGAGGTCCCAGGGGGTGGTTGATAAGGGTTAGGACAAGGACATTCCATGGGGTGTGAGAACACAGTTTACGCAGGGTCTTGTGACACAGGGGTGTGGAGATTTGTTATCAACAGGGGACCGGAGTTCTAATGCTTTGTTTGTGATACCACTTGTACATTCTTTCCCCCACTCCCAGGGAGGTCTGACGACGTTAAGTCAAGTAGGCGGCTACGTGAAATAACTCACTTTCACTATGGGGATCTGAGCCCTGGGTCCCCACAATCCACCCACACACAGCAGACTATGTTGCCATAGGACAGACATTGCATCCATGTTCCACAACAGTATAAGAGACAACAGAACACTAGAAATCCCCTACACAGAGAGAACAACTCCACAAGGAGATGCCGCCATGGCCGAGAAAGGGAATTAAACCATTTAGACAAGGGATCTACTGATAATTGATCAATATGATGTATGTGCTCTTGCATATAATTTAAAACTTGTGAAACATTGTGCAAATGATCAGGGATATACACGCAGCACTGCACGTTAATTAAGGCACAGGCGCTGCCTGGTGCTGCAGTGAGAATATATAAGGCCATTCTATTTTGTAAAACTACCTTCTTAAGCTGTGTGGTTTCTTTATTTAGCAAGGATATAGCTCTTTTAGGCTCATTAAGTGCTTAGGCTCTGTGATTGGCTAGAGCTGCCACATGTTTTCCAGTTTCTGCCATCAGCCACCCTAAACCATCATGTGCAGCATACCCCAATACAGGTCAGGGCTTGTTCACCTCTTCCCATACAAGGGAGGAGATGTAAGCCCCACTCTCCTTATAGGCTGGTAGTTGGATTTTAGTCTTAAATGAGAAGGTTCCTTTCCAGATTTTCCAATGTCCTGAATTCTGCCAGGCCAGCAGGGTATTCCACATAGTTCAATTTGCAGGGGCCACAGTCCAAGGGAGACTGGTAGTGATTGAAGATGGCAAATCTGTGCAAACTCAATATTGGGTTTGATTGTGGGCCTGAGTTACCACTGAAGCCCACTGTAGGAGAAAGGCACGAGGCCCCAGCAATGAGGGGCCATTTGCTTGTATAGATTAGGTTTACTTACCCCAACCTTCTTTTTTACTCCTTTCTTGCTAGGGCGGTGCCTGGTGGTAGATAGTACATTTGGATGGGTTGTTTGGCTCCATCCTTCTCCATAGATGACCCGCTTAGGTGGGGGTCATTGGCTTCAGGTGATATCTTTCTTCTTGAGGCCTGACTGCTTTTGGGAATTTGCCCTTTGCTCAGCCAAGCCACCACCCTAATTCTAACCCTATCTCATTTTCCCCTCAGAGACTTATAACTCCCCTTAATCTTAAGGGAATTTGGCCCGATAGTCCATCTTCTGTAATTGCTTCAAGCAGTCAGTGGGTCGTAGGCCCTACTTGTGGGAGCACAGAAGTCTCTGGCTCTGCTATTGAGGGTGGCTGGTTGAGTGTGGACACCAGGAGTGTAGCCTCTGGTGAGGAGGAGTTTATTGTGAAAGGCTTTTAATCTGGAACAAACAAACTGGGTGAGAAATTGTATACATGGTCTGAACATAAGCAGGAGCAAGATGGAATTTTGAATTTTCAGGAACATGTATGGGCTTGGCATCCTGTGATGCAAGGGCCAGGCTCATCTTTGGGAGTTATGTTTCACATTGCTAGGGAGATTTATAGCCCTGGAGGTCATGTCCCACATAGGGAGAAAGGAAGGTAGTTTATTTGTACAGTTTGGCTTAGAGAAAGAGAGAGCACATTTGAGCAACAAAAGAAGTTTTCTGGGGGGAACACTTAGGCATTAGTTATAAGTAGGCATAAGGGCAAGCTTTAAGATTAAGGGCTTGACTTATTAAATTGGGAGCTCTCATTGCTTAAGAGAATAATACGAATTTCGCAGATGGGGAAGTTTAATAGTTTCACATTTTTCTTCAGGCCTTTAAGGGACTTTGCAAATACTTTATTCTTAATTTTCTGATTAAGATTTTATTCTTTAGGTTCCATGTCAAATAAAGCTGAATTAGGTTGTTTTTATGATGCATAACTTTTCTAGAATAACTAAAACCGCTAACAACATCTAACATCACGCAGATCAGTATTAGGATATAACATGGACAGTGTACCAGTTTGTATATATTATGTCCCCCAGAAAAAGCCATGTTCTTTGATGTAATCTTGTGGGGGCAGACAGATTAGTGGGGATTGAGTTCAAATGTTTGGATTAGGGTGTTTCTGTGGAGATGCGCCCCACCCAACTGTGTGTGATGACTCTCATTGGATAATTTCCATGGAGTGTTACCCCACCCATTCAGGGTGGGTCTAAATTAAATCACTGGAGCCAAATAAATGAGCTGACAAACAGAAGGAACTCAGTGCAGCTGAGAGTGACATTTTGAAGAGGAGCTGTGGCCTAGAGAGGAACATCCTGGGAGAAAGTCATTTTGGAACCAGAACTTGGAGCAGACGTCAGCCATGTGCCTTCCCAGCTAACAGAGGTTTTCCGGACGCCATTGGCCATCCTCCAGTGAAGGTGCACTTTGTTGATGGACACTTTATGGCCTTTGAGACTGTAACTATGTAACCAAATAAATCCCCTTTTATAAAAGCCAGTCCATTTTTGGTGTTTTGCATTCTGGCAGCATTAGCAAACTAGAACAGACAGTGAGAACATTAAGTTTTTAGGAATTTTATACAACTTTTAAATATATGATAAATTTTAGTTTAATAGGAGGATAGAAAATTATGGTAATACTTCCTAAACATTTTCTATGTAATATGTTAAACCATTTTAGCACTTCACTTTTACAAGGTGAAAGGACAAATTCTTTGTAACAGTTTTCCTTGAAAAGTGAGAAGACTTGTTTTTTGAAATAAAGGATGATAAGGTCAATATAAACATTAACAAGGATATTATTCTGATATGATATAAAATTTTTGTTTTCTAGATAGCACTTAGATGGCTAATAAAAACCTTTTTATAACCTTCATTCTTAAAAATATAGGGACTATTTTGAAATCCTTGGGGCAGCACTGTCTAAGTAAACAGGGCAGGAATCTTAAGTTTTTGCCATTTAGAAGCAAATAGTTATTGAGAGTTGGAGTGAAGTGGGATACCAAAAAAAAAAGTGTTTTTAAGATCTAGGACTGAGAACCTGAATGCAGACAGGGACTATTTGTCTGGCTATCCTCAGGATGCCTTCATCCTATACTGATGGGTTTACTCTCTTAAGGATTTCCTTTGGGATGATGACAAGAGGCCTCGATTTAGTAAGAGCCTCAAGGCAAACAAGGGATAAATACTAGCCGGGTTTGCTAGTCTTAAGGTGGCCCCCAGGGAGTAAAAAAGCTCCCTCCCTAGAAGGGCGGTAGGTCATTCAGGGACAATGAGAAACTGATGGGATATTAGAATGGCTTCAGGCCCACAAAGGAGAGGGGTAGTGAAGGTCTTAGTTTTGGCTTAACCCTCAACTCCCATAACTAGGCAAGTTTGAATGGAGGTAGGTCCAGAGCAGTTAAGGACAGAGTGGCTCCACTTTAATAAAGAAATTAATAATCTTACCCACCACTTTGAGTGTCACCTGAGGCTCCTCTAGGTTGATGGTCAAATGTGAAGACAGCAGAGCCATAGCGGCCCCAGGCACCCTTGGTGTTCTTCACTTGCCACGAGCAGCACTCGAGGGGCTGTCCTGCCCCCCTTCAGGAGACAGAGCAGTCCCTGGGCCCAGTGCCCATGTTGGAGGCACCTGGGGCAAGGTCCTGGTGGGTCCCGCGGTTGAAGGTTATCTTGAGGTTTCTGGCACTCTCTCTGCCAGTGATTCTGTGACCCACAGTTGAAGTGAGGCCTTTGAGGCTTGGAGCCATCATTTGGGTGACCTCGAGGGGGCAGGGCACCTTTAACAGTGACTGCAATAAGCTGAGCCTGTTCCCTGGTCTTTTGCTTACCTCTTTTTGCCTTCTCCTCTTCTTCAGCCTTGTCTCAATTGTTAAAGACAGAAAAGGCACCTTTTAATAGGTCATTAGTGGCAGTTTGCAGGCCCATGGAGAGCTTTGGCAGCTCTCTCTAAATGTCAGGAGCAGACTGGCTGGTGAAATGGGTGCCCAGCAAAATCCGACCTTCCCGGGAGTCCAGGCTGGTTTTGGTATACTTTTTAGGGCTTCCACTAGTCCCCACTGGAATACAGCTGGGTTTTCCTCTTTCTAGTTTACATTCTCCTCTAAACGGCATGAAGTAGCTTTTGCTACTTGTTCTGCCTCAATAACCATCTGCAAGGCTCCTAACAGGGACCATGTTATGGCTACTGCTATTTGGCAGACTCTTTTCTCATTACTCAAATTTAGTTGCCCTGCTATTTGTTGCAAAACAGTTAGCAACCCAGCCAGAGTTTTCAGGGTGTCCCCATACTCTTGCAGTGGTCCCCATTCATCCAGGAGGGCAGACACCCCTCCCCACATGGATGACACAGCCAATTTGGGATTCCCCCGTGGATTCTCCCTTCCCAGGACTCATGCCACTATGGATGGTGGCTCTTTGGTCTCCTGGCTGTGCTCGCCAGTTGTTCCAACCCAGATCAGCCCCGCAACTGAAGAACATGCCAGCCACAGAGTTCAATAGAACATACTGACAGGAAATCATTCTTCTCGGTGGTAGCCAGCTGAGGAAAAATGAAGTTAGTGCCCCTCAAAGAGCAGGGGATCACAGGGGTTAGTTTATAAGGGTTAGGACAAGGAGGGTGTGAGAACAGAGCTTCAGCAGGGTCTTGTGACACAGGGGTGTGGAAATTTGTAATCAACAGTGATCAGGGGAGGCGAGTTCCAATGCTTTGTTTAGGATACATTTTTTCCTCCCCTGGGGAGGTCTGATAAACTTTAACATCTGTCCTGGTCAACAGGTGGCTTACATAAAATAACTCACTTTCACTGTGGAGGGGCCTAGTCCCCACACTAGCAAAACTTCCTAACCTACAGCGCATCACAATGCCCTTTGAATGATGTAAAAGGATCTAGCACTGCAGCTCTACAGCGTATGTTGCAGTATTCTCAACACCAAGAAGCAGATGAAATTCCTGCTGTCCTCAGAGAACTGCTTTTAAGAACAGGAGATCTCCACCCACTGCAGCCTGAGCAGGTAACCCCCATCTGGTTGTTACTGCTGAACTTTCTCTCCCTTCAATTAGTAGCTGCATTAGTATAAAGCTAATTGTATTTTGAATGTTCTAGAGTCAAGAGCTTACAATTTAAAGAAATTTTGTGGTAAACATTTTTGTAAAGCCAAGTATTTTTTTTGAAAGTGAATAATCTTCCCTCTCAACTTTGAATTATTTGAATAGTTTTAGCTCAACTTTTTAATTTTGTCTTTTTTTTCTTTTTTCTTTCTTTTTTTCTTTTTTTTAGAAATAGGACATACCTATACTTCCTAGGGTATCTGACCCTCTATGATAAAAGAAAACCAAAGCTTAAACTGTTAACTAGATTAACAGATTACTGAGTTGATTGATTCACTTATTAATTCATACTGGATGCTTTGAACACTTCGTTGGGTTGGGAATACTTTGAAAGACAATGGGGTAGAAGAAGGACAAATAGAACAAAGCTAATATCCACCAAAAAAAATATGACTCCCAACATCTAGGAGCTCATATTTCAGCTGGAGAGGCTTGTGAAGCAGATGTTTTATTCTTTAAAAAAATATCCAGAGTCTTATCCAAGGCTTGGCACAAAGTTGTCACTCATTAAATATTTTCTTAAACAAGAGAATGAATAAATGAATTTAGAAATCAATAAGCCCATGAGGAAAACATTCAGAACCAAAATTCATAATAGAATTAATCAAGGGCTCTGGGAATTCAGAAGGTAATAGACCATTTGAAACCCATGACAGAAGGTAAGTAGGGATTTAGTTAGGACTTGAATAAGGATCTGAAGAATGGGGACAATTTAGACTGGAGAAGGAAGAGGGGAAGAGCATTCAGGCAGCAGAATTCATGATAGGATTGGTGAGTGCAGTTGGGTGGGGGCTGGGGGCGGGGAACCAACCTTCCTTAACTGGGAAGATTGGCTTCCTGAGGAAACAACGTCAATAGTAGCTGAATTATTCAAAACCCTCTTTTAAATACCCTCACATGCCCAGAGGCAATAGGGAGCAGAGCCCCAGCTACAGAGCAGTGCTGTGGTCAGCGACTGCAGTTCTGCTCCCAGCCGGGGTGGGTCACACCAGTGCTGCAAAGGGGCTCCAACACCTTCTCTGCACTATCTGATCACCGGGGCATGGCTTTCTCCAGCGGCTGAGCTTCCCAGAGTTCTATAATCACATATACAACACCTCCAAGGAAAAACACCAGCATAATAAAAAACTCATTATTAAATTTTAATTAAATGAGATGACTCTGACTTCAGTGGTTTATGAGCATTAAATAATAGAAGTGGCTTAAATCCTAAGAGCTGTCGACCTGTCCAAACCAATGACTCATTCTTAGTAATGTATCCTAAGAAATAAATTCAATAAAACCAAAATATACTTGTGGAGATGTTCAACATGGCCAAAATGCCCAACATTGGGGGATTGTGTTTCATATATTATGGCAATTCAGTTTTTCAATATATTTACTAAATGTTTACCGTATGCCAGTTATTACCTTTGGCCCTAGAGATATAGCCCTGAAAAAAGCAGACAAAGCTTTCCATCCTAATGGAGGCTATCCTCTCAGGGGAGACAGATTAAGACAACCAAGTTAACATAGAGTGTGGCAGATGGTGATAAGTGTTTTGGAGAAAAGTAAAGCAAAGGAAAGGGTTAAAGGGTCCAGAGATGGGGTGGAGTAGTGTGCTGTGTTAAATAGGGTGATGGGTGAGCTCACCAAACAATGCAAAAGAACATTACGTATTAGAATCAAGAATACTGTGCATCAATGCAGAGACATCATGATATATCATTAAATGAAAGCCAAAAAATATAAAATAGAATAGATGCTGTGATTTCAAATATGTGTGTAGAAAATATTTTTAAAAAACATGAAAACAATTGTTTATGGATAGAATTATGGATTTTAATTTATTTTACAGTATTATTTACTCGTGGAATATTATGTTTTCAATTTTTAAATATATTTTAAGGCTTCTAAGGCTAATTTGAAATTGAACAAAAGGTCAGGCAAGGGTGTAGACAGTACTCATGTTTGCACTGGAAGAATTTTAGATGGATCACACATGAGAGAGAATCTTCAATTAAAGCTACTGTGCCAGTTTGAATGTATTACGTCCCCAAAACACCATTATCTTTGATGTAAACATGCTTGGACAGATGTGTCAGTGTTGATTAGATTATAATTCTTTGAGTGTTTCCATGGAGATGCGCCCCACCCAACTGTGGGTGATGACTCTGATTGGATAATTTCCATGGGGGTGTTGCCCCATCCATTCAGGATGGGTCTAAATTAAGTCACTGGAGCCATATAAATGAGCTGGCAAACAGAAGGAACTCAGTGCAGCTGAGACTGACATTTTGAAGAGAAGCTACAGCCAAAAGGTACACTTGGAAGAACGCTCTGGAACTGAGAGAGGAACTTCAGCTTACGGAGACACTTTGGAGATGGCCATTGGAAGCAGACTCTTGCTCCGGAGAAGCTAAGAGAGGACAAAAGCCCCAAGAGCAACTAAGAGTGACATTTTTGAGGAGCTGAAGCCTAGAGAGGAACATCCTGGGAGAAAGCCATTTTGAAACCAGAACTTGGAGCAGATGCCAGCCACATGCCTTCCCAGCTAACAGAGGTTTTCCGGACACCATTGGCCATCCTCCAGTGAAGGTACCCAATTGCTGATGTGTTACCTTGGACACTTTATGGCCTTAAGACTGTAATTGTGTAACCAAATAAACCCCCTTTTATAAAAGCCAATCCATTTATGGTGTTTTGCATTCCAGCAGCATTAGCAAACTAGAACAGCAACTATTTGAAAGTTATATATATTTTAAGGGAGATGAAAATTATGCTGTTCATGGTGCTGAAATAATAGTTCTGCAGCATTAGCTGTGAATATGGAAATGATGGTAAATTTATCATGTGTTCATAACTTCAGTTATCACATTCAGATTTGGTATGTGGCTACATTTTGCAAGGTTGACTGAAATAAAATATATTAAGATGTATCTTATTGCCAATGACATTTTCTTGTGTGTTCAAGAGATAACTACACAAAATGTGATTTAGTATCCCTTATATATAGGAGGAGGAAATTCCCTAAAGATGCAGGATGGCAGGTGTGTTAAGCACTCCCAGACAAGGTCCTCTGATTATTCTTGAGTTTAGGCTTCAGACTTAAAGCCTCCTGTTAACATATTCCTCTGAAAATGTTTGTGTGATGTGGCCCAAAGCATGGCAACCCATGACTGGTTTACTCCCCACAGTGCTGATTCAGAATTTCTGGGCACTGAGCACTCACCCCATCATCAGAGGCACTTTTGGTTCCCTTTGTTAGGAATACAAGTTTCAAATTTCCTGAATATCTTGTTTCTTCCCAACAGCGTGCCACTTCTAGTGCAGTGAAATCTCAGCAGTCACAGGGCTTTCTGAGTTTGGGTTAATAAGTTAAGCAAGAACTCAATTGATTTTACTCAAATTTTCTTTCTTTTGTCCTTTCTCTTTTTCTCCCTCCCTCCCTCCTTCCCCCCTTCCTCCTCCTCCTTTCCCTCCTTCCTCTCCTTTTCTTTTTTTGTAAGCAATCATATTAGTGCTAAAAGTAAAACACATTATGAAGTGAATGGGTTTGTGGGATAACCAAACCATTTTGCCATAATGTAATGTTTTTGAAATTTTAAGTTGCTTGAAAACCACACCCAGTGGTGAAATAAAGCAGCTGACCAGCCTGGGCCATGAGTTCAAAAAAAAAAGTCAGTGGGGTTTTGACCATAAAAGGGAAGAGACGAAGGCATCGCGCTTTCCCAACCTTTCTTCCTGCTTCTTCGGGGTGTCTGAGTATTGTTTTGGCTGGTGGTTTGGGTGATCTGTTGTTTTTCTGTATAACATAGTAGTTAAGAAGTCTTTGGAACCAGAGGTTTCCAACCCTGGTTCCTTAGTGACCCTGAACAAGTTACTTTACTTCTCTGGGCCTTAGTTTTCTTGTTAACCAGACAGTGCTAATACTTCATAGGGTTGCTGAGAAGCTTAAGCGAGTTAATATATATCTTGCACATAATACAGGCTCATAAATACAGACGCATCATTTCTTCTTTCTCTTACAAATAAGGGATCAAGAGTGCTTTTTAGGTTACAGATACTCTCACATACTTCCTTACCCCATTTACTCCTCCAAGGAGGTGTGGCAATCATCACCAAAGAGACTGGGGAAATGACTTGCCTCATGAGCCTCAGTCCAGTGTTCTCCTGCTATACCATTCAACACACAATTGCAAACCAGAGGCCCAGCCGTCTTTATGTACATGCAGTATTTACACATGGTAAAAAATTCTTAAGGTGCACAAAAGATATTTTGTAAAAAGTAAGGTTTTCTCCCACCCCTCTCACCCAGCCACACCCAATGTTGATGCTTTCCCATGTGGATATTTAAATTTAGTAGTTTGCTTGTGGGGACTCTTCCTCTCCAGTAGATAACTAGGGGTTATATGAAATTTTAAATCACAATATACATTATATGTTTCCGTCAGGGGTCAGTATGGGATATAGAAACAAAGGGATTTAATACAGGAAATGAGGCATTAACAAAGTCATTGGAAGGGCTGGAAGAATGGGCTGGGGAAGAGGGGGTACTTCAGGAAGCTCTCCTGTAACCCCTCCACAAAACTGACCCATCCTGGGTCCTACTCAGGAAGCTGCTTCTGGAACGACTAAGTTCTAGCACACACTGCCAGCTGCTGCTGCATCTCCCTCTTGACACCACAAAGCTAGTGTTTGAATGCTGGAACACAGATTTCAGCCACTGCCTTCACTGTGTTGGCTTCTGGACACTCCCAAAGCTGGACACTGGACACTGGAGTGCTATTGCAAAAAAAAAAAAAACACACCTCATCTTCACAACCTTGCTTGCTGGTAGAAAAAAAGTCAAAGAAGGAAATGGATTCTGCCTCATTTCCAACTTCCACATCTCACACAAGGACATTTGATTAGAGGACACTTATTGCTATCCAGAACTCTGTTTGTAAAGGAGCTTGGGAAATGTAGAGCTTGGCTTGCAAGGTCCTGCAGTCAGAAGACATAGCAAGAAGCAGCAAGAATGGAGGCAAAATGGTAATCTAGCATTACTGTAACCAAGAAATTAAGAATTAACAAGTAATTAGGACAACTGAATCATGATATAGATGCCTTTTCCTTAATTTCTAGTATATTGTAGAATAGCCAAAAGGAAATACCCACCTAACTGTAACCCAGATACTTTGATGTTTGATAATGATTGTACAATTATATAACCCTTAGCTTATGATTGTAAAAACCTCATGACTGGTCCCACTTGTATTCCCTTATCCTGTTTTACAACTTTAGAGTTTTATGATCACAATGACAACCCCTAAAGTTTATTAAATGAAGGAACTTGAGTCAGCCCAGAACTAACCCACCCTATTCCTAAACTATCTTACTAGAGGAAGCTAGATCTAACCAAAATTGGTCTACCTGACATGCACAGTAGCTTAAAACTTAACCTATAAGAGACCTATACCTTATTATAATACTACAAATTATGCCCATCATCATATTAAGGCCACCATTTTCTTACATACATTCTGTAACTAAGCATGTAATCAATCTGTGCAAGCTCAATAATTAGATCATCTTTAACGTCATCTCAAGCCATTATGCTCATTATGTTAAAGCCTGCCCATCTTTTTTTTATTAAGATTTATTCACATACCATATAATCATCCAAAGTATATAATCAGTTGATCACATTACCATCATATAGTTGTTCATTCATCACCCTAATCTATTTTTTTTTAACATTTTCCTTGTACCATAAAAAGTGAAAGTAAGATTTAAAAAATAGGAGTAAAAAAAGAACACCCAAATCATATCCTTCAGTTTTTTTGCCCCCGTTTTTCTACTCATCTATCCATACACTGGGTAAAGGGGAGTGTGATCCACAAGGCTTTCACAATCACATTGTCACCCCTTGTAAGCTGCATTGTTATACACTCATCTTCAAGATTAAAGGCTACTGGGTTGTAGTTTGATAGTTTCAGGTATTTACTACTAGCTATTCCAATTCATTAAAACCTAAAAAGAGTTGTCTGTATTGTGCATAAGATTGCCTCTCTGAGTGCCTCTGAGCTCTTTTTGGAATCTCTCAGCCACTGAAACTTTATTTCATTTCATTTTGCATCCCCTTTTTGGTCAAGAAGATGTTCTCCATCCCGTGATGCCAGGTCTACATTCTTCCCCGGGAGTCATATCCTGTGTTTCCAGGGGGATTTACACCCCTGGGTGTCAGATCCCACGTAGCAGGGAGGGCAGTGATATCACCTGCCAAAGTGGCTTAGCTAGAGAGAGAGGGCCACATCTAAGCAACAAAGAGGCATTCAGGGGGAGACTTTTAGGTACTATTATAAGCAGGCCTAGTCTCTCCTTTGCAGTAACAGGCTTCCCTAGGGCAAGTCCCATGATAGACGGTTCGAGCCTGCCCATCTTTTGATACCATAAAACTATTAGAGTTACTGCAATTTGGGGATACAGACTTTAGGCCAAAAAGCCACCTGTTTTCCTTGCTTCATGTAGCAATAAACTCTCCCTGGTATCATAGATTGGCTGTTAGGCGCATCAAGCAGAGAATCTGTGTTTGAACATAGTATCTTTTTAAAAAGCTTATCTGTATGTATTGGTTTATGCTTTCCACTTCTTTTTTTTTAAAATTGTGGTAAAATATATATAGCATAAAATTTGCCATTTTAACCACTTTTAAGTATATAATTCAGTGGCATTAATTATAATCACAATGTTGTACAACCATAGTTGTATAGTGGTATATTTCCAAAAATTTTCACCACCCCAATGAGAAACTCTGTACCCATTAAGCAATAACTCCCCATTTCTCCCTCACCCAGTCTCTGGTAATGTCTAATCTTTCTGCCTCTATGAATTTGCCTATTCTAAATTTCTCATATAAGTGGAATCATACAATGATTGTCCTTGAGTGTGGCTTATTTCACTTAGCATAAGATGTTCAAGGTTTATCCATGTTATAGCATGTATCAGAACTTCATTCTTTTTTATGGCTGAATAATACTCCATTGTATGGATGTACTACATTTTGCTTATCCATTCATTGATCTGTTGATGGATACCTGAGTTGTTTCTATATTTTAGCCATTGTAAAATAATGCTGCTATGAACATTGGTGTGCAAATATCTGTTTGAGTCCCTGCTTTCAATTCTTTGGGGTATTGAAAGTGAGATTGCCCAGTCATGTGGAAATTCTATGTTTAACTTTTTGAGGAATTTGCAAAACTGTTTTCCACAGCAGCTAGCACATTTTAATTCCCACCAGCAATGTACGATAGTGCCAATTTCTCCACATCCCTGACAACATTTATTTTCTGTTGTTTTAAAGCCATCCTATTAGGTGTTTCCATTCCTTTTTTGTTCCTTTACTAGTTGTTTATTTCCTTCCCTGAATATTTCTGGCAGTAACAATGGACAGTCCTTTTACAATGTCAATTTTCTTACTGCATTTTATTTCAAGAAGGGTTTTGTAGTACTAGATGGCACATACATGGAAATGTATAAAAACCTGCAAAATGTATACTCACTCTATAATTTTCTTTTAGATTCCTATCCATCATGACTGCCATCCGGCTGCGAGAATTTACTGAGCATCGCCGGGTTATTCCACCCAGGTAATGTTCTTCCAGAGGCAGATGTGTCCCAGCAGGCAGCAAGGCACCTGGAGAGTTAGAATTGTTCACCCTGCAGCTCCGCGATTGAGACACAATTGCTACCAGAGGACTAGTGAGGCATCTTTGTCTTTAGGCAAAGTTGAAAATATAAATCCCACACACATGGCAGAATCCAAACAAACAGTCACCTTCAAACTCTCAAAAGATTGGTAGGATATTGGATTTTGCTTGGGAAGGGGTTTAGCAAGAATTGTGAAGGACCAAGCCCAAATATTAGATGGGCTTTGTGATCATTAAATACCTAAGTGGCTACCATTAATAAAACTCTAACTCATCCAAGTTTAGTACAACCTCTTTGCTCTGTTTGGGTAAAACAAACCACTCCCATGCTTCTGCACTATGGGGGAAGATCACACAGGCAGAAACTAATGCGGATTTCACTCTTTCTCCACCTTTGTCTATGGGACAAGAAAGAGAAACCCTAGACATGTTTTATGCGCTCAGTTTCTCTCTCCGAGAAATACAGGATAGCAATCTATAAACCCTGACTCCACCCTCCTTTCACCACGCACTCCAGGGTGTGCTGACATTTAGAAGCTGTGAATCTGGGACAACAACCCTCACACTGCGACTCCAGGGTCAGCCTATTGCAGCCCCATTGGCTTTGTGGATTGGACTCTACCAGATGCTACTAGGGAGTTAGGAGCAAGCCTCATGTTTATTTTAGTATTTCATTATTTTAGCAACATTTGGTGAGCAAGGGTAAATCCTTTTGTTCCCAGAAATTACTTAAGAGGGCACTAAGCAGAAGGATATATTCATTCCTGGATACCTTTAAGAGCTATCTTTTCAGAAAAAAATAGAGCTTACCCTTCCATTCCTGAAACTCATGTAAGAGGAAGTAGGGTGTAGAGGATAAGGGACTGGTTCCAATATTCCCTGATATCTCCCTCTCTACAAGTCTTTGGTCTTGCTGTGTGTGTGTGAGATCTGCCTTGTCCATTGTCTGGTCTATTCAACTATGCTCTGACATCCTGGGGAAAATGGGAACAAACCTCTGTTGGTTGCTGATGCCTGCAGCTCAGTCAAGTCAAGTCAGAACAACTGGGGCCTGGCCTGACGCAGTCCAGAGGTGAGCCTGAGGGTTTGGGTGGAACAGAGTGGCAGCAGGCACTGGGGTTCACTGAAGTTCTAAAGCTGGGCTGTATTTGGCTCTCTGGCACTTACAATCAGCACCCCATGAGGGCGGGCACATTGCAATAGCTCCAGCTTCTCCCCCATACTTGAACTAGACTTAGTGCCCTCACCCTCCACCCACTGTCCTCACTAGGGAGCAGGTTTTTGCCTCCCTTGAGCCTTTCCCCGACCTTGCCACAAACAGTGGGTTCAATCCATCAGGAAGTTCTGTCTATACTACCCCCATGCCATATCTCAAAATTTGAATACTGTTCTCCATCTCCGCTGCCTCTCCTTGGCCCAGGTTACCATTGTCTCTCTCCTGCTCATCTACAACATCCTCCATGCTTGTCCCCTACAACCCATTCTCCAGAGTGAGCTTCATCAAATTTAAACTGGATCATTGGCCTCCATTGAATAAAACTCACCAACCCACTGTATTTAGCATAAAAGCCAAGCCTATAAGGTCCTATGTGAGCTGGTCCCTGCCTGACCCTCCATCCTTCTCTTAGCTTCAGCCACATTTTCTTCAGTTCCTTCAACAGGTCATGCTTTTTCATACCTCAGGGATCTTGCACATGCTGTTCCTTCTACTTGTATCATTCTCCAAGCCCCTCCCCTCCCTCCCTCTGGACTTTGCTTAACTAGCCCATTGTCTCTTAGCTCCATCAACTGCTCAGAGAGCTATTCCTTGACCACTCTGGCTAGAGAAGGTCTTTGCCTTCTGCCTGCCTCTCCACTTCTGTTATTCCCTATTTCAGTCCCTTTTTGGTTTCCTTAATGGCACTTATCACAACTTCCAAATATTTTATTTGTTTCTTCATTTCCTGTCTGTCTCATCCACTGGAATGATAATTTGTTAATACTAATACAGCTCTTCCTGTGTGCCATGAACTGTTCTAAGTGCCCATTAATTAATTTGATCTGCACAACAACCACAAGGCACTGACAGATTAAGAGATTGCCCTAAGAACCCACAGCTAGTAACTGGCAAAGGTGGGATTTGAATCCACTGGCCTGGCTCCAACATCTCTGCCCTTAATCACTACACATTACTACATCCAGGTTAAGACTCTGAGCTCCACCAGGGTTGGGCCTGCTTACGTTTTTCTGCAACTCACCACCATAATCTCTGTCTAGCGATTTCCACTCAGGGCAGGCCCTTTCTACGTATTTCTTGAATGCATGAAACGGAATGGATGAGAGACGAGAAAATTATTCTGTCATTTATTTGCAATTTGGCCTCCTATAGACTGACGGTACCTGGGCCTGTACTTTTACTGTTCTGAACAAGCATTGAACCAATTAATCCTTAGAGGCTTAACCTTGGGGCTATGCTAGGGAAAGCTGATTTACAAACCAGTAGGGACACCTAATGAAATTAAATGTGAAGTGGTTCACAAACAGGGACTACATAAAATTCTCATAACAAGAATTATATTAGATACAATGTTAACTGGTGCCATCTTCAAGCTGTAGACTGAAGACCTGTCACTCAGGGGCAGAGCTGAGACTTGCATCGTTTTGTGGATTCCAGGATGCTCTTAAAAAGAACACTTCAACTGGTATGAAAGACAAGATATACAGAATTTGTGTTAGACTTGAAGAATTTTAAAAACTTCCACTGAAAGATCAAGAGGCAGCCATGGAGGTCATATCATGGAGCCAAAATAGCCAGGTCCTCTCCCAGCCCCTTTTGACTCCTGTCTTATGCATGTGTTAGTTTCTGGCCTTAGCTAAATTACTTATTTCCCCAGGCCTCAGTTTCCTGACTGACATAGCACTCACCACATTGTATATGATTATTAGCTGCCTGAATATAGTTTTGCTTATTAAATTATGAACCCTTGGGTGGAAAGACAGTATTTTCCATCACTGTCTTCCTAGTACCCCACACACCACAGACATATCAGAGGTTGCAATAAATATTCGTTTTATTGAACTGAAAACGGCTTCCAGCTAACATTTTCAGTGTCCTTCTTTTCCTGTACTCTTGGTACACGGTGTCTATTTGTCTGCCCTGAGTGAGAGAATCATAGAGTTCTACAAAAACAGTGCTGAGAAAAATAATCATCCTACATACACATAGATGACTCTGGATGAGACGTGGAGTTTAGAGAACTGGGTTTGATTCATGACTCTCGTATTTACTAGAAGGGTGACATTTAGAAAGTCCACTTAGCCTCTCTGAGCCTCAGTCACATTCACCTTGCAAGGTGACTGTGAGAATTAAGTGAGATCATCTCTGTTAAGAATGCTTTGTAAAGCACCAGGCACAAAACAAATATAACAGATCTGAGCGTAGAAACAGTAACGTGACAACTCACACCAGTGTGGGTCTGGGCTCCTGACCTCACCTGCACATGTTGCATTTTGCCTGAGGTTAAGCCCAGCTCCTGCTCCAGTTACATCCACCCTCCCAGGTTTCCTCTTGTGTGGACTGAATATATCACCTCAAAGAGCCAGGCTGTCAGGAGCTGGTAAATAATGTATGCTGGAGTCAGACATAACTGGACTGCCTGCTCCCACCCAAGAAGGAAAGATTTTGCTATAGCTTATTCAAAAATCTTGACAGCCAAGTCAATAGAATGTGTCTGTGCAGAGTCCTTGGGCAGCCTCCTTAGCTGAATCTGCAGAATTGGCAGGTGTTTCATAGTCCTTAATTGGTTATGCCTCAAACCCAACCTCCCGCAGCAGAGGCAGGGTACTGGGCAGCCTCTGGGAATACTGACAGACTGACTTGCCAGACTAGACATTTTCCTATATGAGGTAAAAGTTCTTTTCTAAAAAATTTCTGTTTTATCCTCTTAAATTGAGAGTTTTCTAATGTTTGAGGTGAAGGCCATATAGTACAGTGTGCGAGGGAAACCTACCCAAAGAGTTGGAGGAAAATTTGCCATTCTTTTATTCCCCAAACCTCTCCACTTTTCTACTCTGCCCTCCCTCTAACACCCACCACCTTTCACACCCTCTCCTGCTCTCTCGCCACTCCTGGGCCAAAATCTGCCAAGAGACACTCCCAGAGGAGGGGGCTCGGAAAGCTGGTGAAGAGCTTCTCCATTCGCAAAAACAGCTTTTGCAGACTGCATCTAAGGAAAGACACTTATTTTATTCCTCTGTTGTCAGCAGGTGTTTGTTGTATGCGTGCCAATGAAACACAGCCTACTGAAAACAACATAGTAACCGTGAGGAACCAGAGTGTCACTGTGAAACTTCAGTTGGATTTTTAACAAACTGTATCATGGCCCTAGGGTAATCTTTCCATGGTAGTGCTTCAGAAACTGGATGGGTGCCTGAGAAAGCTATGTCTCCCACTCCCATGCATTCAGAAATGTCATTTGTTCCCATTATTCTGCCAATTTCCTTCCCTTCTTATGACAACCTCCAACTGTTATTTACTATTCAGGGCTCAGTCATATTATTCCAGCCACTGGGCAGGCCCAGACAGCCTGTGGTTTTTCTGGAAACCAGAGCTCCAAGACAGAGACAGGCCCTTGCCCTATTCAGCACCCACCTTTCATACTAAGGCAGCCAGATCCATGCTGGCTCCCAAACCCTCCACTTGGATCTCAACTTCATCCCAGTCTTCACTTCTACAATTCTCCTCATCTGGAATCTCTTCCCCATCCTCTTTGCCTGCCCAAATCCTAGACACCTCTCCCTCTTCTGTGCCTGCAGACCCTTTATTCAGATCTCTGTTTTGGCACGTAAGAGCTTTCTGAGGACAAGGACTGCTTCTCATTCAGCTTTGTATCTGCAGAACATAGCAGAGTGCAGGGTGCATTATGTGCACTCCATAAATGTTGGTTGAGGTGAAGACATAGTTCAAGTTTCCATTCACCATCCAACACATATTTAATGAGCTACTTCATGCAGAGCTTTGTGCTATTTTTTGTGGACTCTATCCCCTTTTTCATGAATTCTTAATGGTAGCAACTGAGTGCTCAGAGTCTGCAATGGCTGTGGAAGATCTAAAAATACCCCATGTATCCAGGCATCACATACTTTACAGACATCTTCCCAGCAATGATCACTTTCCCGTGTTCCCTCCTCTGGGGAATGACAGCCTTCTTCCCAAAGCTTGAAGTCCAGGCCTTGTCTTGGAGACCTCCCTCTCTTTCACCCTCAATCCTATCTCCTAAAATATCCTCAACCAGTCCCCTTCTCTCCATCCACATTTCCACGGCATGTTTCAGGGCTTCATCATTTCCCATGTAAATTACTACCATCACTTCCTAACCAGTCTTTCTACTTCCAGTCAGCTTGTCCTCAAATTCATTTTCCACATGGCCACCAGCGAAAATCTTTCTAAAATAAAAATTGCATGTCATTAATCTTAAAACTCTACAAAGATTTATTGCAACCTTTCAGACAAAATGCCCTCCCTTTATAGCAAATATTTTGTAATGCTCCTGCTACTCTCCTGAAGTAAAATTTATAAACAATACAATCCAGCCACATACATAATTCTAAAATATTAAAATAGTGCTGCAGCTATAAATATAGGAGAATTAAGAAAAGTAATTTATTATAAAATAAGATATATTTCAAAATGTCAGTTCTGGGCACTACTACTCTCTAGCCTCAACTACCCCCACATTTTCGTATTCCAGCTGTACAAACCCATCTCATGCCCATGCCCCAGAAGCACTTCCTCCCATTCTCCACCTTGTCATATTTATGCTTCACAACTCCCACCCCTCAGGTGGAAATAGAGTCCCTCCTGCAGGCTTACAAGTGCCTTGTGTTTTTGTCCACCATAATGTTTCTTCAATTTTAGCGCCTATATAAATCACTACAGTTTTTTAAAAACTTTTATTATGAAAGTTTTTTAACATCTCAAAAGCAGAAAATATAGTATAATGAACCCCCATTTACCCATTACCACATTTTAACAACTAACAACATTTACCCACTGGTTTTATATATCTGTATTTGGTGTTTTTTTTGTAATATTTTAAAACTAATATTTCCCCAAAAAATATTTCCTTATAGATCCTGAAAACAATGTTTTCTTACATGATCATGATACTAACACACCTAACAAAGTAAACAATAGTTTCTTTTTTTTTTTTAATCTTCATTTTATTGAGATATATTCACATACCACACAGTCATACAACAATAGTTTCTTAATAGTAACTACCATCTGATTTACATTAAAATTTCCCCAATTCTCAGAATTATCATTTTACAGAACTGTCACATTCCAGATGACTGGTGTTTCCTTGTGGTATCATTTAAGTTGTTCCTCTATCCCCTGGTAATTTGGAAGTTAGATCTAAAATAAAACCTTTATTAGTTTCAGGTTCAGATTCTTGGCAAAAAAGTTTCATAGGTGCTGTTTCATAGGTGCATTTCGTATTTGATCATATCAGCAGGCACATAACATCTGTTCTCACTTTTTATCCTGAGATGAATTGGTTGCTTCAGGTATTTGCAGATTAATCTTGCCATTGTAAACCCCCTCATCAAATACCCTAATGGTTTTAACAGGCATTGATGATCAGTCCCTGAATCAATTATTTTGTTAAGGGTTGTGAAATACTAATTTCTA
This sequence comes from Choloepus didactylus, assembly GCF_015220235.1. Lineage (NCBI taxonomy): Eukaryota > Metazoa > Chordata > Mammalia > Pilosa > Megalonychidae > Choloepus > Choloepus didactylus. The sequence goes on from NC_051308.1 coordinate 29,285,437, forward strand.
ATTCATTATTCCATCTACGTTTATTAGCTGGTATTCTTCTGTAAAGAACTAATTGTAATAGTTGCTTCTTTCTCACCTCCTTTCTCCACTAGCATATTCATTGCTCATCAAGGAAAGGACCTCCAAGGCTATTATCCCGGACAAATGGCAAGATTACATTTTGATAACAGTGCAAAGAGGTCTTCCAGGTGAGATACATTCCTAAATCTTAACTTCCAAGAATTTCACCAAAGTTGGAATGATGCATGATAAAAAAGGGATACAAAATTTGTAATGATAATAACAATAATCATAATTATTATCTGATGATTAGAAAAAAGTTTGGAAGGAAATACACTGAACTGTTAACAATGACTTGTTTTATCAGTGGTGACGGGTATTTTGTATTTTATTTTTTTAATCTTTATACCTATTTTCCAGATTTTCTCTAGTGAGTATAGATTAATTTCATAACCAGCAATAAATATATAAGATTTTATTTAATCATCAAAGAAATTTAAGAAGCACTATGAGTTTCAACCTGGTGAAATAACTTCACTTTCCTAATACCGAGCTTCTTTCTCAGTAAAATTATGAATTTGGACTAAATGATTTCTGACCTTCTAGGTGTAGTTTTAACAAAAAGATGAGAAGAAGAAGAAAAAAAGCTATAGGCACTCATGTTATTTTCTCATTTGGGGAGTCTAGAAACAACCATAGTTAAAAGCAGCAATTTGAGTAATGTTTGAAATATCTGTTTTTGGACAATTCTAGTTCCTTCTCTGAGTATCAGTTGCCTTATCTATTAAAAAAATAATTGATGTAAAATTCCAGAACACAGTAAGCACTCAACATATGATTGCCATTAGTTTTAGTGCATTGTCTAGTATATTTACTAATTTCTCTTCTTCTCTCATTTGCCTTTGATATAGTTAATTCTTGATTATCCTGCATGTGAAGTCAAGGGAGTCATGTCATCTGTGGTTAAAAGCAGCATATAGTCTAAGCTTAATAGATAATCTAACTGGAAGTAGCTTTAGAGGTCATTATGATTCAATCAGGTGATTAAATTGTAGTCCAGAGACGGGAAATGTCTTGCCTGAGGTCACACAGTTGGTGTAAAAGCTGGGGCTTGAAACTATCCACGTTTTCTGATTCTCAGTGCAAGACTCTTTGTTCTAACTCAAATAAAGACTTATATTAAACTCTTATTAGGGCTCTGCACTCTGCCAGAGGACGGGCAAAAAGGAAATGACAGAAGCCCATTGCCACAGCTGCCCATGGCCCAGCAACTCAGGGGTACCCTCTACATTTATTCTACATGAACTCTGGCAATCCTCAGCCCTCCACCCTCCCACCCCTTCCCTGCACCCAAATATCAGTCCTCCTACCAAAAGATGGCTGAATTAAAGGGTACCTGGATGCTACTTGACTCTGACAAGACTTGTGCCTTCCCAAGATTAGCCTTAAGAGGAAAACTAAATGCATATGCCAATCTATGAGTTTATTAAACACCTAGTTTTTTTTTTAAAAAAAAAAAGGAAAAGAAAAGCAAAAACAGACAAGCAAAAACCCCAGGAAATAATGCAGTTATTGGGACCAGTTCTAAGTTTAGCCATTGTAGTCATTTTGTAATTTGATAGGTATCTAATGGCTTACTTTCTCCAGATGTATTCCTCACCCAACTTGGTGTTTTCAGGATTAGAGTCCCTCTTTGAGTGTAAGTCCTCAAAAGGACACTGGTGTATTGTTTGAAAAGGGAGAATATTCTGGATCCATAGAATACCCAGGACAAGGGCAGAGGGTGTATCTGGGATTGGTCACCAGCATCTGGTTCAGAAGCCAGAGCTGTCAGTGGCACAGAAGCGACTGGACATCCAGTGATGGTCACACAGATCCCACACCCCCAAGACACCCAAGACACATTCATCAGGCAGCTAGTGTTGATTGACACTGGAAGACATTCTTTTGTGGTGAAAGGAGTGCTCCTACCCACAGTTTAAGACACCCACCTTACAGGATCAAGCACCTGTTGAGCATGAATAAGCACAAGCAGAGGTAGGTGTGTGTTCTTGATGCTTCTCCACACCTGGCCACAATGGTGCAGCTCTCTGTCCTGCACAGGCATGATCAGATTCTTGCAGAGTCACCCCATTTCTGCTAACACACTCTTTCTTCATAGAAAGCAATTACATTACCATCAATTTTTTACACCATAGGTTAAATGTAATGGATTCTGATTAAGCAGTTTCAGTCACCTCACTTGTGTGATTAGGTCACAGTGATACAATCCTGCTTTCCTAAGCCTATATCCCTGTCACCTTGATTAAATTTATGTGTTTCTTAATCTCAGCCAACATTTACTATTTTTCATATCTAAAGCAGCTGATCTCATCTTTTTTACAGATTACTTAAAAAACTTTCATTACGTTTTTCTTATTACAAAAATAAAATATTTATTAGAAAATTTAGAGAGCATTGATAATCAAAAGAAAAAACTGAAAGTCAACCATAATCTCATCACCCGGAGATAAGTACGCAGAGCCTTCCAGATTTACACCAAGCTTTATTAAGATAATTCACATACCCTATAATTCATCCATTAAGGTATACAGTTCAACTGAACCCTTTTCTAAGCTTAAGATATTGTGAACAGTGCATGGTATTCCTATATTTTATATATCATCTAAATAATGCCCTTTTTTTTAATAGTAAAGTTGCTTTCATTCATCATAAAAACACTTTGATGACTTCCGAAGCCTCACCATCAAGAGTGTTATTCTTCCGCTTCCTGAGAATGTGAAGGATTATTTACTTGATGACGGAACTCTGGTGGTTTCAGGAAGGGAAGATCCACCAGCACGCTCTCAGCCAGACAGTGATGATGATACAGAAGAAATACAGGCGCCAGAGTTTCCGGAGTTCACCACTAAAGTCCAAGAAGCTATCAATTCCCCGGGGGGGAGTGTATTTCCTAAACTTAACTGGAGTGCCCCAAGGGATGCATACTGGATAGCAATGAATAGTTCTCTGAAGTGTAAAACCCTCAGTGACATTTTTCTGCTTTTCAAAAGTTCTGATTTCATCACTCGTGATTTCACCCAACCATTTATTCATTGTACTGATGATTCCCCAGATCCTTGTATGGAATATGAGCTTGTTCTTCGAAAATGGTGTGAATTAATTCCTGGGGCTGAGTTCCGATGTTTTGTCAAGGAAAACAAGCTTATTGGTATTTCTCAAAGAGACTACACACAATACTATGACCATATTTCTAAACAAAAAGAGGAAATTTGCAGATGCATACAAGACTTTTTCAAGAAACACATACAGTATAAATTCCTAGATGAAGACTTTGTATTCGATATATATAGAGACAGTAGGGATGATAGTATTGTATCTACTATCAAGCTACGGTATCTATTGTCAGTTAGAAGGAGGGGCCATGCACTGAGATTTGGCAACGAAGAGGGATGTTACTTGGCAAAGTTTCAACCTTGTGGAAACAAACTTTGGAAAAAGAATGGGAAGCCAGCAGGATGCAATGAGTAGACACCTGGATGCACAGAAAGGAGCCCCAGCTTCCAGGCCCGCCTGTGCTTCTGACTGAGCTTGGCCAGGTCACGGCACTCCTGCAGCCCACATTTATCAACAGCCTGTGGTGTATTAGATGCTGTGCTTCTTACATCAAGGTCTTAGTGTTGCGGCCAGCAGGATCAAGTCAGTCCATGAATACAGAAGCCTAGCCCACTGCCCAGGAGATAATTTAGTGTCTCACTTAATACATAGAACCCTGGGAAGTTATGTATTATTTGTCCCATTTTACAGACATTAAAACTGAGGCAATTTTATTTTACAGTGGCATTTGAAAATTGTGGAATTTGCCAAAGTCTCTCAGTATGTCCCCAGCAAATGTAAAGGTCTGTGGTAATTCAGTAGGGCTGGCAGATGGGTACAGATGTATATAACTTGCTGGAAGAGCTGTATGAGTAGCTATACGAATGTTGAATGTTATAAGTTAAGACATGCACATAAGTAATTACTGCTGTGCTCTCAAAGAACTGATACTAGTTGCATTTTTAAATATTTTTTATTGTAGAATATAACATATATACATAAAACTAATAACTTTTCAAGTGCAGTTTAACAAGTAGAGAGAAAACCTGAAAGAATATCATAGGTCACAATTCCACAGTTTCAGTCATTTCCTTTTTATGAAATATATATACAAAAGCATTTTTTTTTAAAGTGAGAAACATTCTGACAGTTTCTGAGAAGAGAGTTCAACCATGACGTAAAATTCATTTGTATTTATGCAGTAGCATATGTAATTTTACATACTCTGATGAAGACCTAACTACGATACATTTACAGGAACATGTAGTTGCAAACAGCAAAATACAATTATATGAATGATTCATTAGAAGAATCAAGTGGAGTGAAGATAAAATTTTTTCTATACATAAAATTTTTTATTGACTTTTGTATACATAAAAATTTTGTATACATAAAATTTGTGTATACATTAAATTTTAAAAACCATTTTAAAAACATGGAAAAAATCTCTTTCCTAATTTTGTATCTTTTGATCTATCAATTACTGATCAAGTTATGTTAAAATCTCCTGCTATATAATTCTGTCAGTTTTTGTGTTGTATATTGAGGCTTTGTTCTTAGATATGCGCCAGTTCAGAATCATTTCATTTTCCCAGTGATCTCTCCTAATAGTTAGGCAGTGACCCTCTTTATCCATAATAAAGTTCTTGTGATTCTTGAAAAAAAAAAAAAACAAACAAACAAACAAAAAAAAAAAAACAAAAAAAAACACTTTGATGAGCATTTTTATAGCTGAATCTTTGTTGACATCCCTAACTGCTGGAATTTCTGGGACAAAAGATATGTACATTTTAAAGGTCTTAATCCATATCACCAAATTGCTCTCAACAGTGATGAAAATATTTCTTCATTACGTTTTTTAATTCAATTTTATTTAGATATATTTAAACCATACAATCATCCAGAGTGTACAATCAACTTTTCACAGTACCATTATATAGCTGTGCATTCAATACCACAATCAATTTTGAACACTTTCATTACCATAAAAAAAGAATAAGAATAAAAATTAGAGTAAAAAAGAACACCCAAAACATCTTATACCCCCATCCCTCCCTATTATTCCTTTACTTTTTGTCCCCCTTTTTTCTACTCATCTGTCCATACACTGGATAAAGGGAGTATGAGCCACAAGGTTTTCACAATCACACGGTCACACAGTGTAAGTTATAGTTATATGATTGTCTTCAAGAATCAAGGCTACTAGGCTGCAGTTCAGCGTTTCAGGCATTTCCTTCTAGCTCATCACTACATTTTGATTCTTCTTTCCTTTGGCCTTCAGAGAGTATTCGTCTGGGTCGGGGTACAGGAAGGTTAAAATGGACTTCAGTTTCATCAAACTCTGAGACACATGGTAATGGTTAGTCTGGCTAAAAGGAAGCATTACTCCCATGAGGGAAACAGACATAAATAGAAAAATCACAATGGGAAAGGGAAGCAGGAAGATCTGGAACAGCCTGCCATAGGCAGACGCAGTGGAAGTTTTGAGACAGGTAATCATTTGTGATCTGTACACTGGGGAGGAGGAGAGATGCTAAAGGGGAAAGGACACTGAATGCCCGGAGCTATCTACTTGACGACTTTTCTAGGGGTGGCTTTTGAGCTATGGAGTCTTGGCAATACTATCTTTTTAGCCTCAGGGCCTCAATTTTGGCTGATGAGAAAACGGGACGTTTGTCTTCTACTGGGTGTTCAGTAAACTATTTCTACTTCCATTTAGACCTCTCATAGACTTGGCAATTCCACCCAAGGGAAAAAGTCACTACCAACCTCCATTAGACCAACAAACTCTCATTCGATACATGTGTTTTCGAAGACATTCAAAGCCTCCTGAACCATGGTATAAAGAAACCACTTACCAAAGAGACTATTCTCTGCCATTTTACAAGATAGGTAAGTCAAGTCAGCTGCTCATTATTCTCTGAAATGAACCATGTCTGGATCATAGACCAGCATCTCCTGCCTGCTGGCCATGGCAGGAAGCATGACGGGGACAGGGTAGGAGGGAGGGGTGTATTTGTTTGCTATACAAATACCATGACTGGTTGGCTTAAACAACAGGAATTTATTGTCACACAGTTTTGGAAGTTAGAAGTCCAAAATTAAGGTGTCCACAGGCCACGCTTCCTCTGAAGTCTGTAGCGTTCTGGTGGCGGGTTGCTAGCAACCCACAAGCAATCTCTGTCTCCATCACATGGTCCCCTGACTCCTTCCATCTCCTTCTCCTACTGGTTCCAATTTCCTCGCCGTACAGGACTCCAGTCATACTGATGAAGGCCCACCCCGATTCAGTCTGGCCTGAACAGCTTTGAAGAACCTATTTACAGATGAGTTCACACTCACAGGACACGAGATTACGACTTTACCCATGTCTGTGCGGACATGATTCAGGCCCTAGCAAGGGGCATGTGTGTGTACCTGAGTGCAACAGAAGAATTCAGAGGGCTGCCCCCAGCTTCCTTCCTTCCACCTCTCCCACCTCCCTGTGTTCAGGACATCAATGATGAAAATGCATAAAGGTCCTTGTTAGAAAGTAAGCTCGAGTCTGACTGCTCCCCATTGTACCCCTTGTCATACAACAGAATCACGATTGTGCCTAAATGTACTGTTGAGGAAAAATTTTCCCCACAATCCCCTATTTTAAATTACTTTATGGCAATCACTTGACATTGGAGGCATGTTTAAAAAATTCTGAACTCCTTTGTGATACTCCTCCATGCTGCAGCCTGTGTGGACAGTACTGAAGGGGACACAGCTCCCCTGACAGATCAGACCTGGGGGTATACACACAGACACCAATTTAAACATTAGCCGTGTTCCTGTCATCCTTGATAACTTTGAATTTTAGCTAGTTCAATGAATTACTTCATTGACAGACTTTCTAAGTCAGTAGACCCAACATTTTTGGGCACTTGCAATGTGGCAGGCACATATTTAGACACCAGAACAGCTCTGTGAGGTAAGTGCTAATTACTTTCCCCATTTTACGCCCAGGGATACCAAGTCACTAATACAGCTGGCTCTAAATCACACAGTTTGCAGGTGGGAGAAGCCATTTGACTCCAGAGCTTGACTCTATTAAGCCATACTGCCTCTGTCAGAGCTGAGTGTCACCTGTACTACAATTTATTTACTTTCTTTAAAGTGAGTCACTTTTTTTTTTTTAATTGGGGAAACTAATAGATAAAGATGGTGATGGAAAGCAGGAAGGATCACAGCCCCAGGGAAGAGAGCTGCTGTCCAGATGAAATGCCAGAGCAAGGCAGGGCAAAGAGAGGCTTGGCTGGGACCCAGGTCCCAAGGGAACAGAAAACAACAGTTATTGGGAAGAATGGGAACTTGGCAGAGACTAGCAGATCTGGGAAGTGTTGAGCCAGGGCTAGTGGTGGCAAGAAATGAAGCTGGGGATGGAGGGGGAAGAGATTTACAGGAGGGGTCTTGGAAAAGAGGTTACAAGCAGGGCAAAGCTGGGTTCTGGGAGCTGAGAAAGGTTGGACCTGAGAAAGGTGTGTGTGAGGGAGTGGGGAGGAGGCTGGGGGCTAAGATGAAGGTCATTTAATAAAGGGGGTGCAGGGAGGGGAGAAGCGCAGGGTGTAGAAGTTGGGGTTCTAGAGGGGTCTTTGGAGGGTTGTGATGAAGGACACCTGGGGAGCGTGGAGAGAGGGAACGGGTCAGGGCTGAATGATATGTGGGGCCCGGGGAGTAGAAGCTGCTGGAGGCTGAGGAGGAACTGGAAAGAAGAGGTGGTCAGGAAGTGTCAGTGGGGCTCCTGTACCCCCAAAACTGATGGAGCAATTTGTCCTTTCAAGACCGTACTGTGAGTGTGAAGCTATTTCCTTGGAATGAGGGAATTTATGTGGGCCTTTAGCTTACAAAGTGACAGTGAATAAGGACCTTCTTTACAATCTTGCTATGAGGAAAGTTTGATAGGCCGTCACAAAAGATTTTCTCCCTTGCTCATTTTAGAAGGTTCCTAATTGTTTCCACACCTATGGTACCAAGTGAATGGTTAGCAAAGCAGTGAAATATTTACCATCTACTATGTACCTAGCATTGTGCTAGGTGCTGTGGGAGGAGGGAGAAGGGAGTCTAGGCTATGATCTTACCCACAGGGAGCTCACAGTTTAGTTGAGGAGATGAAGCATAACTTGTAGACCTATTTGAGAAAGATTAAACACCAAGTCAAGCACACAGAGTTGAAAGATGGCATCGCTGGGGCCTAGAATAGTCAGGAAAGCCTCACACATGAGTGGGGAACTGAGCTGGGCTTTGACCCATAAGATTTGGACAGTGGCAAAGAAACAAGAGGACACCAGAGATGGAGCACTCCAACTAGGGACAAAGAATGGGAATAAGGATAGCTGGCATTTGGAGGAGCAGTGGTGGAGAGGCCTCCAGCAACGACGGTGCAAGGACAAAGTAGAAGAGGGAAGAAGAGAATGGAAATAAAAGATAAAATGTGGGTTGGCAAGCAAAAAGGACAGAATGCTTGGCACTGAGGGAGCTAAAGGAGTTTGGAAAGCTGCATTTAGGCAATAAGAGACATTGTTGGATCAGCATAGAAATAACCATAAAATTTTGTTGCCATAAACGCTTTGAGGCATTTTATGTGGTGTTCTAGGAGCCTATAATAGTAGGACAGAGGTTTCCTTGAGGAGATGATGGGCTAAGAGCAGAAGGATGAGTTAACTAGGCAAGGGGTAGGGAAGGAGTTTCACAAAGGGTATAGCCTGTGCAAAGCTCCCGCGGTAGGAAGGAACATGGTATGTTTGAGAAACTAAAAAAAAAAAAAAAAAAAAAAAAAAATATGTTGAAGCACAGAGATTGAGAGGGATCATGCAACAGGATGTGGTCAGACAGATGGTCATGGACAGAACAAGGAAGGCTTTACAGGCCATTTTCAAATTTTTGGCCTCTAGCCTGAGATTAAAGGTGGCATGATTAAAACTGCATTTTGAAAAGATGACGCTGATAACTATGGAGAAGAAAAGGTGGGTAGGTTAAGGAGTAGTGTGGGGCAAAGATTGAATGTGGAGAGTTAGGAAGTAACTGCAGTGATCTAAACGAAAGGTTCTTAACCTTGGCTGCACGCTATAATCACTCGAACTTTTAAAGTCTGGATGCTTCACCCCAGGATAGGAGTCATTAATCCTATCAAAAGGAACCTGGATTAGAAGAATCCAGGAGTTCATTAAAATGTTCCTGCTGAGTGGCTACACACCACAGCAATTAAATCAGAGCCTCCTGGAGGGCGGGACCCAGGCATCAGTAATTTTTAAAATGCCCCAGATAATTCCACTGTGTAGCAAAATTTGAGAACCAGTGGTCTAGGCAACCGATGATGGGTGGTAGCAAGAGAGAGAGTTAGATGGATGAGACATACTTAGGTGGCAATGATTTCATAAACAACGATCAGGTAAGGAAAAGGCTGGTCCCTAAATGGCCCAAAAGAGAAAGGTTGCAAACCAGAGCACTGATAGAGAAAACCTTGCAAACACTTGCTCAAATCAAGAAACTAACTTATGGAGGAATCTTTGGGGAAGGTTTTTAAGCAGGATAAGATAATCCTAAATTGTTTATCAAAGTGTAGGACTGTTGATCTTAACTTGTATTTGTGACCTTTATGATCAGAATTTAAGGACATAGCTTATGTCTAGATTAGCAATTATTTGCATTTTACACCCAGTTCGCTGAGGTTTCTTATTTAGGAATTGTTAAAGAACACATTAAATACAGAGTATAATAGACTGTGGTTCTTGCTTATGAAATTCTCCTTCAGTTCAAATTCTTTCTCAGCACATATCAGTTCATTTATTTATTTAGCATTTATTTAATAAACAAGAACCATATGCAAGGCATAGTGGGAGATATGGAGAAAACTCAGTCTTCAAAAAATTTATAGCCTGGAGGATAAGATGGTCCCTCAGAGGAAATGTGCCCCTATTATACTCATTCTGATGCCAAAGAACCCAGAGAATTAATTCTTCTGAATAAAATATGCTTTTAGTAGCACTGTGACCCTTAGATTCCCTGGCCCTCACTTTTCTCATCTGTAAAAGGAGCATAAAAATAGTACCTTTCTAATAGAATTGAGATATCATGGGAAGAATTTAGCATTGTGTCTTAACAGTAATAAGCCTTCAAACAACATTAGCTGTACTACATATTTGTAAATAACCAATACAATGGAATTGCATCTTATACTGGGATTAAGTTCTAAAATCAGTGTATAAGGTAAAAACCATGTATAATCAAAGTTATCCTCAAAAATTTCTTAAATTATTCAAAAGATTGATGATATTAAGTGATTCTAAACCATTAAATTATTTCACTGCTTAGAATATTTCATTAAGTTGGTTAAAGTCTCTCTGGTTCTCAGATTATTCTTCATTTGCAATGATGACTTTTAAAGATGTCACTGCTACCTGTCCACAAAAACAATAATTTCATTTTGCCAAATGCAAGGAAACCCAAATAATCATTTTACACATTCTTTCCATAGTATCCCCAATGTGTACAAGATATTTCAGGCTTTATACAGCAGAATTCCACTGGCAGATCCCACTCACACCCAAATTTGTTGTTTGTTCTCAAAACATTTACTTTTGAATTGACCTAATTAAATATGAGTATAATTCAACTCCACTGCAACTCCAAGTATCACTAAGTTCAGTTGAACAGGATTCCTCACACTTTGAAGCAAACTTAATGTATTTTCTTAGAATACAATTTAAGTCTCTAGAAAGCTAGTTGTTGTTTGGTTCCATAATAAGCCTTGAGAAGTCACCTGGCTACTGACTATAGTCAGGATCACACTTAACTATCCTACAATAAACTAACCTCTTTTAAAGATCCTCCAGAGACAGCATTTCTAGTCATACTCCTGGGTTAGTGAAATGTGATCTATTCTTGATATGAAAAAATACTTACTTTGTGAAATGAGTTTGAAGTGCTGTGGAAGGTAGAATAGAACAGTGAAAAGATTAGGGTCTTTGGAGGGTGATAATCTTGGCTCAAATGTGGTCTCCACCTCTTACAAACTATGTGAACTTGGGCAAGCTACTTAATCTCTTCCAGGTGGTGATAATATCAGTGTACCTCTAAGGGTTATTGTGAACGTTAATGTCTGTAAGTAAAACACCTAATACAGGGCACAGCCCTGTACACAATAAAGCTTTTGTTACAGTGCTATCATTGTAAAACTCTGACCTCTGGTTCACTGAGCATGCATGCAAATGTTGCTGAATTCACCATAAACCCTCCTTGAACCCTTATATTTAGATAAACAGAACTGATAGTGACTGTGGCCAAGAGGTATATAAAATAAAAAGGAATTCCAGTGGGCATGGATTTAGGGATGGTAGGAACTGCAATTTGATACAAAGATGATTCAAAGTGGCCCTTTGATAATGTAGGACTTAAAGCGTTTGGGAATCTAGACATAAGATATCAAAATGCAATTTTATGTTATTTATTTCCTTCTATTTACATTTTGGTATAATTTGATAATATGTGTCTTAATCAGACACTGAACCAAAGAAATAACTTTTTGACTAAGTCCTTTTCTCACATCATGTAAATACAGTCCTTTGTCTTAAATCCCATAAGCTATGTTGTTAGTGTACATGATTGCTATTAAAAGGACAGTGTATTAAAATTTAGGAGCAAGTATTCTTAAAATACATAATTTGTTTTAAATTCCAGATTATGACCAGAAATTAGGCACGGTATCATCAAATCCCAGACCTCTGAATTCACTGCCAGAGCTCTACTGTTGAGAAGAGAAAGGCGGCTTTCGAAAGACATGCTTTTAAACTAAAATAACCATGGCATTCAAACAAAATAACACTTAGCATTCTTAGGTGACTCTTAAGATAATGGTAGAGGGACTACTTTAAGTGTGTATCCAGATGATTACAATCCTAGAATATTTACATGTTGCAAATTCTTTTCAGATTAAGTTGGTCCACCTAAGGCAAGGAATTAAGATCCAGCCTTAAGAGGACTTGTTATCTTTATTGGCTCTACTTCCTGGTGCTGGCAAACCATCTTACAATTAGTTCAATGGTTATACATGGGACCAGGTAAGAATATAGTTGCATCTGTTCAAACTATCATCCCTCTTAGAAAAAAAGAACTTCAGGACACAGCCAAGGAGGAAGTTTATCACCATCACAGATCCTGAAGAGGCTCTGGACATAGAATCCTGTAGGGCTGTACTGAGATGTAGGACTGGCAGAAGGCATTATTGAAAGTTCTGTGTACAGAAGAGTTAATACTACTGTCTCGGCAAGCAGAATGCCTGACAGCTAGGCATCAACTCCCCAGGCAAAAAAAGCTAGAAGACCTGTTCTAAAGAAATGAAATAATCCCAAAGAACAGAATCCCACCTTCTGACCTTCAGGAGTCCCCTGGAATACTAGTTGGCCCCCTACTCACTCTCCCCAAAGTAAAATCAAGCAGTGTATAAACTCCCCCCAAGAATACAGGGCTTCATGTAGCTTTCCATTGCCTTAGTCTTAGATAAGAAGAGCCAATCAAGGATCACCAGATATTTGAAAAAAAATAATATGATGTGAAAAACAGAGACCAACTTGTATACCAACCAGTGTTCACAGCAGCATTATTCACAATAGCCAAAAGGTAGAAACAACCCAAGTGTCCATCAACAAGTGAATGGATTAAAAAAAGAAATACACACAATGGAATATTATTTGTCCGTAAGTAAGAATGAAGTGATGTATGAGCCATGCTGCAACAGGAAAGAAACTTGAAAATATTATGCTCAGTGAAATAAGCAAGACAAATAAGGACAATTATTGTATGACATATCACTTAAAAGAGATAACTAGAAAGAGCTAATTTGCAGAGACAGAAAGGATATTAGAGACAACTGGGGGATGAGGGGAGGGGGAAAAAGGGAGTCTTTGTTTGGAAAGATAAAAAATAAAAAACAAAGACCAAAATAGAAGTGAACCCAGGGGAAACATAATTCAGGGAACACAAGAGAATTTAAAACAAGCTAACAAATAAAACAACTTTATCATTTACAGAGGGATTTGACAAAATAATTTTACCCCCCAAAAAAAGAAATAGCAATCTTTCAAAGTTCTTAAAAGTTAAAGGTACGATTGGAATTAAAAAATTTGAAGTACTAGAAGGAAAATTTGAAATACACACACACATAATAAAAAGGCAAATAAATTAAAAATATGAATTTTTAAAAAAAGATACACAGGGTAATAAATCAGAAAGCTCAATGTCTGGCTAATAAGAATTCTAGAGAGAAAGAATAGAGAAATATAGAGTAGAGGAAATTACCAAGGAAAGATATTTTCAAAGAGGTGAAGTCAGAAATATCCCAACTAAAAGGGCCCATGCTATTGCCTAGCAGGAAAACACAAAGATAGAATCATCATTGTGAAATTTCTGAACACCAAAGATGAGAAGATCCTAAAGGCTTCCAGAGAAAAAATAGCAGTTCATCTACAAAGAATAAGTTTTGCATCAAAGTTCTATTTTATTAACAACTTGAATGAGAAGCATCAACTTTGAGAAGCTTCAAAGTTCTGAGAGAAAATTGTTCTCAATATGTAACCGTATACCTAACCATACTATTAATGCAACATGTGGATAAAATAGTCATTTTTAGATAGGTAAGTATTTTTTTTAATTCAATTTTATTGAGACATATTCACATACCATGCAGTCATACAAAGCATACATTCAATTGTTCACAATACCATTATATACTTGTGCATTCATCAGAAGGTAAGTATTTTAAATGCTGATCTCATATACATCCCTTATTAGAAAGTTACTTGACAATGTGTCCTAGCAAAATGGAGAAGTAAACCAAGGGAAGAAGACATGGAATAGATTCAAGTCAGGAACGCTGGGAAGTCCCAGGATGTCAGTTGTGTAGCAAGCACAGGAGTGGAAGATGGAACGCTTTGGAAGATGGTGTGTTTTTTGTTTGTTTGTTTGTTTTTTTATCTCTCTCTCTCTCTTCTTAATCAAAGATAGGATAAAGACAAATAGCCATTTAAAAACTCTAGGAAAAACAAAAAATTTGCACACAGAACTTGGAAACACTGTGTGATGTTTATGTGTCAACTTGGCCAGGTTATGGTGCCTAGTTGTTTGGTCTAGGAAGCACTGGCCTATTGCTACTGTGAGGACATTTCATGGACTTAAATTATCAGTAAGCTAATTGCATCTATGGCTGATTACATCTACAATCCACTGAGGAGACTGCTGTCAACAACGAAAGCCATCTCATCCAATCAGTTGAAGGCTTTAAAAGGAGAAGTGATGACTTCAGCAGTCAGAAGAAAGAATTTCCATCTCTACTTCAGCCAGCCTGCTTCTCCTGGAGAACTCACTGAGGACCTTCGCCCAAGTTCCCAGTTTGCAGAATTTGGACTTGTGCATCCCCACAGCTGCATGGGACAATTCTTATAAAAATCTTACAATATTTACTAGATATCTCCTGTCGGTTCTGTTTTCCTAGAGAACTCTGAATAATATAGCTTTTTTGAGAATCAGAATTAGAATCTTAAGTATCAGATTTCTGAATTGGTTCCGGGGTATTTGGAATTAGATCTCTAATCCTATTAGATTCAAAGGCACTAATGACTCTCTTTCCAATAATCAGGATGGCACTGATTATCCACCACATGAGCTGGCAACAGAGATAGGCAAAATATCACCATTGCATATGGCTACTCAAATGCTTTTAAGAGGCAAGGCTCTAAGTGAGAGTGTTTTGACACCTTAACAGAGTTTTGTGGAGTTAAAAGGTATAACGATGTTGGCAGGTTGTTCCTAAATACATGGGATAAAGCTATAAAAGAAAGGGATGAGCTAACGCTTCAAATTTGCAACTTAGCCCTACATGAAGGATATGAAAGTTTCTATTTGTGCCCCAAAAGAAAATCTTATTTTGTGTAGCCACAGACTTGAGATTTCTGAAAACCAGATACAGAGTCGCATTGTCCAAGTGGCTGAATTACAATGTAAACTAAATTCCCAGCCTTGCAAGGTGTCTGCTATAAAAGTGAGGACAATTTATTGGAAAGGAATGGAATCTTGAAAATTGGAATGGGGTCATGTGGGTTACTAATGATGGGGGTGGGGACATTGAAACCCTAGATTCAGCTGAGTCTTTGCCAGATAAACCTGTAATGTCTGCTCTGAGGAAATAGCCTCCCTGTCTCCAGTCTGCCCTGAGGAATTTGCCTTCCAATCCCTACCTGAAGAAATTAACCTTGCTGTACCCAATAAACCTATAACCACATCCCCTGAGCAAACAGCCCTCATTCCCCTTCTGAAGAGATTAATCCTATTTTATCAGATGAAACTGCAATGGAATGCCCTAAGGTAACTGGCTTGTAAGACACTTCTAATTCTTCTCCTGACCCACCCCCCACCATCCCTCTTTTCTTCCAGACCTATAGACAAGTCCTAACAAGCCCTAAAAGCTTAGGTACAAGGTGTGACCCATGAGGAGGAGTGCTATACTTTAAAAGAACTGCATGAGTTTTCCAATTTATATGGACAGAAATCAGGGGGATATGTGTGGCATAATGGAAGAAATAGAAAGTTGGATCAAGTCAAATTTATTGATATGGACCCCCTAGGAAGAGATTCTGGATTCAATGTTGTACTCAAGGGGTTATAAAGGGCTCTGACAGTTTGTACAGGTGGTTGGCTGAAACATCCCCACAGTTGCATGAGACAATTCTTATAAAAATCTCACAAATCACAGATATCTCTTGCCAGTTCTATTTCCCAAGAGAACCCTGACTAACACACACTGATGATTGATTTTCAACTTTTAGAATCAACCTAGAGAAAAAGTGCGAAAAATTTAAATTTTGCCATAGAATAGAATAAATGTAAATGTTATTAAGCCTATCAGTTATTCAGATCTGTAAAAGTAAATTTGGGAGATGAAATAATGATGTATGAATGATCAAGGGAACAGTAAAAGCAAGCAATGGTATCTTATGACGTGGAGAATCAGAAGATTCTCTTCACTTTTGATGGAATAAGAAATAAAGGCATAAAATATTTACTTTTTTTTTTTTTTTTTTTTTTTTTTTTTTTTTTTTTATTACACAGCTTTCTGTTTATTTTTAAAAAAGGCATTAAAGTCTAAAAGGTTTTGGTCTGGTCATTATGTGGTCCCCAGTGTTAGGGGATGGCAGAGCTGAATCCCCAGGAATGTAACAGCATGGCTTTAAAGTTAGCAGCAGTCACAGGGCCAAGTTTCAAGGCCCAAGTCAAATCATGGGCATATCCACTGACATGTGGTAGGGCATGGGCTCCTGCTCTGGGGGATCAACAAGACTGGAGACTCTTTTGAGACGATAACTGACAGGAGCTAGCACCAAAAGTGTCTGGGGGGAGAAGCAGGGAAGGTGAAAGATAGTGATCCTCCTCTCCTTTCTGCTACTATTAAAGGGCAGAGGCAGCTGACCCCAACAAGGTAGCAGCTATTTAGATCCCATAGTGGAGAGGCTGACCAGACCACTTCAAGGCTGCTCAAATGGCATTGTCAGAGGGTGGAATGTTAGCCATGAGAATGGAGACAAACTGTTCCAATTTCTGTGCAGCTTTTCTCCCAGATTCCAGTACTTCCTCATGATTAGCCTTCTCTATGGTTTCATAACTCATAATAACCTTGTTAGTGATGAGAGAGAAGCCAAAAACTCTAAGTCCACAGTGCCGTGCAACTATAACTTCTGGTACTGTGCTCATGCCGACAGCGTCAGCCCCCAGGTTGAGCAGCAGACGACACTCTGCAACGGTTTCAAAGTTGGGGCCTCCCACCATCACATAGGTGCCTTCCTGCAGCTCTCGCTGCTCCCCCATTTGTTTCCAGGCACAGTGAGCCTTCTGCCTCAGATTGCAGTCATAAGCATCAGACACAGCAGGAAAACGAGGGCCAAACCTTTCATCATTGGGACCTCTGAGAGGGTTCTGGCCAGAGAAACCAAGCATGTTGATATGATCATGGATCAGCATGATATCTCCAACCTCAAACTTGGGGTTAAGCCCTCCAGCTGCATTGGTGACCACTAGGGTGTCCACACCCATAAGCCGGAAAACCCTCACTGGGAACGTTACCTTCCAGAGCGGGTAGCCTTCATAAAAGTGGAATCTGCCCTGCATCACCACACAGGCTCGGCCATTCAGGAACCCAAACACCAGTCGTCCAGCGTGACCTGGTACTGTACTTTGAGGAAAGTTGGGTATCTCACTGTATTCAAAGGCCTGGGCCTGAGTTACTTTATCAGCCAGACCTCCTAACCCAGAGCCACAGATCACTGCCACTTGAGGTCGGTGCTTGGTGTGGGACAGAAGCCATTCTGCAGTGCTCTGATAATCTTCGTATGTGAACATTTTCTCCATGGTCCCGCCTGCGCCTTCTCGGTGAGCCCGCAGTACTACACTCCGCTGAATCGCTCTCACTGGCTGTGGTTGGCACTGAGTCAAAATATTTACTTTTGTGATTTTTTTTTTAAATATGCATGTATCACTGGTGGTAACAAGATGCATACTCTCTAGAGCAACCTCTAAGAAAATTATAGCAAAAAACCCAAAGGATGATGGTACACTAGAAAATATCTACTTTATACAAAAAGTGGTAAAAGAGGAACAAAGAAACAAAAAAAAGATAGGAGACAGAAAACAAATAGGAAATAACAATGTAAATCCAACCATATCAATAGTAAGAGTAAATATGAATGGATTAAATACTCCAACCAAAAGTTGAAGACTTCTAGACTGGATTTTAAAACTATGTGCTTGTCTATGAAATACACTTTAGATTCAAAATCACAAAGAGGTTGAAAGTAAAAAGGATGGATAATGAAACACCAAGCAAACAGTAACCATAATAGAGCTGGAGAGATTAGACTAATATCATGGAAAATAAAGTTTAAGATAAAAAATGTTAGTAGAGACAAAGGCACTTTATAATAATAAAAGGGTCAATTCCTCAGGAAGCTATAACTATAAACATATACAAACCTAATAACAGATCCCCAAAATACATGAAGCAAAAACGGAAAGGAAAAATACACAAAAACCATAATTGGAGAGTCAATACCCCCACTTAGTAATGCATTGAACATCTAGACAGAAAATCAGCAGCATATAAAAGAGGTGAACAGTACTCTCAAGCGATTTAACCTTACTGACATCTATACTACAGCACACCCAAGGAAAATAGAGTACTCGTTCATTTTAAGGGCATGTCAGACGTTATTCAACAGAATAGACCATATATATGCTAGCCATAAAATAAGTCTCAATAAACTTAAAGGATGAAATCACATACAGAACATTCTCTGCCCAGAATTGAATTAAATTTAAAATCAACAAGAAAATTAGAGAAATCCTCAAATATCTGAAAATTAAACAACACACTTATAAATAACCCATAGGCCAAAGAAGTAATCACCAGAGGAAATGGAAAATATTTGAGCTAAATGAAAACAAAAATACAAAGTATCAAAATTTATGGCGGGAACCAAATCCTCGGGAGAGCGGAGCAGGCTCACACGCATGCCTCCAGCAGCATCACCCACCCCCGCCGGCATCAGACCCAGCTGCACCCACTGTGCAACAGCAGCTGCAGCAGCACTTGGGCAGTCAGGCCCAGCTGGGGCCTCAGGAGGCCAGGGTGCCCAGGCCCTGGATGGCTCACAGCTCGGGGACCAGCACAGACCCAGGACACCTGAGCAGCATCTATCCTCCAGCCCCTGCAGGCCCCGAGGCGTCCTGAGACCTCCAGGACAGAGCCAGCCAGGAGGGGCACCATGAACAAGTTACACTGGAGCCTGCAATGGAGGAAGCCAGCCCACTTGCCTGAGGCTTGCACCCGCACCAAGGGTAAGCAGACGAGGACACGGAGTGCCCCTGAACCTGCAGCTTCCCAGTCCGGTACCTGGAACACGTGGAGGTGGAAGAGACCAGAGGGATGCAGATGTGTGAAGATGGTGTGAAAAAGCTGAAGGCGTAGAATAGCTAGAAGGGGGGAGAACCTAAGATGGCGGCTAGGTGAGACAGGGCAAAAAAACACCTCTGTGAAAAATACTAGATAAAAACCAGAAAGTGATCCAGAACACCACAGCCAGTGATGCACCAGCTGGACAAGGTCTGCTAAATCCACAGGGAACGTGCATTTGGTGAAACCAGGAGCCTGCATTCTGAAACGAGTGAGTTGGCTGAAAGTCCCGCGGCCGCGCTGCAGTTTGGGGAAACGGTGGGCTGGCATTTGGAGACAGACTTAGTTCTTTAAAAACCAAAAGCCCAGGAGAGGTTGCAGATATGATGGGGAGAGCCACGCAGTGAAGCACAGAAGGAGCGTGCTGGGCTAACGCCTCGGTGTCTGGCGTGGAGGATACCATTCCCACACTGGCTGTTGCTTGCTTGTCTCAAGACCAGAGGAGCAGAGGGAAGCCAAAAGGAGAAAAAAAACTGCATTCCTTGCAGCCATCTCCCCAGCAGGCATGGGACGCTCCTGCCCAGGGCCAGACCCACAGCCCAGAGCCATGCCAAGAAACCCAGTGTGACAGGGAATCTTTCCCACAGCACTACACACAGGCCACAATAGCAGCTGTGGACAGTGGACTTTAATACACCCACGACTGATTGTCCTGGAGCTGGGAGGGCGGAGCTGTGCAAAAAGGGGGAAGTTAACGTGTCCCATTCAACCATCTTTGAAGCGGGCTGGGAGAGCCCCTGCATGGCCCAGAGACCCAGGGCTTCCCTGGGGGGCCGGTGAGCACTAGTGACGTGGTGCGGCCCTCCCTCAACAGAGGTCCTGGAAGAGCACAGCTGGGAAGGGGGAACCGCTCAGAAATCCCAGGAACCCTACACGAATACCAAGGACTTGTGGGTCAACGGCAGAGATGATCGGTGGAAAGACTGAAATGAAGGCTTAGGCTCCAGCAACAGCCTTAAATCTCCAGGAACACCTGGGAAGTTTGATTATTAAAGCTGCCCTGCCTCCCTAACCACCCAGACACACGCCCCACATTCAGGGCAGACAGCACCAACAGCACACCCAAACTTGGTGCACCAATTGGACCCCACAAGAATCAGATCCCCACACACCACAAAGACAAAGTGGGGGAGAACTGACTTGAGGGGAATAGGTAACTCACAGATGCCATCTGCTGGTTAGTTAGAGAAAGTGTACAACACCAAGCTGCAGTACTGTCAAATTAGGGATCAAGTAAAGCAAATGCCAAGAGGCCAAAAACAACAGAAAATCTTAAAGCATATGATAAAACCAGATGATATGGAGAACCCAAACCAAAACACCCAAGTCAAAAGATCAGAAGACACACAGCACTTGGCACAATTAATCAAAGAATTACAGAAGGCAACAAGAGCATGGCTCAGGATATAAAGGACATGAAGAAGAGCATGACACAGGATATAAAGGACATAAAGAAGACCCTAGAAGAACATAAAGAAGAAATTGCAAGAGTAAATAAAAAAATAGAAGATCTTATGGAAATAAAAGAAACTGTTGGCCAAATTAAAAAGATTCTGGATACTCATAATACAAGATTAGAGGAAGCTGAACAACAACTCAGCCTCCTCGAGGACCACAGAACCAAAAATGAAAGAACAAAAGAAAGAATGGGGAAAAAACTTGAAAAAATCGAAATGGATCTCAGGGATATGATAGATAAAAGAAAACGTCCAAATTTAAGACACATTGGTGTCCCAGAAGGGGAAGAGAAGGGTAAACATCTAGAAAGAGTATTCAAAGAAATTGTTGGGGAAAACTTCCTAAACCTTCTACACAATATAAATACACAAAGCATAAATGCCCAGCGAACTCCAAATAGAAGAAATCCAAATAAACCCACTCCAAGACATATTCTGATCAGGCTCTCAAATACTGAAGAGAAGGAGCAAGTTCTGAAAGCAGCAAGAGAAAAGCAATTCACCACATACAAAGGAAACAACATAAGACTAAGTAGTGACTACTCAACGCCCACCATGGAGGCAAGAAGGCAGTGGCATGACATATTTAAAACTCTGAGGGAGAAAAATTTCCAACCAAGAATACTTTATCCAGCAAAACTCTCCTTCAAATTTGAGGGAGAGCTTAAATTTTTCACAGACAAACAAATGCTGAGAGATTTTGCTAATAAAAGACCTGCCCTACTTCAGATACTAAAGGGAGCCCTACTGACAGAGAAAAAAGCTGAGGGACTTCACCACCAGTAGATCAGTCCTATAAGAAATGCTAAAGAGAGTTGAGCAGGCTGCAAGGAAGGGACTACTAAACAATTGACTGAAACTACATTAAGAAATAAAGGGTACCACTAAAGATCCCATGGTAAATATAAATACCAATACTGCTGTATTTTTGATTTGTAACTCCACTATTTACTTCCTACAGGATATAAAATATATAAACTGTAATGATAAATCAGTGGTTTTGGACTCAGTGTAAAATATGTAATTTTTGACAAGAACTACATAAAAGTGGGGGAATGAGGGAGCATAGGAACATAGTTTATGTGTCATATTGAAGTTAAGTTGGTATCAAAGAAAAATAAGATTGTTATAGATTTAAGATGTTAAATTTAAGCCCCACGGTAAACACAAAGAAAGTATCAGAGAATATGACCATAGAGATGAAAAGTAGAGTAGGGGTTATGAGAAGTGGGGGAAGGGGCAATGGGGAGTTAAGAAATGAGTGTAGGGTTGCTGTTTGGGGTGAAGGGAAATTTCTAGTAATGGATGGTGGGAAGGTGATAGCATTGCAACATTCTAAATGTGATTAATCCCACTAATGGAATGCTAGGGAGGGGGTGGAATGGGAAGATTTAGGCTGTATATATGGTTCCACAATTGGAAAAAAAAAAAAAGACAGTCTAAATAGATGACAGTTAAATGCCAAGGATGATCCTGGATGGGATCTGAGGATGGAGGAGAGGAGGCTCAAAGGGACACAGATGGAACATAAGGGAAAAAAAAAGAGGAAATATAAAATGTAAGCTTTGTATCAAGGTTGAATTTCTTGAACTTCTTAGCTGCGTTTAATGGGATTGCATAAAAGAATGTTCTTGTTCATGGGAAATGTATATGTGAATTACATTGTTTTTTCAAGGATGTGTGCAGCTTGCTCTCATGTTCAGAAGACAGAGCAAGATGATGGATGCTAGGGAGTGAGAGAGGGAGAGAGGGAAAGAAAGAAATGGTGGTGTGACAGGATGTTAAAGATGGTGGATTGGGGTATCGGGGGAGGGGGGTCAGGGTATGCTGGAGTTCTATGTGTGGGGTTGTGCTGTTTTTGCAACTGTTACTGGTAAGTTTGAATTTATCTCAAAATAAAATTTCTTATTAAAAAAAAAAAAAGAATAGCTAGAAGGAAGAACTGAAATGGTGGAACTGTGACCCATAGCATCCTTTGAAATTTGTTCTATAGCTACTTGTTAAATTGTAATTTGAAAGCTATACCTTTTTGTATATATATTTCACAATAAGGAAATAATTGAAACTATGGTACTATAACTCATAACAACTTTGGAAATTTCCTATATATCTACTTGTTAAATTATACTTTGAAAGATGTTAACTTTTTGTATATCTGTTATATTTCATAATAACTGAAACTGGGGAAATGTAACCTATAATTTTTTTTTTTAATTTGCTCTCTAACTACTTGTTAAATTGCACTTAGAAAGTTATCACTTCTATGTATATGTTATATTCCACAATTAAAAAAAATTTTTTAAAAAGTTGAGCCTTTTGTCAAAAAAAATCAACAAAACTGACAAAGCTCTAGCCATATTGATAAAGAAAAAAAAGAGAGAAAAACAAATAACCAAAGTTAGGAATTTAAGAGAGGACATTACTATTGATCTTCAGACAACAAAAAGATTAAGTATAAGGATATTATGAACAACTTTATGGCAACAAATTAGATAACGCAGATGAAATGGACAAATTCCTAGAAAGATACAAATTTCCAAAACTGACCCAAGAGATACAGGAAATCTGAGTAGAACTATATAACATGTAAAGAAATGGAATTAGGAATTAAAAATCCTCCTACAAAGAACAGCATAAACCCAAAGAGTGTCACTGGTGAATTCTGCCAAACATTTAAAGAAATAATACCAAGCCTTAATATATTCTTCTAGAAAATAGAGTATAGAACACTTCCTGACTTATTCTAAGAAGCCAGTAGTACCGATACCAAAGTGAGACAAAAACATTACAAGAAAAAAACACAAGACAAACTGCAGGCCAATATTCTTCATCTCTATAGGTACAAGCATCCTCAAAATTATTTGCAAACCAAACCCTGCAATGTTTACACCATGACTAAGAGGGATTTAGCACAGGAATACAAGGCTAATTTAACATCAGAAAATCAACTGTTAGATCAGAAACTGTAAAACAGGGTCTGAGATGTTACCCTATTTGCACAGAAAACACCAAGCCACAGAAACAGATATCAAACTTAAATTATTCACTGCAGTAACAATGGTCAGAGTGACATTGTAGGGCAGTTCCCCACACCTGATTCCCCACAGGCCACATGTAAGGTAAGATGCAAAGTTCCCAGGAGTAGGGCAAGGACATCTTTAGGAGGCTATAATTCTGCATACAACAATTGTTAAATGGATTTTTTCCCAAATTGATCTATAGATTCAACACAATCTTTATCAAAATTCCACCAGGCTATTTTTCTTTTTTTGTAGAAATTGACAAGTTGATCCTAAAATTCATATAGTATGCAAAAGATCCAGAATAGTCAAAACAATCTTGAAAAAGAACAAAGTTGGAGGACTTACATGTCCCGATTTCAAAACATGCTATAAAGCTACAGTATTCAAATCAGTATGGTACTGGCATAAGGACAAATATATATCTCAAAGTTGTCAATGCACTTCAGTAGGAAAAGGATAGTCTTTTCAACAGTGGTGCTGGGACTACTGGACATATCTACATGCAAAAAGATACATTTAGACCCCTACTCTATACACATAAGTTAACTCAAAATAGTTCTAAATGCTTTTAAGATAAAAAAACTTTGTGACCTTGGCTTAGGCAAAGATTTCTTAAATGTGACAACAAATACACAATCTATGAAAGAAAAAACTGACAATTGGACTTGTTCAAACATATTGCCAGGGTCTCTCACCTCTGACCTTTCTTTTCTTGCAAGAGTGCTCACGTGTTCTCTCACATGTGAACCTAACAAATTTTCTACCTGCTTACTCTTAAAAAAAAAAAAAATCACTAAAAATTTGAAATGACAAACCACAGACTGGGGGAAAATCTACATGTGATAAAGGACCTGTATCTAGAATATATAATGACCTCTTATAATTCAAAGACAAATATCCAAAAATGGGCAAAACGTTTGAGTAGACATTTCACCAAAAAGATACATGAACAGCAATGAAAAGAGGTTGGAACATCGTTAGTTTCATTAGGAAAATGCAAATTAAAACCACAATGAGAGCATTTCACATCATTAGAATGACTGTCATCAAAAGACAGATAATAACAAGTGTTGACGAAGAATTGGAGAAACAGGAACCCTTATATATTGCTGGTGGGAATGTAAAAGTGGTGCACTTAGGAAGTTTCTTTAAAAAAACTGAGTATGTATGTAACATATCACCCAGCAATTCCAGTCCTAGGTATCTATCCAAGAGAGATGAAAACGTATGTCTACACAAAGACATGCCAACGTTATAGCAGCATTATTCAAAATAGCCCCAAATTGGAAACAATCCAGATGTGCAAGAACAGGTGAATAGATGAACAAAATGTGGTAAATTCATAAATGGAATACTATTCAATAATAAAAATGAAGTACTTGGTACAACCTCAAAACACTGTTAATTGAAAACAGTCAGATGCAAAAGACCACATATGTATGATTTCACTTATGTGAAATGTCCAGAAAAGACTAATCTATTGAGACAATATAAATTACTGAGGTTGGGGATGAGAATGGGGAGTCACTGCAAATGGGTACAAGACATCTTTATGGGGTGATGGAAATCTTCTAAACTTGAATTATAGTGATGGTTGCACAACTCTGTAAATTTGCTAAATCATGGAGTTGTATTTTTAAAACAGGTAAATTTTATGGTATATCAATTACACCTCAGTAAAGTTGTTTAAATAAAAACTATATGCATATATCACTTTGATGAAATTAAAACAAACAACAAAACTAGAACAAGAAGTGTCTAAGGAAGGTAAGGAAGGCAGATGGATCCAGGCTATGCATAAAAAATCTTATTTTTCTTCTCAAGTAGATTCTATTAAGATAGATGCTGTTCAAGATGAACATCTAGGTGAATGGTGTATATGTTTGTGTTTCCAATAGCAAAACTATTCTTTAACCTTAACAACAACAACAATAAAAGTGGGAAACAAGTTAGAGCCAATAACCTTACTCCAAATTCTGGAAGTATGTTCAAGATAGGCAATCTATTACCTTATGTATTACATGACTATAGTATTTAATGAAAGCATACACATCATCCATTCACAATCTCTCTTACTTGTGTCACTGTGGATGTTCACTTGGCTCTGAGATATTAGTTTCTAAAGACATAGACTGCAAAATGATGTCAAATGCCTGTGATGAGACCCTCATCTAAACCAGCATCCCAATTGTGATTATCCAAAGCTATATTGACCATGATATATAATGTGGATACCTGAAATTAATCACTGGAATACTCAGTTCTCAGGTACACCTGAAATAGCAATTCATTTATTCTCAGTAACTGCTATAAACTCATTTCTTGAAAATAATAAAGTTCATAGAAAAATGTAAACAATACAAAGATGTGTAAAGAAAAACTATATATTTGTTAGTCTAATCTTAGGACAAAATAGTAAAAGTATATTTCAAACGGTTACCATTGGTCACTTATTCAGTGTTAAGACTGTTTGCTTCCATCATAATTACTAGGTGTGCTATCACCATTTGCTGTTTTTTTCTTAATGCCTCTTTTCCCCACAGAAACAAAATGGCATTTTCAGTATATATTAATTTCCCATATCTTTTTGCATCTATTTCTGGAATGTCTATTCCATATCCCTTATGTGTTTGTTCTTCCCCATGCAAATACTACCTATTTTCATTATTGTACACTTATAATATTTTAACATTTGGTGGGCAAAACCCTCCTCTCAACAATTTCCTTTTTCAAAAATATCTTAGAGATGCTTGCATATTAGTTTCTCCAGATAAACTTCAATATCCTTTTGTCCAGTTACAAAGAAAAAGTGATTCTTGTTGGAATGGCATTAAATTCATATGCTAATTTGTGAAAGATTGGTATTCCCATTCAACCTATATTAATCAATCAATGTAGAATTAAGCAATACATAATATATAGGAAACATATAAGTATATATTAATTTATAAATTGATAAATAACCTATATAAGTACATATGATATATAATCAATAAATAGGCCCTCTCCCCATTAAGGTATTTTATTCTGTCATCCAGTTCCCTCCTACTGAAGTTTCAAAATAAAGCACATGTTTTTAGTTTTAGTAATTTTTCTGAGTTCTTATCATGTCTCCTTAAGCATATGTATTCCATTTTGACCTCCACTCCTCTTCTGCCATATGAAACATGTTTTGATTACTTGGCTTAGTCTTCCTTTAAGTTAACTGCCAACCTAATCAGCTTCATCTGCCCCTTGCTCATTTTGCTCTGTTGCTCCAACTTCCTGAATTCTTTGCAGCCTCTGCACCTTTGCACATTACGTCTCTCTGTCTGGCTACTCAACCTTTTGATCTTAGTTTAAATGTAACGGGCTTCTCTGACCTTTTCCAAATTTATATTAGGTTCTCTTTCATAGTACCCAGTACTTTTCCATAGTACCACATACCATCATTTATAAATTTGTTTATTTGTTACCATGACAACAAACTTCAGGAAGACTGTGAAATTGTTACCACTGCATACTCAGTACCTAGCAAAATCTGGCATATATCTTTGCTCAATAAAGATTTACTGTTTTAATAGTTACCTGTGATTTGAAAGACTGAGCTGTATCTAAAGAACAGACCCTCTCTTTTAACCAATCCAATTAGCAAACAGCTCACTTTTAAAGAGAAAAACGAAAGAAACAATCAAACTGATTGAAAATGAGTAAGTATCTATCAACATCAATAAGAGAGTCGGACTTACTGGTAATAAAATAAGAACACTCCTGACTTGGAGAATGGGTTCTTTATATCTGCTTCTGAAGCATTACTAAAAACATGTTTCAATGATGCAATTTTAATAGTCAAGATAAAAATGTGGATTTTAAAATGCTACTTGCGGTACACCTTTTACCTCTGGGTAGTTAATCTAATTTGAAGTCTAAGTAGGGAGATGAAAGATTAAGTAGAAATAAAGCCCAAATAGTTTCCAAAAGAACTTTATTTTGACATATAGGTCATTAGTGATCACTAATGGGCTTGTGGGATCACATATACTATAGTTTTATTTAGTGAGTCCAACAAGGCTGCTCCTATTTTAGAATTTTTCTTGAACCAGGGATTAATAAAAATGTCAATTGAAGATAAAACACATTTAGATTCTTGCAAAGATTCTTGCAAAGATTCTGTTTTTGATCTCTTCCTATTTTATCTCCATATACTGCAGGGATAAAGCTCCTTCCTATATACTACTATTGTTAAATACTACTTATCAGAACAAAACACAATACACACCAAGTATACTAGAAATATTTGGTTCTTTTTAATCATCTATTGATGGTATAATAAAATAAATTTAAGTGACACCTAATTTAAACATTTAAAATACTTCATTGAAGGATAATCTACAACACAACATGTCAAACCTAATTATCAAAACAACATCTCTGTTTTTCAAGAAAGGAGAAATAAAGGCATGATCAAAATTATGACCAACAATATGGGTTCATTTTGATGCTTACAGATGATTTTGTAGGCATATTGGCAGGCACAATGTTGAAAGAGCATCCATTAGATTTAGGAATAATGGTAAGATAAAAAAGGAAAGATATACATTTCAGAGTTAATGTCTGAAATTAAAGAATATCCACCAAATATCACAACAGATCTTTTAATGACTTTTTTTTTTTAACATTAAGGTTGCTTTGGGGAACACTTTTCCTCTTTTAACATTTAATTAAATGCTCAATTTATTAAATAACTTAGGGAGAAATAAGTTCTGTATTCTGTACAAATTAAAGGACCCTTGAATATCCCCCTCTCCCAATAGCTCGATTTTGCAATGATCTCAGCAGAAAACAAACAGTTCACAATTTGAACAGAATTTATAGCATTACAAAAGTTTACAGAACCCCTGTCATTTCTTCATTTTTCTGACAGTAAAGATTACAATGACAAGACTGAATGATCAAAATGTAAAATACTTGTGCAAAACAGCATTAATTGTTCTTACTAACTAATAGGGGTAAAACCTAATATACAATGACAATAATGAAGAAAAACTACATTCAAAATAATTCTACTTTAGATTTCAAATGACATGAATTATACTATTACTAAACATTAAAAGAAAATGTGGCACCATGAGCAGCAGGAGCAACAAATGATTTGGCAATTATGCCAGCTAAGGAATGCTGACGCCGGAATATGCCAAAGTTTAGTTCTGCAACAGCCATCCATCATAAAGGACTGGAAACAACTGTGGGGCTTAAAACTCATTTCAATGTTTTTATTCTTGAATTTGCAGATCATAAAATGTTTAAGAAAGTCTCATTTTTCCCCCTCTCAAGGAGTGTTTCTTGTGTCACTGGAAATTCTTAGAAGAGTTGAATCATAGACTCTCTGGATTTGCCTACACCAATCCATTTCACTGGGAGAAAAAAAAGGATAAGAATAATGTAAGTTTGTTATACTGTTCAATCTTTGCGATCAAGAGATAGGTAGAGGAAAAGGGGGGAAACACTTTTTCTGTATGTGCTTTTTGGTTATTCTGTTAGCAGTCTGCCTATTTCCAATTAGAATGCACAGTCAAGATCCAGCCCAGGGTTGTTAGGTGTTTGCCCAGCAGAGTTACTAGGTTCCACAGGGTACTGTTAGGATAAACCTACACAATATTTTATAGAAGTCACTGTTAGACTCACTGCTGTTTATTTTTAAAAATGTTGATTAAGAGCAGTAAGCAAATATACTTACTAAATTTGATAACTAGCTTGGAGTGATAGTTGGCAGTTTGGAGAATAAGATTCCTATTTGCAATGAACCACAATACAAAATAATGTACTTATTCTAAATACATAATAGATTTTATATGGAGGATACCTCCCACCAAGTTTACTTTTTCTCATCTGTCAAATCTCCAATAAATGCAAATAAAAGAAAAAAAGCAATCTGTTAAAAAAATTCACATAACTTGGTTATGCTAACTCCTTGCCATCTTACTATTTGTTTTTTTAAAGCTTTATCCATTCTTTATTCTTTTTTTATTTTTTCAAATGGGATTTCCTATTTTTTGTATCTATTACTTCTTAATGTCTATTAAGGAAACTCCCCATCCAAGTCTCAAAGATGGTTTCACCCCAGATGAAAAAAACCACAAACCATTTTTTTGTGAAGATGAAGAGACAAAAGGATTTGATATTAAAGCAAGAAAGAAACAAAAGTCAATATCAGAGGGTAAAAACCAGACTAACAGAATTAAAGACAGGGTCAAAAAGGGTGAGAGGTAATGTATCACCTTCAGGCACATGAAAGATTATTTACCAAATCATGAGCACTCTGCAAATGTAACAATGATCTTTCTTTCATCTGTTAAAACTTGATTCCATATATATATTAACCTTGACATGACAAAATTATAGTGATGGAGAATAGATCTGTGGTTGCCAGAGGGCATGGTTGGCAGATAGTTAAGTTAAAAATAGAAAAAGTAAAGATTAAGTAGTTGTTCATAAAATGTTTATATTTACCTGGAATTTGAAGCTCTTCTTCAATAAATTGAACATAATTCTGTGCATTAACAGGGAGTTCTTTAAATGTCCTTGCATTTGATATGTCTGTATTCCATCCTGGAAGAGTCCTATATTGAACTTCAACTTTATTTAAGACTTCTTGGTTTGCTAAAAGTTAAAGAACATATTTGTTCACGGTGTTCATGGCCTATTGTCAAACAAGTTTTTGATACACTGCATGTTCACAAAATCCCTTATGAAAATTCTTGGAACCAGATGTGTCTGGAATTTAAAATTTCCCAGATTTTAGAAAGGGAAAACAGTGTATATACCAGCAGGGGTAGCAACCTATAATCAAATATTTAAATTTCTGCAGCAGCATATGATCATTCACTCTAAGTGGTTAAAGAGTATGCAATTCTAGCCTCAGTTAAAGTCAGGTTTTGCTGTCAAGTAAGCTTCGACACCATACCTAAAACTTTAAACTTTTAGTGCTTTTTTGGATTTCACACTAAGGATTAGGGATTATCGACCTGTACAATGGTAGCAACTTCACAGAAAGAAGGCTTTGCAAACCTGCTTGCATCTGAGAAATCTATTGTTTCTGTGATTGTGTACAAAAAGCCTAGCTGGAAATTAAACAATAAATAAAAAACGATTTCTTTGACTAGAGACAGTACAGTGGATGCTATGTTACACCATCCAGATTTACCTTTTCAGGATTAAAACATGCATTCTGTCAGTTGCTGTGAGTATTGCCGGCTTGACCACTCACAGTCTAGAACCTTCCCAGGAATCACCCTCCACTGAAGGTAGAAGCCTTCCTGGGACAGCCTTCTTGAAGTGGGGATATAAAGGACCTGGACATTTACTTTAATTTGGGATAAATCTGAAGGACTTTCTAGTTCCAGGGCTCCCCATGGGATCAGCTGAAGCCTTTTTTTGGTAACTACATTGCAGTTCAACTTCTCTCTCTGCCTATCTTGCTTCTCTCATTCCCTCGTAGATGTTGCTCAGAGCATTCCCAAACAGACTTACTGTGTGCAAATCTCCAGACTGGAGTGTTTCCCAGGGGACTCAACTTAAGCTAGCTGGGTCTAGGAGTGGTCTCAGAAAAAAGGCCCTAAAACGGGATTTTGGAACTGGATTGCAGGCCAGCTGGCTGGCACTGAGGACCTCATCACTGATGGTAGGTTGTGTATGGATAGCTCCCAGCACGTGGAAGCAGTGAACCGGGGTGCCATACTGGTGGAAGGTAAAGCACTGCTAATGTCTTAAGCACTGAGATATAAGAACAATGGAATAATGAAATTGGATGGCTCTTGATGAATGAACTGGAGAAAGGCAATGAAAGGCTGAAGGTGATTAATCATCAATTTAAGGCAAAGTGTAAGTCAGAGGGCCTCCCTGGCAGCATCTAGAGAGAATCTCATCTCCAATAGCAGAGGGCAGAAAAAGAAGAGGATCAGGCCCAGGACTCAATCATAAAGATAACAGAGCTCCAAACCCAGCAAGTCTTCTATGACAAAATAAGAGCCCTGTTTGGGAAAGAGTAGAAGCCTGACACTTTGGATGGGGACATCTGGGTCAATGTACTCA
The DNA here is from genome assembly GCF_015220235.1 of Choloepus didactylus. Lineage (NCBI taxonomy): Eukaryota > Metazoa > Chordata > Mammalia > Pilosa > Megalonychidae > Choloepus > Choloepus didactylus. Next base: position 29,317,101 of record NC_051308.1, read on the forward strand.
AAAATCCTGAATCTTCAGATTCCCCAAACTCTCTGGGCCTGCAGATGGTCTACTACTTCCTGTTAAAGGCTAAGACTCCCCCTTGCTTGAAGATGATGTAAAGGCCTCTGTCTTGCAAGGAATCATGCGCCACTCTCAGAATACACCTACACCTCTTTTCCTGGTCAGCAAACAATATCTAGGGTCAAGTCACAACAAAACCTGGCCAAGGAAGTTCTGGGCCTACTAAGGGAAGAATGGGACAATATTCTGAAGAATAAGCAGGACCAAGCCAACATATACCAGCAGAAGCCAAGAGAATATGTACAGAACTAGTGATAGATTCTGTGGAGGAGGAGGTGTTGGAATATAAAGTTAAATAGGAAAGTATTTTTTTTTATGGTAGTACTCTATGATTCATGATACAAAATTTAATACCCTGCCAGAACTCTGAGATGATGAAAACATGCTCCTAGGAATATTCTTGGACAATTGGAGAAAGTGATACATCAAACTAAGTAGAAATGCCAGATCTGCTGTGGTAGATGGTAGAAGAAGGAATCAAGAAACTCGGTGGGGGTTCCACTTCCAGCCATAATGGAGTACATGGTTCCAGGCTACCTTCCCAGTGTAAACAACTGTAAAACTGGACAAAGTATATGGCGTGGCTCTTAACAGGTAGTAGATAATAGACAGCACAATACTGCAATTCCTGAGGGAAAGGAAATTCACAAAGAAGTCCTGCAATCACTCGATTTTCTGCTTGGTGACAACTTTCTGACTGTGGCTCAGGATGCGGGAGTCTGAGGAGAGAGAACAGTGGTCCCAATGATTTAAGGTAGATATTAGAGTTCAGGCACACTGAAGCAGCTATATCAGAATGGCTGGGTATCAGAGATGAGGGTGCTCTACAGAGAAGGGTGCCCCAGAAGTCTGTGTGGGAGTACCACATGAACTGTGGCTAAGGGATGGATTGTACATAGAAAGAGCAGGACCACTGGAGGCTTACCAGAGTGGGTGCCACACAGTATATAGAGTGGAACAAAGACTTTAGAGGTCAAGCAGTGCTGGCAGAAGGAAAAAGGAAAAAGCACACTGAAGCTCCAGACTGCCAAATTGAAGATATCTCCTTAACACCCCTGCCATCCAGTTGAGACACCAGGAAGGCTGCTCCTTAAGAGTAAAAACCACACCCTAAAGTAAGACCTGTTATAGATCCTCCTTCCCTCCCCCTCCCTGCCCCGACACACACACACACACACACACACACACACACACCACCGATAACAAGGTCTAAAACCAAGCTATGCCAAGATGCACAGGGAAACAGAATTTGGAGACTGACTCAAACCAGGTTAAAGAGGTTTGGGAAACATCTTGGGCTTTCTACAAACAAAACTAACACAGCTCCTAACCATTCAAAATGATAAGCCAATAACCAAACTGTCCCCTAAAATAAGAACCAATACTCCTGGGGGAAGAAAACAGAATCTGAGTCTTTATGACACATTATCTACAATGTCAATATTCAATAAAAAATCATTAGACTTAGATTTAGAAAAATGTGATCCATAGCCAAGGAAAAGAATGGTCAACAAAAACCAAGCCAGAAATGACCCAGATAATGAACTTAATAGATAATGACTTCAAACCAGCTAATATACATATCCTTAAAGAATTAAAAGAAAATTCAGTCATAATAAGTAAACAAAGTGAATCTCAACAGAGAAATAGAAATTATATGAAAGACTAAATGGAAATTCTAAAGTTGAAAAGTATAATATTGAAATGAAAAATTCACTGGGTGAGTTTAAGAACATATTGAAGATGAGTAGAAGAATTAGAAAACTTAAATAAAGGAGAAGAGTAAAAAAATATTTAAGGCCAGAAAACCCACCAGCTGACAAAGAACATCCAGAAGGAACTCTTTTCCAAGTGATAAGAACTGTAATGGTGAGAAGGGCATCAATATTGTTGAAAAACTCAGTGATGATTATCATCTAAGCCCCAGGGTTGATGGAAGGAGATTCGGTTATAGGACTCAGAAACCTGATGGCAATGGAATATAAGAATCTCCAAATAAAGGCCAGGTGGCAGCATTTAAATTTCAGAAGTGAGGTGGGCTTAGTTATCATTATGAGTGGCAAAGCCAGAGTGGCAGCCAAAAGAACCAAACTACTAGAGAGATAAGGAAACGGTTAGGAGCAAGGCAGACAGGTGGCTAACAAAAGCATTACCAGAATCCTGCAGGAGATATTCCCAGACAAACAAACATTTATAAACCAAAATAAATCAAGGATGGATTATCAGGGGGCTGGGGGCATCCACCCCAATAAAATCTAACAAACACTTGCCCGATTTCCAGATCTGAATCAATTTTCTGACATCTGGAAATCATTGTCCAAAGGAGAGGCCAGATTCCAGAAGTCGAACTCGGCAATACCATACCAATTGTATACAGTACCAATACCGTACCATACACTGAGGAAAGGGGAATACAGTCTTTCTGAGGACTGTTACATGCAGAATTCAAATTGACATTTATACCATGAGACCCAAAGCATCACATGGTCCCCTGTTAATAGCGGGGCCACATGGGGGCCAGACAATAAATGGAGTCTTGGTTCAAGTCCAGCTCACTGTGGGTCCACTGGCTGACAGATTCACCCAATGGACAGTTCTCCAATCACCATATATAAAATTGAAATAAACACACCTGGTAGGTACCAGAATCCCCATATTTGTACCTTGTCCTCTAGGGTAAGAGCTACTGTAATGGGAAAGTAGAAGGCTTTGAAAATTGCAGTTCACTAGGTGAGCCATCTAGACTAGTAGATGCTAGCTGAGGGTGAGGGGTATCTAGAATCATTAGGATAGGAAGGAAATAATCAGTATTGACTGGAAGTCCAGACCCACATCCTGAGGGGTCTGAGTCTCTGTTCAGCATGCCTTTCTCAGGTCTTGGTTTACTGATTAGTCCATTTAATATTAGTGAAGGGCAGGGGAGTACCAAGAGATGCCCAGTGAATCATCTGGGTGCCAAATGTATTCTTCTCCACCCACATTGTGTAACAATAGCCATACTTCATCTTGATGATCAGGGTCAATTACACCTGCCAGATGGTGACTGAATCCTTTCTTTGCCTGCTGGCTTTTGACATGTGAAATTCAATATGATAAGGTAGAACCTTCACTTAAAGTTTAATGAGACTCTTGCTTCTATTTTCCCACTACAAGAGCCATAGCAGGGAGTGTAATTTATACCACTAACCTTCCTCTTTTAAGTTTTCCTAGGAAAGAGACCAACCAGAATCCCGCAGGAGATATTCCTAGATGGGGCCAACTTATTTTACAATGTAAGTACATCCAAACAGCACAGGAGTGAACTGTACTGAATACTGTGCTGCAGTACCCGGATTACTCCCTTTAAGACAGAGGCACTCACTCCCAAGCAGGTAGAAGACAGCACTTCCTGCTGATGACTCACAGCTCAGTCTCTCCCCAGGAAATGCCCTTGGTCAAAGAGAGCTATCTCACCCAAGGGACAGCTTTTATTCAATTACTGACGATAAGAGATACAAAGTCCCTTCCACTTGCCTCAATTCAGGACAATTATAAAGGGCTTTCCTAGTTCTATAGGTCCTCATGGAGTTGGCTGCATTGCCCCTCAACTACTCCCTCCTCTCCCTTCACAAGCGATGCTGCCGAGAACCTGCTCCAAAAACTTCCTGGATTCAAATCTCCATCTCAGTTTGTTTCCAGAGGAACCAGACCTAAAACAGCTAACTCAGCTTTAAAAAGAAACTCAAAATTAACAAATTTTATCTCTTTTGTTAGTTTTTGCTGTAAAACTAAAATATTTGCTCTGTAGTAGATATTGCCACATGTTAACTGTCATTATGTTTGACTGGACTATTCTCTTTGGTGTTTGAGTTTACTAACTCTTGAAATAGCTGTAGAAGCAGAATTAACCACCAAATAACATATATTGGAAAAACTAGTTTTTCAAGTAAATATCTTTTTTTTTTTTTATTAAATGTAAAGGAAAAATAATACATGTATATTTTCTAAGAACTTGCAGCTATCCTCAATTTCCCAAAGACTGGTTATTATTAATGTGTCACAAAACCACCAGCCTACCAAGTTTCATGAAGCTAATCAATTTTCCTTCATTTGGCACATTCCTAGTTTTTATAGGATGACTAAATAAATTAACAGTCCCTATTTCTGGAAGTTGGAAATATTTATGGAAATTTTTGAGTAATTGAAGATATCATAAATACAGCTATGCCTGAAAACACACATTGCCTCAGGAAGGAAGTCTCCCTACATCCAAACTTTAGACATAGAATAAAGATTAGAGAAAATAATTTATGTGGCTTGAGGGACAGGTTGGGTTAATGTATTACCACTATAAGCAGTACTCTTTTCTCCTATCCCACTTTTCCCAAGAAAGGTCCACATGGAAGACGGTGCCAAAACAGAGAAGATGAGATTCAGGAGGAGCATAGCTGGGCCCAGAAGTACCCAGATTTGGTCTTTCCTATTTTGCTTTTGAGCACATGCTTGCTACGATCCGGCATAGCAGCCATGAAATAAGTGCTAGTAAGTGAATAGACCTGTATTATTCAAATGAGCATATCAAGTCTGTGACTCTATAACAAAAATTATAAAGAAGAGCTTTATGAAATTGCTCTAATACATTCACTTTATATTACTCTATATACATAGTCTAAAAAAATAAGTACCTGGAAAATAAGGTATGATTTCACCATCTAACTTATAAGCAACTCCAACTTTTATTTCCGTAAACATATCCAAAATATCCAGTTTGGTAAGTGCCAACCTAATTTTGGAGAAAAGGCAATGTTAAAACAGCAAACTCTTAAAGGTCCTAACGTCTAATTTGATGAGGGATTAAAGGAAAATTCGTGTAAACTAAGAGTTCCAAAGCAATTCTGAAAACAGATTGATTATATTTTAATGCATGCCACACATAAAACACTAGAGAACAATATACTAATGCATGTTCTTCAAATTATAAAAAGACTCAACTGACTCACTTCTGAGTTACTTTTCTAGTAATTGTAATAAGATTTTCACTGATTGATCCACACACTCTTGCTTAGCTTTCTTATGATTGATCAACATGTGGGAGGGCTGCCGATAGTTTAGAACGCATACTTTGGCCATGGGATACAGCAAAACTCACTTTTCACCATGGATGATCTCAAGAGTTCACTAGATATATACATATGTTTACACACATGCCATCATCCTTCCTTTCTTCACTCTGGTTACCATCATCTCCAACCTTCTGGTCAGAAATTGTCAAAGGGGAGTGAGGAAACCACATCAAGGACTTCTTCACGATACATCAAAATCTCCAAATAAACTAACTGGAAAACAGGGTTTTAAGGGAAAATCTGTGGAAATTAGATAACACACTAGGTTTGGGTTTCTTATCCACAAATTAATTTTTTATCCTTTAGTTTTGTTATTTGCTAAAAAAAAAAACTAAGCCTAATCAATACCGATATGAACACATTTATGTATATATGTTAATAACAACTTCATTACTTGAACATTTTCAATGTGTCAGGCAGGGTGCTGGATGCTTTCACTACATTTCTCAACTAATTCTCATAGCAACTTTATGAGGTAGGTAAGGGTATTATCTCAATTTTAAAGATGATGAAACTGAGGCACAGTAAGATTTATTTGCTCAAAGTCACAGTCAAAATGCATGGGTCTGAGATTTGAATCCAGGGAGTCAAACATCACTGTGCTATACTGTTTCCCCTTGTATACACAGTATGCTCCCTTCCTTCCTATCATCCTTCCATTCTTTGTTTATCCTTCCTGTTGTCCTTCCTCCTCTTCCCTTCCTTCCTACCTACCTATCTTCTTACCTACCCACTTATTTATGTTGCCTCCCTCTACACTTACACATATGAAAGAGTATCATGATTTTCTCCCAACCTTGGATGTCTAAGAAGATAACTTGGTGTCCCTCTCCTCGTATATCTTTCCCTGTATCTTAGTCTACTTCTATCTGAAACTACAATTTTAATTTGGAAGCTAAGGATGATATTTTTCAATTAGGGTACTATCTCAAATTTGCAACCCACAATATTAAGCCTGTCATCATGCATTTTCCTATATTAAACCTGTCGTCATGAATTTTGCTATTCCTGAAATATTCATGAAGAACACTCACGCAGTAAATCCGTTGATCATGTGAGCATATTTGAGCAAAACAAGGTCCAACCAGCCACATCTTCTTTTCCTTCCAGTAGTTACACCAAACTCTCTACCCCTTGTTTGTAATAATTCTCCAATTTCCTAGGGAACAGAATACCAAAGTTTTCAAATATCAATGCTGTTAACTGAGTAGAAGTATACTAACAATTATATAACAAGTCTAAAGCCTCTTTGAGTTAAAATATCTATTAGAAAATAATCAAATGACTGAAATGTAATTTGAAATAGAGTTTCATAAAATGACAGATTTGAGCTGAAGGAGGCATTATTTGGAATAGATTCACTTTGAACTTTCTTTCTCACAATTTTTTTTTACCATGTCATAAAGGTAATTGTGTAAAATTTAGATTAAAAACAAAATAGCTAACAAGCATTTATTAAAATAAATTAAACTAATTGTCCCAAGAACATGGTAGTTTGATGTTTCTCCTGAAAACCATAAGGCAAACTCACATCTGACAGTGGCTGATGTCAAAGTGCCTTTCTGAAGAGAATTAAGGCTGAAAACAACGCTCAGAAATTTGAGCTACAGTCACTTCCTACAGTCTTAATTTTCCCTTCTATAATCTACGTATCCCCTAACTTGCACTTTTCTATTAAAGCTATCAATTTATTGCCTCTTGTATTCTAGTAACATTGTAATTATATTATTTGTAACATGTTGCCTGATCAATCTACCAAAAGAAGTGAAAGGTACAGGAAACAAGAATTGATTAAGAAAAAAAAGGAACATGAATTTTTATTTTACTACTTTTTGAATTAGATTTCTTGATAAACAGGCTTACATTGTCTTGCTCTGTAGGAAAGGCACCGATACCAACTCTAGTTGTATAAGCTTTCACAACTCCATACACTTCTCCCACATTTTGAGGGGGCATACCCAGACCAGTACAAACGCCTCCAACAGTACAATTTGAAGAGGTTACAAAAGGATAAGTCCCTAAAAATAGAAACAAACTTTAAAATATACATACACATATACACATTATTTGAAAACAGAATTACTATTAAAATTTTGCCTTTGAATATATTCTGGGTATTTGATAGACTAGAACATAACTGTAACTGCCCTCTCAAAGCCCATTTTATTCTTGATTCTTTTTTTCTGTAATGAGATAGAAACAAAGGTGGTTATAGCTATAACTGAAGGAGAGGCTCCTTGAGTGTATGCTCAGTTACTGACTCAGCTCTGTATTGGCAGGTTCTCAATTAATAGATTGATAAATAATTTAATACTGAAACCCTGGGTGTTATTCCACTATGTAGAATTATATTCTATATATTTTAAGAGTCTCATGTTAATTTAAAACAAATTAATTTGGTTCTACAATACAAAAATTTTAAGGTACACCAGCCTCCAGGAGGGAAAGCAGTATAGAATTTTTTGGTATTCAACATTTCCCCAGATTTTTAATTCTATCCAGGAAATAATCACAGAAATTACAAGCTTTAACTAAGACTGGTATACTTTTTTCCCCCAAAGATTCCCTTCACATTTAACTATTTACACTGCTAATTAGATACTCTGCTTTCTCTCCAATTGGATAGGCATATTATGGTGTTAAAAATACAAATCTACTATATAGAAATATACTTTAATTGGTATACTTGGAGTCCAAAGACAATGAAATGTCAATAAAAGCTGAGAACAATCATCCTAGTCTTGTGAGATCATGCTTAGATGGGATGGCCAATAAACTAATGGGGCAGTAATATGAAGAAGTTAATAAGCATTAACCTTGGAAAATGGAGGAAATGCTCTGGACCCATCCAGAATCTCATTCCCAGGGAGTTATTGAGGTAAAATGGCTTTCTGAGGTTTGACAACATGCATGTTTAATATCAGTAAATATTAGTTACTGATTTTTTTTTTTTTTTTAATAAAAAATGGTGGAATTAAAGTGTCATCCTTCCATAAGATTCATTTACAGCTCCAGGGAGGTGAGGTCTGGAATTGAATCATGAACCAAACAAGGAAAACTACAATTTGAAGAACCTCAAACCCACTGAACCCAAACAATGATTTCATTTTTCTAACAAACTATCAAATTCAACATATGTATTGTGCTTTCCACAATATTCTTTTAAGACAGTGGCATAAGATGAGAAACCTCCATCATTCCTGAATACACAAGTTAAAAGCCTTGTTTTAAAACTTCTTTATGCTAACATTAATTATTTTCATCCCAAGTACTTTAGGTCTCAAACTCTCCATAAATCATATCTCACTTACCAAAGTCAATATCTAGCAGTGCTGCATTTGCACCTTCTACTAAGATTTTCTTTGGTGGTCCATGTAGGGCCTCATATAGGAAATAAACTCCATCTTTTACCATTGGTTTAATCCTTTCCATATAACCCTATACGTACAAAAGACAAAAACCCAATCTCATTGTATATTAATACATTTACAGTATAACCAGTACAAGTACAAATTGCCTGACTTTATGATGGTGAAAAGTGATCAATGGAAAGTATAAAGGGGTTGGTGATGGTGCTCATGATGGTTCTCACACTATTGCAACATTTGGATTAGCTCTGGTCTCTCATGCTGATTCTCCAGGACCAGAAAAGAGAAACTAGCATAAGAAAAACAGAGATACAATGAAATTCAAAGGTTCTATATTAATCTTACTGCAAATGATGAATACCTTCCTAATAACCAAGAACTCACACTTCACAAATAAGCTTTCAGACAAATGAAAAGAAGTGAATATTTATATTGCATTGGGCCTTTAAATTTTGTGAGGTATGTGAAAAAGTACATTTATAATCCATGTAGCCATGAGTTTTAAGACTTGCTCAAAAAGATTCTCAAAATGTGGAGAGAGCCACAAGATATACACACAAATACCCCCAAATTGTTAACATTCTTTTTCACTTATATTCAATTACAGTAAAATATCTCAGGAGTATTACTAATAGGTGATATCAAATACTATTTTACACATGAGCATTATAAAATTATGAAACAAGAGCTTTCCCCAATGCCTATAGTGTAGCTGCAACAAATGTAGTTTCAACTGTTTAAATATTTAGCAAGACAGCATGGAAATTCTAGGAACCACTCATGAATCCACCTGTGCTGGTTTGAATGTATTATGCCCCCCAGAAAAAGCCATATTCTTTGATGCAATCTTGTGGGGCAGACATATCAGTGGGGATTAAGTTGGAATGTTTGGATTAGGTTGTTTCCATGGAAATGCGCCCCACCCAACTGTGGGTAATAACTCTGATTGGATAATTTCCATGGAGGAGTGGCCCCGCCCATTCAGTATGGGCCTTGATTAGTTTACTGGAGCACTATATAAGCTCAGACAGAAGGAGAGGGCTTGCTACAGCCAAGAGGGACACTTTGAAGAGTGCACAGGAGCTGAGAAAAGAACTGCAGTTTACAGAGACATTTTGGAGATGGCCTTTGAAAGCAGATTTTTGCTCCAGAGAAGCTAAGAGAGGACTATCGCCCCAAGAGCAACTGAGAGTGACATTTTGGACAGAAGCTGAAGCCTAGAGAGGAACGTCCTGGGAGAAAGCCATTTTGAAACCAGAACTTTGGAGCAGACGCTAGCCACGTGCCTTCCCAGCTAACAGAGGTTTTCCGGACACCATTGGCCATCCTCCAGTGAAGGTACCCGATTATTGATGACTTACCTTGGATACTTTATGGCCTTAAGACTGTAACTTTGTAACCAAATAAACCACTTTTATAAAAGCCAATCCATTTCTGGTGTTTTGCATTCCAGCAGCATTAGCAAACTAGAACATCACCTAATTAGGTTATACTCATTGATGAATGCAGAGTCTACCCTTAACTCTCATCTCTAATCTCTTGCTTATTCCTCTTTTATTCCTTTTTCTTTCCTTGTTCCTTAATGGTTCAATGTATTTTACCTATAAAAATCTTTTCTCCCAATTCTGTTCATTATTTTTCATCCAATTTACATTTATATGGAACATTTATAAAATAGAAATGAAAGACTAAACCCATACTTAGCACATACATATCTGCAAGTTACTGGTAATGAATTAAAAATATTTGCTGCATGACAGAATATTAAAAAAAAAAAAAATGGCAATCTATCCTAAACAACAATCAAAGCACTGAAATCCAAGTACCTAACATTTAGAATGTCTCTTGGAGGTCATTTTATTGGGAATTTAGTTAATGAATAAACCTAGGTCAGTGACCATTCTAGAATGGCATACAAGGTTTGTAGACTCCTATTCAGTTCTGGAATTGAGTGTGGTACTTGATTATAAGAGCAGTAATAATCAGACATGCAAGAATCAACTTGAAATTCACCAAAGACTATGGGGACACAGAAGGGAGGGGCACAGCAAACTTGACTACTGACTAATTCAGACACCAAAGACACCTACTAGTTGCCAACCATGGGTCAAATGTCTGGCCAATTATCTTATTTCTCTCTTAAGAGTACATGCTGGGGGCGGGGCAAGATGGCAGACTGGTGAGCTGTATGTTTTAGTTACTCCTCCAGGAAAGTAGGTAAAAAGCCAGGAACTGCGTGGACTGGCCACCACAGAGCAATCTGTCTTTGGGCATACTTCATACAACACTCATGAAAACGTGGAACTGCTGAGATCAGCGAAATCTGTAAGTTTTTGCGGCCAGGGGACCCGCGCCCCTCCCTGCCAGGCTCAGTCCCGGGGGAGGAGGGGCTGTCAGCTCCAGGAAGGAGAAGGGAGAATTGCAGTGGCTGCTCTTACCGGAAACTCATTCTACTGATTCAAACTCCAACCATAGATAGACTGAGGCCAGACACCAGAGACTCTGAGAGTAGCCAGCCCAGCAGAGAGGAGACAGGCATAGAAAAAAAACAACACGAAAAACTCCAAAATAAAAGCAGAGGATTTTTGGAGTTCTGGTGAACACAGAAAGGGGAAGGGCGGAGATCAGGCCTTGAGGCGCATATGCAAATCCCGAAGCAAGGCTGATCTCTCTGCCCTGGGCACCTTTCCTTAATGGCCCTGGTTGCTTTGTCTATTAGCATTTCAATAACCCATTAGATCTCTGAGGAGGGCCGTTTTTTTTTTTTTTTTTTTTTTTTAAATCCTTTTTGCTTTTTCTAAAACAATTACTCTAAGAAGCTCAATACAGAAAGCTTCAAAGAATTGAAATTTGGGCACGTCAAGTCAAGAGCAGAACTAAGAGAGCTCTGAGACAAAAGGCAATAATCCAGTGGCTGAGAAAATTCACTAAACAACACAACTTCCCAAGAAAAGGGGGGTGTCCGCTCACAGCCACCATCCTGGTGGACAGGAAACACTCCTGCCCATCACCAGCCCCATAGCCCAGAGCTGCCCCAGACAACCCAGTGTGACGGAAGTGCTTCAAATAACAGGCACACACCACAAAACTGGGCGTGGACATTAGCCTTCCCTGCAACCTCAGCTGAATGTCCCAGAGCTGGGAAGGGGGAGCAGTGTGAATTAACAGAGCCCCATTCAGCCATCATTTGAGCAGACTGGGAGCCTCCCAACACAGCCCAGCAGCCCAGAACTGCCCTGGGGGGACGGCACTCACCTGCGACATAGCACAGTCATCCCTCAACAGAGGACCCGGGGTGCACAGCCTGGAAGAGGGGCCCACTTGCAAGTCTCAGGAGCCATACGCCAATACCAAAGACTTGTGGGTCAGTGGCAGAGACAAACTGTGGCAGGACTGAACTGAAGGATTAGACTATTGCAGTAGCTTTAAAACTCTAGGATCATCAGGGAGATTTGATTGTTAGGGCCACCCCCCCTCCCCGACTGCCCAGAAACACGCCCCACATACAGGGCAGGCAACACCAACTACACACGCAAGCTTGGGACACCAATTGGGCCCCACAAGACTCACTCCCCCACTCACCAAAAAGGCTAAGCAGGGGAGATCTGGCTTGTGGAGAACAGGTGGCTCGTGGACGCCACCTGCTGGTTAGTTAGAGAAAGTGTACTCCACGAAGCTGTAGATCTGATAAATTAGAGATAAGGACTTCAACTGGTCTACAAACCCTAAAAGAACCCTATCAAGGTCAGCAAATGCCACGAGGCCAAAAACAACAGAAAATTATAAAGCATATGAAAAAACCAGACGATATGGATAACCCAAGCCCAAGCACCCAAATCAAAAGACCAGAAGAGACACACCTAGAGCAGCTACTCAAAGAACTAAAGATGAACAATGAGACCCTAGTACGGGATATGAAGGAAATCAAGAAGACCCTAGAAGAGCATAAAGAAGACATTGCAAGACTAAATAAAAAAATGGATGATCTTATGGAAATTAAAGAAACTGTTGACCAAATTAAAAAGATTCTGGACACTCATAGTACAAGACTAGAGGAAATTGAACAACGAATCAGTGACCTGGAAGATGACAGAATGGAAAATGAAAACATAAAAGAAAGAATGGGGAAAAAAATTGAAAAACTCGAAATGGACCTCAGGGATATGATAGATAATATGAAACGTCCGAATATAAGACTCATTGGTGTCCCAGAAGGGGAAGAAAAGGGTAAAGGTCTAGGAAGAGTATTCAAAGAAATTGTTGGGGAAAACTTCCCAAATCTTCTAAACAACATAAATACACAAATCATAAATGCTCAGCGAACTCCAAATAGAATAAATCCAAAAAAACCCACTCCGAGATATATACTGATCACACTGTCAAACATAGAAGAGAAGGAGCAAGTTCTGAAAGCAGCAAGAGAAAAGCAATTCACCACATACAAAGGAAACAGCATAAGACTAAGTAGTGACTACTCAGCAGCCACCATGGAGGCGAGAAGGCAGTGGCACGATATATTTAAAATTCTGAGTGAGAGGAATTTCCAGCCAAGAATACTTTACCCAGCAAAGCTCTCCTTCAAATTTGAGGGAGAGCTTAAATTTTTCACAGACAAAGAAATGCTGAGAGAATTTGCTAACAAGAGACCTGCCCTACTGGAGATACTAAAGGGAGCCCTACAGACAGAGAAACAAAGACAGGACAGAGAGACTTGGAGAAAGGTTCAGTACTAAAGAGATTCGGTATGGGTACAATAAAGGATATTAATAGAGAGAGGGAAAAATATGGCAAACATAATCCAAAGGATAAGATGGCCGATTCAAGAAATGCCTTCACGGTTTTAACGTTGAATGTAAATGGATTAAACTCCCCAATTAAAAGATATAGATTCGCAGAATGGATCAAAAAAAATGAACCATCAATATGTTGCATACAAGAGACTCATCTTAGACACAGGGACACAAAGAAACTGAAAGTGAAAGGATGGAAAAAAATATTTCATGCAAGCTACAGCCAAAAGAAAGCAGGTGTAGCAATATTAATCTCAGATAAAATAGACTTCAAATGCAGGGATGTTTTGAGAGACAAAGAAGGCCACTACATACTAATAAAAGGGGCAATTCAGCAAGAAGAAATAACAATCGTAAATGTCTATGCACCCAATCAAGGTGCCACAAAATACATGAGAGAAACATTGGCAAAACTAAAGGAAGCAATTGATGTTTCCACAATAATTGTGGGAGACTTCAACACATCACTCTCTCCTATAGATAGATCAACCAGACAGAAGACCAATAAGGAAATTGAAAACCTAAACAATCTGATAAATGAATTAGATTTAACAGACATCTACAGGACATTACATCCCAAATCACCAGGATACACATACTTTTCTAGTGCTCACGGAACTTTCTCCAGAATAGATCATATGCTGGGACATAAAACAAGCCTCAATAAATTTAAAAAGATTGAAATTATTCAAAGCACATTCTCTGACCACAATGGAATACAATTAGAAGTCAATAACCATCAGAGACTTAGAAAATTCACAAATACCTGGAGGTTAAACAACACACTCCTAAACAATCAGTGGGTTAAAGAAGAAATAGCAAGAGAAATTGCTAAATATATAGAGACGAATGAAAATGAGAACACAACATACCAAAACCTATGGGATGCAGCAAAAGCAGTGCTAAGGGGGAAATTTATAGCACTAAACGCATATATTAAAAGGAAGAAAGAGCCAAAATCAAAGAACTAATGGATCAACTGAAGAAGCTAGAAAATGAACAGCAAACCAATCCTAAACCAAGTACAAGAAAAGAAATAACAAGGATTAAAGCAGAAATAAATGACATAGAGAACAAAAAAACAATAGAAAGGATAAATATCACCAAAAGTTGGTTCTTTGAGAAGATCAACAAGATTGACAAGCCCCTAGCTAGACTGACAAAATCAAAAAGAGAGAAGACCCATATAAACAAAATAATGAATGAAAAAGGTGACATAACTGCAGATACTGAAGAAATTAAAAAAATTATAAGAGGATATTATGAACAACTGTATGGCAACAAACTGGATAATGTAGAAGAAATGAACAATTTCCTGGAAACATATGAACAACCTAGACTGACCAGAGAAGAAATAGAAGACCTCAACCAACCCATCACAAGCAAAGAGATCCAATCAGTCATCAAAAATCTTCCCACAAATAAATGCCCAGGGCCAGATGGCTTCACAGGGGAATTCTACCAAACTTTCCAGAAAGAACTGACACCAATCTTACTCAAACTCTTTCAAAACATTGAAAAAAATGGAACACTACCTAACTCATTTTATGAAGCTAACATCAATCTAATACCAAAACCAGGCAAAGATGCTACAAAAAAGGAAAACTACCGGCCAATCTCCCTAATGAATATAGATGCAAAAATCCTCAACAAAATACTTGCAAATCGAATCCAAAGACACATTAAAAAAATCATACACCATGACCAAGTGGGGTTCATTCCAGGCATGCAAGGATGGTTCAACATAAGAAAAACAATCAATGTATTACAACACATTAAAAACTCGAAAGGGAAAAATCAATTGATCATCTCAATAGATGCTGAAAAAGCATTTGACAAAATCCAACATCCGTTTTTGATAAAAACACTTCAAAAGGTAGGAATTGAAGGAAACTTCCTCAACATGATAAAGAGCATATATGAAAAACCCACAGCCAGCATAGTACTCAATGGTGAGAGACTGAAAGCCTTCCCTCTAAGATCAGGAACAAGACAAGGATGCCCGCTGTCACCACTGTTATTCAACATTGTGCTGGAAGTGCTAGCCAGGGCAATCCGGCAAGACAAAGAAATAAAAGGCATCCAAATTGGAAAAGAAGAAGTAAAACTGTCATTGTTTGCAGATGATATGATCTTATATCTAGAAAACCCTGAGAAATCAACGATACACCTACTAGAGCTAATAAACAAATTTAGCAAAGTAGCGGGATACAAGATTAATGCACATAAGTCAGTAATGTTTCTATATGCTAGAAATGAACAAACTGAAAAGACACTCAAGAAAAAGATACCATTTTCAATAGCAACTAAAAAAATCAAGTACCTAGGAATAAACTTAACCAAAGATGTAAAAGACCTATACAAAGAAAACTACATAACTCTACTAAAAGAAATAGAAGGGGACCTTAAAAGATGGAAAAATATTCCATGTTCATGGATAGGAAGGCTAAATGTCATTAAGATGTCAATTCTACCCAAACTCATCTACAGATTCAATGCAATCCCAATCAAAATTCCAACAACCTACTTTGCAGACTTGGAAAAGCTAGTTATCAAATTTATTTGGAAAGGGAAGATGCCTCGAATTGCTAAAGACACTTTAAAAAAGAAAAACGAAGTGGGAGGACTTACACTCCCTGACTTTGAAGCTTATTATAAAGCCACAGTTGCCAAAACAGCATGGTACTGGCACAAAGATAGACATATAGATCAATGGAATCGAATTGAGAATTCAGAGATAGACCCTCAGATCTATGGCCGACTGATCTTTGATAAGGCCCCCAAAGTCACCGAACTGAGCCATAATGGTCTTTTCAACAAATGGGGCTGGGAGAGTTGGATATCCATATCCAAAAGAATGAAAGAGGACCCCTACCTCACCCCCTACACAAAAATTAACTCAAAATGGACCAAAGATCTCAATATAAAAGAAAGTACCATTAAACTCCTAGAAGATAATGTAGGAAAACATCTTCAAGACCTTGTATTAGGAGGCCACTTCCTAGACTTTACACCCAAAGCACAAGCAACAAAAGAGAAATAGATAAATGGGAACTCCTCAAGCTTAGAAGTTTCTGCACCTCAAAGGAATTTCTCAAAAAGGTAAAGAGGCAGCCAACTCAATGGGAAAAAATTTTTGGAAACCATGTATCTGACAAAAGACTGATATCTTGCATATACAAAGAAATCCTACAACTCAATGACAATAGTACAGACAGCCCAATTATAAAATGGGCAAAAGATATGAAAAGACAGTTCTCTGAAGAGGAAATACAAATGGCCAAGAAACACATGAAAAAATGTTCAGCTTCACTAGCTATTAGAGAGATGCAAATTAAGACCACAATGAGATACCATCTAACACCGGTTAGAATGGCTGCCATTATACAAACAGGAAACTACAAATGCTGGAGGGGATGTGGAGAAATTGGAACTCTTATTCATTGTTGGTGGGACTGTATAATGGTTCAGCCACTCTGGAAGTCAGTCTGGCAGTTCCTTAGAAAACTAGAGATAGAGCTACCATTCGATCCAGCGATTGCACTTCTCGGGATATACCCGGAAGATCGGAAAGCAGTGACACGAACAGATATCTGCACGCCAATGTTCATAGCAGCATTATTCACAATTGCCAAGAGATGGAAACAACCCAAATGTCCATCAACAGATGAGTGGATAAATAAAATGTGGTATATACACACGATGGAATACTACGCGGCAGTAAGAAGGAACGATCTGGTGAAACATATGACAACATGGATGAACCTTGAAGACATAATGCTGAGTGAAATAAGCCAGGCACAAAAAGAGAAATATTATATGCTACCACTAATGTGAACTTTGAAAAATGTAAAACAAATGGTTTATAATGTAGAATGTAGGGGAACTAGCAGTAGAGAGCAATTAAGGAAGGGGGAACAATAATCCAAGAAGAACAGATAAGCTATTTGGCGTTCTGGGGATGCCCAGAAATGACTATGGTCTGTTAATTTCTGATGGATGTAGTAGGAACAAGTTCACTGAAATGTTGCTATAGTATGTAACTTTCTTGGGGTAAAGTAGGAACATGTTGGAAGTTAAGCAGTTATCTTAGGTTAGTTGTCTTTTTCTTACTCCCTTGCTATGGTCTCTTTGAAATGTTCTTTTATTGTATGTTTGTTTTCTTTTTAACTTTTTTTTTCATACAGTTGATTTGAAAAAAGAAGGGAAAGTTAAAAAAAAAAAAAAAAGAAAAAAGACAAACAAGAAAAAAAAAAAAAACAAAAAAAAAACGATGTAGTGCCCCCTTGAGGAGCCTGTGGAGAATGCAGGGGTATTCGCCTACCCCACCTCCATGGTTGCTAACATGACCACAGACATAGGGGACTGGTGGTTTGATGGGTTGAGCCTTCTACCATAAGTTTTACCCTTGGGAAGACGGTTGCTGCAAAGGAGAGGCTAGGCCTCCCTGTATTTGTGCCTAAGAGTCTCCTCCTGAATGCCTCTTTGTTGCTCAGATGTGGCCCTCTCTCTCTGGCTAAGCCAACTTGAAAGGTGAAATCACTGCCCTCCCCCCCTACGTGGGATCAGACACCCAGGGAAGTGAATCTCCCTGGCAACGTGGAATATGACTCCCGGGGAGGAATGTAGACCCGGCATCGTGGGATGGAGAACATCTTCTTGACCAAAAGGGGGATGTGAAAGGAAATGAAATAAGCTTCAGTGGCAGAGAGATTCCAAAACGAGCCGAGAGATCACTCTGGTGGGCACTCTTACGCACACTTTAGACAACCTTTTTTAGGTTCTAAAGAATTGGGGTAGCTGGTGATGGATACCTGAAACTATTAAACTACAACCCAGAACCCATGAATCTCGAAGACAGTTGTATAAAAATGTAATCTTGTGACGGCAGACATTAATCTTTTGATTGAGTGTTTCCATGGAGATGTGACTCAATCGACTGTGGGCAAGACCTTTGATTAAATTATTTCCATGGAGATATGGACTCCGCCCATCCAGGTGGGTCTTAATTAAATCCTGGGAGTCCTTTACAAAGAGCTCACACAGAGAGTAGAAAGGAAAAAACTCCCCAAGAGAAGCTGAGAAAGACATTTTGGAGACAGCTGTTGAAAGCAGACATTTGGAGACGTTTGGAGATGCTAGCTCACAGTTTCCCTGGGAGAAACTAAGAGAGGACCCCCAGACGGTTTGATGCACAGGAGCTGAAGAGGCTAAGAGAGACAAACTCAGAGAAATTTTGGAGAACACCATTTTGAAACCAGAACCCAGGAGCAAAGGATCAGCAGACACCAGCCACATGCCTTCCCAGCTGACAGAGTGTTTCGGACACCATCGGCCTTTCTTCAGCGAAAGTATCCTCTTGTTGATGCCCTCATTTGGACACCTTTATGGCTAAACTGTGAATTTGTAACCTAATAAATCCCCTTTATAAAAGCCAAAAAAAAAAAAAAAAAAGAGTACATGCTAAAGAGACTGACCCTATGGGATATCATTTCTAAATGGGCTGATTAGCTTTAAAGTTATCATCTCTCACATGGCCCTTTGCTGATATATCCCCCACATTTGCTGTCAGTGATTATTGCATAATAAAATCTTCTTTCTGATCAAAATTATTCTGGCCTTTCATTGTATCTACAACAAAAGCTAAAGTCCCTATCATTTTATGTAAGACCTATGATCTGATCCTTACTTGTCTAATTTTATCTTCAGGTACTACTCCTCTTTACCCAATATTTTAAGTCTTTCAGGCCTACATGCTTTTAGACATCAAAAGGACAAACCATTCCCTTTACTAGTTCTTACCTATAACACTTTCAAATACCTGTTGTGGTACTTTATTTAATGTTTATCTATCTCTTCAGCTACAACGTATCTCCATAAAAGCAGAGACCATGCGCTCTTAATTCCTGTATTTTTAGTTCCTAGCACAAAGCCTTAATGAATGAAAGATCTAGATGCCAATTTGGCAAACAAGTGTTATAAAAGACATTAAAAAAGTAAGAAAGCATTACCTTGAGTTTTTGTAATTCACCTTCAATATCTATTTCCAAAGTCGGGTATATAGATTTGTATTGGTTAGCCAGAACTTTGAACCTAAGAAACACAAATAAATCAAGACATCAGGTCTATTTAAAAATAGTACTCTGAAACATATCAATGGAGTCAAATGACCTCTGTAGTTGATAAATTGCCTAAAAAGTAAATTAATCCCCAAATTGAAGTTATCTTCTGGGAAAATAAATTAGAATCAAAATTTAATGAATGAGATCAGCTACCTAAATAAATAATATATCCCCATTTTTTTTTACTCAAGTTTGGAAATACTAACAATATAATTATAATTAAAATGATAAGGGGGGGTTGAGAGAGGGATAACTGAAATTTGACTGCGACACAAAAAGACAAATCTGAATTAACTATACTATACTGTGTGAACTATTAAAGAGGGAAGTCTACACGACATACGTAAGAAACAGAGACAGACATCAGCAATTTGTCTCTAATATTCTTCAGTGGAGGTACCCTGCCAGTACAGACAAATATGAACTGTTGATAGAAAACAGATATATCACGTCATTGTAACTCTGATGCCATTTTCCTATTAAACCCAACCAACTAACTCCCCATCCTTGAGTCATGGTATAGCTTTCTGATTATTATTAGGCCTCTCATGGAGATTTTTCTACAGACAATATGTGTCAATGTGGCATTTCTATCTTTCAAGGCAAGCTTGGTATATAATAACTCACCCAGTACCTGAGAGATTAATTATTTCTGGATGGGAAGATAGAGTTTCTGAATCTGAAAATCTGAGCATCGAGACCCTAGAAGGTGGTAACCCCACTGCCTCATTCACCTGGCAACCTATCTGTTTCTCAGGAAACTACTCTAAAATCCAATCCTTAAATATAATCTGGCTTTGTCTTCTTGGAATACTGCTATTATATCACCGTCGTGTTTTTTTTAATGAAGTTAAATCTGAAATTAAGGACTAATTAGAACGTAACAAAAACTTTTGAACAGTTAAAAAAAAAAGTCAACCACCACTATTTAACTAGAATACTGATTTTACCAATTTGCACTCATTTTTGTTTTTCAAAATTCTGAAAATCCATTCCCTCTTCCCATTTTGAAAAATAAGTTACTTACCTGTCAGAGAAGCCTTCAAAGTCAGAGACAAGATCGCACATCCTTAGTCCACTCCGAGCAGCTTTGGAAGAATAAACTGGGCCAATGCCCTTTTTTGTGGTACCCAAACTTAAAAATAAATCAAGACAGCTTTAAGTTAGATGAGAAATTTGTAGTTCTTGTGATTACATCATCATAAAGAATGACATTAAGTATAACCATTTTCTATTTACATCACTTCCTACAGTGACTTTGTTTTCATAATCCTGTAGATTTCCTCTGAATCCTAAATAGGATACAGGCATACCTCAGAGATATTGCGGGTTCAGTTCCAAACCACCACAATAAAGTGAATATTGCAATAAAGTCACACAAATTTTTTATTCTCAATGCATATAAAAGTTAAGTTTACAATATATTGTGTTCTAAGTGCAACAGCATTGTCTATAAAAACAATGTACATACCTTCTCTAAAAAGTACTTTATTGCTAAAAAATGCTAACCATCATCTGAGCCTTCAGAGAGTCATAATCTTTTTGCCAGCGGAGGGTCTTGCCTAGATGTCAATGGCTGCTGACTGACCAGAGTGGTGGTTGCTGAAGGCTGGGGTGGCTGTGGCAATTTCTTAAAATAAGATAACAATGAAGTCTGCTGCATCGATTGACTCCCTAATCATAGATCACCATGACACATATAATAATAATGAAAAAGTTTGAAATACTGAGAGAATTACCAAAATGTGACACCAAGACACAAAGTGAGCACATAATGTTGGAAAAATGGTGGCAATAGATTTGTTCAACAGAGATGCCACAAAGTTTTCAGTTTGTAAAAAATGTGGTATCTGTGAAGTGCAATAAAGCGAGGTATGCCTGAATTCTAACACTTCTTTTTCTGAAACCTCTGGCCTAGAATTTAAACTTAAGGGTCTGGATATGCTTAAACTGTGCATAAAAAAATCATACTTTTTTCCTGCTTGTTCTTGTCTCTGTTGTTCCTGGATACCATCAGCTGCTTGATGAAAATCAAATACTAAGGGGGGAAAAATCACAGTTGTTGAAACAAAGATAATACAGGAAAGCAAAACATAGCATTTCAAATTACTATATTAAGTTAGAAATCCCTTCAGTCTTATTTCATTATGAGAAATTAAATGAATAAATTTTTTAAAGTGACATAATAGGGAGGTAAGGGATACATGATGGGGAGGGTGAAGATTATAATACCAATTGTATTAATATGAAAATATGTCTGATCTTTCACTCAGATTTATTGAAGTCTATGCTAATTTTAAAGATGAGTCATTAATAGGGTAATTTTGGAACACTGTGCTGGTTTGAATGTATTATGTCCCCCAAAAATGCCATGAACTTTGATGTAATCTTGTGTGGGCAGATGTATCAGTGTTGATTAGATTGTAATTCTTTGAGTGTTTCTGTGGAGATGTGCCCCACCCAACTGTGGGTGATGACTCTGATTGGATAATTTCCATGGAGGTATTACCCCACCTATTCAGGGTGGGTCTATTAAATCACTGGAGCCATATAAATTGAGCTGGCAAACAGAAGGAACTCAGTGCAGCTGAGAGTGACATTTTGAAGAGGAGCTACAGCCAAAAGGGACACTTTGAAGAATGCATTGGAACTGAGAGAGGAGCTTCAGCTTACAGAGACATTTTGGAGATGGCCTTTCTGGAGAAGCTAAGAGAGGACAAATGCCCCAAGAGCAACAAAGAGTGACACTTTTGAGAAGCTGAAGCCTAGAGAGGAACGTCCTGGGGGAAAGCCATTTTGAAACCAGAACTTGGAGCAGGCGCCAGCCACATGCCTTTCCAGCTAACAGAGGTTTCCTGGACACCATTGGCCATCCTCCAGTGAAGGTACCCGATTGCTGATGTGTTACCTTGGACACTTTATGGCCTTAAGACAGTAACTGTGTAACCAAATAAACCCCCCTTATAAAAGCCGATCCATTTCTGGTGTTTTGCATTCTGGCAGCATTAGCAAACTATAACACACCCTATCCTAAAATTCAATAAAGCTCAGTTAATAAAGATATACTTTTCTTCAAGTTCTGGATTCCAAAAGCTTAGGAATCATTTTGATACTTCCTTCTTAACTAGTCCCAAGTTACCATCATCTCTCACCAAAACTTTAGCCTCCTAATACGTTTCTCTTTTCACTCTTAAACACCTCAAATCCAAACTCTTTAATGCAGTCAAAGCCATCTTTCCAAAATACAAATATGAGGTCACCACTCTCCTGCCCTTAGAAATCAATGGCTTTCCAGTGCTCCAAAGAAAAAGACAAAATGTTTTAACATGGCCTCCTCGTATAGTCCGCTCTTTCACCCCACACCACGCTCTGCCATCCTCTCTGCCCTCTAGTCAGATGGGCATAAATTTAATTCTTTGGCTACAAGGCATATGCTATTCCTCTGCTTGGACTATGCTTCTTCTTACATGCACAGACACTCACACTCCTACCAATACTCCACAAGTTCTAGGATTTCAGTTTTGCTCACTAGCTTATTTCCTATTACAATTCCACGTTCTCAAATATTTACTGATTGAATAAACAGCTAGTCTATGGAAGAGGTAGACCTAGAATTTTGGTCTGGATTTCTAAACATGGCTTTTTGTTCTTATTTTTAAAACACTTTTACATACCATAAAATTCACTCATTTGAAGTATACAATTCAATGGGTTTTAGCATACTTAACCATGGCTTCTTTTCATTAACAATGTTATTGTTCCACATTAGTTGAAATGTGAAAACGTTAAACGAAATGACTAAAATAAGGTTCATAGAATTAGTAGGGGCATTCGTAAAAATCTTGGCAAGAACTATTTAGAAGTGTTAGAAAACTAACACAGAAGTTATTTTTGAATGATTTTAAACTATCCTGTTAATCAATATGTCTCAGAACTAGGTAGCAATAATATCCTTAAAACCACATTGCCATATTGTGCACCAAAAGACATTATAAGAATGTTCAGAGCAACATTGGAAATAATTCAAATTTCTCTCAATGGTAGAATGGATAAATAAATTGTAGTATATTTATACAATAAATTATCATGCAGAAATGAAAAAGAATAAAACTTTGCTTCATGTAACAATGAGGATGAATCTCATAGACATAACGCTGAGAGGAAACCAGAAACAAGAGTATATAACGTATGATTATATATAAAGTTCAAAAAAACAAAATCAATGGCAAGAGAAGTATAAGAATATGTAATTACCTTAACGTATGATTATATATAAAGTTCAAAAAAACAAAATCAATGGCAAGAGAAGTATAAGAATATGTAATTACCTTTGCTGAAAGCAGAATAGGTAATGACAAAGAAGTGGCTATGACTAAACGAGTAGCTTTTCAGGGCACTAGGAATGTTTTATAACTTAAGATAGGTGGTAATGACATGGGTAAAATATGTGTACACTTTTGTGCACTTTACTGTATTGCGTAGTACTTAAAAATATTAATTCTAACACATGGATTCTAGCAAATAAAAGGCTAACATTTGCTACAGGGGTTAGGCTATCATGTTTCAGAGGTGCAATTGCTAGATCATAGGGTAAATATGGTAACTCTACACTTAATTTTCTGAGGAACCACCAAACTGTCATTAACAGTGGCTGTATAGTTTTACATTCCCAAAATGAATGAGTGTTCCCATTTCTCCACATCCTCTCCCTCACTTGTAAGTTTCTGTTTTTTTGTTTTTGTTTTTAGTAGCCATTCTAGTGGGTGTGAAATTACACCTCATTGTGGTTTGACTGCATCTCCCTAATGGCTAACAATGTTAAGCATCTTTTCATGTGCTTTTTGGCCACTTGTATATCTTCTCTGGACAAGTATCTATTCAAGTCTTTTAAGCTCATTTTTTAATAAGATTGTTTGTCTTTTTGTTGTTGACCTGCAGAAGTTCTATACATATTCCAGATATTAAAACCTTATGGAATATGTGGTTTCCAAATATTTTCTCCCATTGTGTAGGTTGTCTTTTTACTTTCATCATAAAGTCCTTGATTTTTTCTTTTGCTGCCTGTGATTTGGGTGCAAAGTCTAAGAAACCATTGCCTAACACAAGGTTCTGAAGATGCTTCCCTACGTTTTTTTCTAGGAATTTGATAATTCTGGTTATTTTTAGGTCTTAGATCCATTTTTATTTGATTTTTGTATGTGGTGTAATAGGGGTCCACCTTCATACTTTTACAAATGGAGATTCAGTTTTCCCATTTGTTGAAATATTCTTTTCCAATTGAGTGAACTTTGCACCCTTGTCAAAAATCAGTTAACAATAAACGTGGGCATTGATTTCTGAACTCTCAATTTGATTCCATTGGTCTATACGCCTGACCTTGTACCAGTAACATGCTGTTTTGATTACGGTGGCTTTGTAATTACTTTTAAGATTGGGTAGTGTGGGTCCTCCAACTTCATTCTTCTTTTTCGAGATGACTTTGGCTATTTGGGGACATGAATCCTTCCACAGAAATTTGATGATTGGTTTTTCCATTTCTGCAAAGAAGACTGTTGGAACTTTGACTGTGGCTGCACTGAATCTGTAAATCACTTAGGAAAAAAGTGACATCTTAACATTATTTGGCCTTCCATTCCAAGAATATGGAATATTCTTCCATTTATTTAGGCCTTCTTCACTTTCTGTTTGCAATATTTTGTAGTTTTCTGTGTACAAGTCCTTTGTACCCATGGTTAGATTTATTCCTAGATACCTGATTCTTTTAGTAGTTGTTATTGAACATGGAATTTTTTTCTTGATTTCTTCAGATAGCTCATTACTAGTGTATAGAAATACTGATTTTGTTTTCTGTATTTTTAAAATTGTTTTCTTAGTATTTTACTACTGATTTTGGCATGTTAATCTTGTACTCCACCAATTTGTTGCATTCATTTTATTAACTCTAACTTTTTATGGATTTTTCAGAATGTCCTGTATATAGGATCATGTAATCTGCAAATAGGGGAAGTTTTACTTCTCCATTTTCAATTTGGATGAAAATTGAATTGAATTGAGCAATTCTTGCCCAACTGATCTGGCTAGAACTTCTAGTACACTGTTGAATAACAGTGGTGGCAGTGGACACTCTTGTTTTGTTCATCTTAGAGGGAAAGATTTCAGTCTTTCAACATTAAGTATGAAGCGACCTGTGGAAAAGAAATTTTCCTTCTATTCTGATTTTTCTAAATGTCTTTATCAAGAAGGGGCACTGGATTTTGTCAAATGCATTTTCTGCATCCATTGAGATGATCATGTGTTTTTGGTCTATAATTTTCTTTTCTTGTGGTATCTTTATATGGCTTTGGTATGAGGGTGATGTTGGCCTCATAGAATGAATTAGGGAGTGTTCCCTCCTCTTCAATATTTTAGGAGAGTTTGAGCAGGGTTGGTGTTAATTCTTCTGGAATGATTGGTGAAATTTCCCTGGGCTGGTCTTGGGCTTTTCTATGTTCTGTTTTGTTTTGTTGATTACTGATTTAATGTCTTTACTGGTTATTGGTTTGGTCAGATATTCTATTTTTTGCTCTTTTCTAGCTCCTCCAGTCTGGAGGTTAGGTCTCTGAATTTAAATCTTTCTTCTTTTTTCTCTTTATTCCAATTTTAGTATATGCGCTACCAAAGCAAGCACTCTTCTTTTTTAATGCAAGCATTTAGTGTATAAATTCCCTCTCAGCGTTATCTTTGTTATATCATGAAAGTTTTGGTATGTTTTATTTTCATTCTGTTTGCCTCAAGATATTTCCTAATTTCCCTGTGATTTATTCTTTAACATATTGGTTGTTTAATTCCCCCGTATTCATGAATTTTCCATTTCTACCTCTGTCATTGATTTCTAGCCTAATTGCATTGTGGTTGGAGAAGATACATAGTATGTTTTCAATATTCTTTAATTTACTGAAATTTATTTTGTGACTTAAATATAAGGTCCATCCTGGAGAATGACCCACATGAACTCGAGGAGATATTTTGTTGCTGTTGGGTGAAGTGTAGTTTGAATACATTATGTCCCCCAAATGCAATTATCTTTGATGTAATCTTGTGTGGGCAGACCTATCAGTGTTAATTAGACTGAAATTCTTTGAGTGTTTCCATGGAGATGTGTCCCACCCAACTGTAGGTGATAACTCTGATGAGATACTTCCATGGAGGCATGGCCCCACCCATGCAGGGTGGGCCTTGATCAGTGGAGCCATATAAATGAGCTGATGGGCAAAGGGAACTGAGTATAGCTGAGAGCAACATTTTGAAGAGGAGCTACAGCCAAGAGGGACACTTTGAAGAATGCACAGGAGCTGCAGATGAGAGACAGTTTGAAGACGGCCGTTGAAAGCAGACTTTTGCCCCAGAGAAGCTAAGAGAGGACAAATACCCCAAGTGCAACTAAGAGTGACATTTTTGAGGAACTGCAGCCTAGAGAGGAATGTCCTGGGAGAAAGCCATTTTGAACCCAGAACTTTGCAGCAGATGCCAGCCACATGCCTTCCCAGCTAACAGGTTTTCCGCACACCGTTGGCCATCTTCCAGCGAAGGTACCTGATTGCTGATGACTTACCTTGGACGCTTTATGGCCTTAAGACTGTAACTGTGTAACCAAATAAACCCCCTTTTATAAAAGCCAATCCATTTCTGGTATTTTGCATTCCGGCAGCATTAGCAAACTAGAACATGTAGTATCTATGTCTGTTGGGTCTAGCTGATTTAGAGTATTGCTCAAGTCTTCTACTTCCTTACTTACCTACCTTCTAGATGTTCTATTCATTATTGAAAGTGGTGTATTAAAGTCTGCTACTATTAAGGTAGAATGGTCGATTTTTCCCTTTAAATCTGTCAATATTTGCCTTCAGATATTTTGGGGCTCTGATAATAGGTGCATATATATGTATAATTGTTATGTCTTCTTTTTGAACCAACTCCTTTATTGGTATATAATGATCTTTGTCTGTTTTAACAGTTTTTGACTTAAAATTTCTTTTATCTGATGTTAGTATAGCTACCCCACCTCTCTTTTAGTTAGTACTTGCATGGTATTTTTTTTTTCCCATTCTATCACTACTGGAGAGTTCAATCCATTTATATTTAAGGACACTACTGATAATGCAGGACTTTCTTCTGCCATTTTGCTATTTTGTCTTTGTACGTCTTGTACTTTTTTCATCCCTCAATACTTCTGTTAATGCCTATTTTCATATTTATTTGATTTTTTGTAGTGTACCATTTTGTGTCCCTTCTCATGTTTTTCTGAATATATTTTTCAGTTATTTTCATTTTGGTTACCATGGAGTTAAAACTGAATACCCTAATTCTATAACAATCATATTTGATTTGCTATCAACTTAACTTCAATAGCATACACACATACGTTCCTATACCTCTCTCTCACCTACCCTTTTAATAGACTTGTTACAAGTTATATCTTTGTAAATTATATGCCCCAAACCATAGATTTATCATCCATTTTATGCATTTGTCTTTTAGCACCTGTAAGAAGTGGAGTTAAAAAACAAAAAAATACAATAATACTGGCATTTATAATTACCTATATGGTTACCTTTACCGGAGGTCTTTATTTCTTTTGCCACTTTGATACACCGTCTATTACCCCTTTCTTTCAGTCTAAAGAACTCCCTCTAGCATTGTTTGTAGGGCAGGTCTAGTGGTAACGAACTACCTCACCTCTTAATGCCTTAATCTTTCCCTCATTTTTGAGAGAAAGTCTTGCTGGATGTAAAATCCTTGGTTGGCAACTGTTTCTTTTTTCCTTTTTTTTTTTTTTTTTCAGCACGACAACTGTATCATACCACTACCTTCTTGCCTTCATGGTTTCTGTTGAAAAATCAGCATTTAATCTAATTGGGATTCCTGTATACATAACTCAGTTTTCTCTTGCAGCTTTCAAAATTTTTCCCTTGTGCGTGGCATTGGATAATTTGATTTCTATGTGTCTCGGCGTAGTTCTCTTGAATTTTCCTATTTGGGGTTTGTTGGGCTTCTTGAATGTGCCTAATTATGTCCTTCATTATATTTGGGAAATTTTCTACCATTATTTCCTTGAATATTCTTTCTGCCCCTTTCTCTCTTATTTCTCTGTGACTTCCATAATGTGTATACTGGTATGCCTGATGGTGCCCCCAGATCTCTTAGGCTTTGTTCAGTCTTTTTTTTGTTCTTTTTTCCTTTCTGCTCTTCAGCCTGAATCATTTCTATTGTCTCGCCTTCAAGATCACTGATTCTTTCTTCTGCTACCTACAACCTGCTGTTGAAACCATCTGTGCAGGTTTGGATGTATTATGTCCCCCCAAGTGCCATGTTCTTTGATGCAATCTTGTGCGGGCAGATGTATTAGTGTTGATTAGGTTGCAACCTATTGGTTCAGTGTTTCCATGGAGATGTGAGTCAATCAACTGTGGATGAGACCTTTCATTGGATTATTTCTATGGCGGTGTTGCCCCACTCATTCAGGGTGGGTATTTATTGGATCACTGGATTACTTTAAAAAGAGCCACACAGTCCCAGATGCAGAGGAGCTGCAGTTTACAGAAACATTTTGAAGACAGCCATTGGAAGGTGACACAGATGTTTCGGAGAATGGCATTTTGAAATACAACCTGGGAGCAAGCAGACACTAGCCATGTGCCTTCCTAGCTGACAGAGGTTTTCTGGATGCCAATGGCCTTTCTCCAGCAAAGGCACCCTATTGTTGATGTCTTACCTTGGACACTTCATGGACTTATGACTGTAACTTTGTAACCAAATAACCTCCCTTTATAAAAGCCAATCCATTTCTGGTATTTTGCATTCCGGCAGCATTAGCAAACTGGAACACCATCTACAGAATTTTTCATTTCAGTTATTGTGTTCTTCAATTCCAGTATCTCTGTTTGGTTCCTACTGAGAATCTCAAAGAGATTCCCATATTTTTAATTCATTGTTTTCCTCATATCCTTTAATTCTTTCTCTGTATCTTCCTTTTATCTCCTTGAGCATACTGAGGATAATTTTCTTAAAGTCTTCATCCAGTAAATCCCCTGTCGGGTTGTCTTCATTGATGTTTTTGGGATTTTTATCCTCTTCCTTTGGATGGGCCATCATTTCCTGTTTCCTTCTTTGTCTTGTAACCTTTTGCTGTTAAACATTAAAATGTACTATTTTATTATTTTAAAATGTTAACTCTGGGATTTAGTCCCTCACTGTCTATTCCTTAAGTTTGTATCCAGCCAGTAATATGACAAAGATTTTCTTGAGTGCCAAGAGCTAATCAAATCAAACAAACTGAAGTAAGAAGCACCTTTCAAAGTCTTTGTAAATTGGTTCTGCTTTGGCTGCTGGCCTCCTTCAGAACTTAGCCCTCCTCTCAGAAAAATCAGCCTGAGGTAAATGCAAAGTGCAGGTCCTCTCTGTCTTACCTGAGCCCATGTAGAGCCAGCGATCCTACTTCTTATCCTATTCCTAAGGCCTGCTTGCACCTGGCCTTAGGAATTCCCGTTTACAGTTTACAGGAGTTCAAGTGAACATACCCCCATTCCCTTTGAAATAGACTTTCTCCACTTCCTGGGTGCTCTGTTGTGTTTCTCACTCTGTTCCAGCTGTCTGTAAGCAGCTTCTTTGCCCTCAGGACAAACTCTGAGAGAGTGAGTCTGAGACAAGTTCCCAGGTGACTTCCACTGGATATATTGGCACTGACAGACATACACTTGGGTATGAGCACAGGGGTCACTCTGCTCCCTGTGGAACAGGGCTCGGGACCCACAATGAGAGTATAAGCTGACTCCACTACACATTGTGGAGGGGGTGGGGAAGGGACCAGCAAGGGTACCAGGAGCTTCTGTAATGGCTTTTGAAGCTGTATTTTCTTGATGCAGCACTTGTCCAGTTAATGCAGCCTTTTAGTTTGCTGTGGTTTTGAGGAAGGTTACTGTCTTTTAAGATTCCTCTGCAACATTTGCCCAGGGTGGTTGGAACAATAGCTACCTTCAGAGCCAGCCCCCAGGGATTTGTAGTAGCTGATCAACAGTAGTGATCAGAGATCAGACCACATCCCCTCTCCCTGCTGGGATTTTGGAGGACTAGGTCTTTATGTCCCACTCTGGCACCAGCAAGCTACAGTCCCCACTGCTGCCTGCCACTAGCCCTGGAGGATGGGGGATAGGAGATTGCAGTCACTGCAGGGAGGGTGGAACTCACATGTATTTACTGCAATTTTCCAGCCTCTTCCTTCTTCTCCTCCCTGGATGTTACCCAGTGTTCACTAAACTAAGGAGTTTCAAAATAGTTTTTTCAGATAGTTCTTGCCAGTTCAATAGTTGTTTTGGTGGACAGACTGATTCCTGGAGCTTCCTACTCCACCATCTTCTCACAATCTTTTCCCAATAGTCTTTCTTAGCCACTTTTGAGGAGCCAGAATAGTTATTTCTCGGGAACTGTTTCATTGAACCATGGCTTTGAAAATCAGTTATGACAAGTTTGAGATCCTGGAGTATGTCATTTCTTTTGAAAAGAAAACCATTTGCATTTAAATACTTGTTTTGTTGTCCATGTTTAAAGAAGTTAAAAAGACAACTGGCAAACCACAAAAAAAAAAGGTTGATGGAAAGCAGCTAAATAGCTGCTTTTTTAATTTTCAGAAATTTATTTAGTACTTTATCATAGAGCTGATGTTTTCTTAGGATTTTCTAGGTCCCAGGAAGCTTTTAGTGTTATCAGAAAAATTACTTTCATAAAGCTTCATTGTGAGTTGGATGCTGGCTATATATATATGAAGTAGATCAAGTTCTTTCCCTCATTGACACAAACTTGTCTGAGGTGATATGTCCCCGTTTTAATGATGTGGTGGGGATGGGGGGACTAACATCTGGTAAAATTACTTGCCAAAGGCCACACAATCAACACAATCAAGATTTTGATCCAGATACCTACAATTCCAAAGCCTATAATTCTATTACATTGTGCTGCATAGTACATACCACACTTAATTTCATGATTTTATAAGAAACAACAAATTCTTGGAAAGAACTAAATTAATATTTGTTAAGCATCTATATACTGTGCCCTGTGCTTAGCTCTAAAAATAAAAGTTCTTAATGCCATAAATTACAAAGGATCTTACAGAATTGTTCCTTCAGCCCTCTGGTAAGAGAAGAGGGTCTCTGAAGCAAAAATTTGAAGTGGTTTTATAGGAATTATTCATAGCATTTTCAAGTTATTATATTTTTTATGACACTTTTTACTCCTTTTCACAATTACAAAATTGATTATATTAAAATAATACAATGTTTCTTATAGACTTTTTAATAATATACATTTTAAAGCATACATATGTTATAAATATTACTACTAACATCTAAATTTTAGTGTGAGTTTGTCCTCTACAGGTTCAGTTCTCTGCTATCAGAAATACTTTTCTTTAAGCATGTACATTTATGGAAAAAGGGAAATTGTTAACAATAAAATAAAAATTCACAACTTTAGTTTAAACATTGTTATGGCTTAAACTACATTACTCAGATGGTCCTGTGACCCCTTTGCATTGCTTATTCCATTCTTTTCCTTAAGTTTAAAGTAGTTAAGTGACTTACTTAACCACTGAGCTGTACCCAAGACTGTGAAATGTCAAGTGACAGATCAAAGACATTTGTAATAAAGGAGGGTGTAGAACCTAAACTAGAATGCAGCTACATCTCTATGTTATGTTACTCTTCTTCTTCCAACAGACTGACATCATCAGCATATGTTTATATCTACACATAGCCCAACTATTTTTACTATGTACACTGAGGTTACGTTACTGAACGGGTAGGTACTAGTTTTGCAATCCTACATAGTGGAACTCTAATGAAGATGTCAAATTTCACAGCAGACAACAGAAGACCATAAGAAAGTTACGAAAACAAGTGGTAGTTTTCATCATCTAACAAAAAATTCAGTGTCTTAATTTACCCATAAGATAGGGAAAATGCACAACAAAAGGGTAAACATAAAAATACTCTGAGGGAGAAAGAAGTTAAATGGTTACTTAAGTGTTACAAATGTTATTCATACAAGGAAACTTGATTCTAATCTCTATGTAAGAGCTCAACAGCAATGTTATCTATTTTTCTGTGTCTCTCTCCTCCATACGGTAATCACACTGTTGACTCTAACCATTAGCAGTTATGTAACAAGACCATATCTGGTTTTTCTGTCGCAAGACCAAATTTACCAAGAGTGTGTACAGGCATAACTTAAACCAAAATTAGTGGGCAGGCACCTAGATTTTAAATATTGCTATTTAGGTAATACCCAGGGATCTGGAAAATGTTTAAAATATATGTTTACTTGACTGCTAAGAACATTAGCAAAGCTACACATGACGCAAACTGAACATTAATTAGATAAATTCAAACTATAATCATCACTTGGAGTTTACTTTTCAGAATCAACAATAAAAGGCCTAATTGTTCTTAAGCTACCTAAAAGGCTACAATGGTTGACAAATGATATATCACTGTAATAATTTTATTAACATTTTATATGAATGATTTACAAGATAATTGGTAAAAGATATAAAGTGGGAAGAGAGGAAGAGGGTGACAATCAAGTATCCACACATTTAATTTATAATTGAGCTTTAACAACTTATATATGTTTTATAAGGACTCTGAGAAAGTTCTGAAGATAAGTGATAGCTTTCATTATTTACTCATTCAGTGCCTTACTTCATCCACAAGACAGGGACAAAAGGCTAAACATAAAAACCATGAAGCAGGAGGAAATTAAAGATAGACAGTTCATGGTAACAGAATAAAACATGTATAAGGCTAATGAGTAGTGCACAGAAGTGGACAAAAATACTACAAAAGTAGTCACAAAAATAGAATATTTTTCATTATATACCTAAGAGGCTATCAGTAACAAAAATTAAATATTAATAACACTATACTGCTTAATTATAGCACGACAGTGTTGACATATAAAAGTTTAAAATAAAAGTTCTAAGATAAGCTAACAACCTCCCCAAAAACATATTTTAAACTATATAGGAACCAGTCACTGAGAGGAAGATTTTTTAAATCAGATGCTTAAAATGGGGAAAAGCAACAGATTCACAACCCTCTTCCTCCAAAAAAACAAAACAAAACTTTTGTCCTTATCCAAATTGCATGTCATTATTTGGTACTGTAAAGCCTCTGTTTTTTTTTCTTTTCTGGTTATATATCTATGCTTTTTAGTTACTCTGGAAATATAAATTGCAGTTTTGCTAGAGAAGAAAAAAAACTATACCAATTACTATGAGTTCTTGAGAGAAAGGGATCAATGTAAATACAAATACTATTGATGATTAATGTTTTCACAGTTTAAATTCAGTCAGGTGAACTATAAACTACTCTTAAGCCTACTTTGTTTTATGGAAAATACAGAAGTATTCCACATGTTTTACACAGTCACACTAACAAATAGCTGTCAAAGTCTTCATTAGAAAGGATAACAGGTCCATTCATAGGCAACATAAATGATAATGTATATCAATGTAAAAATGTGTGATAATCAAAATTTCATTTTCAGATTTTATAGATTAAGAAGCCCCTAGCACACAATACATTGAGGATGGGGACATATTCATATTAAAAAATGTATCTTCATCCAGTACAGCTTGCCTCAAATAAAAGTTATTTTTAAAAACTATTTTATCAGATTACTAAGATTATATACAATGTTTGAGCCTGTGATTGTTATTTGCAGACATTGTTATTTTTTTGTACTTGGCTGAGAAATAATTAAGAAAACCTTGATGAAGCTGCCTCATAAATGGAGGCCAATGCTAAAACTAGAGCAGCTGTTGCCTCAGGAGATGTACATATTTAATTATAATTAAAAAGTTCAGATCAATCATATAGAAGTTTCTCACATGGTTTAGTTCTTCTCTTTCTGGTTGTGGTATCCTAATAATTTCACTGCTAACTAACAATTACATCAGTTCAGAGACATGATATTAATCGAGGGAAGAAAACCTCAAATTTATTGGTGGTGGTTGAAATTAATTTTTGAATACAATTTGCTCTAACTATCAGAGGAGATGTCCAATCTGAATAAAGTCTGAACTATTTAAAAAGAACTATCATTATATTTTAGGCATAAAGAATCACTCTGAAGATTTGCCAGATGCTCTATCTACTTTTACATGGGCATTATTATATGCAGATAAATACTGTCTGTATTTTGATACGGTTTATTTTTTAATAGGCTTAGTGATATCTCATAAAATACTGCTCATATTATACATTTGCGTAGCTAACTGTTTCTTCAGAAACAGGTAAATTTTAGCCTAGCTGTTATAAACCCAAAAAAACAAGATTAAAAAAAAAAAAAAAAAGCAAAAATTTAAAAGATGTTATACATTTGGATACCAATTATTACCATACACCCTACCTAGGTTTAACTAAAATTAAAAGATAAAACTAGTTACTAAATACTTTCATCTGATAAACATGATTAAAATGGATAGTTATAAATAAATGCAATATGTACCCCTTACCAATATGAGCTCTGTCAGATATGATAAGCCTTTTTTCCCAGCCTTCTAGACCTAGAGGGAAGGGGGGAGGCAGGGAGGTGGGAAGACACATTTAATTGAACATTTGTGTAATAATATTTTAACCTTATTTTCTTTATAAGTACAATGTCTAAAAGTGTTTTCCACCAAAGCTACCACTGTCATATTCTTTCTTCCTCACAGAAAGCATCATGTTTTATAAGAATTTTCTTACCTGTCATACTATATAGATTCATTCATAAATCCCTTCTTTCTAAATGTTTTGCTCTAAAATGCTCCAAAGTGTAAACCAGCAACATTCACATAAAATACTTCTAGGAATTAGAAAACCAAATGATAGGAAAATACTTTTTGCTCAGTAAGGGTGGGTAGAAGTGAGCAAAAGGAGAAGAACTTCAAGAGAAGGTAGTTTAATTTTGGGAATCACACCCTTTCCCCAATGGCAATAGTAAAAAGTATCAGTAAACAAAACAGTCAAACTTCCTAATTCCCCTAAAGTAGTCTATAAGTAGTATATAAGCCTTTAAATAATTTTAAGTATAGCAAATTAAACAAAACTTTGCAGATGACCATGTGTAAAATATCAGGACTTATACAATGGCCTTATTATATTTTTATATTTGCTTTTGTTGAAAATGAATAACATTTTATAACCATTTAAAATTTGTTCTACAAAAGTATAAGAGAAAAATGTTGAAGTTGTCTGATAAAATTTCACAAAAAAATTACTGGTTACCAAGCAAAGCAGACTCATTGTTTCATACCTTTTCCTTTTTGAACATTTTTCTCTGCTTCCTCAAACAATCCAGGTAGATGAATTACCACACCATTTCCTAAAGGAAAATAAAAAACAAATCCAACCTTAGACATCTATAATTACATGAACATTATAGATATCTATATAACATAGATATTATATAGATACTATATTATAATGTATTATAATCATATTTGATTATATAATGATATTATGGTATAGACAGCCATATAATAATCTTTAATCTAGAGTAGTAGAGGAGTGAGGTATTTTGATTAATGGGACATTGTGATTTAGCAGGGAGTTACCACAGAAATGATTCAAAGCGTTAAGGAGGAGTAAAATGTGAATTAAAAATATAATATGCAGAATATAAAACACTAAAATTATACTCAACATAATTTGAAATATCTTTGAAACAAAGTGAAACAAGCTATTTTGAAAGAAACTATGTAGTTTTAAGTAACTCAAACCAAATCACAGTAGATTCATGACTTTCAAATTGGGGAATCACAGCTTTTAGTGGTCATAAAATAAATTTGGTAGGTTTTGATTGGCATTATTTTAAAATAAAAACAATTAGAACAGAAAATATCATATTGCATCACATGTAGTGACTCAATCCATGAAACATAGTTTATGTATTTCTTACTGTGGGTCATAGTCAAAAGTGTTTGGAAAATTAACTTGATGATCGGATACTTCTTAATGGAATTAAGATTGCCAATGATCACAGATGAATGCAAAGTAATCATTCCAAAAAGCATTACCACTAAAAGGTCTTAAAGAGTTAGAGAGTCAATAATATTTACAATTACACTGTGAATGTAATTAGTATCACTGAATTGTACACTCCAAAATGGGAAATTTTGTGTTACATACAGTTACCACAACACAAATATTTTTAAAAAAGAGTTAAGAGTCAAGTTAGATATATTTCAGAAGGCCTGATGGGATCAATGAACTATTTGGTAAATAAGAGATGAAATCAGGTTTGATAACAAAAAATGAACAGTAATTATCAATGGTAGAAAAAATTCCCAAGCATTTAACACTATATACTTACCAATGAATGCAGTAACATTTGGGTTAATTATTCCACTGGGTAAAAGATGAAAGTCATATTCTACAGAATCAACAACAACTGTATGGCCAGCATTATTTCCTCCCTGAAATATAAGATAAGGGAAAATTGAACCCAACAATAAATAGGACAGCCAATACACCACCTTCCAAATGAATTAATTTTTCTGCTAAAATGTAAATACAACTTAAGGAAACTCAAGTGTTTGCCCCATGTATGCTTATTCTTTAGAGGCTTTAGAATAGTTAGAGCATAACCCTGTAAACAGAACCACCTCATTCTTTTAACAGTTGCACTGTATAAGAACACAGAATAATTTTTAAAGCTGGTCCCATGAGAGGCATTTAGGTTGTTTCTAATTTTTTGGCCTTACAAATAATGTCACAATAAACTTCTTGATACATATTTTATTATTATTTCCCACCAAGTTTATCATCAGTTCTGTGTAACGTCAACACCAATTCTGATAGAAGCCTAAAACATTACATACCAAAAGAATCTATTGACCTTAGGTTTTGTTTTTTTTTTTTAATTGCTCACAGATATCACCAAGGACAATTCTAATCTGCTTTTTATAATTTTTCTGTTCCCTTCACTATGAGCTATTACTTCTTTACTCTATGCCTCATAACAATTAGCTTTTTTATCCCATTTTGTGTGTGTGTGATTTGGGAAACAACCCCCAAACTTTCAAGAAAAATCTTTTAAGAGTATGAAGAGCTCATTAAAATTTCTTTAGGCCCCAGGAAGATACTAATTTGTTACTATTTTAGTTATCTAATTCTAAATTGTTTTAAAATACTAAACTTGATAAAGTATTCTTAAATTGTTATGCCATTAGTAACTTTGAAATAAACAACCAATAAAGTATTACTATTGAAGCAAAGCCTTTTTATTTTTAACCCATCGCTCCCTTAATGTAAAAAACAAACTCTCCATAATTTTTGGAGTAGACTCCTAAATTTACACAAAATTATTTTTGTAGATATACTAACTGGAATCCACTGATGCATGACAACGTTTTTATTGTATAACAAATACCTATCCTCTTAGTTAACATTTTACCAAGACAGGAAATAATGACAGCAATAACCATCATGAAGGAATGATGGTTGTTGATGTTAACTTTTTTTTTTTAAGTCAGGTCATTGTGATAAAGAGTAGGAGGGATGAAATGGTTTAATTCCTTAACGTGTTCTTCCAAGTTTATAGGTGATTCCAGCTGGAAAAGTTCAGCAGCAAAAGTCTTGAAATCAGACCTTAGTGGAAAGCTTGCTCACCCAAGCATTAATCAACATTTTTGAATAACCAATGTCTTATCAAGAATTACTATATGATTTAAATTTCATTTAAATTCTAATTTTACTTAATATGGAAATATGGCAAAAAGATATCCAAAATAACCCTGGAATGTCATACTAAGGACCTAAGGGAGAAAATACAAGGGTTTACAAGTATATTTGTTCACTAGCGCCCAAAACGGAGTTGGGGTATGGCACTTTTAAATCTTGAAACATGCTGTGCAAAAAAAAAGTACTTAAGTGAATTGAGGAGATACTCATTGTAGCATTAATTGTTATTTCCTAAGAATAGATGGTGACCTGAAAACATTTATAATTATGTGGGCTATGCAAAATTCACCTTGGAAGCTCAGGCTCCTCAAATACAGCTTATACTCTTACAAAGAGGGGTCATGTATGCAAACAGGTAACAAAGCAGAGGTTTTAAATGTGAGCACCACTGCTGACCACCACCTCACCCTCCCACCTGCACGCCACAAAGAAACTCTGAAATGCTGGCAACCACATTTGTGATGGAGCTGCTTCTTAAATGGGCAATTCGGTGTCAGAATGAGTAACAGCAAGGACATACTTGTTTAATCATGTTTAATGATTTTCCTTTGTAACTCTGGGGAGACCATATAGTGCTATAAAAATGATGGAAGATATATATATATAATTTTTTCCCTAGTTTTAACAGAGACATACTATTTTTCCTCAATCGAAATTTTCCCCAAACCAAACTTACGTTATCCAAAAGATAGTATTACTCATATATGCATATTAATAGTTACATGTAACTACTCCTTGCTGCTTTTGTAAATTCCCATAACACTTATGATCCCAGTCATTCATATAGCATTTAACAAATACTTTTAATTATCACAGGTGTATGTTCTATATTACTTAATAAATAGAATATGTTCAATTGATAGTTACGAAATCAAAGAGCTATGGAATAGTAATGGATATTGTTTTTCAAATCAATTATACAAAGATAGAAAATACTTTACAATAATTCTCAGGTGTCTTAATTCACTGGTTTTTTGTTTGTTTGTTTGTTTCTTTGTTTTTTAGAACCATTTTAAACTTTGAAATACAACTCAACAAAAAAAAGAAAAGTCAGTCCAAAATTGGGTACCTATTTTGTGGTTTCTCTCAGGAAAAATGTAATTTAATGATGTCTCATATGAAGTTTTTTATATTAAATACCAAGAATAAATGCAAGTTAATTGTATTAAAAGGAACACTAGATAGATGAACAAAAATTCACCAATCGGCTCTTATTACAGTCACAAAACATCCTCTAATTTAGGATTTATGTCATGATTTTCTTTGGCTATTATTCTTATATTAAGATTAAATGTAAATAAAATACTAAATAAACTTCTTAATGACCAAACAAAAATGTAGCCTATCACAAAGCTGTGAAATAAACTGGAACGTTACAAAGGGAAAAAAACGCAGAACTAGAATTCTCTGTTCTCAAAGCTGAAAAGTGAAGTTTCTGATGCATCCTTCTAGTCT
The DNA here is from genome assembly GCF_015220235.1 of Choloepus didactylus. Classification (NCBI taxonomy): domain Eukaryota; kingdom Metazoa; phylum Chordata; class Mammalia; order Pilosa; family Megalonychidae; genus Choloepus; species Choloepus didactylus. The sequence continues at coordinate 29,356,759 of NC_051308.1, forward strand.
TTTTTTTTTAATCAGTACACAGATATTTAATTTTCATTGTTTTAATACAGTTAAAAAACAAAAACTTATTTACATGCTTTTCTCCAGAAAAGTATTAGTGTATTAGACTGTTGTAAAAAATTTTTTAAATAAGCACAACCTAAAACCAATGTTTCCTCATTTCTTATTTTCCTATAAGGAAAGAACCCAGGGTCACCAGTAGCTTTTTTATGTTCAGTCTCTCTTCTCCCTTACTTTGCAAACCATAGTAATTATCCTCATGACCCCAGTGACTGATCCAGAGAGGAAAACCTAATCCATCCTAAGCCAATCAGATTCTCTCTATTGGGAATTTGATTTTCAGTAGAGAAGGAGGCCATTAGGAGTTAGAGATACTGTTATTTCAAGAAACATTCTAAAGAGAAAGGCTGCTGATTATGGAGGCTGAGATTTTAGGAGCTGCCTTAGCTTCAAGACACTCTTTCCTTCCTTGAAACAAATCCCCATTTTGCTTAAGATAGTCTTTCTACTACAGTACTTGCAAACAAAGAAACCAAATGATTCACAAAACACACTCACTGCAACATAGTATCTCTACACCCTGCTCTCTGAGTTCATATCTTCTACTAGTGATAACTAAACATAAAAATGATTAACTGCTAAATATTAATATCATTTATTTTATCAAGGACAATATTCTAAATCATAGTACCATAGGATACAGAAATGATATAATAGTATTTAGTTATTTTGTAACTGTTACCAGTTTTTCCACGTGTACTTTTCTCTTCCTAATTTGATTTCAAGTTTAAGGAGGTCAGAAAACAAGTCTTCTGTTTTTCTTTCCATGTGTTTTTGGAACCAAAGGCTATCAAGCCCAACTCGAGAATAATCAAGAAATTCCAAAGGTCCAGGGGAGGTTAAAAAAAAAAAAAAAGGTGAGAAGGGAATGAAATGGCATTCTATAACAATGATTCCTGATTCTTAACTAGTTTGCTATTGGGTCTTCCCCTTCCCCAAATCAAGCCCCTCCTCTCTCCCCCAAGTCCATTCCTGCAATGATAGAGAAGATGAAAGCAGTAAAAGTTTTGGTGCCCTGACAGCATTATAAACCTGAAACAATGGTGTCTCTTCTCCAGCAACAGTTGAGGCCCCAGTGTCAAAGGCTAACAATTTCATGCACATAAGCCCAGAGGCATTCCTCAGATCACTTAATTATGCCTCTATAATAGTCTCTGTGTCTTCTACACCAACAATGTGCTATGATCACAGAGCTCAAAATTAACATCAATCAAGAAATCAGAATTACGGCCATGGATTACAGCAGAAGGCAGCAGTGCCTCAAACCCCATGCCCTTGAACTATTCCAGCAACCAAAAGGGGCTGCCGTTTCTTGTCACAGAGTCTTCAAGCTTCTTAGGAACCTGATAATCTTTTCAGTAGATGGTTATTACCTATGCTGCTTTCTTGGTAAAGCTATAAAACTGGTGTGTCCTTTTCCAGGTGAGACATTTCACTGTTCATCAAAACTAAAGCATTTGTCAATCCATAGCAATAATGGAATTATAAACAAGGATGACTTCTTCAATGAAAACATTCATATAACTGCAATCAACTTTTGATTCCAAAGTAGAGCAGCTTAAGTAAGCTGATCAAATTAAACGACTCAGCAGTAACCAGACACTAGAGGGGAACAGAAAACATATACAGGGTATCTGAATTTCTTTTTACAAAGACATTTAGCACACTCACTTCTCAGCTATCTTTTAAAAGCTTAAAGATATCCACTTTACCTTACACTATTAGGGTTACCTTCTAGTTTCATACACATATCACACAAATGATGGAAATTTCAGGCTCCTTATATTTTACATCTTAAATTCCCTTTATGAAACAACTTCTCATGATGAAAGTGAAAGCAGCATTGCCTTGGAGTATTTTAGTTTTCTAATTAAGAAGCTTTAGACTCGAGGTACCAAATTCTAATATGCACCCTTTTAAGCCAGTATCAGAGATATGAGTACCAGCTGTGCAACCAGAAAATGCATAAACCACTGATGTTTGTGGCTCTTTGTAAATGCTTGATAAAAATTCACATATTTTGTCTGACTTTTTCACTCAGCATTATGTCACGATTCATCCATGTTGTCACATGCTTCAAGACCTCATTTCTTTTTGCTGCTGCTAATATTTCATCATATGTATATACCACAGATACTGTATGATTTCACTAACGTAAACTAAATAGAATACTGTTCTAGTTGGCTAATTCTGCCGGAATGCAAAACACCAGAAATGGATTGGCTTTTATAAAGGGGGTTTATTTGGTTACAAAGTTACAGTCTTAAGGCCATAAAGTGTCCAAGGTATGTCATCAACAATCGGGTACCTTCACTGGAGGATGGCCAATGGTGTCTGGAAAACCTGCGTTAGCCAGGAAGGCAGGTGGCTGGCATCTGCTCCAGTGTTCTGGTTTCAAAATGGCTTTCTCCCAGGACGTTCCTCTCTAGGCTGCGGTTCCTCAAAAATATCACTCTTAGTTGCTCTTGGGGCATTTTTTTCCTCTCTTAGCTTCTCCGGAGCAAAAGTCTGCTTTCAACGGCCATCTTCAAGCTGTCTCTCGTCTGCAGCTCCTCTTTCAGCTTCTGTGCATTCTTCCAAGTGTCCCTTTTGGCTGTGTCAAGCTCCTTCCTTCTGTCTGAGCTTATATAGTGCTCCAGTAAACTAATCAAGGCCCCTGCTGAGTGGGCAGGGCCACACATCCATGGAAATTATCCAATGAAAGATCTCACCCACAGTTCAATGATCACAGCTCCAAGGAAACATCCAATCAAAAGTCTCCAACCCAATCAACACCAACATTTTCTGCCCACACACAAGACTGCATGAAAGATACTGGCATTTTGAGGGACATAATACATTCAAACCAGCACAAATATGTAAACGCAGAGTCTTAAAATTTAGACTATAGATACTTAGAGACAGAAGCTAGAGAAGGGAGGGCGGTTACATAATATGTTCAGAATGTATAACAAATTTGAACTTAAAGTGTTTAGAAACAGATATGGGGTGCAGGAGCTCGTTATTGAGAATTTAAGTAATGGTGTTGTTTGTATTGTAAGTGAATTTGGTTGAAAGCGGTTGATTAGAGTAACGTATGTCTATAACATTACAAATTTAAATACATTCTTGCTTGTACTAGTTCAAATGTACAACACTGGTACAGAGTTAACAGAGTGGTATATGGGGAAAAATACCTACTGCAAACTATAGACTATAGTTAACAGTAATACCTTAAGATTCTTTCATCAACAGTAATTGGTATACCATACCAATACTAAAGGCTCTGAAACCGGCTTTGTCAAAAAGGTGTATTAGTAAGTGATGGATAAGGGTGAAAGACATACTTGCAGCAAACTGAGCCTTTCTCCTTGAAATAGTCAGAAACCTTGAAAGGTAATTTACAAGGGAATAACTTTAATGTTAATGCTTCAAACCTTGTACACATAGATACCAGCATCTAACTACAAATTAGTAACATTTCATCACTGTGTTCATTTTTATGGCAAGCTTTTATTTATAGCAAGTGAAATGGTATACCTTCTCTTTACAATTAATTTTATTAATATTCTCTTTTTATATTAACTTAAAATCCCTGCAAAACCCACAAAAACAGGGAATACTGTTCTCTAAACATTCCTGATCATAGGCATACTACATGCCTCATTGTAACCAAGACCACCAAGCTTTCTTTCTCCAAGGACAATAAATAAGCCCTGGCTTAAGGCTGATGGCATACGGTGCTAATAGTTAAAGTCTCTGTAGTTTCTACTCAACAAAATAAAGGAAACAAAGTATAGTATTTTACTTTGAGAAGATGAGAGGGGAAAACAGTTACAGGCTTCCTAGCAAATCAGCTTTTGAGCTGACAGAAAGGACCTTCCTGTTCCCCTACTCTGACCTCTTGAAAAACCTGTGCTACATAAAAGCAGGCACCCATTCCCAGGCTCCAAAAAAGCCTTTTCTTTACCCCCTACATTTTGTCCCTTCTCCCTTCTCACTGACTCCTTATCTTTTTGCATTTCAATAGCCCCCGGCAGGGGCAGAATTGAAGCTGTTGGAGAGTAATTATCAGATAACAGCCCAAAGTACATCTTTAAATGCTCTATTCTGACACTGACAAAACTTTCAGGCTGGGGGAAGCCTTTTAAAAGAGACTTTTTTTTTTTTTCTTTTTCCTTGTTTTTCTTTTCTATTTTTTAAATCTAAAAGTAACATACGTGCTTATTTTCTATCAGAAAGCCCAAGCTGAAGGACTAGGCTAGGCTAGGGGGGGAGAAAGGGTACTCAGAACGTCTTTGAATTCCAGATTCACTTCTGAAGAAGGTCTCCACCCCCATCTTTAATTGGCAGCTCAGGCTGACCAAGGAATTTAGCTGGAGTTGCCCGAAAGAGGAGAGGGGAGAAGGGAATAGTGCCCCTGAGAGACAACTGGAGTTCCTAGGATTGAGAGAGAGGAGGGAGGTCCAGCTCAACTGGCAGTCCTCCTTCTGGGAACTCAGACCCCAGGGGCTGGAATTCAGATTCTGGCTTCAATCAGCCACGCCCCCGACAGGATCAGAGTCACCAGGAGAACTAAAGGCTTCATACCTCCTAACACTGGTGAGGGAGCTGCGGGCTGGCAAGTGCCACCTGCTGGACAGGAGAGGAAAAGCCCCAATTCTAGAGACCTCATAGGAAGGTCTCATTCTCAGGAAAACTCCACACCCTCCTCAAAAGACCTGGGCCTCTCTAGACTGGGAAAATCTGACTGGGGTTGACCATATCTGAGGAGTGAAGTGGGTCCCCTCCCGGTAATCTGTAACCTGTGGGTCCCCCTCCCCCTTCAGTCTGTAAAGTAAAAATGTGTAAGCAGTACTGAGCCACGAGGAGGAGGGAGTGAAACTGTACAGTTTAAAGGAAGTGAAACTGCGGTTGTACCCATCAGCCAAGCATAACCGTTATAACAATCAACAATTGCACCGTTTCCAAGTGAAACTTTTTGTAACCAAGTGAAACTTTTTGTAAGATTTCTAAATGCCATCCTTGCTAAATTGTCTTTTGTAACCAATAGCTAACTGCCAACTCTGCTTCTGTTAAAATAGCTTGCTTGCGTTTCCAGGATGTGGTTTCTGTCTATATAAGGCACCAGCACACACAGGTCGGGGTTGCTCACTGATTTCCCTGTGTGGAGTGACTGTGAGCAGTTGCCGGTCGGCTAATAAAGGCTCTTAAAATTCTGTTTAGCTGTCTCATACTTTAACTCGCGGGCACCGTAACAAGGAGACCCTCTCACAAAAAGGCTACATAGAGGCAGGGCAAGAAACAGAAAAACAAGAGTTGAAAAATTCTGATCAACTAAATACAACCTAAATAAGAGGTCTAGAATATGTTGAACTGAACAACAGAGGTCAGAGAACAAAGCCAACCAACAAGAAACCCCCAGATAAAAGAGAAAATGAGCTCCAGAATAAACTAATCAAGAAAATCAGATGCCTAGACAACTTAAGATAACAAGCCACACTAGGAAACATGAAAATATGGACCAGCCAAAGGAACAAACTAATAGTTCAACCGAGATACAGGAGTTGAGGCAACTAATGCTAAATCAATTCAATGAACTGAAGGAAGAGATAGCAAAAGAGATGAAGAATATAAAGACAACATTGAATGACCATAAAGAAGAATTTGTAAACTTTAAAAAACAAACGGCAGAACTCGTGGGAATGAAGGCCACAATGGAGGAGATGAAAAACACAATGGAGGGACACAACAGTAGATTTGAACAGGCAGAAGAAAGGATCAGTGAACTGGAAGACAAGACATTTGAATTCATACACATAAAAAACCAATGGTTAAAAAGATGGAAAAATAAGAGCAGGGTCTTAGGGAGCTGAGTGACAACATGAAACACACAAATATACATATTATGGGTATCCCGGAAGGAGAAGAGAGGTGAAAAGGGGCAGAAAGAATAATAGAAGAAACATTCACTGAAAATTCCCCAACTCTTATGAAAGACAGAAAATCAGAAATTGAAGAAGTACAGCATACCCTAAACAGAACAGATCTCAACAGACTACTCCAAGACACTTACTGATCAGACTGGTTCAATGTCAAAGACAAAGAGAGAATTCTGAAAGCAGCAAGAGAAAAGCGATCCATCACATACAAAGGAAGCTCAATAAGACTATGTACAGATTTCTCTGCAGAAACCATGGAGGCGAGAAGACAGTGGAATGACACAGTTAAGATACTGAAAGAAAAAAACTGCCAACCAAGAATTCTATATCTGGCAAAAGTGTCCTTCAAAAATGAGGGAGATTAAAATATTTTCAAACAAAAAGACACTGAGAGAGTTTGTGAATAAGAGAACAGCACTACAAGAAATACTAAAGGGAGTGCTACAGGCTGATAGGAAAAGACAGGAGAGAGAGAGTTGGAGAAGAGTGCAGAAATGAAGATTATCAGGAAAGGTAAAAGAAAAAAAGAGGAAAAAATAAGATATGACATATAAAATCTAAAAGACAAAATGGTAGAAGAAAGTACTGCCCTTACAGTAATAACACTAAATATAAATGGATTAAACTCCCCAACAAAAAGACAAAGACTGGCAGAATGGAGTAAAAACACAGGACCCACCTATATGCTGTCTATAAGAAACTCACTTTAGACACAAGGACAAAAATAGACTGAAAGTGAAAGGTTGGAAAAAGATATTTCACGCAAACAACCACCAAAAAAAAAAGCGGGAGTAGCTATATTAATATCAGACAAATTAGACTTCAAAAGTAAAACAATTAAAAGAGACAAAGAAGGATACTATATATTAATAAAAGGGTCAATTCACCAAGAAAACATAAAAATCATAAATATTTATGCACCAATCCAGAATGCCCCAAAATTCATGAAGCAAACACTGAGATCACTGAAAGGAGAAATAGACACCTCTACAATAATAGTTGGAGACTTCAATACACCGCTCTCATCAATGGATAGAACATCTAGACAGGATCGTTAAAGAAACGGAGATGCTGAATTGTACGATAAATGAACTAAACTTGACACTACATCCAACAACATCAGGATACACTTTTTTCTCAAGTGTTCATGGAACATTCTCTAGGATATAACACATGTTGGGTCACAAAGCAAGTCTCAACAAATTTAAAAATATTGATATAGTATACAAAACACTTTCTCGGACCATAATGGAATGAAGTTGGAAATAAATAAAAGGCAGAAGGTCATAAAATTCACAAATATATAGAAGATAAACAATACCCTCTCAGAAAACCAGTGTGTAAAGGAAGAAATTACAAGAGAAATTAGTAAAAACCTTGAGACAAATGACAATGAAAACACAACATATCAAAACCTATGGGATGCAGCAAAAGCAGTGCTGAGAGGGAAATTTATTGCCCTAAATCCTATATTGAAAGAGAAGAGAGGGCAAAAACTGAAGAATTAACTGTTTACCTGGAAGAATTAGAGAAAGAACAGAAAACTAACCCCAAAGTAAACAGAAGGGAAAAAATAACAAAGATTAGAGCAGAAATAAATGCAATTATAACAGGAAAACAATAGAGAGAATCAAGAATACCAGAAGTTGGTTCTTTGAGAAAATCAATAAAATTGATGGACCGCTGGCTAGGCTAACAAAAAAAAAAGAGAGAGAGTGGATGCAAATAAATGCAATCAGAAATGGGAAAGGAAACATAGCTACTGACCCCGCAGAAATTAAGGAGATAATGAAAAGATACTATGAGCTGCTATATGCTAATAAACTAGACAACTTAAATGAAACGGACTTCCTAGTAAGGCATAAACAACCAACATTGACTCAAGAAGAAACAGATGACCTCAGCAAACCAATCACAAGGAAAGAGATTGAGTCAGTCATCAAAAAGCTTCCCAAATGGAAAAGCCCAGGGCCAGATGGCTTCACATGTGAATTCTACCAAGCATTCAAGAAAGAATTAGTACCAATCCTGCTCAAACTCTTCAAAAAAAACTGAAGAGGGAAAGCTACCTAATTCATTCTATGAAGCCAACATCACCCTAATACCAAAATCAGACAAAGATACTACAAAAAAAAAGAAAGAAAAAGAAAGAAAAGCAATTATAGACCAATCTTTTTAATGAATATAGAAGCAAAAATCCTCAACAAAATACTTGCAAATCAAATCCAGCAGCACATTAAAAGAATTATACACCACAACCAGGTGGGATTTATTCCAGTTATGCAAGGCTGGTTCAACACAAGAAAATCAATTAATGTAATACACCACATCAATAAATCAAAGGAAAAGAACCATATGATCATCTTGATTGATGCAGAAAAGGCATTTGATAAAATTCAAAATCCTTTCCTGATGAAAATACTTCAAAGGATAGGAAAAGAAGGGAACTTTTTCAATATGATAAAGGTGATATATGAAAAACCCACATCTAACATCACACTCAATGGGAAGAGACTGAAAGCTTTCCCTCAAGATCAGGAACAAGACAGGGATGCCCACTGTCACCATTGTTATTCAACATTGTACTGGAAGTGCTAGCTAGAGCAATTAGGCAAGAAAAAGAAATAAAAGGTATCCAAATTGGAGAGGAAGAAGTAAAACTTTTACTATTCGCAGATGACATGATTCTACATACAGAAAATCCAGAAAAATCTACAGCAAAGCTACTAGAACTAGTCAATGAATACAGCAAAGTGGCAGGCTACAAGATCAACATGCAAAAATCTGTAGTGTTCCTATACACAAGCAATGTGCAACAAAAGGAGGAAATCAAGAAAAAAATTCCATTTACAATAGGAACCAAAAGAATCAAGTATTTAGGAATAAACTTAACCAAGGACACAAAAGATCTTTACACAGAAAACTATAAGAAACTGCTAACAGAAATCAAACAGGACCTAAAACAATGGAAGAATATAACATGTTCATGGATTGGAAGACTAAATATAGTTAAGACGGCAATTTTACCTAAACTGATTTATAGATTCAATGCAATACCAATTAAAATCCCAACAACTTACTTTACAGAAATAGAAAAACCAATAACCAAATTTATTTGGAAGGGCCAGGTGCCCCGAATAGCCAAAAATATCTTGAGAAAGAGGAACGAAATGGGAGCTCTCACACTACATGACTTTGAAACATATTACAAAGCTACAGTGCTCAAAACAGCTTGGTACTGTCATAAGGACAGATACACCAACCAACGGAATAGAATTGGGTGTTCAGAAGTAGACCCTCGCATCTAAGGACAATTGATCTTTGATAAGACAGTCAAGCCAAAGCAACTGGCACACAGCAGCCTCTTCAATAAATAGCGTTTGGAGAACTGGATATCCGTTTCCAAAAGAATGAAAGAAGACACCTATCTCACACCTTAAACAAAAAAAAACTTTGAGAGTTAAATGCTGACAACACAGGCTACCAGGAGATACATTTGATGCTGAAGGACTACAGAATGTTTAGCAGGATTGATTGTATAGATCCAGAAATAGATAGCATAACACTGTGTGATGGTAGGACAGTATTGTAAGTATACTGAAGAAAGATGTCTGTGAGTAAAGCTAAAAGAGGTGGGATAGAAGAATGTATGACAACAGAGGTAAAGATAGATGATGAAGACTGGGACTATATAACTTGGCAAAAACTGGAATGGCCAATGACTGTTACTAAATGTACAAATATAAAAATGCTTTTGCATGTGGGAGAGCAAATGAATATCAACCCTGCAGAGTATTGAAAAAGGGATGGTATTTGGGAAAAAAACATAATCAAAGCAAACTGGAGTCTATGGTCAACAGTAACATTGTAATTTGCTTCCATTACATGTAACAAAGGCAATACACCAACGCTAAGTGTGTATGAGAGGGGGATATAGGGAAGGGATATGGGATTCTTGGTAGTGATGTTGTTTTCTGTCCTTACTATTATATTGTATTGTATGACATGTTATTTTTCTTTTTATCATCTTTTTTTTTAAATATTATTAATTTTATTATAGTCGTAGGTTTACAGAAAAATCATGCAGAAAGTACAGTGCCCACATACTCCCACCCACTTTTCCCTATTATTAACATTTTGCGTTAGTATGGTACCTTTGTTACAGCCGATGAAACAATATATTAACTATCGTCCATAGTGTACATTAGAGTTCATGATAAAGACCTTTTTGAGGGCAGGGAAGTATCTTTTTTTCTCTACACAGCCCCATCCACACTAGAACAAACCAACCCTGATTTCACCTCATCTTTCCGGTTGTTAGTCCACTGGTCCCAATTTGGTGCTATGAAAATACAGTTTCCAAAATACACAACCACTGCGTCCGGGCCAGGCGAGAGAGCCTCGCAAAGCAGCGCGCAACTTGTACTTCCCGGGGTGGTCGCCAGGGGCCGCCGACCTCTTTGTTTTCCTTTCTCGCCTGGGGTCGAGGCCGGAGGCCTGGAGAGCGCATGCTCTGGGGTAGTTTGCAGCCGGGCCGGAGAGCGGTGGAGTTCCTTGTGGTCCATCTGCAGCGAGGTAGGTCGTGCCCGTGACCCGCGGAGGGTCCTGGAAGAGGGCGGAACGCGGGGCAGCCGCCGCCAGAGCACGGGCTTGTCCCGCGGCGGGCGGGAGCCGTTACCCGCGCGCGCCCGGGTCCCACCGCGCCGGCCCACGTGAAGCCCGGCGGCAGGGAGGTGCGGGCGCGCGCGACCCCGGCCTCGCGGGGCCCGGGATGGGAGCCGACTCACCGAGCGAAGGGCACGCGGCTCTCACGTTCGCCCCGCGGCGCCCGCGCGGGGGGAGATTCAAACGGCCCGAGTGCGGCGGGCGGGTCGGCGGGAGCGCGGGGCGGCGTGCGCGCGGCTGCAGCGCGCTGGCCTCGAGGACTTCGTCCGCCCGGGGTGCGCAGACCCGCGAGCCCCGCGGGCCGAGCTATCATCTTTTTATTATTTGCTTAAAAAAATTTTTTATAGTAATCAATATGTTCAAGTGCTGATTGTGGTGATAAATGTATAACTTTATGATGATACCATGAACGACTGACTGTACACTGTGGATAAATGTATGGTGTGTGAATATAACTCCATAAAATTTTAGGAAAAAAATATATATAGGAGTAAAAGTGTTGGAGAAAACATGGAGAGAGGGATGTACCTATCTACTGTTGATAAGCAGGCAGAATGGTACAGCCTTTCTGAAGGTCAGTGTGGTGGTTCCACAAAAAGCTAGGTATGTGGGGGCCATGAGGTCCTGCAATCTCATTATGGGGTATGTCATTGGAAGATCTGACAGGAGAGACATGAATGGACATTTGCACACTGGTGTTCATGGAGGCAGTATTTATGATTTGCAATGGGTAGAGAGGGCCTAAGGGTACACAGACTGAGGAACAGAATGGTGAACTGTGGTGTATGCATACAATGGAATATTGAGCAACTACAAGAAGGAGTGAAGCTGTGAGACATGCAACAAGGTGAATGGATCATGTACACTGCATTTTAAGTGAAGTACACCAGAAATAAAGGCAAATGCTATAATGCCTCACCAATATGGACTAAAATATGTCAACTCAGAATTGAATCTTAGAACACAGCCTAAGAGGGGAACGATTATTGTAATAGTCCCTAGATTGTAAGCTCTTACAGCAGTCAAATCTATTCCTGAACTGTAATGGCTATCTCCAAACTTTGAGATGCTGATCCCTTAGTGTATAACCTAATTGGTCTCTGAACATTGGGTATCTGTGTTACACCTGAAACTCAGAGCTAGAGCTCAGCAGATAAGAATGTCAGTAACAGCACATACAGCAACTTTAAAAAAAAAAAAAAAAAAAAAAAGCTGAAAAAGAGCCCGGACTTCAATTAGTGATATGAATGAAGCAGATCTGGTTAAGACTAAGACAAACTGGGCCAAAGGGTAAAGATCGAAACTGACTGTGTTTTAAAACTTCAACTTCCATGTGAGACCAAGGGAAGAGATGTCTATTTGGTGCAGGACTTACATTTTCTAAACAGTATAACTCTACAGTCAGTTTGTTCAGACACCACAATTACATGGAACTTTGAATAAGAAGTGAGATATGGTAGGTTAATATAGGTTAGAGTGAAATGGTGACACATCCCAAAGTAATTTGGGCAGAAAATAAAAATATATTTACAGGCCCCCCTGAGGAGCTGGGGGAAATTGCAGAAGTGTTGGACTTCCTCACCTGGACTGATGCTCATGTTGTTACAAACACTGGGACTAGTGGTTTGATGTGCTTGGTCCTCTGTCATGGGACGTGGCCTTATGAGGCTTGTTGCTGCAAAGGAGAGGCTAAACTTGCATATAATTGTGCCTAAGAGTCTCCCCCTGGGCACCTCTTTGTTGCTCAGATGTGGCCCTCTCTCTCTTTAACTAAGCCACCGCGGCAGGTGAACTCACTGCCTCCCCTCCTACATGGGACCCGACTCCCAAGGGCGTAAATCTCCCTGGCAATGCAGGATATGACTCCCGCGGATGAATCTGGACCCGGCATCGTGGGATTGAGAATACCTTCTTGACCAAAAGGGAGATATAAAATGAAAAGAAATAAAGTTTCAGTGGCTGAGAGATTTCAAATGGAGTCGAGAGGTCACTCTGGTGGACATTCTTATGCACTATATAGAGAATACCTCTTAGGTTTTAATGTATTGGAATAGCTAGAAGTAAGTACCTGAAACTATCAAATGCCAACCCAGTAGTATGGACTCCTGAAGACGATTCTATAACAATGTAGATTACAAGGGGGGAAAGTGTGATTGTGAAAACCTTGTGGATCACACTCCGTTTATCTAGAGTATGGATGGATGAGTAGACAAATAGGGACAAAAACTAAACGAAAAATAGGGGGGGGATGGGAGGGGAAGGTTTGGGTGTTCTTTTTTACTTTTATTTTTTATTCTTGTTCTGATTCTTTCTGACGTAAGGAAAAGTTTTGGAAATGGATTGGGGCGATGAATGCACAACTACATGATGGTATTGTGAACAGGTGATTGTACACCATGGATGATTGTATGGTATGTGAATATATTTCAATAAAACTGAATTTAATTTAAAAAAAAAAACAAAAAAAAACCTGTGCTGGTATCCTTCTCCAGCATTCCAGAAAGAATTAATTACTCCTTCACCTCTTCTTTATAGCACTCTATCTATCTATCTATCCACCATCCACCCATCCCCATCCTGGCAATTGTTTGTTCACATAGCAATTGCTTCACTAGACTGTGAGCTCCTGGTGGGCACAATCCCTGCCTTTTTCAGCTTTCTTACCCCAGGTCTAATTGGTTCCCTTAAGATCCTCAATACATGTTTTTTGGATGAATGAACTGTGTGTAAAGTTGGTCCTATACTTAGTTCTCTTTTTTTCTGAAAAGATGTATTGACTTAAAACTAAAGCATCAGTAATGGTTGTCCTTTGATGCAAGTCCTACATACCTACTTATGGATTTAGAGTACCTACCAAGTAACTCCCCATAAATCCAGAATTTGAAAACTATAAGCCTTAAGAGCTATATTGATGAAAATGACACTAATTTTGCATGTATTCTTTCCAGAAAGACATTTTATATAAACATATATAGATAAATGTAATGTTGGCTTTTATTTTTAAAATTGTATTTTAAACTCCATTTTATATGGGAAGAAATACGTTATTTTATGATTCCGTTGAAATATGGATACATTATATATATGCCACTTTTAGAAAAATAACACTAGATAATATTCTACTTAATGGTATGAATATGGCAAAATATATACTAAAATATAACAAAGTACAATATTTCAATAACACAAAACTTGAAACATTAAATACAGCAGTCAAGGTCAAAATGGTTTTCCAACATTAGTTGACTTTTCCTGGCTTTCTTATACACAATCATTAAGAATTTCAACACATTCCATATTCTTTGTTTTTATAAGCCAGAACTTTCTTAAATAGCTGTCGGCTTACTAGGAATGGGCAAATAATACAAAGTTATCAAGGTGAATCACAAAACAAGGATGTATAAATCTATTCATTGCTTGTCTACTTTTCCCCAACATGACTAATAAGAATCTTCTAATGATGAGCTCTGAAAAAGCACTAGAAGAATATAAAGATTTTAGAAATATACAGGAAGGCAGTAAGTCAGAAAGAAAGGTGTACAGGTGAGGAAATTCTGCCTAATAAGTCTGATCAGTTGTCTCTCCATTATCTTCAGCTCACATTTTAAAGCCAAACTTGGCTCCTTCTCAGTCACTTCTCTCTAGGCTTTCCAAGTGCACCAGATCAGATTAGTACATGAACTCCTTCAGGACAACTTTCACTGTGACATAGTAACACCTTCTCCAATCTACAACTGACTCTGATGTTTTTTCAAAGGGATATTAAAATTAAGGTTCTTTTAGAATAAATGCTAAGGGTTATGTTTCCAGAACCTACTTACAACCCAATTTGTACCTCAACCTGAGTATATTATTCCAGATAAAGGGGATGCTGGGAATGACAGAGTAAAGGTGTCAAACAGGCCTCTTTCCCCTTCTACCCTGGAAGAGAGTTAGGTATTCCCATTCTTTCCCCACAGTATGGCCAGATCTGATTTTAAGATGAAAGGAAGGCGAGCCTGAGTTTCTGGAGCCAGCTCCTTAGGCAGTGTGGGGTAGGAATTTGAGAGCAACACCTTTGAGAGAGCTATTAAGGGGTATGGGTTTCAGGAGGAAGTGGAAGAATAGGATGTTGGACGGGAAGGAGAGGTGGTGGTAGTAAGAGGCAACTAACTGATGTAACAGTATCCTAACCAAGGAATGGGTACCATGGACAGGGTGGATATCTGTATGAAAACAAACAACAACAACAAACAGAACAACAACTACAAACAGAACAACAGGATAAGCCAGAGAATATGTGCATTTAGCTTTTTATGTAACTGTAATTTTGTTTCTGCATGTTCATATGACATTCCATTTTTTCAATCAAGTGAGCATACTAACTTGTTAGAACACATACAGCATGGCATTATCATATTACACTACATACTTTCAAGAACAAGAGATACTCTTGCAACCTAAAGGACAGCAGTTAACTTCAAATACTACATAATATTTTGTTTTGAAAGTGGCTATTGCTCAACTATTTCAAATTCTGAAACTATGTATAGTTATCTGAAAGCATTACAGAGGCCTAGCCTCTAGGCTGCTTTCAAAGCAAAGGACAAATAGGAAGAAAGGGTACACTGAAAACCACGTGTCTCCCCGTAGGAAGTACATTACCATTCCACTTCCCAAAAAGTTCACTTTCTATGTGACCCTAGCAATGTAAATACTAGATTTGACATTAATGTATTTACTTGCCTTACTCTTTAAAAGAGCAAGGATTCCTTCCCCTGGGATCAACAAGTAAAAATAATTCCCTTTTTAATATCAATTTACCAATAAAAATTCGAATTAAAAAATCGGGTGCAAAGCCCAGAGGTGGGTTCTGATGTCAACAAAGTGGACCGGAGGAGGCAAAGCTCGGCACGCTTTGGCCTGCAGGTGGGCGGGTGTTGAGTCTGGATTTCAGGAGGTTTCGGAACAATCGAATCCTACTTAGCCATCCTGAACGGCTTCTGCCACCGCGCAGCCTCAGCCCCGAGTCCGGCGCAGGCCTCGGGCCGCTGGAGCTCCTCAAACTCTTACGCTTACCTCCCCTACCCGGCCCCATTCCTAAGGCTGAGCACCGGTCCCAAGACAGAAAACTGCAACTCCCTAGGCATCGCGCATCTCTCAAAGCCTCCCCGTCAACCTGCATTTTCCTCCAGTGCCCCCTCTTCTCAGCCCAAGACCCCGGGTCAGGGGTTCCTGACCTCCCGCCATTTCTCCACGTCGCCGCACCCTGCGGTAAGCGAGAACCTCAAGGTGACACCCTATATTGGCTGGTGGATTTGGGTTCTGGGCCTGAGTTCCTGGGCACTAGACACCAAGCAGTCCGAGCTCGCGGGCCCAGCTTCCCGTCAGAGCCTGGTCGCCTCACCTGGCAGCGGCAAACGATGTCGGCGTCCTGCGCCAAGAGATCCACCACCTTCCCTTTGCCTTCATCGCCCCACTGCGCGCCGAGCACCACCGTCACTCGGTTCCCTCCCGGTCGCGCCCTGGGGCGGCCACAATTGCCGTTGGGAAGGGAAGATGCCGCCGGGTTGGTTTCGGCGAACGACATGGCTCCGGTGACGCGCGGAGAGCCCGAAGGAGACGGCGAGGAAAAGTGTACGGACTGAACTGCTCTGCGGCCGCGGAGCAAGCCACATGCGGAGGAAGACGGAGCCAGAGGCCGGCCCCGCCCCCGCCCCCGCCCGGGCCACCACCCTTCAGCCAGGCCCCGCCCCGCTCTCCGCCACAGCAGACTCAATGGGGGAGCATGACTGCCCCGCGCAGGCCGGCCTTGGCAGCACCGCCCGGAGGAACGGGACCTGGTGGCAGCAACCGCCGCCAGCCGGGACCCGAGGCCACGCCCCTTCCGCAGCCTGGCGCGCCATTCAAGTGAGGACCCCGGGAGCGGAAGGGGCAGAGAGAAGGGGCAGGGCTTAGAGCCCGTTTCAGACTCAACGCCCCGCCTACCCGCCCCTTCTCTCGCTGTTCAAAGCGGCTGGGAGCTGGTGGGGTGCATGCTAGAGCCACGAACTACAGCTTCCGAGATGCAGCTCTCTGGGCTGCAGCGACGTCCTCTGGTGCCATAGCGTCTGCCATCTATGGATTTCAGTTGCTGAAAAGCTACGTGTTTTTTTTTTTTTTAATTTAATATTGGTTTTATTAAGGAATGAGATAGCGTGTACGAAATACAAGGGTGGAATTTCAAAATAAAAATAGTATGGAATGGGGAAGTATAGGTTTAAAGTTGGAAAATAGAGATCTAGAGACACGGATCAAAAACGGCAAACTCAAGTCAATAAGGTAGAAAACATTAGACTTGAAAATCGAGAGATCAAATAGAATACTAACCCCTCTTATTTTACACTTCAGTAACAGAGCTCTGAGAGGAGTGAATTAACCAGTGTCATATAGTATATGCCAGATACTGTAAAGCACTTACCTTTTAATCCCCACTATCAATATGAGGTAGATAATAGTATCCGTATTTTACAGGATCCTGAGGTTTTAAAAAAGGTAACTTTGCTCTAGTGAGACTTGATTTGGTACCTACACAGTCTGAGGCCAGAGCCTACACCCTTATTTATATTCCACTTCTCCTTAGTGTTTCAGTTGTGGCTGGATTCCAGAGTATACCTACTTTTCATACAATACTTTTTCAACTACAACACATTTACTATGACATCTAATTCTGATATATTGCTTCAGAAAAAAAATGGGAATAGAATCGCGTTATATAAAGTGTCTCCCAAATTATATATACTGTCACATTCTCTAATGGTTCCTATAGCACATTTTAGCATTTTACTATTTCTATTCAATGATTCATTCAGTAAACATTAAGAACCTTCTACAAACTAAGATTGTGCTGGACACTGATGACGTAAGAGTGAATAAAGATACACTAGCATCCCTCAAGGATTCATAGACCATTTGGTCTGCAGAAAGTAAATAAATTATAATACGTGTTAATGTTGGTGTTTATCTTAGCTTTACCAAAAAATTATAGAACCTTTATAAGCAAAGATGCTGTAATATTTCTTTGTAGTCAAGTACAAGAGGTAATGTTGGGTATTATAGTAAGTGCTCAGTAAGCACATACTACTGTTCATTTCTGTTCAATTTAATCATTTATGGAGTGCCTGCTTCCTGAAAAACAGTGCCAGGTATGTATTTACTATTGCATTGGTAATATATAGTCACAACAAAGATTTGGCTAAAAGATACGCTAACTTAAAAGTTTCATCTTCAGTCAAATCGGATTTTTCGGTGTTTTTGCTATCTCACTCCAAAAAAGCACATTTCTGCCCTGAAAGCCGGTTTACATCTTGGCACCACAGCGTCTAACTTTCATGCCACCAGGGAGCCCAGGTAGCGGGCCGGTGCACGCACACTTTTCCTTCCTGGTGAACAGGAGCGGTCATGACCCAGCCCGCCGGGTACCCGAGCACCGCCACTGCGTGTTCGGTCTGCGCCCAGCAGGAGCGCGAGGTGCCTTCGGGGCGCTGCGAAGGCGGTTTGGCTGAGGTGGCCCGGACGCCATGTCGGCTTGGGGCGTGGCGCTGCTGCTGTGGTGGTTGAGTTCCGGAGGCTCGGCCGTGTGGAGGTAGACAGACACCCGTCACGGGCGGGCGGGCCGGGCTGGGTCGCACCTAGGGCCGGGTGGGGTGGCCGAGCTCTGTCCCAGGCCCAAGTTAGCGGCCGCGCGCCCTGAGTAAGCCAAAGAGACCCGCAGGCGGTGGCCGGGGCTTCTCTCTACCCCGACGCCGTCCCACCCCCCCGGCCATCCGCTCGGCAGACGGTCGCCTCGTCCCCCAGCTCGCCCAACACCTGCACGGGCCTCTCGCCCCTCCCTCTTCCTAGAGTTTTCAAAGCACAAGCTTGGAGAATGGGGGGCGCTGGGAGGACTTTGCGATCACGTCACTGTCCTCTGGACAGCTGAGCCTCCACGAATCCTTAAACCAGTTTTTCCCTGCCGCACTCTTCTTTTTCTAGAGAGAGGAACAAACGACAACCAAAAAGTCGCCACTAGAAAATTTGGGGAGGAGGGGGCATGTTACTAGGGTAAACATCTTAAAAATAGTTACTGGTTTATGTTAGGTAATTGAAACTGAACGTTTTGTGAGAAAGTGCCTTATAAAATGTAAATCACTGTACAAATGTAAGTATAGGCGAGTTGATTTGGGGAATAACCTTAAAGTTCTGAGAAACCATCAATACCAGTTTGGTTTTTGTTCAGCATTTCCCAACTGCTTATTGGAAAATGTATCAAAAACTTCTAGAAAGATTTTCAACATAGGTTAAGATACAGATGATTTACTAGGAAATCTCATTCCCGGAATATTCTATTCAATGGATGTTTTGCTATAACAATTATTACCGTCTAACATTAAAATTTATCCATCATAGAGCTTTCAGAGAGAAGGGATCCAGGATACCTCATTGGACAGATTGAGGTCAAATAAAGAGTAAAAATAGTCATTGTAGAGAGTCAGTGTAGTAGTGAGAAAGAGCAAAACTTGCAAAACAACTTTGCAAGTCTCCGTTTTTTTCTCTTTAAAAGGAAGATAATAAAATCTATCTAATGCAATTGTGAGGCTGGGATGTAATGATATATTCAAAGCTCTAAGCGTTATTATTAAGGATGGCCTGTGAACTCAGGGAGTTTAAAAACGTTTTATGTTGTACACCAGAGGTCAGCAAACTTTTCTATAAAGGGCCAGGTAGTAAATATTTTAGGCTTTTTGGGCCATACAATCTCGGTTACAACTATGCAACTCTGCCATTGTAGGGGAAAGTAGCTACAGACAATAGTAAATAAGTGGGTGTGGCTGTGTGCCAACAAAATTTTATTAACAAAATACCAGTGAGTTTTGGCCAGAAGGATGCAGTTTGCCAATCTCTGGTCTACACTCATAATTGAAGGAAATTTTAATTAGAGGTTAACAAAAGCAAAGATGTTATTTTTCCCATTCTAGACATAGATTTCCTGAATTTTGTTTCATAATAAGGTGTTTTTTTAAAGGACAAAATTTCTTAAGTTTAACGTAATGGATTTTTAAAATATTGTTAACTTTTGGGGTGGGGCATGGGGAATGCCTTTTTAAGAAATCCTTCTTATGGGCAGAGAGCATATGTGTATTGTGGGGCCCTCCGAGGAACTGGGGAGAAACGCCAAGATGTTGGACTTCCCCACCTGGGCTATTGCTGATTTTCCCGCAAACATTAGGGACTGCCCATTTAGTGGGCTGAGTCCTCAATCTGGGGGCTTTCCCTTGTGGAGCTAGTTGCTGCAAGGGAGAGGCTAAACCCAATTAGAATTGTGCTTAGGCATGCCCCCCCCCCACCTCGACAGTCTCTTTGTTGCTCAGATGTGGCCCTCTCTCTCTCTAAGGCCACTGAGCAGGTGAATTCACTACTCTCCCCCCTACATAATACCCAGGGTTGTAAATACCCCTGGCAACACAGGAAATGACTGCTGGATATGAGCCTGGAACAAGCACTGTGAGACTGAGAGAATCCTCAACCAAAAGGGGGAAGAGAGATGAAACAAAATAAGGTTCCAGTGGCTGAGAGATTTCAAATGGAGTCAAGAGGCCACTCTGGAGGGTATTTTTCTGTGCTACATAGATAACACTTGTTAGTTTTTAAGTGAGTTGGAATGGATAGAGGGAAATACCTGAAGCTTCCAAAGTGCAACACAGTGACCTTGATTCTTGAAGATGACTGTATAAGTATATAGTTTGCACAGTGTGACTGTGTGATTTTGAAAACCTTGTGGCTTGCACTCCCTTTATCCAGTGTATGGACAGATGAGTGGAAAAACGGGGACAAAAATTACATGAAGAATAGGGTGGGATGGAGGGAATAGATTTAGGTGTTCTTTTTTGGTTTCTATCTTTATTTTGGTGTAAGGAAAAGGTTCAAAAATTGATTCTGGTGATGAACGCACAACTATATGATGGTGCTGTGAATGACTGTACACTGTGGATAACTATAGGGTGTGTGACTGTATCTCAAACTGTATTTTAAAAAAAGTAAATGAACAATGGGGGGAGAAGGAGAATGGGATGTTTTGAATGTTGTTTTAATTTTTATTTTTATTTTATTTTTGGAGTAATGAAAATGTTCAAAGTTTGTGGTGATGAAAGCATAACTGTATGATGATACTGTGAACAACTGATTGTACACTTTGAATGATCTGGGACACCTCTGTCACATAGAAGGCATATGGCTGGTGTCTGCTGGTCCTTCTTTCCCGAGTTTTGTTGCTTTCAGCTTCTGGCTTCAGTGGCTTCCTCTCAGCTTCTCTGGGACTTTTTCTGTGAGGGTCTCTTAATTTCATCTCTTAGCTTCTCTGTCACTTTTATCCTCTTATAAAGGACTCGAGTAGGAGGATTTAAAACACATCTTGAGTGGGGTGGGTCACATTTCACTTGAAATGTAATCAAAAATTTCCACCTACAATAGATCTGTACCCACAGGAATGGATTTAAAGAACCTGGCCGTTTGTAGGGTACATAACAGCTCCAAACTAGCACTGATATCCCTAACAGCACTGCTTTGCTGCATTTCATAAAAACTGATATGTAATCTTTCATTCACTTCTAGATAATTTTAGCTTTAATTATTAGTTCTTCTGTAACCCTTGAATTATTTAGCAGTTTTTTTTTAAATTCCAAAATATGGAAGGATTTTATCTTTTTGTTATAACTTCACCATTAATTGAACTTTAGAGAGTATGGTCCATAAGACAGTTACTCTTTGAAATTTGTTTAGACTTGCTTTATGGCGTAGACCAATTTTTAAAATATTTCATGTGTGCTTGAATAGAATGTTTTTCTTTAATAGTCTAGGTCTATTGAGTCAAACTTGTAGAGGATCCTCTTTGTCCCTAAAAATGCTTTTTATCTCAAGGTCTTTTTTTTTTTCTCATAACTTCACCTTACCTTTAGTAGGGTTCGGATTTACTGGGGGAATACTATGCTTCCTGCTATATATAGTTGCCCCATGTGAATGGTTTTGCATATGCTTCTCTCCAATGACCTATCTAGGATCAATTTCTTTTGATTATTTCTTAGATTGGAGAATCTTTTTATAAATATGGTGTTTATACTTTTGTTTCAGGGCTTTCTATTGTATATAGGATACAACTGTTTTTTTGTTTGTTTGCTTTGTCAAATCTGAGAGATTTTGTATTTAATAGTCCCTTCCTGACTTCACTTTTTTCCTCCCTACCCAACTTATAGAGTATGATTCTCTAGGTCAATCACTTTTTCCCAAATCCCTTACCTATTCACCCTACTAGTATGCACTTCTGGCAAACCCAGAGGTGCATTCATTTACATTTATCTGATCGCTATAATGCTTGGTCGTATCCCAACAATTTTCTTATTTTTTTTCATTTTTATGCTTTTTGAAGTTACATTAAAATTTTTTCAAAATTTTATTAGATTGATTAGCTTTTCTTTTTCCTTTTGTTCTCTTTGTGTTTGGCTCTGAGATGTGAGAGTACTTCTGCCTGTCCTAAAGACCCAGAGTTGGGGTTGACAATATCTATAAATATTTGGGAGGGGGGATAGCCTGGCAGAGAAGGATAAGTTTACAGAATAAGCCTTAGAAATTAGTTAAGGGAGGATAGTGTTTCTGAAAGGAAGTATTATCACAGAGAGAGGAATTTAGAGGACTAAAATTTTTAAAATGAATTTTCTTACTAAAAAATTATTGGTCACCTTTTCTTCAGTCTTTCAGTATGGTGGTACACAAATCGAATGGGTTGAATAGTGATTTGGATATGAGGAAAGAGATGTTTTAAGGGTAGACTTGTCCTTAAAATAATGCAGTGAGGAAAAATATTTTTTTTTAAACTTTTTTCACCTTCCGTCTTTTTTTTTAATTAGAGCAGTTTGCAGGCTTACAGAAAAATCATGAAGAAAGTATAGAATTCCCATATACCCCCCTACACACACACACACACACACACACACACACAAATGCAGTTTTCCCTATTAATATTTTACATTGGTGTGATATCTTTGTTTTAATAGATGAAACATTACTATTATTATATTATTAACTATAGTCCATAGTTTATATTAGAGTTCACTATTTCTGTTGTACAGTCCTATTTTGGTAACATATGTACAACCTTAAATTAATCATTTTAGCCACTTTCAAGTACAAAATTCAGTGATGTTACATACATTCACAATGTTGTATGGAAAAAGAGTTTAAGGGTAGATTTATTCTTTAAAATAGTGCATTGAGGAAAGAGATTTAAATTGTATTCTTGTCCTTAAAGATAGTATACTAGCTAGACTCACACTGGGTCAAGGTGTTCTTTTTTTCTTAAGAAGACAGGGATTTGAGCATTTGCTAGGTAGAACTACTACAAAAGAGAAGGTTGAATATACTGGAAAAAGAATAGCTCTTAGAACAAGGATTATTCATGAACATAAACAGAATGTCTACTGAGTTTGAAGGGAGGATTATTATGGATGAAGATAATGAAAGTTTTTTAGGTAAGTGTGGAGTTGGGCCAAAAATTTGAAGAAATTCAGCCAAATAGACACTTATTTTCTTTGTAAAATATAAGTTCATCTGATCTTAATAACCAGTTTCCAGCAACTTAGCCATGGATCTGGTTAAATTGACCATAGGTTGAGGGTTTGCCAGATGTTTATACTATTAGGATGAATAGATAAAGGATGAAAGAGAAAATCATTTACCCAAAGAACCATATTCATAGGCTGGTTGGATAGAGAAAACAGTGAAGCCAGGAAGGGACTTATCTATTGGGAGAAGGAAAGGATAAAGGTTAAGAATGCTCTTTGATTTTGAAGAACTGGTATAGTGGGAATTCATTAGAGAGAATAGGAAAGATACACTGTTGTGGTCCAGAGCAAGATGATGGTGACATTGTCCTTTTCATTTAGAAATGGTGTCAGCACATGGTCTATCTGCACACTCCACACTCATGGGCTGCTCAGGTCCATTTCCAACAATAATATATTAAATATTTGGCATAATCAGGAAAGCCAGGATGAGAAGGAGTTAACTTAGTTGTCTGGGAGTAAATTAATAAATATTACTTCTTTAACTAGTGTTCCCTCCGTACCCTGTCCCCAACCCTAGTGGGGGACAAAGAACCTGGGGGGGCAGGAGGAGGGCTTGCCAGGAGATTAGTTTAACTCATTTAACTACCAAGTTTTATTCACAAATTAAATTACGTACTTTAACCTTATAAATTAAAAACAAAATCTGTTTCTTGTGTGTTTTTTCTCCCTTCTGAGGATGCCACCTTTATTTCATAATGAAAAGGATTTTATATTAGATTCATGAGAAGTGGTTGCACACTTGCTTGAGAAAAGCCTTTCATGCAAGTTATTTCATTTTAATTTATAGGGATGTGTAAAAACTCATGGACATATTTTCTTATTATATAAATATATAATGAGTTATTTATAATGTGTTTCATTATCAGTGACTGACATCTGTTAAAAATGAGAATTCGGAGTGCTACTGAGGCTTACATAATTCTGATAAAGGAGTTACGTAATGGTATCCCAGCAATTTGTGTGTACATGCACACACACACACAAAATATGCCTTTGATTTTATGATTTTAGGGATGGAGCAATTACAATGGCAATAAGGTATGTAATGTAGACATAGATTATTGAAGCAAAGGGAAGGAGAAGGAATTTTGAGATTATGCTTTTTGATCTATCTTGCCTAATATGAAAGCCATAAGCTACATGTGGCTACTGAGCACTTAAAATGTGACTAGTATGAATTGAGATGTATGGTAAGTATAATATATAAGCTGGATGTCAAGGACTTAGTATGAAAAAAAAGTAAAATAAATAATTATTTTATATTTGTCAGATGTTGAATATATTATTAAAATTAATTTCACCTGTTTCTTTTTGCTTTTATAAATGTAGCTACTAGAAAATTTAAAATTACATAGGTGACTTACATTATGTCTCTGTTGAACAGCACTGTTTTAGATAGGTCATATAGACAGAAAATAAAGTTACCTTGGTTGATAGAAAGAACTGCTAATGAACAAGAAGTCACAGAAATAGTTGCTCTTTAATTCAGTGTTCCACATGAGAAATACCATTTTTTGGAATTTCAATCTGTATTAATTTTAACTTGACTTATAATTAAGAGAGTTAGAGCCAATATTCTTCAACACTACATTTCTTCTACCTACGTTAGCAGGTAGAAGTCACTGAAATCCTCTATTGTAGCCTTGATTACATTTTCTGGGAAGGTGCTTAGGCAGAAATATAGAGCTTTTGGTAGCCTAGGCATTCCCTGACCATGTATAGAATGTCTCTTATTTAGAGGAGAAATTAGTTTTAATATTCATATTTGAACTTTTCCTCCACAGGTTTTACACTAACAGCCCAAACTACCGCATTTTTAGTACCAGAAGTATAGTAAGTGTTTAATTTTTCTTTTAAAACTATAGTTAAGTATTTAATTTTTTTCCTGGACCTTGGATCAGAGGGCAAAGTAAATCATATTACATTTTATGGCACAGTATCTCTATTAGTTTTATTTCATTTCCTTTCCCCCTTCCCTCCGTTCCCATTTGCATTCCTACTATAAGTAGACGTATTAACATGGTGAATTAAATGAATAGATTTGCTCGTAATGAATCATCGTTGCATTTCAAAAAATAACCCTACTTGGTCCCAATGTATTATTATTTTAATATGCTTCCAGATTCTCTGGTTAATATTTTATTTAGTATTCTTTTATCAATATTCATAAGTGGGATTGGTCCAGCTTAGCATCTCTCAATGGGGATGCTATTGAAATTTTGGACAGGAAATTTTTCATTGTGTGAGACTATTCCCTGCTTTGCAGAATGTTTTGCTTTCCTGGTCCTCAATTACTAAATGATACTAACTTCCTAAGGCACATGTTGACTATAGCACCTCTCCACATTTCCAAATGCCCCCTAAACAAGGCAGGATTCAACCAGTATGCACCCATGCAGCAAACTGCTGGGTATCCACTTGGATTTGTCAGTGTGTATGCTGTACAAATTGTTAAATACTTTTAATATTATCCCTTCTCCTTAATAGAGCAGATAGCAGTCAGAGTTCAACCAGGAAAGTAGAAATGACATTGAGTATTTCAACTACAAATAGGTTTATTACAGAGAATTAGATACTCACAAAAGTGTTAGAAGGGCCAGAAAAGTAAGAGTCTGGTGAACCCCCACTAGCTTTTGATTTCACTAGTGGGAGTCAGAAGCTGCTCCTTTCTCCCAGAAGTCAGGAACTTGAGGAAATTGCTGCCCATGCCACAAGTTTATCCTAGTGCCTAGGGGAAATAGTAGTCAGTAGATAGAATGTAAATACTTCTGCAAAAACAGCTCATCTTTGAAGGCTACACTTTTCTTTTTATTTTAAATTCAGTTTTATTGAGATATATTCACATACCATACAATGATCCATGGTGTACAATCAACTGTTCACAGTACCATCATATAGTTGTGCATTCATCACCCCAATCTATTTTGGAACATTTTCCTTACACCAGAAAGAATCAGAATAAGAATAAAAAATAAAAATAAAAAAGAACACCCAAATCATCCCCCCCATCCCATCCTATTTTTCATTTAGTTTTTGTCCCCTCCTCATTTTTCTACTTATCCATCCATACACTGGATAAAGGGGGTGTGATCCACAAGGTTTCACAATCACACTGTCACCCCTTGTAATCTACATTATTATACAGTCTTCTTCAAGAGTCAAGGCTACTGGGTTGGAGTTTGGTAGTTTCTAGCTATCCCAATACATTAAAACCTAAAAAGTGTTATCTACATAGTGTGTAAGAATATCCATCAGAGGGACCTCTCGACTCCATTTGAAATCTCTCAGCCACTGAAGCTTTATTTTGTTTCATTTCACATCCCCCTTTTGGTCAAGAAGATTTTGTCAATCCCATGATCTCCAAAGGAAAAAAAAACACTTACTGTAGAATCTCAAATTGAAATTTCCTGTGCAGCATTATAAAATATTTTATATTTAACGAGAAAAAGGAACTTGCAGGCACCACATGAAGCATCCACAGCAGGTATACAATTGAAAACTAATAAAATAAGCCTAGCTTGTTGGCTGATGTAGGTACTAATAGCATCTGAATTTTAGCATTGGCCTTGATTATACATAGGAGGTGGAGCAGTCATCTCCATTTAATAAATCATTGTCAATTTTATAATGTTTCAAACCCATTCATTGTTGATAGCCTCCACATTTGTATGGTTAAGTCATTGTTGCTATGTTTCTTATCCATGACCATGTTATTTTTATATCCCCTTCATTTGTGGATTCTTAAGATGTTTGCAGAAGGTTCATCATGTACCCCAATACAGAGTCACTCCCTCTTAACTGCCTTTTCTATCACCAATACGCTTTAAAAAAAATAAAATGCACAAACAACAAGCAGTTACAGCGGCCAATTCCTCAAATGCCCAGAGCAAAACTGTAGCATGCTAAAGAAAGTTATGTGTATGTAATAGCTGGAGATGGTATATGGTCCAGAGTTCATCATAAAATATATTCTTTTCTGAGCATTCCCTCTATTTCTCTAACCCAAATATATGCATTAGAATGTAGCAAAACCCTTTAGAAACTTCACTTAGCCAACTGCAAACTTATTTGTTGCCACAAATGCAAAGGGATAGGATGTGAACCTGGATATCACAAAGAGCTCTTTAGTCACTTCAATTGGTTACAGAACACAAAAGGAAATTTTGAGAAATTGGGTTCCCACTTTAGCTGAAGAAGAGGACTGGTGCTGAGACTGAGACTGAGGATATTAGAAAGTTAGGAAGCAAATCAGTATGCTTCAGGAGGAGAAAGAGAGAATTTATAAATCAAAGAATATGGAGATGGGGAAAAAGTAGCTTTAGAAATAAGGAAAGGGTGACTGATAAAATTACAATGATAGATATATAGTTAGTGATATATGGTTAATAGAATCCCAGAAGTGACTTGGTTTTAAGTAAAGGATGGTATCTCATTCACTTTCTATACCCAGAACCTACTACAGGGCCAGTCACATCCTAGGTGCTTAAGAGATTGTTTTTGAAGTAAAATGAAATAAAATCCTTATAGTTTTTGAGGAGACTACTGAAGTGTCTGAAAGGTTAAGTTACTTTTCCTTTGTTAATTACAATTTCAAAGGAATCACTTTGAGTTATTCTTCCTTTAAATAACAAAGTACTCATAAAATTGAAACCTAAGAACTGAGCACTGAAATGAAAATTTTTGAGCACATATTTTTTTTGTTGTTTTAACTATTTTGCCTTCTTTTTTAGATTAAAGTAGAGTATGAGGGAACATTATTTTCTGAGTGGGATGTGCCAGCAAGCTGTCATATAAAAAACAAGAGGTAAGATTTTTAGTGTGAATGTTAATGTATGTGTTTATTTACATGTAAAAAAGCATTCGTATACTGTGGAGATTCAAATTCAACACTTTGATGTAATGTCTATTTCCTCCCTTTATGAAAAGAAGACAAAATCACTTTGAAAATAGGATAGAAATAAAATATTGCTATATTTTTTATTTACACAATTGAAGTTTTTAGGCTTAAAAAGTAAAAGAGGTGGGTGTGACATTACCAAGATAGCAAAAGGAGATGCTCTAGGATTTTGTCCCTCCACCAAAGTATTTTTTTTTAATTCATTTTTATTGAGATGTATTCACATACCATGCAGTCATACAAAACAAAGCATACATTCAATTGTTTACAGTACCGTTATATAGTTGTGCTTTCATCACCAAAATTAATTTTTGACATTTTCATTACCACACACACAAAAATAATAAGAATAAAAATTAAAGTGAAAAAGAACAATTAAAGTAAAAAAGAACACTGGGTGCCTTTTTTTTTTTTCTTCCCCCATTTTTCTACTCATCCATCCATAAACTATACAAAGGGGAGTGTGGTCCTTATGGCTTTCCCAATCACATTGTCACCCCTCATAAGCTACATTTTTATACAATCGTCTTCAAGATTCATGAGTTCTGTATTGTAGTTTGATAGTTTCAGGTATTTACTACTAGCTATTCCAATTCATTAGAATCTAAAAAGGGTTGTCTATATTGTGCGTAAGAATGCCCACCAGAGTGACCTCTTGGCTCCTTTTGGAATCTCTCTGCCACTGAAGCTTATTTCATTTCCTTTCACATCCCCCTTTTGGTCAAGAAGATGTTCTCCATCCCACGATGCGGGTCTAGATTCCTCTCCGGGAGTCATATTCCACGTTCCCAGGGAAATTCACTCCCCTGGGTGTCTGATCCCACGTAGGGGGGAGGGCAGTGATTTCACCTTTCAAGTTGGCTTAGCTAGAGAGAGAGGGCCACATCTGAGCAACAAAGAGGCAATCGGGAGGAGGCTCTTAGGCACAACTATAGGCAGGCCTAGACTCTCCTCTGCAGCAGCAGTCTTCCCAAGGGCAAATCCTGTGGAAGAGGGCTCAATCGACCAAACCACCAGTCCCCTATGTCTGTGAGCACATTAGCAACCATCGAGGTGGGGAAGCCCAACACCCCTGCATTCTCCACCAGCTCCTCAAGGGGGCTCTGCATATTTTTTTCTTTTTTTTTTTTTTAATTAACTCTTTTTTTTTTTAATCAACTATATAAAAAAAATTTTTTTAAACATACAATAAAAAAAAACATTTCAAACAAACCATAACGAGGAAGAAAAAAACAACTAACCTAAGATGACTACTTTACTTCCAACATGTTCCTACTCTACCCCAAGAAAGTTGCCTAATATAGCAACATCTCTGTGAACTTGTTCCTAACATACCCATCAGAAATTAACAGACCATAGTCATTCCTGGGCATTCCCAGAACATTAAATTTACCCACAATAGCTTATCTGTTTTTATTGGGTTATCATTCCCCCTTCCTTAATTGCTCTCTATCGCTAGTTCCCCTACATTCTACATTATAAACCATTTGTTTTACACTTTTCAATGTTCAAATTAGTGGTAGCATATAATATTTCTCTTTTTGTGCCTGGCTTATTTCGCTCAGCATTATGTCTTCAAGGTTCATCCATGCTGTCATATGTTTCACAATATCGTTCCTTCTTACAGCCGCATAGTATTCCATCATGTGTGTATACCACATTTTATTTATCCACTCATCTGTTGAAGGACATTTGGGTCTTTTCCATCTCTTGGCAATTGTGAATAATGCTGCTATGAGCATTGGCGTGCAGATTTCTGTTTGTGTCACTGCTTTCAGATCTTCCGGGTATATACCGAGAAGTGTAATCGCTGGATCAAACGGTAACTCTATATCTAGTTTTCTAAGGAAGTGCCAAACTGACTTCCAGAGTGACTGAACCATTATAGTCCCACCAACAATGAATGAGACTTCCAATTTCTCCACATCCTCTCCAGCATTTGTAGTTTCCTGTTTGTTTAATGGCAGCCATTCTAATCGGTGTGAGATGGTATCTCATTGTGGTCTTAATTTGTATCTCTCTAATAGCTAGTGAAGCTGAACATTTTTTCATGTGTTTCTTGGCCATTTGTATTTCCTCTTCAGAGAACTGTCTTTTCATATCTTTTGCCCATTTTATAATTGGACTGTCTGTACTATTGTCATTAAGTTGTAGGATTTCTTTATATACGCAAAATATCAGTCTTTTGTCAGATACATGGTTTCCAAAATTTTTTTCCCATTGAGTTGGCTGCCTCTTCACCTTTTTGACAAATTCCTTTGAGGTACAGAAACTTCTGAGCTTGAGGAGTTCCCATTTATCTATTTTTTCTTTTGTTGCTTGTGCTTTCGGTGTAAGGTCTAGGAAGTGGCCGCCTAATACAAGGTCTTGAAGATGTTTCTCTACATTATCTTCTAGGAGTTTTATGGTACTATCTTTTATATTGAAGTCTTTGATCCATTTTGAGTTAATTTTTGTGTAGGGTGTGAGGTATGGGTCCTCTTTCATTCTTTTGGATATGGATATCCAACTCTCCCAGCCCCATTTGTTGAAAAGACTATTATGTCCCAGTTCAGTGGCTTTGGGGGCCTTATCAAAGATCAGTTGGCTGTAGATCTGGGGGTCTATCTTCAAATTTTCAATTTGATTCCATTGATCAATACGTCTATCTTTGTGCCAGTACCATGCTGTTTTGACAACTGTGGCTTTATACTAAGCTTCAAAGTCAGGGAGAGTAAGTCCTCCCACTTCGTTTTTCTTTTTTAGAGTGTTTTTAGCAATTCAAGGCATCTTCTCTTTCCAAATAAATCCACTGAAGTTTTAAACAATGAAAACAGGCAGAATCATCTTTCTCAGAACCTTGGAAAACAGTAAAAGATTTCAGTAACATAAGGAGCCCTGAAGCAAGTAAAGACAACTTAAAAATGGTAGGAAACCTTGTGGTGCTATTGCTGGGCCTCTCCCCACACCCTCCCTGTCTCAGTGCAGAGCCAGTCTATGCTCCCATTGTGGGTCCTTGGTCCTGGTTCCAGAGGGAGTAAAGTAATCCTTATGCACACTAGGCTGCATGTATGTCTGTACTAGTTTGTCTGATGGCAGCATAAAAGGACATTTGCTGCAGGCTGATAATCTGAGAACTTGCCCAGCACATAGAAGTTGTCTGCAGGGCAGCTAATACACTGTAAGAAAGCAATCACATCACAGCTGCATAGAGCAAAGGATTATTGGCTTTAAGAAACACAATACAGCATCTGCAACCAGGATCAAAGCTTTTCTAATGGGAAAAGAGGACATTTGGGTCCTTGTAAACACTTATACTCTTAAGGACTGTAAGGACCCTATGTTTCTGCTTCAGGCTGTTCTTTACTCCCACTGTTATGACAGATAAGCGCTCAAGGAAAGCACTTGCACAGGTTAATCTGCAAAGACTGAGAAAGCTGTTTTCTCTCTTTCTCTCTTTTTCTGTCTCTCTTTCTCTCTTTCTCTCTCTCTTTCTTCCTTCCTTCCTTTCATTTTTTGGTAGCTGCTGGCATTCAAGGAAATCTCATTCATAATATTAGCTGGATTCAGACTTAAGAAACAGAAAGCTCAGTACTAAATTCCAGAGATAACACATTAAAATATTCAAATATCCAGTGATTGCAAGGCATGCAAAGAAATGTGAAACACTGACGTATGCAAAGGAGCAAGAAAAGACATTAGAAACCATCAGTGAGGCATACCAGACTTTGAACATTATCAAAGACTTAAAAATTGTCTTATGTATGATAAAAAAGCTAAAGGGCAACATGAATAAGAACTAAAGGAAAATGATAAACAAAAATAGAATTTCAATAAACAGATAGAAATCATAGAAATATTGGAGCTGAAGTCCACAGTAACTTAAATAATACACTCCCTAGAGGGGTTCAACAGCATATTGGAGCTGGCAGAAGTATGAATCTGTGAACTTGAAGATAAGACAATTGAAATTATTCAGTCTGAGGGGAAGAAAGAAAGAGTAATGACGAAAAGTGAATATAGCCTAAGAGACCTGTGGGACACCATCAAGCATACCAATATACACATTGTGGGAATCCCAGAAGGAGAGGAGAGAGATAGAGGAAGGAACAGAAAAAATATTTGACAAAATAGTGATTGAAAACTCCAAAATTAATAAAAAAGACCCAAACATATACAAGAATCTTAATGAAGTCTAAACAGGATAAATTCAAAGACAGTCACATGGAGACACATTATAATCAAATGGTTGAATGTCATAGACAAAGAGAGAATCCTGAAAGCTGCAAGAGATAAATAATGTGTCAGGTACAAGGAAACTCCAATAAAACTAAGTGATGATTTCTCATCAGAAGCAATGGCGGCAAGAAGGCAATGGGGTGAAAGGAAAAGATTGTCAACCAAGAATCATATATCTGGCAAAACTCTCTTTCAAAAATGAGGGAGAGATTAAAACATTACCAGATAAACAAAAGGTGAGGAGTTTGTTTCACTACTAGACCAGCCCTTCTGGAAATGCTAGAGAGAATTTGCAGGCTGAAAGGAAAGAATACTAGCCAATAGACTGAAGGCATATGAAAAATAAAGATCTCCAGTAAAGGTAAAAACATGGATAAATGTAAATGTCAGTATTATTGTGTTTTTGGTTTGTAACTTCAATTTTTACTTCTTACAGTATCTAAAACGCAAATGCACAAAAGGAAGGCTAAATCATGATGAAATTTGTGACAACAATATAAAGGTGGGGAGGAGGACACAATAGGAACATAGTTTGACAACAATATAAGGGTGGGGAGAAGAAGAGGGATAGAAACTAGTGACATTAAGTCAGTATCAAATCAAAAGAGATTATTATAAATTTAGGATGTTAAATTTAAGCCTCATGGTAAGCACAAAGAAAATATCTGAAAAATATACACAGAAGGAAATGAAAAGAGATTCTCAAGAGTTCATTACAAAAGATCAGCTAAATACAGATGAAGGCAGAAGTGGAAGAACTGAGAGAGAAAAAAAGGGATAAGTCTTATAGAAACAAAGAGAAAATGGGAGAATTATGTCCTGCATTATCAGTAGATATTTAAATGTAAATGAGTTAAACTCTCTAGTCAAAAGGCAGAGATTGGCAGAGTGGATAAAAAAACGTGATCCAACTACATCCTGTCTCAATAGGCTCACCCTAAATTTAAAGACACAAAAAGGTTGAAAGTGAAATAATGGAAAAAATTATTCCATGCAAATAGCAATCAAAAGAGTGGGGGAAACTAACTAATATCATATAAAATAGACTTTGAGTGAAAAACTGTTATAAGGGACAGAAAAGGACACCATATATTGATAAAAGGATTAATTCAAGACTATGTAATAATCAAAAACATATATGCACCTAAAAATAGATCCCCAGAATATATGAAGCAAACAGTGAAAGATTGCAAGGGAGAAATGGACAATTCTATATTAATAGTGGGAGATTTCTATGCACTACTTTCAAAAATAGACAGGATATCTAGACAAAAGATCATTAAGAAATAGAGGACTTAAACAATACTATGTGAACTAGACCTCACAGACATATCATTGATAGACAGAACACTTTATCCAACAACACCAGAATATATATTCTTCTCAAGTACACATAGATCAATCTCTAGAAAAGACCATATGTTAAGCTACAAAACAAGTCTCAATAAATGTGAAAAGATTGAAATTATTCAGTATATATTCTCCAACCACAATGGAATGAAGCTAAAACTCAATTACAGGAGAGAACTGGAAAATTCACAATTATGTGGAATTAAACAGTACAGTTTAAACAACTGGTGGGTCAAAGAAGAAATCAAAAGAGGAATTAGGAAATATCTTGAGGTGAATGAATATGAAAATACAACATACCAAAACTTACTAACCTCACACCTGGAAAAACTAGAAAAAGGAGAACAAAATAAACCTAGAGTGAGCAGAAAAAAGGAAATAATAAAGATTAGAATGGAGAAAATGAAATAGAGAATAGAAAACAACAGACAGAATCAATGAAACCAAAAATTGGTTCTTTGAAAAGATCAGTAAAATTTACAAACCTTAGGCTAGACTGACAAAAAAAAAAAAAAAAAAAGAGGGTGCAAATAATCATAAATGAAAGGGGAGACATTACTAGTGACCTTACAGAAATAAAAATGATTATAAGAAGACACTATGAACCACTGTACACCAACAAATTAGATAACCTAGATGAAATGGACAAATTCCTAGAAATACAGAAATACCTAAACTGATTCAAGAAGTACAAGATCTCAACAGACCAATAAGAAGCAAAGAGATTGAATCAGTTTTCAAAATCTCCCAACAAAGGGAAGTCCAGGACCAGATAGCTTCACTGGTGAATTTTACCAAACATTAAAAGAACAACTAACAACAACCCTGCTAAAGTCTTCCAAAAAATTGAAGAGGAGAGAACACTTCTCAACTCATTCTATGAGGCCAGCATCACCCCAATACCAAACCCAGATAAAGATATCTCAAGAAAAGAAAATTACAAACCAATATCACTTATGATTGTAGATGCAAAAATTCTCAACAAAATAATTGCAAATTGAATCCTACAGCACCTTAAAAGAATTATACACCACCACTAAGTGGGATTTATTCCAGAAATTGAATGGTTCAACATAAGAAAATCAATCCATGTAATATATATTAATAGAAGTAAAGAAAAGAACCACATGATCTCAATTCATGCGGAAAAGGCATTTGAAACAATGCAGCATTCATGATTGATGAAAACATTCAGAAAACTAGGAATAGAAGGGACCTCCCTCAGCATTATAAAGGACATATGAAAAACCTGCAGCAACATCATGTTTAACAGTGAAAGACTGAAAGCATTCTCTCTAAGATCAGGAACAAAACAAGGATGTTCACTTTCACCACTGATATTAAACATTGTACTGGAAGTTCTAGCCAGAGCAATTAGGCAACAAAAAGAAATAGAAGGCATCTAAACTGGAAAGGAAGAATTAAGACTATCCCTATTCACAGCTGACATGCAAATGAACTTATGTTTTTATATATAGAAAA
Organism: Choloepus didactylus; assembly: GCF_015220235.1. Taxonomy (NCBI): domain Eukaryota; kingdom Metazoa; phylum Chordata; class Mammalia; order Pilosa; family Megalonychidae; genus Choloepus; species Choloepus didactylus. The sequence goes on from NC_051308.1 coordinate 29,391,966, forward strand.
TCCTTAGTAATCTATCAGAAAGTTACTAGAGCTAATAAGCAAATTCAGCATAATGGTAGGATACAAGGTCAGCAGGCAAAAATCAGTGGTATTTCTATACGCCAGCAGTGAGCAATCCTAAATGGAAATGAAGGAAATAATTCCATTTGCATTAGCAACTAAAAGAATAAAACATCTAGAAATAATTTTAAACAGGGATGTAAAGGACTTGTACAGAGGAAACTACAAATGAGTACTGAAAGATATTAAAGAAGACAAATAAATAAATGGAAAGATATTTCATGCTCATGGATTGAAAGACTTAATATCTTTAAGATGTCAATAATATTTAAAGCCATTTACAGAGTTAATGCAATCCCATTGAAAATTTCAACAGCCTTTCAAACAGAAATGGAAAAGATAATCATCAAATTCATATGATAAGGCGAGGGGCTTCAAATAGCCAAAATCAACTCGAAAAAGAAAAACAAATTGGGAGGACTCACATTTCCTGATTCCAAAATTTATTACAAAGCTACAGTAATCAAAACAGCACAAGGACAGACATACAGACCAATGAAATAGAATTAAAAGTTCATAAATAAATCCACACAACTATGGCCAATTGTTTTTGGCAAGGGTATCAAGTCTACTCAATGGGGAAAGGAGTCTCTTCAACAAATGGTGCTTGGGAAACTGGATATCCACCTGCAAAAGAATGAAATTGGACGCCTCCCTCACACCATAAGCAAAAATTAATATCAATCAAAGTCTGAAATATAAGAGCTAAGACTATACAACTCTTAGAAAAACAGCATAGGGAAATATCTTCAGGACCTTGTATTAGGCAATGGATTCTTAGATATGACACCAATAGCACAAGCAACAAAAGAAAAAATAGGTAAATTGGAAACTTTGTCAAAATTAAGAACTTTTGTACATCAAAAGACATTATCAAGAAAGTGAAAAGTCAACCTACAGAACAGGAGAAAATATTTGGAAATCATGCATCTGATAAGGGATTATTATCCAAAATATATAAAGAACTCCAGAAACTCAACAAGAAAGACAAACAACCCAATTAAAAAGTGGACAAAGAACCTCAATAAACATTTCTTCACAGAAGATATGCAAATGTCCAACAAGCACATGAAAAGATGCTCACTATCATTAGCCACTAGGGAAATGCAAATCACATCCACAATGAGATAACACTTCAAACTCACTAGGATGGAGACTGTTAAAAAAAAAAAAAAAAACTAAAATAGTATGTGCTGTCAAGAATATGGGAGAAATACGATCCCTTTTACATTGTTAGTGGGAATTTAAAATGTTGTAGCCACTATGGAAAACAGTTTGGCAGTTCTTTAAAACATTAAACATAGAATTGTGATATAACCTGACAATCCCACTTTGAGGTAAATATGCAGAAGAGTTGAAAGCAGGGACTCAAACAGGATGTTTGTATTACCAATGTTCATAGCAGCATTAGTTACAATAACAAAAAAGTGGAGGCAACCCAAATGTTCATCAGATGAACGGATAAACAAAATGTGGTATTTACATACAATGGAATATTAGCCTAAAAAGGAATGAAATTCTGATACACGCCACTATATAGATGGACCTTGAAGATGTCATGTTGAGTGAAATAAGCCAGACATAAAAGGAGATAACTGTATGATTCTATATATATGAAATAACTAGAAAATGCAAATTCATAGGGTCAGAAAGTAGAGTCCAGATTACCAGGCATAAGGGTAGGGGGGAATGTGGAGTTAATGCATTATGGAAGCAGGGTCTCTGATGGGATAATGGAAAAGTGTCAGTAATGGATGATGGTGATGGTAGCTCACACTGTGAATGTGAGTAATGCCACTGAATGGTATACTTGGGGATGGCTGAGATGAGAAATTTTATGTTGAATATATGCTGCCACAGTTTTTTAGAGAGAGAAAGAATAAAGAGACAATGACAATTAAATACAATACCTGATCCTGGAATCGGATCTAATAATGGAGGAGAAATTACCCAAAAGGACATTATTGGGACAACATTAAATTTTTTTAACTTGATAATTGTACGTAATATGGTTACATAAGCGAATATCCTTATTCTTAGGAAATATACATGGAATTATTAAATGGTAAAGGGGCATGATGTATGCAACCTACTCTCAAAGATTTATAAAATGAGAGATAGATGAGTGATATGACTTAAGTGACAAAATGTTTAAAGTTGGTAAATCTGGGTACCTGGGTAGGGGTATATTGGCATTCTCTGTATTATTTTTGTATTATGTTTGTGTCGTTCGTGTTAGTGTGAAGTTATTTCAAACTAAAACATTTTTTTAAAGTAGTGGTGAAATTTTCATTAATCTCCTATGTATCTGTAGTTATTTCTCCTTTCCCTCTCTTTCTAAACACTAGCTCACCCACGACAGAATTGAGGTGTTCTTCTGCTGGTGTCCATGTTATAAAACCAGTTGTTACAGGCCCCGTAAGTTGATTTAAATTATAACTTATTAAATCTTGAATAATTTTCCCTGTAAAATTTTATTTTGCCTTTCTTTTGAGATTTTCAACCTAATTTAACCTGTTTTAAGTAGTATCAGTTATAACTATAAAATAGAACTTTTTAAAGTATTGTAAATCTGTCGATTTTTAGATATATCTCATATTATGCATCATCATGTTGTTATGAAGTAATATACGATTTTTACCTTAGCCTTTTTATTAATAAGTATGTTAAAGTTTATGGTGATGACCTTAATGGTAACAGTACTCTCAGACAAATAGATCTTACTTTGCCATACACTCCTACAGTCATACCCAGGATTCAGAGCAATTTTTGCAGATTTGTTTTTTACTCCCCTGTTTTTTCTTCAATTCAAGAGAGCACATATGAATGCAAATGAATGAGAATTATGTTGAATCCTCTCTAGCATACAAAAAAAAAAAAAAAAGAAAAACAAAAGGAAAGAATTTGAAAATTTTGGACTTTAAGAATTAATAACAAAGTACTTTTCACACATCTCGTAACTGGTGTTCCCACACAAGTATGTCTGAAACTATTGTTTTATAGAGTCTATGTGATGAATCCTGCCTTTATTTGGGGGATTTTAGCTTTCTTTTTAATTAGTAGTCTTTGTTTTCAGGGGACATGTAGGCAGAGTGATGTGGGAAAGGCCAGATGAATATTAATTCACTTTTCAATCAAAATAGCATGACAAATATTTGAAATTTTCTTTTCGAGTTCATGCATGTTTACTAGTTTCAAGGACGCAACTCCAAGGACTCTTTTCCCTTTTGTTGTATACTGGGATCCCACACAAATGTGTAATGTTATGAAAAAACTACATGTACATATATACACACATGTGTAGGAATATCTTTTTCATTTATTTATGGTGATATCTGATCCTACACCAATTAAGGAGGTACATTTGACTTTTGAATTACACTCAACAGCTTCCAACTATAACAAACAAAATATCTCCAAACATTGCCACATGTGCCCTGGGGAGCAAAATCACCCCTGGTTGAGAACCATTGAATGAGAGAATTAATTGAATTGTGTTTCAGTGAGGAAGACAAATATGATAGAAACAATATGGATAGAAACCATCTAAACATTTTCTAATTTAGTCACTCTTGGTACTAAATTCTTCATTATGAATGTGGCTAGATAATTGAACTAGTATTACATGTACTTATTCATTACTCTTTCTGTAATCTTAGATAAGTAACTTAGTTCCTCTGTGACTTTTATGCCTGTATCCAAATATGTATTTATTTTAAAGTGAATGCAATACATCATCACTTCTTTTTTATTTTCTTTTAGGAAGAAGAAGAAGAACGCTATTTGTCTGTGGAAAATTCTCGTATTTGCTTTCTGTGGTATTATACAATTCAGTAAGTGTTCCGGTTTGCTAAGGCTGCTGTTATACAAAATATCAGAAATGGATTGACTTTTATAAAGGTGATTTATTAGGTTACATATTTGCAGTTCTAAGGCCATAAAACTCCAAACTAAGGCATCAATAAGAGGATACCTTCATTTAAGAAAGGCCAATTGTGTCTGGAACACCTCTGTCAGCTGGGAAGGCATATGGCTGGCATCTGCTGGTCCTTTCCTCCTGGATTCTAGTTTCCAAATGTTTTTCTCCGAAATGTCTCTGGGCTTCTGTCTCTCTTGGCTTCTGTCTCTCAGCTTCTGTGCATCCTTGCTTATTCTCCCAGAGTGTTTCCTCTCTAAGCATCTGGGGTTCCTCTCTTAGCTTCCCCAGGGCAAACTTTGGGCTAGCCTAGTATCTTAGCCTAGTATCTCCAGACATCTTTCTGTCTGCATCTACAAGCGTCTACAAGCATCTGAGTCTGTGTAGACTTTTAGCTTCTCCTGGGAGTAAACTCTGGATTACATAACTTAGCTTCTCTCCAAAATGTTTCTCTCAGTTTCTCTGAGTTCCTTCTCTCTGTGAGCTCTCTTAAAGGACCCCAGTGATCTAATTAAGACCCACCCAGAATAGGTGGGGTCAGACCTCCATGGAAATGATCTAATCAAAAGGTCTTACCCTAATCAAAAGACCAGTAAGTCTTCCCCTACAAGATTGCATTAAAGAACATGGCTTTTGTGGGGGACTTAATAGATTAAAACCAGCACAGTAAGTAATATAGTACTGAATACAAAGGTTGTTCATGCTTTTTAAAAGTGTTTAGCTTCACCTTTTAATTAACCACAAATTAACTATATTATGGTTTCCATACAAGCTTTCATTCACCAACCAAGATATCCTCAAAAATACAGCCAAACTAATATTGAAGAACAAACAACAAGAATAACAATAGAAACCACTATTTGGACATGTACTTTATATACATTCTCTCTCAATTATAATAATTGTGAGTATTATTATCTCTGATTTATAGATGAGGAAACATAAGTTTGAATAGGTTAAATAATTTGGCCAAAAGTACACAGCTACTGAAATACAGCATTGGAATGACTGGTCTTTCTGACTACAAAGTTATTCTCTTTCCATTACTTTCATTCCAAAAACTCTGTTTGTCTTGGATCACTCTTCAAACCCATTTTAACATGAGACTGAATAAATATAACTAAGAAGGGAAATATGGTATAAGAAAAAAATTACTGCATTACAAAATCATTCAACAAGTAAGAGGTATCAATGAGTCAGAAAATTTTTAAGTATCATAGTCAAGACATAGCCCAAGCATTCTGTAGGATAAGAAAACTATATTATGTGGTCCCTGTCCTCAAGATGACAAAAATCTTAGATTTTTATCTACTCAGAATCTTTTCCTTTGTAGGAAAACTTCACTCCCCTATTCTATTCTATGATAATATTTTTAATTTCGTATGATTTTTTTTAGTACTGATTCTGCAGCTCCACATTTCATTTGACTTGTTATTGAGGAATTGGCACATGACCTGATCAGAATCAATCAGAATACTCATGTCTTCAGTAAAGCATGGTTATTGCTGATAGCTTCATTGTCCTAGTCCACATGCTCCCTTAAAGTCAGATGGTTCTGCAAGTTTTTGTACAATTTTGGGGCTGAAGATCCTGAGACAGATGAAAGTCTTGGAAACTAGTGTTCAGCAACTCCCACCCAGATGCACACATTTAACCATTCCCCTCTATTTCTGCCACCTTCCCAGAGTCTTACCAGGAAGCAAGGATTGAGTCCCTGCCAATCAAGAAACTTCAGGCTTCTGTACTTATTATGGGTTTCAGGGGTGCCAATCACCTAGTTTCCTCCTATGGGTTCTGAACCAATAGAGAAATAGACAAAGGCACATTTGGGGATAAAAATTACTGGCACAACTTGATTTGAGAATAGGACCTGTCTCTGTGGCCAAAGGAGCTACTTTCTACTTCTCCCCATGGGGAGACTTTGGGAACCATCAGAAAACATTTAGAGTGAATTTCATGGGTTACCAATCCTACTTATACATGTTGAGCTCCAAAAGCTGAGACAGAAAGAGATGGGCCTCCAGACTACTCAGATCCAGATATGATCTGTCCATGAAAGCAGGAACAGAAGGAGAATCATCTATCCAGCGTGCAGACTAGCCCAAAAGAGAGAACTCAGTAGGGGCTACAAGTGTTTCTGTTTTATATGTTGTAAAAATTTTCAGTCAATCACCTGTAAACATACCATTTAAGGTATAATGATTAGTCAATACCCATGTATCCACCACCTAAGTCAAGAAATAAAACAAGTACCAAAACCTTAGAATCTCTTTTATACTCTGCTGACTGCATCTTTGATCATTTCCCAAGAGTTAACCACTATCCTGAATACCATATAATGATTTCTTGTTTTTTTTTTAGTTTTACAAAATATATCTGATTCTAATAAACTGTTTAGTTGTGTCAGTTTTTGAATGTTATGTAAATTGAATCACACATATTCTTCTGTGACTTTTTTTCTATATGTCATCTTTTTGAGACTCCTCTCTAAATATTATATTATCTTGTTTAAACAAAATCTTTAGTTCTTTCATTGTGACTGCTGTACTTCCATTGTATGACTATTTTGTCCAGTCTGCTGCTGATATAATTTTTTGTATATTTTTTTTTTTTTGCAATTACAAATGACGTTATGAACAATCTTGAACATATCTAGTAGTAGCTTGCTACTCAGAGTGTGGTCTGAGGATCAGCAGCACTGGCATCACTTGTTGTAAGTGTGGAATCTCAGGCATCATCCCAGACCAACTGAATAAGAATGTGCCTATTAATAAGATCTTGTAGTGATTTTTATGTACATTTTAGTTAGAAAAATGAAACTTTCTCTAAGGTATTGCTTAATAGTAGAGTCGCTTGTACATGCTCAAACTTACTAGGTTTTGCCTATATGTTTTTTGAAAACGTTGTCAAAATTTATAACGATATCAGCAGTGGATGAAAAGTCCCACTGTGCCACACTTGCTATTGTCTGACTCTAATTTTTTCCAATCTGGAAGAAATAAAATTGTCATTATGTTTTTATTTTCATTTCCCAAATTACTAATGATGAGCATAATTTCATTTATGAGCTTATTTCATTTATTTGTCTTTCCTCTTCTGTTAAATGAGTATTTTTTACCCATTTTTCCTTATTTTTCATAATAATCTTTAGGAATTCATTATGTATTTTAATTATGTATCCATTGTCATTTATAAATATTGAAAATATTTCATCCTAGTTTATGCAGCTTTTTACTTCATATTGGAAAAACAGAGGTCTTTACTAAGGTGGATGAATTTATCAATTCTTTCCTTCATGGGTTTGTGCCTTTTTAAATCTTATTTAAGAAATCTTTCTCTACCTCCAAGATCATAAAGATAGTCTCCTATATAGATTTTTAGAAGTTGTATGTTATTTTGCCTTTCGCAATTAAATCCTTAATCCACCTGGAATTAGTTTTTGTATACACTATTTTTTTTTTTTTTTGCAACAGATCTAACTTTATTTTTTTCTTCATTAATAATTAATTTTCTTAGGTCCATTTATTGGATAATCTATTGATCTCTAATGTCTGCTCCATCATAGATCAATTTCTCATGTGTGCATTGGTTTTTTTCTGGGCTGGCTTTCCTGATCAGCTGATCTGTTTGTCTATACTTTCACAAATATTACAGTATCATTATTACTATAACTTCATATAAAAAATCTTGGTGACAGTATCATCCTCTCCTCTCCCACCTCTTGTGCTTCTTCAGGATAATTTTAGCTATTCTTGGGCCTTTTTGTCTTCCTTATATATTTTTTATTGCCTTGTCAAATTCCATAAAAACCCCAGTTGGGATTTTGATTACAATTGGTCTGGATATTTTAGTCAGTCTGGGGAGCTTTTCTAGTCAAGAATACAATAAATATCATCTTATTTATGTCTTTTTACATGTCACTCAATAAAGTTCTGTCATTTTTTTTATAAAGGTGCCTAGACATTTTTATTAAACTTTTTCATTTGTACTTTATATTTTCTTGCTATTGTAAATAATCACTTTTTTAGAATTACATTTTCTAACTAGTCTTTCTATTGTATAGAATACAATTTACTTTTAAATACTGATTTTTTAACAATAAACATTATTTTTAGAGCAATTTTAGGTTTACAGAAAAATTACACACCAAGTATAGAGGTTTTCCTCCCCCCGCCCCCCACTCCTCACAAACACACAGTAACTTCTCTAATAAAGCAAAATAAAACCTAAATAAATGGCAGAACACCCTGTGTTCATAGATTGGATAACTTAGTCTTGTTAAGATGTCAATATTCTGTAAAACAATTTATAGATTCAGTGCAATCCTGATCAAAATTCTAAAAGCCTTTTTTTACAGGAATGGAAAAGCCAATCATCAAATTCTTGTGGAATAGCAAGGGGTCCTGAATAGCCAAAACCTGATATATAACTGAAATATAAAGCTTTTCTTTCTTCTGCAGTCTTTCTTGAGACCTGTCATGCTTTGTTTCTTTAATTTGCAATTTAATGTCATGTTCCCTTGGAAATGGAGATACTCATGGGTCAAATGTATCACTAAATAATTTAGCAGGTGTGTGGCCTACCAGCTTCTGGGTTTCCCCTCTCATCAGCTGCTGGACTAACACATCATGCCCCAGCCAGGGACAGGATATGAAGAAGTCAAGCCAGGTATCTTCCTTTTTCAATGGACCACCTCAACCCACAGCAAAAGGGCAACCCCCAAGGGTAATGCATCCTCCACACTGGGATATATGCCAGGTACCTGGATTGCAGGTGGGCAAGAGGCTTACCTCTGCAAGTGTGACCTTTGTCAGCTGTACCCCAGTCCTGCCAGGCAGGTGTGGGGACAGCTGCTGCCATGCCTCATTCTCAGAAGCCACAGGGCACACATACCCTGTCCTGATCCTTCCCAAGCCTAAGTCCAGACAGACGGTAGCAGCAGCTTGTGAGGTGGGGATAAGGAGGGGGAGGCCAGGCAGGGCCCAAGGGGCCAGGGGACAGATGAGTGGGTGGTCAAGAACTCGTCCCAGAGAGTAAGAGAGGCAGCAGGAGGAAGGACCACATGTGAGCGAGGCTCTAAGCCCCCAAGTCATACTCCATTGTCCCATCAGACTTCAAATACAAAATACAAGTTCAGATATAAAATTTATTAAGAATTTCAAGACAATGACTACAGAGCATTATACCTCAAGCACAGAACACTACTGAGAGTGAGCCCCTGTGCAACTGTACAGGTTGCATGCCCATGAAGCCAGCCCTGATTGTAGCTGTCCCATTTTGTGGGTCCCAGAGTTTCCAGATTGGCAGTAGGGCACAAGGCCTGTCATCCCTGGGATCTCTAATACTATTGACTCTGTTTGCCTCAAGCAGAGTTCTTACCCTAAGGAGGGGAATTTATGGAACGGGTACTATGCTAGCGTCTAAACTCTCTTGCTTTCTTCTTTCTGTATCTTCAGAGTTCTTTCAGAATAGAGAGTAGGAAAGGAGAGAATCCAGAGAGTCATGCTAAAGCTGCCTGCCATCTTTCCCAAATTCCATGTGACACTTCTCTACGTCATCACTCTATCCACTACTCTTTACATACTATCTTATCTGTCTGCTGCTTTGGCAAAATTATTGAAGTTAATTATCAAGTTAATGGATTATTTTTAGTCCCCTTATTGGACTTCTCTACTTCATTTAATACTGGGGATCACTCATTTCTTCTTGAAATTCATTCCTTGACTTGCCTAATAGCACTCTCTTCTATTTCTACAATGATTTACTCTCATTTTTTCTCTTTCCTTCCCTTAAATGTCAGTAATCCAGAGTTCTCTCCTTGGCCTTCTCACTCTGCACTTCATTCAGCCTGTGCACCAACTCAAGAAAGCCAAACAAACTGATAAAGATGGAGCAGAATACTGATAACTTTGGTTTTCCATGGGAATTAAGGTTTTCACTTTTAAAGTCACCTAACACTGACTCCCTTTTTACAATGATTCTGTACCAATACCAAAGCCTTTCTTTTCTTATTCATACATCACTCCTTTTGCCTTCGAATTTTCCTTGAACTGGTAACTCATTCAGTGACCCTCTTCTTCTCTTCTTCCCAGGGCCTCTAACAAGTAGCATAACACAAAGAAGAACATACCAGCCCTGGAGCCAAGGATCTTCTTGATCAACCTCAGACTTTATGAACTCTGGGTCAAGTTTTCTTGTCAACATTCATAGTATCTACTTACAGTAGCTTTCTGACCTATCAGATTGCCAATTGTAATCAACCAGCATAGTTGGTGAGCTTGTATCTGATATAAATTAAAATATGTAAACACTATAGGCTTTTAAGTGTGGTATGATAATATCACATTTTTGAAGATTAATCATGCAACTTTGGCTATGTGAACTTGCATTATTGTTAAGGAAGCATGCAATTCAAGCCTTTCAGCCACTTATAATGACACATGAGAATCAACAAATACATTTAATTATAGACATATACAGATTTCTTTACATTTATCCTTAAATTGTTTATGTAGCTGTAATGGAATATAAAGAGAATATTGAAAGGTTTAGAAACATGTATATTGAAAGAATATTCAAACTAATATTTAACATGTTGTTTACTAAAATATGTTTCTTCTTTTTCCCAACAGAAATTTTTTCCACAATTTAACCCAGGTAAAACATTTTTAAACTTTGTAATATCATTCACGCAACCCTGCTACATTATTTTCTCTTATCTTCCATATTTACCAGAAGAGGAATTTCCCAAATTAGTTTTGCAACAAAATTTGCTTAGAACAGGTATGGATCTTGAGGACCACTGGGCCTGCCCAAGATTTTTCAGGGGTGCACAAGGGCCTCCCTTTTCCAACCACATATCTGTGTGAGGATGGGTTTTCTTCACATACTTCTACTCAAACAACATACACCAATCAAGAGCTGTCTTCTACTAAGGCAGATATTAAGGAGATTTTGAAAAATGTAAAACAACCACTCTTTGTTGTTTTAGAAAATAGATATTTTTCAAAAAATATGTTAGTTATATTAAGTGCAATGTGTTTATCATAGTTTTAAAAATGATTTGATTAATATACTTAATGTTCTCAGTTTTAATTTGTTAAAGAGTAAATATTGATAGATCAAACCCACATAAAACAAAAACTCCTTGGGATTCTCAATAATTGTAGATGAGGAAGAGATTCTGAGATTAAAAGTCTTAAAACTGGATTAGAGGAAGATTACATGTATGATGGGGAAATTTATTTAAAAATTTTAAAATTGTAATAGGTAATAATATTGGAAATTACACATCTATATAGATATTTTTATTTTCTCAAAAGAGGTGATTTTAGGAAAGAAGAAACAGTAAAAATAAAATAAGTAAACTTCCTAAATTTATTGGATTAAGACATTGAAGAGCCCCATGTGTCCATTTGTGCTCCTTCCCCAACTCCATTGATATCCTAGAAATACTTTTTAAGGCTAAAAAGTAAGAAAGAGTATTATCAGTAGATAAAGAGTTTTAAGGACTTTCTGAAGATAGAAAATAGATGGGAACTTCCAGAAGTAGAATACATATTACAGACCTAAATAATTCTAAGGTCTTTGCAAAAATTCAGGATAGGGATACTTATTAAATTTGGCCAATATTAAAGATGCAAGTAAAAATTTAAAGCTGTGTATTAAGTGAAAGAAATAAAATGTATAATTTTTAAAGAATGGTGCTCTGGAAGTGGAATTTAAAAATGCTATCAATCCAATAGGAGTCAATAAAAATGAAAAATGAAATGGAGAAAAATCATTGAAAACAGAGACTGAAATAAAATGTGAGAGATCATTTTCATTAAATCAGTAATCAAAATTAATGTGATTGTGTTAAACAGACCTGTTAAATGACAACTCCAGAAATCTTACTTTTAATAACAAGTTATGTGTTTTAAGACAAAGAGAACTTAAACCTTGAAAAGAAAAGGATACAAACAGGCTAAGACTATCAAAAGAAAATTGGGGTGACAATAAGGGTATAAAATAAAAGTTATGTGAAGGTATAAAGAGGGAAATTACTTCATGAGAAAAGGAAAAACCTACAAAGGTAAATAAATTATGACATTCTATGTACCTAAGAATATAGCTTCACCCAACCATAAAGAAAGATGGAAAATTCCCTTATTTGAATCCAACTCAACTCTAATGCCAAAAGGAAAGGAGGAAGAAAGGAAAGAAGGAAGGAATAAAGGAAGAATGGAGGGAAAGTAGGAAGGAAGGAAGGGAGGAGAAAATGTGAAGTGTTAAAGCCTTATCACATATTTGGAAAGTAATCTGGAAACACCTCTTAAAATAAAAAATATACAAACCCTTTGGATCAAAAATCCTACTACTGGTAATCTATGCCACAAATCTCCAGTACATAATGCTACATGAAAAAGAATCTATCTTTTGCTACTACTGGTAATCTATGCCACAAATCTCCAGTACATAATGCTACATGAAAAAGAATCTATCTTTTGCAGCACTGTAATGGTGGCAAAACAAAGGAAAAAAACAACAAAATAAAACTAGCACCACAATAAATCTCTTTCATTAGAGAAACCAATCAGTAAATTTCAGTAGATCCACACCATAGGATATTATTCAGTCATGAGAGTGAATGCTGGGAAATTTCAATGATGTATACTTGATAATATTTCCCCATTTTATATATTAAAAAACTCTTAAAACCTGTAAGTACACATGATTTATGTGTTTGTATATATCTCTCTGTAAATGCTTATGTAACATGGAGAAAAAAAGGGGAAGGATACAAATGGTCATTAACTCAAATTACAGAGGACAATAGAGGGTTTATATGGGTGGAGGAACTGTAAAGAAGAAATTAAAAAGTTCACAATAAAATGGAAGGAAGGGAGCTAGTATGATATAATAAATAAGGGCAATGTAAATAAGAACCAACAGATTTAATAGGATAAAGAGGGATGCCATATTATGATAAAAGGGATAAAAACACCAAGAGCTATAACAAAAATAATCTTTATATATTCAGAATAAACAATGCAGAAACTGAAGAATTACAAGAAAAAATGAGATAATCATACTGCAAGTTTTTTTTTAAATATGGAAATGTATTTAAAGTGTACAGCTTGATGAATTTTCACATGCACACACACATACACACATGTATTTATCTCCATACAGAATATTTCTACCATTCTAGAAAGTTCCTAGTCTAACAACACCCACCTCCGCCAGAAGTAAAAACTAGCTTTGCCTGTTCTTGATCTTCCTAGAAACAAAATCTTGGACAATTTTCCAAAAGTTTTGTAGCATTATTCACACCCACTAGTGATGTATGAGAATTCTCTAGTTGTATCAACACTTGTTACAAAGAGTGATTTCAGTGCAATATTTTAATACTCTTCCAGCAAAAAGGCATTAAATTAAGCAGACCAAAAATGACACAACATGATTAACACACATCCTTAGAGATATATGGAATTCCTTGCCCAAAACAAAGAACACAAACAGGAAGTTTTCAAAACTCCCAAGAAGTGATATCACACATATCATGTCTTCTGAAGGAATTCAATTTTATTAGACATCAAAAAAGTGATATTTCAACAACAGCAACAAAAAAATAGGTCTGGAAAGTACAACCATATTTCTAAAAACAGAACCACAATTTTAGGATTAGGGACAAAAATCACATTCAAAACTACAAAATATTTAGAAGTGAACAATAACAAAATAAATATCAAAGTTTATGAGTTAACCTAAAATCATCCTTAGCATGATATTCTTGGCATATTATAAATTTAATATACTTGTTTATTAAAATAAAAATGGAAAACATGTAAATAGAAAATGTAAAACTAAAACAATTCAAAGAAAACAGGATGAACATAATAAATATAGAAGCAAAATGTTAATTTAAAAATTTTAAACATGATCATTCCAAAAAAAATGTTTTCTTGAAAAGAGTAATGAAATGGAAAAAGCTTTCCATACTAACGGACAAAAAGAAGGAAGGCAAAAATGAATATTAATAGTAAAAAGGGGGTATAACTAACAATGGCAGGGAATTTTAAAGTCATAAGAAAATATTATTTCACCAATAATTTTGAAAGTCAACCAAACTTGACAATTATGGCCAGCAAAACTGCTCTACAAGAAAAGGTAAAGGAAGTTCTTCAGTCAGAAACATAAATCTTCAGAAAACTCTGGAAAGATAAAAATGTAGAAAAATATAAAAGACTTTTTTCTTATTTTTTAGTCACTCTAGAAGAAAACTGCTGAAACAAAAATAGTAACAATGTATTGTGAGGATTATAATACATGTAAAAATAAACTATACAACAACAATAACACAAAGGGTGGGAAGGATGAATTAAAAGCATACTGCTGTAAGGATTTTATATGTGTAAAATGATATGGTGATATAGCTAATGTAAATATTGATATAACTAATAAACCACTAGTAGAGATAAAGTGGAATCATTAAAAAATACTCAATCCTTTTGGATTAAAAGCATAAAAGAGAAAATTAAACAAGAAACAAACGTAACAACTAGAAAACAACTGGCTATTTGATAGATTTAAATCCAACCATATTAAAAATTGTATTCAATATAGTCTAAACATCTCAATTAAAAGAATGAGGTTATGAAGTTTGAATTAAATGTTTTTAAAGAAGCGAGACCCAGCTATATGCTATCTTCTAGAAACCAATTTTAAATATAAAGACATACATAGATTAAAAATAAAAGGATGGAAAAGGATATACTATGGAAACACTAATTAAAAAAAAAAGAGGCCAGTATGGCTTAATAATATCAGACAAATAGAATTCAGAACAAGAAATGCCATCAGAAATAAAAAGTGTTATTATATATTGATAAAGGGGTCAATTCACCAAGAAGATAAAACAATCCTTTATGCACTTATATGTATATGCATGAAACAACAGAGCTTATATAAGCTACAAACTACATGAAGCAAAAGCTGATAGAACTGAAAGGAAGAAGAGTTAAATCCACAATTACAATTGTATACTTCAACACTCTTTTCTCAGTAATTGTTAAACAAATAGACAAAATAAGTAAAGGTTATAGAAATTGTGAATAATATTATTAACCAATCTAATGTAATTGAGACTGATAGAGCACTCCACCTAAGAACAGTGGAAGACATAGTCTTTAAAAGTGCTCATGAAATATTTATCAAGATAGACAATATTCTCAACAAAATTAAAAGGATTGAAAACATAAAATATGTTCTCAGATCACAATAGAATTAAAACTAGATATTAGTAACAAATTGTATCTGGAAAATCCCCCAAATACTTGGAAACTAAACAATAAGCCTCTACATAACCCATTAGTTAAAGCAAAGTCAGACAGGAAATTAGAAAATATTTTGAAACTGAGTGAAAATGAAAATACAACACAAAATTTTGGTAATGCAGTTAGGACAGTTTGTAGTAGGAACTATATTAAAAGAAAAGTCTTAAATCAATGATCAAAGCTTCCATGTTAAGAAACTACAAAAAGAAAAGCAAATTAGATCAAAGGCAAGAAAAATAAATAAATAAATAATAAAGATTCTGAAGAAACCAATGAAATTGAAAATAGAAAAACATTAGAGAAAATCAATGAAACAAAATGTTAATATGAAAACAACTATGAAATTTATAAACATCTAGTCAAAGGATTAAAAAGGAGAGAGAGAAAACACAAATTACCAATATCAGAAGTGATGGAAAGGACATAACCACAGTTCTACCAAAATTAAAATAATAAGGGCATATTATGAATATTAGAGCAACATATTCAATAGCTTATATGAAATGTCAAGTTCTCTTAAAAACACAAACCAGACTATACAAAGGAAATAAAACTCTTAATAGCCTCATGTGTATTTAAAAAAAATTTTAATGAAAGCCTTCAAAGAAAACTCCAACTACAGATTTTATCACTGTGCACTCTATAAAACACTCAAAGAAAAAGTGATACCAATTTTCCACAAATTGGAAGGAAAAAAAAAAAAACAGAAGAGAAAACATTTCCTGATTACTTTGTGAGTCCAACATTACCCTGATATAAAAATCAAAAAATCACAAGGAAAATGCAGACCAATCTGTCTCATGAAACTAAGATGGAAGTATCCTACAGAAAATTATTGCAAACAATCCAAAACTGTATAAACAATACATCATGACCATGTAGGATTTATTCCAGAAATGCAAGGTGACATACATTAGAAAATCAATATAATTCACCATATCAATAAAAGTAAAAAAAAAAAAAAAAAAAAAATCAAAGTTAAAAGAAAAACCATAGGATTATCTCAAGAGTTGCAGAAAAAGCATCTAACAAAATTCAGCATTTATCAATATATTTAGAATGAAAGGAAACCTCTTCATCCTGATAAAGAACTTCTATAAAAAAATCTACAGTTAACATCATACTTAATGGTGAAAGACCAAATGCTTTCTCCCTAAGTTCAGAACAAGGCAAGAGTATCCACTCTTAAAATTCCTACTAGACATCACACTGGAGGTCTTAGGCAGTGTAATAAAGCAAGAAAAATAAATAAATAAAAGACATTCAAATTGGAAAGAGAGAAATAAAGCTGTTTCTATTCACAGATGACATGATTGTTTACATAGCAAGTCCCAAAGAGTCCACAAAAAAGCCACTAGAACTAATAAATGAGAATGACAAGATTTTAGGATACATGGTCAAAAATACAAAAATCAATGAACTAGAAAATGAAATTTTAAAAAATTTGAAATAGCACCAAAAACATGAAATGCTTAGGTATAAATCTAAAAAAAAAAAAAATTGTGCAAGATTTGTCTACTGAAAACTACAAACACTGATGGGAGAAATCCAAGAAGATACAAACAAATGGAGAGGTAACCATGTTCATGGACTGGAACACTCAGTATTGTTAAAATGTCAGTTCTCCCTAAATTTTTCTATAGTTTCAACAGAATTCCATTAAAAATCCCAGAAAGATGTTTGTAAAAGTTGACAAGTTGATTCTAAAATTTGTATGGACAGCAAAGAAATTAGAATAGCCAAAACAATTTTGAAAGAGAGGAAGAAAGTTGGAGGGCATTACCTGATTCTGAATCTTACTAAAAAGCTACTGTAATCAAAACAATTGGTATTGGTCAGAGAATAGACATACAGATCAATAGAACAGAATAGAGGGTCCAGAAATAATATTTACACATATATATTGTCAATTGATTTTTTGACAAAGGCCCAAGGCAATTCAACAGAGATAGAATAATATTTGCAGCAAATGTGCTAGAAAAATTGGACATCCTTATGGAAAAAAACTTAATACATACCTTGTACCATATATAAAAAATATTTTTAAATGTATTGTAGTCCTAAATGTAAAACCTAAAACAATAAAACTTCTAGTAGAAAATATAGGAGAAAATTTTTCTGACCTTGAGTGAGGAAAAAAATTCTGAGATAAGGCACAAGAAGTACAAACTATAAAAGAGAAAACTGATATTTTGAAATTCATCTGTTGAAAGCCCCTTCCCTTTGTAGGATACTGTTAAGAAAATGAAGAGACAAGCCACAAACTGGAATACCGTATTTGCAAAACACATCTTGATAAAGGACTGTTATCCAGATAATATAAGTAATTCTCACAACTCAGGAATAAGAGATAAATATATATAAAGAGCACAAGAGTTTTGAACAAACAAGTCACCAAAGACAATAAACAGATGGCAACTACATGCATACAGATCTCTAATCTAATGAAATTAAATTAGAAATTAGATTTTTAAAGTTATCTGAAAATACTCAAGCATTTTGAAATTAAAAAAAAAAAAACAAAAACAAAAACAAAAACGTTTCTAAATAATCCATGGGTCAAAGAAGAAATTACAAAGGGAATTAGAAAATATTTTAAACTGAATGGTAATACAAACACAGAATATTAAATTTTTGTGGGAGAATGCTAGAGAGTACTTAGAGGTAAATATATAGCATTGGTTACTTACATAAGAAAATAGAATTGAAATTCAATGATCTAATGTTCCATCTTATAAAGCTAAGAAAAAAAAAAAAAAAAAGAAAAGAAATCCAAACTAAGTCAAAGGAAGGAAATAATAGAGTAGAAAACAATGAAATTGAAAGTAAACAAACAGTAGTGAAAACCAATGACAACAAAATCTGGATCTTTAAAAATAAAATGTATAACCTCTAGTTAGACTGACAAAAATGAGAAGACACAAACTACCAAAATCAGAAATGAGGAGGGAACATCACTACAGATTCTACATTGGAAAGTTAGTAAGGGAACATTAATGTGCTTTATGTCATTTTCAATAGTTCAATTGAAATGGACAAGTTCCTCTAAAGACACAAATTATCAAAACTGACACAAGAAGAAACAGATCATCAGAATAGCCCTTGTGATGGTTGGGTTCATGTGTCAACTTGGCTAGGTGGCCTAGCTGTCTGGTCAAGCAGGCACTGGCCTGACGATTCCTGTGAGGCTATTTGAGGCTGGTTGGTTTGTCGGATCATCAGTCAATTGACTGCAGCTGACTGATGACTCATGAAGGGGTGTGCTTCCACAGTGAGAGAATGCAACTGGCTGGATTTGGTCCTGGTGATCAGTTGGAGGCTTATAAGCCGGACGGTTAGAGAATCTTCACTTCTTCTTCAGCTGCTCAGTGAAGCTTTTCCTGGGGAGCTCGTCAAAGTTGTCAGTTCGTTTCCTGAGGAGTTCTTCAAAGTTGCCGGTTCATTTCCTGAGGAGTTCGTCAAAGTTGTCGGTTTGTTTCCCGAGGAGTTCGTCGGACGTCTTCCTTGGAGTTGACAGCTTGTTGACGGCTCTGCAGAATTTGGACTCGTGCGCTCCCGCAGTTGCGTGAGTCACTTTTACAATTTGATAATAAGAGACATCTCTCATTGATTCTGTTTCCAAGGAGAACCCTAACTAATACAACTTGGTACCGAGAGTGGTTCTTGAGAAACGGAATCTTAAAATGGGCTTTTACAACTTGTTTTCTACTCTGATTAGATTCAGAGGCACTAATGACTCTATTTCCAATAATCAAGAGGGTACTAAGAGTCCATGGCAGGAGTTGGCAAAGGAAATATGCAAAATAGCACCATTTGATTCTCCTAACTGTGCTCTAGTACGAAGCGAGGCTCTGGGTGACAGCATTTTCGACACTTTCACAGAGTTTTGCAGTATTAAGAAGTATAATGATATTGGCTGGCTGCTCTTAGATACTTTGGATACAGTTGTAAGAGAAAGGGATGAGCTAAAGGCTTCAAATTCAAAACTTGAATGCCGTATGACAGATGTAAAGGGTTCCATCTGTGCCCTGAAAGAAAATCTTATTTCCTGTGCCCGCAGACTGGAGGTTTCTGAAAATCAGACGCAGTCTCTTATTGTGCGAGTAGCACATTTACAGCGTAAACTAAAATCTCAACCTCTCAGGGTGTCTGCTGTTAAAGTAAAGGCATTGATTGGAAAAGAATGGGACCCAGAAACTTGGGATGGAGACATATGGATTGATAATAATGACAGTGAGGACATTGGAACCCTGGATTCTGCTGGGTCATTGTTAGATTTACCTGTAGAGGGCTGTCCTGGGGAAACAGCTTCTCTGCCTCCAGTCTGCCCTAAGGAGCCTGCCACTCAACTCCCACCTAAGGAGATTGACCCTTCAATGCCTGCTAATCTTGTAATCACCTCCCCTGAGGAAGCAGCCCTCACTGTTTTGTCTGGAGAGACTAATCCTGTTTTAAGAGATGAAAATGCAACAGAGTGCCCTGAGGTGAATGGCTTGAGAGATAATTCTAACTCTTTTCATGACCCACCCCCACCACCAGTTTTTGCTTCAAGACCTATAACTAGGCTCAAGTCCCAACAAGCCCCAAAGGGTGAGGTACAAAGTGTGACCCATGAGGAAGTACGCTATACTCCAAAAGAACTGTATGAGTTTTCCAACTTATACAGACAGAAACCAGGGGAATATGTGTGGGAATGGATATTGAGAGTGTGGGATAATGGTGGAAGGAATATAAGGTTGGATCAGGCTGAATTTACTGATATGGGCCCACTAAGCAGAGATTCTGCATTCAATGTTGTAGCTCGAGGGGTTAGAAAGGGTGTTAACAGTTTGTTTGGGTGGCTGGCTGAAACATGGATCAAAAGGTGGCCGGCATTACCAGAAGTTGAAATGCCAGAACTGCCCTGGTATAATGTGGAGGAGGGGATTCAAAGGCTTAGAGAGATTGGAATGTTAGAGTGGATTTATCATGGAAAACCTGCTCACACAGCCCTGGAATGTCCAGAGGACACACCTTTTACCAGGACTGTAAGGAATAAATTTGTGAAACTAGCTCCATCATCCCTGAAGAGCTCTGTAGTCGCCCTTCTCTGTAGGTCAGATATTACTGTAGCAACTGCTGTCACTGAACTGGAATCCTTAAACACAATGGGGATAATCGGGTCCCGAGTCAGCAGAAGCCAAGTGGCTACAGTTAATCGCCACAGACAAGGTGGACAGGGCTACCGTAATGGAAAACAGGCTCAAAGCAGCAATCAAAATAATATGACTCGCAGAGACTTATGGTGTTGGCTAGTGGATCATGGAGTACCAAGTAGTAAAATAGATGGGCAATCGACTAAATTCTTGTTTGAACTATATAAGCAGAAGAATTCTAGGCCACGTGAACAAAAATCTCCCTTGAATTACAAAAACAGAGAGTCACGGCCCCTTAATCAATTCCCAGACTTGAGACAGTTTACAGATCCAGAGCCTCTTGAATGAAGGGAAGGCCGGGTACCCTTGGAGAAGGACCCTGTCACACTGCCAAAAATTTACACTGTTAATCTTCCTCCCAGCCTTCCCCAGGGGGACCTACGGCCTTTTACCAGGGTGACTGTGCATTGGGGAAAAGGAAATGATCAGATATTTCGTGGATTATTAGACACTGGGTCAGAAGTGACATTAATTCCCGGAGACCCAAAACGTCACTCTGGTCCACCAGTCAGAGTTGGGGCTTATGGAGGTCAGATGATTGATGGAGTTTTAGCCCAGGTCTGTCTCACAGTGGGTCCAGTGGGTCCCCGGACCCATTCTGTGGTTATTTCCCCAGTGCCAGAATGCATAATTGGAATAGACATACTCAGCAACTGGCAGAATCCTCACATTGGTTCCCTGACTCCTGGAGTGAGGGCTATTATGGTGGGAAAGGCCAAGTGGAAGCCACTAGAGCTGCCTCTGCCTAGCAAAGTAGTGAACCAGAAGCAATACCGGATTCCTGGAGGGATTGCAGAGATTAATGCCACTCTTAAGGACTTGAAGGATGCAGGGGTGGTGATTCCCACCACATCCCCATTCAACTCTCTTATTTGGCCTGTGCAGAAAACAGATGGGTCTTGGAGGATGACTGTGGATTATCGTAAGCTTAACCAGGTGGTGACTCCAATTGCAGCTGCTGTCCCAGATGTGGTATCATTGCTTGAGCAAATCAGCACATCCCCTGGTACCTGGTATGCAGCTATTGATCTGGCAAATGCTTTTTTCTCAATTGCTGTCAGCAAGGACCACCAGAAACAGTTTGCATTTAGCTGGCAAGGCCAGCAGTTTACATTCACCGTGCTACCTCAGGGTTATATCAACTCTCCAGCCCTATGTCATAATATTGTCCGCAGGGATCTTGATCATTGCTCCCTCCCACAAGACATCACACTGGTCCATTATATTGATGATATCATGTTGATTGGACCTAGTGAGCAAGAAGTAGCAACTACTCTAGATTTGTTGGTAAGGTATTTGCGTGGCAGAGGATGGGAGATAAATCCAACAAAAATACAAGGCCCTTCCACCTCAGTAAAATTTCTAGGTGTTCAGTGGTGTGGGGCCTGTCGAGATATTCCTTCTAAGGTGAAGGATAAGCTGCTGCATCTGGCCCCTCCTACAACCAAAAAAGAGGCACGTTTAGTTGGCCTCTTTGGGTTTTGGAGACAACATATTCCTCATTTAGGTGTGCTACTCCGGCCCATTTACCGAGTGACTAGAAAAGCTTCTAGTTTTGAGTGGGGACCGGAGCAAGATGAGGCTCTGCAACAGGTCCAGGCTGCTGTGCAAGCTGCTCTGCCACTTGGACCATATGATCCAGCTAATCCAATGGTGCTGGAAGTGTCAGTGGCAAATAGAGATGCTGTTTGGAGCCTTTGGCAGGCTCCTATAGGAGAATCACAACACAGGCCCTTAGGATTTTGGAGTAAAGCTTTACCATCTTTTGCAGATAACTACTCTCCATTTGAGAAACAACTGTTGGCCTGCTACTGGGCCTTAGTAGAGACAGAACGCTTAACCATGGGCCACCAAGTTACCATGAGACCTGAGTTACCTATCATGAGCTGGGTGTTATCTGATCCACCAAGCCATAAAGTTGGGCGTGCACAGCAGCACTCCATCATAAAATGGAAATGGTATATACGAGATAGAGCTCGAGCAGGTCCTGAAGGTACAAGTAAGTTACATGAGGAAGTGGCCCAAATGCCCATGGCCCCCACTCCTTCCACCTTACCTTCTCTTGCCCAGCCCACAGCTATGGCATCTTGGGGAGTTCCTTACAGTCAGTTGACTGAGGAAGAGAAGACTCGGGCCTGGTTTACAGATGGTTCTGCACGATATGCAGGTACCACCCGAAAGTGGACAGCTGCAGCACTGCAGCCCCTTTCTGGGATATCCCTGAAGGACAGTGGTGAGGGGAAATCCTCCCAGTGGGCAGAACTTCGAGCAGTGCACCTGGTTGTTCACTTTGCTTGGAAGGAGAACTGGCCAGAGGTGCGTCTGTATACTGATTCCTGGGCTGTTGCTAATGGTTTGGCTGGATGGTCAGGGACTTGGAAGGAACATGATTGGAAGATTGGTGACAAAGAAGTCTGGGGAAGGGGTATGTGGATAGACCTTTCTGAGTGGGCAAACAACATGAAGATATTTGTGTCCCATGTGAATGCTCACCAGAGGGTGACTTCAGCAGAAGAAGGTTTTAATAACCAAGTGGATAAAATGACCCGTTTGGTGGATACCAATCAGCCTCCTTCCCCAGCAACTCCTGTCATTGCCCAATGGGCTCATGAACAAAGTGGTCATGGTGGTAGGGATAGAGGTTATGCATGGGCTCAGCAACATGGACTTCCACTCACCAAGGCTGACCTGGCCACAGCCACTGCTGAGTGTCCAATTTGCCAGCAGCAGAGACCCACACTCAGTCCCCGATATGGCACCATTCCTCGGGGTGATCAGCCTGCTACCTGGTGGCAGGTTGATTATATCGGACCACTTCCATCATGGAAAGGGCAGCGATTTGTTCTTACTGGAATAGACACATACTCCGGATATGGGTTTGCCTTCCCTGCACTACATGCTTCTGCCAAAACTACAATACGTGGACTTACAGAATGCCTCATCCACCGTCATGGTATTCCACACAGCATTGCTTCGGACCAAGGAACCCACTTCACAGCAAATGAAGTGAGGGGATGGGCACATGCTCATGGAATTCTGTGGTCTTACCATGTTCCCCATCATCCAGAAGCAGCTGGGTTGATAGAACGGTGGAATGGCCTATTGAAGACTCAATTACGGTGCCAACTAGGTGGCAATACCTTGCAGGGCTGGGGCAGTGTTCTCCAGGAGGCTGTGTATGCTCTGAATCAGCGTCCACTCTATGGTGCTGTTTCTCCCATAGCCAGGATTCATGGGTCCAGGAATCAAGGGGTGGAAACAGGAGTAGCACCACTCACTATCACTCCTAGTGATCCACTAGGGAAATGTTTGCTTCCTGTCCCTGCAAGTTTAAGCTCTGCTGGTCTACAAGTCTTGGTTCCAAAAGGAGGAGTGCTTCCATCAGGAAACACAACAATAATCCCATTGAACTGGAAGTTAAGGCTGCCACCTGGCCACTTTGGGCTTCTTATGCCTCTGAATCAACAGGCAAGTAAGGGGATTACTGTACTGGCTGGGGTGATTGATCCTGACTATCAAGGGGAAATAGCACTGCAACTACACAATGGAAGTAAAGAAGAGTTTTCCTGGAATACAGGAGATCCCCTGGGCCGTCTCTTAGTACTACCATGCCCCGTGATTCAAGTCAATGGAAAACTGCATCAACCCAATCCAGGCAGGAATACCAATGGCAAAGAAACTTCAGGAATGAAGGTTTGGGTCACCCCACCAGGCAAAGAACCACGGCCAGCTGAAGTGCTTGCTGAGGGTAAAGGGAACATGGAATGGGTAGTGGAAGAAGGTCGTGATAAATATGAACTACGGCCACGTGACCAGTTACAGAAACGAGGACTATGATGATATGAATATTTCCTCCTCGTTTTGTGATGATTATGTTTGTATTTGTCTGTGAAGAAAATATTTTTGCTTTCTTCTCTGTCTTATCCCCTTATCATATGGCATAAACTGTAACGTTCATTTTGAAGATATGATTTTAGGTGATGTGTACAACTGCCAAGTTGACAAGGGGTGGACTGTGATGGTTGGGTTCATGTGTCAACTTGGCTAGGTGGCCTAGCTGTCTGGTCAAGCGGGCACTGGCCTGACGATTCCTGTGAGGCTATTTGAGGCTGGTTGGTTTGTCAGATCATCAGTCAATTGACTGCAGCTGACTGATGACTCATCAAGGGGCGTGCTTCCACAGTGAGAGAATGCAATTGGCTGGATTTGGTCCGGGTGATCAGTTGGAGGCTTATAAGCCGGACGGTTAGAGAACCTTCACTTCTTCTTCAGCTGCTCAGTGAAGCTTTTCCTGGGGAGCTCTTCGAAGTTGCCGGTTCGTTTCCTGAGGAGTTCATCAAAGTTGTCGGTTCGTTTCCTGAGGAGTTGTCGGTTCGTTTCCTGAGGAGTTCTTCAAAGTTGCTGGTTCGTTTCCTGAGGAGTTCGTCTAAGTTGTCGGTTCGTTTCCTGAGGAGTTCGTCGGACGTCTTCCTTGGAGTTGACAGCTTGTTGACAGCTCTGCAGAATTTGGACTCATGCGCTCCCGCAGTTGCGTGAGTCACTTTTACAATTTGATAATAAGAGACATCTCTCATTGATTCTGTTTCCAAGGAGAACCCTAACTAATACAGCCCTATTGTTTTTAAAGAAATGTAATTTGTAATTCAAAGCCTTGCGATGAAGAAAACACCAGGCCTAGATGGCTCTTTGGGGAATTATAGTAAAACTTAAGAGAGAAATAATACCAATATTACACAAACTCTTCAGCAAATAAAGGAGGACTAAACACTTCCCAATTTTCTTTTTGAAGTCAAAATTACCCTGATACCAAAACCAAAGTCATTATAAGAAAATTACTTAGATGCAAAGATCCTGAACAAAATATTAGCAAACCAAAATCAGTAATATATAAAAGGAATAATATGTCATGACCAAAGTGGGATTTATCCAAGAAATTCACTGTTGACTTAATATTTTTAAAAAATCAATCCATTAATCATATTACAGCATAACATGTGACTATCTCATTAGATGTAGAGAACACATTTGACAAGATTCAACATTCATCCATGATAAAAACCCTGAGAAAACTAGGAATCAAAGGGACCTTTATCACTGGATAAAACTTATCTTTGTAAACTCACAGATAATATCATACTTAATCCAGAAAGACTAAAGGCTCTTCACCTAAGATTGAGAAAAGACATGTTTTATATAACATCATACTGGAAATCCTATCCAGTGCAATAAAGCAAGGAAATTAAACAACATTCTTGCAGACTGGATAGGAACAAGTAAAACTATCCTTATTTGCACATGATCTGATTGCGTATGTTCAAAATTCTAAGGTATCTAATTTTATACCACCACCATCAGCCCCCCAAAAAACCTACTAGAACTTACAAGTGAGTTTAGTATGGTTGGAGGATACAAGATCAATATGCAAAAATCAATTATATTTTAATAGACTATCCACAAAAACTTGGGAAATAACTTTTTAAAATAATATTTATATTAGAATAAAAAATATGAACTACTTTGGGAAATTTTTAACAATGTATGTGAATAATCTGTTCATTGAAAACTATAAATTATTCCTAAGAGAAATAAAATAAAGGAAGACTTAATAAACTGGAAGATTCAATGTTGTTAAGATGTCAGTTTCCTCAAAATGACCCACAGAGTCAACCCAATCCCAAACAAAATCCCACAAGTTTTCTTGTAGAAATTGACAATTTGATTCTAAAATACATGTGGAAGTACAGAGGACTTAGAGTAGCAAATAAAATAATATTTTAAAGAGGAACAATGTTGGAGGATTTACAATACTTGATTTCAAGATTTGCTACAAGCTACAGTATTCAAGACAAGGATATTGGTGTAGGATTAAACAAATGGATTAATGAAACATAAAAGATTTTCCAGCAATTTACCCACACAATATGATCAACTGATTTTTTACAAAAGTGTCAAAATTATTCACTCCGTGGGTTGGGGGGGATAGCCTTTTTAACTGAAACAACTTAATCTTCTGGGAAAAAAAAGAACATCAACCCTCCACTGTACAGAAGATTAACTTGAAATGGGTTATATACTAAAATGTAGAAGCCTAAAACAGTGAAAATTCTAAAGAAATTATAGGAGACAATCTTCATGACCTTGTGGTAGGCAACTATTTCTTAGGACACAGAAATCGCTAAACTTCATAAAAATTTAAAAGCTTTTGCTCTTCAAAAGATACCACTAAGAAAACAAAATGGTAAGTCACAGACTGGGAGAAAATATTCTCAATACATATATCTGACAAGGACTTTTATCCAAAATATATAATGAACCCTTACAAATCAATAATATGAAGACAAATCAAACTAAAAAGGTGTGATAGATTTGAAAACACACATTAAAAGAGATATATGGATGGCCAATAAACTCATGAAGAGGTGCTCAAAAATCTTTAATCAGCAGGGAAATGCACATTTAAACTCACTAGAGTAACCAAAATTGAAAAAACAGATATTAGCAAATGTTATCAAGAATGTGAAGCAACTAAAATATAAATCACTGCTAAGTGTGTAAAATGTAAGTACCACTTTGGATAACTGTTTGGCAGTTAATTCTAAACCATATGACTCTTTGATGCTAACGCTAGAGATTTACTGAAAATAAATAAAAGCATATGTCCACAGAAATCCTCATACATGGACATTCATAACAGATCTATTTTTAATAGCCAAAAACTTGAAACAACCTAGACGTCTATCAAGAAATATATTGTGGAGCTTCTGGACCAAGATGGCAGCATAAGACATTCCAGGGGGCTGTTCCCCACAGAATCTTTAAACAACCTCCACAAACCGGCAGAGCCATCTTCCTCAAATCTATGGAAAACAGTTGAAGGTTTGCAGTAACTGGACAAGTGCCAAATCAGGAAAATGCAGTTCTTAGTAGGAGAAGCCCTTGGAGCCCTTGCTGGCCCCTCCCCTGACCCCACCCTGGAGCAGTACGGAGCTGGCTGTGCTCCCATTGTGGATCCCTGGCCCTATTCAAAATAATCAAAAGAAAGTTTGTATAGCTATCTTGATATCAGTCAAAGTATGCTTTAAGGCAAAAAGCATTACCAGACATAAAGAGTGACATTTATGATGTTTTAGTTAACCTAAAATATAGAACTATTTTAAATTGTAATATGCATCTAATGCCATAGCCATAGAACAGCTAAAGCAAATAGTGATTGAACTATAATATAAGTAGAAGTAGACAAATCTATAATCATTGTAGGAGATTTTAAAAACCACACTAAGAAACTGTTTTTTCAAAGTGTATATAAAATCAGAAGGAATGTAGAGTATTTGAACAGTAACAGTTAACAAACTTGACCTAATAGAGTGGAGATTTTGAGATATATATATATCTCAAAAATTATGTATGGAATGCTATATTCAATATCTCAGAATATATATACTTTTCAAACACACATACAGCACTCACAAAAATTGAACATATAGTGGGCTATAAATCAAATCTCAACAAAATTCAAAGAACTGAAATCATACACAGTATGTTCTCTGATCATAATGCAATTAAATTAGAAATCAGTAATAAAATTACCTAGACATAGAGAGACATAAAAGATATTCATTCCCACTTTAACAGCAAGAAATCACCTGATCAACTTTTAAAAATCATACTTTCCTTTAGAGACCCAAGGAGCTATGGACAAAATAAAATCTGAAGGTGGATTATTGCAGAAGGATAAGCCCTTCCCAGATGAGCTAGGGCCAGAGGATGCACTCAGCCCTGGGAGCAAGAAGAACTTATACACAGTAGAGGTAGACATATGAGCATTCATATGAAGTTTTAACATTAGTTACCTCAGGGGTTAGAGAAATATTATTAAATTTCCTTCACACTTCTTATGGACTTTTGTTTCATTTGTTTAAAACAACACATATTGCTTTTGATTTTTAAAAATGAGAAAATCAGTATTTTGAAAATAAATTTTAAAATGTTTTATGTTTATCTTTTTTCATAACTAAAAATGAAATTTGTACAAAATGTGAGGAAATACAAACACATATTCTATTTTTTAGGTTATAGTTACATGGATATATGATCCAGAAAATGCAGATCAGAGTGAGGTGATGTGGAATGCAGATGCACCTTCACTAATATGTGGAAACATTATTACTATTATCATAGATAAAGTAATATCTTTTTTTAGGGCTGGGCATAATTCATAATCAATAGTACAATTTTAACCTGCCAAGAGCTAATTAAATACATTTTCATTATCCATTTGATAATGGATTTTGAACTTGTGTCCCATCTTTATAATTATAAACCTTTCTTTAAAATTCTCATTGAGCATTCTCAGTA
Organism: Choloepus didactylus; assembly: GCF_015220235.1. Lineage (NCBI taxonomy): Eukaryota > Metazoa > Chordata > Mammalia > Pilosa > Megalonychidae > Choloepus > Choloepus didactylus. The sequence continues at coordinate 29,420,810 of NC_051308.1, forward strand.
GCTTCTATAAACCTCGTTATTCATGAAGATGCTACCATTAAAGTGCTTTAAAGATGTTCTTTGATCATCTATTTTGAAGCCATCCTTCAAAAATCTGTCTAATTCTTTACCGAATCCTTTATCATGTGGAGAATGATGAATTTACTAAAGATGCAACAAAGTGAATAAATAAGTCCTTTCTTTTATTTGCTACAAATTTAGCACTTTCAAGATTTAAGTTCTGTCTGTTGCAATTAAAATGTATTGAAGAGAAATATAAAATGTTAGCTGGCTGTTAGTGTCTCATGAAACAGTTTGCATTTTAATGAGTCAAATTATGTCTGATTTTTAAATATGCATGTTATCACAACTCATGGTAATCAAACTTATCTATGTATCACAGATAGACTGATAAAACAGAATGACAACTAACCCAATTAATTATTTGGTAATCGACTTGAAAGGGAATAAAACTATTTAATGGTAATTAAACACTTTAAGCATTACTTTTGATTTTTAATCTTTTAAAGTGAAAATATGTACATTTTTACATTACTTAGTCCATGCACACCTACTGTTTTGTGTTTTAAAATATTTCTTTATTGATTCATGACTATGACATTTCCCTCAAACTTTCCCAAGGCTCTCCATTGCAAACAGCATAGACACTAACTCTTGAACTCAACATAGCACACAAAGCCCCTCATATTCTGTCCTTGACACTCGTCTCTGGCCTCAGCCCTCTGCATGCTCTGCCTCAGCAGCACTATCCTGCTGTCTTCCTGCACACACGTGTGTGCTTTGTGTCTTGGCTTATGCCCTTCCTCCACATCAATTACCCTTCCTCTTCATTCTGTTAACATCTACTCATCTCTTAGGTCTCAAGTCACAGATCACTACCTCCAAGAAGCCTGCCATGACCAAATCAGGATTTTTTCACATGAGCAGTTGGAAGTGGTTATTTTGCTGTTAAGTTTTCTGCATCATCAACAAAATAGCTATGGAAACATGTAAATTGTTCCTTTTATATAAGCCAATAAGGTGCCTGACAGACAAACCCTAACTCTATCCATGACTTCGTTCTTAATTTTCTTCCTTCACCATCTCTGACTTTTGATCTTTAAGTAATCCCTTAAGTTTACCCCATTTCTGCTTTATTCCATCTTTGACTGTTACCCATCCCTATCTCCCTTCCTATTAACTCCATCTCTGAGCCTCACCCTTTTCCGAACACCCACACCAGGGGCAAGAGGACCAATAGTGGGGTGAGGGTCAGAGATGGGGTACAGGATAACTGTTTTACACAATTTGACTTAAACAATATTAAAATGTTCATGGTTTTATTTTGTATGAGGATTTCCCCTTTTATTGCCATTTTAATTGTGAATTTTAAAATCACACAGAAAAAAGAATAAAATCCAAGTGTACAGTTTAATGAATAATTATAAAGTGAATAACCATATAACCACCATCTAGATCAAGAGATACAACATTGATAATAGCCCAGAAAGTCCCTATATGTGTCTGCATGAACATGATTTCTCTTTCCATTTTAGAAGTCCCTGTGTGGATACAATCTTCCTTCCACCCTTCTCCCCTAACAAATATTCAGAATTTTATGGTAATAATTTCTTTGCATTCTTAAAATAATGTGATTGAGTGTTGTTTTTTTTAAAATTTGTGTAAATGAAATCATGCTTTATATACTGTTTCTTTTGTTTAACATTACGTTTGTAAGATATATTCCCATTATGAATACCTCTAGTTTGCTTATTTTCATTGTTATATGGGATTCCATTGTATGAATATACCATAGATTATTTATCAGTTCTGTTGATGGATATTTGGGTTGTTTAAAGTTTACAAACTTTGAAGTTGTGAGCATTTTTGCATACAAATATCTCTAAAAATGTGCCTAGAGAAAGAAATGGCTTTTATAAGCTGTGTATATTTCCACATTTACTAGGTAATGAAAAGTGTTTTTTAAAATTGCTGAAACAATTTATTTTTCCACAGGTTGGGTATAAGCGTTCTTGATCATCTTTACCAATACTTAGTATAGACAGATTAAAAAATTTTTTCCAGTAGGGTAGGTATATAATGGTATCTCCTGGTGCTGTTAATTTGCACTTCTATAATTATGAATGGGGTTTAGCACATTTTCATTTGTTTGCCAGATATTTACAAATCTTTTACCAATTATTTTGTAGTTTTCAATGTACAAGCCTTTTACATCCTTGGCTAAATTTATTTCTAGATATTTCACTCTTTTAGATGCTATTGTAAATAGAATTGTTTTCTTAATTTCCATTTTGGATTGTTCATTGCTAATGTATAGAAAAAACTCATTTTTGTTTGTTGATCTTGTACCCTGCAAATTTGCTGAATTTGTTATTAGCTCTACTAGCTTTCTTGTGGAATCTTTGGGATTTTCTATATGTACATACATGTCATCTATAAGTAAAGATAGTTTTGCTTCTTCCTTTTCAGTTTGGAAGGTTTTATTTCTTTTTCTAACCTAGTTGCTCTGGCTAGGACTTCCAGCACAATGTTGAATAGCAATAGGAATGTGCCCATTTGTCTTAGTTTGCCAGAGTTGCAAAACAAATAACACACACAATGGGTTGGCTGAAACAACAAGCGTTTATTGTCTCACAGTTCTGAAACTAGGAGCTCAAAATCAAGAAGACCTGGGATTCATCAGTTGGTTCTTAGATATGACACCAAAAGAATGAGCAACAAAAGAAACAAAAGATAAATTTGATTTCATCAAAATTAAACACTTTTTTTAGCATCAAAGAAAATTGTCAAGAAAGTGAAAAGACAACCTACAGAATGGGAGAGAATACTTTCAAACCACATATTAGATAATGCTTACTATCTAGAATATATAAAGAACTTTTACAATGCAAGAGCAAAAACAAACTACCCAATTTTTTAAAATGAGGAAAGAACTTGAATAGACATTTCTCCAAAGATATACAGAGGTCCAATAAATACATGAAAAGGTGCTCAACATCAGTAGTCTTTAGGCAAACGCAAATCAAAACCACAATGAGATACCATTTCACATCCACAAGGATGGTTATTATTTTAAAAATGAAAAATAATGAGTCTTGAAGAGGATGTAGAGAAATTGGAACTCTAATACATTGTTGGTGGGAATGTAAAATTTTGCAGCCACTGTGGAAAGCACTATGGTGGTTCCTCAAAAAGTTAAATACAGAACTACCATATGACCTGGCAGTTCCATTTCTTGGTATATACCCAAAGAGAGTGAAAATAGAGACTTGTACACCAATGTTCATAGCAGCATTATTCACAGTAGCTGAAAAATGGAAACCACTCAAGGGTTCATCAACAAATGAATAGATAAACAAAATGTGGTTTATAAACCCAATGGAGTATAATTTGGCCATGAGAAAGAATGAAGTTATGGCATGTGCTGCAGCATGGAAGAACATAGGGACCATATGACACCACTTATAAAAGATTACTAGGAACAGTAAATGTGTAGAGATAGAAATGAGACAAGAAATTACTGGGGGATGAGTGAGAGAGTAAGGGGAAATGTTTGTTTTTAAAAATAAAATAAAGAAATAAAAAGATGTCAGCAAGACCATGCTTTCTCCCAGAGCAAGTAGCACCCTGGTTATGGTCGTCCTGTCATGTGGTGATCTCTCTCCTCTCTGCCTCCTGACTTCTGGCTTCTTCTGGTGGCTGGCTTTACCGACTGCATCTGAATTTCCTCTTTATAATGCCTCCAATCTTATGGATTAAGACACACCCTTATTCAATTTGGCCACATCTTACCTATAATAACATTTTGAAAAGGTCCTATTTACAAATGGGTTCAAACCCACAGGAATGCAGGTTAAGATTTGAAAATGTCTTTTGTGGGGTCATAATTCAATCCCCAACACCATATTATCTAGATTATCTAATTTGTTGGTATATACTTTTTCATAGTATTTTCTTATAATCCTTTTTATTTCTGTAAGGTCAGTAGTGTTGTCCCCACTTTCATTTCTGATTTTAGTTTTTCTGTTTTCTGTCTTCGTCAGCCTAACTAAAGCTTTGTGAATTTTATTCTTTTCAAAGACCCAACTTGTCAGTTGCTGATTATCTCTAGTGTTTTTCTGCTCTGTTATTTATTATTTCCTTCCTTCTGCTAACTTTGGGTTTAGTTTGCTCTTCTTTTTCTAGTTCCTCAAGGGTGAAGTTAGGTTATTGATTTAAGATCTTTTTTTAACGTAGGCACTTAGAGCTACGAATTTCCTTCTGAGCACTGCCTTTGCAGCATCCCATACATTTTGGTATGTTGTGTTTTCATTTTCATCTCTACCTATTTTCTAATATAACTTGTGATTTCTGCTTTGACCCTTAGGTTGTTTGTGAGCGTGTTGTATAATTTGCACATACTTGTGAATTTTCCTGTTTCCTTCTGTTGTTGTTTCCTAGTTCCATTCCATTGTGGTCATAGAAGATACTTTGTATTATATTAATCTTTTTAATTTTAATGAGAATTGTTTGTAACCTAATGTTGTCTATCCTGGAGAATGATGCATGTACCTTTAAGAAGAATGTGTATTCTGTTGTTATTGAGTGGAGTTTTCTATATGTATATCTGTTAGGTCTAGTTGTGTTATAATGTTGATCAAGTGCTATATTTCATATTGATCTCTGCCTAGATGTTCTATCCAGTATTGAAAGTGGTGTACTGAAGTCTCCTACTATTATGTGGAACTTTCCATTTCTCCCTTCAAATCTGTCAATGTTTGTTTCATATATTTTAGGGCTCTGTTGTTAGATGCGTGTATAATTATATCTTCTTGATGAATTAGCCCTTTTATCAACATATAATGTCCTTCTTTGTCTCTTGTAACAGTTTTTTACCTAAAGCCTATTTTATCAGATATTAATACAGCCACTCCAGCTATATTAGCTATATTACGAGGCTACAGTAACTGAGGGGAGGACCCCTTCCTATCTAATCCCTCTGTTTCATCTCTTCAGTTTCCCACACCCTCATGCAGTTTGCTGCAAATTCTTCCAGGAGCTGTTTCACTGTCAGTTTTTCTGCATTAAAGAAAAAATTTTTAACTAAAAAAAACCCTGTGAATTTAAAAAGCAAAATGCGAAAGGAGGAAGCAGTGATATTTTTGGTAATTATAATTTTTTTAATTTTCAGAATTTGTCAGTTTTTACTGTGGGTCAGCTGTTGATATTTCCTGAGTTCAGGGGACCAAGGAAGAGACGCACCCTTGAAACAAAGTAACACACATACAAAAACGCAAAATCATCTGTAACCTAACATTTCATATGATGCCTCAGTTCTCCATAATTTGCACACAAGCTTCTGTGTTGATTTGAATTGTAACTGCTTTTGGTATTTGGAGAGAGTGTGACTACTGAACTTGAAACCTTACCCCCAAAAAATGCATTCCTGTAAGGGAACAACAATTTCAATAACGGTGAGTTTTTCTTCAAACCATGGAAACCAGTAAGAAGAAAGAACTGTCAACCCAGGTTTCTATACCTGGCAAAATAAAAAATATCCTTCAAGGATGAAGATAGGTGTTTAGAGGCGCTTGGTTTCCTCAAATGCTGTAGTTCTGGCGGAGTCTGCGCAAGGCACGGCCTGGAAAGGCCGGAAGCGGCCAGGCCCGAGCAGGGTGAGCTTGCCTTGCCGTAGCCTCATCTGCCCTGTCCCTGGATGTTATGATGGACGCTTGCTTTGGAGAGGTATGATGATGGCCGGAGACATTGAGATTATCTTCAGATACAAGTGAAAATGAAGCGAAGTCAAATGAAAAGCTGCTCCTGAGAAAGTTCTTGCGGTTTTGTCATTTTTCCAACACAGTACCCCGCTATTTGGAAAATGTATAAACAGGCACAGGCATCCTTCTGGACAGCAGAAGAGGTTGACTTATCAAAGGATCTCCCTCACTGGAACAAGCTTAAATCAGAAGAGAAGTATTTTATCTCTCACATCTTAGCCTTTTTTGCAGCCAGTGATGTAACTGTAAATGAAAACTTGGTGGAGCGCTTCAGCCAGGAGGTACAGGTCTCAGAGGCTCGCTGTTTCTATGGTTTTCAAATTCTCTTCGAGAATGTTCACTCAGAGATGTATAGTTTGCTAATAGACACTTACATCAGAGATCCCAAGAAAAGGGAATTTTTATTTAATGCAATAGAAACAATGCCATACGTTAAGAAAAAAGCAGATTGGGCCTTGTGATAGCAGATAGAAAATCTACTTTTGGGGAAAGGGTGGTGGCCTTTGCTGCTCTAGAAGGTATTTTTTTCTCAGGATCTTTTGCTGCTATATTCTGGTTAAAGAAGAGAGGTCTTATGCCTGGACTCACTTTTTCCAGTGAACTCATCAGCAGAGATGAAGGGCTTCACTGTGACTTTGCTTGCCTGATGTTTCAATACTTAGTAAATAAACCTTTGGAAGAAAGGGTCAGGGAGATCATTATTAATGCTGTTGAGATTGAGCAGGAGTTTTTAACAGAAGCCTTGCCAGTTGGCCTCATTGGAATGAATTGTGTTGGTTTGTTTTTTTGTTTTTTTGTTTTTTTTTGAAATAAATTCAAAGTTATAGGAACAGTTGCAAAAAACAATACAAACCCCATGAACAGAACTCCAGCATACCCTGACCCCCCTCCCCGATACCCCGATCCACTAACTTTAACATGTTGTCACATCGCTATTTCTTTCCCTCCCTCCCTCCCTCCCTCCCTATCTATCCTCCATCATCTATTGCTCTGTCTTCTGAACATATGAGAGCTAGCTGCACACATCCTTGAACAAACACTAAAATTCACATATATACTTCCCATGAACAAGAACATTCTTTTATGCAATTCCATTAAGTGCAGCTAAGAAGTACAAGAGATTCAACAATGATACAAAGCTTACATTCTATATTTCCTTTTCCTTATGTCTCAGCTGTGTCCCTTTGAGCCTCCTGTCCTCTGTCCTCAAATCCCATCCAGGGTCATCCTTGGCATTTAATTGTCATCTGTTTAGACTTTTTTTTTTTTCCCCAATTGTGGAAACATATATACAGCCTAAATCTTCCCATTCCACCCCCTCCCTAGACTTCCATTAGTGGGCTTAATCACATTCAGAATGTTGTAATGCTATCACCTTCCCACCATCCATTACTAGAAATTTCCCTTCACCTCAAACAGCAACCCTACACTCATTTCTTAACTCCCCATTGCCCCTTCCCCCATTTCTCTTAATCCATACTCTACTTTTCATCTCTATGGTCATATTCTCTGATAATTTCTTTGCGTTTACTGTGGGGCTTAAAATTAAACCTTTAAATCCATAACAATCTTGTTTTTCTTTGATACCAACTTAATTTCAATAGGACACATAAACTATGTTCCTATACTCCTCCATTTCCCCACCTTTATATAGTTCTTGTCAAAAATTACATATTTTACATTGAGTTCAAAACCACTGATTTGTCATTAGAGTTTGTGTATTTTATATCATGTAGGAAGTAAATAGTGGAGTTACAATTCAAAAATTATTGACTTCTATTTGTATTCCATTGTGGTCAGAGATTGTGCTCTCCGTTGTGGTCAGAGATTGTGCTTTGAATATGTTCAGTTGTTTTTTGTTGTTGTTGTTGTTTTGTTTTAAATTTATTGAGGCTTGTTTTATGTCCAGCATATGGTCCATTCTGGAGAAAGATCTGTGATCACTAGAGAAAAATGAGTGTCCTGGTGATTTGGGATGTAGGGTTATGTATAGGTCTGTTAAAATTCTCTATATCTCTTTCTCCTTTCTTTGTTTCTCTGTCTGTAGGGTTCCCTTTAGTATCTGAAGTAGGGCAGGTCTTTTATTGGCAAACTCTCTCAGCATTTGTTTGTCTGTGAAAAATTTAAGCTCTCCCTCAATTTTTTTTTAAATTAAATTCAGTTTTATTGAAATACATTCACACGCACTATACAATCATCCATGGTATACAATCCACTGTCCACAGTATGATAACATAGTTATGCGTTCATCACCACAATCTATCTCTGAACATTTTCCTTACATCAGAAAGAACCAGAACAAGAATAAAAAATAAAGTGAAAAAAGAGCACCCAAATCATCCCCCCATCCCACCCCATTTGTCCTTTAGTTTTTATCCCCATTTTTCTACTCATCCATACACTAGATAAAGGGGGTGTGATCCACAAGGTCTTCACAATCACACTGTCACCCCTTGTAATCTACATTATTATATAATTGTCTTCAGGAGTCCAGACTGCTGGGTTGGAGTCTGGTAGTTTCAGGTATTTACTTCTAGCTATTCCAATACATTAAAACCTAAGAGGTGTTATCTATATAGTACATAAGAATGTCCACCAGAGTGACCTCTCGACTCCATTTGAAATCTCTCAGCCACTGAAGCTATTTCATCTAATTTTGCATCCCCCTTTTGGTCAAGAAGATACTCTCAGTCCCACGATGCCAGGTCCACATTCATTCCTGGGAGTCATATTCTGCATTGCCAGGGAGATTTACAGCCCTGGGAATCGGGTCCCACGTAGTGGGGAGGGCAGCGAGTTCACCTGTCGAGATGGCTCAGTTAGAGAGAGAGAGGGCCACATCTGAGCAACAAAGAGGTACTCAGGGGGAGACTCTTAGGCACAATTACATGCAAGTTTAGACTCTCCTTTGTGGTAACGAGCTTCATAAGGGCAAGTCCCATGATCGAGGGCTCAGCACATCAAACCGCCAGTCCCGATGTTTGTGACAACATCAACACCAGTCCAGGTGAAGATGTCCAACACATCCGCACCTTCCCCCAGATCCTCGGGCTGGGGAGGGGGAGGCTGTAAATATATTTTTTATTATCTGCCCAAATTACTCTGGGATGTGTCACTATTTCACTCCAGCCTATACTAACCTACCGTATCTCACTTCTTATTCAAAGTTCCATGCAATGGTGGTGTTTGAACAAATCGACTGTAGAGTTGTACCATTTAGAAAATTTAGATCCTGTACCAAATAGATATCTCTTCCCTTGGTCTCATATGGAAGTTGAAGTTTTAAACACAATCAGTTTCAGCCTTTACCCTTTGGTCTGTCTTGCCCTGGTCTTAACCAGACCTGCTTCATTCATATCATTAATTGAAGTCTGGGCTCTTTTTCAGCTTTTTTTTTTTTTGACAGTGGCTGTATGCACTAATACTGACATTCATATCTGCAGAGCTCTAGCTCTGAGTTTCAGGCGTCTCAGAGATATGCATTGTTCCAGAGACCAATCAGGTTATACGCTAGGGGATCAGCATCTCAAATTTTAGAGATAGGCATCACAATTCAGGGATAGAGTTAACTGCTGTAAGAGCTTACAATCTAGGGACTAATACAATTATTATGTCCATGTTAGGCTATGTTCTAAGATTCAATTCTGAGTTTACACATTGTAGTTAGTCCATACTGGTGAGGCATCATCCCTCTCACCATGTTTTCTCCAACACTTTTACTCCTATATATATATTTTCCTACAATTTTATAGAGTTATATTCACATACCATACATTTATCCACAGTGTACAATCAGTTGTTCATGATATCATCATAAAGTTGTACATTTATCACCACAATCAGCACTTGAACATATTGATTACTACAAGAAAAATTGTTTTGTTTTGTTTTTAGCAAAAAGAAAAGAATGATAAAAAGAAAAATAACATGTCATACAATATAATATACTAGTAAGGACAGCAAATAACACCACTACCAAGAATCCCATATTTCTCCCTCAAATTTGAAGGAGAGTTTTGCTGGATAATGTATTCTTGGTTGGAAATTTTTCTCTCTCAGAATTTTAAATATGTCATGCCACTGCCTTCTCACCTCCATGGTGGCCGCTGAGTAGTCACAACTTAGTTTTATGTTGTTTCCTTGAATGTGGTGAACTGCTTTTCTCCTGCTGCTTTCAGAACTTGCTCCTTCTCTTCAGTATTTGAGAGTCTGATCAGAATATGTCTTGGAGTGGTTTTATTTGGATTTATTCTATTTGGAGTTCACTGGGCATTTATGCTTTGTGTATTTATATTGTGTAGAAGCTTTGGGAAGTTTTCCCCAACAATTTCTTTGAATACTCTTACTAGACCTTTACCCTTCTCTTCCCCTTCTGGGACACCAATGAGTCTTAAGTTTGGACATGTTATTTTATCTATCGTATCCCTGAGATCCATTTCAATTTTTTCAATTTTTTTCTCCATTCTTTCTTTTGTTCTTTCATTTTCTGTTCTGTGGACCTCTAGGACACTGAGTCATTGTTCAACTTCCTCTAATCTTGTATTATGAGTATCCAGAGTCTTTTTAATTTGGCCAACAATTTCTTTTATTTCCATAAGATCTTCTATTTTTTTATTTACTCTTGCCATTTCTTCTTTATGCTCTTCTAGGGTCTTCTTTATGTCCCTTTTATCCTGTTCCATGGTCTTCTTCATGTCTTTTATATCCTGTGCCATGTTTTCATTCCTCGATTGTAATTGTTTGATTAATTGTGCCAAGTATTGTGTCTCTTCTGATATTTTGATTCGGGTGTTTGGGTTCGGGTTCTCCATATCATCTGGTTTTATCATATGCATTAAGATTTTCTGTTGTTTTTGGCCTCTTGGCATTTGCTTTGCTTGATAGGGTTCTTTCAAGTTGTAAGAAAAATACCAATCTAATTTTTCAGAAATATAAGTTGGTGGCGTACACTTTCTCCAACTAACCAGCAGATGGCATCTGTGAGTCACCTATACCCCTCAAGTCAGTTCTCCCCAACTCTGTCTCTGTGGTGTCTGGGGAAATGATTTTTGTGGGGTTCAGTTGGTGAACTCAGTTTGGGTTTGTTGTTGGAGCTGTCTGCCCTGAACATGGTGTGTGTGTCTGGGTGGTCAGGGAGGCAGAGCAGCTTTAATATTCAAACCTCCCAGGTATTCCCGGAGATTCAAGGCTGTTGCAAGAGTCTGAGCCTTCATTTCAGTTTTGCCCCAGATTTTCTCTGTCGCTGACCCACAAACCACCAGCATTGATGTAGCATCCCTGGGTTTTCCAAGCAGGCCCCCCTTCTCAGCTGTGATCTTCCAGGACCTCTGCTGAGGGAAAGCTGTACTACATCACTAGTGCACGTCATCCCTCAAGGGAAGTCCCGGGCTGCCGGGCCGTGCAGGGGCGCTCCCAGCCTGATGCAAAGATTAGCCTATAATTCTTGACTGGTGTAAGTTCTGAATGAAAGGCAGGTAGTAAAGCTGGGCCCCATCCCTTTCCTCTTAGAGAAGATAGATGCCCTAGGGAGAGGTCATTAGCATTTCAGTGGTCTCTCTCTGCCTGTGCTATACCCTTGTCTGGGTCACAGAACTGGGAACTGAAAATGGCTGAGGCTTTCTCCACTGAGTTAAAAAAGGAACAGAGCTTGTCCGAGGCAACCCTCTGGCTCTCCAAGGTCAGGCATCACCCAAAGCCTCTGTCTACTTGTTGGGTATTTGTACCTTGTAGTGAGCAGTTCACACTCACTAATTAAAACCCCAGTTGGAGCTCAGCTGAGCTATATTCGCTTGCTGGGAGAAAGCTTCTCTCTGGCACCACGAGGCTTTGTAGCTCAGGCTGTGGGGAAGGGGTCTCCCGATCTGGATCCGCAGTTTTTACTTACAGATTTTATGCTGTGATCTCGGGCATTCCTCCCAATTCAGGTTGGTATATGATGAGGGGACGGTCACGTTTGTCCCCCTGCAGTGATTCCGGATTATTTACTAGCTGTTTCTGGTTTTTTTCAGTTGTTCCAGGTGACTACTTAGCTTCCACTCCTCTCTATGCTGCCCTCTTAGATCCTGAATTGTGTTTTGATGAAACAGTACATTGAGTTTGTAGCCTATAGATTACAGAAAAAGTACATTGAGTTTGTCGCCTATAGATTACAGAAAATCCCTTTGATTTTATGGAAAACATTTCTTTAGAGGGGAAAACAAATTTCTTTGAGAAATGAGTTTCAGAGTATCAGCATTTTGCCGTTATGGCAGAAACCACAGATAATGTCTTCACCTTGGATGCAGATTTCTAAAATCCTCCCCATATCTTAACCTCTCATTAGTAAATAGCAGTCTGTTTTTGTCTCTCTGCTTTTGTACCTCAAGTATCTCCTTTAAGAAAATAGGAGTTGGCTCAAAAGGAAGTCCAAAACCAAATTCCAATCACATTGGATTTCTTTAGGTACACTCTAATTTTCCCATTTAGCAACAAGAGTGTCACCTAAATGCTTTTTTTTTTTTGTTACTGAAATACAAGATGGCATCAAGTAGTGGTTAAGAACTTGGGGTGATGGACCAGATAGGAGTTTAAGACTCTGCTCTTAATACTTTGTGTGACCTTTGGCAAGTCAGTTAATCTCTCTAAACCTCGGTGTTCTTACATTTAGAATGGGTATAATAGTAATTCCTACCTCATAGAGTGTATATGAGGATTAAGGTGCACAACATGTGTTAACCAATATTACTGCTGCTACTAATTATAATAATTATTATTATTGGTAATACTAATTGCAGTGGCATTGTGATAAAATGCTCCCATCTTTTTCAAAATAATTGTGATTCTAGGTCCTAAGATTTAGAATTGTATCTTTGTATTTTTAATGTTTGAGGGAATAATGTAGGGATTTCCTTATGAAGATTATAATTCTCATTAATTTGAGAATAACTTCTTTGAACTCTTAATTATGAAGTAGAAGAACTGTGTTCTTCATTGCTTTGGGAGGGATGCTCAGGGAATGGAATCCTGAAAATTATCTTAGTGGTTGACCTTGTAAGTAGCTATTTTGAACAGAAAATAAAAAAAAGGGGCATCTGTTAAAATAGAAAATAATTCTCTTTCTTTAGAAATTAAAAGGGTAACTAACCAGACTTAGCCCTGGAGTGTTTAGGATCAGGGAGAATTAGCTAGAACAGCATTTCCAAGTGCTGTTAACACCTTTAGATGATTTGTGTAGGAAAAAAGGGATTCAGTGGTCAAACAACACACTGCATTCCCCTTTAGAACATGTAGTCAGTACATCAAATATTCTGAGAAATTTTGCAGTACATAAACTTATTCTACTCCCCATATTCCAAACTTATTTAACTCAGATTTGTTTCTCACCTGTAAACATCTCACATAACCTAGTGTTCTTCAGAACACAGTTTGGAAGAAGCTGGCCCAGAACCATTTACATGGACTTGAGAACTAATAAAAGGACAACTGGAAGGGATTTTTGAACCATTTCATATTTGTACCTATGACATATTTGTACCTATGACTGATCTCTGCAGTGTTTCTTTATATTCTTAAAGCTCTTTCTGCTATTACGGTTCTTTCTTATAATGTTTTATGGTTCTTTAAATGGATCAGCCTGTGTGCTACATGATAACAGATAGTGAGAGAGACTGAGGAAAGGCCAGGAGTGTCTGAGAATTCTGCTTCCTCTTTATCTTTAGGAAGTGTCAAGAGGAAGCCTGAGCCACATCAAGCAGTGTGGTTCCCCACTCACAGCCAACCACAGTTTATAAAGATTCTGGAAGCTAAAGTCTAGAGAATTTTTTTTTTCATTTTGCATAAAATTTTGCACCATTCATTCCATATCTATTGACTTGATCACAGTTGAAGGAGTTTTCAAGTGAATGCAAAGGAGCAGGCCATGACATCATTTATTAGACAGAGAGAATCTCAGAAAGTTGAGATATTTTGACTTATGATAATACCGTTTTTTTGGTACAGTACTTCACAGTTTTGTTTTAAAATCATCTCACTTGATCCTTGCAACAGCCTTGTGAGCTTGAGAGAACAGCTACTGTTTAAATTTTACAGATGATGAGAGTGGGGCTCAGAGCAGTTAAGTGACTTGGCCAAAATCTGCTCATAGTCACTGTCCCTTCAGTATAATTTTTTTCTTAGAAATTATCACATAACTTATTATCTTATATTTAGTTCTTTATGTTATATTATGGTTAGTTTTTTGCCATCCATCTTGATTTGATTTTGCCTGTTTCCTCATTAAAAGTATCATATCTTTAATTGAAGTATCATATACATTCATTAAAATATCAAAGTATCATAGAGAAACATTTGAACTATATTCAGGAAATATGTTCAAAGATATTCATATACCACTATACAAAAACTTAGAGATACAAAACCGATATCTGTAGTGAAATAAGAATGAAAGAAAAAAAGGGTTTTATGGTGCATATACCCTTTAAAAAAAAAAAAAGTCCAGATCTTTCTCATAGGAATGGCCGGTGCTTTAACTGGAAGCTTATTTATAGTAGCAACAAACCTTACTGTATTCAGTTGAAGTTTTAACACTGAAATACCAGATTTTTAATACACTGAGTTTATTACATTTGGTATTATATATTCTTTTTCAGGCCTCCAGATTGCTGATATTTATTTTATTATGTTCAGTACTTAGGCTCTTATTTCTTAAGGATTAACAGGTTGTGGAAATCTTTTTTAATATTGTGCAAGAAAAAATTCAGAGTATGTTTATAACTGTTCTTTCATTTTACAGCACATGTATTTAAATCATTGAATAGTAAAGTTAAGTTCATTATGTAAGACTGTAAAAATGTGTAGTACTATGATAGATTGAATTTATTAAAAATGTTTTATCATAGTGGGTACAGCATGGCCTTGAGGACTTGGGAAGACAGTTTGGTCCAATGCTTTCAGATAAGGCTGGGTTTTGTTGTCCAATGATATACAGTAAGAAACAATTACTCTTACAACATAAGGTTATTGCAGTCATGTCTTCATATATGAAATTATTAGCATAGTTTCATTTTGGAACATCCAAATTTTTCTATTCTTTGGCATTTATATTTCATTTGTTCATGAAGAAAATGATTATTGAGAAAATGTAGTAGTTTACATATTTAAAGAAAAATTATTTATTATTCAGAATTTTGCATCTTACATTTAAATATGCCAACATCACTGTCATAGAATTCTAAAATTTCAGTTGTATTTATTAAGCGAAAGGGTAAAGATAACTAACTTTTAATGATTAAAAAAAAAAAACTGCTGGTGGGCTGCCCGAAAGCCAAATTCATACCATAATCAGGTACTATGTTTTTGAACTAAGTTGAGTGAATTGGTAGCTGACTTAGGAAACTGTCCACAGTAGAATCTGGATGAGTGTCACCGAAGTGAAAAATGTACACTTTTGTTTTCTCCACTCTTTAAATGTTCTAGTCCTCCTTAGACAGCTATGCGTTTGAAGGAGAATCTGATAAACCTGGGGATTTAGGAAGAAAGTATTTAATCCTTCAAGTTTTTGGCTTAATTCTGTTAAAGAAAATGTAGGTGAAAATTAAAGGCTGATGAATGATCTTCTTTTGTTCAGATACAAATATTGTCAGCAATTCAGTCTTTTTCTGATTAAGCTCCCAATGTTCTTAACTTATACATTTGACTCTGTCTTACAATTATGTTTTGGTTTTTTCCAAGTGTCTAGTCATTTAGCAAAGTTATTTAGTATCTACTATGTAAGTTATTTAGTATCTACTATGTAAACATAAAGCTTTATTAATATGGTGTACCTAAATACAATTTGCTAAAATACAATATGGCCAATCAAAACACCTCTGCATATATAGAATTCAGGTTTTTCAAAGAAAGGAGTTGTATTGTTATAGTTTGGTTTAATATGTTGAAATAAACTGTATTATAGCTACATTAAAAAAAAAAAGAATGAAGATAAGACATTCATAGATGAAGGAAAACTAAGAGAATTTGTAGCCAGCAGACCTACCCTAAAAGAATGGTTATTGAAAATTCTTGAAAACAAAAGGAAATGGTAAAAGAAAGAATTTTGGAACATCAGATAGGAAGAAAGATTAATGGAAAGAGGAATAATATGGGTAAAGTTTTTGCTCCTCCTATTGAGTTCTCTAAATTATTTTTTATTAAAGAAGTTGTGGGTTACAGATTAATCATGCATAAATACAGTATTCCCATATCCCACCATATTATTAACACCTTTCATTGGTGTTAGAACATTTGTTAAATTGATGAAAGCACATTTTCATAATTGCACTGTTAACTATAGTCCATAGTTTAACTTATAGCTCATTGTTTGTGTTGTGGAGTCCCATGGATTTACGTAGTTTTTCTTCTAGTATCACATATGCAACCTAAAATTTCCCCTTTTAACCACATTCAAATATATAATTCGGTGCTGTTAATTATGTTCACAATGTTGTGCCACCATCGCCACCATCCATTACCAAAATTTTTCCATCCTCCCAAAGAGAAACTGTGTATTTTAAGCTGCAACTCCTATTCCTACATCTGTCCCATTCCCTGCTAACTTGTATTCCAGATCCTGACTCTATGAGTGTGCTTATTCTAATTATTTCATACCAGTGAGATCATACAATATTTGTCCTTTTGGGTCTGGCTTATTTCACTCGATGTGAAGTCTTCAAAGTTCATTCATGTTGCTTCATGTAACAGAACATCATTCCTTCTTATGGCTTAATAATATTCCATTGTGTATTTATACCATAAAATACCTAGCAAGCAATTGGCCACTTTGGGACAGAAGCAGATGTGGAAAAATGTTAATATTAGTAGATCTCAGTATCTGTAGGTGCATGGGCAGGGGTATGTTGGAGTTCTTTGTATGGGGTTTGTATTATTTTGATTTTATGAAAGAAAATTGTTAATATTTGCTCGTAAAGCAGAGAAAGTATCAAAAAGTAATTTGTGGTAGGAGAGGGAAGATGGCGGCATAGAGAGGAATGGAAGCTAAGTAGTCCCCCTGGAACAACTAAAAAAAACCAGAAACAACTAGTAAATAATCCAGAATAACTGCAGGGGGACAAACAAGACTGTCCACTCATCATACACCAACCTGAATTGGGAGGAATGCCCGAGATCACAGCATAAAATCTGTAAGTAAAACCTGCAGATCCAAGTCGTGAGACCCCCTCCCCCATAGCCCAAGCTGCAAAGCCTCGTGGTGCCAGAGAGAAGCTCTCTCCCAGCAAGAGAATATAGCTCAGCTGAGCTCCAACTGGGGTTTTAAGTAGCGAATCCCCTAAAAACAGGTACGAATCCCCAAAAAACAGAGGCTTTGGGTGACAACTGACCTTAGAGAGCCAGAAGGTTGCCTTGGACTCGGTCTGAAGGGGACTATCTGTTTCTTTTTTGGCTCAGTGGAGAAAGCCCCAGCCATTTTCAGTTCCCAGTGCTGTGACTCAGAGAAGGGTGGAGATGGCACAAGCAGAGAGAGAAACCATTGAAATGCTAATGACCTCCCCCTAGGGGGTCTATCTTCTCTAAGAGGAAAGGGGTGGGGCCCTTTCCATTCAGAACCAGACCCCAGAGCCTGAGGGAACATGGCCATACCTCCTCACACCATTATAGGCTAACAGGTGCCACCTGCTGGGCAGAAAAACACAGTGACCTGAGGCCTCACAGGGTGGAGCAATTTTCTAAGACACACCCTCAGGGAAACCAGATACTGAATATTTCTTCCCCCTGGGACCTGAGCCTGTTCCAGTCTGGGAAAACCTGATTGAGGTAACCAAGGAAACCATGCCTAGACAACAGAAAACTACAACCTATGCTAAGAAAAATGAAGTTATGGCCCAGTCAAAGGAACAAACATACACTTCAATTGAAATACAGGAATTTAAACAACTAATGCTATATCAATTCAAAAAGTTTAGAGAAGATTTCGCAAAAGAGATAGAGGCTGTAGGGAAAACACTGGGCATACATAAGGCAGAAATCAAAAGTTCAAAAAAACAACTAGCAGAATATATGGAAATGAAAGGCACAATGCAAGAGATGAAAGACAATGGAAACACACAACAGCAGATCTCAAGAAGTAGAAGACGACACTCAGGAACTGGAGAACAAAACACCTGAAAGCCTACACGCAAAGGAGCAGATGGAGAAAAGAATGAAAAAATATGAGCAATGTCTCCAGGAACTTAAGGATGAAACAAAGTACAAGAATGTACATATCATTGGTGTCCCAGAAGGAGAAGAGAAGGGAAAAGGGGCAGAAGCAATCATAGAGGACATAATGAATGAAAATTTCCCATCTCTTATGAAAGACGTAAAATTACAGATCCAAGAAGCACAGCATACCTCAAACAGAATAGATCTGAATAGGCCTAAGCCAAGACACCTAATAATCAGATTATCAAATGTGAAAGACAAAGAGAGAATCCTGAAAGCAGCAAGAGAAAAGCAATCCATCACAAACAAAGGAAGCTTAATAAGACTATGTGCGGATCTCTTAGCAGAAACCACGGAGGCAATAAGGAAGTGGTGTGATATATTTAAGATACTGAAAGAGAAAAACCACCAACCAAGAATCCTATATCCAGCAAAGCTGTCCTTCAAATATGAGGGAGAGCTCAAAATATTTTCCAACAAACAGACAATGAGAGACTTTGTGAACAAGACACCCACCCTACAGGAAATACTAAAGGGAGCAATACAGCATGATAGGAGAAGACAGGAGTGCATGGTTTGGAACACAATTTGGGAGATGGTAGCACAGCAATGTAAGTACACTGAACAAAGATAACTGTGAATACGGTTGAGAGAGGAAGGTTGGGAGCATGTGAGAGACCAGAAGAAAGGAGGAAAGATAAAGACTGGGACTACGTAACTTGGTGAAATCTAGAGTGTTCAACAATTGCGACAAAATGTATAAATATGTTCTTTTACGAGGGAGAACAAGCAATGTCAACCTTGCAAGGTGTTAAAAATGGACAGGCATTGGGGGAGGGATGCAATCAACGTAAACTAGAGACTGTAACTAACAGAATCATTGTATTATGCTTCCCTTAATGTAACAAAGGCAATATACCAAGGTAAATGCAGATAAGAGGTGGGGATAGGGGAGGCATGTTAGACACTTGACATTGGTGGTGTTGTCTGACTCTTTACTCTACTTTGATTTAAGGTTCTTTTCCTTTTACTGCTTCCTACCTGTCATTTTTTTTTCCTCTTTCTTTCACCTCTCTACCTTCTTTGACTCTCCCTCCTGCCTTGTGGAAGAAATGTAGATGCCCTTATATAGATAGTGGTGAAGGTGGTGAACACAAAAATATATGACCATACAGAGAACCATCAATTATTTACTTAGGATGGAATGTATGGTATGTGAACAAAACCATATTTAAAAAAAAAAAATGGGTTGATGACAAAACCTCAAGGGCAATATACTGAGTGAAATAAGCCAGACACATAAGGACAAATATTGCAGGGTCTCACTGATAGGAACTAATTATAATGTGTAAACTCATAGACATGAAATATAAGGTACCAAGATATAGGACAAGGCTTAAGAATGGGGAGCGGTTGCTTAGTATGAGCAGAATGTTCAACTAGGATGAACTTAAAATGTTTGAAATGAACAGAGGTGCTGGTAGTAAGAAGTGAGAATAACTAACAGTGCCAAGTGGTGCGTGAATGAGGTGGAAAGGGGAAGCTCAGAGTCATATACATCACCAGAAGGAAAGTTGGAGATCAAAGATGGGGAATGTATAAAACTGAATCCTATGGTGGGCAATGTCCATGATTAACTGTACAAATATTAGAAATCTCTTCCATGAGCCAGAACAAATGTATGACAATACAATTAGAAGTTAATAATAGAGGAGCATATAGGGAAGAAATTATATACCTATTGCAAACTATATACTACAGTTAGTAGTATTTCAACATTTTTTCATAAACAGTAACAAATGTACTATACCAACATTATGAGTCAGCAATTGAGGGGGGTTGGTTAGGGATATGGGAGGATTTGAGTTTCCTTTTCTTTTTTTCTTTTTTCATCTTTCACTTTATTTCTTGTCTGGAGTAATGAAAAGCTTCTAAAAATTGAACAAAAATTAAATGTGGTGATGGATGCGCAGCTGTATGAGGGTACCACGGGCAACTGATTGTACACTTTGGATCTTTCAATAATTGTATGGTATCTGAACAATCCCAATAAAAATTAAAAAGGAAAAAAAAACACAATGTAAGTACTTAGTGTTTTTGAAACAGAATAAACTTGTCTTCTTGTTAAAAAAAATAATTTGTGAGCTATATTTTTAAATAATCAATTTACTTTTCATTGTAGTAAAATATACATAACAAAAATCATTTTAACTATTTTAAGTGGACAATTCTTTGACGTTAAATACATTGACAATATGTGTAATTTTCACTGCTATTTCCAGGATATGTTCAGTATCCCAAACTGAAGCGCATACTTTATTAGCAATAACTCCCCATTCCCCACTCCCCCACCCCTAGTAACAATTATTCTGCCTCTAAGAATTTGATTATTCTAAGTATTTCATATGAGAAAATCACACAATATTTGTCTTTTTGTTTCTGTCTTATTTATGCCTTTTGCTCTTCAATTATTCATTTCTGCCTCTTTTTTGTATTTAGTTTCTGTTTAGTAAATGGTAATTGTACCATTTTGATTCCCTTCTTTCTTTTTCTATATATTTTTTAGTTCTTTTCTTATGTTTACCTCTGTAACTACAAGTAACATCTTAAACTAATAACAACATAGTTTGAGTAGTACCCAACTAGTTTCAGTGTTATACAAACTCCCTACTTCTATATATTTCTGACCTCTGACCTTCCCCCTTTATACTGTTATTGTCTCAGGTTACATCTTTATACATTGTATGCCCATTAACATAGATTTAAAGTGTTATTTTACACATTTGTCTGTTAAGTCATATAAAGGGGAGAAAACAGTTACAAAGTAAATGCTACACAGGATTTTATATTTACCTATGTAGTCACATTTACCAATGTTCTTTATTCCTTCTTACGGCTTCAAGTTACTTTAGCTTGCATATGGGGCAGGTCTTCTGATAATGAACTCTTTCAGATTTTGTTTATCTGTAAATGTCTTAATTTCTCCTTCATTTTATAAACTGCAAATTTTATTGATATATATTCACATGCCATATAATCCAATCATATGTCATATAATCCATCCAAAGAATACAGAGTCTCACAGTGTCATCATCTAGTTGTGCAATCATCACAATCAATTTTAGAACATTTTCATTATTCCAAAAAGAAAAATAACAAATAAACATAAAAAAAGAAAATCCAAAACACCCCATACACTTTATTCCCCTCTATTTTTGACCCCTAGCATGGTGTGGTACATTTGTTACTGTTGATGAAAGATATTAAGATATTATTGTTAATTATAGCTGTAGTTTGCAACAGGCACTTTTTTCCCATATACCACACTGTTATTAATTCTTTGTACTAGCATCATACATTTGTTCTAGTTCATTAAAAAACTTTTTAAATTTATAGTGTTAATCATAAACATTGTACACCACAAGGTTCACTGTGTTGTACATTCCCATATTTTAACCTCTAGCTTTCCTTCTTTGTGACATACATAACTCTAAACAACCCCTTTCAACCATCTTCACCTACAATTCAGACTATTACTTTTAATTCCAAAAACAAGACTGTATAATGGTACAGCCACTCTGGAAGACAGTCTGGCTGTCTAGATATACAGCTACCCTTCGATCCAGCAATTTCACTTCTTGGTATATACCTAGAAGATCTGAAAGCAGTGACACGAACAGTTATTTGCACACCAATGCTCACAGCAGCATTATTCACAATTGCCAAGAGATGGAAGCAATCCAAATGTCCTCCAACAGATGAGTGGATAAATAAAATGTGGTATATACATAGGATGGAATACTATGCAGCAGTAAGAAGGATCAAGGTAGTGAAACATATGACACCATGGATGAACCCTGAAGACATAATGCTGAGTGAAATAAACTAGGCACAAAAAGAGAGATATTGTATGTTACCACTAATGTGAACTCAGTGAAAAATGTAAAGTAAATGTTTTATATTGTAGAATGTAGGGGACCTAGCAATAGATGAGCAAATAGTGAAGGTGAATGATAATCTAGTAAGAACAGATAAGTTATGGAGGGTAAAGTAAATGTTATGGGAATGCTCAGGAACGACTATGATTTGTTAATTTTGGGGGGGTATGGTAGGAACAAGTTGGAAGCAATGTAGTTATTTTAGGTTATTTGTTTTTCTTATTCCTTTGTTGGGTTATGGTTTGTTAATTTTCTTGGGGTATGGTAGGAATATGTTGGAAGCAATGTAGTAATTTTAGGTTATTTGTTTTTTCTTATTGCTTTTATTTGGTTTTGTTTGAAGTTTTTTTATTGTTTGTTTTTTAATTTTTTGATAAAGTTTTTAAAAAAGAGGATGGCATTTTGATTTGCAGGCATTTCAAAATTAGCATTTAGAACTGGCATTCTACTTGCAGGCTCATATAGAAAGATTTCTAACAGATCAGTTTTAGAAACTCTTACGTATTTCACTGAGATTAAAATAATTTTAGAAACTCTACTATATAGTCCATTGAGATTTAAACTAGGGGTGTTTATATAAATGCCCCATTAGTACAGTTTCTTTAGGATTTTGAGTATTCATGGTATTTTTGACAAATTGGAAACTTCATTATGAGTTATTTAGAATTTGTGGAGTTCTAATTGGGAGGTTATATGCTAGGATCTTGAAAATTATGGTAAATTTATGAATGTTAACAATATCAAATCTAAAATAATAAATTCAATATATAATGCAGACATTTCAGAATTGTTTCAGTATGAAAAAGTAAAAAAAAAAATTTTTATTTTGTTTTTATAGAATTCCCAAATACTAAGCAAGCAGTTGGCTACTTTGGGACAGAAGCCTATCATATTTACAGTTCTGAAGAGCAAAACTTATTTTCCAGAAGGACCAATAATGAATGGGTATTTAATTTTTAAATTTCAAACATAAAACTTGACTTTAAAATTCAATAAAATGAATTTCAGAAATTTAAAGTAAAAGTAAAATTAAAGTAACACTGATTTTAAAACCCTAGTAGAATTGCATGGAATATCTTATAATACAATTTCCAAGTAGCTTCTTTTACAATATGCAAAAAATTGTGGCACTCAAAACTTGTTATCAACTCAAAAAATGCCAGTCAGACTACTGGATTATAGTTTCATGATTTATGTTAATAGCTAAACCTCAATCCAAGAAGCTCACTTGAGATTATGATAATACCTCAAGATATTCAATGCTGGCTCATAAAAGTGAGCACGGCTTTGTGACTGATCCTGTGATGTGACTGAAACTGCAGTAACTATCACCACTAGTACACATGGACACATCACACATTCCACTTCAGATGTAACGTCTGCTACTGTTAAAGTTAGTACATTATCACTGGGTTTAGACAGTCTTTCTTAATCTGTTGGGCACTTAGGCACAGGACAAGGTGTGTAAAACTGAAAGATAACAAACCCTGCCTTCACTGACCTCATAGTTAATGGAGGAGATAAATAAGCATGTAGGTGTTATAACACAGGTGAGCCCAAGATGCAGTGGGAACACCGAGGGAACAAAACTCAGGGTTAGAGGAGGAAGAATAAGGGAAGGCCTTCCTAAAGAGGTGACATCTCCATTATTGGAAAGAAACAAATGTTAACAAATTAGAGAAGCATTCCAAGCAGAGGGGACAACATATACAAAATTTTTGGAACTGAGACCTGAGAAAGTAGGTGCATTCCAGAAGATGCAAAGATTGATTTATGGGTAAAATATGGAGTACCACTGAAGGAGATAAAGTATTTTTAAAACAATAAAAATCTGGAGCTAAAACTCCAACTTATTTTGTAAAACTTTTTGTAAAAACAGTGTTGTAAAACCAAACTAAAGGTCTTTGATTCACTAGGCAGCTAGAAAGGTTATAGATATCAATTGTTTCTTTTCTTTTTTATTTTTAACAGTTTTATTGACCTGTAATTCACATACCATAAAATTCATCCTTTAAAATGTACAATTTAGTGGGTTTTAATATATTCACAGAGTTGTGAAATTATCGTGACTATCTAATTCCAGAACATTTTCAGCAACTCAAAACGAAACCCTATTCCCTTCTCCCCTCCAACTGCTGTCGCCAGTAATCTATTTTCTATCTATATGGATTTGCCTATTCTCAATGTCTCTTATAAATACAGTCATACAATATGTAGTCTTTTGTGACTAGCTTCTTTCACTTAGCATAATGTTTTCAAGGTCCATCCATATTATATGTTTCAGTACTACATTTAAAAAAAAAAAGACTTTCATTTTTATGTCCAAAAAAAGTCAACTATGTACATTTAACCCAGTGTAGTGGTAAGTTCTTTAGACTGCCCTCTCCAGCTTGGCAATGTGACCCACAGATTTTGGACCCAGGACATTGCCTCCCAAGTGATGGCGGATCTCATCATATCTGTTGCTGTAATTGGTCCTAATGGCTTCCACCAGCGCAGCTAGTGCTCCTTTGTCTTCTGAGTTGGTCTGCATCAAGGTGACAGTGGTGCAGGTCTTTCTGGGATAAGCCATCCCAGCTTGGCCTTCCCCTTGATGCTGCAGTAGGGGACCCACATTTTATGACACAAGGTGGGCAGGAAGACAACCAATTTAATGGGGTCCACATCAAGTGCAGTGATCACCAGCTGGGCCCTTCTGTTTTCCAGCAAGGTGGTGACAGTGTTCAATCCTGCTCGAAACACAGGCAGCTCTTAGCAAGGACATCCCCGTTGCTGGCAGCTTTCTTTTCAGCCTAGGCCAAGAGCCTCCACTTCTTCCCTTGTTTTGTCTCTGGTCTATACCTGTGGGCCAGCTTAAGCAGTTGAGTAGCTATTTGGTGGTCCAAGGACTGGGTGAATGGCTGATGGTGGGGGGCACTTTGAGCTGCTTGTAGAGGATTGCCCTTTGCTGCTGCAGTCAGATGTAGCAGGGCCAGTTGACAAAGCGGGTAAGGTCCCTTTTGGGCTGGATGTCTTGTCCAGTGCCAAAATTCTTGGGCCTTTTCTCAAACAGAGAATTTACCACCTTCTTGGCCTCTTGCTTCTCCACCACAACAGGAGCTAGGGCCACCTTTTTCCCTATGGCCTTCTTTCCTTTTGGCATCTTGGATGGTGGGGTGAGGGACTACATTTCTTTTTATTGCAAAATAATACTCCTTTATATAGATATTCCACATTTTATTTATTTAGCCTTCAGTTGATGGACATTTGGGTTGTTTACACTTTCTGGATATTAAAAATAATATAATTCATATACAAGTGTTTTACATGTTTTCATTTCTCTTGGGTACATACCTGGGAGCGAAATTGCTAGATTATATGATATCTCCATGTTTAACTTTTGGAAGAACTTCCAGACTGTTTTTCAAAGTGGCTGCACTATTTTCAGTCCCACCAGCAGTATATGAAGTCTCCAATTTCTTCACATCCTTGTCAACACTTGCTATTATCTATTTTATTATAGCCATATTAATGTATGTGAAGTGGTAGCTCATTGTGGTTTTAATTTGCATTTCCATCATGACTAACGAGATTTAGCATCTTTTCATATATTCCAGATATCAAGATTTCTTAAAACTCAATATATCAAGATTTCTTAAAACTCAATAATAAAAATACAAATATATCAAGATTTCTTAAAACTCAATAATAAAATACAAATATATCAAGATTTCTTAAAACTCGATAATAAAATACAAATACAACAAGATTTCTTAAAACTCAATAATAAAAATACAAATAACACTTATTTGAGGAGTCTGAATACAAATGGCCAATAAGCATATGAAAATATACCTTTATCAGATATATGATTTGCAAATGTTTTCTTGCATTTTGTAGATCGTCTTTTCATGTTCTTCATTATATCCTTAAAATTAAAAAATTCTGAAACCATGCAGGGCATACTGCATTAGATTTCAAAGTCCTGAGAGTCATCTATGGAATGATGTTTTGTCCTTCAGGCCTGATGAAGTGGCAGTCCCACTCTTTTCAAGTGCTTGCAAAGTGACCATGCTCTCCCTGAACACTGGACTGAAGGCTCCATCTTCTGAGAACACTGGGGTGATGGCCAGATTCTACACAATCCCCAGTGAATGTGTTCCACCCTCTCTGAAGACTGGGGAAGTAGAACTATCCCTATATATTGGCTCCTCTGCCCCATGTCAAGGCACATGGCAGCATCTGCTGGTCTCTCCCTTCTCTTCCAGGTTTCGTTGCTTTCAGCTTATTGTTTCTGTGGCTTTTTCTCTCCGTATTCATCCTGTTTATAAAGGACTCCAGTAAGAGGGTTGAGACCCATCCTGAATGAGGTGGGTCACACCTTAACTGAAATAGCCTCATCAAAAGATCCTACTTACAATGTGTTCACACCCACAGAAATGGATTAACTTTAAGAACATGCTTCTCTGGTGTACATATGGTTTCAAACCTCACAGCACCCTTTTAAAAGATGAATTTGCTATAAATGTGAGGATATATTTCTGAACACTCAACTCCTTTCCGTTGATGTATATATCTCTCCTTATGCCACTACCACACACTTGATAACTAGCCTTGATGTAAGTTTTGAAATCAGGTATTGTGACTCTGCCAAGTTTGTTCTTTTCTTTCAGAATTGTTTGGCTATTTTGAGTATGTCAAATTTCATATGAATTTTAGATCAGTTTGCCAATTACTGCAAAAAAGAAAGCTGGGATTTTAATGGTTATTGTGTTTGAATCTGTAGATCAATATAAGGAGTATGCAATCTTAAGTCTTTCCATTCATGAACATGGGATGTCCTTTCATTTGTTTAGATCTCTAATTTCTTTCAACAATGATTTGTAGTTTCCAGGGTATAAGTTTTACACTTCTTCTGATAAACTTAATAGTTTATTATTTTTTATGCAATTGTAAGTGGGATTGGTTTCTTAATTTCATTTCTGGATTGTTCTTTGCACATGTATAGAAATTGAATTTATTTTTGTACTTTGATTTTGAACCTGCAACCCTGCTGAACTCATTTTAATTAATTCTAAAAATTTTTTAGTGGATTCCTTACATCACATCATCTGTGAATAAAGGTAGTTTTACTTCCTCCGTTTCAACATGGAGCCCTTTCATTTACTTCTCTTGTCTAATTGCCATGGCTAGAACCTCCAGTACAAATGGTGAATGGAAGTGGAGAGAGTGGACATTCTTATCTTGTTCCTAATATTAGGGAGAAAGCATTCCATCTTTCACCAATAGGTATGATGATACCTGTGAGTTTTTCATAGATTCCCTTATCAGTTTGAAGAAGTTCTCTTCTATTCATACTTTGTTGATTGTTTTTATCATAAAGGAATGTTGGATTTTGTTTAATGTATTTTCTGTATGTATTGAAATGATCATGTGGTTTTATCCTTTATTCTATTGATATGTTTATTACATTAATTGATTTTCAGATGTTAAGCCAGTGTTGCATTCCTGGGATGAATCCCCTCTTGGTCATTGTGTGTATTTTTTCCATGTAGCTGGGTTTGATTTGCTAGGATTTTGTTGAGGATTTTTGTACCTATATTCATAAGAGATATTCATCTATAGTTTTGTTTGCTTCTGATGTCTTTGTCTGGTTTTGGTATTAGGAAGGTAGCATCATAGAATTGAATTGAATGTGTTCCCTCCTGCTCTATTTTTGGAAGGGTCTGTGAAGGATTGGTAATGATTCTCTTTAAATATTTGGTAGAATTCCCCTGTGAAGCCATCTTGAACTGGACTTTTTTGTTGTTGTTACTAATTCAATATCTTTACTTGATATGGATCTATTCACATTGTCTATTTCTCCTTGCATCAGTTTCAGTTGTTTCTGTCTTCCTATGAATCTGTTCTTTCATCTAAATTGTCTAATTATTTGGCATACAGCTATTCACTGTATTCCCTTACAGTCTTCTTTTTTCTGTAGTCAGTAATGTGCCCTTTCTCATTTCTGATTTTTGAAATGTAAGTCTTCTCTCATTTTTTCATTGGCCTTGCTAAAGTTTAAAATTTTGTTGACCTCTTCAAAGGATCGATATTTGGTTTGATTTTCATTAAAAAAAAAAAATTCTCTAGTCATTAATTCTGCTCTAATTTGTATTATTACCTTCCTTCAGCTTGCTTTAGGTTTAGTTTGCTCTTCTTTTTCCAGTGTTTTAAGGTGGAAGGTTATGTTACTGATTTAATATTTTCCTTTTATTTTAATAAAAGCATTTACAACTATAAATTTTGCTTTAAATACTGCCTTAGCTACCTCCTATAAGTTTTGAAATGTTCTGTAGTCATTTTAATTCATCTGAAAGTATTTTCTAAGTTTCCTTCTGATTTACTTTATCTAGTGTTTATTTTGTTGATTTATTTGTTTTATTTCCATATATTCATGAATTTCTGAAATTTATTTTTTATTGATTACTAATTTCATTTCTTTGCAAATAATCCTTTGCATTATTTAATTCCTTTCAAATTTATTTATTTATTTCATTCCTTTCAAATTTATTGAGGTTTGTTGTATGGCCAAGTAAATGGTCTGTCATGGAAGATTACACTTTAGAAGACTGTATGTTCTGCTGTTTTGAGGTGGATGTCCTACAGATGTGTTAGGTATATTTTGCTTCTAATTTTTTTTTAGTCTTCTATTTTCTTGTTGATCTTTTGCTATATACTGTATTCATTATTGAAAGTTGGGTATTGAAGTCCCTGACTACTATTGTTGAATTGTCTATGTCCCTTTCATTCTGTCAGTTTTTGCATCAGTATTTTAGGTTTCTGTGTTACATGAATATGTGTTTGTAATTGTTGTGTTTTCCTGATGGATTGACTATTTTATCATTATAAAATGTCCCTCTTTATCTCTATCAACATTTTTGTTTTAAAGTATATTTTATCTGATATTAGTATAGCCATTCTAGCTTCATAATGTGTGCTGATTGCATATATATATCTTTTCCCGTCCTTTTACTTTCAACTTATTTGTATCTTTGAACATAAAATGTCTCTCCTATAGAGAGTATATACTTGGATCTTGTCTTCTTTCCAGTCTGACAGTCTCTGGGGTTTGACTGGATTGCTTAATCCATTCTCACTTAATGTGATTGTGTGTGTGTGTGTGTGTGTGTGTGTGTGTGTGTGTGTGTGTATTTCAAACACTCTTCCCTCCCCCATCCCTCCGGTAATTTCTAATCTTCTTTCTAACTGTGAATTTGCTATATCTAGTCATCTCTTATAAATACAATCTTTGTCCTTATGTGCCTTGCTTATTTCACTGAGCACAGTGTTTCCCAGGTTCTTCCTTGTTGCAGCATGTTTCATTACTTCATTCTTTCTTATAGCCAAATAATATTCCATTGTGTGTTTATTCCACTTTTTTATCCATTAATTAGTTGATGGGCACTTGAGTTGTTTCCCACCCTTTGGCTATTGTGAACAATGCTTCTATAAACATTGGTGTACAGGTATCTGTTTGAGACCCTGCTTTCACTCTCTGAGCATATACTTAGAAGAATTGCAGGGTCATATGGTAATTCTATATTTAATTTTTGAGGAACTGCCATATTGCTTTCCACAATGACTGTACCTTTCTACATTCCCACCAACAATACATTAGAGTTCCAATTTCTCTACATCCTCTCCAACACTTGTTTTCTAAATAATAGCCATCCTTGTGGATGTCAAGTGGTATCTCATTGGGATCTTAAGTTGCATTTCCCTAATGGCTAATGATATTGAGTGTCTTTTCATGTGTTTATTGGCCCTCTGTATATCTTCTTTGGAGAAATGTCTCTTTCAGTTCTTTGCCCATTTTAAAATTGGGTTGTTTGTCTTTTTGTTGTTGCATTGTAAAAGCTCTTTATATGATCTGGATATTAAGCCTGTATCTAACATATGGTTTGCTATTTTATCCCATCCTGTAGGTTCTCTTTTCATTTTCTTGATAATTTCCTTCAATGCAAAAGGTTTTTTAATTTTGGTGAAATCAAATTTATCCATTATTTCTTTTGTTACTCGTGCTTTTGGTGTCACATCTAAGACTCCATTGCTGAATCCCAGGACATGAAGATTGGCCCCTATGTTATCAAGAGTTTTAACTCTTATATTTAGGTTCTTGACAGTTTTGAGTTGATTTTTGTATATGGTGTGAGGTAGGGTTCTAACTTCATTCTTTCGCATGTGGATATTGTTTTTCCAACACCATTCACTGAAGAGACTGTTCTTTTCCCACTGCACGACCTTAGCACCCTTTTCAAAAATCAATTGGACATAGATGTGCGGGCCTATTTCTGAACTTTCAATTCTGTTCCACCAATCTATTTGTTTATCTTTATGCCAGCACTATGATATTTTGATTACTCTAGCTTTGTGGTTGAATTTGAAACTGGAGGTGGGGGTGGGGAAGAACCCCTGTTCTTCTCTTTCAAGATTGATTTGGTTATTTGGGGCCCCCTGAAATTCCAAATAATGGGAGGATCAGTTTTTCCATTTCTGAAAAAGGAACTGCTGAGGAGATTGCACTAAATTTGTATATTGCTTTAGGTAACATTGACATCTTAATATTAATTCTTCCCATCAAGAACATGGGACAGCCTACCATTTATTTAGGTCTTTTGTAATTACTTTCAGCAGTGTTTAGATTTTTTATGTAAGTTTTTTTGTGTCCTTGGTTAAATTTATTTCTAGATATTTGAGTTTTAGATGTTATTGTAAATGGAATTGTTTTCTTAACTTCTTCAGGTTGTTCATTGACAGTTTATGGGAATGCAATTGATTTTTTATTTTTTTAATTTTTTTATAATTGATTTTTGCATGTTGATTTTGTACCCTACTACTTTGCTGAACTCATTTATTAGTTCTAATAGTTTTCTTGAAGAATCATATATACATATATATATGTATATATATATAGTCATGTCATCTGCAAATAGAGATAGGTTTACTTCTTCCTTTCCTATTTGGATACCTTTTATTTCTTTTTCTTGCCTAATTGCTCTGGCAAGAATTTCTAGTACAATATTGAATAGCAGTGGCAAAAGCTGGCATCATCTCATTCTTGATCTTAGGAGAAAAGTCTTGTCTTACAATATTGAGTATGGTCTTAGCTGTGGGTGTTTCATAAATGGCCTTTCTTTTTGAGAAGGTTCCTTTCTATTCCTACTTTTCTGAGTGTTTTTATCATGAAAGAGTGCTGGATTGTTGAATGCTTCTTCCACATCTATTAATCATGTGTTTTTTTCCTTCATTCTATTCTTATAGTGTGTATTATATTGCTTGATTTTCATATGGTGATCCATCCTCACTTTTCAGGGATAAATCCCATTTGATCATGGTGTATAATCTTTTTAATATGCTACTGGATTTTGTTCACTAGTATTTTGTTAATTCTTTGCATATATATTCATAAGGGACATTTGTCTGTAATAGTCTTTCCTTTTGCTACCTTTACCAGGCTTTGGTACCAGAGTAATGTTGACCTCATAGAATGAATTAGGAAGTGTTCCCTCCTCTTGAATTCTTTGGAAGAGTTTAAGAAGGATTGGTGTTAATTCTTCTATGAATGTTTGGTAGAATTCACCAGTGAAGCCATCCAGTCCTGGATTTTTCTTTGGTGAAAGGTTTTTGATTACTGACTCACTCTGTACTTCTTATAGGTTTGTTGAAATTTTCTATTTCTTCTTGAGTCAAATTAGGTAATTTGTGTATTTCTAGTAATTTTTCCATTTCTTTTATCTAATCTAATTTCTTGATATATAATTGTCATACTATTCTCTTATAATTCTTTTTATTTCTGTAAGGTCAGTAGTGATATCAACAATTTCTTAATAATTTTAGTTATTTGCCTCTTTTCTTTTTTTTTCTTTGTCATTCTATGTTTTGGTTTGCTAAAGCTGCCAAAATGCAATATTCCAGAAATGGGTTAGCTTTTACAATGGGGATTTATTACCTTACAATTTATAGTTCTTAGGCTGTGAAAATGTCCAACTCAGGGCATCAACAGGATGATACCTAGACTCTGAAGACTGGCATACATGACACCTTTGTCACATGGGAAGGCACATGGCTGGCATCTGTTGGTCCTTCTCTCCTGGGTTTTGTTACTTCCAGCCTCTAGTTTCAATGGCTTCCTTTCTCAGCTTCTGTGGGGCTTCTCTGAGATCTCTGGGCTTTTTATTTGTGTCTTTTGTCCTCTCATAAGGGTCTCCAGTGAGGAGATTAAGACCAACCTTGAATGGGTTTGGTCACATCTCAATTGAAGTAACCTAATCAAAAGGTCCCACCCACAATAGGTCTGCACCTACAGGAATGGATTAAAAGAAAATAGCCTTTTCTGGGGTACATAACAGCTTCAAACAACCACAGTCTAGCTAAAGGTTTTTTGATTTTATTTATTTTTTCAGAGAATCATCTTTTGGTTTTGTTTATTCTTTCCATTGTTTTTCTATTTTCTGTTTTTAGCTCTGCTCTAATCTCAGTTATTTCCTTTTTCTGCTAACTCTGGGTTTACTTTGCTTTCCTTTTCTAGTCTTCAAGATGTAAAGTTGGGTTAGTCATTTGAGACCTTTTTTAATATAGATGTTCATAACTATAAATTTTCCTCTGAGCACTGCCTTCACTGAATCCCATAAGTCTTGGTGTGTTGTGTGTGTGGTTTTTTAATTCATCTCTAAGAATTTTCTAATTTACCTTAAAATTTCTTCTTTAATCATTTGTTGTTTAAGAATGTGCTGCTAAATTTCCCCATATTTGTAAAATTTCCAATTTTCCTTCTGTTTTTCATTTCTTTCATCTTTTCATTGTGGTCAGAAAACTTACTTTGTATGATTTCTATGTTTTTAAATTTACTGAGACTTCTCTTGTGTCATAACATATGATCTGTCTTGGAGAAGGATGCATATGCACTTGAAAAGAAAGTATTTTGGGCTGTTGTTGAGTGAACAACCATCAATATGTCTGTTAGATCCAGATGGTTTGTAGTGTTGTTTAGGTTCTATATTTCCTTATAGATCTTCTGTCTAGATGTTATATTCAGTATTGAAAGTAGTGTATTGAAATCTCCAACTGTCATTGTAGAACTGTCTATTTCTCCCTTCAATTCTGTAAATATTTGCTTCATATATTTTCGTGCCCTGTTGTTAGGTTTCTACTCTTGTTTTAGTTTGTTAAAGCTGATGAAATGCAATATACCAGAAATGAGTTGGCTTTACAATGGAGATTTAGAGTTCTGAGTCTGTGAAAATGTCCAAATCAAGCCATCAAAAAGTGGTGATTTCTCCTTAAAGACCAGCTACAAGTGATGCTCATCTTCCCTACCACATGGCATCTGCTGGTGCTTATCTCCCAGGTTTCAGTGCCTTTAGCATCTGACTTCTCTCTCTCAGCTTATTCTCTTTTTTAGCTTCTCTGGCTTTTCTCTCTGAACTTCTCTTATAAAGGACTCCAGTAAGAGGATTAAGACCCACCCTGAATAAGGTGGGTTGCATCTTAACTCAAGTTTCCACTCTCTAGAAGATCCTACTTAAAATGGATCTACACTCACAGGAATGGATTAGCTCTAAGACCATGATCTTTTTGAGGGTACATACAGCTTCAAACCACCACAACTATTAAAACTTTACAGTGAATTGACAC
Source organism: Choloepus didactylus (assembly GCF_015220235.1). Classification (NCBI taxonomy): domain Eukaryota; kingdom Metazoa; phylum Chordata; class Mammalia; order Pilosa; family Megalonychidae; genus Choloepus; species Choloepus didactylus. The sequence continues at coordinate 29,454,336 of NC_051308.1, forward strand.
TTTTATCAATGTAATATGTCCTTTCTTGTTACTAGTAACAGTTTTTTCCTTAAAGTATTTTTTTATAACATTATATAGTCACCCCAGCTCTCTTTTGGTTACTATTTGCATAAAATGGTTTTTCCATCCTTTCATTTTCAACCTGCTTGTATCTATGGATTTAAGATGAGTCTCTTGTTAACAGTATATAGTTGGGTCATGTTTCTTTACTCTTTCCGCAAATCTGTACTTTTTGATTGGAGAGTTTAATCCATTTACATTTAAAGTGATCTGATAAGGCAAGATTTACTTCTGCCAATTTTACTAATTGTTTTTTGTAATTCTTATGACTTCTTCCTTCCTTTCTTCCATTACTACCTTCCTATTTGTTTAAATGATCTTTCTTATAGGGCAGATCTTGTAGCAACAAACTATTGTTTCTGGGAATGTCTTACTTTCTCCTTTTAGAAAAAAAAGTTGCTGGATATAGGATTTGGGGATTTTTCCTTCCTTTCCAATCTTTGAATACATCATTCAGTGCGTCTTTCCTCCATTGTTTCAAATCAGAAGTCAGCTATTAATCTTAATGGGGTTTCTTTAAGGTACATGATATGTCATTTTTCTTTTGCTGCTTCAATTTTCTCTTTTTATTGGCTTTCAGTATTTTTACTATGACATTTGGATCTCTTTGCATTTATCCTACTTGGAGTTCATTGAGACTCTTGGATGTATAGATTAATGTTTTTCATCAAATTTGGGACACTTTCAACCATCATTTCTTCAAACTTTTATTTTGCCCCTTTTTCTCTGTCCTTTTCTTCTGGTACTCCAATTACACATATATTGGAACACTTAATGATGTCCTGCATTTCTCTAAGGATCTGTTCTTGTTTCTTCATTCAGTTATCCCTCCATTCTTCAGATTGCATATCAATCTATGTTTAAGTTCACTAATTCTTTTTTCTGTTAAAATCTATTCTTGTCCACCTCAAGTGATTCTTGATGATGATTGTATAGCTATATAGCTTTTATCATGTGACCATGTGATTGTTAAAACCTTGTGACTGACACTTCCTGGATCCAGTGTATAGGCAGATGAGTAATAAAAATAAAGACAAAAATAAATATAAATAATGGGGGGTGGATAAGGAATATATGATGTTTTAGGTGTTCTTTTTAATTTTTATTTTTATTATTTTGGATGAAAGTAATGAAAATTTTCTAAAATTGATTGTGGTGATGGATGCACAACTATATGATGATTCTGTGAGCCATTGATTGTATACTTTGGATGGATAGGATGGTGTGTGAATATATCTCAATAAAATTGCATTTAGACCTGATAATAAAGACTTAAAAATGAGTCCACAAAAAAAAACTATAATGAGATACTACTTCATACCCACTAGAAGACTATTATTTGAAAAATGGAAAATAGCAAGTGTTGGCAAGGATGAAGAGAAATAGGAACATTAGTACATTCTTGGTGGGGATGCAAAATGGAGCAGCTGCTATGGAAAACAGTTTGGCAGTTTCTCAGAAAGTTAAACATAGTATTACCATTTGACATGGCAGTTGCATTCCAGCTACATACCCAAAAGTACTGAAAAGCAGGAACACACACAGGTATTTGTACACCAATGTTTACCACAGCATTATTCACAATAGCCAAATAGTGGAGGCAATCCAAGCATCCACTGAAAAAAGAATGGATAAACAAAATGTGGTATATCCATACAATGGATAATTATTCTACCATAAGAAGAACTGAAGTGCTAGTATATGCTACAAGATGAACACTGAAGACATCATGTTGAGTGAAATAAGCCACAAAAACACAAAAGGAAAAATATTGTATGATTTTTCTGATATGAAATATGCAAGAATAAGCAAATTCACAGAGGTTAGCAGGGGTGGGGGAAATGGGAATGGGGAGTTATTGATTAATAGGTATGAGTTTCAGTTTGGGATAATGAAAATAGTCTGGAAATAGATAATGATGAAAGTTATACAATACTGTCAATGTACCTAATGTTGTAGAATGGTCCATTTAAAAATGGTTATAATGATTTTTAGCTTATGTATATTTTACTACAATTAAAAATAAAGAAAAGTACTTTTATACAATCATTTAAGTTGAATTTCAGAACGATCTATGAAGTGTGATAGTGTATTAAATACTTGTATGTATTCTATTTTTCCAAATTAAAGACTGATGACTTATTTGAAAAACATACATATCAGCAACTAACTAAAAAAATCAACAAAGTATTTGGTGAAACATTTGAATCATTCTCATTAATATTATGAACAAGAAAATGGTGCTCATTTTTATGACTGTTTATCAACATTGTACATATAATACTAGCCAGTGTGATATGACAAAAGGAGTAAAGTTCAGAAGGTGAAAGTTACTATTTTTACAAATGATGTGATTGTCTACTTAAAAAACCTACAATTAATTAGTAATTACTAAAGTTCACATTTCTAAAATGCAATCTGTTGTAACAAGCACCATAAATAGGGGAATTATATTTTGCTATATCAACAAATAATATAATTCATTTTTTTCCTGAAATTACCTATCACATTTTTTATCACATTCAAGGTATGAATGTAAACATTCTTGCCACACAGGGTCTAAGATTCTTCTGACTGACTTTTTGGTCATCAGCATATTTTAATGGAAATACGTAAACAAGGCTTTTGACATCCATATTTTTATACCTTTAAGATAGACATTATGATAGTTCATTTTTAAGACATTTTTAATGATTGTTTTGGTCTGCTAATGCTGCAGAATGCAAAACACCAGAGATGGATAGGCTTTCATAAAACGGGGGTTTATTTCACTACACAGTTACAGTCTTAAGGCCACAAACCATCCAAGGTAACACCTCAGCAATGGGGTACTTTCACCGGAGGATGGCCAATGGTGTCCGGAAAACCTCTGCCAGCTAGGAAGGCAGCTGGCATCTGCTCCAAAGCTCCGGCCTCAAAACGGCTTTCTCCCAGGACATTCCTTTCTAGCAAGCTTGCTTCTCTTCAGAACATCACTCCCAGCTGCACTCTCTTTCCTCCCCCTGAGTCAGCTCATTTATATAGCTCCACTGATCAAGGCCAACCCCAAATGGGCGGGGCCATGCCTCCATGGGAACATCTCATCAGAATCATTGCCAACAGCTGGGTGGGGCACATTCCAAGCAAATCCAACCATCACCAAAACGCCTGCCCCACACAAGACCACAAAGATAATGGCATTTGGGGGACACAATACACTCAAACCAGCACAATGATAATCAAAATTTAAGTGAAAATTCAGCATCATAAGGTGAGTTAGATGATGAGATCCTTTCTACATATGCATAGGCAATGGTAACTGTGTTGGTTGGAAGCTGTTATGCGCCCCAGAAAAGGCCATGTTCTTTTAATTCATTCCTGTGGGTGTAGACCTATTGTGGGTGGGACCTTTTGATTAGGTTATTTCAGTAGAGGCCTGTCCCAGGGTGATCTTAATCCCCTTACTGGAGCCCTTCATAAGAGATGAAATTATGAGAAGCTTCTCATAGAGAAGCCCTGAAAAACTAAGAAAGGACCCACCAAAGCTCTGAGAGGAAGCCACCGGAACCAGAAGCTGAAAGCAATGAAACCTCGGAGAAAAGGACCAGCAGACACTGCCATGTGCCTTGCTATCTGACAGAGGAACCCCAAATGCCAGTGGCCTTTCTTCAAAGAAGGTAACATCCTTGATGCCTTAATTTGAACATTTTCATGGCCTTAGAACTGTAAGTTTGTCAACTAGTAAATACCTATTGTAAAAGCCATTTCTGGTATATTGCATTCTGGAAGCTTTAGCAAACCGAAACAGGTGGTATCGATTATTTTCAGACATTCAAGGCCTCAAAAAATTTATATCAGTACTCCCTTTCACAGGAAGGGGCTGAAGGTCATGTTTTGGCAAAACATGGAAGTAAACCAAGAAAGATCAAAGCATGGGATCCAGTAAATGCTGGTTTCAACCCAGAAACTTACCATATTTACCACATGGAAAAATATCATAGGGCACCATTTTAAGTATCTATTGCAAAACTTAGAAAAGTAAACATATTTTACAACTGAATAATGATTAACTCTGGGGAAGATACTGTAACATCTGAATTTGCAAAAATAATAATAATAAGCATAGTACAAAACTGGCTCAATAGTAAGCAATATTTGCATGGTAATAATAATGCAAACATTCAATACTGATTTTACCAAACACTGTGATATAATTAATTTGTGAGGATGAGGAGAAGGTAGACGGGTAGGCATGGTATATGACAGAGAAATCTATATCTCTCATATAAGAAGCCAATAGATAATATATAAAAATTATATATTAAGGAAAAGCAGTATAAGAATATTTACTTTGGAATATGGGGACACATTTCAGAAGAAACAGCTATAGGGTTCAAGATTGTTTTCCTTTGAGGGCAAGAGTGAAGAATGAGGAGAAATGAGGCAGAGATAGCATTTTAATCCTATTTGATTATTTTTACCTAGATTTATGTTGATAAAAATAAAAGTTAATTTTTAAAAAAATGATAAATGTCAACACTGTGAAGACAGATCAAAGGAGAGAGAGACCATTTTATTCTTTTTTTTTTCTCTCCTTAGGACATGGAAAATCATAGTACCAATGACAGCAGATGACGTAATAAAGGAGATTAAAGGAAACCAAGTGGCTTTTCAAGATTGCTTTATTGCAGATATTCTTTTCCTGCTGACTTTTCCTTTGTTGACCATACCTGAGATTCCTGGTTATTTACCAATCTCTTCACCAAGGGGAAGTCAATTAATATGTGATTGGAATAGTTGTGTTCCTTCATCTGCTGTTCTGGTAGCCGAAATGGAGACCTTTCAAACAAACGATTCATTCCGTACTTGGACAAAAATCAGAGTGCCTCCAAATATTCTGACTGATGATGAAAGACACAGTGTCACTGCTGTGAGCCTAACATGGGATGGAATATTTTTTCTAATAAAAGGAACTGTTTACCTAAAAGATTTTCTTAGATTTAGAAGACTGGGAACAAATGAAAATCTTCCTGATGATGGAATTATTGGTATTATATCCAGAAAATGGTGCTGGGTCAAATTTATATTCAAGGTTAGTAAAAAATTACATACACACGTGTGCACACATGCACACATACATATATTATACTTAAACAATTAAATGTATTTACAATGCCATTTATTCAATGATATATCAGAGACTATACTCAACAACTTTTGCACAGTTATTTCATTTAAGGGTAAAAATAGCTGTCTCTTTCACCCAATTCCTCAAAAGTCCTTTCTACAAAGATATACCTTCAACAACAAAGAACCAAATGAACTTTGTATGTACTATGTGGAGTAGTTTATTCAAATTATGGGAGCTTTGTTTTACCTTGACATGGGCAAGAGGTCCAATAGTTACTTTCCCAAAACAAAGACTGTGTGTACTCTCAAAAATGAATTAAATCTTCATTTCCTACAATCTGATGGATAAAATAGACCTGAACTTATCTCATTACAAAACACCTGAAGTGTTGCATAGAATTTTTAAAACTTCTTTTACCTATATAGCCTGGCTTATGTAGAAGGGAAATCCTGAGAGCAAGGGGAGACTACTAAAGCATTAATCCAAATGCACAAGCAAATTTCAACTGCCCTAAGGTTATGTGCTGATCCCAGATAATTAGATCTCCAGTGACAGGAGACAAAGTCTTGGGCCTGAGCAAGGTAGAGTATCTGATAATTTTTTGCTTCAAACAAGGACCTTCATAGAGTTCCTAACACAATTTAAGTCTATCTCAGCTTTAATTCTTGGAACTGATGTGTACTGGTTTGAATCTATTATGTACCCCAGAAAAGACTATGTTCTTTTAATCCAATCTTGTGGGGACTGTTCTATTGTGGGTGGGACCTTTTAATTAGGTTGTTTCCATGGGATGTGACCACACCCATTCAAGATGGGTCGTAATCCCTTTGCTGGAGTCCTCTATAAAAGGATAAAAGGCAGAGACATTTCGGGGAGAGAGTTGCAAGAGGCTAAGAGAGGAAATCTAGAGTTTGCCCCAGGAGAAGCAAGAAGGACCCACAAGAGAAGCTAAGACAGAGCCCAGAGACATTTTGGAGAAAGTCACAGAAACCAGAAGCTAATCCTGGGAGAGGACCAGCAGACAAAAGGCCATGTGCCTTCCCATGAGACAGAGGAACCCCAGATGCCATCAGCCTTTCTTCAGAGAAGATATCATCCTGTTGATGGCTTAATTGGAACATTTGTATGGCCTTACAATTGTAAATTTGTGAACTAATAAACTCCCATTGTAAAAGCCAATCCATTGCTGGTATTTTGCATTTCAGCAACTTTAGCAAACCAAAACAAGGAGAAAAAGTCCCTCTTTGGAATTCATGACCAGAAGCCGACCCTCATGAATTTGGAGTTCAAATTCAAAGTACCTATTGTGGTTCAAAAAATATTAAGCCAAGCACAAAGCAGAAGCAAACACAAATCCTTTCTGGAGGAATAAACTCTGAAGTCCGTCCTCAAAGAATTTCTGCAAATAAAGTTTTGACAAAATTGAACTCACCTTCATAAAGCACATGAAGAAAAACAGTGACTTGGAAATTTGCAGAAACAACAAAGAACAGAATCATTCCTGCAAGGACATCAGGTATTGGATTTGACAGAATATAAAATATGTTGAATAGATTTAAATAAATGCAAAAAAAAAGGAAGATACAGATATGGAAAAAAGAGTCTGTCAAATGGTAAGGCAATTAGTAGAACTCAAAGCAAGGAAGTCATTATCACAAAATTTAGGATAGTGGTTATCCTAGAAGGGAAGGTAGTGATCAGGAGTGGGTATGAGTAGGACTTTGGCAATATTCCATTAATCTGTGTAGTCATTACACAGACTTTCACTTTGTGATAAATCATTGAGCTGTATATATTTCTAGTTGATCCATTTTTGGTAACTGTATTTCAGAATAAAAAGGATGCAAAAATAAGTTTAAAACATATTTTATATAGTGAATTTAGATAAAATAAAAATAATAATTGAATTTTAAAATTCAATGGACAGCTTAAATAGAAGATTGGATACAAAAAAAGGAGCTAGTTCATTGGAAATTATATACGGAAAAATTAAAGAAAATGCAAAACTGAGAGAAAAAGCAAGGAAAACAAGAAAAAGAGAGTAAGAGACATGGAGGAAAGAAGCGAGAAGAGACGATCCAACATATATCTAACCAGAGTTTCAAAATGAGAGACTAGAAAGAATAGAGTGCTGAGAATTTTTCAGACTTAAGAAAGACATCAATCCTCCATTCAGAAGCATTAATAAATCAATCAATGTAGGAGAAGAGAAAACCTGCTTAGACACAAAATAATGAAATTACAGGATCTCAGAGACTAACAAGAGATATTAAAAGTATCCAAATGGAAATAATAAATTATAAACAAGATAAAGATGATTAAACAATTAGGGTCAAAGGAAGCCATAAGAAATAGCTGAGATAAATTATTGTCAACCTAATATTATACATATGCAATGAAACTATCATCTAGAACAAGAATCTTTAAAGATATTTTAACAATCAAAGCCAGAGACTTTAGAACTGAAAAATACAATCACAAATAGAAAATTTATTAGATTGCTCAGTAGCAGAATAGAGATGATATGACAGAGGAAGCAGTCAGTGGAATTGAAAATACATCAAAACAAACTTTCCAATCTGAACAACAGAGAGGAAAAAAGCTTAAGAATTGAATCAAACCTCAAGGATCTGTGGGACAATACCAAAAGGTTTAAGGTTTATGTCATTGGAGTCCAAAAAGTAGAGGAGACAGAATATCATAATATATTTGAAAGAATATTTGAAAAAATATTTGAAGAAATAATGGCTAGAAACTTGCCAAATTTTGCAAGTATACAAAGTCAAGAAGTTCAGCGAACCCCAAACCAAATAATTGCAAAGAAATTCATGCCCAGATACATCATAATCAAACTGCTGAAAACCAAAGGGAAAAAAATTCATGAAAGCTGTCAGAGAAAAGTGACACATTGCATACAGGAAAACAATGATTCAAGTGATTACAGATTTCTCATCAGAAACCACAGATAACAGATGGCAAAAAAAAATAACAAAAAAAACTGCCAATCCAGAATTCTATTTCCAGAGGGAAAAATGTCTTTCAGGAATGAATGAGAAGTAAATACATTCTTAGGTGAAGGAAATCTAAGAGAATTTGTGTATAGCACACCCGCTCTAACATAATTAAATGCTAACTGCCATTTATCAGCTAGAAGGGAAATGGGAAATTTAAAACATATAATAGTAAAAAGAGCAACAGAATGGTATAGGGTAAATACAATAAACTGTTTTTATGCCCTTAATTTCCTTAAAATATGTATTGACAGGAAAGCAAAAATTATAGTCTGGTGGAGTTTTTTAATGTATAAAGTGTCCTGTTTGATGGTGAGGTCTCTACATTCTACTTGGAATGTTAAAATATTAATTATAAGTAGGCTGTGAAATGTGTGAAATTTACTCCTTAGAGCAACCACTAAGAAAATTACACAAGATAGAGTTAAAGGCCCAACTGACAAACTAAAATGGAATGCTAAAATATTCACATAAAAAAAAAAGAAGGCTGAAAAATGAAACAAAGTCACAAGAAATAGAGGAGACAAAAAGAAAAGGATAAAATGGTGGACATAAATCTAAACATATCAATGATTATATGAAATGTAAATTGTTTAAAACCACCAATTAAAAGACAGAGATTGTCAGATGGATTTAAAACAAAAAAAGACCAAACTATATGCTTTCTATAAAAAGCCACTTTAAATATAGTGATATAGGTGGATTAAAAGTAAAACACTGGAAAAGGATATATTGTGTAAATGCTAATTAAAAGAAAGTTGAAGAGGCTATATTAATATCAGACAAAGTAGGAAAACTATCAGGGAGAAAGAGAGACATTATATAATGATAAAGGGTCAATTCACCAAGAAAATAGCAATCTTAAATGTGTGTGTCCCTAACAACATGAAGCAAAAATTGATTGAACTGAAATAAGAAATAGATAGATCCACATATTTATTTGGAGATTTCAAAACTCCTTTTTTAGTAATTGATAAAACAAGTAGACAGAAACTCAGCAAGGATGTAGGAGATGTAAGTAACACCAAGGGTCAGCATACTATGGCCCATCTACCAAATCTAGCCCACCACCTGTTTTATAATTAAGGTTTTATTGAAACACAGCCATGCTTATTTGTTTATGTATCATCTATGTCTACTTATATGCTAAACAGCACTAATGAAGAGGTGCAACAGAGACCATGCTGTCTATAGAAACCTAAAATATTTACTATGTAGCCTTTTACAGAACAACCCTTGACCCTGAAAAATACTATCAACCATGTAGAACTAAGTAACATTTATGGAATACTCCACCCAACAAGAGCAGGAAAGACATTCTTTTCAAGCAGACACAGAATATTAACCAAAATAGACCATATTTTGCAACATAAAACAAATTTTGACAAATTTAAAGAATAGAAATCACCAAACTATGTTCTCGGACATAACAGAATTAAAGTAGCAATCAAGAAAAAATAAATATGTATGGTAAACCCTCAAATATTTGAAAATTCAAAAACACACTTCTAAATAACCCTTTTTATAAAGGAACTATCCAAGTCTGGGGAAAGAACCAACTAAAAGAATTAAGAAGAGTAATCAGCATTCACAGAGGGATGGGAAAAGAACCTGCTCTAACCAGCCCGATTGAAAAAGCTCATAATTCATGGGGCACTGAGTAATGTGCTCAAATGGGTCTTGCCTCAGTACTGGGTAATAAACTATCACTAGACTGGTTCCCTGGTCCCACTTAACAAATCTTAAAAGCAAAGCTAAAAGGACCCAGTTGTTACCAAGTAACTTAATTATAGCCCAAAACAAACTCAAGAATACTTATAAAAAGACAAAAATATCCAGTACTAACAAGGTAAAAGTCACAATTTCTGATATGCAATCAAAATACTAGGCATACAAAGAAGCAGGAACATATGACCCATAAAGAAGAGAAAAATCAAAACTGACCCAAAACTGACACAGAGGTTAGAATTAACAAAAAAAAAGGACATTAAAAGAGTAATTATAACTGTATCTCAAGCAGCCTAATGTGCATGTACTTGGAATCCCAGAAGGAGGGAAGAAGAGACAGAAAAAAGCATTTGAAAAATTAATGACCAAATTTTCTAAATGTGATTAAAACTAAAACCTAAAGACCCAAAAAGCTCAATGAACCCCAAGCACAAGAAACAAAGAAAACTATAGCAAGGCACATAATCAAATTGCTCAAACTAGTGATAAAACGAAAAAATTGTTAAGCAATCAGAGGGAAAATGTTACATACAAAAGAGCAAAGATAAGGACATCATATTTCTCACTGGAGACGACCCAAATGAAAAGACAGTGGAGCAATATTTTCAAGATTTTTTTTTTACAAAGAACCTGTCAAACTAGAATTTTATAACCATTGAAATATCTTTCAAAGATGAAGGTGAACAAATGATTATGACTACTGACTCATTATATAGATATTTCTTTTTAGTTTCTAGTGTATTAGAATAGCCAGAAGGGAAAATGTTGAACTGTAATCCAACAGCCTTGATGTTTGATAATGATTGTATAACTATATAGCTTTTATCTTGTGACCATGTGATTGTTAAAACCTTGGGACTGACATCCCTTTATCCAGTGTATGGGTAGATGAGTAATAAAAAAAAAGACATGCCTGAAAAAAAAAATGAAGGTGAAAAAAAGACTGTTTTCTATATACAAAAGTAGAGACAATTCATCAGCAACATATTCACACTGGAAGAAATGTGTAAAGGAAGCCCTTCAAGCAGAAGGAATATGATACCAGATGGAAATATGGATCTAAACAAAGAAACAAACAAACAAAAAGAACTGGAAATGGTAACCACAAGGTTATGTATAAGATAATTTTTCCTATTATTTAAACCTCTTTAAAAGATAAGTGACTATTTAAACAAAAATAGGAACAAAGTAGCCTGTAGTTAATAACATGAAAATAAAATGCATGACAAAAATAGTACAAAGGATAGGAGGGGAAATGTGGAAGTATATTTTTGTAATCTTATTATACTATACTTGAACTGGTATAATACTACTTAAAGGTTTGTAAGAGGTTGAAGACATATAATATAAAACCTAAAGCAACAATGAAATGACAAAGTTTTAGCTAATAAGATGAAATGGAATCATAAAAAATATTCAGTTAATACAAAAAAGAGAAAAAGAGAAAAAAGAAAACCTAGTGACAGAGCTTCAAAATATATGAAGCGAAAAACATGGAACTGCAAAGAGAAATAAAGTCCACCATTATAGTCAGATACTTCAATACGACCTGTCAGTAATTTATAGGACAAATAGAAAATCAGTAAGGTATAGAAGACTTAAACAACACTCTCAACCATCTGGATCTAACTGACATCTATAGAACAAACCATCCAACAACAGCAAAATATGTATTCTTTTCAAATGCACATGGAACATTTACAAATATAGACCATGTTCTGGGCCATAAAACAAGTCTTGATATATTTAAAATAGTCCAAGTCTTAGAAAGGATGTTGTCTGACACTAATGGACTTAGAAACCAGTAACAAAAAGATACCACAATATCCTCAAATATAAGGAAACTAAATAACGTACTTCTAAATAGCCTATGAGTCAAAGAACAAATGAAAAAATTAATTAGAGCTCTTTTACCAGTGACCCACCAATATGGGGTGCATTTGCACCAAAACTGTGAAGAGGCAGCCCTGGTCATCATAGAGAAGTACTACACATACCTGGGCAACAACTTCCACATAAACAAACGTGTGTGTGTGAGAAAATTGCTGTTATTCCAGCCAGAACCTCTGCAACAATATAGCAAGCTACATCAAGCATTTGATGAAGTGGATTCAGAGAGGCCCAGGGAAAGGTAGCTCCATTAAGCTGCAGGAGGAGATAGAATTATGCTCCTGAGGTTTCAAATCTGAATCAGGAGGTCATTAAAGTAGATCCTGACACCAAGAAAATACTGAAGCTCCTGGACTTTGGCAGTCTCTCCAACCTGCATGTCACTCAGCACAAAGTTGGAATGAATTTCAAAACACCATCTGGAGCCTTCTGAGTCTTTTTTGCTATGCTGCAATATTGTCAATAAAGCTGAGACAAATAAAAAAATAGCTAATTAGAGAGCATTTTGAACTGAATGAAAATGGAAACAAAATATGTCAAAATGCATGAGATGCTGCTGTACTATTTAGAGGGAAATTTACAGCATTAATCACATATATTAGATATGATTAATCAATAAACTCCACATGAAGCAACCAGAAAAAGAACAAGCTAAACCAAAAGTAAGCAGAAGAAAGGAAATAATAATAAAAAAAAATTGTGTAAATTAATGGAATAGAAAACAGAAAAACTGCAGAGAATAATAAATTAAACCAAAAGCTGGTTGTTTGAGAAGACTGAAAAAATTGATAACTCTTTAGCTTGACCAATCAGGGTAAAAAAAGAGAAGACACGAATTACACAAATCAGGACTGAGACAAGTGGAATCACTACAAATTATACTGCTATTTATATTTTATGTCAATAAATTAAAAAACATAAATAGACAAATTTCTTAACATACACAAACTACCAAAGCTTACTCAGAAAGAAACAGATAGCATGAATACCCTTTATCAATGAAAGAGATTGAATTTGTTAAAAAACTTTCCACAAAGAAAACTAGACCAAAAGGGCTTCACTAGTGAATTCTACCAAATGTTTAAGGAATAAATGGTACCAATTCTAAACAAATTCTTTCAGAAAACTGAAAAGAGGGGAATACTTCCCAATTCATTCTATGAGTCCAGCATTATCTGATACCATGACCAAAAAAGACATTGCAAGAAACTAAAACTACAGACCAATATCCCTCATACATAGATGTAAAAACTCTGAATAAAATTTTAGAAAACCCAATCCAACAATATATAAAAAGAAAAATACATCATGACCAAGTGGGGTGTATCCCAGGAATGAAAGAGTGGTTATAATACATAATCAATATATAATCAATATAATACACCATATTAACAAACTAAAAGAAAAACTATATGATCATCTCAATAGATACTGAAAAAGCATTTGACAAAACCCAACATACGTAACTGATAAAAAAACAATCAGCAAATTCAGAATAAAAGGGTCTTCCTCAAGTTGACAAAGGACATTTATGAAAATCCTACAGCTAACATAGTACATAATGGTAAAGGACTGTAGTTAGTCCACTTGGATTTAATGTAATTATTGCTGTGGTTGGGTTTAAGTCTACCATTTGGGATTTTTCCCCCCGTTAATCCCATTTATTGTTTGTTCCTTTGCTTTTCTCTTGCCTAAGATCAGGAACAAGGCAAGGATGTCTGCTCATACCACTTCCTTTCAACATTGTACTGGAGATTCTAGGAGGTACAATAAGTCAGGGAAAAAAAAAATAAAAATCATCCAGATTGGAAAGGAAGAAGTAAAACTGTCTATTTGCAAATAACATTATCAAATGTAAAAAGCTAACGGAATTTACAAAAATGTTACTATGTTTAACAATAATGCAGGACACAAGATCAATATACAAAAAACAATTGTATTTCTATCTGAGCAATGAATAATCATAAACTGAAAAATTTTTTTAAAAGCCCCATTGACAAAAGGATCAAAAATATGAAATATATAGGGACAAATCTGCCCAAAGATGTGCAAAATATTACACTGAAAACACACTGTTGAGAAATAAAAGACAAATGAATGGAGAGAGATATCATAATCATGGGTGGGAAAACTCAATATTGTTAAGATGTTAATTCTTATGAAATTGACCTATGGATTCAATGCAAAATCAATCAAAATCCCAGTGGGTTTTGTTTAGAAATTTATGGGTTAATTCTGAAATTTATATGGAAATTCAAAATAGAACAGAAAATGATATCAAGATATGAAACCCACTAAAAATGTATAAGAACTTGGTTGAGATAAAAATAAAAAGTTTTCCAAAGCATTAAAGAAGATCTAAATGACTAGTTATACTATGTTCATGAATAGGAACACCGGATATTATAAAACTCTGAATTCTTCCCAAATTTATCTCCAGATTAACTGCAATTCCAATCAATATCCCAACATGTTATTTTGTGGCGATCAATAAATTAATTTAAAAATATATATGAAAGAATAAAGAGCTGAGGGTTGGGAGAGGATAGGATAGCAGGGTATTTCTTTGACCACATAGGAAGTTTATTATAAAGCTGTAGTAATTAAGACATTATAAAAATATTTATAGCATTTTTTTCCTAGTAGTTCCACATCATGCCAACTGTTAGTGTGTCCATTCTTTTATATTTAAATCCTTTTAGTGGTTGTGAAGTCATATTTCATTGTGATTTTATTCATAAGTAATTTATATGTATAAGTTATATAAATACATATTTATTTATATATAATTATTTATATAGAATAATATAGCTTTGTTATGATTGGTATGTATATGGTATACTTTTTTCTACTCATTCACTATCAAGATATCTATCACTTTATATTGAAGGTGTTTTTCTTATAGACTCATACAGTTGGGTCTTGCTTTTTATTCAGTGTGACAATCTCTGCCTTTACACTGCAGTGTGGTGATTTGGAGCTGTAGGTACCCCAGAAAAGCCTTTTCTTAAATTTAATCCATTCCTGTGGGTGTGAACCCATAGTAAGTAGGACCTTTTGATAAGGTTTCTTCAGTTAAGATGTGACCCACCTCAATCAGGATGGGCTCTTAATCCTATTACCAGAGTCCTTTATAAAAGAATGAAATTCACACAAAGAGATAGAAAGACACAGGTAGCCAGAAGCTGAAATGGAACCTGGAGAGACCAGGAAATGCTGCCATATGGTTGCAATGTGACAGAGAAACCAAGGATCACCAGCCCAGAACGCCACAGTCTTTGGGAAGAGAGCATCGCCTTGATGATGCCTTGGTTTGGACATTTTCCCAGCCTCAAAATCGTGAGCAAATACATTCCCATTGTTTAAGCCAATCCATTCCATGGTGTTTGCTTAAGCAGCCTAGGAAAATAAAACACAGAGTATTTAGTCAAATTAATGTAATTATTTTGATGTTGGGTTTAAGTCTCCCATCTTGGTATTTGTTTTCTATGTATGCCATTTGTTCTTTGTCCCTTTGTTTTTTCTTACTTGTATTTTTTGGATGAATTATGTATTTTTATTATTTCCTTGTTATCTCCTTTGTTGATTATGATATTTTAAATCATACTGTTTTTTTTAGTGGTTGCATTGGGCTTTAAATTAACTATCTTTAACATAGCAGAGTTTATTTTCAAGTAATATTATAGTACTTCATGACAGTGTAACTGTTTAATTCCATTTATACCCACCCACCCTTTGCATTTTTGTCTCATATTTTACTTCTACATTTGCTATAAATCCCACAATACATTGTTAATATTTTTGCTTTAAAGGGTCAGTTGTCATAAAGATAGATGAGAGAGATAGAAAGAAAGAAGAAAGAAAGAAAAAGAAAAGTAAAGGTCTTTAATAAATGCCTTCCTAGGTGTGCTTTATTTCTCTCTGCAGACCTGGAGTTCCTCGGTTTAATTTCTCTTCAGTCTGAAGACTTTTTTTCTTAATTTCTTGTAGTGCAAGTTCTCTCAGCATTTGTCTGTATAAAAATGTCTTTATTTTTCATCTTCCTTTTTGAAGGATATTTTTCCACTGAATATAGAATTATAGGTTGAGAGGTATTTTTTATTATTGTTTTAGCAATTTATAAACATGTCATTCTATTATCTTATGACCTCCATCATTTGTGGTTGGAAGTCAGTCATTATTGTAATATTGTTATCAGGTATATAATGTGTCTTTTTTCCCTCTACCCACTTTTAAGATTTGTTCTTTATCTTTGATTTTCAACAGTTTAATTAATTATGTGCCAAAATAGTTCCCTTTTATTTATCCTTGTTGAGGTTCAATTCAGCTTATTAGATTTCTGGATTGATTCTCATTAAGTTTGGAATGTTCTTTAGCCAATATTTCTGCAAATATTTCTTGTGCTCCATTCCATTTTTCCTCTCCTTCTGGGACTTCCAATACACATATAATAGAACATTTGGTACTGTCTAACAGATTCCAGATGCTCTGTTTATTTTTTTCACTGTTTTTTCTTTGTATTTTGGTTTGTATACTTGGTGTTACTCTATCTTTAAGTTTACTGATCCTTTCACCTGCTTTTCCCATTTGCTAATAAATGCATCTAATAATTTATTTCTAATATACTGGTTTTTTCAAATTTCTAGCATTTCCATTTAGTTCTTCTTAATAGTGTTTCTATATCTCAGCTGAAATTCCCCATATCTTCACTCAGTGCTACCCAACTTTTCCACTAGATCCTTCAGCATTTTTATCAGTTACTTTTCCTTTACCCAGGCTTGGGATCTCAGCACTGGCAAGATTCTGGAGGACTCTTCCTACTTTACGGCTGAGTCATCAGCTTTCCATACTCTGGAGGACCTATCTCTACTTTACTGCTTAGCTTTTTGATCATTGAGGAATTCTTTTCCCTCTCATCTACCCCTGGCTTTCCGGGCCTTGGGAGATAATACATTCTCATTCTCATTCTCTCTCTCATTCCTTCCCTCCCTCCCTCTTGCTTCCCTGTCTCCAGTCTTGCCAGGGAGACAATTTTACACTCAGGGTAAAGGCCAAGGATGCATCAGATGGAGGGGTTGTCAGTGTTCCCACCCAGCTCAGCCCATGGCAGCCTGAGAAACAGAAGGCCTCAGATGGCTTTCTCTCAACTCTCCTCCCCTGCTGCCTGCTCTCTCGCTGCCTTTAGCGGGCTATTGCCTTACCATTGGGAGGGGCGCTGAATACCGCAGAGGGATACCTCTGCTCCCCTGTCTTCCTCCAAGTCTTCCCTCTTATGCCCAAGCACCCTTTCCATGGGGATGAGTCGTGGGTGGGGGAAGGAAGAATCGCTCTGTGCCTGGGACTCCTGGGCATTCTCCTGTGCATGCTAGCCAACATGTGGCCCTTAAAGGTTTGCTAAAATTTTGGCTAATTTCTCCTTACTCCTATCTTTAATGGATTCCTTCTCCCATCCCTGTGCCAAGAATGGGAATAGCTATGAGTCTCTTCTATAGAAAGTTTATCATTTTATGGACTTAGTTCCTTTTGGTTATTAGCTCTCTGGTGCTAACCAAGAAAAACTCAGTTTTCTTGCTTATTGGCCTTGTTTTGGTTGGTAGGGTAAGAGTGACAGTTTACTATGACATTCTAGATCCTAATCTCAAAGGTTGTTTAAATGATTGTTTCTAACCTATTTCCCCTATGACTATTGTTTCACTCATTTCTAGCAAATCTGTAAACCAACATAAACTTTAGACTTTAATTGATTCTTCATTTATTAAAATGTTTTTTGCCCTAAATTGTCTCTTTCTTTGGTTATCAGTTTGATATCTGCCTACATCCTGCTTGTTTATAGACTCAATATTTGTACATTAAGTTAGGGATACAGGATGTGCTCAGAAGACTATTCCTTTTGATTGTGATGGACATATTAATTACATTACTAGAATTAGAAATGGTTGGGGAGGGGGAGATCGGTGAGAAGAGGGGCACTGGCTCTCTAAATGAAATTAGGCCCACTGAATCTCAGACACAACAATCTCTGAATGGCATTCCTCTAGAGTGGACACATACATAAGGAAAGAGAAGGCTGATGCTCTCTGAGAATTTAAAAGGGAATTAATATTTATTATCCCTACTGATGGAGACATAATATATGAAAGAATAAAATTACTAGAATAATGTATTTTTATGGTATATATATATTTCTACGCCTGGTGTTGATTCAGAAGTATGCTAAAACAGACTTAAACCTTAATAGTTACTACCTTTTGTTTTTAAATTTAGAAAATTAGAAGACAGGAATTGTTAGAACTGGCCCTAAAAATCAAAGATTTATCTAATTATTTTCAATTTTGTCACAGTCTAAAGGAAGAAGAAGCACCTTGGCAATCTGGACAGAAAATGAAGTTTACCTTGGGTATCCTTCTGTTGCATTTGTGAAAATAGTAACTACTAAAGAATTGAGAAATCTTCTTGATCTATCACCAACTGCTACTCTGACTATACACAATGTGGAATATACAGCACACCCTTTGGAAATTGCATTGTTATTAAGTTACTGTGTCACATGTACTTCCAACAAAAAAATTTACCTAGTGACATATAATGAAGATTCAGAAGAGTGGGTGTGCCAAGACTTTACATTAGATGTCCCTATTGACAGTTTTTTAGCTTTACGTTTTCTATATTCAGCAATTCCAGAATTAGTACTGTGGGACAAACATAGGATGTACTACAGTTATTATAATTTCACAGTTTCTGGAGTTTTTCAAACACCTACAGAAAATGGAAATCTATCAAGATTATCAGAGAATAGCACTATTCATGAAGTTTTTATAGGTGAGGAATTCTCATTCTACATAATATTCTAGAATTCCTAATAGATACCTTCCTTATGAAGCCATAGCCAGTGATTTAAAATATATTACTAAGTGGTGCTTTTGATAGCTAATGATGCATTTTTTACCATTTAAAAATGGATAGATCTTATATTCAACTAATAGCTATAATCTTATATAGAAAAATGGCAATTTAAAGTTCTTTTTTTTAGAGGTGCTCTTTGGTCAATCAACAGATGCTAAGCAACTTATATATGTATGTTTAGTGTGGGAGGTGGTATGGTGTAGGGGATTTAGATTCAAATCTATGAAAAGATCATTTAACCTCTCTAACCTTCAGTTTTCTAATCTATGATATAGGACTGTTGGGTTGATTAGATATGGGGTTGTATATATTATGCTTAGAACAATGGTTGCCAGGTGGTAAACCTTCAATTAATTACAGTTATTCTTGATCATATTGTTCTTAAGACAGTCTATTAGACATTACAGAAATGTAAAGAAATACAAAGCTTGATCCTCAAAGAATCTAAATAGGAGATAAATGAACCATGAAATTTAAGAGAATTACCATTGAATTTTGTAATCATTCTTTCTTGACTCCAGTCACCCTTCAACTCCCAACTATTCAATTTTTCTGCTTTCCTTGGCAACAAAATACTAAGTATTGCTGAGTTTCACTTTTCCTTCTTTCCTCTTTTGAATTCATTCTAATCAAACTTTCCATGGAAACGGGTCTTGTCAAGAGTAATTTTAAAAGTGTTAAGCAAGAGAGAATAAGGATTGTATTTGTAGTTTTAGAAGACTATTGGCCACAGTGTTAAGGAAGTAAGATTAAAATGACATTTTAGGGATAGATTTTAGAGGACCTTAAATTCCAAGTTTGAATGTTATACTAGTATATTAGGCATGAAGTCAAAAGCCCTCAGCCTTCACTATTCCCATTCCTCAAATATAACCACTACAATAGCAAGTTCTTATGAATTTGTTCAATTTTTAGAAATACAAAATATAATGGGAAATATATAATATATAATACATATAAAGCTAACACCATTTTAACTGCTGCATAATGTCCCACTCTCTAAGCACACCATTGTTTATTTAACTAATGGGTATGGACAGATACTTAGGCTTCAGGTTTTTTTGGTATTACAAATAATGCAGTGAATATGCTTCAATAGGTACATGTATGCATATATATATATGTATAGAGTACATTTGTACAACTGTTTCTTTAATTAAAAAATACTAGATATATATAGAATTCCTGGGTTAGAGGTTATGAACATTCAAAAGTTTGATAAATCTTTCCCAATTGCTCTCCTGCAAAGGTTGTCACAGTCTAAACTCATGCCCCCAAAAGTATTTGAAAAGGCATGCTTTCATATGATTGTTTAAACATTTACCAATAGTATGGAGAAAAATGTGCACTTTTCCTTTGATTACACATTTCTTTTATAATTAGAGGTTGTATCTAATTTCATGTTTATTGTCCATATCCTTCTATGAATTATCTATTCATACCAAGATATTTTTGCATTTGGTTGTTTTTCTATTTTCTTACTGATATGTTCTTTATTTATAGTGCATAATAACCATATATGACATGTATTAAAGATATTTTCTTTAGTGTGTAATTTCCTGTACATTTTTGGAGGAAGTTTCCTATTTAGAATTTGTATTTTTATGAAGTCAAATTTTTTACTATTTTTATCTGTGATTTCTGATGTAATATCACAATTTGAAAGTTCTTTCCAATTATGAAATCTTTACCGTGTGTTTTCTTTTATTATTTCTATAATTCTACAATTTATGTTTAGGTCTTTAATTCATCTGGAATTATGTTTAATACGAGTTAGGGATCTATTTTTTCCTTGTTTTTCTTTTTTTTTCTTTTTTTTTTTTTTTTAACTTTCCCGTCTTTTTTAAATCAACTGTATGAAAAAAAAGTTAAAAAGAAAACAAACATACAATAAAAGAACATTTCAAAGGGGATCTATTTTTATTGTTTATTTTATTTTATTTTTTAATGAGAAGCTGATATTGCCTTCATCATTCTTTTATTAACTATTCCTTTTGCCCAACTGATTCAAATGCCATCTTTGTTACATATTTATTCTTCACATAAACAGAGGTCTGTATCTAGGCTATTCTTTCTTTCCACTCATCTGCATCTGTTCCATATTGTTTCATTACTACAGCTTTAAACATCTAACACATTTATCATTTACTTATTTTCATGTTTATTGGCTGCCTCCTCTGCTGGAATGTAGTCTACCCAAGAAAGGGATCTTTCTCTGTTTTTTCACTGACATATCCCAAGTACCTAGAACAGTATCTTGCCATAGTAGGTATTCAGTAAATATTTGTTGAATAGATGATGGTGTATTTGCAATATTGGTTCTTCCCAACCACGCATGTTTTATCTCTTCACTCATTATTTTGATTTTCTCTAATTAGTCTATTCAGTATTCCATCTCCCCTTAGTTAATTTTGGAAGTCTGTCATTTTCATAGGAAATCATCCATTTTATCTATATTTTTCTAATTTATTTGCCATGGTTTAACATTTTAATATTAATTTTCTTATCTACCTGTAATTCTCATTTTCATTTATAATGTTGTTTGTGCCTTTCTCCCCTTAGTTTGGCTTGCAAGAGATTTATCATTTTTAGAGGTTTTGTTTTGTTTTGTTTTTCTTTTATTTTAGAAAAGAGCTCTTGGTTTTATTTATCATATCCATTTCCTTCTCTTTTTTTTAATTTAATTCCTTAATTTCTGCTTTGGTCTTTATTGATTGTTCACTTCTGCTTTCTTTGGTGCTCAGTTGCTTGCTTCTTAAGTTGAATGGTTAGTTCATTTATATTCAGTTTTTCTTGCTTTCTAGCATTTAAAGCTATGAACAAGGGCTTTTAAAGCTATGAATTTCTCTCTGTATGGCTTTAGCTGCATCCCACAAAATTTTATTTATAGTATTTTTATTGTCCTTATTTTTAAAACTCATTTCTAATGTTAATCTTAATTTGCTATTTAATCCAAAGATCATTTAATAGTGTTTTAAATAAGCAGTGTGATTGGCTATGAGAGCTACAGAAGGCCCATCTATTTCAGATTTATAGGATCAGGAAACTATTTCCTCCCACTATAATGGAGGAAATGACTTCTAAACTGAAACATGGGGAAAGTATATGCTAGAAAAATGAGGTCACCAGTTGAGATGAGAGTTGAGGTAGGATTCCAGGTCAAGAAAACAGCAGGTGCAAGGATGCAGAGGTAGGAAAGAGCAATGCAAGTTTATGGAACTAAAATTAGTTCTGTATGACCAGATAGTAGAATGCAAAATGAAAAATGGCAAGAAACATGCCTGGCTAAAGAAAAGAGGGGTCATATCATGAAGCAATTTGAACATTTTCCTTAGGATAATGTGAGTCATTAAACAGTTTTTAATGAAGGAATGATACAAGAAAATTTGAATTTTAAAAAGATAATTCTCATTACAGTATGTAGAATAGAATTTGGGGAAATGGGAGATTGGCGAATAATACAACTGGAGGATTAAAGTCTTCCTCAGTAATTTAGATAAATATTGATAATGGCAACAACAGTCAGAATTGAAAGAATTAAGGTATATTTAAGCAGATTTGGGTGGTAAAATCAATAGGAAAATTAGGAGGGTGCCATAAGAGCATAGAGAAGAGAATGTTCTAAGTAGGAAAGAGGAATCTATGATGTTGGATGATGCTGATAAGCTTTGAAAAAGCCCTACACATTTAGCAACATGGCAGTCATCAGTGACCTTGAAAAGAGCAATTTCAATGAAGGGGTCGGAGCAAATAACAGATTTTAGTAGTTTGTAAGTTGGTGAAAAATAAGGAAGAATGTAAAACAGTGAATAAAGATAATTAGTTCAAAGAGTTAGTCTGTGATTGTGGAGAATAAAATACAGCAGTGTATGGGTTCAAAAGAGGATTTTTTTTTCCAATTCATTTTTAACTAGGAGAGACTTGAGCAAGTCTATGTGCTGATGGAAGACAGCCAGTAGAAAATGAAGATTTAAGAATTCAGAAAACAGTTGGAAGACTCACTCTCCCAAATTTAAAAGTGTACTACAAAAATACAATAATCAAAACAGTATGGCACTGGCACAGGGACAGACAAATAGACAAATGGAATAGAATTGAAAGTCCAGAAATAGATCCACTCATCTATGGCCAACTGATCTTCAACAAGGGGGCCAAGTACACGCAAAGGGGAAAGAATAGTGTTCAACAAATGTTGTTGGGAAAACCGTTTATCCACTTACAAAAGACTTCAACATGGCAATGATGTAAGACATTCCCTGGAAAAGTATACCCTCAGAATCAACTAATAAAAGGACAAATCTCATTTGTTTGGATCTCTGAAGTACGATAGAGACTGAAGAAGTAACCCACAAATGCTGAATTGAAGAAAAGATGCCAAAAGCACATCCTACACCCATCAATCTGGAGCCCTCCCCCACACTCAGTCCTGCGCACCTCCTCAGTCACACAGAGGCAGCTGGCCCATGTCCCTCCTGCCTCAGATGCCGATCATAGAGCCACTCACAGCAGAGAGTTTACAACTACACACATATCCAGGCACAGAGACCCAAGGTAGAACACAAGTGGCTGAGGAGTGACACATATCAAAGTGCACCCAGGGAAAAGAGAGACCAGGGAAGAACTGTTGGCAAGAGGTGCACACATTCAGTCCAGTCCCTGTTTGCTTGACCACCTAAATGCAAAATGGACCTTTATGGATTGACACCATCTGGCTCACTGGGCTAGAATATCCAAATGGGGGGAAAACAGAGGCAGAAAAGCCTCATGAAAGGAAAAAGGCAGGGGGGTGACAATAAACTGCTGTAAAACAGGACAGATCCCAGAAATGAAAAGAGTAATGAAAAGGGAACACTGAGTGAGGGTGAGGACTTAAACAAACCATAGGATCCAGGGAAATTTTTCTGCACAGAAATGAACAGAACACATCAAATTTCCCAAAGAAGGAGCAGAGGAAAGGAAGCTTTCTCTTGGAGGTGAAACAATTGCACAAAACAAGGGCAATTTTAAAAAAGTTATACTGCATATTGAGGGCAAGAATCATTTACAGAAGAGCTGAGAAAATTTGAACAGTTACACACAGGCTACTCTAAAGTTCTAGAATAAGTTGGACCAAACATCAAAGAGCCTTGACACAAAGGCAATCAATAATAAAACCTTAGGCAAGAGGGAGAAACTGAACTCCCAAGTTAACATATCAAAATAATCAGATGGCCAGATATCAACAAGAAATTACAAGCCACACGGGAACAGGAAGGTATAGCTCAGTCAAGGAAACAAATTGAAACTTCAGAGGAGACACAGAATTTGGAATAACTAATCAAAAGTTCAAACAAATCACCTAAATTCAAGGAGATAAAGGAAGTTATAGATAGAAATAAATTAATTGTGGATACAGAGCTAAAGGATATTAAGAAGACAATGAGTGAGCAAAAAAGAAGAATTAGAACATTTATAAAGAAACAACAGAAATTATGGAGATGAAAGGCATGATAATAGAGATTACAAATACACTAGAGGCATACAAAAGCAGAATTGAACAGGCAGAAGAAAGAATTCAGTGAACTAAGAGACAGGACAATTGAAATCATACAGTCAGAAAAACAAAGAGAAAAAAGAATAGAAAATGTTGCAGTGTCTCAGAGACATGAGTGAGAGCATGACACATACAAACATAAGCATCATGGGTGCCCCAGAAGATGAAGACAAGGGGAAAGGGGCAGAAAGAATATGTGAGGAAATAATGGCCCCAAAATTTCTTAACTCTTATGGAGGATATAAATCTATATGCCCAAGAAGCACACCGTACTCCAAACAGAATGAACTCTAATACACCTACTCCAAGACACAGATGAATAAGAATGTCAAATGCCAAAGACAAAGAGAGAATTCTGAAAGCATCAAGAGAAAAGTGATTTGTCACATATGAGGCATCCTCAATAAGTGCCAATTTCTCATCAGAAAACATGGAAGCAAGAAGGCAAAGGTATGGTATATTTAAGTTACTGAAAAACTGCCAGTCAAAAATTCTTTATCAGGCAAAACTGTCCTTCAAAAATAAGGACGAGTTTAAAATTTTCACAGATAAACAGAAACTGAGAGATTTCATCACCAAAATATCTGCCCTGAAGAATTACTAAAGGGAGTTCTTCAGGTTGAAAGGAAAAGACAAGAAAGAGTGGCTTCAATAGTGTGAAGAAGCAAAGATCTTCAGTAAAGGTAGCTGCATAGGTAAATGCAAAACCCTGTAGTACCGAATCCTCAATATATAACTCTACTCTTTAATTCTTGCAAGAGAATACAATTGAGCAGGAAAAAGTCATATTTTCCGGTAATGGACATGCAAAATATAAAGAGGTAATATGGGACAAAACAATTTAAAGAAGGTAAATGGAGGGATATGGGAGCAGAGAATGTGTATGCCATTGAAGCTACATTGCTATCTTTTCAAATTCGTAGGTTGTAGATGTAGGTTCTATAATAAAAACCTCAGGGTAACCACAAAGAAAATGTGTTAAAAATATACAGAAACAGAAATGAGCAAGGAATCAGATACATCACAAAAGATTGATTATACAATAAAGAAGGCAGCAACAAAGGAAAAGAAAGATGAAAATGTATGACATATAAAAACCAAATGACAAAATGGCTGAAGTAACTACTGTCTTTATAGTAATAACACTGAATATTAATAGATTAAACTCCTCAATCAAAAGTCACAGATTGGCAGAGTGGATTAAAAAAGTACAATGCAATGATATGTTGCTTACAAGAGACTCACCTTAGAACAAAGAGATAGGTTTAAAGTGAAAGGATAAAGATAATCCATGCAAATAGTAACCAAAAAGAGCTGAGATAGCTATATTAATATCGAACAAAATAGACTTTAAGTAACAAGCTGTTACTAGAGACAAAGGACACTATATATTAATAAAAGAGTCACTCACTAAGAATAAATAAAAGTCATAAATATCTATGCACCTAACCTCAGTGCTCCAAATGACATGAGGGAAACATAAATGGGACCTTCTCAGAAAAGGAAAACGTTTGTGCATCAAAGGTTTTTGTCACAAAAGTGAAAAGACAACCTACTCAATGGGAAAAAATATTTGGAAACTCCATAACCAATAAGGAATTAACATCCAGAATATATAAAGAAATCCTACAATTTAACAATAAAAAGACAAACAACTCAATTTAAAAGTGGGCAAAAGACTGAAACAGACAGTTACCCAAAGAAGATATACAAATGGCAAAAAAGCACATGAATAGATGCTCAACATCATTAGCTATTAGGGAAATTAAAATCAAAACCACAATGAGATACCATTTAACACCCACGAGAATGACTAATATTAAAAAAAAAAAAAACAGAATTACAAGTATTGGAGAGGATGTGAGAAATAGGAAGACCTACTCATTGCTGGTGGGAATGTAAAATGGTGCAGCTGTTGGGGAAGACAGTTTGGCAGTTCCTCAGAAAGCTAAGTATAGAATTACCATATGACCTGGCAATACAACCCCTAGGTATATACCTAAAAGAACTGAAAGCAGGGACTTGAACAGATATATGCACATTAATATTCATAGCAACATTATTCACAATTGTCAAAAGATGGAAGCAACACAAGTGTCCATTAATTGATGAATGGATAAACACAATGTGGTATATACATAAAATGGAATATTATTCAGCATTAAAAAGGAACAGAGTTCTGATTCATGCAATGAATTCATGCAATGAATCAGAAGACATCAATGGATCAATGGATGAAACCTGAAGACATCATGTTGAGTGAAATAAGCCAGACACAAAAGGACAAATATTGTATGATCTCACTGAAATGAAATAATTAAAATAAGCAAATTCAGAGTCAGAATCTAGAATGTAGGTTACCAGGGGCTGCACTGGGGGTAGGAAATGAAGAGTTAATGCTTAAATTATACAGAATTTCTATTGGGCTTATTGGAAAGTCTTAGTAATGAAAGTAATGATGCTGGCACAACATTGTGAATATAATTAATAGTACTAAATTTTATTTGTGAATGTGGTTAAAAGGAGGAAATTTTAGGTCATATATATGTTACTGGAATAAAAAATTAAAAGAAAAAACACAGGATATTAATATATTTCAATAAAATTGAATTAAAAAAAAGAAGAAGAAACCAAAAGCAATCAAACCACTGAAAGAACAAATTAAAAAAAGAAAAAAGAAAGAAAGAAAAATATAGGACTGTACCATACAATGAACTCTATAGTAAATGATGAACTATGGTTCATAGTACAATTACAAAAATGTTCTTTCATGAATTATAACAAATGTGCTGGGGTGACATCATTAACATGGTGACGTAAACATCTATGGAAAACTTCTCTCCAGAAATTCAGTGAAGAAAAGGACAATTCTGAATTGTTCAGAACTCTGGAGGAGGATATAGACTGGAGAAGGACCCTGCAATTGCCAAATTGAAGAGAAGAAATATCAGGTAGGAATCTTCCATCCCAGATCACCCAGTCCCCTCCCCTCCCTCCCTCAGTCCCAACCTGGGAAAGGCAAAGAAACAGCAGATGGGACCCCACCCACCGGGGACACAGACTATAAAATCTCTCACAGCAGTGAGACATACCCCCACCATTTGAGGACCTGGGGGACAGGGGAGGGCATTTCAAGGCCCAGGAGGGTGAGGGACCAAGAGTCTGAGAAAACAGGGAGAGAGACTGTGTTTCCAGCCCTGGGTATGATAACCCCACCACCACCACCAAGGGAAGCAGCAGCAGGTGGCCATTTCCTTGCCTGAGGGATGGCTGGAGGACTGGGTCAGCTGGGGGAGTTCTCTGCCACAGATGTAGGGGGGGGTCACAACTCCACATCAAGCCATATTTTGGCCACCAAAGTGAGGGCATAGGAATCCCAGTTTCAGCTCACCTGTGCAAACACAGCCTATACACAGAAGCAAAGCATCTTCTGAGGATGATTAAGTTGCCAAACAACACCATCTGCTGGACAGACTGGAAGGTGCAAGGCAATTGAAAGACTTTTAAAAAGACGCTCCAGACCATTTCTTAGGACCACAGGAGCTGGTCTACAACCCTGGCACAGAAACCTGGCCCTTTTGTGGATGAGAAATATGGATGAACTGTTAAAGCATGGCTCTAAAACAAACCCAGATCTTGCTGGCCAGGGAAAAACAGAGCACCACTGGAAGCTCACAGATTTGTTTTACAACACACAGTGAACTTGTTGGGGTGCCCATTGCCTACCTCCCATCCCCAAGGCAGGCTGCTGTGGGTGCCTGAGTTTTGGGGAGAGACTGGGGGACAAATTCAATCTGACAACTGGCCAGCAAGAGAAACAAAGAACAGATAGAGATCAAAGACAACCAACAAGAAAACCCTAGGCAAAAGAGAGAAAATGACCTCCAGAATAAACTAGTCAAGGAAATCAGATGCCTAGACAGCAAAAAAAATCATGAGTCACACCAGGAAACATGAAAAATATGGCCCAATCAAAGGAAAAAAAAAAAAAATCTCAACTGAGATACAGGAGTTGAAACAACTAATTAAAGATGGTCAAACAAATCTTCTAAATCAAATCAATGAATTAAAAGAAAATGCAGCAAAAGAGATAAATGATATAAAGAAGACACAGGGTGTCCATACAGAAGAACTTGAAAGCTTGAAAAAACAAATGACAGAACTTATGGGAATGAAAGGCACAATAGAAGAGATGAAAAAACACAGTGAAGACATACAACAGCAGACTTGAAGAGGCAGAAGAAAGGATCAGTGAACTACAGGACAGGACATACATCTGAAATTCTACACACAAAAGAACAGATTGGGAAAAGAATGGAAAAATATGAGCTGGGTTTCAGGGACATGAATGACAATATGAAGCACATGAATATATGTGTTATAGGTGTCCCAGAATAAGAAAGAAGGGAAAGGGGGCAGAAAAAATAATAGAGGAAATAATCAATGAAAATTTCCCAGCTCTTATGAAAGACATAAAATTACAGGTCCAAGAAATGCAGCATACCCTAAACAGAACTGATCCAAATAGATCTACTACAAGACACTTACTAATCAGATTGTCAAATGTCAAAGACAGGGAATTCTGAAAACAGTAAGAAAA
This sequence comes from Choloepus didactylus, assembly GCF_015220235.1. NCBI lineage: Eukaryota > Metazoa > Chordata > Mammalia > Pilosa > Megalonychidae > Choloepus > Choloepus didactylus. Next base: position 29,483,171 of record NC_051308.1, read on the forward strand.
AAGCAATCCATCACATAAAAGGGAAGCTTGTTAAGACTAAGAGCAGATCTCTCAGCATAAACCATGGAGGCAAAAAGGCAGGGTATGATATATTCAAGATACTCAAAGAGAAAAATTACCAACCAAGAATTCTATATTTGGCAAAACTGTCCTTCAAAAATGAGGGAGAGTTTTAAATATTTTCAGACAACAGACACTGAGAGAGTCTGTGAACAGGAGACCTCCTCTACAAAAAATACTAAAGGGAGTGCTACAGGCTGATAGGAAAAGACAGGAGAAAGAAGTCTGGAGAAGACTGTAGAAATGAAGATTAGCAGAAAGAGCAACTAAAAGGGTAAAAAGAAAGAAAAAAATAATATGTGAAATATAAACTCCAAAAGAAAAAAAATGGTTGAAGAAAGTACTGCCTTTACTGTAACCACATTAAATGTTATTTGCTTAAACTCCCCCAAATAAAAGACATAGATTAAAAAAAAAAAAAGACATAGATTGGCAGAGTGGATGAAAAAAACAGGATCCATCTATATGCTTCTACAAGTCACTCACTTAAGACCCAAGGATAAAACAGGATGAAAGTGAAAGGTTCGAAGAAGGTATTTCATGCAAACAACAATCAGAAAAGAGTGCGGGTAGCTATACTAATATCAGACAAAGTAGACTTCAAATGTAAACAATTAAAAAATACAAAGAAGGACACTATGTATTAATAGAAGAAACAATCAAAAAGACATAACAATCATAAATATCTATGCACCAAGCCAGAATGCCCCAAAATACATGAGGCAAACACCAACAAAACTGAAGGGAGAAGTAGACACTTCTACAATAGTAGTTGGAGTCTTCAATATACCACTCTCATAAATGGACAGAAAATCAATAAGGAAGCAGTGATTTTGAATAAAATGATAAACAAACTAGACTTAACAAATATTTATAGAACATTGCACACAACAACAAGGGATATACATTGTTCTTAAGTGCTTATGGATAATTATCCAGGATAGACCACATGTTGGGTCACAAAGCAAGTCTCAATAAATTTTAAAAGATCAAAATTATATAACAAATGTGCTTTACTACTGCATGGTGTTAATAATAGAGTGATATATGGGGACTCCATATTTTATATATTTCTGTAAATCTACAACTTTTTTAACAAAAAATTATTAATAAATAAAGAAAAGAATAAAGTTGGACTCCTACTTCATACCATATAAAAATTAACTCAATATGGACCAACAAAATAACACAAAAGCTAAAACCATGAGACCCTTAGAAGAAAATATAGGGGAAAGGATTCATAACTTTGCATTAGGCAATGGATTCTTAGACATGACACCAAAAGCGCAATCAATCAAAGAAAAAAATAGAAAGCTTGGAGTTCATCAAAATTAAAAAGTATTGTGCATCAAAGATATTATCAAGAAAGTACAAAGATAACCTACAGAATGGGAGAAAATATTTAGGAATAACGTACCTGATAAGGGTTTAATATCCAGGATACATAAAGAACTCCTAAACTCAATGACAAAAAGACAAATAATACAATTTTAAAACTGGAAAAGTACTTGAACAGGTATTTTTCCTAAAAAGATATACAAATGTTGAATAAGCATATGAAAAGATGCTCAACATCATTAGCCATTAGGGAAATGCAAAGCAAAACCACAATGAGATGCCACTTCACACACACAAGGATAGCTATTATTTTAAAAATGGAAAATAACAAGTGTTGTAGAGGATGTGGAGAAATTGGAATTCTAGTACATTTTTGGTGGGAATGTAAAATGTTGCAGTCGTTCTGGAAAGCAATATGGTGACTGAATCCTCAGAAAGTTTATAGAATTACCACTCCTGGATATATATCCAAAGAATGTGAAAACAGGGTCTTAAACAGGTACTTGTACACCAATGTTCATAGCAGCATTATATCCTTGTTTTATATGGTTACTTGTTTACTTCATATACACATATCCAAAAACACCTGTATATTGTTTTGTTTAGAGAGGTTTAAATTTATATACATACTGTATGTATTCTTTCACAATTTTTTTATTCAACAAAGAGATATAGTTTATGATGACATCTACCCACATCTTCCTTCCCTTCCATCTTGTGATCTACTGCATACATTTGTAATTTAGATAAGTTTTATTAGAATATAACTTATGGTAATCTGTGAAAATGTTAGTGATTTATTCAGATCCCAAATTTAAAACATGGAAGCACAATATATTCTGAACCTCTCTAACTCAATGAATTTACCTTCTTCCTTTCAGCTAGTCCTCTCCAAGTGATACTTTTTTGAAAATTGCGGAAAGTATATCCCAAAGCTTTACACAGAGAATGTCATATCTGGAAAGAAAGCCCTGAAATCAACTAGTCTAAATGTTCATTTTAAAGATATGGCAACAGAATCAAATAAGTTAACAAACCCCTCTATGACCGTTTATAACATAGGCAGACTACTCTGTGAAGGGGAGACAATTGATGATATTATCTACTAAAAGTGAACCTGAAAAGATGGGCCATGCTTTATTCTACCTTACATTTCTTCATTCCTGCGTTTGCTAAAAATACCATTCCTATCAAGCTTATCTTGAATATGGAAAAATAGCCAGGAAGATAACTGTTCTACTCTGAAGCGATAGAGTTCTCCAACTTAGTATAAAGTTATGGGTTTCTGTCTGTACAGTCTATAATTTTCTCAAAGTATATAAGTACTCATTTTAAAGGAAATTATTTTGGTTAAAAGTGCACTTAACATGGATTTGTGGTTACTCAGAATAATATAAACTATTCTTTCTTTTTTCCAGATTATTTTGGGAATATTGTGGCAAAAATGGAAAATAATATAATGTTTTATTCCAAGATTAATATTGACCAGGCAATAAAGCTACATAGATGGATGAATAAGAATATAAAATCATCAATTGCCTTGAATACAGCTGGTCATATATATCTCATATATGCTTATGAAAATGGCATAATACAAACCCAGGAATATCCCTTAGGATTGGAAGCACAAAGTTTATTTTTCAAAACAAAGGATACATGCCCCTACATGGCATTTCATAATAATATTTTTAGGATTTTTTACTTTTTGGACAAGGGAGAAAACCTGTCAGTTTGGGCTCAAATAGTCTATCCAGAAAACCTTGGACTGTATATGATTGTGGAATCCAATGGCCCAAAAATATTAAAAGAAAAAAAAGAATTTCACTATGAAATCGCCTTAGGATACTGTACTAAAACCATGGTAAGTAAATATTTTTAGATTTTTTTCATTTGAGGTATAATATTTATGTTTCATTTGAAGTATAATATTTATGTTTTTTAATAAACTGATTTCCCTCCTAGATTTAGCTGGGAAACTGTTGAGGAATATGCAAATTTAAAAATAAATAAATACTATGATAAGCCCTTAATTCCTGAGCCACAACTTTCACTTTTAATATGCAAAGTATCTTTGCCACCAAAAAGCACATTTCTTCAAATCTCTCCATATTTTACACTTCCTTTTCTTCTTTTCCTGCATGGCTTTTTTTTTTTTAGAGATTTGTACCTATTAGAGTAGCATAGCAAGCCACCACAAAACCAAGCAACTATTTTATTTCTTCACAATTCTATAGGTCAACAATTTGGGCTGAGAATAGCTGGGCAGTTTTTCTGGTTTCATCTGGGGTCACCCATGTGGCTATGGTCATCAGGTGGCTCATCTGGGACGGGATGACCTAAGAAGGACTCACGCACATGTCAAGCCATTGGTTGACGTGTGACCAAACTAGCATTGGCTTATTCATTTAAGAGCCCTCATCTGGAGTGCTTGTCTGAGCTCCACTGGCCTATTATCTTCCAGGCTAGACCTGGCTTCTTCATGTGGTACTCTCAGGAAGTATTCCAGGTCAGTAAGAGCACAAGCTACAGAACCTCTTAAAGTCTTGGTGTGGCTGTATTCTATTGGTCAAAGCAAGTTACAAGGCCAACTTACATTCACAAAATGGGGAAATAAACTCTACTTCTTAATGGAGGAATAGTGGAATGGGAAGAATTATTGCAACCATCTTTGCAATCTACCACAACAGGTATAAATATACTGTATATATTATTTGTACACTGCTTTTCCAATTGATATTATGGCATAAGCATTTTACTTGTTACCGCAATTTCTTTTCGAATATCTCACCAAAGCGGTAGTTTCTAATCTCCATTGTATTAGGTTCTCCAGAGACACAAAACCAACAGGATCTGTAGCTATATATATATATGTAAATATTAGAAGATATAGGAATTGGCTCATACAACCATGGGGATTGGTAAGTCCAAATTCCATAGGGCAAGACACAAATTGAAAACTCAATGGAGGTGACATTGAATTCTCTAGAAGGAGCTGGTGGACTGAAGCAGAGTTGGAAATTCTTTCTAACTGCTGAAATTCTCAGTTCTCCCTTTAAGGCCTCCACCTGATTGGATGAGGAGATGCCTCTCTTGCTGAAGCCAATCTCCTTTCCTGATTGTAGATGTAACAAGCCATAGATGCAATCAACTGATTAAAGATTTAAATCCATCCACACACACAAAAATCACAGTTAACAATCAGGCCAGTGTTTACTTAACAAAAAAACTGGATACCATAACCCAGCCAAGTTGACACATAAATTAACCATGACAGTCCACCACTGGTCAACTTAACACCTATACACCTCTTCTTAAACTATACCTAATCTCTAACTAAAGACAATAATATAGTCATACTTTCACTTAACATAATTCAACTGTCCTGCATACAAAAATAAATGCACTAACACTTCCCCAGAAGAGGATGCAAGCCCTTGGATGATGCTCACTCTTATCCTTGATATCTTGTAACTCAAACACCATGACAAACATAATACAACTTATGTTATATGATAATGGAATAAGAGAGGGATGAAAACAAAGATATTTTCTTTGTGTATATAGAAACATATTCATAACAAAACAAGGAAGAAATATTCATAACCACTACAGTCCTCATTTCTGTAACTGGATATATGGTCATAGATTGTATTTATAACTACTTTCTTCCATAACCCATTCCATATTCCCTTTACCCTCAGCAAGCACCTCAGCTGGTAGCAGTTCTTTGCCTGGTGTAGTGTAGCAGGGATCTTCCCAAGGGGATCTGGGCTTCCCTTCATTCAAGAGGTTCTGGGTCTGTAAACTGTCACAAATCTGGGAATTGATTAATGGGCTATGACACTGTTTTTGTGACTCAAGTTACACTTCTGTCCACTTGACCTAGAACTCTTCTGCTTATACAGCTAAAGTACAAATTTAGTAACCTGCTCATCTATTTCACTTCTAGGTACCCCATGACCAACCAGCCAATGCCATAGGTCTCTGAGAGACAGACTATTTTAATTACTGCTTTGACTCTGCTGTCCATTATGTTAGCCATGCCCACCTTGTCTTTGGGGATTAAGTACCACCACTTGGCTCTTTCCAACCCAGGACCACTCATCTCCATTGTATTTAAGAATCCATGTTCAGTGGCAACCATTCTCACTGTAATATCTGATCTACAGAGAAGAGCAACCATAGAACTCTTCAGGGTAGGTGGTTCTGGCATTTCAACTTCATTTAATGTGTGCCACATTTTGGTCCATGTTTCAGCCAGCAAACCATCCAACCAAACTGTTATACCCTTTTCTAGCCCCTTGAGCTACAACATTGAATGCAGAATCTCTGCTTAGTAGACCCATGTCAATAAATTCAGACTGATAACAACATTATGTTCCTTCTACCATTATCCCACATCCTTAGTATCCATTCCCACACATATCCCCCTTATTTACCTGCATAAATTGGAAAAATCATGCAGTTATTTTATAGCATAGTGCACCTTTTCATGGGTCACACTTTGTACCTCAGCTTTCAGGGCCTGTTGGGACCTCAGTCTAGTTATAGATCTGGAAAGAAAGAGGGGTGGTGGAGATGAGCCATGAGAAGAATTAACGCTGTCTTACAACTCAACTACTTCAGGGCATTACATAACAGTTTCATCTGGTGAAACAAGGTTAATCTCTTCAGAAGGGGGTGGGAGGGCTGTTCCCTCAGGGTAGGCAGTTACAGGTTTATTAGGCAGAGCAGAGTTAATCTCTTCAGATGGAGGTGGGGCAGCTGATTCCTCAGGGCAGGCTGGAGGTGGGAAGACTGATTCCTCAGGGCAGAAAGTACAAGCTTTTCTGGCAAAGAAGTCTCAGCAGAATCTAAGGGTTCAATGTCCCTGCCATCATCATTATCAGCCTATACGTCCTCATCCAGTTTTCATGATTCCATTCCTTCCCAAAACTCTTACTTTAACAGCAGACACCCTGAAAGGTTAGGAATTAAATTTGTGTTATAATTCAGTCACTCACACTATGAGATTCTGTGTTTGATTTTCAGAAGTCTCAAATCTGCAGCTATAAAAAATAAGAGTTTCTTTCACGGCACACATAGAAACTTTCATGTCCTTCATGCAGTGCTTAAGCTGGGAATTTGAAGCCCTGAGCTCATCTTTCTCGTCATAAACTTTATTTAGCATATTTAGGAACCGTCAGCCAACATCATTATACATTGTAACTATGCAAAACTCTACTAAGGTATCAAATATACTGTCACCCAGAGCCTTGCCTCTTATAAGCGTTTGAGTGGCAGTATCCAATGGTGATATTCTGTGTATCTCTATCATCAGTTCACACCATGTACTATCAGTGCCATCTTGATCATTGGAAATAGAATCATTAGAGGCTTTTAATCTAATCATATTAAAGAACCAATTCAAAAAACCCAAGGAACAACTCAGAAATCTCATCCTTAAAATACTGTTTCCTGAAAACTAATTCTGGAGACTTCCAGGAAGATGGTGAAATAAGGGGAGGCAGAAATAACTCCTCCACCAAAAACACCTAGAGAACAGGCAGAAACTGTCCAAAGCAGCTGTTCTGGGGCTCAGGAGACCAGGGAACTGTACAACATCCAAGAAGAGCTGGACAAAGAAACAGAGAAACTTCAATGGAGAAACTGTAACAGAGGAATTGCAGTGAATGACTCAACTTGGCCTTGGCTCCTGGCACCCATCCCCCAACCTTGAGTCCAGCAGCTTCTGGTTGGCCTGGTTCTCACCCAGCTGGCTGCTACAGACTGGGAAAGTCAGGGAAGCCCTCCCTCCCAGGAACACAGTGGGAGCAATACAGCTTTGATCCAACTGTTGGCTAGCAAATTGAACCTCTGGGTCCCACAGCTTTGGCCCTTTCCAGACAGGAGCCTGGGACACCCATGGTGCTTTTGATTCTAAAGATGGAGAAACAGTGATGGAGAAACAGCAGGGAGTAAATTACTTGGCTGTGGTTCCTAATTTCCATCCCCCAACCTTGAGGCAGGAAGATTCTGGTTGGCCAGGTTCTTGCAGGGCTGGCTGCTGTGGACTAGGAGAATGAGGGAAGTCCTTCCCCCAGGAACAAAGGGGGACACAGCACACAGTTTAATGACTGGTCCTCTGGGTCTTGCAGCCTTGGCCCTTGCCAGACAGGCACACACAGCACTCACAGTGCCATTATTTCCACCCACCTCAGAAGCAGAGGGGACAGAAAGCTAAAAAATAACTGACTTTTGTAGGGCCATGAGGAATAGGTGGCTGAAGAGCACCATTTGCTGGGAAGGCTAGGAAAGTGGAGTCTTAGGAAGCTGCTTTCCTAACCCTGTCCCCAGTGCACTTTGTAACTGGTCTGCAACTCCTGCACAGGACCCACACTGTTTTGGCTGGGAAATACTGATGAACCAAGTTCCAAAGAAGAGCTTTAACACAAATCCAATCAACAACAAAATCTTAGACAAGAGAGGAAACCAACCTTCAGAAAATATAATCAAGATAATCAGGTGCCAAGATACGAGCTACAAAATTACAAGACATACTAAGAAACAAGAAGATAAGGCAAAGCCAAAAAAGAAATTAAAAAGGCAGAGGACATACAGAATTTGGAACAAATCAAGTAAAGATATTCAAATAAATCTCCTAAATCAATTCAAGGACATGGTTAAAGATAAAGGATATTAACAAAACACTGGGTGAGAATTAAGAATTTGAAAGGATACAAAGAAAAATAACAGATCTTATAGGAATAAAAGACACAATAGATGAAAGTAAAAATATACTAGAGACACATAACAGCAGAATTGAAGATGCAGAAGAAAGGATTAGTGAGCTAGAAGACAGAACTTCTGAATTTGAACAGACAAAAGAAAAGACAGAAAAGAATGGAAAAACTTAAGCAGGGTCTCAGGGAAATGATTGACAACAAGAAGCACACAAACATATGTATCACAAGTGTCCAAGAAGGAGGAAAGAAGGGAAAAGAGCCAGAAATAATATTTGAGGAAAGAATGGCTGAAAATTTCCCAACCCTTATAAAAGACTGACTACAAATCCAAAAAGGCCTACATATACCAAACAGAGTAACCCCTAATACACCCACTCCAAGACACATGCTAATCAGAATTTCAAATGCCAAAGATAAAGAGAGAATTCTGAAAGCAGCAAGAGAAAAGTGAGTCATCACTTACAAGGGAACTGCATTATGATTAAGTGTGGATTTCTCAATAAAAATCATGGAGGTGTGAAAACAATGGTATGATACATTTAAGGTACTAAAAGAAAAAAAACTGCCAGCTAAGAATTCTTTATCTGGAGAAACTGTTCTTAAAATTGAGGGAGAGTTAAAATATTTACAGATAAACAGAGCTAAGAGAGTTTGTTAACAAGAGTTCTGCCATACAAGAAATACTACAGGCAGTTCTACAGGCTAAAAAGAAAACATAGAAGAGCGAGGCTTGGAGGAGAGTATAGAAATGAAGATTATCAGTAAAAGTAGCTGAAAGCATAAAGAGAGAGACAAAAATAAGATATGACATATAAAAGCCAAAGGATAAAATGGTTGAAGAAATTACTGCCTTTACAGTAATAACATTGAATGTTAATGGACTAAACTCTCCAATCAAAAGACAAGATTCTCAGAATAGATTTTTTTTTAAAATATGATTTATCTATATGTTGTCTACAGGAGACTCACCTTAGACCCAAGGATACAAATAGGTTGAAATTGAAAGGCTGGAAAAAGTTATTCCAGATAAACAGTAACTAAAAAAGAGCTGTGTACCTATACTAATATTAGACAAAATAGACATTATATATGAAAATACTAGAAAAGACAAGGAAGGACATTACATATTAATAAAAGGGACAATGCACCAAGAAGAAATAATCATAAATATTTATGCATCTAACCAGGATGCCCCAAAATACATAAGGCAAACACTAGTAAAACTGAAGGGAGAAACAGAGGTCTCTACAGTAATACTTTGGAGACTTCAATACACCACTATCAAAAATAGAACATCTAGACAGAGAATCAATATGAAAAAAAAAGAACTTGAATTAAACAATAAATGAATTAGACCTATTAGACATTTACAGAACATTACATACCAAAATATCAAGATATACATTCTTCTCAAGTGCCCCTCTATCATTCTCCAGGATAGACCACATACTAGATTACAAAACAAGTCTTAATAAATTTTAAAAAGATTGGAATTAAACAAAGCACTGTCTCTAATCATAATGGAATGAAGCTGGAAATCAAAAACAGTCAGAGAACAGGAAAATTCACAAATATGTATAGGTTAAACAACACACTCAAACAATCAATGGATCAAAGAAGAAATTGCAAGAGAAATTAGTAAATATCTCAACAAATGAAGATAACATATCAAAACTTATGGGATGCAGCAAAGGCAGTGTTGAGAGGGAAACTTATATACCCAAATTCCAATATCAAAAAGGAAGAAAGAGTTAAAATCAAAGACATACTTCACACCTGGAGGAACTAGAAAAAGAACAGTAAACTAGCCCCAAAGCAAGCAGAAGGAAAGAAATAAGAAAGATTAGAGCAAAATAAATGTGCCCAAGACCAGAAAGAAGAAGAAGAAGAAGAAGAAGAAGAAGAAGAAGAAGAAGAAGAAGAAGGAGAAGGAGAAGGAGAAGGAGAAGGAGAAGGAACAAACTAAAAAGTTGTTTCTTTGAGAAGATTGATAAAATTGGCAAACTCTTAGTTAGAATGACAAAGAAAAAAAGAAGATGCAAATAAATAAAATCAGAAATGAGAGGGGGGACATTACTACCGACCCCACAAAAATAAAAAAAGATCATAAGGGTATACTATGAACAATTGTATGCCAACAAATTAGACAACTTAATTGAATGGACAAATTCCTAGAAACCCAAGAACAACCTACACTGGCTCTAGAAGAAATAGAAGACCTCAACAGACCAATATAAGTAAAGAGATTGAATCAGTCATCAAAAAGCTCCCAACAAAGGAAAGTGCTGGACCAGATCGCTTTACAGGTGAATTCTACCAATCATTCCAAGAAGAATTAATACTAATCCTGCTCAAACTCTTCCAAAAAACTGAAAAAAGGAACACTACATAACTCATTCTAAGAAGCAAACATTACCCTAATACCAAAGCCTGATAAAGGTACTATAAGAAAAGAAAATTACAGACTAATCTCTCTAATGAATATAGATGCAAAATTAGCAACAAAATACTTACAAATTGAATCCAACAGCACATTAAAAGAATCAAACACCATGATCAAGTGAGCTGTATTCTGGGTATCCAAGGGTGATTCAACACAAGAAAACCAATCAATGTAATACACATCAACAAATAGAAGGAAAAAAAAACTTCATGATCATATCGATTGATGCAGAAAAAGCTTTTGACAAAATCCAGCATCATTTCTTAATAAAAACACTCTGAAAGATAGGAATCAAAGAAGAAGAAAAGGAGGAGGAGGAGGAGGAAGAGGAAGAAGAAGAAGAAGAAGAGGAGGAGAAGGAGGAGAAGGAGGAGAAGGAGAAGAAACAAACTAAAAAGTTGTTTCTTTGAGAAGATTAATAAAATTGGCAAACTCTTAGTTTCCTCAACAGGATAAAGAGCATATATGAAAACCCACAGCTACCATCAAACTCAGTGGTGAAAGCCTGCAAGCCTCCCTTTAAGATCAGAACAAGAAAAGGATGCCTACTGTCACCACTCTTATTCAACATTGTGCTCATTCTTATTCAACATTGTGCTAGAAGTTCTAACTAGAGCAATCAGGCAAGAAAAGGAAATAGAAGGCATCCAAATTGGAAAGGAAGAAGTAAAACTTTCACTATTTGCAGACAACATGATCATATATTTTAAAAGTCCTGAAAAAATCTACAACAAAGCTACTAGAGCTAATAAACAAATTCAGCAAAGTGGTGGGATACAAGATCAACACACAAATATCAGTAGTGTTTCTGTACACTAAAAATGAACATTCTCAGGAGGAAATCAAGGAAAATCCATTTATAAGAGCAACTTAAAATAATCAAATCTCTAGTAACAAACTTAATTAAGGATGTAGAGGACCTATGTTCAGAAAACTACAAAACATTGCTAAAAGAAACCAAAGATGATCTAAATAAATGGAAGGACATTCTATATTCATGGATTGGAAGATTTAATATTGTTAAAATGTCAATTCTACCCAAATTGACTTACAGATTCAATGCAATCCCAATTAAAATTCCATAGGCCTACTTTGAAGAAATGGAAAAACCAATCATCAAATTTATTTGGAAGGGGAGAGGAGCTAAGATGGCAGCATAGAGAGGAGTGGAAGACTGTTAGTCCCCCCTGGAACAATTCATAAATTATCAAAAAACTAGTAAATAACCTGGAATAACTGTGGGGAGACAAATGTGACTGACCACTTATCATCTACCAACCTGAATTGGGAGGAATGCCCAAGATCACAGCATAAGATCTGTAAGTAAAAACTGCGGACCCGCACTGAGAACTGAGAGCCGAGAGCCCCTCCCTCAGGGAAGCCTCGGGGTGCTAAAGAGCAGCACTCTCTTAGCCCAGCTCCAACTGGGGTTTTAATATTAACTGCTCAATACAGACAGCGAATCCCTTTCTCCCTCTGTGGAGAAAACTTCAGCCATTTTCAGCCCACAGTGCTTTGCAGTAAAGACAGCCTCAGCCATTTTAAAATCAAAACACTTTGATCAGCAGAGTCAGAGAAACAAAGAACTTATTGATATGCAGATGACCTCTCTGGAAGGGGCATAGCTTCCCAAGAGGAAAGGGAGGGGCCCAGCTCTACTACCTGCCTTAAGTAATCAGACCCCAAAGCCTGGTGAGGAGAGCCACAGGACACACCCTCTTACACCAGATGGTGACAGGCTGGCAGGTGCATCTGCTAGGCAGAAAAGCACAGGTGTGTCAGCCCTCTAAGACAAACCATCAGGAAACCAGAAACTGAATATTTCCTCCTTCTGTGACCTGAGCCTGTTCTCATCTGGGAAAACCTGACTAGGGTAGCCTGGGAGGTCAAATGCCTAGGCAACAGAAAACTACAGCCTACACTAAGAAAAACGAAGTTATGGCCCAGTCAAAGGGACAAATGTACACTTCAGCTGAGATACAGGAATTTAAACAACTAATGCTAAATCAATTCAAAAAGTTTAGAGAAGATTTTGCAAAAGAGATAGAGGCTGTAAAGAAAACACTGGGCATACATAAGGCAGAAATCAAAAGTTCAAAAAAACAACTAGTAGAATCTATGGAAATGAAAAGCACAACACAAGAGATGAAAGACACAATGGAAACATACAACAGCAGATCTCAAGAGGCAGAAGAAAACACTCAGGAACTAGAGAACAAAACACCTGAAAGCCTGCAAGCAAAAGAGCAGATGGAGAAAAGAATGAAAAAATATGAGCAACGTCTCTGGGAACTCAAGGATGAAACGAAGTACAAGAATGTACACATCATTGGTGTCCCAGAAGGAAAAGAGAAGGGAAAGGGGGCAGAAGCAATCATAGAGGAAATAATTAATGAAAATTTCCCATCTCTTATGAAAGACATAAAATTACAGATCCAAGAAGTGCAGCATACTCCAGACAGAATACATCTGATTATCAAATGTCAAAGACAAAGAGAATTCTGAAAGCAGCAAGAGAAAAGCAATCCATCACAAACAAAGCAAGCTTAAAAAGACTACGTGTGGATCTCTCAGCAGAAACCATGGAGGCAAGAAGGAAGTGGTGTGATATATTTAAGATACTGAAAGAGAAAAACCACCAACCAAGAATCCTATATCCAGCAAAGCTGTCCTTCAAATATGAGGGAGACCTCAAAATATTTTCCAACAAACAATGAGAGACTTTGTGAACAAGACACCCACCCTACAGGAAATACTAAAGGGAGCACTACAGCGTGCTAGGAGAAGACAGGGTTGTGTGGTTTGGAACATAATTTTGGGAGATGGTAGCACAGCAATGTAAGTACAATGAACAAAGATAACTCTGAATACAGTTGAGAGAGGAAGGTTGGGAGCATGTGAGACACCACAAGAAAGGAGGAAAGATAAGGACTGGGACTGTGTAACTTGGTGAAATGTAGATTGTTCAACAATTGTGATAAAATGTACAAATATGTTCTTTTATGAGGGAGAACAAGCAAATGTCAACCTTGCAAGGTGTTAAAAATGGGCAGGCGTTGGGGGAGGGATGCAATCAATATAAACTAGAGACTGTAACTAACAGAATCATTGTATTATGCTTCCTTTAATGTAACAAAGGCGATATACCAAGGTAAATGCAGATAAGAGGGGGGGATAGGGGAGGCATGTTAGACACTTGACATTGGTGGTGTTGTCTGACTCTTTACTCTACTTTGATTTAAGGTTATTTTTCCTTTTGCTGCTTCATACCTGTCATTTTTTTTTCCTCTTTCTTTTGCCTCTCTGTCTTCTTTGACTCTCCCTCCTGCCTTGTGGAAGAAATGTAGGTGCCCTTATATAGATAGTGGTGAAGGTGGTGAACACATAAATACATGACCATACAGAGAACCATCAATTGTTTACTTAGGATGGAACATATGGTGTGTGAACAAAACCATCTTAAAAAAAAAAAATGGGTTGATGACAAAACCTCGAGGACAATATACTGAGTGAAATGAGCTAGACATACAAGGACAAATATTGCAGAGTCTCACTGATAGGAACTAATTATAATATGTAAACTCATAGACATGAAATATAAGGTACCAAGATACAGGACAAGGCTTAAGAATGGGGAGGAGTTGCTTAGTATGAGCAGAATGTTCAACTAGGATGAACTTAAATGTTTGGAAATGAACAGAGGTGTCAGTAGCAAGATGTGAGAATAACTAACAGTGCCAAATGGTGCATGAACGAGGTGGAAAGGGGAAGCTCAGAGTCATATATGTCACCAGAAGGAAAGTTGGAGGTCAAAAGATGGGAATGTATAAAACTGAATCCCATGGTGGGCAATGTCCATGATTAACTTTACAAATCTTAGAAATCTCTTCCATGAACCAGAACAAATGTATGACAATACAATTAGAAGTTAATAATAGAGGGGCATATAGGGAAGACATATATACCTATTGCAAACTATATGCTACAGTTAGTAGTAGTTCAGTGTTCGTTCATAAACAGTAACAAATACCAACACTACAAGTCAACAATTGAGGGGGGTTGGTTAGGGATATGGGAGGATTCGAGTTTCCTTTTCTTATTTTTTCTTTTTTTTCACTTTATTTCCTGTCTGGAGTAATGAAAAAGTTCTAAAAATTGAACAAAAATTAAGTGTGGTGATGGATGCACAGCTGTATGAGGGTACCAGGGGCAAATGATTGTACACTTTGGATCTTTGGATAATTGTATGGTATCTGAACAAGCCCAATAAAAATTAAACAGGAAAAAAAATTTTTTTTAAATAAAAAAAATAAAACCTCAGAAAAATTTTATTTGGAAGGGCAAGGAGTCCTGAAAAGCAAAAAACAAAACAAAACAAAAATACCAAAACATCTTGCAAAAGAAGAATGAAGTTGGAGGACTCACACTCCCTGACTTTAAAGCATATTATAAAGCTACAGTGGTCAAAACAGCATGGTATCTAGCATAAAGACAGAGATATTGATCAATGGAACTGAACTGAGAGTTCAGAAATAGACCCACACATTTATGGTCAATTGAGTTTTGACAAGGCAGCCAGTCCACCCAACAGGGACAGAACAGTCTCTTCAACAAATGGTGCTAGGAGAACTGAATATCCATATCCAAAAGAAGGAAAGAGGACCCCATCTTACACCCTATACAAAAATTAACTCAAAATGAATCAAAGAGGAGAACCTAAGGCGGCAGCTAGGTGAGACAGGGCAAAAAAACACCTCTATGAAAAATACTAGATAAAAACCAGAAAGTGACCCAAACACCAGTCTCAGCGATGCACCAGCTGGACAAGGTCTGCTAAAACCACAGGGACCATACACTTGGTGAAACTGGGAGTCTGCATTCTGAAACGAGTGAGTAAGCTGGCTGAAAGTCCTGTGGCTGCACTGTGGTGTGGGGAAACCAGGGTTTGGCATTTGGAAATGGACTAGTTCTTTAAAAAAAAAAAAAAAAAAACCCAGGAGTGGCTGCAGTTATGAGGGTGAGAACCACGCAGTGAAGCACAGCAGGAGCAGGCTATGCCAACCTTTTGGTGTCTGGCGTGGAGGATAGACTACTGCTGATTCCCTCAGGGCCAGGGGGGCACAGGAGAGAGCCAAAAGGGGAAAGAAACCACACTGCTTGTAGCTGGCTCCCCAGTGGGCTGGAGACACTCCTGCTGGGGCCGTACCCACAGCCAAGAGCCACGCCAGGAAACCCAGTGTGACGGGGAGTGTATCCCACAGCACCGCGCACACGCCACAATATCAGCCATGGACAGTGGCCTTGGGTGCATTCACAGCTAGTTGTCTTGGAGCTGGGAAGGCGGAGCTGTGTGAAAAGTGGGGTGGGGAGGTTGAGACACCCTATTCAGCCATCTTTGCATCAGGCTGGGAGCACCCCTGCACAACCCGGCAGCCTGGGGCTTCCCTTGAGGGATGGCGCACACCTGTGATGTAGCATAGCCTTCCCTCAGCAGAGGTCCTAGAAGATCACAGCTGAGAAGGGGGACCTGCTTTGAAAACCCAGGGATGCTACGTCAATGCCGGTGACTTGTGGGTCAGCAGCAGAGAAAATCTGGGACAAAACTGAAATGAAGGCTTAGACTCTTGCAACAGCCTTGAATCTCCTGGAACACCTGGGAGGTTTGAATATTAAAACTGCCCTGCCTCCCTAACCACCCAGACACATGCCCCACATTCAGGGAGGACAGCACCAAAAACACACCCAAACTGAGTCCACCAATTGAACCCCACAAGAATCATTTCCCCACACACCAGAAAGACAAAGTTGAGGAGAACTGACTTGAGGGGAATAGGTGACTTGCAGATGCCATCTGCTGGTTAGTTAGAGAAAGTGTATGCCACCAAGTTGTAGTTCCGAAAAATTAGACTGGTATTTTTTATAACTTGAAAGAACCCTATCAAACAAAGCAAATGCCAAGAGGCCAAAAACAACAGAAAATCTTAAAGTATATGATAAAACCAGATGATATCGAGAACCCAATCCCAAACACCCAAATCAAAATATCAGAAGAGACACAATACTTGGCGCAATTAATCAAAGGACTTCAATCAAAGATGAGAGCATGGCGCAGGATATAAAGGACATGAAGAAGAACATGGCACAGGATATAAAGGACATAAAAGACGACCCTAGAAGACCATAAAGAAGAAATTGCAAGAGTAAATAAAAAAACAGAAGATCTTACGGAAAAAAAAGAAACTGTTGGCCAAATTAAAAAGACTCTGGATACTCATAACACAAGATTAGAGGAAGTTGAACAACAACTCAGTGTCCTAGAGGTCCACAGAACAGAAAATGAAAGAACAAAAGAAAGAATGGAGAAAAAAATTGAAAAAATCGAATGGATCTCAGGGATATGATAGATAAAATAAAACATCCAAATTTAAGACTCACTGGTGTCCCAGAAGGGGAAGAGAAGGGTAAAGGTCTAGAAAGAGTATTCAAACTAATTGTTGGGGAAAACTTCCCCAACCTTCTACACAATATAAATACACAAAGCATAAATGCCTAGTGAACTCCAAATAGAATAAATCCAAATAAATCCACTCCAAGACATATTCTGATCAGACTGTCAAATACTGAAGAGAAGGAGCAAGTTCTGAAAGCAGCAAGAGAAAGGCGATTCATCACATACACAGGAAACAACATAAGACTAAGTAGTGACTACTCAGCAGCCACCATGGAGGCGAGAAGGCAGTGGCATGACATATTTAAAATCCTGAGAGAGAAAAATTTCCAACCAAGAATACTTTATCCAGCAAAACTGTCCTTCAAATTTGAGGGAGAGCTTAAATTTTTCACAGACAAATGCTGAGAGATTTTGCTAATAAAAGACCTGCCCTACTTCAGATTCGAAAGGGAGCCCTACCAACAGAGAAACAAAAAAAGGAGAAAGAGATATAGAGAATTTTAACAGATATATATAGTACCTTACATCCCAAATCACCAGGACATTCATTTTTCTCTAGTGATCACAGATCTTTCTTCAGAAGGGACCATAAGCTGGGACATAAAACAAGCCTCAAGAAATTAAAAAAAAAAAAAATTTGAATATACTCAAAGCACATTCTCCAACCACAATGGAATACAAATAGAAGTCAACAATTTTTGAACTGTAACTCCACTATTTACTTCCTACATGATATAAATTACACGAACTCTAATGACAAATCAGTGGTTTTGAACTCAGTGTAAAATATGTAATTTTAGACAACTATATAAAGGTGGGGGAATGGAGGAGTATAGGAACATAGTTTATGTGTCCTATTGAAGTGAAGGTGGTATCAAAAAAAAAACAAGATTGATATGGATTTAAGAGGTTAATTTTAACCCCCACAGCAAACACAAAGAAATTATCAGAGAATATAACCATAGAGATGAAACGTAGAGTTTGGGTTAAGAGAAATGGGGGAAGGGGCAATGGGGAGTTAAGAAATGAGTGTGGAGTTGCTGTTTGAGGTGAAGGGAAATTTCTAGTAATGGATGGTGGGAAAGAGCCTTACAACATTCTAAATGTGATTAATCCCACTAATGGAAGGCTAGGGAGGGGGTGGAATGGGAAGATTAAGGCGGTATATATGTTTCCACAACTGGAAAAAAAAAAAAGTCTAAATAGATGACGATTGAATGCCAAGGATGAACTTGGATGGGATTGGAGAATAGAGGACAGGTGGCTCAAAAGGACACAATTAAGACATAAAGGTAAAGGAAATATAGAATGTAAGCTTTGTATCATAGTTAAATCTTTTGTACTTCTTAGCTGCGCTTAATGGGATTGCATAAAAGAATGTTCTTGTTCATGGGAAGTCTATACGTGAATTATAGTGTATGTTCAGGGATGTGTGCAGCTAGCTCTCATATGTTCAGAAGACAGAGCAATAGATGATGGATGATAAGGAGGGAGGGATGGAGGGAGGGAAAGAAATAGCAATGTGACAGTATGTTAAAGTTGGTGCATTGAGCTATCAGGGGAGGGGGGTCAGGGTATGATGGAATTCTGTGTATGGGGCTAGTATTGTTTTTGCAGCTGTTCCTATAACTTTGAATTTATTTCAAAAATAAAAAAGAATAGTGCAAGGAACACCTTCATACCCTTCTCCAAGGCTACATCTTTTCCTATGTTTAAATACTGTTAATAAAATAATTAAACATTCAAAAAAAATCAGAGAACTTGAAGATATCAATTGAAATCATTCAGACTGAGAAACAGAAAGAAGAAAGAATGAAGAAAAGTGAACAGAGCCGGAGGACATCTTCAAGAGCACCAAAACATGCATTGTGGGAGTCCCAGAAGGAGAAGAAAAAAAAAAGAAAGGGGCAGAGAGACTATTTAAAGAAATAATGGCTGAAAAAATCCCAAAGTTAGTGAAAGACATGAATATATACATCTGAGATGCTCAAAGAACACCAAACAGGATAAACCCAAAAAGACCCAAACTACAGCATATTATAATCAAACTGTTGTTTGCCAGAAATAGAGAATTCTGACAACAACTAGAGAAGCAACAGGTCACAAGGGAGCCTCAATAAGATTAAGTGCATAGGAAATCATGAAGAAAGTGGGATGACATATTTAAAATGGTGAGAGCAAAAAAAATGTCAACCAAGAGTTTTATGTCTGGCAAAACTGTCTTTCAAAAATGAGTGAGCAAATTTCCAAAGTTGTTATGCATTACACTACCATAGTTTCAGTTATTTCCTTATTGTGAAATATAACATATATACATATATATATAACATGTATAGCTTTCAAATTACAATTTAACAAGTAGCTATAGAACAAATTTTAAAGGATGCTTTGGTTACAGTTCCATCATTTCAATTCTTTCCTTCTAGCTATTCTAATACCCCAGCAACTAAGAAAAAATTATATAGAGATTTGGAAAGTTATCACTTCTATGTATATATGTTATAGGCTACAATAAAAAATATGATTTAAAAAAATGAGGGGGAGATTAAGACATTCCTAGATGAAAGCTGAGGAAGTCCATCCCCACTAGAGTGGCCTACAAGAGATGCTGAAGACAGTTCTACAGGTGGAAAGGAAGGGACAATAGACAATCGATTGAAGCCACATGAAGAAATAAATGTATCCAATGAGGTAATGACATGGGTAAATATAGTTACCAGTACCATTTTGTATTTTTGGCTTATAACTCCACTTTTTACTTCCTACAGAATCTAAAAGGCAAATGCACAAAACGTAAAGATAAATCAGTGGTTTGGGACTCATAATGTATAAACACGTAATTTGTGCCAACTATGTGTTTGGTATAGTTGGGGGGTATAGGAACATAGTTTCTGGATACTATTTATATTAATTCCCTGGATGCTAAAACAAATATCATGCAATGTGTTTAATCAGCTCATAGATTCAGAGGCTAGAAGGTTTGCCCTCCCAGGGTCAGTATCTTCTGGCTGGCCAGCACTTTTTGTGGTTCCTCAGCTTGGCTTTTCCATTACATGGCAATGCACATGATGGCATCTTTTCCTTTTGCTTCTGGGTTCTATTGACTTCCAGCTTCTGGCTGCTCCCTGTGGCTTCCTCTTTGTGTCCAATTTCCTTTGTTTATAAGAACTTCAGCCATATTGGATTAAGGCTTACCCTTATTATAAGTTATACCATCTTCAAAGGTCCTGTTACAAATGAGTTCACACCCATAGGACCTGGGGTTGGGTCCTGAACATGCCTTTTGGGGGGGGCATGATTCAATCCCCAATACTAATGAAATTAAGTTGGTATCAAAGCCAATGGAGAGGCGGGGCAAGATGGCAGACTGGTGAGCTGTATGTTTTAGTTACTCCTCCAGGAAAGTAGGTAAAAAGCCAGGAACTGCGTGGACTGGACACCACAGAGCAATCTGTCTTTGGGCATACTTCATACAACACTCATGAAAACGTGGAACTGCTGAGATCAGCGAAATCTGTAAGTTTTTGCGGCCAGGGGACCCGCGCCCCTCCCTGCCAGGCTCAGTCCCGGGGGAGGAGGGGCTGTCAGCTCCAGGAAGGAGAAGGGAGAATTGCAGTGGCTGCTCTCATCGGAAACTCATTCTACTGATTCAAACTCCAACCATAGATAGACTGAGGCCAGACACCAGAGACTCTGAGAGCAGCCAGCCCAGCAGAGAGGAGACGGGCATAGAAGGAAAACAACACGAGAAGCTCCAAAGTAAAAGCAAAGGATTTTTGGAGTTCTGGTGAACACAGAAAGGGGAAGGGCGGAGATCAGGCCTTGAGGCGCATATGCAAATCCCAAAGCAAGGCTGATCTCTCTGCCCAGGGCACCTTTCCTTAATGGCCCTGGTTGCTTTGTCTATTAGCATTTCAATAACCCATTAGATCTCTGAGGAGGGCCGTTTTTTTTTGGTTTTTTTTTTGTTTTTTTTTTAAATCCTTTTTGCTTTTTCTAAAACAATTACTCTAAGAAGCTCAATACAGAAAGCTTCAAAGAATTGAAATTTGGGCACGTCAAGTCAAGAGCAGAAATAAGAGAGCTCTGAGACAAAAGGCAATAATCCAGTGGCTGAGAAAATTCACTAAACAACACAACTTCCCAAGAAAAGGGGGGTGTCCGCTCACAGCCACCATCCTGGTGGACAGGAAACACTCCTGCCCATCGCCAGCCCCATAGCCCAGAGCTGCCCCAGACAACCCAGTGTGACGGAAGTGCTTCAAATAACAGGCACACACCACAAAACTGGGCGTGGACATTAGCCTTCCCTGCAACCTCAGCTGAATGTCCCAGAGCTGGGAAGGGGGAGCAGTGTGAATTAACAGAGCCCCATTCAGCCATCATTTGAGCAGACTGGGAGCCTCCCAACACAGCCCAGCAGCCCAGAACTGCCCTGGGGGGACGGCACTCACCTGTGACATAGCACAGTCATCCCTCAACAGAGGACCCGGGGTGCACAGCCTGGAAGAGGGGCCCACTTGCAAGTCTCAGGAGCCATACGCCAATACCAAAGACTTGTGGGTCAGTGGCAGAGACAAACTGTGGCAGGACTGAACTGAAGGATTAGACTATTGCAGTAGCTTTAAAACTCTAGGATCATCAGGGAGATTTGATTGTTAGGGCCACCCCCCCTCCCCGACTGCCCAGAAACACGCCCCACATACAGGGCAGGCAACACCAACTACACACGCAAGCTTGGGACACCAATTGGGCCCCACAAGACTCACTCCCCCACTCACCAAAAAGGCTAAGCAGGGGAGATCTGGCTTGTGGAGAACAGGTGGCTCGTGGACGCCACCTGCTGGTTAGTTAGAGAAAGTGTACTCCACGAAGCTGTAGATCTGATAAATTAGAGATAAGGACTTCAACTGGTCTACAAACCCTAAAAGAACCCTATCAAGGACAGCAAATGCCACGAGGCCAAAAACAACAGAAAATTATAAAGCATATGAAAAAACCAGACGATATGGATAACCCAAGCCCAAGCACCCAAATCAAAAGACCAGAAGAGACACACCTAGAGCAGCTACTCAAAGAACTAAAGATGAACAATGAGACCCTAGTACGGGATATGAAGGAAATCAAGAAGACCCTAGAAGAGCATAAAGAAGACATTGCAAGACTAAATAAAAAAATGGATGATCTTATGGAAATTAAAGAAACTGTTGACCAAATTAAAAAGATTCTGGACACTCATAGTACAAGACTAGAGGAAGTTGAACAACGAATCAGTGACCTGGAAGATGACAGAATGGAAAATGAAAGCATAAAAGAAAGAATGGGGAAAAAAATTGAAAAACTCGAAATGGACCTCAGGGATATGATAGATAATATGAAGCGTCCGAATATAAGACTCATTGGTGTCCCAGAAGGGGAAGAAAAGGGTAAAGGTCTAGGAAGAGTATTCAAAGAAATTGTTGGGGAAAACTTCCCAAATCTTCTAAACAACATAAATACACAAATCATAAATGCTCAGCGAACTCCAAATAGAATAAATCCAAAAAAACCCACTCCGAGACATATACTGATCACACTGTCAAACATAGAAGAGAAGGAGCAAGTTCTGAAAGCAGCAAGAGAAAAGCAATTCACCACATACAAAGGAAACAGCATAAGACTAAGTAGTGACTACTCAGCAGCCACCATGGAGGCGAGAAGGCAATGGCACGATATATTTAAAATTCTGAGAGAGAGGAATTTCCAGCCAAGAATACTTTATCCAGCAAAGCTCTCCTTCAAATTTGAGGGAGAGCTTAAATTTTTCACAGACAAAGAAATGCTGAGAGAATTTGCTAACAAGAGACCTGCCCTACCGGAGATACTAAAGGGAGCCCTACAGACAGAGAAACAAAGACAGGACAGAGAGACTTGGAGAAAGGTTCAGTACTAAAGAGATTCGGTATGGGTACAATAAAGGATATTAATAGAGAGAGGGAAAAATATGGCAAACATAATCCAAAGGATAAGATGGCCGATTCAAGAAATGCCTTCACGGTTTTAACGTTGAATGTAAATGGATTAAACTCCCCAATTAAAAGATATAGATTCGCAGAATGGATCAAAAAAAATGAACCATCAATATGTTGCATACAAGAGACTCATCTTAGACACAGGGACACAAAGAAATTGAAAGTGAAAGGATGGAAAAAAATATTTCATGCAAGCTACAGCCAAAAGAAAGCAGGTGTAGCAATATTAATCTCAGATAAAATAGACTTCAAATGCAGGGATGTTTTGAGAGACAAAGAAGGCCACTACATACTAATAAAAGGGGCAATTCAGCAAGAAGAAATAACAATCGTAAATGTCTATGCACCCAATCAAGGTGCCACAAAATACATGAGAGAAACATTGGCAAAACTAAAGGAAGCAATTGATGTTTCCACAATAATTGTGGGAGACTTCAACACATCACTCTCTCCTATAGATAGATCAACCAGACAGAAGACCAATAAGGAAATTGAAAACCTAAACAATCTGATAAATGAATTAGATTTAACAGACATCTACAGGACATTACATCCCAAATCACCAGGATACACATACTTTTCTAGTGCTCACGGAACTTTCTCCAGAATAGATCATATGCTGGGACATAAAACAAGCCTCAATAAATTTAAAAAGATTGAAATTATTCAAAGCACATTCTCTGACCACAATGGAATACAATTAGAAGTCAATAACCATCAGAGACTTAGAAAATTCACAAATACCTGGAGGTTAAACAACACACTCCTAAACAATCAGTGGGTTAAAGAAGAAATAGCAAGAGAAATTGCTAAATATATAGAGACGAATGAAAATGAGAACACAACATACCAAAACCTATGGGATGCAGCAAAAGCAGTGCTAAGGGGGAAATTTATAGCACTAAACGCATATATTAAAAAGGAAGAAAGAGCCAAAATCAAAGAACTAATGGATCAACTGAAGAAGCTAGAAAATGAACAGCAAACCAATCCTAAACCAAGTAGAAGAAAAGAAATAACAAGGATTAAAGCAGAAATAAATGACATAGAGAACAAAAAAACAATAGAAAGGATAAATATCACCAAAAGTTGGTTCTTTGAGAAGATCAACAAGATTGACAAGCCCCTAGCTAGACTGACAAAATCAAAAAGAGAGAAGACCCATATAAACAAAATAATGAATGAAAAAGGTGACATAACTGCAGATCCTGAAGAAATTAAAAAAATTATAAGAGGATATTATGAACAACTGTATGGCAACAAACTGGATAATGTAGAAGTAATGGACAATTTCCTGGAAACATATGAACAACCTAGACTGACCAGAGAAGAAATAGAAGACCTCAACCAACCCATCACAAGCAAAGAGATCCAATCAGTCATCAAAAATCTTCCCACAAATAAATGCCCAGGGCCAGATGGCTTCACAGGGGAATTCTACCAAACTTTCCAGAAAGAACTGACACCAATCTTACTCAAACTCTTTCAAAACATTGAAAAAAATGGAACACTACCTAACTCATTTTATGAAGCTAACATCAATCTAATACCAAAACCAGGCAAAGATGCTACAAAAAAGGAAAACTACCGGCCAATCTCCCTAATGAATATAGATGCAAAAATCCTCAACAAAATACTTGCAAATCGAATCCAAAGACACATTAAAAAAATCATACACCATGACCAAGTGGGGTTCATTCCAGGCATGCAAGGATGGTTCAACATAAGAAAAACAATCAATGTATTACAACACATTAAAAACTCGAAAGGGAAAAATCAATTGATCATCTCAATAGATGCTGAAAAAGCATTTGACAAAATCCAACATCCCTTTTTGATAAAAACACTTCAAAAGGTAGGAATTGAAGGAAACTTCCTCAACATGATAAAGAGCATATATGAAAAACCCACAGCCAGCATAGTACTCAATGGTGAGAGACTGAAAGCCTTCCCTCTAAGATCAGGAACAAGACAAGGATGCCCGCTGTCACCACTGTTATTCAACATTGTGCTGGAAGTGCTAGCCAGGGCAATCCGGCAAGACAAAGAAATAAAAGGCATCCAAATTGGAAAAGAAGAAGTAAAACTGTCATTGTTTGCAGATGATATGATCTTATATCTAGAAAACCCTGAGAAATCAACGATACACCTACTAGAGCTAATAAACAAATTTAGCAAAGTAGCGGGATACAAGATTAATGCACATAAGTCAGTAATGTTTCTATATGCTAGAAATGAACAAACTGAAGAGACACTCAAGAAAAAGATACCATTTTCAATAGCAACTAAAAAAATCAAGTACCTAGGAATCAACTTAACCAAAGATGTAAAAGACCTATACAAAGAAAACTACATAACTCTACTAAAAGAAATAGAAGGGGACCTTAAAAGATGGAAAAATATTCCATGTTCATGGATAGGAAGGCTAAATGTCATTAAGATGTCAATTCTACCCAAACTCATCTACAGATTCAATGCAATCCCAATCAAAATTCCAACAACCTACTTTGCAGACTTGGAAAAGCTAGTTATCAAATTTATTTGGAAAGGGAAGATGCCTCGAATTGCTAAAGACACTCTAAAAAAGAAAAACGAAGTGGGAGGACTTACACTCCCTGACTTTGAAGCTTATTATAAAGCCACAGTTGCCAAGACAGCATGGTACTGGCACAAAGATAGACATATAGATCAATGGAATCGAATTGAGAATTCAGAGATAGACCCTCAGATCTATGGCCGACTGATCTTTGATAAGGCCCCCAAAGTCACCGAACTGAGCCATAATGGTCTTTTCAACAAATGGGGCTGGGAGAGTTGGATATCCATATCCAAAAGAATGAAAGAGGACCCCTACCTCACCCCCTACCCAAAAATTAACTCAAAATGGACCAAAGATCTCAATATAAAAGAAAGTACCAAAGCCAATGGAACTGTTATAGATTTAGAATGTTAAATTTAAGCCCCATGGCAGCTATAAAGAAAATATCAGAGAATATACAAACTCAAAGAAACAGAAATTATAATACAGGCTGCTGGGGGAGGGGGCAGGGAAGATGAGAGTTAATGCATAATGGGAGCAGGGTTTCTGTTTGGAGAGATGGGAAAGTTTTAGTAATGGAAGGTATGAAAGTACTACAATACTGTGAATGTGATTAATCCCATTGAATGGTATGCTTGGGAGTGATTGAGATGGGAAAGTTTATGTTATACAGGCACACCTCAGAGATATTGTGGGTTCAGTTACAGACTATCACAATAAAGCAAATATTGCAATAAAGCAAGTCACACAAATTTTTTGGTTTCTTATGCATATTAAAGTTACATATAACACAGTAGTAATAAATTTTCATATGACAAAAAAAAATGCAAAGCAAACACAGTAGTAATAAATTTCGTATGCCAAAAATAAAAAATAAGTTACATTTGCACTATACTGTAGTCTAATATTAAGTGAACAATAGCATTATGTCTGAAAATATACATACCTTAATTAAAATGTGACACAGAAGCACAAAATGAGCACATGCTGTTGGAAAAATGGTGCCAATGAACTTTCTCAACACAGGGTTGCCACAAACCTTCAATTTGTAAAAAAAAAAGAAAAGAAAAGAAAAAGAACTGTAGTATCTGCAAAGCACAATAAGTGCAATAAAATGAGGTAACCCTGTGTGTGTGTGTGTGTGTGTGTGTGTATACACTCTCACAATTAAAAAAAAAAAAAAAGAAAGAAAAAGAGCAACTTAAGAGACAGTGACAAGTAAATACTATACATGATCCTGGATGGGATCTAGCAAATGAGAAGAAAAGGCTCAAAGGGACATGATTGGGACATATGAAAAAATTGGAAATAGATTGTAAGCTTTATAAGGATGTTAAATTTCTTTAACTTGATAACTGCACTTGAGGTGGTTACATAAGTGAATATACTTGTTCTTAGGAAATGTACATGCCAGTAATAAGTGTTCTAGGAGCGTGATGTATACAAACTAAAGGCAAGTGTTCATAAAATGGATTGATAAATAGAAAGGCAGGCAGGCAGGCAGACGGAAAGATAGACAATGGATTGATGGATAGATAGAATGATAAGGCAAATGTGCAAAATGTTAAAATTGCTAGATATGGGTATCTGGGAGGGCAGTAAGGGTATGTTGGAGTTCTCGGTATAGGGTTTATTTTATTTTTATAATTTTTGTAATTTTGTGTGTTTGAAAGTATTTTGAAATAAAAAGTTAAAAAAAAATTTTAAATGTGGATAATAGTACCTACCTAATAAAGTTATTATGAAGATTAAATAAGTTAACAAATGTAAAGGACTTAGGAAAGTATACCTGGCAAATATAAAGTACTATATGTAAACATCACTACTACAAGTACTACTACCATCACTACTACCATATTTCATGAATTCTAAGGCACATTTTTTTTTTTTATGTTTAACATCTTACATCCTATGGCATCTTAGATTTGATGAATGACAGTATATTATTTTTATAGCAACTTGCTTATATCATGCAGACTGGGTTGCTGTAAGTTCACAGGCTAATTATTGTTTGGTATGGTGCTGAGCATCATAGCTAATAGTCATTTTAAAAATGAATATAACATTCATACATGAAAGTGGACAAAACATTTATGCAAAATTTAACAAATTATTATAAACCAAATACCCATGTAATCACCATTCAAGTTTAAAAAAAAACAAACATTAGGAGCACCCAAAGCCCCCAACTTGTGCCTTCCCTGATTATAACTTCTTCCTTTCCTTAAAGCTAAACACTAATTTTGAGTCTCATAATAGTAATGTCCTTACTTTTCTTCATAGTTTCACCATCTATATATGTATCACTAAACAGTTTAGTTTAATCTATTTCAAGCTTCAGATAAATGAAACCATTTTGTATATATACATATATTAATACACATGTTTATTTGTGTCTTGCTTCTTTCAATATTATACATGTGAAAATGCACGTTGTTTCAGATAGCTGCAATTCATTTATATTCGTTGTTCCATAATATTCCTTTGTATGAATGTACCATGATATCCATTTACTGTTGAAGAACATTGGGCTGTTTCTATTTTGGGGGCTATTCTGAATATTGTTACAAGTAAGATTCTAGTATATATTTCCAGTAAATATATGTAAACTTTGTTATCAGGTAGAATCACTAACTTTCACATGAGACTTGGTGAGACTATGAATTCAATTTACATTGTAATTCTGCAACATATGAAAATTTTCAAACATACAGAAATGTTGAAAGAATTTTATATTTAATTCCTGTATACCTGTTACCTAGATTCTACATTAACATTTTGCTATACTTGCTTTATTACATATCTTTGCGTCTATCCATTTCAAAGTAAATTGCAGGCATCAGCACATTTCCCCTTAATATTTCTAGACATACTAACTAGATTTCAATATTTTAGTTTCTTTCCTTTAAGTTAAATATGCACAAAACTTACATGTGCCATCACTGTTTTGACAAACGTATATACTGTGTAACCCAAACCTCTATCAAGAAAGGGTACACTTCTATTAACCCAAAAAGTTTTCTCATGTTCCTTCCCAGTCAATCCCTGACCCCACCCCTCCTAGAAGCAACCACTCTTCTGATTTTTTCCCACCATACATTACTTTTCCCTTTTCTAGAAATTCATGTAAATGCCATCACACAGTATAAGGCTTTTGTATAAACTTCTTTTGTTCAGCTTCGTCTTTCTGAGTCTCATCCATGTTACTGTATCAGCAGTTCATTCCTTTTCATTGGGAGTAATTCCATTGTATGAATATACCTAACTTTATTTATCCAGTCTCTTTTTGATAGTTCTTGGCTGTTTTTTATTTGGGATTTTTATGAAAAACACCTCAATGAGTGTTCTTTCACAAGTCTTTTCACAGAAATCTGTTTTTCATTTCTGAATAAATATTAATTTTATAAGAAACTCCCAGACCCTTTTCCAATGCATGAGAGTTCCAGTTGTTCTATCTCCTTTACAACATTTGGTCTTTTTGATTTTTAATTTTAGCCATTTTGGCAGTATGTGGTGATAGTTCATTGTGATTTTGATTTGCATTTCCATGATGACTAATTATGTTGACCACTTTTTCACTTGCTTATATCTTCTTATGTCATCTTTTATGAAGCATTTGCTGAAATTTTTCTCATCTTTTTTATTAGGCTATTTATGTTTTTAAGTTCAGGGGTTCTTTATATGTCCTGAATACCAGTTATTTGTCAGTTACATGTTTTGTGAATATTGTCTTATAGTTTGTGTTTGCCTATTCATTTTCCTAATGGTGAATTTCAATGAACAGAAATTCATCTATTGTTATCACTTTTTGTGTCGTGTCTAAAGCTTAAAAATGTTTTTCTATGATGTCTTCTAAAGCTTTGGAGTTTTAGCATTTATTTTTGAATCATGATATACCGCAGATTAATTTCTATATATAGCATGAGGTTAAAACCTAGGTATTTTCTATTTAAATATCCAACTATTTCAGCACCATTTATTGAAGAGATTTTCTTTCCCTCTTTGTGTTGCTTTTATACAAATGTGGGCCTATTGTGTTCTACATTATGTTTTATATTCTGCTGCATTGATCTATTTGCCAATCCTTTTGCTCCCTTATGCTAATTTGATTACTGGACACAATTAAATTTTGTGTCTGATTTTCACTGAGGTCAGCTTTGTGGCTACAATAAATAAGAGATTATTTTAGGGATACTGTAGAAGTTTATTTCTATAATTGTGACTTGAGCTTAGAGTTTAAAAATCTAACTGTAGCATTTTCTTTCTGGAAATACTCCAATGCACTCAGAAGCAGTCATTCTTACAATCTATTTCTCCTTTCAATTCTATCAATTTTTGTTTCATGTATCTTGAAGCTCTGTTATTGAAGTGTAAAAATAATTTAGAATGGTTATATCAACTCCATTATCACTATGAAATGACCCTTTTTCCTCTGATGATAATCTGTTTTCTGAAATCTACTTTGTCTGATGTTAAACTAGCCCCTCCCACCTTCTTTTAATTAGTGTTAGTATGGTATATCTTTTTTTCAAACTTTTAATTTTAACCATTTGTGTCTTTATATAAAGTGTTTTGTTTTAAGTTGGGTCTTATCCAATATGAAAATCTTTGCCTTTTTATCAGGTGGTTAGACCATGTGAATTTAATGTGAATTTGTTGAAATTAAATATATACTCATGTTTATGCCTTCCATCTTATTTTTGTGCTTTTTTTGTGACTGTTATGTTTTTATTTCCCTCTAGCTTTTTGCTCTTTTAGGTTTATTTGCATATTTTCTACCACTCTATTTTCCCCTTCTACTAGTTTAGCAGTAATACTCTGTTTCTCTTTCTAGTCATCTTATCTTTGAAATTACAGCAGGCATATTTAATTTATACAGGTCTAAAGTTAGTTACTTCTTTTGCCCTTTCTCCAACTCATATGTTATTGTAGTCACAGATTTTAATCCCATCTTGTTCTCACACTGAGTTATTACCATACAGAAATGTGTTATTTAATCTACCTTTATCATTTTCTTTATATCTGAGTGTCGCCATCTTGTACTTCTTTCCCTCTGCTTTAGGTATATTCTTTAACATTTCTTTTAGTGAAAGGTTACTCATGATTACATACTCACTTTTTGTTTGCCTGAAAATATGTTTTACCTTCATTCTTGAAAAACACTTGTGCTGGATATAGAACTCTAGGTTGGTTATTATTTTCTTAAGCACATTAAAAATATTCCTTTTTTGTTTGTTTCCATTGTTGCTGTTCAGAAGTCACTTGTAATTTTAACTCATTCCTCTGGTGGCTTTTAAGATTTTTTCTTTGTTTTCTGCAGTTTTACTATAAAGTCTCTAGGTATGGGCTTCTTTGCTTTTATCCTCTTAGAGATTTCTAGGGCCACTTGAATTTGTGGATCATTGTCTTCATCAGATATCTGGTCAAATATTGTCTCTGTCTCTTTCTCTATTTTCTCTCCTTCTAGAACACTCATTTAACATATGTTAAAAACCCTGCAATCTATTTTCCATACATTTTTAACTCTTTTCTTTATTGGCCATCCTTTTATCTCTCTGGTGTGTATTTTTGATCTTTCTTCTGATTTCACTATTTCTCTTTTTTGTCATGCCCAATCTGCTGCCAAAATTGTAAACTTTGTGTTCAATTTGATTATTGTATTTTAACTTCTTAAAGTTTTGTCCCTTGTAAAATACACTGACACATTTTATAGTTTCTTCTACACTACACCAATTTTCAAGCTTGTCATTTATTTCTGCAAAACTAGTAAGCACATCTGTTTTATAATCTGCATCTATTAGTTCCATAGCGGAAGTATGAACATGTCTATTTCCCCTATTTCTTCTCCCCCATCATTACTTATGCTAGTTCTTACTCATATGTACCTTATTCCTTGTGTGTTTGGTTATTTTTCACTGTGTGCTATTCATTGCCCTTGAAAAGTGTTTGTTAGTATTCCCCAAGGCCCAGTAAGAACATGTCTTGCTCTTGAGATGATCTGTGTTTTCTACAACCAGATACCTAGGGACTTCCTCCAATCCCTTGGGTCACCCAGGCAAACAATTAAGGGATACAATATTATACAAACCCATGTATTTTCAGGAAAAGATTTTTCTTTTTTCCTTTTCTTTCTTTTCTGATCACTTAGTGACTGAAGTCCCTGGACGATTGGGGATAGGGCAAATTTAATCCTGTTTTACTCCTACCCTGAGTGTAGTCTTCTGGTAATACAGGTTAATGTAGAGAGGATCTTTTATTTGATTCTCTATCTTGAATTCTCCTGTCCCTGGCTAGGTTGACAAATGCTTTTAGGGAAAAAGTAGCTTATGGGCTCTGGTGTTCTGTTTTACTCTCTGGATTCCAATTTCCTTCAGTACTTGGACTGGCAGTTACCCCACTACCTTGTTGGTTGTTTGATGCTGTTAGGGAGACTTTTTAAAGACCTGACATTTTTAGTATTTTTGATCTGTTTGTTTTTAAGAGAGAGAATTTGTCCAAATAATATAGCCTGCCACTACTGGAAATGGAAGTCTCCAAATTATTCCTTAATTATTAATAATGATGTGGGATTTTAAGTAGATGATCACATTCACAAAATACATTTTTTAAATAGTCCTACTGTGTAGATATTTTCAGTGTTAATAATTCTAAATCTGTGTGTGTGTGTATACACACGAACTGTAGGTTGAATTACAGACCCAAGTTTGAATACCATTTAAAAAACAACTAATAAGCAAAGCTTAGAGAATGTGGTTAAATTTCACAAGAGAAAATATTAAATTTTTGAAGTCTAAGTATGTGCAAGAAGATTCTTTAAGGTTATTATGATTACAGATAAAGAAAACGATGGTATAAGGTAGAATACAAGTCTATACCTGACAGTTGCTTCCTTTCCCTGATCATGGAACTAGATTTATTTGATGACACACAGGCTTCAATTTTATCACAAAAGATTGCACATTTTGACACAAACCAATGACAAAAAAATGAGGAGGGAAATAGAATCAATATAAATAAAAGGACTGATAGTATAAAATGAAAAGGAAAAATTATAAAAATGCAATAAAGTAAATCCAAATATATACAAAATTGGGATTTCTATAAAGAAATCAGGGAAAATACTAAATATATCATTTTTCTTAGCTAAAGAAAAATATAAATCTGTCTTGAAAGTATACAGTGTGTCTTAGAAAAACTTGATTTACAATGATTAATACATTAATCCCCATGCTAATGTGAAGGCATTTTATGTGCCTGTATATGGAAAGCCATACAATACTAAAGCATGGTCTCCCAACTCCACTTTTCTTGCTTTACATAAACTTTTTTATTTTCTCTTTTAGACAGTAACATTTTTTCAGACTGCAAATTATGAGGCAGTAGATGATTACTTCAAATTGCAGTAAGTATGACTTTTTAAAGAATCTATTAAATATTAAACATGCTATAAAATTACTGACTTGTAGGTATCCTTTTATTTAAATGGTCTCATATCTTTTAAACACCAAGATGTCAAACCTCTAAAGAACTTCATTCCTCTAGTACCAAATGAAGTTACAAAAAAGGGGCTATTTCTTAATTCAATAGTTTTCAAGCATATTTTATCATTAATTCCCAAAGTCTCTATATAACATCTTTGGTTTTTTTTTTCCATTTTTTTATTGTGAACTTTAACATATATACATAACAGTGATAACTTTCAATGTACAATTTCACAAGTAGTTAGAGAGCAAGTCTCAAAGAATGTTATGGGTCACAGTTCTACAACTTCAGCCATTTCCATTATTGTAAATATAACATACATACAGAAAGGTGTCATCTCTTGATGTACAGCTCAACAAGCAGTCATATAGGTAATTTCAAAAACTGTTATGGGTTATAGTTCCACAATTTCAGTTCTTTCCTTATTATTCAATACAAGGTATATACAGAAAGGTGAAGACCTTCAAGGCACAATTCAACAAGCAGCTATAGAGCAAATCCCAAGGGATGCTATAGGCTACAGTTCCACCACGTCATTTACATCCTTCCAGCCATTCCAACACCCCAGCATCCAAAAATATATATATATAATTATATAAAGTTTCAGTATTCATTGTCCTTTGTTCAATCTTATCTTGTTTGTTGCTACTCCTTCCTCTCATTTAATCTCTTTCTCCATCTTCAGGGGTTTCTAGGCCGTGAACATCCTAACTTGCTCATATTAAAAGAGGGGTGTTGACAGTATGGGGAAGGGGGCCGCATCTGATAGCTGATCTGAAAGAGGTTGTTGCCTCTGGGTTTTTGGACTTATCTGGTGTAGGAACACTCTGGTGGATTTAATTTTCTGAAAGACAAAACTTATTGACTGCTCTATATACCATCTTTAAACAAAAATAAGAACTCTAATAACCCACAAAGTCTTTACCTGTGAGTTGAATCAGA
Source organism: Choloepus didactylus (assembly GCF_015220235.1). Classification (NCBI taxonomy): domain Eukaryota; kingdom Metazoa; phylum Chordata; class Mammalia; order Pilosa; family Megalonychidae; genus Choloepus; species Choloepus didactylus. The sequence goes on from NC_051308.1 coordinate 29,517,162, forward strand.
TAAAAAAACATTTCTGACCCTTGGAATAAGGTAGCACCTAAGCACTTAATTTGAGAAGAAGGACAACCAGCATGGAATTGTGTCTTAAGGCATTTATATGGTTGTTCTTATGGCCTGAGTCAATATTTTCTGGAAAAATACCTCTATTTTTCTAGGAAAAAGTCCATTTTTCTTTAGCCTGCTGCTAGTACAAGTGAGTTTGAGTACCCACTCTACGCCAACTACTTTCTAGTTGTTCAAAATACATGGTGAACAAGAAAAATGAAGTACTGCCTTCATAGTATTCAAATAAATAAGATAATTCCAAATAGCGATATGTGCTATTAATAAAACAAAAACAGAATTATGTTATAGAGAATGACTGGAAAGGGTAGGGAAAAAATGCTACTTTAGACACAGTAGTCAGGGGAGGCTCAGTTCATCCCTTTTCCCTTCACCCACCAACTTTTCTCTTTATTCATCTAATGTTGTGGGTTTCTTTGGATATTTTTTGTTTTGTGGATATTTATTCAGAACTCAGTTCAGGGTACTTTAGGTTACTCTGGGACTTGAGTAAAAAATCCAGAAACTTTTAAATCAGTCATAGTAGAAAAAAAGTCTATCTATAAGAGGAGAAACTTTATAGAAAGTTGAAGATGCAACATTTACTTTACAGATCCATAATATATTACTGAATTTATCAAATCAAAGAGTCCATCAAATTGTAACCACTGTGTTATCTTTATTTACCACTAACAAAGAATACAATGCCAATCATGCTTGTAAGACACCATAATTATAAGATGCTTCCTGACTTCAAAGGTATTAAAATGAGAAAAAAAAAGTTGATGAAACATGGCACAGTGGTTTAAAAATATAAAAATGTGCCATTTGTATTCTCATTATAATTTATACTGAATACATGATTAATAAATATCAAAATGTAATGAATATTTGAAGAAGAAGAACTTTTTGTGGTTATTTTTGTGTGTGTTTGTTTTTCCCCAGTGTTTTAGAAAAGTAAAAACCTTAGCAGGAATGGGATATGAAATAAAGCTTTCAAAATTTCTTCTTTTATTCTTTTTGAACACTCACATTTTGCCTGTTCTTTTTGAACCCACAGAAAATGATTCACATGCACTTTGTAGTCTAGAAAGGCATTATGTCTGACCTACCTGTGGATTCCAGTCAGATCATGTTATGCAGTTTAATGTGGTTCAGAAAACTAATTTCATAAGTTAAGTCTTTACTATTCTGAAGGTTTTATCAAGGGCAGGGGAAAAATTGTATGGGTTAGAGGAGGAACCAATGCAGTAGCTACAGTCTTATAATACAGTACCATCAGAAAGCAGCACAAGTTGTCAGTACAGATCCCCATTATCCAGGGACTGAGGGTGTTAATGAAATAGGGGGTTGGAATGCTTGATAGATGCTCATTTCTGTTTCCCACTATGCCAGTCCCATGCTGCCCATAACATGGGATACTATGAGTGGGAGTGAGTTGAAGGTATGTCCAAAATGCAGAGCCACCTTAGCAGAAGCAGTAAAGAGTTATTACCACCAGCATCCTCCAGGCCTCTCATGGTGGGTCCAGTTGTGTTGTGTGCATGGGATTTTATCTGCTCTACAGAAAGGCAAATTCATGTCTACCTCTCTTACGATTCGATAATAACCTGTATGGGTTGTTCCTTCTAGAGAACAGAACACGGGTCTTTTGCTTATTCATATTCGGCCTAGCAAATATTCAAGATCATGTCCAATCTCCAAAAAGGTAAGTGATGTAGGTAGAAGATCAAGAAATTTACTTTGAGAATGTATAGACAATAAACTAAATAATAAATATTACCCCCATACAATACCACTCCCCTAATACTCAGCAATATTTTCTAATGCTTCACTATAGAGATAGCATTATTTTACCTTGGAACAGATCAAATTTCTGCCTTCTATGAGTTTACTATCTAAAATGGGAAAAATAAACATATGCAAAAATGTAAAATTATTAATTTTCAAAGATAAATAAATATGTATAATGGAACATTGAAATTAATGGGAACAACTAAAGTTGGATATGGTTTGCCAGAGAAGATTGCCATTCATGTCCATATTTATCTTGCATTTAATCATTCAAAAAATTCAATCAGTTACTCATCCCCCCAAAATGCATTATATGCCTATTGTGTTTCAGTCAGTGTGCTAGGTAATGGGAGTTACAAAAATGAAAAGACAGAGTACTTGCCCTAGGGTTAAACATAGCCTAGCTTGAGAGAATGTGATATACATAGTTAGCACATAGCCCAGAGAAAAGACCAAGCAATTTTGATTGAGAGGAAAGAAGTGAAAAGATGGTGATATATAAAATGACTATTGTAGAATAGTTTTCAGCAAGCAGAGCAAAGGGAATTCAAGGAAAAGGCATATACAAAAGCACAGTGGTGTGAAATAAAAATGGCGTGTTCAGGTAATTGAAAGCATTATGAAATTAAACACAAATTCTTAATAAAAACAACCTCCTTTGAGTCTATGTTATACACTTGGGGAAGCTTTCTCTCCCTTATCCCTTCCACCCTAATGAACATTCAATAAACATCCTGAGCACCCACTGCCTAAGAGACGTTGTGCTATACGTAAGGAATACAAAGATAAATAAACCTAGTCCCTGGCCTTTTAGAACCCCCATATAAGAAACCTTATTTCTACCAGGGCAAGGTTCCACAAAATCAGAGGGACTACTGAACTGAGGCGGATGTTATCTATCCTTAAGCACTATCAACACAAAACTGCTTTCCTAAGAAATTGCCTGAGTTGCATGTCAACAACTCCCTTGTAGGCCTACCATCCAACTTAATGTTTTTATGAAGCAAAAAAACTGCAACTTCATTTTTCCATAAGTTCTTGCCCCATCCTGTCTGTTTTCTATCTTCAGCCCCTGGACAGTATCACACTATTCTAACAAAAATACCTTCCTGAAGCACTGTGGTTCCTTCCCTCCCTTTCCCACTCTAATCTATACATTTGTTAGGAGTCCCTACTTACCCTATCCTGCCCAGCCCAGGCATTACAAAGGAAGGTTAATCTAACCTAAATTCAGACCCAAGCTCTACCTCTTACTTGCCTCATCCATAAAATGGAAAATAAAACATTTAAATAAAATATAAATATAACTGTCACAAAGTAATTTTCAAATATTCCTGGTTTCTTCCTTCTCTTCCCTCCTTGGCACACCCCAGGAATGGGCAGTTCAAATCTAGCTACCTTCTGCAGGTAGTTTGTATTGAAGCACCTGATGAAATAGAATGGAGAAATACGCAGAGGCTCTTAAGGCAAAAGGAAAATGTGTCCTCTGGGATGCATATACTCTAGCCAGCCAAAGAAATCAAACCTATACACAACTACAAAGTATGCTCTCAAACACAGAGGCCATTCTTTGTGCTCTTAAACCCACCAGTAAGCATGATAAATATTATAGCAAAAAAGGCCCAGTTCTTTATATATTTGTAACCATGGTCGACAGGTTTCTTCTCCAGTTGGATGAAGTTAGACCCTTGTTAAACCTGCTACCTAAATGAACCATGGATTGAGCCATTTGAATGGGAGTCTGCTGTCCTTGTCACTTCATCTTAATAGCATGCAGCAGAGCAGCAAGTGAAACTGCAGCTCTAACAGGTCTGCAGCTTAGTTTTTAAGTAGGCATCACAAATTGGAAACACAATGAGGCCACCCTGGTAGACCATTCCCCAGAGAGTTTTAGTAATTCTTTCCAACATGAATTTTCACAGAAAGGAATGACCACAATTCTAAGAAATTATATCCCAAAATTTCTGTGTTGAGGGTCTTTGGAATTCATGTCCCAGTTGTCCTGTTCCAATTAGAGGGAATTTGCTATGTCTGACTCTAAGCTAAAGCAAGAGCAGTCTTGCCCTGTCTCTGAACTGAAAAGAATAGTATTAAATAAAGAAAACTAATGCATTCATTGTTTTCATTTGGGCCATATATCAGAATCTAATTAGTCCTGGGGAACTAGCCAGCCCTGCAGCAAAGGATACCCTAGAAGATGGGCTTTTTCTTGCTTCCCACTCTGTATTTATAGCTCCTATTCAAGATCCACCTATAGGCCAACACATATTTTGATTCTGAGACCAGGAGTGATTTTTGTCAACTAGGATCTAGAAGAAAAGGGATGTTATGAATAAGATCAGCAAGTAATGGTGCATCCCTAATACGATAGATTTGAGTACCTTAGCCAACCATGTATGATATGTGGATAATTTAGTAAAGATAAAGGACGGACCCATGTTTCTGAACACATTTGATGGAAAGGCAAAGATTTAATGATAATGGGCAGGAAAGATTGTGGTAGAGTTGTTGAGAGATCAAAATCAGGTCCTGGGAGTAATATCAGGTGTTTCAGGAAATCAAATTCATGAATTCCTGCTGTGGAATATTCCTTTTAAATGAAGACTAAAAGGTTGGTTTAAGCACAGACAATTCTTTAAATCCACCATTCCAACAAGATTGGCTAGACATAATCTCTATCCCTACCCTCCTGACCCCCAAATCCCTCTTACAAGGAAGGGAGTATAGGGTTTCCCAGATTTTCCTTATGGAAATATCATACAGGGACTTGTTTAAACCAGAATGCAAGTTTCTGGATCCCACTTAGAAAGCCTGGAAGAGGGGTGGGAGTAGACAGCAGTGAGTAAGGTGTCCCAGAGCCAGGTAGAAATAGAAGTAAGCATCCCAGTTGAGTGAGAACCAGAACTCTGATTAAAAAGAAGTCAAATTAGTAGCCAGATTAAGTATAAAATGTCAAGGCAATATGCCAGCTGGGGTTTAAGATGTAATGAGTTTGAGATTGAGTACCCAAGTACAAACCTGTCAGCTCAGTTAAAGGAAGTATAGATGATAGCCATGATTGTAAAGGTGATGGTGAAAGATGACATTAGACTTGTTCTCTGAGATAGTGATATAAGAAAGTAGAAAACCATCCTTTGGGCCTTGTAGAGCAGTAAGGATAAAGGGAAGCAAAGAAAAAAAAAAGTGATCAAAGAAGGATAAAAACAGCACAGAAGAGTATAACAAAACCCTTTACTAAAAAGTTTATTATTTCAAATCTAAAACATAATTGCTTTTAACTTTAGTAATATTTTAGGTCACATGAATCAGAACCACTGAACTCACCATCTAAATTACTTCATTTTAGATGTTCCAAATAGCTGTTGGCTGTGATTCTGTTAAATACATTGCTGTTAAAGGGTAAGTATTTTTTTTTCCATTTTATCTGTCTTACTCTTAAAGTTTTAAAACAAATAGTGAACAAAATGGTAATTATTATTGATAATATTAGCCTAATGACTATTATGTCCATAAAATTAAAAACTTTATTGTCCAGTTTGAATTGAACTTTTTGCCAAGTCAAATATTACACTCGAATCATACTAAAAAGGGAAATAATTAATCTCCTTTCCTTTTTTTAAGCACCACTTCTTTTAATATAGACAATTTTCATCTGTTCCCATTACATCTCTCAGGTACTAGGTCAACAACTCCTCCCCAGAGAAATGAGAGGGAGAAACACTTACCTCTGGCTTCCATCCTATTCAAACCAGTTACCATTTCCTTTCTATCAGAGAATTGCTTATTGTCAAATATGGCTGCTCATCAGAAGCACCTGGAGACCTTGATAAAAACACAGATTTTTTAACACAGATAAAAACAATATCATGAATTGAAATTGCAGTGGGTCTAAGGTTTTCATAGTCACCATGGGAGACTGTTTTAGTTTCCACACTGCTAAGTCAAATACCATACAATGGGTTGGATTAAACAATCAGAATTTATTGGTTCACAATTTGAGGCTAGGAGAAGTTCAAAACTGAGGCATCAGCAAGGCAATGCTTTCTCCCTGAAGACTGGCATTCTGGGGCTGGCTGCCAGTGAATCTTTCGTCCTTGGTTTTTCTGTCACATGGCAATGCAACACGTGGTGGTATCTTCTCCTTTCTCTTCAGGGTTCTGTTGATTTCCAGCTTCCGATGGAACCCTCTGACTTCTCTCTTTGTCTCCTTCTCTATAAGGTTTCCAGTTATAGGATTAAGATCCATCCTAATTCAGCTGGCCACACCTTAACTGAAGTAACCTCATCAAAAATTCCTATTTATAATGGGTTCACATCCACAGGAATGGATTAAGATTAAGAACATATTTTTCTGGGGTACCTAGCTCCAAGTCACCACAGAGGCCTAAGACAGTTTGGGGTACAAGGTAATTCAAAGAGTCAGAGAAGTTGTCAATGAAGAAGGACATCTGTGGGATCCAATTTGAATCAAGGGTGGCAGTGATCTACACCTCCAATATCTATCCAAATAAGGTTGTGACTAGGATTCATTCTAAGTTATATTGGAAGCAGTCAGCCAAAATGATACATCAATAATTTTACCTACTAAGATCTCTGTCATTTTACAGACCTTTAGAGCCTTATGTCATCATGAACCCTAGCTAGAAATTGTTAATCCTTAAAATAGTTCCATACCTGCACAACTGGGTCTCCAGTAACAACTAGAAAGCAAGTTTATGTGGAATAAAACAGTCCAAAGAAACAGTCTCAATTTTGATAAATTATCTAGGAATTTTCAATAGTCATGTATTTAATATATGAGGTAAATCAGTAGATTTCAAATTTCAGTGTCATCAGAAATATTTGTAAAACTCATTGTGAAAAAATAAAAAAGTTGGTACATGCACCAACCCCAGAGATTCTAATTCAGGAAATGATGATTCGTGATACTCTCAAGTTTGAGAATCACTGAGTTAAGTGTTTAAATGTTTGTGCAAATATACAAGGAATGATGATATTATAACTTCACTGTGTTTTATTTTTTATAGATTTAATGAGACAGCATGTTTTCCACACAATCTTTCCTATGTGATTGAAAAGTAAGAAAATCTTTTAACATAAACACTAAGTTTTATATTCATGTAGAAGTGACAATTTAATCAGTACTTATTCATTAAATTCCTGTTAGCATCCATGTATTTGGATTGACACTGTGCTGCAAGTTTTGGCATTAAGAACAATGTGTAGAAACTATAATGATTAATTTTTTTTGAGACATACAAATGTGAGTTAAAATCTTTCATTTCAAATTAATTGGATAAACAAAGCAAGCCTTATTTCCATATGTGTAGTCTCAAATATTGTTCCTTGTAGCTTAAGGAAGACATACAATAATATTTTTCCTATATAATTTTTCTTTAATTCTACACAACTGTAGCTAAATTAGTTAGAAGTTATGGATTTACCAAGAAATTCCTGATTTCAAATATTCTACTAACTGATTGCTTTGCTATATTTGTATTTATTTTTAAACATATTTATTTTTAATAAGGTGATTTATTAAAGATATATCTAAAATTTGTAAGCTTTGTATCTTTATAAGCCTTCTCATATAAATAAATACTTTTAAACTATTTTCAGACTATCAAAAGCATAGTAGTCTATAACTTCTGAAATATTTGCAAGAGCTTTTGAAAAGCCGTAAAATTTTCTAATTTAAATCCTACTTAATTAAAATAAATCAAAGAGTGTTTAACCACTAGGCACATCCTTCAAGTGATTTTATGAAACTTTAAGGTGGGTGGGGGGCATGGGGGAGCCTGATACTCCATGTTGCAATGCTTATTGAAGGCAGTAAGGGAAATAGCAGGGGTGAGGAGGAAATGTCTAATAGTTGGTGGGGGCACTGCCTTTTAGTGTTTATTTAACAGCTGGATCTGAAGGGCAAGAATATGAAGTAGGCTATTCCACCACTGTGGAAATTTCTTGAGTTCTAACCCCTGGAGCATGTGGCTGGTGAAGGTGATTCAAGTTTGAGGATTGACAAGACAGGAAAAGTGTGGAAGAGAGTGGTTTTGAAAGAACAAACCCTTGAGTTCAGGGGTTGGATTCCATTATAGGAGGTAGCTGAAGTTTAGAAATATGCACCTATTGTTATTGATTCTGAACTACTTTATTCTTTGATCTATTTATATTTTAGAAAGAAATGCACTGGACTAGTACAATGAATATGGGCTTTATAACCATGCCTCTTAGTAGAGCAAGGTTTGTAGCCTTGAGCAAGTTTCAAACAATTTCTAAGAAGAGTGCCATATCTACAAATGGAGGACAATAATCCGTGGCTTGTAGTTATTGTTAGAATGTATTACTATGAGGGAAAATTGCCTGAAACATAGTAAACACTCAGTATTTTGTAATTTTGGTTGTCACCTCCTTACCTAGGAAAATATATATTTAAACAAAGTAATGGTTTTAATTTTTGAGTTTGAAAAGAGGGAAGGGAAATAAATAATGAAAAATGTCTGTTTTATAGGTCAAATCTGAGGCATAAACCATCTGAAGACTTGGTAAGAATATTATAATTTTGTCAATGGATCAAATATATAAGATATCTAAAGCAATTTTCCTTTTCTAGAAAGTAAAATATGATTGGAAAACATATGGCTGCCCATTGAGACTTGCTATAGGAGAAAAGTTTCATCCTGTGATTCAACTGTAAGTATATTCTCCACCAAATTTTTAACTTGATTTTAAAGTTTCAAATTTAAGTCTGAAAACAAAGCTAAAAATCATTCATGTAATAACACATATTTTTGAGCACACAATGAATATGAGACTTGGTTTTCAGGCCTAGTTACACAAAATTGGGTAACACATGGTCCCTGTATGTTCAGGGAGGTTATAATTCAGCAGCTGAGACATAAGTATGTAAGACAGCTGAGACTCTTCTCAGGGCTGCAGGTAGCTTCTTAACCCTTGCTTTATCCTCTCTAAATCTTTGTCCAAGCAACTACCAGCACCCCAGATAACATATGACTTCCCTGTCCATGGGCCAATAATAACTTATGGCTTGCCAGGAAAAATCCTAGATTGCTGATAAGGGACAGTAAAGTGAGGAGATTTCAAAAATATTATCGCTAATTTAATTCTTAAAAAAAACTTTTCAAAATAAAAATTATGAATAAAGCACTATGAGGAGGCTTTTCCTAGTAATTTTGTGTTTGTTTGCTTGACTTCTCTGACTTTATTACTTTATTCTTGGTTTATGATTATAAAAGTAATACAACTTGTCACAAAACTGAAAATATTGAAAAATATAAAGTATAAATGTCAATCTTTGTATCTTTCTAATTTTTTTGCTATTATAAACAAAATTACAATGAATATCCATCTATGTACATGTTTGGACACTAGTCTAGTTATGCCATTAGGATAAATTCCTGGAAGTGAAATTCCTATGTCTAAAACATCAACATTTTAGTCAAGGCTTTAATTTTGGGGGGGGACATCTTAGGCTGGAGACAACTTCTGATGCCTTCTGATTTCTCAGGGTGGGTGGATGTAGAAGTAATGAATCAGGTGCTCCAATTTTTCTATGCTACCAGAGCTTTCTCTGTGGGAATCCAGAAAGCCTCTGCCAGCTTGTCCTGTGCCTCATCCCTCACCTATGTGGCATTTCTAAGATTCTACCCTATGCCCCCTTCCTCTTACATCACCTTCTTACAATCCCTCTGTCATGGATTCTTGGTGGTGTCAGGCTAGTAAGCTATCTTCTTTTAGTTTTGAAGACATCTTCTTTTAGTTCTTCTAGATATATAATCATGCCACTGCTTTTCCTGGGCATCCTAGGCACTCCTTGCCCCACCAACAGGTTTGGGTAGGTTTTACTGTTTGTTTTTCTGTAGTGCTTAATCCCTCAGTTGTAAAATCTTAATGTTCTCTCCCAGAGAAATACGCTCATCAGTTCAGTTCATCATAATTAAACACCTACTTTTCACCAAGCACTCTGCTTGGGCACTGGGAATTCAAAGACGAATAAAACAAGATTTCTACCCTCAAGAGCTCAAGAATCTGATGAATCAGATAAACATATAAGCTTATATGCTAAGTGTAGTGACTAAAAAGAATGGTGTGGTTGGGAGGTACTGAAACACACACACAGACTCTAGCCCAGCCTTCAAAGGGAGAGATGCTCCAAGAAATGTCCCCAGGAAACTTGCATTTGAGCTGAATCTTAAAGGATAATGACTACTTAGCTGGAGGCAGTGGAGGGAAGGAGAGCAGAAGGGAAGAAGCTAATAGTGAATTCCACAAGGTAAGTATTTCAAGAAAAAGTGATAGTTTTGGCAAGAAAAATTACAGTGCAAGCAGTGTGATGTTGTTGGAGCATAAAGGAAGTCATGGAGTGTCAGAAGAAGTTAGGAAGCCAGATCATGGTGGAGTCCGAATCATGGAAGGCTTTCTATCCATTTTCATGGAAGCACAGCATGATTGACTGTTTGCTTTAACTAGTTCTCTCCAAGAGAAGTATAGAGAATGAATTCTAGGAAAACAAGTAGGGAGACCAGCTAGCAAACTGTATTAGTAGCCCAGAGAGGAAGGAAATAGATGCCAGAAACAGCAACAAGAACAAAGAAGAGAAATCATTTATGAAAGGAAAGTAGTGATTATAATAAGTAGGACTTGATAATTGATAGGTGTGAGTGATAAGGGAAAGAGAGAATGAGGAAGATGAGTGAGTCAAAGATGATGTCAATCAGAAGAGCTCCTCCACAAACCATATCTATCCTTCTTCAAGCATCTGTACCCATAAAATCTGCCTGTCCTCCTATCATTGCAGATGAACTATCTGCACATCTGTCTAAAGCTGGCTCCTCTATTTATAAACTAGATTCTTACCCTCTCTCTCCTAACCAGGAACACTACTCCAGAAATTGTCCTTTCTCCTGCATCATCAACTTTCCCTCCCTAGTGGATCATCATACACACATACAGTTCATTCTCTCACCAAAACAAACAAACAAAAAACCTCTTTGACTCCACCACCCCTCTAGCTACTAAATTCATTGTCACCAACTCTTCTTCCATTATTTCTCAAATCCTTCTCAACCAGGCTTCCACCCCCCACCACTCCATTGGCACTGCTACCCTATGTGACCAATGACCTCCACATTACTAAAACCAGTGGTCAATTCTCAGGCATTACCTTATTTGATATTACTAACAGGAATTGATACAATCATTCCCTCTTACTTGAAATATTTTCTTCACTTGAATTTAAGGATAACACATTCTGCTTTCTCTGAGATCTCACTGGTAATTCTCCCTTGATCTCCTCTTAGTACCTTTTAATGTGCTTTCATTTCTTTTCTCCTTCTCAACTCACTCTTCTGTTGATCTCATCCATTCTCCTGGATCTGAATGTCTCAATATATTGATGCATTCGAAAAACTGTTTCTACAGCCTGAACATCTTCTTTTGTATTAGTTGAGTATGGTTAAACTATGCCACTGTGACAAATAAACACTAAAATTTCAGTATTTGACAATTTAATTCTTTTCATGTCACAGTCTGATGTGGCTTCGTGGTCCTTCTCTCTGTCATAACTACACCATCTGGACATATTTTGCTAGGTCACCACCATGGCTGGAAAAAAGAAGGCTGGAGGATTTCATGAGATGTTTTAAAGGGTCAGGACTAAAAGTGGCTTATAACACTTCTACCCACATTCCATTATCCAGAACCTAAGGCCATGGACACAAACTAATTGCAAAGTCAGCTAGAAAATGTAAACAGGCACGAGTATATTTGGTGAGCACTAACAGTGTCTGCCAAACTCCTGAACTCCATATGCGTAAGTCCAACTGCCTACATCGCTTTTCCACTTAGATATTGAATAGATATATCAAACTTAATCTGTTCAGAACTGAACTCCTGATCTTCCCTCAAAAGCTGCTCCACCAATAGCTTTCCCCATTTCAATTGAGAGCAACCCAGTCTTTACGATAGCAAAAAAAAAAAGAAATAACTAAGTATAGATTTAATAAAGATGTTATATTGTGGATGGAGAAAATGACATAACATAATCAAAAGGCATAAAAGAGGACTGCAATAATTGAAGAACTATACTATGTACTTTAATAGACTCAGTTTCATAAAGAGATTATCTCTCCTCTAATTTATCCAAAAATTCAATGTAATTCCAATTAAAATTCCATCAAAGATTTAAGCAGAATTTGACAAGCAGATCCTAAAAGTTATATAGAAAAGCAAAGTGCTAAACATATAAAAATATCTTACAGGGCTCAGGTTCTAAAAATGGCAGAGTTGCTTCTATTTGACATGGCTTGGATCAATTATATGCCCTGGATAGGCATATAATTGCATATATTGCATATATTGCATTTTGGATAAAATGCAATAAACAATTGTTTGAAAGCACTGGAGAACAGAAACTTTTGACATGACCCTTGAAAGAAAGGAAGATATTATAAGTAAGCTTTTCCTCTGAGGTCACTTAATAGTCTGTGGCAGGGTATGAAGGAATAGGATTTAACAGAAAGTTTCAATACTACTGAGTCAAAGAGACAAACACTGCAATTTGGTACCAGCTCTAAATTGAGATGAAAAATACTGGAAAGGACAGAGTAGTTTAGAGGGAGCAACAAAAATTTGGAAAATGTTTTCCTCAAATCCTTGGCTAACTCCTGAAATGTGCATATACAGGGAGAGGCTCCAAGGAGCCCAGCAGAAAACAGCTGTTAAGAGGTAGATATTTTAACAGTTGCCTGATAACTTGGAGACAAAGTTTGGAGTTTAAGTTCTGATACTTTGAATGGTATTGGAATATACCTTAGGCTTTCCATTGAAACCAGAAGGACCACATCTGATAAGTAAGCCAAGGATAAAATGCCATGAGATTAAGGGCAAAACTGAAAATTAAAAAGTCAAAACAAGTCCTAAAACTAAGTCTCAACAAGATCAGAGAGATCCAGCGTTATTTATCTTTCTACCAGAAAAAAAAAAAAAATAACATTCCTTAGAGGAAAATAACAAAATCCAAAGTATCAACAATATATAATTTTAAATGTACAATACAAACTAAAAAATTACTAACCATCCAAAGAAGCAGTAAAGGAAACATAGTCAGTAGAAAAGGCAGTTAAAGATAGCAGACCACAGATGACTCAGACACTGGCTGGCATTAGCAGACAAGAACTTTAAAACAACAATTACAAATATGTTGAAGGATTCATAGGAAGTGTAGAGAATGGGTGGACAGATGGGGAATCTCAGTAGAGAAATTCTAACTATAAAAAAAGATCCAGATACATTTCCAGGAAGACGGCAGAATAGAAGAAGCAGAGCAAACTTCTCCACCATGGAATAACTAGAGAAAAGGCAGAAAATGACCAGGACAGCAGTTCCAGGGTACGAGTGGCCAGAGAGGGACTTCTATAATACATAGGGAGGACCTGGATGAAAAAATAGAGAGAATACTACTGAAAGAATGGGGCGAATTTACTCAATTGTGACTGCCACTGGGGCTGGCTGCTATGCACCAGCCAGAGTGGATGAGGGAGGAATTGTGCACTCCAGCACTTCCATCTCCACAACCAGCTGGGGAGATAACCATCCCAGCCAGGAGCTCTCCTGTGGCAACTTGAGAACCAACAGACTTGTGTTAGCCAGACACAAAGTCCTTGCTGCATGTTGCAGTGCCCACCCCCCAACTCTGAGGCAGGCCACTATGGGTGCCTGATTTGGGGGAAGATTGGGGGGGGGGCCTCCCCTAGGAAGGAGAGGGGACACAGAGCTGAGATATTCCTCATTGAGTTGGCTACCTCTTTGCCTTTCTGACAAAGTCTTTTGAGGCACAGAAGCTTTAAATTTTGAGGAGTTCCCATTTATCTATTTTTTCTTTCATTGCTTGTGCTTTGGGTGTAATCTCTAAGAAGCTACCTCTTGTTACTAGGTCTTAAAGATGTTTCCCTATTTTATCTTCTAAGAATTTTATGGTGCTGTCTCTTATATTGAGGTCTTTCATCCACTTTGAGTTAATTTTTGTGTAGGGTGTGAGGTAGGGGTCCTCTTTCATTCTTTTGGATATGGCTATCCAGTTCTCCCAGCATGATTTGGTGAAGAGACTATTTTGTCCCTGCTCAGTGGATTTGAGGACCTTATCAAAAGTCAGTTGACCATAGGTCTGGGAGATCAATTTCCAAACTCTCGATTTGATTCCATTGATTAGTTTGTCTATCTTTGTGCCAATACCATTCTGTTTTGACCACTGTGGCTTTACAGTAGGCTTTAAAGTCAGGAAGTGTAAGTCCCCCAACTCTGTTCTTCTTTTTTAGAATGTTTTTTGGCAATTTGAGGCCCCTTTCCCTTCCAAATAAATTTGATAGCTAGCTTTTCTAAGTCTGCAAAGTAGGTTATTGGAATTTTGATCAGAATTGCATTGAATCTGTAGTTCAGTTTGGGTAGAATTGACATCTTAATAACACTTAGCTTCCTATCCATGAACGTGGAATATCTTTACACCTAATTAGGTCCCTTTGATTTATTTTAGTAATGTTTTGTAATTTTCTGAGAAGACAGGATTTTGCAAATGACTGTGAGTGCTGAAACATTATAGGGATGTTTCTTTTTAGTCTCTGGTGCATTATAACAGCTAGAAGGAAATAAATGAAATTGTGGAAGTATAACCCATACCATACTTTGAAATTTCTTCTATAACTTCTTGTTAAACTGTACTTTGAAAGTTACCACTTTCCTGCTCATATGCTATATTTCACACACAAAAAAAAAGTTTTAAAAAAGAGCCAAATAGGAATACTATAATTTTAAAAATACAGTGTCAGAAACTTAAAAACAATTCATTGGATGGACTTAATAGCAAATCAGACACAGCAGAAAAAAAGATAAGTGAAACTAAAGATAGTTCAATGGAAATTATCCAAACTCAACCATAGGGAAAATATTTTTTTAAAAAATTAAGTGCCTCAATGACTTGTGGGACAATATCATTCAGCCTAGTTTAAATACAGTTGAAGGAGGAAAAATATGAGGAGAAAGTATTTTTGAGTAAATATTGGCTGAAATGAACCCAAAATTGGTGAAAACTACCAAATCACAGATCCCAGAAGCTCAGTGAACCCCATGTGAGCTAATTATAAAGCAAAGCACACCTAGGTACCTCATGGTCAACATGCTGAAAACTAGAGATAAAGAGAAATTCTTAAAAGTAGCTGAAAGCGGGGGGTAGGGGGAGAGAACAAAAAATAAGAATGACAGTTGACTTTTCACTGGAAACAATAGAGACCAGGTTGACAATAAAATATTTTTAAGTGCTGAAAGAAGAAAAGAACTATCAATCCAGAAGTCTATATTTAGTGATAAAACCTTTATGATAGAAAAATAAAGACATTTTTCAGATCCAAAAGAATTTATCACCAGCAGATCCACATTACAAGAAATACTAAAGTTTGTCAGGCTAAAGAGAAATTACACAATGAAAAACCACAGATTTATAAGAAGGCATGAAGACCACTGGAAATGCTAAATGTGTGGGTAAATATAAATCTGATTCACTGTTGGTGCGACTGTATAATGGTTCAGCCACTCTGGAAGTCAGCCTGGCAGTTCCTTAGAAAACTAGATATAGAGTTACCATTCGATCCAGCGATTGCACTTCTCGGTATATACCCAGAAGATCGGAAAGCAGTGACACGAACAGATATCTGCACGCCAATGTTCATAGCAGCATTATTCACAATTGCCAAAAGATGGAAACAACCCAAATGTCCTTCAACAGATGAGTGGATAAATAAAATGTGGTATATACACACGATGGAATACTACGCGGCAGTAAGAAGGAACGATCTCGTGAAACATATGACAACATGGATGAACCTTGAGGACATAATGCTAAGCGAAATAAGCCAGGCACAAAAAGAGAAATATTATATGCTACCACTAATGTGAACTTTGAAAAATGTAAAACAAATGGCTTATAATGTAGAATGTAGGGGAACTAGCAATAGAGAGCAATTAAGGAAGGGGGAACAATAATCCAAGAAGAACAGATAAGCTATTTAATGTTCTGGGGATGCCCAGGAATGACTATGGTCTGTTAATTTCTGATGGATATAGTAGGAGCAAGTTCACAGAAATGTTGCTATATTAGGTAACTTTCTTGGGGTAAAGTAGGAACATGTTGGAAGTTAAGCAGATATCTTAGGTTAGTTGTCTTTTTCTTACTCCCTTGTTATGGTCTCTTTGAAATGTTCTTTTATTGTATGTTTGTTTTCTTTTTAACTTTTTTTTCATACAGTTGATTTAAAAAAGAAGGGAAAGTTAAAAAAAAAAAAAAAAAAAGGAAAAAAAAAAGATGTAGTGCCCCCTTGAGGAGCCTGTGGAGAATGCAGGGGTATTCGCCTACCCCACCTCCATGGTTACTAACATGACCACAGACATAGGGGACTGGTGGTTTGATGGGTTGGGCCCTCTACCACAGGTTTTACCCTTGGGAAGACGGTTGCTACAAAGGAGAGGCTAGGCCTCCCTATGGTTGTGCCTAAGAGCCTCCTCCCGAATGCCTCTTTGTTGCTCAGATGTGGCCCTGTCTCTCTAGCTAAGCCAACTTGAAAGGTGAAATCACTGCCCTCCCCCCTACGTGGGATCAGACACCCAGGGGAGTGAATCTCCCTGGCAACGTGGAATATGACTCCCGGGGAGGAATGTAGACCTGGCATCGTGGGACGGAGAACATCTTCTTGACGAAAAGGGGGATGTGAAAGGAAATGAAATAAGCTTCAGTGGCAGAGAGATTCCAAAAGGAGCCGAGAGGTCACTCTGGTGGGCACTCTTACGCACACTTTAGACAACCCTTTTTAGGTTCTAAAGAATTGGGGTAGCTGGTGGTGGATACCTGAAACTATCAAACTACAACCCAGAACCCATGAATCTCGAAGACAGTTGTATAAAAATGTAGCTTATGAGGGGTGACAATGGGATTGGGAAAGCCATAAGGACCACACTCCACTTTGTCTAGTTTATGGATGGATGAGTAGAAAAATAGGGGAAGGAAACAAACAGACAAAGGTACCCAGTGTTCTTTTTTACTTCAATTGCTCTTCTTCACTCTAATTATTATTCTTGTTATTCTTGTGTGTGTGCTAATGAAGGTGTCAGGGATTGATTTAGGTGATGAATGTACAACTATGTAATGGTACTGTGAACAATCGAAAGTACGATTTGTTTTGTATGACTGCGTGGTATATGAATATATCTCAATAAAATGAAGATTTAAAAAAAAAAAAAAAAAAAAGACATAATGCTGAGCAAAATAAGCCAGGCACAAAAAGAGAGATATTGTATGTTACCACTAATGTGAATTCTGTGAAAAATGTACAATGTTTTATACTGTAGAATGTAGGGGACCTAGAGATACCAATTAGTGGAGGGGGAATGATAATCTAATAAGAACAGATAAACTATGGAGGGTAATCTCAATGTTATGGGAATGCTCAGGAATGATTATGGTTTGTAAACTTTCTTGGATATAGTAAGATCATGTTGGAAGCAATAGAGTTATTTTAGGTTTTTTTTTTCTCTTATTCCTTTGTTTTCTTAGGGGTTGTTAATTTTCTTGGGGTATGGTAGGAACATGTTGGAAGCAATGTAGTTATTTTAGATTATTTGTTTTTCTTACTCCTCTGTTTGGACATGGTTTATTAATTTTCTTGGGGTATGGTAGGAACATATTGGAAGCAAAGTAGTTATTTTAGGTTATTTGTTTTCCTTAATCCATTGCTTTGTTTGAAATGTTGTGGGGTTTTTTTGGTTGTTGTTTGCCTGTTTGTTTTTAATTTTTTGATAAACAAAGTTAAGAAATTGAAAAAAAATCAGTAGAAAAATGGGAGTAAAAACTAAATGACAAATAGGGTGGGATAGGGGGATGGTTTGGGTATTCTCTTTTCACTTTTATTTTTTATTCTTATTCTGATTCTTTCTGATGTAAGGAAAATGTTCAGAAATAGATTGTGGTGATGAACGCATAACTATATGATCATACTGTGAACAGTTCATTGTATACCATGGATGACTGTATGGTTTATGAATATATTTCAATAAAACTGAATTAAAATATATATATATATATATAAATCTGTGTTAAAAAAAAAAGCATATCTACAAAAATTCTAAAGCTAACCTCATATTGAAAGGTGAAACACTGAATGTTTTTTTCTTGTAAGCACAGAAATAAGGAAAGGATGATCACTCTCACTGTTTCTGTTAGTATGGTAGATCACGGCTTTTACAATAAAGAAAAACAAGTAAAAGGCATACAGATTGGAAAGGAAAAAGAAAAACTCTCTTTATTAACAAATGATATTACTGTGCACATAGAAAAACCTAAGGATTATTAAAAAAAAAAAAACTGCCAGACTAATGTAAATTTAGCAAGGTCACAGGATACAAGGTCAATATCAAATATCAATTGTATTTCTATCTATTAGCAACAAATAATAAATAAGTAAATAAAACTTTAAAAAATAACATTAGACCTCTGTACTGAAAACTATAAATTACTGTTAAGAGAAATTAAAAAAAGAAATACACCTAGTGATGTGCTGGAATCAACTCATATCAGTTTGTGAGAATCAATTATTATATTTTCAGGAATTTTGCAAGCCTCTTGTTAAACTATTGGCAACTTGAAATCAGCCATGGAGGGGAGGTTTCGTACCACAGAAACTGGAAAATGCTACAATTCAGGATTTTTTTTTTCTTTCAGTTATTCAGTTATTAAACATTTACCAGAACACTGCTGGGTATACAATGTTCATGGATTAGAAAACTCAATAATCTTAATATCTCAATTCTCCTCAAATTGATTCATAGCTCAATTTAATTTGAATAAAAATTCCAGAATGCTTTTTGTAGAAATTGTCAGGCTGATTCTAAAATTTATATGGCAATGCAAAGGATTTAGAATAAACAAAATAATATTTTAAGAGAGAAAAAAATAGAGGAGTTACTTTATCTAATTTCAAGATAAACCAAAACTTACAGCATTAGTGTAAAAGGAAATCCTTTCAAACAAATGGTAGCAGAACAAAAAGAAAAATGAACATTCACCCATCACTTAAAACATACACAAAAATTAATTCAAGGTGAATCACAGACAAAAAAAATGCCTTAAGCAGAACACAAAAAGTACTACTCATAAAAGAAAAAATGATAAATTTGACTTATTCAAAGTTTAAAACAATAAAAAAACTGAAAAGGCAAATGAATGCCTGGAAGAAAATATTTGCAATAAATATATCTGACAAATGACTTGTACCCAGAATATATAATGAATTCTTACAAATCAATAACAAAAAATATTTAAAAAATTAAAATGACCAAAAGACTCAAACAGACATTGCATACAAGAAGTTAGATGCTGAACATAATTAATCATTAGGGAAATGAGAATTAAAACTATAATGAAATGCCACCTATATTCATTAGGATAGCAAAGTATTAAAATACTGACAATTCCAAATGTTGGTGATTATGGAGAAAAACCAGGACCTCATATCCTGTTAGGAGTGTAAAATTATTTTAGTTGATTCTTACAATAATGGCCCGCTAATGAATCACACCTATTGATATCCATCCCTTGTATAGTGCCAATGAGGTCTCAGCATATGTGACACACACAGAGGCTTGATAAGTACTTTCACATTGGAGTTTGCCTTCTTGGAGCCTTAAGACTATGTTCTGAAGAAGTCAAGGATGAAAGATGGTTTGTGGAGAGCCCCAGCCATCCCTACTGTCCCAGCTGCAGCCAGAATCCAGATTACTTTTCTGCTGAAGGTAGCCATATTAGTGCACCCAGGTGATACCAGAAGAGGAACTGACCAGTCAACCCAGAGAACTGTGAAGAATATTTGTTGCTTTAAGACACTACATATTGTAGAGGTTTGTTATACAGAAACTGTACCTGTACCTAGAAGTATAGTGTCACTATAATAAAAACTTAAAATAATTGACATTAGCTTTGGGACCAGACAGGCTGTAGGAACCAGAAAAGAACTGAAGAGAAATAAATGGAAAAACATACCATGTTCATGGACTGGAAGACAATATCTTTAAGATGCCAGTTATACCCAAAGTGATTTACAGATTCAACACAATCACAATCCAAATTCCAACAGCCTTCTTTGCAGAAATGGAAAACAATCATCAAATTCATATGGAAGGGTTAGGGGACCCAAATATCCAAAATCATCTTGAAAAAGAAGAATTAAGTTGGAAGAGTCACACTTCCCAATTTCAAAACTTGTAACAAAGCTATAGTAATCAAAACAGTGTGGTACTCACACAAGGACAGACATATAGATCAATGGAATAGAATTAACAGTTCAGATATAAACCCTCACACCTATAGCCAACTGATTTTTGACAAGTTTGCCAAGTCCACCAAAGAGGAAAGAAGAGTCTTTTCAGCAAATGGTGCTCAGAAAACTGGCTATCCATACGCAAAAGAATGAAGGTGGAACCCTATCTCACATCATGTACAAAATTTAACTCAAAATGGATTAATGCCTGAATATAAGAACTAAAACTATAGAATTCCTAGAAGATAATATAGGGAACATCTTCAGCACCTTGGGTAGGCAACGGATTCTTACTTTACACAAAAAACACAAGCAACAAAATTAAAAATAGAGCAATGATACTTCATCAAAATTTAAAATTTTTGTACATCACAGGACATTACCAAGAAAGTATAAAGACAACCTACAGTATGGGAGAAAATATTTGGAAGCCACATGTCTAATATCCAAGCTTTAATATCTAGAATATGTAAGGATATCCTACAACTCAACAGCAAAAAGACAACCCAATTTAAAAAAATGGGTAAAGGATTTAAATAGTCATCTCTCTAAAGAGATGCAAATGGCCAGTAAACATATGAAAAGATGCTCAACACCATTAGCCCTTAGGGAAATGAAAATTAAAATCACAATGAGATACTGCTTCACGGCCACTAGAATAGTTTTTATTTAAAATGATAATAAATTTTGG
Organism: Choloepus didactylus; assembly: GCF_015220235.1. NCBI lineage: Eukaryota > Metazoa > Chordata > Mammalia > Pilosa > Megalonychidae > Choloepus > Choloepus didactylus. The sequence continues at coordinate 29,538,063 of NC_051308.1, forward strand.
CAAGGTGGTGGAGAAACAGGAACCCTTGTACATTTTGGTGGGAATGTAAAATGGTACAGCTGCCATGGAAAACAGTTTGGTGGTTCCTCAGGAAGTTAATTATAGACTTAACATATGACTCAGCACTACTACTTCAAGGTATATACCCAAGGAATTGAAAGATGAGACTTAAACAGATATTTGCACACCGATGTTCACAGGAGCATTATTCACAATCGCCAAAAGTTGGAATCAACCCAGTGTCCATCAGTAAATGAATGGATAAACAAAATGGGATATAAATATACATATATACAAAAATGTATATATATACACACACACATATGTACAATTATACATATATACAATGGAACATTAATTAGCAGCAAAAAGGAATGAGTTCTAATACATGTTACAACATGGATTAACCTTGAAATCATCATGTTGAGTAAAATAAGTTAGACACAAAAGGACAAATGTTGTATATTCTCACTTATACGAAGTAAGTCGAAGATGCAAATTCACAGTCATAAATTAGAATACAGGTTACCCATATCAGGGGTCAGGATAGGGAATTAACACTTAAATAGTACAATTTCTGTTTGGGTAATGGAAATATTTTAGTAATGGATGGTGGTGATGGTAGTACAACACTGTGAATGTAATTAGCACTACTGAATTATATATTTGACAGTGGTTAAAATGGGAAATTTTATGTTGCATATGTTACCAGAATAAAAATTAAAAAAAAAAAAACTCATAGAACTGTACAACGCAAAGAGTGAACCCTAATGTAAACTATAGAACATAGTTAACAATATAATTATAATAATATTGATTCATTAATTGTAACAAAAGTACCACATTAATGCAATGTTAGTAATAGGGGAAACTTTGTGTGGAGGGATATGGAAGTTCTTTGTTTTCTGCATGATTTTTCTGTATATCTTACAATTGCTCCAATTTAAAAAAAAGAAATCTTCAAATGCTCCAAAGTTAAGAAAAAAAAAATCAAAACACCAAAAAAAAAAAAAAAGAAAAAGAGAAAGCAGTGAGGAGAGTGCTATCCAAGGCTAGATGAAAACAACTGTTAATGGAGCCTAGAAAAATGGTGGGAAAATTGTTAATGGAGGTTAGAAAAAGTGAGACATGCTTGTAGATGTGAAACAATTGGCAAAAGTGTCCCTTTCAATAACCTGGAAGATATAAAATAATAAACTTGTGAGTCTGGCTAAGGAAATTTCCAGGAAGAATATTGAAAGTGCCGATTGGCTTGTTTTAGTTACATATTTTAAGGTAGAAGAAGAGTAAGATTAGCCAAAAAGGAACAGAATTTAGAGGAAATATAGGAGAGCCAGGACTTGCTAGTTTGAAAATAAGAATTTTTTTACATTCTCAATCTCTTCAGCTATCAAAAGATTCTCAAATTTTTAATGAATTTAGAGTAAAGAGTAAATCAAGGATTTGGCTGTAAGATCCTTTGCTAAGAACACAGACTATAAGGTGGTGCCTAGAACCTTTCAGCTAGACAAAATGGTCTCTAAGTATCTTAAGGGTATTGCCTCACAGCAGCTGATATGACCAAAGCAAGTCTGTCTCAAAAAAATTAAGTTTGTGGCTTTTGGCACATGGAGTGAAACCAAATAAAATTCATGGAAAACCCACAAAGTGTTTTATTGATATTGACGAAGGCACTGCCAGCTTGGAGTAAAAGAGATTGAGACAATTTTATTTTTATTCAGAATAAAAATAGGCCTTTGACTCCTTGAGCCAGCACGTTCATATGGCTCCACTGATCAAGGCCCACCCCCTGGAAGCTTGTAACTTTCAGCTTCTGGTCTCTTTGAACCCAAGAGTTCAGTTCTAAGTTTATCTCTTTCCGCTCGCATTTTACTATAAGCTGCAAGGAGAAGCCAGGTTACGTCCTCCACATGTAGTCTGGAGATCTCCTCAGCTAAGTATTCCAGGTTGTTGCTTCCAGATTCTTCCTTCCATTTGACACCAGGACTCAATTTTGCCAAATTCTCTGCCACTTTAAAACAAGGATCGCCTTTCTGCCAGTTCACAACAAAACGTCCATCATTTCTGTTCAAGACCTCATCAGAAGTATCTTTAGAGTCCATATTTCCACAAACAGTCTCTTTAAAGCAGTTTTGGCCTTTTCTATCAAGCTCATCCCAATTCTTCCAGAATCTTCCCCTTATCCATTTAAAAAGCCGTTCCAACATGTTTGGTATTTGCAAACACAGCAGCAAAAGCACCCTACTTCTCTGGTATCTTCTTGACCAAAAGGGGGATGCAAAATGAGACGAAATAGTTTCAGTGGCTGAGAGATTCCAAATGGAGTCGAGAGGTCACTCTGGTGGACATTCTTATGCACTATATAGATAACACCTCTTAGGCTTTAATGTATTGGAATAGCTAGAAGTAAATACCTGAAACTATCAAACTCCAACCCAGCAGTCTGGACTCCTGAAGACAATTATATAATAATGTAGATTATAAGGGGTGACAGTGTGATTGTGAAGACCTTGTGGATCACACCCCCTTTATCTAGTGTATGGATGAGTGGAGGAATGGGGATAAAAACTAAAGGACAAATGGGGTGGGATGGGGGGATGATCTGGGTGTTCTTTTTTCACTTTTATTTTTTATTCTTGTTCTGGTTCTTTCTGATGTAAGGAAAATGTTCAGAGATAGATTGTGGTGATGAATGCATAACTATGTTATCATACTGTGGACAGTGGATTGTATATCATGGATGATTGTATGGTGTGTCAATGTATTTCAATAAAACTGAATGTAATAAAAAAAAAAAGAAAAAAAAAATAGGCCTTTGAGCCCCCAAATTTCTATAGGCAGAAAGTAAGCTGAAAAAGCTACTCAGCTACAAACATGAAACCATTTGTTATGGAAAAAAGAACTCTCAGAGGGTGAAGCCAAGAGCCACAGAGAACAAAGTATTTGGAGGACCATGCCTAGGCAGTAGAGCTGGGCCCTTCTCATGAAACATTCTCTATTCCTGTAAAAGGGCCTCCTTGATAACTTATGCCTGAATGGATTTCAGTATTGCTATGGAATTTCTTTGTGCCTCCTGTTACCTGCCGTTTGGAACAGGAATGACTATTGCAGTCACTTTATTATTATCTCACAATTCATTGTGGGATATGTAGGGGACCAAGAGAAATACATTCAAAGACCTGCACCAGAGTAGCCTCACCTGCAACTGGACGTGATGCAGATAAAGAGATTACGGACTCAATCTGATTGGATGAATTTTACAGGGAGTGAATTTGTTTGTATATGGGAAGGATGTGAATCACTGAACCAGAGGGTAGACTGTGGTAGATTATTATAATAATGGATCATGCCTCTCACACTGACTCTGAGCTTGGCCATGTGACTTGCTTTGGCCAAAGGGATATCAGCAAAGTTACAGAAGCAGAGGTTTGATAACTTGGTGTCTTCTGGGAAATCTGAAACCAACGTGCTATGAAGAAGCCCAGGAGCCATCCCAGGCATTCTAATTATCCCAGTTAAACCCAGTATTCAAACAACCTACCAGCTGCATGCAGCCACAGGAGTGAGCCCGGATGATACAAGCAGAAGAATCACCCAGCCAATCCATGGTACCATAAATCATTGTTGTTTTAAGCCACTAAGACTAATTAAACAGCAATACATTACAACTCCTTGGAAATCTGTTTGGCAGCTTTTCATCAAGTCAAACATAGGCCAAACTGGTAAACCCAAATGTCTGTCAATAGGAGAACAGATAAAGAAATACAGTATATTCATATAATGAACTACCACTCAGCAATACACAGAAGAAACTACTAATAAACACATTACAGATGAATCTCAAAAACTTCATCATTGCACAAAAGAAGCCAGATGCAAAAGAGAATATACTGTATGGTTCCATTTAAATGACGTTCACAAGAAGGCAAAACTAATAGATGGTAAAAAACAAAACAAAACAAAGCTCAAAACAAAGGTTTCCCCTAGTGGGGGGGGGGTGGTTAAGGAGTTTGAAAAGGGACACAAGGGATTTCAGGAGTGATGCAAATGGTATCCTTAAGATCTGTGCATTTTCCTGTATGTAATTTTCATCTCAAATTAAAGTGAAACAAAAGAATGGTAAAAAAATTTTAAAGACAAGAAATAGGGTCTTGCTCTTCCAGATATAAAGCAATTGTAATTAAGTCAGTGGCCACAGTAGCGTGAGCATAGACAAATAGACCTATGGAATATTACACTCTTGTGTAACCCACAATCTAGCATCAGCATCATTTGGCAGCAACTTAGAAATGCGGGATCTCAGGTCCCATCTCAGACTACTGAAAAAAGGTACCTTAATTTTTTAACAAGATCTTTAGGTGACTTATATGCACATTAAAGTTTGAAAAGCATTGATCTAGAAAAACCATTAAAAGACACAAATACTGAAACCTGATTTATGAAAGAGCAAGATTACAAATTAGAGACTCAATAACTGTTAATGGGGATCATTATTTTTTGATACCAAAAAAAAATTCAGATGTATTAAAGACCAATGGGAGGCAAAACTTGATAAGTTTAAAATAAAATACAGGAAAACTTCTTTATGACTTCTTACTACAGAACAATTTTTTAACTGAGTCACAAACACACAAACCATAAAGGAGAAAAATAGATATCGGACTATTCTAAATGTGAAAATTCTGTAACTAAAAGATACCATAAACAAAGTGGAAAAATGGGTACAGGAAATGCAAATAACCAATGAAGGATTAATATACAAAATAAATAATTAATGCCTTAAAAATTAATAAGAAAAAGCCAAACAAGACAATAGGAAAATGGGCAATGTATATTGTCCCAGAGTTTGGTGATTCACTAGAAGAACTCATAGGACTCAGCATATAGTGGTATGCAAAGGTATATAAAATAAAATTAGCAAAGGGAAAAGGCACAGGATTGAAGTCCAGAGGAAACCAGGTGCAAGCTTCCAAGAGTCCTCTCCCAGTGGAGTCACACAGAATGCACCGAATTCCTCCAGCAATGAGTTGTGACAACAAGTGAAATGTCTATGAGAGAAGTTCATTAAAGACTCAGTGCCCAAAGTTTTTATTGGGGATTGTTTGGTCACATAGGCACCATCTGCCTAGCACATACTAAGATTCCAGACTCACAGAAGGCATGCAGATGTTCAGCATAAACCAGATTATTTGTACAAACAGGTTAGGCACAGTGAGCCACTCATATCAATTCTGAAAATGGTGGGAATCCTCCTGATATCCTTGGAAGCAGGCCTTTTGAAAGATAACAGTCTCAGGTCTGCTGCTATGTTAATTCTTTTCTGTGCATATATGAACAGGCAATTCATAGAAGACGAAATCTTTGGTAATCAGAGAAATCTCATACACATCAGAATGCAAAAAAAAGAAATTTCTTGATTAAAATCTGGTAATATCAAGTACTGGCAAGGATGCGAAACAATGGAATTTCTTAACCCTGGCTTCTAAGAGTATAAATTGGTATAATCACTTTGGATAGCACTGTGGCAAAATCTAGAAAAGATGACTATGCAAATAACCTAAGACCCTGCAATTTCATTTCCGGGTATATACCCTAGAGAATATGACACATGCAAACAAGGAGACATCTAAAAGACTTTTCATACAGTGAAAATTTGGAATCAATCTAAAAGCCCATTAATGGAAGAATGATGAATAAATTGCATAGTTAGATAATTACCTACTACATAGCAGTTACTAAGAAGGAACAAGGTCACTTGTAAAAGAAGGGAATCAGATCATCAATTATGAGATTCAACTTGGTCAGAAAAGGAAAACAGAGATCAGAAGACTGGGAATTTCTGTGGTTACAACTTAAAAACCTAATGTTGAGTAAAAAACAAGTTGCCAAAAGATACCTACAGTATAAAATCATGTATGTACATTTTCAAACCCATAAAATAATACTATATATTATTTATGGATACATTTATATATAAGTAAAGCATAAAACCTAGATGAAAATTATATATCTGATTTTACATTATTCTGTTTTACTGCATAATGGAAATATTTCATAATTAAAATAATCTTTAGGAGCAAGGTCCATCAGGAAACTGGAGAAGTAAGTTCAAAGGTCCAGATAGCAAGGTTAAAAGGAGAAGAACAACTCATCCTCTAAGACTGGGAGAAAGGAATAAAAATGAATATAGAAACTGACTGGTTTGGAAGAGGAATGTGGGAGATGGGAAAGATGGTGTCCCACAGCTTCCATTTACTTGCATGAAGCAGGAAGGAGGGCTGTCTATACACTATGAGCAGGGAGGGGTTGAGGAGGGGCCTCAAGGGAATGTCGGAGGTCACTGAGCATAATGGGAGAAGCAGGCTGATTAAGAACCAGTGAAAAGATGGCTGAACAACACCAATGGCAAGACTGAGTTAAAATACCATGAATCTAGACTGTTCCAATCCCGATGGTTGTTTCACGTTTCCACTAGTGTGTACAAGACTGAAGTCATACTGGAATACCCAAAGTTTGGAATAGATGTTGAATGTGAGTGGAAGAACAAGACATGAGTAAATCGAGGATGCTTGTGAGAGAGAAGGTCAGACTGACCATGAGGTCCAGACTGAGTATAGAAGGAACACAGGCCAGGAGAGAACTGCTGTGTAGAAAAATAGGGAGGAATTGGGGGACTGGAAATCTCTATGAGATCAAGAGGTAGGTGAGAGGACATGCAAAAGAAGAAAGTATAAGAGGAAGGGGTCAGACAGAGGACTATTGGAGCAGCACCATTTTGGACTAATTTGGCAGCACTTTATTCTAGAGGTAACTTAGTTGTATCTCTGCTACTAGGACTAACTTTCTAAGGCTTTTTGCCTTCAATTCTTCTGGGATAATCAACTAAATATTAGAGGCTAACTACAGAGAGACAGTCATATCAATAAGGCTCAGTGTCCAGTTCAACCTAATTAAAGCAATGCATAGTTGATAACAGAGTATTCAAATAGGTATACATCAGAGGTGAATTTAGGTGCTAATTAAGCTTTGAGAATCAGACAGACAGGGGTGGTTACTGGAAAATCAGTCCATAGTCCTAGGTCTCTAGACTATAACAAATGCCTTGCCTTTAAAGGAAATGGCTCAGGAAAAAGGCTGGGTAGAATTCTACAGATCAAAGGACAAGAGAGACACCATCAAAAGTCATAAGGATGAAGAGAATCCTGGAAGTAGGATCCAGTTGGGAACATGTCATCCCAACTGCCCTTTTGCTTTCTCAACTCCCATGAGAACCTATTCCAAACTAGAGATTCATGTTACAAAGACAACCCCAGAGTAAACAAGGGGTATCAGATGCTCCCAGTCCATGCAGGGAGTTCAGGAGGAGTATTATGGGCTATCCAGAGTGATCACACAAGGATTGAGGGTCCCATGTGTCTAATGGACTTGTAGATCAAAAGAGGGATGTCTCCATATCAAATTCCAAAGTTGAACTGGCATAGTTGAGAAGTTACAAATTGTTAGTCATCAACCAGTAATATTTTAAAATTTCTCAGGTATACTTTATATTATATCCTACATTAATGAATGTTAAGGAAAATAAATCATGCATATATAAGTCAGTATTTTTGTCACACATTGTCAATGAAATATATAATGCATTATCAAAGGTCATGATAAACATTTTGTAGATCTCTATAAACCCAGAAGTTATGAGTCATGCAATTTATTCTTATTGCCACTAGATGACACTGTAGCTTACTGCTCTTTGGAGAGTCAAATGTTGCCAGCTCACAGAGTTCAATTAAGATCTTTAAATAAAACATATAGCTGTGTGACTAGTTCTTAATAATTCAAGAATCTGACAACTTTCAGAACACACAATTAAACATGCTTTTCCTTCTAAAGCTGCTAGACTTAGTGCTTTCCTAAAGCTTGACCACCATGCCTGAAACTTCATACAAAATTGTGAGTGCACGCACATATTATGCATTTTCCTGTGGGAGAGGGTCTGAAGCTCTCATTAGAGTTTTAGAATTTTCTATAACCCTCCTTTCCCACCAAGAAAGAGGTCCAACACCACTACTCCTGAGTAATTCCAGGTATAGCCAATTGTAGCCACTGGTGCCTGTTGGAGAACTAACCTTCTGAGTTCATCTCTTTATAATGAAGATGCAAAGAAAATAGCTTTTCAGATACTACTTTCTGTTGAATTGTGAGTAAGGGGCACAAATTGCTTTTTATAACAAGGGCTGGAGGGTAACAAGTTGTGCCAGACCTGGAAAGACAGATAAAATGACTGTAAGGTCAAGCAGCGATCTATGCAGTGAAGGAGGCATTGTCAAGGATCTATTATTTTTTATAACTAGACACAAACATACAAAGCAAAATAATTAAAAACTGGAGGATCAAGCCAAGAATCAGCAGTCCAGGGAAAGGGGCCTGAGACCACGGTCCTATGTGAAATTTCCATCCAAGGGGGTCAATTCCGGTAAAAAATGTGGGTAATAACTGATGGAGAATGAAGACATGTAACCATTTTTTACAGTCATAAGCATTGGGATGCAAGGATATGACTTTATCAATAAACTGAACTTAGCTTTGCTCTCAAGCACCTGTTTTCTTTCATATAGCAACAGAAAAAACAAAACAAAACAAAACAAAAACTAACCATAATCTTAATTTGAAGTAAAACATCTCTTAAAAGTCACAGAGTTTGGGATAAACACTAAGCTCAATGTGCTGATATAACCACTCCTGGCATCAGACGAGAGGGGCATCCTGTCCCCACTGGACTCTGTGCTGGTGTCTGTTGCAATAAAGTTACCTTCTCTTCTCTAAGCATGAGCTATGCACGACTGCTCCAGGGAGCTGACGGGCTATTCCTGCTTCTCAACCCCATTTCAACTCTTGCAGATGCCTCTGATTCTTTTGAGATTCAGCCATCTCTTCCACCTGGTTCGTCCTGAGCTATCTGCTGCATCTCAGTTCTCAGTATAAAACTTCTGTGGCTTAATTCTCTGGTACATAATGGGCATCCAATAAATAATTGTTGAGTAAATTACACCAAGGGATCCTCGCTCTGCCCTTCCTCCATTCATCACATCCTCCTGTCTTTATCCCCAGTAATATCCACAACAGCTGGGCCTCAGCTACCCTCACTTTATCAATAAATGATTCATATCCAAGTGAAGAGAAACTATGGTTCCAACTATTTAAAAAGTGGTGATGATTAAAACCACCGTTCATTGACTGCTGACTATATGCCAAGCCCTATACTGGGTGATTTACAGACATTAGTTCATTCATTTCTCAAAATAAACCTATGCAATAGGCATTGTTATTTTACAGATAAGAAAATTGAGGCCTTAAGAGTTTAAGTAACTTCTCCAGGATCACAAGCTATTAAGTGATAAACATAGGATTTAAGCCTAAGCCTATCTGACTTAAAAGCTGGAACTCTTAACCCCCTATTCTACATTAAACTATTTGATGTGTTTGCTGTTTCTTCCAGATATAATGATAACGGATATGTTAAAGATATTGAAGTAAATTTCTTAGTGTGGGAAATACACGGCAGGAATGACTACAGCTTTAATAATACTATGAGGAAGGTATGATATCTTTGAATTTAAGTTGCATTTAGTATACAACTAGACATGTATTTCTATTTTAAATCTGTATACAATTTATCTAAGAAAAATAGAACCACACAGCTGTGAGTAGAAAAAAACATGCACGCTTTATATCAATGTTAAATTTCTTGAACTTGATAACTATACTTAATGTGGTTACAGAAGTGAATATCCTTGTTCTTAGGAAAGATACATGGAAGTAGTAATTGTTCGAGGAGCATGATGTATGCAACCTACTCTTAAATGTTTATAAAATAGATAAATTAGATATATATAGATAGATGATAGATAGTAGATAGATAGATTATAGATAGATAGAGGATTGACAGAAATAGAATGAGAACAAATGTGGCAACATGTTAAAATTGGTAAATCTGGGTATCTGGTTACAGGGTATATTGGTTTTTATTACTTTTCCAACTGTCCTCTAAATTTGAAATTATTTCAAATTAAAAGTGATCGATAGATAGATAGCTAGAAAATTGAGAAAACTAGGAAAAGACAAATCCACAAATGTAGTGAAAGATTCTAACACAACTCTCTCAGTAACTGTGGTGGATTGATTGTGTATCCCAGTTCTTGGTTTTGGGCTGCATTCTGGTGGGTGTAGACCCATTGTAAACAAGCTCTCCTCAAGATGTTACTTCAGTTAAGGTTTAGCCCAAATGAATGAGGTTGGACTTTGATCTGGAATACTGGAGTACTTTATAACAGAGGGAAAGTTAGATAGAGAGACAAGCCATGGGGAGCAGCCAGAAGCCAGAAGTCAGTGGACCTGGAGGAAGAAGAAGAAGACGTCGCCATCGGCATTACCATGTGAAAACCCAAGGAACCCTAAAGATTACTGGTCAGGCAGAAGATACAGACCCCAGGAAGAAGCAAGCCTTCTAGCCTCTTAAACTATGACCTAACTAATTACCCTTGTTAAGCCACGTCATTTTATGGTGTTTTAGTGTCCTCATTGCTAAAGCAAATACCAAGCAAAGGTTTGGCTTAAACAACGAGAATTTATTGGCTCACGATTTTGAGGCTAGGAGAAGTACACATCAAGGTGTCATCAAGGTGATGCTTGCTTCCTGAAGGCAGGTGCTCTGGGGCTGCCTGCCAGCAATGCCTGGTCCTGGGCTCCTCTTTCACATGGCAGTGGACATAGCGGCCTCACCTGGCCTCTCCCTTCTCTTCCAGGTTCCATTGATGTTCAGCTTCTAGCTGCTCCCTCTGTGGCCTTCTCTCTATCTGTAGGAATTTCATTCTCCTTTAAAAGGACCAGTAAAAGGATTAAGACCCATACTGATTCAGTTGGGCCACACCTTAACTGAAGAACTTCATCAAAATGTCCTACTTACAATGGGTTCACACCCACAAGAACGGATTAAGTTTAAGAACATGTTTTCTGGGGTACATAGTATCCCAGACCACAACATATGGTATATGTTTTAGAAGCTAGAAAACTAAAACAGTAACTACTGGAACATGCCAGAGAACAAAAAAAGTAAAGATAGAGAATATTTCAACAACATGATTAACAAACCTGACCTAATTGATTTATACAGAACACTGTGCCAACAATTGTAAAATATATATTCTTTTCCAGTGCATACAAACATTTACAAAAATTGACCATATATTTTCTAAAAGTAAATCCCAATAAGTTAAAAGAGATTGAAATCACAGAGTATTTTCTCTGAGTGGAAACCAATAATAAAAAGATCATTAGGAAATCCCCTTATTATGAAATAACCCAAAAGTCAAACAAGAAAACACAATGGAAATGAGAAAATATTTTTGAAGTGAATAATAATGAAAATAGCAAATATTAAAATTCATTGGGGACACAAAGTTCACATATTATATGATTCCATTTAATATGGAAATTTATGGTATGTGAATTTTACCTCAATAAATTATTTTTTGAAGTTAATGTTTTATTTACCTCTTCTATGGTTCATTTCTAAAATTTTTATTGTAGTATCATATATAAATCTCAAATTTTCCCATATTAACCACTTTCAAGTACACACTTCAGTGGTATTAATTACATTTCACATTATTGTACTACCTTCAACATCCATTACCCCTACTTATTCTTGATCTCAAACAGAAACTCTGCACCCATTAAGTAATAGCTCCTTCTCCCCACCACCACCCCTTCCCAGCCCCTAGTAACATGCTCACTACTAACTAACAACCTGTTTGGGCTTCAGATTTTCACCTGTCAAATGGGAATAATTATAGTATCAACTTTGTGATCTAGTGAATGGGTTAAACAACATAATAAATGTAGAGAACTCAGTACCATCCTGGTAAATGATAAATATTCAATAAATATTTCTTGAATAAATAAATGAAAAAACATTTTTAAAAACTCACTGGAAACAGCTAAAGTCATGCTCAGGGGGACATTTATACACTTATTTGCATATATTTGAAAAAAGAAAGGACTAAAAAAACAATAATCTAAGCATCTACCTCAAGAAATTAGGAAAACAGGCTTGAAGGGAACTCTGGTCAACCAAAATGGCAACATAACAGTTCATTTCCCCCACAGAATCTTTGCACAACTAACTAGCAAAAACTGGCAGACCTATCTTCCTCAGCACTCCAGAAAACAGTTAAAGGGTTTCAGTAACTGGGCAAGTGCCAAATCAAGAAAACACAACTTAAAAACAATAGGAAAAGCTCTCTTGCTGACCCTTCCCATACCCTCTCCCTGGCATGGTGTGGAGCTGGCCTGCATTCTCATTGTGGGTCCCTGGCCCTGTTCTGGAGAGACCAGAGTAACCTCTATGTGTGTACTAGGGTGCCTATATGTTGGTGCCAGTCTATCAAGTGACAGCCTGAAGGACTGAAACTGGACATTCATCTCTGGCTCACGCTTCTTGAACTTGCCTTGTAGGCAGAAGTTTGCACACAGCTAAAGCAGTGTAAGAAACAATCAAATATGTGGCTTGGGGCACAGGAGTATCACCTTCAAGACATAAAATAGAACACCTGGGAGGAGGGGAAAATCTATTTCATAGGGAATAGAGGGGGCATATGGATTTCTGTAAAGGGGCAAATTCCTAAAGCCTCAGGGAACTTGACTATGACAAGTTGACTTGCCTATGACAAGATGCAGTGTCATAAAAAAATGGGAAGGGCCCCACACTTTTGCATCAGGCTAATCTTCTTGGTAGGAAGTCTAAACTTTGAAGGAGAACACCAGTCAACACAGACTCAATTTGCAAAGGCTGTGAATGGTGTTTTTTTGCATTGGTTTGTTTGTTTCTGTTGGCTCCTGGCACTCAACAAAATCAATGTCATATCACTAGCTGGATTCAAACATAAGGATCAGACAACACAGGAACTAAATCCAAGAGTTAACACATTAAAATATTACAGTATACAGTGTGCAAAAAAGATAACAAGGAATTTTCTGTTAACCTACAACTTTTCTCATAAAAGAAATTATGTTTAACAAAAAAGATAGCAAGACAAACAAAGAAAAGAAATGATGGCCAATCCAAAGGAACAAGATAAAACTTCAGAAATCATCAATGAAGAAAACAAGACCTTGGACATTCCAGGCAAAAACTTTTAAATAACTGATATTTGAAATGCTCAAACACCTAAAAGAAAACACAAGAGGAAGAACTAAAGAATATGGAAAAAAAATGAATAAACAAATGAGAACCTCAATACAGAGATAGAAATTATAAAAAGGAACCAAACAGAAACACTGGAGTTGAGGACCACAATAACTGAAATAAAAAGCTCTGTAGACAGGTCAGGTGCAGATTACAGTTGGCAGAAGAAAGAATCAGTGAATTTAAATATAAGAAATTGAAATGATTCAGCCTGAGGAGCAGAAAGAAAAGAGAATGAAAAGAAGTGAACAGAGCTTAAGAGACCTGTGGGACATAATCAAACATACCAATACATATGGGGGTCCCAGAAGGAGAAGAAAGAGAGAAAGGAGAAGAAGGAATATTCAGTGAACTGGTAGCAGAAAACTTCCCAAATTTAATGAAAGGCATGAATATACACATTCACACAGCCCAACAAAACACAAATAGGATAAATTTCAAAAGAACCAGGCCAAGACACATGATAGCCAAACTGTCAAATTCCAAGGACAAGGGGGAAATTCTGAAAGCTCCAAGGGAAATGCAATGTGTTAGGTACAAAGGAGCCCCAGTAACATCAGGTGCAAATTTCTCATTAGAAACCAAGGAGGCAAGAAGGCAGTGGGATGACATATTCAAAGTACTGACAGAAAATAATTGCCAACCAAGAATTTTATATATGGCATGGCTATCTTTCAAAAATGAGGAAGATACTAAAAACATTCCCAGATAAAAAGTCGAGGGGCTATGTTACAACTAGCCTGTCCTACAAGCAACACTAAAGAGAGTTTTTTCAGACTGAAAGGAAAGCACAATCAACAGTGAATCAAAGAGGCATAAATAAATAAAGATCTGATAAAGGTAACCATATGGGTAATTATAAGTGCTGGTTCTATTGTATTTTTTTAGTATGTAATTTCATTTTTCACTTCTTAAAATTTGAAAAATACAAATGCATAGAAAGTATGATAAATCTCTAATTTTAAACAAGTACAAAAAAAGGTGGGGGTGGAGGAATATGGGAACAGTATACATGTATGCTATTGAAATTAAGTTGGTATCAAATCTCCTGTAATCTTTTATAGATTTAGGATATTAAATGTAAGCCTGATGCAACACAAAGAAAATATCTGAAAAATACATACAAAAGGAAACAAGAAGGACCCAAGACGGTACACTACAAAAAAATCAAATGAATATGAAGCAGGTGTTAATGGAAGAATTGCAGGTCAAAAAAGGTATGACTTACAAAGACCAAATAGGAAAATGGCAGAAGAAAGTCCTGCATTATCAGTAGTTACTTTAAGCATAAATGAATTAAACTATCTACTCAAAAGGCAGAGATTGGCAGAATGGACAAAAGAGCATGATACAACTCTATGCTGTTTATAAGAGACTCACCTGAAAGTCAAAGACACAGGTAGGCTGAAAGTGAAAGGATGGAAAAAATACATCATGCAAATAGCAACAAAAAGAGAGCAGGAGTAACTACACTAATATCAGATAAATAGACTTTTAGTAAAAACTATTAAGGGACAAAGAAGGGAGAAATAGACATTTCTACATTAATAGTAGGAAATTCCAATAAACAACTTTCAAAATGGATACAAGGGGTGACATCATCAACATGTATGTAAACAGCTACTGAAAACCCCTCTCCAGAGATTCAATGAAAAAAAAGGACAATTCTGAATTGTTTGAAACTCTGGAGAAGGATATTGACTGGAGAAGGACACTGCAGATGCCCAATTGAAGAAAGAGAAGAAACATCAGGTTGGAATATTCCATCCCAGACCAACTGGTCCTCTCCCTTCCCCCTCACTTGGTCTCCATGTGGAAAAGGCAAGGAATCAGCAGACAGCACCCCACCCACCAGGAACAGAATACAAAATCTCACATCAGTGAGACATACCTCCACTGTTTGAAGACCCGGTGGACAGGGGTGGACATGTCAAGGTCCAGGTCAGTGAAGGAGACAGCATTTCCAGCCCTGGGTCCAAAAACCCTTTCCCCACCCTTGAAGGAAGCAGCAGCTGGTGGCCATTTCCTTGCCTGGGGAATGGCTGGGGTACTGGGTCAGCTGAGGGAGTAGTCTGCTACAGGTGGAGCCCCACATCAAGCCAGATTTTGGCTGGCAAAGTGAGGGCATAGGAATCCCGCAGCTTCAGCTCACCTGCGTAGACCCATCCTGGGCTCCAAGCAAAGTAGCCTCTGAGGACAATAGAGTTGCCAAACAGTGCCATCTGCTGGATAGTCTGTAAAGTGCAAGGGGAAATAGCACCACGGGAAGCCAGCAGATCTATATTACCATCCAGAGAACTTGCTGGGGTGCAATGTGCCAACATCCCAGCCCTGTGGCAGGCCACTGTGGGTGACTGATTTGGGGGAATACTTGGAGGCAGAGCCAATCTGAAAACTAGCCAGTGAAAGAAAAAAAGGAAATATAGAGATCAAAGAAAACCAACAAGCAAACCAAAGGCAAAAGAGAGAAAACAACCTCCAGAATAAACTAATCAAGAAAATCAAATGCCTAAACAGCAAAGAATCATGAGCCACACCAGTTGTTAATCTAACAACTTAACTGAGACTCAAGAGTTGAAATAACTAATTAAAGATGTTCAAACAAATCTTCTAAATCAAATCAATGAGTTGAAAGAAAATGTGATGAGGGATGAAGGATATAAAGAAGACACTGGGTGACCATAAGGAAGAATTTGTAAGCTTGCATAACCCAAACAGAATTGATCCAAATAGACCCACTCCAAGACACTAACTAATCAGATTCTCAGATGGCAAGGACAAAGAGAGAAGTCTGAAAGAAGCAAGAGAAAAGCAATCCATCACACACAGGAGATGCTCAATAAGACTAAGTACAGATTTCTCAGTAGAAACCATGTCGATGAGAAGGCAGTGGTATGATATATTCAAGATACTGAAGGAGAAAAACCACTAAACAAGAATTCCATATCCGGCAAACCTGTCTTTCAAAAACAAGGAGAGTTTAAAATATTTATAGATAAGCAGACAATGAGAGAGTTCATGAACAAGAGCCCTCCTCTACAAGATATACTAAAGGGAATGCTACAGACAGATAGGAAAAGACAGGAGAGGGAGGTTTGGAGAAGCGTGTAGACATGAAGATACCAGGAGATAGAAAGAGGGTAAAGATCAGGCATGTCATGCTGAAGGAGTACAGGATGTTCAACAGGATTGATTGTATAAATCCAGAAATGGATAGCACAATACTGTGATTGTGATGGGAGCACAATATTGTAAGTACACTGAACAAAGATGACTGTGAGTACAGTTGAAAGAAGAAAGTTAGGGGCATGTAGGACAACAGAAAGAAAGATAGAAGATAAAGATTGGGATGGTATAATTTAGTGAAACCTAGAGTGGTCACTGATTGTGATTAAATGTAAAAATACAAGAATGTTTTTACATGAGGGAGAACAAATGAATTTCAACTTTGCAAGGTGTTGAAAATGGGATGGTATTGGGGAAAAAATACAATCAATGCAAACTAGAGTATATAGTTAACAGTAATATTGTAATATGCTTCCATTAATTGTAACAAAGGCAGTATACCAAAGCTAAATGTCTATAAGACAGGATGTAAGGGAGGGCTATGGGATTCTTGGTGTTGGTGTTGTTCTCTGACTTTTTTGTTGTATTTTATTTTAATTTTATTTTTCGTTTTGTTGCTTCTTAATTGTCATTTTTTTTCTTTCTTTTTTGGCTACTTCCTCTTTCTTTGTGAAAGAAATTGAAATGTCCTCATATACATAGTGGTGGTGAATGAATAGCCATGATTATACAGGGAACCACTTATTGTTTACTTAGGATAAAATGTATGGTGTATGAACAAAACCATCTAAAACATAATCAGAGGGATACAGTGCAGGAGAAAATGTGGAGAGAGGGATGTATCTAATCACTGTTGGTGCGGAAGTAGAATGGTGCAGCCTATCTGGAGGTCAGTGTGGTGGTTCCACAGGAAGCCAAGCATGGGGTTGCCATATGGTCCTGCAACTTGGTTATTGGGTATATACTTGGAAGAAATGAAAAGAGGGACACAAATGGACATTTGCACAGTGGGGCTTATGGTGGCAGTGTTCATGATTCTCAGTGGATGGGGGTGGCCTAAGAGTACATCAACTGATGAATGGAATGACAAATTGTGGTGTATAAATACAATGGAATATTGAGCTGCTACAAGGAGTGAAGTTGTGAGGTGAATGGACCTTGAGGACAGTATGTTGAGTGAAACAAGCCAGAAATGAAAAGACAAACATAATGCCTCACTAATATGGACTAACTATAATATGCAAATTCTGAGAACTGAATCTGAGAGCATAGGTTATTGTAAAGGTTCCTAGATTGTAAGCTCTTACAGCAGTTAAATCTATTCCTGAGTTGTAATGGTTATTTCTAAATTCTGAGATGCTGAGCTTTTGTGTATAACCTGGTCAGTCCCTGGAACTTTGGGTATCTGTGTGACATCAGGGACTCAGAGCCAGAGTCTGGCAGCTATGAATGTCAATATTACCCCATACAGCAAATGTTAAAGAGTCTGAAAAAAGAGATCAGACTTCACTTAGAGATATGAATGAAATGGACTTGGTTAGGACTAAGGTAAATAAGACTAAAGGGTAAAGGACGATATTGATGATGTTTTAAAACCTCAACTTCTGTGTGAGACCAAAGGAATAGATGTTTATTAGGTGCAAAATTTATAGTTTTTGTAACACACTATATCAATTTAACTTGTATGGTCAGTCTATTCAAACACCATAATTACATGGAACTTTGCATAGGGATTGAAATCTGGTTGGTTTGCACAGGTTACTGTGAAGCTCCAATACATCCCAGAGTAATTTGGGCAGAGAACAAAATGTATTTGCAAAGCCCCCTTGAGGGAATGGGGGAAATGTGGAAATATTAAACATCTCCACCTGGGAATTAATGATATTCTCACAAGCATTGGGGGCTACCCATCTAGAAGGCCAAGCCCTTGATCTTGGGGCTTGCCCTTATGAAGCTTGTTACTGCAAAGGAGAGGCTAAGCCTACTTAAAATTTTGCCTAAGTGTCACCCTCAGAGAAACTTTTTATTGCTCAGATGTGGCCTCTCTCTCTAAGCCAATTCTGCAGGTAAACTTTCTACCCTCCCTCTTATGTGGGAAATGACTCCCAAGGGTCTAAATCTCCCTGGCAACTTGGGACATGACTCCCAGGGATGAGCTTGGCTCTGCCATCATGGAATTGAGAAAGCCTTCTTGGACCAAAAGGGGGAAGAAAAGTGAAACAAAATAAAGTTTCAATAGCTGAGAGATTTCAAAAGGAGTCAAAAGGTCATTCTGGAGGTTATTCTTATGCATTATATACATACCATTTTTTAGTTTTTAGTGTATTGGAATAGCTAGAAGGAAATAGCTGAAACTGTTAAACTGCAACCCAATAGTCTTGATTCTTGAAGACAATTGCATACTACCCTGTGTGACCATGTGATTGTGAAAACCTTGTGGCTTCCTCTCCCTTTATCCTATGTTTTGACAGATAAGTAGAAAAATGAGGACAAAAAGTAAATGAATGTTAGGGAGGGATGGGGGTATGGGATGTTTGGGGTGTTCTTTTATACTTTAATTTTTACTCTTATTCTTTTTTGTGTGGTAATAAAAATATGCAAAAATTGATGTCAAGGTGAATGCACAAATATATGATGGTACTGTGAACAACTGTGCACTGTGAATGATTGTATGGTTTGTGAATATATCTCAATTAAATTTAATTTTTAAAAAATGGATACAACATCTAGACAGAAGATCAATAAAGAAATAGAAGACTTGAATAATACTATAAACCAGCTAGACCTACTAATAGGCATATATATATATAGTACCCTTCACCCTACTGCAGCAGAAAACACATTTTCTCTAGTGCACATGGATCATTCTCCAGGATAGACCACGTTAGGTCACAAAAAAAGTATCAATAAAATTTTTTTTATTTTATTGTAAAATAAATTCAAAGTTACAGGAACAGTTGCAAAAACAATACAAACTCCATACACAGCATACCCTGACCCCCCCCAATACCCCAATCCACCAACTTTAACATGCTGTCACACTGCCATTTCTCTTTATTTCCCTCCCTCCCTCCCTCCCTATCATCCATCATCTATTGCTATCTTCTGAACATATGAGAGCAAGCTGTACACATCCTTGAACAAACACTATAATTCACATATACACTTCCCATGAACAAGAACATTCTTTTATGCAATCCCATTAAGTGCAGTTAAGAAGTGCAAGAAATTCAACATTGATACAAAGCTTACATTCTATATTTCCTTTTTTTTTTTCTTATGTCTCAACTGTGTCCCTGTGAGCCTCCTGTCCTCCATCCTCAGATCCCATCCAGGATCATCCTTGGCATTCAATTGTCATCTATTTAGAGTGTCTTTTTTTTTTTTTCCAATTGTGGAAACATATATACAGCCTAAATCTTCCCATTCCACCCCCTCCCTAGCATTCCATTAGTGGGCTTAATCACATTTAGAATGTTGTAATGCTATCACCTTCCCACCATCCATTACTAGAAATTTCCCTTCATCTCAAACAGCAACCCTACACTCATTTCTTAACTCCCCGTTGCCCCTTCCCCCATTTCTCTTAACCCAAACTCTACTTTTCATCTCTATGGTCATATTCTCTGATAATTTCTTTGTGTTTACTGTGGGGCTTAAATTTAACCTCTTAAACCCATAACAATCTTGGTTGTCTTTGATACCCACTTAACTTCAATAGGACACATAAACTATGTCCCTATACTCCTCCATTCCCCCACCTTTATATAGTTCTTGTAAAAAATTACATATTTTACATTGGGTCCATAACCACTGATTTGTCATTAGAGTTTATGAATTTTATATCCTGTAGGAAGTAAATAGTGGAGTTACAAATCAAAAATTATTGACTTCTATTTGTATTCCACTGTGGTCAGAGAATGTGATTTGAATATATTCAATTGTTGTTTTTTTGTTTTTTTGTTTTTAATTTATTGAGGCTTGTTTTATGTCCCAGCATATGGTCTATTCTGGAGAAAGATCCGTGATCACTAGAGAAAAATGTGTGTCCTGGTGATTTGGGATGTAAGGTTCTATATATGTCTGTTAAAATTCTCTATATCTCTCTCTCCTTTCTTTGTTTCTCTGTTGGTAGGGCTCCCTTTCGAATCTGAAGTAGGGCAGGTCTTTTATTGACAAAATCTCTCAGCATTTGTCTGTGAAAAATTTAAGCTCTCCCTCTAATTTGAAGGAGAGTTTTGCTGGATAAAGTACTCTTGGTTGGAAATTTTTCTCTCTCAGAATTTTAAATATGTCATGCCACTGCCTTCTCGCCTCCATGGTGGCCACTGAGTAATTACTACTTAGAAGTTGTTTCCTTTGTATGTGGCGAATTGCTTTTTTCTTGCTGCTTTCAGAACTTGCTCCTTCTCTTCCGTATTTGACAGTCTGATCAGAATATGTCTTGGAGTGGTTTTATTTGGATTTATTCTATTTGGAGTTCGCTGGGCATTTATACTTTGTGTATTTATATTGTGTAGAAGGTTTGGGAAGTTTTCCCCAACAATTTCTTTGAATACTTTTTATAGACCTTTACCCTTCTCTTCCCCTTCTGGGATACCGATGAATCTTAAATTTGGACATTTTACTTTGTCTATCATATCCCTTAGATCCATTTTGATTTTTTCGATTTTTTTCTCCATTCCTTCTTTTGTTCTTTAATTTTCTGTTCTGTGGTCCTCTAGGACACTGAGTTGTTGTTCAACTTCCTCTAATCTTGTATTATGAGTATCCAGAGTCTTTTTAATTTGGCCAACAGTTTCTTCTATTTCCATAAGATCTTCTATTTTTTTATTTACTCTTGCAATTTCTTCTTTATGCTCTTCTAGGGTCTTCTTTTATGTCCTTTATATCCTGTGCCATGTTCTTCTTCATGTCCTTTATATCCTGTGCCATGCTCTCATTCTTTGAGTGTAGTTCTTTGATTAATTGCACCAAGTACTGTGTCTCTTCTGATAGTTTGACTTGGATGTTTGAGATTGGGTTCTCCATATCATCTGGTTTTATCATATGCTTTAAGATTTTCTGTTATTTTTGACCTCTTGGCATTTGCTTTGTTTGATAGGGTTCTTTCAAGTTATAAAAATACAAATCAAATTTTTCAGATCTACAACTTGGTGGCATTCACTTTCTCTAACTAACCAGCGGATGGTGTCTGCAAGTCACCTATTCCCCTCAAGTCAGTTCTCCTCAACTTTGTCTTTGTGGTGTGTGGGGAAATGATTCTTGTGGGGTTCAACTGGTGCACTCAGTTTGGATGTGTTGTTGGTGCTGTCCGCCTTGAATGTGGGGCATGTGTCTGGGTGGTTAGGGAGGCAGGGCAGCTTTAATATTCAAACCTCCCAGGTGTTCCCAGAGATTCAAGGCTGTTGCAAGAGTTTAAGCCTCCATTTCAGTCTTGCCACAGATTTTCTCTGCCACTGACCCACAAGTCCCCAGCATTGATGTAGGGTCCCTGGGATTTCCGAGTGGGCCCCCCTTCTCAGCTGTGACCCTCCAGAACCTCTGCTGAGGGAAGGCTGTGCTACATCACAAGTGCACACCATCCCTCAAGGGAAGCCCTGGGCTGCCGGGCCGTGCAGGGGCACTCCCAGACTGATGCAAAAATGGCTGAATGGGGTGTCTCAACTGCCCCTTTTCACACAGCTCTGCCTTCCCAGCTCTGGGACAACTAGCTGTGGGTGCACCCAAGGCCACTGTCCATGGCCGATATTGTGTGTGCAGTGCTGTGGGATACACTCCCCATCAGCCTGGGTTTCCTGGCACGGCTCCTGGCTGTGGGTCCGGCCCCAGGCAGGAGTGTCGCCAGCATGCCGGGGAGCCGGCTGCAAATAGTGTTGTTTCTTTCTCCTTTTGGCTCTCCCCCCTACCCCCCTGGCCCTGAGGCAATCAGCAGTGGGCTATCCTCCATGCCAGGCACCGAGAGGTTTGCACAGCCCACTCCTGCCGTGCTTCACTGCGGGTTCTCATGGTCATAACTGCAGCTGCTCCTGGTTTTTTGTTTTTTTTTTTAAGAAGAACTAGTCTATCTCCAAATGCCAACCCCTGGTTTCCCCACACCACAGCGCAGCTGTGGGACTTTCAGCCGGCTTATGCACTTGTTTCAGAATGCAGACTCCTGGTTTCACCAAGTGCACAGTCCCTGTGGTTTTTAGCAGATCTTGTCCAGCTGGTGCATCACTGGAAGTGGTGTTCTGGGTCACTTTCTGGTTTTTATCTAGTATTTTTCACGGAGGTGTTTTTTTGCCCTGTCTCACCTAGCCGCCATCTTAGGTTCTCCTAAATTTTTAAATATTGAAATCATACAATGTATCCTCTTGGGGCATAATGGAATAAAGCTAAAAATAAGTAACAGAAGGAGAACTAGAAATTTCACATATACTTAGGAATTAAACAACACACTCTTTCACAACCAATGGATCAAAGAGTAAATCACACAGAGAATTAGGAAATATCTTGAGGCAAATGAAAATGAAAACACAACATAACAAAACTTATGAAATGCAGCAATGGCAATGCTGAGAGAGAAATTTATAGCTCTAAATGCTTACATTAAAAAAGAATATCTCAAATCAGAGACCTAACCTCTTACCTGGAGGAACTAGAAAAAGAAGAAAAACCTAACCCAAAGTGAGCAGAAGGAAGGAAATAACATGGATTAGAATGGAGATAAATGAAATAGAGAATAAAAAACAATAGAGGATCAAAAATCAAAAGATAGTTCTTTAAAAAGATCAATAAAATGGACAAACTTTAGCTAGACTGACAAAGAAAAAAGGAGAGAGGACAAAATTAAAATCAGAAATGAAAGGGGTACATTACTATTGACCAAACAGAAATAAAAAGGATTATAAGAGGATACTGTGAACAACTGTGCACCAAAAAATTACAAAACCTAGATGAAATTTCTAGATACACACAAACTACCAACACTGACTCAAGAAAAAAATAGAAGATCTCAACAGAACAATTAAAAGGAGAAATTGAATCGGTAATCAAAAACCTCCAAACAAAGAAAAGTCAAGGTTCAGATGGCTTCACTAGTGAATTTTACCAATCATTCTGTGAAAACTAACACCAATCCTTCTCTAACCATTCCAAACAACTGAAAAGGAGGAAACACTTCCTAACTCATTCTCTGGGGCAAGCATTATCCTCACACCAAAGCCAGATATAGACATCACAAGAAAAGACAATTACAGACCAATATCCCTTATGAATATAGATGCAAAAATCCTCAACAGAATAATAGCAAACAGAATCAAATAGTACATTAAAAGAATTATACACCATGATCAAGTGGGCTCTATCCCAGGTATGCAAAGATGGTTCAACTTAAGAAAATCAATTAATGTAATACACCACATTAATAGAATGAAGAAAAAAAAAAAAACCCATGATCATATCTTTGCCAGTTTAGATGTAATATGTCCCCCAAAATGCCGTGTTCTTTGATGCAGTCTTGTGTGGGCAGACGTTATTGGTGTTGATTAGACTGGAATTCTTTGATTGAATGTTTCCATGGAGAAGTGACTCATTCAACTGTGAGTGAAACTTTTAATTGGATAATTTCCTTGGAGGTGTTACCCTGCCCATTCGGGGTGGGTATTAATTGGATCACTGGAGTCATATAAAGGATTTCACAGACAGAGAGACTCAGAGCAACTGAGAGGGACGTTTTGGAGAGAAGCTGCAGCCTAGAGAGGAATGTTCTGGGAGAAAGCCATTTTGAAACCAGAAATCTGGAGTAGATTTCAGCCATGTGCCTTCCCAGCTAACAGAGGTTTTTAGTGCCATTGGCCATCCTCCAGTGAAGGCACCTTGTGTTGATGCCTTACCTTGGACATTTTACTGCCTTAAGACTGTAACTTTCTAACCAAATAAACCCCCTTTATAAAAGCCAATCCATCTCTGGTATTTTGCATTCTGGCAGCATTAGCAAAGCAGAACAATATCATTTAACACAGAAAAGTATTTGACAAAATCCCTCACCCCTTTTCTTGATAAAAACACTAAAAAAAAAAAAAAGTAATAGAAGGAAACCCCCTCAACATAATAAAAGGTATATTTAAAACCCACAGCTAACTTCATAGTCAAGAGTGAAAGATGGAAAGCTGTCCTCCTAAGATCAGGAACAAGACAAGGAAGCCCACCATCAACATTGTTATTCAACATTTTACTGGAAATTCTAGCCAGAGCAATTAGGCAAGAAAAAGATATAAAAGTCATCTAAATTGGAAAGAAAAAAGTAAATTTTTCCTATTCACAGATGACATGATCCTGAAAATCCTGACAAATCCACAACAAAGCTCTTAGAGCTAATAAATTAATTCAGCAAAGTGGCAGGGTACAAAATCAACAGACAAAAATCAGTAGTGTTTCAACACACTCGTAATGAACAATCTGAAGAGGAAATAAGGGGAAAAAAGTCAAGTTACAATAGTGTAAAAGAATCAAATATCTAGGAATAAATTTAACCAAGGATGTAAAGGACATGTACACAGAAAACTATAGAACATTGTTAAAATCAAAGAAGACCTAAATAAATGGAAGGACATTCTATGCTCATGGATTGGAAAACTAAATATTGTTAAGATGTCAATTCTACCCAAAACAATTTATAGATTCAGTGCAATTCCAGTCAAAATTCCAACAGCTTTCATTGCAAATACAAAAAATCCAATCATCAAATTTCTGTGGAAAGGCAAGGAGCCCCAAACAGCCAAAACTACCTTGAAAAAGAACAAACCTGGAGGACTCACACTTCCAGAACTTAAAACTTAAGACAAAGTCACAGTAATCAAAACAGCATGGTACTGGCACATGAACAATGGAATAGAATTGAGTGCTCAGAAATAAACCCTCACACCTATGGCCAATTGATTTTTTACATGATTGCCAAGTCCACTCAATGGCATTTAGCCAAATGCAAAAGAATGAAGATGGACCCCTAATTTACATAATATACAAAAGCTAACCCAAAATAGATGAAAAACCTAAATATAAGAAACAAAACTATAAAATTCCTAGAAAAAAATATAGGAGTATGTGATGATACTGTGAACCATTGATTGTACACTTTGGGTGGATTGTATGATATGTAAATATATGTAAATATAACTGTTTAAAAAATATATAGGGAAATATCTTCAGGACCTTGTGTTAAGCAATGGTCTCTTAGACTTTATAGCAAAAGCACTAGCAACAAAAGAAAAAAATAAATAAATGGGACTTTATCAAAATTAAAAGCTTTTGTGCATCAAAGGGATTATCATGAAAGTAAAAAAAACAACCTACAGAATGGGAGAAAATATTTGGAAACTACATATGTAATAAGGGTTTAATACCCAGAATATAATCCTACAATTCAACAATAAAAAGATAAACCAATTTTAAAAACTGGCAAAAAGATTTGAATAGATAACTCTCCAAAGAAAATATGCAAATGACCAATAAGCACATGAAAAGATGCTCTACATCATTTTCCATTAGGGAAATGCAGATCAAAACCACAAAGAGATACTGCTTTATAATCACTAGAAGAGCTATTATATTTAAAATTTTTTTTAATTTTTAAAAAACCATAAAACTGAACAACACAAAAACAAACTCTAACATAAACTATGGACTATAGTTTATCATATAATTGTAATAATAATGTTTCATAAATTATAAGAAATAATTAACAATAATTAACAATGCAAATTGTTAATTGAAAAAACAGTGTGTGTGAGATGGGCAGTCTACAGGAACTCTGCACTTGCTACATGATTCTTCTGTAAACCTACAACTGATCTAATAAAAAAAGAAATTAGGAAAATAACAGGAAGTTAAACCCAAAGAAAGCAAAAGGAAGGAAATAATAAAGTTAGGAACAAAAGTTAATGAAACAGACACAAACAATAGAATAGAGAGGATCCACAAAGCCAAAAGGTGGTTCTTTGTAAAGACCAGTAAAATTGATCAAGGAAAATAGGGAAAGGGCATTAATAAACAAAAATCAGGAATGAAAAATTGGGTATCACCACAGATCCTACAGACATTAAAAATTTAATAGAGGTTATTATAAACACCCTTATACCAATGAATTTGACAATGGAAAAATGGAGAAAATGGATAAATGCTTTGAAAACCACAACTTACCAAAACTAGCTCACACATACACAAAATAGAAAACTCTAAGCCTATATGGTTTTCTTGATGAATCTACCAAACATTTAAAGAAAAAATTACTTCAGTCTTATACAATTCTTCTAGAGAATGGGGAAAAATAAAAATACTTTCCTACTCATTTTATGAACGCTAGAGGATCATGGTACTAAAACCTGATAAGGACCTTAAAAGAGAATATAAGCCAATCTCACTCATGAACAGAGATAAAAAACACCTAAACAAAATATTAGCAAATCAAGCCCAGCAATATATTAAAGAATAATACATTCCAGAATAAGTTATGATTATTTCTTGAATGAAAAATTGGTATATAATTTGAAAATCAAAGAATTTCACCATTTTAATAGAATAAAGGAGAAAAGGCATAAGATTATTATAATAGTTGATAAAAAAGTCATTGATAAAATAATTTATCATCCATACATTACACAATTTTAAAAACAAATCTTAGAAAATTATAAATAGAAGGTAGCATCCTTAACCTAATAAAATACAGGTACAAAAAAACTATAAAAAATCATACATAATAGTGAAAATTTGAAAGCCTTCCCTCTGATATCAGGAATGAAACAAGGATGCCTGTTATCACCATTCATATACAACACTGATCCTAAAGATCTTTGTAATAGGCAAAAAATAGAAATTAAAAATAAATACAAAGTAAAAGGATTGGAAAGGAAGGAATAAAACTGTCATATTCACAGATGAGATGACTGTCCATGTGAAATAATTAGAATTAAGAAGTGAGTTTAAGAAGTTCTCTTGAAACAAGGTCAATATACAAAAATCAATTATTCCTTGACATGGTAGAACTGTAACCTATAACATTGTTTGAAATTTGCTCTATGGCTACTGATTGAATTGTGCTTTGAAGGTCTTCATCTCTCTGTATATACCCTATATTTCATAATAAGGAAAGAACTGAAACTGTAGAACTGTAACCCATAACAATTTTTGAAATTACCTGCATAACTGCTTGTTGACTGTACATCAAAAATCAACACCTTTCTGTATGTATATTATATTTTACAATAATGGAAATAGCTGAAGTTGTGGAACTATGACCCATAACACTCTTAGAAATTTGCTCTCTAGCTACTTGTTGAATCGTACTTTGAGGGTTACCAATGTTATGTTTACATGTTAAAGTTCACAATTTAAATAATGAAATTTAAATATATATATACAATTTTCAATGGCCTAAAAACATTTTAAATACTTGAGAATAAAGATACATAAAACCTCTACACATATGTATATATACAATCTTTTGGCAGAGTGGTTGTTTAAATGAAGCACAGACTTGGAAGTCAATGACTGAGCTTAACAAGGACCTCCCATTAGAAGACGCCTGGGGACCAGAGGTAAGAAAAGCATCTTGCACATTGTTTATTTATAATAATTAATTCAGCATTCCAGTATTAACAAAAGCTTTCTGGAAATCAGTTTAGATATAAATTTGTTTTTGTAAATCAAATCCTGTTTTTCTATTGGATTATATTATGATTTCAGAAATACTTCATCTTAATTTCTGTTTCATCTCCTGTTGATCCTGTTACTAACAATTTTGTTTTAATTTTGTCAATGAAAATCTGTTTACAGATTATTAAATATCTAATATACATATTTAAGCATTTAGTCTTTTTAAAGAATGAAGTTTTTCTTCTTATATAACTAAAAGATCATTTCTTAATGCCAATTATCAATCTTATATTGTTTTCAATTTTTTTTCAATATTGAATTTTCTTGAATTGAGGTTCATTTGTTATTTGGAGAATCAAGTCATATTTTATGAATAGCATGATACTCAGCCTATAAAATGTAAACCCTACAAAAGATATTCTAAACTTTTCCTAGACCATCTCTCAAAGTGGAACTAGAACACATCTCTCTCTCCTCTGATTACTATTTACTTCATATTGTTTTCTGCATCACAATATCATTAACATGAGGGGACCCACAGCCGAGGCAGCCAGCTAATGGTGTATGCACAGTTGAGTATCAGTTGGACCATCTGCTCCATTTAGTCAAAGTTTGTGTTCTTGGCTCGTCTCATATTTGTGGTGACCACAATGTAAATGGTAAGCAATCTCCTCCTCCTTGTCTTGGTGACCTATACATATTAACCTCAACTGAGTGACTTAACACATTCTATTTCTACTTATTAAGCCTGATATTTCACTACTCCAAACAATTTTCCTTCAAACTATGATGCTGCCACTGAGATGTGCTGTGACCTCTAAACATTACTTCCACTGTTGCAGCCCTCATTCCTAATGCAAGATCCTGGAAGAGAACTTTGGTAGACAGAACTTAGATTATGGACTGCACCCCCATCACCACCTCTAACTATATCATGGAGCAGGGAGAAAAGAGAAAAAAGAATCTGTTCCTGTCATGACAGAAGCTACTGTCATGAAAGGTGACAACTTGGAACTACTCTCCCACTATGATGACATCCAGAGGAACCAGGGTTCTGTAGATGATGGACTCTGGGTAGACAAAAAAAAAAAAAAGCAAATGTCTACAAATACTGCTCTCAGGAAGAGTGATGTTGGAAATCTCATTTAATTAAAGTTACAGTGTTAAATTAGCTATAGGCCTTGATGACAATTTCATCTCCCAGAAGAAATGAAGAGAGAATGGCTATTGGAATGGAAGTAACTAAGTGGGATAAGTGCCTATATAGTCACATTTCTAGATAGATATATTTACATTTCTAGGGAGGAAAAGACAGGCATAATCAGAACTGTACCTTCCCCTGAATAAAGCAATCTTCAAAAATTTCTGAGAAAATAGAGGCAACATAATCCTGACATAAAACTCTAAAAGGCAATGGTATGTTATATATATGATATCACAATAAAAATTTAAAACAAAACTCTAAAAAGAAAATGGCTCAGACATATTGAGAAGCCTCTTTAAAAAGGCAACTGTGGGTCTGGGAAGAAAGGAGGGAAGGAGAGGGAGGAAGGGAGAGAGGGGTTGGTTTTGACTGTCCACCTTGCAGAACCACTTCTGCATACTGACTTAAGCCCAGAAATTCTGCTTGAGCCCTGGACATAGTCTTTTGGGAAGGGCTGTGCGAGTCCTGGTCCCTAGTTCTTCCCATTGATCCCAACAATTTCTTTGGAAGCCAGTCCAGGGAATTAAACCTACTCTTGGGACTGTTAGCCGGCACTCCTGGGTTCTCGTGTATCCCAAATGCCATATTCTGTGATCAAAGATGCTGGCTTCCCTCCACCTTATGCAGACAAATATGCTGTCACCTTCTCACCCAGTCCCTGGGGCTCTGAGCACGCTCCATACACAGTTCAATGAGGGACAGGGCAGATCACAGGAAGGTAGTAAAAGAGATTAGGATTGAACGTGGGGGTGTGTGAAAAAGCTTTCTAGCCTCCTTATGACTAGGGGAACTCATCTCAACACGTCTGGGGGGGTCCTTTGTACTATGAATTCTGATCTTGGCGTGGCTTTGCCCTTGGGGGATCTCTCAGTGGTGTCACTGGCAGTTCTTCCTCACCATCTCCTGTTCCCCAAACTCTCACCTGCTTGGCCTTACTTGCTTGATGTCAACCTAGACCTCTGTGGAGCACCCATGTGGACACACTTGAGCCTAAAGGTCAGAAGCACAAGCCTGTCACCTGGGAGGGAAGGCCCAGGGGCTAGGGCAGCAGAGCCACTTCATCCTGTCTTTGGAGGCATCCAGGGTCTGGTTTTTGTGACTCCTCACCCTGGGAGGTTCTTTCTCTAGCTTTTGCTCATCTACCTTTGCTCCACTTCTGAGGAGACCTAGGAATAGCTTTGCTGTTCAGTCACAGGGGGTCAGTGCTAGATTAGATTTCTTCTTGAGGAAAACATGAATTAAAGGCACCAGACTCTGGGTGTGGAAAAGTAGCCCATTGTTTCAAGGTGATTTCCTTATACTTGCCAGACAAAACAAGAGATTTTCCAGAGATGAATACAGAGATTACAGGCAGATAATACTTAAGTGCTTCACTGGGCTGTGGCTGAGGCTAAATTATCTCTGCTGGAGGCTAGACATCCTTGGAACTGATTTGACCTCAAATGTTCCTTCTAGGTGGTCCTACAGCAATGAAGTATCATTTAATGGGTAGACTAAGAAAGTCTGGCTTGTATTCTCTGTCCAAAAAAGAAGCTGCTCTATCTCCTGGTGCCTTGGTTGAGGGTTTTGGAAGATAGGTGTATCTTGGTTCCTGATTTGGCACTTTGTTCTTTTAATAACTAATCACTCAAAGACTTCAATGTTTTTCTTAGCTTCCACTCTTCTGAAGACTTGGTCACTGACCTATTTTTGTTGAGAAATGAGAGGCACAATCATATTCAACAAGCATGGAAATATCTATGAAGTCCAGTTCACTTTGCATTCCTAAAGTCAGTGCTAATCATTGCTTTTAATAAAGAGTTCTCCCATGTTTAAGGCCATCTGCATTGCCAACTAAATGGAGATTTGTGCCTCCCTCTCTAAGCAAGTTTTCACTTACTTGCATGTCATTTATTCATCCAACCATTCATTCATCAAACTTTCATTAAATACCTGCTCCATCCCAGGCCCTGTTCTAAGTACTAGGAATATAAAGATGAAATAAAGCTCTTAAGGAACTCTCATCCCACTGGGGACAACTCATAATTAAATTAAAGCAGAGTGGCAGATTCTATCACAGAAGTGTGCATAAAGTATCCAGAAATCAGAGGAGGGAGTGCCCCAATCCAACTAAGGAGGGTCAGAGAAGGTTTCAGGGAATCCACAGGCAATATCCCAAGGTTCAAAGGCTTTATTTAACAACCAAAGTCAAACTGAACCAAAATTCATTCATTGGCTTAAGAATTCTCTCCTGAGAACCATAGTATTGGATACAAACATTCACTAAGGTTTTGGGAGTCCTGAAGGGTTTTGTTTTGGTTTTTTTAATTTTATATATATATTTTTTTATTGAGATTGTTCACATACCATACAACTATCCAAAGATCCAAAGTGTACAATCAATTGCCCATTGTGCCAGCTCAATGTATTATGTCCCCCAAAATGCCATTATCTTTGATGCAATCTTGTGTGGGCAGACATATTAGTGTTGATTAGATTTTGGAATCCTTTGAGTGCTTCCATGGAGACGTGATTCAATCAACAGTGGACAAGACCTTTGGTTGGATAATTTCTATGGAGGTGTTGCCCCACCCATTCAGGGTGGATCTGAATTAAATTACTGGAGCACTATATAAGCTCAGACAGAAGGAGCAAGCTTGCTGCAGCCAAGAGGGACACTTTGAAGAACACACTGGAACTGAGAGAGGAACTATCCTCCAGTGAAGGTACCCAATTGTTGAAGCATTACCTTGGACACTTTATGGCCTTAAGACTGTAACTGTGTAACCAAATAAACCCCCTTTTATAAAAGCCAATCCATTTCTGGTGTTTTGCATTCCAGCAGCATTAGCAATCTGGAACAGATTTTGGTACCGGAAGTGGGGCACTGGAGCTGCTGTGTTTGCAAATACCAAACATGTTGGAGTGGCTTTTTAAATGGATAAGGTGAAGGTTCTGGAAGAATTGTGAGGAGCTTGATAGAAAAGGCCTAGACTGCTTTGAAGAGACTGTTTGTGGAAATACGGACTCTAAAGATACTTCTGATGAGGACTTGAGTAGAAATGATGAATGTGTTGTTGCAAACTGGAAGGAAGGCGATCCTTGTTTTAAAGTGGCAGAGAATTTGGCAAAATTGAGTCCTGGTGTTGGATAGAAGGCAGAAATTAAAAGCGATGACCTGGAATATTTAGCTGATGAGATCGCCAAGCAAAATATAGAAGAAGAAGCATGGCTTTTACTTGACACTTACAGTAAAATGAGAGGACAGAGATAAGCTGAGAAATGAACACTCAGTTTCAAAGAAACCAGAAATTGATGGCCTGAAAAACTCTGGGCTTCCAGGAGGTGAAACCCCAGAAACTACAGCCCAACATGAAGATGTAACCAAACATGGAACCCAGCCGCCATTTCAGTACAAGCCAAGATTGGAGAAGGAGTTAAGCCGAAAGGATTTGTGGAAAGTCCTATTGTCTGATGGCTTTGACCCCAGTGTGCTTCATGCAAAGCCAACAGAATTTTTGTGAGCTCTTTACAGACAGAGCCGCTGCCAGTCGGAACTGGAGGAGACAGACAAGGAACAAATTGAAGGAAAAATGTCTTCAAAGACAGAGCCATGGAGGTTGAGTTCTGGAGTCAAGAGGTTTCAGGCTTGGAGAGCAGAGTGGCCCACACACATGGAAAGGGTGAGTTTGCCCCAGAGGTTGAGGGTGGGCCTTCTACTTCAATATTCAGGAAAGGTGTTGCCACCTCAGGCCTCAAAGAGGGTGGAGCACATTCCCGGGGGCCTGGGGAGAGCCTGGCCGCCACCCCACTGTTCCGAAGGGGTTGAGTGTGTGCCCCGGAGATCGAAGGGAATCTGGGTGCTGCCCCAATGATTGAGGAGGGTGGGGCTGAGAAGGTGGTCTCCCCAGTGTGTGGATATTTTGGAGCACTCACCCAAGCATTTAGAGAGAAAAGGGCTGCTGCAAAGGCTCTTAGGAAGGGTTAGACTCCCACTCTCTCAAGCCCAAGGATGCAACACTGTTCGGTTAATGACTCTCAGACTTTGAAATCTAATGGAGTCTGTCCTGCAGGTTTCAGGAACTGTTTTGGTCCTGTTAACCCTGTTTTCCTTATTGTTTCTCCTTATGGCAATGGGAATATTTATCCTATGAATGTCCCTCCTTTGTATATTGGAAGCACATAATTTGTTCTAAGTTCACAGATCCACAGCTAAAGAATTATGCTTTAGGACCGACTATGCCTATAATTGATTTTGATTGGATCTTGTATTTAACTATTGTTATTGAAATGATTTAAGTTTCTGTGATATTGTTGTGGGATGAATGTATTTTGTATATGGAAAGATAATGTCATTTTGGGGTTCAGGAAGTGGAATGTGCCAGTTTGATGTATTATGTCCCCCAAAATGCCATTATCTTTGATGCAATCTTGAGTGGGCAGACATATTAATGTTGATTCAATTTTGGAATCCTTTGGGTGTTTCCATGGAGATGTGATTCAATCAACTGTGGACAAGACCTTTCACTGGATAATTTCCATGGAGGTGTTGCCCCACCCATTCAGGGTTTGTCTGAATTAAATTACTGGAGCACTATATAAGCTCAAACAGAAGGAGCAAGCTTGCTACAGCCAAAAGGGACACTTTGAAGAACATGCTGGAACTGAGAAAGGAGCTTCAGCTTACAGAGACATTTTGGAGACAGCCTTTGGAAGCAGAGTTTTGCTCCGGAGAAGGTAAGAGAGGACAAATGCCCCAAGAGCAACTAAGACTGACATTTTTGAGAAGCTGAAGCCTAGAGAGAAACATCCTGGAAGAAAGCCATTTTGAAAGCAGAACTCCAGAGCAGATGCCAGCCACATGACTTCCCAGCTAACAGAGGCTGTCCAGACACCATTGGCCATCCTCCAGGGAAGGTACCCGATTGTTGATGACTTACCTTGAACACTTTATGGCCTTAAGACTGTAACTGTGTAACCAAATAAACCCCTTTTTATGAAAGCCAATCCATTTCTGGTGTTTTGCATTCCAGCAGCATTAGCAAACTAGAACACCCATGATACCATCATACAGCTGTGCATCCATCAACACAATTGATTTTTTTTCAATTTTTACAACATTTTCATTACTCCAGAAAAGAAATAAAGACAAAAAAGGAAACTCAAATCCTCCCATTTCCCTAACCACCACCCCCTCCATTATTGATTCATAGTTTTGATATAGTACATTTGTTACTATTGATGAAAGAATGTTAAAATACTACTAACTGTAGTATATAGTTTGCAATAGGTATATATTTTTCCTATATGCCCCTCTATTGTTAACTTCTAGTTATAGTGTCATACATTTGTTCTAGTTCATGAAAGAGATTTCTAATATTTGTACAGTTAATCATGGACATTGTCCACCACAAGATTCACTGTTTTATACATTCCCATCTTTTAACCTCCAACTTTCCTTCTGTAACATACATGACCCTGAGCTTAGCCTTTTTATCACCTTCACACACCTTTCAGCACTGTTAGTTATTCTCACAACATGCTACCATCACCCCTGTCCATTTTCAAACATTTAAATTCACCCTAGTTGAACATTCTGCTCATAATAAGCAACCACTCCCCATTCTTTAGCCTCATTCTATATCCTGGTAACTTATATTTCATGTATATGAGTTTACATATTATAACTAGTTCATATCAGTGAGACCCTGCAATATTTGCCTTTATGTGTCTGTCTTATTTCACTCAATATAGTGCCCTCAAGCTTTCTACATCAACCCCTTTCTTTTAAGATGGTTTTGTTCACACACCATACATTCCATCCTAAGTAAACAATCATTGGTTTCCTGTATAGTCACTTGTTTATGTATTCAGTACCACTGCCGCTATCTATATAAGGACATCTCCATTTCTTCCACAAAGAAGGAGGAAGAGTTAAAGAAGGCAGAAAGACAAAAGAAAAAGAAAACAGAAAGAGAGAGAAAAAGCAACAACAACAAAAAAACATGACAGCTAGAAAGCAACAAAAGGAAAGATAGCATTAACCTAAAGTAGAATAAAGAGTCAGACAACATCACCAATTCCAGGAGTCCCATATACTTCCCCTATTCCCCCCTGACCTCATATGCATTTAGCTTTGGTATATTGCCTTTGTTGTACTAAACGAAGCATAATACAATGTTTCTGTTAATTATAGTTTCTAGTTTGCATTGATTGTATTTCCCCCCAATCCCACCCTATTTTTTTATCATCATTTTATTGAGATATATTCACATACCACGCAGTCATACAAAACAAATCGTACTTTCGATTGTTTACATTACCATTACATAGTTGTACATTCATCACCTAAATCAATCCCTGACACCTTCATTAGCACACACACAAAAATAACAAGAATAATAATTAGAGTGAAAAAGAGCAATTGAAGTAAAAAAGAACACTGGGTACCTTTGTCTGTTTGTTTCCTTCCCCTATTTTTCTACTCATCCATCCATAAACTAGACAAAGTGGAGTGTGGTCCTTATGGCTTTCCCAATCCCATTGTCACCCCTCATAAGCTACATTTTTATACATCTGTCTTCGAGATTCATGGGTTCTGGGTTGTAGTTTGATAGTTTCAGGTATCCACCACCAGCTACCCCAATTCTTTAGAACCTAAAAAGGGTTGTCTAAAGTGTGCGTAAGAGTGCCCACCAGAGTGACCTCTCGGCTCGTTTTGGAATCTCTCTGCCACTGAAGCTTATTTCATTTCCTTTCACATCCCCCTTTTGGTCAAGAAGATGTTCTCCGTCCCACGATGCCGGGTCTACATTCCTCCCCGGGAGTCATATTCCACGTTGCCAGGGAGATTCAGTCCCCTGGGTGTCTGATCCCACGTAGGGGGGAGGGCAGTGATTTCACCTTTCAAGTTGGCTTAGCCAGAGAGAGAGGGCCACATCTGAGCAACAAAGAGGCATTCAGGAGGAGACTCTTAGGCACAAATATAGGGAGGCCTAGCCTCTCCTTTGCAGCAACCGTCTTCCCAAGGGTAAAACTTATGGTAGAGGGCTCAACCCATCAAACCACCAGTCCCCTATGTCTGTGGTCATGTTAGCAACCATGGAGGTGGGGTAGGCGAATACCCCTGCATTCTCCACAGGCTCCTCAAGGGGGCACTACATCTTTTTTTTTTTCCTTGTTTGTCTTTTTTCTTTTCTTTTTTTTTTTTAACTTTCCCTTCTTTTTTAAATCAACTGTATGAAAAAAAAAAGTTAAAAAGAAAACAAACATGCAATAAAAGAACATTTCAAAGAGACCATAACAAGGGAGTAAGAAAAAGACAACTAACCTAAGATAACTGCTTAACTTCCAACATGTTCCTACTTTACCCCAAGAAAGTTACCTAATATAGCAACATTTCTGTGAACTTGTTCCTACTACATCCATCAGAAATTAACAGACCATGGTCATTTCTGGGCATCCCCAGAACGTTAAATAGCTTATCTGTTCTTCTTGGATTATTGTTCCCCCTTCCTTAATTGCTCTCTACTGCTAGTTCCCCTACATTCTACATTATAAACCATTTGTTTTACATTTTTCAAAGTTCACATTAGTGGTAGCATATAATATTTCTCTTTTTGTGCCTGGCTTATTTCGCTCAGCATTATGTCTTCAAGGTTCATCCATCTGGTCATATGTTTCACCAGATCATTCCTTCTTACTGCCGCATAGTATTCCATCGTGTGTATATACCACATTTTATTTATCCACTCATCTGTTGAAGGACATTTGGGTTGTTTCCATCTCTTGGCAATTGTGAATAATGCTGCTATGAACATTGGCGTGCAGATATCTGTTCGTGTCACTGCTCTCCGATCTTCCGGGTATATACCGAGAAGTGCAATCGCTGGATCGAATGGTAGCTCTATATCTAGTTTTCTAAGGAACTGCCAGACTGACTTCCAGAGTGGCTGAACCATTATACAGTCCCACCAACAATGAATAAGAGTTCCAATTTCTCCACATCCCCTCCAGCATTTGTAGTTTCCTGTTTGTATAATGGCAGCCATTCTAACCGGTGTTAGATGGTATCTCATTGTGGTCTTAATTTGCATCTCTCTAATAGCTAGTGAAGCTGAACATTTTTTCATGTGTTTCTTGGCCATTTGTATTTCCTCTTCAGAGAACTGTCTTTTCATATCTTTTGCCCATTTTATAATTGGGCTGTCTGTACTATTGTCATTGAGTTGTAGGATTTCTTTGTATATGCAAGATATCAGTCTTTTGTCAGATACATGGTTTCCAAAAATTTTTTTCCATTGAGTTGGCTGCCTCTTTACCTTTTTGAGAAATTCCTTTGAGGTGCAGAAACTTCTAAGCTTGAGGAGTTCCCATTTATCTATTTTCTCTTTTGTTGCTTGTGCTTTGGGTGTAAAGTCTAGGAAGTGGCCTCCTAATACAAGGTCTTGAAGATGTTTTCCTACATTATCTTCTAGGAGTTTTATGGTACTTTCTTTTATATTCAGATCTTTGGTCCATTTTGAGTTAATTTTTGTGTAGGGGGTGAGGTAGGGGTCCTCTTTCATTCTTTTGGATATGGATATCCAACTCTCCCAGCCCCATTTGTTGAAAAGACCATTATGGCTCAGTTCGGTGACTTTGGGGGCCTTATCAAAGATCAGTCGGCCATAGATCTGAGGGTCTATCTCTGAATTCTCAATTCAATTCCATTGATCTATATGTCTATCTTTGTGCCAGTACCATGCTGTTTTGGCAACTGTGGCTTTATAATAAGCTTCAAAGTCAGGGAGTGTAAGTCCTCCCACTTCGTTTTTCTTTTTAGAGTGTCTTTAGCAATTCGAGGCATCTTCCCTTTCCAAATAAATTTGATAACTAGCTTTTCCAAGTCTGCAAAGTAGGTTGTTGGAATTTTGATTGGGATTGCATTGAATCTGTAGATGAGTTTGGGTAGAATTGACATCTTAATGACATTTAGCCTTCCTATCCATGAACATGGAATATTTTTCCATCTTTTAAGGTCCCCTTCTATTTCTTTTAGTAGAGTTATGTAGTTTTCTTTGTATAGGTCTTTTACATCTTTGGTTAAGTTTATTCCTAGGTACTTGATTTTTTTAGTTGCTATTGAAAATGGTATCTTTTTCTTGAGTGTCTCTTCAGTTTGTTCATTTCTAGCATATAGAAACATTACTGACTTATGTGCATTAATCTTGTATCCCGCTACTTTGCTAAATTTGTTTATTAGCTCTAGTAGGTGTATCGTTGATTTCTCAGGGTTTTCTAGATATAAGATCATATCATCTGCAAACAATGACAGTTTTACTTCTTCTTTTCCAATTTGGATGCCTTTTATTTCTTTGTCTTGCCGGATTGCCCTGGCTAGCACTTCCAGCACAATGTTGAATAACAGTGGTGACAGCGGGCATCCTTGTCTTGTTCCTGATCTTAGAAGGAAGGCTTTCAGTCTCTCACCATTGAGTACTATGCTGGCTGTGGGTTTTTCATATATGCTCTTTATCATGTTGAGGAAGTTTCCTTCAATTCCTACCTTTTGAAGTGTTTTTATCAAAAAGGGATGTTGGATTTTGTCAAATGCTTTTTCAGCATCTATTGAGATGATCAATTGATTTTTCCCTTTCGAGTTTTTAATGTGTTGTAATACATTGATTGTTTTTCTTATGTTGAACCATCCTTGCATGCCTGGAATGAACCCCACTTGGTCATGGTGTATGATTTTTTTAATGTGTCTTTGGATTCGATTTGCGAGTATTTTGTTGAGGATTTTTGCATCTATATTCATTAGGGAGATTGGCCGGTAGTTTTCCTTTTTTGTAGCATCTTTGCCTGGTTTTGGTATTAGATTGATGTTAGCTTCATAAAATGAGTTAGGTAGTGTTCCATTTTTTTCAATGTTTTGAAAGAGTTTGAGTAAGATTGGTGTCAGTTCTTTCTGGAAAGCTTGGTAGAATTCCCCTGTGAAGCCATCTGGCCCTGGGCATTTATTTGTGGGAAGATTTTTGATGACTGATTGGATCTCTTTGCTTGTGATGGGTTGGTTGAGGTCTTCTATTTCTTCTCTGGTCAGTCTAGGTTGTTCATATGTTTCCAGGAAATTGTCCATTTCTTCTACATTATCCAGTTTGTTGCCATACAGTTGTTCATAATATCCTCTTATAATTTTTTTAATTTCTTCAGGATCTGCAGTTATGTCACCTTTTTCATTCATTATTTTGTTTATATGGGTCTTCTCTCTTTTTGATTTTGTCAGTCTAGCTAGGGGCTTGTCAATCTTGTTGATCTTCTCAAAGAACCAACTTTTGGTGATATTTATCCTCTCTATTGTTTTTTTGTTCTCTATGTCATTTATTTCTGCTTTAATCCTTGTTATTTCTTTTCTTGTACTTGGTTTAGGATTGGTTTGCTGTTCATTTTCTAGCTTCTTCAGTTGATCCATTAGTTCTTTGATTTTGGCTCTTTCCTCCTTTTTAATATATGCGTTTAGTGCTATAAGTTTCCCCCTCAGCACTGCTTTTGCTGCATCTCATAGGTTTTGGTATGTTGTGTTCTCATTTTCATTCGTCTCTCTATATTTAGCAATTTCTCTTGCTATTTCTTCTTTAACCCACTGATTGTTTAGGAGTGTGTTGTTTAACCTCCAGGTATTTGTGAATTTTCTAAGTCTCTGATGGTAATTGACTTCTAATTGTATTCCATTGTGGTCAGAGAATGTGCTTTGAATAATTTCAATCTTTTTAAATTTATTGAGGCTTGTTTTATGTCCCAGCATATGATCTATTCTGGAGAAAGTTCCGTGAGCACTAGAAAAGTATGTGTATCCTGGTGAATGGGATGTAATGTCCTGTAGATGTCTGTTAAATCTAATTCATTTATCAGATTGTTTAGGTTTTCAATTTCCTTATTGGTCTTCTGTCTGGTTGATCTATCTATAGGAGAGAGTGATGTGTTGAAGTCTCCCACAATTATTGTGGAAACATCAATTGCTTCCTTTAGTTTTGCCAGTGTTTCTCTCATGTATTTTGTGGCACCTTGATTGGTGCATAGACATTTACGATTGTTATTTCTTCTTGCTGAATTGCCCCTTTTATTAGTATGTAGTGGCCTTCTTTGTCTCTCAAAACATCCCTGCATTTGAAGTCTATTTTATCTGAGATTAATATTGCTACACCTGCTTTCTTTTGGCTGTAGCTTGCATGAAATATTTTTTTCCATCCTTTCACTTTCAGTTTCTTTATGTCCCTGTGTCTAAGATGAGTCTCTTGTATGCAACATATTGATGGTTCATTTTTTTTGATCCATTCTGCGAATCTATATCTTTTAATTGGGGAGTTTAATCCATTTACATTCAACGTTAAAACCGTGAAGGCATTTCTTGAATCGGCCATCTTATCCTTTGGTTTATGTTTGCCATATTTTTCCCTCTCTCTATTAATATCCTTTATTGTACCCATACCGAATCTCTTTAGTACTGAACCTTTCTCCAAGTCTCTCTGTCCTGTCTTTGTTTCTCTGTCTGTAGGGCTCCCTTTAGTATCTCCAGTAGGGCAGGTCTCTTGTTAGCAAATTCTCTCAGCATTTGTTTCTCTGTGAAAAATTTAAGCTCTCCCTCAAATTTGAAGGAGAGCTTTGCTGGATAAAGTATTCTTGGCTGGAAATTCCTCTCACTCAGAATTTTAAATATATCGTGCCACTGCCTTCTCGCCTCCATGGTGGCTGCTGAGTAGTCACTACTTAGTCTTATGCTGTTTCCTTTGTATGTGGTGAATTGCTTTTCTCTTGCTGCTTTCAGAACTTGCTCCTTCTCTTCTATGTTTGACAGTGTGATCAGTATATGTCTCGGAGTGGGTTTTTTTGGATTTATTCTATTTGGAGTTCGCTGAGCATTTATGATTTGTGTATTTATGTTGTTTAGAAGATTTGGGAAGTTTTCCCCAACAATTTCTTTGAATACTCTTCCTAGACCTTTACCCTTTTCTTCCCCTTCTGGGACACCAATGAGTCTTATATTCGGACGTTTCATATTATCTATCATATCCCTGAGGTCCATTTCGAGTTTTTCAATTTTTTTCCCCATTCTTTCTTTTATGCTTTCATTTTCCATTCTGTCATCTTCCAGGTCACTGATTCGTTGTTCAACTTCCTCTAGTCTTGTACTATGAGTGTCCAGAATCTTTTTAATTTGGTCAACAGTTTCTTTAATTTCCATAAGATCATCCGTTTTTTTATTTAGTCTTGCAATGTCTTCTTTATGCTCTTCTAGGGTCTTCTTGATTTCCTTCATATCCCGTACTATGGTCTCATTGTTCATCTTTAGTTCTTTGAGTAGCTGCTCTAGGTGTGTCTCTTCTGGTCTTTTGATTTGGGTGCTTGGGCTTGGGTTATCCATATCGTCTGGTTTTTTCATATGCTTTATAATTTTCTGTTGTTTTTGGCCTCGTGGCATTTGCTGACCTTGATAGGGTTCTTTTAGGGTTTGTAGACCTATTGAAGTCCTTATCTCTAATTTATCAGATCTACAGCTTCGTGGAGTACACTTTCTCTAACTAACCAGCAGGTGGCGTCCACGAGCCACCTGTTCTCCACAAGCCAGTTCTCCCCTGCTTAGCCTTTTTGGTGAGTGGGGGAGTGAGTCTTGTGGGGCCCAATTGGTGTACCAAGCTTGCGTGTGTAGTTGGTGTTGCCTGCCCTGTATGTGGGGCGTGTTTCTGGGCAGTCGGGGAGGGGGGGGTGGCCCTAACAATCAAATCTCCCTGATGATCCTAGAGTTTTAAAGCTGCTGCAATAGTCTAATCCTTCAGTTCAGTCCTGCCACAGTTTGTCTCTGCCACTGACCCACAAGTCTTTGGTATTGGCGTATGGCTCCTGAGACTTGCAAGTGGGCCCCTCTTCCAGGCCGTGCACCCCGGGTCCTCTGTTGAGGGATGACTGTGCTATGTCACAGGTGAGTGCCGTCCCCCCAGGGCAGTTCTGGGCTGCTGGGCTGTGTAGGGAGGCTCCCAGTCTGCTCAAATGATGGCTGAATGGGGCTTTGTTAATTCACACTGCTCCACCTTCCCAGCTCTGGGACATTCAGCTGAGGTTGCAGGGAAGGCTAATGTCCACGCCCAGTTTTGTGGTGTGTGCCTGTTATTTGAAGCACTTCCATCACACTGGGTTGTCTGGGGCAGCTCTGGGCTATGTGGCTGGCGATGGGCAGGAGTGTTTCCTGTCCACCAGGATGGTGGCTGTGAGCGGACACCCCCCTTTTCTTGGGAAGTTGTGTTGTTTAGTGAATTTTCTCAGCCACTGGATTATTGCCTTTTGTCTCAGAGCTCTCTTAGTTCTGCTCTTGACTTGACGTGCCCAAATTGCAATTCTTTGAAGCTTTCTGTATTGGGCTTCTTAGAGTAATTGTTTTAGAAAAAGAAAAAAGGATTTAAAAAAAAAAAAAAAAAAAAAAAAAAAAACGGCCCTCCTCAGAGATCTAATGGGTTATTGAAATGCTAATAGACAAAGCAACCAGGGCCATTAAGGAAAGGTCCACAGGGCAGAGAGATCAGCTTTTCTTGTGGATTTGCATATGCGCCTTAGGGCCTGAGCTCCGCCCTTCCCCTTTCTGTGTTCACCAGAACTCCAAAAATCCTCTGCTTTTATTTTGCAGTTTTTCGTGTTGTTTTTTTTCTATGCCTGTCTCCTCTCTGCTGGGCTGGCTGCTCTCAGAGTCTCTGGTGTCTGGTCTCAGTCTATCTATGGTTGGAGTTTGAATCAGTAGAATGAGTTTCCGATAAGAGCAGCCACTGCAGTTCTCCCTTCTCCTTCCCGGAGCTGACAGCCCCTCCTCCCACGGGACTGAGCCTGGCAGGGAGGGGCGCGGGTCCCCTGGCCGCAAAAACTTACAGATTTCGCTGATCTCAGCAGTTCCACGTTTTCATGAGTGTTGTATGAAGTATGCCCAAAGACAGATTGCTCTGTGGTGGCCAGTCCACGCAGTTCCTGGCTTTTTACCTACTTTCCTGGAGGAGTAACTAAAACTTACAGCTCACCAGTCTGCCATCTTGCCCCGCCTCTCCCACCCTATTTTTAACACCTTGCAATGCTGACATTCATTTGTTCTACCTCATGTAAAAGCATATTTGTACCTTTTATTACAATCATTGAGCACCCTAGGTTTCCCTGAGTTACACAGTCCCAGTCTTTATTGTTCATCTTTTTGTTCTGGTGTCCCACATGGTCCCAGTCTTCCTCTTTCAACCATATTCACAGTCATCTTTGTTCAGTGTACTTACATTGCTGTGCTATCTCCCAAAATTGTTTTCCAAACCTCTCACTCCTGTCTTTTCCTTTCTGTCTGCAGTTCTTCCTTTATTGTTTCCTGTAGGCCAGGTATCTTGTTCACAAACTCTGTCATTGTCTGTTCATCAGAGAATATTTTAAGCTCTCCCTCATATTTGAAGGACAGTTTTGCCTGATATAGGATTCTTGGTTGGTGGTTTTTCTCTTTCAGTATCTTAAATATATTATCTCACTTCCTTCTTGCCTCCATGGTTTCTATTGAGAAATCCGCACATAGTCTTCTTATCAGGCTTCCTTTGTATGTGATGGATCCCTTTTCTCTTGCTGCTTTCAGGATTCTCTTTTTATTTTTCACGGTTGATAATCTGATTATTAAGTGTCTTGGCATAGGCCTATTCAGATCTATTCTGTTTGGGGCATGCTGTGCTTCTTGGATCTGTAATTTTATGTCTTTCATAAGAGATGGGAAATTTTCATTGATTATTTCCTCCATTATTGCTTCTGCCCCTTTTCCCTTCTCTTCTTCTGGGACACCAATGACATGTACATTCTTCCTTTTCATTTTGTCCTTAAGTTTCAGAGATGTTGCTCATATTTTTCCATTCTTTCCTCTATATGCTCTTTTGCATGTAGGCTTTCAGGTGCCTTGTTCTCCAGTTCCTGAGTGTTTTCTTCTTGAGATCTGCTATTGTATGTTTCCACTGTGTCTTTCATCTCTTGTGTTGTGCCTTTCATTTCCATAGATTCTGCCAGTTGGTTTTTCAAACTTTCAATTTCTACCTTATGTACACCTGATGTTTTCATTATACCATTCATCTCTTTTGCTTTATCTTCCCTAAACTTTTTGAATTGACTTATTATTAGTTGTTTCAATTCCTGTATCTCAGTTGAAGTGTAAGTTTGTTCCTTTGACTGGGCCATAACTGTTTTTCTTAGTGTAGGTTGTAGTTTTCTGTTGTCTAGGCATCTGGTTTCCTTGGTTATCCCAATCAGGTTTTCCCAGACCAAAACAGGCTCCAGTCCCAGAAGGAAGAACTATTCAGTATCCGGTTTCCCTGAGGATGTGTCTTAGAACATTGGTACACCCTGTGAGGCCTCGGGTCACTGTGCTTTTCTGCCCAGCAGGTGGTGCCTCTCAGCCTGTAATTGCAG
Organism: Choloepus didactylus; assembly: GCF_015220235.1. NCBI lineage: Eukaryota > Metazoa > Chordata > Mammalia > Pilosa > Megalonychidae > Choloepus > Choloepus didactylus. The sequence continues at coordinate 29,582,627 of NC_051308.1, forward strand.
ACTGGTGTAAGGAGGTGGGGCCCATGGCTGACTTCCCCCAGGCTCTGGGGTCTGGTTCTGAATGGAAGGTGGATAGCAGAACTGGGCCCCACCTTTTTCCTCTTAGAGAAGATAGACACCTCCTAGGGAGAGGTAATTAGCATTTCAATGGTCTCTCTCTGCCTGTGCTATCTTCACCCTTGTCTGGGTCAGAGCACTGGGAACTGAAAATGGCTGAGGCCTTCTCCACTGAGCCAAAACAGGAACAGAAAGCCCCCTTCAGGGCTGGCCCACAGGAACCCTCTGGCTCTCCAAGGTCAGTCATCACCCAAAGCCTCTGTCTGCTTGTTGGGGATTTGTATGAGCAGTCCATGCTTGTTAATTAAAACCCCAGTTGGAGCTCAGCTGTGCTGTATTTGCTTGCTTGGAGAGTGCTGCTCTGTAGCCCCATGAGGCTTTGCAGCTTGGGCCACTGGGGGAGGGGGCTTCTGGCTTGGATCCACAGTTTTTACTTACAGATTTTATGCTGCAGTCTCAGGCATTCTTCCCAATTCAGTCTGGTGTATGGTCACATTTGTTCCCCCACAGTTATTCCAGATTATTTACTAGTTGTTCCTGATTGTTTGTTAGTTGTTCCAGGAGGACTAACTAACTTCCACTCCTCTGTATGCCACCATCTTAGATCTCCCCTGAAGGGTTTTAAGCCAGGGCACAATCAGAAACTTGGCAGAGATAACGGCTCCAAGATGTTCTTTCCCCACTGGGCACTGACAGAGGAATGAAATAATTTTATCTGGAAAGTCATTTCCAGACTTATTCACTCCTTACTAAGGGAAGTTACTTACCATAAAAAAAATTTAAGCCATTTATCAACAAGTGCTTGTTGACTCAGGCCACAATGAGTTTCTGAGACTTCCTCTTTTGGGGATAGGGGTATAGCTGGAAGAATTTCAAGGAAAAGAATTCTCTGCAGAGCTCAAGGTATAGAAAGTTGGAAGAGGTTAATGAAAAGATAGAGGTGTCATGAGGCATGCAACTAGGTGAATGAATTTTGAGGGCATTATGTTAAGTGGAATAAGCCAAAAACAAAGGGACAAATATTGTAAGTCCTTACTAGTATAAACTAACTATAATGAGCAAACAGCTGGGAATTTAATTCAGGAGCATAGGTTATCTAGGGATAGAATGGGGGCAGAGATTGGGCAATCAATAATTAAGGAGTACAGAATGTTCAATAAGGCTTATTTTAAAGGTTCCTAGATTGTAAGCTCTTATGGCAGTCATAACTGTTATTTCTAAATTCTGAGATGCTGTGCTCTTTGTGTATAACCTGGTAGTTCCCTGGAAATTTGGGTATCTGTGTGACACCTGAGACTCAGAGTTAGAGTTCAGCAGCTCCATAAGTCAGTATTACTCAATACAGCAACTGTTAAAGAAGCTGAACAAGAGCTCAAACTACAGTTAGAGATATGAATGAAATGGACTTGATTAGGACTAAGGTAAGTTAGAATACAAGTTAAAGGATGATATTGACTGTATTTTAAAACTCCAACTTCTGTGTGAGACAAAAGGAAAAGATATTCATTTGGTACAAAAATTATTTTTTCTGTAGCACACTATCTAACTTAACCTGTATGGTCAGTTTATTTAAACATCGTAATTACCTGGAACCTAGAATAGGGAATGATTTCTTGTTATTCTGTACAAGCTAATATAATATCCCAATACATCTCAGAATATTTTGAGCAGAAAAAAAAGTATTTGCAAAATCCCCTTGAAGGATGGGGGAAAATGTGGAACTATCAAACTTCCACACCTGCGGAATTCTTGCTATTCTCTTAAGCATTAGGGACTCCCAATCAAATAAGCCACACTCACAATCTAGAGGCTTGCCCTTATGAAACTTATCTCTCCAATGTTGAAACTAAGCCTACTTATAACTATGCCTATGAGTCACCCCCAGAAAACCTCTTTTGCTGCTCAGATATGGCCTGTATCTCTAAGCCAACTCTGCAAATTAACTCACTACCTTCCCCACTATGTGGAACATGACTCCCAGGTGTGTAAGTCTTCCTGGCACTGTGGGACATGACTGTCAGGGATGAGCCTGGCCCTGGCATCATGGGATTTAGAATATCTTCTTGACCAAAAGAGGGAAAGAAATGTAACAAAATAAGTTACATTATTTTGTTTCAGTGGCTAAGAGATTGCAATTAGAGTAGAGAGGTCATTCTGGAGGTTATTCTTATGCATTATATAGATATTCCTTTTTAGTTTCTAATGTATTAGAATAGCTAGAAGAAAATACCTGAAACTGTTGAATTGTAATATAGTAGCCTTGATTCTCGATGATGACTGTATAATTATATAGCTGTTATCATGTGACCATGTGATTATGAAAACCTTGTGACTGACACTCCCTGGATTCAGTGTATGGGCAGATGAATAATAAAATAAAGACAAAATATATATATGTGTAAAGAATAGGGATGTTTGGGGTATTCTTTTTTATTTTTATTTTTATTTGGGGGGGAATGAAAATGTTCTAAAAATTGATTGTGGTAATGAATACACAACTATATGATGACACTTTGAGCTATTGATTATATACTTTGGATGGATTATATGGTGTGTGAATATATCTCAATAAAATTGCATTTTAAAAAAGTTAAAAAACAAAAGAAAGAAAAAAAGAAAAGACAGGGGTGTCCAGAGGATGAATAGCCATCCAGGGCAGAATCCATGAAAAAGTGCTTCTGTGGCCTATGATCTGGAAACAAATCCATCATACATTAGTGCCATCAATTTTTAGCAAATTAGTCTTTAGTAAGTCTTGTCACTTTTATAGAAAACAAGACCCCATAATAGCAAGTCTTAACACATCCTTACTTTTATTATAAATGGGTATTTTTTATAATTTGTACTGACACTCAGTAATAATGCAAAATTGTTTACAATACTATCTATCTGTCTATATCTAACTATCTAACTATCTATCTATCTATCTATCTATATCAGCTCATGGTAGAAAACCATAGCTAAGGAACCTGGCAGACTTATGCATCCAAAGTGATCTTGTTTACAATACTCTGTTGACAGTGTCAATAAATGGTGAAGAAATTAACATGTCACAATGTAGCTGATGACCACATCTACAATTCCATGAATCTGTTTCCTGTGTTAATCAGTACTCTTAAACTTCGAAAAAAAAAAGGTAGCTATAAAATTTGTATTGAAAATATACAATATATATTTGCAGTAGTTAATTTCATATGTCAGCTTGACTAGGTCATGGTGTCCAGTTCTTTGGACAAGCAAGCACTGGCCTGATTATTCTTATTGTGAGGGTATTTCATATATGGATTTAAATCATTAGATAGTTGATTGCATCCTTGGCTGATTACATCTACAATCAACAAAGGATACTGCTTTTAGCATGAGCAGAGTCTCCTCGTCCAATCAATTGGAGGCCTTAAAGCAAGAACTAAGGATTTCAGCAGTCAGAAAGAAGAAATTCTATCTCTACTTCAGCCAGCCATCTTCCCCTGGGGAACTCAACATCACCTTCATCAAATTTCCAATTTGCAGCCTGCCCTACAAAATACAAACTTGCCGCTATCCCAGTCACATTAGCCAATTCCTATTATAAATCTTTTCATATATATATATCTGTTCTGTTTCTCTGGAGAGCCCTGACTAATACAATATTGCATTTGAAGTAATCTTTGACTATTTAAGCAAATGCTTTAGACTGACAAAATATCACAGGCAAAATACTGTGGCAGGGATAATAACTACTAATATCACTAACTCTGTTAGCTCCAGAGGTTCATCCTGGACAATTCCTGGCCTCTATGGATTTGCTTAGTTTTTCACTTAATAGATTTAAGAAGTTAGTGATATGAACATCCTGGAATAAATAAGTTGAAAAGAAATGCAAATGCTGTTTTTTAAGGTGATTTCCATCCCCCACCTTCCAGGCGTTTTCAGGCCTTTCCTGCCATCCATATAGTTTATACCATTTAAATATCAGGTCAAGAAGGATATGAGTAGCAAGCCAATCTAACAAATTAGTTGAGTTTGAAATTTATCTTGCTGTCACTGACCTGATATCCAATGTGCCTGAGCTAGGCCAAAGACAACTAATTTTCCCTACCACCACCCTTTCATTGTCCTAGAGGAGCTGCAGAAGCAGTGGATACCAGCAGAGACAATGACAGTAGGTGGCTATTAGAGGGTACATCTGAATCCAGTAGATTAAGGTAAATGCTTGCAAAGGATGGCAGGAATAAAGGGGGCACAAATTTCATAGTCCTTTATACAAAAATGGCCTTTGACATCAGGCAGAGTCTAATCAACTTTGGGTTGAAATTTCATGAGAGCTGAGCTATCAATGCCCTGCCAGGTGATCAGTGTAGTTTGCTATGCAAAGGAATTAAGAGTACTCTTTCTGGGGCATTCAGGATATATACCAGCATATTAAAGATATTTAGAAGTCACAGAGTAAAAAACTTGCTTACCATAGTCTTTTTCAAACATCATCGAACAAACAGATTTTTTAGTGACGTATTTATCAAGATCTGGAGGACTAATATTCTATGGAACATAAATTTTAGAATTTCAAGAACTCTGCTTCTGGCACTATGCCTAGCGTCAAGTATGGATCCAATAAATAGTGGTTGAACAAATAAATGAACAAACGAATGAATTCTCTATACCACTGGGTTTGGTATCTTTGCTACCTAGCCCTCCACCTCCCAGTTCAACCTCAAATCTTACTCTGAACCCCAATTCATTTGCCTGGAGCCTTGTTCCAGTTCCTATGCCCCTAAATTTCTTCTTCAAATAATAAGCTTCTGTGATGGAATTTCCCAAAGCCAACTTTGGTATTGTGTTCTGCCAAATTTTAGATACTGGTCGGTCCCCCATATTAGATGGGAACTTCTCAGGGAGCAACTTTGAAGTTCTAGCTTTGAGTTCTATGACTGACTGCCTTTGTTGTAACCAGCCTTTGGCCTATTTTTCCCAGTCACAGACCCAGCTCTCTCCTGTTCCCAATAGGTTTATGTTGCAGAGATCCTACCATCCCCCAGGGTATGTTTATCTTGCTTGTGGCACAGGTCCCTAAAAGAGAAAATTATGGCAAAGTAGGTTTCACTTCCTGAATAAATGAAAACAGCCAATCCAGTAAAGAACTTCATGGTGTGGTCGACTGAGTTACATACCCCAACAAAGACTTGTTCTTAATCTCAATCTGTGTTCCTGTGGGTATGAACCCATTTGCACATGATTCAGTTAAGGTGTGGACTCATTTGTGAATAGGACTTTCAAAGATACTATTTAGGTACGGCCAAACCAAATTAGGGTGGGCCTTAATCCAAATGACTGGAGGCCTTATTAAGAGAGAAATTCGGACACAATTGAGGAGCCAGAAGTTAGTGGGAAAACTGGAAGAGCAGACACAGGAGATCAAGGACATCACTATATGACCAGAGGCAGAGATGCAAGCCAAGGAACTTCCAAGGATTGCAGCAAAGCAGTACAAAAATGCTACATGCTTCAAGGAAAAGGCATGGCCTTGCTGACACCTTGATTTTGACATCTAGTCTTCAAAACCATGAGACAATAAATGCTTGTCATTGAAGCCAACCTACTGTATTGTATTTGTCATAGCAGTCTGGCAAAATTTGATATATGGTGTGCCAAAATAGACATGCACGTTGCAATTTGAGTAGTTACAAAGAAGGATATAAAAAGACCTTTCACTGATCAAGGGTAAAGAACTTTGGACAGTACTTTGGGTGGCAACAGCCAATAGAAATGTCTCCAGAGAAACTAGGGCAGGATTGCCTAGCATACTAAATAGAAATGAACAAATGAGGAGTGGATCAGAAATAGCCCTCTCAGGACGTTTTTGAATAGATGGATAAAGCTAACCCAGAAGACCTATATATGAGAGATCATTCAACTTAGGTCCAGAGAAAGGGGTTGCAGGTAGAGAAAGTGAAGCTGGCTCTCAAATATTAAAAAAGAATTAACAAAGCTTCAAAGGCTCAATATTCATTCGACAAATATATGTTAACCACCCACTATGGGGATATAGCAATAAACAGCAAGCTCTTTCCTAGAGCTTATCGTTATCATTATCTAATCATGATAACATTTTTGTCCATAGGGCTTCCCATGAGGAAGTCTCTTTGAGACTGAGCAGTAGCTGATCCTAGGGTTCTATTGACTGGGGAGTAATTCATTGAAAGAGAATTACCTCAAGATAGGTTACAAAAAGGAAAGATAACATGAAGTATATTGATAGCCCAAAGTTTGGACATATCCAAACTAATTGCCCACACAGTTCTTATTTCCTTCAAATAAGAAGCCTCTCAGACAGCAGAAGTGGTAAATGAGAAGTTCTCTAAAAAGGTGCAGAAGCACACAGGACCTACCAGGACCCAGTAGCAAAGCCATGTATAAGGCAGGATCAGAGATCTGCACGTTTTAACAATCTTTATATTTTGTTTTCTTAGTTTTAATAAAGTGGCTTTTGAAAATATAAGTTCATTTCACATGTGCTTTTTTAAAAGGGAATGGGAATAAATAAGTATTTTTTTCTAGTTTGTATCTTGTGACCCAGAGAAAGACATAATAGTGGTAATGGGATAAATAAATGTCCTTAGGGAAGATAAAAACTCAAGGGTATACCACCTTGACTATTGTGACCATATTTTATGCTTATAATATTTTCAATCCCCAACTTAAATATCCTTAGAAGGTTTGTGCTTTGTTGATTTGGAAAAATAGTATCTTTACATATTCTCAACTCCCTAATTTATTATAGCTTGCAAATACAAAATAAATTCACTTATGTTTTCATGAAGTTTCACTTTCATCAAATTTTAACCAAATATAGCCACTAAAAATGCTATAAAGCACTGAAATGTAGAATTGAAGGGAATAGCGATTACATCTCTAAATAATTTGTCAAGATAAGTAAAAGAGAATAAATTTTGTTTATTAAAGTCAGAAAATGACCTTAAAGATTTTCTCTTTGTTTCCTGTTCAGAACTACAGGCACTGCTTTTCTTATGCTGTTGGAAAACCAGGAAACTTAGATCAACCTTATGAGATTATCAACAAGTCTAATTATAAACATATAATTTGGCCTATGGACCATCCTGGAATGTATGTGTTTCGCGTAAAGATCCTGGACCCAAATTATAGGTAAATATAAATGTTTTACTATAATAGTTTCAGCATTAGTTCCTCAAAATTAAAATTTTATTTTCTTGGTTTATTTTGATGCCACTCAGATATCCAATCATTGTTATTCTTATTACTTACATATTTCCTTTTGTGTTTTGTAGCAATCACAATAATTAAATATGCTATGGGGATAGAAGATAAGATTTTATGTTAAACATTAATTAAATCAATCAATTCACAATTACATTCTGAATACTTTATGCTCCATTCTTGTGTTAGATGCAATACAACATAAGCACAAGCTCAGCTTTCAAGATGCTTATAATTAAGCTGGTTGAAGAAGGAGTAGAAGATGTATACATACAAACCAGGAGAGATTAAATAAGAAATAATTTTCAAAAACATTAATAATGAAACAGAGCTGAATATTAGCATATTGCCTATGGTTCTGGAGTCAGAAAATATCTTGCATGAGGAAGGAGAAGGCATAAAACAAAGGAGAGAGACAAACTTAAGGCAATTCATAATGTTTAAGTAAATTTCAACCCATGTCATAGAGTGCCTCTTTAGTATGTTGCCTAGGGGAATACTGTAATATTTTAGGAAAATTAGCATGAGAGTGCTATAAAGAATGGTACAGTAGGAAAATAAATTCTATACACATAAATGAGAAGAGTAAAGTTAACAAGGCAAGAAGCCAAAGTCCTGACAGCAATAAGAATGGAAAAAAGGAAAAAGTTTAATAAATATGTGTCAGAAAATGAAAAAAATATATTGGTCTAATGTGTAATATAGTAAATGAAGGAAAAGAAGGTATCAACATGGTTTCAAGTTTTATAGACTAGATTACTAAAATAATGGCATTTTCTTACCAAAATAGGTAATGGGTGGTTTTCCTTTGAGAGAGGTATTGAGATAAGAGTTCTGACCTTGCATTTGAGAGGACAATGAAATATCTGACTGAAAATGTCCTACAAATAGTTAAAAATTCTAATTTGGGCCTTGAGTTAGAGGGAAAAGCTGGAGATAAAGAGTTGAAAATATAAACGCGGCTATCTTCTCTACTGATTCCATGAACAAACGTAAGTTATCTGATTGATTATACAGAGAAAAAAGAAGAGCTTGTGGAGATATCCAAAGTTAGGGAATTGAGGGTGATTGGTAGAAAGACTGGACAGAAAACTCTTCAAATAAAATACAAAATGAAGAGAGAATAGAAAGTAGATAGTAAAACACAGTACAACTGGATATTTAAATGTGATTCTTCCTGTCTTACAGCTTGAGTAGGGGTCCCAAAGCCAATTTCCCCCATGCTCTAAATCTGATCATCAATGAAGAACTTGAAAAGAGGTGTCTCAAAACTGGTTCTTTCACCCATTAGTCTCCCAGCTATATCAAAAAAGGCTGAGAGTGAATAAGAAAGGCTAACAGTGAGGATTTCTTCAAAGAGTTATCTAAATGCTGTGCATTTCCTCTCCCCTACCAATGGGTATTAGAGAACTTCCACCTAAATAAGGGGGCTTCAGAAAACTACTCAGAGAACCTAACATGGGTTTCCTAGTTTGGGGATAGGGGAATGAGGACTATTCCTAGAAAGTTTGAAGGTAAGAGGCTGCCTACAAGTACACTGATAATATGCAGACTAAAGAGTGATATGGCTGGAGGAAATGGAGCTCTCACCAATGGTGGGTAAAAAAATGTGTGCACTCTCAGATGAGTTCATATATGGACCCTATGGAAGAGAAATGGACTTCAGTCATCTTGAAAGGGACCCCCCCACCATGTCAAGGGTGAGGTGACCCAAATAGAGAGAGAATGTGTGGGGAAAACTATAGTAAGTCAGGGGATGAGGGGTGAGGGGTTATTGGTAAATGGCCAGATAGAGTAAGCATCACCTAAATTCAGGAAGGTCAGGTGACAAATCTCCCAGTTACAAGATGGAAGTATATGAAGAACTCATTTTGTGTACTGGATGTTGGAATGCTAGGTCTTTCCCATCAAGAGAAAAAGTTAATTTGGGGGCATCCAATACATAGAGGCTGTCAACCAAGAAAATAGCCACATAAAATTTTGATCCCCTCCTCCTACATATGCCCAATCCTGGAAAGTCCAGAAAGAGCTGCTAGCAAGTGGGAAAGGAAGTTTACTTATAAAAAGAAAATGAGGCAGCCTATGTCTATTAAAGAAATTGAATCAACAATTAATAAGCTTCCAAAACAGAAAGCTTCAGGCCCAGATGGTTTCACTGGTGAACTCTACCAAATATTTAAGGAAGAAATGACACCTATTCTCTATAATCTCTTCCAGAAAAGAGAAGCAGAGGGAACACTTTCTAACCTCATTCTATGAGACCAGCATTGCCCAAGTATCAAAACCTGACAAGATATTACAAGAAAGGAAAACTGTAGACCAATATCTCTCATGAATATAGATGCAAAAATCCTCAACAACAAATAGTAGCAAATTGAATCCAATAAAGTATAAAAAAATCTTAGAACCAAATGGGATTTATTCCAAGCATACAAAGCTGGTACAACATTCAGAAATCAGTAATGTAGAGGCAGGGCAAGATGGCAGCATGGAGAGGTGTGGAAGTTAGTTATTCTTCTAGAGCAACTAGTAAATAGCCAGGAACAACTAGTAAATAGTCTGGAACAACTGGTGTGGGACAACCATGACTATCCATACATCATACACCAGTCTGGAATGGGTGGATGGCTGAGCTCACAGCATAAAAGCTGTAAGTAAAAACTGTGGAACTGCACCAGGAGCCCCCTCCCCCCACAGCAGACTAAGCTGCAAAACTTCACTGTGGGTGAAAGAAGCAGTCCCTGCTGGGAGCAAGTGAATATAGCTCAACCTAGCTCCAACTGGGGTTTTAATTAACAAATGCAGACTGCTGAATACAAGCTACAAACACAGACAAACCCCTAACAAGCAGCAAAGTTCCCTGAGGTCACTCCCAGTGGAGAGGAGGTGGGGCTGATGGGAAAAAAAAAATGCAGAAGCTTTTAGAGATGGCTAAGCTTAGAATACTGGAAAACAGCTGTGTCCCAAGAAAAGGAGCACAGAAGACTGGGTACTATCTCTGGCCAACAGGTGAAACGGGCTGGGGATTGGGTCTGAAAATGGGCTTTCTTTCCCCTTTTTTCCTCTTTCGATCTGAGTGGCTCAGTGGAGAAAGCCTCAGGCATTTTCAATTCTTGGTGCTGACCCAGGCAGGGGTGGAATTAACAGAGTCAGAGAGACAAAGGAGTAATTCAAGTGCAGAAGATAACTCCCTAGGGGGTGTACCTTCCCTAAGAGGAGGGAAGTGGGGCCCAGCTCAAATGCCTGCCCTCCCTTCAGAACTCAGATCCCAGGGCCTGGGGAAAAACAAACAATCAAGCCAGAAACAAATTACGCTGAGAATTAAAGGGCCCTCACCTCTTTATACCAGTGGAGAGTGACACGCTGACAGATGCCACCTGCTGGGCAGGTTAGGAAAAGCACAGCAGCTAGAGGCCTCACAGGAAAGTCTTTCAGTCTTCCAAGGCACACCCTCAGGGAAACCTGATTCTGAATACAGCCCCCTCCTGAGACCTGGTCTGGGAAAATCTGGTTGGGGTAATCAAGGAAACCAGATGTCTAGACAACAGAAAACTACAAATCACACTAGGAAAAATGAAGCTATGGCCCAAAGGAACAAACTTACACTTCAACCAAGATACAGGAATTTAAACAACTAATTAAAGATCTTCAAATAAATATGCCAAATCAATTCAACAAATTGAGGAAAGATATGGCAAAAGAGATGAAGGATATAAAGAAAACATTGGGAGAACATAAGGAAGAATTTGAAAGTTTGAAAAAACAACTGGCAGAACCTATGGAAATGAAAGGCACAACACAAGAGATGAAAAACACAATGGAGACATATGACAGCAGATTTCAAGAGGCAAAAGAAAATATTCGGGAACTGGAGAATAAGACACCTGAAATCCTACACACAAAAGAACAGATACGGAAAAGAATGGAAAAATATGAGGAACATCTCAGGAACTGAATGACAACATGAAGCACATGAATGTATGTGTCATGGGTGTCCCAGAAGGAGAAGAAAAAGGAAAAGGGGCAGAAGCAATAATGGAGGAAATAATCACAGAAAATTTCCCATGTCTTATGAAAGACATAAAATTACAGACCCAAGAAGCACAGAGTAACCCAAACAGAATAGAGCTGAATAGACCTACACCAAGACACTTAATAATCAGATTATCAAATGTCAAAGACAAAGAGAGAATCCTGAAAGCAGCAAGAGAAAAGCAATCCATCACGTACAAAGGAAGCTTGATAAGACTATGTGCAGATTTCTCAGTAGAAACCATGGAGGCAAGAAGGCAGTGGTGTGATATATTTAAGATACTGAAAGAGAAAAAGTGTCAACCAAGAATCTTATATCGGGCAAAACTGTCCTTCAAATATGAGGGAGAGCTTAAAATATACTCTGACAAACAGACAATGACAGAGTTTGTGAACAAGATACTAAAGGGAGTACTACAGACAGGGAAAGACAGAAGTGAGAGGTTTGGAGCACGATTTTGCGTGATGGTAGCACAATAATGTAAGTACACTGAAGAAAGATGATTGTGAGCATGGTTGAAAGAGGAAGGTTAGGAGCATGTGGGACACCAGAAGGAAAGGGGAAGATAAAGACTGGGACTATATAACTTAGTGAAACCTAGAGTGGTCAATGATTGTGATAAAATGTACAAATATGTTTTTACATGAGGGAGAAAAAATGTCAACCTTGCAAGGTGTTAAAAATGGATGGTACTGGGGAAAAAAAATCAATTCAAACTAGAGTCTATAGTTAACAGAAACATTGCTTCCTTTAACGTAACAAAGGCAATATACCAAAGCTAAATGCCTATAAGAGGGGGATATAAGGGAGGGGTATTGGATTCTTGGTATTGGTGATGTTGTCTGACTTTTTATTGTACTTTATTTTAATTTTATCTTTTCTTTTGTTGCTTTTTAGCTGTTGCTTTTTTTCTTTCTTTTTCTTTTTCTTTTGTCTTTCTTTTTTGACTCTTCCTCTTTCTTTGTGGAAGAAATGGAAATGTCCTTATATAGATAGTGGTGGTGGTGGTGAATGCATAACTATGTGATTAAACAGGGAATCATTGATTGTTTACTTAGGATGGAATATATGGTGCATGAGCAAAACTCTCTTTTAAAAAAATGGGTTGATGGATGAATAGAGGACATTATGTTGAGTGAAATAAGTCAGACACAAAAGTACAAATTTTGTATGATCGCACTGATATGAACTAATTACAATATGTAAACTCATAGACATGAAATATAGGTTACCAAGATATAGAATGAGGCTAAAGAATTGGTAGTGGTTGCTTATTATGAGCAGAATGTTTAACTAGGTTGAACTTAAGCATTTGGAAATGGACAGAGGTGATAGTAGCATGTTATTGTGAGAATAACTAACAGTGCTGAATTGTGTGTGAATGTGGTAGAAAGGGGAAGTTTAGAGTCACATATGTCACCAGAAGGAAAGTTGGAGGTTAAAACATGGGAATGTATAACACAGTGTGTGGTGGACATTGTCCATGATTAACAGTACAAATGTTAGAAATTTCTTTCATGAACTAGAACAAATATATGACACTATAACTAGAAGTTAATAATAGAGGGGTATTGTGCTGGTTTGTGTATATATTGTGTCCCCCAGAAAAGGCCATGTTCTTTGATGCAATCTTGTGGAGGCAGACGTATTAGTGTTGATTAGATTGGAATTCTTTGTCTGAATCCATGGAGATGTGATTCAATTAACTGTGGACAAGACCTTTGATTGGATAATTTCCATGGAGGTGTTACCCTACCCATTCAGTGTGGGTCTGAATTAAATCATTGGAACCATATAAATGAGCTGACAAACAGAAGGAACTTGGAGCAGCTGTGAGTGACATTTTGGAGAGCAACTGAGAGAGACGTTTTGGAGATAGCCATTGAAAGCAGACTTATGCTAAACCAGAGATTGCTCCAGAGAAGCTAAGAGAGGACAAAATGCCCCAAGAACATTTTGAAGAACGCATACTTAGCTGAGGGGAGCTGGACACAACCCAGGATCAGCAGATGCCAGCCACATGCCTTCCCAACTAACAGAGGTTTTCCGGGTGCCACTGGCCTTCCTTCAGGGACAGTATACTGTGTTGATGCCCTAATTTGGACATTTTCATGGCCTTCAGACTGTAGCTTTGTAACCAAATAAACCCCCTTTATAAAAGCCAATCCATTTCTAATGTGTTTTGCAAAATGGCAGCATTAGAAAACTGGAACAGGTATTTAGGGGGAAAATGTACCTATTGCAAACTATGCACTACAGTTAGTATCATTTTAATATTTCTTCATCAACAGTAACAAATGTACTACAAATACTATGAGTCAATAATGGAGCTGCGGGGTTAGGGGTATAGGAGAATTTGAGTTCTCTTTTTTCTTTTTATTTCTTTTCTGGAGTAATGAAAATGTTCTAAAATTGAAAAAAATTAATTGTGATGAATGCACAACTATATAATGGTACTGTGGATAACTGATTGTACACTTTGGATGATTGTATGGTATGTGAATAATCTCAATAAAATTGAATTAAAAAATAGTTAATGTAATCTATCACATCAACAAGATAAAGAAGAAAAATCATATGATCATATTAATAGATGCAGAAAAAGCAGTTGGCAAAATCCAACACCTATCATAATACAAACTCTCAGCAAACTAGGAATAGAGGGAAACTTCCTCAACCTGATAAAGAATATCTACCAAAAAACAAAAACAAAAACAAACAAACAAAAAAACCTATAGTAAACATCATACTTAATGCTGAGAAATTACATTCTTTCCCCTAAGACTGGAAGCAAGATAAGAAAGTCCCTCTCATCATTCCTATTCAACATCATACTGGAAGTGCAAGCTAATGCAGTAAGACCAAAAAAAAAAAAAAAAAAGGAAATAAAAGGTATACAGATTGGGAAGGAAGAAATAAAGCTGTCTTCCTTCACAGATGACATGCCTGTTATACAGAAAATCTAGAAGAGTCAACCACAAAAAACAAACAAACAAACGAGGAACCTGGAACATTAAAAAAAAAAAGGTGATAAAAAAAACTAGAAAAAAATATCAATAATGCATCATGTTCTACATGTTGAAATGCTATTTTGGATCCACTGGCTTAAATTAGTAAACTGAAAACCAAACCAAACCAAAACAAAACAAAACAAAAAAATGATCTGGAACAAATAAGCAATTATAGCAAGATTGCAGGATACAAGGTTAATATGCAAAAGTCAATTGCTTTCCTATATACCAGCAATGAACAACTGGGTTTTGAGATTTAAAAGTACACTATTTACATTAGCACTAAATAAATAAATACATGCATACATACATACTTGGGTATAAATCTAACAAAATATGTACAAGGTCTATATGAGAAAAATACAAAACACTGATGAAAGAAATCAAAGAAGACCAAAAAATGGAGAGATAGTCCATGTTTATGGACAGGAAGACTCAATACTGTTAAGATGCTAGTTCTTCCCAACTTGATCTATAGATTCAACTCAATTCCAATTAAAACCCCAGCAAATTATACAGTAGATATTGACAAACTGATTCTAAGTTTATAAGGAAAGTCAGACCCAGAAGAGCCAACACAATACTGAAGAATAATGTCAGAGGACTGATGCTACCTGACTTCAACACTTATTATATAAAGCTACAGTGATCAAGACAGTGTGGTAGTGGCAAAAAAAAAAAAAAAAAAAAAACACAGGTAAATAGATCAATGGAACAGAATAGAAAGTCCAGAAATAGACTCACACAAATAGAGTGAACTGATATTCAACAAAAGAGCAAAGGCAATTCAATGGAAAAAGGACAGTCTTTTAAACAAATGATGCTGGAACAATTGGATATCAATGTGTAAATCTGGGCATAGACATTATACCTGTCAAAAAATTATTCAAAATGTATTGTAGATTTACATATAAAGCATAAAACTATAAGCTTCTAGAAGATAATATAAGAAAATCTAGGTGACCTTGGGTTTGGTGATGATTTTTTAGATAAAACACCAAAAGAATGATCCATGAAAGAAAAACCTTATAAGTCGGACTTCATTAAAATTTAAAACTTCTGCTCTGAGAAACACAGTTACAAGAATGAAAAGACAAGTCACGGATTGGGAGAGAATATTTGCAAAACACCTATCTGAGAAAGGACTTGTATCCAAAATATATAAAACTCTTAAATTCAATAAGAAAACAACCCAATTATGAAATGGGTCAAAGATATGAACAAACTCCTCACCAAAGAAGATACACAGGCAGTGATATGTAAAGATATTCAACATCAGATTCCCACTTTTGGAAGGCCTGACAGGAGTGGAATAAACCCACATTGAAGCTTCCTGGACCAACCATCTGGAAGGGGACTAACACTGCTGCAGCCTCCAGAATAACCTGAGTGTTAGGGAAACTGCTGACTTACCTGGAAGTTACTGCTACAGCCAACATAACCAGCTGTTCCGGTTTGCTAATTCTGCCGGGATGCAAAATACCAGAAATGGATTGGTTTTTATAAAGGGGGTTTATTTGGTTACACAGTTACAGTCCTAAGGCCATAAAGTGTCCAAGGCCTCAACAACAATGTACCTTCACTGGAGGATGGCCATTGCTGTCCAGAAAACCTCTGTTAGCTCGGAAAGCATGTGGCTGGTGTCCACTTGCTCCCAGGTTGTGTTTCAAAATGGCATTCTCCAAAATGTTGCTCTTGGGGCATTTTGTCCTCTCTTAGCTGCAGCTCTTCTTCAAAATGTCACTCTCATTTGCTCTGAGGTCCTTGTCTGTGAGTTCCTTTATATGATTCCAGTGATTCAATTAACACCCACCCTGAATGGGTGCGGTAACATTTCCATGGATATTATCCAATCAAATGTTTCACTCACAGTTGATTGAGTCACATCTCCATGGAAACACTCAAAGGATGCCAATCTAATCAACACTAATACATGTGCCCCCAGATGATTACATCAAAGAATATGGCTTTTGGCGGGACATAATATATCCAAACTAGCACACAAACAAAACCACTAACACCACCACAACCATCAACATCATGACACTTTTTGACATTGCCTGGTAGTGACTGCTATGGGAGATTATCTCAGCCTCCAAGAAACAGATTATCATTATCTGAGCTCTTTCAATTTGCCTAAACTAAGCTTAACTTCTGCCTATATGACGTATCCTGAACAGGTCATGTCCACCCTACTTCAGAAAGCCTACATGGCCATATAACTCTGCCTGGTAAAGCGAACTTGCTAGACTACAGTAACACCTCCTATAATTGGTCCTGTGGAAAGACAACTACCATCATTTCCAACAGTTTCTCACTATAAACTAGCCACCTGACTAAACTGCGGTGGCCTTCTGTGTCACTTATTTCGTTCTTCTTTTGCTGTTCTGAATGGCACTTTCAAGAAAGAACCTATCCTACTTTCCTTCAGTCATATTCCAGAATTAAAACACCTAAATCACGCCACTCAAGTTCTGAGAAAAACATCATTAACTAAAAATACAGATCAGACCGTCAGACCATCACTCAAAACAGTGAGCAACCAGTGAAAAATTACTTCTTTCATTAAGAATCAACAACTACTAAAGCTCACTAAAGAAGAAATAGATAATCTAGATAGTCTTATATCTATTAAAGTCATTGAATTCATGGTTTTAAACCTTCCTATAAGAAAACCCCAGAGGCGGGGCAAGATGGCAGACTGGTGAGCTGTAAGTTTTAGTTACTCCTCCAGGAAAGTAGGTAAAAAGCTAGGAACTGCGTGGACTGGACACCACAGAGCAATCTGTCTTTGGGCATACTTCATACAACACTCATGAAAATGTCGAACTGCTGAGATCAGCGAAATCTGTAACTTTTTGCGGCCAGGGAACCCGCGCCCCTCCCTGCCAGGCTCAGTCCCGTGGGAGGAGGGGCTGCCAGCTCCGGGAAGGAGAAGGGAGAATTGCAGTGGTAGCCCTTCTCGGAAACTCATTCTACTGATTCAAACTCCAACCATAGATAGACTGAGACCAGACACCAGAGAATCTGAGAGCTGCCAGCCCAGCAGAGAGGAGACAGGCATAGAAAAAAAAAAATAACACGAAAAACTCCAAAATAAAAGCAGAGGATTTTTGGAGTTCTGGTGAACACAGAAAGGGGAAGGGCGGAGCTCAGGCCTTGAGGCGCATATGCAAATCCCGAAGAAAAGCTGATCTCTCTGCCCTGTAGACCTTTCCTTAATGGCCCTGGTTGCTTTGTCTATTAGCATTTCAATAACCCATTAGATCTCTGAGGAGGGCCCGTTTTTTTTTTTTTTTTTTAATCCTTTTTTCTTTTTCTAAAACAATTACTCTAAGAAGCCCAATACAGAAAGCTTCAAAGCATTGCAATTTGGGCACGTCAAGTCAAGAGCAGAACTAAGAGAGCTCTGAGACAAAAGGCAATAATCCAGTGGCTGAGAAAATTCACTAAACACCACAACTTCCCAAGAAAAGGGGGGTGTCCGCTCACAGCCACCATCCTGGTGGACAGGAAACACTCCTGCCCATCGCCAGCCCCATAGCCCAGAGCTGCCCCAGACAACCCAGTGTGACGGAAGTGCTTCAAATAACAGGCACACACCACAAAACTGGGCGTGGACATTAGCCTTCCCTGCAACCTCAGCTGAATGTCCCAGAGCTGGGAAGGTGGAGCAGTGTGAATTAACAAAGCCCCATTCAGCCATCATTTGAGCAGACTGGGAACCTCCCTACACAGCCCAGCAGCCCAGAACTGCCCTGGGGGGACAGCACTCACCTGTGACATAGCACAGTCATCCCTCAACAGAGGACCCGGGGTGCACGGCCTGGAAGAGGGGCCCACTTGCAAGTCTCAGGAGCCATACGCCAATACCGAAGACTTGTGGGTCAGTGGCAGAGACAAACTGTGGCAGGACTGAACTGAAGGATTAGACTATTGCAGCAGCTTTAAAACTCTAGGATCATCAGGGAGATTTGATTGTTAGGGCCACCCCCCCTCCCCGACTGCCCAGAAACACGCCCCACATACAGGGCAGGCAACACCAACTACACACGCAAGCTTGGTACACCAATTGGGCCCCACAAGACTCACTCCCCCACTCACCAAAAAGGCTAAGCAGGGGAGAACTGGCTTGTGGAGAACAGGTGGCTCGTGGACGCCACCTGCTGGTTAGTTAGAGAAAGTGTACTCCACGAAGCTGTAGATCTGATAAATTAGAGATAAGGACTTCAATAGGTCTACAAACCCTAAAAGAACCCTATCAAGTTCAGCAAATGCCACGAGGCCAAAAACAACAGGAAATTATAAAGCATATGAAAAAACCAGACGATATGGATAACCCAAGCCTGAGCACCCAAATCAAAAGACCAGAAGAGACACAGCACCTAGAGCAGCTACTCAAAGAACTAAAGATGAACAATGAGACCATAGTACGGGATATGAAGGAAATCAAGAAGACTCTAGAAGAGCATAAAGAAGACATTGCAAGACTAAATAAAAAAATGGATGATCTTATGGAAATTAAAGAAACTGTTGACCAAATTAAAAAGATTCTGGACACTCATAGTACAAGACTAGAGGAAGTTGAACAACGAATCAGTGACCTGGAAGATGACAGAATGGAAAATGAAAGCATAAAAGAAAGAATGGGGAAAAAAATTGAAAAACTCGAAATGGACCTCAGGGATATGATAGATAATATGAAATGTCCGAATATAAGACTCATTGGTGTCCCAGAAGGGGAAGAAAAGGGTAAAGGTCTAGGAAGAGTATTCAAAGAAATTGTTGGGGAAAACTTCCCAAATCTTCTAAACAACATAAATACACAAATCATAAATGCTCAGCGAACTCCAAATAGAATAAATCCAAAAAAACCCACTCCGATACATATACTGATCACACTGTCAAACATAGAAGAGAAGGAGCAAGTTCTGAAAGCAGCAAGAGAAAAGCAATTCACCACATACAAAGGAAACAGCATAAGACTAAGTAGTGACTACTCAGCAGCCACCATGGAGGCAAGAAGGCAGTGGCACGATATATTTAAAATTCTGAGTGAGAGGAATTTCCAGCCAAGAATACTTTATCCAGCAAAGCTCTCCTTCAAATTTGAGGGAGAGCTTAAATTTTTCACAGAGAAACAAATGCTGAGAGAATTTGCTAACAAGAGACCTGCCCTACTGGAGATACTAAAGGGAGCCCTACAGACAGAGAAACAAAGACAGGACAGAGAGACTTGGAGAAAGGTTCAGTACTAAAGAGATTCGGTATGGGTACAATAAAGGATATTAATAGACAGAGGGGAAAAATATGACAAACATAAACCAAAGGATAAGATGGCTGATTCAAGAAATGCCTTCACGGTTATAATGTTGAATGTAAATGGATTAAACTCCCCAATTAAAAGATATAGATTCGCAGAATGGATAAAAAAAAATGAACCATCAATATGTTGCATACAAGAGACCCATCTTAGACACAGGGACACAAAGAAACTGAAAGTGAAAGGATGGAAAAAAATATTTCATGCAAGCTACAGCCAAAAGAAAGCAGGTGTAGCAATATTAATCTCAGATAAAATAGACTTCAAATACAGAGATGTTTTGAGAGACAAAGAAGGCCACTACGTACTAATAAAAGGGGCAATTCAGCAAGAAGAAATAACAATCGTAAATGTCTATGCACCCAACCAAGGTGCCACAAAATACATGAGAGAAACACTGGCAAAACTAAAGGAAGCAATTGATGTTTCCACAATAATTGTGGGAGACTTCAGCACATCACTCTCTCCTATAGATAGATCAACCAGACAGAAGACCAATAAGGAAATTAAAAACCTAAACAATCTGATAAATGAATTAGATTTAACAGACATATACAGGACATTACATCCCAAATCACCAGGATACACATACTTTTCTAGTGCTCATGGAACTTTCTCCAGAATAGATCATATGCTGGGACATAAAACAAGCCTCAATAAATTTAAAAAGATTGAAATTATTCAAAGCACATTCTCTGACCACAATGGAATACAATTAGAAGTCAATAACCATCAGAGACTTAGAAAATTCACAAATACCTGGAGGTTAAACAACACACTCCTAAACAATCAGTGAGTTAAAGAAGAAATAGCAAGAGAAATAGCTAAATATCTAGAGACGAATGAAAATGAGAACACAACATACCAAAGCCTATGGGATGCAGCAAAAGCAGTGCTAAGGGGGAAATTTATAGCACTAAACGCATATATTAAAAAGGAAGAAAGAGCCAAAATCAAAGAACTAATGGATCAACTGAAGAAGCTAGAAAATGAACAGCAAACCAATCCTAAACCAAGTACAAGAAAAGAAATAACAAGGATTAAAGCAGAAATAAATGACATAGAGAACAAAAAAAACAATAGAGAGGATAAATATCACCAAAAGTTGGTTCTTTGAGAAGATCAACAAGATTGACAAGCCCCTAGCTAGACTGACAAAATCAAAAAGAGAGAAGACCCATATAAACAAAATAATGAATGAAAAAGGTGACATAACTGCAGATCCTGAAGAAATTAAAAAAATTATAAGAGGATATTATGAACAACTGTATGGCAACAAACTGGATAATGTAGAAGAAATGGACAATTTCCTGGAAACATATGAACAACCTAGACTGACCAGAGAAGAAATAGAGACCTCAACCAACCCATCACAAGCAAAGAGATCCAATCAGTCATCAAAAATCTTCCCACAAATAAATGCCCAGGGCCAGATGGCTTCACAGGGGAATTCTACCAAGCTTTCCAGAAAGAACTGACACCAATCTTACTCAAACTCTTTCAAAACATTGAAGAAAATGGAACACTACCTAACTCATTTTATGAAGCTAACATCAATCTAGTACCAAAACCAGGCAAAGATGCTACAAAAAAGGAAAACTACCGGCCAATCTCCCTAATGAATATAGATGCAAAAATCCTCAACAAAATACTTGCAAATCGAATCCAAAGACACATTAAAAAAATCATACACCATGACCAAGTGGGGTTCATTCCAGGCATGCAAGGATGGTTCAACATAAGAAAAACAATCAATGTATTACAACACATTAAAAACTCGAAAGGGAAAAATCAATTGATCATCTCAATAGATGCTGAAAAAGCATTTGACAAAATCCAACATCCCTTTTTGATAAAAACACTTCAAAAGGTAGGAATTGAAGGAAACTTCCTCAACATGATAAAGAGCATATATGAAAAACCCACAGCCAGCATAGTACTCAATGGTGAGAGACTGAAAGCCTTCCCTCTAAGATCAGGAACAAGACAAGGATGCCCGCTGTCACCACTGTTATTCAACATTGTGCTGGAAGTGCTAGCCAGGGCAATCCGGCAAGACAAAGAAATAAAAGGCATCCAAATTGGAAAAGAAGAAGTAAAACTGTCATTGTTTGCAGATGATATGATCTTATATCTAGAAAACCCTGAGAAATCAACGATACACCTACTAGAGCTAATAAACAAATTTAGCAAAGTAGCGGGATACAAGATTAATGCACATAAGTCAGTAATGTTTCTATATGCTAGAAATGAACAAACTGAAGAGACACTCAAGAAAAAGATACCATTTTCAATAGCAACTAAAAAAATCAAGTACCTAGGAATAAACTTAACCAAAGATGTAAAAGACCTATACAAAGAAAACTACATAACTCTACTAAAAGAAATAGAAGGGGACCTTAAAAGATGGAAAAATATTCCATGTTCATGGATAGGAAGGCTAAATGTCATTAAGATGTCAATTCTACCCAAACTCATCTACAGATTCAATGCAATCCCAATCAAAATTCCAACAACCTACTTTGCAGACTTGGAAAAGCTAGTTATCAAATTTATTTGGAAAGGGAAGATGCCTCGAATTGCTAAAGACACTCTAAAAAAGAAAAACGAAGTGGGAGGACTTACACTCCCTGACTTTGAAGCTTATTATAAAGCCACAGTTGCCAAAACAGCATGGTACTGGCACAAAGATAGACATATAGATCAATGGAATCGAATTGAGAATTCAGAGATAGACCCTCAGATCTATGGCCGACTGATCTTTGATAAGGCCCCCAAAGTCACTGAACTGAGTCATAATGGTCTTTTCAACAAATGGGGCTGGGAGAGTTGGATGTCCATATCCAAAAGAATGAAAGAGGACCCCTACCTCACCCCCTACACAAAAATTAACTCAAAATGGACCAAAGATCTCAATATAAAAGAAAGTACCATAAAACTCCTAGAATATAATGTAGGAAAACATCTTCAAGACCTTGTATTAGGCAGCCACTTCCTAGACTTTACACCCAAAGCACAAGCAACAAAAGAGAAAATAGATAAATGGGAACTCCTCAAGCTTAGAAGTTTCTGCACCTCAAAGGAATTTCTCAAAAAGGTAAAGAGGCAGCCAACTCAATGGGAAAAAATTTTTGGAAACCATGTATCTGACAAAAGACTGATATCTTGCATATACAAAGAAATCCTACAACTCAATGACAATAGTACAGACAGCCCAATTATAAAATGGGCAAAAGATATGAAAAGACAGTTCTCTGAAGAGGAAATACAAATGGCCAAGAAACACATGAAAAAATGTTCAGCTTCACTAGCTATTAGAGAGATGCAAATTAAGACCACAATGAGATACCATCTAACACCGATTAGAGTGGCTGCCATTAAACAAACAGGAAACTACAAATGCTGGAGGGGATGTGGAGAAATTGGAACTCTTATTCACTGTTGGTGGGACTGTATAATGGTTCAGCCACTCTGGAAGTCAGTCTGGCAGTTCCTTAGAAAACTAGATATAGAGCTACCATTCGATCCAGCGATTGCACTTCTCGGTATATACCCGGAAGATCGGAAAGCAGTGACACGAACAGATATCTGCACGCCAATGTTCATAGCAGCATTATTCACAATTGCCAAGAGATGGAAACAACCCAAATGTCCTTCAACAGATGAGTGGATAAATAAAATGTGGTATATACACACGATGGAATACTACGCGGCAGTAAGAAGGAACGATCTGGTGAAACATATGACCACATGGATGAACCTTGAAGACATAATGCTGAGCGAAATAAGCCAGGCACAAAAAGAGAAATATTATATGCTACCACTAATGTGAACTTTGAAAAATGTAAAACAAATGGTTTATAATGTAGAATGTAGGGGAACTAGCAGTAGAGAGCAATTAAGGAAGGGGGAACAATAATCCAAGAAGAACAGATAAGCTATTTAACGTTCTGGGGATGCCCAGAAATGACTATGGTCTGTTAATTTCTGATGGATATAGTAGGAACAAGTTCACAGAAATGTTGCTATATTATGTAACTTTCTTGGGGTAAAGTAGGAACATGTTGGAAGTTAAGCAGTTATCTTAGGTTAGTTGTCTTTTTCTTACTCCCTTGTTATGGTCTCTTTGAAATGTTCTTTTATTGTATGTTTGTTTTCTTTTTAACTTTTTTTTTCATACAGTTGATTTGAAAAAGAAGGGAAAGTTAAAAAAAAAAAAAAAAAAAAAAAAGAAAAACAAGGAAAAAAAAAAAAGATGTAGTGCCCCCTTGAGGAGCCTGTGGAGAATGCAGGGGTATTCGCCTACCCCACCTCCATGGTTGCTAACATGACCACAGACATAGGGGACTGGTGGTTTGATGGGTTGAGCCCTCTACCATAAGTTTTACCCTTGGGAAGACGGTTGCTGCAAAGGAGAGGCTAGGCCTCCCTATATTTGTGCCTAAGAGTCTCCTCCTGAATGCCTCTTTGTTGCTCAGATGTGGCCCTCTCTCTCTGGCTAAGCCAACTTGAAAGGTGAAATCACTGCCCTCCCCCCTACGTGGGATCAGACACCCAGGGAAGTGAATCTCCCTGGCAACGTGGAATATGACTCCCGGGGAGGAATGCAGACCCGGCATCGTGGGATGGAGAACATCTTCTTGACCAAAAGGGGGATGTGAAAGGAAATGAAATAAGCTTCAGTGGCAGAGAGATTCCAAAAGGAGCCGAGAGATCACTCTGGTGGGCACTCTTACGCACACTTTAGACAACCCTTTTTAGGTTCTAAAGAATTGGGGTAGCTGGTGGTGGATACCTGAAACTATCAAATTACAACCCAGAACCCATGAATCTCGAAGACAGTTGTATAAAAATGTGGCTGATGAGGGGTGACAGTGGGATTGGGAAAGCCATAAGGACCACACTCCACTTTGTCTAGTTTATGGATGGATGTGTAGAAAAGTAGGGGAAGGAAACAAACAGACAAAGGTACCCAGTGTTCTTTTTTACTTCAATTGCTCTTTTTCACTCTAATTATTATTCTTGTTATTTTTGTGTGTGTGCTAATGAAGGTGTCAGGGATTGATTTAGGTGATGAATGTACAACTATGTAATGGTACTGTAAACAATCGAAAGTACAATTTGTTTTGTATGACTGCGTGGTATGTGAATATATCTCAAAAAAAAAAAAAAAAAAAAGAAAAGAAAACCCCAGGCCCAGGTGGCTTCACTGGTAAATTCTATAACCACAACCTTACCCATAAATTAACATGAAATCTATTAAGCAGAATCTCAAACATCACATAATCCTGCTGGCACAAACCTATAAATTGATATTTCTCTCATTCTTTCCCATCATTAGGTTATAAATACTATTTTCCGACTTTCTCTAATTTAAACACCAGGTGAAAACATCTAACAGTTCTTAGGGTACTACCTAATACTCAGATCTATTTTATTATTGAATGAGATACTTAAAAACTTGTAAGGAATTTTGAACCTTAAGATTGCTATTTTATTTATTCTATGATGACTTTATCACAATTTCATGTTATTCAAGGTCAACTCAGCTGTCTTGTCAGTCACAATTTTTCCACCCAAGCCTAAGCCTTATCACCACAGAGTTGCATCATTTATTACTACTTACCATTTTTTCTATGTGGTCCACTTACATTTAATCTCTATGTTCCTGTACATTTTACAAACCACGGTCAAATTAAGTTTTAAAAAACTGATGTGCTGGGGTGGGGAAGGAGAGAGAATGGAAAGTTAATGTATAATGGGTACTGGGTTTCTATTTGGAGTGATGAGAAACTTCTGGTAAGAATGGTGGTGAGGGTAGCACAACCCTGTGATTGTGATTAATCCCACTGAATTGCATGCTTAGGAGTGGTCAAGTTGCAAAAGTTCATCTTGTATGTATGTTGCCACAATTAAAAAGAGAGAGAAAGAGATTAAAGAGACAATAACAACTAAAAGCAATACATGATCCTGCACTGGATCTAATAATGGAGGAGAAAATGCCCAAAGGGACATATGGAAAAATTGGAGTATAGACTGTTAGCATTATATCAATGTTAAATTTCTTGAACTTGATAACTGTACTTAAGGTGGTTACATAAGTGAATACCCTTGTCCTTGGGAGGAAATGTACATGGAAGTATTAAGTGTTCAAGAAGCACAGGGTATACAACCTATTCTCAAATGTTTAGAAAACAGATAGATAGAAAGATAGACAGATGGATAAACAGAATGATACAGCAAATGTAGCAAAATGTTAAAAGTTGGTGGACCTGGGTATTTGAATGGGGGGTATGTTAGAGTTCTCTGTACAGGGTTTGTATTATTTTTGCAGCTGCCCTGTAAGTTTGAAATTATTTCAAACTAAAGAGTTTTTTTTTTTTTAATCGTGACTTCCTGATGCAAAAAGGATAAAAACTCAATTCCTAAGCCTTTCATTAAGGCCCTCTGCAGTGCGTACATGCACGCGCGCGCGCACACACACACACACACACACACACACACACACACACATTATCTCCCACGGCTTTCCTCCACTCACCAAGACACTTCCTCATTATCCCCTGAACCTGACAAATTCATTCTTATTTCCAAGACTTTCCTCATCTCTTCCTATATCTGGAATGCCCTACTCCTTCATCTCTGTTTAAACTCCAAACATCCTTTAAGGCCTAAAATAAGCCTTTTTGACTAGCTTTAGGCTTTGATAATTACTTTTCTGTAAAAATTCCCATAGAAGTGCCTACACTTCTACCACCCATTGGTATTTACAACGGAGTATCTTGTATTGTTGTTGTGAGTCAAGTTTACATCTTGATTCCACAAGTTGGTATACTGGTAGGAGATTTTACTTTGGTTTGAATCCTAATTTTGCCACAACTGGCTATTCAGTCTTAAGCAAATTGCCTAGTCTCATTGAGCCTATATCTTTATCTGTAAATGAGTCGATAATACCTATCTCATAGGATTGTTACAGGGATTAAATGAAGTACCTGGGTAAAAATCCCAAACTTTGCTGGGCACAGCAAATAAAAGAAAGTTCCTTTCTCCTTTCTTAATGCCTCATGAAAGTAGGGTAAAACCATGTCATACATTTTGTTTTAAAGTTCTAGCCCGCCTCATTCTAGGATCTATGCCAAAGTATGAGACATACTCGGTAACTTTAGGATAATACAGTTCCATACTTCAAGAGTTCAAGATTTCCTAACACTCCCTAGCTTCCTGAAGGAGTCCGTCTGCATCAACTGAACATCCTGGGCTCTGGTTTCAGAAAAACCGTATTAAATCCCAGTTCTGCTACTTAAAACTGTGTAAACTTGTGCAAGTTACTTAACCTATCTGAACCTCAGTTTCCTCATCTGAAAGGATGATGGGTGTAAAGCATTTAGCACACTGATGGCACATAATAAAATTAACTTTCAATAAGTATTAATTTTCAATAAGTGTTAACTGTTATTATTTCTATCCATTTTTATTGTTAATTATTAATATAATTATTGCGGTTGCCTTGGGAACCACTCTCAAAATGATGTAAAGCTGTTAGGAGGACACTGAGGTTGTACTGATAAGCTCTGAGGGATCTCATGGCAGCCTAAATTGCACATATGGAAAAAATCATCACAGCTGTAATATAAATGTATATACTCTGTCCCTCCCCATGAAAACAACATCTTAACCAAGATTAGCCTTTCTTTATATATAATTTGATTATTACCACAGAGATGTAGGGGGAATTTTTTTTAAATATAATGTACTTAATTTAATCTTTAATATTATTTTTCTGATTTGCAGTTTCTGTAACCTAACGACTATATTTGCAGTAGAGATCTTTGGACTGATTCCCAGGTAATGACCAGTGCCTAATCAGGCTTAATCAGGAAAGTTCTAAAAGATACAGGTGCAGCAAAAAAGGAAAACCACTTCTCCCCCATGTCTCCCAAAAACAGAGCCCATGTAATTGCTCTTCAGGGTTCCCACATGACATCTAATTATACAAAATATTATATGGAGTATAATGGAAATGAATACTGAAAACAAAAACTTGTATGAAGCTCATTGCAAAATCAGTGCTTTTATAAGCCTATGATTTTTTTCGTTTGCTTTTGCTATGAAATCTATCTTCCCAAATGACAGAAACTTGCTATTTTCCTGGAACCCTAACACTTCTGTGCCATATGTGACATCCTAAAAATTGTATGTGTCATTTATACCAAGAATAGAGCAGGAAGGAATTCCTAAGTATCACTGAAGCCAGGGGCCTCTCCTTTCCATCCTATTCAATAGCCACTGTCTTTCTATCACACGTATCTCTCAATGGGCAGATGGTAGAATGCAGCAGTTTGAGATTGGTAGGGGTCAGTGGCTGCGTGCCCATCCACTAACCCCTGAGTCAGCCCTGGACACTGACGATCATTCTGATGTGTCCAGGAAACAGGTAGTTAAAGGCATTTCCCTGCGTTCAGCTCTAGTTTCCTTGGAGACCAGAGTTGTTTGGGGTTTTTTTAAGTTTTTTTTTTTTTTTTTTTTTTTAAAGTTTTAATTAAAGTTAAATACTAAATACTTAAATGACTTTTTTTCTTTGCCCTGGGCCTAGTGTTTCTTCTAAAATGTTAAAAAAAAAAAAAAATGCGGAAGACAAACAATTAAGTTATTCATGGCCCTACTTTAAATATTACTGACTCCTTGATTTTTTGTGTGCTAATGGACGATCAATGGTATGAGCAATCTGCAAATGAGATAAGTCAAGAATTGTTTCTAAGTAACTTTGGGAAACATATACAGCCCTTTGCAGCAACTTTTCTTAATTAGATAGTTATGGTTGATTTAGGTGAATATTAAGAGAAGTATGTCAATCCAAGTATCCACCAACAGAAGAGGGAGTCAAATGAGTTAGGAAGGAGAGTTAAAAAAGTAAAAGACTCTCACCTCCTAGGAGAAAGCTTCCAACAGGCAGGGAGCATGGGTGCAGCATGGGGAATAGTCATGAGGTTAGTATTTGTAGGTTCACCTCTGCTACACCTTGGCCCCGAAGGGCACCAGAAAAGCAGAGCAGGGGCTAGCCAGTAGTGAATTTCATCTTAGTAAGAGAACACTTTTCCATGAGCAGTGAGTGGAGATCAGTTTGTAGGAGGCAGAGAGCTTGGTATTTCCTTCCTTTTGACCTAATCCTCCTCCCCTCTACCACATCCCAAATTTGTCCACTCTGTCCTCTGGAATTGACACCACCTAACCAGAAAACTCACCTAAATCTTCAATTGTCCTCCGAGCCCACCCTCTAGTTTCTTAAATGAAACTAGGTTCAACTCTGAGGACAGTTTCACCTTTACCCCAGTCAAGCGATGGCTATTTATTTTCTTACACCCCCATGTACCTCAGAGCTCTATTATACTTCCGGATCATTAGTTCTCCTGGTTTTTGTAAAATAAAACAAAACAAAACACACCCTGACACATCACCTTGCTCTCCCTGTACTTATTGCTTCCTCTCCACAGACATCTTCATTCACTGAGGACCTTCGCCCGCCACACTGTTTTCTTCTCAAGGAGCCCCCCCTTCAGCGTCCACATGGCCAGCCCCGTCCGACAGCACAGCCTCTCCTCACCCTTGGTGACCTCCTCTACTGTGCTTTGGCCATTTGCTACCATATTCACACCTTGGATACTGTTGTTACTCATAGCTTCTCGGCTTCCTAAAGCATCAATTCAGACATCCCGTTCTCTGAGTACAAACTCCTGTCCTTCCACCTGGTTAATTCAACTACACCTACTACAACCTTTCTTCATTTCAGTGGGATCTGGACCTTTTCTTTCAATCCATCAGCTCTCTCCTCTATTTACTTCCCATTTCTTTACATTTCAAAGACTGTTATTTAAATAACACTGTTACCAGTATTCCCTTTCCCCTCTGGGATTCAGTCCCCCATCTAGCAAGTCCCCTACTATCCACTTTTTCTGTGTCTGTCTACACCTTAGCAGCCCAGTACTGGTAAATAGGGCAGATTGATGATGAACTTCAATTAGTCTCCCAACACTGCCTGGGACACTTACTATATTTTCCTGATCCAGCAGTGCTTCCACTCTCCATAACATCTATTTCATACCTTATCTAATTAGCCTCTTCCTCTGAACCCTTTTCCTTAATGATCACCAGATGAGCTTGTTGCTTCCTTTACAAAGAAATTAGACGGTTATCATACAGGAACTCCCTCTACTCCGACTCCAAACATATAAACCAACTATCATTTATATCCATCCTATCCACTTTCCACCCTATTACAATTAAAGGATTACTATTCTTCCTTTCTAAATAAAGTTTGAACCCTATTCCTTTCCACTTCCTAAGGAAACTTACAAATCAATTATTCCTTTTCTCTTCTGTATATTCAAATTTCCCTCTCAGCCAGATCCTTCCAATAGGCTTTTAATCACTTCAAGTTTCTCATTAAAACAAATCATTCAATCAGTCAGTCATTCAAACCTCAGCCCCACATCCCCCTTCAACTACCACTCTATCTCCTTCCTCCTTTGCAGTACAAAACTTCTCAAAAGGTTTGTCCACACTCATCGTCTCCATTTCCCTATATTCCACCCCTCTCTCCCCAACCTATCCAGTCTGGTTTCTATCTTATCACTCTACCAATTAGTTCTCATTAGAATAGCTTTGGCCTACACTAAATCTGACATATTTTTCAGTCCTCATTTTATTTGATCTTTCAGCAGTGTTGACTCTACCTTCAGCTGCTGTATCACTCTGTGGGTATTCCTAAACTTTTAAAGCCACTCCCTCTCTCAACTAATGATGGACTTACTTTCTTTTACCGGCCATCAAATGTTGGCCTCAGTGCTGGTTTTCTGAGCTTCTCACTCTGGCATGCTCGTCCACTCCCATGACTTCAATTGGTATCCATATTACAGATGATTCCCAAAATCAAATCACTAACCCAGTCCTTTCCTATGAGCAACAGGTCCATATACCCCACTACATTCTTGATCTCTTCTCTTGGACGTCTCAAAGACTGGTCAAAATGGACATGTCTAAAAGTGAACTCATGATCTTACCACCCACCACCCTTACCCCAACATCTGCCCCACATCCTAAACCTAATCCAGAGGGTAACTTCATGCAGCCAAATGGATTGTCATTGCACAGCTCCAAGAGAATCTACCTTCATGGGCTATGAATGAATAGTGTCCTGTGGAGCTGGACAACATGGGAGTCCTGTTTTCCAATGTTCTGTCTCTCAGGAAATAGTTTATCTAACTACAGATATCAAAAACCTAGGAGTCTGAACTAAGTTACTTATAATAACAAAAATTTTAAAAGTCCTTCCTTCTGTTTTGATAACAAGGGAAATGGTACCCCGTGCACCACAGGCTGCATTTCTCCTACAAATAAACACTTTCTTCACAGATGAGTCAAATAATTCTGTGGTGCTCTATCTTTCATGGATGAAAGAGTACATGCAAGATATACACCATGACCTTTTGCTGTCTAATTATTGAGCAGATCCCAGTATAACTTCTTGAACCAAACAAGACTGGGATGTTGATGGATAAACTTTTTCTGTAAAGGGCCTAATAGCAAGTATTTTGTACTTGCAAGTCATACAGTCTCTGTGACAAATACTCAGTTCTGCAGTTATAGCAAAAAAGTAGCCACAGACAATATGTAAATATGTAAATGAATGGGCATGGCTGTGTACTAATAATACTTTGTTCATAGACACTGAAGAAACAAACAAACAAACAAAAAAACCTAGGAGTCATCTTCATCCCTCTCTCTCTCACCCAGCATAACCAAACCATCACTGGTTCCCATTCCTTTTAGATCATAAATAGCTCTTAAATGAATCCACTTCTTACTAACTCCATCACCACCACCCTAATCCAACCTACCATTGTTTATGGTCTGAACTACTGCAATAGTCTCCTAATTGGTCTCCCTCAACCATTCCTGCCCCCTTCTAGTTCACTGCCATTACTGGAGCCAGAACAATCTTTTCAAAATGCTAATTTTATCAGCTTTATCATTAAATGTATTTCCTTGAAATTAAAACTCTTTAACATGGTCTACATGATCTAGCCCCTACCTACTTCTCCAATCTCATCAAGCATCATGTCTCCCTCATTCTCTTAGCTCCAGGCCCACCAACCATATTTGAATCCCTAGCATTCTCCATATTCTGATCTATAGCAGGAGCTTTTCACATGCTATTTCCTCTATCTGGAATCTCATCCTTTCCTTCTTTACCTACTTAACTTTAACAAATTAATTCCTATTTATTCTTCAGATCTCAGATCTCCAACTTTTCCCTATGAAGGCATTTCCTGACCTCCTTCAAGAGGTTAAATCCTGCTATAATAAGCTTTCATTGCATTACATACCTCTCCTTCTTAGCTCTTAACACAATTACAATCTCATATTTATTTTTCTTGTTATTCAATTCATGCTTATGTCCACTAAAATGTAAGCTCCCTAAGGATAGGGACCATGTTTCGTTTAACTCATTATTGTATACCCAGCACTAGCATAGTGCATTGCATATATCAAATGCTTTGTTAAGCTAATTATCTTCCAAGAAGGAAACCATTTGCTGGAGCTAGATTAAGCAGGTAGCCAGAGGAGGTGGTCAGAGTAAGCAAACAAAGACTCTGGGGAAACTGTAATATTGAACACTAAATTGTAGTTGGAAAGGGAAACAAAAACTAAAGTCAGATACCAGGACAACAAAGAGAAAACAGCACAGTATCTGGCTTAAGAAGGAAATCTTCCCTACTGGGAGGGACCTATGCAGAGCCCTAGGTGAAGGGGTAGATGTCTGGCATCCAGCTGAGAGTAGCATCTAGTAAGTGATGTGTGCACACACACACACAAAGATCGTGAATTCAGAGAACCCAGCAAGTCTAGACTTTTAGAACCAGGAAAATTGGGACAATGTGGCATGACCTTCTCTCAACTTTCTTTCTGTCCCCAACTCCCACCCAGCCCACAAACTTTGTACATCCACACCCAACCACATGTTTCTCACTTACCCTCCTCTTATCTTAAAAGATGAACATCCCTCCCTTTACCCCATTCTTTTCTGTGTCCTCCCATTTCCTTCCTGGGCATTATTTCCCTTTTCCCCTGAACCTTCAACCTTATCCTATTCTCTCCACCCTTATACTCAGCCACTGTATCTACTCAGTTCCTCCCATACTGCCAAACACTCCGACTTGACCTTATATATCTTTCTAGCTATCATTTAACCCTTTTCTTCCCGTTTTATCCAGACTTCTTGAAAGAGCTTATACTTATTGGATTCCCTTTCTCATTTATGGTTTACCCTTTAGTGCACTGCCAGCTGGAGTATGCATCTCCTATGGCAATAAATTTGTTCTCATTAAGGTCATAATGACACCTTAAATGGCAAACTAACAGTCATTTTTCCATACTCATCACCTTAACAATATTTCTCCACTACACACGACACTCTTGATCACATTTTCTTACTCCTTTGTCTCTCGGGCACCTTGCTCCACTAGTTCTCAAATCTGTCTGACCACTCCTTCTGGTCTCCTTTGGGAGTATTCTATTATTAAATTCTCAGTGTTCCTCAGAATTTGCATGCTCTTTCTAGACTTTCTGTGCTTTTATGAGCCCTTTTCTCCTACTTTACTATCTGTCTGTATCAGTTCTTAATCTAGGGTCCAAAGGCAGAGATCTGTGAATCCACTGAAATTCTATGTAAAATGAGTGTGTATATGCACATTGCAATTCTCTGGGGATAGAGCCAGTATCTTTCATCATTCTCAAAGGAATTTATACCTGTAAAAAAGGGTAAGAACAACTAATTTATATATCAGTGACTCCAAGTTCCCTAACTCCAAACCAGATTACTCTCCTCTTTTCCAGAGCCATATATACACCTCTCTACTGGGCCTCTCCACCTAGTTGATCCTCAAGAAACTGGAATGCAATATGTCCAAAAATAAACCAACCATATTCACACATACCCTCAAAAAAGTGCTCTTTCCTCTGCATTTCTTACATCCCTGAATGGTGACACCATCTTCACAGTCATCTAATCCCAAAACTTCGGAGACATCCTTTATTCCTTCATATTTCGTAAACCCTACACCTTAACAATCACCAAGACAGATTCAGTCTAACTTCTGAATATATCTTAGATCTAATCACTTCTCTCCATTTCTTCAGCCACTTAGTTAAGACTCTCATCATAGTTTACTTACCTTGATTATTTAAAAAAAAAAACAACTGATTTTTTCCTTCCTCCACCCTCATGCTCCCCTTTCATCCATCATTCACACTGCAGTCAGAATCATCCTTCTAAAATGTAAGTCTTATATTACACCTCTTCAATTCTCTCTTGCCTTTAGGCTAAAATTCATATTCTCTAGCTTGATATAAGTGTTTTACCCTTCTAACCCCTGCTTACCAATCATTCCTCATTTCAGATCACTCCACCTGGCCCCTGAGCTCTAGTCCTATCAACACAGTTTTGGTTGCAGAATGTCTAGCAGTATATCTTCATTTTCCCATGCTTCCATGTCTTTGCATATGCATCTTCCTTTGTCTAAAAAAAACCTTTCATACCTTAGTCTCTTCCCCCACTTCCAGGGATTTTTGTCTAGCTAACTTCTACTCAACTTTCCATACTCAGTACAAGGGTCACCTGCTATAGAATGCTATCTTTGATAACCAGCTCCATAGAACATTATGCCTTCTTCTCTCATTACGTTTATCACACCATCTTCCTCCCTGCTGAGCCTAAACTCCTAAACTGTTCTCTGCCAGTGACACAGTAGCTATTTAAAAATTGTTTGACTAAATAAATTAACAATTAAAGTATGAACAATGACTTCTAATGACTTTTTTTTTCGTATTTCAGACCAAATGACTATCTTGTAGCTGCTCTCCTCTTTCTCCTGATGCTACTGTTCTTCAGTGTTTTAGTTTTGAGTTACTTTCGATATATGAAGATTTATAAACAATATATTTATGAACCACTTAACAGACCTGTAAGAAAACAAAAGAAAAATTAGGAAGACCTAAAGTTCTTTTACTATGAACATATATATATGTAGAAGGAATGTATAAATATTTATATTGACAGTATGTTTGACCAAGAAATGCTAAGCATAAACTCATAGTAAGTATCATCAAATTCTGGTTCTGAAAAACAGTCTTAAATTATCCTAAATCAGAAATATTTTCATAAATGTTTTATATATGTTTACACAATATGTTGTTATAAAATTAATCTTTAATGCATTTGCATTTGTTCTAAAGTTACTCTGTATTCTCTTATATGACGTTATTTTTAAAAACTAATTTTGGCTATTACAATTGTTTGTAAGAGTGAAAGTAAATTTTTGAAAATATATAAATTCATCAAATATTATTTTCCATGAAGCTTTTCATCTGAAATTGTATATGGCTGTAGTTATTTTATATATAAAAGACAATAAACTTTTGTGGATTTAAATGATCTGTAATTTAGTCAAGCAGATTTCAGAAGTTTTTCTAATGGTAGATTCACATATGAAATTTAAAACTTACTATATTGAAAATGAGCAACTGATGCTCTAAGCTTTAAATTTTCACATTTGATGCTCAAAATAAGTTTCTTAATTCGTTCAAATGGTAGCACAGCTCTCTAAATAACTATTATTTCTGTCAGTCAGGGTTCAAACAGAAAAGCAGAACCAGTAGGAGATATATTTATATATTAAGAGATTTTTTCACAAAGAATTGATGCATGCAGTTGTGGGGACCAGCTAAACAAGTCTGAAATCCACGGGACAGGCAGTCAGGAAGAGGAAGATCGCGAGTAGGACGGAACTCCACGGGTGCAGGCTGAAGCCACTGTACACAGTGGAATTACTTCTTTTACTGAAATCAGGAACAAGGCAGGGATATCTGCTATTCATCATTGCTTTGAAGTTCTTACATTTTGCAAGAAGAAAATAAAATAAAGTAACTAGTGTAAATGTTGGGGAAAGGAGATGAAATCCTCTCTTTAATAAGATTATATGCCTACAGAACCCAAAATTAGTAACAGAATTACTAAAATTAATACGAGAATTCGATGGCTCAATACAAGACAAATATTTAAAACTCATTACCTTTTCCCTATACTAGCTAAAACCAGTTATCAATAGAAATATAAGAAAAATCCACCTACTGTAATGAGAAATAATACAGAATTAAATTTAACATGAAAAGTGTATGACCTACAAGAAGAAAACTTCACAATCTTTATTGAAGGAGATGAAGCAAGACCTACAAATTGACAGAAAATGAAACAAAAAAAGACAAACTACCAAATAGAAAATGAGTGAAGAATATAGTCAATCCAAACATACAAAAAACAACAAACTTTTCAAGTGTTTACCATGTGCCGGGAACTGTTCTAATAATACCTCAATAACACTATGGAGTGGAAATTGATAATATTCCATTATAAAGCAGAAGAAACTGGCACACAGAGGGTAAATAATTTGTCTAAGGTCACACAGCTGGTTAAGTGAGAGGTGGGATTCAACCTTAGGCAGACTGGCTCTAAAATCAAGTGTCTATCCAATAAATGATGCTCAACCTCATCAGCGGTTAGAAAGATTGAAACAGAAGTTACCATGCAGCTACATTTATCACCTAATGGCAAAAATTCAAAAATAATAGATATAACTCTTGGGAAGGAATGGGGGTCAGGAGATGGAAAGGAAATTCTCTACAGGAAATGTGAATTGTCAGAGCATTTTTGGGAACACAATCTGGCATGATCTATTAAAATTTAAAAAATACATTCCTTTGGACTCAGCAATCCCTCTTAAAAATCTATTCCATGGTGTGGGATTGGGAGGACAAATATATCAGGACATTTGCACATGTATGTATAATATATTGCAGCATTTGTAGTAGTGGCAAAACTCTGGAAAGATAATTAAGTCTAGAGTTAATAGGCAAATGGTTGAATAAATGATTGCATATTGATCACACAGCTTAATCTGTATTAGTTGATTTAGAAGATTTTTCCACAAGGTTTTGTTAAAATTAAAAGCAAGCTGCAGAGAAGGGCTTACAATATAGATCTCATTTTTAGAAAAACAAAAGTTCCGTGTTTGAGAGTATGGAAAAAAGTATGGAAGAATACATATTAGTTTGTTTACATTGTGTGTGTGTGTACTATGGAAGGAGGAATGGGGACACATCAAGCATGTAGAGAAAGAGATATATACACAAAAACACAAAACTGGAGGGAAAAGGGAAATAATAGAAAACAGCATGTAAATTTTTTTAATGTAAACCATGTGTACATAAAGACAAACGAAAGGATGATTTCACCAAACTTAAAATGATGGAATTCCAGGCAATACTTGCTTTCTTGTGTATTCTTTCATACCACATTGAACATATACTTTTTTAACTAATCATAAAAATAAAATTCTTTTCATTGTGAACTAAAGAATGGGAAGTGAAGAAGTGGAAACAGTAAGGATAGACAACTCTTCAAGGAATTTATTTTTCTGTGATAGGGAGCAAAGAAATGGAGGACAATTGGAGGCAGAAGTGAGGTCAGGAAAAAGTATTGAATATTGATGGGAATAATCCAATAGCTAGGGAAAACTGACAATATAGAAGAGAAGGGGATAACTTCTAGATCAAAATCCTTGAGGAGGCAACAGGGCATGAGCTCTAGTGCTGAAAGTAAAAAGTGAATATTTCATCCACTGTTACAGGAAAGAAGCCAGCATTCATAGGCACAGTTGTGGGTAGACTGATGGGAAGATTAGCAGTTTGGGGCAGACATGAGAATGTTCTCTGCAGGCCTACTACTACAGGCGTGTCATTGACACAGGACACTAGCTGCTACCTTGTGAAATCCGTCACCATATTTGAATCAAGGTCATGCCTCTCTCAGGCTCTTTCCCACCAATGACTGAGCATGGTGAGGATACTAAGGCAGACCCAATCCTGGGAGATTTGGGACACCTTTATCAGCCTGGCTCAACGACTCCCCAAGGCTTTTCCATATCTTCCTTAGCTTGCATGGCAGTTTAGGACACTTCCATCCAACCCTTCTCTCTCCCCTCTCTTTCTCCTAGGGTCAGACTTACATCTCTGTCTCATGAGTCTCCCAACTTTCTAAAGCTCCCTATTTTTACACAAGCATTTCCAATAATATCCTTGCACATTTAATCCCATGTTGGTGCCTGCTCCGCAGAGGACCTGGACTAACACAAGTGGAAATGAGGGTGGACAGAGAAAACAGGCAGTAAGATGGTGGTTCAACTGCTAAAGTTTTCATCAGCAGTGTCCTGGAAAAGATGTGCTGGTGGAGGGGAATGCTTTGGCAGGTACAGTGATGAAAACATTTGAAGAACATGGGAATAAAAAAGCAAAGTTGGCAGGGCACTGCTAACTTAAATTGATGGTCAACAAAGGTTAATGAAAGTCTGAAACCCACAAGCAGTTAATGGCTGAGTGGCAGCTTATAAAGAGGCCATCGGTATCTGTAGCAGAAGGGCAGACACAGTTGAGGCAGGCTGAAGTCCTGCTTATGAGAGTCACAGTGTTTCAGAGATGTTACAATACTCAGCCAAGGCAGGACTGTTATGCAAAAGTTTGGGCCCTGGTAGGGAAGACCTGGGACCTGGAAGGATGCCTCTTACGACGCTGACTCAGCAACACCTACCTCACCCCATCCCTGCCCTCTGGCCATGCAGAGATGGCCCACGTCTCCCTAATCAGAGTTACCACTTCTCTGTGCTGGAAGATGCTGCAGAAACCTCTCTCCCACGAGGCAACAGGTGCCCCCACTTCCTCTCCTGGGCTCCAGGCTGAAAACTAGGGTTACATCCCAGTATAATCCAGCCAATGACATGTTGGGCCTGATAAAAAAGGAAAGGGATTACAAACACTAAGCTGTAAGTATCTGCATGAACCAGGGGAATATCTCTGGGGACTGGATTCTGAGGGTTCCTTAAAACTGGGAAAGCAAGAATTCATTGACTTGGGGGCATTTTCTCAGGACATGGGAATTTACATTCTAGCAAGGACCCCAGGGGATGGTGCAAACTCACTGCTGAGGTGGCTCTTAGAAGCCTAGAAAATACAATCGGCAACTCTCAGCAAAGTAGAAATGCCTGGGTTCCCTAGCAGTTAGTAGAGGAAGGAGTGAAAAGGCTCAAGGAAGTGGGCAGACTGGAATGGAGGCCTGGAATAGAGGCCTGGTGATGCTTCACTTCCAGAAGCCAGGAAGCTTCAGAAACCAGACATTTCAGTGAACTTTTTAAGGGTCCAGTAAGTGGTCAGAGACATACAGGGACATTCCCTTCAAAGTAAAAGACAAATAGCTGCATCTTGTATCCCCTACTACAAAGAAGGAAGCACAGTGCCTGGTAGGCCTCTTTGGGTTCTGGAGGCAATATATTTCACACCTAAGAATACTGCTCTGGCCCATATACTGGACGACATGGAAGGCTACTAGCTTTGAGTGGGGCCTGGTGCAGGAAAGGGCTCTGCCACATGTACAAGTTGTAGTGTAATCCGTGCTGCCACCTGGGCCACATGATCCAATATTCCTTATGGCATTGGAGATGTCAGTGGGAAAGATGTACTATAGAGCTTGTAGCATGCTCCAGTAGGAGAATTACAATGCAGATTACTGAAATTCTGGAGTAAGGCCATTCTATCCACAGCAGAGAATTATGTGGCCTTTAAGAAACAGCTCTTGGCATGTTACTAGGCCCTGATAGAGACAGAATGCTCACAAATGAACCAAGTGACCATGCATCCAACATTCCCCATAATGAGCCGAGTTCTGTTGAATCCTTCAAGTCATAAAATCAGACCGTTCAGCAGCAGTCCATCATAACATGGAAATGGTACATGAGGATTGAGACCTAGCAGTATCAGATGGCACATCAAAGCTGCATGAGTAAGTTGCCCAGACCCCATGTCACCACTGTTGCACCAGTGTCCCTCCCCCAGCTTATACCTATGGTCCTAATGGGTGGGGTGAGGGGTAAGGAGTAGGGGTGGAGAAGAGGGGTCCCATACAACCAGCTGATAGAGAAGGAGAAAGCTCAAGTTTGGTTAATGAAGAGTCAATTCAGCTGACAACGTATGGGAGCTGTGTTACAGTCTTCTTCTGGGATGGCCCTGAAATACAATGGTGACAGAAAACCTTCTCCATTGGCAAAGCTTTGAGCAGTGCACCTAGTAATCCACTTCATGTGGAAGAAGAAGTGGCATGATATAAAAATAAACACAGACTCCTAGGCAGTGTTCAATGGCCTGGCCATCTGGTCAGAAGCCTGGAATGAAGAGAACTGAAAAGACAAGGAGATCTGGGGAAGAGGCATGTGGATTGATACATGGGACTGGACACAAAGTGTGCCGATTTCTGCATCACATGCCAAAATCTACCAAAAAGTGTCCACCACAGAAGAGCCATGTAGACATGGAACAACCAGGTTAGATAATTTGACTCAGCCTGTTGACATTAGCCAGCCTTCATCATCAGCTAAACCAGAACTAGCATGAAGGGCCTATGAATGGAGTGGCCACTGTGGAAGACAAAGAAGCTATGCATGTCCTACCTTTTACAAAGGTCAATCTAACTAGTGCTGTTTCTAAATATCCAACTTGCCAGCAAATAGTCACCAACATTGAGTCTCCAGAATAGCACTATTTCTTGAGGAAATCAACCAACCGCTTGATGGCAAGTTGACTGTATCAGGCCAGCAATTCATCCTCACAGAGAGAAACATCTTTTCCAAGACTGGGTTTGCCTTTCCTGACCACAAAGTCTCAGCCTTCCTCACTATCTGGGGGTTTCCGGATGGCTGA
Organism: Choloepus didactylus; assembly: GCF_015220235.1. Taxonomy (NCBI): domain Eukaryota; kingdom Metazoa; phylum Chordata; class Mammalia; order Pilosa; family Megalonychidae; genus Choloepus; species Choloepus didactylus. The sequence goes on from NC_051308.1 coordinate 29,623,119, forward strand.
TCCACAGGTGTGGAATCTCACATAGTAGAGCAACCAACCATAGCAAAGAGTGTGTGGAAAGGGGCCTCAGACCAGGGGATCTGGATCCACCAGTTTTATCATATACCACACCAGGAAGCAGCCTCTCTGAACTCAGGAACTGCCTTCTAACAGTACAAATGAAATGCCAGCTCAGGGTAAGCATTCTGGATGAGGTGCAATCCTTGAGGAATGCAATGCATTTATTAAATCAGAGCCTTCTATATGGCACTGTATCCCCAATAGGAAGAATACATGGGTCCAGAACCGAGGGTGGAGCAGGACTGGCTCCACCTACCATGACTCCCAATGACCCACAGGGAGATTTTGTGCTTCCTATCCATGCAATTCTGGGCTCTACAGGGTTGGAGGTCCTAGTCCTGAAGAGGGGTTGCACTGTGGAGGCACGGAAGGTTTCCTCGCTTGGCAAGTTAGTCAGGAAGGCCACCTCCTAAAAGGTTAGGAGGAGGCCAAGGCTGTGTGTGCCTGAAGGCAGGCAACTAAGATAAGGAATGACGCTGGGTTCCCTCTGTGCTTCTGCTTCCCACCCTGGCTAGAAGAGATTGTACTCAAGGTTATTATGACCCTGAAGTTTGTTCCCCAAAGCTGTAAACATGTGAGTCTTGTGATTTTAGAAAAAATGCAGTTCCCTTGTGAAACTGGAAAACAATCACGTAGTCCAAAGAATTCTTATGCTATATAACCTTGTACTAAAAAGCAAATAAAGAACTTCTTGCAAGAACACAGAGATGGAGTCGGCTCCCTTCTTTCACACTGCACTGTTACCAAAGAGCATAGCCAGGGTCCCTTTGAACTATAAGCTACTGCTGCTATCAGAACACTTTGAACTCCTTATGCCCAGAGACAAGCAGGTGAGAAAGAGTCATGCTGGTAGGGCAAGTAACCCTGATCAGCAGGAGGAAGTAGGGCTGCTTTGACAAAATCAGGAAGCCGTTAGGTCATCTTACCACATTTCCATAGATTTGGCCAGTAGGGAGACAAGTAGCCCAAATGGATTCTAGTTTATTATTTACAGCATAGCAGACAGCATGAACTTCTTGTTTGCATCAGTTCTCGTGGCCTCCAAGTACCAAGAGATGATGTGGAGGCAGCCCCAGGTAGATGCTATGCACACAGCTGAGGAATACTACTCTTAGGAAAACATCAATTTTACAAGGGGGCTGCTAGTAAACCTGCCCAACTTTTGACCTAAAAGAAGACATTTTTCTTATTATCCTCATCAGGAAACAAATTGCCCTCTGACCCCAAGGGACACACTAGCTCTACCTTTGAAGGCTGTTTGAAAAAATAGGTCAAAATCTGTCATGAAACATGTAGAAATTCCATGGAGAATTGCCTTCCAATATTATGGAACCAAAGTGATCCATTTGGGCAACTCCCAGTAAACTTATGTCCCATTGTAACTGCAAATGGACATAGGTAACGACTCCAAATAGAGCAGAGTACTTACATCAAGTGTTCCAACCATTTAGAAATATTTAGATCATGCCTCCAGGTAAGCCACCAAGATGTGCCGAGGTAATAGTTGTAAATGACAAGAATTTAGAATAGATAGAGAAGGGAGAGGAGGAGGACCAGTTGCAGCAATGGGTCTGTAGTATATCCTGCTAGCATCTTTCTTCTGAGTTTCCCCTCAGGAAGAAAGGCCCATGGGAACCTGGAGGAGCTGCTTCCTGTAACTGTGTGAAGAAGTACATCTGCAGGGGACAAGAGCTGGACTGTGTAGGTCATAATAATGCACCTCTCAGACCTCCTACTAAGGGAGCAGAACTAACCAAGGGATCCAGCCGCTGCCCTCTGAAATCCACTGCTACGTTTGTATTGCAGCCACATCTTGCACAGGCTGCTCCTGGCCAATAACTTAGCATGGCAGAGAGACTATGGTAAACTCAGTCCTGACAGGCACAAGACTCCTTTGTCAGCCAGCTTTTCCCTTAGCCTGCATGGCAATCCAGGATATTTTCACCCAAATATCTCTCCCTGTTTCCTTCACTTAAGGTGAAACTTGCATTGTGGTCTGACAGCTCTCCTAGCCTTCTCCAGCCCCTTCCTATTTTTCTTTCACATCAACATTTCCCCTCATAATAAAATCCTTGCATGTTTAATCTCATCTTGGCATCTGTGTCTCAGAAGACCATGACTGAAACATGGTTCTGTTCTCACTACTATTTTTCAGAAGTGAAATCATCAGCTGAGAACAAGGTGTTGGAGATTTGAAGAGAGAAGAAAATCAAGGGAAAAGGAATAGAGAATTAAAAGTAACTTCACCGAGGAAATATAGTAGAATTCCTGGACAGTTCTGAGGACACACATGAAATTTGTGTTCATTAATTTAAAGTGAGACTGTCTGCAAGGTTATGTGTTTTTTTCACAACTGGATTCAGCCACTTGGGTAAAGTATAGGGTAATGGGAGAGTCAGGTCTGAATTGACTTAGTTTTGTCAACTGATTACAAAAGGAAAGGGAGTTACAAATATATTCAATTAAATAATTATATTATATAGAATCTAAGCTAAGTAAGAAAAGAAGTAAGATCATTAGAGGGGAGACTGATAAAGGAAAAATGACACAATTTAATGAATTGGAGACTGCAGTGAGATTGAAGTCTTGTTAACAGTATGGGCACTATAGCATAATTGAGCTGTTAAGAAATAGTGGTCAGAGAGTGGGATTCTTGGTATAAAGATGTTAGGGTTTGTCTTGTTATTGATGATGTCAAGATCTAGGGTATAATGTGGGTTGAGGTGGGGTAGAGAAAAAGGACAGGGAACTTAGAGGTCAAGAGAAATTGATAGTCTTGGTTGATTTTTGAAGTTGCCAAGATGAGGTAACCAGGAATTCAGCAGAAGACAAAAGGAAGGGTAGCAGGTGGTCATGTAGTCTAGTGGCATGCACTTCAAATGAACTAGAATTTTTTTTTAAAGGAGGAAGGAGACAGTGTCTGGAATAACAATGAATAGTAAGGCTTTACCTTCAATTGAGAAATATTCTAAATGTTCAGTAGAATGAGAATGGTAGGTATGGCCCCAGAGAACAAAGGGTGTGAGAGAAAAGCCTCCACTTGGGATGCCCATCATATGAAATTCCCAAGTATACATCCTCATATGGACAACCAAAGTAGCAGACCAAAGGCCAGTTCATGTCTGCTCTGGCCAAGGTGTCTGGGATGCAACGCTGTTGTGGGCTCCAGGCCACATGATACCAACTAAGAGTAAAGCAGCCATGAGGACAACTGCCTGCCCAAATTTCAACAAGGATGATCTCCATTTAATCACCTGTATGATGATTATTGAATACGGAATAATTCTCCTGGAGGCAAAGGAAGCACAGGATTGGTAAATTAGCTATATTAAACCCTTACCTCCTAGCCAGGGAAAATTACATGCCTTGCCTGAAGCAATCACCCACTCCAAAGAGGAAATATCCACCTGAGCAGCCACTTCCGTGATTAATATCAAAGACTTAACCAATCATTTCACTTCCACATGAACAACCTGGTACAAATACCAACAGCTCTAAAATTCCTAAACAGACATCTAAGACAAAAAGCCCCATTATCCCCTAAATTTTCCAACTATGTTATCTCCTCAAACAGCTGGGCATTTTGAAATGTGAAATGGACTGTTTCAAGATCTATTGAGAGTCCACATTCCCACTTTGTAACACTGGACAACATCCAACTGAAGCAGTCAATATAGTGAATCAGTGATAACTGATCTAGCAGAGGATGGGGTGGAGGGAGCAGGAGTGGAACTGAGGGTAACCTCACAAATATTTCTCCTTTTAGAATTCAGAGACCAGTAGCATTCTGGGACACACAACTCATTCTTCACTCTGGCAGCCACCTCAGTGGGGTGACAGTTTTATGTAGCTATCTATGGTAACCAGCCTTAAAGATGGCCCCCCAATAACCCTTGCTTCCTGGTATTCACACTCTTGTGTAAGTCTCCCACGCTGTCTCCAAGTTGATCTGTGTGACCAATAAAATAGAGCAGAATGATGGTATGTCACTTCTGAGATTAGGTTATAATATATTCTGACTTCCTTCTTGGTCATTCTCTCAATCTCCTTTGGATCACTCTCTCCAGGAGAAGCAGTTACCATGTCATGAGCAGCCCTACAGAGAGGCCCACATAGTGATATATAAAACCACCTGCCAAAAGTTACATAAGTAAGCTTGGAAATGATCCTCCAGTGCCAGTCAAGCCTTCAGATGACTGCAGCCCCATGAGAGCCTGAGCCAGAACCATCCAACTAAGCTGCTCCCAGATTCCTGACCCTCTGGAACTGTGGGAAATAATATTTGTTCTTTAAGCTGCTATGTTTTAGGTAATTTTGTACACAGCAATGTACATAAAATAAGAGGCAGCTGGACTTAGTTCATCTCTACGATAAAAGTCAGGTAACATTAAGTTTTAAAATTTTCCTTTACAATGGTTTGGATGGTTTGTATCTCTCTCCAGATTGTGGAAAGTTTTGTCAAAGCTACTGCCTCTATATTTCAATGTGATTTCAAATCTTTCTATGATTTGCTTCATTTGCTGGGGCTGGGACTCCACAATTCACATTTCTGTCCTATTCCTGGCTCCCTGTTAGGTTCCTCTAGTTAGAAGTACTAAAAGGAGACCGGAAGGCAGGAGCAGGAAGGAGGAACTTCCTGTTTTCTACCCTTTCATTCAGCATGAATTTAGCTTTGGTTCTTCATCCCAGCAGCAGCAGATGATTTCAGTAGCAACAGCTGATTTCTAGCTTGCAGTTTTTAAAAATTTCCACTATCTGCCTCATTGTGCTCCCTCAGACACCAGCAGCACTGGCTTGCTCGAGTTCCCTCCTCACAGTTTTGAATTCCAGCTTATAATAGGGCTCTCATTCAAACTTCAGAAATTTTTAAATTCCAACTTCTTTGTTCCCTCAACCCTAGGAGTGCTAGCTGCTTCCAGCACTTCTGATGTTCCGTTTTTGTCTTCTTAGGTTTCCAATATCCAATTAATTATTTATATTAAATTCTCTTTGTTAATGTAACTGGTGTGGTTTCTGTCTCCTGCAAATCCTGAGTGATGCATCACCCTAAATAAATCTCCTAGTATGCCCCACTACTGTTTGATCCTTCATATCATTTATCCCAAATTTAAATTATAAATGTATGTATATATTTTTTCTGCCCTCCTCCCACTGGATTATAAGCTTCATGAGGTCAGGAATCATGTTTGTTTTATTGCAGATGCACTAGGGATACGTGGTGGCTGACACATAAAAGAACTCATTTAATACTTAATATTTGACTGAATTGAATGATAGATAATTTCAATTACTGGTGGATCAAACCTGAATTAGATGAGCAATACAACTCATTCCATCATCAGATGATGAATTCTGTTTTGTACCTGATGAATTTAAAGTGACCATAAGATACCCTGCGTTGAAGACAAAATACCACCACCACCCCATCTGTCCCCACTTCATCCCAGATAGCCACATCCTAGTCTCCAGAACTTGTGAACATGTTACCCTATATGTCAAAGGGGACTTTGCAAAAGTGATTAAGGATCTTGAGATGGTGAATTATCCAGGTGGTACAATGCAATTCAAGTGAAAGTGGGAGGCAGGAGAGTCAGAGAAGGAGATACGAGGGGAGCAGAGGTCAGAGTAATACAGCCATGAGCTAAGGAATAAGGGCAACCTCTAGAAGCTGGAAAAGGCAAGGGAATGGATACTTCCCTAGAGCCTCCAGAATGAACACAGCCCTTGATTTTAGTCCAGTGAGACCCATTTCAAATTTCTGACCTCTAAAACTATTAAGATAACAAATTTGTGTTGTTTTAAGCTGCTAAGAGTGTGATTTGTCACATCAGCAACAGGAAACTAATACACCCTAACAGAGAAGTCCACTAGGCCGCAAGTTATATTCCTCAGTATATATGTGATACGTACACCTGTGAATGTAGATGAGATCACAATGGGTAAAGGGAGAATGTGTAGAGTAAGAAGAGAAATGACCCAGCAGTTTGATCCCTCAGAGTAGTGCTGCCAGGACTAAATGAGATGTTAGCAATAGTGCCTGTTCTTCATACCTGTAATTTACTCAATTGGGTTACGTGGGGAGAATGTCATAGTGGGGAAAGGAAGCAAAGCAGCTGTACACAGAAAAACAAATTTTAGAACTTTATACACAACCTCAACATGGCTGGCAATACGTGTTGCCGTATTTTCCTAGTATACTTATTTTCCCATTCTCCCAAATTACTATTTTACCTCTTCTCCTTAAACCTACACGCCTCCCTCACCTCTCACCCTCCAATCCTGCCCCATAATTCACTGAGAAAAAAAAAGCCTTCATTTCCCCCATCTCAGAATTTCCAATCTGCCTGCATCTTATCCATTATTTCTGCCTTCCATGCCATCACTATGGATGAAGCATCACTCCTACTAAAGGCTAACTCCTCCACTTGTGCATGGGTCCTGTCCCCTTCTTACTTTGCCCTTGAAATTGTCCCCTATCTCCTACATCAACAATTTCTCTCTTTACAGACAAGTATGCCCCAGTAGCTCTCATCTTTAAAACATCACACGGCCCTATCCAGCTACTGCACCAAGGTGCCCACAGTTGTCTCCATTTCCTCATCTTATATTCATTCCTCAAACCATTCGAGCTGTTCTTTCAATCCCACTCCTCCCCTGCGACTGCTCGTGTCAAGGCTACCAACGACTTCCATATTGCTGAATCCAATAGTCTTGTGGCTTCTGCTTTACCATGTTCTTTCTGTTTTTTTCTCCAGCCTTAGTGGTTCCTCTTCCTCCTCTATTTGACCTCTAAATGGTGAAGGATTGCTAGAACTGTGTCCTTGGCCCCCTTTTATTTTAGCTAGATATTTTCCTAGGTTCCAACCAGATTTAAAGCCCATTTATAATGGCCATGACTCAAATTTGTTTATCCAAATGCCTATTTGACATCTCATGAATGTCCAAAAGCCATCTCCAACTTAACATGAAAAAAAAAAAAAACCCTCTTGATACACACACACACCACCCCCATGTTTCACGTCTTATAAATGGAACAACCATCCACCCAGTTGCCCATGTAATCGGGTAGCTATCCTTGAATTCTCTCTCCCTAACAACCTCACATCCAAACTCTTAACAAGTCCTGTAGACTCTATCTCCAGAATACGCCAAATCTTATTTCCTTAGTCTCAACCACTAATAGTAAAGTTCAAGTCACCTTCTAACATACACTTTTGGAACAGCTTCCTATTTGGTTGACTCAATTAGCTTTAGCCATGTAACCACCCCCAAAGCTTCATGCCTTAAAACAACATTTCTTACATTCTGTGGGTTGTTTGGGCCAGCCATTCTTCTGGATAGGGCTGGCTTGCTAGACAGGGATGGTCCAGGAGAGCCTCACTCACGTGTCCGGCAGTTGGGAAAACATCAGCTGAGCTACAGTAATGATTTAACCATGTGTCCCTTATCATCCATCAGGCTAGCTCAAACTCATTAACATGGTGGCGGTGGCAGGATTCCCTAAATTGGCAGAGGGCAAATCCCAACTTGCAAGTGTTTTTCAAGCCTCTGCATTGTGTTTGTTAATGTCCTACTGGCCAAAGCAAGTCAAAGGCTGGCACAGACCCTGTAGAGAGATAATAATAAAGGGTGTGGATAGAAGGATGGGAATGATTTGTGGCCATTTTTTTACAATCTACCACGCTGATTTCCCTTTTCCACCTTTGCCAGTCTAAAATCCATTTTCCATGCAGCAATCACAGGAATATTTTTAAAACACAAACAAAATTATTTCACTCCCTGATCCAAAACCCTCTTACATCTTCACTTAAAATGTAAACCCTATTATGACTTTTAAAAAGCCTTACATGATCTGGCTTTTGCATACCTGCCCAACTCACCTAATATCATCTTCTCCTCACCCACTACGCCCCAGCAAGAGGTCTTTTGTTCCCTTGAATACAGCAAGCTCCTTCCTGACCCAGGATCTTTACACCTGCTGTCCCATTTTGTATCCCCCTGATAACTGCAAGGCTGGCTTTTTGTTATTCAGATCTCAGCTCAAACCTCATCTCATCTGGTGCAGCCAATCAACAGTCACTCACTCTTCATCACTTCTCCCTATTTTCACTTTCTGAAAAGCACATAAGACCGATATTTTGTCTGTCTCCCCTCCAGTTTATCACCGCCATCCCCAGGGCCTATGCCACTGCCTTGGCATATGGTAGGCACACAACAAATATTTGTTGAGTGAATGCAAAAGCACGTCCTATGTGCTAGGGTTGTGCTAAACCGTGGATACTGTACTCTCTTCCAAACTCGGCAGAATTGTTCATAAAATATACAATTCCATATTGAGGATTAACTGGATACACGTTACACCCCATCCCTCACCTGTAACCCACGTTTCTCTATTCCTACCCCTCTTCTTATGAAAAAATAAATGTGAGGAGAGGAGTTGGAAAACTTAGGGTCCTCCAGCGCCATTTCGCTGGCTTCATCGAGCTCAAAGCGACACAAATGAAGAACAGCAGCACCACCAAAGAGAGGCTGGAGGTGAGAATTTCCGCGCGCCAAGGGTAGGCAGCAATGGATCCCGCGGCAGATCCAAAGCAGTGCATTCTGGGGGCTGAAGTCCCCGGGAAGCCCAGCTTTGGAAAATCGGAGACCCCCGCCGCAGGCTGGAAGCTGTAGTCAAGGGCGAGAAATACGCTGCGACGAAGACTTTAGATGTTGAGACTCCGCCTCCGCGTTTGGAGCAGCGAGCGAGGCAATCTGTACTGCATCCTGGGAACTGTAGTCTTTCTGGAACCTTGCACCTTCGGGACGGACAGGCGCTGAAGCGGCGGCCATTTTAGGTCCCGAGGTGCGACTGCAGAGTACTAGAGCGCAGGCGGGTTCATGCCCAGCTCCGGTCCGGCCCCGCCCCCCGGCTCCTGGCGCCCGCCCCTCGCTCAGGCCCCTCCTTTCCCCACGTGCCTGCCACCTAGGGGAGGAGCCTGAGCCGGAGCGGGCTCGCCACCGGTGCGGCCCCGTCGGCGCGGGGGTATTGTCGGCGCCCCCCAGAGCGGCTTCACTTCCCCATGCTCCAGCCGCGGCTGCCGCGGGCCGGGCTATACGCTTAGTGCCCGGCTCCGGCCCCCTGAAGCGCCCGCGGGGGTGGGAGCGGCCTCCGGCTCCGCGCAGTCGGAGCGGCTAGAGGACGAGGCGGCGGCCGCGGGGAGGAGGATGGGGGCTAACCAGTTAGTGGTGCTCAACGTGTACGACATGGTGAGTGCGGCCCCTGGCGGCCCTGAGCCCCCGGCCCAGACCGGCATCCTCTCGCCGGTCGGGCTCGGACCCCGGCCCCAAGCTCTTCCTGGCTTGCGTCTCCGCCTCAAGCTTAGTTCTCTGTGGATGGGGGAAGGGGGGATTATTATGTTTTAATCCTCGTACACGTCTACGCGCCTGTTCGTGCTGCTCAGTCAACCCGAGGGCTTTCGCCGTGGCTTGGGTCGGATTGAACCTCTCCCACTCTCTCGGCTGGGCCCGACCTCTTGGCCGACGAGCGGTGCCCATTCTGAAAAGCTGCCGTCGCAATTCCCACCCCACACCACACCACCACCGTGACCACGGGTCTTCCCCCATTTCCCCCTGCTCCGATTGCCTGCCCTCTCCTCTCCTCTGCTTCTACTGCGCTGCACATCTCTTAATGTCCACGTCTTCAAAAACTCCCAAGCCCCTCTAAGTACAGAAAGTCACAGCTTGTCGATGCCCATTCTAGAATCTTTTCAAAGGTGAACAGAAGCCAACACACCCTTGCCTTCTAGGCAACCTTATTAAAATGAATGAGGCTAAAATGTATCAAGAATATGGCCCCGCTGAATTATTTATGAGGTCCTGGTGGTGCTCCTTTCCTAGATTCTGAAGACCACTTTCCAGGTGATGCAACAGGTAGATGATGTGACAGCAGGAAAGGGAAGAGAACTTGTCTATTATGTCATCTAACTTAGAGTACTGCAAGCACACAGAATCGAGTCCAATTACAATTTAAATACTCCAAGAAAAAGCGCCAGAAGAGAAATATTGTTGCAGTTAGATGCATGCTTGGACTTATTTGTTGGCTTTTGGTTGATTAGTAAGTTTCTAAATGTATAGTGTTATCTGTCGGTGGAAAGGGCCATTATCTGGGAATTATGTCCGAAGATGTAGGAACTGCCCGTGACTTGATGCGAGTCCTTGGTTGTGTTCTGATCCAAGAAGTTAACGCATTGAGGAAAGTGAAACTTGGTAGAAAACTTCACAGAGAAGAATCAAACTAGAGAGCCTAGAAAAAGCATGGCACTTTGTAAAATCTTTGGCTTACGTCACTAGTTAAGAAATCTCTAGATTGAAACTTTTGAGTTCGACTGAACACTTTTATTTTTCAAGACTTTTTATTACCTTTATAGTGTTTCTGTGCACCGCCTCCACTTCCCAGAGTGATCTGAAAAAAATTTTTTTTGATTCGTGAAGACTGTTACAAACCATCCGCAGGATATACTCCTCTCTTGAGAACACAATGTGCCTTTGCTTCTAGATTATTAAACCCCTGTATAAATTAGGAGTATGCGATGGTCAGAGGCCATGGTTTCAGTACCTTAAATCTGTGAGGGTAAGGAAAGACAGAGGTTTTAGATTTTTACCTTAACTGAAGATACACTTTTTTGTTACATAATGTGCTTCCTTAGACCTTAGGTATTCCATGAATCAGGAATATCATTGCTGATTTAGGTAAACATGGGGAAGGCTAGAGATGATACTCAAATCAATATTTTTTTAAAGGAAGGAATGTGCCGAAAGATGTTAATAATATTAACTAATTAGCAAAGATCTTGTTCCTCATACCGCGTTTGTAAAGTGCTTAGTTACGGAGGAAGCAGGCAAAGAAAAGGGTAAGTGACCTGCCCAGAGAATTAAAAATAGGATCTAGAATTTCTAGACCACAGTCTGATGATCCTCTCTAGTGAATAATTCCCTTTTTTATTTCTTATATTTTATACTGCTTTTTCCTATCAACAGTAGGAGAAGCATATGAATGTTTATCATGATGGTAAATAGTTGAATTATTAGGCTTCTAATAAATTTGCCCTTGTATGTTCTTTTAAGGAATTTTGGTCTGTATTTTATGTCACTAATTCAGCAACCTATAATTATTTTAATTTTAATTCTATGTAAGCCACAAAGATAAGTTTATTATCCTTTCTTCTTAAAAGAATTTAGAATATCATGGGGAGGTACAAGAATAGTAACAGTTCTAGACTGGATAGAATGATTTTGATAAGAGCAAAAAAAAAGATGCCAGAGTAGCGACTACATGTGGCTGTAGGGTCAGGAAATGCTGGGAAGATGTTAAGGGGTGAAACTTGAAGGATCGTAGGATCTCCATGGGCAGAGAACAAACATAAGCAAAATGGCAGGAGAAGAAAAACACAGTTTGGATTTGGGAAATAGCAGCTTATTCGGTATAACTCGAGTGTATACGTGAAATACAAAATTGCAAGTTTGATTAGAACTTCATTAGATGAAGCCTGAGTGGAGGACTTGGGGGGTGGGGTTCTTTGGGCTAGGACAAACCTTTTGAAGTTTTCATGGAGAACAGGTGATCAGAGTTATGTTTTAGAATTAAGACCCGTGGATTAGGTATACATTTTTTTTATATATACTCATTTTTCTCAGTCACTTTTGGTTTTTGAAGTTTTTTTTTTTTTGTTTTTTTTTTTTTTTGCTTGATGCCAAGGGTACTCTCTTACTCTCTTTGATAATACTTCCTATTCATCATAGATGACTGTGATGAGAATTGCTGTCATCTGTGCAGGTGTACATCAGCTATCTCATCCAAACTTTTTAAACATGAAAATCAACCTTTGGTTTGTGGTTGTAATCACTGTTTTTTTAGGAACCTCTTGCTGTGTATCCTTGTGCCTCTTTTCCTGTCAGATTGTCACATGTTCCAATTCAGGCTGTATTTTTGGTTGGGCGGTTGCTGGTCATTTCTATCCTTCTATAACTTTGCCACATATATGAAAGTAATTTAATCAGGGTCACCTATATTAACTTCCTTCTCATAGTATAATCATCACAAGGTTACTTACTCATGCATAGTGCTAAATTATTGCTTGCTGCCTTCTCAGTGATTATGTTCCTCTGTGTACTTTGGGGTAATTCTGCCACTAACAAAACATGCCCTGGAGTTATTTTCTGAGTCTTGGGAATGAGTTTATTCACTTATTCCTAATTTACTAGCATATATATCAAAGAAGTTGATTCAGATTAGTTTCAATTACTGGGACAAATCTCTGGTGTAGTGGCTTTAACACAAGACTAATATGAAGGTCATTTTTCATAGATCCAGGTTTTGTGCTTTTCAGATTACCTTGATTGCTACTGAGTTTTTATAAAATAAAAATGGGTAGTAGTGTAATAATGTTTGTAAATTCATTATATGAACACAATTCTTCCTATTTTCTTGCAGTGGTAGAAGTGAGGTCCCATTCCTTACTGGCTGTCACCCAGGAGCCTCTTTCAGCTCCTTAAAGCTGCCTGCATTCCTCCTCATCTGCCTCCTTCATCTTCAAACCAGTAATGAAGCATTGAGTCCTTTTTATGCTTTGAATATCTTTGACCTCCCATTTTGCTCCATCTCTTCTACCTCAAGCTGGAGAAAGTTCTCTGCTTAAGGGTTCATGAGAAGGGACTCACCTATCATAGGACAGTCTCCCTTTCCTAAGGTCCATAAGCTTTTGCCATGTGACATAGTATGCTCAGGTTCCAGGGACTTTGAAGGGCCATTCTGCCCATCGCACCATATAGGAAAGGTATTTCATGAATGCAAAAATATTAAGTGGTCCCTTTCAGAATTCTCTTGACTTGGCATGGAATAAATATTAACCTAGTACCTTAAAATGAGAAATTTAAAGCATTCAAAAAACAAAGCATAGAAACCTTTTATGACTGGTAAATACTCAGATGTTAATAGGGTCCAAACATGTTGGTTACTAATTGCCTTTCAAACTGCACAGCCACCTTTACAGTGATGGATAAGTTCAACAAAATAGAACTTTTTTGAAACATGTGTAAATGATTTTAAAATACCAAGGAGTATCTACTATTTAAATCTTTCATTAAATGGATTTTTCTTAAGCCAGAATATACTTAAACTTTCCATTTGTTGACTGTCAGATTCTTTACAAAACTATTTGAATCCCAAAGCAATATTATTTATTATTGTTCAGGTGTCAGCCATTTGGCTAATAGAATGTAAAGGAAGACTGCCATAATAATCTTAAACTAATAGAAACTATAAGGCAGAAAAATAATAAAGGGAAATGGGATACATGAATATAATTTTGTTTCGATTTATCTAAAATAATTATGGTATATGGTGTAAATAAAAACAACACCCCCATCCCCTAAAAAAATAAATTAAAAATCAATTGGCCCCACATTATTTGAAACGAAAGTCTTTCCTCAGTAAGTTATGAGGATATCCTTATCATAATACTAAATTCTTGCCCACACAGAATTTTTTATTCCAGTCTCAGTACCACATCGTGTTAATTATTATAATTTCACAATATGTTTTAGTATCTGAGTAGGCCAGTTTCCCTTCATCATTATTCCAGAGTTTTCTTAGCTGATCTAAATTGATTTTTCTAGTGGACTTTGTAAACCTCTCAAAAAAAAAAAAAAAGTTTTTTTTTTTTATTGGAATTGCACTAACCCTATAAATTAACTTGGGAAGAATTGCTTTTCTCCCCATTGAGGAAAATAGGATTTGTTTTTTACTTTTTGAAATTTCTATCCAAAAAAATACGCCTGAATAGTTATATAAATTAATGCCACAGTCATGTACCTGAGCTATTAACAGTATATTTACATGAGAAACTAAATTCTGCTATTGCAGTTTGTAATGCTGTGCTTTATTAATGTATCTTTTGCTATCTAAACAAAATTTAACTTAGAATTTAATGGTGCAAAAGATAAATCAAGATTATTTGGAATATGAATTTTGAGACAAGGACATTATTCAAAAACTATTGCTAAATTATTAAATAGACTTGGCTGGAAATTAAAGTTAATACAAACAGAGAAACCAGTATGATACAAGTGCTTCTTCATGAGATTAGTCTGGGTCTTTAGAAAAACTAGAAGAAAGAAATGCTGTCTCCTCCCCCTGACATACACACACACACGCACACACATGCAATTGGTTTCAAAGAAGACACAACTTGTAGGTTAGATTACAAGATTACAGGAACACTGGTGCTCCCTCCTCCTGGATTGTCATTGAAATGAAAACCCTCTATGCTGATAACTATTAGTTATCTAGAGCTGAGTGACAAATTTTCCCAAAACATAGTAGTTTAAACATATTTTCTGACATTTTCTGTGGATCAGGAATTCGGGATTAGTTTAGCTGGGTGGCTCTGGTTTGCATGTAATTGCACTCAAGATTCTGGCATTTGAAGGCATGACTGGGCTGAGAGATCTTCCAAGATGGCTCAGTCATAAGAATGTTGCCAGAAGGCCTCAGTTCCTTACCCTGTGGCCCTCTCCATAGGGTTCTCGAGTATCCTTATGACATGGCAGCTAACTTCCAGAACAATCCAAGAGATCGAGCAAGAGGAAGCTGCAGTGCCTTTTGGCAGCCTAGTCTCCGAAGTCACACACTGTCACTTCCACTTTATTCCGTTTGTTGAAATCAGGTCACTAAGTCAGCTCATACTCCAGAGGAGGAGAATTAAGCTACACCTCTTTAAGAAAGGATCATGAAAAAATTTCTGGGCATATTTTTTAACCACCACAGTTGCCAATCTCATACCAGAAACGTTAATGGATTTCTTAAAGGTACGCTGCAGGTGCAATTAGAAATCATAAAATAACTAAACCCTTTCCACTGAAAGAGCTGTTTAACTGGAATGAGCAGAGTAGGCTACCTGAAGCTATCATACCTCAACCTGAGGGGACAAGGACAAGATTGTCAGGTAGTTAGGGACAAGCCACCCAGATTCCCTCTTAACTTCTTGAGACCATAATGTTTGGACCTGAAAGGTCTGCAAGTTAGTCCTGGAATAATTCACACCAAGTAGAATGATTCATACCAGGTTAACTTTATCCTGAACAGTAAGACCCACCCACCTTCCCTCCAGCGGTGGGGGAGGGCTCATTTTGGAAATTTTGGTTATCATGACTATAGCAGGGTACCACTGCCTTTTAGTGGGTTAAATCACACATACTCATTAGCCTACAGGCAGGACAGTCCCACACAAGAATTTTCCTGTGTTCCTCACGACTTTCCAAATGTCCTGCCAGATATTCATATAGTTGAAAAAGCTATTTTATTCTCTGAGCCTAAAATTTAACCCCATTTTATATATTAACACAAAGTTTTTTGCATGGCTTTATTGTACATGAACTTTTCAGGAATACATCCTCTCAAAAAATTGTTTTTTGTTTTTTGTTTTTTTCTTTTTGGTTTGGAACTTTCTCAAATGTTTTCACCATTTTGGAAAATGGAGTTATTGATGTTCCTGATATTTGTGTCACCATTATAAGCTTTTTGTAATCTGCATTTATGGCTGGCACTACAAATATACTTTGTCATGTATCAGTTATTTATTGCCATTTAAACAAGTACCCCAAAACTTAGCAGCTTAAGAGAACAAACATTTATCTTTTCACATAGTTTCTGAGGGTCAAGAAACTATGTGATGGTTTTGACCAGGGTCTCTCACAAGGCTGCAGACAAGCTGTTGACTTGTGAGGGTGTCAAAACCTTCAATCATAAACTTTATATAAATATATATATATATGTATATGTATATTTTAGATGCTAAGGTATTAGAATAGCTAGAAGGAGATAACTGAAATGTGGAATTGTAACCTATAACATTGTTTGAAATTTGCTGTATAGCTTTTGAATTGTGCTTTGAAAGTTTTCACCTTTTTATCTATACCCTGTGTTTCACAATAAGGAAAGAACTGAAACTATAAAACTGTAACCCATAACAGTTTTTTAAATTACCTATATAATTGCCTGTTGAGCTGTACATCAAACGTTAACACCTTTCTGGATATATCTTATATTTTACAATAATGGAAATAACTGAAATTGTGGTACTGTAACCTATAACATTCTTTGAAATTTGCTCTCTACTTCTTAAATTGTACTTTGAAAGTTATCACTGTTACGTATATATGTTAAAGTTCACAATTAAAAATGCATTAAAAATTTTTTTGAGAATGAAAAAAATAAAACTTCAACCACTTCCATAACAACTTCTGACACCAACTGCAAATACTGCAATAACTCAATCCAATTCAATTCTGAATCTTAATTACCCTGGGTTAGACCAGACTCTTCAAGTTAAGGGCCATCCTCTACAAGGTTGCCCTTCGTGCACCCCTAACTAGTGCAGGCCACCTGCACTTCTTACCAACTGGCTGCGAATTCAGGAGACCCCCAACCCCACTCCCTGGTTTGGTAATTCACTAGAACGATTCATACAACTCACTGAAAGCACTGTACTTAAGATTATAATTTTATTATAGTAAGAGGATACAGATAAGTCAAAAGAAGAGACTCATAGGGTAAGGTCTGGGGGGTGGGGAGGTCACAGATGCAAGCTTCCATGTCTGCTTCTCTTGGAGTCAGAATGTGTCACCTTCCTGGCATAGACATGTTTCTTATCAATCATGGAATCTCTCTGGAGCTTCGAATGTACCAAGTTTATATGGGGTTCCAGTGTAGGCATTTTCAGTGGAATCAGTGCCTGCCTAGTTGAACTCAATCTTCAGACCCCCTCCCCTCCCAGAGGTCAGGGAGTTGAGCTGATATGAAGCTGCTCAAAGGCAGAGCTCCCTAATCACACGGTTGGTGATTGGCTCCACTACGTAACTGAGGTAAGGTTCTGGCCCACCCTGGAGAACAAAAGACATTCCTACAACTGGAAATTCCAAAGATTTAGAGGTGCTTCCCTAGGCCCTAGGGCAAAGACCAGCCAAGTTTTCATTATACCACGAGATTAATGCTCTTGTCATCTCACTGCTCAACTGGGGCTAGAGAATTCGCTTCCAAGCTCACATGGTTTTGGACCAGCTTTGCTGGCTGTTGGATGGAGATTTCATTTCCTCACCACTGGGTCTCTCCTTAGGAACTGCTCGCATTGGCAGCTTGTTCCCCCAGAGCAAGAAAGCCCAAGAGGGAAGCTGCAGTCTTTTATAAACTAATCTCAGAAGTGACATATCATCACTTCTGCCATACAATATTGGTCAAACAGACCAACCCTGTTACAGTGTGGGAGGAACTACACAAGGATGTGACTACCAGGAGGTAGAGATCATTGGAGGGTCACCCTGGAGGCTGACTATCAGAAACCTTTATTTCAAAAATGTCGAATATAAAGAGTCATAATATTTGGTTGGCTATTTTTTTTTTCATCGTTTAAATCCAACTCTTACAAGAAGGTGGAAGGCTCTAGCTGCTTCATTATGTCTTTTAGTCTGGTCACGCCCAAGAATTTACGTTGAAATACATTCTTTTTAAAGTTATTTTCCAATTATTTATTTACTGGAAATGCGTGTAATGAGTAGGTTGCATTAATTTCAAGATAGTAAAAGAGATATTATAAAATATTTGTTATAAAAAGAGGGGATGTTGTATCTGATGGGATTCAGAACCATTGAGATAAAGAGCTGAGAATTTCCATGACTTGCCCCTGGGTAAGTGGCCTGGCCCAAGCAAAGGCCAGAAACTGCTGGAGCCTTACTCCTTCAGGCTGTCTCACAGAAAAAAAAAAAAGAAGAAGAAGGAGAAAAAGAAGAAAAGAAAAAGAAGCTGCAGAGGGGCCAAGCTTCTTACGGTGATTACCTGAGTCTTTGGCTCTTTTCACATTTTTCTCAGCCATGGAATCAATGAATTAGAACTCTAATAACATTCGATGTAATTTTTTTTCTTCTATCCTATCCTAGAGGATTAGAGCAGGCATGGATACCAAAACCCAAAAAAAAACCAACTCCTTGACTTTTTTCCTCTCAAACTAATTTCAATTAATAAAAGTAATTTTATACCAGAAAGTCTCAGGAACCATGAAAGGTTACCTAGCTTCAGGAGGACCACTCAGAATTCATTCATTCAATACCCAGCCATAATTTGTGGAGAAGCTATTATAATTGCTGGGCAAATAGCAAAGGAAAAAGTTAAAAGAAAAAAAAATCCTTGCTTTGTTGGATTTACACAGCAGGAGGGAAACAGAATGAACATGATAAATAAGTAAACTATATGGTATGTTACAGGGTGAGACGAGCCAAAGAGGAAAGGGGCCAGGATGGTGTAGTGCAATTTCAAATAGAGTGGTCAACAAAGGCCTCCCCAAATTGTGCAAAGATCTGAAAGGTGAAGCGTGAAATGTTGGTATCTAAGTGAAAACTGCTACATGCCTCCACATATGTAGATGTACAGCAAGAAACCAGAAATTTTTAGGGGAATTTCTGGTTCATGCTCCCAAGAAGATTTATGAGGATCATTGAAAATAGAACAGACGGTACTGAAAAGGGAACAATCTAAGGTTAGGATAGATTCCACAAAGATGTAAAGTACCATTGCCTGGTTAACAACTACAGCAGGTATTAGTGAACAGCAGATTGAAAATGGAAGAGGACATAAAGAGATTTAGAAAGTCTCCTTGGACTCTGAGTAGAAGGGTCAAAAGGATCAAATGCTAGGCAGAATTTTTTAAAAGTTAGGAACATTCAACCAAAGACTGGTATAATTTGTAAATATTAAAGCCAAAAATCCTACAAATAAACACGGACATAAAAGGTTATGAGAAGGGAACAAAAATCAAGCTAACTTCAGACTTCTCTTGATAACAATCGCATGATTATAGATAATAAAACATTATAGAGTATTGAAAAGAAAAAAGGTTTATGTCTGAATTTTATAGCATATCAAGTTGTCGTTAGTGTGCAGAAGGGCACAAACAGTATCCACTTACCTTTGGGGAGGTTAAAGGATGACTCAAGAATGGGGTGGTCACAGCATAAAAAGAAAAGCCGTGGGTATCAATACTCATTTAACATAGCTAAATCTTATAAGTATGGTTAAAAACAATGCCAATATCCATAATGATTCTTCATAGAGAATAAACGTGATGCATAAAAGAAATTAAGCATTAGATTATAGTGCCCAAACCTTGGATGAGAAGATGGATGTAAAAACATACTGCAGTCCTATTAGGAGTAATGAGTTGGTAGATACAATTTATTCTTGTTGGTATTAGAACTTTGTGTTTGAGTTTATGTAAATTTTTGTGTATGTAAGTGTAAGTATTGTTGAGATAATATCAGATTTAGGGGACAAAGAGCAAAGAAAGCCATAGTCCATGTAGTGTGAGAGGAAACAAAAAAAAATTAAATTTAAAATGAAGACAAGCTGGACCAAGCATGTAAGTAATGAAATGATGGTAAATAAGTTAAAATCCTTTATTGAAGTTGTTGGTTTGTTTATAGTGTTCTTTGCCTTGCAGAAATTTTTAATTAATAGGTGGTCAAAAAACTGTTGGCCTCTTATGACCTTTTCTCTTCATGTCATCCCTAGGCAGGCCTTCTTTTACCTAAAATTATAGAAAAAATTTTTATGTTTGTTCCCAAGTCGGAACACCAATTATCCCAACACTGTTTATTGAATGATACATCCTTTCCCATGCTAGTTTGAGGTTTACACCACATTTTTTAAATTATCATGAACATATGGATTTATTTCTAGACTTTCTATGCTGTTCATTTATCTGGTTGCCTCTTCCAGCACCAATATCAGATATTTAATTTCGGTAGTCTTCCAACGTGTTTTAATATCCAGTGATGCAAGTTTTACTCACACACTCACTTCTCAAATAAAATTTAGAATCAATTTGTCAAAACTCATTGCAGTTTTAATTGTAATGACATAATAAATTTAAGAATAATTTTGAGGGGGTGAGAATTAATATATTTATAATATTGAGTCTTCGTGTTTGAGTGCATAGCCATTGCAATAAGCTATTCTGTTATCCCTTTTTAAGATGATGAAACTGAGGCTTAGTTGAAAAACCAGCTTAGAATCATGCCATAAGTGGTAGAACCCAGTCTTGAACCAAGAGCTCTTACACTAAGATCTGTGCTCTTAACCACCACATTATATTTCTCCTTCCTCCTTTCATCCCCTCCACATCTCAGAAAAAATGCTGTTTTTCTGTTTGATCCTTTCCTGAACTAACTTCCACTGTGTTCTCTGGTACTCATGGACTAGCAATGGCACAAAACATCCTGTGTGTCCTAAACCTTGTCTGTGAATATTTCCTTCATCTAATTGAGACCTGACTAACCCTGAGGACACTGCTTCCTCTGTACCCTCTTAAGTGGTAAGTATATTTTCCTCCCCTACTCGATGTACCACTAGACCTAGAGTTATAAACTAAGTGTGATCCTTTTTCCTCATTGCATCTCAGACCATTTCTTATTCTTCTAATATCCTCAATTCCTTTAAAGCACATGCCATCAGATTAGATACCTGCGACCACTCCTTGTTGCGGGCATCTACAGATATCTTGTTAACTCTCTCATTCTTTAAAGACATTAGGACCCTGGCCTACTCTTTTCTCACCACCACTCATATCATTATTCTTAGTGATTTTGATATCCATACAAATAATCCTAATACCCTGATGTCACTGTTCCTTGACCACATCACTTCCAATGATCTTGTTTTCTATCCACTCTCACAGTCATGTCCTACTGATCTTGAAGATCAGTAATGACATCCTTTCCAAAAACATTTCCAAAAATGTTGATTTCAGGCATCTCACTCTTCACGAACATTTCCTGTCTTGCCAATTAGACTGACAATTAGTGTCAGTCTAATAATTCTTTTTAACTTTTTATTTTGAAATGACTTCAAACAGTCCAATAATTCTTTGATCCCACAAGTCCTAGGGGAAGTTCAGGTGAGTCCAAAAAACCTCTCTTAAACATTTCCTCCTTTGGTCTGTCCTTCATTCCCTTCCTTCTACATCTGGGTTAGATTCTGTAGTCTACCATTTTAATCAGACCCCTGCTCCTCTATCATTCTTGTCTGGCAACCCTAGTTAAATTCAACCCGCCATCTATTCTACAGCAGCGGAATTCAGCTAGAGAAAAACACAGCCATGCTGACTGATCTCACTTAAAAATCATGATCGCGTCTTATAATGTAGAATATTGGGGACCTGGTGATAGACAGTAGCTGGTGAGGGGGAATGATAATCTGATATGTTCAGATATGTTAATAATGGTGAATTCGAACATTTGGTAATGGATAGGGGTGATGATTGTTTGTTAATGGGATTATAAGTATTGGAGCTATAAGAAAAAAAAGAATCATGATCACAAACCCCAAGAGAACTCTAAATGCTGTCTGGCAATGCTTCCTTTTTCCTCTGGTCAATTGAATTTCCCACCCCACAAGACAACTACATTATTTCATACTGCGTCCCCATTCCTTACTCTCAGGTGATGACCTCACTATTTACTTCACCAAAGAAAAATAAAAACATTCAGAAGAGAATTTTCATATCCTTCCATCACCACTATTCTAGGGTACTCTGCCTTCCCTTTTATTACTGTATCAAACCCTCCAACTCTGCACTGGATCCCACCCTTGGTCTCCTCTGCAAGGACTTCTCTGTTAGAATTGTCACCACTCTCTTCTGCCTAATCATTTTTTTCCCTTCTCTACTGTATTGTTCCAGTCAGCAAATGACTATGCTATAAAGTCTTCAGTCCTCACCCATATTAGCTGAGGAAAATTAGTGGGATACTTCAATCTTATCTGCATTTACCATCCACCATATTGTGTCATGCTCTCAAGCTGGGAGTTTATGTCTTTTTTTAATCATCTGCTTCAGAATGCGTTACTGTTAAAAGACTAACATAAGAAAGGAAATCAGAACTGTGACATTTCAATCCCCATTTGTTCTGACCTGTTGCTATTTTATCTGTGGGTGCTAAACAATAATGCAGCAGCATAGATTTGTAAGTTCCTCACTTTGCACTGAGCTTGAGGGCAGAGACAGTGTCTTAATCTTCTTTTTATCTCCAAGCTTGGTACATAGTAATTGCTTTGAAAAAGATTTGTTGGGTTCACTTGAGGTTCCCCTAGAACTTGTCTTCCTAAAACAATTCCTTTCCCCTTGTTCATTGCTGCTTCCTTCAGGAGAATGAAATAGAAGCATGCTGCCAGGTACCAGCTATGGCTTATATATTTCAGCTCTCTCTGGCTTGCTGTTCACCTCTTGGGGCCTGCTTCATTCTTCCATCCTAATGGATCCCCTTACCTCCTGTCAGGGGGCAGGTGAAAGCTCCAAACCATCCACACTAGTTCAGAGTGAGAATGTTGTTGGGAGAAAGGATCAGAGCTGAGGTAGGGGCGGTAAGAGGCCCTACTTGATACCCCTTGGTAGAGTCTGCTCTCTGGAATCCATTATAATAAAAGATGGTGTAATGCAGTTCTTTTTCTTTGGGATATAACCACCTATCTGTCTACATAGATTTGTATCTCACCTCCTGCTTTTTAGCTGTGTGACCTTGGGAAAGTTATTTTAGGGCCACTGTTCAGCCCTAAAATGGGAGTAATAATGGTACTTCCTTCACAGAGTTGTTGTAAGTATTATATGAGTCAATTTAAGTAAAAGGCATAGAATAGTACCTGGCACATAAGCACTAGAAAATGTTAACATTGTTAACTGTTTTGTTATTTGTAAGATTATATAAGCTAATTGAGCTGCAATTTGTATGCTTTCAACTGTTTTAACACTTAGTAACTTAGAGAACCTAAGATGGCGGCTAGAAGAGACAGGGCAAAAAAACACATCCATGAAAAATACTAGATAAAAGCCAGAAAGTGACCCAGAACACCAGTTCCAGAGATGTACCAGCTGGACAAGGTCTGCTAAATCCACAGGGACCGTGCACTTGGTGAAACTGGAAGTCTGCATTCTAAAATGAGTGAGTAAGCCGCTGAATATCCAGCAGCCACGCTGTGGTGTGGGGAAACTGAGGGCGGACTAGTTCTTTTTTAAAAAAAAAACCCAAAAGCGGCTGCAGATACAGCAGTGAGAACCACACAGTGAAATGCAGCAGGAACAGGCTGTGTGAACGCTTCATTATCTCGCGTGGAAGATAGGCTTTCACGCACCCGCTGCTAATTGTCTCAGAGTGAGGAAGGCAGTGGGGAGCCAAAAGGGGAAAAAAAACACACCCCTTGCAGTCATCTTCCCGGCAGGCTGGAAACGCTCCTGCCCGGCGCCAGCGCCACAGCCCAGAGCTGCGCCGAGAAGCCCAGTGTGACGGGTGTTTCCAGCGGCACATGCACATGCCACAGTGTCGGACGTGGACAAAAGCCTTTCACACACCCACAGCTGATTGTCCCAGAGCTTGGAAAGCGGAGCTGTGCAAAAAGGGGGAAATTGACACAACCCATACAGCCATCCTTACAGCAGCTGGGAATGCACCTACACGGCCCAGAGGCCCAGAACTTCCCTTGAGGGACGGCGCGCACTTGTGACGTAGCACAATCTTCCCTCAGCAGAGGCCCTAGAAGGGCACAGCTTGGAAGAGGGAACCACTCGGAAATTCCAGGGACCATACCCCAATACCAAAGACTTGTGGGTCAGTGGCAGAGACAATCTGTGGCGAGACTAAAATGAAGGTTTGGGCTCCTGCAACAGCCTTAAATCTCCAGGAACACCTGGGAGGTTTGATTATTAAAGCTGTCCTCCCTCCCTAACCTCTCAGACACACGCCCCACATTCAGGGCAGACAGCACCAACAACACACTCAAACTTGGTGCACCAGTTGGACCCCACAAGAATCAGACCCCCACACACCACAAAGACGAAGTTGGGGAGAACTGACTTGAGGGGAATAGGTGACTCACAGGCACCACCTGCTGGTTAATTAGAGAAAGTGTACACCACCAAGCTGTAGATCTGACAAATTAGAGATTTGTCTTCGAATAATCCTACATATCCTAAAAGAACCCTGTCAAGTAAAGCAAACGCCAAGAGGCCAAAAACAACAGAAAATTTTAAAGCATATGATAAAACCAGATGATACGGATAACCCAAACCCAAACACCCAACTCAAAAGAAGATCAGAGGAGACACAGTTCTTGGAGCAATTAATCAAAGAACTAAAGACAAACAACGAGAGCATGGCACAGGATATAAAGGACATGAAGAAGAGCATGGCACAGGATACAAAGGACATCAAGAAGACCCTAGAAGAGCATAAAGAAGACATTGCAAGAAAAAATAAAAAAATAGATGATCTTATGGAAATTAAAGAAACTGTTGACCAAATTAAAAAGATTCTGGATACTCATAGTACAAGACTAGAGGAAGCTGAACAATGAATCAGTGATCTCGAGGACCACAGAATGGAAAATGAAAGAACAAAAGAAAGAATGGGGAAAAAAATCAAAATGTACCTCAGGGATATGAAAGATAAAATAAAACATCCAAATATAAGACTCATTGGTATCCCAGAAGGGGAAGAGAAGGGTAAAGGTCAAGAAAGTATATTCAAAGAAATTGTTGGGGAAAACTTCCTAAACCTTCTACACAATATAAATACACAAAGCATAAATGCCCAGCGGACTCCAAATGGCATAAATCCAAATAAACCCACTCCAAGACATATTCTGATCAGGCTCTCAAATACTGAAGAGAAGGAGCAAGTTCTGAAAGCAGCAAGAGAAAAGCAATTCACCACATACAAAGGAAACAACATAAGACTAAGTAGTGACTACTCAGCAGCCATCATGGAGGCGAGAAGGCAGTGGCATGACATATTTAAAATCTTAAGAGAGAAAAATTTCCAACCAAGAATACTTTATCCAGCAAAGCTCTCCTTCAAATTTGAGGAAGAGCTTAAATTTTTCACAGACAAACAAATGCTGAGAGATTTTGCTAATAAAAGTCCTGCCCTACTTCAGATACTAAAGGTAGCGCTACAGACAGAGAAACAAAGAAAGGAGAGAGAGAGATGGAGAAAGGGTCAATACTAAAGAGATTCAATATTGGTTCAATAAAGGACATTATACACATTCTTCTCTAGTGATCACGGAACTTTCTCCAAAATAGACCATATGCTGGGACACAAAACAAGCCTCAATAAATTTAAAAAATTGGAATTATTCAAAGCACATTCTCTGACCACAATGGAATACATTTAGAAGTCAATAACCATCAGAGACTTAGAAAATTCACAAACAACTGGAGGTTAAACAACACACTCCTAAAATAAATGGTTTATAATGTAGAATGTAGGGGAACTAGCGATAGAGAGCAGTTAATGAAGGGGGAACGATAACCCAGTAAGAACAGATGAGCTATCATGGGTAAATTTAACGTTCTGGGAATGCCCAGGAATGACTATGGTTTGTTAATTTCTGATGGGTATGGTAGGAACAAGTTCACAGCAATGTTGCTATATTAGGTTATTTTCTTGGGGTAGAGTAGGAACATGTCAGAAGTAAAGTAGTTGTTTTAAGTTGGTTGTCTTTTTCTTACTTCCTTGTTATGGTTTGTTTGAAATGTTTTTTTAATTGTTTATCTTTTTTTAAAAAAATTTTTTAATATAGTTAATTTAAAAAAAGAGTTAAGAGTTAATGACAAAGCAATGTATGATACTGGAGTGATCTAAGAATGAAGGAAAAAAGCTCAAATGGGGCATAAGGAAAAATTGGAACATAGAATTTAAGCTTTATATCCATATTAATTTTCTTGAATTAACTGCAGTTAAGTTAATGACATAAGTGAATATCCTTGTCCATAGGAAATGTACATGGAAGTGTTATGAGTTCAAGGAGTAGGATATATAGCAGCCTGCTCTCAAATGTTCAGAAGATGATAAATGGGTAGATAGATAATTGATAGATATAGTTGAAAGAAAGAGAGGCGGAGGAAGGGAGGGAAGGAGGGAGAGAAGGAAGGAAGGAAGGAGGGAGAGAAAAAGGAAGGTACTGTAAAGGTAGCAAAATGTAAAATTGGTAGATACGGATATCTGGGGTTGGGGGGTGTTGGAGTTCTCTGTATGGGGTTGGTATTGTGTTTGCAACTGTCCTATGTGTTTGAAATTATTTCAAAATAAAAATTAAAAAAAAAACACTTAAGAACTTGATCTTTGGAATTTCTTCTCTTTAAGGGAGTGTTATACTACAGAAAACAAAGTGCTACCAATTTGGGAAATACTAAAAGCAGGCTGTTGTATGTATGACACTATGATCCAAAATCTTATCACAATACATATATAAAATTGGGGGTTAATTGTGTAGCCCTTTTTTTTTGTCCCTTGTGTATTAGAGTTGACAGCTGGTCTTCAGCCTTTCAGCCAGATGACTTTAATGGAACTAATTTATAAGCCTTTAAACATTTGTGGAAATTGTAAAAAATAAACAACTTAGCTTGAGATTGGTTTGTATTTACCATAGTGCAATTATAACAATAAAGGAACTACCAGACAAGAATTTAACATGTTCATCGTCTCCAGTAGTTCACTGAATACTCTAAAAAGAGTTGTGATTGAAATACAGTTTAAATTCTAATTTCTAAAGGGACTATTTCCTGTAGATTTTCCTCCCAGAATAGGAGGTCTATACTTGACTAAATAAGTGATGAGGTAGGCACCTTACTTAAAGTTTAAGCAAATAATAGGTTATGGCTATTTCTTTTTCCTTTCATGGTACATGAGAGACCACCATAATTTCACATTTAAGGAAACACAATAAATTAACAGAAATGACCCCCTTCTTATTCTCAGATTGTTAAACATCCTTCAAGAGCATGTAAAGAAACTCAAGGCCTCATAAGTACATCTATTAGGAAGTAGAGTCAAGTGATAGAAAAACAGTAGGTGCAGGCTAAGAAACCTGGGTCAGCCACTCACTCACTCATCCTGGGTAGGTTACTTGCTAAACTTCCCTAACATGATTTACATAATTTACATGGACTCTTGTCAGGAAAAGCAGAATAAGTGAAAGTGCATTGTAGAATAGCATCCAAAAACAATTAAGTTACTATATGTGTAGAATCCCTTGGTGATAGAAGTTGAATTTGGTGGTGGACATTTTCTTTTAATAGTTACATTTTTATTACAGTGTGATATTGGGCAAGTTTCTTGACCCTTTTGAGTCTCAATTACTTCACCTGAAAGGTAGGGTAATGTCATATGCTTCTTTGCTACTCAGACTGTGGTCTTCCAAGGCATTACTTGGAGTTCGTTAGAAACGCAGAATCTCAAGTTCTACCTCAGATCTACCTAATCAGAATCTGCATTCAACAGGAATCCCTGGTGACTTGTATATTCAGTTGGATGAGCTCTGATAGTGGTAGAGAATGAGAGCAAGAATAAAGTATTTAGCACAGTGCTTGACACATAATAGATAATAAATGTTCCTATTTTCCTATCTATAAAATGGGGATTATAATGCTTCAGAATTATGAGAATCAAAATGTGCTGGTCAATCTAAATTTTTAAAGACTGTACAAATATTAGTTATTTATTATTTGTGGTTCCTCCAAGCTACGTACCTCAGAAAAACATGTTCTTAAACTTAACTCATTACTGTGAGCATGTACCCTTATAAATAGGACCTTTTGATGAGTTTACTTCACTTAAGATATAACCCACCTCGGTCAGGATGGATCTTAATCCTATAACTGAAGGCCTTATAGAAAAGGTCACAGAGAAAGAGAAAGCTATGGGGAGCAACCAGAAGCAGGGAGTCAATGGAACCAGTAAGCTAGGAGAAGCCGTCATGTGTATTGCCATGTGACAGAAAAGCCGAGGACCAAGGATCATGGGCAGCCAGCCCCAGAATGCCACAGTCTTACGGGAAAAAGCATCACTTTGATCATGTCTTGAATTTTAACATCTCCTAGGATCAAAAATGTGAGCCAGTTAATTCCCGTGGTTTAGGCAAACCCATTTCATGGTATTTGCTTCAGCAGCCAAAAAACTAAAATATTATTGGTAGGAAATATCCAGATAACGTTAAGATAAAATTGTCACCTAGTAAGAATTGATGTAAGTCAGATTCACAGAGAAAGGACTCATTTCCCACTATAGAAAGTAGAAAGTTGCACTGTAAAGTGGGAATGTTTTAGAAGTTAGAGGTTTATGCTATAGTTAAAACTGAGGAATGGCAAATGCCAAAGACTCAATGACACATCTAGTAGATTTTTTTTTAATCATCGATAAGAAACTACTGTAGAATTTCAGAGAAGCTATCATAGTTACGTTTTTCAAGGGGAAAATGGAAAAAACCTATTTGGATTCTAGCTCATTGTGTCCCTTAACAATGTATCATCTAATCTCTGACCTGTAATATGCTCATTTAAAATAAGGCTGCTGGACTAAAATGTTTAACAATTATATACACACACACACACACACACACACATACATATGTGTATATGTATGTATATGTATAGGTATATATCATTCTCTTTATAACAGTATAGTATTATTTTGCCCCATTTTCATGCCAAATCTTATACCTTACTTTCACAGCACATTACGTATTTCTGTTTTAACACTTTACAAATTGTGATTGATTGTTTACATTTTTAATGATTTCCTTATGGACAAGAACTGTGAATAAATCATCCTTGTATCCCTAGTGTCTAGCAGAGTCTCTGACACATAGGAGGTATACATATATTTTGTTGAATCAAAGTTGTCTAACATGCTTTATTTATAGCTTTGTGGGTAAGTAGACCTTTAAATTGAGATTTAAACTGAGATGCATTGCAGAGAATCCTTCTAGAACAAAGTTCTCAAATAATTTAATCCTGGGCCAACTAAGAAATACATTTTACATCCTGCCTCTTATACACACACATAACTGAAACCAGATGTTCAGGAAATGCCTTACTATATGCAGTGTCCTCTGATAAGTTCTATCTATTGCATTCTTAAGAATTCATTTGCTTAAATTAATGCCAGTACAGCTCACTGAAATCATTTGAGGTTTCTCTAATGGGTTGCAACCTGCAGTTTAAAAGATGCAAACTCTGTGAGAACAGGTTCACCCCTTTGTAACTAGTCCCTGGCTCATAGTAGGTGTTCATTAAATATTAGTTGATTGAATGAAAGAATGGAGATGCTCTTTTCAATAGCTTACATTTAAGGGGAAAATGTTACAATCGCCTTGCTACATTTACTCATCAAGTATTTGAATGGTCCAATAGGTATAATACATTACACTAAACAGTATGGAGGATACAGAAGTAAATACAGCTCAGTCTCTGACTTCTTGTAGTTTAGAGCCTAATCCCGGGGGATAGTCAAGTATAAGTAGGCCTAAAAGAAGTTTTACGATTTTACCAAAATATTTGACATTTTTCATAGATACTACTAAAATAAGTGCCTGAGCAGAGAGATTTACCAAGAACTTGATTCTCTGGTATAGGTATTGTGTTCAGACCAAGAGTTGGTGGTACCCTGCCCGATCTATTTCTTGTCACTAGTGGAGAAAAACTGTGGGTTATGTTATGAATTTTCTTAGTATTCAAGAATATAGCTTTTACAGTGTGACTGTGTAATTGTGAAAACCTTGCGACTGACACTCCCTTTATCCAGTGTATGGACAGACCATTAAGAAAATAAGACAAAAAATAAATAATAATGGGGGGGTGAGGGGTATGGGATGTTTGGGGTGTTCTTTTTTTATTTTTTATTCTTATTTTTATTTATTTATATATTTTTTGGGGTAATGAAATTGTTCAAAAATTGTGATGAATGCACAACTATAGGATGATGCTGTGAACCATTGATTGTACGCTTAGGATGATTATCTGGTATGTAAATATGTCTCAATAAAATTGCATTTAAAAAAAAGCGTTCAATGGGTATTAGGTTCACTGTTTGATTTGACTTTAAAATTAAACAACTTACCCATAGTGTTGACACCCCTTTTCAACATGAACAAGTTAGAGTGGTCACTGCCTAGATATCCCTGAAGATCGGGAAAGTGATTAAACTAGAGGAAGAGGTAACAACAGATAAGATGGAGTTTAACAAAGGACTATGAATACTGAATCGCTATATAATTTTCTTCTTAGTTGCTAGGGTATTAGAATAGCTAGAAGGAAAGAATTAAAATGGTGGAACAGTAAACCAAAGTGGTTACAGTTAATAATTAGGCTGAATCAGATGTAAATTGGGACTGTTTCACCAAACCAGGAAATATAACTACCCTAGCTTTAGTTCATGTCTTTAAGTTTGGCTGCATTCTCAAAGGGGAGAAAAAAGAAGGAAAACTTTTTAACTTTGAAGTTGTTCTATAGCTACTTGTTAAATTGTAATTTGAAAGTTACCACCTTTTTGTATAAATGTTATATTTCACAATAAGGAAATAACTGAAACTATGGTGCTGTAACTCATAGTATTTTTGGAAATTTCCTATATAACCACTTGTTAAAGCATACTTTGAAAGATATTACCTTTTTGCATGTATGTTATATTTCACAATAGGGAAATAACAGACTGTGGAACTGTAACCCATAACATTCTTTGAAATTTGCTCTCTACTTGTTAAATTGCACCTGGAAAGTTATCACTTTAATGTATATATGTTATATTCTACAATAAAAAAACATTAAAAAATTAAACAATGTAATATCCTTTGGCAAGCACAGTAGCTTTTTTAAAAATTAGTTTACCTAATAGATAAAGAAGCAAACCTTTAGCTCAATCCAAAATATATAGCACCGATTTTTTCTTGGATTTAAGTTGTCTTGTAACTATGCACTCTCCTACTAATGAATTCAAGACAATGCTTACAGGTGTTTAAGACTCAAAGTTAAAGTTATCTTTAAGAATGCTAGCCTTAGACAAACCTTGAAATTTATCATTGAAATGGGACTTCAGAGTAAAAGAGGGTGCCATTAATAATTAGGCTGAATCATATGTAAATCAGGACTGTCCCACCAAACCAGGAAATTTGACTACCCTAGCTTTAGTTCATATCTTTAAGTTTGGCTGCATTCTCAAAGGGGGGAAAAAAGAAAGAAAAACTATAAAGCATTTACAATACTTGAAACAATGATTTAAAAAAAATTACTGGCAAATCTTGCAGTCAAATGTAATTACTTAAAAAGATTGAGGCTTTTTAATACCAGAAGTTATCAGTAGTTTATAAATAACGCAATGAAAATGTTTGTTAGATAAATTTTTTTTTCTAAAATATATTCTCTGGTGATGAAAAGATTGGACATTTTCCTGGAAATAATAATAATGGAATAGGACCTGTATGTGGTGCCATCCTTTACACAGTAGAAAGCAAGTTAGCAGACATAGCCCTGGATGTTTGATTTCTTCTAAAAAAAGATACTAGAATATCTTGGTCAGTTCATTCAGTGGGTTTTTACTGACTCTCTGCTTTATGATTTACTCTATGCTTAAGTACCATAGATAGCATTTTAGCGTGATTTACTATTAAAATATTGTACATTTGCTCTAAGTTTACCTTGAACTCAATCCAGTGGTACCAAAAAGACCTCATAAGGTAGTTTAACAGTGTGAACATCAAGGATAGTTTTATATGAGACAGCAGTATAGTAATTAGTCCACAGTCTCCACTATTCACAATTTATTTTGGATTTTTTAGCTCAATAATTGAAACACCTCTCTTCCCTAGCACCTTTTGAGAAGTAAGAAATATACTTGCTTTAAGCCACTCAGCATCTAACATGAACACTGATTCTAGGTTTGGGGGATTAACAGTCATACTTTATATTTACCTTTAAGGAAGTCAGGTCTTAAGTGGATATATTAAGTATTTTAAGTTCCAGACTAGGGAGATAACATTTTTCATCATTGTCATTTTCAAACAGGAAGCATAAAAATTTTTTAAATTGATAAGGCAAATAATTGACTAAAACTGAGCTTAATGACTTAAACTTGTATAAACCTAAATTCTCTATTGGAAGGGGAATTTAACATTTTAATATACAACTATAATATAGTACTATCAATTGATTTCTGTAAACAGTGCTTTAAAATAATGAATAGAAATATTTAGAGCAATTTTTTACATTGAGGCAAGAGTGAACCCCAAAATAATTGTGTATTTATGTATTTCTCTCCCACATATTTAAGAATATAATTTTTCCTGTGAATTGTTTCCTGTTGCCTTTTATTATATTAACACTTTAGAATGCTTTAAAAAGCCTTCCAAACTGTAATGACACTGATTGGTATTGGAGGAGATAAAGTGTGCACCCAGTGGTCCTTCCTTGGCCCTCTTCTGAATACTTACTCTCTATGGACTTCAGGAAGTATGAGGCCTTACGGTCCTTGCACAAAAGGGAGACATGGTTCTCCAGCCCTCTGCCCATGTGCCTAAATAGTTAGGCATCCTGTGAAACCACTGCCTTACTTAAAAAGGCCTTTTACTCAAGTCTGGACTTCTCAAGAATGTAAATAATTGCTTGTATAAGTGTCTTAAAGCAAGTAGAATCAAATTAGCTCCACTATCGTTTGCTAGTCAATTTAGTGAGTCCTCATTCTTGGATCAACTCTCAAAGATCCTTGAAAATTCTGAGAATTAAGATAATCAAAACTGATCTGCCTGAATGTTCCTCATGTACATATGCATACAACCTTTTCCCAATATGTAGAGCCAAAATATTAGGGAACAAAGGATCATACTGTCAGCAAATAGGTAAGTGTCCACATAATAGGTAAGGGTCAAGCATCCTTCCAAGGGCTTTACCTGTAATAATTTATTTAATCCTTACCACATTTCCCTGAAGTAGATATATTTTTTATACCCATTTTATAAATAAGGACATTGAGGAACAGAGAAGTTAAGTATCTGCCCCAGTCACACAACTAACTAGTAAATACAGAAGCCAGGATTAGAATCAAGGCATTCTGGCTCCGGAGTGTGAATTAGATTCAAACACTTTTTGAGATAGATAATCATCAGATACATATGAAGAAACCCAAAGACAAAGAGCCCAAGTCTCCTGTATTTACCACTAGTTCAAATGCTTCAACTTGTCAGTTCACCTTTTAGAATATAAGAATGTGATACTTGGGTCAATCCTTTTTTATCCAAGCAATAATTTTTGAGATTCATACAAATAGAAGAAATGTTCGGTGCTCTAAACAATTTGAGGAACATTGTGGGCTTTCCAGTGTGGCTGAAGGGAAAGATATCGTTAGAATAAGCTGACCAGACAATGTCCTTAGTACAGATGGTTTAGATGGGTGGGTGACATGGGCATGTTGTGGTAACTCTTCTGTTGTTTTGTGGTTTGAGAGAGATTTTGTGGTAGCATTTGGCCAGTTTCCTGTTTTCCTTTGTTATGTGCGAAAGGGTTTGAGAAGAATCTTTTTAAATACTACTTTACACTTTTTCTGAAAACATCTGATTTCTTATTCTTCCTCTGAGGGATTATATGTTGTCAGCACTGGGTAAACGTGAATATGACATATGGCTTTTTAAAGTGGATCTGCCCCTAATGTTCTTTCTTACTGCTCCCTCATACAGCATGGCCTGAGATAAACTTTCTCTTTAAGACTGGCCCCAGTGTCATACAGTTCTTCAGCCGAGCTTCTGCAGTTGTTTAAAAGCAATAATTCTTAAATTATTCTACAGAATACTAGTTGTGCTCTTAAACTTAGACCAAGATCTTAAGAATAAAAGTGGTCTTTTCCCAGTTCAATTAAAAAACTAAACAAGCTTTTGGAGAAAAATGTCCTGGATTTGTATTTTTCCCAAGTATTCATTGTTAAAGTTTTTACATCTACTATTTAGACAACAAAATTGATTCAAAATATCCAACAACATTTAACACACATCTTGCTGTTATCCACTCATACCTAGTTCAGCAGCTTATTTTGGTGTTTTGGCTTTATTTGTTTGTTTTTCATGCATACATGTTCTTAGCTGTGATTTCATTTTGCTTATTTATGATATAATATTTTCTGTTAGAAAAATTATTTCTAGTTTGTAAAGTGGAATTAAGTGTATCAGTGTTTTGTGGTATTCTACAAAAGCATGAATTACCACATAGCAAGTTTGAGAAACTCTGTTGAACTTTATAGGGAGATTTTTACACAAGGTATGCTGTGTGAAATAAGTTTTGACATAGTAAATAATTTTTTAAAGTAATGACGAAGAACAGAAACCAGATTAGAGAGGAATTGAGAGAGACTAATATTAATTTCAAAAAATCTTACTATGAAAGATAGCAGTTTCTTCAGCATGAATAACTAGGAACAGTAAATCATTATTACAGGGGAGTTTCA
The DNA here is from genome assembly GCF_015220235.1 of Choloepus didactylus. Taxonomy (NCBI): domain Eukaryota; kingdom Metazoa; phylum Chordata; class Mammalia; order Pilosa; family Megalonychidae; genus Choloepus; species Choloepus didactylus. Next base: position 29,657,517 of record NC_051308.1, read on the forward strand.
CAACTGAAATCATTTATTAAAAGGCTCGGTATTCATGTGCCTTTTTGTTTTTTCCTTTTTAAGTTATCTCATTAAATCTGCGCTTAAAATAAACGTCATCCATATTGTCTGAATAGCCTTGGCAGGACTTTGAGGCAGAAAGACTCGATACGGCATGCTGACCTTGAATTAAACTCGTGTCTTCCACAGGCAGCTTCCCAGTTTATAAAGATTGAGCCTTCTAGGCGTGTTCTCTAATAATAGAGCTAGGAAGCCCTGAAAGGAGCAGAAACATTTAGAGGGCATCACTCTCTATGACCAGTTCTCCATGGAAAGGCTTACCGTAACTCTGTTCTTCTGAATCTATTCAGAAAAAAAAAAAAATCACACCCAAGAAAAACATCTAATTTACTTACTTCATAATGTAAATTCTAAAAGTTTCTTAAGTAATGTGCTCATATAATGTATACATACATGAAGAAGGCACAGCTGACCAGAATACATGTATTTAGAGTTGTTTTATCCTGTTGTTGACGTGTTTTTTGTATCCTGTTTTCATTGTAACTAAAATTATGTATTTTTGAAGGCAGCTGGTGGAATTAGGAATGCAGTCTGTAATTTAAGAAGCAACCTATTTAAAGGTTCTAGGAATAGAAGGTTCTAGAAATGGGGCCTTCTTTTGTATTATTAGAAAATGTTTTGGGATAGCTAATTTGTTTTTAACCTTTTGTTTTGTTTTGCTCAAGAGTCTCATACCCATAATCTGTATGTATATGTGTGTGTGTGTGTGTGTGTGTGTGTGTGTATATATATATATATATTTTTTTTTTTTTCCACTCTTAGTAAAATTGATATTGGGCCACTCATCAATCATAAGAACAGGGAAATGGAAACTTCTTTCTTCTTGAATTTTTAGTTTTTCATTTTACTACAAGAGGAAACACTGTTATGATGCTGCTTTCTTTTTTTTTTTAAAGAACAAAATATATATATTGTATCTGGAAGTAAATTTGTCCTTGGAGTATTCAAGTATTTAAAGGTTTGCCTTTAAATATAGTGTAGGTTTGCCAACTATAAAAAAGTATACTCTTCTGCCATTTGATACAAATAAGTAGATCTTTTACTTCTGTTTATAGCATTCTTTTTTTTTAACAGCTTTATTGAGCTGCAATTCACATACCATGCAATTCACCCACCCATTTAAAGTGTACACCTCAGTGGATATTGGTATATTCATAGAGCTGTGTAAAAACCAATTTTAGAATATTTTCATCACCCCCAAAAGAAACCCCATTTCATTAGCAATCACACCCCATTTCTCCCCAAGACCCCTAACCATAGGCAACCATTAACCTATTTTCTCTATATATGGATTTGCCTATTCTGGACATTTCAAATAAATAGACTTACACAATGTGTGGCCTTTTGTGTCTGGCTTCTTTCACTTAATTCTTTCAAAGGTTATCCATGGTGTAGCATGTATCAGTAACTCATTTCTTTTTATTGTCCGGTAGATTCCATTGTATGGATAAACCACATTTTGTTTATCCATTGACCTGTTGTGGACATCTGGGTTATTTGGTTGTTTCCACTTTTGGGCTATTATAAGTAATTCTGCTATAAACATTTATTTACAATGTGTGGCTGTATATTTTCATTTCTCTTTGGTATAGATCTAGGAGTGAAATTGCTGGGTCATATGTCTCCAGGTTTAACACTTTGAGAAACTGCCAAACTGTTTTCTCAAATGGCTGTACCATTTTACATTCTTACTAGAAATGTGTGAGGGTTCCAGTTTTTCTCCATCCTTCCCAACACTCATTATTATCTGTCTTTTTCATTATAGTTATCTGACTGGGTATGAAGTGGCATCTAATGGTGGTTTTCATTTGCATTTCCCTTATGGCTAGTGGTTTTAAGCCATTTTCATGAGCTTATTGGCCATTTGCTTTTTTTTTTTTTTTTTTTTTTTGAGACATGCCTATTCAGATTCTTTGCCCTTTTTTAATTGGGTTATTTGTTTTGTAATTGAGTTCTAAGAGTACTTCATTATATTTTCATTTTTTTGATGGTGTCCTTTGAAGCAGAAAAGTTTTTAACTTTGATGAAATCCAATCTGTATTTTCTTTGGTTGCTTGTCTTTTTAGTGTCATATCTAAGAAACCATTGCCTAATCCAAGATCATAAAGATTCACACCTATGTTTTCTTCTAAGAGTTTTATAGTTTTAGGTCTTACATTTAGGTCTTTCATCCATTTTGAGTTAATTTTTGTATTTGGTGTGAGGTATCCCCACTGACAAATGCAGTCTCTTCCTAATCCTCTGTCAATCACTATTGGGTTTTTTTTTTTCTCGTAGAAAGCTTTCTCATCTTCTAATAAAACATTTGGATTTCCATTTTAGAAATGTATTATAGAAGCACTTTCAGAAGACCATTTATTGCTTAACTAAAAGATATTGTTAAAATAAAGTGATATTTATTGGAATAGCTAGAAGGAAAGAATTGAAACGGTGGAACTGTAAACCCATAGCATCCTTTGAAACTTGTTCTATAGCTACTTGATAAATTGTAATTTGAAAGCTATCACCTTTTTGTATATATGTTAGAGTCCACAATAAGGAAATAACTGGATCTATGGCACTATAACTAATAACAACTTTGGAAATTTCCTATATAACTACTAGTTAAAGCATACTTTGAAAGATGTTACCTTCTTTGTATATATGTTATATTTAAAACCTTTTGATTATTGCAAACAATTTTGTATGTGTGTTTATGTACACACACACATATTTACACACACATACACCTTTTTTATTTTAAAGAGAAGTTCATACTGTAAAAAAAGGAAAGGTCACTTCAAAATAGAGCTGTCTGCATCCAGAACAAAAGTCTGTTAGTGTTATTGTTAGGGAAATCAGTGGTATACAGAGCAAATTTTGGTTGTAAACCCTCTAAGCAATGGGATTTCTCAACTGGAAAAAGCCGTTGAGCCCCAGAAGTTCTCTGACCAAGAAACCAGTTACTAGGAAAAAGACTAGAAGAATTTTTTTTGCAGACTAGCATGATGATCTTGTGGTATTTTTCATTCTCTTTCTGTGAAAAAAGGAAGATAGTAGGGTAGCAAGAAACTTGAAAAGGCATCTTTTTTTTCTTTTTTTTTCCTTTTTTTTAAATCAGGAACACATATACATATAAGAGGTAACTTTCCAAGTGAAAATTAACAAATAGAGAACAAATTTCAAAGAATATTGTAGGTTACAGTTCCAATTTCAATTATTTTCATATGGAAAAGCCTTAAATATTCAATAAAAGGTTGGAGTAGTAGCCACTTCCTAAAATGTGGAGTTGAGTTGTGTTTCAGTTTCACGGCTGCTAAATCAAATACCATGCAATGAGTTGGCTTACATGAGAATTTACTGGCACACAGTTTTGAGGCTAGGAGAAGTCCAAAATCAAGGCATCATCAAGGTGATGCTTTCTCCCAGAAGACTGTGGTGCTCTGGGACTGACTGCCAGCAACCCTTGGGTCCTTTCCTGTCACATGGCAATGCACATGGCAGCTTCACCTGGCTTCTTTCTCTTCCAAGTTCATTTGAAGTTCAGCTTCTGCCTGCCCCCTGTGGCTTTCTCTCTGTGTGTCTGAATTTCATTCTCTTTATAAAGGGCTTCAGTGATAGGATTAAGACCCATCCTGATTCAGGTGAGCCATCTCAGAACTGAAGTAACCTTGCATCAAAAGGTCCTATTTACAGTGGATTCACACCCACAGGAATGGATTAAGATTAAGACCATGTTTTTCTGGGGTACATAGCTCCAAGCCACTACAAGTTGTAAATGAAGTTTTTCTGAATCCTCTTTTTTTTTCCTTAGTACTGGATGAACGAATACACTTCACCCATTGGAATTGGAGTTTTTCATTCAGGAATTGAAGTATATGGCAGAGGTATGTGTGCACACAGTCTAAAAATACTCTCTGAAGATTTTGTCCATTAAAGGAGTTGTAAAATCATAGCTATAAATTCTTTTTTTCTTTACCACTTCCATACATTATTACAGAAAATACAAGAAAATCTCCCCACATTTGTTTATACTGTCTTTTGGGGAAATGTGCAAAGTAGCATGTATTTGGGGAGAAAGTACCCAAAGTACAAGAGTGTACATTCATTTAGCTATCTTTTAATTTGAATACTGTGTCCTAGAAAATATTTCCTTTTGAAATTGTTATACCATTACAGTTTGTTTGACTCTAATATATGGGTTCCCAAGAAAACTTGCACCTTAAAAAATAGCATGTTAAAAACAATCATTTTGGTTGGAAAAAGGGTAGATGCTAAAGGGTTTCAAACTTGAAATACCAATTTCCTGAGGGAATTTCAGTAATTCATTTTTTTTATAGCTAGAAGTATATACTTTTAAAGTCTAAAAAAGCTCAAAAATGATGGCCTTCATCATTAACTTTAGCCCTTTTCATTCTTACTACCTTTATTAACTTTACTTTGGTAAACAAGATGCTCAGACCAATCAGCTTTGATTTCAACAGCCTTTTTCCTTTATTCTAGTTCCCACTCTTGGTGCAATATAATCTAGTTCTGATCAAGTTATAACCAGTAAGATCTGTATGAGACTTCATCAGGGTTGTGATAATATATTAATTTGAATTATAAACTCAACTGTAGCAAGAATACCCCTATTCAGCTAGACAGTCTTTGCTTTGTGACCTTTTAAAATGTATTATTGAAGTTTACTCAGGGCTACTCCTAAGACTACCTGCCAACTTTAGTTAATGTGAAGGGAAGACCCATTTTCTTAAACGTATCAGAAAGGAGTTTGTAATATACCTTTTTTGTTCCATATTAGCTGCTTCCAGGTGCCATTTAGCATATTAAATTTTGGCTATAAAGATCTGCCATTTCAGCTCCATTGTACTTAAAAGTCTGATCTACTAAGTAATCCCAAGAAGCAATGAGGGGCTCTTGCTAAAAGTTTCAGTGGTTGGAATATTGCTGTGGGTGGGATCATAATCTGTAGGTTTGCTCTCTTGTTTGATCTGCTTTTTGCCTAACTTGTTTATGTCTTCCTTTTTAACCTAAATTCGTATGGGGAGTTAGTTTTTAAAGGGCCATCAAGTTTTTAACTACATATCTGCCATGCTGCGAGATAGACAAGGACCTATGGCATTTTCTCCATTTTTCAGATGAAAATTGAGTCTCAAACCTGTTGAAAGCTACACTGTTAATAATTAACAGAACTAGGACTTGAACCCAAGTGTTCTTATATGCTATTCTATTATTCTGTTATCCGCCTGATCATTGTTCTCCTTCTTAAAATGATTTAGAAATACATGGTTCAAAGCATGTCCCTGTAAGCTTAGCAAAACTCGGGCCAAATATATTCCTCAAAGTGAATAATTGCTTCTTAAATGTAGGAATAAATGGGTCTATGACTTTTCTTTTTTAATTAAGTGAGAAAGTTAAAAATCCAAATGTAATCTTTCCATATTGAACCTGATAATCTGCATTATTTTATAAAACCCTATCATTAAAAAAATTTTTAAGAACTGTATTTCAGAGTTGAGTGCTGAATACTTTCTTTCAGTTAATAACATATAAAGAATTTTAAAAATTATTACAGAACCTTATAACTATTTATTTGCATATCACTGCTTTTTTCTAAGAGACCAGAATCAAAAGTAAGCTTAGTATTTGTCTTATTCTTTCCCATGCTTTATTCTAAGATCTTTTAAAATTATACTTACTCTTAAATGAAAATTAACTTAACCAATTGTTTGGAATTCTCTAAATATGTCCACTAAGACACTTAAATACCTAAGTAAGATATCAGAACTGTAGCCAAAATTTTAGTTCCTTACTGATTTGAAACCATTCCGCCATTTTTGTTCTGGGTAAGAGTTTATATCTCTGAGCCTGGACACAGCCTCACTGAGTCATAGAAATACTTGTCACAAATAAATAGCACAAGTAGTTCCCTAGCTGAAGATTTGCTAGGGGGGAGGGGGGCGTCTGGTGTTTGTCAGTGGGGGTGTGTGTGTTTGTTAATTTGACAGTTTAGGCTTGAATCAGGGGAATTCAGATTTCTGAATTTGCAAATGCTTCACCCTTACTTGAAGATAAACCCGAGTCTCCTTCCCATGAACCATGAAAACTCAACTGTGTCAGAAAGCTTTTCCAGTATAGTGCAAGTTTGAAATTAGATCACTTTGATTTAGAAAGTGGCAAAATACTGAACTGACCACCTGCTTAGTTTGTAATGATAAATATGCCTAGAAACTATAGTCACCTTTGAGTGTCAGTCACTCTCTGATTGCGAATATAAACAAAATAAATAAAGCAGTCAGGATTACCTTTGTCTCATTGGTAGAGTTTCAGGTCTTTTGTGTCAATTATTCTATACTAATAATAGCTAAATGAGATGTTTGTGAAAGCATTTTATAAATTGAAAAAATATTTAGGTGGTATTATTATCCTCATCATTTATAAAGCTAATTCAGCATTCTGGTTAAATTTTATGTGATAAATACTAAAAATCATGAGTTTTCTCTTTTCAGAATTTGCTTATGGTGGCCATCCTTACCCCTTTTCTGGAATATTTGAAATTTCCCCAGGAAATGCTTCTGAACTAGGAGAAACATTTAAATTTAAGTAAGTAGGGAGGATAATTTTTATTACACTATCTTAGGAGCCAAAGCTGATTTCCAGGCATACAAAATTCATTCTGTAGATTAAAATCAAGCAAGTTAAAAATGTTTCTTTAATGTTGTTTTAGTTGCTGACACTTAATTTTCAAATTAAATCCATCTTAAGTTGTATAAAAATGGGAACCAGCCAAATAAAGTGATTGAAATAACCTAGTCTGTTGCTTTTATTCAGGACCTATATAAAATACTCTGTCTACTTTATAATGTTTTACCTTTGTGTAACTCAGGTTCTGCTTTTGAAGATTTTTGTATCAAGTGACTTCCTCCTACCCACCCCCAAATCTGTTGTATGTTTGTTTGTTTGTTTTGGGGGTGGTGGAATACTATAACCTGCCACTATTAAAAATCTCTTCATTTTCCTAATGAAAGGGATCCTGTTTATAAATCTAAAATAACTAATACTTGATTAGCCTAGAGATTATTGTTAAGGTACATGTATTACATGTATTGATAAACCTGAAATGTATGGATTTGAGTGTACTCTGGAGCCTTATCAGTAGTAAATAGTGAAAATCTGAATGCTAATTAAATTTCCTTTCCTTAATTAAAGTTTGTATTTAACTTGATATTTAGAATCTTAGCTTCAAAGAGCTTTAAAGAAACTTTGAGGCCTATCATAGTTAAAAACTAGCCAACTGAAAAATAGTGAAATGAGGCTTCAACATTGAAATTCATTGTAGCGCTACACATTTTTAGCACTACTGAGTTCATGGTTCTCTTAGCCTACCACTGATTTGTAAGATTTACACACTGGAGTGCTATACTGCCATCTGGAATCCACTCCTTAGGTCTTCGTTTTAGCTAAACGACTAGAGAAAAGGGTTTCCTAAGTATTTTCAGCTTCCTTGGTTGCCTAAATTGTATCTGACTAAAATATAACTTTCTATTGAATAATGTCTATTGCATTTCCAAGGTTGTTGTTGTTGTTGTTGCTTTTAATAATGCTTTTTTTAAATTTTAGTCAGTTTGATAGTTACAAATCACTATGCCACAGTGCAATTTACAAATATTATTTTTAAGTAGAATATGTCTAGCCGTTTGTTGGCTAGTGTAAAATTAAGCAGGAATATTTGCAGCATGGATCTGGTTCCCTAATAATACAACTGCTATTACAGTAGTTATGAAAATAAATAACTGTGATATTCCATTTTCCATTTTATGATATATGCTCTTTCATAAAGACAGCTATTTGTTTTGCATTTAAAATATTTTTCTGAAGTACTGTACTAAAGAGCTCAGTGCAGAAAAGTAGAAGCTAAAATAATTGCAATGAATAAAGTATCTTTTTGTCTTATTATATTAACCCTGCTTTGTTAAAGCAACCATATGGAAATAAGAAAGTCTTTAAACATACTTAAAAATACCTAAATTTCACACAGCTGTTTTTTTTTTATTTTGTTTTGTTTTTCTTTAAGAGAAGCTGTTGTTTTAGGGAGCACTGACTTCCTAGAAGATGATATAGAAAAAATTGTAGAAGAACTGGGAAAAGAATACAAAGGAAATGCCTATCATTTGATGCATAAAAACTGCAATCACTTTTCTTCAGCTTTATCAGAGGTAAATTCAATTTTATCCTAAAAGTTCTTCAGCCAATAACATTTATGAGCATGCATTCATTTTTTTCTGATAATTCATGTTGTGTGAAATATGATATTTCTTTCTTTCTCTTGTATGAATTACCTTTCCAGAGGTGGGAACTTTAGAGTCAACACAGTTTTGAATGGTGATTTCATTAATTACTTTACAGTAGGAAGAGAGTGAGTACAAATGAGAATTGTCCCTTCTTATTCTAATTCATTTTATTATAACCTGAAAACTTTCACTTAAAAAATAATAATAAATAAATACCTAGAGACTTCTGCTTCTTAGCCATTAGTTTCCTTCTTGCTAAATTTTAGTTGCCAGCCTGAATTTATTCCTGGCTCTTACTGATTAATAAGTGACTCATTTCTTCTATCGTGAAATTTTATTCTGCTAACCAATCATATAGGCACTTATTTGCCTTCCTACTCTTGAATCCAAGCAGAAGATCAACACTAGATCAAAACTAAAAGATTAGCTGCTAGAGGCGGGGCAAGATGGCAGAGTGGTGAGCTGTAAGTTTTAGTTACTCCTCCAGGAAAGTAGGTAAAAAGCCAGGAACTGCGTGGACTGGACACCACAGAGCAATCTGTCTTTGGGCATACTTCATACAACACTCATGAAAACGTGGAACTGCTGAGATCAGCGAAATCTGTAAGTTTTTGCGGCCAGGGGACCTGCGCCCCTCCCTGCCAGGCTCAGTCCCCGGGGAGGAGGGGCTGTCAGCTCCGGGAAGGAGAAGGGAGAACTGCAGTGGCTGCTCTTATCGGAAACTCATTCTACTGATTCAAACTCCAACCATAGATGGACTGAGACCAGACACCAGAGACTCTGAGAGAAGCCAGCCCAGCAGAGAGGAGACAGGCATAGAAAAAAAACAACACGAAAAACTCCAAAATAAAAGCAGAGGATTTTTGGAGTTCTGGTGAACACAGAAAGGGGAAGGGCGGAGCTCAGGCCTTGAGGCGCATATGCAAATCCCGAAGCAAAGCTGATCTCTCTGCCCTGTGGACCTTTCCTTAATGGCCCTGGTTGCTTTGTCTATTAGCATTTCAATAACCCATTAGATCTCTGAGGAGGGCCGTTTTTTTTTTTGTTTTTTTTTTTAAATCCTTTTTTCTTTTTCTAAAACAATTGCTCTAAGAAGCCCAATACAGAAAGCTTCAAAGAATTGTAATTTGGGCACGTCAAGTCAAGAGCAGAACTAAGAGAGCTCTGAGACAAAAGGCAATAATCCAGTGGCTGAGAAAATTCACTAAACAACACAACTTCCCAAGAAAAGGGGGGTGTCCGCTCACAGCCACCATCCTGGTGGACAGGAAACACTCCTGCCCATCGCCAGCCCCATAGCCCAGAGCTGCCCCAGACAACCCAGTGTGACGGAAGTGCTTCAAATAACAGGCACACACCACAAAACTGGGCGTGGACATTAGCCTTCCCTGCAACCTCAGCTGAATGTCCCAGAGCTGGGAACGTGGAGCAGTGTGAATTAACAAAGCCCCATTCAGCCATCATTTGAGCAGACTGGGAGCCTCCCTACACAGCCCAGCAGCCCAGAACTGCCCTGGGGGGACGGCACTCACCTGTGACATAGCACAGTCATCCCTCAACAGAGGACCCGGGGTGCACAGCCTGGAAGAGGGGCCCACTTGCAAGTCTCAGGAGCCATACGCCAATACCAAAGACTTGTGGGTCAGTGGCAGAGACAAACTGTGGCAGGACTGAACTGAAGGATTAGACTATTGCAGCAGCTTTAAAACTCTAGGATCACCAGGGAGATTTGATTGTTAGGGCCACCCCCCCTCCCCGACTGCCCAGAAACACGCCCCACATACAGGGCAGGCAACACCAACTACACACGCAAGCTTGGTACACCAATTGGGCCCCACAAGACTCACTCCCCCACTCACCAAAAAGGCTAAGCAGGGAGAACTGGCTTGTGGAGAACAGGTGGCTCGTGGACGCCACCTGCTGGTTAGTTAGAGAAAGTGTACTCCACGAAGCTGTAGATCTGATAAATTAGAGATAAGGACTTCAATAGGTCTACAAACCCTAAAAGAACCCTATCAAGTTCAGCAAATGCCACGAGGCCAAAAACAACAGAAAATTATAAAGCATATGAAAAAACCAGACGATATGGATAACCCAAGCCCAAGCACCCAAATCAAAAGACCAGAAGAGACACAGCATCTAGAGCAGCTACTCAAAGAACTAAAAATGAACAATGAGACCATAGTACGGGATATGAAGGAAATCAAGAAGACCCTAGAAGAGCATAAAGAAGACATTGCAAGACTAAATAAAAAAATGGATGATCTTATGGAAATTAAAGAAACTGTTGACAAATTAAAAAGATTCTGGACACTCATAGTACAAGACTAGAGGAAGTTGAACAACGAATCAGTGACCTGGAAGATGACAGAATGGAAAATGAAAGCATAAAAGAAAGAATGGGGAAAAAAATTGAAAAACTCGAAATGGACCTTAGGGATATGATAGATAATATGAAACGTCCGAATATAAGACTCATTGGTGTCCCAGAAGGGGAAGAAAAGGGTAAAGGTCTAGGAAGAGTATTCAAAGAAATTGTTGGGGAAAACTTCCCAAATCTTCTAAACAACATAAATACACAAATCATAAATGCTCAGCGAACTCCAAATAGAATAAATCCAAAAAAACCCACTCCGAGACATATACTGATCACACTGTCAAACATAGAAGAGAAGGAGCAAGTTCTGAAAGCAGCAAGAGAAAAGCAATTCACCACATACAAAGGAAACAGCATAAGACTAAGTAGTGACTACTCAGCAGCCACCATGGAGGCAAGAAGGCAGTGGCACGATATATTTAAAATTCTGAGTGAGAGGAATTTCCAGCCAAGAATACTTTATCCAGCAAAGCTCTCCTTCAAATTTGAGGGAGAGCTTAAATTTTTCACAGACAAAGAAATGCTGAGAGAATTTGCTAACAAGAGACCTGCCCTACTGGAGATACTAAAGGGAGCCCTACAGACGGAGAAACAAAGACAGGACAGAGAGACTTGGAGAAAGGTTCAGTACTAAAGAGATTCGGTATGGGTACAATAAAGGATATTAATAGAGAGAGGGAAAAATATGGCAAACATAAACCAAAGGATAAGATGGCCGATTCAAGAAATGCCTTCACGGTTTTAACGTTGAATGTAAATGGATTAAACTCCCCAATTAAAAGATATAAATTCGCAGAATGGATCAAAAAAAATGAACCATCAATATGTTGCATACAAGAGACTCATCTTAGACACAGGGACACAAAGAAACTGAAAGTGAAAGGATGGAAAAAAATATTTCATGCAAGCTACAGCCAAAAGAAAGCAGGTGTAGGAATATTAATCTCAGATAAAATAGACTTCAAATGCAGGGATGTTTTCAGAGACAAAGAAGGCCACTACATACTAATAAAAGGGGCAATTCAGCAAGAAGAAATAACAATCGTAAATGTCTATGCACCCAATCAAGGTGCCACAAAATACATGAGAGAAACACTGGCAAAACTAAAGAAAGCAATTGATGTTTCCACAATAATTGTGGGAGACTTCAACACATCACTGTCTCCTATAGATAGATCAACCAGACAGAAGACCAATAAGGAAATTGAAAACCTAAACAATCTGATAAATGAATTAGATTTAACAGACATCTACAGGACATTACATCCCAAATCACCAGGATACACATACTTTTCTAGTGCTCACGGAACTTTCTCCAGAATAGATCATATGCTGGGACATAAAACAAGCCTCAATAAATTTAAAAAGATTGAAATTATTCAAAGCACATTCTCTGACCACAATGGAATACAATTAGAAGTCAATAACCATCAGAGACTTAGAAAATTCACAAATACCTGGAGGTTAAACAACACACTCCTAAACAATCAGTGGGTTAAAGAAGAAATAGCAAGAGAAATTGCTAAATATATAGAGACGAATGAAAATGAGAACACAACATACCAAAACCTATGGGATGCAGCAAAAGCAGTGCTAAGGGGGAAATTTATAGCACTAAACGCATATATTAAAAAGGAAGAAAGAGCCAAAATCAAAGAACTAATGGATCAACTGAAGAAGCTAGAAAATGAACAGCAAACCAATCCTAAACCAAGTGGAAGAAAAGAAATAACAAGGATTAAAGCAGAAATAAATGACATAGAGAACAAAAAAACAATAGAGAGGATAAATATCACCAAAAGTTGGTTCTTTGAGAAGATCAACAAGATTGACAAGCCCCTAGCTAGACTGACAAAATCAAAAAGAGAGAAGACCCATATAAACAAAATAATGAATGAAAAAGGTGACATAACTGCAGATCCTGAAGAAATTAAAAAAATTATAAGAGGATATTATGAACAACTGTATGGCAACAAACTGGATAATGTAGAAGAAATGGACAATTTCCTGGAAACATATGAACAACCTAGACTGACCAGAGAAGAAATAGAAGACCTCAACCAACCCATCACAAGCAAAGAGATCCAATCAGTCATCAAAAATCTTCCCACAAATAAATGCCCAGGGCCAGATGGCTTCACAGGGGAATTCTACCAAACTTTCCAGAAAGAACTGACACCAATCTTACTCAAACTCTTTCAAAACATTGAAAAAAATGGAACACTACCTAACTCATTTTATGAAGCTAACATCAATCTAATAGCAAAACCAGGCAAAGATGCTACAAAAAAGGAAAACTACCGGCCAATCTCCCTAATGAATATCGATGCAAAAATCCTCAACAAAATACTTGCAAATCGAATCCAAAGACACATTAAAAAAATCATACACCATGACCAAGTGGGGTTCATTCCAGGCATGCAAGGATGGTTCAACATAAGAAAAACAATCAATGTATTACAACACATTAAAAACTCGAAAGGGAAAAATCAATTGATCATCTCAATAGATGCTGAAAAAGCATTTGACAAAATCCAACATCCCTTTTTGATAAAAACACTTCAAAAGGTAGGAATTGAAGGAAACTTCCTCAACATGATAAAGAGCATATATGAAAAACCCACAGCCAGCATAGTACTCAATGGTGAGAGACTGAAAGCCTTCCTTCTAAGATCAGGAACAAGACAAGGATGCCCGCTGTCACCACTGTTATTCAACATTGTGCTGGAAGTGCTAGCCAGGGCAATCCGGCAAGACAAAGAAATAAAAGGCATCCAAATTGGAAAAGAAGAAGTAAAACTGTCATTGTTTGCAGATGATATGATCTTATATCTAGAAAACCCTGAGAAATCGACGATACAGCTACTAGAGCTAATAAACAAATTTAGCAAAGTAGCGGGATACAAGGTTAATGCACATAAGTCAGTAATGTTTCTATATGCTAGAAATGAACAAACTGAAGAGACACTCAAGAAAAAGATACCATTTTCAATAGCAACTAAAAAAATCAAGTACCTAGGAATAAACTTAACCAAAGATGTAAAAGACCTATACAAAGAAAACTACATAACTCTACTAAAAGAAATAGAAGGGGACCTTAAAAGATGGAAAAATATTCCATGTTCATGGATAGGAAGGCTAAATGTCATTAAGATGTCAATTCTACCCAAACTCATCTACAGATTCAATGCAATCCCAATCAAAATTCCAACAACCTACTTTGCAGACTTGGAAAAGCTAGTTATCAAATTTATTTGGAAAGGGAAGATGCCTCGAATTGCCAAAGACACTCTAAAAAAGAAAAACGAAGTGGGAGGACTTACACTCCCTGACTTTGAAGCTTATTATAAAGCCACAGTTGCCAAAACAGCATGGTACTGGCACAAAGATAGACATATACATCAATGGAATCGAATTGAGAATTCAGAGATAGACCCTCAGATCTATGGCCGACTGATCTTTGATAAGGCCCCCAAAGTCACTGAACTGAGTCATAATGGTCTTTTCAACAAATGGGGCTGGGAGAGTTGGATATCCATATCCAAAAGAATGAAAGAGGACCCCTACCTCACCCCTTACACAAAAATTAACTCAAAATGGACCAAAGATCTCAATATAAAAGAAAGTACCATAAAACTCCTAGAAGATAATGTAGGAAAACATCTTCAAGACCTTGTATTAGGCGGCCACTTCCTAGACTTTACACCCAAAGCACAAGCAACAAAAGAGAAAATAGATAAATGGGAACTCCTCAAGCTTAGAAGTTTCTGCACCTCAAAGGAATTTCTCAAAAAGGTAAAGAGGCAGCCAACTCAATGGGAAAAAATTTTTGGAAACCATGTATCTGACAAAAGACTGATATCTTGCATATACAAAGAAATCCTACAACTCAATGACAATAGTACAGACAGCCCAATTATAAAATGGGCAAAAGATATGAGAAGACAGTTCTCTGAAGAGGAAATACAAATGGCCAAGAAACACATGAAAAAATGTTCAGCTTCACTAGCTATTAGAGAGATGCAAATTAAAACCACAATGAGATACCATCTAACACCTGTTAGAATGGCTGCCATTAAACAAACAGGAAACTACAAATGCTGGAGGGGATGTGGAGAAATTGGAACTCTCATTCACTGTTGGTGGGACTGTATAATGGTTCAGCCACTCTGGAAGTCAGTCTGGCAGTTCCTTAGAAAACTAGATATAGAGCTACCATTCGATCCGGCGATTGCACTTCTCGGTATATACCCGGAAGATCGGAAAGCAGTGACACGAACAGATATCTGCACGCCAATGTTCATAGCAGCATTATTCACAATTGCCAAGAGATGGAAACAACCCAAATGTCCTTCAACAGATGAGTGGATAAATAAAATGTGGTATATACACACGATGGAATACTACGCGGCAGTAAGAAGGAACGATCTCGTGAAACATATGACAACATGGATGAACCTTGAAGACATAATGCTGAGCGAAATAAGCCAGGCACAAAAAGAGAAATATTATATGCTACCACTAATGTGAACTTTGAAAAATGTAAAACAAATGGTTTATAATGTAGAATGTAGGGGAACTAGCAGTAGAGAGTAATTAAGGAAGGGGGAACAATAATCCAAGAAGAACAGATAAGCTTTTTAACGTTCTGGGGATGCCCAGAAATGACTATGGTCTGTTAATTTCTGATGGATATAGTAGGAACAAGTTCACAGAAAGGTTGCTATATTATGTAACTTTCTTGGGGTAAAGTAGGAACATGTTGGAAGTTAAGCAGTTATCTTAGGTTAGTTGTCTTTTTCTTACTCCCTTGTTATGGTCTCTTTGAAATGTTCTTTTATTGTATGTTTGTTTTCTTTTTAACTTTTTTTTTCATACAGTTGATTTAAAAAAGAAGGGAAAGTTAAAAAAAAAAAAAAAAGAAAGAAAAAAGACAAACAAGGAAAAAAAAAAAAAAGATGTAGTGCCCCCTTGAGGAGCCTGTGGAGAATGCAGGGGTATTCGCCTACCCCACCTCCATGGTTGCTAACATGACCACAGACATAGGGGACTGGTGGTTTGATGGGTTGAGCCCTCTACCATAAGTTTTACCCTTGGGAAGACGGTTGCTGCAAAGGAGAAGCTAGGCCTCCCTGTATTTGTGCCTAAGAGTCTCCTCCTGAATGCCTCTTTGTTGCTCAGATGTGGCCCTCTCTCTCTGGCTAAGCCAACTTGAAAGGTGAAATCACTGCCCTCCCCCCTACGTGGGATCAGACACCCAGGGAAGTGAATCTCCCTGGCAACGTGGAATATGACTCCCGGGGAGGAATGTAGACCCGGCATCGTGGGATGGAGAACATCTTCTTGACCAAAAGGGGGATGTGAAAGGAAATGAAATAAGCTTCAGTGGCAGAGAGATTCCAAAACGAGCCGAGAGATCACTCTGGTGGGCACTCTTACGCACACTTTAGACAACCTTTTTTAGGTTCTAAAGAATTGGGGTAGCTGGTGGTGGATACCTGAAACTATTAAACTACAACCCAGAACCCATGAATCTCGAAGACAGTTGTATAAAAATGTAGCTTATGAGGGGTGACAGTGGGATTGGGAAAGCCATAAGGACCACACTCCACTTTGTCTAGTTTATGGATGGATGAGTAGAAAAATAGGGGAAGGAAACAAACAGACAAAGGTACCCAGTGTTCTTTTTTACTTCAATTGCTCTTCTTCACTCTAATTATTATTCTTGTTATCTTGTGTGTGTGCTAATGAAGGTGTCAGGGATTGATTTGGGTGATGAATGTACAACTATGTAATGGTACTGTGAACAATCGAAAGTACGATTTGTTTTGTATGACTGCGTGGTATATGAATATATCTCAATAAAATGAAGATTAAAAAAAAAGAAAAAAAAAAAAGACGTAATGCTGAGCAAAATAAGCCAGGCACAAAAAGAGAGATATTGTATGTTACCACTAATGTGAATTCTGTGAAAAATGTACAATGTTTTATACTGTAGAATGTAGGGGACCTAGAGATACCAATTAGTGGAGGGGGAATGATAATCTAATAGGAACAGATAAACTATGGAGGGTAATCTCAATGTTATGGGAATGCTCAGGAATGATTATGGTTTGTAAACTTTCTTGGATATAGTAAGATCATGTTGGAAGCAATAGAGTTATTTTAGGTTTTTTTTCTCTCTTATTCCTTTGTTTTCTTAGGGGTTGTTAATTTTCTTGGGGTATGGTAGGAACATGTTGGAAGCAATGTAGTTATTTTAGATTATTTGTTTTTCTTACTCCTCTGTTTGGACATGGTTTATTAATTTTCTTGGGGTATGGTAGGAACATATTGGAAGCAAAGTAGTTATTTTAGGTTATTTGTTTTCCTTAATCCATTGCTTTGTTTGAAATGTTGTGGGGTTTTTTTGGTTGTTGTTTGCCTGTTTGTTTTTAATTTTTTGAGAAACAAAGTTAAAAAATTGAAAAAAAATCAGTAGAAAAATAGGAGTAAAAACTAAATGACAAATAGGGTGGGATGGGGGGATGGTTTGGGTATTCTCTTTTCACTTTTATTTTTTATTCTTATTCTGATTCTTTCTGATGTAAGGAAAATGTTCAGAAATAGATTGTGGTGATGAACGCATAACTATATGATCATACTGTGAACAGTTGATTGTATACCATGGATGACTGTATGGTTTGTGAATATATTTCAATAAAACTGAAATAAAAAAAAAAAAAAAAAAAAAAAACTAAAAGACTACAGAAAGAAAATGGGAGGAGAGGGACAGGGAAAAATCAAAGGATTATAAAATAAAATAAGGTTTTAGAGAATTAAATAGCACTTGAAACAGCTCCTCAGCCTTCCTCCTTCAAGCAGATAGTTGCAGTGGCAGCGTCAAAGTACCACAGAAATTTTGAAAGGTGAAGAGGAGAAAATGAGCTGCTCTTTGGACATCTGAGTTCAGTGTTTGTTATACTGTATCAGTACTTCCTCCTGTCTTGATTTATTCTTTCCCAAATCAATTAATAAGTTTATTGACTTTTCTTTAACACCATCCCTGCCTTCTGCTAACCCTAAACCCAAGCGAGAGCTGGGGGACCTGAAAAGTAGTTTGTTATGGCCCCGAAACCATCTTTTTAAGTCCTAATTTTCTTGGTTTCCTCTGTATAAGTTGCTAAATTGTTAAAGAAACAGGCCCAGAAGTTAAGTGACTTAGCCAAGGCCACCCAGTTTCTTAGTAACAGAACTGAGACTAGATACTAAACGCTAGACTAGAACCCTGGATACCAAGGGATGTAGCGAGCAATTTTAGGAAACCCCATATAATTGAGGCAAACAAATTTAACGGTAGGCACCCTAAAGAAGTTTAATAAACCTAATGGGCTTTTTACATCTGTGACCACATAGTTTGGAGGTGTGTATCATATATGTATCATATTAAATTGATTTTTGATACAAAACTTTGTTTTTCAACATTGTTCCAAAAATTCTAAGAATCATCACCTTTTAACATAATTATCAGTTCAGATGCCTCCTCCACAACAGGAAGGGACAAACTACTATATAGCTTGTGAGCCAACTCTAGCCTACCAGTTTTTATATCACCTGCTAGTTAAAAAATAGTTTTATGTTTTTAAATGGTTGGGAAACAAAGAAAAAAAATGTATCAAATAAAACAAAAATAGTAAATGGTTGGGAAAAAGTCAAAAGAAGAATATATGGTGACAAGTGTAAATTATATGAAATTCAGATTTTAGTGTCCCTAATTGGAGCACAGCCATACTCATTTGTTTACATATTATCTATGGTTGCATTTAGGCTTCAATGGCAGAATTAAGTACTTGCATCAGAGATCATATGACCTGCAAAGCTTAAAATAGTAACTCTGTGATCCTATACAGAAAAAGTTTACCAACCCCTACTCTACAGGTTGGACTGATTTGAATCTGATTCACATTGGCTTAAGCAATGAAGAAAAGTATTATCACACAAAACAAAATGTGGTGGTTTGGAGCTGTATGTACCCCAGAAAAACATGTTCTTAAATTTAATCCATTCCCATGGGTATAAACTCATTGGAAGTGGGACCCTTTGATGAGGTTCCTTCAGTTAAGGTGTGTCCCACCTTAGTCAGGATGGGTGTTAATCCTATTACAGGAGTCCTTTATCAGAGAATGAAATTCAGACAGAGAGAGAATGCCACAAGAAGCAAGACACTGAAACAGAACCCAGAAGAAAAGAAGAGACCAGGAGATGCTGCCCTGTGCCTTGCCGTATGACAGAGGAAACAAGGATCACTGGCAGCTAGCCCCAGAACCCTACAGTCTTCAGGGAGAAAGCCTTGCCTTGATGATGCCTTGATTTGGACATTTTCCTAGCCTCAAACCATGAGCAAATAAATTCCCATTGTTTAACCCAATGCATTTCATAGTATTTACTTAAGCATAGGAAATTAAAACACAAGAATTCCAGAATTAGGCAGATTCCATGTCAGTATGGTCAGTGTCTCAGTAATGTCATCAGGGATCTAAGGTCCCTTGGGCTAGTAGCTACCTTTTTTTTTTTTTTTTTTTTTTTGTTAGGTTTTCAGATGACTGCAACAATTTCTCTCTTAGAGAACATTTTCCAGAACCCTACCCCTACCCCTCCAAAGGTAAGCCAGAACATTTCATGGCCAGGACTGGGTCAAATGTGCATTTCTAAATGAGTCACTAGCAAGAAGAATGGCATTACCATTACTAGATGTCATTAGTCTAATATAAATGCTTTTTTAAATCACTATTTCAAAGGAAATTTTTGAATGTACAAAAATAGAAAGAGTAGTATAATGAGCCCCATGAGACTTATATTAAGCTTAAAAAATTATCAATTCATGGCCAGCCAATCTGTTTCATCTGTAAGCACCTACTTTGCAATACCACATCCCTCCCAAGATTATTTTGAAACAAATCCCAGATATCATTTCAACTATAAATATTTCAGTTTGTAGCTCTGAAAGATAAGAATTCTTTTTTACAAGACCAGAATGTTATCACACCTACAAAATTAACATTAATTCCTTAATATCCAAATATACACTGTTCAGATTTCCCTGTTTGTCTCATAATTTTTTAACTGTTTGAATCAGGATCTAAACAAAGTCCATATGACTGCTTACCCTGAAGTACAGTTCCCATAGGAAAGGCAGGAAAAAATGCTTGATGGATCATTCCCTTTACTTACCAGTTTTCAAAAAATGACATGGTTCTTGTGAAGAAGCATTAACATAGCAAGCCAAAACTTCCCTAGGAAGGCCTGCTTACAAGGTTGGCCATTGGCTGGCATCTGGGAACTTGGATTTTCAGAGGTTTCCCACCATTCCCAAAACTGAGAAGAGTGGCTCCCTGTGCCTAACCTGTTTATACAAACAGTCTGACTTGTGCTGAACTTCTTTCCTTCTGGGAATCTGAAATTTTGGTTCATGCCAGGGAGTGCCTGCATAAACAGCCCTCAGTACAAACCTTTTGGGCACTGAGTCTCTAATGGGCTTCTCTGGTAGACAACATTTCACATGGGTTGTCACATCTAGTCTGGGGATATAAAGTGTGAGTCCACTGGGAAAGGACCCTTAGAAACCTACCCATGGATTTCTCTGGACTTTGTGCCACACATTTTCCCTTTCCTGATTCTGCCATATAGCCTTTTGCTGTAATAAATTATAGCTATGAGTACAACTATATGCTCAGTTCTGTGAGTCCTCCTAGCAAACATCAAACCTGGGTGATTTTAAGGATCCCTTACACAGTTGGTGTCAGAAGTGGGATTCACTAGAAAGCCCCTGACTCACTGAAATATGGTAAAAGGACTGTGTGAAAAAAGAAGGGATGAAGAGATGGAGAATGACAAACCATCCATAGTATGAGACAGCAGCTGAGCTATTGTGTGTTGTGAGAGGTAAAAGTTACCTATGGAATTTGAAAGTGATAGATTGAACTCCAGGAGAACTGGCTCACTGGATCCCCTGGCTCCTTCTGGCCACGGTGGCAAAAATAAAGGGGAAAAAGGTAGTGCAGCCCTGGTGATACCTTTGGGTTTTGTTCTCTCCTTGAGTTAGGAGAATGGGCCTAAAAATTCCCAATGGTGAGCTTTGGATGAGCCAAATATGTTATAAGTTTGTGTTACTCTCTCTTCCAAGTAGGAGGAAAAAAGATTAAATCAGTTCCCAGGACTAGAGCAAAGAAAAAGGTGGAGGTGGGGGGCAACTCTGCAGCCTTTTCTTCAGCCTAACTGCTGCCACTTCTAAGGCTTCCCCTCTCACATCCCATTCCAGCTAGGATTGCCCACGGCAACTGTAATGCTAACCCTATCAGTGCTAAATTTTATTGCTAGGGGTTTGAGTAAATTTGCAATGAGGGGGAAAAAATTTTTTAATGGTCTTTTATTTTGTGGCTGTTGCATCTGGATATATAACAATAATTGATATAAAATGTTTTATAATTTCATAAATACTAAAGGAATTATCTCCATCAGAGAATGCTGCAAAGACAAAGTATTAGTTGGACACAACTTCCTTGCTTTGCCACCAGTGGGTGACGGGAATTTAAATTCTTTGAGTATTAAAAACAAAATAAGTCTCTGTAACTGATGATCTTTACTATGATTTTTGTCTGTTACAGCCTCTGGAAAAAAAGAGAGATATAAAAAAGAGAGGCAAACTCCAGATGGAAATAGTTTTAAAAGCTGTTTTTAGTTACTGATGAGCTTTTGTAAAATCCAATGTCTGACCCTTAGAAGCTGATGATTTTCTGGCCTGGTATGCGTATTTTTGAGTGGGTCAATTTGGACTCTCAGACTGAGAAGAGAAAAAGGGCTTAAGAAAACCTTGCTGTCACTTGAACTTGGAGCATGGCTGTCTCTGCCTTGCTGTCAAAGAAAAGCCCCTGACTTTTTTGGGAAATCCTAAATTCACAGATCCTAATTGTCTGGACTTGACTGTTAAAGCTAAAACCTGACATTGTCTGCCATGGGCTGTTTCAGCCTCAGCACAGACTGTCCTGAACTGAAACTCTACTCAGTGAACAAGACTTCTACTCTGGGATCATTACAGATTTAAGACCCTCGTCTGTGGGGCCTTGCAGGTGTCCATGAGAAAGGGCTTATTTGATGGGACCTTCTGAAATTGAGCCGCTGATTGGCTGTTATTTTTGATAGAGACTCATTGCATTTCTAACTTGTGATTATTGCCCAAAACTGCAAGTTGGGGTAGAGTACATCACCAGGACTGTGACCCCCACCCACCCACTCCTGACACATCTTACTCTCAACCCCCTCTTGGGAATGTCTCCCTGTCCTTGACTTAGGACTTTCTAGACTAGTTTCAGTTTGCCACTGTGGACTGACAGCCCAACTCTGCTTCCCCCACCTTTCTCCCAGGACACATACCTTAGTAACACAGTTTAATTACCAAGCACAGCTGTCCCTGGAAGGGGAATGATCTTTTCTTGGACACTCACTACGTAATGACCAAGATGAAAGAAATGTGCGGCTGTGTTTTGACAATTTCTGAAAATGCAGGATTTCATTCCTAAGCAATTTCTAAACATGATGTCTCTGGTTAAGTTATATAAAAATATTTTCCTGTGAAAACTCTTTTGTCCCTCTTGTTATAACCCTTCCAGACAAAAGGTTCAGAGAGAATAGGGAATAATTTTTAAAACGTAAAGTTATGATTGCTAAATGGGACACACTGATTTTGTAACAGCAACCAAAAAAAAAAAAAAAAAAAAAAACAAAATCCTGGCACCTGGGGAGGCTCAAAGGAGGGGAGAAAAATAATAATTTTTGTTTTTCAATACTGCCTTCCCCCTCTTCCTAAAGAAAAAATCCCCCTGGGTTCCCTTCTTACACTGCCCTTTCAATTCAAACTGTCTCCTGGGCCTCAGCTTCTGCACTTTCCACACAAAACACCTACAGATGTTGTCCATACCCATGAGACTGATGAGCTGGTGTCATAAACAAACAAAACTGTTTGGAACTCACTACCTTCAAACAATCCCTCTGAAACTAAGGGTCCAGCTAATTTTTCAGATTGGACTGGAAACCCTAGGGTTTCAAGTACTCACAGTAGGAAACCACATACGAGGCCCTGTTAACCTGTACTCCCTGACTAAGGTGTGCCCTGCCTTTGGGGCATCCTAACACTGTAAGCTCTTTATCTCCAGGGGTATATCATGTGTGCCCTCCTAGATTGTACTTCTTTTGCATACCCTGACTATCATGAGGCTGCCTCAGCCCTGAAGGGCTTTCAAGTCAGCTTCAACTGACTGGCCAGAGTTGTGCTATTCATTAATTTATGCCTCAGGCCTGGTTAAAAGAAAAAAAAAAAAAAGAAACTTACGTAGTTAATGATACAATTATAAAATGTTCTTTCATGAATTACAGCAAATATACCTCATGAATGCAAGTTAATAATTTTTGCTGTAAAGACACTTTGGCCAAGGACTAAGGAGGTAGGCTAGGTAGAACAGAGGTAACCAAGCAGGGCTGGGACTGTTAGCCTTGAAAAGCCTGCTTACGAGGTTGGCCTTGGCTGGCATCTGAGAACTGGAAGTTTGGAAGGATTCCCATCTTGCCAAAACTAGTAAGAATGGCTCACTGTGCCTAAACTGTTTGTGCAAACAATGTGATTTGTGCTAAACACCTGCTTTCTTCTGGGAATCTTAAATTTTGGTACATGCTAAGCAGAAAGTGCCTATGTGACCAGCCCCCCCAGTAAATACCTTGGATATTGAGTTTCTAATGAGCTTCCCTGGGAGACAACGTTTTAAATGGGGAAATTGTGACCTATGCAATTCCACTTGAAAGCTTGCACCTCGTTGCCTTGCTGTAGTTCCGTAGTGTTCTCCAAAAGTAACCAGTGAGTTTTTTATTTTTTTTTTATTTCATCACCATTACTATAAATCCTCTCCTTCCAGATTTAAAATATTTG
This sequence comes from Choloepus didactylus, assembly GCF_015220235.1. Taxonomy (NCBI): domain Eukaryota; kingdom Metazoa; phylum Chordata; class Mammalia; order Pilosa; family Megalonychidae; genus Choloepus; species Choloepus didactylus. The sequence continues at coordinate 29,681,179 of NC_051308.1, forward strand.
ATGTGTTTCAGTTCAGCACAGTTCTATTATTATCCCATTTTATGGTACTAATCTGTAATTAGCCTTTTTGTTTTCTGATATTCCATGCTTATCTATATATTTCTTTTCCCAGAACTGTTTCCTTTTAATGCTGGTCAAAGCATTGTAGTTGCTCATTGCTGCTGAATTGCTTATAGTTTCTACATTATTTTCCAGTAGACAGAGCTAGGATTTTTTCTCTGCCATTATAGCCCAAAAGTTCATAGTGACACTTTCACTTCAAATTCAGGCTACATTTTTAACTTAACTTCATAAATAGTAAATCTCTATCTCCTCTATCCCCTGTTGAAAATTCCACTTGTCAACAACATAATTACTCATTTGCTTTATCCTTCTGTACATACAACTGCCTTAAAATAATAGTGTCACCAACAACAACATGACTACTAAAAAGTAGATGTTTTTTCTGTCTTTGGAGTATGGCCCAGTCGGGATATATAATCAAATTGATGTGTGTTAGAGTAATTTCTTTCCATGTGGTTCTGCCACCAGTTAAAAATAGTTAGGTTCCTTTGCCCATTTATCTTTTTTTTTAAGGATTGCTTATTTGTTTAATTTCATTTGATACTCATATAAAATTTTTCCATGGTTTCAAAATCAAATCTGAGGCACATTTGTAGAAGACTAACTTCTATACTAGTCCCCTCCACCCTTCTTCTTTGGTATCAAGAACCATAAGAGAATAAATTTGTGTTATTTTAAGCAACCAAGTTTGTGGTAATTTGTTACAGCATTAACCTTAGGAAATTAATACATTCTTTTTTGGGAAAAGTGTTGTAGTTTTTCTTCTTTAATGTTTTAAAAATATAAACAAATACTTGTATGCTTATGCCTCCTCCTCTCCCCCATTTCAGATAACATTACCATGCTATACACCTTTTTCTCCACTTGGCTTTTTTTAACATAACAATATATCCTGGAATTCATTCTGTAGCAATACAGAGAGTATTCCTCATTTCTTTTCATAGTCAAACAGTCTTCCTTGTGTTGTTGTACCATTATTTATTCAACCAGTTTCCTGTTAATGACATTTGGGTTATTTTTAGTCTTTTGCTGTTACAAAAAGTGCTGCACTATAAACCCTGTGCATACTTATTTTAATGTTTTTGCCACTGTGTCTCTGGGATAAATTCCTAGAGGGATTACAAAGTTGAAGTGTAAATGCAAAAGTAATTTTGCTACATAAATCAAATTCTTTTTGATCACTACCCACAGTAAAAGTATATTTTGCATCATGATCCAGTATACACACATGCACACAACTAAATGAATATCACAATTACCTCACTACTTGCAATATACCCTGCTATTTTATATTTTGTTTTAAAAATTCAGGTTGCAATGCACTAGAGTTTGTGATATATAATGGGTTTTGACTCAGTTTTTAAGACATTAAGTTGACCAAGGGTTGGCAAACTTTTTCTTACAGGTTAGTAAGTATTTTAGGTTGTGGGCTATACAGTTTTAATTCTCTGCCATTATAGCCCAAAAGCCATAGATAATACGTAAATGAAAGGGCATGATGATGTTCCAATAAAATTTTATCATCAAAAACAGGTAACTGTAATTAATGGAACCTTGTTTTAGATTAATCAACTTGCATGCCCAGGAATTGAGATGGAGTCAGCTTCCCTTGAATATAATACAGAGGAGGATAGATTACTGAACAGAATCAGGACTTGAGAAGGAGGATGAGGGAAACACCTGTTGAACAGGAACAGTGGCTATCCCATTAAATATTTCTAGTCACCATATCTGTGGTTAGCCTTTAAATAAGCACAGATCCCTAAATAGGTCTCAGATGTAAAATATCATACTTGTTTGCCTGTGTTTTTAAGAATGGACAGATGGGAATGGTATTGTGTAAGGTCATTCCACCCTAAATTAAGATGTTTTTACTTTTAGTACTGTGTCTGTATTTGCCTTGGTCAATTTTGTTGCAACTATTTGTGAAGTCTAAATTGGCATGATTTTTAAGTATATCCAGGGCTGGTTCATGGAATAATAATCAAAATCATCGTTTCCTGCATCATCTTTTATCTATAAAGGTATGACACTTTTATGAGAAGGTCTCCAGTTATGCCAAGCATCACTTTATCTTTTCTTGTAAGCTTTCTTTTTTTTAAGTTATTTTTTTCCCAGTATTGTCATCTGTGCTAACTTAATACTTTGTGATAACCTACAGTTTATTCTTCTGAAGTTATTTTCCTGGCTTTATAACCCCACATCAGAGTTTACGTTACTTTTTATGTTTTAAAATAAGATCTTATTTATCAGTAGCTATGATAACTTTCTTCTCCAACTTAATTTTATTTATTTATTTTTTTTTTTTGGCCTCCCTTCCCTCTCCCCACCAAGAAAAGCATTCTTTAAAAAACACTTTACTAACTAGTTCACAAGAAAGTGAATTTGGGTTAGAGTCATCTGGTAGGCTTGTTTTCTTGGCTAAGTGACATGTTAAATAAAGGAAGGCCCTTTTCTCTAGGTGCTCTCTAAGGCTCCCTTAAAGAAGAATGGGTTGAAGCCTCCAACTCCAACAATTTCTGCACATCTCTGATTCCCTGATAGCATCTAGTATATCCTAAATAAGAAGGTGTGCTCCAAGCCTGTAAGAGTTACTACCGTTATGGCTGAGAACTCAAGATGAGCCACATTCTTAAAGTAAATTTCAGGGAACTCTGAGGTTATCTTTCTAAATAATATTCTCATAGAGATTGACTTATCTTTATTAAGTTGAATTTCACTGTGAGACTATAGAAGTTCATCTTCCATATTTCAAGAGTGTTACCTCAGAAGACCTAGGGAAAACCAGGAAAAGTGCCCCAAATATTCATACAACACATGCAGAATTAGTCCCTGGAAATTTGACTTTACAGAAATGATCAGGTCAGATATTTCAACTTGTAACTTGCTTTCACATATGACCATCTTCTACTTACATTTTGTAATTTTGATTATTTTGAAGTTTCATATCAGAGTAACTAGCTCAGTTTTTGAAAATAGAAACAGCTTCAAAAATCCATTTTGATAGCCACATTTAAAAAATAATTGCATTTGGATATATTTGCTTTGCCGTGTATAATATGTAATGTTTTTTTTAAAATGCAAGGTAGGTAACATGAACTTGATTGAGTGCAAACATAGTAAAGTTTTTCCCTTTTGCATTTATCTGTAATGTTAAGGATATGTCTCATTTCTCCTCCTAATTCTTCCCAAACTGCTCTTGAAAAAGTAATCAGTAACATTCTAATTTCCAAATGCCTATTTTCTGGCCTCATTCACTCAGCAGCATTTGATGTTAAATTGTTATATATCTTCCTTCTACCCTTTCCTCCTCCTTTACCTCTCCTCCTTCCAAGCTGGTTTTCTTCCTACCTGACCATTTCTTCTCAGTCTTCTTCTCGGGCAAGGCTTCCTGTTCCCACACCTTAAAATGTTTATGTTCTTCAAGTTATTAGCATTGAACCTCTTTTATTCTTGCTGAACACATTTCCTTTAGGTGCGTCTGTTCACTACCTTAATTACCTCCACAAGCCTTAGAGTGATAATCAACACCTTCCTCATTCCCCACATCCAACAGCCCCTTCCACTGCACAGATGCCTCCAGAATGGCCTTCTATTTTACTGCCCCTGCTGTAACCTAAAGTCTTCCTCATCTCTTGCCTACTATGATGTCCTCCTCCTCTCTGTTCACACCATCTGTCTCTTCCACTCCAGATCCTTTTTCCACATTGCCACCAGGTATTATTCCAGCTATCCATTTAGTTCTGTCACCTCTTGATTTAAAATCTCAATTGCCTACCTTTTCCTGTGGGTTAAAATAAAAACACTTTAGCTGAGGCCTTCAAAATAAGACCTCAAACCTGTATCTCCAGCTGAATATCCTGCCACTTATAACAGTAATTTTCACCCAAAGATGTAGATCAGTGTTGCCTGTAGAGCATAACTGCCCCCACACACACACAAATAAGTGCGTAGAAATCTTGGAATCTAAATAAGTTCTGTGGATTATATCAATGTCAATATCCTGGTTTTGATGTACTAAAGTTAAGCAAGATGTTACCATTGGGGGAAAATGGGTGAAGGGTATATGGGATCTCTATTATTTCTGCAACTGCATATGATTCTGTAATTATCTCAAAAATAAAAAGTTTCATACATATGCATGTAAATAAAAACAGTAAAAGATTATAGCCCATTGAATAAAATGGGCATCCATAAACCAATGCTTATATAAACAGATAAACTAGTAAATGTGGAATGAATGATGGAGTTAGAAAATGACCATTTGGCAGTTATCTTGCCTGATGATTCAGACAAGAATCATCAGTGTATGCTAAAAGTAATCAGTAGATGCTTGATTACTGATAGAATATGTACTTATTCTCAAAGTATCTTCCCACAAATTATTAATTACAAAGGGAAAAGTAGTAACATTACAATGGAAAAATCTGGAAGATACCATGTTAACTAAGTGATGTCATGACCCCCCCATATGATGCACTGAAGAGGACACATTTGTGACATTTCTGTGACATTTCTTCCTAAAATGCATAACTTGAATCTAACTGTAAGAAACATCAGACTAATCCAAGTTGAGAGACAGCCAAAAAAGTAACCAGACTATACACTTCAACAGTGTCAAGATCATAAAAAACAAAGACTGAAGATAAAAAGAGACTAAAGAATCAAGAAAGCTAAATAGAATTTGCGATCATGAATTGACTCCGGGACTGAGGGAAAAACATGCTTTAAAGGACATTTTGGGACAGTTGATGAAATTTAAACATAGACTGTATGGTAGATAATTTTATTGTACCATTGTTAAATTTCCAAATTTTGCTAATTTCACTGTGGTGAAAAAGGAATGACCTTTTTCTTGGGTGATATAGGGATAAGTGAGCACAATGCCTGCAACTTACAAATAGAAAAATATACACATCACTCTCTCTTCATAGATAGATGATCTATGTGTGTGTGTTTGTGTGTGTGTGTGTATTTTAGAGAGTGGGGTAAAGAATAATAAAGCAAATAAGGCAACATGTTTAAAAAAATTAAAACATCATAGACCAGACTTTATCCCGACCTCTGCTTCAGAATCTCCAGAAGTGATCCCTGAGCATGTACCTTTTTTTTTTTTTTTTTAAGTTCCGAAGGTAATTCCAGTGTGTACTCTTGGTTAAGAACCACTATCCTCAGCTATAGGTATACTGTATTTCTTATCTTTTCCCCACTCCTCCAGGAAAACTATGTGTCTTTTAAGAGCCAATTTAGATATTTCTTCCTATGTGAAACTCTCTAGCTTCCTGAGGCAGAATTTCCATGCCTTATTCTATGCCTCATCCTTAGCTCTTGGCTCTATTGTATCTTACCCCCCTTAATATTATAGATCTTGGACCATATTCCTTTAATATCATAATGGATATTAAAGGAATAGAGGGAGGAAGAAATTAAGTTCTTCAGATATAAAAAATTGAAATAATCCAGATCTGGAATAGTGGTCTATTTTAAAGTCTTCTGGAAAATCATTGCTAGGGAAATTAAAACCACCAAAATTTTCTTCTCCCTTTCCAAGCTTACCCACTAAGAATTAAGAATGGGGAGAGATGAAAACCAAGGAGTTGGGGCAGTGCTGCCTGCTAGATGACCCTCATTAGCCCTGAAAGCAATCTGATGATGAAGACCTACATCTGGGTAGAAAAGATGGTTCTCTGCTCTGCTTATGTATACACCTTTTCTTGGTTCTTCAGCATCATGGGATTGTGTTCCTGGTTGCACATTTAACCACAAAGTGTGAGTGCAAAGAATAGTCATTTTCCTGGGGGCCCTACTTGGGTCATGCTACTGTAAGTCTATAGTCTTTAACAACAGTTAGCAACAGGGGAAAAGCTCAGTCGTTAGGCATATGGCTGTTTCTGAGCATGTGTCTGGGTCATTTGAAGAATGTACACATTTTTCAGATACTTTAAATGCCTTTCTTCCTCTCTGTGCTCTTGGGTACTGTGATGGATGCTGAGTAATCAAAAATGGTCAAAACATGCTACCTTCTCTGAAGTGAGACCATCTTACTTGTCCTGTAATTAAAATAGAGACAGTATTTAAAGTAAATTTAGTAACCGTTAAAAGGGTAAGGCTAAACTTCTAGGGAAAAAAGTTGCATCGCATGATTACAGGTGCCAGCTTAACTGAAATTTTAGCTAATCCGGGGACATAAGTACTTTAAAACCTCTTTCTGAAGTCATCAGCTCAGGTGGTATTTCAAGATCACAGCGATCATAATCTTTGGTATGTTGGGAGATAAAAATGCCAATGGGGCAGTGGAGCATGGGCTGAGTTAAGCCCATTGTTGTTTACAGAATGGAAAAAGGATAATAGAAAGTAAAGTTAATGTTATAAAAGATCGAGTTCTTACTATTTGAAATAGGAAAACAAGTGCTCAGGAGTCCAAATGAAAGATGGAAAATGAATGAATAAATGCAGCAGATCATCAGCTAGGAGGGATTCTTCCTATAACACCATTTCTACTTGTAGCAGAGCCTTCAGGCTGAAGACAGGCCAGGCTTCTGTGCCTTTTTCTGACCATAGCCCCACATCTGCAACTGAGTCATGGAGCCATGTCTCCATCTGGGGAGATGATTCTTTCAGGACCAATATGAGCTTCTTGGGAAAAGTGGGTCAGGTTGAAATATGAGTCAGGGGAAATGGAGTGAGGGAGGCTGGAAGAAAGTAGACAAGAATGTAAAGGAGATTCCCAGGTAGTCACCCAGATTTGACTGCTTTAAGTGCTTGGGACTTCTATTATCCTAGTAATATCTTGTATTTATAAGGGTCCTTTCTTCCTCATTCAAAATACTTTTACATGTGTCTCAAAGGAGCCACTAGGATCAAAAAAGAAAGGTGCTATGTGGACTTAGTGTGATTTCACAGACGAAAAATGTGAGTAACTTGACAAACGTTGAAAGGAAGGAGTAGAGCTGACAGCAGACACCTTGGGCCCCTGCACAAATGGGATTGCTTGTTATCAAAGGCTTGAGGTAACAGCAGGCCAAAGGCTAGTGTGCAGAGGCTTCTCCATACACCTGGCTCCCCCCCTGCTCCTCCTTGGCAGGGGACCAAATAACCTTGACCTCTTACATAACACAAAACTCCTTCTCCTCTGTAGATTCTCTGTGGGAAAGAGATTCCTCGCTGGATCAATCGACTTGCCTACTTCAGCTCCTGTATACCCTTTCTACAGAGTTGCCTCCCGAAGGAGTGGCTGACCCCTGCAGCCCTCCAGTCGAGCGTCAGCCAAGAGCTCCAAGAAGAACTGGAGGAAGCGGAGGACGCTGCTGCGTCAGCTTCCGTGGCAAGCTCTGCAGCAGGCTCCAGACCCGGGCGCCACACTAAGCTATAAGTGTCTCCAAAGTCACACATTCAGAACTGTCTCTGGCAGTTGAATATCACTAGAGAAAAGCAAAGAGTAAGCGTCTTCTGGATATTTCATATGCAAAGATGGCTCTCCCCCAAATCCCAGTTTTTCAGCTCAGGATTATATTTGTAATCAAAAAAATCACTTGGCACAGGAGGGAGAACTTTGTATGAAGCTACCCTCTGATTTTTTTACCCACTTGTAAATCTGGATTTACTTCTTCTGTTTTATACAAACTCTGTTAAGTTATGTTTACAGTATTTTGTATTGCTGTTTACAAATCTTGCATGGACTCCTGCCACCGTGAAAGAAGAAAATCTTCAGCTCTTCAAAAATTAGGCAGGTAATCTTTGTACACTTCTGACAATTGCCAGAGCTATGGCATAAATAATAGGCACACAAAAAGGTACTTACACAATTATAGCCACCATCACCTGCTTAAGAATTTTCTTCTGGATTTTTGTTTGTTTTTGTTCTTAAAGGTGTTGGCACCAGGATACAGGGAACCAAACTGACCAAGGTGAGGGAGCACACACACAGCCCTGAGGGTCTGCCGGAGAGGTGGCCCCCCCGGGCCCACTGCCTCTCAGCACTCCCTCCCACTTTGAGTAGCACAGCCACCAAGGTTCCCGTTAAACTGTTGGTTTCATTACAAATATCCATCCACCTAGGCAGGGTGGCACATTCTTGTGTGTATCTGGCATAAATGCCTTTGATTCTGAAATTAAGATGTTTTTCTTTAAGGATATTCTTGCTAGTGACTGACAGGTGTTTTTGCACATGTCTTGGGAGATGAGGGGTGAGGAGCTCCTTTTATTTTAATACATACTGATTTCCTCTCTGCATAGAATTTTGTTGATGGGGTAGGAATATCCTAAGTGGTAGCTTTCTGAGTAGCAGTGTGAGTTGACATTCAACTGCTTTTAACTATTCAGGCTACCTTTTATACTAGACTTTAAAAACTAGAGTCGAAAGTAGCACACCCCAAAAAAGGTAATTCTTTGATACTTCAAACTTCTTATGTACCATATCAGAAGGAGTATATTGGCGTTTGTTAGGTTGTTATGGGAGTAGTTTCACCTCATAAATAGAAAGCCTAGTTTCATTTACCTCTTGTTGAAAATCATATTTGTGTGTCTTAAAATTCATCTTTTTTATGTTCTCTTAAATGATGTCTCTTACGTAACATACACTACAAATCAGTTGTCACCCTAGTTAAGTCCCCCTCAACAGGAATCTGTCTGCCTGAGTCTACTCCCAGTTTGCTCCTCAGATACGAGAACCATGTCATTACATGTAAAATTAGATTTTTCTGCCTTAAGAATGAATGTCCTACGTAAAATATCGGATGCAGTGTATAAGTTATCCAAGGCAGTCACTTCTGCTTTATATATGTTTTAGTTTTAAAGTTATTTACAATTTATTTAAACTTTAGATTGGATTATTTGCTATTGCTCTATGTGAAGATACATATTTTACAGTAAACTACATTTTTAACTTTTCCATAAGCTGATTTTGATTCATTTTATCAACTTAAGCACACCCTAATCATGGGGAAAAATAAACCTTGGGTTGTAAGCATTGACCTGAGGAAAATGAAGCCTCTTAACCTAATTTATGCGCTTTACTGTTCTGTTTCTGTAGAGGAAAGCCTTTACAAATCACTGTCAGTTTGTTAGGGGGCAGAGCACTTGTTTTAAGACATGTAACAAAAAAAAGAAAAGAATATATGATCCTTATGAAAACTTGACTTGGTTCCAGTCTAAAAATGTGATTTAGGACAAAACACTAAGGCTATAGCAGTGAGTTGGGTCATTATAAGATTCCTATCACCAAAACCCAGGTTATTGATGTAGTTTGCTTAACATTTTACTTTTTATAATGTGGTGAGTTACAGTTTCTCCTAATCCATTCAAATTATACATGATTTAAATCTGGGCTACTGATAACATAAAGGAGTAGCCATTAGACACTTCTTGGTGATAGCCAAGAACATTCCATCTCTGCTTATCCAGAATCCAGCAACTCAGCACACAAATGACTTTGTTATTACTTTGTTGTATTTACTTTCATCTGCAGCATTTGGAGTATAATAAAAATAGTGTAAGGGTCTTGGTTGAACTAAATAGTGGACTAAGCCCAATTATCTTAGTAACAATCAGCAAATAAAAATTCTGGACACTAGATTTCTTGTATTCTAATCATACCTAAGGTTGGGAAATAAGGAAATGTTTTTAGTTTAGCAATTCTCATTCAAGTCAGGTCCCTCTCTATAGTTCAAAATTGAGAATAGATTCCATTCACTAACATTTAACCAGCTTTTCCCTGCCATTGGAGGAAAAGAACCTTCTTCTCAACCTGATTTTTCATGAGAAAAATCCTATATCAAGGGTTGTTCGTTAAGATACATGTAATAGGATGGAGTCAGATATTCTCTTTGTAGTGGTAACAAATGAAACTTACTTCTTTCTCCTGGCGGATTGGACACTACGAGAATGTAGAGTATCAAAAGCTACTGGTTCCCACTGTTTTAAATGCCTTTTTTTTTTTTTTTTCCAATAAATCCTAAGACGGTGGCATCAGTTTTGGGAAGTGTGTGGCTTATGGGGTTGTAAAAGGTGGTGGTACTATTGAAAGAGAGCCTGCACTTGATGCCTGAAATTCAGACAGCTATTGCTCTGACCCATAGCAATAGAGCAAGTTACCCTTCACCAGCATTTGTACAGAGCAGGGAATTCTGGTTTTAGTTCATTAATAGCGTGTGTATGAGGAGGTTCAACACTACAGATGGCTGTAGGACTCTACATCCATGGCTTCTTTCCATCACAAAACGGGTAGAAACACATTCACTGCTTCAGGGTTCTAATCTGTGTATCTTCTTGTGGTTCCGTTCCTGTAAGATACTCTGTAATTTTGATACATGCTGTATTTTCTTTAAACAATTAAGTTTAAAAGACTTGAGTTCTGTTCAGCAAGCTGACTGTACTGCCATTGTGTCCTTTTCAGTATGGTTTTAGAGTGCAGCTGAATTATTAGACTTTTCATTGTCTACTCAGTCAATACATGTACATCTTCACTGTTTGAAAGGTGTTACAGCTGTTAAAGAATCTTCGTGAACCTGAAGATAATTTCTTGTGAAGTTGAATGCAGGTGTACTGTCATTCATAGTGTTTATATAAAAAAAAACAAAATACCAGGAATCTTCACTTTTGCTACCTTGATATATTATTGGCCTATCATGTTACAGCATTGAAATACATCAATTTATTAAAAAAATATTTTATAAGAAATGTTTTATAGTGATTTCTAATCTCTAAGAGACTGCAGCTGTGGCATGTTTATTTGTGTTGGGGGGTTGGAAGGGTTATTGTGAAAACCCAAGAATCTCATGTGCTCTGCAGGGCCATGTTGAGCCCCTCTCCATCAGGTATTTCTCTTGAGCTTCAAGTCTGTGGGCCGACACCTTAGATCTGTCAAAGAGAGGATACCACCCCTCATAGGCAGCCTGTGCCGGCCTCAGCTACGGGGAATGGAAGCAAGGCCAGGAAGGGAGAAAATGCCCTCTCTACTCCGCCTGGAGTGCAGGGGGGAGACCGGAGGGGCGTAGCCCTCCTCCCCGACCCCAGCTTGAAGTAGCAGGTGAGCAGGAGCCCGGGAGACAGGGTTTCTCTTCCACTGGCCTCTTGGCACCTAGCCAAGTAATATTTCCCTCCACTGAGGCAATAATTTCTCTTGAATTCAGTATTATTAAATAAAATGAGTAACTGCTCACTGCTAAGTAGAAATGATATACAACTGATTTGTTCTCACCTCAGGGAAAGGAACCTGAGGGGACTCCCCCATTCCCCATTCTAAATAGGTTCCCAATAGATAATAACAAGGAGGTTACAAACTCAGATCTCAGAGAGCATCTACAGAGTCTTGCCTGCAGTAAAGATGCCAAATATTCTGAGGGTCATTTTTCTTCCTTCATTATTATCTGCTCCTGAAGTTCTTATCACCCAGGTATTGGCCTTGTTCTAACTTTGCAGAAGTTTGTGCTAATAAAGATTAATAGCTTTGTGCTCTAGTTTCCAAGTTAAATCAGTGGTAGACAGCTACTTATTTCCTTATGGATTCTAAGCCAGAGAACTGCTGAGCCTCTCAAATCTTTCCCTTTGTTCCTTCCACAAAAAGGCAATCCCCCCAAAGAGGGACAGACCTTGACACTCACTGCACTGGGAGGACAAGTCTCAACTTGATCAAGGAGGCATTCATCTTCCAGAGGCTACCTGGACCCAGCTGTACCTGCCTGTCCTGATCGGGGAGGGCGTCGTGTTCCCAGTAGGGAAGGTAGTGCTCCCACACTGTTGAGGGAATGAAGCAAAGCCATCTTGGAGCTCCTCCCTGACCCCCTCATTGGAGACTAGTGCCAAGTGCTCCTGCCGCTTAGTGGCCCTCACAGTAAAGGCAGCCATTGGCTGCTGGGCTAACTTCACACCCCAAGCTCCCAGGTGATCTGTGGGATTTGGTACCTGGGCAATGACCAGGTGCTTCAGGAGTCTGCATCCATGCAGAGGGAGCCACTTCCCTCACACGCTGTCCTCATAATCTTGTAAACAGGAGCACGCGGGCATCAAGTTACTGAAGCCATTAGGCCAGACTCCTCAAAGATGCAGTGACGGGGGCCTGCTTTACTTTGCAGTGGAAGAGGAATATGAGTTTGACTGAAGTAAAAAATTAGACAAGGAAAAGCAATTCAGTCCACCCAGGACCCTCAGCTTAGGTAACCAGCAACTATCTACCCAAATAAAAGGTTGGAGTTTTCAGTTCACAAAACTAGAATAACAAGGCCTAAGGGAGCAGGGCTACCAGACTTGGACCTAAACAAAAAGAATTTTCATGTGCTCCTCTTCCTTCCAGAGATCAGTGGGTGGGCATGGCAAAGATGTCCTAGCAGTGCCCCCTGGCAGGCGGTTAGCCACAAAAGGCAGTGTCCCTACCCATATAAAAAGATTATCCCCTTAAATTTTGAAGGGCAGTGATTTTTGTGAACAAGACAAAGGAGAAAAGAAGGAAAATCCTCTCACTGTATTCCTGCTATGTGCTCAGTGCTCTGGTAGTTACATTACGTGTGTGATTTAATGTCACTACAGCCTATTCCTGATTTACACAAAACTGAGACTCCACAGATATAATAGGGAAAAAAAAACCCATATTTGAACCTAGTCAATTCCAAAGCTACTCTTTCCATTCAACCATACCTCTTTTCTGAAATGGAGAATCTTTGGCCCACTCCAGACCTACTGAATCAGAATCTGCATTTTTAACAAGATCCCCAGGTATATTCAAGTTTGAGAAGCACCATTCTATTCCATAGGACTCAACTCTGTATTTATCGTTCAAACCTTCTCTACCTGTAGAAACGAAGATATCCTAGATGGGGTGACTGTCAGGCAGCTGGACACGTGAAATCCTGAAGAATGCACTAGTTGGCTCGGCTGCAAAATTCAGCAGCAATATGATTATCTAGATGTTTCTTGGGTTTGACTCAATCCATTCAAATTATTCAAGAAGTACCCCAGTAAACCTCAGGTGTAAATTCGAACCATCTCAAGACACTACGGGAAGCTTCTGATCTATGAGTTGTGGATTCTGCACTGTGGCTGGAAATGATTAACCACCCCCTGGGAGACAGACTGCCAGAGCTGCTCCCGCCAGGCCTCCTCATTCACAGTGGTCATCATCTGAGCCCAAGCCCACCAGCTGACCCATTCCCAAACCCTCAGCCCCAGCTACTCTCTGTGTCCCCTTGCTGACCAGCCTTCCTCCTCCTCCTCACTGCCCAGACTCTTCACCTGGATCCTCTGGCCAGTCTGTGACAGGCAAACTCCCCAATAGCCTCAACTTTTTCAAACATGTCTTTACCTCCTTGCTTTATCTGAAACCTGGCTGTCCCCTGAGGGTGTTGTCTGCTTCAGGGTGTGTATTTCAGTGCTGTTAATTACCTTCTCAGTGTTGTGCTACCATCACCGTCATCTATTACCACAACTCTTCCATCCCCAAAAGAAACTGTAGATTGAACATTAACTCTCCATTCCCTACCCGCTCCCTGGCTCCTGGTAACCTATATTGTAGTTTCCGACTCTATGGATTTGTATATTACAATTATTTCATAGCCGTGAGAGCAAACAATATCTGTCCTTTTGTATCTAGCTCATTTCACTCAACATGATGCCATGTTGTTGCACGTGTCAGAACTTCATTCCTTTTTACGGCTGAATAATGGATTCTGGGATGGCTATGAAAATGTGGAGGTTCCTCTTGAATAGACCAGGAAACATTTATAAATGTTACTGTAGTTTTATGAGTTTGGGTTGTTGTGTTTTTTGTTTGTTTTTTTGTTTTTGTGTTTTGCATTTGTGTTTTTCTGATTTTTTAAGTGAGCATAGTGACTGCAGAGGTTAGAGTTGTGAAAAGCTGGACTCAATATTCATTCTGTAAAGTCAGTTAGGATGCCATCCCTGTGAGATAACACAAAATTTCACTTTTTAAAAGCGAGTGTGTAAACTAGAAGGAAATTAGGCATGTATGCATAAATGTATTTGTGAATTTTTCCTTTAACTAAAATTATGTTAGAAACCAGATTGATAAATTTTAAAATTTAATAGTTTTTAAATATCCTACAAAGAGATAGATCAAGGAAACGTCAGCCCCACTGAAACCCTTGCTATCAACTTCTGCCAGCTCTTCCCCTCATTGTGCCATCTCCCGCTCTCCCTCCTCCTGCTCTTGCTATCTTTCTCTCCAACCTTTAACGTCATCAATCTCAGCGACTTCATAGTCACTCAGATGACCCATCCAATGCCCTGGCTCAGTGTTTCTCAAAAGGGTCACTATTGGCATTTGGGGTAGGACAGTTGCTTACTGTGCTAGACTCTCCGGGATATTACAAGACATGGCATCCCTCCCTACACCCTGCTGTGAAACTTATAGTGCATTTCTCCTGCTGCAAGATGTAAGGATTTCTCTAGCAGTGAAATTGCTAGGTTGTAGGCAATGTGCATGTTCAACTTTATTACTGTAGAAAAACCAATGTACTATTCTTATTACACTTTTATTAAATAAAACCCTATTCAGCCCTTTCTCCATCTGCTAATCAAATGGAGTTCCACATTACAATGTCATATAATGAAATTCCAGAGCCTGGCCTTAAAAAATATTTTTTCCTGATTAACTAAAGGAGTCAAAGGAATGAGAACTGTGCCCTACTCCCTCACAGCAGCCATGGGGAAAAATAACGCTCACTGTCATAAAAGTAGTTCAAGGATCTGATCGATTTGGTTAAGAACTTTTTCTTGTTCTACTCTGTGCCAGTTCAATGTATTATGTCCCCCAAAATGCCATTATCTTTGATGCAATCTTGTGTGGGCAGATGTATTAGTGTTGATTAGAGTTTGGAATCCTTTGGGTGTTTCCATGGAGATGTGATTCAATCAACTGTGGACAAGACCTTTGGTTGTATAATTTCCGTGGAGGTGTTGCCCCACCCATTCAGGGTGGGTCTGAATTAAATTACTGGAGCACTATATAAGCTCAGACAGAAGGATCAAGCTTGCTACAGCCAAGAGGGACACTTTAAGGAATGCACAGGAGCTGAGAGAGGAGCTGAAGTTTACAGAGACATTTTGGAGATGGCCTTTGGAAGCAGACTTTTTTTTTTTTTTTTTATTAAATTCAGTTTTATTGAAATACATTCACACACCATACAATCATCCATGATATACAATCCACTGTCCACAGTATGATAACATAGTTATGCGTTCATCACCACAATCTATCTCTGAACATTTTCCTTACATCAGAAAGAACCAGAACAAGAATAAAAAATAAAAATGAAAAAAAAAAACACCCAAATCATTCCCCCATCCCACCCCATTTGTCCTTTAGTTTTTATCCCCATTCCTCCACTCATCCATACACTAGATAAAGGGGGTGTGATCCACAAGGTCTTCAAAATCACACTGTCACCCCTTGTAATCTACATTATTATATAATCGTCTTCAGGAGTCCAGACTGCTGGGTTGGAGTTTGGTAGTTTCAGGTATTTACTTCTAGCTATTCCAATACATTAAAGCCTAAGAGGTGTTATCGATATAGTGCATAAGAATGTCCACCAGAGTGACCTCTCGACTCCATTTGGAATCTCTCAGCCACTGAAACTATTTCGTCTCATTTTGCATCCCCCTTTTGGTCAAGAAGATACTCTCAGTCCCACGATGCCGGGTCCACATTCATCCCCGGGAGTCATACTCTGCGTTGCCAGGGAGATTTACACCCCTGGGAGTCGGGTCCCACGTAGGGGGGACGGCAGCGAGTTCACCTGTCGAGATGGCTCAGTTAGAGAGAGAGAGGGCCACATCTGAGCAACAAAGAGGTACTCAGGGGGAGACTCTTAGGCACCATTACATACAACTTTAGACTCTCCTTTGTGGTAATGAGCTTCATAAGGGCAAGTCCCATGCTCGAGGGCTCAGCACATCAAACCACCAGTCCCAATGTTTGTGACAACATACGCTAGGGGATCAGCATCTCAAAGTTTAGAGATAGGCCTTACAATTCAGGGATAGAGTTAACTGCTGTAAGAGCTTACAATCTAGGGACTATTACAATTATTGTGTCCACGTTAGGCTATGTTCTAAGATTCAATTTTGAGTTTACACATTGTAGTTAGTCCATATTGGTGAGGCATCATCCCTCTCACCATGTTTTCTCCAACACTTTTACTCCTATATATATATTTTCCTACAATTTTATAGAGTTATATTCCCATACCATACATTTATCCACAGTGTACAATCAGTTGTTCATGGTATCGTCATAAAGTTGTACATTTATCACCACAATCAGCATTTGAACATACTGATTACTACAAGAAAAATTGTTGTTTTTTTTTTTTTTTTTAGCAATAAGAAAAAATGATAAAAAGAAAAATAATGTCATACAATACAATATACTACTAAGGACAGCAAATAACACCACTACCAAGAATCCCATATTCCTCCCCTATATCCCCTTCTCATATACATTTAGCATTGGCGTATTGCCTTTGTTACATTTAATGGAGGTATATTACAATGTTACTGTTGACCATAGACTCCAGTTTGCTTTGATTATGCTTTTTCCTGAATACCATCCCTTTTTCAAATTTCTACATGGTTGACATTCATTTGCTTTCCCACATGCAAAAACATTTTTATATTTGTATATTTAGTAACAGTCATTGGCCACTCCAGTTTTTGCCACGTTATACAGTCCCAGTCTTTATCATCTATCTTTACCTCTGGTGTCATACGTTCTCCTATCCCACCTCTTTCAGCTTTACTCACAGACATCTTTGTTCAGTGTACTTACAATACTGTGCTACCATCACACCGTATTATGCTATCTATTTCTGGATCTATGCAATCAATCCTAAACATTCTGTAGTCCTTCAGCATCAAATGGCTGATCTCTGCCCTCTTTCTATCTCCTGGTTGCCTGTGTTGTCAGCTTTTAACTCCCAAAGTTTGTTCATTAATGTCTGTTCATATTAGTGAGACCATACAGAATCTGTCCTTTTGTTTCTGGCTAACTTCACTCAACATAATGTCCTCAAGGTTCATCCACATTATTACATGATCCATGTCTTTGTTCTGTCTTACAGCTGCATAATATTCCATCATGTGTATATACCACAGTTTGTTTATCCACTCGTCCTTTGATGGACATTTGGGCTGTTTCCATCTCTTGGCAATTGTGAATAATGCTGCAATAAACATTGGTTTACAAATGTCTGTTTGTGTCTTAAGTTTCAGTTCTTGTGAGTATATACCCAGCAATGGAATAGCTGGGTCATATGGCAAATCTATATTTAGCTTCCTGAGGAACCTCCATACTGTCTTCCAGAGTGGTTGCACCATTCTACATGGAAGCAGACTTTTGCTCCAGAGGAGCTAAGAGGACAAATGCCACAGGAGCAACTGAGAGTGACATTTTGGAGAGAAGCTGAGGCCTAGAAAGGAACATCCCAGGAGACAGCCATTTTGAAACCAGAATTCCAAAGCAGTTGCCAGCCACATGCCTTCCCAGCTAACAAAGGTTTCCAGATGCCATTGGCCATCCTCCATTGAAGGTACCCGATTGTTGATGACTTACCTTGGACAGTTTATGGCCTTAAGACTATACCTTTGTAACTAAATAAACCCCCTTTTGTAAAAGCCAATCCATTTCTGGTGTTTTGCATCCCAGCAGCATTAGCAAACTAGAACATCCTCTATAAAGTACACACTTATGTGAATATTTATCACTATTAGCAAACTCTTCTGTTGGAGCAGTGAGGTCTTGTTAGACTCCTACGACTTTGGAAATTATTGCCAAGTCCTGTGAAAATAACCACTGTGTGAAAATAGCCTTCAAAATAAACCTAAATTTGATTGCTTATTTTACTTGATAAACTTCTGTCTCGATTGGAATGTTATAAATGACATCTTGGAATTCCTAAAGGTTATAGACACTTGAAAGACTTCCCTGACAAATCAGATCAGAACTTCCATATGCATGATGGAAAAATTACAGCCCCGCTAGATATATTTAACAAATGGTTTTGTATATGAGTGAGGTAGGGATTTAATCTAATATTTATTCCATATGGGTGATATTTCTCCTAAAACAATATACTGAACAGTCTACCCTTTACCCACTGATCTGCAATTCCTGCTTTTCTCTTAGTCAAGTTTCCATATTTATGTAAATCTATTACTGGGCTGTTTCTACTTCCATTGATTTATTTGCTATCTCCACACCAAGGATATACTATCTTAATTACTAAAGCTTTATAAGAAGCCCCAATATAAGATAAAGCAACTTCCACCAACTTTTTTATTCTTGATTTAGTTATTCTTTGCTCAATATAAATTTTTAAAGCAATTTTATTGAAATATATTCACATACCATACAATCATCCAATGTGTACAATCAAGTATTCACAGTACCATCATATAGTTGTGCATTCATCACCAC
Organism: Choloepus didactylus; assembly: GCF_015220235.1. Lineage (NCBI taxonomy): Eukaryota > Metazoa > Chordata > Mammalia > Pilosa > Megalonychidae > Choloepus > Choloepus didactylus. The sequence continues at coordinate 29,699,669 of NC_051308.1, forward strand.
AATCAATTTTTGAACATTTTCATTACTCCAAAAATATAAAAATAAAAATAAAAGTAAAAAAGAACACCCAAAACAACCCACACCCTCTGTGTCAGTTTGAATGTATTATGTCCCCCCAAATGCCATTATCTTTGATGTAATCTCGTGTGGGCAGACCTATCAGTGTTAATTAGATGGTAATACTTTGAGTGTTGCCATGGAGATGTGCCCCACCCAACTACAGGTGATGACTCTGATTGGATAATTTCCACGGAGGTGTTGGCCCGCCCATTCAGGGTGGGTCTAAATTAAATCACTGGAGCCATATAAATGAGCTGGCAAACAGAAGGAACTCAGTGCAGCTGAGAGTGACATTTTGAAGGGGAACTACAGCCGAGAGGGACACTTTGAAGAACCCACTGGAACTGAGAGAGGAACTTCAGCTTACAGAGACATTTTGGAGAAGGCCTTTGAAAGCAGACTTTTGCTCCAGAGAAGCTAAGAGAGGACAAACGCCCCAAGACCAACTGAAAATGATATTTTTTGAGGAACTGCAGCCTAGAGAGGAATGTCCTGGGATAAAGCCATTTTGAAACCAGAACTTGGAGCAGATGCCAGCCACGGTGCCTTCCCAGCTAACAGAGGTTTTCTGGACACCACTGGCCATCCTCCAGTGAAGGTACCCAATTGCTGGTGTGTTACCTTGGGCACTTTATGACCTTGAGACTGTAACTGTGTAACCAAATAAACCCCCTTTTATAAAAGCCAAGCCATTTCTGGTGTTTTGCATTCCAGCAGCATTAGCAAACTAGAACAGATTTTGGTACCAGAGAAGTGAGGTGCTGGTGCTACTGTGTTTGCAAATACTGAACATGTTGGAATGGCTTTTTAAATGGATAAGGAGAAAATTGTGGAAAAATTGTGAGGAGCTTGATACAAAAGGCCCAAACTGCTTTGAAGAGACTGTGGAAATATGGACTCTAAAGATACTTTTAATGAGGCCTTGAGCAGAAATGATGACTGTGTTGTTGCAAACTGGAAGGAAGGCAATCCTTGTTTTAAAGTGGCAGAGAATTTGGCAAAATTGTGTCCTGGTGTTGGATGGAAGGCAGAATTTGAAAGCAACGACCTGGAATATTTAGCTGATGAGAACTCCAAGCAAAATATAGAAGTAGTAGCCTGGCTTTTACTTGCAGCTTATAGTAAAATGTGAGAGGACAGAGATAAGCTGAGCAATGAACTCTTGGCTTCAAAGAAACCAGAAATTGATGGCCTGAAAAACTCTGGGCTTCCAGGGGGTAAAACCCCCAGAAGCTACAGCCCAACATGAGGATGTAACCAAACATGGAACCCAGCTGCCATTTCAGTACAAGCCAAGATTGGAGAAGGAGTTAAGCCGAAAGGATTTGTGGAAAGTCCTATTGTCTGACAGCTTTGACCCCTGTGTGCTTCATGCGAAGCCAACAGAATTTTTGCGAGCTCTTTATAGACAGAGCTGCTGCCGGTCAGGACTGGAGGAGAAACACAAGGAACAAATTGAAGGAAAAATTTCTTCAAAGAGTGCCATGGAGATTGAGGTCTGGAGTCAAGAGGCCTTGGGCTGGGAGAGCGGATTGGTCCACATGCATGGAAAGGGTGAGTTTGCCCCAAGGTCAAGGGTGGGCCTTCCACCTCGATGCTCCAGAAGAGTTTTGCCACCTCAGGTCCCAAAAAGGGTGGAGCACATTCCCAGGGAATTGGGGAGAGCCTGGCTGCCACCCCACTGTTCTGAAGGGGTTGAGCATGTGCCCCGGAGATGGAAAGGAATCCGGGAGCTGCCCCGATGTTTGAGGAGGGTGGGGCCGAGAAGGTGGTCTCCCCACTGTGTGGGTATGTTGGAGCACTCACCCAAGTGTTTGGGGAGGAAAGGACTGCCACAAAGGCCCTTAGGAAGAGTTAGACTCCCGCACTCTCAAGCCCCAAGGATGCAACATCATTCTGTAAATGACTCTCAGACTTTGAAATCTAATGGAGTTTGTCCTGTGGGTTTTAGGAACTGTTTTGGTCCTGTTAACCCTGTTTTCCTTACTCTTTCTCCTTATGGCAATGAGAATGTGTATCCTATGAATGTCCCTCCTTTGTATATTGGAAGCACATGACTTGTTCTGAGTTCACAGATCCACAGCTAAAGGAGAATTATGCCTTAGGACTGACTACGCCTATAATTGATTTTGATGGGATCTTATTGTTATGGAAATGATTTTAAGTTTCTGTGATATTGTTCTGGGATGAATGTATTTTGTATATGGAAAGATCATGTCATTTTGGGGTCCAGGGGATGGAATGTGCCAGTTTGAATGTATTATGTCCCCCCAAATGCCATTATCTTTGATGTAATCTTGTGTGGGCAGATGTATCAGTGTTAATTAGATGGTAATTCTTTGAGTGTTGCCATGGAGAGGTGCCCCACCCAACTACAGGTGATGACTCTGATTGGATAATTTCCACGGAGGTGTTGGTCCGCCCATTCAGGGTGGGTCTAAATTAAATCACTGGAGCCATATAAATGAGCTGGCAAACAGAAGGAACTCAGTGCAGCTGAGAGTGACATTTTGAAGGGGAGCTACAGCCAAGAGGGACACTTTGAAGAACGCACTGGAACTGAGAGAGGAACTTCAGCTTACAGAGACATTTTGGAGATAGCCTTTGAAAGCAGACTTTTGCTCCAGAGAAGCTAAGAGAGGACAAACACCCCAAGACCAACTGAGAATGACATTTTTGAGGAACTGCAACCTAGAGAGGAACATCCTGGGAGAAAGCCATTTTGAAACCAGAACTTTGGAGCAGACACCAGCCACATGCCTTCCCAGCTAACAGGTTTTCTGGACACCATTGGCCATCCTCCAGTGAAGGTACCCGATTGCTGATGTGTTACCTTGGACAATTTATGGCCTTGAGACTGTAACTGTGTAACCAAATAAACCCCCTTTTATAAAAGCCAATCCATTTCTGGTGTTTTGCATTCCAGCAGCATTAGCAAACTAGAACACCCTCCTCTACCCCTATTATTCATTTACTTTTCATCCCCATTTTTCTACTCATTTGTCCATACATAGGGTAAGGGCTGTGTGAGCCATAAGGTTTTCACAATCACACGGTCACACCATATAAGCTATATAGTTATACGATCATCTTCAACAATCAACATACTGGACTGCAGTTTGACAATTTTGGGTATTTCCTTCTAGCTATTCCAATACACTAAAAACTAAAAAGGGATATCTATATAATGCATAAGAATAACTTCCAGAATGACCTCTCAACTTCATTTGAAATCTCTAAGCCAGTGAAACTTTATTTTGTTTCATTTCTCTTCCCCCTTTAGGTCCAGAAGGCTTTCTCAAACCTATTACGCCAGGGAGTCATGTCCCACGTAGCAGGGAAGGCAGTGAGTTTACCTGCCAAGTTGGCTTAGAGAGAGAGGCCCCATCTAAGCAACAAAAGAGGATCTCTGGGGGTTACTCCTAGGCACAATTATAAGTAGTCTTAGCCTCTCCTTTGCAGTAACAAGCTTCATAAGGGTAAGCCCCAAAATCGAGGGCTCAGCCTACTAAACTGGTAGTCCTCAATGCTTGTGAGAATATCAGGAATTCCCCAGGTGGGGAAGTTTAATATTTCCATATTTTTCCCCAGTCCCTCAAGGGGGCTTTGAACATACTTTTTACTCTCTGCCCAAATTACTCTGGGATGCATTAGGGCTTCATGCTAATCTGTACAAACCAACCAGATCTCACTCCCTATTCAAGATTCCATGTAATTATGGTATTTGAGTAAACTGACCATACAAGTTAAATCATATAACATGCTACAGAAAATATAGATTTTGCACAAAATAAACATCTTTTTTTTGATCCCACACAGAAGCCAAAGTTTTAAAATGCAGTTAATATCATCCTCCACCCTTTAGTCTGATCTTCCCCAATCTCAACTAAGTGCATTTCATTCATATCTCCAATCAAAGTCTGATCTCCTTTTCAACCTCTTTAACAATTGCTCCATGGGGCAATGCTGACACTCACAACTGCCAAACTCTGGCTCCAAGTCCCAGATGCCACACAGACACCCGAAGATCCAGGGACTGACCAGATCATACACAAACAGTTCAGCATCTCAGAATTTAGAAATAACTGTTACAACTCATGAATAGATGTGACTGCTGTAAGAGCTTACAATCTAGGAAACTTTACCATAAATCTTCCCCTGATAACCTATGCTCTTGGATTCAATTTCACAGTTTGCACATTATTGTTAGTACATATTAGTGAGGCATTACAATGTTTGTCTTTTCGTTTCTGGCTTATTTCACTCAACCTACTGTCCTCAAGGTTCATTCACCCAGTTGTATACCTCACAACTTCATTCCTTCTTGCTGCCCTCAATATTCCATTGTATGTATATACCACAGTTCACCATTCTGTTTATCAGTCAGTGTACCCTGAGGCCACCTCCATCCATTGCAAATCGTGAATACTGCTGCCACAAACACCAATGTGCAAATATCCACGCATGTCCCCATTCTCAGTTCCTCCAAGTATACAACCAATAACAGGGTTGCAGGACCATATGGCAACCCCATACTTAGCTTCCTATGGAACCACCACACTGCCCTCCAGATCGGCTACACCATTCTACTTCCCCACCAACAGGGAATAGGTATATTCCCTCTCCACATTTTCTCCAGTACTTGTATCCCTCTATTTTTTAAACAGTTTATTCACACACCTTATAATCCACCCAAAGTAAACAATCAATGATTCCTGGTATAATCACATAGTTATGCATTTGCCACCACAGTCTATATGAGGACATTTCTATTTCTTCTGCAATGAAAGAAGAGGAGAAAAAAAATGAATAAAAAAAAAAAGATACCAAAAAATTAAATAAAATAAAATACAATGAAAAGGTCATACAACAACAACAACATGAAAAATCTCATACCGCTCCCTTATATCCCCCTCTTATAGACATTTAGCTTTGGTATATTGCCTTTGTTACAATTAATGGAAGCATATTACAGTGTTACTATTTTCTGTAAACTCTAGTTTACATTGATTATATTTTTCTCCTATACCATGCAGTTTTCAACACCTTGCAATGTTGACATTCATTTGTTTTCCCTCATTTAAAAACATCCTTATATTAGTACACCTAATCACCATCATTGACCACTCTAGGTTTTACTGACAGTCCCAGTCTTTATCCTCCATCTTTCTTTCTGGTGTCACACATGCCCCTAGCCTTTCTCTTTCATCCATACTCACACTCATCTTTGTTCAGAGTACTTAAAATATTGTGTCACCATCACACAGTATTGTGCCATCTATTTCTGGGTCTATACAATCAATCCTTTTGAATATTCTGTACCCCTTCATCATCAGATGCCTGATCTCTACCCTCTATATCTCCTGATAACCTGTGTTCTCAACTTTAATTTTCAAGGATTGCTCTTTAATGTTAGTTCATATTAGTGAGACCATGCAGTGTTTGTCTTTTTGTTTCTGGCTAATTTCACTCAACATAATGTCTACTAGCTATCATTTTGTCTTTTGGATTTTATATGTTATATCTTATTTTATTTTATTAATTTCTCTCTCTTTTAACCCTTACTGATAGTCTTTATTTCTACACTCTTCTCCAAACCTCTGTCTCCTGTCTTTCCTATCTGCCTGTAAGGCTCCCTTTAGTATTTCTTGTAGAGCAGGTATCTTGTTCACAACCTCTCTAAGTGTCTGTTTGTCTGAAAATATTTTAAACTCTCCCTCATTTTTGAAGGACAATTATGCCAGATATAGAATTCTTGGCTGGCAGTTTATCTCTTTCAGTATCTTAAATATATCATACCACTGCCTTTTTGCCTCCATGGTTTCTACTGAGAAATCAGCATATAGTCTTACTGAGCTTCTCTTATATGTGATGGATCGCTTTTCTCTTGCTGCTTTCAGAATTCTCTCTTTGTCTTGATAATAATATTAGTAAGTGTTTTGAAGTAGGTCTATTTGGATCTATTCTACTTGGGGCATGCTGTACTTCTTGGAACTGTAATTTTATGTGTTTCATGAGAGATTGGAAATTTTCAGTGATTATTTCCTCCATTATTGCTTCTGCCCCTTTCCCTTCTCTTTTCCTTCTGGAACACCTAGGACATTCATGTTGTCATTAATTTCCCTGAGACACTGCTCATTTTTTCCAATATTTTCCCTATCTGCTTTTTTGTGTGTAGGATTTCAGTTGTCCTATTCTCCAGTTCATGAATCTTTTCTTCTGCCTCTTCTAATCTGCTGTTATATGTCTCCATTGTGTTTTTCATCTTGTGTATTGTGCCTTTCATTCCCATAAGTTCTGCCAATTTTTTTCAGACTTTTGAGTTCTTCCTTATGTTTGCCCAATGTCTTCTTTATACCCTTCATCTCTTTTCCCATAGCTTCCCTCAACCTGTTGCTTTGATTTTTTAATATATTTAACATATTTGTTTGAAGATCTTTAATTAGTTGTTTCAATTCCTATATCTCAGTTGAAGTATAAGTTTGTTCCTTTAACTGGGCCATATCTTTGTTTTTCTAGTGTAATTTGTGATTTTTCTGTTTCTAGGCATCTGGTTTCCTTGATTACCCCAATCAGATTTTCCCAGACCAGACAAGCCCAGGTCTCAGGAGGAGCCTGTATTCAGTATCAGGTTTCCCTAAGGGTGAGTCCTAGAAGATTGACAGATTTTCCTGTGAGGCCTCTTGACTCGGTGATTTTCCTATCCTGCCCATCAGGTGGTGCTGGTCAGCCCACAGCTCCCCACTGGTGTAAAGAGGTGTGGTCCCTTTAATTCTCAGTGGGCCCTGTCCTGGATGGGGGCCAAAGGTGTCAGAAGCCAAGCTTGAGTTGCTTAAGTTGTTTCTGGCTCACCCCCACCCCCCACCCCCAGCCACGGGGTCTGAATTCTCTGAGGGAAGGCAGTCCCTTGAGCTGGGCCCCACCCGCCTTTTCTTAGGGAAGATAAGCCCTTTAGGGAGTTATCTTCTCCACTTGAATTCCTCCTTTGTCTCTCTTACTCTCTTAACTTCACCCTTGCCTGGGTCAGCACTGACAATTGAAAACATCTGAGGCTTTCTCTAATGAGCTTCTTAGAATGAGAGGAAAAAAATGGAAAAAGAGAAGAAGCCCCTTTTCAGAGCCAGCCCCAGCTCCCCAGTTTCACCAGTTGACTGGTGTTGGTACCCAGTTCTCTGTGCCCCTTTCCTTGGGACACAGCCATTTTCCAGTATTCTGAGCTCAGCTGTCTCCAAAAGCCTCTGTTTTTATTTATTTATGTATTTTTTTTCATCAGCCTTGCCTCCTCTCTGTTGGGAGGAACCTCGGGTTCCTTTTCTGCGTTGTCCGGGATTAGCTATGCTTGTAGGTTGTTGTTCTAGTTTGCTAATGCTGCAGAATGCAAAACACCAGAGATGGATTGGCTTTTATAAAAAAGGGGGTTTATTTGGCTACACAGTTACAGTCTTAAGGCCATAAAGTGTCCAAGGTAACACATCAGTAATTGGGTACCTTCACTGAAGGATGGCCAATGGCGTCTGGAAAACCTCTGTTAGCTGGGAAGGCACATGACTGGCGTCTGCTCCAAAGTTCTGGTTTCAAAATGGCTTTCTCCCAGGACGTTCCTCTCTAGCAAGCTTGCTCCTCTTCAAAACATCACTCACAGCTGCACTGAGTTCCTTCTCTTTTGAGTCGGCTCATTTATATGGCTCCACTGATCAAGGCCCACCCTGAATGGGTGGGGCCATGCCTCCATGGGAATATCTCATCAGAGTCATCACCCACAGCTCGGTGGGGCACATTCCAAGCAAATCTAATCAGCACCAAAACGTCTGCCCCACAAGACTACATCAAAGATAATGGCGTTTAGGGGACACAATACATTCAAACTGGCACAGTTGTATTCAGTAGTACAAATTTGTTAATTAAAACCACAATTGGAGCTTGGTTTAGTTACTTTCCCTGTAACCTGTTTGTTTGTTTTTTTCTCCACATGGAGTGTTTCAGCTCAGCCTGCTGTGCCTGTAGGGGAGTGGCGCCAGCTTCACAGTTTGGGGAGATTTACTTACAGTTCTATGCTGCGATCTCAGCCTTTCCACCCATTCCAAGCTGGTATATAATGTGTGCCCAGACACGAATATCTCCCAACAATTGTTCCAGATTATTTACTAGTTGTTCTTGGCTATTTTCTAGTTGCTCTAGAGGACTAACTAAATTCCACACCTCTCTATGCCACCATCTTGCCCAACCTCCACAAGAGACTTTTATAGAATTTTTTATCCTACAATCTGGCTAACCTCTCTTGTTAATTTTGATACTATGTGTGAGACTCTTTGGAGTTTTCCACATAATTATATCATCAGCAAAAAATGACATTTTGTTTCTTTCTTTCTAATCTGGATAATTAGATCTTTTTTATTTTTGGCTTTGGCTAGGGGTGCCCCACTTGCTTTCTTATGATTAGTCTTTTTGTTTTCCATCTGTGGTAGATTGAGTTAGATACCCCAGGGAGGTGGGGAGCATGTTCTTAATCTTAATCCCATTCCTAAAAGTGTAAACCCTTTGTAAATAGGAACTTTTGAAGATGTTATTTTTAGTTAAGGTGTGTCCAAGTGAATCAGTGTGGATATCAACCCTATTACTGGAGGAGTTATAGGAAAAAGCTGCAGAGAGGAGCCAGAAGCTGGAAGTCAGTGTAACCTGGAACCGAGAAGAGACAGGAGAGGGCATGGACATGTGACGGGAAAACCAGGGAACCCAAGGATTGCTGGTCAGCCAGATGCTACCAACCCTGGAAGGAAGCAAGTGGTCCAGCCTCTGAAACTGTGAGCTAATTGTTAAACCAACCCATTGTGTGGTATTTATCATATCATCCAGGAAACTAAGACACATCCTTTTACTTTTAAACTATGTGTGTCATATATTTAAAAGGTTTTTTTTTTTTACAGAGAGACTACATGTAGTTGGATCTTGCTTTTTTATCCCAGTCTGACAATCTCTGCCTTTCAGTTGGAGTCTTAAAATATTTACATTGAATGCAATTAACAATTCTGCTGGGTCTAAATCTACCATCTGGCTTTTTTTTTTTTTCTATTTGTCTTATATTTGATTTGTTTCTTTGATCCTTTTTTCCTGCCTTCTTTTAGACCGAGTATTTTTTATTCCAGCTTATCTACCTTATTAGTTTATGTCTTTTTTTTTTTCTTAGTGCCTTACAATATGTAAAGTTAGTTTACAAATTTTCAAGCAATCTTTGGTAACACCTCTATTGGAATCAGGGGTTGCAGGTTTGTGAATGCGTTCCTCCTCCTACCAGGTAACTAGCGTGAATAGAATGTCAGTCACGTGCCAGGACTCTAATCCTCACAACAACTCTGAGAACCTCTATTACTTCATTTCACAGATGCGCTCACCCAGCAAATCCTAAGTTCAGTGAGTGCCTGGCCACCTCCAGAGCCCAGGTTTTTTTCTACCAGTTCTCACTGGCCTGAAAGGAGACTTCTTACCTGTTCTACTGTAATTTTCATTCCTTAGAGTTGCACTTTCTTCTTATAAATGGGTGTCAAGGGTGCAGGCCTGAGCCTGATAGGAATTCTGACAAGTCCAGGCCAGCCTGTGGGAAAGGCCAGCCAGAAGTCTGTCAACATGAAGGATTCACCCTAAGGACAAAGAGAACCAGGGTGACCAGTTTGACCCAGAAACTGAGCTTCCACCATCAGTAATCAAGAGAAGAGAGAGTGTTGCTGCCTCTCAGATTTGTCTTTGGCCTAGTCCTCCATGGACTCCCATAGAAGGCCTATAGAAATCTGAAAGAACTCTCTCAGTCAAAGTTCAGGAAGAGCCAAACAATCCCAGTGGGTCCATTAGGTACCTGTCCTTTGAAAACCAGAGCATTTGACTTAGAGCTGTCCTTCCCTTGCACAGATTTGGGAACTCATCCCCAGGTTTACATCTCGGCTCAGCAAGCACTTCCTCTCACGTCTCCAGCATCCCTCTGGGGCCAACATTTGTGTAAGTCACTGGCCAAGTGTGTAGCAATTCTCAGTAACTCTGGGGCCCTGTGACAAGTCAGGGCTCAGCCCACCCCAGGGCCAGGGTTGGACTTCCCTTTGCTCCCAGTGTGCTTGTTTAATCCCCATTATATAGTTCAGAGTGAGAGGCTGTGAGGAAAGAGACCCTTCTTCCTGGTTATAACCAGCGTCAGCTGGGGAGGGAGCTCAGCCTTAACAGCCCATTTACAGTGTGTGTTTGTTGTATGATTGAGAATATGTAATTCTGCTATAGAAGGCAAGCAAAACAAGTGGGAAAAACAAACATATGTGTTAATCATGGGTAAGGAATCAGCTAATTGCTTGTGATATATAGATAAAACTCATAAGTTATGAGTAGCTTATTCAATAAGTAAGTTAGTCACCTGTGAGATGTATTAAAGATAGATAAAATAAGTAGAGAGTAGGTGTGCTAAACATAGATAGTATGGACTGGAAAGACCAAGTAGGCATCAAGTATTGATAACACACATGAAGCAACAAATAGTTATGATAACCTATATATACAAGATTCACTGAAGCTCCAAATACTGTGATAGAGTAAATACATATGAGGCAGCCGAGGCACCTGAATTCATGCTACACTAAATATACATGATGCATATGAAGCACTCAACATTCATCAGTCTTAAATGGACCATCCATTGGTGACATATTCTGGCTGCAGTTTGCTAGATAAAACCATGTCTGTTCAGCAGGCCAATTGGTGAACTACAGCTGTGGCCTGGGGGACTTGCCCCTGTGACTCTCTGGTAGAGCAAGTGTGAGTTGGTTCTTGGTACTCTCCATCCATTGGGCCACACTGTACATCCTTCAGCTCTGGTCCTCATCACCCCACCATCAGTGGGGTTGGCTGGTGTGGCAGAGGGAGAGACAAATGGGATTCTCGGTGGAGCTAATGAAACTTAAGCTTCAGAGCCCCTCACTTGCCCAAACCTCTAATGTTCCAGATGGGGAAGGGCAGCCTGGTTGCTTTCCTTATGAGCATTATGTAACCTGGGGTTCAGGTGATATGGTCCTTCCACCCAGCCTGTACCCCATCCTGTATATTTGTGTGTGTATCTTTCCCATCCCGTTCCCCTTGCTCTGGGCTTTATGTTTTAAACTGATCCAATAAACCACATGATTCAAGCATCCTAATTGGTCTGCGAGACCTTCTGTTCCACTATTTCTGGGATAGCTTGCCTGATAGAGCACTTAGAGGCTACCACTACATCAAGGGCACTTTGCCCTCCCCCTTGCTTCTTCACAAAAGGGTGCTTTGGGAACAAGAGACAGCCTTCAGTTTTGCAATCATCTATGATAACTGGTGCACAGGTTTGGGGGGGGCCTAAGTTCACACAATGTAAAAGTGAGTATGTATCTAAAATGAGTAAAGAAATTATAACAAATTACTGGCATCTTAGAGATTCAGGTTTTGGGGTTTTTTTGTGTGGCTTTTTTTTTTTATTTTGTTTTGTCTTTGTTTTTTTTAAGATCTCTTTAGGCAGTTAACCAGAAATGCTTATACAGAAGAGCTTCCTAATTGCAACCTGGCTTCCCTTCCAAGTGCCTGGACAAATGGTGACGGGCCCTGAAGCTTAAGCTTCATTAACTTCATGGAGAATCCCATTTGCAGGTGCTGTGGACAGAAGATGGGTACTGTTTGTTCTAGTCCTGGCCTTGATACCTTGGGCAGGTTTACTTCCCAGTTTCCTCCTATGTAAAATGAGGGTATTGCTAGTTCATTCAGTCAGTCAAGACTGACTCTGCAGTCTGTGCTCTGTCTCATGACTTGGATGCCTTGTGTAAAAGATGTTTTTGAGCTTTCTCCGTGGTGCCCTCTCATGTACTTTTTTTCATGTAATCCTCATACTAACCTCCATAGAGATCACTATCCACATTTTACAGATGGAGAACTGAGACTCTGAGAAGTCGGAATAGCTTCCCTAAGGTCAAACAGTTCATAACAGACAAGCTGGTATGCAAGCCCGAAGACTCCCTCTTTCATTTCACCACACGCTGCCCCCAACTCTTCTGGCTGGTTTTGTTTTCTCTCTCCAACACTTCTTTGCAAATTTAGCTGATGCTGAGAGTCTTCCACAAGGCTTCATGGGTACAGCCTAGCAAGAAAGAAAATTCAGCTGCTTTGCACCACTGCCTGACATCACTGTACTGCTGCTTCCAGGGGATAGAAATAAGTCAGGAAATTCTCTCACCATAAGCAGATCAGATGCTTCATAGAAAGATGCCATTTAACAAGTAGCCAGTTGCTAACAGACTACACAGGGTGTTCTGGTTTGCTAAAGCTGCCATTATGCAAAATACTAGAAATGAGTTGGCTTTTATAAAGGGGATTTATTAGGTTACAAAGTTACAGTTCTAAGGCCATAGAAGTGTCCAGACTGAGGCATCAACAAGATGACACCTTCACTGAAAAGTAGCCGATGGTGTCCCGAACACCCTCTGTCAGCTGGGAAGGCATGTGGCTGGCATCTGCTGGTCCTTTGCTCCCAGGTTCTGGTTTCAAAATGGCTTTCTCCAAAATGTCTCTGGGCTTCTGTCTCTCTTAGCTTCTCTGTCTCAGCTCCTGTTTATCCTTGCTTGTTCTCCCAGGCCACTTCTCTCTAAGTATGTGGGGATCCTCTCTTCACTTCTCCGGGGCAAACTTCATCTCTTAGCTTAGCATCTTCAAACACTTTTCCATTTGCATCTCCAAGTGTCTGTCTGTATCTCCAAGTCTGGGTCTGTGTTGGCCCCTGAGATCTCTCAAGGACTCCAGTAACAAGACCCACCTTGAATGGACAGAGTCACACCTCCATGGAAATAATCTAATCAAAAGTTCTCACCCATAGTTGGGTGGGTCACATCTCCATGGAAACAACCTAATCAAAAGATCCCACCCATAATAAGTCTGGCACCCACAAGATTGCATTAAAGAACATAGTCTTTTCCGGGGTGCATAAGAGTTTCAAACTGGCACACAGGGTAAACCAGAGACCTGCTGGACTTGCAGTCCAAGTTGCTGCATTCAGATTTTATGGTACCATTTTTGTGTCATTGCCAGTCCTTCCTGGTTCTATCCCCAAACCCTGTGTCAGGTGATCTACAGAAATGTTTGGCCTGAATGGCAATAAAGCAATAGAAGTCACTCTTTACCTATCCATCATCCATTCCCTCTTCCTTCTCTAAATTCTCTTGTGGGAGAATTGGGGTTTCCAATTCTACCCAATAATTCAACCTCAGAGAAGTTGACCTTATCCCCAGGCCAGGGGTAAATCCTGATTAGTCTTAGCCAGTGACGGCAATCCATTCCCCTTGCTGTGTCTGGTTTTGGGATGAGCATGTTCTGGCCATTGAGACATGGGGGACGTTTGCTGAGAGAGCTGTGAGAAAAGGTTTTCACTCTTACGAAGATTGGAAGATATGGTCCCTCTTCTTTTGGATTCTGTCATACCTAGAAGGGGCATGGGAACTACAATCTTGACGGGAACTGGTGACCTGAGGAGAAAGCCACCACACAAAAAAGTGGTGAGCAGAAAGATGGAAAAAAAAAAAAACAGCCTTGGTCTTTGATGCTTTAGTAAGCCCGGAACTAGCCTTCTTGGGGACTTATTATAATGTAAGACAATAAATGTCCTTATTTTTAAGCTTCTTTGAAAAGTTGGGGTTCTGTTACCTGCAGGCAAAAGCATCCTAACTCATAATGCATGCATCTCAACAGTTCAGGGGTAGATCTCGCTTCAGGCACGGCTTTATCCTGGGCTCAAATGTGTCAGCGGGTAGGAAGCAGCCTGAACAACAATCCTAAGGTCTGCTCTAAACAGACCCACTAGAGAAACTTTTCCATTCCAAACCAAACACAGGAGCCACAAAATGGAATATGCCCACTAGTTTAAGACAGGATCTCAAATTTGGCTGCAGATTGGAGTCACTCAAAACTTGTGCCCAGGCCCTACTCATAACATTAAATCAGCCTCTCCGGGGGTGGGACCCAGCACTTTTTAATTCCTCAGGTGATTCTAATGTGCAGCCAGGACAGAGAACTACTGGTGAAGCCGATCAGTCAATCCCTGGATCTAATGGCTATGTGGGGGAAAGGGGCTTTCCAAAAGAAAATGTGGGAAACTTAGCAAGAAGTATCACATATGAATGTCAAGCAGCAAATAATCATGTACCCATGAGAGATGAGTACAACTATCAAAAACAGCATATCCAGTTGGATTCCTGTCCCAATAGCTGACAGCCCAGAATTAAACAAGACTATATCCCAGCTTTCCCAATGTTGCTGAGGGGCTTCTTTTTTTGAAGTGTAGATAAGAATCCTGACCTACAGGTACTGAATTCTTTCCCTGGAAGAGAGAACCATCCTTGCATTCCTCCACAACTCCCCTCCCTACCACTCCAGATTCCCTTAGCGTGAACACAGAGGCTAGGAGTAATAGCGTAGGGCTCTAGACCTAGAAAGATGCAACGGTTTGTAAATCTGATTGACCTTTGCAGGGATTCAGCTTGTAACATGGCCTTCTATTAACCCCTATTCTAACTGATGGTAAAATAGAGTTAAACTGCCATTACTGCTAACCGAATGAAATCCCTGGTTGCTGTTTCTGATTTGATATAAATTCCACGTGTCCATAGATCTGCTCCAAATCAAAGAACCAAAATCATTAAGCACCTTGCCCAGCCTTTGCTGGCTGGAGTCAGGGGCCCTGTGAGCCAGGGGAGGCTGCCTGGCTGGAGGGCAGGATATGTGTATTTCAGGCTTCCATTACTTACCTTCCTTAGTCTTATCCGTAAAATGCTGATCTTGCAGCATTCTTGTAAGGGACCAATGAGATATTATACAGGAAAGCATTTTGTCAACTGTGAGCCCCGATGCAAAAAGAGCATTATTGGAAAATCCACTGTATGAAGATGTGGATTCAAAATATATATATAGGGATTTGCCACGTGAAAGGATCCCTCACCTTACTAAAGTGTTTAACCTAGGAGTCCTTTTAGATGACAAGCTCCCTGTACCTTAAATGATTTGAGCTACATAGTTGTTGTCAGGAATACAGTGTTGTGTAAAGTAAAGGTTCTCCTTGTACCCATATAAATCAGATTCTTTTTTCCATCTTAAATCTTACCTCTCTCCATATATACATACCCTGGAGCTCCATGGCAGAGCTAGGCTTCTGGAGCTCCGAGCAGGTTGCCCTACTAGCTGTACTGAGGCTCCTCCTCTTCCTGTCTGTGGTAACCCCGACAGCCTCCCTCCTCTTCTCTTTCAGAGAAAGCAATGCAAGATATTCAAGATCTCTCTTGAATTTCTTCCTCCAGGAAGAGCCCTCAGCATCATGGATCTCCCCCTGCAGCTCCCAGTCCTCCTCTGTGAGCACTGTCTGACCGTCTGCTCAGGGGGCTGACTTCCCTCTCCCTGGGGATACTGAGGGAACAGGGTAGGTCAGGCCTTCCTTTCCCTCACCAGCCCCTCTTTTATTCTCTCAAGACCTCCACACCAGTCTGTGCAGGAGGGACGGCCCTGGGTGATCAGTGGTGAGCCAGAATTCTCCAATTCAGAGCTCCTTTTTACTCCAGCCACAGGCTCGCTGGTAACTTTAAGGGTCTGTTTAATCAAACACAAATATTATTTTTTTTCCTTCAAAATCAGAAGTCTAAACCATACTGAGAAGGGAAATAATTCCTCATGTACCAGTTTGCCTCACTTTGTCATTGGAGCCAGTAGGATCCCTAAATTGTGTGGAACAAAACAGCCTTAATGTCTTTCCTGCTCTACCTAAAACAGAAAGAGCTACCTTTAACTGCAGCTTTCTTTGTTACTTGACGAAAAGCTCTGAAATAGATGGCATTCTCCCTCTGGGAAAGGAAGTTTTCCATAGCAAAGAAGGTTTACCAATTTCCTTCAAGTTCTTTCACTTGTCATTCATTTGTTTCCTCAATAAGCACACCTACTATGTGACAGATACTTAGTGTTTTTTCTATTTACAAAGACCTTCCAGAATCACAGCATTTCTGATCTACAAATTGCACTGGACTTAATATTTCCAAATCTCTTATCAAGTAAAATAAAATGAGTGCATTAGGCTTGCTGGGAGAAGACCTCTTTTGGAGAAGGGCCTGTCCAAAAGACAAAAACAATCAGCCTACAGGAGTTTTCAGAGAACTGGAACACAACCTGCAGGACTGCTTGCAGGCAATACGTGGTGATAAACTAGTTGCAGTAGAGATAAGTTATCAGAATGGACAAGCACACCCTACTAATCAATGTATATCTGCTCCCCCTCAACGTAAAATAGAAACCCAATGTCAACCAATCAGAACATTTCCTCACTTGCTTCCAGGGTCACGCTACATTAGCTTCCCCTTTCCTCCCCTCAGTGGAGCTCCCTTCTACTTTCTGAACGGAATGCTGCCCGATTCATGAATCACTCCGTAAAACTCAATAAATCCTAAATTGCATGAAATGTTTTTCATTTCAGTGATAAAAGAATAATATAACCTCATGCTTATATTAAAATGCAATAAGACTCCCATTCCTTCCAAACTCACAAGACTGCACACAGGTCACCTAAGAACTGTAGATTAACCTAGGAGTCCTTTTAGATGCTGAGGGTTCTTCCTGGAGAAGAAATTCAAGAGAGATCTTGAATATCTTGCATTGCTTTCTCTGAAAGAGACGAGGAGGGAGGCTGTCGGGGTTACCACAGACAGGAAGAGGAGGAGCCTCAGTACGGCTAGTAGGGCAACCTGCTCGGAGCTCCAGAAGCCTAGCTCTGCCATGGAGCTCCAGGGTATGTATATATGGAGAGAGGTAAGATTTAAGATGGGGAAAAAAAAAAAAAAAAAGGAAAAAAAGAATCTGATTTATATGGGTACAAGTAGAACCTTACTTTACACAACACTGTATTCCTGACGACAACTATAAAAAAGGAAGTAATGTTGCCATTGTTATAGCTGAAGAGGGCAGAGTAAGAGGGGCAGCAAAATGGAAAGACCTAGCCACCTAAAGGACAGAGGCAAGACTAGAAACCCATCTCATGGATTCCAGGGTATAAAATTGATGAGGACATCCTCCTTCCTTCCAGCTGCCCACCTATGGACTTAAACACATGACAGCCACGAGTCCTACTAACTCAAATTGAACATGCCATGGTGTCTGTCTTACCCAATAGCTCACTCCAACAAAGACTATACAGCCCACAACTCACACCCACTGCCTTTTCAGGGAAACAATGCTAGACTTCTTTTAACCATGGATGGCCTCTGTCTTGACCCAAAGGAAGCAAAACTGCAATCTGGTTGGCCACTCATTAAGTAGCCAGGCTTCACCCTGTAAAAATGAAGATAATTATCTAAGCCAATCAGACCACTTCCCTCAGATCTGGCAGGAGAATACAGAGCAGTTGGCTGTCAATGGTTAGAGGAAGGGGGCAGACCATCAAGAGGGAAGCAGAGATGGGACCCCTGAGAAGCAGAGCCAGGAGCCTGTCCACTGAGCTACCTCTGGGTCAATGGTCTTCCTGCTCCAGTTCCAGTACCAGGTGTATCCTTACAACAAATACTTTCCCCCTGAGATAATCTTAAGAGAATCTGAGACTAGAAAGGCCTCTAAAAGGGGCAGCTAAATGAGTTTCACTAATGGGAAGACCCAGCTTGACTTATCTCTCTGGCCAAGACACAGGCTTCTCGAATATCAGCATCAGAAAATACTCAATTGAAATGCTGAATTTTCTGCATTTTTTAAAAACTGCTTTTTTGCCTGAAAGACAATGGATATAGAAGGTGGTACCAGTCATATGCTGGTACTATCCAAGCCCTGGAGTATCAGAGATAAAACTTGTCATCATGAAATACTGTAAAATTCCTAGCCTGGGATAGGGGAGGTGAGTGGCAGAAGGGATGGCCAGCAGGTACGGGTCTTAAGATACTGATGCAGCAGCTGCATCCAAGGGCATATTTCCACGGAATTTGAGCTTTAGTTCCAGGTCTATGAACCCAGAAAATCTAACAGGAGCTACCGTTTTCTTTGCCTGGTAGGAGTCCATTATGATCACACAGCCTGGAGAATGGATCCCAGGCAGGCAGCATTACCAAAAATGCAAATAGATACCTAAGAGTGTGACTAGGAAGAAAAAGAATACACATAAAGCCTCCATAATAAATGCTCTGAGTAAATTAAGCTTTGCATTTTCATGTGCTTATACACAGAGCTGGTATCCCTACATGTGTGTATGCGTGTGTGTTTGATAGCAGAGATGGGTCCGCATAGACTGGGACACAATGTAGGCCAATTTCCTTCGACTATGAATGGGGGGCCATGGAATGGTTGGTCAAAACCAAAAGGCACAATTACATTCAAATTAAGGCTAAAAGGATTAGCTGGGTTTTAGTTTGGCGCATTCATGACTGAAATAAACCCAGGAAAGATTCGATGGAATTTCTTACACATTATTCAAGATAGCACTTCTGATCCAGGATTTGTGGATTCAGCAATTTGGGATTCTTCTAATGGTCTTTCCTTTTTTGGCCTCTTAGCTTCAACCTCTGCAAGCAGGGAGTATTCAACTGGGCTGCTCCCTACAGAACTGCTTTTAATTCAGGCAGCCATCATGGGATCCCAGCCTCAATCAGCTACAGACAAGATAACATGATTGGTTTCCTTATAAGGATAGGAATAGCTGTCTATAGAGCTTATGACTTTTCTGGTGCAAATGCCTTCCCCTATTACAAACCTACAGAATAGAATAATTTAAACTATCTAGGCAATGGCAGGAATAACCCCCAAATCCCAGAATTACAGAGGATTCTGCCCTCTGTTCCTGGTCCCAGCATTCTGGCATATATATCTATGTCTATGTCTGTATGTCTATGTCTATATGTCTGTGTCTGTGTCTGTGTCTGTGTCTGTGTCTATGTGTTTTTTTTTCCCCTGATTTCATCAGCTTCCTGGGCCCCTGCCCAGAGATCAGTCATCACTCCCCTACCGGTGATGTGAACTAAACAGGCCTCATGATCCTCCTCAGCCCTCTTTCCCTGAGATTGACTCTCTAGGTCAAGGGCAGGGGAAACCACTACCTGGAAAGCATCATCAACTCCGCAGCCTCGGCAGCAACATAAAGTGGAGAACCTGTGGGCTCATAGCTCATAGTTTTTAGCTTGCTTCTTATGGGCTGAGGGGGGCAGGGATTGAGGGGAGATGGGTGTGGATAGTGGTCCGGGAATAGCCTGAGGAAAAAAACAATTATAACAGCGTAATAAAAACCTGGACTAGGGATAGCTGTTTCACTGTATTTCTAGGTCTTTCCCTTCTCTTACTTTCATCCTCACAAGTCTGTAGAGCCAGAGTATCATAAGCAGATTTTTATTGACTAGGAAAAGGAAGAAAACCCATCCAGGAGTCCCTGGATTCCTCTCCCTTTGCTCTTTTATCTCTAAGCTAGTTTCCAAACTCTCCGCCCCCTATCCCGCCCTCAAGCCTCGGTTCTAACGGTTTATCCCGGTTCTAACCGTTTATACTGGTTCATAAATGCCTGTAAACAGAAGACTAAAGCTGAGTTGCTCAACGTTGATCTGGGATGAGGAGCTCAGCATCCTATTAAAAAAAAAAAAAGAAAGAAAAAAAGAAAAAAAAAAAAAGGGGCAAAAACCTAAGGGCACTGTTGAGATTCAAAACCACTACTGCTCTCCACCCTCTTCCCTGGGGTCTTCAGGAAGAGACAATGCGGCCCCTCGGATTCGGCCCTTCCCAGCCTGGCAGCAACTGTCAGAGAACGCGGAGCGGGAGGGATCCAGGGCTTTGCAGCAACTGCCTTCCGGCTTCCCTTACTGCTTCGGTTACTGCATGGAGGCCCCAGAAGCGCCTGTTTATTTCACCAAAAACCTCAGACGCTTTAACTTTTGAAGGTTTCAAAAATACTGTTGGGTTTATTTTATTTCTTTTCTTTGGTGAAACAAAACCAATGTTTTGGACGCACGGGGGCAGGGTGCGGGATCCGGTTCCTCGCCGAAGGACGGACGGACCGACTGCCGGCTGGCGTCGCCCCGCGCTGCACCGGCCTGGGGCGCTGGGTCTGCAGGGCCTGGGCCGCGGCCTCGGTCGCCGCCCTGCGCGGGCTCCAGCACCAGCAGCGGGATCTCCTCCAGCCTCTCAGGGTGCTCCCTGTGCCGCAGGTAGCGGCGCCTCCACATCGCCAGCCTCTGGAACAGCCTCTGCAGGCTCGGGTGGCTCCACAGGCCGCGCCCCGGGGCCGCCTTGCCCGGCCGCTCGTATTTGCCCTTCCTGCGCGGGCCGAGAGCAGAGCTCCGCAGAAACAGCCGCCGCCAGCACCAGCAGCCGGAGCCCGCGCCGCCGTCGCTCGGGGCCGCAAGCCGCCCGGCCGTCTGGGGCTCCGCACACTGCGGGCCGCTCCGCTTCAGGCGCGCCACCTTCTCCAGCAGTTCGTGCTGTACACCGCCGCGGCGAGGGCCGCAGGGCCGCGCCCCCGCCATGCCGGGCCCGGGCGTTTTCTCACAAGGCGCCGGGCGAGGGGCCAGGGCCCACGTCTCCGGAGCTTCCTGCCCTGACAGCTCCACGGCTGCCTCCAGGTCTCAAAAGGGACACGCGTCCCCTCCTGCGGGCCCCGGGGATGTGCCCGCAGCCTTCCCGCGGGTTCTGTTGCCAAGGAAACACAAACGGCGACCCCAGAATGCCCAGCAGAGGCTGCGCTCCCTTCCTTCTGATACTGTTGGAAAACGCGGTTTTAAATAGTTAGGCCCGCCTGGCCCGGCATCTAACAGAGAAACAAGTTGCTTTGCTTTGGTGAGAAGGAGAGTTTATTGAAGATGTGTCAACAAGGAACTGGAGGGAAAAAAAAACTTTCCAAGACCAGTTCAGAATGAGAAGAGTGGCTTGGGCTTTTATAATGTAAAGCAAAGAAATGGCCAGAATCCAGAAAAAAAACAGAAGGGAAAAAAACATAGAAGAGAAAGCTGTTTGGACAGCACTTCCTATTATCTTGAAGTCCTCCCCTCTTTGAGGCTTGTTTTTTAAGAAGGTACTGCAGGCAATGCTGGCAAATTTCCTGGGAGCAGAGAATAAGTTTTGTTATTATTGTTGAGATGAGAGCAACAGCAAGTTATTTTAATAAGAGCTTCTTTATGCTTAGAGTAATTCAAGGCTACTTGAGTCAAGCAATTTTAATAAACAGTTTTTTTTTTTTTTTCTCTATTGGCTGTTGGAGACTATACTAAACATTTTCCAGCTAAAGAATTATATTGAGTATTTTTTACTTATCCAGCTATCACTTCTGGGCCCCAAGTCGGAACCCTCACCCACAGCAGCTGAGGGAGACCCCAGAATCAAGACTCCCAAGTAATTACATAGTCCCAAAATAAAGTCAGTCAGGTTGGCTGTTGAGTGATTTGTGGACATAGCCTCAGACAGGCCAGAAAGATCTTGGAAGTCCCCGTGGTCCAACCCCTTGTTTACTGTTATATTAAACAGCTACTAAAGAGGTGACTACACAAGTCCACTAGATGGAGGCTTGGATCCTGGTCCGGGCTTGTGTTGCTCTGGAGGCATATGATATTTTGTGAACTGGTTCCAGGTTTTCTGTTCCTTTCTGCCAACTGGGAGCCAGAGTTGGAAGAAAGACCTCAAAACCTGTTTTTCTTTATCCTAAGGACTCTTCTTTCTAGGATAATTACATATTAATTATAATGTGTTCCTGATTGCAAACTAGTTTTTGTAGAAAATTTGAAAAAAAAAATACAAATATTACCTTTTTTCCTGCTTTGTATACTTTTTGCACTTTTCATTTTTCCCAATTTCAAGTAAGGAAATATTAAAATAACAATAATAATAGCTACCATGTATGGTGCTTATTTTGTGTTAAGCACTCTGCTTAGCTTTTAGCATAGCTTTTCTCCTTTATATTGTAGCACACTGACAACTGAACAAGTCTGGAGTGAGTCTGCCTGAGTTTGAATTCCAGCTCCAACATTTTCTAGCTGTGACCTTGGAAAAGTACTCATCTCTCTGTGCCTCAGTTTATTCATCGGTAAAATTGGGATACTAATAATCCTACCTTGGAAGACTGTTGTGAGAATTAAATGAGACAGTACATGTTAAACATTTAGCATATGCTTGACACATAGTAAGTGTACAATGAATAAATTTTTATCATGCAGTCCTCACAAAGCCCCAAATAAAGTGGTTTCCATATGGAGTAATTTTCCCATTTTGCAGACTGAGAAAACTGAGGTCAAAAGAGATAAAATCATTTACTTGAGATAACATAGCTTGTAAGTGGAGGACATAGGATTTGAACTCCTGATTCTTCAAACCCCAGAGTATTAAATGACTTTGTTGCTGTTGACCTTTCAGCTATCTACCATATCAGTATAGTGTCCCTTCTCCTAGTATACCTATCCTCCAACACATCCACAGTTAATACTTAGGTGTCAGCATTTAACGTTTGCACAGCCTGGATGCAAAAAGCGGGGGAGAAAAAAACAAAAACAAATTATCAAGTCCTTATTTCTAGCAACTTTTTGAATTTCTAATCATCTGGGCAGGAGCATATTTGGTGCCCATCACCCCTGTGCACACCCTAACAACATCCTTTTCTTGTCCTCTCAGCTTGCCATGACTCAGATCGCAAGGGAGCCATTCCATTTTAAGAACTGCTTTAGGTTTATTTGCTCCCTCCCCAGTTCTGGCTTGTATTCAGGCTATCTGATGCTTGCTATTTCCTGCCACCTGTAGCAAAGAGTCAAGCAGGAGGCGAGGCCTGACTGACAGATTCAGCTGGTAAAAAACTGTCAGCCCTTTATGGACACATGCAGTTTATTACTTAGACAGTGAAAGGAAGAATAGCCAAAGGTGCCAGCTCCCCATGGCCCTTGCACAGAGCAACACAGAAACCAAAAGGGGCTAGATGACAGCAACAGGGATGTGGAGCCCTGAGCTGCTGACGTTGTGCTGCAGCCGTTTTATAGCCTGCTGCCCTGCCTTCTCAATGTGTGTGACTCACTGCCACTGCCCCCACCCCACCTCCCCTGCAAGCCAAAGAGTCATATACCTCATCAACAGAACTTGAGAGATGATGAGGAACTCTCTCATGACAGCCTCCCAGGAAGATAGGAAGGTATGGAAAATGGTCTTGCAGCAGCTCTTTACAAGCCTCCCATGTTCCAGCAGGATCATAGGGTTTTCTGCCAAGACTTAGATTTAGCTGCAATTCAAGCCTTGCCTATGTTGCTATGTGCAAGGTCCCTGGGGAGCCATGATGGTGACATTTCCTTCTACAGACTGCTTCACATGCTTCCCAAATCTTTCTCTACTTGACTGGCATTTGCCTCTGATTTCATGTTACCTCAAATCCCTCTCTCATTCCTAGGTCACTCCATTCACAAGACACCAGGAGCACTTCCTCAGCACCCCAGTGCTCCGGATCCTCTGTGGCAAAGATTCTTGCAGTAGATGTTCCCCGTGCAATGCCTACCAGGACTGCTTACATGCAGCTCTCAGGCCACCCAGCATCCCTGTCCATGGGAGAAAGTCTGGGCAGACCTAGCCTCGAGCCTGACTTAAGATTTGCATTTTCAGACCCCCGTCACCATCCACAACAGCCACTCAGACTAGTCCTTAGACGACCTTGGGTCTAGGGTTGTCCAGTTAAATTTGAATTTTAAATAAACCATGAATAATTTTTAGCATAAATATATCCCAGACTAGACATATTAAAAAATTATTCACTCTTTACCTGAAATTAAAATTTAAGAGGACATCCTGTATTTTTATTTGCTAAATCTATCAACCCTACCAGGGTCATGGCAATCCTACCAGGGCATTCCCAATAAAGGCACTTTAGGAGGGTTTTCCTTCAAGTCCCCCAGAAAAAGACCTCCTGGACCAAAAGCTGGCCAGAGACCACAGAGATCTCCACAATCCCCCACTCCGAGCAGAAGCAGGTTTCTCCGATCCACCTGGTCTTAACCCAGGTACAAAGAATAACACCAGAGGCCTTTCCTCTCCAGAGCTCAAATTATAAAATAATGCGGTGTGGGATGCACTACTTGCCAGGATTTTAGAGAAGTGATAGCAAATTCAGATATAGCTCACAGTACTCCCAAATCCAGAAAGAGACAGAATAGTGTGATGCAGCTCTGATTCTGAATTAGCATTATGGCCTTGAGCAAGTTATGGAACCTCTCCCAACCCCAGATGTCTCATCTGAACATGAGGATACTCCCCTTACCTATCTTAGAGAGTTGCCGTGAGGCTCAGATGAGATAATGCAAGTAAGGGCTTAAGACAGTGCCCAGCACAAAGCAAGTACTCAATAAATTGTAGCTGCTGCTGCTATGGAATCCTTGCTATTTTTGCCTGCTTACATCTCTTGCCCCAAACACTCCCTAGCACAAAAGGTTCTCTAAACATGAATCCCAGCACTGCCTTTGTTTCTGAAGGTATACAACTGATGACAAGTTCCGTGAGCTCAAACATCCTGGAAACTTCCCCAGGAAAACTATGAATGCAGAGATGTGTTCCGGAACAGATGGCTTCAGGTTTTTTCTCCGGTACAAATGGTGAAAGGTCGGTTAGCCGTATGAGAGAGCACAGTGCCAGCAGGACTTGGCCCATGGGACAGGTCTCCTTCTCCTCTACAGCCCAACCCTGTGCATCTCAGACACCTGCTGACCAGAAGCCAGGTACAGGTGGAGCAGCCAGCGAAGCTCCAAGGTTAGAAGATTAAGTCAGCACGCAGTCCCAGCAAGGGTGAGTCTGTGACATCATCCCTATCTGTGAAAGGTGACACATTTTCAAGCTGAGCCATGAAGTGGGAGAGCTCACCCAGGAGCAACACCTGCCATTACCCAGATAACTGGGCCAGGAGTGGGGTGTCGAATTTGAACAAAATAGAACAGCATTTGCCTCTTTACAGATACTGCCCCCATCTAGAAGATAGACTTCACAAGGTGAACTTTTCCAAATTGCTCTTTATTATAAAAACTAAATGTTTTCTCCAGATATCTTGAGATGAAATATTAATGAAATAAATGCATCCTAGGAAAGGCCTGGTTCCCATATTAGGAAAGCAAATTCTATGTCAATATATTCAGTGTAACAATGGCATTATTATTTTGCAACAAATTTTTTTGCAGTGGAAACTAAGAATTTAAGGGTGAAACATCATAATATCTAGAATTTACTTTAAAATATCTAGGGGAAAAAAAAACCACAAAAATATCTAGAAAAAAGGCAAGGAGGAGGGATAGGTGAAATAAGTCTGGCAAAGTGTTGATGTTGATTAAAGCTGGGTGTGGGTACCTGAAGATTATTTTATTCCCCTTTGCTATGCATATTTGAAAATTTCCAAAGGAAAACACTTTGGAGAGCTTGGTATAGAGTTTGCCACTGTGTCCCCCACATGCAGTATGAAAGGGAGACTAGACACATTTATCCAAGTGATTTAAACAAAAACTTGAAAACACCTACTTCAACTATTTAAGCCATTTAGGAAAAAGTGAGATTTGTCTGAGTAATTGAACTGGATTTCCACCTAATCTGGCATAATCTGCTGCCTACAGGAAATCCCAGGAGGCAAGAGCACAGAGGAGGGAGGGTGTTCCCCAACATTTCACCATCAGCAGGACACATGCCAGGAAGCCACTCCAGCCTACTGGTTAGCACTTCTGAAAGCAAGGGATGGCTTTCTCACTCTGCTTGGAGTTTCTAAGTTACAAAACCAAAATGGTTACCATAAAGTCAAATTACTTTCTCCTGGTGCCTCAGTTTTCACATCTGGGAAAAAGTATATGCAATGATTAAATGGTGCTAACCAAGAACAGCTGTGAGGCTCTTGGGTATAATCATGATTATAAACCAGCAAACTGAAGAATACTCACAAGTCACAGAATTTTCCAGATGACTTTCCCTTGGCCCTTGGTGCCTTTTATAGGCAAGTACACCAAGCCTTTGCTGAGGGAGGATTAGGGCAATTTGCTGCATGGTTCCATCAAAAATCCTTGGGATCACTAGGCAAAAAAAAAATGCAGGCAATTCAAATAAACCCAAGCTGAGATCTAAACTGCTAGGATAAACAGCTCAATCCCAATTTCTTGCTTTGTTGAAAGAGACTTGGCCAAGGGCTGCATTTATTTTGGCAAACATTGTATTTAACAAAACCCAAAACATTTGTTTCAGTTAACAAATTCCCTATTTAACACTCAACAGCCAACATAGCCTCAAAAGAAAATAACTGGGTGTGTAGTTAATGTTGTTTCTGAAAAGAAACAAAAGCTTCTGTCTCTGTGTTTAGACAGTGACTGGTCCCCTAAAAAGTTAGGACCAGATATATTTTTCAGGACTTTGCCACCTTGTGAAGGTGTGAAGAGATGAAGGGATATCGGAAAGCAAAAGACCTCTTCTCTTTATGGCTTTCTTTTGCAGATGGGAGGAGCGTTCTCCCAGCATGGGGGGCGAGCAGGTCCGCATGTGCTCTGCACATCTCCTTCAGACCACAGGTCACCCCTGGGAAAGGGACAGGTAGATGGAGGTGGGAGCTTGCTCAGCCCACCCTCCCTGCTCTAAAAATTGCCCCAGCCCCCAGCCCTCATATTACATGACGCTGCTCCTCCCAAAGCATAGATGATCGAACACAAGCTGGGCCAAAGAAATTCTCTTTCCCAGGAACTGGGAATTGGGACAGAGATTCTGGCTAGATGGGTGTTCCAGTTTGCTAATGCTGCCCGAATGCAAAACACCAGAAATGGATTGGCTTTTATAAAGGGGGTTTATTTGGTTACACAGTTAAGTCTTAAGGCCATAAAGTGTCCAAGGTAACACATCAACAATCAGGTACCTTCACTGGGGGATGGTCAATGGCGTCCCGAAAACCTCTGTTGGCTGGGAAGGCACGTGGCTGGTGTCTGCTCCAAGTTCTGGTTTCAAAATGGCTTTCTCCCAGGACGTTCCTCTCTAGGCCACAGCTCCTCTTCAAAATGGCACTCTCAGTTGTTTGTCCTCTCTTAGCTTCTCCAGAGCAAGAGTCTGCTTTCAACGGCCATCTTCAAAAGGTCTCTCATCTGCAACTCTTGTGCTTTCTTCAAAGTGTCCCTCTTGGCTGTGGCAAGCTTACTCCTTCTGTCTGATCTTATATAGTGCTCCAGTAAACTAATCAAGGCCCATGCTGAATGGGTGGGGCCACACCTCCATGGAAATTATCTAGTCAGAGTCATCACCCACACTTGGGTGGGTCACATCTCCATGGACACAATCAAATAATTACAATCTAATCAACACTAATCTGCCCAAACAAGACTGCATCAAAGATAATGGCATTTTGGGGGACATAATACATTCAAACTGGCACAGTGGGTGTGGGTCCAGGACCTGGAAAGCCAAGTATGTTCGAGGGCTTTGAGCACCATCATACCCATCTTGAGACAGAGAGAGAGAGAGAGAGAGATATTGATGTAGAGGTATCTGACCCTTAGATATACTCAAAACTCTTTTGAGCAAGAAATATTCCTTCTGTTGGACAGGACAGACTAAGATTTTTCAAATAGACACGTGAAGCAATTTCTCAAGGTTATACAATAACTTACTAAAAAAGCAAAGTAGAATTTGGATTTCTCACATCCAAAATCAGCTTATACCCTGTGAATGAGAACTGCTGCCTCCTTTGCAATGCCACGTATACATACCTTCAATTACCCAGATAAGGTGGATTAAAATGTCTGACAGAGGTAAGGGCTAAGCAGCTTAGCACCCTGGAAGGTGTAGGTGGATTATTAAAACAACTACTGTTTGGCAGAAAATTGCCAGCCCTGAAATCACTGTATCCAGCAGACCTTCCAAATTATGTATCTTTTGGGTGAAGAATGTTATCTTCAGCTCTATTTTTAGCTTTCTATCCTACAAAAGCATTTATAAAAACACAAGAAAATCTCTGTGACAGAATCTATTGAGTGTGCACTACTCACCTGGTATTTCACAGGCAGAAACAGTATAATTTCTCAGGTTGCGCATTGTTATATTTCTGGAAGGTAACACAAATGGAGTTTTAAATTTTTGCTATTTCAGAGTAGAATACGTAACACTCTTTGTAATTGGAATATTCCTCAAGGTCGGTAAAGTAAACCATTAACACTTAGTCTTTCTCAGGTATGAGGTTGTTGAGAGGCTAAAAAAAAAGAGGATTTAGTTTTCCTTGACATTCAAATTTAAAAACCTCCAACAGAAACATGTTCACAACAAAGTGTTAAGTCGGCAGCTTGGATTTCTGCAAGGGATGCATCACATTCATATTTCCATGAGATGTGAATGGATCCTTCTCACGACCAGACAGTTCATCTGGGAGTTTCCATAACCTCAATATGACCCAGGCTGAATTGATCATCTCCTGCTGCAAACCTGAGCCTTTCCACACAAGGTAAGGACTGAAACATATTCATTCGATTTGGTAACAAAGATGTGATTTTGTCCAGAGAAGTTTGAGAGGAGTGATAGGCAATTATGGTCATAAAATGGAATAGAATACTGGAGACTGATGTTTCAGAAGGGAACAGCTCTAGAGATGGCTGCAGGAGTGGAACTGAGGGTTCCTGGAGGTGAAATCATCGGGAACAATGAGGCTAAATGGGAGAGACTGCGGCTATTTTGCACAGTGATGGGACTTTGGTGCATCCTCTGCAGATGTAGAGGAGCGTCCGAGAAGTCAGTGGATGACTGTAACAAGAAAGAGAACAGTGTGACTGTACTGGACATTTGTCATTTCTTTGGATACTCAGCATCCAAACACCTGCACTTTAATGGAAGTATATGAAAATAGGTAGGTACCAGAAACAAGGCCCAACATTCCTTATCCCAGGTCCCTACCAGACCTGGGAATGTGTTGGGCTGATGTTCCTGCCCAAGCCTTTGACTCTTGAGGGAGGGCCTTAAAAACAAGGGGTCCGCTGGAGGGTTTTAAGGTGGCAGGGACAGTGGAGTCACGTGTTCAGCAGCATGGCGGCAAGAGTCTAGCGGCAGTGGGGCAGTAGAGGCATTCTAACCAGATCCTTCCAGTGGGAAGATCCAGATGTATACACAGAGGTCTGCTCTCTTAGTCTATACTTTCAATAATTCCATTTTCTGCTAAAATTAGAGGTGGTCCCTGCTGTTTGCTACTGTGCTGGTGCAATGACATAGCCGGGTGGCGTCAGCTGCAAAGGAGGATACGCAGTTGTCAATATGAGGCAGAGGAGTCGTGTTTGACAGGAACAGTGGATAGCTAGGAAAGGGCTGGTTTCTTTCCCCAGGCTGGGCATGGGCAGTAGAAGTATTAATCTCAATGAAGGGGTTAAGATTGACTTCATTGAGTGGTTGCTCAATGAAGAAACAGATTTCAGTTAAAGCAAAGGGGTGGAGCATTATTTTTTTATATTAGAACAGTTGTAGGTTTACAAAAAAAAGTCATGCATAACGTATGAGTTCTCATGTATCTGTGTGCACATGCGCGCACACACACACAGTTTTCCGTATTATTGTTTTGCATTAGTAGAGCATTATTCTTTGAAGTGGTTGAGAATGGAGAGCAATGGGTTTCCCAAGTTCCTCAGTAGAAAGGGAAAGGAGAGCAGAATGAGGAAGTCGATGGGTCATGATGAGAAAGTACAGAGCAACATCAGAACGACAGTAAGGAGTCAACAGAAACACCCACAGTTATCTGCCCAGTGTTCACTTTGCCTAATGTTCAAAGTTAATAGGATAATGGATAACTAATAAATGTCTAATAAAAATCTCCCATATGCAATTCCCCATTCTCTGCCACATCTGCATTAACCTGAAGGTTTCATGTTGTGGAGGTTTCCACAAGGTGGATGGAGTCTGGATTCTTGAATGACGTTTGGAACAGATGTCTCCATCCCCCTCCCCCTACTAGCTGCTTTGGACTGTGATGTGAATAAGCAGTAAATTTTTATTGAGTTAAGCCACTAAGATTTTGAGTTTAAAGCATTTAGTCTATCCTGTCTAATACACTAAGACACTGTAGTAATGACTATATTAAGATGCTTTCCATTGCAAATACAACATGAAAAAAAAAAAAAGCTAATCTATGCCAAAAATTGGAATTAATGGGTTTGTGTAATTGAGAAGTAAAGAAGCTTCAGGTACAGCTAGATCCAGAGGCTCAAGTGATGCCCTGCAGTCTCATCACTAGCTCTGCTCCCTTTTGGGTATTGATTTCATTCTTACTATTGAAGATGACTTCCTCCATGTGTCCAGGGAAAATGGAGCTCCAGTTTACTCCTTCTAGTACCATAACCACAAAAGCCAGAAGCGGCTCTTCTAGAGAGCAGAAACACTAAGTGAAAGCTTCTTATGAACCCTAATTTTCATGGACTCATCCCTGAGCTAATCACTGAGGTGGACAGGGAGCAGGGGCAGTGAGGTGCTATAGTTGATGGTGCAACCAGCACCACCAGGAATGGAAAAGTGGTTGGGCAGACAAAAAATTAAACCTACCCGTCACCCCTTACAAGGCACAGAGGGTTAAAGGCTCACCTTTTCTTCTCCAAAGTCAAAAAATGCCACCCTTTGAAGTTTGTATTAATAAATATCAACACAGAATTGTTGATCTCTATCTACAGAAGTTAACCATTTAGGTGTCAAGATTCAGGGAAATGAAAACTGCAATTAGAAGCTTAACTAATAAGCAAAAGGAATTGGTGGGTCACAGAGGATATTTGCCCAGGCTGGGTTAGGGTCTGAGAAATGTGCTTCTTTCATATAGTATTACTTTCTGGAGGCCAGGACCACTTCTCTGGACCCAAAGGTCCCAATGGGCACTGTTCTGGGATGAGGATTTATTTCCTTGGAAGTTATGAAGATGGCGCTACTTAGGTCAGTGTGCGAATATGCTCAAGAACACAAGGGGGGACACACTCCATGGAGTCCCCAAGTTGCCAGATGAGGATTCTGGCTGGCATTTCTGAGCCTTAGGGCAACTTTAGAGTTCTGATTAGGGAGGCTAGGGCTCTGATAGGGCTGCATACCACACCCACCCCCAGCCACTAGCTCAAGTGTATGCCGCTGATCACAAGGGGTGTCAGAGAAACTCATCCCCAGAGGTGGATCAGAGGGTTCGTCCCTGCACCAAGACATAGCCCAAGACCCCAGACCCACACAAGCAGCCCCTTTGGCAGCAGAAGAAGCCTAGGATTTGGACTCGAAGGCTTTGTTTTCAAGCCCTGGCCCTGGCCCTGCCACTGGCCAGGGGCAAGTTCCCTCACTTTTCTGAGCCTCAGTTGCTTCATTTGTAAAACGGAGAAGATTATGATATCGACTTCAAAGTTAGGAGAATTAAATGGGAAGTAGCAAAGTACTTGGTTAGGTGCAATAAAATGTTAGATATTATTATGAATCCATAAGAAACTGAGGCTCATTGTAATATATTAGCACACAGCACAATGCTCTTTATGTACAAATTCTTAGTCAATATTTAGGATAAGGAGAATTATGATTATTTCAACATATGCTGATTTATCCCACCCACCCACGCCAGCAGCAGACCATGAAGTGAAAGAGAACTCAAGTTATTACAAGTCATCACGCAAGGGCAGGGAGGGGAGCATGACCTCTGACCTCTGGTGGGGACGGGAGATCCCTGGGGCTGGTCTTCTGATGTGGGAACAGAGAGGCCATGTGTCAGCCTTCTGTAGGCATCAGATGCTTTCTCCTTTTTTTTGCTTTAAAAAAAAAAAACTAACAATCTAATGGGCTTCAGTTTCCAGGCAACTGTGTTCCACTGAGTCCCATGTTTTGGCAGTTCTTTGATGCATGCGTTAGATTTACTGTGAACTCTATGCAAAGGAACACAGTTTAAACCCAAATTGATGAGACCTTAGCGGGGTTTCTAATCTTTTTGATGCCATGGATGCTTTTGGCAGTCTGGTGGAGTCTAGGGGCCTCTTTTAAGAATAATGCTTCTGTATGCATTAAAAGTAAAATACATGGGATTATAAAGCAAGCAAGTCATACCGAATATTTCTCAAATTTGTGACAAATAATATATTTATTTCATTATCAACAATTCAATAACATGTTTGAGCAGCAGGTCTAATATAATCATCAAAATTGTGAGATAGCAACAGGTGCAAATGATAGTTCATGATATTAGAAACAATGGTAACATGATATGGGCACATCTGTGATATCTCTTGGTGACAAAGTCACAGGGGCTGCTAATGATGCTGTGGTTTGTTACCTGCATTTAAAATGGAAGGAAATTATAAATTTCAGTTAGCAGTTAGTAAAATTCCTGTGTCAGTCTGTTGTCCTCCTGACATCTATCCACAGACCTCAGATTAAGAACTCTTCCTTCAAGCGAACAACCCTAGGCTCTCCATAACTTAGAGAGGATGTCCATTCCAGCATCATTTGGCACTTGGATGATGCAGAATCAACTCACTTATTATTTATTCATTGAGTCATTAGGAGCCCTGAGCCCCTTGTCTAGCAGAGCCTCAGGAGCCCGTGCTGGTGGTGGAGCCCCGAAGTGTCAGGGCAGGAATTGATAAAGAAGATGAGAGAATGACATTGGGAGGGGGAGGAAATAATGAGGAAGGGAAGATGACATCTAGACTGAAAAGAGTGTTCAACACTCCCAGCTCCCCCTCGCTCAGATTCCAAGCAGGGTAGTCGGAGAGGGGCTGCCTCCTCAGCTCATGCCCTTTTCCTTCATTCCCACAGCCTATTGGTGAGCAAGCCTGGCAAGGCTCCCTTTTCTCTCAGATTTGCCTTTTTGTTTCCCTTCCCTGCCCCTGTAGTCCAAGCACTTAACATTTCAGGTCTGAATTATTGTAACAGATGGTCTCCCCTGCTCCCCTCCAGTGTATCCTGTACACTGCTGGCAGGCAAGTCTTCTTGATATGGTTTCCTTGTGTACCTTTCTGCTCAGGGAGCCTCATGGGGAATCTCCATCATCACTGATCTCGAGATCCACATCTCTGTCTGGCTTTCTGGGTCTTTCATAATTTCACCCCACCCTCCTAGCCACGTTTATTTCCCATCAGTACTCAGCACATGCCCAATCTCCTTACCATGCCTTGCCTGTGTGTTCTGTCTCCCTCTCTCCCTCCCTCCCTCCCTCTCTGTCTCTCTCTCTCTCGCTCTTATCCCCTATCTCTCTCTCTCCTTCCTCTTCCCCCCCTTCTTGGGAACTTTATTGATTCTGTGTCCTTACACTGAAAAGCTCTCTTCCCCTACTCCAAATCCAGCCCATCTTACAAGACACATTTAGAGAACTTTTTTCCAGCTGAGTCACACTGACCTCCACCTTCTCTCCCCTCCCACTGCATGGATATTAACAAAGTCTTGGCATCTAAGTATTTCCCAATTATTTCATGTATATTAATTCTGTCTCTTCATTTGAGCTCTAAACGCCTTGAAAATAGGGAACTATTTCTTATATTCCCCTGTATTTCTCTCTGGGCCTAGACTAACATGAGCTAATAGAAAACTCATGTAATTGGTCAAGTTATAATGAGATGGGAAATTTTTTTTATTTCATTAGATCTCTTTGGGGAAGCATTGTATGTCTTTAGCAGAAATACTTTGACACAGTTCTTTGATGATAAGAGTGAGGACTCCCAGGGCATTTATGGAGTTTCTGAGGAGAGAAAGAAAAAAGGAGAATGGGGAATGAGTCAGGGACATGTACATTGTATGATGTGACTCTCAACTTTACCCCAAAAGCTTCAGTAAAACTCACAAAAGAGTTGGTATGGGTGGACTTCTGTTATATACCAGTGAAGGAGCCAAGTTTTATACTGAGAGTAATGTGAGGTTTGAGACATTACGTGAATGGAGGGGCCAGACGGTCAGGGAGGCCTTGGTTAGCATTTGGGCCTTGGTTAGCATTGGGCTATACTGAAATAAATGATTGGTCAGTTGACTGGTGTGGAGTGATCATGGAAATGCTTGTGGATGGCTCACCGGCCCCAGATATATTTTCCTCGCTCCTCCTCCACCCACTTCTATTTGAGGAAGCGTTAAAGTAAAGGCCAAGTTGGGCTCTGGTAGGATGACAGATCGTCACAAGTCTTTATTTGATAAAACTCGCTTCAAATTTGTTACTGTGAGTTGGGTTTGGTTCTTAGTTCACCTCAAGTTCGGGTAAAACATCCATTTGGTGAGCATGGCAACTGGCTTGGATTCAGGTGGCAGCTCCAGGTTGTCAGCCCTCTGTGTTTAGCATGTAAGTGGAATTTTGTACTTAGTGTAACATCGTTTGCAATTATTTGAAGAGGGGGGAGTTCTGCCACTAGAGAAATAGAAATTAACTGCTTAGATTAATCAAGGCAGAGGGCAAATCTAAATGATTTGGGCTCCAAATTACAAATTTGGCCGTGAATCAACTACCTCATTAAAATTCTACAAATTAAATTTTATCTTTTCATTTGATGGAAAATGTATTTAGGCATCATGTCATAGGTTGGAAAGAGATTACTCTAGTTTGGGACTCGAGCACTGCCACCTGTCCCAAGGGAACTTTGGCATGTTGATTTAACCTCTTTGAGGCTGTTTCCTCAACCTTCAAGTGGTGTGGGATCAATTAAAATGCATATATGCAAAGTATATATGAACCATTATAGTTTACTCAAAATAATAATATACATAATTCATTATCATTATTATTCCAGTATCCTGTGACATCACTGTAAATTTGGCTGTGCCAGTTTGGATATTTTATGTCCCACCAAAAACCATATTCTTTGGTGCAATCTTGTGGGGGCAGATGTATTAATATTGATTAGATTGGAATCCTTTGAGTGTTTCCATGGAGATATGACTCGATCAACTGTGAGTGAAATGTGTGATTGGATAATTTCCATGGAGGTGTTACTCTGCCCATTCAGAGTGGGTGTTAATTGGATCACTGAAGTCATATAAAGGAATTCACAGACAGAAGGACCTCAGAGCAGCCAAGAGAGACACTCTGAAGAACACACAGGAACTGTGAGTGGAGCTGGGACACAACCCGGGATCAGCAGATGCCAGCCACGTGCCTTCCCAGCTAACAGAGGTTTTCGCAACGCCATTGGCCTTCCTTCGCTGAAGGTATACTTGTGTTGTTGCCTTAATTTGGACATTTTCACGACCTTCAGACTGTAAATTTGTAACCAAATAAACCCCCTTTATAAAAGCCAATCCATTTCTGGTATTTTGCATAACGGCAGCATTAGCAAACCGGAACACTGGCCTAATGAAAGTCGGTATAGTTACACTAAAAAAGTGCATGAACTCCTTTATTCTTCAGGAAATCTGTAGCTTTTCATTCAACAGGGAACATTTAAATAGAATCCAGACCAGGTTCAAATCATCAATAGGTTTTGAATCTACCAGATCAGAATATGTGTGATTAGGTAAGCTTGTCTTCAACAGAATGAAATAAATGAAATTTATTTCAAAATAATTTATTTTGGCTGACTTGATGTTTTTATTATCTTTGATTGATCCTTTTGATGACAAGTGCATGCTAGGAAAGCAGTATATTGAAGCACATTTGATGAACTGATAGGTTTTTAAATCTTAAATGTAATTCAAAATGACAAATGTAGTTTAAAAATATGTAACAAGTGTATTTTAGACTGTCTATTGACAGTGAAGAAATTTTGTTTTTTTCTTCACATCAATTTAACCTTCTTGCTAGCCTCAGAAAAATTAATTTCCTACCCAGCAGTTTACAAAGTGTGACAAAGTACTGAGACTGATTTTAACAAGAATTTTATAAATGTGATTACTGAAGAAAGTAATGGGATTTTTCTCTTTGGTGGGATGAAAGAAACTTTCTTTCCTAAAATCATCGTGTCATTTAAACCCAAGGTATAAGCTGAAATGAAAATAATTATGTAATTTCTCTGCTTCATCTTATCTCCTTTTTAAGGAATATAAACTATTAGTAATATACTAGTGAGAATTTTAATATGTGAGTCATAGCCCGTGAATCATGGTAGCACATCAAAAGGCTCCAACTGAGAAAAAGTGAATTATGTCCTGTTCCCACACTAAAATAATAACTCCCCTCCCACTGAGCTAGAAGAAAAACAGGGTTTTTCAGCAATGAACTTTAACATCTTTTGTTTATTCTCTCCTGATTTTATTTTTATGGGATTTTTTTCTTTTTAAGGGATTTTTTTCTTTGGTCTAGTAAGGTTGGACTCTCTATGTTTTATAAAATTTAGAATCTTCTTCTATCCAGGACATAAATCCTGCTGTTTCTCTCTTTTCTCTCTCTTTCTCTCCTGATTTTCTTGTCTTCATTTGCTGTTATTTCTATAAAGATAACAAAACAATAATCAAGTAACATTTTTTAGAGCTTTATAATTTACAATGAGCTTTCATAAATATCTCATTCAAGCATCTTATTGACTTTGTAGAAAAATATACCTATTTCTACAGATCAGGAAACTTAGCATGAGAGAGGTTAAGTGACTTCCCAAGTTCCCCTAACTGCAACACCTCTTTACACCAAAGCAAGCAGATCAAATACCTCATCAACTGATAGACACCAGCCTGCTTTGTTGTCATAAAACATGTGGTAACAGACATGTTGAGAGCACCTAGAGTTTGTTTCAAAGCAAAGAGCACAGAAACTTACAGAGATGGCTGCATGTGCAGGATTCTGGTCTCCAGGGAGGGACAGCCGGGGAGGATACCGTGTGGAGTGAGGATTCACCTGCACACAAGAAGCTCACCTCTGCTATTCCCACTGTGGGGGTGGGCATTACACTTCTCTATCCTTCCCCCTCCCCCAAAATGCACACGTTTGCACATACATATACGTGTGCATACACACACACACACTCCCCTGCCCTATACCACCTGCCTGTCCCAGAGCAAGTGCCTCTCTGCTCCCCAGCTGCAAGTTCCTAGCGCAAACACACCCAGCAAACTCCTGGGAGGCTGAACGAAGCGGAAGTTTTCCAGGCATAGTGTCCTGGCCCCAGCCTCAAGCCTGACTGAGGTCAATTCCTGTACACGCAAACGAGAGAGCTTATTGATTTGATCGTTCATTCACTCAGAATTATTCAGCTATTGCCTAGGATTACATTGTGGGAGATACTGTTATGCAATCAAAATCATAAATGCTGTGCTCAATGTGAAAACAAACTGTTCTGTTTCCCATTTCCTCCTCTTTCTCCTGTATCTTCTTTCCTTCTTGTCCTTTTTGCCCATGTGGTCATCTCTGGGGCCCCTTGCCCAAGCAGAGCTGCTCGCACGTACACTCCCTCAGAACCCCAATTCCAACAATCTGTTGACCCCACGGAGACCTACAATCCTACAATCTAGAGCCTACCACCTTCTCACCTTCACCCCCAGCTTCCCCTCATCCTCTCTTCCCTCCTTACCCATCCTATTTCGTAGCCAATCATTATAACCACACACTTGCTTACATCCTCTGCTCCCTTCCCCTTCTCTCACTTTGAAGTCCTTTCTTGATGAAACCCCAACCCTGGTTAAATCTAACTCTCCACTTTCCCTGTGCCTGTACCTCACGAGGGCTGGAGAAAACCACACAATCATGCTCTCTAGTCACACTTTAAATTCATGATAATTAGTCCAGTGGGCCCTGAATGATGCCCTGCAATCATATTACACTTATCCAGTCTATTCTCTCGCCCACTCTCCTAGATGACAATTTCATACCTTCTCTTTTCTCCTCCAACCTTCAACTCCTCCTCCCCCATGCTCTCTCTCAGCAACCTTGCTTCCTACTTCACCAAGAAAATTGAAGCAATCAGAAAAGAACTCCCACATGCTCCCACCCCGCTTCTACCCACCTTCCCGCATCTGTGTCCGTGTGCGCGGCCCTCTCTCCTGGCGCTGGGGGTGGGCACCCTCTGCCCTGCCAAGGCAACCCCTGCAGGTGACCAGATGCCAAGAGTTCTCACCCACCCAAGGACACTGTCCAGCGATTCTGTCTTCTCTCTCCTGCATTATCACTTTTTCTATTTCTACTGAATTATTTCCATCAGCATTCAAAGATACTATCTTTCTCCCATTTTTAAGAAGGAAAAAAAAAGTGTTTTCACCTCACTTCCCCTTCCAGCTACCACCGGGTTTCTCTTTCTTCCTTTGCAACAAAATTTCTTGAAAGAATTAAGTTTGTCTCCTGCCACCTCCAGTTACTCCCCTCTCACTCTCTTGAATCCACAGCCACCAGGTTCTCCCCACCCCATCCCCAACCACTTCACCAATTGTTCTCAAGGTCACCAGGGAATCCCATGGTCATTATCAGTCCTCTCCCTGCTTGACCATCAGAGACATTTGTCCATCTTGAACTGCTTTCTTCTCTTGGTTTCCAGGACATCACACACTCCTTTCTTTATATCAATGTTCAATTCCTAGGAAATCTCATCTAGTCTTATACTTTTTGTATTTATATATTTTATATTTATAAATAATATATAATACATAAATATATGTATATATAATACTTACAATTATTTAAATTTAATTAAATTTAATTATTTAAATACTAATTATATGCTGATAATTCTCAAAATCTTATCTTTAGCGAGAGCCTTTCCCCTGGGCTGCAAACCCACATTCCGATTGCTGTTTGACACTTGGGTGTTTAATATGCATCTCAAACTGAATAGGCCCCCAAGCAGAGTTCCCCATTCTCCCCTCATCAGTTCTTCTAGCAGCTTTCTCCATTTCAGTTAAACGCAACTTTCTTCTTCTAGTTGCTTAGGCCAAAGGCATTGCTATCATCGTTGACTCTTTTCTTTATCTTGACCAACACATCCAGTTTGTTAGCAAAACTTGGCAGCCATGCCTTCAGAATGTATCCAAAATCCAACAACTTTTCATCACCTGCACCACCACTACCCTTGTTCAAACCATTATCGTCCCTTGCTTGGATTCTTACACTAACCTCTAAAAGGTCCCTCTGCTTCTGTCCCCCCACCCCCACCCCACTCCCATGCCCTATTCTCAACAGAGCTCTCAGAATGATCTGGTTAAATCTTGTCACCCACTGGTCAAAACCCTCCAATGCTTTTCCATTTCACCCAGGGAAAATGCACAGACTGTGGCAACAAATGCTAGTTGTTTCAGAGACAAGAAGGCCTATGCCTCAGCCAATGGGGTGGTCCCATAGACTATCTTAGTAGCCTGTGGTTTGAGTCACGTATGTGGTGTGGTTTTCAGAGCCCACATCCTTGTCTACTGCAGAGAAATGACTTCAGTATTGGCACCTCTCTGATCTCCCTTCATCTAACTCCTGGAGGTAGAGCAAGGCTGTAACAAGTATGGTCTTTGGAGTCAGAAGGCCTGAGCTGTTTTCAGCCCCTGACAGTAGTAGTTTGACCTTGGGAAAACCACATCATCTCACTAAACCTCAGTCTCTTAAACAGTAAAGTGGGAACGAAGCTACCTGCACATAGGACTGTTGAAGGATTAAATGAAACAGTGCATGTAACAGGCATATTATAGTGCATGACACATAACAGACACTTGGAGAATGGAAATTATTTTTATAATAATTATTTTATTATTTTAGGCAGGTGGGGGGCCTGGTAAGACTCTCACAGGAGAGATTTTCAGAATTTATCAAATTTATCAGAAGGATTGAGATGGCTTCCTAGCTACTTCCACAGATACTATCCCAGCAGGAAATATGCTTTACTACAATAGGAGAATCCAGTTCAACTTACAGGAGAATTGTCCAGTTTCAAGGGATAGTAACCATGGAAGCAGGCTTATCTAAAGAAGCTATGGCTCTCCACCTATACAGATATTTACACAGTAGTATATTCTGGTTTATCAAGTCACAGATTCCCTGGACCTCTCTGGTTGAGAAATCTGGATTTGCAAGCCACAAAAATGACACTTCCACAGAGATGCTGCAAACTCCACAGCAAAATGAGGCCGCTGACCAGATCAGTTAAATTAACAGGTCTATATTGCAACTGCAAAATATTGCCAGCACCGTATTCTGTTTGTTAATAACCTTTTCTTGTCTTTTTTTTTTTTAATTTATACTCTGTTTTCAGTTTGTTTGTTTGTTTTTCTTCTCAGTATTAATGAATGGAACTTAAGTACTTAGCTTTGAAAACTGCAGGCTCTTCTAAAAGCTGGTAAAAGAAATCTTATAGAGATGGGAAGGGAAAAAAGGCTGCACTATTTTCCCAAAGCTGGAGAAAAACAGATGCCCTTCTGCATCACAAACCATCCTTACAATTATTACTTCTAGCCAGAGATCTGGTAAGATCCTAGGATTTCAGAGATTATTTCGAAAATAACCTTTAAACTCTAAAAGTCTATAATTTAAAAAATTGTTGCTTGGAAATAATAATATTAAAATTGATACTCTGTTTCCTAAACACTTGCAAGTTTTCTTGTATTAAGCCGAAGAGATCATTGTCCCTCCCTTCCCACCCACAAGGAGATTAAATACAATTTAGTACTCTCTTGGATTTCTAATTTAAGCAACGAGTTTGAGAGCCTGTGTCTCCTTTGAATTGATACCACTGAGCAGAACTGGGTGTGCTTTAAAAACTGCCCAGGTGATCCTACTGTTCAGCCAGGGTTGAGAACCCCTGGGATGGCCAGACCAACATATATCCCAGAAGTTTTACCATTTCATTTGGGTTTTCTTGACTAATGAAGGAAAACTCCATTAGCATGGAAGAGAATAAGATTAATCCAAACTCTTATGCTATTCACAACTGTAATTCCTCTAAATATATCATTTCCACAATCCTCAAAGTTCTTTTATTTGGTGTTAAATTTTTTAAAAATATGATCCTCTTAGAAAAAAAATCCCTCAGATTTCTCTTTTAAATATTCTAATTTTTTTCTTTGCACTGAGCCCTTTGGTGGTTAAAAATTTTAGTGATAACGGACACTTTTTCTCCTCATTAGCCGAAAAGACTTACTTCAATTCATTTAAATTTGTCAAACTTTTCAAGAGGACACCTTTTTTAACTGCAACACTGTCTCAGAAGCAGAGGACTAGACATGGGGCTTTTGGTGTCTGTGTGTTCTATGTAGAGCAATGCAGTCCCATAAGGTGGCCACTAGCCACACATGGCTGTTCAATTTTAAATTAATTAAAATTAAATAAAATTTAAAATTCAGTTCCTCAGTTGCGCTAGTCACATTTCAGGCCCCATGTGGCTAGTGGCTGCCGTATTAAACTGAGCAGATATGGAATACTTCCATCATCGCAGAAAGTTCTGTTGGGCAGCACTAAATTCAACAACAAGGCTTAATTTGTATAACCACCTAGGTTTTACTCCTGGACACGATGCCTATCTGTGACAGGTCCTATGCAGAGAAGCCAGGAACTGTACTTAAGGTTAGGGGTTGATGCCCTTGCTACTAGCTGTGAGACAGTCAATCCCCTGGGGCCTGAGGAGTAAGTGAGATGATGACGGAGGTGAGGGTCCTTTCTTTCTAAACAGTCAAGTCTTCCACAAATACTAGTAATGTTGTCATGATATAGAGCCATTTTGTCAAACTATAGATTACAACGTATTGATTTAACTGCAATACTTGACCAGGAAAACATACTCTCACAACAGAGAGCAAAAAAGCAAACTATCAGCTAGGCCCTCTGTTCATTCCTCCCCCTAACTGAGCACCACCTATCTTGATAGAGTTTAGCATGGTGTGGGTGACTGATGTTTAACAATGACTTTCTGCTTGTTTGCTCTTCAGAGATATTGGTCTGAATCTCATTTGACAAGAGAGCTGAATACAGAGAAACCCACTGCTAACTGTACAATTGCCAGCGCCAGACTCACCACCTTCGAATTATGCCTCCAGTTGATTGCAGCTCTGCTGGACTGCTACATTCCCAATCAGCGAACGGAAAGGCAATCACCTCTGTTCCGCCCTTAGTTTTCCTCACACCAACAGCGCAGCTCTGAGACTGGCCTACTCTGCTGTGAGGTGGCCAGAAACAGGGGCTTCCAGACTGTCACTCCGTTCCCCAGGGAGTCAGTGTACAGGCCTGGGCCTGCTGCCCACACACATCACAGGGTGGTGAGTTCTGAGTGGTGAGTTCTGCTGGGGAATGAGAGGAAGCAGAAACCCAAATGGGAGAAGATAATATTCCCTACCCCTTCCCATTCCAGTTTTGGAGGATTTCTGCCCTGTGTCAGACAGAAAATCCGATGGTGTACATATTATTGAGATTTAATAACTTCAGCATCTCTCCAATCATATATTTTTCCTGAGTTAAATGTGGGAATACACCTACATCTCTCTACTGTAAAAGGTTTAAAAACTGTTCAAATATATTTTAAATGTTCAGAGAAAAGGAGCTTGATCCTGTGCAAACTGTTGAGTAGCAGGGATTAGCAAAGAATATTGATAAAGTAGCCTGAGGTGGCTGATGGTGATGATGGGGAAAAGGGAGGCACTCGCAAGGGCATTGTGGGGCGTATGTGCCTTTGGGGTTTCAGAAGTATGAGACCTTCTGCTTTGACTTGAAGGAAACCGACTTCAGATTGCTCCTCTACTGAAGCATTCGTTAGCAGAACTTGGGAGACAAGCTAAAACCCCCAATCCAATACACAAAAATTAATAGGCAAAAAATCACAGGTTTTCTTAGGCTTTAATGTATTGGAATAGCTAGAAGTAAATACCTGAAACTACCAAACTCCAATCCAGCAGTCTGGACTCCTGAAGACAATTATATAATAATGTAGATTACAAGGGGTGACAGTGTGATTGTGAAGACCTTGTGGATCACACCCCCTTTATCTAGTGTATGGATGAGTGGAGGAATGGGGATAAAAACTAAAGGACAAATGGGGTGGGATGGGGGGATGATTTGGGTGTTCTTTTTTCACTTTTATTTTTTATTCTTGTTCTGGTTCTTTCTGATGTAAGGAAAATGTTCAGAGATAGATTGTGGTGATGAACACATAACTATGTTATCATACTGTGGACGGTGGATTGTATATCATGGATGATTGTACAGTGTGTGAATGTATTTCAATAAAACTGAATTTATTAAAGAAAAAAAAAATCACAGGTTATTAAAGGAAAAAGCTCTGCTCACCCAGAAGCAATGTGTTACAATTGGGATGTCAAGGGTTCGACCAATCAAGGTGATAATTGATGGCCTTAGAAGTCTGGTGGGAGGGCAACAATAAGAAAAAAAAATAAAAAGCATCCAGATTGGAAAGGAAGAAGTAAAATTATCTCAATTTGAAGATAACATGATTTGTATATAGAAAATCTTAAGGAATCTACTGAAAACCTATTACAATTAATAAACCAATTCAGCAAGTTTTCAGGGTACTAGATCAATATACAAATACAATTGTATTTATATACACTTGTAATGAACAATCTCAAAATGAAATCAAGAAAACAATTCCATTCACAATTAAATCAAAGAGAATAAAATACTTTGTTGGGGATGGAATCATGTTCTCCACAAGATATGTGTAAGTCCTAACCCTGAACCTGTGGGTGTGAACCCATTTGTAAGTAGGATCTTTGAAAATTCTACTAAGATGAAGCTAAATTGAAGCAGAGTGGATCTTAATGCAATATGACAGGAGTCCCTATAAGCAAAGGAATTTTGGACATGGAAACAGAAGCCATGGAAAGAGATCAAAGGAGAAAGATCACCAGGTGGTAGAGGCAGAGATTGATTGCCAGCAAGCCTCCACCAGAACACTACAGACTGCATGATTTCTGATACCTTGAATTGGACTTC
The DNA here is from genome assembly GCF_015220235.1 of Choloepus didactylus. Classification (NCBI taxonomy): domain Eukaryota; kingdom Metazoa; phylum Chordata; class Mammalia; order Pilosa; family Megalonychidae; genus Choloepus; species Choloepus didactylus. The sequence goes on from NC_051308.1 coordinate 29,743,458, forward strand.
TGGCCTCCAAAACTGTGAGACAGTAATTTCCCATTGTTTAAGCCAATCGGCCTGTGGTGTTTGTCATAGCAACCCTGGAAAACTAAGACATACTTAGGAATAAATTTAACAAAATAAATACAAAACTGGTACTTTAAAAAGAACAAAGCACTGTTGAAAGAAATTAAAGAAGATCTAAATAAATGGAAAGATATTCCATGTTCATGAATTTGAAGATAATATCATTAAGATGGCAATTCACCCCCAAATTAATCTACAGATTCAATGCAATCCCTATCAAACTCCCAGCTGACTTTTTTGCAGAAACTGACAACCTGTTCCTTAAATACATATGGACAATCAAGGAATCCAGAATAGACAAAACAATCTGGAAAATAGAGAACAAAGTTGGAGGACTCACACTTCCCAAATTCGAAACTTACTAAAGAGTTATGTCAATCAAGGCAACATGATATTGGCATAAGGATAGACATTTAGACCACTGGAATAGAATTGAGAAGCTAGAAATGAACCCTCACATTTATAGCCAATTTATTTTTTTTTAATCTTCATTTTATTGAGATATATTCACATACCATGCAGTCATACAAAACAAATCGTACTTTCGATTGTTTACAGTACCATTACATAGTGGTACATTCATCACCCAAATCAATCCCTGACACCTTCATTAGCACACACACAAAAATAACAAGAATAATAATTAGAGTGAAAAAGAGCAATTGAAGTAAAAAAGAACACTGGGTACCTTTGTCTGTTTGTTTCCTTCCCCTATTTTTCTGCTCATCCATCCATAAACTAGACAAAGTGGAGTGTGGTCATTATGGCTTTCCCAATCCCATTGTCACCCCTCATAAGCTACATTTTTATACAACTGTCTTCGAGATTCATGGATTCTGGGTTGTAGTTTGATAGTTTCAGGTATCCACCACCAGCTACCCCAATTCTTTAGAACCTAAAAAGGGTTGTCTAAAGTGTGCGTAAGAGTGCCCACCAGAGTGACCTCTCGGCTCCTTTTGGAATCTCTCTGCCACTGAAGCTTATTTCATTTCCTTTCACATCCCCCTTTTGGTCAAGAAGATGTTCTCCGTCCCACAATGCCGGGTCTACATTCCTCCCCGGGAGTCATATTCCACATTGCCAGGGAGATTCACTCCCCTGGGTGTCTGATCCCACGTAGAGGGGAGGGCAGTGATTTCACCTTTCAAGTTGGCTTAGCCAGAGAGAGAAGGCCACATCTGAGCAACAAAGATAGCCAATTTATTTTTGACACGGGTGCCAAGACAATTCAATGGGGAAATAATAAATTTTTCAGCAAATCGTGTAAAGGCAACTGGATGTTCACATGCAGAAGAATGAAGTCGGACCCCTTCCTTACACTACACACAAAAATTAACTCCAAATGGATTATAGGCCTAAATGTAAAAGCTAAAATTATAAAACTCTTAGATGAAACCATAGGAGTAAATCTTTGTGATCTTGGATTAGGCAAAGTCTTCTGATGTATGACACACCAAGCATAAGCAACATAAGAAAATATTTGTAAATTATATATCTGAAAAGGGACTTGTACCAGAATATATAAAGAACTCTTACAACTCTAATAAAAAGACAACACAATTTTTTAAATAGACAAAGGCTCTGAATAGACATTTCTCTAAAGAAATTGACTATACAAATAGCCCATAAGCACATGAAAAGATGCTCAAAATATCTCATTAGCTATTAGGGAAATGCAAATAAAAACCACAAGATATTGAGAGACATTTTGGAGACAGTCATTGAAACCATATCCAGGAGAGAAGCTTAAAGAAAGAAAATGCCCCACAAGAAGCAAGAAGTACCCACAGGAGTGGAGAAAGGCCATTGAAGAAAGAACCCAGGAGAGAAGCACCAGCAGACATCTTCATGTGCCTTCCCATGTGACAGAGGAACCCCAGATGCCACTGCTCTTTCTTCAAAGAAGCTTTAGCAAACCAGAACAGTCCCCCACAGAAGCTTTGAACAACTAGCAAGAATGATGGAAACATCTTTCTCAAAGTTCCAGAAAACATGTCCTGTATTCAAGGAAAGCTCTGTCATAACACTTCTGGATAATAAGTTTAAGGAACAGATGCCTCAGAGTCTAAATTTCAGTGACACCACATTAAAATATCAAAATGTCCAGGTTTCAACAAAAGATTGCAAAGCATACAAAGAAGCAGGAAGTGATGGCCCAAGTGAAGGAGAAAATTAAAGCATTAGGAACCACCAATAAGGAGGACCAGGCCTGGGGCATGCCAAAGACTTTTTTTTAAATGGTCCTAAATACACCCAGAGAGTTAAAGGAAAACAAGATAAAGAATTAAAGGAAATCATGAAAACAATAGATGAATACAGAATATCCATAGAGAGATGGAAATTATGACATGTAACCAGAGTTGAAGACCACAGTAACAGAAATTAAAAATCTCCTAGAGGGTTTCAACAGCAGATTGGATGTGGCAGAAGAAAAAATCAGTGAGAGTAATGATAAGACAATTGAAATCATTCAGTCTGAGGAGAAAGAAGAAAGTATGAAGAAAAGTGAAGAGAGCCTGAGGAACCTGTGGGACACCATCAAACATGCCAATATACCCCTTGTGGGAGTCCCAGAAGGAGAAGAAAGACAAAAAGGAACAGAGAGAATATTCAAAGATATGATAGCTGAAAACTTCCCCAATGTAACAAAAGGCATGAATATACACATCCAGTACACTCAAGGATAAGCCCAAATAGATCCATACCATAGCAATGAATTCAACTGTCAAATGACAAAGATAAAGAGAGAATTCTGAAAGCTACAAGAGAAAAGCAACATGTCACATACAAAAAAGCCTCAATAAGATTAAATGCTAATTTCTCATCAGGAACCATGGAGGAAAGCAAGCAATGGGAGGATATATTTAAAGTCCTAAAAGCAAAAACCTGTCAAACAAGAATTCTACATCCAGCAACACTATCTTTCAAAAGTAAGGGAGAGATTAAGACATGCCCAGATAATCAAAAGCTGAGGGAGTTTGTCACCACTAGACTGGCCTCACAAGAGATGCTAACGTGTTCTACAGGTTGAAAAGAAAGGATAATAGACAATAGATCAAAGATGCATGAAGAAATAAAAACCTCTGGTAAAGGTAATGACATGGGTATAAATGCCAGTCCTATTATATTTTTGGTTTGTAACTCTACATTTTATTTCTACAGGATCTAAAAGGCAAATGCATATAAAGCAATGATAAATTAGTGTTTTGGACTCATAATGTATAAATATGTAATTTGTGACAAGAACCACATAAAGTGGGAGTTCAGAGGAGTATAGGTACATAGTTTGGTATACTATTGAAGTTAAATTGGTATCAAAGCAAACAAGATTGTTACAGATTTAGGGTGTTAAATTTAACCATGCTAATGACAAAGAGAATATTGGGAAAGATGCAAGCTCATAGAGACAGAAATTAGAATGTAGGCTGCCAGATGCAGGGGCCAAGGAGGGGTAATAGGGAATTAATGCAGAATGTGTGTAGGGTTTCTCTCTGGGCAGATGGGGGAGTTTTAGTAACGGAAAGCGACCAGGGTACTGCAACACAGTCAATGTGATTATTACCACTGAATTTTATGATTGCAAGTGGTTGAGACTGGAAAGTTGATGTTGTATATATGTTCCCATAATAAAAATAGAAAGAGCAACTAAAGAAATAATGACAACTAAATGCAGTACCTGATCCTGGATAGGATCTAGCAAGGAGGAGAACAGACTCAAAGTTACTTTATTGGGACATATGAAAATATTGGAAAATAAGCTGTAAACTTTATATCAATGTTAACTTTCTTGAACTTGGTAACTGTACTTAAGGTGGATATATAAGTGAATATCCTTGTTTGTAAGAAATGTACATGGCAGTATTAAGTGTTCAAGAAGCAAGCTGCATATAACCTACACTTGAGTGTTCAGAAAACTGATCACTAGGCAGACAGATAGACAGATAGATAGAAGGACTGATAGACTGACGGACAGATAAAATGATAAGGCAAATGTGGCCAAGGGCTAAAATTGGTGAATCTATGTATCTGGGGAGAAATGGGTATGCTGGAGTTCTCTGTAACTGTCCTGTATGTTTGAAACTATTTCAAAATAAAACATTTTTTTAAAAAACCATAATACACCACTTCATACCCATTCAGAAAGTATAATAAAAAAGACAGATAGTAAGTGTTGGTGAGGATGTGTAGAAATTGAAACCCTCATACATTGCTGGCGGGAATGTTAAAATGGTGCACCTGCTTTGGAAAACAGTTTGGCAGTTTCTAAAAATGCTAAACCTGGGGTTACCATATGACCCAGCAATTCCACTCCTAAATACATGCCCCAGGTGTTCCAGTTTGCTAGAGCTGCCATTATGCCAAATACTAGAATTGGATGAGCTTTTATAAAGGGGATTTATTAGGTTACAAATTTACAGTTCTAAGGCCATAAAAGTTTCCAAACTTTGGCATCAGCAAGAGGATACCTTCACCGAGGAAAGGCCAATGGCATCCAGAACACCTCTGTTAGCTGTGAAGGCATGTGGCTGGTATTTGCTAGTCCTTTGCTCCTGGCTCCAGGGTTCTGGTTTCAAAATGGCTTTTTCCAAAATGTCTCTGGGCTTCTGTCTCTCTTTGCTTCTCTCAGCTCTCTGCTTGGTTCTCCTGGGTGTTTCTCTCTAAGCATCTGGGGGTCCTCTCTTGGCTTCTCTGGGGCAAACTCTGAGCTTCATCTCTTAGCTTAGCATCTCCAAATGTCCTCTGTCTACATCTCCAAGTGTCTTCAAGCATCTGGGTCTGTGTCGGCTCTTAGCTTCCCTTGGGGGCAAACTGGATTACGTATCTTAGCTTCTCTCCAAAATGTCTCTCTCAGCTTCTCTGAGCTCCTTCTCTCCGTAAGCTCTCTTAAAGGACTCCAGTAAACTAATAACTGATGGGTGGGGTCACACCTCCATAGAAATGATCTAAGCATAAGGTCTCACCTACAGTTGGGTGGGTCATCTCTCCATGGAAACAACCTAATAAAAAATTCCCACCCTAATCAAAAGACTAATAAGTCTGTCCCCACAAGATTGCATTAAAGAACATGGCTTTTGTGGGGGACATAATAGATTCAAACCAGCACACTGGGAAATTTAAAACATGTCCACACAATTACTTGTATATTCATAAGAACAGTATTCATAATCACCAAAAAGTGGAACAACCCAAATATTCATCAGCAGATGAATGGATAAACAAAATGTGGTATATCCATACAATGGAATATTATCAGATAATAAAAAGAAATAAGGCACTGATACATACTACAACATAGATGAACTTTGAAAGCATTATACCAAGTGGAAGAAGTCAGGCACAAAGGCCACATATTGTATGATTCTGTTTATTTGAATGTACAGAACAGCTTAATCCATATAGAGAGAAAGTAGATCACTGGTTGCCTAGGGTTTCAAGGGTGGGAGAAGGGAGTGGAATTTTTGGAGGTGATGAAAATGTTCTAAAATTGATTATGGTGATGGTTGCACAACTCTGAATATACTAAAAACCATTGAGTTGTACATTTTAAATGGGTGAATTGTATGGTATGTGAATTATATCTCAATAAAACGCTGTTGAAAAACAAAAGGCAGAAAATCTGGTGAGGCTATACCCCTGGGTGCTATTCGACTGTCAGCGTCCACTAGGGCCTAGACCCTTGTTTTTCAAAGTGTGGAGGGTGGACCTCAGGCCCGGCCCAGGTCTATTAAATCAGAAATTACATATTCAAATATCCCAGGTGGTTCCTATGTGCACTGAAGTTTGAGAAGCCCTAGAAGGCTTTACACGCCAAAGAAACAAAATCTAGAGTGAGTTAAGTAGCAATTGATCAAAATTTAACTTGTGTTTAGCTTTTCTGTTTCTTTAAAGATTAGTCTTTTTAAAATTTATTCTGGAAATCAAGGGCAGTGCTTTGAGATAGTTTGCACTGTTGTTTGGACATAAAAGAAGCACTCATTACTGACCTCCCCTTAACCAATTTACCAAACACACACTGCCTTCCATTCCTTCTGAAATATACTCGGCACGTGCCCAGGGTGCACTGAGCCTGTCCTCTGGAAGGCTGCTCTTGCAGACACCGTTCTGGGGCTGTCCCCACCAGCCAGGAGAAGCCCCCTTAGATGATGCAAATTGTTTGCTTATGAGCAGTCAGTGTTGCTGTTCACAAATTTACTTAAAATCTCACTTATTGTAACTATGTAATCCAAAATCTGTATGTAAATCAATGAAACAGAAGGGCAAAAACTTTCTGTGTTAACTAAATGGAAAGCTTTGGAAAGACTAGATATAAGTGAATTACTTATAAAAAATGCTGTCTGTGGAAACAATACCTGTCAAAATTTAGAGGAAAAAAATCATGTTAATCTAGAAGGATTAAGAGATTAGCAAAGAACCATTCATTTGTATGTTTTAATTGCTTTGGAGAAGAGGACTTCTGAAAGTATGTTGACTGTAAACAAGGATAATTAGCTGGCTCTATGTTTTTTTTTTCATTTTCCTCAAATTTGCTCACCTAAGGAAAGCCTCCCTAGGGGCACTTCCCCCTTGATAAAAGGCCTCACCTTTCACTGCAGACAAGTGCTGAGGTGCAGATGAACCTTAACGGATTTATAGTTTTCAAAATTTGAAATGGCTTTATAGTTTTCAAAATTAATTCTGTGATATTGGCTAAAAAGAAACTCATTTGAAAGATATGGGGTCATCTTAAATCTACCAGATTATGGAGACCATTAAGACTCTCCCAAAGACTACTGACCAGTTCATGATCCCTTTAAACTCATTTTTCAACAATGCTAAAATTATGTTGGTGGTAACACAATTTCCCTGAAATGAACATGAGCACAATATGGCTAACAACAGAATGCCCCAAGCATCACTCTGAAATGGGTCCCACGAGGAGGGTGGCAGAATAAAATAGGAACAGTAGTGACAGCACAATTTAACATTCAGTTCAGATCCCGAATCAGTTCAGATATAGAATCAGGCAATATTTTGATCTGGAAATGATTCTCAAATATTTCATTACATATGAAAAATCAGAGGCTCATATGGGGAATACTATAAAACATTGTGTTCTAGTTTGCTAATGCTGTGGAATGCAAAACACCAGAGATGGATTGGCTTTTATAAAAAGGGGGTTTATTTGACTACACAGTTACAGTGTTAAGGCCATGAAGTGTCCAAGGTAACACATCAGTAATCGGGTACCTTCATTGGAGGCTGGCCAATGGCGTCCGGAAAACCTCTGTTAGCTGGGAAGGCACGTGGCTGGCATCTGCTCCAAAGTTCTGGTTTCAAAATGGCTTTCTCCCAGGACGTTCCTCTCTAGGCTGCAGTTCCTCAAAAATGTCACTTAGTTGCACTTAGGGCGTTTTTCCTCTCTTGGCTTCTCTGGAGCAAATGTCTGCTTTCAATGGCCATCTTCAAACTTCTCTCAGCTGCAGCTACTCTCAGCTCCTGTGCATTCTTCAAAGTGTCCCTCTTGGCTGTAGCTCCTCTGCAAAATGTCAGTCTCAGCTGCACTGAGTTTCCTCTGCCCATCAGCTCATTTATATGGCTCCACTGATCAAGGCCCGCTCTGAATGGATGGGGCCATGCCTCCATGGAAATATCTCACCAGAGTTATCACCTACAGTTGGGTGGGGCGCATTTCCATGCAAATCTAATCAACACCAAAATGTCTGCCCCACAAGACTGCATCAAAGAATAAGGCTTTTTCTGGGGGACATAATATATACAAACCGGTACACTGTGTAACCAAATAAACCCCCTTTTTTAAAAGCCAATCCATTTCTGGTGTTTTGCATTCTGGAAGCATTAGCAAACTAGAACACTAGGAAATTAATAAGCTGATTCTAGAATATATAGACAAGCAAAAGCCAATAATAATCAACATATCTTGGGGAGGGGGGCTTCTGTCAGCATATACCAAGACTTATCATAAATCTACAGCTATTAAGACAGTATGTTTAGGGGCAGTGATAAATCAGTTGGCCAGAGGAATAGAATAGAGAGCCCAGTAAGGCAACTGCAACCACATGGAGCTTCAATATGTGACAGAAGTAACATAGCAGATGAGTGGAGCTAGAGAAAACTGATTATTCACGAGCAAAAACAAAGCAAAACTGGAGCACTACCTCTCTTCACATGCAAAAAATAAACTCCAGGGACATCAAGGGCTTAAATATCAAGAATATTTAAAAGTTATTTTTTTAAATATCTAAGTGAACATATTTGGGACCCTGAGATAGGGAAGATATCCTAAATAGGGTGCAAATAATATAAATTATTTTTTAATGATTGATAAATTTGACTATATTAAAATTAAGAACATCTACTTATCGAAAGATACCTTAAAGCAAAACAACGTTATAAACTAGAAGAAATTTGCAACAAATTAGTATAAACACTTAGTATAAGGACTATATGAAGAACTCCTATGGATCAATAAACAAACAAAAAAGCAAGATAAATAGTACAGAAAAAATGGGCAGAAGACAAGAGCAGACATTTCAGAGGAGAGGAAACGCATATGGTCACCAAACACAAAACTACGTTCAATCCATTAATGATTAGGAAAATGCAAATCAAGACCACAATGGGATAACATTTTCTCTGCATTCAACGATAAAAAAATATGACTGACAATACTATGTGTTAAGAGAGGATGTGGATCAACAGATTCTCTTATGCACTGCAAGCAGGAGCATGTATTGGTAGAGCCACTTTGGTAAACAGTTTAAGATAATTTTGTAAAGTTAAACATTTACATACCCTACAATGTAGGAATTCTTTTAGTATACTTTTAGATATATACTCAAGGAATCTCTGAACTTGTATACCAAAGGATATATTTAAAAGTGTTCATAACAACCCTTTTATAATATCAAAACCCTGGAAACAAACTGAAGGCCCATTTACAAGAAAATAGATAAATAACCTGGGTTATAGTCACACAAGAACAGCGTACACCAACTTCATGCAACAATATTTTCCAGCTGACTATTGCTGAGTAACAAACCACCCCTCAAACTAGCTTCAAACTTAACGGCATGAGCAATAACCATTTTATTATATTTCCTGATTTTATGGGTCAGGAAGGCAGGCAGAGCTCACTTGGGCAATTCTGCTCCATGTGGTATTGACAGTCACCCTCAATGGTATTCAGAGGGTCCAAGGCGGTTGGGCTGATTCAGAGGGTCCAAGGTGACGTCACTCACTTGGCTGGAAGGCTGGGCTTGGCTGAGAATGTTGACCAAAGAGCCCACAGGTGGCTTCTTCAGCCTGGTGACCTTAGAACAGTGAGACATCTTCTATGGTGGTCTGGGGCTCCCAGAGTGTTCCAAGAGACAGAAAGTGAAAGTTGCCAGTTTCTTAAGGCATAGTGTCACTTCTATCATGTTTTGTTGATCAGAGCAGTCACAGAGCCTGCCCAGATTCAAAGGGACGGGACAGAGACCTCCCCTGACAATGGCAGAAATGTCAAAGCATTTTAGTGAACATCTTTAATCTTACACAAATAAAAATAAATAAATCTAGTAATTAATTTTGAGTGAAAAAAATTAATACTGAAAGATTACCTATATACAATGCTCTTTTTATAAAAAAAATAAATAAAACCAAATAAAACCAAGAAGTATACTTTTTAGAAATATATGTAGATGTGATAAAACTACATAATAAGCAAAGGAACAGAATGATGGATGTAAGATTTAGGGCAGTAGTTTCCTAAGATGGTGGAAAGCAGGGGGAAGGGAGAGGCAAGGATGGGGAGAATTTCTAGGTAAGCAAATGTCAGTAACCTGAATTTTGTTTTGGGTGACATTTCATAATTTAAATCATAAATGAATTAATAAATGAATAAGAGCCTTGAATTGGTCAATCCTAGAATACATCATGAACACATTATGATTAAGCGAATTCTGAGCACTTGAAGTACTTTTTTTTTTAAGGGAGAAGGAAAAACAATAGCAGCGAAGACTCGGGGAAACTAAATGATGTACCTCTCACCATGCAACTAGTTGGAGGTAGAACTGAGACTAGAATCCAGGTTTCCTGTCTCTGACTGTCCAGTATTGTTTCTTTTGAGCCATATGAGGTAGCAGAGAATCTAGGTGAAAGCAGGATGATGCCAGGATAAAGGATTTTGTTTCCTGAAATTCTTTTTGCACTGTGCCCCATTCATAGAGTTGTTACTAGGGAAGGGCATTAGAATTTTGCCTCAGAGCTGAGAGGGCAAACATTTTAAATAATCATCTTAAAAGGTTGGACAAATTTAAAATATTCTCCCCACACAGCAAGAGCCTTCCCCCACCACTCAAGCCAATTTGGCCCTTGGCCTCTTGAGCCCAAGCCAGACAGCTATCAGGCAAGGATGAGCCCGACACTCAAGGTCAAGGGCAGAGGGTTGCCAGGCTGAGGCCTTTGGACTCTCGCCTTTCCTCTCCCCACTTCATTCTCCCTCCCAGGCTTGTAACCTTAACTGAGGAACAGGTTCTATGTTATATACACATACTTCACTAGGTGATAGAAAACCAACCAAAAGCACATGAGAAGATTTTCACTCCAAGTTATATCAAGAATGTTATTTATATTTGAAAGTGAATATTGAAATATCAATGCTGAATTAAAATGACATTCCTTACATATTACTAGTATTTTTATCCTAATAAGATAGCTGAGTAATTAAAGTAGGCTATTTGACCTTAAAAAGGTCAAGACTGAACCAAAGCCAATTAGCAGATTTGGGACAGATACTGAAACCAAAACCAACCTGAGTGAATCTCTAACCTTTTGACCTAGAAATTCCATTTCTAGGAGTCTTGCATAGCTGATGGATATATGTTGGATTTGTACCAGCATCCATTTCCTTTGGAGAACTTTCCCTTCTCCTTTTCAACCATATGGTTCTAGTGAAGGCTGCCAATTTTGGTGCCCAGACCCTGGACATGGTGATTGGTCCAAAATGAGTGTCAGCACACACACACACCAAGCCAGGGCAATCAGGGCACTTTCCAGGGACTTTTATATCCCTAATTGGAGAAAAAATCCTGTCTTCCCCCTGGGGATTATAATTTGGGGTAACATAAACCGGGAGCTGCCCCAAGGCATATTCTCTGCCTCATAAAGGAAGCTTATATACAGTAGGAAAACAAGAGGCCAATCCACGGAGAGATGGAGAGGAAAAAGAGAGGGCATTGTTTGAGCCCTTGGGACCAGTTATCCCTGAGGCAGTGCTTCTTCTATCCATCATGTGAGCAAACACATTCAATTTCTTTTTGCTCGAGCTAGTTTGAGTTGGGCTTCTATCACTTACAAATGAGAGATTCTTATTAATAGAGTAAGGAAATTATTAGAGATTCATACAGTGGTATATATAATAGCAAAAAATTTGGACAACCTGATTATCTGATAAAGCAAAGGTTTAAATAAATTATGGTTTATCCACTGGTAGAATATTATATAATCTTTAAAAATCATATTTTTGAGAAATATTTAATGACATGGAAATGCTTGTGATAGAATGTGAGATAAAAAACAAGGTACAAGAAAAGATTATGGAAAGACAGTGGAATAAGAAGCTGCAGGAATCAGTCCCTGCACCAAAACAACTAACTGTCTGAAACTGTGAAGTCTAATGGAACACTGTGCAGCACCCAGGGAAAAGAGGAGAAAGAGGCTGGTAAACTGTGGTAAATATTAGTGAATTTCACCATCCATGCAGCGGCTACCATCCCTCGTCCACCAACCACATGGCAGGTGCAGTGGTGTGCCAGTTTGAAACTGTTATGGACCCCAGAAGAGCCATGATCTTTCTTTTTTAATTCAGTTTTATTGAGATATATTAATGTGCCATACAATCATCCACAGTGTATAAACAACTGTTCACAGTACCATCATATAGTTATGCGTTCATCACCCCAATCTATTTTAGAACATTTTCATTACTCCAAAAAGAATGAAAAAAGAATGAAAAATAAAAGTAAAAAAGAACATCCAAATAATTCCATCCCCCCCTATTTTTCATTTAGTTTTTGTCCCCAGTTTTCTACCCATTCATCCATACCCTGGCTAAAGGGAGTGTGAGCCACAAGGTTTACACAACCACACCATCATACTATGTAAACTACATAGTTACACAATCATCTTCAAGAATCAAGAGCCATGATCTTGTAATCCAATCTTGTTGGGTGGAACCTTTTGATTGAATGTTTCCATGGAGATATGACTCACCCAACTGTGGGCAAGAACTTTGATTAAATTATTCCATGGAGATATGACCCTGCCTATTCTGAGTGGGTCTTAATTAGATCACTGGAGTCCTTTAAGAGAGCTTGTGGAGAGAGAAGCTGAGAGAGACATTTTGAAGAGAAGCTAAGAGCCTACACAGACCCAGATGCTTTGGAGACACTGGGAGATGCAGACAGAAGGATGTTTGGAGATGCTAAGCTAAGAGACGAAGCCCCATGTTTGACCTGGAGAAGCTAAGAGAGGACCCCCAGATGTTCAGAGAGAAATGCCACAGGAGAACCAAGCAGAGAGCTGAGAGAAGCTAAGAGAGACTGAAGACCAAAGACATTTTGGAAAAAAGGCATTTTGAAATGCAACCCAGGAGCAAAGGACCAGCAGATGCCAGCCACGTGCTTTCCCAGCTGACAGAGGTATTCCAGATGCCATTGAACTTTCTTCAGTGAAGGTATCCTCTTGTTGATGCCTTAGTTTGGACACTTTGATGGCTTTAGAACTATAAACTTGTAACCTAACAAATCCCCTTTATAAAAGCCAATCCATTTCTGGTATTTTGCATAACGGCAACTCTAGCAAACTGGAACAAGTGGTTACTATTCCCAGGCTCCTGAAGCATCTTGCTGGTGCCAGGGTGGACTATAAAGACCTAGTCCTCCAAAATCAGGTGTATGTGGGCTGATCACAGCTTTTCATCAGCTACCTCAGATCGCTGTGGGGGGGGCAGCTCTGAGTGTGGCAATTGTTCCAATCTCCCTCCCCCCCACCCTTTAGGCAAAAGCCACAGTGGAGCCTTGAAGGGACAGTACCTATTTTTTTTTTTTCTCTTTTCTCTTTCCATTCCCATCTGGGAGCAAAAGGAGCTTAGAAAAGTCAGAAATTGATGGCTCCAGTCCCAAATAACAACAACAACAACAACAACAACAAGAAAAAGCCTAGCAATCCCAGAGGAAAGGGAGAACTAGGTTTCCAGATTACAACAACATACTACTCAGAATGCCCAGTTCTCAACAAAAAAAATTACAAAGCATGCAAAGAAATGGGAAAGTACGGCCCATTCACAGGAAAAAAGAATTTGCCAAAAACCATTCCTGAAGAAGCTCATGCATTGGAACTATTAATCAAAAACTTTAAATCTTAAATATTTTCAATGTTATACAAAGAACTGAAGGAAATTAGGGCAATGTCTGAAAAAATAAATATAATTTAAAAAAAATATTTGGAGTTGCAAAGTGCAGTAACTGAAACGAAAATCTCACTAGATGTATTCAACAGCAGATTTTAACAGGCAAAGAAAGAATCAGCAAACTTGAAAATAAGACAATTGCAGTTATCCAGTACATGGAGCAGAAAGAAAAAATAATGAAGAAAAATGAACAGAGCCTGGGACCTGTGTGAGACCATCAAGCATGCCAACATAGGCATCATTGGAGTCCCAGAAGGACAAAAGAAGAGAAAGAAGTAGAAAAACTATTTGAAGTAATAGTGACCAGAAAATTCCCAAATCTGAAGAAAGACATGAATATACACATTCAGGAAGCTCAATGCACCCCAAGCAGGATAGACTCTAAGAGATCTACATCAAGACACATTTTAGTGAGATTGTCAAAATTTAAAGACAAAGAAAGGGTTTTGAAAGCAGCAAGAGAGAAACCACTTATCACATACAAGGGCTATCTGATAAGATTAACAGTGGATTTTTCATTAGAAACCATGAGAGTCCAAAGACAGTGGGATGGCATATTTAAAGTCCTTACAAAAAAATAAAACTGTCAACCAAGAATTCTATATCCAGAAAAATTATCCTTTAAAAATGGAGAAATTAAGACATTTACAGATAAACAAAAGCTGAAGGAGTTCATTACCAGAAGACTTGCCATACAAGAAATGCTAAAGGGAGTTCTTCAGGCTGAAGTAAAAGGACACAAGACAGTAACTTGAAGCCATAAGAAGAAATAAAGAACATCGGTAAAGGTAACGACATAGGTAAATATGTAATCCTGTTACTGCTCCCCACCACCACCATATGACTTAACAGGCAAATGTAAATGTATAAAGATGTAATCTAATGTACAAAGATGTAATCTGAGACAGTAACAGTATAAAGGGGGAGGGACAGAGATACAGAGTTTGAATACCACTAAAAACTACGTTGGAACTAGTTGAACTAGGTTGTTATTAGTTTAAAATGTTCATTGTAATTACAAAGGTAACCACTAAGAAAATAACTAAAAAATATAGAGAAAAGGAATAAAGGGAATCAAAATGAAACACTACAAAAAAACAACTAAATACACAAAAAAAGATAGCAATGGATTAATTGAGGAACAAAAACAAACAAAACATACAAAAAACAAATAGCTAAATGGCAGAGGTAAATTCTTCTTCTGAAGTGAAAAGACAACCTACAGAATGGGAGAAAATATTTGGAAACCATATATCCGATAAGGGTTATCCAGAATATATAAAGAACTCCTAAAACGCAACAACAATAAGACAAACAACACAATTAAAAATGGGCCAAGGATTTAAATAGACATTTCTCTAAAGAAGATGTTCAAGTGGCCAATAAGTATATGAAAAATACTCAACATCATTAGCCCTTAGAGAAATGCAAATTTTTTAAATTACAATGAAATACCATTTCATACCCACTACAACGGCTATTATTTTAAAAACTGAAAATAACAAGTGTTGGTGAGTATGTGGAGAAACAGAAACCCTTGTACATTGTTGGTTGGAATGTAAAATGGCACAGCCACTGTAGAAAACAATTTGGTGGTTTCTTAGAAAGTTAAACATGGAATTACCACATGACCTGGCAATTCCAATCTAGCCAAATGCCCAAAAGTATTGAAAATAGGGACTCACAGACATCTGTATAACAATGTTTGTTGTAACATTATTCACAATAGCCAAAAGTTGGAAGCAACTCAAATTTCCATCAACAGATGAATGGTTAAACAAAATTTGGTACATACATACAATGGAATATTATTCATTCATTAGAGGAGTGGAGTGCTGGTACATGCTACAACATGGATGAATCTTGAAGACATGTTGAATGAAATAAGCCAGACACAAAAAGACAAATGTTTTACCATTTGTCTTAAATGAAAGACTTAGAATAAGCAAATATTTAGAGACAGAAAGGAGAATAATGGTTGCTAGGGGTGAGAGGAGAAGGGAATAGGGAGTTATTACTAAATGAGTATGAGTTTTGGTTCAGAATGATGAAAACAGTCTGGAAATAGACAGCGGTGCAAGTTACACAGTACTGTCAATGTACTTAATGTTAAGGAATTGTCCACTTAAAATGATTTATGTTATGTATATTTTATTACAACTGAAAATAAATAAATTAAATAAATAAATAAAACCAGGTGAAAAAACTAAAACTATAAATACATTATGATTCTAACTTAAATGTATGGCTATATATGCACATAAACAGACATATGTGTGTATATCTATACGTAAGTGAAATATTTCTGGTGATTTTCATTTTTTCTTCATACTTTTCTGCTTTGTCCTAGTTTCAAACTGTTAGTATATGTCATCTTTAAAACAGATTAAAAAATAAAATTATTTTCAAAGTGCAATAAATGCTCAAGGTTCATCATCACATTCTTCAGAATGTACATTATCTTTGAACCCTAATAGTGGTATATGTGACTTCACACAATCTGAAACAACTCAGCAGAAACTGTGGCTACTTATAAGATTAGAATGACCTATAAGACATTATTGGCTGCGTTGCGGGTTCGGTGACCGTGACGCGTTTCTGTCTGCGGAGAAGGTTGCCTGCGCCATGGCTCTGAGTCGTGGAGTTGCCTGAGCTGTAGGCCATCGGGAGCGGTCGGGAAGGCCGGAGCCTTTTGGTGCTCTTTGCGGCGTTTTGGATAAGGGCTCGTTATGTTGCCGCTGTGCTGTTTCGTCTGTGAATTCCTTTGAACTGCGGTGGGAGCTCAGCCTCATCCAGTAGCCGGTAACAAAAAAGTACAGAAATAGTGGTTCATCTTCACTCAGCACCTCCCAACCAAGAACCTGGTCCATTCCAAAGAAGTAAGAATTCCTATATCAAACTCTCCTTCAAAGAACTTGGCCAGACTGAAATTTGTATTGAGCAGTGCCATACATGGAGTCTGTAATGTCAGAGGATAAGCCTCTACCATGGAGGACTCAAGGGCTTTGTAGGCTGATGTCTTCAGGTGGTGTTTGTCATTCTGCAGCTCCCCACTGGCCTGAAGATGTGTGGTGTATTTAATTCTCAGTGGACCCTGTCCCAGCCAGGGACTGAGGGTTTCAGAAACGAAGCTGAAGCTTTTTCTGTTTTTTCCCCCAAGGCCCTGGGTTCTGAATCCTCCCACCTTTCCTTAGAGAAGACAAGCCATTTAGGGAATTTTCTCCTACACTTGAGATTTTCCTTTGACTCACTGACCGTCTTGACTGCACCCCTGCCTCGGTCAGTGATGACAATTGAAAATGCCTGAGGCTTTGTCTGATGAGCCACTTAGAATGACAGAATAAAAAACAAAGCAAGAAGTCCCCTTTTCAGAGTCAGTCCCCAGCCCTCCAGTTCATCATACAAGGACCAGAGTTGATACGCATTTCTGTGTGCCCCTTTTCTTGGGACACAGACCTTTTCCAATATTCTGAGCTCAGCAGACTCCAAAAGTCTCTGATTTTATTTAATTTTTCCATCAGCCTTGCCTCCTCTCTGCCATGATAAACGTCTGGGTTCCTTTCCTGCTTGCTCCAGGTTTGTCTGTGCTCATAGCATGTATTCAGTAGTCCAGATTTCTTAATTAAAACCATGATTGGAACTACATTCTCTTAGTCCTGGCAGGGACTGCTTCTTTTTCCCACAGTGAAGTTTTGCAACTCAGCCTGCCATGCCCATGGGGAGAGGCACAAGCTCTGTAGTTTGGGGAGCTTTGCTTACAGTTCTACGCTGCAATCTCAGCCATTCAACCCATTCTTGACTCGTATACTATGTTGTCCAGTCACAGATGTTCCCCATCATTTGTTCCAGACTTCTCTAGATGTTCCTGGCTATTTGCTAGTTGCTGTAGGGGACTAAGTCCCACACCTAACTGTACTGCCATCTTGCCCTGCTTCCCCAAGGTCATACTCTATTTATACAGGTTTAATTATAAAATAGTTCATAAGATATTGGAATCAGGAGATGTGAGTTCTTTAACATTGTTCTTCTTAAGCAATTTGTGCATGTGTCTAGGAGTAAAAACAGTTTGTCAGCATCTACCAAATATCTTCCTGGGATTTTTATTGAGATTGCATTGAGTGTAGAGATCAAGTTTGGAACAGTTGAGATCTTAAAAATATGATGTCACTCCACCATGGAAAAAGGAATATTGCTCAGTTTATTTTGATTTTGTTTGGGTTGTCAAGGTTTTCATAGTTTGCAAGATTAAGATATTTACATATTTGTTTGTTGGCCCCTTTGGACTGTGATGCTGTGTCCATGTTGAAGACAAGATATTCCTCCCCTGGGAGTGACGTGGAGATGCCCCATAGAACTGGTGACCTGGAGATCCAATAGAACTCACTGCATGTGTTTACTATCCTAAATGCATTTGTTTTTTACTTAATTTTTCATTGCTGGGGAGGGGAAATCAATTGACTTTTCTATGTTGATTTAGCGCTTTGCATCTATCTCCATGGCATTCTTATCAAGGCTCTTGAAAGTACCATTTTCTCTAACTTCCAAATTTGTGGCACTTTTTCATATAAAAATGTAATTTCAGTGATTCAGGGAGGGGCATGTAGGCAGTTGGATTTCCACAGCTAAACCTTCAGCACCAAGCTTTCTGTGCTGCACCACTGGGTCAGGAGAGGATGACTGACCCACTTTCTTTATTTCCTTTGTTTTTTTTTTTAACACAATGACCCTCTATGTTGCAAAGCCCCCCTGTTGGGCCCTGTGGACTGTAATGCTTTGTCCACATTGAAGATGAGTTATTCTTCCCCCGGGAGTGACATGCAGATGCCCATGGCTCTGGGAGAATTTGGGCAGTGGGCACAGTGAGTAAGCATACTCGTACTGATCCCTGATGTTGAGCTGGGGATTTGCTGTACCCAAATTTGAACTGAAGTGATTTTTCTTAAACAGGTAGCACAGAACATTTCATTTTCACCCCTTGACCCATTTACTTTCTGTTTTAGTTTCTCATGGAATAATTTAGCAAGACTCAGGCAAATTGCCATTCATCGAGGGCTTTCATGGCTTGAAGTTTTGACGTGCTGCAACATGTTTTACTGATTCAGAATTGATCTGGTGAAATACTCTGAAAGATTCACATAGAGTGGGAAAATACATACAATTTTATTGCAAATTTGCAAAATGATGGGAGCATCCATTTGGGTCAGTTGACCCACATTGACCCAAAGAGAAAGGGAAAGTGTGTGCCCCTGTTTACATGCTTTTATTAGTTTTAATGGGCAGTTTTTCCTGCAACACGAAAGTAGTTGGAAATATTGAAAAATTGAGAACTAGGTGTAATTTAAAATAAAACATTTTAATTTTAAAACTTTAAAAAAAAAAGAAAGACATTATTGATTCAATAACAATTAATTCAAGTAGGAAAGACATAGCAAAACATTATACCATTTACCTACAGTATTTCAGCAGCAAGAATAGAACCTGAGGAAGCAGTTAGAAACTTAACTTCTTGTTTCTTGTGACTGTTCAGGTACAAAGTCAGAGCCATTAAGCATCTGACAGCTTTAGAGACAAACAGTGTGACAATCTTCAACTCTTCCGTCCAAGTTCTTCCCAACTTCAATCCACCCCCACCTCCATTACCCACAGGAATAAGCATGACAGGAAAGGGGGGCAGGTTGAGGACATGAGCCCTCTTCTGCAGTCAGCTTCCTCTCCTCTATCTGGCACACCCAGGTTTGCTAGCCTCTGGGTCTCCCTGCCTTCTAACCCCCTCCCCACTGAATGCCTCTTTTCCTCCTTTCCCACCCAGGTCCACTGCCCTCAGAGCGTTCCCTTCTTCCTAACCACACAGCTCCCTCCCATCTATGATGATGACTTCTTAGGGCCTACGGTGGACAGTGTGATGCCCCCACCACATCCTCCTACAAGGAGGGACTTACTGTCTGGGTTGCTCCTGGACTCCTGGACACTGCACAGAGAGCTCCTAGCCCAAGGGCATGCCCTTTTCTGAGATGGCCCACAGTAATGCTGATATAGATGGGGAAATAAAGGCCTCACCATCTTGGCTCAACTCACGACAACTATAGCTCCAGAGCTCCCCCAGGGTTGGCCAAGGCTGCTACTGAGCCAGTATCACAGCCAGTTCTCCCTCTGCCTGATCTTGCCTCTGTTCCCTGCTTTCCACAGGTGTTGATCCCAAGGGCACTAACTCCATCTCAGACTCTGCTTCCTGGGGGACCCAGCCTTAAAACAGAAACTTTATGATCTGAAAAGTTATTTTGGTTCTTGATCATAAACTGGTTCTTATATTTCATTTCAAAAGGGTATTTTTACCTCTATAGGTAGACGATAAGTGCCTTGAAAGTAGGAACTGTCTTATATTTATCTAATGTCCATACCACACTTTCCCCTAATCTCCATTTCAGGACTTTTTGTTTGCTCTGAATTAAACTCAAATGCTTAGTAATTCAAACTTAATTTTTAAAGAACCTTAATTAATTGTATATCTACATCATTTGAAAATCACAAAGGGGAAAATATTATGGAATTTGTTTCCCAAAAAGGATTTTTGCAAAAAAAGTCAAACATCTGCCTTACTGTTGTACATAAATTTGACTGCAAAGGAGGAAAATCCCCTTTTTCCCATGGTTCCTATTTCATTGGTCTTCTCAGACAATATCTCAATCTTCACTCTTTTAATCCTCATTATGCTTGATACACTTATTTGGAGTTAGCTGAAGAATTTAGTGATTTAGGGATTTACCAATGAAAGGAACGTGTAAGTATGCTATGGCGCCACCTGGTGGTAAGATATGCAATAACATTATGAACCTTCTGTAATGAAATAAAAGTAAATAATACGGAAATTTTAAGAAGCATTCCATAGATTTAGCAACAAGGAAAGAGTGTGCGTGTGAACATGGGTTTGTGTGTGCTTGTGTTTTGCCTTGCAAATTAAGGATAGAAATGATCCAAGACAAGGTCAGTGAAGATGAGGGCTTGGTCAACAATGTGTACTTTTATTCTGCCACCTATTGTCCTGACCTTGTACAGTTCACCATCTTGGGCCTCAGCTTTGTCATCTATAAAACAGGAAGATTTAATAATTCCTACTTGGTTCACTAAAGAGTATAAGTCAAAAGTGTTTTATGAATTTCTGAATATTATGCTATACAAATATTAGCTATTATTATAATGGAGATATCATTACAAAGTCAACTCTCAGCCATGTGTCACAAATTTTTCTTTCAAGGAATTTTCATATTGTTTAACTATGAAACAGCATTAGTCTAGACTTTGTACTTTAAAATAAGTTGCTTTTACTCAGTTAACTGCTTAAAATTATAATGTGCCTAATCCATGAGGGTCAAAACAGAAACCTCCAGGGCAATTGTTCTCAACCAAGGTCAATTCTGCCCCAGGGACATTTGGCGATGTCTGGAAACATTCATTTTTGGGTGTTTTGACCAGGAAGGGAGGGAGGGGGAAGCATGAGAAAGTCCTACTGGCATCCAGTGGGTAGAGGCCAGGGATTCTCCTAAACTTCCTACAATGAACAGGACATCCCCTAAAACAAAGAATTATCTGACCCAAAATGTCAATAGGCTGAGATTGAGATACTCAGATCTTGAGTAACAGAGGGAGAAAATCCAACCTTCTCTTTTCCTCCTACTGTCCTCCCTGCCACCATCAATAACAACCACAAAGATCAGATGGTTATAAATGAGGACTTCTCCAAAGCACACGTGCAATAGAGTACACTGAGTTGCAGGGTGAATTTTATTAAGTAAGCACTATGACACATTATCTACTAGCTATATACCATCTCAACATGGACACAGTTGATCATATTTTCCCTCCTCATTTTACAGGGAAAGGGAAACTGACATGAATAGAACTTCTAATGAAAAGACATTGAAATAAAGATTGGCAGTAACCATTAAATATATAATTACTTGTGGAATTAATACTAAATGGGGGTTAAAAGGAAAGAGTATATTTTGTACTGGCCATATGCTTCGACAACGTGATATAGCACATCAGTTTTTTAAAACGGGGGGATATCAGGGGTTGCATACAAAAAAACTGTGTCTTAAAATGGTTTTTAGGAATCTTATTGGTGGTAATAGTATTAACATTGTTACTCTGAGACTTTATCATATGATAAAGCAAAGGCGAAAGTATGGGATATTCTAATTCTATTATCCATTTATTTTTGAGATTCATATCCTCTATTTGGAAGAAAGAATATACAGGTGTAAGATAGAAGAGGTCAAGTAAAAGCCTCGTAGTCTTGGATTTGAATTTGAAGTATCAGTATGAACTCATGAGGTGTTTTATTATTATACTTATTATATTATATGCATATGTGCCTGTGTGTGTAGACAACAAGGTCCAGAAACAAAACAATGAGCAACACAGTAGCAATAAACAACCTTAATATCTATATTATTGTCTTGAAATGCCATTTCCCACTAAAAGAAACTAAAGTTTCTTGAAGAAATGGCTGATCCCTTGTTTGGGGCAGGATATGTACAAGTTGAGCCTTGTCATGTCATTTGGGTATGTTCTTATCAGATAGCAATGAAGCTATGGAAGACCAACAGGGTCATGTAAAAAGGACTTGGGAGCCAAACTGAAGGGGATAACAAAAGATGGGATCATTTATGCTTCAAAAATTCCAAGGGATCAAAATTGATCAAATACGTTTTAATCATAGGGTCATAATTACATTTTAAAAATCACATTTAGAAGACATTAGAGAACCAATTATTTATCCCGAAAAAAATGGTAAATAACAGGAAAGAATCAAGCATTTTCTCCTGCCAAATGTACCATTGGGTAATCAAATGGTAGATGAAGAGAAGCATCTCTTTATGAAAGTATTCCAACTAATGAATGAAAAAGAAATGATAGTATTAGAATATTAACATTTTGCAACTCCCAGTGAATTAAGGGATTTAGACATGAAGCACCAATGTCCATTAACATAACAAAAGAGAGTCAACCAGATGTTTTGTCCTCCTGATTCAAGATCACATCACCACTTATAGTCTTGCCAAAGGGTTTGAACCCGAGTCTGATCAAGCCTCCGGAACCAGCTGCCAAGTTGTAGGAAATTCAGAACAAGTTGAATTGTACCAAGAATATGTCATCAGCAACATCCAGACTGCAGTAACTTTCACAAGTCAAAGGACTCAGGATTTTCAACAGATGAACTGTAAGGAAGAGAAATGGATCAAACAAGAACTTTAAAGAGACTTAAAATCATATCAAATTGGAAAAACAGATGATTATCAAGTCCAGGGTAGGTCACTTGGGTGATAGAACTATAAAGATGCAAGTGATTATCATAGTGGTTTCCTGCAAGGAGGGGAGATGTGGTTAGCACAGGGAACATGGAGAGATTCTTGGTGGCTGGCAAAATTCAATTTCTTGACCTGGGTGGAAGTTATAAGGATGCTCATCTTACAATGATTCATTAAGCTATACAATTGATTTGTGTGATTTTCTGTATGTGTTTCATTTTCCTAAAAAAAGTTTAAAAATAATATAAAGAAAGTGGTGGTAGAATTTGTTGCATCTTTTCACAATAACGGAAATACACAGAGGATTTTTGTAAATTTTTCACTTAACCATTGAAGTTAATACTGAAAAGGGAATGACTTGGATTGGCCACTAGGGTGCGCAATTTGTTACCCACAGCTTCTATGTTTGCGCTGATAAAGAAGGATTTTAAATGTTTATGTAACATCACATGAATCTCAGGATAAAGCAGATCGTTATTCATTGTCCTTTAAACTTGATCTACTTAAGCAAGTACTAGTGATGGAGTGAACAACTCCAAATTTTATTTGGTAAATTAGGTCCAACATGTAAATGCAGTGCAGATACTGAAAATACTGTAACTTTCTCCTCCTTTTTAAAATAAGTTCAAGCCATAGTAACAAAAATACAGGGCCTTATGTGTTGGGAATGGAAGGTAGAGAGGTTTTGGAGTGGTCTCCTAAGAAGAAATGACAGCTCACTGGCGGAGGGGAAGAAATACTTGGGGGCCATTCAGAATGGCAGACAGACTTTGACTGCCAGTGGGGAGTGAGAGGAGCTATTTGAAGGGCCAAACCTTTGGAGCAACAGTGAGCCAAGAGGCAGAATTATGACTGCTAATCTAAGAACTGTCTTTACTTACGTGCAGTGTGGAAAGGGTGGAAGTAATAGAATTGTACTGATATGAGTTCAGGCAAAGATTGACAGGTCTGCATCTTAGGTGAGAGTCACTGTAACAGTTTCTTATCTTTTTTCAAAGGGCAAGAAGCAATATAGCCACTTTCTTTTAATAAATTATGGACTGCAACAGAAACAAAAAAAATGAAAAAAATGAAAAAAAAAGAATAAAAAAAAAAGAAAAAGAAAAAAACAAAACATAAATAAATAAATTATGGAACTCAGATGCTTTATATTGCCAAGAAAATTAAGATTATGAATTTTTCACAGGCTGAGAAAAGGGTACTTTGAGTTTTAGAATTTTTGAATAAGGTATTAATAGATAAAACAAGAGTAAGTCTTAATCTTTAACCCTAATCATTATTATTTCATTTTGCCATACCGCTCCAGCCTTCCCCAAAGTGTGATACAGTGTCCATGTGTATATGTGCATACATTTAAGTGGATTAGCATCCACGCATTTCAGTTATTTTCTGAGATCTCGGGTATTAGTTAGAGACATCCTGGGGTTACATAGCCTTCATGCTGTAAGTATGTTGGCAACGGAGAGGTGGAATGCTAATTGTGAAGAAAGGAAACAGAAGAGGAAGAACTGGCAGGACCATCTTCTGAGGGTCACAGCTAAAGAAGTGGGGACTTGGGTGGACACCAGTGCTTTTCCCTAAGCCCTAGTGCTCTTTAGGGACCCCACAGCTCATCCCCAGAGCCAAAATCCAGTCTCTCTCTTTCCAGTGACATTTGTGAGAGCCTCAGGAACCTATTTAGTTACAGACCTGCCCCTGGATTGTTGAGCACCCATGGTGAACACAACTTTGAGGCTTCTTCCTGCCCCTGTCAGCCTCACCCTCAGATGGCCCCCTCCTTCACCCAGTGTGCCTCTTCACCTCCTCCTCTTCCAATACACCATGAGGAGTTTAAGCAAATGGGCTCCAGCCTCACACAGAACTGAGTAGAATCTCAGTTGAGCCACTTTTCTGTAACCTCGGGCAAATGACTTAAACTCTCTAAGCCTCCCTTTCTTTTTCCATTAAATAAGAATAATTATATCGACCTATTAGATTGTTGTGAAAGTTAAATGAGGAAAGGTATATAAAGCTTAGTGTAGTTCCTGGACCATAAATGCTAAGTAAAATGTAGGTTTCACCTTAATCCAGACTTTAGTAATCCTATTCCTTTCCTTATTTCAAATTGCTTTGTGGGAGAGATTATTGTTTAGCTGTTAAGAAAGTCTTGGAGACATATTGGATTTTCAATAAATCCTGAGGAATGAATGAGAAAATGTGGTGATCACTTCTCAATGATGATGAAGGCAGCGCTTATGGTGATAGTTGATTTTAAACTCTTAGAAGATAGAGACCACATTTTTTTTTAAATCTTCATTTTATTGAGATATATTCACATACCACGCAGTCATACAAAACAAATCGTACATTCGATTGTTCACAGTGCCATTACATAGTTGTACATTCATCACCTAAATCAATCCCTGACACCTTCATTAGCACACACACAAAAATCAGAATAATAATTAAAGTGAAAAAGAGAAATTAAAGTGAAAAAGAACACTGGTTACCTTTGTCTGTTTGTTTGTTTGTTTGTTTCCTTCCCCTATTTTTCTACTCATCCATCCATAAACTAGACAAAGGGGAGTGTGGTCCTTATGGCTTTCCCAATCCTATTGTCACCCCTCATAAGCTACATTTTTATACAATTGTCTTCGAGATTCATGGATTCTGGGTTGTAGTTTGATAGTTTCAGGTATGTACCACCAGCTACCCCAATTCTTTAGAACCTAAAAAGGGTTGTCTAAATTGTGCATAAGAGTGTCCACCAGAGTGACCTCTCGGCTCCTTTTGGAATCTCTCTGCCACTGAAGCTTATTTCATTTCCTTTCACATCCCCCTTTTGGTCAAGAAGATGTTCTCCATCCCACGAGGCCGGGTCTACATTCCTCCCCAGGAGTCATATTCCACGTTGCCAGGGAGATTCACTCCCCTGGGTGAGAGACCACATTTTAATCCTTTTGGCAGAGCCCTCCACATCTGGATAGTTCTCTCAGATAGAGTACTCTAAACCAGTAATTAGCTAAACCAGTAATTAGCTAATTATTAATTAATTCATAATTCATATTAATTACCTAAAACTTTTTATAGAGAATTTAAGAGAGCTTTGACCTAAAAGAAAAAAAAAAACAACTAAAAAGATGACTGTTTTCATTTGCTAAAGCTGCCAGAATGCAATATACCAGAAATGGGTTGGCTTTTACAATGGGGATTTATTAACTTACAATTTACAGTTCTTAGGCCATGAAAATGTCCAACTCAAGGCATCAACAGGACAATATCTGGACTCTAAGGAAAGGCCGCCAGCATCTGGGACACGTCTGTCAGATAACAAGGCACATGGCCAGCATCTGCTGTTCCTTCTCTCCCAGCTCTCATTGCTTTCAGCTTCTGGTTCCAGTGGCCTCCTCTCTGAGCTTCTGTAGGTCCCCTCTTAGCTTCTCCATGAGCTTCTTGTAATTTTATCTCTTAGCTTCTGTATGTTTTATCCTCTTATAAAAGACTCCAGCAAGAAGATCAAGACCCACCCTAAACAAGGCAGGTCACATCTCAGTTGAAATACCTTAGCAGTAGTTAGGTCATTCTCATTCTGCCGCTGATGAGCTTTTGGGTGGTTTCCAATTTGGGGCTCTAACCAAGAGAGCTTCTAGGAACATTCAGATGCAGTCTTACGCAGTGAAAATAAGCATGATAAACCTCTCCTGAACCAGTGTGGAACAAAGTTCTAGACTTAAATATTATACATATTATAAAATTATTACTGACAGGTACATGAAAGAATAGAGAAGAATATAAGCTTTTAGACATACTTGTTATTGATTCTGGATTCTCCACTTATTAACAGTATGACTTGGGATATTACTTAACCCAGTAAGTAAGGGTTAAGTAATTTGCAGTTTCTTCATTTGCAAAATAGTAGTAAAAATATCTGCCCTGATAATAACATGCAACGGTGTTGAGGGTTGAATCACGTCCCCCACAGAAGGCATGTTCAGGTCCCAACCCCTGGTCCAGTGGATATGAACATTTGTAAACAGGACCTTTGAAGATGTTATTAGCTAAGGTGTGGTGAAACGAATGAGGGTGGGCCTGAATCCAGTTTGACTGAAGTCCTTATAAGCAAAGGAAATTGGACACAGATGTAGATGCCAGAGGAGATGGAAAGAGATGGGTGGCCGTGTGGCGGAGGACTGCCCAAAAGCCATCACCAGAATGCTATAGACTTTGGAGAAAGCACGGCCTTGCCAAAATCTTGATTTTAGATTTTTAAGCCCTAAACAAACAGTGAGACAATAAATTCCTGTG
Organism: Choloepus didactylus; assembly: GCF_015220235.1. Lineage (NCBI taxonomy): Eukaryota > Metazoa > Chordata > Mammalia > Pilosa > Megalonychidae > Choloepus > Choloepus didactylus. The sequence goes on from NC_051308.1 coordinate 29,770,560, forward strand.
TTTAAGCTGACCCACTGTATGATATTTGTCATAACAGCCCTGGAAAACTAAGACAAGCAGTGTCTGCAAAAGCCTTGACACAGCACCTAGCACACAGCACAGGCTGAACTTTATATGCCCTGAAAGCACCTTGTGGACAGAGAGAGTACAGGTGCAAAAGGAGACCTTCCTTCTCCCTGGATACATTTACTCAATGTATTTATGTAAACATATCTCTCGGAAATACTTCTATTATACAATTAATAACAAAGGAGCAATGTAGTCACTTTAGGTTATTTGTTTTTCTTATTTCCTTGTTCAGTTATGGTTTGTTAATTTTCTTGGGGTATGGTAGGAACATGTTGGAAGCAATGTAGTTATTTTAGATTATTTGTTTTTCTTATTCCTTTGTTTTGGTTTTTTTGAAATGTTGCTTTTTATTGTTTGTTTTTTAATTTTTTGATAAATAAAGTTTAAAAACTCAAAAAAAATTAATAACAAAGGACAGAGAAATATTTTTAAATTTTAGACCAATTGAAACAAATGAATCAAACTATATATCAAGCTGGTGGCATATCCACAGAGAGAAAGACTAAAACACAGTATTGACTGCATACCCCTGTGGGATATACCCACAAAAAGTATGTATATACACAAACACACACACACACACGTATGTGTTAGGAAAAAGCAAATCATGATAATATCTTAGACACAAAGATTTCAGCATAAAAGAAAAGAGATAGAAGTATAAAATCCAAAATCATAAGTAAAAACCTTGTTACCTAGTAAACAGTAACTTTGTCTACTAAGAAGGCCATGGCACAGTGACACCTAATAACAATGAGCATTCCTAGTGCCCATATTGTAAATGTCCTAATCTTATTAGAAAACAAGATTTTCAGTATAAGAGAGAAGAACAAATATGAAGGGAGAAAGAAAACACCACACAGCTATTATGTTAAATTTGAATATCAGCATTAATTTATTTTTAAAATTTTTATTTTTACCTCTGCCCACTGAAAGAGCCTAGAAGCAATGGCAATCCAGTAACTTAGTGTCCAGTAACTGAGCTAACTTAGTGTCCAGGCCTTGGTTTCCAAATATTTTATCCAGTAAAACACTAACGCTCTTTGAAGAAATGGTTGATTCCAGGTCTGGGACTTAGTTTCCTGGCTGCTAAAACAAATACCATATAGTGGATTGGTTTATACAATGGGAATTTATTGGATCACCATTTTGAGGCTAAGAGAAGTCCAAAATCAAGGTGTTAGCAAGGCAATGCTTACTCCCAGAAGACTGGTGGTCTGGAGCTGGCTGCTGGTGATCCTTGGGCCCTTGGCTTTTCCATTATGTGGCAGTGCACATAGCGGTGTCTTTTCCTTTCTCTTCTGGGTTCTGTTGACTTCCAGCTCCTTCTCCTCCATGTGGCTTTGTCTTCACAAAGCTTCCAGTAATAGGATTAAGACTCAACCTCATTCAGATGGGCCACAACCTTAATGAAAAATCAGTTTTCAAAAGGTCTTATTTATAATGAGTTCACACCCTCAGGAATAGATTAAAATTAAGAATATGCCTTTTCCTGGGGTAAATAATTCAACCTATCACAGAGGCAGAAAATGTTCAAGATGTTCCAGAGACATCTTTTGTGCCAGAAAGTAAGAAAACTGCCAGAGATCTCTGGGATTTTATCAAAGATACAGAAGCCAACTTAATAAGGCTCTCAGTGGCCACGGATGAGGCAATTTGGAGCATCAAAAAGAATAATAATGGTTGTGCCAGTTTGAATGTACTACCTTTGATGCAATCTTGTGGGGCAGATGTTTTAGTGCTGATTAGATTGGAATCCTTTGAGTATTTCCATGAAGATGTGACCCACCCAACTGTAGGTGATAACTCTGATGAGATAATTTCCATGGAGGCATGGCCCTGCCCATTCAGCATGGGCCTTGATTATAGGAGCACTATATAAGCTCAGACAGAAGGAGCAAGCTTGCTACAGCCAAGAGGGAAACTTTGAAAAATGCACAGAAGCTAAGAGAGTAGCTGCGGATGAGAGACAATTTGAAGACGGACATTGAAAGCAGACTCTTGCTCTGGAGAAGCTAAGAGAGGACAAACACCCCAAGAGCAACTAAGAGTGCCATTTTTGAGGAACTGCAGCCTAGAGAGGAACATCCTGGGAGAAAGCCATTTTGAAACCAGAACTTTGGAGCAGATGCCGGCCATGTGCCTTCCCAGCTAACAGAGGTCTTCCAGATGCCATTGGCCATCCTCCAGTGAAGGTACCCAATTGCTGATGTGTTACCTTGGACACTTTATGGCCTTAAGACAGTAACTGTGTAACCAAATAAACCCCCTTTATAAAAGCCAATCCATTTCTTGTGTTTTTGCATTCCAGCAGCATTAGCAAACTAGAACAATGGTCTTTCAGCTCAGAGAAGGCCAGGATGCGACTTTCTTCAGTTGCCCTGCATCTGGGTTCATCCAACACCAGCCGCCTCCACCATGCCAACCAAGTTCACCCACAAGGATGTCAAAGTTGTATACCTGAGGTGATGCACTGTTGGGGAAGTTGATGCCACATCTGCTCTACCCGCCCAAGATCAGACCCCTTGGTCTATCTCCAAAAAAGGCTGGTGATGACATTGTCAAGGCAACTGGTGAGTGGAAGTGTCTAAGGATTATGGTAAAACTGATCATTCAGAACAGACAGGCCTAAATTGAGGTGGTGCCTTCTGCCTCTGCTCCGATCATCAAAGCCCTTAAGGGACCACCCAGAGATAGGAAGAAGCAGAAAAACTAAGCACAGTGGAAATACCACTTTTGATGAGATCATCAACACTGCCCAACAGATGCAGCACTGATCTTTAGTTACAGAACTCTCTGGAGTCATTAAAGAGATTCTAGGGACTATCCAGTCTGTGGGCTGCAATGTGGATGGCCACCACCCACATGGCATCACAGATGACATCGATAGTGGTGCAGAGGAATGCCCAGAGAGTTAAGAACTACAAAGAAAAATATTTCAATAAAGAGTCATTTGACAGCCAAAAAAAGAAGAAGGAGAAGAAGAAGAATAACTTCAGTGGATTGAAAAACCATGAAATTATAAAAATCCAAGAGTCCATAATGATATCAAATGAAAACGAAGACCTCTCAAATTGGTTACCTTTGGAGGCTGCTAGGGTATTATCACATTATTCTGAAAATTGGCAGATGAAGGGAAAAAATCAAGCATTTATCCTGTCTTCCTATATTGTCCGTATTTCAATGTAACTAAATAGTTAATGAAGGAAAGTTAAAATATCTGGAAGAAATAGTAGCTGCTAATAAAATAATGGATCTAAGCAACCATCATCAACAGCTAATAAAACCATTAGGCAAAAGGTTGATGAGGAATTTCATAATGAATTTTATAATGAATGGAACAAGCTGATATCACCTCAATCAACTGACCAATTTCTGAAAGTGAGAAATAGAAAGTATATGGCACCACTGTGAAGTCATGTCTTGTCCACAAAATTAAGCCTGAACCTAATCAAGCCTCTTGAGCTAAGTACCCATTTACCAGAAATAAGGAGGGTGGAAGAATAAGTTAAATGAATCAACTAAGAGTCAATAGGCCAGATCCAAGGTAGGGGAAATTCTATGAGCAAATGACCTGTTTTCCTCACAAACAAATGTCATGGGGAAAAAAATGGCAGGTGAGATGGGGGAAGGTGTGTGATTAAAACAGATTTAAAAGACATAACAACCAAAGGTAGTTTATGGACCTTGGGTCCCAATTTGAACAAGACAATTGTTTGTTAGCTTTTGAGACATTCAGGGAAATTTGAACATAGATTGGGTTCTAGTTGATATTATCGGTACTTGTATCATGTATGATAATATCATTGAAATTATATATATATATATACACACACACACACACACACACACATATGTATTTTAAAAGGTTCTTATTTCTCAGAGATAGGTACTGAAGTATTTATGGGTAAAATAATACAATGCCTGTGATTTTCTTTAAAACATTCTAGCAAGAAAAAGGGAGGGAGGCATGGTTAGATAAAATAGTATTGGCCAAATGTTGCTCATTGAAGCTAGATGAAGGACGCTTGAGAACACATTACGTTATTCCCTTTTAGGGGGGAATATATTTAAAATTTTCCAAAATTAAAAAGCAATTTTTATCTAGAATTTAAATTTATGCCACTGGTGTAAATTACAATGAAAACTCATTAATTTGGATTAATGGAAATGAAGGCTAGAATAAATCATTTTTAATTGCAATTCTAATTAAAGAATAATTATTTTTCATTTTAACAGACTGTATCTTTCCTGCTTATAAGTTCATGCAGTAACTTGGATTGGGAAATATTTTGCAGAATTTAGAAAGGAAATATCTATTATTGTATCCAGATCTTAAATATAACCCTTTTCATTGTTGGAGTTTTAGCAAGGACCCAAAAGGCCAAATATTAGACAACAAAAGCCAAGTCACTCCACTTTGTCAAGTGAAATAATAGACCATCTACACAGGACTTATAAAGGGAGGATCCCAGCCAGTTCCACCAATATTAGATGACCACCCTCCTCTTAACCTTATGAAGACATCGAGAGACTTTTCTTGGAGTTGTGCTGTGTCTTCTCTTCACTCCACCATAGGGGAAAGGATGAGGGTTCTGCCTCTTTACCCCAAACCACGTGAGGGGTTCCAGAAGGCCCTTGAGAGGACTTGACATATCCTTTAGAGTTGGGGGTACGTAAAGGTGGGCATCTAAAGGTGAGAGGCCATGGCAAAACCGCCCGTCTGTGGGCAGAGTGAAGACAAGTGAGGGAATGAGCTGTACCTCCACTGATGGCAGGGCAAAAGGTCACATTTCCTAGGGAACGATATGTGGACCCCATGATAGGTCATTGCCTGGAGCATCTTAAAAAAGGATTTCATCTAAGAGCACCACCTAGGGGCATAAAGGGACTAACCAAGGCTGAGGGGTTCAAAAGTGCCCGTGTGTGTCCACAGAATACTCGCGCCACATTACAACTATGCCAGTCTTGTAAAACTGTCTCTTCTACTCTCCCCTGGACCCAGCCCCAGAGAGGTCAGAAACAGCTGCTAGTTTCTGAGCCTGAAGTAAGCCCAAACCAGGTTTGGGGTGAAATTTATAATTTAAAGAAATTTGGAGTTTTAATATAACTTTTAAGGGAACTTTAAGGTTCTTGAAATGAGGCTACTCATGTGACAGATAGAAACCAAAAATGTTATGGGACATATCCATAATTTTATCCAGGAGAGAGGCAGAATAGGTCCATAGAGTCAGTTTCTTTTATACTTATACCTACCAAGTCTGGCTTTTTCAATAAACCACTTAAAATATTTCTAAAATCTTGGAAATAGTTTAGAAGGCTGGTGGCAAAGTAGCAGTGGGTGAGAATTAGGCGGGGCCAGGTGACGAGGGCATCTAGGGTCTTGTTAAAGATTTAGGGCTTTATTCTAAAAACAATGAAAAGCCACTGACAAGCTACATGAAGGATTTTAGACGTTCTGGCTACAGCAGGACAAATGGCTTAGGGTGGGATGGGGTGGGGTGGGACAGGGCTAGGGTAGAAACTACTGTTGTAATCCAGTTGAATGATACGGTAACTCTGATGGTGGTAGTGAAGAAGGAAAGAAGTGAGTGGATATAAGATTTATTTAGATGATAAAATCTATAGGGCTTGTTGATGATTAGCTCTGGACAATAGGGAATACAGATAATAGGGAGATAAGGGGAGAAAAGAGAGATGATTCCCAGGTTTGAGCATCTGAGAGGGTGTAATGCCTTTCAATAAGAGGGGGACCACAATAGAAGAGGTTTTGAGGGAAAGATGAGCTTGGTTTTTTTTTTTGGTTTGTTTGTTTTTTGTTTTGTTTTGTTTTGTTTATTTGAGCTCAGTTTTAAATACGTCAAGTGAGAGATCCAGGGAGAGATTCAGGTAGGGAATTGAATAGCTGAATATGGAATTTGCCAAAAACGACAGGACCACAACCTTACAACTGAAAGTGACTGATTCTAAATGACTGTGGGCAGTGATTTCAGTCTTGGGAATGGTGTTGAGCTAGGCAGTGTGTGAAATGAGATTAGGGCCTAGGGAAAACCCCTAAGGAAAATTTAGGGGCTAGAAGAAAAAAAGGAAATTTAAAAGTAGAGACTGGAAAACAACCAAGAATAGTAAGAAAGAATGATATCATCACATTTTAGCAAGGTGAATGTTTTAAGGAAGAAATAAAACACAATGTTGAATGCTGTTGAATGGTCAATCAAAATAAAGACTTGAAAAGGGTCTTTGATAGTACTTATAGTTTTGAAATATATACTGAAATATTTTAGATCATTGATATCTGGTATTTGCTTCAGAATAATTCTGGGATTAAGGTGAGAGTGACGGGTGGAGACACAGAAACCACACTGGGTATGAGGTGTTCCTTGTGGAAGCTGGATATTGAGGGCCTGGAGGGTCACTGCACAGTTCTTTCTACTTATGAAAAAACTGTATGCTTGAAATTTCCCACAGTAAAAGTTTTTAATTATCTTCCCATAATAAAAGTTAGCCTTTGGGTATTGTTATCACAGAGAAAATTGGTAACCTCTTTGTAAGTAGTTCTGCTGGACTGTGAAGGCAGAAGCCATTATGAGTAAAAATAAAGACATTGAGTATAGGCAACAGACAACTTATTCAAGAAATTTGTAGATATATAAGGATGTAGGGTTGAAAGAGGATTTTTTTCTCTTTAAGATTGAAGGCTGGAGCTTGGTTAAATACTGATTGGCCTGAGCCAGCAGACAAGGAAACGTTGTTGAATAAGAAAGGAACTGGAGAAGGTAGTAGAAATGGAATGAAGATTTGAGATGCAGGGACTGGCCTTACATAACAAGAGATAACATCTCTTCCTGTGGTGCAGAAGAAAAGAAGTGGGTGAGGGTGCAGGTGGCTACGGATGAGTGACAGGAGGCAGAGGACACTCCTGGCACACGGCTTCTATTTTCCCCTCTGAACTAGGCAGTGAGGACGTCTACTGAAAGTGGGAGTGGAGTTGTAAAGGGGTCTGAGACTTCAGAAGAGTGGAGACTGAAAATGAGAGAATTCACTTAGGAAAACATTGTAGGGCAGTGCTGACGGCCCAAATGACATTGGTGAAGATGAAAACTATCTGACCTATTTTGTGTTTGTTTTTCAGCAACACTCAGCAGCTTGGTTCCGAGCTCACAAAATAAGACTGTTCAGAATTGTCTAGTTGTTGTGGCTTTACTAAGGATGTGAACAGAATAATAAATTAACAAGAGAGTTTAGGACTGTAGTAGCTATCTATGGCTTATTACCCTAAAACTTAGCAGCTTAAAACAACAAATATTCTTTATTCACAGTTTCTGAGGGTCAGGAATCCAGGAGAAGCTAAACTGGAAGCCTCTGGTTCAAGATCTCCTGTGAGGCAATTGTTAAAAAAGCTGAAAAAGGAGGATCTAAGATGGCAGCATAGAGAGGAGTGGAAACTAAGTAGTTCCCCTGGAACAACTAAAAAAAATTCAGAAACAACTAGCAAATAATCCAGAATAACTGCAGGGGGACAAACATGACTGTCCACTCATCATATACCAACCTGAATTGAGAGGAATGCCTGAGATCACAGCATAAAATCAGTAAGTAAAAACTGAGGCTCCAACCCAGAGGACCCCTCCCCCCACAGCCCAAACTGCAAAGCCTCATGGTGCTAGAGATGATCTCTCTCAGCAAGTGAACATAGCTCAGCTGAGCTCCAAAAGGAGTTTTAATTAGTGAGTATGAACTGCTCACTACGAGGTACTAATCCCCAACAAGCAGACAGAGGCTTTGGGTGACAACTGACCTTAGAGAGCCAGGGGTCGCCTCAGACTAGCTCTGAAAGGGACTTTCTGTTCCTTTTTTGGCTCAGTGGAGAAAGCCACAGCCACTTTCAGTTCCCAGTGCTCTGACCCACACAAGGCAGAGAGAGACTATTAAAAGGCTAATGACCTCCCCCTAGGGGGTCTATCTTCTCTAAGAGGGGCTGAGCTCTACTACTCGCCTTCCATTCAGAACCAAACCCCAGAGCTTGGGGAAAAACAGCCACACCTCCTTACACCAGTCAAGAATTACAGGCTAACAGGTGCCACTTGCTGAGCAGAAAAGCACAGTGACCTGAGGCATCACAGGGTATATCAACTTTCTAAGACACACCCTCAGGGAAACTGGATACTGAATATTTCTTCCTTCTGGGACCTGAGCCCGATCTGGTCTGGGAAAACCTGTTTGGGGTAACCAAGGAATCCATGCCTAGACAACAGAAAACTACAACCCACACTAAGAAAAATGAAGTTATGGCCCAGTCAAAGGAACAAACTTACACTTCAACTGTGATACAGGAATTGAAACAACTAATAAGTCAATTCCAAAAGTTTAGGGAAGATATGGTGAAAGAGCTGAACCGTATAATGAAAACACAGGACATACATACGGTAGATACTGAAATTCAAAAAACCAACTGGCATAATCTATGGAAATGAAAGGCACAACACAACAGATGAAAGACACAATGGAAACATACAATAGCAGATCTCAAGAGGGAGAAGAAAACACTCAGGAACTGGAAAACAAGGCACCTGAAAGCCTACACGCAAAAGAACACAGAGAGAAAAGAATGGAAAAATATGAGCAACATCTCCGGGAACTTAAAGACAAAACGAAAAGCAAGAATTTACATGTCATAGGTGTCCCAAAAGGAGAAGAGATGGGAAAAGGGGCAGAAGCAATAATAGAGGAAATAATCAATGAAAATTTCCCATCTCTTATGAAAGACATAAAATTGCGGATCCAAGAAGTGCAGCGTACCCTAAACAGAATAGATCTGAATAGGCCTACACCAAGACACTTAATAATCAGATTATCAAACGTCAAAGATAAAGAGAGAATCCTGAAAGCAGCAAGAGAAAAGTGATCTATCACATGCAAAGGAAGCCTGATAAGACTATATGTGGATTTCTCAATAGAAACCACGGAGGCAAGAAGGAAGTGGGGTGATACATTTAAGATACTGAAAGAGAAAAGCCACCAACCAAGAATCCTATATCCGGTAAAACTACTCTTCAGATATGAGGGAGAGCTTAAAATACTCTCTGACAAACAGACAATGACAGAGTTTGTGAACAAGATACCGGCCCTATAGGAAACACTAAAGGAAGCACTGCAGACAGAAAGGAAAAGACAGGAGTGAGAGGTGTGGAAAACAATTTTGGGAGATAATAGCACAGCAATGTAAGTACACTGAACAAAGATGACTGTGAATATGGTTGAAAGAGGAAGGCTAGGGCCATGTGGGACACCAGAACAAAAGATGAACTGTGTAACTCAGGGAAACCTAGGGTGCTCAATGATTGTAATAAAAGGTACAAATATGCTTTTACATGAGGTAGAACAAATGAATGTCAACATTGCAAGAGGTTAAAAATAGGGTGGGATTGGGGGAAAATACAATCAATACAAACTAGAGGCTAGAATTAACAGAAACATTGTATTATGCTTCCTTTAATGTAACAAAAGCAATATACCAAAGCTAAATGCATATGGGGGGGTGGGGAATAGGGGAAGGGTATGCGACTCCTGGCATTGGTGATGTTGTCTGACTCTTTATTCTACTTTAGGTTAATGCTATCTTTCCTTTTGTCACTTTCTAGCTATCCAGTTTTGCATTTTGTTTGTTTGTTTGTTTTTCTCTCTCTTTTCTTTTTCTTTTGCCTCTCCACCTTCTTTGACTCTTCCTCTGTCTTTGTGGAAGGAATGGAGATGTTCTTATATAGAGAGTGGCAATCATGCTTAATACGTAAAACGTGACTATACGGGGAACCAACAGTTGTTTACTTAGGACAGAATGTATGGTGTGTGCACAAAACCATCTTAAAAGAAATGGGTTGATGAAGAAACCTTGAGGGCACTACATTGAGTGAAATGAGGCAGACACATAAAGGCAAATATTGCAGAGTCTCACTGATATGAACTAATTATAATATGCAAACTTATAGGCATGAAATATTTTACCAGGATATAGAAATGAGGCTAAAGAAGGGGGGGGGAGTGGTTGCTTATTATGAGCAGAATGTTCAACTAGGGTGAACTTAAATGTTTGGAAATGGACAGGGGTGATGGTAGCATGTTGTAAGAATAACTAACAGTGCTGAAAGGTGTGTGAAGGTGGTGGAAAGGGTAAGCTCAGAGACACACATGTCACCAGAAGGAAAGTTGGAGGTTGAAAGATGGGAATGTATAAAACAGTGAATCTTGTGGTGGACAATGTCCATAATTAACTATACAAATATTAGAAATCTCTCTCATGAACTAGAACAAATGCATGACACTCTAACTAGAAGTTAATAATAGAGTGGCACATAGGTAAAAAATATATACCTATTGCAAACTATAGACTACAGTTAGTAGTATTTTAACATTCTTTCATCAACAGTAACAAACGTACTATACCAAAACTATCAATCAATAATGGAGGGGGGCATGGTTAGGGGTATGGGAGGATCTGAGTTTCCTTCTTTTTGTCTTTATTTCTTTTCTGGAGTAATGAAAATGTTCTAAAAATTGAAAAAAAAAAAAGTAATTGTGTTGATGGATGCACAGCTATATGGTGGTGCTCTGGGCAATTGATTGTACACTTCGGATCTTTGGATAGTTGTATGTACGTGAACAATCTCAATAAAAAATAAATATTTAAAAAAAAAAGACAAAAGCAATTTTGTCTCCTAGGGGAAAAAACAAAACAAAAACAGTATTGCATTAGATGCACATTGAAGACAAAAGGCAAAGATATGGTTCCTGCCTTCAAGACAGTTTGGGAAATGGGAGTTGAAACAATCATTTATTGGGCATTTAACCTATTCTAGGCATTCTACTAAACACTTTATATCATTTGATCACAATAACTATTAAAAAGGGAAGTATTAGTATCTTCATTTTACAGAAGCATTGAGAGATTATAGAACCTGTTCAAAGTCAAAGATCTATGCTGTTAACTCATGGTTACCAGGATTTATCAGGCCTACCCTTGATCAGGAAGAGAAACGGTCAAGCTGAGGTGGTCTGGGAGACTTCATGGTGGATACATGATCAATCTTGCCCTTGAGAATGGGGTAGGTTTCAGATAGTCCAAAGGAGGTGGGGAACTGGGGGGAGATGATGACAGTGGGAGCATAAGGCTCTGACAGCATGGGGCCTCCAGAGGCAGGTCGAGTTCCTAGCAAAAATGAGCCCAGAACTCTGCATATACTCTTCCTTGTCCTCATTGTCAAATAGGTATTACAGTCTCAATGTTGCAAGTATGAAATGAAAGGCTAACCAAGATTTAGCTTTAACATGCATTGACGAAAGTAACAGCTTAAGGTGCAACACTTTAATTCTATAACCTGCAATATAAATAGAATTAACATGCATATACAAAGCATCAGGAACTATCCTGAATAAAATTGTATAAATACATTTTTATGCTTAAAAAGTTCATAGTAAGTGGCTTTAAGAAGCAATTTAATCCCCACTAAAAGGAACAAGAGTTCCTTGAAGAAATGCTTGATTACAGGTCTGGGGCAGGGAATGCAGAAGGTGCTCAGACTAATGGGGAAGAAGCTAGCTTGAAGGAACTCCCACTAGCTAATCTGGAGCAATTTTAGAATCAAAAAGAAGGACTGTAGCTGATTACAACATTAAATAAATAAAAACCCATGATGTATATATACCTGTCTGTCTGTCTGTCTACCTACCTACCTATCTTAGAAAAAGACAGAGGGAGAGAGAATGAAAGAAAGGAAGGAAAGAGAGGGGAGGCAGGAGTATAAAGAATGCCAGAATGCCAGCTAATAAATGCAGATGTATTGACAGATAAGAAAATCACCATTCAGCAACCCCCAAACTAATAATTGACTCAGGCAAAGATTAAAGAATGCTAAAATCATTATTAGGTGAATGAATTTGCGAAAAAGGACATTTGCATGGGTTTTTAATGGCAAACAGATACGTGTGTCTTTCCGATGGAGAGTTCTGGCAGTCTCTTCTTCAACAAGTGATCAAAGTTAGTATCACTAATAGTAGGACAATTTGATATGTGCCTCCTGATGTGATGCAGTTTGAAATACAAAACATCATCTAGGATTCTTGCCAAAAATGTTTAACCTGAATTTAATAATCTGCTGGATCAGAACATGTCAATAGAAATATAATGTGAGCCACATACATAATTTAAAATTTTCTGCTAGCCACATTAAAAAAATAAAAACAAAACAAAAATCCACAGGTGAAATTAATTTAATAATATACTTTTTTCAACTCACTATATCCAAAATGTTAGCATTTCAACATGTAATAAATATTAAAAATTTAATGAGAATTACATTGTTTTTTGTACTGAGTCCAAAATTCAGTGTGTATTTTTACACTTAAAGCATATTTCAATCGAGACCCTAAATTTTCTTCAGAAATAGTTCATCTACATTTAGATTTCATAAAATTTACAGTTGAAAAAGTAGATTCGCACACCCCAGTTGCTCCAAACCTACTTAAAATTTTCCCAATAACTGAAATGAGTATCAGTTTTCTGATTTAAATTAATTAAAATTAAATAAAATGAAAAATTCAGCTCCTCAGTTGCACTAGCCACATTTCAAGTGTTCAGTATCCACATGTGACTAGTGGCTACTTCATGGACAGTGAAGCCCTAGACCTAACTTCCAATTTACAGGAAATAAAGGGAATAGTAGATAAATAAGCAAGTTAGGTGACATCAAGAGAAATCCAGAATGTGGAACATTTTGAACAGACACTGCAAAACAACTTTCTTGGACTTTCCAAAAACTAAATATCAATCAAAGTTGATAGAAGAAAAAATATTTTTGGACATGCAAGAGCTCAAAATATGCAACTTTTTTCCAGAAAGTACTGGAGGATACCTTCCTTCAAAATCAGGGAGGAAATAAATCCAAAAGGAGGAAGATTTGGATGAGAAAGATGTGGATTGAGGAAGCACATGATCCAGCACAGGAATGAAGTTATGGGAATTCCCAGGACTATGGTTGCTTATCAATCTTAGAAAGCAAAAATTCTAGACTGGAGCAAGAGGAGAACAGCCCAGGAGAGATGTCTCCAACAAAATAGACTGACAGGCTGATTACATAATGAGTTTGAACCTCTGAAGGAGTGTTTTGAGAGAAGAATCAATGATAGATACATACCGTGGTATGTCGATAAACTACTCTCTGAAGAAAAAAAAAGACCTGATTTGTAGTATTTGTTGATTTCAGTGGCATAAATACTTCTACTATAGCTGATTCCAAGCTACCAACAAGGTCACTAAACAGAATTGGCAGGAGTTGTCCACAATCTGCCACAAGAGCCAGTAAGAGCTGGCTGGCTCCAACACATCACTGACATAGGAAATTAAGCGAATAAACAAATACAATAATTATTAACTCCAGGAAAAATTAAAAGTGATACATGTTTTTAAAAAGGAATCATAGTACTCACAGAGTCAGCTATGAGCAATATTTGTGTTGCATAAGAATGTACATACCGAATACTGGTTTAACTTTTAAAAATATGAGGTAACCATATTGAGAGGATGAGGGGAGAGGAAGGGAACAAAAAACAGAGTTAAATTTTCATCTACCATAATAAAAGATCAATAGATGATGCCTAAAATTGAAAAATCAATCAAGAAATAGTAGAATAAGCTATTCTACTCGAACTACGAAGGCAAACTGCAAGAAGAGTCTAAAGAGATAAAAGTGTTTGCCTCTGGGTTGCAAAACTCCAGGATAGAGAAGTGTGGCCTAAAACAGGTGGTTTTTTTAATAAGCCCTATAGTAGTAATAGACTTAAACACATACACGTAACTTACATGAAAAAGTAGATGGAACAAAGAGAAAGAAGAGAATGGAGAAAATCAAGACTTCTGGTTATAGAGGGCTAACTGAACACAATCTTTTATCACTCCTTCCTCCCAAAACCTATTCAAAAAATAAGAGAAATATAAAAATAAAAATAAATCGATAACTCTGCTGGAAAACCAGGAGGATGCAGCAGCATACCAGGACAGTTAGGACTTTATGTATAATGCAAAACAGTTGGGATCAGATTGATTTTTAAAACCAGTATACCTGGATTAAAAACATAACCCTACACGAGCCAAAGAAAGAACCTTACAAAGTGGGTTTTGCCAGTACAGTCCCATCAAACCCCTAACATGTTACCCTATTTCCCCTCCACTATCCCTGTCCACTTTAGCTCTATGAATGGATTTCTGTTACGGGACATTCTCTTCCCAGATCAGGGAATGGGAGCAGAGACTCCGGGCACTATGCAGGAAGGAATCCTTGCACCCACAAGCACTCCCTAAAGAAGAGTTTTCCTGGTCACACTTCACCCACTGTGTTGAACAACAACCTCATCCAGGGCTTCTGGACTCAACCCACATTCACTGCCAGACAAACAAGACAGCATACTAGAAAAACAAAGCACAGTGGTAGGAATAAGACTAAATAGATCACTTATCATGACTCCTTGTGGTCACTGTCATCCTGAAAAGCCACTCTTTTAATTCCTGCTCTCTAGATCCCCAGAACTGTCCTGGTTCCCGTCCTTTTCAAGACATGGTTCTGCAACTTTTTCTTCAATTCAGTGAATTTCTCCACATCTCCCCAATAAATTTCTTTCTTGCTTAAGCTACTTAGAGGCAGAGTCTGTTGCTTGCAATGAAAAATTCTTATAAAAGATTTTGAATGACACAATTAATAAGCTTAATTTACTGCTACTTATAAAAATTTGGGACCAATAGAGAACGGCACATTCTTTTCAAGCACCCATGAAACATTTACAAAAATTAACCCTCTTAAGCAATACACACCCATACCCACACACATAAAACCGATAAATTCCAAAGAGTATGAAGGTAAACTACAAGAAGAAAGAGCCAAAAGAGATGAAAATGCTTGCCTCTGGGTTGCAGAGGCCACAGCATAATATGAAACAAAACAAAAAACTAAAAATTTAGAAATTAAAGCATATCCAAACTTAACTACTTGGAAAGAAAAAAAATTATTCCAAAGAATTCCTGTGATAAAGAAGAAATAAAAGCTGAAATTACAGAAAATTTAGGAAAGAATGATAATAGGAGCAATACTTATTGTAACCAAGAAGTTAGGATTTGAGGACTGATAATGATTACTGAATCATTATATAGATATTCCTATTTACTTTCTGGTATATTAGAGTAGACAGAGGCAAATATCTGAAACCCAAGCGGTAATCCAGCTGCCTTGATCTCTGATAATGATTGTATAGACTTTTCTCTAATGCCTTGAAATTGTAAAAACCTTGTGACTAACCTTCACTTGTACCCATTTATTTGGTTTTTCAACTTTAAAGTCTTATGCTCACTAAAGACAGCCCCTAATGTTTATTAATGAAGACTCTTAAGTCAGCCCAGAACTCACCCATCCAAGTCCAAAGTTATCTTGATAACTGAAGCTGGATATAACCAAAATGGGCTGCCTGACATGCACAGTAGCTTAGACTTTAACCTACCATCACCTATACCTCATTATAATACTAAAAATCATACCATCATCATAGTAAGTCCACCAGGTTCTTATACATGTTCTGTGACTAAACACGTAATCAATCTGTGCATGGTCAATAATTCAATCACTTCTAATTACATCATCTGGGGCCATTGTCTCATTATCCTAAAACCTGCCCATCTTTTGATACTATAAAACTATAGAATTATTGCAGTTCAGGGAGACAGATTTTGGACCGATACGCCATCTGTTCTCCTGCTTCACACTTAGCAGTAAAATTTGCTCTCTTTGAAACCCTGGTGTCTCAGGAATTGTTCATTTGAGTGCATCAGGGAAAAGAATCCACCACCTTGGTCCAGTAACACTATCAAAATGTGTAAGACTAATATGATCCTCAGAGGAAATTTTACAACCTTAAATACATTTATTAGTAACCAAGAAAGATGGAGAATAAGTGAAATAAGTAGTCAATTCAAAAAGCTAGAAAAAAGACAATAAAATAGCTAGTCTTTTAAGAGGCAAAGTTTTTAACAAGAAAGGGAACATACAAAGACTATTTTCAAAATTATAAGACAGTATTTTTTATTATGGGGGTTAAGAAGGCTTTCGTAAACAAGCACAAGAACAAAACACTGACAGATTTGACTCAATTAAAAAAGAAAGTTAAAGTGTTTGAAAAATGAAAAACCCCATAAACAAAGTTAACAAGTGGTGAACTAGAAGAATATATATGGATAAATAGGAAAGAATAAAAAGAATAAAAGAGCTTCTATAAGCTAATAAAATCACATACACAATCAAATTTTAAAATGAGCAAAAGCTTTACAAAGTTAATTCTTAGGAAAAGAATGGCCAATAAAGAATCCTCAATCATACTCGTAAAGTTTAAAACAATATGACACCATTTTGCACTCTAGATCAGCCGAAATTTTAAAACATAATAATAGGCAGTGTTGAAAAGGTTGCTAGACTGTTGATGGGAACATAAAATGGTAGTATTTTTTGGAGAACAATGTGCATATCCCTTGAATCAGTTATTCCACTTCCAGAAATCAAACCTACAGAAATATTTGAACATGTTCACAGATATATGCACAAAGATGCTCACCGAAGCAATTTTTTTGGATTAGTGAAGAAACAGAAACTTTCTGTCAATCAGAATGAACATGGTTAAAGGATTAACCAGCAGCCATTAAAACAAATGAATAAATCTATAGGTACTTACATGAAAAAAATTTCCAAGATATAGTGCAAAATAGTAAAAAAGCAAATGATTCAATGCAAATTGCTTAGTGTAATGTCATTTGGACATGTGTATATCATGTATAGACATATATATACAAACACACATATATACAGGGGCAGGTGTGTTATAAAGACTTTTTTTACTCTATATATTCCAGTGTTTTAATGATTACTACAAGTAAGTATTCATGTGATAACTTTTAATTAAAGACAAAGAATAAGGAAAAAAACAATTTGGAAAGAGACACAAGAAATGATTGCATTTACCTTAGCAAAGAGAGAAAGTGATTTTTTACTTTTTACTCTACAAACTGTTAAAAAATTAAACCTCTTAGACATTTTTTGTGAAATTAAAATTTTAAAATGCAAAGAAATAATACTTTCAAAATCAAATGAACTGGACCCCAAACTAAGCCTATCTAGCAATTAATTACATTAAATGAGATGGCTTAATGATGCTCTACCTGATACTTATCCAGTCATCCCTCCTTTAAAACATAACTGGGGAATTACTTCAAAATAATTCTTCATAACTTTATTGACTATTACCATCTTAAATATTGCCTTACAGGTCAAGAGTTCAAAGGATAGTATATGTAAGAATTTCAGCTAAGAACCCAAAACAGACAGGATATCACCAGTGGGTTTTTGTTTTTTCCTTCTATTCTCTAATAAATATTAAAGCAGTATGTAATTGTCTATTAACTGTCCAATTTCCCAAAAAGATACTTAATTAAAAAAAAAACTGTCACTCGTAAATAAGTCATAAATTGTGTATTTTATTGAGACTGCAGAAAGGATTAAATGGGCATGAAAGTAAGGTGATTACAGGGAGCAAGAAAACAGTCAGTATTGGGCATGCACTGTGTGCTAGGCAGCAACATAACTAGAGGCATATGATTTTGCACAACACGTTCTACAATCTTAAAACATTTCCCCAGGACTACACTTTTAATGTATAAAGACCAAATGTGAAATACAAAGTACACAAGTAAAGGAGTTATAACGTAATGATAAGGTTGGATAGATAACATAAAATCCTGAAACAGGAATCGCATTGTCTTCATTGTGGCTGCTGGAAGATTGGCCAGACCTTATTTTACACCAGACCAGCTTGCACGCCTGATTGTACTAAAATTCAGTATTTATGCTTCACCTTATATTGCAGACGTGGTTAAACAGTACTTACTTTTTAGATAAAGACTATATAACGTGAATCACTACATAACACTAAAACTGCATGTTGCAGCCGTTTTTCTACTTAATTACCAAAGGCCTGGGGAGAAACCAAGATGGCGGCTAGGTGAGACAGGTCTAAGAACACCTCCACGGAAAACACTAGATAAGGACCAGAGAGTGACCCAGAATACCGGTTACAGCAATGTGCCAGCTGGATGAGATCTTCTAGTTCCCAGGGGCTGTATACTTGGTGAAACTGAGAGTCTGCATTCTGAAATGAGTGAGTAAGCTGGCTGGAAGCCCCTCGGCCGCACAGGGATCCGGGGAAGCCAGGGTTTGGTGTCTGGGAAAAAAAAAAAAAAAAGAAAGAAAAAAGGGGAAAACCCAGGAGTGGCTGCAGGTGCAATCGTGGGAAACACACAGTAAAACACAGCAAGAGGGGGCTGGGCCGGCCTCTCGGTGACTGGCCTGGAAGATAGCCCGCTGCAGATATCCCTGGGGCCGGGGGAACAGAGCGGAGAGCCAGAAGCCAAAAGAATCCCCGCGGCTAGCAGCTCGCTTCCGGGAGGGCTGGATAAACTCCTGCCCGGGCCGTGCCCACAGCCCAGAGCCCCGCCAGTTGTCCCGGAGCTGGGA
The DNA here is from genome assembly GCF_015220235.1 of Choloepus didactylus. Lineage (NCBI taxonomy): Eukaryota > Metazoa > Chordata > Mammalia > Pilosa > Megalonychidae > Choloepus > Choloepus didactylus. Next base: position 29,789,222 of record NC_051308.1, read on the forward strand.
AGGAGGAACTGTGTGAGGAGGAGGGTGTGGAAACGCCCCATTTGGCCATTTTTGCATAAGGCTGAAAGTGAGCCGGCTCGGCCCGGTGGCCTGGGGCTTCCCTTGAGGGATGGTGCGCGCTGATGATGTAGCGCGGCATTTTCTCAGCAGTGGTCCTGGAGGAGCGTGGCTGGGCAGGGGACCTGCTCGGAGATCCCAGAGACACTGCGCCAAGTCTGCTGGTTTGTGAGACATCAAGAGAGAGGGGCAGGGGCTGGGGCTGAAATGAAATGAAGGCTTGGTCTCTTGCGGCGGCCTTGAATCCCCGGGTACCGGGGGGGATTTGAATAGTGAAGCTGTCCTCCCTCCCTGACCACCCGTACAAGCGCCCCACATTCAGGGCGGACAGCTCCAGGAACACACCCAGGCTGAGTTCTCTGGCTGGACCCCACAAGAATCACTTCCCCACACATGGCAGGGACAAGTGGCGAACTGACTTGAGAGGTGTAGGTGACTCACAGACGCCATCTGCTGGTTAGTTAGAGAAAGTGTATGTCACCAAACTGTTTCTGAAAAATTATATAGGTTTTTTTTTGAAAAATTAAAAGAATTCTGTCGTGCAGAGCAAATGCCAAGAGGCCAAAAACAACAGAAAATCTCAATGCATATGATAAAACCAGATGATATGGAGAATCCAACTCCAAACACACAAATCAAGTTATCTGAAGAAACAAAGTTCCTCGCAGAATTAATTAAAGAAACACAATCAAGGAACGAAAGCATGGCAAAGGATTTAAAGGACATCAAGAAGACCATGGCCCAGGATATAAGCTACATAAAGAAGACCCTAGAAGAGCATAAAGAAGACATTGCAAGGCTAAATAAAAAAATAGAAGATCTTATGGAAATAAAAGAAACTGTTGGCCAAATTAAAAAGACTCTGGACAATCACAATACAAGACTAGAGGAAGCTGAACAACATCTCAGTGTCCTAGAAGTCCACAGAACAGAAAACGAAAGGACAAAAGAAAGAATGGAGAAAAAAATCAAAAAAATCGAAATGGATCTCAGGGAAACGACAGATAAAATAAAACGTCCAAACTTAAGACTCACTGGTGTCCCAGAAGGGGAACAGAAGGGTAAAAGTCTAGAAAGAGTATTCAAAGAAATTGTTGGGGAAAACTTCCCAAACCTTCTACACAATATAAATGCACAAAGCATAAATGCCCAGCGAACTCCAAATAGAATAAATCCAAATAAACCCACTCCAAGACATATTCTGATCAGACTCTCAAATACTGAAGAGAAGGAGCAAGTTCTGAAAGCAGCAAGAGACAAGCAATTCACCACATACAAAGGAAACAATGTAAGACTAACTTGTGACTACTCAGTGGCCACCATGGCGATGAGAAGGCAGTGGCATGACATATTTAAAATACTAAGAGAGAAAAATTTCCAACCAAGAATACTTTATCCAGCAAAACTCTCCTTCAAATTCGAGGGAGAGCTTAAATTTTTCACAGACAAACAAATCCTGAGAGACTTTGCCAATAAAAGACCTGCCCTACTTCAGATTCTAAAGGGAACCCTACCGACAGAGAAACAACAGAAAGAAGAAAGAGATATAGAGAATTTTAACAGAAATATATAATACCTTACATCCCAAAGCACCAGGATACTCATTTTTCTCTAGCTATCAAGGATCTTTCTCCAGAAGGGACCATAAGCTGGGACATAAAACAAGCCTCAAGAAATTAAAAAAAAAAAAAAAATTTGAATACACTCAGGGCACGTTCTCTGGCCACAGTGGAATACAAATAGAACTCAATACAGAGAACATCTTCTTCACCAAAAAGGGGATGTGAAAGGAAATGAAATAAGCTTCAGTGGCAGAGAGATTCCAAAAGGAGCCGAGAGATCACTCTGGTGGGCACTCTTACGCACACTTTAGACAACCTTTTTTAGGTTCTAAAGAATTGGGGTAGCTGGTGGTGGATACCTGAAACTATTAAACTACAACCCAGAACCCATGAATCTCCAAGACAGTTATATAAAAATGTAGCTTATGAGGGGTGACAATGGGATTGGGAATGCCATAAGGACCAAACTCCACTTTGTCTAGTTTATGGATGGATGTGTAGAAAAGTAGGGGAAGGAAACAAACAGACAAAGGTACCCAGTGTTCTTTTTTACTTCAATTGCTCTTTTTCACTCTAATTATTATTCTTGTTATTTTTGTGTGTGTGCTAATGAAGGTGTCAGGGATTGATTTAGGTGATGAATGTACAACTATGTAATGGTACTGTAAACAATCGAAAGTACAATTTGTTTTGTATGACTGCGTGGTATGTGAATATATCTCAATAAAATGATGATTAAAAAAAAAAAAAAAAAAGGAGCCGAGAGGTCACTCTGGTGGGCGCTGTTACGCACAATTTAGACAACTCTTTTTAGGTTCTAAAGAATTGGGGTAGCTGGTGGTGGATACCTGAAACTATCAAACTACAACCCAGAACCCATGAATCTCGAAGACAGTTGTATAAAAATGTAGCTTATGAGGGGTGACAATAGGATTGGGAAAGCCATAAGGACCACACTCCACTTTGTCTAGTTTATGGATGGATGAGTAGAAAAATAGGGGAAGGAAACAAACAACAAACAGACAAGGGTACCCAGTGTTCTTTTTTACTTCAATTGCTCTTTTTCACTTTAATTATTATTCTTGTTATTTTTGTGTGTGTGCTAATGAAGATGTCAGGGATTGATTTAGGTGATGAATGTACAACTATGTAATGGTGCTGTGAACAATCAAATGTACGATTTGTTTTGTATGACTGCGTGGTATGTGAATATATCTCAATAAAATGAAGATAAAAAAAATAGAAGTCAATAATTTTCGAACTGTAACTCCACTATTTACTTCCTACATGATATAAATTACACAAACTCTAGTGACAAATCAGTGGTTTTGAACTCGATGTAAAATATGTAATTTTAGACAACTATATAAAGGTAGGGGAATGGAGGATTACAGGAACACAGTTTATGTGTTGTATTGAAGTGGAGGTGGTATCAAAGAAAAACAAGATTGATACGGATTTAAGAGGTTAATTTTAACTCCCACAGCAAACACAAAGAAATTATCAGAGAATGTAACCACAGAGATGAATTGTAGAATTCGGGTTAAGAGAAATGGGGGAAGGAGCAATGGGGAGTTAAGAAATAAGGGTGGAGTTGCTGTCTGAGGTGAAGGGAAATTTCTAGTAATGAATGGTGGGAAAGAGCATTACAACATTCTAAAGGTGATTAATCCCACTAATGGAAGGCTAGGGAGGGGGTGGAATGGGAAGATTTAGGCTGTATATAGGTTCCCACAAAAAAAAAAAAGCCTAAATAGATGATTGAATGCCAAGGATGAACTTGGATGGAATTAGAGGATAGAGGACAGGTGGCTCCAAGGGACACAGTTGAGACATAAGGTAAAGGAAATATAGAATGTAAGCTTTGTATCATTGTTGAACCTGTTGTACTTCTCAGCTGCGCTTAATGGGATTGCATAAAAGAATGTTCTCGTTCATGGGAAGCGTATACGTGAATTATAGTGTATGTTCAAGGATGTGCGCAGCCAGCTCTCATATGTTCAGAAAACAGAGCAATAGATGATGGATGATAGGGAGGGAGGGAGGGAAAGAAATAGCGATGTGACAATATGTTAAGGTTGGTGGATTGAGCTATCAGGGGAGGAGGGTCAGGGTATGATGGAATTCTTTGTACGGGGTTAGTATTGTTTTTGCAACTGTTCCTATAATTGAATTTATTTCAAAATAAAATAAAATAAAATAATAATTAAAAAAAAAAACACCAAAGGCCTTCACTCCACCCCAGCCTCACTTTCCCACTCAGCCCCATCTATACTGGCAGACACAAGTGTCATGACGCATGTTCATTAACGAGTTGCTACCTCCATTTTGTCCCCAGTCTCCTCTAGCCAACTGAGCGGTGCTATTTTAGAGCCACTAAGTAATGACATTTAAAGAGGGAGGAAGTGGAGTGAGCATGGGAACACAATTTGCTGGAGGCAGGCACTTGGGAATAAATGGCTGCTACGGCTGGGTGAGGCTGCTGGTGGAACCAAGGGCTCGTCCTCAGGCCGGAAGGACAAAGGACACGTAGGGGACAAGGGGACTGAGCAAGGGGCGACTTCCGGCCCAACAGGCAGGGACTGGGGGGTGAGATGGGGCCCGGACGATCCTGGATGCGGGGCCCGCCCCATAGGACAAAGCACTGGCGGCGCCCCCTCGGCGCGCACCCGGCGCCCGTGCACGTGGGCACGAGCGCGCGCGGGCAACGGTTAAAAATGGCGGTTGGGGCGGAAGGAGTGGGCTGAAGCGAGTACTGGAGCAGTCTAGTTGTGCCAGGATCTGTTCCTCCCCCTTCGCAGTCCCCGTCCCCGCCATGAATTTAGACGGAGGGGCTGGTTAGTCTTCCTCCCAGGCTCTCGGTTGCAGAGATGGGAAGAGCCACGGATGTAGGAATTATGACCCATCCAATTGAACAAAGAAATAGCAGTCACAAAGTCAAGGAAACTGCCCAACCTTACTGCATTCACTGCGGAGAATTAGAAACATTCCCTAAAATGGCGGATAACGTGCGGAGGCAGGTCGGGAAGGCGGCGAGGCGAGCTCCGCCCCGGCGGGCTGTACCGGAAGCGCGCAGAGACCTGGGAGAACAGTGGCTTTAATGGGCTGGCGGGGCTTCCGCTTTGGGAGGCCCTCGAAGGTAGCAGGGAGGGGCCGGAGCCGCTGCTCATCCCTATGGCGGCCGAACCGGAGCCTGGCGAGCCCGGGAAAGGGAAGGTAACGCGGGTGGCAGGCGTCTGGGGGACGGCGGGGAGAAGCCCACGGTTCCACCACCTCTCCAGCCCTTCGCGAGCGGGCAGTTGGGAGGTGTAGAGCAGGGGAAAACAAGGGCGATTGGTAAGGAAAGAACTTTTCTTGAGCTAGGCGACCCTAGGCCAGAAGCATGTGCCGTTTCTTTCTCTGGTAGCATCCTTGGATTTGAAACTATTACACACACACTTGGATGTATTTAAATTGCCATGACAAAACTGACCAAAACTGGGGAGAAAAGGGACTAGTACTACGAAGGACCTACTGCAGGCCATCTTAAAACAGCTAACAATACCAAATCCTTTAGTATTTTGTTGAGAAGGGAATCGCACTGAAATTTCCTGGTAAAGGTTGAGTAAACGTAAAGGGAGTGATTGAAACGTCCCTTGAGGATAGGTGCCTTGTCTTTAATGTTGTGTTCTTCGCAACGCTTAACATAGAGGGATTCGGTAAATGCTGAGGAATGAAAACCTGGTTATATTTTGGTGGATTTCTATCCAGGGCAGGAGGATCAAAGGGGTAATTTTTTTTTCCCGTCAACTTTTTTCTCGATCCAGGAGAGGATGCAATATTGTATGTAACCAATAGCCTCCCTAACTAGTATTCCTGTCTTCGTGCTCTTCCCTCTTCAGTCTACTCTCCACAATTGTCAGCACGTTCTTACCTGTAAACTGGATTAATTTCTCCCCTCTACTTAAAATCTAGCAGTAGCCCATTGCTTTCAGGATAAAACCCAAATTCCTTGACCTGTTAGAGCGTTTCGTCTAGCTCCGTTTCAACTGTTCAGACTGTCTGGCTCTCTCCACATTGCTCTAAACCTAAACTGTGCCCCCTAGGAAACCTTCCCTGAGTCCCCAAGGCAGACTGAGGTACTTCTCTTCACCCCTGGCACCTTGTACATAGATATTACAGCATTTACCATACTGAAAAGTAATTTATATATTTTGTCTTCCTCTTCGCCCGGGCTCTTTGTGAGTAGGAAACCCTGTTTTCTCATCTTTTTATCCTCGGTGCAAAGTAAGTACAGTGCTCAGAAAGAAATGACCATAAAGGAAAAAACTTTTTTAAAAGTTAAGTATAGATATTAACATTGGACCAATCACGAGCAAACATTTGAGGACCCATGGTGTGCCACAGGGTATCTAATCTATAATTTCAGAATATACTGTTCAAAGTTCTTGCTTCTTTGGGGATGTTCTCAAGTAACCCGTTTTGTCTATATACTATATACTTATTTCTTTTTCCTGTTTTTTATGCCTCATACTATACTGACCATTTGGAATATATTAAGTATATAAAAAGGTATCCTTCAGATTTCCTTACTCAAGGGTGCACAGTAACTATAAACATTAAATTGTAGACTCAGCTTTGTGATGAATACTAGGATCTTAAATAGGGCTTTTATCCCTTGTGTATGTTTGCTCCTCTTGGATAGGAGATGCTGACTTTAAAGGTGGTGAAAGGTGGTTTAATTGGGAATCAATTAAGAAAAAGGTGTTTCAATGTTGACCTAACTGGTCCATCAGTAGGCAAAATAGTATATTGTGTTCAGTAAAATGAAGGATTGTACAACCCCTAAAATTGGGCACTGCCAGATTTGTGGGTAAGGTTAAGAGATGACTTGTAAATGAAGTCCGCACAATTTTTCAAAAAGATTTGCCAATCATCATTCCCATACTATCTAGGGACACGGATTGTTTCAGCAAACCTGAGATGAAAATGGGCAAGTCATCAAGCTAGCATACCTTGAAATAGTCTTCTAAAAATTCTTTCCTCTGCCCTCACTCTGGGCTCTTTAAGAAACTTTAAAGTATGAAATTTGGTAGTGCTGTAGGTCAATTCTGAGTTCTAGTGATTTAACTCAACCAAGACATAAATTTGATAAAGGGAGTTGAGAGGATTGTTTTTGCAAGTGTTTGCACACTGGAAACTATTTGAAGAGGGGGAAATTTTTCATGCACAAGCAATGTCCTAGAGTAGGTAAGTGCACAATTAGATTTGTTTCAGATAGGAGCAGGACTAGTTCATCCGTTTCAGTAATATGGGGCACTGATGCACTTAGATTTGGCAGTGGAAAAGGAGTTGGTGAATCAGCTTCCCTGAGAGCTAGTTCCATCAAGGTGAGCTAATGAAGCTGCTTTACTAAATCTAATGTTTAAAAAAAAACTGATCTACAAAAAAAGCTGATAGAACACTGTCCTTGGGTTTGCATTTAAGGGTTTAAATTTAACAGCAAAAATTAAATCTTGTATTTAAGTTTGCAGGCTATTAAAAGCTTAAATGCACGGTTATTACTAATAGAACCACTTGACTGGTGCGGCACCAGTGTGCTGTACCCTGGTTTATTAACAGTATTCCACACTTGCTTTAAGTTACCAGTAGTCTAAAATCCAGCTTAAATGTACCTGAATTCTGATACATTGTGGTCTTAAAACAGGATATCTGTCTTTAAAACAGGTTGGTTACCCCATTGTTGACTAGTTTACCTTTAAAATTCCTGCCTCTAATTAAAATTTTGCATTTTTCCAAATATTCTCTAAGCAGTGTTTCTCAAATCTGATAGATTTACCAGAATAAAACACTTGGGAAAGATTTCTAAATATTTCCCCTACGGCCAGATCAACTAAATCTGAATCTCAGGGTGAGGTGAGAGAACCTCTTCCTTAAAAAGCTCAAGATATCTACCTATCTTGCTGGTTTTTGGCACCCTTAGAGGATACTGACAGTAACGACCTTTAGGCAGTTAGTAAAGATCCTCAATCCTGGGGCCAATAGCATTTCCAGCATTTTGTACAACTTTTCCAAGAAATGTTTGCAGATTTTGGTGTTTCCTAGAGTTTCACTATGTCTCCATAATGGAAAGGAATCTGAATCCACATTAAAAAAACCAGAAGTCTCATATTTTGTAAAGGAACCTCGGTTATGTTGGATGGGGGGAGGGAATGAGTACAGTACTTGAAGTGCCTTGGCCAACCCGGTGGTTCCTCTCTGCTTAGGACCTCTTTGCTCAGCTGTGACAAGTCAAGAATTCTACCCTGTGGTAAGAGCTACAGGTCCACACTTGCTTCTATGACCCAATAAATTAAATACTACCATACACATTTTGCCCCAGCATCCACACTGCATGGAGAAATAAGACTGGTGTGGTAGAAGGACATGCTTGTGAACTGAGTGGAGAAATTCGGGATTCCTCACTGGCGTGTATTTTCCTGAACTATTGAGCTGACAGGGTGCAAGTCTTTGCTAAATGAAAAGCCTAGAGTAACAGAATTAAATCCCCAGTCTTGTTGTATGTGATTTTTACCAGTTATTTTAAAATCAAAGCCTGTGAGTTTAGTGAGCACCTTCTGTGTTCATGAAGTATTCCTATGTTAGGTGGTGGTAGGGTAAGCAAGGAGAAAGGGAAAAAATGGAATAGAAATGATCCAAGATAATAATTGCTTTATTAATGAACCAAGTCACATTTTTTCTTTTCCAGCAGAATCTTTAGCCAAAAAGCAAACAGAAGAAAATGAAATTGAGAGTATCTTCATGTTTCAACCTTTATTCTGACTTGCTTTTTATTCCCCTTTCCCCCATTTCTTTCCTTCTAGTATTGTATTATCTTCTGGGTGTCATTTCATTCTAACAGAATCCTTCTCCCTTAGAGTACTATCCTTCCCCACTATTTAAAAACAACTGTGAAACCTTTAAAATGAACAAGTGGCTTAATTTTAAATCCAATGTTACTGTTTTACTTATAGGAATGCTATAGTGAAATAAAAGTGAAATTCAAGGTACCGAGCCAGGTTGATATAAATGTCCCAATTAAATGTTAGGTTTAAGGTAGCAATATATATTTTTAAATCAGGGAAAGTAGGTCAATAAATCATTAAGACTATAGAAAAAGACTAAGAGGAAACAATCTGTTCACAAATATCAAGTCATTGTCAGTACTTAAAAATTTTTAATATAAACATCTAGCTCAAATAATCATCTAACTCTCCCCCCCTTCTCACTTTACAGATTGAGGCCAATAAAAATAAAAAATGACCTACAGGTTGCAAAAGTATTAGTGGCAGAGACAGGACAAAAATCCAGTTCTGTATTCCCAGTATTTTTCACCACATGTAGGTTGAGGTTACCAATCAAATACAATTAAGTGCATCCTCATCACAGGCAAGGAAACTGCATACAGCTATACTAGACTAAGATGGCTGAACACACTTGAATGTTGTAAACAAACTGGTTCATTATTTCAGTGTTCCCACTATTGAAAGCTTCCCCAATTATTGGAATGATTCCAAATCCATGATTAGCTAATTGTATAACAAGTATAAATCCTACCACACAGGGTTTTCAGGTCAAAATTCCAACTTAAAGGTTCACAGATTGTGTTACACTAAAACAGGATAACAGAATAAAATATAAACATTCACAGGTGTGAAACAAGGGAAACAGGGTAAGTGTTATAATCTTTGTCAAACTACCCCAGAATAAATTATTTTCTGGTTCAATCCAGGTTCTTTTATTTTATCCTAGCCCTTTAAACTTCTGGGGATTTTAGATGTCGAAAACATTCCCTGTGCACGGGATTCGATATTATATGGTTCATTAGGATCTGTTGTGGCTGGCCTTGGACATTTTTTGTTCACTAGTGAGTATTTTTTTTTAATATTTATGTGCAGTGAACAATTTTTATAGATGGAGTAATTATATATTATTTAATTATCATGCTTATACTTATTTAACAGGTAGAATTAGAAGATCCTGTGATGTTGGAATAGGAGGATTTATTTTGGTGACTTTAGGATGCTGGTATGTATACTAAGTGGTTTTATCTAATTCAAAAGCACCTGTTCTTTTCAAAGCAACCTTCCACTGGGAGATTGAGTGAATAATCTTGTAATCATTTTTTTAAAAAAGCCTTTCTAACAGTAATTGCTTTATAAAGCAATCTTGCGGGAATGCCTCTATCTTTTGTTATCTATAGCACTTAAAGCATTTGTTCAGTGCTTAAATAAATCAAGGCATGATTATTAGCCATTCAATTAATACCAAGTTATGTTTTCTACACTGTTCATTTGGGAAGGCTGTAACCTTACCTTATCCTAATGCTTATTTCATCTTTGTAATCTCATGCACATCTGAAAATGCTACTTTAAAAATGTGTTAAAAACTGATACAATATAGATGAATCTAAATTTTCTTGAGCAAAGTAAGCCCAGGAAGAGTACATTCTACCCAATTCCATTTAAATGAAGTTTTACAACAGGTAAAACCAAAATAACATAAAAGAAAATAGAATATAATGGAATGGAGGACACTGACTAAGGAGAGGATCAGAAGGTAATGTTCTGGAGTGAAATATTCCTTGTTGGTTCTGTAGGTGTACACTTAAAATTCTCACTTTATGTTAAAAAAAATAAAGAACACATAGTTATAGGTATTTTGACAAACCACTGAAGAATAGCACTTTAAATCAGAATGTTTATATTTCCAATCTCAGCAGTCATCTGTAAACCTTTTTTAAATCTGATTATAAAAAGCAGTAAATGAATTTTATAAGTTAATTTCTATAGGAATTTTCTATGAATAATTTATTCACTCTTTTCTTAAAGGTTCCATTGTAGGTATAATTATGCAAAGTTAAGAATCAAAGAAAGAATTGCCAGAGAAGGAATTAAAAATAAGATTTTATATGAAAGCACCCACCTTGATCCTGAAAGAAAACAAACTAACAGCAACAGCAGCACTTGAGCAGAAAAAAACAAAATACAATTTACTGAAATCAGTGTGAACAAAACTGACATCAACTACATAAAACATTTTATGTACAATAAGAAAGGTTTCAATCAAGTAAAGTATGTATAAGTTGTAGTCTCTTTTTACACTTGTATAAATACTTGCAAATGAACTCTGGCTCTGTATGTACTTCCAATCTAGCATTCTTAAAAGTGTTACTTACAGTGGAGTTTTCATACTATTGGCAATGTGATGAAGAATAAAATTGTAAAACCTAGAAGAGTCTCTGTAATAAGGAGCTGAGTTTTAATCTCTTGCAGTTGGATTTCTTAACTTGCCTTAAAAACAAAAATCATGATCCATGAGCAAATACTTCCTGGTTTATAAAAGCAATGCAATTTAGAAAGCTATAAAAATAACAGAATTTATCACTGGAAATCTCCCACTTCTCACATCATAAGGGCATGTTTTACTGCCCCACACATTTTTTTTTTTTTTTTTTTTTGAAAGCACACAAGGTTTTTAATAGTTTTTGTAATTTAAATCTATGCATAAAAAAAATATTTTTAGGACTTTTATTTGGTTGTCTGGCCCAAGAGAAGAACTGTATAATTATAAATGAAAAAGGTAACAGTGGACAGTATCATGGCCTTTATTATTTTAGTCCTACCTATTACTTTGATGTATCAGGATGAACCAAAAGTAGAGAATAGGGAAGAGATATCTTCAAGTAATTATTTTGTTCTGCATCCCTTTTCAAAGGAAAAGTGGGGCTTGCTACAGAATCCAGTACTTTTCCAACTCATGCCTACCCTCTTGTGGCTGTCATTTTGAGGATTAGGATGCACACAGGCTACATGATTTACCATAACTACTAGTTAGTGCCATAGCTACCAGTGAATGGCCTTTTCAAACATGTGTTCTAACAGAGTAAAGCCTACTCACTCATGTTTTAAGAGGCAGCACTGCATGGGAGGGGGGAAATTTTGATGAATGCTAACCAAGAAGCTGGTATTTAACAAGCTGTGTGGGCAGGCCACTTCCGTTTACCAACATATGTAAACATGTTAAATCAGGCAGTTGGATTATAACTTAAGTCCCTTCCAGCTATAATATACTATGATTATATCTTACCCCAGAATAAGAGAAATTTCTTAGCTGGTAAACTTTTGAAGGCCTTCACCAAAACAAGGTTAGTTCATTTTCCCAGCAGAAACTGCATACCGGAGACACCTGGTTAAAACCAAAGTTGTAATATACTTAAATAGCTTTTTTCTATTAGAAAAGTTGTGAGTTTACAGAATAATCATGCATAAAATATAGGATTCCCATATACCACCCCAGCACCACCTTGTACTGTTGTGGAACATTTGTTACAATTGATAGCATATTTTAACAGCTGTACTATTAAAGTTCACAGTTTACCATAGGATTGTACTGCTTTTGAAATGTCATTTCTTAAGATTACATTATCAATACTTTCTATTTTCAACTATTCAAATGTTACAAAATGTATTAACAAATTATTTATACTGTATAACATATAGACATTCCAGTACCTCATCACTTTGCTACTAGACACCTTGTTAAGGCCTCCAAATTGGTTTTGATGCTTCGACTGTATCTTTCACTTCCCAATCCAACATTTCCACTCTTACCAAACAAGTTCAAAATTGGTGAATTAATCTCTTTAAGTGTACCTCCAGCCACCATGACCATTAAACCTTAATCCATGCCCATGCTAGTTTTCTTTTCATCACTGCATGTGGAATGCCTTTCCTACCTTCTCTCTAGCTCCCCATTATCTTGTTCACAACTTCTGAGAATTATCACCCTCACATTTAGGTTCATAGTGCTTTGTGTTTTCCCTTATACTAGTTGGCACTTTTTTCTGTTTATTTACATGTCATACAAGTAGAAACATTCCCAACCATCTAGCGCAAAAATTTCAATAAATACTTGTTAAAATTAAATTACTGAACATTTGCTACACCAAGTAGCATCCAGGGTCACCTTGTATCCATTTATACATTCTCAAATTTTAGAATGAAGAGTAACCTACCTTCCATGCCCAGTCAGAGCCTCCAGCTGCACTGCTTTCCTCACTGTTCCATTAATTCCGAAATTTCACACTAGGTGATATAGCAGTAGGTACCAGCTAAATAGCTGATTAAAATAGAATTGCGGTCATTAGTAGTTTTAAGAACTCTTTGCGGCTTATCATACCTATTTTGTTAAATTCTAAAGCTTTATACAAATCTCCCCCCACCCACCCCTCCCTCTTTTTGTTTTTCTTGACTACTTTTAAATCTCATTAAAAGGACCTCAGGAAATTTAAAATTAGCTTTTCTCTGTACTTGTGATTTATATTGACTGAGTTTGGCAACAAACTGACTATCCCTAGCACCATTATTTGATTTGCAAGCATCTCTTCAGTCTACGTACCTCCACTCCATCGCTGGTTTCACTTTGCTTCGATTATATAATGCGAGGAGGTCTATATAATAATTTCAGGATTCCTGTTTATGCACTTTTCAGCAAAGAGCTAAGGATCAAATAGGATTTGAACCGTTCTATTCCTAGATAAAAATCTGTGAAGGGGGTTCAAAGCACCCCTTAAAAAGTCATGTTAAGATATACACTATTCTTTGGGTAAGCAGACCATAACAAGTAAAGTAAAATTAAAACGATCACTCTACTTTGATTTTTAGTTGTCCTCTGAAATAAAGAAACTGGGGAAAGCATCTTAAAATATAGTCCAGTGGTCATCAAATCAAGTTAGTATATATTCCAATATTCTTCTAACCAGACAAATAGTGTGGTTAGAAAATACAAAGGTTATTTTCCAAAGTATTACATTCTAAAGTTCATAATGCAAGCACTACAAGATAAATATTGCATCGCTGCAAGTATTTTTTAATGCTTTCCCACCACTGCCTTCTCCTTACTCTGCCATTTTCTGGAATAAGGATGACATTTTTTTCCAGGTATTTTTATCTTAAGACTACTATTACTTACATTAATAGACAAACACTATTAAAGAGACCTCTATTCTTTGTTTTAAACCTTTGGTCAACATAACTGGTGACATTTTCTAGTAATAAAGTGATTTCTCAAAGTCCTGTATGCTGTAAACCACTTCATATGCCCTGCCCTAAGGGTTCAAAATAGTGACTTCATATACTGGTTTCTTAAAAAAGAATGGATTTCAATAGAAGTAATTTTTCCTCTATAACATCTGAAGACGAGTCATGTGGAATACGCTAAGCTTTACTATCTAAATTTGGAGTTTATTTCTGAAAGAAATTCTTCGTTTTATAGTTTTTTCTCAATGAACAATGGTTAGAATTTACTGTGAAACCTCAAGTGTCTGCTATTCAGAATCCATTATACTTCTTATACTGTTTTATGTGACAAACTAGAGGCCGTATTTCATTGAGCAAACTCTGAGAATCAGTACAGCACCCAAAATATTTCACCAAAATAAAAATTTCTAGAGTCTATGTAGTAGAAAAATTTCTCCTAAAGTTGTATGACGTCTTTAAATAATTTCAAGGCAACAGGAAATTGTAAGCTCTGGATTGGCACAAAGCTCACATGCCTTCCCAATTCCCTCAGTCTGTTAAAATATTATAAACTGCTAGTAACCAATAGTTTCGCTTCTTGAAAGATCCCTTAGGCTTTGACTTCACTGAACACATTTTTAAAATTTTAAATTTACCTTGATATGAATTTATATCACTTTTGTATCCCAAGAACCTCAATTTTCCAAATTTTCATCAGCTAATAAAAAATGTGTATTTAGCATAGATGCCAAGATTTTGGGAAACCAAGGACAGAGAAAGGCATCCCAGACTCACTTTTTGCATGAGAACCTCGGTAAGGGTATCTTTACTTGAACTAGACGCAGGGATAGTGTTAAATGTCTAGCAATAAAATAAACAGAATTTGAACCATTAGAAAACTGATTTAACTTTGAAGGGATTGATGTCTATTTGCATATACTACCTTAAATCTAGATAAGACAACTGCCAATTGCTAACTGAACACCACATACTTCAACTTCATGTATGCCAAGGAAGAAATTAGGAATTTTATTCTTCCATTATAGACTTTGTTTCTCTGGTTACAAATTTTTCCATTTTTCCCATCTTTTTAAAATAAGGGGAGTTGTAATTAAGGTGATACTGGAAGCCTAACAAAACAACTGTTAAGTGTACAAGCAGCAATTAATTTAGAATACCTATTGGAATCACTGGAACAGATTTAGTTGGGCCCTTTTACTCTTCCACACAGCACATTCACATGGGCAGACTAAGGAAAAGGAGATGAAATTTAAATCAGCACATTTCTTGCTTTATTACATCTCAAAAAAAAAAAAAAAAGTACGTTGGAACCGTTCATTCCAGCACTTGACCATGACTTTCCCCACATCTTAACCTCAAACAACTGAGACATAAGGGTGCCTCTTTAATAGCTACCTAAAATAGGTATCCTGTAAGCTGCCATTCAAAATCTTCTGCAATATTAGTTTTATCTCATCTTCTGTATGTATGCTTTAATACTTCTGAAGCTTTGCACTTAAGATATTACATAAAGTTACGTTAGATTATCTATAGTAGACACATCACTGTTCTTGGTAGGGTTTGCTATGTTTAAAATTTTGGGCTCCTCGAAGTACTGAATATTTTATTGCACAAAATAACTTTTTAGTTCCTGGCAAAAGCAGGAAAGAACATCATAAACATAGTTCAATGTTTATCAATTACACACTAAATTAGCTCTGCAGCTGTAATTCCTTGAAACCCTTTAGTAGATACATGCTTACTGGTTTGGTACTGTAACTGCAACAGAACAATAAGCAACCAAACCTTTCTACAACATGTTTCTCTGCATGCCTAGTCTGTTATTACCTCATCACTTCAAGTACAGTATAATTTCTCATACCGACAAAGCCAACTTTGTTTAAAAACAAAACCCATGTCCCTTGTCAAGATACAGTATGGGCTAAATCCTGGCATGAAAAGGGAAAACAAGTTAAAATATCCTTAGGCAAAAAAAATTACATAACTACAAATTTCACACATGGTTAAGTTCCTTGTCCTAATAACTCACCCAACCGAGCAGTCACTACCAATGTCCTGGCCTATCAGTTATCTGCAGCATTTTTTACCCTATCTACACTGATAGGGAAGACCTGAAATTACTGTCTCCGTAATGTCAAAATATTACTATAGTGAAGTTTTCAGCTTTCCATATGAACAGCTCATTCCCACCCTAATTCCACAAAATATAACACTGAACCTTGTAGCCTAAAATAAATTTCCTGTGGCAACTAATGAAGCTTACTCAATCATTAATATTTTTAGTCAATTGACTAGGATGATCTCTCTACTTAACCCAAGTACAAAATCTTGGTTAACTATGGCTATATTCCACCTATCTTTCTGAGCTCCAGCTGTTCAGAATACTGAAGTCTACAGAAAAACATACATATTTAGCACAAACAGTAAAAATTTTGTTTCAACTGTTCAATTCACAAACATATGCAATTTAAGTTTTGAAATGCTACAGGTACTAAGGAATCCCTGGGTCCATTTTTTTCTAACCCTTCATTCACAAGATACAAAAACAGTATCAATCAGCACTATAACTCACTTCCAAAGTAATTCAAGGTAGTAAGTTTATTTTAAATAACATCAAGGTTGGTAATGAAGGCTAATGAGACAGAAGTTACTCCAATATGAATTAGCATTATCTTCAATGCTTTCCTTACAAGTATGTGCCTGCAGTACTAGCGCTGTATTAACACTGGGGCTGAGAAGAGTACCCTAAGTACTAAAAACTCGAGCATTAAAAATAAGACTATACATCTGTCATCCTGTTTTCATCTAGAGGTTGAGAAATAACAGCTATGGCAAAAAAATTCAAAGCTAAACATTATCCAAGGAAAAGGCACTCCACATCCTAATGTGGGGTAATACAGTTTAAGTATTTTAAATATATTTAGGTAATTAACAATTTGAAAATGACTTATGGTTTACATGAATAAGCCCTAGTAATACAATCATATTTCCTTGCTTTTATTAACTGTTACTAAAATGTTAAAACTTAAACCCTGCTCTTCATAAACTCCAAAACACCTCAATTTCAGGGCCACAGAAATCTAAACAGTTTAAACTCAACTGTTTACAAGCTAACTTTAAAAATGGGTTTATATAGAATATTGTGTTTGTCTTTTGATTGAAACATCTCAGTGATTATTTCGGGGCACTGGAGAGTCGATTATTCTCTGCTACAAGTTCAATATGCTTTCAGATGACATTTTGCAGTTATGTGTAGTTAAGGAATTATGGAAACTAATGTTCTTAAGATACGTGTATAGCCCAACGAAAACCAGAAACCAAGGGCTACAAGAGGAAAGAACAAGCTTATACCTTTTATTCTAAGTTCGGCTTAAAAAAAAATTGAATATATTTAGAGATCTATAATCAGGTACGTCTGTCTATACCATTGCCTGCAAAGGTACTAAAACATCATTTTCATTTGTATAATAGAACCCATTATAGCAATGGTCCTAGGATATAAAGCCAATTTATATTAACAAGCACAAACTTTTAGAAAACAAAACCTATTTAATTCCCAACAATTAAAGCAAATATTGAATACAGAACACAACTGCCCATGAATGTAGTAATATCCCCAGAGGGTAGAGAACACAATAAAAGTATTTCTAGTTGCCTTTCCTGGAATAATTTTCAGTACTTTTTCAAAGGAAATTGCTTTTAAGCTTTAATATCTTGTTAGTGTTTAAGAACATCTTTCAAGCCCCTTGTATTCAGATAGGTTCTTTCCTACGCAAATGATTTAGTATTACTTCATCGTGTCATTTCATCAATGTTGAATTGATTTGACGCATACTTATTTTAAGATTTTATCTTCCTGTCTGGTTATTACGGCCCCAAATCTGGTAAACTACCTTCTAGAACTCAGAGCCAGAGCGCTTCATCAATCTAAATTCTCCCTGACCTCAGCAAAGGCTGGATGTGAGGAACATTAGCCTGTCAGCAACAAAGAAAACTGAATACATGTTAGCTAACGTATTTATCATTTGTATCTTTCACCATTTTTAAGTTTTCTTTCTTGATTGACCTTTGCATGCTATTTTTATACTACTGCAGCTGACCATCAATTCAATTTCTGTTAGGAAACTCAGAAACTGAGTTAACTATCAGTTAACTATCTGCAAAAGTATCCCTAAAACCAACAGCAATATTAACATGAGATTTTTCAGGGTATATAGTCAGGACATTTGTTCAGAACTAAGTCTGGTGCTTTGTTTTTGCTTGCCACGGTGGGGGGGCGGGGCAGGCATGGAGATGGGTGAATAAACCAAGTTTCTTGTACACAGATCTTAATTCTGTCAGAACTTGGCATTTTTAAACTTAGCTATTCTTCATTTGGTGCATTCTTTTAATTTCCTAAATACTTCCTAAGATTATTTCTGTTCACACAACTATAGACAATATGATTCTAATGTTGAGACCATGTTTCAAACTGTTTTTCAAACATTTTTTCTGAACAGCATTTTGATCTCTCCTCCCAAAACTTACGGGGCTGCACACAGCATGGTAGGTCTACCTAAGTAAGTGTTATTTGGCCACTACTTCCTTGTTGCAATTAGAGTATGGTCCTTTATAAGCAACTAGAAAGTACACTGACAATTTTAAAAAGGTACCAATATAAATTTTAGGACATCTGTACATTAGCATCAGTGTACAGTTTGGATGTTATACTCTCTGGGTTAGGTCTATGCAATTCTAACAATAATGTAATCTGACAAAAGTAGCTCATGCCAGTGATTTGCTATCAATAAATAAACGTCTAAAAAGACAAAAACCTTTGAAACACTACCTCGTACTGTCTTTAAAGTTACATGATTAGCCTTTGTTACAGAAACTTTTCAACTAACCTACAACATCATCATATAAAACTTAATTCCAGCTTGTAGTAAGATTCCTAGGAGTATGAAAATTCAAGTTAAAAATCGGATTTAAAATGGCTAAAATAAAAATCTAAGTAACTAGAAACATAAGCAAACCTAAATTTACCAAAGCAACCTAAAAGTACCAACAAAAAACTAGAATGAAGTCAAATTTTAGTTCTACAGTTTGACTCCTGATTCCTCACTTCACATCCGTGAGGGTCCTTTAGAAGATTAAGTGTTCTGTGCAAACCCAATAAATTACAATTCGGGGATCTAATGTCATCACATAGCTAGAGTTAAGTTAGCAGTGTTGTGTAGTAGTGAAATCAATGACTGGCTTGCATGATGGCTTCTAAAAGCATCTGTTCCCAGAGTTTCATGTATTTTATATATTTATAAAATAATCAGTTGAGGACAGCCATTAGCATTTTGTAAAGATGATAAACTGAGTGTTAACTTCTCCCAACCAGTACCTTTTCCCCTCATAAAATACGATAAAAGTTGTCTGGGGAGGAAGGGGAAGGGAGGAATTCAACTTTACTTCATAATCAAAATCAGTTGTCAATATACATTTAAGTTCTTAAAACCTAAATGTTCCAAATACAGAGAATAATAAGCTGTCCAGAAAGCACACACTTACAATCTCCTCTTGGGAGTTTTATAGGGATTTTGAACCTTGATGGCGAGAATCCCAAAACAAGAGTAAAATGAATTCATTTTATTGCAAACAAACGTCTAAATTAATTTCTCCACCCACTTTCTTTAGAAAGAAAAAGAAATCAGCAGGCTAAGGAGATACCCATTCAAGAACTGACATGATTAAAAATTAAGATATAAATGGGTGACTCACAATTTCATTAGCTTACAAAGATGGTGGAGTTAACTACTACAAGCACACTAGTTATACAGTATTTTGTGGGAGAAGGGCATACAGACATAGCTAACTTCATATAGATCCCATTAGACAACTGGATTTACAACAAGTTTTTTTAATAAGAAATGGGCAAAGCCAGCTTTCTTTTCAGAATCAAAATGCAGAACAAATGGAAAAATTATGGTATTTAACCTTCACAAGTTTGAGCCTCCACAAATAATGCAACCATGTTTTACATTTTTAACAGCCCTTCTATATACACTCCATCTTCTCTATCTTGGATCCAAAGTTTTTCTTCATTCTCAATAAAGCCAATTCCATTGTTATTTAAAGACAAAAAACTTTCCCAGTTATTGTCAGAAACGACTATTTAGTTTACCCCCTCCCTCCACTACTCATCAATCTACAGAGAGGATGGAGTGTAATATGAGCAGTACAGAGTCTTATGCAATTCATGAGGACCACTTAGTCCTTACATGAATCTGGTTGCTAACATTTCTATTATATTGTGACAATGACTCCCGACTGTTATTCTCTGTGAGAAATGGGGGAGTAAATTCTTAATAAAAGACACCAGGTACAAAGCAACATTTTACTTTTGTTGTGATAAAAAAAAAAGTCACATTTTACAGATAAAATGTAGAACCCTGAAATACTGACACATTCTCTTATCGTGCACAATGCTGAGGTTCTCTTACGATTCACTTTAAAACTGCAATTAAAAATGTACAAAAAAGAAAAGAAAAAAAAAAATCAACCCACAAAGCTTCTAAAAAAGGAACCCGCAGGCACTTCCTCTTGTGGAATGTTTAAAAAGTTAGCCTACTAAAGAAAACAGTCGACTTCTTGTGAAGGTTTTGGAGAAATATGTATCAGTTCGTTTTATTTGGGTATTCAATAATATCCTTGGTGATAATGCTGACTCCATGGCTTCTGACCCCAGAATTGCTGTAAGAGAAAATTTTTTTTTTAAAGAAAAAACATCAATAAGCCACTCAAACTGCTTTTTAGGAAATGACAATGAATCTAATTCAGAGTAACTGCTGGAAACAAATTTATACCTGTCATACCTCTAATTTCTATCAAACCAAATTTAGTTAGTATTAATAGCCCAATATATCAGTAAGACATTACAAAAGGAAACATCATGACTTGGTTAGTTCATACAATTAAAGTTAACAGTAAAAAAAGAACCATATATATTAAATAACATTTTTATTTAAAAAAAAAAATTTAAGTTACAGAAAACTCCAACCTGTTTTGCCTTTAAAAGATAAGATTACAGCTACCACTGCAACACGATTCACACCTTGCCCTATTAATACTTATAAACACTTCAATCACTGGACAAAATCTTTTTCAAGACTGACTCTTATGAACTCAAAATACAATTAATGTATATAAGCACATAACAGATTACTTACACCCTGCTGCCACTGGTTGTAGCCCTGAGATTGATTTTTGTAGCCACGATTGTTGCCTCGTCCTCTGAAATTCTACAAAAAAGAAAAAGAATGCTGAGCTCGTCAGATCTGTACGTTTGGGATGGGGTGTAGAGAAATAGGCTGCTAGCAACTAATCGTAGAACACTGCAGAAAACTCTGCGGACCCTGTGATTTAACTTTTTAATCATTATGAGAAATCTATCAGACATACTTCTAGTTAGTATGCCTAAAAAGCAGAGTTTAAAAAGGACTCATTTACCATTACCAGCTTAATTTGTCTTAGCATTCACACCATGTTCCTATGCATTCTTACTTGGCTCTACAACTTGTCAGAATAATTATCAGTGCCTCCAAGGACCTTAAAACATTACCTGGTTAATGAAGGTGTCAGGGGTTGATTTTGGGGATAAATGCACAACTATGTAATGGTACTGTGAACAATCAAATGTACAATTTGTTTTGTATGACGGCATGCATACAACTATATCTCAATAAAGTGAATTAAAAAAAAAATTTACCTGGTTGTAGTTCCCTCTGTTGGGCATTCCACCTCTGTTGTAGTTCCCTCTATTTGAATAGCCACCTCGGCTGGGGAAAACAGGGCCACGAGGGTATGGATAGCCAATTCCACCACTTCCGCCACCGCCACCACCTCTCTGTGGCATATTGCCCCTCCTATTATATCCACCACGATTCCCAGGAGCTAAAAACAAGACATTTAGTTTAAGAGTGTTCTGTGCCTACTTACACAAAAGGTTTAGGATTCTTCTGGATCATTCCTTTATTTCAGAAAAAAAAACCAATGTTAAAAACAAAAATGTTAAATTTTGACCATTTTACATAACCTATGGTATAAACCAAGTAACTCAAGTGTTGTTCAGTATCAAATCACAAGATTGAAAGCAGTTATAATGGCAACATTGGCCCAATATCAGGATCAAACCTTCTATACTTAACTTAGCTTATCAACATATATATCCAAACCATAAAACAATCACTTGTTTCCATCTTGAATCAAGTAAGTAGAATAATAAATTTAACTTGCCTCCCCCTCTGAAATTTCCACCACGCATATTGAATCCTCCGCGTCCTCTATGGCCACCACCTCTGTTGAACTGGTTCTTGCCACTCTTATTCTTATTGCTCTTCTTTGAGCCAGTGTTCTGTTTCTTTTCTGGGGGAAGAGCCTTTTTGCTTTCTTCCTTATATTGCTCCAAAAGTTTCTGGGCCTCCTCCTTCTGCAGTTCAACATAGGTAATTTCATCAAAGCACTCAGCTACCTCTGGCAGCGTAAAGTTTCCTACAGGGAATAAAGTCAGATCATTTACTTAAAAACCCACCCACACATCTACAATCCCATAGCTACAATTCTTGAACGGCTTTAATTCTTTCAATACAGAAATCTTTTCCTTTAAAAAAAAAAAAAAGCCAAATGCACCCTCTTCATATATACTTAATGCAAGCGTTCCTGAAACAGTATTACTAGCAAGGAATGTTACATTTAAGTTCACAGTGCCAAGATATTAAATCATAGAAAGAGATATAACACAGTAACAATTAAATTCCATGCCTTTCATTTTGAGAACTGCATGTTCTGGAAGGTCTTTTCCCTCTACTTCTGCTTTCTTCTGTGTTCTCTGCTTATAGTCTTCATCTTTTGGGCAAACTACAACAGCCTTTCGCTGGAAGCCTGCAAACAGGCACATTTTTCTCCTCTGTGCAGCAGCAGACACATTTGTCTTAAAAAAAAAAAAAAAAAATTAAGTTTGCCTTAAAAAGTAAGTTTGCTACATTCAACTGCAGCCCAAGAAAAATGTGTTAAATCTCATTAATTTAAGTGCGTTATCATTTAGTTTATAATCTTGGCCATTAATTCAAAATATCACTCACAACTTACAAATTTATATACTTAAGAAGCTACAGCATACCTGATCCAAAATGAAATTTCGCTTCTTACGGGCAGCAATCTCAATGAACTTTCCAAGACACTGGGGAGCTCTCTGCAACAGCGTGTTCAGCTTTCCAGTATCTGCCATTTGCTTCTTAAATCCTGCCACCTATTTAAAGTTAAACATCTTTCAACTTGAGGTAGATGGGTTACAAAAAGCAAATGTTATCTTTAAGCTTTTAATTCCAGCTTACATCTGCATGGAAAGCAGAAAACATTTTAAAATTTCAATATTGCCTTATGCCCCATTAATTGCTGGAAAATACAACAACCTATGCTACTGTCAATTCTTTTTAACTGTTGGATAGAGTTCAAAAAATCTACAGAAAAGAGTAAGCCTGGCCATTAGAAGGCAGTTTACCTTAAAGATAAAAAGCCTACTACTTAAGTAGCCAATTTAAAACAGATATAAACAAGCAAAACAGTTACTCAGAATGTCTTCTGGTAAATTTAAAATATTGAGATTAGGCCCCAAACATTTTACTTACCATCATTTTATCCATAATGGTATTTGTGCCAAGAATGTTGTATTTACCAGGATTTTCTGCTGCATGTTTAGTAACCCAGGTGGTTTTTCCAGCTCCTGGCAAGCCAATCATCATTACAACCTACAATGGAGAGAAAGGTTATTTCACTGCCCAATCATTAAAGGTGACCTATTGCTTTTAAATGCAACAAGTCTCATGTAAATATCTAATTTTCATAGCCCATTCAAAAAGGAATATGTGTGTTAAGCTTAACACTCCACATAGAGGGAAAAGGTGATCTAGTGAGAGAAAAACCGCTGATTGAGAGCCAAAGGTATGGCAGTAACCTGTGGATCAAGTCTTCTACTTTGTCCTTTTTGCCAAGCAAAAGGTATCTTTAAATGCCATAATTAAAAAAAACTTACTTCACAATCTTTCTTTTCTTCAGGCCCCTTTGGTCCTCTGACTCGATCCTCTAAAGGGACATTCTGGATGAAAGTATAATCTTCAGGTATTGGGAAATATGGCTTTTCCTTCTGACCAAAATTAAATTCAACTGCACAGTTGTGACAAAGAACATGCGGGAAGAGTGGCCGTCCAGCAAGAACTTCCTTAGTGATTTTGAAGGCAATGCCAAGATCTTGTCCATTCTTAGCATAGGAGAGCTCTACTTCATCACTTTCAAAGTTCTGTTACACAGAAAAGATTTTAATAGTTTTGCTTTGTATAAGCTTTCTAAAAAAGTTCAAAATTTAAGAGCGAAGCTTATCCTGTGAAAAGTTGAAATGTTAAGAACTTCCTTTTTAGTTTTAAATAATGAAGCATATTACATATATCCTCTATTGCCTTAGAGGACAGACTAGATTTTTCAAATCACCTTCATGTTTGATAGTTTAAATAAGTTAATGATTTCTTCCTTAAATTTCCTATATTCTTAGTTCAACCGCTCTACCACTGCTTACTCTAACCCAGAGTTAGTGTATACAATCATATTGATCGTACGGAAGAATGACTTATCTAACTTTAAAAAACTCTTAGATCAAATAGCTAATAATCCACCATTAATACATAGAAACTTAGCCATGACTTACAGCAAAACATGTAATCACATCATTTTCATCAAACTTCTCTCCATAATCTTCAGTCTCACAGTTGCATGTTTTTATTCCTTTTAGAGAATACCCATAAGAAAATTCTTCTTCACCTAAAAAAATAATTCCCATAATTTTTATGAAGTCCAATTATATTTATTTTTATTAAAGACGTGGCGCACAAGAGAAATGACTGCATAACCTAATATTCTTTCTATGTCCTAAAACTAGAAATAGAATTGTTGAGATAGCTGAGTATATACATCCAGTTGACAATTTAAATTGCATGCCAACGGTTAAGATTTTATTTTAACCACTTAACACAAAACTATAATATTTAGCCTGTGCCTATTACATGCTATTATTATTCTCCAAAATATTAACAGGTAGGATGATAACAAGGTTATTTAGAATGTCTTCTAGCCTAATTAAAATATTGAGACCAGACCCTACACATTCACGAGCCCACAGTACTCAAATGGAAATCTTACCAAGCAACATTCCACTTGTAGTTAGGGACCAGCCAATCCGAACTTCATGTATGTCAATATCTTTTGTATACAAATGCCTTACTGGGATCTTCTCTGTAACCTAAAAGTCAAAGCATAAGTGATTAAACTGTAAACCAAAGAAGGCAAATCCTTGAATCCTGTATTTTATTTCATTTGGGCCATAGGCTTATACTGCTCTAGCTACTACTACACAAAGATACCCACTCTTCCTTGTTTAGAACTTTAGACTGAAGTCTTGTAAAACCTTATAAACTAGAAAATGAAAAGGTGAGCCAAATCACATTGTAAAGGACAGTTTTAAGGATGTTTAAAGACTAAATGTTTTCAATTTTCAACTTAAAGCCAATTCCAGTATACCTTTAACATGCTCCAACAAAATCATGAACTTATTCAAATTTTTATTTAACCCCTTAGTGGTCCATGCCAGTGCTTGAGAAAAATTTTTTAAATGGGTTGGCCCTATATGGCAATTTCTACTTAATTCCTAATATAACAAACTTGTTCAACTATTACAAAACAGACATTCCAAGCCCTCTCCCAATATATGAAAACTTTAAAACTTAATAAAGTTCTTTGACACTAAGAATATCAAGCAAATGAGGACTCAAACAAAATCCCAAAATTAGGATTTACCTTCATTTCAAAACAGACTTTGCCTTTGGAAACACCATAAGAGGCCCTTCCTCCAGCCCAAAGAAAAGCAAAACTCTCCATGGTTAGAGAAGAAGCACTGAGACGATCTCTCGATATTTTAAAATGTAGATCACAATTATCTGTAATTATATCAAATACTATTATTGTTTCCTTTTGACATCCCATGTTAATATATCTGCTACATAGACAAGAAAACTTGGTTATTAAATGCTTGCATTTCTTGATGCTGTATAAAATCTCCTTGTTTTTACATCATGCTGTTAAGCCCCACTCCCACCAAGCCACTCTTGCCAAAATTATGAACTAAATAAACTGCCTATATACTAAGAAATACCAAGGTTTAACATGTGTTTGTTAAGCACATAAAATAATCAAGACAATGTGACATTAAATACATACCTGCTCTGCTCTTTACCTTGATTTAGAGGCAAGCAGTAGAGGATAGCAGGAAATCAAAGTGAAGCATGCCAGAAACAGGTTGCATTTACCAGTGCCACAATAAACTGAAGGGAGGCCATGACCAAATATTTTAAAATAGAAGTATGAGCTGCTTATCTTGCCCTTGGTAACCTAACAACACCAGAGCTCTTAGGCCCTAAATTCTTTTCTAAAACAGGCAAAGACAGCCTCAATCTACCAAGTACAACCCTGGTATAAAGCTGTTCATATTGCATTTTAGGTCCCCTTTCTCTTGGCTTAGTCCTTAGTCCACAGTAATACAAGGGATTACCCACTACCTGGATTACCCAAATCCAAAACATCTTTAACCTATCTCTGGGGCAGTGGCTCATGAGCCTCTATCTAATCAGAATTCACGCTTGAGGAAAAACTAAAGTTAAATTAGAAAACCATTCTCTTTCAAAAGTTTTTATTAGGGAATTATTGGTAGTTTGGAATTTTCAAATCCATTACCTTTGCTATTAAAATTCCTGATTATCACTTACAGAATTCATATACAACCTGTGAGTCTGAATACAACACTGCAATTAACTGATATTCCTAGTTGACCAGCTGAAAGCCTGCCTACTTTATAATAGTGGAGTTACCTTCCTGTAACATTGCTTTAACATCTTGCCAATTTCTAGCAACTGTATTTAACGCTTTCAAAACTTTGGTCTGAAACTACCTGCCTATCAAATAACTACTTTTTCTCATAAAGATCCCACTATCTCAGCTTATAAACGGTATTCAATTAAAAACCAAGAGATTTTCACTTACAAATCTGAATAAAAACAATCTCTAATTCATGCAAATTTTGCTGCAGCTGCTTAAATCTACAGGGCAGGCTGATACCTTACCAACTTACTTGCAGTTCAATAATCTCTACCCTCTGTTCTACTTATCACACTGTGCACCCTGATGAAATACTAAACCAACATAATTTCTTTTAAATAAGAAAATTACAAATCTGACAGCCAAGGCTCATTTAAAGGTTTGCAATACTTCTTCATACTCAATTGCAACCCAACTGGGTAAAGTAGCAGAATTTACAGTGCTGCCATTGATACCATTCGCTGCTGAAGAAAGCTAGTGGCCCAGTGAAAGCCCACTGCTGCTGCCCCAGGTCTTTGGAAGAAATCAACTTATGTTAAAGCAGCAGCTACTGAACTGGAATTGAGAACAAAACAGCAGTTATTGAAATAGTAGTATTACAATCTTTCGTTAGAATAGGGAATAGTTGTGCGCTAATGGGAAAGGTCATTAGCAAATATTTAACTAGCCCAAAATAGCTCACTTAATTTCATTCTACTAAAAAGTGAAATTACTTTACTGTAGAAGCCATAAGCCAAGTTATCAATACTTTACATGTTTCCATTAGGTAATGAGTCCAAAACTGGCATTAATTTTACACTAAGTATGAAAACTTTCAAATCATATAAATTATAAAATCGCTACAGCATGTGAAATTACCAACACAACTGATGCTGTACTTAAATACTAAGCTTTCGAACTGAATATGGATCATAATTTCCTGCTTTTATCAAATTTTCTGCACTTATGTTGAATGTAGAGCATTATGCTCATAACTTTATGACATCAAACATCACCGCATGTGATAGCTGGGGAAGGGGAGAAACGGCTTCACTTACAAGTATCAAGACAAACCACTGTGTCATCGAAATGTTCATCTTCTTCTTCGACAGGTGGCTGAGGAGATTTGGCTCTGAAAGAAAGAATTGCCTCCTGATATAACTTTTCCCATCAACCAATAAAGAATTGGTAATAAGTAAAACTAGGTTACCATCGTCTACCTGCTATACTTGTTCTCTTCAATGTACTCAAAATATCCACGGCCATGATCTTCTCGAGGTCTTTTAACACCTCTCTTTTTGTCTCCGCCTTTCTGTTCTGTTTTGCCGTCTCCTATAATATACAACACCCTTGTAAGGGGCCAAACCACCCAACGGTAACAAAATATCCTTATCTGTTTCAAAGAGCAAAAGAGCTTGTCTTGATCCCTTTTATTTCTGAAAGATCTTTTAATCGACGAATCAAACGCGACACCAAAGTATGAACTCAACCAGTTAGTGACGCAGTCCAGAGACGTTACTAATTTTGCCCGTGTACTCGATGATTCGACAAAGCGAAAGAAAAATAGCACGGCACAAACCCTGGACCATGTGCATCCCAGAGTGTTCAGGAGAGGGGGGAGGGGCCGAGTCTCCGCTAGCGCGGCCCTCCCCTCCCCCACCCGGGCCCGCGCTCCCCACCGCCGCATTGTACTGATCTTCCGCCCCAGTCTCCCCGCCCGGCTCCTCACGCCGGAAGTGACGTCACGCCTAGACCCTGCGCTCCTTGCACAATACAGAGCCAAAGCGCGCCCGCCGCGGGACTTCGGGCCTCTCCCCTCCCCCCCCGCCCGGAGACATGTGCCCACACCGCGCGCACGCAGCGCGGCGGCGCCACCGCGGGCCGGTGGGGCTTCCTCCTGCCGCCCGCCCGTGGCTCCTCCCCTCCTAGCGGCAGCTGCAGCTCCCCCTGGCTCTTGAGCCACATAATGGAGGCGCCGCCGCCACCGTCACACACACACACACACAGCCTGAGGCCTCACGACTAATCCGGGATTCCCCGCAACGCCCCTCCCCCACCTGGCTAGCCACACGGAAAGAGCTCCGCACCCCCATCGCCCCGACTCCCCGCGGCGGCCCCAGCCCAGGGTTCCCTCCCCCTAGCGGGGCTCCGGCAGGCCTGGGGCACGGTCCCCACCCCGCGCGGGCCTCCCGCCGCGCGCAACGTACAACGCAGCACTCACCCGCCGCCGGAGCCCCGGGGCGACCGCCGCCTCCGCCGCCTTCCGCCTTCTTCTTACCTCCCGCCTGCTGCTGGCCCTGCCTGGCCCCGGGCGGCGCCACCGTCACCGCGAACAGCGAGGTGGGGCCGCTGCTTTTCCCCGCGGCCTCCTTGGCGGCCCCGCGCTGCTGTTGGGGCTGTTGCTGCGGCGTTGCCGGCGGTTGAGACTGCTGCTCCCCGTGCCCGTTCTCGTCTCCCGCTCCTTCCTCCTCGTCTCCGAGCTCATCTTCCCCTTCCTGGAAGCCCTGATCGTCGCCGTTCTCGTCTTCCGAAGCAGCCTCCTCCTCCTCCATCGGGCCCGAATCGGCCGCCCCCGCGGCCCCATTCTCCTCTCCTAGCTCCATCTGGTCGCCATCCAGGGCGGCGATCCCTTCCTCCTCCTCTTCCTCCTCCTCTTCCTCCTCATCGCCGGCGGTCGCGGCCTCCTGCTCGAGGCCTGCTCCCGAGCGCCCGGCGGAATCCCCGCCCATGTCTAGGCTGCCGTTCCCGGGCTCCATGGCGGGGCGGCCCCCGGCCTCCTCGTCGTCCAGCGCGGCCTGGAGTCGCTCCATGAGTTCGGCCTTGAGGCCCTTGTCAGAAAGGCGCCGCTTCTTGAGCTCCTCTTTCAGCTCCGACACCTTCAGCTTTTTTACATTAACAGGCGAGGAACTCATCGTGAGGGCCCCGATTCACCGCTAGGCGCTGGCTCAAACTCGGCTCCGCTCACACGGCCACTGATGGCGGCTGCTGCGGCTGCTCGTCGGCCCGGGCGGCGGCTGCGGCTGCGGCTGCGGCTGCGGCTGGAGGTGGGTTCGTGCTGCAGAGCGGACCCGCCTGGTGTCGAACGGCGCCAATTCCTTTCACCGAGTTCGCGAGGGAGACGCGAAGACTCGCCTGGCGCGAGCGAGCACGCAACGTCCTCTCGCAGGGGCGGCGCCGCGCACGTAATATAGCCGCCCCGCCCCCTCCGCCTTACGGTAGTGCAGCGCAGTTGGAAAGCAGAAGCGCGCCCGCGCTCTGCTAACTCTCATTACCGTACTTACTTCCCTGCCCCCATGCTGAATCCTAGCTCGAAAGAGCGGCGTAGGCTGCCCAGTTCGCTTCTTACTGGGACTGAGCAAATGGTGGAAAGAGAAGACGCCTCTCGGTTAAGCTGACCTACTGAAAGCCTGTTAGCCTTTGTAGTTCTTTAGTAATCCTTTTGCTCTTTTTGCTTATCCGACCTGGACGCTGCTTTTATCCAAATGCCTTTAATCTTGAATTTGGCATTTTCAACTCGAGTCCTCCCCCTTTCTTCCATCTTAGACTTGCCTTCTTAGAGATATATCCTCTATCAGTTTAAAACGCCTCAAAATCTTATTTCAATTTTGATTTGTATCACACAAATTAGCGTTGATTATATGCGTGGGGTCTTTCCGCGGATAATTTTTTGTTTAATTTTCTAAGTCCTGCCTTGTGAATTGGATTTTAAGTTCCGGAAGGGCGAGGGCAGAGCCCTTCTTTTGTCTGTTCCACAACCCCTGTTGCAGGGCTTGGGGGAGAGGCTTGCTTTAGAGGAGTGATTCTCTACGCCAGGCTTCAAAATATACTTTACAGGCCTTTTCATGGCAATAATTCTCATTGGTTTTATTAGCCAAATAAATAATTGCGTTTGTGAGTTTTCTCTACCACCCAAAAGATGGATCTCCTATAATATTTATTCTGTCAAATTTAGGACTGATCCAGTTATGCAGACCCAGCAGCTAACAATGAGGATGGGACCCATCATACACTTCGATTCTATTTCTACTCCTCTGAAAAGTATTTGTCATATCATGCTGAAACTATAAAAACTGATGAAAAATAAAGGGTTATGATTTTGTAAAAAGAAAAATTCTCATTCTAGAGAAGAGATCCATTATTTTTATTCTTATTTTAGATGTTTAATTTTTCTCTTTAATAAATAAAAAGGCTGGTATGTTCTTGGAATTTTGGGTAGGGGTTGCAAGCACATAGATTTGTGGTAGAGGTGAACAGCTGAAACCCCAGAGAGTCTACACAGTGACCAGCCACTGTTCCAGTATCTGACTAAGGAGATCGGTTTTACCCACTGGTAGGTGTTCTAATTGGTACAATAATGTTCCAATATTAATTTGAAATTTGGAAGTGTAGAAATGTGTGCTTAACTTTCTCCCATGAACTTGTCTGATTTAATTGATTAATAAATTTTATTTTTAAAGTTTCTTTTTGGTAGTTTTTAAAAAGCATGTACCTTACCATGCAGGCATGAGTTGAAATTAATGAACTATGTACAATACTGGGTAATTCCCGGATCAAGATGACTGAATTGGTACAGATAACACCCAAAACAGAAACTTCCAAACAGTACCAAAAACTGATTTTTGGTTATAATATCCTTGAAGCTTATAAACAAGTGACAAAACTGGAATTTGAAACTTTTTCTTTGTCCTTGATCAAAAATTGGAAGAGAGCTGCTGGAAACTTACACATTCACAAATTAGATAATTAGTCCCTTAGCGAATCAGAGTTGAATACAACTATTATGATAGTCTTTTAAGTGTATAACTGTCCTTAGATATTATTTACATTTTTAAATATTAGTGATATGAAAAACATTTCCATTTAGCTGGAAAAAAAACTAAGCCACAAAACTAAAGTTTATGTATCAAAATATAAGTTTATAGAAGTTGGTCTAGATACATTAAATCAGTTTTAATAATAAACACAAAATACACCTTCAGGTGCGCATTAGAAGGTTCCATCCATGGCTTTATTTCTAAGAGCTTTGTGACTTTTAGAGCCAGATAGGGTCTGGAGATAATTTTCAATCTGTTCATTTTACAGACAAGGAAGTCAAGGCTGTCACTCCTATGCCAATGCTCTTTCATTACATTGGGCTATCTTGGACAACATCTGAAAGAAAGTTTTTCTGAAAACTCAAAGAACCATTATCTTACTGATTCCTTTTAATAAAAGGGGGAAATCTACCAAAGGTATTTTGTTTTACCATGAAAAGAACAAGTTGTGACTTAATTTTAGTGTTCATTTTTGCTTCCTATACTTTTGATACCCTCATGACAGTCCTGTTCGACAAAGATGAGTAAAAATTGAGGTTACTTCCTTTATATTTCTGGGGGACCTATAAGGAACTTGAAATTCCCCCCTTTTTAAATCCTAGAGACTACCAAGAATAGAGTGGGAAAGGAGACAAATTAACTCTCAATGGCAAAAAGTGATTAGTGAATTACCATGGATAATAGATGAAGGAAAGGTAATTACAAAGTTAATGTACTCCGAATAGATAATTTACATTTTGAGGTTGAAGCAAAGGAACATACCTAATTCATGTCACCCAATTCACTCAGCAAATATTTTTTAATTCAATTTTATCGAAATGTATTCACATACCATACAATCATCCAAAGTGTTCTCTGAACTATCATATAGTTATACATTCATCACCCTTATCTATTTTGTGTGTGTGTGTGTGTTCTGTAAATAAAAGAAACACTCAGTGGGCCAGATTTAGCCCATGGGCCATGGCGTTGACCTTTAGTCTAGCCACAAGGCTGGCTTCTCAGTCTCTTACTTTTCCCAGTGTCCTTTTCAGGACCATTTTAGGGCCATACTTGTCACACTCTTCTGTCCGTAAAATTAAGCACCACAATAATGAAGTTTCAAGATCTCCTGACATCTGCTTCAAGTGTTTAGGGTTTGGGTTTCTCTTAGTCTTGGGGAGCATGTCCATCCCCAAACATCCCCTGAGCTAATGAGGTTTTTTTTGTTTGTTTGTTTGTTTTTAATTCAGTTTAATTGAGATATAGTCACGTATCATACAGTCATCCATGGTGTACAATCAGCTGTTCACAGTACCATCATATACTTGTGCATTCATCACCCCAACCTATTTTTGAACATTTTCCTTACACCAGAAAGTATCAGAATAGGAATAAAAAATAAAAAAGAACACCCAAATCATCCCCCCCCATCCCACCCTATTTTTCATTTAGTTTTTGTCCCCATTTTTCTACTCATCCATCCATACACTGGATAAAGGGAGTGTGATCCATAAGGCTTTCACAATCACACTGTTACCCCTTGTAATCTACATTGTTATACAATCATCTTCAAGAGTCAAGTTTACTGGGTTGGAGTTTGATAGTTTCAGGTATTTACTTCTAGCTATTCCAATACATTAAAACCTAAAAAGTGTTGTCTATATAGTGTGTAAGAATGTCCACCAGAGTGACCTGTCGACTCCTTTCGAAATCTCTCAGCCACTGAAGCTTTATTTCATTTCATTTTTTTATCATCATTTTATTGAGATATATTCACATACCACGCAGTCATACAAAACAAATTGTACTTTCGATTGTTTACAGTACCATTACATAGTTGTACATTCATCACCTAAATCAATCCCTGACACCTTCATTAGCACACACACAAAAATAACAAGAATAATAATTAGAGTGAAAAAGAGCAATTGAAGTGAAAAAGAACACTGGGTACCTTTGTTTGTTTCCTTCCCCTACTTTTCTACACATCCATCCATAAACTAGACAAAGTGGAGTTTGGTCCTTATGGCATTCCCAATCCCATTGTCATCCCTCATAAACTACATTTTTATACAACTGTCTTCGAGATTCATGGGTTCTGGGTTGTAGTTTAATAGTTTCAGGTATCCACCACCAGCTACCCCAATTCTTTAGAACCTAAAAAAGGTTGTCTAAAGTGTGCGTAAGAGTGCCCACCAGAGTGATCTCTCGGCTCGTTTTGGAATCTCTCTGCCACTGAAGCTTATTTCATTTCCTTTCACATCCCCCTTTTGGTCAAGAAGATGTTCTCAATCCCACCATGCTGGGTCCAGATTCGTCCCAGGGAGTCATTTCCTGCGTTGCCAGGGAGATTTACACCCCTGGGAGTCAGGTCCCACATAGGGGGGAGGGCAGACTCAGCAAATATTTTTGCACTAAGACAGGCACTAATCTACTAGGGATACAGCAGTGGACCATATAAATATGCCTTCACTTTCTTAGGGAAAATTAGTCAATAAATAAAATAGAGATGCCAACAGGTACTACAGGGAAAAAGCAAGCAGGAGAAGGGCAGGGCATGCTGAGATAGGGGTGAGTTTTTCATTTATAAGTGCAGTGACTAGGGAAACCTAACAAAGTAACCTTGCAGAAGCCTGAGGGGTATGAAAGGAAATGAGATCAGAAAGGAAAGACAGAAGAGAAGATTCAGATTGCCAGAAGCCTTCTAAATTGTTTTGTAAGGACTTTGGCTTTTGCCTCCAGTGAGAGGGAAGACATTGAACGATTGTAAGCAAAGGAGTGATACGAACTGACAGGAGTGCTCAATTAAATGGATTCGCATGGATTTTATTTATCATAACACTTCCATTTAACTCTATTTTTTGTATATTCCAATTTAAGTTAATGAAAGAAGCAAGAAATATGCTAAGATACATTTTTCAATGTATTTTACAAAAAATGTAAGAAGTTACAAGTATTTGTGGGTTATTATATATTAAATGTACAGTTTTTCAAATAGACCAACAAGAAAGCCCAGTTGGAAGAGGGGATGTACCAAGTAGCAGTTAAAAGTACAAGCTTTTAAAAAATCATACAGACCTGGTTTCCATCCCAGCTAAACCACTTAGTACCTATGTAGTCTTAAACAAGCTACTTTTCTCTCTATGCCTGAGTTTCCTCTCATATATACAATACCTGTAAAAAAAAAAATTTGTTGAGAAGATTCAATGATGTAGTAATGAATGTAAAACCCTGAGTACAGCGTTTGGCACATAGTAAGAGCTCAGTAAGTATTAGTCTTCGTTAGATATGCCTGGTGATTTAATACACTTAAGAAAATCCATGATTCAGTTGTTAAATATTATTTAGGAAATTATGACTCCACATATTTTGTAAGTTGTCAGTGACTTGTTTATGGTAATATTTCAATCTGGGAAAAAAGTGAAACAACGGAAGTTGCCTGAACGGGAGTGTGCAGACTTTACTTTTAGCCCGAGCACTGTCACTATAATCAGCAGTGTAATCTTTCTGGACACCAGTTTCCTCCTCTATAAACCAAGCAGAACAGACTAGAAGACTTATAGGTTTCCTCAGAGAAAAAACTTTCCATAAGTTTCCTTTTTGCTGACTCCAAGACTGTAAATGGGGGGAGGGGGGTTGCAGCATAGGGAGCATCATTAAAATAATTGTTATTGTTACTCAACTTTTATTTGTTAGGCTTAAATCTTTGCATTAGAGTCTCAAAGCACTTTACGGTTAATTTGTAGACACAAAATGTGAGCTAATGTAGTACAGGTTTTGAGTTTTAAATGGTACAATATACTATCATTTGGATAGTATATTGGATTTGGTTACCACAATAGGCTGAAAGTTTTAAAGTAAATCATATCAATTTGAAGTCACCTTGTCTTTGATGTAATGAATCTGTCTTCATATAAATTATGTAACTCCTATAGAAAAAGATATGCCAATTAGAAAAGTTGCAGGAAAACTAGAATTGTATGGTTAATAGTAAGATTTTAGGGCTTTTCTAATAACTAAAATATTTACCAGGTAAAGACTTAGCTTACACAAAGGAAATAACTGTCATATCCATGAAGCATCAAATTCACAGGAATCCAGTACAATCACCTTTATCCATACATACATGCAAACTGTTGATCTGTTTGTGGCAAATGCTTCTATGCCAGAACTATGTACTGTCTTCACACTTAGAGTGCTGTTTTTAAATTGTTTATTTATCTTTCTGTCTCCGCCATTAGATTATAAACTCCTTGAAGACAGGACCCGGCTTACTTTTCTCAGGCCCTCAGCCCATCACACATTACTGAGTTTGTGCTTCCTGAC
The DNA here is from genome assembly GCF_015220235.1 of Choloepus didactylus. Taxonomy (NCBI): domain Eukaryota; kingdom Metazoa; phylum Chordata; class Mammalia; order Pilosa; family Megalonychidae; genus Choloepus; species Choloepus didactylus. The sequence continues at coordinate 29,824,946 of NC_051308.1, forward strand.
TTTGATCCTCCATAGCCCTCAACTCCAGTAGTGGCAAACTGGTTGTGATGCTTGCCCCAAAGTGAACAAGCAGAAAATTCTTTAAAGCACCCAGTGTTGGAGGAAAAAGTTCTGCCTATTCTTAAGAAGCTTAGGTTCAGAAATACTATGGGGAAGTATTTAAATTCCTGAATGAATCAGCCCCTTTGCAACTTGATAAGCTGAACCTCACTCAAGGAACATGTTTTAAAAGCACAAGAGAGTTTTTGCCTCAAAACAATTTTATTGTATTGAAAGCAGTGAATTTATCAATTATTAATCAGATTTTAAGAAGAAATCTCTGAGTAGAAATAGTAAGTTGAGTGGCAAGTTTATAAAGTCTACACCATCACACGTTATAATAGTGAGAAAGAAAGGAAAGATAGGAGAAGAAAATATTAGACCACTCTGAATTATCACAGGCCAGATTGATATAAAAGACTAACTGATTCTGACTTCATAGCTACCTGAGCATAATCATCTCTCCCAGAGCTAGTCTGAGTTCCGTGAGGGCAAGGACGAAGATGGTCCTGAATTTTTCATCATCGGCATTGTCTTCCATCAGCGTTCACGGAGAGCTCAGCACTGTGCTGGGAAACAGTGTGGATGCTCAGTAATGAAAAATATCCTCTAAAAACAACTCTAGCACTCACCAAATAATTCTTGATTTTGAGAGAGAGAGATCTCAAAATCAGATAGAGGCTGTGATAATAAATCTTATTCGCCAAAGCTTCTTGGCATAACCCCTACAAAAAAAATTAACCAGTAAATTATTTTGTGCAGCTCTGTTCTCCACATGACTTTCAATATTGCAGGCACTGTAGTAAACAATGTCAAGGTTTGTCAGTGGTCCTAAATGAAACTCTTAGAGCTGCTAGAGCTACTGAAGAAGTTTTCCATGTCCCATAGATTTAATTATATGTTTAGGTAGTTTTCCCCCTAAATCAAAGTATATTGTGCAATTGCTTCCATCTAGTGAAGCCCGATTGCATCAGAAACAGATTTCATACCCACATTTAGAGTAGCAAAGCCTAAGAACGTGTAGTCTATTTCTCTGTTTTAGTGTTTCATGTTTCCCAATCCATTTTCTCATTAGATGGTAGTAACACAAAGGTAGGGGCTTCATATTCTCCATAATTCCTAGCAATATTGCAAAGCAACCAGATGCTCAATAATTTTTGCTTTATTTGGAAGGTGGTATTAGATTATTTGTAAAGTCTTCCAACTCCAGAGATAAGCACCATCAATAAATGTCATCCAGGATCTATCAGATGACTGTGATCTGGAAAAGCACATAGAGATGACACACATAGATTATAGAGTCACACTGACCAATACAGTAGCCACTACCACATGTTGGTATTTAAATTCAAATTAATAAAAATAGAAATAAAATTAAATATTCAATTCCTTTGTCAATTCAGGTGCTCCATAGTCACATGTGGCTATTGGTTCCCACATGCGAACAATGCGGAATAGAACGTTTCAACCATCACAGAAAGTTCTTTGGGTCAGCACCGTTATTGACTATTTTGAAGGTACAATTACACAAAGGAAGAAACCTATGGCTGATTGAATTATATACCCCGGAAAAAGTATGTTCTTAATCATAACCCACATTCATATGGGTGTGTGAACTCATTGCTAATAGGATACATTGAAGATGTTGTTTTAGTCAAGGTGTTGCCAACTGAATCAAGAAGGGAGTTAATCCTAAAGCTGGAGGCCTTTTAAGGGGAAAGCCATGGGAGGAGCCAGAGGCCTGAATTCAGTTGGAACTTGGATGAGAAAGAAGAGGACATTACCATATAATGGCTCCAAGGAACTCCAAGGATTGCCAGCCCGCCAGAACACCACAGATCACAGGAGGAAACAAACCTTCAGCCTCCAAAACCTTGAAGCAATAAATTCCCACTGTTTAAGGCAACCCAATGTGTGGTATTTGTCATACCAGCTGGGAAACTAACACAAAATCCTAGTCTAGATGTGGCCCAACACCCATACTAAATGGAAAGCTGATCCCAGGACTGGAAGTAAAGTGTGTGTGTGTATATATATTTACATAATATATTTATAAACACATACACACATAGCCAACTCTAAATACATCCAACAAATATATACTGAACACCTACTATGTACCAAGTACTGTACCATGTGCAGAGAATACAGATAAAAATGACCCAGTACCTGGCCTCCAGGAGCTTAATGTTTGGAGAGAAAGGTCAACCTCTAACTGGTTGCAAAGGAAGTTATAACTTCCTTTGCAACACTAGGACAGGTACGTGGGGAGCCAGCTATCCTGACCAACTGCAGAGCCATTGTCTGTAGGATTCCCATAGTATAGGCTTCCACACATTGTTGCCCACATACAAACATCACACATGCAACCTCCCCCACCCCCACATACACATAAGAAGCCAGTTGCATGACATTTGCAAGGAAATAGTAACTAGTTAAGATTTTCTTATATCATATTCATTAGTCTATCATTGAGAGGCCTATCATTTGCAGACTTCTGCCAGCTAATAATTAAGCAAGTCCTTCATTAAAAGCTGTCAAGTATTTGGAAAAAAAAATCAAAATCAAACTAAAATGCCTCCTTTGCTGTCTTAATTGCCAAGGCACTTTTTATACTCTGTTTCTATATAACCTTTCCTTCTTTTTCCTGCTTTCACTTTGCTCCACCCAAGCACACTTTCTATGGGCTGCCTGTGAAGTCTGATGTGTTTTGTCCTGATTCATTTATTTGTGATATTAACTGCCAGTCACTGAGTACCTGCTGTGCACACAGGCACTGTGCTAGGCATTTTATATAAAATATCTCTGACTCTCATGTGTAAGAAAGGAATAAGTTTCGTTTTCACATAGAGACAGCATGGAATAAGGGAAATGGAGGCAAAACCAGTTTAAACAAGCCCCAGACAAAGAGAAGAGAGAATCTGCCTGATGTAAAGAGACATGAGGTAGTATCAGAGGCGGGAACTCACAGCAAAAAAAATAAAAATTTGGGGGGGGCATTGGCTAATCAGTTCAAAATCTCAATAATAAGCTAGTTGGCTCTCTGGGATTGGCTGTACAAATTAAAATCTCAAAAGATGAATTAGTTAGTGTTCTCGAATAGGCTGTAACCTCTGTAGTACCCAGTCAATGGGGAAACAGGGGAGGGACTTGCGAATTAGGAGTAGGGGATTTAAACATCGCCATTCTCTTCCTCTGGCGCGCCAGCCTCCCGCGTGTTTGGCTGAACGCCCCATCTTGCAAGATTGTAAATAAATTCTTTTCTCCTCCAGAACCGAGAGAGCGTTTATTCCCTTACAGGCACCGCTTTATTTCCGACAACTTGGGGGCTCGTCCGGGATCCAAAGCTTCGGAGGGGGACCCCCGAGGTGGACAAAGGGAAGGCGCGCCCCGCTGATTGAGCGGTCTCGGACTCCGCCATTGGGGGCCCATCTCCGACAGCTAAAGGGCCCGAGACCAGACGCTTGGATCTGCCGGTTGTGGATGAGAAAAGGGGGAAAGGGCTTGCCTCTGTTTGACCAGGCAACTCTGTGCACGGACCAAGGTAAGGAAAGTAATATATTGCCTTGGTGGTCGGGAATTCCTGATGAGTCTGGAGCTGCTTGTGTGTGACTGAGACGTGCGACATACTGCACGAAGCGAGTGCGGAGTCTCAATCTGCGGTTCCCTTCTCCCGCGAGGGAAAGGGCCAGAGACAGACGAAGCGAAAGGAACTGAGAGAAAGAAGCCCAGACAAGACTCAGGATGGGAAATAGAGGCAGTTGGCCGGCCGGGGAAGAAGAAAAGGGGGCACCTATAGAGTCCCTTGGGGACATCCCTCCAGATAGCCCACTAGGTAGGATGTTAAAATATTAGACCGATAGCGATCGGACCAAGGGAAAGGACAAAAAGAAAATGATTAAATACTGTTGTTACATTTGGACTGAAGAAAGCATTTCACCACCAGACGTATTCTGGCCAAAGTATGGGTCAGAGGAGGACTGGCTCTGTGCCAACCTTGTAATTTATGTTAATGAGAAGAAACCCTTTTCTAAGGAGGAGTCTGATTATGCCACGTGCTGGCTAAAGAACAAAAAAACTCCCCTTTACCTTGTGAAAGATAAAAACCCAAACTTGGAAGATGAGTTGGTAGAATCTAAACCCTGGGACCCCTTATTAAGCCTTCCTCCTCCCTACTATTCCCCTCCTCCCCCAGGGCAGAGATTGTTAGAGTCTGAGGACCTAATAAGGTCCGCACAGGTTCCAGGGGAATCAGGAGGCCCATCGGCGCCAACTGCCCCACCAGATATGACCCATCAATGGTTGAGGAAAGAATTAATACAGTGCAAAAAGGATGTACAGAATTTTCCATTTCCAAAAACTCTTGAAGGAAAGAGAGTAAGGGAACATCACCCCGTTAAATCCCTTTACCCCTTGAGGGAGGTGCCTATGGGGCCAAAGGAAGTCGAGTATGTAAATGCCCCATTAACGAGTGCAGAAGTAAGAAATTTTAAGAAGGAGATGAAATTGCTAATAGAGGACCCAATGGGGCTGGCTGAGCAAATAGATCAGTTCCTAGGCTCTAGCCTATACACGTGGTCTGAACTTATGTCCATATTAAACATCCTCTTTACAAAAGAGGAGAGAGGAATGATAAGAGGGGCTGCTATGAAAGAATGGGAAAGGCAACACCCGCCAGGGCAAGGGGTGATGGCAGCAGAGCAAAAATTTCCAAATACTGACCCTGATTGGGATAATAATGATAAAGAGGATAGAGCACAAATGAAGGATCTCAGAGACCTCATTGTAGAGGGAATAAAATTGGCGGTACCCAAATCTCAAAATTTGGATAAGGCCTTTGAGGTAAATCAAGAGAAAGATGAGTCTCCCTCTGCTTATCTACAAAGATTGAGAGAACAAGTAAGGAAATATTCAGGTATGAACCCTGATGACCCTGTAGCCCAGGGAATGTTAAAGGTCAGCTATGTGAAGGGATCTTGGCCTGATATTCGGAAAAAGATTCAGAAAATAGATGGATGGATGAATAAGCCATTGGAGGAGTTATTAAGGGAAGCACAGAAAGTATTTGTAAGAAGGAAGGACGAAAAACAAAAGCAGCAGGCTAAAGTCATGATAGCCACTGTTGACCACTTGGTCAAGAAAAGATTAGAAACAGGAAATGGGGGATGCAGACAGAGGTGAGATAGGGGAGGGGGCTGGACTGATTTAAAAAAAGGAGCAAGGAAAATGCAGAACTCTGCAGGGTGTTATCATTGTGAAAAGCCTGGCCATTTCAAAAGGGAGTGCCCAGACTTACAGAAGGAGGGTCGAGTTATACCGCTAATGAATTTTAAAGACTAGGAGAGTCAGAGGCTCCTCATCTCAGAAGCCCACCGGGAGCCTTTAGTAAATTTAAAGGTGGGCCCATATCAAGAGGAAATTACATTCTTGGTAGACACTGGAGCAGCTTGCTCCTCTGTAAATCATCTTCCAAAGGGGGCCAGACTCTCTGGCAGTTCCCTCACCGTCACAGGGGTAAAAGGGGAGGGATTTAAAGTTCCCATTCTTGAACCTACTAACATTTGTTGGGAAAATAATCAAATCATAGCTCCCTTGTTGCACATCCCAGAAGCTGGGAGTAATTTATTAGGAAGAGACCTAATAATACCTATGGGACTGGATTTAGAGGTAAGGAATGGACGGATTGAGGTTTTGGCCCTGCTCACTGAAGAAGATGAAAGAGACATTAAGGAGGAGGTATGGGTAAAAGAAGGAAACAGGGGAGGGTTGCAAATTCCCCCAATTAAAATCAAGTTAAAAAAGGAAGGGGAGGTCGTGTGCCAGAAACAATATCCTATTCCTCTTAAAGGAAGACAAGGACTCCAACCCATCATTGAGGGTCTCCTTCGGGATGGACTCTTGGAAACCTGTATGTCCTCTTTTAATACTCCCATTCTCCCCATTCAGAAACCAGATGGTAGCTGGAAAATGGTGCAGGATCTAAGGGCCATTAATAAAATTGTCCAGGTTCGACACCCTGTAGTTCCTAATCCTTACACTCTCCTGAGTAAAATTCCCTTCCATCATAAGTGGTTTAGTGTAGTAGATTTAAAGGATGCCTTCTGGGCCTGTCCCCTTGATCCAGAAAGTAGAGACCTGTTTGCCTTTGAGTGGGAAGATCCCTTCAATGGGCGAAAGCAGCAATACAGATGGACGGTCTTACCTCAGGGTTTCACGGAGTCCCCCAATCTCTTTGGGCAAGAGTTAGAGAGGGTACTGGAAAAATTTCCAGTCCCACCTGAAATCACCCTTCTGCAATATGTAGATGATCTATTAATATCAGGTAAAGAAAGGCAAGTGGTGGCTCAAGCTACGAAAAATCTACTGAACTTTTTAGGGAAACAAGGATTAAGGGTATCTAAAAGTAAACTGCAATTTGTAGCAAGGGAAGTTAAGTACCTAGGCCACCTCATAAGTGAAGGAAAAAGAAAAATCCATCCAGAAAGAATCCAGGCCATAGTAGAGTTGCCTCTTCCTCAAACAAAAAGAGAGCTAAGAAAATTCCTGGGATTGGTAGGGTACTGTAGATTGTGGATAGATTCTTTTGCATCTCGAACTAAAGAGCTATACCAAAAATTACTAGAGGAAGAGCCTGACAAGATAGAATGGGAGGAAGCGGAAATACAGGCTTTAAATGAGCTCAAGCAGGCACTGGTGCAAGCTCCTGTTCTAGCACTTCCTTCCCTCGAAAAACCCTTTCACCTGTTTGTTACAGTAGATAAGGGAACAGCTTTGGGGGTCCTAACCCAAATCTGGGGAGGCCAAAGAAGGCCGGTGGCTTTCCTTTCGAAGGTTTTAGATCCAGTCTCTAGGGGGTGGCCTGGGTGTGTTCAAGCCATTGCAGCAACTGCCCTTTTAGTAGAAGAAAGCAGAAAATTAACCTTTGCAGGGGCATTAGTAGTTAGTACTCCTCATCAAGTGAGAACTATTCTGTCTCAAAGGGCAGGGAAATGGTTAACTGATTCTCAAATCTTAAAATATGAAGCAATCCTAATGGAAAAAGATGATTTGGTCTTAACAACAAATCATAGCCTAAACCCGGCCTCCTTCCCCTGGAAGGGGCCTGAGCAAGTAGAGACCCCTGAGCATGACTGTTTAGACCTAATTGAATACCAAACTCGAGTCCGACCTGACCTAAGAGATCTTCCCCTGCACTCGGGGGAAAGACTGTTCATAGATGGATCCTCCAAAGTCCTAGAAGGAGAAAGGCACAATGGCTATGCAGTTGTGAATGGAATAACTTGTGAAGTAAAAGAAGCTAGCCGATTGCCCAATAAGTGGTCAGCTCAAACTTGTGAATTGTATGCACTAAATCAAGCCCTCAAATTATTAGAAGGAAAGGATGGTACAATATACACTGACTCTAAGTATGCCTTTGGGGTAGTCCACACCTTTGGAAAGATCTGGGAAGAAAGGGGATTAATCAATAGCAAAGGAAAAGAACTGGTTCATGGGGAATTGGTGAAACAAGTATTAACCAATCTACTCTTACCTAGAGAAATATCAGTGGTGCATATAAATGGACACCAGAAGGGACCTACTTTTGAGGCAAAAGGCAATAGGTTGGCTGATGAAAAGGCTAAGGAGGCCTCTCTCTACCCCCCTTTAAAAATAATGATCCTAATACCCTCTATCCCTAAGGAATTTGGAGTCCCTACATTCTCTGCCAAAGAAGTAAAAGAGTTGAAACAGTTAGGAGCAACCTTAAATGATCAGGAGAAATGGTTTCTCCCAGATGGCAGACAAATGTTAAATAAACAAATAATGAGGGAGATATTAGCAGTCCTACACCAGGGGAGTCATTGGGGGGTACAAGCCATGTGTGATGTAGTACTTAGACAATTTGGATGTGTAGGCCTTTATACAGTTGCTAAACAAATCTGTGAGCGGTGCATAATTTGTCAAAAAAAAATTAATAAAAAGGTTTTAAAAAAACAAGTACAAGGGGGAAGAGAGCCGGGCCTGAAACCATTCCAGAGCATTCAAGTTGATTATACTGAAATGCCACCAATCAGTCGTTTAAAATATATTTTAGTAATTGTCGACCACCTCACTGGATGGATGGAAACCTACCCTCTATCCTCAGCTACAGCATTGGGAACTTCTAAAGTTATCCTTGAACAAATCATTCCCCGTTATGGGTTAGTGAAAAATATAGACTCTGATAATGGCAGTCACTTTACCTCCTGTGTGTTGCAGAATGTCATGAGAAGCCTGAGTGTCACTTGGGACTTCCACACTCCCTGGCATCCACCATCCTCTGGGAGAGTGGAAAGAATGAATCAAACCATAAAGAAACATCTTTCTAAATTAGTTTTGGAAACAAAGTTACCTTGGATCAAGTGCTTACCTATAGCTCTACTAAAAATCAGGACTGCCCCTAGAAAAGAACTGGGAATTTCCCCTTATGAAATGCTTTTTGGTTTGCCTTTCCCCAGGTGGACTGGAGAGCTCCCCTCCCTAGACACAAAAGATCTTTTTCTTAAGAATTATATACTGGCCTTGTCTTCTACTTTATCATCTCTCAGGCACCGTGAACTGCTGGCTCAAACCCCGCCTCTTGAATTTGCTGCCCATCGACATCAGCCTGGCAGCTGGGTTCTGATCCGGTCGTGGAAAGAATCCAAACTTCAACCGATCTGGGAAGGACCCTATCAGGTCTTGCTGACAACTGAGACGGCAGTCCGAACGGCAGAAAGAGGCTGGACTCATTACACACGAGTAAAGGAACCGGTGCCTGAACCAGACGATAAGTATCCAGCAACTCAACCTGAATCCTGGAAAGTGACTCCTACCTCAGATCCCCTAAGGATCACTTTAAATAAGCAACAGTTGAAAGAACATACTAGGAGGAAGGAAGGGCTGAATTAAACCCTATGTTTGCATTGTGCTCTGTGTATAGCTTAATGATGAAATTGCTTATACTGATCATAATGTTCTATATTCAAGGAGTAACAGGTTCTGCTAAGCTGGTTATAAGTGTAGTCAAAGGCTTAAAGTCTCAAACTGTACAATTTAATGTTTGTCAAGTAATGAGCTGTAAAAATCTAAAACGTCAGCAACAACTGAGTAAGGAATATAAGCATTTATGTAAGCAGACTGTTCAAATAGAAAGCAAGATTGTTGGGGGGCGAACATTTAAGAGTATAACTTATGAAACACCTAACCCCTGTTATTCTTGGGACACTGCTTGGTGGACCACACAGTATGAGGGATGAGTCTTACCCAGGTTGGAGAAAAAACCATTAAGGGAAACTTGGCTGGAATTTAACTCTCCAGTTCAAATTGACCCCAAGGTCATTAGAACACTTAAAACCAAAGACTTAAAGCAAACCACAGAAATAGAGACAGGTTATGGAAATACAAATGCCTGGGTAGAATGGGGCAAACATACCATCCAGAGTCTAAACAGAAGTGACTGTTATGCTTGTACAACCAAACAACCCACTGTTCAGATTATGCCCTTCCCCTTGGGGATGAAAAAGCATGAAAGGGAGTTTAAATATATAACACTCCTCTTTCAAAATGCTACTCCTGGTGAAAGTTGTAGTACGTTGTCCTCCCTTTTCCCTCCAGTCCAGAAGGGAAGTGTCAAAGCCATACCAGCGTCTCACCTCGGTCCCGGAAACCACTCTGCCTGTCTCTCCAGATGGGAAGAAGGGCTCCAGAATCTTGGTACCATGGCTTTGTATACACAGGTGTGGAATGTAAGCAAGGATAGTACTGGCAACTTCTCCAGCCTAACTATACCCCGAGCAGACCTCTGGTGGTACTGTGGGAAGGGCATCCTCTGGCCAACACTACCTGAAAGGTGGGGAGGAACCTGTGCTCTGGTTCAATTGGCTATCTCATTTACCCTGGCATTTGAAAGTAATAAAAAAGTACCAACCCAAAGCAAAGGAAAAAAGAAAAATGTACAAAGTGTACCTAGTTCCTTCAATAAAAAAAATGTTTGTAGATAGTATAGGGGTTCCCCAGAAAGTTCCTAATGAGTTTAAAGCTAAAAATCAAGTAGCTGCAGAATTTAAATCGTCCTTATTCTGGTAGGTCACCATCAATAAAAATGTCAATCATCAGCTAAAATTTATCAACTATACCAGGGATGTCATTAAAGAAATAGCAGAACAGTTAGATGCCACTAGCCGAATGGCATGGGAAAACAAAATGGCCCTAGACATGATGCTAGCTGAAAAAGGAGGCGTCTGTGCTATAGTTGGGGGAAATTGTCGCACATTCATCCCCTATAATACAGCGCCTAATGGAACTATCACCAAAGCCCTACAAGGCTTAACAGCCTTATTTCAGAAACTAGAAAAGAATTCTAGCATTAACAACCCACTCATAGAATGGTTGAAAAATTGGTTCGAGAAATGGAAAGGAATTGCAACATCTATTTTAATTTCCTTATCATTCCAGCCAAAATGTTTATAACAGCTGGGTGCTACATAATCCTGTGTGCTCAAAGGCTAGTTCATAAACCCATCAAAACCACTAGAATCAAAAATAAAAAAAATCCGTATGATGAGGAATGTGAAAAAGCCCTTAGCAAATTTAAGAATCTAAAATGTGAAAACTAAAAGTGTTTAAAAAAGAAAGAGGAGGGAATCTGTAAGAAAGGAATAAGTTTCGTTTTCACATAGAGACAGCATGGAATAAGGGAAATGGAGGCAAAACCAGTTTAAACAAGCCCCAGACAAAGAGAAGAGAGAATCTGCCTGATGTAAAGAGACATGAGGTAGTATCAGAGGCGGGAACTCACAGCAAAAAAAATAAAAATTTGGGGGGGGCATTGGCTAATCAGTTCAAAATCTCAATAATAAGCTAGTTGGCTCTCTGGGATTGGCTGTACAAATTAAAATCTCAAAAGATGAATTAGTTAGTGTTCTCGAATAGGCTGTAACCTCTGTAGTACCCAGTCAATGGGGAAACAGGGGAGGGACTTGCGAATTAGGAGTAGGGGATTTAAACATCGCCATTCTCTTCCTCTGGCGCGCCAGCCTCCCGCGTGTTTGGCTGAACGCCCCATCTTGCAAGATTGTAAATAAATTCTTTTCTCCTCCAGAACCGAGAGAGCGTTTATTCCCTTACAGGCACCGCTTTATTTCCGACATCATGCAATCTCATAAGGTAGGAATTCTTAGTCTCAATTTATAAATATGTCCCCTGAGAATCAGAGGAGTTAACTCACTTGACCAAGTTTAATATGTGCTAAAGCCGATATACAGACTCAGGGCTGCCTATCTCCCATTCCAAGCTCTTTCTCCTGCATCATTAAGTTTGAGTCATTAGAGTTTCAAAGTCAAAAATGATGCACTCTATTCTGGAAAAAACTTTATAGGACATATATAGTAGATTGACTTATGCTTCCCAGAAAAAGCATATTCTTAATCCCATTCTGTGGATGTGAACCCATTTAAATAGGATCTTTGGAAACATTTTAGTTAAGGTGTGGCCAGCTGAATCAGAATGAGTATTAATCCTATTACTGGAGGACTTATAAGGAGAAAGCCACAGGGAGGAGCTGAAAGCTGGAAGTCAATGGAACCCAAAAGAGAAAGGAAAGGACATCACCATGTGATGGTAAAGCTAAAGAACTCAAGGATTGCCAGCCAGCCAGAATGTTTCAGACTCCGGAAAGGAGCAAGCCTTCTAGCCTCTGAAACCATGAGCCAATAAATCCCTGTAGTGTAAGCCAACCCAGTATGTGGTGTTTGACATAGTAGCCAAAAATTGACAGATACAGTACAGAAGAAAGAGGCAGACAAACCAACAGGAATATTATATGTGCTATACTAGAAGAATAATATGTGAGCTATGATAGAAGCATTCAGTATGGAAATGGAGCAAGGGGCTTCTTGGGGGAAAAAGCACTTAAGCTGAGTCTTCAAAGAGTGGGCAAGGCTGAGAGAGGGAGAAGGGCATTCCAGGAAGTGGGATGCACCTCTGCAAACGCAGAGGTAAGAACCACTGCTGTGGCTGGGATTCAGTATGGCTGGAGTGTAAGGTTGCGGGGGCAAGAAGAGGGGATGATAATAGCAGAAAACAGAGGCAGATTAGCTCCGGCCAAGTTGGAGCTTAATCTACTGATAAAGAGATATGTGAGTAGGGGCACTAAAGAATTTTAAGCTGAGAAGTAATATGACCAGATCTGTGTTTTAGAAGGATCAGGTAGGCATCAGAGTTTTGAAAACTCACATGCCTATAGGTTACAGGCCGGAAGCACAAATAAATGAGGGGGACCAAGTGTAAGAAAAACAACCACTCTGGAATGATGAAAAAGTTTTGGCTGTGGATGGTGGTGATGGTTGCATGACATCGTGAGTGTAATTTATGCCCCTGAACTGTACACTTAAAAATGGTTAAAAAGACAAGTTTTATGTTGTATATATGTTGCCACAACAAAATTTTAACAAGAAGAAAAGGAAAGCAACTACAGTTATGAGGATACACAGCAAGTGACACTCGGCCTCAGGTTAGGTAATGGAGATTTTGAAGAACTGGAGTGAGGGCCCTTATTTAAAGGGGGCAGCCACCTATATTTATGCGGGAAGGGGCCCGGGATTGTCAGGTTTTCCCATTTTTCATGGAAAAGGGAAATATTAATTTTATATGACATCTCCTGAATTTTAGAAGTAACCAACACTATCCAAAGCAAAAATGCCCATATCTTTGGCCCCATTTGTAGCCGTTGGAGTAGAAGGTCCTAAAGGGCCAGGGCGTTGTAGGGAGGTAGACTATGGGAGTAAAGCAGGTGAGACGTGATGAAAGCTACTCTGACCAAGGTCAAACAGGTCAGTTTAATCTTAGTAAGGATAAAGGGGCTGTGAAGAAAGATTATGTAAGATTTCTAGGGTTAATACCCAGTGATGTTTGCTCAGACTCTGACATGACCACCCAGTTCCAGATAATGTAACCATTGTGGTTAATTTTCTCAACAGTGCTGCCATTAGAATTGAGATATAATATTTTATGACAGTGGGCACATTCTTTCTAATAGGAAAAAAGTTGTGCCATGCCCTTCATACTATGATATATATTTATGAAGGCATTCAACCTTGAACCAGTTCCTTTTATCCCTCTCACCCCAAAAATGACCAAAGCAAACTTTAGCAATGTGTAGGCCTGGAATTTGTTCCCATTCCCCTGTACATTATTATCCTGTTGAAGCATGGTTAAACTGTACACCAAGAAGAGTTCTGAAATGGAAAGGAGTCACAAAAGGAAAAATCTGCCCAAGGGGGAGTGATGTGTGGAAAGAAGGCAGACTCTCCATAGGTGGATCCTCACTGTCAAGAGGTGGCTCCGGTTACAGGACCACATTAAGAGAGAGAATGTATATTTGAGAATATTTACAACATTTTTTTGTGTTTTTTAAGCAATAAATAATGATATTATATTTCTCTATTGGCTACTTCCTTGAATTACTACCCACCTGTTAATTACTTATCATATATTACATATATAAATATTTTCTCATTATCTCATCCTCACAACAATTCTGGTATTATATGAGTGCTAGGCCTTGCTTATCCTACTCTTTTTAAAGATTCAGCTTAGGTACCACTTCCTCTAGGAAGATCTTCCTCATTACCAGCTGTGCTACCCTCTTTCACCCACAACTAGGTTAGGTAAGGCATCCAGTGAGCTTCCAAAATCCCTGATGGTGTTCTTGCCCCATGGTTTTATAATTCTCTGTTTCTGTTTCTGTCTCTCCCACTGACTGATCTTCTCAAGGGGGTAACTGCTGTGTTTCTAATTCAGTTTGTATCCTTAGCCTAGCCTGGTATGATGGCTTGGAGCTGTGTACCCCAGGAAAAGATATTCTTAAACTTAATCCATTTGTGTGGATGTGAACTCCTGTAAATAGAAACTTTTGATGGGGTTACTTTGGTTAAGGTGTGGCCCAGCTAAATCAGGATGGGTCCTTGTTCTAGTTTGCTAAGGCTGCCAGAATGCAAAACACCAGAGACGGATTGGCTTTTATAGAAGGGGGTTTATTTGGTTACACAGTTACAGTCTTAAGTTCATAAAGTGTCCAAGGTAACACATCAGCAATCGGATACCTTCACTGGAGGATGGCCAATGGCATCCAGAAAAACTCTGTTAACTGGGAAGGCACATGGCTGGTGTCTGCGCCAAGTTCTGGTTTCAAAATAGCTTTCTCCCAGAACATTCCTCTCTAGGCTGCAGCTCCTCTTCAGAATGTCACTCTCGGTTGCTCTTGGGGCATTTGTCCTCTCTTAGCTTCTCTGGAGCAAGAGTCTGCTTTTGACAGCCATCTTCAAACTGTCTCTCATCTGTAGCTTCTGTGCATTCTTCAAAGTGTCCCTCTGGGGTGCAGCTCCTCTTCAAAACATCACTCACAGCTGACTGAGTTCCTTCTGTTATGTCAGCTCATTTACATGGCTCCACTGATCAACACAGACCCACCCCGAATGGGCAGGGCAACATCTCCATGGAAATTATCCAATCAGAGTCATTACCCACAGCTGGGTGGGGCACATTCCAAAGAAACACTCAAAGAATTACAATCTAATCAACACTGATAACGTCTGCCCACACAAGATTACATCAAAGATAATGGCATTTGGGGGACACAATATAGTTAAACTGGCACAGTCCTTATCCTGTTACTAGAAGCCTTAGAAAGCGAGTGTAAGCCAGAGAGACCAACCAGAAGCTGACTGACATTCAGAAGCTGAAGGTCAATGGAACCCTGAAGAGAAGGGAGAAGACAGGGAAGGCTATCAAGCGCATTGCCATGTGACAGAAAAGCCAAGGGCCAAGGATCTTCAGCCACCAACCCCAGAATGCCACAGTTTTCTGGAAGAAAGCATTGTCTTGATGAAGGCTTGATTTTGGACTTCTCCTAGCCTCAAAACCATGAGCCAATATATTCCCATTACTTAAGTGAACCCATTGCATGGTATTTGTTTTACCCGTCAAGAAACTAAAACACCTGGGAAGTAAACATTTAGAGCATGTATGTGGAATGATGAGCCTTTGTGGATATGACATAGCTCAGTAAATGTCTTTAACCCTTACTAGCCAGGTAACCTTAGGCAATGTCATTTCTCTCTCAGTCTCTTAATATGTGAAATGATGATAATTGCAATTGTCCTATCTACCCCTGAAGGGTAAATATGCTGAACTATAAAATACTATATAAATGGATGGTATTCGTATAATTACTCTTCACTTATCAAAAATAGATCCCAAAAGACCTACTCCAAGACACTTACTGATCAGAATTGTCCAATGTCAAGACAAAGAAAGAATTTTTTGAAAGCAGCAAGAGAAAAGCACTCCATCACATACAAGGGAAGACTATGTACAGATTTCTCCGCAGAAACCATGAGACAAGAAGACTGTGGTATGATGCATTTAAGATACTGAAATAGAAGAGCTGCCAACCAAGAATTCTATATCTGGCAAAACTGTCCTTCAAAAATGAGGAAGAGGTTAAAATATTTTCAGAAAACAGGCACTGAGAGAGTTTGTGAATAAGAGACCAGTGCTACAAGAAATACTAAAGGGAGTGCTACAGGCTGATAGGAAAAGACAGGAGAGAGAGGTTTGGAGATGAGTGTAGAAATAAAGATTATCAGGAAGGGTAAAAGGAGAGAGAGGAAAAAATAAGACATCACATATAAAATCCAAAAGACAAAATGGTAAAAGAAAGTACTGCCCTTACAGTAATAACAGTAAATGTTAATGGATTAAACTCTCCAATAAAAAGACACAGAATGGCAGAATGGATTAAAAAAACAGGACCCATCTATATGCTGTCTACAAGAAACTCACTTTAGACACAAAGAAACATAGGCTGAAAGTGAAAGGTTTGAAAAAGATAATTCATGCAAACAGCAACCAGAATAAACTGTAAGTAGCTATATTAATATTAGACAAGTTAGACTTCAAAAGTAAAACAATTAAAAGAGACAAAGAAGGACACTATATATTAATAAAAGGGTCAATTCATCAAGAAAACATAACAATCATAAATATTTCTGCACCAAGCCAGGGTGCCCCAAAATTCATGAAGCAAACACTGAGAACACTGAAAGGAGAAGTACATGCATCTACAGTAATAGCTGAAGACTTCAATACACCACTCTCATCAACGGATAGAACATCTAGACAGAGGATCAATAAGGAAACAAAGATGTTAGATTGTACGATAAATGAACTAGACTTGACAGACATTTATAGAACACTACACCCCACAATAGCAGGATACACATTTTTCTCAAGTGCCCATGGAACATTTTCTAAGATAGACCACATGCTGGGTCACAAAGCAAGTCTCAACAAGTTTGAAAATATTGACATTATAAAAAGCACTTTCTCAGATCATAATAGAATGAAGCTGGAAATAAATAACAGGCATAAGATTGTAAAATTCACAAGTATGTGGAGGCTAAACAACACACTCTTAGAAAACCAGTGAGTAAACGAAGAAATTACAAGAGAAATTAGTAAATACCTCAAAACAAATGACAATGAAAACACAACATATCAAAACTTATGGGATGCAGCAAAGGCAGTGCTGAGAAGGAAATTTATTGCCCTAAACACCTATATTAAAAGAGAAGAGAGAGCAAAAATTGAGGAATTAACTGTTCACCTGGAGGTACTAGAGAAAAAACAGCAAACTAATCCCAAAGCAAACAGAAGGAAAGAAATAACAAAGATTAGAGCACAAATAAATGAAATTGAGAAGAGAAAAACAATAGAGAGAATCAACAAAACCAGAAGTTGGTTCTTTGAGAAAATGAACAAAATTGATGGACCCCTAGGTAACAGAGAAAGAGAGAGAGAGAGAGAGAGAGAGAGAGAGAGAGAGAGAGAGAGAGAGAGAGATGATGCAAATAAATGCAATCAGAAATGGGAAAGGAGACATAACTACTGACCCTGCAGAAATAAAGGAGATAATGAGAAGATACTATACGCAACTACATGCTAATAAACTAGACAACTTAGATGAAATGGACAACTTTCTAGAAAAACATAAACAAACAACATTGACTCAAGAAGAAATAGATGACCTCAGCAAACCAATCACAAGTAAAGAGACTGAGTCAGTCATCAAAAAGTCCCCCAAAAGAAAAGCCCAGGACCACATGGCTTCACATCTGAATTCTACCAAGCATTCAAGAAAGAATTAGTATGACTCCTGCTCAAACTCTTCAAAAAAAATTGAAGAGGAGGGAAATCTACCTAAGTCATTCTATGAAGCCAGCATCATCCTGATACCAAATCAGACAAAGATACTACAAAAAAAGAAAATTATAGACCAATCTCTTTAATGAATATATGCAAAAATCCTCAACAAAATACTCACAAATCAAATCCAGCAGCACATTAAAAGAATTATACACCATGAACACAATGCACTCTACAATGCCAACATCACCCTAATACAAAAGCCAGAGAGATAGTATGAGAAAGAAAATTATAGACCAATCTTTTTAATGAATATAGGGAACTCAAAAAAAATACTCACAAATCTACTCTAGCAACACATTAAAAGAATTATACACCATGGCCAAGTGGGATTTATTCCAAGTATTGTAAGATTGGTTCAATACAAGAAAATCAATTAATGAATACACCACATCCATACGTCAAAGCAGAAGAACCACACGACCATCTCGATCGATGCAGAAAAGGCATTTGACAAAATTCAACATCCTTTCTTGATGAAAACACTTCAAAGGATAGAAATAGAAGGGAACTTTCTCAATATGATAAAGGCAATATATGAAAAACCCACAGCTAACATCATACTCAATGGGGAGAGACTGAAAGCTTTCACTCTAAGATCAGGAACAAGACAGGAATGCCCATTGTCACTGTGATATTCAATATTGTGCTGGAAGTTCTAGCTAAAGCAGTTAGGTAAGAAAAAGAAATAAAAAGCATCCAAATTGGAGAGGAAGAACTTTCACTCTTTGCAGATGATATGATTCTATAAGTAGAAAATCCAGAAAAATCTACAGCAAAGCTATTAGAACTAGTCAATGAATACAGCAAAGTGGCAGGCTACAAGATCAAGATGCAAAAATCTGTAGTGTTCCTATACAAAAGTATTGTGCAACAACAAGAAGAAATCAAGAAAAAATTCCATATACAATAGCAACCAAAAGAATCAAGTATTTGGGAATAAACTTAACGAAGGCCACAAAAGACCTATACAAAGAAAACTATAAGAAACTGCTAAAAGAAATTGAACAAGACCTAAAAAAAAAATGGAAGAACATACCGTGTTCATGGATTGGAAGACTAAATATAATTAAGATGTCAGTTCTACCTAAACTGGTTTATAGATTCAATGCAATACCAATTTAAATCCCACCAGCTTACTTTGCAAAAATAGAAAAACCAATAACCAAATTTATTTGGAAGGGCAAGGTGCCCTGAACAACCAAAAATATCTTGAAAAAGAGGAACAAAGTGGGAGGTCTCACACTACCTGACTATGAAGCATATTATAAAGCTACTGTGCTCAGAACAGCATGGTATTGGCATAAGGATAGATGTACCGACAAACGGAATCAAATTCAGTGTTCAGAAATAGACCCTTGCATCTACGGACAATTGACCTTTGATGAGGCAGTCAAGTCAAAGCAACTGGGACAGAACAGCCTCTTCAATAGACGGTGTTTGGAGAACTGGATATCCATTTCCAAAAGAAGGAAAGAGGACTCCTATCTCACACTTCATATAAAAATTAACTCAAAATAGATCAAAGACCTAAACATTAGCACTAAGACCACATGACTCCTAGAAGAAAATGTAAGGCAATATCTTAAAGATCTTGTGATAGGAGGTGGTTTCCTAGACCTTACACCCAAAGCGTGAGCAACCAAAGAACAAATAGACAAATGGGATCTCCTCAAAATTAAACACATTTGTACATCAAAGGACTTTGTCAGAAAAGTAAAAAGGTAGCCTATGCAATGGGAGACAATATTTGGAAACCACATATCAGAGAAGGGTTTACTATCCCAAATATATAAAGCAATCCTACAACTCAACAACAGAAAGACAAACAACCCAATTAAAAAAGGGGCAAAAGACATGGACAAACACTTTTCTGAAGAGGAAATACAAATGGCTCAAAAACATATGAAAAAATGCTCAACTTCACTGGCTATTAGGGAAATGCAAATCAAAAGTACAATAAGATATCATCTCACACCTAACAGAATGGTCTTTATCCAAAAAACAAATTACAAGTGCTGGAGAGGATGTGGAGAAAGAGGCACACTTATCCACTGTTGGTGGGAATGTAGAATGGTGCAACCACTCTGGAAGACAGTGTGACAGTTCCTCAGGAAGCTAAGTATAGATTTGCCATATGACCCAGCTATTCCAATACTAGGTATATACTCAGAGGAACTCAAAGTAAAGGCACGAATGGACATTTGTAAACCGATGTCTATCCCAGCATTATTTACAATAGCCAAGAGATGGAGACAGCGCAAATGTCCATCAACAGACAAGAGGATAAACAAACTGTGGTACATACACACAATGGAATATTATGCAGCTGTAAGACAGAACAAAGACACGGAACATATAATAACATGGATGAATCTTGAGGACATCAAAAGGCCAAATACTGTATGGTCTCACTAATATGAACTAATGTTAATGAGCAAATTTTGAGAGTTAAAAGCTGATAACACAGGCTATCAAGAGATAGAAAGAAGGTAGAGACCAGGCATTTGATGCTGAAGGACTACAGAATGTTCAGCAGGATTGACTGTATAGATCCAGAAATAGATAGCATAATACTATGTGATGGTAGCACCATATTGTAAGTGCTGAGTAAAGCTGAAAGAGGTGGGCTAGGGGCATGTATGACACCTGAGGTAAAGATGGAAGATAGAGACCAGGACTGTTTAACTTAGCAAAATCTGGAGTGGTCAATGATTGTGACTAAATGTACAAATATAAAAATGTTCTCATACGTGGGAGAACAACTGAATGTCAACCATGCAGAGTGTTGGAAAGGGGATGGTGTTGGAAAGGGAATGGTATTGGGGAAAAAATATAATCAAAGCAAATTGGAGTCTATGGTCAAAAGTAACATTGTAATATGCTTCTATTAAATGTAACAAAGACAATATACCAAAGCTAAATGTGTATGAGAGGGGGATATAAGGTAGGGATATGGAATTCTGGTAGTGGTGGTGTTGTCTGACACTACTATTATATTGTATTGTATTATATTTTATTTTTTTATTATGTTCTTTATTATTCATTTAAGAAAAGCTGTTTTTTTTCTACTAATCAATATGTTAAAGTGCTGATTGTGGTGATAAATGCACAATGATATGATGATACCATGAAAAAAAAAATAGACTTTGAGGAAAAGGGGAGGGGGAATATTTTTATCTACCTATCTCAGTCTGAAAGTGAGTGCTAACAGTGTTTTTGAAAGAATTTTCAATTTAGGTTTAATAGCTCCAGGTCTAAGACAGCATATGGGTTGGGTTAATAAGCTACATCTCTTTTGGTGGGTGAGTGAGACAATGCTCACTTCATCTCCTGGAGTATTTAAGTCATATCTAAACAAGTGGTCTTGAGAGGTTCTTGATTCATGGATGCTTATCTGTGCCCAGGGTTCCCAGCCACCATTCTTGCTAAACGAAAACAGTAGTTGGGTGCCTTACTCAATGCTTCTGCAGAAGCATGGAAAATGAAAAATTAAGGCTGATAAAGCACTAAAAAAGAGAGCAGTACTTTAAAATATGAAGATAAAGTCATTGACTTCCCATCAAGTGGGACAGATTTCTTTCCAGTAATTGTTATGGGTTTGTGCTATTATCCACTCTCACCTGGGATTGCTACATGGTTTGAATTTATGGCACTATTGGATGAAAGCAGCAGTCTAAGGCTGTCGAGTGGAGTTTTACTTTAGTGGTACTTACTGACCACGTGTCTTCCCCTCTAGAAACTGAACTTCCAAACTTGGCTTTTATCAGCACTCCTACAACAGATGAGTGTGGAGCAAATTTTCAAAGTATGATTGGTAATATTGCCTAGAGAAGCTGATTAAGTGCTTTGTAAACAAAATCTTAATTTACTTTCATCCAGAAGGAACTGAGGGAATTTACCTCTCTGCCCCCAGGGAAGACATGAATCAGCAAGTTGAGAGAAGGAAGCCAGTTATGCTTTAGGCTCATACTTGATATCTATCTGAGAGGTGATATGATTTCTTCCCAACATGGGAGAGGTTTAATTGCCTGCAAAATTGGACTGATTTCCAGTTTTTCCTTTGTTGAAACTTCAGAGTCAGATGATAACATTTATTTACAGAAATATGAATTCCTAGAATAGGAACTCCAAGCCATAAATAAACAAAGATTTTACAATGTAAATAGTAGTGAGTTTTCAATCATGGGTGGTTCGAAGTTGGCCATGCCAGAGTTCTTGCCATCGGCAGAATAATAAAGAGCAGGTAGAGAAATCAATCACTCATTAACAAGGCGCCAGAGTGATTTATCTTTACAAGGTTCTGCTGAAAGCTCTTCAGCAGCTTCCCACTGCCCAGAAGATGAAGCACTTGCTCCTCTCCATTGTTATCACAGACTCTTCTGTGCTTCATGGGCCTGGGGGGACCCATCTCTTTCCAGAGCTGGCTGGAGTGTTGTTCTCTATGCCTGAAATACTCTTGGCATGGCTAACCCCACTCATCCTTAAGGACTCAAAATAACCTTGTTCCTTAAAAAGACATTCCCTGACTGCTTTCACCAGGTTATGTCTTTCCGATTAAGTTTTATTCTCCCATAGCAACCTGCACTTCCCCTTTCCTAACACTTATCTAACTTCTAACTGTTCATAATATATACCTACCTCAAAGGACTGTTGTCAATGGAAAGTGCCTGCTACATGGCGAGCATTCAGCAAACATTAGCTCTTAACGTATTGTTATTGGGTCGTGTTTGTCTTCCTATCTAGACTTGTACCCTCGGTAGGGTAAAAAACATGTCTGTCTTTCTCATTCTGTATTCCAGACCTCCCACAACGAGGAGAGTTGGGCAGGGTCAAAGGTGCTATATAAATATTTGTTGAAAGAAGGAATACATAAAAATTTGTTGAATGAGTATATAAATATTTATTAGGTATCTTGAATCAGGTCCTATCCAAATCTAGTATTTCCGTGAAATAAATATTCAGAGTCCCTACTATGGGTGACACATAGGGGCACACCCTCAGACTTCATTAATAGTCTATAAAATACACTCAAAATTCAAACCCAATTACCCTTTGTATGTAAAAAATGTTTTAACTGGATAGACAGGTCTTATTTATCTTTATATGCCAAGCAGCTAGCTCTTTATGTGTGTTCAGTTAATGTCTGCTAAATTGGAAATAGGTTGCTGACAATAATACAGTGTTTGATTAGGGCTTTCCCCACTACAAAGTACTTCCACATACAGTATCTCCTGTTATCGCAGAGTCTCCTTTACTCCCAGGCTTTCTTCTCTTTTCCCTTTCCTTCACATTAATAGCCATCACTTCCCGAGTTTCTGTTGCCAGAATCAACACAACTTCCTCAATTTCTTTATCCTTGTCTCACTGTTTTCAACTGTTCATTTCTAGTTCTTCTTCACATGTGTCTAAGCAAAATTTGCTCTTTTATACCTTTCCATTTGACAAAGTCCAAGTCCCAGAAGACAGTCACATTTGACTCTGAGGTAGAAGTCACATTCCTGGGGATATGGCCAGTTAGCAGAAGATGAATTGGGTCACATGTCCAAGAACGCTGAGAATCCCCAACTGTAGCAAAGTCTTCTGGGCATCCTTGACAGCAAGTGTTAGACATCTTATTTTGAAAAGAATCACACATCATTTGTCCACTGCTTATAGTTTGAATGGTGGTCATGTTTTCCAGTTTCTTTTATTTTCTACTGAATAAATTTCAATAGAGAATAAAATATAGGCAGTATTATAAGTATTAAGTATGAAGTTAATCAGAGTAATAAAGAATATTCCCTATTTTTAGGTCTAATGTCAAACGGTGTTTCCACCAGGAGAAAAGTCTTCCATAAACCTTGGCTTTCAACTGTAGACAAAATGGAAAATAGTGAAGTGACAGTAGTTAGGTGGGAAGCTGAAGATCTCATTTGGCTTCTGTATGTCTGATGACTTTGACATCTGGGCACAGTTCTCATTCTAATGTTCTTAAGAGATGCCACATAGCACAGTGGTTAAGAGCACAGACTCTGGAACCAGGATGCTAGAGGCAGAATCCTTTTTCCTTTAATTCCTAGTTTTGTGACCTTAGGCAAGTTTCCTAACCTCTCTATACCTCAGTTTCCTCATCTGCAAAATACTCATAGAGTTTTTATGAGCATTAAATAAATTAATACTTGTGAAGAACTTAAGACAATGTCAGGCTCATATTAAGAATTGCATCAATGTGTGATAAACAAATAAAATTTTTAATATAGTTAATTCACATCTAAGTATCCCATACTTTACAAATCAACTTTCATGTACATAATTGCATTAAATTCTCACAACTCAAAGGTATTTATTAAGACCCCATTTTATGGATTAGGAAATGAAGTTTCCGAAGTGGTTTGGTAAGTTAATAGCTTTGGGACAAAGTTGATCAGATAGAAAGATAAGTATTTCGTTTTTCTTATCCTTTCTCCAAGGGAAGGGGTCAGGTCTTTTTGTTCCTATTTCTATAGGAAAGAGAATGGTGATTAACCATTTAATTGTTGTTTGAGTATTATAATAATGAGTAGATACCATCCATTGAAATAAAATATAGTTTGTACATGTGCATTTATGATATGTGGTTTATTGCATTCTCTCTTCTAGAATATTTACCTGTTGGTGTTTTATCTGGACTCCTTGGGTCAAGGTGTGGGGTAGGGTAGGGAATAGGAGTTTTACCTGACTATATGGAGAAGTGGAGGTGACAGGTGGGAAATCTCAAGACTTTAAACCATTCCCCTCTTTTCAGCCCCACACAGATGACCCTGGTCCCTCTCAATCCTGAACCTTTCCAGAGTTCTGCAGAGCATATCAGTATCCTCCTCTGGGGTTGCTTCCTCCATTCTGAGTGAATTACCAACCTTCATCTGATTTCCATATTCACAAAATGTGTTGATGCCTCTCACTCACTGTTATTGTCTGTTCTGCACTCTTTGACCCTATAGGTCTATGTCATTTTCATTTCTTTTCTGCCATGAAGAAGTGGAGATAAACACTTGCACTGACTCTGCCATATTTAATCAGCAATCTCCACACCTACTTTGTAAGATTATTGTCAGTAGCAAATAGGAAAATATATGCAAAAGAGCTTTGCAAACTCTATAATGTCATACAAATGTTATTTATTACCATCTGATGCCTAAGAAATCATGATAGATTTCTCTGTTGTGACTTTCCACTTGCTGTCTTAGACAAAATGATCAGTTTAGTGATGTCAGCCATCCACCTAGCGATAATCCTTAAAATCTTGATCAAGATAAAAACAAATAAAACGCTCCCAGTTGTAAGGGTTATACAAAACAAGTTGGAAATACTAATTGGTAACCTGAATAAAATGCATCACACTGGGAGTTATGGCAAATGTCTCTTAGACTCAACTCAGCATCGTCTTCCCCAGACCCACTCAGAGTCCTCAGGTGGGTGGGCTGCTTCCCCTGTGTGCCACAGACCCCTGTGCATAGATTTCTCACAGTGTTTCCCACTCTACTGAAACTGCTTGTTTCCTTGTTGTTTCACCCTCCAGAGTACAGACTGTGTCTTATCCATCTCTTTATCTCTAGCGCCTAGCACAGTGCCTGGCCTACAGTAGTTCCTAAATGTCTGATGAAGTGAGACACTACAGACAATGACATTCAAGTATTACTTAGTCTTTGGGGAAATATTTTGAAGGGGGTGACTGACTGGACATTCCAGTTTAAATAGTAAGAAAACAAAGATTGGAAATCCTTCCTCCCCTATGAAGACAAAGAGAAAATTGTGGGTCTGTTTGATAAATCGGTTCACCTTTTCATGCAATGGAAAAAGAAGGATAGAGAACTAAAACTGCAGCCCTGGCAGCACCAGACAGCCCAGACACAAGTGTTGAGCACCAACGGGGAGGCAGTGTGGATCCTGGCAGCTTCTGTGTTCCATGAAAAACACCTGCTCTGCTGGCAGCCGGGAAAGAAAGACCCAGAATAGCACAGGCGCACCCACTCACAAAAACACAGGAACTCCCCTGTACTGTAGGCAAGGGGGGAATATCAGGAGAGAGGCCTGGTGAAGCTTACTCAGAAAATTTACCCAACACAATGAAACGGGACTTGAAAATTCAACACCTCTCTCTTAGAGGCAGCTAGGCATGCTCAGGGCTCACAAGGTCGTTAGGGCAGGCTGGTGGGAAGCTTAGAGGCATGCAAGTTCCTCAGATAGGACCAGCCACAAGTAAAGCACACTACCAGGAGGCCCTTGAGGGAGGCTTACTTAGCCACTAGAGTGATGAAATTCCTGAGGAATGTGCCATAGCCTCTGTCGGGGATACCCCACCATAAGCACTGCACTGAGAGTTCCAGGAGAATGGGGTGAGGTTTGGAGATGATGGCATTGGAGCAGCAACCTAAGCCAGCAAGCAGAGGGGCCCACAAATAAGGAAGCAAAGAGCCAGGAAGATCATGTTATTAACTAACCTGAATGACAATCCTACATCTCATATTAGTGTTTCCAAAATAGTCCCTTGAGATGTTCCTTAAGAAAAGGATTCTGTGGTCACTGAAGTTTGGAATATGCTGCATAAGGTAAACTCCCTTAGGGATTCACAATGCACATTTGCATCTGGAAGGTCCTGAGGGGTTCTTCATGAAAGGAAAAACAAAAACACAAAAACGCAAAAACTGCTTTGCTTTAATGAGCCCAGAGTTTCCGAAAACTTTCCTGCAAGTAAGACCTATTAATATCTTGCAGAACTAGTGTTCCATGAATGACCAAATGGGGAATGCTAGGCTACCTAGGCCATGGTACTTGAATCTTGCCTTTGGTAATGACAGACACCTTTCAGAATATTATAGTGGAAGATAAGTTTAGTTATAAACATTATATGTAAATTTTAAAATCCCCCTTTCTCAAATACATATCAGAGTGGAAAATCCGCCCAGTTTCTTATAATTTTTTGTTGTTGTTCTTATATCTTGTGGTATTTCTGTGTAAAGACACTTGTTTTTAAAAGAAAAAAGGTGAGAAACAATACTCCTTCCACTGCTGGCAAATCATTGGCTCATTCTTTACCTTATAATAGGGTTTCTCAGTCGTGGCACTATTGACTTTTTGGACTGGATAATTCTTTGTAGGGGCTGTCCTGTGCATTGTAAGATGTTCAGCAGCATCCCTGTCCTCTCCCCACTAGATGCCAGTAGCATCCCCTTACCCAGTTAGGACAATCGAATATGTCTTCCAGACATTGCCAAGTATCCCCTGGGAAGCAAAATCTCACTCAGTTAAGAACCACTGGTCTGAAAGAGACACCCAACTTCTTTAGGACATTTCAAAAGTGTTTTTTAAATTTCATCATTTATCTCTGGTAAGCATTTGGTCACCCAAAAAGTTTGCTAAGGAGAATTGGTTAAAGCCCAAGGAGTTGCTACAGAAACGTGCAGCATGGCCAAGAACATGGGCTTTTCGTCTTGCCCAACAAAAACTGCGTCACCCTTTGGGTTGGACATTACATTAGTAAGGCAGATTATAAGGTCGAAACAAAAAGAAGTTGTTTTCTCAGTTAAAGCCTGAATCTTGGAACCCTTGTTTTTGGATTGTTCACATGTCTTCTCTGTATCTGAAAACAGTTTGGTTCAGTTCAAATGTTCTTTGAATGTTCAAAGAGGGGAAATTTTTTTCTCTTCAAGAATTAAAAGCTAATAATTGGCATTACCTTCTTTGACTATAAAATCAATCTAATAAAAGTGTTACTTAAAAAAATATCTATTAGAAACTTAAGAGTGAGATATCTCTGATCCAGTAAACTGTGGTCAAAAGGGTAGATACACATACTTAAAACTGGACAAACTTCCCAAACATACCTTGGGAAAGGAGGGGCTCTCACCATGCCACTCTTCAGGAAGACGACGATGACAACAACAACAACAACAACAATAACAAATTATCCCCTAACTCTTAGGATAAAGTCCAAAATCCTTAACCCTTCACCTGGCCTACAAGGCCCCATAAGATCTGATCCCTGCCCACCAAGACAGCCTGTTTTCAAACCACTCTCCCTGCCTTTCAATCAATTAGGACTTCGTGCCCCCGCAGGACCTTTGCATATGCCATTCCCACTACCCAGGACATGCTTTCCTCCTCTCATCGTTATCCCTTCCCTATTGCCTCGATAATCTCTACAGCTCCTTTAGGTCCCCATTTAAACAGAGGGAACAGCAAGTGCAGTGTTAGGAGGAGGAAAGGGGCTTGGTCTGTTGAGGAGAGGCAAGAAGGCCTGTGTGGCTGGAATTTGATATAGGAAACGAGGTTGCAGAGATGTGTGGTGGATAGCTAACATAAGGCTTTGTGGACCATGGTAAGAAGTTTGATGGACCATTGGAGGGTTTTACGTAAAGGAGTAAAGTGTAATCTTATTTAGGTATTCACAAGGTCACTCTTGCTGAGGGGGTTGTAGTGAATTGGAGAGGGACAAAAAAAGAAACCAAGGCCAGTTGGGAGGCTGTTGCTGTTGGGAAATGATAGTGGCTTGAAGATGAAGAGAAGTGTGTAGATTCTGGATGTATTTTACAGGTAGAGTCAACTGATGGATTGGAATAGGAGTTGAAGGAAGGAGAGGAATCAAGAATGACTCCTGTATTTTCAACTTGATCAAATTTTGTGGATGTGGAGTTATTTACTGATGTAGAGAAACCTAAAAAAAAACAGGCTTAATGATTAAAAAATTTTTCAAAATACAAATGGGGCATGTTAAGTTTGAGATAATTGTAAGACATATAAGTTAAATAAGTCTGTTCTCAGAGGGATGATCTGGGCTGGGGATGCACATTTGGAAGTCATCATCATATATGGTAAATAACAGCAATGGAATGGATGGGTTCATCCAGGGAAAGGTGAAGTTAAAGAAGAAAGGGGGGCCTGACGAATTCCAACATTAGAGGTTATGTAGAGGAGAGAAAGAAACTGCATATGCGTTTGAGAAGGAGTAGTCCCAGGAAAGTGCAGTTTTAGGAAAGCATAGAAAGGTGTGTTTCAGGAAAAGTGTGGCTTAGCCTGTGGTAAACTGTCAAGAGATCAAGTAAGGTGGAAACAGAAAAAAAATCTACTTACTAGGTTTGGCGGTATGGATATTATTGATAACCTTGGCAAGAGCAGTTTCAGTGTAGTAGGTTGAGGAGTCAATGGGAGGTTAAAAAAAGTAGAGTCATCTTTTGAGAAGTTTTGCTACAAAGAGAAGAGAAATGGACTGTAGCTGAGGAGATAGAGGACAATTCCTTTTTTTTTTTAACTTAGGAAATATTAGAACATATTTGTCTGCTGGTGAGTATGATTCAGTTGAAAGGGAAAAATAGATGATGCAGGAAAGAGAACATTATTGAAGAGGTGGGATGTAGAACACAAATGGAGAAACAAACCTTCTAGCCTCTGAGCCACTAAATCCCTGTAGTTAAGCTAACCCATTGTATGTATTTGTTTTAGCAACTGGGAAACACGAACACTATATAACCCAGCAATTGAACTCATGGAGAAATGAAAACTTACATTTGCACAAATATCTGTATATGAATGTTCATAGCAACTTTATTTATAATAGCCCCAAACTATAAATAACTCAAATGTCCTTCAATAGGTGAATAAACTGTGGTGTGCACATACTATGGAATATTACTCAGCCATAAAAGGAATGCTCTATGGACGTAGAAAACAACTTGGATGGATCTCAAGGGAATTATGCTGAGTGAAAAAAAGCCAATTCAGAAGGTTATATACTATATGATTCCATTTATGTAACATTCGGAAATGGTAAAATTATAAAGATGGAGAACAGATTGCCAGGGTTTAGAAGAGGAAGAGCCAGGGAGGTGGCTTTGGCTACGAAAAAGTAGCATAAGGGAGCTGTATAATGGAAATGTTCTGTGTTTTGACTGTGGTAGTGGCCACAGGATGCTACATGTGATAAAATTGCATAGAACTAAATACACACACACACACACACACACACACAAACAAACAAGTGCATGTAAAACAGGTGGGATCTGAAAAAAGGCTGGTGAGTTTTATCAAGGTCAGCATTCTGGTTGTGATTTACATAATAATTATACAAGTTGTCACCCTTGAGGGGAACTGGGTGAAGAGTATATGGAATCTCTCAGTATTATTTCTTACAAATGCATTAAGAATCAATAATTATTTCAAAATAGAAGTTTTTAAAAAGCAATCTAAAGAAAAAGCAATTTGAAATTGAGTAAGGCAAAGAAAACCAAAATTAACTGATTGAGAAATTTCCTAACATACATTTGAATACATAATTATTAGCTGTTTTTAAATTGTAAATTATCAGAGGGTGGGATTCCATGTCTTCTGTATATGTATCAACCACAGCACTATATGCATTGCGATTTCTCAGTAAAAGTTTGAAAATGCTGCTGCTGATACCAAACAATGTCTAGTTTGCTTATTAGTTTGGTTTTTCCTCCAAACTACTCTACATGAAACATTTTTATTTTCTTTCGCAACAGATACTCAGCTTGGTTTCTGTGTGGGTACAGATTTTGAATTAGTCCTTTTTTCTGCTGCTCTCTAGATTAGGAAGAACAACTTGTTTACATTAGCTTATATAATTTTTCAGAAAAGGAAGACTGCATTCATATGTAATGTGTAGAAAAGATGTTGGTTTTCCAGTTGACATTGTACTCACTTTTCAAAAGAACATTCAGAAGGAAGTTATTAAGAAGGATTACTGCCAGGATCTTCATTTTGCTTATAGAAGTTGAAAAGTTGTAATATTAGTTCCATTTGGAATTATTTCATGCTATTTTGAATTAAATGATCTTTTAGGCACTAAAAGGGAGGGATGAAGGTCACCTGTCAATCAGAAGCAGCACAAATCCAGAAGGACAAGAGCTTCATTATACAGCTGAGTTGAGAATGAGTGATCCAGGACAGCAATGCAAATGAAAGAAATAAGGAGTCAATCAAATACAAGAATTCATGGATTCACATACATTGATATTGATACTCCCTTGTACTGCCTTTTTCTTATTATGTTCAATGTTTCTAATATTACATTTTCCATCCTGGTCTCCTAACTGTCAGCCTCTTGGCAATCAGAAACCACTCCCCTTGGTGATCAACCCTCCGCTCAAATCAGGAGGAGCACAATGAATAATGAGGTTGTTTATTCATCTTGCTATCCATCCAATCATCCATGCAGGAAAATATTATTGAGCAACAACTACACATGAGGCACATAGTTTCATTCTAATAAATGGAAAAATTGTTAGGTTGATTGATAGGTTGAATAGTCACGGCAGCAGCATCTGTGTGGAAATTCAATAGCACGGCCAGGCAGAAAGACTTTAAAAAGCAACCATTTGAATGAGGTTGGAACAGAAGCCCTCACTCACTGTGAATTATTTCGAAAGATCATTCTCTAAGAGAGAAAAAGAAGGCTGACAAGCTTTTTATGTGTGTGTCAAACTCTTCTAATAATTGAAGAGTAATTTGAGGGAATTTGCATATTCCTGGGTGGGTGACCTCTGTCCCACATAATACATAGATATACTTTTCATAGTGAATAGGATCTTAATTTCCAATTATGGATTTTTAAAATGCAAAATTAGTACAATACTTTGGGTGAATAACAGGTCTGAAAAAACTAATACAATCTGCATTTTCCTGACTTAAATGTATGCTCTAGTTCTTATTAACTACTCCAGTTATAACCTGTTTTGATTTTGGTTGTTCTTATTAGTTTGTTTTGTGAGTGTGTAGTGTTTTGTTTGTTTGTTTTGTTTTACTATAAGCAAGTTGTTTTTATTTCTGTATTCTCTAATTTCTGCACCTGAAATATGGGAATGATAAATGCAAGTAATATGGTTGTTGAGATTATATGAGTTTATGCATGCAAAGTTTCTAGAAAGCATCTCCTGGTATACAAAGTGAGAACTTAAATGTTAGCTATCATTATTATTATTGTTATTAAAATAGATACAAGGTGACATTTAATTCAGACCTACCAAAAATATCAAGTGCTTTTAGCAGCACAATGTTATTTTAAAAACTGTGTGCCTAGCAATTCCACTGCTAGATGTATATCCCAAAGAATTGAAAACAGGGACTCAAATAGATACTTTGTGCACCAATGTTCATAGCAGCACTGTACACAATTGCCAAAAGGTGGAAACAACCAGTTGTCCATCAACAGATGAATGGATAAACAAAATAAGGCATATATGTACAATGGAATATTATTCAGCCATAAAAAAGAATGAAGTTCTGATACTTGCTACAACATGGATGAACCTCGAAAACATTATGTTGAGGGAAATAAGCCAGACACAAAAGGACAAATATTTTATGATTCCCCTTATATCAAATATCTAGAATAGGCAAATTCACAGATGCGTAAAGTAGTTTAGAGGCTACCAGGGCAAGAGGGAGAGGTAAATGGGGAGTTATTACTTTCTGTTTGTGGTCATGAAAAATTTTAGGAAATAGAGAGTGGTGATGGTTGTACAAACTGTGAATGTAATTAATGCCACTGAATTGTACATTTAAAAATAATTAAAATGGAAAATTTTGTTATATATATTTTACCACAATAAAATTTTTTAAAAAATTTCTTAATGAAGGAGAAAATGCCATTATGTGAAGATATATTATTTTTCTTAGTGACTACCAAATTCTTTGGAAGTGAAGAGAAATTTGGATACTTCAATGAGTTTGATTTTCATGGTCAAAACTGAAACAAATGAGAGGATTGAGGTGACTAAATACAGGTAAAGCACACAGAATCCCTGTGAGAATAGTTTGAATGGGAAAGCTGTATTTCACTCTAGATCAAGAAGAACATGAAAGACTAGGAAACAGTGGTGGATCTGCAGGGGACTATAAAAATAAGCCCCCTCCCAAAATAAATAAAGTTAAAAAAAAAAAAAAGAGCCATGTGGATACAACAACAACTGGGATCTATGTAACTCCTGTCAAGGAAATAGAGATGAGAGTCTGTGAATAATCCTAATAGATACTAGAAGTGATGTTTAGGTGGGGCTTTATTATTTCCATAGGAGTTTCAGGTACTGAATCAAAAGTTTGGTGAAATAAAAATTTAAAAATGAAGATAATGATGGGGGAAAAAAATCAACCATTGTTGGAAACAGCACAAGTCTTGTGGTGTTCACAGGAGAAGGATTCAGGTGAAAATGGCCTTTTAAAGGTTAGCCATTAAAGCCCCCTTGAGGGACTTGGGGAAAATGTAGAAATATTAAAATTTCCCACCTGATATCATCACAAGCCTTGGGGACTACCGATTAGAAGGCCAAGTCCATGATCTTGGGGCTTGCCCTTATAAAGCTAGTTACTGCAAAGGAGAGGCTAAGCCTACTCATAATCATGACTAAGAGTCTCCCCTAGAGAACGTCTTCGTTGCTCAGATGTGGCCCTCTCTCTCTCTAAGCCCACTTAGCAGGTGAACTCACTGCCCTCCCCACTATGTGGGACATGACTCCCAGGGGTATAAATTTCCTTGGCAACATGGGACACGACTCACTGGGATGAGCTTGGCTCTGGCATAATGGGATTGAGAAAGAGTTCTTAACTAAAAGGGGAAAGAGAAATGAAACAAAAATGAAGTTTCAGTGGCTGAGAGATCTCAAATGGAATCGAGAGGTCACTCTGGAGGGCATTCTTGTGTGCTATATAGATATCCCTGTTTAGTTTTTAGTGTATTTGAATAGCTAGAAAGAAATACCTGAAACTGTTGCAACCCAGTAGCCTTGATTCTTGAAGACAATTGTATAACTATATAGCTTATACAGGATGACAGTATTGCTTGTGAAAACCTTGTGGCCCAGAATCCTTTTGTCCAGTGTATGGACAGATAAGCAGAAAGGGAGGACAAAAAAGTAAATGAACAATAGGGAAGAATGGGGGGGGGATGTGGTGTTTTTGGTGTTCTTTTTTACTATAATTTTTGTTCTTATTCTTTTTTTGTGTATGGTAATGAAAATGTTCAAAAATTGATTGCAGTAATGAATGCACAACTAGTTAATGGTACTATGAACAACTGATTGTATACTGTGGATGATTGTATGGTTTGTGAACATACCTAAATAAAATCGAATTGAAAAACGAAGGTTAGACATTCTGTGCATCAGTTTCCCAACTACAAAATGAAAATGAAATGAGAACAATTTTACTCTACCTCATAAAGTTGGAAAGAAAAGGAGAAAGTATTAAAGTACCTGGAAACAGACATTTGCTAAATTTAACTACTGCATCTGGTTATTGCTATTTATTTATTCTTCCTAACTTTAAAATCACTTTACAAATTTCCTAATAAAAGTTCTTTTGAACTTTTAATTGAAAGGTATGAATTAATTTGGGGAGGATTGAGAGTGTTTTAAAAGTAAATCTTTCCTGCTGGGAACATGCTTCTCTACTTATTTAGGTCTTCTTTCGTGTGCTCCAAGAGAGATTTTTAGTTTTCTTCATATAGGTCCCTTACATTTTGTTTATACCCAGGCATTTTACATTGTTAGTTGCTATTTTAAACTGGACATTTTCCCATTATACTTTGTAACTAGTTTATAAGAAAGCTATTCTTTAATATTGATTTTATAACTAGCCACTTGACTGAATTCTCTTATCCTTTCCTACAGTGTTTCAGTTGATTCTCTTGGGATTTCTGTCTATACAGATATATCAACTGCAAAAAAGAAAAAAATGGATAATTTACTCTCTTCCTTTTCAATATTGAGATTATTTTTTCCTCATCTCTTCGTATTGGCTAAAACTATCAGAACAACAATTGAATAATAATGGTGATACAGTACACACTTTACACTTTTGTCTTGTTCCATATTTTAAAATGAATGTCTTACCATTATGTATGATGTTAGTTGTTTATTTCAGATAGAAAAATTATATCACATGAAAGAAGATTCCTTCTTTTTTTTACTTTGCTAATAGTTTTCCACTTTCTTACTTATTTGAGTTCCTTAATTCAAAGTAGTTTTCATAAGCCCCTACATATCTCATTTTGTTCAAAAGTCTGTACTCCCATTCCAGTTTAACATACATTATTGGATTGATTAGTATGGCCATAACTTGCATAATCACTAGGTCCTGAAAAATTGAAACCCCTCTTTAACTAATATAGTGAAAAACTTAATTGAAGAAATAAATATCATATATAAGTGCCATGTGTAAGGCATTTTATTAGATGCTTGAGAGCAGTGTACCACAATTCACTTGAAGTATTTGTAAGAAGTGCAGATCAGTGGGCTGTAACCCAGACCTACAGAAAGAGAATTTATGGGGATGGAGTCTGGGAACCTGCATTTTCAATGAGCTTCCCAATGAATTTACAGCTTGAAAATCCTGTCATGGGGGATAAAAGAACAAGCAAAACGTACAGAGCTTTAAAAAAAGAGAAGATGAGTATATTTGACCTAACCAACACAGAATGGCATAGATAAATTCATCATGCCATAATGATTAAACTAATTGTGAATATAATGAAACAGTTAGCTCAGCCAGGACTCATTCCAGTCATTTTTGCCTAGGCTTAGTTCTGACCATTTCTAGAAATTCCTTTAAATCACTGGTTTTTCCAACAGTGCCATAGAGGTCTCTAATGAAGAAAAGTAGGAGGTGCTGAGTTGCTGGGACTCTTTTTCAACTCCAGGCAGAGCAACTCCACTTTTATCTCTTACATGTTTTAGGTCTCCAAGAAATATTTTAAGAAAAAATGTTTGCAAATTATTGATTTACACCCTTTAGTTCCATCCTAATTTTATTATAGTTTGGTCTTCTTATGTTGGTATACATGATCAAAACTCAAAAGAGCTTGATTTGAGCAAGTTTGCAAAAATCCCTTTTATGTTTTTCTTACTGTATAGAGTTGTTTCTAAAAACACCATCTCTTCTATACCAGGGACCATGACTTTGCGTTAATATATAATCCTTCTAAGAATATGAGGGCATTCTGTATGTGTTTATTATTATTATCACTATTATTAACCAGAAACATTCTGAAACTTATATTTGAAACATTGTTGAGAGGAAGAAAAAATCCAAATGCGATTATTAAGGGAGGCATAATGAACTGGGTCCACGACTAGGAGAGTAGCTGGCGTTT
The DNA here is from genome assembly GCF_015220235.1 of Choloepus didactylus. Lineage (NCBI taxonomy): Eukaryota > Metazoa > Chordata > Mammalia > Pilosa > Megalonychidae > Choloepus > Choloepus didactylus. The sequence goes on from NC_051308.1 coordinate 29,860,374, forward strand.
GTTTGTTTTAGTGCATGTTCTCTCACCTTTCTGGATCTTATTCCTTCTTCTTCTATAAACTGAAGCATGTGATTTCCAAGATTCCTTCCAGCTCTAAAAGTTGATGACTTATTTGAATGTTAAAGAATTCAACATAAATCTGGATTAGTGTACAATGCTGTGCTTCAAGCTCTCTGTCACAACCAGGAAAAATTTCTGGTAAATTACCACACATAGAATAATGCCCTGTATTGGTATGCATTAAGGTTAATTTATTCTAAAATTAATTAATTCAACATAATAAGTACCTACTTACACGTAATTAAAGCAAATTATTTTAAGGGAACCTAAGGTAATAATTATGTTTTTTAAAACATAAGCACGATAAATTAACATATGTTCCGTTAAGATAACCAATTCATGGCAGACAATTTAAATCAGGTCCAGGATCTCATTTCCCGCTTTAGGTTGTAGTCCTTAATGTTTATTTTTCAAGACAAGTTTCCTTTTTCCAGGCCAGACTTTTCTTTCCTTCCACCCTCCCTGCAAAGCTAATTTAAAATGCCTTTCTTTTCTTACCACAATAAAAATTAAAAAAACAAAAAAAACCCCATAGAACTGTGTACCACAAAGAGTGGACCCTAATGTAAACTATGGACTTCAGTTAATGAGATAATTATAATAATATTGGCTCATCCGTTATAACAAATGAACCACATCAATGCAAAATGTTAGTAATAGGGAAAACCATGTATGTGTGTGGGGGGGAGGGTTACATGAGAACTCTGTACTTTCTGCATGATTTTTCTATAAACTTACAACTGCTCTTAAAAAAATGCTTTTATTTTGGTTATGTTCCATGATTTCTCACCAGTGCCCAACAGAAGTACTCTTTCATCTATTTAGCAAATGTCCTCTGTGCATATCCTGTAATCCTAGCAGTGTACTAGGACATTAGAAGCAAAAGAAGAAGGGGAGCAAGTGCCATGATCTTGAGAGGCTCACAGCCTTTCCTACTCATTGGGAAAAGAAATGAAACCACATCCAGCATATTAATTTCTTGATAAGGATGATCCTTAACTAACAGCATTTTTTTTTTTAATTTTTTAAACAAAAATTCCTTAGCAACAGTTACTTGTGAAATATAATTTGAAATTTTAGCAATTATGGTATCGAGCTGAAACAGAACACTAATAATATCTCTTTGTGGTTGTCAAAACAAATTCAAAAGCAAGATAATGAGTGGGTTGAAGTAATTAATAATATTTTGGTATAAGCCACACCAATAAAGCATGGGAATGACAACTACTATACATGAGAATCATACTTCCTCTTCAAAAAAATCCTATTATGTTGTCTTTTAAAACAGAGCTTCTGACTTAAGACGTCTTAGGGGGAGAAAAAGATATTCAGATACAACATACAAAAAGGAATTTTTTTCTTACCTTTCTTTCCATCCCAGAGTATTCTCTGCCTAGAGATTGTAGCATAGATGCTATTCCTAAGAGGTTGGATCCCACTGGGTTGGATATAATAACATAACTTTAAAAATTCTTCACATTTGGATGTTCCATGCTCTAGGTAAGTTCATACTTATTAAATATATAAAGTATAATATATATATATGATTCTCTTTGTTTTGCTGTTCTTTCCTTGTATTAAAGAGACCCTTGGAAGTGTTGTACACTTGCAATGTTTATGCCTCACCTCATAGTTCCCTCATTCTTGTGAATGAAAGTTAGACACTGCTGTGAGGTTCTCTGGCCCCTGTTTTGTTGGGAAAGCTTCAGTGGTGATATCTGTGATCACTGGTGTATTAAATGTCAGACCTTGAATAATTATTCTGCCCTGAGCTGATGGTAAACTAGGAGACTAATACTTTAACGTTTTTTATCCAGCATAATGAAACTTCCATTTGGTTTCAACACTAGTACAAGTCAAAAAAGTTCAGACTTAACTCCAATGTGTATACTACTCCACTCCAAGAAAAATAATCTAATTCACAGAACCTAAGCTAAATATTGCTATTAAGAGGAAATTACAGCCACCACATTTCCATGAGAATGGCAAAAAGAACCAAGATAAAAACCCAGATAAATCTGACATCTTTCCTTACTTATTTGTCAGTTCTGGCAGAACTTAAAATAACAGGAAAAGATGTGAATTCTATTCCTTGTGATCAGATAAGTATCATTTGGTTATTTCTTTAGTGTGTTTGAAAACTAAAGTAAATTAAAAAACATAGTGGACTTTGAACTCTTACTATCATGTTAAAAATTATTATAGTCTGCCTAAGGTAAGAATCTAGGAGTAACTTGTGTATCATAATTTAATTCCATGTAATTCATGTTCTTTTCATGTAATCTCTGAAATTTAAAAAAAAAATAAGTATCAGTGTAGTGTTCTTAAGTAGAAAATGTATTACTAAACAAATCCAATCAAATGTGCAATATGTTAGGCACTGCCAACCAGCTGGTAATCTTTGAGTTATGGTTTTCAAAATATGTGTAAGGTATTCGTCAAAATGATATCTGAGTCTTCATGCCCTCATTCAAACAACCCAGAACTCCTTCATGCCCTCATTCCAACAGTACAGAACTTGGTATCGGAGATTATGAGGAAGTCTCTGGTGCTTGGGTTTTCAGTGATAGAATTACAAATATGAACAGGCTTCAAGAAATAATGAGGTAAGCAACAGAGCAATGAGCCCTGCCCTCCCTGGTAACTGTACAGCAGGACCCAGAAGAGGTAGCGGGGTACAGGCAGAACCCACTGGACAACACTTTCCACAGAGACCCATCCTGCCGTTCCCTGGCACCCACACCCACACTGGCGTTACGTGTGTGTATGGGGGCTGCAGAGTTGGCCCCAATAATATCATCTTGTTGGTGACCCAGCTACATTTCTCCTCTCAAACTGAAAGGGATTTTTTTATGGATGGTTCTGTTGTCAGATGCCAGGTTGCCGATGTAACATCATTTTCTTGAACACAACAAGAATATATCCTAAAGCCATGTCATGTGTGAAAACAAGTTCCTCTTAAAGATTAGGACAAAATAAAAGAATCCCCATGCATACCCATGCCCTGAAATTTTCACTTGTCATATATAGAGCTATTCTAACATCAGGAATTTAATGGTTTCATAACTGTGGGTGCCTGCATTTGCTTACATACTAGAATTGTTTTATAGCACCCATTGTTAGGAGATATCTGGTTTCACATGTGCCTACTGAGTTTTCTTTGACTTCCATTTAGTATTTGCTCATTTTGGAAGAAAAAGTAAATATTAAAAACACAGACCACTTTGAAACTGGTAGTTACATATAGAGGATTGATCAGATTCAGATTTGTTTTTTTTGGCATGCTATACCATGTATACCTCCTACTGTGTCATACCAAGAAGCACATACTAGATATTGTAAATCTGATATATCCATTATAAAGTTCCCCATGAGCTTTTCATCTATACTGTTAGCAGGCATCCATAATCATTGCTTAGATCCATTATTTCATTAGGAATTACAAAAGTGGCAATCTTTTAATTTCATCATTCCTTCTTCATTTATGAGCTGAATCTCTTCTTGTCAATGGTTTAGTTACCCTTAGATACAGTTTGCACAGGGTAAATGCTTTGTTCTCTTTATTTACTCATTTTCAGAATAGAGAGTTGTTCTCTTAGCATCCTCCAAAAGTGACTAATGAAACTATTTTTGGAGCATTACTATGAAACCATGGATATTACCATATTTGATGTGTATCAATACATTGTAGGCTATTTACTTATTTATTTTCAGATAGTCAAATTATCTCACTTTCACCCAGTGCTCCCATGTCTTTCTGATGTGACCCCAGATGTCTTTGTTAGCTTCCTTTCTTTTAGTACAACAAGATGTTCCAGGGGTGAGAGAAATATAATAAATGACACCATAGGGGTGCAATCAACAGAATGTAGTATGTGAGAAACTTACAGAGCAAATTACTCCATTTCTATGGTGATAGATTGCAAGGAGTAAAAGGAGGGCAGAAAACCTATAGATTGTAAACTCAATGTCTAGATCTTGTTTGGATCCTGATTCAAACAAACCACTGTATTTCAACACTGGCTGGCTTTTTCATAACATTAAGGAATTATTGTAAAAAATTTTTGTGTGATAATATTATTATGATTATGATTCTAAAAGTCTCCATTTATTTTACAGATATTTACAGAAGTATTTATGGATGAAGTTATATATCTGAAATTTGTTTTAAAATAATCTATTTGGGGTGGGGTATGGTATAGGTGGCATAAGATTGGCCATGTGTTGATAGTTGCTGAAGCTGAGTGGTGGGTATATGGAGGTTTGCTATGTTAATCTCTCTTGTTTTATATATATTTGAAAATTCACATAATAAGTTTAAAATGTATTATAAATGTATTATCCTAAAGGAAGCTGAAGAGGGACTGACTGTGGCAAAACTATACCAAAGTCTATATAAATAAAGTGTTGCCTCTTTCAGAAATGTGCTTGCTACTTGCCAGCTGAGGACAGAGTATGAGGAAAGCTCTGGTGAATATACAAGGAGAATAATGCTATCTAGTGTTTATTGAGGTATGTTGCAGGCCCTGAGCTAGGCGCTTTGCATACACTTAACTCATTTAAATAACCCACAATATTCTGATTTAGATTGATTGATACTATTTTTATAATACCCATTTTTAAAATGGGAATACTGAGGTTCAGTGAGGTCACTCACTTGATAAGCAGCAGAATTAGGCTTTAAACCATTTGGTCTGACTCTGGAGCCTATATTATTAATAAAAGTAACTTGAATAGCTCTTAATAGATGCCAGTCGTGCTCCAAGTGCTTTACATTTATTAATTCATTTAATGTTCACAGTAATCCTATGTGGAAATTATTCTCGTTTAGACACATTTCACAAATGAGAAATTTGAGATATAGATCGGTTAAGCAACTGGGCAACGCCACACAGCTAGGAAGCGGCAGAGCCAGAAATCATGCTTGGAGGCTCTAGCTCTGCCCACCCTGCTGCCTGTCACACTTTTTGCTGCTCTGCTAATGCTGGGAGCTCTTTGTGCAGCTGTTTGAGCACATGCAAAGGGCAGTCTGTGCCAGAGGTTCTGGGATAAGGTGATGAATAAGGTACATATCTTGCCTTCCAGTAGCTTCTAGTCTACTAGTCCCTGAATATCCAGGAAGATGCAAACTGATCAAGTATATTAAGTAACCCAATGGGGTTACTTAATGGTTTTATTTTTTTCCTGGACACATCCCTACCGGAACCCTCCTCCTCCTACTCTAAACTGGACAGGTTGCTCTCTGAGCCCACTGCACAGCAGTGTCCTGGGGCTTCCCTTCACCACCTGGAAATTCTCTTGCCCTCTTTCATGTTGAATTTCCTGTTTCCTGGATCTCATGTCCTCATTTTTTTTTTTTTTTTTTTTTTTGGTTTACTCTTTTTGGCGGTTGTGCCAGTTTGAATGTATTGTGTCCCCCAAACGCCATTATCTTTGATGTAGTCTTGTGGGGCAGACGTTTTGGTGCTGATTAGATTTGCTTGGAATGTGCCCCACCCAGCTGTGGGTGATGACTCTGATGAGATATTCCCATGGAGGCATGGCCCCACCCATTCAGGGTGAGCCTTGATCAGTGGAGCCATATAAATGAGCTGACTCAAAGAGAAGGAACTCAGTGCAGCTGTGAGTGACATTTTGAAGAGGAGCAAGCTTGCTAGAGAGGAACATCTGGGGAGAAAGCCATTTTGAAACCAGAACTTTGGAGCAGATGCCAGCCACATGCCTTCCCAGCTAAAAGAGGTTTTCCGGACGCCATTGGCCATCCTCCAGTGAAGGTACCTGATTACTGATGTGTTACCCCAAGGTCCAACACTTTATGGCCTTAAGACTGTAACTGTGTAGCCAAATAAACCCCCTTTTTACAAAAGCCAATCTGTCTCTGGTGTTTTGCATTCTGCAGCATTAGCAAACTAGAACAGATTTTGGTACCAGAGAACTGGGGTGCTTTTGCTGTTGAGTTTGCAAATACCAAACATGTTGGAGCGGCTTTTTAAATGGATACGGGGAAGATTCTGGAAGAATTGTGAGGAGCTTGATAGAAAAGGCCTAAACTGCCTTGAAGAGACTGTTTGTGGAAATATGGACTCTAAAGATACTTCCGACACGGCCTTGAACAGAAATGATGAATGTGTTGTTGCGAACTGGAAGAAAGGCGATCCTTGTTTTTAAATGGCAGAGAATTTGGCAAAATTGAGTCCTGGTGTCAGATGGAAAGAAGAATTTGAAAGTGACAACCTGGAATACTTAGCTGAGGAGATCTCCAGACTACATGTGGAGGACGTATCCTGGCTTCTTCTTGCAGCTTATAGTAAAATGCAAGCAGAGAGAGATAAACTTAGAACTGAACTCTTGGGTTCAAAGAAACCAGAAGCTGATGGCTTGGAAAATCCCAGGCTTCCAGGGGGTGGATCCCCAGAAGCTACAGCCCAATGTGGGGATTTAACCAAACATGGAACCCAGCCGCCATTTCAGTACAAGCCAGGATTGGAGATGGAGTTATCCAGAAAGGATTTGTGGAAAGTCCTATTGTCTGAAGCATCTAACTTGTTCTAAGTCCACAGATCTAAAGCTAAAGGAGAATTATGCCTTAGGACCCACCACGCCTGTAATTGATTTTGATAGGGTCTTGTACTTAACTTTTGTTACTGAAATGATTTAAGTTTTTGTGATATTGTGATGGAATGAATGTATTTTGTGTTTGGAAAGATAATGTCATTTTGGGGTCCAGGGGGTGGAATGTGCCAGTTTGAATGTATTGTGTCCCCCAAACGCCATTATCTTTGATGTAGTCTTGTGGGGCAGACGTTTTGGTGCTGATTAGATTTGCTTGGAATGTGCCCCACCGAGCTGTGGGTGATGACTCTGATGAGATATTCCCATGGAGGCGTGGCCCCACCCATTCAGGGTGGGCCTTGATCAGTGGAGCCATATAAATGAACTGACCCAAAGAGAAGGAACTCAGTGCAGCTGTGAGTGACGTTTTGAAGAGGAGCAAGCTTGCTAGAGAGGAACGTCCTGGGAGAAAGCCATTTGGAAACCAGAACTTTGGAGCAGACACCACCCACATGCCTTCCCATCTAAAAGAGGTTTTCCAGACACCATTGGCCATCCTCCAGTGAAGGTACCTGATTACTGATGTGTTACCTTGGATACTTTATGGCCTTAAGACTGTAACTGTGTAGCCAAATAAACCCCCTTTTTATAAAATCCAATCCATCTCTGGTGTTTTGCATTCTGCAGCATTAGCAAACTAGAACAGTGGTGTACATTTTCCAATTCTTTTTGATTAAAAAGCAGAGAAGAAATAAAATTTTTTAAATCTTACAAGCAGATAATATTGCCTTTATTTTACTTTCTTCTACAGACTGGAGATGTAATTTTAATTTGAAAATCATGTTTCCTCTGAATTTTGACAGCATGTTTCCCTCCTTCCTGTTGAAAAAGCGAACGCTGGTTTTATGTTGTCTTAAGCAATAGGACATAGTTCTAAACTTCTTATCCTTTGTGTGTGATTTGTTTTATCTCTCTAGAAAATTTTAGAATCTTCTCTATAAAATGGGATAATATTAGTACTTACCTGACTGAATTAGTATCTTAATTGTGAGGATTTAATCAGTTAATATATTGAAATCCTCTTCCATAGTCCCTGACACGTAGTAAAGGTTTTTAGATGTCTGCTATTAATTTTACTCATTTTAGTAGGATTTTGGGAGAGATGGGATAAAGGCTTCATATTCAATAGTCATGTATAACTAGGATTGCAGAAGCTAATATTATGTAATTTTTCCTCATAGTATTTTTGTGGAGGTTTCTTCTTCCAAAACTGAAAAAACAACAAAATATGAAATGAGTTAATGAACCACCCCAAAGGGTCTTTGATTAGGACTATGCCCCAGCCAATTAAGTTGGTAAATAAGCCTGACTGGTGAGTGAGGAGACCATAGAATGAAGGAAGGATGTTGGCTGCTGAGGCTAAATGCAAATAGTATATCGTGTTCTACAAATATAGTAGATTCATTCCTGCCATATACTCATTCTTATTCATTTTTGTGTCCTCAGCACATAGATCACAGTTTGATCCCTGGTAGGCAATGGATATAAGGCCCTTGGCACTGTGCCTGGCACGAAGGAACTAATAGATACTAGTTTTGTATAGGTGTAGCACATGTATCTACTTTGAAACTTTGTTTTCATTCTAGCTTTGAGTGACTGGAAAGAATTTGCATGTAATTGTTAATATCTTCAATAATAGTAGCTAATATGTATTGAGTGCTTTACATGGATTATCTCATTTAATCCTGTCAACAATCCTGTGAAGTTATCCCCAATTTCTTTGAGAAAAAATGATAAAAGAATTTAGGTAACTTGCCCACAGCTGTTAAGCACTGCGTTCTGGCTTGAAAAAATCAGTCTAATTCTTTATGTATTTTGAGGATCAAAGGAAAGTAATGAATCACCCTACTGGTGATTAGACTAATCAGAAAACAGGAGTTATGAGACTTGTTTTGTTCACACAGTGTATGAGCGGCACATAGAGGCCTAAAGATTGCCACCATCTGATTCACAGTGCAACTGTCAGGAAAGAGTATGATTTATACTCTCATTCACTGCTGCATACCAGCACTTAAAATAGTATCCAGCAAATTATAGACACTCAATATATATAAGATGACTAAATTAATGTAAAACATAAAATTTTAGGCCTGGAAATGGTCTCAGAGATCATTTAGTTAAATGAACTGATTTTTCAAACATGGAAACTGAGGCTGGGGTATTTAAGTCAGACATTGCACACTGGTGGGCCATGGACATGTTTTGTGTTTGTTTCTATTTTATTTCTTTGTGTTTACACAATGCTTTTAAAAATATTGAAGTAGTTTGCCAAATTAGGTTTGGCCACATATGAACAGAAAACCCAGTAAGTGGCTTAAATAGGATAGAAGCTTTTTTGTCTCTCATGTAAAAGACAAACTAAAGGGAGACAACTCAAAGTGGTGGCTCCAGAGTTAGCAGGAGCCTAGGCACCTGTCTGTCTTAACACATGGCTTCTATCCTCAATATCGTATTATGGTGCAAAATAGTTGTAGGGGCTCTAGCCATTTGCATTCTGTCAGGAAGGAAGAAGATGAGGAGGACAAAAGGGGACGCTTCTCATCTGAGTGTAAGTAGATGAGATCATCTGGAAGTTCCCTACAACCTCCCTGTATATCTCATTATCCTCTCAACGTGCAAAGGAGGCTGGATAATGTATTCCTTTAGTGGGGAAGCTTGCTGCCCAGATTAAAAGCAGGATTCCGTTGTAAGAAAGAAGGGGGAGATGGATATTGGATAGGCAGTCTCTGTCATAGTTGTCAGCATTTTAAAGATCAGAAAATTTCATACTGGGAATTGGAATTTCTAACTTCTGTGGTAAAATCAGAAGATGGAGCTGAGGTTTTGGCCCAGGGAGAAGGGAAAATTCAGCAGAATGGGAAGGGAGAGCCAGATGAAACGGAGGAGGCCCATGAAGATGGGGTGAGGAAGGAGCGAGCAGTTGATGAACTAGAACGTGAGCGGTGATTTGGGGTTCTGCATTATGATCTGATGCAATTAATGTTTTAAGAGGATTAATCTAGTAATAATGTAGAGGATTAGCTGAACAGAAGGAAGAAAGAAAGTACGAGTAGGGAACTATTGCAGAGATCCAGGATGAACTGATGCGGGTCTAGATTAGCAATGTCAGTAGAAATATATTACAAGCCACACATGTAACGTAACAATGTTCAGTAGCCACATTTAAAAAAAGAAACAGATGTAATTAATTTTCATGACATATTTTATTTACCCACTGTGGTGGTCTGGAGCTATATGTAACCCAGAAAAACATGGTGTTAAACTTAATCCTTTTCTCTGGGTGTGAACCCTTTGTAAGGAGGATCTTTTGATGAAGTTCTTCAGTTAAGCTGTGGCCCAACCCAATGAGGATGGGTCTTAATCCTCTTACTGGAGTCTTTTATAAGAGAATGAAATTCAAACAGAGACAGAGAAAGCAACAGGGAACAAGAAGCTGAAACCAATGAAACCCAGAAGACCAGAGTTAACCACATATACACATTTACCTTGCCATGTGGCAGAGGGGCCAACGGTCGCGGCAGCCAGTCTTTGGGAAGAAAATATTGCCTTGATGATGCTTTGATGTGAATGTTTTCTCAGCCTCAAAACTGTGAGTGAATAAATTCCCTTTGTTTAACCTGATCCATTTCATGGTATTTGCGCTGAGTGGCCTAGGAAACCAATACACCCACTACATCTAAAACATTATTATTTCAACATATAATCAATTTTAAAAATTATCAATAAGATATTTTACATTCTTTGTTTATTTCTGTATTAAGTCCTTGAAATCCAGTGTGTATTTTATACTGACAGCTCATCTCAATTCAGATGCTAAATTTTCATCAGAAATAGTTTATATTTAGATTTTTAAAAATTTATAGTTGAAAAAGGAGATTCACATACCTAAGTTATTCCAAACATACAAAAATTTTTTCCAACAACTGAATAGAGTAGATTTTTTAGTTTCAGTTAGTTAAAATTAAGTGAAACTTAAATTTGAGTTCCTTGATTACACTTACCACATTTCAAGTGCTCAGTAGCCACTTGTAGCCAGTGGCTTCCACACAGGACAGCATATTCCAGATAGGAATGAAGAGAGAAAGAAAGGGCCCAGTTTGAGACACAAGGCTCATAAGAGATGCTTATCAGATGGGACACTTCTGACAAGACCCATATGTTCATTATCTTACAAAAGCACAGAATTTATCCCCATCTTGCACATTCCCTAGACTTGTCAGGTCCTTTCACCTGTCCTGTTCTTTGCCTGGAATGACTTTCCTTTTGTTTTTTTTCACCTTAGATAATGTCTACATATCTTTCAGGTCTCCATTCAGATGTCATCTCTGTGAAATCCACCACAGGTCCTTCAGGCCTGGTTCGTTGGCCCATCTCTTTGCTGTTATTTCATGCTTTCATAGGTCCATAATGTCTTTAAGGTAGAGGACCATCCCTTAATTATCTCTGTATACCTAGTTCATAGCACAGGGTCTTATGGATTCTCAGCAAAGGTTATCGAATGAAGAAGACCTTCACTTTAGCCTACATCTTGCTTCTCCATTGGCCTTTCAGTCTGCTGTATTTTAAAAGAATATACTCAGTCTTAACACAATTTTGTTTTGTCTATTTAAATATCATTTGACATGTCATTTCCAAATAACAGAGTTCAAGGTGGCTTCTAACTTTAAGCCTCTCTCTATAAAATCTGCCTGATGTAGGTTTGTCTAAAATTTTCATCTTCTTTAGGCATAACATCAGTGCATACTGCTGCACTAGTACATTTGAAATTAATTTGTTTGCCTTTTTGGCTGTTGCCTTTTGTGAAGACAGGCACTTGCATATAGCAGTTCTTGGATAACAACCTCAGGGGCGTCTCAAAATGTATGAGGCATTCATTCCAGTATAATTTACTTAAGCAAGGTTATATAACAGATCTGAATGACAGCATTACAAAGACACATCTCCGCTACCCAGGTGATGAAGACATTTCACTAGGTATTAACTTGGACACAATCAACTTCACAGTGATGGAATGCCTGACTTTCAGTGTAGCAAATCTATATTGGTTATGTGCTTTAGATGGCAAGAAACAGAGTGAAGCTTAGATTATTTTAAGTGGTAGGGAGGCAATATGGCAACATCTGTTAAAATTTTAAGTGCACATTCCCTTTGACTCTCCAAATTCTACTTTTAGGAATTTATTGTATACAAATATTTGCATAAATACATAAACGTATGTGGAAAAGGATGACCTTTGTATTGTTGGTTGTTTTTGTTGTTGTTGTTGTTAATTTTGAAATAGCCTCCACATCCATCAGTATCAGATTAATTATCTAAAAATGGTATATCCATACAATGGAATACTATGCAACCATTGCAAATTATAAGGCATATATATAGCTTTATCCTCATTATTCATGGATTCCACATTTGCAAATTTGCCTACTTGCTGAAATTTATTTGTAACTCTAAACTCAATACTCACGGTACTTTTGCAGTTATTCGCAGTTTTTATGCCACACAGCAAAAAATCTGAATTGCCTGATGCTCTGCCTTCTTATTTGCATTCTCATAGTGTAAACAAGTGCCCTGTCTGCAGTATATTTAGTGCTGTGTTTTTCACATTTTTATGCTTTTTGTGTTTCACCATTTAAAAGGGTTGTGAAGTGTAATATTGAGTACTGTCTACTGTTCCTAAGTGAAAGAAGGCCATGATGCACATTGCAAAGAAAATATGTGTATTAGTTAAGTTTCATTCATGCATGAGTTATAGTGCTGTTGACCATGAATTCAATGCTAATGAATCAATAATATATATTAAATAAGGTGTCTAAACAGAAACATACATAAAACAAGGTTATATATTGATCCGCAGATGAAAGGAGATTATCTGTGCGAATGCTCAGGAATGATTATGGTTTGTAAACTTTCTTGGATATAGTAGGATCATGTTGGAAGCAACAGAGTTATTTTAGGTTTTTTTTTTCTCTTATTCCTTTGTTTTCTTAGGGGTTGTTAATTTTCTTGTGGTATGGTAGGAACATGTTGGAAGCAATGTAGTTATTTTAGATTATTTGTTTTTCTTACTCCTCTGTTTGGACATGGTTTATTAATTTTTTTGGGGTCTGGTAGGAACATGTTGGAAGCAATGTAGTTATTTTAGATTATTTGTTTTTCCTTAATCCATTGCTTTGTTTGAAATGTTGTGGGGTTTTTTTGGTTGTTGTTTGCCTGTTTGTTTTTAATTTTTTGATAAAGTTAAAAAATTGAAAAAAATCAGTAGAAAAATGGGAGTAAAAACTAAATGACAAATAGGGTGGCATGGGGGGATGGTTTGGGTATTCTCTTTTCACTTTTATTTTTTATTCTTATTCTGATTCTTTCTGATGTAAGGAAAATGTTCAGAAATAGATTGTGGTGATGAACGCATAACTATATGATCATACTGTGAACAGTTGATTGTATACCATGGATGACTGTATGGTTTGTGAATACATTTCAATAAAACTGAATTAAAAAAAAAAAAAAGAAAGGAGATTATCTGGTAGTTCCATACAACCTCCCTGTATATCTCATTATCCTCTCAAGGTGCAAGCGAGACTGGATAATGTATTTCTTTAGTGGGGAACCTTGCTGCCCAGATTAAAAGCAGGATTCTGTTGTAAGAAAGAGAGGGGGAGATGGTTATTGGGTAGCATCTCTGTTATAGTTGTCAAGCATTTTAAAGACCAAAAATGTGACCCGGGAGGAGGGAAAATTCAGCAGGATGGGAAGGGAGAGCCAGATGAAACAGAGGAGGCCTGTGAAGATGGGGTGAGGAAGGAGTGAGCAGTTGATGAACTAGAACATGAGGGGTGATTTGGGGTTCTGCATTATGTTTCTGTAAACAGAGGCTTACAGAAACCTAACCTGGTATTCTGCCTGGAAGCAATGGCTCAATATTTGCTAATTCAGTGTTCATGGTGATTTTATAGAACATAACTACTGTGAATAATGCGAATCAACTGCATATATACGTTTTTACATGGAAAGGTACCCATTGCTGAATGAAGAAAGCAAGTCACAGAACATAGTATGTTAAAATAAATATCAGAGTATTGAAATGGGGAAAGGATGAGCTTTCATACCAGTATAAATTTCTTCATTGTTTGAGATTTGTTGAATGAATATATATTATATTAATAATTTTAAAAGGCATTAAAAATATATAGCAATACCAGGAAAGGAAGGAAATAAGAAACTGTCTCCGTAGCAGAAAATCCAGACTTCATAGAAAACAGTAATTCCTAGGAATGCCTTGTAGGAAACTAAAGAAGCTCTAATGATCTGGTAATCTTATTCATTTCTCTGAGCGGAAGCCTTTTGCATCCTGCTTTAGTGACAGAGCCATATGACTAACTCATTTTCTCAGATTCAGTTTCTAATGCCTTCTCTAGGCCTGGTTCCCATTAAAAAATCTCCAAGATAAAGGATCTGATTAGCTCAGTTAATCGCCGTTCAATCTGCATTACTCCTGTTAGGTAGAGTTCTTCTACCAGGCCACCTTGTGGTCCTTTATTTCCCCTTTATAGTTCTCTGGTTTGGGCTAGAACTGTTTCCTAGTGCAGTCAGTGGTGGCCAAGGTTACAGGGTTAATGATATATGCATAGAGAACGCCTACAGTCTCTTAGATTAGAAGGAGAATATGGGGAAGGCACATGCATAGCGTTTCATGAACGATCCTCTATACTGTCTCTTTATTTTAATGCAAACAAAGAGAGAGGGCAAATGGAATTAATATTTCTGACAGCTATACAGAAGTAATAATTCTAACAGTTATTGTTATTTCATTAAGAAAACTAGTCAAGAATCCCTTTGTAAAGATGTCCTTGTCAGTGTAAAGGTCTTTCTTCATATTTTCCAGTTGGGTCAGTATGTAGTTTCTCCAAACCTACAGTTTGCAAATGTTCATGCATGCTCTAGATCAACAGAGTAAATTCTAGAAGCAACCATTTTTCACTACTTGAAGTTTTCTTTTCATTTAAAGATTAAATTGATGAAAAGTAAGCAAAGAAAAAAAAAATCAATGCTATTGCTTTTGAAGTGATGACAAAAGTCACAGTATATATAGGGATAAAAGTGCAGCTAAAATTTTTATAGAATCTGGGATTCCTATGATGCTGTATTCCTGAAATATTTCAAAGCCCAGACAGGGCATCTATTTTTAAAGTTTAAAAGGCAGGTCATTCAAACCCTCCAGAATGAGGGAAAGAAAAGAAAAGGTGTCTCCAAAGTAGGGATGAACACTTCCTTCTTTATACTTTATTTCAAAGTAGGCATCTCTGGGCCACTAGGGATATTGTTAGTCTTCTCTTGCTGGTAAAAGGGCCACCTGACTTTGGAAACCTATACAAGATGTATATGTTTTTGCACCACTTCCAAGCAAGATAAAGTTCCTGTTTCCTGTGAAAAGTTGGGACCATAAAGAAGGCAGCCTATGACATCATTTCATTTTCAAAGCAGGAAGATTAATTTGCCAAGGCATATCTGGTCGGGCTGTTGGCCCTATAAAGATTTATTATTATGCAGAGTGTGTCACATATTTTTCATTCTCAGTTACCCTTCACAGTGTCTAATATGATACTCTGTAAAAGGATTTCAATTTATTTTAAGCAAACTGATACTGAACATCTATCTTGTACCAAGCAGTGTGAGGCGCTAGGATACCAAGTTACTCGTATCTAGTAAGGAAAAGAGCCTTGCATACAATCAACTATAATGCATATTACAGATTTTACAACCTGCCACCTGAGCTTAGTTAAGGGAAGCCTTATCCTCTGGCATTGATTCTAAGGCACACATTTTAACATCTTTGATATTGGGATGCATCTGACAATTTATGGTATCTCACAATTCCTATTGGCAGTTTTTTTTTTCCTTAATGACTTTACAATCAATGGTATCTTACTTCAGTGAAATACATGGGGTCTTGGGGTCACACAGAGATGAGGGGAGATCCATAGAGAAGGAGATTCCTGAGTTGGGTCTCTGAAGATTGAGTAGGATGATTGCTAGGTGGAAAAGATTGTGCGCACTACAAGCTTTGCAATCAGAAGACCTAAGTCCTAACCTCAGAGACTTTGGGCTTTTGCTTAACAGCAGGGGTGTTAAGAGGAAATAAATAACAACTAACACTCATCATGTATAGTGTGCCAGGTACTGTGTGTGCTCAAAGGATTTCACGAGTATTAACTCATTTAATACTCAAAACAACTCTGGAAGGTAAGATATTTCTTAGTATTCCCATTTTACAGACAAGGAACCCATAGAAGTTAAATAAATTGCCCATGGTTTCACAGCAAGTAAGTAAGTAGTGAACACTTTCTTCTTTATACTTTATTTCAAAGTAGGCATCTCTGGGCCACTAGGGATATTGTTAGTCTTTTCTTGTTGGTAAAAGGGCCACCTGACTTTGTAACAGACAGAAAACTGACAGAAACTGACAGAAAACTAACAGAAACTGACAGAAAACAGTGTAAGAAGGGTTTTCTGTCAAGGGCAACTAAAAAAATCCTAGCCGATGTAAGGATTTTTCTCTTCCCCATATGTCACTCCATGCAGACAGGCCTCTTAGCCTCTCACCTTCTGGTCTGGGGACACCGACGGGAGCCTCTCAAATGAGTGTTTATGAGAAAGTCTTTCTCTGTGAACTGCAGGGTGGCACAAATGTTAGTTATTATTAAAAGCAGAGAAGAGGGCTTCTCGGGTTAAGAGGACAGTGGGATCAAAAGCCACAAGATTTTAAAGCCTTTTGCCTAAAGTGTTCTAGAGGAAGAAAGGTTGAGGCAGCATAGGATGGGGGTGGAGTATGATTAGGTAAGAAGCTAAAGTTATATTGATATCAAATTATAAAATGCATTTATAGAGAATTTTGGATTTGGGACTTTATCTATAGGTTAGAGGAAACAGGTAAATATTTTTGAGTGGGGGAGTGACCCAATTATACCTGAGACAGGCAGCAGTGGCAAAGATGGATTCAAGTGGAACGAGATTGAGTGGGGATTGAATGCACTTAGGAAGCTCACAATAGAGGCCTGAATTGGGCTGCAGTAGAGGGGACGAAGTGTAGGGGGTCAGAGTTGCACTAGAGACATTTTAGATAGAGATCCAAGCCAACTCAAGTGAAGACAAGAGTACCTGACCTCAGACAGCTCAAAGGAGGGATGGAAGTGTCTCATCAGAGGGCTGGCCAACCAGCCAATAAAGGGCAGGGATGTGGCATCTAAGTACTGCTGGCTGACCCTGGCTTATTCACCATGACACCCCAGAGAGATTGTTTTTTTGATCAGATATGCAGAGCTGTGCTTTAATCATGACCATATGTTGCCTTATGTGTTTCAAAAGCTAGCTAGCACGGATGTGGTGATCTTGTAGCAATCTGAAGATTTGGATATTATGGAGTGGAGTGGACTAGGTTGGTGGCAAAGACCTCAATCTCCACAAGAGTCTAGTAAGAATAGGTTCCACTGATAGTCAATAGCACCTAAGGGTCCACTGTGCCCAGAGCATTAGGGAAGAGACTAAAGAAACCGAGGAAAAGAATAAGCTGCTCGGTCAGTTGGAGGGTCAGAGAGTGAACACCTGGGAAAGTATTTTGAATAGCATGTCAAACAATCACATGAAAAACGAACAGTGCAGTGCAGACGGAGAGTGAAAAGCAGCTGCCTCTTTGAGGAGCAGCCACTGTATGCTCTTTGGCTGGTTTAAGCTGGGTGGAAGCTGAATGGCCTTAGTGGAAGCCTTCAGATGACAGGGCTGTGTAGGCATGTTGCTGGCTGCAGTTAGGCAGGCGGGTTGCTGGGCAGGGCCAGGATGGGGGTGACCTGTCAACTCCCCAGGGGGTTGGGACGGGCACTTTCCCCTCCCCTACACCTCAATTTTCGGACAATTCTAGGGGCTAACAAAACTACCAGAGCAGAGGGGAGGGAGAGTGCAGAGTTTTCTGGGAAAATTGGTTGGCCTGGACCCACTCTGTCCAATAGAAATATATAATATACAATTATATATGTAATAGAGCAAATTTTAGTAGTCATAAAAAAGTTAAAAGAAATGTGAAAATAATATCATTTCAACATGTAATCAGTATAAAAAATTATTAATGAGGTATTTTATATGTTTCTTTTTTACTAGTCTTCAAAATCCAGTATCTCATATGTATAGCACATCTCAATTTGGAATAGCTACTTTTTAAAAAAAATTCAGTTTTATTGAATTATATTCACATACCATACAACCATCCATGGTGTACAAACAACTGTTCAGAGTACCATCATACAGTTGTGCCTTAATCACCCTAACCCATTTTTGAAAATTTTCTTTACACCAGAAAGAATAAAAATAAGAATAAAAAACAAAAGTAAAAAAAGAACACCCAAATCATCCCTCCCGATCCCTCCCCAATCTTCACGTAGACCCTGAGCCCATTTTTCTACTCATCTATCCATACACTGGATAAAGGGAGTGTGATCCACAAGGTTTTCACAATCACACTGTCAACCCTTGTAATCTACATTGTTACACAATCATCTTCAAGAGTCAAGGCTACTGGGTTGGATTTGATAGTTTCTGGTATTTACTTCTAGCTTGGAATAGCTTCTTTTTAAGTGTTCAATAACCACACAAAGACATTGGACAGCAGGGGCCTAGTTACATACACTTGGGCAAATTAAATGGAAGATTTTTTAATGATTTCCCAGGACAGAGGCTGGAATTTTCTCTTCCCCATACCTCACTCCATGCAGACAGGCCTCTTAGCCTCTCACCTTCTGTTCTGGGGACAGCACCTGCATCCCTCTCCTGTAATTCCTCTCCAATGATAATTACCAATTTTGAAAACTCTCTTAAAAGACTGAAAGGGAAAAAATGTTTATGTGTTTCCAGATTTCTGATATCAAGGGCCCTCTAATACAGGATTCAGGGCAGGTGCCCCTCTTACTACCATCTAAGGGTGGTATTGGAATTTGGTAACATTATTTTAACTACTGGATCAAGCCAAGTCAAAATCCAATTCTACATCTGGACATTTTACTTACATGTGTCCTCTTTCCTACTTAAGACAGTATAAGAAAGGTTTTCTGTCAAGGACACCTACAAAAATCCTAGCTGATGTAAGGGCCTATTATTTCACTTCAAGGTTCTGGGGCTGGACAAACACAAAGTGCCCCATCCCCAAAACCCCTCTGCTGTTGGTGCTATACAAACAAATTACTTTTTAATTGTCAAATATCCTGTGGATTTCTCTAATTGTAGTTGAATGGGGTTTTGCAAGTTTTTTTTTGGCCTTTTAGGCAAATGTATATGCTTACATTCTGATTTCCACAATTTTCTCCACTTATTCCAAATACATGTTAAACTTATATCAATTTCTTTGGAGCATCAGTAAGTGACAAAATCTTAGGAATATGAAAATTCCTGAACAGAAAGGGCGTATTCCTGTTTTTTGTTTTTTGTTTGTTTGTTTGTTTGTTTTAATGGGATGTAGTTAGCCTCTCTTTGCATTAAGACGTTCTTCCACGATGACATTACTTCATATTCAAGCACTGGAGAGGAGATATGCAAAAGTTAAGAGAATCATACAATGATTCCTTCTGTTCCTCATCACCCAGCGACCACAATCAGCAATTTATGGTCTTGATCAAAGATTATTTTAGGTAAAATCTGTTCAGAGTTTGGAAGATAGAATAATGTCTTTAGTATTGTGCCAGTTTGGATATATTCTGTTCTGCCCCCCACAAAAAGCTGTGATCTTTAATCCAATTTTGTGGGATATTGGGATTAGTTTGTTTCCATGGAGATGTGACTCATCCAACTTCAGATAAAGCTTTTGATTAGACTATTTCCATGGAGGCGTGGCCTTTCCATTCAGCGTGGGCCTTGATTAGTTTACTGGAGTCCTTTAAATATGCTGGCACAGACCCAGATGCTCGCTGTCTTAGTTCAGAGACGCTTGGAGTTGTGGACATTGGCTGCAGCTTAGAGAGACGTTTTGGAGACAGCCGTTGAAAGCAGACTTTTGCTGATGCTTTGGAGATACTAACCCAGAGTTTTTGCTGAGAAGGTAAGCCTAGAGACATTTTGGAGAATGTCATTTTGAAATGCAACCTGGGAACAAGCAGATGCCAGCCACGTGCCTTCCAAGCTAACAGAGGTTTTCCGGTCACCATTGGCCTTTCTCCAGTGAAGGTACACTCATGTTTATGCCTTGGTTTGGACACTTTTATGGCTGTAGAACTGTAAATTTGTAACCAGATAAACCCCCTTTATAAAAGCCAATCCATTTCTGGTATTTTGCACAATGCCTGCATTATCAAACCGGAACAATTATAATGTCTTTTTTTGTAGTCTAATCCCTTAAGTGACATCCCATTGTTTCTGTATTCTATTCATTAGAAGGGAGTTACCAGGTCCAGCTCTGAAGGGTTACACAAGGGTGTGAATGCCCAAGTGAGATCATCTGGGGCCTCCTAGAAGCCATCACACTATTGGACTGTTATTTTAAAGTAATAGCTCTTTAGCCCTTGTTTTTACCAGGTTCTTTACCATAGCTTTTATTAGGTACTTTAAACAACCATTTCATGAGATAATGTTCCTCTCATTTTATGGGTGAGGTGTATTATGTAATTTGTTCAGGGTCATAGAGCAATAGCTATAATTAGAACTCCTGGGTTTAAACTGTTAGATGTTCCATCCCACAGGGTATCTTTTTATTACTATTACATGTAAATCATCTTCTTACTTAATATTTATGGAAAACACAAAAGATGTGCTCCATAACACTATTTAAATAATGGATTTTGGAGAAATTGTTTTCTTTTTATATTGTTACCTATAAATGTACTCTTCTTCATATGTCGCAGTTGGTTTGTTGTACACATTACTTTGCTATATCTCAAGTTTCTTTTGGTCTATAGTGATCCCCTACCCTCCTTCCTACTCTTTAATTTATGCTATTGACTTATGGAAAATAGTTCAACTGCCCTATGGAATATCTCACATTCTGGATTTGCTTATTTGCTTCTTCCTGGTGACATTTAACTTGTTCCTCCACAGCCCTCCCCCTTTCCTATAAATGAAAGTTAGCTCTAGAGGCTTGATTAGATTTAAGTTCAACTTCTTTGGCAAGAATACTTCATCGGTGGGATGGCCATTGGTAATTTAATAGAACTTCCTGCAAAATTTGATTCTAAAAATAAAGTGGAAACATAAAATGCAACTGTTGTTGGATTATTCCAGGAAGCATCCAGGATCTCTCCCAAAGATTCAGTGTAGTAGGGAAGAAAAATAGCCCCAGAGTCCAGCCATTAGTGTCAATTTTTTTTTCTTTATTAGAGAAGTTGTGGGTTTACAGAACAATCATGCATAAACTCTCAATCTTTTTTTCCTGCTCCCTGCTAATGTGGGCCAGCACTGATTATCTATTTTTGTCCTTGTCTAAAGCAGAGACAATAAGCTGCTCACCTGGATGAATATGGAACATGCCCTAAGGAATTAGTAGATATGCATCTCTCTAGTTTGGTTGCAAGCAACAGAAATGGACTCTGTTTAACTTATTAAAAGAATGTAGGGTAGATTGTAGACTCTGGAGGTAGGCTGGAGAACTAGGCTCAGAGAAGGGACAGAAACTCCAGGAAGCTAGACAGTAGCACCCCACAGAAACCTACTGGATGGGAAACAGCTGCTCTGCTTCTACCACTAGCATGAGACACCCCTTGCTGCCTGCCACCCCCAGACCCTGCTCCATGAATGAATTCTGAATCCTCCTTTCATCTTTCTGTTACTTGCTCAAGATTCAGAGTTCAAGGCAGGAGTTACTAATTTGCCAGCCTGTGTCACATGTTCATTCCCCTATTTGTGGAGGGTTGGAAGAGGGAGTATCTGGAGCCCTTTGACTTCCACAGAGGGATACGTGATCTCACAAATGGGTGGATTAACCCAGTAGGAAGGGGGTTTGTATGTGTGCAGCCAAAAACCTGGACAAATATCCATTGCACAGGATGAATTCTATTATTATTGGACCTGTTCAAGGGATAGGTGAATAGGAATCTGTGAGAAGGTAGGTGTTCAAACACATACTTAACTGCAATCAAGATTCTAGGCTAAGCCCCTATATCTGACAATCTGTAAAGCTTCTCAAAGTTCAGCATGCGTCAGAATCACCTGGTGGACCCCACTGCCAGATTTTCTGATTCAATAGATCTGCTGTGGAGTTCCAGAATTTGCATTTCTAACTGCATTTCTAACTGCTGCCGGTATTGGGACCACACTCTGAGAACCACTAGTCTGAGTGCTAGACCAACAACCACTCAATGTCTTGGTCTTTTTGAGATACGTGTAAAACTTCTAGTGATTCAAGCAATGGAAGGACAGGTAAGTGAGATGACCACTGAGGATCCTTCAAACTCTATGGTCCAATAATATCCTATAAACATAATTTCTTTTCCATATACCTCTCAACTTCTTAAAGAGACATATCATGCAAATTACTTTTCTCTAGACCAAAATCCCTAATTCTATCAATTATTCAAAGATTTAATTCCATTTATTACACAAGTCACTTTCCTATGGGTTCTCTACAGATCGTTATTCCTCCTGTTAATATGTGTTTATTAGTTGGGGTTCTCCAGGGAAATATATTATTATTAGTATTAGTATTATTATTATAGGAATTGGCTCATGTGACAGTGAGGATGGGCAAGTCAGAATTCCGTAGGGGAGGCTGTGCCACTAGAAGCTGGGGACTCTGATGAAGGTTTTTGATGAATTCCCCAGTAGAAGCTGCTGGCTGAAATAGAGATGAAATTTCTTCCTTCAGACTGTTGAAATCATCAGTTCTCTTTTTAAGGCCTTCAACTGATTAGATAAGGCTTCTGTCATTGCTGGAGGCAATCTCTTTAGTAGGTTGTAGATATAATCAGCCATAGATACAATCAACTTACTGATGATTTAAATCCACAAAATATCCTCACAGAAACAATCAGTCCAGTGCTTGCTTGATCAAACAACTGGGCACCATAACCTAGTCAAGTTGACACATAAACTTAAATATCACAACGTGGGACCCAGAATTTGAAACATACTCCAATGCTATTATAGAGCCAATGCTATTATAGAGTATACCTTCCCTTATTTTTGTTCCCTGTCTATTAATGTCATTCAGTAGTAATGTCATTACTAACCTCGTTTTGAGATTCTTATCCACTAAAATCCAAAGTTTTCTTTCATTCATTCATTCTCTCTTTCTTTCACGCTTTAAGTCTAAAAGTTCATATCTTCTCATTGTACAAATGATTGTGGAAAACTACATTTAGGATTTAACATTTATCTGTGTTAAATTTCATTGTTTTAGGCTTGACCTATAATATTTGCCAATTTGTTATCTTATATAATTATTGTGACTTGAACTTTGTGACAGTTAAAGATATGATCAGTACAATACAAATATCCTTATTCATTAATTCATTTATTCAATAGTTTATTATAAGTTCTACTATATTACAGTCTCTGCTCTGGTCCAAAGCATTAATGAAACATTTATGAGAACAGGCCAAGGACATAGCCTCATTGCATCTACTCACAGGAATACATTGGCTGATAATCAACACTTTGGAGGATATGATTATTTTATCCATTATGAATTCACTTACATCTATTTTAACCTAGTTTTTTTTTACTCCATTTTATTTATGAATGTCTTCAAGATTTTGGCATCTGCCTTGATGAAATGAAATACACAGAATCAAGCATCCCAATCCTGTTTCTAGATTAGTAGATTCTGTGTTTCCAGCAACTTGTGGATCGTGACTTGGGTCATCTGAGTTAGGTGTGCAGCCTGGATTTGCACTCACTGCTGTGAACCTGTGGCAAGTCACTTCAATTCTCAGACCCTCAGTTTCCTCCTCATCAAAAGAAAGCAACAAACATGATATTGCAGGGTTATTGTGAGGATTAGACATAATATAGGTGGAAAGTACAGAGTTCCCTTATATGCATCCCCACCCCCAGTTTTCCCTATTAACACTTTGCATTAGTATGATATCAATTGATGAAACATTATTACTATAACTATACTAATAACTATAGTCCATAGTTTACTGTAGGGTTCACTCTTTGTATTATACAGTTCTATGGGTTTTTAACTAAGTTTTATTCTGGTAACATATATACAACCTAAAATTCCCCATTTCATCCACTTTCAGATATACAAATCAATGGTGCTAATTATGGTCACAATGTTGTGACACCATGACACCAAACCTTTTCTATCACCCCAAACAGAAACTCTGTACCAATTGAGCACTAACTCCCCATTCCCCACACTTAGCTGGCCCCTGTAACCTGTATTCCAATTTCTGACTCAATGAATTTTCATAGTCTAATTATTTCATGTAAGCAAGATCATTCAATATTTGTCCTTTTGTATTTGGCTTATTTTACTCAACCTGATGTCTTCAAGGTTCATGCATGTTGTAGCATACATCAGAATTCATTCCTTTTTACAGTTGAATAATATTTCATTACATACTACTTTTTGAACTTGGCATATGAAAAAAAAATTAGGAAGAGAAAGATTTCTAGTCAGGGGAAGTTATATTTCCTCAGAACCTACATAAATTCATGAAAAGCTTTGATCCAGGGATTTGCAAATCTGAGAATTAAACAGTATATACACAAAATGATTATCAAATAACTTAAAAATGGTATGATCTTTAACTTTAATGAAGGTAGTTTCTCAGTTAAAATAAACAATATGATCATTTTGGTTTTTCCTTTATAATCTATGGCAGACTTTGCCATCACTGTTGTGTTAATATATACTAGAAGACTTTCCCAAGGCTCAGAGAAAATAAGCAAATTTTATTTTCTCTGGGCTTCATATGTAACATATGGACTTTGTATAGGATTCCAGAAGGATTATATGCCATTTTTCTGATTATCCTAAAAGGAAGGTAACAAGACATTAATCAAAGAATTTAAATATTTGCATCTTTAATAAGTACAGAAACACAAAAGAACTGTTTGATTGTATCTATATTAGGTGGCTGGGGAACAGAGAAGGGAGGGAGGAAGACTGCCTTTTCACTATAAGCCTTTGTACCTTTTGAATTTTGTACCATGTGCATATATTACAGATTCAAAAAATAGCTAATCCATTTTTAAGTAGTAGAAAAGTAATTTTAAACAACACTATCCTTTTTACTGAGAGCTTCTTCTTATAAAATCTCTAAGAATTGAATCAAAGAAGTCAAAATAAATTCCCATTCAAGTCTGATATTATGTATGAGTTAAACCTGTTAAATGAATCACATTAAAATAGATTTACTGTATTACAACATCTAAACTCTACCTGCTAGGTATTCAAATGAAAACTAAATTGTTTCTACAAATGCACCCAATCTATTGCAAAAACTTTACTGAGAATACTGAATTTTTAAATGAGAGATGCTTTTAAAATAACAAGGAGTATGAAAGTAAGCTGGATTAAGATTTCAATATAAAAAACTATTTTTTCAAAACATTTTGGGCAACTTTTTTTGTGAGTAGGTATAAAAATAATAGGAACACACATTAAATGTGCAACTGCCTTATGCCTGACACTGTAGAATGCCTAATATGCTACATCTACTCATACAATCTTTCTTCCTAACAACCTTCAAGGAAGTATTATTATTCCCTTTTGTACAAATGAAAAAACTGAGACTCAGAGAGGTTAGGGAAGTTACCCAAGTTCATACAGCTAACAAGAGGCAAAGATAGAATTTGAACTCAGGATTGAGGAATAGAATTACAAATGTCCTTGATAAAGCAAAATATCTCTGCCAACACAGGAAATTTTTAAGGATTAAATGAGAAAACACATGAAAGCACACAGCCTGTTGCCTGACATACAGTAGGAATATTTTTTTAAATCATTATTTTATATCCTGGAAAATGTGCCTTGGAGTGGGACAGACAGTGGTTTTCTATAGTGTTTTAAATTGGTTCTAGAACAACTATTACATATTTTTAAATAGCAACATTCACATGGTTCCATAGGAAGTCATTTGGCCAAGTTAAAAATAGATTCTAAACATAGCAAGAGTAGAAATTCAATCTAAGCTACCAAGTCATGGAAAGCAGTAACCACAGTTGCAACAGAAAAAGAAGAGCATGCATAAACTGATCATGCATTCATTTAAAAATGATCCATGTTCATTTCTGTTTCCATCTATCCCTTCTCTATAGCAGAAAACATATATGCATACATATATGCAATACATACACAGAATTGCAGATAACGATGACATATTCCTATTTATCTGCAATAGAATTATCACGAACCTATTAATTTTGAGGCTCTGCTACTTACTAACACATGCCAGACACCTTACAACAATATGCATTTCTTTAAAATCTTTGGGTGGAAGAGAGAGGATAATGTTTCTAGGAGCTAGACTGGTGGATAACTAGAAAGGATGTGCGACAGAAGCTACATTCATAACTATTCCTTCTGTGCTCAGTAAATTTACAGTGGCAGACTAAGAATGTTGGGTTAACACTCTGTCATTCTGTCATTTGAAACCCTCAGAGCTGCCATGCTAGATAAAAACTTCAATCATTGTGCCAAGGACTCATTGCCCAGAACCACAAATGGCTCTCTGGGGAAAGGATGGATCTTCGGTTCTCCTAAAGTCTACTATTTTGAAATGTTGTGTGGAGCACAAAATTAGTTTTCTCTCAGTTGCTAGGGTGCACCAGTTGCGGGCGTGATTACTTAAGAAGGAAGCCATGAAGTGTGTATCCTTAAATCTCAAAATTTTATTACATGAACATCAAGAAAAGAACGACAGATGGGTGTGCATTGTAACTTTAGGTAATGGCAAATCACATCAAGGAAAACTTTCCATAAAAACACAAATGTACATATACATTTGAAGAATGATTTTTTTGGTACCATATAAAGGATAAAAAAAACACGACCTTACGAATGGACTCACCATAAAATTGATTTATAAACTTAGGAACAATAGCTTTTCTCCTTTAAAGAAAGTTTGAAAAGACTTATTTGGAAAACATGAAACAAAATCGGAGAATTAAGGACAAAATCATAGAAAAGTAGTTAAGTATGCAGGCTTTGGAGTCAGTCTGCCTGGGTTCTCATGCCAGTTCGGTTGATAAAAACTGTGGGTCCTTGGACAAGGGACATCACTTATTTGGGCCACGATTTCCTGAAACGTCAAGTGGGAATAATTATAGTATATATCTCAGAGGGTTCTTGTGAATGTTAAAGTCCTATATGCTAGCAATGGGTCTAGCACATAGGATTGTAAATATTAGTCGTGTCATTTTTTGAAAGTAACAGGCAATAGATATTACTAGGTACGTGAGGTAAGCTGATTATTCTAATCAAGGACTGATTTTTCCCAAGAGCTTAGACAAAAAAAAGATTTTGCTTTCTGACAAAAGAACAATAAACCCTCATCAATGAAGACAATTCAAATTCAAATAGGAGGTTATTAGATGAGACTTTGAATTCAGGGCATTTCATGAAATAGCAGGAATCTTCAATGGCAGTTTTACACACCACAACACTAATTGTTCAAATGCTTCCTCTGTCCACTATCTAAAAGAGCTCCAAAAGAATGCTATGTTGTAACACATGGTGGGGAGTTGAGATACATGCCCCAAATTCTTTGCCTTCTGATTCTCACTTAAATGGGTAGGACATAGAAAATCCAGAAACATTGATAGATGAAAAACTTTCAAATGGCTGATATCTCAAATGTATCTTTAGCAGAAGTGGATCATGGTGTATTCATGGTTTAAGTATTTAAATATTTTGATTCAACAAATATTTGTTTTAGGCATTGGGCAAAGGTGTATGGATTACAAAGATGAATAAGATCCATTACTCTTTTTGTTCTTACATGTCCCACATGTATGTGGATAAGAGCCATATGCTTTAGATACCAGAAGGATGGAAAGAAACTTGATGTGAAAATGAGAGTGAATTTCTACTTTCCTCCCAGATCGAAGACCGGTTTATGCTGGTGCTGTGGGGACCAGTATTGCCTACCAATAGTATCATGACAGCATTTTATTTAGGAAAGAGCTATGAACTAAATCAAATACTGGGATAAGTTTATTGTTAATATGTCAAATTACATGCCATATAATATGAGGAAATTGTTACAGCCTGAAAAATTCTAAGATGGGTTTAATCAGCCTGTGTCTTTATTCATGAACTGGCCCTACAGACTTTGTCTACTTTCCAGAAATGTTGACGGTATTTTGGAATCAGAATTGCCCTTGCTCTATGCTCCCTAACCTCTGGACATTTAACATGGTATTTTTCTTAAATCCCTTATCTTCTTCCTCTAAATTCGAAGGTACTTGTTCATTAGGCTCATTTGTTTATGAGCCAAGTTATTTAGAGTAAGGTTATAGATTAAAGAGAAGAGTTCTTGGACACAGCCTGTTTGACACTATTTCTTGGATGGATTAATACATTAATTAATCCAGTGTTTTCCAAACTTTAGTCAGTTACTCTTTACTTCCATTTTTTTGGTCATATTCATTTTACTTGTACTAATAGACTCAACATTTTCTTAAATTTGACATAACAGCTAATTTAAAAAAATTTAGTCTTACCTTAAGCAATATTTGTGAAATCATGGATTTGAGGTATTAGATTTTGAACACACATTAAAATAAAAACAGAACTGTTTAGATTAAAAAAAAAACAAAAACGTGTGACTCACCTAAAATAGTCTCCCACTCATTTCAGGAAACAAGGAATTAATTAATAACATTTTTGAACTGAAAAGGACTCTTAGATTTTCTGATGCAATGCAGAGTTCCACAGAGGGAAAGAGTCTCAGCCAAAGTCACTGATCAAGGGAAAAATTAGGAGTAGGAACTAAGTTTATACTTAGTTTTAGTGTTACAAGTTTAGTGTTTTCGTCATCATAGTTGGCTGCATATTGTGCCCCCAACTAGCTGAATAGCTATCTAAATATGTGAATTCCTACCAAATAAAATAATTTTTGTCTGGGTGTAAATAATGCCAAAGTACTTCTTCTGTCAGTAGCTAATGGGTCCAAATGCTTCTTAAAGTCACTAGAATACTTTTCTCATTTCCCAAAGCAACAACTGTCTCCAATGATTTAAATATTGTAGATTAAAAAGAATGGTATTGAGGCATAGTCCTGTTTAAAATTGAGCTTATATCTATCCAAGATCTTTCCCATCCATTTTATTTTACCAGAAATGTTTTGCCATGGACTGTTAAGAGGATTAAGAGCCAGGATAGTTTCAGGTTGGATATTTCAGCCTCTTATGGTTTGTGTAGAGACGAGTGTACAAAAGACTTGAATGGTAAATAGGTATATAGGTCCTGGTTTGGGAATGAAATTTGTCTTTAAATTGTCAAGATAGTGACCCTGTTTAACGTTTGATCTTTAAATAATATTAGTGTTGCTATCAGGTAAATGATACCTAATGGAAAAGACCACTATATAAAGCCAAAACTCGACACAATGATTATCATCCTAAGATTTCAGAGTACAAGTATTATCAAGTGTTAAAAAAAAAATGCCCCATTAAGGAAATGGAGGCACAGAGGACTCACATTACTAATGACACCAGAGCAAAAATAGAAATAAAATTCTGGGTTCTAACGCCTGGCTCTCCCATTATGCTGTACATTGTTATGGTGAATAGTCTTTTAAAAATAATTAATACAAAGAAAGCCATGGCCACAGTCTTTTGGGCATCCACATTTCAAAGAAAAAGGCATTAAAAAGAAGATAAATAAAAGCTTTATCTATGTATAGCATAGTTATTATGATCATTCAGGCAATGTTTTGTGTTTAAGCATTAATTTTCAAAGTATTTATTAAATTCTTAGTTGCTCCCTTTTTTTTCCATGCAAAACATTGTTGTATTATTAGCACAAATACATGGTCCTCTCCCCTGTGAGATAAACCATAACTAATACTAAATTTCTAGTTAAAGTTCTATTTAGTATGAATTGGAATAGTGAGCAGTAAATACCTGAAAGTATCAAACTACAACCCAGAACCTGTGAATCTTGAAGATGATTGTGTAACAATGTAGCTTATGAGAGGTGACAGTGTGATTGGGAAAGCCATGTGGATCACACTAGTGTCCCTTTATCCAGTGTATGGATGGATGAATAGAAAAAATGGGGCACAAAAAAAAAAAAAAAAAAAAAAACTAAAGGAAGAATGGAGGTGGGGATAATTTGGGTGTTCTGTTTTTGCTCTTGTTTTTTTTATTCCTGCTTTCACTTTTTCTGGTACAAGGAAAATTGATCAAGGTGATGAATGAACAGCTATATGATGGTAATGTGATCAATGGATTATACACTTTGGATGACTGTATGGTATGTGAATAAATCTTAATAAAAAAAAGTTCTATTTAGTTAAATGTCTATGAATTCAAAGGCCTTGAGGCCCACTCAAGGTATTGAAATAACACAACTTAGGAAACAGACTTAATCAAATTGCTTAAATTTGTAATTCCTTGCTCCTTTACAAATAGGTATAATCCACCACTTATCTCCTGGAGAAAGAGACCATTAGTCTAGTGATATTTTCCATGGTGGTCTGGTTTCTGGATTGCTCGTTGATAATTTTTACACATTGCAGATACAAATCTTTATTGGGTAAGCCTTGCCCATTGTAAGGGTATAGTATGCATTCTATACCTTTTGGAGAAGAAAGTAGCTTGGGTGGGTATTTCCATTTTGTAGATCACCAATTTAGTGAACTCTGGGACAAAAAGCAATGACAAACAAAACAAAACCCTGCTAGCTTAAAACTACCAGCTCGAAAAATATCTCAGCAAATCGCACCTATCATGTTTGTGTATTCCCTATTGTGCCTAACAGACTGTCCTGTACAGAGCAGGCACTTCATAAATATTTTTTGAATGCTGAGTGAATCTTCCTCCTCCAAGAATGGATAGGGAGTCTAAAATGAACAAGAGCTCCAGGACTTTGCAGCTGCCTTATTTTTATTACTTCATGAGGAAGGGTTGTGCGTGTGTAAGAAGAAATGAGAGGGGCTAGAGAATTACATAAACCTTTTACCATTTAACCAGTTTTCTCTTGGCTTGATTGCCCCACCAACCATGCCCCGTGTATAACTCTGAACTCTTCTCAACATCATTTCCCTTCCCATTCAAATCTTGCTAAAAATAACTTCCTTTTCTAATCTCTCTCCTGTCACCACTACACACTCACAATCTCACGCCTTCCCTTGCCTTCTTGAAAATATAGCTGACCTGAAAAAAAAAAAAGAGGAAAAATATAAAGAGAAACCCAGCAAAACCTGTGAAATTTTTTTTTTTTTAATCTTTGTATGTATTGTCTTTTCACATGGTTTGACTTAGTGATGTTCTCTGTTGAGGATGAGGTTGCAGAGACTTATTCTGGGGCAGTTAATAGGTAATGTGGAACTCTATTAAAAAGTTAGCTTCCAGTTTACAAGTGTGTTCAATCACAGCTGATTGTTATTCACAGTTATTTTATTAAGTGTTCATCAGGGTAAGTGACTACACTCATAGGCCAGACCTACACTGTCAGGTGAAGCACAGCATTGAGTCATTTTTTGCTCAGTTCTAAACATGCAAATGGTATAGTAATTGTCTGTAGTATACAATAAAAGTGTACTTTTATGTATCTATTATCTACAGTATTTAAAATATCCATATATCCATGTATCTTTATAACTATTTATCCCCCAGGCTATTTTTTTGTTATCCTGTAGGAGCCTCATGGACTACCCTTAATCTGTGTGAATTCTGGGGAAGGAAAATTAATTATAAAACAGGAAGAATTGGTAGGGTGATGGAAGAGTCACACGTATCAGGCATATACCCTCTTTTTTTTTTTTTTTTTTTTTTTTTTTTAATCATCATTTTATTGAGATATATTCACATACCACGCAGTCATACAAAACAAATTGTACTTTCGATTGTTTACAGTACCATTACATAGTTGTACATTCATCACCTAAATCAATCCCTGACACCTTCATTAGCACACACACAAAAATAACAAGAATAATAATTAGAGTGAAAAAGAGCAATTGAAGTAAAAAAGAACACTATGTACCTTTGTCTGTTTGTTTGCTTCCCCTACTTTTCTACACATCCATCCATAAACTAGACAAAGTGGAGTTTGGTCCTTATGGCATTCCCAATCCCACTGTCACCCCTCATAAGCTACATTTTTATACAACTGTCTTCGAGATTCATGGGTTCTGGGTTGTAGTTTGATAGTTTCAGGTATCCACCACCAGCTACCCCAATTCTTTAGAACCTAAAAAAGGTTGTCTAAAG
Source organism: Choloepus didactylus (assembly GCF_015220235.1). Lineage (NCBI taxonomy): Eukaryota > Metazoa > Chordata > Mammalia > Pilosa > Megalonychidae > Choloepus > Choloepus didactylus. The sequence goes on from NC_051308.1 coordinate 29,892,408, forward strand.
TGTGCGTAAGAGTGCCCACCAGAGTGATCTCTCGGCTCGTTTTGGAATCTCTCTGCCACTGAAGCTTATTTCATTTCCTTTCCAATCCCCCTTTTGGTCAAGAAGATGTTCTCCATCCCACGATGCCGGGTCTACATTCCTCCCCGGGAGTCATATTCCACGTTGCCAGGGAGATTCACTTCCCTGGGTGTCTGATCCCACGTAGGGGGGAGGGCAGTGATTTCACCTTTCAAGTTGGCTTAGCCAGAGAGAGAGGGCCACTTCTGAGCAACAAAGAGGCATTCAGGAGGAGACTCTTAGGCACAAATACAGGGAGGCCTAGCCTCTCCTTTGCAGCAACCGTCTTCCCAAGGGTAAAACTTATGGTAGAGGGCTCAACCTATCAAACCACCAGTCCCCTATGTCTGTGGTCATGTTAGCAACCATGGAGGTGGGGTAGGCGAATACCCCTGCATTCTCCACAGGCTCCTCAAGGGGGCACTACATCTTTTTTTTTTTTTTTCCCTTGTTTGTCTTTTTTCTTTTTTTTTTTTTTTTTTTTTTTTAACTTTCCCTTCTTTTTTCAAATCACCTGTATGAAAAAAAAAGTTAAAAAGAAAACAAACATACAATAAAAGAACATTTCAAAGAGACCATAGCAAGGGAGTAAGAAAAAGACAACTAACCTAAGATAACTGCTTAACTTCCAGCATGTTCCTACTTTACCCCAAGAAAGTTACATAATATAGCAACATTTCAGTGAACTTGTTCCTACTACATCCATCAGAAATTAACAGACCATAGTCATTTCTGGGCATCCCCAGAACGTTAAATAGCTTATCTGTTCTTCTTGGATTATTGTTCCCCCTTCCTTAATTGCTCTCTACTGCTAGTTCCCCTACATTCTACATTATAAACCATTTGTTTTACATTTTTCAAAGTTCACATTAGTGGTAGCATATAATATTTCTCTTTTTGTGCCTGGCTTATTTCGCTCAGCATTATGTCTTCAAGGTTCATCCATGTTGTCATATGTTTCACCAGATCGTTCCTTCTTACTGCCGCGTAGTATTCCATCGTGTGTATATACCGCATTTTATTTATCCACTCATCTGTTGAAGGACATTTGGGTTGTTTCCATCTCTTGGCAATTGTGAATAATGCTGCTATGAACATTGGCGTGCAGTTATCTGTTCGTGTCACTGCTTTCCGATCTTCCGGGTATATACCGAGGAGTGCAATCGCTGGATCGAATGGTAGCTCTATATCTAGTTTTCTAAGGAACTGCCAGACTGACTTCCAGAGTGGCTGAACCATTATACAGTCCCACCAACAATGAATAAGAGTTCCAATTTCTCCACATCCCCTCCAGCATTTGTAGTTTCCTGTTTGTTTAATGGCAGCCATTCTAACCGGTGTTAGATGGTATCTCATTGTGGTCTTAATTTGCATCTCTCTAATAGCTAGTGAAGCTGAACATTTTTTCATGTGTTTCTTGGCCATTTGTATCTCCTCTTCAGAGAACTGTCTTTTCATATCTTTTGCCCATCTTATAATTGGGCTGAGGCATATACCCTCTTACCATCTCAGAGAGTCAAAAACTTTTACGACTCATGGGTCTGTAAAAATTTTGTAAGATCCCAGAATCTTTATAATATCTCCACTAGTTACTTTTAAAATGCATTTTTATTGTGAAATTTAACATATATACAGAAAGTGATAACTTTCAAAATACTATTTAACAAATAGTCAGCAAATTTCAAAGAATGTTATGGGTTACAGTTCCACAATTCCACTTATTTCCTTATTGCGATATATAACATATATACAGAAAGGTGATAACTGTCCAAGTTTGATTTAACAAATAGTTATATAGGTAATTTCAAAAAATGTTATGGGTTACAGCTCCACAGTTTCAATTATTTCCTTATTGTGAAATATAACATATATACTGAAAGATGATAACTTTCAAAGTACAATTTAATAAGTAGCTATAGAGTAAATTTCAAAGTATGTTAAGGATTACAGTTCCACCATTTCCATTATTTCCTTCTAGCTATTATAATACTCCAGCATCTAAAAAAATATATATATATATAAATGTATATTTATATAGAGATTCAGTATGCATAATCCTTTGTTAAATCTTATCTTGTCTGTTGCTACCCCTTCCTCTCATTTAATTACTTTCTCAATGTTCAGGGGTATCTAGGCAGTGACCACCCTAACTTGTTCATATTAAAAAGTGGTGTTGACATTATGGGGAAGGGGGCATCTGGTTGATGTTCTTAAAGAGGCTGTCGTCTCTGGGTATTAGGCCTTGTCTGGCATAGGAACACTCTGGAGGATTTTCAGTTTCTGAAAAATAAACTTACTGAGTGAAACTTTTATAGAGTCTTAAATAGGGACCTAGGTATTTCGGCACTACTGTTGGTTAGGGCTTGGCATACTGTGGCCATTTGGGATATCCAGCTGGAGCTTGCATAAGAGTAACCTCCGGGTCTCGACTCTATTTGAAATCTCTTAGCCACTGTAACCTTATTTTGTTACCTTTCTTTACCCCGTTTGGTCAAGAAGGCATTTTCAATCCCTTGATGCCAGAGCCAGGCTCATTCCTGGGAGTCATGTCCCACGTCACCAGGAAGATTCAATCCCCTGGGAGTCATATCCCACTTAGGGGAGAAGTTAATGAATTTATTTGTCAAGCTGTGTGTGCCAGTTTGAGTGTATTGTGTCCCCCAAATGCCATTATCTTTATAGTCTTGTGTGGGGCAGAAGTTTTGGTGTTGGTTAGATTTGCTTGGAGTGTGCCCCACCCAGCTGTGGGAGATAATTTTGATGAGATGTTCCCATGGAGGCGTGGCCCCGCCCATTCGGGGTGGGCCTTGATCAGTGGAGCTATATAAATGAGCTGACTTGGGGGGAAGAAAGAGAGTGCAGCTGGGAGTGATGTTTTGAAGAGGAGCAAGCTTGCTAGAGAGGAACGTTTTGGGAGAAAGCCGTTTTGAGGCCGGAGCTTTGGAGCAGATGCCAGCTGCCTTCCTAGCTAACAGAGGTTTTCCGGAGGCCATTGGCCATCCTCCGGTGAGGGTACCCGATTGCTGATGTGTTGCCTTGGACGCTTTGTGGCCTTAAGACTGTAACTGTGTAGCGAAATAAACCACCATGTTATAAAAGCCTATCCATCTCTGGTGTTTTGCATTCTGCAGCATTAGCAAACTAGGACACTGTGCTTAGAGAGAGAAAGGCCACATCTGAGCAACAGAAGAGGTTCTCTGGAGGTGCCTCTTAGGCATAATTACAGGAAGGCTTAGTCTCCCTTTTACAGCCATAAGTTTCACCAGAACAAGCCTCAAGATCGAGGGCCTGACTTATTAAGTAGGGGGTTCTTAATTTCACATAGCATACATTCTGTCTAAGGTAAATAATCAGCATCTCACATTATCTTCACTTAGTTGTACAATCATCATCACTCTAAATTTTAAACAATTATCATAATACACAACATCCTAAAGCTCTTATCAGCCCCTAATTATTCATCCCTAGTATTAGTATAGTCCTGGTAAGTTATTCCTATTAAATATAATCTATAATATGTAATGGGTAGTTTTTCAATAAACCACTCTGTTGTTAACTCTTTGTACCAGTGTTCCAACAGTTACTTTTATCTTATCTTTTTCCCCACAGACTAACAGTAAAACCCTTACAATTAAAAAAAAAAAAGAGAGAAAGAAAGAAAGAAAAAGATATATATGTGGTTTGCATTCAAAGGTAGCAAGGAAGGTAGAAGCTAGAGAGACTGGGATGCCCAGCTCCCTTCAGAGCCTCACTCCCTTTCTGCCCACTCACCCCAGTAGATGGACATTGAACAGGCTGAATCCCTGGGGCTTAAAACAGGGAGGAAAAGAAAACTCCAGAATGAGATTGTGAGGCAGGACTTCAGAAGAGGCCTTGGAGCTGAGCAGTGCTAAAGCCACTTTTCCTCTCAGAGAAGCTGTTTCAGAATCTTAACGTGGTTTCCTAATCTTTAAAATGGGAATCATATTAGTATCTTTCTTACAGGATTATTGTGATGATTAAATAATATACATTCCATGTTAAATGCTTGGCATATTTCCTGGAACATAGTAAATGCTCCAAATATTATCACTATAGGGGCTAGAATCATGAAAAGGTCACACAGACATAGTTCAAAAAAATTAAATCAGGCCAGAAGTCAAGGGAGAACCATAGGTTGCTTGCATGTGCAAACTGGTCATTATCGTTAGACACCTCTTGGCAAAATTCTCCTTATCTCCATTTTACAGATGGGGAAACTGTGGTTCCAGAGCAGTAACATGCCCAAAGTCGTATAACTAATGAGTAATTGACTGAGATTCAATACTGGTTCCATTTACCTCCTAAGATCATTTATATGTTCATCTCTACAGCAGTATCTTCTAATATAAATGTTAACACAATGATTAATATTAATTATGTTAACATTAACATAATTCCAAAGATGTATTTTTGGAGCTGGAGCCAAAAAATAATTCTACAGTCAATTAGCAACATAATTCTACACATTTCTCCTACTTTCACACCTGACTGGAGGAGGTTATATGAGCAATCATACACATTTATTTAATTTCTGGGTTAGCTACCACCCTTCAGCTTTAAGGGCTTTATCATCAATGAATAAAGAGCAGAGACTCACCAAAAGTTGTTTAGCAATGAGTGTCCCTGAAAAGTACAGCTTAGAACAGGAAATATTGAAGTAATGAATTAAACAGAGATTTACTTGTGTCAACATGTGTTTTTAAGAGAAACAGAAAGAAAAGTGTGTTTTTGAGAGAAACAAGGCCAGGGATGTGATTTTTCCAAATACTTTAAGAGTTGTGGTTACATGTAAGGTTTACTTCCAAGCAGCCCCAAGAGCTAGTCCTGGCTTTTGTTCTGGGTCTCCCTGAAAAGCCCAAAAGACCCCTGGCACTTAAGTGTTCTTGTCCAGGACCAAAAATTTCAGATAATTCTCCCTCATTACTGATAGGCCTGACACCTCAATCCTCGGGAAGGTGAGCAGGAAAGAGAAGTAAGGTGGACAGACCACTGGGTCATAGTAGAGGAGTGAGTTTTTCCTTCTTTTCTGCTATCCAAAAGCAGGCATCCAGCCAGGCCTTTAACTCTTTCTCGGTCCAGACAAGGACAAAGTACATGCCATTATTTGATTCTGTTTAAGTCTCTAAGAATCGCTGCCAATTGCTTTGGTTTATGTATTGAAGCAATTAAAAAAAAAAAAAAAAAAAAAAAAGGAGGGGGTTACAAACCAATTTTTGCCTTTTTCTTCTCTAAATATTTGGTTACTAATCTGGATATAATCTTATATTTATACAGAAGCCATATAGCACAGTGCCTCTGTAATTAAAACTATATTCCTACCCAGCCCTCTTACTAGCTGTGACCTTAAGCAAGCCAATTATGTGAAAATTTAGTTTTTTTCCTCTATAAAACAAGCATACTAGTATTAGCCTCATAGGGATTAAATTAGATAATATATATATAGAAAGTATTTAACTAATAGAGCTATTTATTTTTTTTATTATTATAACTCTGTAGTGAAAGCATACACTTATTCTGTATGTTCTGATAAGGTTTTTCCTTTGGAGATCACAGGTAAGACTGACTATGCATTTATGGCTAGGGGTGATGTCTTTCTGGAAAGGGTGGGCACTCTTGATATTAATCTCCAGGGAAGGGATATGCTCTCATTTAGAAAACTGGAATTTTAGATAGACCAGAGAAGGAACCTCTTCCCTCTCATTTTCCTGGGCCTAGAGCTCAAAAAATCTAGATATGCTTAAGGTCACTCCTGCTTGATAAGGTTTTAAAAAAGGCAAAGTGGAAACCGGGAAGGGGCTGTAAACTGAAGATGTGTACCCAATATCATGTAATTTAGATCACATCACCTAAGCAGCAGCAAATTTAATAGTTAAGGGTGTCAGGGGAGTGAATCTCCCTGGCAACGTGGAATATGACTCCTGGGGAGGAATGTAGACCCGGCATCGTGGGACGGAGAACATCTTCTTGACCAAAAGGGGGATTGGAAAGGAAATGAAATAAGCTTCAGTGGCAGAGAGATTCCAAAAGGAGCCGAGAGGTCACTCGGGTGGGCACTCTTACGCACACTTTAGACAACCCTTTTTAGGTTCCAAAGAATTGGGGTAGCTGGTGGTGGATACCTGAAACTATCAAACTAAAACCCAGAACCCATGAATCTCGAAGACAGTTGTATAAAAATGTAGCTTATGAGGGGTGACAATGGGATTGGGAAAGCCATAAGGACCACACTCCACTTTGTCTAGTTTATGGATGGATGAGTAGAAAAATAGGGGAAGGAAACAAACAGACAAAGGTACCCAGTGTTCTTTTTTACTTCAATTGTTCTTTTTCACTCTAATTATTATTCTTGTTATTTTTGTGTGTGTGCTAATGAAAGTGTCAGGGATTGATTTAGGTGATGAATGTACAACTATGTAATGGTACTGTAAATAATCAAAAGTACGATTTGTTTTGTATGACTGTGTGGTATGTGAATATATCTCAATAAAATGAAGATTTAAAAAAAAATCAGTGAAATATAATAAGAAATTTGGTTACTTTAAAAAGTTGGGTTATATGTAGTTTTTACTTTTTCTCATTGAAACTTTTATATGTTTTCCAAATTTTATTCAAGGAGCATATATTTGTGTTGTAAGCAGAAAATAAACAATAAACATTATTTTTACTGTTATCTCTAAAAAAAAAAAAATATTAGTATTGTTGATATTCTACCTTTGCATCATGCTCTTAAATGGCTTGGCATGGCACCATTACCAATGTTATCTGTATTTGAAATTTTGATATTTTGTTCACCATGGACTTTTTGCATTACTTTTGATTTTTTAAAACCTTGCATTCAAATACTATTTCCTGAGTTTTTTGGTGCCCCTTAAATTTGGGGCCCAAGGCAAATGCCTCACTATCCTTCCCTGCTTTAAAACCTGAAGCACACTTTTTCACTTTAATTATTATTCTGGTTATTTTTGTGTGTGTGGTAATGAGGGTGTTGGGGATTGATTTTGGTGATGAATGTACAACTATGTAACAGTACTGTGAACAATCGAATGCATGATTTGTTTTATATGACTGTGTGGTATGTGAATATATCTCAATAAAATGAATATAAAAAAAAAAAAATAGTTAAGGATGTAATCCCTGGAGTCAAACCACCTCCAGTTGCGTAGCTGAAGCACTGGAAAAACAAAGTTCTCTGAGGGGAAGTTCACTTTCAGAACAATGGTTGAGGTCTCCACTCAACTAGCCTGTCTGGAATAGACTGAATTCACCATAAATTCAAGAGTGCAAAAGGACATAACCTGTACATATCCACCTGGTCCCACAGATTAATCAAATAAGTGTCACTGTCTAAAACTATACCCTTTGAAGGCTGATCCATGAGTGGGATCAAATATATTTTTCTGATTCTTAAATTTCTGAAAATTAACATGAGATTCTTAAAGGAAAAAATGCTTTAGCAATATAGAGAATTGCAATTACTCAAGTTATAGTACAGAAACAAAAATCGTAAGAGACAAATTGTTGAAGTTCACCACTGTCTAAAGCAAGCTAATATTTTAAAAGGGTTAAAAGTGTAATATAGTGATGGGGTCAGGTTTCCACAACCAAAGAAAAGTGAAAAGTTGAGTCAAATATCAACATGATACAGATAATAACTCATTGGCATTGTAAGCCTTTGTTATTCCATTTTCACCTTGTAGACAGGTTTCCAGAGTAAAGATGCACTTTTATGTCTAATCAGCTAATCACAGTCAGTTGAAAAGTATTTATTAAGCAGCTAATAGGTACCCCAAATTAGGCTAGGTATATAAGACTAGGCTCTTGCCTTCAAATTTAGTAAGGGGAAGGAGGTAATTAACATATATTAAATATTTTTTTACTCTTCCAAACCAATAGAAATAGTATTCTCTTAAATGTGCTTTAGGAATTCAGAGAAGTAATTAATGTGGCTTAGAATAATGTAATTAATAAAAAGTTTTTCTAAAGAGTTAATTTAGTAAAAAATATAGAAGTATTAAGGAATCTGTTTAACTCTTAAAATAATTTAGTTTTTATTTATAAATGTTTATATATGAATTCCATTTTATTAGCATGTGCTGCTAATAAAATACGGATATAAAAATATATTGCAAAGGAAAATGTCTTACTTGCAATAAATCTGCTGAATCTGGGTCTTAAAAAACATCATTGAGAAGACTAACTCCATTCTTAATTTTTAAAAATAAATTATTTCAGACACAAAAATTGAAAAATCGTCTAGACATTCTATTAACATGAGTGCAGTACCCCCAGAGGAAGAGGTTAACAGGGAAAACTTCAAGGAGGTGACCTTCAAGGACAACCAGGAGGGGTCAAATGTGTGTCTGTGGAATGGAGAATGCTGGGGCAGGGAGAGAGGGAAGAAAGGCATTCCATAAATAGGAAACTGCAAACAGCATATAAAAAGGCATAGTGAGTGAGCTTAAGTGGGGTATAAGTCGCAGCAGGAGAGTTGGGGTTCCCTACATTCACTTCAAAGGCCTTCATTATCTATATGAAAAGAGGCTAAAGACAAGTAACTAGACCATAATGACTATGAAATGTAACATAAACGAATGCTAATAATTACTCTTCCGAATTCGGATGTTAGGAATTCACCATACAAAATTGTATTTATTTTATGTCAACAACTATCTTCTGCGAAGAAATGTTGTGATGACTGAATCGTCCAATTTCAAGTAGAATGCTGATCACAGAACCACACGAGTATCTTTTATGGTAAAAAACTTATTTTAGTGAAGCTTCTTTAGGCTTTTGTGAAAGATTACAGATAAAGAATAAAAGGAGCATAAAAATCTTTTGTTAAAACCATTAAATGCAAATATCTTGCATTTTCAAGGCCTCTTAGAACAGTTGTTTATAAATTGCTTCTACATACATCATCACGTCATTTAAATTAGTACAACAAATGCACTTAGGTATCATTTAATATTAGTTTTAAAATAAGCATTGAACCACATTATTAGGCATACTATTGAAAAAATTTTAAAAAGAAAATATTCTAGTAGCGTGAACTTGGTCTTAAAAATAAAACACTAAGAAGTTTAACACAGCTGCAAAATTTTAGAAAAGCAGGGTTTAACCCTTTTCTATAGCAACTTTTACTGGAGGTCATGTCAAATTTCACAACTAAGAACATTTTAACATATGTAATACTGAGCACAACATGGGCACATTTTTGTTGCTATGAGAACCTTCTGTTTTGTTTCAGATTTGCAGCCTTGACGACGCAATGTTTGCGCCTATTTTACAAATGTTTTTCTACTGCTATTCCTCTCCTCTAGTAATAACATTTTAATGGCGCTTGTTTCCTCCTGCACCTAGCCCGGTTTTCCGTCTTCGCTCCAGTTCTCATAGGCTGTGCGGTCGCCCTTTCTGGGAGAAGGCGGTGAGCCTTAAGGGAGAAAACGGGAAGGGCAAGGGTTGGGGCTGGCTCGGCCTTTTTGCAGCAGCCCAGGCCGCCTCTCAGCGTTTCTGGCTGTGAATGGGAAGGCAGAGGGGGCTGGATTGCTCGATAGTTTATCAACCCCTGGGGAGCCCACCGGCTGCGATTTTGAAATCTGCCCTAAAAAAAAAAATCGTGCAACGCCACATCCTATAAACAGGAGGGGAGGGGGGGAGCAGTGTTTTTGTGTGCTATCCCCAAATGGATCAGAAATAAGGGAGAGGTTCGAAAAGTTATTAAATAGTAACCCCAGGCCAGAAAAATCAGGGCTCAGGCCTCGCTCCTAGAGGGGAGAAGGCTGAAAGGCCGGTCTGCACAGCACTTAGATCACGGGCGGCAGGATGGGACTTATGCAAGAGCGGCTCATGGCGGGAAGGGGAGAGGGACGCGTGCTCGGTCTCCCCCACGCGACCCCGGGGTCTTTCGCCCTCGGGATTCGCAGAGTCTCGAACGCCTGGCCAGGCCGCTGCACGGGCTGGAAAAAGGAAAAGGACACCACGACCTAGGTTAACGACAGGCATCTCCCAGACGACAGGCTCCGCAACAAGATGGCGGAAGAGAGAGAACGCATAGGTAAGCGCCGCCAGGGGAGCAGCTGCCCTCGCAGCCCGCCGCGACCCCAGGGTGCACTGAGAAGCGGGAAGTGGGGGCTGTTCATCCTTCACCCTGCGTCCCCACCATAGGGAAAAAGTTGACTGAAGAGGTGGCCGGTCGGCTAGGGGTAGGTTTCCCTCGGCTGGCGTGTCGGCCCCGCCTCTCCCTTCTTCCCACTCCTCCTCCTTCCTTTTACCCGCCTCTCCCCGCCCCTTGTTTCCCCGCCCCTTGTTTCCCCGCCCCTTGTTTCCCCGCCCCTTGTTTCCCCGCCCCTTGTTTCCCCGCCCCTCCCCTCCCTGGGAGGACCCAGCCCCGGTTCCACAGCCTGGCTGCGGCTGAGGGGCGGACGGGGGAAGGTAATAATGGCGGCCTTGTTTACGATCTTGGGGATGTCGCCTCGCCCGGAGTTCTCGGTGCCCAGGCGCCACGCCGACAGCTGCTCAGGCTTCGGTAACCGTTGGGTGGCCTGGGTGAGGACAGGCTCCAGCTGCCAGATTCTGGCGGGGTCCCCATCTGTCGTACCGAAACCCCTCCCGGGCGCAGCCTGATAGCTTTTGCGGCCACCATTTTGCCTCCGTCGTAGGACGTGGGAGGAGGGCCTGGAGGTCACAACCACTTCCTTCCCGCCTCCCCAGCGGGTAAAATGCCTGCCCGTCGGCCAGCCCTGTGCCTCGGGTCCTGCGTCTTATCTTAAATAAAAATAAATCCAAATCCAACACTTTTAATAAGGACGAAATGACCAGATTGAGTGGGAAACGCGTACGAACCCCTGTCCGCTGGCCGGGAGTCTCCTGCGCTCCCCGCGGTGGGACCGGCGGGACCAGCGCGCTGTAGCCGCGGGCGGAGGTGGGACTGGACTGAGTGGCTTAAGGTCCGCCGGATCCTTAGGACAGATGTGTTCTATCTATGGAGAAAGGAAAAACTGGTTATCTATGTTTATATGCAAGACGTTTACACTGTTTTCATTCTGCGGTATGACTTAAAACTCGACACTTAGTTACCTGGGTTGCCTCTTAGTTTCGTACTAAAAATAATGTGCTTATATTTGGTAATTGGCAAAATCCCCGCAAGAACAAAATGTCATAAAGCAGTGGAGGTAACCATCTTAGAAAGAAAAATAATATTCCATCTTTGTTTCCTTTCTTGAGCGCTCAAGACATATCGACGTCCTCTTTTTCTCAGCATGGAACAAAGTAAGGTCAGGTTAGGTGAAGAAACTAGCCCCGAGATGCTTAGTCACTTGCCATGGTGATCAAATCAGCGGAGAAACAATTGAAACTGTGCCAAAGATCTACCTATTGATACTGTTTGATCTTTACATGGTATGGGTAATCTGAGAGTCCAGAATTATTTTATAGATCTCACCTTTCCTAAGATAATTATAATTTTATGGTCCTGTTTTAGAAGTATAAGATACTTTTTAGGAATTTGTTTTTTAGATAAATTTTAAACCTTCCCCCGAAAACATAATGATTTATTCTTATTTACTCTAAATTCCTATTTATAAAAAATGGAAAAAAATCATTGGAAAATAAACGTTCTAAGAATCATGGATTTGTTAAAAGATGATTAGGACAGCATGAGAAAAGCACTGGATTATGCTACAATTACAATGTTTACTTTTTTTTTTTTAAAATAGAGTGAGAGCTTTCCTGATTTTTCAATTTTCAAAAATATTTTCTATTTAGAATAAATTAATTTAGAGGAACAAACAATTCTGTACACAACCATAAAAGTAATAACTTAAAAGCTGGATGCCATTCATTCACTTGGCGTATATTTAATACCTATCATATGGAAGCCATTCTGCTTAGATTAGAACTTTGGAGGATATGAAGATGAACAAGATACGGTACCTGCTTCCAAGAAAGGTGAGTTTAGTGAGGGAGATGAGTAATATACAAATGGGAGGGAACAGGTAACTAGGCAGAGCAGCCTTTGTGCCAAACGCTGTGCCTGTTGTACCCTTGCTACTCAAAGCGTAGTCTGTAGGCAACAGTATGAGCATCAGTGGGACTTTGTCAGAAATGAAGACTCTCAAGCTCTGCCCCAGATTTGTGAATCAGAGTCTGCATTTTAACATATCTGCAGGTGACCCATATGCACATTAAAGTTTGAGAAGCACTTTTATTTAGTATATAATTTATTCTTAACAGTTTTATGAGTTAACTATAACTGCAGTTTGAAGGGCATGATGAAATAAACTTACGTTGTCTGAGGATAAACTAAACAGAGACTTGGTGATACTGATCTTTGTATGAAAATACTCCACTCCTATATTCGATACTCAGCTCTGATGTTTCAGAAATTACATCTAACTTGACTGATTAGAATTGATCAGGCTTTGGGATTCACTCAAGCCAATGAAACTCATGAAAGACTCATCTGCAAACCAGGATAATGATTTGTTAAGTTACATAAGGGTATTTTGATACAATTACCAGAAAGCTGATTCTTGCAGTGCAATACACTATTAATGGGTATTAAACTTTTGGGGAGATTGAATTTATATTTCAGAAGTTGCTTGATGAGCATGGAATCAAATGAAAGAAGATAGTTTTGAAGGATGTATCCAATACCCTATAAGCTTCAAGAGGTCAAGGACCATTTCTGATAGGTTATACCCAGTATCTAGCTGTCTAGCTTGTGGTAGGAATTAAATAAATGTTTTGAATTTAGCTCATTTGTAGTCATCAAAGATAGTTTATGTTTTAACTAAGGCATTACTAACTATTCAATATTCTGTATCTGAGAGTACATAAAACTAGTTTTATTTTTGTTGTTTTCCTTACAATTCTCTATATTTATATTTAATCTGGGTAACAAACTTTTTTATTTTCAGAGACCCGAGGTATTAACTAGTGTTCCTTAAAAATCTCTTTGTAGAAACATTTATATTTTTTAAATGATTCATCTTAATTTTGAGATATATTACTGTTACAAAGGAGAAATAAGTTTTTGGTAGCCAGCTCCTTTTCAACATTTAGAGATTAACCCTGATACAAGTATTAAGAATACGGATAGGAAAAATTAACTAAATCTACTACAGGGGTTATTGTACTCTATTTGTAAAACATTTCTATACTGTTACATATATTGAAGTTGTTATGCTGATTTGTAGCCTTTTTGTTTCTTAACATAGTATAATTTGTTATTTTCCTAGGTTAAACTAGTGTAATAGTTGTATTAGCTAAAAAAGAAAAGAATTTAAATTTTAGAATTAAGGTAATTAAAAAATTGATATAATTTTATTTGTTTTATCAAAAGGAGGATATTTTAAATATAATAGAAAAAAATATGTGAAGTTTTAGCATTTCCCTAAAGTTCCCTCAGCCAGAACATTTTTTTCCCCTTTCTTTTCCTTCTGTTTTGTTTTGTTTGTTTAAACAGAGAACTAATACAATTATTGATCCTTGGATCCTTAAATCTTATTTTATTGTTTGTCTCTTAGAGACTGTTATATAGGACTGGAAGGATAATTCTGTTTATAATTAGAATCATGCCTAGGAAACAATCTGCTTAGGAATAAAATTCTAACTTTTGGCTACCCAGTGAGCTTTGGAATATGTGTTCATTTTTTTAGTAAGCCTCTTTTTATACAGAAAATACTCACAGGTCACTCTAGGGTTTCCTATTTTTGTTTGTACTGAAATACTGTTAATTTGCATGCTTGATAGTATTGCTTATTAAAGTGTCTCCAATTCAATCATCACCTTCTAGAAGGAAGAGGTATTACAAGTTTTGCTTTTGTTTTTGTTTTGCTTTGCTTTGGTTTTGGTCCTTTGTGCCACTCCTCTGAAAACCCAACATTTGGAAATCTAAAGTAAAAAACAGAAATTACAGGTGAATATTACTTTATGAAAAATCTTCCCTTAAATAGTAACTGATGATAGTATGAAATATATAGAATAGTAGAGAGGGGGTGAGCTTTGGAGTAAGACCTGAATTTCAATTCCGGCTTCTCCAAGCTCTAACCATCTGATCACAGACAAGGTGCTAAACCTAAGGAACCTTAGGTTCCTCAAATGTAAAATGGTGGCAATTATACCTATTTTATAATGTTGTAATGGGGACAGGGTTTTCTTATTCATCTTTATATCCTAGCACACACCACAATACCTGGCTTTGAATGAATAGGAAGGAAAGAGCTTGGTACATTCTAGGGATCTAGTAGCTATTGTGACATGTTTGACATGGATTGTAGGGGTTAAGAAAAAGTTAAATCCAACTTTAAACAGTGGTTGATCATACATGATGCATTCATGCATATTTTTGGGGCCCTTTACCTTAGACCAGTATAAATACATCCAGGTAGAGACTAACTGAAGAAGAAAACTAATTTATTGAAACCCAATTTACATCTCCTAACTCAGAATTCATAAAATTCAGAATTCATAAAATTCAGAGAAAAACTGGACTGAATTATATTTCACAATAAGGAAATAAATGAAACCTTGGAACTGTAACCTATAATATTCTTTGAAATTTGTTCTCTAACTACTTATTAAATTTCACTTGGAAAGTTGTCACTTCTGTGTATATATGTTATATTCTACAATAAAAAATATAAAATTTGTCAAGAAAATCCATAATTTAGAAAAACAAATGGAAATTTTGAGTACATTAAAACGAAAGAAAAAATTTAGTACATTTCTTTTGGAAAGCAATTTGAAAATTTGTATTAAGAAAAAATGATGTTCATACGCTTTGATTCTTTAATATATTCCTGGGCATTTTTCCTGAAATAAATGTTCTGAAGAGGAAAAAAAAAAAAAAACACACACACACACACAAAAATGTGGACTGTAAACTTATTTATAAATTTGAAAATGTGGATATAATCTATTTGCCCAACAAATGGGAGATGCTAAGTAAATTGTACTGTATTGACTTGTTGGATTGCAGCCAATTAAAACAGTATATAAAAATTATATGTGTAAATGGGTAAGAACCACAAGGCCACACAGATGTTATCAGGGTAGTTAGATTTTCAGGGGCATTTTTTTTTTTTTGATTTTAGACTATAACATATTTACATAGATGTGATAACTTTCCAAGTGTAATTTAACAAGTAGTTAGCAAATTTCAGAGTGTTATGGGTTACAGTTCCACAGTTTCAGGTCTTTCCTTCTGGCTATTCTAATACCCTAGCAACTAAGAAAAAGAAAATTATATAGAGATTCAGTATTCATAATCCTTTGGTAGATTCTATCTTGTCTGTTGCTACTCCTTCCTCTCATTTAATCACTTTCCCAATCTTTAGGGATGTCTAGGCAGTGACCATCCTAACTTGTTTGTGTTGAAAAGGGGGCGTTGACATTATGGATAAAGGGGACGCAACTGGTTGATGTTCTTGTAGAGGCTGTTGTCTCTGGGTTTTGGGACTTACCCGGAATAGGAGCTCTCTGGAGGATTTAATTTTCTGAAGAATAAACTTGATGAGTGCAATTTTATAGAGTCTCAGATAGGGACCCGGGTAATCTTTAGGGTTTTCAGGACTACTGTTGACTTGGGCTTATACTGTGACCATTTGGGATATCCAGCTGGAGCTTGCATAGGAGTAACATCCAGGACATGTCTGAACTCTATTTGAAATCTTTTAGCCACTGAAACCTTATTTTGTTGCCTTTCTTTTCCCCCTTTTTGTCAAAAAGGCATTCTCAACCACTCGAAGCCAGGGTCAGGCTTGTTTCCAGAATCCGTTGCTAAGTCTCACATTGCTAAGGAGACTTAACTCACCTGGGGGATCCTGTCCCACATCGGGGGGAGGGTGATGAATTTATTTACAGGGTTAGGCTTAGAGAAAGTCCACATTTGAGCAACAAAAGAGGTTCTCTGAAGGTGACTTTTAGGCATAATTACAGGTGGGCTTAGCCTCCCCTTTACAACCATAAGTTTCACAAGAGCAAGCCTCAATATCGAGGGTTTGACTTGTAAAATAGGGGGTACCTAATTTCACATAGCATATGTTCAGTCCACAATAATCAGTCAGTATCTCACACTGTCATCACTTACAATCCTCATCACTTGCCATTTTAAACAATTCTCATGACCCAAACACCCCATATCTCTTTTTAGCCTGTAATTATTTGTCCCTAGTATTTGAGTGGTACTGGTAGGGTATTCCTATTAATTATAGTCCCTGGTATTCAATAGGTAGATTTTTCCCATATACCATTCTGTTGTCAACTCTTTGTACCAGTGTCATACTGTAGAAGGGTATTATACAAGCACCTATCTATATTTGTAGTGTTGGTTTGTGGGATACAGGGGCATTTATTTATTTTTTATGCGATTTTATTGAGATACATTCACAACCATAGAATCATCCGAAGTGTACAGTTAGTCACAGTATCATCATATAGTTGTGCATACATCACAATTTTTTGAACATTTTCATTACTCCAAGAAATAAAAATATAAATAATTAAAAAAAAAAAAGTAAAAAAGAACACCAAACTCTCTGAGTTTTAGGTGTCACACAGTTACCCAAAGTTCCAGGGACTGGCCAGGTTATATACAAATAGCTCATCATCTCAGAATTTAGAAATAACCATTACAACTCATGAATAGATGTGACTGCTGTAAGAGCTTACAATCGAGGAACCTTTACCATAAGCCTTCTCCTGATAACCTATGCTCTTGGATTCATTTCTCATAGTTTGCACAGTATAGTTAGTCCATATTAGTAAGCTATTATAATATTTGTCTGTTCGAGTCTGGCTTATTTCGCTCAAGATACTGTCCTCAAGGTCCATTCACCTAGTTGCATACCTGATAACTTCATTTCTTCTTGCTGTGGCTCAATATTCCATTGTATGTATATATCGTAATTCACCATTCCATTTATTGGTTGATGTACCCTTAGGTCACTTCCATCCATTGTGAATCATGAATACTGCCACCATAAACACTAGTGTCCAATGTCCATTCATGTCCCTGCTCTCAGTTCTTCCAAGTATATACCCCAGAACGGGGTTGTAGGACCATGTGATAACCCCATAGTTGGCTTCCTGTGGAACCACCATACTGCCCTCCAGATGAGCTGCCCCATTCTATTTCCCTACCAACAGTGAGTAGGTACATCCTTCTCTCCACATTTTCTCCAGCACTTGTATCCCTCTATTTATTTTTTAAAGTTTTCTTCACACACCATGCAATCCATTCTAAGTAAACAGTGATTCCAGGTATAATCACATAATTATGCATTTACCACCACAGTCTATATGAGGACATTTCCATTTCTTGCACAAAGGAAGAGGAAAAGGAGAAAAAAACCATGAAGAATAAAAATATAAAAGAGGAAAAATAAAAATAAAATACAATGAAAAGGTCAGACAACCACAATACCACAAAGAATCCCATATCACTCCCTGTATTCCTCTCTTATAGACATTTAGCTTTGTTATATTGCCTTTGTTACAATTAATGGAAGCATCTTACAATGTTACTGTTAACTATAGACTCAAGTTTGCATTGATTATATTTTTTCTCCTACACCATTCAATTTTCAAGACCTTGCAATGTTAACATTCATTTGTTCTCTGTCTTTTAAAAGCATTCTTATATTTGTACATTTAGTAACCATCATTGACCACTCTAGATTTCGCTAAGTTATACAATCCTGGTGTTCTGTCTTTCCTTCTGGTGTCATACATGCCCCCAGATGTCCACTTTCAACCATACTCACACTCATCTTTGTTCAGAGTACTTACAATATTGTGCTACCATCACACATTATTATGTTATCCATTTCTGGATCTATACAATCAGTCCTGTTGAACCTTATGTATTCCTTCAGCATCAAATGCTCATTTTCTAACTTCTTTCTATCCCCCGACAACCTGTGTTCTCAACTTTATCTCTCAAATTTCACTCATCAATGTTATTTTATATCAGTGATCACATAGATTATCCCTCCTTTTGTTTCTGGCTAATTTCACTCAACATAATGTCTACTGTCTACCATTTTTTCTATTGGATTTTATATGTCATATCTTTATTTTTGTTTGTTTCTTTCTTTTTACTCTTACTGATAGACTTCATTTCCACTCTCTTCTCCAAACCTCCCTCTCCTGTCTTGAAGGATATAAAGAAGATATTGGGCAAACATAAGGAAGAACTTAAAAGTTTGAAAAAAATTGGCAGAACTTGCTGGAATGACAGGCACAATGCAAAAGAAGAAACACACAATGGAGACACACAACAGCAGATTTGAAAAAGCAGAAGAAAAGATTCAGTGACTAGAGGACAGAACATCTGAAATCCTGTGCAAAAAAGAACAGTTAAGGAAAAGAATGGAAAAATAGGAACAGGGTCTCGGGGAATGGAATAACAACATGAAGCATATGAATGTACTTGTCTTGGGTGTCCCACAAGGAGAAAAGAAGGGAAAAGGGGCAGAAAGAATAATGGAGGAAATAATCACTGAAAATTTCCCATCTCTTATGAAGGACATAAAATTGCAGATCCAAGACGTGCTGTGACTCTAAACAGAATAGATCCAAATAGACCTACGCCAAGACACAAAATAATCAGATTATTAAATGACAAAGACAAAGAATTCTGAAAGCAGCAAGAGAAAAGCGATCCATTACATACAAAGGAAGCTCGATAAGACTATGTGAGGATTTTTCAGTGGAAACCATGAAGGTGAGAAGGCAGTGGCATGATATATTTAAGATACTGAAAGTGAAAAACTGCCAACCAAGAATTCTGTATCTGGCAAAACTGTCCTTCAAAAATGATGGAGAGTTTAAAATATTCTCAGAGAAACAGACACCTTAGAGAGTTTGTGAACAAGATATCTGCTCTACAGGAAATACTAAAGGGAGCACTACAGGCAGGTAGGAAGACAAAAGAGAGAGGTTTGGAGCACAATATTGGGTGATGGTAGCACAATATTGTAAGTACACTGAACAGATGAGTGTGAGTGAGTTTGAAAGAGGAAGGTTAAGGGAACGTAGGACACCAGAAGGAAAGATAGAAGATGAAAACTGGGACTGTATATCCTAGTGAAACCTACAGTGGTCAATGATTGTGATTAAAGGTACAAATATATGAATGTTTTTACATGAGGGAGAACAAATGAATGTCAACTTTGCAAGGTGTTAAAAATGGGGTGGTTTGGGGAAAAAATACAATCAATGCAAAGTAGAGTCTATAGTTAACAGTAACATTGTAAGATGCTTCCGTTAATTGTAACAAAGGCAATATACCAGAACTAAATGTCTATAAGAGGGGGACATGAGGGGTATGGAAATCTTGGCGTTCGTGGTTTTGTCTGACATTTTTATTGTATTTTATTGTATTTTATTATTATTTTTTAATCTTCATTTTATTGAGATATATTCACATACCACACAGTCATGCAAAACAAATCGTACATTCGATTGTTCACAGTACCATTACATAGTTGTACATTGATCACCTAAATCAATCTCTGACACCTTCGTTAGCACACACACAAATAACAAGAATAATAATTAAAGTGAAAAAGAGCAATTGAAGTAAAAAAGAACACTGGGTGCCTTTGTCTGTTTGTTTGTTTATTTCCTTCCCCGATTTTTGTACTCATCCATCCATAAACTAGACAAAGTGGAGTGTGGTCCTTATGGCTTTCCCAATCCCATTGTCACCCCTCATAAGCTACATTTTTATACAATTGTCTTCGAGATTCATGAGTTCTGGGTTGTAGTTTGATAGTTTCAGGTATCCACCACCAGCTACCCCAATTCTTTAGAACCTAAAAAGGATTGTCTAAATTGTGCATGAGAGTGCCCAACAGAGTGACCTCTTGGCTTCTTTTGGAATCTCTCTGCCACTGAAGCTTATTTCATTTCCTTTCACATCCCCCTTTTGGTCAAGAAGATGTTCTCCGTCCCACGATGCCAGGTCTATATTCCTCCCTGGGAGTCATATTCCACATTGCCAGGGAGATTCACTCCTCTGGGTGTCTGATCCCACATAGGGGGGAGGGCAGTGATTTCACCTTTCAAGTTGCCTTAGCTAGAGAGAGAGGGCCACATCTGAGCAACAAAGAGGCATTCGGGAGGAGGCTCTTAGGCACAATTATGGGGAGGCCTAGCCTCTCCTTTGCAGCAACCGTCTTCCCAAGGGTAAAACCTGTGGTAGAGGGCTCAACCCATCAAACCACCAGTCCCCTAGGTCTGTGGTTATGTTAGCAACCATGGAGGTGGGGTAGGCCAATACCCCTGCATTCTCCACAGGCTCCTCAAGGGGGCACTACATATTTTTTTCCTTGTTTTTTTTTTTTTAACTTTTTTTCTTTTTTAAATCAACTGTATGAAAAAAAAATTAAAAAAAACAAAACATACAATAAAAGAACATTTCAAAGAGACCATAACAAGGGAGTAAGAAAAAGACAACTAACCTAAGATAACTGCTTTATTTCCAACCTGTTCCTACTTTACCCCAAGAAAGTTACCTAATATAGCAACATTTCTGTGAACTTGTTCCTACTATATCCATCAGAAATTAACAGACCATAGTCATTCCTGGGCATCCCCAGAATGTTAAAAAGCTTATCTGTTCTTCTTGGATTATTGTTCCCCCTTCCTTAATTGCTCTCTATTGCTAGTTCCCCTACATTCTACATTATAAACCATTTGTTTTACATTTTTCAAAGTTCACATTAGTGGTAGCATATAATATTTCTCTTTTTGTGCCTGGCTTATTTTGCTCAGCATTATGTCTTCAAGGTTCATCCATGTTGTCATATGTTTCACGAGATCGTTCCTTTTTACTGCCGTGTAGTATTCCATCGTGTGTAGATACCACATTTTATTTATCCACTCATCTGTTGAAGGACATTTGGGTTGTTTCCATCTCTTGGCAATTGTGAATAATGCTGCTATGAACATTGGCGTGCAGATATCTGTTCGTGTCACTGCTTTCCGATCTTCTGGGTATATACCGAGAAGTGCAGTCACTGGATCGAATGGTAACTCTATATCTAGTTTTCTAAGGAACTGCCAGACTGACTTCCAGAGTGGCTGAACCATTATACAGTCCCACCAACAATGAATAAGAGTTCCAATTTCTCCACATCCCCTCCAGCATTTGTAGTTTCCTTTTTGTTTAATGGCAGCCACTCTAATCGGTGTTAGATGGTATCTCATTGTGGTCTTAATTTGCATCTCTCTAATAGCTGGTGAAGCTGAACATTTTTTCACTGTTTCTTGGCCATTTGTATTTCCTCTTCAGAGAACTGTCTTTTTATATCTTTTGCCCATTTTATAATTGGGCTGTCTGTACTATTGTCATTGAGTTGTAGGATTTCTTTATATATGCAAGATATCAGTCTTTTGTCAGATACATGGTTTCCAAAAATTTTTTCCCATTGAGTTGGCTGCCTCTTTACCTTTTTGAGAAATTCCTTTCAGGTGCAGAAACTTCTAAGATTGAGGAGTTCCCATTTATCTATTTTTTCTTTTGTTGCTTGTGCTGTGGGTGTAAAGTCTAGGAAGTGGCCGCCTAATACAAGGTCTTGAAGATGTTTTCCTACATTATCTTCTAGGAGTTTTATGGTACTTTCTTTTATATTGAGATCTTTCATCCATTTTGAGTTAATTTTTGTGTAGGGTGTGAGGTAGGGGTCCTCTTTCATTCTTTTGATTATGGATATCCAACACTCCCAGCCCCATTAGTTGAAAAGACCATTATGACTCAGTTCAGTGACTTTGGGGGCCTTATCAAAGATCAGTCGGCCATAGATCTGAGGGTCTATCTCTGAATTCTCAATTCGATTCCATTGATCTATATGTCTATCTTTGTGCCAGTACCATGCTGTTTTGGCAACTGTGGCTTTATAATAAGCTTCAAAGTCAGGGAGTGTAAGTCCTCCCACTTCGTTTTTCTTTTTTAGAGTGTCTTTAGCAATTCGAGGCATCTTCCCTTTCCAAATAAATTCGATAACTAGCTTTTCCAAGTCTGCAAAGTAGGTTGTTGGAATTTTGATTGGGATTGCATTGAATCTGTAGATGGGTTTGGGTAGAATTGACATCTTAATGACATTTAGCCTTCCTATCCATGACCATGGAATATTTTTCCATCTTTTAAGATC
This sequence comes from Choloepus didactylus, assembly GCF_015220235.1. NCBI lineage: Eukaryota > Metazoa > Chordata > Mammalia > Pilosa > Megalonychidae > Choloepus > Choloepus didactylus. The sequence continues at coordinate 29,914,646 of NC_051308.1, forward strand.
CCCTTCTATTTCTTTTAGTAGAGTTATGTAGTTTTCTTTGTATAGGTCTTTTACATCTTTGGTTAAGTTTATTCCTAGGTACTTGATTTTTTTAGTCGCTATTGAAAATGGTATCTTTTCCTTGAGTGTTTCTTCAGTTTGTTCATTTCTAGCATATAGAAACATTACTGACTTATGTGCATTAATCGTGTATCCCGCTACTTTGCTAAATTTGTTTATTAGCTCTAGTAGCTGTATCGTCGATTTCTCAGGGTTTTCCAGATACAAAATCATATCATCGGCAAACAATGACAGTTTTACTTCTTCTTTTCCAATTTGGATGCCTTTTATTTCTTTGTCTTGCCGGATTGCCCTGGCTAGCACTTCCAGCACAATGTTGAATAACAGTGGTGACAGCGGGCATCCTTGTCTTGTTCCTGATCTTAGAGGGAAGGCTTTCAGTCTCTCACCATTGAGTACTATGCTGGCTGTGGGTTTTTCATATATGCTCTTTATCATGTTGAGGAAGTTTCCTTCAATTCCTACCTTTTGAAGTGTTTTTATCAAAAATGGATGTTGGATTTTGTCAAATGCTTTTTCAGCATCTATGGAGATGATCATTTGATTTTTCCCTTTTGAATTTTTAATGTGTTGTAATACATCGATTGATTTTCTTATGTTGAACCATCCTTGCATCCCTGGAATGAACCCCACTTGGTCATGGTGTATGATTTTTTTAATGTGTCTTTGGATTCGATTTGCAAGTATTTTGTTGAGGATTTTTGCATCTATATTCATTACGGAGATTGGCCGGTAGTTTTCCTTTTTTGTAGCATCTTTGCCTGGTTTTGGTATTAGATTGATGTTAGCTTCATAAAATGAGTTAGGTAGTGTTCCATTTTCTTCAGTGTTTTGAAAGAGTTTGAGTAAGATTGGTGTCAGTTCTTTCTGGAAAGTTTGGTAGAATTCCCTTGTGAAGCCATCTGGCCCTGGGCATGTATATGTGGGAAAATTTTTGATGACTGATTGGATGTCTTTGCTTGTGATGGGTTGACTGAGGTCTTCTATTTCTTCTCTGGTCAGTCTAGGTTGTTCATATGTTTCCAGGAAATTGTCCATTTCCTCTACATTATCCAGTTTGTTGCCATACAGTTGTTCATAGTATCCTCTTGTAATTTTTTTAATTTCTTCAGGATTTGCAGTTATGTCACCTTTTTCATTCATTATTTTGTTTATATGGGTCTTCTCTCTTTTTGATTTTGTCAGTCTAGCTAGGGGCTTGTCAATCTTGTTGACCTCTCAAAGAACCAGATTTTGGTGATATTTATCCTCTCTATTCTTTTTTGTTCTCTATGTCATTTATTTCTGCTTTAATCCTTGTTATTTCTTTTCTTCCACTTGGTTTAGGATTGGTTTGCTGTTCATTTTCTAGCTTCTTCAGTTGATCCATTAGTTCTTTGATTTTGGCTCTTTCTTCCTTTTTAATATATGCGTTTAGTGTTATAAATTTCCCCCTCAGCACTGCTTTTGCTGCATCCCATAAGTTTTGGTATGTTGTGTTCTCATTTTCATTCGTCTCTATATATTTAGCAACTTCTCTTGCTATTTCTTCTTTAATCCACTGATTGTTTAGGAGTGTGTTGTTTAACCTCCAGGTATTTGTGAATATTCTGTCTCTGATGGTTATTGACTTCTAATTGTATTCCATTGTGGTCAGAGAATGTGCTTTGAATAATTTCAATCTTTTTAAATTTATTGAGGCTTGTTTTATGTCCCAGCATATGATCTATTCTGGAGAAAGTTCCGTGAGCACTAGAAAAGTATGTGTATCCTGGTGATTTGGGATGTAATGTTCTGTATATGTCTGTTAAATCTAATTCATTTATCAGATTGTTTAGGTTTTCAATTTCCTTATTGGTCTTCTGTCTGGTTGATCTATCTATAGGAGAGAGTGATGTGTTGAAGTCTCCGACAATTATTGTGGAAACATCAATTGCTTCCTTTAGTTTTGCCAGTGTTTCTCTCATGTATTTTGTGGCACCTTGATTGGGTGCATAGACATTTATGATTGTCATTTCTTCCTGTTGAATTGCCTCTTTTATTAGTATGTAGTGGCCTTCTTTGTCTCTCAAAACATCCGTGCATTTAAAGTCTATTTTATCTGAGATTAATATTGCTACACCTGCTTTCTTTTGGCTGTAGCTTGCATGAAATATTTTTTTCCATCCTTTCACTTTCAGTTTCTTTGTGTCCCTGTGTCTAAGATGAGTCTCTTGTATGCAACATATTGATGGTTTATTTTTTTTTATCCATTCTGCGAATCTATATCTTTTAATTGGGGAGTTTAATCCATTTACATTCAACATTATAACCTTGAAGGCATTGCTTGAATCAGCCGTCTTATCCTTTGGTTTATGTTTGTCATATATATTTATCCCCTCTGTCTATTAATATCCTTTATTGTACCCATACTGAATCTCTTTAGTACTGAACCTTTCTCCAAGTGTCTCTCTCCTTTCTTTGTTTCTCTCTCTGTAGGGCTCCCTTTAGTATCTCCAGTAGGGCAGGTCTCTTGTTAGGAAATTCTCTCAGCATTTGTTTGTCTGTGAAAAATTTAAGCTCTCCCTCAAATTTGAAGGAGAGCTTTACTGGATAAAGTATTCTTGGTTGGAAATTTTTCTCACTCAGAATTTTAAATATATCGTGCCACTGCCTTCTTGCCTCCATGGTGGCTGCTGAGTAGTCACTACTTAGTCTTATGCTGTTTCCTTTGTAGGTGGTGAATTGCTTTTCTCTTGCTGCTTTCAGAACTTGCTCCTTCTCTTGTGCGTTTGACAGTGTGATCAGAATATGTCTTGGGGTGGGTTTGTTTGGATTTATTCTATTTAGAGTTCGCTGAGCATTTATGATTTGTGTATTTATGTTGTTTAGAAGATTTGGGATGTTTTCCCCAACAATTTCTTTGAATACTCTTCCTAGACCTTTACCCTTTTCTTCCCGTTCTGGAACACCAATGAGTCTTATATTCGGATGTTTCATATTATCTATCATATCCCTGAGGTCCATTTTGATTTTTTCAATTTTTTCCCCATTCTTTCTTTTATGCTTTCGTTTTCCATTCTGTCATCTTCCAGGTCACTGATTCGTTGTTCAACTTCCTCTAGTCTTGTACTATGAGTGTCCAGAATCTTTTTAATTTGGTCAACACTTTCTTTAATTACCATAAGATCATCTATTTTTTTATTTAGTCTTGCAATGTCTTCTTTATGCTCTTCTAGGGTCTTCTTGATATCCTTTGTATCCCGTACTATGGTCTCATTGTTCATCTTTAGTTCTTTGAGTATCTGCTCTAGGTGCTGTGTCTCTTCTGATATTTTGATTTGGGTGCTTGGGCTTGGGTTATCCATATTGTCTGGTTTTTTCATATGCTTTATAATTTTGTTGTTTCTGTCCTCTTGGCATTTGCTGAACTTGATAGGGTTCTTTTAGGATTTGTAGACCAATTGAAGTCCTTATCTTTAATTTATCAGATCTACAGCTTCATGGAGTACACTTTCTCTAGCTAACCAGCAGGTGGCGTCCATGAGCCACCTGTTCTCCACAAGCCAGTTCTCCCCTTCTTTGCCTTTGTGGTGAGTGGGGGATTGAGTCTTGTGGGGTCCAGTTTGTGTACCAAGCTTGCATGTGTAGTTGGTGTTGCCCGCCCTGTATATGGGGCGTGTTTCTGGGCAGTCAGGGAGGGGGGGTGGCTCTAACAATCAAATCTCCCTGGTGATCCTGGAGTTTTAAAGCTGCTGTAATAGTCAAATCTTTCAGTTCAGTCCTGCCAGTTTGTCTCTGCCACTGACTCACAAGTCCTTGGTACTGGAGTATGGCTCCTGTGACTTGCTAGTGGGTTCCTCTTCCAGGCCATGCACGCCCTGGTCCTCTGTTGAGGGATGACTGTGCTATGTCACAAGTGAGTGCCGTCCCCCCAGGGCGGTTCTGGGCTGCTGGGCTGTGTAGGGAGGCTCCCAGTCTGCTGAAATGATGGCTGAATGGGGCTTTGTTAATTCCCACTGCTCCACCTTCCCAACTCTGGGACAATCAGCTGAGGTAGCAGGAAAGGCTAATGTCCATGCCCAGTTTTGTGGTGTGTGCCTGTTATTTGAAGCACTTCCGTCACACTGGGTTGTCTGGGGCAGCTCTGGAGTATGGGGCTGGCGATGGGCAGGAGTGTTTCCTGTCCACCAGGATGATGTCTGTGAGCAGACACCCCCCTTTTCTTGGGAAGTTGTGGTGTTTAGTGAATTTTCTCAGCCACTGGATTATTGCCTTTTGTCTCAGAGCTCTCTTAGTTCTGCTCTTGTCTTGACCTGCCCAAATTGCTAGTCCTTGAAGCTTTCTGTATTGGGCTTCTTAGAATAATTGTTTTAGAAAAAGAAAAAAGGATTAAAAAAAAAAAAAAAAGGGCCCTCCTCACAGATCTAATGGGTTATTGAAATGCTAAAAGACAAAGCAATTAGGGCCATTAAGGAAAGGTCCACAGGTCAGAGAGATCAGCTTTTCTTTGTTATTTGCATATGAGCCTCAGGGCCTGAGCTCTGCCCTTCCCCTTTCTATGTTCACCAGAACTCCAAAAATCCTCTGCTTTTATTTTGGAGTTTTTCGTGCTGTTTTTTTCTATGCCTGTCTGCTCTCTGCTGGGCTGGCTGCTCTCAGATTCTCTGGTGTCTGGTCTCAGTCTATCTGTGGTTGGAGTTTGGATCAGTAGAATGAGTTTCCGATAAGAGCTGCAACTGTAGTTCTCCCTTCTCCTTCCCGGAGCTGACAGCCTCTCCTCCCACGGGACTGAGCCTGGCAGGGAGGGGTGCGGGTCCCCTGGCCACAAAAACTTACAGATTTTGCTGATCTCAGCAGTTCCATGTGTTCATGAGTGTTGTATGAAGTATGCCCAAAGTCAGATTGCTCTGTGGTGTCCAGTCCACGCAGTTCCTGGCTTTCTACCTAGTTTCCTGGAGGAGTAACTAAAACATACAGCTCACCAGTCCGCCATCTTGCCCTGCCCTCTGTATTTTATTTTAAATTTATTTTTTCTTTTGTTACTTTTTAGTTGTCATTTTTTTTTTTTTTTCATTTTTCACCTCTTCTTTTTTCTTTGTGGAAGAAATGGAAATGTCCTTATACAGATAATGGTGGTGAATGCATAAGTGTGTGTTTATACAGGGAACCATTGATTTTTAGGAAGGAATGTATGGTGTGTGAATAAAACCATCTGAAAAATAAACAGAGGGATGCAAGTGCTGGAGAAAATGTGGAGAAAAGGATGTACCTAATCACCATTGGTGGGGAAGTAGAATGGTGCAGCCCATCTGGAGGTCAGTGTGGTGGTTCCACAGGAAGTCAAGCATGGGGTTCCCATGTGGTCCTGCAGCTTGGTTATTGGGTATCTACTTGGAAGAACTGAGAAGAGGGACACGAATGGACATTTGCACTTGTGGGGTTTATGGTGTCAGCATTCACGATTTGCAGTGGTTGAGGTGGCCTAAGGGTGTATCAACTGATGAACGGAATGGTGAACTGTGGTGTATACATACAGTGGAATATTGAGCTCTGCAAGAAGGAGTGAAGTTTTGAGGTGAATGGACCTTAAGGACAGTATGTTGAGTGAAATAAACCAGAAATTAAAAGAAAGACATTATAATGCCTCACTAATATGGACTAACTATAGTGGGCAAATTCTGAGAACTGAGTCTGAGAGCATAGGTTATTAGGGGAAGGCTTATTGTAAAGGTTCCTAGATGGTAAGCTCTTACAGCAGTTATATCTAGTCCTGAGTTGTAATGGCTGTTACTAAATTCTGAGATGCTGATCTCTTTGTGTATAACCCTAGAACTTTGGGTATCTATGTGACACCTGAGACTCAGAGCCAGAGTCTGGCACCTATGAATGTCAGCATTACCCCATACAGCAAATGTTAAAGAGTCTGAAAAAAAGAGATCAGTCTTCAATTAGAGATATGAATGAAATGGACTTGGTTAGGATTAAGGTATATCAGACTAAAGGGTAAAGGACAATATTGACGGTGTTTTTTAAACTTCAAGTTCTTTGTGAGACCCAAAGGAAGAGATGTTTATTAGGTGCAAAATCTATATTTTTTTGTAACACACTATATGATTTAACTTGTATGGTCAGTCTTTTCAAACAACATAATTACATGGAACATTGAATGGGGAGTGAAATCTGGTTGGTTTGTACAGGTTATTGTGAAGTCCCAGTACATCCTGGAGTAATTTGGGCAGTGAATAAAAATGTATTTGCAAAGCCCCCTTGAGGGACTGGGTGACAATGTGGAAATATTAAATTTCCCTACCTGGGGTATTAATGATATTCTCACAAGCATTAGGGGCTGCCCATTTGGAAGGCTGAGCCCTTGATCTTGGGGTTTGCCTTTATGAAGTTTGTTACTGCAAAGGAGAGGCTAAGCCTACTTAAAATTGTTCCTAAGAGTCACCCTCATAGAACTCTTTTGTTGCTCTGATGTGGCCTGTGTCTCTAAGCCAACTCTGTAGGTAAACTCACTGCCCTCCCCCCTACATGGGACATGACTCCCAGGGTTGTAAATCTCCCTGGCAATGTGGGACGTGACTCATTGGGTGAGCTTGGCCCTGGCATTGTGGGATTGAGAAAGCCTTCTTGGACCAAAAGTGGGAAGAGAAATGAAACAGTTTCAATGGCTGAGAGATCTGAAATAGAGTTGAGAGGTCATGCTGGAGGTTATTTTTATGCATTATATAGATACCCGTTTTTAGTTTTTAGTGTATTGGAATAGCTAGAATGAAATACCTGAAACTGTTGAAATGCAACCCAGTAGCCTTTATTCTTGAAGATGATTGTGTAACCATATAGCTTACACTGTGTGACTGTGTGATGGGGAAAACTTTGGGCTTCCACTCCCTTTATCCAGTTTATGGGCAGATGAATAGAAAAATGAGGATGAAAAGTAAATAAATAATAGGGAGGGATTGGGGAGTATGGGATGTTTTGGTTGTCTTTTTTACTTTGACTTTTATTCTTATTATTTTGTGTGTGTGTTAATGACAGTGTTCAAAAACTGTGTTGAATGCACATGTACTGTGAACAATTGATTGTACACCATTGATGATTGTATGATATGTGAGTATATCTCAGTAAAATTGAACTTTTTAAAAAGAGCGTAATAAAATAATTTATCTTTGAAAAGCATTAATAGATTTGGATTCTTTAGACCTGAGTGTAAATTCGTATCCCACTATTTTCAATTTTACTTGGGCATGTCCCTTAATTTCTCTTAACTTGTTTCTTCCTCTGTAAAATAGGGGTATTTTCCAGTTTGCTAGAGCTGCCATTATGCAAAATACCAGAAATGGATTGACTTTTTTTTCCATATTTTTAAAAATTGTTGAATATATCATATATACATAGAAGTGCTAACTTCCCAAGTGCAATTTAACAAGTAGTTAGCAAATTTCAAAGAATATTATAGGTCACAGTTCCACAGTTTCAGTCATTTCCTTATGAAATATAACATATATACAAAAAGGTAATATCTTTCAAAGTATGATTTAACAACTAGATAAATAGGAAATTTCCAAAGTTGTTATGAGTTATAGTACCATAGTTTTGGTTATTTCCTTATTGTTAAATATAACATATATACAAAAAGGTATAGCTTTCAAATTACAATTTAATAAGTAGCTGTAGAACAAATTTCAATGGATGCTATGCTGTTCCAACATTTCAGTTCTTTCCTTCTAGCTATTCTAATACCCTAGCAACTAAGAAAAAGAAAATTATGTAAAGATTCAGTATTCATAATCTTTTGTTAAATTCTATCTTGTCTGCTGCTACCCTTCCTCTAGTTTAGTCACTTTCCTGATCTTCAGGGGTGTCTAGGCAATGACCACCCTAACTTGGTCATGTTGAAAAGGGATGTCAGTATTATGGGAAAAGGGACACATCTTGCTGATGTTCTTGAAGAGGCTATTGCATCTGGATTTTGGGACTTTCCTGGCATAGGAGCACTCTGAAGGATTTACCTCTCTGATGAATAAACTTAGTGAGTGCAAGTTTTTTAGAGTCTTACATAGGGATACGGGTAGTCTTTAAGGTTTTTGGGACTACTCTTGACTTGTGCTTATCATATTGTGGTTATTTGGTGTATCTAGGTTAAGCTTGCATAGGAGTAGTAATCTCCAGGACAGCCTCTTGACTCTATTTGAATTATCTTTGCCACTAAAACTTTATTTTGTTGCCTTTTTTTAGCCCTTTTTGTCAAAATGGCATTCTCAATCCCTCGCTAGCATCAGGGCCTTTCCCAGAATCCATGTCCCATGTCACCAGGAAGGCTCATTCATCTTGGGTGTCCTGTCCCATGTTGGGGGGAGGGTGATGAATTTATTTGCAAAGTTAGGCTTAGGGAAAGAAAGTCCACATTTGAGCAACAAGAGAGATTCTCTGAGTTGACTCCTAGGCATAATTATAGGTGACTTAGCATCCCCTTTAGAACTGTAAGTTTCACCTGAGTGAGCCTCAATATCAAAGGCTTGACTTACAAAGTAGGGGATTCCTTAATTCACATAGTATATGTTATGTTGAAGATAATCCATCCATATCTCACATTATCATCACTTAGTTGTACAACCCTCATCACTCTCCATTGTAAACAGTTCTCATGACCCAAAACATCTCGTAGTTCCTGTCAGCCCTTAATTATTTGTCCCTAGTATTTGTGTAATACTACTATAGTATTCCTATTGATTAATGTTCCTAGCATGCAGTATGTTGATTTTTCCCATATACCCTTTTGTTGTCAACTTTCTGTGCTAGTGTCATACCTTTGAAGTATATCATGCAAGCACCTATCTATATTTGTGGTGCTGATCTGTGGGAAACATGCCTTTAAACAATGCCTTTCAATCCTATTCACCATCAGTACAGCTTTGATACTTATAATCCCATTAACAAACCCCTATCCATTACCATACCTTTGAATCCATCATCATTAACATATCTGAACATATTATTAGATTATCATTCCCCCTCGCTAGCTACTGTCTATCACCAGGTTCCCAATATTCTATATTATAAGACATTGATTTTACGTTGTTCAGATAGTTCATAGAAGTGATATCATACAATATCTATCCTTTTGTGTCTGACTTATTTCACTCAACATATGTCTTCAAGGTTCATCCATGTTGCCATGTATTTCAGGACCACATTTTGTTTATCCACTCATCTGTTGAAGGCCACTTGGATTGTTTCCATTTCTTGGCAGTTGTGAACAATGCTCCTATGAAGATCAGTGCACAAATGTCTGTTCCTGTCACTGCTTTCAAATCTTCCGGTGTATACCGAGAAATGGAATTGCCTGATCATAGGGTAATTCAATATCTAGATTTCTGAGAAACTGCAGAGTGGCTGTACCATTATACAGTCCCACCAGCAATGAACAAGAGTTCCAGTTTCTCCACATCCTCTCCAGCATTTGTAGTTTCCTGTTTGCTTGATGGCAGCCATTCTTATTGGTGTGAGATGAAATCTCATTGTGGTCTTGATTTGCATCTCTCTAATAGCTGGTGAAGATGAACATTTTTTTCCATGTGTTTTTAGCCATTTGTATTTCCTCTTCAGAGAAATGTCTTCATGTCTTTTGCCCATTTTATAATTGTGCTGTTTGTACTATTGTTGTTGAGTTGTAGGATTTCTTTGTATATGCAAGATATCAGTCTCTTATCAGATACAAGTTTTCCAAATATTTTCTCCCAGTGCATTGGCTGCTGCTTCACATTTTTTTACAAATTCCTTTGAGGTGCAGAAGCTTTTGATTTTGAGGAGTTCCCATTTATCTGTTTTTTCTTTTGTTGCTTGTACTTTGGATGTAGTCTAAGAAGCGACCTCCTAATACTAGATCTTGAAGATGTTTCCTACATTATCTTCTAGGAGTTTTATGGTATTGTCTCTTATGTTGAGGTCTTTGTTCCACTTTCAGTTAATTTTTGTATAGGGTGTGAGTTAGTGGTCGTCTTTCAGTCTTTTTGTTATGGCTGTCCAGTTCTCCCAGCCCCGTTTGTTGAAGAGACTGTTATGTCCTGGTTCAGTGGATTTGGGGGCCTTATCAAAAATTAGTTGGCTGTATATCTGGGGGTATATTTCCAAACTCTCAATTTGATTCCATTGATTAATATGTTTATCTTTATGCCAATACCATGCGGTTTTGACCATAGCTTAATAGTAGGCTTCAAAGTCTGAAGCGTAAGTCCTCCCACTTTGTTCTTTTCTAGGATATTTTTTGGCAATTCAAGGACCCTTTCCCTTTCAAATAAATTTTATAACTAGCTTTTCTAAGTCTGCAAAGTAGGTTGTTGGAATTTTGATTGGAATTGCGTTCAATCTGTAGATCAGTTTGGGTAGAATGTTTAATCTTCCTATCCACTAGCATGGAATATTTTCCCACCTATTTAGGTCCTTTCTTATTTCTTTCAGTAAAATTTTGTACTTTGCTATGTAGAGGTCTTTTACATTTTGGTTAATTTTATTCCTAGGTACTTGATTTTTTTGTTGCTATTGTGAATAGATTTTTTTTTTTTGATTGCCTCTTCAGTTAGGTCATTACTAGTGTATGGGAACATTACTGACTTACATGCATTGATGTTGTATCCCGCCACTCTGCTAAATTTGTTTATTAGCTCAAGTAGCTTTATGGTCCAATTCTCAGGATTTTTCAAATATCAGATCATATCACCTGCAAATAATGACAGTTTTACTTCTTCCCTCAATTTGGATACCTTTTATCTTTTTATCTTGGCAAATTGCTCTGGCTAGAACTTCTAGCACAATATTGAATAATAGAGGTAACAGTGGGCATCCTTGTGTCATTCCCAATCTTAGGGGGAAGGCTTTCAGCCTCTCACCGTTGAGTAGTATTCTGGCTGTGGGTTTTTCATTTATGCCCGTTATCATATTGAGGAAGTTTCCTTCAGTTCCTATCTTTTGTAGTGTTTTTGCCAAAGTTTGTCAGATGCTTTTTCAGCATCTATTGAGATGATCATTTGGTTTTTCCCTTTTGATTTGTTAATGTGGTGAGTTACATTAACTGATTTTCTTATGTTGAACCACCCTTGCATGCCAGGAATGAACTCTACTTGGTTGTGATATATAATTCTTTCAATGTGCCTTTAGATTTGCTTCGCAAATATTTTGTTCAGGATTTTTGCATCTATATTCATTAGGGAGATTGGCCCGTACTTTTCCTTTTCTGTAGTATCTTTATCTGGTTTTGATATCAGAGTGATACTAGCTTCATAAGATGAAGTAGGTAGTGTTCCTTTTTCTTCAATTTTTTGAAAGAGTTTGAGTAGAAATGGTGTCAATTCTTTTTTGAAAGTTTGGTAAAACTCCTCTGTGAAGCCATCTGGCCCTGGGCTTTTATTTGTTGGTAGATTTTTGATGACTGATTGTATCTCTTTGCTTGTGATTGGTTTGTTGAAGTCTTATATTTCTTCTCGGGTCAGTCTAGGTTGTTCACGTGTTTCCAGGAAATTGTCCCTTTCCTCTAAATTGCCTAGCTTGTTGGCATAGTATCCTCTTATAATTTTTTTTATTTCTTCAGGATCTGTAGTAATTATCCCCTTCTCATTTCTGATTTTGTTTATTTGGGTCTTCTGTCTTTCTGATTTTGTCAGTCTAACTAAGGGTCTGTCAATCTTATTGATCTTCTCAAAGCAAACTTTTAGTTTTATTTATTCTCTCTATTGTTTTTTTGTTCTCCAGATCATTTATTTCTACTTTAATCTTTGTTATTTCTTTTGTCTACTTGCTTTAGGGTTAGTTTGTTGATCATTCTCTAGCCTCTTCAGTTGTTCAGTTAGGTCTTTAGTTTTAGCTTTTTCTTGCCTTTTGGTATATGTATTTAGAGGTAGAAATTTCCCTCTCAGCACAGCCTTTGTTGCATCCCACAGGTTTTGATATGTTGTCTTCTCATTTTTATTTGTCTCTTGTTATTTGCCAATTTTTCTTGCAGTTTCTTCTTTGACCCACTGGTTGTTTAGGAATGTGTTGTTTAGCTTTCATATATTTGTGAAAAATCTGGTTCTTTGGTAGTTGCTGCTATCTAGTTGCATTCTATTTTGGCCAGAGAATATGCTTTGAATAATTTCAATCTTTTTATATTTATTAAGACTCGTTTTGTGCCCCAGCCTATGATCTATCCTGGAAAACATTCAGTGGTCACTAGAGAAGAATGTATATCCTGGTTCTTGTGATATAATGATCTATATATGTCTATCAAGTCTAATTCATTTATCATATAGTTTAGGTTCTCAGTTTCCTGGTCCTCTATCTAGTTCTATTTATAGAAGAGAGTAGTGTATTGTATTCTTCCACTGTTATTGTAGACGTGCCTATTGTTTCCTTTAATTTAGCCAATGTTTGTCTCATGTATTTTGGAGTTCCTTGATAGGGTACATAAACATTTATAATTGTTATTTCTTCTTGTTGAATTATCCCTTTCATTAATATGTATTGCCCTTCGTTGTCTCTTATGACGTCCTTTGCATTTAAAGTCTATTTTGTCCAATATTACTATAGCTACCCCAGCTTTCTTTTTTTTTTTAAATTCAAATATAAAATTTATTTCAACAGATAGAAAAAGTTATCAATTAAGCATTTATAAAATTAAACTAAAACAGCTTTTGAAATACAATCACTACACCTCAATGCTACCACTAGATGAAAATGTTATGCATTTCAAGTCATAAAACATACATCTTAAAATAACCTGGATGGGCAATATTTGCTCTTTTTGAAGGGACCATATTACCATAAAAATGGCTACTGAGGTGACTGGATAGTCTCACCAGATTCTCAGATGTTACCCTATGATATTCTTTGAACATACTATTTATGAATCTTGTATAGACTGCAGTCAGAGTACTTCATGAAAAGTTGTGGGTTCCCTAAATTTCCCAGAAATCTGATCTTCAAGTCCTAAACTTCTCTTGTCTACATAACCTTTAAAATGCGGCATTAACTGTGTGCTTTCAGTAGCAATACTTGAAGACATAACACTTGTACACAAAACTCCAGTCATAAAAGCTAAACTCTGAAGCTCAGTTTCAATGATTTGTGATCCAGTTATCACCAATTTTTGAATATATACTACATTATCTAAATAAAGGGAGGCTGTCTTCCATTTCTTCTCTTATTTTTCTCTTTCCCTTTTGGTTTTCCTTTTTGTGGCCTGAGGTCATAGTTCCTTGGGTACAGTCAAAACACTTTTACCATAATGGCACTGGTTTGGGTTGACTGGCCTACCTTGGTCATCTCTTAACCTACTGAAAACATTGTGATGATCACATGGTTTCTGTTTCATGATGTTGTTACTCTTGGGCTCACTCTTTCTCTAGGTTTTCCTTTTTTGCTTGCAAGTTATATACATCACCTTCTAGATTCAAAATTGCATTTAATTTGTGTTTATATCAAATTCTGAGCTGATACTTTATTTTTCTTTTGATATTACGGATGAATGACACTTTTAAGTCCATCAGCAAGTACCTGCTGAAGATGCTTTTGAAAGAATCAACAAGCATGCAGGCAATTTCATCTTCAGAAAAGGGAATATGCAGAGCTTTAGCACTCTGTTCATCACAGCTTCAGTTTCTATCTGTGTCATCAAAGTACCTATTTTTTATTTTCTGAGACTTCCCAGCCATGAAAGAGATTCAGAAGTGGATTCCAGTGCACTGGGCTGTACGTGGTAAGGGTGGTTATGAAATGATGTGTTCAAATGCAAGTTCTCCACGTAAACCAGAATCACTCTGATACATGTGACAAAGCTTGCCCGGCTCTGGATAGCAGCCTCCTACAGCTCCTAAGTCATGGTGGGAAAGAGATTCAAGGTCACAAGAATAACCTACAGAACCTTCAGTGAGAGGATGCAGTGGACCTCCCGGAGCAGCTGGCCCTAGAAAGGTGCTGCGGAGTCTGGCTCACGACTGTTGGGGTGCAACAGGCAGGTGCGCCTCCACAATCTGAAACCTAGAAGAGGCTGAGCACACAGGTGATGCTCCTCAGGCTGCCCGGGAGCTGCAGCTCATCTGGGAGCAGAGTAGACTGTAGAAGCAGCAGATAGACTTCCAGGTCTACACGGAGCCCTGCGGAGCTCTGCAGGATGGTGAGGCGCTTCAGTTCCTGCTGTGGCTTTGGCACGTGCAGGGCCTGCGGACTGCCAGCACCTGGGCTGATTATCCAGTTTTTGGCCCCACCTTGAAGGAATTCACAGATGGGACGAACGCCGCTCCAACAGGGGCCGCCGCTCCAACAGGTAATGCCCCCCTGAAAGGAACACCGCTCTGACAGGGACGCCGCACCAGGTAGTTCACAGAGAAGAATCTCAATGCAGGAGAACTAGCCCCAGCTTTTTTTTGATTGTAATTTGTGTAAAATATTTTTTTTCCATCCTTTCACTTTCAGTCTCTTTGTGTTGCAGGGTGTAAGATGAGTCTCTTGTAAACAGCATATCCATGGGTCATATTTTTTAATCCATTCTACCAGTCTATATCTTTTAATTGGAGAGTTTAATCCATTCACATTCAAAGTTATTACTGTGAAGGGAGTTCTTGAACCACCCATCTTATCCTTTGGTTTTTAGTTGTTAGACCATTTTTTTCTCCTCTTTTTTTTTTTCTTTAAGTTACCCTTACTAATAATGCTTCAATTTTGTACTCTTCTCCAGACCTCTCTCTCCTTTCTTTTTTTTTTCTCTGCTGGTAGAGCTCCCTTTAGTATTTCTTACAGGGCAGGTCTTTTGTTATCAAATTGTCTCAGGTTCATTTGTCTGTGAAAATTTTTAACTCTCCCTCAATTTTAAAGGAGAGCTTTGTTGAATAAAGAATGCTTGGCTGGCAGTTTTTCTTTTTCAGAATCTTAAATATGTTGTACCACTGTCTTCTTGCCTCCATGGTGCCCACTGAGTAGTCAGTACTTAGTCTTACTTGTTTCCCTTGTATGTGGTGAATTGCTTCTCTCTTGTTGCTTTCAGAAATTTCTCTTTCTCTTCAGCATTTGACAATCTAATCAGTATATGTCTTGGAGTAGGTTTATTTGGATTTACTTTATTTGGAGTACGTTGGGCATCTTTGATTCGCATATTTTTGCCATTTAGAAGGTTTGGGAAGTTTTCCTCAACTATGTCTTGAAAAACTCTTCCTAGCCCTTTATCCTTCTTTTTTCATTCTGGGATACCAATGATTACATTTGTTCGCTTCATGTTTCTAATTTCTCTGAGATCCATTTGAAATTTTTTGCTTTTTTTCCCCATTTGTTCTTTTGTGTGCTCATATTCAGCTACTCTATCCTCAAGTTCACGTATCCTTTCTTTTGCCTCTTCAAATCTGCTATTGTGTGTCTCTAGTATATTTTTAATTTGAGCCACAGTGTCTTTTATTTCCATAAGGTCTTGCTATTTATTTTCATTTACTCTTTCAAATTCTTCTTTATGTTCTTGTAGAGTCTTCTTGATTTCCTTTATGTCTTTAGCCATTTTGTTGAAGTTGTTTCGGAGATTTGTTTGCACTTCTTTAATTGCTCCAAATGTTATGTCTCTTGCAGCTTTTTAATTTTTTCGTTTGGCTTGCCCACGTCTTCTAGATCCTTCAAGTGCTTTGTTAAGTTTCTGTTAGGTTCAGTGCATTTGCTTTTCTTGATAGGGTTATTTTGGGAAGTGCAGAATTATTTGAGCATTTATATATAATTTCGTTTGCTGGAGTGTAGTTTCCCAATCTTACCATCAAGTGGCGCTCTTGAGGCACAGCTTACTGGAGTGCAGTTTCCCTAACCTACCAGCAGGTGGTGCTCTCAAGTAGGTCTTCCCTCAACAACTTCTGTGTGGTGGGTAGAGTCCAAACTGGGTGGGGAACCAGTCAGTGCAGCTGTTCTCCGTGTGCAGTGGGAATGCCTGTCCTGGGGCTGCAAGGCAGGCCCTGACCAGCTTGGAGGGTGACCAACCAAGGGCACCCCATAGATGGATCGTGGGCCCTGCCTGCTGGTTCTCTCCCTGCCTTGTGCCTGCGAGTCTCTGGGGTGTGGAAGGGGCTCCTGATCACCAGTATAGCTCCTCTCCCTTCCCCGCTTCTTGCGGATGCACACCCCTGGACTTCCATGGGGGGAGAGAGCAAACGCTGCCCGCCGATTCCCTCTCGGGAGCTCCCCACTGTCTGAATGTGGAGGATCATCCCCCAGCAAATTGTCAAGGTAGTATACAGGAGTGGAGAGCTGCTGCTTACTCCCTTGCTGGGTGGTGCTTTTGCTGCTGCCGTTACCGCATCCCTCCAGCTGCTGTCTCTCCTCCATTTTTGTTGGTATCCCCTCCACATACTGTGGGGGACTCTCTATGGCTGGTCACACCCCGAAACTGTGGTCCCTGTTTTCCTCCAGCCCCTTTCTAGTTATTTTCATGGAGGAGAGCCCATTCCATCTCACCTACTCCACCATCTTCCTGGAAGTCCCCTGGATTGGCTTTTATAAAGGGGATTTATTAGGTTACAAATTTACAGTTCCAAGGCCATAAAAGTGTCCAAACTAAGGCATCAACAAGAGGATACCTTCACTGACAAATGGCCAATGGCATCTGGAATACCTCTGTCAGTGAGAAGGCACATGGCTGGCATCTGCTGGGATTTGCTCCCAGGTTGTGTTTCAAAATGGCTTTCTCCAAAATGTCTCTGGGCTTGTCTTTCCTCCTCTGTCTCAGCTCCTGTGCATCCTTGCTTTCTCCCAGGGTGTTTCTCTCTAAGCATCTGGGGGCCTTCTCTTAGTTTCTCCAGGGCAAACTCTGGGCTTCATGTCTTAGCTTAGCATTTCCAAGTGTTCTTCTGTGTGCACCTCCAAGAGACTTCAAGTGTCAGCAAGCATCTGGGTCTCTGTTGGCTCCTGAACTCTCTTAAGTACTCCAGTGAACTAATCAAGACTAGACTCACCCTGAATGCGTAGGACCACACCTTCATGGAAATAATATCTAATCAAAAGTATTACCCATAGTTCAGTTAGTCAGTTCCACAGAAACACTCAATCAAAGGTTCCACCCTAATCAAAAGACTAATAAATCTGCCGCCACAAGATTGCATTAAAGAACATGGCTTTTCTGCAGGACATAATGTATCCAAACCAGCACAGTGTAATAATAATTGCCCCATTTGTTCCAGAATGTTATTACTATCAAATGCTATACAAATAGGTGAAATTTCTTTAAATAATATTTGTTCAAGTATAGTTCAGACAATAATCTTTTGAACTGAATTTTACCTGTATACTCAATTACTGTCCCTGAAGTGAAAAGCAAATGAGATTACAAAATGTATTTATGTATTCATTCAGCAAACACTTGCAAATACTGGGGTAAGGACATAAAAGACCCAGTATCCCTGCCCTGAGTTTCCAGTCTAGAGAAGACAGTCAGCTAAGGAGATAATGTTATAACAGTGTGATAGATGCTCTGACAATTGCATGTTTATAATGAGTGGGTACCCTGGGAGTGTGACTGGTCTTGGAAGAGAAGTCAGTTTCAATGTCACTTTCTCCAAGATTCCTTTCCTAACCCCTGTCCCCATCCTATTTAAATCATGACCCCCTTTTACTGTCTCTCATAGCTATCTGTTCTTTCTTTCATATTGTAATTTGTAATTACATATGTGTGTGTTGTGTAATGTCTGCTTCCCCTTCTAGACTCTTAAGTTCCAAGAGGACAGGGATCATGCCTTTTTTTCTGTTACACTCCTAGGGTCTACATCAGGGCTCGACACATGGTAGAAGCTCAGTAACTATTAGCTGAATGTTGACTAAAACTTGGATTTCTGAAGAAAGTGACTTAACTTCTCTTGAAGGATTAGTAGTTAACCAGGGGAACAAGTAGAGGAAAAATATTTCAGGAAGAGAAGAAATAACATGCTTGAAATGATGAAGGTGAATTCCAGTAATAGGAAAGAAGTTTAGAATGGCTGGAAGTCAGGATAGGTTAGGAGATAAAGTGAGATTTAAAAGTTTATTCTTAAAGCATTGGTGGGCCATTAAAAGATTTTTAGCAGGAGAGACAATCATATTTGTTATTTAGAAAAATCAGTTGAACAGTAGTGTGGTGAATGGATTAGAGTGAAGCAAAACTGAAAGCCCAATATAATAGTTCAGAAAGATAAGACTCCGAACTAAAATAATGAAAAAGAAGAAGGAGAAGAGAATAGAGAGGCAAGAGAGAAGTGATAGTCTTTGTAATAAATTGTAATAGAATGTTGAATCAGGTCAGAGACCCGAATGACCCTCAGGTTTCTTGAAAGAAATAAGGAATAGTAGAGTTTGCAAATGATGGTTCTAGATTTATACATGAATTTAGGTGCCTTTGGGACATCCAGGTTGAGATATAAAATAAGCAGCAGTATGTACTTGGTATCTAAATATCTGTTGAATGAATAAATGAGAAAGAAAGGTCTGTGCTGGATCATTTGTACGTATCCCTATATAGGTTGTTGAAGTCATGAGAGTGATTGAGCATGCCCAGGGAAAATGGATAGAATGAAAAGACTGTTGAGTAAAAAGAGAAGGAAGCTGGGATTGAAATTCTAGACAAAATCAGTAATTAGGAGCAGAGAAAAAGAGCCTGTGAATAAGATTGAGAGCACAATTACAAAATTATGAGAAAACTTTACGGTGTCACTGAAGTCAAGGATAGTGCAAAATTTCATGAAGTACTCAAAAATGTAAAAAAAAAAAAAAAAAAAGCAGCAAAAATTGATAGTTATGGCTGGTAAACTCACTGCTTCCTGCCCATGTGGGACATGACTCCCAGGGGTGTAAATCTCCCTGACAACGTGGGACATGACTCCTGGGGATGAGCCTGGACCATCGTGGAATTGAGAATGCCTTCTTTACCAAAAGGGGGAAGAGAAATGAAACAAAATAAGGTTTCAGTGGCTGAGAGACTTCAAATGGAGTTGAGAGGTCATTCTGGAGGTTATTCTTATGCATTGTATAGAAATCCCTTTTTAGTTTTTAGTGTGTTGGAATAGCTAGAAGGAAATACCTGAAACTGTTGAAGTGCAACCCAGTAGCCTTGATTGTTGAAGATGATTGTATAACTATATAGCTTACAAGGTGTGATTGTGAAAACCTTGTGGCTCCCACTCCATTTATCCAGTGTATAGACAGATGAGTAGAAAAATGGGTACAAAAAGTAAATGAATAATAAGGGGTGGGGAGTGGGAATGGGATGTTTTGGGTATTCTTTTTTACTTTTATTTTATTTTCTGAAGTAATGAAAATGTTCAAAAATTGATTGTGGTGATGAATGCACAACAATATGATGATACTGTGAACAACTGATTGTACACTTTAGATGATTGTATGGTATGTGAATATATCTCAATAAAACTGCCTTACAAACAAAACAAAACAAAAACCATTGCTCTAGATTCTATATTATTATTTACCATTTTAGTGAATTTGCTTCCAGGCTTTTTCTAGAGAGATTTGTATTTTGTTTTAGTTTAGACTTCATACATTGTTATTTATTGTTTTATAACCAGTTTTTCCCCCTTACTATTATAACATTTTTAATGTCACAATTATTTCTCAAAAACATGATTTACAATAGCTACATTCTTCTTATTTTATGGACTATAATTTATTTTAGCTTTCCCTGACTGTTGGATGTATAGATTGTTCCCTAATTTTCTATAAGTAATGCTGCCATGAATGTTCTTATACAAGGATCTTTTGATTCAGCTTTGAGCCCTTCCCTGACCCCCTTTGGAAAAAAAAAATTCACTTAATTTCATCTCTATTGGTTCTTACTAGTTACTCACAGAGGACAATCTAATTTCCAAATACTGTGTGTACCTTCTGATCTTCTTGTGGTAATTGTTTTAATTCTTTTTCAATTTTTTTATATCAAAGACACACATAATTGCCAATCAGAGCTTCTGATATATATTTTATATATATATATATTATATATATGTTTATTGTCTGTCTAATGTATTATAGTGGAAACTGCATGAAGTCAAAGTCTTTGTTCCATTTACTGCTAAATCCCTGGAACCCAGGATAATGTCTAGGATATTGTAGTCACTCTGTAAATAATTGTTGATTGAATGAATGAAACAGGAACAACACATTGAGTAAAGAAACTTAATGCCAGCCTGCATCATCTTATTATGGGTAAATGTATGTTTTCTGTTAATCTAAAAATGTTGCAAATGGCTCAGAGTTACCCCCTTTACATTTGCAGAGGAACTCAGATTGGAAATCACATTTTTAATCCAAATTAATCATTTAAAAAGCTACAGTGGCACTTCGACTTAAACATGGTGGATTGAATACCCGTGTTTATTTTTACCCTTTCTGAAATCCCACTAAAATGGCAGTAAAGGAGTAAAAAAGCCATAAGCCCACAAGGCCAAAGAGAATAGGAGAGGAGTTACTAGTGAGAGGTAAAAAGCCATTAGAAGAAGAGATGTTATTAAATAGATGGACAAGAAGCAACTAACCTGTAAGACCAAAGAAAATAAATACAAGCCTGTAAGGAGGGAGCTCCAAAGAAGCAAGTCAATTAGAGCTGTAAAACCTTGGAAAGACTTAGGATTGGAAGCAGCAGCCATTTCTGAAGGACATATGTGTGACATGAGGTTAAATAGAGGAGTTTTGGATGAAAGTCATAAGGCAAATGGTTAGATTGCTTATCCCCTGAAGTAACCAGAGGACCATTCCCCTTCCATTCATGCAAAGGATTGGAGGATTACTCTCTGAAGAGTTTAAATCAGAGAGGCTCAGGACTTAGGGATACCTGGCATAGCTAAAGGTGACGGTAGTGGGGTGATGTTTACCATCTATGCTGTAGTTGAAATCTTATTAAAGTTTGCATGAAATTCAGTATCATTACATAGATTAAATATTCTGAGTAGGACCCAAAATAACAAACCTGAAAATTGGTAATGTGTAAATAGGATATACTAAAGATGGGGATTTGGAATTCTCTTATTTGAATTCTTCATTAGGAATTAGGAAGAGAGGAGTTCTGTATCTCTTAAATTATAATATTAGTTGATTTGCATTGGTAACTAAATTATAAAATTGTATAAGCACTAAAAGCCTAAAAAGAAAAGTGAAAGGAATTAGAGATTGAAAAGCTTCAGGTTGAAATCAATAAATAAAATGAAATTTCATATGAAACAATGCAATATAATGAAATGAGAATAAAACTGTCCAAATGTAACCTCAATTACAATGACCTTTACTTCCATGCCAATTCAACCACCCACTTCCATGGCCAGACTGTGGATATTGCCATCTTCTAGAATTGTGCCACCTCTGAAATCTTAAATTCAGGTATTCCATTTTTGGACTATAACCTCATTCAACATTGATTATTTTTCCACTTTTTGTGAATTTCAAATTTACAGAAAAATTTCAAGAGTAATAAAGAGAACTCCCACATTCCCTTTATCCAAATGCACTACTTTCTGCATATTGTCACCTTTTTTTTTTATTCCCCCCACCCTCTATTTCTGTCTGAGAAAATCGTTTGTAATTTTCTGTCATTGAACTATTTGAGAGTATGTTATATAATACAGTCATGCTACTCTACCCTTTCATATTTTGATGTTTATTTCCTAAATACAAGGATAGTCTTTTTTTTTTCATTTTTATTGAGATTGTTCAGATACCATACAATTATCCAAGAATCCAAAGTGTACAATCACTTGCCCCTAGGTACCCTCATACAGCTGTACATCCATCACACTTAATTTTTGTTCAATTTTTAGAAACTTTTCATTACTCCAGACAAGAAATAAAGTGAAAGATGAAAAGAGAAAAAAAGAAAAGGAAACTCTAAACCTCCCCTATCCCTAACCAATCCCCCTCAATTGTTGACTCCTAGTATTGATATAGTACGTTTGTTACTGTTTATGAAAAAATGTTGAAATACTACTAACTGTAGTATATAGTTTGTAATAGGTATATAGTTCTTCCCTAAATGCCCCTCTATTATTAACTTCTAATTGTATTGTCATACATTTGTTTTGGTTCATGAAGTGATTTCTAGTATTTGTACAGTTGATCATGGACATTGCCCACCATAGGATTCAGTTTTATACATTCCCATCTTTTGACCTCCAGCTTTCCTTTTGGTGACATATATGACTCTGAGCTTCCCCTTTCCACCTCATTCACACACCATTCGGCACTGTTAGTTATTCTCACATCTTGCTACCAACACCCCTGTTCATTTCCAAACATTTAAGTTCATCCTAATTGAACATTCTGCCGATACTAAGCAAGAGCATCTACATTTCTTCCACAAGGCAGGAGGGAGAGTCATAGAAGGTAGAGAGGCAAAAGAAAGAGGAAACAAAAAAAATGACAGCTAGGAAGCAGCAAAAGGAAAAATAACCTTAAATCAAAGTAGAATAAAGAATCAGACAATACCACCAATGTCAAGTGTCTAACATGCCTCCCCATCCCCCCCTCTTATCTGCATTTACCTTGGTATATCACCTTTGTTACATTAAAGGAAGCATAATACAATGATTCTATTAGTTACAGTCTCTAGTTTATGCTGATTGCATCCCTCCCCCAATGCCTCCCCATTTTTAACACCTTGCAAGGTTGACATTTGCTTGCTCTCCCTCGTAAAACAACATATTTGTACATTTTATCACAATTGTTGAATAATCTAGATTTCACCAAGTTACATAGTCCCAGTCGTTATCTTTCCTCCTTTCTTGTGGTGTCTCACATGCTCCCCATCTTCCTCTCTCAACCGTATTCATAGTTACCTTTGTTCAGTGTACTTACATTGTTGTGCTACCATCTCCCAAAATTGTGTTCCAAACCACACACTCCTGTCTTCTATCACCCTGTAGTGCTCCCTTTAGTATTTCCTGTAGGGCAGGTGTCTTGTTCACAAAGTCTCTCATTGTCTGTTTGTCAGAAAATATTTTGAGCTCTCCGTCATATTTGAAGGACAGCTTTGCTGGATACAGGATTCTTGGTTGGTGGTTTTTCTCTTTCAGTATCTTAAATATATCACACCACTTCCTTCTTGCCTCCATGGTTTCTGCTGAGAGATCCGCACATAGTCTTATTAAGCTTCCTTTGTATGTAATGGATTGCTTTTCTCTTGCTGCTTTCAGGATTCTCTCTTTGTCTTTGATATTTGATAATCTGATTATTAAGTGTCTTGGCGTAGGCCAAACAGATCTCTTCTGTTTGGAGTACGCTGAGCTTCTTGGATCTGTAATTTTATGTCTTTCATAAGAGATGGGAAATTTTCATTAATTATTTCCTCTATTATTGCTTCTGCCCCCTTTCCCTTCTCTTCTCCTGGGACACCAATGATACGTACATTATTGTACTTTGTTTCATCCTTGAGTTCCCGGAGACGTTGCTCGTATTTTTTCATTCTTTTCTCCATCTGCTCCTTTGCGTGTAGGCTTTCAGGTGTTTTGTTCTCCAGTTCCTGGGTGTTTTCTTCTGCCTCTTGAGATCTGCTGTTGTATGTTTCCATTGTGTCTTTCATCTCTTGTGTTGTGCCTTTCATTTCCATAGATTCTACTAGTAGGTTTTTTGAACTTTTGATTTCTGCCGTATACATGTCCAGTGCTTCCTTTACAGCCTCTATCTCTTTTGCAATATCTTCTCTAAACTTTTTGAATTGATTTAGCATTAGTTGTTTAAATTCCTGTATCTCAGTTGAAGTGTACGTTTGTTCCTTTGACTGGGCCATCACTTTGTTTTTCTTAGTGTAGGTTGTAATTTTCTGTTGTCTAGGCATGGTTTCCTTGGTTATCCCAATCAGGTTTTCCCAGACCAGAACAGGCTCAGGTCCCAGAGGGAAGAAATATTCAGTATCTGGTTTCCCTGTGGGTGTGTCTTAGAAAATTGCTCCACCCTTTGATGCCTCGGGTCAGTGTGCTTTTCTGCCCAGCAGGTGACGCCTGTTAGCGTATAATTCTTGACTGGTGGAGGAGGTATGGCTGTGTTCCCCCAGGCTCTGGGGTCTGGTTCTGAATGGAAAGGGCCCCACCCCTTTCCTCCTAGAGAAGACAGACCCCTCAGGTGGAGGTCATTAGCATTTCAATGGTCTTGCTCTCTGCTTGTGGTGTCTCCACCCTTCCCAGAGTCACAGTCCTGGAAACTGAAAATGACTGGGGCTTTCTCCACTGAGCCAAAAAAGAAACAGAGAGTCCCCTTCAGACCCAGTCCAAGGCAACCCTCCGGCTCTCCCAGGTCAGTCGTCACCCAAAGCCTCTGTCTGTTTTTTTGGGGCTGCGTACCTGTAGTGAGCAGTTCACACTCGCTACTTAAAACCCCAGTTGGAGCTCAGCTGAACTGTATTCGCTTGCTGGGAGAGAGCTTCTCTGTGGCACCACGCGGCTCCGCAGCTCGGGCTATGGGGGAGGGGGTCTCCCAACCTGGTTCCGCAGGTTTTACTTACAGATTTTATGCTGTGTTCTCGGGCATTCCTCCCAATTCAGTGGTGTATGATGAATGGATGGTCTCGTTTTTCCCCCCGCAGTTATTCTGGATTATTTACTAGTTGTTTCTGGTTTTTTGTAGTTGTTCCAGGGGGACTACTTAGCTTCCACTCCTCTCTATGCCGCCATCTTGCCCGAGTCCCCTGGATAGTCTTTTATATATGACTTTAATATAGATACAATGCTTTTACCTAAGTCTGCTGTCCATATTCTGATTTTGTCAATTGTCCCAATTGTCAGTATGATGCCTTTTATAGCATTTCCCCCCTATAATACAGGTTTCAGTCCAGAATCACATATTGCATTTTGTTGTCATGTCTCTTTGGTCTCTTTTAATCTAGAACAGTATTTTTTCTTAGTCTCTCATGACATTGATCAACACTGATTGATTCAAAAAGGTTTGGATCACCTGCCCAAATTCATGATCTTTTCATACCTTTAATCCCATCAGTTCCATGTTCACTCTGCAAACTTCTTCACTACATATGTGGCAGAGAAAGTACACACCATAAAATAGAAACTCCCTCAATTTCCTGATACATGTATTTGTCTGTATTCACCTGGATTTTTGCAGAAGCCTCCTAATTGGTTTACTATTCATCTTCCATACTGAAAATATGGTTATTTGGTTATGAGTTCCATACCCAGAACCCTTTAATGTTTTCCCTTTGTCCATTCTTAGAGAGCCTAAACTCTCTAACAAAGCAGAAAATGTCTTATTTCTCCAGGATTTTTCCTGATCACATGTCTGGAACCACCCTCCATGCATTCTACACTTCACCACAAAAACAATTTGTTTGTTGTTCCCAGAGTGAAAATGCTAGGCCTGTGCACATACGGTTTTGTTCTCCAGGGTTTCATTTAATAAGTAGTATTACTTAGTGAGTAAGAACTTGAAACCGAGAATAAATCCTTATGGGTTCAGATTCCAGCTCTGTCACTTAAGAGGTGGGTAATTTTAGGCTAGATACTTAACTGTTTAATATCTTCACATGTCAAACAAGGAGTATGGTAGATCCTACCTTGTGGTTTAAAGTATGTAAAAGGGAGCTTCTCATGTAGACCTCTATAAATTTATTAATCATTTTATTTATTGTGTCAGGCAGTATGCTAGAAATTGGGGAATAAAACAGATTTTGGGTTCTCTGTATGAGGTTTGAATTAGTTTTGCATCTGTCCTATAAGTTTGAAATTATTTCAAAATTTTTAAAAAACATGACACATTTGGGTCTTGCCCTCTTGAGACTGCATTACTTAAGAGTGAGAACCATTAAAGAATAATTAACTACATTTTAGATAATTAGTTAAAAAAAGTTAAGAGTTCCAAAAGAGTTATAATAGTATACCTGATTTAATTTTTTCTTACTTCAGGGGCTTTGAATGTGGTGTTAGTTCCCTCTGCTGAAAATCTAGTTTTAGGCAGAGGGAACTGCAAATTCAAGAGCCAGGAGCAAGAAAGCAACATGGCTTATTAGACGAATTGAATGAGGCCTAGTGTGGCTGGAATGGAGAGGTAAGTGTGGGGAAGAGAGTACGAAAGAGGTTTGTAAAGTAGACTGAGGCTGGGCTCTTTTGAAAACTACCTCTGCTTGACTGCCCTGAGGAAGATTAGAGGAGGGCAAGGACATATAATGACGACAGTGTGATTAGATGATTAGTTTACGGTGGCAGCAGAGGAAATGACAGAGAAGGTTTTTGAATCTAGAGATTCTGAATGGCTTTGTGACTGGATGTGGGGATATGGAGGAGAGGGTTAAGGATGAATTAACATCTCTTCATTCCAACTTTGACTCTTGGTCTCTTCCCAAATCCCATTCTCAGGACTGAAGTTGATGCCCTTCATTTGTGTGCCTACATGCTTGGATGAGTTTTAGCACTTACTATTATAATTTATTGTTGCTTGTCTATTTTCTTTTTAAATTAGACTGTGTTTATAGTAGATGATCAATAAACATTTGATGAATTAAAGCACAAATGAACATAAAAGTAGACGATGACTGAATTTATTTTTTCACTTTTAAGCCAGGTGTTTTGGTGGTATATTGTATTTAGATCATATTGTTTCTAAAATAATAATTCATTGAACACCCCTCCGTTGCATGCTCCCAAGGATAAAAACAGACCAGAATTGTGTTCTTGATAGTTTTTTTTTAACAGGATATCTCTGAAATAAGTATTGGCACTACGTGGGTCAAACAGAACAATAACATTATTTGTACTTCCAGTTAATTAACCTTGAGGGCATTTCTTTATCTTCTTTGTTGTACTGCTTTAAACAGTTCTCATGGTAAATATTTCTCTTGAGGCTTATTATTTTATCTTAATTTCTTTAGGCAGGTTTTGAGCACCTGGTTAAATGTTCAAATATATATATAGTATATATAGACATTTTAGCTTTAGAAAAACTTAACTGTACTATTTTCATTTAAAAACCTCTCATATCTTTTGGTGATTCAATTTCATTTTGGTTATGACAGTTCCCTTTAATTTCTCTCAATTTCCTTTTTTTGAAATTAACATTTTTGTTTGCTTTTATTATTATGGTTTGATTTTAACATGTCAAAATAGATAGTTTTTTGCCTTCTTAGCATTTCCATTGCTGAAAGACAAATAAGATGTCAAAGTGTTGGCTTCGTTAGTGCCTAATGTGGAATTAAAGGGAAAATTGAGTTACTATGTAACTTGCCTTTAATTAGGATTTCCTCAATTAAAAGGTGTTTTAGATTTATTATATTGACTTTTATGTAAATCTAGTGACATTTATTTATTTATGTTTTCCTTATTAGAGAAGCTGTGGGTGCACAGAAAAATCATATATAAGATACAGGACTCTGATACACCACCCCACCACCAACACCTAGCATTGCTGTGGAATATCTGACACAATGATAGCACATTTTTATAATTGTACTGTTTTTTTACAGTCTATGGTTTACCTAGGGCTCACTGTGCAGTGCAGTTCCATGGATTTTTTTTTTAAATTTCATTCTGTTATCATATACACAATTCAACATTCCCTCTTTAATCACATTCAGATATGTATTTCAGTGCTATTAATTGTGTTAACAATGTTGTGCTACCATCATCACCATCCATTACCAAAACATTTCCATGATTCCAAATATAAACTTTGTACATTTTAAGCCTTAACTTCCCATTCCCTATCCCTACCCCATTTCCTGGTAACTCTAGCTTTTGGCCCTATGAGTTTCAAAACAGTAAGATCATGAAATATTTGTCCTTTTGTGTCTGGATTATTTCACTCATCATGATGTTTTCAATTTTCATCCACTTTGTCACGGCTTCATTCCTTCTTATGGTAGATTAATATTCCTTTGTATGTAGATATCTCATTTTATTTATCCATTCATTGATGGACACTTGGGTTGCTTCCATCTTTTGGCAATTGTGAATAATGTTGCTATGAACATCAGTGTGGAAATATCTGTTTGAGCCCCTACTTCTAATTCTTTTGGGTGTATATTGAGTAATGAGGTTGCTGGATCCTATGGTAGTTCTATACTTAGCTTTCTGAGGAACCGCCAAATTGTCTTCCATAGTGGCTGCAACATTTTACTTTGCTGCCTGCAATGAATGAATGTTTCTATTTCTACATAGCCTCTCCAAAACTTATTTGCCATTTTATTAATAGTACCTATTTTAATGGGTGTGAAATGGTATCCTATTTTGCTTTTGATTTGCATTTCCATGGTGGCTAATGATTTTGAGTATTTTTTCATGTGCTTTCTGGCCATTTGTATTTATTCTTTGGAGAGATGTCTATTCAAGTCTTTTCCTCATTTTAAAATTGGGTTCATTTTCTTTTTGTTGTTAAGTTGAAGAGTTTATTTATATCTAATGGATATATTAATCCTTTATCAGATGCGTGGTTTCCAAATATTTTCTCCCATTTTGTAGGTTATCTGTTTATTTTCAGGATAAAGTCCTTTGAGGAACAAAATTTTTGAATTTTGATGAGGTCCCATTTATCTATTTTTTTCTTTTATTGCTTCTGCTTTGGGTATAAAGTAAGAAACTATTGCCTAACACAAGGTCCTTATGATGCTTCCCTACATTTTCTTCTAGGAGTTTGATAGATCTAGCTCTTGTATTTCAGTCTTGGATCCATTTTTTTTTTTTTAAATCAGTTTAATTGAGATATATTCACATATCATACAATCATCCACAGTGTACAATCAGTTGTTCACAGTACCATCCTATAGTTATGCACTCATCACCACACACAAAAAAAGAACTCCTAAAACATCCCATCCCATACTCCCCCCCAATTTTTCATTTAATTTTTGTCTCCATTTTTCTACTCATCTGTCCATACACTGGATAAAGGGAGTTTGAGCCGCAAAGTTTTCACAATCACACAGTCACACCGTGTAATCTACATAGTTATGCAATTGCCTTCAAAAATCAAGGCTACTGGGTTGCAGTTTGAACAGTTTCAGGTATTTCCTTTTATCTATTCCAATACACTAAAAACTATAAAGGGATATCTAAATAGCACGTAAGAATGCCCTCCAGAATGACCTCTCAACTCCATTTGATATCTCTCAGCCACTGAAACTTTATTTTGTTTCATTTCACTTCCCCTTTTGGTCAAGAAGACTTTCTCAGTCCCACAATGCTGGGTCCTGGGAGGTTTACCCTCCTGGGAGTCATGTCCCATATAGTGGGGAGGGCAGTGGGTTTACCTGCCAAGTGGGTTTAGAGAGAGAGGTGACATTTGAACAACAAAAGAGGTACTTTGGGGGAGACTCTTAGGCACAATTATAAATAGGCTTAGCCTCTCCTTTGCAGTAGCAAGCTTCATAAGGGCAAGCCCCAAGATTGAGGGCTGAGCCTACTAAATTGGTGGTCCTCAATGCTTGTGAGAATATCAGTAATTCCCTAGGTGGGGAAGTTTAACATTTCCACATTTTCCCCACTTCCTCAGGGGGCCCTGCAAATATATATTTTTTAAAAATTCAGTTTTATTGAGATATATTCACATACCATACAGTCATCCATGGTGTACAATAAACTGTTTACAGTACCATCATATAATTGTGCATTCATCACCTCAGTCTATTTTTCAACATTTTCCTTACACCAGAAATAATCAGAATAAGAATAAAAAATAAGAGTAAAAAGAACATCCAAATCATACCCCCCATTCCACCCTATTTTTCATTTAGTTTTTGCCCCATTTTTCTACTCATCCATCCATACACTGGATAAAGGGAGTGTGATCCACAGGGTTTTCACAATCACACTTTCACCCCTTGTAATCTACATTGTTATACAGTCGTCTTCAAGAGTCAGGGCTACTGGATTGGAGTTTGGTAGTTTCAAGTATTTACTGCTAGCTATTCCAATACATTAAAACCTAAAAAGTGCTATCTATATAGTACGTAAGAATGTCCACCAGAGTGACCTCTCAACTCTATTTGAAATCTCTCAGCTTTATTTCGTTTCATTTTGCCTCCCCCTTTTGGTCAAGAAGATGTTCTTGATCCCACAATGCCGGGTCCAGATTCATCCCCAGGAGTCATATTCTGTGTTGCCAGGGAGATTTACACTCCTGGGAGTCAGGTACCACGTAGCGGGGAGGGCAGTGAGATCGCCTGCCAAGGCAGCTTAGTTAGAGTGATGGCCACATCTGAGCAAAAGAGGCTGTAACTCAAGGGGAGACTCTTAGGCACAATTATAAGCAGGTTTAGCCTCTCCTTCTTGCAAATACCTTTTTATTCTCTGCCCAAATTACTTTGGGATGTATTGGAATTTCACACTAACCTGTACAAACCTACCAGATCTCACTTCCTATTCAAAGTTCCATGTAATTATGTTGTTTGAATAAACTGACCATAGAAGTTAAATTATTTAGTGTGCTACAGAAAATATAGATCTGGCGCCAAATAAACATCTTTTCCCTTGGTCTCACCAGAAGTTGAAGTTTTAAAATAGAATTAATATCATCCTTTACCTTTTGGCTTGATTTGCCTGAATCCTAACCAGATCCACTTCATTCATATCTCTCATTGATGCCTGGGCTGTTTTTCAGCTTTTTTTATAAGGTAATACTGATATTCATAGCTGGTGAACTCTAGCTCTGAGTCTGAGGTGTCACATCGATACTTGAAGGTCCAGGAACTGACCAGGTTATACACAAAGATATCAGCATCTCATAATTTGAGATAACCATTACAACTTAAGAATAGCTGTGATTGCTGTAAAGAGCTTACAATCTAGGGACCTTTACACTGAGCATTCCCCTGATAACTTGTGCTCTAAGATTCAATTCTCAGTTTACACATTATAGTTAGTCCATATTAGTGAGGTGTTATAATGTTTGTCTTTTCATTTCTGGTGTATTTCAATCAAAATGTTGTCCTCAAGATCCATTCACCTAGTTGCATGTCTCATAACTTCATTCCTTCTTGCAGCTGCTCAATACTCTATTGTATGTATACACCACAGTTCACCATTCTTTTTATTTGTGATTGGTTTGTTGAGGTAGTCTATTTCTTCTCAAATCAATGTTGGTTGTTCATTCTTTTCCAGGAAATTTTCCATTTTGTCTAAGCTGTTTAGTTTATTAGCATATAGTTGCTCATAGTATCCTCTCATTATCTCCTTTATTTCATGGGGGCAGTAGTTATGTCCCCTTTCCCATTTCATATTCTATTTATTTGTCCTTTCTCTCTCCCCTGCCCCCTCTTTGTTAGCCTAGCTAAGGGTCCATCCATATTATTGATTTTCTCAAAACAAAACAAAACAAAACAAAAAACTCCTTTTGGTTTTGTTGATTGTCTCCATTGTTTTCATGTTCTCAATTTCATTTATTTCTGTTCTAATCTTTTACTTCTTTCTGTTTGTTTTGGGGGTTCATTTGCTGTTCTTTCTCTAGTTCCTCCAGGTGAAAAGTTAATTCCTCAATTTTTGCTCTTTCTTCTCTTTTAATGTAGGCATTTAGGGTAATAAATTTCCCCCTCAGCACCACCTTTGCTGCATCCTATAACGTTTGATATGTTGTGTTTTCATTTTCATTTTCCTCAAAAGATTTAGTAATTTATCTTGTAATTTCTTCCTTTACCCACTGGATGTTTAAGAGTGTGTTGTTTAGTTTCCATACATTTATGAATTTTTGAACCTTCTGCCTGTTGTTTATTTCCAACTTCATTTCATTATGATCCAAAAGAGTATTTTGTATAATATCAATATTTCAGTATTTTAAAATGTGTTGAGACTTGCACTGTGACATAGCTCTATGTCTTTTTATTGGGAAGTTGAATCCCTTAACATTTAGTGTTATTACTGTAATGCAGTACTTTCTTCTGCCATTTTGTCATTTAGATTTTCTATGTTATATCTTATTTTTTTCTCTGTCTCCTTTTACCCTTTCTGATAGTCTCCATTTCTATACTCTTCTCCAAACCTCTCTCTCCTGTCTTTTCCTATTAACCTGTAACAACCCCCTTAGTATTTCTTGTAGAACAGGTCTCTTATTCACAAACTCTTTCAGTGTCTGTTTGTCTGAAGATATTTTACTCTCTCCCTCATTTTTTAAAATTTTATTTTGAAATAAATTCAAAGTTATAGGAACAGTTGCAAAAACAATACAAACCCCATACACAGAACTCCAGCATACCCTGACCCCCCTCCCCTGATACCCTGATCCACCAACTTTAACATCCTGTCACACTGCCATTTCTCTTTCCCTGTCTCCCTCCCTCCCTCCCTATCTATCATCCATCATCTATTGCTCTGTCTTCTGAACATATGAGACCAAGCTGCAGACATCCTTGAACAAACACTATAATTCACTTATACAATTCCCATGAACAAGAACATTCTTTTATGAAATCCCATTAAGTGCAGCTAAGAAATTCAAGAAATTCAACATTGATACAAAGCTTACATTCTATATTTCCTTTTTTTTTTTTTAATGTCTCAACTGTGTCCCTTTGAGCCTCCTGTCCTCCATCCTCAGATCCCATCCAGGATCATCCATGGCATTCAGTTGTCATCTATTTAGATTGTCTTTCTTTTTTCAATTGTGGAAACATATATACAGCCTAAATCTTCCCATTCCACCCCCTCCCTAGCCTTCCATTAGTGGGATTAATCACATTTAGAATGTTGTAATGCTATCACCTTCCCACCATCCATTACTAGAAATTTCCCTTCACCTCAAACAGCAACCCTACACTCATTTCTTAACTCCCCATTGCCCCTTCCCCCACTTCTCATAACCCATACTCTACTTTTCATCTCTATGGTCATATTCTCTGATAATTTCTGTGTTTACTGTAGGGCTTAAAATTAACCTCTTAAATCCATAACAATCTTGTTTTTCTTTGATACCAACTTAACTTCAATAGGACATGTAAACTATGTTCCTGTACTCCTCCATCCCCCCAACTTTATATAGTTCTTGTCAAAAATTACATATTTTACATTGAGTCCAAAACCACTGATTTGTCATTAGAGTTTGTGTATTTTATATCATGTAGGAAGTAAATAGTGGAGTTACAAATCAAAAATTATTGACTTCTATTTGTATTCTATTGTCAGAGAATGTGCTTTGAATATATGGTTGTTGTTGTTGTTTTTTTTTTAATTTATTGAGGCTTGTTTTATGTCCCAGCATATGGTCTATTCTGGAGAAAGATCCGTGATCACTAGAGAAAAATGTGTGTCCTGGTGATTTGGGATGTAAAGTTCTATATATGTCTGTTAAAATTCTCTGTATCTCTCTCTCCTTTCTTTGTTTCTCTGTTGGTAGGGCTCCCTTTAGTATCTGAAGCAGGGCAGGTCTTTTATTGGCAAACTCTCTCAGCGTTTGTTTGTCTGTGAAAAGTTTAAGCTCTCCCTCAAATTTGAAGGAGAGTTTTGCTGGATCAAGTATTCTTGGTTGGAAATTTTTCTCTCTGAGAATTTTAAATATGTCATGCCACTGCCTTCTCACCTCCATGGTGGCCGCTGAGTAGTCACAACTTAGTCTTATGTTGTTTCCTTTGTATGTGGTGAATTGCTTTTCTCTTGCTGCTTTCAGAACTTGCTCCTTCTCTTCAGTGTTTGGGAGTCTGATCAGAATATGTCTTGGAGTGGGTTTATTTGGATTTATTCTATTTGGAGTTCTCTGGGCCTTTATGCTTTGTGTATTTATATTGTGTAGAAGGTTTGGGAAGTTTTCCCCAACAATTTCTTTGAATACTCTTTATAAACCTTTACCCTTCTCTTCCCCTTCTGGGACAGCAACGAGTCTTAAATTTGGACATTGTATTTTATCTATCATATCCCTGAGATCCATTTCAATTTTTTCGATTTTTTTCTCCATTCTTTCTTTTGTTCTTTCATTTTCTGTTCTGTGGTCCTCTAGGACACTGAGTCATTGTTCAACTTCCTCTAATCTTGTATTATGAGTATCTAGAGTTTTTTTAAGTTGGCCAACAGTTTCTTTTATTTCCATAAGATCTTCTATTTTTTTTATTTACTCTTGCTATTTCTTCTTTATGCTCTTCTAGGGTCTTCTTTATGTCCTTTATATCCTGTGCCATGTTCTTCTTCATGTCCTTTATATCCTGTTCCATGCTCTCATTCTTTGATTGTAGTCCTTTGATTAATTGCGCCAAGTACTGTGTCTCTTCTGATATTTTGATTTGGGTGTTCGGGATCGGGTTCTCCATATCGTCTGGTTTTATCATATGCTTTAAGATTTTCTGTTGTTTTTGGCCTCTTGACTTTTGCTTTGCTTGATAGAGTTCTTTCAAGTTGTAAAAATTACCAGTCTGATTTTTCAGATCTACAACCTGGTGGCATATGCTTTCTCTAACTAACCAGCAAATGGCGTCTGTGAGTCACCTACTCCCCTCAAGTCGGTTCTCCTCAACTTTGTCTTTGTGGTGTGTGGGGAAATGATTCTTGTGGAGTTCAATTGGTGGACTCAGTTTGGGTGTGTTGTTGGTGCTGTCTGCCCTGAATGTGAGGCATGTGTCTGGGTGGTTAGGGAAGCAGGGCAGCTTTAGTAATCAAACCTCCCAGGTGTTCCTGGAGATTCAAGACTGTTGCAAGAGTCTAAGCCTTCATTTCAGTTTTGCCCCAGATTTTCTCTGCCGCTGACCCACAAGTCCCTGGCGTTGACGTAGTGTCCCTGGGTTTTCCAAGCGGGACCCCCCTTCTCAGCTGTGATCTTCTAGGACCTCTGCTGAGGGAAGGCTGTGCTATGTCACAAGTGTGCGCCATCCCTCAAGGGAAGCCCCGGGCCACTGGGCTGTGCAGGGGTGCTCCCAGCCTGATGCAAAGATGGCTGAATGGGGCTTCTCAACCCTCCCCCCCTTTCCGCACAGCTCTGCCTTCCCAGCTCCGGGACAACTAGCTGTGTATGCACCCAAGACGACTGTCCATGGCCAATATTGTGGCATGTGTGCGGTGCCATGGGATACACTCCCTGTCACACTGGGTTTCCTGGTGCGGCTCTGGGCTGTGAGTATGGCCCCGGGCAGGAGTGTCTCCAGCCCACTGAGGAGCCAGCTGCAAGCGGCATGGTTTCTTTCTCCTTTTGGCTCTCCCCTCTGCCCCCCGGCCCTGAGGGAATCAGCAGCGGTCTATCCTCCATGCTAGACATCAAGAGGTTGGCACAGCCCGCTCCTGCCGTGCTTCACTGCGCGGTTCTCACTGTCGTAACTGCAGCCACTCCTGGGTTGTTTTTTTTTTTTTTTTAAAGAACTAGACCATCTCCAAATGCCAACCCCCAGTTTCCCCACACCACAGCTTGGCCGTGGGACTTTCAGCCAGCTTACTCACTCGTTTCAGAATGCAGACTCCCAGTTTCACCAAGTGCACAGTCCCTGTGGTTTTAGGAGACCTTGTCCAGCTGGTGCAGTGCTGAAACTGGTGTTCTTGGTCACTTTCTGGTTTTTACCTAGTATTTTTCATGGAGGTGTTTTTTTGCCCTGTCTCACCTAGCCGCCATCTTAGGTTCCCCTCCCTCATTTTTGAAGGACAGTTTGACGGATATAGAATTCTTGGTTGGCAGTTTTTTCTTTCATTGTCTTAAACATATCATACCACTACCTTCTCGCCTCCATGTTTCTGCAGAGAAATCCGTACATATTATTACTGAGCTTCCCTTGTATGTGATGGATTGCATTTCTCTTGCTGCTTTCTCTTTGTCTTTGACATTGGGCAATCTGATTAGTAAGTGTCTTGGAGTAGGTCTTTTTGGCTCTATTCTGTTTAGGACATGCTGTGCTTCTTGAATATGTAATTTTATGTCTTTCATAAGAGTTGGGAAGTTTTCAGTGATTGTTTCTTCTATTATTCTTTCTGTCCCTTTTCCCTTCTCTTCTTCTGGGACACCCATAACATGTATATTCATGCACTTCATATTATTATTCAGTTCCCTGAGACCCTGCTCATATTTTTCCATTTTTTTCACCATTTGTTGTTTTGTGTGTAGGATTTCAGATGTCCTGTCTTCTAGTTCACTGATCCTTTATTCTGCCTCTTCAAATCTACTTTTATATGTCTCCATTGTGTTTTTCATCTTTTCTATTGTGCCTTTCATTTCCATAAGTTCTACCATTTGTATTTTCCATCTTACAAATTCTTCTTATGGTCATCCATTGTCTTTTTAATATCCTACATCTCTTTTTCCACATTTTCTTTCAGCTCATTGATTTGGTTAGATTTGTTTGAACATCTGTAATTAGTTGTTTCAACTCCTGTATCTCAGGTGAAGTGTTAGTTTGTTCCTTTGGCTGGTCTATATTTTGTGTTTCCTAGTATGTCTCATCATTTTTAGCTGTCTGTGTATCTGATTTTCTTGATTAGTTTATTCTGGAGCTCTTTTTCATTCTTTTACCTAGAGTTTTCTTGTTGATTGGCTTTGTTCTCTGTTCTTTGACGTTCAGTTCATCTTATTTTAGACTTCTAACAAAGCTTCTGCTTAGTTGATTAGAATTTTTCTGTTCTTGTTTTCTGGTTCTTGCCCTGTGTCTATGTAACTTTTTTTGTGAGAGATTCTCCCCAGATATGATCAACCCCAATCAGGTTTTCTCAGTTTAGACAGGCCCTGGTCTCAGGAGGAGGGTGTAATCTGTATCAATTGTCCCTGAGAATGAGACCCCACAGGTTGGCAGAGCTTCCTGTGAAGCCTGTAGACTCTGCTTTTTGTATCCTGTCCAGCAGGTGGTGCTTGTCAGTCTGCAGCTCCCCATCAGTGTAAAGAGGTGCAGTGCCTTTAATTCTCAGCAGACCCTGTCCTTGCCAGAGGCATGGCTGATTCAAGCTATTTCTGTTATCCAGCCCCTGGGGTGAGTATGAGTTCTCTGAATAAGGGCCACCACTTGAGCTGGGCCCCGCCCCCCTTGTCTTGGGGAAGTTGTGCCCTTTAGGGAATTATTTCCCCCACTAGACTCATTGCTTTATCTCTCAGATTTATTTTAGCTTCACCTTTGCCTGGGCTCAGCTGTCAGTTGCAAATATCTGAGGCTTTCTGAAATGAGCGACTTAGAATAGTTTAAAAAAAAAAAAAAGAAAAAAGAAAAGAAAAAATACAATAAGGAAAAAAGGAAAAAAAGGAAGAAAGAAAAAAAGAAACCCTTTTTCAAAGTCTTTCTGCAGCTCCCAAGGTTTGTTAGTCCAAGTATAGGCTATTTAAAGATATGCACTTTAGGGAATTATCTCCTTCATCTGAGTAGTTACTCTCAGATGACTTTAATTCTGCCCTTGCCCAGGGCAGTGCTGTATCCTGAGAGTTCCCACAGCTCTAAAGGGCTATTGAAAAGTAAAATTTTAAAGAGTCGGAGAGAAAGAAAAGAAAAAAACTTTTTCAGAGCTGGACCCCATCTCTCTGAGTTTGCAAACAAAAGCTTGAGTTGGTACCTGTATCTATGTGCCCCTCTTTTTGGAGCCCAAAATCTCTCTCTCTCTCTCTCTTTTTTGTTGTTGTTCTTAGCTCTGCCTTTGCTCTGTGGAAACCTCCTGGTTCCTTTCATGCTTGCTCTTGATTTATCTGTGGAGATTTTATTCAGTAGTCCAATTTTGTTAATTCTGCAATTTGTGCCTTGTTGTGCCCCACTCCTTGCTGCCAGCACAGATTGTTTCTTTTTCCTTCAGGAAACTAGCTCCAAGACAGGCTACCATGCCTGTGAGGGGTGGGGCACCAGGTCCCTAGTCAGGGAAAATTACAGTTCTTTGCGATCTCAGCCATTCCACCCATTTCAGACTGGTGTATGATGTGTGTTCAGTCACAGAATCCCCTTAACAGTTGTTCCAAACAGTTTTTGACAGTTACCAGCGTTCCTAGAACAGTAACTAAATTACACACCTCTCCACTCCACTATCTTTCCCTTTTGAGTTTATTTTTGAATATGGTGTGAGGTATTTATTTTGAATATTTATTTTGAATATGGTGTGAGGTATTTATTTTGAATATGGTGTGAGGTATTTATTTTTGAATATGGTGTGAGGTATTTTTGAATATGGTGTGAGGTAGGGGTCTTCTTTTTTTTCCAAATTGGAGGTGTAGTTTTCCGAGAACTATTTGTTGATGAGACTGTTCTTTCCCAATTGAGTAGTCTTTGCCACCTCATCAATATGTCTATTCTCATGTTAGTAACATGATGTTTTGATTCCTGTGGCTTTGTAATAGTTTTAAGATCAGGAAGTTTGAGTCCTCCAACTTCATTCTTCTTTTTCAACATGGCTTTAGCCATTCAGGGCCCCTTAATCTTCCATGTAAATTTTTTTTTCATTATGCTGCCATTTTAATTTTAATAAAATAGACAATTTCATATTACATAGAGAAAAAATCTATCCACTCACCATTGATAAAATTTTAGAAATATTTCCTATTAAAAGTTTAGTATTTGATTGAAATGAATCCATTATGATATTGTTTCTAAAGGTACAGCTTTCCCATCCCTATCCCTATTATTATTGAGAAATTAAAAAAAAATACAGGAAAGTACAAAAAAAATAAGACAAGAATCCAGAATTAACCAGTATCTTGTATGTACTTGCAGTCTTTTAAAAAATAAGTGGTTATTTATATATAAAGCTGCAATCCCCTTTTTCCAATGCTCACCCCACCTCCCACATTCGTTCCCTTCCCCCCTACACTCTTCACAGGCAACCACTATCAAGAGTTTGGTCTGTATCCTTCCAAATCATTTCAGAAATATTTAAATACAATATGCTTCCATTACCAATATATACTACTGAATTTTATGAGGGAAGTCTTTATTCAAATTTACAAAAATTTCACTGTACTATTTGCATCATTGTGCAACTTGATTTTTCCTTCTCAACGTGATTTTTCAACATGACCTTTCTCTGTTAATGCATTTCTCCTATGTTATATAGTATTCCATCACAAGAATTTTCCATTTCATTCCTGATGGGTATTTATTTCCAATTTTTGGTTATTACAAATCATGCTACACTAAATATCTTCCTGGTACATATTTCCGAAGTATACATACTCAGAGAAGAATTGCTAGGTATTTTGGATTTGTTTGAAGTAATGCTCTCTTAATCTCAAGATTAAGTATATAGCTTTTTTGTATTCTTGTTTTTAACTCCTTTGCATTTTATTGTTATTTATGGTTTATCCCTTCCCTGGACAACAAATTACCTCCAAACTATTTTAAAAATAGTTCCATCACTTCATCATTTTCTGATGCCATTTATGTCATATTCCAAATTCTGTTAAGTGTGTGAGTCTGTTTCTGGGCTCACTTCTTTTCTGCCACAATGTCACAAGAGTTTTATATTGTTTGTAGATGATATCTAGTATTGTCTCTTGCTTTCCAACACTTAAAACTTTGTTTTATATATAACATTGGTTAGGATCTCCAGATCTACGCTGATAGAAATGATGATAGCAGGCATCTGTTTCTTCTTCCCCAATTTTAATGGAAATGTTTCTAGAGTTTCAGCATTACATTTGCTATGTGTTATAGGTTTTTTGTTGGTCTTAGGATGTTTATCTTATGAATGTCCTTCTTTTCAGTATGTAACTTCTGGTGTCCCTTAAGTTTTTCACTTTTGTTTTCCTCATTCATGGTGCTTTGCTTCAGAATGATTATTTCTGATGTGCTGTGAGATGTAAATTCACAATGAAAAATTTCACATCTTCAGGGTATTCTTAGGGTTTTTAATGTGTATGAATTTTCTGGTGTCTAATGTGGTGTGACTTCTGGCTGAAAGCTTTCTCACATTCTGTGTGTATTCTCGCATGTAGACCAAGGGTTGAAAACAGAGAAGGCTTTCCCACATTCATTACAACCATAGTGTTTCTCACCTATATGGCTTCTCACATGCACCATAAGGGATGAGCTTTGAGAGAAGGCTTTTCTACATACATTGTTTTCATAGGTTTATCACCTGAATGAATTCTTACATGTACAATAAGCAATGTTTGTAGAGAGAAGGCTTTTCCACATTCATTACATTGATAGGGTTTCTCTCCAGTGTGAATGTTTTTATGTTTTATGAGGTACTTCTTCTGGCCAAAAGCTGTGCCACATTCACTGAATTTAAAGGATTTCTTTCCAGTAAGAATTTTCTCATGCTTAGTAAGGTTTGATTGGCCACTGAAGGTTTTCCCACACTCCTTTAATACAAAGGGCTTCTCTCCCATGTGAGTTCTCTGGTGTCTGATGAGGTTTGACTTTTGGATGAAAGCTTTTCCACATTTCTTACACTCAAATGGTTTCTCACCAGTGTGAATCTTCTGATGGGTAAGGAGGTTTTCCTTCTAGCTGAAGGATTTCCCACATTCATTACATTCAAAAAGCTTCTCTCCTTTATGTGTGTTCTGATGTTTAATGACATACTGCTTTTGGCTGAAGGCTTTTCCACATTCATTACATTCAAAAGGTTTCTCTCTAGTATGAAAATGTTCATGCACAGTGAGGTTTGATTTATGGCTGAAGACCTTCCCACATACCTTACAGACAGTGGGGTTTTCCCCACTATAAATTCTCTGTTGACTGAGGTTTGATATCTGAATGGAAGCTTACCCCCATTCACAAGGTTTCTCTCCAGTGTGAATTTTTTGATGAATGAGGATTTACTTTTGGCTTAAGATTTTTCCACATTTCTTACATTTGTAAGATTTTTTACCCTGTACTACCTTTCAAATATAGATTAACAAATGAGATTCTAGAGAAAACTTTGTCATATTCAGTACACTCAAAGGTTTCTCTCCTGTATAAATTTTCTAATGCTCAATGAAGTTTTTTTATTATTATTATTCATTTTATTGAGATATATTCACATACCATGCAGTCATACAAAACAAATAGCATATTTGATTGTTAACAGTACCATTACGTAGTTGTACATTCATTACCAAAATCAATCCCCGACACCCTCATTACCACACACACAAAAATAACCAGAATAATAATTAAAGTGAAAAGGAGCAACTAAAGTAAAAAAGAACACTGGGTGCCCTTGTCTGTCTGTCTGTTTGTTTGTTTCCTTTCCCCACCTTTCCACTCATCCATCCACAAACTAGACAAATGGGAGTGTGATCCCTATGCCTCCCCCCCAATCCCACTGTCCCCCCTCATAAGCCACATTTTTATACAATTGTCTTCAAGATTCATGGGTTCTGGGTTGTAGTTTGATAGTTTCAGGTATCCACCACCAGCTACCCCAATTCATTAGAGCCTAAAAAGGGTTGTCCATATTGTGCATAAGAGTGCCCACCAGAGTGACCTCTTGGCTCCTTTTGGAATCTTTCTGCCACTGAAGCTTATTTTTTTTTTTTTTTAATCATCATTTTATTGAGATATATTCACATACCACGCAGTCATACAAAACAAATTGTACTTTCGATTGTTTACAGTACCATTACATAGTTGTACATTCATCACCTAAATCAATCCCTGACACCTTCATTAGCACACACACAAAAATAACAAGAATAATAATTAGAGTGAAAAAGAGCAATTGAAGTAAAAAAGAACACTAGGTACCTTTGTCTGTTTGTTTGCTTCCCCTACTTTTCTACACATCCATCCATAAACTAGACAAAGTGGAGTTTGGTCCTTATGGCATTCCCAATCCCACTGTCACCCCTCATAAGCTACATTTTTATACAACTGTCTTCGAGATTCATGGGTTCTGGGTTGTAGTTTAATAGTTTCAGGTATCCACCACCAGCTACCCCAATTCTTTAGAACCTAAAAAAGGTTGTCTAAAGTGTGCGTAAGAGTGCCCACCAGAGTGATCTCTCGGCTCGTTTTGGAATCTCTCTGCCACTGAAGCTTATTTCATTTCCTTTCACATCCCCCTTTTGGTCAAGAAGATGTTCTCCATCCCACGATGCCGGGTCTACATTCCTCCCTGGGAGTCATATTCCACGTTGCCAGGGAGATTCACTTCCCTGGGTGTCTGATCCCACGTAGGGGGGAGGGCAGTGATTTCACCTTTCAAGTTGGCTTAGCTAGAGAGAGAGGGCCACATCTGAGCAACAAAGAGGCATTTGGGAGGAGGCTCTTAGGCACAATTATAGGGAGGCCTAGCCTCTCCTTTGCAGCAACAGTCTTCCCAAGGGCAAATTCCATGGTAGAGGGCTCAATCCATCAAACCACCAATCCCCTATGTCTCTGGGCATGTTAGCAACCATCTAGGTAGGGCAGGCCAATACCCCTGCATTTTCCACCAGCTCCTCAAGGGGCTTTGCATATTTTTTTCCTTATTTTTTTTTTAAACTTTTTTTCCTAAATCAACTGTATGAAAAATAAAAAAATTAAAAATAATAATAATAAAAAAAAACATACAATAAAAGAACATTTCAAAGACACCATAACAAGGGAGTAAGAAAAAGACAACTAACCTAAGATAACTACTTTACTTCAATGAAGTTGTTTTACATCCACTGATTCCTCTCCAATGTGAATTTTCTTCTGCTCAATGAGATTTGTCATATAGCTAAAGGTGTTTCAATATTCCTTAGAAACACAAGGTTTCTCTCTGGATGACTTCTACATTTAATGAAGTATGACATGTGAATGAAAGTTTTCCCAAATTCAGTAAATTCATAGGGTTTCTCTCCAGTATGAATACTCTGTTATCAATGGGGTTCAATTTTTTTTTATCAGAGGGGATTTTCACAGATTTACACTTTATGGGGGGTTATTACCACAAGGGGTAATCAGTGGCAGCAGGACTTAACTAATTAAAATGATTCTTTCCCACACAACTTCCTTCATGATGAAATAAGTTTGAATTGCATTTCAAACTCTTACAAAGAGGGGTTGACTTAAAGAAAAATAGTTCTGAGGTCAGAGGAAGTATTTTCAAATTTTCTTATATTCATTACCTTTTTCCTTAGTCTGTTCTTTACTGGAGATGGATGCAACTTGCTTCCCAAATCTTGTTGCTTCTATATCTGCTCACTATCTTCTTTAGGCTTCTTCTGGACAGGCTTTATTTCCATTTCTTTCTCCACCATCCAGGCTCATCTTCTTGCTTCAATGGAGGATCACATAGAGTTTGGCTATTTATAACCCATTGGGTAATTCCATGTGTAGGAATCTACTTTAGAGATACTCTTGCATAACTGTGGATAAAGACCAACATGTGCACTTTGGTGCTGCACCTGTGCACTGCTTCCATATAAATTTGATGATAGGCTTTTCCATTTTTGCAAAGAAGTTGTTGGAATTTCGATTGAGATTGTATTGAATCTGTAAATTGCTTTGGATAGTATTGAGATCTTTTAGCCTTCCCATCCATGAACATGGAATATCCTTCCATTTATTTAGGTCTTCATTACTTTCTTTTAGCAATGTTTTGGAGTTTTCTATATACAAATACTTTACATCCTTTGTTAAATATATTCCTAGATTTGATTCTTCTATTTGCTGTTGTGAATGGAATTTTTTTCTTGATTTCTTCTTCTGCTTGTTCATTGCTTGTGTACAGAAACACTACTGATTTTGGGGTGTTGATCTTGTACCCTTCCACTTGGCTGAATTCATATCTTAGCTTTAGGAATACTGTTGTGGATTTTTCAGAATTTTCTGTGTATAGGATCATAGCATCTGCAAATAGGGAAAAATTTACTTCTTCCTATCCAATTTGGATGCCTTTTATTTTTCTTGCCTAATTGCTCTGGCAAGAACTTCCAGTACAATGTGGAATAACAGTAGTGGCTGGGCATCCTTGTCTTGTTCCATATCTTGGAAATAAAGCTTTCAGTCTTTCACCGTTAAGTAGGATGTTAGCTGTGAGTTTTCATATAAGCTGTTTATCATGGTTTCATGATAGTTCTTTCATGATAATTCATGATAAGGAAGTTTCATTCTATTACTGGTGTTCTAAGTGATTTTGACATGAAGTGGTACTGTATTTTGTCAAATGACTTTTCTGCATCGATTGAGATGATCATGTGGTTTTCC
Organism: Choloepus didactylus; assembly: GCF_015220235.1. Lineage (NCBI taxonomy): Eukaryota > Metazoa > Chordata > Mammalia > Pilosa > Megalonychidae > Choloepus > Choloepus didactylus. The sequence goes on from NC_051308.1 coordinate 29,958,588, forward strand.
CCTTTATTCTTTTTATGTTGGTATATTAATTGATTTTCTTATGTTTAACCAAGCTGGCATACCTGAGATAAATCCCACATCATCAAGGTATATAATTCTTTTAATATGCTGTTGGATTCAGTTTGCTAGTATTTTGTAGAGGATTTTTGCATCTATATTCATAATAGATGTTGGTCTGTAGTTTTCTTTTCTTGTGGTATCTTTATCTGGATTTGGTATGAGGGTGATGTTGGCCTTGTAGAATGAGTTAGGTAGTGTCCCTCATCTTCAATTTTTTGGAAGAGTTTGAACAGAATTGGAGGTAAAACCTTGTTGGAATGATTCGTAGAATTCCCCTGTGAAGCCATCTGCTCCTGGGCTTTTCTTTCTTGGGCATTTTTTGATGACTGATTCAGTCTCTACTAGTAATTGGTTTGATGAGATCTCCCATTTCTTCTTGAGTCAATGTAGATAGTTTGTATGTTTCTAAAAATGTGCCCATTTCATGTCTAATTTATTGGCATACAGTTGTTCATATGATCCATTTATAGTCCTTTTTATTTCAGTGAGGTTGGTTGTAATGTTCCCCTTTTCCTTTTTGATTTTCATTGTTTGTATCCTCTTTGTTTTCTTTTTCAGTCTGGCCAAAGGTTTGTTGATTTTGTTGATCTTTTCAAAGAACCAACTTTTGTTTTGTTGACTCTGTTTTTTTGTTTTCTATTTCAGTTATCTCCACTCTAATCTTTTTTATTTCCTTCTGTTTGCTTTGGTTTAATTTACTTTTCTTTTTCTAGTTCTTGAGGCTAGGTCTCTGTTAAAAGTCTTTCTTCCTTTTTAGTGTAAGCATTTAGAGCTAAACCTTTCCCTCTCACCACTGCCTTTGCTGCTTCCCATAAGTTTTGGTATTTTGTATTTTCATCTTTATTTGCTTCAAGATATTTCCTAATTTTGCCTCCGATTTCTTCTTTAAGCCATGGTTGTAAATATGTTTTTGGGCTCTGCTTTAGGTGCATATATACTTATAATTTTTACATCTTCCTGTTGAATCATCCCCTTTATCAGTATGCAATGGCCATCTTTGTCCCTCATAACTGATTTTCACTTTAAGTCTATTTTATCTGATATTAGTATTGCCACCCCAGTTCTCTTTTCATTACTACTTGCATGTTATATATATTTTCCAATCCTTTCACCCTCAACTTTTTTGTATCTTTGACTTTAAATTGTGTCTCTTGCAGACAGGATATATTGGGTCATGCTTTTTTCTTAAATGCAATTTTATTAAGGTATATTCACTCACCAACAAAGCATCCAAAGTATATAATCTATGGCTCACAATATCATCACATAGTTATGCATACATTCTCACAATTTTAGAACATTTCATTACTCCAGAAAAAAAAATTAAAAAAACCCAAATATTCCCATACCCTCCCCCACATCAATGACCCCTAGCATTGGTGTGGTCATTTGTTACTGTTAATGAAAGAATATTAAGATATTAGTGTTAAGTATAGTCCATAGTTTGCAATAGGTACATTTTCCCCCATATATCACTGTATTATTAATTCCTTAACTGGTGTACATTTGTTCAAGTTCATGAGAGAACTTTTTTTTACATTTGTATAGTTAATCATAGTCATTGTCCACCACAATATTCACTGTGTTATACATTCCCATGTTGTCCCATGCTTCAGGACTTCATTCCTTCTTCCTACTGAATAATATTCAATTGTATGTGTATACCACATTCTGTTTACCCATTCATCTGATGATGGACACTTGGATTGCTTCTGTCTTTTGGCAATTGTGAATAATATTGTTGTGAACATCTGTGTGCAAATGTCTGTTTTGCATCCCTGCTTTCAGATCTGGGTATATTCTGAGTAGTGGGATTGCTGGATCATAAGGCAACTCTATACTTAGCTTCCTGAGGAACCACCAAACTGTCCTCCACAGTGGCTGTACCATTTTACATTCCCACAAGCAGTGAATAAATGTTCCTATTTCTCCCCATCTTCTCCACCACCTGTAGCATTTCTGTTTGTTTAATAGTGGCCATTTTAGTAGGTGTGAGATGATATCTCATTTGTGGTTTTGATTTGCATTTCCCTAATAGCTAGTGAAACTAAGCATATTTTCATGTGCTTTTTAGCCATCTGTATTTCCTGTTTGGAAAAATGTCTATTCATGTCTTTTGCCCATTTTAAATTGGGTTGTTTGCTTTTTATTGTTCAGTTGTAGGATTTCTTTATATATTCTGGATATCAAACCATTATCAGATATGTGGTTTCCAAATATTTTCTCCCATTGAGTTGGTTGCCTTTCACTCTTTTGACATAGTCCTTTGAAGCACTGAAGTATTCAATTCTGAGGAGTTCCCATTTATCTATTTTTTCTTTTGTTGCTTGTGCTTTGGATGTAATGTCTAAGAAATAAGCTTATCACTTACTTGAAGATGTCTACCTAGTTTTCTTCTAGGAGTTTTATAGTACTTATTCTTATATTTAAGTCTTTGATCCATTTTGAGTTAATTTTTGCATAGGCTGTGAGGTAGGAGTCCTCTTTTATTCTTTTGGATATGGATATCTAGTTCTCCCAACACAATTTATTGAAAAGACCATTCTATCCTAGTTGAGTGGATTTGTGAGCCTTGTCAAAAATCAGTTGACCTAGATCTGAGGGTCTGTTTCTGAACTCTTAATTCCATTGATTGATATGTCTGTGTTTATGCCAGTACCATGTTGTTTGGACCACTGTGGCTTTATAAGATGCTTTATAGTCAGGAAGCATGGACCTCCCACTTCATTCTTTTTTAAGATTTTTTTTTTTTTTTTTGCTATTCTAGGCCCCTTACCCTTCCAAATAAAATTGATAATAAGCTTTTCCATTTCTGCAAAGTAGGCTGTTGAAATTTTGATTGGTATTGCATTGAATTGTAGATCAATTTTGGTAGAATTGACAATTTAATAACATTTAGCCTTCCATTCCATGAACACAGAATGTCTTCAATTTATTTAGGCCTTCTTTGATTTCTTTTAGCAGTGTTTTGTAGTTTTCTATGTACAAGTCCTTTATATCCTTGGTTAAGTTTATTCCTAGATATTTGATTCTTTTAGTGCTATTGTAAACAGAATTTTTTTCTTGATTACTTGTTGGATAGCTCATTACTATGGTACAGAAACACCACTGATTTTTGCATGTTGATCTTGTGTTCTTCTACTTTGCTAAACTCATTTATTAACTCAAGTAGATTTCTTGTGTTTTTTTAAGGATTTTCCAATTATAGGATTATGTCATCTGCAAATAGTGAAAGTTTTACTTCTTCCTTTCCAATTTGGATGCCTTTTATTTCTTTTTCTTGCCTAACTTCTCTAGTTAGATCTTCTAGCACAATGTTGAATAATAGTGGTGACAGTGGACATCCTTGTCTTGTTCCCAATCTTAGAGAAAAAGCTTTCAGTCTTTTACTGTTGAGTGTGATGTTAGCTGTAGGTTTTTCATATATTCCCCTTATCATGTTTAGGAAGTTTATTTCAATCCCTACCTTTTGAAGTTTGTCTTTATCATGAAAGGATGCTGAATTTTGTCAAATGCCTTTTCTGCATAAGTTGAGATGATCATGTGGTTTTCCCTTTCAATTTGTTAATGGGGTGCATTACAGAAATTGATTTTCTTCTGTTGAACCATACCTGGAATAAAATCCACTTAGTTATGGTGTATTTTTCTTTTAATATTCTGTTGGATTCGACTTGCAAGTATTTTGCTGAGGATTTTTGCATCTATATTCATTAGAGAGATTAGTCTAAAGTTTTCTTTTTCCATAGTATATCAGGCTTTAGTATTAGGGTGATGTTGGCTTCATTGAATGAGTTTCCTCCTCTTCAGTTTTTTTTAGAAGAGTTTGAGCAGGAGTGGTATTAATTCTTGGAATGATTGGTAGAATTGCCCTGTGAAGCTAGCTAGTCCTGAGTTTTTCTTTATTGGTAGGTTTTTGATGACTGATTCAATCTCTTCACCTGTGACTGGTTTGTTGAGGTCTTCTATTTCTTCTTGAGTTAGTGTAGGTTGTTTGTATGTTTCTAGGAGGTTGTCCATTTCATCTATGTTGTATAGCTTATTGGCATACAATTATTCACTGTAACCTCTTATGATCCTTTTTATTTCTTTGAGGTCCATGGTAATGCCCCACCTCTCCTTTCTGATTTTGTCTTTGTGAGTCTAACAAAGGGTTTGTCAATTTTGTCTATCTTCTCTAAAAACCAACTTTTGGTTTTATTGATTCTATTGATTATTTTTAATGTCCATTTCATTAATTTCTGTTCTAATCTTCACTGTTCCTTTCCTTCTACTTGCTTTGGAATTAGTTTGCTTTTCTTTCTTCAGTTTGTCCAGTTCTTCAGTTAGGTTGTTGGTTTTAGCTCCTTCTTCCTTTTTAGTATAGGCATTTAGGGCTATAAATTTCTCTCTCAGCAGTGCCTTTGCTGGATCCCATATGTTTTGATATGTTGTGTTCTCATTTTCATTCATCTCAAGATATTTACTGATTTCTCTTGCAATTTCTTCTGAAACCCACTAATTGTTTAAGATCATGTTGTTTAATCTCAATATATTTGTGTATTTTCCAGTTCTCTGTTTGTTATTGATTTCCAGCTTCATTCCATTATGATCAGAGAAAGTGCTTTGTATAATTTCAGTCTTTAAAAATTTCTAAGACCTGTTTTTTGCCCTAGCATATGATCTATTCTGGAGTTTGTTCCATGAGCACTTGAGAAGAATGTATATCCTGCTCTTTTGGGGTGCAGTGTTCTACATATGTCTCAGGTCTAGTTGATTTATCATGTTATTTAGGTTCTCTGTTTCTTTATTGATACTTTGTTTAGATGGTCTATCTAATGAAGAGAGTAATGTGTTGAAGTCTCCCACTATTATTGTGGAGACATATATTACTCCCTTCACTTTTGTCATTTATTTTGGGGCACCTTTGTTATGTGCATAAATATTTATGATTATTTTTTCTTGGTGAATTGCCCCTCTTATAACTTTTTTACATTTAAAGCCTATTTTGTCCAATATTAGTATAGCTACACCAGGTCTGGTTACTCTTTGTACGGAACACCTTTTCCCAGCCTTTCACTTTCAACCTATTTGTGTCCTTATGCCTAAGGTGAGTCTCTTGTAGAAAGCATATAGTTGGATCATATATATATATATGTATATATATATATGCTGTCTACAAGATTCTGCTATTCTGTGTCTTTTGATTGGAGAATTTAATCCATTAACATTCAATGTTATTACTGTAAAGGCAGTATTTATTTCAACTATTTTATCCTTTGCTTTTATATGTCATATCTTATTTTTGTCTCTTTTTACCCCTTTAGTTACCCTTACTGATAATCTTCATTTTTACACTCTTCTCCAAGCCTTTTTCTCCTATCTTTTTTTTGCAGCCTGCAGAACGCTATTTAGTATTTCTTGTGGCAGTGTCTCTTTTTAAGACTCTCTCAGTTTTTGTTTATCTGTGAATATTTTAAACATTCCCTCATTTTTTAAGGTTGTTTTTTTTCTGAATAAAGAATTCTTGACCAGCAATTTTTCTCTTTCAGTGTCTAAAATATGTCATACCACTGTCTTCTAGCCTCCATAGTTTCTGATAAGATACAGAACGTAGTCTTATTGAACATCCCTTGTATGTGATGAATTGCTTTTATCTTGCTGGTTTCAGAATTCTCTCTTTATCCTTGGCATTGGACATTCTGATTATTGTGTCTTTGAGTAAGTCTATTCGGATACATTCTGTTTGGAGTACATTGTGCTTCTTGGACATGTATATTTATGTCTTTCATAAGAGTTGGGAAATTTTTGGCCTTTATTTCTTCAAATATTCTTTCTGCTCCCTTTCTGTTCTGGTCTCTTTTCCTTCTTGGGCACACATTGCGTGTGTTTGTGTGCTTCATGTTGTCATTCAATACCCTAAAACTGTGCTCTATTTTCTCTTTCTTTTTTTTTTTTCAAATCTTCATTTTATTGAGATATATTCACATACCACACAGTCTCACACAAAACAAATCGTACATTCGATTGTTCACAGTACCATTACATAGTTGTACATTCATCACCTAAATCAATCCCTGACACCTTCATTACCACACACACACAAATAACAAGAATAATAATTAAAGTGAAAAAGAGTAATTAAAGTAAAAAAGAACACTGGGTACCTTTGTCTGTTTGTTTGTTTGTTTCCTTCCCCTATTTTTCTACTCATCCATCCATAAACTAGACAAAGGGGAGTGTGGTCCTTATGGCTTTCCCAATCCCATTGTCACCCCTCATAAGCTACATTTTTATGCAATTGTCTTTGAGATTCATGGGTTCTGGGTTGTAGTTTGATAGTTTCAGGTATCCACCACCAGCTACCCCAATTCTTTAGAACCTAAAAAGGGTTGTCTAAATTGTGCGTAAGAGTGCCCACCAGAGTGACCTCTCAGCTCCTTTTGGAATCTCTCTGCCACTGAAGCTTATTTCATTTCATTTCACATCCCCTTTTTGGTCAAGAAGATGTTCTCCATCCCACGATGCCGGGTCTATATTCCTCCCCGGGAGTCATATTCCATGTTGCCAGGGAGATTCACTCCCTTAGGTGTCTGATCCGACATAGGGGGGAGGGCAGTGATTTCACCTTTCAAGTTGGCTTAGGTAGAGAGAGAGGGCCACATCTGAGCAACAAAGAGGCATTCGGGAGGAGGCTCTTAGGCACAATTATGGGGAGGCCTAGCCTCTCCTTTACAGCAACCGTCTTCCCAAGGGTAAATCCTGTGGTAGAGGGCTCAACCCATCAAACCACCAGTCCCCTATGTCTGTGGTCATGTTAGCAACCATCGAGGTAGGGTAGGCCAGTACCCCTGCATTCTCCACAGGCTCCTCAAGGGGGCTCTACATATTTTTTTCCTTGTTTTTTTTAAACTTTTTTTTTATATATCAACTGTATGACAAATAAAAAAATTAAGAAAATTAAAAAAATACAATAAAAGAACATTTCAAAGACACCATAACAAGGGAGTAAGAAAAAGACAACTAACCTAAGATAACTATTTTAATTCCAACATGTTCCTACTTTACCTCAAGAAAGTTACCTAAATAGCAACATTTCTGTAAACTTGTTCCTACTATACCCATCAGAAATTAACAGACCATAGTCATTCCTGGGCATTCCCAGAACATTAAATTTACCCATGATAGCTTATCTGTTCTTCTTGGATTATTGTTCCCCCTTCCTTAATTGCTCTCTATTGCTAGTTCCCCTACATTCTACATTATAAACCATTTGTTTTACATTTTTCAAAGTTCACATTAGTGGTAGCATATAATATTTCTCTTTTTGTGCCTGGCTTATTTCGCTCAGCATTATGTCTTCAAGGTTCATCCATGTTGTCATATGTTTCATGAGATCGTTCCTTCTTACTGCCATGTGGTATTCCATCGTGTGTATATACCACATTTTATTTATCCACTCATCTGTTGAAGGACATTTTGGGTTGTTTCCGTCTCTTGGCAATTGTGAATAATGCTGCTATGAACATTGGCATGCAGATATCCTTTCGTGTCACTGCTTTCTGATCTTCTGGGTATATACCGAGAAGTGCAATAGCTGGATCGAACGGTAACTCTATATCTAGTTTTCTAAGGAACTGCCAGACTGACTTCTAGAGTGGCTGAACCATTATACAGTCCCACCAACAATGAATAAGAGTTCCAATTTCTCCACATCCCCTCCAGCATTTGTAGTTTCCTGTTTGTTTAATGGCAGCCATTCTAATTGGTGTGAGATGGTATCTCATTGTGGTCTTAATTTGCATCTAATAGCTAGTGAAGCTGAACATTTTTTCATGTGTTTCTTGGCCATTTGTATTTCCTCTTCAGAGAACTGTCTTTTCATATCTTTTGCCCATTTTATAATTGGGCTGTCTGTACTATTGTCATTGAGTTGTAGGATTTCTTTGTATATGCAAGATATCAGTCTTTTGTCAGATACATGGTTTCCAAAAATTTTTTCCCATTGAGTTGGCTGCCTCTTTACCTTTTTGAGAAATTCCTTTGAGGTGCAGAAACTTCTAAGCTTGAGGAGTTCCCATTTATCTATTTTTTCTTTTGTTGCTTGTGCTTTGGGTGTAAAGTTGTCATTCAGTTCCCTAAAACTGTGCTCTATTTTTTCTGTTCTTTGTTTCTGTAAGATTTAATTTGTCCTCTCTTCTAACTCACTGATCTTTTCTTTTGCCTGTTCAAATCTGCTGTTGTATGCCTCAAGTATTGTTTAAATCTCATCTGTTATGCATTCCTTTCCCATAAAAGGTATTATTTTTCTTTGTGTGCTTTCAAACTCCTCTTTATGTTGCCAGTGTCTTCTTAATATCCTTTATCTTTTTCGCTGTATTTGCCTTCATCTGCTTGAATTGATTTGGAGATTCTTTTTTTTTTGAACATCCTTTAGTAGTTCCAAATTCTATGTCTCCTCTGACTTTTTTTTTTTTTTTTTTTTTTTTTTTTTTTTTACAATCACAAATAATTTATTTTTCTGTTAGAGTTGATACAGTTTTAAATAGCAACAAAGTACACAGTAGTGGAAAATTGGCACAGAACCTACAAGCATTTCAATCACAATAAGGCTCTCCATGCTCTATTTCTTCAAACCTTGATATCCATTTTCTACTGACCAACTTGTTAAAAAAACCTATTCTGACCTTAAAACACACACTCACTCTCTCTCTCTCACACACACACACTGAAAGTCCTCCTTTCAATTACAATATGCTGAGACAGTATATTTTGCTTATTTAAATTTATGGTACCCCTTCTGTTTCATTTCAGGTTAGAAGTGGGAAAAACATTTTAATTATAAAAAAATACATCTATTTCCTGGGCATAGGCAACTGTGATGAAAATAGTAACTTACCTTTGGACTAGATGTTTTCAGATAATGCCTAAATAATTCTGGTTAAAACTTGTCAAAGCATGCTTTCCTGGACCAATGCAGTATCCTTGAAGTTAGTTAAAATAATCAGGCACAGGACAGTCTCATATAATGGTTAAATATGCCATGATCCTAAACAAAGAAAGTTAGCATGCAACTTCCATGCTTTTACTAGAGATCAGAACAAAACCTCATCAATAAACATTTTCCTGAACATCTCTTTCTCTTATATTAACCAACATAAAAAAGGGAAAAACAAAAGTGTCCTTTTATAAATGGCAATATTTCCAGTTAAGAAAGTTGAAACAAAGATTTGTAATGTCTCCTGAACTATTTTATTATATAAAACAATTATCCTTCTAATGTCAAAAAATAAAACTACTGGATCAATGTTGACTCTTCTTTAATATCATCTATAAAATCCTCTGATATTACTTACTAAATTCCCTGATTACTCAAACAAGGTAAAATTAATACTTCCATTTTCAGTTATTGCTATTTTAGGAGAAGATTATGATTACCACCTCATTTACATGAAACTGTTACCAAAGATTCTTCAGATCAAACGTGAAGTAATTCTTATTGCCTCATATTTTAAAACTGTATTATAAATGATCATTATAAAAGGGTTTAATCCACAAAACTGGAAGGCATTTCAAAACAATGTCTTTTCTACTCAAAACTGTATCACAGTGCCCTTGATTATCTAATAGATAAAAGGGATTTGAATTTCCTCTATAAGAACAGTGGACATATGGTGTGCTTTGTCTTCTCCCTCATCTTTATCTTTATAGTGCACCATTTTGAGACCAACACAGTCAAGCATCTACCATACTCCAACCCAGTTAACAGTGATTTCTGATTCTGCCAAGCGCACAGTGTGCCGCCTTGCATACTCTTCACACGAAATAAGCATAATATACAAAATATTGCTGTTGTAAAAAGTGTACATTTCCCTCTTTCCCTTACAAAAGAATCTGTGGAAAAGTATTAAATTCCCTTAACCTTCATAAACATACAAAGCTGTTCACACCTTTCAGTCTGTAACAGTCCATTTGAAACACAGTTCTGAAATCATTACAAATTGGTTATGTCATTGCATTTTCTGTCCAATGTTGCCATCTAGAGTAGAAATGTGAAATCAAGAGTATTTTTGAATAACTAAAGCCTTTTACAACTAAGCCACAAAGGCTGCTTACTGATGAAACAGCCATTTATCCACAAGGGTTTTCCAAAACTACATGGAATGGAAGAATCTCTTCACAGAGAGGTGTCCACAGTGCTGAGGTGACATTATGGCTACTGAGATACTGGCTATTGGAATGCAAGTTCTTTTTCATTGCTGGTAATTTCCATACTGTCCCTGGTCGTATCCATAAGGCCTCTGCTGGGGTGGCTGTGGTGGTCCAGGCTGGGTTGGTCTATATCCCCCATACTGCTGGCCTTGTCCCTGGGGGTAGTTGGGATACTGAGGACCTGGACCACCCTGCGAAGGACCATAGCCCTGCTGCTGTCCTGGATAACCCTGCTGTCCTGGGTACTGCTGTTGCTGGGGTGGATATCCCTGCTGTGGCGGTGGTCCTTGGTAAGCATCTTGCTGTTGGCCATATTGTGAATTTCCTCCTTCGTAGTAATGTTGTGAGGAATCCTCATAAGGCCTATCGTAGCCTTGTTCAGGATACGACGGTTGCTGATAACCGTAATCATTATGACCATCAGGATAGTATTGCTGGTTCATGCCTTCTGGAGGACCTTGTCCACCATGACTGTATTGGTCCCCGTAATAGTCCTCCTGGCCTGAGTACTGCTGTGGTGGGCCCTGTTGAGGTGGCCTATAGGGAGGAATCTGTCTCTGACCCATCATATGATTGCCTTGGTTAACTTGACCCATCATTCCCATAGGTGGCTGCTGTCCTTGGTAATGTTGCCCACCTCCCTGTGGCATATTGTATTGTTGAGAAGGAGGCTGCTGATGCATCATTGGACCTTGGTTTGGCTGCATATTCATATTTGGTCTAGGGCCATAGTTTCCCATTGGTTGCCCTTGACTCATCGTCATCTGATTCTGTACAGGCATACTCTGTGATGATGGCACAGAATGGCTGTAGCCTCCCATGGATCCATGGCTACTTGAAGGCATGTTCATGGAACTGTTTGTCATATTGAGTTGACTGGGTCCAGGTCCCTGCATAGGCATATGATTAGGCCCAGGCATCTGGCCGTTCATCTGGTTCTGCATGTGTGGTGCAGGAGGACCCCCACCTACCATTCCATCTGAAGACATGTTGTGAGAGCGTGGAGGTGGGGGAGGGCCGCTCTGATTCATCCCTCCAGGACCCATAGGCATATTCTGCGTGGGTGGTGCTGGTAAAAGAGACTGCATATTTTGATTAGAATCTGCTATTGTAGCAAGGTAGACCAAGTTTGTATGCAACATCTGCTGATACTGAGAACACTCTGAAGTCTTTCCTTTATTCTGATAGTCCATTATACACTGAATAAGATGGTTATTTTCATCCAACATCTTCTGAATAGCAGCGGGTGTGATCTCTCCCTTGCCTCGCTGCCTCGGGGCTGCGAACGCCACAGACATGTTGCCGCCGTCCCCACTACCAGCAAGTCCCTAGCGCCACCTCCTCTGACTTTTTAATTTGTTCCTTTGACTGGTCCATATTTTCCTTTTTCTTAGTATGGCTTGCATTTTTTTGCTGATGTCTAGGCATCTGATTTTCTTGATGTGTCTACTTTGATGGTCAGTTTCTCTTTCTTGCCTAGGATTTTATTGTTGATTGGCTTTCTGTTAAGCTCTTCTTTGAAACTTGGCTCAGTTTATGCTAGATCTTTAGAATTTCCTGTGTTTAACTGATCAAAACTGGGCAAGGGACCCATGGATGCAATGTAGACCAGTTTTGGAGGGTCCTGGGGAGAGGCTCAGGAAAGAAGTGAAGTTTTTTTTTTTTTTTGTTTTTTTTGCCTCCCCTAAGCTTCACTTTCCTGGCCTGCCCAGCAGATGGCACTCTTTGGAAAACCTTTCCCCACTGCACTAAGGAGGGAGTATATTTTTTCAACCTCTATTAGGCGGTGTTGAAACCGGGCAGGCTAGAACCATGCTCAGAGTCAGAACCCAGCAGTCCAGACTTGCCAATCAGAAACCACACTCAGCACTTGACTGTATCCCCCCAACCCCCTATTCTGAGGGAAGAACTTCATACCCCTCTCTAGCTGCAGCAGCCAGCCACTGACCATATCTGAGGGAAGCCTCAAGGGTGGGTGATGGGTGCTGGCCACTGACGTGGGAGCAGTTCACTCATAATATTTCCTGTAGTTCTGTCTCCCTGTCTTGCTCTTCCCTGGATGCTATACAGTGCTTCCCTGGTCTCCAGAGTTTCTGCCTGTCCACTGTTTGTTTTTGTAGGAGGAGTGTGTCCTGGATCTCCCTACTCCACCGTCTTCCCTGGAAGCTCTCCCTGGAAGCCATTTCTTATTTTAACATCATTTGTCATGTGGAAAGACTGTGAATTTTCAAAACTAGAATTATTGACTCCTTTTTATTTAACAGTCCTCCCTTCAGTTTATTTTTCTGCTCTTATGTTTTATTACAACCAGCCCAAAGAAACCAGGGAGCAACTTCAATACTTTGCCTTGGAATCTCCTTAGTTAGATCACCCAATTCATTAAGCATATTTTCTACTTTCCATGTTTATACAGATGATGCTGTCACAGAATTTCTGCCATTACATAAAAATGATCCCCTTTTCTGTAGTTTCCAACATGATTCTCCTCACTTACTTTTTTTTTTATCTTCATTTTATTGAGATATATTCACATACCACGCAGTCATACAAAACAAATCGTACTTTCGATTGCTTACAGTACCATTACATAGTTGTACATTCATCACCTAAATCAATCCCTGACACCTTCATTAGCACACACACAAAAATAACAAGAATAATAATTAGAGTGAAAAAGAACAATTGAAGTAAAAAAGAACACTGGGTACCTTTGTCTGTTTGTTTCCTTCCCCTATTTTTCTACTCATCCATCCATAAACTAGACAAAGTGGAGTGTGGTCCTTATGGCTTTCCCAATCCCATTGTCACCCCTCATAAGCTACATTTTTATACAACTGTCTTCGAGATTCATGGGTTCTGGGTTGTTTTTTTTTTTTTTTTTTTTTTTTTTATCTTCATTTTATTGAGATATATTCACATACCACGCAGCCATACAAAACAAATCGTACTTTTGATTGTTTACAGTACCATTACATAGTTGTACATTCATCACCTAAATCAATCCCTGACACCTTCATTAGCACACACACAAAAGTAACAAGAATAATAATTAGTGTGAAAAAGAGCAATTGAAGTAAAAAAGAATACTGGGTACCTTTGTCTGTTTGTTTCCTTCCCCTATTTTTCTACTCATCCATCCATAAACTAGACAAAGTGGAGTGTGGTCCTTATGGCTTTCCCAATCCCATTGTCACCCGTCATAAGCTACATTTTTATACAACTGTCTTCGAGATTCATGGGTTCTGGGTTGTAGTTTGATAGTTTCAGGTATCCACCACCAGCTACCCCAATTCTTTAGAACCTAAAAAGGGTTGTCTAAAGTGTGCATAAGAGTGCCCACCAGAGTGACCTCTCGGCTCCTTTTGGAATCTCTCTGCCACTGAAGCTTATTTCATTTCCTTTCACATCCCCCTTTTGGTCAAGAAGATGTTCTCCGTCCCACGATGCCAGGTCTACATTCCTCCCCGGGAGTCATATTCCACGTTGCCAGGGAGATTCACTCCCCTGGGTGTCTGATCCGACGTAGGGGGGAGGGCAGTGATTTCACGTTTCAAGTTGGCTTAGCCAGAGAGAGAGGGCCACATCTCCTCACTTACTTTTAAGCTCTAACCTGCATCCTGCTCAAAGGCCAGTATGCTTGGTTCCAAAGCCTTTTCCACATTTTTAGCCATTTGTTATAGGAGCACTCTGATTCCAGCTACCAAAATCTGTATTAGTTATAAATTACTATTATTTATTAGTTATCTATTTTGGTGTAACAAATTATCCAAAAACTTCGTGGCCTGAAACAGCAAACATTTGTTCTGTTGCACAGTTTTGGGGTTCAGGAATGTGGGAGCCTCTTAGCTGGTTGGGTCTAGCATGGGGAAATCTCTCATGTGGCTGTAGTCAAGACACCAGCTGGGGCTCTAGTAGTTGGAAGGCTGGACTGGGCTAGTGGATCTGCTTCCAAGATCACTTACATGGCCTTTGGTAGGAGGCCTCAGTTTCTCCCTGACTACTGGCTGGAGTCCTCAGTTTCTCACTACAGGCAGCTCTCCGTAGGCTGTTTGAATGTCTGCACAACATGGTAGCTGTCTTCCCCCGAGTCAGTGATCTGAGATTTTGATTTGAAATAAAAATGCTTGTGATCTAAGAATAGGTGTTAAAGGATTAGAGAATATTGGCCAATCATAGAGAAATCTGTCAATAAAGTCTTAGTGGACTTGCCTGATTTACAACTGGTGGAATGAACAGATGGCCCACAGGCAATTATAATTCAAAGACCCTCTATCTGCAGATGGATGAAGGATCCAATGGAATATTAGTTTGGTATTGGATAGGTTGAGTTTGAGGAGGTAAGAAATATAGGACTGCAGTGGGGTGGGAAACAGCTTAAAGCTAAACAGATTTGGTAGTCAACAACATGAATTTAAATGTTAAGACTTGAGGATAAATAACTAGTATTTAGTTATAATGGGAGTGATAATGCATTAAATTCATAAAATGTTTTTGTAATAATTTATATATTTGTAGTTTTTATCTTGAAGATAAATTTCTTGCATCGAGGGAATGATAAGCATATCCTGGATGTTTACTTTATCATGACACATTAGAATTAAAAATTATAGAGTGGTTCAAGTTGACTTTTTGGTTGGAATTATGATCACATAAGAACTTCCCAATGGTTGCATTTTACCAGACTAAATAAATGCTTTCTCTGTTATAAAATTTTATGTATTACCCTATTTTAATATGTTTTCTTTTCAAGCTGTTATGCCCCTCATTTCATTTTTCTGTACATTCTATTTTTCTCTTTATTGCTTTATTCCCCTCTTAAGTTGTTCCTCTAGGCTGCCTCTATAAAGAATGAAAATCAATTAATTTTGTTTAAGATTTGTGGTCAGGTTTGTACTCTTAATTTTTGTTATTATTATGAAATGTTCCCTGAAAGTATATAAGCAGAAATATAATAAGTCTTTGCAAACTTTGATGCCTGGTTAGAACCGCTACTTTAGTATCATTGCAGTGCCTATAATTTTTAAGACCCTGTTAGGACATGCTAAAAATATGTTTAATTGGAGCAAGTAACTTCAGGGGGAAACAGAAAATTAGGTCCCCTGAGTTCCATTTCATTATGTGCTCTATATTTAATGTAATATTAGACAATTTGTGCCTTGTTTCTACAATTTTACAGAAGTATTATGAAACTCGTAAATATAAACATTTCAAAGACTCAGAACTTACTATGAAGAAATATATGTGTGTGTGTGTATATATATATCAGCCTTAAATGCTAACTCTATTATGTGGTATTGTTTATAATCTAAGAGGTTTTTAAAAAGCATTGAGAAGCAGCATAATGTGGTTAAAGGAATATAATCTTCGGAGCCATACAGACTTGAGCTTGAATCTTCAGTTTGCTGTTTACTAGTTATTTGTCCTCAAGTCTCTTGTTTAACTTTCTGAGCCTCAATAACCTCATCTGTTAGACAGGATATTAATGCCTAATCCAGAAGGATATTGTGAGAAATAATAAAAGCTGCTCACATGTAATGAGCACTCCTGTGTGCCAAGGGTCTCTACACATATTGTTCCCTTTAAACTTCACAGCAAATCTTTGAGAATTAAAAAAAATATATTATTACATTATATAATAATAATATTATTATTATTATCATTCCATTTTATAGATGAGGAAACAGAACCTTAGTGAGGTTTGGTAATTTCTTGAAGCTAATAAGTGTTTGGGGATTCAAAACAGTCTAGTCTAACTCCAGAACTATAGCTGTTAAATAAGATCATGTATGCTAAACACTTAACTCTGTGTCTGCCATATAGTACATGTATATTTGTTTGTTCAAACTTATTCCCTGTACCTATCCTGGAAATGAAGCTAATATGCCCATCTTTTACATTTTTGAATAGAAAGTAAAGTCAATCCTCAAGTTACAAATTCCCAATTTAGTGTAATAATAATAATAATAATAGCTTATATTTTTGAGTATTTATTATGCCCCAGGCACTTTATATATATTATTTAATGCCCACAATAACCCTATAGAATAGGTAACTATCATTAGTTCCATTTACAGCTGGAGTAGCAGAGTACAGAGGTTAAGTAACTTGCCTGAGATCATATACCACCTGGCAAAGTAGGTATCTGAACTCAGTGAGTCCAGAGCATATGTACTACGTTATTTATAAATATTTTGAAGCATACAGGGCTTGGCATATAGGGAGTGCTCCATAAATATTTGTTAAATGAGTAAATGAATGAACAAATGATTAGAACAAATATGCCTTCTCCTTACACTGATCACTTCAAGTTAACAACTTTTTATCCTGGTAAAATTATCTGAGTTACTGTTTCTTCCCCACCACCTTCATTATTCTTTCTACTCAAGAATTATGTAATTGCTTTGTTCTCATATGTGGCTAATGTGTCTGATGCTTGCTTGGGAGAATAAAGCTAGAAGCTTGTCTGAACTATAGTGTGCAATGTTTATTGGGTGTTTTGCATCCGTGGTTTATTCTAATCCATTTGTTCATTATTTTATCATTCATATAACTTATTTTTTAAGCACAAAGTACCCACCATATGTCTGGCTAATGTCTAAATGGGGGAGAGAGGCAAGCAATTACAATGTTTTGGGAACTTACTGGGTACAGTGGGAGATGTATTCATCATCTATGAATCACTGTAGCAATCTTCTGGTTTCTTTTCCTCCATCCTTGCTTTGCTCCAACAGATTTATCATCATAGCAGTAAGAAGGATCTTTCTCATAATGGATGATGGTAATGGTAGCACAACATTGTGAATGTAATTAACACTACTGAAGTATATATCTGAATGTGGTTAAAAGGGGAGGTTTTTTTTTTTTGTCATATAGTTGTGCATTTATTACCACAATCTTTGAACATTTTTGTTACTCCAAAAAAAATTAAAATTAAAATAAAAAAGAACATCCAAAACATCCCATTCCCCTCCTCCCCCCATTGTTCATTTACTTTTTTAAAATACAGTTTTATTGAGATATATTCACACACCCTACAGTCATCCACAGTGTACAGTTGTTCTCAGCACCATCATACAGTTGTGCGTTCATCACCAGAATCAATTTTTTAACCTTTTCTTTACTCGAAAATAATTACAAAAGCAAAAAATAACACACGAAAGTTTCTATCCCTTCCATCCCGCCCTATTCTTCATCTGATTTTTTTCCCCATTTTTTCACTCATCTGTCCATACAAAAGGGGAGGTTTTAGGATGTATATATATAAAACAAAAATTGAAAATAAGTGATTTTTCTTGATTATAAATCTATTCAGATACCTCCAAGTTTTTAATCTTCAGTTGCTATCTCTTGTCTTTAGAATAAAATCCAAACTCCTTTCAGGTGTCTTAGTAAAAAAGAACTTAATGATCTGGAACCTGTCTTGAACTTCTACTCTTTCTTCTAGCTAAATTTCAATATAAAAAAGGAGCAAAAGCTTGAATTTTAATCCATGCTTTTCAGTTTCTTTCTGAAACTGCATTCTATTACAATTTTGCTTTTTATTATTTTGAATTATTTTTTTAAAGAAGAGAAAAAAATTGACCATGTTGATATAAAGGATGTTATTTTTAAAAGCACACCTAAGACAGAACCTAAGATGGCGGCTAGGTGAGACAGGACAAAAAAAAATCTCCGTGAAAAATACTAGACAAAAACCAGAAGGTGACCCAGAGTACCAGTTTCAGCGATGCGCCAGTTGGATGAGGCCTCCTAGCACCACAGGGGCCGTATACTTAGTGTAACCAGGAGTCTGCGTTCCAAAACCAGTGAGTAAGCCTGCTGGAAGACCTGCAGCCATGCTGCGGTGTGGGGAAGCCGGGAGTTGGCGGCTGGAGACAGACTGGTTCTTTAAAAAAAAAAAAAAAAAAGGGAAAAACCCAGGAGTGGCCGCAGTTGCCGATGGTGGAAACCGCGCAGCGAAACACGACAGGAGCGAGCTGAGCCGGCCTCTCAGTGTCGGCTGTGGAGGATAGCTCGCAGCAGACACCCTTGGGACCAGGGGAGTGCAGGGGAGAGATGGAGGGAGGGAGAAGCTCCGCGGTTTGTAGCTGGATCCCTGGAGGGCTGGATAAACTCCTGCCCGGAGCCGTGCCCACAGCCCAGAACCCCGCCAATTGTCCTGGAGCTGGGAAGGAGGAACTGTGCAAAGAGAGGGGGGTGTGGAGACGCCCCATTCAACCATTTTTGCATCGGGCTGAGAGTACCCCAGCATGGCAGGGCGGCCTGGGGCTTCCCTTGAGGGATGGTGCACAGTTGTGACGTAGCACAGCCCTCCCTCAGCAGAGGTCCTGGAAGATCACAGCTGAGAAAGAGGGCCCGCTCAGAAAACCCAGGGATGCTGCGCCAAGTCCGGTGGTTTGTGGGTCAGTGAGAGAGAGGGTCTGGGATGGATCTGAAATGAAGGCTTAGACTTTTGTGATGGCCGTGGATCTCCAGGAACCCCTGGGGGGATTGAATATTAAAACTGCCCTGCCTCCCTGGCCACCCGGACACATGCCCCACATTCAGGGCAGATGGCTCTAGCAACACACCCAAACTGAGTTCTCCAACTGAACCCCCACAAGAATCATTTCCCCACACACCGCGGGGACAAGGTTGAGGACAGCTGACTTGAGGGGTATAGGTGACTCATAGACGCCACCTGCTGGTTAGCTAGAGAAAGTGTATGCCACCAACCTGTGTTTCTGAAAAATTAGATTGGCATTTTTTTTTTTAACAACTCGAAAGAACCCTATCAAGCAAAGCAAATGCCAAGAGGCCAAAAACAACAGAAAATCTCAATGCATATGATAAAACCAGACGATATGGAGAACCCAAGTCCAAACACCCATATCAAAATATCAGAAGACACCCAGTACTTGGCTCAGTTAATCAAAGAACTACAATCGAGGAATGAAAATGTGGCAAAGGATTTAAAGGACATCAAGAAGACCATGGCCCAGGATATAAGTGACATAAAGAAGACCCTAGAAGAGCATAAAGAAGACATTGCAAGAGTAAATAAAAAAATAGAAGATCTTATGGAAATAAAAGAAACTGTAGGCCAAATTAAAAAGATTCTGGATATTCACAATACAAGATTAGAGGAAGTTGAACAAAGACTCAAAGTCCTAGAAGTCCACAGAACAGAAAATGAAAAAACAAAAGAAAGAATGGAGAAAAAAATCGAAAAAATCGAAATGGATCTCAGGGATACAATAGATAAAATAAAACGTCCAAACTTAAGACTCATTGGTGTCCCAGAAGGAGAAGAGAAGGGGAAAGGTCTAGAAAGAGTATTCAAAGAAATTGTTGGGGAAAACTTCCCCAACATTCTACACAATATAAATACACAAAGCATAAATGCCCAGCGATCTCCAAATAGAATAAATCCAAATAAACCCACTCCGAGACATATTCTGATCAGACTTTCAAATACTGAAGAGAAGGAGCAAGTTCTGAAAGCAGCAAGAGAAAAGCAGTTCACCACATACAAAGGAAACAACATAAGACTAAGTTGTGACTACTCAGCGGCCACCATGGAGGTGAGAAGGCAGTGGTATGACATATTTAAAATCCTGAGAGAGAAAAATTTCCAACCAAGAATACTTTATCCAGCAAAACTCTCCTTCAAATTCAAGGGAGAGCTTAAATTTTTCACAGACAAACAAATGCTGAGCGATTTGCCAATAAAAGACCTGCCCTACTCCAGATACTAAAGAGAGCCCTACCGACGGAGAAACAAAGAAAGTAGAAAGCGATATAGAGAATTTTAACAGACATGTATAGAACCTTACATCCCAAATCACCAGGACACTCATTTTTCTCTAGGGATCACGGATCTTTCTCCAGAAGGGACCATAGGCTGGGACATAAAACAAGCCTCAATAAATTTAAGAAGAAAAAATAAAATTGAATGTATTCAAAGCACATACTCCAACCACAATGGAATACGAATAGAAGTCAATAATTTTTTGAATTGTAACTCCACTACTTACTTCCTACATGATATAAAATATGCAAACTCTAAGGACAAATCAGTGGTTTTGGACTCAATGTAAAATATGTAATTTTTGACAAGAACTATATAAAGGTGGGGGAATGGAGGAGTATAGGAACATAGTCTATGTGTCCTATAAAAGTTAAGCTGGTATCAGAGAGAAATGGGAGAAGGGGCAATGGGTAGTTAAGAAATGAGTGTAAGGTTGCTGTTTGAGGTGAAGGGAAATTTCTAGCAATGGAGAGTGGGAAGGTAATCCCACTAATGGAATGCTAGGGAGGGGGTGGAATGGGAAGATTTAGGCTGTATATATGTTTCCACAGTTGAGGAAAAAAAAAAACAGTCTAAATATACAACAATTTATGCCAAGGATGACCCTGGATAGGATCGGACGAAGGTGGACAGGAGGCTCAAAGGGACATAGTTGAGACATAAGGAAAAGGAAATATAGAATGTAAGCTTTGTATCATTGTTGAATCTCTTGTACTTCTTAGCTGCGCTTAATGGGATTGCATAAAAGAATGTTCTTGTTCATGGGAATTGTATAAGTGAATTATAGTGTTTGTTCAAGGATGTCTGCAGCTTGGTCTCATATGTTCAGAAGACAGCAATAGATGATGGATGATAGATAGCGAGAGAGGGAGGGAGGGAGGGAGGGAGGAAGGAAGGGAAAGAAATAGCAGCGGGACAACATGTTAGTTTGTGGATCAGGGGTTTTCGGGGGGTATCGGGGGGGTCAGGGAATGCTGGGGTTCTGTATATGGGGTTTGTATGGTTTTTGCAACTGTTTCTATAACTTTGAATTTATTCCAAAATAAAATGTAAAAAAAAAAAAAGCACACCTAAGAATAAATGTATAATAATCACCCATAAAAATGCATGGGGAATGGAGGTTACCCAATAATTGAAAAGGTTACTCTTTGTTAGTGATCTTAAAAAAATACTCTTAAGATTCTTATTTTATAAAAAATACCTAAATTTTCAGTCAGTATAAAATATATTTAAAAATATACAAGACAGTCTGAAATGAGGCATTTATTGCAGTGGTTCTGTTATAAAAATGTGCTTGCTCACCAGTATTTCTGCTACTGTTTCACCATCTGACCATCTTGTAAAAGTGTTTATTTCCAGATATGGTCATTCCATTTTTTGTTAAATGGGCATTGTATAAAAAGCATTTTGTAGAATACTTATTGATCATGCCATTTCTGAAAAATTAAAAATAAAATTGCTAATATTTTCCTCCAACTTCAGCAAAATTGTATATTCCATGCTGAAATCTTACCCACTAAATTTTAGCTTTATTTAATTTTTGAGATAACATTTCTGGTATTGAATTAGGTATAATTATGAATTAAATGGACAGAATGACTTGCATTATCAGCCAACTGTTTTCTCATATATGTTAAGATTATAGTTAAATCATGTTCTGTAGCAATTGATTATTTTCAGAGAAAATTTATGAATTATGACTTTATTTACATTTTTATTGATATGACTAATAAACAGTTAAATTTAAATGAGACTTCGTGCCTCATTAAATGTGGCATTGAATTTAAATTTGGACTGAATGTGCTATGTCTTTTGTTTGTAAAGACCTCTTTAGACACACTTTTCATTAGTGGTGGCCTTAATCAATACAATACTTATTAAACAAAACAAGTGATTAGTCTTTACAATAGAGAACGATAAACCAGACCATGAATCATAACCACCTAAGCATGTTTCAGAGGGGATTCTTCCTTTAGGTGAGAGGGCTAAATGACTTCTAAATTCTTTTTTCAACTGTAAGATTCTTGATCCTTAATTGACTTTTGCTTCTACTAACCTAAATGTGTCACCAGTCAAATACTTTATGGGAGTTCTCAGAATTCCCATAAAATCTTAATCTGTTTTGTGTTAATAACTAAATTATAATAATATTACATATACACAAATATACAAAGAAAAACACTTTGATCACCCAAGTATTTTTAAAAATTGATGATAACATATTTGATTACCTTTCATTTCATTCTAATAAACTTGTAGGTAAAAAATGTATTTCTTAAAGTATAATCATTTCCTTGAGTACTCAATTGTTATGTTCAATAATTCTCAAGATTTTTTTCCAGCTGAAAGTTATTTTTTCATTAAATATATGAAAATCAGAGCCATTATTTCAATTATTGTTTGAAAATGTTGATTTGAGTTGTATAAGTTTGCCAAATATTCATATTCATTATTGCAAAGACATCTATTTATATTTTCATTTAATTTGAATAATTTAAATATTTTTATGACAATAAAACTCATAAAAGTTATCATTAGTTTTTTCCATGAAAATGTTAATAGGTTAATGTAGCTTTCTGATGTATTACTATGGTACTTCAGCCAAATATGATGAAGCTAGGTCTTATATTTTGGCAAGAAACATATGCAGTCAATCTGGATTTTTAATTTTTAAGATGAAAAAGTTTGGAAAATAAAAGAAGCAAGGGACACTTAAAAAAAAAAAAAAAAGAAAGAAATCACCAGCCTGAAAAGAGCAAGAAGAGGAAAATGATGTTTTAGTTTGTTTTTGGCTCTGTTAGCTACCTGAAATCTTGGATAGTAAGTGTTCAGAAAAAGTATTGGAATTGTTAAGCTCATTTTCTTGTCTAACATATGTATGCCCTTTAATCTTATAATTCATAATATATTTGAATTAGGATGAAGTATATTTATTTATTGTGATGTCTCCTGTATTCAAGATCTATTCTTACTAGTTCTGAAATACTATAGGGCAGCTATCTGTGAGCACTATTTTCTCCTTAGGCTGTGGACTTACCCTTTCAGGTAGTGTTGTCAGATACCAATATAATTGTTGGAGTCTGTCAGAGCAACTGCATTAAAAAAATCCAACCTAGTTTTAATCTATTTAAATTATACACTAGATGAAAGTTTTAAATATAATGGAGTTTTCTTCTATAGTGATTCATTCATGGTCTAGGCTCATCAGTTTGAATAGCCTTGATTTTGTAACAGGATATCGTGAAACAGGACATCATTCAAGGCCAGATTCAGCATAATAATTAATAACTGATACATATATAGTCCTTATTGGGGACCAAGAACTACTCTGAATTCTTTATATGCTTTAACTAATTTAATCTTTAATCAAACGTATGAGGAAGATACTATTATTATTACTGTCTTGCAGATGAGGAAACTTGGGCACAGACAGGATAGTAACTGACTTGCCCAAGGTCTCACAGCTCGTACATGGAATAGGCAAGGTTTGAACCCAAGTGGTCTGACTCCAGGGTCAAGATTCTTAACCAGGATACTATACTTACTGCCTGTGTTGCATTAGTCTTATCAATAATGGAAGATTATGTTTTCCTAATTGAGGAAGATTGATTGACATTATTTGGGTATTTGAGAATTGGACTATATCAAACCAATATTTTTATTCTTAAGAATATTTCCTTTCTTGGGTTGATTTTTTAAATTTAAATGCAATTTTATTGCAATATATTTTCACAGCCTACAATCCATCCAAAGTATACAATCAATGGCTCACAGTATCATCACATAGTTGTGCATTCATCACCATGATCAATTTTAGAATATTATCATTACTCCAGAAAAGAAATAAAAATAAAAAAGAAAACCCAAATCTTCCCATTCCCTTATCCCCCTTATTATTGATCCCAAGTATTGGTGTGGTACCTTTATTACTGTTGATGAAATAATATTAAGATATTACTGTTAGTTATAGTTCATAGTTTGCAATAGGTACATTTTCCCCATATACCCCACTATAATTGACTCCTTGTAATAGTGTCATACATTTATTCTAGTTCATGAAAGAACTTTTTTATATTTGTTCAATTAATCATAGTCATCATCCACCACAAGATTCACTGTGTTATACCTTCTTGGGTTGATTGTTTACATGACTAAGTTGTTAAATTCTTGTCAGGTTGGAGTCATTCAGGAATCCACACAACGCAGTGAGTCATGGTTTAAGTAGAGAGTTTAAGGTTTATTAGAGGAAGAAAGCAGGTGGGAGCCAGCAGAAAGAAAGAAAGAAAGACAATGGCTCCAGCTCTCTATCTGAGAGCAGCATTTTTTAAAGGAAAAACCCACATTGGGATGGGAGGGTATTGGGGGGGGGAAGGGTGCCTGCTGAGTGTGTCTTGTGCCTTGATTGGGTGAGTGCCTATCAATTTCTGGGCTGATTGGTTACTAGGGTTCTGATGCCTTATTCTTCTTTGAAAGGTAGCTGTGTTATCTATCTAGGGAGAGCAGGCCTTTCTGGTTATTCATCTTATGGACATATCTGACCTTGCCTTACCCGCCTTTTGGGGGTTGAGGTGCCACTGTGGCTGAAACAACCTTGAACAGCCTTTATCCTTTAGTTTATGTAGCACCTGGTTTTTCTGAGATAAGCTGTGGGGTCCCTGGGTCAGAAACTCCTTCTGCATGTTAGATTCTTTTTCTGGGATCTAACATTCCTGCCTTTTGCTTTTTTTTTATTTATTTTTTTTATTTTTCTTTTTTTTTTTAATCATCATTTTATGAGATATATTCACATACCACGCAGTCATACAAAACAAATTGTACTTTCGATTGTTTACAGTACCATTACATAGTTGTACATTCATCACCTAAATCAATCCCTGACACCTTCATTAGCACACACACAAAAATAACAAGAATAATAATTAGAGTGAAAAAGAGCAATTGAAGTAAAAAAGAACACTGGGTACCTTTGTCTGTTTGTTTCCTTCCCCTATTTTTCTACACATCCATCCATAAACTAGACAAAGGGGAGTGTGGTCCTTATGGCTTTCCCAATCCCATTGTCACCCCTCATAAGCTACATTTTTATACAACTGTCTTCGAGATTCATGGGTTCTGGGTTGTAGTTTAATAGTTTCAGGTATCCACCACCAGCTACCCCAATTCTTTAGAACCTAAAAAAGGTTGTCTAAAGTGTGCGTAAGAGTGCCCACCAGAGTGATCTCTCGGCTCGTTTTGGAATCTCTCTGCCACTGAAGCTTATTTCATTTCCTTTCACATCCCCCTTTTGGTCAAGAAGATGTTCTCCATCCCACGATGCTGGGTCTACATTCCTCCCCGGGAGTCATATTCCACGTTGCCAGGGAGATTCACTTCCCTGGGTGTCTGATCCCACGTAGGGGGGAGGGCAGTGATTTCACCTTTCAAGTTGGCTTAGCCAGAGAGACAGGGCCACATCTGAGCAACAAAGATCCTGCCTTTTGCTTTTAATAAAAAAAATTGGTACAGGTTTGGGTTGAATTTTGGGTTAATGCTTTAACTTAGCTTGAAGCAACCTTTGTAGGGAATAGGGGTGTCGCACTCTTCTCTTAGCTACTTCTGGCTGAGTGTGGATGGAGTTGGGGAAGAGTTGCTTTGAACTAAGTTTTAGCATTATTAGATTGATGTTTGAATATCTTCTGCTGGAACCAGCTGATAGTGATGCTTTTGCTGCGGCAGGAGCAAATTCTCGAATTTTTGTTGCAACAGGAGTGTGTTTTCGGAATTTTCCTGGTGAGTCATGGCTGCTATTGACCTATTGATAAATTTAATTGGACATTGTAAGAGGCAAGGAGCAAAAAGGAAAATTAATATAAGGACAATTACTGGACCCATAAGGGGGAGTAGAATAGCTTGTAGAGGCATAGCAAAGAATGAAAGAAAATTTGAGAGAAAGTTTTATTGAATATTTTTTACTTACTCAGACTTACTCAGCAATTAAATTTCTCCTTTTTATGAGACATTTTCTTATTTTTAAGAGACGGTATTTTGTGAGCATCTCTCATGAAAGGGAAAGTGGGTGGAGGTTTTTTTTCTTGTAACTGCTTTTTGCTGAGCAAGGGTGAATAGGTTCTTATGTTAATTTGGAAGATGCTCTGGGGAGCTATTTTCTATTTCATAGTAAATTTATTGACCACTTAGAAAATGCATTTAGTATATTATAATTTTAACATTATTATTATCTTGCATATGATTTAATATTGAAGAGACATTGTTATATTTATTTGGTATATATGTGTAGCACTTAATGCTAATGAATGCTTAAGTTTTTCTTCCTGAGCTGCATTGGGTGTTAAGTTTACACTACCATACATGCTGTCCCCTCATAGGAGCAGGCCTTAGTGTTAATTATGTTTTTAGAATTTCAACCACATCACACTGGCAATTGCAGCCCCGGGAGGTATCTTCTTTGTACAGTTGTAGCGCAGCGTCGTTTGTCCTCTGGGAAACAGGACAGTGGGCTCCAGGGTTCCATTCGACTGTTTTACAGCACCCTCTGGCACTATGCAGCAGAGCCAGTCTGGAGGCAATGGTTATTGAAGAGCCAACGTGGCCGAGTTTTTTTTTTTTTTTTTTTTTTTTCGGTCTGGCAGGCAGAGATACAGGTGTCTGTAGTAAAAGGTGTTTTCAGTAACAGCATGTTTCCATTTACTTTTGGAGCATGTCTATGTGATGTGGTTGACACTTTTGTAGTTCTAGTGACTACAGAAATGGGTCTTACCAATAACTCTGATGGGGAGAGAGCATGCAGGCACAGTACTAGAAGCTTGGTTTACACATGCAAGCACTTCAATTAAAACAGAGGTTTAATTTTTGTTTACATTTTTACTAGAATTATATTAGATAATGAGTGGAACATAACTTATATACTTGCCTTGCTTCTTTTATTAAAAGCTTTTCTTTGTTGTTGAAGATGAAGCTTCAACAACTTCTAAAAGTGCTTGTAGCTAACTGCAAGCACTTTTAGAAAAGCATTAGAGTAAAACAACTTACAAGGAAATTTGGCTGTTTTTGTGAGATAATACTTTAAAATTATAACTAGCAGTAGTGTATTGTTTGATGTTATGCAAATCAGTAACTAAAAGAAGGTTAGAAGTTTTTAATTTTTGTAACATTGTTTAAACATTTTTCTGCAACTTATACCATATTACATGAATTTAATTATTTTTAGCACTTCATTTTTTCTTTCAAGGTGAATGAACAAATTTTCTGTAACTATTGGGAATAAAGAGATATTCTTTAGGGCTTGACCTTGAGAAAGCAAAATGTTAAAAGTTATCAAGTTTGAAAAAAAGAGTTAGCGCTTTTAAAAATGAGAAGACAATATTTTTAACCAATCAAGGACATAATAAAGTTAACATGAAGTGCGAGAAGTTATTTTGATAAAACAGACTTTTTGCTTCCTACACTGATTACTCAGAAAAACACTTCTACAACCTTTTATTAAGAAATAACACCTTAATAATTTAAGGAAACTTTTTTTAAAAAATAAAAACAGCAGGAGACAGTAATGTGAGGAGCTTGCAGTACGGTGAAGAATGTTTATATTTTGTGAATTATTAGGCACATACCCACAACATTGAATATTAGTTATTGCTTTGGGTGGTGGTTTAAATATTTAATGCTATTTTGTTTTATAAAACCACTTTTTTTCTTTAAGTTGTGAGGTTCTATTGTTAAGCACTGTTATTACTAGTTTCTGCCATTTTTTAACTTTGAACACAGAAATAATTGTTTTCACAAACTTTTTACAGCTTTCTGTATCTGTCTTTCAACCTTGACTACAGAAATAAATTTTCTACTTTACAAACCTTCTGCAACTTTCTATATCCATCTAGGCTTCATCCCACATTCCTAAATAATCAGTCATTTAGGACAAAGCCACTTTCCTTTTCCCTTTAATTAGAAAAACATTCTTTATACCTTCTATACAACATGCTATTACCACTAAAATCAAACTTGTTAGAATGATGCTAAATATTTGAAACATTTTAGTCAATGCATTTTTAAACAGTAATAAACAATCTTGACTTTTTTGAAAATATTTACAGCTTTTAACTGTTTAGCTTTTCTTGAAGTACAACTTTTAATATAGGACTTGGAGGATATGAATTATTTGTTCTAGTTATTATATTAAGACTTTTTACTTTTTATTATTTGGAAATTGTATTTTAGTGTTTTAGGGTGAAACTCTGTTAAATATACTTTTTTTTTTTTTTATCATCATTTTATTGAGATATATTCACATACCACGCAGTCATACAAAACAAATTGTACTTTCGATTGTTTACAGTACCATTACATAGTTGTACATTCATCACCTAAATCAATCCCTGACACCTTCATTAGCACACACACAAAAATAACAAGAATAATAATTAGAGTGAAAAAGAGCAATTGAAGTAAAAAAGAACACTGGGTACCTTTATCTGTTTGTTTGCTTCCCCTACTTTTCTACACATCCATCCATAAACTAGACAAAGTGGAGTTTGGTCCTTATGGCATTCCCAATCCCACTGTCACCCCTCATAAGCTACATTTTTATACAACTGTCTTCGAGATTCATGGGTTCTGGGTTGTAGTTTAATAGTTTCAGGTATCCACCACCAGCTACCCCAATTCTTTAGAACCTAAAAAGGGTTGTCTAAAGTGTGCGTAAGAGTGCCCACCAGAGTGATCTCTCGGCTCGTTTTGGAATCTCTCTGCCACTGAAGCTTATTTCATTTCCTTTCACATCCCCCTTTTTGGTCAAGAAGATGTTCTCCATCCCACGATGCCGGGTCTACATTCCTCCCCGGGAGTCATATTCCACGTTGCCAGGGAGATTCACTTCCCTGGGTGTCTGATCCCACGTAGGGGGGGAGGGCAGTGATTTCACCTTTCAAGTTGGCTTAGCCAGAGAGACAGGGCCACATCTGAGCAACAAAGAGGCATTCAGGAGGAGACTCTTAGGCACAAATACAGGGAGGCCTAGCCTCTCCTTTGCAGCAACCGTCTTCCCAAGGGTAAAACTTATGGTAGAGGGCTCAACCCATCAAACCACCAGTCCCCTATGTCTGTGGTCATGTTAGCAACCATGGAGGTGGGGTAGGCGAATACCCCTGCATTCTCCACAGGCTCCTCAAGGGGGCACTACATCTTTTTTTTTTTTCCTTGTTTGTCTTTTTTTTTTTTTTTTTTAACTTTCCCTTCTTTTTTAAATCAACTGTATGAAAAAAAAAGTTAAAAAGAAAACAAACATACAATAAAAGAACATTTCAAAGAGACCATAACAAGGGAGTAAGAAAAAGACAACTAACCTAAGATAACTGCTTAACTTCCAACATGTTCCTACTTTACCCCAAGAAAGTTACATAATATAGCAACATTTCAGTGAACTTGTTCCTACTACATCCATCAGAAATTAACAGACCATAGTCATTTCTGGGCATCCCCAGAACGTTAAATAGCTTATCTGTTCTTCTTGGATTATTGTTCCCCCTTCCTTAATTGCTCTCTACTGCTAGTTCCCCTACATTCTACATTATAAACCATTTGTTTTACATTTTTCAAAGTTCACATTAGTGGTAGCATATAATATTTCTCTTTTTGTGCCTGGCTTATTTCGCTCAGCATTATGTCTTCAAGGTTCATCCATGTTGTCATATGTTTCACGAGATCGTTCCTTCTTACTGCCGCGTAGTATTCCATCGTGTGTATATACCGCATTTTATTTATCCACTCATCTATTGAAGGACATTTCGGTTGTTTCCATCTCTTGGCAATTGTGAATAATGCTGCTATGAACATTGGCGTGCAGATATCTGTTCGTGTCACTGCTTTCCGATCTTCCGGGTATATACCGAGAAGTGCAATCGCTGGATCGAATGGTAGCTCTATATCTAGTTTTCTAAGGAACTGCCAGACTGACTTCCAGAGTGGCTGAACCATTATACAGTCCCACCAACAATGAATAAGAGTTCCAATTTCTCCACATCCCCTCCAGCATTTGTAGTTTCCTGTTTGTTTAATGGCAGCCATTCTAACCGGTGTTAGATGGTATCTCATTGTGGTCTTAATTTGCATCTCTCTAATAGCTAGTGAAGCTGAACATTTTTTCATGTGTTTCTTGGCCATTTGTATTTCCTCTTCAGAGAACTGTCTTTTCATATCTTTTGCCCATTTTATAATTGGGCTGTCTGTACTATTGTCATTGAGTTGTAGGATTTCTTTGTATATGCAAGATATCAGTCTTTTGTCAGATACATGGTTTCCAAAAATTTTTTCCCATTGAGTTGGCTGCCTCTTTACCTTTTGAGAAATTCCTTTGAGGTGCAGAAACTTCTAAGCTTGAGGAGTTCCCATTTATCTATTTTCTCTTTTGTTGCTTGTGCTTTGGGTGTAAAGTCTAGGAAGTGGCCTCCTAATACAAGGTCTTGAAGATGTTTTCCTACATTATCTTCTAGGAGTTTTATGGTACTTTCTTTTATATTGAGATCTTTGGTCCATTTTGAGTTAATTTTTGTGTAGGGGGTGAGGTAGGGGTCCTCTTTCATTCTTTTGGATATGGATATCCAACTCTCCCAGCCCCATTTGTTGAAAAGACCATTATGACTCAGTTCGGTGACTTTGGGGGCCTTATCAAAGATCAGTCGGCCATAGATCTGAGGGTCTATCTCTGAATTCTCAATTCGATTCCATTGATCTATATGTCTATCTTTGTGCCAGTACCATGCTGTTTTGGCAACTGTGGCTTTATAATAAGCTTCAAAGTCAGGGAGTGTAAGTCCTCCCACTTCGTTTTTCTTTTTTAGAGTGTCTTAAGCAATTCGAGGCATCTTCCCTTTCCAAATAAATTTGATAACTAGCTTTTCCAAGTCTGCAAAGTAGGTTGTTGGAATTTTGATTGGGATTGCATTGAATCTGTAGATGAGTTTGGGTAGAATTGACGTCTTAATGGCATTTAGCCTTCCTATCCATGAACATGGAATATTTTTCCATCTTTTAAGGTCCCCTTGTATTTCTTTTAGTAGAGTTATGTAGTTTTCTTTGTATAGGTCTTTTACATCTTTGGTTAAGTTTATTCCTAGGTACTTGATTTTTTTAGTTGCTATTGAAAATGGTATCTTTTTCTTGAGTGTCTCTTCAGTTTGTTCATTTCTAGCATATAGAAACATTACTGACTTATGTGCATTAATCTTGTATCCCGCTACTTTGCTAAATTTGTTTATTAGCTCTAGTAGCTGTATCGTTGATTTCTCAGGGTTTTCTAGATATAAGATCATATCATCTGCAAACAATGACAGTTTTACTTCTTCTTTTCCAATTTGGATGCCTTTTATTTCTTTGTCTTGCCGGATTGCCCTGGCTAGCACTTCCAGCACAATGTTGAATAACAGTGGTGACAGTGGGCATCCTTGTCTTGTTCCTGATCTTAGAGGGAAGGCTTTCAGTCTCTCACCATTGAGTACTATGCTGGCTGTGGGTTTTTCATATATGCTCTTTATCATGTTGAGGAAGTTTCCTTCAATTCCTACCTTTTGAAGTGTTTTTATCAAAAAGGGATGTTGGATTTTGTCAAATGCTTTTTCAGCATCTATTGAGATGATCAATTGATTTTTCCCTTTTGACTTGTTAATGTGTTGTAATACATTGATTGATTTCTTATGTTGAACCATCCTTGCATGCCTGGAATGAACCCCACTTGGTCATGGTGTATGATTTTTTTAATGTGTCTTTGGATTCGATTTGCAAGTATTTTGTTGAGGATTTTTGCATCTATATTCATTAGGGAGATTGGCCGGTAGTTTTCCTTTTTTGTAGCATCTTTGCCTGGTTTTGGTATTAGATTGATGTTAGCTTCATAAAATGAGTTAGGTAGTGTTCCATTTTCTTCAATGTTTTGAAAGAATTTGAGTAAGATTGGTGTCAGTTCTTTCTGGAAAGTTTGGTAGAATTCCCCTGTGAAGCCATCTGGCCCTGGGCATTTATTTGCGGGAAGATTTTTGATGACTGATTGGATCTCTTTGCTTGTGATGGGTTGGTTGAGGTCTTCTATTTCTTCTCTGGTCAGTCTAGGTTGTTCATATGTTTCCAGGAAATTGTCCATTTCCTCTACATTATCCAGTTTGTTGCCATACAGTTGTTCATAGTATCCTCTTATAATTTTTTTAATTTCTTCAGGATCTGCAGTTATGTCACCTTTTTCATTCATTATTTTGTTTATATGGGTCTTCTCTCTTTTTGATTTTGTCAGTCTAGCTAGGGGCTTGTCAATCTTGTTGATCTTCTCAAAGAACCAACTTTTGGTGATATTTATCCTCTCTATTGTTTTTTTGTTCTCTATGTCATTTATTTCTGCTTTAATCCTTGTTATTTCTTTTCTTCTACTTGGTTTAGGATTGGTTTGCTGTTCATTTTCTAGCTTCTTCAGTTGATCCATTAGTTCTTTGATTTTGGCTCTTTCTTCCTTTTTAATATATGCGTTTAGTGCTATAAATTTCCCCCTTAGCACTGCTTTTGCTGCATCCCATAGGTTTTGGTATGTTGTGTTCTCATTTTCGTTCGTCTCTATATATTTAGCAATTTCTCTTGCTATTTCTTCTTTAACCCACTGATTGTTAGGAGTGTGTTGTTTAACCTCCAGGTATTTGTGAATTTTCTAAGTCTCTGATGGTTATTGACTTCTAATTGTATTCCATTGTGGTCAGAGAATGTGCTTTGAATAATTTCAATCTTTTTAAATTTATTGAGGCTTGTTTTATGTCCCAGCATATGATCTATTCTGGAGAAAGTTCCATGAGCGCTAGAAAAGTATGTGTATCCTGGTGATTTGGGATGTAATGTCCTGTAGATGTCTGTTAAATCTAATTCATTTATCAGATTGTTTAGGTTTTCAGTTTCCTTATTGGTCTTCTGTCTGGTTGATCTATCTATAGGAGAGAGTGATGTGTTGAAGTCTCCCACAATTATTGTGGAAACATCAATTGCTTCCTTTAGTTTTGCCAGTGTTTCTCTCATGTATTTTGTGGCACCTTGATTGGGTGCATAGACATTTACGATTGTTATTTCTTCTTGCTGAATTGCCCCTTTTATTAGTATGTAGTGGCCTTCTTTGTCTCTCAAAACATCCCTGCATTTGAAGTCTATTTTATCTGAGATTAATATTGCTACACCTGCTTTCTTTTGGCTGTAGCTTGCATGAAATATTTTTTTCCATCCTTTCACTTTCAGTTTCTTTGTGTCCCTGTGTCTAAGATGAGTCTCTTGTATGCAACATATTGATGGTTCATTTTTTTTGATCCATTCTGCAAATCTATATCTTTTAATTGGGGAGTTTAATCCATTTACATTCAACGTTATAACCGTGAAGCCATTTCTTGAATCGGCCATCTTATCCCTTGGTTTATGTTTGTCATATTTTTCCCCTCTGTCTATTAATATCCTTTATTGTATCCATACCGAATCTCTTTAGTACTGAACCTTTCTCCAAGTCTCTCTGTCCTGTCTTTGTTTCTCTGTCTGTAGGGCTCCCTTTAGTATCTCCAGTAGGGCAGGTCTCTTGTTAGCAAATTCTCTCAGCATTTGTTTGTCTGTGAAAAATTTAAGCTCTCCCTCAAATTTGAAGGAGAGCTTTGCTGGATAAAGTATTCTTGGCTGGAAATTTTTCTCACTCAGAATTTTAAATATATCGTGCCACTGCCTTCTTGCCTCCATGGTGGCTGCTGAGTAGTCACTACTTAGTCTTATGCTGTTTCCTTTGTATGTGGTGAATTGCTTTTCTCTTGCTGCTTTCAGAACTTGCTCCTTCTCTTCTGTGTTTGACCGTGTGATCAGTATATGTCTCGGAGTGGGTTTTTTTGGATTTATTCTATTTGGGGTTCGCTGAGCATTTATGATTTGTGTATTTATGTTGTTTAGAAGATTTGGGAAGTTTTCCCCAACAATTTCTTTGAATACTCTTCCTAGACCTTTACCCTTTTCTTCCCCTTCTGGGACACCAATGAGTCTTATATTCGGACGTTTCATATTATCTATCATATCCCTGAGGTCCATTTCGATTATTTCAATTTTTTTCCCCATTCTTTCTTTTATGCTTTCATTTTCCATTCTGTCATCTTCGAGGTCACTGATTCGTTGTTCAACTTCCTCTAGTCTTGTACTATGAGTGTCCAGAATCTTTTTAATTTGGTCAACAGTTTCTTTAATTTCCATAAGATCATCCATTTTTTCATTTAGTCTTGCAATGTCTTCTTTATGCTCTTCTAGGGTCTTCTTGATTTCCTTTGTCTCCCGTACTATGGTCTCATTGTTCATCTTTAGTTCTTTGAGTAGCTGCTCTAGGTGCTGTGTCTCTTCTGGTCTTTTGATTTGGGTGCTTGGGCTTGGGTTATCCATATCGTCTGGTTTTTTCATATGCTTTGTAATTTTCTGTTGTTTTTGGCCTCGTGGCATTTGCTGAACTTGATAGGGTTCTTTTAGGATTTGTAGACCAATTGAAGTCCTTATTTCTAATTTATCAGATCTACAGCTTCGTGGAGTACACTTTCTCTAACTAACCAGCGGGTGGCGTCCACGAGCCACCTGTTCTCCACAAGCCAGTTCTCCGCTGCTTAGCCTTTTTGGTGAGTGGGGGAGTCTTGTGGGGTCCAATTGGTGTACCAAGCTTGCGTGTGTAGTTGGTGTTGCCTGCCCTGTATATGGGGCGTGTTTCTGGGCAGTCAGGGAGGGGGGGTTGGCTCTAACAATCAAATCTCCCTGGTGATCCTAGAGTTTTAAAGCTGCTGCAATAGTCTAATTCTTCAGTTCAGTCCTGCCACAGTTTGTCTCTGCCACTGACCCACAAGTCTTTGGTATTGGCGTATGGCTCCTGAGACTTGCAAGTGGGCCCCTCTTCCAGGCCGTGCACCCCGGGTCCTCTGTGGAGGGATGACTGTGCTATGTCACAGGTGAGTGCGTCCCCCCAGGGCAGTTCTGGGCTGCTGGGCTGTGTAGGGAGGCTCCCAGTCTGCTGAAATGATGGCTGAATGGGGCTTTGTTAATTCACACTGCTCTACCTTCCCAACTCTGGGACAATCAGCTGAGGTTGCAGGGAAGGCTAATGTCCATGCCCAGTTTTGTGGTGTGTGCCTGTTATTTGAAGCACTTCCGTCACACTGGGTTGTCTGGGGCAGTTCTGGGCTATGGGGCTGGCGATGGGCAGGAGTGTTTCCTGTCCACCAGGATGATGGCTGTGAGCGGACACCCCCCTTTTCTTGGGAAGTTGTGGTGTTTAGTGAATTTTCTCAGCCACTGGATTATTGCGTTTTGTCTCAGAGCTCTCCTAGTTCTGCTCTTGACTTGACCTGCCCAAATTGTAAGTCTTTGAAGTTTTCTGTATTGGGCTTCTTAGAGTAATTGTTTTAGAAAAAGAAAAAAGGATTTAAAAAAAAAAAAAAAAAGGGCCCTCCTCAGAGATCTAATGGGTTATTGAAATGCTAAGAGACAAAGCAACCCGGGCCATTCAGGAAAGGTCCACAGGGCAGAGAGATCAGCTTTTCTTCGGGATTTGCATATGCGCCTCAGGGCCTGAGCTCGGGCCTGAGCTCTGCCCTTCCCCTTTCTATGTTCACCAGAACTGCAAAAATCCTCCGGTTTTATTTTGGAGTTTTTCGTGTTGTTTTTTTTCTATGCCTGTCTCCTCTCTGCTGGGCTGGCTGCTCTCAGATTCTCTGGTGTCTGGTCTCCGTCTATCTATGGTTGGAGTTTGGATCAGCAGAATGAGTTTCCAATAAGGGCTGCCACTGCAGTTCTCCCTTCTCCTTCCTGGAGCTGACAGCACCTCCTCCCACGGGACTGAGCCTGGCAGGGAGGGGCGCGGGTCCCCTGGCCGCAAAAACTTACAGATTTCGCTGATCTCAGCAGTTCCACGTTTTCATGAGTGTTGTATGAAGTATGCCCAAAGTCAGATTGCTCTGTGGTGTCCAGTCTACGCAGTTCCTGGCTTTCTACCTACTTTCCTGGAGGAGTAACTAAAACATACAGCTCACCAGTCTGCCATCTTGCCCCGCCTCTCCTATCTCCCCTTCTAATTGTAGTTTATTGAGATTGTGGAGTAAACATCTGAGGGGGGTAGACTTAGGAGGAAATTCCGTTTTGGAGCCACTGAAAAGTGACTGTATATTACCCATGATTATTTAAGAAATTTGAGAGGCTTGTGGTTTGTTAGGGAACTTTGCTTGTCAGAGGCTTACAGAGATTGC
Organism: Choloepus didactylus; assembly: GCF_015220235.1. Lineage (NCBI taxonomy): Eukaryota > Metazoa > Chordata > Mammalia > Pilosa > Megalonychidae > Choloepus > Choloepus didactylus. The sequence goes on from NC_051308.1 coordinate 29,994,882, forward strand.
TCGTGAGAGGCCCATGGTTCCCTGCTCCTTTAGAGGCTTACAGTCTCCCTGAATGAGGCTGACACGAATTGGGGCTATGCTTGTCAGAGGCTTACAGAGGTCGCCTGTGAGACCCCCACGGTGCCCCTGCTCCTTTAGAGGCTTACAGAGGCCACCCAAAATGTTGCTGAAGTGAGACTAATGGCCCAGATCCACATGACCCGTTGCAACAACAAAGCAGGCATCCCGGTTTGTCTTTGGGGGTCAGGAAATTGTGTGCAGTCTTTTGCCCAGGGTGTCCCCCAAGTTACTTTGACTGCTGCCACAGGGAAAGATGTTCCCAGAGCTTCGGAGAGTTTTGACTGAGTGCTCAGGTTTTCCTAGGCTTACGAAGCCGGGCGCCACATTAAAGTGGGCCGAGGCACCGCACTGGCGCGGGCCGGGGTATCCACGGGACACTGAACAAAAGTCTCGAGGGGAGGATCTGGGCAGAAAGACATCACTTACCTAGGGCCTAATTAGTTGTAGATATTTGAGAGCCATGAGGGTGAGCTGGCATCGTGTCAAGGTGGTCTGAGTTGATGGACTCAAGCCGCTGAATGCATGGAAACCTGAATGGCTGTAGTTCGGGGAACAGAGTTGACCGGAAGGCTGCCTCATTGCCCTGAGGGGCCGGGAAACTCAAACCTCAGTTGGTCCTCCGAACGGGATTAACCGAGAGGCTGTCCCATTGCCCCCTAAAGGGCCGGAGACTCAAGCCTCAGTCGAACCTCCGTCCTGGGTTTTCGGCACCAAATGTTAGGTTGGAGTTGTTCAGGAATCCACACAATGCAGTGAGTCATCGTTTAAGTAGAAAGTTTAAGGTTTATTAGAGGAAGAAAGCAGGTGGGAGCCAGCAGAGGAAAGAAAGAAAGACAATGGCTCCAGCTCTCTGAGAGCAGCATTTTTTAAAGGAAAAACCCACGTTGGTATGGGAAGGTGTTGTGGTGGGGGAGGGTGCCTGCTGAGTGTGTCCTGTGCCTCAATTGGGTGAGTGCCTATCAATTTCTGGGCTGATTGGTTACTAGGGTTCTGATGCCTTATCCTTATTTGAAATGTAGCTGTGTTATCTATCTAGGGAGAGCAGGCCTTTCTGGTTATTCATCTTATGGACATATCTGACCTTGCCTTACGCGCCTATTGGGGGATGAGGTGCCAATGTGGCTGAAACAGCCTTGAACAGCCTTTATCCTTTAGTTTATGTTGCACCTGGTTTTTCTGAGATAAGTTGTGGGGTTCCTGGGTCAGAAACTCCTTCTACATGTTAGATTCTTTTTCTGGGATCTAACAATTATTATTAAACCTTTTGTAAAACAGTCCTAGATAAGTATACAGGAAATATTTTAGCATTATTCTAGAAAACAAAAAGAACAAACAAGAAAGGACACTAACACAATGTTAGTGTCACCAACAAGAAGCCTAAATTAACATATTCTCCCTACAAAGTTAAGCAACATATTTAAAAGAGGATATTCTATACAATAGCTATCTGCATAGTATTCACCAAAGCTGCTTTTGTCGTCTCTGTAAAAACCATCTGATACTATAAACCTAGACCATAGTAGCCTTAGAAGCACTGTATAATCACTCTTAATTTCTCTCTTTAACTTGTGTTCTGGATTAACAAACACTATTTTCTTTCCAAAACATACTGATTCCATGGTATGCTGAATACCTGTGTATCTATCCTGCTGGCTTAATCATTTGCTTACAAGAGGTGGTTTTGTTTCAAACACTTATGAGTGTTGCACTTGTTATTATAATGGTATAATTTAATATTATATAAACTGATAAAATATGAGTGCAGAAAAAGGTTGTTGTGTCTATGAAAACTGAGTTGAATGCTTTGGAAAGACTCAAGAAAAGCAAGTCTCAAAAGCTTTCAATTTAAGTGTGACTTATTTATTTTTTTATGGTTGAGTTTTAAGGGTTCCTCATAAATACTGGATACTAGACTCTTTTCAGTTACATAATTTGCAATTATTTTCTCCCATTCTGTGGGTTGTGTTTTCACTTTCTTTATACCATCCTTAGAAGGACAAATGTTTTAATTTTTATGAAGTCCAACTTGGCTATTTTTACTTTGGTTGCTTGTGCTTTTGTCATTGTATCTCAGAAGCCATTGCCTAATCCAAGGTCACAAAGATTTACACTTAGGTTTTCTTTTAAGAGTTGTATAGTTTTAGCTCTTGCGTTTAGGTCTTTGGTCTATTTTGAGTTAATATTTGTATATGGTGTGAGGTAGGTGTCCAACTTATTCTTTTTTCATGTGTATATACAAAGACTATTTGTTGAAAAGTCTATTCTTTCCACTGAATTATTTTGGTACCCTTGTCAAATTCATCCCAGTTCTGTTCCATTGATCTATACATCTATCTTATGTCTGTACTCTACAGTTCTGATTATTGTAGCTGTGTAGTAAGTTTTGAAATCAAAAAGTATGAGTCTTCTAACTTTATTGTTTTTCAAGATTGTTTTAGCTATTCTAGGTCCCTTATATTTGCATCTGAGTTTTAGGATCAACTCACTGATTTCTGCAAAATAGGCAGCTGGATTTAAAAAAAAATATTATGGTAAAGTATATATAACATAAAAGTTGTCATTTTAACCATTGGTAGCTGGAATTTTCATAGGGATTGCATTGAATCTATAGATCAGTTTGGGAGTATTGCCATCTTAACAATATTAAGTCTTCTAATCCATAAACAGAGGATGTCTTTCCATTTATTAAGCCTTTTAAAATTTCTTTTGATAATGTTTTGTAGTTTTCAGTGTTCAAGTCTTAACATTTCATTATATTTATTCCTAAGTATTTTATTTTTTGATGCTACTGTAAATGAAATTGTTTTCTTATTTTCATTTAGGATTTGCATTGCTAGTGTATAGAACTACAACTGATTTTTGCATATTGATCTTGTATCCTACAAACTTGCTGAACTCTCTTATTAGCTCTAATAGTGTTTTAGTGGATTCCTTAGGCTTTTCTATGTATAAGATCATGTTATCTGCAGAAAGAGAGTTTTACTTCTTCCTTCCTAATCTAGGTATCTTTTCTTTCTTTTTCTTGCCTTATTTCCTTGTCCAGAACAATGTTGTATAAAAGTGGGGAGAATGGAACATCTTTGTCTTTTTCCTGATCTTATATGGAAAACCTTCAGTCTTTCACCATTGAGTATAAGGTTAGCTGTGGGTTTTTCATAGATACTGTTTATCAGGTTGAGGAAGTTTCCTCCTATTTCTAGTTTGTGGAATGTTTTTATCATGAAAGGGTTTTGGATTTTGTCAAAAGTTTTTTCTCTCTCTCTCTATATATTGAAATTATCATGTGGTTTTCCTTTATTCTATTAAAATGGTATGTTATATTGATTGATTTTCATACGTTGAACCAATCTTACATTCCTGGGGTAAAGCCCATTTGTTTGTGGTGTATATAACCTTTTTTACATGTTGCTGGGTTTGGTTTTTGTTGAGAATTTTTCCCTCTGTATACGTAAGGGATATTGGTCTGACGTTTTCTTTTTTCTTGATGTCGCTGTCTGGTTTTTGTTACAGGGAAATACTGGCCTCATAGAATGAGTTGGGATGTGTTTCCTTCTCTTAAGTTTTTTGGAAAAGTTTGTGACAGGTGGAAGTTAATTCTTCTTTAACTTATGCACTTTTGATGTGCACCATTTATATGTTTGCATTTTATACATATTATTTGGCACATATTGCACAAAAATATATTTTACTTGGTAAGTAGCACAATGGAGAAATGCTGTACAATATGGTATGTAGCTTTTCCCTTCAATATTAGAGGGTAAAATAGAATGTATGTAAAGAATTTTGATGAGACTGCCTCTCTCAATTTACTGATTAAAGCACAGGTAAAAGCCTCAAGTCTTTTTTAGTAATTTTACCCAGGTTAATACCCTTTGTCTGCAGGTATATTAACAAATGATGAAAGAGCACAAAATAATGGCAACATATTTATCATACAGTATTTTGAAAATGTTTATCCTTCCTATAGCAAAGCTTTTAAGAATATTTCTACCACTCAATTACTATAATTCAAACAGGTTTTTAAAGTAACCTGGTTTTGGAAAGATAAGATTGGGAAACGAAATTATCATAGACTTGAGGAACTTTTGGCTATTATTAATATTCAAAAAACATTATTTCACTGCAAAATCTAAAGCAATCATTTTCATGTCACAATTATGTATCAGGGAAATAAATGTCTGGAAACTTACCCTGGAGCTGTTAAGATGTTGTCAAATAAAATGCTTATTTTCCAGGGGTACATTTGATTTAATGCTTACCAGTATATATATTGCTGTAATAAAATGGATTGCCTTTACAAAAATGTTGCTGTATTATTGGAATTCTTCTGGAAGTAAATTTGCATTAAGCAATTAGCATTATTTTTATTTTTAATTTTTAGTAACTTTCTTTATTTGTATAAAACACACACTATTCCTTAGAATAAAAGAGATGTTTACTTATGAAATTATCTTCCTTGTGATTCTAAGAATTATAATATACCTTCCCCTCTTTCTAAAAAATTTTTTTAATCTATTTTCTCAAACTGTAGCAGTTAAAGGTGCTCTCATGTAAAAATGTACTGTTTCACATTACAGCATAGCAGTAGCATCCTTAAAATAAGTAAAATGGATAGGAATCATAATAGTTTTCCCATGAGGCATTGCTATCAGCATTAAAGGGAAAGAATGGTGTGGAGGGATCCCAGTAAGGAGGAGGGGCAGAGAAAGTATCCACCTCAGTTAAGTCTCTGCACGCAGCAGACAGTTCATCATTTTTTCACTAATAATAATAGTACATGGACTTAGTATAGACTATCAAAGATGTAGACTCCTGAGCTTATAAATCATTAAGATGCTAGTAATTTAGGTGGACTTCTGAGAATGTAGAGGAGTAAGTGAAGAAGAGAAGTTTCTGGCATAAATTTTCTTTAAAATACCCCCAGAAAACAGTTGAAATAGTCACTCTCATATATTGCTTTGAAGAGTATAAACTGTTATACCTTTGTGGAAAGCTTTTTGCAGTGAGTCAATAGCCATAAAAAAAGCTATGTATATGGACTCAATAGTTTCATTTCTAGGAATCCATCCAAAGAAATTATTGAAAAGTGGGAAAAAAAAACCTTTATGTATGAAGGTGTTAATAGAATATTTTATCCAGGTAATAAAATTGTTCATATGTTAATGTTAAGTGAAAAAAGTATAACAAAAATTTTATATGCAATGTTTCCTCAATTATATTGAGAAAGGAAGGAAATATAATGTTAAGAGTAGTTGTCTAAGGATTGTAATATTATGAGTTGCTTCTTTTTTCTTCCCTTTATTTCTCCTACAAAGAACGGTTCTTCCACAAAGAACATTTATTATTTTTATAATGAAAAAAATATATTTTCATGTCCATAAATCCACCCAAAAAAAATGTAGATTCTGGTAGAAATTAATATATTCCTCCTCACTTAAAACTGAGCTCAGTCTCTCACTATCACTTTACTGTTTCCCAAGGTTTTACTGACCATTCTAGTTATTGGCCAGTAAGGTATTTTGCAGTTAAAATGTTCTTAAAGGCGTTATTACCACCCTGTGTAGGGATGATTACTAATACTAATATGTATTATTCTGAATGTTTTACACTCATTAACATATTTAATCTTCACAATAACCTCTGAGGTGTGTTCTATTAATATTTACACTCCTCAGATGAGACTACTGAGGGACTTGAATTTAAGTAATTTTCTCAAGTTCACACATCTACAAAGTGGCAGTGTTGGTGCTTGAACACAAGCAATCTTAACTACTACATTTTACTGCCTCTTATTTTGTTATACAATCTTCATGGTTTCCTTGGTCAATGTCTTACCAAACAGATAATTTTTTTATGCAAATTGTTCTATAGCATAGAAAAAAATGAAATAACACCCAGTTTCATGATATGAAAGAAATCGTATGATAATATACCCAGCAAAACACCAAAAGGGGAAACTATGAATTAATCTGATATACAATTATTAACTATTGAGCATATATTTATTCATCTTGTAGTATGTTCCAGGCACTGTTCAAGTTATTCTGTGGATAATACCTTGGAAGGAGAGACAAATATATAAACTGCTAATTACAATACAGTTTGAGATAATATTATGATAGAGATGTCCATGGTTAATACCTGAGTATGTAGGCGGGTACCTAACTCAAAAGAGGATAATGGCAGCCTTTGCAAGGTAAATTGCCTTGAATGATGAATAGAAGTTGGCCAGGAAAGAAGAGAGGAATATTCCAGGAAGAAAGGGTATCAGTCACAAAGGTGTCTGAAAAAGCATAGTCATCGGAAAACTACAAATATTAACAAGGTGGAGGATCTGCATGGGGAAGTGATGATATTGAGATAGATAGGTTCCCTGTTCATAAATGGCTTTGTGTGCTTTATTAAGGAGTCTGAATTTTATCCTGAAAGACATGGGGAACCACTGAAGGACTTTAAGCTCAAGAGTCATATGATCAAATTTGCATTTTAAAAGGACCATCCTAGCGAAGTGTGGACTCTGGCTTATGGGGTGGAATGGTAAGGGAGGGAAAGGACACTAAAGGCAAAAAGACATGAGGTGACTACATTAATTTGGGGAAGAAGTGGTGATGGTCTAAATTAAAGCAGCTGTGGTAGAAATAGAAAGGACAGATTTCAGAGGTGTTTAATAAGCAGAATTGAAAAGTGTTGATAATCAAATAGAACTGTGGGGATGGATTGTTGGAAATTGAATTAGTTGGCATGATGAATTTGGAGGACAGTACTTAGGGAATCAATAGACTACAGCAAAGAGAAGGAATAATGCAATATGTGTCCTGATGGGATGAACCTGAATGGTAGAGTAGTTTTTTTTAAATTAAATTAATTTTTTTTATTGTGCAATATAATGTGTTTACATAGAAGTGATAACTTTCAAAGTGCAATTTAATAAGTAGTTAGAAAAACATTCAAAGAATGTTATGGGTTACAGTTCCACAGTTTTAATTATTTCCTTATTGTGAAATATAGTATGCAAATTAGTGATAACTTTCGAAGTACGATTTAACAGGTAGTTACATAGGAAATTTCCAAGAATGTTATGGGTTACAGTACCATAGTTTCAGGTATTTCCTTATTGTGAAATATAAGATATATACAAAAAGGTGATCACTTTTTGTGTATGTGTTATATTTCACAAAATATAGGCCATTTGGGATATCTGGCTGAACCTTGCATAGGAGTAGTATCCAGGACAGCCTCTAGACTCTGTTTGAAATCTCTTAGCCGCTGAAACCTTATTTTGTTGGCTTTCTTTCCTCTCTTTTGGTCAAAAAGGCATTATCAACCCCTCTATGCCAGGGTCAGTCTCATTTCTGGAATCTGTGTCCCACGTCACCAAGGAGACTCACTCACTTGGGGGGTCCTGTCCCACATCAGGGGATAGTAGTTTTTAATATGAGGCTGAAATAAGGAGGCTATTGGATGAAGCCAGAATATGGGACATTCTATAAGACATTACATAGTTTGATCTCTTCAACAAACTAATTTCACGGGGAGAAAAAAAGGATGGAGAACTCTTTTAGTTTAAAAGTGACAAAAGAAATACAACAACCAAATGCAGTGCAAAAACTTTGATTAGATTTTAGTTTGAAAAAATAAATTAGATTATGTGTTGAATAAAAGACATTTGGGAACAGTTAGGAAAATCTGAATATGAAGTTAATATTAGATGATCTTAGTGAATTTTTGTTAATTTTAAAAGACATTGGGGTTTGTAGGAGAACATCTTTATTTTTAAAAGATGCATGATGAAATATTTAGGAGTGAAGTATCATGATATCTGTAATTTACTTAGAGAGAAACGGAGGGAGGAATCAAAAATGGCAAAATTTTAATAATAATTCAATCTAGATAGTGGGTATACAGTTGTTTTTAATACTAAACTTTCAACTATTCTGTATGTTTGAAATTTCTCTTAATTAAAAACTTAGACAAATATGATGGTCTCAAAGTAAGGGGCTCTTTGTTTAAAGAACAATGGGGAGTAGAATATTTCCAACATTCCCTTAAATCCCTGAGATACATAAGCCATGGGAGAATAAGCAACTGTTTATCAAAAGGGCTTAAAGAGAGGTGATGACCTTAGGGCAGTGCTTGATAGCTTTTATCACTTCAAAACCTGAACACGGAAAATTATATTTATATGGCATACTGGGTAATAATGGAAGAATTTTGGGGCACCCATGCTTGCATCCTTGGGGGAAAAATTCATTACATTTTTTTAAACTTTATTTATTGAAAAATTAAAAAACAAACTGAAACATTTCAAACAAAGCAAAGCAAAGAATAAGAAAAACAAATAACCTAAAATAACTATATTTCTTTCAACATGTTCCTACCATACCCCAAGAAAATTAACAAACTATAATCAAAGGAATAAGCAAAACAGATGACCTAAAATAACTGCATTGCTTCCAACATGTTTCTACCATACCCAAGAAAATTTGCAAACCATAATCATTTCTGAGCATTCCCATAACATTGAGATTGCCCTCGATAGCTTATCTGTTTTTATTAGATTATCATTCCCCCTTTACTAGTTGCTGTCTATTTCTAGGTCCCCTACATTCTACAATATAAAACATTTATTTTACATTTTTCACAGAGTTCACATTAGTGGTAACATACAATATTTCTCTTTTTGTGTCAGCTCATTTCACTCAGCATTATGTCTTCAAGGTTCATCCATGTTGTCCTGTTTCATGACCTTGTTCCTTCTTACTGCCGCATAGTATTCCATCATGTGTATATACCACATTTTGTTTATCCACTCATCTGTTGAAGGACATTTGGATTGTTTCCATTTCTTGGCAATTGTGAATAATGCTGCTATGAACATCGGTGTGCTAATATCTGTTCGTGTCATGGTATATACTTCTCGTGTGGGTATATACTGAGAAGTGAAATTGCTGGATCAAAGGGTAACTCTATATCTAGTTTCTCAGGAACTGCCAGACAATCCTCCAGAGTGGCTGTACCATTATACAGTCCCACCAGCAATGAATAAGACTTCCAATTTCCCCACATCCTCTCCAGCATTTGTAGTTTCCTGTTTGTTTCATGGCAGCCAATCTAATTGGTGTGAGATGGTATCTCATTGTGGCCTTAATTTGCATCTCCCTAATAGCTAGTGAAGATGAACATTTTTTCATGTGTTCTTTAGCCATTTGTATTTCCTCTTCAGGGAAATGTCTTTTCATATGTTTTGCCCATTTTATAATTGGGCTGTTTGTACTACTGTTGCTGAGTTGTAGGATTTCTTTTTGTATGCAAGTTATCAGTCTTTTGTCAGATACATGGTTTCAAGATATTTTTTACCATTGAGTTGGGCTGCTTCTTCACCTTTTTGACATATTCCTTTGAGGTACAGAAGCTTTTAATTTTGAGGAGTTCCCATTTATCTATTTTTTCTTTTGTTGCTTGTGCTTTGGGTGTAAAGTCTAAGAAGCAACTGCCTAATACAAGGTCTTGAAGATGTTTTCCTACATTATCTTCTAGGAGTTTTATGGTACGTCTCTCATATTGAGATCTTTAATCTACTTTGAGTTAATTTTTGTGTAGGATGTGAGGTAGGGGTCCTCTTTCATTCTTTTGGATATGGATATCCAGCTCTCCCAGCACCATTTGTTGAAGAGACTGTTCTGTCCCAGTTCAGTGAGTTTTGGGGGCATCATCAAAAATAAATTGACCGTAGATCTGGGGGTCTGTCTCTGATTTCTCGATTTGATTTCATTGATCAATATGTCTATCTTTGTGCCAGTACCATGCTGTTTTGACTACTGTGTCTATATAGTCAGCTTCAAGGTCAGGGAGTGTAACTCCTCCCACTTTTTTTTTTTTTTTAGAATGTTTTTAGCAATTCAAGTCATCTTTCCCTTCAAAATAAATTTGATAACTAGCTTTTCCAAGTCTGCAAAGTAGGTTGTTGGAATTTTGATTGGAATTGCATTGAATCTGTAGATGAGTTTGGGTGGAATTGATATCATATGATATTTAGCCTTCCTATACATGAACAAGGAATATTTTTCCTTGTTTTTTAGGTCCCCTTCTATTTCTTTTAGTAAAGTTATGTAATTTTCTATGTATAGGTCTTTTGCATCCTTGGTTAAATTTATTCCTATGTACTTGATTTTTTTTAGTTGTTATTGAGAATGGAATCTTTTTCTTGAGTGTCTCTTCAGTTAGGTCATTTCTAGTGTATAGGAACATTACTGACTTATGTGCATTAATTTTGTATCCCACTATTTTGCTAAATTTGTTTATTTGCTCAGATAGCTGTGTTGTTGATTTCTCAGGGTTCTCCAAATATAAGATCATATCTTCTGCAAATAATGACAGTTTTACTTCTTCCTTTCCAATTTGGATGCCTTTTTTTTTTTTTTTTATCATCATTTTATTGAGATATATTCACATACCACGCAGTCATACAAAACAAATTGTACTTTCGATTGTTTACAGTACCATTACATAGTTGTACATTCATCACCTAAATCAATCCCTGACACCTTCATTAGCCCACAAACAAAAATAACAAGAATAATAATTAGAGTGAAAAAGAGCAATTGAAGTAAAAAAGAACACTGGGTACCTTTCTCTGTTTGTTTCCTTCCCCTACTTTTCTACACATCCATCCATAAACTAGACAAAGTGGAGTTTGGTCCTTATGGCATTCCCAATCCCATTGTCACCCCTCATAAGCTACATTTTTATGCAACTGTCTTCGAGATTCATGGGTTCTGGGTTGTAGTTTAATAGTTTCAGGTATCCACCACCAGCTACCCCAATTCTTTAGAACCTAAAAAGGGTTGTCTAAAGTGTGCGTAAGAGTGCCCACCAGAGTGATCTCTCGGCTCGTTTTGGAATCTCTCTGCCACTGAAGCTTATTTCATTTCCTTTCACATCCCCCTTTTGGTCAAGAAGATGTTCTCCATCCCACGATGCCGGGTCTACATTCCTCTCCGGGAGTCATATTCCACGTTGCCAGGGAGATTCACTCCCCTGGGTGTCTGGAATTTGGATGCCTTTTATTTCTTTGTTTTGCCGGATTGCTCTGGCTAGCACTTCTAGCACAATGTTGAATAACAGTGGTGACAACAGGCATCCTTGTCTCATTCCTGATTAGAGGGGAAGCTTTCAGTCTCTCACCATTGAGTACTATGCTGGCTGTGGGTTTTTCATATATGCCCTTTATCATATTGAGGAAGTTCCTTCAATTCCTACCTTTTGAAGCATTTTTATCAAAAAAGGATGCTGGATTTTGTCAAATGCTTTTTCAGTATCTATTGAGATGGTCATCTGATTTTTCCCTTTTGATTTATTAATGTGTTGTATTACATTGATTTTCTTGTGTTGAACCACCCTTGCTTGACTGGAATGAACCCCACTTGGTCATGGTGTATGATTTTTTTAATGTGTCTTTGGGTTCAATTTGAAAGTATTTTGTTGAGAATTTTTGCATCTATATTCATGAGGGAGATTGGCCTGTAGTTTTCCTTTCTTGTAGCATCTGGTTTTGGTATTAGAGTGATGTTAGCTTCATAAATGAGTTAGGTAGTATTCCATTTTCTTCAATATTTTGGAAAGGTTTAAGTAAGATTGGTGTCAGTTCTTTTTGGAAAGTTTGGTAGAATTCTCCTGTGAAGCTATCTGGTCCTGAGCATTTATTTGTGGAAAGCTTTTTGATGATTGATTGTATCTCTTTGCTTATGATTGGTTTGTTGAGGTCTTCTCTTCTCTGTACTGTTTAGGATGTTAATGTGTTTCCAGGAAATTGTCCATTTCCTCTACATTATGTTGTTTGTTGGCATACAGTTGTTAATAGTATCCTCGTACGATTTTTAAAATTTCTTCGGGATCTGAAGTAATGTCTTCTCTCTCATTTATTATTTTGTTTATTTGGGATGTCTTTCTTTTTGATTTTGTCAGGCTAGCTAGGGGCTTGTCCATCTTGTTGATTTTCTCAAAGAATCAGCTTTTGGTTTTATTTATTTTCTCTGTTGTTTTTTTCTCTATATAATTTATTTCTGCCTTCATCCTTGTTATTTCGTTTCTTCTACTTGGTTTAGGATTAGTTTGCTGTTCATTCTCTAGCTTCTTCAGTTGTTCCATTAGTTCTTTGGTTTTAGCTCTTTCTTCCTTTTTAATGTATGCATTTAGAGCTATGAATTTCCCCCTCAGTTCCACTTTCGCTGCATCCCATAAGTTTTGATATGTTGTGCTCTTGTTTTCATTCGTCTGTAGATATTTAGCAATTTCTCTTGCTATTTCTTCTTTAACCCACTGATTGTTTAGGAACGTGTTGTTTAACCTCCAGATATTTATGAATGTTCTAAATCTTTGATGGTTACTGACTTCTAGTTGTATTCCATTGTGATCAGAGAATGTGCTTTGAATAATTTCAATCTTTTAAAATTTACTGAGGCTTGTTTTATGTCCCAGCATATGATCTATTCTGAGAGAAAGTTCCGTGGGTACTAGAGAAGAAAGTGTATCCTGGTGATTTGGGATGTAATGCTCTATATATGTCTGTTAAGTCAAATTCATTTATCACAGTGTTTAGGTTTTCGGTTTCCTTATTGTTGCTCTGTCTGGTTGATTATCTATAGGAGAGAGTGATGTATTGAAGTCTCCCACAATTATTGTCGAAACGTCTATTGCTTCCTTCAGTTTTTTCAACGTTTGTCTCATGTACTTTGGGGCACCTTGATTAGGTGCATAGACATTTATGATTGTTATTTCTTCTTGTTGACTTGTCCCTTTTATTAATATACAGTGTCCTTCTTTGTCTCTTATGACATCCTTGCATTTAAAGTCTATTTTCTCTGAGATTAGTATTGCTACTTCTGCTTTCTTTTGGCTATAGCATGCATGGAATATTTTTTTTCCATCCTTTCACTTTCAATTTCTTTGTGTCTCTGGGTCTAAAATGAGTCTCTTATAAACAGCAACATATTGATTGTTCATATTTTTTAATCCATTCTGCCAATCTGTATCTTTTAATTGGGGGGTTTAATCCATTCACATTCAGTGTTATTACTGTGAAGGCAGTTCTTGAATCAGCCACCATAACCTTTGGTTTTTATATGTCAGATATTGTTCTAGTTTGCTAATGCTGCAGAATGCAAAACACCGGAGATGAACAGGCTTTTATAAAACGGGGGTATATTTCACTACACAGTTACAGTCTTAAGGCCACAAAGCATCTAAGGTAACACCTCAGCAATCGGGTACCTTCACCAGAGGACCGCCAGTGGTGTCCGGAAAACCTCTGTTAGCTAGGAAGGCAGCTGGCGTCTGCTCCAAAGCTCCGGCCTCAAAACGGCTTTCTCCCAGGACGTTCCTTTCTAGCAAGCTTGCTTCTCTTCAAAACATCACTCCCAGCTGCACTCTCTTTCCTCTTTGAGTCAGCTCATTTATATAGCTCCACCGATCAAGGCCAACTCCGAATGGGTGGGGCCACGCCTCCATGGGAACATCTCATCAAAATTATCTTCCACAGCTGGGTGGGGCACTCTCCAAGCAAATCTAACCAGCACCAAAACTTCTGCCCCACACAAGACCACAAAGATAATGGCATTTGGGGGACACAATACACTCAAACCGGCACAGATATATTTTTTTCCCTCTTTCTATTTCCTTTAAGTACCCTTACTAAAACTCTTTAGTTCTGTGCCCTTCTCCATACCTCTCTCTCCTTTCATTTTTTTCTCAGCTGGTAGGGCTCCCTTTAGTATTTTTTTGTAGGACAGGTCTCTTTTTAGCAAATTCTCTCAGCTTTTCTTTTTCTGAGAACATTTTAAGGTCTCCTTCAATTTGAAGGAGAGCTTTGCTGGATAAGGAATTCTTGGTTGGCAATTTTTCTCTTTCGTAATTTTTAAATATGTCATACCATTGCCTTCTCACCTCCATGGTGGCAGCTGAGTAGTCACTACTTAGTCTTATGTTGTTTCCCTTCGCTTCTTTCTTGCTGCTTTCAGAACTTTCTCCTTCTCTTCAGCATTAGAGAATCTGATCAGAATTTGTCTTGGAGTGGGATTATTTGGATTTATTCTGTTTGGAGTTCATTGGGCATCTATGATTTGCATATTTATGTCATTCAGAAGGGTTGGGAAGTTTCCCCAACAATGTCTTTGAACACTCTTCGTAGTTCTATACCCTTGTCTTCCCATTCTGGAACACCAGTGATTCTTATATTTGCGTGCTTCATGTTGTCCGTAATATCCCTGAGATCCATTTCAATTTTTTTAATTTCTTTCACCATTCGTTCTTTTGTGCTTTCACTTTCCAACATACTTTTTTCAAGTTCACTTATTTGTTCCTCTGCTTCTTGTAATCTGGTGCTGTGTGTTTGAAGAATCTCTTTAATTTGATCAACAGTTTCTTTTATTTCCATAAGATCCTCTAGTTTTTTTATTTACTCTTGCAGATTCATCTTTATGCTCTTCTAGGGTCTTCTTGATGTCCTTTATATCCTGAGCCATGGTAGTGGTATTTGTGATTACTTCTTTGATTAATTGCTCCAAGTTCTGTGTCTCCTCTTGTTTTTTAATTTGGTCACTTGGGTTATCCATATCTTCTGATTTCTTCATATGCTTTATAATTTTCTGTTGTTTTTGGCCTTTTGGCATTTGCTTATCTTGATAGGCTTCTTTTAGGATATGCAGGCTTATTTAAACAATTATCTATAATTTGACAGAGCCACAACTTGGTGCAGTGCATTTCCCTGACCAACCAGCAGATGATGCTCCCAAGCCACTTCTTGCCCTCAATCCAGTTCTCCCCAACTTCATTTACGCAGCAAGTGGGCATCCAAACCATCTGGATGTCCAATCAGTGCACTAATTTTTCATGTGCAGTGGGGACTGTCAGCCCTTTGGGTGGAGGGCATGCCCTGTTCAGTTTGGCAGGGAAGATGGCTTTAACACCCAGTACTCCTAGCCATTCCTGGGGCTGCAGCTGGAATACCCTGTGGCTGCAGCATGCGTCTAATCCTTCAGCTAAGATTCCCCACAGTCCCTCTCTGCCTTTGGCCTACAAGTCCCTGGACTTGATATAGGGCTCCTGGCACTTCCATCCCTGCCTCTAGGCTATGCACCCTTTGGGCTTCTGCGGAGGAGGAGTGTGTGCCGTCACAAGCCATCTGAATCCTGAATTCGCTTAAGGAAGCTCTCTGCCATGGTGCTATGAAGGCTTGTCTCCCAGCCTGCTACAAAGATGGTTGCACGGGGTGTGGAAACTACCTACTTCCACGATTGTCCTGCTGCAGCATCTCGTCCTTGGTTCGGGGGCTCTTAGCTGTGTGTGTGCAAAGTGCTATCACCCACACCAGATACTGAGGCGGGTGCCTGGGGCCTGGAAGGCACTCCCCACCACTCTCAACTGCGGCTTCCACTGCTGGCTCCCTGGCTGCTTTCCGGATCTTATTCTAACTCACCTCTGAACACAGTCTGTTGGTTTCTCCCCACCACAGAATGACTCCAGCTGCTGTTTCCCCATTGGCTCTAGGGATCAAACACTCACACGACTCTGAATGCAGTTTCTTGGTTTCTCCAAGTGCTCAATCACTATGAATGTAAAACTTCCTGCCCAGCTGTAGGAACCCTGGAACTGCTATTCTGGAGAACTTTCCGTCTTTTACCTAGTGTTTTTCACAGAGGAGAATTTTGCTCTGTCTCTCCTAATCCGCCATCTTGCATCCCCCTTAAAGTTTTGATGTGTTTCTCTGGGAAATAACTTGAATTATTTTTGATACCGAGCATTCAGATTCCCTCACTTGTCTCCAGTTCCAAGCCCGAGAAACAACAGGTGGTCGCGGGCAGCACTGCTAGGTTAGGGCTTGGCCTGGTGGCCACTCCCTTTGAGCCCCAGAAGCCTACCGAGGGGCTCATTACATTTTAAAAATAATTTTTATAAGAAAATAAAATGGTGTCCTAGGAAATTTTTAAATGGTGAATTTATGTAAAACTTTTGCATATATTAAAATTTTTTATTGAGGAACTTGAGCTTCCTTCCCAGAATATTACTTTTTTTGAAAAACAGTTTTATTCACACACCATACAGTCTAACCAAAGTGTACAGTTAGTGGCTCTTGGTATAATCACAGAATTGTGCATTCATTACCAAAATCAGTTTGAGAACATTTTCATTGCTCCAAAAAGAAAAATCTGATATCTCTAATACCCCCTGTTCTAGTTTGCTAATGCTGCTGGGATGGAAAACACCAGAAATGGATTGGCTTTTATATAGGGGGTTTATTTAGTTACACAGTTACAATCTTAAGGCCATAAATTGTCCAAGGTAATGCATCAATAAGCGGGTACTCTCACTGGAGGATGGCCAATGGCGTCTGGAAAACCTCTGTTAGCTGGGAAGGCATGTGGCTGGTGTCTGCTCCAAGTTCTGGTTTCAAAATGGCTTTCTCCCAGGACGTTCCTCTTTAGGCTGCAGTTCCTCAAAAATGTCACTCTTAGTTGCTCTTGGGGTGTTTGTCCTCTCTTAGCTTCTCCGGAGCAAAAGTCTGCTTTCAAAGGCCATCTCCAAAATGTCTCTGTAAGCTACAGCTTCTCTCTCAGCTCCTGTGCATTCTTCAAAGTGTCCCTCTTGGGTGTAGCAAGCTTACTCCTTCTGTCTGAGCTTATATAGTGCTCCAGTAAACTCATCAAGGTCCATGCTGAATGGGTGGGGCCACACCTCTATGGAAATTACCCAGAGTCATCACCCACAGTTGGATGGAGTGCAATTCCATGGAAATAATCTAATCCAAATGTTCCAACTTAATACCCACTAATATGTCTGCCCCCACAAGATTTCATCAAAGAACACGTCTTTTTCTGGGGGACATAATATATACAAACCATTAACCCTTCTCCCCCATTACTTAGCATTGGCATGGTACCTTTGTTATAACTGATGAAAGAGTATTACAATATTATTGTTAACTATAGTCCGTAGTTTGCAGTAGTTGTATTTTTTCCCATATACCACCCTATTATTAACATCTTGTAATAATGGTGTATATTTGTTCTAGTTCATGGAAGAAAATTCTTACATTTGTACTATTAACCACAGCATTATCAACAACAGGGTTCACTATGATATAAAGTGCCATGTTTTATCCTCTAGCATTCCTTTAAAAGTTTTACTGAGAATATTCACACACCATACAATCCATCTGTTTTAGTTTGCTAATGCTGCAGAATGCAAAACACGAGAGATGGATTGGCTTTTTTTTTTTTTTTTTTTAATCATCATTTTATTGAGATATATTCACATACCACGCAGTCATACAAAACAAATTGTACTTTCGATTGTTTACAGTACCATTACATAGTTGTACATTCATCACCTAAATCAATCCCTGACACCTTCATTAGCACACACACAAAAATAACAAGAATAATAATTAGAGTGAAAAAGAGCAATTGAAGTAAAAAAGAACACTAGGTACCTTTGTCTGTTTGTTTGCTTCCCCTACTTTTCTACACATCCATCCATAAACTAGACAAAGTGGAGTTTGGTCCTTATGGCATTCCCAATCCCACTGTCACCCCTCATAAGCTACATTTTTATACAACTGTCTTCGAGATTCATGGGTTCTGGGTTGTAGTTTAATAGTTTCAGGTATCCACCATCAGCTACCCCAATTCTTTAGAACCTAAAAAAGGTTGTCTAAAGTGTGCGTAAGAGTGCCCACCAGAGTGATCTCTCGGCTCGTTTTGGAATCTCTCTGCCACTGAAGCTTATTTCATTTCCTTTCACATCCCCCTTTTGGTCAAGAAGATGTTCTCCATCCCACGATGCCGGGTCTACATTCCTCCCCGGGAGTCATATTCCACGTTGCCAGGGAGATTCACTTCCCTGGGTGTCTGATCCCACGTAGGGGGGGAGGGCAGTGATTTCACCTTTCAAGTTGGCTTAGCCAGAGAGAGAGGGCCACATCTGAGCAACAAAGAGGCATTCAGGAGGAGACTCTTAGGCACAAATACAGGGAGGCCTAGCCTCTCCTTTGCAGCAACCGTCTTCCCAAGGGTAAAACTTATGGTAGAGGGCTCAACCCATCAAACCACCAGTCCCCTATGTCTGTGGTCATGTTAGCAACCATGGAGGTGGGGTAGGCGAATACCCCTGCATTCTCCACAGGCTCCTCAAGGGGGCACTACATCGTTTTTTTGTTTTGTTTTTTTTTTTTTTTTTTCCTTGTTTGTCTTTTTTCTTTTTTTTTTTTTTTTAACTTTCCCTTCTTTTTTCAAATCAACTGTATGAAAAAAAAAGTTAAAAAGAAAACAAACATACAATAAAAGAACATTTCAAAGAGACCATAGCAAGGGAGTAAGAAAAAGACAACTAACCTAAGATAACTGCTTAACTTCCAACATGTTCCTACTTTACCCCAAGAAAGTTACATACTATAGCAACATTTCAGTGAACTTGTTCCTACTACATCCATCAGAAATTAACAGACCATAGTCATTTCTGGGCATCCCCAGAACGTTAAATAGCTTATCTGTTCTTCTTGGATTATTGTTCCCCCTTCCTTAATTGCTCTCTACTGCTAGTTCCCCTACATTCTACACCATAAACCATTTGTTTTACATTTTTCAAAGTTCACATTAGTGGTAGCATATAATATTTCTCTTTCTGTGCCTGGCTTATTTCGCTCAGCATTATGTCTTCAAGGTTCATCCATGTTGTCATATGTTTCACCAGATCGTTCCTTCTTACTGCCGCGTAGTATTCCATCGTGTGTATATACCACATTTTATTTATCCACTCATCTGTTGATGGACATTTGGGTTGTTTCCATCTCTTGGCAATTGTGAATAATGCTGCTATGAACATTGGCGTGCAGATATCTGTTCGTGTCACTGCTTTCCGATCTTCCGGGTATATCCCGAGAAGTGCAATCGCTGGATCGAATGGTAGCTCTATCTCTAGTTTTCTAAGGAACTACCAGACTGACTTCCAGAGTGGCTGAACCATTATACAGTCCCACCAACAATGAATAAGAGTTCCAATTTCTCCACATCCCCTCCAGCATTTGTAGTTTCCTGTTTGTTTAATGGCAGCCATTCTAACCGGTGTTAGATGGTATCTCATTGTGGTCTTAATTTGCATCTCTCTAATAGCTAGTGAAGCTGAACATTTTTTCATGTGTTTCTTGGCCATTTGTATTTCCTCTTCAGAGAACTGTCTTTTCATATCTTTTGCCCATTTTATAATTGGGCTGTCTGTACTATTGTCATTGAGTTGTAGGATTTCTTTGTATATGCAAGATATCAGTCTTTTGTCAGATACATGGTTTCCAAAAATTTTTTCCCATTGAGTTGGCTGCCTCTTTACCTTTTTGAGAAATTCCTTTGAGGTGCAGAAACTTCTAAGCTTGAGGAGTTCCCATTTATCTATTTTCTCTTTTGTTGCTTGTGCTTTGGGTGTAAAGTCTAGGAAGTGGCCTCCTAATACAAGGTCTTGAAGATGTTTTCCTACATTATCTTCTAGGAGTTTAATGGTACTTTCTTTTATATTGAGATCTTTGGTCCATTTTGAGTTAATTTTTGTGTAGGGGGTGAGGTAGGGGTCCTCTTTCATTCTTTTGGATATGGATATCCAACTCTCCCAGCCCCATTTGTTGAAAAGACCATTATGGCTCAGTTCGGTGACTTTGGGGGGCCTTATCAAAGATCAGTCGGCCATAGATCTGAGGGTCTATCTCTGAATTCTCAATTCGATTCCATTGATCTATATGTCTATCTTTGTGCCAGTACCATGCTGTTTTGGCAACTGTGGCTTTATAATAAGCTTCAAAGTCAGGGAGTGTAAGTCCTCCCACTTCGTTTTTCTTTTTTAAAGTGTCTTTAGCAATTCGAGGCATCTTCCCTTTCCAAATAAATTTGATAACTAGCTTTTCCAAGTCTGCAAAGTAGGTTGTTGGAATTTTGATTGGGATTGCATTGAATCTGTAGATGAGTTTGGGTAGAATTGACATCTTAATGACATTTAGCCTTCCTATCCATGAACATGGAATATTTTTCCATCTTTTAAGGTCCCCTTCTATTTCTTTTAGTAGAGTTATGTAGTTTTCTTTGTATAGGTCTTTTACATCTTTGGTTAAGTTTATTCCTAGGTACTTGATTTTTTTAGTTGCTATTGAAAATGGTATCTTTAGATTGGCTTTTATAAAAAGGGGGTTTATTTGGCTGCACAGTTACAGTCTTCAGGCCATAAAGTGTCCAAGGTAACACATCAGTAATCAGGTGCCTTCACTGGAGGATGGCTAATGGCGTCCGGAAAACCTCTGTTAGCTGGGAAGGCACGTGGCTGGCATCTGCTCCAAAGTTCTGGTTTCAAAAATGGCTTTCTCCCAGGACGTTCCTCTCTAGCAAGCTTGCTTTTCTTCAAAACGTCACTCACAGCTGCACTCCGTTCAGTCTCTTTGAGTCAGCATGTTTTATATGGCTCCACTGATCAAGGCCCACCCCGAATGGGTGGGGCCACACCTCCATGGGAGTATCCCACCAGAGTCACCTCCCACAGCTGGGTGGGGCACATCTCCATGCAAACAACCTAATCCAAACATTCCACCTTAATCCCCACTATTCTGTCTGCCCCACAAGATTGCACCAAAGAATATGGCTTTTTCTGGGGGACATAATACATTCAAACCGGCACACCATCCAAAGTACACAATCAGTGGCTCACAGTATAATGAAATAATTGTGTATTCATTACCAGTCAATTTGAGAAATTCTTATTGTTCCAAGAAGAAAAATCCCATATCCATTTTACCCCCCTATTATTGACACAGCATTGGGATCGTACCTTCATTACAATTGATGAAAAAATATTATAATATTATATTATTGTTAACTATAGTCTATGGTTTGCATTAGTTGTAAGAATATTATTTTCTAATATTGGAATTTATGCTTGGAATGGCTTACTCAAATCTTGATAAAAATTTTAAATATGAGCTCTTCAACTTTTGATAGTTCATCACCAATGAGAAACTTTGTTCATGCAAAATGTAAAAGCATTTTTTTACAACCATTCAAAAATTTATAACAATTGAAATTATATCATCTAAAAACTTGTCCTTTAATTGACAAATATAACTTCAAAATTTTTGTGATGATGCAAATGACTTTTGAATTCAATTGAAGTTCTTCATGGCAATTATTTCAAAATAATGATGAAGATATAATTTACATAAAATGCATGTGTTAGAGCTGTGCTGAAAGCTTGGCTGCCATTGAAAGGGCACATCAGCTGCAGAGGGACAGAACTTGCTAATATATATGAAGATGAGGATTTGCACTGCTTTCTAGAGCCATGAGCTACCTTAACCTCTACTAGTTGCACTTTGAGTTGCAAACTATGCTCCTTGGGCACTTGGAACAGGAGCTTCTCCAGCAGGTCCACAAGTTCCTTATTCATGGTTGGCAGTGGTGCACTCTGTATCTGGCTTCTGAAATGGAGAGACAAGTGATAGATCATCTTCTTGGCAATGTGGAGCAGTGGGTGCCTGATGTCATTTGTTATACTCACCACCCACAGTGACCAACCGTCATGCCATAGGATCCTCTAGTGCTCAGAGCCTCTTACTGGAAAGTCCTGGAATGGACTGCTTTTAGGTGCTTGACCCCACCTGGGCACTTTGAGAAATGAGAGGATCAATATCTTTGGGGGCCCCTGTAATCCATTTGTATCACACCAATGTCCAAAGTATCAAGTAATAGATGGTAATTAGGAAAAAGGAGTTCCATGATGAATTAAATTTGGAAAATAGTGTCAAACAAAGTTAACAGGTTTCTTTACTACAGAATATCCCAAACGTTAAATACTAATATGCATTATAAATCTCCAAGAGGAGAATATAGCATTCCAGACATTTTCAATCATTGAAGCCTTTTACTGAGAAGCAACTTGAGGTACTATAGTTAAGTCAAACACATTTTAGAAAATGTATTGATGAGAGGTTATTAAAAGTTAGTCTGTCCTTAATATAAAAACTTAAACATAGGAATATGAATACCTATTTCAGACCAACAGCATTAAACTTATTGGTATACGACTAGTGTACTAGTCTATTAAATAATGATAATGTTTTCAAAAAACAAGGATTACCATTATCATTACTATGCCTTAATGTTGTTTTGATAATTCTGGCCATTGCCATAAGCCAGAAGGAACAAGTATAAATATCTGAAAAAAGAGACAACATGTATTATCAGAAAATACAAAATAACTGAAAAAGGATTGTAATTAATAAAAAGTTTCAGGAAGTAAATGGGTATAAGATCATTAGTACAAAAACCAACATTTACCTCAAATAGCAGTTTAAAAAAAGATACTCTCACAATATCTACAAAATCCATAAAATATCCAGACATAATCTTCCTGGAGAATTGTGTGTGACTTAATATTTTAATTTAGGGATATAAAAGGGGTTATATATCTAATATATATCTCTTAGATGTGAAAACTAAATATTTAAAAATGTTAATTCCTTATCAATGTTAATCCTTTCTTCTCTGCTTCATTGCAATGGCAATAGAAATCTCAAGGTAATTTATTTGGAACTTCTTGAGAAAGGATTTCTAAATTTCATTTGGAAGAATAAACTGGTGAGAATATTAATGAACATTATTAAAAAGAATAGTTAAGTGGCAATAAGTAAAATAGCATAGTATTGACACAAGACTAGAAATAGAAATGCAAATCAGAATAGAATCAATAGAATAAGAAATCAATAAAAGTATCAATCACTTAAAAGATTATAACACATTATAAAGTAAGAGGAAAGAAACTTAAGTGCTTAGTAAATTAGCAAAAGTCAATTTACCCTTTCAATCACATGCCGAAATAAATTTCAGATAGATTAAGGAACAAATATATTTTTTAGATTGTAGAAGAAGATAGAATTGAGTATTCACCAAATCTCTAGAAAAAGAATGATTTTCTCCTTCCCTCTTGTCCTTTCAGAGGTTAAGTTTCTAAACCTTTAAAGATGAAAAGAAATCTCAATAGATTTGACTACTTAAAAAATAAAAGATAAACTCTTAAATAATCTTAAATTTAAAAAGCAAACATCAACTTTGGGCAGTGGCAGTGTCCTCACCAATGAGATTTTTCTACTGTATTTATTTTGGCTAATAAAAACTTTCCCAATATCCCAAAGAAGTTCAACTTTATTAAGCTCATTGTATCTCAATGGGATAATAAGGTATATGCACAAAGATGAATTGGCCAATATTTTTCAGTTAAAAATTATAACAATGAAAAGTTTGCAACAACCTGAATGTCTACAATTAGAGGATTGGTTAAATATATTATGGTACAGTTTTACAATGGAACACCAACTAGTCACTGAAAACGCTAATGTAATAAATATTTTTTGAGAATGAAATATACTCACAATTTATGGTTGAGTGAAAAATAGATTAGGGAACATTAAGAGTAGTTAATTCTGGGTAGTAGGATTCAAAGTGACTTTTACTTAATTTGAACTCTTCCATATCCTCTCCTGCACCCCCAGTAATCATGTATGATTTTAATGATCAGAAAGGAAATAGAGCTGTTTTTATTTTAGAAAAACAGATGTAAACAACTGACCTGGGAAGTCATTTACAGTAATTTTGACATAGGGTTAAGCGTCTTTTTTATTTAAAGAACTCATACAAATTGGTAAGAAAACCTTGATGATCCCAGTAGGGATGAGCAGAGAATATAACTGGACAATTCATGTCATAGAAAATACAGATGATAAACAAACATATGGATCATTGTTTAGACTCACTTGTAATAAAAAGTAAATTTAAACAATGAGGTAATTAAAAATTTTTTTTGGCTTATGAATTAGCAGAAGCTATTTCCTGCTATGTTATGTATAATACAAACTTAATACCAGTAAATTATGGTACATTCATTTGCTACTGTTAAAATTGGAAGGTTAGGTAGGTTATGTTGCACCCAGGAAAAATTTGAACATTTGAGTAGAATAATTGGGAATTAAACAGTTTTTATACTATGAGTACTAATAGATGTAGAGGGAAGATAGACCTGGGTTCAATCTAGCTCTGCCACTTAAAAACTCGGTGATCTTGGGCAAGTTGCTTAACCTCGTTGAGCTTTGGTTTCTTTTTCTCTAAAAATGAGATTCTCACTTGTCTGATTGTAAATGGTTGTAAATGTATACAAATCCCCTGACACAGAACTTAGAACATAGTGTTTGTTCAATTAAGAATTTGTTGAATGGCTGGTGATTATTAAATATGACTGGTGAATATTAAGTACTGTATATGAAAGGATGTGTGTGAAAACAGATTGGAGGAGAATACACAAAATGATTAGTAGTTATGTTAGAGTAAAGGGAATGTAATTAAAACTTTTACTGTTTTCTACAATTTGGTAATTTATATATAATTAAAATATTATCTAAACTGTGCCCCACCCCAGTCAAGATGCTGGAATAAAATAGGGTTCCGTCTCCCCTTAAAAACTTTGAACCAGCAAGAACTGGCAGAATCATGTTTCCCCATGGTTCCAGAAACAGTTAAAGGACTGCAGCAACAGAGTTATTGCTGAATCAAGAAAAAGTGTTAGGATCCAACACCACCACAAAAAGCGAAGGATCTTGTGGTGCCCTGGTTGGCCCCTTCCTAACCCCTCACTGGCTCAGTGTGGAGTTGGCCTGTGTTCCCAGTGCAGATCCCTGATCCCAGTTCCAGAGAGTGCAGAGTGGCCCTTGTGTACATGATGGGAGCATGTATGCCTGGCCCAAGCTGTCTGGTGGTGGCCTGATGGACTCACCATCCTAGAACTTACCCTGTGTGTAGAAAGCAGCTCAGAGAACTCTCCTACAGAACGCTGTGGGTGAGCAGTCAAGTTGTGCTGCCTGGGGCAAGGGATTGCTGGCTATAGGACGTACAGTGCAGTGCCTGGGACTGTGAAGAAACTGTTTCCTAGGGAAGAGGTGGACATTTGTAACCGTATATATGGGGGAATTCCTAGGGCCACAGGCAGGTGTGCCAGAGAAGGCACTGTGTGGAAAGAATCAGGGAGGCCTCCCCACACTTTAGCCTAGAGCTGAGCTATTCTCATACAACCTAGTGTATGGAAAAGCCCTGAGGGAAAGCACTTGCACAGGTCAATCTGCAAAGACTGGAAAAGGTGCTTTCTTTTTTTTGCCTTTTCTTTTTGTTAGCTCCGGTGGTAACGCTACCTGGATACAAGCCAAAGGAACAGGCTCTGAAGAGTCTACATTCCAGTGACAACACATTAAAATATCAAAATGTCCAGGTTTCAACGAAAGGTTACAAAAGATATGGAGAAACAGGAAGTGATGGCCCAGGCACAGGAGAAAAGTGAATGTCAGACCATGCTACTTCGCTGCTTAGAACCCTCCATCCCCCAAGTGGTTTCATGTCTCTTTTAGAGTAAAAGTCAAAATCCTTAAAGTTGTTAAAGGGCCCTTATAGAATCCATTCCCACCCCACCCCCCACCATTCTTCTCCCCCCCAAACTCATACCTTTCTGACCTTATTTCTTACTATTCTGCGCTTGTTTTCCCTGTGTAAAATCTCTTCCTGCAGATATTCACAAGGCTGACTCTTGCCCCTCCTTCAAGTCTCTGCCCAAATGTCACCTTATAAGTGAGTCAGGCCTTTTCTAATCACCATACCACCCCACTCTACACTACCCACCCCCACTGGCACTCCCCGTGTCCCTTCCCAGCTTCGTTTTTTCCTTTATTATTTAGTACCACTTCAATACTGTATATTTTACTAAATATCTATAGGCTTATATATTTTCTCCAATGATAATAGCTCCACCAAGGCAGGGATTTTCATCTATTTTTTTCTTTGCCATATTGTTAGCACCTAGAATAGTGTCTAGCATATAGAGGGTACTCAAAAATTATTTATTAAATAAATGTCTTTAAGTTGTTTTGTATAAGTAAATCTTATTCCCCAAATTACTTTGAAAGCTCTTTGAGGGAATGTCCCATGTTGCTTTTGTATGCCTCTCATCTCCCAACTTCATGCCTCTTCAAACATAGAATAAATCAAGGCAGGCAGGAAACACTATTGATAATAATCAGTATCTGTTGTGTTGGATCCCCTCTGCCTCTCAGGCTAGAACTCTGCCCAAAGTGCTTGAAGTAGAAGACAGGCTGTTTTCTAGGCAAAATGAATTGATCACAGAGTCAAAACACTAATCTTTGGTGGTGAGGGGAGAGAGATAAACTGAATGGGCACAAGAGGATCCCTGTGAAGGGGTGCTGGAAATGTTACATATCTTGATCTGGGTGGTGGTTCCATGGGTAGATACACATATATTTCATTCACCTTTGTGCTTAAGAGTATACCATTGGTACTTTATTGTATATTTAGTATTCCTCAGAAAAAAGTTTGAAAAAAAAAAAAGATAGTCTGTTCTATTCTTTGAGATCTCCAGAGGAAGTTAAATATGTTAAATGGTATATTAAGAAAATCAGGAAAGAGTTTTTTATGTTCTTCTTTATTGAGAATTTCTAGTTTGGTTGTTGAAATGTTTGTTTTGAATTCAAAATTAAAGTAAAATAATTTTTATTTATTTTGTCTTTTACAGAGATAGCAGTAGCAGAATTTCACAAAAAAATCAGAGATGCTTTTGAGGTGTTTGACCATGAATCGAATAATACAGTGGATGTGAGGTTTGGAAATGTTTTCTTTGTTAGAATTCTAAATTAGTGATACAACTCCTTAAACTGGAGAGGGCTCTTTTCTCTTCTTTTTACATTATATACTTTTTACAAAAATACCTTGTATTTATTATGCTATTACAGTGTTTATTTTCCTCTACTTTGTAAAAGTTCTTTACTAACTATTGCTTCAGATAAATACTCCTTCTTATCCTTCATAGTCTGGTGGAAAGAATATACCATGATGCCCAACCTATAGACTGTAAACTCTGTGATGGAGATGAACTCCACTGTAGCGTTAGTGTTTGACACATGGTTGGCATGCTATAAATATTTGTTGAGTGAGTGAATAGAATTTGCTTTTAAAATATATAGATATGTGTTATCAAGATATGAGTGAGATATTACGAAGAAAGATTAATGATGCTTAAACGATGGTACCGTACACTCCCCAAGTAAAATAACAGAAGGAACCAAAATAAAAGAAGGGAAAGTGAGAGAAAAACAAGAACATTGGTAGATCTGAACAGAGGACTAGGAGACACATAATAGCTTGGGACTGAGACCAAAAAAAAAAAAAAAGAAAGGAAAAGAAGGCAAAAGGTAAAAAGAGAGAGTAGAAAGATGTGAGTTTAATAGAAATTATGGGATCCATGCCACAGACTTCAAAGAAAAGCAATAGGACCATTCTTCCAGGAGGCCAGGCTCAATAAGGGTTATTTGATGGGATCACAATTCTAAGACTCAGAATCTAGTATTGGAGTCCAGCAAAGCAGTGGGAAGTTATTTCTAAATGGTACTGGTAAGAACTATTTAATGTTTGTAAGCCAGTGCCCTCATTTCCAGTGCTGGTGCTTCACACTTCAAAGCTAAACTGAATGACTAATTTGAGACTTTATTTATGACAAATTGTAACCATATGTATTCCTTAGTTTCTCACACCTGAAGACACAAGGTGTGACTGCAGGTTGGGAGACTATAAGTGCATTTACTTTATAAGTCAGTGCATTTACTTTATAGTAGTACCTTATAAAATTTTGTTGTATACCTCAGTGATGGTTATGGGTTTTACATCAGCGGGTAAGGTAGAGAATGAAATTAAGTTTGTCTGTCTAGCACCTTGTATGTTACTGCTGGTTTTGTGTGAGCCTTGGCTCAACCATTGCCAAGGGAGAGTAAGGCAGTGTCTAGGGCTGCAGCATTCTTCAACTCCAAATGGCTCCATTCAGCTTGTATTTTGTGTGAACAACCCTCCTTGCCCTGTGCCTTGACTGTCAGCATCCTAGCAGGAAAGTGCATGCGTGGGATGGTGATAGCATTTGGGGAAGGGGTGGGTTGTGGTGGGGGAGGACATGTAGCTTTTGACTGCAATTTGAATGAATAAATATATGAATTGTCACATCTTGACCTGAGACCTCTCATTGAGGCTGAAGGGTTCTCCTCCTGGGGACAGGGGAGAGAAGTATTGTTAGAGAAGTGAGGGAAAGTGGAAGAAAGACCAGTCTAGCTTTATGAGAAAAAAGAGGAAGAGAGAAAAGAAACCAAGGTTTGCTATCTGACAAAGCCCTGTGTACATCACCTTATTTTAATGTTTTTGTTTGTGCAGTAAAAGTTGGCATCTCTGTTTTTGGAGAGAAGGAGAAGACAAATGGTTTGCTCAAGGTCATATCAGAGTTTTTCTAATTCCAAAGTGTTTGCTGTATCACATTGATCACATTGCCCCCATAGTCCTTCATAGCTTGTCTCTTCCCTTTGGGCTCCCTGGAAGTAGCAGTGAAAAGTAAATCTCTCCAATCCTTTAGAGCGGTGATGCTAAACTTTTTTTGTAGAAGAGCCAATTTAGGAACAGTAAACATGTTTATTGGCTGCATCTTTTTCCCATTCAAAATGAAAATAATTATACTGAGGCCCTGAGGGAAATGTATATTCCTACATCTTAAATTGTCTACTTTATTGAATAAAGAAGGTTGCTAAGAAAATTGGCGTTCTTCTAAGTGCTAAAATATTAACGTTAAACACATTTGAGGAGTAGCAATATGGATGAATGCAGCTTTCTAATCTTTATTCCTTATGTTAATTTGTGTAGTACCCTCAAGTTTAAGAGTGTTCTTATGCTGCTTGTAATTATTACCATCCACTCTTTATAAAACAGAAATTGAAGATAGAGAGGTAAAAGGACTTACCCTAGACCGCATGACGGGTTAGCAGCAGAATTGGAACTCAGATTAATTTCTTCTGTTCAGGGCAGCATTTTCCAAGTCTGTTGTGCACCAGCCCTGGGCTAGGCTCTGGAAATGCAATGATGAATAAGGTTTGGTTCTGCCTTTCCAAACCTCTGCTCTCTGTGCCTTTGTAAAAACAATCTGTCTAGAATTTACTTTGTTATGTGATTAAAAGTGACCTTTTTTTTTTTTTCAAATTTGTTTGCTTCTTGAATTGTTAGACACAATTTATAATCTACTTAATTTTGTGTAATTAGGTCTTATTTGGGCTATTTATTCTGATGTATTGCTTTACCTTTCAGTCTTGTATTAGTTCAACACTATATTGTTAGCAATTTATAATATGCTTTAATATTTGGTAGAACTGATCTCCCTTTATTATTATTCTTTTTAAACATTTTCATTAAGAGTTGAAGGGAGGATCCTGTGTGAAGACTGAGTAGTGTAATGGGGTGTCTTTAAATGGAGAATTCCAGAGACATATATACTGGCTTAGTTTGGGCAGGGAAGGGAGAGTGTGTGTGCGAGGCTAAAAGGCATTTGGCTGTTCCTGCTCTGATGTGCTTTATCCCAAGGTGGGAGGTGTGCTGCTATTTCCTTGGTGATGCAGACCCAGCCAGCTTTACAAGTGAGTTTTGAGGTAGCTAGTCTCCCTTATCCTTACCTCTGCTTTGTACTCATTGAAAGATTTAATTTTAAATTGTATCACATTAGATGGAGGTTAGGTCTGGTATTGTGATTACCAGGCAGCCTGTGGGTTGTGCATCACTATCTAAAACAGTATAAGATGGTCTTGCTGCTTCCCTCATGTCTCTGTAGGGCAACCCTGAGGTCTGGAATCAGACTTCCTGGGCTTTAAGGCTAGCTTTGTGACTGTGGGTAACTTATTTATTCTCTCTATGCCTCAGTTTTCTCATTTACTTCATAGGACTGGCATAAGTAAGTGGTTCTCCAAGTGTACTTTGGGTACTCCAGAATGTACCTAGGACCCTTTCAGGGGTCTGTGAAGTCAAAGCTATTTTCATAATAAATCTAAGACATTATATACTACTTTCATTCTCATTTTTTCACAAGTCTATATTGAAGTTTTCAAAGGCTGTATGATGTGGTATTGCAACAGATTGAGTGAAGAAGCAGATATAAGAATTCAGCTGTCTTCTATTAAGTCAGACATAAAAGAGATTTGCAAACATGTAAAATAATGCCATTTTGGTAATAAATTTATTTTTTTGTTTCAGAAAATAGTTATTGTTCATAAAATTATGTTATGTAAATAAATATTGGTTTTATTATTGTTTCTGAATTAATAAATATTTTTAAAAGTTCAGGTTTAATTTCTAAAATGGAAAATATAGGTAAATATCACCCATTTAAGAAAAGGTCTTTGAGGGTTTCAACGATTTTTAAGAGTGTAAAAGGGGTTCGAAGAAAAATGCTTGTGAACCATTGTTTGACTTTTTAAAATCTCTTAGAACAATATTAGCTTGGAATTTAAAGCTTAGAACAATATTAGTTATTATTTTTCCGCTTTTATATTTTTGAAATAAATAATTCAGACTGGTTTCTCTCCACATTAATTTGGATTAACAATGTTGTATTCTACATAACAAAATCTTTATAAGAATAACTCAGTTCTGTGCATTCTGTATTCATATTTAAGTTCTGATGCATTCATTTTCCTTTCTTGTTTTCCTTGTTAAATAGCTTTTGAAAGCTGGTAGCTTGAAATACACTGAGGCATGTTTTCAATATCATAAATTAGGGGCATTTTATTTTGCTTCATATAAAACATAGACCATAATACATCTTTATTTATATACATTTTCCTTTCTATGTTCAGAAACCAGTAAGAATGATTGAAAATTAAATTTCTAAATAGATAATAGATACATAGGAGATAAAATTCTGAAAGTACAAAGAATAATATAATGGTAAGTAAATCTTTTCATTTCTAACCCTTGGATGTCTACGTCCTCCTTCTAAAATCAAGGTTACAAGTTTCTCTAATTCTTCCAGAGATAGTCCATACAAATGTAAGTGTGTGTGTACGTATGTGTGTGTGTTTAATGTAAGTGGTAAGATACTATTTAAACCATTCTGCCCTTTGCTTTTTTCACTTATCAATATGCTTGGTGTTTATTCTTTATTAGTACATAAAGAGCTTCCTCATTTCATTGTATGGATGAACTGTCATATATTGAATCAGTCTCCATTAATGGACATTTAGGTGGCTTCCAGGCTTTTGCTATAGTAGTGCTGTGGAGAATATTTTACTATGCATGTCATTTTGCAAAGATCAGTATTTTTCTCTAGGATAAATTCTTGCAAATATGTAAAGGTGCATAGGTATTTTGGGTACATACTGTTATCTTGACAGTATATTCTCTCACCTCAGTATATGAGAGTACCTGTTTCTCCAGTCCCTCTAAAATAAAGTTTAATTGTCAAACTTTGGGGTTTTTGTCAATCTATGGAAACAGAAACTTAGTGTTGATTTTCATTTTCCTAATTAAGAGCATGTTTTTTATGTCTAAAAACTGTATTTCTTTCCTTTTTTAAAAAAAACATTCTATGTCATTTTGCTTGTTAATAATAACATGATAGAATCCAGTGCTCTTCTCCTACTTTTTAACTGTGAGACTTTAGAACTAAATTTGCTCTGACAAGTATATTTTCCAGTACTAATCAAGACCTGTGCTAGTGGTGGGCAGGCCACACTGTCAAGAATACTTACCTAAGAAGCTATACATTTCTAAGAGACCTGATAAAGCTGAGATATTTTCAGGTGGCTTCCTCGAGATCATTTAGACATTTTTTTCCTCACTTTTTAAAAAATGTTTGCCATTTTAATCATTTGTAAGTGTACAATTCAACTCCATTAATAACAATCATGATGATGTGCAACCAACACCACTATCCATTACCAAAACTTTTTCTTCACTCCAAACAGTGGCGATGACTCTCCATTTCTCCCTATTTCTAGCCCTTGGTATCCTCCAATATACCTTATGTCTCTATGAATTTGCCTATTCTAGGTATTTCATGTAAGTAAAATCATACAAAATTTGTCCTTTTATGTCTGGTGTATTTACTTAGCATAGTGTTTTCAAGGTTCATCTATGTTGTCACAGGTATCAGAACCTCATTTCTTTTCAAGGTTGAATAATATTCTGTTGCATTCCTCACATTTTGTTTATCCATTCATTTGCTGATGGACACTTGTGTTGCTTCCACCTTTTGGCTATTGTGGATAATGCTGCTATGAACATTGGTGTACAAGTATCTGTTTAAGTCTCTGCTTTCAGTTCTTTTGGGGATATACTTAGAAGTAGAATTGCCAGATCATATGGTAATTCTATGTTAACTTTTTGAGGAACTGCCAAACTGTTTTCTACAGTAGCTGCACCATTTTACATTTCCATCAGCAGTGTATGAAGGTTCCAACATTTGTTATCACCCCCTGCCTTTTTTGTATTATAGCAATTTTAGTGGGTGTGAAGTGGTTTTGATTTGCATTCCCCTAGTGACTAATGATGTTCAGCATATTTGCCATATGTATATCTTCTTTGGAGAAATGTCTATTCAGGTTCTTGGACCATTTTTAATTGAATGGTTTGTCATTTTGTTGTCGAGTTATAGGAGTTCTTTATATATTCTGGATATTAAACTCTTTTTAGATATATGGCTTTCAAATATTTTTTCCCATTCTGTGGGTTTGTCTTTTCACCTTCTTTGATAGTGTCCTTTGATACGTTTTTAATTTTGATGAAGTCCAATTTATTTTTTCTTTTGTTCCTTGTGCTTTGGGAATCACTACTTAGAAACCATTGCTTGAT
The DNA here is from genome assembly GCF_015220235.1 of Choloepus didactylus. Lineage (NCBI taxonomy): Eukaryota > Metazoa > Chordata > Mammalia > Pilosa > Megalonychidae > Choloepus > Choloepus didactylus. Next base: position 30,027,716 of record NC_051308.1, read on the forward strand.
CTAGGGTCATGAAGATTTGCCCTTATGTTTTCTTTTAAGAATTTTACAGTTTTAGCTGTTAAATTTAGGTCTTTGATCCATTTTGAGTTAATTTCATACATAGTGTAAGGTAAGGGTCTAACTTCATTCTTTTGTATGTGGAAATCCAGTTGTTCCAGAATCAGTTGTTGAAGACACTGTTCTTTCCCCATTGAATGATCTTGACACCCTTGTTGAAAATCAGTTGACAATAGATGGGTGGGTTTATTTCTGGAATTTCAATTCTATTACATTGATCTATATGTCTATTCTTATGTCAGTATCACACTATTTTGATTACTGTAGCTTTGTAGTACAGGAATTGTGAGTTCTGCAACTTTGCTCTTCTTTTTCAAGATTGTTTTGGTTATTCTGCATTTCCTTTTTTTTGAACTTTTGTTCATGACCTTCCCCCATTTTCCCACTGAATTTATCATCTTTTTATATGTTAAATATCTTAGCCTTCATCTGTGTCTATGATGTGTATGACATCTATCTTTTGATACTGTTTTGACTTTTTGGCATTCAGAAAGTAAAAGAAAAAATTAGTCATGTTATACATATTTTGATTACGGATTTAATTTTTGGAAGCAAACAAAAGTCATTAAGGATAATTTTAATATAATAAATTTAGGTTACCCTGAATAAAGCTAGTTTGACAAAAAACAAAAAATATACCCTACAAGGAGTGCCTCTAAAACAGTTAATTATTCCACATAGTTGATAAATTTAATTTACAAGTTTTATAATATTATTCATAAACAGATCTAGTTTTTTGTAATCTTTGCTCTTTCATCTTTTAATCTAACAGAATAAAAATGTACTAGAAGTCGGTAGAGTCCTTTGCTGGGTCTATTATTAGTTCTCTATGTGCCAACCTCTTTTTATTTCATTTTCCCTATCAAAATAACTTAAATAATAATACCTGACCCATTTAATCTATGCATACAGAATATCAAGTTAAGAAAATATGAATGAATTTTGAAAAGTGTATAAGCGTACCCGCCAGTCCCTTTCCTATGCTTCAGTGCTTTTGCAAAATGGTCTTATTGTTAGTATCAAGACTATTTTGTGTTTACCTTATACCCGTACCATCTATAGGAGATTTTTCCAGGTATCTTATTTTCTTAGTCTTTAGGTAAACTTTTTGCAGTCCTGCAACCCTCAACTATCCTTTTGCTAATGCAGTGAGGTGTATTTTTTTTTTTCCAGTGCTTCTGTCTTCAACTGAACATGAATTTGAGGCCCATGACATCCAATATTCATCTATTTCATTGATTAGGAGACTTAAGTTTCTTTAGTAATTGGCAGGGACCTTGAATGTCGTAAGTCTTGTCTAGAATTCAGTAAAAAGTAGGTAAGAACCTTTCTGTAATGGATTAGAAGTAACTCTTTCTAAGAAGACTAGAGAAATGAGATGTCATAAATACTACTTCTATTTTTTCACATTTAATGCTATTTTTGAGAAGAATTAACACAATTAATTCATTTTTATCAGGTAGTGAAAAGTGTGAGCAATATGGAGAAACTGCATGGACAGAGAAAAGCTGTAGGAAAACTGTATAAGTAAATGGGTCTGCATTTGTGTAATGGAAAAATATAGTATAATTGAGTGGGGGATTTTTGGATCTGCAGTCCCCTCAATAGGGGAATGAGTTTTAAAAATTGCAGTTTATTCATGTAATGATATATCAATAGCAGGTAAAATTAATGAAATAAGTTGACATGTATAACTTGGATAAATTTCAAAAACAATGTTGAGTTAAAAAAATTACAAAAGGAAGCAAACATATGGTAAACCACATATATATAAATTTTAAATGTAAAAAACAATAGTGTATATTGTTTTTGAATACATAAATACACATAGTAAAAGTACAAAGACATACAATGGAAATGATAAACATTATCCTCAAGATAACGAAGGTAAAGAAAGGATGGAGAGTAGGACTTCAGCTCCTTCTGCAGTGTTTTATTGTTAGGAAAAAAATCTGAAACAAATGTGGCAAGATGTTAACATTTGTTAAATCTAGGTATTAGAAAAAATAGGTGTCATATTTTTTCCTTTACTTTTCTTTTGAAATGTTTATAATTAAACATAAAAATATATATTTCTCAAAAGAGTGGTTTATACCTTGTCTCTTCACCATCTCACTTACTTGTAAAAAATTGGTTTGCTTGTCAGCACTTTGATGATCTGGGATTCAAGAAAAGAGTTCTTAACTATTTTTGTAAAATAGTGCTTGTCTTTTGTAGATAATTTACATAATACTATAACAGAGACAGTTTTAAAAATTCATCCCAAATTCTACCTCCTGAAATAATAATCATTGACATGAATTGACCATCATTCTAGACATCTTTCTATCCACGTATCATTAGGGATAAATGGATGGAAAGGTAGGAAATTAATAAGGAAGGAAGGAGGAGGAAAGGGAAGGAAGGAAATAGAAAAAAAATCTAAAATATAATCTCCGTAAGGGCAGGGATTGCTGTCTGTTTTGTTTTACCACTGCTGTATTTTACCACCTAGAACTGTTCGGTGCACAGTAGGTGCCCATAAAGTATTTAATGAACTTCTATAAAAATAAGATCAGAATACTTCTGCTTTTTTTTTTTTAATAAAAAGCATTAATTTAATTTTTTATTTTTATTTTTATTTATTTATTTATTTATTTATTTATTTTGGCTTTTATAAAGGGGGTTTATTTGGTTGTGCAGTTACAGTCTTAAGGCCATAAAGTGTCCAAGGTAACACATCAGCAATTGGTACCTTCACTGGAGGATGGCCAGTGGTGTCTGGAAAATCTCTGTGAGGAAGGCACATGACTGGCATCTGCTCCAAAGTTATGGTTTCAAAATGGCTTTCTTCCAGGACATTCCTCTCTATGCTGCAGTTCCTCAAAAATGCCACTCTTAGTTGCACTTGGGGTATTTGTCCTCCCTTAGGTTCTCTGGAGCAAGAGTCTGCTTTCAATGGCCATCTTCAAACTGTCTCTCATCTGCAGCTCCAGTGCTTTCTTCAAAGTGTCCCTGTTGGCTGTAGCTCCTCTTCAAAATGTCACTCAGCTGCACTGAGTTCCCTCTGTCTGTCAGCTCATTTATATGGCTCCAGTAACTCAACTTAGACCCACCCTGAATGGGCAGAGCAAAACCTCCATGGAAATTATCCAGAGTCATCACCCACAGCTGGGTGAGGCACATTCCAAAGAAACACTCAAAGAATTACAATCTAATCAACACTGATAACATCTGCCCACATAACATTACATCAAAGATAATGGCATTTGGGGAACACAATATATTGAAACTGGCACATTCCAACCCCTGGACACCAAAATGACATTATCTTGCCATATACAAAATAGATTCTTCCCATGACAATATCACAGAAACTTAAATCATTTTAGTAACAATAGTTAAATACAAGATTCCATCAAAATCAATTATAGGCATGATCAGTCCTAAGGCATAATTTTCCTTCAGCTGTGGATCTGTGAACTTAGAACAAGTTATGTGCTTCCAATAGACAAAGGAGGGACATTCATAGGATAAACATTCCCATTGCCATAAGGAGAAACAGTAAGGAAAACAGGGTTGACAGGACCAAAACAGTTCCTAAAACCTGCAGGACAAACTCCATTAGATTTCAAAGTCCAAGAGTCATTAACAGAACGATGTTGCATCCTTGGGACTTGAGAGAGCGGGAGTCTAACCTTTCCTAAGGGCCTTTGTGGCAGCCCTTTCCTCTCCAAATGCTTGGGTGAGTGCTCCAACATATCCACACATTGAGGAGATGACCTTCTCAGCCACACCCTCCTCAAATATCGTGGCAGCTCCCGGATTCCCTTCCATCTCTGGGACACATTCTCAACCCCTTCAGAACAGTGGGGTGGCAGCCAGGCTCTCCCCAGTTCCCTGGGAATGTGATCTACCCTCTTTTGTGCTTGGAGTGGCAGGACATTTCCTGAATATCGAGGCAGAAGGCCCACCCTCAACCTCCAGAGCAAACTCACCCTTTCCATGCATATGGACTGCTCCACTCTCCTAGCTGAAGGCCTCTTGACTCCAGACCTCAACTTCCATGGCTCTGTCTTTGAAGAAATTTTACCTTTAATTTGTTCCTTGTCTGTCTCCTCCAGTCCAGACCAGCAATGGCTCTGTCTATAAAGATCTCACAAAAATTCTGTTGGCTTTGCATGAAGCACACAGTGGTCAAAGCCATCAGACAATAGAACTTTCCACAAATCCTTTCTGCTTAACTCCTTTTCCAATCTTGGCTTGTACTGAAATGGCAGCTGGGTTCCATGTTTGGTTACATCCTCATGTTGGGCTGTAGCTTCTGGGATTCCACCCCCTGGAAGCTCATAATTTTCTAAGCCATCAGCTTCTGTCTTTGAACCCAAGAATTCAGTTATAAGTTTATCTCTCTCCCCTCTCATTTTACTATAAGCTGCAAGGAAAAGCCAGAGTACATCCTCCCGTGTAGTCTGGAGATCTCTTCAGCTAAGTATTCCAGGCTGTTGCTTTCAAATTCTTCCTTCCATCCAACACCAGGACTCAATTTTGCCAAATTCTCTGCTACTTTAAAACAAGGATCGCCTTTCTTCCAGTTCACAACAACACATTCATCATTTCTGTTCAAGGCCTTGTCGCAAGTATCTTTAGAGTCCATATTTCCACAGTCTCTTCAAAGCAGTTTAGGCCTTTTCTATCAAGATCCTTACAATTCTTCCAGAATCTTCCCCTTATCCATTTAAAAAGCTGTTCCAACATGTTTGGTATTTGCAAATTCAGCAGCAAAAGCACCCCACTTCTGGTGCCAAAATCTGGTTCTAGTTTGCTAATGCTGCCGGAATGCAAAACACCAAAGTTGCATTGGCTTTTATAAAGGGGGTTTATTTGGTTGTGCAGTTACAGTCTTAAGGCCATAAAGTGTCCAAGGTAAACACATCAGCAATTGGTAACTTCACTGGAGGATGGCCAGTGGTGTCTGGAAAACCTCTATTAGCTGGGAAGACATGTGACTGGTGTCTGCTCCAAAGTTCTGGTTTCAAAATGGCTTTCTCCCAGGACATTCCTCTCTATGCTGCAGTTCCTCAAAAATGTCACTCTTAGTTGCTCTTGGGGTATTTGTCCTCCCTTAGCTTCTCCAGAGCAAGAGTCTGCTTTCAATGGCCATCTTCAAACTCTCATCTGCAGCTCCTGTGCTTTCTTCAAAGTGTCCCTGTTGGCTGTAGCTCCTCTTCAAAATGTCACTCAGCTGCACTGAGTTCCCTCTGTCTGTCAGCTCATTTATGTGGCTCCAGTCAATTTAATTTTATTTGAATATAATAAAAGAAAAAATTAATTTAAACTGAAGACATAGTGGAATCTCAAATATTTGCTGGCCACAAGAAACTTTATGTATTTTAAGTTCAGAAAATAAATTGAGAAAAACATTGAGAGGTTATATTCATTTTTTTTAAACTAACTTTTCTCAATTATAAAAAGTATTAGTTGATTCCCTGCTATGAAAGATGAGAACATAAGCAGCCATAAGATTCCTTCAACTTTTGCCCCCCAATCTCCCAATTTATCTTAGACATATTACTTTTTTTAAACTGACAATGTAGAGTATCCAAACTTTGTTTAGTGTCATGCAATTTTCTACTGTATATCTGTTTTATATTTGAAAGGATTTACTGCTAATCACCATTTTCCTCATATTTTTTTCCATTCTTGAATTTTTATTTTGATTTATTTCTGTTGTATGGATTTTTTCTATTTTTCCATTGTAAAGTAATTTTTTTTCCAGGTAGAGTTCATGGGTATTCCCTGAATTCTTTCATGTTTAAAATGTTTTCATTATACTTGAATATTTTTTACTTGAATGGCATCTTATAAACTTTCACCATTATTTTTAATGACTACAAGGTGGTCCAATTTGTGACTTTATCATAATTTTGGAAATCTGGGTTGTTTGTAATGTGATGGTACTATAATTGTGAGAGAGCTAAAATTATTAATGTGGGATTGTTCAAAGACCTTACTCCTTTCCCAGACTGCCAAAAAGTAAGTCCTGTAAACCAATTTCTTTTCTTCGAGAATGATGTCAAGCTCCATAATTAAGATCTGAGAATAGATAGTAGGGGGATAGATTATAAACACATTCTAACTGAGATAGGAAGAGGACTTTGTTAAAGATGCAGAAGGTAAAATTTGGAAGAGAGTAGTGGAGCTTAAGCAGTTACAGGGTATGAAGGTAGTAATCAGGAAAGGGGATTACAAAAAAACAAAAAACAAAAAACAAAAACCCCAGCACATTTTTGAATAGATAATATATTCACATGGTTAAAAATTCAAATAGAACAAAGTACAGAGAAAAGTCCCTCCAGCCCCTTTTCCTCTTTTCCTCCAGTCACCCAGTTTCCCTTCCTAGAGGCAATAAAAGTACTAGTTTCTAGGGATCACTCCAGAAGTATTTTATGCATATTCAAGGAAATGCATACGTTATTATCTTACACCTCCCCCTTTTTATTTAATTAAATAGTTGCATTCTTTGATGTTCCCATGGAGTGAGGTCAAACTTGTGGTGAAATTAATTTTATTTATTTATTTATTTATTTATTTATTTATTTATTTATTTATTTACATTAGAGAATTTGTGGGTTAACAGAGTAATCATGCATAAAATACAGGATTCTTATATACCATTGTTGCAGCCCAAGAGGGCCATGCCAGTCCAAAGGCCAAAGAAGACAACGAGCATTTTCGGATACATGAACTTTTATTCAGGGCTCACTTACACGGTGAGAAGTCATGGAGAGATCATGACGGCTCGCTCAGGCCAGGCAGCCATCGCATTCACAGGAAAGACAACCGAGCCATGCAAAACGGGCAGAGAGCCTTTTATAAGGGTTTAAGACAAAGGCCCTTCTAAGGGTGGGGGGAGCATAGATGCAGGAGCAGGTTACTTTGACCTGAGGGGTGGTGCAGGAAGGACTAGAATAGCATTTGAACAATTACATTTTGCTCTTTTTGTGAGACTAAGAGCCTCTCACTTCCTTCCTGCTTGTGTAAAGTTACATTTTAAGGTCAATTTACCCTTTTTCTCTTTACTGGCTTAGAAAGGCAATAGGTTAAACATTTAGCTGCTTAGGTCATGCAGACTGCTCTGCACCAAAGATCTGCAGGCCTAGTTTGCTCAGGCCATGGGTTGCCACAACCATCTTATCACCAACACCTTGCATTGATGTGGAACATTTGTTCCAATTGCTGATAGCACATTTTTATAATTGTACTATTAATTCAAGTCCATGAACTTAGGTTCATTGTTTGTGTAGTGTTGTTCCATGGTTTGTTTTTTTTCCCCATCCTTTCACCATCAACCTATTTGTATCTTTGACTTTAAGATGAGTCTCTTGCAGACAGGATATAGTTGGCTCATGCTTTTAATCCATTTGCAATTAAAGTCACTACTGATAATACAGGGCTTTCTTCTGCCATTTGCTATTTAGCCTTTGTAAGTCTTATACCTTTTTTTTTTGTCCCTTACTTCCATTAATGCCTACTTTGATGTTTATTTGCTTTTTTGTGTTGCACTATATCGAGTGCCTTCACACTTCTATCTGGATATATTTTTCATCTATTTTCTTTGTGTTTCCATGGGGTTAAAGTTTAATGTCCTAAATATGTAACAATCATTTTTGGTTTGATACCAACTAAACTTTGATATCATGCACATATACTTTTCCTTTACCCCTCTGTCTGCCCACCATTTTTTTATTTTTGTAGTTGTTAACCACCTATATCTTTGTACATGACTTGTTAAAAAAAACCTAGATTTATCATTATTTTTTATGCATTTGCATTTTAGCACCTGTAGGAAGTAAGAAGTGGAGTTACCTATCAAATAATACAGTACAATCATACTGGCATTTATAGTTATTTAAATGGTTACCTTTACCACATTCTTTATTTCTTCATGCTGCTTTGAATCACTGTCTAATGTCCTTTCCTTTGAGTCTGAAGAACTCCCTTTAGCCTTGCTTGTAGGCCAGTCTTTGGTGAAGCACTCCCTCAGCTTTTGCTTATATGAGAATATCTTAATCTCTCACTCATTTATGGAAGAACATCTCATCGGATGTAAAATTCTTGGCTGGCAGTTGTTTTTCTTCAGCACTTGAAGTATTTCAACCTACTGCCTTCTTGGTTCCATGGTTTCTGATGAGAAATTGGTACTCAGTCTAATTGGGACTCCCTTGTATGTAACACATTGCTTTTCTCTTGCAGCTTTCAGAACTCTCTCCTTGTCCTTTGTATTTGATAGTGTAATCAATATATTATAGGTATATTTTTCATCTTGTTTATCCTGTTTGGTATTCTCTGAATTTCTTGGATATGCATATTTATGTTTTTTGCTAATTTGGGGAAGATCTCTGTCATTATTTTGTTTCCTATTCCTTTTTTACCCCTTTCTTTATTCTTCTTCTGGGACTCCTGTAATGCATATATTGTTGCACTGGATGGTGTCTTGTAGCTGCATTAGGCTACTTGCACTTTTAATAATTCTTTTTTCCTTCTGCTCCTCAGCATAACTCATTTTAAGTGTCGTGTCTTCAAGTTCACTGATTCCTTCTTCTGCCGGTACCAGTCTGCCTCTGAAACCCTCCTGGGCAATTTTCATTTCAATTATTGTGGTCTTCAACCCCAGTAGTTCTGTTTGGTTGCTTTTTAAAATTTCTAAGTCTTTAATAAGATTCATCCTGTTCCTTCATTATTTTCCTGATATCCTTTAGTTCTTTCTCTGTAATTTTCTTCATTTCCTTGAGCAGTTTTAGGATCAAATTTTTAAAGGCTTTATTTTATATGTTCACATTTCATCTTCTTTGTTGGTGTTTTCTGTGTTTGTATCTTCTTCCATTGTCTTGTACTGTTTTATTGTACACTGTACATTTTATTTTATTTTTTTTTGAAATAGTATTTTTTTATTAAATTCAGTTTTATTGAAATACATTTACACACCATACAATCATCCATGATATACAATCCACTGTCCACAGTATAACATAGTTATGCGTTCATCACCACAATCTATCTCTGAACGTTTTCCTTACATCATAAAGAGCCAGAACAAGAATAAGAAATAAAAGTGAAAAAAGAACACCCAAATCATCCCCGCATCCCACCCCATTTGTCCTTTAGTTTTTATCCCCATTCCTCCACTCATCCATACACTAGATAAAGGGGGTGTGATCCACAAGGTCTTCACAATCACACTGTCACCCCTTGTAATCTACATTATTATATAATTGTCTTCAGGAGTCCAGACTGCTGGGTTGGAGTTTGGTAGTTTCAGGTATTTACTTCTAGCTATTCCAATACATTAAAGCCTAAGAGGTGTTATCTATATAGTGCATAAGAATGTCTACCAGAGTGACCTCTCGACTCCATTTGAAATCTCTCAGCCACTGAAACTATTTTGTCTCATTTTACATCCCCCTTTTGGTCAAGAAGATACTCTCAGTCCCACGATGCCGGGTCCACATTCATCCCCAGGAGTCATACTCTGCGTTGCCAGGGAGATTTACACCCCTGGGAGTCGGGTCCCATGTAGGTGGGAGGGCAGCGAGTTCACCTGTCGAGATGGCTCAGTTAGAGAGAGAGAGGGCCACATCTGAGCAACAAAGAGGTACTCAGGGGGAGACTCTTAGGCACCATTACATACAACAAAGTGCTAATTTTAATGCTTTATTGGAACCAGAAACAATGCAGGGCATCGCTGATGGCTTTAAAAAATTAAATCCTATAGTTTGGGTAAAATCCCTTGGTGGAGGATTCCTGGGTAGTATTCTCTTAGTGTTATTGATCATTTTTTGTCTTTGCTTAGTCCTCAGATGCACAAGAAAAACCCTCTCAGACCTAAAGCAGAAGGAAGGTGCTTGGTCCATCTTGTCAGCATTGAAGAAACAAAAAGGGGGACATGTGGGAAACTGAGTCTTCCATGTTTCTTAAACCATGTCTGGGGTGGTGGCTTGGAATGCTAAGCCACAAGCCTGCATGGAACACTGTGCAGGCACATCTCACAAAGATATGTGTCTTGGGGCATGACGACCCTGGTGTACTATTGTCCTGTACCTAGGTTGTTCTTTCTGATATGCGACAAGATGTAAACAGAGGCATCTGATGGAGTGAAGGTGTCACAAGACACGTACCATATGCTTTCCTGTATTATGAAACAAATAAATAGCTGGGTCATGGAGATACTGGTATCCACTTAGCATGAGTTGCTGTGGATCCCCCGCTCCCTTAAATCATAACTTTGTGTCTGTGTTTCGTTCCTGCATCACCCTGTCAGCAACACATGATGTCTTTTAAGACATAACTTATTTATATTTTTATTCTTAGTGCCTGAGAGGAAGAAGCAGCTCAAAAATTGCTTATTGAATGAAATCACCTGCAAATTTGCTTTTTACCACTGAGTTCCCACTTCCCAAATCAGACACATTATTTATTTAGATTTTAATAGCACATTGTCCTTATCTACTGCATTGTCCCTGATTTCTAATCTAGTATCTCCAAATTAAAAAAAAAGTGGCTTTTTTTTTCATGAACACCTGCTCGTTCCTGGAGAGCACAACTTCTGACCTAAAAGCTCACAAAGATTTGTTTGATAAATCTAGAATTGCTGTCAGATTAGTATATTCATGCATTTGCCACATTCCTTTTTGAAAATTATGTTAACATTTTCTTGCCTCAAAGATTTTGCTAGCAGTCCTGTTTGAAACAATTTTTTTTTATTAGAGTAGTTGTGGGTTTACAGAAAAATAATGCAGAAAGAGTTCCCATATTACTGCCCACCTCAACACAGTTTTCCCTATTAACATTTTGCATTAGTGTGGTACTTTTGTTAGTATTGATGAAACATTGCCATTATAATTATATTAATTATAGTCTGTAGTTTACATTAGGGTTCATACTTTGTGTTGTACAGTTCTGTTCTGGTAACATATGTACAACCTAAAATGAATCATTTTGACCACTTTAAAGTGTGCAATACAATGGTGTTAATTACATTCATAAAGTTGTGCTACCATTACCACCATCCATTACCAAAACTCTTCTGTCATCTCAAACAGAAACTCTGCATCAATTGGGCATTGAATCCTCATTCCCCCCATCTCTGGTAATGTATATTCTAATTTTTGACTTTATGAATTTGCATGTTCTAATTATTTCATGTGAGTGAGATCATACAATATTTGTCCTTTTGTGTCTGGCTTATTTCACTCAACATGATATCAAGGTCTATCAATGTTGTAGCATGTATCAGAATTTCATTCCTTTTTACAGAGGAATAATATTCCATTGTATGGATAAACCACATTTTGTTTCTTTCCTATTCCATTGTTTGAATATGGCTTGCTTCCACCTTTTGGCAATTGTGAATAATGCTGCACTGAACATCAGTGTGCAAATATCTGTTGAATCCCTGCTTTGATTTATTTTGGGTATTTACCTAAACATGGGATTGCCAGGTCATATGGTAATTCCCTACTTAACTTTCTGGGGAACCACCAACTGTTTTCCACAGAGGCTACACCAGTTTACATTCTCACCAACAATGTGCGAGGGTTCCTATTTCTCTGCATCCTCACCAACACTTGCTATTTTCTGTTTTTTTTTTTTTTTGAATCATATCCATTCTAGTACGTGTGAAATGATATCTCATTGTGGTTTGTGGGTTTGATTTGCATATCCCTAACAGCTTATTGTCCATTTTTATGTCTTCTTTGGAGAAATGTCTTTTCAAGTCCTTTGCTCATATTTAATTGGGTTGTTTGCCTTTTGGTTGGTGATTGGTAGGAATTTTTTTAAATATTCCAGATATTAAACCCTTATCAGATATATGGTGTCAAACTATCAAATTTTTTTGTGTGCTGCTTCAACGTCCATCTCACTTTGGCTAAGCCCTTGCTTCAACACTGACCTTTGACCTCGTTAATAAGCAGCTTCCCAGCTTTGGGGCATAAAATTCACCAGAGCCCAGACTTGCGTCTGTGTCCATAACTTACACCACCCACACACCTTACCTTAAGCCTTTGGTCTCAAATGATAACCTAACCACCTCCACTGCCTTCAGACCCCCAGTCCCTTCACCTTTTCATGTGCATTTGCTTTAAATTAACCACATCTTGACTGACAGGAGGTCTAGTAACCACCACCTGTGGACTGCAATAAAGGCACCAGCCAATGGGTCCCTCTTGCTCTGCTTGTGTGCTCACCACCTGCTGGCTGAGCCCCCTGAGCCAATCATGCTTTCAATCGACCCCTCGAAGTACCCCTCTTTCTCTGGGATCTGTGAGTAAACAACTATTTTTTTCTCATGCATTATGGCCTCAGTCTTCCATTTCTCTACTGATTTTTTTTCAATTTTTTAACTTTGTTTATCAAAAAATTAAAAACAAACAGGCAAACAACAACCAAAAAAACCCCACAACATTTCAAACAAAGCAATGGATTAAGGAAAACAAATAACCTAAAATAACTACTTTGCTTCCAATATGTTCCTACCATACCCCAAGAAAATTAATAAACCATGTCCAAACAGAGGAGTAAGAAAAACAAATAATCTGAGGCGGGGCAAGATGGCAGACTGGTGAGCTGTAAGTTTTAGTTACTCCTCCAGGAAAGTAGGTAAAAAGCCAGGAACTGCGTGGACTGGACACCACAGAGCAATCTGTCTTTGGGCATACTTCATACAACACTCATGAAAACGTGGAACTGCTGAGATCAGCGAAATCTGTAAGTTTTTGCAGCCAGGGGACCCGCGCCCCTCCCTGCCAGGCTCAGTCCCAGGGGAGGAGGGGCTGTCAGCTCCGGTAAGGAGAAGGGAGAACTGCAGTGGCTGCTCTTATCGGAAACTCATTCTACTGATTCAAACTCCAACCATAGATAGACTGAGACCAGACACCAGAGACTCTGAGAGCAGCCAGCCCAGCAGAGAGGAGACAGGCATAGAAAAAAAACAACACGAAAAACTCCAAAATAAAAGCAGAGGATTTTTGGAGTTCTGGTGAACACAGAAAGGGGAAGGGCGGAGCTCAGGCCTTGAGGCGCATATGCAAATCCTGAAGCAAAGCTGATCTCTCTGCCCTGTGGACCTTTCCTTAATGGCCCTGGTTGCTTTGTCTATTAGCATTTCAATAACCCATTAGATCTCTGAGGAGGGCCGTTTTTTTTTTTGTTTTTTTTGTTTTAAATCCTTTTTTCTTTTTCTAAAACAATTACTCTAAGAAGCCCAATACAGAAAGCTTCAAAGAATTGCAATTTCGGCACGTCAAGTCAAGAGCAGAACTAAGAGAGCTCTGAGACAAAAGGCAATAATCCAGTGGCTGAGAAAATTCACTAAACAACACAACTTCCCAAGAAAAGGGGGGTGTCCGCTCACAGCCACCATCCTGGTGGACAGGAAACACTCCTGCCCATCGCCAGCCCCATAGCCCAGAGCTGCCCCAGACAACCCAGTGTGACGGAAGTGCTTCAAATAACAGGCACACACCACAAAACTGGGCGTGGACATTAGCCTTCCCTGCAACCTCAGCTGAATGTCCCAGAGCTGGGAAGGGGGAGCAGTGTGAATTAACAAAGCCCCATTCAGCCATCATTTGAGCAGACTGGGAGCCTCCCTACACAGCCCAGCAGCCCAGAACTGCCCTGGGGGGACGGCACTCACCTGTGACATAGCACAGTCATCCCTCAACAGAGGACCCGGGGTGCACAGCCTGGAAGAGGGGCCCACTTGCAAGTCTCAGGAGCCATACGCCAATACCAAAGACTTGTGGGTCAGTGGCAGAGACAAACTGTGGCAGGACTGAACTGAAGGATTAGACTATTGCAGCAGCTTTAAAACTCTAGGATCATCAGGGAGATTTGATTGTTAGGGCCACCCCCCCTCCCCGACTGCCCAGAAACACGCCCCACATACAGGGCAGGCAACACCAACTACACACGCAAGCTTGGTACACCAATTGGGCCCCACAAGACTCACTCCCCCACTCACCAAAAAGGCTAAGCAGGGGAGAACTGGCTTGTGGAGAACAGGTGGCTCGTGGATGCCACCTGCTGGTTAGTTAGAGAAAGTGTACTCCACGAAGCTGTAGATCTGATAAATTAGAGATAAGGACTTCAATAGGTCTACAAACCCTAAAAGAACCCTATCAAGTTCAGCAAATGCCACGAGGCCAAAAACAACAGAAAATTATAAAGCATATGAAAAAACCAGACGATATGGATAACCCAAGCCCAAGCACCCAAATCAAAATCCAGAAGAGACACAGCACCTAGAGCAGCTACTCAAAGAACTAAAGATGAACAATGAGACCATACTACAGGATATGAAGGAAATCAAGAAGACCCTAGAAGAGCATAAAGAAGACATTGCAAGACTAAATGAAAAAATGGATGATCTTATGGAAATTAAAGAAACTGTTGACCAAATTAAAAAGATTCTGGACACTCATAGTACAAGACTAGAGGAAGTTGAACAACGAATCAGTGACCTGGAAGATGACAGAATGGAAAATGAAAGCATAAAAGAAAGAATGGGGAAAAAAATTGAAAAAGTCGAAATGGACCTCAGGGATATGATAGATAATATGAAACGTCCGAATATAAGACTCATTGGTGTCCCAGAAGGGGAAGAAAAGGGTAAAGGTCTAGGAAGAGTATTCAAAGAAATTGTTGGGGAAAACTTCCCAAATCTTCTAAACAACATAAATACACAAATCATAAATGCTCAGCGAACTCCAAATAGAATAAATCCAAAAAAACCCACTCCGAGACATATACTGATCACACTGTCAAACATAGAAGAGAAGGAGCAAGTTCTGAAAGCAGCAAGAGAAAAGCAATTCACCACATACAAAGGAAACAGCATAAGACTAAGTAGTGACTACTCAGCAGCCACCATGGAGGCAAGAAGGCAGTGGCACGATATATTTAAAATTCTAAGTGAGAGGAATTTCCAGCCAAGAATACTTTATCCAGCAAAGCTCTCCTTCAAATTTGAGGGAGAGCTTAAATTTTTCACAGACAAAGAAATGCTGAGAGAATTTGGTAACAAGAGACCTACCCTACTAGAGATACTAAAGGGAGCCCTACAGACAGAGAAACAAAGACAGGACAGAGAGACTTGGAGAAAGGTTCAGTACTAAAGAGATTCAGTATGGGTACAATAAAGGATATTAATAGAGAGAGGGGAAAAATATGGAAAACATAAACCAAAGGATAAGATGGCCGATTCAAGAAATGCCTTCACGGTTTTAACGTTGAATGTAAATGGATTAAACTCCCCAATTAAAAGATATAGATTCGCAGAATGGATCAAAAAAAATGAACCATCAATATGTTGCATACAAGAGACTCATCTTAGACACAGGGACACAAAGAAACTGAAAGTGAAAGGATGGAAAAAAATATTTCATGCAAGCTACAGCCAAAAGAAAGCAGGTGTAGCAATATTAATCTCAGATAAAATAGACTTCAAATGCAGGGATGTTTTGAGAGACAAAGAAGGCCACTACATACTAATAAAAGGGGCAATTCAGCAAGAAGAAATAACAATCGTAAATGTCTATGCACCCAATCAAGGTGCCACAAAATACATGAGAGAAACACTGGCAAAACTAAAGGAAGCAATTGATGTTTCCACAATAATTGTGGGAGACTTCAACACATCACTCTCTCCTATAGATAGATCAACCAGACAGAAGACCAATAAGGAAATTGAAAACCTAAACAATCTGATAAATGAATTAGATTTAACAGACATCTACAGGACATTACATCCCAAATCACCAGGATACACATACTTTTCTAGTGCTCACGGAACTTTCTCCAGAATAGATCATATGCTGGGACATAAAACAAGCCTCAATAAATTTAAAAAGATTGAAATTATTCAAAGCACATTCTCTGACCACAATGGAATACAATTAGAAGTCAATAACCATCAGAGACTTAGAAAATTCACAAATACCTGGAGGTTAAACAACACACTCCTAAACAATCAGTGGGTTAAAGAAGAAATAGCAAGAGAAATTGCTAAATATATAGAGACGAACGAAAATGAGAACACAACATACCAAAACCTATGGGATGCAGCAAAAGCAGTGCTAAGGGGGAAATTTATAGCACTAAACGCATATATTAAAAAGGAAGAAAGAGCCAAAATCAAAGAACTAATGGATCAACTGAAGAAGCTAGAAAATGAACAGCAAACCAATCCTAAACCAAGTAGAAGAAAAGAAATAACAAGGATTAAAGCAGAAATAAATGACATAGAGAACAAAAAAACAATAGAGAGGATAAATATCACCAAAAGTTGGTTCCTTGAGAAGATCAACAAGATTGACAAGCCCCTAGCTAGACTGACAAAATCAAAAAGAGAGAAGACCCATATAAACAAAATAATGAATGAAAAAGGTGACATAACTGCAGATCCTGAAGAAATTAAAAAAATTATAAGAGGATATTATGAACAACTGTATGGCAACAAACTGGATAATGTAGAAGAAATAGACAATTTCCTGGAAACATATGAACAACCTAGACTGACCAGAGAAGAAATAGAAGACCTCAACCAACCCATCACAAGCAAAGAGATCCAATCAGTCATCAAAAATCTTCCCACAAATAAATGCCCAGGGCCAGATGGCTTCACAGGGGAATTCTACCAAACTTTCCAGAAAGAACTGACACCAATCTTACTCAAACTCTTTCAAAACATAGAAAAAAATGGAACACTACCTAACTCATTTTATGAAGCTAACATCAATCTAATACCAAAACCAGGCAAAGATGCTACAAAAAAGGAAAACTACCGGCCAATCTCCCTAATGAATATAGATGCAAAAATCCTCAACAAAATACTTGCAAATCGAATCCAAAGACACATTAAAAAAATCATACACCATGACCAAGTGGGGTTTATTCCAGGCATGCAAGGATGGTTCAACATAAGAAAAACAATCAATGTATTACAACACATTAAAAACTTGAAAGGCAAAAATCAATTGATCATCTCAATAGATGCTGAAAAAGCATTTGAGAAAATCCAACATCCGTTTTTGATAAAAACACTTCAAAAGGTAGGAATTGAAGGAAACCTCCTCAACATGATAAAGAGCATATATGAAAAACCCACAGCCAGCATAGTACTCAATGGTGAGAGACTGAAAGCCTTCCCTCTAAGATCAGGAACAAGACAAGGATGCCCGCTGTCACCACTGTTATTCAACATTGTGCTGGAAGTGCTAGCCAGGGCAATCCAGCAAGACAAAGAAATAAAAGGCATCCAAATTGGAAAAGAAGAAGTAAAACTGTCATTGTTTGCAGATGATATGATCTTATATCTAGAAAACCCTGAGAAATCAACGATACAGCTACTAGAGCTAATAAACAAATTTAGCAAAGTAGCGGGATACAAGATTAATGCACATAAGTCAGTAATGTTTCTATATGCTAGAAATGAACAAACTGAAGAGACACTCAAGAAAAAGATACCATTTTCAATAGCAACTAAAAAAATCAAGTACCTAGGAATAAACTTAACCAAAGATGTAAAAGACCTATACAAAGAAAACTACATAACTCTACTAAAAGAAATACAAGGGGACCTTAAAAGATGGAAAAATATTCCATGTTCATGGATAGGAAGACTAAATGTCGTTAAGATGTCAATTCTACCCAAACTCATCTACAGATTCAATGCAATCCCAATCAAAATTCCAACAACCTACTTTGCAGACTTGGAAAAGCTAGTTATCAAATTTATTTGGAAAGGGAAGATGCCTCGAATTGCTAAAGACACTCTAAAAAAGAAAAACGAAGTGGGAGGACTTACACTCCCTGACTTTGAAGCTTATTATCAAGCCACAGTTGCCAAAACAGCATGGTACTGGCACAAAGATAGACATATAGATCAATGGAATCGAATTGAGAATTCAGAGATAGACCCTCAGATCTATGGCCGGCTGATCTTTGATAAGGCCCCCAAAGTCACCGAACTGAGCCATAATGGTCTTTTCAACAAATGGGGCTGGGAGAGTTGGATATCCATATCCAAAAGAATGAAAGAGGACCCCTACCTCACCCCCTAGACAAAAATTAACTCAAAATGGCCCAAATATCTCAATATAAAAGAAAGTACCATAAAACTCCTAGAAGATAATGTAGGAAAACATCTTCAAGACCTTGTATTAGGAGGCCACTTCCTAGACTTTACACCCAAAGCACAAGCAACAAAAGAGAAAATAGATAAATGGGAACTCCTCAAGCTTAGAAGTTTCTGCACCTCAAAGGAATTTCTCAAAAAGGTAAAGAGGCAGCCAACTCAATGGGAAAAAATTTTTGGAAACCATGTATCTGACAAAAGACTGATATCTTGCATATACAAAGAAATCCTACAACTCAATGACAATAGTACAGACAGCCCAATTATAAAATGGGCAAAAGATATGAAAAGACAGTTCTCTGAAGAGGAAATACAAATGGCCAAGAAACACATGAAAAAATGTTCAGCTTCACTAGCTATTAGAGAGATGCAAATTAAGACCACAATGAGATACCATCTAACACCGGTTAGAATGGCTGCCATTAAACAAACAGGAAACTACAAATGCTGGAGGGGATGTGGAGAAATTGGAACTCTTATTCATTGTTGGTGGGACT
This sequence comes from Choloepus didactylus, assembly GCF_015220235.1. NCBI lineage: Eukaryota > Metazoa > Chordata > Mammalia > Pilosa > Megalonychidae > Choloepus > Choloepus didactylus. Next base: position 30,046,448 of record NC_051308.1, read on the forward strand.
GTATAATGGTTCAGCCACTCTGGAAGTCAGTCTGGCAGTTCCTTAGATAACTAGATATAAAGCTACCATTCGATCCAGTGACTGCACTTCTCGGTATATACCCGGAAGATCGGAAAGCAGTGACACGAACAGATATCTGCACACCAATGTTCATAGCAGCATTATTCACAATTGCCAAGAGATGGAAACAACCCAAATGTCCTTCAACAGATGAGTGGATAAAGAAAATGCGGTATATACACACGATGGAATACTACGCGGCAGTAAGAAGGAACGATCTCGTGAAACATATGACAACATGGATGAACCTTGAAGACATAATACTGAGTGAAATAAGCCAGGCACAAAAAGAGAAATATTATATGCTACCACTAATGTGAACTTTGAAAAATGTAAAACAAATGGTTTATAATGTAGAATGTAGGGGAACTAGCAGTAGAGAGCAATTAAGGAAGGGGGAACAATAATCCAAGAAGAACAGATAAGCTATTTAACGTTCTGGGGATGCCCAGAAATGACTATGGTCTGTTAATTTCTGATGGATATAGTAGGAACAAGTTCACTGAAATGTTGCTATATTATATAACTTTCTTGGGGTAAAGTAGGAACATGTTGGAAGTTAAGCAGTTATCTTAGGTTAGTTGTCTTTTTCTTACTCCCTTGTTATGGTCTCTTTGAAATGTTCTTTTATTGTATGTTTGTTTTCTTTTTAACTTTTTTTTCATACAGTTGATTTAAAAAAGAAGGGAAAGTTAAAAAAAAAAAAAAAAAGAAAAAAGACAAAAAGGAAAAAAAAAAAAAAGATGTAGTGCCCCCTTGAGGAGCCTGTGGAGAATGCAGGGGTATTCGCCTACCCCACCTCCATGGTTGCTAACATGACCACAGACATAGGGGACTGGTGGTTTGATGGGTTGAGCCCTCTACCATAAGCTTTACCCTTGGTAAGACGGTTGCTGCAAAGGAGAGGCTAGGCCTCCCTGTATTTGTGCCTAAGAGTCTCCTCCTGAATGCCTCTTTGTTGCTCAGATGTGGCCCTCTCTCTCTGGCTAAGCCAACTTGAAAGGTGAAATCACTGCCCTCCCCCCTACGTGGGATCAGACACCCAGGGGAGTGAATCTCCCTGGCAACGTGGAATATGACTCCCAGGGAGGAATGTAGACCCGGCATCGTGGGATGGAGAACATCTTCTTGACCAAAAGGGGGATGTGAAAGGAAATGAAATAAGCTTCAGTGGCAGAGAGATTCCAAAACGAGCCGAGAGATCACTCTGGTGGGCACTCTTACGCACACTTTAGACAACCTTTTTTAGGTTCTAAAGAATTGGGGTAGCTGGTGGTGGATACCTGAAACTATTAAACTACAACCCAGAACCCATGAATCTCGAAGACAGTTGTATAAAAATGTAGCTTATGAGGGGTGACAATGGGATTGGGAAAGCCATAAGGACCACACTCCACTTTGTCTAGTTTATGGATGGATGTGTAGAAAAGTAGGGGAAGGAAACAAACAGACAAAGGTACCCAGTGTTCTTTTTTACTTCAATTGCTCTTTTTCACTCTAATTATTATTCTTGTTATTTTTGTGTGTGTGCTAATGAAGGTGTCAGGGATTGATTTAGGTGATGAATGTACAACTATGTAATGGTACTGTAAACAATCGAAAGTACAATTTGTTTTGTATGACTGCGTGGTATGTGAATATATCTCAATAAAATGATGATTAAAAACAAAAAACAAAAAACAAAAAAAAAAACAAATAATCTAAAATAACTACATTGCTTCCAACATGGTCCTACCATACCCCAAGAAAATTAACAACCCCTAAGAAAACAAAGGAATAAGAGAAAAAAAAAACCTAAAATAACTCTGTTGCTTCCAACATGATCTTACTATATCCAAGAAAGTTTACCATCCATAATCATTCCTGAGCATTCCCATAACATTGAGATTACCCTCCATAGTTTATCTGTTCTTATTAGATTATCATTCCCCCTCCACTAATTGGTATCTCTAGGTCCCCTACATTCTACAGTATAAAACATTGTACATTTTTCACAGAATTCACATTAGTGGTACCATACAATATCTCTCTTTTTGTGCCTGGCTTATTTTGCTCAGCATTATGTCTTTTTTTTTTTTTTTTTTAATCTTCATTTTATTGAGATATATTCATATACCACGCAGTCATACAAAACAAATCGTACTTTCGATTGTTCACAGTACCATTACATAGTTGTGCATTCATCACCCAAATCAATCCCTGACACCTTCATTAGCACACACACAAGAATAACAAGAATAATAATTAGAGTGAAAAAGAGCAATTGAAGTAAAAAAGAACACTGGGTACCTTTGTCTGTTTGTTTCCTTCCCCTATTTTTCTACTCATCCATCCATAAACTAGACAAAGTGGAGTGTGGTCCTTATGGCTTTCCCAATCCCATTGTCACCCCTCATAAGCTACATTTTTATACAACTGTCTTCGAGATTCATGGGTTCTGGGTTGTAGTTTGATAGTTTCAGGTATCCACCACCAGCTACCCCAATTCTTTAGAACCTAAAAAGGGTTGTCTAAAGTGTGCGTAAGAGTGCCCACCAGAGTGACCTCTCGGCTCGTTTTGGAATCTCTCTGCCACTGAAGCTTATTTCATTTCCTTTCACATCCCCCTTTTGGTCAAGAAGATGTTCTCCGTCCCACGATGCCAGGTCTACATTCCTCCCCGGGAGTCATATTCCACGTTGCCAGGGAGATTCACTCCCCTGGATGTCTGATCCCACGTAGGGGGGAGGGCAGTGATTTCACCTTTCAAATTGGCTTAGCTAGAGAGACAGGGCCACATCTGAGCAACAAAGAGGCGTTCGGGAGGAGGCTCTTAGGCAGAACCATAGGTAGGCCTAGCCTCTCCTTTGCAGCAACCATCTTCCCAAGGGTAAAACCTGTGGTAGAGGGCTCAACCCATCAAACCACCAGTCCCCTATGTCTGTGGTCATGTTAGCAACCATGGAGGTGGGGTAGGCGAATACCCCTGCATTCTCCACGGGCTCCTCAAGGGAGCACTGCATCTTTTCTTTTTTCCGTGTTTTTTTTTTTTTAACTTTCCCTTATTTTTTAAATCAACTGTATGAAAAAAAAGTTAAAAAGAAAACAAACATACAATAAAAGAACATTTTAAAGAGACCATAACAAGGGAGTAAGAAAAAGACAACTAACCTAAGATAACTGCTTAACTTCCAACATGTTCCTACTTTACCCCAAGAAAGTCAACTAATATAGCAACATTTCTGTGAACTTGCTCCTACTATATCCATCAGAAATTAACAGACCATAGTCATTTCTGGGCATCCCCAGAACATTAAATAGCTTATCTGTTCTTCTTGGATTATTGTTCCCCCTTCCTTAATTGCTCTCTACTGCTAGTTCCCCTACATTCTACATTATAAGCCATTTGTTTTACATTTTTCAAAGTTCACATTAGTGGTAGCATATAATATTTCTCTTTTTGTGCCTGGCTTATTTCGCTTAACATTATGTCTTCAAGGTTCATCCATGTTGTCATATGTTTCACGAGATCGTTCCTTCTTACTGCCGCGTAGTATTCCATCGTGTGTATATACCACATTTTATTTATCCACTCATCTGTTGAAGGACATTTGGGTTGTTTCCATTTCTTGGCAATTGTGAATAATGCTGCTATGAACATTGGCGTGCAGATATCTGTTCGTGTCACTGCTTTCCGATCTTCCGGGTATATACCGAGAAGTGCAATCGCTGGGTCAAATGGTAAATCTATATCTAGTTTTCTAAGGAACTGCCAGACTGACTTCCAGAGTCGCTGAACCTTTATACAGTCCCACCAACAGTGAATAAGAGTTCCAATTTCTCCACATCCCCTCCAGCATTTGTAGTTTCCTGTTTGTTTAATGGCAGCCATTCTAACCGGTGTTAGATGGTATCTCATTGTGGTCTTAATTTGCATCTCTCTAATAGCTAGTGAAGCTGAACATTTTTTCATGTGTTTCTTGGCCATTTGTATTTCCTCTTCAGAGAACTGTCTTTTCATATCTTTTGCCCATTTTATAATTGGGCCGACTGTACTATTGTCATTGAGTTGTAGGATTTCTTTATATATGCAAGATATCAGTCTTTTGTCAGATACATGGTTTCCAAAAATTTTTTCCCATTGAGTTGGCTGCCTCTTTACCTTTTTGAGAAATTCCTTTGAGGTGCAGAAACTTCTAAGCTTGAGGAGTTCCCATTTATCTATTTTCTCTTTTGTTGCTTGTGCTTTGGGTGTAAAGTCTAGGAAGCGGCCGCCTAATACAAGGTCTTGAAGATGTTTTCCTGCATTATCTTCTAGGAGTTTTATGGTACTTTCTTTTATATTGAGATATTTGGTCCATTTTGAGTTAATTTTTGTGTAGGGGTTGAGGTAGGGATCCTCTTTCATTCTTTTGGATATGGATATCCAACTCTCCCAGCCCCATTTGTTGAAAAGACCATTATGACTCAGTTAAGTGACTTTGGGGGCCTTATCAAAGATCAGTCGGCCATAGATCTGAGGGTCTATCTCCGAATTCTCGATTCGATTCCATTGATCTATATGTCTATATTTGTGCCAGTACCATGCTGTTTTGGCAACTGTGGCTTTATAATAAGCTTCAAAGTCAGGGAGTGTAAGTCCTCCCACTTCGTTTTTCTTTTTTAGAGTGTCTTTAGCAATTCAAGGCATCTTCCCTTTCCAAATAAATTTGATAACTAGCTTTTCCAAGTCTGCAAAGTAGGTTGTTGGAATTTTGATTGGGATTGCATTGAATCTGTAGATGAGTTTGGGTAGAATTGACATCTTAAGGACATTTAGTCTTCCTATCCATGAACATGGAATATTTTTCCATCTTTTAAGGTCCCCTTCTATTTCTTTTAGTAGAGTTATGTAGTTTTCTTTGTATAGGTCTTTTACATCTTTGGTTAAGTTTATTCCTAGGTACTTGATTTTTTTAGTTGCTATTGAAAATGGTATCTTTTTCTTGAGTGTCTCTTCAGTTTGTTCATTTCTAGCATATAGAAACATTACTGACTTATGTGCATTAACCTTGTATCCCACTACTTTACTAAATTTGTTTATTAGCTCTAGTAGCTGTATCGTCGATTTCTCAGGGTTTTCTAGATATAAGATCATATCATCTGCAAACAATGACAGTTTTACTTCTTCTTTTCCAATTTGGATGCCTTTTATTTCTTTGTCTTGCTGGATTGCCCTGGCTAGCACTTCCAGCACAATGTTGAATAACAGTGGTGATAGCGGGCATCCTTGTCTTGTTCCTGATCTTAGAGGGAAGGCTTTCAGTCTCTCTCCATTGAGTACTATGCTGGCTGTGGGTTTTTCATATATGCTCTTTATCATGTTGAGGAAATTTCCTTCAATTCCTACCTTTTGAAGTGTTTTTATCAAAAACGGATGTTGGATTTTGTCAAATGCTTTTTCAGCATCTATTGAGATGATCAATTGATTTTTCCCTTTTGACTTGTTAATGTGTTGTAATACATTGATTGATTTTCTTATGTTGAACCATCCTTGCATGCCTGGAATAAACCCCACTTGGTCATGGTGTATGATTTTTTTAATGTGTCTTTGGATTCGATTTGCAAGTATTTTGTTGAGGATTTTTGCATCTATATTCATTAGGGAGATTGGCCGGTAGTTTTCCTTTTTTGTAGCATCTTTGCCTGGTTTTGGTATTAGATTGATGTTAGCTTCATAAAATGAGTTAGGTAGAGTTCCATTTTCTTCAATGTTTTGAAAGAGTTTGAGTAAGATTGGTGTCAGTTCTTTCTGGAAAGTTTGGTAGAATTCCCCTGTGAAGCCATCTGGCCCTGGGCATTTGTTTGTGGGAAGATTTTTGATGACTAATTGGATCTCTTTGCTTGTGATGGGTTGGTTGAGGTCTTCTATTTCTTCTCTGGTCAGTCTAGGTTGTTCATATGTTTCCAGAAAATTGTCCGTTTCCTCTACATTATCCAGTTTGTTGCCATACAGTTGTTCATAGTATCCTCTTCTAATTTTTTTAATTTCTTCAGGATCTGCAGTTACGTCACCTTTTTCATTCATTATTTTGTTTATATGGGTCTTCTCTCTTTTTGATTTTGTCAGTCTAGCTAGGGGCTTGTCAATCTTGTTGATCTTCTCAAAGAACCAACTTTTAGTGATATTTATCCTCTCTATTGTTTTTTTGTTCTCTATGTCATTTATTTCTGCTTTAATCCTTGTTATTTCTTTTCTTGTACTTGGTTTAGGATTGGTTTGCTGTTCATTTTCTAGCTTCTTCAGTTGATCCATTAGTTCTTTGATTTTGGCTCTTTCTTCCTTTTTAATATATGCGTTTAGTGGTATAAATTTCCCCCTTAGCACTGCTTTTGCTGCGTCCCATAGGTTTTGGTATGTTGTGTTCTCATTTTCGTTCGTCTCTATATATTTAGTAATTTCTCTTGCTATTTCTTCTTTAACCCACTGATTGTTTAGGAGTGTGTTGTTTAACCTCCAGGTATTTGTGAATTTTCTAAGTCTCTGATGGTTATTGACTTCTAATTGTATTCCATTGTGGTCAGAGAATGTTCTTTGAATAATTTCAATCTTTTTAAATTTATTGAGGCTTGTTTTATGTCCCAGCATATGATCTGTTCTGGAGAAAGTTCCATGAGCACTAGAAAAGTATGTGTATCCTGGTGATTTGGGATGTAATGTCCTGTATATGTCTGTTAAATCTAATTCATTTATCAGATTGTTTAGGTTTTCAATTTCCTTATTGGTCTTCTGTCTGGTTGATCTATCTATAGGAGAGAGTGATGTGTTGAAGTCTCCCACAATTATTGTGGAAACATCAATTGCTTCCTTTAGTTTTGCCAGTGTTTCTCTCATGTATTTTGTGGCACCTTGATTGGGTGCATAGACACTTACGATTGTTATTTATTCTTGCTGAAATGCCCCTTTTATTAGTACGTAGTGGCCTTCTTTGTCTCTCAAAACATCCCTGCATTTGAAGTCTATTTTATCTGAGATTAATATTGCTACACCTGCTTTCTTTTGGCTGTAGCTTGCATGAAATATTTTTTTCCATCCTTTCACTTTCAGTTTCTTTGTGTCCCTGTGTCTAAGATGAGTCTCTTGTATGCAACATATTGATGGTTCATTTTTTTTGATCCATTCTGCAAATCTATATCTTTTAATTGGGGAGTTTAATCCATTTGCATTCAACGTTATAACCGTGAAGGCATTTCTTGAATCAGCCATCTTATCGTTTGGTTTATGTTTGTCATATTCTTCCCCTCTGTCTATTAATATCCTTTATTTTACCCATACTGAATCTCTTTAGTACTGAACCTTTCTCCAAGTCTCTCTGTCCTTTCTTTGTTTCTCTGTCTGTAGGGTCCCTTGAGTATCTGCAGTAGGGCAGGTCTCTTGTTAGCAAATTCTCTCAGCATTTGTTTGTCTGTGAAAAATTTAAGCTCTCCCTCAAATTTGAAGGAGAGCTTTGCTGGATAAAGTATTCTTGGCTGGAAATTTTTCTCACTCAGAATTTTAAATATATCGTGCCACTGCCTTCTTGCCTCCATGGTGGCTGCTGAGTAGTCACTACTTAGTCTTATGCTGTTTCCTTTGTATGTGGTGAATTGCTTTTCTCTTGCTGCTTTCAGAACTTGCTCCTTCTCTTCTGTGTTTGACAGTGTGATCAGTATATGTCTTGGAGTGGGTTTTTTTGGATTTATTCTATTTGGGGTTCGCTGAGCATTTATGATTTGTGTATTTATGTTGTTTAGAAGATTTGGGAAGTTTTCCCCAACAATTTCTTTGAATACTCTTCCTAGACCTTTACCCTTTTCTTCCCCTTCTGGGACACCAATGAGTCTTATATTTGGACGTTTCATATTATCTATCATATCCCTGAGGTCCATTTTGATTATTTCAATTTTTTTCCCCATTCTTTCTTTTATGCTTTCATTTTCCATTCTGTCATCTTCGAGGTCACTGATTCGTTGTTCAACTTCCTCTAGTCTTGTACTATGAGTGTCCAGAATCTTTTTAATTTGGTCAACAGTTTCTTTAATTTCCATAAGATCATCCATTTTTTCATTTAGTCTTGCAATGTCTTCTTTATGCTCTTCTAGGGTCTTCTTGATTTCCTTTGTCTCCCGTACTATGGTCTCATTGTTCATCTTTAGTTCTTTGAGTAGCTGCTCTAGGTGTTGTGTCTCTTCTAGTCTTTTGATTTGGGTGCTTGGGCTTGGGTTATCCATATCGTCTGGTTTTTTCATATGCTTTATAATTTTCTGTTGTTTTTGGCCTCATGGCATTTGCTGAACTTGATAGGGTTCTTTTAGGATTTGTAGACCAATTGAAGTCCTTATCTCTAATTTATCAGATCTACAGCTTCGTGGAGTACACTTTCTCTAACTAACCAGCAGGTGGCATCCACGAGCCACCTGTTCTCCACAAGCCAGTTCTCCCCTGCTTAGCCTTTTTGGTGAGTGGGGGAGTGAGTCTTGTGGGGTCCAATTGGTGTATCAAGCTTGCGTGTGTAGTTGGTGTTGCCTGCCCTGTATATGGGGCGTGTTTCTGGGCAGTCAGGAAGGGGGGGGTGGCTCTAACAATCAAATCTCCCTGGTGATCCTAGAGTTTTAAAGCTGCTGCAATAGTCTAATCCTTCAGTTCAGTCCTGCCACAGTTTGTCTCTGCCACTGACCCACAAGTCCTTGGTATTGGCGTATGGCTCCTGAGACTTGCAAGTCGGCCCCTCTTCCAGGCCGTGCACCTCGGGTCCTCTGTTGAGGGATGACTGTGCTATGTCACAGGTGATTGCCGTCCCCCCAGGGCGGTTCTGGGCTGCTGGGCTGTGTAAGGAGGCTCCCAGTCTGCTGAAATGATGGCTGAAAGGGGCTTTGTTAATTCACACTGCTCTACCTTCCCAACTCTGGGACAGTCAGCTGAGGTTGCAGGGAAGGCTAATGTCCACGCCCAGTTTTGTGGTGTTTGCCTGTTATTTGAAGCGCTTCCGTCACACTGGGTTGTCTGGGGCAGTTCTGGGCTATGGGGCTGGCGATGGGCAGGAGTGTTTCCTGTCCACCAGGATGATGGCTGTGAGCGGACACCCCCCTTTTCTTGGGAAGTTGTGGTGTTTAGTGAATTTTCTCAGCCACTGGATTATTGCCTTTTGTCTCAGAGCTCTCTTAGTTCTGCTCTTGTCTTGACCTGCCGAAATTGCAAGTCTTTGAAGCTTTCTTTATTGGGCTTCTTAGAGTAATTGTTTTAGAAAAAGAAAAAAGGATTAAAAAAAAAAAAACAAAACAAACAAACAAAAAAAACTGGCCCTCCTCAGAGATCTAATGGGTTATTGAAATGCTAAGAGACAAAGCAACCAGGGCCATTAAGGAAAGGTCCACAGGGCAGAGAGATCAGCTTTTCTTCGGGATTTGCATATGCGCCTCAGGGCCCTTCCCCTTTCTATGTTCACCAGAACTCCAAAAATCCTCCGCTTTTATTTTGGAGTTTTTCATGTTGTTTTTTTTTTCTATGCCTGTCTCCTCTCCTGGGCTGGCTGCTCTCAGATTCTCTGGTGTCTGGTCTCAGTCTATCTATGGTTGGAGTTTGAATCAGTAGAATGAGTTTCCGATAAGGGCTGCCACTGCAGTTCTCCCTTCTCCTTCCCGGAGCTGACAGCCCCTCCTCCCCCGGGACTGAGCCTGGCAGGGAGGGGCGCGGGTCCCCTGGCCGCAAAAACTTACAGATTTCGCTGATCTCAGCAGTTCCACGTTTTCATGAGTGTTGTATGAAGTATGCCCAAAGTCAGATTACTCTGTGGTGTCCAATCCACGCAGTTCCTGGCTTTCTACCTACTTTCCTGGAGGAGTAACTAAAACATACAGCTCACCAGTCTCTCAGTCTTCCATTGTGTTGCACTTGACCTCCACCTGTACCCAAATTTAAAATCCAACTTAATTAATTGAAAACAAGTGGCACCATGAGCAGGATGTGTTGGTCATGACCATGAGAAATGAGGCATTGTGCCTTTGGCTGCTCTTGGTTTCCTGACGGGCTCTTTCGGCTAGAATATTACATGACACTGTACATTTTAGTATCTTAAAATGTTAAGTCTGGGATTTACTACCTGGGATGACTGTTTTTTGATTTTGTAACCAGCTGGTTATATGGCAGAGATTTTCTTGAGCTTCAGCCCTTCTGTCAGGAAAGTCTGCCCAAGACAAAGCAGTACTCAGGGTTTTCCCTGTCTTTCTTGGCCTCTGTCTTATCCTGGGCTTTTGCTTGTTAGTTGTTCCCCTGTTTACAGGAGTTTGGTTTTCCCCTTTTTTTCCCAGGAGACAGACTTCCCTCTCCCGAGTACTTTATGCCGGGAGGCCTTTGTCCCAGACTGTCTGCCTCCATAGTGTTTTATACTCCTTTCATTGACTCTAGATGCTTTTGCCTGAGGAAAAATTCTGGGAGGAGGGTTGCTCCTGAGAGGACTTTCCTAAGTGAGTCTTTCCGAGCCCAAACAGGGCCCGGGACCAATGAAGGGGCACAGACCTAGCTCCAAAGTGCCCTGGGGAAAAGTTCAGGAAATGCACCAAAAGCTTCTCCCATGGCTTCCCAAACTGAACTTTCGTGGCCTGCCAAGCAAATACAGCCCTTCAACTAACTGTCCCCTCCAGCTCTGAGGAAGTGCTGTGTCTTTAAATCTCTACCATCTCTGTCTCTGTCCAGGGAAGCTTGAAACAATAGCTGCTACTGCCTTTGTCAGGATATGGTCCAAACAATGGCTGCCTTCTGGGGATGGTACCCAGTTATCTGAATTTGCTAATCAAATGCTGTGATCAGTGATCTGCTGTGCACGCTCCTGTTCTTAGGAAAGAGGATTTTTGTGTTCCTTTCTTTCCCCAGTAGCTAGCCAGTGATTGGATCTGGTGGCAGCCTGCTGCAAGAGTGGGAGTTGGGTACCAGTAACTGCTGCATGGAGAGAACAGTTTATAGTTCTTTACCGTGATTTACCACCCTCTTCCTTCTGCTCTTCCCTGGATGCTGTACAATGTTCTTCTGGCCTTTGGAGTTTCAAAATAGTTGTGTTAGACAGTTCCTGCCTGTTTAAATAGTTGTTTTGGTCAGAGGACTGACATCTTCCCTGGAAGTCTTGTGAAGTTCATTTTTATAAAAGGTGCTTACTAGCACTCAAAGGCCTGGGAGAGATGTAACTTTTCAGTGAAAGTTTAGGCCCAGGTGCATAAATGTCTCAACTTGTAGTGTAGGGCATCATGAAGGGTGTGTGGGGAACCTAGATATCCCAATGTACTTTATAAAGTTTGTTAACAAGATGGCATTGTGGCAGAAAAATAAGACTTGATTTCAGGCTACCCTGTCCAGGGAACTTTATTGGCTATTTTGATTAAAAAAAATAAAAAAGTCATTTCTGCATTCCATATTTTTGGAGGCCATCTTTGATTGAAACTGGATTATAGATATTAAGTCTGTTGTACTTATTGCATTGTCTAAATCAGGTGCAAATTTTTCTGTATGGCTACAAAAATTGAAAGCCAGAGGCTTTCAGAGAGTGTACTTCCTGGGGCCTCTGGGCATGTAATTCCTGTGGCCTCTGGGTATGTACCCTCTGTGGCTTCCAGGTTCATACTTCCTGCAGCCTCAAGCTATTCTCCTTAACATGTGAAATTAAATATCGGGATTCCCTTTAAAAGTGTTAGCTCTGTTAAATGTGGAAGACAATGCAAATAATTAACCATGAATAGTTCATGGTCATTTCTTCATTAGCTTTGAAAGATGAAAGGGACATCAACCAAAAAAGCATTACTGTATACTTAGATAGCCCCAAGGAAGTCTGGAAACCAGCTTCCTTTCATCATTGTGTTGTTCATGCTCTTTCATGTTGCATGGGACCAAAAAAATCTCTTTGTTTTCTCAGTTAATCACAGTTTATGTATGGATATGTAAGGATATATTAGGAAATAAGGAATAAGCGAAAAACTCTCCACAGTGCTATTCAAGCCTTTCAGTGACTCCAAATGCCATTTGTTGCCATTAAGGATACAGGGGTTGTATTTCAGTAGTATCTCTGGTTTGCTTCACATCAACTCTAGCAGTCTAATATGCTGTTAACTCTGCTTCTCTGCTTCTGTTCTCTCTCTCAGAATCTTCTCCCTACTTTGCTGTTGACTAATTTAACCTCTACTTTGTATTTCCTATCCCTTTGCTTCTACTTGGCTTCTAAGGCCTTATGATTCTGTTTATTGTCTTTTCTCTTTGTCATTTCCCTTTTCCTTCTCTTCCATATGTGTCTTATTGTATGTCTTGCTTTAAACCTCCCAAAGAAGAAAGAAGAAATAGTCTGCTTTGTTCATTTGCCAGTATTCAGTAGAGTGCCTCTGTTAAGCAGGGCTCTTTCAATAGACACTTTTATAGGTCTCTCTCTTGTAAGATTATAGGGGGATGTAATTTTTTGGTTAAGTGGCCATCTCTGGTTCAAGCAGCTATGCCCATGGAAGCAGACTACATGGTAACAAGCATAACAATCTATACATTAAGAAACTTTCGGAAGAGGCCTGTGAATTTGACAGGTAACTTACATGCTTGTCTGGTACAGTTACCCCCATATCCTGAGGAAGTTGTGTGAGCCCACTATCAGGCCATTCCAACTCATTTTCTAGGCCAGCAGTTAAAACTCTGTGGCAAACTCATTGGTTTCTTAATACTCTCCTCCCAAGTGGTGCTAATGATTCATGTTCTGGTGGTCAGCTGTGGTAGAGATTGGATAGGCTAATTCTATTTCCTCTTCTCCTGAGCACATAGCTAGACTGTAACTTCCAGCTATAATTTCCAGGGTGTAAATCTTCCTGGCAATGCAGGATATGACTCCCAGGGATGAATCTGGACCTGGCATCATGGGATTGAGAACATCTTCTTGACCAAAAGGGGGAAGCGGAATGAAACAAAATAAAGCTTCAGTGGCTGAGAGATTTCAAATGGAGTCGAGAGGTCACTCTGGTGGCCATTCTTATGTACCATATAGATATCCCTTTCTAGGTTTTAGTGAATTTGAATAGCTAGAAGTAAATACCTGAAACTATCAAACGCCAACCCAGTGGCCTTGATTCTTGAAGACAATTGTATAACTATGTAGATTACAAGGTGTGACCGTGTGTTGGTGAAAACCTTGTGGCTCACACTCCCTTTACCCAATGTATGGATGGATGAGTAGAAAAATGAGGACAGGGACTAAATGAAGAATGGGGTGGGGTGGGGAGATGATTAGGATGTTCTTTTTTACTTTTGTTTTTTATTCTTATTTTTATTCTTACTGGTGTAAAGAAGATGTTCAAATGGATTGGGGTGATGAAGGCACAATTATATGATGGTACTCTGAATAGCTGATTGTACACCATGGATGACTGTATGGTATGTGAATACATCTCAATAAAATTGAGTTAAAAAAAAAAACTAAAGTCAGGAAAAAAAAACACGGAGCAAGATTTTGTGTAAACGTACTTTTATTAAAGGATGAGTACAGTTTCTCAAGTTAAGAATAAATAATATTTTTCTTACTAAAAATAAAAAGAACTATCTTTTTGAGGCATGTGCTGAAATACTTCAGATGAAATGATGTGATATCTGTGATTTACTTCAAAGAATCCGGGTGGGAGTATAGATGAAGGAAGATTGGCCGTGAATTGATAATTGCTGAATCTGAGAGATGAGTCCATGGGGATTCATCACTGTTCGTTCTACTTTTGTATATGTTTAAAATTTTCCATAATAGAAGTTTTTTTTGAAAAAAAAAATCCCACTACACAAATACATTCCACATTAAAAAAAAAAAAAATAAACAACAAAAGAACAACAACAACAAAAAACCCTTTTACCCAATAAAATACCCTGGCTAAAGCCCTATCATTGTATTTCTCTTCATAGCTCAGAATCTCAAAAAGGAGTTTGCTTTTATATAACCTTTGCTTCTTCTGTTCCTTCTTCAACATGCAATTTATAACTTGACTGCTCTTTCCCCATTCCATTCCCATTCAGACTCTTTTTCCCAGGTCATTAGTTGTCTCTTCCATTGTTTTCCATGACATTACCTTTGGTTTTCATCCAACATCTTTGACTCTTCCTTCTCAGCCCTTTGGGGGCATTTATCTATCTCTCCTATCAATGTCCTCCAGAGTTCTAGCCCCACCCTTCTTTTCATAGGATATATATACTCCTTCCTGGGAAATTTCATCCATATCCAAATTTAAATTTGAAGCTGGAAAATTAAAAAAAGGAAATTCTATTAAATAAGCTACTCTTAGGTCAAAGGGGAAAGTTTAGGGCAATGCAATTGAAAACAATAATAATGGAAATGAGATACATCAGAATTGATGAGGTACAACCCAAATCAAGAATACTTGAGGAAATAATGGCCAAAAATTTCCAAACTCTTATGAAAGACATAGTACTCCAAAAGAATAAATCCGAACAGAGCTACACAAAGACTACATACTAATCAGAATGTCAAATGCCAAAGACAAAGAGAAATCTGAAAGCAGCAAGAGAAAAGTGATTCATCACATACAAGGGACACTCAATAAAACCATGTGTTGATATCTCATCAGAAATCATGGAGGCAAGTAGACAGTGGTATGATATATTTAAGATACTGAAAGAGAAAAAACGCCAGCCAAGAATTCTTTATGCAGCTTTACCAGTTTTGATATATTATGTCCCTCAGAAAAAGCCATGTTCTTTAATGCAATCTTGTGGGAGCAGATATATTTAGTCTTGATTAGCTTGGATTAGGTTGTTTCCATGACGATGTTACCCACCCAACTGTAAGTGATAACTCTGATTGAATTATTTCCATGGAGGTGTGCCCCATACCTTCAGTGTGGGTCTTAATTAAATCACTGGACCCCTTTAAGAGCTCAGACAGAAGGAGCTCAGTGCTGCAGCTGAGAGAGACATTTTGGAGATGGCCATTGAAAGACTTTTGCTGACACTGATGTTTCGAGATACCTGGAGATGCAGACAGAAGGACATGTATTTATAAGATGAAGCCCAGAGTTTGCCTTGGGATATGCTAAGACAGGACCCCCAGACACTTAGAGAGAAATGTCTTGGGAAAAAGAACCAAAAATGCACAGGAGCTGAGAGAGAAGCTGGAACACAACCCAGGATCAACGGAAGCCAGCCATGTGCCTTTTCAGTTAACAGAGGTTTTCTGGACGCCATTGGCCATCCTTCAGTGAAGGTATCATCTGTTGAGGCCTTAATTTGGACACCTTTATGTCCTTATGACTGTAAATTTGTAACCAAATAAACCACTTTATAAAAGCCAATCCATTTCTGGTATTTTGCATAATGGCAGCATTAGCAAATTGGAACACCAGCAAAACTGTCTTTCAAAAATGAAGGAGAGTTAAAAATACACACAGATAAACAGAGACCTGCCCTACAGAAATACTAAGGGGAGTTCTACAGACTGAAAGGAAAAGACAGGAAAGAGAGTATTTTAGTTTGCTAAAGCTGCTGGAATACAATATTCTAGAAATGGGTTGGCTTTTACAATGGACATTTATTAGCTTACAAATTACAGTTCTAAGGCCTTCAAAATGCCCCAATTAAGGCATCAACTGGACGATACTTTCTCTGAAGATGAGTTACTGATGAGCTTGGGCTCCTCTATCAGCAAGGCAAATGATGTTGTCTGCTAGTCCTCCTCTCCTGGGTTTCATTGCTTCCAGCTTCTGACTTAAGTGGCTCCCTCTCTCAGCTTCTCTGGTATTGCTTCTGTATGTGTTTTATACTCTTATAAAGGACTCCAATGAAGGGATTAAGACCTGCTTTGAATGGGATGGGTCACATCTCAATAGCAATAACCTAATCAGAATGTACCACTCACAATAGGTCTACACCCACAGGAATGGATTAAAAGAACATGGCCTTTATGGGGTACATAACAGCTTCAAACTACCATAGAGAGACTTAGAAGAGAGTGTAGAAATGAAGATTATCAGTAAGCATAACTAAAAGTATAAAAAAGAGATAAATATAAGATATGACATATGAAAGTCAAAGGATAAAATTGTTGAAGTAAGAATAATCTTTGCAGTAATAACATAGAGGGTTAATGGATTAAACTCCCCAATCAAAAAGCACAAATGGTAAATGGGTAAAAAAAATATATGATCCATTTATATGCTGTATACAAGAGACTCACCTTAGACCCAAGGGCACACTTAAATTGAAAGTGAAAAGTTGGAAAAAGATATTCCACACAAACAATAACCAGGAAAGAGCTGGGATAGTTATACTAATATTGGATAAAATAGACTTTAAATGCAAAACTGTTATAAGAGACAAAGAAGGACATTATGTGTCCCGGCCCGCGGGACGATCAATGGAAGCTCCAAGTCCTGTGAAGGAAGAATGGTATGGGACAAGAGACATGAAGAATGACAGCAAGACAGGTTTCTGATCAAGCTGCAAAATTTTATTGAGGAGGTTGAGCATATATACTCTAGGGAAGGATGGGGGTGGCTAGTAAGGACGGGTGGCGATCTAGGATTGGCTGCTGCTGTTGCTAGGGTGGAAGGCAGATGTAGGGAGATTGGCAGTTGCTGTTGCTGGGGTGGAAGGCAGATGTATGGTTAGTACTTTTGGCGCGAACTGCTTCCGTAAAGAAGATGGAGGGCAACCCAAGCTGTTGTTGCATCAGCCCTGGCGGCCATGTTTCCGGCATTGCTGAAAAGTGGACTTCATGCATGCTACCTTAATCGCCCACAACAATTATGTATTAATAAAAGGGATAATCTACCAAGAAGAAATAACAATTATAAATATTTATGCACCTGACTAGGGTGCCCCTAAGTACATGAGGTGGATACTGGCAAAACAGGAAGGAGAAATAGATGTCTGTACCATAATAGTTGGAGATTTCATTACACCATTCTAAGATCAGTAGATAGAACATCTATACAGAGGATCAGGAGGCAACAGAGAATTTGAATAAATGAATTAGACCTAACAGACATATGCAGAACAATGCACTCCCAAACAGCAGGATATACATTCTTCTCAAGTGCAAATGAGTAATTCTCCAGGATGCATCACAAGTTGGTCACCAAACAGGTCTTAATAGATTTAGTGTGATCAAAATTGTACAAAACACTTTCTCTGTTCATAATGGAAGGAAGCTGGAAGTAAAAATAGGTGGAGGACCAGAAAATGGACAGATTTACACTCTTAATCAATAAGGCAAAGGAGAAATTGCAAGAAAAATCAGTAAATATCTCAAGATGAATGAAATGAGAACACAGCATATCCAAATTTGTGGAATGCAGCAAAGGCAGTGTTGAGAGGGAAGTTTATAGCCCTAAATGCCTTCATTAGAAAGGAAGAAAGAACTAAAATCAAAGGCTTAACCACACACCTGGAGCAACTAGAAAAAGAACAGCAAACTAATTCCTAAAGCAAGCAGAAATAAATAAATAAGAGATTAGCGCAGAAATAAATGAAACTGAGAACAAAAAAAAATAGAGAAAATCAAAAAACCAAAAGCTGGTTCTTTGAGAAGATCAACAAAACTAGCAAGGCCTTGGCTGTACTGACAAAGACAAAAAGAAGATGCAAATAAATTCAATCAGATTTGAGAGGTGGGACATTACTACTGACCCCCCAGAAATAAAAAAGAGCATAAGAGGTTACTATGAAAAATTGTATGCCAACAAACTAGACAACATATTTATATGAAATGAAAATTTTTCTAGAAACACTTGAACAAGCCACACCGACTCCAGAAGAAATAGAAGGTCTCAAGAAGCCGATTACAAGTAAAGAGATTGAAACTGTCATCAAGAACTTCCTAACAAAGGAAAGCCCAGGACCCAATGGCTTCACAGGTGAATTCTACAAATCATTCCAAGAAGAAATAATACCAATACAACACAAACTCTTCCAGAAAATTGAAAAGGATGGAACACTACCTAACTTATTCTATGAAGCCAACATCATCCTAATACCGAATCCAGATAAAGAAACTACAAGAAAGGAAATTACAGATCAATCTCTCTAATGAATATAGATGCAAAACTCCTGAACAAAGTACTTGCAAATTGAATCCAGTGGCAAATTAAAAGAATTATACACCATGATCAACTGGGTTTTATTCCAGGTATGGAGAGGTGGTTCAACAGAATAAGATCAAGCAATGTAATACACCACATTAACATATCGAAGGGAAAAAAACACACACACACATGATCATCTCTATCAATGCAGAAAAGGCATTTGACAAAATCCAGTATCCTTTCCTGATAAAAACACTTCAAAAGATAGGAATATAAGGAAACTTTCTCAACATGATAAAAGGGTGATAAGAGAAACCACAGCTAATGTCTTACTCAGTGATGAAAGACTGAAAACTTTCCTGTTGAGATCAGGAACAATATAAGGATGCCCACTGTAATTATTGTTATTCAACATTGTACTAGAAGTTCTAGCTAGAGCAGTTAGACAAGAAAAAGAAAAAAAAGGCATCTGAAAAGGAAAGGAAGAAGTAAGACTTTCACTACTTGCTGACGACATGGTCCTGTATTTAGAAAGTCATGGAAAAAAACTACAACAAAACTAGTAGTCCTAATAACCAAGTTCAGCAAAGTGGCACAATGCCAGATCAACATGCAAAAATCAGTAGTGTTTCTATACACTAGTAATGAGCAATCTGAGGACAAAATTAGGGAATAAATTCCATTCACAATAGCAACTAAAGGAATCAAATACCTAGGAATAAAGTTAACCAAGATTGTAAATTACCTGGATTCAGAAAATTACAAACCATTGCTAAAAGAAATCAAAGAAGCCTAAATAAATGGAAGGACATTTTGTGTTCATGGATTGGAAGACTAAATATTGCTAAGATGTCAGTTCTACCCAGATTGACTTACAGATTTAATTCAATCCTAATCAAAATTCCAATAGCCTACTTTGCAGAATTGGAAAAGCCAATTACCAAATTTATTTGAAAGGGTAGGTGTCCCTGAATGGTGAAAAATGTCTCAAAAAAAGAAAAATGAAGTTTAAGGGCTCTCACTTCCTGACTTTAAAACATTAGAAAGCTACAGTTACAGAAACAGCATGGTATTGGTATAAAGATAGACATGTTGACCAATGGAATCGAATTGAGAATTCAGAAATAGACCCTCACATCTATGGTCAATTGATTTTTTTTCTTTTTTTTAAATGTAATTTTATTGAGATATATTCACACAGCGTACAAATCCATCCAAAGTATATAATCAGTGGCTCACAGTATCATCACATAATTGTGCATTCATCACCACAATCAATTTTAGAACATTTTCATTACTCCAGAAAAAGAAATAAAAAGGAAAAAGAATATCCAAAACATCCCATGCCCCTTATGCTTGCTATTATTGTCCCCTAGTAATCGTGTGGTACACTTGTTACTGTTGATGAAAGAATATTAAGATATTACTTTCTATTTAACGATAGTCTATAGCCTGCAATAGGTATACATTTCCCCCCATATAGTCCTCTATTATTAACTCCTTGTAATTGCATCATACATTTGTTCTAGTTCATGAAAGAACTTTTTAATGTTTGTACAGTTAATCACAGTCATCATCCACCACAAGATTTACAGTGTTATACGTTCCCATGTTTTAACCTCTAGCTTTCCTTTTGGTGACATACATAACTCTGAACTTCCCCTTTCCACCACATTCACCCACAATTCAATACTGTTAATTAAACTCACAATAACGTGCTACCATTACTTCTATCCATTTCCTAATATTTAAGTTTGACCTAGTTCAAAATTCTGTACATATTAAGCACCAGCTTCCCATTCTCCAGCCTCATTCTATATACTGGTAACCTATATTCTGAGTTCAGTTAGTGCGATCATACAATATGTGCCCTTTTGTGTCTGACTTTTTTCACTTAGCGTAATGTCCTCAGGGTTTATCCATGTTGTTGTGTGCTTCAGGACTTCATTCCTTCTTACTGCTGAATAATATTCCATCATATGTATATACCACATTTTGCTTATCCAGTCATCTGTTGATGGGCACTTGGGTTGTTTCTATCTTTTTGCAACTGTGAATAATGCCACTATGAACATCAGTGCACTACCATTGTATTCTTTTTTTTAAATTTAATTTCATTGAGATTGTTCACATACCATGCAGTCATCCAAAGATCCAAAGTGTATGATCAATTGCCCACAGTACTATCATACAGCTGTGCATCCAGCACCACAATTAATTTTTTTGTCAATTTTTAGGACATTTTCATTACTTCGGAAAAGAAATAAAGACCAGAAAAGAAAACTCAAATACCCCTATACCCCTAACCACCTCCCCTCCATTATTGACTCATAGTATTGGTATAGCACATTGGTTACTGTTGATGAAAGAATGTTAAAATACTACTAACTGTAGTACATAGTTTGCAATAGGTATATTTTCCCCTATACATCCCTCTATTATTAACTTCTAGTTATAGTGTCATGCATTTGTTCTAGTTCATGAAAGAGATTTCTAATATTTGTACAGTTAATCACAGACATTGTCCACCACAAGATTCGTTGTTTCATACATTTCCATATTTTAATCTCCAACTTTCCTTCTGGTGACATACATGACTCTAAGCTTCCCCTTTCCACCACATTCACACACCGTTCAGCACTGTTAGTTATTCTCACAATAATGTGCTATCATCACCTCTGTCCATTTCCAAACAATTAAGTTCAACCTAGTTAAACATTCTGCTTGTAATAAGCAACCGCTCCCCATTCTTAAGCCTCATTCTATATTCTGGTAACTTATATTTTATGTCTTTGAGTTTACATATTCTAATTAGATCATATCAGTGAGACCATACAGTATTTGTCCTTATCTGCCTGACATTTCACTCAATATGATGCCCTCAGGGTTTCTTCATCAACCCCCATTTTTAAAGATGGTTTTGTTCACACACCATACATTGTCCTAAGTAAACATTGATGGTTCTCTGTACAATCATGTGTTTATGCATTCACCACCATCACCACTATCTATAAAAGGACATCTCCATTTCTTCTACAAAGAAGTAGGAAGAGTCAAAGAAGGTAAAGAGACAAAGAAAAAGAAAAAGAAAGAAAAACAAATGGCAGCTAAAAGCATTTAGCTTTGCTATATTGCCTTTTTTACATTAAAGGAAGCATAATACAATGTTTCTGTTAACTATAGTCTCTAGTTTGTATTGATTATATTTTTTTCTGCAATAC
Source organism: Choloepus didactylus (assembly GCF_015220235.1). Taxonomy (NCBI): domain Eukaryota; kingdom Metazoa; phylum Chordata; class Mammalia; order Pilosa; family Megalonychidae; genus Choloepus; species Choloepus didactylus. Next base: position 30,067,762 of record NC_051308.1, read on the forward strand.
CACCCCATTTTTAACACCTTGCAAGGTTGACATTCATTTGTTCTCCCTCATGTAAAAACATATTTATACATTTTGCTACAATTGTTGAGTACTCTAGGTTTCACTGAGTTATACAGTCCCAGTTTTTATCTTTCCTCCTTTCTTCTGGTGTGCCACATGCTCCTAACCTTCCTCTTTCAACCATACTCACAGTCATCTTTGTTCAGTGTACTTACGTTGCTGTGCTACCATCACCCAAAATTATGTTCCAAACCTCTCACTCCTGACTTTTCCTATCTGTCTATAGTGCTACCTTTAGCATTTCCTGTAGAGCAGGTATTCTTGTTCACAAACTCTGTCATTATCTGTTTGTCAGAGAATATTTTAAACTCTCCCTCTTATTTGAAGGACAGTTTTGCCAGATATAGGATTCTTGGTTGGCGATTTTTCTCTTTCAGTATCTTAAATATATCACACCACTTCCTTCTTGTCTCCATGGTTTCTACTGAAAAATCTGCACAGTCTTATCAAGCTTCTTTTGTATGTGATGGATCACTTTTCTCTTGCTGCTTTCAGGATTCTCTCTTTGCCTTTAATGTTTGATAATCTGACTATTAAGTGTCTTGGTGTAGGCCTATTCAGATCTATTCTGTTTGGGGTACGCTGTGCTTCTTGGAGCTGTAATTTTATGTCTTTCATAAGAGATGGGAAATTTTCATTGATTATTTCCTCTATTATTGCTTCTGCCCCATTTCCCTTCTCTTCTCCTTCTGGGGCACCCATGACACATATACTCATGCGCTTCATGTGGTCATTCAATTCCCTGAGACGTTGCTCATGTTTTTCCATTCTTTTCCCTATCTGTTCTTTTGTGTGTAGGATTTCAGGTGTCTTGTTTTCCAGTTCCTGAGTCGTTTCTTCTGCCTCTTGAGATCTGCTGTTGTATGTCTCCATTGTGTTTTTCATCTCTTTTGCTGTGACTTTCATTTCCATAGATTCTGCCAGTTTTTTTTCCAAACTTTCTGTTTCTGCCTTATGTTCACCCAGTGTTTTCTTTATAGCTTTCATTTGCTATATCTTCCCTGAACTTGTTGATTTGGTTTTTGATTTGATTTGGCATATTTTTTTAAAACCTTTAATTAATTGTTTCATTAAAGTGAAACAAAATCTCAACTGTATCTTGATTGAGGTGTAAGTTTGTTCCTTTGACTGGGCCATATCTCCACCCTTCCCAATGTAGATTGTAGTCCTCTGTTGTCTAGGCATCTAGCTTCTCTGGTTCCTCCAATCAGATTTTCCCAGACCAGAACAGTTTCAGATCTCAGATTGGGTTTATATTCAATTTCAAGTCTCCCTGCAGGTGTGTCTTAGAGATTGACAGACTTTCCTATGAGCTCTCTAGCTGCAGCTTTTCCTAACCTGCCCAGAAGGTGGCACCTATCGGCCTGTCACTCCCGACTGTTGTAAGGAAGTGTGGCCCCTTTAATTTCTCTTCTGGCTGCTTTCCCCCAGGCTCTCGGGTCTGAGTTCTGAAGGAAAGGCAGCAGTAGAGCTGGGCCCCACCTGCTTCCTCTTAGGGAAGATACACCCCCAGGGAGTTATCTTCTGCATTTGAATTGTTCTTTGTCTCTCTGACTCTGTAATCTCCACCCCTGTCTGTGTCAGCGCTGCAAACTGAAATGGCTCCACTGAACCACTCAGGTTGAGAGAGAGAAAAAGGGAAAGAAAGCCCCCTTTCAGAGCCAGTCCACAGCCTCCCAGTTTCACCCGTCAGCCAGCGATGGTACTTGGTCTTCTGGGCTCCCTTTCCTGGGACACAGGAGTTTTCTGGCTCCTTAATGTCAGTCATCACTAAAAGCCTCTGTTTGCTTGTTAGGGGTTTGCCTATGTTTGTATCTTGTATTCAGCAGTCTGCATTTGTTAATTAAAACCCCAGTTGGAGCTGGGCTGAGCTATATTCGCTCACTCCAGGACTGCTGGTCTATCCCACAGTGAGTTTTTGCAGCTCAGTCTGCCACAGGGTAGGGGGCCCCTGGTATGTTTCCACAGTTTCTACTTACAGATTTTATGCTGCGATCTCAGCCACTCCACCCAATCCAGGCTGGTGCACAATATGTGGACAGTCATGGTTGTCCCCCAGCAGTTATTCCAGATCATTTATTAGTTGTTTCTGATTGTTTATTAGTTGCTCCAGGAGATTAACTAAACTCCACTCCTCTCTATGCTGCCATCTTGCCCCTGGTCAACTGATTTTTGACAAGGTTGCTAACATCTACCCAACTGGGGCAGAGCAGTCTCTTAAACAAATGGTACTGGGAAAACTTTATATCCATATCCAAAAGAATGAAAGAGGACCCCTGTCTTACATCTTATACAGAGATTAACTCAAAATGGATCAAAGACCTAAAGATAAAAGCCAGAACCATAAAACTCCTAGAAGAGAATATACGGAAGAATCTTCAGGATCTTGTGGTTGGAAGCAGTTTCTTAGTCCTTACATCCAAAGCACAAGCAACAAAATGAAAAATAGATAAATGGAACCTCTTCAAAACTGAATACTTTGGTGCTTTAAAGGACTTTGTCAAGAGGGTGAAAAGGCAGCCTACTCAATGGAAGAAAACATTTGGAAATTATATATCTGCTCAGGGTTTTAATATCCAGGATGTATAAAGAAATCTTCCAACTCAACAATAAAAAGACAACAAAATTTAAAAATGGACAAAAGAAAAGAATAGACATTTTTCCAAAGAGGATATAGAAAGAGCTAAAAACTACATGAAAAATTTTCAACATCAGTAGCTATTAGGGAAATGCAAATGAAAAGTACAATGAGAGATCACTTTATGCCTATTAGAATGGCCACTATTAAGAAAACAGAAAACTGCAAGAGTTAGAGGGGATGTGGACAAATGGGAACACATGTTCACTGCTGATGGGAATGTAGAATTGTGCAGCTGCTGTGGAAGACAGTTTGGTGGTTCCTCAAAAAGGTAGTATGGAATTGCCGTATGATCCAGCAATCTTGCTACTAGCTATATACTCAGAAGAACTGAAAGCAGTGATGCAAACAGACATTTGAACAACGATGTTCATAGCAGCATTATTTACAATTGTCAAAAGTTAGAAACAACACAGGTGTCCTTTAACAGATGAATGGATAAACAAAATGTGGTATATACATATAATGAAATATTATTCAGCTGTAAGAAGAAATGAAGTCATGACACATGTGACTACATGGATGAACCTTCAGAGCATTATAATGGGTGAGATAAGTCATACACAAAAGGACAAATATTGTATGACTTCACTAGTATGAACTAAATATAACTAGCAAACTCATGGTGTTAACATCCAAAACATAGGTCACCAGAAGATAGAATGAGGGCAGAGAATGGGGAGCTGATGCTTAATTTGTGCAGAATTTGTAATAAGGTCGATAAAAATGTTTGCAAATGGATGGAGATGATGGGAGCACGTTATAGTGAGTATAACTAACAGCAATGATATGTGGGTGTGATTGTGGTTAAAGGGAAAGATTAGGGTTGTGTATGTCACTAGAAGGAAAGCTGAAGGATGAAATGCAAGACTGTATAATATAGTGAACCCTTTTCAGGTAGAAAATGTTCTAGAATTGATTGTGGTGAAGTACACACAATTCTGTGAATATACTAGAAGACAATGATTGTCCACTTAGAAAAAAAGTTCCACTATATAAATAATTTTTTTAAGTGTGAAAAATAAAGTGAATGGACCAATTTACCCTCAAAAACAAACAAACAAACAAACAAACAAACCAAAACCAAAAACCAAACAAACCAGTATTGTTTCTGCACACTAGTAATAAGCAATCTGAGGAGGAAATAAAGAAAAATATTCCTTTTACAATAGCAACTAAAAGAATCAAATATCTAGGAATAAACTTAACCAAGGATGTGACGGACTTGTACACAGAAAATTACATGTTTTGTAGGTTGAATGTTGACTGAAATAACAGACATAAAAGGTGTGGTTCATGGAGTTAAAATCGAGTCTAGTTTACCAGGAGGTAGAATTAGGGTAGAGAATCGGGAGCTGATAATAATTTGTGCAGAATTTTTAATAAGGTTGATTGTAAATGTTTAGAAATGGTTAGAGGTGATGGTAGCACATTATAGTGAGTGTAATTAACAGCACTGTATTATGGGTGTAATTTTGGTTGAAAGGGGAAGTTTAGGGTTGTGTATATCACTAGAAGGAAAGGTAGAGGATAAAACATGGAACTGTATAACATAGTGAACCCTGTTGTGGATGATGACTGTGGTTAATAGTACAAATATAAGAATGTTTTTCCATGAACTAGAACAAATGTATGTCCCTTTTACAAGGTTTTAATAATAGGGTGATAAATGGGAAAATACAACTAATGCAAACTATGGACTATAGTTAACAGTAATATTGTTAATATTCTTTCATCAGTTGTAACAAAGGTACCATACCAATGCCAAGTGTCAATAATAGAGGGGTATAAGGAGTATGGGATTTTTCTTTTTGGAGCAACGAAAATGTTCTTAAATTGATTCTGGTGATGAAAGTGCAACTCCGAGATTAAACAAAGAGCCGTTGATTGTATACCTTGGATGGATTGTATGGTGTATAAATAAAACTTTAAAAAAAAACACATATTCCATATCATCTGTAAGTAAAAGTGTGGTACAATAGATCAATGAAATAGAGTTGAAAATTCAAAAATAATCCCAGTACATATGTAAAATTAATATATGATATAGGTGGCATCTCCAATAAGAGGGGAAAAGATCAATTTAACAACTGGATAGCCATTTGGAAAAACATAATATTGGTTCTGTACCTCATGCTGTATACCAAGATAAACTATATGCAACAAGTATCTAGGTATAAAACATAAAATCTTATAAAATTAAAAATGTATGTGTGAATTTCATATAAACCCAAACTTGGAGTAAGGAAAACTTTTCTAATTATGATTCAAAACAAACCCAGAAGTAAAAAGAAATGATTGACGCATTCAGTCATGTAAAAATTTACATGCCAAAAAAAAAAAAAAAATCAAGAGATAAAGGCGACCCCCATGAACAACTGATTGTACACTGTGGATAAATGTATGGCATGTGAATATAACTCTATAAAATTGTAGGAAAAAATATTTATAGGAGTAAAAGTGTTGGAGAAAACATGGTGAGAGGGATGTACTTATCTATTGTTGATAAGCAGGTAGAATGGTGTAGCCTTTCTGAAGGTCAATGTGGTGGTTCCACAAAAAGTTAAGTATGTGGGGACCATAAGGTCCTGCAACCTCATTATGGGGTATGTCATTTGAAGATCTGAGAGCAGAGACACGAATGGACATTTGCAAACTCTTGTTTATGGAGACAGTAATCGTGATTTGCGTGGGTGGAGGTGACCTAAGCGTACATAGACTGAGGAACAGAATGGTGAACTGTGGCGTATGAATACAATGGAATATTGAGCAACTACGAGAAGGAGTGAAGCTATGAGACACACAACGAGGTGAATGGATTTGAGTGAAGTGCACCAGAAATAAAGGCAGGTACTATAATGCCTCACCAATATGGACTAACTACAATGTGTAAACTCGAAATTGTATCTTAGAACATAGCCTAATGTGGACATGATTATTGTAATAGTTCCTAGATTGTAAGTTCTTACAGCAGTCAACTCTGTTCCTGAATTGTAATGCCTATCTCTAAATTTTGAGATGCTGATCCCTTAGTGTATAACCTGATTGGTCTCTGGAACAATGGGTATCTCTGAGATACCTGAAACTCAGAGCTAGAGCTTGGCAGATATGAATGTCAGTATTAGTGCATACAGCAACTGTTAAAAAAAAGCTGAAAAAGAGCCCAGACTTCAATTAGTGATATGAATGAAGCAGATCTGGTTAAGACTAGGGCAAACCGGGCCAAAGGGTAAAGGTTGAAACTGACTGTGTTTTAAAACTCCAATTTCCATGTGAGACCAAGGGAAGAAATGTCTATTTGGTGCAGGATCTATATTTTCTAAACAGTATAACTCTACAGTCGGTTGTTCAAACACCACAATTACATGGAACTGTTAATAGGAAGTGAGATACGGTAGGTTAGTATAGGTTAGAGTGAAATAGTGACACATCCCAAAATAATTTGGGCAGAGAATAAAAAATATATTTACAGCCCCCCACCCCCACCCCCACCCCGAGTTGCTGGGGGAAGGTGCAGAAGTGTTGGACTTCCTCACCTGGACTGGTGTTGATGTTGTTACAAACATTGGGACTGGTGGTTTGATGTGCCAAGCCCTCGGTCGTGGGACTTTCCCTTATGAAGCTCGTTACTGCAAAGGAGAGGCTAAACTTGCATATAATTGTGCCTGAGTCTCCCCCTGAGTACCTCTTTGTTGCTCAGATGTGGCCCTCTCTCACTCTAACTGAGCCACCTCAGCAGAGAACTCACTGCCCTCCCGCCTACATAGGATCTGACTCCCAGGGGTGTAAATCTCCCTGGCAACACAGGATATGACTCCCGGGGATGAATCTGGACCCAGCATCGTGGGATTGAGAATATCTTCTTGACCAAAAGGGGGATGCAAAATGAGATGAAATAGTTTCAGTGGCTGAGAGATTTCAGATGGAGTCGAGAGGTCACTCTGGTGGACATTCTTATGCGCTATATAGATAACACCTCTTAGGTTTTAATGTATTGGAATAGCTAGAAGTAAATACCTGAAACTACCAAACTCCAACCCAGTAGTCTGGACTTCTGAAGACGATTATATAATAATGTAGATTACAAGGGGTGACAGTGTGATTGTGAAAACCTTGTAGATCACACTCCCTTTATCTAGTGTATGGATGGATGAGTAGAAAAACCGGGATAAAAACTAAATGACAAATAGGGTGGGATGTGGGTGGTGGTTTGGTGTTCCTTTTTTACTTTTTTTTTTTTACTTTTATTCTGATTCTTTCTGATGTAAGGAAAATGTTCAGAAATAGATTGTGGTGATGAATGCAGAACTATATGATCGTACTCTGAACAGTTGATTGTATACCGTGGATGATTGTATGGTATGTGAATATATTTCAATAAAACTGAATTTAAAAAAAAAAAGAGAGAGAGAAAGGTGACTTATGTGACAACTTATGAAAAAACTTTGTATTGCAAATGGCTAATCTCCTTGGTAAATAAAAAGTGGTAATTCTTTAAAAAATTTAATTAACTGGAAATCTCCATTTCTTGACCATAGGGAGTTAGTATATTATTTCAAAATTTGATCGTTTTCAGCGTTTTTAACATTTTGTTTTAAAATAATTTTAGAATTACAGAAAAGTTGCAAAAACAGAGTTTCTATATATTCTTCCGCTTGCTTCCCCTAACATTAACATCTTTTACATAACTATAGTACATTGATCAAAACCAAGATTAACATTAACTAAACTCTTGATCTTATTGGAATTTCACCAGTGTATGCCCTTTCTGCTCCAGGATCCAATGCAGAATATCATGTTGCATTTGGTTGTTTTGTCTCTTTAAGTCCCCTCCAATCTGTCACAGTTCCTCAATCTTTGTCTTTCTTGACCTTGATACATTTGAAAAGTCCTTCTTAGTTATTTTGTGCAATGTCCCTCAGTTTGAGTTTGTCAGATGTTTTCTCATGATTAGGTTGAGGTTATACACTTTTGGTAAGCATACCAGAGACATGATTTTGTACCCTTTCTCAGAGCATTAGATCAGGGGTAGACATCATATTGATATTTCTTATTATTGATCATATTAACCTTGATCACTTGGTTAAGGTAGTGTATTAGTTAGGGTTCTCTAGGGAAACAGAATCAATGAGGATATCTATGAATATAAGATTTATAAAAGTGACTCACGCAGCTGTGGGTATGCACGAGTCCAAATTCCGTAGGGCAGTCAGCAAACTGGCAACTCCAATGAAGATGTTTGACGAACTCCTCAGGAAATTGACTGGGATCTTCAACGAATGTGTTCGACTAACTCCTCAGGAAACGAACTGGCAATTTCGACAAACTCCTCAGGAAACACTTCGCCGGTCAGCCAAAGAAGTGAGGTCCTCAGTCTGTCTCACTTAAAAGTCTTCAACTGATTGATTGGATTAAATCCAGCCAACTGCATTCTCTCATTGTGGAAGACACGCCCTTCACTGAGTCATCAGTCACAGCTGTAGCCAATTGACTGATGATTAACAAACCAACCTGTTGGCCCATCAACCAGTCACAAATGTCCTCGCAGCAATGGTTAAGTCAGTGCTTCCTTGACCAGACAGCTGGGTACCATCACTTGACCAAGTCGATACATGAACACAACCATTATAGGTAGTGTTTGCAAGGCTTCTCCACTGTAAAATATTGGGGAAATACTTTGAGACTATACAAATATCCTGTTTCTCCTTAAAATTTGCCCACTAATTTGAGCATCCGTCATGGATCTTGCCTGCAATTGTTGTTATTGCAGTGTTTGCCAAATGGTGTGTCAGTGTTATTTTTAAAAAAGAAACTCCTGCACAGTGGACTTTTTGTGTTTTGTTTTGGGGTGGACAACCATTTGACAATGTTTAGTTTGGGATTATTTAGACCTTTCAGTACATTAAAAATGTTTTACTTAATTAAGTCAGTAAATATTTATTAAACCCTTATTATGACAAAAATGTATGAGAATATACAAAAGGCATGGTAGTACTTGTCTGTATCTGAGGCTTTTTCTCTGCCAGTACTTTTTTTTTTACTTCAGTTTTATTGAGATATATTCACATATGATATAGCCATCCGCAGTGTACAATCAGTTGTTCACAGTACCATCATATATTTGCGCATTCATCACCACAATCAATTTCGTAGCATTTTCATTCTCCAAAAAAAGATTAAAATAAGAATAAAAACAAAAGTATAAAAGAACATCCAAACATTTCATCCCCCCATCCCACCCTATTTTTCATTTAATTTTTGTCCCCATTTTTCTACTCTTTTGTTCCATACATTGGATAAAGGAAGTGTGCGCCACAAGGTTTTCACAATCACAAAGTCACACTATGTAAGCTGTGTAGTTATACGTTCGTCTTCAAGAATCAAGGTTACTGGGTTTTAGTTTGACATTTTCTGGTATTTCCTTCTAGCTATTCCAATACACTAAAGACTAAAAAGGGATGACTATATAATGCATAAGAATACCCTCCAGAGTGACCTCTTGACTCCATTTGATGTCTCTCAGGCACTGAAACTTTATTTTGTTTCATTTTGCTTCCCCCTTTTTGGTCCAGAAGATTTTCTCAATCCCATGATGCCTGGTCCGGGTTCATCCCTGGGAGTCATGTCTCATGTTGCCAGGGAGATTTACACCCCTGGGAGATATGTCCCAGGTAGGGGGGAGGGCCGTGGGTTTACCTGCTGAGTGAGCTTAGAGAGAGAGGAAGACTGCCTGTACTTTTCACCTCAAATTATACTATCATGATTTGGTTTAAGATACTGCAAAAAGTGCTGAGAGGCAGAATTCCAGGAGTCAGAGGATGAGGACTAACTTCCAGTTTTGCTCCATACTAACTAGCTGGGTGAGTCAAAAAAGTCTCCAAATCCCAGTTTCCATATTTTTAAAAAAGGGATTATAATACAGATTGATGTAAGAATTAAATGAATCAATGCAAAAAAATATTTTTTAAATGAAAGGCATTTTCAAACTGTAAAGTGTTCTACAAATTCATTCAATATTCAACAAATATTTACTGAGTACCTGTTAACGTGTGAGGCTGCTTTCTATATGTTAGGGTATAGCTGTGAAAGAGAGTCAAGGCCTCTGCCCTCATGTTTTATATTTTAGAGGGAAAAGACGAACATATACAAGTGTACTGGTTTGTATATATTATGTCCCCCAGAAAAAGCCATGTTCTTTGATGCAATCTTGTGGCGGCAGACTTATTAGTGGGGATTAAATTGGAACGTTTGGATTAGTTTGTTTCTGTGGAAATGCGCCCCACCCAACTGTGGGTGATAACTCTGATCGGATAATTTCAATGGAGGTGTGGCCCTTCCCATTCAGCATGGGCCTTGATAAGTTTACTGGAGCACTACATAAGCTCAGACAGAAGGAGTGAGCTTGCTACAGCCAAGAGGGACACTGAAGAATGCGCAGGAGCTGAGAGAGGAACTGCAATTTACAGAGACATTTTGGAGATGGCCTTTGAAAGCAGACTTTTGCTCTGGAGAAGCTAAGAGAGGACAAATGCCCCAAGAGCAACTGAGAGTGACATTTTGGAGAGAAACTGAAGTCTAGAGAGGAACGTCCTGGGAGAAAGCCATTTTGAAACCAGAACTTGGAGCAGATGCCAGCCATGTGCCTTCGCAGCTAACAGAGGTTTTCCAGACACCATTGGCCATCCTTCAGTGAAGGTACCCCCTTACCTTGGACACTTTATGGCCATAAGACTGTAACTTTGTAATCAAATAAACCCCCTTTAAAAAAGCCAATCCATTTCTGGTGTTTTGCATTCCGGCAGCATTAGCAAACCAGAACAACAAGCAAACATGATAAATATAATTTCAGTAGTAAGTTCTGTAAAGCAAACAAAACAGGATGATGTAATAGAATATGTTACAAAGAAAATGAAATAGGATGGTATATTAGAGTATGAAGGAATGGTTTGGTGGGAGGGAATAATTTAGACATTTGATCAGGGAAGACTTCTTTGGAGCTAACTTTTGAGTTAAGATCTTTGAGAATAGAAGAAGTCATGTGAAAACTGGGGGAGATAGAATGTAAAGGTCCTATGAAGGGGGAAGTGTTTAGTGTGTTAGAGAAAAGCAACGAGTACATTATAATTTCAGTGTAGTTAGAGAGTGATATATGATGAAGTCAAAGACACTGTCAGGGATCAAATTATGTAGAACCTTAATAAACAGTGAAAAGCAGTTTAGATATTGTAAGTGCAATGGGAAGCTACTGCAGGGTTTTAAGCAGGGGAGTTACATGATATTATTTACAATTTAAAAAGATTGTTCTGGCTGCTATGAGGAGGAGAGTGAATTGAGGTAGTTGGTAAGAGAACCAGCAGCATGACAACATGACAGTTATTATAGTGGTAGAAGGCAAGAGAATGTTGGCTAAGCAAGCATGGTAGTAGCAGAGGTATAAGGTATTATTTTTGTTATGATGATGGTGGGGATTTCTTCACAGACATTATCCCTGCCTGAAATTAACTCAAATGCTAATTTGTTTATGTATATGCTTTTTGTCTTCTCCCAGAAGATTGTGAATTCCATGATTAGAGCAGAGACCTTGTCTATCTGGTTCACCACAGTAACTGCAGTGCTAGGGCAACGCCTGAGCTATAGCCGATGCAAAAATAAATGTCATTAAATTATTTATTGTATCACTCTATTTAATGTTCAGTATTTTATAGAGCTTTTTTTCCTAGCTCCTACAAGGAACCTCTAAGTTTTTCTTCTGAGGGTTGCAATCTCTAATACAAAGGTTATAATCAGAAATTATATTGCAACAGTTTCGAGCCAGAAGGTTTTCAGGAAATATGTTTTAGCAGTGGAAAAATGTTCCTTTCTTGATTAGAAGGACCTTTGAAAACAAATGATCTTTTTTTTTTGAACAGAGTCATTCTGATGAATACAGAGATTTAACTATTATTTGGCTTTATTTCATGCCTTTGACAAAATAAGGTTAAATATTTGTCAAATGAATAGAAAGCATTTTAAAATCCTGCTTTGTGCCTTCTTAGAAATTTTTGAATTGCTTTAAATTTTCTCTCATACTTAGCATAATATCAGCTATTTCATACAGGAGGTAAAATGTTTTGCCTGTTCTTTTCTCCCTTAGAATTTCAACAACTGTCCTGAATCAGGTGTTCACTTGGTGATGTTTAAGACCTTTACTGAGAGCCCTTAAACCAGACTCAAAACCTAACCTAGCTCAATAGCACTGGCTCCACCTTGTGTCAGGCACATGATACTACACTTACTGAATTTCTGCCTGCCAACAACCAGTGTTCATAGAGTCAAACATTTTAAGTGGTCCAAAAGCTATTTATAATTAAATGATGATGCCACTATTGAGCAATCTTTTTGTGACTCATTTGTCCTGAAATGATCTTACCCCCATGTCTACTACTCTTTATATGGTGCAGATACAAAAACAAATCCTTAGTACTTAACTGTGTAATGATAAAGACTTCTAGAGTTTGTTCTTTTTTATCGATATAAGACATCTACTCTGATAAAAGAAATAAAATGCCTCTGTATATTTTAAAGACTTTATATGAAATAGTTGATTTTCATTTAGTCTAAAAAACCTACGTAAATTGAGATGTTGGCAATAAAAGGAAGACAAAAATTTGCCAAAGGGAAAAAAATTTTTTTTTTCGACAGTTATATTTGCTTTCTGGCTTGGATACCTGGTAGAATCCTGAGTCAGTTGATATTTTTCTCTTTGGAAAAGACACAGCATGGGAAAGGACATTTTAACTGGGCCTGAATGAAGTGATTGTAACTGATACTATCAGTGGTGTGCTGGTGCCCAGTCGTGCTGACTTGCACCAGCTCACAGGAGCTGATTGTTAACTTTTCAGGAATTTTACAAGCCACTATATATAAAAAATAAAGTATATAAACTTACAATTAAATTATATTTAAAACAAAGCTGATGAATGCTCAAAACTTATCACTTCCAAATTATTACACTTTGCTCTTATTTTGAGATTGACTAGTGTATGTATGGTAGAAATAAGCATATATTTTTATGCTATTGTGCATCTCTTCCCAGTTCCACCATGAATGACTTCAAGTTGGTAGTTGGTAGCTTGAAATTGGCCGTGGTGGGAGTATTTATGCAATGGAAGCTGACAAAACTCTACACATCAGGGCTTTTTTCCCCCCTGAGAATCTGATAAAAAGACTAGAAGAAATCAGTAAATTAAAAAAATATTTTTTAATTTTACTGTACTACATTAGCTCCAGAATGTTTTTTAATAATAGATGTTTTAAAAGGTTTTAAAAGGTTACTTTGATCATTTTTAGTTACTTTAAAAATTTTAATAGTTTTACAAGTAATTTTTAAATAATTTTCAATTTGCTTGATTCAAAGTCTCATTTAGTAGAAGTAAGAATAGATTAATTAGTCTCAATATTATGCATAAGTCTATCAATTACTTTTTTATTTTATATTTTTGTTTCATTTATAGTTCTTATCTAATGTCTTGCTTTTTCTTTTTTTCTGAACATCTTTCTTTTATTTTCATCATTAAGGTATGAAACTTCTATTCCCTGTCTCCTGAAACTATATTTTCACCTCTTTTAATATTTTCTTACATTTTCCTTTTCAGTTCTCTCTCTTTCTGGACCTCTATCTCTTTCTCAAAATTAATGGCCTGATCTTTTTCTGTCCTCTATTCTGTCTTGCCATTCTCTTCTTTTCTTTTACGTCACCTATAGAAGATTTATTACTCCTGAGGCCTGACTATTAGAAATATGGTTTCCTCTAGAATGGCAAGGATCCCAACTCCATCCAGTTACCATCTGGAGTTTTTCAGGGCCCACCTGGCACTTTTTGCTGCTTTCCCATGTTCTTGGCACAAGAATTATAATGTAAGATTAGCTCATAGGATCATCTGGTTTTCTGTGCTTCTAGCCTTGTATTTCAGGACATGGGAGAACAAGAGAAGCTCTGAGTCATCTTTGCTTCTGGTATAATTTCCTTTTACTCTCATCTCAGGGACTGTATTTAGGACTTGGGAGGCCTCTTGAAATAAATTTATCTCATATTTGAGAAGGAGGGCATCTTAGTATTTAAGCATCACCTTCCCTTCCCCATCCCATTTGCCCTTGCATTTCTTCTTCTCAGTTCACACTCTACATAACCAACTACCTTTATGGGCAATGCATTCAACTGACTGCCACTGAATGGCACATGCATGGATGAGCTGTCTTTTGGGCCAGAGACCAATCTGACTATTCAGCTGGGAACTGTTGCTCATCTTTATAGAGCTAGCCATTACTACTTCTGATGACTTGAGCCTAGTACCCAAAAAGATTCTCTCATAAAAACTACCTGTTATCATCCTGTAGCAGCAGGATGCTCTCTGCTTCATTGTTTGGTAGATCGTCAAGGAATGGTAGACTGCTATCCAGCCTCATCTCTACTTTTGCTTCATGGAACTGGATATTTCAGTCTATCATCCGGTGTTGCCAAGTTTTCAATATTAAATTCTAAAGTACTAAGTGAAATTGTTGTAATATGTTTTAATACAAGACATCCTTGGTATTCAACTTTTCAAGTCAAAGTGGTAAGAAGTACATAACACAAAAGATCAATTTGTTTTATAAATAATCTGCCTATCCTAGGCAGGATTTCTGTTAATTACTTGTTATTACTTTCATTTTGATTGCTTAGAATGAAGAGTGCTTATTTTATTTTTTTGATAAAAATTTTTTACTTAAAAAATTTCAAACTTAAAGAAAAATTTTAAGAGTTGTACACTGAACACCTGCATGCTTTCACTTATTTTTACCAATTATTAACATTTTGACACATTTTCTTTTTCTTTTTCTTCCCCTTTCTTCACACACACACAAACACACACTCACAAATACATACACATACTTATGCACATTTTTTTTCCTGACCTACTTGAGTATAAGGTCTAGAAATCATGACCCTTTGCCCTGAAATATTCCAGTGTGTATCTTTGAAGAACAAGAACATTTTCTTAAGTAAATCAAAAGTTCTTTGTGTGTATGTGTTTAAAAAAAAATCTTAGAATCATAGCTCTTGTGGAAAACTTTTAAGAGGTCATTTGGGTCATTCCCCTGCTTCTTGCAGTAAATTCCTAAAACAGCACAAAATTGATATTTGCCAGGAATGGCAAAACATAGATTCCTACAGGGTCCAGGCTGGTAATATAAATGTGTGAATCAGAGTATAGGACAGTACCTGTGACACATGTGTATGCCCTACCTAAACAAATAAACTAACCCCATGCTAAACAAAACATTTTCGGAGCACCTAATTTGTTTTTGGGGTCATTAGTCTGTGACCTCTGGCTCCATCTTCAAAGCTCCTATGAGGTGGAATATCCACAGCTTTCTTTGGACGCACTATGTTATAATCAAGTAGTTCTCTTGTAAGTCTAACTGAATACTCAATATTGAGATTTATGAGAGGCAGCAGTGTGCAATGTTTGTTTTTTTTTTTATTTTGAAATAAATTCAAAGTTATAGAAACAGTTGCAAAAACAATACAAACCCCATACACAGAACTCCAGCACCCTGACCCCCTCCCCCAATACCCCGATCCACCACCTTTAACATCCTGTAACACCACCATTTCTTTCTTTCCCTCCCTCCCTCCCTATCATTCATCATCTATTGCTCTGTCTTCTGAACATATGAGAGCAAGCTGCACACATCCTTGAACGAACACTATAATTCACATATACAATTCCCATGAACAAGAACATTCTTTTATGCAATCTCATAAGTGCAGCTAAGAAGTTCAAGAAATTCAACATTGATACAAAGCTTACATTCTATATTTCCATTTTTTTTTCTTCTTATGTCTCAACTGTGTCCCTTTGAGCCTCCTGTCCTCCATCCTCAGATCCCATCCAGGATCATCCTTGGCATTCAATTGTCATCTATTTATACTTTTTTTTTTCAGTTGTGGAAACTTATCTATAGCCTAAATCTTCCCATTCCATCCCCTCCCTAGCATTCCATTAGTGGGATTAATCACATTTAGAATGTTGTAATGCTATCACCTTCCCACCATCCATTACTAGAAATTTCCCTTCACCTCAAACAGCAACCCTACACTCACTTCTTAACTCCCCATTGCCCCTTCCCCCACTTCTCATAACCCATACTGTACTTTTCATCTCTATGGTCATATTCTCTGATAATTTCTTTGTGTTTACTGTGGGGCTTAAATTTAACCTCTTAAATCCATAACAATCTTTTTTTTCTTTGATACCAACTTAACTTCAATAGGACACATAAACTATGTTCCTATACTCCTCCATTCCCCCACCTTTATATAGTTCTTGTCAAAAATTACATATTTTACATTGAGTCCAAAACCACTGATATATCATTAGAGTTTGTGTATTTTATATCCTGTAGGAAGTAAATAGTGGAGTTACAAATAAAAAATTATTGACTTCTATTTGTATTCCATTGTGGTCAGAGAATGTGCTTTGAATATATTCAATTGTTTTTTTGTTTTTATTTTTTATTTTTTTAATTTATTGAGGCTTGTTTTATGTACCAGCATATGGTCTATTCTGGAGAAAGATCCATTGATCACTAGAGAAAAATGTGTGTCCTGGTGATTTGGGATGTAAGGTTCTATATATGTCTGTTAAAATTCTCTATATCTCTCTCTCCTTTCTTTGTTTCTCTGTTGGTAGGGCTCCCTTTAGTATCTGAAGTAGGGCAGGTCTTTTATTGGCAATAAAAGCATTTGTTTGTGAAAAATTTAAGCTCTCCCTCAATTTTTTTTTTTAATCATCATTTTATTGAGATATATTCACATACCACGCAGTCATACAAAACAAATCGTACTTTCGATTGTTTACAGTACCATTACATAGTTGTACATTCATCACCTAAATCAATCCCTGACACCTTCATTAGCACACACACAAAAATAACAAGAATAATAATTAGAGTGAAAAAGAGCAATTGAAGTAAAAAAGAACACTAGGTACCTTTGTCTGTTTGTTTGCTTCCCCTACTTTTCTACACATCCATCCATAAACTAGACAAAGTGGAGTTTGGTCCTTATGGCATTCCCAATCCCACTATCACCCCTCATAAGCTACATTTTTATACAACTGTCTTCGAGATTCATGGGTTCTGGGTTGTAGTTTAATAGTTTCAGGTATCCACCACCAGCTACCCCAATTCTTTAGAACCTAAAAAAGGTTGTCTAAAGTGTGCGTAAGAGTGCCCACCAGAGTGATCTCTCGGCTCGTTTTGGAATCTCTCTGCCACTGAAGCTTATTTCATTTCCTTTCACATCCCCCTTTTGGTCAAGAAGATGTTCTCCATCCCACGATGCCGGGTCTACATTCCTCCCCGGGAGTCATATTCCACGTTGCCAGGGAGATTCACTTCCCTGGGTGTCTGATCCCACGTAGGGGGGAGGGCAGTGATTTCACCTTTCAAGTTGGCTTAGCCAGAGAGAGAGGGCCACATCTGAGCAACAAAGAGGCATTCAGGAGGAGACTCTTAGGCACAAATACAGGGAGGCCTAGCCTCTCCTTTGCAGCAACCGTC
This sequence comes from Choloepus didactylus, assembly GCF_015220235.1. Taxonomy (NCBI): domain Eukaryota; kingdom Metazoa; phylum Chordata; class Mammalia; order Pilosa; family Megalonychidae; genus Choloepus; species Choloepus didactylus. The sequence goes on from NC_051308.1 coordinate 30,085,046, forward strand.
TTCCCAAGGGTAAAACTTATGGTAGAGGGCTCAACCCATCAAACCACCAGTCCCCTATGTCTGTGGTCATGTTAGCAACCATGGATGTGGGGTAGGCGAATACCCCTGCATTCTCCACAGGCTCCTCAAGGGGGCACTACATCTTTTTTTTTTTTTCCTTGTTTGTCTTTTTTCTTTTTTTTAACTTTCCCTTCTTTTTTCAAATCAATTGTATGAAAAAAAAAGTTAAAAAGAAAACAAACATACAATAAAAGAACATTTCAAAGAGACCATAGCAAGGGAGTAAGAAAAAGACAACTAACCTAAGATAACTGCTTAACTTCCAACATGTTCCTACTTTACCCCAAGAAAGTTACATAATATAGCAACATTTCAGTGAACTTGTTCCTACTACATCCATCAGAAATTAACAGACCATAGTCATTTCTGGGCATCCCCAGAACGTTAAATAGCTTATCTGTTCTTCTTGGATTATTGTTCCCCCTTCCTTAATTGCTCTCTACTGCTAGTTCCCCTACATTCTACATTATAAACCATTTGTTTTACATTTTTCAAAGTTCACATTAGTGGTAGCATATAATATTTCTCTTTTTGTGCCTGGCTTATTTCGCTCAGCATTATGTCTTCAAGGTTCATCCATGTTGTCATATGTTTCACCAGATCGTTCCTTCTTACTGCCGCGTAGTATTCCATCGTGTGTATATACCACATTTTATTTATCCACTCATCTGTTGAAGGACATTTGGGTTGTTTCCATCTCTTGGCAATTGTGAATAATGCTGCTATGAACATTGGCGTGCAGATATCTGTTCGTGTCACTGCTTTCCGATCTTCCGGGTATATACCGAGAAGTGCAATCGCTGGATCGAATGGTAGCTCTATATCTAGTTTTCTAAGGAACTGCCAGACTGACTTCCAGAGTGGCTGAACCATTATACAGTCCCACCAACAATGAATAAGAGTTCCAATTTCTCCACATCCCCTCCAGCATTTGTAGTTTCCTGTTTCTTTAATGGCAGCCATTCTAACCGGTGTTAGATGGTATCTCATTGTGGTCTTAATTTGCATCTCTCTAATAGCTAGTGAAGCTGAACATTTTTTCATGTGTTTCTTGGTCATTTGTATTTCCTCTTCAGAGAACTGTCTTTTCATATCTTTTGCCCATTTTATAATTGGGCTGTCTGTACTATTGTCATTGAGTTGTAGGATTTCTTTGTATATGCAAGATATCAGTCTTTTGTCAGATACATGGTTTCCAAAAATTTTTTCCCATTGAGTTGGCTGCCTCTTTACCTTTTTGAGAAATTCCTTTGAGGTGCAGAAACTTCTAAGCTTGAGGAGTTCCCATTTATCTATTTTCTCTTTTGTTGCTTGTGCTTTGGGTGTAAAGTCTAGGAAGTGGCCTCCTAATACAAGGTCTTGAAGATGTTTTCCTACATTATCTTCTAGGAGTTTTATGGTACTTTCTTTTATATTGAGATCTTTGGTCCATTTGAGTTAATTTTTGTGTAGGGGGTGAGGTAGGGGTCCTCTTTCATTCTTTTGGATATGGATATCCAACTCTCCCAGCCCCATTTGTTGAAAAGACCATTATGGCTCAGTTCGGTGACTTTGGGGGCCTTATCAAAGATCAGTCGGCCATAGATCTGAGGGTCTATCTCTGAATTCTCAATTCAATTCCATTGATCTATATGTCTATCTTTGTGCCAGTACCATGCTGTTTTGGCAACTGTGGCTTTATAATAAGCTTCAAAGTCAGGGAGTGTAAGTCCTCCCACTTCGTTTTTCTTTTTTAGAGTGACTTTAGCAATTCGAGGCATCTTCCCTTTCCAAATAAATTTGATAACTAGCTTTTCCAAGTCTGCAAAGTAGGTTGTTGGAATTTTGATTGGGATTGCATTGAACCTGTAGATGAGTTTGGGTAGAATTGACATCTTAATGACATTTAGCCTTCCTATCCATGAACAAGGAATATTTTTCCATCTTTTAAGGTCCCCTTCTATTTCTTTTAGTAGAGTTATGTAGTTTTCTTTGTATAGGTCTTTTACATCTTTGGTTAAGTTTATTCCTAGGTACTTGATTTTTTAGTTGCTATTGAAAATGGTATCTTTTTCTTGAGTGTCTCTTCAGTTTGTTCATTTCTAGCATATAGAAACATTACTGACTTATGTGCATTAATCTTGTATCCCGCTACTTTGCTAAATTTGTTTATTAGCTCTAGTAGGTGTATCGTTGATTTCTCAGGGTTTTCTAGATATAAGATCATATCATCTGCAAACAATGACAGTTTTACTTCTTCTTTTCCAATTTGGATGCCTTTTATTTCTTTGTCTTGCCGGATTGCCCTGGCTAGCACTTCCAGCACAATGTTGAATAACAGTGGTGACAGCGGGCATCCTTGTCTTGTTCCTGATCTTAGAGGGAAGGCTTTCAGTCTCTCACCATTGAGTACTATGCTGGCTGTGGGTTTTTCATATATGCTCTTTATCATGTTGAGGAAGTTTCCTTCAATTCCTACCTTTTGAAGTGTTTTTATCAAAAAGGGATGTTGGATTTTGTCAAATGCTTTTTCAGCATCTATTGAGATGATCAATTGATTTTTCCCTTTTGAGTTTTTAATGTGTTGTAATACATTGATTGTTTTTCTTATGTTGAACCATCCTTGCATGCCTGGAATGAACCCCACTTGGTCATGGTGTATGATTTTTTTAATGTGTCTTTGGATTCGATTTGCAAGTATTTTGTTGAGGATTTTTGCATCTATATTCATTAGGGAGATTGGCCGGTAGTTTTCCTTTTTTGTAGCATCTTTGCCTGGTTTTGGTATTAGATTGATGTTAGCTTCATAAAATGAGTTAGGTAGTGTTCCATTTTTTTCAATGTTTTGAAAGAGTTTGAGTAAGATTGGTGTCAGTTCTTTCTGGAAAGTTTGGTAGAATTCCCCTGTGAAGCCATCTGGCCCTGGGCATTTATTTGTGGGAAGATTTTTGATGACTGATTGGATCTCTTTGCTTGTGATGGGTTGGTTGAGGTCTTCTATTTCTTCTCTGGTCAGTCTAGGTTGTTCATATGTTTCCAGGAAATTGTCCATTTCTTCTACATTATCCAGTTTGTTGCCATACAGTTGTTCATAATATCCTCTTATAATTTTTTTAATTTCTTCAGGATCTGCAGTTATGTCACCTTTTTCATTCATTATTTTGTTTATATGGGTCTTCTCTCTTTTTGATTTTGTCAGTCTAGCTAGGGGCTTGTCAATCTTGTTGATCTTCTCAAAGAACCAACTTTTGGTGATATTTATCCTTTCTATTGTTTTTTTGTTCTCTATGTCATTTATTTCTGCTTTAATCCTTGTTATTTCTTTTCTTGTACTTGGTTTAGGATTGGTTTGCTGTTCATTTTCTAGCTTCTTCAGTTGATCCATTAGTTCTTTGATTTTGGCTCTTTCTTCCTTTTTAATATATGCGTTTAGTGCTATAAATTTCCCCCTTAGCACTGCTTTTGCTGCATCCCATAGGTTTTGGTATGTTGTGTTCTCATTTTCATTCGTCTCTATATATTTAGCAATTTCTCTTGCTATTTCTTCTTTAACCCACTGATTGTTTAGGAGTGTGTTGTTTAACCTCCAGGTATTTGTGAATTTTCTAAGTCTCTGATGGTTATTGACTTCTAATTGTATTCCATTGTGGTCAGAGAATGTGCTTTGAATAATTTCAATCTTTTTAAAATATTGAGGCTTGTTTTATGTCCCAGCATATGATCTATTCTGGAGAAAGTTCCGTGAGCACTAGAAAAGTATGTGTATCCTGGTGATTTGGGATGTAATGTCCTGTAGATGTCTGTTAAATCTAATTCATTTATCAGATTGTTTAGGTTTTCAATTTCCTTATTGGTCTTCTGTCTGGTTGATCTATCTATAGGAGAGAGTGATGTGTTGAAGTCTCCCACAATTATTGTGGAAACATCAATTGCTTCCTTTAGTTTTGCCAATGTTTCTCTCATGTATTTTGTGGCACCTTGATTGGGTGCATAGACATTTACGATTGTTATTTCTTCTTGCTGAATTGCCCCTTTTATTAGTATGTAGTGGCCTTCTTTGTCTCTCAAAACATCCCTGCATTTGAAGTCTATTTTATCTGAGATTAATATTGCTACACCTGCTTTCTTTTGGCTGTAGCTTGCATGAAATATTTTTTTCCATCCTTTCACTTTCAGTTTCTTTGTGTCCCTGTGTCTAAGATGAGTCTCTTGTATGCAACATATTGATGGTTCATTTTTTTTGATCCATTCTGCGAATCTATATCTTTTAATTGGGGAGTTTAATCCATTTACATTCAACGTTAAAACCGTGAAGGCATTTCTTGAATCGGCCATCTTATCCTTTGGATTATGTTTGCCATATTTTTCCCTCTCTCTATTAATATCCTTTATTGTACCCATACCGAATCTCTTTAGTACTGAACCTTTCTCCAAGTCTCTCTGTCCTGTCTTTGTTTCTCTGTCTGTAGGGCTCCCTTTAGTATCTCCAGTAGGGCAGGTCTCTTGTTAGCAAATTCTCTCAGCATTTCTTTGTCTGTGAAAAATTTAAGCTCTCCCTCAAATTTGAAGGAGAGCTTTGCTGGATAAAGTATTCTTGGCTGGAAATTCCTCTCACTCAGAATTTTAAATATATCGTGCCACTGCCTTCTCGCCTCCATGGTGGCTGCTGAGTAGTCACTACTTAGTCTTATGCTGTTTCCTTTGTATGTGGTGAATTGCTTTTCTCTTGCTGCTTTCAGAACTTGCTCCTTCTCTTCTATGTTTGACAGTGTGATCAGTATATGTCTCGGAGTGGGTTTTTTTGGATTTATTCTATTTGGAGTTCGCTGAGCATTTATGATTTGTGTATTTATGTTGTTTAGAAGATTTGGGAAGTTTTCCCCAACAATTTCTTTGAATACTCTTCCTAGACCTTTACCCTTTTCTTCCCCTTCTGGGACACCAATGAGTCTTATATTCGGACGTTTCATATTATCTATCATATCCCTGAGGTCCATTTCGAGTTTTTCAATTTTTTTCCCCATTCTTTCTTTTATGCTTTCATTTTCCATTCTGTCATCTTCCAGGTCACTGATTCGTTGTTCAACTTCCTCTAGTCTTGTACTATGAGTGTCCAGAATCTTTTTAATTTGGTCAACAGTTTCTTTAATTTCCATAAGATCATCCATTTTTTTATTTAGTCTTGCAATGTCTTCTTTATGCTCTTCTAGGGTCTTCTTGATTTCCTTCATATCCCGTACTATGGTCTCATTGTTCATCTTTAGTTCTTTGAGTAGCTGCTCTAGGTGTGTCTCTTCTGGTCTTTTGATTTGGGTGCTTGGGCTTGGGTTATCCATATCGTCTGGTTTTTTCATATGCTTTATAATTTTCTGTTGTTTTTGGCCTCGTGGCATTTGCTGAACTTGATAGGGTTCTTTTAGGGTTTGTAGACCAGTTGAAGTCCTTATCTCTAATTTATCAGATCTACAGCTTCGTGGAGTACACTTTCTCTAACTAACCAGCAGGTGGCGTCCACGAGCCACCTGTTCTCCACAAGCCAGATCTCCCCTGCTTAGCCTTTTTGGTGAGTGGGGGAGTGAGTCTTGTGGGGCCCAATTGGTGTACCAAGCTTGCGTGTGTAGTTGGTGTTGCCTGCCCTGTATGTGGGGCGTGTTTCTGGGCAGTCGGGGAGGGGGGGGTGGCCCTAACAATCAAATCTCCCTGATGATCCTAGAGTTTTAAAGCTACTGCAATAGTCTAATCCTTCAGTTCAGTCCTGCCACAGTTTGTCTCTGCCACTGACCCACAAGTCTTTGGTATTGGCGTATGGCTCCTGAGACTTGCAAGTGGGCCCCTCTTCCAGGCTGTGCACCCCGGGTCCTCTGTTGAGGGATGACTGTGCTATGTCACAGGTGAGTGCCGTCCCCCCAGGGCAGTTCTGGGCTGCTGGGCTGTGTTGGGAGGCTCCCAGTCTGCTCAAATGATGGCTGAATGGGGCTCTGTTAATTTACACTGCTCCCCCTTCCCAGCTCTGGGACATTCAGCTGAGGTTGCAGGGAAGGCTAATGTCCACGCCCAGTTTTGTGGTGTGTGCCTGTTATTTGAAGCACTTCCGTCACACTGGGTTGTCTGGGGCAGCTCTGGGCTATGGGGCTGGCGATGGGCAGGAGTGTTTCCTGTCCACCAGGATGGTGGCTGTGAGCGGACACCCCCCTTTTCTTGGGAAGTTGTGTTGTTTAGTGAATTTTCTCAGCCACTGGATTATTGCCTTTTGTCTCAGAGCTCTCTTAGTTCTGCTCTTGACTTGACGTGCCCAAATTGCAATTCTTTGAAGCTTTCTGTATTGAGCTTCTTAGAGTAATTGTTTTAGAAAAAGCAAAAAGGATTTAAAAAAAAAACAAAACAAAAAAAAACGGCCCTCCTCAGAGATCTAAATGGGTTATTGAAATGCTAATAGACAAAGCAACCAGGGCCATTAAGGAAAGGTCCAGAGGGCAGAGAGATCAGCCTTGCTTCGGGATTTGCATATGCGCCTCAAGGCCTGATCTCCGCCCTTCCCCTTTCTGTGTTCACCAGAACTCCAAAAATCCTCTGCTTTTATTTTGGAGTTTTTCGTGTTGTTTTTTTCTATGCCTGTCTCCTCTCTGCTGGGCTGGCTGCTCTCAGAGTCTCTGGTGTCTGGTCTCAGTCTATCTATGGTTGGAGTTTGAATCAGTAGAATGAGTTTCCGATAAGAGCAGCCACTGCAATTCTCCCTTCTCCTTCCTGGAGCTGACAGCCCCTCCTCCCCCGGGACTGAGCCTGGCAGGGAGGGGCGCGGGTCCCCTGGCCGCAAAAACTTACAGATTTCGCTGATCTCAGCAGTTCCACGTTTTCATGAGTGTTGTATGAAGTATGCCCAAAGTCAGATTGCTCTGTGGTGTCCAGTCCACGCAGTTCCTGGCTTTTTACCTACTTTCCTGGAGGAGTAACTAAAACATACAGCTCACCAGTCTGCCATCTTGCCCCGCCTCCCCCTCAATTTTGAAGGAGGGTTTTGCTGGATCAGGTATTCTTGTTTGGAAAATTTTCTCTCTCAGAATTTTAAATATGTCATGCCACTGCCTTTTCGCTTCCATGGCGGCCGCTGAGTAGTCACTACTTAGTCTTATGTTGTTTCCTTTGTATGTGGTGAATTGCTTTTCTCTTGCTGCTTTCAGAACTTGCTCCTTCTCTTCAGTGTTTGAGAGTCTGATCAGAATATGTCTTGGAGTGGGTTTATTTGGATTTATTCTATTTGGAGTTCTCTGGGCCTTTATGCTTTGTGTATTTATATTGTGTAGAAGGTTTGGGAAGTTTTCCCCAACAATTTCTTTGAATACTCTTTCTAGACCTTTACCCTTCTCTTCCCCTTCTGGAACACCAACGAGTCTTAAATTTGGACATTTTATTTTATGTATCGTGTCCCTCAGATCCATTTCAATTTTTTCATTTTTTTTCCCCATTCTTTCTTTTGTTCTTTCATTTTCTGTTCTGTGGTCCTCCAGGACACTGAGTCATTGTTCAACTTCCTCTAATCTTGTATTATGAGTATCCAGAGTCTTTTTAATTTGGCCAACAATTTCTTTTATTTCCATAAGATCTTCTATTTTTTTATTTACTTTTGCAATTTCTTCTTTATGCTCTTCTAGGGTCTTCTTTATGTCCTTTATATCCTGTTCTATGGTCTTCTTCATGTCCTTTATATCCTGTGCCATGCTCTCATTCTTTGATTGTAGTCCTTTGATTAATTGTGCCAAGTACTGTGTCTCTTCTGATGTTTTGATTTGAGTGTTTGGGATTAGGTTCTCCATATCATCTGATTTTATCATATGCTTTAAGATTTTCTGTTGTTTTCGGCCTCTTGGCATTTGCTTTGCTTGATAGGGTTCTTTCAAGTTGTAAAAAATACAACTTGTGGGGCATGTGTCTGGGTGGTTAGGGAGTCAGGGCAGTTTTAATAATCAAACCTCCCAGGTGTTCCCGGAGATTCAAGGCTGTTGCAAGAGTCTAAGCCTTCATTTCAGTTTTGCCCCAGATTTTTTCTGCTGCTGACCCACAAGACCCCGGCATTGACATAGCGTCCCTGGGTTTTCCAAGCAGGCCCCCCTTCTCAGCTGTGATCTTCCAGGACCTCTGCTGAAGGAAGGCAGTGCTACGTCACAAGTGCGCGCCATCCCTCAAGGGAAGCCCTGGGCTGCCGGGCCATGCATGGGCGCTCCCAGATGGCTGCAAATGCAAAGATGGCTGAATGGGGCATCTCAACCCCCGCCCCTTCGCACAGCTCCACCTTCCCAGCTCCAGGACAACTAGCTGTGCATGCACCCAAGGCCACTGTCCACGGCCGATATTGTGGCGTGTGCGCGGTGCCATGGGATACACTCACCATCACACTGGGTTTCCTGGCGCAGCTCTGGGCTATGGGTATGGCCCCGGGCAGGAGCCGGCTGCAAGCAGTGCAGTTTCTTTCTCCTTTTGGCTCTCCCCTGTGCCCCCCTGGCCTGAGGGAATCAGCGGCAGTCTATCCTCCATGCCAGACACTAAGAGGTTGGCACAGCCCGCTCCTGCTGTGCTTCACTGCGTGGTTCTCACCGTCGTAACTGCAGCTACTCCTGGGTTGTTTTCTTTTTTTTTTAAAAGAACTTGTCCATCTCCAAACACCAATCCCCGGTTTCCCCACACTGCAGCGCGGCCACGGGACTTTCAGCCGGCTTACTCATTTGTTTCAGAACACAGACTCCTGGTTTCACCAAGTGCACGGTCCCTGTGGTTTTAGCAGACCTTGTCCAGCTGGTGCATCACTGAAACTGGTGTTCTGGATCACTTTCTGGTTTTTATCTAGTATTTTTCACGGAGGTGTTTTTTTGCCCTGTTTCACCTAGCCGCCATCTTAGGTTCCAGTGTGCAATGTTTAATAGCATGGATTTTAGACTGTGTGTTTGAATCCCATTTCCACTATTTACATGTGGTGTTGTCATGGGAAAATTACTTAACCTTTCTATGGTTCAGTTTCCTCATCAATAAAATAATTGTATCTACTGCACAGAACTATTGTGAGAAAAAAGTGAAAATATTTATAATACTTTAAAACAGAGCCTGGTATACATAATAAACACTGAATGACTGTATTCTATTAATACCAACCTGACAGCCTGAAGATATATTTTTTTCTCACATCCTTACAGATCATGATGGTATGAGGGATATGAGGGAGATATGGGACTGTTCTTCCTAGAAGTCTTAGAGGAGGTGTCTGTCTGTTCCTAAGTTAGAAAGCTAAATTATCTACCTTTCTCACATTGTGAGAGATTGTTCCTATTCTCATTGCCATTTTCTATTTATCCCTCTTGTCAGACTTCTCCACAGCTGTTACTGAGATTTCCCTAGTCCTGAAGATACTGCTTTACGTGTCATGGGGGAAACTGTTTAACTTGTTTGGGCTTTAGTTTCCTTGATCTGTACAATGGAGATAATAATAGTACCTACTTCATAGGATTGTTGTGAGGATTAAATGATTTAATATATGTACTATGCTAGAACAGTGTCTGGAGAACAGAAAGTGCTGTATAACTGTTAGCTATTGTGTTATGATGTGTATTCTCTTTAATAGTCATATTCTTCAATTGTGTGTTCTATACTTGTGATCTAAAAAAAATTTTTTTTTACCATCAGAGCTCTTTTCCTTCCTTTCTTCTGTGCAAGTACTCTTATTAAGATCACCACTGATCATCTTTATGTCCAAATCCAAGTTAATGCTTTTTCTCATAGCTTTATATAATATTTTAAACAGCAGAAATCATGTATTGCAACCCAGGATAGGGGGCAGGAGCCAGTTAAGGGGGTTGAGGAGGGAAGAGAGAGTGATTGAGACAGGAAAGGAAGAAGGGAGAGCAACATGGATTGAGTGATCGATTTCAGTGGAGAGCTAGTGATGGCAGGATTTTGCAAAGGGGTTAATGGATGAGTGAAAAATGGAGCTAACAGTTACAAGATAAATAGTTTTAGAAGAAGTGTTGAGATGGCAAAAAGAAGCAGAGAAATAGAATGGTTGGGAGTGGTAAAGTACCTATCAAAATTTTTTCAAGATGAGGAAGGTATCTGAATATTTTAAGGCAAAAGAGGAAAGAATGAAGATGCTGAGAGGGAGAGGCAAGTGTTTTAGGAGACAACGCTGGAATTAAAAAAAAATTAAGAGAAGTTAGCTTTATTAAAAAAGAACACTTTTTATTTCCCCAAGACTGAAAGCATAAGAAAAGAAGCCTAGTATTATAAAGGCAGTGACTGTGAAGGTGGTGAGAGGGTAAGTGACAGTGCCCAGCCTAAGCAGTTTTCATCTGTTCCTTGAAGTAGGTAATAAGGTCTTCTGCTGAGATTAAGGAAGTGCATGCGTTGGAACTTGACGGTGAGCTGTCTGGGGGAGTTTGTCAGGGAATCAACAGGAGCTGAATATAATATAATTATATTATAATATATATTTAATATATATAATATTTAATTTTTAATTTAATTTAATTAATTTTATTTAATATTAATAAATAATTAATTAATAAATAATTATATTATTAATTATTATATAATTATTAATTATATCAATATAATATCATATATAAATATTAATTATATTAATATAATTATTAATAATTAATTAATTAATAATAAATTAATAATTAAATAATTAATAAATTAATATTAAAATTAATAAATTAATTTTAATTTAATTTAATTAAATTTAATATTTAATATATATATAATATAATTATAATATATTATAATATAAGCAGCATCAGGGAAACTTTTGATGTCGGATGGAATGAATTTATAGTGGACCGTATTTTTTTTGTTCCTTGTTTTCCTCCAGCAATGCCTTGTTGCAACAAGGGAAGGGAAATTAGAGATGCCTAGGGTTATGGATTAACAGAGCAGACATGATGGAAGGTTAAGGGATGTAGCATTCAGGATGGAGGTAATGGCAATTTTGAATGGCTAACTGTAGAATGTAGAGCAGCCATGTATAGATTAATTAACTGCTAAACACAGTGAGGGAGCCACCTAGCCAACCAACAGAATTGTGAATAATAAAAAATTCACTGTTGATTAAGCCACTAAATTTTGGGTTGCTTATTACACAGCTATAGAAAACCGCAAAGCTAGGCTGAGCATTGAACAAAAACTCAACAGGAAGCCTGAGGGCAAGGGAGCCTGATGCAATTCGTAGAGGTTAGTCACTTGTGGGGAACAGAGTGTGGTAGAGAACAATGGAGAGAGGATGTCAGAGGCAGGCACATAGAAAATATCAAGCACATCAGATTCAGTGCAGGTTTTAAAATGGGAGAGCAAGCCTAGGGCTTGCTGTTTTGAAATATGAGCACCCGGAGAGACATGCACAGCCTTATCATATTGCTGAGATTTGGTGAGTTTGGAATTATAATTGGACTATAGTGATGGAAATGTATACTTGATTGAAGAAATAGACTGTCCAGGAAGGCAAACAGGGAAGCCCTTGTATGTCAAGAAGATAAAAAGCTTTGTAGAAATTAACAAGCCTGAAGGAAACATTTGAGTGAAGATAAAGGGACAGAGGAATGAAAGTGACGTGTCATGGGAATATACGGCAGAACCTGAGGGCAGAGGGAGGAAATGGATGATTCATTCCCAAAGCAAGTCACACAAGTTGGACCAAAGGAAGATATAGTACTCTTAGGGATTTATTCTTCCAACACTTGTTGGTAATCTCATCTAACTAAAAGCAAAAGGTCTGAAAAATTCCTGCCTTGCTTTGGGGACACAACGGTCTTCCAAAAAGTATAGGAAATAATGAAAAATTAGTTGGTGAAGTGATGAGACTCTCGGGAGGAAGAACTGTGTTCATGTTAGAAAGAAACAGGCGGGGTAGCCAATGTGTGTCACACACAGATTAAAGGGAGGCAATTTTCAGAAAGATCAGAGAATAGGTAAGGGGATTCCATGTCTTGAAACTTGAGTAATGAAGTTCAAGAACATAGGAGACCATGAATCAAATTGCTAAGTCGAAGGTTAGGAATGTAGAAGATCAGAATCAGATTATCAGTCAAAGAAGTGAACATGGGAGAGGAGAGTCAGGAGCTACACCAAGTCCAGAAACACTTCTGATCAGAACAAGAAGAGAAAGATCATGTTCTGCCTCAAAGGCTAGGCTAGAATTGGGCCATAGAAGTAGAGAGCAACAGAGAAGTTGCCTATAGGCCTTAAAAACTTTATATGACCCCTACTGCAGGTTTCTGACAGAAGGGTTTGATTTTTAAAAATGTGATTGAATTGAAATACGATAATGTTTATATACTTTGGAAACTCATTATAGCAAATTCTTATGAATCCAAACATTTTGAGAGGGCATTAGTTCATTTTCTGGGGTAGCCTATTTAAATAGGTTAGTTTTACTGAGGCCCGCTCTCAATCTATGCTGTATATAGTTTTGTTTTGTTCAGTCTCTTATATTGGGCTGTTAGCCAAACCCCTTAAATAGGGCCAATGATGAGAATAGAGCCCAGAAACAGTTAAGATTGTCTTTATTCTTCCTTCCCTCAGTGTAGGATCTTGCCTTGTGCTACACAAAGTCCTCATATGGGAACTTCTTCATCATCCCATTCCCAAACCATAAACTGGGGTTACAGATTTGAATTGTACTATAAGACTTGAGGTAAAAGAAATGTCACATTTCTTTATTTTTCTAAATCCAATCAAATCTGGTTCCAGTCCTCTTCCTTGACCTCAGTAAAAAGGTCAACATTAATAGTTTTTGTGGCTCCTTCTCTTCCTTTCCTATACGGTACTGGAACCTTAAGGCTAATGCAGTGTTTAGGAAAAATGGGAAAAAGGAAAACAATCACGGTGCCGATGAGATGTGTACGCCTGAAGTATCCACTTGTTCTATGCCAACCTCAGCCACAGGGATGCTTAACACGCATTCTAGGGCCCCAGAGTACAAGTGAAGAAGATTAGCTTTCCACAGGAGGAGAGCACTTCTTCCAGTGTAATTGGAGGAAAAGAGAAAGACAGGTCATTTAGCAAATCTGTAGCTGTAACAGGAATTCTTGAGAGATTTGTGTTATTCTTTAGGTCCCTGTGCACTCATCAGCAAAACAGTCTTTGCCCTTCTTCCTTACAGCTGTCAGACCTTTGTGTTCCAGGTCTAGAAAGTTGCTTAATTCTAGAAGACATCACATAGGTTTTCTTTCCAATGATCTACCTAGGAAAAATGAGACAATCTAGCTAGATTATTGCAGAAGAGAAGAGGATGGTGATAGGTTCCACAAAGGGAAGTGGAAAGAGAGAGAGAGTGAAATTTCCTAAGAGTATAAGGAAGAAACTGTCACCTTCTCATAAACAGCTATTTGCATATGGCTAGGACCTAGGATGGAGGTGGCTGTGTGGACACTGAGCACTAAGCATTGGGGCCCAGCCCTTACTACCTTCTCAGGAACCCCACCCACCTCATCAGCCTTTTTCTTTGTACTGGCTCATTCCCATTAGCTTACATGCTCACATCTGTCTTCCTCCAGACATCCCTTCCTCCCCTTCTCTTCTTAGATCCATTCTCCTTGATCCATCCTCAACTGACTGCAGTCTAGTTTTCCCCTACCTTCAACAGAAACTTACCTTGCCAAAATTATAACTGATCTTCTTACTAAATTCAGTGGACATTTCTCAGAATTCATCTTGTTTGACCTCCCAGCAGCATTTGACACCAAGATAACTACTGATTTTTCAATCTCTTTCCTTAGCTTCTATGACACCCCATTCTCCTGGACTTTGACTGGCTCTTACTGCTGTCTCTATTGCAGGTTCTTCTTCCTTGACATTCCTTAAATGTTGGTACTTCTCCGAGTTCTTACTGGGCTATTGTCTCCTCCAGTCAATACATTCTTGGATGAGTTCTTCTGTACCTTCTGGATCCATTACCAGAGCTGTAATCTTGCACTTCACACCTTGGATATTGGCAGAAGACTTGAGATTCTTGCGTCAATGACAAAGTCACTTGAATACTTTTGGAACCACAAGCAGCTTCAGCATTGGCTTGTTGAGGTTGGTTCACTTGTTGCAATTTTATAGCAAGTGGTTAAGCAAGCCTACACTTGTCCTGACAGGAGACATTATCTTATCCCTCAAGGTTGCTCACTGCTAAGACAACCTTGAAAAATGGTATTTCCCTGTAGCCATTCCAACACACTAAAAACTAATAAGTGATATCTATATAGTGCATAAGAATATCCTCCAGAGTGACCTCTCGACTCCATTTGAAATCTCGCAGCCACTGGAACCTTATTTTGTTTCATCTCTCTTCCTCCTTTTGGTCAAGAAGATCCTCTCAGTCCCCCAGTGCTGAGTTCAGGCTCATCTCCAGGAGTCATTTCCCACATTGCCAGGGGGATGATTTACACCCCTGGGAGTCATGTCCCACGCAGCGGGGAGGGTAGTGAGTTCACCTGCCGAGTGGGCTTAGAGAGAGAGGAGGCCGCATCTGAGCAACAAAGAGGCTCTCTGCAGGGGTCTCCTAGGCCCAATTATAAGTAGGCTCTGCCTCTCCCTTGCAGCAATTATCCTCACAAGAGAAGCCCCCAGATCAAGGACTCGGCCCACCAAATTGGAAGTCCTCAATGTTGTGGGAAAATCAGCAACAACCAACGTGGGGAAGTCCAGCATTTCCGCATTTCTCCCCAGTTCCTCGGGGGTCCTGCAAATACACTTTTACTCTCTGCCATATCACTCTGGGATGTATCGGATTTCACTCCAGCCTGTACAAACTCACCAAATCCCACTTCCCATTCACCACTCTATCTTGCAACATCTTTAAATGAGGAATTAAAAATTTTTTGTTTAAAATGTTTTCTCTGTCGATTAGGGAGTAAATATAATACCACTAAAATCATCCAATCACTAGTTAAGTGAATATTTGTGAAGTTAAATTTACATTCAAATATTACAACTTTAATTTTAATCACTTCGAATACAAATATTTAATAATCTATTATAAATTTCCTGTCTTAGTATCCAGAGAGTGCTGAATATAATTTATATTTTCTTAGGTCATTTGTTGTATTGAATTACATTATTGCTGGGGAGGATGAGGTGAACAGTGTCAACGGAAAAATAACAAACTAAGCTACAAGGCAACAAAGGCTTTTATTTGGGATCTTAGAATTATAATTCTGAGAGCACGGATTAAGGTATCAATCCAAATCCTGTTCTTTCTTAGCACTTCAAGCAAGGGTTTTTGTTTGTTTGTTTTGTTTTTTAAATGCAGTTTTGTTGAGATATACTCACATACCATATAATCCATCCAAAGTATACAATCAGTGGCTCACAGTATCATTATATAGTTGTGCATTCATCGCCACAATCAATTTTAGAACATTTTCATTATTCCAAAATAAAGAAGGAAGTTTACTAGCTCTGCATTTTTCCCCAATCACTCCATGGGACTTCGCAAATACTTTTTTATTTTCTCCCCAAAGTACTCTGAGGTGCATCGGGGTATTGTATTAACCTGTACAGAATAACATTCCCCACTCTAGGTTCCATGCAACCATGTTGTTTAAATAAACTGACCATACAGGTTATTTAGAAAGCATGCAACAGAGAACATAAATTTTGTAACAAATAAACATCTCTTAAATAACAGTCAAATCTCAGGAATAGATGTGACTGCTGTAAGCACTTACAATCTCTGAACCTTTACAGCCAGCCTCATTGAACACTCTGCACTCCTGAATTGTTGATTGCCCAGTCTGTGTGCACATTCTATCCCCTGGCTCCTATGCTCTCAAATTCAATTCTCAGCATTTCCTCATTATAGTAAGTTTATATTAGTGAGGCCTTACAATATTCGTCCTTTCCTTTCTAGCTTATTTTACTCAACATAATGTCCTCAAGGTCCATTCACCTAGTTGCATACCTCACAATGTCATTCCTTCTTGCAGCCATTCAATGTTCCATTGTATGTAAACAGCAGAGTTTGCCCTTCTGTTCACCCTTGGTTGTACCCTCAGGCCATCTCCATTCACCTCAAATCATGGATAATGCTGCCATAAGCACCAGTGGGCAAATGTCTCTTCCTGTCCCTGAAGCAAGGGTTTTTTAAGAAAAAGTAGAAAGATTACAAAGATTGTTTGTGATTGGTGGGTATTTGGGGAGTTCCAAATGTGCTTCAGGTTAGTTTACTGATTTCCTTATCTTGTGGTTTGTGTCTGGTGTCGAGATGTCCTTATGGTTTCAGAGGAACATTGTTGCTTGAGGCTTCACATGTACTTTGTGATATCTGGCTGAGATTTGCATAAGATTATCGGGAATGACCTCCTGACTCCATTTGAAATCACTTAGCCATAGTAACTCTTGTTTTATTTCTTTTTACAATAACTAATATTTATTTGAATGGCTACTCTGCTAAAAGCTGTGCTTTACATTAGTGATATCTCCTGTTTATTTAGCCTAAGAGTATGTCCAGCAGAGCCCTAAGTATTTTGAGGTAGGTACTATTTTATAGTGCAGGAGGCTTATCTCTGAAGAGATAAGGTAGGCAACCTGCTCAGTCTGGCAAATTGCAGAAGTGGGATTTGAATCCTAGCAGTCTGGAATTAGAGGCCATGTCTTTAAGTACTCTGTACTACTGTAAACTTCACCAGGAACCTCTGAGGTAGATGTTATCACCCGCATTTTACGGAAGTAAAAGATGAGGTTGCACTTAACATCATCTGGTAATGAGCTGACATTTCTTTTTCTTCTTTTTTCTCTATTTCTTTCTCTAGAACTTTTTGATTTGGGCCCAAGCAGGGCTTGAATTTGCCAGTCAATGAAAGCACTTCTTTCCTTGGTTCACTTGGCATTTTTCCTTTCTCCAGGAAGTATCTTTTATATGCACTGAAATAATTGAGAGAAACATACCACTTGCCCCTTCAGAGTTTATGTTCTAAAGGTAATGACAACTTCTTTTTTTTTTCTGCCAGAGAGATTGGAACAATTATCAGGTCCTTAGGATGTTGCCCTAGTGAAGGAGAGCTACATGACCTGATTGCAGAGGTAAGTAAGGCTAAGAAAGTTTCATTCAGCACGCTCTTTGGGTATTGATCCAAAGAACCTGGTGTAACATTTGTAATCTAAAAATGCTTACCTGAAACTAAAGATGCTGAAAGGTACTGAATGTGTTCAGTGAAAATATTAGGGAAGCCATGCAAATTAGGCAATGTTCTGGTTTGCTAAAGCTGCCATTATGCAAAATACCGGAAATGGATTGGCTTTTACAAGGGAATTTATTAGGTTAAAAATTTACATCTCTAAGGCCATAAAAGTTCCAAACTAAGGCATCAACAAGAGGATACCTTCATTGAAGAAAGGCCAGTGGCATTTGGAACACCTCTGTCAGCTGGGAAGGCACGTGGCTGGTGTCTGCTGGTCCTTTGCTCCCAGGTTCTGGTTTCAAAATGGCTTTCTCCAGAATGTCTCTGGGCTTCTGTCACTCTTAGCTCCTCTCTCTCAGCTCCTTTGCATTCTTGCTTGTTCTCCCAGGGCATTTCTCTCTAAGCATCTGGGGGGTCTTCTCTTAGCTTCTCTGGGGCAAACTATTGGATTCATCTCTTAGTTTAGCATCCCCAATGTCTTTCTGGGGCAGGGTCACACCTCCATGGAAATAATCGTATCAAAAGGTCTCACCCACAGTTGATTGGGCCACATCTCCATGGAAACAACCTAATCAAAATATCCTACCCATAATAAGTCTGAAACCACAGGATTGAATTAAAATAATATGGCTTTCCTGGGGTACATAATAGATTCAAGTCAGCACAGCCAACTAACAAGATCTGAAAGCATTAAGATCAAATCTTGAAGAAATCACTGAACAAATAATTCAATAGATGATGTAAAGAACCCACTCTAGATATTATCCTATCTTTAAAATTAATTGAAGAAAGACAGATAGATGGAAGAGATTGATCATATGGAGAAAGAATATTGACAGATGAAAAAAAATAGTAAGTGATGTCAGTTCAAAGTGTTAATTTGAAAACAGTCTCTGAAAACCAAGGTGCAGAATAAGTTTATTGATGCATGGGAGCATAACTAAAAGAAAGTTACTACTCAAGACAAAGTGGCTGAAAAACAGTTTATAGACCTGCAAAACAGTTTATAGACCTGCTTAGAACAAAGAAAGGGTATGGAGGAATGGGGCCGGGGATGCGAGGAGGACATGAGCTATGTGAGTTGTCTGGGGCAGGGTGTCCTTGGGTACCATAAATCTGTAAAAGCTGCCCAAACAGAATGTTTGTATAGGAATGGGCCTATTTGGTGAAGATAAGCAGACTTGTTGGTGCCAGCATGACTTATTAATCACAGTTCCTCCTTTCCCATAGAGGCAGGGGTCTTAATTAGCACCACAAGAGGTCTTTGGTACATCAGCTTGCCTCAGTTGCTTTTTGTTTCTTCTTTGTAGTTTCCCGAGTAAAATGGGAGTTTAAGTCTTAGTAAAGCTATTTACCATTCCAACTTCACAAAAGAGATTAGAAGCAGAAATAGAGACCACAAGGAATTTATATTTATTTAGAGGAAATAAAAGTAACTTTGAGAACAAGTAGTAAACAGGATAAAATAGTAAGAACTGTTAAGTAAAAGAAAATGGCCACTTGCATTGGGTGTTGCTGGGACAAGGCCCCTTTTCGAGAAGGGCTTTCCAGAAGAAAAAAACATTTCATTGGCAGGGTTTTCCAGGAAAACAGAACACACCTTTACAGGGTTGCTGATAAGCAACACCTGGTGATGAAAATAGTTTCTGTTTAAAACTAGTTTCTCAGAATGGACAAGCATCCTTTGCTAATCAATGTATATCTGTTCCCCACTTAGTAAGACCCCCCCGCTTCGTAAAACGGAAATCCATTGTCAGCCAATCAGAACATTTCCTCACTTGCTTCTGCATTTGCATATATGAGCTTCCCCTTTCTAACCTCTCCATGGATCTCCCTTCTGCTTTCTGAATGGGATGGTGCCCAATTCATGAATTTCTCAATAAAGCTTTGAGAACCTAGATTGCACGAAGTTTTTCTTTTTTTTCTTTTTTTTCAGGTATCCAGCTGCAGAGGGCCTTTGCTGGTCATTAGCAGTACTAGGTTGCTGCCTTTTTTTTTTTTTTAATGACCTTTTTTTTTTTACATTTTATTTTGAAATAAATTCAAAGTTATAGGAACAGTTGCAAAAACAGTACAAACCCCATACACAGAACTTCAGCCTTCCCTGACCCCCCTGATACCCTGATCCACTAACTTTAACATGTTGTCAGACCGCTATTTCTTTCCCTCCCTCCCTCTCTCCCTATCTATCATCCATCATCTATTGCTTTGTCTTCTGAACATGAGAGCTAGCTGCACACATCCTTGAACAAACACTATCATTCACATATACAATTCCCATGAACAAGAACATTCTTCTATGAAATCCCATTAAGCGCAGCTAAAGAAGTACAAGAGATTCAACAATGATACAAAGCTTACATTCTATATTTCCTTTTCTTTATGTCTCAACTGTGTCCCTTTGAACCTCCTGTCCTCCATCCTCAGATCCCATTCAGGGTCATCCTTGGCATTCAATTGTCATCTATTTAGACTGTCTTTTTTTTTTCTCAATTGTGAAAACATATATACAGCCTAAATCTTCCCATTCCACCCCCTCCCTAGCATTCCATTAGTGGGATTAATCACATTTAGAATGTTGTAATGCTATCACCTTCCCACCATCCATTACTAGAAATTTCCCTTCACCTCTAACAGCAACCCTACACTCATCTCTTAACTCCCCATTGCCCCTTCCCCCATTTCTCTTAACCCATACTCTACTTTTCATCTCTATGGTCATATTCTCTGATAATTTCTTTGTGTTTACTGTGGGGCTTAAAATTAAGCTCTTAAATCCATAACAATCTTGTTTTTCTTTGGTACCAACTTGATTTCAATAGGACACATAAACTATGTACCTATACTCCTCCATTCCCCCACCTATATATAGTTCTTGTCAAAAATTACATATTTTACATTGAGTTCAAAACCCGTGATTTGTCATTAGAGTTTATGTATTTTATATCATGTAGGAAATAAATAGTGGAGTTACCATTCAAAAATTATTGACTTCTATTTGTATTCCATTGTGGTCAGAGATTGTGCTTTGAATATGTTCAATTGTTTTTTTTTTTTGTTGTTGTTGTTGTTGTTTTTTAATTTATTGAGGCTTGTTTTATGTCCCAGCATATGGTCCATTCTGGAGAAAGATCCATGATCACTAGAGAAAAATGAGTGTCCTGGTGATTTGGGATTTAAGGTTCTATATATGTCTGTTAAAATTCTCTATATCTCTTCTCCTTTTTTTTGCTTCTCTGTTGGTAGAACTCCCTTTAGTATCTGAAGTAGGGCAGTCTTTTATTGGCAAAGTCTCTCAGCATTTGTTTGTCTGTGAAAAATTTATGCTCTCCCTCAAATTTGAAGGAGAGTTTTGCTGGATCAAGTATTCTTGGTTGGAAATTTTTCTCTCTCAGAATTTTAAATATGTCATGCCATTGCCTTCTCACCTCCGTGGCTGCCACTGAGTAGTCACAACTTAGTCTTATGTTGTTTCCTTTGTATGTGGTGAATTGCTTTTCTCTTGCTGCTTTCAGAACTTGCTCTTTCTCTTCAGTGTTTGAGAGTCTGATCAGAATATGTCTTGGAGGTGGTTTATTTGATTTATTCTATTTGGAGTTCTCTGGGCCTTTATGCTTGTTTATTTTATATTGTGTAGAAGGTTTGGGAAGTTGTTCCCCAACAATTTCTTTGAATACTCTTTCGAGACCATTTCCCCTTCTGGGACACCAATTGAGTCTTAAATTTCGACATTTTATTTTATCTATCATATCCCTGAGGTCCATTTGATTTTTTTCAATTTTTTTCCCCATTTTTTTCCTTTGTTCTTTCATTTTCTGTTCTGTGGTCCTCGAGGCTGAGTCATTGTTCAGCTTCCTCTAATCTTGTATTATGAGTATCCAGAGTCTTTTAATTTGGCCAACAATTTCTTTTATTTCCATAAGATCTTCTATTTTTTTATTTAACTCTTGCAATTTCTTCTTTATGCTCTTCTAGGATCTTCTTTATGTCCCTTTTATCCTGTTCCATGGTCTTCTTCATGTCTTTTATATCCTGTGCCATGTTTTCATTCCTTGATTGTTATTGTTTGATTAGTTGTGCCAAGTACTGTGTGTCTTCTGATATTTTGATTTGGGTGTTTGGGATCGGGTTCTCCATATCGTCTGGTTTTATCATATGCATTAAGATTTTCTGTTGTTTTTGGCCTCTTGGCATTTGCTTTGCTTGATAGGGTTCTTTCAAGTTGTAAAAAAAAAAAAAAAAAATACCAATCTAATTTTTCAGAAATACCAAGTTGGTGGTGTACACTTTCTCCAACTTACCAGCAGATGGCGTCTGCGAGTCACCTATACCCCTCAAGTCAGTTCTCCCCAACTCTGTCTCTGTGGTGTGTGGGGAAATGATTTTTGTGGGGTTCAGTTGGTGAATGATTTGGGTTGTTGTTGGAGCTGCCATCCTGAATGTGGGGCATGTGTCTGGGTGGTCAGGGAGGCAGGGCAGCTTTAATAATCAAACCTCCCAGGTGTCCCCAGAGATTCAAGACCACTGCAAGAGTCTAAGCCTTCATTTCAGTTCTGCCCCAGACCCTCTCTGTCACTGACCCACAAACCACCGGCATTGACGTAGCGTCCCTGGGTTTTCTGAGCGGGCCCCTCTTCTCAGCTGTGATCTTCCAGGACCTCTGCTGAGGGAAGGCTGTGCTACGTCACTAGTGCACATCATCCCTCAAAGGAAGCCCCAGGCTGCCAGGCTGTGCAAGGGCGCTCTCAGCCTGATGCAAAGATTAGCCTATGATTCTTGACTGGTGTAAGTTCTGAATGAAAGGCAGGTAGTAGAGCTGGGCCCCACCCCTTTCCTCTTAGAGAAGATAGATGCCTTAGGGGGAGGTCATTAGCATTTCAGTGGTCTCTCTTTGCCTGTGCCACACCCCTGTCTGGGTCAGAGAACTGGGAACTGAAAATGGCCGAGGCTTTTTCCACTGAGTCAAAAAAGGAACAGAGCTAGTCCGAGGCAACCCTCCGGCTCTCCAAGGTCAGTCGTCATCCAAAGCCTCTCTCTACTTGTTGAGGTTCATACCTCGTAGTGAACAATTCACACTTGCTAATTAAAACCCCAGTTGGAGCTCAGCTGAGCTATATTCGCTTGCTGGGAGAAAGTTTCTCTCTGGCACCACAAGACTTTGTAGCTCGGGCTGTGGGGGAGGGGTCTCCCAATTTGGATCCGCAGTTCTTACTTACAGATTTTATGCTGTGATCTTGGGCATTCCTCCCAATTCAGGTTAGTGTATGATGAGTGGACGGTCATGTTTGTCCCCCTGCAGTTATTCTGGATTATTTACTAGTTGTTTCTGGTTTTTTTTTAGTTGTTCCAAGGGGGACTACTTAGCTTCCACTCCTCTCTATGCCGCCATCTTAGATCCCTCATATCAAACTTACGGTTTTTCTTTTATCAGAACTAACTTGACATTGACCAGGCATTCTAAGAATTTTAAAAAAATTGATTAATTTTAACAGTGTAGATGAGTCCCTGGAGAGAATTGCCCCATAAAGCAGTGATGAGCAACCCAAGACCAGAGAGCTGCATGTCCTGTCTGGATTGCCAGAAAGGCCTTGGATTAATTTCAAGTGCAGCTTTCAGTTTAGCAAAAGAGAGGACTTAAGGGGAAAAAGCTACCTGAGCAACTACCAGGAGGAGAACTTTTTCAGAATTGCTTATCCCTAGGCATGTGGGTTGTGGTGGAGGTCAGGGTTAACAAAGAGGATAAGGGAGAAAGGCAGGAAAATAGGATTTAATTTTTCTTTTTATTTTTTGCACCTAGCACAGTACCTTTTATAAAAGAGACACTTTGGCAATGTTACATTGAAGAGAAGTGTTTTAGTTTGCTAAAGCTGATAAAATGCAATATACCAGAAATGGATTGGCTTTTACAATGGGGATTTATTAACTTACAAGTTTACAATTCTGAGACCTTGAAAAATGTCCAAATTAAGTCATCACCAGGATGATACCTTCTGCCTGAAGAAAGGACTGCTGCTGAGCCTGGACTCCACTGTCACAAAGGAAAGCATGTGGTGACGTCTTCTGTTATCTCTCTTCTCTCCTGGGTTTTTGTTGCTTGCAGCTTCTAGTGTAACAGTGACTTTTAAAATATAACCTTAAAACTGTAAGCAAGCAGGAAATTGTAAAGTAGCCTTAAAATGTAACCTTCAAAGCTGGAAGCAGGCTATAATGGAAGCTCTTATTCTCACAATGGAGCAATCTGTAAAGTCTTGAAGCAGTATGTAAATATGAAGTCTGCACCCAGATTTGACTAAGCATTCATCTATGTTCCCTAGACCTCCCAGATATGAATAAAGCCTTTTCATCTGTCTCTCTAGACACTTGGAGGCACCTTTCCCAGGTGTCAACTAGTTCCTGAAGAAAACAGGAAATAACTAAATTTCTGAAATTCTGTAGACCTCTGTTACATGTTAACTAAAATGATAAACTCTCCTAGTCTCTGATGGGTATAAAAACCAACTGAAGAAACACTTCAGGGAGGCTGATTTAGGAAAGCTTCCCCCTGTCCTCCTGCTGGCATAAATAAACCCTCTTAACTCTTCAGTCTAGTTCGGTATGACTTCTATTGGCCACACTGAGCGACAACCCGTATTTGGGATGTACCCCTTCTACGCTGGCTTCAGTGGCTTCCTCTCTGAGCTTCTGCATGAGTTTCTCTCTTTTAGTTTCTGCCTCTCTTAGCTTCTGTGTGTATTTCTCTCTAAACTTCTTTGGGGCTTTTTTTTTTTCTGTGCTTTATCCTCTTATAAATGAGGTGGGTCACATATCAATTGAAATAACATAATCAAAAGGTCCCACCTACAATAGGTCTACACCAACTGAAAAGGAATAACAGAACATGATCTTTTCTAAGGAGTACCTTAGTGGGGACGATTGCTCTAACAGTTGTTGCCTTGTCAAATACAAGAGGACTCTGCTGAGGGTGGGGAGGAGGCCCTCAAATCCAAGATGAGAAAAACAGAAACTAAAAGGGATGAAACAATTAGAGTAGCTGGAGCCCCACCCTCAGAAGATAAAACTGGGGATTTAATGGCCTGACACCCACTAATTCAACCCTTTCTCTCTATCACTTCAAATTGTAGAAAATCACCTTATGGATTTCCTCATTTAGCCACCTGTTGGTGCTTGGAATCTCTAATGATCCAAATGAGCAGTGATTCAATCTATATTTGATACTTCCAGTAAAAGGAAAGGAACTTACAACCCAAAAGAATCTTATATCCTAACTTTGCACAATAGCCCCTGGAATCTTTGGAGTAAATAATTTTTCTAAAGCACATGGCTTTAAAATTTTTCTTTGTAAAAATAATATTTTTGGTAAATTCTAATGAATTTTTGATATTACTCAACTAAGGTAGAGAAATATTTTCTAAACTGTATTTATATTTTGGTTTTAAAATATGATTTTTCTCAAAATTTGTATACAAGCCTAACTTGAAATATCTCAAGGTTTTTATAATTTTACTACAAATAATTTTTTAAAAATTCTTATATATATCTTATTTAGTGACCTGGAACTAGTTGAAATGTAGGTACTTTATAAACCATCTTAGCTACTGATATTATCTTGTTTCTTGTGAAGCATGAAATAATTTAATTCATTGCCTGATTGTTATGTCACTGGGGAGAAATGAATTTTTACTGTGTGTTTTATTGTGCCTATTCAGTGGGTTCAGCATTAAAATAAACAATGCTATAATGAGAAAAGAGAATGGTCCAATGATTTCACTATGGGAATGAGTGTAAAGACCTTGAGGCTGTGATTCCATCAAAATATTTGACTTAACTTTTTAAAATTCAGTTTTATTGAGATATAGTCACATACCATACAGTCATCCACAGTTTCCCCCTATTGTTAACTCTTAACATTACTATCAAAATACTATGGTAAATTTGTTGCAACTAATGAACCAGTATTGATATATTATTATTAACTGAACTCCACACTTTATTCAGATTTCATCATTTTTCTAAAAGGTGTTTTTAAAATATGGCATAATCCTCTGTCATAGAAGAGAAACAAGAAGTGAATATCACTTCTGAGAATCTGGAAATGGGATACCGGGTGTGGGTGGGATGGGGCCGAGAAGAGTTGGTACTATTATTTCTGGTGCAGGTAAAGCTAATTAATTGTATGAGGCCATCAGTAAGCTAGGACAAGAACACTACTTTCTAAAATGTTATGCAATGATGGCTCAATGATTCTTTAAATCCATGAATAAAAATTATCTTAAGATTTAATAAAAATATATCAAATATTAGACCATACTCTATAGTATATATATAGTGTGTGTGTGTATATATAAAATATTAATATTCTAAATGTGTATGTCATATTTTTATCCAAAGACTTTGACTCACCATCATCAAGCAATAAGTCCCTACATTTATCAACTGGAGATTAGCAAAGCATTTCTTTTTTTTTTTTTTTTTTTTTGGCTTTTATAAAGGGGGTTTATTTGGTTACAAATTTACAGTCATAAGGCCATAAAAGTGCCATAAAAACTAAGGCATCGACAAGAAGACACCTTCGCTGAAGAATAGCCGATGGTGTCCAGAACACCTCTGTCAGCTGGGAAGGCATGTGGCTGGTGTTTGCTGGGCCTTTGCTCCCATGTTGCATTTCAAAATGGCTTTCTCCAAAATGTCTCTGTATCTCTCTTAGCTTCTTCAGCTCTTGTATCAAAGCATTTTGATAGTAATGTTGAGAGTTAACAGTAAGGAGAAACTGGGTAGGGAGTATTTGGGGACTCTGTACTATCTCTGCAATTTTTTTAAAAAATCTTAAACTATTATAAAATAAAAAGTTTTATTATAAAACACTTTTAAAAAAAATCAGTTTTGTTGTGATATCTTCACATATCATACAATCATCTGTGGTATACAATCAGCTATTCACAGTACCATGATATAGTTGTGCATTCATCACCCCCAATCTATTTTTTTCAATATTTTCCTTATACAGAAAAAGTAAAAATAAGAATAAAAAATAAAAGTAAAAAAGAACACCCAAATCATCCCCCCATCCCACCCTATTTTTCATTTAGTTTTTGTCCCTATTTTTCTACTCATCCATCCATACACTGGATAAAGGGAGTGTGATCCACAAGGCTTTCACAATCAACACTGTCACCCTTTGTAAGCTACATTGTTATACAATCATCTTCAAGAGTCAAGGCTACTGGGTTGGAGTTTGATAGTTTCAGGTAGTTACTTCTAGCTATTCCAATATATTAAAACCTAAAAAGGGTTATCTATATAGTGCATAAGAATGTCCACCACAGTGACCTCTCGACTCCATTTGGAATCTCAGCCACTGAAACTTTATTTCATTTCATTTCGCATCCCCCTTTTGGTCAAGAAGATGTTCTCAATCCTGTGATGTCGGGTCCAGATTCATCCTTGGGAGTCATATCCTTTGTTGCCAGGGAGATTTACAACCCTGGGAGTCAGGTCCCACATGGCGGGTAGGGCAGTGAGTTCACCTGCCGAGTTGGGTTAGCTGGAGAGAGGGCCACATCTGAGCAATAAAGAGGTACTCAGGGGAGACTCTTAGGCACAGTTATAAGCAGGTTTAGCCTCTCCTTTGCAGTAACGAGCTCCCATAAGGGCAAGCCCCAAGATAGAGGACTTCGTGTACCAAACTGCCAGTCCTCAATGTTTGTGAGAACATCAGCAGCAATCCAGGTGAGGAAGTCCAACACTTCTGCATTTTCCCCTGTCTCTTCAGGGGGGCCCTGCATATGTATTTTTATTCTCTGCCAAATTACTTTGGGATTTGTTGCTGTTTTACACTTCTCTGTACAGACCTACCAAATCTCAGTTCCTATTCAAAGTTCCATGTAATTATGGTATTTGAACAAACTATGAGTTAAGTTGTTTAGGAAATATAACCAAATAAACATCTCTTCCCTTGGGCTCACATGGAAGTTGAAGTAAAACACTTTTTATAATATAAAATATTGCCTGATATGTATTAAAAATTCCATAAATTCTATATTTAGAATTTTCATATAGTTATATTGTTTTTTTTATGCTATTGCTTATAAATCTTTTTGTATGAAAAAAAATGGTTTAGATCTGGCCTCTAGAGGACAGTGTTGGTTCATAGAAAGATTTATGATCTGCCCAAGTTTAAGATCGTCAGATCGTCTTTTCATTTTTCTTTTTTACTTTTAAACAAGTTCTCTGTTTACTCATTGTCTCTCTTTAAAAAAAATGTCAAAGAAAATTTCTGCCTCTTCTGTTGTCCTGATTAGTTAGAGGTAGTCTGGTTTAACTTATTATTTTTGTATAATTTTGGTTTCATAAAAATCTATTAGGCAAGAATGATCCTGCAAAGTTTTCACCAGTGTTCACAGCACTGAGGGCTTGGGAAGTTGTGAGGGAACATGGTGGAGCACCATGAGGCACCAGATTATGTGTTATTCATCAGTTCTCACATGGTGGAGAGAGAGTTAGAGAGTTGAATTTCCTTTGGAAAAACTAAGGACAGCTTGTAGGTTGATGAGGATGCTCATAAAATGAAGAGAGATTTTGATCTTTTAAAGGTTAAGATTGCTCTACAGTGCTTTTTTGGGGGTAGGAGAACAGGAAAGCAAACCATTGCTCCTACTTCTGGAGCAAATTGTTGGAAGTAATCAGAATAGAAACTCAACATTTAAAAATTATTGCTCCTTAGGTAATCTCATGAGATTGATATTTTACTTTTAACTATCTCCTAGGCTTTGGGAGTTATAGAGTGCTACTCAAGCACACCAGAGTCATATGAACAATAATTTGCAAAATGCTTGTCTTGGACCAAGAGGCAATTAAAGAGAATTGTTCATGTAGTGACAGGCCCAGAAATTCTGAAATACGTCATTCTGTCATCAGACGGATTAAATTTTCGGCTCATAGTAGAGTCTGAGGGCTCCAGGCTTTTTAATTGTGTGAGCCATGTATAAATCTATTTAAAAATGGTTGTCATTTGGGTGGCAGTGTGTTCCATTTAGCAGCAACCTATAGGTTTCTTATTTTTTGTTAAGAAAATAAGATCTATGGGTCTTTTAAAAGGATTTTTGAAAGAGAATGGAAAATTTATAGCTCTTCATAAATGATTTGATATGAAAATTAAGATCAATAGTTGTGGTGGTTTGAATCTGTTATGTACTCCGTAAAAGACTATGTCCTTTTAATCCACTCTTGTGGGAGTAGACCTATTGTGGGTGGAATCTTTTGATTAAGTTGTTTTCATGGAGATGTGACCCACCCAATTGTGTGTAGGACATTTTGATTAGATTATTTCCATGGAGACATGACCCCATCCATTCAGAGTGGGTCTTAATTAGTTTACTGGAGTCCTTAAGAGAGCTCAGGGAGAGAGAAAGAGAGCTTAGAGCTGACACAGACCCAGATGCTTGGAGATGCAGACAGAAAGATGTTTGGTGATGCGAAGCTGAGAGAGAAGATATGTAATCCAGAGTTTGCGCCCAGAAGAAGCAAGCAAGGACCCACAGGAACTGAGACAGAAGCCCAGAGACATTTTGGAGAAAGCCACTGAAACCAGAAGCTAAACCCAGGAAAGAAAGTTCAGCAGAGCCAGCTGTGTGCCTTTCCATGTGACTGAGGAATCCCAGATGCCATCGGCTTTTCTTCAGTTAAGGTATCCTCTTGTTGATGCCTTAGTTTGGATACTTTTATGGCCTTAGGACTGTAAATTTGTAACCTAATAAATCCCTTTTATAAAAGCCAATCCATTTCTGGTGTATTGCATTCCAGCAGCTTTAGTAAACCGGAATAATAGTGTTTTGTTCAGTCATTCCATCAAAGTTGAGCCAATCAGTCTCATTCTCATCGAACATTGCTAGGTACCAAAAATGTTTTCTTGATTATACTGTTCCCTTAATTTAGTGGTAGTATAAAAAATTTCCATATTTTATCTAATTATTTAATAAATATTGAAGTGATATAAGATGAACTTTGGTCCTTGAGATAATTGCTTCCCTAATCTGGTCCCTCAAACAGTATTCCTTAACCCAGTGAAAGGCATCACTCCATCCAGTTGTGTAAGTCAGAATCCTGAGAGCTGTCCTTGACTCCTCTATTTTTCTCATCCTATCCACAACAGATGCACTATCAGGTCCTATTAAATTTACTTCTTAAATATCTCTTGAAACCATCCATTTTTCTCTCCCTGGTCACCAGTGTAATCTAAACTGTCACATCTGCTGAGACTACTGAAGAACCCTTCTCACTCACAACAAAGTGTGATCTTTCAAAACACAAATCTATTGACACCTTCAGTGGTTTCCTATTGTTCTTAGGATAAAAACCAAAATCACTTTCATGGACGATGGGGCCCCACATGGTCTGGTCCTTGTCTCTCTCTTCAGCCTCATCTTGAAACATTCTCCTCTCTCCTCCCTGAGCTCTGGCCTTGTGGCCTCTAATGATCCGCTTCCTCCCATCACAGGGTCTTCTTTGTGCCTGTAATTTCATCTACCTGGGAGTCTCTTCCCTGCTTTCTTTGTCTGGTTACCTTCTGTTCATCCTTTATAAATCAGCTCAAGTGTTATTTCCTCATGAATGTCTTCCCCGATCTCCTGGTCTAGAATAGTCTCTTTTATTATATGCTGTTATAGACCCATACTCCTTTATTTCATTGTGCTTATCTGATTTTATAATTAGACACTGTTTTGTTGTTTTTTGATTAATATATGTCTCCTCTACTAGAATATAAGCTCTCTGAGCAGGGATCATGCCCATATATGCTTATCGTCAAATCCCTAGTATTTGGCACAATGCTTGGAAAAAGTAGTTGCTCAATATATTTGTTGAATGAATAAATGGTGATTTCTTTGTTAAATGTTTAGGTAGAAGAAGAAGAACCCACTGGATACATTCGATTAGAAAAATTTCTTCCAGTGATGACTGAAATACTACTGGAAAGAAAGTAAATATATAAATGTAATTGTTAAGGCAAAATAATTGTTAGAATTACAGTAATGTCAAAGGACTTGGTTTTTTCACTTTTTATATTGTACACAGCCAATATTTATCTTAGGGTAGGTTTCTTCTAACTTTTCACTATGCTTCTGAACTTCTGTTGGTGTGTGCTTAGAAATATCAGGCACTTTAGTATTAATCTAAGCAAAATTCAAAGGGCCAATAAGCCACAGAAATCATGTCAGTACTTTTTATTATCTCTTATTTTGAATTTTTAATGATAAATAAGAAATGACTCTATTTGTTTTTCTACCAAAGTACAGCATGAACTTAAACTTATGATAGTTGGTTTTATAGTAAAGGTTTTACTCCCAGATAAATTGATTTTCATAATTAATGATGAAACAAGCAAATAGAAAACATCAGACGTGCCAGTGATTTTGAACTACGTATTTCCTGTGGGGATTGGGTTCCTGCAACTTTCATATCCATAAATACAAAAAGATTTTAGTGAGGGATGTATTGTTATCCCAGCATGTTAGCAGCTTTTATTTTGCTTTATGTAGTCATTTATTATATAGTCATTTAACACATAATTATAGGTACAGACCAATTCCAGAAGATATCCTTCTTCGTGCTTTTGAGGTGTGTAAGCTCCAGATTTTGTATTTTTATATTTATATGAAAAATTGATTACATAGAATTTACTCATCAAACAAAAGATAAAATACTTATCTTTTATTTTCCTCTAGGTGTTAGATCCAGATAAACGTGGCTTTCTCACTAAGGAAGAGCTGATCAAGTACATGACTGAAGAAGGTAAAAGTGATTTATTATTTGTACTATAACAGCGACTTATATAAGAGATTTATAATGTTATAACAATTATGTACATCAAAATTACTTTAAAATCAATTGTTCTGGTTACAAATTAGGGTTTTCTATTCTTATTATTTTGGTTTGGGGGTAGCTTCTCTTTTATGGAGGATAAGAGTAAAAACAGTAGACAAGGGGAAATGGATTGTTGCCTCATAGGATTTTGTAAAGTGTAATGATTACTTCTATAAATTATAGTTATTCCATACATTTAGAATCTTTCTGGAGTAAGAGGAATACCAAGTAGAAAACATGAATTATCAACATGAATTATCAATCACTGCCTATTAATGCCTGTCCCTGAAGATTTGAATTGGTATATGTAAAAATTCCTTTTTAAAAAGCTTTTCATTTGGTGAAGTTACAAATAATACAGTCTCAACTGAATATGAATTCACACAATAATTTTAGTTTTTATGCTAATGTCACCATATATATGTGCTTTGAACATGAACTCTATCCTCACACATACACACTATACATAATACCTGCACACCTATATATACCAACATATCTTCTTTAAAAAGTCTCTCTGCTTAGGCTGATGCATAAATTTGTTTTTCCTGAATGTCAGTAACCTGATGGTCATTCTCTCAAAACCTTTCTCATATTGGTTACCTCCCCTCCTTTCATTCAAAGGTAGCGTTCTGTCTTCTTTTCTCAATTCATTGGTTTACAGATTGAATCCTGAATGATTCAGAGTCACTAATAACTTGAAACAGAATCAAAAGTATGGATAATTTTGAGTAGTAAAGACTAAGACTGTGTAATCACCATCAGGTGGGAATTCAGGGAGTGAAAGTAAGGAAAGACAGACATGACAGTCATAGCTACCACCCAAGAATTGTTACGACATTATTAAAATTAGTTTAGGAATTAATTTTGATGGGAATGTTATGACTTTCAAAGCATCGGCTGCTTAATCCTAAGGATTAATTTAAGGAAGTGAATCCTTAGACTATATTAGGCAATATGAATTTAATCAAAATGGCCAAAACAGTTCAATTTTTTTAATTATTGTATACCGACTATGTGTTTACTATTTAGTAAGTGCAGTGAGGTGCATTGGTACTCAGATCTGCTCCTTCTCTCAAGGATATTACAATCTTATTGGGAAAGTAAAACTAATTTATAAATTAGTTTATAAAATAATTCACAATACAAGAGAATAGGAAAATAAGTGTCAGAAGATCAGTGTGAGCTGGACCAGCCTGGAAAGCTGATCTTGGAAAACTTAAAGAGAAAATAGGTTCCTTAATATGGTAAAATTTATATGGGTGAGTTGTTGAGGGCAGGGGTAAAATCTTATGCATCATAGTACCCCCAGCACTTAACATAGTATCACACACATAGTAGGTCCTAAGATGTTTTTTGAATGAATGAATAGGTAGATGAATGAAGAATGGGTGAAGGGGTTGATGAGAGAGAATGTTACGGATTGATAAAACAGGATAAACAAAAATGGGGAGGTAGGAATGAGCATGGTATATCAGGAGCTTCTGAGAAGACGGGCCTCACTGGCCCAGAGGGTCTTGGTGGCAAATAGTAATAAATGAATTTAGATCAATTTACTGGGACCAGATGGTAGAGGCCTGGGTTCAGGATTTTTAAATTCATTCTGTGGGCAGTGGAGCAGGATTGTAGGGTTTTGAGGAGATGAGTCATTTGATGCAAGAGGGATTGTGAGAAGATTAATCTGGTGCTGGTAGGTGGGGTAGATAAGTAAGAAAGAGGTTAGGCAAAGGAGACCAGTTAAAAGGCTATTTCAGTATTCTGAAGGTACTCTAACAGGGTCCTGACCTGGGTGATAGCAATAGGAAGAGGAAACAGGGATTGATATAATAGCACTATCTACAGCACGATCTATGGGTCATTATGAGTAACAGAATACTCGAAAGATGGGAGCTGAGTGAAAAGTAACAACAAGGCTTTCATATGCATGACAGGTATTACGTTTATGCTGTTGACTGAAATGGGGAAATCAGGAATGGACTGAAATGTATATAGAGGCAGTGCAATCATATAGTTTATTGGAGATGCTGTGTGATGACTTCCCAAAAGGTACATTTAGAGGTAGTTAGTGGTACTTAGAGATCAGCTATTGGGTATCTCGGAGGATTAAACATAGAATGATTATTTTCAGATAGTATTTAAAAATATATGTGGTTTCAATTACTCATTCAACAAATAACCATCTATATTACATGAGTTCATATGTTTGATAGTGATTTATAATGTGTAAAGTACTTTACAAATCTCAGGTATTATTTTAGGTAACAGACTCTCAGCCAACTGTGATAGCAGCTTACTGGCTTAGGAACTGGTGCTTTGAGATTCTCAAAATTCTGCATAGTGTTTTTAAGTACATTTATGCTTTATAACAATGTGAATTAAAGTTACTTGCACAGTTTTTTCTCAGTATCCACAAAGCATCAAACACCTTAATCAATTTGAGACCAAACATTCTAAATGTCCAGGATATCATATGATGAACATAATAAATCACACTGAATCAAGTTCCTACAAGATAGAAGTCCACATGTGTCCAGCCATGTGTATTGTGTCAGATGGTATGTAGCAGCAGGAAAATCTCAAAAAAAGTTTTTTAAAACAAACACTTACATGTTGCTGCCTATTTGTCACTGTTTGTGCCAGTTTGGATGTAATATTTCCCCCAAAATGCTATGTTCTTTGATGCAATCTTGTGGGGGCAGATGTATTAGTGTTGATTAGGTTGGAATCTTTGCATTAGGCTGTTTCTATGGAGAAGTGACCCACCGAGCTGTGGGTGATGACTCTGATTAGATAATTTCCATGGAGGTGTGGCCCCGCCCATTCAGCGTGGATCTTGATTAGTTTACTGGAGCCCTGTAAAAGCTCAGACAGAAGGAACTCAGTGTGCTATGACCAAGAGAGACATTTTTGAAGACAGCCATTGAAAGCTGACGCTGACAGTTTGGAGAATGCCATTTTGAAGCTCAACCTGTGAGCAAGCACACACCAGCCACGTGCCTTCCAAGCTAACAGAGGTTTTCTGATGCCGATGGCCTTTCTCCAGTGAAGGTACCTGTTGTTGATGCCTTACCTTGGACATTTTATGGCCTTAAGACTGTAACTTTGTAACCAAATAAACCCCCTTTATAAAAGCCAATCCATTTCTGGTGTTTTGCATAACAGCAGCATTAGCAAACCGGAACACTGTTCTAAATGCTTTTTATATAATAAGACATTTATTCCTCATAACAACCCTATGAAAGCAGTATTATTATTATCATCTCTATCTTTACAGACAGGAAAATGGAGGTACAGAGAGGTTAAATGACTTGCCCAAAATCCTGAAGCTAGTACGGGTGTTCCAACCCAGCTCAGCCCCAAGACCAAAGAACATGCCAGGCACGGAGTTAAACATGAGTTTAATTAGTTCTTATGACAGGAGATGGTCCCATGATGGTGACCAGCCAGGGAAAATGGAAATTAACACCCTGCAAAGGGAACAGCTTAGAGTTTAGGACAAAGACGTTCCATGGGGTATAAGAACAGAGTTCAGCATAGTCTCGTGACACAAGGGTCTGGATATTTGTTATCAACAGTGATCAGGGGAGGGGAATTTCAATGCTTTGTTTACGACGCCATGTGTATGCACTTTCTTCCCTGAGAAAGTCTGATGACCTTCAGCTTCTGTCTTGGTCAAGCAGGCTGCTACGTGCTATGGGACCTCATTCCCCATTAGGGAGGGGGAGCCAGGACCCTGGGCCCCCACAAAGGGATAGCTGGAATTTGAACCCAGGCAGTCTGGCTCCAAGCCTGTGCTATTAACCGTTAAGCTATTTTCCTCCCATCCTTAATCAAATACTATATATTGCCCAGGGAAACAGCATGACTACCTGTTGTATTGTGCATAAGAAAGGACTTGTTCTAAACAGTAGGCTGTGATGGTAAAGCTTATGGATGCTGAAGCTGGACTGCTGGCATTCAAATCTTGGTTCTAACACCCACTAACTGAGGCAAGCTGCCTTATTTTTTGTGCACTAGTGTCCTCAACTGTAAATTGGGGTAATAACATTTCTTACTTCTCATGAAGTGATTGAGATATTAACTTAGTTAATGTATGTGAAGAACCTAGACCTACCTTCACACATAGTGGTCAATAAATGTTTGCTGTTAATATTTTTTGAAGTTTCTCAGGACTTAGGTAGTGTTCATCAAAGTACATTTGGCATTGGATTTAGTAGTTAACAATCAGGTAAGAATAATCAAGAATTTGCCTTTTTAGGCATCTTAGGCATTCTCTCTTTTCTTAGTATATAAGCATGATTTCAAAAGAACTCTGTATGTTTTCCTTGTTTAATAGTATTATTATCACCAATATCTCCCTTTGAGTTATTTCAGTATTATTCACTGAATTCCAACTTAGAAACATTGTTTATAGTGGCAGATGACTTAAGCTCAGAAGGTAGGAAAGCCTCAGACCTTGATAACTTAACTGTGTGGCTGAAACTCTTTAGGGATAAGGTGGATTTGGATGTTTCTGTATTTTCGTTTAATATCAGGGCAAAGTTCTATCTTCAATAGCCTAGAGCCTTTCTAACATTCTTCCTGAGTTTGCTTTTCATCTTGGTGAAACCAATATCCACATGGCCCTCAGCTGTTACTGGAATCCATCTGTGATGGTCTGAAGCTGTATGTATCCCAGAAAATCATGTTCTTAAAGCTAATCCATTCCTGTGGGTGTAGATCTATTGTGGGTGGGACCTTTTCATTAAGTTATTTCAGTTGACGCATGTCCCGTGGGTCTGAATCCTCTTACTGGAGTCCTTTATAAGAGGGTTGTTCCAGTTTCCTAATACTGCCGGAATGCAAAACACCAGAAATGGATTGGCTTTTATAAATGGGGTTTATTTGGTTACAAAGTTACAGTCTTAAGGCCACAAAGTGTCCAAGGTAAGTCATCAACAATTAGGTACCTTTACTGGAGGATGGCCAATGGTGTCTGGAAAACCTCTGTTAGCTGGGAAGGCACGTGGCTGGTGTCTGCTCCAAAGTTCTGGTTTCAAAATGGCTTTCTCCCAGGACGTTCCTCTCTAGGCTGCAGTTCCTCAAAAATGTCACTCTTAGTTGCACTTGGGGTATTTGTCCTCTCTTAGCTTCTCTGGAGCAAGAGTCTGCTTTCACCAGCTGTCTTCAAACTGTCTCTCATCTGCAGCTATTCTCTCAGCTTCTGTGCATTCTTCAGAGTGTCCCTCTTGGCTATAGCAAGTTTCCTCCTTCTGTCTGAGCTTATATAGTGCTCCAGTAAATAATCAAGACTCATGCTGAATGGGTGGGGCCACACCTCCATGGAAATTATCCAATGAAAGATCTCATCCACAGTTGAGCATCACATCTCCATGAAAATATCCAATCAGAGGTCTCCAACCCAATCAACACCAATACGTTTCCTGCCCACACGAGACTGCATCAAAGATAAGGGTGTTTTGGGGGGACATAATATATCCAACCCCCACAAGGGTGAAAGACAGGAGCTAAGAGAGAACCCAGAAGCTGAGAGAAGACACAGAAGCACAGAAAGAAATCACAGATGGAGCAGCTGAAAGCTGAAAGCAATGAAACTTAGGAGAAAAAGACCAGCAGATATTGCCATGTGCCTTGCCATGTGACAAAGGAGTCCAGGATTGCCGGATTGCCTGTTGATGCCTTGATTTGGACATTTTCACAGCTTCAGAACTGTAAGCTTGTAATAAGCTCCCATTGTTAAAAGTCAGCCCATTTCTTGTATATTGCATTTTGGCAACTTTCTTTTGGTTTCACTTGACACCAACACTGGGTTAAACTATAGCAAGGTGGACTGTTTTGAAATGGTTGATGAGTGGCATCTCACTGGATTCAGCTGGCATTGCTAAGGTGTCCAGACCTGATTAGGAAATATTCAAAGATATAGTCATTACAGTTTCAAGTCTCTGTTATCTGCTCTTCAACAATTTTGCATGGCAATCATATAATTCTCTCTTTATACCCTTACTGAACATAATTATTAGATTCCTAACAGACTGGGGCTTCAAGTTAATCTTTTGGCAATCTCATTAGTTCAATTTAAGTACATAATCGTACCCTTGTTGACTTTATGTCCTCCTGCTGTTTGGGAAGAAATGATCAATTCTGTAGGTTGCTTAATCTAAGATATCTGCAAGGCAAGATAAGTTCAAAATCTGTCAGGGGCTGCAAAAGCATGCTCTTTGAACCCTTGAACTGTTGCGATGCATTGGCTTAATAGCCCTGGGGGAGAGTGACAAGTGACACAGTGGGGCTCGTGGGACTCCATGGCAATTAAATTTGCTAGTGGAAAGAGAAAGAAAAGAATCAAAAGATTGTAAATGATGGATTTCCCTTCTTGTCCCTCCCAGGTGAGCCTTTTTCTCAGGAAGAAATGGAAGAAATGTTGTCGGCTGCAATTGATCCAGAATCAAATTTAATTCATTACAAGGACTATATAACAATGATGGTGATAGATGAAAATTAAGTGCTCTCAAGACTTAATTTCTAATTCAAAGGACAATTTTAGAAGTTGCTTGTCCTTATTAATTTCACATTTTATCTTCTAATTCCTGTATCTATATCTGACATAACTATTTCAAGATGTTTTGTTTTAACAGTGATTATAACAATAAAAAACAAATTTATTTAATATGCCTAGACTTATGGAATTACAAATTGCTAATTATTTGAAAACTATCTTGACATTTTAACGTTACCCATGGACTCATTCATCTTCTATATTAAAACCCGTGTTATCTTCAAATTAATTAAACTGGCAGAATGAAGAATGACTGGAAGCACACAAGGTTTGACATATTAAGATCTTGGGAGGGGGCCTAATGACCACAAATTGAAAATGAGTAGCAATATGATGAAGTCTTCTTTTGTAAACAATATACACTTCAACAATCTGAATGTGGGAGAGTTATTGAAATGAATATTAATAATTGATTTCTTATGAATACCAATTACAAATCTCATTTTGAGATTAAAATAAGTTAGTTTAAAAATTTAAATTTGCTGATCCAGCATGTTACTATTTATGGAATAGCTAAAGGAGTTAAGATAATTGAATTTAGAGAAAAGAAGACTGAATGGAAATTGATAATGTACGGTAGTAGTAATTATTTCCTCATCTTTAGAACTCTCACATATTCAAACTATCTCTTAGTATTGTCCTGAACACTGAGTAAGAATATTGAGAAATTTTATGGTATTTAGGAGGTACAGCTGTTGAAAGAGCAGAATAAAGTTTTCTGAGCACTAGGAGTCTTCATGTAAGACTATATGAGAATTTTCAAGAAAAAGGGAAAATCAGGTAAAAGAGAATGAAAAGTCTTCCATAACTTATGTATTCTTTCATACACCACTGTGATTTATTATGTCCCCCAGAAAAGGTCATGTTCTTTAATGCAATCTTGTGGGAGCAGATTGACTAATCTTTTTGATAGGGTGTGACCTCTTAATTGAATGTTTCCATGGAGATTTGATCCCACCCATTCAGGGTAGGTCTTGATTACTTTACGGGAGTCCTTTAAAGTGAGCTTGCACAGAGAGCAGAGAGATGAAAATGCCCTGGAATATGCTAAACCGAGACCAAATGCTTAACTAAAAAATGCTGGCTCAGAGTTTGCTCTGGAGAAGCTAAGAGAGGACAAAATGCCGCGAGAGGAGCTGAGAGAGACATTTTGGAGAGGACCGTTGAAAGCAGATGCTTGGAGATATTTGGAGATGCTTAACTAAGGAAACACAGGAGCTAAGAGAGGAGCTGAAACACAGTGCGGGACAGATGCCAGCCATGTGCCTTCCCAGCTAACAGAGGTTTTCCAGACGCCATTGGCCATTGTTCAGTAAAGGTATCCTATTTTTGATGCCTTAGTTTGGACACTTTTATGGCCTTAGGACTGTAACCTTGTAACCAAACCCCCTTTATAAAGGCCAATCCATTTCAGGTATTTTGCATAATGGCAGCATTAGCAAACTGGAACAACCACACACAAACAGACAGTGTGATCACTAAAGATGGCTTTACCATTGTATGTGTGTATATACAGAAAAACAAGGGAATTGAGGAATCAGCAAGAAAGGAGTTATAATGATAGTCTGTGGGGTTAAAGTGTTAGGGAAAGATATAAATAGAAGGGGGCTTGTTTGAAAGAAAGGGGTCGAGGGACTTAGGATCTCTAAGAAGTCCAGTGGCTTGCATGGTGGGGGCAAGGGATAATAATAACATGAGTAATAATATGCTTTGCTTAAAGTGCTCTTACAGTGTTTTACTTATTCTCTTATGTTATTATAACTACAAATGGTAGCTAACATTTATTGACTGTTCACTATATAAACACTGTTCTAATTAATTTCCATAAATTCATTGAATCCTCACAACCACTCAGTGATATGGGTACTATTATGTTACCCCCATTTTACAGAGGTAGTAATGAAGTTACACAGCTATAAGGTGTTGTATTAGTCAACTTTTGCTGACAAACAACCTCAGAATCTCAGTGGCCTATGACAATAAGAGTTTTTATTCGTATTTTATATCCACTGGGGTCATCTGGGAATCTGCTCACGTGTCTTCTTCATTATACTCATCTAGTTCTTAAGTAAAATAATCACTGGCCCTGCTTTGCCCAGGATAGTCCGAGTCTACACTTGCTATCCTAGAATAATTATTAGTAGAGCTCCCTTTTACTGTTAGATATATCCCAGCTTAAATGATAAATTATATGGTCATCACATTCAAAAATAGTGAATAAAAATGGTGGTAAAGAATCATTGCTTACGGAAAGTTTATGAAAAATAGCCATAGCAGTGGTCGTAATGGAAGGCATTTCCTCCTTCACCAGTCTCCCAAGATTATGCCAGGGTAAAATCCAAGTGGAGAACTGATGTGCCAATCACTTAGCCGTGCGTGGTTAGAATCAACACACAGAGATGAGCGTGAGCCACATTGCCTTCAGGCCAAGGTGGAGAAGTATGAGGAAGGGGGTGTGGTGACCCTCAGAACATTGACAAGCTGTATATGGTAGGTGACGCTGTAGCCAGGAAGGAGGGTGGTAGAGACATGAAATGCCCATCAAGGTGGAAGTATACCCAGGGGCATATCATTCAGCAGCAGTGGCCAGTACCAACATGTAGCATTAAAGTGTATGCTAGTTCATCCCAAAGTAATCTGGGCAGAGAATAAAAATATATATGCAGAGCCCCTCTGAGGAGCTGGGGGAAAATACGGAAGTCTTGAACTTCCTCACCTGAATTGTGGCTGATGTTCTCACAAACATTGAGGACTGGTGGTTTGGCATGCTGAGCCCTCTATCTTGGGGCTTGCCCTTATGAAGTTCGTTATTGCAAAGAGAGGCTAAACCAGCTTATAATTGTGCCTAAGAGTCTCCCCCTGAGAGCCTCTTTGTTGCTCAGATGTGGCCCTCTCTCTCCAGCTAAGCCACCTCAGCAGGTGATCTCACTGCCCTCCCTCCTACGTGGGGCCTGACTCCCAGTGGTGTAAATTTCCCTGGCAACGCAGGATATGACTCCCAGGGATGAATCTGGACCTGGCATCATGGGATTGAGAACATCTTCTTGACAAAAGGGGGATGCAAAATTAAATGAAATAAAGTTTCAGTGGCTG
The DNA here is from genome assembly GCF_015220235.1 of Choloepus didactylus. Taxonomy (NCBI): domain Eukaryota; kingdom Metazoa; phylum Chordata; class Mammalia; order Pilosa; family Megalonychidae; genus Choloepus; species Choloepus didactylus. The sequence continues at coordinate 30,125,738 of NC_051308.1, forward strand.
AGAGATTTCAAATGGAGTATAGAGGTCACTCTGGTGGACATTCTTGTGCACTGTATAGATAACACATTTTAGATTTTAATGTATTGGAATAACTAGAAGTAAATACCTGAAACTATCAAACTCCAACCCAGTAGCCTTGATTCTTGAAGATGATTGTATAACAATGTAGCTTACAAGGGGTGACAGTGTGCTTGTGAAAACCTTGTGGATCACATTCCCTTTATCCAGTGTATGGATGGATGAGTAGAAAAATGGGGACAGAAACTAAATGAAAGGTAGGGTGGGGGAGGATGATTTGGGTGTTCGTTTTTACTTTTATTTTTTATTTTTATTCTGATTCTTTCTGGTGTAAAGAAAATTTCAAAAATAGGTTGGGGTGATGAATGCATAACTATATGATGGTACTGTGAATAGTTAATTGTACACCATGGATGATTGTATGGTATGTGAATATATTTCAATAAAACTGAATATAATTTAAAAAAAAAACACCTAGAAGACCTACCTGCATTGGACTTCAAAAAAAAAAAAAAAAAAAGACATATGCTAGTGCCTAGTACATAAACCCAGGCATGGACTTGTGTAGAGCATACTTGACAGCTCTGAGTAATCTTCTATAAGCCCATCACCCTGTATTACCCTGGTTATGCCAGAGAAATGCCTCCCGGTGAATTAACTCCAGTCTCTTGGTAGCTGAGGAGTGACAGCATATTCTCTTTCCCAGGAGAGGCTTCCATATCCAGAATCAGTAGAGGAAGGATGCCTTAGGATCGAGTACCCCCAAGTCCCACCTTCTAGCATTCTTCAAAAGTTCTGACTAACGTCAAGCCTTACACTCCATCTCAAGAAAATCCTATCCCTTTAGTAGTCATAGAATTGGCTTTATGGAATGTAATTAATTTTTATCTTTAGCACAAATGTCTGTCTTTTTATTATGCATAAAATACAGGATTCCCATATACCATCCTATTATTAACACCTTGCACTGGTTGGTACTTTTGTTATAGCTGATGAAAGCACATTTTTATAATTGTGGTATTGACTGTAGTCCATAGTTTAACTTAGGGTTCACTGTGTTGTGCAGTTCCATGGATTTTGAAAAACATTTTTATTCTGGTAACAAATACAACCTAAAATTTCCCCTTTTAACCATATTCAAATGTATAATTCAGTGTTGTTAATTATGTTCACAATGTTGTGCTACCATCACCAACATCTGTTACCAAAACTTTTCCATCATTCCACATAGAAACTCTGTACATTTTAAGTCTTAACTTCCCATTTCCTATCCCCACCCCATTCCCTGTTAACTTGTATACTAGATTCTGACTCTTATGAGTGTGCTTATTCTAATTATTTCATATTAGTGAGATCTTACAATATTTGTCCTTTTGTATGTGGCTTATTTCACTCAACTTGATGTCTTCAAGGTTCATCCATGTTGTCACAAGTATTAGAGCTTCATTCCTTTCTGTGGCTGAATAATATCCCATTGTGTATATATACTGCATTTTGTTTATCTGTTCATCAGTTGATGGACACTTGGGTTGCTTACATCTCTTGGCAATTGTGAATAATGCCGCTGTGAACATCCATGTGCAAATATCTGTTCAAGTCCCTTCTTTCAATTCTTTTGCATATGTATCTTGAAGTGGGATTGCCGGGTCATGTGGTAATTCTATATTTAACTTTCTGAGGAACTGCCAAACTGTCTTCCACAGTACCTGCACCATGTTACATTTCCATCAGCAATAAATGAGTGTTCCTATTTCTCCACATCCTCTCTTTCACTTGCAGTTTTCTGTTTTTTTTAATAGTAGCCATTCTAGTGTGTGCGAAATGATATCTCACTGTGGTTTAGATTTGCATTTCCCTCAAGGCTAATGGTGTTGAGCATCTTTTCATGTACTTTTTTGGCCATTTGTATATCTTCTTTGGAGAAATGTCTAAGTTTTTTTTTTCTCCATTTTTAAAATTGTTTGTCTTTTTATTGTTGAGTTGAAGGATTTCTTTATGTATTCTGCACATTAAGTCTTTATCGGATACATGGTTTCCAAATATTTTCTCCCACTCTATAGGTTGTCATTTTACTTTCATGATAAAATCCTTTGAGGCACAAAAGTTTTTAACTTTTTAACTTTGATGAGGTCCCATTTATCTTTTGTTTTTTCTTGAATTGCATGTGCTTTGGGTGTAAGGTCCAAGAAACCACTGCCTAACACAAGACCCTGAAAATGTTTCCCTACATTTTCTTCTAGAAGTTTGATATTTCTAGCTCTTATATTTAGGTTTTTGATCCATTTGGAGTTGATTTTTGTAAATGGTGTGAGGTAAAGATTCACCTGCATTCTTTTGCAAATGGAGATCCAATTTTCCCAGTACCATTTGTTGAAGAGACTATTCTTGCCCAATTGGGTGGTTTTTGCCCCTTGTCAAAAATCACTTGGCCATAAATGTGAGGGTTGATTTCTGAACTCTCAGTTTGACTCCATTGGTCTATATGTCTGTCTTTGTGCTAGTACCATGCTGTTTTCATTGCTGTGCCCTTTAAAAAGTTTACTTCAGGAAATATGAGTCCTCTAACTTTGTTCTTTTTCAAGATGGCTTTGGCTACTCGGGGCCCTTTACCCTTCCGTATAAATTCGATGATGGGCTTTTCCATTTCTGCAAAGAAGTGTGTTGGAATTTTGATTGGAATTGCATTGAATCTGTAAATTGCTTTGGGTACAATAGACATTTTAACAATATTTAGTCTTCTAATCTATGAACATGAATGTCTTTCCATTTATTTAGGTCCTTGATTCTTTTTAGCAATGTATTGTAGTTTTTTGTGTACAAGTCATTTATGTTCTTGGTTAAATTTATTCCTAGATGTTTGATTCTTTTATTTGCTATTGCAAATGGAATTTTTTTCTTGACTTACTCTAAAGATTGTTCATTACTAGCACAGAAACATTACTGATTTTGGGGTGTTGATCCTGTACCTCGCCATTTTGCCAAATTCATTTATTAGCTCTAGGAGCTTTGTTGTGGATGTTTCAGGATTTTCTTTATGTAGGATCATATTATCTGCAGATATGTAAAGTTTTACTTCTTCCTTTCCAATTTGGATGTCTTTTATCTCTTTTTCTTTCGTTATTGTTCTAACTAGAACTTCCAGTACAATGTTGAATAACAGTGATGACAGTCTTGTTCCTGATCTTAGAGGGAAAACTTTCAGTCTTTCACCATTAAGTATGATGTTAGTTGTGGGTTTTCATATATGTCCTTTATCATGTTAAGGAAGTTTCCTTCTGTTCCTTAGTTTTCTATATGTTTATCAAGAAGGGGTGCTGGATTTTGTCAAATGCTTTTTCTGTGTCAATTGAGAAAATTGTGTTTTTTTTCCCTTTGTTCTGTTAACATGCTATATTACAGTAGTAGATTTTCTTATGTTGAACCACCCTTTTATACCTGGATAAATCCCACTTGATTATTGTGTATAATTTTTTTAATGTGTTGTTCGATTCTATTCGCTAGTATTTTGTTGAGGTTTTCTGCATCTATATTCATAAGAGAAATTTGTCTGTAATTTTCTTTTCTTGTAGTATCCTTATCTGGCTTTGGTATGAGGGTTATGTTGCCCTCATAGAATGAGTTGGGTAGTATTCTCTCTTCTTCAAGTTTTTGGAAGTGGTTGAGCAGGATTGGTGATAATTCTTGGAATGTTTGGTAGAATTCACCAAACATCGGGTCCTGGACTTTTCTTTTTTTACAGGAGTTTGAATGCCTCCTCCTCTTCCCAGAAAACAGACCTTCTCCCTCTCCCAGGGACTTAAAGAAGGTAAGCCTTTGCCCCAGGCCATCTGCTGCAGTTGTTTCTTACTTGCTTTTGGTGTTTCAAACTGCTTTTGCCCGGAGGGCAAACACCAAAGGGGGTGGGGGGTGAGGGACACATGGGAAAGGAGTTTCCAAAGTCAAGCTTTCCCAGCCAGAACAAGGAGGGAACACAGAAACGGAGCTGAAGAGAGGGTGAGGCAGGGGCCAGGAAGGGATCCATAAAGCTGTGCTTTCTTAACATGTCCAACAATTGCAGACTTTCAACTGTCCTCTGTAGCTCTGGGGAAGCCTACTGCCTTTAAGTTTCTTCCACCACTTTTGTTGGGATGGATTGGAACAATGGCCACTCTCAGAGCCGGCCCCTCAGCAATCCAAAGTAGCTAATCAACAACTGTGATCAGCAATTGGCCTGTGCCCACCCTGGATCTTGGGGAAGCAGATTTTTATGTCCCTTTCTGGCACCAGCAAGTTACACCAGGGGCTGGACTCCACTGCTGCCTGCCATGCGAGTGGAGGATGGGCACCAGTTACCACCTGGAGGAGAGAGCAATTTACTGGTATTTACCATAATTTAGGAGCCTCTTCCTCCGGCTTTTCACTGGGTGCTCTACGGTGTTCTCCTGAAATCCTGAGTTTGAAAACAGTTAATTTGGACAGTTCCTGCCTGTTTAATAGTTGTGCTGGTGGAGGGACTGATTCCTAGAGCTTCCTACTCTCCCATCTTCACATACTCATTTTCCTGCCTGTCTTTTTAAGGCCACCGAAAAGTGCAAATAGGCTTCCCACAGAAATCTCATTCTATCTCCTAGTTGCAGAATAAATGTAGCATTTTTGCATAGGGACCATTTTCTTTATATGAAAACAATTCCAGTTTGTATTCTACCTCTTTCACTCTCCTGCTTTGCCCTTAACATCCAATTTAAGTCAAAATGGCATTTTCCTGGCAAGAAGAATATTTGGTCTTTGTACCTCATGAAAAGTTATCCCTGTTCTCACACTTCCAGGAGGGGGGCGCCACAAGACTCAGGTTCCCACATGACTCAGGTTCCCACATGTAGGCCTGGAGTCTGGCGATCTGCTCTCACCTTGATCTAGCTGACTCACTCTGGGTCAGGCGCTTCACCTCCTGTGCAAGTCTGTAAAATAAAGAGCCCAACTCTAGTCCTTCTCCTGCCTTTCAGAAGCACTGCAGTTATTTAGTCCCTGTTGCATGCAACAAATGTCCAGGTGCCAAATGATAAGAGTTGCAAAAAAAGTGTGTCCAATGATTGTATAGCAATATAGCTTACAAGGAGTGACAGTGTGATTGTGAAAGCCTTGTGGGTCACACTTCCTTTATCCAGTGTATGGATGGATGAGTAGAAAAATGGAGACAAAAACTAAGTGAAAAATAAGGTGGAAAGGAGGGGATGATTTCGGTGTTCTTTTTTACTTTTATTTTTTATTTTAATTTTTCTTTTACTGGTACAAAGAAAATGTTCAAATATAGATTGGGGTAATGAATGCACAACTATATGATAGTACCATGAACAATTGATTGTACACTTTGGATGAATGTACATTTTGGATGAATTAAAAAAAGTGTGTCTGAGATAGCAGGCTAGTTGAGATTATAACTGGTAATTAAGGGCAGGTTTATTTTCTATGAAATGGAATGCATTTAGGTCTTTCTTGCCTTTCTTCCCGCCTTCCTTCCTTTCTCTTTTCTGTTTCAGATTAGAAAGCACCTTGTTTATATGGGCAATTCCTTGAAGAAGATCAGTGTAACTACATTACTTCCTTCGGGCAGCTGTAGTAAACAGAGAAGCTCATGGTCATATATCCCTCACTTCATGCCAGGCTTAGTGGCTGTCTTCTAGGCTGTGTGTTTGTGAAAGTGTGGGTTACCAATTACCTGCTTCAGAAGCAGCTGGGGGTGGAGAGTGCTTGTCAGAAATCCAGGCTCCTGACCCCTGTGCCAGATTCCCTAAAACAGAATCTCTGGATGTGAGACCCAGGAATGCACACTTAAAAAAAAAAAAAAAAAAAGGCACTCTCAGTGGAGTCTTTTGCACACCTACGTGTAAAAACATTATCTTGGGCAGTATTATTTTGTGAAAGTGTGAGATTTGGAGTTCAACTCTGCCATTCAAGTTAAGTGATTTGGAGCAGATGATTTAATATTTCTGAGTCTCCACATCTTTATTTGTAGAATAGAGAGAATACCTACTTTTCAGGGTTGCCATGAAGAGTAAATGAGAAAATATAACTGAAAATTCTTTTAAAAGCTATAAAGTGTGACATAAATGATTATTTATATAGAAAATGAGCTAGGGAGGGAGAAGGACAAGGAGGAGTTGAGAAAGAGAGAGAGAGAGAGAGAGAGAGAGAGAGAGATCTGCTGCCTGTGAGTGGACAAAGAGTGTGGGAAAGTAGGTAGGTTATAGAAACTTATTCCATGACATGAGGGTGGTGAGCCACCTGGGGTGTTGGGAAGATACCAGAAGATTTGCTGTCATAGTGTTATTAATTATAAACTGGTAAGTTTATTTCTAGAATGTAAAATTGGGAGGTTTTAGGAGTGTTTTTTTTGTTGTTGTTGTTTGTTTTGTTTTTTTTTTTTGTTTTGTCATAGTGTTTTAGAGCATAATGATTTATTCACCTCACCTAGTAGAGAAAACACTTATTCATTTGAGGAAACAGTGTTTTCTAAAAAAAAAATTCAAAAAGTTGAAAATTTGAGATCGACTCTAGTTTTGTGGAGAAGTAGGTAAGATAAAATATCTAATTCTGAAAATTAGACATGGATTGATATGAGTGGCTGTACAAAATGACAAATATATCTTGCTGTTTCTCTATTAAATGTTTGGCTACTCCATAAGAAATCTTTAAGGAGACTTCTAACCATTTATCACTAAGTTTATGACATTTGTTAAAGTATGAATTGAGTATCACATGACTTTAAATATAGCTGAAAAATGTCAAAGTTTGTTTTTGTGTTCTAAATGCTTAGGTTTAAATACCTTGCTGTGTTGGCTCCAATCTAAGCCTGACAATCAGCTCAAGGCATGATACTCACTTAGGCAAAGTTCCTTGTTGATGATAATAGAGGTAAATCTATTTTTCAATTAGTCTTTATAATTTCCAATATTTTTTAGTTACTTCTTATCAAATCTGATTAGAGCATGATTGTTTTAATCTTGTAATATGGCTGACAAAGAGCTCATACTAGGGATAGAAGGGTCAACTCCACCATTTTCTTGAAGCTCACCTGTGATCATATTAGTTACTATTTTCAATTCAAGGTTATTTTGCAGGAAACTTTCTAAGCTTTTTATCAACTTGTGAGGATTAGTTTAGGCAAAGCTAGATAACATCTGCAAATCCTCCACTTCACTGGACACCTGTTAATTGTAGTAATTACACTGAATAAGCAAGGTAAAAGCATGTCCACAAATGAAAGCCCTCTCACTTTTCCCTTAGGACACTTTCCTGCCTTCACTGAAATGGGAGTCTCTGACACACAGATCTAATGAATACTTCAATGCTCATTCATTGTGCATATTGGTAAAGCCTAATTCTAATTTCTAAGACAACGTATAAATTAAAACAGGAATTCTAATTCTCTTCCTCCACCCCAATGAATTATCTTGTGCACCCTGTGGATGTCCACATCTCACATTTCAATGTGACTATTGTAAACAATTTCCAGAGGGAAAGAATCCTTTAGGAAAACAATGTAAAATACTCTAAAAATTGTTACAGTATTTTAAAGCAATACGTAGTTACTAAAGAAAAATTAGAAAATACCATTTAGCAACAGTTCCACAAAAGTTAACCACTATAAACAATTTGCTCCATCTCTTCTGCAGCCTTTTCCTAAGAATATGTATCTCTATATAACTTTTTCAAAATGTCAGCATGGCATCTATCAGGATTCTTGGCTGTAAAGATAGAAACTAAACCTGCCTAACTGAAGCAAAAGGAAATGCATTGGAAGATACATTGACTGAGGCAGGGGGAGCTCAGAGAATGCCTCAGGGCTAGGCCTGGGGCACTCAGGAGCCAGTGTAGCTTCAAAGAGCAAGGAAGAAGGGAGCAAGAGCATAGCAGCCATTTATAGCTGTAACAGTGCTATGGAACACTGTTGCAATAGTCAATGGCCTTGCACTGACTAGGTCCTGGGTGAGATGGTGGGTGAGCTGACCTAAGCTTGTCCTGGGCAGGTACAGGGATGATCTTGCTCCTAGACATCTGTGCTGGTTTGAAACTTATGGACCCCAGAGTAGCCATGATCTTTTAATCCAATCTTGTGAGGTGGAACCTTTTGATTCAATGTTTCTGGATGCCATCAGCTGTTCTTCAGTGAAGGTATCCTCTTGTTTATACCTTAGTATGGATACTTGATGGCCTTTGAACTGTAAATTTATAACGTAATAAATCCCCTTTGTAAAAGCCAGTCCATTTCTGGTATTTTGCATAACAGCATTAGCAAGCTGAAACAACATCTGTTGTAGAAGGTAGGGATTATCTAAGAACCATCCAACCACCAGCTATACCCAACTGGGTAGTGAAAATACTCCAGTAGGAAATCAGGATAGTATTGAGGAGGAGAAATAAATAAATAAAAACAACGAATATCTATGACAGAATCATACTACACATGCTATCAGGAAACTATTTTTTATACACCATGAACAATTTTCCCACATTAATATATATTAACCTAAAATAAATTTTAATGGCTGAATAGTATTTAATTGTTTGGATATACCTTAGTTTATTTCAGTTAGTTCATTCTTCTTGGTCGTTTAAATAATTTCCAAGTTTTCACCATTATAATATATTGTGAAGAATATTTAGGTAGTTAAATATTAATTTAATTAATGGCCCAGAATACATTCCTAGAACTGTTAGGTCACCTTTAGAGTGGTGGGGACCTATTTTTAAGTCTTTTCAGTGTCTTTTCAGGCTGTCCTGGAGAAAGATTGTTCCCATATCCCACACCCTCCAACACATTTTTTTGTTCTGAACTTTGCCAATATGATAGGGAAAAAATAGTTATCCCATTGATTTTTTTTAATTTGCATTCCTTTGATTGTTTGGGCTTTGTAAAGGCCTATGACAATGTGTAGTGAAGGATTCAGTTGGATTAGCTCCAGGATGCACCGAAATTGAGCCTCACAGATTGTTTCTTGACAGACAGAAACAAGAAACCCTTTAACTGTTATGAAATGCAGACCCACAAAGCACAGAATTATAGGCAGATTCTGAATTCAAGAAATACATTTTCATTCTGAACAATTATCATTTGAGGAGGTTATTACTGAGAAAGAGCTACTCTTGCACACAACCGTTAGCAGGAAATGTCACAAATATTCAAGCACAGAAATAGGAACTGGGGAAATAAACATGCAAATAAGATGTGAGAAATGATCACCAAAGCCAGAATGAGGGGCCAACTGGCCATCTGCTCCACCATCAGCTTTTTAGGATGTAAAAATGTTTCGTAACGCAATTAATTTGCTCATTGCATCAACATCTATTGAATTCCCACTTTGTGTCAGACACTATTCTAGGCACCAGACATACCAAAATTACAGTCCTTGTCCTTGAGAGATTTCAGTTTTATGGGAGAGAGAAACCGACAGATAATTACACTGAGCAGTAGTTGTTCAGCAACATTAGCAAAGTGCCTGGGAATCAGAGCAGACAGCAGTTCTGCCTGTGGGACTCACAGAGAACTTCAGAGAGGAAATGACAGAATGAACCACAGACGTGTTTTTGTGCCCACATTAACAGTACTGTTGGGTGAAGAGGGGGTTACGGTTCCAGAATGAGAAGGTTTGAAGCTCATGATAAAACAGCTTTTTAGCACAGTTTAAGGGAAAGAACGGATCTGCTTTTGAATTCCAGCTGTGCCAGATACAGGATATGTGACCTGGGAAAGGTCATTTGATTTGTCTGTACCTCTGTTGTCCAGCTGTAAAATAACAATCATATCTACCTTGTAGACTTATTCTGAGCATTAAGGGGCTGTCTGCACATGGTGCTCAATAAGTGGTGTCTATCATTACAAAGCACTCAGGCAATATCTGTTCATAATGTAAATCTCTTCCTATAGGAAATCTTTTTTAATCCCATACTGATTTGTTGGCCAGATATTTATAGGATATCTGGGAATAAGGAAGGCTGTTTTCTTAAACTGGTGACCTCAGAAATTTCATGCAAAAGATGTGCATGTCATTTTAATTTCATCCTTTAATGAAATCTTTTTTTAGTGATAGTCTGTGCTAGAAACTGTTTCAGTAAACAAAGCAAAGTCCCTGCCCTTATGGGACTTGAATTCTAGTTGGGGAGACATACAATAAATCAACAGATACATTGTCAGGTAGGAATAAGCACTTAGTAGAAAAATAAAATGAGTTAAGGGATAAGCAATAATAAGCAAAAGTGACAGAAGAAGTCCTTCCTAAGGAGACGATATTTGAGCAGAGACCTGAAAGAAATGAGGGAGCATCGGAAAAGAGCATTCTCTGCAGAGGGGATATCAAGTGCCAAGTATTTTGCAACCTGAAGGAACAGCAAGGAGGCCACCCAGGCTTTGGTAGCCTGAGTAAAGAGGGAGAAGCAGGAGATGAGGATGGAGAGGTGGGCAGGGCCCAGAACACAAATGGCCTGTAGGCCAGGGAAAGGAGTTTGGGTATATACTAATGTGAAGATGAACTATTGAATGGTTTTGGACAAGGGAGTGACATGATCTTACATGTTTTACAAGGCTCACTCTGCCTGCTGTATGGAGAATAGACTGTAGTGGGGATGAGAGTAGAACCAGTTAGTGGGCTGTTAATAAGAAATGACTTCTAAAACCAGGGTAATAATGGTGGATATGGTAAGAAAAATCATTTGGGATCCATTTGGAAGGTAGAACCAGAAGGATTTCCTGATGAATTGGATGGAGGTGGCAAAAAGATGTCAACAATGACCACAAGACTTTGGCCTAAGCAACTAGGTACCATTAACTATGATACGGTTTATGGGGAGGAACAAGAGTATGGTTTGGGATATGGTAGCACTGAAAAGCCTAAAAACATCCAGGTCAGATATTCAAGCCTGGAGCTCAGGGAAGAACCTGGGAGTTGGAATAGTTAGTGTAGAGATGAAGTTAAAGGCATGGGGGCTGCATAAGATCACCCAGAGAGTAAGTATGGAAAGGGAAGAGAAAGACTGTGAGGACTGAATTTAGGGACATTCCAAATTTAGAGATAAGAACAAGGAGAAAGATCATTTAAAGATACACAAAGCAAATTTAATATTAAGGTGATCTCAGATCCAACTCTGTCCCACTTCTGCAGTACCATATAGGGCCTCCAGGTTCCCTCTGCTTAGACCCTCACCCTGGTGCCTTCTTTGTAATGGTCCTTCAGATAACGTGAGACAATTTGGGTTCAACAAGATTGGAAGATAGTGTAGATATTTTTATGATCCTTCAGTCCCGCTTACCATTTTTATCTGGGTGGAAAGGGATTGAGGCAGGACTGATTGGCATTGTTTTGGCTGCATTACAAATTAAAGGGGTTAGACATAGAAAAGCCAGCATAATGGCTAACAAACAAAAAGTGTGTGTTTAAAGGTAAGTGCAGCCCGGAAGAAGATGGTGGCATAGAGAGGAGTCAAAATTAGTTAGTCCCCCCAGAGCAACTAATAAACAAATAGAACAACTAGTAAATGATCTGGAATAACTGCTGGGGGACAAGCATGACTGTCCACACACTGTGCACCAACCTGGATTGGGAGGAATGCCTGAGATTGCAGCATGGAATCTGTGAGTAGAAACTGCAGACCTGAGCTAGGAGCCCCTTCCCCCATAGAGCCCAAACTGCAAAGCCTCAGTGTGATAGAGAGCAGCACTCTCTGAACAAGTGAATATTCCTCAGTCCAGCTCCAATGGGGTTTTAATTGGCAGATGTGGACGGGATAAATGCAAGCTGCAAATCCCCAACAAGCAGACAGAGGCTTTTAGGTGACAATTCACCTTGACGAGCCAGGGGACTTCTCTGTCTCAGGAGGGGGAGCCCAGAGGACTGGGTGCTATCTCTGGCTAACAGATGAAACTGGGGGCCATGGCATAACCCTGAAAGGGGGCTTTCTGTCCCTTTTCCTCTCTCTTTCCTGAGTGGCTCAATGGAGAAAGCCTCAGCCATTTTCAGCTTGCAGTGCTCTGCAGTAGAGAGAGCCTCAGCCATTTTCAGCTCGCAGCACTCTGACCCAGACAAGGGTGGAGGTAGCAGAGTCATAGAGACAAAGAACCTATTTATATGCAAATGAAAAACCCCTAGAGGACATCTCTTCCCTAAGAGGAAAGAGGTGGTGCCCAGATCTATTACCTACCTTCCTTTCAGAACCAGACCCTAGAGCCTGGGGGAAAACAGCCACAGGCCACACCTCCTTACACCAGTCTGGAGCTACGGGCTGACAGGCGCCACCTACTGGGCACAAAAACACAGTGGCTTGAGGTTTCACAGGGTGTGTCCATCCTTTAAGACACAATATTGCTTCCTTCTGGGACCTGAGCCTGTTCTGGTCTGGGGAAATCTGATTGGGGTAACCAAGAAAATCAGATGCCTAGACAACAGAAAACTACAATCTACACTAAGAAAAATGAAGTTATGGCCCAGTCAAAGGAACAAACTTACACTTCAACTGAGATACAGGAATTTAAACAACTAATGCTAAATCAATTCAAAAACTTTAAGGAAGATATGGCAAAAAAGATGAAGGCTATAAAGAAAATACTGGGCGTACATAAGGTAGAAATCGAAAGTTTGAAAAAACAACTGGCAGAATCTATGGAAATGAAAGGTACAATACAAGAGATGAAAGACACAATGGAGACATACAACAGCAGATCTCAAGAGGCAGAAGAAAACACTCAGGAATTGGAGAACAAGAAACCTGAAAGCTTGCACACAAAAGAACAGATAGGGAAAAGAATGGAAAAATCTGAGCAATGTCTCAGGGAACTGAATGACAACATGAAAGGCAGGAATATACATGTTGTGGGTGTCCCAGAAGGAGAAAAGAAGGGAAAAGGGGCCAGAAGCAATAATAGAGGAAATAATCAATGAAAATTTCCCATCTCTTATGAAAGACATAAAATTACAGATCCAAGAAGTGCAGCATACCCCAAACAGAATAGATTTGAATAGACCTATGCCATGACACTTAATAATCAGATTATCAAACATCAAAGACAAAGAGAGAATCCTGAAAGCAGCAAGAGAAAAGTGATCCATCACATACAAAAGAAGCTTGATAAGACTATTTGCGGATTTCTCAGCAGAAATCATGGAGGAAAGAAGGAAGTAGTGTGATATATTTAAGATACTGAAAGAAAAAAACTGCCAACCAAGAATCCTATATCCGGCATAACTGTCCTTCAAATATGAGGGAGAGTTCAAAATATTCCCTGACAGACAATGACAGAGTTTGTGAACAAGATACCTGCTGTACAGGAAATACTAAAGGGAGCACTACAGACAGATAGGAAAAGACAGGAGTGAGAGGTTTGGAACACAATTTTGGGTGATGGTAGCACAGCAATGTAAGTACACTGAACAAAGATAACTATGAATATGGTTGAAAGAGGAAGGTTAGGAGCATATGGGACACCAGAAGGAAAGAGGAAAGATAAAGACTGGGACTATGTAACTCAGTGAAACCTAGTGTGTTCAACAATTGTCATAAAATGTACAAAGATGTTTCTTCATGAGGAAGAACAAATGAATGTCAACCTTGCAAGGTGTTAAAAATAGGGAGGTATTGGGGGAAAAATACAATCAACATAAACTAGAGACTAATTAACAAACATGGTATTAGGCTTCCTTTAATGTAACAAAGGCAATATACCAAGGCTAAATGCATATAAGAGGGGGCCATAAGGGAGGGGTATGGGACTCTTGGAATTGGTAATGTTGTCTGAGTATTCTCCTTTAGTTTAATTTTATCTTTCCTTTTGTTGCTTCCTAGCTGTCATGTTTTTTTTTTCTCTTTCTTTTTCTTTTGTCTCTCTACCTTCTTTGACTCTTCCTCTTGTGGAAGAAATGTAGATGTCCTCATATAGATAGTGGTGAGGGTGATGATATGTAAATATGTGGCTATACAGGGAACCATCTATTGTTTACTTAGACTGGAATGTATAGTGTGTGAACAAAACTGTCTTAAAAAATGGGTTGATGAAGAAAACTTGAGGGCACTATATTGAGTGAAATAAGTCAGACACATAAGGACAAATATTGCAGGGTCTCACTGATATGAACTAATTATAATATGTAAATTCATAGACATGAAATATAAGTAACCAGGATATAGAAGGAGGCTAAAGAATGGGGAGCGGTTGCTTATTATGAGCAGGTTGAACTTAAATGTTTGGAAATGAACAGAGGTGACAGTAGCATGTTGTGAAAATAACTGACAGTGCTCAATAGTGTGTGAATGTGGTGGAAAGGGGAAGCTCAGAGTCACTTATGTCACCAGAAGGAAAGTTAGAGGTTAAAAGATGGGAGTGTATAAAACAGTGAACCTTGTGGGGGGTAATGTCCGTGATTAACTGTACAAATATTAGAAATGTGTTTCATGAACTGGAACAAATGTATAACACTATAACTAGAAGTTAGTAGTAGAGGGACATATAGGGGAAAAATATACCTATTGTATACTACTAACTGTAGTGTATATATATGTTACTAGAATAGAAATTTTAAAAAGAAACATGGGACTGAAAGAAAAAAGCAGTGAGCCCTATTGTAAATGACAGACTAGGGTTAATAGTACAATTATAACAATATTATTTCATGAACTGTAATGGATGTTCCACACTGGTGCAAGGTATTGCTGGTGGGGGTTAAAAGGGAACTTTGAATTGTATGTATTTTACACACAATTTTTCTTTAAGACTACAACTTCTCTAAAAAAGAAAAAAAAAGACGATTTTTTAAAAAGAGTAAAATCATTACTCTCATACAGACGTAAATGAAAAACCCATGTTAAACATTTTATTTAACTAATTAATGATGAAACTGGTGAGGTGTTAAGAATAATTCAAAGGAGAATGGAAAGAATGAATACATTTATAGGTCTGGAGTAGTATTTTAATGTTCTTTCATCAACAGTAACAAATGTACTATACCAATACTATGAGTCAACAATGGAGGGGAGCTGGTTAGGGATATGGGAGGATTTGAGTTTCCTTTTTTTGTCTTTATTTCTTTTCTGGAGTAATGAAAATGTTCTAAAAATTGACAAAAAATTAATTGTGGTGATGGATGCACAGTTGTATGATGGTACCGGGGGCAATTGATTGTATACTTCGAATCTATGGATAATTGTGTGGTATGTGAACAATCACAATAAAAAAAATGCACACACACAAAAAAAGGTAAGTGCAAAGAGATTTGGATTCTTAATTTTAAATATCAGGAAATTAATAAGTAGCATGTGAAAGGCAACAATATATTCTTATGCCTGGAATATCACTTCATTTTTCAAACATAAAGTCTGACTTTCCAAGCCTCTACTGGTCAATCATATTGTGAAGAGCCCTCAATTTACCTTGTATCACACAAGAACTTGGTGGTTTACATAGCACCTAAAAGATGGGGAAGGGTCTCTACTTTTTGATGCATTGGGGTTGCCATTGTCATGTTCATTGTCCAAGCATTGTGGCCAAGTTGCAGGTGGGTGAATACATTTCTTTATGCCAAGTATGGGCTTTCTGCACCATGCCCCTGAGGCTACAACTCTGGAGATCCTTAGATCCTCTGTATGGTAACTTATTTTAAACATTTTACTATAAACAGGGTATATACATTATATGAACAACCTAATCAGGTAGCTATACAAGGGCTAAAAAAATTCTAAATCTAAATGAGAGGTTTAATTAATTTGCACAAAGGATATTAGACATAATTTTATCAGTAAAATGAGTGATGTTCTAGAAATGTTGGTGTAGGGCAAAATCTGTGCTCCAATAGAAAACTGTGCATTGTTGATAGCATACCCTTTTGCTTTATAGAATTCTTACTCTATGGGAGCTATTTTACAACTAAGTTGTAAATAACTAATAGCAATGCAAAATAATTTTTTTCTATAGGCATGCAAAGGAAATTTGTCCAGTGGAGTGACAACATCTCCCTCACCCTACCCTGCAAAACCCATTTTGCTTCTATTTGCACGTTCCTTTCAATACTCCAGACCTATAAATGTATTCATTCTTTCCATTCTCCTTTGAATTATTCTTAACACCTCACCAGTTTCATCATTAATTAGTTAAATAAAATGTTTAACATGGGTTTTCATTTATATCTGTATGAGGGTAATGATTTTACTCTTTTTAAAAAATTGTCTTTTTTTCTTTTTTAGAGAAGTTGTAGTCTTAAAGAAAAATTGTACGTAAAATACATACAATTCAAAGTTCCCTTTTAACCCCCACCAGCAATACCTTGCACCAGTGTGGAACATCCATTACAGTTCATGAAATAATATTGTTATAATTGTACTATTAACCCTAGTCTGTCATTTACAATAGGGCTCACTGCTTTTTACTTTCAGTCCCATGTTTCTTTTTAAAATTTCTATTCTAGTAACATATATGTAACCTAAAATTTCCCCTTTTAACCACATTCACATATATAATTCAGTGCTGTTAATTACATTCCTGGTTTCTTAAATTTAGGTCTTTGATCTATTTTGAGTTAATTTTGAATATGGTGTGAGGTAGGGGTCATCCTTCATTCTTTTGCATATGGATATGGATATCCAGACCTCCCAGCACCATATCTTGAAGAGACTATTATTTCCCAATTGAATGGACTTGGAAGCCTTGTCAAAAATCAAGTGGTCAGAGATATGAGAGTCTATTTCTGAACTCCAAATTTGATTCCATTGGTCTATATATCTATCTTTGTGCCAATGCCATGCTGTTTTGACCACTGTAGCTTTGTAATATGTTTTAAAGTCAGAATGTATGAGTCCCACTTCATTCTTTTTCAAGATGGTTTTGGCTATTTGGAGTCCCTTATCCTTCCAAATAAATTTGATAATTGGCTTTTCCATTTCTGCTAAGAACGCTGTTGGAATTTTGATTGGGATTGCATTGACTCCATAACTCATTGTGGATAGAATTCATGTCTTCGCAACATATAGTCTTCCAACCAATGAGCATGGAATGTCCTTCCATTTATTTAGGTCTTCTTTGATTTCTTTTAGCAATGTTTTGTAGTTTACTGTGAATAAGTCCTTTAGATCCTTGGTTAAATTTATTCCTAGATATTTGATTCTTTTAGTCGCTATTGTAAATGGAGTGTTTTTTCTTGATTTCTTCCTCAGATTGTCCATTACTAGTATATAAAAGCACTACTGATATTTACCTGTTGATCTTGTACCCTGCCACTTTGCTGAATTTGTTTATTAGCTCTAGTAGCTTTGTTGTAGACTTTTTTAGACTTTCTATATATAGGATCATGTCATCTATAAATGCTGGAAATTTTACTTCTTCTTTTCCAACTTGCATGCCTTTTATTTCTTTTTCTTGCCTAATTGCTCTGGCTAGAACTTCCATTTCAATGTTGAATAACAGTGGTGACAGTGGGCATCCTTGTCTTCTTCCATATCTTAGAGGGAAAGCTTTCAGTCTCTCACCATTGAGTATGGTGTTAGCAATGGGTTTTTCTTATATGCCCTTTATCATGTTGAGGAAGTTTCCTTTTATTCCTAATTTTCTACCTGTTTGTTTAAAGAAGGGGTGCTGGATTTTGTCAAATGTCTGTTCTGTGTTGATTGAGATGATCATGTGGTTTTTATCCAAACTTATTTTTTCCCTTGCAATTTATTTGTTGGAAAAAAAACAAATCCAAGCTTGTAGTTTGCTGATTGCTTCCCATGTATATGAAATTCAATCAACACATTCTTTTGTCCTCTCCATTACAGGTAAATTGGTGGTTGAATCTGGGCTTGATCAAACTCTGGTTTGATTTTTTGAGGCACAATTACTTTATAGGTGGTGTGTCCTTCCATTAGGTTGTCCCTGTGATGTCAGTACAATTGATTAATGCCTAGATCTGTTAATACATTAGAGATTTCAGAATGGGGATCATTTAATCCTGTCATCCCTTCTTAATTTATTAGCTGAAATATTCTTCAAAGAGAAATATTCCTTATCTAATATTCGGTTACCCAATGGTACAGTTTTCTAAGAATGGCAAGTAAATATTTGAGTCTTTCCCTTTATTTACCTGTTTTCCACATAATGGTTTGGTATCTTAGCATTCTCTGGCAGTGATCAATTAGTTTTTTTAAAAATTTTATTTTGAAATAAATTCAAACTTACAGGAACAGTTGCAAAAACAATACAAAACCTGTCCACAGAACTCCAGCATACCCCGACCCCCCTCCCCCAATACCCCAATCCACCAACTTTAACTTCCTGTCACACCACCATTTCTTTCTTTCCCTCCCTCCCTATCATCCTTCATCTTTTGCTCCGTCTTCTGACCATATGAGAGCAAGCTGCACACATCCTTGAACAAACAATATAATTCACATATACGGTTCCCATGAACAAGAACATTCTTTTATGCAATCCCATTAAGCACAGCTAAGAAGTTCAAGAAATTCAACATTGATACAAAGCTTATATTCTATATTTCCTTTTTTTTCTTTCTTTCTTATGTCCCCACTGTGTCCCTTTGAGTCTCCTCTCCTCCATCCTCAGATCCCATCCAGGCTCATCCTTGGCATTTAATTGTCATTGCCTATTTAGACGGTCTTTTTCTTTTTTCTTTTTCAATTGTGGAAACATATATATGGCCTAAATCTTCCCATTCCAACCCCTCCCTAGCATTCCATTAGTGGGATTATTCACATTTAGAATGTTGTAATGCTATCACCTTCCCACCATCCATTACTAGAAATTTCCCTTCATCCCAAACAGCAACTTTACACTCATTTCTTAACTGCCCACTGCCCCTTCCCCCCTTCTTGTAACCCATACTCTACTTTTCATCTCTATGGTCATATTCTCTGATAATTTCTTTGTGTTTACTGTGGGGCTTAAAATTAGCCTCTTAAATCCATAACAGTCTTGTTTTTCTTTGATAACAACTTAACTTCAATAGGACATGTAAACTATGTTCCTATACTCCTCCATCCCCCCACCTTTATATAGTTCTTGTCAAAAATTACATATTTTACATTGAGTCCAAAACCACTGTCATTAGAGTTTATGTATTTTATATCCTGTAGGAAGTAAATAGTGGAGTTACAAATCAAAAATTATTGACTTCTATTAGTATTCCATTGTGGTCAGAGAATGTGCTTTGAATATATTCAGTTGTTTTCTTTTTTTTTTTTTTTTTTAATTTATTGAGGCTTGTTTTATGTCCCAGCATATGGTCTATTCTGGAGAAAGATCCATGATCACTAGAGAAAAAATGTGTTTCCTGGTGATTCGGGATGTAATGTTCTATATATGTCTGTTAAAATTCTCTTTATCTCTCTCTCCTTTCTTTGTTTCTCTGTCGGTAGGGCTCCCTTTAGTATTTGAAGTAGGGCAAGTCTTTTATTAGCAAAATCTCTCAGCATTTGTTTGTTTGTGAAAAATTTAAGCTCTCCCTCAAATTTGAAGGAGAGTTTTGCTGGATAAAGTATTCTTGGTTGGAAATTTTTTTCTCTCAGAATTTTAAATATGTCATGCCACTGCCTTCTCACCTCCATGGTGGCCGCTGAGTAGTCACTACTTAGTCTTATGTTGTTTCCTTTGTATGTGGTGAATTGCTTTTCTCTTGCTGCTTTCAGAACTTGCTCCTTCTCTTCAGTATTTGACAGTCTGATCAGAATATGTCTTGGAGTAGGTTTGTTTGGATTTGTTCTACTTGGAGTTTGCTGGGCATTTATGTTTTGTGTATTTATATTGTGTAGAAGATTGGGGAAGTTTTCCCCAACAATTTCTTTGAATACTCTTTCTAGACCTTTCTCCTTCTCTTCCCCTTCTGGGACACCAATGAGTCTTAAGTTTGGACATTTTATTTTATCTATTGTATCCCTGAGATCCATTTCGATTTTTCCAATTTTTTTCCCCATTCTTTCTTTTGTTCTTTCATTTTCCGTTCTGTGGTCATCGAGGATGCTGTTGTTGTTCAACTTTCCCTAATCTTGTATTATGAGTATCCAGAGTCTTTTTAATTTGGCTAACAGTTTCTTTTATTTCCATAAGATCTTCTATTTTTTTTATTTACTCTTGCAATTTCTTCTTTATGCTCTTCTAGGGTCTTCTTTATGTCCTTTATATCCTGTGCCATGCTCTTCTTCGTGTCCTTTATGTCTTGTGCCATGCTCTCATTGTGTGATTTAATGTCTTTGATTAATTGCGCCAAGTACTGTGTCTCTTCTAATCTTTTGATTTGGGTGTTTAGGTTTGGGTTCTCCATATCGTCTGGTTTTATCATATGCTTTAAGATTTTCTGTTGTTTTTGGCCTCTAGGCATTTGCTTTACTTGATAGGGTTCTTTCTGGATATAAAAAAATACCAATCTCTATTCTTTCTCTAATTAGCCATCAGATGGCATCCGCGAGTCACCTATTCCCCTCAAGTCAGTTCTCCCCGACTTTGTCTTTGTGGTGTGTGGAGATCTGATTCTTGTGGGGTTCAATTGGTGCACTAAGTTTGGGTGTGTTGTTGGTACTGTCCACCCTGAATGTGGGGCATGTGTCTGGGTGGTTAGGGAGGCAGGGCAGCTTTAATAATCAAACCTCCCAGGTGTTCCTGGAGATTTATGGCTGTTACAAGAGTCTAAGCCTTCATTTCAGTCTTGCCACAGATTGTCTCTGCTGCTGACCCACAAGTCCTTGGTATTGGTGTAGGGACCCTGGGTTTTCCGAGCAGATCCCCTATCCCTCTGCTGAGGGAAGGCTGTGCCATGTCACAAGTGCGTGCCAGGCTCCAGGGAAGCCCTGGGCCACTGGGCCATGCAGGGACAGCCTACTTTAAAGATGGTTGAATGTGGCGTGTTAATTTCCCCCTTTTTGCACAGCTCCACCTTCCCAGCTGCATGACAGTTAGCTGTGGGACAGTTAGCTGTGGGTGCACTAAAGACATCCACGGCCAATATTGTGTGTGCACGGTGCTGCAGGAAAGACTCCCCATCACAGTGGGTTTCTTGACGCGGCTCTGGGCTGTGGGTCTGGCCCCAGGTAGGAGCGTCGCCAGGCCGCTGGGGAGATGTCTGCAAGGGGCGCAGTTTCCTTCTCCTTTTGGCTCCCCTCTGTCCCACTGTCCCTGAGACAATCAGCAGCGGGTGTGGGGAGGGCTATCCTCCGTGCCAGACATCGAGGTGTCGGCTACAGCCTGCTTCTGCAGTGCTTCACTGTGCGGTTCTCACTGCTATATCTGCAGCCGCTCCTGGGTATTTTTTTTTTTAATGAAGAACTAGTCCATCTCCAAGCGCCAACCTGCGGTTTCCCCAGACCGCAGCACAGCCGCGGGACTTTCAGCTGGCTTACTCACTCGTTTCAGAACACAGAGTCCCGGTTTCACCAAATGCACGTTCCCTGTGGATTTAGCAGACCTTGTCCGGCTGGTGCATCGCTGGAACTGTTGTTCTGGGTCACTTTCTGGCTTTTATCTAGTATATTTTCACGGAGTTGTTTTTTTTGCCCTGTCTCACCTAGCCGCCATCTTAGGTTCCTCCCAATTAGTTTTTGTTTGTTTGTTTATTAGTCAGGGTTCTCCAGTAAAACAGCGCCAATAGAATATATGCTTGTGTTTGTCCATGTGTATGTGTGTATGTGAGAGAGAAATTTATTATATGGAATTGGGAATTGACGCATGTGATTGTGGAGGCTGGCAAGTCCAAATTCTGTAGGGCAGGTGGGAGGCTGGAAAATCCAGTAAGAGTTGATGTTGAAGTCTTGAGGCAGAATTCCTTCTGATCCCTGGAATCCTCAGTCCTCATTCTTAAGACCTGCAGCTGATGGATGAGGCCCACCCACATTATTGAGACTGATCTCCTGTACTTAAACATCAACTGATTATGATGCTAATTCCATCTACCACAACACCCAGGCCAGTGTTTAACCAAAACAACTGGACACTTTAACCTAGCCAAGTTGACACATAAAGTTAACCATTATAGTTTCTGTCTTTTTAGAAGCATTATAAACTCATGGATATTTGGTATATCAATCCATTGTAGTTGTTATTCTTATTGTTGTTCAAAATGTCCTATCTTTGGTTAGTAGAAGCCTCTTCAGGTTGGCTTCTGAGAGCTTCTGAGAGATGTTTTAGGTTGTACAATCTTGAACAATATTTAGTTTTTAATGTTCATCTTGTACAATATTTCATTTTAATGACATGTTGTCAATCTTTGGTGGCTTGAAATCAAGGCTAACAGAGAGCTGTTTCTAATGATGCATTCGGCAATAAGTAGAGGAAGGAAAGTTGTTGGTTTTTTTTTTTTTAAGAGATTTGTAATTCCTGTTGCTTTTTGACCAACGTTCACACAATAGTGCATGGACAACATTCACTGGTTAAATGGGGATCAAATAATTCTCTAGGACAGTTTATAAGCGGCCCAGTATCTCTGTAAGCTAGATTGGAGAATATAAGCTTGAATCTGAGGCCAAATCATGGGCCTCCTGTTTCTGAAGTTAAGACTTTAGAATCCATCTGTGGGAAAGCAGTGTATATAGATCTCTGAATCTATTTACCTTCCAGTGGCAGAAAGATTTATAGGTTTGCTTTGAATCCCAGTTTATTGGTGGACCGAAAGAACGCTAAACGGAGTAGGGAGCAGGCCAGTACCTGGTAAAATGTAAAGGCAAAGCTCAACCCATGTCCTTGTTTCTGACGCATCAGATTAGTCAGTTTTCCTCATAGAGGAAGGGGCAACTAAACCAAACCATTGGAGAGAGCAAGAATTGTTTATTCTAACACTCAACCGACCCCTATAAGATAGGTAGGGTGAGATCAGAGTTAAGGTGGTCTTTGAACCATTGTTTGGCTAAGAACTCCCATGTACCAGAAGCTGGATCCACTGAAGGAAAGGTGGCAAAAGGAAAAGTGGCTGTGTGTAGAGTGGCAAAATCTTCACTAGAGCGGGCTGCCACTGGAGACTGATGAGAAGACGATTGTAAAAGACATCACGTTCCTGGTCTGAATCTGTAAACATGGACATAGGAGGAAAGGTGGCTACAGGCTAAAAGAAGCAGGGGAGGGTATGCAGGGCTAGAGACAATGACCATTTGGTTCAAAGTTTCTGTTTTTGGAACATAGGAAATAAGAAAGGTGCTTGCTTTGATGGAAGAGACACAAGAGAGGAGCCTATGGATGGAATTCAAACACGCTTAAGTTATTTTAGAGCTACCTTTGCAATGCACTGATGAATCAACAGTTTAGGTAATTTATAAAGGACCTTCTCTTAAGAAATTTCAATACAGAAAGAATAGAATAAATGGACCTGAAAGTATCTGTCACCAGCTAACATATGGCCAATCTTGCTTCACCTATTTTCCCTCTAGAAATAGCTCCCCTCACCTCCATCCTCATCCCTGCTGTTTTATTTCAAAACAAATTCCAGACAACACTTCATTCCATCTGTAAGTACTTTGATACTATCTTTAAAAGATAATATCTGTTAAAAAGGACCTCCTTCCCTTTTTTTCCACACAGATAAAACCATTCTCATACCTAAAAATAAATTAATGATAATTCTTTAATATCATCTGATACAGAATCATTGTTCAGATTTCCACAATTGTCTCATAAATGTCTTTTTGCTGTTGGTTTGTTCCAAACAAGGTTCATGCATTGCATTTGGTTGATGTGTTTTTTAAGTCTCTTTTAATCTGTAACACTTCCCTCCCATTTTGTTCTTGTCATTTATTTATTGAAAATCCTGGCCGTTGGTCCTGGAGAATGGCCCACATTTTGGATTTATCTAATTACATCTCCATGGTGTTACATATCACGTCCCTCTTGGTCTGTATTTCTTACAGTCCGATTGTTAAATACTGAGGCTTGATCAAATTCAAGATTTGTTTGCTTTTACAAATCAATTTCAGTGGACGTGGCGTATTTTTATTGCTTTCCCTCAGGAGGTTCAGGATGTCCAGATTCTCTCTTTTGTAACCACTTGGGCTCAGTGGCTGTTAGCCTGATCCAGAGAATATAAAGTTCCCTATCAACCTTTCACTATTGTTTGCCTATAAACATTATTTTATTAAGAGTTGCAAATGGTGATTTTTTAATTCTGTCATTCCTTCAGCATTTATGCACTGAAATTCCTCTCTTAAGGATAATTTCCCATCATCAACTGTTTGGTTTCTTTGAAATGCAATTTTTACAACAAGGGCACAGCACTTTGCTTGCTGCTTTTCTTTAATTTCTCAAAATAAGTGTTTCTTTATTTCTTTTTAGATCATGCATTTTATTTTTATAATTGTGTGAGTCATAGGTATGCCTTGAAATTGCCTGGGTCCCTTACCAGAACAATAAGACCCCATTTGACACCTAAAGCTTCACTGGGTAACATTCTTAACCATATTATTTTTTGATGATTTACAGTGTTTGCATGATCACACTGCTATTTCTGACACAGTTAATCTTTTATCTTTTTTTTTTTATGTGGGTGGAAGTGAAGTTTTCACTGGATTTTGATAGATAAAGCTGTCACAGGTTGATAAAAGAGGTTTCAAACATCATAGGGATATAAGGAAAAAGATTTATAATAACTATTATATAAATGATAACGGTACAAGAATTCACAATAATTCTGAATATAATTCTTCTACAGCTATTCAAGTTAAACAATTAGTAATATATTTCAATATATTTTAATATTTTATATATTTAAATTATTGTATATTTTTCAAAAAGAAAGCCCACTCAGACAACTCAGATTTGCACTTGTTATCTCTGGGTTTCTTCCATTTTAAATTTGGTCATTCAACAACACACATTAGTTACCAATGAATTTGGAGTTCTAAGCTGGGTAGAAATTTGAGTTAATTTCTGTAAAAACCAACATTAACCTCATCATTTCAAAATTCTCTTAATCTAGGAATTTAGAATTCAGATGATATGGGAAATAAAACTATTTCCAAATAGTTGCAACCTAATCCCAAAGAAAGGTTGCATTCCTAAAACCCTGAAGGAACCTATTCTAATATATGACTAACATTAAGGTCTCAGTGTCCTGAGACCAGTGAGGCAATAGACAGGGTGTGCCAGTTTGAATGTGTTATGTCCCCCAAAATGCCATTGTCTTTGATGCAGTCTTGTGTGGGCAGACTTATTAATGTTGATTAGATTGTAATTCTTTGATTGAGTGTTTCCATGGAGATACGACCCACCCAACTGTAGGTGATAACTTTGGTTAGATAATTTCCATGGAGGTGTGGCCCCGCCCATTCAGCATGGGCTTGATTAGTTTACTGGAGCACTGTATAAGCTCAGACAGAAGGAGCAAGCTTGCTACAGCCAAGAGGGACACTTTGAAAAATGCACAGGAGCTGCGAGAGAAGCTGCAGCTTACAGAGACATTTTGGAGATGGCCTTTGAAAGCAGACTTTTGCTCCAGAGAAGCTAAGAGAGGACAAACACCCCAAGAGCAACTACGAGTGACATTTTGAAGAGGAGCTGCAGCCTAGAGAGGAATGTCCTGGGAGAAAGCCATTTTGAAAGCAGAACTACGGAGTAGATGCCAGCCACGTGCCTTCCCAGCTAAACAGAGGTTTTCCGGACGCCATTGGCCATCCTCCAGTGAAGGTACCCAATTGTCGATGCATTACCTTGGACACTTTATGGCCTTAAGACTGTAACTGTGTAACCAAATAACCTGCCTTTTATAAAAGCCAATCCGCTTCTGGTGTTTTGCATCCTGGCAGAATTAGCAAACCGGAACAGAGGGTGAGTGGGCAGGGCCCAGAGCTAACTACAGAAACAGAAGTGGCAACTATGGACCCAAGAGGTAGAAACTAGGCATGATCAGGAATCATTGAAAATGGAACTTGGAGGAAAGTAATCAGGGAGTTATTTCGTAGACATGATGTGGTAACCTGTATCCATGAAACCTAGACAGTGTTATGCTGAGGATAAAAAAGCAAAGGGAGTTTATAGGCTTTATCTGCTTGAGTATTGTAAAAGTGGGGTGGAGCCAAGAGTCAAGATGTGAAAAAATAAATGTGTATGCTTTCATGTAACAGACTTTAAAGTGCCAAGTGGGGGTCAGGCTGTTCACTAACCCTGGCACTGAGAGAGTCTGCCTAACATACCCCATCACTGACTCCCCTCTATAAACACTAATTAAATGGCTGCTTCAAACCTTTACAGCTCTTCTTCTAGTCCTTACCTGAACCGTGGGCCCTTCTTCTGCTCAAAGGACCTAGCGTCTTATTTGACAGAGAACATAGAAAACGTTAGGTTTGAATGCTCTCAGATCTCCCTTGTCAAAGAAGAAATGGCACCTGTAAGTCCTCCAGGGGTGGCAGGAGCAGGCTGCAGGGCACAGGTGGAGCAGTGGAGCGTCACATTGTCACATGAGTGTCTGCTTCTGTTTTTGGTATCCGAGGCTCCTGTTGCTGCTTGGATTTGGCCTCACACTGCCCTCTCCTGGTTCTGGGTTCCGCTTAGTTTCCCAGGCTTCAGGAGTTCTCAGGGCTTCACCTCAGGCATCTGGCTCCTACTGCAGCCCTGTTGTCAGAGTTTAAACTCTAATGCCTGACGCTTTCCATTACCAACCCACTTCAGCCCCACCTTCCATTCATGTGTAATTGTGCAGGGTGCAATACTCTTGATCTCTAAACTTATCTCTGTTTTCCTCCTATCCTTACCTCCTATCCTCTACTTCAGAAGTCCTCATGTCCCCCTCAAAGCTCACCTTCCTCCTATGCTATTGTTCCCATTCCCGGCTGCCTCAGTCCTCCTCCATCAACTATTCCCTTTGTCCTTTTATTTTATCTTTGTCTATGTGCTTATTTCTCTCAGAACACAGTCTTATTGGGGTCTACCCCATCTTTGTGAAAACCCTTCCCTTCCCTTAGACTTACTTCCCTTTTATCCATATTCTCTTTCTCCCCCATCTTAGTTTCCCAGCTGCTAAAACAAATACCGTACAATGGGTTGGCTTGAGCAACAGGAATTTATTTGCTCATGGTTTTGAGATTAGGAAATGTCCAAAATGGAGGCATTAGCAAGGCGATCCTTTCTCCCTGAAGACTGTGGCAATCCTCGGGCCCTTGGCTTTTCCATCACATGGCAATGCACATGGCTGTGTCTTCTCTTTTCTTTTCCAGGTTCTATTGATTTCCAGCTTCTTCACCTCTACATGATTTTCTCTCTGGCCTTCTCTATAAGGCATCCAGTAATAGGATTAAGACCCATCCTGACTCAGCTGTCCACAACTTAACTAAAAATAACATCTTCAAAAGGTCCTATTTACAATGGGTTCACACCACAGGAATGGGTTTAGATTAAGAACATGTTTTTTTCCTGAGGTACATAACTCAATCTACTGTACCCCCTTCCTTTGCCACCAAATATTATGAAAGAGTAATACTACACTCTCTAAATACACATCTTCACCTCCCCCAGGGAAGCTGGCCAGTAAAGGGTGTGTAATCTATCAAGCCTATACCACTGCTGGTAATTGAAGTTTAATCCTTCATTTCTCATGCTTCTGTAGTCTGATTTCTGTCTTCATCACTCTATTGAAACTGCTGACAATGTCCCCAGTGACACATCACATTGCTGATTCCAGCCACCTCTATCCAGTCCTTAACCTATCTGAATTTACTGCAACATTTGACACTTGTAGGCACCTTCCTTGTTGAAATTCTTCCTTGGATTCAGACTCCAGTGTTTGCAGATTCTCTCCTTTCTTTTTCACTATTACCTCTTATCTCTTAATGGTGCTCCTTTCTATTCCCACTCTTAAATATTAGTGTCTCCAGGACTCTAGCCTTAATTTTTCTTCCTTTAATCCCTTCTCTAAGTGGCCTCATTCATTCCCATGATTCCGTCTACCACTTACAAGCCACTGACTCCCAGATCTAAACCTCAGAATCTAATCTCTTTCTGAGACGGTCTGCAGCTGAATGTCCTACAGGTCCCTCATCTGCAGCAAAACCTGTTCTTCCTTTCCCTCAGCAACCTTTTGTGCCCAATTTAGACCACTGAGGACCTGCCTTAGTGTCTCTGGAATCCATCCATTCCTTCCACTCTATTCTTAGTAATAGAACATGGTTCCAGCCCTCATCACCTCCTTCATTGTCAATTACCATAGCATCTAACTCTCTGCCTCTAGGTCCACCCAGTCCAATCCATTCTTTATCTGCCTCCAGAAGCATCATTTTAAACAGATACAGTCATAGCACTTGTCTTAGTATGAGGTTTTCCGAAAGCAGACCCTGAGATAAAGATTCTGGTATAGATAGTTTATTTGGGAAGTGATCCCAGGAAACAGTAGGATAGAGGTAGGGACCTGAATCAGGGAAAGGAAGCTGGTCAGTAAAGCCTGTAACCACTGCTGGTAACTGACGTTTAATCCTGCTGGGAACTCATGCAGTCATTCTAGAATATATGCCTCAGACTTCATGCAGCCTGAAGGATAAGAGAGTTTGGGTATATATATTCTAACTCACAGCAGGCAATAATTATGCAGCAGTTTATGCCCTCCTGGGGGCAGGGAGCCTGTGAAGTCCTCAGGCTGGTGGAATTCAGGACAGCTTGTATTAGAATGGTAAGACCAAGCCTGCTTCTTCACTCACTCCTGCTTAAAAACCTCCAGAGATTCCCACTACCCTCAGTTGCCTTTCAGGCCTCCTCTCTTGCACCCCTCCTTGCAAACCCTTCCCTCTACTCACAGTGGGGCTCAGGTTTCTTCTAAAGAAGACAGGCACGCTCATGCCCCCTTGCGTTTGAACACATTGTTCTTGTTGCCTCTACTGTCACTCTTCTCTTTTAGGTTAAATGATAATAATGGTTACATGTATTGGGCATCTGCTACAGGCAGGACTATTTATATTAGCTTTCTTAATGTAACCCTTACAATCACCCTATAAGTTATTTTTAAAAATTACTATATCCATTTTATAGGCAAGGAAATTGAGGCTCAAAGAGGTCATGCCTCTGGCAGGAAGCTAATAAGTGGCAGGGCCATGTTTTGATACCCGGGTCTCTGCTGTGAGCCTGAGCCATTGCTTCACCATTAAGATGACTTCCTCACGCCTCAGGACTCAGCAGCCGGGACCTGTCCTCACTTCTTCTATCCCAATTAAACGGTCCCTTCCCTGTCTTCTTGTAGCAATGTTGTACCTGCCTTTTTATAGCATGTGTCATCTTGTGGCATAATTATTTATTTATGCATATCTTCCCTTTTAAATTGTGAGCCTCTCAGCTTTTTATCTTCAGTGCCTGAACAATTGTCTGACTGGTAGTAAGGACATCATTAACTTTTAAAATCAAAATTGAAGTGAATTAATATTGAAATTGAACTTTTATTTTAATTCTATGCACATAAACCCTGAGGAATGAGGCTTCCTAAATAAGGCAGGGCCCAGATTTGGCTATGCCTGCCATATTTTGCTGGAGAGGAAAGAAATGGGAAGTTAACTGATGGAGCATGGGCTGGGTCCTATCAAGAGCCCACCTAGTAAGAGGCAGCTTTCTATCTAGACTGTGATTTCCCAAGGGATAAAAGCAAAACCCTTACTAACATCAAGGTATAGTCCATTGTTTCTTCCCAATTTGTGCACAGAACAATTCCTAGAAAGCCTTTAAGGCTCTAAAGGCTCTGTGATTTGGGGCAGGTTTATAGGACATGTTTGAATCAGTGGTTCTGCAGCCACAGAATGGCAATGAGGGGAAATGTCAGTGGACAACCTACACTACAGAGCTCCACCATCATTATTCCTTAAAGTGCTATTGAATTGACACTGACAGCCAAAGGGGTTTTCCAGGTTTTAATGTGGAATTAACAGTAAAACGGGAAGAAGGCTTCTTGCTGGGAATAAACTTCCACCCTAGTCATCTGTAATAGATTAGCTTACGTAGTTTTGAGAAAAGGATACTTTCCCTACTTAATAAAAATTACAAAATGAACACAAACAAACAAACAAAGAACTTCATGTGAAAATTTGTAAAAACCTGGCTTCACAATTAGGGTGTTGAATCTGCTGATAAAGGTATCCTAGGAAAGCAAATAAAAAAAAGATGCATGCTTCGCTGCTAAAAATTAACTTTATAGTTTGCTTTTTGGCAATAGAGGATACTCAGAAAGAACAGGGAAGACATAAGAAAAGCAGCAGGGAGACAGCCTTCCCTCTTCTTTCTTTGCTCCAGGGTGTTTGTCAAGTGCTCCTGTGCATGGAGTTGAGACGCCCAAGTGCACGTGGGTGTGTCTGCTGCCAAGGAGAGCAGCACAGAGCTCTGCCAGCTGACAGCAGGGAAAAGGTTTTTTTTGTTGTTGTTTGTTTGTTTTATGAGTTATTGTACCATAGTTTCAGTTATTTCCTTATTGTGAAATATATATACAAAAAGGTGATAGCTTTGAAATTACAATTTAACAAGTAGCTATAGAACAAATTTGATAGACTAATGAAGGCAACATGAATAGCTTTTACTTTCATGATATCTATGGCTTTTGTCTCTATCTTACCTCTTGATACTATTTCCAAAGCTTACTTTTACTTTGTCTATCTTCCCTTCACTTGCATAAAAGATATAGCTTTTCCTTCTGACTTTCAAATTTCCTACATAAACAATATAATATCCTTTGGTACATTAATCCATCTAAGGAATTACAGAACGAGGACTGGGGACCTCTCGAAAGCCTTCCTGTCCCCCATTGGCATCAGCGAATCTGGAAGATGTTACTATTTAGTTTTTTAATGTGGATGATCCTTTTTACTCTAATTCTTTGATTTAAGTTCACCCTTAGGATTACTGGAGTTTCAAAGAGATATCTATAGCTGAGTAAAAAAAGATTATTGAAAAATTTAGTATATGTGTGTGTTCATATGCTTAGATATGTGAGAGCATATGGTTTTTAAATTCCTTTATGCTTTTCTGAGTGTTATTTTTATAATAAAATCTTATGTTTTGAAAAAATGGGATACCCTTTACCTTGATCCTTAAAGAACATATTTGTTTATTCTGCTGTGCTTCCAAGATTATTTTTTCTGTGAAGAAGTGCTTTTTTTCCCCTATAAAGCTAATCACAGTGTTTTACAGGTAAGTCAGCCAATAAGACACAATTGAAGTGCCAGTTGTATGAGGTTTCCTGGGTACTCCTCCATAAAGATTCAGAGAAAAGCTATTAGGAATATATCTAAGAGTTACATTTGGTGATCTTGACTCAATTAATATAGAGGTTGTTGACTATAGATTATGTCTACTACATGGGCTATATCCTTATATTACTTTGTTGTCTTTTTATTTTCTTATATTCAATTCAGCAACATTTTATGAGGCCTGTTATTTGCTCTGCACTGTACAAAACACCATGGAAATCTAACAGTTGAAATTGTGATTATTACCTGGAAAAGCAGTTACTTTGGAAAAATTCAAAGGAAGGAGGACATTCCAGCCCTCCATTTAGAGATGGCTACAGAAAACATGGTGATTTCTATTCTAAAATTATTGTTATTGTTCATGTATGAAGACAGGACTGAATGCTGGAAGTGTGTTGGTGTAATAATAACAGCTAACAGTCATTAAATGTTTACCATGTGCCAAGCATCACGCTAGGTACTTTACTCACATTATCTTATTTAATCTGCACAAAAACCCTACAATCAGTTACTGTTATTATTCCCATTTTACAGTTGAAAAAGCTGACACACAAAGAGATTAAGGGCATGGTGCTAGAAAGTGATGAAATGAGAATTCCAGTCCAGGTCTGCCTGCCTGCAAGGTCCAAGCTTGATGCTCGTCGTTATCATTAGGACAGCCAGTGGTACACCATTACATCATTTGGCATGTCTGGTCTGGAAATAAAAGAAAGTTCATTTTTCCCTGTTAAATTTTATTTTTCATTGAAGTGAAAGTGTAAGGAGAATAATTTATTAAAAGAACATCCAAAAAGAGGCTGTCAAGTTTGTGTAACACCATTGCTTGGTATGGTAGTTTGAAGCTGTTATGTATCCCAGAAAAGGCCATGTTCTTTTAATCTATTCCTGTGGGTGCAAACCCGTTGTGGGTGGGAACTTTTGATTAGGTTATTTCAATTGAGATGTGACCTGCCTCATTTGGAGTGGGTCTTGATCCTCCTGCTGGAGTCCTTTATAAGAGGATAAAACATACAGAAGCTAAGAGATGAAATTAAGAGAAGCTCATAGAGAACAGCCCCAGAGAAACTAAGACAGGACTCAGAGAGGAAGCCATTGGAACCAGAAGCTGAAAGCAACAAAACCCAGGAGTGAAGGACCAGCAGACGTCTCCATGTGCCTTCCCATGAGATAGAGGTATTCCGGATGCCAGCAGCCTGTCTTCAGGGTCCAGGTATCATCCTGTTGGTGCTTTGAGTTGGACATTTTCACAACCTAAGAACTGTACATTGTAAGTTAATAAATGCCCATTGTAAAAGCCAACCCATTTCTGATATATTACATTTTGTCAGTTTTAGCAAACCCAAACACTTGGCCTCTACTACCAGTCCCTCTTTGGTATGCATGCCAAGGTTCTTTTTTAAAAAATTGTCTTCTAGGTTATCCCTCGATCCCTTCATGTATTGTGTCCCTGTGGGAACTACTATTAAAAATGTTAGCCAGCAGCCTATTTCCGCCACTCCTCATGGTCGGACCCAGGACTTAATTAAGAGAAAATGCAGCTATGCTTTAACAGTTTTCCTGTTTGTTTGGTAAAATATGGAAGAATTATATCTTTCTTATGCATATATTAAAGGGAGATGTTACCAATCAAGTGAATTAAATTAATTCTTAAAAATTATTGCCAACTCTATAGCGTTGGGCGAGGAGGATCATTACTTCATAGATTCTCAAGAGTGTCTGTGTAACCTGGAAAGGCAGCTCCCCCAAGAGATACCAGGGGCACACTTGAGAAGAGAAATTGAGAGGACCTGGTGACAACTGATTCATCTTTTCCCAAATCACCTGCTTGCCAGTTTTGATGTGTGCCTCATTCATCTATTCAATCACTCATTCATTCATTTATTCATCAGTAACATCCTTGAGCTAAGCACACTGAACTATGTAGCAGGGCCCCAGAGATTAATCTACAGTCCCTGCCCTCAGAGGACCTGCTGTCTAGCGAGGAAGACACATGAATGGGTAAATCACAATTTGTAGCCAATGTCATGGTAGAGTAACGAAGGAAGTGCTGCTGGAGCACAGAAGACAAAGCAACAACCCTAGCTTGGGCGGTGGGGGTGGTGTGTCTAGAAATTAGGAGGTAACATCTGAGCTGTGACTTAAACAATGAATAGGAAGTTTCTAGACAAGTGAGGGGGAGGGAGGTCATTTCAGGTAGAGATAGTATCTGCAAGGGCACAAAACCTCAAGAGCTAACCAGCGTAGGCCTGATCAAATAGGTGCAGGCCTCAAAAACGAAAAATCCTGAGGGAATAAAAGGAATGTGCCTCGGTTTCTTGTTTCTCTTTTGTACTATAAATGAAAAAGTCTTTATTTATATTTTTCTAAGGCTTTCAGCCACTTTGAGTATCTGGCTAAAACCTTTCTTTGTCTTAAGTTTATGGACACAAAGGTTAATGTGGCCAAAGTAGCATAAAAGCTGGTCTTTTAGAAATATTTTTTAAACTAAATACATGGAAGAACTGTAAAATAAAATCTGGGCTCTTATGCTCTTTGTTGTGTGCTGTTTGGTGCAAAGTATTTTGTTTTCATCTCCTTTCTTCTGGCTAATACTTCTAAAGCTAGCAATGATTTTAGCCACACTGAGAAATAACAATGTAAAAGCCTCTAAGCCATGTAAAGAAAATTGCTTTCATCATTCTTTTCACCAATAGTGAGAAGCTCCCAAAGATATCCAGTGTGAAGTAATTTGCATTCAGCTTGCTATTACTAAATCTGGCTTCCTTCTATTTGGTACCTTATAACAGCAAAATGAAGGCACATCCACTTAGTTTTAATGCTCCAAATAGGAAATAAAATAGCCGTTGAGCCTGAATGATGGCTACTCAAAGGAAAGACTCAGTTTTGGTACCCAAAAATTAGCAAAATTTGAATAATTTTGAAACAATGGGATGGGCCTGCCCTGTCTGCCCTTTTCTGTACTTACATTAAGCTGACTCCAAAGGATCCTGGACTCGAAAACATTCAAGATTTGCCCTGAGAAATAGATGAGGAGGAGATTAAAACAAACCATGGCATCTGTGATGCATTTTTGAGATTGAAATTGCAGACCAGTCTCTTCCAGGAAGCCATTAGTAAATCCTGAAGAAAAGAAAAGGGGCCAAGAACAGTGTGTGGATGGTGGACTGGGCTTTGCTAGTGAGGGAGCCAGGTGAAGACAGGAGCATGATGCTGGTTTCTGAAATGCCCCCACAGTTTGTCCCTGCAGCTTCCTTTGGAGAATTGGGAGAACCCCACCTTTTAGGGCTTTTTAGGAACTAATGAGAAACTTTTGCCTGGAAGATGCTGCATTCCATAAAGTAAAAATGACATTAGTTGGTGGCATGCTTTGATTTCTAGCAGACATATAAAGAGAAAACATGACCTTGTTTGGGGAGAGTTGACAGGCCCCTCAGCTCACCTGATTAGGAGCTGGGCCTTGGTGGTAGAGAATTGAGTGTTCTGTTTCTGATGGTGTGAGATGTTGGTAGAGAACAGTATGGAGTATTCCATTTTGTTAGTACATACCACTGACATTCCAGGGACCCATTGGTAATGAGAATAGAAATTATGGATTGGTTTATAGTTTATTATAGTAAATACTGCTAATTAATAAATAAAAAATAATTTGAACATTGATGAAGGCATATTCACAATTTTCAAGTAAAGTGATTTCTCACTTCTTAGGACTTAAATAATTTTCATCAGCCACAAATTTAACTGTAACATTAAAGTCTATTAACTCAAATTTCCTCCTTTAGAGAGCAACATATAGGAAATCAAGTGGTGGTTTTATTTTTTATAACAAAAATGACCATTAAGAGTAAGGAATAATCGCAGTATGCATGCTGGGACATCAGAGTGAAGCTGCCAGCCATTTACTTAGAGAAAGATGGATGATCATAACCTGAAGAATGTAAAAATAATAAATTACCTAATTTATTTTCTGAATGAATAAAAATGCACATGCACAAAACTCAGAATATATAAAAGCTCTTAGACTAAAAACTAATTCTTTCTTATAACTTTATTCCTCAACCACTTAGTTTCCTTTTCCCTGAGTTCACCCACCCTATTGGGTTCTTATATAAGCATGTGTATGTGTATATATATATATATGTGTGTGTGTGTGTGTATTTATTTATTTTATACATCTTTACTCATCTTGCTTTTTACACTGAGCAAGAGATCCCATACATTCGGTTCGTATATATACGTCATTCATTTTAATATCTGCAGAGTATTCTATTGCATGAATGTACCATGCTTTATAGAACTAGTTCTCGAATAATGAATATTTAGGTTGTTTTCAACCTTTCAGGAATTCTCAATTATATTGCAGTAGATATTATATAGATATAGATATAGATAGCGCCCACATTTTTCCTTGTTTTCATTTGCCTAATAGGTTTTTCCCATTCTTTTATTTTCAACATTTCTCAAGCATTTTGTCTTAGATGTGTTTTTTTGTATACCCAAGCAGTGATTGTGACTTATCTAGCAATTGCTACAATTTCCATTTTAGATACAGAGGCTTCTGTAACTGAGCTGTTTCTTAGATGGGAAGGGTTATAGTGGTTGATACATGAATAATGTGGAATAATGCAATTTAGGCTGATTACCAGTTAAGAGCAATGTTAGGGTTGGTCCAGTTTGACTTATAATCTGCTAAATCCGAAAACAATATGGTGCCTGACCTTGTACATAAACCAGACAAGAATGGTGCTAAGCCAGTTCAACTCTGGGTTTCTAAAGCATAGAATTCTGTTCTTCAAATATTTAGGGCAAATACAATTCAAAATTAATTTCATCAGCTACCTTTTTCTTTAGTTTTGAAATCTTTGCAGATTTTGATTAATTTTCAATAAACTCACAAGTATTTCATAAGTGGAATTTTCAGGAATTTTTATGTCCATTTTTTAAAACTTTCACAGAAACAAACATAAAAAGGAAATAGTAAGGTATATTTTGTATAGTTCTGTGTACTTTAGACAATATCATCTGACTGTAGATGTGATCTGTGTTGTTTCAAGTAGCAGAAAACTCAACCCATAAAAGGAATTAGTTGAGTCATATAAATGAACTGTCCAATAGTAGATATTTAAGATGCAGCATGATCTAAGGCTGATATGCCATAATTAGTATCCAACTCTTGGTTCTGTTTCTTTGGGTTGGCTCCATTTTCAAACAACTCTTACTCCCATAATTCTCAAGATGGCTGAAGACAACTCCTGGATTTTCCCTTGCTGAAATACATCACCAGGAAACTGAGTGTTTCTTTCCCCAGTCATGGAACAGTAGTCTTGGACTTTATTTTCAGTAGACAAGCTGAATCTTATGCCCATCTTGGAACCATTGCTGGCTAGCTTAGGCTTGAAGCACATGCCTAACTCCTAGAGCCCAGGACAGAGCTGGCTTCCCACGAAGTACATGAGCTGGGTGGGGGAGAGGTGTATATCTGAACAAAAATGAAGGACTGGATGCAGAGCAGTTAAAATTAGTAAATTTCTACTATAGTTCCCATGCCTCTAAAAGGAAGAAAATCAGCAAGTCTCTAGGAGCCTCACAGATTTTAGGCTCCTTCTAGTTCCTTCTTGATCTAACTTTACTTCCTTAATCTTGCGTCTCCTCTCTGCATCTTACCTGTGTATTGTTCTTTTCTCTCCATATTCAACCAAACATAGAACATCACCCCTTTTTTTTCTTTCATTTGCTTCCAAGTACCTTCACATGAGGCAGTGCATGTGGCAGACCTTAAAAGAAGGTTGAAACAATGAAAGGGAATTGCTTAGTAGCATATCACAGTCCACCATTTAAAATTTAGTATCAGCTTGTTTTTAAAAACAGCCTTATGGTACTCATATACCATAAAATTTACCCATTTAAAGTATACAATTCAATGACTTTTAGTATAATCACAGAATTGTACAACCAACACTATTATCTAATTCTGTAAAATTTTCATCAGCCCCCAAAAATCCCTTGTGCCATCACTCCTTATTCCCCCTCTCTTCAATCCCTGACAACCACTAATTTACTTTCTGTCTCTAGGGATTTTTCTATTGTGGACATTTCATATAAATGGAATCATATGATATACGGCCTTCTGTGTCTGACTTCTTTTACTTAGCATAATGATTTTTTTAGTTTCATCCATGTTGTAGCATGTATCAGTACATTATTCCTTTTTATGTCCAAAATATATTCCATTGTATGGATAGGATATCCCTCATTTTGTTCAGCCATTCGTCAGTTGATAGACATTTGGATTGTTTCCACTTTTTGGCTATTATGAATAATGCTGCCTTGAGCGTTCATGATATTAGCCCATTTTAAAGAGTGTTTTCACCATACCTGCTGTGGGGAATTTCTTACTGGCTCCCATGTTTTGGCCTCTCCCTTTTCTGGAGCAATGCCAGCTTCTTCCCTCATCTCCTATAGTGGTTTGACCCTCCTACCTTGTACCTTTGCATTTCTAAAATCTCTGTAAAGTGCTCTGGTTAACAAGAGGCCATCTATTTTTAATATCTCCTCTTTGAAATGAAAGCACCAGCACAAACTTTGAAGTATAATATTCTCTAACTTAATCAAATTCTCAACAGGCCTTTTATATGACCAATCTCTTTAAGTGAAAGGGAAGGTAAGGTTTAGTTTTCACATCATATGAATCATGACATCTACCTTAGAAGGCAGAAGCAATTCAGTTAGATTTTTGTTTTGAATAGCTTTTTTTTTTTTTTTTTGGTTTTCTTTTTTGCAACCTGTGGAACAATATCAAGACTCTTACTCTGCATTTACCTATGGGCTTTGCCCAGCAAGCCAGAGTACCCTCACAAGTTTGGCAAGATCCTGAGACTCCACAAATCGCAGGTCATGCAGATTGGGGAAAAAGCTCCCAGCTGACTAAACTGGGGTTATAGGCCACACTTAGTATAGCAAAAATGGCATTGTAGGGTCATGTCCACAAATACAACAAGGGCTATGAAACTTCTGGTTAGAAGACCGTTGTCAGATTCAGAGACTCTCATTCAACTCTATAGAGATAATTATCACCACAAGATCTTAAGGAAGTTTTGTAAGGAGTGTTTATATTTTCTGTCTTGCATTTTTGTTTGGGAAGACATGAAAGTGGTGAGCAACCACTTCATGATTAGCCTATATTTATAAATTGATGAGTACACAAATGTGACAATATTTATACCTGTCTACTTTGTGAAACCAAAATTTTGTCAAGAACCTTATTTCGGAAGAAGATCAATGATATGCTGGGAAAAAAAAAGGGAACACTTGAGAAAACAAGAACTTATTTTAGGGTAGAATTTTTGGGGGGCAAAGAAATAGACATTATTCACCCATATTTTAAAAAAGGAATAAGGATTTCAATAATAATATAACAAATAAAGCATTTACTTCATTTATAAAATTTGGTATGTTAAAGAATAGAGTCACTGGGGGTTAAGGCAGGATATAGGGAAATGGAAAGAAAATGGGGACTAAAACAAAGGAAGACAAACATGCACTCATTCAGTAAGCAAGGTTGCAAACACCCTGCAGCAGGAGCCCTGTTTGTATCTCCCCCTGTCTCCCAGTCCTCCCACACTGTCCGTCACATAACAGGTGCTCAAGGAATATTTGTAGAATAAATGATGATCACAAAAGACAATGAGTCAGAGAGAAAAAAGAAAGAGTGAAGGATGGTGTAAAGAAAGGATAATAATCAATTCTACTAAAGTGAGGCTTTTCATTTACAAAGTTCTTAACATGACTTGGTTCTTACAACAAACCCATGAAGCAGGAAGAGCAGGTATTATTATCATCACCACCATTTGTACAGAGACAGCATGAAACTTGGGGTTGGAGAAGTTACATCACTCACTGGAGGTCACACCCCTGGGAGATTGTAGGGCCTGTTCTAGATGAGACCTTCCATCTGCTAGCCCGGTGCTTACTGCTCTGCACCAGGCTGCTTCTCTCTTCTAGAGGGACATCCTAATGACTGGGGCCTGGGAAGGAGGAGGTGCAGGTGAGGGGAAGGAGTTGGGGTTGGGGGAAGGTTGGGGGGATGATGTCCATCCTCTGACCTGGATTATTCCCTGATAATGTGTCCTGGTGAACCAGGAAGTGCTGATGGGCAGCAGGTATTCAATCATATGCCTCAATGCCAAAGTGCCCCTGGAAATACAAGAATAAACTTCTGTGTTTCCAGCTAAGTCTGTCCCCATTACTCTCATTCTCTATTTCCTATAGGGTTGCCTGGTGCAGAGTGTGGAGAAAGAGCTCTGGAAGTGTGTTAGAAAATTAAGATGATCTCTATTCCATCCCATCCACCACCTGCCAATGTGTGACTCTGGGCACATAGAAAAGAAGAATTGGAATGACTTGGATTTTCTCAGCAGAAGCACTAGGTGCCAAAAAACCATTAAGTATTCCTCTTGATTCTGATGAAAACAGATTTTCAACACAAATTCTACACCCACCTAAGCCATCATTCCTGTGTGAGAGTGATAAAAGACATTTTCAGCTAAGCAAGAGCTCAGAAAATTTGCCCCTGACCCGCTTCCACATGGACCCTGTTTCTTAAGAAGGTGCTCCAGCAAAATAAGGGAGAAAATCAAGAATGAGGAAGCCATGGGCTGAAGGAAATAGTGGATCTAATTCAAGATAGCAAAGAAAGGACATCTGGATGACTGTTGCTTAGCAGGCTTAGAAAACAGCTAATTTAGGCAGGAAGGCTTGAGGAAAAATGGGGAATTGTTAGATTGTTTGATATGAGAGAGAACATTTAAAAAAATAACCTACTGCTAAATGTGTATGAGACCTAATGCAGCATTTGGAAAAGAAACTGTATAGAGAAAATTATGCTAATGGAGGAAAAAAGGGAAATTACCAACTCCAAGAAAAAGAAATTTTGTACAAGAAAGAAAATGTAGTCACAGTACAAATATCTCATAGTACCAGTGCTCCAGAAGTGAACAATATTTACCCATCATGCAAACACTGTTTGTTACCTGTGCTAACTATGTGATCTTAGGTGAGTTATTTAACTTTTCTGTGCCTTTATTTTCCTGCATGTAGAACACAATAATAATAGTACCTACCTACCTCATGGGATGGGTACTGAGGATGAAATGAGATGATTCGTGTAAGGAGCCTATTAATTTATTCAACTAATATTTATTGAGCACCTACTATGTGCCAGGCATTGTTGTTGGTGCTTGGAATAAATCCTTGCCCTGTGGAGCTTATCTTCTACCAGTGAGAGGCAGTTAATAAACAATAAATATATAAATGATAAAATATATTAGAAGGTGTAAGTGCCAGGGAAAGAGGGATCCTGAGGGCCAGGGGAGGGGGGTGGAGATAATTTTGATTAGAATGCTCAGAAGCAGGTAACCTTTGGGCAAAGACTTGGAGGAAGTGAAGGAGCGAGGCAGGCAGCTACCTGGGAGAAGAGTGCCCTGAGCAGGAGCAGTCAGTGCAAAGATGGGAGTATTTCCAGCTTGTTCGAAGAAGAGCAATGAGGCTGGTGTAAGTGGAGCAAAGTGAAAGAGAGGAGATGGTAGGAGAGCAAGTCAGAGAGGAATGTGGGGCCAGATCACATAGAGCCTTTTGGGCCATTGTAAGGACTTGGAGGAATTGGGGTGGCTCTGTAAGATCTTGACAGAGGAAAGACATGATCTGATTTATATTTTAAAGACTCACTTTGGCTGCTGCACTGAAAATAGACTGTAGGGGCAGGAGGATTAGTTAGGGCGCTACTGCAGAAATCCAGGCAAAGAGATGATGGAGTTGGGCTGGAGGGATAGCCATGGGGGTACAGAGAGATGATTAGATTTTGGACATGTTTTGAAGGTAGACCAGATGGGATTTCCTGATGGATTGGATATTCAGGTATGAGCAAAGAGGGGAAAAAAGGATTCCTCCAAAAATTTTGATCTGGGCAACTGCAAGGATAGAATTGCCGTTGGCATAGATGAGGAAGACAGCAGGTGGAGCCACTTTCACGGGTGACCAGCTAGAATTGGGTGTGGGACATGTTAAGTTTGAGATGACTGCTAGACATGTAAGTGGAGATGTGAAGAAGAGAATTGGCTATGGGAATGGGGTCGGGCTGAATCCAGGAGTCATCAGCATATAGGTGGCATTTGGAACCTCAAGAATGGATGAGCTCATGAAGGGAGGGATTAAAGGTGGGGGAATAACCTTGGGGTGCACCATTCTGAAGAGGGTGGGCAGACGGAAGGAACCAGTCAAGCGATTAAGAAGTACTGTAGAGTCCTAGAAACCAAGTGAAGGAAGCGTGTCAGGAAGGAAAGGGTGATCAACTGTGTCAAAATATAATATAATAGAAACTGGCACCCAATAAATATTAGCCTGTTTTGATTTTTATTTTAATATTGGCAGAATGGAGAGAGCAAAGAATGTGGTGAATAAGAGCTAAATCTGCATACGCCACAACATGGAGTAAAAAGGTAATGTATAAAACTGATAAATCAAGAAATAGCAGGGTAAGCACATTTAGGAAAATGGAACTAAATACCTTAAAAAGTTCAAAATGATTGCCTCAGAGGAGAGGAGAAAATAGGTGGGAGAGATGGTGTGGGACCGGGAATTTTTTTAAAATAAGCCTTTTAAACTACTGGGCCTGCATTTCTTTGATTAAGAAAATTTAAGGACACAACAAGAGGACTTTTGAACCAAAAAAAGAGAATCAGCTGTCCAGTGTGATTTATGAATGGTGTTTTGCAGGGCAATTGCCGAGCTCCTTCTGTGGCTGCAGGGGTTGTGTGGCCATACGCCCCCTCCCGCCCCAGGGATCCCTCATTTATTGATGGCCCAAATGCACTGCTAGGGCATTTCACTCTTTATTCACAAAGCCCTTTTCTGGCTCAGCAAGAGACAGGAATAACACAGGCTGCAGAAAAAGAAAAGAGACCCGAGAGGAAGGAATTAAAAATCTCTTTTTCCTCCCAGGCTGTATCTCCTCTGCTTACTCGAGCTTCTTGCTGCCGAGGGTCAATCAAGGGATATAGAAGATGGTGTGACACCTTCCCAGCCATCCCTATCACACTGTAGTTTCTCTAGTGCATC
This sequence comes from Choloepus didactylus, assembly GCF_015220235.1. NCBI lineage: Eukaryota > Metazoa > Chordata > Mammalia > Pilosa > Megalonychidae > Choloepus > Choloepus didactylus. The sequence goes on from NC_051308.1 coordinate 30,167,987, forward strand.
AACCCCCATCTCACCCACGACGTGGCCTTTCTACTTTGGAAGATGTGAATTGTTAGAATACCAACAGAAACGCACGTAGAAAATGACTGAAATTACTGGGTATGAGTTAATCTGGGTGACCCAAAAGAAAGAAAGATGGGGGGATGTGGGAGTAGATAGGATGGATGTGGGCTAAGATTCTTAATGACATGATGTGCAGCTATTTATTTATTTTCTGTGGCTTTTGCTCCATATGAGAGGTTTTGGCTTTCACACAGTTCATCACCACTTCCCTGCCATGAGGCAGTACAGGATCAAGTTCCCACCAGCATGGAGAAGGAAGGTTGGGGAAGGGATGGATAAAGAAGACAGAAAGGGGACTGAAAAGTAGGAGATGGAAGACAGGAAAGTCAAGTAAGAGGAAGGAAAGGAAATGACCAAGGAAAGGGGAAAGAGCATAATAGTTAGAGAAGAGGTCTGGCCAAAGAAGTGGGACTGGGTGTTATTTTGTGGACTGGGACGATGGGCTAGTGTATTAGTTTCCTAGGGTTGCCATAATGAATTTCTGTAAACATGAACAGAAATTTCTTTTCACAGTTCTGGAGGAGAGGAGTCTGAAATTAAGTTGTTGGCAGGGCTACACTCCCTCCAAAGGCTGTAAGGGAGGATTTTCCTTGGCTCTTCCAGTTTCTGGGGACTCCAGATGATCCTTGGCTTGTGGCTGCATCACTTTAATCTCTGCCCCCATCTCCACATGGCCTCGTCCTCCATGTTTCTCTTGTCTGTGTGTCTCAAATCTCCCTCTCCTTTCCCTTACTTATAAGGACACCAGCCATTAGGTTTAGGACCCACTCTAAATCCAGGATAATCTCATTTCAAGATCCTCAACTTAATTACACCTCAAAACCCTATTTCCAAATAAGGTCACATTCGTGGGTGAGGCAGAGCAGTTAGCACTTAGACATATCTTTTTGGAGTTTACTATTTGACCCCCTACAGTTACTTACCCTTGACTTAAAAGGCATTCTCTAGAGGGAGAATTTCTTAGAAGTAATGGACAAAAATTTAAGTTATTTTATTACTTGCCATAAAAGAAAAATGAATGGGTTGATAAGAGCATATTAAAAATTTGAGGGGAAAAAAAACCCAGGGCAATTGAAAACTGAAAGTTAATACAAACCTCCAATAGAGGTGAAGATATGTTTTTTTGTTATTATCTCATTGGGTTTCGTATGTGACCATACAAATGATGTGCAGCAGCTATATAACAAGGAAACAAATTTGACACTGGTATTCCCAAAAAAACCTTAGCTGAGTGAAAATAAATGCTTAACTCATCTGTTCATTGATTTAGACATGTGTCAGGCCCCGTGAGCAGAGCCAGTAGTCATGTGACCAAATGCCTCCCATGGAGAGCTCGTGGTCTGATAGGAGAGAAAGGACCTCCCAGAGGAAACCATGGCCGTGAGAAAGGAGCCCACTCAGGGTGGCTGTGGGATTGAGGAAAAACTATGTGTGGGTGGAGGGATCAGAGAAGACTTCATGGAGGAGGTGGCGTTGGAGCTGTGCATGGGAGAAGGGAGCATCTGAATATGTGGTGATAGGAGAAAGGACATTCTGGGAAAAGGCAGAAAAGAGACACGGGTGAGAGCTCTTACAGAGTGTGTGGTGAATACGAGTGGTTCCATTTGGTTGGACTTTAGGGTCTGAGGAGGAAAGTAGTGGGGATTAGGTGGAGGGGGTAGGCTTGGCTGGCTCATGGAGCCCTTGAATGTAACACAAAGGAGTTTATTCTGCAGACCTGTGATTCCAAGACTGGGAGAGAAGGCACAATCCCGGGAGGTGGTTTGAGAATCTCCAGAGGTGGAAATAGTTAGAAAGAGCTCCTCCAAAGACTCTGGGGCATCCTCCCTACCCCAGGACTGAGAATTCCTCTCTTAGTCATTAGGAACCTTTAAAGCCCTGAGCGGGGAATGGCATGGCCAGAGCTGGGCTCCACCGAAGATTCCTCTGCAACTACTTGTAAGACATACAGGGATGGGCTGAGACCAGAGGCAGAGTCCTGTGGGAACACTGCTGTAGCCCCAATGATGAGGAAATGAGCTCTGATCCAGGGTGGGGGTAGGGGGGTGGGGAGCATGGGAGAAAAGAGGAAAGCTCTGAGATCTTTCCTGGAAGCATGGTTCCAGTGGGACTTGTTTTAATGGGAAAGCTTTTTTGGCTGGATGTTCACCCCTGTTTAGGTTAAGATAATGTGTATATAATGATCGTTTCAGACTCTCTTATTTCATGGTGTTTTAGTTGACACATTGCTGATTCTGAGGGTGTTTAGATCAGTGATTTAGATGCTCATTTGTTCTCTGATACTATTCTTCCTTCTAATTGTTCTCTGTTTTACTCATGTTGGGAGAGGGGAGGATGAATATTCAATCTGCCCCCCACACATCCCCCCACACACCCCTTTATTTCATGTGGAGGATGGGAAGATTTAAATGTCTCACCAGTCCCTTGTTGACACATGAGTGAGACCTGACGACTCCTCTGCCAAATGAGTGCTGGGGCAGGGCTGGGGGGTGCAGAGGGGATAGGAGAATAGACTAGAGTGAGACACTCCTGTGAACTGAATATTAGCTCAGCTTTCCACTGAGCATCCCATTCATCCAGCTTAGGTAAAAAAAATTTTGGAATCCTCATTGTCTCCCCTCTTTCTCTCTCTCCTCATCCAATCCACCAGAATCTACCGGTCTTAGTTTCCTAGGGCCATCTTAATGAAGTACCACAAACTGGGTAGCTTAAAAGAACAGAAATTTATTGTATCCCAGTCCTGGAGGCTGGAAGCAGGACTGGGAGACAATAAGTTTCCATTGTTTTAAGTCACCCAGTTTGTGGTACTTCATTAAAGTGGCTCTAGGAATCAGGGTACCAATGGGGCATGATCCCCCTGAAGTCTGTGGGGAGGCTCCATCACATGGTTCTCTCCTGGCTTCTGGCAGCCGCTTGCCAGCAATCCATGGCGTTCTCTGCCTCAGCCATCACTTGGCGTTCTCTTCTCTTTCTCTGTCCTGGTCTGTGTCCCCGTTTCCTCTTAGTATAAGACTGACACCAGTCATATTGAGTTAAGGGCCACCCTACTGCAGTATGATTTTATCTTAATATAATGAATTACATCTGTAAAGACCCAATTTCCAGATAGGGTCACATTCTGAGGTACTGGAGATTAGACCATCATATCTTCTTGGGGGACGCAATTCAACTCATTACACTACCTTCAAAATATGCCCCAAATCTGACCACCTCCATGGCTACCAGCCTGGACCAGACTGCCTTTATCTCTCATCTGGATTACTGCAATGACATCCTACCTGGTCTCTGCTCCTGCCCTGGCCCCCCTCAGTCTATTCCCAACACAGTAGTCAGAAAGAGCTGAATAAAACATCAATCAGATGGTGTCAAGCCTCTGCTCAAAACCCTCCAGATGGCACCTCCTCTCACTTGGAGTAAAAGCCAAAGCCCTGACAATGGCCCACAAGGCCCTGCAGGGGTCAGCTCCCTAGATTTCCCTATTGTCATCTCTTAATGTTCTCCTTCTCTGACTCTGCAGCCATGATGGCCTCTTGACTTTGCTATTTCTCAAACAAGCCAAGCACACTCCTGCCTCAGGGCCTATGCTTTTGACATTTCTTTAATCTGAAGTACTCTTCCCCAGATAGCTGCATGCCTTGCTCCCTCACCTCCTTTAGGTCTCAGTTCCAATTTCACCTTAGCAAGGAACCTTCCCAGACTACCTAAAAAACAACCACCCCACTCACTACTCCCTGCACTCCCTGTTTTCCTTGCCTTGCACTTAATTGACCCCTGACATATGTTTGCTTATTTGTTTGTGTCCCGTTTGTTGTCCCCACTAAGATGTAAGTTCCCAGGGGGCAGATCTATTTTCTGTTCAGTTTGCTGCTATATTCCTAACAACCAGATCAGTGCCTTGCTCTTCTTAGGTAGTCAACAAATATTTGTTGAATGAATGAGCATGTTGAGACTTCCCACCCCTTAGGTGATGACTCAGTCAGGAAAATAGAAACCACTCTAGGTATTTCAAGCAAGAAGTGATTTAATACAAGGAATCTGGTCACTGGAAGGGCTGCAGGTACAAAGGTAAGAGAAAGCCATCACCAGCTCTGGGATCCGCTACTGGCTTACAGAAAAACAGGAAGTTTCAGAAACTGTAGGAACCAGTCAGTCTCACAATTGCCTGCAGCGCTGAGGCAGGGATTCACAGAGAACACCTGGAGGTCACAGCAAAACGTCATGCTTTCCATGCCTGCCTCACACTGAACGGGAACAACAGTATGGCTTGTTCATCTACCAAATACCACTTGAGTAGCTCTCATTGTGCACCCAACTTGGAACCCCCTGGCAAGATATACTGGAAAATGTGTTTCCCAGGTTTCTAGGCTTGCAGTCAAAGGAAAGTATACAAGTGTAGAAAATGGGGCTGATAACCCATCAAAGGCAGAAAATGTCCAGTATCTTTCTTCTTCTTGCTTTTCCCCAAGTTATACCTTTCTGGCAGAAGAAAGACTTTCTACAAGAAAGAAAGCAATGATGCAGTGTGATTTCAAGGGTTGGGATCTATCAGACATCAGGGTCCCCATGTAGGAATATTCTACCTCAAATTACCAAAAAGTCATGATAAAAGCTAAAATTTATTGAGCTATGTTATGGGTCAAGGATTGCACTAAGCCTTTCATATAAATTACCTCATTTTATCCTCATGAGGTAAGCATTATTATTCATCCTCATTTTACAGATAAGGAAAAGAAGAAATAGAGGCTAAGTAACTTGCCCAAGGTTGCTGTTTTGGTTTGGTAAAGCTGTCAGATGCAATCTACCAGAAATGGGTTGGCTTTTACAATGGGGATTTATTAACTTACAATTTACAGTTCTTAGGCTCTGAAAATGTCTAACTCAAGGCATCAACAGGATGATATCTGGACTCTGAAGACAGGCTGCTGGCATCTGGGATGCCTCTGTCACATGGGAAGGCACATGACGGCATCTACTGGTCCTCTCCCAGGTTTCGTTGCTTTCAGCTTCTGGCTTCGGTGGCTTCTTCTCTGTTTCCTGTGTGCCCTCTCTCAGCTCCTCCAGGGGCTTTTTCTCTAAACTATTCTCTGGACTTTTTCTTTTATCCTCTTAAAAAGGACTCCAATAAGAGGAATAAGACCCATCTTGAATAAGGTGTGTCACATCTCAATGGAAATAATCTAATCAAAAGGGTCCCACCCACAATAGGTCTATACCCACAGGAATGGATTAAAAGAATATGATCTTTTCTGGGGTATATAACAGCTTTTCTGTGGGTTCTTTCTCAGCTTTACCAGGACTTTTCTCTATGAGCCTCTCTTTAATTTCATGTCTCAGCTTCTGTATGTGTTTCACCTTCTTATAAAGGACTCCAGTAAGGGGATTAAGACTGAATGAGGTGGGTCACATGTCAACTGAAATAACCTCATCAAAAGGTCCCACCTACAATAGGTCTGTACCCACAGGAATGGATTTAAAGAATGTGATTTTCTGGAGTACATAACAGCTTCAAACTACCGCAGTTGTATAGCTAGAAAGCTTGGGGGTCAGAATTTGAACCTAGCTCATCTGAATTTGGAGCTGGGTTCTTAAATATTATTATTATGCTGTTCCACCAAGGAGTGGAAATACCAGTTTTGGAGATCTCAGCTATCTGAAGAGGCATAGGAGGGAAGGGTTTTATAAGTCTATATAAATTCGTTAACAATTTAAAAATAATGATTATCTGAATGTAATGCTTGGGATTTTGAAACACAAGCCAGGAATAGGATTCAAGAAGTATGTGCTCTGGGTCAGAAAATCTTGGGATGGCAATGTTGTCTGCTCTCTGTAGCAAAGAGAGAGGTAAGTAGAGAGAAGAATGGTTTGTGATTTAGAGTTCTAATCTTTCCCTTTCCATTTTAACTTCTTTTGTGATGTTGGGCATATCATTTAGAGTTTTTGTGTTTCCAGTCTCCTCATCAGCATAAATGAAATAATTATGTTAACCTTACTCACAGAAGAATAATGGCGGGAAATCCTAACCACTTGGTATAAATTTTCAGAAAACCCAGTTGCTAAAAAGTAATGCTCTATGCCAGTGTAGAATTAAATATTGGACTAGAGGATTTTCTAGCTATGATTTAAAATTCAACAGTGATGGGCTTGCTACAGGTAGCTATGGCAGATGATTACACAGTCTCCTAGATTTTGCAGTCATTATTTTTACCTTGAAAGCTTGTCTACATTTTCTTTAACTTTAATTTAAATCCATCACTACTAATTTTAATCTTTTAGAACGAGATGTATTTCTGTCTTTGTTCTCACCTTCAGAAATTGATTTACTGATAACAATCTTGTCTTACTGTAGTAAACTTTTAGACTTTATACCTATTCAAGTTGCTTCAATATTCCCTCTTAAGTAATCCCTTCCAGGTCCTTAAGTTACTTTTGATCATACACTAAATTTATCTTTTGGGCTATCAGATGTTCAGAATAGAATGTATCATTTTAGATTAAAGTTTCAACTGAGCTATTTCACAAGAAAAGCAAAGCACATAAATAATGATAGACACTCATGTTCTCCATACACCTGACATGAGAACAACACCCAGCACTGTGTTGGGTGTCAGGGATATAAAGATTAAGGACCTGGCCACTGTCCCCAGGGAGCCCACAGTCTAATGGGCAGTTTGAACCCTTAAATGGACATCTCAAATCTTAAGTCTGTATTTAACAACAGCTCTGTATTTAACAACATTTTGTACCTTAGTGGCTATAGAACTCTTTAGGAGTAATCAATTTAATAGGGAAAAGAGGACAAATGAAAACAGATGCACAGTTATCTTATGCATAGCTATATTATATTGCTTTATGCCTCAATACTCAGTAATTAGGGGTATTGGGAAGATGAGATCACAGCCGCAGAGGAATTACAGAGAATGCTACGGGGAAGTGGGACCAGCTGGGGAAACCTTCCCGCAGGAAGTGGGCCTGCCTTAATGTACCAAAAGTTTATATTAATTTTAGTCTATTATCTCTTCTCTGGCTGTCTTTTAGGGAGTACTGCTTTCTGAATGCCTGCCATTCAGAGTCTGGGGTTCAAAACACATTTCTCCAATGTAGGAAGTTTGATGTTTTGGGCTTGCCTTTATGTTTTCTATTTTCTCATACTTTTGAGACTCTGCATTTTCACACATTGCTTCACTTTTCCTTAGCGGTATTGGCAACACCTCTCAATTTAGCTCATCTCTGCATTTCATTTATTGCTATTTATGCCTTCTTAAAGATAATTTGTTAAGATGAAAAGCAAGGCCAGGACCAACCAGGCTTCTTTGCCCTAGGTTGTCGGCCACATATTACAGTTTGTGGCTTAGAGCTTTGGGTTGTGTTTTTAACCCATGTATGGTTATTTATCTGAGAGGTGAGATGCACTAAGATTTGCTACTGTAAGAGCTTTGGCAAAATAAAGATCTTTCTTCTCTAGTTGGATATCTTCATTTGTCAAATAAGTGAAACTATAAAAAGGTAATCGGGCATGCTAGGCATACTTCTCTTCTGTGAGTCCTGGAAGCTTATTGCTCCTCATTCTTCTAAACCACTGGAGGAATTTTTCTTTCTCTTTGTATATGTTCTCAGTTCTGTGCAGGTAGTGAGGTTGATTGTATGAGATACAACTTGCACTGAGGCTACTTGATATTTCTTCTCATTCCCTCTTCGCCTGTTCTCTCCCACCTGGAACCTTAAGAAAACCCTTGGTTTTCATTATCACTTCTTTAGGTGCCAGTGACTCAGTCCTGATTGTCAGGGGTTTGAAAAGAGCTCACCAGGCAGCACCTAGTGCAGAGCAGGCATTTAATGATGATTGGTCTTTGTGCACCTCGTGTAGTGCCCCAATTTATATTTCACCCTGCTGCACACTGTTAAGTAGAAAGTAAGATTAGTCACATATTCATATAGCTGGGGTATCTCTGGGTACATCATTATTCTCTTGGGACTTGGTTTCCTCATCCTTAATGTGGGAGTGAGAAGACTGCCTCTCTCACAGGTGGCTGCAAGGAATTATAAACCAATAAAGTGATTGCTTAACATATGGCTGAATATCAAGGGCAATATAAATGCTTAATTTCATTTATTTAATGGTAGTTTGGTGTCACATGAACGTTGCTGTGGAAACCATAACTCCTGAATTCCCTGACACTTATCTATGTTGTTGTTTATGCATGAGACTTTAAATTTAAATCCTGTGATTTTTTAAATTCTGTGATTTATTAGAAAAGTAACAAGAAGGATCACAGCTTGATCACAAGCTCAGCCTTTTTATTACAGTGTGAGTTGCTATTGTTCTCCCACCCAGGAGAATCTATTGCCCAGGTATCCTCATATAATCCCCTCTTTTTTCCCCCCAAGGTCATATGTCTCCCATCTAGCCATCTTTCCTTCCATCCATCCATCCATCCATCCATCCATCCAGTCCGAAGCACTGCATTACTAATTCATGAGTTGAATGGGCCAAATATGAATAGATCAGAACTGATGATTTTCCAGTGAAAGTTTAGAATTGAGAGGACTTCCTTAGGTGATGGAGCTATGGGATGGCCTGTCTTGCATAGATGGTCAGATGAAGGGGGAGATGATGAAGGGAGGGTTTGGGGCCTTAGCAATTCCGAGGATGATGGAGGCTCCTCATGCTGGTACCCAGGCACACAGCTAGGAAAGAATGATCAAAGGGGTGTGGGAAACAACAGCACAACAGAAAAAAACAGAAAACAACAGAAAAACTGGTCTTGATTCTCAGCCCTCATTGGAGGACTTCCCGGAAGCCCACACCTCCATCTAGCAGGGTTCCAGGCTGGGTGGCTCCCATCCCCCACCATGGCCTCCGAAGTTCTTCTCTGGGCTGCGTGTGCCTCTCTCGCTGTCACCCCTTGCAGACTGAGCCCATGGCGGCCTCTCTCATTGCAGGTGTGAGCTGACCCTGGCTGGCTCTCATTCCCAGGGCTGCTGCAGCTCATCCTGCTCAGGGGGACGCAGCTCCCCCCTCCTCCTAGTGATGGCGACCTTGCGCTGGCAGTTCCTCACAGAAAGCCTATTCAGCACACTTTTTCAGTGTTTTGAAAAAGCATTTATTTGTTATCACTCCTCCATTCCCAACAGCCAACAGCCAGTGTCTCTTGACAATCTTGCCACTGTTGGAATTCACTCTCCAGGATGCTCTGGTCAACACGAAAATAAACCCTCTGGGACTCCAGCTGGCCATGCCAGAATTTCTGAAGTGGGCACAGGCTCGCCTCTCTCTGAGACTCTTGCTTCAGAGAAGAGACAGTTGGATTATTGTGGCCATATCTTTTCTAAATCAAGCACAATATCTTCCTCCCATTTTCTTTGTTAGGAAAAGCTATTTCCGTCTTCTGTCTTGCCTAGCTTACATGCCCGAAAAACATCCTTGGTTCCTCCACTTCCCTCCTCACCTTTCCTCCGTCTCCAAGCCTAGCTGAGACAGTGCTGACACTTCTGTAACTGGTCCCTCTTTTCCACCCCGACAATTACCTCTCTCATCACTTAAAAAACAGCCAGCATTATTGAGATACATTTTACATTTAATAACATTCATGCTATTCAAGTGTACAGTTCAAAATTTTTTGGTAAATTTACTGAGTGGTGCAGCCATTACGATAAATCAGTTTCTGAACATTTTCATCACCCTGATAAGATCCTTCTTGTCCATTTACAGTTAATCTCCATTTCTACCCCCACCTTCAGACAACCACCAGTCTACTTTCTGTCTCTATAGATTTACCTTTTCTGGATATTTCATATAAATGGAATCATACAATATGGGATCTCTTGTGGCTGACTTTTTTTTTTTTTTCCACTTAGCATAATGTTTTTGAGGTTCATCCATGGCCTAGCATGTATCAGTATTTCATTCCTTTTTATTGTTGACTAATATTGCATTGTATAGATATACTACGTTTTGTCTGTCCATTCACCAGTTGATGGACATTTAGGTGGTTTCCATTCTTTGGCTATTGTGAACAATGCTGCTATGAACATTTGCACGTAACTCTTTGTGTGGGCATGTGTTTTCATTTCTCTTGGGTAGATACCTTGGAGTGGAATTGAAGGGTGGTACAGTAACTTCATGTTTAACTTTAAATTCCCACCAGCAATGTTCGAGGGTTTTCATTTCTCTACAACCTCACCAACTGTTGTTATTGTCTGTCTTTTTGATGATAGTTATTTTAGTGGGTATGAAATGGTATCTCATTGTGGTTTTTTTTTTTTTTTTTTTTTTTTTTTTTTTTTTTTAAATCATCATTTTATTGAGATATATTCACATACCACGCAGTCATACAAAACAAATTGTACTTTCAATTGTTTACAGTACCATTACATAGTTGTACATTCATCACCTAAATCAATCCCTGACACCTTCATTAGCACACACACAAAAATAACAAGAATAATAATTAGAGTGAAAAAGAGCAATTGAAGTAAAAAAGAACACTGGGTACCTTTGTCTGTCTGTTTCCCTCCCCTACTTTTCTACACATCCATCCATAAACTAGACAAAGTGGTGTTTGGTCCTTATGGCTTTCCCAATCCCATTGTCACCCCTCATAAGCTACATTTTTATACAACTGTCTTCGAGATTCATGGGTTCTGGGTTGTAGTTTGATAGTTTCAGGTATCCACCACCAGCTACCCCAATTCTTTAGAACCTAAAAAGGGTTGTCTAAAGTGTGCATAAGAGTGCCCACCAGAGTGACCTCTCGGCTCCTTTTGGAATCTCTCTGCCACTGAAGCTTATTTCATTTCCTTTCACATCCCCCTTTTGGTCAAGAAGATGTTCTCCGTCCCACGGTGCCAGGTCTACATTCCTCCCTGGGAGTCATATTCCACGTTGCCAGGGAGATTCACTTCCCTGGGTGTCTGATCCCACGTAGGGGGGAGGGCAGTGATTTCACCTTTCAAGTTGGCTTAGCCAGAGAGAGAGGGCCACATCTGAGCAACAAAGAGGCATTCAGGAGGAGACTCTTTGGCACAAATACAGGGAGGCCTAGCCTCTCCTTTGCAGCAACCGTCTTCCCAAGGGTAAAACTTATGGTAGAGGGCTCAACCCATCAAACCACCAGTCCCCTATGTCTGTGGTCATGTTAGCAACCATGGAGGTGGGGTAGGCGAATACCCCTGCATTCTCCGCAGGCTCCTCAAGGGGGCACTACATCTTTTTTTTTTTTTTTTTTTTTCCCCTTTTTTTTTTTTTTTCTTTTTTTTTTTTTTTTTTTTTTTTTAACTTTCCCTTCTTTTTTCAAATCACCTGTATGAAAAAAAAAGTTAAAAAGAAAACAAACATACAATAAAAGAGCATTTCAAAGAGACCATAGCAAGGGAGTAAGAAAAAGACAACTAACCTAAGATAACTGCTTAACTTCCAACATGTTCCTACTTTACCCCAAGAAAGTTACATAATATAGCAACATTTCAGTGAACTTGTTCCTACTACAACCATCAGAAATTAACAGACCATAGTCATTTCTGGGCATCCCCAGAACGTTAAATAGCTTATCTGTTCTTCCTGGATTATTGTTCCCCCTTCCTTAATTGCTCTCTACTGCTAGTTCCCCTACATTCTACATTATAAACCATTTGTTTTACATTTTTCAAAGTTCACATTAGTGGTAGCATATAATATTTCTCTTTTTGTGCCTGGCTTATTTCGCTCAGCATTATGTCTTCAAGGTTCATCCATGTTGTCATATGTTTCACCAGATCGTTCCTTCTTACTGCCGCGTAGTATTCCATCGTGTGTATATACCACATTTTATTTATCCACTCATCTGTTGAAGGACATTTGGGTTGTTTCCATCTCTTGGCAATTGTGAATAATGCTGCTATGAACATTGGCGTGCAGATATCTGTTCGTGTCACTGCTTTCCGATCTTCCGGGTATATACCGAGGAGTGCAATCGCTGGATCGAATGGTAGCTCTATATCTAGTTTTCTAAGGAACTGCCAGACTGACTTCCAGAGTGGCTGAACCATTATACAGTCCCACCAACAATGAATAAGAGTTCCAATTTCTCCACATCCCCTCCAGCATTTGTAGTTTCCTGTTTGTTTAATGGCAGCCATTCTAACCGGTGTTAGATGGTATCTCATTGTGGTCTTAATTTGCATCTCTCTAATAGCTAGTGAAGCTGAACATTTTTTCATGTGTTTCTTGGCCATTTGTATTTCCTCTTCAGAGAACTGTCTTTTCATATCTTTTGCCCATTTTATAATTGGGCTGTCTGTACTATTGTCATTGAGTTGTAGGATTTCTTTGTATATGCAAGATATCAGTCTTTTGTCAGATACATGGTTTCCAAAAATTTTTTCCCATTGAGTTGGCTGCCTCTTTACCTTTTTGAGAAATTCCTTTGAGGTGCAGAAACTTCTAAGCTTGAGGAGTTCCCATTTATCTATTTTCTCTTTTGTTGCTTGTGCTTTGGGTGTAAAGTCTAGGAAGTGGCCTCCTAATACAAGGTCTTGAAGATGTTTTCCTACATTATCTTCTAGGAGTTTTATGGTACTTTCTTTTATATTGAGATCTTTGGTCCATTTTGAGTTAATTTTTGTGTAGGGGGTGAGGTAGGGGTCCTCTTTCATTCTTTTGGATATGGATATCCAACTCTCCCAGCCCCATTTGTTGAAAAGACCATTATGGCTCAGTTCGGTGACTTTGGGGGCCTTATCAAAGATCAGTCGGCCATAGATCTGAGGGTCTATCTCTGAATTCTCAATTCGATTCCATTGATCTATATGTCTATCTTTGTGCCAGTACCATGCTGTCTTGGCAACTGTGGCTTTATAATAAGCTTCAAAGTCAGGGAGTGTAAGTCCTCCCACTTCGTTTTTCTTTTTTAGAGTGTCTTTAGCAATTCGAGGCATCTTCCCTTTCCAAATAAATTTGATAACTAGCTTTTCCAAGTCTGCAAAGTAGGTTGTTGGAATTTTGATTGGGATTGCATTGAATCTGTAGATGAGTTTGGGTAGAATTGACATCTTAATGACATTTAGCCTTCCTATCCATGAACATGGAATATTTTTCCATCTTTTAAGGTCCCCTTCTATTTCTTTTAGTAGAGTTATGTAGTTTTCTTTGTATAGGTCTTTTACATCTTTGGTTAAGTTGATTCCTAGGTACTTGATTTTTTTAGTTGCTATTGAAAATGGTATCTTTTTCTTGAGTGTCTCTTCAGTTTGTTCATTTCTAGCATATAGAAACATTACTGACTTATGTGCATTAATCTTGTATCCCGCTACTTTGCTAAATTTGTTTATTAGCTCTAGTAGGTGTATCGTTGATTTCTCAGGGTTTTCTAGATATAAGATCATATCATCTGCAAACAATGACAGTTTTACTTCTTCTTTTCCAATTTGGATGCCTTTTATTTCTTTGTCTTGCCGGATTGCCCTGGCTAGCACTTCCAGCACAATGTTGAATAACAGTGGTGACAGCGGGCATCCTTGTCTTGTTCCTGATCTTAGAGGGAAGGCTTTCAGTCTCTCACCATTGAGTACTATGCTGGCTGTGGGTTTTTCATATATGCTCTTTATCATGTTGAGGAAGTTTCCTTCAATTCCTACCTTTTGAAGTGTTTTTATCAAAAAGGGATGTTGGATTTTGTCAAATGCTTTTTCAGCATCTATTGAGATGATCAATTGATTTTTCCCTTTCGAGTTTTTAATGTGTTGTAATACATTGATTGTTTTTCTGATGTTGAACCATCCTTGCATGCCTGGAATGAACCCCACTTGGTCATGGTGTATGATTTTTTTAATGTGTCTTTGGATTCGATTTGCAAGTATTTTGTTGAGGATTTTTGCATCTATATTCATTAGGGAGATTGGCCGGTAGTTTTCCTTTTTTGTAGCATCTTTGCCTGGTTTTGGTATTAGATTGATGTTAGCTTCATAAAATGAGTTAGGTAGTGTTCCATTTTTTTCAATGTTTTGAAAGAGTTTGAGTAAGATTGGTGTCAGTTCTTTCTGGAAAGTTTGGTAGAATTCCCCTGTGAAGCCATCTGGCCCTGGGCATTTATTTGTGGGAAGATTTTTGATGACTGATTGGATCTCTTTGCTTGTGATGGGTTGGTTGAGGTCTTCTATTTCTTCTCTGGTCAGTCTAGGTTGTTCATATGTTTCCAGGAAATTGTCCATTTCTTCTACATTATCCAGTTTGTTGCCATACAGTTGTTCATAATATCCTCTTATAATTTTTTTAATTTCTTCAGGATCTGCAGTTATGTCACCTTTTTCATTCATTATTTTGTTTATATGGGTCTTCTCTCTTTTTGATTTTGTCAGTCTAGCTAGGGGCTTGTCAATCTTGTTGATCTTCTCAAAGAACCAACTTTTGGTGATATTTATCCTTTCTATTGTTTTTTTGTTCTCTATGTCATTTATTTCTGCTTTAATCCTTGTTATTTCTTTTCTTCTACTTGGTTTAGGATTGGTTTGCTGTTCATTTTCTAGCTTCTTCAGTTGATCCATTAGTTCTTTGATTTTGGCTCTTTCTTCCTTTTTAATATATGCGTTTAGTGCTATAAATTTCCCCCTTAGCACTGCTTTTGCTGCATCCCATAGGTTTTGGTATGTTGTGTTCTCATTTTCATTCGTCTCTATATATTTAGCAATTTCTCTTGCTATTTCTTCTTTAACCCACTGATTGTTTAGGAGTGTGTTGTTTAACCTCCAGGTATTTGTGAATTTTCTAAGTCTCTGATGGTTATTGACTTCTAATTGTATTCCATTGTGGTCAGAGAATGTGCTTTGAATGATTTCAATCTTTTTAAATTTATTGAGGCTTGTTTTATGTCCCAGCATATGATCTATTCTGGAGAAAGTTCCGTGAGCACTAGAAAAGTATGTGTATCCTGGTGATTTGGGATGTAATGTCCTGTAGATGTCTGTTAAATCCAATTCATTTATCAGATTGTTTAGGTTTTCAATTTCCTTATTGGTCTTCTGTCTGGTTGATCTATCTATAGGAGAGAGTGATGTGTTGAAGTCTCCCACAATTATTGTGGAAACATCAATTGCTTCCTTTAGTTTTGCCAATGTTTCTCTCATGTATTTTGTGGCACCTTGACTGGGTGCATAGACATTTACGATTGTTATTTCTTCTTGCTGAATTGCCCCTTTTATTAGTATGTAGTGGCCTTCTTTGTCTCTCAAAACATCCCTGCATTTGAAGTCTATTTTATCTGAGATTAATATTGCTACACCTGCTTTCTTTTGGCTGTAGCTTGCATGAAATATTTTTTTCCATCCTTTCACTTTCAATTTCTTTGTGTCCCTGTGTCTAAGATGAGTCTCTTGTATGCAACATATTGATGGTTCATTTTTTTTGATCCATTCTGCGAATCTATATCTTTTAATTGGGGAGTTTAATCCATTTACATTCAACGTTAAAACCGTGAAGGCATTTCTTGAGTCGGCCATCTTATCCTTTGGATTATGTTTGCCATATTTTTCCCTCTCTCTATTAATATCCTTTATTGTACCCATACCGAATCTCTTTAGTACTGAACCTTTCTCCAAGTCTCTCTGTCCTGTCTTTGTTTCTCTGTCTGTAGGGCTCCCTTTAGTATCTCCAGTAGGGCAGGTCTCTTGTTAGCAAATTCTCTCAGCATTTCTTTGTCTGTGAAAAATTTAAGCTCTCCCTCAAATTTGAAGGAGAGCTTTGCTGGATAAAGTATTCTTGGCTGGAAATTCCTCTCTCTCAGAATTTTAAATATATCGTGCCATTGCCTTCTCGCCTCCATGGTGGCTGCTGAGTAGTCACTACTTAGTCTTATGCTGTTTCCTTTGTATGTGGTGAATTGCTTTTCTCTTGCTGCTTTCAGAACTTGCTCCTTCTCTTCTATGTTTGACAGTGTGATCAGTATATGTCTCGGAGTGGGTTTTTTTGGATTTATTCTATTTGGAGTTCGCTGAGCATTTATGATTTGTGTATTTATGTTGTTTAGAAGATTTGGGAAGTTTTCCCCAACAATTTCTTTGAATACTCTTCCTAGACCTTTACCCTTTTCTTCCCCTTCTGGGACACCAATGAGTCTTATATTCGGACGTTTCATATTATCTATCATATCCCTGAGGTCCATTTCGAGTTTTTTCAATTTTTTTACCCATTCTTTCTTTTATGCTTTCATTTTCCATTCTGTCATCTTCCAGGTCACTGATTCGTTGTTCAACTTCCTCTAGTCTTGTACTATGAGTGTCCAGAATCTTTTTAATTTGGTCAACAGTTTCTTTAATTTCCATAAGATCATCCATTTTTTTATTTAGTCTTGCAATGTCTTCTTTATGCTCTTCTAGGGTCTTCTTGATTTCCTTCATATCCCGTACTAGGGTCTCATTGTTCATCTTTAGTTCTTTGAGTAGCTGCTCTAGGTGTGTCTCTTCTGGTCTTTTGATTTGGGTGCTTGGGCTTGGGTTATCCATATCGTCTGGTTTTTTCATATGCTTTATAATTTTCTGTTGTTTTTGGCCTCGTGGCATTTGCTGTCCTTGATAGGGTTCTTTTAGGGTTTGTAGACCAGTTGAAGTCCTTATCTCTAATTTATCAGATCTACAGCTTCGTGGAGTACACTTTCTCTAACTAACCAGCAGGTGGCGTCCACGAGCCACCTGTTCTCCACAAGCCAGATCTCCCCTGCTTAGCCTTTTTGGTGAGTGGGGGAGTGAGTCTTGTGGGGCCCAATTGGTGTCCCAAGCTTGCGTGTGTAGTTGGTGTTGCCTGCCCTGTATGTGGGGCGTGTTTCTGGGCAGTCGGGGAGGGGGGGTGGCCCTAACAATCAAATCTCCCTGATGATCCTAGAGTTTTAAAGCTACTGCAATAGTCTAATCCTTCAGTTCAGTCCTGCCACAGTTTGTCTCTGCCACTGACCCACAAGTCTTTGGTATTGGCGTATGGCTCCTGAGACTTGCAAGTGGGCCCCTCTTCCAGGCTGTGCACCCCGGGTCCTCTGTTGAGGGATGACTGTGCTATGTCACAGGTGAGTGCCGTCCCCCCAGGGCAGTTCTGGGCTGCTGGGCTGTGTTGGGAGGCTCCCAGTCTGCTCAAATGATGGCTGAATGGGGCTCTGTTAATTCACACTGCTCCCCCTTCCCAGCTCTGGGACATTCAGCTGAGGTTGCAGGGAAGGCTAATGTCCACGCCCAGTTTTGTGGTGTGTGCCTGTTATTTGAAGCACTTCCGTCACACTGGGTTGTCTGGGGCAGCTCTGGGCTATGGGGCTGGCGATGGGCAGGAGTGTTTCCTGTCCACCAGGATGGTGGCTGTGAGCGGACACCCCCCTTTTCTTGGGAAGTTGTGTTGTTTAGTGAATTTTCTCAGCCACTGGATTATTGCCTTTTGTCTCAGAGCTCTCTTATTTCTGCTCTTGACTTGACGTGCCCAAATTTCAATTCTTTGAAGCTTTCTGTATTGAGCTTCTTAGAGTAATTGTTTTAGAAAAAGCAAAAAGGATTTAAAAAAAAAAAAAAAAAAAAAAAAAAAAAAACGGCCCTCCTCAGAGATCTAATGGGTTATTGAAATGCTAATAGACAAAGCAACCAGGGCCATTAAGGAAAGGTGCCCTGGGCAGAGAGATCAGCCTTGCTTCGGGATTTGCACATGCGCCTTAAGGCCTGATCTCCGCCCTTCCCCTTTCTGTGTTCACCAGAACTCCAAAAATCCTCTGCTTTTACTTTGGAGCTTCTCGTGTTGTTTTCCTTCTATGCCCGTCTCCTCTCTGCTGGGCTGGCTGCTCTCAGAGTCTCTGGTGTCTGGCCTCAGTCTATCTATGGTTGGAGTTTGAATCAGTAGAATGAGTTTCCGATGAGAGCAGCCACTGCAATTCTCCCTTCTCCTTCCTGGAGCTGACAGCCCCTCCTCCCCCGGGACTGAGCCTGGCAGGGAGGGGCGCGGGTCCCCTGGCCGCAAAAACTTACAGATTTCGGTGATCTCAGCAGTTCCACGTTTTCATGAGTGTTGTATGAAGTATGCCCAAAGACAGATTGCTCTGTGGTGTCCAGTCCACGCAGTTCCTGGCTTTTTACCTACTTTCCTGGAGGAGTAACTAAAACATACAGCTCACCAGTCTGCCATCTTGCCCCGCCTCCTCCCTCATTGTGGTTTTAATTGCATTTTCCAAATGGCTAATGATCTTGAAAATCTTTTATTGTGCTTATTAGTCATTTGCATATCTTCTTTGGTGAAATAATCTGTTCACATTTTTTCCCCATTTTTTGAGTAGGTTGTTTGCTTTCAAATTTTTGAGTTATAAGTTTTCTCATCACTTTCTATCTCCTAACTGCTTGCTTGCTTCCATGTACTACTGCTCCAAAATTTCTTACAAACTGCTACCAGATTGTTACAGTATGGCTTTGGTGTTGTCCCTCACTTACTCAAAATCCCTCAGTGTTCTCCATTGTCCATAGTTCAAAATCCTAAACTTGAAATTTAAAATAGTATGTGATGTGGTTCCATCCTGCCATACCTCCGTAGGCACATTCTGCGTTCAGGAAAAACGGCTCACTTGTGCCCTCTCTGTCCTTTTCTGTGGGGCTTCTGTCTCTTCTGCCATGTCTTTCCTACTCTTTCCTCAAGCTCCTAGCCATCATTCAAGGCCCAGCTCAATGCCACTTTCCCCATGGCTCCTTCACTGACTCCTCCATGGGGAATATCTCACCTCCCTCTGATAGCCCCTTACTCTTTTCCTTTTTCCTTTGTCCTGACGGCCTGTTTATTTGCCCTGCTGGTAGTCTGACTTTCAGAAATTTTAAATAAAAAGGTTTCCTTGTATCCCCACAGAATGATATTCTGCTCTAGTTCTAAGTTTTTCAGAGCAATCATTAACTAGATATGTAGCAGTTTTGTTTTATTCTATGTCCTCAAATTTCACAGCCTTTTTATGTCCCACCTGTTGCTCACATGAGCTCCACCTCTGACCTTGAGACTGTGGGTTGTTCCCAGGTGGGGACAAGGAAGGAAGGGTCTGTGTTTTTTCCCTGGCACTCTGACTAGATTCTGTCTTTGGGCAAACCATCTGACTTCTCTCTTATATTCCTAACTCCAAATTTAGGAAGTTACAAAGTATTGTTGGTATTTTTGTTTTTTTTTTTTTTTTTTTTTTTGGTAAAGTGCTTTGAAATCCTATTTTATTGCAAAGTATTTATTTTTAATCACCAAACATTTCCTACTCATCTTCATTACTGTCCGTTTCTTTGTATTGTTTCTTTGTATCCTGATTTGAACTAGGCATGCAGACCTAGTGTGTGTGTGTGTGTGTGTGTGTGTGTGTGTGTGTGTGTTTAGACATGCATGGCAAAATATGCTTTGTAGGGGCACACACATACATTGTGCTCATTTTTTCCCCTCTATTTCCTTGTGATTTCTTTCCTAAAAACTGAAAGTTCCTTCAGTTTCCTTTTTTATTTTCATGATTTTTTTTAATAATATTAAATTTGTTGTAGAAAACATAGAATGGACAATCCTACCTCCCAGAGAGTTGTTATACTCAGTATTTTGGTACTTTAGTTTAGTCTTTTATTCTGATGCATATATAATTTTCTTTAGGTTTAACTGAATTATCATACTGCATGCACTTTTTTTTAACTTAACATTAACATCATCAATATTTTTCCATTCAATTATTCTTTTAAAAACATTTTTAATTGCTGTTATGGTATTCCACTGTCTGACTATACTTCAAGTTATTAAACCAGTCCTTACTGATGCATACATAGGTTACTTTTCTTCTTTCACTGTTACAAATAGTGATACAGAGAATGATGTGATCTCTTTCCAAAGCAGGTTACTGGGTGTGGCAAATGGCAGCACAGCCCATGGCTCTCAGCATCTTGTGCCCAATATCAGTGGACTGAGTACTTGTTTCTCTGATCCTCCAGACTTCACTGTTTTAAATAACTGGTCTTATCTCCTCTCTTACCCCCAAAATAAAATTAAAATAACAACCAGAAAAATATCACTCTGACCACACAAATTAGACTGTTATCTTTTGCCTTTCTATACGTTTTTCTTCTGAAGTGTCAACTGTGGACTGAGATCAAGACTTGGAATTTAGCATAAAAAGAATTTATGAGGATAAGATGATTAATGATTTTTAATAGTCCAAAAGTGGGAAACCTTCCTCAGCTTGAAAGATGACAGCTCTCCTTTTTACACCATAATAGTGACTGAATACACAAATTAAAGTTATCAGTTTACTGATAGCTCCTTGGCAGACCACATATGATCATATGTTTCCCAGGACACTGGTTGATCATATACAAATATCGTCTGCATATTCATCAAGATACCACATGGACAGTGTAAGCTACTTTAATTATCTTTCAAGGAGAAACACAGCTGCTTTTGGCACATACACTCAACTGGCTCTGTTGGCATGTTGATGCCTGAGCTGATATGGAAATTATTTTAAAAGAAAAATGTTAAGGAGACATGGAATCTGTTATATTCTGTACTCTGCTTGGCAATTAGAAGTTGCCAGTATGATTTTGATTTTCTGTTTCTGATTTATACTTTTAGATTTTTAAAAACACAATGACATAACATATTTTACCTATAAAATTTATGAGCTATTTACCTCTGAGGTTTAAATAATGGGAAAGCTAAATTGCAGTCTCTGAAAATATAAACGTTTCCATGAAATATTCCCAAGGAAGCAATGCCTACTTAATAATAAAGCAACAAGGAATAAGGAATAAGAATTTCATTATCAGCCAGGTAATGGATCTTACTTTATTTTTGCATTTTGTAGTTATAGACATAAAAGGGAGATACTGCTTTGCACCCAGGGGAATCAATAGGATCAGTAAGTTGGTATTTAGAGAGGCTCTGGGTTTAGAATATAATATAATTTTTTTCATTTGTGAATGAGTGATTTTGTTCACCTATATCTTAAAGTAATGCTGTTAATATCCTGGAATGTAAAGAAGTAAGAAATACATCTATGTCTATATCTAAATCTATATCTAATCATCTATTAATGAAGGATTTGGTTGCATCATTAAAACCTTCATTGTAATAGAAAATACAATTATTGCTAGCCTCCAAAGACAGCTAACTCAGAATAAAATCCCTAAAGTGAAACTCATTCTATAAGCCCAAGGTGACTTCAACAAACCACCATTAAAAGTAAAATTAAGGAGTACTTTGTATTGAATCTTGAATTTACCAAAGAAAATAATTGTAGACAGTTCAACAACAATAAAAAACCTATTTGAAGGCAGGAGACTGATCAAAAGCAGGCAGACAATGGAGGGGATATAAAGATTCAGTCCTTTGAAAGAAGGGTTATGTGGCCATTTTTTCCATTCTGCTGAGTACAGGTGACTAGAACTCAAGGAGAACGCCAGTCTTATTGCTTTGAGGTATTACATGGTGGAGTTCAGGGGCTGTAAGTGGAGCTGGAAATGAAGGAGGAAAATCCTGAAAGGAGGGAGCCACAGTGAGGCAGCCCTATAATCTGCCTTAAATTTCTCTTGAATCCTTGCCTGATACTTTGAACTCTGTATACAGAGAATAGCTTCAAGAATTCCAGGGGAAAGCAACATTTAGAAGCTGAATGAGTTGTGCAGAGATTTCAGCTGCTGCGTACTGCAGGGGAGCAGTGCTTGAAGTTTGAGTCCCAAGTTAGAGGGACTTGATAAATACCTTAGGCTTTCCAATGAAACCTCAGAAGGGTGACACTTTAGGGGTAAAGACTAAGTCTCAGGATTAAGAGATTTGTACTTAGATACAAGGGTAAAAACCTAAATAGAACCATCCTAACAAAACATAAAAGCAAGCTTTTACAAGTTCAAGGTGACCAGTCAGTAAATTAACTGCCTGCTAGAGCAAAAATCAATACTCTTCAAAGAAAGATAATAGAATCCAGAGCCTCTACAATGTAGTATGTACATTACTCAGCACACACTTAAAATTTACTAAATATGTAAAGAAACAGGAAGATGTGATTCAGAGTCAAGAGAAAAATCAGTTCATGGAAAATGACCCCCAAATGAGCCAGATGTTGGAATTAGCAAACAAGAAATTTAAAGCTGCTATTGTAATTTTGTTTGAGGATTTAAAGGAAAAGAAGCAGAGAAATGGAAACTATGTGTGCATGTGGATGTGTGTGTACTTCTCAAACTGAGAAGTACAATATTTGAAATGAAAAATTCACTGCCAGAGAGGCTTAATAGCAGATTGGAGATAGCAGAAGAAAGGGTCAGTGAACTTAATGACAGACCAATTGAAATTATCCAATCTGAAGAATAGAGGGGTAAAGACTGAACTACTGAACAGAGGCCCAGCAACAAAGAGACAATATCAAGCAGTCTAACATGCATTATTGGAGTCTCAGAAGGAGAGGAAACAAAGAGTATTGGACAGAAAACATAGCTGAATGTGTTTCAAAAACCATATTTGAAAATTCTTCAAATTTGGTGAAAACCTTACTGATGTACTTACAGATCCTAGAAAATCAGTAAACCCTAAAGCAGGATAAATACAAAGAAAATCACATCCAGGCACATCATAGTCAAACAGCTGAGAGCGAAACGTAAAGAGAAAATCTTAAAAGCCTCCAGAGCATCCAGAGAAACACCAGTAAGAATTATTGCTGACCTCTCATCAAAGAAATAGAATAGTTTACATCCAGTTAAACTATTCTTCAAACATGAAAGTGAAACAAAGACATTTTTAGATAAATAGAAGCTGAAAGAATTTGTTGCCAGGAGACCCTCACTACAAGAAATGCCAAAGGAAGTTCTTCAGGCTGTAAGGAAATTACCCAGTTGGAAACCTGGCTTGATAGAAAAAACAGAGTCCCAGAAATGTTAAAACTGGGTAAATATAAAACACTATATGTTTTAATTTTCTAATTTAAATAAACAACAGATTGTTTAAAGTAAAAGTAATATTTATTGTGTGTTTTACAATGTATGTAGATATAAATTATATCAAAATAGCAGCAGAAGGAGGGAAGTAAGTTGGAATTATACTATAATGTTTCTTACATTTTAGGTGAAATGATACATGGTCTAGGTAGACCATGATAAGCTAAGGATGCATATTGTAATCCTTAGAACTAGAAATCCAATAGAGTAATTAAGTTGGAATACTAAAAACTATTCAATTAACAAAAAGAAAGCAGAAAAGGAGAAACAGGAATGAAAAATAGTATAAATAGAAAACAGACTGATGGTAGCAAAAACATGAAGCTCAAAACCCTTATTAAGCTAAAAAAGGCAAACACAAAAGAGTATATACTGCATGGATTCTATTAAAAAGTTCAAGATCAGGCAGAACTAATTTCTGATGATAGACAGTAGAACAATGGTTACTTAAGAGGAGTGGGGATTCTCTGGGAAGAGGCAGGAGAGAACTTTCTGGAGTGATGGAAATTTATATCTTGAGGTGGTGGGTTACATGGGAGTATACATTTATCAAAATTCATGGAATTGTATACTTACGATTTGTGCATTTCATTGTATGTAAATTTTACAGCAATAAAAAACGCTCAAATCAAACTCTCTTGAGGGGCCTGAGTTTATAAACTTTCATCAAGAGAGGGCGCCCTGAGTCCACCAAACAGGCCTTGGGCCCCAGCTACTTCGGGATGCAAATCAGATCAGCTTTAGTCTCTTTGGTCTCCAAGGTGGATCTCAAAGCTCCCCAAGAGTCCCCCCACGAGACTTTATATTTCCCACCCGCGGCTTGACCGGCTCGTCAACTGCATCCGGCCATACTCTGCTTTTCGATGATATGCGGCGTGTGCTTAATGGCGATGACGTTTCCGCAACACTTCTGCGGAATACAGTTGGGGCTGGGAGCTGGCGTGTGCAGTCTGGAGGCGTACCTGCTCCCTAAGGTCCGCAGTTGATATGGTCGCTTTAAAATTGGCAGTAGGAACGTAATGGAAACTTCCACACTGCGCCCCTCATCTTCATTTTGACCATCTTGCCTCGCTTTGGTGGCTGTGAAGTATTCCCACCGAGGGCTGCGGGGCCCGGGGGGAGGGTAGTGTCAGCGCGGCGGAGGCACCGGGCGGCAGGCTGGAGGCGTTACCCCAGGGTTCCAGGACCCTGGAATACTGTCTTCCAGCCCCCCTGGCCTACTATAAATGTCCGAAGGAAGACAGCGAATGGAAAGCCCTAAACGTCCTTTGCGCCTTCACCTACCCCCAGCCCCCCGATCTCGGAGGACGCGGAGATGCCATTACACCCCACGTGATCCCCGCGCTGGGCTGGTCCTCCTAGAGGCGTCTCGCGGGGTGTTAATTAAAGGTCACAACAGAACAGACCTGCTGGCTCAACAGAAGAAATGTCTTCCCGGGAAATGAAAAATGACACCCGGAGTAGCCACGTGTGGAGCCTGGCATATGCTGGCTTCCTGCTCTCGGTGTGCTGCACCGGTGGGGAGAAGGATCGGAGAGCGGGAGATGAATGGGTCCTCCGGCGCCGCTGCCCGCCCCAGAACGCCAGAGAAAAAGTGCAAAGGGTGGGGGAAAGGCCCAGGGCACCGACCCCCGGCAAGGGGAGGTCTTGGCCAGCGCACCACGCCCCCTTTCCAGGCCCGCGCCGTCCGCTCTGCGTGTGTACAAGGCTGCGAATCTCTCAGTTTTCCCTCCCCGTTGGATCCTCGGGCTCACCTGTCCCAGCCCTAAGTGCTTTAGTAAATCGTAGATTGGGTCCCGGGCGGGCAGAAGCGAAGGCCCCCAGTCCGTCGGCTTTTGTCGGGAAGGGTGGCCACTGGCTGGCCCGGGGTGGGTAGGGACAATTCTAGAAAAGGTTTGCAGGGCAGGTCTCCGAGAACAAAGGGCGGGGGGAGGACCCGGCATGTTTGTGGACTTGTTTGTGACTCAATCCCTTTTACACGGCGTTTCAAAGGCAGAACTGAAAGCCTTGCCAGAAAGAGAAAGAACTTGGGGGCGGGGGAGGCTCGGGCACAGCATTTCTGTCCAGCCACGCTCCCTCCCCGCTGCACCTCAGCTCCAGGCTAGCACAGTGGTGTTTCATTAGAGCCCTGGACACGGGCCACTCACCAGTAACTTCCCTGCAAGGAACGAGATTTACGATCTCCCCCCGCACCCCCCTCCCCCGACTCTCGGACTCGCAATATCAGGCAGGAGCGCCGCACCATAAAATGGATCCCGGGCGGCGCGGCGGCGGCAGCCAGGCGGCGGGCACGGCGGCGGCTCTGGCTGGCTCCCGGGAGGTGGGGACGCGTTTCACGAGGCTCCGCGCTGCGCTGCGGCTCACACGCGCGCCTTGACCGCGGTCGGCTCCTTTCCGAGACAGAGCCGCCCCCTCTCCCTGCCCTCGCGTAACTGTCAGGCAAAACGGGCAGACGGATATTGGCTCTGCGAGCTTGCCGAGGCTCCTCCCCGAGTCTGGATCTTTATATTTTTGGACAATTTCTTTTAACTCACTTACAAACCTCGGTGAAGGAGACAAGTTCCCACAGCCGGCTAGGCTGACGGAGTCCGCGGGCCGGGAGCGGCGAGGCGAGGCGAAGCGAGGCGAGGCGAGGAGAGGCAAAGGCGAGGCGAGGCGAGGCGAGGGCTCGGACTCGCCCACCTTTTCTGCAGCTGCCTCTGCGGTTATTTTGTTCCTATTTTCAATCGTGGAGGAAAACTGACTGACTTGGCTGAGGAAAATGCTATTTATCTGGATCTGGCCGTGAAAAGAGAACGTGTGACTGGAGGAAGCAGAAGAAGATGAGGAAAAGCATTTTTTGAAGAGAAGAATAAACCACCCACCTCAACCTTTTCTGAAAATTGGTGCTATTACTTATTCTTAGGGTCAATTTCCTTTTATTTTTTCCCCTCTCCATATTAAGAAACCTTGACTTGAGGGCAAAGAGATATCCCCCTACAACTGGGGAACCTTTCTGGGTTTGAAGACCTTTTGGATGTAGCTTTGGTGGAACATTAAGACATTCATCTGGACAAATCACCATGAATTCGGTAGCTGGGAATAAAGAGAGGCTTGCAGTCTCCAGCAGGGGCAAGAAATACGGGGTAAGTTGTGACGGGTATAATGCAGAAACACCTTAATACACCCATCTCGCCCGGGGTCCCTCCCACCACTCCTCCGGCCTTCCGGGTAATGTGCAGTACCGGCAGCTCAGCCCCGCGGAGCCGGCTGCCCACGCTCGGCGCCTGCAGCTTTTCTCCCGCTGCAGAGGTTTCTTTTGGTGTCGACGCCGGTGTGTGCGTGCGCGGAGGCGGGTCTGGCTGTGAGGACGCCGGCACACTCTTGCAGGCTCTCGGAATTTTTTCAGTACTCCCGTTCCTTCCCTTCCCCGCACCCATAACTTTTGCAGCATTCCTACACTTTTAAGCACAATTGAGCTGAAATGGAGAGTTTTCCATAATTCTCTGCTTTTCCTCGTATCGTTTCCCCGGAGTCGGGAGATCTTTTCGTTTACCTTTATGATTCGGAGGGCTATACCTTGAATTAATAAACAAAATTCCAGAAGCCACAGTCCCTCGGGATAGGTTCTTGAAGGATCTCGTACCTGAGCTCTTTCTGGGGTGGGTGCAGGGTTCGAAAGCGCGGGATGCTGAATCTATGAATCCAGAATCCATTTAAACTCCCCAAGCGTGCCATTCTCCTCCAGACCCGAGAAGTCCGTCGGCGCCGGGGAACCCGCACAGGGTGCACCCGAGGGGATGGGCATTCACTTAAGGACAGTTAGCTAGACATATGGTGGCCGATTTGGCCGCAGGATTTGGAGCGGTCGGGAATAGGGGCTCGCTTGCGCTCGGCCGGGCGATCCATAGCGCGCAGATCTTTCAATTCTGGCGCTCCCCCCCGGTTTCGGTGTGCGGGTGCCGGCCGCCCCTGTAGTCCTTGTAGTCCCTGCGACCAGCATGTCTCCCCCCGCAGGTGAATGAAGTCTGCTCGCCCACCAAGCCCGCAGCGCCCTTTTCTCCCGAGAGCTGGTACAGGAAAGCATACGAGGAATCACGCGCCGGGAGCCGGCCCACCCCCGAGGGCGCGGGCTCGGCGCTCGGCTCGTCCGGGACCCCATCCCCCGGCTCGGGCACCTCGTCTCCGAGCTCCTTCACGGGCTCTCCGGGCCCCGCCTCCCCGGGCATCGGCACCAGCTCGCCGGGGTCCCTAGGCGGCTCGCCAGGCTTTGGAACGGGCTCTCCGGGCTCGGGCAGCGGCGGCGGCTCCTCCCCCGGCTCGGACCGCGGCGTCTGGTGTGAGAACTGCAACGCCCGCCTGGTGGAGCTGAAGAGGCAGGCTCTGAAGCTGCTCCTCCCCGGGCCCTTCCCGGGCAAGGTGAGCACCGCGGCGGGGGCGGGCCGGCGCTAGGTGCCGGGTGGGCAGTCCGCGGGGCCCTGGTACCGCTCGGGGCTGCTCGATAACCCTGGGGGCGCTAGCACGATCCTGGTAGCATCCGGCCCCGGAGGTGCGACCCCACGCATCTCCTGTCATCCAGGCCGCCCTGGGGCAGGGAGTTGGCTCCAGAGCGTGGATGGAGCACCCGCGGTTTCAGGCCTTACTGTCCGCTGGGGATATACCCCCAGGTTATTTGTTTTTCTGCCCTTACCCTTTTATAGTTCTCTTTCTGTGTTCCCTGGCCCCGCACGCCCATCCTGTTCGACCTGCGCGGTGCTGCCTTCTCAGAAGACCCTCTTGTCGCGCGTCCACAGAGCGTTTGCTGCTGTGTGGCAAGCCGGGGAACATGCTGACACGAGCTCCTGGGATTCTTTCCTTTTTTCTCCTACCCCCCCGCCCCCGGGACTAGAGGACTTTTATTTGATTTTTCTCCCTACCCCCCACCCATGATCCTTTGCAGAAATGTTGATGGAGGCAATAAAAGCAAGATGATATTTAGCAGTTGGCATTTCCTATTGCCTACTTATGATTTGCCTTCCTAAAATTACAGAAACAGAAACACATATTCAAAAGCCGGAATCTTTTCCTTAGCATTCTGTGTGTTTATACGAGGAAGATTAAGGGGCGAATAGCTCCTGGGAACAGTGCTACCTCCTGGCCTGCTGGAACACTCAGCTCTTTGGTTCCTCCATAGCAACCCTGCAGGCGTTGTGTGACCCGTCTGGGAGCTCCGAGAGTGTAACAATGCAATTGTATTTACACTTTTGGACCCAAGTACTATCAAATGGTAATATTTACTCTTCCACTTCAAAAGAGTTTTTATCAGTGGCTAAGGGAGAGAAGTATCAAGAAAACTGGATTGCTTTGGAGGTTTCTGACACTGTTTGTTCAATGGCATTTTCTGGTTTATATTTCTCTTACTTTGGAAATGAAATATTGTGATTTCCAGAAGCAGAGTTTAGGAATAACAGCATTTGCTTGCCTCATCTGCTTATCCAAATGCACACACAGTGATGTTTCATATGCAAGGGTTAAGTTAAACCAATACCCAGAGACGTTGTAAAATTTAAAATGTGGAAAATTACTACCAGGAGAATTGGTTTTATGAACCTAGAACTTATCTCAAGAATAATTAACTCCTGGATTATTGTCAGTATGCCATATTTGTAGTTTGATAATAAATTAATCAGGACAAAATACACCCTAAGAATAAATCTCAGAGAATTGTAAAGCTTTTTTTCACCCTTGCATGCTAGATCCTCCAGTTTAACCCTGTTTCTTCACTCACAGATTTATTTGCTCTTTCGATGATTCATCCAGTATTTATTGATTCACCTTAAGGCACTGTGTCAAGCACAGCTGTGAAAAGAACAGATATGTACAGTCCTTGTCCACAGGGAGCTTATATTTTAATGGAGGATATAGACATGAACCACAAAATGCCTAATTCCCAATTCAGTCACATTTGTTTTAGGTGCTACAAAAAAGTGTAGGATGCTGTGAGATTGTATAATGGGACTGGACCATCTGATAAAGATCTGAAGAACCTTCATTCTTAAAGATATAAAATCTGATGTATGGCAAAGTTAGTAAGTTGCAGCCTACCAAATTATTTTAGAACATTGGTGAGGACACATTCTTATAATAGGTTCTTTTTGCCATTGTTTGAATGTTCCTTTGTATACAAAGGTAAATAAAAATATACCCTTTTCATTAAAAAAGAGGGGGTGGGAGGAAAATCATCTTCTGGAAGAAGAAAGAAATGTTGAAACTTAAATGCTTCTGTCATGTTTTGTGGGGTCATTTGACAAACTGGATTTTTATTTGTGTTGAAGCAGCTTGGAAAATTCATTAACAATATTATATGAGGCAATGCAGTATGTTTACCAAATTTTGTTGTGTAATGAAACACAAGCAAACTGGGAAACTGATTATAATACCAGAGTGAGGTGAGGTCTCCAGAAGCATCGAATCTGCAGAACCTCAGCTCCCCACACCGTTTTACATGATCCAGGCATGAGTAGAGAAGAGCTGTCCATTATGGGGACAGCCACATGGGATTATTTTAAGTGGAGACATGAATATCACATGGTGCACAGTGTCTGAGTTTTATATGTGAGGCAGCACAGTGAAGCATGCCATTTGGTATAGGGGAGTATGCAAGACTTAATCAGGAACAAAGGTGTTTTCTTTGGTTTAGTTTATTGTTAGTAATGAGGTGTGGAACCTCAATTTAAACTAGAAATACTCCTTCTGCATGTTACTGGGAATAATAATTTTACGTTGTTTTAGTTTAAAAGCAATTACACTCTCAGATTAGGAGCAATTTCTATCATACCTTTAAAGTTTGCAGCATTTTAACCAAATAAATGCCACATTTTCTGGTGCACTGTGGAGGGAGGACCACGTAACTCAGACAAGGCCTCTTTTCTTCCCAGAGTTGGATTTATGAGCAAACTGTGAACCTCTGAAGCCCTCAGGCACAGAAGGAGTTAAGTTTCATTAGAACAGGAGATGTCGTTGTGGCTCCAACATGCAGTTCACCCTGGAGAGTAAGATTCAGGAAGATAAAGACATGTTTTTGAGGAGTACTTAGCAAAAATCATCTTTCTAATTCACTTAAGACGCTTGACTATATTTGGGGAATATTTTCTTAAACAGAGTATTAAATCCTACCAAATGGTATTAAAAGTCTCTATGTAGGCATTCAAAAGTCCAAGGCATAATAGCACATCCAGAAGCCTTATATGTTAGGATATTATGTTAGTCCCTTCTGTATCACTGATTTACTTTGTGACATTGAGTAAATCAGTTTTCTTCTTTATTTTTTAATTTGCCCATTAATAAGATAAGGAAAAAAAATGATTCCAACTCTGCTGGAACATTATAAAAATTATTTAAGATGAGAATTTGAAAAGGGCTTCTGTTCTTTGAGAAACATGTGAGGATCGATGATTATTAATTAGATAAGATTCTGTTAGATTTTATGTTTTGTAGAATTTAGGCATTTTCTTACATTATACCCTTTCTGTTTCGAATTTCATCAGTACACTTCCCATATATCATCCTGCTGTATGAGTTCTCACACTATCCCCGTTGTTGAGGTAGCAAGCCCTATGAATTCCCCCAATGTTGTCTCTGAAACAGCTGGTTAAGGAGAGGAGATGACGGGCAGTGGTGTCTGATTGCTCCCAGGAGTTAGTGACCAGCTCAGGTGGCCTGAGGTATGACCACCGTGTTCTGAGCCCTTTCGGTGGTGACGTGGACCCTGGGTGTCTAGCTTGACTAACAGGGCAAGTGGGTGGGTGGTGATGGTGTTAACTGAGGCAGAAAACAGACGATGCATTTGGTTGGAGCTCAGAGAGACACACAGTAATAGGCTTAGCTTTTGATACACTGATTTTGAGATCTCTGGAAAGAGGTGGAGAGTGGAGGCAGATTTAAGAAAAAAATCACAGTTTATTGTTGGCCATTTCAAGAATCTGGAAGGTAGAAGTAACAACTGTGAGCTCATAGAACTCTGTTAATGATGCTCTGAATTCATCTTTCAAACAGCAACTTACCCAAGTGAACAGAGATTTGTGCCTAGGAGCAGATTATAAAACATTCGGATCGACGTTTATTATTACCTCAGTCAGTAAAAAAGTACTTACTGGGTTTATAGCATTTCTTTTCTACTGCTGGTAAGTGGAAGTGGCCAGATAAAACAAAAGAATGTGAATTTGTAAAGTTTGGGAATTGTAAATGAAAATGGTCCTTTTACTCAGTATGTGCCAATGTATAAATATAAAACTGTGCCAATGTATAAATGTAAAACTATTTCACATCCAGTGGCAAGAGTTTCTTTCCCATTTTATAGACAGTGCAGGCACCAGGCCAGAAATTCCAAAATGAGGAATGAATGTCTCATTTTGGGCTGCCCTGGATCATTCTGATATCTGCAACAGAACTTTGGGATTGACAGTGCAAGTCCTACGAAACATCAGCCCAAAGGAATTCCCTGGAGTAAACAGAAATGCTCCGGATTGGCAAAAGTTTATCAGATATCTGTTCATTTACATATCAATAAAAGAAAAAAATCTTTTTTTATGTAAATAAAAGGTCCAGAATTATGTTCCTATCTCAGTCCCATATTCCGTGTCCATTTATGCCCTGGAATATCAGAGAGATTAGCCAGACATACTGAGAAGAGTGGCCAGGAATCACAGAGATGAAAGAAAGGAATGTGTTATACGGGTTAAAAAACAGCAAACGTGTACTCTAAATAGCCAGAGCCCAAGTAAGTCTAGACTTTGGAATATAGATATAAATTTCTATATTTTCCTGGCTCCAAAACAGAGACATGGAAAAAATGTTCAAAATATTCCCCATAAGCCATCATGAGACACTTTAAATATAGATAGAATAGGTATTGCATTTTAAATATCTATTACTTATGAGAGAATTCTAGTTGATTTTTTTTTTCCAAGAACACATGGCTATTGTCAAAATGCTTCATTTGAGTTCTGAAGCGCTGCCTGATCTTTGAAATACTTGATTTAGTCCTTTCCATTTCAGAAATATTTTAGATAAAGGATTGCCTACTAGATAGTATCAATAATGAGAAAGTTCTGTAGCATTTATCATTAAAAAATTCCTGAAACATTTTAAGAGTTTATGAAGATGTTCCCAGTAGAGACTTGTGAGCTGTGATCTCTTCCTTAAGGCTTAGCAAGCTATGGAATAATGGCATTTCATTCTACCAGACTTTTAATTGTGAACAAACATGGTCCGTTTTTATAGTGACTTAATTCATTTTGCAAAAATCCCTGGCCTGTAATCATTTCTTCCACATTCATCGCTGATAGGATTATTGCATTAGAAATGTGGTTTTGTAATGGCCAAGACTGGTAATTTGTTGTCTTTTAAAGGGATTAAGCCAGTTAAAATTTAGACAACATCAGTTGCTCTTTGGCATTATGTCACAGTTGTACCATTCATCAGCCAATCATAGTGATGATGGTAATAATAATGATGATAATAAATGGCTAATAATTATTATCCTTATGTGCCAGATACTATGCTATCTCTCTCTCTAGAATATACACATACACACACTTACTAAGATATGTATTTATACACTTAGTAAGACATATGTACACACACACATACATGTACACACATAATACACACACACACGTATGAATATATATATACATATATACATACATAATATATCAAATGGAAAAGTGAAGATGAACGTAATTTCTTTTCTTTACCCTGGAATTCCAAGGTGCTTAATGTGCTTAAGGTCACAAAAGGAAGCAGGAGAAAAGATGCAAGGAACAGAGAAATCCAAGCACACTTCCAAAGCTGCTGAGGGGCACTCTTGGTATAACTGCCTGAGTGGGAGACTCCTGCTTGGGAGAGAATGTTATGATTATTTTTCCTGGGCTCATAAATGGTAACCCTGCTATTGGGGGCGGGGATGGGGGAAAATATGTGAGGTTGTCAAGATCCTCAGCTGAGTGATTTTCTTGGCTGGAATGTAATGGGGTAAAGGGGAAGGAACTTCCTCATATTTATATTCACTTGGTTGAGACTGTTGTCAGCCCTTTTTGAACAGAAAACCCTGCCTGAGGGCTCTGTGCTGACCTTTCGAGAGGAAGAGGGCTGCAGCTGAGCCTTTCAGTGCCAAGTCAGCAGAGCTGCCAGACTTCCACTCCATTCTGTCCTCCCAAAGACTGCAAATTGACTGGGCACGTGAGGGCTCACAGTTTCCTTTCAGGAATACAAAACTAATTTTTCTTTTTTTACCATTATCTTGAGTCATAGGGCAGTTTATAAGCATATTTTCTTTACTATTTTTTTTTTTTTTTTAACCTCTTATATGCTCTTATTGTGGCCATGGGGCATGTTTAGAATGGATTCCTCTTGGTCTTTCATACTTACATCCATCGGTATGAAATGTCTTATCTTAAAATATGATTGTACAGGTGCAAAAGGACTGAGAATATGCATGTATTCCTAAATTAGAACTCATCTAAGAAAATAGGATTTTGAGTCATGATTAGAAAGGTGTCTCCTTAACATTTCCAGGTTTTAAAGGAATTCATCTAGTTCTCTTTGAGTATTTATATAGTTACCTTTTTTTATCTTTAGTTCTCTGATCCATTGGGAGGTTATTTTGGTATATAATAAAAGGTATAGATCAGTTTTATCTTTTTCCAAATGTCTATCCATTTATTAAAACATATGTCTTTTCCCCACTGATTTAAGATACCACCTTTATCATAAGCCACATTTCCATTTGTACTTGGCTCTGTTTCTGGACTTTCTGTTATGTTCTATATATCTGTCTCTTCATGTACCAATTCCTCACTGTTTTAGTTTTAGAAACTTTGTAGTATGTTTTAATGTTTGGTAGGTAGGGTTGCCCCCATCCACCCAAACAATGCTATTCTGATTATTGTTTCCTGACTAGTTATTTTCCTGCATGAACTGCCAAATCAGCTTGCCTAAAAAGAATTCTAACTGGGACCATGTTAAATTTACATTTTTACCTGGGGATGAATTGGTATCTTTATGATGTCAACTCATTCCCAAGAACATGGTATGTCTTTCCGTTTGAACAAGTCTACTTCTCAGCAATTTTTCCTCATATAGGCTCTGTACATTTGTTAAATACATTCTTATGTATTACATCTTTTGTAGCTATTATAAATGGAATCTTCTTTTCCATTATCTTTTCTAATTGCTAATTATTTTTTGTATAATAATTTTATATCCTATTGCCTTATTAAATTCTAACAGTACATTCATTAGTTTTTAAAACTGGGTTTTCTAAGGAATTTATCTTCTACAAATTGGAATATTATTACTTTCTTTGCTATTTTTATGCCTCTGATTGTTTTCTCTTTATTGTTACATTGTTTAATACCTCCATATACAATGATAAATAGTAGTGATATAGTGGACTGGTGTGCAGTTTTTCCCATTAAATAAGTTGTTGGCTTTTGAACTCAGGCTTCTATTTATAAAAGTTAAGGAAATGTCCATCAATTCCTGTCTTAGTATTTTTTTTTAAATCAGGAATGGGTGTTTTATTTTACTAAGTGTCTTTTCAGCATTTAGGGAGATGATCATGTGATTTTCCTCCTTAGATCTATTAATATGAATTATAGTTGATTTCCTGATGATGAACCATCCTTGCATTCCCATAATAAACCCCAGTTGCTTGGAATGTATTTTAAAAATATGTTGTTCAGTTTGATAATATTTTATTTAATGTTTTTCCTTTGATATTCATAAGTCAATAAGCATTTTTGATTCTCTCTCATGTGCCAGCTGCAGTGCTATGCCACATCATAACCAATATATGAAAAGGACGAAAATTCTTGCCCTGGGGCAACTGACAGTCTAGTAGTAGAGCCAGACAAGGAACCAAAGAGTTAGCATACAGTGGACTAAGTGCTGGAATAGGGGTACACAGGCTGCTTGGGAGCACAGAGAGGTGATGTTTGAGCTGGGTTTTGAAGGGTGAATAGGAGTTCAGCCCATGTACATGGTGAAGCATGGACATTTCAGGCAGAGGGAATGGTAGGCATAAGGCAAAGGGAATTATACAAGCTCAGTACGCTTGGGGAACTAAAGTGGTGCAGTGTGACCACAGTACAGTGTGTGAGCGGGTGAGTGGCAGACTGGGATGGTGGCCGGATGAGGATGAAAGGCCTTGCAGGCTTAGGAATCTGGAGCTTATTCTGCAGGTCACAGGCAGTCCTTGAAGGGCTTTCAGGGAGGCAATGAAATGATCAGATATGTGTTTAATAAAGATTGCTCTGATAGTGAGAGATAGGGTGGGTTAGAAGAGTGGTGTCATGGAGACAAGTTCAGAGGCCCATTAAGTGTCTTGCGTGAAAGATGACACAGACTTGAACTAAGGCAGTGATAGTGGGAATAAGGAGGCAGGTAGACAACATACATAGAAAACCCATGGTGGGTGGCAGCCGAGGTATGGGGCAGGAGGGAGAGGAGGAAAATGAGGCATTCTCCCTGGTTTCTGGCTAGGGCAAGTGCATAGATGGTGCTGCTGTTTGTTAAGATGGAGAATGCAGGCAAAGAGGGCTTTTGTTATTGTGAGTCTTGTTTTTTAGGATGGCTGTGGATGATAAAATTGGTTTGAGTTCTGTGGAGCTTGAGGTGGAATGGTCCAGTGGGATCTGGGATGCTAGAGCAGGTTCAGAGCTGGAGAAGTGAATTTGGCAGATGTCAGCAGGTAGGAGATGGTGGAATCTCTGGATGAGATGAGTTCTCCACAGAGGTTGTGGAGCGTGAGAAAACAGACAGCTGAAGATGCAGCTGTGCGGGCCACTGTCATCAAAGGGACAGGCAGCCCGAGGAGCCAAAGAGATAGATTGGGGAGGAAGGGCTAGATAAGTGGGAGGAAAATAGGAGAAAGAGGTGTCATGGAGACTGAGGGAGAGGAGGGTGTCCAAAGGAAGGAGTGCTGCAATATCGGATACCTTAGATCAAGGAGGTAAGGACTGAAGTTTCCATGGCATTGGCGAATAGGAGGTCACTGGGGATCTTTGTTAGAAGAGTTTCTGTTGCTGTGGAGAAGGGCAGCTGATAGCAGTGTGTCTGAGAATCCATGGAGAGGTGAGGATACCTGAGGCAGCTTTTGCGTTGCTGGGGACACTAAGAGGTTAAGAGAGGTTCTGGCTTTTTCCATTTTTTGAGGTTCTTACTACTTTAAAAATGAAGATATGGAAACAGCAGACTGGGGTACAAAACCAGGCTCCTTGGGCAAGACACTTAGCCCTTCTGAGTTAGCCTGTTCTCATCTATGTAGTGGGGGGTTATGACAGGACCCCCGCAAAGGCTTAAGTAAAATGGTGAGATAGTCCACCGTCACTTTTGTATTACTATTCCAATGACTTTCCACAGGGAGTTGGATGCAGCACATTCTAACTTTGTGAAAGGTTTTTTTCTTCCTTTTATTTTTTTTGCTTGAGACTTGACACCAAAATGCAAAAGGAGCAGTTAGAGAAAAGGGAACCATTCAGCCCTTCTCCTTCCCTGTTTCTTTACCTCCAGGTGAATAAAGCATCTCACACTTAATTATTCATTGCTAGGGTGACTCCACGGAAAATTTAAGAGAGTGCAGTTGATGGAGATAGCTACTGCTGTTAGTTGAGATGCCATGAATATGGATGGAGAGCCTTTGTCGCAGATGGAAATCCCTCCTGTAAGCCCAGCGCCTCGCGGAGGCCCTCCCGGGAGTATTGCAGCCGCTGCATTTGGCGTTTAGGTTCTGGTGAATGAAGGAAAGCAGATTTCCCCCCAGTGACTGCGCATGTGACCTGCAGATCTGAGCAGCACCAGGAATTTGGGCTTATCTGCTTTCCAATCCAGTTTTATCTTTCTCAGACAGTTTTCTTTGCGGTTATACTTTGCTGATTCTATTGCATCGATTCCGACCAGACCCTGTGGAGAAGTCTGGCCATAAAGACACCCTCCCCCACCAAGCAGCGCTTCCTGCACATTTCTCAGCTCTCAGAGCTGGAGTTGATCTGGGTGGAGATGGTTTTTTCTTGTAAGTGCTTATAAAAAGGAGTAGGTATTCCTAATGCTGTAATATAGGTTAAAATATCAGAAGGTTGTGGGGTACAGTATGTCCTTTTGATAAGCAGAAATATATCTAAATATGTCTTAGGTGTTATAGACAAGCTTACAGCTGAGGGCCTATTTTTATTCATCTTTTCTACTTAAATGGTGTTTAAGTTCAATGCTGTTGCTGACCATAAAAAATTCTTGGAAAAAGTTTTATGTCTCCATACGTTATAGTTTTTAAATCATGGCTAATTCTTACACCCAAAATTTCTTTCTTTTTTCTTTTTCTTTTTTGAAAGCCTGAACTACAAATAATATTATGTTAAAATCTGCTTTGTCACCAGAGTGGTGGGTGACATATGTAAACTTTATTTTAATGATTCTTTATGTAATCTGAGTTATGTCTGAGATTTGTTAGTTGCTGATTCAGGACTTTTTGTAAGATAAGATGGGAGCTTATAGAGCCTGAGATTTTTCTTTCAAGCAATGGCAGTGAGCAGTTGCGCATTCCTGTGAAACACTATCATCTTATTGGTTATAACCACTCCTTCCCTACCCCCTTAACTGGGGGTTTCATGCAGCGATAGAAGACTTACATATTAACTGATAAGAAAACCAACAACAATAATCACCATCACACAATAATAGCAATCACTACCAAAAACTGTTGAACTATCTAACCAAATGGTTAATTAGAAATACTTTTGAATTCAGGCAAACAGCTAACCACCAGCATTGTTTAAAAAATTAATCAGCTGCCTGGTTCAATTCTGTGTCTTTCCTTTGAGGTGATTTGTGGGTGTCAGATCTAGAGATGGGGATGTGTCCAAAGGAAGGAGTGCTGCAAGATTAGATACCTTAGGTCCCCCACTGCCTGGGGATGGCAGTGAAGAGGCAGCCTGGAATGTCTTCTTGGTTCCACAGCTGTGGGTTGGGGTACTGCTTGCCCTAAGCCAAGCCAGGCACTGTGGCAGTGGGGGCTGAGGGGTAGGTGCGGGGAGGATAGAAGGGAGAGGAATAAAATAGAAGGGAGGAGGTGGAAGGACAAGAGAGAGGGGAGAGAAATGAAAAATAAAGAGGTGAGTGGTTGGTGGGCATTGGGGATTCTCCATACGTAGTTCCCTCCACTCCTCCTCACAGTCCTAGATATTCAGATGAAAAAGAACAGTCATTAGAGCAGGATACAGGAGTTCGGTCCCGCCCGCAGCACTAACTGGCATTGTGATGTTGGGAGAGTCACCTAGCGGCTTGTGCTTATTCCTCTTCTGTAAACTAAGAGGGTAGACATCTGTGATCTCTAAACTCCTTCCAAGGTTGTGAATCTCTGAAGCTGGAGAGAGTCCCCTGGAGTTTATGGGACCCTGCCCTGGCCCCGTAATTCCAGAGGATACACTTGACAAAATCCTAGAGGGATTTTGGGCTGGACCAAGAGCCTGAAACATTTGTGGGACTTCCTGCCCCCAGCCGGATCCCACCCTCGTTTGCCCACCCAAGTGACCGTAGAGCTGTCATCGCACACATTCCTGCCTTTGGAATTTGAATCATAAATGGACTAAGATTCTCTGTTTCTTAATAAAGGCATTTACTTAACTGCCTTTTGTGTTTGTAAACAAGAATGAACTTAGACAAAAGAAGAGTTGATTTTATAAGAGCGATTTGGTAAGGATGTTTGAGGAAAAGTATTGCCTTAGATATAAAGACTGTTCATAGTTTTACATTTAAAATGTCTGCCATATTGATTAGGATTTAGAAATAATTTGTGGGGAGTTCGTCCTCAGTAGCAATATAGGAATACCCGAGCTCCAAACATCATATTCATCATTCTTAAAGAAATTATCCATTTAGTTTTTTTCCAAATCTTTTATTGCCTTTGATGTTACTTTTTTCTGCTCCGTCCAGCATCTAGATAGAGCCATATTTGAGTAGGCCAATATTTACATGTCACATGCACGTGATTTGGGTTTACTAATCCTGCATTTTTGATGCTGTGGTCTGGGAAAAAGATATAGCAGGTAGCTGCTAACTGCAGAGTCAGTGAGGTCTTCTCAGTTATTATAGATTTGATTTTTCTCCTTTAACACTCTCCTGGGTTGCCTGTTTTCAATATCTACTTCCCATGAAATGTTTCTCTAATCCTTACTTCAATGATATTTTTGTATTTTAGATTAAACACAGTTCAGGGAGCACAGATATTAAAAGCAGAGCCTCATTTTGCCTTTATAGCCTAGAGCACAATGTTAGGACTTGGGAGCAAATATCATTGAAAACAGGCACAGAGCAGCTGGAGCATCAGAAATATCACTTGTTGCTCCTCATTCTTCCACTAAGTTCCTGTCACATACATTAATGTGGCATTAATAGAGCATTCTGTAGCCAAGTACACCCAACTCAGGAGTTTTTGGATTAAGCACAAAACCTCCACACACATTTTTGTTGACTGTGTCCTCAGATATTATATCTTTCACTTCTCTTCTTGTTCTTTTACCCTAAATTTATTCATGTACTAATTTGTGGAATGTCTCACAGGCAGTGTGTGTGCTTGTGTGTGTGTGTGTGTGTTTGCACACACACTTTGAAGGAATCCTGAAGGAAGCATACAAGTTGCTAACACGGTAGACATCCTGTCTCAGGTTTCAGACATTGTTAGGCCCAAGCATTTATTGGAGGTCAAGGCAGCTAATAAAATGGGATGTGCAGTTAAAAGGGCATTCAACAGAGAAGGATGGCTAACTGCCTCGGCAGTTAGAGTGGAGGAAGGGTTGGCAGCTGCAAGTTTGTTAATGATGACTTTACGAGCGTTTTTTTGCAGCCAGGGTGGTAAATGTAATACAAAGGCATGGTTTTTAATATGCCTAATCAGGCTCTCTGCTTCCTGTGTGAGGCACCCACTGGGGGAAGGAAGTTGCTGGGTTGTGGGCTTTTTTTGTGCTGGTAGTTGGCGCTAATTTTTTTATAGAGTGCTCTTAGTTATTAGTGATTCTCCATAATTCCCTTTTATGGTAGTCAGGAAGGAGATAACAGAATGATAGAGAGATTTAAGAGGCTTGCTCAGGGTCACCCAGAAACTCTCTGGTTTCTGAACCCCCTTCTAGGTTTTCGTAGAATATATTTTGCAGTTATTTTGCCCTTGTGAATCTCCTTCTGGACTCTGAACCCTGTGGATATAGTGATCGTATCTTATTAATTTTGGGTTCCATTTGCTGCCTGTGTACCCAGTAGACAGTAATTATTCTTTGAATAAATGAATTCTGCAAGGATTTCTGGCCTTTGGGGGAAAAAATTCTCCTTTCTACTGCTGCGTAATGAAAACATTCCTGAGGGTGTTGAGGGAATTGATGAGGAGAGGATGCTGGTGGTGATGGGGGATGTGTGTGTGGGAGGAGAAGCCTGGGTAAGATTCCGGGAAGTGGTGTGATGCCGTCCCACTGATGTGGCTCCTATTCCCTAGGAAAGAGCAAAATTCACGGGGATCAAAGTGTGCGCAGCCCCTTGCCCTGGGTGGATCTCGGTCTAGTCATTAATGGGTTGGCTAGCTTGGGAGTCCTTGCATTTCTTGTCAGTTGATATGTCCTTGTTTCTGCTCAGTTTAATGCTGTTACGTTCACTTTTACTTTGGTAGAACCAAGGAATTTGTGGATGGTCACTGGATGCTTAAAAGGGCTCCTAGGTATTCCAGGGAGGAAACTTGTCATAATGGCTGAAACTAAACTGACAGAGCACATGGCCTCTTACCCAGAGATACAGGCCTCTCAGACAGTGCTCATGTCTGATTTGATTTTTGTTTTTATCTGAAAATCGATACTGCACTGCCTCAGTTATTCGGTGAAATGGTAACACATGATAACACCCCGATGGAAGAGGGACTGGAGTAATAAAGGGATCCCTCTCCCTTTAAAGGCTTAGGCCTTCCTCAGAGCTTGAAGGGAGAGGAGAAAAGGAGTGGGTTAGTTTTGAATCTTTGAGTGCAGAGTAATAAGGAAGCAGGATGGTGCTTTCTACAGACATTAATGGGGTAGAGCTGGTTCTTCCGAAAAGAAATGGATTATTATTCTCATTGCTTAATTTAAGAGCACCCATTAGTACCTTTTTGTTAAGATCATGAACTTTCTAAACCCTCTTTGTAATTTTTATGTAGGGCAAAATTCAATATAAATATGTCAATTTAGATGAATGCCATTAATTTTTAACGTGTACCTCTCCTTTACTCCTGGGGACCTCAGTATATTTGTTTTTATCATTAGCATTTTAAAATCATAAACCAATAGAATAGAAGGAGGCTTTGAGGTTATCCAGCATTGCATTACAATTTCATGGTCAAGAGCATGGTTCTCAGAGTCAGACCATCTAGGTTTGAATCTAGGCTCTGCCATTTACCGGCTCTGTGAACTTAGAGAAGGACTTACATGTTTTCTGCCTCAGTTTCCTCTTTTGTAAAGTGGTGTTAATAATAATTCTTTAGAGGCATGGCTTGTCTGGCACATAGTAGGTATTCATATTAAATGTTTGTATCCAAACTCCATTCCCATCTTACAAAAGAGAAAACTAAAACTCTTTTATCTAGGCAATGACCCCCTGACTCCAGGCTTCATTCTACACAGTTAACATTCAACTCATTTGTTTCTCATTCTCTGATCCACCTGTCTTTCCTGTCTTCTGTCCGCCTGTCTATCCATCCATTCATCTGTCTGTCCAGCCTTTCTTTGACCTTCCTCATATATGTGTGTGGTTGTTGGACTTGGTGCTGGGGTATAAAGGTGATTATACACAGCCTCTGCTCTCACACTTCTCAGTCTGGTGGATGGGGTGGGGACAGTGCAGGGGAGCAGCCCTCAGCTTTGGGGATGGTGGGAAGGGGCAGTTCCCTGGAAGAGGTGAAGCTGAGTTGAGGCTAGAAAGGTGAGTAGGAGTTGGTGAGGCAAGGCTGAGGAAGGGGAGGCATTCCAGGGAACCCCGTGAAAAGACAGAGGCCAGAAACGCCTTGAGGGTCTGCAGGGACCCTAAGACATGAAGGATTGCTGGACAGAAAGTTTCTGAAGAAGTGGCCAAGCAGTTTGTCTTCACCAAAACTTAAATGACAAGGTAAAATGTATACATCAGTTCTAACAAAGATAATACTATGTAATACATTAAGATAGTTGTACAGCTATGTCATAAAATAGAGTTTTGAAGGAATAAATATCTCTGTGTACTGCCTGAACAAGGAAGGTTTCATTCCAGAATGGCTCTTTTTTAAAAATTTTTATTTATTTATTTTTATTCAGTTTTATTGAGATGTATTCACTTACCCTACAGTCATCCACAGTGTACAATCAGTTGTTCACAGTACCATCATATAGTTGTGCATTCATCACCACAATCAATTTTTGAGCATTTTCATTACTCCAAAAAAAACAAAAACAAAAATAAGAATAAAAATAAAAGTGTAAAAGAACCCTCAAAATATCCCATACCCTCATCCCCCCTATCATTGATTTAATTTTTGTCCCCATTTTTCTATTCATCTGTCCATACACTGCATAAAGGGAGTGTGAGCCACCAGGCTTTCATAATCACATAGTCACACTGTGTAAGTTATATAGTTATACAGTCATCTTCAAGAATCAAGGCTACTGGTTGCAGTTCAAGCAGTTCAACAGGTATTTCCCTCTAGCTATTCCCATACACTAAAAACTACAAAGGGATATCTATATGGTGCGTAAGAATGCCCTCCAGAGTGACCTCTCAACTCCGTTTGAAATCTCTCAGCAACTGAAACTCTGTTTTGTTTCACTTCTCTTCCCCTTTTTGGTCCAGAAGTCTTTCTCAATCCCGTGATGCTGGGTCCAGGCTCATCCCCGGGAGTCATGTCCCACATTGCCAGAGAGACTTACACCCCTGAGAGTCATGTCCCATGTAGTAGTGGGGAGGGCAGTGAGTTTACCTACAGAGTTGGCTTAGAGAGAGAGGCCACATCTGAGCAACAAAAGAGGTTCTCTGGGGTGACTCTAGGCACAATTATAAGTAGACTTAGCCTCTCCTTTGCGATAACAAGCTTCATAAGGGCAAGCCCCAAGATCAAGTGTTCAGCCTCTTGAAGGTTAATATCGGTAACATTTATTGCTCTAACCACAAGATCCTTCTAAGCACATAAGGTGCAATATCACATTTGATCCTTATAACAACCCTATAGGGTAGGTAGTGATACACTCTCTACTTTACAAATGAGGAAACTCAGCAAGTTTAGGTGCCTGGATCAGAGTCCAGCAGCCGAGACATAGCGGAGGGAGGATGTGGTCCCTGTCCTGACAGTAGCCCCTCTTGACTTCTCTGCTGTGCTGCCTGTCTGTGAGCCTCCATTTCAGTCCCTCAGCAGGTAAAGGGGCAGTGAATGGCCTGTAGATGAATGCAGGAAATTTTCCCCACCCTGTCTCTCTTTTCTCATACTTCCACTTACCTTCTAGGAAGAGGGCTGGCCATGGCCAGCCAGGAGCCCATCGGCTCCTCTCTCTGCATTTGCTGGGGGCTGGTGTGGGTCACGGGCAGGACCCATCTTACTCTGTTTTGTAGGACTCTGTGTGAAGTGACTGTTTTATTTGTGCCTACAATAGTTTGAAGAGTTTTACAAAGGCAGTTATCATCATTGAGTAAACACATTAAGCTGGCAAATAAATCTTGGTGAGGGCAGCAGGTTAAATGGTTCCCTGCATAATAGTTATTAATACATTACTAGAATTACATTGCACATTTTGCAATAACCTCCAAAAATGATTTATTAGCTCTTGGGTACTTGACAGCAATATATTCAATGACAGCTTAACTTTTCCAAATTTGCAGTGCATTTTGTGTGTATTTCTTTTTTGGAATTAGATCAAATGGATCCTTTTAAAGATCAGATAAATTAATGCTACCATGTTTGTATTTAGCCACTTTCTTCAGGTCACTGTACCACTGTTGTCTCTTCTTTCCCTCCTTTCTCACAGTATTCCTTTAAGGAACATCATGGCTGGATATGGGGTAGTCTGTCTTAACTTCATTTAACAGACAAAAAAGAGGATAGAGAGGCTAAGAAAATTTTTCTTTCTTTTTGTTCAGCAAACATTTATAAAGCACCTACTCTGTGTCAGCTATTGTTCTAGTTTCCTTGTCACCAGCAAGTTCAAGTCAGAGCCTAGGACTCCTGCCTGCTCTTTTGGCTTTTCTCCTGCTGGCCCTTTTCTAGAGCAGTGGCCCTTTGAGTTTGCGGGGTTATTGAAATACCGGGCTTTTTAATGGGTGTCTGACATTTCCCAGGTCAAAGAAAGGTAGGTAGTGCAGTGTACCCACAGTCTCTGCCCACTGATGAGATGCCACAGTCATCCAAGTATGGAGCGACCAAGATCTTCTTGCAAAGGTCTTCTTCAAGCCATTCTTATGGACTGTGGTTGTTTGGGAGTTTCTTTTGGGGGCCTGTTGCTCATTCCTTGCTGCTATTCCTGGTTGAGACTTCCCACTATGGTGAAAAGCTGGAACAGTGGCTTGGTCTTAAATAAGGCCATTATATGGTACAGTAACTGCTTTCAGATGCTGCTGATGTGGCCCAGATTCAGTATTTTGACCCAGAGGTGAAAGGCTACATATTCCATTACAATGCTGAGCCAATCAGCTTCCAGACTCCAGGGCATTTTAGTAATGA
Source organism: Choloepus didactylus (assembly GCF_015220235.1). Lineage (NCBI taxonomy): Eukaryota > Metazoa > Chordata > Mammalia > Pilosa > Megalonychidae > Choloepus > Choloepus didactylus. Next base: position 30,212,664 of record NC_051308.1, read on the forward strand.
GAGGTGTAGGGTGACATACACACTAGAAAGCAGCTAGAAATAGGTTTGGGAAAAACTAAGAATGGAGCCTCAATTCCTAGAGATGTTTTTGTGAAAGGTAACTTAATGTTAATACAAGAACATCTGTGATGCAATCATATATTCCTGGAACATAGGCTGCATTTAGCTAAAATCAATGTGCATGTTCTATATGAACATATACAATGTATATGTATATATTTAACATATATATATATATATATATATATATATATATATGAATCACAAAGTGCTAGGTTTTGATCCAATATTTTTTTTCTTCTGTTATAGTTTTAAGAAAGAATGAAATCATAGCTACATAGTTTAGCCTCACCAAAAATGTGTGCGGGTCCAAACTAAGAATCTTAGAATGTTAAAATTCACTTTTTCAGATCTCAGGTCCTGGGGTTCAGCCTCATTCACATTGGGTGGCTAACAGGGTCATCTGTGCTATGATCACGACTGCTTTGGATGACTCAGTTGAGGTTGTGACATGAACACAGAAGCCCAGAATAAAGGACTTGAGGAGGGAAGTAAGTACGAGGCAGGGCTGCCTTTTTATTTTGAGGAGCTAGGTGGTTCTCCCCACAAATGCTAAGGGAAAATTTCCATTGGCAAAGATCCTTTGAGATTCTGCCAATCCAAGATCGGAAACAAAAAGAAGGTGTAAAAATTAGCAGATATAATTTTGTGGCAAGGAGTAGAAAGTCATCTAGTCCAGCCATGGCAGAGGGAAAGGTAGATTAAAAAATAGCAAAGGTTAAATCATATTTCTGAGTTCCCTTTTATTATATTGGTAATTTACTCAAAAACCTCTTCTTGTTTGTTCCGTTTCTAATTTTTTTCCTCTTCTTTCCAGAGTAGAGTGAGAAGGGAAGAACCACAAATATGGAGGCATTGCTTTATTTAAAGATGCCAAAATTTTATTCTGAGAAATTTTACCTATGAGACCTTGACATTATCTTTCAAAAAAATACTTGTTTAGGGAGAAATAGTTTCAGAGCTATGAAGACTGATACCATAATATACTAGTAAGTGGAATTTCATATTCCATGGAAGGGGACCAGAGACTTCCATGAAAAATGCATCCTTTGGGTCTATTGTGGGGTTTTTATTTCATTCTCTTTCTGCATTCCAGATGCCAGCTGGTTGCACACCTGGATAGCAGGCCTGGTCATTGAAGGGACAGAAAGTGTTGAAGGTCCTGCCGAGTGTTTTATTGTATGCTGTGTGTTAGCCACTCTACCCAAGACACCAGATAGGCATAGGAATCTAATTCAGCTCTTTCATGCCCAATATAAGCACTTCATGGACACCTGGTAGGTCAGCTCCTGGTAATAATTGTATTTTCTATTGCACTAAAAGGAATATGGCTGACAAGATGAGCTAACAGGTGATGGGTCCTCTGAATATCAGATGCTTCTTTCTGTGACTTTTATAGATAATGTTACTTCTGAATATAATTCGAAGCACTTTACCTCTTCTGGTACTTTTGTGAATAGATGGTGTTGTGAATAGGCTCTATAGTAGCCCCTGCAGGCCATTTGCCTTAACCTCTTTAAGCATGGACACACAGAGGAAGAGGGAAAGAAGGACATTTGGTCATTCTCCTTATTTTTAATGAAAGACAACCCTGTCTTTACTGATCCCTAATTTCCTCTAAGATAACACTGTCTTTTAATAAAGTAATAGTGCCAAGTGACCCTACTTAGAGGATTTGGGGAGGGGGTCCTTATGAAGAACCCAGGCTATTGTGAGGGAATTTTACCAGGACAATGCAAACGGCTGACACTGATGAATGGCTCTGCCGAGCCGGTTAGTAAAGCAAAGTGCAGGAGACGAGTTGACTTCCCTCAGCCCTCTACGTGGATGAAATCTCCATGGAGGCATTATTTAGCTCACTATATATGAAATGAAGGGATAGGATTCATTGCCTTTTGGTTTTGATTTTACTTGGGGTGTGTGTGTGTGTTTCCTTCTTGCCTTCTGGTGATGGATAGTGGTAATGGCGAGTAATATCTGTTTCTGATTAGTAAAATGACCTGCAGATAAGACTAAGAAAAAAATGCTGTCCTTAACTCTGGAACCCTGGTTTTTTCTATAGTAGATTTAATGGCTTCGAGTTCTTCGTTTTTAGCTGAGTAAATGAAAGACTTGGTCTGGGGGAATTATAGCATTTTGTTTAAAGAGGGTATGCCAGTTTGGATGCATTATGTCTCCCAAAATGCCATGTTCTTTGATGCAGTTTTGTGGGGGCAGATGTATTTGTGTTGATTAGGTTGGAACCTATTGGTTTGGTGTTTCCATGGAGATGTGACTCCATCAGCTGTGGGCGAGAACTTTGATTGGATAATTTCCATGGAGGTGTTGCCCCACCCATTCAGGGTGGGTCTTCATTGGATCACTGGAGTACTTTGAAAAGAACCACACAGGCCCAGACACAGAACAACTGAGAGTGACATTTTGAAGAGGAGCTGCATCTAAGAGAGGACAAAACACACCCCAAGAGCAACATTTTTGAGAATGCCATTTTGAAACATAACTTGGGAACAAGCAGATGCTGGCCGCGTGCCTTCCCAGCTAACAGAGATTTTCCGGATGCCATTGGCCATCCTCCAGTGAAGGTATCCTTTGTTGATGCCTTACCTTGGACACTTTATGGCCTTAAGACTGTAACTTTGTAACCAAATAAACCCCCTTTATAAAAGCCAATCCATTTCTGGTGTTTTGCAAAAGGGCAGCATTAGCATACTGGAATAGAGCTGGTAAAGGAGTTATTTGAAGTGTTGGCCTAGGGATGGACTAGAATTAGCTTCCACCCAGGAGAGAGAAGCCTGAAGGCAGAGGATGAGGCTGGGTTGTACAGGTCAGTAGAGCTATCTTTGGCAGTGAGATGAAGGAGCCAGGCACTTTCTGATATTTCTGGGCAGAGAATATTTTGCCCCTAAGAGGACTATCACACAGAAGTCAAATCTTACCATAAAAGCTCTTATACAAGAAGAGATAAATATCAAAATGATTCCTGAGCCTTGAGCTACCTATCCAAGTTATTCTAGACACATTCAAGAAATATTTACGTCACCTACTATGTGTTGGGTACTGTACTAGGAGCTCAGAACTTTCAAGTACAGCCAAATAACTGAGTTTGACCTTGCCATTGTTATGGTGGGGTTGGGCTGCATTTTCAAATAAGAGAAGCAGTGTTTTTATGGCTTTGGCTTTTGTTCAAGTATCTTTCTCTGAGTCCTTTGAATGACCGGAAAATTCTTGGGGTGTCCCTTGCGCAGAAGTTTCTTGGTAGTCTTAAGTCTAAGTTATTTTGAGCATTTGAAACACTCTAGGAAATGCGCTAAAGACAATGACCTAACTGACTTCCTTAAGTCACTGATCCACCAGTTGACTCCTCAAACATCTATTAAGCTCCTAACGTGTGCCACACTCTGTTAACGGATTTGAAAGCAAAGGAGACACAGCCTGTGGTCTCAAGTGGCTTGCCAACTAGTAGAGGAGACAAGCATGTCAACAGAGATGTACTGTAATGTGGGACCAAAGCCGTTGAAGTGTGGGTGGGGCAGAGTGGGGGCATAAAAGAGAGCGTGTCCATTTCCACGGGCAGTTGAGGTGGTGTCAGAAAGTCCAGGAGTAGACCCTGCATCTGAGCCTTGAAGGACAAGCAAGTGTTGGCCTCGACGATGGAGGGCAGGGGTGCTGGGGCTGCAGGAGGAAGGACAGCAAGACGTGGGACCTCTGGAGCAGAACACGTGCGGGCGACGGTGGTGAGGGCGACCGTGGAGAGCAAGCGGGTGGTGGAGGGCTCTGTGGACCTAGGCAAGGGCCAGGACTACGTTCTGATGAAGAACTTTAGCAGGGACCAGGATAGGGTATTCCTTTAGGATAATCACTGGCAGTGGCAAGGAAAATAATTGGAGGGAGATAACACTTCAGCTGCTGACAGGCAAGAGACTAAAGTGATACTTCTAAAGAATGTCTTGCTTTGTAAGCATTTGGTTTTACTGGAACTTTTGTTTGCCCATGAAATAATCTAAAGATGTCAGATCCTTCCCATTTGTAAGTGTGGGATGGACACACATGCCTTTCTACTGGAGCCTAGTGGATCTGGGTTCTAATCCTGGCTCTGCACATAAACAGGGACTTAACACTGTCCTTCCTTCAGCTTCCACATCTGTAAAGTGGGGGAACACCCACCTTTCATGGTTACTGATGAGGTTAATGAGATGCTCTCTGTTAAAATGCCCAATACGTGGTAGCTGTCATTGCCAGGCTTTAGTTCCCAAGTTGTGACCTTTGCTATGTGTGACCTAGTGCCTTAAGAGAAGGAATTTGTAGTCACTTTTTAAGCTTTACAAACCGTCTCGTGCAGTCCGAGTAAGTTAAGTTTTCTGCGTGCTGTAGGCGTGTTGTTCATGGGCCAGTGGTCATCATGGGAAGGGCAAGACAGGGAAAACTGAAGGAAGCCACGTAACAGAAATACGCACACACGTGCTTAGGACCAGAGCAGGATTTGGGGCCCTTCTGAAGTAATTGCTGCAGGATTCTTGTTTCCTATTGTGGGTAAGATGGAGGTGGGGGTGGTCTCCTCTAGCCCCTCTCCCTCTTCACAGCCTGCAGCAGACCCTGTCAAACATCGAGAGGCTTGAGAGAGCTGGAACAATTATTGGGCCAGAGAGGAGTTTGCCAAAGCTCTCAGCGATCTTTCTATATTAAAGTTTCTTTTCTTTACCTCTTTCACACGCAAATTTAAACCTTTTTTTCCCCGTTTAAATCACTTTTGTGCTGTTTAACCTCTTTACCCTGATTTTCCCCCCTCCTTTCTTGCTCCTTTTATAGTAGTTTCCAGCTAATGGATCACCTGGATAAGATTGCCCCTGGCTTTGTGAAAGTAGCAATTAACTCTCACCCTGAGAAGGCAGCGTGTTCTGTTGCTTGGCAGCCTTGCTGTGGAGGATGGATTGGGTCTGACTCTTTTCATGTGAAAGTAGGTTATCGATTAGCATGGATGCCAATTTACTGCACGGGCTCTTGCCAACCCCTCTTGATCTCATTATGGTGTAAATTTTCAAGATTGTATCACATTAGCTCAGGAGAATTCAGGAGAGAAAAACGTACTGAAGTAAAAACACACACATACACAGACACACACTCACACAAGAGAACAAGTATTTCTTCCATTATATATAACAAAGGTAAAAATAAACATTGCTGTACCTTACTGTTCTGAAAGAACCTGTGGTGAGCGTGTGTGAAAGGTGGGTGTGTACGTTGAGAAAGACCTAGCAACAGGTTTTCACGTACTGTACATTTTTGGCTTATTCCTTTGATTCATTTTAAGATTGATTTTCTTGAGAAATCATGGTTTTGGGGGAAAGATCAGACTGTCAGGTCTATTTATTATGGCAGGACCCCTCTAGTGTTGGCTTTGAAAGATAAACTAAGGAGAGAGGAACATGAACGTGGCAGAGGAGGAGCTGTGGGTTGATGTGGGCTGGGCTAATGCTACTTTTGTAGACCTGATGGTTTGTGTGCGGGCCTAACCCTCAGACAATAAGGAATGTGAGACTGTTCTGTTTTGTTGTTTTTTTTTTTGAAATAGTTTTATTGAGAGATGATTTATATACCATAAAATTCACCTATTTAAAGTGCATAGCTCAATAGGTTTTAGTGTATTTGCAGAGTTTTGCAGCCATTAGATTGCTCCATTGAACGGTGATCTAATTTGAGAACATTTTCATCATTCCAAAAATATACCTCATGCCCGTTATCAGACACTCCCCATTCTCTCCATGCCCCCAGCCCTAGGCAACTGCTAATCTACTTTCTGTCTCTATAGATTTGCCCATTTAGGACATTTCGTATAAGTGGAATCAAACAATATGTGGTCTTCTCTGTCTGACTTCTTTCACTTGGCATAATGTTTTTGAGGTTCATCCATGTTGTAGCATGTATCATTACTTCATTCTTTCCATTGCCAGGTGGTATTCCATTGTGAGGATGTACCACATGTTGTTTATAAGTTCATCAATTGATGGATATGTGGGTTGTTTTCAGGTTTTGACTATTATGAATAATGCTGCTATGAACATTTGTGTACAAATCTTTGTGTGGATATATGTTTTCATTTCTTATGGGTAGATAGCTAGGAGTGGAATTGCTGGGTCATATGGTTACTCTATGTTTAACATTTTGAGAAACTTTCAAACTGTTTTGGAAAATGGATGCAACATGTTATATTCCCACCAACGGTGTATGAGGATTCCTGTTTGGCAACATACTTCTCAGTATTTTTTATTGTCTGTCTTTTTGATTATAGGCCTACTTTGTTTCATTGCACTTTGCTTTATTGCACATCACAGATACTGTGTTTTTTACAAATTGAAGCTTAGAGGTCACTCTGCATTAAGCAATTCTCCTGGCACCATTTGTCCAACAGTATGTGCCCACTTCGTGTCTCTGTGTCGCATTTTGGCAATGCTCTCAATTTTTTAACTTATTCATTATTATTATATTATGGTGATCTGTGATCTTTGATGTTATTGTTGTAATTTCTTTGGGGCGCCACGAACCATGCCCATATAAGATGGTGAACTTAATAAAAATAGATAAATATTGTATGTGTTCTGACTGCTCTACTGACCATTCCCCATCTCTCCCTCTCCTTGGGCCTCCCTATTCCCTGAGACACACAATATTGAAATTAGTCCAACTCTATAATGGCCTCCAAGTGTTCAAGTGAAAGGATGAGTCCCATGTCCCTCACTTCAAATCAAAAGCTAAAAATGATTAAGTTTAGTGAGGAAAGCATGTCAAAAGCTGAGATAGGCTGAAACCCGGGCCTCTTGTGCTAAACCGTTAGCCAAGCTGTGGATGTAAGGGAAAAATTCTTGAAGGAAATGAAAAGTGCTACTCCAGTGAACACACAGATGATAAGAAAGCAAAAAGCCTTATTGCTGATATGGAGAAAGTTTTAGTGATCTGGAAAGAACATCAAACCAGCCACAACATTCCCTTAGGCCAAAACCTAATCCAGAGCAAGGCCCTAACTGTCTTCAATTCCAAAAGGCTGAGAGAGGTGAGGAAATGGCAAAAGACAGGTTTGGAGCTAGCAGACATCAGTTCATGAGGTTTAAGGAAAGAAGCAGTCTCCATAACATAAAAGTGGAAGATGCAGCAGCAAGTGCTGCTGTAGAAGCTGCAGCGAGTTATCCAGAAGGTATAGCTGAGATAATTGATGAAGGTGGCTGCACTAAACTGCAGATTTTCAGTGTAGATGAAACAGCCTTCTATGGGAAAAAGATGCCCTCTGGGACTTTCATAGCTACAAAGGAGAAGTCAAGGCCTGGCTTCAAAGCTTCAAAAGACAGGCCAACTGTCTTAAGGGCTAATACAGCTGGAGACTTGGAGTTGAAGCCACTGTTCATTTATCATTCTGAAAATCCTAGGGCCCTTAAACATTACACAAAATCTACTCTACTTGTGCACTATAAATGGAACAAAAAAGGCTGGATGGTAGCATATCTATTTACAACATGGTTTATTTAAGATTTTAAGCCACTGTTGAGACCTGCTGCTCAGAAAAAAAGATTCCTTAAAAAATCTGAGTGCTCATTGACAATGCATCTGGTCACCCAAGAGCTCTGATGGAGAAGTACAGTGAGATTAATGTTGTTTTCAGGCCTGCTAACACAGTGACCATTCTGCAGCCCATGGATCAAGGAGTCTTTTCAACTTGCAAGTCTTATTATTTAAGAAATAAATTTCGTAAGACTGCCAGAGATAGTGATTCCTTTGATGGATCTGGGCAAAGTCAATTGAAGGATTCACCATTCTAGATGCCATTTGTGATTCATGGGAGGAGGTCAAAATATCAGCATTAACAGGACTTTGGAAAAAGTTGAATCCCTTTGAGGGATTCAAGACTTCAGTGGAGGAATTAACTGCAGATATGGTGGAAATAGCAAGAGAACTAGAAGTCGAAGTAGAGCCTGAAGATGTAAATGAGTTGCTGCAATCTCATGATGAAACTTGAATGGATGAGGAGTTGTTTCTTATGGATGAACAAAGAAAGTGGTTTCTTGATTTGAAATCTACTCCTTACGATGATTTTGTGAACACTGCTGAAATGACAACAAAGGATTTAGAATATTCCATCAACTTGGTTGATAAAGCAGTGGCAGAGTTTGAGAGGATTGACTCCAATTTTGAAAGAAGTTCTGTGGGTCAGCTGCTGTCAAGCACAATCACATGCCACAGAGAAATTTTTCATGAAAGGAAGAGTCAATCAATGCAGCGAACTCCATTGTTGTCTTTTTTTAAGAAATTGCCACAACCACCCCAGGCTTCAGCAACCACCACTATGATCATTCAGCAGCCATCAACATCGAGGCAAGACCCTCCACCAGCAAAGATTATGAATTGCTGAAGGTTCAGATGATGGTTAACATTTTTTTAGCAGTTAAGTATTTTTAAATTAAGGTAGATACTTTTTTTTAAAGACATAATGTTATTGCACGCTTAATACAGTATAGTGCAAATGTAACCTTTATGTGTACTGGAAATGAAAATATTCATCGGAGTCACTTTCTTGTGATATTCCCTTTATTGTAGTGGTCTGGAACTGAATCCTCAATATCTCCGAGGTATGCCTGTATAGTTGTCATGCTTTTTTGTCAATTCTTCCAATCTTTGCCTCTTGACTGGGGAGCTTAATTCAATTAATATTTAAAGTAACTGCTGATGATGAAAGATTTTCTTCTGTCATTTTGCTACATGGTCTTTGTAAGTCTTATACCTTTGAATCCCTCAGTTCTTCTGTTAATGCCTACTTTCATATTTTTTTGATTTTTATTTTTGTACTGTAACTTTTTGAGTCCCTTTTCATTTCTTTCTGTATATACATTTCATATAATTTCTTTGTGGCTACCATGGAGCTTAAATTTTACATCCTGAATCTATAAAAGTCATGTTTGATTTGGTATCAACTGAACTTCAATACCATACACATACACTGTTCTTATACCCCACTGTGCCCTCACATTTTTGTTGTACTTGTTACAGATTGTATCTTTATACATTGTACATCCTAAACTATAGGTTTATCATTACTTTTTATGCATTTGCATTTTAGAATCTGTAAGAAATAAAAATTAGAGTTACATATAAAATACAGTTCAATAGTACTGGCATTATTACCCGTATAGTTACCTTTACTAGAAATCTTTCTTTATGTGGCTTTGCTCCTCTGTCTAGTGTCCTTTCCTTTAAACCTGAAGAACTCCCTGTAGCATTTCTTGTAGGTCAGATCTAGTGGTGACAAGCTCTCTTAGCTTTTTTTTTTTCCATCATGGAATGTCTAACTCTCTCCCTCCCTTTTGAAAGACAGTCTCACTGGATATACAATTCTTGGTTGACAATTCTTTTCTTTTAGCACTTAAAATATGTCATCCCACTGCTTTCTTGCCCCCATGGTTTCTGATGAGAAATTGGCACTTAATCGTATTGGGATTTCCTTGTACATAGCATGTTGCTTTTCTCTTTCAGCTCAGAGCTCTCTCCTCCTTGACTTTGGGCAGTTTGACTACTGTGTGTCTGGTCATGGTTCTCTTAGAGTTTATCCTTCCTGGGTTTCCTTAGGCTTCTTAAATGTTTGTATTCATGTCTTTTGTTAATTTGGTAAGCTTTCTGCCATTGTTTCTTTGAATATTCCTTCTGCCCCTTTCTTTCCTTCTCTCTTTCTTTCTTTCTTTCCTTCCTTCCTTCCTTCCTTCCTTCCTTCCTTCCTTCCTTCCTTCCTTCCTTCCTTTTTCTTTCACCACTCCCATAATGTGTATATTGGTATGCTTCATGGTGTCCCACAGGTCTTGTAGCTCTGTTTGCTTTTTAAATTCCTTTTTCTTTCTTTTCTCAGCTCAAATCATTTCAATTGTCTTGTCTTTGGATTTATTGGTTTTTTTCTTCTGCCAGCTCTAATTTGCTGTTGAAAATGTCTGGGGAGTTTTTCATTTCATTTATTGTGGTCTTCAACCACAGTATTTCTGTCTGGTTCCTTTTTTAAAATTTCTCTTTATTGAGACTCTTGTATTGTTCATTCATTGTTTTCCTGATATCCTTTTGTTCTTCTCTGTGTTTTCCCTTATCTCCTTGAGCATTTTGAGTATAATTTTTTTCAGTCTTTGTCTAGTATGTCTAAAGTCTAGTCTTCTTCATTGATAGTTTCTGGATTTTTATCCTGTTCCTTTGGATGGACCATCATTTCCTGTTTCTTTGTCTTGTGATGTTTAGTTGCATACTGAACATTTTAATAATTTAAAGTGATAATTCTGGGATTTAGTTCCTGAACTGTCTGTTCTTTAAGTTTGTATTCAGCTTGTGTTATGACAGAGATTTCCTCAAGTGTCATGGTCTAACAAAAACAAACCAATTAAAATACACCTTTTATAGACTTTGCAAATTGTCTATGCCATTGGTCAGTGCTTTCCTTCAGAATTTAGCTCTCTTATCAAGAAGGTCAGCCTGAGGTAAGTGGCAAGTACAGGATCTTCTCTGTCTTTTCTGAACCTGTGTCTTGTTCTGGGCTTGTGCATGCATGCTCGCGGCTTAGGAAATCCTCTCTTTATAGGAATTCGAATGCCTCCTCTACTCCCTGTGGAATAGACTTTCTCCCTCTACTGTTTGCTCTGTTGTTTGACTTAAAGCAGATAATCCTTTGACCCAGGCTGTTTGGATTTAACTGATTTTTAAACTGTTTTAGTTTCTTCTGCCTGTAATGCCAGTCCTACAGGGGTGAGCCAGAAATGAATTTTCTAGTTCAATCTTTCAGGCTGCCCCTGTTTGATTGGCACTGCCATACAGGCACCCTTGTATGTGCATAGGGGTTATTTGCTCCTGCTGGAACAGGGCCAGGGACCTATAGCAGGGTGTAGTCTGGCTCCACACTGCACTGAGGAAGGGATGGTGAGGGGCTAGAGAGGGTGCCATAAGCTTTTTGTACCACTTTTAAAGTTGCGTTTTCTTGATGTGGCACTCACTCAATTGTTGCAACCCTTTGAACTATTTTCTGGACATCTGAGGAAGATGGCTCTGCTTGTTTTTGGTAGTTTTCCAAAGATATGGAGTTGGGGGGGAGGTCGGCACCCTGAAGCTTCCACCATCTTGGTCCCCCAGGATTCACTGTGGCTTTGATTTGCATTTCCCTAATGACTAATGATCTTGAGCATTGTCATTTGCTATTGGCAGTCTTCTTTGGGGAAATGTTTATTCAAGTCTTTTGTCCGTTTTTAAATTGGGCTGTTTGTCTTTTTGTTATTGAGTTATTTGTTATTATTATAAATAACAATATTTGTTATATTGTTAATATAAGTTTCTTATATAGTCTAGATACTAGTCTCTTCTCAGTATATGATTTGCAGATATTTTCTCCCTGCCTGTGAGTTGTCTTTTTACTTTCTTAATGGTGTTGTTTGAAGCTCAAAGTGTTTTAATTTTGATGAAGTCCAACTTACTAAATTTTCTTTTATTACTTGTGCTTTTGGTGTCATATTTAAGAAATCATCTCCTAACTCAAGGTCACAAAGATTTACTCCTCTGTTTTCTTCTGAGGGTTTTATAGTTTTTACTCCTACATTTAGGTCTGTGATCCATTTTGAGTTAAGTCCATTCATTTTTTCCTGCAATGAGGATTTTTCCCAGACACATTCATTCTGTTCCAACAAGTTAGACTTACAATGACCATTGTAAGATTTTCTTTTCTGTTCTTTATTTTTTAATAAAACATACATAATGGCCATTACAAGCTTGGTAGAGTCAAGATTGCGAAGATTGACGTGAGAGTTGGCACATAAGCATGCAAAAGTAGGAGTTCTGCCAAAATCTCTAACACATCTTCTGAGGCTGGGAGAACTGTCACACAAGCAACTTACAGGCAGGAGATGGACTCCAGGACCTTGGCACTAGTTCGAAGAAAGCTTGACCTCTTAACCAACATCACAGGTGACAAAGCAAACAAGTCATCAGAGAGAGGCCTGGGTGGCATGGCACAATTAAGTCATTATGGCACCAGGGCAGCTTGCCAAGCGAGCTGTCAGAGGGCAGACAGAGTAATCAAGTTTTTTGCTGGGGTTCTGTCATGCAGTTATTTGATAAACCTGTCTCTCTGTTTTTGAATCCATTTTTGCTTTCAGTGGATTTATTTTTTCACCCAACCCCCTAACCAACCTCCTGCAAAAGGCACAGGTACTCTTACATACATCTTTGGTTTTCCTCCAAAGTCCTCCAAGGATCAGATATAATTTTCAGGGAAGTTGAGGGAAGTGAGATTCTGGGCTGATTTTTAAACAAAAACTGAGACTAGTGACACAAGGTAGAAGTCACTAGATGGAGTGGCACCACAGGCCGTTCCCTTCTGAGGCACTAATCACAAAAGCAGATGGAATGGTAGAGTGTCAAGATGAACTTTAATATTTTGTAACTTGAACTCCTGGTCAGGTCTCAAAACACTTTAAGAGTATTAACAGAAATAGCTCAGCCCACCAAGTGAATTGAGTGATGATGTAGTACTGATTCTGAGTTGCTTTAGGCTCTGATCTTGCTGTTTGTACACACACATGCACATCATCATTTGTACACACTGGTACATACCACATACAAACTGTCTGGTGGAGTTTCTCATTTGATGTTCCCCTACCCTCATATTTGATTTGAAAATCTTGGTGGGGGGAGGACATGTTGAAAATCAGATATACATATCTGTCCTGCATAAAAATAAGAAACAGAGTCAGTATTAAAAATCTGAGTTTATACCACAAATTATAGACAGCATCAGTTCTCATGACAAGATAAGTTATCTATGGTTGATCTTTAGAGAGCAGTTTTTCCTTGGAAAAATTGAAATGAACTTTTCAGGTATTATTATACATGGAGGAGCACCTGTATCCTCTGTCTCCCAGAGATCCGAATACAAGGCTTTGTAATGAACAGTGGGTGGTTTTAGTAAATGTGGCTGACTGGTTGCTTACTCCTAAACCTGAGATGGTTGATATACATTTATTATCCTGCAGCAGATACAGATGTGTTACTGAATGGGTATCTTGTTTGCAGTGAAAAAGTTTGTTTAGAGCAATTTTTAGATGTTTCTTGAGTGCTTATAGCACAGTACTATGGAGGATCATATGATTCCAGATTGAAACCCAAGTCTCTTAAATCTGTATGAATATTCAGAGCCAAACTTTTTAAAAATTGTTTCCTTGGGATTATGATAATCACCCCATAGAAATTCAGCTCAGCTCAGCTCAGAGTTTTGAGAGCCTGCTGTATGCTAATGCTGGAGATGAGACATGGTTTCAAACTTCAAGAAGTGTATATAATTAGGAAGAATCTGGACCAAATCCAGAGATACAAGTTGTGTTGGAACTAAGCAAATCTAAATACCTTTTCTTGGATTGTCTGATGGCTCTGAAAGTAAGCTTTGTTCTCAGTCAACAGCTCCCATCGTCTCTCTTTGCAAAGTTTGAAGGCATTGGTACAATGTAAGTCTCATGTCACAGGAATGACCGTAACTTATGAATAACATCAAGAATTCCATTTGCCACCAGTTTATGTTTTCAAAATAGGTCTCGCCTTACATATGTGCTATTTCTCTAAACAACGTTTCCCAGAAACAAACCATGGACTGTGTTAGGTTCTGAAGATGCTGGCAACTTACTCTGTGAATTGAGGAAAAGCTACTCTAGCAAAGAATTGGTCTATTTCCTTAACCTCAGGTTAAATGTCATCTCACTAATACCTTGCTGAGTTTCTTTATTTTCTGTTTTATTTGGGTGCGACTGAAACCAGTTAAACAGCCTTGATAAGGTATCTCCCAGTTAAAACAACCTCCCTGAGTCTGTGAGGTAAAAGGAATCTCAGTAACTTTATTGTTGGCAGGAGTGGTTCTGAGGGACGGAGTCTGACTGGGAAGTTGGGGTAAAGGGGATCGGGCCTTGAGATCAGCACCCAGAATGCCTGGGCATCTGGTTCCACTTCCCGCCCTGAAAGCCTTCTGGTCAGAAACTCACCTTCCATTTGGTCTTCTATAAAGTGGGAATCTTAATACCTGTCCTGCTTACATTTCAGGCAAGAATCAAATGAGATAGTGGGAGTGTTTAATAAATTAAAGTGGCATTACTATAAGGGGTATGATAATCATCATCATCCAAGGAACTATGCTAGTATTGGACAAAAATTCCAGTACTTTTCTAAAGAATTAAATTCTCCAAAATAAAAGATAATAAGCCCTTTGAGATAACTAGCAGTTTGGCTAAGGCAGGAGTGCTTCTATGTTCACTTCCTTCTGACAGCTTGAGAGCCAGGAAGAGAGATGATTGAGGGTCTTTGTCTTGACAGAATGCTCTGCACCCACCTGTGCTTCAGGAGAGTGTGGACTGGAAGGCTCTGGAAATTTCACCTCTGTAAGTGGGAATGGGTAGCTATGTGTGTTTGTGTGGATGAGAAGGTAACTCAGTTTCATGGCTAAAAGAGAGAATGTTAAAGAGTTATTAGAAAATTTATCAGTCATATTATAGAGTAAGTTGGTTAAGGGCCTTGAAGAACAGGCAAAAGATATGGAATTAATTTTCCATAGTAAGGAGCTAATTCATATTCTTAAGCTCTAAACTGATATGATGAAAATTGTGAGTGAGGATTATTTTTCTGATCTTGGAAAAATCCAAATTTGAATGATGAGAATGTGAAAGAGGATAGTAAATGTTGAAATAAGAATCAAGCGGCAGATCTGAGACACTGTAGAACACAGGTGTAGCTGGATTGGTTCTAGCTTTCCTAGGTGAAGCTGGGTGGGTAGGAATGGGGCCAGTGCAAGAACAAGCAAAACCTGCCCCCTCTCTCTGATAGATGTTTCAAGATTTTGCTTTCATACAGTCATGTTTGGGTTTGACATTGGCTCAACTTCAAAGAGACATTTTTTAACTTTCCATTTATGTTTTGTGAACTAATGACAAGACATGGTTTGAGAAATTAGCTCCTGAGTAAGTTCCACTTACAAAATGTTCAAACTTTAGAACTGTGAAACTTTATTTTGTGCTGGTGACTTTTTTTTTCTTTCAAATCCTGGAGAATAATGGATTATAAAATTGTCTTACATTATCCCAGTTCTGGAAACTTAAATATGACTGTCCTTTTCTTTCCAATGTCATTTGCTCTAGGAAAACAAAAGGTAACAGTGTTTCCTAGGCCAGGCACAGTTTATAAACATTTCCATAACAAAACAGCAAACTGTAATTTAAAGTTGATCTCACTCTGTTATTGGTAAGCAACACGAAGCCATGTTTATAGAAGGTTTTATGCTAACAACTAGACTTTCTTTAAATGCACACTTGGGGTACACTCACGGCTTTGTGGCCCTCGGGCTCTGGAGGTGTTCTTGTTACAGATACATGCTGAGACTTTTCTTTCTTAAGGAATCCATAGTTAAAGGTAAGTCTTATAGTTGCCTTCTCTTTGCAGCAAGGAAGAGAATCATCCTCTCTAGAGTTGCAAGTGTTAACAAAAAACAAAGGCAGTCTGAGGAAGCCCCCAGTCGAAGGGGTTCCACAGCAGGATGCGCATGTTGCTAGACTCACTTTTCAAAAACCCTTCTTCCTTTCGTTCCAGGTATTATCAGAACCAAACCATTTGTCTATAATCTTTTCCATTAAAGACTCTTTCCTTGATCTTTTGCCTGGAATGACTTGCCCTGTGTTACGGATTGGATTGGAAAATGCAGGGCAGCGGCCTCACATGTGCCCGTTATCACACTCCCTAATCAGTAGTGGCCACTGTTGCTACATTGGAAGTAGTTTCTCATTTCTTCAGGAGCAACTTCTGCTGGTTTTGGGAATACCAGTTCATAATTCCTGTGCCAGTATCTGTTTTGGTTTCGTACATAGGATGCCTTTTCCTGTGTTTCCCTACATGATTTTCTTGTATTTCTTCCACTCATCTACTAAAATCTCAACACCTCTGTAAACTTTCCTTGATTTGAAGGAAGTGATCATTTGCTCTTAGTCTCCTGATGTCTCCATCTCTCTGTAGAAGATGAGTACCAAGTATGTAAAACTACAAACATACATTTATTTGTGTTCCAGACTTTTACTATGACAGGTATGTTACAAGATGCTACCAAGATTTGGGAAGAAGTTGTTTTCCACAATGGAAACTAGTAAAATTAATGCCTAATAGATGATATTATCTGTGTGTAGAAAACCAACAAACAAATCCATTCAAAGGAATGGTTTATCAGTGCTGAGTTTGCGGACCCAGAATATACACTCTGGAATATATGATTGCATCGTTACTGTGAATGCAAATCATAATCAACTCAATTGTACTGTGATATGAGGCCATTAATTGACAGTGCTATGGCTGATCAAAGAAAGGGAGAATTAGGTGGTATTTGCCAATGTGCCTTAAAAACTTCCAATGGAGTAAGTATGTGAAAATTGGTTATAGGACGAAAAGTGCCCCTAGAAGTAGGGCAGATACACAGCTGGTGTGCACCAGTGTGGTCTTTCTGGTTGTTTATGGCCGTTGTCTTTCTTGATCTATTGGGCATCTTTTTGGGTGAGTTGGGTATCTGTTCTAATTATAATGAATCATGGCCCAGGTCACACCAGGTGTTAAATACTTTGAATATCACTCCTGCTAGAGGTACAATTCAGACATTCTAAGGACTTCTCTTTATACCAAGGTTAAATAAAGTGCAGTTTGTTAACTTAATAACTATTTAATCACCTTAATCATTATTTTAAGATTCCTTTAAATTATTAGCATATTATTATCTTCAGACTATAATTAAGTTTGTATACTAAAATAAATTCTAACTAGATAAACAAATTAAATTAAAAAAATTAAAAGTCTAGAAGAAAATATAGGTGATTAATATATGGATGAAGTTGCTAAGCTTAAAAGACTGAAAGGTTTTGGAAAAAAAGGGACAGGTTTGACTACATAAAAATTAAACTCTGTATATCAAAAAATATCTGGACATTTGATAAATGAAATCAAAAGGCAGACAACAATCTGCAGAGAATTTAAAAAATAAGCAGACTGTTAATATCCTTAATATATATATATTTTTTGTACAAATTGTTAATATCAGCAGTAAGATCCCAGTGGATAAAGGAACAAAGTTTATGAATAGGCTTTGCAAAAAGGGACATAAAAATGGCTAAAAGCTTAAGAAAAATTGTTCAACCTCATTGGTAATCAAATAAATACAAATTAAAGCAGCATTGAGATAACATTTTTGATCCAGCTTGGCAAAGTTTCTTTAAAAATGTGCTATTCTCTCATATAGTGAAGGGTGAATTAATGTAACTGTATGGAAAAGTAGTGTGATCAGCCTTAAGATTATTCATACCCTATGACCTAATAATTCCACTTTCAAGACTCTATCTTTTTTTTTTTTAATCATTTTATTGAGATATATTCACATACCACGCAGTAATACAAAACAAATCATACTTTCGATTGTTTACAGTACCATTACATAGTTGTACATTCATCACCTAAATCAATCCCTGACACCTTCATTAGCACACACACAAAAATAACAAGAATAATAATTAGGGTGAAAAAGAGCAATTGAAGTAAAAAAGAACACTGGGTACCTTTGTCTGTTTGTTTCCTTCCCCTATTTTTCTACTCATCCATCCATAAACTAGACAAAGTGGAGTGTGGTCCTTATGGCTTTCCCAATCCCATTGTCAAGACTCTATCTTAATGGAATAATCATAATTACAGAATTTAATGCACAGATATTTCCTGAAGCATTATTTATAATTATAATAGATTGAAATGGAATTTATATGTCCAGCATTAGGGAAATGGTTAAATAAATTATGATTAGTTCATCTGATTGAATACTATGTGGTCATTTAAAATAATGTTTATGAACAAATTTCCAGTGTTTTAGTGAAAATGCTCATGATACAATTAATGCTAAGTGAAAAAAGAAAAGCAAACCCAATAAGATGTGAAATTGCATATGGAAAACTTAATAGTAAAAAGTGAGTGAATTTTGTCTCCTCTATTAAACTTTGTTTTCTAAAACTTTTCACAGTGGGCATTATATTACTTTAAAAATTTTAAATTTTGGTGCATTTTGCAAAAAAATTTATTTCCACATATCTTTTTGAGAAATGCCTCTATTGTACAAACCAGGAAACACATTGTGCCTCCCTAAGAGAAGTTAGGTGGTTTCAAACTGTATATCCAGTTAAATGATCTCACTCCGGTGAAGTTTTTAGTAATACAATTGCCCAGAAGGGTAGGAATGACTATGTATATTTTAGGGGCCTGCACAGCCTGCAGTAATGCCTTCCTTTTAGAGAAAAGGAGGCAAAAGACATCAGCAGGCATCGTTTGTGAACTATCTGTAGTATATTTTACTTCTTAATGCCACTATGTTCACTAAACTCATAATCAGATATGATGCAATTTATTTCAATTGGTTTTGTAAAAAAAGAGGAAAGCTTTTGCTTTATTTATTTATTTATTTATTTTTATTAAATTCAGTTTTATTGAAATACATTCACACACCATACAATCATCCATGATATACAATCCACTGTCCACAGTATGATAACATAGTTATGCGTTCATCACCACAATCTATCTCTGAACATTTTCCTTACATCAGAAAGAACCAGAACAAGAATAAAAAATAAAAGTGGAAAAAGAACACCCAAATCATCCCCCCATCCCACCCCATTTGTCCTTTAGTTTTTATCCCCATTCCTCCACTCATCCATACACCAGATAAAGGGGGTGTGATCCACAAGGTCTTCACAATCACACTGTCACCCCTTGTAATCTACATTATTATATAATTGTTTTCAGGAGTCCAGACTGCTGGGTTTGAGTTTGGTAGTTTCAGGTATTTACTTCTAGCTATTCCAATACATTAAAGCCTAAGAGGTGTTATCTATATAGTGCATAAGAATGTCCACCAGAGTGACCTCTCGACTCCATTTGAAATCTCTCAGCCACTGAAACTATTTCGTCTCATTTTGCATCCCCCTTTTGGTCAAGAAGATACTCTCAGTCCCACGATGCCGGGTCCACATTCATCCCCGGGAGTCATACTCTGCAGTTGCCAGGGAGATTTACACCCCTGGGAGTCGGGTCCCACGTAGGGGGGAGGGCAGCGAGTTCACCTGTCGATCTGGCTCAGTTAGAGAGAGAGAGGGCCACATCTGAGCAACAAAGAGGTACTCAGGGGGAGACTCTTAGGCACCATTACATACAACTTTAGACTCTCCTTTGTGGTAATGAGCTTCATAAGGGCAAGTCCCATGCTCGAGGGCTCAGCACATCAAACCGCCTTGCTTTATTTTTAAAATAACCTTTTTTCTAAGTTCCATGTTGCTTCTTTCATTTTAGGAATGCAATAATGGCATATAATAAGAGCTTATTAAGAGCCAGGTACTGTTCTAAGCACTTTATAAGTGTTATATCATTTAATCTTTTTTTATTGCACTGAAATATATATAATGTAGTTTGCCATCTTAACAATTTCAAAGTGTACAATTCAGTGACATTAATTACCTTCACCGTGTTGTGCAACCATCACCACTATCTATTTTTCAAAGGTTTTCATCACCCTAAACAAAAACTCGATACTAATTAGGCAATACCCTCCCCCCCATTCTGCTTTCTTCCCAGCCCCTAGTAACCTCTAATCTGTCTCTATGAATTCACTTATTCTACATATTTCATATAAGTGGAATCATACAATATTTTTCCTTTTGTGTCTGACTTCTTTCATTTAGCATAATGTTCCCAGGGTTCACCCATGTTGGTCATTTAATCTTCATAGCAATCCTATTAGGTAGTACTATTATTCTACCAGTTTTACAGATAAGGAACCTGAGGGATGTCAAGGCAAGTCGAGCGAAGAAGCTGTTGATTAAACCTGGATGATCTGACTCCAGAGTTTCTCAACCACTGGGCCAACTTTATTTACAATTTACATGTACTTTACAAAGGAATCCACTCAGGCATAGATTGGCTAGGGCTGGCGAATCAGCGGCAGAGAAAGGTTTGGAGCAGAGGTTTTGCTGTGTGCCATTATCATGTGAGGAACTGAAGTATGTGAACCTAGAAAATTATCTGTGTTCTTGAAAGTTTCTTTTTGCTTTTAAGTGAGCATTTGTGAATTTCCATGACCTTTTGAGAATAATGTCCAAATAACAGTAATATAATTGGTAAAACATTCCATGCAGAAGTTTGAATTTTGAAGGAAGAGAAATATGGTATTTCCTTCTATATAATGTCTTAATAGTCTATAAGAATCTCCACTTGTATCCTTGTTTCTGTCTCAGTTTAGTTTTGGAGAAGACATAGTTCTTCATCATTGTGGCAAATGCATTTTAAAAATTTGTCCCTTGTTTTGCAATTGTTTTGGAGTTTCATTTTGCATAGATTGCTTGATGCAGGAGACAGTTACGAAAAGGGAGGCCGTGGCTGAGCATGTGGCACAGGATTATAATTGCATAGACTTTGGTTGAATAGTGATACTGCTCTGCAGACTCACTATTGTATGGGAAAAAAAGAACATTTTGCTTTTTAGCCTGAGAGTGTTAGCAAGCTTTAGCCAAGTCAAATGAAAACATTGGTCCTGGAGCCTGTATAGCCAGAAAAATAAATATGCTTGTAATGAAGTATCGGTGTTTGCTGGAAGAGCCCAAATATTCCATTATCATAAAGATCAGTTATTTCCTCACTGTGTGTGTGTGTGTGTGTGTTGGGAGAGGGTTGTAGATTTTAACAATTGCTTGAGCAAGGTTACTGTATTCTTATAGTCCAGATAAAATATATAAGGCTCCAAAGCATTTAGCATATGGAGAAAAATTAAAAAGGGACCATGTTATAAAGGCACCTGCTTGGGAGGCCTCAATAATTGCCGTTTTTTATTTATTCTGCTAGGATTTTATATAGGAACCAGTATGCTCTGAGAGGGATTCCTTTACAGACTGACTTTAAAAAGCTACCTTTGTATTCCCGGATAGCTGCATTTGACCTATACCCGTAGGTTTCCTTTCTCTTCCTGAAGTCTAGTCAGATAATCAGTTGTTGCATTATACTTTTACCCAAGTGAATAAAACCTGTGTCAGTAGTACCTTTAAATTATGCTTCTATTTTCCTACTGCATCTCTGGCACACAGTTTAGGAGTCTGTTCCTCTCCCTGAGATGGAAATGATATTATTCTTTTCTGTGCCTCAGTTTCACCATCATTTAAAGAGAGTGTGTGTAGCAGTTTTGAGCAGCCTTTTCCTTCCTGATGGTGTGAGATATGCTAGGTGAATTACAAAGTCTTTGAACTGCACATTGCTTGAATTCCTTAGGAGAAATGGGTGAAATAAACCTGAACCTTTGATTTTTTTAGGAGGAGGGAGGAGGAAGAGTGTCTGTCTTTCCACTTCTTAAATCCTTGCCTTTGATCTTCTCAGGCGAGGGCACGTAAAGCAACAGCTGGATCTTTGCTGGTTCGGGTTCCTCTTTAGTGCCTGGGGGAAGGATGGATCCTGGGCGGAGTGTCCAGGGAGAGAGTCGCTGGCATCATGTGGGAGATGGAGGGACTGAAGCCCTCGGCTGGGACCTGCAGTTATTTTCTCAGCCTCTCAGGGTGCCTCTGTGTGGAAGGAGAATCCCAGGGACTTCTTGCTTCTAGTGTTCTTTTGTTTGGCTTGAGAGCCTTATATATTGTGGTTACAGGTATGTAATGACACAGCAGTTAGATGCTGTCCCTATAGTAGGACCCCCATTTTTTGTTAACAAAACCACCACTCACTTGGTCAATGAAGTTTAAAATATAATGGTCTTTTTATCTCCTCCCCGGCATCTACTCTGGGGCTGAATCTATAGATTCCCCCTTTGCAGTGATCAGGAAGTCATTTTAGCCCCATACCTGGTCTCCTGAAATCCATTTTCTTCTCATTCTTAATGGCCCTAAACACAACTGTCATTGTGCTTTCCAAGTATGTTTCCAAGTATAGCTCTTATAATACT
The DNA here is from genome assembly GCF_015220235.1 of Choloepus didactylus. Taxonomy (NCBI): domain Eukaryota; kingdom Metazoa; phylum Chordata; class Mammalia; order Pilosa; family Megalonychidae; genus Choloepus; species Choloepus didactylus. The sequence continues at coordinate 30,234,742 of NC_051308.1, forward strand.
GATCACCATTTACAAAATGATGAATTTTGTGTAAACTCCTTAGACCTCCATTTAAGGCCTTCAGGTCATCTACTTAACTTCCCAAGCTTTAGCCCCTATATGCATACTGTGCTCTAGTCCAGTGCTTCTTAAACTTTAGCATGCTTCAGAATCACTTGGAAGATTTGTTAAAACACAGATTTCTGGACTCCATCCCCTGAGTAGGTTTGGAACTGGTCTGAGAATTTGCATTTCTAACAAGCTTCCCAGTGATGCTTTGAGAACCAATGCTCCATCCAAACTAGACTGTTGCAGTTTAACAGACCTCATGATGCTCCCCTACAATTTTTAATGCTTCTTCCTTCACTCTGAATACTTTCCTTGGCTTATTCCACCCAGCACACCTTACTCATTCATCAAAGCTTTTCCCAACTCCACCATTTTAAGGAATTGATTTCCAAATGGCTATGAGGACATATTCCTTTGGCCACAGTCTTAGTACCTTTTGCATGAGAGCCTACCTTGCACTATAGTTATTTACATTCCTTCTTATTTTCCCTGTATGAATGGTAAGCACATAGAGAGGAACAAAATATAACTAACTCCTTCCGTGTCTGGTGGAAAACAATTTTGAGATAAAAAGTCCTACTTCCTCTTAACTCAGTTATACATTTAAAGATTCTGGCAAGTGCTCAGGACCAACAAAGGGCAGGAATTTTGTCTTATGCGTATCTGAATTCTCTGCAGCATGTGACTAATTTCTTGTCCGTGGTAGGCCCATAATAAATATTTGCTGAATGAATAACAAGCTTAAATACTCAAGATGTGGCCAGCCTGAGACCCAGGGAGAAAGCTCTGCTTAGCCTTCCTGCTTCTATTCTTGTAATCCTCTTATAAGCTGTCGGCCTTCTAGGGGAACATTTATTATTTTTAATGAACTGGTATGTGGCATGGTTTAAACCTATTTATTATCCTTCAAAAAGTTAGCCTTGAATGGTATCCATCAGCCAGGAAGATCTGAAGAGGGGCGGGACGTGCCTTCGTCCCCAGGTTAATGCTTTTCAAGAGAAAAGCACTTTGAAGAGGGCAGTGAAGACTGATCATTTATTTTACCTCAGTATAATTATGACAGCTTTGTTCTTTAAAATACACATGCACATGCACACACACGGAGACTTCGTGAGTCTCCTGTGGCCGATAATGGTGGTTGTGTCGTTACACATTGGGAAGACGCGAGAAGCAGGGACAAGCAAGGGTGACGAGGCATTTTTTTTAAGGATTTATTTTTCAGTGCTTGATTTAAAAAATTTATAAAAGTAACACATGCTCACTGTAAACAGTGCAAATGGTACAGAAGTATACAGAGACAAAAATTAAAGTAACCCTAGAAAAGTGTATGTTTATAATTTGAAGTGATGTATAGAGATGTTTCGACCTGGGAACGTCCAAAATGTAAAGTAAATGACCTATACAATATAGAGAACCATCAGATATAGGTTTGTTATTCAGGATAAATCAAGGTATGACTTTTCTAGTGTCTTCAAAATTAGTAACACTCCAACATAAACGGCATTACCTTTGAAGTTCACAGTTATATATCAGTTTCATATTTGAGAATTTTCCTACTCACTTGGTAGGCTGTTACACAGATGCCTTTAACTGGGCTATGGGGTAGGAAAAGCTGAGGAATCAGATCCTGTTTTGTGGTTTCATCCATTCATTCACTCACTCATTCAGTCATCAGATATTCATTGAGTATTTACTCTATGTGGCCTCACACAAGCACTGTGCCAAGTATCAGGAATACAGTGGTAAGCAAAATAAACCCAGTGCTTGCTTGTAGGGGGAGTTTCAATGAGGATAGCAGTGTCATTGCAGTCTCTGCAGCCAGATGGCCTGAGTTCAATCTCAGATCAGGCACTTACTAAGCTATGTGCCTTCAGACAAGTAACTTGAGTCTCTAGGCCTCAATTTCCTCATCTATAAAATGGGAATAATGGAAGTACTACCTCAAAGGTTATTGTAAGGATTAAAATAAAGAATGCATGTAAAGTGATTAATCAGAACAGAACCTAATGGTTGTTAAGTGCTCAATAAATGTTATTATAATTGGGGTGAGGGCAGACATCAAGCAATAATAAATAACTATGAGTTTATAAACTGAGTTAAGGTTTATAAAGGAAAGATGAATGGTGATATAAGAAAGTATAACAGGGGTTCCAGTTTAGAATGGGAGATAAAGGATGCTCAGCAGACAGCTGGTGTGGGAAGAAGGTCCATTTGGCGGGGGTGGAGTGAGCAAGGGAGAGTGGTATGAGTGAGGCTGGAGTCCCAAGTAGGGACCTATGAGCATCTAGTTCACCGCATTCATTTTAGAGATGAGGAAACTAAGACTCAGAAAGATTATTGCTTTATCCAGGTCACAAGACTGGTGACAGAGCTAAGGCTTGACACAGATCTCCTTACTCTTGGTGCACTGGCTAGAAAAATCCTTTACCATCAAAGTTTGATCACTTTTGTCCTTAGACTTGTGTTTGGTAGGGTGGAAGATCCTCATACCAAAGAGGGCAATGTGTCATTGTATATAACACACTATGTATATATGTGTACATAAAATCCTATATTATATAATCCATACCTGTGTGCTTCTCTCCCTCCCTCCCCCCTTCTCTCTTTTCCTCCCTTCTTTGCTCTTTCCTTTTGTTCATGGGGTAGTAGGGCTCAGAGTTGTAAAAGTGGGTGGCTGAATAGGTAAAAATTCAGGCTGCTCCTTTTTTTCCAGATAAATCATTTGACCCATTTGGCTCTTTATGAATCCATCTGTCCATCTGTCCATCCATCCATTCATCCATCCATGCACTTGTTCATTCACTTATTCATACAATTCAGAAAGATTTATTGAAGGCCAATCATGAGTCAAGCTTTTGTGCTGGGTGTTTATGATGGTCAACCAAACAAACCCAGTCAGTCTCTGCCCTCATGCAGTTTACTATCTCTCAGCAATAAATCAACAGGAACTTATCATGTGTCTATTCTTGGTATGTGCTGCTAATGAGCTATGGGATTCACAAAAGTATGGGAGATGGTCCTAACCCCCATAGGGAATTTACAGTCCTGTTGATCCCACAAGGCTATTTTTTAACGGGTCTATTTATTTTCAGTTTCCAAGATTTTCCAAAGAATTCCCAATTCTCATTACTCTCCTAAATCTCATTTTCACAGATGCTCAGTGAAGGATAAGGAAACTATGGCAGTAGCACGTTCTATTCAATGAGGAACAGAATTTCCTGAACCATTTTTTATTTCCCTTCTGGTCTCTTGAGCCTGGTTGATTTTGACTAGAGCCCTGATAATCTCCTAGACAAAATATTTAAATCTTCTGCAGCTCTAGAGACTTTGAGAAAAGGATATTGTGGCTGAAGTCCTAAATATTTTGGAATATCATTACTGCAAGTGTTACACAGCAGATGCTGTTCAGCACAAACTCCGTCCCGAGAGAATGTGGTGATATCTTTGTAGATGGAAATGTACATGTATACTCGTAAGTTTCGCCAGCCCCCTAGTTTTGTATCCCTCTCCCCTTTGGGCCTAACTCCTCCTTTCTTCCTTTAGCCATCGGTTACATTTTTCTCTTTGTTTTTAAAAAAGAATGAAAAATTTCCGTTTCAAATGACTGACAGAGGCTTGAATTGTCATTGTCATCTCTTCCAGGGGAACTTGTCTATTCATCGAAATCAAAGCTCTAACCTGAAGTTGTATTTCAGATGTGGGCAGGGCTGATTTGGGGGTAGTAGGATTTTCCAAGCATTATCGAAATCACAGTGTGTAAGGACAGGCATAACACTTTCTGCATCAGGGAGGCTGTAGCGCTGGGCATTTTCCGAAGGGGATGGAGGCTGTTGTGCTGCCCCTCTCAACACCTCTTTATTCATGCTTAGTGAAAAAGATAAGAGGATTAAAAAAATAATACTTATTGAGCCTACACCATGTGGCCAGTATCATCCCTACAGCAACCTTGAGAAAGAGGCATTACTGTCTTCCTTTTACATAGGAGGCAACTGAAGATTGCAGTGGTTAAGGGACTTGCTCGGGGTCGCACAGCTAGGACGGGGAGTTGGGCTTACAGGTCTGGATCACCTGACTGTGAATTTCAGTCTCCATAGTACCACTGCCTCACCACCTGATTTTTAAGTGATTGAAACTTAAAAATTCAAATGGGCCAGGTCAGTTCATTTTGAAATAACATAACAGTTATAATGTAGATAGTATTATGCTCTCAATAAAAAATCCCAGTAACAGAGCAAGCACAGTTACCTGCCTTAAGATTTATTTATTAGTAGAGAGGGTGCAGAGATCTTTTTAATGCCAGTAAGGGGTTGTTACTGGGCTCTGAATTCTTGTTCTTTTCACATTCGTCTCAATTGCCTTCTAACCTTCAGGCTTGCCCATGTTTCTTCTGTGACCGCTGGAATTCTGAATTCAGAAAAGGTTATTAGCCACCTGGATAATTGCGCCTTTATAAAACTTTTAAGACAACCCCCTAGAGGCAAAGGATAACTACAATAAATGACCTGTAATTCTAGGTCTTAGATCTTTGCTGTAACATAAAAACAGCTTTCCACCTCCTTAGATTCACAACCTGAAGAAATCAAAGCTAACCATTGCCAGAGGTCATTATCTAGAATTTAAAGCATGTTCTAAAATGAAAACAAGTCTCCTTTTGAGGGGTGGATAGGGTAAGGGGATCCATGTCTAATTTTGCCATGCTTCTGCAGGACTTCTTAAAATAGCGATAATTTTTTACCCCCAGTTATTCTGCACCGCAGGGGTATGGCTGTATCTGAGGAGGCAGCTTGACTTTATGCCTCAGGGAGAAGCCTGTTATTTCCTGTTGGGTTTTAAAGTTGCTCTTGTTTAGTTTGTTGCTGTTTTATAAGTCAGCCTGGATATTTAAAGGCAGGAGGCCTGTTGGTCTATGTTATGTTGGCCTTGGGGCATTAGAGTTACAGAGCAGCATTATTTAGGATTCCAGGCAGGCCACATGTACTCAATTATCCCATTTTGAGCAACTTGGTCCTTTGTACCAGCTCTCATCCACCCCCGCCCCGCACCCCCAGATCTCTTCTGCAAAAACCACTCACCGTTATTACCCACATTCAGTAAGATCTTGGCAATATTGTCAGTAAGAACAGTTCAGATTTGTTTCATTGGTCCCTCTCCAAACTATCCATTATCCTTGCTGCAGAGCCCACCTTCTTAGGCACCTTCTACCTTAACTAAACTTACTCCATGGAAATGATGGAATAGTTTCATTTACATGGGAGTACACAACTAATAGTATTTAGTATAAAAACATGGAAATTTGAAGTTTGGCAGATCTAAGTTCAAATCCCAGTCTAGCTGTCTGAGCTTGGAAAAGGTACTTAGCTTTTCTGACCCTTGCTTTCTCCATTTGAAAATGGGTTGAATTTACAAGGAAGCTTATTTTGGTGCCCATAAGATAAATGGGAATAACGATAGTTGCTTTGTGCGTTGTCATGAGGATGGTTTCCAACACAGTAGATGTTTAATTCATATACTTTATTTTTCCCTTTCTCTACTTTCCCAAAGTTTCCCACTCAACAAACATTTACTAATCTTCCTGTGGTGTTCTAGGACATGTATATTTGAATTTTAACTGGGAAAATGCCCTAACACCAAGGAATTCAAGCTGTAACAACAAGGTCGATGGGCAAATATATGAGGTTGTGTGTGGATTACATTACTGGTACCCGAATTACCGCATAGCTAGTATTTGTCCACTTTAAAAGACTTTCTTACCCATATTTTGTGTGGAATCAGGAAGTAGACTTTTTAATGTCACATATGCAACGGCCATGATATACTTCTTCCTGTCTGCTCCCTGCCCCTATCCCCAGGAATCCTTTTGCCTTTCTCTGTCCTGACTGTTGGCATCCCATGTCTTGACATCTTCACTTGTGACATTTATTCCTGGGAATCTGAAAATTTTCTGTATGTTTTGTGGCCACATTCACACTGCAATGGCTACAGAAACAGAGGAGAGTCAATGCTGCCCATGAACTTAAGTGGTAAGAGAACTTCAGGACAGAGCTCTCAGGGGAAATAACATCAATTGGAGCTTCTTGAATATAGTGTATTATAATTCCCCAGAGAAACAGAACCTATATATGACTCATGCAACTGCTGGGGCTGGCAAGTCTGAACTCTGTTGTGCAGGCTGCAAGTTGGAAACTCTCATAAAGGTGTTGCTGAAGTTCTTAGTCTGAATTCCTCCAGGGAAGCTGGCCAGCTGGAAATTCTGGCAAGAGCCAAAGTTGAAGTTGAGGCAGACATTCTTCTTCTGACCTCTGAAACCCTAGTTCTGACTTTTAAGACCTCCAACTGATTGGATGAGGAGACGCCTCATGTTGTTGAGGGCAGTTTCCTTTGTTGATTGTAGATGTGCCCAACTGGTTTTAGTTACAATCAACTGACTATAGATGCAGATCTCATCTACGAAATACCCTCACAGTAACAAGTAAGTTGGCATTTGTTTGACCAAACAACTGGACGTTGTAATCCAGCCCAGCTGACATATGAAATTAACCATCATGGTTAGGAATTGGGTCCATTTCCCCAGAGTAGTATAAGTCCCTAAGCTGTTCATGCCAATACATGAACGGTTTATTGATAATCAACAATTACCTTATATCTTTACACAGGGGTATTTCAGGTTTACTTCATAGATCTTTCTGCAGCCATTGTCACCTCAGACTCGGGTTGCCATGAAACAGGGAAATAATGATTGGGAACAGGGAGGAGGGTCTCCTGAGGGGTCTGGAACATACGTCAGCCCCAGGCAGGAGCTGGTGGTTCGAGAAGGGAGGGACAAACAAAAACTTCACGGCTTCATAGATGTGGCTTCATGGATGATAGTAAGTCATACATGAAATCCCAGCTAGAGCACCAAGGATAAATGCTATTTGGAACATCGCCCTAGAAATTGTACTAATATGAAACCATAGTGAAATTTATGTATTATGAGGCTCTTTGAAGTTTCTCTTATGCTCTGTCGCATCTCAAAGCAAATAATCTCCCTTAAAATCTCAAATTTTTAGCTTTCCCTTCTACAAGACTTTATTTTGTGAGATATTTCTTAATTTTTATTTAACAGCCCTGATAGGGGCTGTAAAAGGAAGTTGATGTGTTTATTTAAGCATCCTCTGTAAATTCAGGCCACTAGAGTATCTTCTAGTGTATAGTCTCCCAGATACACTGGATTTTGTGCACAGCAGGGTACCAGATTCTATTAAAAGGTGCGTTATTCCAGTTTATTAGTCTTGTAAATGCAGTTTATTCCAAGCACAGTATGCCAGAATTATTTCTATAATTCATAGTGGTATTATCGTTAAGGTATATGGAAAGTATACTGATTCCTGTTCTATAGGATAAAACAGCCAAGACACAGAAATAACATTGCCTTAAGAATCTTCTCCTAAGAATCTAGGGCCAATAGTGCTTGAAGTGCACAGTAATAACAATAATGTGCTCCACCAGCAATGCCAATTACTGTTAAAATGACGTGATGCAGAGTCAACTGGGAAAGTAAAACAACCGTATGACATTTCTGGTATACTAGCCATCGAATCTCCCAGCGTATAACCTCTTCCATCTGCAGCCACCACCGTGTCTCCTTCTATCGGACAGAACAGAGCAGTCCTCCCAAGCTTTGCTCAGAGAACCAGGTGAGGTGACCTGAGTTCCTCTGTTGACTCACTCTTGGCTCTCTCATTTGCAATCAAACCCTTCAGACTCCTAAGTTCAGGAGTTGCTTCTCCAATTCCCTGTAAAGGCTGAAGGCATGGCTCTGGGAAAATAGAGAGAAATAGAGGGGTAACTGGGTGCAGGAATGGGATGTGAAGCCTGGGGCACGTGCACCCAGGGTGGTCTCCATTTCTTTCGCTGTGTATGTCCTGGGCACCCTCTACTGTCTTTGCACGGAGGCTAATGCATTTCATATATGTCTTAGGTTGATTTTCTTTGTGAGTGGGGAAGAGGAGTGGGAAAAGAAGACAATTATTGAATCAAATGATGTGCTTTCTTCATGCAAAACTGTATTCTTGACATTGAAAGAACAACTTCAGGCAATGGAGTAGCCTAAGGCGTAGTTGCACCTAGCTATGTAGGCAGTTATTGATCTGGAGAATTAACCTCAATGGCTGTTTCAAGGAATAAGATTCAGTTCTCATGACGGAGTCTAAGGGAATCCTGGAGAATGTATCTGGATGCACTAGTTTTAACCCTTGATCGTGACACTGCTGTTTACTGCAACTGTGCAAATTTGTTTTGCCTCAAGTCAGATGTCACAAAATAGGACCAGTAAATTCCCACGAATCCTCTAACCAGAGGCCATTTCTGCTCCCTCTCACTTTGCTGTTTAAAAATCAAATATCTTAAAGTTTATAAAAATTATATTTTAATAAAAATTAAAATATTTTTCTGTTTATAAAAGTAATGTATGCCTGATGTGAAGCATTTAGAAAATATAGAAAGAAACCAAGAATATAAAAACATCTATAAAACCGCCGTACAGAGACTATAGAAGTAAGAGTCCACATGACACTGACCTGCTGGAATGATCGAGTCTAAATCAGCATGCTGATTTAAATGGGGTGTGTTTTGCTCTGAAGGTCTCAGGCCCAGCCCCTTGGAGGGAGAAGCCTGTGGGCCTGTGGTGCCTGGCACATGATGGGGAGAGTGTTGCTGAATGGATGGATGGATGGATGGATGGGTGGGGCAAGTGGAATAGAAAGCATGGAATCAAGACAGGACTCACCACAGGAGATGTGATAGAATTTCTGGGATGTTTGCTTTTGATGAAAGTGTAAAATGATCTACTTTTTAAAGGCTTTGGGAACTTTTTCTCTCCTTCATGTTAGTTTCTACCTTGCACTGCCTCCGTCTCTCATAACTCCTCCCAAACACACATCCACATCCACTTTTCACACCATCATAATCTTGGTTAAAGAAATGTGTATTTCTGCCATGCATTAGTCAATTCCTCACCATGTGGAAAAACCTTTCAGTCTTCTGAGACATGTAAAGCAAAAAGGAGCTGCAGCAGGAGGTTGTAGTGGAGGAGAGAGTAGCCATTACACTTACTTTCTGACTTCAAAACTTTTCTGTGATGCTCATGGCAAACTCAAGGGTGGAGGTTGGCTGTGTGGACCCAGCAATAGCTTGGAGAGACACTCATTGGCTTCCTTTTTCTACAGGTTTCTTTTGTCAGCAGATAATTTCCTCTTAGCTAATCAACTGGCTCCTCAAATTGGAGCTCCCCCTTCTATTCTCACCTCTGTGCCAGGAAATTTTCTTGGCCATTGAAACCAAAGCGATAGATTGACAGTGGGACTCTACTTGGCTGGAGGTAAAATAACTGATGATTGCACATAATTGCAGAAAACAATTTTGAATTTTATTAATGAGGTGCTCTAAATGGGTGTTTTAGTCCATTGTCCCACTTAACAGCCCATTCGCTGGAGTTCAGTGTGCTGTAATTTACATTTATCTTCCCCCATTGATAGCACCAGGCCCTTGTATTCTGTAATTGACACAAGTTGGTCATTTTCAGGGATGTGTCTCTCTCTAAGGATAAAAAATAAGCAGACTTGTTGCAGTCTGCACCAATTTAGCCTCATCCAGAGGGCCAACTGGCTGCTTCTGCTTGGAGCTTATTTTCTATCCTTCGGGAGAGGTGACACAGGCACAGAAAGTTCCCAGGTTAGAGATACTGAGGCAGAGGCCTGGGGAGGCAAGGGAGCATCTATATTTAGAAAATGAAGCTACTTTCCCTTTCATTTGCTTCCTCCCACCCAGGGTCCAGCATCCCCAGTTTGAGCAGATTTTTTGGGTACATGGCAAGGTTTCTGGGGAAGAGGAAGAGGTAAGGTGGGGGGAGTGTTTGGAGGAGTTGGTATAGGCTTCCATTTCCCTCAATATTACATCTCAAAGCATAGAAGTTGTGGGTTTCTACCACAGATCACCATGATCTTGGCTAACCCAACTCCTACTTTCCCTAATATGTTTACAAATGAAACCCTGTGTCTGCTTTCCTTTGTTTATTGAACATAGGTGTGGCCATCTGCTCCATGCTGGGCACTCAGGGAACATAAAAATGAAACAATTGTTGCCCTTTGGATATTCATTGGAAACAATTATTGTTATTTGTTTCCCTACCAGATTGCAGGCTTCTTGAGGTCAAGGACCTTGTCTTCTGTATCTTTGTATTCTCTGTAGAACCTAGAATACAGTAGACACCTAGAAAATGTTAACAAATGGATTAATCTAATGGAGAGAAGACAAGTACAGACATACATGCAGAATTGGGAATGAGAAAGATAAACAGTGAGAGCCCTAAGGGATCACCAAAAGAGCTGCAGGGCTTAGACGAAGAAGGTGTCATTCTGTCTGGGAAGAGGCTGGAAGCCTTTATGGCGAGGCCGGCACTGGAGGATTGGTAAGATTCCGATGGGTGGAGTATGGAGGTTGGGCATTTCAGGGGTGAATTGGAGGAACATGTGCATACATATGAGAAAGAATGTAAAGTGCTTTTGGCTTTGGCTTGAGCATTAGTTATGTACGAGGGAGTAGCAGGAGATCAAAGGGGAAATGCAGGTTGGAGTTAGAACATGGGCGTCTTGAATGCCAGGCTAAGGGATGGACTTGATTTACTGGCAATGAGGATTTACTAAAGGTTTTTGAATGTCAAGTAATACAGTCATTCACGTAGAGATGTTGAGCTGGTGGCTTTCTGGAGGATAGACTAGAGAGAGGCTGTTGTAATGACATAAGCTAAAGTATAAAATTGTTGACCTAGGGTGCTGAAGGAAGGATGGAAGGATTGTACAGATATGATTGCTCCATCTGGCCCTCAGACTGTCTTCAGTTTATTATAGAAGCCACAGGAAGGAGGATAATCCTGCAAGGCAGGAAAAAAGGATTCTTATAATAAATGAAATCTTGATTGGAGATCCAGTTTTCTCTCCAACTTTTATCCTTTTACTCAACAGAGTTCAGCATGATCTCATTTGAATTCTGGAGGGCTCGGTACTGTTAATGTTCAGGTCAGAATTGATGCTAGAGGATAAAACCCTTTCCAGAAGGAATGCTTGTCACAGAAGGAGAAACTGGACTTGCAGAGGCAGGGAGCCTGGAAGTCAGTCATTCCTAGGGTCCCTGGAGGCCTGCGGTCCAGATCCGGTCAATGGTCATTCTCTCCCTGGCATGCGGAACTCAGCATGTTGCAAGATCGGGACTGAGAGTGTTCCCAGACCTGTTCTCAGATCGCAGATCCTGAAGAGGTCTGTGTAGCATCCAGGTCTCCTGAAGCTATTTTATTCCCCAGAGAAACCTGCCAGACATGGGAAATCTTCTCATAAGACGTGTTTGCCTCTCTGCGGCTCCATCCTCTGTTCTTCACCACTGGTGATGTTCTGTTCTGCTGGGGAGACCACAATCTTATTTGTGTTTTGAGACCAAAAGTATATCCCAAGAAAGTATGGTGGTTTTTAAGCTTGCTCCAGGAAAATATTTTTATGGGCTTTGTGTTTTCTTGAGATGTTTCCCAGGGATGAATCTGAAAGAGAAGGACTAGCTAACTGTTGCTAAATCAAGCATTCTCTTGTGAATAAAAAGACCCAGAGCCAAACCAGGATCTGGTTTGGATGGGTGTGGGATGGGAACGCTCACCACAGGATCCTCAGATATCTGTCTGAGCCCCTGTGTGGCCTGAGGCTCTACCAGTTCCTAATAGTCATGGAAAGTCTCTCTTCGCTAGAGACACAAAAGATCAACCAGGCAAAGAGTTGGAATCAACCTCCCCCTAACCCCGCTTTCTAGCTTTCTGCCCCTTGACAGGACCAAAAATGACCTAGCTTTGGAAGACAGCTTTGAAAACTGACGGCAACTGAAGGGGTTATAATTAAAGAGACCAACATGTTATCGTGCGGGGAGAATGTGGGCATTTTTGTGTCCTGTATAAGCCCCTTTTAGGGTCTTCTCGATGGTGCAAATGTGGGGGGGTGCTGGTGGGGGGCTCTGCTCAGGGATTTTTCCTCTGGAAAGAGGCTTCAAATGTGATGCCAACATTTTATTTCTTAAGCCAGATTGTGGGTGCATGGTGGTTCATTATATTATTCTTGTATGCTTTTCTGTATTTCTCAAAGAGTTCATGATATTATTTTATAAAGAAAAAAATCCTATCTTCTTTTTCTTCTCCTCAGCTTCCCTTACTTTACCCACAAACCATGAGAGAGCTTTCTATTAAGAGCAGTTTAGTTCTCTCTTGGGAGCATGTTTTTCTTTCTCAGTTTCTTAGGAAATGCAGTCTGACTTGGCGTCAAACCGTATTGGACCCTCTTATTTTCCATTCAGCAGGACTGTTGCTCACAGAGGGAGACCTGGGACAGGGCTGCATGGGCTGGGGGTCAGTGAGAATGCTTTTCCCTAGAGCATAGCAGTTTGGAACCTAGAGGACACTGCTCTTCCCCGCTCCTCCCAACCCCTCAGACAGGGCAGTCACTCTGGAGTGCTCTAGGTGAAAGGGGGAGATGGAGCGTGGCCTCCATTTCAGTGCTTGGTAATTTAACAACTGCAGGCTTGCATTTTAGAAGCATGTTCTCTTTCTTGTATTCCCATTTGGGAGAGAAGTGTGCTGTTCATTCCCATTTTAAAGGCTGGGAATTGGAGGCCTGGAGAGATTAAGTGGCCTGCTCATGATAAAATAGAGAGCAATGGGGCTGGGATTAAATATTCCATATTCTTGCAGGACATCCAGCCCCCTCTCTCACCTTGTTCCTTCACTTGTGATCGTAGATGCACACCCTTGGAAGTTTCCTTTTTTATCTTCCACTCCACTATCAAAAAAAATATTCCCTTTCTCATCTTCCTTATATTAAAAATATGTTGTAATGCCTAGATTGAGTTCAGAGTGGAAAACTAATGCAGTCCCCCCCGCCTCCACCGCCCCTTCTACCTTTGGGACACAGCATTGCCCCAAATCCTACTTGGCAAACTGAGTTTGGTTCTCTTCTGATGTCATTGAAGAGCAGCAGCCCAGTTGGCTAAATTCAGCTTTGCTGATGGCCTGAGTTCAGCGAGTTTCCTGCCAGGTTTCAAAGCCTGTGCACTTGATGTAACTTTGTGTGGAGTCACCCAAGAGATGCCACTGTTGGCGGACAGTCTGCTGGCAGAGAGCTGCTTTAGCTCTGCTGCTGTTCGTCATGGGTCTCTCCTTAGTAGAATACGATCCACTTAATGAGTACTTAATACCCATGAATTGAATAAAATTATTCTACAGCTATAATTACACAAGTATTCCAGTCATCATTTATGGATGTTCTCCCTGGAGCTAACACTGAGAGAGAAGTTGACCCAGTTAATTTAAAGCTCAAGTTAATAAACAACATTAACACATTTTTAGGTCTATTGACCAATATCCTTTAAATCAGTGTGATTTTCCAAGGGAAAAAATAAAACCTTAATGTAGCCAGAGCATTGTTTCTTTCAATTAACCTAGTTCATTTTGGTTTCTTTTTGGTTCAGGACAATTTAGGTCAATCTCAGATTTTTAAGAATGAACCTCTGGAGGGAAAGGAAATTAACTAGGCCCTAAAGGGCCTGGTTACCACAATTAACCCCAAAAGATAGACTGTGAGGCGGTTGGGGGTCGGGAGGGGGCCTACATGACCACTTCAGGCTATCACCTCAGTCGAGACCCTGGTGTGAGTGTCCTCTTTTCTGACTTGCTAGCTGGTTAAATAAACATTGCTTGTGCAACTTCTACTGAGTTTCTCCACTTCTCATGCTCTTTCTCTCTTTTAGAATAGACTTTCTCTCTTTTCCTGAAAAGAGGGATCAGCAAACTCTTTACTCCCAGGCTTCACTGGTGGGGCCCGGAGATGGAAGAGGCTATCCCAGGAAGACCTAAAGCAGAGCCAGAGAAGAAGGGATAGAGGACTAAGAGAAAAGAATAGAGGCTGGCAGAGGGGAGAGGCAGGCTATCTTCTGTGTTTGGAATGGAGGTGTCGTTCATTGGACCCAGGGCCATAAATCACACCGTCAAAGTCCTCATAGTCTTTCATCGTCATTAAAAAACATTTATGTGGTGTTATGCACACATGGCCCTTTGCTGTACCTTTTGATTCACTCCTTCTTCATTCCTTATCTATACAATGAAAGATGTGGTGCCTCAATTTTTAGTTCCACTTGACTGCAGAATGTCCTGATTGAGGATGGAGCCTGGGGCTGCCTTGAGGTAATTAGGGTAAGGTCATTATACCTGAAATGTACATTTTTCTGAAATTTGAAATCTGAAATGCAATTTACTCTTTTCTATACAGAAAAAGACTGCCACAGTCCTGTCTGTCCTTCCCATGACATTGTTTTTCTTCAAAGGAACTAGAAACTGAAATTTTGTTAGCAGGGAAATCTATTTCATAGAAAGGACATGTAGATGGGACCTAAAACTCTGAGTTTATAATTTGGTGGAATGCTGATAAGTGGGAGAACCCTTTAAGATAGATATTTCAATGGTTGAGAGTCCCATGTACAGCTGGATATAACACTGCCCAGTGCATAGCCTTTGCCAGGCTCTCTAATAGTTACTTAAATAAATGTGGTACCCAGACCCCAGAAGCTGCAGTAATGCCCACACCCAGAAAACTATACTCTTTGCAATTCAGTTATAGTCTCCAAAGTTCTGAGCATTTTTCTTTCTGGGTATCGGCATATCTTCTGACTACATTGCCAATAGTTTTCCAAAAGTTAGACCCGAGTCAGAAGCCAGACTTCCTCTTTAGGAGCACAGTTTCCGCTTCATAGTTGTGGTTTACAGGGGTTGACTTTCCATTGTCCATGCATCGTATGGCAGCTGATGTCCTTTATCAAGGAAGGAAAATGGTTCATCCAAAGCTGACTCTTTAATCTTTTCTCTGGAGTGAAATACCTTAAAGAATATAAAGCACAAGTATTCACAAAACTTTTTGCATTCACACCGATTATGTCATTTAATTCTAAGCAAAGTGTAATATGTATTTCTACCTGTTAGACCTCCAAACACAACTTATATCTGAACAAAGTTGAATAGCAACTAAAAAGAAATTTTAAGAGAAAAGCTTTTCCCTACTCATGAATGTATACTGCTTTTATGGTAACAATCAAAATGACACTGTTTTACTGAATTGACAAAGGCTGTCTGCTTCCAGTTGTCAGATGTCATTATAAATTTCTCTTCTCTAGCCTCTGAAACCATACTGAATAGAAATCTTTGATATTGGTGATATGGGTTCACTATTATTCTGACATGAAAATTAATAGAAAAAATTAAGACTTATTTTCTTCACTTTGTGGTTTGATTTTTGTTTTATCCTTTTCTTCTTCTTTAGATATATCTTTCCATGATGTTTTGCTTTGTTTTTGTTGTTCCATCTTCCTTTTGTTCTTCTCTTAAGTTTTGGACCTACAGTTTTAATCCTATTTTTCTGGAATTTTTCAGACTCCCTCCGAGTTTCTAATTTGCTTCTGTCCTTCTTTCAGCGTCACCTTAATTTTTTTTTCTATTAAATTCAGTTTTATTGAAATACATTCACACATCATACAGTCATCCATGGTATACAATCCACTGTCCATAGTATGATAACATAGTTATGCGTTCATCACCACAATCTATCTCTGAACATTTTCCTTACATCAGAAAGAACCAGAACAAGATTAAAAATAAAAGTGAAAGAAGAATACCCAGATCATCCCCCCATCCCACCCCATTTGTTCTTTAGTTTTTATCCCCATTTTTCTACTCATCCATACACTAGATAAAGGGGGTGTGATCCATGCTGTCACCTCTTGTAATCTACATTATTACATAATTGTCTTCAGGAGTCCAGACTGCTGGGTTGGAATTTGGTAGTTTCAGGTATTTACTTCTAGCTATTCCAATACACTAAAACCTAAGAGGTGTTATCTATATAGTGCATAAGAATGTCCACCAGAGTGACCTCTCGACTCCATTTGAAATCTCTCAGCCACTGAAACTGTTTCATCTCATTTTGCATCCCCCTTTTGGTCAAGAAGATACTCTCAGTCCCACGATGCTGGGTCCACATTCATCCCCAGGAGTCATACTCTGCGTTGCCAGGGAGATTTACACCCCTGGGAGTCGGGTCCCATGTAGGGGGGAGGGCAGCGAGTTCACCTGTCGAGATGGCTCAGTTAGAGAGAGAGAGAGGGCCACATCTGAGCAACAAAGAGGTGCTCAGGGGGAGACTCTTAGGCACCATTACATGCAGGTTTAGCCTCTCCTTTGTGGTAATGAGCTTCATAAGGGCAAGTCCCATGATCGAGGGCTCAGCACATCAAAGTGTCACTTAATTTTTATTAATAAATATTTACTAAGTGCCAACCATGTACCTGGCACTGGGCTGGGAGTTCTAAAAGAAAAGAAGAAGGGTAGCTGTAGACCTGCCCCTAGGAAGCTTGTGGTGAATTGGGGGTAAGGGAAAGGTGAAGCAGTACGTACATAACTATAATGTAAGAAATGGTAGGTGCGAAAAGAGAAGTGCTGAACAACAAAATGATAGTACTTGTGGGTTAAGACTACAGAGACATTGTGTTTGGGGGACCGGATAAAGAAAGGCTTCACGAGGAAGTGACATTTAAGTAGGATCCCTGAGAATTGGTAGGATTCCCTAATCTTTTCCGCTTAAATCTTTCTCCTTACCCTCTTCTCTTACATTTCTCTTCTTTTTCCCAGGCTAAAATACGTCATCTGCTATTGATACCTTACTTTTTTCAGGCTGTGATGAAAATGACCTCAGCTTTGGTTTCACGCTTGGTGCTAAATGGCAGGACAAGTGAAGGGAAGGGTGGCTGAGTGCTTCAAGCACCAGGTGCCTCAATTGACATGGTTCGAGTAACCTCAGTTCCCAGGGATATTGTGAGGATGTGTGGAAGGAGCCATGTGAAGTAGATTCAGTTACTGCGAAGAACGGGGGTACGTGATTATTGAACGTACCTCTCTGAGATGAGGTGCTGGGTCACCAAGGAGAGGCCTCTTCAGGGCACGCGGATATAGAACTTCTACCCCCGGCCATTTCTGAAAGCCAATGGAGGCCGTTCCTCCTCTGGAAGGCTCATTTCATTTGTTAGTTCACTCACTCACTCACGCCTTGCTCTCTCATTGGTTCATTCATTCGACATACATCCGTTGTGTTTCTGCTGTAACAGGCATTATGCTTGGCTTGATGGATACGAAAAGAAATTGCACCTGGTCCCTGCTCTTTGCAGTCTTATGTCCTTTAAGAGGATGTATTTGGGAAACTGGAATATTAGAAATTAGGCTG
Organism: Choloepus didactylus; assembly: GCF_015220235.1. Classification (NCBI taxonomy): domain Eukaryota; kingdom Metazoa; phylum Chordata; class Mammalia; order Pilosa; family Megalonychidae; genus Choloepus; species Choloepus didactylus. The sequence continues at coordinate 30,252,117 of NC_051308.1, forward strand.
CTTCTTAGGATGAAAAAGACTACTATATTTTTGGGTTTCTCCTGTATTTTTGTTTTTTAGACACTTTCACGATCAATGTCTTTTTTGGACTAATTATTGTTAATTCCTTAGATAAAGTGAAAATTTACCCTCTACTTTTATTATTTAAAATGATTTAATTTTCTTAAAAGCAGTTTTATTGAGGTAAATTCACAATGCACACTTTAGATGGATGGTGTGGTATGTGCAAATGGTTTAATTTTACCATAACTTAATCTTCCTTTCAAGATTTCCTATTTATTAAGAGAAGTTAGCTCCCAGTGTCAGCTGCATTGCTAATTATTTTTTTAAGAGAAATCCCTTAGCCTTGAGTCCCATTTTAATTGGAATGACTTCCTTAAAAAATAAATAAAAGCAATAAAACTCCAAACCACCCAACATTGCATTCATGCAAGACTAGATGTATCCATAACAAAAAGAAGAGCAGGAGAAAGATCTTGCAGTTAGGCTCATGAACACCGGTAAATTCAGAAAGAGACCGACAATACCTTTACCCCACCCTTCCCCTTCCCCTTCCGCATCCTCAAGAAGTCCTGAAGAACAAAGGCAATTCAGATAGCAGAATATTACTTCTGTCACCGTAGCACCAAACTATTAAAAATAAAACTGTCCCTCAAGGCAAAACATTTCATTTATTTTCCTTTGAATGAGTAACTTGTTTATTAAGACGAGCTAAGTGGCTAAATCTAGAATGCACACAGGCAGGAAAAATTGATTTATTGTAGCCTTTTAGAAATTATGCTTTCTGTTCCCTGGAATTATGTTTGGATTTTAAATGAAGAATTCATTTAGTCAGATGGGGTTGCTGCTTCCTCTGGAAATACGTATAATCTGGCTGTGGAATGTGTAATGTAGCATTTGACCTTTGTTCTTTTGCAGATTGTTTCTTTGGGACCAAATCGGGGTGTTGAAAGATTTAGCTAGGTTTAGTAATCTTCAGGGGAGCCTGTATCCCTGCCTAAACTGCGACTGCAGTTTTTAAACTATTTAATATGAAAATGTTTACTTTCACCTTATTTCATATTTAAGACCATTGTACCACTGAATCTGTGAAAGAGGGAGAGCAAAGTACAGGGAACAAATTGCACTTCCCTCCCTGTTCTGAGCGAGTCGGGTTCTTTGTTGTTTCACAGCCCAGCACAGAGGCATTCCTGCCAACAGGGAGGGATATTTGTCTCAGCAGGGAGGGCCCCCTCTTGCTTGTCTGCTCATCCAGGGGCAGAGATGTGATGTCTAATTCCCCTTTGATTGATGCCCCATTTGCTCTAAACTGATGAAACTTGAGAGGAGAAAAAGGTGTAAATGCTTAAAAAATAAAGAAACAAAAAACCGGTACCTAATTTAGCAGTGAAAAAGAGGAATCCTGTGTTCAGGAGAGATGTTTTCAGTTCTGAAAATTTTTCCCTTTAAAATTTGGGCAACGACTTATCTTACCCATTTTCTGTGTTATGTTTATTTTAACTTTACAAACACACGCATTATTTCTGGTATGTAATCTCATGACCCTCAGCCCCCACACCACTCACACTCACTCCAGAGTCCTGGTAAGGATTATTAACTCCATTTTTTCAGATGAGGAAACTAGGCTCTGAGAGGGTTCGTGTAACAGTAGTAGTAGCAGCCAGTAATTGCACACCTACTGCATGTCAGGCACTTGTAGGGAAGTGTGTCAGTTCTAGTATGTAGTCTGTTGTTCTTTCCAAAGTCCCTATTTGGTGACACAATATTTGGTTATTTTTCTTTGTTCCTTTGGCATGATGCCTCTCTCTCTCGAGCCTCTCACTTATAGTTTGGCACAAATATGTCCTATGAAGCGAGCAAAAGGCAAAGGCCATGGCTGGGACCCCCAGGGCCCTGAGGCTCTGAATCCTCAGGGGTCCAGCTTTCAATCTGTGTGTTCACATCTCCTGACAGTAAAATCCAGGCCACCTGGGACAGACCCTGCTGTGGCTTCCCAGTGGGGTGTGCTGTGGCCACCTCAGCTGACAGGGTCCATCCTTTTGGGCTGGGTTGCATAATATGAGCAGGTATAGGATCAGCAACTGTCACCCGAAGAGGAGCACAAGTGAAAAACAGAAAGGAACTCCATGGCTATTTTTCTCCTCCCCTCTTACCTTCCCCTCATCTGTGAATAAAAGAGAAGAGAAGAGAATGAGTGAGAAAATACAGGAGTGATTGGGTGGGGGCCTGAATTGTTTTTACTCTCTCTTCTGGGAGCTCTGAATATCAACTATCTATGGAAGAATAAGAACCAGGTTTTCCCTTCTGCCTCGTTTCCAGCCTGGGGTGACCCCAGGAGCTCTGCATTGTGCTGTATGAAATATTCCAAGATAGGATACCTGGGAATGGGCTGTTTCACTGTGTATCTCACATGCACTCTCTAGCTAAGAATTTTAATAAACAAATATGAATTGTACCTTGCCTGTAGGGGGATTTTATATTTCCAAGCCTATGAATTAATAAACAGGATGAACCTTTTTAAAAGGGAGCTTGGGACAGAATAAACTGAATGAACCACTAAAAAGTTATTGGCCCTTAATTCCTGCTTTTTGTGCATCTTGACAAGCTCCTCTTGGGCCAGACAGGAAACGCTTTCCCTGGTTCCTGTAGGCCTTTCTGACTTTGCGTTCTCAGTATGCGCCAACCCTTCTGTGACTGTGCGTTTTAGGAGAGAGCATACGTGGGTGCCTGTGCTCTGGGAAGGCCCCCTTTCCTGAGAATCTTGAGCTGCTCATTCTGGCTTTTGGTTTCCTCTCTATGTCCATCTGAGAGGTGAAAGCATTACAAGAGGCACCAAACACCTATTCATATTAGGAATCAGAGTGTTAGCTGTGTCTTACTGAGCTTTTGCCACGATCACTGCTTCTTCTGTCAGTTTCCACTTTTCCAAGGCAACTCAACACCCTGCCTAGGTCTCAGAATGCTTTAGGGATTAAGGGCAGATTCCACCTTAGTTTACTCCTCTGAACAGCAGCTGAATGCCCAGACCCTGGTGTTTTCCATCATTTGCCTTTGGAGGAGGCTTAGTGAGAAGTAAGAACCCAATAGGACGGGCTGTGTCTTCAGAGGGCCACTTGCCAGGGTCTTCCTAGTAGAGCTTACTGCATGCCTCTCAGCAGGGGGTTGTCTAGTGCAAACTGAAGACTGGTGGGTAATTTGGGGGCTGTGAGAACAGGAAATAAGAGGGATGGACAGGTGTTTTCCTCCTTGAAAATTCTCTTTCCTTTTACAGTTTAGGAGAAATAGCATAATTACCAGCATTAATATCACACTGAACAGTTTATAAAGTCTTTCATAAATGCTCACATTTAATTCTCACAGTAAGCCTGTGTGGTTTTAAGGTACGTACTATTATTAGCTCTGCTTTTCACAGATGAGGGAACTTAGGCTCAGAAAGGTTAACTGATCTAAGGATTGGAGCTGGGGTTGGAATGTGGGGCTGCTGTCTACACCTCCTTGGCTGCTACCATTTCACCTCTGGTGTTGGGGTTGGGAAGGCCCATCCCCCAGCTTGATGGGTAGTTGCATTGTTTTAGAGTGGAGAGTGCTGGGTGGTAAGGAAGCAGGTATAAAATTTCAGAGCACTTGGTCATCTGTGATGACAGCAGGAGGAAGATGATTCTTAGCTGAGCAGCTGAGTATTCTTCACTGGAGTAAAATATGTGGAGGTGCGGGGTTCCAACAAAGTGCATGTGGTGTTGGTGGGGTGGTGGGGCGAAGTTGACGTATATTCTTGGAGGCATGAAATACTGTCTCTTTCGAAAGGAGGGTGCATTTTTTTTTTACAGCTGGTTGTCTTTAACTATCAGCAATACCAGCATTGTTTCAGAAAGCCACAGAATTTCCAAACACAATGGAAATTCCAAGAGTGGGGGGTGTGGGTTTTGGGGGGGGTGGGGTAGGAAGCTTGGGACAGGAGGACCACAGCCTGAGCTGCTTTGTCCTCCTCAGTAACGAATTTCACATGGCATCGCTCTCCTCAATTTTGTCTGCAGGATGCTCAAGTTTAAGCCTGGGAAAGAAGGGGATCAGGAAGGAGCAGCAGCAGGGATTAGCAGTGGCCATAAAAACCAAACATAAACCCAAGACAGCTCCATTTGGTGTGACCCCTAATGACGGCCTTCCCATCAGCTGGTGTCAGAGGAGGCACATGGTGTCAATTAAGCTCCCAAGCAAAATGTGTATAAATAAGTCTGTTAATGGGAAATTAATTTTTTTTCTCTCCAATCTTAAAAAATGTGCAGTCTATATCTAAATATTTTCAAAATAGCAGCAACAGTAACTGCAAACAGGGGAGCTAATGTCACCAACAAAACTTGTGGAGTCAAACCAAAGAAAGAAAAGGAATAATCAAGAAAAACTAATACAACATCTTTAGAAATAGTTTTGCATGTGTTGAAAACACCCAGAAATATTTAGCACAAGCCTTTTGGCCCTTAGGTCAGAGGTGGCCTGACTTTCTCTGAAGTTTGAAGGAACATAAAAAGGTATTTTTTATTGTTCTGCTTCTCCTCTTTTGATTCCTACTTTAAACTGCAATTATATTCAATTTTTCACTTTAAAAATTCAGGCAGCCTTATCACATAAGTCAATATTTGTTAGATTCAATTCTGGGTTTTGAAGTAAAATCTTAAACATTCCTTTTTTTATCCTTTGAAGCACAAGGAAGTCAGGAGCCTAAGGTTCAATATCTGACTGTCCTATGAGCTAATGGGAGTTTATAATCTATCAGTAGAGGCAGACACTTACACAAATGCTTTGGTGCAAGGCAGAAAGTGGCAAATGCTATGGGAGCACAGAGAAGACAAATAATAATTCTTCCAAGTTGTTAAGAGTGAAGTTCTGGAGAATATTCTCAGTTCGTTCTTCTGTGTAGGAAAAGGTACATCGTAGTAGTTATTTATGACATGCCAACTTGGTGAGGAGAGAATCACCTAATAATTGGTTGTAGAATGAACAACATTAGATACCAACATATACTCCAGAGGGATTAAACAATTAATTATAGAAAATGAAACACTGAAAAGACTAGAAGAAAATATAGGTAAATCTTTATCTGATCTCAGAGTGGGGAAGATTTACCTAAACACAATACTAAGGGAAGAAAAATCAATGAACAAGATGGATCGATTGAATTATAATTTACAGGTACCAAGAATATTCATAGTAGCAAAAAGCAAAACCTGGAAACAATCCAAATGCCTATTGAGAGGAAAATGGATAAACTCTCCTCTCTGAGATTCACTGAGTAGAATTTTTCACAAGTGGAATTAAAAAAATAAAAATAAAAAACAGCCAAAATGAATGAATTATGACATACAGTAATATGGATAGCTCTTTGCAATATAATGTAATATTATGTGCAAAGTGCTTACTTATAGCATAATGTCTTTTTTACCCAATGTTTCAAATATGAAAATTTTAAGACACTGAATAAAGTTGAAGGAGTTTTATAGTGAGCATCTGTACACCCATCACCCAGGTTGTACCACTAATATTTTATTATATTTTCTTTATCACGTATATGTCCATCCTTACCTTTAATCCATCGGTTCTCAACCAGGGGTGATTTTGTCCTCCAGGGGACATTTGGCAATGTCTGGAGACAGTTTTGGTTGTCACAGCTGGATGAGGGTGTTCTACTGGCACCTAGTGGGTAGAGGCCAGGGATGTCGCTAAACAACTGTGGTGCACAGGACAAACCCCACAGCAAAGAATTACCCAGCCTCAGATGTCAGTAGTGCTTTGCTTTAATCCATCGTATTTTTGGATGCATTTCAAAGAAAGTTGGAGACATCAGCGTATTTCTCCCTAAATACTTAAGCATACATATTGTTTGCTAGAATTCAATATTTGTTTAGTGTTTTTCTTTCTTTGCAAAATTTGCATACAATGAAATCCACCATCTTAAGGGCCCATTTACTGAGTTTTGACCAATGTATACATCTCTGTGACCCAAACCTTTATCAAGACACAGATAACACCGTTCCTTAGAAATGACATGTCCTCTCCCAGTCAATCCTCTCAGACTCTACAGGCAACCACAGTCCTGATTTTTTCTCACCATAGATTAGTTTGCCTCTTCTAGAATTGCATATAAATGGAATCATAAAATATATATTCTTTTGTGTGACCTCAAAGTGTGGTTTGTGTGTAGATCTCTGGGAGTATACAAGACCCTTTCAATGGATCCTGATTTCAAAATTTTCATAGTAATACTAAGACTTTTTTTTTTCTTTTTGCCAGTGTTGACATTTACATTGATGATGCAAAGGCAATGGTCGGTAAAACGGCTGGTGACTCTGCACGAGTCAGGGCGATGGCACCAAACTGTGGGCAGTCCTTGTATTCTTCACTGCCACAAAACCACAGAAAAAGAAGCCAGTATCACTTAAGAATGCCACAATGGAGCAGTAAAAATTATTAATTCTATTAAATCTCTTCCCTTGAGTACATGTCTTTTAAACATTTGGCATGAAAAAAATGGGAAATAAGCATAAAGAAATTCTGCTACTGCTGCATTACATGATCATCCCCAGGAAAAGCATATATGCGATTGTTTGAGTTGCAGGCTCAACTAGCTACTTATTTCAGAGAACACCATTTGTACCTGAAAGAACAAGTGACACACAAACTGTGGTTATCTAGACTTGAGCATGTGGCAGATAGAGTGAACCTGTCACTTCAAGGAAACAGCCAGCAGCATTTGTAGCTATTGATAAAATTTGAATTTTCAAATGAAAATTAGAATTTGGAAAATTTGTATTTGCTAAATTAGAATTCTGAAAAACCTGTATTTGCCACTGTGAGCTTGTTAGCGTCACAATATGTTATTGGTGATATTAACAAATATGATTTGTTAATATTGTATGATATGTATCAACATTTGGAAGATTTGCATAACTCAGTGAACTAATATTTTCCAAATGACCTGTGCATAATGTTACAAAATCGTACATGGATAAAAGTTCATTCCAAGATAGAAAATGGATTTTCATGTAACAGAGTATGAAAAACTTATTGATATGGTTTCAGGTTCCACATTAAGAAGCTTCCACTTGTGAAGTTTTGGTTTGTATCAAAGATGAATAGCCATAATTATCTGAAAAAGTTATGAAAATACTCCTCCCTTTTCCAACTACATATCTGCATGAAGCTGGATTTTCTCCATGTTTCAACCTCAAAAACATCACAACAGACTGAATGCAGAAGCAGATATGAGAACCCAGCCATCTTCTATTAAGTTACACGTTAGAGATTTGCAAAAATGTAAAAAAGAAAAAAAAGCCACTCTTCTTGTTCATGTTTTTGCTTTGGGAAGCATAGATATTTTTCTAACAAATATGTTAATTCATAATTGATTTATTTTATTTTAAATGAATTAAATATTTAAAATTTTTCCCGTTTTATTTTCTATCACCATTAATATTGATTAATATAACCCACATGAACAAAGTTTGTGAGGGTCCTCGATAATTTGGGTATAAAGTAGTTCTGAGACCAAACACTTCAAGAACTGCCTATTTTCATAATGCATTTAAGATCTGTCCATGTTATTGTGGGAATCAGTAGTCTGTTCCTTTTAATTGTGAGCTGGATTCCATTATATGAATATGTTGCCATTTGTTTATCCATTCTCCTGTTGATAGACGACTGGGCTGTTTACAGATTTTGGCTATTATGAACAAAGCTGTTATGTACCTTCTTCTACAAATCTTTTTGTGAACCTGTTTTTTCTCTGGGATAAATAACTTGGAATTGAATTGTGGCTCTTAGAGTAGGTATATATTTAGTTTGTGAGAAATTTCCAGATGGTTTTCCAAGGTAGTTTATCATTTTACATCTCCACCAACAATATATATTGATATAATAGCCTTTTTATAAGGTGAAAACTGCAAAACACACACATAATTTCAGAATTCATATAGATGATATAATATTATATAAAAAGGAAACCAAGGGAGTGATGAGCACAGGATTTGAGTTGAGAGTGTCCTTGGGTGAGAGGAGGCAGAGCACAGCATCGCTGGATATGAGGTTTTTGTAAAGGTCAGTTAATGCCCTGTTTTATGAAACAAGAAGGATACTGGGGGTGGCTCTTCCTAATAGAATGACAGTATCTATGGAAAACAAGATGGACATGGACTGTCTATCTGTGTTCCTATGTCTTCTGAGGCTCCAGATTTCTACAAAGAACAGTATATGACTTTCTCCAAGAGAGCTAATGGATAAAACATTCTTCCGATGCTTACATTGGCTGCATCAGAGAAGAGGAATGGGCCTTTTGCTCCTGCTATTTAATAATTCCTATTGGGAATCAACAGCTACTTTTCTGTTGGGCTGTCCTCACCCATCTAAATTTTCTGGCTTTCTAGTAGATTTTCTCCATAGCTTCCAGGTAATGTGCAGGGGGCTTGAGGCCAGAGAGAGAACTCATTTAGTTATGATCAGAAGTACTCCCACTTCCCCAGTCCATGGAGATAGAAGAATTTAAGCCTGAGTTTATTTACCCTTAGCAAAACAACAATCAGCTTTTATTATTATTATTATTTTAGGACACGGGATAAAAAGGCCCATAAAAACAAGAGTATGAAACAGCTTTTACTGAGCAAACATTATGCTGATTTATTTGTGAGTAAAATCTGAACCATATGGACTGGTTTCCTTTAAAATGCACAAAGGGCTTCAAAATTAAGGGAACAGGCACTCTTGCAAATTTGTTTTGCATTTCAATGAACACATTGTTCCAAAAAATGTAACAAGTACAACAAAGGTGCTCAGTAGTCCTTCTGCAGAGGCAGGCACATCCCCCCCAGGGACAGCAACCTGTAGGAATTTGGGCAAGTGGGGGAAGATCTGGAATCCAGGCTTTATCCAACAGCCACAGTTTTTCCTTCTAAAATGCTCTGACAGTGAAAGAGACAAAACTGAAAATGGAGACATGAACTCGGGGGTCTGCAGATTAGCTGGCCTTCTCAGATTGCAGAGAGCCAGCTGCACATTCTCTTTAACAAGCTTGTCACAGCAGAGACAGAAAGCAGGGTCTAACTGACCATTGGGAGGCAAGTTTTCTCTCTTGGCCACACTTGTCTGGAATCTTAGCCCTTTCTGTATTCGTGCCAAGTGTACCTATTTTGAGTTTGGGGAAGAAAAGTGTATTGGGGAATCACGTGCTGCCTGTAGTTATCATGATGATGTAATTCTCATTCATGAGTTTTAGCTTCTAATTTGCTATAAAAAAAAGCCCTGGGGACCTGCCCTCTCTGTCCATAGAGGTGACCTAAGTAAAACCAGTTTATTCGTTTCTTTAAGGAAGGAGCTCCCCTTCAGACCTACTCACACCATCCAGTTTCGTGTCACTTTGTCAAGTGACATTTTTCAGATTCTTGAAATACAGGCAGCTTGTTCTGAATGAACTGTACGGAATGGCAGGCTGTGAACTCAGTCCACCCCGAGAGTGGGCCAGCCCTATGTCATTTTCTCACATGTTCTAGGAAAATTGCTTTTTCAGTACCAGATGACATTGTTATCAGCATCCAGTTGCTGAGGGGCATGTATTCCTGGTTTATCTGAGCCGTGGACAGGTCAGAAGAGAGGGAAGTTGTCCCTATGGTGGAATATGTCACAATTTACTTTTCTGGATGATAAAGAAAAAATCCCCTTTCATTGCACAGCCAGAGAATTTCAAGTCTTCTGAAAACTCCATAATGTTGCTAAAAGCAACAGCAGGAGAAAGCCCTCCATCTAACAATGGCATGCAGCAACAGGGTCAGCCGAGACGCTAGGAAAACTCAGCTGCGTCCTGGCACCAAGGCCTAAGACTGTGGCCTGTGTCCCCTTTCTCCATAATTGCCCTCTCTTCTCTCCTTCTCACCCCTCTCACACAGCTCTTGGATGACGATCGCCCGCTGCTTGAATCCTCACACACAAAGCCACTGTCCTCAACTTGCTCCCTGCTTTGCTCCAGTGTGTGGAATTTAAAATCCATAATGACAGGGGAGGGGAATAACACAGTTGAACATTTTAGACATGTTGTTTCTTGAGCCACACAATGTAGCAGACTTTAAGTTATCTTTGGAATATTTTCCAAAAATCCTTTTGTCTTTTTTTTTTTTTTTTAAACTCTGACTGTATTTATCCATGGAAATGACATAAAATTCTTAGACCTGACCCTCAAAGGCTGTGTATACTAATATTTTCATGTAATATGCACTTACTACTTGTAATACAGATTCTATGACAAATTTGGACACCAGAAAGACTTCTCTCTCCACTCCCTCATGCTCCTTCCAGCACTCTGGCAACTTCTTAGGGGGCCGTCTTTCAGGGGCTTTGTTAATTCTCTATATTTGTACATTTCCATAACTGAAGTCACTTTTCTATCTAGATGTTTGTAAGCAAGAGTGCATTCCCTAGGTCCATAGCTACCCCTGTTCTGAATTAGGGAACAAAGAATAATTTCCCCAGTTGTAGCTAGGACTAGAGGAAAGAGTTAATGATATAAATGATAACAACAGAACACCCGCAGTTGTCGAGTCCTTACTATGCACAGGAAATTGTGTTTAGTAATTAAGATCCATTATCTCACTTAATCCCCACAACAATTCTAGGAGATAATATTATTACTCTCATTTTACAGATAAGATGTAGCATCCTGAGGTTGTCACACTCCTGGTAGTGGTGGAACAGTGACAGGAGCCCAGGTCTGTCTGCTTGCAGAGCTCATTCTCCAAACATGGTGTGATATTGCCTCCTAATAGTAGTCTGAAAGCTTCAACAAGAGAAAATAAGACTACATTCCAGCTAAATAACATACCTTTCTGACAGGATAAATTGTCAGATTTGCAAACTGTATTTTTAGGGGGGCTGCAATTTGTCCTTCCACGTGATCTTTTATGAGGAGAATATTCTCTGCCTGGAGTGATATAGATATAGTTCCTAAAGGAGCACATTCTAGTCCACGATGCCTGCAAGTGAGGAGCTCCATTTCTTAGTGGTGTTCCCTTGTGAACTGTCATATTTAAGAACAGAGCTATACACCAGAGCAAAATCCATTCTGCCCACCAATGGTGAACAGTAACTTTGGTCTTGGCTATCCTATTGTTAGTCTGATGTATGCTTACTATGTTTGTGTGTATTTTACTAACAATATATATAATATAATATAATATATTAATCTAAGTGAGGGGGGCACTATGACTGTTGATAGTACTAGTAAAAAGAAGTATTTGACTGTTCTGTAAGTCAGTGTTAGTTTGGGCTTAAAAACAGGTGCTGCCACCTGACTGAATTTCTGTACACATTTTCCAAATTTCTCTACTCATTCTCCTGTTGGAGAACTATAAAATTCAGGTGTATATTACTAGGGAAATAAACATCCCAAACCAGTAGCACCAACTCTGGAGTCCATTCTACAGCAGAGAGTCAGGCAAGACTGCATGGATAAGAAGAGAATGCAGAGGGGTCCTAAAGAGCAAGAACCCAAATAATATCACCCTGACTGCTGGGGACAATAGTGAAGAGGCTTGAACATGCATGAGACCAGAGGTCTTAGGAAGGCACTCAGAAGGCACTTCTACTGAGGGAGAGGGCAGTAACTTGAAATGAGGAGGTGTCCCTTGGACATTTGGTGGTAAAAGGAAAGAACTAAGAAAATAGTAGAAATTAAAAGTACTTCAGGAAAAAAATAAGAATATCACAGAGTGAGAAGACACAACAACTTACTAGCCCCTACCAAGAAAGATGCCATTTATAAAATATACTGCATTTCATTGTAACAACAAAAGAGGGTACTTTTGAATTATAAAGCTTAGTAAGCCACCCATAGGTTTTTAGAAACACCTGCTCTTATTGGATTAGAAAAATCAAATTAATTAAGAATTAACTTAACAGAAAAGTTAGGCAACATCTACAAAAAATTACTATAAAAAGAAAACGAAGTGAGAATCAAAACTTCTCAGCTGAATAAAATACTCCCTCTTAAAACAATCATGTGGCAAATGACAATTGTGACACTACCTCCACCATGAACTAAATATTATAACATAAAATTTTAAAGAAATGAAAGAAAACCTCAACTCATAAACTTGAGAATTTCAGAATAGAAAGAAAATGATGGAAGATGTAAAATGAAAGATGATGACATGCAGACAAGAAATTGAAGAAAAAGACAAAATCATCTCAGAAATGAAGACTAAATTAACAAGGTGTCCAAGGGAAATTAGAAAGGGAAATTAGAAAAGGATATTGAGAAGAGCAAAAGCAGTCAACACAACAAAAATGAGATAAAGAGGCAAAAAGGATTGGAGAGAAAGTGAGAAATATCAAAGCAGGCAAAGAAGATCCAACATAGGAATAATTGAAAAAGAAAAGCAGATCAATGGAATAGAGCTAATGTTTAAAACTATAATCCAAGAAAACTTCCCAGAAAAAAGATGTGAATCTACATGTTAAAAGTTTTCACATGTATCTGGGAAAATTGACCCAGAATGTTAACTTTTAGATATATTCTAATATACTTAGCAGTTAAAGATGAAGAAGGTGAAGAAGAAGAAGGAAGAGAAAGGGAAGGAGGGGAAGAAGGATAAGGAGGAGGGAAAGAAGGATGAGGGGAAGAAGAAAACCTTCCGGGTCTCCAGTCAAAGACCAAGTCACTTAAAAAAGAAAGAAAATTAGGTTGGCATCAGACTTCTTATCAGCTACATGCAAAGCAAGACAACAGTGGGACAATATTCTCAAGAAACTTTAGGAAAGTATGAGCCAAAGATTTTATATCCAGCCAGATCTGTTTTTCAAGTGTCAAGGTTATAGATAAAAAAGGTTTTAATTATACCAGAATTCACAAAATACAAGCCCTTCCTGAGGAATGTACTGGAGAATTAGCATCAGCTAAGAAATAACTGGCAAATACAGGGATTTGAACAAATCAAGTTATAACCCTACTTTGAAAGAGGACTCAGGCTTCTGAAATTAATTGGATGTATTCATCCATTAGATCTTTGTTTAAAAAGTTTGAATAAGAAAATATGTTGTCTGTGCAGCTTTCACCAAACCTGGAATCTTTGAAATAATTGTAGAGTTAGGACATAGTTTTGGGTGCTCTGGATGCCAAATTTGTAAAGAACTAAAGAAGGTAGAGAAGAAGGTAGCAAGTGGAAGTGATTAATGGAGTTTTGAAAAGACCCAAAGCAATATAGATGGAAATAGATGAAGGGATTTTCTAGGAAGGGAATTGGAAATTTTGAATTTGGTAAATTATTTTGAGAGAAGGCACCCGAGGACATTTGGGTTTGTAGTTCTTACAACATTAATTTTACTTCCTAGAACAAATATCAAAAATATTTAATGGTGGAGACTTGGGGAAGATGGCAGCATAGAAAGAAGTGGAAGACTTAGTCTCACCCAGAACAATTCATAAATGAACAAAAAAGCAGTAAATAACCTGGAATAACAACGGGGAGACAAACATGACTACACACTCAACATCCACCAACCTGAATTGGGAGGAATGCCCGAGATCACAGTATAAAATCTGTAAGTAAAACTGCGGACCCGCGCTGAGAGCCGAGAACCTAGAGCCGAGAGCCCCTCCCTCACGGAAGCCACGCCGTGCACTCTCTCAGCCCAGCTCCAAGTGAAGTTTTAATATTAACTGCTCAATACAGACAGCGAATCCTCAACAAGCAGACAGAGGCTTTTGGTGACAACTGACCTTGGGAGAATCGGGGGACATATCTGTCTCAGGATAGGGAGCCCAGAGAATCGGGTGCTATCTCTGGCTGATGGGTGAACCTGGGAGTTTTTCTGTCCCTCGCTCTCTCTCTGTGGAGAAAACCTCAGCTGTTCTCAGCACGCAAGGCGTTGCAGTAAAGACAGCCTCAGACATTCTGCATTCTGAAACGAGCTGAGAGCCCCGCGGTACAGCCAAGCGGCCCAGGGCTTCCCTTGAGGGACGGTGCACACTGGTGACATGGCACGGCATTCCTTCGGCTGAACTCCTGGAGGATCGTGGCTGGGAGGGGGGACCTGCTCGGAGAACCCAGGGAGGCTATGCCAAGTCCGGTGGTTTGTGGGACAGCGAGAGAGAGGGTCTGGGGCTGAACTGAAATGAAGGCTTAGACTCTTGTGGCGGCCTTGAATCTCCTGGAACCTGGGAGATTTGAACAGTAGAACTGCCCTTCCTCCCTGGCCACCCGTACACACGCCCCACATTCAAGGCGGACGGCTCCAGCAACACACCCGAACTGACTTCTCCAACTGAACCCACAAGAATCATTTCTCCACAGACTGCAGGAAAAAGGTTGAGAACTGACTTGAGGGATATAGGTGACTCACAGATGCCATCTGCTGGTTAGTTAGAGAAAGTGTATGTCACCAAACTGTGTCTCTGAAAAATTAGATCGATATCCTTTTTTTTTGTTACAACTTGAAAGAACCCTATCAAGCAAAACAAATGCCAAGAGCCCAAAAACAACAAAATCTTAATGCATATGATAAAACCAGATGATATGGAGAATCCAGCTCCAAACACACAAATCAAGATTTCAGAAGAAACAATGTACCTTGCACAATTAATCAAAGAACTACAATCAAAGAATGAAAACATGGCAAAGGATTTAAAGGACATCAAGAGGACCATGGCCCAGGATATAAGTGACATAAGGAAGACCCTAGAAGAGCATAAAGAAGAGATTGCAAGAGTAAATAAAAAACTAGAAGATCTTATGGCAATAAAAGAAACTGTTGGCCAAATTACAAAGACTCTGGATATTCACAATACAAGACTAGAGGAAGCTGAACAACATCTCAGTGTCCTAGAAGTCCACAGAACAGAAAATGAAAGAACAAAAGAAAGAATGGAGAAAAACATTGAAAAAATTGAAATGGATCTCAGGGATATGATAGATAAAATAAAACGTCCAAACTTAAGACTCATTGGTGTCCCAGAAGGGGAAGAGAAGGGTAAAGGTCTAGAAAGAGTATTCAAAGAAATTGTTGGGGAAAACTTCCCCAACCTTCTACACAATATAAACACACAAAGCATGAATGCCCAGCGAACTCCAAATAGAATAAATCCAAATAAACCCACCCCAAGACATATTCTGATCAAAATGTCAAATACTGAAGAGAAGGAGCAACTTCTGAAAGCAGCAAGAGAAAAGCAATTCACCACATACACAGCGGCCACCATGGAGGCGAGAAGGCAGTGGCATGATATATTTAAAATTCTCAGAGAGAAAAATTTCCAGCCAAGAATGCTTTATCCAGGAAAAGTCTCCTTCAAATTTCAGGGAGAGCTTAAATTTTTCACAAACAAATGCTGAGAGACTTTGCCAGTAAAAGACCTGCCCTACTTCAGATACTAAAGGGAGCCCTACCAACAGAGAAACAAAGAAAGGAGAAAGAGATATAGAGAATTTTAACAGACATATATAGTACCTTACATCCCAAATCACCAGGACACTCATTTTTCTCTAGTGATCACGGATCTTTCTCCAGAAGGGACCATAAGCTGGGACCTAAAACAAGCCTCAAGAAATTAAAAAAAAAAAAAAAATTGAATATGCTCAAAGAACATTCTCCAACCACAATGGAATACAAATAGAAGTCAATAATTTTTGAACTATAACTCCGCTATTTACTTCCTACATGGTAAAAAATACACAAACTCTAAGGACAAATCAGTGGTTTTGAACTCAATGTAAAATATGTAATTTTAGGCAACTATATAAAGGTGGGGGAATGGAGGAGTATAGGAACATAGTTTATGTGCCCTATTGAAGTGAAGGTGGTATCAAAGAAAAACAAGATTGATAGGGATTTAAGAGGTTAATTTTAAGCCCCACAGTAAACACAAAGAAATTATCAGAGAATATAACCATAGAGATGAAAAGTAGAGTCTGGGTTAAGAGAAATGGGGGAAGGGGCAATGGGGAATTAAGAAATGAGTGTAGGGTTGCTGTTTGAGGTGAAGGGAAATTTCTAGTAATGGATGGTGGGAAAGAGCATTACATCATTCTAAATGTGATTAATCCCACTAATGGAAGGCTAGGGAGGGGGTGGAATGGGAAGATTTAGGCTCTATATATGTTTCCACAACTGAAAAAAGAAAAAAAAAAGTCTAACTAGACAACAATTGAATGCTAAGGATGAACTTGGATGGAATTGGAGGGTGGAGGACAGGTGGCTCGAAGGGACACAGTTGAGACATGAGGAAATGGAAATATAGAATGTAAGCATTGTATCATTGTTGAATCTCTTATACTTCTTAGCTGTGCTTAATGGAATTACATAAAAGAATGTTCTTGTTCATGGGAAGTACATATGTGAATTATAGTGTATGTTCAAGGATGTGTGCAGCTAACTCTCATATGTTCAGAAGACGGAGCCATAGATGATGGATGATAGATAGGGAGGGAGGGAGAGAGGGAGGGAAAGAAATAGCGATGTGACAGCATGTTAAAGTTGGTGGATTGAGCTATCGGGGGAGGGGGGTCAGGGTATGATGGAATTCTGTGTATGGGGCTAGTATTGTTTTTGCAACTATTCATGTAACTTTGAATTTATTTCAAAATAAAAAATATTTAATGGTATTAAGGAGCTAATACTCCTTAATTTTCATTTTAATTGTTTATGTTATGGGGAAAATCTACATGTGCTATTATTACCTGCTTTATTTAGATTTGAGAAGATTTCATCCTAGAAATAGTGGCAAATACATAGCACATCTGCTTTCAATCCTTTCTCTTAAATTATATTGGACAATAATAATTGATCTTGGCAATAGTACTCTATTTCACTAAGTCCTAATGAAACCTCAGAATCCTACTTAACACAGCACTCTAGAAAACATCACCATTCTTTCTGTATTGGTTGTAAGTTGAAATCAATTTGCAATCCCTGCCCTAACTGTAGGATCTGTGGTCTGTTTACTTTGCATCTTCATTTAGTTTGTGGACAATAATGTGATTGTAGGCATACTTCAAGTATTTATTAGTCACTTACCAAATGTCAAGTACTACATGAGGCACTGGATATACTAAAAAACTGGGACACATTACCATCCTCCAAGGGGCTCACAGAGCCCAGAAGAAAATATGTGATTCTGTAGAATTTGGCTTGTGAATGTGTTCCTTTTAAGTTGTATCAAGCATTGCAGTTTTCAGAAACTCTCTATATTGGAGAAAAATCATGGAATCACATGGACTTCAAATTTTCAGGCATGGCAAAACATTATATCTGATTTCTTAAATAAAGTGAATGGCTCATATTCCTTGTTTTCGTTTTGTAGTACCTTGCTGCTCAGAGTGTGGTCTGGGGATTTGTTAGAAATGCAGAATCTCAGGCCCTGTGCCAGATATCCTGAAACAGAAGCTGCATTTAAATAAGATTCCCAGGTGATTCATATGTACATTGAAGTTTGAGAAGCATAGCACACTCTTAGAGTGTGTTGAGCTAGAGCAAAGTTTCATCCTTTGCCACCTGCCACTTTTCTTTCTTCCTACCCACACGTTTTATCATCTCCTAACCAACCACAGACACATAACTCCAAATATGTTTCTCTTTGCCATAGTTTTCTTAGTTGTAAAAGGAAATCCTATTGTACAATGGTGATACTATTAGTACCTGTCTTGTAGATTGGCTGTAAGGATTTACTGAGACAACGCATGCATAGTGTTTGGTATGGTGCCTGGCTCAATAAATTAATACAAGGTCATGCATGATAGTAATAATATCAATCCAGTAGGAAACTGGGGACTTAGCCTTTCAGTACTCTAACCTCTCCTCTGTAGAGGACTTTCTGAAACTTCTAGCTGTTGGACACTTATTTGGTTCTTTTAAATAAACAGCCAATAATATGGTATGTAAAGTACCCCTGAAAGGCTGGATAGTTTTCACACTTGCACATATACACACACATACCCACACTCACACACAGACTTGTACACACACATGTCCGTGATGGGGTGACAGCCCCAGGTGAGCTTGGGTGCAGAGCTTGGCCTTTCTGAGTACTCTGTGGAGATTTTCTAGGTTCCAGGATGACCTGCTACACTGGCCTTTTTCTTTGAGCTTTAGGGGAGAGCTAGACAATAGGGCAGAGGGGTTTTTCCAGCATGGTTGAGGGTTGCTGGTGAGACAGCAGTGTTTCCTGGGCTGCAAGTGGGCCAGCCTGGTTTGGGGACAGCCCAGCCTTTTGGCGTCCTGTCTTCAATTGCTTCAGTCTGCAGGTGGGAAGGCCCTCCTCCTAGGGACTTGCAAGGAGGGAAAGTGAGGAGAGGGGCACTGATTTATTTAATTTTGAATTCCTTTGGTTTCACTGAAAGCCTTTGATTTGCATGAGCTCAGCAGGGGAACTCCTTTTCCAGGCCTGGAAACACCAGCCTGCTATTAAGTGTTTCTGAGAGAATAAAAGCCCGTTGTGTTAAATGCTGTGCTCTCCACCAGCCATGGAGGGCCTGTTGGCCAACCCCTGGGACATCCAGCACTGCAGGCCGGCTCGGCAGGTGGTTGCTGCGGCCGGGGTGGGGTCTCATGTCATACAGAAGACAGAGTCTGCTTGAAAGGAAATAGCTGAGCCGAGATCTCCTGCCTCTTCTCACTGCATTTAGTGCCTGTGGAGGGGCATCACTTTCTTTTCAGTGTTGATGTGTTCCAGGAACTGTTTGAATGTGTTGGGCTTTTTAAAATTAGATTATTACTCTCTTACTTTAAGATTGAACTTCGAAAGGCCACAGTTACTTAGAGGTAGGTATATCTTGCCAATTAAAGTTAGCATTTATGACAGTTCGATAGAGTAGCCTTTTAATTTCTATTAAGTGGAGAATAGAAAGTAAGAGTCCACAAAGTACTAAATGGCTTTGTATTCTGACATTTTAAGTTCAAACAACTGGAGTACAATATAAAGATCCTCCAATATCCCCTGTGCTAAATGTGAACCATGTATACAATTTTAAGACATACGAGTGATATACAGGGTTTGTCATTTGGATAGTTTTGTGAGTAGTGAGAATAAGAAAATGCTTATTGCCTTCCAAAAACTCTGCCACTACAAACTGTACATATTTTATAATTTATACTATGATGAACAAGATGTGTGCAGGTAAGAAAATTAAAGTATAAGTGTGAATTCATATCTTGGTTCATATCTTGGTCTGTTGTTTCTTAGTTAGTCTTACCCCCTTCTAACTCAATTTTTACAACTTTAAAACAGGAATGAAATGTTATCTATGATATAGGCTTGTGAAAATTAAAATATATTGTATATGAAATAGCTTAGGACAGTTGGTCAAATATGAAATTGACCCGCAATAAATATAATTATTAATATCCAGGCTATAGGATTTTGTTATTTAAAAGAACCTTGAAATGAATTCCTTTGTAATGATGTCAATAATCAGCTCTGAATTTAATTCATTTTATAAATTAGAAGTTTGGTACAGTCGGTTTTCTTAAATAATATCTGTCTTGCTTTGCATTATGCATCGTGCTTGAGTTTTCTTTGTACTTTCTTATATTTGGTAAGAAAATCTAACCTACAAACACTGGAGGGTAGAAATAAAGATATTTGATACAGAGTCCTAGAATGCCAGAGCAAGGGAGAAGGAATTCTGAGTCCCCTCGACTATAAGCTCCATGCAGGCAAAGCCGTACCTGTCTGGTTTGTTGGTGGATCCCGAGTGCAGAGCTAGGTGCTTGGCACATGGTGGGGCTCTGTAAGTGTGTTGAGTGAATAAATTGAGATTTCATGGCTCAACCCTTGTTCTAGTTTGTTAATGCTGCTGGAATGCAAAACACCAGAGATGGATTGGCTTTTATAAAAGGGGGTTTATTTGGTTACACAGTTACAGTCTTAAGGCCATAAAGTGTTCAAGGTGACACATCAGCAATCGGGTACCTTCACTGGAGGATGGCCAATGGTGTCCAGAAAATCTCTGTTAGCTGGGAAGGCACGTGGCTGGTATCTGCTCCAAAGTTCTGGTTTCAGAATGGCTTTCTCCCAGGACATTCCTCTCTAGGCCACAGCTCCTCTTCAGAATGTCACTCTCAGTTACTCTTGGGGCATTTGTCCTCTCCTAGCTTCTCTGGATAAAGTCTGCTTCCAATGGCTGTCTTCAAAATGTCTCTCATCTGCAGCTCCTGTGCTTTCTTCAAAGTGTCCCTCTTGGCTGTAGCAGCTTGCTCCTTCTGTCTGATCTTATATAGTGCTCCAGTAATTTAATTCAGACTCACCCTGAATGGGTGGGCCAACACCTCCATGGAAATTATCCAATCAGAGTCATCACCCACAGTTGGGTGGGGCACATCTCCATGGAAACACTCAAAGAATTACAATCTAATTAACACTGATAGGTCTGCCCACACAAGATTACATCAAAGATAATGGCGTTTGGGGGGACATAATATATTCAAACTGGCACAACCCTCTCATTTTGTAGATAGAAAAATGGGGTACCAAGCAATGAAGCGATTTGTCCGATATTTCTTAAGGCAGAGCTCAGACCTGGAGCCTCTGCTCAGTGCTGATGATTACAAATGCTTCTAAGCCCCACAAAACAGCAGAATTTCTCTGAAATGAAAACTGTGCTGTCTCAAATAACATAATGGCGGGCTGCATGTATCTACCTATCTCCCTCTTTCTGCTCCTCCCACCCTCTTTTCTTCCTCCCATGCTATTTCCTCACGTGGTGTGTCCTTTGCCAACATCAGGATTTGGCTAAGACAGATGTGGCCTGATGTTTATCTCATCCAGTGCACCTCTGAAGTCTGTCTGTGGACAAAAACCATCAGCAGATGCGAGCCGTTAACCTCCCTTCTCTATGAACATATGACACATTCCTATTCCTCTGTTAGCAGGTCTGCTCTCCTGCCACCCATTTCAGGGTCCCGTTGGCTCCTGGAGGCCATCTGGATGGAGTTTTAGAAACAGGGAGGGATGCTTCCCCAGCCCCTGAGAAATGCTGCGTGGATAGTGGTGCTGCAGCTACTCAGCCATGGTGCAAGCTGTTTCACTGGTTTGGTAAAATCTTACCCTGGTGAGATGCTGAAGCTGGGAGCCCCAAAGGGCCTCAAACTCCGTGACCTCATGGGGCTTCCCAGTTTATTCCTTTCAGCTTTTTGGAAACAAATACATTTCCCCCATTCTTTCTAGCAAAGCTGTCTTTTGTATAGAGTGCTTTACTTTGGATTTTTCCAGGGAATCTGCAATTTTTGTACAAATAGGAAAATCATTATCAGAATCAGAAAACACTGGTTTATTTGCTTGTTTTAATATGAAAAAGTCATATAAAGCAGTGCTTCTCAAACTGTTTTTGAAGGACCAGCTTTTAAAATTTTCAATATGCTGTGGTTTGATACATTTATAAAATATGATGAAAATAAATTACTAGAAAAAAGAAATAAATAACAGAAGTCATATAAAATACATACCTTCATTTTTTAAATGATTAGAAACAATATATAATTACTCAAATTGCTGCAAAAGAGTCTAAATGCTTACTCTCGATTCCTCTGCTTATCTCTGGGGACCCATAATAAGCTGTCTGCTGACTTTAAGTGGCCTTTAAGGAGACATAGCTTCCTAATTCAAATTTTGTTTTCTACCACATACTGAAAGAGTTTTTTTATTATTATTATTTTTTGCCTCACTTCCAAGCCTCTTTTTCTCTCTACCCCTCCCAACTCACTTATTTTACTTCCAGACTCTTAGAAGGGCCTTGTTCTAGTTTGCTAATGCTGCAGAATGCAAAACACCAGAGATGGATAGGCTTTTATAAAACGAGGGTTTATTTCACTACACAGTTACAGTTTTAAGGCCACAAAGCATCCAAGGTAACACCTCAGCAATCGGGTACTTTCACCGGAGGATGGCCAATGGAGTCCGGAAAACCTCTGCTAGCTAGGAAGGCAGCTGGCATCTGCTCCAAAGCTCCGGCCTCAAAATGGCTTTCTCCCAGGATGTTCCTTTCTAGCAAGCTTGCTTCTCTTCAAAACATCACTCCCAGCTGCACTCTCTTTTCTCGCTTTGAGTCAGCTCATTTATATAGCTCCACCGATCAAGGCCCACCCCGAATGGGTGGGGCCACACCTCCATGGGAACATCTCATCAAAATTATCTCCCACAGCTGGGTGGGGCACACTCCAAGCAAATCTAACCAGCACCAAAACTTCTGCCCCACACAAGACTACAAAGATAATGGCATTTGGGGGACACAATACACTCAAACCGGCACATTCCACCCCCTGGAACCCAAAATGGCATTATGTTTCCAAATACAAAATATATTCATTCCATCACAATATCACAAAAACTTAAATCATTTCAGTAACAAAAGTTAAGTACAAAATCCCATCAAAATCAATTTAGGCTTGGTCAGTCCTAAGGCATAATTCCCCTCTAGCTGTGGATCTGTGAACCTAGAACAAGTTATGTGCTTCCAATATACAAAGGAGAGACATTCATAGGATGAACATTTCCATTGCCATAAGGAGAAACAGTAAGGAAAACAGTGTTAACAGGAGCAAAACAGTTCCTAAAACCCGCACGACAAACTCCATTAGATTTCAAAGTCTGAGAGTCACTAACAAAACAACGTTGCATCCTTGGGGCTTGAGAAAGCAGGAGCCTAACCCTTCCCAAGGGCCTTTTTGGCAGCTGATTCTTCTCCAAATGCTTGGGTGAGTGCTCCAACACTTCCACACATTGGGGAGACCACCCTCTCGGCCCCACCCTCCTCAAACCTCGGGGCAGCTCCCGGATTCCCTTCCATCTCCGGGGCACACGCTCAACCCCTTCAGAACAGTGTGGTGGCAGCCAGGCTCTCCCCAATTCCCTGGGAATGTGCTCCACCCTCTTTGGGACCTCGGGTGGCAGAACTCTTCCAGAGCATCGAGGCGGAAAGCCCGCCCTCGACCTCCAGGGCAAACTCACCCTTTCCATGCATGTGGGCTGCTCCGCTCTCCCAGCCCGAGACCTCCTGACTCCAGACCTCAACCTCCATGTCTCTGTCTTTGAAGAGATTTTTCCTTTAATTTTTTCCTTGTCTGTCTCCTCCAGTCCAGACCAGCAATGGCTCTGTCTATAAAGATCTCGCAAAAATTCTGTTGGCTTTGCATGAAGCACGCAAGGGTCAAAGCCATCAGACAATAGGACTTTCCACAAATCCTTTCTGCTTAACTCCTTTTCCAATCTTGGCTTGTACTGAAATAGCGGCTGGGTTCCATGTTTGGTTCCATCCTCACGTTGGGCTGTAGCTTCTGGGATTCCACCCCCTGGAAGCTTATAATTTTCCAAGCCATCAGCTTCTGGTTTCTTTGAACCCAAGAGTTCAGTTCTAAGTTTATCTCTCTCCGCTCGCATTTTACTATAAGCTGCAAGGAGAAGCCAGGATACATCCTCCACATGTAGTCTGGAGATCTCCTCAGCTAAGTATTGCAGGTTGTTGCTTCCAGATTCTTCCTTCCATTTGACAGCAGGACTCAATTTTGCCAATTTCTGTGCCACTTTAAAACAAGGATCACCTTTCTTCCAGTTTACAACATATTCATCATTTCTGCTCAAGGCCTCATCAGAAGTATCTTTAGAGTCCATGTTTCCACAAACAGTCTCTTTAAAGCAGTTTTGGCCTTTTCTATCAAGCTCCTCACAATTCTTCCAGAATCTTCCCCTTATCCACTTGAAAAGCCATTCCAACATGTTTCGTATTTGCAAAGTCAGCAGCAAAAGCACCCCACTCCTCTGGTACCAAAATCTGTTCTAGTTTGCTAATGCTGCAGAATGCAAAACACCAGAGATGGATAGGCTTTTATAAAATGGGGGTTTATTTCACTACACAGTTGCAGTTTTAAGGCCACAAAGCATCCAAGGTAACACCTCAGCAATCGGGTACTTTCACCGGAGGATGGCCAATGGAGTCCGGAAAACCTCTGCTAGCTAGGAAGGCAGCTGGCATCTGCTCCAAAGCTCCGGCCTCAAAACGGCTTTCTCCCAGGACGTTCCTTTCTAGCAAGCTTGCTTCTCTTCAAAACATCACTCCCAGCTGCACTCAGTTTCCTCCCCCCGAGTCAGCTCATTTATGTAGCTCCACCGATCAAGGCCCACCCTGAATGGGTGGGGCCACACCTCCATGGGAACATCTCATCAAAATTATCTCCCACAGCTGGGTGGGGCACACTCCAAGCAAATCCAACCAGCACCAAAACTTCTGCCCCACACAAGACCACAAAGATAATGGCATTTGGGGGGCACAATACACTCAAACCGGCACAGGCCTGTAGAACCCAGAGGTCCACGACCCTTAGTGAAAGACTGTGATGGAACCGGAGGAAATGTTGCTGCTTTCTGCTGCACCTGGGTTGTTCCCACCGAGAGCAAGTCCGTGTTCTTTTTTCATCTAGGCAGATATTAAGCTGAAATTCCTCAGAAAATAATGACATTTCGTATGGCAAAAAAGCAGATATCAACATGAGGCCAGTAAAAAAGATCATGAGCTAATAAAAATGTTCATCTGATTCACTTTCCAGAAGAGCTACATTTTGATGATTTATTAGAAAGTGAATTCTTGTCTTTACATCAATTTCTATCAAAAATTTAGAAGACATTGTTTTGGTCCACTGATTAGGTTTATGGTTAGTACAATGATCTTCTCAATGCTTTCGTGTTTTTCCTTCCCAAAGTTGTCCCTCCTGACAGTAAATTTTTCCTTTTCCTAAGGAGTTACTTCTTAAGACAATCTCCTCCTCCTCAACCCGTAGGAATTTTTCTGATGGCTACTGACTTCCTGAGTCTCTCTCTCTCTCTCTGTATATTTTTTTACAGCTTCCGTTACCACATTTTCTATATTTTTCTTTTCTTCGGGGAGGGGGAAGACAGAGAGAAGTTATTGTAACTTGCTGAATTGGGTTGCAGATCACACTTTGTTAGTACATGCCCTAACATGGAAATTTCTGAAAATTGTAACTCTGGGTTTGTAGAATTAGTTTCCTACTCCATAATTCTTGAAGTTTTGAAATCCTGCATTTTGAGTTTGTTTAGAAAAATAACACACACATACATACATACACACAGATATATAACTAATACCCTTTAAGGCTGGAAATGAGTGGGGAGAGAGCAGAGAAGAGGAGCAAAAGGGAGGTTTTGGTGAGATAGTGATATTAGAAAGGCAGGTATGGGAAAAGCAATAAGGAGATTGGAGAAACTGCGAGGAAAAAGGAGACACCCAAAAAACTACAGAAAGCTGTCAGGGGAAAACGATGGGGGCTGCAGGTCAGGTGTCTCAGGGGGGCTGGGGGTGGGGGGTGGGTTAGAGCCTGTCTAGGAGGAGCCTGACTTGGGCTGGAGAACCAGAAGGAAGGAAACTTGCTTCCTCCATGCCCTGGTTCCACGATGGAGGGCTCTTGCCCAGCCCAAGGTACCTGCCCCAAGCTCACCTCCCTTAGATCACAGGTTTCCACTTTTCCCTGTTCTTGGGTCATGCAAAGTATTACAGGTGGGAAGTGGAATATTGTAAGTAGCTCTTCTCGAGTCGGAATACTCCTGTCAGGAAAATGATAATCGGTAAAGAAGAATGTCTTCCCTTGTTACCAGTTAATGTCATTATTTCCTGTGTGTGGCTCTGAGGACTGGGGAGTGTCATTCCCAAGGAGAGTATCAAGGAGCCAGAAGTTGGGACAGCTGAGGTGACAGGGCCTTGAGGAGGACCCAGGGGAAGATGACAAAGACTGAGGATACCCAGGCAGAGGAGAGGCAGCTGGCTGGTTTTAGATACTCATATGACCAAAGGGAGGCAGCTGGATCAGCTGTTCTCCGGAGATGGCAGTGACTTGGGGGTCCGCAATCCTTGATTACCTGCAAACAAGTGGGAGAAGAGGCTGAACAGGGAGTCAGACTTGAGCTGCAAGTCAAGTCACACTCAGAAAGATTGGGAGGAAGCAGGAACGGCAGAGCCCAGGCTCCTCAGGTGGGGTAAGGGCTCCCCACGTCCAGGGCTTCCAGAAGAGGTGACCCAAGCTGCTCTTACCTTGCAGCCCAGTGGTCTCAGGAGCCAGTGGCCCACCTGTAGCCTTTTGTGCACTCCTGAGGAAGCAGCAGCAATGGTGGCCTAGAGGCTTGTTCCCATCCCTCATCTCTGTTCCCTCTGGCTGCATGGGTTAATTAACTTCATGGGTTAATTGCTGTTCCTCGAATACCCCATGTACTCTTGAACCTCCATGCTTTCCATCATGCCGTTCCCTCTGTCTGGAATGCCTTTTATTGCCCTGAAACAAAAGAGAAAAATGCCTGTTAGATTTAAAAGAGCATCTTGAAGCTCTTGGTTATTTTTAAATATTTCTAAACTACATGTAAGAATAGAGAATAATATAATGAATATCTGTCACCCAGGTTTCTCAGATCTTGACAGCATGCCACGTTTGCTTCCAATCCGGTATTATTTTAAAGTGATGAAGATTCGGCAGATTTTCTGTGTACTCTTTCCTGATACCATTTTCCTTCCTTACAAATGTTAACTTCTAGAGTAACCTGTGTTTATCATTCCCATTAATAGTGTTTATATTTTGTTGCATTAAAAAAATTATTGTGGCAAAATATTTATAACAACATTTGTCATTTTAATCATTTTAAGTGTACAATTCAGCAGCATTAATTACATTCATATTGTTATGCAACCATTACCAGCATCTGTTTCCAAAACTTTTCCATCACCTAAAACAGACACTTAGTACCCAGTAAGCAGTAACTCCCCATTCCTCACCAAACCCCCCACTCCCACCCCCATCCCTCTCTGGTAACATCTAATCTACTTTCTGTCTCTATCAATTTGCCTTTTCTAGATATTTCATATCTAGAAAATCATACAATATTTTCTGGAATCATACAATATTTGTCCTTTTGCATCTGACATATTTTACTCAACATAATATTTTCAAGGTTCATTCATGTTTTAACATGTATCAGAATTTAATTCCTTTTTACAGGTGAGTAATAGTCCATTGTATGTACATACCATGTTTTGTGTATCCATTCATCTGTTAATGGACATTTGAGTTGTTTCCATCTTTTGGCTATTATGAATAAAAATGGGCATTGGTGTACAAGTATCTGGGTACTTTTTTCAGTATTTCTGGGTATATACCTCAGAATGGAATTCTGGGTCACATAATAATTCTGTGTTTGACTCTTTAAGGAACTTCCGAATTGTTTTCCACAGTGAACTGCACCATTTTATATTCTCACCAGCGATGTATGTGGGTTCTTGTTTCCCATATCCTGACCAACACTCGTTATTTTCAGTTTTCTTGATAATAGTCATCTTAGTGGGTATGAAGTGGTATTTATTGTGGTTTTGATTTGCATTTCTCTTCCCTAATGACTAATGATGTTGAGCATCTTTTCATGTATTATTGGCCATTTGTATATCTTCTTTGGAGAAATGCCTGCTCAAGTCCTTTGACCATTTTTAATTGGGTTGTTGTCTTTTTGTTGTTGAGAGATAGGAATTCTTTAAATATTTTGAATATTAAACTCTTCTCAGATAAATGATTTGCAACCATTGTCTCCCATTCTGTAGGTTGCCTTTTGACTTCCTTGATAATATCTTCTGTTGTACAGTTTTAAATTTTCATGAAGTCCAATTTATCTATTTTTTCTTTTGTTGCTTGTGCTTTTGGTGTCAAATCTAAGAATTCATTGCTGAATCCAAGAG
The DNA here is from genome assembly GCF_015220235.1 of Choloepus didactylus. NCBI lineage: Eukaryota > Metazoa > Chordata > Mammalia > Pilosa > Megalonychidae > Choloepus > Choloepus didactylus. The sequence goes on from NC_051308.1 coordinate 30,279,860, forward strand.
CATGAAGATTTACCCTTATATTTTCTTCTAGAAATTTTCCTGTTTTTCACTTTTACATTTAGGTCCTTGGTCCATTTTGAGTTGAATTTTGTATATGGTGTGAGGTAGGGGTCCAGCTTCATTCTTTTCCAGGTATCCCAGTACTGTTTGTTGAAGAGACTATTACCTGGTTATATAACAAATATAAACATATATATAGTCTTGATCCATTAAAAATCTGTATACATAAATGGTATCATATTGTGCGTATTCTTTAGCAACTTGCTTTTTCAAGTCAATATGTGTATAGTATTAGCTTCTTTATAGTATTCCATTGTGTAAATATATGGTTTATTTATTTCTGTTGAGAACATTTGTTTGTGTTGTGTTTGCTGTTACCTACAATGTTATTATATTCATTCTCTTATGTCTTTTTTTCCCCACCTATGTGGAAGTTTCTCTGTGATGTGTGTGTATGTATATATTATATGTGTATATATATGTATGTGTATATATGCATGTATATGTATGTGTATATATGTATATATAAAATGGTTGTTCCATTGATACTACCATCCTTTTTCTTCTCTGTCAACACTTGTTTTTTATCAAACTTTAAATTTTGCCAAATGGGTGAGAAATGGTGTCTACTTGTTTTAATTAGCATTTTCCTGATTCCTGGTGGGATTGATCATCTTTGCATATGTTTATCGGCTATTTGGAACGTCCCCTTCTATAAACTGCCTGTTTATATCCTTCGCCCATTTTTTCTATTGGGTGTTTGTCTTTTCCTCATTGACTTAGGAATTCTTTGTGTTCTAAACAATAATCCTTTCTTGGTTATGTGTGTGGCATGCATCTCCTCTCGGTCTGTGCCTGGTCTTTTCACTGATTAAGGAGTCTTTTCTTGTGCAAAAGTTGTTAACTTCAACAGAGTCAAATTTAGCCATCTTCTTCTGAATGGTTTATGTTTTTTGAATATCTTGTCTAAGAAATACTTCCTTAAATCTCATACTGTATTTTCTTCTAAAAGCCCAGTTGTTTCCTCACTCTGAGAAAGATGGTCTAAGGTATATCAGGGTCTCTTCTTGAGAAACATGGAGTAGCATCTTGAATACGGACATTATTGCCTGGTTTTACCACAACAGAATCAGTAAAACCCATGAGTGGGTGAGCATTTTGCATTTAAAGTTCTGTAACCATGGAATTAGCACCATAAGCTTTAGCGACAGGAAGGAAAGACTTTTGCCCTAGGCCACTGGCAGTGTCATCCAGCAAGGTAGGCACAAGGAAGGAGGTGACATCTATAAAATAGAACAAAAGGGAAGAATCACGTATGTGGTGAGACGCCCTCCCCTCCCCTGACTTCCTGTTAACTCCTGTCTTCTCTTCTCACACTGGTATCTTAGATATTCATTCTAATCAGATTTCAGTCTGTCTAAAAATGTGCATGAGAGCAGACATGCACACACATACACACACACCATGATTTGCTTTGGATTTTGGGACACGTCTGAGATTATTATTAGTGATTCCTTCCTTTTCCTGATACTCTTCCAGTGCCTGCTTCTGGGATAGGCTCAGAATGAGCACACATCACAAATCAGAAGGATGAAATAGGTGAAAAGAGAATTAAAATGTTAACTCTCTAAGAAAGGGAGAAAAAGCCCCCAAACCAGACTCCTATAGGATATAATTCTGCAACCTTTGCTCAGTCTTTGTATGAGTAAAGTTTTGTTTTTCATCTCCGGTTGAAAAAAAATAAAAATAAAAATGTTAACTCTCAAGTGTTTTCAGTCATGTCAGTACTGAGATTCATTGTTTCTTTTTATATCTTTAAGGTGTAGAATCTCATGCAGGGAGCATGTGAACCTCAAAATGATTGGAACAAAGTAGTGGGTTGATGAAAGACTAGGAATAAAAATTACTTTAATGAGGAGAGTTGGCTGTTTAGCAGGTGAAGTCTGAATGGTATGAATGAACTGCAGAAGCCAGAGTGGTCCATTTCTTCATCTAGGTTGTCTGAGTTACTTGACTTTTGTTCCTTAATTGTCTAACCTGTTTATCATGGTTGTATGCCTACCAGGAAGGTGGTCTGTGGTTATCGAAAGCCCTCATAATATATGGGACTATGTTGACTGTGCATAATGCTGTTGTCCCCTCGGCTGCATCCCTGCTGGGGGAGTTTTGGGAATGCTGGGCTTGCTACTCTCCTTTCTTGACAGTGTGATGCTAGGTCCGAGTCCAGTTTCCTGGCACATGTGTTCTCAGTAGAGGGTAGGGCTTTTGAGAAACTGTGAATTCGTATACCTGACTCAGACTGCAGACTGCAGACCTCTGAAAGGTTTGCAGAATAATGCTGGGTGGTCTTCAAATGTCACTCTTGAAATGACCCCTTCCAGCAAAGTTACACCTTATAAACATTAGCCTCTGCTGCCTCTTGGATGCCACCTGACCCAAGGCTCTGCTCTTGGGTCTAGCCATCCAGGGATTGTCCTTGTCATCCTCTACTTCAAATGGCTGATGGTTAGCTGGTACCCACATGTATGGCCACGCTGGTTGTTAAATTATTGGAACACTACCATACTTGTTGGCACATAGCTGCTTCCCTGAGTCCCCACCACCTCCCAGGCCCCTGCTCTAGGATCTCTGGAATCTCCCCATGAGTCAGTGACTAAGGGGCTAACCTCTGATACAGCAGGGTTTTTTTTCAAGACTCTGCTCATCACTCTGGCTGGTTTATATTCTGTTAGGGAGCAGATAGACACACGGACCCATGTGTATGCATGGTCATCAAAGATTCCATTTTGACTGATTGATGCCTGTACCATAAAAGTTGGTAATTATTTTGAATATCAAAATATCATAAAACAAAGTTTGGGGCCATTTTCTTTGGTTAGAGGAAAAAGGAATTCCATTGTGTACAGAGCTCTGTGAAGAGTTCTTTAGACACTGTAGTAATAGAAGGTGCCTGGGTAGCTTGTTTGTCAGGGCAGAACACACACACACACACACACACACACACACACATGCACGGACACACACTAACTTAAAAAAGTGATATGTCACCATGTTGACACTGATGGAGAATGCAGGTGCTGAGGGGTCGGAGAGTAAAGATACAGCCTGTCTGCTCCAAAGTGTAAACTTTTTTCTTTTCTTTCTGTGAGTTCCTTATAGCGCCTGCCACCATGGCTTGCATGTAGTAGGATTTTAGTAAATATTTAAAAATACACTGATTGGGGGGATATAATGTAAGTGAACTTTTAAGGCCGGAAGGGTTGATGGAGTGAGAAGAGAGGTGGGCATTCTGGATGGGGAGGGGTTGCAGGTGGGGTCAGGTCCCCTGTGGGCTGTCTCAGCGGGAACTTGGTTGGGAAGTGGGTTGTTTAAAGAAGGAGTAGTCCTTGGGGCTGAGGGATGGAGAGGGGTGTTGCCAGGAGCCTGAAAATGGAGCATTGGATTTTGGATTTAATATGAAAATCATGTGCAATGATACTGTGAGGAAATATCAGTCATCCCATCCTCGGGCAGGCTACTTGTCCCAGGTGAGTTAAAGTTCATCTTTTGGAGAAAAGAAGGGAGCGAGGGAAGAAGCTCTGCCTCGATCACATATTTTATTACCAGATCCTGCAGAATTCCTTGCTCTTTTTTCTTTGCTTTGCGCACCTTCCCAAACTTCTCTGGGCAGAGATGTCACAGCAGATGTCCGCAGCTCACCAGAGCCCACGTTCGCCCTGGTTCCAGTCCTCAGTCTCACTGAGGGGAGGGAAGATAAGGGAAAGCTACATCTATGAGTCACACCACCAACAGTGCAAACACTGCTGTTCACATTCAGATGGCTTCATTATTCTCTTAACATCCTGGGTGAGTCTGAGGCTTACAGCTAAGACACATTACTTTTTTCTCCCTTTGATGAAAATGCTGGTAGTACACTTTTATACCCCCAAATAATTGAGCACTTTGGTGGAGACGCTGTGACCTACTTGGGAACTTCAGCAGTGTTTTAGTTGGAGTGCTGTTATCTCGGAAGTGAAAAACCGTTTTGCAGGGAGCTGCCTTCTGAGGTCTGAGAGCCAGTATTTGTCACTGATGGCGTTTGGCACTCTCCCTCCTGCCTTCCAGAGGGCAGAATTACCTTCTAGGTTACTCACATTCCTCTGGATTCTCATTGTGTTTCCATGACTGACTCAGAAGGGCTTTTTCATATGATGATACATGTTCAGGAAGGGCTCTCCTTTCATCTTTTTTTTTGCATAAGGGTAACCAGTTGTTTCAGCACTATCCATTGAATAGTCCATCCTATCATTACTGATTTGTTTTGCTTCTTGTCATACCAAGTTCTCATCTATGTTTCATCGGTCTACTGGTCTTTCTCGACACCAAATTCAATACCATTTTACTGTCTTGATATTTGATTGTGTGCACCCCCTTTTACCTTGATTATTCTTGGCTCTTAGGATAAGCTTTTCAAGTTCTGCCAAAAGTATCATATTAATATTTATATTGCAATTGCTTACAATTTGTAGATTAATTTGAGGATAATTGATATTTTTCAAAATATTCAGTCTTATCATCCATGAATGTGTTATAACTCTTCATTTATTTAGGTCTTTTTTATTGCTATTCAGTAAATATTTTTATTTTTCTTCCAAGTTCTTCAGTACCATGTTGAACAAGAGTGATGATGGTGGGCCTCTGTCAGTTCTAGAGCTCTTAAAGGAATGCTTCTACCATTTACCATTCAATATGTTTGCTCTGGTATGGGTAGATACCCTTTATCAAAGTAAGAAAGTTCTGGTCACAATTTGCTAATTATTTTTAAATTGTATGAATGGATATTGATTTTTAGCAAATGTGTTTTCTACATCTATTGAGGTGATAATTTTGTCCTTAATATGTTAATGGAGGGGCTATGTTAAGATATTTTCTGATGTTAAACTATCCTTATATCACTACATTAAAGACACTTTGGTCATTGTCATTATTTTTAAATATACTGCTGGGTTTGATTTGCTAAACTTTTTTTTAGGAGTTTCACATCCTATAGTTTTCATGTGCCGTCCATGTCAGGTTTGATTTTGAAGCTATACTTGCTTCATGGAATAAATTGGGGAGTGTTTCTGCTTTTACTGAAAGAGTTTATATAACACTGGATTGATAACATTTGGTAGAACTTTGCTGTAAAACCATTTGGATGTGGGGATTCTTGGTGTGTTAATTTTAAACCACTGAAATAATATTTTTTAATGATTGTAAGACAATTCAGTTTTTCTATTTACCCTTGAGTCACACACAGCTTTAAACATTCTAAGATATATGCATACAGAATTTTAAGTCCTAAATTTTTTTCATTTATCATTATGGGCATTAAATATTCTTTATCATTAAATTAAATATCTTCATCATTAAATATTCTTCAAGAAAGTAATTTTTAAAGCATTTACTTTAAAAATGATTTCTATTTATATTAACTTTATTTCTAGAATTATGTAAGGTAATATGTGTAACATATGTAAGGTAGCATAACTGTTATTAACATAACATAATAATTACTGTGTATCTACTATGTGCCTAGTAGACACACGATAATTTGTGCTGGACATTGTGCCATGCCAAAACTAACCAGGTGCAGTAACTTTCCAGAGCAAATGCTGGAATTTCCTCATGCTTTACAGGGTGAGGGTAAAGGCAATTCTTTGAAAATTTACAAAGGGCAGGGGGAGGAGGATACTTTCCTTTTTGCTAAAGGAAAAAATAACACATTCTTTTTGAATGATGACTTATTTTGGAAATGCATCCTGCCTGAACTGATGAGCTCAGATTTCTAGGCCTCAGCAATTTCTGTTGAAAGACATTTGTAGAGATTTCCACAAGTGCTTGTAATGATGGCAGGTTCTTAGTTGTGGGGGGTAAGTAACATGGGGAGGAAAGAAATATATTCCGCCTTTTATTGATTTCAATGCATATGGCCTAGCGTATGGTTTTTCATGGAAGTGTTCTTGATGCCCCACATGGGGCATCCTTTGCTGAAAATTCATTCTAAGAAAAGCCATACACTGGAAGCTACCAAGGCAGCTGCCCTTTTGTGGGTTTCTTCCCTGTGTGTTTTAGGTTTGGAACTGTGGACCCTTTGGGTGCTTAAGCTGATATGGTTTATGATGTGTTAATTATATTTCCTTAACGAAACTGAAACACTTTTCCCATTTTTAGAGGGCTAAGAGTATTCCCTCCATCCCTCCCCACAGCTGCCAAAATCAGCTGAAGGTCCCATCTTCTCTGCAGTCATTGCCCCTTGGAGGGGAAATCTCTGAAAATTCATGTTGATTTTCCTGATGAGAGCCCTGTGAAACCCATTTAGATTGAAATCAGAAGCATGGTCAGGCTTAAGAGGTCTCCTTTTAAAGAGCCCTGGCTGATCCTCACACACTTTTTCAAAGCACTTTATATATTGATGTCGCATGTTTTTTGCTTGGTGCAATTACACAACCTTTTCTAACCCACTGCCCACATGTGAGCAGACCCAGTGCTCAGTGGCTTCATGTTGTAAAAGGATAACAACGGAAGGCACTACTGCCAAGCTTTCTTATGAAAGGCAATTTATCGTCCGTTGAGACATTCTTGTTCTGAAAGTTTAAAAAAAAAGTAACCCTTTAATGCAACTGCAGAATATATATATGTAAAATTTCATGCAGCACACCATTAAAATAAAAAAATCTTGGACACAGGAAAGAAATCCTTTTTTTTTTTTTTTTTAACAAGATGGTACTACTAATGCTTTCTTTTTATTTCTTTGCCCACACAGTAGCAATTTCTAAATTGTTAGACATGGTGCTTCTTTGGTTTCAAGTAATGTACTTCTTCATGGTGCTTAAATTTAGTGAACAGTTGAAATATTTTCTTGAGAGGTAGAAATGGGAAGCATAAAGAGGTTAAATGAGTCGCTTAAGGTAATTCTAAGGCAGTTGTGTTATTTTTTTTTTATTCTTGGAGTGCTGCAGCTTACAACGTGCTCCTCCCATGCCACATGTACTAGAAGGGCCACTGGACTTGGCCATGCCACTTCCCAGTTGTGCAACCTCTTGAGGTCACAGTTTCCTCATCTGTAGAATATAAGATCCTTTATCTTCCTATTACCAATGAATTTATGACAGAATTTGGGCTCCCAGGTCACCACTGCTGTACTCTGTAGGCCAAGAATATTATTAATATTTTTGGAGTCATTATGAATCCTGATTCGACTTAATGAAACCTGGGCCCACGAGCGTGCAGCATGATATCAATTAACCGCAAACATGAAAGTGATGTATACAGTGTCTCATGAGACTTTGAGGCAATGTTGAATGCTAAATTTGGAAGGGATCTTAGCCTTCACCCAGTCCAACAGTCCCATTTTTCAGACTAGGAAGCTGAGGTCCAGGATTAGCCCTTGAGAGCTGCAGTGCTAAGGTTAGCCATCACTGTTCCTGGCTAGCGCTTTTCAGCCTCTACCACTTGATGAGACTTTGGTGAAGTTGCTGGACTTTAATAGGACACAGGAGGGATTCACAAATTATACCCCCCACATCCAGTGAATGCATGGGTGAGTCTCCAAAGTACTGTTTCAGCTCACCTTTCAGCTAGTGCTAAGACACTGAAGAGATTCCTTTTTCAGTCACCACATTCTTTTCCTTATCTCGTTGTTCTTCAGGGGCTCATTGTCTGAAAGGCCTTGCTCCATAGCGGCTTGGAGGAAGGATTGAAATGAGAAACATGCTTCCCACTGAAGGCTTCCGATGCCTGGTGACAGATGCCTGGCAACTTCGCAGTGGCTCTGCCTCAGATGGCAGAGGACAGGGCTGGGTATTTGTTATCAAGGCTGGTGGTCAGCGGGTTTTCATTGTTCACACCTTCTCTGGAGGGGAGTTTGGAGCCACCCAGGCCTGGTGTCCTAGGGAACTGCATGTGTTCTAGGCAGTGCTGAGTTTGTCCTCATCCTTGGTATCATTGACATCTCATCATTATCGTCACCCACCAGTGTTTACTGAGTGTCAGCTATGCACGAAAGCCCTGACAGTATCGAAAGCTGTAAGGCAGAGCCCCATCTTCCGGGAGGTTCCAGTCTGTCCCATTGGAGAGGGAGAGCCAACACATAAAAGAAAAACAACCACACTAGGCCTCCTGGGCCAAGTGAAAGGCTGACTGCAAGTGCCAAAGTGCACGGGGAGGTGCTCTGGGTCCGCGTGGGACTGGAGCAGGGGGCTCGTTCTTGACCTGTGCCGCTCGCCACACTTCCTCTGCTGCACGCCGTGGGCAAACTCTGGTGTTGTTGTTGGAGGAGGATTAAAGCTCACTCCTTGCTAACTTGCAGAAATGAGCAGGTAAACAAATGGGAACCATAAAATATAGAGACTAAAATGAAAGTTTTTCTCACTGTGATTAGCAACTGGCCCCTTTCCAAATTTCACCTGCTCTGTGTGGAGCAGTGGTGTCTCGTTCCAAGTGTCTTCTTACTGACCCAGGGCCTTGGGTAATAATACACCGGTGTTTGCCAAGGATAACAATAGCAGAGCAGCTACAGGAGCAAGGCGTTAGTGACAGCATGAAATCATAACAAGCAGGACCTGCAGGTGGGGCCAAGAACGAACGGCTGCGAGGCAGAGGCTGCTGGTGGCTGCTCCTGACTCACCGCGTGTCTAGGATTCTACTTAACCTGTCTCTGAGTCAGTTTCACTGTGTGTGAACCCTCTTTATCTCATGGCATGTTGATCAGGCCTCTTGGCATGAAAGGGAAAAACAAAGCTACACTGAAGCTCCTTTTCTTATGCAACACCAGTGTGTCAATCAGATTTCTGTAACTGTCCGGTTTGCCAAACCTAATCAGCCCCAATGGGAGGGTGGCATTGTTGGTGATAGCAGTAGCAGTGTTTTGGGAGATATTAGACCTTAAGCTCTGCTACCAGCTTTGGGGGTTCGGGGACGTTATGCAGCTGTCCTGGGCCTTACTCTGCTTATCAGTAAAAGAAGGCAGTTGGATTGGAGGATTTGTTTTTAATGCAATTTTACTGAGATACATTCACATACCATACAGTCATCTGAAGTGTACAATCAGTTGATCACAGTATCATCATATAGTTATGCATTCATCACCACAATCAATTTTTGAACATTTTCTTTTCTCCAAAAAATAAAAATAAGAATTAAAATAAAAGTAAAAAAGGACACCCAAGAGTCTCATACTCCTCCTCCGTCCCATTATTCATTTGCTTCTTATCCCCATTTTTCTACTCATCTGTCCATACACTGGGTAAAGGGAATGTGAGCCACAAGGTTTTCACACTCATGTGATCACACCCTGTAAGCTATATGGTTATATGATTGTCTTCAAGAATCAAGGCTACTGGGTTGCAGTTCAACTATTTCAGGTATTTCCTTCTAGCTATTCTAATGCACTAAAAACTGAAAAGGGATGTCTATATAATGCATAAGAGTAACCTCCAGAATGACCTCTTGACTCCATTTGAAATCTCTCAGCCACTGAAACTTTATTTTGTTTCATTCTCTTCCCTCTTTTGGTCCAGAAGGCTTTCTCAATCCTACGATGCTGAGTCCAAGCTCATTCCTGGGAGTCTTGTTCCACATTGCCAGGGAGATTCACACCCCGGGGAGTCATGTCCCACATAGTGGGGAGGGCAGTGAGTTTACCTGCAGAGTTGGCTTAGAGAGAGAGGCCACATCTGAGCAACAAAAGAGGTTCTCTGGGGGTGACCCCTAGAGGCTCTCTGGGGGCAGTATAAAAATATTACCACATTTTTCCCCAGTCCCTCAAGGGGGCTTTGCAAATATTTTTTATTCTCTGCTCAAATTACTCTGGGATGTATCGGGGCTTCACACTAACCTGTACAAACCAACCAAATGTCACCCCCTATTCAAATTTCCATGTAATTATGGTGTTTGAATAAACTGACCATACAAGTTAAATTATATAGCGTGCTACAGAAGATATAGATTTTGCACCAAATAAACATCTCTTCCTTTGGTCTTACATAGAAGTTAAAGTTTTAAAACACAGTCAGTATCATCCTTTACCCTTTTTGTCTGATTTACCTTAGTCCCAACCAAGTCCATTTCATTCATATCTCTAATTGAAGTCTGATCTCTTTTTCAGTTTTTTTTTAACGGTTGCTTTATGGGGTAATGCTGACATTCATACCTGCCGAACTCTGGCTCTGAGTCTCAGGTGTCACACAGATACCCGAAGTTACAGGTACTGACCAGGTTGTACACAAACAGCTCAGGATCTTAGAATTCAGACATAACCATTACAACTCATGAATGGATGTGACTGCTGTAAGAGCTTACAATCTAGGAACCTTTACAGTAAGACTTCTCCTGATAACCTGTGCTCTCAGAGTTTGCACATTATAGTTAGTCCATATTAGTTGGGCATTATTAATAATATTTTCGTTTCGATTCTGGCTTATTTCACTCAACATACTGTCCTCAAGGTCCCTTCACCTAGGTGCATACCTCACATCTGCATTCCTCTTGCCACCACTCAATAATCCATTGTAGGTATACACCACAGCTGACCATTCTGTTTATCAGTTGATGTACACTTAGGCCACCTCCATCCATTGAAAATCATGAATACTGCTGCCATAAACACTGGTGTGCAAATGTTCATTCGTGTCCCTGCTCTCAGTTCTTCCAAGTATATACCCAATAGCTGAGTTGCAGGACCATATGGCAACCCCATGCTGAGCTTGCTGTGGAACCACCATTTTGCCTGGCTGGGCTGCCCCATTCTACTTCCCCACCAACAGGGAATAGGTACATCCCTCTCTCCACATTTTCTCCAGGACTTGTATCCTCTGTTTATTTTTTTAAACAGTTTTATTTACATACTATATAATCCATCCTAAGTAAACAATCAGTGATTCCTGGTATAATCACATAGTTAGGGATTCACCACCACAATCTATATGAGGATATTTCCATTTCTTCTGCAAAGAAAGAGGGAAGGAGAAAAAAATGAGGAATAAAAAAATAAAAGAAGGAAAATGAAAATAAAATGAAAAGGTCAGACACCACCACCAAGAATCCCATACCACTCCCTTATATCCCTCTCTTACAGACCTTTAGCTTTGGTATATTGCCTTTGTTACAATTAATGGAAGCATCTTACAATGTTACTGTTAACTATAGACTGTAGTTTGCATTGATTGTATTTTTTCCCCTATACCATCTGTTCCAGTTTGCTAGAGCTGCCATTATGCAAGATACCAGAAACGGATTGGCTTTTATAAAGGGGATTTATTAAGTTACAAGTTTATAGTTCTAAGGCCATAAAAGTGTTCAAACTAAGGTAGCAAGAGGATACCTTCACTGAAGAATGGCGAATGGCATCTGGATCACCTCTGTCAGCTGAGAAGGCAGTGGCTGGCATCTGCTGGTCCTCTGCTCCCTGGTTGCGTTTCATCAACTCTCTCTCAGCTCCTGTGTGTCCTTGCTTCTCTCACCCAAGGTGTTTCTCTCTAAGTGACAGGGGGTCCTCTCTTAGAGTCTCTGGGGCAAACTCTGGGCTTCATCTCTTAGCTTACCATCTCCACGCATTCTTCTGTCCTCATCTCCAATCATCTCTAAGTGTCAGCCAGCATCTGGGTCTGTGTTGGCTCTTAGCTTCTGTCTTACATACTCCAGAGAACTAATCAAGACCCACCCTGAATGGGCAGGGCCACACCTCTAGAGAAATAATCTAATCAAAACTATCACCCACAGTTGGGTGAGTCACATCTTCATGGAGACACTCAATTAAAAGGTTCCACTCTAATCAAAAGACTAATAAATTCCTACAAGATTTAAATAAAGAACGTGGCCTTTTGGGGGACATAATATATCTAAACTGGCACACCATCCAATTTTCAACACCTTGCAATGCTGACATTCATTTGTTCTCCCTCATATAAAAATGTTCATATTTTTGTACATTCAATCACCATTATTGACCACTATAGGTTTCACTAAGTTATAAAATCCCAGTCTTTATCTTCTTTCTTTCTTCTGGGGTCATATATGCCCCTAGCCTTCCTCTTTCACACTGATCTTTGTTCAGAGTACTTACAATATTGTGCTATTATCACACAGTAATGTGCTATACATTTCTGGATCTATACAGTCAGTCCTGTTGCTGTACTCCTTCAGCATCAAATATCAATCTCTAACCTCTTTCTATCTCCTAATAACCTATGTTCTCAACTTTAACTCTCACAGTTCACTCATTGTTCCAGTTTGCTAATGCTGCCATTAAGCAAAATACCAGAAATGGATTGGCTTTTATAAAGGGGGTTTATTTGGTTACCAAGTTACAGTCTGAAGGCCATGAAGATGTCCAAATGAAGGCATCAACACAAGTGTACCTTCATTGAAGGAAAGCCAGTGGCGTCCAGGAAAACCTCTATAAGCTGAGAAGGCTCGTGGCTGGCATCTGCTGATCCTGGGTTGTGTAGTAGCTCCTCTCTCAGTTCCTGTGGGTTCTTCAAAATGTTGCTCTTGGGGTGTTTGTCCTCTCTTAGCTTCTCTGGAGCAAATGTCTGCTTTCAATGACCATCTTCAAAATGTCTCTCTCAGTTGCTGTCCTAAATGTCACTCGCAGCTGCTCTGCATCTGGGCCTGTGTGGCTCTTTTTAAAGTATTCCAGTGATCCAATAAGGACCCACTCTGAATGGGTGGGGCAACACCTCCATGGAACTAATCCAATGAAAGGTCTCACCCACAGTTGATTGAGTCATATCTCCATGGAAACACTCAAAGGATTCCAATCTAGTTAACACTAATACATCTGCCCCCACAAGATTGCATCAAAGAACATGGCATTTTGGGGACATACTATATCCAAACCGGCACACTCATCAATGTTATTTCTTACTAGTGAGACCATACATTATTTGTCCTTTTGTTTCTGGCTAATTTCACTCAATGTAATGTCTACTGTATACCATTTTGTCTTTTGGATTTTATATGTCATCTTTTATTTTTCTTTTCCTCTCTCTCTCTTTACCCTTATGATAGTCTTCATTTCTGTGCTCTTCTCCAAACCTTCTCTCCTTGCTTTTCCTATCTGCCTGTAGTACTCCCTTTAGTATTTCTTGTAGAGAAGGTATCTTGTTCTCAAACTCTCTCAGTTTCTGTTTGTCTGAAAATATTTTAAACTCTCCCTCATTTTTGAAGGACAGTTTTGCTGGATATAGAATTCTTGGTTGGTAGTTTTTCTCTTTCAGTATCTTAAGTATAGCATACCACTGCCTTCTCACCTCCATGGTTTCTACTGAGAAATCAGCACATAGTCTTATTGAGCTTCCCTTGTATGTGATAGATCGCTTTTCTCTTGCTGCTTTCAGAATTCTCTTTGTCTTTGACATTTAATAATCTGATTATTAACTGTCTTGGCATAGGTCTGTTTGGATCTCTTCTGTTTGGGGTATGCTGCTCTTCTTGGATCTGTAATTTTATGTCTTTCATTAGAGATGGGAAATTTTCAGTGATTATTTTCTCCATTATTCTTTCTTTCCCCTTTCTCTTCTCTTCTCCTTCTGTAACACCCATGACATGTATGTTTGTGTGCTTCATGTTGTCCTTCAATTCCCTGAGACCCTGGTCATATTTTCCATTCTTTTCCCCATCGTTTCTTTTGTGTGTCAGATTCTCGATGTCCTGTCTTCTAGTTCATGAATCCTTTCTTCTGCCTCTTCAAATCTGCCTTTGTGTGTCTTTGTTGTGTTTTTCATCTCTTCTATTTTTGCCTTTCATTCCCGTAAGTTCTGCCATTTGTTTTTTCAAGCTTACAAATTCTCTTCTTTTTGTTCATCCTGTGTCTTCTTTATATCCTCCATCTCTTTTGCCACATTTTCCTTCAGCTCACTGATTTGATTTAGCATGTTTGTTCAAACATCTTTAATTAGTTGTTTCAACTCCTGTATCTCACTTGAAGTGTAAGTTTGTTCCTTTGACTGGGCCATATCTTTATTTTTCCTTATGTGAATTGTAGTTTTTTTTTTGTCTAGGCATCTGGTTTCCTTGAGTATCCCTATCAGATTTTCCCAGACCAGATGGGCCCAGGTCTCTGGAAGAGGATGTAATCAGTACCAGGTTTCCCTGAAGATGAGCCCCAGCAGATTGTCCGATTTTCCAGTGAGGCCTCTAGACACTGTGCTTTTCCTATCCTACCCAGCAGATGATGCTTGTCAGTCTGCAGCTCCCCACCAGTGTAAAGAAGTATAGTGTCTTTAATTCTCAGCAGACCCTGTCACTGCCAGGAGCCAAGGTTGAATTAGAAGCCAAGCTTAAGCTGTTCCTGTTTTTTTTTACCCCCTTCCTTTTCCCCCCAGGCCCTGGGGTCTTAATTCTCTGAGGCAGAGCAGCCACTTGGGTTGGGCCCAGCCCCCCTTTTCTTAGGGAAGATAAGCCCTTTCGGGAATTATCTCCTTCATTTTTTCCTTTGTCTCTCTAACCATCTTAACTACACCCTTGACTGGATCAGTGCTGGCAATTGTAAATGCCTGAGGTTTTCTCTAATGAGCTATTTAGAATGAGAGAAAAAGAAAAGAAAAAAGAAAGAAACCCCCATTTCAGAGCCAGTCCCCAGCCCCCCAGTTTCTCCAGTTGATCGGAGTTGGTACCCAATTCTATGTGCCCTTTTCTTGGGACACAGCCCTTTTCCAGTATTCTGAGCTCAGCCAACTCCAAAAGCCTCTTTATTCATTTAATTTTTGTTTTCCTTGTAAGCCCCACTCCCTCAGGGTTTCTTTCCTGCTTGCTCCAGGTTTATCTGTGTTCCTAGCATGTATCCAGTAGTCCAGGTTTGTTAATTAAAACTGTTATTGGAGCTTGGTTGAGCTACCTTCCCTTGCTCCCAGCAGATATCATTTCTTTTTCCCACAGGGAAGTTTTTCAACTCGGCCTGCCATAGTGGTGGGGGAGGGGTGCCAGCTCTGCATTCCACCCATTCTGGACTAATGTACGTTGTGTGTCCATTCATGGCTGTCCCCAAAACAGTTGTTACAGACTACTTTCTAGTTAATCCTCGACATTTACTAGTTGTTCTAGGGGACTAACTAAATTCCACACCTTCCTATGCTGCCTTCTTGCCCTGTCTTCAGCTGGATGATTTTTGAAGGTCTTTTTCACCTCAATTTTTCTGTTGGTGGTGGTTAAGCCTTATCAGTGCCTGCCCATATGGGGTGACTTGAGGAGTAGAGAAAGATTAGACATGTTCTCAGATTTGTCTTCTTTCCATAGCCCCATTGGGCCATCCCTCATGTCTCTTCCTGTTGGAGGACAAAGGCTGAGGCCCTACCACCAGAAATACACAAATGTTATCTGATAGGCAAGACATAGGTACAAAATATACTTATTGCATTAGCTTTCTTGATTCTAGAGAATAAGGCCCAGTCTCTAAGAGAATGGGATGAGAAAGCTTTGGTTGTGCCTGGTCACTGAATGCAAACTTCACCTCCTGGGAACCTAGTCCTATATCTTCTGTAATGTTAAGAAGCATTTTGCAAAGTTGGTAATGACTGAAAAAGGAACTGTTTAAAAAGGGTGAGTTCTTCTCTATTGAATTTTCTTGAGGAGTGGCACAGCTTGGGTAGTTTGGTGGGAGACGATTTTGTTTATTTGTTATCCAAGAGTTGAAGGGACAAAATACCTCTTGCCACTTTTTCAGGGAGCAGGGGAAGTAGGTGGAGTGGGAAAATGGGGAGGGCCTGATGTGTGAGGCAAGAGGATGAAATAAAAGAGCACTGGTTGAGTTGGCTTGAGAGAAGTTGGACTTTCCCATTGGGCTTTTTGCCTGTCCCTCCTTGTGTTCCCCATGGAGTTCGGTGGAAGCATGGCATACAGAATCAGGAGACCATGCCAAGCAGGCTGTAAGTGCACACACTCTTGGTTCTTTCTGTCCTTGAAGAATGTACCATATGATTCAGACCAGTTCGGTGAGAAATATGGAGTGTGACTGGGGGTCGTCGCAGGTGCTTAGATGTTTATCTTAGCTTTTCTGCTCACTTACTGTGTGGTCTCAGGCAAGTCACTTAACTTCTCTGGCATTCAGATACCCGATAGAAGGGAAGTGGAATATTGGACTCTCTCTAAGGGACCTGGAAGGAATAACCAATAAGAAAGTTTCGACACTTTATAAACATAATGTGTTTAATACAAGACTTTCAGTGAGGCTTGTGCACTGGTTTGCTGACAATTTTCTGTCAGTCTTCACACCACATGGTGGAATTTCCTTCATTTGAGTGGCAGGAGAGGGAAGAGCTCACAAATCTATTACCTTCTGCTAAGTGTAAATGTCATGTTGGCATCTTGTCATATCTTGCTGTCCCCTTTCACTGGGCCAGGATGGGGTAGGTACTCAACCCAAACACCGATCCAAGCTGTTGACCATAGATATAAATCACTTAGATCGTGGGCTATAGGTGCAACATATTTGTTACTAGATTATTAGCTCCACAGATGTCTTGTCTCCAACTTTCTTTTCTTATATCCTCCACAGTACCTAGACAAGACTGAGCTTAGCTCGCTATAGATGCTTATTGATGACTGATTGACCAACTGATGCAGTCTGAACTGCCAACCCTTGTATTTCTTGATGGCTGTTTACACACAGAGTCTGAAACCTGGGAGCCACCAGTTGCCTCTAGATCTAATATTAAAATCATCTCTCTCCACAGGAGATTATCTTATGCTTTTTTGTTCACAAAGTGAAGTCAACATTTTTAGAATATCTTGCTGGCACTGGGGCATGAATTACACTGGGGTGGAGGCACATTATTACCACTGATATCCATGCTGAAGGACAGATTGGCCATGTATTTGTAATTGCCTTGGACAGACTTATTTTCCTCATATGTAATATATGTATCTAAATGCACAGGAATCAAAATTGTAAAGAGCAAAGGAAACAGCCACCTATGAAAGTAACTGCTTGATGGATTGTAGGAAGGACCAGAGGCTAAGTGTGGTTACCTGTTGTAATTTTTGTTTTGGATACAATTTTGTTTCCTTGGTGAAAGCTACTTCTTTACTTCCTTGTTGACTTATTTTAAAAATTATTATTTATTTATTTTTTATTAGGATGTTGTAGGATTACATAAAATCATGCAGAAAGTACAGAGTTCCCATGTACTGCCCCCTGCCCTCCCAACTTAGTTTTCCCTGTTATTAACACTTTGCATTGGTGTGGTAACTTTGTTTCAATTGATGAAACAATTTTATTATAATTATACTGTTACTAATAGTCCATAGTTTACATTAGGGTTCTTGTTTGTGTTGTGCTATGGTTTTTAAAAATTTAAAACATATATACATATGTAACATATATACAACCTAAAATGTCCTGTTTAACTACATTCATATATATAATTCAATGGCGTTATTACATTCACAGTGTGCTACCATCACCACCATTCATTACCAAAACCTTTCTACCACCCTGTTCCTGTTTGCTAATGCTGCTGTTATGCAAAATACCAGAAATGGACTGGCTCTTATAAAGGGGGTTTATTTGGCCACAAAGTTACAGTCCTAAGACCACAAAAGTGTCCAAGCCAATGCATCAACAATAGCATACCTTCACAGAAGAATGGCCAACAGTGCCTGGAACACCTCTTGTCTGGGAACGCACGTGGCTGGCATCTTCCTCCTTTGCTCCCAGGTTGTGTCTCAAAATGGTGTTCTCCCAGGATGTTTCTCTCCAGGCATCTGGGAGTACTCTCTTAGCTTCTCCAGAGCAAAGTGTCAGCGAAAGTCTGCTTTCAATGGCCATCTTCAAAATGTCTCTCTTGGCTTCAGCACCTCCTTCTGTCTGTAGACACTTTTATAGGACTCAGTGATTCAGTTAAGACCCAGCCTGAATAGGTGGGGTAACACCTCCATGGAAATTATCCAATCAAAGGTCTTGCCCCCAGTTGATTGAGTCACATCTCCACGGAAACACTCAATCAAAAGATTCCAACCTAATCAACACTAATATGTCTGCCCCCACAAGATTGCTTCAAAGAACATGGCATTTTGGGGGATGTAATACATCCAAACTAGCACACACCCCAAAAGAAACTCTGTACCAATTAAGCATTAACTTCCCATTCTTTTACCTGAACCAGCCCCTGATAATCTGCCTTCTAGTTTTATGCCTCTGTGAATTTGCTTATTTTAATTATTTCATATCAATGAGACCATACAATATTTGTCTTTCTGTGTCTGGCTTATTTCACTCAACATGATGTCTTTGAGGTTCATTTATTTTGTCACATGTATCAGAACTTCATGCCTTTTCACAGTTGAATAATATTCCATCTTATGTATATACCACATTTTGTATCTGTTCCCTGTTAATGGACAGACACTTAGGTTGCTTTCATCTTTTGGCAATTGTGAAAAATGCCACTATGAACATTGGTGTGCAAATATATTTTGAGTCCTTGCTTTCAATTCTTTTGGGTATATAGCTAGAAATGGGATTGTTGCATCATATGGTAAATCTATACCTAACTTTCTGAGGAACTGCTAAACTGTTTCCACAGAAATTGATCATTTTACATTCCCACCAACAATGAATGAGTATTCCTATTTCTTCACATCCTTTTTGTTATCTGTTTTTTAAATAGTAGCCCTTTTTGTGGGTTTTATTTGCATTTCACTAATGGCTAAAGAAGTTGAGCATCTTTTCAGTACTTATTGGCCATTTGTATTTCTTCTTTGGAGACATTTTTAAATGGGGTTGTTTTTTTGCTGTTGAGTTGTAGTTTTGCTTATTGTTTTCTGGATATTAACCCTTACAAGATATGTGGCTCCCAAATATTTTCTTCCATTGTGTAGGTTGTCTTTTTACTTTCATGATAAAGCCCTTTGATTTACAAAAGATTTTAATTTTGATGAAGTCCCATCTATTTATATTTTCTTTTGTTCCTTGTACTTTTGGTTAAACTCTATTGCCTAACACAAAGTCCTGAAGATACATCCCTAAGTTTTCTTCTAGGAGTTTTATAGTTTTGGGTCTTATATTTAGGTCTTTGATCTGTTCTGAGTTAATTTTCACATGTGGTGTGAAGTAGGAAGTCCATGTTCATTCTTTTGCGTATGGATATTCAGTTTTCCCAGCACTATTTATTGAAGAGATGATTTTTCCCCCATTGAGTAGACTTAGCACCCTCGACAAAAATCAATTGGCCATAGATGTGAGGGTTTATATCTGAGCTCTCAATATTATTCCATTGATCTATGTGTATTTTACATTTCTGCAAAGAAGGTTATTGGAATTTTGATAGGTATTGCATTGAATCTGTAAATTACTTTAGTTAGAATGGACATAGTAATAATATTTAGTCTTCCAATCCATGAACATGGAATGTTCTTCCATTTATTTAGGTCCTCTTTGAGTTTTTAAAAAAATATTTTGTAGTGTTCCATGTACAGGTCCTTTACATCTTTTTCAAAGTTTTTCATAGATATTTGATTCTTTTAGTTCCTATTCTGGAGGGAATTTTTTCCTGGTTTCCTCTTCAGA
Source organism: Choloepus didactylus (assembly GCF_015220235.1). Lineage (NCBI taxonomy): Eukaryota > Metazoa > Chordata > Mammalia > Pilosa > Megalonychidae > Choloepus > Choloepus didactylus. Next base: position 30,299,385 of record NC_051308.1, read on the forward strand.
TTGTTTAGAAACACTACTAATTTTTTACATTTTGGTCTTGTACCCCACCATTTTGCTGAATTTGTGTATTAGCTCTAGTAGTTTTGTTGAGGATTTTTTCAAGATTTTCTGTATACAATATTGTGTCATCTGCAAATAGGATAGATTTAATTCTGTCTTTTAATTTTGAATACCTTTTATTTCTTTTTATTGCCTAATTGCTCTAACTAGAACTTCCATTACAATGTTGAATAACAGTAGTGATAGTGGGCTTCCTTGTCTTGTTCCTGATCTTAGGGGGAAGCTTTCAGTCTTTCACCTGTGAGTATAATGTTAGAAATATGTTTTTCATATATGCCCTTTGCATCCTGAGGAACCTTCCTTCTATTCCTAGTTTTCTAAGTGTTTTTTTTTTATCAAGAAGGGGTGCAGAATTCTGTCAAATGCGTTTCTTTCATTAGTTGAAATGATCGTGTGGTTTTTTCCTTTGTTCTATTATAAATCTCTCTTGATCATGGTGTATAATTCTTTTAATGGGCTGTTGGATTCAATTTCCTAAAGATTTTTGCATCTGTGTTCATAAGGGATTACGGTCTGTAATTTTTTTTCTTGTGGAATCTTTATCTGGCTTTGGTATTAGGATGATGCTTGCCTCATAGGATATGTTAGGAAGTGTTCCCTCTTCTTCAATTTTTGGAAGAATTTTAGAAGGGTTGGTATTAATTCTTCCTGGGATGTTTGGTCAAATTCACCTGTGAAGCCATCTGGTCCTGGGCTTTTCTTTGTTGAGAGATGTTTGATGACTTATTCAGTCTCTTGACTTGTTACTGTTCTGTTGAGCTCTTCTGTTTCTTCTTCAGTCAGTATAGGTAGTTTGTATGTTTAAGGAATTGTCCGTTTTCATCTAGGCTGTCTAATTATTTGGAATACAGTTGTTCATAGTATTCTCTTATAATCCTTTTTGTTTCTGTATGGGTTGATAGTAATATCCCACCTGGCACTTCTGATTTTAGTTATTTTCATCCCTTCCTTTTTTCCTTTTCAATCTAGTTAAAAGATTTGTTGATTTTACTTATCTTTTCAAAGAATGAACTTTTGGTGTTTTGATTTTCCTTGGTTTTTGATTTTCTATTTCATTTCCTTCACTCTAATCTTTGTTATTTCCTTCTTTCCACTTGCTTTGGGTTTAGTTTACTTTTTTTCCCCTAGTTCCTCCAGTTGTGAAGTTAAGTATCTGATTTGAGAACTTTCTACTTTTTTAATGTAAACATTTAGGACTATAAATTTCTCTCTTAGCACTACCTTTGCTGTATCCCATAAGTTTTTGTATGTTGTGTTTTCATTTTCAGTTGCCACAAAATATTTCCTAGTTTCTCTTGTGATTTCTTACTTGATCCATTGGTTCATTTTGAGTATGTTTAATTTCCACATATTTGTGAATTTTCCAATTCTCCCTCTGTTATTGAATGCAGCTTCATTCCATTGTGGTTAGAGATGATACTTGTATTATTTCAATATTTTTAAATTTATTAAGATTTGTTTTGCAGTGTAATGTATGGTCTGTCCTGGAGAATGACCGATGTATACTAGAGAAGCATGTGTATTCTACTCCTGTTTGGTGAAGTCTTCTATATATACCTGTTAGGTCTAGTTGGTTTATAGTATCATTTGAGTCTTCTATTTCCTTATTGGTCTTCTGCCTAGATATTCTATCTGTTATTGAAAGTGGTGTATTAATGTCTCCTACTATTAATGTAGAACCATCCATTGCTCCCTTCAAGTTTGTCAATACTTGTATCATATATTTTGGGGCTCTGCCATTAAGTTCATATATTTGTATAATTTTTATGTCTTCTTATTGAATTGAGCCTTTTATAATTATATAGTATATGTTTCTTGTAACAGTTTTTTACTTAAAGTCTATTTTGACTTTTATTAGTTATATTTACCCCAGGTATTTTTGTTACTATTTGCATGGTATATTTTTTTCCATCCTTTCACTTTCAACCTACTGTGTCTTTGAATTTAATACTTGGATTTAATGCTCTTATAAACAGCATTAATTGGGTCATGCTTTTTCATCCTTTCTGCCAATCACTGCCTTTTGACTGGAGAGTTTAATCCATTTACATTTAAAGTATCTACTGATAATGCAGGACTTCCTTTTCCTATTTGGTCATTGTAAGTCATATCTATTTGTCCCATAGTTCCTCCATTTATGCCCACTTTTATATTCATTTGATTTTTTAAATTGTGTGCCATTTTGAGTCCCTTCTCATTTCCTTCTGTGTGTATTTTACAGATATTTTCTTTGTGATTACCATGGGGCTTAAGTTTAGCATCATGAATCTATAACAATCATTTTTATTTGATACCAACTTAACTTCAATAGCGTGCATATACACTGTTCCTATACACCTCAGTCCCCCCTCCTTTTTGTTGTACTTGTTACAAATTATATCTTTCTACATTGTATGTTCAAAACCATAAGTTTATCATAACTTTTTAGGAATTTTCGGTTTCCGACATGTAAGAAGTAAAATGTGTAGTTACATACCAACAACATAGCAGATACAACTTAACAATGTAATACTGCTGGCATTTCTAATTACCCATATGGTTCTCTTTACCACAGGTCTTTATTTCTTTATGCTATTTTGATCCACTGTCTAAAGTTCTTTCCTTCCAGTCTAACGAAATCCCTTCAGCATTGTTTGTAGGAACTATCAGTGGTGACGAATTCTCTCAGCTTTAGTTTATCTGGGACTGTCTTAATCTCCCCTTCATTTTTGAATGATATTCTCACTGGATACACAATTCATGGCTGTCAGTTGTTTTCTGTCAGCACTTTAGCTTTTTCATCCCACCTCCTTCTTTCCTCCATGGTTTCTTATGACAGGTTGGCATTTAATCTTATTGATACTCCCTTGTACATAACACATTAATTTTCTCTTGCCATTTTTAAAACTTTCTCCTTGTCCTTGACACCTGACAGTTTGATCACTGTGGGTCTGGATGTGGCTCTTTTCGAGTTTATCTTGTTTACAGCTTGTTGGACTTCTTGAATGTTTATTTTCATGTCTTTCATTTAATTTGGAATTTTTCTGTTGTATTTATTTGAATATTCCTTCTTCCCCTGTCTTTCTTTCTTTTTCCTCTGGGATGCCCATAATGTATATATTGGTACACTTGGTGATGTCCCATAGGTTTCTTAGGCTCTGCTCACTTTTTTTTTTTCATAATTCTCCTCACCCTGAAACATTTCAGTTGCCTTGTCTTGAGTTCACTGATTCTTTATTCTATGAGTTCTAGTCTGCTGTTAAAACCATTAAGAGAATTTTTTATTCTTGTCAATGCTAGTATTTCTGTTTCATTCCTTTGTGAAATTTCTCTTTATTGATATTCTCATATTGTTCATTCACAGTTTTTCTGATATCCTTCAGTTCTCACTCTGTGTTTTCCTTTATCTCTTTGAGCACTTTGAAGATCATTTTTTTTAAAAGTATTTTTCTGTTGTGTCCAAGGTCTGGTCTTCAGCATTGATGGTTTCTCAATAGTTATCTTGTTCCTTTGGATGGGCCGTTGTTTCCTTGTTCTTTATTTATGATCTTTTCTTGCATGCTGTGCATTTTAATATTTTAATGTGTCAAGTCTGGGATTTGGTCCCTGAGCTTTTCTATTGTATGTCTTACAGACAGTAATCCTTTGTTCCATGCCGGTCTAACTTAATTGTTTCTTACACTGCTTTAGCTTTCTTCAAGCTGCTTCTGCCTGCCAGGCAAGTTCTGGGAGGGTGAGTCAGAGAGGAGTGTCCTGGTTCAGTCTTTCAGGCTGCCATCTGAGAGACTGGTACTGGCATACAGGCAACCCAGTATGTGCATGGGGTTTACTCTGCTCCCTCTGAAACAGGGACCCACAGTGGGAGTGCAGGCTGGCTCTGCATTGTACCAAGGAGGGATGGGGTGTGGCCAGCAAGGGCCCATGAGCTTCTCCTACTGTTGTTTTTTCTTTATTAGACAAGTTATAGGTTTGCAGAACAATCATGAATAAAATACAGGATTCCATATACCACTCTATTATTAACACCTTGCATTGGTGTGCAACATTTGCTACAATTGATGATAGCACCTTTTTATAATTGTGCTATTAACTGTAGTCCATGGTTTAATTTAGAGTTCATTGTATGTGTGGTATAGTTACATGGATTTAAAAATAAATTATTCTGTTACCATATATACAATCTAACATTTCTATTTTTAATCACATTCAGATGTATAGTTCAGTACTGTTAATTATGTTCACAGTTTTGTGCTACCGTCACCACCATTCATTGCCAGAACATTTTCATCATTCCATATAGTAAGCCTGTACATTTTAACCTCAACTTCCCATTCCCTGTCTCTACCCTGACCCCTGGTAACCTATATTCTAGATTCTGATTCCATGAATTTGCTTATTCTAATTGTTTCAAACCAGTGAGATCATACATATATCCTTTTCCGACTAGTTTATTTTGCTCAGTGTGCTGTCTTCAGGGTTCATCCATCTTGTCACATGTATCAAGATTTCATTCTTTTTTATGGCTGAATAATGTTCCATTGTATGTATATACCGTATTTTATTATCCATTCATCAGTTGATGGACACTTCATGCTTCCATGTTGTGTCAATTGTGAACAAAGCCGCTATGAATATTGGTGTGCAAATATCAGTTCAAGTCCCTGCTTTCAGTTCTTTTGGTTAGATACCTAGTAGTGGGATTGCCAGGTCATATGGCAGTTCTATACTTAACTTTCTGAGGAACTGACAAACTGGCTTCCACAATGGCTGCACCATTTTATTGCCGCCAGCAATGAATGTGTTCCTATTTCTCCACATCCTTTTCTTATTTTCCTTTTTTCTTAAATAGCAGGTGTTCCAATGGATGAGAATGGTATCTCATTGTGGGTTTGATTTGCATTTAGTGATGGCTAGTGATATTGAGCATCTTCCAGTACTTTCTGGCCATTTGTATATCTTTTTTTGGAGAGAGATCTTTTCAATTCTTTTGCTGATTTTTTAATTGGGCTGTTGTCTTTTTGTTGTTAAGTTGAATGATTTCTTTATATATTCTTTATATATTCTCCCATTGCATAGGTTGTCATTTTACCTTCATGATAAGGTCCTTTGAGAGGCAAAAGTTTTTAGCTTTGATGAGGTCCCATTTATCTGTTTTTTCTTTTGTTGCTTGTGCTTTGGGTGTAAGCTCTAAGAGACCATTGCCTAATGCAAAGTCCTGAAGATGCTTCCTATGCTTTCTTCTAGGAGTTTGATAGTTCTTCCTTTCATATTTAAGTCTTTTTATTTTGAGTTGATTTTTGTATACGGTGTGAGGTAGAGGTCCACCTGCATTCTTTTGCAAATGAGATTCATTTTTCTGAGCACCATTTGTTAAAGATACTGTAATGGTTTGGAGCCTTTATGGACTCCAGAAGAGTATGTTCCTAAAGTTAATCCATTCCTGTGGGTGTGGACCTATTGTAAGTGGGGTCTTTTGGTGAGTAGGCTCTTAAGTTAAGACGTGATCCACCTCATTCAGGGTGGGGCTTACTTGTCTTACTGGATTCGTATATAAGAGGATGAAATTCAGAGAAAACAGCCATAGAAACTGAGAGAGAAAACTATGGAAGCCAGAAGCTGAAAACAAGGAGACCTGGAAGAGAAGGGAGAGATCAGCAGACACATCCATGTGCCTTGTTGTATGACAGAGGAGTCCAGGATTACTGGCAGCCCGTTTTCAGGGAGAAAGCATTGCCTGATGATGCCTTGATTTGGACATTTTCATGATCTCAGAACTTTAAACTTGTAAACTAATTAATTCCCATTGGTAAAAGCTAGCCCATATCTGGCATATGGCATTTTAACCACCTAGCAGCCAAAACAGTTATGATTCTTTCCCCTTTGGGTGGTCTTTGCTTCTCTTACTGTTTTTAAGCTATGTTTTCTTGATTTGTTCACTTGCCCAGTTACTGCAACCCTTTAACTGTTTTTGCAGCTGGAGGAAAATGGCTCTTCCAGTTTTTGCTAGTTGTTCAAAGATTCTGTTGGGGTATGGACCCCTGAAGTGTCTTACATCACTACCTTTGTCAGCTGGTCCTTGTTAAGTCTTATGAGACATGGGATGGGTCTTTTCAAACATCTGCCTGTGCTTCATCTTTTAATTTCTTTTCCAGGTAGAGTCTCCAGTGATGAGAAGATTTCCTACTTCCTCTGGAAGTAGAATGGAATTTTTAGAAGGTTGGAAGACATGTTTATTTCACAGAGTAGGATGATATATATTAGTGACATTTCAACCAAAGTTTAGGATTTAGTCAGGAAGAGAACTTCATCCTCACCAGGAAATCAGTTTACATGTATGTTGAAATATTTAGCACCATACTGGAATACAATAAAAACTCTTTAAGTATTAATTGTTCTTGTTTTTCTTATCATCCTATACTTATTATCTGATTATCATGGCAGGCTGAAGACAAGGTGTTTCATGACAAGGGAACTTCAAAAGCCTGCCTCATTTACAAGCCAGTTCTTCTGTAGCTCCAACATGGTAGGAGAAGCATTCATGGGGAATTCATTAGTATTGTTTAGTGGATTGTCTGTATCCTTTGTATGTCTTTCTGTTTCTGAACTGTTAATTCCCATGAATCATTATGTCCCTTTACCCAAGGGTTACCATCCCCTGTTGCTTGCTCTAATCTGGAGAAAAGGTGGAGGGACTTATATCTAAAGTTAATACTCTGTCATGTATTCTATACTCTGTTCTAGGTTTGGGTTCTTGGCATTTTAATGCTCTCCCTTCACTCTACAGTACATAAATGTTAGCAAACTTGCTGAATTAACATGCTCTAGTGAGTAGTTCCCAGAGTTTTAAATCATGAAGTTTCCAAATAGGGCTGCAGATAAATTTCACAAATGTTGATTGAATACTTAGTATGTGTTAGGCACTGAGGTTGGCACTGGGGATAGAAAGAGAAAAGGCAGCCCCTGCTGTTGATTTCATTTGCGTCCTGCCCTCAGGAACTCGGGTTAATTGGTGCAGCAGTTTATAGTCTAATTAGGCTTCCTAGACCCTTAGGGAGACATGTGACTTTTAAGACCCATTTCCTAAAAATTGTAAGAATTGTCATAAAAGATTCTCTTCCTAGAGTCAAACATTAGTCATTTAATAGTCTGGGTAATACCAAAAATTCATTTGGAAAAAAAGAGAAGCACAATTAGTTAACTTATTTCATAATGCTAAATAACTAGTTTGGCCGACTTGAATGAGCTGACTAGTTCTTCTGTCATCTTGTCGACACAGTCTGTGTGTATCTGCTTAGCTTTCATATGCTGTGGCTTTTCCCTTAGGATCATCATCAGTTTTTTTTCCCCCAGAATTTAGATGATTAAACTCACAGATGGCAGCTCCTAAGTTATTATGCCACTGATTAAAGAATTGTTAAGGCAGATTTATTTCTCTAAATACAAACACATGCAAAACTGAGATTTTAGCCAAAACTTTGCTAGACACAATAGTGTATTGTTTCTCTCTTCAAAATGTATTCCATTATATACTCATGTTATAAAACTGCAATGCCTGGCATTTATATTGTAGTGTCTATCTCTGAAGAACTCTAAGCTCTTGACCACATTTTCAAAATGTACAGTCCTTCCGGTTTTTTTTGTTTGTTTGTTTCATTTCTTCTATTATTACTAACATCCTTAGATTTGATAATATATGTAAAGCACTGCATTGCATGTGGTGAATGCTATTAATTTTGATTATGATCTTTCTCAGTAATTCCAACAAATGTATTAGTGGTTAAACAAGCATGGTCCTTGACCCATATTATTGCATCTTTCCTTTCTTTTTGGGCAAGAGGGCAAGTGGAGAACTGGAGTTCATTGTGATCCCTTCACTGTTAATCAGAGAAGATGGAAACTACTTGTCTTGGTCTCATGCCAACTGTTTCCAGATGATTGTTCTTAAAAACAAAAAAGTTCATTATTCACAGATATGATTTTGTACATGAAACGTCTCCCTCCAATATACAGATGTTATTGATTTCAAAAAAGAGTTTGTCGAAGTTTCTGTAAACAAACTCAGTATACAAAATTAAATTGTATTTATTTTCATCACCAGCAGTTTGGAAATAAAAAGGTACCCAATAATAGATCGAACAAAAGATGCAAAGAGTGTCTATGGAGAAAATTATAAAATTTTATCAAAAGACATTAAGAATTCTAAATAAATAGAAAAGCGTACCATGCTCACGGATAGGATGGCTCAACATTGTAAAAATGCCAGTACTCCACAAATTAATCTAAAGATTCATTGCAATTCCAATCAGGTTTACAACTGGCTTTGATTTGATAAGCTGATTCTCAAATTTATATGAAAGGGTTGAGAGGAAGAGAGAGAGACTTTTTATATACAAAAAATGAATTTCAAGTGGATTAAAGTCTTAAATGTGAAATTTGAAAGACAAACTCTAAGCAGTTTAGAAAAGTATATATATAAAGATATTTTCATGATCTTGATGTATGGGATGACATTTTAAAGAAGATACCAAAAGCATGAAACATGAACTAAATAAAATATTGATGAATTTGACAATATTAAATTAAGAACTTCAATTCATAAAAGATACCATAAAGTAAAAAAGAAAATCCACAAACTCAGAGAAGTTATTTACAATATACATAACTGAAAAAAAAGATAAGTATTCAAAATATGTAAAGAACTACTACAAATAAGTAATAAAGAGACAGATAATCCAAAAGAAAATGAGGAAAGGATTTGAACAGGCATTTCAGAGGAAATAAAACAGGAGTGATTAATATACATATGAAAAGATGCCTAACCATCAGAATTTAGGAACTCCAAATTAAAGCCATAATTAGATACGATTTTATACTAACCAGTTTGCATGTTTTGGGTTGGCAAAAATATTATGGTCTGATATTAGCAAGTATTAGAAAGGGATGTGTGTCAGTGGGAATTGTCATACACTGCTGGTAAGTCTATTGGCACAACTTTGGAAAACAATTTGGTTTTACCCTATAACCCAAATCATGTGCTCACAGTCCTGCCATTCCACTCCTAGCATAGAACCTGGTGGAAATGAACTTTTGGAGTTGGCAGACCAGGATTTGAATCCCTTTTCCTAATTGCACAACTTTGAGCATATGAAATTTCTCAGTTTTCTGATCTGTACATAAGAGAAACTGGAATGTTGTGAATAGTGACTGGAAATTCATGACACAGAGTAAACCATATTAAATGGTAGCTATTTTTATTAACATCTGACTGAAGGATAAGCTCCTTGAGGACCACTTCGTATCCTTCCTTGTTACTGCCCATAGTGTGTGGAGTAGGTGTGCAATATAGGTGATTTGATTTAGATTTGTACCAAATGCCCATCTCTTGCCCCTTGCTACCTCCAAGCCGTATACAGAATGTTTTTCACATGTGAAGTTCCCTGCCCTCTACATTACCTGACAATTCTCCGCCACTTACATCAGCCATAGCGTCAACCTTTAGCAGGTAGCAAACACATTTAGAACACAAAAGGATATTAGAGTGAAAGGGTGTGTTGTTTCTTTTTGGTGGGGCACCTTTAATGCTTCTTGAAAGTTTCAATCCCAGCATTGAAAAGTCCACTGTAGATCAGAGGGTTAATGGGTGAATGGAATCAAGGCACATCCCCGTGGCCCTCTCTCAACTTAACAGTCTCAGAGATAAATTTAATCCTTCCTGCAATCTCTTTTCTTATATTTGTGTGTGCAGAAAAACTCAACTGCAGTTACCTGCAAATGCAGGCGTGTGAGATGGCTGGGCTCAGCCGTATATTATAAAGCCAGAATTAGCTAAGAGCAGATGCTGTTGGTGACATCAGGCTCCTACACAGCAAGATGGGAGAAAAATGATGCAGGGGCAGTAATTCCAAGTGAGTTATAAACTGGAAGGACTTGGAAAATCCAAAGGAATTCTTAAATGGAGGCTTTCAGGTGAGAAGAAATATTATGACGATTTACATGTTTTGGGGTGACAGATATTTTTGAGTAATGAAGGATATTCTTAGGGAACTTAAAGAATTTTCAGTCACTACTCACAACATTCCAGGAATCTTGGCTGGATGTTGGTTGTTAGCATGTTTGGGGCCTTTTTTATAGCCAAGCATTTTATTGCTCAAATAAAGATTTAAAGTTCAGCCTCATCACTGTGAAGATCCTTATAGAGTGATAATAAAGGTAGGAATTTCAGGCCAGTGAAAGAGAGCTTTAAAAACCTCCATTTGAGACGAGTTATTTTATGGTATTTAATATAGGATTTTATTTGATAGGAAAAAAAACTCTCTGTCAATTAAAAGAGAAAATGAAAGAAAAAGAAAGCTCATATAATCACTACAGGTGCATCCTCTCTCTCCTTTCTCTTCCAAAGTCATTCCCTGCCCTTTTTCAGCCAATGTCCTTTAGGGGTGCAGCAGCTTCTGCAGCCGCAGTGACTCCCTGAAGCAGTGATTCAGAAATGGGTGGGGGCTGGAAGCAGAATCCACGGGAGTTTGAAGAACCCCCAGTGCCTCAGGTTAAACCCTAAGGAGGTGTGGCTGCTCTCACCTCTGCCCACGAATCTCTATTATAGACACTTGTCCCCTTTTGAGGCCAGGATACTGTGACTGTCACCCCAGGCTGGTGTCTCACGTGTACTGATGGCCCATGCCAAAGCAAGGAGAGAGAACAGGTCGGAAGGGGGTGGGGCGAAATTTTTAAATACTGGGGGTGGGGAAAAGTGGGCAGGCAAGGAAATTATTTTAAAAGGGTTAGGGGAAAAGGGAGGTGGGGTAATAATAATAAAAGGAAATACCGTACCTACATTGGAGTGCTATAATTTTCCCCAAGAATTGCCATAGAAATCACACTTCAGACTGTTATGCCATGCATAAATTTGAGAACAATTTACCTGTATTGTTCACTCTGTGTCATCAGCATCCTCTTTCTCATGTTTCAGTCAGCAGGACTCATTTCATACATTATCATCTGGTACTGTTGGCTATTCATTTCTTTGCAGTGATTTTGCCGCCAAATATCCTCTTTTCAAGTCATGGACATCATTAAGTATACTTTTTATTTTACATCACTTATCATTTTCAGAGTTCCTTTATTTCATTACTTTGCATTCAGAATTTCAGGCCTAAATCAATAGCCTTGACGTAGAGGCAGGTTCCTGCTTTTTCTGTTGGGCGTTAGCAGTTCCTTTCCTGAATCAGAAATTTATTTTTCTTTCCAAAAGTTGTCCAATGTGAGGAATAGTTAGCTTGCTTAATGTCTTAATTTGTTAGAGGGAAAGATGAAGATAAAAACTGGTGATGGGAATCCCCTATGAAAAAACTCTTTGTACACATACCTTCAGCCTTTTACATCTGTTTTTTTTTTTTTTTTTGCATTCCGTTCTTCCTCTCCATAGGAAGGGACCATTGCATGGGACCAGTGAGTCAGGCTAATGAGTTTCAGCCTCAACTCTGCTGCACACTAGCTGTTCTGCTTACAAAAAGTTAACTCATCTTTCTACCTTCTCTTCCATAAATTGGAGACTTAGCAATCTCTTCAAGGAGTGTTTTGACTGATGAAGTACCGAATAACTGTCATGAGAAGCGCCCCGTGCAGGGGTAATGAATGAATGAGTCTCAAACCAGTCAGACACTAGGCCCGGAGTTTAGGCTCTCCTGTGACTCTTCCTGTTTGGAATCTAGCTGTCTCTCTACATGTTTCACAGCCTTTTCCACATGAGGCCTCTGTCATGCTCACAGAATGTGTGGCCTTCTGGAAAAAGACAGGCCAGGGTGCTGGAAGGTTACCACAGAGCCCCATTGCTGGGCTGTGCTGTGCTAGGAAATAAGATGTCACAGGTGGTCTCTGAGCCGTGTGTGTCTGAGAACTCATAATTAGCCAAAGGCAAGAGGAGAAGAGGGTCTTCTCTCCTCTTTTTCTCTGTTGTTATAGGCACTCATTTCATAAAAGGACAGAATGAGTGTGCTTTCCTGAGCACATACTGAGGCTAAGGCATTTAGGGATTAATGCCTGATGCTTTTATTCTATACATATGAAACAGTGGCAGCATGGATTTTTGTCAAGAGCTGCCTATTCTCATTTCTCCCCAAATACTCTGTTCTTAACATCCCATATGCTTTCTTGGTAGAGAGTGTTGCTCCCCAAACCATTGACACAAGTCTTTAGACCATCTGGTTTTTGCTTCTCATTTGTTTGGAAAAGAGGAAGTTCACCTGAAGGCCCTTTGAAAAACCTTGCTGGCTGTGGTGAATTATTCCTCAGAGGGAGCCCAGATGTGTGCTATAGACAGTGGTGCCTGTGCAGCCTCTCTCTCTTTACTTTTATTTTATTGTTAAATTTATGTACAAAAGAGTATATAAAAATACACACACACACATATATATACATGTAATATATACAACATATAAATGTAACATTTAAAGAATAGTGGGAAACAGAGCACCCACATGTCCCCCACCAAGCTTAAGAAATAGAACATGAAGGCCCATATATGATGCTGCCTGATTGCACCTTCCCCCTCTACCTCAGAAGTATCCTCTGTCCTGAATTTTATGTTAATCAATCCCTTAATATTCATGTAGTTTTACCACATATTAGAATTTAAGTAAGATATTGTTCAGTTTTATCTTCTAAAATTTATATAAATGGGATCATACAGTATTATTCTGCAACTTTCTCATTTTCTAAACATTATTTTTAAAGATTCATTTATGTTGATTTGGCTATGGTAATTTTTGATTGGGATTCATGTTCCTTATAATTTTATCTGTGAGGAATTTTTGAGGATTGAGTTCAATGGAAGTTCCTCCAGAAAGGATTGAAGTTTTAGATCTACAGATATCTGGGTTATTACCAGCCCCGGCCCTGTGTAAGTTAAAATTTGGGTTTTGGGGGAACACACAGGTAGTGTAAATTTTGACCCCCAACTCTGATTTTAGGCTTTTTCCATTTCTTACATTCCACCTAGAGCCAAGTCTGGAAGAGGCAGGTATCTCTATAACCGTCTTCTGGGAGGCAGATTTTTGTTCTAGTTAATCCACTCAGGGTGTCAACTTTTGGTATCCTGTTTTTTTGTGAGGGCCTCTCATTTGGATTCCTGTTCTTCTAAAAGTGTTAGGCAAGAGGCCTGGTATACAACAATAAAACAGCAAAACAGATATTAGTTATCTGTTGCCACAATAGTGCTGCATAATAAACCACCCCAAAATTAAGTGGCTTAAAATAACAGTCGTTTTTTTTTTCTCCTGCGCCTGGGAGCCAGCGAGGGTCTGCTGTCTAGGCCGGGCCCAGCTCAGCCTGGAGCCCAGCTATGGGTACCTGTCTGCTCCTCACGTCTCTCATCCTCCTTGGACCATGTTCTTCTCCTGGCCATGGCAGAACCACAAGAGTACGGAGCAGAAACACGCAGTGCCTCTCAAGATCTAGTTGAGAACTTGCCCTTTTCATTTCTGCCCACATTCTATCAGCCTGAGCAAGTCACATGGCCCTAATTAGGAAGGAAATAGATTCTACCTCTAGTAGAAGGAACTGCAGTTTCATGACAGAGGGTATGGATGCAGGCAAAGAATTAGGAGCAATGATTCAACTTACCACTGCTTTCCTTCACCCGTGCGTGTCCGTGCTTCTGGATCTGTGGTCACTGAGTTTCATCCTCAAGAGTTGAGTTTTCTTGAGGGCTGGATTTATTACTGGCATAATATGTTCATTTCTACCCTTGTGGTTCCTTGGATGAGATATTCTTGATAGGATATTTCTTAAAATTAAACGAAAAAAAAGAAATGTTAGCTCAGACAGGCCCTGCTTCCTTCAGCTTTACTGTTTATTAAAGGTAGTGGCCTTGAGAGAGTAATTCATGTCATTCCTTCCAACCAGCGCATCACAAGTTATGGAGGTCACCTGTTCTGCGGAGTACCTGTGACTTCCTAGGCTGGGATGACAGGGGGGAGGCAAAATAAAACCTCACATTCGTACATTTTGGATATTGATTCTTAACCACTGATGAACTATTTTGTGATTTTGCAGAAAACTACTGAGATACAGATTTGCTCCATTTTCAAGATATCTAAATATTTGGCATATTTACGAAAGAGAGAAATTAGGTGGTGATTACTCATTAATTAAAGATTATTCGATTTATAAAAGGAGACAGTGCAAGGTAAATTGAAGTAACAAACTTTCCAAAACGTTTAAAATGTTATTCAGCTTAAAAATTTTGATTACCTTACAACTTTTTAGAAATTTAATTTCACATATGACAGTAAAATCTCTGCGGGTCTGGAAGTATTTCTCTTTTTTGGTGATCACTTTATATTTTAACTATTTCATTTAATTTTAATTTTTAAAGATTCGTATGATTCATTTTACATATATGTTGATTTCTATACTCTAGGCCACTAATTTTCACTTTAAGCAGAATTTAAATGTCTTAAAATTGGCCTGGGTTTGCATACTTTTAGTTACCTCAGGTTTTTTGTAATCTGTACAAAAGTTTTTTTTTTTTTTTCTTTTCTTTCTCCCAAGTTATTGGGATTTGACTGTATTTCTAGGGCTAAGAGATTACTGTAATCGCTCTTTGATGGTCTGATACTTTTAGCACGTAATAGAGAGCACATTTTGAGAACTGAAGTGCTCATTTCTGGGTGCCTTGTCTCCTTACTAAAATGTGCCCAAGGAAGAGGGAGGATTCCCTAATTTCATTGGTAACTTGGTACTCTCATTGCAAAGTGACTACTTTCTATTTCACTATCCTTATTTTTCCCACTAGCTTTTGAGTTTTGATAACTCTCTTTTGAGTATCCCAATCATACTGGAAAGAAATGAGCAGAGAGGAAAAAGAAAGATCTGTATGAAAAAAACAAGCAGAGAGGTAACTAGGTAGAAAATCCACTGACAAAGTCAATTTCCAGGTCCCAAATTGTTTTCTCTCACTGTACCTTCTCTCCACCCCACTATTTTTTAGTACTGAGCATTATTCCTGGGAGAAACTTTTCATATTTTTTAGGAATCTGTTCTTATTCCTTATCTCACACCTGAAGCCATAATGTTCCATTCTGAGCATCATAATCATTTTCACAGCAACTAAATGTGATTTCACACACAGCAGATTATGACTTCTGTGGAGAGTGAGCAGTGTAAAATGATTAACCCCTTGGGACATGGAGCCCATTTCACACAAATCTCCTTAGCAACCAACGTAAGACGGGATAATGGACAGCATAAATGGATTGAGGATAATACAGCATTCCATTTAATGATCTGTTCAAATGCCTCCAGAACATATTCTCAACCAGAAATTATAGCTGACACCAAACAGTACTGAGAAAATTTCTCTGAAAATGGTGATACCTCTGTAAAAGAAAAACACAGGAATGTGTACCATTAAAAATGGGGATTGGGTCTGTGGAAGATGAAGGCTTGCCCTAAGACACAGACACTGGGTCCAGGACTCCTAGAGGGACACTATGACAAGGCGGAGGACAGGGTTGGAATCCATAAAGTCTAAATGAGTTGACGTGGAGGAGGAAGAGCTGTATACCACAGAGAACTAGATTTGTGAATTAACTCTTATTACCTCCGTGTAATTAACAGCAACAAGAATCATCCAAAGGTCTTGAGTTCTTGCCAAAAGATCTGTTACCTCCATGACAATTTAATATCCTGTTTACAGTTTACAGTAGCTACTGTTTCTAGGAGGGGCATTTTTACTGGGAAGAGGAGAGTCAATCCAGAGAGTTCAGCAACTATTTTTCATGCCTGCTGTGCACACATCATGGGCATCTAACATAATGGGCTCCATTGTATTTGATTACATCTGAAATTCAAGCTAAGTTTTTATATGTGTCATATGTAGAAGAGATTTGGTTCATTTGTATCCAACAGTCGTTAGAATTGGTGACTAACAGAAGTTCAGAAATAAACTGTTTCCCTTGGAATCACCAGTAATTTTGAAATCCTCACCAGGGCTGATTGGTCAAGTCAGGCAACCTTCTTCATTAAGTATAATGAAATTGAATTTTGGTTTAATCATAGGTGTAGTTATAGGGTGGGGTTTGAAAACATCTTCTGTGCCTTGAATAGAAGACTCTCCTTGAAGAAATTGCTGGCAAGTTGTAGGAATCCAGACATTGTAGAACCCTTCTATTATCCCATTCAATTATTATTATTGTGATTTTCTACTCAGCAAGTACATGGACTTGAAAAAAATCATCTAATAAGCATTTATTAGTAGCTGCTCTATGCTGGATAGAAGAAAATTAGAAGGAACCAGATGCACCCACTTTAATTAATTGATATAATCAGGAGTGGTATGCAACATCAAGGGTGAAAATTGCTAACTTAAATTGTGGCTTTGTGGCTCAAATGAGTTTTTGCAGCTTCAAACTCTTTTTTTCCCCTTGAATAACTACATGGTTACAGCTTCTGAGTTTTTCCTTTCCCTTCTATCTGAATTTCTTTCCTTTTTGGGGGGTTAGGGGAGGATATTCAATTACAACTCCTTTTATGGAGTGATAGGTTTCAGATTGCCAATATATTTTGCAGGAGAGTTGGGAGTTTATTCGCTGACTTTTCTCAGTTCATTCCAGTAGACCAACAAAGAGAGGAACAACATCGGAAGAGGTAATGGAAACATTACAATAAATATCATCCTCCTTTTGACAACAAGCAGTACAGAATGAAAATATAAGTAGCAGCCCTCTGCCTAGAAAAATGTTTTCCATTTTCCCTGGCTTAGGCTACTCATCCTTTAGGTCTCTGCTTAGACATTGCTTTCTCTGGGAAGCCTTCCCAATCTGCCCTCTCCCCCCAGATCCTACTTCCAACTCTGTTAGATTTCCTTAGTCCTGTCTTAGTACTTAATATTTAATGGAATTGCCTATTTATTTTCTATATACTCTTTTATTTGGGATCAAGGACTGTGTCTTGTCACCTTATACCCCCAGCATTTAATACAAAGCCTGGTATTCGGCAGGTGCTCAATAAAACATTTATTAAATGAATGAATGGAAGCAATGTCTGTCTCATCTATGTGGTGGCACTGGGTGGCACTAAATACCTCATTCATTTCTGCATCCCCATTGCCTACTTGGTGTATCAGTTATCTATTGCTGCATAACAAGCCACTCCAAAACTTGGTGGCTTAAAACAACAGCCATTTCTTTAGCCATGATTCTATAGACTGGCAGTTAGGCCAGGCTCAACTGGGCAGTTCTAGCTTCAGCTGGACCTCTCTGGCTTCTGTTGCCAGCTTCCAGAGCAGTTGAAGTTTGGCTCATCTGAGTTGGCCTTGGCTGGGAGGTCTCATCTCTTTCCCATGTGGTCTTTCATCTTCCAGAAGGCTAGTTGGGCTTGTTCAAACAGCAACTGGACAGGGTTTCAAGAGATTGAGCAGAAGTGTGCATGGTGTCTTGAGGCCTAAACTCAAAACTGTCATGATGTCACTTCTGCTATATTTTATTGGCTAAAGAAATCACAAGGAAACTCCAGATTCAAAGGGAATCTCCCATCCTCTTGTTGGAAGGGAGCTGCAAAGTCAAATTGCAGAGGGGCACGGATATAGGAAAGAGAATGGTTGAGGATATTTTTTGCAAGCAATCTACCACTCTTTGCAAGGAGTAAGTCTTCAAAAAAGATTTGAATTGAATTGCATCTGAGAATTATTAGATTTAGCCAAAATCTGGGAAATTCTTTGAAGGAAGATAAAGTTTCTCTTTGGTTTCATTCCACATCCCTTTCAGTATCCTTTTCCTACTTCATGATTCGGTCACTCCATTGTTACCCAAGTATTCAGGCCTTTGCATTGCCCTGTGAGGGCCCAAGTCCTCCTATTCAATTGACTCATATTTATTGAGCAACTACTATAACATAAAGCTCATAGTAAAAACCAGACTCTATACGAAGTAGGAATACAGTAGTGAGCAAGTAAAACATGATTCTTGGCCTCCAGTGGCAAAGATAGATGTTTGATTAGAAATTACAAATATGATTAATGTTACAAAGACTTGAGGGATTGAGGAAGAACAGATAACACGGAGGATCTGATCTGCTGAGAATATGATGTTTAAGCTGAGTTAAGGAAGGGGCAGGAGATGAGTAAACCAGGAGCATTTATCCCCTGGAAGAAGTGCTGGTTGGTCACTGTGAGCGTAGAGAGAAGGTGATGTGGAATGCTTTCTAGGGAGAGAGAACATGTGAGAGAGAAAGAACATGATGATTGAGGAATGAGAGAGCAGAGTGTCTGGAGCCCAGAGCACGAGGGAGAGGAGGGCAGTGCAAAGATCAGGTCTCCTGGGACTTTGGGGACTGTGTTAATGTTCTTTCCCTTGAGTAATCAAATGCTGTTGAAGAGGTTAAAACCGGGGAGAGATACGACCCAATTCACTTTTTAAAATCTTCTTGCGCTAAGTAGAGAATGGATTCGTGGTGTGCAAGGATGGGTGTGGAAACCACTCCATTCTCCACTATCAAAACACCATTCCCCAGCAAGGTGTTGGGAAGAAAGCAACCTCCTAAACTGAACTCACAGTCAAGTTACTGACAACTTGGTCAGTAGTATTTATTCAAATGAATCTTTAATGTGCAATTTCAGAGTCTTTCTGAACCCTGTGACTTCTCAGCCCGTGAGGGCTCACAGCAGTACTTGGCAGCTGAGGCAGAGGGGAGGGAAGGGACAAAAGAGGAGGGCGAGGCAGAGCAGGGAGGGGAAGGGAGCTGTCACTGCTGACGCCAGGGTGCCCAGGCCACCTCCATTCATTCTTACGTTGGCTGCCCTGCAGGGGAGGGTACAGGTAGCTCCAGGAGCTGCCCCAGTTCTCAAACAGGTGGCAGATGTGGCTGATCTTGGTGGGGTGGTTCTGTTGCTTCGCCTGGGCAGGGGCTGCACCTGCCCCAACTTCTCCTCCACCCCTGAGGGCTGTCCACTTTTTTTTTTTTTTTTTTTTTTTAAATTTTTAACTCTTACATTGGGCTTCATTTTTAAGTTTGTAACAACTTCAGGGCATCTGGCTTTCGGGGTATAGCAGAAGTGCTCCTGGCTTTGCACAGCGGTGAGCATTTTTAAGCACTGCCTCTTGAGCTTTACACCACTGTTCTGGGAATACTGACAGATTATTTTCTATGGGACAAACCAGGAGTGTATCTGAAAGCAAATTTCTCTGTCGAGTTTTCCTCAGTTCTCAATGGGTCACAGAAGCATAGTTGTAGCTGCCCAGCTTCCTCCTAAGGAAACATTTACAGCCCTCTGTGCCCAACAGTTCGTGAACTGGGTGGCCAGGGCGCTGCTGCTGCGTTGCCCCTGCCCCTGAATTTCGACATTCAGAGTTTTCTTTAAAAGCCCAGTTGCTGCTTATCAATAATGTTCAATATTAGGTTACTCGTAGAATGGAGTCATTATCTTTAATGCTTAATAACCGTGCTTCAAAGATAATATAATAAATTCAAGAAATGTAATTTAGAAAGGCTTTCAACTCAAGCCCTATGCATATGTGTGTGCATTTGTTTAATCTTTCATGGTCTTTTCCCCAGTGCTAAGGAAAACCTTGTTTTCTCTCTGTCTTCCACTTGGTTGGTGCCTTTTGTTTTGTTTCTGTTTGGCAGAGATTACGTTGGGAATTCAGTGTCCTGAGCCTACACTGCAGAAGCAGGTGGTTGTTGGCCTCGGGGGAGTGCAGTGGGATTGGAGCCTTGCACGCGTTTGGCCAGGTTTGGAGAACAAGTGACCTTCTTGGATCCTTTGCTCTTGTCACAAATGGACAATGTGTCCAGGTCTCCTGGGTGATTGTACTGATTCCTTCAAAGTCTGGGTGGCTTCAGAGTCTTCCAAGACTGAATTTATCCTTACAGCAGATCGCTCTTAGAGAAGGGATTCTTTGGGTAAAATCCTGGCAGTAAAGAAGGAAATTTCCTTTTTTTCTTTTTTACTTTTCGTTTTAGGAACTTGCCTAAAATTGAATTTAGTCATTCTGATTTGTCTTCTTGGAAAAAGCATCAGTATGAATACTTCTTAAATTTGCAAGTTAAAACTTTGATTTTCCATGGGCTGAGTCCCCTTGAGAAACAAGGCAGTTAGACTGTTTCGAGTTCTTCTTCTAAGGAACGTAGAGCATAAGGTTGGGTCTGTTTTGTATCCTGAGGGGGTGTGGACAGGAAGTCTATGGCAAGGTTCATAAAACACTTAGTGCTTTTCCGAGAAAGGAGCCGTAGAAATGTGAGGCATTATAATTGTGTTCGAAACCTCCCACAGAGCCTCCAGGCTCTCATTTCACTCCAAGTCATAAAGGGAGAGGATCTGTTACCATTCTCCCTTCCCCTCTCCTCTTCTTACTCTTTTCTCTAGGAAAGAAAGGATCAGAGGCTAACTATACGTGAGAATCAGTTAATTAATCTACATAGTCACCATCTTGCTTACATCTTTGAAGGAGTAGGGTAGCTTCTCTTTCTTGCAAGATCTTACAAGTTTTCTTTTTCCTGTTTCCTAATTGCTGTATAAATAATAAGCTAACTTGTCTTCTTAAGGAGTCAAAGTTAACAAGACTAACCCTGAGCAGTAAAACTGAATCAGGTACACAGCAGGCATTTCCTTTTTCATCTAATTGACTAAATTTCTCTTTGGGGATGTGGGTAGGCTAGAGAGGGGGACTGCAGGAGGCAGGATTGAGGAAAACTGGATGAGAGCAGATCTTGAAAGAAATGTTCTCAGGAAGGCCAGTTTTGTGTTCCATGGATACTCCAGTTTTTGTCTGCTCTGATATTTTCTTAAACATATTCTTTTCTCCTTCAATTCGTGGGAAAGACTGCAGAGGGTTAGAACCTACAGTAGTTTGTCACACCAATCCTGACATAAATAATAAAACATATGCATGTTAAAAACCTTTATTTGGAGTGGAGAGAAATCCCTTTTCAAACATTAGATACAACTTTATACATTCTAGGGAAATGTTTATACACACAATTGGTTTAACATTTTAACGGAATTAATTAGTTCGATTAAACAAATGGTCAATCCAGTTAGCTTCTTAATTGATTTTTAACAAAACTCCGCCAGTCAACTGCTTGAATCAACTGGTCAATTGTGTGAAATAGACTTTAGACACTCACCCAGAGTAATGAGGTTAAGCTGACTAGTGATAAATGGCTACAGTCAAGCTTAAGGAAGATATGGATAACTCTACCCATGGCTCCATATTATCATTTCCAAAATCGTAAAATGGAATCATGATCTCTTCTTGAGGTTTCATCCAGTTTCACAATAAGTGATATTTTCAAGTTCGGTATTAAGAAGCGCATGAAAATATGTTGATGCCTTTGAAGAGCTGTAGAGTCATGAAGGTGATGAGAATGAACTTTATGGAGGTAATTTGGACATAGAGATGATGCCTTTAGTGTTTTCTTCAGTCTTTTTGGAAATACTACTTTTCAGAGGTTTGAATTAATTGAAAGAAAGATATCCTGTGAGTATTTTTAGAAAAGTTCTTCCACCTTGTTTTAAGTGTACCAAAATTGCCTGAGAGACCTTTTTTGGGGGTCTCATTCTGAGAGCGGCTTGGGTGGATTTGCTTTGACGTGGATGGCATTGCGTATAAGGAGGACTTGGCTGAGTGTGGGGCTGTTCTGGGCATTTGGGTTTGCCTAAAACAGCTCTGGTGAATTCAGACTTGAACTTATATGGAAAATTCTCTGCCTCCTTGTTATTCATCTTTGTACTCCCATATCAAGCGTAATGTTGGTCACGAGGTAGTGTTCAATAAATCTTGGGTTTATTGTGCCTTGGGTTTATAAATGTCTAAGGCACTTGAGTTTATTTATTGAATTGGACTCTATTTGCTGCTAGAAACTATGACTTTGGGGAAAGAAGCTTTAGGGTCCCAGAAGTTTTGATGTCTAGTTATTTTTTTTTTTCTCATGGGCTGGGAAATTCATCCTAAGGTCAGAGAACAAAGAGGAGTACAGTGTTATACATGGTGTTCCTCATTTAGAAGCAAGTGACTAGTATTTGTGCTGTCAGGTGAAGTCTCTTCACATCTCTTCTCTCAGGTTCTATGCTGAAGAACCATCTTTGTGGTTGATTCCTCCTTACGGAAAAGTTCTTTGCATGTTTAGATATCAGCATCTCCGCAATTACAAGATAGAGCCATTTTGTTCTAGAGGCAAGCAGAACAGTTCAGAGACACAGGTGGTAATCTGAATGGAAGTGATAAGGGCCCAAACAAAGGTGCTGTCAGGAAGCAGCTGGAAGTGGGTTCTGATCTGTGCACTTGCACCAGATTTAGTCCTAGTAGACTCCTGACTCCTCCTTGTAGCTTTTAGACTCTGGATGCTCTGCTGGTATCACAAGTCTTGATGGGATGCTCAGAATGTTAGGCCAGGAATAAAACCCTTGCTTAGGAAAGTCGATTTTACTTTTCCCTGCCTAGTCAATGGTTTTCACTTCCACATCTTTATTAACTTTGTGACTTGCCTAGAATTCCATCCCCTATGCTCTAATTCATGCCCTTCACTTTTCTAAAGAGCCCAATCAAAACTCAGCTTTTCCAAAATTCTTTTTATGTTGTCACCACTGTACTACATAATTTTGTATTTTTCCACATCTATCTTCTAAATGCTCTTTAATGCTTTCATTTATGTTTTGACTTCTTAGATAGCAAACTTAAGAGCAAAAAAGTGCCGCCTTTTTGAATTTGTATGCTGAAGCAAGTAGAATTGAGCCACACAAACTAAATTATATTGTAACAGTGACTTTTAAATGTAGTCGTAAAACTGTAAGCAAGCAGGAAATTTTAAAGTAGCCTTAAAATGTAACCTTCAAAGCTGGAAGCAGGCTATAATGGAAGCTCTTATTCTCTCAAAGGAGCAATCTGTAAATGTAAAGTCTTGAAGCAGTATGTAAATGAAAGTCTGCACCCAGATTTGAATAAGCATTCATCTATTGTCCCCAGACCTCCCAGATATGAATAAAACCTTTTCATCTATCTCCCTGAACACCTGGAGACACCTTTCCCAGGTGTCACCTAGTTCCTGAAGAAAACAGGAAATAACTAAATTACTGAAGTTCTTCAGACCTGTTACATGTTAACTAAAATAATGAAGTCTCTTTGTCTCTAATGGGTTTAGCCAATTAAAGAATCACTGGGAGGTTGTCCCAAACCTCCCAGATACAGAGAAGCCTTTTGTCTATCACTCTTGCTGCATGTTAATTAAATGATTATGTCTCTTTGTTCCTGAACCTGCATAAAAACCAATTGAAGAAACAGTTTGGAGAGGGAGATTTGGGAAAGCTTCCCCTGTCTCCCTCCGGTGTCAATAAACCTTTTTTCCTTCTCAGCCTGGTTTGTTGTGACTTCTACTGGGAAGTGCCCCTTCTACAATATGAACCGCATTATATACATTTTCAGTTTAGTTTTTAAAATTTGATTCTCAAAATAACTCTGTGAGGGCAGTTATTACTATTTCCATTTTATAGATGATGAGACTGAGATTCAGAAAGGTCAAGTGACTTAACTAAGGTGACACAGCCAATGAGAGGTAGAGACAGGATTTGAATTTGTGCCCAGTATTCTTTCTACAACTACACATGCTCTTATCTTGGCTGAGTAAATAAATCCTGCCTTCAAAAACTTAGAGTCACAAAGAAAAAAATGGAAGCTTTCCTTAGCAGAAAATAGCCTCCTGAACAACCATGATCTTTCTAGAAAATAATTTGACTTAATTTGAGTTAGAGCAAAGAATTAGTCTCTGCCTTCAGAAGAAGTTTTTGTACTCAAGTTTTACTTATTCATTCATCAAGCATTCTCAAGTGCCTGCCCTGTACCAGGCACTGTGCTGGCTGATGGGCATGGGAAAGGGTGTCAAATTTAGGACATGGGTCTTGCCCTTATGGAGGTTAGAGCTTAGAGGCTGAGCAACAGTGCATCCTGGTGGCACATTGCATATGCACTTGTGGATGAGTGGAAGAATAACACAATGTTCCAACTGATAGGCAAAATTTACCTCTGAGTAAGCTTATATTATATAAAAATTAGTTCCTGGAATATTGTAAGCTTTACTTAGAACACTTTTAAGGCCAGGGGAAGATAGAAATGGTGGCATAGCAAACAGTCTTTGGAAAGCAGAAGAGACCCCACATGTCACCAACTGGTTTCAGAATCCAGACAGTGCCAGGGACGAACAGTCTTCCCGCGATACGTGAGCTGTTTCACTGGTGTTCAGAGCAATTCTGGTGAGGGTGGAAAAACTGGACCGGGATCTGGGTAACTCTTTCACAGTTGATTGGGTAATGAGAAGAGCTGTTCTCAGAGAAATGAGAACACGTGTATTGGAAGGCTGCCTTTGCTTAATGTTCCACACGATCCAGGAGGCCAGATGGCATTTTATGTGGTTTTCACAACTGTGATTTTGGATTGATTACTAAACCTGTTTGTGTTCCTAACCCAGCTCCTTGCTTCTCTGCCTGCCTTTTAGCTTAACCCTCATTCCCAGAGCTTGGTGTGAACAGCTGCATTGTTTTTCCTCTTTTCCTTATTTTTGCATCAGTGCCAGCCTCTACTACCTGCAGACCTGGCACCTATTTGCTTTCCCAGAGTCTAGCAGATAAAATAAAATTCTTTTTCCAACCAGGTCTGAGCATCTGAATGGCTTTTGTTTTGTATTTATATTCCATTCTGGATTTATTTTTCCCAAGTTTGGACCACCTGCTTTATGGGTTATGAGGACAAGTTCTGATCCCATGCAGGCCTCTCCTTATACTGACCTTCCATCATCAGATAGTATTTGCATAGGAAGGACAAAATCATTTTATATATAACATAAGAAAACATCATTAGGAAGGTTATAATACAAATTAATATTTGCCAAATATTTTAGAATTTTTTAAACACTTTTCACATAAATAATCCATTTCAATCCTTACCACTGTCTTGAGAAGGAGTTCAGCAGGTTTGAAAATCCCCAGTTCATACAAGGGAACTGAAGCACAGAGAAGTTAAGTGGCATTTCCAAGGTTGCCCAAATAACAATGAGTAGAGCTGGATCTGGAGATTATATTCTCTGGGTCTACAGCCAGAATTCTCTCCACTATCTATTATACTTACTGGAAAAGAAAATCTAATTTAGTATAAATAATTTCAGCATTTTCCACCATTTTGAGCTACTCACCAGGCCACTGTTGTCTTTTATTAAATAAGTCATAGTGACCTTTTGGACCTCACAAAATATTTTCATAAGCTTTGCTCTGTAGTAACTCTTATGATTTGGGTTTGCACTTGACTCGTTTTAATAGGCTGGTAAAGAGAGTCAGAGATGAAGCAGTATGCGAGAGAGACACTGAGATAAGTGACTGGTGCTCAAGAATGTCTGCTTTGGCCTCTTGTACTGGGCTCCCGCTGTCCCAGCAAGGAAAGTATATCAGATATTATAGAACTTTTGGAGACTTCTAATAATTTTTGGTAAAGAATACAGTATCTAATAATTTTTGGTAAAAAATACAGTATCTTAGTATCAAAAAATACAGTATTTTTGGTAAAAAATACAGAAATCCTGGTATGGCTAGAAGAGTGAGTATATTTTACTTGTCTTTAGATTTCTGGCATTTGTCCAATGTTTGACATAATAGGAACTCAGAAACTAATTGTTGAGTGGAACCTCTGAAAATGCAGGTTTATTCCTGTGGGGAATTACAATATACTGATTTGTTCAACGAAAGTTCATTTGTATCTAGATTTCAGACATAGCAGCCCTTCATTTCTTTTACTCTTACTTTAAAACAAGACTTTTAATGTCTTTAGTTCAAGTTCTTAAAAAAATTGCCATTCTTTCATTGATAGAGACACAAGTAAATTAAAATCTCATTAAAGTGAAAATGACCTGTGATGCCTTCCTGTGGTCTCTCTACATGGCTGTCATTTCTCTAGACCACTCCCTTCTCCCCATGTCCTGGAGTACGCAAGAGCTGAGGCTGTGGCTCCCTGGCCGCGTTGCTCTGGGTTATTAAAGTGATATATCTTGGAACTGAGCTTGAGCAGGAATCATCCTGTTTCCTGTTGGAATTGATTTTCTGTCCAACTTTCATTTCCTATTGTACATTCCTTTGGGGTCAGGGCAGCTTGAGAGATATTCCTGGATTCTCTTCAGATGCATGTTTATAACTGAACTACCAGGCAGTGCAGAAAAGTGGCTGCCTGGCTAACTCTGGGGGTTGGACTGAGTAGGGTTCTAGGAGTTGGGTTGGAGTTCAGGTCTTCCTGACACATGTCCTGTATCTTGTCAGTACTTTTTCACATGTCAGTTAGACTTTATTCTCTGAAACCTGCATCAGAAAGCTGTTCATAAGACAGGAAACACTGTACTGCTATTATTATTTCAAAGTTTTACTGCTTCAGTTAATCTGGGTCAAAGCTGAACCGCCTGTTGGTGAACCACAAAGCTGGAGAGTGTCTCCAAAAGAAATCCCTGGTCAAGCTCTCAGTCTTCTGGTACGTGATTATTTACCATAAATGTCCAGATTATTAAACAGTTACTGAGGAGTATGAAAGTGCATCCTTAGCACCGTAGGATACTTAGTAGAATCAGCCCAGTTGTTGTTTCTCTTTCTTATGTTCTCAGTATTCACTTTTGTTTTAGTTGCTCTATCCCATTTCCATGTTTTCTGCAAGTACTCTAGGAACTTTTAATCAAATGGAATAGCAATATCAATAAACTGTGCCTTTTTATTGTTTATCAGAAATGAGGAATTTTGTTTAATCTGTTATTGTGACTTATATGAGCACATCTTTAAGCAATCATTTTCCGTCATATTCTAGAATTTGTGCTTCATATACCACATCAATCCATTTGCTATTTCACAATTGAAGTCCTCTTTGTTAAAGTGTAATCATAGCAACAAGATTCTGTCTGTCAGCATGTCATTATCAGTAGTAGTCAGGAAAATCTAACATAAATTTCCTGTAATGCCATCATGGTTGGGGGCAGCTCTTTAGGTTTAAAGAGAGCAAGTTGGTGATGTGGTAAACGGAGTGAAGGACGTCTTTCATAATTATTTCTAAAATATGATAGTTGTAGTATCCTCAGACATGTCCAAATGAATTGAGTCATGTGAAAGCTTCCAGTTTTATCTAACCATAAATTGAACGTGGTATTGATTCGATATATATCTGTTCCAGTTTGCTAATGCTGCCGTTGTGCAGAATAACAAAAATGGATTGGCTTTTATAAAGTGGTTTATTTGGTTACAAAGTTATAGTCTTAAGGTCATAAAAGTGTCCAAGCTTCGGCATCAACAATAGGGTACTTCCACTGAAGGATGGCCCATGGTGACTGGAAAACCTTTGTTAGCTGGGAAGGCACGTGGCAGGCACCTGCTTGCTCCCACGTTGTGTTTCAAAATGGCATTCTCCAAAATGTCAGCCTCAGCTTTCAATGGGCATCTTCAAAATGTGTCTCTCTAAGCCGCAGCAGCGAGCTCCTTCTGTCCGAGCTTTTTATATAGGACTCCTATGATTAAACCAAGACCCACGCTGAATGAGCGGGGCCACACTTCCATGGAAATAATCTAATCAAAGTATTACCCATGGTTGGGTGGTTCACGTCTCCATGGGAACAACCTAATCCAAAGATTCCAACCTAATCAACACTAATACACCTGCCCCCACAAGATTGCTTTAAAGAACATGGTGTTTTGGGGGATATAACACATCCAAACCGGCCCAGTAGTGGTTCCATAAATTCAGCAGCAAAGAAGGTAACTGCTCTTCACTCCACTCTCCACCTCTTTTATGTATTGTTGAAGCAATAACAAACATTAAGAATTTTCCCAGTATGTCAGGGAATTGTGGTTATTTCTTCCAGGGCAAGAGGAAGTATGTGGTGATAGAAATGAGGAATAGTCATTTAAGTGGTGTCTAAGAAAAACATTGAATAAACCAGGAGACCTGGCTTCTGTTTCTCAGTTCTGCTTCTAACATGTTCAGTGATGTTGAGAAAGTTTCTTTACCTCTTTGGGCCTGAATTTCCTTATCTGTAAAAAGAATTGTTGGACTAAATGATCTTGAAGATCCTTTCCAGCCCTGACATTGAACTCAATACATTAACTTACAAGATTTATTTATACAATATTAGCAAAATTAATTTGTATTTATTAATTGTTTGTATCTGGGTAATTATTGCTTGCACATCTGAAGACTACCTGAGAGTAGTGATTTCTTACATTAACTAAGTGTTTTGTGAAGGAAATGTGGAATCCCCCCAAAACCAAAACTAATGAAAATTTCTCTTTTAGAGCAAACACTGATAAAATAAAAATAAAAAATAAAAAATAAAAATGCACTCTAGCCACATCCCCTTCAGCAAGTCCTAAGGTGTGCAGAATTATTGCTGCCTCTTTATAGTATGCAATGACATCCCGTTAGGCTGTGTGACAACACGTAAAACGGGAAGTAAGTTTGAGACTGTGAAGACACTCACACAGGTACAGTCTTCACCATAGAGCAAATGCACTGCTTCTCAACTTAATGACTTTGTCGGAAAGTTTTCCAACTCTGCAATCTTCACTGCTTCAAATGAAGCTCCCAGGGAAAAGTTCACAGAGTAACAGATCACCTTACACTAAAGAAAAATAAAAAAGCATTTCAGTTCTAGGAGTGTAAACCAGCTACATACTCAGGGGGCAAAATTTGCACTATCTTTAGGAGAAAAGAAAAGCAGTAATAACAAATAAGTCTCATGGGATTTCCGATGAATTGCAGTCTCATTCTTTTGTGATAGCAGAGAGCTAAATTTTGATATATTTCCTCTGGAGATGATTCTAAGCATGGAGGACCATAGATATCAAAGTGTCTTTGTTCTCCTCTCTCCAGATTGCTAAACAAGACCAGGAAAAGGCTCAATAGTTGATGGCAAAAGCTTCTGTGAATTGTCTTGTGATTGGAGAATCAAGAGGATATTTTCATTTAGGAAAGTATGTCTGACCTATGATACAAAATGAAGTTGGTACCATTTTAGGTTCAACTCCCAAATCATCAGAAATATTTGCCTTCACTGACTCTTAGGAAGAAGTATTCCTTCCCTTCTTCACACTTCCCCTCTTTGGTTCTGGGTATCCTTTCTCTCTTGCTCTCTCCAGGAATTTGCTGCATCTGATTCTTCATCAGTTTAAAGTCAAATCCAAGTGTAAATAAAATAAAACATCCCCTGATCCTGCAAGACTCATTTATTTTATTTTATTTTAGAGTTTTTATTGACAGGTTTTTATTTCATCTAGAAAGCTGTTAACATAAGTATGAACATTCTTTCAGTCGATCAATCAACACTTATTTCATAGTAGCTCAATATGCAAGGTACTAATTGTGTTAAATGTGATATTCAAACTAAAATGCATAAAAGAGCTGACAGTTAATTAGTCCAAAGGCAAACCATCTTGAGCCTTGCTTTTTTTTTTTTTTATTAGTTACAGTCTCAAGTTTATGCTGATTACATCCCTCCCCCAATGCCTCCCCATTTTTAACACCTTGCAAGGTTGACATTTGCTTGTTCTCCCTCGTAAAAGAACATATTTGTACATTTTATCACAATTGTTGAATACTCTAGATTCCACCAAGTTACACAGTCCCAGTCTTTATCTTTCCTCCTTTCTTGTGGTATCTCACATGCTCCCCACCTTCCTCTCTCAACCGTATTCATAGTTACCTTTGTTCAGTGTACTTACATTGTTGTGCTACCATCTCCCAAAATTGAGTTCCAAACCACGCACTCCTGTCTTCTATCACCCTGTAGTGCTCCCTTCAGTATTTCCTGTAGGGCAGGTGTCTTGTTCACAAAGTCTCTCATTGTCTGTTTGTCAGAAAATATTTTGACAATATCTCCCTCATATTTGAAGGACAGCTTTGCTGGATACAGGATTCTTGGTTGGCGGTTTTTCTCTTTCAGTATCTTAAATATATCACACCACTTCCTTCTTGCCTCCATGGTTTCTGCTGAGAGATCCACACATAGTCTTATTAAGCTTCCTTTGTATGTAATGGATCGCTTTTCTCTTGCTGCTTTCAGGATTCTCTCTTTGTCTTTGACATTTGATAATCTGATTATTAAGTGTCTTGGCGTAGGCCCATTCATATCTCTTCTGTTTGGAGTACGCTGCGCTTCTTGGATCTGTAATTTTATGTCTTTCATAAGAGATGGGAAATTTTCATTAATTATTTCCTCTATTATTGCTTCTGCCCCCTTTCCCTTCTCTTCTCCTTCTGGGACACCAATGATACGTACATTATTGTACTTTGTTTCATCCTTGAGTTCCCGGAGACGTTGCTCATATTTTTTCATTCTTTTCTCCATCTGCTTCGTTGCGTGTAGGCTTTCAGGTGTTTTGTTCTCCAGTTCCTGAGTGTTTTCTTCTGCCTCTTGAGATCTGCTGTTGTATGTTTCCATTGTGTCTTTCATCTCTTGTGTTGTGCCTTTCATTTCCATAGATTCTACTAGTAGTTTTTTTGAACTTTTGATTTCTGCCGTATACATGTCCAGTGCTTCCTTTACAGCCTCTATCTCTTTTGCAATATCTTCTCTAAACTTTTTGAATTGATTTAGCATTAGTTGTTTAAATTCCTGTATCTCAGTTGAAGTGTACTTTTGTTCCTTTGACTGGGCCATAACTTTGTTTTTCTTAGTGTAGGTTGTAATTTTCTGTTGTCTAGGCATGGTTTCCTTGGTTATCCAAATCAGGTTTTCCCAGACCAGAACAGGCTCAGGTCCCAGAGGGAAGAAATATTCAGTATCTGGTTTCCCTGTGGGTGTGTCTTAGAAAACTGCTCCACCCTTTGATGCCTCAGGTCACTGTGCTTTTCTGCCCAGCAGGTGACGCCTGTTAGCCTATAATTCTTGACTGGTGTGAGGAGGTATGGCCGTGTTCCCCCAGGCTCTGGGGTCTGGTTCTGAATGGAAAGGGCCCCACCCCTTTCCTCCTAGAGAAGACAGACCCCCCAGGTGGAGGTCATTAGCATTTCAATGGTCTCGCTCTCTGCTTGTGCTGTCTCCACCCTTCCCCGAGTCACAGCCCTAGAAACTGAAAATGACTGGGGCTTTCTCCACTGAGCCAGAAAAGAAACAGATAGTCCCCTTCAGACCCAGTCCATGGCGACCCTCCGGCTCTCCCAGGTCAGTCGTCACCCAAAGCCTCTGTCTGTTTTTTGGGGATGCGTACCTGTAGTGAGCAGTTCACACTCGCTACTTAAAACCCCAGTTGGAGCTCAGCTGAGCTGTATTCGCTTGCTGGGAGAGAGCTTCTCTCTGGCACCACGAGGCTTTGCAGCTTGGGCTATGGGGGAGGGGGTCTCACGACTTGTATCCGCAGGTTTTACTTACTGATTTTATGCTGTGTTCTCGGGCATTCCTCCCAATTCAGGTTGGTGTATGATGAGTGGGTGGTCTCGTTTGTCCCCCCGCAGTTATTCTGGATTATTTACTAGTTGTTTCTGGTTTTTTGTAGTTGTTCCAGGGGGACTACTTAGCTTCCACTCCTCTCTATGCTGCCATCTTGCCTGAGTCCCCTGAGCCTTGCTTTTTAAAGTTATGTTTATAACAGGGAAGTTGACTGTATTAGGAATTGGTGGGAAACATTCATTTAATTTTGGCTCTGAACTTTTACCTTGCATTTTACCTTTTTTGTTCTTCTGGATAATCTCTTAAGTCCATACTCTCAGTGTTCTAGATCTCTAGTCATGGTCCCAGGTGAATAACGCTTGGTTTACAAACACATATGATTAATTAGCTAACTTCTTGAAAGAAAGATCTATGCTTTGCCACATCCTCCACCACATGACTAGCTCGCTCTTTAATCTTTTGCATTTGGTCTTAACTTCCGAATACTGTCCTGACACAGCACAATCCAGTGAAGTCAACAACTTTCTGGTTACCAAATATAATCGCCAACTCCTAAGCGGTTTGGGAACTCTTATCATTTTTTACTTTTTTACAGCATCTGAGACTGTTGACTGTATTTTCATTCTGAAAATTTTTTCCTTCTTTGGCATTCCCTCATAGGGTTATTATGAGGCCTAAATCAAGTGATGTTTGTGAAACACTTCGAAACTGCTGACATGGAATTACTCAGTAAATATTAGCTATCATTATTCTGGGACATTGTGCTTTCTAAATCTTATTCTACCCATATCCTTTTTTGTTGATTTTATTTATTCTTTCTGCCCCTTAAATGTAGTCATCTCCCTGTGCTTTTGTGGTTGCGTCTTAATATGTGCCTGGAGTGGATTTACTGTGACGTTGATGAAGTTTAAGCTTTAGGGCATGTCACTTACACAGGCCTTTTCTAAGGTGTGTGGGACCCTCCCTTGTGCTCACATGGTCATATGTTTTTGGCAGATTTTCCAAGGTAAGATCTTTAACTGCAGTCAGTTCAGACCACTCCTCTTTACATTCCACATCTCCCCTTTCACGCTTTCCCTCCGATCAGGTGGTGGTAGAGTAGCTAAGGGCATTTCGAAACCCTATTAACCAGAAGTTGAGCTGGCAAAGCATTTAGTTTTGGTTTTGTGGGTTATATTTATGTGGATCTCAGTCACATCTGTGTTTAGTTAAATTACTGCTAGGGTCCTGGTGTAGAAATGGCTTCCTCTGCCCGCTGTACCAGCTCATCCAGGGTCAGAGGCTACATTACAATGTGAATATGCTGCATGGTATCTAGCACCAGAAATATAGGGATAATGGAGGTGAATCATATCATTTGTCTGATAAGGGAGTTGTATCCAGAATAGATAAAGAATACTTACAGCTCATTAATAAAAAGACAAACAACCCAATTAAAAATGGGCAAGAGATTTGAAAAGATGTTTTTTCAAAGAAAATATACAAATGGCTAAAATGCAAATGAAAATGCTCAGCATCATTAGTCATTAGGGAAATGCGAATCAAAATCACAATGAGATACCATTTCGCACCTACTAGGATGACTATAATAAAAAAAGTGGGCGATAAGAAATGTTGACAAGGACATGAAGAAATTGGAATGCTCATACACAGTTGGTGGGAATGTAAAATGGTGCAGCTGCTTTGGAAAACAGTCTGGCAGTTCCTCAAACATTTAAACATATAGTTACCATATGTCCCAGCAATTCTACATCTAGGTGTATGCCCAAGAGAAATGAGAATATAAATCCATGCAAAAACTTGTACAAAAATATACGTGAATGTAACATTAGTATTCGTAATAGCCAAAAGTGTAAACAACCCAAATGCCTATCAACTGATGAACTGATAAATGAAATGGAATATGCATACAGCTGATACATGGTATAATACAGATGCAACTTGGAAACATGTTGTTAAGTGAAAGAAGCCAGATACAGAGAAGCACGTATTGCATATTCTAGTTATATGAAATGTCCAGAGTAGACAAAGATATAGAGACAGACTGTAGATTAGTGGTTGCCTAGGGCTGGGCTGAGGGAGGGGAAATGAAGAGTGACAGCTAATGGCACAAGAGTTCTTTATTGGGGAGGGGGGCAAAAATGTTCTAAAAACTGACGATGATTGTACAACCCTGAGAATAGAATAAAAAATATTGAGCTATACACTTTGGGTGACTTGTATAGTATGTAAATTGTATCTCAATAAAACTTTTTAAAATGTAGTAAAAAATGTATCATAGATGTGTATCTATCTGTACTCTAAAATTTATCCATTGCCTTCCAAATAAAGTCCAACTTCATGGCTTGGCTTTTAAGGGTTTTTATTTGCGTAGAATACTTTTTCCTCTCATCTATACATTTGTAAATCCTACATATTATTCAGATGCCATAATTCATAAAACCGGATGTGTCTCCTCCCACCAGATAGGTACTCCCTTCATCCCTCTCTTATAGTCCTTAGCATAGTGTGCCTTGTGGTTGTATTTATTTCTGTGTTTGTCCTACTGTTTCCATCTGATTGAGAGCGCTTTAAGGCCAGGGAGTGTGGTTACTCATGTTAGCCTCCCAGAGCACCTCTTATCCAACTGGTACATGATAAATTTTTATCACTTGATAGAATGAATGGATTGAGAAATTATTAGATGTGATCACAGATATGACACTCTCTTTACCTACCCATTTTCACAAGGGTCTTTCAAGAACAATGCAAGATCAAATGTATAAAGACATTTTTGGAAACTCTTAAAACTGCACAGGGTATTATTATCTGTAACCCTGGTAACTGTTCAAATTAGTGTCAGTTAACTTTTGGCGGCACTATTGAGATTCCTTATCATCTATATTAGTTTGTCAGATGAGGTAATGCACTTTTTCTGGGTACAGTTGTCTTCGAAGAGATTGGCAGCATTTCATAGTTGTAAACAAAACTGTCTCATGTGTGGGACCATGACAGAGAGGGAATAGGATGCCAGAAGCTCTGTGAAAACACTTACATCCATTTCAGCAAGGAGGAATTGTGATCTGGTAAATAAATTAGTGTTCTGCTTTGTTCCTCTGTTAATGAATGGGCCCCAGAGACTTCTTGTCCTGGGTGATAAGCCCCTGATATCTATTCAAATTCAGTTTAAAAAGCTCATTTTCTCTAGGAGTCTTTGTTTAAAAACATAATTCAGTAAAAGATATTTATTTTATTTAAAAAGTTTCAAACATACAGAAATGAACAGAGAATGAAATAACAAACAAACCCACCACTCATATTTAACAAATGCTGTTTTTGTTGTTTTTACTTTTTGCCATATTTGCTTTGTATCCTTTTTTCTTTAAATGAAAAACATTTCAGATACAGTTAGTTAGTTGAATTTATCCTTCTGCTCCCAAATCTCCTTTCTCTTCTCCCTTCTCGGAAGTAACCATTATCTCCTTCCAGGAATCTTTAACTGGTTAATCTTACAGTCCAACTTTCATGTCAGTCGTAATTCTTGAGATAATTTTCTATTTCAAAACTGTCAATCTGCCTCATGTCCGTTATTCAGAGCCCACCTTCAAGACTATTAAGTTGGGAGTTTTTCCTGAGTCAGTTTAAATCAGCCTCTGGGGAAGGGACGAGTACAGATACTAAGGTTAGTTACAAAGTAACACTCTGGCACCACATTCCTGGAATTTTGGGAAAGAAGAATGAGAAAGACTGTGAGGTGGTCTTGTATTTGAGATACAAAAGTTTGGTGACACCGAGGATATTTTTGATATAGCAGGTTTTGAGAGACTTATCAAAATTCTGATCAATCCAGCTCGATAGCAGTATTTGGAAAAATGACAACATGCAAGATCCTGGAGCAAGGAAGACTAAATAACATATGTGTGTGTGTGTATACATACCCCTTATTTTCATAAATTCTCTGCTTCATTCAAGGATGAATTTGAGGTGTCTTTTTAAGATACATGCAGTAAAGCAAGAAAAGGACTGACTAGATGAGGAAACGAAGATTAGAATAATAGGTTCAAATCTAAGGCAAGATCAGCACGGGAACATAGCATTGACGAGAAGCTCTGGCTACAAGTGGCCCACATTGGTCATGAGCTTCTCATAGACAGTGAAAGAAGGTAAAGTGATCAGTGACATCACTCAGGGCCCTTAAGATAAAAGCAAACTCATTGCCCAGGGAGGAATTGCTATTTCTAGCGTGGATGCCTGAGAGACTTTTACCCCAGGATGTGGTCCTCATCCTTGATGGCGTGGGCAGGGGGACTGACGAGAACGTTCTAGCCAGTGTGCTCCATGCTCTGGAGCATTTGTGCAACTTGTGGGGAGCACGGCTGGGGGACAGATGGGTTAATGTGCATCAGGAATGCCTGGAATGCCAAGGGTTATTAGTGCTAATAATGCTGCCAGTGACTTTTGCTATGCAAGGAAAGAAAGTATGGGCCTTAGGTCCTAGTTGTACAAGTATTTTGTATTTGAAGAGGTAAATCTTTGGCTTCCAAGGCTTTCTAACTGGTATCATTGCATGGCGAGGGGATTTGGTACTCTCTTGCCCGTGAACCTTAAGTATCCTTATAATAATAACAATGCCAGTAATAACATCCGTGACACACTTCTAGGCACTTTACATAATAGCTTGCTTAGGCCTCATAACAATAGTCCTGAGAAATCGATGCATCCGGAGGTCAGGTAACCTATCTGAGGTCACAGAGCTGGGAAATGATGTAATGTTTCCAGGGCCCTAATTTGAATAAAGCTGATCTTCCAATTACTGTTAGGAGTGAAAATAGGGGAGGGCTCCCTATGGAAGATAATCAGTTGTTGCCTTCTACTTTGGGTGCTAAGGCTACTTTCCCTGGAGGGAAGGAAGCAATGCACATGTGTGCAGCAAAGGCTGTTTCAGTGATGTGTGTTTGGAGGGGTATTGGCAGCAACCTGGAGATGATGGCCAGAGAACTCCTGGGGAGGAAGACACCTGCAGGAGCCGTTGTGTGCATGGGAAGGCACCAAGGACTGGCTCTGTGGAAAGGTGTATTGCAGGGCAGCTGCAAATGAAAAGCAGTCACAACAACTGCTGATGTTCCCATAGCCACTCGCAATTTATAAAGCACTCTCTTGATCTCATTTGTAGCTCTTAAGTATCAGAGCAGAGATTGAAACCTAAGTTGCATGATACTAAATTCTGTGTTTTCCTCACTACTCCTCATTACCTCTCCAGTTCCCTCTGTTTATCAGGAATTTCTTTTGAGAGCTCTGTCTAAATATCTGTGTGAAGCTGAAGAAGGGGAAAAGAAATGGGAATAAAGAACACTTGGGAGTTCTTGAAGCAAAATGGGGAGAGAGAAGCTAGACTTGCTTTTCCTTCTTTGGGAGGAGTTCTAATCACCTGATATTGCCTTCCAAATTACCAGCTTCACTTGAACCTAACCTCACACAGAAAGAGTATATGGAACCTGTGGGGCAAGACTCCATGCAAGCGTCTTGGGAAGGTGGCCTGTGTTGGGTCTGGAGGGTAATTCTTACTCACCGTAGATGCACAGGTCTGTGCTTACAGCTGTTACAGAAGCTTAGTCTGGTTCCCTTATATCATCTACTCCTCCTGTTGAACAGTTTTCAGTCTGCTCTTTGGGGGAGTAAACCTGGCCTGCTATATCTGTGAATCACCCCCTAACTCAGAACCAGTCAAGCGGGATTGGGTGAGGTTATGGATATATCAGATTGAGGGCCTCCTGGGTTAGAGGTGTGGGGTCACCAAGAAAGACAACTTATTAGAAATGTGCTTCAACCAATAAACAGCCTCTGGCTATACTACCAGGTCTACCTACAGTATGGAGATGGCTGTCTGGTAATAATGGGCACTAGAATTGGAGGATCCTGATGAACCACTTCTGTCCTGTCACCAGCCACCTTCTGCCACCACCCTTCCTGCCAGGTAAATATTGCTTAGATACCCAGCTTCTGATTAAAACTACATGATGGAACTTGTACGATGAATGCAACTGATGGCGCGTGTCAGCTTGTTGGAGTTAAAAAATATATTTTAATTTGTTTAGCTCTCTGGGGAAATTATCTGAGCCTGCATGTGATAATCAACTTTCACATGAGCTTTCAAAAAACCTGAAATTATTTGAGCAACAAAATGAGATTTTTAATCTACATAAATACAGAAGTCTTTTGCCTGTTTTTTTTTTTTTTGAGGGGGTGGAGATGAAACAAATTCTAATTCTAATTCATTGCTCTCCCTCTTTCCCAGAACACTGTTATTAGTAGTTGTAGGAAAATGATGATTCTAGTAGTACCTTGCATAACATTTTTGCTTATATATCCCCTTTCTATTTTAAACTTTACCTCAGCTCTTAAGGTAGGAGGTGGTTGCCAGTGATGTTTCCCCCTTTTTAATAGAAGACAGTGAGCCTCAGAGAGACTGATTTGCCCAAGTTCATATGGCTGATGGGTTGCAAAGACAAGACTAGAACCCAGTTCTTTTGGCAGCTAGCTCAGCACGCTTTCCACCCTACCAGGCTGCCTCATAATAATAATAGTGATGATAATACAAAATTGCTGTAAGATATTTACAAGATAATAGAGTTCAAGGTAAGATCAACTAATAGTGCACTCCATCTGCATCATTCAGGATAAGCTAGATTGAGTTGTGGTAACATGAAAATGTCAATAGTTTACCACCAAAAATATATATTTCTTGCTTATGCAAAATCCACTCTGGGTCCAGGTGACTTTCCAGGGCAGTTGTCCTCCATGTTTCCAAGAAGCTTTGATCTGGTGACCCCTTTATCCTAGCATGAGGTTTCAGGGTACATGAGGGAGGGGGACTGAAAACTTGCACATTGGCTGTTACTGGCATCAACCCAGACAGAAGTGACAGCCTTCACTGCCAGTCACAGCCCATTGGCCAGGACCAGTTATAGGGCCCTGACCAACTGCAAAGGGGCTGTGAAGCCTTTTCTTCTGTGTCCAGGAAGGGGAGAAGAACCAGAAATACTGGTAAGCACTAGCAGTGTCTTCCGAGTTACAAAAAAGGACCGTTTTGTAGAGCAGGCTCCCCTTTGGGTAAATACCCATGTTACATATCCCAAGGAAAACATCATACCACTTTAAATTGCTTTAGAGGAACATCCAAGTATTCGATAGGTAATTTACCTATTGATGTATACCGTAAAACCTTTCCTAAATGTCTGTGCACTATAGTTCAGGATTGCAGTTTCTTTTTTACAGATACTATTTTCCTGATTAAAACCTTCAATGATTCCCTTGTCCTGAGGAAACAGTTATAATTTCTTACCATGATTTATAAGGCCCATCATGATTGCTAATTGCCCCTGAAAACTTTCCCACAACTGCCCATCTCTCCCCCCAATACTGTAATTTGGGTGTGTGGACCTCCTTCCAATTCTC
Organism: Choloepus didactylus; assembly: GCF_015220235.1. Taxonomy (NCBI): domain Eukaryota; kingdom Metazoa; phylum Chordata; class Mammalia; order Pilosa; family Megalonychidae; genus Choloepus; species Choloepus didactylus. Next base: position 30,338,241 of record NC_051308.1, read on the forward strand.
CCAAACCGGCATACTCTCTCTTACCTCCTGGCCTTTAGCAACCTGTTCCCTCGCAGGGAAGTAATTTCCTCCCCACCCACTTCCACTCTTTATTCAGGTCTCAGTTTAAATACCACTTTCTTTAGGGTAGGCCTTTCCTGACTGGGTTAAATCTTTCCTTTGTGCTCTATTTACCTTTATCAGCTATTGGATCATTGTATTGTTTACTAATCCAATTAGATGGCAAGCTCCTTGGGGCCAGGAACCACACACTTGCCCTTAAGAGCTTACACTCAGCGCAGGGTACAGCTGGTACATGGAAGCAATTGAAAAAATGTTTGTTAAATAAGCAAATGAATGGATGTATGGATGACTAAACCAGCCTGTCAAGGTTATAGCTTCATCAGGGTGAGACAAATCTCTTGGGTCTCACGCTCTTCTCCACTGGTCGTGTTTTAAGCGATAATCATGAAGGTTATCTTTGAGCTATAGGCTTTGACCACTTTTTCTCTTGCTTTTGATGTCAATGCTCACTTGTACAGATCCTCAATTTGACAATTGTCTCATATACCACCGCCCTTCCTTAAAAGTGGTAGAAATGTTCTATATTTTAATATTAAATCATTTTCTATTTCTTTGGCAACATTTAAATTCATGTGATAAAGCATTAATAATGGTAAAATGTTATAATGTACATGAATTGTTTGACTATAAAATAGATCCCCATTATAATGTATGTCATTAATTCCGCAAATTTAAACAGAGTTCCAATCAAAATAAGTGCTCAGAACATGATGTAGACTATGCAGTGTAGTGTCACATGACTAGACCAGGCTATTGTGTGATTGCACTGTGAAAAAAATTGCTGAGACTGAGAGTGGTACATTTTGGTTCCCTGGCTTCTTTTTGTTTAAGAAAATTATTCCCCAGATGCAATTAATTTTGGCTCAATAGAAAAATTCTCCCATCTCTTTTCCCAAGGTAAACATCCAGCTAAGTGATTTCCAGATTTTTTTTTAGCTATCATCAACCCCTTTTATTATTTTTTCCCTAATGGAATCCACTTCAAAAAAACAGTTTTAAACTATTTCCTACACCTACATTTATCAAATAATTCATTTGTCCATCTTCCTGCTTATAAAAATCAAGATCCTTATAACCACTCAGCTGTGTTTTTGATTGGCTTGGTCGGCCAGTTTCTTGCACTGATTTGATATGCTTGCCAATAAAGACATAATGCGTAGGTATGAATAAAAGTGGGGTTTTCCTGGGACTTTTCAACAGATGAAAATAGCTCAGGGTCCCCTATTATCACCTTCAGGGAAGCTTGGTGACTTGCATTCCACTGTTCCTGGATACATCTCCTCCAGTCTCCTTTAAGAGTTGTGTGCTTGCCACGTGGTCCAGCCCTCTGGTGGAGAGGCTCCTGCTGCCTGCTGATGGATGCTTTAGTTGAGAGTGCATATTGGGTCTGTTACATGCGGTGATATATGATTTCAACATTTCAAAGCCCATTTGGATTTTCTGTACTCCCTGACTGGAATTTTGCTGCCATGTTGCTCTGTGCTTTGCTGTTCAACAAGAAGAAAATAAATCTAGAGACCGGCTTAACAATGGACATGCTGTATTCAATTCTGTTTTACTGAAAGATCTTAAAGTCTAGGTCTTAATTTTCTTATCTGTAGAAGGAAGAATTAAACCAGGGTCCCTTCCAGCTCTAGAAAATTCTAAATTCTAATAAATAATAATATAGACAAGGCCTCATATTCCTTACATTTTTCTCGCCCAACAGGCACAGTCCATGGGTTTTCGCAGGGTTGTGGCTGTCCTTCAGGACTGATTGATCTGTTTATTCTAAGCTTGAGGACAGAGCTGGAAGGGAGGCCGTTTGTTTTGGGCAGTGTTGAGAAAAGCAGACCAATCATCTTAAAACCACTCTGGAGATGAAACTGAATTGGGCCTGTGCTTTTATTTGGAATGAGGAGGAAGAGGGAGAGGAGGAGGCATGAGGAAAATGTGGAAAGCTCTGAGCTGGTGGCTCAGGGACAGTGAAAAGCACAGCACTCCTGTGGGCCTCAGGCTTGGCAGCCCACTGGATTTGGCTTCAAGAGTGGGACCACATACCTGAGGCGGACTCTGTGCATTTCTGATCACTTTCCTTGGGCTCTTCTGGCCTCTGGTGCTGAGTCTTGGGGTCTGGTGAGGGCCTGCTAAGGGGAAGGAGTGAGGGCAGAAGCACGCAGGTCAGTGCCTCCAGCTTTACCTTCCTTGCCAGCAACTAGAAGATTTTCTGAAGAGTAGAGTTAAGGACTAAAACAGGAAACTTTGTTAAAGTCGAATAGCCACCAGATTTTGTCTTTCTGTCTTCAATGATCCTGAAGAACAGGGAGCAGGCATGGGAGTTTAACACTTTTAAACAAGCTGAATTTAACAGATTAAGATTACAGGTTGCACTCCACCTGATTTCCAGGTTAGACTAGGGCCAGGTCTCTCCCCAGAGGGAGACTCATTTAGAAATGGAGATGAGGTTAATCTGTTTTTTTTCACTTCTTAGTTCAAATTACTCCTGTAGTGAGGACTGGGGACTCTGAAAAGAGATCTAGAAGATCCCTAAGTAATTAAGATTTAACTTTGGGCCAAATCAGCAACTGTTTATCCACACAAAAGCCAGGGCCCTGTAGGGGAAAAAATCAATTAATCAACATCAATACTTGTCATTGGTTGGGGGGAAAAGCAATACAACAAATAGCTGGCAAATACAGGTGTGAATTCCAGTTACCTTCAGCCGGATGAGAACGACGCTAGAAAGGGAGAATTCTGCCAGCACCACCGTAAGTATCCGTCAGAGCTTTGCCAGACACTCCTGTTGCTTCTCCAGGGGGCTCTCTTCTCACTGGGAATTACACAACTTGACAGAACTCCATTCTTCTTGCCCACAGTATTTGCCTGGCTCTTGATGTGCAGATTATAGACCAGTGCTGAGGGCTGTGGTGATTTCCAGATGCTGGCTTTCCACAGAGGGGACTTCACCATGACTCCTAGGTCATAGGGCTAATTCAGGACTAGTTTGGGATACTCTGGCATTCACATTAATATTCCAGGGTAAAAGGTAATTCTGATAAACTATACACTTAACTCTGTAAAACTATACATAACTTAATTCCCCTGCTTGTTGTCTGTCTGTCATCCCTGAGTTTAAAACTTTAAAAGTGACCAGATTAGGTCAACATAGGCTAGTAAGACAAGATCTAACAAAACAAGGTAAAGGGTAAAGGGTTTCTCAATAACAAGGAACATTCTACAACTGTGAGATCAGCTTGAACCAGGACGGCACAAGGAAAACATGCAATTGCATTTTACTCCTAGAAAAAGGAAACTTATAAATAGAGAGAAAGCATTAGGGAATATTTTGATATGGTCCTTTTGGGGATTTATTTAAACTGTTAGATATTTTTCTCTCCCAGTTAGAAGCATCTTCAGCTTACAGGAAAATCCAAGATTCATGAACTGTCAGGCACTGGAAGAAAGAGTTGGAGATGTACAAAACTGAGTCTACAGTACTTCCTTTATAGGAAAAATGCATTCCAAAGTATTAGGAGATTCAAGTGGAGGATAAAGCTTTACATTTGAATGGTATGGAGTTAGAAGATCTGGCATACCAAGCTATTCTTGATGAGAGAGAAAACCTACATCCAGAGATATTAGGCTAGTGAGTAGAGAAGAAGATGAGAGAGTTAATATTCAGCAGGAGGAAAAGCTAGGGGTTGGCTCTGTAGATCGCAAGAGCCCTTAGCTAGGATGAGAAACTGGCAAAACTTTTTTTTGATGCCTAGGGATTTGACTTTGATGTAACTACTGAGCTATTGAGGAGGTAGACCCAAGTAAGTGAAACTCAGTATGGCCATGGCTATTCTTCTCCTTTAAGTTACAACTCTGAGGGTGTAAGCAACAGAAAGCAAAACACAAGCTGAACAAATATCCCAAAAACTATGTAACCTCTCCAGATCCAATTCCTTTATTTGCTCAGACTCCTTGAACCTCCATCCTTATGCATTCGTCTGCCGGACTTTGCGATGTTGAGACTTTTCACAGCTGTCATCGTTTAGTATAAATAACAGCCTGCTGAAGAGTGGGTGATGATGTGGCATTGTGCTGTCCATTTCTTGCTCAGCATTCCTCACAAAGTTTTCTGGCACTGGCCGTGTGCCAGGCTTGACAAACAGCCGTGAAAGTGATTTGGCATAAAGTGATTTTAAAAAATTGCTGTTGAGGTTACTTCATTATTACGTCTTTCATGCTTGGGAAAATAATTACTATGCTAAGTGTTCTGTTTTGTTTTTTTTAAGCAAAAGAAAACACTGATAGTTTTTTTCCCTATATCTGGATTATATAATGTTTAATGATCTTTGATCTTTGTCTTCTTGATTGTGTCTCACACAATCTCCATCCTTCTTGGAAAAATGTATCCACAAAGTACTGGATGTACCCTGATTAGAGTTCTTGGTCATTTTTAGTGACATTTTTTTGTGTGTGAATAACTTTAACATTGTGACTCATTTCTTGTGGGGTTTCTGCTTCATTATAAAAGTAGGTTTATGGAAAGAAAGATTGTATGTGAAAATGCTGCACTGTGGCTTTGAGAATATGTGAATGGAAGCATTTTGAGTATCAGATTTATGAATCTATGATATTTTCCTGTTGGCAGTTTAGGTGTGGATCCCTAAAATGGGAATAATTTGGGAGCATGAGAAGACAGGTTCAGTGTTATAATTTTGTCTACTATTAGCATTCCTTTTAGAAAAAAAAATTGTTCTTGCCAATTTATAAAAACATTTTGTAATAATGAAATGCCATTGGGTTTTGAGAAATTACCATAACTTAAATTTATTTAGGGTGTTACTGCTCACAGAGTGCTTTTATGCATTATTATTTGTTTGACTATTTTGATGGTACCTGTGAGGTAAACCAAGAAGCTATTGTTATTCTTACTTGTTCCTGATGAGAGACTGGAGGCTCCGAGGAGTAAGGGAACATACCCATCGCCCCACGATTAGTTCTTAGGGGCAGAGGCAGGCTAGAACCCAGGCCTTCTGATCCTGGTCCAGAGCTATTTCCTTTAAAATCCCTCTACCACCTTTTTGAACCCCAGTATTTTTTTCCCTTCATTGTTTATATCAACAAAGAAATATTCACTAAGTTTCTTTCCCCTTGAGTTGAAAATTTTTCATGAGGATATGTACATGAAGAGACTCCTCTTCATTTCACCATCTTGTTGTGTCTGTTATCAATTAGAACATTGTTGGTAGATTTACCTCTTGGTTAAGATGTTCTTGAGTAAGGTAACAAAACCTAACTGTTGGCATATATCAAGAATTTTATGTCTCTGAGGAAAATCAGCAAAAACCTTTATAGTTCTAGTGCGGCTGCGCTATTATCTCCTACCATGTAAATGTATGAATGTCAGTAAAGAATTTTATCTGTTGCACTTAGGAAAACTGAAGCTTTGGAAGAGGAAAAAGTATATGTAAATAAAGACCATTAGGGGAATAGAAAATAACAGCCAAGTTGTCTTTATTTCCTTTTTGAGATACTGCTGAATTTAACCACAATTAGCTTGTGCCCTAAAAGAGAGACCTCAAAAGGATAGTCCGTGCCAGTTAGCTCAGACATCCAACACAGAAACCCTGACTATGGTGGCCAGGGCCATGGATTTGATTTGCATGAGAGTTAGCATTACCTTGGACTTCACCTCTAACTGTGCAAGTAACCGAGAGAGTAAGTTTAGATCTCACCTCCCTCTTGAGACAAATCCAGGAATAAAACAACTCAAAACACATGTCCTATCAGAGTCAGGTCAAGCACACAATTTTACTTTTGCACTTGAAGGAACTGAATAGTATCATTAGATGATGGAAGAAACTGCTTACTAATGTCAACATTATGTTGGACAGAGTAGAGAATGCATATGGTATCTGATGTTTAACCCATTTGTTAGGTGCACTCAGAAATAAACTGAGTTTTTGTTGCTTTGGTGGTGGTGGTTTACAATTATTAGAGATGCCTAGAATGACAAAAAGATACAGGATCAGAAACATTTTCAAATCCCTCTTGCTTTTCTGAGGCCAGATTATCCTCAGGTAACCAAGGACCCACTGATGGATGATGGGTTGCTTTTGTAGTCCCAGTGTAATAAATATGGGTATTTTTAACCTTGTCAATTAGGTGGCAGTATAGTCTAGAAGAAAAACAGCTCTAGCTTTTGGGTCAAAATTTCTGCAATTTGATCTGAAGTCTTTTATTAGTATCATATTTGGGTGGCCCTGGGCAAGTCACTTGATTTCTCCTCACCATATCTACAAGATGGGGACAATCATAGTGATACTTGATACTTAGGATCAAAGAGGTGATACATACTAAGTTTGTGCTGTCAGTATACCAGTTCAATCTCTTACTCTGTTGTACAGACTAAAATGCATTTATTTTATATCGCTTATATATTATCTTGCTCTCTATCTCATGTATTAATGTCTGTCGTATAAATGTATGAGTATGTAGGGGTGTGTGTGTGTATCTATCTCTCTTACATTTTTTATGCTTTAAGCTTTTACAAAGCTCTTTTTCAGGCATTACCTCATTTGATCCTCCCAATAATCCATCAGAAGGATGGATTTTCTTGTATGCATTTTATAAATGTGGTTCAGAGAGGTTATGGCTCCTGAAACTTTATACAATTACTGTATTTTTGGAATATGGGAAAAAGAATGTTGTCATAGATAAAGGTCATAATTTTAAATGCCTTTGTAACTAAATTGCGAACAAGCTTAGAAAAGTTGCAAGATATTCATTGACCAAAATCAAGATCAACCTTTTGATAAAGGTTGCTCTTGATGGCAAGACCGAGCAGTATCTTTCACTGAACTGCAAATATGCATGTTGGATTGGATTTCTGGGGAAGGTTCTGTGAAACATAGTGTCCTTCAATCAGCCTGAGAAGGATGCTTATTATTTGTTAGTTCAGAATGACTCTAAAAGTTACCAGCTGTTAATGCAATCATCAGTTTGTTAATTAATGCATCCATCCATTTATTCATTCAGTTACTAAGTTGCTACTCTCAGCCCTCAAGGAGTTTCCCAGCTGATGTGGGTGAAGGGAAGTAGCAGTGAAGTGTGTGGGGTCTGCACAGTGGGGGCTGAGCAGGAAGTACATTTTCAGATGTAGGATAGACCCTTAATGGTAGACAGAGTTGTTGGTAAAATAAAATAAAATAAGAATATATTGTTTAGGGTGTAGGATCTTCATGACAGAGACTCCTCTTTTTATATAACTTTCATTTATACTAGCTGGGGGGAAAAGAATTATTTCAGTGGAAACTATAAACAGTTATAGTGTTTCATACAAAATTAACAAATCATAGAAGATTCCTCTGCATGGGACTGGGGAAGTCTCTGCAGAGAGAGAAGTTCTCTGTACTGCAAGATTGCAGAGGCTGTGGATAATAAAATGAAACTGAGCGTGTTTGGTTGAGATTTATTCTTTTTCCCCTTTTATCATTTCTCCTTAGCTTAGTGCCCAAGCTGTGGTGAGGAACCTGAGGTCACTTGTATATCCTCCTTCACTTGAGATGTCTCCTACTTTGGGGCACTGCGTAGTAGTGTGCAGTAGTAGCTCCTGAGACATCTATGCTAGACCACAGGGCAGGCATTAAACACAGCTGTCACCCAGGCACATCATGGCTGTGATGTTTCAGGCTGGTGAATCCAAGAAGGGGACCTGAGATACCATGTTCCTAAAGAAAATTGAAATCTATAACCTCCCTCCTCACACACTCACCCAAGGTAGAATTAATCGTTTCTTCATCTTTGTACTCACAGCACCTTTTACATGTATTAAATTGAACCAGGAATTTATGGACTCATGGTTTTGACGCTTAGGAGAAAATGGAGGCATCAGCAAGGCAATGTTTTCTCCCCAAATACTGTGGTGGCCCAGGGCTAGCTGCCAGTAATCCTTGGTCCTTGGCTTTTCTGTCAAATGGCAATGCACATGGCAGTATCTTCTCCTTTGTCTTCCCAGTTTCATTGCCTTCCAGTTTCTGGCTGCTCCCACATGGATTCTCTCCCTGTAGCTTCTCTCTCCACCTGACTTTCACTCTGCTTGTAAAGGACCCCAGTAATCCAGATTAAAGCGCAACCTGATAGAGTTGGGCCACATCTTATCTTAAGTAACATCTGGAAGAGATCTTATTTACAATGGGTCCACACCCACCAGAATGCACACCAAGACCAAGAACATGTCCAAACTGGTGCAACACAATTGAATCCACTGCATGAACCTTTTATGAAATTGCCAATATGCGCTATTTTGATCTACCCAAAAGTGGCAGTTTCATATCGTTCAACCTGCTATCTGTGGTATTTAGATTGTTTATATATGTTTCTACTTATGATGCAATGGGACGATTTCATCATTTACCTTTGAATCCACATTACCTAGCACAGGGCTGAATCATAATAGATGTTTAATAAAAATATAAGGAAGGCTGAGAAAAAGGCCAGATTCTCCTATATATTCTGTTGATCAAATAACAAAATGTTTGATTGAGACAATTATGTAGCTAAGGAAGACTGCAAGGTTTAATTTCTTACAAATCAGAACTATATAAGTTAATCACATTCATTTGCAAATTTATACATCTCTGAACTTTATAGATACATCCATGGTATGTATAGGTTTCTAAAGCATTTATGTTTTAAAATACTTGATAGAAGTCTTTTCTAAGGGCAAAACCATGAGTTTTACTGGAAGTCATTCCAATTTTGCAGGGAGAATCTGAAGCCCAGTAGAGGGTCAGTATCATTTTCACTAAGAACAGGCCCATTTGTTAACATGAGGTTACAAATCAAGCCCATTGCTATGAATCCCTTTTTGCCTTCAGCCCAGGAATTCATAAAGACAAGCTGAAGTGTCCATTTCAACCAACCTTCTGATTCTTCTAGTAGGAGCACCAATTCAATCCAACCAATATTTGAATAGTTTTCTGTGTGCTGGTGTAGTGCTAACAGTTGGATCTGGATTGTGGTGGAGATTTTCCAACCAGAATTGCTGTTGGAGACTTGACCGTTACATCCCACTCTGAGGGCTACTTGGAAATCACTGTCCCTGTTGCTGCTTATTGTTAAATGGGAGTAAACAAGGCTTTCAAAGAGAGCTGTGTTTCACTTGGCTTTTGGTTTCAAAGAGGGAGAAAATTGTGAAAATTAAAACAAAGAACATTGCAAAACGAATTTGATACAGAGATAGACAGGAAGACATATCCCTTCTGCCCCCCCACCCCTACCCCAGAAGAGTGCCCATGTCACAATATAGAAGAGAAATAGCTAACAGGATTTGAGTGAGCATGATTTCCCTAACCGAAAGGTGTGTTCTTTTCAAGGTACACATTTAGAACATTTGCGGTAAACTTGTTTTTTTCCAAAAGTAAAAAAAAAAGTCATCAGGTAGCGATAGTTTAATCTCCCGACTTAACCAGAGGTGTTCTGTTTAGAAAGAAAACACGCTGTTAGAGTATTCCCACAGAAATATCATTAACATGATTTAGTAGGTGGGTTATTTAGGGTTACTTAGCCAAGAAACAACATTTTTGGACAGTGGTAAACTTGTTCAGCGCCTCACAAATTCCGTGAAGTGGCCTTTCTTTCTTCCCACCCAGGTAGCTGGCCTGTCCTCAGCCTAGAGACTCAAATTCTAACCGCTGTCGGATTTATTCCAAAGCGGCCAAGCACAGGTTCTGGGCCATTTTCTTTTTCAATTTCTGTGGCCTCAGAGTGCTCAGAAATGTTGACTTTTACAAAGAGACCAAGCAAAGTCCCACTACATACCGAGGCTTTGGTTGTGGGCTTGGCACGAAGAGAGGCAGCTAGAGGACATGGAGAGTGGCTGGGAATCTGGGGCCCATATTGCTCACAGAAACTAGTTCAGGATGGTCCTTTGGTTTATGTGATTTAGAAGGCATTACTCTGCCCCTAAGAATTATACCCATAATTTGAAAAATCCATATATTGATCAACAATTAGGTAATATCATACAACTGGAAGGTAATGTCAAGCCCATCTTTGGGCTGGATTCTGGTTCAGTCCCTCCTTTTGCAGATCAAGTCTCAGGTGTCAACAGGCCAAGTGGTTAGTGAGAATCCTTCTCCTTGCCTTCACATCCATCACGCAATCTTCATGACTTATCTCTTACAATTTCCCTCTGTTTTCTTCCTTTCTGTCTCTTCTTTGCCCAGTTCTTACAGTCTGAAGAAGCAAGCAAGCAAACAAACAATGTGGTCACAATAATGTTAGGACCAGGGACATACCTGTGAGACCTGAAATCTTGTAGAATTTGGGGGCTGTCTTTAGAAAAAAGAATGCATTTGACCACGTACACACCTTGCTAGGGAGCCTCCTAGGGCCCTGGAAGGGACCTGGGTAAATAAGGGGCCCTCAAGCTTAAGCTTCATGATAATTCTATCTCTGATTAAATTCTGTCTTTGGACCATTAAAATTTCTCCCTTTGTTTTCTCCCTCTCATGCCCTATGGCAAATTGAGCAGTTTTGAGGGATGTCATCACAAAGCCTATCAAAAATCCTTCCTCGATTATAGTGGTATCATTTTAGATTCCTGGAGCATGCAGAATAAATGTAAGCAAGCTTCATTATCCTGTTTGGTTATCTCATTAGTTGCTTGGGCTGTTTCCCCTTTCTTGTTTGTTTTCCTCCCTTGCGTTTTGGTCTCTCCCCTCCTTGCAACTTTGGCTATGAGATAGTTCTAGGAGTCAACATTTGCAGATGATGCAGCAGGGGTGCTTGATCTGGGATCCATGAATCCTGCTCTCCTGGTATTGTGTGCTGAGAAAACTTCTCATTGTTCTAATGACTCTGACAGTTCCGTTCACTGAATGCTCCCGTATGCCAGTCACGGCAGGATTCAGCCTCATCAGGATCTCAGAGGGATCTCAGGATCCCCAAAGAGTTGAGAACCACTGTTTTATAGTATCCACTCTGAAGGATTCTAGCCTGTAATGTCTTTTCTCTTAAGGTGACTGTTGATGTTTTAGTTCTTTTTTTTTCCTATTAAATATCTTTTCCAGTGGCTTAAGACATTAGAAAAATGAAAAAAAATGGGCATCTATATTTTTAGGAAGGTAATATTTTCATTGGTAAAATAGGGTTTATTGGGCTCTAAGAACCTGTGATTTCCAGAAAAGAATAATGCTTAAGCTTGGGATGGAAGGAATGTCTTTATCCTGGATACGCCAATAAACACTCACCGGGTTGAAGGGAAGAGTGGCAGCCAGCAGCACTATCTGGGTCCTGTCAGGGCCCGTCAGGAGAGTGACAGGTGAGGAAGGGCAGGGGGTCCCTGAGGTGCAGAGCTGATGGGACTCTGTTTAGCTGAAGAGGGGGTTGGGGGGGCAGACTGGGGCGAGGGATTGGGGGCGGGACGGGAGGTCTGGTTTTACTCACACTTATGTATGCCACATGCCACAGCAGGGAGTCACCCTCTTTTGGATCTCATGCTTACTATTTGCAAAAAATAAGGGATTATCCTAGGACTAAGATCCCTTCTATCCCTTAGTCTGTTTCTTTCCTTCTTTTAATCAATTCTTATAAATCAATATATATCTTTAAAGGAAGCTGAGTTAATAAAAGACTTAGTAGTTTTAATTTGACTTTGTAAAACTTTCTCTTTGGAGTATGTGATCCTTTTATTTGCTAATAACCTGGGTATATTAGCTTATAGATAGATTTAATGCCTGTGTGTCAGCTGCAAGCCTCCTGCCTTAATTCATGCTGTGTCTGCGGTATGGCTCATGCAGTGCCCAGAGGGCCGGCTGCACAGTGACCACTGCTGGACACTGGGCTCCTTCTAGCAAAGAGCAGGGATGTGGCAATACTTTTAATTGGTTTACAAAGGCCTAGATCCCAGCCAAGTGACAGAACCCAATATGTGTTGTGGCCCTGCAGCCACTCTCCTCCCAGTCACACACCCATTCTCCACACTAGCAGGATGGACACCAGGCATTTAGACAACGGTCGACTCTCATTGAGAAATTGTGGAGACAGCAGGCGAGAATGACTAGGAATTAACCAGGATATTTCATTCATCCTTGGAATGAGAGCTGTGCTCCTCACACAGCTTATGTCCATGCACTTCCTGTATGCATTGTGTGTTATTATCGATGTATTATAATCTGTTAGAGGATGATTTTCTCTAATTTTCTGTCATTTTGCAGTTCTGCTCAAAAGGCATTAAAATGTGGATTAAAACGAGGGCATTTGGATATCACTGGAAGATATCAGCTGAATTCAGAGGCTCTCAAAGTGGCAGTGTGTTTGAAAAGCTTTAGCTGATTCTGCAGTTTTCCCTTTCTAGGAGTTGGGGACAGGATGGGAGGGGCCACTCATCCCTAGAGAATATTCTGAACAATGTGTTACTCAGTGGAGATAGCCTTTTTTTTTTTAAATCATTGACTTGGTGTCAGGCTTCATTCTGACTCCAGTATTGCCAAGCCTTGGGGGCAGCAGTGGGCACCTGGTTCTCAGGGCTGTCAGTCTACCAGCTGTCACTAACACGAGTCAGAGAGGGAATGAGACATCCTCAGTGCTATGAATTAGAAGGGCAGAGTCGCTTTGCATAAATATCCCTTCATTTTCAACTGTGCTTGCAAAGCTCCATGCTCACCCTCTCCGTCTCTCTTGGGATTTGAACCACAGTCAGATGAGGTGCTGGAGGGAGCTGCAGGCTGCTGGCAGCAGCACCTGGGGAGAGACTGAGACTCCAGCCAGGCCTTCGATGCATTGCATGATGCTGCTCAGTCCTCTCCCCTCCTTCTTTCCACTGACCGAATGGCTGGAGGCAGTGCCTGCTCCTCCTGTTCCTGACGTCCACCACACATTCATCCACTCACTGCTCATTTCACTTAGTCTGCCATGGCCCCTTCCCCATCTCCCAACTGTCTCTCTCAGGTGTGACATGAAGGTCCATTAGATAATATTGTAGTAGACATTAAATATTTGGCAAATAGATAATGGAAATAGATAAAACCAAAAGAAGACTGTTAATACTCGGAGCGTGTGTTTTCTGGGAGGCCTTGGTCCACTCGCTGTTTGCAAGGCTCCATTTCATGAGCTCTACTCCTTTGGAGCACAAAGCCCCTCTTGGCTGGCCTGAGGTGGGAAATCAGGAGTGGGGGGTCCAGAGGAGCTGCTGGAGTGCATGGGCCGGGCCCCCTCAGGTAGCAACAGCAGGGCCTCATGGGAAATTCCCCATGAGGAACCCCGGGCAGGATGATTTGGATGGGCAGGCTGGCAGGAGCCTGGGGCAGACTGCTCCTCCAGCACACATGGAGACACGGAGACGGGCAGCGGTTTCATCTCAGCGCCTTGGGAGCTGGGGCGGGGGGTCGGGGAGGGAAGGTGTCAGAGGAGCTCTGATTTTAGTCACTCACTGTCTTGCTGATTTCATATGAAATGATTAAAAAATGATGTGCCCACAAATGAAGTGGGAGAAACCCCAATAAAGACAGAGAAAATCTGTGTAAGGAGCAGAGGGATTAGAGATGCAGAAGCAGGCTGGGAAAATGCACACCAAGGTGACTTGAAACCATACTCCTGAAGGGCTGATATCCAGGAGGGTGAAGCCTCAGAGAAAGAACACAGCAGAGAATCAGGGGTGATGAGAATTTGAGATATGATAGGGCGATGGAAAGAGCCTCGGCAGTTTGGGGCGACAGAAGCTACTCTGGAGCACAGGCTTCCTTCCCATATGGTGTGAGTGACACAGTGCCAGGGATCCTGCTCTTGCCGGGGAATTCTAGGCCCTGGAATGGTCGAGTCAACACCACCGGTCTCTGAGAAGCCTGCACCAAATCATTGGGGTCCCAAAAGATGAGTTTCAGAAGAATTTTATAAACCAACTTTGAGGAGCAGCAGGGCAGAGAGTGAGAAGAAGTATAGCCATCTGTACTCTTTCTTCATATTTAAAATAAAAGAACAATTTGAAGTGCTTTTAAGGGTAGCCCCCTAACTAGGTCCAAGACTTGAACCAAATTTGATGAAGGAAATTTGAGGTAGCCACATTTGCCAAAGTGTTGGATTCACCTAGAAATAAAGTGCTGGCCATGGCAGACACCTGTATTATGCTCCGTCTGTAAGACAGGATTTCTGATGAGCTGAGGCTGGACTTGGGATTGGTGGGTGAGGAGGAAGGGATTTATTTTCTGGTTGGTTTTAAGATCGATAAGTGGAGAAAGACAATAGATATGTGCTAGATAGTCACTGCATAATATTCACTATAAACTATTATTATATAATGTATAATAATGCAAAAATGTGATACCATATACTTTTTACTTATGTAAGAAATGCAAGGATTTTTAAGAATGAGTCTTTTGTGGTTAAATAAAAGCACACCTTAGGAAACGTAGTATGTATTTGACTATGAGCTAGATTTAGCTGCTGGGGATTCTTCTAAAGACATTTGTATATTGGTGGTTGGAAGAGTGTGTATGTAAACCTTTCTTTGAACTGTTTTTATTCATTCAGGCAGATGACTAAAAATGACATAACCCCCACCGGTCCCCGAAGGGTAAGATGAGAGATGAGTATAACATTTCAGGATTGAACAGTTCCCACTATTAATGAGTATTCACTCCCCAAATCTGAGTTTGCAGTGTGAAGTATGTTCTTTCTTTAGCCTCTGCATGTCAGCACTTCCTCTTAATTGTTATTATTGTTTTCCTCGACTAAATTCTTTATTGGAGTAGCTTTTGTCTGATCTAACCCTCCTTCCCATTTGTTTCAGCTCCCTCTTCCTTTCTCCTCACCTTTCTCCCTGCACACCTGCCCCTATCCACAGTGCTAACATTGCACTAGTCATCTCCCAGAAGCCATGGCTCCTCTAGGTTTCATGGAGGGTTTTCGGGGTACTTATATCAGTCCATCACTACTGTCCAGAAATGACTGTCCTTGCATCGCACAAGACAGTGAGGACTTCTGGCCAGTTTGCTGGTTTTCAGCACTGACTTGGTTTCTGATTATGGCTTGTCATTTTGGCTCATTTTGGATGTCTGTGGGTTTTGTTTCATCACACTGTCTCTCCTCTGCAGAGGGGCTAGTTTGGGTGGTTGATGGCTTGGGGGAAAGGCATTTTCAGAAGTGGGTGTGGACTGCTCAGGAACATCTGGAGGGATTGTGTATTTTCAACATGGGCAGATCCAACCCAAGTCTTGCAGAGTGAGGACAAAATATAGGCTAGGGAAGTCAACATGAAGCCATCATGATTGCATGAAGGAGTGTATTGGGCAGCAATCATCAGAGGACTGGTGGAAAATAAGGAAGCAGTCAGCACAAGAGAAAGGCAGGACAGACGCTGTGACTGAATTAATGTAAGATTGGGACTTCCCTACTTCCTAGCCTTCGACCTTTAACCTCTCTACATCTTTAACTCCAGTACCTCCCTGTGAGTGGGTTGGGGGTTGGGATGGGGAATTTCTTTGGGACAAGAAGGAAGCAGAAAAGGAAAATTTGATGGTCTTCTGTTACTCATACAATAAGGTACAAGAAACAACTTAGGTGGGAGTCTGTGATGGGCTTTCTTTATTTTTATTTTGCAGAGGAAGAAGTGGCATTTCTCTTTAAATACACCTTGCATTCGACAAGGTAGCTTTAAAATCCACACTAGCATATTTCAAGCAATCTCATGTCTGCTTACTAACTTAATTTGTGTTTTTCTCATTCCTAATACTCAGGAATGCTATTAACATGTTTTTTCCTGGTCTTAACTAATGCTTTTTGGTCCTTGTAGCTGGTTGATTAATGGCCCTGCAATTGCCCTTCATTTCGTTGCCTTCAAAACAGTGCCACCTGGGTCTTTACTGCCCTCAAACCAGATGTTTTCTGCAAACAGTGAAATTCCTATCAGTTCAGCCCCACCTCAAACAACACATAGGTGAGAAGCCACTGGGGTGCACAGGAAGGAAGCCAAAGCAAGCAACCCTGCACGAGCCTGGGAAAAGCCACTCCAGGCCTCCTAGACTAATTATTATCATGGACAGATCAGGCTAGTGCTGCCAGGAGGATCAGCAGAGGATCTTCTGGAAAGGAATACGAATGCTAGGCAGGAGAAGGCACAGAAACAACCCCCAAGAATAGGGAATTAGTTTGCAGTACAGTTTGGAGTGTGTGGATGTTAAGTCTGTTCTCTACTAATAGTTAACATTTTGGGGGCATTTACTACATGCCTACCTCTGCCAAGCATGTTTCTTAATTACTTTCCCGTGAGCCTCATGCTGACTTCATGAGGTAGATATTACTGCCATTCCATTTTTATAGATGAGGAAACCAAAGTGCAAAGAGGGTAAGTAACTAGACCAAAGCCGTATTAGGTGTCTAAGCTGGGATTTGAACCTAGATCTGTCTGGTTCAGGGCAAGAACTAGATCTACTCTCGAGTCACTCAGTATGTTCCACTAAGCCTGTGTTATCACTTATCCTTCAGTGACTCAAAAGCGAATCTTCTGTGATTAGAGAATAGTTAAAACAATTGGGCCAGGGAGGCATGGAGAGACTGTACCTTGCTTTTGCCCTGCTCATATCCAGTGACTTCTGACTGTACACCTGATGTCTGCATTCTGCTGCCCATTGGCCCTTCTGTGCTAAATTTGGTGGCATCATTGAGCAAGGTTTGGTTGGCCTCCTTGGCTCTCCCCGCAATCCAATCCCAATCCTGGATCATCACTTCGCCTTTATGACTTTGCCTTGGCCTCCCCAAGGTTGGCACCCCAGACTCCTGCATCTGGTTTACCTGCTACTGAGGGTCCTGAACATACACACGCACACACACACACACACACACACACACAGAATTCCAGTATCAAACGTGTCAAGCCAGGAGGTTGAGTTTTCTTAGCCCAAGGAATCAGAATCTTTGGTCTGGATGGGGTGAAGAATCCTAAAGGAGATTCCCTGCTCAGCATTTCCTAAAGGGAAAGAAAAATCTCACACAGTGACTACTCTGTGTAGCTCTTGGACTTTATGTTGCAGGGATGTTCTCTCAAAGTGCCACCCACTGTTCCCAGAAACAAGGGACATGGGTGGGCCATAGAAAGAAATAGGAATACACGAGAGACCAAATTTAAGATCAGCGTGTAGTACTTAGGGACACATTGCAGGACAGGGAGTCGCAGCTGTTTGTGTGTGCTCCCATCCTGCGCCTAACAGTTGATCTGGCCATTTGGCGGTGGCCGTGCTGACCTGGAGCCACTCTGAGGAGGAATACAGTTTTGCCTTTTTCCACAAACATGAATTTGCTGATCAGATGGACTGGCAGGAAAATGTTCCTACAGTAGTAATGATTTGATCCTGTGTCGGTGTGTGCGGTGGCTATTCTGGAAACACTAGTGCTTGAGAGATCTCCTGAAGAGTCCTTGGTATTTCTGCTCATCTTCTGGATCAACATGTTCTGGATCAACAGGATCCTGAATGCAACTGATACCCTACGAATCCCTATCCTTTCTTTCCCCAAAGTGCTCTCGGACTGCAAATCCAACTTCATTAAACTTTGTCGATTTTAAATGAAACTGAAACCCAGGCCAGGATATTTGGTTCAGCTCCCAGATCGCAGGAATTTGTTGCCTCATTAACAGTCAAATAAGTCATTTAAATGATCCAGGAATAGGCTTGCCTCTTGGAATCCTGTGCAGTCTGCTGGGGCTCCTATCTTTTAGCTGGTTTGTGACTTAACCTTTAACTCCAAGGAGGCCCATCCTGGGTTTGAATGGAAGCAGGAAATAAGATGCAAAGAGAAAATTTAAGTTGAGTGGGCATTCTGGTTTATCGAGTAGAAGTAACTGCGTGTGTGTGTGTGTGTGTGTGTGTGTGTGTGTGTGTGTGTGGAGGGGGGAGGAGGCTTTTAGAAGTTTTGTAACCTAAAGATTGTTAGTCATTTAACCTAGTGACCTAGAAATACTTAAGAAGTGCGTGTGCATGTGTGTGTTTGTGTTTGTGTTTAACTGAGCTTTGTTAAGAACCAGGTATTATTAGTGATTTAGAACCATTTCTCCTCTGATGCAAAGATGATTTATGGGTTTGTTTAATTGTCTGTCTCCCATTGCTGGTGTGTCTGTGTTTAGTTTTCTGATCTTTTGTTCATGATTGTATTCCAAGCACTTAGAACAGTGACCGGCACTTAAGACTTCAATAAATAATTGTTGACTGCATAAATAAGTGACTATGGACAAGAGTGACATCTTGCCCGTAAGTTATTTATCTAACAACCCTGAGTATTTAGAATAAGTGAAGAATCAGAACATTGTCTAAAAGGGCAGGGGGTAGCCACATAGAGGTGACAAAGCTCATGCTCATATTTCTTTGTTCATCAGAGAGACCTTTTGTCTTTCACAGCCAAGTCTACTCTAGATACTGTTCTTGGCCTGGAGCAAATCAGAAATGGCAAATTAAAGATAGAGACAGTCACAAAGACAAAATCAACAAAGTGACAACTAGCAGCTTGACAGGAAGAGAGAAGCCTAAAAGCAGGTACAAGTACTCCAGGTTCAGCAGTCTGGAACACACAGCCCTTTACACTTTACTGTCCCCTTTGGACATGAGATCATGTGGCACAGTATGAAATTAATTAATGCTCATAACGTACACAGAACCATCAAAGCTTAAATCATGTCTCGTAACTTTATTAGAAGGCGAGGTGACCTTTAGTTCTTTAAAAAGATTTGTTGGGAATGGTTTAAATGGCTGTATCTTAAAGGGTACCTGCTTCCTTTGGCTAATCAGTAAACTATGGCCTGTGGACCAAATCCAGCCCACTGCCTGTTTTTACAAATGAAGTTTGGTTGGAAAGAGCCATACTTATTGATTTACACATTGTCTATGTTAGCTGTCGCACCATAATGGCAGAGTTGAATAGTTGCGACAGACACTGTGTGGCCCACCAAACTGAAAATATTTATTGTCTGCCCTTTACAAAAAAAGTTGGCCAGTCCTGATCTAGATGTTTTCTTCCTGGGTGATGGTATCAGCTTACGTGTATACCCGATTCATTTCTTGCATTATCAGATGATCCAAATACATGAATGTGGACACATACACAGTTCTGTGTGGTAGTTAAACACAATTAAATATTGAAGACCACATTTCCTTTACTTGTTAAGGATAGCTCTATAGAAGAGTTTAGATGAAATTAGCTATTGTTCCCCCTGCTTCACTCAACTGATGGTGGTAAAAGGTATACTGTGACCTCTGACCCAAAGGACAAAGATTCTGGAGTAAATATAGCACTTTTGGAAAGCTCACTGCACATTCACCCTCCTCCTAATAGCACTTTGAGTATAAGCATATTGATTGCACCCAGGGCTTATATAAGATAAATGTCCTTGCAGTGCATTGGAGTCAGTGATTATGTATCCCAGATAGATCTTGTGGGATATTTAAATGGTACTAGATGTTGACTGCAATGACAAGAAATATTATATGCTTCATCAAGCAGAATTGTACTTGCAGGTTGTTCTTGGGGCCTTTGTCACTAACTTAATTGAGAAAGTCTCTCCGGCAAAGGCAGCCGTGTTGATTTATTGTTCTGTACTAACGTGGCAATACCACAGTAGTGTTAGCATTGGCTAGTTCTGACTTCAATATACAACTCGCTCAGCCTAGCTAATAGACTTCCCTTTACTCTATTAATTTTCAGGTACCAAGAGCCCAAACTCATTATGGTAGGTAGGCTTCTGAGTTTGTAGACACCTATGGATCAAATAAGTGTATGTTTCATTGAAACAAGCCACAAAATGTGGTTTGGATTTGGGGATGGTGGGTGCCATTTTAAAATTAAGATATAATTCATATACCATAAAATTTACCCTTTTGAAGTGTAGAGTTCAGTGGTTTTAGTATATTCATATAGTTGTGAAACTGGCTTTTTCTTAATACAAGAACTTTGGTTCATTTTGAGGAATTCTGTGCAATCCATAAAAAAGTGGCAGTTAGTGTTGTACTGACATCCACATACTTAAATTCTCTGGAGATTTACTGAATGGCTTGTGTGCCACAAGATTTACTGAGCATGGATCCTGACGGTTCTGGGTCCCCTGAGTTTCTTTTATATATCAAATTGCTACTCCCAATTGGGCAGTGTCAGTGAACACCAGGACCAATGTCCCAGGCCTTTAACCTAACTACAGAGCCTGGAGATTTGACCAGCCTCCCTACCTTCTGGAATTCTTTTTCCCTCCAAGGCTGGTTGCAGGGTATAAGAAGTCTTCCCTTCTTTCTTGCTGCCCTTATCGCTATGGAGAAACATATAGACCATAACAAAAATAATGAAATGTTCTAGGTGAGCTAGAGTTCTCATTGTAATATATTGAAATGTAAATGAGACTAGCCCTGCCTTTCTCTACCCCCATCTTTACCTCTTTGTCCTAAAGAGTTGTGCAAAGCAACACTCATTCTTTCATTCATTCACTTACTCATTCATAAATGCTTATTGAGATCCTATTATGTATAAGGCTGTACTAGTCCCTGAGAAAACAGGGGTTAGATAGACAGAGTCCTGCTTATATTCCAGTGAAAAAAAGAGACATTTAATAAGTAATTACCCAACTTATAATGTAGTCATGGTTGTCACAAGTGCATCAAAGGAAACGTACGGGGTTTTGTGATAGGCGGGTGCAACGTGGGGCCAGAATTAGTCTAGAGGCTGGGAATCTAATCTGAGGATATGATATTTTAGCCAAGATCTGAAGAATAAATAGAAATGGAAATGGCATGTGCAAAGGCTGGAGTGAAGAGAGTGATGGGAAGAATGGCACAGGAAAAGAGAGGGCAGGTAGAAGCTGCATCCTAGAGGGCCTTGCTTGGGTAGGAAGGATTTTGGACTAAGCAGTGGGAGCTACCAGTGTTCCAAAAGGTCACTCTACTTGGTATGTGTTGAACAGTTAGAGGGGAGCCAACATGGAACAGGGCTACTTCTTGCAGTCATCCAGGTGAGAGATGATTGTGGGTTCAATGACTAGCAAAGGGACAGCAGTGGAGAAAGAGGAGATTTGAGATCCATTTGGGAGATGAAATTAACAGGATGTACTGTGTCTCATTTACTTTTTTTCTTTTTCATCCCTACAGTTAGAATCCATCCTCCTTTCCCAATCCTAGCCCCTTAGACATCTTAATTTTTCTGTTTGACTGAGCAAGACACTAAAAGTCACTCAATGCCCTTGAAGTCAAGTGGAAGTAATTTTAGAGGAGATTCAGAGCTGAGTCTGTAATGTTAGAGACCCCTGATTTATAAAGAGAAATTTTCTCCAGAACATTTTCTGAGATTGTTCCAGTGAGGTTTCACTGGAAAAGCTGAGGTCTTACCAAAAATGCTATTTTCAGAGAAGGCAAAAAGTCTCTGGGGAAAAATTATGGGGAGGTAAATACCCATTTATAACTTGCTCCAAACACAGGCAACTATATTCTCCACATTGAAAAGTTCTTCCATCCTTTTTAAAGTACCCAAATTATATGCAGCTCACTTCCTATGAAGACTGACAATAGGGGGAGTTACCTGCTGGGGTAGAGCCTGGAGGGCAGGGGACGTCAGCTGTGCAAATGCCTGAGTTCCTGGGTCTTCTACACTTGACCCGATGGAGCTATCTCATCTTCCTTCAGGGTTAACATGATATTCTACCATCGGAGAGTTGCTTTTCTTTTCACGTATGTTCTGGATTTTCAAATTCCCAGACTATGAAATGAGTTGGAAAGTAATCCTTTGTTTCCTCTTAAATGATGAATAAGAAGTTGTGCTTGTGAGGCCACACCAGATGAATGACTAGAAAACATCTTCAGACCTCATGGCACTTTTGCTGGATGCATTTCATTGCCGCTGAGCCTTTTATAGTTGATGCTACTTACATTGACTTATAACTTAGTGTTAGAATACCACTCTGGCTATTTAAGATTTTTTACATATTTCACTAAATAAATGACTTATTGCCTTCAGTGGGGCTTTTATTTCAAGATCAGTAAACACTGCATCAAGATGAAGACATTTAAAAGATTAAAATAAAGGTATTAGAGTTTAGTCAGATGATTTTTTATATTCAGGGCTCAAAAAAGCAAAATGTAGAGACAGTCTGTGTTTTTATATAAAAATTGATTAAATATCTATATCATCATATAATTAAGAGTATTGATGTTGTGGATTAAAGCAGAAGTGGACAATACAGATGGGGAAAGAATAGGACTTCTATTTCAAAGATGACTCCTCAGTCTAATGGTCTTTATTCACTTTGTTTCCCGCCTGTCCTCTGAAGTCAATATTGTTTTTCCTATTTTTCCCAAGCACTTGGGGCCCTGGGAGTTAAAGGGATCACCCCACAATTTCTCAGCAATCTGGTCCAGTTTACCAGAATTTGAACTCAGTACTCCAGAGCCTTGGGGGGGGGCAACGATTCCACTGAATGGTCTTTGTATGAGGAATGGGGGAGAGAAGGGAAGGGAGAAAGGAAGGAGGCATCAAATTGAGGTAGGACTTGGAGAAAAAGAGAGATTATGAGTTTAGATTAACATTTATTTTGGAAATAACCAAAAATAAATATATGTTTCAGGTATCTGCCTTTCCTATAAGTTTGTTTATGGCTGAGTTTGAAAAATAAATCCCTTGGGTATCCTCAGTGTATTAGTTACTTGATATGATGCATTGGAAGAAGACAGTTAATACATTTTAGAGGAGCTCATTTGAAATTTAAGATCAGAGCTGGCTAATGCCTTTACTATATGAAAACTGTTTAATATATTAAAAAGTCCCCCCAAATCTATTTTTCTACCATGATATATGTATTTATGAGTAATAACCTCCATTTTTCCTCTGCTCTATCAGAGTAATTATTATCCCATACACATTAGGGTATGTGTCTAAATCAGTGTAATGAAGGCTGGTATATGAAAATGAATATATACTTTTCATAAAGTTCTTGTTAGGTTATTAAAATTTAGATTTTTAACTTTTAGCGGTATAGGTGATTGGTAGGATAGAAGTCATCCATGTAACTGAAAGTTAAATGCAAATTCATTTCTCATAATTGATAAGGACTTCATTCATGCCAGCCACAAGACCCAGTTTATTATTCTTGTCAGTACTTGACGTTTTGGACAGACCACAAAATCTCAAGTAAAATAAATGTATTTGGGCGTGAGATGTTGACTTATAACTTATGAAATTGCAACCTTCCACCTGTAAATGAGAGAAATTGGCATAGATGTGGTTTTGATTTACGTGGAGGAAGCCAGGAAACAAACAAGAAAACCTTTGTTCCACTGTCACAGCTGCTGAAAGCAACTATGTTTTGAAATAAAAAAATTCAGAATACGCATACACATCCAGTCCTCTGTAACATCATTACAGGCAAGCCCCTTGGTGGAATCTTTGGGCTTTCTTGGGGTGCAGGTGGTGCTCCAGCCCTGCCCTGCTCTAACCAGAGCTATTGTGCTTTTTATTCTGTTGTTTTTTTCTCTTGTTTGTTATTTTTTTACATGGTGTTTCTGTGTAAGATTTTATTCGAGAAAAAGGGTCCTATCCCCCTTCAAAAAGCAATTCACAAAAATGTATCATTTATTAGGATGTTGATACCGAGCTCTCCTTTGCTGGAATAGGGCAATCACTCTGGCTGCTTGAGGGATTCTGGAGTCCTTTTCCTTTCAGCAATTCCAGAGTAAATTGCCACACCCCTAGATACCAGTATTTCTCCTGTATTTCCAGGTTTTCCTTTTGGCACACTGACCCTCTATTAGCCAGCATACAGACTATTTAGATGCACAGATAATCTTCACCAGGGTATGAGAAACTTTAGGTACAGACAGACCATGTGTTCATATAAATGGTATCATGATGTATATATTCTTTTACAACTCAAAATGTTAGTTTGAAATTATATTTTTCTGATCTAGCCATGTTGATACATGTAAAAAGGAGGCAATTCTACTCCTTTTTATTCTTCCCCCAATCTGGGGTTGACCCTCGCCACCTTCCTTCACCTCCACCCCCACCCCATGCCTCACAAACTCAATTCAGCTAACTCTAGAGGAGATGGATTTTTCCGTGGTGTCTTCGTACATGGCTATGATGTGAAATGTATATTTTGAGCTTTTACCCTGAAGCAATGGTAAATTTTTGCTGTCTTGGATCCTCTTGCTTAGTTGGTCTTGTGATTGTT
This sequence comes from Choloepus didactylus, assembly GCF_015220235.1. Classification (NCBI taxonomy): domain Eukaryota; kingdom Metazoa; phylum Chordata; class Mammalia; order Pilosa; family Megalonychidae; genus Choloepus; species Choloepus didactylus. Next base: position 30,362,467 of record NC_051308.1, read on the forward strand.
GACATATATTTGAATATCATCTTGGCCAAAGGCTCAAGTGAAAAGAGGTTCAAGCTAATTACTTTGGCTTTGTTATTTTCATAATGAAGAGGGGGGCCTCAGAACCCCGTTAGCCTTCACCTCACCTCCACCCCACCATTGACTGGAGTGAAGGTACAGCCTCAGAGCTTGCTCCTGGCAAGAACTCCATCCTTCCTCCTTCTACAGCCTCACAGCCTCAGCACCTCACCCCACAGAATCTCAGAAACATCAGAACTAAGCACATCAAGCCCTTTAGTCTCATCACAGGTGGTCTGGGACTCAGTAAATCCCCTAATCTAATTCCATCTCCACACTCCTCCTCTTTTCACAACACTGGAACTCTCTGTTCATCACCAGCAAAATTCCTCACATCCTCAGCTTCTTCTCCGAAAGGTCCCTCTCAAATCACATCTGCTTTATCTTCATCACCCCTGAACCACTAAATTTGGTGCTAGCTTTTCATTGCTTCTTCCACACCATATCCTTCCCTCCTAAAATCCCAGCCTTGCATCTCATGCCATCAGATCATGATTACGACCGTCTACCAATCTCTGATTCATGCTGCCTTGTTCCTTAAGGATTTTAGCTCCTGGTGTGCTATCTCTGCACCAACCCTAACTCTCTAAATAATGCTTGATGATTTCAATGTTCTTATAGATGATCTTTTCAATATTCTGGCCAGTCAAGTCCTTGATCTCCCTTCCTCTAATGATCTTGTTCTCCATCCTACCTTAGCCACCCATTTCTGTAACTGTGCCCTAGACATTGTTACTAATAATGATGTCTGGTAATGCAGTCATTATCAGTACTTGCACCAGCTTCATGATCTCATTTTCAAGTATCTCATTCTTTGACTACCACCTCTTTCTAGCTCACTCCTTCTGTTATCTTGACTCCAAAAGTTCTTGCACCCCACTGAGGCCTAAAATCCATTGATCCTACCATCTTTTCCACTCACTTTATGTTTTTATTTCCCTCTGTATCCAGTTTAGATTCCTTATACTTCTTATACATTTTAACTCATCTGCCCTACTCTCTCTTCATCCTACTCTCCTTGCCAAATGGCAGCCTTGGTTAAATCAGCTCTTCTTTTTGCAGCTGAATGTGAGGGGAGGAAAATGCAGAACCATGGTGACTCTCTTTCAGGTTATGATTGTTACGTCAAGTGGGCTCTTGTGATTGGCTGGCAATCATATTATTCACTCTCCCACTCTCCTAGTCAACTACTTCAAATCTTCCCCTTTCTTCCATACCAATGACACCTCTTTCCCCATCCTCACTCTCACCTGAATTTCCATATACCTACCTTACCCACATCTGTGCCCATGTACTCTACCTACTTGCCTGATACTGTGGATGAACTGATTGCTCATTCCCGAAGGCCAGCCTTTCCACTGGTACACTAGACACTGTCCCCTCTTACTTATTTAAGGACATCCTCTGGCAATTTCCCCCTTTCTGTATCATCATTTTTTCCCTCTATTGTATAATTTCTTTTAGCATACAAAAATGCTATTATTGTTTCCAACTTAAAAAAAAGTTCTCTTGACTTTGTAGCTTTCCACTAATTACTGTCCAATTTCTTTGATCTTTGAAGCAAAATTCCTAAAAAAAACAGATTTTATACTCTGTCTCCAGTTTCTCATCTCTACCCTCTTTTCAACCTACTCTATTGAGCCTTTTGTTGCCACCACTCAACCAAAAGCTCATCAGTGACCTCCATGTTGTTAGACAATAATTGGTAATTATACTGCATTCATTCACTTAAGATGTATTTGTTGACCGCTACGTGCTAAACACTGTTCTGAGTGTTTCACATTTATTAACCCATGTAAGCCCATTAGGTAGGTACCATTATCTCCATTTTATAGATGAAGAAACTGAGAAACAAAGAGATTTGAAAATTTACCCTATATCCCAGGAATAGTACCCAGTGGTCAATTCTCAGTTCTCATTTTACTTGACCAATTTGCAGGGTTTACCAATTGATAACTCCCTCCTTCTTATAACACCTTTTCTTCACCTTTTTTTCTAGAACATCCCACTTTTTGGTTTCTCCTTTTACTTCACTGGCTGCTCCTTTTCAGGATCTTTTTCTGCCTCTTTCTTATCATTCCTAAATAAATTCAGGAGAGCTCAGTCATCATACTTTTCTCTATCTACACTCACTCCCTATGTAATCTCTTGCAGTCCCATGACTTTAAATACTATCTTTGTACTGTTTACTTCTGAAATTGTATCTCTAGCCTGGACCTCGTCTCTGAACTTCAGATTTGATATTCCCCTTGACCTCATCTTTAACTATTTCCCCCCCTCCGTCATCACACTCAACCATGCCAGCCTCCTTGATGTCTCTAGTTATGCTAATTGGCCTTCGTGTGCACCTGCTTCTTAACACCCCATGCCTGCATCGCTCACTTCCTGCTTCCTTAGGTCTCTGCTCAAGTGTCCCTTGTTAGAGAGGCCATCTCTGACCATCTTATGTTCAACAGTAGTCCCTCACTCCGACCCCAAAAATCTTTTTCCTCTGGCCTCGTTTATTGTTCTTCATGTGTCACCATGTGTCATATTATGTATTTGCTCATTTACTTGTTTTTCTCCAGAAGAGAGCTCCATGATGGCAGGGGACTTGATTTCGTTCATTGCTCATTGCCCATTGCTGGGCACATAATAGGTTGTTCAACAAATTATCCATTGAATGAATGAATGAAGTCATTGCATGACTTTTAAACTCCATGTTTTAATTTTTTAAAGTAAATTACCTTTACAATTGAATAAAATAATAAACATATAAGTGAGTCTTCTTTGCTTTTCCCTTGGTTTTAAGATATTTATAAAACACCTAAAATTGTAAGAGAAAGTTCCAGACAGTTTTACAGCATGCTTTCGGTTGATAGTAATAGATGGAAACACTTTAAATAACAACATTAACAGGTTATAGTTTTGACTAAAGAACCACAGTATTTTTAAAAGTAATTTTACTACTTCTCTAAATCTTTGAAATACACAGTACTCATTGTTGAATTATTTAATAGAAATGCATCCCCAAAACCCCACCCTGATATTGACTGCCTAGGGTTTAAAGGCTTTTTTTTAATAATGTCTCACTAATATTGGCTTAATCAATTAGGTTCTAGGAAAAATGGCCTTAGTTAATAATAAATCATGTTATGCTATTTATAGGAAAAAAAAACAATGAAAATTCTGCTTGTAAATAATGTTGAAAGATCTGGTACTAAATCACCATCCGCAGCTGGGTTCTATTTTTGGCTCCAAAACACAGTGTAGTTAATATTGAACATATCTATATTGGAAGCTTAAAGAAAACAGTTACACAGTCCTTTGAGAACAAGCTTTTGCAACAAATCAGTGGGGAATTGCACCTGAAATGCATTTAAAAAATCGTTCTCCCAAAAGGCATTGTCTTAGAGCACTTACACAAAGCCTTGTGGCTTGCCTCTTGACCATGAAGTTGATAGTAGAAAAGAGTATAGAGAGTGTTTTTTTTGTTTTTATTTTTTTTTTCATAAATAATTGCTCTTCACATTTTCACCCAAGGGTGTAATCTGGTTGAACGCCAGCCAGCCTGGTGCTATCCCGAGGCAGTGGATCCACGTGACATGTGGGACTGGTGCCAACCCTGTCCTGTCCTGTTCTGAGGTGTGCCAAGTTTGCCCTGGACATTCTGGGCATAGTAGAGTCATCTGTCTGGGCAAGAGTTGGATGAGCACATGACTCTTGCCAAATCAGAGTCTCCTTCTTTCTGAAGGAGATTTCTTGAGACTTTTCTACATTTCATGTCAGCCAGCTCTGGATACCTAGGTATTCCCTTAGAAGTAGGTCTTTAATGTGGGTTCACAGACCACCATGAAACCCTCCACCTTCTCCAAAGCCCACATTTTGTCTTGAGCTTCAGAAATTTTTGTCAGTCACTCAGAACATAGTTGATTAAAACCTCACCCTAATCCAATCTCGGGACTGGTGTCCTGCATACGAATGCCTGCCCCATTGCCGACCTTTTTGAGCCTGGGTAGACTCAGGTATGTGACTTGGGACCATCAAGGTCCAGGTTAAAGCTCTATCCTGAGCATTCTCCTGGCCATGCCTGCTCTGGAGGAGTGTTCCCCATTCTATTGGTCCCGGAGCACCCAGGCCCTGCTCTAGGATCCCAGATCTGGTCTCTGAGGTTGACCACTGGTTGTGCAGAGTGGCTCAGCAGGTCTGCCTTGCAATAAACATCTCTTGTCTTTGGTCCACTGCTTGAGGTGACTCCAAGATCCTAGGGAACATGCATGTAAGGTTTGCAAGGGTACAGAGGCGCTTGATAACTATCTCCAAAGCATTTAATGATCCCCTTTGCCTGGCTTATAAGTGGGTCTATACCAGGAGTACAGATGGAATGGGATTCTACTGGTTTGTCCCTTCTGGAAAATTCTAATCCTCTGCCTGATCACTCACCAGTGAGGGGAGGAGGGCGGGGAAGTAACTTCTCACAGCTGTTCTATCAGGCTTGGGACAGAGCATATATGAGGTCAGTCTTACTAGAGACCTGGGAAGAAACTGAGATATTTCTGGCTTTATCTTTTCTGAGCTGTCCTGTGTGACATATTTAGCTGAGAGCATTTCTCTAGGGGTGTGGAGGGTCTGGAAAAAGTGCTGGACATTCAGCAGGGATTAGCACATTGATCTTGGCCTTGCTCTGGAGCCAAAAGGCTTATCTGGGTGAACCGTCTTTGATCCTGCTGTTCTGTTATCCTTTTTTGACACTTGGGCCCTGAGCTCTCCAGCTGAGAACTAGTAAGTGCATTGAATAGGACCTGGCTTATGCCCTGACTATTCTTCTTCACGTGTCAAACATAGTTCAGAGCCATTGTTTGTAATAATAGCACATCACATTTGTAGCATTCTTTACAAAGTGCTTTTATGTCTATTATTCTATTTAATCCTTACATCAATACCAAGGGATAAGTATTAGCCCTCTCTTACTGATGAGAAAGCTAAGGCTCGAGAAGATTGAGTGATTTGGCCCAGGTTATGCAACTAGAAAATGACAAAGCTTAGACTAAAGCCAAGTCTTCTGAATTCAAGTCCAGATCTCTGTTCATTCTGTTAAGTTTACTTCTTTGTCAGCTCCCTAGATGAAGAGGAAGGACTTTTTTCTGGTTTGGTGATATTGCTGCTATTATTTCATGTTTCATATACAACTAATTTACATAGGTAGGCAATTTCTGTGAATTGGCTGACTCAAATTGTTCCCTTATAAGGTCTGTTAAAGATATAAGAGAGCCCTTTTTAAAAATATGAAGATAAATCAATAATTTAATGCAACTGTGCTTTGTCAGATTCTAGGCTTACATATGCTAGAATAACTAGAGACGGCAGGGAGAGAAGTTCTGGTTTGCTTACTCCCTTCCTCTTTTAAATAGTAGCTTGGGCTGGTTGTGGTGAGCCTCTAGGAACATCTAGAAGGGATCATTCAAAACAGATGGCTTTAGCTTTTGCTCAGATCCTCAAGATACTCTGCCAATTCTCCCTTCCATGAGAATCCTCTGAAAAGCCACTGAAGATTGTAGCCTTTAAAGAGGTTCAACTTCTGTTGGGAGAGGGCTGGTCAAGGTGGCACACACTAAGGAGGAAGTCAAATCATGGTACCATGGTATCATGCCATGGCCATGTCTGGAAATCCCCACCTGCCCCCCAGTAACCACTGTGCAGGATTAATGAGGTGAGACTCTGTGAGTTGAGAATGGCTAGGTGATTCTCTGACTCTATGAATATGTAAATAGCTTGTAGTAACTGGCTTCCCAGGAATGATTGTTATTGGCTGAAGCTGTCAGGGGTGTGGTCAGGTCACTGGATAAAGACATCTTGTCCATACAGATCTCTCCTCTCAATGTGTCATATTCAGAGTGAGTTCTCAGTTCAGACCTTTTTACTAAAGATCTCAGGGAAGAAAGAAGGTAAGATGTGCTGCTGGCCATGTCTTGATTAATCTATCGCTCCCCAAATAAACAAACAGGAGTCTAATGATGGAGAGTTAACTTCTGAGCCCCCTAGTCAGCGTCTCATAACTAGATCTTTGTCATTTTAGTTGTGGATGTATAGAACCTCTGTTAGATATTGCGAAGATATTGTTTCCTCTGCCCAAGAAAGTGCTAAGGCATTTTTAATGTACTATGAATGAAAACAAAAAGGAACAGCTCAGTTCCTTATCATCTAAGAATCTGCTCCAGGTTGGGGCACTTATGGCCAAAGGCTTTGTGACTCCCCTCATCAAACCTAACCTAGCACAGAGCCTGGTACATAGTCTGTGCTAGTTTACATGTGGATTTTGTAGGAACAAAGAAATCTTCAGTCTTCTCTATGCACCAAATTATACCATAAAGATGGCTTTTTCTTATCGTGACATTGATTTTTCCTTCTCCAAGAGGGAAACTGCAAAGTTACCATGATGTGAAATCTGGCCAGAGGCTTGAAATGATTTCTTAGTAATAGCAACCTCAGCTGTCCCCTCTCCAATAGGCAGAGATGTAAATGACAGGCTCTGCTAGCAGCCACCTAAGCCACAAGCTAGATGAACAGTTTCATGTGGCCAGAATCATGGGTCCCACCCACATCAGCCTTTTCCACCACACTCTTGGAAACAGCTGGTGGCACTGTCAGCTGGGAAGGGCAGTGGCACGTGCATCCAGATCCAGGGCAGGTCAGAAGGAGGCGAACATGGTCCAGGATCTCACCTCTGCCAGCATGTGGTGTTTTCGTAATGAAGGGGACTGTGCCCTTCCGTGGCCTGCTCATACACACACCCTACATCCAACCTGATTATTCGCTGCAACTGAAAAGTCAGACTATGAAGAGGTTGTGGGCTTTAGAATTCAGTATTTCCATACTTAGGTGAAACTGAGGCAGAGATGAGCCAGAATTAGCAGCTGGATTTAGAACACCCACCTCCTGCATAGAGACTCCTCTCTGAGAGTGGTGAGAAGGAATCAGGTGAGTGGAATTAGGCCAGAATTTCAGTGTTGGCACTATTGACACATTGGGGCTGGATAATTCTTTGTTGAGTGGGGGCTTGTCCTGTGCATTGTAAGATGTTTAACAGCATCTTTGACCTCTACCCACTGGAAGTCAGTAGAACCCTCCCAGTTGTGACAACCAGAAGTGTCTCTAGATATTTTCAGATGTCCCCTGGGAATCAAAATCGCCCCTGGTAGAGAACCATTGGAGTAGGGAGAGAATTTGGTGAAAAGACATTTGCATTATTCCTTTAGTCTCTGAGCTGTATCCCAAGAGTCATTTATCATTGTCTTGAATTATTGTCTATAAAAAGCAGCAGTCTGCAGTGCCATAGTTGTAGTTCGTTAGGTGGAGAAGAGAGCTGCTTATGAAATGGTCAGCTCCTCCCCGAAGGCCACAGCTTGGGTTAGCGCATTGAAAGGGAGAGACAGGTGTCCCTTTCCACATCTCCCTTCTTCTCCTTCCCCATCTCTTTTTCCTTTCCATACCTTCCTCTGTGACAGTGTACTAAAAAATCACCTGGCATGTTGGCCAAAATGCAGATTCCAGGCCCCATTCCCCAGAGGTTCTGACACAGACTTGTTCTGAGCTTCCCAAGTGATTTTCCTGCCAGTCGTCTTCCAGAGGCAACACCTTGAGAAACAAGGCCTTGGAGGGATGCCAAAAGAAATAAGCTCTCCAGGCCTCCCAAGATCGTTAAACTCTGGCAGGGAAAGAAAAAGACTATTGCAAAGCAGAAAGTGATACAATCCCTAAGAAAGTTGAAGCTAAAATAGATGTGGGAACCCCATGTGCGGAAAACGGATTCATTCATTAACTTATTCGATACATACTTTCTGAGTGCCTCCTATACTTCAGGCATTGTAGTAGGGACTAAGATTCAGCAGCAAACAAAACAGAAAAAAACTCCTGCTTTCATTCAGTTTACATTTTGCAGGTCTAGACGGACAATGAATAAACTCTATAGGTATATGGTGTGCTAGAAGGCAGCAATGCTGTAAAGAGAAATAAAGCAGGGGGAGGGGGTTAGGAGTTGCTGGGGTAGCTTGCTATATTAGTTAAGGTAGCTGGGGAAGGCCTCATGTAAACGATGATATTTGAAGAATTGACCGACGGCAGTCAGAAATTTTCCATGCAGAATGAACAGCCAGTGTGAAGTCACTGAGGTGGGAATGGGTACCCCTTGCATGTTCCAGGAACAGCAAGAAGGCTTTGTGGCTGGAGCAGCGTAAGGGAGCAAGTAGTAGGAGACGAGGTCAGAGAGGCAACAGGCGCCAGGTCCTGCAGGGCCAGTGGAGGGTCTGTGACTTTTACTCTGAGGTAAGTGGAGTTGGGACCAACGAGGGATGTTAAGTTGAGGAGTGACGGGATCAGATTTAAGATCGAGAAGGCTTACCCTGGCTGAGAGTAGACTCCAGGAGGGCAAGAGTAGAAGTTGGCATTACTATTAAAATTATAACATGGTTCCTGCCCCCTAGGAATTTACCATGATTGGGGAGATAGAGCATGCACAACTCTAATAAGGAAATATTTGCTAAGTGATACCAGAGACTCAGATCAGAGAAATACTATGGAGCTCCAGCAGACAGGGACATCCCTTTTGGGGGTCAGACTTCATGGAGGAGTTAAACTTTAAGATGAATAAGAGTTTTTTCTTTGATTTGATTGATATATACTTGACATACAATAAACCATTTGTTTGTAAAGTGTGCAATGTAGTGTGTTTTGACATATGTATACCCCCACGAAGCCAATCACAATAGTGAAGATGTCCATCACCCCTGAAAGTTTTCTCATTGTTTACAAGGGAGGGAGGGGACTATCAGACTATCAGCAGGGTAGGAACCTAAGTGAAGAACGGAGGCAGGGAAATGCCGGGGCTTCTCTGGGAAGAGGGAAGCCCACTCCGACTGCACTCGAGTGTCACTTGGGGAGCTGTGGGAGAGATGTCTGAAAAATTGGTTTGGAGCAAAAGATGTGGGGCCCAACACGCTGGGTCACAGGGTTAAGTCACAGGGAATACTGGTGGAAGTATTTAAATTTGTCATAGGACATGGCCAAAACAAAGCTTATCTGTTAAAATTAAAAATTTCAACTATTAAAACACACGCACCAAATTTGGGGTAGTTCATCTTTTTGTAATAAGTCCAAGAAATCATAGCCAAGTGCATTCATGTAGTATTTCATGCTTATAAAACAAATTAAAGGAAAAAGAAACATTAGGCAATTTCATAATTAGATAATTAGCAGAACCTTTAAGAGCCTTGTACTAATACAGCTACTTACAAATTGAGAATAAATCCATTTTCCACCTGATTAAAGTCTACACATAAAAAAAAAATCTAGTCTAGATAGACTTTAATAATTTAAAGGTGGTATTTTAGTGTGATACTAGAATCTCAATTAGTGCTTCATATTTGTAAAGTCCAGCACTTTATTTTTGGGTCATTGTTGAACAGGTACTTTAAGGTGAAGGGAAACATTTTAAGTAGGTTGTAACAATCTACTCTCCCATCCTAAGCTCTTAATCTATTCATGAATGGATCTTATCTCCCCAGGGCTAAGGGATAGACTGAAGAGCAAGATTTTCAAGTTTTAAGATAGTCATACAGATGTATAACCATCTTTTTCTTTCTCCATCTCCCCGAATAGAGGTTTGTTAGCAAACTAGGAAACACTGGCCAGTTGATGGCTCTGCAATTCTTTGTTATTATTATTATTTTAAAATTTATTTTATTTTATTTTTTCTGCAATTCTAATCAAACATCCAGTACAGCCCCTTTGTAACATCACCTCTCCTGTGGGAGAAATAGGGAATCCTTTTCAGGTGGCCTATTTTAGAGAGAAGCTTCATATTATCAGTTCCACGGGAATGAAGGACTCTTGGATTTTTACACATTTTCAAATAGAGGAAGAAGGCTGGTAGGTGCCTAGCCCATGCTCAGGGATATCAGCCCAGTAACTCCAGGGTCCCATTCTTATTTTGGCTTCATTTAAGAAGACTTTGACTTGCCGAGATGTAAAAGGTGGTTAACCGAGGGTCACATGTTTCTCTCTCTGTCTTACATTTATAAGAGACATGTTCAAGTCCTAAGCCCCAGTCCTATATATGTGAATCATTTGTAAACAGGATCTTTAAAAATCCTACTAAGATGAGTCTGAACTGCATCAGGGTGGGCCTTAATTCAATATGACTGGGTCCTTAAAAGCAAAGGAAAGTTGGACTCGGTAAGAGGAGTGAAGAGGAGACACATCACTGTGTGACAAAGTCAGCCATCCCCTCCTGTCTTAATTCCAAAAGTATCTGCTAAATCCTCCTGGATAAAAGTGGGTCCTAAGATCATTGTTGTCATCATCATCATTATCATCACCATCATCGTCATATGAAGGACTAAATTTGTACAAGGTACTATGTTGGATACTGAGAATAGTAACATTAATAATAATTACTTCCATTTATTTAGCAGTTACCACATACCAGTCACTGTGATAAGCATGTTACACATATCACATTTAATCCTTACTTAACTCAATAAAATGGATACTGATATCAGTTCTCATTTTTTAGGTCAGGTTCCTTAGTTTAAAGGAGACTGAAGCCTGGATAGGATTTTCAGAAATGACTCATGATAATATAGTTACTAAGTGCTAGAGCTGAGATGCAACCACCCCATACTCTTAACCTAAAGTTTTCAAAAGAAGCAAGAAACACTGTCCATTCCATATACTTGGGAAAAATGGGACATATACATTAAAAAAAAAAAAAAAACAAAAAAAACTTTGTGGTCATTATGAGAAATACCCTTTTAGCAATTCATAAACTGCTCTTAATAATTTTAAGTTCTAAGCATTCCCTTTGGTTTTGAAGCAGAAAAGCCATATGATCTGCAACACTCTTTCACATGTTGCAGCAAGCAGCCCCAGTAATTCCACTTCTGCCCGCCTTTGGCAGTCCCAGCAGCCTCGTGTGTGGAATAGTCATTCAAACTGGAGCTGCACTTGTCATCTTTTAACAGGACCGCATCTGTCTGTCATAATCCAGAGCCGAGTTGCTTAGGTCGGGCTCAGTCTTACAATCCAGGTTAATTTGGTTTCTTATGTAGAACAACTTTGGTCTGACATTTAACATTTCTTCCTTTGGCTTTTTTTTTTTTTTTTTTTTTTTTTTTGTCTCTGTGGGTTCATTACCCAGTAAGCCTTCACATTCGTTCTTTTCTGCATGCTAGGATCCACATTTGTGAGCATGTCAACATGCGATCATCATTTTGGGGTGAGGTGCTGTTCCAGATGGATAATATTGTTGACAAACTTTGGGTTCAGATGCTGCCTGGTAGGCAAGAAGGGGGTTGATAGGGATGTTTTAGGCTAATAATGTAGGATTGTAAGCCACATATGGGGCTGGCCTGGCCTGGTTGCTATCACTGTCTTGATTATATTTACTGTTTCAAGTCAAACCTAGAGCAAACGCTAATGTATAACACAGCTGTATCATTTTACAAATTACTTCCATCTTTCTCCTTCTCCTAACCACCTAACTTTGGAGGATGAGCCAAGCTTGTAACCTCTTTGTCAATCAGAGTGAAACTTGCAGAGACTTTCTTTAGTTCATACCTCGTGTTTGTGAAAATGGCAGAAACTGTGAGGGTGAGAACTCTTTCCCACAAAGGGTAATGGAATCTCAGTATTTTGTCTAACAGTCCAATTTGTTCCCTGGTATCCCTCTGACACAGTCATATGCCATGTCTGGGGGCCTGGGAATGCTATGAAAACAGAAATAAAGAATATTGACGTTTAGCCACCATTAAATTCCTGCTGGGTAGATTCAACATGATAACTGGGTGTGTAGAGAGTCTCACATGAGAAAAATTCTGGGTTATCAAGACATTTGGCATCCTCTTGATCTTCCACATTCCATCAAATGTGGAAAAATGAGATCTACAGGTCAGGTGCTAATAAGCAATGAGGAACAAAATCTTCCTGAAGAAGAAAAGTCTACTGGCCAGCGTTTTGGGATTATTATTAGATTTTAGATACTAAATTTCTCCTCTCTACCAATGTCTAATTAAAATTTGGCCAAATTATCTTGATCTTTCTTCTGAAATCACTGAGAGGAAAAAATATGTCTTCTTGGAGAGATATTTGAGTCCAAATATTTGAATGTTTAATTGAGAATAAGAGTGTTTGTATTGCTGGTTCAGACCCACCTTTGTGAACTTTCAACTATGCTGTTTGCATTAAAAAAACAAACAAACAAACAAGGAGGGGGGTTATTAATATTGACACCTTTGGGGATAGAACTGCTATGAAGAACATTGAAATTCCCAGGAAAGAAAGGTCACTGATGGGGCATATGGCAGGGGTGGACAGAGGGTGGGAATGCAAACCTGAGCAATGGAAGAATTAGGAGGAGTGTGAAGGTAAATCCCATTGATCTTCTGGGAAGCTGCCAGCTGTGGGGAACAAAACATTGTATTCTCAGGGCACTCCTCCATTCAGGGCCTCCTGAGGCAGTATTTATGGAGGAAGAGGGTGTAGGAACAAAATGAAATGAAACTTCCTTTGAAGAACAGCTTAAATATTGTTGAGCTTGTCACTAGAGGCCTCTAGAATAATAAACAAGAAGCAAACAGCAACAGGAATTTGTGCAACACATGCTGGATGCTAACTCCAGCTGTTGCCTTCATCACAGATCCAGAGGCTTTAGAGGAACACACTCAAGTATTCTTTTGGCTGAAATAACATGGAAAATCACCCTGTCCTCAAAAGTGGCATTAGCATTTATTGCTGAGCAACCTACTCATTAGAGGATGAAATGGAACAGAGAGTAATAAGAAGCATTAGTAAATGGCTTTGTTTGTCTGGGCAGTAGTTCTTATTTTCTTGCTTGAGTTGTGCAGATTCTCTGGCTGTCAATACCAGCTCAACCTCATGCATTAAAAGCTGGTCACAAGCTGCTGGAAAATAACCCTGCTACCTGCTTGCTGTGGGTCTAAACTTGCTGTACCAAGTGTTTAATACCAGTCTGGAGTTTTTCTTTTGGTAGGTTTCTCTTGTCTCCATGATGATGAGTTGGCCTGATGGTTTAAAAATCCAACCAACCAAACAAAAAATAAAACAAAATATTTTCTATATAAACATTACTTTCTTAGGAACTTAGGGAAAAAAATGAATAGATTTTGATTTAGTGTACTGAGGCAAAAGAATGTTCTAATAATTTAAGAAAGAGTCAGGTAAAAGGAGAATCCAGGCTATGGTTGACCCATATGATGCTCTTTAGCCAGGTAGAACAAATATGGTTGGAAAACTATATTAACCTTAGATTTGGAAGAGTTTGTTTCATGACAGTTATATGATAGATGATTAACTCAGACCAAATAAACAAAAGATGGAGCTAGACCATCTTTGTTACTTGACTGTTATAGTCTAGGTTGGATTCCTTTCATTCATTCATTCATTCATTCATTCATTTTACAAATATTTATTGAACCCTTTCTCTGTAGCAGGTACTATATTAGATGCTGGGGAATTAAAAATGAAAAGACAATGTGCCCTTAATGTGCTTAAAGTCTAACAGATAAATAGTTTTAGGCATAAAAATTACAGACAACAAAATGACTCTTCAAATGAAGGTATAGGAAAGTAGGGTATTGACACGCTCAGATTAGCATTTTAGTAAAATCGCTTTTTTTTCCAGGGGTGAGGCCATGGTTGGAGTCAGGGAGACCATGGTGATGTGAGAAATGCTAAAAGCATTCACATGGCAGTGGTCAAGGAGAGGGGCAGTTGGAGAGCTTTAGGAAGTAGCATCTACCAGATTTGGTGATTAGATGTGAAGGAAAATAAGGAGACAGACAAGGTTTTAGTTTTCTAGATTTGGCCCCTGAGGGGATATTGATACTATTTACTTAGATAGTGACTGCTGGAATGAGAGTAGGTTTAAGGACAAAGAAAATTAATATTGAATTGTCAGTTCAAGGGGCATTTGGGATATTCAGGTGATGCTGCCTGGTGGGCTTTTGTATAGAAGGCTTGGAATTCAGGAGAGAGGTCAGGCAGAGATGGAGACAGAGAATTCCAAGTCACCAGGATATGGATGGCTGTTAAATCCATGGGTGTGGACACGATTGCAGGAATGAATGTCAGATCAGTGGGATGGAAGAGAGAGTCATAACCGCATAGGTAAGTCTACCAGAGGACATGTGGGTCAACCTACTGAGAGTCACTGGACTCTGAGCGACCCTTTGGGGATGGGCAGGAGACCCCATTATCCTGAAATGCTGCTAGGATAGAAGAGCTGTAGAGGGATTGGATGACCATTTTCGTGGCGCTTTCTTTGTTCTTTTGTAGCGGTCGCGAATTGGGCTGATTTAGATGCCTGAACATTAACTTTGCCTACTCCAACATACCTTCTGAGGAACTTTACTTGTTTCCTAGGTGTTTCTTGGATTCTTCTTCATGACAGAGATGGGGCAAAAATAATTTTTTATACTTTCCTGAAGGTTGAGAGTATTTTGGGTACAAAACTCTTAAAATTAAAATTTTAGGGTGAAAATGTTGACCAAGTGCCAATAGCACATTTTAAATTGCACTGAACTAAAAATTAGGACTTTAACAATAGAAGTTCAGCCTGTGTATGGGTTTACTGTGTTCCCATTTGCCTATTTCCTAAGGTTACAGGATGAATCAGGATGAGAATTAGGAAGACAGTACATATGTCTTTGAAGCCCATGAGCTAGGAGCATGCCGGACCAGATCTTTAATTCACTGCTTCTCTGGGTCCACATCTCTTTTGGTGCCAGTCTGAACCAGAAGGTGCTCCTGTGGTCTGTCTCCTGTGGCCACTGCAGTCCTTTTTGTGTCTGTGTCATGAAAGCAGTTATGTGTGAGCCATGCAGTGTTTTGAGGACTCCTTTTCTCCTTTCTTCCTGTTTATTACTTCTCTCCCTTGAAAGCAGTATCCTCTTTACTCAGCACTTACCAAAAGCTGTGTCTGTTGACCATTCCTCTTTGAAGTTTTGAGCTGCACTAAAATATTTATAATGTGTGCACAAGTACTTGAAAGGGATTTTAGTTTCCGTAAGATGGATCTCCTGACTTACTGAGGACTTTTGATGATAAGAACTAACATAGGATTGCAGATCAAGGGTTGCTCAATTTAGGGAATACCTCTTTGACATCAGTCAGTATTAGCATATCATTAAAGAATCAATCTCAGCTTACCTCCGAATGAGACAAAAAAGGGCTGTTCGCTACTTCTTGGCCACCGTGGTCACATCCATCATACTGGTGGTGGGCACAGCCATGGCTCTCGTGGTGGTTCTTTAGGCTCACATGGGCTCTCCAGCAGGACTTGCTTTGGCTGGGCACAGGTCTGAGTGGAGGAGAGAAGCAGAGAGCCAGAGTTCTCCTTGCTGAGGCCTCATGAACCAGGAGGGGAACATAGAGCCCTGTGTGCCTGAGTGTGTGTTGATCGGTCCTGTGAATTGCTACAGGCTGTACTAGAGGCAGCAGCAGAGGGTTGCACATGGGGTAGTCTAGGAACAAGCAAGTCCCCCCTGGACCATGAACTCATAGAGGAGAGGAATTATTTGCGTGTATCCTCACATCTCAAACCTGGTGCAGTGCCTGGCATGTTGGAGGCCAACATAAATATTTAATAAATGTTGGAAGCTGAGCAGCAAATAGCAATAGGCTGAATAAAGGGGATTCTTTTTCAAGAGAGAGTAGTAGAAACCAAGAAGAAAAGAGAAAAGGAGTCATAGAACCATGGAAGTCTGTGTGATTTCCATAGAATGGATGAACCTCTTCAGCTCCAACTACAAACATAGATTTTAGTTTTGAACCCAGAGCCGAAGGGCCAGAATTGCAAAATAAACTGAAATGTGTGGATGGGACAGGGCTTATATCTGCCTCCATACTGTGGTACTTGATTGGATTTACAAAAATATTATAAATAAGCAATTAATTTGAGGCTTCTTGAAGCCAAGTAGCTTGGTGACTTGAAAGCATAAGCTGTGGGTTGTGGATTACTTTTGAATGCCAGTTTCTTGGTTTCTCACACTGTCTCCAATTATGTAGTAGAAGGTGGGAATAAATAAATGAATTGTAGAACAACTAAATAAAGAATACTCTGTGATCATTAAAAAATCACATTTTAAAATGCATTTACTGCTAAGGGAAATTCTCGTTATATAATGCTACATGAAAAAGCAAGATACTATTTCTTGGCAGAGATGGGGGTCCAAATAAATTCCTATTGAATAAATGAACTTTCCTAGGTGAAAACCTCATGTATCTGTGCAAAAATGATGAGTCCATCAATGGATAGTCTCTCTTGCTCTTGAAGTGGAAAATCATGGACTTAGTGGTCAGGAAGACTGGATATAGTCCAATTTTTAAACCCTTTTGGATCTTATCTGTAGACTGAGGTGACAGTCTGCTATACAGTGGTTCCTACGGGGCCTTTTGGGGTCTAGCATGCACTGATCTGTGATTAGAGACCCTGTGAACAAAGCAGCTTCCTTGAAAAGGATGCCCCAAGGTAGGTCTCACATGGTTTGCATCACTTTGTCCACTTGAAACTTGATCCACCTTGACCTCCTGTTGTTTCCCATCATTTTATGTGATCATCTTGAGTTTCTCCCTCCTAAGCCACTGCTTGCTGCTGCTGTGTAAAGAGGCCTCTTGATCTATTAATCAATTAATCAGTGCGTGCTGAGGAGCTGTTCATGATAGTTAAACAGGGTAAACAAAATGCTGGAGCCCATAATCAAGATGGATCGTAATTAAGAACAGCCCTCCCCTGATGATTTTCCTGCCCACTCTGGCTCCCACAAACCTCCCCTTAGCCACAGGCCATCACACCCCATTCATCCCTGATGGGGCTTCTGCCCCATATAAGCTGACAACAAATTTCAGAATGGCAGATTTTCTCCTAATGTCCCAGAGGAAAATAAGCCTTGAGATCAACTTCATAAATTATTTGCAGCAGTTGTTGAACCTCAAAAGTTCAACCAGGCCCCAAAAATGGCCTGATAGTTCTGTCCATATTTGCATTTACTGTACTCTCCTGCCCCTAATTTTCACAAAGAGAGTCATAAAGCAGGAGAAACTTTATAGCTCAGATCAGCCATGGCCTTGTGTTACAAATGAGAGGTTTAGTGAGATTAAGTAAATTGTCCAAGGTCACAAGCTAATTAGTAGCAGAACTGGAACTAGAGCCCAAATATTTTAATATCTAATTAACACTCCTTGTGCTTTATTCTTGGTGCAGTTATGCTTTCCTATAAAAAGCAAAGCAGAGTAAATGAGAGAAATCGGCCTTATTAAATTCATTTTCTGATTTCTTTTAAATATGGGCATCTGAGCTAAAGATTCTTTTTTAACAGTAGTTTTAAATGAAGTTTGTGGGAAAAAGTATCTTGGGTTTACCAGGGATACTGAAGTGTTTGCCAGGGAGATATTTTTCCTTAAATTGGCCAGTGTGGTGGATTGAATCATGTCCCCCCATCTTGTGATTATGAACCCATTTATAAATAGGACCTTTGACAATGTTCTTAGTTAAGGTGTGGCCCAAACCAAATGAGAGTAGGCCTTAGTCCATAGGACTGGAGTCCTTATAGAGGAAATTTGAAAGCCAGATGTCAGTAGAAGCCAGAGAGAGAGAGAGAGAGAGAGAGAGTATGCGCCATGCAACGGAGGATGCCATCACCAGAATGCTACAGACTGGAGAAAGCATAGCCTTGTTGATACTTTGATTTTGGATTTCTAGCTTCCCAAACTGTGAGACAAATTACTGTTGTTTAAGCTCTCCATTATGTGATATTTGTCATCGCAGACCTGGCAAACTAAGGGTATCAGGATATCAGATACATGGATTCAGACATAGCCAGCTTGCCAAGGGGTACCAGCTTGCTAAGGAGGTACCATTTAATCTACAGGGGTTTGCTGGGTTGCTGGAGCTGGATCTCCAATGCAGAATCTGTTTCATTTGTTGTTATTCAATGGCACTCAGCACACGGTGCTAACAAGGCCAAGATTTTCTTAAGACAGAGTCCCTGTTCCAGGTCACAAATAACCACCCAGCTGTTAACCAACTTTTCATGAGTAACATGGAGCCAGGGGCCACCATGGAGTAGGTCCAGAATGACTGTAGTCACTCCCCATCATGTCTAGATAAATGTTTGTGTCTTCTTAATGAAAACTTTGTGAGGTCCCAGGTGGGTCTGTAGTTGTTTAGTGTACACAAGGAGAATCTGAAATGTCCTCATTGGACTGCTCTGAAAAGGAGGATGCTTAGAAATCTTTTCTAAAATTCCCTAAACTCTTCACTATAAAAATCTTAAATTTGTCAAACATGTTTGTCAACTGTAGAGTCTTTTCTGCCAGTCTGGCTTCTTATTTCTGTTGGATCTCAATGAAACAATCAAACTGTTTAGATGCGTATGGGGTTAACTCAAAAAGTGGACATCTGAATTCCACTTAGCAACCTTAAGCTATAACTTCTTTTTTTTTTTCTTCTTTTTTTTCTGCTCATATGTTCTCCAGGATCCTGCTTTCTCAGCTGTGATTCACGACAAACTCCAGGTCCCCAATACCATCCGGAAGGCATGGAATGACCGGGATAACCGCTGTGACATTTGTGCCACACACCTGAATCAGCTGAAGCAGGAGGCCATCCAGATGGTGCTGACCTTAGAGCAGGCGGCAGCTGGCAGTGAGCACTGTGATGCCTCGCCTGGCTCACCTCCACCCATCTCCAACATCCCCACCCTGGTGGGGTCCCGGCCTGTGGGTGGGCTCCAGCAGCCCAGGGATTGGGCCTTTGTGCCTGCCCCCTATGCCACCTCCAACTACACAGGCTTTGTCACCAACAAGCATAGCAGCAAACCCAACAGCCTTGGGGTCAGCAATGGAGCAGAGAAGAAGAGTGGGTCCCCAACCCACCAGGCCAAGGTCAGTCTCCAGATGGCCACCAGTCCCAGCAATGGGAACATCCTCAACTCAGTGGCCATTCAGGCTCACCAGTACCTTGACGGCACCTGGTCCCTGTCGAGAACCAATGGGGTCACCCTGTACCCCTATCAGGTAAGTACCTCCATGAGCAAGGAAGACAGGGTTGGCTAGAGTCAAAGCAGTGGAGTGGGCAGCACTTCTTTCTCTACTCTTCCTTCCCCGGGGAACTCCCCAGCTAAGAGTCTGATGCCTCCCTGTGGCCCCCGAGCTCTCATTAAGGTGCTCCAGCCAAGCCTGCTTGCTTTGAGAGTGTGCCTGTTGTATCCTCTCAAGCTTTCCTTCCTGCCCTCTCTCTGGTCATTCAGGATCCCCTTCCTGGGAGACCCTGCTGATCCAGGCAATGCAAAGGGCTTTCCAACCATCAGGTTTACTGCATGGTGTAGTGACTAGGAATGTGGGCTCTGGGGACACATGGACTGGAGTGCAAGCCCTGCCTTGTCCACTTATTACCAGTGTGACGTTATACAAGGGACTTGTCCTCTCTCAGGCCCATATCCCTCATTTACAAGTGGATAAAATAGTAGTGTGGATTGAGTAAGATAGTGTATGCAAGACATAGCCCAGTGTCTGGCATGCAATAAGGGATCAAGGCCTTGGTTATTATTTTCTGTTTGTTGTTGTGGCTAACAGAGATTTTAGACAAATGGATGAGAGATTTTTGAAGCAAAGGATATTGTGGGACTGTGTGTTAGTTAAGGAGGATAATTGATGTAAAAAGTGATCCTAAAACCTCAGGTTATTTCTTACTCATGTCCCAGTTATGCCAGGCATTTGGTGGGCAACTTTCTATGGTGATGTAGGGACTTAAGTTCTTTCCGTCTAATGGCGTCCCCATATCCCAGGGGTCTCAGAGTCCTTTTCCACATCTAATGCAACCAGGCGGGAAATGAGAGAAGAGAGAACATGTGGAGGATCTCACAGGTTGGGGTGGGGGTGGGGGGCTGAAGCTCGACCTGGAAGGGGCAAGCGTCACTTTCATCCATATTCCGATGGCAAGAACCCAGTCTTCTGACCCACCTTCCTGCAAGGGAAGCTGGGAAGTCCACTCTATCCTTGTGCCCAGGAGAAAAGATACAGTTGAGCAAACACAAAGCATAGTCTTTGCTACGTGGGGCAAAGGTATAGGGAAACATAAAATGAGTTAAATGTGGCTGATAAGTCTTGATGATTTTCCTAGAGTGCTTACGAGGGTTGTGTCTCTTGTGATCTTGAAAGAAAGTGGGGAGTATTGATCATTATCCTAAGAAGTTAGCCTTCGTGGATTGTCAGACTTTGCATTTACAGGATGCTTTGTAGTTCACACAACATAGCATACACATTGTTTTATTCACCTCTGTAATAGGCCTGTGAAGTAGGCAAGGCAGATGTTAGAGCTTCCTTTTACAGATGGGGAATACTATGCTTAGAGAAATGAAATGACCTGTGGCCACACAGCCAGTGACAGCACCAGAACCAGCTCTCCTTCACCCAGGGGAATGGGTTGTTACCCTACATTACAGCTGCTTCCAACTTTCCCAGTTTACCCCATAGCAGTCTCCCTGCCAACATTGTCTCCAGATATGGTTACTTTTCAGAGCCTGGCACATCAAAGAAAAGTACTACTATTTTGATTTGCAGAAGCATGGCTGGAATTTTCTGGGTTGTATGTATAAATATAATGAAAACCCAGTGGGACCCTGGTAGGCTCCAAAATCTGAAGTTTGAAAGTAACCATCTATGGCAGGAACAGAATGAGGCGTCTTTTTATCATTGAATGACATACTTTTTTCCCCTGCAATTTATAAATATACTATTTCAAAAATTATAAAAATAAGCCATGTTTACTGTAAAAAAAACATGAAAAATTTTAAATAAGACTCTAGAAATCAACATTACCCAGGATAAACTATGTAATGTTTGATTTTATTTCTTCCCAATATTGTATACATACGCAGTTTGTAAAATTGTGACTATGTCCAATTCTGGGAACATTTTTTTATTTAATGTATCAGGTGCATTTTCCCGTATCCTTATAAATATATTTCTAAAATATGATCATTAATGGTAGCATAATATTCCGTTATATGAATAGGTCTAAATTTATATAACCAAACTTCAGTTATTAGAGTTTAGATTTTTCCCTGCTTTTTTGCTACTATAAATAAAATGCTCTGGTGACATCCTTTTATCCAGATTATGTTTTCAGCGTATCTCTGGGTTGTGCTAGCCACATACTTGTGTTACATAAGAATTCACATTTCATCCTCAATGGCCCAAGCACTTGCAGCATATATCAGGTGTTCATTAGAAGACTCAGTGGCTGCTCCAGCTCAGATGAGTGAGGAAACAGAAGAATTTGAAACTGTTGCTTTTATGTAAACTATTTGGTGTGATGAAAAGTTTGTATGAGAGGAGGAAAAACAGAAAATGCTACTTAAAAGGAACATTAGGGATTATTGGTCTTTTATTTCCTTTATTGGTGCAATTTTTTCTGCTGCGTCTCTCCCTCCACCCCTTTCAGAAGAATGAGAATTTTCTGTAGAATAACAAATATTTATTATGCTCCAGCCAAGTGCCAGGCACTGTGCTAGGTGCTGGGTGAGGGCTGCTGCACCTGTTGGAAGGTTCCTGAATTGTGGTCCTCACAGTGGGGGAGGAGGCAGGTGAACTTACCATTATAGGACAGGGAGGTGAGTGGGAAGGTAGAGAGACACATGGGCTGCTTTGAGGGCACGCAGGAGGAATTGCAGTCCAGCCTGTCGGGTACGGGTGGGTTGAGGAAGGATTTGTAGCTTAAAGCAAGATACAAAGATGATTCATGCAAGCTACCATGTCAAGATTGTCCTGGGTAAATCTTATTGCTCCTTTCCACATCCAGAACAGGCCAACCCTTGTGATCCCCCTGAATGATAGTTAAAGGGACCAGAGGCAATCTCTCCGGGATAAAGAGATTTGGTGCCTGGCTGTGAGTCAGTGCCCACTGTGTCATGACTTGTCACCCTGATGCCCTGGGACAGGGGCTCTGGGTCTGGCCAGACTGCGTGTCTCCTGCTGTGGACATCTCTCTGCAGTAAATATTCTGTAGTTCACAGTCTAGCCAACGTGTCAGAGATGGTTGACTGCTCTGAAAGCTGACCTCATTTTTCCTGCTCACCCAGACTCCCACTTCCCTCCCTGCAGGGCAAGTGGCCTCTGGGTTAGTGCCAGAGCTTTTCCCTGGGTGGAGAAACATCTAGACTTTGCCATGACCAAGGGTGCTGCTACATACCCACAGTTGTGTAACCTGTAGAAATGGGGGAGATGAAGGACCCTGCCCTTCACTGCAGCCTGGGGGCAGGGAGGACGAGCTTCTAGCAGGAAGTGTGCTAAAAGCTTTGTATGGATTATAGACAGGTCCCTCAAATCCCCTGAGGCCCCTCTGTTATGCACACCAAAGTGTAATAATCTTCAAAAGTCACAGTAGGAAGATTTTTTTCTCTTCATAATAATTTTTTTATTGAAGAATTGTAAGTTTTCAGAAAAATCATTAAGTACAGAGTTCCCATACACCCTCCTCTCACACACAGTTTTCCCTATTGTTGGCATTTTGCATTAGTGTGGTACCTTTATTCAGTTGATGACATGATAGTATTATAATTATATTATTAACTATAGCCCACAGTTTACATTAGGGTTCACTGTCTTGTAAAGTTCAATGTTTTTTTTCTCTTCTAGTAACTCACATACAGCCTAAAATCTCCCATTCTATCTGTTTTTAAATATACGATTCATTGGTGTTAATTACATTCACAGAGTTGGGCTTTCGTCTCCATCATTCATTGCCAAAGTTGCTCCATCACCCCAAACAGAATCTTTGTACCAATTAACCATTAGCTGCCCATTTCTTACCCCAACCCAGTCCCTGGTAACCTGTATTCTAGTTTCCGAATTTATAAATTTACATATTCTGCTTATTTCATATAAGTGAGGTCATACAATATCTGTCCTTTTGTGTCTGGCTTATTTCACTCAACATGATGTCTTCAAGGTTCATCCACATTGTGTCATGCCTCCAAACTTCATTCCTTTTTACTACGAAATAATATTCCATTGTATGTATACAGCATGCTTTGTTTATCCATTCATCAGTTGATGGCCACTTGGGGCCCTTCCATCTTTTGACAACTGTGAATAATGCCCCTATGAACATCAGTGTGCAAATACCTGTTGAAGTCCCTGCTTTCAGTGCTTGTGGTTATATACCTAGAAGTGTGATTGCCGGGTCATATGGTAATTCTATGCTTAACTTGCTGAGGAATTACCAAACTTTTTTCCACAGTAGCTGTACCATTTTACATTTCCACCAATAATATATGAATGTTCTATTTCTCCACATCCTAACACTTGTTATTTTCAATTTTTTTAATAGTACCCATTACAGTTTTGATTTGCATTTCCCTCATGACTAATGACTTTGAGCATCTTTTTATGTGTTTATTGACCATTTGTATATCCTCTTTGGAGAAATGTGTATTTAAGTCTTTTTCTCACTTTTAAATTGAGTTATTTGTCTTTTTGATTTTGAATTGTAGGAGTTCTTTATATATTCTGGAAATGAAACTATTGTCAGATATATGGTTTCCAATTACTATCTGCCATTCATTAAATTGTCTTATGACTTTCTTGATAAAGTCCTTTGATGCATTAAAGTTTTAAATTCTGATGAAGTCCCATTTAGCTATTTTTTCTTTTTTGCTTATGCTTTTGGTGTAAAATCTAAGAAACCATGGCCTAATACAAGGTTCTGAAGATGCTTCCCTATGTTTTCTTCTAGGAATTTTTAGTTTTGGTTCTTATATTTGGGTCTTTCATCCATTTAGAGTCAGTTTTTGACTATGATGTAAGGCAGGGGTCCTTCTCCAGTCTTTTGCTTATGGCTGTCCAGTTCTCCCAGCACCACTTGTCAGAGGTTATTTTTCCCCTATTGAGTGGACTTGGCACCCTTGTCAAAAATCAGTTGGCCATGGGTTTGACATTTTATTTCTGACCTCTCAGTTCAATTACATTGACTTATATGTCTATCCTTGTGCCAGTACCACATTGTTTTGATTACTGTAGCTCTGTAGAGTCCTTCAACTTTGTTCTTCTTTTCCAAGATGGTTTGGCTATTCAGGGCCCTTTACCCTTCCAAATGAATTTGATGATTGGCTTTTCCGTTTCTGAGAAGAAGTCTGTTGGAATTTTGATTTGGATTGCGTTGAATCTGTAAATTACTTTGGATAGAATTGATATCTTAATGTTTAGTCTTCCAGTCCATAAACACAGAATGTAGTAGAGAGATTTCTTGATTCTCTTTTGCCATATTGTTCATGTTTCTAAAGTATTTCCAGCTAGAGTGGGACTCTACATATGTCACAGATAAATAAAAATGTATCCAGAGAGATAAGAAAAATAGTAATTTAGGAGCCGCTGAGATTACATCAAAAATGTTGAACAAACCAGAATGATAATTTATTACTAAATATCTTAGAAAATTGATTTTTTTAGACAATGTTGATAGACTCTTTCAAAGAAAGACTTTCTTCTATTAACTGTAGGCCTTTAGCACAATCTATACATACACATGGAAAGCAGAAAATGCTCTCTAGAATCTTCATTTGACCACATGAGTTTTGACTTTGAAAAGACATGTCCAGATTGGTTCTTTATAATCAGATATAGAGAAGCCTGAGGCTGAGAGATTTGAAGTTTTCTTTTTTTTTAAATATTTTTTTCAACTTAGTTTTATTGAGATACAGTCACATACACTACAGACATACCCAGTGTGCAGTGTTGTTCACAGTCCTATCATATAGTTGTGCATTCATCACCAAAATCAATTTCTGAACATTTTCATTACTCCAAAAAAATAAAAAAATATGAATAAAAATACAAGGAAAGAACACCCAAAACATCCCATCCCCCATATTATTCATTTAATTTTTGTTCCCATTTTTCTGCTCATCTGTCCATAACACTGTGTAAGCTACATAGCTATACAATCGTCTTAAAGAATCAAGGCTACTGGGTTGCAGTTCACTAGTTTCAGGTATTTCATTCTAGCTATTCCAATACATGAAAAACTACAAAGGAGTATCTATATAATGCATAAGAATAATCTCCATAATGACCTCTCGACTCCATTTGAAATCTCTCAGCCACTGAAACTTTGTTTTGTTTCATTTCTCTTCCCCCTTTTGGTCAAGAAGATTTTCTCAATCCCATGATGCTGGGTCCAGGCTCATCCCCAGGAGTCATGTCCCACATTGCCATGGAGATTTACACCCCTGAGAGTCATGCCCCACGTAGGGGAGAGGGCAGTGAGTTTACCTGCCGAGTCAGCTTAGAGAAAGAGGCCACATCTGAGGGGAAACTCTTAGGCACAATTAAAAGTAGGCTTAGCCTCTCCTTTGCAGTACAAGCTTCGTAGGGCAGGCCCCAAGATCAAGGGCTCGACCTTCTAAATTGGTAGTCCCCAATGTTTGTGAGAATATCAATAAACCCCAAGGTGGGGAAGTTTACTATTTTTGCACTTTTTCCCCAGTCCCTCACGGGGGCTTTGTAAATACATTTTTATTCTCTACCCAAATTACTTTGGAATGTATCTGGGTTTCACACTAATCTGTACAAGCCATCCAGGTCTCATTCTGTTCCACGGTTTCTTGACTCTTGGTTTAATTTCCTTTGCTAGATTACAGGCTTGTTGAGAACAGGGATCAATTTTATTCTCATGTCTCTTACAGCAGGTAACGTGCAACAGTGGCTGTTCATTAAAGAAAGCTCTGATTTAAGGGAAACACTAAAACTGTTGATCATGACTGGTCCTTAATGCAGGGAAAAATTCCAGGCCCTAAAACCTATCCAGACCCCAAGATTTTTGGAGGAAACATCTTGTTCACTGACTCCAAGCTAATCTTTGCCCTGAAATGTCTTAATAATACTCAGAACCTTCCTGGATCCAATGAAAAGATGATGTCACACATACTAGACATGTGGCATTTGAAAGGGTAGAAGAACTTTATTTCATAGGCTTTCAATAAATTTGAACTTGTCAAGAAAATTCAAGAAGGTATTAGATTTATATATCAGTAATAAATACATAACGCATCATTAATATATCAAAGGTATTCAGTGTGCACTCAAGTGAAAGGAAAATGTCTTGGAAAAAAATTATTGGACTTTCTCTAAAACCATCCCTTGGAATCAACATCAGAGATAATGTTGGACTTTGATGAAAGTCTGTGTAGTATTGCTCGTATTATGTCTTTAGAAATTGTGTCTACTAAGCAGTCATTATTGAAGGCTACATTTTAAGACATGGGTTCAGAGGGATGCAATAGCAGCAACAACCTTGGAAAAAACTCAAGGTTTGCTAAACGATAGTACCACTGCAGTACCTAAAGCTGCTTTTCACAGATCAGAAGGCTTGAGGGGTCCTCAGTGCTGACAGTTTTTATGGAAGACTTCAGAGTGCCGATGTAAGGGGAAGGGGAGACTGTGATGCCTGCTAGTACTGTACTATGAAGAGGCTTTGTTTGCGATGGATCCTTGAAAATGAGATGCACATGTTCTAGTGTCCCTGTGTCTGGAGGATGAGGCACACATGTGTTCCTGCCTTGCTGAACTACTCTTCAGGAAGGAGCAGGTGTGTGTGTGTTTTAACAACAGGCCAATATTGGAGGATTCCTGTGCACATTCTTGGCAGTGCCCCAGGGCTCAGCTACCTGTTCCTTGAAATATGTAGCATGCCTCTTCTTGGGTCTGCCCCTGGCTTCAGTTTGCTGCCCACTTGCTGCTGCTTCTGCTCAGCCAGGGCAATAGCATAAGATGTCACATAATTTGATCATTTATGATGTAGAATGTTTTCTCCCTCCTGTTTATGGATAGTCAAAGAGGTAGTAGATTATTTACCTTTATGTCTTTTGAGAAACCACCAACACAGGAAAAGGAATTAGTTCGTTTATTCAGTCATGGACAGAGAATTGCTCAAGAATGTGGGACTTAGGGTGAAATTCCAGCCAAATGGAAAAGATATGGGTAGTCACATTTTATGAAATTAGCAGGACCATGTTCTGAAGGGAGCACCCAAGCTTCATCAGGAAATTTCAAAATATTTTTTGTTTGGCCATTTACCTGGTAAGACAGACTGAATAGTGGCCCCATAGATGTACTAACCCCTAGTACCTGTGAATATGTTGCCTAAAGTGGGAAAAGAGATTTTCCAAGTGAGCTTAAATTAAGGATCTTGAGGTAGGGAGAGTAGCCTCAGTTATCCAGGTGAGCCCAATGTAATCTGAGGGTCTTTGTAAGAGGGAGACAGGCGCTCAGGGTCAGAGAGAGAGAGAGTCAAAGATGGAAGTGGAGCTCAGGAAGGAAAGAAAATGGAGGAAGGAGCCGTGAGCCCAGGAATGAAGGCAGCTTCTGGAAGCTAGAAAAGGCAAGTAAATACATTCTCTCCTAGAGCCTCCAGGAGGAACCAGCTCTGCAGACCCATTTTAGACTTCTGACCTCCAGAACTGTAAGAGAATGAGTTTGTGTTGTTTTTAATCTGCTAAGTTTGTTGTAGTTTGTTTCAGCAACAGTAGGAAACTAATACCATCTGATAAGTATTTGGTCACTGAGAAGTGAGATGAAGTATAAAGCTGAAGGTGTTGCTGCAGAAACCTGCAGTATGGTCGAAAACATGGACTTTTCAGCCTGTGCAAAAAACTTGCATTACCCTTTGGATGAGACAGTGCATTAGCAAGTCAGATTATTTCATTTGGGTGCCTCTGCAGAATGAGAGGCTACTCATACTGCACGGTTGGTTTTCAATTGTCTCAGATTTCCCTATTGTTATGGCATCATAATAACAAGCATGCCACAGCCACTCTCCATTGGTAGCTAGTAATTACCATTATGTAAGACTCTCATACTGTTGAAACTGCAGAAAATGCTCCAAGCTGGGTTTGGAGGAGATGGAATGGGAGAGAGGAGTATGGAGAGACTTGACTGAAATACGTGCAGAAGGAACTTCAGCTTCCCCATAGGGCCTTTTGACCATGGAATAGGGTTTTACAGAACTGCCCCAGTTAAAGGTCTTACTTCATATGTGTGTTGTGAGGGCAAAACACACTTGAAAGCACTTTGTAAGTTGCAAAGTGGAGTGCAAAGTAGGTAGAAGTTAGACAACCATTGGAGATTTTAGAGCAGGAGAATGGAAAGATTTCTTTGCTTTACAGCAGTAGTTCTAAACTTGGCTGCACTGGAATCACTTAGGAGCTTTAAAAATCCCAATGCCTAAGCCATAGTCTAGACCAATTAAATCAGAATATCTGGGAGTGGGAACCAGACCTTGGTTTGAACTGTCAGATTAAGGACCACAGCTTTAAAGAATGTTTTTCTGGCATTGTTTAATAGCTAAAGAGAACAGAGAATGTATATAGATAGGCAGATAGATTAGATAGATGAAAAACAAAATTGGTGAGGCACAGGTGTGTTTCTTCTTCACTGAACCACTTTTCAAGAAGGGGCAGGTGTGGGTGTTTGCAGCAGGTCTGTAGTGGAGGATTCCCACTTAAGTCTCTTTGGTTGGAGAGAAAAAACCTAAGAGTACATGTGGAAATGACTAAAAGTGTAAAGAAAAGGGGGTGAGGAATGTGTGACATCCAAAGGTACTCTTATAAAGATGGAGAGGAACAAACATATCAAGAACCAGACAGAATTGTAAAAGATTCACAGGGACAAGGTCAAATGATTAACTCATATACATGCAGTTTAGGGGGAATACAGCCTCATCTTCTGAACTCACTCAATAACTTTTAAGTCAGTTTGTGTTGTCACAATCAGAGGCGTAAATGTAAATGGCACTTGTTGGAACACTACCTGGTGGTGGGCAAATCTACATTGAGAACCTAATCTGACTGGGGCTGGAAGAGCCCCATTCCTTTTCTGACTAAGCTGATGGTTGGGGATTGGTAGAATGAGCTGTGTTTTTGTATTCCTTCTTTAGAAATATTTCTGGGCCCCAGAAAGAGCATAAAAAGGGTGGATAAGAGGCTGTGCCCCTTGACACAGGTTTTCTTAATTACTCTCCCCCCTCCCATACCTCTTAGGTGTGTGCAGGGGTGGGGTGAGGTCGTGGGGAGGGTATGGGATTGGGGCTGTTATCTCTGAAGCATAACAGTTACTTTGCCTCCAGCTTTCCTACTCTAGGCTTGGGTAGAAGGCAAATCTGAGAATTACTAAGGAGGTGGAATTATAGTGAGAAGATTTTCTAGGTGTAGACTTTGTTTCACAGTTGTCTTTTGTTTTACGCAGCTTCCCACATTTCAGGCATCCTCCAGTCCTAGTTTTCATGCAAAATATTTTTCTTTATATAGTTGAGGAAAAGAACTACGGAGTATCCCAATCTTGGCCTCATCAGCCTCCTGAGCTGCTTCTGAGGCTTAGTGAGTTGGCTAAGGGGCTAAGGACAGCTCAGCTGTGTTTTTTTTTTTGTTGTTTGTTTGTTTTAAATATGCTACTACATAGGTCATAGACAAAGTAAACCAATTTTTTAGGGCATCTGAGGGTGATACTTATCAATGATTTTATTCAAGAGGCAGACAATAAGGGTCTATAGGTAGGGATCACGCTAGATGTGCCACTTATGTACCAGAAATTTTAAAAAACCATCTGGGCTTACCATATAACCTTGAGCAGGCTTCTTAACTGTTCTGTGTCTGTATTTTCTCTTGTGCAAAGAGGAAAGTTGCAGAGTTGTTATGGTGGTCATATGAAATAATGCATGTTGAATACTGGTCAGAGCTCTGACATGTGGTAACCTCTCAATTACTTGAAACGTGTCATCATCTTTTACTCGAGTTCACATGACTCAAGATTGAATGCAATCAGGGTCCTCTTTTTCAATACAATACCAGTGGTAAATGAAAAAAGAAAACATAAAATAAATATCAAGCATATGAAAAAAGTGTTATCCAGTAACTGAGAAAACATTAACCACTTCCACATATGACTAGAAATCAACTTTCCATATGCACATCACATATTACATGAGAATGTCATATTTTAAGTAGAGTTTATCTCGTTCCACCACTAACGGAAAAACTGATAAAATATTGAAAAGCTCATGGACCTCTATCCCCCTATATTTGGAGGTAAGTCTCCCTTCATAACCTTTATAAGGGGCTAGGGGAGGTAATATATGGAATTGATTCATTTAAAAGCCTACAGAATAATGAAGAGGTGGAGTTTAAAATAACCCCAAAGAGTAAAACTTTATTTCAGAGTTAATTTGAAATATCAAGTATTCAGACATAGCTCATGATTCTTATTGAATAAACACTTTGAAACAGAGTACTTAGGCCTTTCATTCCTGCTTTCCTTATCTATATGCTCATGGTAAAATAAACTTTAATATATTTACTTTCTTTTTATTCACTTACATCTTATAATATAAAATTTTTATTTCAAAGTTACTATAATTTATGGTCTTCAATTAATTGGAAAATTGAAAAAGTCTCTTCCTTACCTACCCCATCCCAGATATATACTACTGTATTTCAAATTGAGGTTTTAACATTCTAACAGTCTTTAGTGTGACAAATAAGCATGCATCTGTATCTTATAGAGGTATTTGTGAGGATTAGTTAATGAGTCATATGTTTCATATGCCTAAGTCATTCCCAGGGAATAATTTAGCTGTTTAGGAACCATGTTAGTCACCATTTTTAGACTCTGGAGACCATTTAGTGCATTTCTGCTGCACCAGTGGCCTCAAAGAGTTAACATCCACTCAGTAGCTTATCTGATGCCTGGGAATGACTGAGACACTGGAAGGAAAAAGAGTGTCATATGAAAAGCAAACACAGCAGCAGGCACATCCATAGTCAAGGCTGTGAAGAGGAGTTTTCTCATTACATGACTAATCTGAGCCAATCCAGCAGTTTTCATCACCTTAGCAAGATTGATTTATCCCCTGTTGGTTAGGCTATGCAGAGCCATACCAGTGGGAAATGGCCAAACCTGTTCATGGTATGCTCCCTTCTTGTTAAGGCAAACAGGTTTCAGACACACCAATGGAAGCAAGGCAGGAAGGCAGACCTGGTGAATTATGCCAACACGGAGGCCCAGAGATGTCAAGTGACCTGCCAGAGGTCACACAGCTATGAAATGATAGAACTGGGGTTCAAACCATTTTCTGTGCCGTCACCCCTGCCCAGCACTGCCCTCCTGAGGGGAGGAGATCAGTTTCTCAGGTCTGTCAAACATGCAACCTTGGTGGGGGGTGGGGATGTGATTCTGTGAAATTAGGATTTCCAAGTCAGTTTTTCACATTTTATTGCTCTGTACAGTAGTAGAGAAATAATTGCTGTCTTCTATCTTCTCATTAGGCAGTATAGAGGGGGCATTAAAGATTTCAAACAAAGATGGGCCAAAAAAAAAAAAGTTGTGTAAGAATGCTGCCATCTAGTGAGACATACTTTAGCTTACCCAAGAGTTAGACTTTTAACAGGCCTAATATTTAGAATCACAGATTATTTTAATTTTCTGAGATTAATTAAATGAAAGGGGGCAACTCTTTGACAATAATTTGGTCTTAATTTAACAGTGATATGGGTTTAAATTCAGTTTCCCAAAACATACCCTTTAGAAAAGACCTTGGAAATGGATCTTGGTCTGGGCATAATAGAAAGAGCCCACAGATCTGCATTTGAATTCTGGCTCACCTACTTACTAGCCGAGTCATAATTGGTATATTACCACTCAAAGCCTCGATTTCTTTTTCTATAGCATGGGGATAATAGTATCTATTTCTTAAGATTGTTGTGAGGATTAAGTTTCTTTATTCTAAAAATAATTTGAGTTTTATGCATCTGAGTGTTCTAATCACTGGGCTTGAATGAGATTATATATTTGGAGAGTTGCAAAATTAGAGTCCATACCTAAAGTCCCCTCCATGTAGAACTGACCTCTGGAAAATGGTGGTGCAACTGATGAACTCAGAAGATGAGCTATCTCCTAGCAGAGTATGGTATAGCTCAGTTTTTATCAGTGATTTCATGGATAAGTATTTTGAACACAGCTCAGGACTCACTCTGTAGCTTAGATTCATGTACCACCCACTAAAAAGGCAACTGAGATTGTGTGTTGGAGACCAGTTTTTGTTTTCTCTAAGGACAGATTGTACTTTCTCATCTAAATAGACTTTCTAATAGAATGCAGGTACTTCAAGGAATTAAATGCTGCTATTAAGCTAAATGGCACATGGACTCTGAACACTTTGTTTAAAAGACCAGTGCTTAGTCATATCTTATGAAACTGATGATTCAGAAGCAGCAATGACCTGTTGTGTCATTAGGAGGTAAGAGAGAGACATGTAGCAGTAAAATGAAAATTCTTGTCAACCAAAAGTAGAAAAGATGGACAGTGACAGCCAATTCTCTCTGGAAAAAATGAGCAAGAGGTGCTGTCCTCTAAGTGTAGCTTAGAAGCTTTACTATTCAAGAAAAAGGGCCGCAAATCCACTTGCTCCTGAGGGGGTAATATGCCAACCTATTCCTGAACATGCGCCTGGGTGAATAAAACTCACAGCAAGTGTTGCGGCCATTGAAATGGCATTTCCTTCTGGAAGACTGTGGAGACGATAAAGAGAGTGCAAAGCACTAAAATCTTCATGTCATTCCCACTTCTACCACTTACATGATGACCTTGGACAATTTCTCCATCTGCAAAGAGAAACTGCAGGTGCAGCCTGCACTTGGCTTTGTCAGCCTGGTAAGTGGGACACCTTTGAGCATTTAACATTTGATATTCCCCTATTCGTGTGCTCATCCTTCACAAGTTTTGCTTCTCTCCAGTTACCAAATTCACTTTCAACTTTGGGAGCCATATGTGAGCTTCATTAGCTTAGTTTCGTAGTAAATAATTATTATAGCTAAGATTTCCTGTATATTTTGAGTGCTCACTGTATGCCAATGCTATGGATATGCTTAAAGCCTTACATATATTAACTCAACTAAGCTTCACAATAAGCTATTAGACTATTTTCATTTTAAAGATGAGGAAAATAGGTACAAGTTAATGTTCTATTGACACCATCTGTGCAGAGGAATCTCACATTTCTGGATTCTTTTAAAAGTCAATGTTTTATTGAGTATTTATTATTTGTTGGAATTAAGATTGGTGGATAGCATTTCTATAAGTTAATAATGTTTTATGTTAATAGTAAACTTGGTTAGGAGGTTGATTTTATCTGACTTTAAATATTAAGGAAGTCCTGTCCTGTGATTGTTCATATTTAGTTACACAGTCCCCAATCTTCATTCTCCTCATTTCTTCCCCATACAACTTTGTTTTTCTTTCTTCCTTTTTTATTTTAAATTCCACAGTCAGCTCTTGATACTTCTTAGACCTAATCATCTAGCTTGTAGATTATTCATACCTTTTACCTCATTCCTCAGCCCTCTCTCTTGAATTCTATCACAGTTTATTTGCATCTCTAAGAATGGGTGGGCAAGGGCAATAAAAAGACTGACATGGAAGCCAGTTAATTCTTTGTCGTTTATTAGCAGTTCATACAAAAGTTATGGCAGAAAGGAAATCAGATCTAAAATAGAGTAATTTGAAAAGTCACTTGTTTAAACATTGCAAACCTTTCAACCTCTTCTAAGTAGCTGCTGACTTCTAACTGTATAATAGGCTAAGTAGAAAATGAACCAGTGTAGCATTTGGAGGTAATTCATATAAATGTGTTAATTATAGTAATTATTAATTAAATGTTTTCTAAGGTATGTATGTTACAAGCATGTATATAAAATCATCCACAGAATGTACATATATTGTAAACGTACAATGCTTAGAACCCACCATTTAAACTTGAGTATTTTTACAACCTAACACTTTTAATCTACACATTTGTTTGTTATAATTAGGAAGACAAGTCTGGAGAAAGGAGTATAAGAATATGGAAAGAAGAGCAGATACGTTAAGGCAAAGATGTCCTGAGAATGGTAGTTGGGGAACTGGGGAAGAGGCAGGGAATGAAGATGGAGCATTAAAAATGGTCGAGTACGGGCTTTATCCCTTTGCACTACATGCAAAGCTTTCGGTAACTAGGTGATGGGAAACCATTGGAGATATGACCCAGTTATATGGTAAGGGTGCATCCTACTGCTAGTAGAGGGAGGAGAAGTAGGCAGATCGTTGGTTACGGAAGTGATAGGGCCTGGAGGAAGAAAACAGTAGAGGACTTGGGTGGAGAAAGATAGATTTGACATGTTTAGAATAAAGCCAATAGACTTTGAAAATTTGTGGATGTGGAGTTGTCCGGCGCTGCCCCGCTCGGTCCCCGGTTCCCGGCCGGCGAGGGGAAACAGGGAAGGAGAGAGAGAGATGCAGACTGCGCGAACTAACCTGGTCATGAATCACGACTCGAACCACACGGCAGTTGTGAAAGCAAGCCCTTTACTACAGCTAGATGAACATTCTGTGTTACTGGTTCCCACACGGGGCACGGCGCCTCGTGGGAGAGCAGCCTCGATGTGGCCGTCAGGCACGGCTCCTTGTGGGCTGTCTCACCCTACCCCGTCCGGGTAAGACCTTTTATACACAATTAACAACCAATAAGCTTCTAGGCTAGTATCGCGTATACAGGATTTCGATTGGTAGGAGCGGGTGGCGGATACATGCGTCACTATGCGGAAACAGGATGCAGGCGCCATCTTGGCTCACTCGATGGGCGGGGGTAACTCTAGAGCAGGCTGCAGAGCATACGCTAGGCCCGATTCGGGAGGCGGCTTTCCACATCTCCCCCTTTCTTATTTATTTTTGACCCAGTGTCTCCAGTGATGAGCGTGCTCCCGTGAACCCAAATGGTTCACAACCTCTTTGGTGCTTTGGGGAGTCTGGATTAGGCCTCAGCCATCCAGCGGCGGAGCCTCTAGCACCAACCAGAATGCTCACGTCATATGGAGACCGGAGAGTCCGTAAGCTGGAAGCAACGTGACTCTCCCTGCAGTGCTTTGCCTGGCAACTGGGGAACAACGACGGGGGCAGGAACAGCAGTAACCAGAGTCTGGGGTGTCACTAGGTGTCTCTGTGCAATGGCTAGGGTCCAGTCTGGCCACAACTAGGACTCTGCCCTAGAGACCCACCTGAGACAAAATTATGACTACTGGTGTCGCCTTTTACACCCGAGAAACAGCCATGCGATTCGCTACAAATTTTGCTCCAAAGCGCCCCACCTGAGGCGACCAGGAAGGGGTATGGTTAATAAATCGGTCACTATCGGGGGTAACAGAGGTGGGAGTCATAGCCATCATAGTGGTAACACGCAATTGCTGCTGCGCTTGAAACAGGCGTTCTAGCAAACATTTAACAACGACTAATCCCACCAATAATCCCACTGCAATGAGGATCCAATTAGTTAAATTGGGCCAAGAGAACCAGGAAGAAACACTGTGCAATAGTTTCTGTAGAACCTCGCCTAACCCGGAGAGATCGACTTTAACGGGTTTTAACTTGATCCCCCCAATTGTGTCTAAACTAGATTCCACCTGTTGGGAGAGATTAACAAATTCAGGAAAATATGACCTTTTCAGCCAATCAGAGACTCTGGAAATGCTTCCGGTCACGTTGGCCCTGACAGGAGTGACACAGAGTTTAACCGTAAGCCACCGGGTGTCACATGTTTGCTGAAGCACTCTCCAGAGTCCATCTATTTCCAGTCCAAGTTCATCTATCTCCGCTTGGAGTTTCTGAATGGCCTGGAAATTTAAGTTCAGCATCTGATTGTGGCGGCGTAGCACGTCTCGGGTAAGGTTGACCAAGCCATTTACCGTTTCCATCGTTATGGCGAGCTGCCGATCTGTCCATGCTTGTAGCACAGCCTGCCCGATCGTTGGGACAAACAAAGAGGAAGCTACACTGGCAGCATTCGATAGCCATTCTTTTATGCCTCTTGGACGCCTAGACTTAGAGAAGAGGATATTGTTAAGTGAAACAACTTGAGAAACAGGGCCAACCCAGTCGGTTGCCTTGACAGGGAGCCAGACATAACTTGGGCGATACACTAGGATAGCGGGGCGGCGAGGCATCCGGGTCTTTGGAACGGTTGCAGACTGTAGGAGCAAGCCCCAGAAGGAAAAGGCACCTTTGAGTCTCCTTTTTACTCAAGATCCCTTCACAAGACTGGCGGCTCTTCCCTGTAACGTTAAGAAATTCAAGCAAGACTCCCTTACTTAACTCGCCATTACCAGTTTCACAAGTAGCATTCGCCGCAACTGTGGTGTTGACAACCTTGACAGAGAGGTTAGCAAAAGAGAGGATCAGTGTGTCATTGGTGAGGGGGAAGGACTCGTTGAAGCTTGTGGAGGAAATATAGTTCCACTAAAAAGAAAAAGGCAGATTAGAAGGATTGCTATAGGAGAGCAAAGAACAGAGTTACCGATCCTCTTTTTGGGCAACTGCGGGGTGGTCAGTCCTACTATTATCGTCTTGTCGGTCGTCGCCATCATCAGCAGGGTCGGAGGCTTGGTCTAATGGTTCAGGTTGTATATTCGTTGGCGTTTCTGACAGCTGTTCCTTGGCTTCTTCAGGTGATGTCACGGTTCTCACCAGTCTTTCCGGAACCCACACTGGTTGACGTCCTGGTTCCTGGGGAAAAACACAAACAGAGCCTCTGGCCCAGCTGAGCACCGGGTCAGGGCCTTTCCACTGCCCCGACAGGACATCCTTCCAACGGACTAGACCTCTATGCGGAGGACTCGGGGTGGTGTGTTGCAGGGCAGGTGTCATTCCTTGTGAATTTTCGTTTAAAAAATTATATGTGAGCAAGGCTACAGACAGTCGAGCTTTTGGGGACAGGCCGTGGCCTATACCCTCTTTCTGTTTTTTAAGCAAGTCTTTGAGAGATCTGTGCGCTCTTTCAATGATTCCTTGCCCCTGAGGGTTATAGGGGATGCCATGTTTTAATTGGACATCCATGTTGTCACAAAATTTTTGGAAGGATTTACTAGTGTAGGCAGGCCCGTTATCCGTCTTTAACGTCTTTGGCTTACCCCAAGCTGCCCATGCAGCAAGGCAGTGTGCAATGACGTGGGAGACTCTTTCTCCTGGTTCAGCAGAGGCAAATAAAACTTGGGAGCATGTGTCCACCGACACATGTAAGTACTTGATCTTACCATACTCTGAATGATGAGTGACATCCATCTGCCAAGTATCCCCTGGGGTGAGACCCCTAGGGTTGACCCCAACCGAGGGGACTGCTCTCTGCTCTGCACAATTGTTGCAGGCTCGGACAATATCTCGAGCAGCTGCACGTGGTATGCTGAACCGCTTAGCTAGGGTACCTGCATTGATGTGAAACTTGGCATGGAATTCTCGGGCTTGTTGATACGGTACCAGCGTCGGAAAGATGTGCAGCTGTCGAGTGGCTACATCTGCGCTATGGTTCCCCTGGGCCATAGGGCCAGGCAAACCTGTGTGGGCTCTAATATGGGTTATGTAAAAAGGGTGTTGCCTGGTCCATATAACCTCCTGTAGTTTGGCAAAGAACGTCCTTACTGTAGAGGAATGTTTAACAATGCCCACCGTTTCTAAAATTTGTACAGAGTTCACAACATAAGCAGAATCCGAGACGACATTTAAGGGCTCGGAAAGGCTTTCCAGGACTGCAATGATAACCTGCAGTTCTACCCATTGAGGCTTTTGTGGTTGGAAGAGCACTGTTTTAGGAGTGTCCCCCTCCACACAATACGCCCCTGTTCCAGAGCTGGAGCCGTCCGTGTATACGGTGGGGGCGCCTGCTAGTGGCCTAGGAGAGGTTACTTTGGGAAAAATCACTGGGTGCCGGGTGACAAACTGCAAGAGAGGAGCCTTAGGGAACTGATTGTTAATGGGACCAAGAAATGTACACCGGAGAATGGCCCATTGATCTATGCATCCGGTGAGTATCTCAAGCTGCTGGGAAGAATAAGGCACCCTGAGATTTTTGGGCTGCTGACCGAAATGCTGCACAGCCCTTTTAATGCATTCTAGGGCCAAGTCTGCAACCGCTGTAGGATAGTGCTCTAGGACTTTTTTGGGGGAAACTCCAGGGTGGACCCAGAGCAGCGGCCCCCGCTGCCACAGTACCGCAGTGGGCTGTAATTCTGTCGGCAGCACGCAGGCTTCAAAAGGCTCATCAGGGTCTATTCTCTTCAATGCAGCGCCACTGAGCGCCTGTTCCACCTGGCATAGTGCTCGCCTTGCCTCTGGAGTGAAGCTTCGAGGTGAGTTTATATTAGAATCCCCCTTCAACAGGTCGAACAAAGGTGTTAGTTTGACATTGGGTATTTTTAGGTATGGACGGATCCAATTGATATCCCCCATGAGTTTTTGTAGATCATTGAGAGTGTGTATATTGTCTAGCCTGAGAGACACCTTTTGGGGGGAAACATGAGTGGGTGCGACTTTCGCCCCCAGGAAAGTGGTAATGTCAGTCATTTGGATTTTTTCAGGGGCAATCTCTAGGTTAGCTTCTCTAAGACTAAGGACTAAATGTGACAAAACTGTTTTAAGAAGATCTGTGTCTCTATGGGCTAAGAGAATGTCATCCATATAATGGATGATTTTCACTTGAGGGAACTGCTGCCGAGTGCTAGCTAGCTTCGCAGCGACATACAGCTGGCACATGGTAGGACTATTAGCCATGCCTTGGGGCAGGACTGTCCATTCAAAGCGTTGACAGGGCTCCTCTTGATTACTAGAGGGCACAGTAAAGGCAAACTTAGGGGTGTCTTCAGGGTGGAGCGGAATAGAAAAGAAGCAATCTTTCAGATCTATGATGAAAATCGACCAGTGCTCCGGTAATGCCGAGAGGAGGGGCAGTCCCATCTGAACGGGCCCTAAAGGCTCCATGCAATCGTTAATAGCTCTTAGATCATGTAGCAGTCTCCATTTACCAGATTTCTTTTTTATTACGAATATAGGGGTGTTCCACGGTGACGTGGAAGGGGCGATATGGCCCTTTTCTAGTTGTTCTGATACTAGGGCGTGCAACGCTGCAAGTTTTTCCTGTGGCAAGGGCCACTGAGGCACCCACACCGGAGCCTCGGTTTTCCATTTTAGTTTTATAGGTGTGGGTGGGAATCTCTCCTCAGTGGCCCCTATGAAAAACCCAAGCCTCGTCTGTCAGACTTGGGGGCAGCTTGTATAGGCTCCGCACGTCCGTGCAATGAAGCTCCTAAACCCTTGCCGGGGGTATACCCCATTTCTTTTAGCAGTCGCTTAGAGGTTGGGGAGTAGCCGCTAATTAAAGTAACGTCCATTTGGGTCAGAATGTCTCTTCCCCACAAAGACACAGGCAGGGCTAATACATAAGGCTGGAAACTGCCTTGGTGTCCTTCTTCATCGGCCCAATGAAGGGCAGCTGCACTGAGCATGGGCGCTGAAATTTGGCCTATTCCTCTAATGGGCTCTTCCGCCCTGCTCGTTGGCCAGGTGGGGGGCCATTCTTGTTGTCTTATGATAGACCGATCGGCCCCTGTATCGAGCAGGCCCAAGAAAGATCTGCCTTGCACCTTAATGGTTAGCATAGGTCGAGACTCCAGGGACATATGGAGTCCCTCAAAAATCGCTCCACTGGATCCGAACCCTTTTTCCCCTCTCTGTCTGATTCTGCTTGGAAAGACTGCATGTAAGCTGGGTAAGAGCAGGAGCTGCGCCAGCTTATCACCTTCTGCAATGACTAAGGTGCCCCGCTGAGATTGAACCATAACTTGGGCACGGCCTGTGAAATCTGAATCTACAAGTCCTGGTATAACTGTTAATCCTTTCAGGGCCGTGGATGCTCTTCCCAATATGAGCCCTACAGTACCAGCCGGTAAGGGCCCCTTGAAGGAGGTCCCTACTAACTGGACACCCATGGAGGGGGTTAGTACGAGTCTGGAGGTGGCACAGAGGTCCAGTCCTGCTGAGCCGGGGGACGCACGAATTTGATCGGATCCTGTGTTGTCGAATGGCATGCAAGGGGGTCCGTCGAAAGGGCGGACCCCCTCTTCCCGTTTTTTGGAATCTGCTCGGGGCGGCCAGAGAGGCGTCTACCCTGCGCATCGAAAACCGATTTACAGTCTTCTGCGCGGTGGGGGCCTTTGTGGCAACGGCCACACGGCCTGGTTGCTGCACCTGGTTCGCCAAACCGTTGAGTGGCAGGGGGTTGACGTCTATTGGGACAATCTCTCTTAAAGTGCCCTGATTGGCCACAGCCATAGCACCCGTTAGACTTTGCCCCTAAGGTTCTCGGGCTTTTTGTAGCCACCTGTAGGGAGCTGGCTAGCATGGCAGCTAGACCTGCATTAGTTAAAGGGCTGCCAGCATCTCTACAGAGCCTGACCCACTCTGTCAAATTTTTTGCTCTGTTTTGTGCCAGGATAACTTTGCACTCCTTGTTGCACTGCTCAAAAATCATTTGCTTAACCACAGTCTCTGCTACTCCTGGATCTGAGAAGATTCTCTCAGCTGCGGTTTGCATCCTGGCTACAAAATCCGCAAATGGTTCTGTGGGGCCTTGGTGTATATTGCTGAGTGAGGCCTGAGCCTCTCCCTCACCTGTTAGCTTTTTCCAGGCACCCACAAAACAGCGGAAGATCTGGGCATAGACCTCTTGTGGGAAACCCGTTTGGTTCTGGGCATGGGCGCCTCTCCCCAACAGCATGTCAGCATTCCACCCGCCACGTCTCCCCGCCGCATTCCTTGCGGCCTGCTCTTCAGCTAACTCCTCAAACCATGCTTTCCAATCTATGAATCGGCCTGACGGCAAGCAAGCACGGGCTAGCTGAAAAATATCTGCGGGTGTATGATTTAGAGCAGAGAGGTTCTCGATCATGTTCAAGGTATAAGGGGCATTGGGGCCATACTGATGGACGGCCTGCCTCAATTCCCTCAATAGTTTGTAATCATATGATTCGTGCCGATTGCCACCTTGGGGATTGATAATAACCGGGTACATTTCTGAGACTGGCTGAGGCTCAAGTGGCTGGTAGCCACCCAGCATGCCAAAAGGTCTAAATGTTGTGAAAGGGTTCCATCTCCAGAAATGTCTCCCACCACTACCTAATGGCAAAGGGTCCTGAGGGCCTGTATACTCGGGCGGGGGGTACGGCAAAGGTTGCCCCTCCCCTGACCGACCCATCGGGGTTTCCGGGTCTGGCAGCAAAGGATAATTACATTTACTGGGCATGGCCACTAGAGGGAGCTCTCGGCAAGGTCCTTTGGTGGGACCGCCCAAGGCGTCAGTTGGGAGCTGGGGTGTCCCTGGGGGTGCAGCGGTAGACATTGGCGGGGCGGAAGGCCGCACGGGTGTGGCAGGAGGCTCCTCCCACTCAATTAGCGGGGATGCTTCCGCCTTCTCGTCAGTATCGCTATCTGACTCTGAGTCAGAGTCACTGGACTCCGGCGGTTTGCCCTTACAGGAGCCGTCCGCTGACGAAACTGACTGGGTTTCTTGGAGCGCGCACCGTGCTTCTTGCAAGACAGAGGACGGGCTTAGGCCGGTAGCCGATTCTAGTTCAAGGACCGCACGGACGGTCTCCCATATGGGTACTAGAATCGGGTCCATACACACGCCCGTCTGGCGCGCTCGGTCTATGTCGCGACCGAGCTTCATCCAAGAGGGTAGGCTAAGGCTGCCGGTGCAGGCAAACCAAGGGGCAAAAGTATCAACATCATCAAGAAAACGCTGAAGGGAGCTTTTCCTGACCGAGATACCCCGTTGTTTCAAAAGGTTCTTTAAGGGAGCTAAGAGAGGTGAACTTCCGGACTGCCCCATGATTGCAGTCGGCACTATACTTCAGTCACTCGGAGAGCTCTTCCGAGTCCCCCGGGGTCACCTGAAAACCCACGGGCCCTAACTATCATGTAATAAGACGCACTCACCTTCTCGCGTTGATCAGGCGCGGGAAGTCCGCCGTAAGCTCGACGCGCAGCGCTGCTCTCCTCACAGAGGGAC
The DNA here is from genome assembly GCF_015220235.1 of Choloepus didactylus. Lineage (NCBI taxonomy): Eukaryota > Metazoa > Chordata > Mammalia > Pilosa > Megalonychidae > Choloepus > Choloepus didactylus. Next base: position 30,404,486 of record NC_051308.1, read on the forward strand.
CGTCGAGAGCGAGGCAGGAGGAGGAGCTTCCCCGTACGGGCCACCACTTGTCCGGCGCTGCCCCGCTCGGTCCCCGGTTCCCGGCCGGCGAGGGGAAACAGGGAAGGAGAGAGAGAGATGCAGACTGCGCGAACTAACCTGGTCATGAATCACGACTCGAACCACACGGCAGTTGTGAAAGCAAGCCCTTTACTACAGCTAGATGAACATTCTGTGTTACTGGTTCCCACACGGGGCACGGCGCCTCGTGGGAGAGCAGCCTCGATGTGGCCGTCAGGCACGGCTCCTTGTGGGCTGTCTCACCCTACCCCGTCCGGGTAAGACCTTTTATACACAATTAACAACCAATAAGCTTCTAGGCTAGTATCGCGTATACAGGATTTCGATTGGTAGGAGCGGGTGGCGGATACATGCGTCACTATGCGGAAACAGGATGCAGGCGCCATCTTGGCTCACTCGATGGGCGGGGGTAACTCTAGAGCAGGCTGCAGCGCATACGCTAGGCCCGATTCGGGAGGCGGCTTTCCACATGGAGTAAAGGAGAAGAATGGTTGAGGATGAACTCAGGTTTCTGTGCCGGGTACGACATGGGTGGTGAGCTGTTAACTAGTTCAGGAAAGACTGAAAGAGAGAGGCTGGGTTGGGGGGTGGTGACAAGCAGAGTTCAATTTTCAGCACATGAGCTTTGGGATATCTGTGGGGCTCTCTGGTTCAGAACCAGATGTAAAGGAGAATCCTGAGGTTTAAAGGCCAGCTTGCATTATGTTTAGGAGGTGGGTACAGTAAGGCTAGGCATGTATGAGAAGTGAAAGAAAGTTATATAGCTCATTCCTCTAGAACTCAGATCTTCTGGCTCTAATTCAGCATCCTACTGTACCTTTCTAGACATGAAAAGCACAGTTACTATGTTATAACCACACTATATGTGGTCACGTCATCAGTGAGGGACGGTGTGCTATTTCAAGTCTCTCCTGTAATGGCATTAATGTGTGTGGGGGGCGTAGTCAGTGGTGTTCTTTAAGGACTGTCACAGTGATCTCGTGCCCTTGATGGGCAGGCAGGACCTGTGACCTTGACTCGGCTGGGTGGGGGGTGGGGCATGCTACTTCAGGGTCTGGGCTCGGGGCACCTGCTGCCTTGGTAGGTTGTGCCTATGCAGGTGAACTAGACCCTGATCACCCGCAATGCAGAATGTGCTTGTTCTCCCCCCTCTCCCACCATGGTCTTGGTGTCTGTACCCATGATGAGGGTCATAGCAACTCTACTTGCCTGCCTTCAGGGCCCCCCATTAGCCTTGTGTCCCCCTTTAAACAACCTTCTTTTGAAATCTGTATGTTGATAATGAACAATGAACAACTTCTTCAGCTTCAAGTGAGACAAATGTCAACACTTGTTTTGTCACTCCCTGATCCTGAGGGGGGACAAACAGTCTAGTTGAAAATTCAATCCAGTATTTTAGGTCATTCTGCATTTTAGGACACTCACATTAAGCCAGGTATTAGGTGACGGTAAGTAAAGATGAGTGAGGCTTATCCCTCTCTTCAGGATGGTTGTGAATGGGTTAAGGAAGGTCAGTGATAATAACTAATCACGTTTTAAAAATTGCATAGCTCTCTGATCTGAGACGGAGTGCAGTGAGTTCTGTAGCAGAAGCACTGACTTCAGTGCTGGGGGAGAATAGGGCAGAATTCCACTCACGTTTTTGGAAAATGTCTTAGTATTGGTTATTTATATATATGTGAATTAGACAAATTGTTTATATGAGCAGTAACCCAGAAATACTTAGTAAATATTGCTTCATTGGATGGTATAGCGGTTATATGATCTAATCTAACTCTTGATTCCACCTTTAAAAATATTTTTCTGATTCCTTTGTATGCATGATGTTAGCAGCGGGCAGGGCTGCCCTGACACCTCCCCAAAGTGCAGCTTTGCATTTTTATAGGCTCATCGAGGTTGGACAGAATGGGAAGGCATCCAAGACTAAGTCCAGGTCCCATCTTCCCCTTCATCCACTTCACTCAACCTCTGGCCACCCACCCAGGAAAAGTTATGGGTACTGGGCTGCAGTTACCAACTTTGGTCTTATAAGTACTTACATTTTTGAGGCCCAGAATAGGCAATTTTGAAACCAAATTAAAAGGTCCTCTGGTTCTGTGCCTTTGCCTTGAGAAACTGAACCTCAGGTCTGTCACCTCTTCCCATGACTCTTTGAAACTCATCTCCATGATACTTACTTGTTCTGCGTATCACGATGATTGTTCCAAGGAATGTGAGAAGAGACGGGAAGCATTTCCACTAATGACATGAAAATTATGATGAGATATTCTGGCACATGAAGTTCACATTTAGTATTTGTTGAAAACAAATCTAAGGAAAAAAGGCCCATGATATGTACCTTTTTAGTATAAAATAACATTTTCCAAGGAGAAGATTTAATGATAACTTGCTTTGTGGATTAATACTTTTTTGAAGGAGTAGAAAACTATTTAAAGTAACTCATGGAAAATATTTTTCTTTCAAAAATGAGACCAAGGTGACCATTAGAATTATGTGCTTTTAAATTACTGAAGAAAATCCAGCTACTTGAATGTCACAGATTTGCCCAGATTTGCTCTTATGATGCTGTTAGCATTTGTTTGAAAACCGTCAAGATAATGATTGTTAATTAATATGATCCAATGTCTTTTCACCATAAGCAGGAGTGTGACTGAGTAGGTCCCTCATTCCTTCTGCACTGGTCTCCCAGCTTCCCTGGAAAGAAGTGAGTCTGAGTCGTCATGGAAAGGTGGTATCTAAACTGTGATTCATGGGAAAGGGGTACCAACCCTCCTCTCATATCCCTTTCTTCACTTTTACAAATCTGACCTTTAAATTCACTTTGTCTACAATCGTATTTCTGTTGGGAATGCTCTTCTAAGTCTATATAAATTGTAGAAGGAGAGAGATCCAATTGATGGGTTGTTTTTGAACCTTGGTCCTACCCAAGGTATATGTTACCTATATGATTCTCTCCTATAATTGATTTTGGAAGAGTGAGCATCGGAGAAGGGAAGTAGTAGGCCTGGGGCTGTCAGGGTCACTTCCTTAAGCAGGAAAGTGTATCCCAGAGGGATGTCATTCCTTTCCCCTCGTATGGGGGAGGGAAGTTCAGTTTCCATTAGATCTAGTGCTTAATAATTCATTTGCATTGTGTTCTCAAAAAAGCAAATCTTCATGTATACACATTTGCTGTGCACCCAACCCTCTTGGTAGAACGGAATAAGTTAAAATGTATTTACCTTTATTATGAGAATTGGCTAACCGTGAGTTACATATTTATTATATTACATCAACATTAAAGATGAAATTTTATTTCAGCTTCATTGCTCATAATCATGTTTACCCTTTGAAAAAGGTATTCTAATCCTTTGAGTTTCGGAGGCAGTAAGTTATGTTTTGGAAGAATGCTTAAGTTATAAATCTTAAATGTTTTTCTGTTTTTTAAATCAAGTTATATATGCACATTGTTTAATGTGTGAAAAATACCAACCCAACACTGGGGATGTAGTGCTTTCAGAAGTTATTAATATTTACCTCCATAGCTCATAACATTTTTTTATTCTCTTGATTTATTATTTTTTACATTACTTATTGCTATAGTTCTCAAAATGTACTCCATGAACCACTTGAGTCCTCAAGACCCTTTTAGTGTGTCCATGAGCTCAAAACTCTTCATATAATACTCAGGCATTATTATTATTATTATTATTATTTAACCATATTGGCATTTGCTCTCCTGGTGGAAAGGCAGTGGTGGGTAACACTGCTGGCATCTTATCATGAATCAAGGCAGTGGCACCAAACTGCACACTAGTCGTATTCTTCATTTTCACACAGTCACAGTTGGAAAAAAAAAAGCACAATTCCACATAAGAATGTCCCTGATGAAGCAACAAAAGTTATTTATTTTATTAAGTCTTAAAATATGTATTGACATGTGAAGTACTTACTAGCACATGATAGTTATCTCAAGGAAAAGCACTGTGTAGTTGTCTCAGTTGCAAGGTCTACTAGCTTCTCTTTTGTTTTTTCATAGAACACATTTTTACTTGGAACAAATAACTGACTGGCAAACCATGATTATTCAGACGTGGGTATTTGATAGACATTTTCTCAACAATGAACAAAAGAGCCTACTACTTAAAGGAAAACTGATGGTGTCTACCAACAATAAAATTTGCACTTTCAAGTGAAAGAATAAATATTGAAAAACTTGATTCTGTCACTGGAAGCCTGAAAGTTTTCCAGTACTCTATGACTTTTTCGATAAGATTAGTGGTGATATGAACAAATGTTACTTTTATTTTTTATTTCATAAAATGGGACTGTGTGAACATCTGTAAGATATGCATAACCCAGTGAACCTCTTTTTTCCAAATGATCTATGCATGATGTTAACAGTCTTCTATAAGATCCATTCAAAGAGCAAGAGAGCCTAGTGGATTTTAGCATAATTGAGTGCTAAAAGCTTATTAATATATTTTCAGATTGCACATTTCAGTGAACCTTTAAGAAACCACCACTTGTCAAGTTTTAGTATACTATCAAAGAAGTATGTTCACAATTATCCGAAAAGGCTATTAAAATACTCTTCCTTTTCCAACTATATATCTGTGTGAGGCTAGATTTTCTCCATAGAATTCAACTGAAATGACATATCCAAACATAAACCACCTAACCAAAACTCTGTAAGCTGGACATTAGAGAGATTTGTGAAAATATAAAACAATGCCACTCTTCTCACTAATTTTTTTTTTGTTTGGGGAAAATAAAATATTTCATAAAATGTTTATGCCAATAGTTAATGGGTTTATTACTAGTTTAAAATGAATTAATATAAAACTTTTAAAGTTTTGTTGAATTTCTAATATGGTAAATATTGATATGTGAAAGCAACCAGTCTGTATTGGCGCAGGTCAGGATGTTCTGAGAAATAATTCTTAAGAAAAATGTAATGATCAGTGTAACTTGCATGTTTGAACATTTTGAGAGTACAGTTACAGAACAAAGAGGAGAGTTTGGGCTTGAATTAGTAATAAATAGCAAAGATTGCAAATTGGAAAACAAGATAAATATTGTACAAAGAAGGAAGCTCTTGGGGGTCCTCAATTTTTAAGAGGGTTCCTGAAACAACAAGTTTGGGAACTGCTGACCTAGAGATATTCTCAATCAAGGTATCAAAAAATGTGTCCTTCTTAAACACTTTAAAGAAACAAACAAGGTGATCATAGTTAAATGGCTCGGCTGCAAATAGCCTACCCATTGTAGGACATGAGGATTTAGGTCTCTTTCACCACCACCAATTCCCACCCCACACTTATGTTCACTTCTTACCTTTTCATTGCTCCAACAGTTTGTCATAACTTTGGTTTCATTAATACCTGCTATTACTACGACTATGTAAAGGCTATTTGTAGCTGAGCCATTTAACTACAATTACTTTTTCTTTAAATGTGTAAGAGGAGTAAGTTTTTTTGATATCTTAGATTTGAAAATATCTCTATTCTACCTTGACACGTGATAATTTTTGAACGGGTAATAGAGTCCTTTTCCCTTTTAAAGGCATTTCCCTATGGTCTTCTAGCTTCCGTTGTTGCTATTGGAAAGTGTGAATCTTGACCATTTATATAAAACTTTGTGCTCTGGCTCTCACTTTCACTCGCTACCTGGAAGCCCTTTATCCCTAGTGTGAAATTTCACAGGGAGAATTTTGGTGTGGACCTCATGTCATCCATTGTCCTGACACTTGGCAGGCCCTTAATCTACAAATTCATGTTGTATTCTAGAAAATGTTCTTTAATCATTCCCTCCCTCCCCCCGAATTTTCTTTTACTCCTTCTGGAGCACATATTATTTGGACATTTGGCCTTCTATTTCTAGCCTGGTGAGTGTAAATTCTGGCTGCCAGTGTTTTGGGAGCTGAGTAGAAGAAAATGAGGGAGATCTCAAATTCAGTGTGCAAACTTTGACTTAATCTTTGAATTACTACCTTGTTTTTAGTTCCCTACTCCTGACTGTATCCAGTGTGTTCCGGTCTATAGAATCTGTGTTTTATCCTCTCAGAAAATTAACCTTTTGGCCCTGCCATGATAGGGAAGTACCATCAGCTAGGTACCTAAAGCAGAGGAAGGGAAGGAGCTCTACTTCTCAAATAGCTTCAGCCAATCCCGTGGTTTTATCTCCACCCGTCACCCCTACTGCCAAGTAGTGCCTGATGGCATCAATTCCTGAGCATTTTGGGCTAGGGGTGGAGTATTGACTAAATTGGGTTGTTCACGGTTTTGCCCATTACCAGCTTGGAACTCAACTTTCTTGAGTCAGTTACGACTTGCCTATCTTCATTCTAACATCCAAAATTTTCTTGCAGTTGTTTCCTCTTCCATTTTCTTTGTCTTTGTGTGTTTATGCCTTTTAAAAAAATCCTTTATTGTCAGTGTATTAGGATTTCAGGTGAGAGTGGTGCTAAATGCATGTATTTAACCCACAATTTTAACTAGAAGTATGTTTTTTTATATTTAAAAAGCATAAAAATATCTTTAAGGTATATTCTTAATAGGTGAAATGGTGAGTGTTTAAGAAGCATTTATTACAAGGTATCTGCAATATTATAGCTCTAGTAAAAAAAAATATGCAGTTTGATCTTGGTTCCAGAATTTATCAGATCTTGTGTACTTTTAGGTTAGAATTCAAGTAGATCTGGGCACATGTATGCATTGAAGATAAAGGCACTATTTGGATGTTTTAAGGCTGCTCTGGTTTTCCAGGATGGCTATTACCCGGAGGTAGGTTGGCTCTGGGTTCTTTCCTGGGATCTGGATGTTGGCTTGGACCAGACATAGTCTGTTCTCAACTTTACCTTTCCTTTTCCAGAAATGGTCTCAAATTTTAAAGACGCATTAGGTGGTGGTGGGAGATACAATGTGTGGGAATTAGGATACTTCCTGTCACTGAGGAACAAACCAGGTGCAAAGTTGACTTTCTTGGATACTGCTACTTAGGAAAGAGTCCTCTAGACCCAATGGTGTGCTGGAGCCCAGGTTGATGGTGGAAGCCAACTGTACATATCCTTCCCAACTCTGTGCTTGGTAAGGTGATGTTGGTAACTTGAAATCAACCAGGTTGGGAGCATTTACACCTTGGAAACTGGCAAACACTACAACTCAGAGCATTTTTTCATAGAAGCTGGTTTTAAACTTTTTACCGTCACACCAGTGTCTAGACCTGACTTTACTCTTGGGGCAACCTGATGGACCTCAGAGCTTCATAATTATGTCAGTCTAAAGATGTGACATATTTATTTGTCACACTGTGAGCCTCTGGGAGGCCAGGTGGTACAATGGGCAAAGTGTAAAATTTGGAGCCAGACAACTTGACATTTAGATCTTTCCTTGGCTACTTCCAGCTCTGTGACCTTTAAGCAAACTTCTCCAAACCTCAAGCCTTGGCTTCAGTGTCTTAACCTGTAGAACAGGGGAAACAATATCTTCATACGAGGATTGCTGTAAAAATTAACAACTCTGTCAATCTGCTTTCCCCAGACCACATCCTGCAGAGAGTCCTGGCTTTGTGACTAAGAACCTCTGTGGCCGGTTTCTGTATGGCAGTGGGGTTGCAAAAGCATCAATTAGGATCCTTATTTTTATGCCAAGTCTACCTCTTGGTTATTTGGCCTCCAAAATTTATGAATCCATCCTTACTCAAAAATTATAAGATTAGTATACTTCAGGCCCTCACAAGAACATATAATCTTAAACTTTCTTCTATCCAGTGGTCAAAATCCCAGGGGAGGAGTGGATTTCTTATGGGTCAAATACTTAAGGGATGGTTATCCAACAAATTATCTATCTAGTCTTAAGTTCCATCCTTGAGAAAGTTAAATGTTTACAGACTTAACCCTTTTTATAATCACCCACTCTGAATTGTGTTTTAATTTTTGCACTCAAGCTTTCATCAAAAATTACTATAAGAAACAATTATTTGAATTTTGCTTCAGCATTTGCTATGAGTTGTGAGTACAGACATTATTACGTTGCTCGATTTCCCTGGTTTATAGCACCCTACACAAGATACTTGTCCTTGATCTAGAGAATAACCTTGCCTCTGCCATGGACGTAGTGTATTTCCTCCTCTTAATAGGAATTTGCAAAATTGTAATGTTTCCCTGTTCACCTTAGCACAGGAGCACTGGAATTGTTTTGTAATCAATTGTAATGACCGTGTTGAGCTTTTTATTTGGTCTGTTAGATTTCTCCTCTTAACCCTGTTTTCCACACCGTAATACGTATTTTATTAATGTACCTGCTCAGTTTTCTTAACTACTTCAAATTCCTCTTGGAAATAAGTGGATAAATAAATGGTTGTGAATGGGTTAAGGAAGGTCAGTGATAAAAACGAATCATGTTTTAAAAATTGCATATGAGGCATGTTTATGGAAATTGGGAGTTTTTAGGCACAAGAGAAGACAGAAGACAGAAAGGGAACATGAAAGCGTCTTCAAATGTTTGAAATGTTGTAGTTTGGAGTAGAAAGAGGGCATGACTTTTATTGCTCCTAAGGATCTAATAAGGGCTACTGTGTAGACTATCATTTATTGATTAAATTGTTCCCAAGTTATTTTTTTATGTCCCTGCTCTGTATATGGCAGTGTGGAGTAGGTCAGATGAAGACAGCAATGTCCCTGCTCCCAAATTGCTTCTGTTTTGGGGAAGAAGTTTTTGGCTAACTGCAAAGACGTTTCTAACACTCAAGAGTCATCCCATAATGGGATGCATTGCTTTGCAGAGTAGGGGGCTTCCCATCCCAACAAGAATCCCAAAAAGAGGGAAGACTGAGTACCCTGAAAAGTAGTCCTGTGTCAGAGAGGGTAGACTTGTTGGTCTTCAAGGTTTGGTCCTGCTCTGCTTCCATGATTCTTTGGCCCTTTCGGTGTTAAACTAAAGGATTAGGTTGTTTCAAAGTATAAGTGGGAGTTCTGGGGGCAGAATGAGAAGGCAATAAAAATGCCTTCAGAAACCAGGTCCTTTACTCTGTGTCAGGTGGTTCCACGGGTACCTTAACTCTGGGTAATCCTGGCTGCTGACAGCGGTGTTGGCAGTCGGGGCTTCCCGGAGCCTCTGGTTATCTGCAGAAGGAGAGCCTTATCAGCGTTTGGAGCCACTCTCAGGATTGCTCTAAACGTTGACAGAGAGCCTCCTGAATCTCCACTTAAATGAGAGACAAACACCTGGACTGATAGTGAGACCCAGCACCCAAAGACTGCGCTGCTTTCTGTGGAGAAGTCGGGAGGATGGACTCAGATTTGTAGCTGGTCCCAAAAAGGAGTGGGTTGCTTCGTGGTGAGCCCTTGACTAGACGTGAGCCAAGTCATCACTTTTTAAATTCCTTCAGTAAAGTCGAGACATTTGCTGTGGAAATTAGGTAGAAAGGACAAGAGGTTACCCAGTGTAGATTCCTAAATGAAAAATTCTACTCAGAAGAGAATTTTTTCCTGCTGTGTTTATTCTCTAAGGGAATTAATATACTTTTAAAACTTGGAAATAATTTCTAACTTAGAGAAAAGTTACAAGAATTAAAATAGTGCAAAAGATGCCCATATTCCCTTAACCCAGGCTTACCTATTGTTAACTTATTTTTTCCTGAACTATTTGTGAATTATTTGTATATACCCTGACCCTTTATCCCTGAATACTCCAATGTGTGTTTCTTAAGAAATGAACTGTTCCCTTGTGTAGACAGAGTAAAATTAACGTTGTTGAAAACCTTTATCTAATCTATCTTCCATTTTTTTTTCAGCTGACCAAATAATGTCCTTTATTGCATATTTTTCTCCAGTCACGTTCAGGTTGCATTTAGTTGTCATGTCTCTTTAAGAAGATTGTTTAATAGTAACATTATTACAGTTTATTGGTCATCTTTGTAGCTGCTTCTAAATCTTTAGATAAAAGTTCTTCTTGTCTTATGGTATATTTAACTTTTAACCATTCTTTCATTTACTTGAAAACCAAGGCTAGATACTCTGGACTCCAAACCCCCTCCCATTCCATGGAAATTGTTTTCATATAAGGGGTGAAAGGAATAAAAGGTGAGGAAATTTGGGGGTATGTTTTATACATGGCTGACTTTTTCCCTTATTTGATTTGTCATGCAAAAATAGATGAGATCCTTGGAAATTATTCTCAAATGTCCCTGTTTTCAATTCCACTTATTGCCAAGGAGGTCTACCTTTCATCCTTGAGGAGAAAAAAAAAGTCATTTGAGATTCTTTGTTTTATGTTGGGATAATACAGTCTTAGGAATCTAGAAACATAAAAATACCTTTACATTTACTCAGAGCCCTTATGTCAGCGCTTTCGTTTATTTTACGAGTCAACAGCAGCAGTCCATGTGATAATTAAGCATTTCTATGCATGCGGTGCTTTGGTTGGCTCAGTAAAGAGTATATTCAGCAATTATACTCCCTGCCCTCCAGAACAACTTGTTTAGCATGCATCAATATGCATTATTAAATATAATAATACATCAAATAAAAATATGCCTAATAGTTACAAGACATAATACAGACTTAGAGTTATGGGGATGGTTTTTCAGATGGTAATATTTAATCACAGAGAAGGTGAATAATTAGCTAAAGCTTACTGTAAGAAAATCAGAGCTATAATACTTTTAAAATGCCCTGTAAGAATGTTTTCTTTTGTATCTACGTTACAGAGTAGAGGAATGGTGCAAGAGTGACGGAAGATACCAGTTTTTAAAATGTTACTGAAATCTGGTATATAGCTTCTTGGGGGGGGTTGCTAAATGGGGAAAAATAATTGGTTTCTTATTTTCCAAGGGTGTAGCATTATACAGAAAAGACCTCACTATGGTCTATATTTTAAGAAGCTGCGGGGGGTTCTGAAAACTGGTAAAGAGTCAGACTGGTAACTTTATCTCTAATACTGTTGATATGGACATGTTTTTCTTTTTTTTTTTTTTTGCCTGCCCTAAATATTTCTCTTTTTAACCTTTACTTTTCCTTTGCCTATTTTATGAATTATGGTTGGAAAAATTTGGGCTTCAAAAGTGACATAATCTTAATATTTCCTGAGTTTATAGGATTCCATGCTTGTAGTCATGATGTGGGGGACATCATGTTTTATACCACAAGGTGTAAAACAATCACATGAACAGTAAAATTACTTCGAAATTATCTTTTCTTTGGCTATTCAAGGATTCTCCAGACCTGTGCTATCAAATACAGTAGCCACTGGCTGTATGTGGCTATTGAGCATTTAAAATGTGGCTAAATTGATTTGTGCTGTAAATGTAAAATACACAGCAGATTTTGAAGACTTAGTAAATGAAAAAGAATGTAAAATATTTTGTCACAAAGTTTTTTATATTGATTACATGTTGAAATGATAAAAACTTGGATATGTTGGGTTAAATAAAATTCATTATGCCTGTTTCTTTTCTTTGTAAACGTGGCTACTAAAATATTACATGTGGGGCTTGCATTTGTGGCTCCCATTATATTTCTATTGGACATCACTGCTCCAGAAGACAAGAAAATACAGAGCAAATAAACAACTCATTCGAAGTATTTTAGAGTGCAATACCCAAGGGAAAGCCAAATCTCCAATGATCCCATTTTTTTTTTTTTAAAGTTTGAATTTCATTAAAGCTTCTTTAGTTAAATCTATTGTAAATCTGCCCCAAGGCCCAAGTTGGGAAAGGAATTGAATCTTTTTGTTTGTTTGAAAAAAATTCTAAGAAAATCCTGAACACATTTCAAAAGTGATTTATTTTTAAAAGCTTTGTAAAAAGCTTTCCATTTATTTGGATTGGAAGTCTGAATATTGAGTTTGAGGCTATAGAATTGTGAAAATTAGCCAGAAACTTCCAAAAGGATCCTTCTAGTCTGTCAGAGGCATACGGGGTATGTGAGGACACTTAGAAACCTCAGATCAGTTATAAGCTTCTGTGTTCACACCTTCCTTCCAATAAATGAAAACATTGGGAAAGCTAAAATATTTATTCCTAAAGGTCTATAACTGAATTTATGGCTATCACTCGCTGGATATTATTGCCTGTGTAAACCCATGTAAATGTGCACGTAAAGCATGTTTTTATTAGTTCCAACATAAAATTTTTATGATAATAGCAAACAAAGGACCAATTTAGTTGAGCTGAGTTTGTTCTTATTACTCCAGCTTCAAATAGATAAGCAACAGTGCAAACAGCAGCAGTTAACAGGGAAGGGCGTGGGAGCCCTCGGAACTCCTAGCCCTGGGATGGGGAGGTTGGCACACAGCTGCCCATCGGGAAGCCTCCTTAAGGCCAGGTCGAGAATCTGGTAGGGTGAGACAGCTAAAGCTGCCTTTAGCTGCTAAGGCTGTTGTTGAGGAGTCATGCTCCCAACTGGTAATGGCCAGAGTATTCAGATTTAGCTTCTGAAAAGGCCTGCATAACTGCTATTGAATGAACTCCCACATACTGTATTTCAGCTGGAGACTTGGAGAAAAAAAAGATTCAAGTGGCTTATTGTGGGTCATCTCCCACTCTGGGATTTAAACAAAGCGGCAACAGAACAAAGTTCCTTAAATGGAGTGCCTTCATCTGAGTCCCTCCGTCTGTGGGTTTGGCAGGCTTGCTGGATGGAGAGAGAGCCCACGCTTCTCGTTCCCACTGCTGCTTTTTTATGTTTGACCCTGGAATGTGGCAAATGATCTCCATGGTGACCTGGATTGGAGGGAAGTTTTTCTAGAATTGGAAAATAAAGCACTTTCATAAATACGTCTTTTTCTTAACAACTAGTTAAAAATGGGTAGTATAAGTCTTTAGTTTAGAGTGAGCATGATTCCTGAACCAAAATTCAGGAGACAGGATTTGACAAATATGAATTTACCTTAGGAGGACAATAGCAAGACATATGTTACATGAATGAGGGTGAAAAATAAAAGACATATGATTTTCATAGCTATGTAGACTATCTTAAAAATCAACTGAAAAAAATGGGCAAGCAGAGTACAATTAGGTTCACTCTGGGCTAAAATCTGTCTGGGATTGCTAGTGATTAGAGGCTGCAATGGTTTAGATTCTAGACACGAGAAATATTTACACATGATAAAACTGATGATTTAGGAGAGTTTTCCTCTAGGCCCTGGTACATCCCTTCCTTTTAGGAGAAATACTTGGGAACCATCCTAGGCAGCTGGGGATCGGTATTTTTAAAGGTCTCTAAGGAAGGAGCTTCCATAACCTCCAACACCCCACTTTTTGGATGTGTTCCTTTTAGGACTAATCTAATTTGAAGTACTTTATTCTACTTATTTCCTCACTGGACATGTTTACTGATTCTCAAATGGATTTTTATCTATTTTGTAAGTTCTTTCTTCGCATTCTCTTCCCAAGAGGAGTTTTCATTCTTAAAGACACTGCTTGAACCTCTTTCTTGTTGGAGGAGTTCTCCTGGGTGGTGTGTGTTGGGGTATGTGCGTGCATGCACGTGTGTGTACTTCTTTACTTTGGCCTTAGCTCAGGCTTTGGGAAAAGAAAAAAAAAAAGAGCTACATCTTAAGCTAACTAAAAAAGGAGTACCTGCTGTGTTTTTTGGGTCTACTGGTGGTGAGCCCTGTGGAAATTCAAATAGTATTGTTTTCAATACTTAATCCAAGAGGATTATTCAAGGCAGCAACCTTTACTCCAAAGGCAAGACTTAACCTCCTGCATTCACGGAACTGACCTTCCAAACTGAATGTGTTGCTGTCTGTGCTCATTAGGGGGTTATAAGTACTATTCATTCTCAATTTGTATTGAAATTTGTACTTTTTAGCTACTGCCTTCTTTTCAGAGATAGCCTGGTTGATTCCAGAGTCTAAATCTCAGCACCTGAGTCTGCCTGGCTGCCCTACATATGTGGAAGCACTGTAGACTTTTAAGTTACTTTGTGTTAAGGTAGAACCATATTTTGGGGGGTGGGAGAGTAGGGGGGAGGGTAAGTGGTTGTGTCCTAGGAAAGATAACAGAGCAGACTTAGCTGAGATGTTGTTGCTTTCCTTCAAGAGGTGGTTTAAAAAATAATTCAATTTTGGGGAATTGCAATTTTTTTTTTTTTTTTTAAATGCAGTTTAGGGTCTTTTAACTCATCAGGATTAGATGGATAGCTTTTCAAGTATGTATGAAAGACAAGAATCCCAAAAGATTAGCTCCGTTTTAAATAGCAGACTCCAGGGACTTAAGGTTTGTAACAAAAGGGCAGATATGGAAGAGATGAACTCCAAGGTGCAGCTCTGAGAATAAAGCATGCTGGCTAGGATTCCTGAAGTGTCGGGGAATACCTGTCTTGCCGGCTCTGGTTTGTTAGCTAGGGAAATCTAGTTAGATATGCTCACAATAAGTTAGTTGGCATTGATGTTGCTAGGCCTGACTCTTATTATAAAATCGGTAAACTTCTAACAAGTGGAAAAGGATAGTTGAGCTTTGGGAAAAGCCATAGTATGTACAATAGGAGAGAGAACCAACATCGTAAATGAGTAGAGGAAAAACTTGAGCAGAACTGCCAAATGAAGAAATCAGGACACTGGATGGAATTTTACAGCCACAATAAGAAAATGTAGAATATTTATTTAGTGAAGACATAATGAGATTATACAATTCTCTGGTGTCAACTTCCACAGAAAATCTTTGTCTCTTTGCTAATTATGTTAAAAGCAAGGGTTTGCTGAGAAATTGCATAGACTTGAAGAAATCTGACAGCAGCAAAATTAATTTTGGAATTTAATTTTACAAATAATGAGGTTCACGATTGTTAAAGATCCCTAAGCTTGAAAATTCAGATTTAAGAGAAGGAGGTAGAGTACCCTGAACGTTATTAAAGTTCTAAGGCATCCTTAATATTTTACTAGCGAAATATAAAATGAAAACACATATGTAAATAAGTACATTTTATTAAAAATCCCAAGCTACTGGGTGATTCAAGTTAGAAAACCAAATCAAATGCAAGGGTCTGCCCTGGCTTTGCTGACGGGATTCTGATCATTTCTGATAAGGCTTAGTGATCTAGAGTTTCCTAGTAGGCAACCCTTCTGAGCTGGTCTGTGCGTTCTGGATATGGAGGAAAGGTGCGCACGTTTAAATGAACAGCTTTGTAGACTGAGTGTTCCTAAAGTCAGAATGGAATAGACAGGAAAACTATTCTAAACATCTTCACAAGATTATTTTATGTCAGTCCATAAATATTTGCCTACTTGTGAGCAGATTTGCAATTAGTCTTTAATGCATTGATTTTTATTCTTACGCCATTTTTATTTGAGAAGGATGCTTTTGAGCATGTTTCTGTTTAATATTCTTTATGGCAGATGTCTGATTTTGGAGGCTAAGATGCAGAGAGGTTAATTGACTTTACTAAGGTCTCACAGCTGGCCACTTTGCTAGAACTGAGCCGTTGGTTTGTTGCTAACCTACAGAGACTAACTTGCATTTCAGAGATTTTCAATCTTCCTGGAGTTCTGTTGCCTTTTCTTGGTTTTTAAATATGCATAAATAAGTGTGGCAGTTAACTAGCTGTGTCATGAACTAAAGTGTGTATTTGGACCAATCACCTCACTAATCTGGGCCTTCGTCTCTTCATATTTACATGTGAAAGTTGGCCTAGATTAAATCTGACTTGCCAGCTCTTTCTTTTTAAATTGTTTTCTGGAGTGTGTAGAATTTGGCATTTCTGCAGTTGGTAAAAAGATGTGAGGTCACCTGAAAGTTGGAACCATGTACGTCAGTGCATTGCTTTGGGAAAACCAGCTGATCCTTAAACAAAATTAGTTCATTGATCACCACTGATGGTTTGGGACAATGACGTTGTTTGTTGTTGTTCATGTGTTTGCATATTTTTGTACAAAGGCCATTCGAATGTTAAATTAGGGGCATATTTTAAAGAAATAATAGAAATATTTCAAAACTTTTGGCTTTATATTTGATTATGATTTTAGAGATCACAGAACAAATTTAGCAGATTATCTCATTTAATTATAGGCATGGTCTCAGAAGTATCCCTAGCTAGGGAAGTTGGGGCTAAGAGAAGGGAGATGACTTGTCCAAAGGTCCCTGTGTTGACAACCAAGCCAGGGCCAGAATTCGTATTATTCAATGTGACGTTAACCAAATGGCTGTTGTGCAACACACACTTTGCTAGGCTCTGGGAATTATATTGAAAGTTTGATCTGGTCCAGCCTGCCTCTAATATCTTTGTGGCCGTGGTTTGGGGGCTTGCCAGGACAAAGCAGCATAAATCGTGCAGTGCTGCCCATTTCCCTGAAGCACCCTGCATAAGGAACAGATCCTTTCCTGGCCGATCTGAGCCCTGCAGACCTCTGCATTCATGGGTTCTGGTGCCTGGGTCCCAATCAGTTGCAGACAACATCCCTGGGTCTTGTATGGGCTCTCCCTTCTACCATCCCTGGCATCCTGAGAGGTGCATGTATGTTTGTTAGGTTCCTGACATTGTTTCCTTGATTTGCCTGGAATGTAAAGTTGCTTTTGCAATTGGCTCACTGGCCATTCTGCCAACCTAGGTGGGTCACATGCAGCCAAATATTGTCTTCAGGTCTGTCATTACTTTTTTCAAACAAGAATTCAAGAAAAACAGAAGGAAGTAGGATGCCTACAAGAAATGCATTCTGAATTTCAGACCATAATGGTTTCCTTGAAAGTTTTCCAAGCCTTAGCCAAGATTTAAGTGAAGAACTGTGACACTTAGTCCAGGAAGGGACTGCTTCTTAAAGATGCATTATGATGATGACCTTTACAGGCAAAACACAGGAGATTAAACATAGCTGGAAAAGGCCAGGCTCTTTATTAGAACTGATGCTAAATCACTTCCAGATAATCTAATGTTCAGTCTCTTAATCTTATTGTGTTTACCCTTGGCAGCATAACTAATAAACAATGCCATTCTGCCAAAGTTACATAAAGTAAGCATTCAGATATTCAAAAATTCAAAGCCCTTTTCTTCCAAGTTAGGGCTATTTTTTAGATAGAAAAGGGAAAAGAGAATGGGTCACTTTTATGAAATGGGTCTTTAAATTATTCAGTTTGTACATTTAACTTCTAGTACCCCAGGGCTCCAAGTAGAGCTTAAACTCTTGTCTGGTACATGGTGGGCTTCAGCCTCTGGGCTTGATTTCTCATCTCCTGGAAACAATTTTCCTATGGTCACTGCCCCGTATTCCAAAGAATTAGTCTGCCAGCTGTGGCTGCCATGTGCTCACATTCAAGCTGACTGAGGGGAAAGGTTACTGGTCTCCTCTCCCTCTCTTTTCTCTTTCTTCTCCTTTTTCTGTTTCTCTCTTTTCTCTTTGTCTCTGTCTCCCTCTCTATCTATCTCTGTTTCTTGTTTTTCTTTTCTTTCCCCCATTCCAGCAATTTGACTTACTGTGATAAGGTATTTCAGCATATACTTTAATTCCATATTTTTATAGAAAAAAGCTTTATGTTCCCTATTCATAATTTTAAAAATTAGGTGAAAATAACCTTTTAGCTGTTAAACAAAACTCGAGCAACCTCAAACCCAGCTAAATTAATTTCATTTATATTTGCATGCTCTTCTGGTTTGCTAATGCTGCCGTTATGCAAAATACAAGAAATGGATTGGCTTTTATAAAGGGAATTTATTAGGTTGTGAATTTACAGTTCTAAGACCAGAAAAGTGTTCAAACTAAGGCATCAGTGAGAGGATGTCTTCACTGAAGAGTGGCCGATGGTGTCTGCAACACCTCTGTCAGCTGGGAAGGCACTTGGCTGGCATCTGCTGGTCCTTTGCTCCCGGGTTCTGGTTCCAAAATGGCCTTCTCCAAAATGTCCCTGGCCTCCTGTCTTTCTTAGCTTCTCTCTCTCGGCTCCTTTGTATCCTTTCTTGTTCTCCCAGGGTGTTTCTCTCTAAGCATCTGGGGGTCATCTCTTAGCTCAGCATCTTCAAAGTGTCTTTCTGTCTGTGTCTTCAAGCCTCTGGGCCTGTGTTGGCTCTCAGCTTCTCCTGAGGGCAAACTCTGGATTATACATCTTAACTTCTCTCCAAAAATGTCTTTCTCAGCTTCTCTGAGCTCCTTCTCTCTGTGAGCTCTCTTGAAGGACCCTAGTGATCTAATTAATACCTGCCCTGACTGGGCAGGGTCACATCTCCATGGCAATATTCCATCAAAAGGTCCCACCCCACAAGATTGGATTAAAAGATCATGGTTCTTCTGGGGTCCATAATGGCTTCAAATGGGCACATGTGCTTTTATTAACTAATGTATTTACTAACATATTGTATGTATTGCATATATGGTGAACAGGATACAGTCCCTGCCCTCAGTGACAGGCAATTACAAAACAAAAGTTCTGATATCGTAAGGACAGGACTTGAGGAGCATATTGGCGAGGTGGGGGTGGCCTGGATCACCCTGTGTGGGGAAGGAAGAGTGGTCGGGGATGCTTCCTTGGGCACTGGCTCTGGGTTGGGTTGACTATTTGGAGGAGAGGGACGAACACAAGAGCCTTCCCTGACAGAAGAGCAGCTCCTTGGTGATTCAGTACTTGAAGAAAGAAACTAGTCCTAACAGGTCTTGGAAGTTGACTGAGGAGTAGTCTCTGACCTGGACGTGATGTCAGAGTTGTCAGGGTTGCGATTTCATCTTAACTACTCAGAGTTGACTTAGTTGCAAATTGAAAGTGAAATTAGTAATGTCAAGATTCAGACCATTTGATTTTATTTTTCATTTGAACATAAACTCACAAAACCCTAGAATAGAGCCTTTTGCACATATTGAGAAATTATTCAAATGATTTTTTTTCTGTTTATCAACTCTTTTACCACTTTTTCTGAATGGGATATCCATAGTTGAAGAGTTCTGTAGTCTTGGGATGACAGTGGATGTGATCAGCACAATACAGACTCAAGCACAGGAAAAAACCAAGCCCAGTGGCATTAGCTGCTCCCAGGTTTTCCATGTGGCCAAGTTTAGGCTCTTAGTTGAGAACAGCTGTGCCTACTTCTTAGGGTCGTTGTCACTATTAAATACGGTAATACTCAGAGCAGAATGTGGCTCACAGTGAGTGCTCAAAACCATTACCGAGGATGATAATGATCTGTAAGGGCTCCTCAATGTCCCAGACTAGAGATAATGTCACCTGAACACTAGACTGCTCCCATCACTATCATTACATAATTGAGGATTCAGTATTGAAAATATTGTGATTCGGTATACCTATAAGGTAAATTAAAATGCATATGTAGAAATACTACAGACTTGGTAATAAGACTTTAGTATTTGTTATAAGATAGTCAAAAAATTTATTTGAGCTCTGCCTTAAAGCTGAACATCTTGGGACTAAGAAATGTAAGGGTAAGGCCAAAATAGAAATGCAACTGGCCACTTGCTTTATCCTACACCTTTTTTTTTTTTTTTCTTCCTTTTCTTTTTTCTGAAGCAGTGCAAACACCCTGGCCCTTTACCTTCTGGCAGCATGAAGTATAAGAGAAGACAGTTACTGCGGTGCTGAGGGGCCAGATTTAAGCCTTGATAATGAGTATCGTGAAACACGAGCAGATTCTTCTGTTTGCTAAGTCTCAATGCACAGGACAGGATGCTTGATGAAGTTAAGGTTATAAATTGAGGGTGAAGAAAAGGCAGCCCTCCCAGGCCCTGTGTATCACCAGCTTGTGGAGTTCTCTGCTGCCAGAGGTCACTGAGTCAAATGCTATGGATGGCTAATTTTATGGCCACCAATAAAATGTATAGCCAAAGCAAGCTCAGATAATAAGGGTAATCAAATGTCCAGCCCTGGGACATGAGAATCCCATCTTGGCCAATAGGTGCTGGCCTGGGGGCTGGGTAGCCCAGGAAGGAGTTTATCTGTCTGACTCAAGGCCAGCCTCAAAGTCTCAGAGGTGATTTGTGTCCATGTTGGCCACCAGCACTGGATCAGGCCTGGGGCAAGCTTCAGGTGAGGTACAATTGCCAGTGCTCTGTGGACAGCATGCCAAGAGTAGTAGAAAAATTAACTAGCATATTTAAATGCCTAGAAGTAGGCAGGGGGCATAGAAAAAGATCTGAACCAACCCAGTTCGGATGTACTGCATTGTGTATAGAATGTTAAACCAATATTCAGGTGTGAATTGTCAGCCATGGAGGAAGGTAAGGAAAGGGGTGTTCTACTTACAAGTGTAAGGAAGCCAAATGATGGTTAATGAAAGAGGAGCATTTACATGGGGGCTTGCCTCAGCCTGATGTCCCCTCCAGCTTTGCTGTTCTCCCGCTTCCTTCCTCCTCCCATTTTTTCCCCACAGCTGAGAGACTTCAGATTGCCCACATCTCCTGCAGGCCTCTGGTATGGGCTGGGTGGGGTCTTGTCGCTGAAACCGTCCCCCAAAGCACACTGTGTAGTCTATGCAGAGATGAGGCAGAGTCACTGGAGGGCAGAAACCCCTGGGTTCTTGGCATGTTTTTCTGTCTTGTGCCTCACCATCCATGGTCTTTGTTTTTGCCACCACCCTGAAACGGCAAAGCAGGTGGATGGCCTCTTGGGTTAAATGAAAAGACATTAACTCTTGTATGTGTGTTTTAATATCAAAATTTTGTTATGAAGTAGGAGAAAAATTCATTTTATTTCCCCAATTCTTAGCAGACTTTATTCCAATAGAAAGAGCCCAGCAATAGCTAACTTGCTGCAATGTCTGCTGAGACTTCTAAAGCAAAACGTGTCTTGCCAATGTCAGCTTTTCTCCCATTACAGATTCTGCTTAGGAAAGGTTTGTGGTGTTGTACACAGAATGCCTGACCCTGCCTCTGGAAGGGATTCCTTCAGTTCTGGATAGCTCTGGTTTCAGGGTAGAGAAGAGACAGAGGGGTGAGACTAAAGTCTAAATGGGATCAACAAATTTGTACAATACCCCGAGAGGAGAACATGGGAAGAAAAGAACCAAGTGTGGAAAGCTCAGTGATGAGTGGAAGCAGCTGGTCCAGGTGGGGGTGGAGGAACGCTGACATACACGGATGCTCCAGAAGAGGAAATTATCCCTGGGTTAGGAAACATCCCGATGCTTTCTTCTTAACTAGGTCATTTCTATGTTCCTCTGCCTGCAAGTGTAAAATAAACATAACTCATAAAATGAAGCATTTCAGTCCCGAGGGCAACCAAACCAAGAGACGTGTACCTGTGGTTGTTGGAGCAAGTGTCATGCACAGCTGCTCTCTGTCCTCAACCTGGAAGCAAGTCTCATGGGGCTACACAGTGGCCACAGCGGAACAGGGCTTGCCTATTCTTGGGAGCCCCTCTGCCAGGTGCAGTTCCTCATAGTCAGCCCTAGAGCAACTCAGCATGACACATTCTTACAGTGACAGTTAGAACTCGCATATAGAAAGGAGGTGTAGTTTTTTTGTCCCTGTTTAGCTCTCTCTGAGTGAAAACTGCATCGTGATTTCTAGAGGAAGATGCCTCTGTCCACCGTCATCAGCTTTCTATTATCTGTATTACTTGAAGGGAACATCTGCATGGTCATCTAAAACTTGCATATCTTTGGTTTGGGAATGCATTGTTCAAGCATTTTCTTTGCAGACTTACTTGCCTAATTTATATTTTACGTGGGCTTTTTGAAAATGTATTCTGGTGCTCTGATTCCTTAAGAGCACAACTGACAGAATAGACAATACCAAGGTTTAGGCATTAGCTGTGACTGATTTCTTCTGAGTTAATTGTTGATTTGTGCTAAGGCTGATCAAGGATATTTATTGAGTACCCACTGTGTGCAAAAACACAGAAGCATCAAATAATAATGTACTTAATAACAAAAGAGACGTCTCAAGGCAGTGAGATATTAATTGCTTAAGAGAAAATGTTAAATGTTCTGGGATTTAGGCAGCATAACTTCATTAAATGTACTTAATTAATAAAGTCTGAGCAGAATGCATTTGCTATCCATAGATGTCCCTACACAGGAAATGGATATTGTTTGGTATTCCCTGCTGCCTTGTTGCAGTTAGAGGGAGGTGGCTTTCTGGGTCAGTAATGCTATTTAAGATGAACCCCCATGCTGACACCCTCTGGTAGTTCTCAGAGTCGTTCCTGTCAGTGAGGAAGTTAAAGGTCAGTGGCTTACAGATTGCAATTTGTGATGTCGAAACAACCTTGAAAAGAGTCAAACATCTTTTGTCTCGATTCTGTGTTCAAGATCATAACCAAACTTTAGATTTTCTATTTATTTAGGGGCAGTACAGGGCTCCTCTGAGGTATCAGTGTAAAAATTTGAATGTGACTGGAAGACATGAATCTTGCCCAAAGTGAAAAATATACAGAGCAGCTTTTTTTTCCTGTGGTCTGTGTAAGGCAGCCCATGTGCATATTTAATGATAGGTGGGATTCTCACACAAACTGAGACCCCCTACCCGTGTGCAAGCACACACACGTCAGCACCTGTGCAAACACACGGGCACCTTTCCCTGCGGCCTGTCTCATTTTACTGCCATACCGTATTTAATTGACCACCACCACCTACCACTGCCAGCGGATGCAGTGTGATGTTTTGAAAGTAACAGATACTGGTAAGCTGTGAAATGGTCTCGTGTAATCGAGATGGAGAGCTAAAAGCAGGTATTAATCAGAACTAAACCAAACAAAATTCTGTGGTGAAAATCGAGTCCCCCTACCAAAAACTTTGTGATTAGGACCCTCTAGCAAGTTTTCAGCGGCTGCTTTACAACTATGATGACATATATACACATAATTAAGATAAAATGCTTTCATGAGAATTTTAGATGTTTCAAATGTGTCAGGTGGGTACTTTGAGATTTTTGAAATCTGAATTTTCTCAGAAAGAATCTTGTATCTTTTACAATATCATGAGAGAAGACGTTTATAATAGTCTAAAAATAAAAGGTAAACCTACAAATAAGGCTCTTGATTCAGATTAGGCAGTGAAGCTAAAGTTTCAGGGGTAAAAAACCCTGCCGTCTTGCTGTTTTTCTCTTTTAATGGATTGGGAGACACAACAAACAGCAGTTGGAGGTGGGCAGAGTTGAAGGGAAGAAAATTGAACTGGGTGTAGATGAGTACAGAATGAAAACCATCTCAGAGTCAAACAGAGCAGGGCTCCAGTGTTGTTTCCTCCACTTACTGGCTGTTTTCCATGGGTTAAGTGGCCCAATGTTTCTGAATATCAGTTTCCTCATCTATAAAATGGTTCAATTGTCTTAAAATCCAATTTCTGCAGGATGATAATCTTCAGGATGCAGCAAGGGCTGTGCAGGGATCCACTGGAGCCCATCAGATGTCTTTAGCTGTGCCTCGGGTCCCGTCTGCCTGACCTGGGAGGCGAGGGTGGGTGAGGGGGTGTGTGTGAGGTGGCCGGAGAAGGGCAGGGGTTCTCAGGGAACTCACTTTATGCCCTTTGGAGTTACAGTAGCCAAGGCTTTCAGGACAGATTTTTGCACACAGAACAGAGCATTTATTACAGCTTTTGAAGTGTGGGGGGGTCCCACTGGCTGGTAGGAAAAGCCACTGCCCTGAAATAAAATTCGGAGGCCAAGAGAAGAATGAGTGCCATTGAGTAGGGGCATGTCACCAAAGGTGGGGGACAGCTACAGGGTATGGGGGGTGGGGATAGTTTTATTTTATCACAAGAACTGTCATGGACTGAAAACGCCTCAGGTCTGTTAAGAAATGTAGTGTTCCTCCCACGCCCCTTCTGAGAACCAGCTCTGGCACAGGGAGGTGTGGACTTGAGGGAACTCACAGCGAGGTAGTTCTTGACTTCACCCATGTTGGTTTGACTGGACTGAAGCTGGTGGGCCCAGGTCTCTTTCGTTCGGAAGCCTGTTGGCAGTGACCCAGGCTCAGCACCTTCTCCTCTTCTAACCACCCCCTCCTGGTCTGGCACGATGCTGCTCGCCGTGTGGAAACCGAGTGGGTGAATATGGACACCTTTCCCCCTTGCAAGCCCACTGAGGCCCTCTTTGACCCAATGATTTGGCTAAGAATACTTTTTGGAAGCCTCCTCATTACCAAGCCACAGATAGTATTTCTACATATACATACACCCTTGTTTTGGAGAAAGAGAAAGAACACGTCTCTGACTAGAAGTTTTTCTATTTATCTTTCTTTCAAATATCAGGAGGTCAGACGCTAAGCTAAGTTTACTTTCTATAATCCCCCAAGACTGTTTGGTTCTCAGGTTATTCAGTAAACCTCAGTAAATGAGGTTAAGTTGGTGTAATAATAAGGAAGGAAAAAAAATGTAGGCGGAAGGCCTGCGTTTCTATACTAACTCTCCTACTTAATGGCTGGATGATCTTGGACAGATCACCTAACCTCTCTGAGGCTCTGTTTTCTCATCTGTGAAATGGGAATCATATCCCACCTATATACCTAATTTAATATTTGAAATGAGGCCTGTATGAGAAGGAGGAAAAGGTTATATATGCTGTAAAGGACTATACAAAATAAGGATGTCCTTTATTACGTTAATAATTACGGAATTTCCATAGATGAGGATCTTTAACTTTCTTTGCTTAATCTATAACTAATTCAGGGACAAGCTATCACAGTTGCAGAAAGCCAGAAAAGAATTTGGATTGGAGCAGTCCTTTCACAGCCAAATCTCATTCAATAGGCAATTATTTTGTTTCTTTTATTAGTGGAACACTTATGTTACAACTTATGGTATTGTCTTAGGGATACTTTGAAAGGTTGAGGAGGAGTGAATTCTTGTTAATAAGCACTATAGTACCTTGGTAACAAGTGCTCCATCAAACAATCTGAAGCCCACATTCCAGTTCGTGAATGAAAAATGATAGTTTATCTGACAAGGCTGTCTCTCAGAAGCATATAGAATTGATTTAATTTTAAATGTTAAAGCAACTAAGTAGCTAATTCTTCTGAGAGCAAGCCTAGTCCTCTAGTTCTCAGAATTATAAAGATTTATAAATAGAAATAATAGAAGTTACTTTTTGTCAGCTGGCTTGTGGACTGACTCTGTATGAGATACTGACTTCTAGTGAGTTGTACACAACTTGCAAGAATAAGAAGTAAATGTTGAAGATATAGGAGACTCCAAGAAATGTTTGTCCATTTGCCCACCCAATGCTTCGTTCATACTAGGCAGCTAATAAATGCTTGTTCAAATGAATGAATGAACAAATGAACTAGTGAACTGAGCAAGAGGCTGCTCTTGATCCCTAAACTAGCACATAGTGGAGCCAAAACACTACGCTTTGGCAAGGAGGAGAGAGGGGAAAATACTGTCATATTCCAATAGTTAAACCAAACAGAAAAAAATGAAATCTTCAAAAAGTACTGCTTCTTACTTATAGGTAAAAGAAGATTTAATTAGATAAATGTGAGCAGTAGAAAATAAGAATAGTTTAGTTTTATTCCAGAAATATGTTTTCAACATCTCTGTACACCGGGCATCGTGTTGACATCTGGGGATTTGGGCTGGGCCAGCCAGTTCCAATCCCACTGTCCTGGGGCTTTTGCACAGTGGGAGACAATGACCTACTATTAAATGTATAATATGAACCCAGGTGAAGATACTGCAGTGGAAGACTGCAGTTCTCTGAAAGTATCCCCTGGAGGAAACTTAGGCTGGACTAAGGACTAAGAACATGGTGGTTGAACACTGATCTGAAGGAAAAGTAGAAAAAGTCCAGATAGAGTGAAGGCATGTGCAAACACCCTGTGGCAGGCAGAGCCCAGTGTATTTGGAACTTAAGGAGGATAAGAATCTCTTGAGTGCACAGGGTGAGGGGGAGGTCAGTAAGCAATTGCTATTGTTGAACCATTGGATGTTTTTCTGAAAGTTTAAGATCCTTGAAAAAAATACTGATTATAAATATAGATATTGGGGCAGCGAGAATCTACAGGATTCAGCATTTGGGAGGTTCCCCTCACTACATTTTTTCCCCTATATCAATTTTATTTACTTGTTTTTATTAGAAGGAAGATGGGGAGGAAGTGGGCAGGGAGGGAGGACACTAGCATTGGCCTAAGGGCCAGGGTCTGCTCCCAGCTACTAATTAGCTTGGCTGGGTCACTTCTCTGGTTCTCAGGTTCCTTAGATAAGAATAAGAGTTTTGAAGATAGTGATCTTAGAGATCCCTTCAAGCTCTAAAACATCCTGTGATTCTAAGTCGTGAAGGTAATTGGTTATTGAATAATTCTGTTTACAGGCTTCGGAATTCAGTACCCCATGTCTACTAATCCCCGATTCTTTAAAAGTAAGATATACAATTTGCTTGGCACAAGATATCCAATACCTTTCTTTTAAGGGGTCTCCTGCATTGGAATTCATTTGCTAAGAGATGATTTTGAAAGCCATATGCCCATGGGATGCTCACATCCATCCTGGGCCAGACATAGGAATCTGGAGCCCCACCTGGTCACCAGGGTGGTGAGCACGAGGCCCTGAGCCTCTGTGTTCAGGCGTCTTGCCATTCAGCACACACATCCTATGGCTTCTCTGTAGGTTAGCAGGGCACCTACAAGGACACTTGATACACATTCAGACAGAAGAGTTCCATTCCCTTCCCTCCAAACTTCAGATTAGAAATACAGTAAAGAAAACAAAACACACAAAGCAAACAAAACTGGATGATAGCAGCTGCTTTAATGAACCCACCGAACTATATAGATTGTAACAAATTACACAACACTCATTTCCTGACTTTATTCAGATGTCTTTGTGAGTCAATATCAGTATATGTGTCTTAGATTGTAGTTGCTTGATTGGGATGGGGGTGGGGGTGGGGTTGCCATGAATTCTTGGGCTTTGTTTTGCTTTGTTTCTGGGCAATGTCCAGGATGGCATCATGTACCACCAGCAGCTTTGTAGAGGCTATTTAGTGTGACAGCAGTATGCATGGCCATGTCCTCAGCTCTCCAATTATTTCAGTTGCCTCCTCCAGCCTGCTTCATTCCTCCATGGGTAGGAGACAAGGGCTCTGCACAGCTAGCAGGGAATGTCCTCCAAGCCATCAGCTGCCTTTGCTGCCTTCTCTCTCATTTTTTTTTTCCCCCTTGGGTCTGGTGTCATTACAGTGCATTGGGATGAATGAGAATAAGAAAGTATGTCTTGGCAGAAACTTCAGCTTTCTAAGTAATAGCATGAATTTAAGGAGAGCAAAGTTTCAAGTCAATGGGGCTCTGAGTAATGGCTATTCTGCTAAAAATGAAAAGGACAAATGTTTTTATGTTCAAGGATTAACAAATGAGATTCTTTTAGTGGCCTTCTGGCCTGCTCCATTACAAAGTAGAAACTGTTCTTGATCTTTGTTTATTTGCACTTGCATTTTCTAGGCGATTAGAAACATTTTCCACTCAGCATTTAAGAGGTTTGAGCAGGCCAGAGATTCTTTATTTTAAATGAAACTTCCCTTTTTATGCTAAAAGTTTTTTCCTTTTGAAAGAAGACTGAAGCTTCAGGCTTTCTCAAATAGCATGCTTAGATTTTTGCCTGTGTAAATATTACATTTGTTTTGGGATTAACACTTTCCAAAAAGTATATTTCTGCAAAAGATTCTCATTTGGCCCAGAAGTGTGGTTCTTCATAGCATATTGTACAAATTTAAGGAAAAGGGACTCAGATCCATCCACTAAAACTTCAGTTATAAAGGCAGTCATTGCAAATAAAATGGAAGCTATTTATCTTAATGAACCAGCAGGAAATGAAGTCTGTTAAAAAACAAACAACAACAACAACAAAAAACCCACTGGTAATTCATAGTGGCTTTAACTATTTTTATTAGCTTTTCTAAGTCACCTGTTTGCTGACTTCCTACAGCAAACAACAGCAACATCATCAAAAGAAACCAAGAAGTGTTTTAACTCCTTCTGTTCTTCATTAGTAGGTTCACTTCTCCCTTAATAAAACTAAACCTTTGCCCCAGTCCTCCATTTGAGAGCATTTAGGGCCATTCCTGGTAAGAAACTGGCATTAGTTAACGATACCAGGCTGCTCTTGGGCTCCCAACAGTGTAGATAATGATGCATGCTTTCCTCTCCAAATGGAGGGAGACACAGACGTAATTGAAACTTACAATGTCAGGGGGTAATTTTATTCCATTATTTTTAATGAAAATGAGGAGTTATCCTAGCTAAAATACTGGAAAATAGCCTTATTTCAGAAGCCGTAAGCCCGCATGTACAACGAAATGTACCAGGAGTGGGGAAGTGTCTGAATCTTGTCCATTCCGAATCCCCCTCCCCCTTCCCTGCACCTCCGGTCCCCTTGCCCAGATAGGGAGGTGCTGTCATGGTCGGGAAATGCAGTAAGCCACAGGCAATGAGCTTGATGTCCATTTTTCTTGCCAGATCTCCCAGCTGATGACCGAGACTGGCCGGGAGGTACTGACGGAAGCAGCACTGAACCGCTACAATGCAGACAAGCCTTCGGCCTGCAGCGCCCCCGGCTCCCAGGGTCCCTGCGTGGCCAGCGAGCCGTCCACAGGTCCCTCGGTGGCTGCTTCCTTCTTTGCAAGGTAAGGGATGCTCCAGACCCTCAGTTCTTTCAGATGAGCCCATCCGATGTGGAGCGGTTTAATTAAAATACCAGAAACAGTTTGGGACTGTTCTTTTGACCTCACTCTTAGAACAGGGTCTTTCAGCCTGGGCACTGTTAACATTCTGGGCTGGGTGATTCTTTGTGGTAGGGAGCTGTCCTGACATTGTAAGATCCCCGTAGCATTGTAGCATCCCTTGCCTCTACCCACTAGATGCCAGTAGCACTCTCCCCCATCCCCCCAGTTGTGACAACCGAAAATGTCTCAGACGTTTTAGAATGTCCCCTGGATTGAAAACTATTGTTCTAAGAATGCACAGCTCTAAAGATGGTCCCCCATGGGTTGAGTACTTTTGGTGGGTGCAGCCCAATGATTTGTGTTTCCAGATTACTCTTCTCCTTTCAGAAAATGAACTGCTTAAAAATGGACTAATGAAGGGCAGTTTTTTCCTTCTTGTTAGGCTAAAGAGATAGTTATCAAATCCTATCCTGCTAATGTTAGAAACTTTAAAAACATGAGAAACAAAAAAGAAAGGTATTTCAACAATGTTTTCTGCCTAATTTTAGCAACATGTCATAGACAGGGCAGGAGACACAGGACAGCTGAGAAAAAAAGAACTTTGGTGATTGTCTGATTCAATCTCCTTATTTTATGAATGAGGAAACTGAGGATGAGGAAAGTTAAACTGGGTTAGTTTATAATAAAGCCAGAGATAGAAACAGATTCCTCTGCTTTTTTCTCTTTGCCTCATTCTTCATTTGATACTCAGACCTTAACTGTAGAAAACCTTCTCTGCATAAGATTCACAAGTTCCTGAGTGAGCAGGACATAGACTAAATAGCACCAGGTTTGAAATCGGAAGACCCCTTAGGTTCAAGTTCAGCTCTGCCTCAGTTTCCTCATCTATGGAAATGAGGATAACACCTGCTCTGAGCATTAAGATAAAATTATAAATTATAAAGTACTATACAAAATACTATGTTAAGTCATTACAGACTTCATTAGTATATTAGTAAGAAGGAATATTGTGTGGCTTTTCTTGTTATCCTTATGAATGGTAACAACCAAAATACAAATACAAGGAAGGGGCTGTCCTTAGTAAAGGAGCATGTTGGAGGAGGAGCAGAGGACTGTTATCCTGGATTAAGACACAGTAAAGGCAGCACGTACGGCTTGTTGGACAACTGGATTTGAGGTTTTGATTGCACCTTGGTGCCATGTTTTTTGTCCTCTGAACACTGGGCTAACTTGAATGTGTGGGAAGTAACAGGAAATAACGATGTGCTGGCTGCCCAGTGGTGGGGCCACTGGGGTAGCTCTGTTCACAGTCCTTGGTGTCTCTAGGCCCTGAGTTCACTGAGATGTCATGTCTGTGCCATTTGGAAATGAAGAGATGGAACAATTTGAGGAAATGCCATAAAAAACAGTTGATCACAGGACCTAGGTAGGTTATTAGAGTGTGTCCTGGGGACAGTGACCACAGTGTTGAAGCCACGTCTTGCATAAGGAATGGCTAAGAGAATTGGACCTATTCTGGAGAAGAGAAGGCCTGGAGGGACATTATAGCAGCCTTCAAATATCTCCTGGGCCGTCATGTAAAAGAGGGATTCGATTGATTCTGTAGAGCATCTGAGAATATGGGCAGAGGTTATATAAAATCTAGTGGTGAAAGGGAGATGTCTCTCAGCTCAGAATGAAGATCTTGCTCACAATGCACACTGACCCGGGACTGAGTGAGGTGCCCATCACTGAGTATGATCAAGTCTATGTTGAATGATCACCTGGCCTCAGTGCTGGAGAGAACACTTAGTGCTCAGATGGGAGTTGACCTTTAGTGCACCTTCTTAACCTGAAATTCTTTGAATGTGAAAAGATGGACTCTTCAGTTCAGAGTCTATCTATACAATTTTATGAAGATTTTCTGACACACACACACACACACACACACACACACACACACACACACACACACACACACACACACACACACACACACACACCAGAAGAAGGAATTGAAACAAGAAGAAATGAGAACTTAGTGCTCCTTATGGACAGTGTTTAGGGAGAACAGGTGTTTCCTGGTGCTTACAAATCAGCAGTTTGTTTAGAGCCAGAGAGAGGGTGTCAGGATGAGATAGGTATGGGAACTCCTGAGTGTTAAACAAATGGTATGCATATGCTTGAGGACAGGTTTTCTCATTAATCAAAAGAGGGTCTACAAATAAACAAAAATCAAGGAAAAGGATGACAAAGACTGTCCTTTCTGAGAATCTTGCTTCATAGGCAAGGGGTGAAATAGAAATACTGAGGTGAACCCAAAATGTGAGCTGATAATGTCAGTTGGAGGAGGCCCCACAGATGTTGTTAGTGATAAATACTCTTAAACTCATGGCTTCTGGATTGCAATGGCTTGTGTTTTGAACTTTCAGAGAGCTAAAATGATCTACAGAGCGGCCTAAATCCTTATTACTTTTCATGTGGTGAATGCTGATAGCACTTGGAAGTTAACGGATAACACATTAAAAGTGCTTGATTTGTGTTCAAAGGGTTTACAATGTACAGTGGGGAAAAGTTACCACGTGGAAAAGAATAATTGTGTGTGTGTGTGTGTGTGTGTATGTATGTATAGGGTTGTTCCCAACCTTACCCATTGGCCTGTCTTGCTCTACTGTTCACATCAGTAATAGTTGGGATTTCATACCTTTTGATGAGGGTGGCTGCGTATTGACAGTAACATAATGCAGAAGACTGAGTTACTTTCTCAAGGCCCGCAATATCAAGAGACAGAAGCAGAGTGTTTCTCACCCTGGTTTTGATACATCAGAACAAGACCAGCTTCTGTTGTCAGACAGTAAACTGAGTTCAGTTTTGGCGATTTTACGTTTTAGCTAAAGCAAAGTTGTATGAGGCTTTGGTAAAGGCAGCTTTTCATAGGAGTGAAATCTGGGTCTGTTGATGGTGCCAAAATTAGAAACACTGTTGTGGTTATGGTTTTATATTGAAGAGCAGGAATTGCTCTCCTCATAGGGCTTTTGGCGCACAGTCAACTCCTATGCCTTAAATGTGTGCTCACCACTTTTCAACTGTCTCTGCTTGAAAGTGTGATGGAAATACAACTGAGTCTATAGGAATCTGGAACTCTCCTGGAGCTCCAAATCAGGACACAAGGATGGCCTGCTCCCAGAAAGCTGTGCTGGGCATCATTTCATTTCATATGGGAGGTATGCCACTTGCCAAATATGTGGCCAGTGTGACTGCTGTTTGAGCATTGAGTATGCAAGACTCATTATACTAAGCTTTTAAAATGCAAAATCTCCCTTAAGAGTAACCCTCTGAGATAGATCCTGTCAGTTTCCCTCTTTATGGATAAAGAGGTGTCCTGAGGTTAAGTTACTGACCCAAAGCCACACAGCTGGGAAGGGGCAACGTGAATAATTGATCCTGGTTTCCTCTCACTTGGGATTATAGTAAAAATTACAGAATTTTTACTATAATCATGTATTGATGGTCCTTGCTTGTAAAACACATTTGAAATAAATGGACCCTGTGATTTTTTTGAGAAGATACATAGAACAAAATGTAGTGTGTTGAAGGTTGCAGATATCCATTTTCTCTACAATCTTAAGTTTTCTTTTAAAATTTTTACTTTCCAGAACTATGGGTAGGCATCTGGGTAGACCTTGTTGCATCTCAAACTCAACATCTATAAAATAGGAATACCAATTCTGAGAAACCGATGAGGCTTTTAGGTGGTGCTACTCAAAGTGTGGTCTGCAAACTGGTGCTTGTCCACAAATTGTCAGGGGCCTGTGATATGTAGAGAAATTGAGAAGTAATCATTAGAAAATTACAGTAATTTTATGTTTGTATCTAAGAATAAATAATCGGGGCTTGTATTCTATAAGTAATTAGTATCCTTCAACAGATAGTTTAAGAAACACTGCTTTGGGAAATTATGGCACCCAAAGCGCTTGTCCTTTTAGGCCTCGCTTGCCAGAATTTCTTTACGGAGTTGGTTAAATATAAGCACCATGGTAGACGGCCTTTACCTCAGAATCTTGGTACCCCATTGCCCCAAAACACTGTTTTTGGAAAAAACATTAATAGTGAACCCATAGAAGAGATTGGCAAAATTGATCCATCAGGTTGGTTAACTATTATGTGCTGGCACTGGACGTAAAGAGCATTTCAAATGGGAGTATCTCCTTTGCACAACTCCCATTTAGAGATGAAGTGGTGAGGTAGGGTGTAATTAGACTTTTCCCATTTGTTGATTCACTTTAGATAAAGACATATTTTTAAAATGTACTTTGCCTTATAATGTATGAAGTGAAATGAAACCCACTGTAAATTTCTGGGTGAAAGTCAAGCCTTAATAAGTTGAGGTAGAAAATCTTCATTTTTATTTGAAGAGCCGGGAGTGGTTTCTGGATTATACACAGGATTGCCTTGAGCTCTGGTAAATAAAATGAATCTTTTGGTTAGCCTAATTTCTCATTGACTTTCATTTTCAAATAACCTGAATAACCGTGAAAAATCCTTTTTTATTCATGGAGAAAATGATTCTCTGGAGGATTTAAATCTCCATTCAGATCAAGTATTTGGAAAATAGTGAGCATTGCCAGCTGTCACATGAGCTTTTCAAAGACAATTTCAAGTTTTGGCAGAGCCAGTGATGCCACGTCTGTGGAGCTGGTGAGCCCATGTGCTTTCAGTTCTGCTTTCAGACATCACTTCTTGTTGTAGTTTTTTTGTTTATAACTTTTATGTTTAGTTTACAATCTTTGTAAGACTGTACCTTCTATCGATTTCAAATAAAAATTTCAAGTAAAGTTATACAAAGGCATTTTCACTATTGTCTTAGTTTCTGATGGCTGCCATAACAAAGTACCACAAACTTGGCGGCTTTAAAATGACAGAAAATCATTTTCTCGCAGTTCTGGAGGCCAGAGGGCCAAAGTCAAAGGGTCAGCAGGGCCCTGCTCCCTCTGAAACTGGAGGGAGGATCCTTCCGTTCCTCTCTTCGGGCTCCTGGCAGCAGCTGGCGTTCCTTGGCCTGTGGCAGCCCAAATCCACCCTCTGCCTCCTTTGCCACATCCAGGGAGCGGTGGTTGGTTAGGACGTCGACATATCTTTCCGGGGGATACAATTCAATCCATAAGAATTGTCAGTGATCTTCATTTAGAATTGTCAGTGATCTTCATTTAAATTTCCCTATTTTCTTGATATAAGTAAATACTTTTAAGTTGTTTTCAGAGCTTTTTGATTACTTCAGATTACTCATGGCCTTCAAACCCTTATAGCCTTTTTTTCTCATTATTGGGTGCATCAAATTAATTAGAACTTTTTTCTCCCTATTCATCTTTGTTTTTCCAGTAATGGGGCTCTTTTGTACTTATCTACTCTATTCTGGAAGAGTTTGACCTTTATTCCACACACACATACATATACATACATACATACATACATACATATATATATATATATATATATATATATATATATATATATACATATATATATATATATATATATATATATATATATATATATATATATATATATCCTGGTTCTGGAATTTTCTGGATAATTTTTGGTTTTTACCTTAATAGAGGATTTCTCTCAAATTCATCTTGTGGGATCCATTTGCTCTGCTTTCTCTTCATCATTTGCCAAATTGTCCCACATTTCCTTTCATCAACTCCCCCAACTTCTTGGCTTTGTCCAAACATCGTAAGGATGTTGTTATACTTTTGTTCAGAGTGTCCCCTTGAGGCCAGAGGTTGCTGTGGCATGAGGACTTAGACTAGCTCCGGGGTCAGGGGCTGAGCTGCGCTGAGGTCTGACTGAGGCCCTGCCTTCGGGGCCTCATTCCTCCTTGTCACCCACCTCGCCGGGCCTGCTCTTGGCAGAGCACAGCTGTGCTACTGTGCACACATCTATTACTGTTACAGGGAAGGGCCTGCCCAAAACAGCCGTTTCCACATTCTTTCTGACAGCCAACTCAAATAGTGCCTTGTTGAGCTGGTTACAGCAAACACTCTTCCTATATAATCGTGCACAGTGAAGGCTCTCTAGGCCCTTGACATGTGAACATGTAACAGTAATACTTGGTTATACACTAGAAGTTTACTCATTCTAAAAAGGACAGAAAGAGTCCTTTTGTTTTT
This sequence comes from Choloepus didactylus, assembly GCF_015220235.1. Taxonomy (NCBI): domain Eukaryota; kingdom Metazoa; phylum Chordata; class Mammalia; order Pilosa; family Megalonychidae; genus Choloepus; species Choloepus didactylus. The sequence goes on from NC_051308.1 coordinate 30,439,203, forward strand.
TCCATTGGGCAAGGTTCTCTTTAAGAATGCTCACATCCCCATAGATTTAACAAAGGCCTATGAATATTGAAACTTTATATAAATATATCTATATTTTTAGATGCTGGGGAGTTAGAATAGCTGGAAGAAGGTAAATGACATGGTGGAACTGTAACCTATAACATCCTTTGAAATTTGCTCTATAGCTATTTGTTGAATTGTGCTTTGAAAGCCTTTATACCTTTCTGTATATACCCTATATTGCATAATAAAGAACGAACTGAAACTGTGGAACTGTAACCCATAAAAATTTTTGAAATACCTATATAACTCCTTGTTGAGCTGTACATCGAAAGTTAACACCTTTCTGTATGTATGTTATATTTTACAATGATGGAAATAGCTGAAGTTATGGAACTATGACCCATGACATTATTTGAAATTTTCTAACTAGTTGTTAATTTGCACTTTGAAAGTTATCACAGTTATGTATAATGTTAAAGTTCACAATAAAAGATGCATTAAAAAAATGAATGCTTACTTTCTCCCATTATAAATACATCAACAGAATAGATGGAGGCGGGGCAAGATGGCACACTGGTGAGCTGTATGTTTTAGTTACTCCTCCAGGAAAGTAGGTAGAAAGCCAGGAACTGCGTGGACTGGACACCACAGAGCAATCTGACTTTGGGCATACTTCATACAACACTCATGAAAACGTGGAACTGCTGAGATCAGCGAAATCTGTAAGTTTTTGCGGCCAGGGGACCCGCGCCCCTCCCTGCCAGGCTCAGTCCTGGGGGAGGAGGGGCTGTCAGCTCCGGGAAGGAGAAGGGAGAACTGCAGTGGCAGCCCTTATCGGAAACTCATTCTACTGATACAAACTCCAACCATAGATACACTGAGACCAGACACCAGAGAATCTGAGAGCTGCCAGCCCAGCAGAGAGGAGACAGGCATAGAAAAAAAACAACACGAAAAACTCCAAAATAAAAGCGGAGGATTTTTGGAGTCCTGGTGAACATAGAAAGGGGAAGGGCCCTGCGGCGCATATGCAAATCCCGAAGAAAAGCTGATCTCTCTGCCCTGTGGACCTTTCCTTAATGGCCCTGATTGCTTTGTCTCTTAGCATTTCAATAACCCATTAGATGTCTGAGGAGGGCCCGATTTTTTTTTTTGGTTTTTTTTTTTAATCCTTTTTTCTTTTTCTAAAACAATTACTCTAAGAAGCCCAATACAGAAAGCTTCAAAGACTTACTATTTGGGCAGGTCAAGTCAAGAGCAGAACTAGGAGAGCTCTGAGACAAAACGCAATAATCCAGTGGCTGAGAAAATTCACTAAACACCACAACTTCCCAAGAAAAGGGGGGTGTCCGCTCACAGCCATCATCCTGGTGGACAGGAAACACTCCTGCCCATCACCAGCCCCATAGCCCAGAACTGCCCCAGACAACCCAGTGTGACGGAAGTGCTTCAAATAACAGGCACACACCACAAAACTGGGCGTGGACATTAGCCTTCCCTGCAACCTCAGCTGATTGTCCCAGAGTTGGGAAGGTAGAGCAGTGTGAATTAACAAAGCCCCATTCAGCCATCATTTCAGCAGACTGGGAGCCTCCCTACACAGCCCAGCAGCCCAGAACTGCCCTGGGGGGACGGCACTCACCTGTGACATAGCACAGTCATCCCTCAACAGAGGACCCGGGGTGCACAGCCTGGAAGAGGGGCCCACTTGCAAGTCTCAGGAGCCATACGCCAATACCAAGGACTTGTGGGTCAGTGGCAGAGACAAACTGTGGCAGGACTGAACTGAAGGATTAGACTATTGCAGCAGCTTTAAAACTCTAGGATCACCAGGGAGATTTGATTGTTAGAGCCACCCCCCCCTCCCCGACTGCCCAGAAACACGCCCCACATACAGGGCAGGCAACACCAACTACACACGCAAGCTTGGTACACCAATTGGGCCCCACAAGACTCACTCCCCCACTCACCAAAAAGACTAAGCAGGGGAGAACTGGCTTGTGGAGAACAGGTGGCTCGTGGACGCCACCTGCTGGTTAGTTAGAGAAAGTGTACTCCACGAAGCTGTAGATCTGATAAATTAGAGATAAGGACTTCAATAGGTCTACAAACCCTAAAAGAACCCTATCAAGTTCAGCAAATGCCACGAGGCCAAAAACAACAGAAAATTATAAAGCAGATGAAAAAACCAGACGATATGGATAACCCAAGCCCAAGCACCCAAATCAAAAGACCAGAAGAGACACAGCACCTAGAGCAGCTACTCAAAGAACTAAAGATGAACAATGAGACCATAGTACGGGATATGAAGGAAATCAAGAAGACTCTAGAAGAGCATAAAGAAGACATTGCAAGACTAAATAAAAAAATGGATGATCTTATGGAAATTAAAGAAACTGTTGACCAAATTAAAAAGATTCTGGACACTCATAGTACAAGACTAGAGGAAGTTGAACAACGAATCAGTGACCTGGAAGATGACACAATGGAAAATGAAAGCATAAAAGAAAGAATGGGGAAAAAAATTGAAAAAATCGAAATGGACCTCAGGGTTATGATAGATAATATGAAACGTCCAAATATAAGACTCATTGGTGTCCCAGAAGGGGAAGAAAAGGGTAAAGGTCTAGGAAGAGTATTCAAAGAAATTGTTGGGGAAAACTTCCCAAATCTTCTAAACAATATAAATACACAAATCATAAATGCTCAGCGAACTCCAAATAGAATAAATCCAAATAAACCCACTCCGAGACATATACTGATCACACTATCAAACACAGAAGAGAAGGAGCAAGTTCTGAAAGCAGCAAGAGAAAAGCAATTCACCACATACAAAGGAAACAGCATAAGACTAAGTAGTGACTACTCAGCAGCCACCATGGAGGCAAGAAGGCAGTGGCACGATATATTTAAAATTCTGAGTGAGAAAAATTTCCAGCCAAGAATACTTTATCCAGCAAAGCTCTCCTTCAAATTTGAGGGAGAGCTTAAATTTTTCACAGACAAACAAATGCTGAGAGAATTTGCTAACAAGAGACCTGCCCTACTGGAGATACTAAAGGGAGCCCTACAGACAGAGAAACAAAGAAAGGACAGAGAGACTTGGAGAAAGGTTCAGTACTAAAGAGATTCAGTATGGGTACAATAAAGGATATTAATAGACAGGGGAAAAATATGACAAACATAAACCAAAGGATAAGATGGCTGATTCAAGAAATGCCTTCACAGTTATAACTTTGAATGTAAATGGATTAAACTCCCCAATTAAAAGATATAGATTCGCAGAATGGATCAAAAAAAATGAACCATCAATATGTTGCATACAAGAGACTCATCTTAGACACAGGGACACAAAGAAACTGAAAGTGAAAGGATGGAAAAAAATATTTCATGCAAGCTACAGCCAAAAGAAAGCAGGTGTAGCAATATTAATCTCAGATAAAATAGACTTCAAATGCAGGGATGTTTTGAGAGACAAAGAAGGCCACTACGTACTAATAAAAGGGGCAATTCAGCAAGAAGAAATAACAATCGTAAATATCTATGCACCCAACCAAGGTGCCACAAAATACATGAGAGAAACACTGGCAAAACTAAAGGAAGCAATTGATGTTTCCACAATAATTGTGGGAGACTTCAACACATCACTCTCTCCTATAGATAGATCAACCAGACAGAAGACCAATAAGGAAATTGAAAACCTAAACAATCCGATAAATGAATTAGATTTAACAGACATATACAGGACATTACATCCCAAATCACCAGGATACACATACTTTTCTAGTGCTCATGGAACTTTCTCCAGAATAGATCATATGCTGGGACATAAAACAAGCCTCAATAAATTTAAAAAGATAGAAATTATTCAAAGCACATTCTCTGACCACAAAGGAATACAATTAGAAGTCAATAACCATCAGAGACTTAGAAAATTCACAAATACCTGGAGGTTAAACAACACACTTCTAAACAATCAGTGGGTTAAAGAAGAAATAGCAAGAGAAATTGCTAAATATATAGAGACGAATGAAAATGAGAACACAACATACCAAAACCTATGGGATGCAGCAAAAGCAGTGCTAAGGGGGAAATTTATAGCACTAAACGCATGTATTAAAAAGGAAGAAAGAGCCAAAATCAAAGAACTAATGGATCAACTGAAGAAGCTAGAAAATGAACAGCAAACCAATCCTAAACCAAATACAAGAAAAGAAATAACAAGGATTAAAGCAGAAATAAATGACATAGAGAACAAAAAAACAATAGAGAGGATAAATATCACCAAAAGTTGGTTCTTTGAGAAGATCAACAAGATTGACAAGCCCCTAGCTAGACTGACAAAATCAAAAAGAGAGAAGACCCATATAAACAAAATAATGAATGAAAAAGGTGACATAACTGCAGATCCTGAAGAAATTAAAAAAATTATAAGAGGATACTATGAACAACGGTATGGCAACAAACTGGATAATGTAGAGGAAATGGACAATTTCCTGGAAACATATGAACAACCTAGACTGACCAGAGAAGAAATAGAAGACCTCAACCAACCCATCACAAGCAAAGAGATCCAATCAGTCATCAAAAATCTTCCCACAAATAAATGCCCAGGACCAGATGGCTTCACAGGGGAATTCTACCAAACTTTCCAGAAAGAACTGACACCAATCTTACTCAAACTCTTTCAAAACATTGAAGAAAATGGAACACTACCTAACTCATTTTATGAAGCTAACATCAATCTAATACCAAAACCAGGCAAAGATGCTACAAAAAAGGAAAACTACCGGCCAATCTCCCTAATGAATATAGATGCAAAAATCCTCAACAAAATACTTGCAAATCGAATCCAAAGACACATTAAAAAAATCATACACCATGACCAAGTGGGGTTCATTCCGGGCATGCAAGGATGGTTCAACATAAGAAAATCAATCAATGTATTACAACACATTAAAAATTGAAAAGGGAAAAATCAAGTGATCATATCAATAGATGCTGAAAAAGCATTTGACAAAATCCAACATCCCTTTTTGATAAAAACACTTCAAAAGGTAGGAATTGAAGGAAACTTCCTCAACATCATAAAGAGCATATATGAAAAACCCACAGCCAGCATAGAACTCAATGGTGAGAGACTGAAAGCCTTCCCTCTAAGATCAGGAACAAGACAAGGATGCCCGCTGTCACCACTGTTATTCAACATTGTGATGGAAGTGCTAGCCAGGGCAATCCGGCAAGACAAAGAAATAAAAGGCATCCAAATTGGAAAAGAAGAAGTAAAACTGTCATTGTTTGCAGATGATATGATCTTATATCTAGAAAACCCTGAGAAATCGACGATACAGCTACTAGAGCTAATAAACAAATTTAGCAAAGTAGCGGGATACAAGGTTAATGCACATAAGTCAGTAATGTTTCTATATGCTAGAAATGAACAAATTGAAGAGACACTCAAGAAAAAGATACCATTTTCAATAGCAACTAAAAAAATCAAGTACCTAGGAATAAATTTAACCAAAGATGTAAAAGACCTATACAAAGAAAACTACATAACTCTACTAAAAGAAATAGAAGGGGACCTTAAAAGATGGAAAAATATTCCATGTTCATGGATAGGAAGACTAAGTGTCATTAAGATGTCAATTCTACCCAAACTCATCTACAGATTCAATGCAATCCCAATCAAAATTCCAACAACCTACTTTGCAGACTTGGAAAAGCTAGTTATCAAATTTATTTGGAAAGGGAAGATGCCTCGAATTGCTAAAGACACTCTAAAAAAGAAAAACGAAGTGGGAGGACTTACACTCCCTGACTTTGAAGCTTATTATAAAGCCACAGTTGCCAAAACAGCATGGTACTGGCACAAAGATAGACATATAGGTCAATGGAATCGAATCGAGAATTCGGAGATACACCCTCAGATCTATGGCCGACTGATCTTTGATAAGGCCCCCAAAGTCACTGAACTGAGTCATAATGGTCTTTTCAACAAATGGGGCTGGGAGAGTTGGATATCCATATCCAAAAGAATGAAAGAGGACCCCTACCTCACCCCCTACACAAAAATTAACTCAAAATGGACCAAAGATCTCAATATAAAAGAAAGTACCATAAAACTCCTAGAAGATAATGTAGGAAAACATCTTCAAGACCTTGTATTAGGCGGCCACTTCCTAGACTTTACACCCAAAGCACAAGCAACAAAAGAGAAAATAGATAAATGGGAACTCCTCAAGCTTAGAAGTTTCTGCACCTCAAAGGAATTTCTCAAAAAGGTAAAGAGGCAGCCAACTCAATGGGAAAAAATTTTTGGAAACCATGTATCTGACAAAAGACTGATATCTTGCATATACAAAGAAATCCTACAACTCAATGACAGTAGTACAGTCGGCCCAATTATAAAATGGGCAAAAGATATGAAAAGACAGTTCTCTGAAGAGGAAATACAAATGGCCAAGAAACACATGAAAAAATGTTCAGCTTCACTAGCTATTAGAGAGATGCAAATTAAGACCCCAATGAGATACCATCTAACACCGATTAGAATGGCTGCCATTAAACAAACAGGAAACTACAAATGCTGGAGGGGATGTGGAGAAATTGGAACTCTTATTCACTGTTGGTGGGACTGTATAATGGTTCAGCCACTCTGGAAGTCAGTCTGGCAGTTCCTTAGAAAACTAGATATAGAGTTACCATTTGATCCAGCGATTGCACTTCTCGGTATATACCCGGAAGATCGGAAAGCAGTGACACGAACAGATATCTGCACGCCAATGTTCATAGCAGCATTATTCACAATTGCCAAAAGATGGAAACAACCCAAATGTCCTTCAACAGATGAGTGGATAAATAAAATGTGGTATATACACACGATGGAATACTACGCGGCAGTAAGAAGGAACGATCTCGTGAAACATATGACAACGTGGATGAACCTTGAAGACATAATGCTAAGCGAAATAAGCCAGGCACAAAAAGAGAAATATTATATGCTACCACTAATGTGAACTTTGAAAAATGTAAAACAAATGGCTTATAATGTAGAATGTAGGGGAACTAGCAATAGAGAGCAATTAAGGAAGGGGGAACAATAATCCAAGAAGAACAGATAAGCTATTTAACGTTCTGGGGATGCCCATGAATGACTATGGTCTGTTAATTTCTGATGGATATAGTAGGAGCAAGTTCACAGAAATGTTGCTATATTATGTAACTTTCTTGGGGTAAAGTAGGAACATGTTGGAAGTTAAGCAGTTATCTTAGGTTAGTTGTCTTTTTCTTACTCCCTTGTGATGGTCTCTTTGAAATGTTCTTTTATTGTATGTTTGTTTTCTTTTTAACTTTTTTTTCATACAGTTGATTTAAAAAAGAAGGGAAAGTTAAAAAAAAAAAAAAAAAAAAGATGTAGTGCCCCCTTGAGGAGCCTGTGGAGAATGCAGGGGTATTCGCCTACCCCACCTCCATGGTTGCTAACATGACCACAGACATAGGGGACTGGTGGTTTGATGGGTTGAGCCCTCTACCACAGGTTTTACCCTTGGGAAGACGGTTGCTACAAAGGAGAGGCTAGGCCTCCCTATGGTTGTGCCTAAGAGCCTCCTCCCGAATGCCTCTTTGTTGCTCAGATGTGGCCCTGTCTCTCTAACTAAGCCAACTTGAAAGGTGAAATCACTGCCCTCCCCACTACGTGGGATCAGACACCCAGGGGAGTGAATCTCCCTGGCAATGTGGAATATGACTCCCGGGGAGGAATGTAGACCCGGCATCGTGGGACGGAGAACATCTTCTTGACCAAAAGGGGGATGTGAAAGGAAATGAAATAAGCTTCAGTGGCAGAGAGAATCCAAAAGGAGCCGAGAGGTCACTCTGGTGGGCACTCTTATGCACACTTTAGACAACCCTTTTTAGGTTCTAAAGAATTGGGGTAGCTGGTGGTGGATACCTGAAACTATCAAACTACAACCCAGAACCCATGAATCTCGAAGACAGTTGTATAAAAATGTAGCTTATGCGGGGTGTCAAGGGGATTGGGAAAGCCATAAGGACCACACTCCACTTTGTCTAGTTTATGGATGGATGAGTAGAAAAATAGGGGAAGGAAACAAACAGACAAAGGTACCCAGTGTTCTTTTTTACTTCAATTGCTCCTTTTCACTCTAATTATTATTCTTGTTATTCTTGTGTGTGTGCTAATGAAGGTGTCAGGGATTGATTTGGGTGATGAATGTACAACTATGTAATGGTACTGTGAACAATCGAAAGTACGATTTGTTTTGTATGACTGCGTGGTATATGAATATATCTCAATAAAATGAAGATTAAAAAAAAAAAAAAAAAAAAAGACATAATGCTGAGCAAAATAAGCCAGGCACAAAAAGAGAGATATTGTATGTTACCACTAATGTGAATTCTGTGAAAAATGTACAATGTTTTATACTGTAGAATGTAGGGGACCTAGAGATACCAATTAGTGGAGGGGGAATGATAATCTAATAAGAACAGATAAACTATGGAGGGTAATCTCAATGTTATGGGAATGCTCAGGAATGATTATGGTTTGTAAACTTTCTTGGATATAGTAAGATCATGTTGGAAGCAATAGAGTTATTTTAGGTTTTTTTTTCTCTTATTCCTTTGTTTTCTTAGGGGTTGTTAATTTTCTTGGGGTATGGTAGGAACATGTTGGAAGCAATGTAGTTATTTTAGATTATTTGTTTTTCTTACTCCTCTGTTTGGACATGGTTTATTAATTTTCTTGGGGTATGGTAGGAACATATTGGAAGCAAAGTAGTTATTTTAGGTTATTTGTTTTCCTTAATCCATTGCTTTGTTTGAAATGTTGTGGGGTTTTTTTTGGTTGTTGTTTGCCTGTTTTTAATTTTTTGATAAACAAAGTTAAAAAATTGAAAAAAATCAGTAGAAAAATGGGAGTAAAAACTAAATGACAAATAGGGTGGGATGGAGGGATGGTTTGGGTATTCTCTTTTCACTTTTATTTTTTATTCTTATTCTGATTCTTTCTGATGTAAGGAAAATGTTCAGAAATAGATTGTGGTGATGAACGCATAACTATATGATCATACTGTGAACAGTTGATTCTATACCATGGATGACTGTATGGTTTGTGAATATATTTCAATAAAACTGAATTAAAAAAAAAAAAGTAATAGATGATCATGAATGGTGAATATAATGTGGCCATCATTCTTGTTCTCATTTGTATTTTTGAAATATATTCTCAAACAGTGATACCTAAACATTGTGGAAAATTTGGAGAGTAAAGAAGGTATGAAGAAGAATGGAAAAATCTTGACAAAAACGCAGCATCTAGAATCATGTTATGTGAAAACATACCTGTAAAGCACATCTTTTTAGTCTTTCTAATGCATTTATTTTATAATAAATGCTTTTATTATATATATAATTTTGCACCATCTTTTTACATTGATTATATGCTAAGCATTTCCCTGTGTTAGTCAACATTCTTTGTAATCATTCATTTAATGGCTGCCTAATAATCCATTTAATGAATGAAACATAATTTGGTTAACCATCTCTCTGGGGCTGGAGATTTTGATAGCTTCCTTTTCTCCTTGCCCCCCTTTTGCTATTATAAATAAAGCCTCAACACACACCTTTCTGCACCAAAAAAAAAAAATAAATAAATAAAATAAATAAATACATCAACAAAAAAAACTGTTTTAAACATACCACATTGGACTCAGGTGATCTAGAAGGAGAAAAGTGGAGAGGGGTGCACAAAATCTACCTTTTACTTACTAATTCTGCGGAGACACAGGGTATCAAGCTCTTTGTACAGACTGGGACCATTCATTTAACACCACATCCATTATGATAGAATGCTACCTCTACAAAACAATCTGAGAACTTTTAGGAGCTCATACTGTGAAACTTAAGGGTTTTTTTTTTGTTTTTTTTTTCCTGTTTCTTGTTTTGTTTTCCTTGAAGTTTGTTACATCTACCGTTGCCCCCTTTGCTCCTGCTAGGGGCTCATTCTGACTTGGTGTCTAAGCTTTTCCCTTCTTTCCCTCACAACACCCTCCTCCTAGCTCTGTCTGCCTATTCCATGGCTACCATTCAGCTTCCTTTGAGACTCTTGCGTTTCCCATGCACAACTGTGCAAATTGCTCATGGAACAACGGCCTCTAGTTGAGGGGGTGAGTAGGGCTGAAACCTGGTCAGCATTCTTCTGGCCAAGCCAAGGTGCCTCCTGGAGGGCTCTGTTTGTCCAAAGAGGACATCTTTTTTTCTCAGTTGCACAAAGGTTCAGTATGGGCGAGTGTTGTCCCAGCTGGTCCTGCCTCTTTGTGGGTTAGCAGTGTTGGGGCAGTGATCTTTGAAGGGCTGAATTGGAAGCCAAACCCCTACCCTCTGGATTTCTAGTTTGTTTATTCCTGGAGGGCCATAGCTTTACTTTTTTAAGAAAAGATTTCATATATTTCTTGGAAAAGAAGACACTCTTACTCATGTATATTGATGAAATGAATTTTTAGGAGTCATAGTTATAGGAATATAGTTTCACATTAACTCACATCAGTTGCAGTATGAAAGGAAAACATTAAGAAGGAGCCAAATGCATATTAAGTGCCATCAGAGTTCAAAGGCTTGAGGAAACAATTTTAGGTGTTTGCTGCATGAAGGAGTACAACCTAGATTGCTTATGAGAGATGGAAAAAGCGCTGAAGAAGTGGCCATGATTCAATGTCTGCTATTATCCTTTGTGCCTAAAAAAAAAAAAAAACAAACAAAAAAAAAACGGGTCAAATGGATGACCCTAATATCCAATCCCAACTCCAGCAGTCTCCAGGAATGTTCTACATTGGGATGTGGGTAAACACCTTTGATAGCAGACCATACAGCAATGGCATTCATGGCTTGGAACATAACATTCTGAGTTGGTGATCTGTACTAAAGAAAACGGTCAGTGTTTGCAGCTCCTTTTGCATCTCGTGCTGCAGGGAAAATGAGAAAAATGGGGGCATTTTCTGATTAAACAAATCCTTTGCCTGACCGATTGCCAGTTGGGGTGTTGGCCATCAGTTTGTAACATCTGGGAATCATTTGTGCAGCTTTGCCTATGATGAAAACCCAATTCATGCCTTGTTGTGGTCCTCTGAAGGCAAAGCAATTTCTGTGAGCCCAAAGGACCCTGGTAATTCCTGTCATATATTCTCAGGGTTAGGCACTCTAGTTACTACATTCTGAATTTTTTTTTTAATTGATTTGAGGTGACAGAGAAGTAGATATTGGATAAAGAAGAGAGAAGGTTGGAGTGGCCCAAGGACTTGGAAATAGAGGACATGTTGAATCCTCAGCCTGCTCTGACATTCCTACTTTAGGCAAATAACCTCTATAAGCCTCAGTTTCTTCTGTTATAAGCAGATAATCATATCAACTTCATAGGATTATGGCAGGATTAAATGAAAATGTGATAGTGCTTTGTAAACTTCATCTAAATCCTGGAGATAAGATGGTACTTACTGTAAAAAGAATGGAACACTGCCCTCAGTGGAAATTCGATGAATTCTCAACTTTTTCTTTTGAGTGGATGACTTTTTTTGTTGTTGTTGGAGAAGTTGTAAGCTTGCAGAAAATAGTTTCCATATATCCTCCCTCACACATTTTTTCCTATTAACACTTTGAATTACTATGGTAACTCATTTACAATTGATGAAACAGTATTATTATAATTGTACTATTAACTATAATCCATATTTTATATTAGGGTTCCCTGTTTGTGTTGTACAGTCCTATTTTTTTTTTATTTTATTCTAGAAACACATAACCTAAAATTTCTGCCTTTAATCACATCTACCACATTTCTAATATATAATTCAGTGGAGTTAATTACCTTCACAATGTTGTACTAACATCACCTCATCCATTACAAAAACTTTTCCACTTCTCCAAACAAACACTGTGCCAATTAAGCATTAACCTCCTATATGCCCACACTGACTTCTGGTAACTTGTATTAGTTTATGCCGCTATGAATTTGCTTATTCTAATTATTTCATATCAGTGAGATCATACAATATTTGTCCTTTTCTGATGTCTTTAAGGTTCATTCATGTTGTCACATGTGTCAGAACCTCATTCTTTTTATGGCTGAATGATACTCCATTGTATGTATAGACCACATATTGTTTATCCCTTCATCTGTTGATGAACACTTGGGTTGCATCCATCATTTGCAATTGTGAAAAATGCCACTGTGAACACTGGGATGTAAATACCTGTTCAAGTTCCTGCTTTCAATTCTTTTGGATATATACCAAGAAGTGGGATTGCCAGATCGTATGGTAATTCTATACTTAACTTTCTAAGGAACCATCAAACTATTTTCCATAATGGCTGTATCACTTTATATTCCCACCAACAATGAACAAGTGTTCGTATTTCCCCCCGCCCTCTCCACCACATGTTATGCAAGTCTTTTGTCCATTGTTTGAATTGGATTGTTGGTCTTGTGGATGTTGAATTGTAGGGGTTCTTTATATATTCTGGTTGTTAAACCCTTATTGGATATGTTGTTTCCATATATTTTCTGCCATTCTATAGGTTGTCTTTTTATTTTCATGTTGAAGTCATCAAAATTAAAAACTTTTATGAAAAGGAAGTCCCATTTATCTGTGTTTTCTTTTGTTGCTTGTGTTTTTTGGTGTAAGTCTAAGAAACCATTGCCTAACACAGGGACCTGAAGACGTTTCCCTATGTTTCCTTCTAGAAGTTACATAGTTTTGGTTCTTAATTTAGGTCTCTGATCCATTTTGAGTTAGCTTTTTTACATTCTATAAGGAAAGGGTCCACCTTCACACTTTTGCAGAGAGACATCCAGTTTTCCCAACACCATTTTTGAAGAGACTTTCTTTTCACCATTGAGTTGACTTGGCATACTTGTCAAAAATCAATTGGCTATAGGTGTAGGGTTTATTTCTGACACTTAGTTGGATTCCATTGGTCTATATATCTGTCTTGGTCCCAGTATCATGCTGTATGATTACTGGAGCCTTTTAATATGTTTTAAAAGTGGGAAATGTGTGTTCTCCAACTTTGTTCTTCTTTTTCAAGACATTTTTTGCTATTCAGGGCCTCTTACCTTTCCATATAAATTTGATGATTGGCTTCTTCATTTCTGCAAAGGCTATGGAATTTGTTTGAGATTGTGTTGAATCTGTCAATTGCCTTGGGTAGAGTTGGCTTCTTAAGAATATTTGGTCTTCCAATCCATGAATGCTGAATGTCTTTTCATTTATTTAGTTTTTCATTGATTTTTTTCAACAGTGCTTTGTAGCTTTCCATGTACAAATTCCTTACATCCTTGGTTAAATTTAATCTGGATATTTGATTCTTTTAGTTGCTATTATAAATGGAATATTTCGATTTCTTCCTCAGATTGTTCATTACTGGTATATAGAAACGCTGCTGATTTTGCATATTGATCTTGTACCCCACCACTTTGCTGAATTTAGTAGCTCTGGTAGCCTTGTGGATTTTTAGGACTTTCTATATAAAGGATTATGTCATCAGCAAATAGGAAAAGTTTTACTTCTTCCTTTTCAATTTGGATGCTTTTTATTTCTTTCTCTTGTGTAATTGCTCTGGCTAGAACTTCCAGTTGAATATTGAATAACAGTGGTGGCAGTGGGCATCCCTTTCTTGTTCCTGATCTTAGAGGGAAATCTTTCAGTCTTTCACTATTGAGTATGATGTTAGCAGTGGATTTTCATTTATGCCTTTTATCATGTTGAGAAAGTTTTCTTCTTTTCCTGGTTTTCTACATGTTTGTGTTGAGAAGGGTGCTGGATTTTGTCAGATGCCTTTTCTGTTTCAATTGAGATGACCATGTTTCCCTCCCCCCCCCCGCTTCATTCTGTTAATCTGGTGTATTACACTAATTGATTTTCTTATGTTGAACTACCTTTCCATACCTGGGATAAATCTCACTTAATCATGATGTATAATTATTTTCATGTTCTGTTGGATTCAGCTTGCTAGTATTTTGTGGAGGATTTTTACTTCTATATTCATAAGGGATGTTTGTCTGTAATTTTCTTGTGGTATCTTTATCTGGCTTTGGTATTAGGGTGATGTCTTGTAGAATGAATTAGGAAGTGTTCTCTCCTCTTCGATTTTTTTTGCAAGAGTTTGAGCAGACTAAGTATTAATTCTTCTTGGGATGTTGGATAAAATTTAGCCATCTGTCCTGGTCTTTTCTTTTTGGAGGCTTTTTGATGACTTGTTATTGGTCTGTTGAGATATTCCATTTCTTCTTGAGTCAGTGTAGATAGTTTTTTTGTTTGTTTGTTTCTAGGAATTTGTCCATGTCATCTAGGTGAGCTCATTTGTTGGCATAGAGTTGTTCATAGTATCCTCTTATCCTTTTTCATTGGTGTTAATAATAATATCCCTCTGCCCTTAATTCCTGATATTAGTTACTTGTATCCTCTCCCTTTTTTTTTCTTTGTCAGTCTAGCTAAAAGTTGGTTGATCTTTACAATGAACCAACTTTTGGTTTCCTGATTTTCTCCTTAATTCTCTATTTCAATGATCTTTCTTCTAATCTTTATTTCCTTCATTCTACTCACTTGGGGTTTAGTTTGCTTTTTGTTTTCTAAATCTTCCAGTTGTGAGGTTAGGTTTCTGATTTGAAATATTTCTTCTTTTTTAATATAATCATTTAGAGCTATAAATTTCCCTCAGAAAACTGCCCTTTCTATATCCCATATGTTTTGGTTTCTGCATCCCATATGTTTTCCATGTACCTTTATTTCCTAATTTCCCTGTTGTTTCTTCTTTCACTCATTGGTCAAGAGTGCATTGTTTAATTTCCACACATTTATGAACTTTTCCTTTCTTCCTCTGTTACTGACTTCTAGCTTCATTCTGTTGTGGTTGGAGAATATGTATTATATGATTTCAATGCTTTTAAATTTATTCAGACAATTTTTGTGACCTAACATAGGGCCTATCCTGCAGAATGATTCAGCTGTACTGGAGAAGAATGGGCATTCTGCTGCTGTTGGATGAAGTCTTTATATGTCTGTTCAGTCTAGTTGGTTTAGAGTATTGGTCAAGTCTTCTATTTCCTTATTGATCTTTATTCTAGATGCTCTATCCATTATTGCCAGTGGTATATTGAAGTCTGTTACTATTAATGTAGAACTATTTTCCTTTCAAAACTGTCAATATTAGTTTCATATATTTTGAGGGTGTGCAAATAGGTGCATATATATTTGTAATTGTTATATCTCTTGTTGAATTGACTGCTTTGTCAGTATATAGTGACTTTTTTGTCCCTCATAAGTGTTTTAGACTCATTAAATTTTTTCTGATATTGGTGTAGTTACACCAGCTCTCTTTTGGTTACTATTTGCGTGGAATATTTTTTTCCATCCCTTTAATTCTATTTCTGTCTTTGAATTTAAGATAAGTGTCCTATAAATAGCCTATTGTTTGTTCATGCTTTTTTTTTATCATCATTTTATTGAGATATATTCACATACCACGCAGTCATACAAAACAAATTGTACTTTCGATTGTTTACAGTACCATTACATAGCTGTACATTCATCACCTAAATCAATCCCTGATACCTTCATTAGCACACACACAAAAATAACAAGAATAATAATTAGAGTGAAAAAGAGCAATTGAAGTAAAAAAGAACACTGGGTACCTTTGTCTGTTTGTTTCCTTCCCCTACTTTTCTACACATCCATCCATAAACTAGACAAAGTGGAGTGTGGTCCTTATGGCTTTCCCAATCCCATTGTCACCCCTCATAAGCTACATTTTTATACAACTGTCTTCGAGATTCATGGGTTCTGGGTTGTAGTTTGATAGTTTCAGGTATCCACCACCAGCTACCCCAATTCTTTAGAACCTAAAAAGGGTTGTCTAAAGTGTGCGTAAGAGTGCCCACCAGAGTGATCTCTCGGCTCGTTTTGGAATCTCTCTGCCACTGAAGCTTATTTCATTTCCTTTCACATCCCCCTTTTGGTCAAGAAGATGTTCTCCGTCCCATGATGCCGGGTCTACATTCCTCCCCGGGAGTCATATTCCACGTTGCCAGGGAGATTCACTCCCCTGGGTGTCTGATCCCACGTAGGGGGGAGGGCAGTGATTTCACCTTTCAAGTTGGCTTAGCCAGAGAGAGAGGGCCACATCTGAGCAACAAAGAGGCATTCAGGAGGAGACTCTTAGGCACAAATATAGGGAGGCCTAGCCTCTCCTTTGCAGCAACCATCTTCCCAAGGGTAAAACTTATGGAAGAGGGCTCAACCCATCAAACCACCAGTCCCCTATGTCTGTGGTCATGTTAGCAACCATGGAGGTGGGGTAGGCGAATACCCCTGCATTCTCCACAGGCTCCTCAAGGGGGCACTACATCTTTTTTTTTTTCCTTGTTTTTCTTTTTTTTTTTTTTTAACTTTCCCTTCTTTTTTAAATCAACTGTATGAAAAAAAAAGTTAAAAAGAAAACAAACATACAATAAAAGAACATTTCAAAGAGACCATAACAAGGGGGTAAGAAAAAGACAACTAACCTAAGATAACTGCTTAACTTCCAACATGTTCCTACTTTACCCCAAGAAAGTTACATAATATAGCAACATTTCTGTGAACTTGTTCCTACTATATCCATCAGAAATTAACAGACCATAGTCATTTCTGGGCATCCCCAGAACGTTAAATAGCTTATCTGTTCTTCTTGGATTATTGTTCCCCCTTCCTTAATTGCTCTCTACTGCTAGTTCCCCTACCTTCTACATTATAAACCATTTGTTTTACATTTTTCAAAGTTCACATTAGTGGTAGCATATAATATTTCTCTTTTTGTGCCTGGCTTATTTCGCTCAGCATTATGTCTTCAAGGTTCATCCATGTTGTCATATGTTTCACCAGATCGTTCCTTCTTACTGCCGTGTAGTATTCCATCGTGTGTATATACCACATTTTATTTATCCACTCATCTGTTGAAGGACATTTGGGTTGTTTCCATCTCTTGGCAATTGTGAATAATGCTGCTATGAACATTGGCGTGCAGATATCTGTTCGTGTCACTGCTTTCTGATCTTCCGGGTATATACCGAGAAGTGCAATCGCTGGATCGAATGGTAGCTCTATATCTAGTTTTCTAAGGAACTGCCAGACTGACTTCCAGAGTGGCTGAACCATTATACAGTCCCACCAACAATGAATAAGAGTTCCAATTTCTCCACATCCCTCCAGCATTTGTAGTTTCCTGTTTGTTTAATGGCAGCCATTCTAACCGGTGTTAGATGGTATCTCATTGTGGTCTTAATTTGCATCTCTCTAATAGCTAGTGAAGCTGAACATTTTTTCATGTGTTTCTTGGCCATTTGTATTTCCTCTTCAGAGAACTGTCTTTTCATATCTTTTGCCCATTTTATAATTGGGCTGTCTGTACTATTGTCATTGAGTTGTAGGATTTCTTTGTATATGCAAGATATCAGTCTTTTGTCAGATACATGGTTTCCAAAAATTTTTTCCCATTGAGTTGGCTGCGTCTTTACCTTTTTGAGAAATTCCTTTGAGGTGCAGAAACTTCTAAGCTTGAGGAGTTCCCATTTATCTATTTTCTCTTTTGTTGCTTGTGCTTTGGGTGTAAAGTCTAGGAAGTGGCCGCCTAATACAAGGTCTTGAAGGTGTTTTCCTACATTATCTTCTAGGAGTTTTATGGTACTTTCTTTTATATTGAGATCTTTGGTCCATTTTGAGTTAATTTTTGTGTAGGGGGTGAGGTAGGGGTCCTCTTTCATTCTTTTGGATATGGATATCCAACTCTCTCAGCTCCATTTGTTGAAAAGACCATTATGACTCAGTTCAGTGACTTTGGGGGCCTTATCAAAGATCAGTCGGCCATAGATCTGAGGGTCTATCTCTGAATTCTCAATTCGATTCCATTGATCTATATGTCTATCTTTGTGCCAGTACCATGCTGTTTTGACAACTGTGGCTTTATAATAAGCTTCAAAGTCAGGAAGTGTAAGTCCTCCCACTTCGTTTTTCTTTTTTAGAGTGTCTTTAGCAATTCGAGGCATCTTCCCTTTCCAAATAAATTTGATAACTAGCTTTTCCAAGTCTGCAAAGTAGGTTGTTGGAATTTTGATTGGGATTTCATTGAATCTGTAGATGAGTTTGGGTAGAATTGACATCTTAATGACATTTAGCCTTCCTATCCATGAACATGGAATATTTTTCCATCTTTTAAGGTCCCCTTCTATTTCTTTTAGTAGAGTTATGTAGTTTTCTTTGTATAGGTCTTTTACAACTTTGGTTAAGTTGATTCCTAGGTACTTGATTTTTTTAGTTGCTATTGAAAATGGTATCTTTTTCTTGAGTGTCTCTTCAGTTTGTTCATTTCTAGCATATAGAAACATTACTGACTTATGTGCATTAATCTTGTATCCCGCTACTTTGCTAAATTTGTTTATTAGCTCTAGTAGGTGTATCGTCGATTTCTCTGGGTTTTCTAGATATAAGATCATATCATCTGCAAACAATGACAGTTTTACTTCTTCTTTTCCAATTTGGATGCCTTTTATTTCTTTGTCTTGCCGGATTGCCCTGGCTAGCACTTCCAGCACAATGTTGAATAACAGTGGTGACAGCGGGCATCCTTGTCTTGTTCCTGATCTTAGAGGGAAGGCTTTCAGTCTCTCACCATTGAGTACTATGCTGGCTGTGGGTTTTTCGTATATGCTCTTTATCATGTTGAGGAAGTTTCCTTCAATTCCTACCTTTTGAAGTGTTTTTATCAAAAAGGGATGTTGGATTTTGTCAAATGCTTTTTCAGCATCTATTGAGATGATCAATTGATTTTTCCCTTTTGACTTGTTAATGTGTTGTAATACATTGATTGTTTTTCTTATGTTGAACCATCCTTGCATGCCCGGAATGAACCCCACTTGGTCATGGTGTATGATTTTTTTAATGTGTCTTTGGATTCGATTTGCAAGTATTTTGTTGAGGATTTTTGCATCTATATTCATTAGGGAGATTGGCCGGTAGTTTTCCTTTTTTGTAACATCTTTGCCTGGTTTTGGTATTAGATTGATGTTAGCTTCATAAAATGAGTTAGGTAGTGTTCCATTTTTTTTCAATGTTTTGAAAGAGTTTGAGTAAGATTGGTGTCAGTTCTTTCTGGAGAGTTTGGTAGAATTCCCCTGAGAAGCCATCTGGCCCTGGGCATTTATTTGTGGGAAGATTTTTGATGACTGATTGGATCTCTTTGCTTGTGATGGGTTGGTTGAGGTCTTCTATTTCTTCTCTGGTCAGTCTAGGTTGTTCATATGTTTCCAGGAAATTGTCCATTTCTTCTACATTGTCCAGTTTGTTGCCATACAGTTGTTCATAATATCCTCTTATAATTTTTTTAATTTCTTCAGGATCTGCAGTTATGTCACCTTTTTCATTCATTATTTTGTTTATATGGGTCTTCTCTCTTTTTGATTTTGTCAGTCTAGCTAGGGGCTTGTCAATCTTGTTGATCTTCTCAAAGAACCAACTTTTGGTGATATTTATCCTCTCTATTTTTTTGTTCTCTATGTCATTTATTTCTGCTTTAATCCTTGTTATTTCTTTTCTTCTACTTGGTTTCGGATTGGTTTGCTGTTCATTTTCTAGCTTCTTCAGTTGATCCATTAGTTCTTTGATTTTGGCTCTTTCTTCCTTTTTAATATATGCGTTTAGTGCTATAAATTTCCCCTTTAGCACTGCTTTTGCTGCATCCCATAGATTTTGGTATGTTGTGTTCTCATTTTCGTTCGTCTCTATATATTTAGCAATTTCTCTTGCTATTTCTTCTTTAACCTACTGATTGTTTAGGAGTGTGTTGTTTAACCTCCAGGTATTTGTGAATTTTCTAAGTCTCTGATGGTTATTGACTTCTAATTGTATTCCTTTGTGGTCAGAGAATGTGCTTTGAATAATTTCAATCTTTTTAAATTTATTGAGGCTTGTTTTATGTCCCAGTATATGATCTATTCTGGAGAAAGTTCCGTGAGCACTAGAAAAGTATGTGTATCCTGGTGATTTGGGATGTAATGTCCTGTAGATGTCTGTTAAATCTAATTCATTTATCAGATTGTTTAGGTTTTCAATTTCCTTATTGGTCTTCTGTCTGGTTGATCTATCTATAGGAGAGAGTGATGTGTTGAAGTTTCCCACAATTATTGTGGAAACATCAATTGCTTCCTTTAGTTTTGCCAGTGTTTCTCTCATGTATTTTGTGGCACCTTGATTGGGTGCATAGACATTTACGATTGTTATTTCTTCTTGCTGAATTGCCCCTTTTATTAGTACATAGTGGCCTTCTTTGTCTCTCAAAACATCCCTGCATTTGAAGTCTATTTTATCTGAGATTAATATTGCTACACCTGCTTTCTTTTGGCTGTAGCTTGCATGAAATATTTTTTTCCATCCTTTCACTTTCAGTTTCTTTGTTTCCCTGTGTCTAAGATGAGTCTCTTGTATGCAACATATTGATGGTTCATTTTTTTTGATCCATTCTGCGAATCTGTATCTTTTAATTGGGGAGTTTAATCCATTTACATTCAACGTTAAAACCGTGAAGGCATTTCTTGATTCGGCCATCTTATCCTTTGGTTTATGTTTGCCATATTTTTCCCTCTCTCTATTAATATCCTTTATTGTACCCATACCGAATCTCTTTAGTACTGAACCTTTCTCCAAGTCTCTCTGTCCTTTCTTTGTATCTCTGTCTGTAGGGCTCCCTTTAGTATCTCCAGTAGGGCAGGTCTCTTGTTAGCAAATTCTCTCAGCATTTGTTTGTCTGTGAAAAATTTAAGCTCTCCCTCAAATTTGAAGGAGAGCTTTGCTGGATAAAGTATTCTTGGCTGGAAATTTTTCTCACTCAGAATTTTAAATATATCGTGCCACTGCCTTCTTGCCTCCATGGTGGCTGCTGAGTAGTCACTACTTAGTCTTATGCTGTTTCCTTTGTATGTGGTGAATTGCTTTTCTCTTGCTGCTTTCAGAACTTGCTCCTTCTCTTCTGTGTTTGATAGTGTGATCAGTATATGTCTCGGAGTGGGTTTATTTGGATTTATTCTATTTGGAGTTCGCTGAGCATTTATGATTTGTGTATTTATATTGTTTAGAAGATTTGGGAAGTTTTCCCCAACAATTTCTTTGAATACTCTTCCTAGTCCTTTACCCTTTTCTTCCCCTTCTGGGACACCAATGAGTCTTATATTTGGACGTTTCATATTATCTATCATAACCCTGAGGTCCATTTCGATTTTTTCAATTTTTTTCCCCATTCTTTCTTTTATGCTTTCATTTTCCATTCTGTCATCTTCCAGGTCACTGATTCGTTGTTCAGCTTCCTCTAGTCTTGTACTATGAGTGTCCAGAATCTTTTTAATTTGGTCAACAGTTTCTTTAATTTCCATAAGATCATCCATTTTTTTATTTAGTCTTGCAATGTCTTCTTTATGCTCTTCTAGAGTCTTCTTGATTTCCTTCATATCCCGTACTATGGTCTCATTGTTCATCTTTAGTTCTTTGAGTAGCTGCTCTAGGTGCTGTGTCTCTTCTGGTCTTTTGATTTGGGTGCTTGGGCTTGGGTTATCCATATCGTCTGGTTTTTTCATCTGCTTTATAATTTTCTGTTGTTTTTGGCCTCGTGGCATTTGCTGAACTTGATAGGGTTCTTTTAGGGTTTGTAGACCTATTGAAGTCCTTATCTCTAATTTATCAGATCTACAGCTTCGTGGAGTACACTTTCTCTAACTAACCAGCAGGTGGCGTCCACGAGCCACCTGTTCTCCACAAGCCAGTTCTCCCCTGCTTAGTCTTTTTGGTGAGTGGGGGAGTGAGTCTTGTGGGGCCCAATTGGTGTACCAAGCTTGCGTGTGTAGTTGGTGTTGCCTGTCCTGTATGTGGGGCGTGTTTCTGGGCAGTCGGGGAGGGGGGGTGGCCCTAACAATCAAATCTCCCTGATGATCCTAGAGTTTTAAAGCTGCTGCAATAGTCTAATCCTTCAGTTCAGTCCTGCCACAGTTTGTCTCTGCCACTGACCCACAAGTCTTTGGTATTGGCGTATGGCTCCTGAGACTTGCAAGTTGGCCCCTCTTCCAGGCCGTGCACCCCGGGTCCTCTGTTGAGGGATGACTGTGCTATGTCACAGGTGAGTG
The DNA here is from genome assembly GCF_015220235.1 of Choloepus didactylus. Lineage (NCBI taxonomy): Eukaryota > Metazoa > Chordata > Mammalia > Pilosa > Megalonychidae > Choloepus > Choloepus didactylus. Next base: position 30,461,425 of record NC_051308.1, read on the forward strand.
CCGTCCCCCCAGGGCAGTTCTGGGCTGCTGGGCTGTGTAGGGAGGCTCCCAGTCTGCTCAAATGATGGCTGAATGGGGCTTTGTTAATTCACACTGCTCCACCTTCCCAGCTCTGGTACAATCAGCTGAGGTTGCAGGGAAGGCTAATGTCCACGCCCAGTTTTGTGGTGTGTGCCTGTTATTTGAAGCACTTCCGTCCCACTGGGTTGTCTGGGGCAGCTCTGGGCTATGGGGCTGGCGATGGGCAGGAGTGTTTCCTGTCCACCAGGATGGTGGCTGTGAGCGGACACCCTCCTTTTCTTGGGAAGTTGTGGTGTTTAATGAATTTTCTCAGCCACTGGATTATTGCCTTTTGTCTCAGAGCTCTCTTAGTTCTGCTCTTGACTTGACGTGCCCAAATTGCAATTCTTTGAAGCTTTCTGTATTGGGCTTCTTAGAGTAATTGTTTTAGAAAAGGAAAAAAGGATTAAAAAAAAAAAAAAAAGGGCCCTCCTCAGAGATCTAATGGGTTATTGAAATGCTAATAGACAAAGCAACCAGGGCCATTAAGGAAAGGTCCACAGGGCAGAGAGATCAGCTTTGCTTCGGGATTTGCATATGCGCCTCAAGGCCTGAGCTCCGCCCTTCCCCTTTCTGTGTTCACCAGAACTCCAAAAATCCTCTGCTTTTATTTTGGAGTTTTTCGTGTTATTATTTTTTTTTTTTCTATGCCTGTCTCCTCTCTGCTGGGCTGGCAGCTCTCAGATTCTCTGGTGTCTGGTCTCAGTCTATCTATGGTTGGAGTCTGGATCAGTAGAATGAGTTTCCGAGAAGGGCTACCACTGCAGTTCTCCCTTCTCCTTCCCGGAGCTGGCAGCCCCTCCTCCCCCGGGACTGAGCCTGGCAGGGAGGGGCGCGGGTCCCCTGGCCGCAAAAACTTACAGATTTCGCTGATCTCAGCAGTTCGACATTTTCATGAGTGTTGTATGAAGTATGCCCAAAGACAGATTGCTCTGTGGTGTCCAGTCCACGCAGTTCCTGGCTTTTTACCTACTTTCCTGGAGGAGTAACTAAAACTTACAGCTCACCAGTCTGCCATCTTGCCCCGCCTCCCTCTGTTCATGCTTTTTTAAATTTAATCATATTTTAAATTATGTAATGTAACATATACATAGAAATGATAACTTTCAAAGTGCAATTTAACAAGTAAAGAACAAATTTCAAAGTGATGAGGATTGTACACTAAGTGATGATAATGTGAGATAGGCATTAGGGATGGATTACTGTGAACAGAACATATGCTATGTGAACTTAGGAATCCCCTACTTTATAAGCCAAGCCTTTGATCTTGAGGCTTGGTCTTGTGAAACTTACGGTTGTAAAGGGGAGGCTAAGCCCACCTGTAATTATGCCTAGAAGTCACCTCCAGAGAACCTCTTTTCTTGCTCAAATGTGGACTTTTCTCTCTCTAAGCCCAACGCGGCAAATAAATTAGTCATCCCTGGCCCACCCCATCACCCCCACCCCCAACCCCACCCCCACCCCTGGTATGAATGAGTCTCCTTGGCAATGGGAGACACAGATTCCAGGAATGAGCCTGACCTTGGCATCAAGGGGCTGAGAATGCCTTTTTGACCAAAAGGGTGCAAAGAAAGGCGACAAAATAAGGTTTCAGTGGCTAAGAGATTTCGGATAGAGTTGAGAGGCTGTCCTGGAGGTTAGTCTTATGCAAGCTCCAGCTAGATATGCCAAATGGCCACAGTATGATAAGCCCAAGTTAACAGTAGTTCCACAAACCCTAAAGAATACCTGGATCCTTATCTGAGACTCTATAATAAAGTTTCACTCACTAAATTTATTCTTCAGAAACTTAAATCCTCCAAAGAGCTCCTATGCCAGCTAAGTCCCCAAACCCAGAGGCAGTAGCCTCTTCAATAACATCAACGAGATGTGTCCCCTTTTCCCATAATTTCAACACCCCTTTTCAACACGAACAAGTTAGGGTGGTCACTGCCCAGACATCCCTGAAGATCGGGAAAGTAATTAAACTTTAGCGACAGACAAGATGGAATTTAACAAAGGATTATGAATACTTAATCACTGAATCTCTATATAATTTTCTTTTCCTTAGTTGCTGAATAACTGGAAGGAAAGAACTGAAATGTTGGAACTGTAACCCATAGCGTTCTTTGAAATTTGCTTGATAGCTACTTGTTAAATTGTAATCTGAAACTTATCACCTTTTTGTATATATGTTATAACTCATAATAAGGAAATAACTGAAACTATGGTGCTGTAACGCATAATATTTTTGGAAATTTCCTATATAACTACTTGCTAAATTGTACTTTGAAAGTTATTACCTTTTTGCATATGGTTCATGCTTTTTTAATCCATTGTGTCAATCTCTGCCTTTTGACTAAGGAGTTGAATCTATTTACATTTACGATAACTACTGATAATACAGGATTTTCTTCTGCCATTTTGTTATTTGGTATTTTATAGTCTTACACCTTCTTTTGTCCTTCAGTTCTTCCATTAATGCCTACTTTCATATTCATTTGATTTGTATATGTGTGACTGTGTGTACCATTTAAAATCCCTTCTCATTTCCTTCTGTGCATATTTCTCAGATATATTCTTTGTGGTTACCATCAGGCTTAAGTTTAACATCTTAAATCTATAATGATCATATTTGATTTGATACCAGAAACTTGAATAGCATTCACATAATGATGCCCCTATGCTCCTCCATCTCACCATTCTTTTGTTTTACTTGGTACAATTATACATATATATACATATACATATATATATATATGTATGTATATATCATGTCCCAAACCATGGATTTATCATTACTTTTTATGTATTTGCATTTTAGAACTTGTAAGAAGTAAACAGTGATGTTACGTACCAAAAAGTACAATACAGTAGTACTGGCATTTGTAATTACCCATATCGTTAACCTTTACTAGTGATCTTTATTTCCTTATGCTGCTTCAATCATCAACTGTCTAGTTTCCTTTCAGTCTGAAGATCTCCCTTTAACATTGCTTTAGGGTCTCCCTTGTACATACCTGTAGCTCTTTTAGCTTTCAGAACTCTCTCTGACAGTCTGACTACTACATGTCTGGGCATTATTCTCTGAGTGTGTCCTGTTTGGGGTTTGTTAGGCTTCTTGAATATATATATTCATGTGGTTTTTTAAATTTGGGAAGTGTTCTGTCATTTCCTTGCATATTCCTCTTGCCCTTTTCTTTCTTTCTTCTCCTTCTGGAACTCCAGTAATATATGTATTAGTATACTGTCCGGCGCTTCTCCGCCCCGCCTCGAGTCCTCGGTCGGCCGGCGATGGGGACCAGAGAGATAAGGGGAGAGAGGGTGCGGACAACGTCTTACCCGGAGCACTTGTGATCACTCAGGACTCGCGGTGGTAAAGCAGATAAACTTTTAATGGGACTAGGCAATCATCGTCTTTACAGGTTCCACCCGGGGCGAGACACCTCGGGGGAGAACAACCTCGATGCGGCCGTCAGGTACGGCTCCTTGTGGGCTGTCTCCCCGAGCTTTGCCCGGGAACTTTCTTATAAACCTTGCGTGTATCCAATGGGCTAACGCCACGCACACAAGCATGATTGGTGAATACAGCGGGTGGTTACATACATCAGAAGCCGGAAGCAGGATGTGGGCGCCATCTTGGCACCACTCGATGGGCGGGGGGAACTCAAGGGCAGGCTGCAGCTTGTCTACTAGGCCAAATCCGGAAGGTGGCTGCTCACATCTCCCCCTTTTTTGTTTTTTATGCCCCAGTGTCTCCAGTGATGAATGTGCTCCCGTGGACCAAGATGGCCCACAACGTATTTTTTGGTGCTTTGGGGAGTCTGGACTAGGTCCCGGCCATACCAAGGTGGGACCTCTGGCACCGACCAGAATGCTCACTTCATATAGAGACCGGAGAACCCGTGAGCCGGAAACCACGTGGCCCTCCTTGCAGTACTCAGTCTCGCAACTGGGGGACAGGAGGATTAGGAGAAGGTAGCCAGTGCCGAGGGCGTCACTAGGAGCCTCTGTGCAAACGCCAAGGGTCCCGTCTGGCCACAACTAGGACTCTGCGTAAGAGGTCCACCTGAGACAAAAATTAGGGCCACTGGTACCGAATGTTTATATACGAGATTTTTTCATATACTTAGCTGCGAACCTTACCCCCGAATGCCCAGCTTCGAGTGGTTGGGATGGGTGCTGGGCAGAGGGACTATAGTTATCAGGAGGGTTACAGGCAGAGGACATGGCCATCATGGCGGTAACACGTAATTGCTGTTGTCTTTGAAACAAACGCTCCAGCAAACTCTTAACAATGATCAAACCTACTAATAACCCCACAGCAAGAAGAACCCAGTTGGTCAGATTAGGCCAAGAGAACCAGGAGGGAAAAAAGGTCAATATTCCTGGCCCTCTTCCCGGTCTGCTGGGGAGTGGTCGACACCGTCGACATCATTTGACCGCTCATCATGCGAGTTGAGGACTGGATCCAACAGGTCACGTTGGGGGTTTAACGACCCGTCAGGCTGCAGTTCTTTGGTGTTCTCAGGCGACTGCACGGTTCTCACCAATCTCTCCGGTACCCACACTGGTTGGCGTCCTGGTTCCTTCTCGCGGTGATCAGTCGCGGAGGTCAAACCACGGATCCCGGGAGCACGTCTCCGTCGGGGCGAGGGGAACGCAAATGAGGTTGCGGGTTCGAAGTTCCCCGTACGGGCCACCACTTGTCCGGCGCTTCTCCGCCCCACCTCGAGTCCTCGGTCGGCCGGCGATGGGGACCAGAGAGATAAGGGGAGAGAGGGTGCGGACAACGTCTTACCCGGAGCACTTGTGATCACTCAGGACTCGCGGTGGTAAAGCAGATAAACTTTTAATGGGACTAGGCAATCATCGTCTTTACAGGTTCCACCCGGGGCGAGACACCTCGGGGGAGAACAACCTCGATGCGGCCGTCAGGTACGGCTCCTTGTGGGCTGTCTCCCCGAGCTTTGCCCGGGAACTTTCTTATAAACCTTGCGTGTATCCAATGGGCTAACGCCACGCACACAAGCATGATTGGTGAATACAGCGGGTGGTTACATACATCAGAAGCCGGAAGCAGGATGTGGGCGCCATCTTGGCACCACTCGATGGGCGGGGGGAACTCAAGGGCAGGCTGCAGCTTGTCTACTAGGCCAAATCCGGAAGGTGGCTGCTCACAGTATACTTTTTTTAAATTCATGTTTATTGAGATATATTCACATACCATGCAGTCATATAAAACAAAGCGTACATTCAGTTGTTTACAGTACCATTATATAGTTGTGCATTCATCACCAAAATAAATTTTTGACATTTTCATTACCATTCACACAAAAATAATAAGAATAAAAATTAAAGTGAAAAAGAACAATTAAAGTAAAAAAGAACACTGGGTGTCTTTTTTTTTTTTTTTTTTCTTACCCCATTTTTCTACTCATCCATCCATACACTGGACGAAGGGGAGTGTGGTCTATATGGCTTTCCCAATCACATTGCCACCTCTCATGAGCTACATTTTTATACAATCAGCTTCAAGATTCCTGGGTTCTGGGTTGTAGTTGGATAGTTTCAGGTGTTTACTGCTAGCTATTCCAATTCATTAGAACCTAAAAAGGGTTGTCTATATTGTGCGTAAGAGTGCCCACCAGAGTGACCTCTCAGCTCCTTTTGGAATCTCTCTGCCACTGAAGCTTATTTCATTTCCTTTCACATCCCCCTTTTGGTCAAGAAGATGTTCTCCATCCCATGACACTGGGTCCGGATTACCCCCTGGGAGTCGTATTCCACGTTCCTAGGGAGATTCACTCCCCTGGGTGTCAGATCGCATGTAGAGGGGATGGCAGTTATTTCACCTTTCAAGTTGGCTTAGCTAGAGAGAGAGGTCCACATCTGAGCAACAAAGAGGCATTCAGGAGGAGGCTCTTAGGCACAATTATAGGAAGGCCTAGCCTCTCCTTTGCAGCAACCGTCTTCCCAAGGGTAAAACCTATGGTAGAGGGCTCAGCCCATCAAACCACCAGTCCCCTATGTCTGTGAGCACATTAGCAACCATCGAGGTGGGGCAGGCCAATACCCCTGCATTCTCCACCAGCTCCTCAAGGGGGCTCTGCATATTTTTTCATTGTTTGTTTGTTTTTTTTAAATCAACTATATTAAAAAAAAAAAAAAAAAAAAACCTTAAAAAAAATACAATAAAAAAATTTTCAAACAATCCATAACAAGGGATTCTGACATGTTCCTACTCTACCCCAAGAAAATAAGCTACTATAGCAACATTTCTGTGAACTTGTTCCTACCATACCCATCAGAAATTAACAAACCATAGTCATTCCTGGGCATTCCCAGAACATTACATTTACCCATGATAGCTTATCTGTTCTTATTGGGTTATCATTCCCCCTTCATTAATTGCTCTCTATCCCTAGTTCCCCTACATTCTACATTATAAACCATTTATTTTAGGAGTGTGTTGTTTAACTTCCAGGTGTTTGTGAATTTTCTAAATATTTGATGGTTATTGACTTCTACTTGTATTCCATTGTGGTCAGAGAATGTGCTTTGAATAATTTCAATGTTTTTAAATTTATTGAGGTTTGTTTTATGTCCCAGCATATGGTCTATTCTGGAGAAAGTTCCATGATCACTAGAGAAGAATGTGTATCCTGGTGATTTGGGATGTAATGTTCTATATATGTCTGTTACATCAAATTCATTTATCAGATTGTTTAGGTTTTCAATTTCCTTATTGGTCTTCTGTCTGGTTGATCTATCTATAGAAGAGAGTGATGTGTTAAAGTCTCCCACAATTATTGTGGAAACATCAATTGCTTCCTTTAGTTTTGCCAGTGTTTCTCTCATGTATTTTCTGGCACCATGATTGGGTATATAAACATTTATGATTGTTATTTCTTCTCGTCGAATTGCCCCTTTTATTAGTATGTAGCAGCCTTCTTTGTCTCTCCTAACATCCTTGTATTTAAAGTCTGTTTCACCTGAGATTAATATTGCTACACCTGCTTTCTTTTGGCTGTAGCTTGCATGAAATATTTTTTCCATCCTTTCACTTTCAATATCTTTGTGTCCCTGTGTCTAAGATGAGCCTCTTGTATGCAACATATTGATGGTTCAAATTTTTTGATCCATTCTGCCGATCTGTGTCTTTTAATTGGGGAGTTTAATCCATTTACATTCAATGTTATTACTGTGAAGGCATTTCTTGAATCAGCCATCCTATCCTTTGGTTTATATTTGTCAGATATATTTTTTCCCTTTCTCTCTTACTGTCCTTTAATGAACCAATATTGACTCTCTTTAGTACTGAACCTTTCTCCATATCTCACTCTCCTTTCTTTGTTTCTCTGTTGGTAGGGCTCTCTTTAGTATCTGAAGTAGGGCAGGTCTTTTAGTAGCAAAATCTCTCAGCATTTGTTTGTCTGTGAAAAATTTAAGCTCTCCCTCAAATTTGAAGGAGAGTTTTGCTGGATAAAGTATTCTTGGTTGGAAATTTTTCTCTCTCAGAATTTTAAATATGTCGTGCCACTGCCTTCTTGCCTCCATGGTGGCTGCTGAGTAGTCACTACTTAGTCTTATGTTGTTTCCTCTGTATGTGGTGAATTGCTTTTCTCTTGCTGCTTTCAGGACTTGCTCCCTCTCCTCAGTATTTGTCAGTCTGATCAGAATATGTCTTGGAGTGGGTTTATTTGGAGTTCGCTGGGCATGTATACTTTGTGTATTTATATTGTGTAGAAGGTTGGGGAAGTTTTCCCCAACAATTTCTTTGAATACTCTGTCTAGACCTTTACCTTCCTCTTCCCCTTCTGGGACACCAATGAGTCTTATATTTGGACGTTTTATTTTATCTATCATATCCCTGAGGTCCATTTCTATTTTTTATTATTTTTTTTCCCCATTCTTTCTTTTGTTCTTTCATTTTCCTTTCTGTGGCCCTCGAGGTTGCTGATTCATTGCTCAGCTTCCTCTGGTCTTGTCCTGTGAGTATCCAGAATCTTTTTAATTTGGTCAACAGTTTCTTTTATTTCCGTAAGATCATCTATTTTTTAATTACTCTCGCAATTTCTTCTTTATGCTCTTCTAGGGTCTTCTTCATGTCCTTTATATCCTGTGCCATGTTCTCATTGTTTCTCTTTAGTTCTTTGATTAATTGCTCCAAGTACTTTGTCTCCTCTGATCTTTTGATTTGCGTGTTTGGGTTTGGGTTACCTATACTGTCTGTTTTTTCATATGCTTTAAAATTTTCTGTTGTTTTTGGCCTCTTGGCATTTGCTTTACTTGATAGGGTTCTTTTAGGATGTGTAGGATTATTCAAAGACTAATCTCTAGTTTTTCAGATCTACAGCTTGGTGGAGTACACTTTCTCTAACTAATAAGCAGGTGGCGCCCGTGAGTCACCTATTCCCCTCAAGTCAGTTCTCCCCAACTTTGTCTTTGTGGTGTGTGGGGTGTCTGATTCTTGTGGGGTCCAATTGGTGCACTAAGTTTGGGTGTGTTGTTGGTGCTCTCCACCCTGAATGTGGGGCATGTGTCTGAGCAGTTAGGGAGGGAGGGCAGCTTTAATAATCAAACCTCCTAAGTATTCCTGGAGATTTAAGGCTGTTGCAAGAGTCTAAACCTTCAGTTCAGCCTCATTATGTTTGTCTCTGCCGCTGACCCACAGGTCTTTGGTATTGGCGTATGGTCCCTGGGATTTCCGAGTGGGTCCCTCTTCCAGGCCCTGCCCTTCTAGGGCCTCTGCTGAGGGAAGGCTGTGCTATGTCACAAGTGTCCCTCAAGGGAAGTTCTGGGCCCCTGGGCTATGTAGGTGCATTCCCAGCCTGCTGTAAGGATCGCTGAATGGGCATGTTAATTTCTCCCTTTTCACACAGCTCCACCTTCCCAGCTCCGGGACAACTAGCTGTAGGTGTGTGAAGGGCTGTTGTCCACTCCCGATATTGTGGTGTGTGCGCGTGTTGCTGTAAACACTTCCTGTCACGCTGGGTTTTTGGTGTGGCTCTGGACTGTGGCTGTGGTGCCAGGCAGGAGTGTTCCAAGCCCGCTAGGAAGATGGCTGCAAGGGGCATGGTTATTTTCCCTTTCTGGCTCACTTCTGCCTTCCTTGCTCTGAGACAATTAGGAGTGGGTGCACGAAAGGCTATTTTCCACGCCAGATATTGAGGCATTGGCACAGCCCGTTCCTGCCATGCTTCACTGTGCAGTTCTCGCTGCTGTATCTGCAGCCACTTTTGGGTTTTTAAAAAAGAATTAGTCTGCCTCCAAACACCAACCCACAGTTTCCTCACACCGCAGCATGGCTGCTGGGTATTCAGCAGGCTTACTCACTCGTTTCAGAATGCAGACTCCCGGTTTCACCAACTGCACAGTCCCTGTGGATTTAGCAGACCTTGTCCAGCTGGTGCATCGCTGGAGCTGGAGTTCTGGGTCTCTTTCTGGCTTTTATCTAGTATTTTTCACAGAGGTGTTTTTTTGCCCTGTCTCTCCTAACCGCCATCTTAGGTTCTCCCATATTAGTATACTTGATAGTGTCCCACAGGTCTCATGCTGTGTTCATTTTTTTTGTTATTCTTTTTTACTTTCTGCTCCTCGGCCTAAATCATTTCAATTGTCTTATTTTCAAGCTCACTGATTCTTTATTCTGTCAGCTCCAACCTGCTGTTGAAACCCTCTAAGGAATTTTTCATTTCAGTTATTGTGGTCTTCAACTCCCATGTTACTGTTTGGTTCCTTTTAAAAATTTCTTTCTCTTTATTTTGATTCTTATATTGTTCCTTCATTGTTTTCCTGATATCCTGTAGTTCTTTCTTCATGTTTTCTTTTATCACCTAGAGCATATTAAATATTGTTTTTTAAAGTATGTCCAAAGTTTGGTCTTCTTCATTGATGGTTTCTGGATTTTTATCTTATTCCTTTGGATGGACCATCATTTCCTGTTTCATTGTCTTGTAATCTTTTTTGCACATCGTGTGTTTTAATATTTAAAGTGTTAACTCTGGGATTTAGTTCCTGACTTCTGCTTCTTAAGTTTGTATTCAGTGCTTGATATGACAGAGATTTTCCTGAGTTCCAGGAGGTAACAAAAACAATCCAAGGCAAAAAAAAAAAAAGCATCTTTCACCATCTTAGCAAATGGGCTCTACATTAGCTGGTACTGTCCTTCAGAGTTTATCCCTCCTATCAAAAAGATGAGTCTGAGGTAAAAGTGAAGTACAGGATCTTGTCTGTCTTTTGTGAGCCTGGGTCTCCTTCTGGGCATAGGCTTGCTCATGGTCTTAGGAATTCCCCCATTGACAGGAATTCCAGTACCCCCTCTACTCCTGTGAAATAGACTTTTCCTCCCTTCAGGGTATGGTTAGGGGTAGAGGGTGTGAAGGATTACTTGCTCTATTGTATGTCCTAAAGCGGGTAATCCTTTTTCCCCAGGTAGCTTTGACTTAAATGTTCTTACACCTCTTTAGCTTAAGTAAGCTAAAGTAAGCTGTTTTTGCCTGCATGGCAAGTTTTGGGAGGGCAAGTCAGAGTTGGATTTCCTGACTTAGTCCTTTAGGCTGTCACCAGATTGACTGGCACCAACATACAGGCACCCCATTATGTGCATAGGGGTTATTCCACTCCCTGTGGAGCAAGGCCAGGGACCCACATGGGAGCACAGACTGGCTCCACACCATGCAGGCAAGAGCCCAGCAAGGGCACCATGAGCTGCTTTTACCATTTTAAAGCACTTTTTTCTAAATTGGAACTTGCCCAGTTACTGCAATCTTTGTTTTTCATAGTTTTGAGAAGATGACTCTCTGTTTTTGTTCAAAGATTTGGTAGGGGAATGGCACCCTGGAACACCTTATGCCACCATCGTGGTCACCCTGGATGGCTTTTTTTTGTCATGCTTCCTTTTATAGTGTATTTATAGGACACTTTTTCATCCCGCCCAATGATTACCTAGGATTTCTGCAGCAATTGTGAGATTTGACATCATGTCTCAGAGAACAAAAACTGCCTATTCCAGGAGTTGAGGACCACAGTTAGCTCTGAAAGCCTCAACTAATTATGAACCAGGTGTTATTCATGATTGAAAACATCAGTCACCCAGGGAGAGACATCCTGCTCTCAGGGAGTTATATTCCAGTGGCGCTCCAGTTAGTTGGTTGCATATTTTGACATCTTTTGATGGGGTTTCATTTTTTAGTTTTATAGCACTAGAAAATCTGGTCTCAAAAAAATAAGAAAGAAAATGAAGACAAGAAAGGAAGAGAGAGGAAGGAGCTATTAAGAATTCTGTTACCATATAGCTTGGCAGTGATTGAGGTGTAGGGAGCTGGAATTCTAAGGTGAAGCTGACACTGAAAACTAACCAAGACTGTAAATAAAATAAAAGTACATGAGTAAAATATTTTTTTTTCTTTAACATCCTCATGATTTGAACTGTGGGTTGAAGATGGAGGATGGGGTGACATTGAGTAGATTCAGAAACAGCAAAGGAGACATATGTGTATTGCAGGAGAGGACAGGTGGCTGATGGATGGGGAGAGAATACAATTTTACCTGCTATATATTTCTTAAATTTCTTTGCTAGTCTGTACTTCTACCACCTCCCTATTACATATCTCTATAACTTGTTTCCTTTCTTCAATATTTATTTAAAAAATACTATTATTAAGGGTTTGCCATATGCTGCACACTATTGTGAATTCTTTATGTGCATTTAATCTTAAAAATCAATGGAAGCACAATGAGGTGAAATAACTTGACCAAGGTCACACAGCTAGTGGGAGATGAGTAGGTATTTGAACAAGGCTGGCTGATTTCAGAGCTCATGAACCACAATGTAAGCTTCATGAGGGTAGGGATGTTTGTCTCTTTGTTCTTGGCCCCAGTGCCTAAAGAGCACTCAAGGAATATTTGTGGAACGAATAATGAATGCTCTTAGTCCCTGTGCTTTCCTGCCTCCAAATCAAGATGGGCTTTGCTGGGTCAATGCCATGAAGCAAATGGTCTCAGTGCATGGATGATGAGGGAGACCAGAGTACAGAATGAATGCAAAGCACAAGACAAAAGCTATGGGGAGAAATGTTTTGACCAACTACTCTTTTTTCTTCTGTGTTTTTTTTTTTTTTTCTTTTGTAAAATATTGGCTTATTATTTCACTCAGAGTAAAGATTTTTCAGTGACTTACCAGGCTCTCTCTCTAATCTGCTCCTCCCTACTCTCTCCCCCACTGTCCACCACTCTCCTTGCATTCTCTGGTCTATGCACTCAGCCTTGCTTTTCTTCAAAGTGCTAAGACCATTTATCCTCTTAGGCTTTGCTCTTTCTTTTCCCTCTGTTCTTCCCACAGATACTGTGTGGCTCGCCCTTCTCTTCCTTCAGATCTTCCCTCAAATGGGACTTTCTTGATTAGCGCTTCTCTGATCTCCCCATTTAAAATTACAACCATCCCATCTCCTTGAGCCCCTCCCACGTAATACCTACCATATTATGAATATTTGAATGACTGACTTGACCTCAGACTACAAAGGAGACAGGAAGCTAAGTCTCCAGATTGCCTTCCACTGAAATGCTTTGAGAAGTTAGATTCTGCCCCCCCGTACAGACACAGAGTCGTACTCAGGAATTATTCTTTTAGTTTTAGGACATTTCTGGGAGATAGTGCCATAACTAAGCATGAAAAAAGGCATTGTTGGGAAATTAAGGTGTAGGTGCCTAATAGTTATTTTCAAGAGAGGAATTTGTGACATATGGGACAAGTGATGCTGCCTTTAACCAAAGAAAGAGTTAAAACAGAGGAAAGAATTATCCATTATAGAACTAGCACAAATGAAGTAGAGCTCTCCATCTTTTCCCTGTCTCATTGAAAACCTGTCTTTTCCTTCCTTGAATAAACCTATTTGCTTTCTGTCCCCCTACTTTGATTTATTATTTTAATTCTATCACTGTCTTAGTGAAGTATGTAAAGCATTTGAGGATAAAATCATGTGGAAGACATTATAGAAACTAAAGATGTATTATATGATGTGGTATTGGGTTGAGGATCAGTTTAAGATGATGATGAATCATATTGTTGATGAAAATGCGATTTGGTCTATGGTACTGTCTGTCAATTGAATAAGAAATCTCCTCATTGAGGGTATAGGAAGGAGAAATTTAAGGAATGTTGGTATAATAATTTGCTTAGAAATAGGTAGAATTGAAGCATAAAGAAGGCTAGTGAAGTCTCTGCTTTTCATACTGAGCTGTCCCTGAAGGTGGGATTTTTTTCCTTGCCTCTAAAATGGAAATATTATGTTTTCTGTGTCTATCCGGTTACTAAATTGTGAATTTCAAAGGAACAGAAACTGTGTCTAATTCTCCCATTGCACTTAGCATCATACCTGGCACATAGTAGGAGCTCAATAAATGAACACTGAAAGAATAAATCAACCGTATTTGAAATCTGAGATCTGTCTTGCTTCTCAAAAGAGTGAAATACTTAAAAACAAGCTATGGAATTATGCTTGTAAATGATATTCCATAGCTTCAGTTATTCCAAGTACTAGTATTAGTGATAAAAATAATTCCAATGAAAAATAAATGGAATGTTTTTCATTATTGTTTTCAACCCTGTTAGATTTAGCAGTATACTATTTCTAATAATCATCTATTTTATTTAGTATATGCAAAAATGATTTTGGCATCACATTGTAATTAGATGCTTTTTTCCTGGCACCTGGTGTGCTTGTTCTGAAGTACACTGAAATTCAGGAAATATAATTCCATGAACCCAGAAATAATGGCCTGTCATTTTCTTGGCATCCGCCAAAACCAAAGCCTTGAGTCCATAGTTTGTCCTTTTAAACCCGAGCAAAAAAGAGAAAAGCCTTGGCAATAACAAAGAGAAATTCTCTCAGGGGCCTGTAGTGAAAAAGGATGTAATCAGCACCAGGCAAGCCACTTTTGGAAAAAAAAAGCGAGCAAATATAAACCATCACTCAAAATTTATTTCCAGTCATTTAGGAGCTTCAAAAATAAATGTGGAGGCGGGGCAAGATGGCAGACTGGTGAGCTGTATGTTTTAGTTACTCCTCCAGGAAAGTAGGTAAAAAGCCAGGAACTGCGTGGACTGGACACCACAGAGCAATCTGTCTTTGGGCATACTTCATACAACACTCATGAAAACGTGGAACTGCTGAGATCACCGAAATCTGTAAGTTTTTGCGGCCAGGGGACCCGCACCCCTCCCTGCCAGGCTCAGTCCCGGGGGAGGAGGGGCTGTCAGCTCCAGGAAGGAGAAGGGAGAATTGCAGTGGCTGCTCTCATCGGAAACTCATTCTACTGATTCAAACTCCAACCATAGATAGACTGAGGCCAGACACCAGAGACTCTGAGAGCAGCCAGCCCAGCAGAGAGGAGACGGGCATAGAAGGAAAACAACACGAGAAGCTCCAAAGTAAAAGCAGAGGATTTTTGGAGTTCTGGTGAACACAGAAAGGGGAAGGGCGGAGATCAGGCCTTGAGGCGCATATGCAAATCCCGAAGCAAGGCTGATCTCTCTGCCCAGGGCACCTTTCCTTAATGGCCCTGGTTGCTTTCTCTATTAGCATTTCAATAACCCATTAGATCTCTGAGGAGGGCCGTTTTTTTTTTTTTTTTTTTTTTTAAATCCTTTTTGCTTTTTCTAAAACAATTACTCTAAGAAGCTCAATACAGAAAGCTTCAAAGAATTGAAATTTGGGCACGTCAAGTCAAGAGCAGAACTAAGAGAGCTCGGAGACAAAAGGCAATAATCCAGTGGCTGAGAAAATTCACTAAACAACACAACTTCCCAAGAAAAGGGGGGTGTCCGCTCACAGCCACCATCCTGGTGGACAGGAAACACTCCTGCCCATCGCCAGCCCCATAGCCCAGAGCTGCCCCAGACAACCCAGTGTGACGGAAGTGCTTCAAATAACAGGCACACACCACAAAACTGGGCGTGGACATTAGCCTTCCCTGCAACCTCAGCTGAATGTCCCAGAGCTGGGAAGGGGGAGCAGTGTGAATTAACAGAGCCCCATTCAGCCATCATTTGAGCAGACTGGGAGCCTCCCAACACAGCCCAGCAGCCCAGAACTGCCCTGGGGGGACGGCACTCACCTGTGACATAGCACAGTCATCCCTCAACAGAGGACCCGGGGTGCACAGCCTGGAAGAGGGGCCCACTTGCAAGTCTCAGGAGCCATACGCCAATACCAAAGACTTGTGGGTCAGTGGCAGAGACAAACTGTGGCAGGACTGAACTGAAGGATTAGACTATTGCAGTAGCTTTAAAACTCTAGGATCATCAGGGAGATTTGATTGTTAGGGCCACCCCCCCTCCCCGACTGCCCAGAAAACACGCCCCACATACAGGGCAGGCAACACCAACTACACACGCAAGCTTGGGACACCAATTGGGCCCCACAAGACTCACTCCCCCACTCACCAAAAAGGCTAAGCAGGGGAGATCTGGCTTGTGGAGAACAGGTGGCTCGTGGACGCCACCTGCTGGTTAGTTAGAGAAAGTGTACTCCACGAAGCTGTAGATCTGATAAATTAGAGATAAGGACTTCAACTGGTCTACAAACCCTAAAAGAACCCTATCAAGGACAGCAAATGCCACGAGGCCAAAAACAACAGAAAATTATAAAGCATATGAAAAAACCAGACGATATGGATAACCCAAGCCCAAGCACCCAAATCAAAAGACCAGAAGAGACACACCTAGAGCAGCTACTCAAAGAACTAAAGATGAACAATGAGACCCTAGTACGGGATATGAAGGAAATCAAGAAGACCCTAGAAGAGCATAAAGAAGACATTGCAAGACTAAATAAAAAATGGATGATCTTATGGAAATTAAAGAAACTGTTGACCAAATTAAAAAGATTCTGGACACTCATAGTACAAGACTAGAGGAAGTTGAACAACGAATCAGTGACCTGGAAGATGACAGAATGGAAAATGAAAGCATAAAAGAAAGAATGGGGAAAAAAATTGAAAAACTCGAAATGGACCTCAGGGATATGATAGATAATATGAAGCGTCCGAATATAAGACTCATTGGTGTCCCAGAAGGGGAAGAAAAGGGTAAAGGTCTAGGAAGAGTATTCAAAGAAATTGTTGGGGAAAACTTCCCAAATCTTCTAAACAACATAAATACACAAATCATAAATGCTCAGCGAACTCCAAATAGAATAAATCCAAAAAAACCCACTCCGAGACATATACTGATCACACTGTCAAACATAGAAGAGAAGGAGCAAGTTCTGAAAGCAGCAAGAGAAAAGCAATTCACCACATACAAAGGAAACAGCATAAGACTAAGTAGTGACTACTCAGCAGCCACCATGGAGGCGAGAAGGCAATGGCACGATATATTTAAAATTCTGAGAGAGAGGAATTTCCAGCCAAGAATACTTTATCCAGCAAAGCTCTCCTTCAAATTTGAGGGAGAGCTTAAATTTTTCACAGACAAAGAAATGCTGAGAGAATTTGCTAACAAGAGACCTGCCCTACTCGAGATACTAAAGGGAGCCCTACAGACAGAGAAACAAAGACAGGACAGAGAGACTTGGAGAAAGGTTCAGTACTAAAGAGATTCGGTATGGGTACAATAAAGGATATTAATAGAGAGAGGGAAAAATATGGCAAACATAATCCAAAGGATAAGATGGCCGATTCAAGAAATGCCTTCACGGTTTTAACGTTGAATGTAAATGGATTAAACTCCCCAATTAAAAGATATAGATTCGCAGAATGGATCAAAAAAAATGAACCATCAATATGTTGCATACAAGAGACTCATCTTAGACACAGGGACACAAAGAAATTGAAAGTGAAAGGATGGAAAAAAATATTTCATGCAAGCTACAGCCAAAAGAAAGCAGGTGTAGCAATATTAATCTCAGATAAAATAGACTTCAAATGCAGGGATGTTTTGAGAGACAAAGAAGGCCACTACATACTAATAAAAGGGGCAATTCAGCAAGAAGAAATAACAATCGTAAATGTCTATGCACCCAATCAAGGTGCCACAAAATACATGAGAGAAACATTGGCAAAACTAAAGGAAGCAATTGATGTTTCCACAATAATTGTGGGAGACTTCAACACATCACTCTCTCCTATAGATAGATCAACCAGACAGAAGACCAATAAGGAAATTGAAAACCTAAACAATCTGATAAATGAATTAGATTTAACAGACATCTACAGGACATTACATCCCAAATCACCAGGATACACATACTTTTCTAGTGCTCACGGAACTTTCTCCAGAATAGATCATATGCTGGGACATAAAACAAGCCTCAATAAATTTAAAAAGATTGAAATCATTCAAAGCACATTCTCTGACCACAATGGAATACAATTAGAAGTCAATAACCATCAGAGACTTAGAAAATTCACAAATACCTGGAGGTTAAACAACACACTCCTAAACAATCAGTGGGTTAAAGAAGAAATAGCAAGAGAAATTGCTAAATATATAGAGACGAATGAAAATGAGAACACAACATACCAAAACCTATGGGATGCAGCAAAAGCAGTGCTAAGGGGGAAATTTATAGCACTAAACGCATATATTAAAAAGGAAGAAAGAGCCAAAATCAAAGAACTAATGGATCAACTGAAGAAGCTAGAAAATGAACAGCAAACCAATCCTAAACCAAGTAGAAGAAAAGAAATAACAAGGATTAAAGCAGAAATAAATGACATAGAGAACAAAAAAACAATAGAAAGGATAAATATCACCAAAAGTTGGTTCTTTGAGAAGATCAACAAGATTGACAAGCCCCTAGCTAGACTGACAAAATCAAAAAGAGAGAAGACCCATATAAACAAAATAATGAATGAAAAAGGTGACATAACTGCAGATCCTGAAGAAATTAAAAAAATTATAAGAGGATACTATGAACAACTGTATGGCAACAAACTGGATAATGTAGAAGAAATGGACAATTTCCTGGAAACATATGAACAACCTAGACTGACCAGAGAAGAAATAGAAGACCTCAACCAACCCATCACAAGCAAAGAGATCCAATCAGTCATCAAAAATCTTCCCACAAATAAATGCCCAGGGCCAGATGGCTTCACAGGGGAATTCTACCAAACTTTCCAGAAAGAACTGACACCAATCTTACTCAAACTCTTTCAAAACATTGAAAAAAATGGAACACTACCTAACTCATTTTATGAAGCTAACATCAATCTAATACCAAAACCAGGCAAAGATGCTACAAAAAAGGAAAACTACCGGCCAATCTCCCTAATGAAAATAGATGCAAAAATCCTCAACAAAATACTTGCAAATCGAATCCAAAGACACATTAAAAAAATCATACACCATGACCAAGTGGGGTTCATTCCAGGCATGCAAGGATGGTTCAACATCAGAAAAACAATCAATGTATTACAACACATTAAAAACTCGAAAGGGAAAAATCAATTGATCATCTCAATAGATGCTGAAAAAGCATTTGACAAAATCCAACATCCCTTTTTGATAAAAACACTTCAAAAGGTAGGAATTGAAGGAAACTTCCTCAACATGATAAAGAGCATATATGAAAAACCCACAGCCAGCATAGTACTCAATGGTGAGAGACTGAAAGCCTTCCCTCTAAGATCAGGAACAAGACAAGGATGCCCGCTGTCACCACTGTTATTCAACATTGTGCTGGAAGTGCTAGCCAGGGCAATCCGGCAAGACAAAGAAATAAAAGGCATCCAAATTGGAAAAGAAGAAGTAAAACTGTCATTGTTTGCAGATGATATGATCTTATATCTAGAAAACCCTGAGAAATCAACGATACACCTACTAGAGCTAATAAACAAATTTAGCAAAGTAGCGGGATACAAGATTAATGCACATAAGTCAGTAATGTTTCTATATGCTAGAAATGAACAAACTGAAGAGACACTCAAGAAAAAGATACCATTTTCAATAGCAACTAAAAAAATCAAGTACCTAGGAATCAACTTAACCAAAGATGTAAAAGACCTATACAAAGAAAACTACATAACTCTACTAAAAGAAATAGAAGGGGACCTTAAAAGATGGAAAAATATTCCATGTTCATGGATAGGAAGGCTAAATGTCATTAAGATGTCAATTCTACCCAAACTCATCTACAGATTCAATGCAATCCCAATCAAAATTCCAACAACCTACTTTGCAGACTTGGAAAAGCTAGTTATCAAATTTATTTGGAAAGGGAAGATGCCTCGAATTGCTAAAGACACTCTAAAAAAGAAAAACGAAGTGGGAGGACTTACACTCCCTGACTTTGAAGCTTATTATAAAGCCACAGTTGCCAAGACAGCATGGTACTGGCACAAAGATAGACATATAGATCAATGGAATCGAATTGAGAATTCAGAGATAGACCCTCAGATCTATGGCCGACTGATCTTTGATAAGGCCCCCAAAGTCACCGAACTGAGCCATAATGGTCTTTTCAACAAATGGGGCTGGGAGAGTTGGATATCCATATCCAAAAGAATGAAAGAGGACCCCTACCTCACCCCCTACACAAAAATTAACTCAAAATGGACCAAAGATCTCAATATAAAAGAAAGTACCATAAAACTCCTAGAAGATAATGTAGGAAAACATCTTCAAGACCTTGTATTAGGAGGCCACTTCCTAGACTTTACACCCAAAGCACAAGCAACAAAAGAGAAAATAGATAAATGGGAACTCCTCAAGCTTAGAAGTTTCTGCACCTCAAAGGAATTTCTCAAAAAGGTAAAGAGGCAGCCAACTCAATGGGAAAAAATTTTTGGAAACCATGTATCTGACAAAAGACTGATATCTTGCATATACAAAGAAATCCTACAACTCAATGACAATAGTACAGACAGCCCAATTATAAAATGGGCAAAAGATATGAAAAGACAGTTCTCTGAAGAGGAAATACAAATGACCAAGAAACACATGAAAAAATGTTCAGCTTCACTAGCTATTAGAGAGATGCAAATTAAGACCACAATGAGATACCATCTAACACCGGTTAGAATGGCTGCCATTAAACAAACAGGAAACTACAAATGCTGGAGGGGATGTGGAGAAATTGGAACTCTTATTCATTGTTGGTGGGACTGTATAATGGTTCAGCCACTCTGGAAGTCAGTCTGGCAGTTCCTTAGAAAACTAGATATAGAGCTACCATTCGATCCAGCGATTGCACTCCTCGGTATATACCCGGAAGATCGGAAAGCAGTGACACGAACAGATATCTGCACGCCAATGTTCATAGCAGCATTATTCACAATTGCCAAGAGATGGAAACAACCCAAATGTCCTTCAACAGATGAGTGGATAAATAAAATGTGGTATATACACACGATGGAATACTACGCGGCAGTAAGAAGGAACGATCTGGTGAAACATATGACAACATGGATGAACCTTGAAGACATAATGCTGAGCGAAATAAGCCAGGCACAAAAAGAGAAATATTATATGCTACCACTAATGTGAACTTTGAAAAATGTAAAACAAATGGTTTATAATGTAGAATGTAGGGGAACTAGCAGTAGAGAGCAATTAAGGAAGGGGGAACAATAATCCAGGAAGAACAGATAAGCTATTTAACGTTCTGGGGATGCCCAGAAATGACTATGGTCTGTTAATTTCTGATGGTTGTAGTAGGAACAAGTTCACTGAAATGTTGCTATATTATGTAACTTTCTTGGGGTAAAGTAGGAACATGTTGGAAGTTAAGCAGTTATCTTAGGTTAGTTGTCTTTTTCTTACTCCCTTGCTATGGTCTCTTTGAAATGCTCTTTTATTGTATGTTTGTTTTCTTTTTAACTTTTTTTTTCATACAGGTGATTTGAAAAAAGAAGGGAAAGTTAAAAAAAAAAAAAAAAAAAAAATAAAAAAGAAAAAAAAGGGGAAAAAGAAAAAAAAAAAGTTGTAGTGCCCCCTTGAGGAGCCTGTGGAGAATGCAGGGGTATTCGCCTACCCCACCTCCATGGTTGCTAACATGACCACAGACATAGGGGACTGGTGGTTTGATGGGTTGAGCCCTCTACCATAAGTTTTACCCTTGGGAAGACGGTTGCTGCAAAGGAGAGGCTAGGCCTCCCTGTATTTGTGCCTAAGAGTCTCCTCCTGAATGCCTCTTTGTTGCTCAGATGTGGCCCTCTCTCTCTGGCTAAGCCAACTTGAAAGGTGAAATCACTGCCCTACCCCCTACGTGGGATCAGACACCCAGGGAAGTGAATCTCCCTGGCAACGTGGAATATGACTCCCAGGGAGGAATGTAGACCTGGCACCGTGGGACGGAGAACATCTTCTTGACCAAAAGGGGGATGTGAAAGGAAATGAAATAAGCTTCAGTGGCAGAGAGATTCCAAAAGGAGCCGAGAGGTCACTCTGGTGGGCACTCTTATGCACACTTTAGACAACCCTTTTTAGGTTCTAAAGAATTGGGGTAGCTGGTGGTGGATACCTGAAACTATCAAACTACAACCCAGAACCCATGAATCTCGAAGACAGTTGTATAAAAATGTAGCTTATGAGGGGTGACAATGGGATTGGGAAAGCCATAAGGACCAAACACCACTTTGTCTAGTTTATGGATGGATGTGTAGAAAAGTAGGGGAGGGAAACAGACAGACAAAGGTACCCAGTGTTCTTTTTTACTTCAATTGCTCTTTTTCACTCTAATTATTATTCTTGTTATTTTTGTGTGTGTGCTAATGAAGGTGTCAGGGATTGATTTAGGTGATGAATGTACAACTATGTAATGGTACTGTAAACAAGCGAAAGTACAATTTGTTTTGTATGACTGCGTGGTATGTGAATATATCTCAATAAAATGATGATTTAAAAAAAAAAAAAATGTGGCTCATTTCTCTAAAATCTTTCATTTATTATTATATCTGTGTCTTTGGTGCTCAGTCTAAAGTGGCAAGGTGGCAGTTGTGAGGAAAGCAATATATTTCTGAACCTGTCTATACAGAATTTTAGATGCACTTTGTAGGGATGGAAACAAAAATACTAAACAATCTAAATCCTTGTACATGCTTTCATCATCTAAAAGTGTTAAAAAATAAGACACTGCTTCCACTCTTGGGGAGCTCCAAGTATCAGGTTAAAATTGGGAGAGGTAGCCAAAGAGAGCCAGGGATTACCACTAGTGAGGTGTCATGAACTCTGATGTGGCCGTTGTTCAGCATGGCTGCAAGAATCTCCTTTCTCTCTCCTGCTCTGCAGTCCTAGCACACGTCACTTTCTCCAAGTCTCTCTGGAATTCATAAGAAGATGATACTCATCATTCTTGTGCATAAAACCTTACAGCTGCAGGGTCCAGCACCGGTGACTCTTTGCCTGAGGGTTTTCTCTGGCTGCTAGAACCCAATGGACCCAGGCATGGGGCAGGCTAGATGTGTTAGGGAATTAAAGTCTTTGGGGAACCACTCACAAATAAGACTGAAAGGAGTTGGTAGATAAATACCATAGCTCGTTTGCCCCTTGGTTGGGATACTGCTGAGGTATGATCTACCCGTCTCCCAGATTTCCTAAGTGTAGTACTGAGCCTCAGTGGTCCACGTTAGTAACTTCCTTGATAATGTACTCTCTATTGGCTTCCTTCCCTTCCAGTCTTGCTTCTCATCCCCCTTACCATTGCTTCCTGGAATCACCTCCCAGTTAAACTGGAGCACTCACATCCTTGTCTCAGGGATGCTTCCAGGGGAACCTGACATAAGATACTTACAGTAAAGCCTCATTCATTCATTCATTCAGCAAACATTTGTTAAGCACATACTATATGCCAGGCATTATATTAGACACTGAAAATAAATGAAACACAGCCACCGCCATCAGGGAGCTCTCAGTCTAGTGGGGGAGTCAGTCCCATTATTTAGCCAGTTATAAACAACATGAAAGTTCAGGACTGAGAAATACAAGAATTTCCAGCATTACTCTCTCTGTGCCTTCAGATTTTTTGGAAACTAAACATGACTTCCCAGTACTTGGTATTATCAGGAATTATCTTAGTCAAGTGTTTGCTTTCTTGTTTGTCTCCCCTTCTAGAAGGTAAGATCTACGGAAGAAGGTGCTTATCTATTTTGTTCCATCATTATATCCTCAAGTGTTAGCACAAGGCTTAGCATATGGCTAGTGCTCAATAAATATTTGTTGAACAAGTCTCAGAATCCTTATGAAGTCTGTGTGGTGAGTTTGTCAGCCTCCTCCTTTCTGCTTGGGGGAAGTTCTTTTGTGTTGAAGAATAACTAAGATCCACTCTGGAGGTAGTGTTCTCCACAGGTGCTATGGGAAAGACAGCGAGCTGGGCCTCCACTGCAGCCATCATGCCCCAAGGGGCTGGGCTTCCTTGGGATTCCATCACTGTTGTCTGGGAAATAAGAACTTTCGCCTAACTGTGTATGTGAGATGAGCACTTTCTTTAACATAATAATAGTGTTCAATTTTAAGAAGTTTTCTTCTAATTTAGCGAAGTCCCTCTGTTTTCTTTGTACACTGAATCATAAACTCTCCATTGGGAGATTCTGCTGATAAACCCCCTCTTGCCATCTCCCGCCTCCCTACCTGAGCCTACACAATGCCAGGTGAGGAGCTGCTGAAATACTGACACAACCTCCTTGATTGTCAGCAGTATCAGAAGAAAGGAAAGTTTGAATTTGGAATCGAAACATTTTATCAACAGGCTCAGAGAAGTAACTAATCCATAGTCACCCACCCCTGTGGTATGCATGATTGTCTCTCTCCACACCTCTAGAATCATGCTTGATTCACACCACTAGAATCTACCTTGAAAATGCATCCCATTCAGTGCACTTCATCAGGCATGCATCGACAACCAGTGGAGGTTGCTCCTGGTGCTTGTTTCTCAGACCTGAGGCACCGGCTGGCTCTCAGGGTGTGCCCATCTGTTCCCTCCCTCTGCTGATCTCCAGTCTTCCCATCCCTTGCTCCTCAGTGTCCCCACCTGTTGACACATTTAACTTAATCCTCATGTCTTTTAAATATGTTGGAGAGTCCCGTATCACTTAAGTTGCTGAGCATTTAGTTTCAGCTTTCACACTAAAGATTGAGAAAATTAAAATAGGTATCATTAATCTTTAAGCATCTCCTGTGGTCCTCATTGCCAACCACAGCCTCAAAGACCTGTGGCAGATTTACTGCTTTGCATGTTCTTTATTTCCTTTAAAGCTGGGCATGTGAGCAAAATTGATTTATGGAGCCTATATCCTGCTTAGTTTGGGGGAAGGGATGCAAAGCGTTGTTCAAGCTGCAATAAATTCAGATATGACTAGTATTTCTTTACACATGCAGGGAAAAAAACTACTAACAAGTCTATTGCTATAGGAGCTCATAAATTAAAAAATAACAAGACTATTTCCTATACACCTGGAACTTCAAAATTACAATCTGTTAATTTTTTATTGTCCTCTTCACTAAGGAGTCTTTGAGAATGACAACTCAAACAGGATCTTCCATCACAGCTTTGAAATCCAAACAGTGATTCACCCCATGTCTGTTGACCTTTGCTTAAGAAAAATATTTCAAGATAAGGGAAGTTACTTACCAGAAGCACAGAATCTAGTCCCATTATTTTTTTCTTCTAACCTTCTATTACCCTGTTCTTCCTTCCTCTCTCCTTTTCTTTTTTTTTTTGTTTCTTTTGATTTTTTAACTTAAATTTAAGAACAAGTCTAATAGCATCAAAAACAAAACATGGGAAAGTCTTCTTTACTTTCCACTCTGTTTTGAACCATAATTCCTCCATGTAATCAAATGATACACCCAGGTGAGCTGGTATAATTAACTTGATTATCCTCTTCAATGTTTTAGTACCTGGTCACTTCAAAACTTCCAAGAGTGGGGAAATTGGGTTTCTCCTGTTCCTAAGGAATTGAGTGTCTCCTGGACCATGTAGCTTCTGTATGTCACTTTACAGAGGTTAAGATTGAGCAGATCTAGTGGGCAAAGAAATTTCTAAAGGCACAACTTCAAGGCCCCATATATTCCTATTTCTTCAGTTTGTTCTTTGAGAACTATTCTTATGCATAAATAAAGAAGGAAGAGAGGATATGCTCTACTTAGAGTTTTAGAAAGCCCTAAAAATATGCCTGACTAGAAGCAGTAGAAATGAATTTTCACTCCCCTACCACCCAGCCATCCTACTCCTAGGTACTTAACCAGGAGAAATGAAGGTATATGTCCACACAAAGACGTGCACATGGATGTTCATAGAAGCGGTACTTGTAATAGCCAAAAGGGAAACAATCCAAATGTCCTCCAATTGATGAACGGATAAACAAAATGTGATATATGTATATAATAGAATGCTACTCAGCATTAAAAAGAATCAAAATATTGGTACATGCAAAGACGTGGATGAAACTCGATATAGTTATGGTGAGTGAAAGAAGATAATCCCCCCCCCCCCCAAAAAAAACAACAAAAAACTATGGTTTGGTTTCATTTATAAAAAATTATTCACAATACAAACTAATCCATAGTGACAGCATATCAGTAGTTTACTGGGAATGGGGGTGGGAAGGAGTGATGGATTACAATTGAACATAAGCAAACTTGTAAAGGTGATGGATATGTTCATCGTCTTTATTGTGGTGATGGTTTCATGGATGTATACATTTAACAAAACTCACTAGATTGTATACTTTAAACATGTACGGTTTCTTATAAATCAGTTATACTGTCAATAAAGCTAAATAAATTAGTTTTCTTGGGATTCGAGAATTTCTTGACATGGAGAGAGGATTGTTTTAGAGATCAAGTGAATTGTTGGGAAAGTCATTTTCTCCAAAAGGAAAAGGGTTAATAGTAGGAACCCCTAGGAAAGCATATTGAACTTACCTTATTTAACATCCCTTATTTCTTATCTCAATCTCTTATTTCAAGGGATTGAGATAAGAAAGTACCAAGGGAAATCTCCAAATTTGTACACAAAACTAAGTTCTTACAGGTAATAAAATACTACCAAGGTTGAATGAACAGGGGGAAAATGAGCAGAGGAGCTGTAATGAGGGCAAAGAAAAGCATTTTTGAAAAAATAATTCAAACTCTTGTTATAAGATGACAGACTCTGAGAAACTGACTATAACTGTGGTAGGGAATCTAAGAATTGTTGCCTGAGGATTAGGTACAAGATTATGACAAAAGAAACAAACAGTAACAAAATTTGTTGGACATTATCAGGAAGAAAATTGGAAAAGTGAAAGATATCATCTTACCCTTAAATAAAATAAAAACTTGTTTGATGCTAGAGGCTCTTACAAAGTTTTAATAAGTATACCTTAAGTTATAAAAGGAAAATGAAAACAATTAGCGGGGTAGGGGAATTTTCATTTGAGAGTAGGCTTTTGGAAGAACTCCTCAGTCTAGAAGACAAAATCTAGGAGGAAATCAGAGTAGCTCATTGGACATGTGGATAGATTACTTATCAAATCTTTGAGTTATCTCTTCAGACAGCAAAGAAGCAGTATTAGGGAAGAACAAACTGTACGTCACAACCTAAGACACAGTACAGACTGAGAATATGAATCTGCAGGTCAGATTAATTCACAAGAAAGTAGGCTGATTGGAAGCCCCTAGACAAAGCTAGAGATGTTTGGGAGCAATTCCGCAACTAGGATGCCAGAGGGTAACAACCTGCCTCATAGGGAAGATGGGGTTCTCAGCTAAACGAGTCAGGACTCCAGCTCAATATAATGGTTGTTTAATCTGTTTCTGAAATAGTCTTTTCTACAACATTTTAAAAAGTAGCTACATTATCCTGAGCAGGCAAGTATTTAGAAGCCCCTCTGTCAAGTTCAGGTTGGACACATGTATTGGGCCCTCTCCTCTCAGAGGTGAATAATGGGCAGGCTGGTACAGCGTGACCACTGGTATCGAAGTCGGGGATATGAATGTCAGCTTAGCAGATGAGACACTCTGTTGCCTGGGCAATTTCCCCAGCATCTAGCTTGTTTCATGCCCAAAAGGAGGCAAGACAGGAAGGAATAAAAATCCAAATCAGTGCAGTCACTCAGAAAGAAGACAGGTGATGTCCTGGCATTCTCTCTTTGGTTTTGTGTGGAATTCCAAAGTGCCTCTTTGGGATTGTGAACTCCAGCCATCTGCTTGCTTGGAACCTGGAGAGTAATACGGCTGGTATCTGTCACTATAATTAAGAGGGGTGCAGAGCATGGAAGCATGCTGTCCGGTGTGGACCACTAGGAAGGAGCAGAGTGTGGGGAAATGAAGAGATGCACATTTGAAAGTGAAGATGCAAGGAAGCTTGATGGCTCCCAGAGGGACATGGCTGCCAGATTTCCTTTGTAAAAGGAATGGAAGAGTACAGTTTAGAAAGAACATTGACTTTTTTGTTTTTTTTTTTTTTAGAGACGTCTGTACCTCGGCCACAACTGAGCACAAGAGTTTTTCTGTGTTGGTGATGTCTTATTTGCTTTGATCATACAATTCTCTTATAATCCATGGCCATCAGTGTCACGTGCTTCCTCGTCCTTCCCCTCCCATTTCATCTGCTTACTCTCAGAGTGGAGATTCTAGTTCATTCGGCTAATAAGTGTGTGATTCCAACAGTAACTAGCAACAGGGAGAAATCCCAGGAGAGGAACAGGAATAGGATGCTCCTATATTTTTTACATGGAGATTGATAATCAAGGCTGACAATCCCAGCAGAAGGTGAACAACACATTAAACAGAGGGGAAAAGGTAATAAAATATCGCCTGCTGCTTAACAATCGTTGGGTGGAAACATTCCCTGGAACTATACAGCTGTTTCACTTGATGGCTCATAAAGCCTGGGTAAAGTCCGTCAAGGGCCTTTTTTGTTAGTGAGGGACGATTTTTTTTCATGCAGTTATGATAGCATCTGGTTCCTGTCCCTGGAAGTGCAAAGAATCCACAGGCAGACGGCAGCCTTGGAAGAGCCCAACTGCAGAGGCATCTGGCTGCTTTGATAGGTCTTGGGTCACTTCAGACCTAAGGGCCTCATCATAAAAATGCAGATTAAATTCAGCTAATGGTCACTGAGCACCTGCTGTGTGCCAGACACCATGTTAGCTTAGCTCAGTGAATTCTCACAACTGTGAGGTAGGTATTATCACCTTAAAAGAATAATATGGAAAAGACAGCCCTGGACTAGTTAGATAACATACGCAGGTCCCAGTGCTGGTGAGTGGCAGAGCAGGGTTCCCAGGCCTGATGCCTTTTCCCCTGTGGCACGTTGCTGAAAAGGGGATGGAGAGAGAGAGATGAGAACGACTTATATCTGTGCTCTGGGTGTATGTGAAACACTTCTGAATCTGCTTGTTCTACTTAGGTACCCAAAGAAGTTGATATTTTCGGAACACTCAAAACAGATAACAGGAGGACTGGGTGACCTGCTGTTTTAGGCCAGGTTCCCCAGAGGCAGATCCTGAGGTGAGGATTCCTATGCAAGTGATTTATTAAGGAAGGGCTCCCCAGAAAGCACGATAGGGAAGGGGAGGAGGGAGCCAGGCAAGGTATGGTCTCAGGCAAAGTCCCACAGAAGGTGACTTGAGCTTTAGCCTGATCCTGCCGGGGGAGCCTAGGGTGTAAGTTAAGCCCCAGAGTTGTCTAGACCTGAGGTAGCAGAGCTGGGACTTTAATACCTCCTGGGAAGGAGGAAGATAGTAAATTCCAGGCACTTCCAGCCAGCTCCCCACTCTTGCAGGCAAAGCAGCCTCTGGTGGCCCAAGGGCAGTCCTTTGAAAAAGAGCTGCAGGTGCTGTTAGGAGTAAATGCTCGCCAAAGGGGAGCACACACAAATGCAGAAAGGGATCTAAGGGGACCTGGGCAGAACCTGGCATTTGCACCTACACCTGTCCTTTGTCAGCACCGACCTGGCAGAAGAAGGGGCTGAGGAGCTAGGAAAGCAGTGGCATGATGAATCACGTACCACATCTGTGCCGTCAGCTGTATCTCCATAAGAAAGGGTGCCAATTTTCCTGAATTTTAGGTGTTGGGTTTTCATCACCAAGGTCAGATGTCTTTGGTGAAGCCACTCTCAGACCAAGTCCACATGAAACACTGTTGAGTTCTATCAGGTTGGATGATATAATGGGACAAGGCAGACTAACATCTCTTGGGAGTGAAAGGAAGTTGTTCTTAAGTGAACTTCCATGTTCTCCTTCAAGGTGGGAAAAGGGAAAATGAAAAGTGGTAGGTTGCCCAAGGCAGGGAGCTTCCCCATCTGAAACCATGCTGGGGCTTGAAATGTTACAAATTCCAAAATCCGTGTGTGTCTTTCTTAAAAACCAATAGCTGCATGTAAAAAAAATTATATAGTATGTGAATCCATAGGAACAAAATTTTAAGTGAAAACAGATGTCTTCTATTTTAAAGAAATCTCAGCTCTTTGTTTTGGAGTATGGGGGTTCCTCACGTGTATCCCAGCTGAACGTGAAAACCAAATTCCTATGTAATTTATAGCAGAGTTTGCTTCTGTCCTTTGTTTGCTTTGTACTGTCAAAACTATTGACACTGAGGACTCTAGAAGCCAAGCAGATCAATGAATTTGATGTGACTGAGTAGAAATAAGGAGTATTCCTCCTTTTGGGGCTGTTTGAGGGAGTATAGTGTGGAATCCAGGGTGTGGTAATCGTGAGTTACAGTGGGTCCCTTATCTCTTGCAACCCTAGTAGTCTCCCAGTCAACATCATCCTGGGGGAACATCATTAAAGGGACATAGGTAACAATTTAAAAGGTAATGGATTAAAATGTTTTTATGATAATGAATTATAGCTTTTTAAGTGTCCCTATCTTTTAGAGAGGTAAACTGAAATATTTACAGATGAAATGTTAGATTATGGGTTTTCTACACAGTAATACAGAAGAGGGGAGAAGTAGGGAGTATACATGGAATAAGACTGACCATGAATTGATAATTGTTGAAGCTGTGTGATAGGTAGATAGACTACTCTATTTCTGTATATGTTTAAAATTCTCCACACTAAGAAGTTAAAAAGGTAATGAAACTAATCTATACTTACAGATCTCTCCAGAAGAATCTCTGGGAGCCCAGCCCTGCTGGTCTCAGAGTAGCCCTCAAGTTCTCCCTGGCGACCGTAAAGCACCTGCTTCACAACAGGTGAGGACACCTGACTCCCGGCCTAGGAGCCACCCTTGCTACCACTCTATTCTCCCCTAGAACTCTACTCCTCCGGCCACAGAGATGCCAGCATTACTATTTTATTAGGCTACCTCTCTTATTTCTTGAAAAGCTACTCTTTATATGTGCTCAGGGGACTGAGCTAGCGTGAGTGGCACCATCTATTACTATTTCCATTACCCTTGTCACTTCCCTTTTCTTAGATAAAGACTTCAATGTGCACACTGGGTTTGGTTGCTTCTATAGGAGGAGAACGGCTGAGTTTATACGGCTGGTAAAGAAATGTATTAGAAAAGTATAAGAAACTGCTTTCGTCCCAGCCATCTGTGAACTTAGGAACAAAGAGGGGCAGGCTCGGTAAAGAATCATGTCTGGGATCCCAGTCTCCTGATTCCCAACTGGGCTTTCATCCTCCAAGGCTATCTCCTTTTGGACCGAGTCTAGGGGTTCTAGAGCTTAATTAAGAACATAATGAGAAACTTCTAGGCTTAAGAGTAACCTAAAGAATAATAACAATAACAAAAAACCTACTATAAAGTGGTTTACTCCTATGTGTACTATTTATCTCATGGCACAAAAATCTCCCTAAGGCCCAGGGTGATGTCCAATACAATCACAAATCCTGCACTCTCCAATTCACAAAGCATCAAAGGCCTCTCCCATTTTATACAAAGACAGATTTTTACTGCTGTCACTAGCTAATAGCTACAGGGTTCTGAAAGACATGGACTTGGGTTCTGGAGGAGAAAAAAAGGTTCCATTATTTGGGAAGCTATTTGTGTAGTTTAGCCAACATAATCCAACACAGTAAATTTCATTTTCTTTCAAACCTGGAGATATAGTTTCTGATTATAGCCAATGGCCTGTTCTGTAAAGAGAATGTGGTTCCATGAACTCAACAGACTTTCAGGAGATCCTCCTGATTAAATGATAATCCATCCTATGGTTGCAACTCTCTGTTCTGTTTTAGCTTTCCTTCTTCATATCACAGCACCAATGTGGAGACTCAGGCTGGCTCTTCTCTAGCCAGTGCATTGTTGGCTTACTCCACGCTGCTGCTGTGTTCATTGCTTGTTTGATTTAACAGCTCCAGAGATGTTTGGAGTTCCTTGCAAGTCACTTGATACTGACATTGCTAAGGCACACATGGATAATGTTCTTGCCTTTATGGGTTTTTTATTGTTGATGTTAGAGAGATTTTGGGTTTACAAAACAATCATGCGTAAAATACAGGACTTGTCTTGATGTTTTAACTCAATGCAATCCAACTTTTTTGTTTTGAGTACTGAGTAAATTAATAAGAATATGCCTAGTACTGGAAGGAGAAATCACAATAAATCTTAGTAAGGATTAATCTTTAAAGGAAGTAAGAAATATAGATCTTAAGAGGTATGGCTGATGCTCAAGACTGGAAGTGAGACTAGTTCTCTTAGTTTGATCTCAGTTTGGTCTGAAGTCCAGTAGTTGTCATTTAGATTTGGAATTGGTGTTCCAACCTATAGTTCAAAGTGTTGAACCTCTTGTATACACTAACCTGCATTTTAATAAGTTCG
The DNA here is from genome assembly GCF_015220235.1 of Choloepus didactylus. Taxonomy (NCBI): domain Eukaryota; kingdom Metazoa; phylum Chordata; class Mammalia; order Pilosa; family Megalonychidae; genus Choloepus; species Choloepus didactylus. Next base: position 30,493,169 of record NC_051308.1, read on the forward strand.
TTACCCATGCATTCAAAAATATATTTATTGGATATCTATGGATTCCAGATATCAGAGTCTTTTAGGCCTCAGGTAGCTTTATAATTTTAAAACCAGAAGCACCCAGCAACTGTTAAATCCTTGAAAATTACAAAATATTGACAGCCATGGCATTCTCAGGGTAGAGAACCTCCAATGCCTGAAACAAGGAGTTTAACATTTAACATTTAGCACATCTGTACTTAAAGATTGTTCTTATGTTGTTGCTTTTGGCCTGCAAGTTCAGAACATGTGGATTTTGAACCAAAATGAATACAGCAACAGACAGTCCGTCATAATAATAGAAAGGGGCTGGAGCTTGCAGCTGGCATCAGCATCAAGGATCTTGCTTTCATCGATGTTCTGCAACCCTGTGGATTGTTGTCATATGGAAGTAATTCACATAGGCTGAGAGCAGTGGGGTGAAAATAACTAGGACGCTTCTGCAAGCCTGAGTTGAAAAATAAGCTGGACTTGCCACAAAGGAAATGCATTTCCCAATAACTTTTTTTGGAGGAGACTTTAGATAACTTTCCTTTGAATTGCATTTGTTTATGAAGTGTGTAGTAATCACTTCCATTGTAGCTGGATCAGGAGGGGCTGTGTTTTCTTCTCAGACCTAATTCCCATGATTCAATGTGTCCCCAAAACTCCACTTTTATCACCCTCTCTGTGACTGACATACATTTCCACTTTGTACTGTTAATCAGATAAGTTACTGTGAGCTGGGAAGCACTTTCGCTAAACACCTGGCTAGCCTGAAGCTCTTTATACTTGATAAAATGGGAGACAAAATTATAATGACTTTTTACATTGTAGATGGGATCACAGAATTTGGTAATCAAGATTACTTGAGAACTTTTGGTTGAATAAGGAGGCACAATATCCTTGATACTTTATTGCTGGAGGGGAGGTTACTCAACAAAAGACAAAAATGTAAATTTTAAATGACAGTTTGTCCTACGGTCATTCACCTACCACCAGATGCTTTTCACAGTCTGCTTAATATCTTACATAATTATTGCCAATGCTTTCCACTAAAGGCTTCATTGCAAGTGGGTTTAGCATGCATGGACGCTGTTATTTCTTGTGTGATTCTTTTTCATTATTATATGTATGAGATATGAACATACATACATGGTAGATTTGTTATTCATGAGAAGAGAAAAGTGTATCAATATGGTTTTTACATGTATTTTGCCTAGGGCAGCACCAACTTTGTAATATAAAATGCAGTAGGTGTATGTCCGGGCAGAATGTGATGAGTTTTCCTGTGCTTTCATTCCATTCAGCCACTTGCAGCACTCAGCTGCCCCCTCCAGTTGGCATTTTTGAGAGTCGTTTTCTGTCCCTCTTTGCTGACTTTGTGGTTTGATATGTAAGTTGCTTTCCCTGTCTGGCTCAGAAGCAACCCAGTGGCTCCTTCCAAATAATTGCATTTACAGGGTTAAGTCAGCTTGCTTGCCACCCAGATTAGTTGACTGGGATTAGAGTTTGAATGTGAAGACTGAAAAGGAGAGAATTGGCACCTTTCTTCTCTGAAAAGTTATTTCACCGTGGCTTTAGGTGTTTTGAAAGATGAAATGAGTTGTTGTCTCTAAGTTTTAATGGTAGAAGGAGAAAGGAGTCATGACAATTAGATGGAAAAATAAGCTGATCCTTTCCTATAAGGTCCTCTCTATAAAGCTTAGGGCACCATCCAGTGGGTGCAGTGGCTGTGAGAGAGCAATGATGGATGGTTTCATCTCTGCTACTGCTTGACTTTGGTGCCTTGGATAAATAAATCTACTTCCCTGTGCCTCAGTCATCCCATTGGAAAACTGAGGAGACTGGTGATTATACCTCTTAGATAGGTATATTCTGTGACAGGATACAGAATAGGAGTTTGTTAATGCTGGAGGGATCTCTTCTGAGTGGGGTACCCGCAACCCCAGGGATGTAGGGCAATATGCAAAGGACTGCAAGAAGCTGTGGGGTATGGCATGTTGTACAGGAGCATTAGTTTTTTCTTGAAGATCTGGGGAGGAAACCATTGTTTTTAACAGTGAAAAAACCCAGAGATATATTATGGAATAGAATATGAAACTATGATGTTTAGGACAGCACATAAATTTCTAAGTAATTTCATGCTAGATTTAGATAGCGTTGGGCTGTGCCCCTCTATGGGAAATAATTCGCACAGCCCATTCCATTAGTTTTACTACAGGTGGAAGTTTGATTTTATTTGTCTTTAAAAAAACCAGCGTTTTTATTTGTTTTATCTTTTTTTCTATTGCTTTCTCATTGATTTCTATTTTTAATTTTATTATTTCTTTCCTTCTGCATTCTTTTTGTTTACTTTGCTGTTCTTTTGTTAACTTTTAGAATTAGAAATTTAATGCATTTATTTTTATTCTTGTTTTTATTGATATAAATATTTAAGCTATGAATTTTTCACTGATCGCTACTTTAGTTGTATGCTACAGATTCTGATAGGTGGTGTTTTATATTAACTTTCTCTTCAAAAGTTTGTAATTTTGGTTTGTTTCCCCTTTCACTCAAGCATTCTTTAATATAGAATTTAAAAATTACCGGGGGGAAAAGCCTTTATTTATTTTTTTATTTATTTCTGGTTTTATTACATTATGATCAGATAATGTTGTTTGTGCTATTTCTAATTTATGGAACTTACTGCAGTTTTCTTTGTGACTTCTGTACGTGAAATTTTTATGAATTTTGCTTCAAAAGAAGGTATATTTCCTATTGTCTGGGTGTAAAATTTGATATCTATCCAGAAGATCTATCTTAATGAGCATGTTGTTTAAAACTCTTGTAACCTTACTTATTTTTTATCTTCTTGAGCTGTCATGGCCTAAGAGTGGCAGGTTAAAGCAGTGTTGGGCTGAGCTATATTGGAGCCTGAGGCAAAAGGAAAAATCAGTAATACAAATCCTATTTACCTAAAATTTTCACATTTTATTCATCGTAGATTTTTTTTGGCATTAATTTTTATTTTTAAAAATATTGCATTAAATATTATTTATTTTGGTTGCTGAGCTTTTTGGCACCCCTAAATAGTATGCCCAGGGAGAATACCTCACTCATCTCACCTTGGTCCTGGCCCTGGCCCTGGGTTAAAGGCTCCTCATTAGTGTGTTTCTATTTCTCCTCATGTGATTTTGCTTTCTTGAAAGTAGTTGCCATCAATTTAGTGTAAAAATAATCATAAATGTTATACTTTCCTATGAATTGTGGTTTTTAGTATCATAGAGTAATTTGTCTTGTTTAATGCTTTTGGTCTGGATTCTACCTTGTCTTATATTGGGATCGAAAACTACAGGGGAAAATTTGAGATTCCAATGCATCCTCAGTTTACAAATGATGGAACTGAGGCCCAAGGACTTCTTTGATAGTAGTTGAAACAATAATGCATATTTAGGTTAAAAATGTTGAATACTTTAAGTACTGATATTAGAGTAACAACTTCAGTATATGTCAATGTGGAAATGATATCATTCTGAAATTGTGTGAATCAAAATGACGGTGAATACCTTCACCGTATATGAGTAGGGTATGGGCGGGCCACAAACCAGACAAGGGCTTGGGGAGGGCAGGCTCTGAGAACCTTAGAACTGAGTGTTGCCCCTGTTGGAGAATTGCAACTCATACAAATATGAAGGGGAGTGAGCTAAAGGCAGGCCAGTTAGTTAAAGTGGGGTGATTCAACCCTCAAACAGTTTAACCACAAGACACTAGGACTTCTTTTTGACCTAGTAGAAGTTTTATGAGTGAAGAAGGGTTTTTTTTTTGTTTTTTGTTTTTTTTTTAACTCTATGTTACAGAGTCTTATCTTTCCCTTTTGTGATTCTTGCCAAAACCTTATAGTCTCTAAATTAATCAGCCTGGGCTGTATGCTTTCAGTACAGCAGCGTTCAAAACTGCCTTCTTACTTTTCTTCTAAGTCACTCTTGTGTCTTTGAGCATCTGGGGAAGTAAACCTGAAGAAGGTGGGAAACAAGATATGGCTTAATTTTGGCCTTACCAGCCCCTTGCAAATGCATTTGTGCTTCTCTCTGCACTTGTGAAATGAACAGAAAATGAAAAGAAAAGAAAAAGAACATTTTGGTCCAGCAGATTTTCTTCCCTTTGTCTCCCTCTGAGGTGCTCAAAGGCATCCATCACAGATCAGGAAAGCCCTGGCTGAACAAAACTTAGTGTTTCCCTTTGATACCTTCCATTGGGAGGCTTCATACAAAGTATTTGAAAGCACTTTGTTAGCAAACTCCTGCTTCAGGCAGACATTGAGAAAACTATTGAGGAGGCCTCAATGGAAAGGATCTGATCTGCCCTAGAAACTGCCCTAGTTCTTTATCAGGAGAGCCACCAGCTGTAGAAGAGAAGCCCCACCACCCCACCCCTCAGGCTTTTTTTTTTGCTTTCTCCTTTTTTCTCGTTTTTCTATTGTAAGAATTGTGGGAACTCTGTTTGAATGAAAATAACTCCGAAGCTGGGCTTTATTTTCTAACATGGATAGATGCCTAGACATCTCATATGCACTCTGTAAAACTAGAGTCTCAACTTTTGATGGTAAAAAACTTATGTGGGACGAACTTTGGCACTCAAGGAGAAACTAGTCTAGGTGTTGTGGGTATGACTTTTTAAAGCCTCTGAAAATTAAATATTAGTCCTTCAACCTACTGCTCAGGACCTCTTTGCACCAACTTGTTAGTCTGTTGTTCACACGTCTGCTTGAGGCTGGGTTGGTGTCATGTTTGCGTTGGTATCCAATCTCATGCCACCACCCCTTGCTGTATTTTCATTAGATTTAAGTATTGCTGAACCCCTGAGCATCTATCGCCTTCTAAACCCTATACTACATTATTTTCTGCTTATGCTTACGGTTGCAGTGTAAGCATATATGGAGGTCGTGATGCCAAGAGATAAAATCTCGGTTTAGCTGTCTTTCTTGCCCAGTCATTGAGATGAACCTGATTGGATACAAACTGATGCACATCCGAGAGGGCAGGGGCAGGTGAGAGCCTGAGCGGTGCCCAGAGCTCTTGTCCACAGGCTGGAGGGCCCCGGGGCTCAGCAGACGCCTCACTGCTTTTCTCTGGGTCACTGTGGCTCCCCAGTTCCCCAAGAGGTGTAGCACCCATTAGTGTATGACTGCTTCTTAACCTCTCCCCACCTATTAAAATGAAGGAGTCTCTCCTAGATCTAAGTAATTTGTTTTATTCTAATTTTAAAACGTGTCCACTGAAAACTTTTGAAAAATATGTAAGGAAAAAAAATAAAAAACAAAACAACGAAACACCCATGATCTCAGCATCCAGAGATAACCACTACTGGCTTTTCATTGTGTTTCCTGCCCAACTTTTTCTAATGCATACACAATATTTTACAGAGTTGGATTCCTATGTATATGAAGTGTTCCTATTTTCTCTACTAATGTCATCTCTTGAACATTCACCCATGTCATTTAATGTAAATTGAAAAATAAATTTACATGAAGACTGCAGATGATTACACTGTGTGGATAACATTTTATTTAATGAATACCTTATTGTATAATTAGGTGTTTTGCTATAATGAACAATGCTCAGTGAATGTCCTTGCACATAAGTCTTTGTGTACATCTAAGGTTGGCTATTTCCTTAGTATAATCCTAGCAGGAGAACCATAGGGTCAAACTGTATCAATATTTTTAAGGCACTTGATACATGATGTCAGGTTGCACACCAGCAGTATTTCAGCCAACACTGAATATCATCCTGGCCAATTTGGTAGTTTAAAATGATATCTTGTTTTAAATTTTGTTCATTTCTTTGTTCATTTGATTGAATGCTTTATGAGTTCAGCAGCTATTTAAATTCTTCTGCTAAAATGCTGAAATTATTCTGTCTTTTATTTCATTCTTCCATTAGGGTATTTGAATTTTTCAGAATGAAAAAATTCTATAATTTTAAACTATATATTGAGTTACCAAAATACTTTGCACCAGCTATTGCAGCTTCATTAAAATTTAATTTTATAATAGATATAATCCTTGTTATAGTTTCCCAGTTCTTGTGCCTGGCACAAAGCTGTGCATACTCAAGGAACTACATAAATGCTTTTGAATGAATGAGTCATTATCTAAAAATCCAGTGATGACCAATGATGGTTAGTAAAGCTAAAATGAGAATTTTTAGTCCTGTGAAGGAAAGAAAGAAAAACTATATTCTCTTTATGACTTTATGCTAGCAGAGCATCACAGAGGACAGATATCAAATATCAAATCAAGAATTACAGCTCAGTTTTTTTCCTAATTACAAAATATTTTATGCATACTGAAAAGTAAATAGAATGATATGAGGAAGATCTTTAGCAAATCTTAATGGTTGGTCATGTTTCTTTTTAGAATCCTTTTTTCTTTTAAATGGAACATAACAGAAATAGTTAACATCCCTTGCAATTCCTTCTTCAATGTCACCCCCCCCCTTCCTCTTCAGGGGTAGCTATTATTCTGAATATGGTGCTTATTATTTGAGTGCATGTTTTTATGCTTTTATGACATAGGTATGTATCCTTAAGTAATATGTAGTATTGTTTTACATTTTAAACCTTTTGTAAATGGCATTGTACTATACATTTCCTGCTGCAACATTTTTCTCATTCAATATTTTTTTTGAGATTAATCCATTTTAACAGTATCCTATTTCACAATCTATTTATCCATTCTCCCATTAGAGATCATTATAATATTTTGCCTTTGCAAACACTACTGCAATGAACTGTCCCGTTTTACATGTATGCAAGTTTCTCTATGGTAGTAGTAGAATTTCTAAGTCATGGAAATGTGCATCGCCTCCTTTTCTAGAAAGTGCCTAATTGTTTTTTGTGTTTTTAAGGTATTAAGCCTCAGTTTTCCTGATGGACACTTAAGTAAATAATGCCAATTAATATTTTTGAACAGAAACTGTTCTAAAGGTTTTACATGACTCAACGCACTTATGCCTCACTTACTCATTTTACTCATGAGATACAAAGAACTTGCCGATCTTGCCCAAGGTCATGCAGCAATGGCAGAGCCATTCAAACCCAGGCGGTGGAGTTCTCAAACCCTAGCTCTTAATACTAGGCCATGCTCCAGTGGTATAAAGACATCATCCATGCCATGTTTATAGTAGTATAAAGATACCACTTATTTAACATGTAAGAAATGTCTGAAGAAGGAAGCAGCCTTACTAGAGTACTTGCCCTGTTACAGACTAGGAAGAAGAACTAGATGGTAGCTTAATTTGCCAAGGTCCACCGTTCAGGAATTGATCCAAGACTAAATCCCAAACTCCGGATGCAATATGCCAGCCATGTTGCTGGTTTTCTCTCTTGCTCTTTCTCTACCTGTGCGCTCATTAGGACACATAGCTACAACTTCAAGTGCTTTTAATTTCTTTTTCTAGAAAGGTCCAATAAAATTTTTAGGAGTGGTAATGGACATAATCTTGTACATGTTAATTTTAATTGCAGCACTTTAATCCCTATTCTAAGTGCCAAACTTTTAGGATTAATTTGTTGCATCTGTTGTTAACACTGTACTCAGTCTTCTGATCAGATTCTTTGCCCAAGGGCCCTCATTTACTAATGAGTAATCGTTGCAATTTTCAGAGAGAATGCTACTGGTACAGTCATGTTTGAACATTCATCAAACATGACGTGAGCCCAGTTAGATGTTAGCATCCTTAGCCTGCAAATAAGGGCATAAATCTCACACTATAATTTTCCTAGGGATATTACTTCTATTAGTGTTCAGAACAGCTGATGATGAAACTGTGTGTCCTTCCAGCTCAGTTGATAGGACAGGGTTGTGAGTCAGGCTTACAAAACGGCTGGCAGAGCCTTATTTCCATTTGCCTTTCATTATTCAAGCCCGTTTTGGAAAAGGGAAGGCAGAGGTGGAAGAGGAAGCCATTTCAGCAGGAATGCATTTGTCTTTGTATACACATCATAGATGCACAGCAATGACAAACTAATTATAGCTTTAGGTTGAGCATTTCCTCTTGGCGTTTTGTTTGCAAACAGCCAATTATTTCCATATTGCATGCTAGAGAAACACAAAACCAAGTGGGCTAATCAGTAATGTTTCTGCCAAGTCCAGCTGTTGACTCATTTCCCCTCTTGTTTTCTTTTATTATTTTTCATGTTGGTTTTCTAAATCCTCCCCACCTCTACCTAGTTGTTTTTTAAATATTTCTCATCTGCTTTTGGACTAGTGGATGGAATTCCAGGTTAATGTTATCCTACCTGTGTTAAGAGAATGAGTCAACACAGTCTCAGATCTTACACTTTCCTTAATACTACAATGACGTCTATTTTATTACATGTACAGCACGTCTTCTATTCCAAGGCACTGCTAGTCACTGGTAGCATGGGGTGGAATATAGAGGTGAATATGACCTTGCCATAAGGAATCTTAGGATAGACTGAGCCAATGAAAGAATGAAAGGCTATCTTGTGGTCATCTGAACTGAGAAAAAAAAATTGTAAGGAAAGAAGCAAAATCAGAGATACAAGAATGGAATGAAAACCCAATACTGTAGATCTGGTGCTACATTTCTGTTCTGTTAGGACACATAAAGGATAAATATCTCCAAAATGTTGGCTTATGATTCAGGTTGTGCCTAATGTAAAATCTATGATTGAAGGTCTCCTTCTGCCACCCCATGGTTTTTTTCTGTCCGTAATCTATGGTAGAATGAGGAAATCAAGGAAGGCCCTAGATTATTTCCAGAATTTTTTTGTAGTAGAATCAGTTCATCATCTTCTCCCTGGATCATTTTTTTTCTTGGATCAGGGACTGGCAAACTATCAGCCCAAGCCACCTGTGATTGTAAATAAAGGTTCATTGTAACACAGACAGTGCCCATTAGTTGACATGTTGTCTGTGGCTGCTTTTGTGCTATAACAGTAGACCTGAGTAGTTGGACTGAGGCCATATATCCCAAAAAGCCTAGCTCTTTACAAAAAAGCTTTGCCAACCCTTTAGGTATAGAAAAAGACTTCAGGGAATTTCACTGTGGAAGGTTCTTGGAAAACCTTTTGATAAAGCAAAGTCATGAGAAAAAGGTAAATATCTGGAAAAGAAATACAGAAAACATGGATGGTTACCTTTCTTCCAGTGGCAACCCTGTACATTTTAAGCCTCAACTTCCCATTCCCTATCCCCACCCCATCCCCTGGCAACCTGTAGTCTAGATTCTGACTCTGGGTTTGCTCAAAGAGTGATGTATTACATTAATTGATTTTCTTATGTTGAATCAACCCTGCACACCAGGGATATTTCCTATTTGATCATGGAGTGTAATTCTTTTAATTTGCTGTTGGATTCGGTTTGCTAGTATTTTGAGGATTTTTGCATTCATATTCTTAAGCGATATTGGTCTGTAGTTTTCTTTTCTTGAAGAATCTATATCCAGCTTTGGTATAAGGGTGACGTTGGCCTTGTAGAATGAGTTAGGGAGTATTCCCTCCTCCTCAATTTTTTGGAAAAATTTGAGCAGAATTAGAGTTAAATCTTCATGGAATATTTGATAGAACTCCCCTGTGAAGCCATCTGGTCCTGGGCTTCTCTTTGTTGGGAGGTTTTAATTACTCCTTTAATCTCTTTTCTGGTAATTGGTTTGTTGAGATCTTCTCTTTCTTCTTGAGTCAATGTAGGTAGTTTTTGTTTTTCTAAGAATTTGTCCATGTCATCTATGAACAGTTGTTCATAGTATCCTCTTAATTTCCCTTTTATTTCTATGGGGTCAGTAGTAATATCCCCCTTTCATTTCTAATTTTCTTTATTTGTACCCTCTTTTTTTCTTTGTCAGACTAGCTAGGGGTTTGCCAATTTTATTGATATTTTCAAAGAACCAACTTTTGGTTTTTTTGATTCTCTATTGTTTTTGTTTTCTATTTCATTTATCCCCACTCTTATCTTTGTTATTTCTTTGCTTCTGCTTACTTTGGGTTTAATTTGCACTTCTTTTTTTCTAGTTCTTCCAGTTTTGTGGTGTCTCTGGTTTGATGTTTTTCTTCTTTATAAGCATTTAGAGCTATAAATTTCCCTCTCAGCACTTCCTTCACTGCATCCATGAATTTTGGTATGTTGCAATTTCATTTTCATTCACCTCAAGATATTCCCTAATTTTGCTTCTGATTTCCTCTTTAACCCTTTGGTTGTTTAAGAGTATGTTGTTTAGTTTCCATGTTTGTGAATTTTCCATTTCTTCTTATGTTATTGATTTCTAGTGAGACGTTGTGGTTGGAGAATATACCTTGTAGGATTTCAGTATTTTTGAATTTATTGAGACTTGTTTTGTGACCCTACATATGGTCCATCCTGGGGAATACTCCATGTGCACTCAAGAAGAATGTGTATTCTGTTTTTGTTGTGTGCAGTGTTCTGTATATGTCTGTTAGTTCTAGTTGGTTTTATGTATCATTCAAGACCTATACTTTCTTATTGATCTTCTGACTAGATGGTCTATCCATTATTGTGAGTGGTATATTAATGTCTCCTACTATTAATGTAGAATTGTCAGTTTCTCCCTTTAAATCTGTCAGTATTTGCTTCATTTATTTTGGACTCTGCTGTTAGGTGCATATATATTTACAATTGTTACATCTTCCTGTTGAATTGTCCCCTTTATCCATATATAATGGCCATCTTTATCTCTCATAACTGTTTTTTACTTAAAGTCTATTTTATTTTATATTAGTATAGCCACTCCAGCTCCCATTTTGTTACTACTTGTATGGTGTATTTTTTTTTTTACCATCCTTTTACCCTTAACCTACTTGTATCTTTGAATTTAGGGTGAGTCTTGCAGATAGCATATAGTTGGGTCATATTCTGCCAATCTCTGCCTTTTGATTGGAGAATTTAATCCATTTACATTTAAAATCACTACTGATTATACAGGACTTTCTCCTGCCATTTTGCTATTTAGCCTTTATAAGGTTTATACCTTTTTTTGTCCCTCACTTCTGTTAATGCCTACTTTTGTTTTTATTTGCTTTTTTGTGTTGTACCATATTGAGTACCTTCTTGAATACATTTTTCATCTGGATATATTTTTCATCTGTTTTCCTTGTGGTTACCATGGAGTTAAAATTTAACATCCTAAATATCATGTTTGGCTTGATACCAACTTAAGTTCAGTAACATGCACATATATTTTTCCTATGCCCATCTGTACCCCCACCATTTTTTCTACTTGTTACCACTTATATCTTCGTACGTTGTATGTATAAAGATTTTTCATTACTTTTTATGCATTTGCATTTTAGTTCCCATAAGAAGTAAGAAGTAGAGTAGCATACCAAACAGTACAATACATTAATACTGGCATTTATAATTACCCAAATGGTTACCATTATTACCACAGGTCTTTATTTCTTTGTGCTGCTTTGAACCACTGCCTAGTGTCCTTTCCTATCAGTCTAAATAACTCCCTTTAGCCTTGCTTGTACGGCAGGTCTAGTGGTGATGAACTGCCTCAGCTTTTGTTTGTCTGAGAATATCTTAATCTCTCCCTCATTTTTTTTTTAATTTAATAAATTTAATTTTGAAATAAATTCAACCTTACAGGAACAGTTTCAAAAACAGTACAAACCCCATACATAGAACTCCAACATACCCCGACCCCCCTCCCCCGATACCCTGATCCACCTCCTTTAACATCCTGTCACACCACCGTTTCTTTCTTTCCCTCCCTCTCTCCCTCCCTATCATCCGTCATCTATTGCTCTGTCCTCTGAACATATGAGAGCAAGCTGCACATATCTTTGAACACACAATATAATTCACATATACCTTTCCCATGGACAAGAACATTCTTTTATGCAATCTCATTAAGTGCAGCTAAGAAGTTCAAGAAATTCAACATTGATATAAAGCTTACATTCTGTATTTCCTTTTTTTGTGTGTGTCCCTTTGAGCCTCCTCTCTTCCATCCTCAGATCCCATCCAGGATCATCCTTGGCATTTGTCATATATTTAGACTTTTTTTTTTTTCAATTGTGGAAACATATATATAGCCTAAATCTTCCCATTCCACCCCCTCCTGAGCATTCCATTAGTGGAACTAATCACATTTAGAATGTTGCAATGCTATCACCTTCCCACCATCCATTTCTAGAAGTTTCCCTTCACCCCAAACAGAAACCGTACTCTCATTTCTTAACTCCCCATTGCCCCTTCCCCCACTTCTTGGAACCCCTACTCTACTTTTCATCTCTATGGACATATTCTCTGATGCTTTCTTTGTGTTTACCATGGGGCTTAAATTTAACCTCCTAAATCTATAACAATCTTGTTTTTCTTTGATACCAACTTAACTTCAATAGTGAAATATAATCTATGTTCCTGTACTCCATCATTCCCCCCCCCTTTGTGTAGTTCTTGTCAAAAATTACCTATTTTACATTGAGTCCAAAACCACTGATTTATCATTACAGTTTATGTATTTTAGATCCTGTAGGAAGTAAATAGTGGAGTTATAAATAAAAAATACAGTAGTATTGGTATTTACCATGTGATCTTTACTGGAAATCTTTATTTCTTCATGTAGTTTCAGTCAATTGTTTAGTGTCCCTTCCTTTCAGACTGCTCAGCTTGCTTTAGCATTTCTTATAAGACTGATTACTGGTGATAAAGACCCTCAGCTTTCGATTATCAGGGAATGTTTTAATCTCCCCCTCATTTTTATCCTCCAGGTGTTTGTGAATTCTCCAAGTCTCTGATGGTTATTGACTTCTCTTTGTATTCCATTGTGGTCAGAGAATGTGCTTTGAACAAATTCATTTTTTTTTTTTTTTTTCTAATTTTATTGAGGCTTGTTTTTATGTCCCAGCATATGGTCCATTCTGGAGAAAGATCCGTGATCACTAGAGAAGAATGTGTGTCCCGGTGACCTGGGATGTAATGTTCTATATATGTCTGTTAAAATTCTCTGTATCTCTTCCTCCTTTCTTTGTTTCTCTGTCAGTAGGGCTCCCTTTAGTATCTGAAGTAGGGCAGGTCTTTTATTAGCAAACTCTCTCAGCATTTGTGAAAAATTTAAGCTCTCCCTCAGATTTGAAGGGGAGTTTTGCTGGATAAAGTATTCTTGGTTAGAAATTTTTCTCTCTCAGAATTTTAAATATGTCATGCCACTGCCTTCTCCCCTCCATGGTGGCCGCTGAGTAGTCACTACTTAGTCTTATGTTGTTTCCTTTGTATGTGGTGAATTGCTTTTCTCTTGCTGCTTTCAGAACTTTGCTCCTTCTCTTCAGTATTTGAGAGTCTGATCAGAATATGTCTTGGAGTGGGTTTATTTGGATTTATTCTATTTGGAGTTCACTGGGCATTTATGCTTTGTGCATTTATATTGTGTAGAAGGTTTGGGAAGTTTTCCCCAACAATTTCTTTGAATATTCTTTCTAGACCTTTACCCTTCTCTTCCCCTTCTGGGACACCAATGAGTTAAATTTGGATGTTTTATTTTGTCTATCATATCCCTGAGATCCATTTTGATTTTTTCAATTTTTTCCCCATTCATTCTTTCCTTCTTTCATTTTCTGTTCTGTGGTCCTCAAGGAGGCCAAGTTGTTGTTCAACTTCCTCTTATCTTGTATTAGGAGTATCTAGAGTCTTTTTAATTTAGCCTACAGTTTCTTTAATTTCCATAAGATCTTCTATTTTTTTTTATTTACTCTTGCAATATCTTCTTTATGCTCTTCTAGGGTCTTCTTTATGTCTTTTATATCCTGTGCCATGCTCTTGTTGCTTGTCTGTAGTTCTTTGATTAATTGCGCCAAGTACTGTGTGTCTTCTGATCTTTTAGGATTTGAGTGTTTTGTTTTGGGTTCTCCATATCGTCTGGTTTTATCATACGCTTTAAGATTTTCTGTTGTTTTTGGCCCCTTGGCATTTGCTTTACTTGATCTTTAATTTGTCAGAATTGCAGCTTGGTGGTGTACACTTTCTCTGACCAGCAGATGGCGTCCATGAGTCACTTATTCCCCTCAAGTCAGTTCTCCCCAACTTTGTGGAGTGTGGGGATCTGATTCTTGTGGGGTCCAATTGGTGCACTTAATTCTGTTGTGTTGTCAGTGCTGTCACCCTGAATGAGGGGCGTATGTCTGGGCAGTTAGGGAGGAAGGGCAGCTTTAATAATCAAACCTCCCAGGTGTTCCCAGAGATTTAAGGCTGTTCTCTGCCGCTGACACAAAAGTCCTTGGTATTGGCGTAGGGTCCCTGGGATTTCCGAGTGGTTCCCCCTTCCCTGCTGTGCTCTTCCAGGACCTCTGCTGAGGGAGGGCCGTGCCACGTCACAAGTGAGCACTGGCCTCCAGGGAAGCCCTGGGACGCTGGCTGTGCAGGGGTGTTCCCAGCCTGCTTCAAAGATGGTTGAATGGGACGCGTTAACTTCCCCCTTTCCTCACAGCTCCACCCTCCCAGCTCCAGGACAATCAGCCATGGGTGTATTAAAGGCCTCTGTCCACGGCTGATACTGTGGTGTGTGCGCGGTGCTGCAGGAAAGACTCCCTGTCACGCTGGGTTTCTTGGCGTGGCTCTGTGCTGTGGGGTTCGGCCCCGGGCAGGAGTGCCCCCGCCCGCCAGGGAGATGGCTGCAAGTTGTGCGTTTTTTTCTCTTCTTGGCTCCCCTTTGCTCTCCTGGGCCCAAGACAATCAGCAGTGAGTGTGGGAAGGGGTATCCTCCACGCCAGACACTGAGGCGTTAGCCCAGCCTGTTCCACCGTATCTGCAGCTGCTCCCGGGCTTCTTTTTTTTAAAGAACTAGTCCGTTTCCAAACGCCAACCCACCGTTTCCCCACACCGCAGCAAGGCCGAGGGACTTTCAGCTGACTCACTCACTCGTTTCAGAATGCAGGCTCCTGGTTTCACCAAATGCACGGTCCCTGTAGATTTAGCAGACCTTGTCTGGCTAGTGCTACTCTGGAAGTGGTATTCTGGGTCACTTTCTGGTTTTTGGCTAGTATTTTTCATGGAGGTGTTTTTTTGCCTTGTCTCACCTAGCCGCCATCTTAGGTTCTCCTCCTCTCCCTCATTTTTGAAAGAGTGTCTCACTGGATATAAAGTTCTTGGCTGACAGTTGTTTTTTGTTTTTTCTTTTCTCCAGCACTTTCAGTATTTCAGCCCACTGCCTTCTTGCATCCATGGTTTGACAATCTAATTGGGACTCCCACTGCTTTTCTCTTGTGGCTTTCAGAACTCTCTCCTTGTACTTTGAACTCGATATTGTGATCAGTAAATGATGGGGTGTATTTTTCTGCAGGTTTATCCTATTTGGTATTCTCTGAGCTTCTTGGATGTGCATGTTCAAGTCTTTTGCTATGTTTGGGAAATTCTCTGTCATTATTTCTTTGACTCTTCCTTCTGCCCCTTTCTGTCTTTATTCTCCTTCTGGGACTCCCATGATACGTATATTGGTACACTTGATGATGTCCCTTAGCTTCTTAGGCTATTTTTGCTTTTAATAGTGGTTTCTCCTTTC
The DNA here is from genome assembly GCF_015220235.1 of Choloepus didactylus. NCBI lineage: Eukaryota > Metazoa > Chordata > Mammalia > Pilosa > Megalonychidae > Choloepus > Choloepus didactylus. The sequence continues at coordinate 30,508,693 of NC_051308.1, forward strand.
TGCTCCACAGCCTGACTCATTTCAAGTGTCTTGTTTTCAAGTTCATGGATTCTTTCTTCTGCCACCTCCAATCTGCTCTTGAAACCCTCTTAGCACATTTTTCATTTCAGTTATTGTGGTCTTCACCTCCAGTAGCTCTTTTTCTATCTCTTTACTTACTTTCTTATATTGCGCATTCATTGTTTTCCTGATATACTTTAGTTCTTTTTTGTTACTTTCCTTCATCTCCTTCAGCATTTTTAAGTTCATTTTTTTAAAGTATGTCCACAGTCTCATCTTCTTCATTGGTATTTTCTATATTTTTATCCTCTTCCTTTGTATGGGCCATCATTCCCTGTTTCTTTGTTTATCTTGTACTCTTTTGCACACTGTACATTTTAATATTTTAAATGTTAACTCTGGGATTTATTTCTTGAGTTGTCTGTTTCTTGCTTTTGTAACCAGTTGGAATGAGAGAGAGTATTTCTTGAGCTTCTGCTGTCCTGTCAGGAAGGTCTGCCCAAGGCGAATGCAGTGTAAAGGGTTTTTCCTATCTTTCTGAGCCTCTGTCTTGTCCTGGACTTTTGCTTGTTGTATTGTTTGGAGTTCCCTTGTTTACAGGAGTTTGGTGGTCCCCTCTTTTTCCCAGGGGGCAACTTCCCTCTCCCAGGTGTTTGAAGCCAGCAGGCCCTTGTTTCACAGTCTGTCTCTATAGTTGCTGCTGCTGTTTTTTGTTGTTGTTGTTGTTTTTTTAAACACTCCTTTCATTGTCTAAAGTGCTATTGCTTGGAAGGTAAATTCTGGCAGGAGGGTCACCCTGGAGGGGACTTTCTCAAGTCAGTATTTCCCAGCCATAACAGGGCCAGGGACCCATGAAGGGGGCACATGCTGGCCACAAAGTGTACTAGAAAGGGGATCAAGAAGGGTGCAAAAACTCTTTTCTGATGGCTCCCCAAAGCTGAGCTTTCCTGGCCTGCCCAGTAAATGCAGCCCTTCAGCTGGCTGTCCCCTGCAGCCCTGAGGAAGCACTGTCTCTAAATTTTCACTTCCTTTGCCCCTGTCCAGGGACGGTTGAAACAATAGCTGCTCTCAGAGCCAGGCCCCGGTGATCCTAATCAAAAGCAGTGATCAGTGATCAGCCATGCCCACCCCTGTTCTTGGCAAAGAGGATTTTTTTGTCCCTTCCTGTTACCAAAGAGTTACCTTTGTGGCAGATTGGTGCTGGTAGCCTCCCGGCTGAGAGTGTAATTTACTGTTCATTACTGTAGTTTATCAGCCTCTTTCTCCTGCTCTTCCTTGGATGTTGTACAGTGTTCCTGTGACCTCCAGAGTTTCAAAATAGTTGTTTCAGAAAGTTCCTGCTTGTTTAATAGTTGTTTTCATTGAAGGACTGAGTCCTAGAGCTCCCTACTCCGCCATCTCCAGAAGCCAGTCTCAACAGACTTTGAGAACACATCTGCATGCATGCCACCCTCAGAACAGGAGATGCAAAGAAGGGGAAAGTAAGATACCTGCTTCTGAGATCTGAGGCAGGCAGATTAGTCACCCAAAGGAAACATCCCAGTAAGAGCCTTTACAGAGACAGGAGCCAGGCTGATGAGAACCCAGGGAGAACAGCAGCTTACTCTCCAGGGAAAGTGGAAGACGGCCCATCACTACAGTTCTGGGGCATCGTTCCTTTCGTTCTCATGAGAGAAACTCGATGGAAACCAATAGCCTGTCCCTTCACTTAAGAGATGAAGCATCTAGCAGCTGTCTTCCCTCTAAGGTTAAGCAGACCTCAAGGAAAGTGTATTATTACCACAATTCTCTGGGATTGGGACTCAGCTTAGAAGCTGTGTTACTTATGGCTTATGTGCTAAAATCTGGACTGCCTCTTTCTCATAAAGTCGGCTCAGTTTTCTCAATCTTATGACCAATCACCTCAACTAAAAATGTGTTCAGTAAGCACACAATGACCTGTCAGAGTACTTAGCAGACAATGGTCAGTGGTAATTTGTTGAGAGAAACCAACTGAGAAGGAAAGAAATTAATATCTCTTTCATTCTGATTACTTTGAGCTCCTTAAGTCTTGATGAGAACTGATCATAGCCTTCCCAGGGACACTGCTCTGCGGTTCTCAGTGAACCTGCGAGCTCTGTGCGCCATCTTCCAGTCGCATGTGTGGTCTGATGTGTTGGCTATGAGAATGGCTAAGTGATGTGCTCTCTCCAGACAAAGACAGTATTTTAATTGGAGATGGAATGCAGATCCTCATATGTTTTCACTATTGCCTCAGGAAACCTGGGATTTAATCTTAGGTGTTTGGAAGGCAGGAAATTTTGACTGGTAATGGTGGAAGAATTTTGTAAAACTCCACGAATATTCCTTAATCCTCAGAAAAACCATTGAGAATAGAGTGAGTTATGTCAAATGCTGATCAAGATATGCAGGAAAAAAATACTCTCATATGGACACAATTGTGCTTTTCCTTAGAAAGTGCTTTTTAAAAGTTAATCTCCACAAGGTTTTAAAGTCAAGTTTTGCAATAACTTCGTAAAACATACAGACCAGGTGTATTTTATATTGAGTATTTTGCCCAGAAAATCAAAGCCCCAAATAGGCAGCTACTTTGAAGGAGCGGGAGGAAGTAATTATTCTCAGGGCAAGAGATTCCTTTAGGAGCAACTTCACTGTGTATTTACCGTGTACTCACAGTGTTAGTAGCGATAGTCAGCATTATTCAGGTGGCTTTCAAGTGTCAGTCACCCTGCTAATAAGCACCTGACAGATGACATCTTGTTTTGTGCTCACAATATGAAGAAGCGTGGGAACAGAAAGTTACATTAGTTGCTCATGGCCTACTAGAGCTGGGATTTGAACCCCAGATGGACTGACTTTAGCGAGTGTCATCTCAGTTTTTACCCTGCATGGCCTCAGATGAAAGAATCAACATGAATGAATTAATGAATCGTGCCTGCTGAGGCAAGCAGGCTCTGGCGGATACAGAGGTACAACTCAGTCTGTGCTCAGGTTGGAGAGACAAGACTTGATATAAAGCACATACACGTAATTATAAACTGGATAGCAAACAATATGTGGTGGGCACGTGATGATGGAGGAAAATCCCTCTGTTCTCCACCCAGGCTTTCCTGATGGTACCCGTTTCAGATAAGACACTGCTTCTTCAACAGATCTCCTGGGAAAAGAGCCCACTACTTATTTGCCTACACTGACATGTAAGAGAGTGGTATCAGCTGCCATTTACTAGTTGTACTTATTCCATTGCTTACGTCTCTATCAACTTCTCTCACCAACCTGTGAGGTAGGCTAGGGTTATTATTCCCATTTTACAGAGGAGAAAACTGAGGCTCAGAGGGGTTAAGCAACTTGCTAGACCTGATGGCTAAGAAGTGGTGGACTCAGGATTCATGCAACGTGTGACAGGTAGTACACCCATGAGATTTCCATGATACCTTGTGTCTCCCATGGGCATGTATCAATATGCTTGTGTGTTTTATTTTTTCCTGACTGGAAAGGAAAGCTGGGGACTAGATGCTCAGGAGGGTGACAGAAACAGAGCCATGGACATGAGGTTATTTGGAAACCATCAGGAAGTTCACAGATCATTCCTTGCACACTTCATGGGACTTTGCTCAGTGGCCACAGAAGTTACTCTAGAGCAGCTCGTCCTAGATGCTGGTGGGCCCGGCATGTTTCCCAGCCCCTTGCAGTACAGCTTCCATTGGACCACCACCACAGTCTGTGTGGATGGTGATTAAAGGGTGTAAAAGGAAATGGGAACAAGAATGTTTTGTGTTTTATGAGTATAGTGTAACTATTATAGGAAACTGGAGGTGGGTATATGCAGGATCTCACTGTGTATAAGCACCTTAGAGACTAATCCATTTTATTCACTTTCTGTTTGCAGATATTTTATGGTGAGGTTTGTTGTCTAAGGGCTTCCCTATAATGATTTTTTTCATGATTCGCTCCTCAATTAGTCATTTTGTTTATTGCTGTTTTGCCATAGAGCTTTCAAAACCATTATCCCCTCCTCCTCTGAAAAGCATTCACACACTTTGCTCACATTTAATACTGCCATTCCACCCTTTCTAGTCTTTCCTCAGACTTCAACCAGTTCCTGTATCTCTAAGATGAGAGATGCACAAGTCAGAATACTAGGAAATAATCACCAAGAGCTTAAATGCATATTAAAAATATATGCTGGTCTCTGAGTCCAAAGATGCTACTGCTGACTCATTGAAGACAGTTTGGGGTTGTTTTAATAGTAGTGGGGATTGGATTGATGACTCGGGATAATGGTCCAGAGTCAAGTGTGTCCATCCTCCCAACTCAGCGAGTGTGTGTGTGTGTGCTTGTGTGGGCCCAGCATAAGGTGTTTCATACTGGACTGAGGTGGTGGTGTCCATAATCAGAAGGCAAACACCCAAAGAGGTCACCACTATCAAATCTAGCAAATCAAGACCAAATCAAGGAGCAAAGGGCAGCAGCCAAGGTGCAGAGCAAAAGGACAGGGATTGACCTAATAGCAACAGCAACAAACGTGCACACTGGGCCAGGCACCAAGCTAGTCAGATGATCTGCATTATCTCATTTAACCCTCCTGCACTCTGTGAGGTGGCTACTGTTCCTGCTACTGCTTTCCAGGTGAGAGATGAGGAAACTGCTAGTGAGTGGCTGTTACTCCTTAGCCTGAGCTCATGAACAAGCAAGAGGGAAAAGCAGGGTCCGTGCACAGGCAGCAGCACCCGCTCCTCGTGCCTCGTGGTTCACTTAAAGACATTGGGGTGAGAGCGGCTATTCCAACCAAAGGATAGGAAGGAACCACAGAGCAATGTCTTTCGGGCTTTCTACCTGCTTACTTTGAAACTTACTTTCTAGTTTTCTCATATTCAATTTCCTTCAAATTTAAATAAGTTACTTTAACATATAAAAGGTCTTAATCCTTTAGGTGGTCAAAACATGACATTCTTGCGACCCTGGCAGAAAATAGATGCCACACTCTGAATAACAAACAGTTTTTTAAAACAGACTTTGCAAAACCGTGGCAGGTGTAAGGGAAACCACGAGGGATGCTGCAGATACCACCCATAGGCCTGAAGGGGCAAGGAGAGGAAACCAGGAACCCAACCCCAAGGTGGGGGACCCTGATCTCAGCTGAGAGACGCAGCCAGCCTTCAGTGGCCCCACAGGCAGGGATTCGGGGGAACAGATGCCCTCAGCTGCTTCTCCTCGTCCTCTCCCCTTTCCTTCTGAGCTCTCCATTGGCTGAGCCCATTTGGAAACCAGGAGGAAACCCGTCAGTGCCCCCTGTGTCAGAGAAGGGTGCACGGTGGACCTCAGGGGCACATGGATCATCTCCAGCACAAGCACCGGGTGAAGATGGGTGGCTCGCTCATGAGAAAAATGCCTACACACACAAAAAGTTGCATAAATATTCAGGGAGGTCATACACCCTTTTCAGCCCATCTCTGGGCCTTGGGGTACAAGTCCCTGATTTAGACTGATGGAAGTCTTGGGTTTGTGCTCTCCTTTAAGTCTGTAACAGCTGAGTGAACAAATGGCCTGTGCGCTGGTACACAGGTCAAATGTACAGTAGGCAGATATTTCTTGTTTCTTTGTAACAAAGGAATAAATAAGCCCAGAGGACAAAAGGATCAGATAAAGTGGAATACAACCACAACTTATTTTAAGGGAGGGTTTAAGTGATGGCTGTTTAAAAGAAAATTTGTAGCTGGGATTTACCAGGTAAATTAAATCAACCATAGGGAAGGAAAGGAAAGATTTTAAACTGAAAACATTTTCCTCTATTTGGTTTTCTGAATGAAAGGCAAATGTGTCGGTTGATAGTTGAGGAACTTGGTTGAAAAACTTGATTGCATTTTTCCCTTAAAAGCTTTAAAAAATATCTAGCTCTTTAAATGATTGGTGCTGATTTCAAGAAGGAGCCTGATCATTAACCTTTAGCTTTGTTTGTGGATTTATCTAGATAACATCCTCTCTGGGGTCTGGGTCCCAACAGTGTGTCGTTCTGCTTACGATGGTGAAATGGCCATTTTTGTTCAAAACATGTAAGACAAGAAGCTATGAAGTTTTGGACCTTGGGCACTTGGTATTGTACAGAAATTAATGTTAACATTTTGAGCATTTCATAATAAAATCTGTTAAATGTTAGGTGTTTACACTACCTCATTGGTGGTGTAAAAGAACAAAGGAAAAGGTGATGATCAGGATGATGAAAGCAATTTTTTCTGTGTTTTCAGTTTAATCTTTAGGATGGTGCTTTGTGGAGTATTTTATTTAGGTAGTGTTGCCTGTTATGGTTCATTTCTGGGAGTTTGAGAGAAAAATTGGTTCCTTGAGAAACAGATTTTTTTTTCTATTTTTGGAGCACATCAGTGTACTTAAATGACTGCAAACAAAAAAGCCCTGTATTTCCCAGTTCTTTCTCCCTCTGCTGACTCAGAGATGGAAACCTCTGGATCGTAAGTCATAGGAGTCTTCACCAGGCTGGTATTTTAATCAGTCTGGCTTAAAATCGGTTGGCGATGGCTTACATGAGTGACCCCTTCCTTTAACAGTGGCTTAAATCATGTGTTTGATCCGAGGTGTGTAAGTGAGAACCAGGTTGAAACCCCTGAAGCGTTTGCACTGTGACCTACAGAGTTACCCACACCTTTGAACTGTCTGAGGATGGGGTTGTGAAAATGCCAATCTAGAATTCTCCAGAATCCTTTCTAATGATTTGGAATGATCAGAAACTTCCAAGCCAGTCTGATTTCTTTCTTTTACCCTTCCCCATACTGCCATTATGAGGATATTTTTATCTGCCATGAAGACGTCTTCTCCAAAGACTCTTGGATAGAAAACGGAACACTGAGGAGTTAACTTCTCACTTTCCTTGATTACTGGCAGCCTACCAAAGAGAAGAGGTCATTGGTCTGGAGAAGGAGAGAGAGGGAGAATATCTACGTCCCCTACGTCCCCTCTGTCCCCTATCAGATACCCCATTGCTTCTGAGCATTCACTTCCCTTCACTCTAATCACAAAAGAGGTAATTACCTTATTTCAGGCATCCTTTTTATAGTGGCGGTGGCAGCTCATCAGAGTAGTAGTATTTCATTCTCACGAGAATGGAACCTCATTGCAAAAAGTCTCGGGTCATATGCCATTTTTATGGGAACCTGAAGAGGTTGGAGAAAAGGATGATTAAAAAAAAAAAAAAAAAAGGCTTTTGCTGAAAGGAAAGCAGCTATTTCCCAAAAGAGGGAAACTGGGCTTAGAAAGTTACTATTTGAAATACTTATATCTTAAAGAAAGATAGACCCTTGTTGTTGAGGTGAGTGGCATTTCTCTTTATTAAAAAGTTATAAGTCTGGTGGTAGAACTGTGTTAAAGCTCAGTTATACAGTGGGTTTATTTTCTCTCTCTCTGTCTCTCTCTGCTAGCTGTGCTCTTTTAGCAGTTTGCATCTGGACTGTTAAGGGTTGTTGCTGCAGAAATATTTCTTACTGCTTTAGCAAGTGAAAATACTTGTTAAAGTAGTTATTTAAATATATGTGTATACATACATAAATATGTGTGTGTGTGTGTATATATATATATACGCATCTGTATATTGGGATTTTTGTTTTGTTTTTTTTTTAACATTGGCTGGGGTGCAAAGAGAAGAACATTTATAAAGGTCTTTACCCAACTGAGTCATTAGGAAGACATTCTGGTGCGCCCCGTAAGTGACCAGCCTGCACCCCCCACCCACCACGGCCCTGTGGTTCAGCACCAAAACCAGATTCTAATGTAGCAGTGTTAACCTCTGGTCTTTCTGTTGTGCTCCTGTGTTATGGAGTACAGAGAAACAATGTTACTCAGGGGAGAATGTCAGGAAGGGATAATCTGCCTTGACTTGAAATTGCCTTGCCTCTCATTTCAACTGAAATCAAGCCATTAACTTGGCTTTAATGTGGAGTTTTTGTGGTTCAGTTTTTTTTTTTTTTCAGTGGTATCCATTAAAAATGGGAGGAGTAGGGTGGGTGGCAGAATTGATTGGCGTAGTCTTCAGCTTTTTAGTATGTATTATTAATATTTAGTATGTATTATTAATACTCCCTACCTGTAGCAAGAGCTCTCGTGCTTAATTAGAGTTATCCTGTACTCCAGAATGAGCCGTGCTTTTTGTGGTTATGTGAATTCCAAGTGGGGCTAGGCACAAGTAAGAGTATTTAGTATCATCTTCAAGTTATGTTTTTATTAGCCATACCTTTTAAAAATTGACACATACTCATAACATCATATTTCTGTTGATCCTTGATTGAACAGGATCATCACCATGCATGTTTATTTTAATGAATGAGAAATCTTGCAACACATCCCAAACCAGTTTACTTAATCAATTAATTAATACTTTTTTACAGCTTACATACAGTGAATATAGGGAATATAATTTAGTCCATGTTTTTTAATAAATCAGAATCTCATTAGATTGAATAAAATATGCATAATTAAAGGTGGTCTATGGATACATACCAAATGAGTAGTATGGGAAGAAGTTCTATAGGAGTTCAAAGGCACTGGAGGTCACAGTAGATTGGAGATAGGAGAGTTCAGGAAGGTAATCGTACTTGAATTAGACCTTTAAAGAATTAAAAGGATTCCAACAAGCTGAGGAGTGAGAGGGGTGTTCGAGGCCACACAAGAAATAGCGGTTATGCAGTGGGGATTGCCCAGTCCGGGACACTACTTTGAGAAGGTGTGTCTGACTGGAGAGAACCCTGACTGCTGGGGTTAGATCTTAATATGCAGAGAGTTCCCTGAAGGACTTTTAAGTACTGAGGACCTGGAAGTGCTAATGGGTTAGGCAGAGAGAGATGAACTGGGCTATTGCAATAATCAAGTTGGGAGTTACTGACAATCTAGATCAGGGTGGACACGAACAGAACGCAGTGGATTCAAATTACAAAGGGAGAACTGGCGCAAGGTTTGGCAAAAGTTACTGCTTGGAAAACTGCTGTGTTCTGAAGCATAATGCCAGTTGATTCCACAGTCTTCTTTCCTGATCTCCTGAAGGACAAAATGGCCTTTCTGTGATATTAGATAATTTCCTGTCTATTTAGTACATAATTTGAAATCATTGCGATGTAATTTTCAGATGGTCATTTCCTTCTGGGTTTCCCAGTACAATTTCATATTTTCATATACGGTCATTTGGTCTCCCTGTCTCCACCTCCACCCCCACTGTCTCATATAGGCATATAATCGATATTTTGTTTGATAACTGGCTTGAAATGTTCAAGTTTCTGTTCCTGTTTTAGCTAGAAGCATTTTCATGAGTTCTGAAGCCCATTCTTTTATTGGCTTCTAATTTTATTGTTACATACTGAAGCAGGACAGTGTGAAAATGGTTATAAAAGTTGGACTTACTGTTTAGATTTTGATAGTTATCTTTTTACTCTCAGCATCAAAAGTATCTGTTCAGTTTGCTAATGCTGCCAGAATGCAAAACACCGGGAATGGACTGGCTTTTATAAAGGGGGTTTATTTGCTTACACAGTTACAGTCTTAAGGCCATAAAATGTCTAAGGTAAAGCATCAACAATCGGATACCTTCACTGGAGGATGGCCAATGGTGTCTGGAAAACCTCTGTTAGCTGGGAAGGCACGTGGCTGGCATCTTCTCCAGAGTTTTGGTTTCAAAATGGCTTTCTCCTGGGATGTTCCTCTCTAGGCTGCAGTTCCTCAAAAATGTCACTCTTAGTTGCTCTTGGAGCATTTTTCCTCTCTTAGCTTCTCCGGAGCAAGAGGCTGCTTTCAACGGCTGTCTTCAAACTGCCTCTCATCTGCAGCTCCTCTCTCAGCTTCTGGGCGGTCTTCAGAGTGTCCCTCTTGGCTATAGCAAGCTTGCTCCTTCTGTCTGAACTTATATAGGGCTCCAGTGAACTAATCAAGGCCCATGCTGAATGGGTGGGGCCACACCTCCATGGAAACCAGCAAATGAAAGATCCCGCCCACAAAGAGTGATCACATCTCCACAGAAACATCCAATCAAATGTCTCCAACCCAATCAACACCAATGTGTTTCCTGCCCACACAAGACTGCATCAAAGATAATGGCATTTTGGGGGACATAATACATCCAAACCACCACAGTATCTTTAAAGATATAGAACTTTAAAGTTGCTGTTGTTTGACAAACACTATGACAACGTTTTCAGAATCTGTTAACAGAGAAGTTTTATTTTACTGCATGAAAATGTTATTTCTATCCATAAAAGCACTTTCTCATCAGTGACTTCTTGTCATACAAAGTTTTGTATCTCTTAGAGTTGTGTGTAGGCATTTTCTATCTGATATATAATATTCATATTCAGTAATTACCTAATAGACAAGAGAACATTTATTGGGTACTCGGCTTTGTGCTGGCATGGTTATAGGTGCTGGAGTGCGATGCAACAATAAAGACCAGCTCCCTGCTCTCATAGATCTTATATTCTGGTAGAAGGAGACAGAGAATAAATAAAACAGAAAATATCTGATAGTCAAAAAGCTATGATGGAAACCAGACAAAGATCCAGAGAGAGTGCATTCCAGGTATATCTGCATACATGTAACATGTACATAATGCACAGTACCTTACAACGGGAGGTATCATGATGCATTTGAGTAGATAAATGAAATGAATGTGAATGAATGGATGCATTTATTTTCATGCTTATAAAAACTTTACTAGTAGATTGTTAGCTCTTAGAACTTTATTATACTAATGCTAGTGATCTTATATAGTATTCTTTCTCCAAAGAGACTTAAGAGAAGCAGTGGGCTGCCTTAGTTGGCTCTATTTCCCTGGGCTCACTTCATCCTGTTACCTTCAGCTGTTCAAACCAATCAAGGCCTCCTTACATTGCAAGAAGCAGCTATAGCTCTCCAGGGAACTATCCTGAGTTCTTTGGACCGGATCAGTGGGTTCCCATGGCCCTGTGTGTAACTACAATGTGCTACTGAAATTACCATTTAAGTGTCTGTCTCCTCTAAACTGTAGGCTCTTCCATCTTGGACACTGAACCTTATTAATCTATGCAGCAAAGAGGTAGGTGCCCAGCATCTGTTTCCCATTGAGATGAAAATCACTGTGCTTGGCCATTTGTGTGTTGTGTACATTACCGTGAATGGATCCCTTAGGCTTCTGCTCCCTGCTCTAATGCAGCTTACTCTTTATTTAGGGAATAGAAACTAAACTATAAGGGAACATTTTCAAACCAACACGGTATGAACCTATGGAGAAAGGCAGAGGGGGTCAGAGTAAGAGAATCAACTGAGTGAGCAGGCGTGGATCACAGTGGTGATCTTCTATTTGCTCAATAAAGACCATCCAATCAAATAGAATCTGGTCTATACCCTCCTCTAGTCTTTGCTATTAGATGCAAGTCCATTTGTCTTGTACAAATGACCAATCAGCATGTGAAAAAAAAATGCTCGACACTATTAGTCATTAGAGAAATGCAAATCAAAACCACAGTAAGATACCACTTCACATTAGGATGGATATAATTTTTTTTAAAGGGAAAATAAATGTTGGTGAAGATGTAGAAACTGGAACCCTTATTGCTGATGGGACTAGAAAATGATGCAACTGCTATAGAAAACAGTTTAGCAGTTCCTCAACAATTTAAACATAGAATTACCATATGTCCCAGCAATTCCACACCTGGGTGTATACCCAAGAGAAAAAAAATCATGCACTCACAAAAATCTTGTTCACAAATGCTCAAAGCAACATTATTCATAATAGCCAAGAAAACAACCCAAATGTCTATCACCTGATGAATGGACAAAGGAAATGTGGTGTATCCATACAGTGGAATGCTATTCTGCCCTAGGAAGGACTGAAGTACTGATAGGTGCTGCAACATGGATGAACCTTGAAAACATGCCAAGTGAAAAGAAGCCAGACAAAAAAGAACACATATTGTATGATTCCATTGACGTGGAATGTCCAAAATACCTCAATCTATAGAGACAGAAAGTAGACTAGCGGTTGCCAGGGGCAGGGGGAGACGAGGAATGGGGTATGATTGCTTAAGGGGCACAATGTTTTTGGGGGGATGATACAAAGATTTGGAATTTGATAATGGTGGTGGTTGCACAGGAAGGTGAATATTCTAAAACCACTGAATTGTACACTTTAAAATGGTTAAGAGTGAGTTTTATGCTATGTGAATTTTATCTCAATAATTTAAAAAGTCAATGGAGGGCAAGGTTACATATTATTTTTGGTTCCCAAGATACTGCACTTCTTATACACTGTTAAAGGGAAAGTTAATAAACAGTCACCCAGGGTATAACTCCCATAGTTCAAAGGGGAAATATGTGTGGTTTCCATCATAGCTTTTTGACTATCAGATATTTTCTGTTAGCTGGAATAACGAGAATGACTGGACCTTTATAGGAGAGGTAGAAAGAGTGGGACTCTCAAACAGGCATGGGAAATGATATTTCTAGGAGTGAGCCAGTGCATTTTTTGGCACAATAAAGAGTTTAGTAGACTTACTGTTTGTAAAAATTAAACTGCAAAACTGGAACTGATTTTCAGCATTATTTTTCAGTTATGTAGGATTAGTAACTTGTATATAATGCCTTCTGTTAGCCCAGTGCCATTTCTTTTATATAAATCAAAAACACCTTGTTTAAAATCCTGGCTTAAAAGGTACATTTTTAGAGCTGAAGGCACAAAATTCATTCATTCTCTAAAATATTTTTTGAGCACCTGCTATGTGTTAGGCGATGTCCAGGCACCTGGGATCCTCTAAGGAACAAAGACAAAGACTCCTACCCTTGAGGCGAGTACATTGTAGGTGTGTTTTGTGTGTATGTGGGTGGTATATAAGGGCTTTGGTTCCTGGCTTCTTTTCAGTTAGCGATGTGTCTTCAAGGTTTCTCTGTGTTACCTCATGTATCAGTACTTTATTCCTCTTTCTGGCAAAATAACATTCCAAAGTATAGACAAACATTTTGTTTATCCATTCATCAGTTGATGGACATTTAGGTTGTTTCCACTTTGAGGCTATTATGAATAATCCTGGGTATAAGTTTTTGTGTGGGTGTATGTTTTTATTTTTCTTGGATCTAGGCCTAGAAGTGGAAAGACTGGCTTTTTTTTCCCTGAACAAAATGGGGATCCATGGCAGGGTTTTTGAGTACTCTGACTCCGATTTTGAAAGGATAATTCTGGCTGCCCATTGAGAATAGACTGTAGGGTAAACACGGAGTAGAAGTAGGGAGACCACTTAGGAAACTATTGCAGTGACTCAGATGAATTGATGGTGCCTCAGGCCAGGGTGGAATCAGTGGAGGTGTTGGGAAGTGGTCAGGTTTGGGATACATTTTGAAGGTGATTGGTGTGTGGGAGAGAGAAAATATAATGATCACTCCAAAGAGTTTGGCTTCATCAGCTGTAAGGATGGAACTGTCATGAAGTGAGATGGGAAAGGCATTACAAGGAAGGTCAGTAGTTCAGTTTGATGCACTGAGATTGAGATGTCATTAGACATTCGAGAGGCAGTTAATGCCTATGAAGCACGCAGTTGGATAAATCAGTCTGAGTTCAAGAAATAGCAGGGGTTGGAGACATAAGTTTGGGAGTCATTGGCATGTATGTGTTATTTAGACTCATGAGAATGAACAAGATCGTCAAGGTTCCCATTTGTGTTAAGGACAGAATAACGTAAATGTGTATAGACAGTGGTAATATTTTCTGTTTATTGAATGCCAACCATGAGCTCATGTTATAATGGAAAATACACATCACAGATAAGCTTCTCTGGAAATGCGTATTTCAAGGTGGTTGAGTTGTAGGCAGTCAGGGTATGTACACAGAAGCCATTCATTGATACCTTAGGGATATAGCAATAAATACTGTGTGAAGTCACTTTTGTTATCTGTGTTTTCTAGTTATGCTTTTTTTTTGGTGGTGTTGTTATTTCTCTGTTCTCCCACTTATTCCTCAACTTGTGATCAGGATATAAAGGAGGAGAACTGGTTGGTTGAGACATTTGCAAAAAGTGAGTAGTAACCCTATCTAACTTGACTAATTTGCACTGTTTGCAGTGCAGAGGATGGAAGAAAGCAATCTTCCATGTTAGATCACTGATCAAATATCAGGTAACTTCATAGGAGGTAAATGGGGTGCTGACTGGTCCGGAAACCACGTCATGGAGGAATAATTGCAGATCTGAGGGGTTTAGCCTGGAGACAACCAAGTGGAGGAAGCCTGGGAGTTATATTCAAATATCAGGAAAGACACAGATTTGTTTTATGTTGTAGGTAGAACTAGGATTCATGGGTTAGGGTTGAAAACAGACAAATTTCAATTTAAATAAGAAATAACTTTCATATAATTAAAGCTGCAAAATTATGCCCAGGGCAGGCTTGGGCACAGTGCATGCCTCCTGCCCCCTTGTAGACATAACACGTAGAAGCTGGGTGATCCTCGGTCAGGGGGTATAACCAGAGGGCCATGTGTGCTGAACTAGGACCTCTGAGGGTTCTGCCAACTCACAAATCCCATGATTCTCAGCACGTCTCAAAAAAGAAGGGATGGATTTCCAGAGAACATATGAGGTTTCCTACATTTTTATGATACAAACTGACCCTCATTCTTCAAAGGGTTATAGCCCAGGTTGGTATGGTTAAAACAACCTGGAGTTGTAGTGTTACACCGTTAGGTTGCAATAATGCATTTTTAAGAGGTAGAGCTGGGAGAACGATGGGGTACACACGCTGAGTCTGTGCTGCTCTCTTACAAGTACACACTGCACTGTACCTGGATCGTCCATTCCACAGAAATGGGGATTCTAATTTTATGTATCTTATATGCTACAAGTGCTAAAATAGTTTCCCAACACTTTGAGAGGACTGAGAAAGGCAATGTTTAAAGTTTGGGTATAATCCCTTGGAATCATTGAATATTCTCATTGAAAGAAACCACAGAGCTCATCTGGTTCAATCTCATTTTATAGAAGAAGAGACCACAGGACCCAGACACTGGTTTACTCAAGATCAGCCAGTTAATTCAAACCGTCCCTTCTTATCCCCCTCTATTGTGTTTTATCCACAGTTACATTTATGCTTCGGCAATAGCTAGTATATGAGAAGTACTTATAACATGCCAGGCATTGTGCTGTCCACGCATTGCACATGCATTTTCTTAATTAGAATATCACCTGAAAGTATTACCTTTGGAATATTTATCCTTTGGAAAGAAGCATCTGCTTAGAACCAAATGATGGGCCAAATGGCTTTTCCCTTATCTTTACTACCATGTGGATCTCTCCATAAATAACTGGCAAAGACCCTCTTAACAGCTCTGCCATCCTCCCTGGGCTCAGAAAATGCCCACAGCCACCAGCCCAGCTGGCACATGGATTGTTTCAGGTCCTGTTCCCATGTTTCAGTCAATCTGTCTAGAGAACAATGGAACTCCCAAAACATTCTAATGCTCAAATGTAATGTAAAAAGGACAATATAAAATTTCAGGCTTCTGTGTTTGAACTACTCCCCTGGGGAGACTAGTGCGGTGGTTGAGAGCTCATCATTAAACGAGGAGACTAGAAGTGTGCTCCTGCATCACTCAGTGCTCTGGGGCAGAGCCGTAATGTTCACTCCTATTCCTGGATCTTTGATCTTTTTACATGAAGATAATATTTGAGAATTCTTTCTTTCCCTGGGGTGTCAGACCTCCTGTCAACTCATCATGAAGACAAGGAAGATATTTCCTTTTTCACCAATTGAGGACAGATGTGGCCAAGTGTTGATTATTATTGTAAGAAATGAATACAAATGTTATCGTTTCTGAGTGCTAAACTTTATTTCCTCAGAATTCCCCTAGAGTTCCGAGACTGGGAATCTCGCCCATAGACGTTGGTAAACATCCTCTGCCACTTTGAGCAGTCTCTGGTTTGATGTGACAGCACGTTGCAGTCTCCCCTCTTACCAGCAGCATAGCAGCTTCTAACCAAATAGCCCTCTTCTCTGAACTGTGTGTATTTTTATAGTCCTAGCTAATGAGGCCCATGGTGAATGAAGAGAAGGATAACAAATGGGGCAGCTGTATTTGAGTAGGTGGAAACCAAGGGTAGAGATTGTCAAGTAGGTGATTCAATGGGGAAAATACTTATTTTTAAGTAAGACCTTGCAATGAGGAAACCTATATAACTGTCCATTAAAACTAGATGTCTAGTGGGTGGATATGTGTTTAGATTCTGGGAGGCATATTGTTTTATATGAAAATATGGCTGAATATAAGCTTCATTAGCCAAGCTCTTCTGAGAGCTTGGGAAGAAACTGCCTGAGGGCACCCTGCTTTCCATGCACACGATATATTCCATCTGCCTTAAATCTTCCTTTGGAATGAGAAAAGAGGGCCTGTCTGGGTGGGAGAGGGATGGAAAGTGGCTATGGGGAACTCTCTTCATCTACGTGGTATTGAGCCTCAACTAATATGTTCCTCATGTGCCTCCTACCTGGGGTAGGCTGATAATTACCACTGGTGTTCCCACCAAATGAGTGGTTTGCCCAGGGGCACTGTGCTCCTTAACATGGATTGGGGGCCTCTGGATGCCAGAGGAAGGGCGCGTGCCAGGGGTGTCCAATTCTAAGGAATTAAAGAATACACACAGTCTCTGTCATTGAGGTCCAGGGAGTGCGATATGACGAATTGTGGGGAACAAGTACGTAGCTTCTGGGAATATGACATGCCACCCCTTCAAAGGAGTCCACGTCATTAGAAGATGCTTCCCCTTCAGGTGTGAAAAGTTACAAGCAGCATATCCTAGGACTGCCACTTCTGGGCATCATTTCCTTTGGGAGGTGGGGAAGGTAGGTGCCAGCCAAAGCTCTTGGGTCATCTTCTTTTGTGTCCCCTCCACATCTCAGAGTGTTTCATGAGTGTTCAGGGTCTGATGTTCAGTGTAGATTCCAGAAGCCTGGTAAGGAGGAGCTGTCTCAGAACCCATCAGAATAAAAATAATGTTTCCTAGATAACATGTAGTAAGCATTTACTTTGTCTCTAGCAGTGTGCTCAGTGCATCTTTTAATCCTCACAGGTTCTATCAATGACCCCAGTTAGAGATGAGGGAATTGAAGCTTAGGTTAAAAAGTTGTCCAAGGTCACCCCTCTGGGATAGAAATTCAGGTCTGACTGACCTCAGGCTCTGCTTCCCTCTGAGACCTGGCTTGTGTGCCTGAGAATGTCAGTCTCACCGATGCTGGTTTGACCGTAGCTCCTTAGCCTTGTGGGGGTAAAAGCAGTGAGGTGAAGGAGGTAGCCAACTGGGGGACACCGTTTTGTTGGACTAAGGGAATTGCTGGAACGACTCACCACGCAACACGCATACCACTAACTCTATGGATAGCAACTTCATTTGAATTAAATAAGGACTCTTAAATTTAAGCCCAAAGCAAATAGCAAAGAGGAAAACATTTTTGAGCTTCCTACCTACCCTTTCCATTCTTCAGTTACCTACTATGTTTTTCCAGAGAGAGAACCAATATGTAAACTAGGAGAGAGTCTTCAAGAGTATAGGCTGACTTCAAGATAGACACGTGGCAGAATTTGAAATGCAAAATGTTAAACCAGGTCTAGGCCCAGAGAATCCCAAAGGCCTGTAGCAAAGGTCAACCTGGTGGGCCATGTTGAGTCCCTAGAACACGGTCAGCTGTGGTAAGTGAAAAATGCAATGGGGAGCAATAGGGAGAACCTTGCAGAGGCTTCGCCTTTCTTGAACACTTCTGACACATCCTTGAACCCAATTACATGTGGCTCCAATTCTCCCATTTTAGGAAGCCAGTGGAATCGGAAATGGAAAATGTATTTGGGCAATAAGCATGGAAACTTCACTAGGAGTGTACCAGAGAAAAAGAACCATTTCCCCTTCTTGAAAAACTCAGAATAAGGAATGGTCACTGCCTCTCTGGCCCATCCCCTTTGTTCCCGAGGAGGACTCTGTGAAACTTTGCTGCATCCTTTGAACAGTTCAGTTTAAGGCCGGGTGTTAGAGTTCTCATGAACTATTGCCCTTATTATGTAATCAGGCCATCAACTGGTAACCAAAAATACATCATATTTCTTTGTCTTGGAGAGAAATCTGTGAAGCTGTAAGGGTCTGCTGTTCAACAATCTTAGTAAAGAGGTCCTAGGTGGTGTTTTCAATGTAAAGTTGCAAGGATTCATGTCATGTGCAATGAGTCGAACATATCTAATCAAACTAGAAATTGGTGTCAGTGTC
The DNA here is from genome assembly GCF_015220235.1 of Choloepus didactylus. NCBI lineage: Eukaryota > Metazoa > Chordata > Mammalia > Pilosa > Megalonychidae > Choloepus > Choloepus didactylus. The sequence continues at coordinate 30,526,950 of NC_051308.1, forward strand.
AAACTTGCGTAGATTGGACTTGAGAGAGACTAATTACCTCTGAGGTAGCTTTACAAAATCTCTGTCTATTAGGGATACTCAATACAAGGTGGTAACAAAAGTACTTAATCAAATTCTTTCTTATGATATGCATTTGCTAGGAACATATAGATAATATGAGTCACTAACGATCATCCAGAAGGACTAGAAGACCTTTTAAGCATTTCCCATTTCCTTTGTATTCTTGTAATAAAATCTGATTAACTAAGGAAATTTGGGCTAGTACCTCTTTCCATATGGTTCTCACATTCTTACAGGTCCTCTGATTTCAGGAAATTTATATCCATACTCCAAATTTCTAGATAATGACATGAAAACACAGTTTTCACTTATCTCTCAACTCTCCTACCACCTGCCAAATCCCCTGCAAAAGGACGTTTACTCTCAATTGATTATCATAGAATGAATCTGATAAATTCTGAGAACTCACACTGAGGTTTAATGGCTAATTGTATTGTTTTTCTCCACAGATAGGCATGTATTTGAAAATGACAATGCTTAAATTAATCCACAGTATTGAATTTCTAGTGGTATACTATATAATCTGTAAGAGACAGGTAGGGAAGAGAAGGGAAAGAGAACCACCAAAAGCATGTTTCATTGATATGATATATTTCAGAGAAGGGGGTGGTCTGGAGTCTGAGTCAAATTGCATAGGCCTTATTTGTGAATTCAGATCCACTAGCAGAATGGATTCAAGGCTTCGAATGGGGGAATTAGACTGTGGTGCAGTATAGTGGAAGACTATGGTAACTGGTATCAGAAAACCTGGAGGCATATTTTGGTTTTACCATTTATTGTTTCTTTGTCCCTCCAAGTCTCTGCTTCTATGATCCTATGAATATAAAATGAGGATAATAAAGCCTGCATCTTATTGTGAAAACTAAATTAAGTTAGATCATAATTTGTGGAAACACCTGGCTAATAGTAGATGCTAACAAATATTTGTTTCATTTCATTCATTTTGAGAGGTTTATTTCTCAGTAGCTTCTCTTCATACCCATAAAAATGTCCGTAATATATTTTGGGTTTTAAACCCCATATGTAAACTTCTAATGGATGAAATTCCTCTACTAAATATTTTGTTTACAGCAAGCTGATCCTATTCTTTGGTAGAACTGGCTAGTGAAGGATTGCTTGGGTCTTTGATGCTTCCTTAGCTCCTCGATCAGGAGATAACTGTACTGGCTGAACTTCGGCAAGCATTTTCTTATTACAAGGATGTTATTAACTTGAGCCTGAGGAATGTTACTTTTCTCTCCCCATTTCCCTGGTCAGAGATTTTATTCTGTTGATTTCAACAATAAATGCTGATATTTAAGAGAAGGGTAAACTTGGGACTCAGATAATTATATGGGAAGAACTGTCTTTCATTAACTGTATGTTTCTATTAAAGTAAAACTCATTTTGCCTTCTTTTGGAATTTGGGTTATGATTATTACTTACTAACATGGATCACTGGGAATTTTTCTGAGCCTGCCTATATTGGCTGGACTATACGTGATGTTATACAGGCTTAGACAAATATGGTTATTTTTAGCTAAGTTCCTATTAACTTAGGGAGAATGCAGGAACAGAGTTCAAATCATTAAGAAATTTAGCTAATTAAATTTTGGGGGAGGGGGATGTGTTGAGCAAGTCTGTCCAAGTGCACGCTGCCCCCGTTACCTTGCCGGTGCAGGTGGGTACATAAATAAACATGTACACACGAGAAAAGGAGAGCCGTAGTGATAGTAGCAGCAGGAGCCAGCAGAAGCAGGAAAAGTAAAAGGAAAATCTCAATGCCAGAGCATTCATTTTTCTACCATGGTCAGGATTAGTATGGATACCCCAAATCCTGGTTATTCAGCACAGGCTACTTGTCATTCAAACAGGAAGAATATTTCTTTTTATCTTAGTAGACTAAATGTTTTTCTCTTTCTACTCTTACTAGTATATTAATAAAGTATTTTAATAAAAATTTGTTAGATTCCTCATTCTACCTTTATACTTTTCCTTGTACCTTTTCTGCATTCTAATTACCTTTCTTGAACCAATAGCTCTTCACTTTAATGATGACGATTTGTTAGGAGTGACCTTACACCAGCCCATTTTTTATTTTGCCCAGTTTTATTTCTGCTTCTAACCCTTGAAGATGGGTTATCTTTTCTCTCTGTCCCTTCACCCCTGTCCTCTCTGCCTTTCCTCCCTTCTTAAGTGTTAATGATTCTGGATTATAGTTTACTTGTTCTGGCCAATATTTGAAATCTTACTTCACTAAAAACTAGGGGACAGGTTAATTAAAGGTTCCATATTATGCATCTGTGATCTTTACAAAAGCATGTAAGATCCAAACAAGTACTGGAGGCATATAATTGCCTTTCACATAAAGCCCATAAACCATAGATGAGGGGACGTAATTGTCCTGAATCAGATCCACTGTCGTGGTCACCCATCAGATATAGCTCAGAGCCTGTGATGAGACACCACGTAACTTCTCTACTGCGTTTTTAGGCAACCAGGCTCTACTATTTCATGTTGTTTCTGGGATGGATTCCTCTCTGGAATATTTGGCTTACAAATTAAACTGATGGAAAAGAAATTTTGTAGCAAAATGAGAAACAGATTTAGCATTTGGGGCATTTTAAAAATATGGATGGTTATCTTTTTTTTTTCTCTATAGAAGAAGTACCCAGCAGAGTAGCATTTGTGCGAGAAGATTGGGGGAGTGTGGGCCTTGAGAGTTGCTTTTCCTCTCTAGATTAAGTGGAATGACAAAAGATAAGCAGACGGGTTGGCGTTTTAAAAGCCATTTTCCCAATGGAAACAGAAATAAAAACAATGCTGAATGTGAAGGTAGCTTTGGGAGAAAACGCTTCAACTTCTTATAAATTGGTGACCCCATGTAGCCACTTTCTGTGATCAGAGATCACTCGAGACATGACTTTGAGAGAGCATATAGCAGCCCTTCCACATCTGTGATGCTGGCATTTTCTCCACAGCTATGAGGAATAAAGGAAGGAAGGAGTTAAGGTACCATACTACTATAAATTTTGATCAGTAATCATTCTATTTTCTTCAGCTTAAATATGAGCATTTTTCTTTGTAGCAGTCTCCTCCCAGCTGGCATTTACTTTAGTGAGCCCTCTTCACAAACATGCGTTGACCTTTCCTAAAGGAGCCTTAAAAAAAACCAAAACTATATCCTGATTAAAAATAGCAAATTGTGTGCTTTCTTAAGGGTTAATGTGGGCAAAGCTTTGCAATATTTGTTCTAATTTAAATGCATATATTTTAAGACTCCTTTTGCAACCCATTCCGTGTTTGTCTTCTCCATCTATTCGGGCTAAGACTGCTTCTTTGAACATTTTATAAAGTCAGCGAGGAACTTTAGAAAAAGCTTCCTGTCTTTTTTTTTTTTTTTTTTTTTAATGAGGGTGTTATTTGGAGCAAAAGAGGGAAGAAAAAGCATGTTTGATAAATCATTTTCAGAAAAGTTTCAGCGAAGTATGGGATTTTGAACAGGCAATTCAAGAAAGAAAAAGGAGAAAAATCACATAGTCATAGTCATCTATATAAATATATATATACATATATATACACACACATACATACATACATAACGTTTTATATAGAACTTTTTAATACATAAAGTAATTTAATACATAGTATCTCCTTTAATGTTCACAACAGCCCAGAAAAGTGTAGTTATTATTTTACAGGTTTAAAAAAAAAAAAGGTTCAGATTTTGTAAGTGGCTCACCTGAGGACACACAGCCAGCAGGAGGAAGATCCAAACCCTAGCAGAGCCTGCCTTCCTGCCCATCATGTCATGTCCCAACGGCTGAGGTTCTGGATCCGAGAACTGGGTCTGCTTCATGGGGCTGTCCCTGTAGTTCACCTTTATTGTTCCGTGTGTCCCTGGCATGAATCTCTAATTGTGGGAAATCAAGGTTGGGGGTGTTTAGATTCCTTTGAAGTATTTTACCAAGGTAGCTCAGGTTGTGCCACTTCTTTGTCTATTTCTGCACTTGTAAGCATGGTCACTCCCCTCTCTTTATCAAATGGTTTTTTAATACCTGAATTTGTGGTGTTTAAAATGTATTAAACAGACTGGTGACTAGCATATTCCTAAAGGATAAAAGTACCACCACCAGGACTGGCTACACAATTTGCAGAGTCCAGCACAAAATGAAACATGGGGTTCCTTGTTGAGAAATTAAGAATTTCAAGATGGTGACAGCAAAACATTAAACCAAGCGTGGGGGGCCCTTCTAACCATGGGCACAAAGGAGCTGGCCCCCTCCCCTGCCCCCACAAACTCTTGTGAATAGCCAGGCTAAATACTTTCTTGGTATAAAATAAGGTGAAGAGTTAAAGGGTAAGTAGCACATAGTGCTAAGACTGGACTCTCCTCTCTAACCCATATTTTTAATTAGAGGGTTCTTTTCTTTTGCTTTTCTCCTGAAGGCCTGAAAACTTTCCAGTGATACAGTGCTTTTCCTCTTCATTACTTTGATGGTAAATTTTAGACTAATTTAGCTTTAAAAAAATCCTCTAACTCTATATTTTTAAAAATGAGCAAAAGACTTCGCATCAATTTGACATTTGGCCTAAATTTGACCACCGGATCCCAACAACAGATATGTTCCCTGAAAACACTAACCAAATAAAGAATCCTCACAATATAGGATTGTATCAGAGGATATGAGAAGAGAGAGACCAGCCGTGGCATCTGTCACATCTTGGTCTGAGCCGTACCAACAGCTCAGTTCCTGAAGGAACAGCCCCCAGGGAATGAATCACCCTCAGCCTGGGAGACAACGGCGCCTCCTGGTCTGTGTCCATTCCTGGGATTAGATCTGAACCACAGATCATGTCATCCTCTGCTGTGGCCTCATCCTCCTCTGTCTGGCTTTTGATGAACTGAAGACCTGGGACTGAGCCGTAATGGAGACTTACAGTAGAGGGAAGCATGTTAGCTTTAGGAAGATTGTTATAATTATCCCAAGGCACTGAAGTGATGCTCCATTTGCATTTCAGACACTAAAATCAGAAGGCAGATCCCTAAGAGGTTAATTCTGTGAGTGAGTCCTTAATGACAGAGCAACCAAGACTAGGGTCTTTATGCCTTAGGCTGGGTTTGCAGTTGGAAGATGCAAAACAGGCTGATAAGATTAAAGCTCCTTAAGTGACTCTTAAGCAATCCTGATGTTCTTTTATTTGCAAATGACCTCTACCCTCCATCTCAGAGGACTTTCTGGGCTCCTGCTCCCTAGAATCCTTTGCAAGTGGATCCTGTGGTTTTGTGTGGACTGGAAAACAGATTCTTATTTCCTACAAGTCACTGCAAGACATGGAACATATAGTTCAGCTCCCACATTCTGGCAGCTAGATCTCTTCGCTGAGAAGCCAGGTAAAGGCAAGTTTATTGATAGTTATAAATACATCTGTCGTAAACCAGTTCTTCTGAATTTCAGTCATTTCCTCAAGCACTTATAATGAAACACAGCCTAAGGAAGACTAATGCATCCTTTTCAGCTCCCGGGAGCAGATAAGAGACTGCAGCATCATTTGTTAAAATGCAGTTGCATATGGATTATGAATAAAGATGGACTCATGATGCAAATATAGGAAAGATATTTATACCTCATGAAAGTAAACCCAATGGTTCATTCTCTTTTAAAATTATACAATCTGTGATCAAGTCGTGGGGTAGGAATCTAAGAGGCATCAACCACATGATGGGCTGAAATGGCTTTGGGATAGCCTTCAAGTATTATCTATCTCAGTCTGTCATTTTCCAAGACAGATTCAGTCCATTTTAAACACATCACTGCATCCCTCCTGAAATACTTAATTTTGGTATTTGCTAAGTTTGCAATTTTTTAAAGCCACAAAACTGATTTATTGTCAATTTCTGATTCCTCTTTCGGATGTTGTGTATTAATGTCCAGGACCATCAGAAGGAAGAAGCAAATTTGCTGGGCAGAAGGCGTCATGGTATAACATGATGTGGCTGATTTTAACATACACCAGAGCCTCTGTTTCTTTTGACCCTGCTAATGACATTCTAATTATTTCTACTTTGCTAAGAACTTTATACAAATTATCTCATTTAGTTGTACAGAAACAGTTTGAGGTAGACACTACTAATAACATTATTTTACAGAAGGAAGAAATTGAGGCTCAGAGAGGTTCAGTGACAGCCCAAGGCCAGCTCACTGATTAATGAGCTGTGTACAGTCCTATTTCTTTCTGTGTCTGAAGTCCATACTTTGACCACTGTTCGGCAGTATGTAGATTTGGTTGACTACCTGGAACTGTCAATAACTGGCCTTTACTGGGCTTGTCAGTGATGAATTTTAGCTGCCAGTTTTAGCTCACATGCCCACTACAATCAAATCTTGGCTTCTACCTTGAGTATTGTTCTTGGGCGAGAAATGGTGCTATGACTGATCTGTGATATCTGTAATAGGAAGATCCAGTAATCCAGTACAGAGGAATAATGCACATACAGAGAGTTGCCAATCTCATATTAGATTATTCTCATACTATCTTTGAGGGACTTCTGTGTGGACCACATGCCATTCAAGCTTCTGTAGAACACATTTTTATTACACAATCCATGTTTTTATTTCTAACCTATCAATAACGAGTAGGCAGTTTCCTATCAAAACCAATATTCAGTTTCCATTAATTCCACTTTTAGATTTCTTTTCTTCCCCAATATGAATCTTTGGAATATGGTCTATATATTCAAAAATATTTGAGAGTATCTGAGAATGATTTTCTTTTGCATTTATTGCTCTATGTGAACTTTTGATAATTCCAAGTACTTTATGATTTCTGTTTGCAGAATACGTTGTTAGCTCTAATTGTGGTTGAGAAATCAAAACAGAGAAGTAAATGGTGATTTGAAGTAACTATTATATTAATAAGTTAGATATTTGTATTTCTTCATATTTTTAGTAGAAAATTCAAACACACATCACCTCTTTCATAATGAAGAAGTTTTTTCTTTCATTTTGTTGCTTAGATTGGAGTTTCCCCCATGAGAAGTCATTTAAACAGATTTAATTTTGTTTATTCTTTCTTCCAGGACAGCATATTTATTCTCTGCTAAATTTATCAAAGAATAAAATGACATCATTATTTTCATATTTCTCTTCTAGAAAGAAAATAACTATATATTGACATTTCAGAATTAATAGTAGCCCACATTACTACCTGCTGTTTTTTCTTGCTACTCTCATAGGAAAACTTCATTTTGTCTGGCTTTCTGTTCATATCCAAAACGGCTGGCTAAATACAGGTAACCTACAAGTTCTGTGCCGGATTCAGCATTATCTTGACCTAATTTGGTCTAGTTCACAAGAACAAGGCTGTGGGAATTTTACTAGCTACTTATGGAGAAGACAAAACGGGGGCCCTAGATGGGACAATGGATTAAAAATCTAGTGAACTGAATGTTGAATCAGGGCTTACCTCTTCTGTGATGAAGGCCAAGTTATCAAATTTCTCTTGACCTCAGTTTTTCTGGTTGTAAAATGGAGACTTGGTATTAATCTCTAAGATCCTGACAAGTTTCAGTTCTAGGATGCCAGGACCTTCCCGAGGTCTGCTTTCTCAGAAGGGCAGCCAGCTCTGCTGTTTTATTCTCTTCACCTTGGGGGCCCTTTGAGGGCTTCTTCCACTGAGCCCCCTGAAATCAAGGGCTGAGCACTGTCGGCTCTTCTCCAGGAAGCAGTGTGAACCCTTTGGAGTTGTCAGAAATGCCACTTTGGTAACTTTTCTGGATTCCTAGTGTGTTTCATTGAAGCAGGATTCCAATTCTGTAATATCTAGATACTTATCATAATATCTACCAGCTTCATAAGCTTTCTTCTGAGGGGGAGAGGGAAGAGTTTGGTTCTTTTGAAGGTGGTGTTGAACTTTCAAATTTAGGGAGACTCTTCAGTAACCTCAATTCATCTTTGCATTCACCTAGAGTTAATAAGAACATGTGAGTAAATAGGGCCAAGAATAAGCCAAGATTACAATAGCCTACATAACATTTTAAAGAAAAACAAAGGAGGAAAGCCAGAGCAAGTACTAAGACTGTCATGCCTACTACATTTTTGCGTTTACTTCTGAAGGAAAGAACAGTTTTCAAACTGACCAAAGCCAACTTGGTTTTCTATAGTAATTTTTAGTAAATATTGATAGCTTCTGATAGTTCAAGATATGTTGAGGCTATAGATTACCTTTCATATTGTGTTATAATGAAAATAAGCCTTAAACTGAATTCTACCATACTTACAAGGACGTATTAGCAAGCTGGCAGAAAACAGTTACACGATCTGTTTTGCAAACTTGAAGATCCAACTCCCTGTCCTTTTAGGCACTCTGACAGCACCATGTATAAAGGATACACTCGTAGAAGATGTGGTTATATGCTGTGATGGTTAGGCTCATGTGTCAGCTTGGCCAGGTGATGGTACCCAGGTATCTGGTCAAGCAACCACTGGCCTAACCATTACTGCAAGGACGTTTGTGGCTGCTTAATAAACCAGAAGGCTGGTTTATTAAATCATCAGTCAATTGGCTGCATCTGTGACTAATGATGTCAACGAAGGGTGTGTCTTCCACAAGGAGAGGATGCAGCCAGCTGGATTTAATCCAATCAGCTGAAGACTTTTAAGCAAGCAGAGAACTTCACTTCTTCTGCGGCTGACCAGCGAAGCATTTCCTGAGGAGCTCGACAAGGTTGCCAGTTTGTTTCCTGAGGAGTTCATCAAACACTATAGTCGAAGTTGCTGGTTTGCTGCCTGAGGAGTTCATCGGACATCTTCATTGGAGTTGTCAGTTTGCTGCCTGCCCTATGGAATTTGGACTTGTGCATACCCACAGTTGCGTGAGACCCTTTTATAATTATATTTATAGATCTCTCTCATTGATTCTCTTTCCCTAGAGAACCCTAACTAATACATATGCTAATAACGGGATTTAGATAATCGTCTGGTCAAAGTCAGGTAAAACCCCCCTGAAAGTTTTGCTTCTTCATTCAGCCCTGTGAGAATACCAAAATATCTGCTGCATTCTCAGTATCTTACTCCACACCAAGAATAAGCAGTTACCTGAGAGAGAAAAGCAGCGTCTCAACTCTATGGTTCCCTTTTTTGCTGAAATCACAGTTACTCAAGTCCTAGTTGCCTTGGCAGCTCTGAGACCTTCAAACAGCAGTTGTGTTGTATCTGATCTTTCTGGTTGTTCTTAAAGAGAGCATGGGTCTGCTTCTAGGTACTCCATCATATCCTGAAGCAGATGTCTCGTTTTAAGATTCATGAGACTGTTTAGTATCCACTGGCTCACTTGATCTCACAACAACGCTGGCACAGTTGGGGATCGCCAAGATCTAGCTTCCACTGAGGCCAGAATTTGTTCTGATTGGTCGGTTCCTATGCAAGGCCAAGTTGTTACATGAAAGACTCTAATCAGAAGGTCAGACTCCAGACGCAGTTGTTACAGCTGCTGTGGCCATCTTTATTACTGGTCAATAGGTGAGACTTTGTTAATTTGAATAATGAAAGTTGAAATGATTTTTTGGTGAAAATGGTTGTGCTGAGATATGTGAATTGGCTAGAAATACTCTTGCTTTTATACAAACAGTGTGTAAGAATCCAGCAAGCCCAGTTAACCCAGGGTTTAGAACTCTGATTGCTTCATTGCTCATATCCTTACAGAACGGAGCATAAAGAGACATACAGGAAATACAAAATATACATGTAATTGAAGTTCCAGAAGAGGGGAAGATGGAATGAAGCAGAAGAAATATTTCTTGAAACTGACAAAAGACATCAAACCATGAGTTCAAGAAGCCGTGAATACCTCAACCAGGAGACATACATGCAAACAGAGAAAACCATAACTGGGCACTATATAATAAAACTACTAAAAACAAAGAGAAAAGTTCATGAAAGCAGCTGGAAAAATAAATACATTATTTTTCAAAGTGCCCACAATAAGATTAACAACTCACTTTTCAACAGAAATATAGAAAGCCAGAAGATGATGGAATGCCATATTAAAGTGTTGAAAACAGTGAAACTGGCAACTTCACGTTTTAAACCCAGAACAAATATTCGTCAAAAGTTGATGTGAAATAAAGATATTTCCAGACAAACAAAAATTTTCAACAAATTCATTAGTATACCACTGAACTAAATCCTAAAAGTATTTTTACAGGTGCAAGTGATCCCAGAAATTTAGAAAGGAATGGAGAATGACAGAAAGGGTAAATAAGGGAGTAATTTGAAATACATTTAAAATATAAAATGGATTGGCTGAATAGGTATATGATAGAGCTAATATAGAAAAAAGTTAATTATATAATCCAGATAATGGATATATTAATATTCACTGTACAATTCTTCCAAGTTTTATTTTTGAAAAATTTTAGAATAAAATGTTGAGAAAAATATGTTCAAATATAAATGAATATTGATCATAAAAATAAAAAAAAATGATGTGGGGCCTAAAAAATGTAGAATTAAATAATATGACTAAAATAATACAAAAAGTGGAAGAGAGGTAAATGAAGTTAAAGCATAATAAGGTCATGGCAACATCTGGGAGTGGTAAGAGTTCTAATTTTATTAGACTATAATAAGTCACGGACACATGTCATTTCTATGGTAACTGGTAAAATAATACATAGAGGGGGAAATAGAATGAAAAATACTTGATTACTCCAAAAGAAAGCAAGAAAGGAGAGATAAAGGAGCACAAAACAGGTAGACCAATAGAAAATAATTGCAAGATGGTGGATGTAAACCCAACTATATCAGTGATTATATTAAATAGAAATTGAATAAATACTCCAATTAGAAGATAATGATTGCCAGACTATATTCAAAAACAATGAAATCTGTCTATGGTGATAAACCTTGTAAATGCCAACCAAAATAACTTGTGTTTAGTTCTAATATCAGGGGAAGTAGACTGTAATGCAGGAAGCATCATCAACGATGAGGGTATTCGTAATAAAAGAGTCAACCCTGCAAGAACATATACAAACTCTAAATTTGTGTACATCTAACAACATAGCTTTACATGTATAAAACAAATTGACAAAATTTAAAGGAGAAATAAATAAATCCACAGTCACAGTGGCAGGCTTTAACACACCTTTCTCAAGAACTGATAGAAGCAGACAAAAAAATCAATAAGGATATAGAAGATAGGAACAAGCTTATTAATTAGTTTTGCCGGTTGACCTGTATAAACCACTGTACTCAGTAATGGCACGGTATAGTTCTTTTCCAAGTACACCTTGAACATTTACCGAAATTGACCACATCCTGGCTCAAAAGGCGAGTCTTGATAGATTTCTAAGGACTAAAATCATTCAGAGTATGTTTAAGCTAGAAATCAATGACAAAAATTAGAAAACACACAAATGTTTGGAAATTAAGCAATTCACTTATATAACCCACTGGTTAAAGAAGTTCAGAGGAAATTAGACAATATTTTGGAATTAAATGGTAGAGAAAAATTGGTGTATCAAATACAAACTAACCAGTATATTCCTGATGAAAGCACTTCAAATTTTAACTAACTACTTAAATTATTAATTACTAATTAATAGAGTATAAATTAATACTAATGCATATATTTTGCTATGTATGCTGAAGTAATATATTTATAAATATTATATTTGTATATATATAATACAAAATTTCCCTCTAACCATTTTTGAGTGTACAATTCAGTGGTGTTAACTACATTCACAAAGTTGTGCTACCATCACCACTGTCCATTAAGGAGGACTGTATTGTAAAGTAAATCACAGACAGTTTTAACAAGTATGGAGATAATTATGGTAATGCCAGGTTTTTAGATGAGATTTTCAATTATTAAATAAAAAACAACACTTAAGTGAATCTACTTTAAAACATACTTATTCTATCATATTATCCTCCTTCTCAAAAAATACTGCAACTGCATATTCAATTCCCAGGTCACTTTTCAACATTCAAACATCATTTATTATCCATCAATTTGCCATCTTCTTCCATTTCCCTGTGAATCTCTTTCCACGGAGAAGTCTTCCTGGGAGCAGAGAGGAGATGGGAGGATGAGAACCTGCTCTGCCATCCTTTATATTCTAATATTTTCGATCTAATTGCTTTAGTGTGATCAGAGAAGCTGGAAATTGAATCAGAGACCTCAGGGGCGACCCCAATGATGACTCAGCCTGGTGGTGAAGGTTAGCATCGTTGTCTCTGTGTGCTTAATTAGAAGCGAGTGGAATATTACCATTTACTCTACCGGCAGAATTCTTCACTTGAAAGGCAACTGGGTTAAGGAAGAACATGCTAAAAACAGAGTTTACGAACTACAACTGCAAAGTGTTGATCCACAGCAACCACCAGAAAAAGCGAGGGGCGGGAGAAAGTGCGGCAGTTGGCAATCCTCTCCAAGGGCTTGTGCGTTGGCAAGGGGGTGATTTCTTTGAAGCTGTATCTGGTAGCACTCAGTCATGCATCCTGGGCTTAAAGCTGTGTGGACTGTCAAGTTTTCTTCCTCTCACAATAGAGTCATTACTATTTTACTTTCTTTTTGCCTTGAACTTTCTAATGATTTAATAGCTGCACTCGCAAGCTGCTTGCGAGAAAGGCTGGTTTGACCCACGGCCTCTCGGTTCAGTCTTGTCTGGGTGCGGTATCCGAACGCGCTGTGCAGAAAAGGCAGGAGCGAGCGGGGTTCGTTATGTTTCCTCCATGCCTCTCCTTTGCCTACCTGCGCTTGTTTTGGCCGTTCACGTTCTTCCTCTTGCATCACTGTTAAATGAGGCTGATGAACGGGTGATAAGCAGAGGAAAATGCGAGGTTTTGTTTGTGTTATGTGTGAGGAAGGAAGAGGAAAATTAGCAGGTGTTCTTTAAGAAAAGCAGAGGCAATTACATTCACGAGGCAGCAGGTTGCCAAACTAGTATTACTACTGCAAGGTGAACTTTGAGTGCATCTTTGTACCAGTTTTCATCTATACCAAATCTCTTCTATTTCAGGCTCCAAGTGGTTCATGTTACCTTTCTTCAAAGAGAAAGGTGTGTGAAAGCCCAAACTCAGGAGATCTCTTAGTCATTGTCCTTGGTGACCCATATTAAAAATGTGAGAACTGGAATAATAGCATTGTCTGTGTGTGTGTGTGTGTGTGTGTGTGTGTGTGTGTGTCTACTGCGTGTCGTTTTTTTTTTTTCCTGGAGGGGTTCAAAACACTTTATAAATATAATCTAGATTAACACAACGTCATCAGAGTATGCAGAGAGTTAATAAACTTGGCCCACTTAGGTAAACTAAGTTCTTATAGCCAGGGTACCTGGTGAGTCTAGAGGTAAAGACAGGTCCCTATTTCATCTCTAGTTTTCCTGCCATATCCCATGGGTAATAAGGTAGAGACTCTTATCTGATTTTATTTTTCCAGAACAGATGAACTTGGCTAAATTGCTGGGGGCACATAGCTTGGGACACTGGCCCATAAATAAATAGGTTTACATAGTATAATTTCACCCAAACAGTTTCCACTCACAGATTTTCTATACCTCCGCTTAAGGGTAATTTAAGGAGCCCGAAGAGGAAATCATATTTCTTGGAAAAAGCCTATCAGCACATGTTGCTTTCAGATTAGCTAATTGATATCCTTGGCCTGAAAGGATGTAAAAGTGGGCTGAAGTCTTGTTTTACTTAATTGGGTTTTGTCTATAGTATTCTGGTTTATAGGTCTGATACCCGGAAAAGTGCTGAAGCAATAACAGATGCAAAGGTAAATGGTGTGGAATGTATGAAGGGTAGGGTTTGTGTGTGTGTGTGTGTGTGTGTGTTTTCCTGAAAGTGGAATTCTACCTCCTTGAATATTTTGCTGACGCTTGGCCTGGGTGAGAGCATTATTTTCCTCCCTGTTCTCTGACTTTCCAATGCAAGCTTTGTTTTGGTCTGGTTAACTGTATGTCATCAATTAGAATGTAGATACTCCTGACTCTTGCTAAAAACTTTGGGAAGTTTTAGGGCTGCTGGGTCTTAGACTTCCATTTTCTAAGCCCTGGAGCAGGCATTCACTGGCATTCTTTCCAGTTCTGAAATTCCTTTGGATGAAAGTTGACTTACCTTAGAGGACTGAAAATGTAGGGCACTTCCCAGGACCCTGATGTTACTCCTGTGAGCTTGACCTTCTGAGTCCTGGAAGTGACATCAGACCCAACCTTCAGCTTTAGAAAGCGATTATTTGATTGCAAGAAATATTATTGGTCATAGACCACATCTCGATTCCTAAATAAGACTCATTTACTGTAACTAATACTCACACTTGAAGGTTGAGTTCTTTAAAACGCATTGTTTTCCAAGCTAGAAAAAAATATGGTACTTTGTTCTACATTAAAAAAAAAAAAAATCATCGTAACACTATGTAACCCAAACAATAGGTTGAAAACTGGGTTTGTTGTAGGTAACATATTAATAACACCTGTTGTAATAACTGTTAACATGCTGAGTGCCTGAAGCAAATTGGCAAGCTTTTCGTCTACTTTTGCCAATAAGTTGTCAAAAACTGACTTAGAGTTCCTTCCAAACTCTCAGAAGAATATCCAAGACAAGGGAGCTTATGTAGCCCTCCACTTTCACCAGGTCAAAGGCTGGTTCCTGGCCAACATGAGAAGTCATGCTGAATTAGAAGAGGAATTCCCAAGAGTTGGGCAGGGGCCTCTTGAAGGCGAGCTCCTGAATGAGAATGTGGTGAATTAATTGATTTGTATCTTCCACGAGAGTCAGGGTGAGGATAGGTGAAATCCATTTCCTTCAGTAGGTCCTGCTCCTTTCTTTAGTGAGTGAGTGAGCAGCCTGTCTGGAGCTGCCTCCTTCCCGTGACAACCAAAGAGGCTCTTAACACTCAGCATAGGATGTGGTGATGTCTTATACCCAGAGAAGGCAGGCAGGCAATGCTAGGTCATTTATACAGATGTTCCTAGGGAAAGAATGGACTACTTAGCACGTGGAGGCAGAGTAGTGTGGAGGAGTTGGCACTGCCTGGTAATTAAAATAGAGACCGATTATTGCACATGTATGACGTGCCTATCGTAGACATCTTGGTGAGCTGATGAGGTCAATACCATTATTCTTCCCATTTCACAGATAAAATAGGAATTTAAAGGACTTCAGTAACTTGCATGAGGCAGTATGGTGTAATATGTGAGAGCGAGGACGTGACTCCAGACCGCCTGGATCCAAAGCTTGTGTGACCCTGAGAAAATCACTTCACTTGTGTTTCAGTTTCATTATCTGTAGAAAAAGCATAATACTACTTCACAGGGTTGTAATGAAGATTAAATAAATAGATGTATGTGACACCCTTAGAACTGGGCCTGGCGTGTGGTAAGTACGATTTAGGTGTTTGTTGTCATTGTTGTTTTTAGCAGTGCTGAGAGATTTAAACCTCGGTTAGTTTGATAACTTATTGCTATATGGCTTTATAAAAGCAAGAGGAGTAAATTTTTTCTTTCTCTTACATCTAAAAAGAGATGATAATCCTGCCTCAGCATGCACGGGTATCATGGAGATTAGTTTTTTTCTACACACCATTTTTTAAAAGGAGGATGATTGCCACATTGGACTAGTAAGAATCCACATCATAATTAGACTTTGTGGCCTGAAGTATACACAATTGCATTTCTGCTAAGACTAGCTGTGCATTTAGAGGCATATAGCAATAATGCTATTCTATAGAAATAGTTCTATTCCATTATCAGCATACAGACAGAGCATTATTGAGCCTTTTGCTAAATTTGGCTCTGCTATACTTCTGTCTTTAGAACCAGGCAATTGCTTCATCATGCAGACATTGTGCTGTCCTGATATTTTGGTAACTACTTCACTGTGGCACATTCATAGGATGCCAGCTGTACGATTATATAATTCCCTGCAAATTTGGGCACCGACTATTCCAAGTCAACCTACGAACCAGCTAAGGCAACATCCACTTCAGATGAGACGAACGCCAGACATTGTAGAGCTGGACAGATAGCTTGATTCTGCTTTTCCAATAAGGAAGGAGTCTTGTTTGTTTTATAACTATGTAATACAAAAGGTTATTACAGCACAATTTCTTCTAACTAGTGATTTAAAATGTAATGAAAAAGTAGATAAAACATATGTACTTTCTTACATCTTTTCAAAAATAAGGTGGAGTTGAGAAGGTGTTATGTTTAAAAAGAAGCAGCAAGGATTATGTTGGAAAACTATGACTGGTTTGCTTTAGACTGCAAGAACAGTGAAGATCCAGACTAGGTTAGTCTTGTTCGCCTCTGTAGGACCAGCACCATAGGCACTTTATACACATTTATTGAATGAATGTACAAAGTAATAGTTATGATTATAGACATTACTTAGATATGAAGAAAATGCCTCTAAGTAAGAGAAGAGAAGTAAAATGACAGGTGTTCTAGTCTGCTAATGTTGCCGGAATGCAAAACACCAGAGATGGATTGGCTTTTATGAAAGGGGTTTATCTGGTTACACAGTTACAGTCTCAAGGCCATAAAGTGTCCAAGGTAACACATCAGCAATTGGGTACCTTCACTGTAGGATGGCCAACGGTATCTGGAAAACCTCCGTTAGCTGGGAAGGCACGTGGTTGGTGTCTGTCCAAGTTCTGGTTTCAAAATGGCTTTCTCCCAGGACATTCCTCTCTAGGCTGCAGTTCCTCAAAAATGTCACTCTTAGTTGCACTTGGTATATTTATCCTCTCTCAGCTTCTCCAGAGCAAGCTTTCAATGGCCGTCTTCAAACTGTCTCTCATCTGCAGCTCCTGTGCTTTCTTCAAAGTGTCCCTCTTGGCTGTAGCTCCTCTTCAAAACGTCACTCACAGCTGCACTGCGTTCCCTCTGCCCGTCAGCTCATTTATATGGCTCCACTGATCAAGACCCACCCTGAATGGGTGGGGCCATGCATCCATGGAAATACCTCATCAGAGTTATCACCTACAGTTGGGTGGGGCACAGTTCCATGCAAACAACCTAATCCAAAGGTTCCAACTTAATCCCCACTAATATATCTGCCCCACAAGATTGTGTCAAAGAATATGACTTTTTCTGGGGGACATAATACATTCAGCAGGAGATTAAAGCTCCAAGGATATGAGTGGGAACCAACAAAGGAATTCTTTCCTTTTCATGAAAGGGATGTCCCTGAAAAGTTAACAGTGTTAATTGAAGAAGAACCTTATAGTTAACTCTTTTATAAACTGCACATATATTTTCCTAATTTGTCTTTTAAAAAAATCTAGATTTTCATGTGTCATATTTCCTTAAGTTAGTATGCCTAATTAACATACACTTTTCATGTTCATCTGGCTGTATATAATATGAATTAAAATTCAGATAGTTCTATAAAGTGCTAAGATTTTCATGTTCCCTTTGGGTGGTGTTGAACACCCTGTATATACCACATGTCAAGTGAGTTTTTAAGACATTGGCATTTCCCAAATTCAGCATTTACATTCTTGAAAGCAATTCCTTTTTCCCACACAGATCTAACCTTAGAGATATTTGACCTTTTATTAAAAAAAAATATGTTTGATGTTCTGACTGTTTTCCACAAAAGATCTCTGTTCTCAATTGCATTCTGTGGAGAGAATTCCTTAGTTCTTTTGAGAGGGATAAAAATCCTCTCAAGTCTGCCAGACGAAAGATCAAGGCCATCACAGCACCATGTAGTCTGAAGAGTTCAGGCTGATCATTGTCCATGAAAGAAAGCTTGATGGTGATGGGGTCCGTCTAAACCACTGGACGGACCACTGGATCTGGAGTTAGAACTTGGGAGTTTCACTCTTGGCTTTGCGGCAGGATGGCTGTCTTGCCTCAGGAAGGTTTAAAGCTCAATCTCTTCTCTCTTAAGGATCTGGAAGCTTTGTCTCTGGCCAATCCAGCTACACTGTGGAATCTGCTGTAGCAGGGCTCCGGGTGGGCCTGTCCGGGGGTGTTGGGGGTGTCGGTCAGAGGCGGTATCTGAAGGCCCACTTACAATTTTGTGCTCTTCTCCTTAGTAGCCTGGTGCAGCCCGTGCAAGGGCTTCCCGAGGAAAGGAGCCTGGTCCTGCTTGGGTCATTTTCTAATATATCTAGGAACTGCTTAGTAAAATTCCAAAGCTTTAAGGGCTGCTGTTTCTGTGTCTGCAAACTGTTTAAGCAGGGCAGGGAGGGCAAGGCCAAGAAATCCAGGCTTCAGCTAAAGAGGAGAGGAGGAAGCTCAAGGCTCTGTTTTTTGGAAGCTTTATGCCTACTGTCACTAACTCCTCTCATCTGGGAGCAGATGGCTCCATTCTAGGGCTTCTTTTCCAACCCCTTCCCACCTTCCTTCCCATGTACTTTCCTTTTTCCTCCTTTATGGCTCTCTCGGCTCTTTCCCTTCTTCCTCTTCTCTGTAAAAGTAGTATCTCTGATCAGGGATACCCCCTCTCATAATGTGGCTTAGAAAACAGGGAGCATAAAAGACCAAAATAGTCTCCCACTATGCCTGACCCCTTCAAGTAGGTTCAGGATCCAGTCTTCTCACTAGCAGACTTGGGTTCCATATGTGTGGACAATTAATTTTGAAAGGAAAAGGATTATATACAAGGTATTATGTACAACTATCATCATATGCTATGATGCACCTCCATTCTTCCAGGCAAACTCTTTTCTGAATAACATGGTTTTAAAAATTGTCAAATGTAAATGCTAATAACGTGTGTAGATTCGGTGACACGGTACATCCAGGAACACTAATTACTTGCTAACCATCACTGCATTGTGTTTTCAAAATACACATGATTCATTTAATACCGGTGTTTTATGTAGATTAAGGATTTTCATGCTTTTGGTATTTCCCACAGGGAGGGTCACAGGTAGTTAGGTATAATTCTTTTAGAGTTTTTTCATTATTTATATCTCGGTAACCATTAAACTTTCTTCCTTGCATATCAATACGTATGTATTTACATAAAATGTGTCACCAGTGCTTTAGCTGCTTGAATTTTCTTTTCCTTTTTTCGTCTTTATTTTCTTTCTTACCATTCCATGGGATAATATTTTCCTTTAATGGGGAACAACAAAACATTTCTCTCTTAGGCAGTGGGGCCTGGTCTCTCATGTCCCCTGAGGTAGCCTGAGTCACATACACTGATGTGGTTTGGGGCTGGGAGAGAGGAGACGGCAGATGTACACTGCTGCCAAGGAACTTCCCTCATCTAACTGAAAGCTCTTTCCCCTACTTGACCCATCTTAAATCCTTCTGAGAGCTTTGTAAACTACTAAATTGCCCAAATTCCTCCAGGAAATATCTTAATTCCATCATTGTTTATGTGGTTCCCTATTTGTCTTATAAACCAGAATATAACCTTAATGGTGTCTTTTCCTTAATCTATGCCATTGTCTTGTCTTTTTGTGTGAGCTGATTTGTTTTTCCAAATGAGCAGCTGAATCTTAGGTACCATTTTGTTATTTTACTTATTTTGTGTCGTCTGAGGACAGTTGCAGAATCACAGTATGTTGGAGATGGGAGGTGTCTGTGGGGTCATGTGGACCAGTGTTTTGCAAAAAATTTTTAAACAGCAAAACCCCCCTTTCAAGTGAAATCTTACAAGATCCCCAAGATATAAAGCAGATAAAAGCAGAGATCCTCTGGTTGAAGGGGACTGGGGATGACAGGTGGTGGGGTATGCAGAACTCCAAACACTCTGACTTCTTCTCACCCCTCAGGAGGCACTGAGACTCCACAGAACCTAGTTTAAAGTCTCTGATTTCCTTCAGAGAAGAGAACTGAGACCCCTGGAGAAAAAAATCTGTTACCCAACATTTTGGCAAGGGAGGAAGAATCAATTTTCATTGCTTTGAAGCTTTGACATCATTAAAGGTACACATATGTAGAGATTACTGGCTGTAAGTCTCAAGCGAGCCGGAGAAGGACACCAGTGCTTCACTCCCACGGGGTTGCAGGTTGGGTTTTCTAGAAGCAGATACTGAGATGGAATTGGGCATATGGGATGTTTATTAGAGATTAATGCCTGTAGATAGGAGGGGGAAGAAGCAGGATTATGCAGAGGAAAAAAATCAAACTGCACTACGGGCCTGAGCCTTAGCCAGCTCCATGAGGAAGCTCTGGAGCATAAATGGCCCATAATAGTGTCCTGTATTGGGCCTTCATATCCCTGCCACCCCAGGAAGGAAACATGTTTCTAGAGAACAGTGGCTTTCTGCAGCTGAAGCCAGTCCTGAAGTTGCTGACAGTTGGGGGCTGGCTGCCCACTGTCAGGGCAATAAGCCCTTCCTTGAAGGAAGATCTAGAAGGCATAGCTCTAGGACCTGGCCACTAGGAGTTCTGGTGATCACGAGAGATGGTGGACAGGACGGTGGTGGCAATAGCAGCTCTCCCAGATATGTACCAGGCCATACCGATCTTCTGGCTGGGGATTCCCTTCCACAATACTCCATATGATGCCTGCTAAACGAATGTTTTGACAAATAGACCAGTCCTTAAGGTGGATTCTCCTCTGTGTATCAAGATACAATCCTTATGGGGATCGTTCATTTCCATCTCTGTTTCACCAACTTCAGTGACTGTTTTCACATTGGGGCTTAGTGTAGTGCAGTGGAAAAAGCAGATTAGTATGTAAAAGATTTGGGTTCTACATCTGGCTCATGCAGTTACTAGCTGTGTGACCAAGAGCAAATCATGTCACTTCTCTCAACTGTACATGGGTGAACTGATACCAAATGAAACACTTTGAAAACTGTGAAACAGTTTTTAAAATGCTCCTTAAGTGGTGGTGTTCCCCAGGGTTGTTCAGGTCCTCTTCCTTTACCACTCCATTTCATTCATTCATTCAATTACTAGTGTGTGTGAATCCTAGCTTGTAATCCATAACTCCTCCAAACTTTTTTAAGCCAAGTAAATGGGAGACTCTGTTTTCTGCTCATTATTTTGGTGTCCCTTTCTAGGAGAGTTAGTGTAAGCTGTGTTCCCACTTTGAACACAAACTGCAATTGTGACACCTTTCTGAGCCCCAAACACATCAGTTTATCAGAAACCACCTCTGCAATACTATACGTTATACTGGGTCCACCTCACTCTGGTGCATTCTTTGCTTTTTGGTTTGCTAACTTCCTTTTTAGGTTAGCTCTTTGCCATCTATTTCTCTTCATTCTCCACCAAGTCATATACTGTCTGGACCAAATCCCAGATATTATGATTATTTAAAAATTTTTCTATATATGAATTGTATCATGTATAAAAAACAGTGTATGAAATGTAGAAAGATGCTCAGTTTAAAGACCAATAATAGCACAAATGTCATGTATCAACCACCCAGGGTAATACTCTTCTTATATATTTAGCCATTTAATTAATGCACATTTGAGTGTCTGCTCTGCATCCAGAACTTGGGGACATATAATGATGGTTGACAGATCATCTAGTCTACACAAAAACAGTTCATCATCATTTAATAGGAAAGAGAAAGACCAGCCAATAAATAATCGCAATGCATAAAGGAACTGGTAATGAGAAGTGCAAACAAGATCAGGAGCAGGCGACTTGTGAGTTGGGTTTGAAGGGACGATTTACCTGGGGAAGAAGAGCATAGGCAAGAGAACAGTACGTACAGCCTCAGAGTGACAAAAAAAATCACAGCAGTTTTGGAAAATGGCACGTCGTTCCTTCTCATAACGCTCCTCTCCTGGTTCTCCTCTCACGCTCGGACCACTCATTCTCAGCTTTTGTTTTTCCCCATTCCATAGGTGTTGATGTTCCCACGGGTGTTCCATTAGGGTCTCTTCTCACTTCATCCCATTTTTCATTCATTTATCTCTTGCTCGACACAGATGAAGAAATGAGAACGAGCTATGTCTTTCTCTCCATGGCCTTCAGAAACTGCCTGCATCAGAATCATCTGCGGAGCTTGTTAAAATGCAGATTCTGGTCTCCAGTGGCTCAGTCAGAATCTTTGGAGTAGGGTCCAGGAATTGGCATTTTTAACTCGCTGTCATCAGGTACTTCTATGCCGATGACTGGGACCATGCTTGGAGAAGTACAGGTGGCAGGATTCCTCATATAGAGAGGGAAGGGCTGTAGGGAGCACTCGGGAATTGGTTGGGTTGGTTTTGTGCTGTCTCCTGTCCAGGGCATCCCTTCCGGCTTGCCTTGCCTGTGTGTCTCTCAGGTCTGTCTCCTGCCTTCAGCTCCTCTTTTGCTTTTCTTTCTTTCTTCCTTTTAAATCTCCCCCTGTTCCTGGGCTATCAAAAAGCCTCATTTGTGTGTCTCATGCCCCTGCTTTGTGCCACTCCCTTGCTCAGGCATAATCTGTGTCTTGGCTCAATCTGTGGAGTGCCCTGGGTTGCAGTGCTTGCAAACAATGGAGTGTTGACATAAAAAGTAGAACAGACACACTGAAAGCCCCAGCCTTGCCTCTCTACCTTCCTCCTTTGGAAACCTCAAGCAAGGGACTGCATGATCAGAGATGGTTTCAGAGGCAAAGGGCTCTGTGCATCTGATTTGCACTTCCATTACCAAGAGCATTTGAATAGTTTTAAGACATGGAAACTGTGGGACTAGACATTTTCACTCAGAAAATGAAACGTGTGTGTGTGTGTGTGTGTATATATCTTAGTCTCATGGGAACTTACGCCTGCATCTGTTTGTCTGCAAGTGTTTACTTCGAGTCACACACATCTACCGAACCTTGGTTCCAGCAGCTTGTCTGCACACACATGACTAAATGTGTATGTGGATATATAATTAAAGATTTAAAACACTTGATTTTGATAGTCTGCCTTGCAGCTGCTGTGCTCAGAAAATTCCTAAGATGCTGTGGGTTAATGGGAGTTATCGCAAGTGTTTCTCTCTGTGCTGGTCTCTTTTAGTAAAGCTCCCCTTTTTTCTCCCCCTCTCTCTTCCCCTCCCTGTCTGCCTGCCTGCCTCTGCCTGCCTCCCTCCCTCTCTCTCTCTGAGATAGCAGACAAGAGAGAGAAACTGGTGCGGCTTTCTCTGAGAAGCGTGCTCGCATGTGTGGATTGGCAGGATCCCGTGAGCTCCCGATCCATCGATGCGATGCGGTGTTCTTGGAGGGAAGTGCAATGTTGGAGCAGGGGCTGAGCTGGACTGGGAAGGTGGCTGGGAGCTCAATGAGGCCAGGATCATGGTTTAGCCAAAGGCTGGAATCAAAGGAATGTTTTGCCAGGGTCTGCTCTGAGAATTCCCAGACCCCCATGGATTTTAGAATTTCCGTGCCTTTTCTCCTCCACCTTCGCACTATCTTACTTTCTCCTGAGATGGCCCCAGATCTGCAAGAGACATTTGAGAGAAGCTATTTATTAACAGACATGAAGAAATGGATTCTGCATTTGATTATTTAGCTATGATTTTTCAATGATGATGGATTGGAAAGCAGTGTAAGTAGCACAATGATATATGTTCCTATATTTAGACGGTTTGTTTTACTGGCTTCTTTTTACTGTAACTTTTTCATTGAATTTCCTTTTGAGAAAAGTAAAAACAAAATGTAGAAAGTATTCCAAAGAAGTTAAGAGAGTCCAGATTTAGTTTATTTCTTGTTCAGTTGACTGACTGACTACATACCACTCTATAAAAGAGACACACAAACCACTGACATTGAATCTACAAACATCCCCAGGAGGATGAAGCTAAAACGGGGGGAAAAATGAACCAGTTTTTTGAACTGAGAGTCACTGCTACAATCAGGATTATGCAAAGGTTGTTAAAATATTTGGTGTTGGCTTGTTTAGAATCAAAGACAGAATTTAAGATGTGTTCCATTCACAGGATCATGAACATTAAGTTGGCCGATAGCTTTTAGAACAGGTTTTTTTTGGCGTCATGAATGTGATTGGTGTATTGTTTTGTTTGTTTTTACTAATGGTAAATGTAGACTCCATTTCTCTTCCATTTCAGCTTTTCCTGAGACAGAACACCTCCCCATTCTAGAGTAGAAGGGCTGGTTGCCCTAGGGTTGCAGGACATTGGTGAGTTGAGAGCTAGTTATTGCTAGTCTATGCCAATTCTACGGGTTCCTGTCTTCCTGTGCTAGGGCTTGATTTAAGCTCTTAAATTCTCAAGTATTCAGAGAAAGAACAAAATAAGAAACTGAAGACCAAAATGAGCTCATTTTACAAGAGAAAGAAACATCTATCTAAAAGGTTAAATTGAAATTGAAAATATGATTTGCCCTTTCTTAGAAATTTGAAATGGGGTTAATTTTGTATAAAAAGAGCAACTTAAGCTTTTTTTAAGAAAATTAAAAAACAGTATTTTAAAGGAGACTTTTAAGATCGTAAATCACTAAGGTACGACATCAAAGTAGATTGTTGATATTTTTAATGACCAGTTGCAACTTTTTCTTTTAGAGTCTATTCAATAATGTTAACACAAATATGCCTGGCATCTTAAAACTTGCTTAGATTTGAAAGTACGATTTCTGGACAATAACACTGTAATGAGATTTTCTTTCTTCGCTTCTCTTTGCCTTTTCTCTATCACATCTCTACCCCAGGCAGGGTTATTGCCCCTCCCACCCTGCCCACCCCCTTCCTGCTCTCCAAACCCCTTCCTTCCCTTTGAGTCTTGGAGCATCATGAAAGGCCCTTCTAAAGATTCTCTTTTAATATGCCCTGCCCAACCTTGGACAGAGAGAGTACTGTAATGCAGCACACAAGGCTGCCAATTTTGGAATTGAATGAGCTCAGTTGATTCCTGAATATTAAATCAGTTCTGTGAGCAACTGAATGAGATCATATCTTACTAACCTGACCCAAAGCACTCCTAACTTTGATTGGCATTAGACATCAAGTGTTGCAGCAATGAGCACCTGAGGGGCCCAACATAAAACCAGTTCAACCCCCAAACTCTTCCCGGAGTCCTGCTGACCAAATATACCTAGGGCCACGCCTTTTAAAATATGTCCTTTGTTATCAAGGGAAATCTGAGACAGAAAACACATGTTGGCAGTGTCACGTGAGAGCCGTCTCTGAACATGAAGTGGTTGTTTTCACAGGGGAAATGCTTTCGGGGTCTTACGCTGTTTTGTTTTGGTTTCTTGTTTATGTGGATTCTGTCAGACACATGCATCTGGAAGAGGTTTGAAAGGGACTGAAAAACCTGGAGCAAAACATGCAGGGAAAAGGAAATCATTAAAAAACAAAGTCAGACTTGAAGGGGAACAATTTTCTTACCCAAATTCCAGTTCCCATTCTTGTTTTTGGCTCTCCATTAAAGCAGATACCAATTAGTTAGTGGAGATAAAGATTCTTTGATTCTGCTTTTGGATTTTGAACAAATGAGGATGATTTCTCCAGAAAAACCAAAGAACAACCAATAAGAAAGACTCGTTCAACTTTCTGCCTACTTCGCAGAGCAAGCAACTCCCTTCCCCCTCCCCTCTCCCTAAACCACTCCCTTTGCAGCTGAAGTGTCCCCCTGGTGACAATCTCCAGTCCCCCAGGGATCTCATGAGTGTCCTATTAAGGCAAAAAGATGAGCTGCCAAGGGCAGGGTTTTCATGGAGGGTGGAGAGTGCTTTACAGTGGGGAATGAGGATGGGGTCAGATATGCTGATACCTGCAAAGAGTCTTTGAGAGAGGCAGCTAATTGGCATCAGGAAAACTGCTGAGCACTAAAAACACACATATACACACAACACACACAAACACACACACACACAAACAAAAAAACTGGAGTCAAGGTGAGAGAAAGAGGGAGGTGTGTTGTCTCTGAGGAGTTCGTGCAAAGTTCTGTTAAGTGTCCAGAAGGTCTGAACTGATAACGCCAGATGGCTCAGATAAGTCTTAAACTGATCAATACCTTTCGGATGGAATGAAGCTTTCATTTTGGCCTGATGTTCTGCCGAAAAGCTTTGCTCAAGATAAACTGGCAGTTCTCGCACTTTGCTCGGCAACCCCTTCTATGTTCTCTTTCTGTATATGCATCTTCCTTGGCAACTGGTTATGTTCTGAAAAGTTGGGAGTTTGAGAATGTTCTAAAACCAACTCTGGTCTTCAGATTGGTAACTGAGGAAAAATGCTTCCATCAGGGTCATCCTCACTTTTCTTATGAGGCATGTTGTCACAGTTCTAGTTTTTTTCCCTTTACTGTACTAATCAGCCTGTTTTACATCTGTCAAGATTCTCTTAAGCTCCAGTCTTCCCTTTCTCCATCTATATTGCAGAGAACTCTCAAGAGCCTCAGGAGTTTTATTGCAGAGGCAGCGATATGCTAATACAGTGCACCTGTTCTTAATCTCATCTTCCCACCTATTCCCTTGGAGAGGAGGCAGGGGAGAAAAATGCCTTCAATAACTTTGGGGAAAAAAAAAAAAAGATGATGTGTGAAAAATGACTCTGCAAGTTTTTCAGATTGGAGAAAGGACTTGTCTTCTCTCCTACACAGTTTTTCTTTGTTTTCCTCTAGGAGTCAATAGAAGAACTTCTATTAGGTAATGTCAAAATTGAGCAAAATCAGTAGTTATGATCTGTATTTAGACTATTGACCAGTATATTACTTGGCTTTCTAAGCTTCTATCTTTCCATCAATGAAATGGGAGCAAAGCTTGCCCCATCAGGTGTTGTGAAAATTAAATGAGATAATGCACAGGGCTTAGCAGAGTGCCTGGGCATATGCTGGTTATTGATGCTGTCTTGGTGTTCTCCTGTCAACAGTGGGCCTGTCAGAGACTTTCAGCAGAGGGTCTAGATAAATGATGGGGGATCTGGTGAAGACAGGGGAGCCAGTGTGATAGAATGGAAAGGGTACTGGAGTAAGACTCAGGACCTGGGTGTTTTAGTCCAGCTCTGTTAGTAACCACTTGTGTGAACTTGAGAAAATTACCACCCTTCTTTCATGCTCCAGCCATGCTGAAGTGGTTCCATTTCCCTAAACATATTACTCTATCACTTTCCCACACCTTAACTCATGCTAGCCCCTTGGCATGTCCTCCTTCCCTTCTTCTCTTGGCTAACTCCTTTCTTGTTTGAAACCTTCCCTGGTCCACTGAGTTTAGGACTGGGCCCCTTCTCCGTTATTCTATAGCAACAGCATTTCTCAATCCTGGGATCCACCACATAGACATCGTTGTATGCTTCTCTTATTAGACTGTAATCACCTTGAGAATGACACCTCCATCTTTAAGATCTGCATTTGGATATGTATTTGGCCTCAAGACCAGGGCCCTGCTCAATAAATGTTTACTAAATGGATGAATAAATGAATGAATGAATGAATCCCTACCTTCATTATATGAAATAATGCATGTGAGATGTCTTGATAAATAGAGTGCTATGTAGTTGTCTTCAGTTTTAAGTTAGTATGAGGCAAATTGTACTCTTAGTACCAATAGTTTTATTTGATTCCTTGGATACTAAGAGTCATCATTTTTAGTGAAACAAAGTCAAATTCTCTTTTGTAATGTCCTTGCAATGCAGGTTCATTCTTTTGTCATAGAAGCAGGACAGGTTTTTTATGGGCCAAGGCTCTGATGTTTGAGAGCAGCAAACTTTTCATTCCAAAATTAGAGATAAGACTCTGAAAGGCAGTGCCCCTGGGAGGAATCACTCTGTAACTTAACTTCACTGAGGTAGGAGTGATTGATTTCAGAGCCCTGATTAGGAGCAAGGAGAATGGGAAATGGGTTTCTAAAAGAAGAGGTGGATAAAGAGTGGACAAAAGGGTCCTGGGCACAAAGAACATGCTGCCTACTTCAGTGGCTTCATAGCAGAGGCCTCATGGTCAAGGAATGAGCAGGGACTTGTGAGTCTGAAAACTGGGTTTGGATTCCAGCCTCATATTTGGATGTTGCTGCATTTCCTGAGGCCCCTCACTATAGGAATATTTAGATTCTATTCTGCTTCTCTAGCAGTTTATTTTCATTGTGGGACTATGTGTGACTAAGGAGAATGACATTGAAGAATTTTTCATTTTTCTTCCCCTCTGGAAGCCAGATCTGAATTTCCTTTTTTTTCTTTTTTCCAGAATGGCTTAGGGTTTCCTTAACAATGCTTGAACTTGTCCATGATGAAACAAGCTCTTCCTTGGCAATGAGGGTCTGTGGGATGTTTTCCTTCAGAAGATGTTCTTTGCAGAAAAGAGAAATAAATAACAGGAAATGGTCAATTTCAATGGCTAGTCCTAATGCAAATCCACAAATGGCTCAGAGGTTGACATGAGATCATGTACAGTGAACATCCTTGTTAATAGAAAAATTCTGTAGGAATATATATATATGACTATAATGTGTGTGTTGTGTGTAAAAACCCTACTGCAGCTGCCTTGCCATTAGAGTGAATTACACCAGGATCTATTATTCACCTCTTCAGGTCCAGCTCAGGAGTTTGCATATGCTCATTTTTCATTTTCCTTTGACCCTTGGTTGTCTGCACCAATGAGCCACCTGCTGTAACTTGGTGTGGGGATGGAGATATGGGTGAAGTAATGAGCCCACAAGGCCTTTCTGTGACTATTGGCTGCTCTAAAGGGAAATTGAGGAATACCGCAAAGCCACAAATTTGAGATGTCAGCTCATAAATATGTAAGCTCCTTGCTTAGGTAATAAGCTCCTTGACAGCCAAAACTGTCATTTGCACATTCTCCTGCAGCTGAACCCAAAAGGTTCCAGTTGCCAGAGTGTCCCTGGATACTAGGTACTAAAAGCTAGACAGTGGGGAGGGGGAGCCGGGCTGATCGTGCTGGCTGCTCTTCACTGCTGCTGCCTTTGCCCTCACCCCACCATCGGGGGCTTGCTTGCTTGGTATTTAGTAATTGTAGGAAAAGGTTTTGCAGTGTGGTACTTGAATGAAGAGGACATATATAAATTGGGGACAGGGGAAATAGTTGCCAGTGTTTAGCTTTGGGCAACAGTGACTAAGTCTGTATGAAAATTCCAATCTCTGTTGCATTATGTTTAAAACTCTACAGGAGTTTAATAAAAATCCAACCATATACTAATAAATATATTAGTATATCTAATACTAAAATATAGACCTTCAGACCAAATTTAGGGCAGAAAGCAATATTTGGTACACATTTATTGAGCACCTAATATGTTTCAGGAACTGTGTAAGGTTTTGGGGATTCAATGGTGAATCAAAGAGAGGACGAGTGGTCAGGAAACATATTGATTCTACTGTAATATACTATGATAAGCCACATAGTAGCTCCATTAAAAAAATGCTGTCAGGACCTATGGTAGAAAAGAATAAATTCTTCTTTGGGTTATGGGGAAGGAGTCTCACGCATTAGGTCTGGGTCTGGAAGGATGAGTAGGAGGAGGCTGGGAAGGGAGAGCACTTTTGGCAAAGGAATCAGCATGGGTATGAATCTCTGTTTATGCACAGAAGCATAAAAGTGCATGGGTATCATGTAATTATATTCATATTGCATAGTAGTTAAAGTATTTTTCAAATTCTCAAAATAGGCAATTAGCAATAGATCACATTAAATAGGATTTTGTGATGAAGAATAAACAACTGTATCAGATAAGGTTCAAGCTCATGTCACATTTTCACAGCTGATTGGAAACAGGAGATCATGGGTCAAGAACAAGGAAGATGATGTAGGAACTGACCCACAAACTACATTTAGAACCTTGGTTATTTGGGTGGGTGGGTAGTCATAGACTATTTGTTAACTCGTTGTATCTATTTTTCATAAGACGGTATTAGCGTATCCATTTCTAAAAATCATAACTTGGAAAAGAAGAGCTGTTCTTGAGAGAGAACAATAGAGTGAGTCCAAACAACTTGATTTCACTTGAAAAATCAGAAGTCATCACTGGAAAACTATTAATAAAAACATAGGACTTTATAGTAAACACACTGCCTGCCAGCATTCAGTTAACTGGTTCTTTTATTAAGGTGCACTCCCAAAATTCATAAGAGTGGAAAAATGTATTAATGGACCTTCTAAAACATCAAAGAAGAGTCAAATAATGTTTTAGGTGGTTTTAATAGTAAGTCAAAGTGTCATAGTGGTTACAGAAGCAATGGCATTTTAGAACTGGGTGAGTACCTAGAGTTCATGGATTTTATTGACTTCAGATCTTTGAAGAATGGCATTCCAGGTAAGGAAACTATGATACGAATCTGTAACCGAGTCAATGAGAACTATAAGAAGACCCACTTATCCTTGGATTCATTTATGTATTCATTCTTTCATTCAACAAATGTTCATAAAGGCCTTGCAACATGTAGGATAAATATTAGAAGACAACACTGGTTGTGCCCTCTTGAAGCTTAGTTTTGTAAGGAGGTGAGACATATATGTAAATAATATAAATCTAAAGTTATTTTTAAAATAAAATGAAAGAGAGGTATTAAAGTTCAGAACGGGAAAAATATTTCCAAGTGAATTTGCTATATTAACTTGGACCCATTTGTTCACGTTTGTTTTACTTAAGAACTTTTGAGCATCCAAGAAGAGAAAAAAAGTAAGGTAAAATTAAGAGTTTGGCTTAACCCATGTCTTTATTCTGGGGAAATGCAAAGCAGGATTGGAATTGAATTGTTGGATTATTTCTCATTTGTTTGCAGTCTAATGAGAATAGATTGTTCAAATGCGAAAACATTATTGATTTAATTACTTTGAAAATATAATTTTGAAAAATACCTGTTTTGTTTTTTGTTTTTTTTTTAAATCAAAGACTCACCAGTTAGAGCAGTATCTAAAAGCATCTGTCTAATCATGATGAGAACTACCCCAGGAATAAGCCAAGGAAACATGGACTTTGAGCCCCCTCTGGAGGAAAGAGAGCCCTCCCCTGCTAGTCTGACAGCAAATTATTTCTTTTCTAAATGTCAGAAATAGAAACAAAAATCATCTAATCAAATTGACTTTTGGAATTAACCTTATGAAGCAGAAGTCTACAGCCTTTAACTATAGTGAATCCAATGAGGGTATTTGTTCAACAGACAACTTCAAAAACACTCCTCTCTCAGAGGTCTGGTAAAACAAATATTGGAACAGACTAATAATGATATGGAAAAATAATTATGACTACAAGAATTATATTTGTTTTGTGAACATAACAGCCTGCAAAATCCCATACCACAAAATATTTGATGGATTATCATCATTAAAGATTAAGCAAATCTTTAACACAGGAACAAAAAAAATCCATCCATTTACTCATTCATTCATTCCACAAATATTTGAGTACCTACTATGTATTAGGCACCATTCTTGGCAATAAACGAAGCAAGTGAAAGCCCTTGCGCTCGTGGAACTGACATCACAGTAGGAGATACTAAACGCCAGCACCGACCATAAGCCTTTCCCTTTGGGATCGTGGTAGACTCAGTGAGGTGTGGGTGTGGAGCCCAGCAAGCAAAGGTGCTGGTGAATCTGGAGGGGTCTTGGAAGGTTAGACTGTGCCACATCAAAAGCCAATAAACAACCTTATTTTAGTCTTCTACACAGGAAAAATAATCGCCTTTCCCATAGATGATTATGTTCCTGTTAGTGTAATCTGACAGCTTTGTTTTGGAAGCTATTTAGAAACTTAAATATTTCCTAATATACCGCAAGTCATAGCATTGTAGAACCTCTTGACTAGAAAGATCCTTAAATGAAAGTCATTTCAACCTAGGCCTATGTTTCCAAACTTCCGTTGATGGAAAGCATGTGAGTATCATAGGGCTGACCCCCTCACAAAGGCATGTAACCAGACTTAACATCCTCAGTGGTGCCAGCAATTTTGGGCCAACTTGTCTGTCCATCCATCCATCAATATTTATTTAGTGCCCACTATAGATGAAGCAATGTTGAGAACTCAACTGTAAAAAAGTTAGACATGGCCCTCGATCTTAAGAGTTTTCAGTCCCATGAGTAAGACACAAGTAATTACAGCAAATCACAAGAAACAATGTGCTGAGTCACATTTTCGGCCCATTCTTTATCTTGACCAGAGACTACACTGACAGCTTCCTGGCTGGTGTAAGAAATGGCAGTGAGGTTCTGTCAGCCTTTGTGACCAGCACAGATAACTTATTTCCAGTGCATTAAGGAAAGTGGTACTGCCTACACCTAATTTAAATTGTGGGCCAGCTGTGGGAGTTGGCTTAGTACAAGCATTTTGCTTTTGCATGCATGTTGATTTTGCTCACATGTTCCCTGAGTGCCCTAGGACACTGCCTAAACTCTCTTGGTGAGGGTGACGACAGGTTGTCCTGCCCCTGATCGTTCTAGCATGAGAACATGCTGTCAAAGGAGCAACCACTCAGTAAGTAACTGCCTCCAGGACACATACTTCAGGCACATGGTCAACATAAGAATTTAGTTGCAGCTGATGATTTTCAGGGCAAAGCAACTGCACTGATGGAGATTTTCCTGACGTTTGATTTAAGATTCTCAAAGACCCCACTTTATTGCCTCAAATGGAGAAAGGTCCTCTTTTCTGATCTTTTTTACCTATAAGTAAGATCCTCCCAGCTAATAACACACCCACAACTCATGTCCAGGACCTGCAATTGATATCAAAGTTAATACCACAGTCAGTTGCAGTAGTGAAAACCTTTGGTAGTTGATTTTCAGAGTTGACTCAAAATGTAGCAAAGTTTAAAGCAAAAGCATCTCTTTTGCGATGCTCTTTATGATTCCTATTTTGAAGCTGCAGTCAGAACAGTTTATGGGAAAGAATCTCTAAAAAGAACCATTTAACATTTAGTTTTCATATTAATATTTGATTATAGTAATAATAGCAAACATTTACTGGTTGTTTACCATTGGCCAAGTGCTGTTCTAAGAGTGTGATTGATTGATAGATGAGTACATGTATTGCTGACAGGGGTGGCACAGGAATGAAGCACGGACACAAAATATAAAGTTCTGGGAGCAGGGGACTTAGAGCCTTGAAGACAAAGAGTCCCTCTGCTTGCTCCACAGCATATTTATTAGCTTCACTTTCTCACAGAAAATAGGGGAGTTACTAACAGGCTAGGGAAAGCAAGATGGGGAAGTTAGCAAAACAGGAAAGTCAAGGACAAACCATCCAAGGCTTGCATGCTTCTTGTATCAACAATGCGGGTACTTGGAAAGTCAAGGACGCATTCCCAGCTCAGGCTGTTTTCCCACATGCATGCATGTGTACATACATAGAGATATGTGTTCGTTTAAATCTCACAAAATTCCATTAGGGTAGCCACTCTTTATCCTGTTTTACAGCTGAAGAAACTGAGGCAGAGTTAAGCAACTTGACCAAGGTTACAGAGCTCATGAGTGGCAGAAAGAAGATTTGAACCCAGCCTGTACTCTTGACTATTTCTCTTTTCTGTCTCTCTTGAGGGAACTCTGAAATACTACAGTACTGTAATACTATATAAATGTTTGCTAAAGCATATATTGGCTCACAAGCATTTATGTAATAATGCTTTTCTCCACCTATGTTTCATTTTAGACTCTGAGTTCTTTTGAAATCACAGGCCTGAAAGCTCCCTTGAAAAGTTTTCTAATTAAAATTGAGTTGTAGTCACCATCTAATAATCTAGAATTACAGTAACATGTAGCTAATTTTGACCCACCTAAGTGAACTAACATTGAAAGATGGAAAAGAATTGAATACTACAATATTATAATACATTAGCTATGGGCCCCTTTTAGCAGCCTTAATAAACATGTAAGAAAAAAATCACCTAGAAGACCAATAAATAGCAGAATTGTCAAGTGTAAAACTCTTTCAAGGATTGATATCATAGCAGTTTTCCTAGAAGTATTTTAAATTACTTCCAAGATTGAATATTTATAAAATAAAACACTTAGATCTTAAAACATGTATTGTAAACTAGTTAGAAGGAGAGAGACAGAAATAACAGGTCCTGGACCAAGTTGGTTATTGCAATTGAACACTAATTAAGCTCTGAATTTTATGGAAGCTAAAGCAAATGGATCAGAGAGGAAGGAAAGAAAGAGGAAGGGAACAAAAACATTTATTGAGCTCCTCCTATGTGCAGATCATTTACTTTTCCATACATTATGCCCTTCTCTTCATAACAGACCTTTGAGATAGATATTATTATTTCCATACAAATCCAGATAAGTGACAGAGTCAAGATTTATCTGACTCCAAAGTCTGTGTATTTTTTATGTTGGATGACATTATTCTCATAATGTCATTATATTCTCATTATATCATAAAGTGATACATATGATTTGTCTGGAGACAAAAAATAAGATGAAAGTTAAACTCCTTAATTTTAATAAGCTATAGAAATGTTATTTTATGGATGCTTTTATACCAACGGCTGTAAAAAACAAATCCATAACATAGCATCATAATTAAGCACAAGACATTTAAATAAAGGCCTATAATTATTTTATATTCTTGTCTTTTCTTTCATAGTCTGACTTCTTGAAATAATAGCCTAGTCTAGAGCCCTTATCTTGATTTCTTTAGCCCTCATTTACTTCTCAACCCACTGAAACATACTCCACCTCTCCTCTGATTCTGTTCAAGGCCAGTAATAAACTCATTCATGCTAGTCCAATGGACATTTTTCATTCTCTTTCTTGACTTGTTAGTAGCATTTGACTTTGGCCGTCTCTCATTGCATCTTTCCTCTTAGCTCTCTGGCTGCTCCTTTTCAGTCTCCTTTGCCATCTCCTCTTTTTTTCTATCCCCTCATTAAATGTTGAGGTTTCTCATGGTTCTATTAAGGGTCACTTTCTTTTTTCATTCTACTCTACACTCTTCCTGGGCTATCTCATCCATTGTCATAACTTCACCTGCCATCGTCATGCTGAAGACTCCCAAATCTGAAAACCAACATCAAATAGTTTTAATATCCAAATCCTACAAATGAAGAAATGTATACCATAATAAATGAAATTGTGTATCTTGAAGATAGGTAGTTTCTATTTATGGAGTCAAAGGCTCGGTTAAAAAATGAGAAATCTTGTATCATTCTTAACCATTTCTTGGTAATTATTCATGTATTAGGAGTGACTTCTGTGTATCTTTAAATACAGCGTTGAATGACTATTTGCAGTTGTTATCAGTGATTTGTTTGACAGAGTAGAGAAAAAGCACAGAAAGGTAATGATAAAGTGTTTGCAGCACTATCAATTGAATATCATTCATAAAGATAAAATGTCTCTGAAATTTTAATTGAAATCAATGTGAAAAAAGATTCAGTTTATAAAAACTCTAATTACAAGCAATTTGTGGAAGCATGTCTGTTGTGTAAATGTGGGAATTAACCGAGAGGATGATTGTTTGATTGATTATATAACACAGGAGAAAGAAAAAAAATATATTTCTGTCCAACTGCACATGAATATATTCACAGGCACAGCTGGATGATATCCTGATTTACAGAACAGGTATTTTCTTCTCTTCATACATCTGATCCTAGAAGCTCTATCAGAACATAAATATTATTTTTCTCATAATGTCAGACCTGGGAATTTTATTCCTGGCGAAGGATTTAGTGTCAGAAAACTACGGTTATAGTTAACAACATGATTTTTTAAAAGTTGAGATAATACTTTAAAGCTACATGGTTACTTAAAATAATGAAATTATTCTCAAATTCTACAAAAATGGGAATACTTTAACTTAGGATCCTAATAACTAAGCGTATCCACAGCATATAAAAATTTAATTGCTCATATTGTAAATTTTACCTTCCTATAAATAACATACCCGCTAAAGTAAACATTGGTTAAATATGCAGTTTAACAATTCCCCAGGTTTCTTTACAGACTTAACTTGGAAATTTGAACTAAAGCTTAAGTTTCTCTGTTGTCTGAAATTTGTTTCAAAATAATTTCTTTATAGCAGTGTTTAATCATTTGATAATTCTTTTGTAAAATACTTAACTGCTCTACAAGATAAATTAAGTAACTGTGAAGACTGTAATACAAACTTTAGTTGAGAGAGATGAACTACTTGAGAAGGAGAATACTGTTATTTTTAATTTCTTTGTCATTTTTTTCTTATCTCCCTCCCTTCCCATACTCCACTCCTGACTCGCACACGTGCACTTGCTCCCAGCACCGTCAGGAGCAGCCTTAGAAGAGGGACTAAGTGCCGTCTGCGGGGTGGGAGGGGGGAGAGGGGAGGAATTCTGTCCTTAGCGCTCAAGCCCACGTCCTGTCGATGAAGCCCAATACCCCCTGACTTTACTTTTAATTATCTGGTGTCTCTACATCCTGTTCCCTTCCCATACTACTTTGTAGAGTTACTGCCGTGCACCCACCAAAATAATCAAATAAACAAGTAAGCATAACAAAAGTAAATTATAGGCCCTTCGTTAAGCAGATTTGAAGCAAAGTGGCAAAAGGAATTACCCCTGTGCTCTCGATGGGCCATGATTACTACAGATTCTTCCTCCTTTCACAAGTTATTTTGCTCTGGAGTAATCTCTGATCTATGCCATGCCATCTGCTCCAGGGAGATCGCTTCTCTACTTTATTAAAAACAAAACTGCCTCCTTTCCTCTGCTTCATAGCTTATGAGCACGACTCTGATGAATATACTTTATTGCAGCGTGTGTCTTGCCTGCATAGGCTGCATCCCAAGTGACCTGACAGGAGAGTGGAGAGGGAGGAGGGGATACTTCTACCTCTCCAGCTCAGGTGAGGCTGCTCAGGTGCACACAGCATAAATGTTAGCCGACATCGAGGGGCAGGTCCGCCCTGCAGCCCAGGATCAGAGGCAGGTATTCTGACCCACTGGGGTTGGTTCAGTTCATATTCTTGCAATGCAGGGATCCCATGCAAATTATTTTCCTTTGAAATAAATTTACTTAATGATTTCTTTCAGATTTCAACTATAGCAAATAACTTGTTAAATAAAAAGAAACCTTTTTTAAAAAAGGAGAAAAAAGGAAATTACGTCCTTTGGCAAATGATACCAACTGTCATATTCGAATTTAATTAACCAAGAAGCCCCCAAACCACAGAGCCTGCCTGCCACCCAGCATTGACGATTAATTAGCTTTGCTCTGAAAGAGCTACAGGTATTGGGCAAGGAGTTACAGATTAAAGGCTTTACTTTCTCTGCAAACTCTGCCCATTTCTAGCGATCACACTTTGATAGCAGTTTGCTGCTTAAGGCAACAAATTATATCCAAAGTGTGTAATTTTATGTCAGTTTTTAATCTCATGTGATCAAAATATAGAAAAAGTGAGATAAAGCACATTTTCTTTTAAAATAAAAACATTAAAAGTGAACAACCCAACTGCTTTTCAGTTTCTTATGCTTATCAAGATAATTTGGTCTACCGAACAGCGTAGGAAGATGAATATTGAGGACAACTCCTGGGGAATTAGTGCTCACCCTTGGTTTTTAAGTGGGCTGTTTATGGTGGATCATACAACTGTATGTTCTTTTAACATAACATTTAACTAGAACTACGGAAGTTAGCATCTTAAAGGCAGGATGATGTAATGAAAAGAACATTAGAGTCATTAGATTCTTGAAATCAGATTATCTGGAATATGCTTATTCCTTGAAGGGATCTTAATTTCAGTTGAATAGTCCTTGCACTGTAAAAGATAAACATGCAAACACACATACATACATCGTATATATAAAATGAACAGTTATTTCTCAGCAGAAAAATCAGGTCCTGGCATTACACTGGGAATGGGCTTTAGTTAGCTTATGATTGTCTTTCTCTCTGTCTGTATAGACATTTGAAATAGCTGGGTTTGTAGATACAGGTTTCATCGATTCCATTCAATAAGACCAGCTAGTTCTTAATTACTCATATTTATGAAAGAAAATGATAATGTCAAATAACTAAAATCATTTATATCTGGCTTTGGAATGATTTTTTAACCTTGCGTTTGCATTCACTTGGGTCTGGTGTCCTAGGTATTTGCAGTTCTTTTAATTTATGTGTTCAGTACAATTTGCTAAGCTATGACTCTGGAAGAGGTAAGAAGCTACCCGGTTTCCCTGGCAGTAAGCCGTCTTGGGGCTGGGCAGAATCAGGCCAGGAACCTAGCGATCTGCGGATAGGGAGCATCTGGTCAGAAAGGATCAATGACCGGAAGGTGAGTTAGCACCGGGAAAAGTGTGTGAGGAACCAAGTGTTGAAAAGGAAGGAAGTCAGGGAGATCAATCCAGGCTGGAGCAGAAAGCTTGCAGGAGAAATTCCAGCAGCCAAGCAGAAGCCAAAATGCAGGAAATCACAAAGCTAAAAGCAGGAGGCCAGGGGAGGAGTCTGGGAAGACCAAGCCCACAGAGCGTGGCCCAGGCCACATAACAGGAATGGGAGCAGGTAGAATTGGGGCCCGGCTGTGGCTAGAGCATCACTAACCAGGTGATCGGCACCTGGGACCAGTCAGACAGCAGGCAGGGCTCAGCCCTGTGTTTTCTCAGGTAGGGACTCCTTACCTGATTTGTCCAGGTCATTTGTATTCAGTGTACTTCAAGCAGAATGCCCTGAAGGCACGCCTCCAGACTTCTGTATTCATTAAGCTTTTTTGTTCCCTGTTAAATTTTTTTTCTTTGTTAGAGGAGTTGTGGGTTTACAGAACAATTGTGCATAAAACACAGCATTCCCATACACAACCACACCACCAACACCTTGCATTGGTGGAGAACATTTGTTACAACTGATGATCCTAATAAAGTTTTCATGAGTGTATTTTGGCAGTTTGGAGCCCACCCCCCAGGACGGCAGGGAGGAAAGGATGTGTAGCTTTTAGGTCTGAGCAAAGATAATGATGTGGGGTTAATAAAGAAGCTAAAAGCTGTGAAATTGCAGGCCAATGTGTATCTTATATGGCATCAAAGGAAGTTTATAAATTGGTAATATATTCCTTTAGAGTTTTCTGTTACACGTGAATTGTGAATAGGTTTTGGTTAATTCCATTTTCCAGTGTCCTTGATAAAGCAGGGTGCTCTCTTAAAATATGAAAGATTGCTGGGGCTAAAGCAAGCTGCCTCTTCTCTGAGGTGATTCAGTCTCAGAAAAAGAACTTCCCTGTTTCTAATGAGTGTTTTCCTCTAGATCTTGACTCGGAACTTACTGTCTAACATGCAGAAATAGAAAAGTTTAATAAGAAAGTCAACATGTCCTTGGTCTGCTGGTAGAATGTGGCACCAACTTGTCAAGCTCTGGATGAAATAAAGTTCATTAGAGCAGAGGTGTTCCTAACCTTCTCTTGGGCCCTGAATCCCAGACTCCTGCAGATGGCATCTCGGTCACTAGCAAAGCGGCTCCATCAGGGTCCTGGCCTTTGAGATATGTAAGGAAGCCAAGGAGATGGGCAGCAGTGCCTGGGATCTTGCTGCCACCTGGCCTGGAGGTGAGCAGAGGTTGGGGGACAGCAGGGTACATTATACAGGGACAGCTGTATAATGAGCTGAGAGGGGTTCACCCCTGGCAAGACAAGGGAAAGAGTCGTTCTTAAAATGCTCCAAGTCACAGTATACATTGAGGCAGCTTAACTGAGCCCTGAGAACACAACATCATCAGATAAACCCACAGCATGTTCACCTATCAGAAGCAGAGGCTAAGACACTTCCCTTTGAGCCTCAGAAAGGTATAGATTCTGCCACAGACAGAATGTTTATCTGATGTTTCTAAAATCCAAATTTCCGCAGCCAGGAAAGAACTGACACTTACTTTGTACTTGTGTTTAGCCTTCCTTACCAATGGCTCGTTCTTTGATTAAATGCCTTCTGCTTTATTTGGGAATATGAAAGTATCTCTATTTTCAACCAAAGTTGTTTAGCTCAGCAAACCCTCTTACAGGTGCCCAGCTTTGAGCAAAGAAGAAATTTTTACTTGGAATAGCCTTTGCAAAAAATTAGCTTATATATGGGTTCTTTCTCCATTAGTTTTGCCTTTTGTCATATTTTCATTTGTCCATAACATTCTCATTATGACTCTGAAAAAGTCCAAACACTGATGGGTTATAGCAAGATCCTTCCACAGTGTAGTTTTCAAATTCTTCTTTTTACCCTTTTTGCACCTCCAGGCATGGGTGAGCGTCCCAGATAACACAGTTTAGGAAAATCTTTCAGCTCCCACCTGCTGGTAAAACTCTGTGTGCTGGGCTTACCTGCTGTGTCTTCAGGCTTCTTCCAGTGATGCTTTCTCTCTGCTGCTGTGGAGCCGACATGAAGTTATCTGTACTGCTTGGTGGTGTGGATTCTTCTCATCTGTGCCATTTAGGAGTAGACTCTTTAACTCAGAGCAGCTGCTGAGTGACTCAAAGATGACTTTAGTGATATTTATAGCCTATTGATTGCCTAGTTCTTTTGTGCATAGTTGTCATTTAATAAATACTTATTGATTGATCCAGTTTCCCAGAGCACTGAGATGCATTTTAAGCAGCTTCCAGCATTCTCTTAGTCTATGTAGAGGCTGAAGCAGGGGGCAGTGGAATAGGGCACACAGCAATGTTAGCTGTGGTGGTGGTGGTTGTTATGCGGACTCACTCGGTTATGGGAATAGAGAAGCCATTTTCATATAATTTGCCTTTCACATCCTAATTCTGGGCATGACCTAACTCACTCAGCTGAGCCATATTCCCCCTGTGATATGGAGGTATGTTGCTAAGCAACTAGATCAGTAATTGGTAAATGCTTATATATGACTTGATTTGAGTTACATAAAAAATATGTAGCTAGTTTTTTTTCTCTTCATTGTAAGACAAATGATTAGCATTTGGTTTTATTTTGCCCCTATAAAATAACTGCTTTTTTCATTTATCAAATTGTGTAATAGCATGATATAAAAGAAAAACCCTGGGTCTAGAAGATAGAAAACTTGAATCCCAGTCCCAGGTATGAGAAACACTAGTCCTGTGACTGTGGCTAAAATCGGGTAAATTCTGAGCCTTCATTTCTTTTATCTGGAAGTTGTGGTACTAATACTCTGTCTGCTTGCCTCACAGGGCCAGGTGAAGAATAGATGTGATAAGGTATAGAAAATGCTTTAGAAAAGGTAAAACATTCCAAATTTAAAGTATTTGCTAGAAAACCAGGCCACTCCATCTTGTGACTTGCATGTGTTGGTATAAATCCCCAGGCTGAATAAGGTTTATTTAAGTAAGTGGACACTACACCTCAGCATAGTGCTAAGCTATGGGGAAGATCTGGATGCTACAGAAGACACTAAAGGAATGGTATCAACCCCTTTCCCCTGCCCCTTGGGTTTATAATGCATTAATAGAAGCAAGACTAATAACAACCAGAAGCAAAAGGCCACACCTCAAAGCAGCATCTTGAAGAATGTTAAGACATAATCTATACTCTCAAGACCAATTGCTGTAAGAGTTCGGGGGAAAGGATGTGATCTGTGAAGGCTGAAGCAGTCGATGAGAGCAATTTATACAAACCCCTGAAGAATGGGTAAATTTTGAAGAGGAGAATAAGGGTAAATTCCTACGATTATCACTTGGGGTTATTGTTGTGCAGCAAGTTGGAAAAATCAATCCATTTTCAAATTATAACAATGTCTGGTTCTAGTGTTTTATCACAATACTGTCTGAGGTTAATGGTCAGCCATGCTTTACCTCCTAGCAGTAAACATTTTATTTGAAATCATGTCATGAATTATCTTCCTGCCAGAGTGAAATGGATCATTTACATAAAAGTCAGGAAAGCCCCAAGACCCATATGCTTTTTCATCCTCTGGAGACATGGAAATGACCTCCTTGACAGCCAATTAGAAAATGGGAAGGTGAGGGAGGATGCTCTTATTCCCTGTTTGGAGAGCTTCCAAAATGACTAACAAATGCTTAATGACGATGCCAGAATACTTTTAGTAGTTGTTTTTGCAAAATGAAGCGTAACTGGTGCTTTCACACGTGGTTGGATATCTTAACTATTTTCGGCAGCTCTACTTCAGACTGTGGATTCTTGTCACGCACCCCTGCTATTTATAATCTGTTTATTATCTCCTACCTTGTGGCTTGACCCCCCCACCCCACCCCGGATATCTTAGGAGCTGCTGTGATCTGTCATGTCATTGCTCATTATCAGAGAGCCTTAATCCTCAGAGCATCGACATATTTTATAATGGCATATAAGCCATTGTAGCCCATGGCAGCATAAGCCATTTTCAGTTAAATTGCAGCTTGGATTGTCCTTTCCTTGCTGATGGAGATTCTGCCACTCGTCCCTCCCCCTGGGCCAGGACCCTTTCTGGGCAGCAGGTGTGGCGGGCCTGAGGGCCTCACCCTGCCTTTTTCCTGAGCAGTTTTTCAGTTGATAGCCTCCCAATCAATTGCCTGGGTCAAATTTCGTACAGCTTGAATGACCTCTTAATTTTCATAAACCTTTTACCCACGTATCTGAGTATCCCGCGTTTGAAAAGCCACTCAGACAAGATGAAAATCTTCTCAGGATGTGGTAGGAGCACATGGTGCATAGAATTTTAAGAAGGAGAGAGAATCCTTAAAAAGCCTATCCTACCTGATTTTCCTGCTTTGCTCCCTACGGACAGTTCTATTCTTCACGAAGCTAATAATTCTGAAAAGATTGTGAGGTCAATCTCTTAGTAATCCCTAGATGTGAAAATGGATAGACCCCCAAAGGGTGGTGGAGATGCACTTAGAGTGAGGGGTTTTCCATTTAAACACCCCCACAATTTTGAAAACTCAGGGTAGTAGTTTGGCAAATAGTCTATCCATAAATACAGAGGGAAAAAAGTCAGAAAAATCCCCATAAGTTCCCCTCTCCTCTTCATAACCAAGATCAAAGACGCTTTCCCCACCTAAACCAATTAAATTTACCAGATATTATTTGTTTCATTTTATTGTTTATATTTTTTGACCATTTGAAGGTTATCTCTATTCTGATTCTAGTTCCTAAATTCAGATATTGTCTTACTGATGTTGATAATCGTCTTTTGTTTGTAAGATGGATCTGGAGAGAATGGGGTAGAACTCAGAGGGAAGAACTGACCTAAACAGGTTTAAATTCTTGTCAAGTGCAGATTATTGCTCTTCTTCTTGCAGCCTGATAGTGCTTAGCATGGTGTCGTTTTCTTTATAGGTGTTCAGTAAATATTAATTTTATCCTGCAAGAAAGACTGTCTTTTTCCTTGAAATAAAGCACAGAGAATTAAATGCAGCTAATGGATATTTAAAGCTGTATGCTGGGATGAATAGGTTTCGAAAATACGTGATAATATCCTTGGTAAGAATGAGACAAGGAAACAATTGTTTTTTAGGTTAATTTGTACTGTTTGAAATCATATAAGACAACACACTCGTCTGTTTTTTTCCTTATGCAAAAAGAATTTGTAAGACATTAATTATACAAAATATAGTTCTAGCCAAAATGTTTTTACCTTTCCAGTTCTTTTGTTACCATCTCTCCTTTATGTCATTGAATAATACAACTATATATGAATGATTTCTGTACGTTAACCTTCTCCTATCTCTGTGTCATTGAAGTGCTACATAAAAAGAGCTGAGCTGCTGACTTCCAGGAAGTTGGAATATATGAAATAGAGATCCAACAGCTGGTTTAATGTCAAAATTACAATAAAATGTTATTAGGTAGGGAATCTATGCCTAGAGAATGTCATTTCTATTAATTTCAAAATGTGACGTTCTCATATTTTATATACATATTTGAAGAAGAAAATAATTTTCAAATGTATCCTCATAATAATTCCCTCTACTACTAGTTTTCTGCATTGAGGCCAACAGAGACGTCTCTAGGGGTAATAGGGATTCCAGGAATCATTGTAGAATGTCTGTACTGGAAAGGATTTTGGAAATCATCTGTTTTTCATGATGCCTGCATTCCTCACTCTAATATTCCCTGTAAAT
Source organism: Choloepus didactylus (assembly GCF_015220235.1). Lineage (NCBI taxonomy): Eukaryota > Metazoa > Chordata > Mammalia > Pilosa > Megalonychidae > Choloepus > Choloepus didactylus. The sequence continues at coordinate 30,570,775 of NC_051308.1, forward strand.
GGTCTTCCAGACACTACTGGGATACTTCCAGCTATTTCATGAAGCAGACTCATCATGTAATGAGTTATTCCAATTTTTAGAAAAATGTCCCTCATAAAGGCCAAATATGCCTTTAAAGTGCACCAACTTGTTTTGCTACCTGTGTTTATATAAAGCTGATCACTGTTCAGAGATGATATGGTACAATATAGGGCACATAGACCAAGATTCAGTTATCAGCTCCACTACTACTTTTTATATCCCTTCAAAGCGAAATGTATTAAGTTCTTCCTCTATGCTAGGCATTATGCTAAACCATTTACGTGCACTATCTCATTTAATTCTCATAAAATGTCTATAAAGGTAAGTACCATTTTGCAGCATTTTACTGTGCAGAAACTGAGGTTTGATGGTATTGGTATTAATAATGATATGACAGTGTTGTTGAGTGCCAGCTATGTGCCAGGTGCTGTGCTAACCTGTTTATGTACACATATCAGAAGTTAAGTAACTTGCCTGAGATCACTTACCTAGTATCTGAAAAATACTAGGATGTTCAGTACTGAAAGATCCCTGGACTTAACCTCTTTCAGCCTCATCTCTTTGTGTATTAAATGGGTGTTCTGGTTTGCTAATGCTGCCAGAATGCAAAACACCAGAAATGGATTGGCTTTTATAAAAGGGGGTTTATTTGGTTACATGGTTACAGTCTTAAGGCCATAAAGTGTCCAAGGTAACACATCAACAATCAGGTACCTTCAGTGGAGGATGGCCAATGGTGTCCAGAAAACCTCTGTTAGCTGGGAAGGCACATGGCTGACATCTGCTCCAGAGTTCTAGTTTCAAAATGGCTTTCTCCCAGGATGTTCCTGTCTAGGCTGCAGCTTCTCTCCAACATGTCACTTTCAGTTGCTCTTGGGGCATTTGTCCTCTCTTAGCTTCTCCGGAGCAAAAGTCTGCTTTCAAAAGCTGTCTCCAAAATGTCTCTGTAAGCTGAAGCTCCTCTCTCAGTTCCAGTGCGTTCTTCAAAGTGTCTCTCTTGGCTGTAGCTCCTCTTCAAAAGTTCACTCTTAGCTGCACTGAGTTCCTTCCGTTGTGTCAGCTCATTTATATGGCTCCAGTGATCAACTTAGACCCACCCTGAATGGGCGGAGCAACACCTCCATGGCAATTATCCAATCAGAGTCATCACCCACAGTTGGGTGGGGCGCATTCCAAAGAAACACTCAAAGAATTACAATCTAATCAACATTGATAGGTCCACCCACACAAGATTACGTCAAAGATAATGGCATTTGGGGGACATAATACATTCAAACCGGTACAATGGGGATAGTACTGTCTTCTTCCCAAGGCTGTCTGAGATTACAAAAGATGGCCTATGAAAGAATCTAGCATCCTTCCTTGAAAAATACTTCACGTGTCACTTATTTAGTTTTTAAAAGACACTTTTCCTTCCCCTTTCTCCAGATTTGTATTCTCCAGGCTAAATATCTTCCAGTTGCTTTGGTCTTCATTCATTCAATAAAATATTTGAGATCCCTGCCTTGGTGGACCGTGCATTCTGGAGGCAAAACAGATAATAAAAATAAACATGATAACTAAGTAAATTGTCTCCATATTAGAAGATAAGTGTTTGGCAGAGAAGAGGGGGAAGGCAAGCAGGGTAAGGAAAATTAGGAGTCTGGGAGTGGATGATATTACATTTACCATGACTGTATAACAAATTAACCCATAACTCAGTAGCTTAAAGCAACAATGATCATTTATTATCTCTCATCGTTTCTGGGGGTCAGAGATTCGGATAAGATATTGTGCAGGTGGTTTGTCTCTGCTCCACAATTTCTGGGGCTTTAGTTAGTAGACTTCAAGGTTGGCAGCTGGAATCATTTAAAAATTTATTCACTCACACGTCCAGCAGTTGATACTGGCTTCTGACTGGGGTCCTCCATTCTTCTCCACATGGCCTGGGCTTCCTCATAACCTGGTGGCTGGGTTCTGAGGGTCAGTGTCCTGACAGAGCACCAGGTAGAAGCCGCGTTGCCTTTTCTGACCTAACTTTGGAAGTCATGCGGCATCACTTCCACCGTATTCTGTTGGTCAAGGCAATTTCAGAGTTCCCTTCAGGCCCAAAGAGAAGGAACATAGACCCCACTTCTCAATGGAAGAGTGTCTGTCTTGTAAGAAGAGCATGTGGGATGGGATACATATGGCACAGCCATCTACGGAAAATATATTCTGCCACGATGAGTGGGGTAGTTTGATAAGGTGAGATTTGAGCAAAGACTTCGAAGTAAGGGAGTGAACCATATGCCTATCTCTATCTGGACAGAGCGCTCCGGGCTAAGGCGAGAGTCCCTGAGGTGGGAGCGTACCAGGAGTATTTGGGGGCTTGTATGGCTGCAGCAGACTGATCAAGGAAGAAGGTGGTAGGAGTAGAGCTCTGACAGATATGGGGGAACCAGAATAGATCATGTAAGGCCTGTAGGCCATTGTAAATACTTTGGCTTTCACTCTGAATGTGATGGGGGGACAGATGGAGGGTCTTGAGTGGAAGTATATATGTATTTAACATTTACTCTAATGTGTTATAAGAAGTACATATGTAATGCAAGTATGTACTGTACTAAAATGCCCATATTTTCAAATACATTATGTGTTCAGAGTTTCTGAAGAAGCATCATTAGTAACCTGTGCCTTTATTCTTTATAATCCATTGTTAGCTGCTGTCAAAAGCAGATGAAGAAAGAAAAAATCCTAAATATGAATACGTCTTTCCAAACACATATAAACACAGCTTACGGTAGAACGGACTGCAATGGAAACAAGTTAAATGACAACATGTGATGTAATATCTATAACATGTAGATTCTGCAATGAAATGCTAAAGGCACATAAAATATATTTCAACTTTAAAAATAACTTAGTTACAGTAATACTTAGCTTGTGTCTTACCAATGTGTAGCTGATAGTCAAAATTTTGCAATATAGGTATGATATATAAGGATATATAAGAGCTACAAGAAAATCCCCAAAACCATAAAGTTACTCAAATGTGAAAACAGGGAAAAGTTTTAACTCTGGAGAATTTGCAACAGTGAGCCCAAACAATATAATACAGAAAATAGTCTAGGGAAAAATGCGTAGGTGTTAAGTACTTTTGACTTCTTCTTCCTCAGAAAATGTTGGTGTCTTGTAAATTTCCTTAATGTGATTCACCCAGCCCTTCATAACCAGTGTCAGTACTAGCCATGCCAGATTCTGAGGTGTCTGCAAACAAAAATGGGAGCTGAACATCAGCAATGCCTGCCGAAAATGGGCTTTGGCTGACTCATGTCTTCTTTTTGCCAGAACAGGTTTTTTTTTTTTGGGGGGGGGGTGAGTACCCCCATTTTTTAAACTGTTTTAGCAAACAGGATATAACTGGTTAAAAAAAAAAAGAGGTGTGTGTGTGTGTGTATTAGGAACAATATATTAGAAAAGGCCATCACACAAATTGCAAATATAACCAGTGAAGCCCTCCTCTTTGACTGTGGTTACTTTTGGTTTTACCTCAGAGGAAAAGGGCTGGTGTCCTGTTACTTACTTTTATACATGCCTTTCAGTGCCTCATCCAAAAATGAGCACCGAAGATCAAGCTGCAGGAAGAGGAGATTGGAGAGGGACTCCTGATTTAGTCCTTTCCTGGATAAACCTGCACAGGGCAGGATGGCCCTGGGCTCCAACCCAGGATGGTGGTGAGAGACGGTTGGATTCTAAATCTATTTTGAAAGTAAAGCCAACAAGATTCCCTGATGGATTGGATGAATTGTGTGAGTAAAAGAGGATTCGAAGATGTCTGAGCCATTGGAAGGATGGACTAGCCATTTTCTGAAATAAGGTAGGCTGTAGGTATAACAGCTTTGCAGGAAAAGATCTGGTATTTGGTTTTGGAGATGGCACATTTGCGATGCCTATTAGATAACCAAATGGAATTGTTGAAGAAGTAATTATATAAATAACTGTGGAGTTCCAGAGAGAGGTCTAAGCTGGAAATAAAAATTTCAGTGTCATAAGCATATGGATGTTATTTAAGTTGTGATCCTGGAAGAGAACACCAAGGGGTTGAGTGTAGATATAGGTGTGGAGAGAACCAAGGACTGAGCCCAAGTTAGGTTGCCATTAGGAGTTGGGGGAGAAAAGAAGGAACCATCAAAGGAAACTGGTAGAGAAGACAGTAGATCAAGAAGGAAGGATATACTTGGTCAAGATGGGGGCTAAGAACCATTAAATTTAGCAACTGTGGAAGCCATCGGTAACCTTAAAAAGAGCAGTTTCATGGAGTAGTGTGACAGGAGCCTAACTGGAATGTGATTATAGAGAATGGAAGGAGAGAAGTTGGAGAGAATGACCATAGACAACACTTTCCATGAGTTTTGCTGCAGTGAGAGCAAGGCGATAGATCAGTAGCTCCTATTGTTGATTATGAGGATGTAGAATCAAGAGGAGGACTTTTGATGTATTTTTAATACAGAGGAAATAACGGTATATTTGTATGCTATTGGGAGTGATCCAGGATACAGTTGAAAGTTGATAGTGTAGGAGAAAGTGGAAGAGTTGTTGATGTGATGCCCTTGGGTATGTCCTTCATAGGCTTTAATTTCAAGGACCCTCGCTCTTCTCTTCTGCTGAGTATAGGTATGAGTGAATATGTGGGCCTGGGAGGCAGATAGGAGAAAGGAAAAAGCCCATAGGCAACCACTTCTCTCTTCTCTCTGCCTCTCCAATTTGGACATGGAACTGGTGGGGGAGGGGGGACCACAGCAGCTGCTTGGTCCTTTTACTGCTGTACAAAAGAATCCTGAATGTAAACAGATCAACACCACCCTTCAGTTATTAGCAGACCATCTTCCCCCTTATTTCCAGCTCTCCAAGACATAGGCAGCCTGGCTTAAAAGCCTTCAGGGATCACCACTCAGAGGAGCTAGTGTCAGAAGGACTTGACGCCTATGCCTCATGCCACTGACTGTCACACACCTCTGGGTGAGTCACTGTCCATTTAGGGAGAGAATCTCAAAAATTAATGCAAGCTGCCAGGAGAAGCAGCAGACTTAATTTTAGAAGGAAAGCATCAGGAAGAACAGCAAAAGATGAAGTTATTCTTAAAAATTGTTCCTAATTTCTTATTTTCATGTGCTTACAGTGCCCTTCTTTTTCGTCATCCTAGGAAAAATGTGACTGTAGAGCTCCTTAAGTTTGACATATGGCTTTGGGGTATCTTTCCATCCAGATTTGCTAATTCTTGTGTATCACATTCCTCTTTATTTCACTCTTGTGAAATAAATTCTCAGTTTTACAGCTAAGAAAAATTAAGCTTTGGAATGGTAATGCTGTTATGCTGTATTTGTGCAGTGGCAATTTTGTAGTTCGGGGGATTTGTCAGAAGCATGGTAATTACTGATAAAAAATTAAAAACAACTATTCCAGATCAATGAGAGAGAAAAGAGAGAAGGTACAAACAACTCTGATTTTTGTCTTCCTGACCTGCCCCTCATGACCTATTATGTAATTGGTAAGAACATTGGATGGATCATAAAGTTCTGAGCTGTGGACTAAAATCAATGTAGTTCATTTGTTTTAAGCAGCAGCTCAAACATTTAGTAAAATTTGATGTGGAAACTGGAACTCTTAGAACAAGAGTAGAGTGTGGAAACATCAGGAATGAATCCAGAAATAAGTATATTGTCTGTGAAATGTCTTTTCAGCTTATTCCCTATCAGGTCACCCTTGTTTCCTTTTCCTATTTCTTCCTGGAACATTCCCATTACCGTAAATCCTCCCGATGGCAGAACCCAGCTCTTTTTGAAAAGCCACTTTGCCTCAACCTGTCCCTTGACCTTGTTTTCTCCCTCTTCTCTGAAATAAGATTATAGCATTTTATGTGTTACAGGTACTTGGAATGAAGAAAGATATGTGAGCACCCAAAGCATTAACGATGCCAGCCATCCCCCCTTCCTCCTTTCTCTATCTGCACCTTCTTTGCCACTTGTGTTGGTGCCAACCTTCCCACTCCTTGCACTTGCCTATCAATTGCATTCTGTATTTGAAGACTGCCCTGCACAAAGGCCTGTTTTCCACATGAACAGCCTGTAGTCTCCGGACCTTGCACCTGGAGCTTGTATTCTGATCTGGTGTTATGTTTCTAAAATCAGCTTAATTTATAGTTCCCCTATTGAACCGGGGCTTGTGTTTTTCTTCCACAACCAAGTTCATAACATGCCTTGATTGGTGCTCCCAGGGTTCTTCATCAGACTGGCTTGGATTTTACAAGGTGTGAGAATTTTTAAATAGTTCATAAGGTCTCTCACACTTGAATTCATACCAGAGAAATTATGGAATGATTAGCTTAATAGGTGCTATTTATCCCCAAGGATTGACCAGCTTTATTCATGCTTAAGCTGAGTGTTTGTGGATAGCAAACAATTCTTTGTAAATTGCGATCGCAGAACCATGCACTCTGTGGATTTTTTTTTTTTTTCAGTATTAATGACTGGGTAGCTCATTAAATTCCTGCTTCTGTAAGAAGGGACAACTGCAGGCCCACCAAGGAGGAGAGAAGGAACTATTCAGCATTTCAATAAGAAAAAGAAAGTATATCTGATTGTACAGTAGCTTTTCCCTTATGACCACTTTTCTTCATTTTTCCCTCCAGAGCTGCCCAGAAGTTAAATCTGTCCTCTAAAAAGAAGAAACATCGACCTTCTACTTCTTCTGTTGCCGAGCCACCTCTCTTTGCCACCAGCTTCAGCGGGATTCTGCAGACCTGTCCACCCCCCGCCCCTCCGTGTCTGCTGAGAGCTGTCAACAAGGTGAAGGACACCCCCGGCCTGGGCAAGGTAGGCTCGTCTGTGGTCGCCACTGCTGGCTCGGGGCATGGGGCTCCCATCAAAGGGAGAGAAGAAAATGAGGGCTATGGTTGGTTTGCTAAAATAAGATAACAGGGGAGAAAGGAGACAAAGTGAAATTCGATTGGAAGGATTAAAATTTTCTTTGGCTGCATATACCAAGTAGTAAATTAAGTCATTCTAGGGATTGGAGATCTGATTTGATCTTGGTGGGAAAATAGCTTTGCACTGTTCGAAAGAGCTGTAGCCACTTAAAGAAAAGACACAGATGCAAAAGACAAGATAGAGGAAGGAAATTGACAGAAGAAACAGTACAGGATTATGACATGGGACGCTTCCTAATTTCCCCATGACACTTTCATTTTTCTTGCCTTCAAAAAAATCACGGCTTCTGCTTTTGAACTGGACCACTGATGGGATTTCTGGGGAGCATTTTCACTTGTACCTTTATGGCTGAGAAATGCGATTTGGAATTGTTGCAAACACTTAGAAAGAAACACTGTTACAGGATGTTGCTCAGCTATGTCTGGAGTAACTTTACTTTTAAATGCCATCTCTAAACTCTTTCTTCTGAGATAAATATTTAGGTGAGGTAATTTATGGTTACTATGCAATTGATAACTAAGATGGGATTTATGAAAACTTTAGACAAAGAAAGAGGTGCTTCTTTTTATTTTTTTTATTTCTGTCAGATGTAGGGAGATGCGCACAATTCACCAGTCCATTGCTGACTTAACAGCTGCTGGTTCTGAGCTTTTTAATTTAATAAGTTGTTAAATGATGCAGATTGAGAGTTGATTCATTTCAATCACTGACTACCTATCTTCTTGACTCCCAAACATAAAGTCATGCCCAGGTTCACAGTCTTTAGTGGCCTCAGCCTCACACCTTCCAGAGCTTACCCTTACACCCTCTGCCCCTTTTACCTTAGTCTTTTTCCTTTTTCAGTTTCTCTTCTTTTCCTTTATGCTGTCACACCACAATTTCACCATCCCATTGGGAAGGTATTAACTCCACATGTTACTCTTACTAAAGTGTTTAAATTTTAAAAGATTACATTGAACAGAGTGGTGCTTACTCCAGTGGAATGCATACCATCCTAGATACCGGATACTGGAGTAGGTGAGAGTTTTCCACTGAAGGCTTTCCCAGGACCAGAGCTACAGTAAGAAACAAGCCTGGGCTCAGTCTGGGAGGGCTGCTCTAGCATCACTGGAATGGAAGGAATTGGAAAAAATCTTAAGCAGAACTCTCAGTGTGGTTGGAAGTTGCCTGGGAAGGGCAGCGATATCCCCGCGGGGGCACATTGGAGTGATAATACTGGTGGATAAACTGCCTTCTAAGGAAGTTGGGTCCAAGTAACTGCATGGCTTTTGTTCTGCTAAGAGGACTTTGCATTTAGTGCCACAGCTGAAATGTTCTTGTCAAGGTGAAATTAAGCTGCCATCACAGTCTCCTTCATGCTCTAAGAAATACTCAACTTCTTTTTTGAATAGATGTGAATAAAAATTTAAATAGTGTCACTTTGAAGAGGTACTTGCACCAAAATGGGTTGGAGGGCTAAAGGGCATTATCCAATCTTGATTTCATGGCATACCACATACAGTGACCAGGTGTAAGGTGCCTTACAATGAATAGTTATAATAGTTTATAAACTAAAGCTTACAAATCATACACTTAATTTTTTAACCTTAAAGGTAATATCTCTCTCTCATTTGCAACCCAGTATGCTTTCTTGAATGGAAGAAGAGGGGTGAGGTTAGCCAGCTGGGAGTGTTAGGAAGCCCTGAGTTCGTCCAGGGATGGGGTCATCAGCCTGGGTGTCACAGAGGGTGACAGAAGGTATGACTTCAGCCTGGCACGTGGCTACCTGATGGAGGAGTCTGCCTTCCTGTCCCGCTGAGGGTCCAGGGGGCCGTGATGGCAAGGAAGAGACAGTTAAAAGGAATGTGCTCTCTGAAAGACAGTGGTAATCAGACACTTCAAAACATGTTCTATGATTGAAACAAGAGGTTGTTAAGGACATGTCCAGAACTCCTCTTTGTGCTCAAGAAGGGTCTGGTTCTCACAGTGCCAGAGGGTTTTTCCTCTGCCATGTAAGCACCACACTGCCTGACCTTCAGCTGAGGCCTGTCTCCTCAGACTTGAACTCTTCCTACCCCACGGGTATCTCACTATAATTAGGAACTGCAGTTCTTTTTACCCATAAGGGAAAATTCCCATCAATTTACCTCTGTTGCATAATTTACATTTTAATATCCCAAAGAAGTACAGTAGAGTTTAATATAGAACATAAATAATTGGCACTATATATAAATCAGAATATTTCAGATAGACAAGTTTGAGTTGCCAAAAGCAACTTAATTATTTAAACCTGAGCTGGGACCTCTTGGGGTGGGGGTGGCGAGCAAGGCTGCTCCGACACTTGATGTGGTCCTGAGGATGAGCGCTTTTTACCCAGCCCAAACTTACCTCTTATGCCTGAATCACCCAAGAATGGTGTCAGGAAACCTGGGAGGTTTTCACAGATGTGGAAGGAATTGTAAGGGTTTATTCAGAGAGACCTCCTCATCTAGTCACTAAACTGAGGCCCAACAAGGGCACGAGATTTTTCAGTGGCTCCAAAGTTGGGACCAGAAGTCAGGCCATTTTCCTTTCTACTGTTATCACCGGCTGCCACCAGATACACCTAACAGCTCAAAATTTGGGGTGGAGACAAGTGTGTACTGGAGCAAATAATGCGGTGCTAGCAAATAACATCTGGAACCAGGTGCCTTCATCCAGTGGAGCACACACTGCCCTCTTCAGAATCATGGTCGGGAAAGCAAGGGCAGTAGCAGCCAAGGGCAGACAGGGAGGGACACCAGAGGCACACCGTCCCACCCACCCCTCACTCCCGCTCCCTGCTGTGTCAGCAGCAAAGCCCTCCAGGGAGTCCTTACTAGCCAATGAGCACTTGTTGAAGCAAAAGCTTTTCTAGAAGCCATGGGAGATTTTTTCTGGATGGAAGAAATTAAACTAACTTCCAACACAGCACATGTGCCCAGAAAACATCAGAAGACCCTGGGCACCTAGAGCTGTTCCTGGCACACAGCAAGTGCTTATTGAGCACCTACTACACATCAAGCATGGCGCCGGCACTAGGTTTGCGATGAGGGACAAGGAAGCATGCCTGTCCTCACAGCACTTACACTCCTAGTGAGTTATTCCAAAGCTCTATACCAGTGTCAGAAATCACACTGATTTGGACCAGTTGGAAACACAATCTGATTTAAGGAAAAATCAGAATTGCTTTAAAAACTTCTGTCCAACTTTCAAATTGTGTAAACACATTGTTCAGCTAAGTGGTCTCATAGAGGCATTCTTCGTGAACAGATGAAGATGGTTTGTGATTAATGAATCAAAGCAGCTGAGTCCCTGTTTATATTTCATTGATTTGGTTTGTAGGTAAATGATAGTTCTAGTCTGTTTGAAAATGGTTCCTTTGCCAAAGTTGGTAAACACTTCATGAAATTTGTTTGCACAATTAATTAACATCTGTGTTTAAAGTTCACTTATTAGTGTGTCTCAGCTTCACGTCAAAGCTCTCTGTCTTGAATTAACAAGTTTCTAGGGTAGGGTGTGTTGCTGTTTAACTCTCCAAGTACCTGGCTTTGCAGCCCCACTGTGGTGGATAAATGCTTTTAAATGTGAGAGTGATAGTGGCAGTGATCACATCGGTGATGGCGGCAATCCACCTGCAGGCCGATTCTCCTCTTCCCAGAAGAACACCTGAAGGGGAAAGGAGCCTTCTTTTTCCTTCATATTCTCTAAGAATGCCTCAAAAATATGGCAATGATAAGCTCCCAGTCTTTTTTGCCTCAAACATGTTTGGGGAACACAAGAAAACTTATAGGTGGGTGCCACCAGCAAGAAAACAGACTATAGAATATGGGAGAATCAATAAAATTGGATGGAGCAAATGTGAAGAGGTGTCGGGGTCAAGTCAAGCCTGTCATACTTTAGTCACTCAATATCTATAAAGACCCTTTATGTTCTAGATACTGCAGTAGATGATACTGCAGGGGAAGTGCACAGAGGCTGGTTGGCTGCTCCAGGCCACATCCCTGCCTAGGAAGGTGGGGGGGGGGGGGGGTGGGGATATATCCTGATCTCCATAAACCCTAGGATCCCACAAAAATGTTTGACTGGCATTCTGCCTCAGCTACCACCTCTGTGCCATAAATGCTCTTTCCTTCTCCTTGGGATCTCCACTTAGTCTATTCCGAGTCAAGGAAGGGCCATGTGGTGTCCTTTACAGTGGGTTCCTATTGCCACCCATGCCGAGCTACCTGTGCATTTCTGAAGGGCTTGATGGGGATGTCTCCTCTGCGGGTGGTGTAGCCCAAAGGCAGGGGATTTGGTGCAGTCCTCAGAATTGCATTTTAGAAATAGACTTGCTTCTCTGGCCAGATTGTCTTTCCCCCTGATATGCCATTATCCTCAGTCCTCAAATTTAAATCCTCTGTCTCTTATTCAGCACTATTTTTAAAAACCCAATACCAGCATATTTTGACCTCTATTTGTGCATACAGACGTGTGCATACAAACACATACTACTTGGCTTGTATAACACCCACCAGGTCCTATACTCTCTAGGTTTAGTTTAAACTTTCCCTTGTTTGGTCTGTAAATTACTAGAATTGAAAAATTAAAAGAACTGTGAGCTTTTTAGTACAAACTTTTTTCCTTTACAGATTTATTAATATTTTTAGGGTAGAAGTCATTCAGTTACTAAACCCATGTGACACTGATATGGAAAAAAAAGACAAGATTCCTGTTCAATTAAAGTTCAGATTACAAAAAGGATAAAAATATTTAAAAAATAACTAATGTGGCAATTATTCATGTATTCAATGAGTAGAAACACAGTTACAGCTTTCTCTTGTTCAGGAAGTGATGTCTGTATTATATAGAAGAAAAAACATCAGGCTTTCCAATCCACCAAGGTATAAGTTATTTAAAGGGCAGGCAAATTGTCCAAATTCCTCATTACCATACCTGCTGTTCTTCATCCTGAAGCATTAGTAAATAGAAGAGGAAAGATTTGAGCCAACCACCAAAATACATTTTAAATATATTTGAAATAAAGAATTCAAATGTGGTGGGAAATTCTGGACCCCACTACTCGCCCACCATTTGCTACTCCATCCTTAGACACTACACACGGGAAAAGAGAATTGTGAATTCTCGCCTATTTTGGTGTGTATTGGGGAAGGAAAAAAAAAGGGACTGTGTAAATAGTACGTACACCTTTAGCCTGATAGTGTTGTCAGTGAAATTGTTAGCTTCCCTGGGAAATAAACTCACGTGACCTTCCGCTCACTAACTACAGTTCTTTCTGTGTTCAGTTGGTTTGGGCTTAATCTGCTAAGCGTATGTTATTGGAGGGTCCCTTCCTTTCTCCTTCCATCCCTCTTTCCCCCTCCCTCCAACTCCTGTCTCAAGAGAAAGGAGACTTGGAGGAATTGTTCTGACTCATTAATTTTTGCTGTTTCTTTCTGCTCCTGGAGGCAGAGATGACTGCATTAGTCTTAGCGTGCGCTGGCCTCTGGTGTGCACATGCACAGTTGGCTGCTGCACCACCCCAGAAACCCCGGGCTCAGGAGATGGAGATGTCTCTGAGGGAAGGGCAGTGGTGTTCTGGGGTGCACCTGACTGATCTAAGCCACAAGGACTTTTTTTTACACGTGCGCGCGCGTGCACACACACACACACACACACACACGCACACACACACACACACTTGGATTTAGCAGTCTTATTTTCCCAAACAAGAGAAACAAGAGGGTACTGGTTAGGAGAATGCACTCCATTAAAGGGCACTAGGTAGAAAAGTCATGGTGAAGACATGGAAAGTGCAATGTGGGATTTCTAAAAAATTGTGGTAAAATATATATAACGTCGAGTTTGCCATTTTAACCACTTTTAACTATACAATTCAGTGGCATTAATTACATTCACAATACTGTGTAACCATCACCACTTTCTATGTCCAAAACTTTTTCATCACCCCAAGCAGAAAGCTTGTACCCATTAAGCAGTAACTTCCTGTAAGGTCATTTTGTTCTTGATTATTAATATAGCTGCCTTTGATTCTGCTGATTAAATTATATAGGTATGATTTTCCATTGTCTTCATTATCAGATGGGGAATTAGGTGGGTCAGTAGTGCATGTCAGTTTAATTAGAGCTGATTTCTGATAGGATAGCACATTACACATGAAATACTCATTTCTTGTTCTTGTCTGACGTCTCTACAAGCGGTATACTGGCTGAAAGGACCCCTGGGTAAGCAGGGAGGACTGGTTTGGTCCCGCAGCCCAGAGTTACCTGTCTTATGTCTCAGGTCCACTGTTGCAGCCTTCAGGGCACAGAAAGGGAGGAACATTTTACACTCATTTTCTTCATGGAAATTCTACATTTTCCATTTCTTTGAACATCCGTGCTTGCTTCAGGAGAAGAGCTGGGATCTTCTGAAAACCTTCTGGTTTAAGTTTCAGGGACACATGAAGCCCTCTAGACACTGATAGCTTCTTAAGTCATACTCCACAAGAAATATCTGTGGGCAAGCTAAAATCCAGTTACTTACATTTCTAATAAAAAGTCCTTTTCGGTTTCCCTTACTAGGTTGTAAACTTCTTGGAAGAAGGAATCATGCTTCCTTCAGTGCCAGCTTACATAGGGAGCACTCAGTAAATGTTGATTATAAAATTTTTACAAGTGTTACAGCTCTTTTAGAATTTATCTAGCAGGTTTTCTGGCCTTAGTGGGAAAACCCTTAAAATTTTTTTTTTTTTTTTTTTTTTTTTTTTTTTTAACAAAACTTAAGTTCTGATTAGGTATTGAGCACCGTGTAGGATACATCCTGAATGAAGGAGCTGTGATAATGAACATCTAAATTGCAAGACCCTAATGGTCCTTGGGCCCACTTACTCCTCCTCAGCATGTTGAGTTGCTCTCGGAAACTGGCAGCACAAAAAGAAGATGTGCCCTCACTGGCAGCTGTCAAACACAGCCAACATCCCTCACCACGGAGTTTTCTTATAGACCGTCTTGTTCATTCCTCTCATTTTGCATATGAAGAAATGGAGGTTCAAAAAAATGAAGTACCTTGTCAACCCATTTATGTGGGAAAGACCAAAGTTTAAAGTTTGGAATGTAACAAGGTGATCAATTATGAATAATTAAGAGCAGAATTTGAATGAGATTCTTAATCTTTTTCCCTCATTTTGTGGCTTTCCGTGTCAATTCTACTGGCTCTATTTAGGTATTAAATGGAGATGCTAGGTCTGTATATTTGCATGTGTGCGATTTTGTGTGTGTATGTGGAGGAGGAGGAAGGTGGATTTATAAGGGGACTTTTTAAAGGTCAGAAACCTTTACCATGATTGGAGTGTAGGCTTGGGGCCTCCTGGAATACTTGTAATCCCTAATTAGCATCCTGATTTATAGAATGAAAATGTGAGATAAAATTAGAGAATTCTTCTGGAATAAATGCCACTTTCTGGATTAACCAAAGGGCAATAAGACTGATTATAATGCCAGAATAGGACTTTTGATCACTCTTTGTCCAAAAATCACATTTTAGTCAAGCTCAGCAAAATTAGACAATTACTGATATCGAGAGAATGGGAATAGTAGGTATGTTTTAAGCTAACAATTCTAGCATCTTATCTTTCTATGTCTTTCTCTTGCTGAAAGGAAAGTTAATCATGATTTTCTATAATTAGCCCAATAAAATGGAATCAATTGCAATATTTTATTAAAAAATGGTGAGTCCAAACTGCTGAGTTAATCAGAAAGTTTTTCTTTTGTGTTTTAAACAGAGTAGGAAATGCTGTTCTTGCCTACTGAATGGTTTGTATCACATAGAGAACTTTTGGGCTGAAATATATTGTTATGGAGGGGAGCAGTCTCTCTGATACCTCCTTAAAAGCAAAACATTTTAATTTAAATTGTTCAGTGGTTTTTGCAGTAAAAATCCTCTTGCTACTCAGAGTTACAACACAAGACCCTCTGTTCTCACATGTTGTTTTACAAGTCCAACTTAGTTCTGTGCTATAATGTTGACCTCTAAATTCCAGCATTGATTTTGAATATTTGAGTTTCCAGATAAAACAATTAGACAAAGAACTATTACAGTAGTATTTAGTGCTAGGGACAAAATTCCGTCTGAATTTCTATTCCTGTTTCCTTGGTCCGCCACTATGTTCCATAACTCAGCCAATTATTCAGCTAGAAATTTTGAATAAATTCCTGTAGCTCTGTTGAGATCTTTTCACCAACAGTGACTATTTAGTGGATTTATTAGTGGGGCACTGTGCCAGCTGTAGCTAACCAGAAGTCTGTGGGTTTTATTTTTCCCCTTGCTGAAAACTAGTGATGGGGAAAAACAGTCTCTGCTTCCCAGTGTTCTCAATGTTTCCCAGTGCTAGCCTCTTAGGTTTGTAAGTTCGGTTCTCTTATTAGAAAGTGCAAGATCACAACTGCATGTCCTGGAAGGAGTGCTCTCTTGCTCTCTCCCTCTCAGATGCTCCCAGGTGGCCCGGCTTGCCAGCAGGGGCCCTGCAATAAATGCTCAGCCACTCACACAGAGCAGCCCCACCTGCACTGCTTTAAAAACCCTTTATGCACCCTGAAAACTCTCAGGCACAACTGTTAGGCTGGAGCATCCCAGACCAACTTGTGGAGAACCTTCGAAGATGGAGACCCTGTGGGGAGTTTGGTTCAGCCGCCACTGATGCCATGTGCCTAGACATGGCTCTGGAAAAGCAGCCCCTGTGCATGGGGTGTGAAGTCAGAATGGGATCAGGCAGAGCAGAACCAGTCTGCAAACTCTTAACACTCCTACTGTTATTACTATTAAATAAGTCACTCCCAGCCTCTTTCTATCTGAGCCTTGAAACAGGAAGCCCAGAAGTGGTTACCTCTATGGAATCTTTCAGTTTTTTTTACATGAAAAAAAAGGAGACTTTTTTCCCCAAGGATTACTTGCTTCAGCTTGACCTCATAGCCCTACCTCCAGTTTGGGAATGGGAGGACAAAGGGCCTTTTTGAATGCCTTACCCAGATGGATGAGCTGAGTGACAGATTCAGCTTTATCCTGCCCTTGTTGTCTTGATCTGCTCCCTGTTTTAAATATTTCGAGAAAATATTTTGCCATGTTTGCACCAGGAGTTTTTCAGTGAAAGGCAAAGTTTTCAAATCCAATCACTGTAATACTCCCTGGGTTGTGTTTTCATATAAACGAGTAGAAAGGCAATCACAGGAAATGGGGAAAACAGAGAGCAGGGTTTGTTTGCCAAGCTTCTCACACCCCTCCATTCCCCATTCTATAAAAAGTGAAAAAAGTCCACTCTACAGCTGCCTCAGAGGACCTCAAAGACTAGTAAAATGCCATTCACACTTTCACTCCCCACACAATCCTGAAATCAGGCTGTTTGCAACTGCAGGTGGTAAAAGTGTTGGTGTGAATGGTTGTAGGAAGCCTGGTGGCCCTGCTCTCACTTCACCCACCAAACTTGCTCTTATTCAGAGTTTCCAGCCTTTGCTTGGCTGATGCCTGCCCATCCTGTAGGTATCCACTGAAATGCCACTTCCTGAGGGAAGTCCCTGCCAAACAACCTGCTGGGGTTAGGTGCCCATTATATGTTTTCTTAGCACCCCAAGTTTCTCTTTATTGCATTTATCACCCTTTAGATGACTGATTTGCATAAGTCTATGTTTTATGCATCTCTTTATTGATTGTAAGCTCCATGAGGGCAGGGCTATGTCCCTCTCATTCCCCTCTGTATCCAGAGCACCACACAATGCTCGGTCACTGTAGGTACTCAGTTGAATCGTGGATGGATGGAATCATCCGAATATCCATTCTTGTATGGTAAGCCTTCACATGTGTATACGGCCTTATGGTTTATAGAATCTCCCTTGATCCTTAATATAACTCTGAGAGGTGAGTCTTGGGAGTGGTGTGAGGGTAGGTCCTACGAGAGATAAGGACACTGAGAAAGGGCAAGTGAATTCCCAGAGATGATGCAGAGATGATGCAGCTTTAAAAAAAAATTTTTTTAGAGCATTTATAGGTTAATAGAAGACAGTTTTTAATAGTGGATTGATAAGACCCCATCTTGTTTCCTAGAGCAGTACTGCTTTCCTAGTAATATGACATCTTTAGCCATTTACTATGTGTCAGGCACTCTTCTGAGTGTTTCACACATATTAACTCATTCAATCTTCATTATAATCCTGTGAGAAAGGTTCTGTTATAATCACCTGCATTTTACATCTGAGGAAGCTGGAACAGACTTAAGGTAAGAATAGACTTACTACAAACATACCATGTAGTCATTTTGGTTTGCAGAAAGAGCACAGTGAGTGAATGTCCCTGGCTGGTGCGCTGCAGCTGCGTTTGCGGGGTGGTGGACACACAGCTGAAGCTGAGCTGTCTTTCGTCTGCTGCCAATAGTCCCACCTCTTTCTCCTTCAGCCTCCCATCTCAGAAAGGCCTTCAACCATTTAGTTCTTTGTAATTATCACTACAATGTTTCATCCCTTGTTTAAAAGTTATGATGGTATGGATCGTCTTTTGTGGCTCATGCCTCCATGCATTAACTAAACCAATGAAAGTAAACTGATAGTTCAAATAATTTTAAAAGACCAAAACAAATACCATGAGGGCAAAGGAGATAGTTCTTTAGCTCTAGTGCAGAAAAGTGAACATTCAGGGCCCAAAACTAGGATGGAACAGGACTTCTGGAGCTGATTTGATATTTACTTTCATCTTAGACTGCATTGAACCATCTGGGTGATCCAGTTCCATTGAGAATTCTGTGTCTAGAACACCAGGTGAGTGACAGTAGCAATGTTTGAATTTCACCTTTAAAGAAATTTGTTGTTTTTATTGAGCCTGTGGTCAGGGGAGACAAATCTGGGAGGGGCAGCACTTCCTGAACCCATCATGCCTGTCCTCCCTGTCTGTTCTTCGCTCTTGCTTATCTTTCATCATGGAGCACTTGATCCCCCTGTCCAAACCTACCCACTCTTCACAGCTGGCTAAAAGCCCACTTTCTTCAACTTCCCACACCTATCCGTAACCCTGCTCCTTTTTTTCTTTAGTGTTTTGTTTCATGTACTATCCCCAGCACAGATTTTTCTCATTAACCATTTACTACTTTTTTTAATATGGTTCCCATTGTTTTGGGTATAGTTTATCTCCTCCGGTGAGTCTTTAAGCTGTTTGGGTGTAGGGATCTTGGTTTACATTACTTTCATGTCCTTGAAAATACTTAGCAATGTGTCAGGTAAATAGAACTCCCTGGAGTGAAGACATTAAGAAAATACAGAATATAGAGAGCATAACAGAGTCACTATGGGATTAGTCCTGCTGCTTTGGCCTCCTCTATCTCTCGTTCATTTATCCATTAATCCATCCATCTGTCCATCCATTCATTCACTGAAACCTGTATTATGTACCTGCTATGTGCTAGCTGTTTGGGAATAACAGATGAGTTAAAACATGATCTTTGCCCTTAAGGAGCCCAGAAATTGCTATTTGAAAGAGTTAAAAATCATTCCTTAGGTAGACAACTCAAAGTAAGAATACCTATTATTATCATCATCACTCTGGCTTATCACAACAGATAAGGCTGAAATTTGCGCAAGATAATTGGCGTCCTGCTGAGCTTTCTCCCTCATTCCTCTTTACTGAGTACGCTATAATATTCCGACAGTGTTCATATTGCATTGTGATGGCAAGGGACGGTGCAGCAGTCAGGAAGGAATGCATTTGTGTTTCATTTTTAACACTTTGATGTGTTATATGCTATTCTCCTGCAATTAGTTCGTGTGAATGAACATGGAGGTATGCAAAACAGTGTGTTCGTTTAGAATCTTTCTTATGAAAACTCATGGGATAGAATTCTCCTGAAAGTATGTGATAAAGAAGTTGTACTTTGCTTCTCTTGGGTGGGATGAAGCAAGGAGCTTTGTTTATCTCCAGCAACACCTGTCCATTTCCCATTCAGCTTTTACCACCAAGGGAGAAACCTCATACCTCTCAAAATTCCAGTGTTTCCTAGTTTCCTTCTTTGGAATACCTCTGTTAAGAAATGAAAATGACGTCAGTGATAGGTGAGATTCTGAAGTTATCTTGTATAATGTGTGTACTGGAAGATTGTATGGTTTGTTTGGAATGGGAATGGAGGGATGGAAGTGAAGGAGAATGACTAGGCTTTGGTGGTAATGAGAAGTCTTTCTGGTTTCAAACAAAAGGGACTCAAGCTGGCAGGTAGTGGAAAGGACTGGAAGGACACTGGCGTCTCAGGAAACCAGACCATGGGAAGGTCAGGGACCTTGTCACTAGGTTATGGGGTGCTCTGGCTCTCTTTCTTTGTCTCTTATTTGCTCTTCTTGACACATTTTGGCATCATTCTTTTCCAGTTTAGTCAAACCAGCTTTTCTCCTCACGTAATTCCAAAGTGTCATATCTTAAACAGCTTCCACCAGCAGACCAGATAGGCTCTTGTCCTCTCTGGCCCTAAACCCAAAAATTTCAGAGAAGATCTAGGATTAGTCCAGACTGGGTGTGTGTGTAAGAAAATGGCTGCTCCCATTTGAAGTTCAGGGTTGGGCAGTGGAGGGAGGCATTCCCAAGTAGAAGAAGATGCTGCCCTAGAAAAAGGATGGGCAGGCAAACAAAAGTCATCTATTGCATATTTAGATGATTTGTGGGAAGCATTGTGAGCATTTAGGAAGGAAGACCAAGTAAAAGATATGCAGAGGGTGAAATGGATAAAATTCAGACCATGACCCAAGCCAAACAAAGTGCCAGAGAGAAGGGGGGTCATTTATTCAATCAGTATTTACAGAGCATTTACTACATGCTTTTGAAATGATGATTTGGTTGGGAGTTCCTTTTGTGAACTACTTATTTCATGATCATTTAGCATTTTCTAGGGGGAGGAAAGTGGCATGCATATTCAACAGACCTTAGAGGAAAGAGACCATGTAGAAGTCTGACCAGAGAGTGAATCAGAGAGATGTGCACTGTGAGGAAAATCTGAGACTCTTCCTCAGCAACGCTGCAGCATCCCAAGAGACAGGGAGGCAGCCCTGAGTCAGAGCTTCTTATAGTCACTGATTCCAGATGCATGGTCTTATGTCCGCCAGTTAATGCTGGCTATGACCTGCTTCCTCTGTAGAACGAGTGTCGCATATAAATGCCCAGATTTCAGCACATTAATCTTTATGAAAATGTTGTTTCTCTCTTTACCCAAACTCCCACTGTGTCAGGATTCTCCAGAGAAACAGAACTAAAATGGTGTGTGTGTGTGTGTGTGTGTGTGTGTGTTGTGTGTGTAACAAGATTTATTTCAGGGAATTGGCTTAATGATTGTAGGAGACGGTTTGTCCGAAATCTGTTGGGGAGGCCAGCAGACTGGAAATTCAGAGGAGTTGATGATATAGTCTTGAGGCAGAATTTTTTCTTCCTCTGGAAATCCTTCAGTTCTTAGCTCTTAAGGTCTTCAACTAATGGGATGAAGGGCACCCACATAATGGAGGTTTATCTCCTTTACTTAAAGTCACCTGATTGTAGATGCTAACCTCATCTCTATAGCAACATCCAGGCTAGAGTTTGACCAAACAACTAGATAACATAACCTAGCCAAGTTGACACATAAATTAACCATCACCCCCACTATGGCTCACTGTAGTCATCCTACTTACCCAGCAGTGTGGAACGCTTACCCACAGCCAGAAGGGCCCAATCTCCTAAATTAACCCCACCAGAGATTTACACTGTGACATACACACGTGGAACAAGGCAGTAAGGGATTTCTGTCTCAAGTTAGACCATGTGCCAACTCCCTATATTATCTAAGAAACATTCATTCAAAAATACCAGGCAGTATGTACTAGACATTGCCTATGCAATGTAAACAAAAATAGGCACAGTTTTTAAAAATTTTAGGGATTGCTAGAATTTTCCAAATAATTTGGATAATGACCATAGACATCTATATATATTAATCTCCAGCTAGCAGAAAATCTGAAAAGGTTCATAGATTTTAGTGGATTTTATTTAAAATCTAAGAAATGATCCAGATTGCTTTGCAGAGTAGTAGGTAGGTAGGAAGGAAGTACTCACCATCTTCACTTTCTCCATTATCATCTCCACCAGGAGGATGATGTGTTTATGAATGTGTGTAGCGGAAAGAACATAGAACCTAGAGACAGAAGTCAAGAGTTAGAATCCCAGCTATCCTCCCTCATCTGCTGTGTGACCTTAGGGAAGGTATTTAATTTCCCTGGGCCTTATCTGCAAAATGGGGAAACTAATCATACTCCCTGACGAGATAATCGTGAGGCTCCAAAGACTGTGCCTGAGAAAACAAGTTATGAGACCTGGCTTTGGGCTGTGGGAAAGCCTCTTCTGTTGGCCCTGTGGCTCTCAGGGCCTGGGGGGATGTTCCAGACCAGGAAAGGCTGGGATTAAGATTCTTAAAAGACCTGTGGATAGGGAAGCTAGTTGCCTATTTAAGAGACGGGTGTAGGGCATGTGAGTCCATATTTAGGTCTCAGACCAGAATTTAAGCCTATGGGGGAAAGAAGCACAGGAGAGATATGGGTAGCTTTGGTCAAACATCCAAATTGAGGCAGACCTCAGAGTCTGCTCATCTAACCAGAGGTGAGGCATTTAGTCAACAGCCCTCCAAGTCAGGGAGGCAAGGGGTAGCTGCTGAAAGGACAGCGGCTATTACCAGGAGGCTAGTCATTGGACACCTCAGGTTTTAGGGGTAAGGAATCCACACTGGACACTATGAAGGTCCTTGATTCCTAGGAAGTTAGGGTCCTCGGATTAGAGTCGGAGCAGCAGTGGAAATGACGAGTGCCTGGATACTGTGCTAGTTGTGACCAGCTGAGGCTTCTTGGGTTCCCCTTGTGAAGGACAGGAGTGGCTCCCAGGCCCAGCGAGGGACTGAGACTGGATTATGCCCAGAGCCTCCCTGCCTTCATTCCAAGCCAGAGTCTTCACCCAGCTGTCATCAGGCTCTCCCTGGGTCTGTATCGCCCTTAGTAGAAGGTCCAACTTATTCAGGAGGCTTCTCCCTCCCCTGTGGCTCCATCTTTTCCTGCCTGCCCCTGTGAACTCTGAAGAATTATTTTCAAGTGCTGCAAAGAGGACTTTCTCTCACTTTCAGACCTCTGATCTTCCTGGGACAAGCTCCCCCCATCTTCCTCCTTATCTGCTAACTCATCCTTACCCTTATCCTTCAAGCTTCAGTATGGATGTTATTTCCCCCAGGGAGTTTCCCCCATGCTCCTGAGGCCTCTTGCTGTTCCCATAGTACCCTGTGCTTGGCTCTCACTCAGCACTTATTTCGCTTTGTTGAGTTTGTCATATTCCCCTCTACACCAAGAACTCCCCGCGGGCAGAGATGGTATCGGACCATGCCACATCCCCAGCCCCCAGCACATAGTAGGTGCTGGCTAAATGTTTGTTTACTCAGGGTCAAAGATCAGAAAGTTTCAAAGACAGGGAGACCACCTTGTCATTAATATTCAGTTTGAATAATTTGTCATTATTTACACAAGTAACAACATGATGCTTGGAAAAGACATGTTTATTTGCAAGGCAAAATGCTGCCTGACAATGTCACTCTAAAGACCCTGGGTCCCAGTGTCTCATTTACCCCTGGACTGGAGAAGTAACGATAAGGGTAGAGAGTTAATTCATGCATTTTCTGTCTAGGCAATTTACTATTACGGAAGAAAAATCTTCTCGAATCTTTGACAAGAGTCAAGGCAAAATTCTTGTCAGATCATATAAGAAAAAAATTCATTGTTATGTTATGCACATAGTATATGTAGGCATTGTGTTTTCTCAAAGCCTTTGTATATGTAGGCTCCTGGTATTTAAATTAAAATTAAGGAATTCTGGTTTTACTACGAAATGCACAGTGAGTTACGAGGGTTTTTTATTTATTCTTGGGCTGTTCTATTTGTTTCAAACAGTATCTTCAATATTTTGGCTCTAGACAGGAGTTTTTAATGCCATGCCATATGCTACTGATGTCACAGGCATTTACCAGGCATTTTATATCTCCCTGTCTGTTCACCTGCCTTCTTCTCTGCCAGGGATGTTCATCTCCCTATTGCTTTTTGGCCTTAAAAAATGCTTCTCATCCGTCCAGGCTCAGCAACCATGTCACTTACTGTTCTGGTTTGCTAATGCTGCCCGTTATGCAAAATACCAGAAATGGATCGGCTTTTATAAAGGGGGTTTATTTGGTTACAAAGTTACAGTTTTAAGGCCATAGAGTGTCCAAGGTAAATGATCAACAATTGGGTTCCTTCACTGGAGGATGGCCGATACTGTCCGGAAAACCTTTGTTAGCTTCTTGAAGTTTCTAGGGGCCCCCATAAATTTATAGGAAAGGGAGAAACGCAAACCTGTCAATCTGTCAGTCTTTCCCTTCACTAGGAAATCTGACATGTGGATTCCAAATTGTTAAACCTGCTGTCAGATTAGCTGTCTTCCCGTGAAGATATTCTTCCCTTCAGCTCCTGTCTGCCTCTTTCCACCAGCTCTCAGTCCCCTGTCCCCATAGAGGTTTCTTCAGATGATGATGACCAATGTACAGATCCTGTCTCCACCCAGACAGCCTTTCCCGGGCTCCCCTGTGCTCTGGAGAGAATATATTCTGGAATTTAGGGTCTCATGTTCAAAATCATAGCCCCTAAGGAGACCTGTGCTAAGGTGCGATACAGGCCAAACGCCTTCTAGTTTCACGGGTGGCCTGGATGATAGCAGCCTGTGCAGACATGCTAAGCAGAGGGTGGTCTCAGCCCCTTTAGGAGAAATCAGAGGGCCTTGGAGGTGAGGGGAAGTGCTGCCCTGGGTGAACAAGTTGCGGGCACCCTGGGAACTGTGAAATCTTTCCAGCTGGTGGGCGGCTGTTTTTCACGAGGGCCATTGGGCAGACAGGAGGCAGTGCTAAAACCCACCAGCGCAAAGCTATTTCCAACTTGATCTTGGCTTATTAATAATGAAACAGCAATAGTGCAGGCACGAGTTAATAAGTAGGTGGGTAGATAGGGAGAGTTGGACATTTGGGAAACGGCCTGGGCCGCTGCAGATACAGAGGGAAGCCATGTGGTGTGTGCTAGGGTCCTCTGCCCAGGAGAGGGGCAAACCTGAATGGCAGAGACTTCTGCACATGGAAGCCAGGTGAGCCGAACTGACAGTTTTTATAACTAAGACGTCAGGTAAGCTCACTCTTTGTGGAGTGAACCACTTGAATGGTTTATCTGTAATTCTGGTTCAGCAATGACATTTGTATTCCAGTTAAAGTGGGAATAGCATTTCTGTTTCTGATGTAATAATAGTAGTTAACACAAACTGCTTGCTGTGTGCCTATTGCTGTTCTAAGTGCTTGGCTACATTAATTCATTTAAATCAACCTCAAAAGGGAGGACCATCATTATCCCCATTTTACCAATGAGGAAACTGAGGCCCAGAGAACTGCGTGCCTGAACTCGGACAGCGAGTCAGAGGCCAGCCGGTCTGCCCTGGAGTCTGAGCTCTGAGCTGCTCCACGTGCTACCTCTGATACTTTGGTTTGGGTCAATACCACATCTGTGCACATTTTAATAATCACTATTACACTTGTAGGATACTGTATAGTTTCCTAGCAGATTCACCAGCCCATCTAATCTTCCCACCTACTAGGCATTTTACAAATGAGACGGAAACCGAGGCTTCTTAGCCACAGAGGGCGTCAGATGTGATGGGAGGCTCTACCCCCAGTTCTCGCAGCCTGATTCCAGGGCCCTTCCCGCCCCCTGCCCCCTCCACCTCCTGTGACAGATGCTTCATGGCACCCCTCCAGCTGTTCCCCCGGGGGCGGCTGCGGGTAACTTCCCTGCCCGGGTGGCAGATGCAGCCACCGAGGAGTGGCAGGATCAGCTTTGTCCCCCAGGCTCACTCTGCTTGGCCTGCTCGGCTTGGCTGCGTTTAGGTTCAAAGCACCTCTCAGCTGTGCTCGTGGCCACGTCCAAGAACAAAGCCCAGAGAGTTTCTTAAATGGCCTGTAGTCAATAAATCCAGAGGCAGAGAGAGATTTAGGAAGTGTGCAGTAAGTCAGGAATCATAAATACAGTTTTAGAGTTGAGAAGGTAATTTGGTTTGTGACTTGAACCTTTTGCAGTTAATATGACAGGTGGACACTTTAAAAAAATATAACCTGGTGACAAAAATTTCCATTAAGTTACACCCTTGAAATGGGAGGGCACTGCTTTAAAAGGGACTTCAAGTGAATTTTACAAAAAATTCACAGTTGTCTCTGCTGTGTCAACGTGTTCTTACTATAAGAGCCAGGACCAGGCCTCGGGATTTGGAACTCTGTTCCCAAATTTTATGCACTCCGGTTCTGTAGTGACCAGTTTCCCATCTGTAAAAGCCATTACTGAATCTACATGTTTGAATGTGGCCAAGACCCCTGCATCTTCCTCACACTCTCCTCTGCCAGCAGCCCCTGATCTTGGAGCTCTGGGTGGCGCGCGAGTCACCCTCATCTGTACACACTCATCAAGTTGTGGTGTCGTTATTTGTTGACTCCCCTGTTAGATGCAAATTCCTTGTGTGAATTTGAAAAACCTCCTTTTTGTCTTTGCACCCTACTCCCTTCCCCCCACCTCCAACACAGGAACTGGTACTTAAAATGTGTTGGCTCAAGAAATGAATGTGGGGTCATCGGTATATGATTCTGAAGTGAGTCTATTAAAGGTGGGAATTAGCAAAATTCAGATGCTTTGTGTGCTAAATGCACTTCGCTGTCTCTTCCTGAAGCCCTCCCCACTGAGCCAAATATTGGACCCGTCCTTGCTCTCCACCCTGCCTGGTTCAGGCCACAGTGTCTTTCGTGTGCACTTTACAACAAGCTCCTGTTTCCTTCCCTACTGTGCATCCTCCCATTTCTGTTCCCTTGTCATTGCATCCTTGGAACTGTCAGAATCATATTCCCCAAAACCAAATTTAATCATTTCGCTTAACAGCTTACATTGAAGAGGCTAATCAGGCCCTGCTAGGCTCTGCACAACCCAATCCCAAATCCCAGTCAGGCTCCCAGCACCCAACCTTCCCCAAGGCCACCACCCCTGCATCGCAGCCCATGTTTAAGCCTCGGTGTCCCCTAACCGTGCCACACCCTTTTCTCTTTTGTCTCTGAGTCTTTTCCTTAAAAAGACCTTCCTCCTGTTCCCTGCCCAAGTGCTGCTCAACCTTGTGGCCTCGTTCTGCCTGGGCAGACTTCACTTGCACTTTGTTCCTGTCCACTGGGACTCCCCTGTTTGCTGGCCTCTCTGTCCTGCACTGCCGCTCTCCAGAGCAGGAGCCCCACCAGGCCGTGTTTGCATGTCCTGTACCCAGCATGTTGCCAGAGTTGCTCCCCATCCCCTTTTACATGTTGCCAACTCTGGAGAGCCGATGGCATCAGCTACTTGAAAGCTGTGGGTTAAATACTGCCTGCAGTAACTCGAAAATACAGAGAAAATGGTAATTTGACAGTGCGTCTTAGATAAAGCTTTTAACCAAAACCCATATTTAAGATGCATACAAGTCTACTTCCATCACAACAAACTTTACAGACTCCAAGTAATGAGTCTGCTTTCCAGAATAATATTATAAAGAACAAAATTTGTATTCCCACTGTTTTTTCTAGTTCGTTATGGTGAAATTTTATTCTAATTCAGATATCATCGTCAGGAATGCTCTGGCGACAGTAGGCCCCTGGAGCACATTTAATTCTAGAACACTTTTATACTTTCGCTAGCCATTTGTACAGTGTTTCTTGTATGCATGTTCTTCTTCAGGTCGTAAATTAAGGGCAAAAATATTATTGCTTCTCTTCCCCCAAAGCAAAAGCTTTCAAGTGCAACATGCTTATTTCTGAAACTGCCTTCTCTGGCCGTATGCTAGCCAAGAGCACAGGGTTAACTTAAAATTGCAATGTGTGCACTAATGTCTTGGGTTCCAAGGGTGGATAGCCCTGCCCCCCAGCCAGGGCTAAGGGTCAGAAGTAGCAACTGATGATTAATCAGGTGGCTTCTGTCTTAAGACACAGTCAATGTTTATTGTCTCTGCAGGCCAGACTGTAGAAATAAGCAGACACATAAAGGCCAGCAATTAATATTTCCCCAGAGATATTCCAGATACCGCTGGGCTGACTGTGATATGGCAGTATTCTTCCTGCTTGGTGATTTATTCCATCTGGGGAAGAGCTTTCCTTAGATGGGGAAAAACTTATTGTATTTTCAGGAGCTATTTCAAGTCTTCTTATTTGGATACCCTTTCAGTGTCTGGTTGAACAAAGCTGTGTCCCAGTCCCATCCTCCCAAAGGGTGAAGTTGCAGATTTGCCTTCTCTAGCCGCCATTCCCATTGTGAGCACCCTCCTCCTCTCCCATTCCCAGGGGCTGTTGATGGATCCAGTGAGAGAGAGAGGACGGTGTGATGTGTGACCTATCCCTCCTCAATCACGTGTCCACGTTTTGTTGTGGCCTCCAGTGACAATCCAAAGGGATGACCAGTGGCAGGAGTACGGGCATCATGGGGCTGTTGTGGATGTTTTGGTTGGGAAGGCTTTCTTCTTCTTCTTTTTTTAAATTCAATTTTATTGAGATATATGCACATACCATACAGTTATCCCCAGTGTACAATCAGTTGTTCACAGCACCATTATATAGTTGTGCATTCATCACCCCATTTAGTTTTTGAACATTTTCATTACCATACACAAAAAAGAATAAGAATAAAAGTTAAACTGGAAAAGAACACCCAAAACATCCCATCCCCACCTCCCTCCCTACTATTCATTTACTTTTTGTCCTCATTTTTTCTATTCATCTGTTCATATACTGTATAAAGGGAGTAGGAATCACAAAGTTTCACAATCACACAGTCACACAGTATAAGCTATATAGTTATAAAATCATCTTCAAGAATCAAGGCTACTGGATTACAGTTCAACAGTTTCAGGTATTTCCTTCTAGCTATTCCAATACACTAAAAACTAAAAAAGGATATCTATATAATGCATAAGAGTAACCTCCAGAATGATCTCTCGACTCTATTTGAGATCTCTCAGGCACTACTACTTTATTCTGTTTCATTTCACTTCCCCCTTTTGGTCCAAGAAGGCTTTCTCAATCCCACAGTGCCAGGACCAATCTCATCACCAAGAGTCCTGTCCCACGTTGCCAGGGAGTTCCACACCCCTGGGAGTCACTGGGGAGGCTTTCTTGCACTCTTCAAATCAAACCATACTGATAATTCAGCAGCCCACCATGAATAACTCAGAAAAAAAACCCACCCTCTTCTGAATGGCTCCCATTAACTGATCTCTGCAGACTTTTGCAGCATTTTGTAGCTGAATCTCAGGACAAAACTATTCTTCCTTTGCCTTAATGCTAAGAGTACAGGTAGGATAGGGTTCTAGGGGAACACGCCACTGTCTGTTTCTGTTCTTTATCATCATTCCTCGTTCTGAGTTTTAATCTAAATTAGTAGGCTTGGGTTATAATTTGAAGGAAAAAGGGGCTTTCAAAGACTTCTTTAAAAAGCTTGAAAGACATCTCAAGCATCATATAGTCCAGTGGCATTTCCCTTGCTGTAAGGAAAGGTTTAGAAGAAACAGGGTGCTAGAGGAGTGTTTATTGACCAGCAAGTAGTACAGCCTAGTGGCAGTACACTCTGATCCTTGGAATCACAAGGTCTCATCAAGGCACTGTGAGGGGATTCTTAAAAGAAACTGAGGCCATGAAGAATTATTGTATTTTGTGTCCCCTCCTGCATGGTCTACCTCTGTGCTGAGTGTTATAACAAGGGTTAAGGATAGGGACATAATAAACAATCCCAAGAGTTTCAAAATCTCCCCAAGTGCTAAAGCCATTCATCTAAGCTATGCTTTTGAATTTAAGCTGAACTGGAGAGGATACAAGAGAACTACAGGACGAATGATTTTAAAACTGGACATTTAGTTCTCTGTCTTCCCTACTCTGAACAAGAGGAGGTTATGAGCAATTCCAGGTTTAGGATGATGAAGTTGATTAGTTTTGTTCCGTGCTTACAGAACAAAGATGAGAAATAGGCTTAAGGTGCATCTAGAGAGTTTGAATGGATGTGAAGAATAATATTCCATGCGGTCAGTGAATACGATATGTGGAAAGGCCACCAGGGGAGGATGCAGAGCCTGATGGCTGGAAATTGAGTTTGGATGTTGGTGTCAGAGGATTAGGCAAATGACCACTTAAATTTTCTTTCTTTCTCTTTGTATGATTTGCCCCACTGTATATTGAATATTGACTGTCTTCCCCAAGTATCCCACTGGGCCTTAAAGAAAACAGAACTGAAGAATTCAGCTATGGGCTTCTTTAATAGTAAAGAGACCCTGGATAACACAAGATATTTATAGTTCTTTTTGTCTTTTTTTTTTTTTTTCCTGAGAACTTTCATATGATCATTTATCTTTCCCTTGAAGCAAACCTATGGGTAGGATAGGGCAGGTGTTTTTTTTTTAAATCATATTTTTATTGTGGAATATAACATATATACGTAGAAGTGATAACTCTTCAAGTACAATTTAACAAGTAGTTAGCAAATTTCAAAGAATGTTATGGGTTATAGTTTCACAGTTTCAGTTATTTCCTTATTGTGAATATATATGCAAAAAGGTAATAACTTTCAAAGTATGATTTAACAAGTAGTTATATAGGAAATTTCCAAACGTGTTATGAGTTACAGTACCATAGTTTCAGTTATTTCTTTCTTGTGAAATCTAGCATACTCACAAAAAGGTGACACCTTTTAAATTACAATTTAGCAAGCAGCTATAGAGCAAATTTCAAAGAATGCTATGGGTACAGTTCTACCATTTCAGTTCTTTCCTTCTAGCTATTCTAATACCCTAGCAACCAAGAAAAAGAAAATTATATGGAGATTCAGTATTCAGAATCCTTTGTCAAATTCCATCTTGTCTGTTGCTACCCCTTCCTCTAGTTTAATCACTTCCCTGATATTCAGGGATGTCTACGCAGTGACCACCCTAACTTGTTCATGTTGAAAAGGGATGTTGACATTATGGGAAAGAGGGACGCATCTGGTTGATGTTCTTCAAGAGACTATTGCCTCTGGGTTTTGAAACTTAGCTGGCATAGGCGCTCTCTGGAGGATTTAAGTTTCTGAAGAATAAACTTTAGTGAGTGAAACTTTTATAGAGTCTCAGATGGGGATCTGGGTATTCTTTAGGGTTTTCAGGACTACTGTTAACTTGGGCTTATCATACTGTGGCCATTTGGGATATCTAGCTGAAGCTTGCATAGGAGTACCTCCAGGATCGCCTCTCGACTCTGTTTGAAATCTCTTAGCCACTGAAACCTTATTTTGTTGCCTTTCTTTTCCCCCTTTTGGTCAAAATGCTTTCTCAACCTGGAATCCATGTCCCATGTCGTCAGCGAGACTCATTCACCAGGAATGGTGTAGGGGGTGGGGGGGAGGGGGGTCCTGTCCCACGTCAGGGGGAGGGTGATGAATTTATTTGCAGAGTTGGGCTTAGAGAGCATCCACATTTGAGAAACAAAAGAGGGGCAGATGTTTTTAATTTCCACTTTATAAATGAGGAAACAAATCAGAGAGGTCAAGTGATAATTCTACCCAAACTTGAAACTTCAGCGTCATTTTTATATTTCTTCTACTCATCCCACATTTAATCCATCACCAAATTCTCTTAACTTTTTTCTCAAAATGTTATCTGCATCCATTTCTCTCTACACCAACTGTCACCAGTTAGGACATAATCACCTCATGCCTGGACCAGTAGATTGGCTTCCGACATTATCTTCCAGACGCCAGTTTTACCTCCTCCTTGACACCTTCCCCCCATGTTCCTGATACATGGGAATATGCATCCATGTCTGTTCAATCATTTAGCAACTCGCAGAAGTTGTGGACACAGAGGTGGGAAGGAGCTGAAATGTTATGATAGGAAAGAGTTTTTAGAGTAACATCCTTGTGCCACCAGCACCTCCTTTGTATCCCACAGCATCTCTTAGTGTTTTGCTTTTGGGCAATGGA
This sequence comes from Choloepus didactylus, assembly GCF_015220235.1. Classification (NCBI taxonomy): domain Eukaryota; kingdom Metazoa; phylum Chordata; class Mammalia; order Pilosa; family Megalonychidae; genus Choloepus; species Choloepus didactylus. The sequence goes on from NC_051308.1 coordinate 30,601,808, forward strand.
CCCCTGTTTATGGTGGACAATTTTTATGAGTCCATATATCCTCCCTCAGTGCTTCATAGTCACTAAATGTCAGATCACAAGTCAGTTAAAGCTCAAACTGAAAATTGCCTCCCCCCCCCGCCCCCGAATGAGGATTCACTGGTCTAGTTGCAAACTGGATTTGGAGCCAACATAATTCATGTTTGCAATTCCTCATTCACATTACCATCTGATGTCACCAAATCTTATTGTGAGTAATTTCTAGTGTCTTAGTTGTTATCTAAAATTTTAAAACCTATCATAAATTAAATTATATCAATTAAAATAACAATCCTGCCTACTTTGTAATGTATATGTTCATTGTATGAAATAACAAAATTTCATTATATCATATTTTGTTTTTATCATGCTTTTTTTCTCCAATTAGAATGTATGGCCCTCAAAGACAAAAACATGTTTGTTCATTTATTCAGTTATTCAATAAAACATCTAATAAATACCCATTAAGTGGGCAACCCTGTACTTACCTTACTGGTCCTATAGGTATTGTATTACTTGATATTAATGATGTAAGCAAGGATGGCAGATAATGATGGGGTCAAATGGAGCTCCAGCTCCCATTCCCACCTGTACTTTTACCACAATACCGCTTTGCTTCCAAATGAATATTGTTGACCTACAAGATCAACCAAGTTGTGAAAAGTTATGTGATCCCTAGATTGGAAATCAGGGCAGATAAGTCAGATTTCCAGATATAAACAGCCTCCTTATAATCCCAGCTCTACTAGGAGAAAGTGATCTGAGATGATCGTAAGTCACCGGGGGCATAAACTGTTCAGTGATCTCTAGTGGTTGGCTTGCCTTGAGGGGTATATGTTGATTAGCTTTTGCCTGCCTTTGGTTGGGTTCTCTAAACCCTTTATTAAGTAACAGAATTAATAAGCCTTTCTCTTGATTTTAGAAAATGAAGCAGCAGCTTAGGAGAGGAGTCATTCTGATTAGCTCTCAGTCCATTCAGTGGATCCAATATTGTGGCCTCTTTTGTGTCTCCAATGCTTGAGTTCTGTGTTTGGTCATAGGTTACTGAGGTATTTTTAGTATATTTACACAGATTCCTTTGTGAGTCTTCAGATCACACACTGCAAGGACATTTATCCTTCTATGCCCTTGACAGATGCAGGAAAATTATTTCCTGGTAAGAAATTAGGTGCTGCTGAGAGCCAGCCTTTCAAAGGGGTATCTACAGTCAAAAGGGCTAATCGTCCAAATGATAGACATGCATGGCTGGCTTCCCCCTTTATGCTGCCTCGATTGAGACAAGATGAGCATGCTGCTGGCCTTAGCAATGGATAATTCTGTTAGAACAATATCCTCGGGGAAAAGCTTTTATCTGCTAAGCATGACAAGTGTGGCAAATGCGTACACAGCCCAGATAGCGGGGCCTCTGAAAAGCCCATGAGACCAAGGGCCTATGTACCTGCTCCACCGGAAACAGGGCTGACTCTTCCCCCGCTCCTATAGGACTAGGTGGCCCACTCATAGGATTTACCTTTGTTCTTTGGTATGTCACATTTGGTTATGGTTCCGATAGCAGTAATCACTTTTGGAAACAGAAGAAGGTAGATGATGTTTCTGTATTTCAGACACTGAGGATGCTGAGATTCTGAGCGATTCATCTCTTAGCTCTGTGCTCTTCCTGGGAACCGAGGTGCCGCTGGACCAGGTGTGGCTGGCTTGTGGGCGTGGCCCCTGAAAAGGAGGCTGGGCACACTTTTGTCCTTCCCCATTGCTGCTTTCAGGCATGGACTCTCAAACTGCTGGTGCTGTAGCTTTCACTGACTGTGCAGACTACCTTCCCACTGGCCCAAACCCTCAAGAACAGTCTTGTCACCCAGCCTCTGTGCGCGTCACGGTTCCCAGGACAGATGTGGCTGCTGTTCGGAAGTCCCTCTAAATATGAGCTCTCATCTCCAGGAGGGAGTCACCCCAGCAACAGTATTCCTTAATTTTCACATTTATCCCATTCCAATGACCAGCTTTATTTCAAGGTATATTTACATACATACACCATATGTATATATATGTAAAACATGTTTGTTTTTATGTAGTATGGCCCTATAAAATGCCTGTCTGACCAAAATCTAATCACGTTTAAGGTCCATTTGTGGCTCAGATATGTTTGCTGCAGGGAAATGACTCTGCCTCCTGTTGTGGGAAAGGACATCTGTCTAATATAGAAATGGAAAAACACTCTCACCTCTTCCTGCTGCCTGCTCCTAAAACACTTTGATTCTGTAGTGTGAAATTCCTTATGAATATACATATCGATACAGTTCTTGATACTTTGCCCAGAACCTGAGGAGGAATAAAACTTTTCTAACCCAAGTGAAACACACACAGAATAAAATGGGAAAGCAGAAAGAAATCCCCAGAACACAGATGAGGAAGAAAGGGTTATGCTCTGCCATTGTCCCTGAGGTGATGTTTACAGGTGGGACTCACAGATGCACATTGTCTATAAATTAAAATGCTTATTTTTCACAGTAAAGTCCTAACGTTTGCCTCTGAAGATTAGTTTTCTCCAGAAATCAGTTCTTTCTGCATCATCTTATGGCATTTTTTTTTCCTTCTTTTGACTTCTCTGATTTCCCACTGATCTTTCTTCATTGAAATTTAGATAAGAAAAAATCGGTGAATTTCTTCCATAAATTTTTAGGATAAAGATTGATATGCTTTATTTTAGATGAGTTTTAGACCAAACCTCAGTAATTCTTAAAGACCATTTGATTTGAATAAATATCCAGTCTAGGGCTCTAAGAAGGCGAGATGTTCCTGGAGCAGCTGGAGAAGGAGCTGGAGAAGCGGGGCAGCAGGGTGTGGCCTCGAGGCTCAGGCAGGCAGTGCTGCCACCGGAGTCAGCCTGCAAAGCCTGTCTGATCGCAGGGCCCCACGTGTCACCTCTATGGTTCTGCAGTTCAGGCTGCCTTATAGTCCGCTTTTTGCCACTCTGATTTTGTGGTAAAGCCATGAACTGCTCTTTGCCCTAGTCTCAGTGGTTGCAAAGGCCAAGCGAGGTGCCGTCCACTACTAGCACCATGGGGGGAGGAGGGGAGGGCTCCTGTGTGGCCCCCGGCATGCCTTTCCCCCATCCTCACACATGGTCCTTGCACCTTCCTTTTCAGAGAAAGGTTAAAATAGTAATTACCCTGTGTGTTTGGGGAGGGGGGGAGTTTCCTGTAACTTTTTCAAAGAAAAAGGTAGAAAAATGCAAACAATAGTCTGTTCACAGCTAGGTGGAAATTAGGTTGCAATCACTGACATGTTTTTGGATTCTCTTTCCAGACTTTCAACTCCCTGATATGACAGGTTGCTAGAGTTGGTGACTGCACTAACTTGTGCATCTCTGTCCCTTCAGATAGTGGCTTTGTTCATATGACAAGGATTTGTTGAGTGGGTGAAGATGCTGGGGAAATGAAGATTTAAAATCCATAACATTATTAGTGCTGTCAATATGATAATCTAATAAATGTTCCTCGGAGGAAACCAGTCATTGACAGAGGCTAACTTTTCTATCGCTTTTCTTTTTGTGTGACATTTTCACTGAATGACTTTTGTAGAATTATGGAAATGAGACAATTGTCAGTGGAGAATCTACGGCCTGAACTCTCTGCTTTGCCTCCTCCCCTTCCTGACACATTCCTATTTGTGCTGCTGCTTTATGCTTGCCTGGGGCTGTTCCTGCTCAGTGGGGGAACTCGGCAGAATTTATCCTCCCACATCCCTTGCATATTCCTGAGGCTTTCTGCAGGTGACAGGACATCCAGTCGTAAAACTTCAGATGGTTGAGCTGAGGGAGTGCCATCCCTGTACCTCCTGCCACCTGTGCATGCTTAGGAGAGTCAGGTTCACCATCCCCTTCTAAAGAGAATCAGTCTCTTCAGCCCCTGACATTTGAAAAATCCAACTGGTTATCATGACCCATTTTCCCCCAATGTGAAAATTATCAGAATGAAATGTAAAAACGAAGCCTCAGAGACTCATAAGCATAGGATATCATCCATGAGGCCCGACAGGCATCTCTTGGTAATCCAGGCCTTCCTTGACTTACAGGTTTGGAGTTAGCAGGTGTTTTAGTTTCCTTGCTGCCAAAGAAAATATGTTGAGTGGTTTAAACAATGGGAATTTACTGGCTCATGGTTTTGAGGCTAAGAGAAAGTCCAAATCAAGGTGATCCTTTCTTCCCAAAACTAGCGTTCTGGGGCTGGCTGCTGGTGATCCCTGGTCCTGGGCTCCTCTGTTGCATGACAGGTGCACATGGCGGTCTCTCCTGGCTTCTCCATTCTCTTCTGGGTTCCACTCAGACTTTCAGTTCTGGCTGCTCCCCCTGGCTTTTTTTCTCTCTGTGACCTTTCCTATAATGCCTTCGGGAAGAGGATAGAGACCCATCCTTGTTCAGCTGGGCCACATCTTAACTGAAGTAACTTCACCAAAAGGTCCTACTTACAAGAAGTCACACCCACAGAAATGGATTAAGTTTAAGAACATGCTTTCTGGGTTACCTAGCTCCAAACCGCCACACCAGGGTTTAACTTTTCTGTTCGTCAGGGTACCTATCTGTAAGTGGAGTGTCACTGTTGCTGGGTTGTTTGCTTTTTCCTCTGTCATGAGACTTTTCCTTTGTCCTTAGTACCTCCAGGTCCCCAGTAACCGTATTTGCCATCATCTATCTTTGTGAAGCTTTAGTGACTTTGGAGAGAAGAATGCCAACTGTGGGGCCCTCCAAAAAAACCTGTGATGTCAGTCTTTGTGTGACAGCTGGTTTAGGAGAAGTGCCCCAAGGTGACACAGTGTGAGCTGATTGTCATACCTCGTGGTCAGAAAGCCTCTGGCCACCTCTGAACCTGTAAGCCCTGTGTCTGGGCATTGGATAGGTTTTCCTGGTGCCTTACCCAGGCCTTTTCTGCCTCATTACATTGATTATATAGCTAACATTTCCTTAGGGCTTGGGAAAGGGGCCCCTCCAAAAACCCATTCCCACATGACTCACCTCTGGCCTTTTTCTGTTTAGCACATTGTTCAGACAAAGAGGAGTTCGTGTGCATCACTTCCCAACAGACTCTCCTAAGTGGAAGCCTGGGGTTTGGAACATGGGATTTTTTTCTCTCCCCTGTAAATGAATGTCTTGTTGGATACCTTGTTGATACAGTACAGTTTCTCACATCTTTAGAGCATAAAGGGCTGCCTTATCCACAAGGACACACACCCTTATTATTGATGTGGGCTACCTTAGTTCCACTTACATACTATGGAGGATTAATTTTTGTTTCTTAGCATCATATGTGATATGCTGCGTATCTAAATTTAATATGAAATCATATACTTCCCAAATGCTTTAATTGCATTTCAGAATTTCATTTCTGAAAATGATTTTTTAAATTATCTAATTCAAACCTCTCATTTTACAGATGAGAAAAAATGATCTAGAGCAGGATTTCTCAACAGCAACACTACTGACATTTTGAGCCAAATAATATTGCATTGTGTGCCAGGAGATGGGGAGGTGCTCACCAGCATCCTTGTTCTCTACCCACCAGATGCCAGTAGCACCCCCCAAGCTGTGACAACTAAAAATGTATCCAGACGCTGCCAAATGTACCCTGTTGAGACCCTCTGGACTAGAGGTAAAGATCACACAGCCAGGTGGTGACAAAGTCAGGAGTATAACCCAGGTGTCCTGAATCCCAGATCTACTCTTTCCAGGGTCAGGCAACAGAATTAGGTTCTTAACTTGTGCACATCTCAAAGTAAGGTCAAGGGCACTTCCACAGCCCTCAAGAGAGATAAAAGGGCCTGGGAGGTGATGAACCAAGAGCAAGGAGCTTTGCTGAGCTCCCAGCAGCTGCAGTCCCTCCACCCAGTCTCCTCATCTACTAATAGAACCTAGCCCAGCTGTAACATTCCCTTTGTTGAGTTTCTGACTCACTGAGTCTACTTCTGTGAGTGAACTTCCATCAGACAATGTTTTTAAAACTCATCAGATGTGTGTCTAGAGTGAATGAGTTTAGGGGAGAGAATACAAGCAGCAGAGGAGTGTCTCTATGTGTGCTGCCCATAGATGCTCAGAAGCTGGGGCTAGCCCATTGCAGGCTAGCGAGTACGAGTCATTCTCTTCCACGTGGATGTCACCTTGGCTCTGATCTCCAACCTCATTCTTCTTCATTCACATCAGTGTCTTTGGCACTTTTCTTAAGTTATAGCAAACATCCAATTTGTATGGGGCGCTGTTCTTTCTTTTCCTTTAAATCTGCTTCACTTTTTCTCCTGGCTGCAGGCTTAGAGGATGTGTATAGCAGCAAATGTGAGCAGAGTGGTGGGTAATGAATGTCCCAAGATGTTAACACTTTCTGATGGACAAGGACAGGTGTAATTACCAGGGATTGCATAGGTGAGAGAGCAGAAGTTCTCAGGCTGGGCCTGATTCTAGGGTCTGATATGAATCTGTGCTTCCCCAGGATAAAGGTAAGAACATTCCACTGTCAGAGCTCTGAGAGGAGACCCTTCTCACTTCATTTACTGATCTCTGTCTTTGGTTTATAGGACTCCATGGTCTGAGGTGCCTCTTTCTGAAATACTGGCTGTGCCTAAAGGCAAAGTGAAAATTTCAATCAAATCTCTTTATCTTTTGTCCAAATTGTGCCAAAAATGTAGAAACAGAACTTTTGTGTGAAAATTATTTCAGGTAGTTAAATAGGCTTTAAAAACAGAACTAATGAATTGAGGGAAGATAGGTTTTGTTATGCTACTAAAAATACAAATTTATTCTAATAAGTTATTACTTTAGAGGAAAGTCCTACCTACGCTTTTCCTGTCCTGTTTCTTTTTTATTCTTTGAATGAACAGCAGGGTATTCTCTGTATTTCTGAGTTATTTCCTTCCCAGCCACCTGGTTGTAATCCAAAGGGAAAAACAAATTAGATTGATTCTGTGAGCTCTATTTCATTGCCATTCACATGTGGATCACAATGCTCTATTCTCCACAAATAAAGGAGGAACATACTGGAAACTTTTCACAAAGAAAAATCAGTATTTATCTCTGTCGTTGAAATTTCCTAGAAAAAAAATAGCAACAAATCAAGTGTAAAAGAGCCTCAATTTTCAGTAATACCAGTCTGTGTATTTCTGAAGATTTCCCCTTTCAGGAACAGTTGCATTGTCTCGTTCTGCTCAGTGAGCAGACTGTGTAATTGAAGGAAGGAGCCATGAATGTTCGGGGAGAAACAGGTTCCTTTATTTGGTCTGCCCCTGAGGTAATTGGGGCTTTGGATATGTCCTCTCACTCCTCTCGCCACGTTTCTCCAGCTGTAAAACCGGGATAATAGAGAGCTGTGCCCTCCGTCAAGACAGATGCTGTGAGCACAGCTGCTCTAACGGTTGGGAAGGAACTCTGAACATCATATCCTAACAGGCCAAAACCCCAACATGACCACCCAGGACTTAATAGTAAATGTCCCCTCCCCACTCTGCCCCTTCCATTCTTCCTTTTGCCAATGGGACGTCAAAACTAGAGTCTCCTCTCTCCTCCGTCTTCCCAGGAGCAGCCACTGACTGCAAACCGAGGAAAATGTTGAGAGCGAAAGATGCTTGAGTAAGCAGACGGATCAGTGAGCATCCTCGCAGGAAGAAAAGGTGACAAGATGTCACACTCAAATTGGGTATTTTGAGAAGAGTTTAATAAAGGGGCTATTTTAAAACATAGTCCAGGGCTGGTAGTAGCAGGCCAGCATACCCCTAGACTGAAGGGGCAAAGTGAGAGAGCCACCCTCCGAGCCAGGGAGAAGGAAGCAGTGGAAAGGCAGCCTGACGTGGCCAGCATCCTCCAGAGGAGAGGGGATCTGTCGATTGGTTCCAGCAGACCCGCCTCCCCGGGCCCTGAGCAGGGGGAGAAGGATGCGGAGTGCACCTAGAGGGCACAGAGGAAAATTGGCCCAGCATGGATGAGAATAATTCTTTTAAAATAGCCCTCCTTACTCCCTGGGTGTAAAAGCCATCTTGCTTTCAGCTCCTGCCACTTCTCTTTGTCATTGGATGGATACAGCTTACACCTCCCACTCCCAACCTCAACTATCATTTTCCTGTTTTTGCCCTCATTCCTTGTACTGTCCATACCTTAATAACAGATGGGAAAACTAAAAGCTATTTCAAATCCTCTCCTTTGCAGCTAACAGCATGAAGTTTGTTCTATCCTTAAAGCGGCACAGACCCCGGATGAGGTTTTAACCTTGAGCTCATTTCATCTATTTTCCTCAGTGCAGACCATCTTCCTTAGCAACCCCTGCCTAACAGAACTCTGGTTGTGCAGGACGAAAAAGCACCGTGAGCTTTGGCCCACTCACCAGCCAGGGTTGCTAAAATGCTGATTCCACAGAAGAGGAAAAACTAAACTGCACACCCTTGGGATGTCTACCCTTTTGGGCCTTTTGAATAACATTTAGAAAATTTGTTTTTTTCAAGTGTATTGCCAATACCCAAGAGACCTACAGGAGTTGATGCTGTTTGGAAGAATATCCACCAGGCGCTCTACAATCAGTTCTTTGCCAAGTTCAGACAAAGACAAGGCTTTGCCCTTGATCAGAATAGCATTGAGTTTTGTTGCAGCTTCATTATTGTGCGTTGTAATGATGAAAATAGATAGTAAATAGATGTATGGATAGAAGTTTGTGCGTGTTTGTTTTAAAGAATGTGACAGTTTACTTGGAGCCATCTATTCTTTTGCCTTGACCTATGTTCCATGAATGGCTTGTATTTGCAAGATTGCTGACTGAGGTTTCAGCCATCCTAGGGTCTTCAGTTCCTGGGAGAGCCCACCACCAAAGCCTCATTAAAACCCTGCTGCCTGGTGCAAAGACATTAAATGGGGAGGGAGGAGGCACAGATTCTTTGCCTAGTTTAACCACAAATAACTGTTGAACTGTGTATACCACTTTACATCTTTGGGTCTCAGGTATGTTCTCTGTCAGTATGATAAGCCTGAAGTGGCAGTTACTCTCCAAATGAACAATGTGGAGTAATTTAGTGATTTTGCTACTACTGGGTGTGACTATTACATCCAGGCAACTACTGAGACTTGAGCAAAGACCCTTATGGTCTTTGGAAGTCAGACATGTGGGATGTACAAGGTAGGAGAATGCTAAATTGCACGTAACCTGTCTGGCGTGTCTGCTCAGTGATTAGCAGGTCCTCTTAATGGAGGATTACACAGCTGTGAATTTGCTATGCACCCACCTAGGGGGTTATTGCCTTCATCGGCCTGTCAATAAACTACACAGTAAAGATTTAAATAATAGCGCAGAACAATTTCAAAGGACTTGTTACAATCTATCAAGTCAATAACTTTACAATTTTAGAAAATCCCTGAATACGAATTTACACAATTTTGAGTTGTTTTACAACTTATCAGACCATTAATCTAAGTTTTAAAAGTCCCTGAATATACTTAATCGTAGCCTGGGCTTTTCTAAAGTGCTGAAATATCCTTCAATATTCTAAACCACAGCAGCACAAGTTAAAAAGGATTTTAGGGAATTCCATAAAACTTGCCAAAGAAACCATAAATATATTCAACGTGAGGTCTGTTTTGTGCATAATTTTTATGCAATAGGTCGGGCCTAAACTAAAGAGTTTGTATTTGTTCTCTTATCTTGTCTCCCCAGTTGACAATTGTGATAGAGGAAAATATGCACGACTTAAGTCAGAGCTGGGTTTGAATCCTGTTTCGGCTACTTCCTGTGGGGCCTTAGGCAAGCCATTTTGCTTCTTTGAACTATCTCTGATACAACAATAATATTCCTACCTTAGAGGGTAGCTGTAAGGATTGACACAGAGCGAGGCAGAGGCAGAGGCAAACCATCCTTAGATGCTTGTTGAATTTGAATCACACGTAAGAGTTAATACTGAGCATGAGCGTCAAAAGGAAGCTCACCAACACACACACACACACACACACACACACACACACACACACACACACACACACACACACACACACACACACACACACCCTACCCCTCACTCTCCTTCAGGGGAGCCAACGGTCAGATATACTTACTTCCATCTGTTTTTTAAAATTCCAACCCATCCTTAGTCAGCACACCTACCCCTTAAAAATATAAGAAGAGGTTAGTATCTGGGCAGGTTGTTTTTAAAACATTTCCAATCCCTGATCTAATTTGTCATTATTATTTATAGAGCACTCTTCCCTTTTCCTTCACTTCTCCTTTGTTTCCCTTTGCACCCTCATCCAGAATCTCCCCAGGAAAGACCCAACTTTGAATACTTCCATCTCTGCTTTCTAATGCCCAAATTTAAAACTTACTGATCCTGTAAATTGAACTCCAACTGTGTGAAAGGCACTATCAGTGATACTGGGGCTATAAAGATAAATAAGACACAGGATTTGAAAATAAGTCTTTTGCCCGGAGCATAACTGACATACGTGAATGCAGCCTGGGCTCAGGCTTGGGCTCGGCAGGCCCCACTTTAAGTCTCTCTCTCAGCTTGAGCTGCCTGCCCCCACCGTGTCCCCTCCCAGACCCTTCTCCTCTATACTCGACCTTCTGGCAGAACTTCATTATGGTCTCGCTTATTCCATTTTTATGGATGAATGTTTCTTATCATGCATGAGAGTTTATTGAATCAATTCCTCCTTAGTGGAGTTCACTAGAGCCCTCTCTAATGCTGCCCGAGGGCTGTCTGCCATCTGGACTGTGTTATAGGTGGATGGTATCACAATAGGATCTTCTGGTACCTGGATGGGCTTCATCATAATCCTCATTTTACTGGGTCAAAGCTGGAGAAACTGGCTGGAAGGGTGCCAACTTTCACCCACCCAGCAGAGCATAATTTTGAGTTTCTCTAACCCAATGACTTGTATGGTCTTAGTGAATGGTTTGTTTTGGAATACTTAACACCAAATTCAAACATAGTTCTGAATAAACTACGACCTAGAAGCAGAAGTTCCTTCCCTGGTGAAAGTGTTCTAAGTCTTATGATTTTCATAATAACTATTTTCCATATGGAATAAATATTGACTACCCTACCCAACTATACAGGCTCATTGATTTTACAAATTATTAAATAAAAACATTAAGCATTACCATTAAATGCACTTACTCTCACACATACACACATGCATATCATTTCAGTGTCAGGGCAATGTTCTCTGGGAGGAAATATGATCTTGGAACAATTGGGCTTTTTCTGTCTTTAATTTTGATTTCCTATTTAGTATAATTTTAAGAAGATTCCAAATAATTGTTTATTTGCATAAAGAGGGGAGAAAATGAACCCATAAGAAGAGTTGGTTTCAATTCTAATGTGGGAAATTTATGATGCTGTAGTATAAACAATAGAGTAAAAAAAAAAAAAAAGCAACAGAACCAATTAGGTACAGATCTTGGAATTTGGTCTACCTTTTTGAAGAAAAATTCTTTAACCTATTGATCCTTGCAAACATTAACATTTATTTTACTCTAGAACTTCAAGTAGAACTATAGAATAGAGTCAGAAGTCACTTCCATTTTGACAGCACAAAAACATTCGCTCTTTAGTTACCCAAAATCTTTAAAATTAAAAAGTGCCATTTTCCCAGGAAATAAATTTTCATCAGTGGTGGCTTAGATTCCCAATGGAGTTTGAGGGAGAGATTCCATTAGAATTAAGCCATGATTCCTCCTGAGTAGCTGTTCTCCAAGTGTGATCCCCAGAACAGCAAAATCAGCTGGAACTTGTTAGAAATGCAGATTCCTGGCCCCACCCCAGACCTACTGAATCAGAAACTGGGAGCAGGGCCCAGCATTCTCTATTTCAACAATCAGTTAAGTTTGAGAACCTTGTGCACATAAGTGAAATCATTTCCTGGTCACCTAGTTACCTAAACAAAAAATGTGCCTATGGAGTCCATATTAGGTGGCCCACTTGCTGTATAAAAGTTTACAAAGTTTGGAATCTGTGCTTTTCCCCGCATGTGGTAAAAACACCATCACTAACTGGGAGTATGCATCAAATGCAGGTCAGGGTAATGCCCGGTATGTGAATTCATATATGATACTGAGGACCAGTGAGCAAAAGCCACTGTTTCTCTTCCACCAGGGTGAAAAAAATAACACATTTCTCCATTAGGCAGACGCTTGGTTACATACTCTGTTCTGTGGCTGGAACAGAACAGTTTACATCATTTTGTACCCTAGAATAGAATCCTTCTCAATAGTTCTGAAGCAAATCTGTCCTTTGTCTTTCCTTGAATTCAAGTATTTTTGCATACTGTGCTTTCCTAGGTAAGGAGAGGGCCTTACCCATCAGCATTTAATAAATATTTATTTATTGGATGACTGATTCATTATCCTCCACTTCAAGTCACATGGCTGCTACTCACACCAAATACATATTACATGTAGCAGTTGTGAGTCATTTACACAATCCCTGCAGGAGATTCATTGAGCAGGTAGTCAACACATTTAAAAATGCTGTGCTATAAAAAATGCTGTGCTGTAAAAGTATGGGTTACCTCCGGTACATGCATTATCTCATTTAATCCTCATAACTTCTACGAGGTGTTGGCACAATTATGTTCTCCATTTTACAGATGAGGAAACTGAGATGCAGAGATGCTCAGTGACATCACGCCGGTCACCCTCACACTCCGTGCCTTTGCCCACCTGCTTGCTCTGCCAGGTGTGCCCTTCCCTTGCCTATGGTCCTCACTGACATTTACTCCCCTCTCCCGTCTCTATTGATCAGCACCTTCATGAAGCCTTTCCTTACCTCTTGCTCCCCAAGTGATATGCCCCTTGTGAGACCCTCGTACCCACAAAGAACTCTTTGTCTCACTTGGTAAACTGTAAGCCCCTTAAAAGAGAGTAACTGGTGCTTACACGCTTTATAACTCCAGAGCCTTGCATGGTCCCTAGCCCAGACAAAGGGTACTTAATAGGTGCTGAATGCATGCATGCATGCACAGATGGAGACTTCCTGATACCTTACCTGCATGTTTATTCACTAAACTAGTTTGGGGTGTGGCCAGGAATCTGGGAGAACCACAGATCTTTTCTGCCTGTCCAGTCTGTGCCCCTAGGGCAGGTTTCTTCTAGACTGAGGTTTCTAAGTCCAAACAAGAAGAACTGTGTACAGTTCTCCAGTGAGGGGAGAGCAGCTCAGGCTCTTGGGATAAAAAAAGAGGGTCGTTTGCAGGTTCACCTGGAAGGCAAGATAAAACAGCCCTGTGTAAGCCGGAGCCCAGGAACAAAGCTCCATTATGGCAACACTGTGCAGTAGTGGCACAGGGGTGGCAGTGTCCACTCTGCAGAGCCATATGATAAAGCCTCCCTCTGCATTCTCATTTTTGGGGAGAGATGACTACATATGGCACAAAAGGGCCTGTGGAAGGTATTTGCAGGGCGAAAGCAAAGTTAGCTTCTGTGGTTTGGCAAGCTGCAGCTGCAGACCATCCATCTCGGCGTATGATTAAATGCTTCTGACATTTCCTTCAGACATAGCCTGCTAGGAAAGCTTTTAAATTCCCAAAAGCAGGAGCCCGCCTTATTGATCAGGTGCCTCAGCCTCAGAGGGAGCAGTTACCTCCCAGGCCACCTCCACAGTCAAGCCTCCAGGCAAAGAGGATTACTGTTGTTGGAACACGGCTATATACCTTGATTTGTTTGTTTTTTTAAAATCCTTACCATAAGCACAATGGATAAGTACATGATTGGGTGAATTTCACATTTACCTTGTCCTTGCCTCCCTAACCTCCGTCTGAATCTCCAGAAACACATTTTAAGTAGAAAATAAAGGAAAAACACATCTTCCAAATAATCCTCCATATTAGAACTTAGCATTCTGCCTGGAATTGGTGTCTCCGCTGCTTGCAAAGTCTTCTCTGCCAAGGGGTGGAAGGCGGGAATTACAGGGGCTGTTGCTGGCTGGCCTCTGGCTGGAGGTAGCAGGGGCTTCTCATTAGCCTTTGTTCCTGAACCCCCAGTTGGTCTTCATTCATCCCCTCTTATCAGAGCATCCTTCTCCTCCCCCAGGCCTTCCAGATTTATCAGATCCCCTCCAGTCCTTCCAAAAAGACGGCAGCATCAAGCTTGGGGCTTATTGAAGCTAAGCCCAGAATTAAAGTTACTTTAGTTCCAAGCCAAAAAAAAATTGAAAATAAAGGAACTCTTAAATGGAAATGCCACCAATCTCCCTTTTGCTTGGTTTAAGATCTGGCTGTGGCTCCAGTACTCCCGCCCTGCTCCCTTCTCCCTAACAGCGCTGGTTTGGGGCTTTGTGCACAGTGTCTGTCCAAGGTCTATGTAGTGGAACTGAACTGAAGCCATCAAGAAGCAGGGAGGCCTTTGGAAGGAACTGCCAAGGAAGGATTGGAGTTGCTGTAGCTAGTGCTGCTGTTACTGAACTTTCTTACTCTTTCTTGCTTATTGGTTGAATGAGAATGAAAATCTCTAAGGTTTACCCAAGGGTCCAGGGATTTGGGCCCAAGACACTGGTATAATTTCTTTCTTCCTCCCACTTCCTCCTTCTCTTTTAGTGTGGGGAGGTCATGGGAATGCAGTAAGTTCACTATGATTATCTACTGAGTGTATGTCAGGCGCTAATGCAAGTTAAATTTACCTAACAACCTGCATTTTAGATTTCAACCTCCTGACTCAAAAGATCTCGCAGATGCTTTTTCTCACTAGGACAATTCCCTCCATGTTTTACCCAGTCTTGGAATGTGGGTACCCACGGCTTTTCATGGAGGGGGCCCCACGTCTCACCGAACCTCCCCAGTGGCGCCTGAGAAGACGCCTTCCCTCCCACCACCAGGCATGCACAGGTTGATGATGACCCAAGTAGGCCCTATACTGGCCCCAGGAAGCCCCGAATGCCTGGACTTGGGTGCTGCCCCTAGAGTCCATTTATGTTTCCTCTTTTTGTGGTACTAGCAGGAACAAAATTACCATCTTGTGGGAGATGCACACACTTAATAGAACTTGGGAGCCAGCACAATGTCCCTAAAAGACAATTAAAAATCAAAATTGATGTATGTGATGAATGCCAGAGATCTATACCTAATTATTACGTGAACCGTGGCTGCTGCCTTTGTACTCGATAACTAGTTGTTTGTTATGGTGCTTTCCCAAATTCCATGGGGAGCTGTAGATAATATTTCTAGACAGACACCTGACTGGGTTACTTGACTTTTACTTTCGGAGTTCGGGGTTTTATTTATCTAGGTCAAAGGACAGAAGCAGTGGGATATTGAAACCCAGCTGGGGCCAAAGAGAACCTGGCAATGAAGTACATAAGACCCTAAATCAAGGGTCATGTTAGCAACTGAAGTTTTCATATCTATAATACAGTGGACTACAAAAAAGAAATATAGCTTCCCCCAGTCCTGTCGTTTCCCAAGCCAAACAGCATGTCTTTGATGACGGACAAGAGCATCAGCAGATGCAGCACTTCTTGAGTGTTTGCTGTTTAACGACAGATCTGTTACTTAGCTCTTCTATTGGTTGTAACGTGTGAGTGAGCTTTAGTGGTGGATCGGGCCTTTATTAACAAGTGCCAAACTCCAAACTGTATACATCTATAAGAATTTGAATTTTAAGGACTACCCGCTGCTGCTTTTCTCAAAAATTCCTTCCATGCTGTTTTATCTCTTGAGTGGTTATTTCTAATTTCTAACCACAATTGTTTTCCTACCTAGTAGAAAAATCTCCAATTGTCACCCAGTATTTACCAAAACTCAGGCAAGAGAGATGGGTGGGTGGAGGTTAATGTTTCCTCTATTTGTGATACTAGCAGGAACAAAATTACCATCTTGTGGGGGATGCACACACTTAATAGAATTTGGGAACTAGCTTAACCTTGTGGCTGTCAAAAATTGGTTGACTTTGGGCAAGCATCTAATCTGTCTCATCTCTGTACTATATAGTGGGATGACATCTTTTCTTCCTAGGTATCTCATATGGACATAAGCAAGTAAGAATCTAGTGACTGTAAGTCTCCTGAACTCCTAGGGCAAAGAAGGTTAAAGAGAGAGTTAGGGAAACAGTGATCATCTTTTTGATACCTGAGGAAACAGACACTTACAGCGTCATCTTGGATGTGGGTTCAATATTATAGTAATTTATTTGAGGACCTTCTTTGTGCCAAGTGCTTAGTAGGACTACTTGTTCAGTAATCACACCAATCCTTCAAGATAGGGCTTATTATCCCCATTTTCCTAATGAGGAAACTATGTTAAAATAATATGTTCAGGCTCATGCAGCTAGACTGGGATTTGAACCCAGATCTGTCTGATTCTGTAATTTGTGCTCTTTCTAGTACACTCAGCAGCCTCCATAATTTGATAGCTATTATCATTGTAACTAAAATGCATTGAACACCTTTTGGTTTCGTTGGCTGCTCAAGAAAATACCATGAAATGGGTTGGGTTAAACAATAGGAATTTATTTGCTTTCGGTTTTGAGGCTAAAACAAAGTCCAAATCAAGGCGTTATCCGCTGGCGTTCTGGGGCTAGCTGCCAGCCGTTTGCTCCTCTGTCATGTGGCAAGATACACGGCAGCCCACCCCCACCCTCTCTCTCTCTTTCTCATGTTCATTCTGCTTATAAAAAACTCCAGTAATAGGATTAAGACCCATCCTGATTGGACTGGACCACACTTTAACTTGAAGTAACCCCTACAAAAGGTCCTACTTACAATGGGTTTACACCCACAGGAATGGATTAGATTTCAGAACATGTTTTGCTGGGGTATAAACCACCACAAGCACTTACTATGTCGTTTGGGCTTTTGCATATATAAGCTCTTTTAATTATCACAACAACCCTCTTAGATACTACTTTTACGACCAGTTTATAAATAGTCCAGCCAGAATTCAAACCCAGACAGCCTGTCTCCAGAACCTGTACTCCCAGGCTCCAGGCTATACTCCGCATAAGTCGTAGGACATTCTAACTGTGAGCATTGTGAGCGTTGGAGAATCGCAAATCCTACTTCTCCTCACTCCTGAGAATGCCTGTGCCCATGGATGTATATTTAAACCAGTTCCTCCATTTAAAATAAGTTCCCTAATACAATGAGCTAAGAAATGGGGTGTCTTCTAAACGGCCGTTGTCAGAGTTGCAGTCATTTCTGACAGAACAGCCCCTGAAATGTGTCTGTCTCCATCTTCGTGGCCTTGGCCAGCTCTTTCGCCACACTGCTAATTGTCTTTCTGCAAGACTGCAGCTCTCCCTAGCCAGATCCCCAAGGTTGCCCAGCCATTAGCAGTGCCTCGAAGGGAAGGGTTTTTCCCTTGTTTTCATATTCACTCCCTTCAGTGTTGCAGTCCCTTCTTGGGCTTTTCTGGTGACAGATGCAGGTTGATGAAGAGCTTTAGGGACTTGTCTTCTCCCTCCACTCCCAGAAGCACTTTACTGAGAACATCTCATTACTAGTCTCCATTTTCTGGTCTTGCACACGCTCTCTCATACTTAGCTTTCCTGTGCCATCACTTGTCACCTTTCCTAGCCTGGCTTTTAATAATGTAAATCTTCCATCTCTGATGGCATCACTGCTCATTATTTGCTGTCTTGCACCACATGAGCTGGCACTGCTGAGAAGCCAGCCACCCACAGTGCGGGGCCAGGGGCCGCCCCCACCTCCACCTCCTTAAAGCTGGTTCAGCCCTGGTCCAGCCCCAAGTGGAACAGAAACCCCTGGTGGGTTTAGGGGAAGGACAGAGCCCCTTCTCTGGTTACAACCCAGGACACTCACACTAGGAAGGGTGGGTCAGAGGCCACTGTTGTTTCACCTTTGCTAGACTGTTGTCTTTAGACGAGTCACTTAAGTCCCCCAAACCCCAATTTCCTTAGTCTCAAAGTAGGGTTTATGATGATAATAATTATAATCCCAGGTCCTTAACAAAGCTGTTGTAGGGAACCAAATGAAAATAATGTGACGTGAAAGTCCTTTGTAAATTGTAAGATTTATAAAACTTGTTAAGAAGTTATGGCAGTAAGGCTGTTGGCTGACTGATTCATTGAGTGATTGATTTTGTCAACTCAGAGCAGACACAGCCCCCGAATA
The DNA here is from genome assembly GCF_015220235.1 of Choloepus didactylus. Taxonomy (NCBI): domain Eukaryota; kingdom Metazoa; phylum Chordata; class Mammalia; order Pilosa; family Megalonychidae; genus Choloepus; species Choloepus didactylus. The sequence goes on from NC_051308.1 coordinate 30,619,901, forward strand.
GGCATGGAGCCCACCTCCACTTCCCGTGTTCTGCCCTCCCACTCCCCAGACTCAGCAACTGGGTCAGATTACTCTGGACTTTCTCCAAGGTGATTATAGCCCCATTATCTTTGAATATGTCAAGCATGTTTAATGTTGTGTTTTTATGCAAAGAAATTCAATCCAGTTTAGTTTTGTTCCATAACTCACAACTGAACTGTGCTTACAATCTCTGGAGTCCCTTCAAGTACTAATCTGTGATGCTGTAATGGTAACTGTCGTTTGATGGGACGATGACCATGTAAGATATGTATAAAATCTCCCTCTATAAATGCAGGGATTATAACCTGCTCGGTGCTCCCATGCATTTCCTGGTACTGGAGTTATTTGAGACCTCCAAGATCATTATTGGTTTATGATTCCTGTAGTTTCCTAAAAAACTGAAAGCTTTAGTCACATGAAACCATCGTGATCTCACCCAGAAAAAGTAATTTCAGATCATTTATGGAACCCACCAGAAAAGTATTTAAACACTCTCCTTTTGTAACGCCTGGCTTTAATTTATTTCTATATGCAACATTTTGCCTATTTCTCCTATCAGGTTAAGCAGGCACATAGGGGAAATAAAAAGGAGAAAGTAAAGTCATATTTATGGAGTTAAACGTACTATTAGTGGTGGGTAAGCAACATAAGCTTACATTATATTACTTAAAGAGGAAAGGACATTTTAAATAATGGCTGGCAATTGCACCTTTAATGCTTGTAGTGTATTTTAGAAATCTGTACTTCATCAAAATCTTTTATAGTCGATTTATCAGAATGTCCCAGCATAGAAAAATATGGAATTTCTTGAATGTTTTTGGTAGATCAGAAAAGCTTGTTGAGAAGTGTACACTGTTTTATGTTTTCCATCTCTCCAATCATCTTTCTTAGAATGGTTGGGGCATTTTTTCTGAAGTGGCTGGTGTACCATAAGCAGACAACATGAGCATATCCATCATGTTGCCTGATCAAGATTGGAAAGAAAGGAATAAAGTAAGAGAAATACCATATTTAGCTTTTAGAGGCTCAAATCCAAATTGACGTGGATTGCTTACATTTCCACAAAATTCATGTATATATAAGAATGACATATTTTTTTGTGAGGGGGGGTGATGATGTGTTCTTAGTCGCTTTTGTCTCTCTATATATGTGTTCATTAAATAACTTTCTGCTTTAATGTTTTAAATTAAGCCTAGGAAAAGGATTTCCAAGGACATTAAGCTGATATAGAAGCCAACTTTATACTAGTTGATTCAAGGAATATGAATTCTTCCATTTTTTAATAGATTTTATTTTTTAAAGAAGTTTAGGTTTCCAGAGAAATTGCACAGAAAGTACAGAGTTCCCATATACCCCTTTCACCCTCACACAGTTTCCCCTATTATTATCTTACATTAGTGTGGTACGTTTATTACAATTAACTAGCCAGTATTGAATTTCTTCCATTTTTCTTAGATAATAACACTGTACATCTATATGCTGCTTTACTGTCTCTCTTTATCTCCTTGGTTCTTCACACTGTCTTTCCAGGGAGGTAATACCTGGACAGATCTATTTTAGGGGTAAGGAAACCAAGACCTAGGGAGGTGAAGTGGTTACCGCAGGTCCCAGAGCCACTCCGCGGTGGCGATGCTTGGATTAGAGCCCAGTCTCCCACCTCCTCGTTCCCTGTGGTGCCCATCATATGTGATGCTGGTATGAAGGGAGATACGTTCATTTAGGTGCAACTGCCCCTTCTGTTATCCCTCTAAGTTTTCCCCCTAAGAGTTAAAATGCACCCAGCAGCATGTGGAACCAGGAGAGGGTTCCTGGTCTGTGCATTCACCTTCCCAGTAGCTCTCATCAGGCAGGGCCAGGGAAGAGTAACGCAGACTGTCATCCACACGTTGACTTTCTCAACTGAGACTTGAGAAAGTCGCCTATGAGAGACAGGATGATCAGTATTTCTGCAGATTACTTTTCACCATGAAGAATCCTGACCTCGCCTTCACTACCCTTTGCCTCAGTCGGAGGGAAACAAGATTGTGGTCGAGTTGCTTTGAGAAGTGATGGCTTTACAGTTTGGCTGTGCAATCTCATTAGACAACTGCTTTGGTTTTAGAATCCCTTCTGGAGTCTTGCTTGTTTTACTTTTCCCCCATTCTTCCTGTTGGTGAGTTTTCATTAACCTATCTAATTTGCCTTTGGTTTACCTTGGAGAAATATTTCCAGACATGCTTTATAAGTTTAGGAATAGATGTGAAAGTCTTAAAGATAATACTATTAACGCTAAGACTGAGACAAAAATTATTCCAAATGATATTTACAGTTAAATTGATTCAGTCTTACTAGGCTCATTCTTAAAATTTTGTGAACTTAGACATCAGCAAAAAGGGAGCTAAACATGGAAATGTAAAGGAATCAAAAGGTGTTAGTGGTTAATTCGGTAGCCTTTGACCTTGTAAAGGAAAACCTATTGATCATGGCAGACACACTTTTATCGAGCACTTACTGTGGCCAAGATACAGGTCAGGGCACAGCCCACTGTTTTATATGTGTCTGTTTAGGGCCTTCAGCATGGGTGTCCACAAAAGGAGTTTAGACATAGCTCATGAGCGAGAGTAACTGCCGGAGTTTTGTTTTATCAGTGCCTTATCATTATCTGTAGTCTTTTTCTGATTAGCAAGGGATCCTTCAAATGGTCACATCTGCCCAGTGTCCTCCTGAGCCTTATGGTCTGGAGAAAACTCCAGCTGGACAGCTGCTGGTGGAGAAACAGGCTAGGAAGAGCCTAGTAGTTCTGCACCATGTTGCTGGCTCTATTACTAGGGACAGATGAGAATATCTGTCTCCCATTATCACATCTGGTGGCAACGGTGAGCGATTAGGGGGCCCACTCTTCATTCGCCTCCGATTGGGCCATTGTGGCAGTCGGTGATCGCCTTTATGTTGCTGGAGTGTTCTCTGTTCTCCATGAGCGTCTCACTATCCTTTCTCCCTTAGCTCCATAATGCAGACCAGAAGGAGGTGCAGAAATGATTAGCGAGCAGGGCATAAGGACAACTGCAGCCCAGAGCAACAGCTGTCTCACACCGTCCACTGAACAAGTAGATAAATGAGGCCAAAGTGGGATCCCAACCAGTGGGGGCTTGGTGCAGGAAGTACTCATCTCCCTTCAGAATCAGGGCTCCAGAACCTCCTTCCTTCCCCTCTCTTCAGCATTCCAGGTCCCACTCCCACCTGTCTTTTGGGAATGAAATCATGCTTGCCTTACCCTGAGTGCTCTGGAGAGGGCTGTGTGTGTGACAACTGCCGGGACTCTCTACCTAGAGCAGCAGGGAGACAAGGGGTTGAAGTAGATGCTGCCAAGAGCCTGAACTGTGTTTGTAACAAAAGCAAGGACTTCTGGCAAGAAGTTTGAGAGACTTTCTTGATCACAGTGGTATCTCCTAAGCACTTTAATTACAGGGGATTAAGCAGGAAGTGGAGTACTGGACCAAAGGAATAATGACACAAAGGAAGTGAAGCAGAAAAACCCAATTTCCTTCCTTTCAGGAGGGAAAGAAATCTCCATTTATTTAAATGAATTGCAAAGAAAAGAATGGAGTGTGGCATTGCCCGCCCCAGCCCAGAGTTCAATTGGTTTTTAAAGAGCTGTGAATCTCCTTGGCCAGACCAGCGGCAGGGATCTTCAGCCTGTCTGCAGAGATTGCACTGCAGGCCTCGGAACATCGTTAAGAAGCAGGAGCGCTCCTCCTGGACAGATGACTCACTGATTCAGCCCCTTCTTTGCAGCTTCTCATTGTAGGCCCATGCCTGGCTTAGCTCATATTTAAATTCAGCACCTCTGGTTACCCAGAAATTGCATGTGAAATTGTGAAATAGAAATGCAGTGGGCCATGTGACTCCATCAGTTCTGCCTGGCACTGCATCATCCTCGACTTGCTACATTCCAAGGCTGGGAGAGGGAATTTGCTTACAGAAAGCCGGGAGGCACCAGGTACCAACCCAAAGTTGCAATTTGAATATGGACTCATAGTACACCTGTTGTGTTTCCAGAGCAAACCTATAGAAATGAAGGCAACTGAAATAAGACTGTAGAAATTCACAGTGAACAGGAAAATTGCCAGAATGGAATGTAGACAAGCGTGGGAGCGATTGTCACATATGCAGTGACTATGGTATTTGAAAGTGCATTACTAATAGGAGCCTTGTCGGGCCCAGCACTGAACAACTAGCTCTGTCTGTAGTGATCCCCCCGTGGTATCCTACTTGTGAGTCATGGACCCCGAGTGCAAGGCTAGGAGTTGGAAAACCCTACTGTTAACACTGTGAAATGAAAAATGGTCAGATATCATGATCCAAGTGAAGGGAGGAGGAGGGAGGACGGCAGGATTTGGACACCAACCGTGTGCCCAGTGCCACCTTCAGCACTTCCCGTGTCAACTCATTTAATTCTCGCAACAGTTCCCTGGCATAGGCATTATTCTTCCCCTGTACAGCTGAGAAAATTGAGGCTCCAAGAAGTTGGACAGCTTATGGGAGGCAGCAGTTGGCATCATGGAAAAAGTGTGGGCTTTGCAGTCGGACAGCAGTGGCTCAGACCCCAGGCTCACCACCTCCAAGCTCAGTGACTTGGTTAGGGCAAGTTGTTGAACATTTGTGAACCTGTTTCCTTATCCGAAAAATTTGTGCGAATATGCCTATACACGGGATTATGTGACCATTAAATGAGAGAATGTAGATAACAGCACAGTCCTGGCACATAATACCCCAGAAAATGGCAGGTATTTTTATGTCACATCACAGTGTAAGAACCAGGATTTGAACGCAGAGAGGTCTGCCTCTCCCCAAGCTGTGCTCCTTCCCCCAGTGCACTCGGCCTCTGGATCCACACTTGAGTAATATCCTTAAGTTATGAGGATATCAAGCACAGCCAGAGCACAGGATGGTACATCTTACGTACCCCATGCTCTTGGAATCATTCACATTTCAGCTTTGCACACTTCAAATTATTTACTGTACCTTAGCAGACAGAGCTTAGACATGCAGGAAGATGACCTCATTCCATGATGCATAATATGTATTGTTCTCTGACCATTTCTGTATGCTTGAAATATTTTATTTAAAATTTTACAACCTGCCCCCCCCCCAAAAAAAAAAACCCTGCCTGATTGAGATTTCACCAGACACGGCAAGTGATTAGATAAAGAGGGCAGAGACAGAAAGGAGTTTCAAAAGAATCCTGTACATACTTTCATAACTCACTGACTTCTGTTTAAAATGATCTGTCCCTATGTCTGTCCAGCCTGCTCCTCTTTGTATTCCAAATATCTTTACATCCTCAATGCCTAACCCAGTGCCTGAAATGGAGTAGGCACTCAACTGCGAGAATTAAATGAGTGGACATATTTTGAACTGAACTAGCAACATAATAGCAGAGAGATGGTAAAAGAGAAAATGCTGTCCATTTCCAGAGGATTTTGCCTCCAGCCCAGTGGGTGTGACTTTAGCTTGGTTCCTACTTGCCTTAGGACTCTAGGGCAGGCAGTCCATCTCCATAAGTACCTTGCTCAGTCAGGGGAGTCATGCTGGATTGGTTGTCAGCACAGAGATGCTTATGCTAAATTACTCAGAAGGTGGGTTAAAGGGGCACTAGCTCCCGTTCCCCACAGAGACACACTTTCATTCCCTGAAATGACAACTTCTATATACTCAGTTAATGGGATCCCAAATAACATGTTTTAAACAAATCTTTTGTCATGGTTGCCCCTTGGAACACATTTCAAATGCTGACCATTAAAAACAGGCCGTTTCACAGTGCTCTAATGAAGACACTAATAACTGGGGATTTTGTCTCCAAGAGTCCTGATAAGCACAGGCGAGGAGTAAATTACTGAGCTAACTCTTATGTGCATGGTTTATTGATCTGTGAGCTTCAAGGGAACTACACCAGCCCCTATAGCTCAGCAGTCCAGATTGCCTTTTCGTCTATGTAATTGGGCCACTGGGCACAGTTAATTTTCAATTTATATTAATAGCAAGACAAAGAACATGACGTGCCATTTCTATATTACAGTAATGGACGTAGCAAAAAAATCTGCCTGATAATTATAAATATATATTTCCTCATGTCTCATTTAGGATTATGTTGCTAACTCACTGTGCATTTCATCATAATTTATCACGAGAAAGCTCCCATGTTTGTTTGTCTCCAGAGTATATAAGGGTGTACTCCATCAGAAAGCATCCAGCTATCTTGATCCATGTGGTTTCCCTGTCTTTGTTTCTTAACAGGTGAAAGTCATGCTTCGCATTTGTTCTACATTGGCTCGTGACACCTCAGAATCCAGCTCTTTCTTAAAGGTGGACCCACGGAAGAAGCAAATCACCTTGTATGATCCCCTGACCTGTGGAGGTCAAAATGCCTTCCAAAAGAGAGGCAACCAGGTTCCTCCGAAGATGTTTGCCTTTGATGCAGTTTTTCCACAAGATGCTTCTCAGGTGGGTTTAAAACTCCCTCTCAGGGTCAGGCAATTTTGGTTAAAGAAGCTTTTACTCATTCACTTGTCCCTGTGAGCTGGGAGGGCATCTTCTGGGGGACTCTGATGAACCAGTTCCTCTATCTATACAACTTTTAGAAGCCAATTTGAGCTCGGTTGAACAGTTCAGTCCTTTTGAATTTTCTGGTATCAAACCTTGGGCAGGATCAGTTTTGCTGGGATTTCAACAAAGTGTATCCCTGGGGAGAAGGGAGAGTGGCCAGTCAATGGCTGGCACACAGCAGCAGGACGATAGGAAGGCAGAATCAGAAGTTACGGGAACAACGGGATCAAGGTGCTGGTGATGGGTCCATTAGTGAATGGACCCCACTCCTGCCTGGGCTTCTGAGTATGGTGTGTAAGGAGAAAACAGAAGTTTCAGAGAACTAGATTAGAGTCAGGGTCTTAGGGTCCTGAATAAGCATATGGGATTTAGGGCAGATCTCTAGTCCTAATGAGGAAGGAGGGCTAGGCAGGGAAACTGAGGCTGAAATGCAATCCTATGACCTGTACCAGTGGGGTAGAAGGGAAGAAGAGAGGCTAGGGCATAGCTGTTGTATCAGTTAGCTATTGCTGCATTACAAACCACCCTAAAACTCAATGGCTTAAAATAATAAGCATTTATTGTTGCTCATCAGTCTGTGGGTCAGCTGAACAATTCTTGTCATCATAGCTTATCTCACTTATGTGTCTGTGATCACCTGTGCATTGGGTGGGCAGCTCTGCTAATCTTGGCTGTACACTATCACATGCTTGGGGATTGGCTGGCTTTAGACTGGTCTAGAATGACCTTTGGGACAACTGGTCTCTCATCCACATTGTCTCATCATCCAGCAGGCTAGTTTGGGCTTGTTCTAAAGGCAGGGGCAAGCATGGCCTCTTGAGACCTAGGCTTGCAATTGACACATCACATCAGCCGTGTTTTACTAAGCAAAGCAAGTCTTAGGCCCAGATTCAAGGGTTGGGAAAGAGACTCCACCTCCTGATGGGAGGAGCTGCAAAGTCATATTATAAAGGGCATGTATACAGGGAGGAGTAAAGAATTGTGACCATTTTTGTTAATCTAATATGAGTATGATTTGGGGGTCTGGGATCCCAAGATTCCTGGGCCATGGGCAGTCAATTAATTGCAGACCCTACCAGATGGTGCAACCCAATCTTCTAGCAGGCATCCATTCTTACTGGCACTGGCTCTGGGAGCTTTGATGAATGTGGGGCCTCTGGGTGAAACCAAAGAGCACATGTTCCTGTGAGGGACTGAGCATGGCAGAGAGGACATGAGTCTAGGGCAGACTGATTGAAGAAAGAAAGAAATGAGGCAGGTTGTAAGTGCAGAGTGGCCTACTTTGCCTGCGTTTTGACGTTAGACAGCTGCACCATTCTGATGAATTTCCAGTACCTCCCGAGATTTATACAAAATGGTGCTTATTATGGAAACTAATAGCCTATAGCAGAACCTGAAGACAACAGGTGCTAATAAGTTGGCAGTTGCAGCTTCTGTTAATTTCCTCCAGGTTACATCTGAAAATGGGAGTAGTGATGTTCACATAGGCTCCTAGCTTATACCTGAGGCACTTTGCACATGTTAGGGGTGCCATTCATTAAAAAGCTGAGCATGTGGTTTCCCCAAAGAGTTTTACCCTGAGAAGACTGAATTACTTTATGAATAAGTTCTGTGGTTTCTTTCATGATTTCATTTTTTGTGTGTGCGGTACCACCTAATGGGCTCAGTAACCTAAATCTGACACTGGATCTAATAAATGGCCTACAAGTAATTTAATTAACACAGTTAAAACTTTTCAGAAACAAATCTCCATAAGTTGTAAGAATCCCATAGCAAACCCTAATTAAATAAGGACTGAGTTTTAGATTTATTCTAGAAAAAGGAGCCATTTTTATTGTTAGTCTCTGTTTACATTTCACAATTGATTCCAGGGCCTAACATGCTCTGTAACCAACTCTCTGCACTTCTTTCAGAAAGCAAAAAATTTACATTACTTTATAAATTTGCAGTTTAAGCAATTCAATATATATTAACCCATTTGCCTCTTACTGGAATTCTGTGGTGTAGGAAAGGGAGACATCTTTATTATTTTCATATTACAGATAAGTAGGACACCAAGACTCAAAGATTAAGTCATCTGTTCATATCCGCTTCCTGAGCAGACATCGTTCCCAGATTCTTCCCATTAACCTCTCTGTTTGCTCTGTTGGTATTGAATCTTTGACCTCCTGCCGTTTTATAATTACTTACTAACAGTGTGTCCTCGGGCAAGTCACTTGACTTTTCTGGGCCTCAGTTTCCTCATCTGTAAAATGAGGCTATGATGAACGTGAACCTCACAGGTTGATGGGTTGTAGTGATATGTTGAGCTGATTCATCCAGGTGCTTCGGGCTGAGACAGGACACAGTGAGTGCTCAGTGTTAGCTGTTGTTACTGTTAACTTGTGGTCGGCCTCAGGCCCCATAGGGTGGGCATCCTTTGAGTCCCCAAGGCAGGAACGTGCTCCTAGTGGGACTCTGCTCCCCAGTGCTCGGTTGGTCTGCAGAATGGCAGCCTCCACCATGCCTGAGGAGACTTAGAATTTTGCCTTTTCTTGGTTTCTGAGACATCAGCTTCCTGAAGCTAAGCAATGATCAGAACATTCCTTGTTACGCGCTGCCCTTGTGAGTGAGCCTTATTTCCTTTAAGTGCCCTTGGTGGTCGTTAGCTGCCTGCTGCTCGGGCACATCTCTGCTGGGTATGGCTCAGGGGAGGGGTAGAAGGAAGGACTCAGGCCTGCAGGTGACCAGAGGCTTAGAGCAGGCTTGGCCCTGTCCACGGGGTCTGTGTTTGGGAAAGCTGAGTGCTTCTCCAAGAAAAAATGGGAAAGGCACCCAGGGGCCCCCACAGAGCCATCATCAGGTCTTAAATGCTAGGTGGACAGGTCACCGACCACTCTCTTCTCAGCAGATAGCCAGGCTGGAATTCAGGCCATTCCTGTATCTCCTCCCTCCACAGGCCTCTGTGCAGGTGGGCTAGGGATGGTGATTTGGTCCACACACAACTGTCATTCTCCCCCATGGCTTTCAAATCAAATACCGTTCATTTTATATATGCCTCAAGGTGGGCTCTCAGCCTTACAACCCCCATCTCATTTTATGTCCAAAGAAGGCAGCGTTCATTCAGCAATAATTTCTCCCCACTCTGGAATGGCAGGCACCATTGGCAAATTTTATCACCCTCAGTCACAGGGTTTGGGGCCAGGCTCTGGTTGCCTGGGTCCTGGGGTGTGACAAAGCCTGTGGTCCTCACGGCAGCCCCGTCCTGCCATCTGGGAGCCCCCAGCAGAGGCTACTGCCGAACAACGGACGGTTGTTAGGAGTGTGGTTTTTCAATTTCAGTTTGGAAGAAAAAAATTGATTTCCAGATACTTAGGTTCATTGTGCCGCTGAAACCTGGAGCTGAATAACTACATTCATCGCCGGAGCAGCCAGTTTTCTGATTCCTACTGGGAGGCACGTTGCTGTGATAATCGCAGGGTGGCCATGTTTGCACAGCCTCTGAGTGGCCCAGGGAGGTCTGACTCCAACACTGAGGCAGAAATGAAGGCACACGAATAATTTTGTCCTCCTGCTGCTGCAGAAGTCTCAGATGCTAACCAGAGAGAAAGCAAGAGACTTCCCAAATCTCCAAATTAGTCCACAAAACTTACTGAGTGCCTGTTGTTTGCAGAGCACTCCATAATTGGGTGTTATGGGGAAATACAAAAAGTTATGAAGACACTGGTTCCTGTCTAGGGTGTTAATAAGCTGCAGGTGAGACCCACAAGAGGCTGAAGAACATACATTAGGATATACCGACAAATGTCAACTGATATTGTATACTTTGAATATGTTAGTATAGAAAGAAAGAGAAGGTGGTTTTTCAAAAGAGGAGTACATGAGAAAGAGGAAGGAGCTTGGCAAAGAAGGCAGGTATACATCACAAACCTGCTTATTCTAGATATACTATACTGCTCCTCAAGGTTTGCCTCCTGAAATGCCACTTAACTTTTTTTCCTCCAATAAACCTGGCCCATCTCATAAGTATATGAATATATATGTAGAGGAAGGATCTAGTTTGCAGAGGGCAAATGGAGAGATTACATGCCTTGTCCAGCAGGCCAGAATGGCAGATCAGTAAAGGGGAAGTGAGGTCCATGAAAGCTTTCAACCCCGGGTCCCATTTCAGCCTGTTCCTGCCTGGTGTACAGGAACAGTAGGTGAAATGTACCACCATGAGCAGATGGGTGGTTTGCAGTTAATGTGTGTGATGCTCAGGCTTGCAAGGGCTGGGTCGTACAGAAGGATGCTGAGAACCTTCTGTGGACAAGGCTGACCCATCTGAAAGTGTGGCAGCTCTGAGACCCTGAGCCCTGGGAAGGCAGGCTCACTTTTACGTAGATAATGATGCCTTGGCCCGTTTGGTCCATTGATCACTCTTGTTTCCTCTTGTGTCTGACAGGCGGAAGTGTGCGCTGGAACCGTGGCAGAGGTGATTCAGTCCGTGGTCAACGGGGCAGATGGCTGTGTGTTCTGTTTCGGCCACGCCAAGCTGGGTTAGTAAGAGCTTCACCTGTTCATGCTGCTTGGCCCCACCCATGCTTCCTTTTTGGTCCCAGAGTTGTCAGATGAGAGGAAGGTTAACTTTCTTTAAGGTGCTGAACTGAATAATCATGAAAAACCATTTTTACTTTTGAAATGTTGATGTTCATCATAAGTGGATACCATTCATCTAGGAAAGCCTTCAAGTCCAAGAGATGAACAAAGGGGAAGTAGGCTTGACTTGATAGGTCAGGGTCAAGCCCAGAAAGCAAACAGGAAATGTGCATTCCCTGAACAGGGTCTGTTTGGGAACCAGATAGCATCCCTTGCCTCCCCAAAAGGACGGTGGTTGGTTGACATAAAAGCCAGAGGAGCAGCCTCCAAGCAAAGCCCAGAACTGTATTAGGACCTGCCCTGGGGAAAGCAGCCTGGCAGCCCCCCTTGCTTCCCAGTATCCGAGCACTGTCTGGAATATTCCTGTGTTGAAGCACTTGTGAAAGGAAGCAGTGAAACACCCCAAGAAGGGTTTTAATAATTAAATCCCTTTACAGTGCCTTCCTAATCCTGACCTGCTCACCAGGTTTTACTTGAGATCTAATGCTTGATTAGTCAGTAACGTGGGGAGCTCCAAAAGTGTCCCTTGGTGGAAATTTGAACAGCGGTCTTACAAAGGAGCTAGAGGCCAGTTCTAGACCAGGATAGAAAGCCCATTTCATCTCACTGACACATCTGTTTCCCCCACACCTTCTTTTCACTTCTCACTCTGACCAAAGCAGTGATCCAGATTTTAGTGGAAATTGCTCCTACTATAAAAATATACAGAGCATTTAACTTGAGAAAGGGTATAAAGTGTAAGTGTGTGAATTTAATCTATAGGGTGGCTATAAGAAGAACTGTAATAGTGATGAAAGGTCCTTACCTTTCTACTACGCATAAAACAGTGCAAAAGTTGTATAGCTGTGATGTTATGGGATCCTCCTAAAGGTAAATTGTGGCCTAATCTTGTCATTTGTCTGGACTCTCTTGCATTCTTTTTTTTTATAGCCATTTAAGCAGGTCCTAGGAAATACCTTTGTTGTTGTTGTCAAATGCTCTATATTTCTCTCACCTTTCCCTACTCACCCGTGCCTTTCTTCTGCATCCTTTGCATCCATCTTTGAGACTCTATACAATGAAATCTCAGCACTCAAACTGCTTTTCTTTCTTCCCTTGCTCTCCCAGGGAAATCCTACACCATGATTGGAAGGGACGACTCCATGCAGAACCTTGGCATCATCCCCTGTGCCATCTCTTGGCTCTTCAAGCTGATAAATGAACGGAAAGAAAAGACTGGAGCCCGTTTCTCAGTCCGGATCTCAGCCGTGGAAGTGTGGGGGAAGGAAGAGAACCTGCGGGACCTGCTGTCAGAGGTGGCCACGGGCAGTCTGCAGGATGGCCAGTCCCCCGGGGTGTACCTCTGTGAGGACCCCATCTGTGGCATGCAGGTGACTGGTTCTGGAGCTTGCCTTGCCCTGAGGTGGCTCATCCCTACCCTGGGAGGCTCTGGCAGTTCAATCCGTGAATCACTCAGCATGTAAACTGGGGAGGCTTAGAAGTGTTTACTTTAAAGTGGACTGGAACTTTATGGCCTGCAGCTGTGGGGCCATCTGCTCGCCCAACCTAAATATTTGTACCTTGAATCTAATTGACAATGAGCAGGAGCCATGCTTGTTCTAGCATTTGGGGGGAAATTGAATTCACTTTCTTTATGCCCCTTTCAAAAAAAAAAAAAAAAATACAATCTTTCTTTTGTTTAACAACAAACTGAAATATTTACTGCTCTGCACAAATAGCTATAGCCATTACCATGGCTGTTTACAGCTCTATAAACTGTGTTTCTGGCACTGGTTTACAACCGTATTAGTGCTGTAGGAAAAACTAATAACCACTTTCTAATTAGAACTATGACATAATTGCTAGAACTATGGAAGCCAAGAGAAGTTCCAGTTTTTATCCCTTGCTGTTTGACAATAGATATAGGAATAACTCAGGAATTCCCTGATTCATATCCAGAATAATCAGTTCTTCCTGTCTCTAGCACTAGGCTTCATATTTTAGTTTTATCAGAAGTTTCCTTTTAGACAGGTGTTCAGTTTGATAAGTACTTGCCTCATCCCAAGTGGGATTGTTTTCAGGTGAGGATATACCCAGTGGCCACTGTTCTGTACACTTAGTTGAACCTGGCAATGCTATTCCCCTGCTTAAAGCATCTCAAATCCTTCCATTTCCCTTAAAAATCGTCCATTCCAACAGTCCTTCTTTTCAGGATTCTTTATGATCTGGTCCTTGCCTACCTTTCTAGCATCACCTTTTACCGTTCCCCTCCTTGCCAGCCTCTTTAATGACGTTTAAGTCCTCTAAGAAGGCAGTGTGTCTCAAACTTCAGTGTGCATTTGAGTAACCTAGGGATGCAGATTCTGATTCAGTAGGTCTGAGGTGAGTCCCCTGATTCTGTATGTCTAACGAGCTTGCCATGATTGACCACAGTTTCAGTAGCAAGGCTCTAAGGCACCAACCATACTCTCTTACCTCTGGGCCTTTGTGTATTCAGTTCCCTTTGCATCGCACAGTCCTCGCCCCCCTTGCTCTTCATCTGGCTGACTCCTTATCCTTTGAGTCTCAGTTAGATGTCACTTCTTCCAGGAAGCCCACTTAGATGTTTCTCCTGGGGTCACCAGAATACTCTGCACTTCCCCCATCATAGCACTCATCATATTGTGATTGACCGATTATTTCTTTGCAACTCCCAGTAGGCATAAACTCCAAGAGGGGTGAGTACCGTGAGTTGGCTGTTCATAGCTTTAATAGATGCATCAGATACCATTTGGATGTAGAATCTAATTGGAATGCAAACTAACTGGTCATACAAAGCTTAATTTCCCTAAGCACAATGCTCTCTGGAGCAGTGGGTCTCAAACCTTATCCTGTATCAGTCACTTGGAGGACTTATTAAAACAGATTGCTGGGCTCCCACGCCCAGTTTGTGATTCAGTTGGACTTGGGTGGAGCCCCCAGATTTGTATTTCTAACACGTTGCCATGTGATGCCGATGCTGCTGGCCCAGGGACCATACTTTGAGAACCACAGCTCTGGAGCATAAGATATGCTCAGATGGTATCTACAGAGGACCTGTGATAGAGTCTCTGTAACCTTGACTTTCAAATATACTCTAATTGCTATTCACTGGACCATTAATGAAGTTCCACTTAGGTGAAAGATCTGGTTAACTGAAGGCTAAGAAGAAGAAAAAGAAGAAACCAACATCCTCTTTATTTTAACTCTTCTTGCTGAAAAATCTTAAAAATTCCTTGGTTTACTTTTCAGCCATAACAAGTACAAACCAGTGAACATAACAGAATATTGCTTTGAAGTTTGAGGATTTTGATGGTCTCAGGTTCTAAATTTTTGGCTCTCACAGTTCAGAATTATAGGCATATCCTGCAAATCGATTCTTTGTATAAATCAGAAATTTGAATTTGTTTTCTCTCCTCAAAAATAAGGAGTACTGGGCAAATTCTAATAATAAGATTGTTCTGATTAAGGTTTACAATAATTGCCAAGGTATCGCAAAGGATTTAGGAAAGTTACCCACCATGATTTCTTTAATCATTTAATGAGTATGCCATGAAGGTGGATATAGGAACTGAAGCTAAAAATAGATATCCCTTAAATGATACGGAAGAGAGGAGCCTCAAATATCTTGGGTGTTTTTATATGCCTTTTTAACTTCTTTTTATTTTGCTGGTGAATGTGGTCTAAGATTGGCTTTAATTAGGTAGCCAGAAAAATTAGGAAGCAAGCTCAACAAGATTTTTACTTCTTTGGAATACCAGTGATGTTATGTCTCAAGTCTCATTTTGCAACCCACCTAGTCCCTGTCCCCAAACTATCTAATCCTTGAAATCAAGATGCAGTCACTTCCCTCACGTTTTCTTGGGTAAATAGATGGTCTAGGGTGTTAGTTTGCTGTCCTCTGCAGAGACAGCGGTGGGCTATCTGCTCCCTTTGATTGCTCCAATACAGCTATTTGCTTTTCACACCTGCTATTTACATATTCTTTTAAAGTTGTAAAACAGGTAAAGATAGGTTGCCACCAATTAGTGTGCTTTCAGTATTAATTTTCAAAAAGTAATTAATTAAGCTGAGAGCTGCACACGAACATAAAACCTCCCTCCAGAAGGTCTTTCAGCCTTAAAGTCTTCACTACACAGAACGGATAGTGAGTTGAATAGAGCCATTAAAACGCAGGCGTGAGTGACAGACAGGCAGGCCCTTCTCAGCCTGTGGCTTCAGCTCTCAGCTTCTGTCTTCCAGCTGCAGAACCAGAGCGAGCTGCGGGCCCCCACCGCAGAGAAGGCTGCCTTTTTCCTGGATGCTGCTATTGCTTCTCGCCGCAGTAACCAGCAGGAGTGCGATGAGGATGACCACCGGAACTCCCACATGCTCTTCACCTTGCACATCTACCAGTACCGGATGGAGAAGAGTGGGAAAGGAGGAAGTAAGTCAGCCAGTTTCCATCCTTGCGCCTCATCAACTCTCATTCCACCCAAACCCTCATCCAGGGCAATCAGGACCATTTTTGAACAGAGTAAAATTTCAGCAGCATGGAATTCACTAATATGTAATCCAGTTGTACACAGTCTGGCCTGAGGTTAACATTTTAAAAACATTTTATTCTGAAATAATTTCAAACTTATGGGAAAGTTGCAAAAATAATGCAAACACAACCCAGAGAACCTCATAGAGCTCCTTCTCAGATACCCCATTACCATCTCTTCAGATTTTATCATATTTGTTATATCATTCATTCTGTCTATCTGTCTCTATTATCAATCTATTTTCTAAAAATTTGAGACTAGTTTTCATACATCATGTTTCTTGAACATTTGATACCTCTGTATTTCCTAAGAACAAGGATATTCACTTACGTAACCACATTAAGTGCAGTTATCAAGTTCAACAAATTTAACATTGGCATAAAGCACAGTCTATATTCCAGTTTTTTCACTTGTCCCAATAATGTCCTTATGGGAATGTTCTCCTCCATTGTCAGATCCAGCCCAGGATCTAATTGGCTTAATTGTCATTGTCTCTTTAGGGTCTCTCTCTCTCTCTCTCTCTCTCTCTCTCTCTCTCTCTCTCTCTCTCTCTCTCTCTCTCTTTCTCTCCACCCCCCTTCTCTTCCCCCCTTCTCTCCCCCCTTCTCTCACCCCCTTCTCTCTCCCCCACCCCCTTCTCTCCCTCTCCCCTTCTCTCTTTTAAATTGTGGAAACATATATACAACACAGTATTTCCCATCTCAGTCCCTCCCAAGCATAGCATTCAGTGGGATTAATCACATTCACGGTGTTGTGCTACCCTCACTACCATCCATTACCAGAACTTTCCCGTCACCCTATTCAGAGACCCTGCACCCATTATGCATTAGCTTCCTGTTATACCTCCCCCCACCTCTGGAAACCTGTGCTCTGCTGTCTGTCTCTATGGATTTGCATGTTCTAATTATTTCATATAAACAGAATCATGCAATATCTGCCCTTTTGTCTCTGGCTTATTTCACTCAACATGATGTCGTCAAGGTTCATCTATGTTGTAGTTTGTATCAGAACTTCATTTCTGTTTATATCTGAATAATATTCCATTATATGTATGTACCATATTTTGTTTATCCATTCATCTGTTGATGGACATTTGGGTTGCTTCCACCTTTTAGCTGTTGTGAAAATGCTCCTGTGAATATTGGTGCACAAATATCTGTGTCCCTGCTTTCAATTCTTTTGGGTATATACCTAGAAATGGGATTGCTGGGTGGTATGGTAGATGGATGTTTAAGGGCTGAAGTTTACTTTTGAACTGCCCAAGGGAAAAGGGTTTGCTTTGTAAAGACAATTTATGAATTTGATTACCATAGGAACCTGAGAGAACAAACTTAAAGAAAAAAACTGCTTAATAATATCTTTTTGTTCATAAACCCTAAAGATGCTCATTACAAAAGACCAACATTTATCCACCAAAGCATCCTGGCAATATATTATTAATTATTAGCTTAAATCACTATATAGAATGGAAAGAAACAAAGTTGTATTTTAAAATAGTCTATAAATCAAATTTTTCAATAACCAGACGGCTTCCCCTCCCTGCACAATCACTGAAGATTCACCGTAAAACCCAGGCGTAGTACTTGCTCTGTGAGCAAGCTGCACTGCCAGGAAACCAAGGTTCTGGTTATATAGTCCCCTCTTGGCTATTTTTCCAAAGTCTGTACTGACCTTGGTGCAGTGCTCTACCCTTTTTCTATCAGGTAGTGTGCTCTAAGTGTAGCAGAATTGAGTGCCAGGTCTCAGCTGAGTATCTCTGGTAGGGATCTTGGACCACGGGCAAAGCAGTCCGTTGACCTCATTGGGCTTTCTAAGGCTACTGTGGGCCACAAGCTGTGCTGGGCAACGGCTTCTGCGGTCTCTGAAAGTCTACCGCTATGGGACTTTCAAGCCACAGGCAGCTGGCCTCCAGCACTTTCTGAATGATTGTCTCAAGGATTGTTTCACTGGATGCCAGAGAAACAAACAAAAACAATGAGTTAGTAGACTAATCTTCCTGCCTGAATGTTGTGAAACCAGTTGACTAAAGCAACCAATAAACTTAATTCTCGGTGGAGTCTGGAATTAAGCCATCCACCTGGAATCTGGGAAAGGGCCCCCCTATTTTCCCCAAGTCTCCTTGTTGCCAAAAAGACTCTAAAAACAGTACTCCTGGAGTTAGTGCTCGGGGGCTTCTCTTCTCCCCAAATGGCAGCTCTCTCCATCCCGCATCTCAGTGCCTCTGTAGACCCAATCTCTGCCACTGTTCCTACTCCTTAGCTTTTTTTTTTTTTTTTCATTTTAAATTCAGGTTCATTGAAGTATAATTTACATTCTATAAAACTTACCTCTTTTATGTATAGTTACATAAAACAGTTTTATCCACACTTTCTCCTAACAGTCTGCGAGCTGACTCTAAATCCTGACCTCACTATTTTTTTTTTTTCCTTTACCTTGGCTTGAGCCTGGAGTTGCACTTAATTCCTCGAAAGTTAGTTCCACTGACATTGAGCTGACTGGCAGTTGACTTGCTGCCCAACAAATCAAGGGATACTGGCCCTCACTTGCAGTGCACTGGGTGTCCCAGGGAGGTGTGCCATCAGCAGAAGACTCACTGTTTCTTGACAAAACCAGTGATGGTGAGAGAGGCTGACTGGGAATGAACAGAATTTTTCAAACGGGAGCCTTCAGGGGAGATTGATTCTCAATAAAAGGCTCATACCATGTATTGTGCTTCCGTTTAAAATAACATCCTTAAAGAAGGAAACAAGGGATTAGGACACAGATGAGAAGATCCAGAACTTAAAAAACCATAATAGAATTTTATCCACATTTTCTCCAAACACTCGGAAGCTGACTTTAAATCCTGCCCTCACTGTTTTTTCTGGGTAATGTCTTAGCAGTGTGAATATGGGAATCTGAAAAATGTTTGTTTTATTCTTTTAAGCAGCTGTCAGTAATAATAATAATCAGAGACTGCAGTGGATACTTGTACTTTCAGCAAAGGGTGACTCACAAAAGATTTGAATCTTGAGCCAGATGGCTTCAAAATGGCACTAAGTAGAAATTCTCAAGGGATGGGATAATCTCCCTCTCCTTCTAGATTTCCAACCAAGCCAAAACAACTCTGCTTTCTGTTTTTCACTTTCTTCCTGGTTCTGCTTTCAGTTTGTAATGTAAAAGTAGAAATCTTGGAAACAAAGAATTAAATTATAATAATTGTAAGAACTTCAAATTCAGCTTCCACCAAAGTTTAGGCTAGGATACCCTCCTTCCACCACCCCACCCCCCCGAACCCCATCTATGCACCCCAATCAGTACTTAATTAATCCTAGGCACTTTTAAAATATTGAACATCAAACTCATCTTCTTCCTCTTTATAAATTGTGGAAGAGAATTGCTTTTAAATAATAAATTCAGGTTAAAGGAAAAAGCAAATCCCCACTGATGGATTCCAAAACCTCATTTAGATACTTTCTAATGTGTTAGTAGATGAGAACAAAGAAGGGACAAGAGTCCAGCCTGATGGGGATAAACCCCAACAAATCTTAGGGGTGCCACCTGCCTGCCAGAGCACCGCAGCTTCTGGGACAGTGGAATCCTGGCCCAAATGTACACAGCCTCCCAGTGCACAGCTTGCTTGACTTAGAAATTTACATCTGTTTAAAATATAATGAGACAATTTGGCGTGTTGTTTAAAATGGAAATTTTGTTTACTTATACATAAGTTATAATCCCTGTGGACCTGGCAGCCAAAACTCAATTTAGTAAAAGGTTATTAATTACTCACCCCGCAGGGAAGCAGAGCATGCTGCTATTAACTGGCCATTAGAAGTTTAGATTATGGATTCAGAAAGATCTCTGCTGTAAGAACTAAACACACCGTGTGTGTATACCTGCACCTGAGTCTTACACACACATACGCATTTTATAAACACACGCACGTATATATATACACACACATATAAGTAGACAAATTGTTTTGAACTTTTCCAGTCAAAATAGAAAAGTCTATGTTGATGTTTCACTGTTTTGCAGACAGCATTAGGTTAAGCTTAAACTATTTCCCTGGTATAAAGGGTTTTTGGAATATTGGTGGGGCTGATTCTTCATAAGTGGTGGAGGCAAAGGAGAGGAAGACAGAAGAAGGAAGGAAAGGAGATGGGAGGAAGCAGACCTCTAAGAATGGAGCTGGGGAGAAGCTGGGGTAGTGGAAAAAAGATTTTTTTTTTTTTTTATTAGAGAAGTGGGTATTAGAATAACCATAAAGTACAGGGTCCCCAAATACCATCCTGTTATTAACACCTTGCATTGATGTGGTACATTTCTTACAATTGATGAAAGCATATTTTTATAATTGTACTGTTAACTGTAGGCCATGGTTTATCTTAAGCCTCACTGTGTTGTGCATTCCATGGATTCTTTAAAGATTTGTATTCTAGTGACATGTACACAACTTAAATTTTCCCCTTTTAACCACATCCAAATATATATTCAGTGCTTTTTGACCCTTTGTATGTCTTCTTTGGAGAAATGTCTACTCAAGTCTTGTACTCATTTTTAACTGGGTTGTTTCTCTCTCTTTTTGTGTTAAGTTGAAGGACTTCTTTATATATTCTAAATATTAAACCCTCATCAGATATGTGGCTTCCGAATATTTTATCCTATTATGTAGGTTGTCATTTTACTTTCATGATAAAGTCATTTGAGGCACAAAAGTTTTTAATTTTGACAAGGTCCCATTTGTCTATTTTTTGTTATGTTGCTTATGCTCTGGGTATAAAATCTAAGAAACCGTTGCCTAATACAAGATCTGAAGAAGCTTCCCTAGGTTTTCTTCCAGGTGTTCTATAGTTCTGGCTCTTATATTTAGATCTTTGATCCAGTTTGAGTTGATTTTTGTTTACGGTGTGAGGAAGGGTTCTACTTTCATCCTTTTGCATAAGGAGATCCAGTTTTCCCAACACTGTTTGTTGAAGAGACTATTTTTTCCCAGTTGAGTGTTCTTTGTCCCCTTGTCAAATATCATTTGGCCATAACTCTGAGGGTTGATTTATGAAATCTCAATTTGATTCCATTTGTCTATATACCTGTCCTTGTGCTAGTACCATGCTGTTTTGACCACTGTAGTTTTGTAATATGCTTTAAAGTCAGGAAGTGTGAGTCCTACAAGTTTGTTCTTCTGTTTCAAGATGTTTTGGGCTATTTGGGGCCCGTTACCCTTTCAAATAAAGTTGATAATTGGCTTTTCCAATTTTGCAAAGTAGGCTGTTGGAATTTTTAAATTCAGTTTTATTCGGATATAGTCACATATCATACAGTCATCCATGGTGTACAATCAACTTCTCACAGTACCATCATATAATTGTGCATTCATCACCCCAATCTATTTTTTAAACATTTTCCTTATGCCAGAAAAAGTAAAAATAAGAATAAAAAATAAAAGTAAAAAAGAACACCCAAATCATCCCCCCCACCCTATTTTTTTTCATTTAGTTTTTGTCCCCATTTTTCTATTCATCTATCCATACACTGGATAAAGGGAATGTGATCCACAAGGTTTTCACGATCACACTGCACCCCTTGTAAGCTACATTGCTATACAATTGTCTTTAAGAGTCAAAGCTACTGGGTTGCAGTTTGATAGTTTTGGGTATTTACTTCCAGCTATTCCAATACATTAAAACCTAGAAAGGGTTATCTATATAGTGCATAAGAGTGCCCACCAGAGTGACCTCTCGACTTCATTTGGGATCTCTCAGCCACTGAAACTTTATTAGGCTGTTGGAATTTTGATTGGGATTGTGTTGAATCTATAAACCACTTTGGGTAGAACTGACACCTTAACAATATTTAGTTTTCCAATCCATGATCATGGAATGTCCTTCCATTTATTTAGGTAATCTTTGAATTCTTTTAAGCAATGTTTTGTAGTTTTCTGTGTATGAGTTCTTTACATCCTTCATTACATTTATTCCTATATATTTAATTCTTTTAGTTGCCATTGTAAAGGGAATTTTTTCTTGATTTCTTCTTCTAATTGTTCATTACTAGTGTATAGAAGTACTACCAATTTTTGCTTATATCTTGAACCCCACCACTGTGCTGAACTCATTTATTAGCTCTCATAGCTTTGTTGTGGATTTCTCAGGATTTTCTGTATATAGGATCACGTCATTGGCAAATCGGGAAAGTTTTACTTCTTCCTTTCCAATTTGGATACTTTTTTTTTTCTTGTCCAATTGCTCTGGCTAGAACTTCCAGTACTTTCTTCACAAGTCTCACACTCCAGCTCTACTACTCTCAGCAGACAACCAGCTTCCTCTTTAGTGGGAAGGTATTTCCCCAGCTTCTCTCTTTTCAGCTTCAAAATCTCCTTGTTTTTCTCTCAGTTTCTCTTCAACTCCTTTTCTCAGAAGCCTGCTTCCTCCCATCTCCTTGCCTTCTTTATTCTGTCCCCTTCTGCCCCCCTCGAGGACCTTGCCCCATCAGCTGTCTTCTCTTGCTCCTATTTTCAGTCTCTCCTACCACCAAAGTCAGGGCTGCCTCTTCTTAAAAAAGACGGAAGGGGTGGAGGAAGGGGAAGAGGGAAGGAAAAGAAAGAAAAACAATAATTCTTATTTTTCTACCTACTTCTTCCTTGAGCTGCATCTTCCATAAAGACTTTCAGGCTCTTCCCTCTGTGTAGAATCTTTCTCCTTTGAATCCCATAGCAGTTTATGGTGATGTTAAGTCTGCCTTACCATACCCCCTTATGTTTTAGTCATTCCTGTGCTTGCCAGTTTCCACATCTATAAAATGGGGCCAATTCCTACATTACAGGATTTTTGTAGAAATTAAATTCAGATTAGAAGAATTGAGCATTTCCTTGCTAAACATGAGGTGGGAGAGTTGTTCAGCAAGTGGGATCAGTGTAGTATACTGCTTCTGTGGAAGGAGTAAGGCATTAGGTAATTTGGCTTGGTCAAAGTCTAGATTTAAAATGTACAAATTAGAATATAAATAAAGATTATGGAAGGCAAAATGGGCTATATTCCTTTAACACTGTGGCCTTGACCACAGAAATCTGAAATAGTGGAGGAATCAGCTTCTTAGCTGCTATTAATTATCACCTGTTTTGTTTATTTATTAAAGAACTTTCTCTCCAACTGCCTGGAGGAATAGAAATTCTTGATAATAGCAAATAACCTGTGTATTCACCTTGTACCATTCCAGATTAAGCAACATGTGTTAAAGTCAGAATTTGGTGACTACTGAAATTCCAGTGGGTATAGAGCAGAGAGTAGATTTTCCATTGTGTAAATGTGACTCTCATTTTGAGTCATGCAGGTATAATTATAGGTATTTTATAATATTATTCTTCAGCACAGTATAAACTGTACCTTTTGTTCTCTGTGTTCTATTTTACTGCATGTACATTATGCATTTTATTCCATTACATCAAATGGGCTATTAGAGTCTGAAGGTCCAAACCAGTCCCTGTCTTTGCCCTTTAATCTGTGATGCTTGTGAATATCTGGGCTTCTCCTGTCTATTTAATTAGATTGCAAAAGAGATGATATTTTGCTTTAAAAATAACTGTTTCCCTAGCACACTGCTGTGACCCAATCTTGCATGATACGAAATGGAATAAAAGGGAAATAAAGTATCATATCCTCCCTTTTAAGGGATCTTGCTGGGAACAGTTAAGCATGAACAAAATAAAACAGCTTTAGTGTGACAAGTTCTTTGCCATGTACCAGAGTAACGGAGAGCCTGCATTGAAATGCTGGGCTTTGGGTAAACATTCACCAAGTTTTTTCTCCAAACTAAGAATGGGAATTGAGGGTGGGACGGGGTAGAGGCAGTCAGGGTTAGGATGGTGATTTCCAAACGTTTTCATCCTGTAGCATGAGCAGTGCCTTGCCATCCCACCCCAGCACTGTCTTTTGGGCTCTTCCTGCAGCGGTGTGGGAGCCCAGGGGCTGCACAAATGCTCCTGGACACCGCCTCTGGGCTCCGAGTTTGCATGTCCACCCAGACCCGACACAGCCACCTCCCACCCGCTCCATTAGCTTTCTCAACCAACCCCTCTTCAACTTTGTCCCAAAGTACATGGTCTCCAAAACTGCTTTGGGAAACTTCTATTTCTACCTTTGCTATTTCCCTTCTATACATCTGTTCCTGGAGCTTTCTCTGTCCAAAGTTTTAGTATAGATTCCATTTCTCTAATGGATATGAGGTTATTCATGTTATCTATTACTTCTTGAATGAACTTTGATTGTATTTTTCAAGAAGTTTTTCCATTCTGCTAAGTTGTCTTACTGGCATAATGTTTCCTTATTCCATTTGATCCCTGTAAAAACTGTGTTGAAGCCGCCTGTCTCACTCCTGGTGCTTGCATTTTGTCTTCTTTCTTTCCTGATCGTTTAGGCTAGAGATTTATCAATTTCATTAATCTTCTCAATAAACCAGCTTTCTGTTGCATTGATATTCTCTATTGTTTTTGTGGCTTTTTTCTGTTTCATTAATTTCTCTTTTATCTTATTTTTTATTTCCTTTCTGCTATTTGCTTTCTTTAATTTGTTCATCATTTTCTGATTTCTTAAGTGAAAGTTATACTTCAAGTTGTTGTTTTCTTCTTATATAGTGCCTATACATTTTTTTCCTAAGTACTTTTTTAGGGGCAACCCACAAATTTGGATATGTTGATATTTCCATTCTCATTCAGTTAAAAACTGCTTTCTAATTTCCATTTTGATTTCTAACTTTGGTCATAGGTTATTTCAGTCTGGGTTGTTGAATTTCAAAATATTTGAGAATTTTCCTGATAATTCTCTATTACTGATTTTTAATTTAATTCTGTATGTCATACTTCAGATTTGAAATTTATCGATACTTGTTTTCTCGACCAGAATATGGTCTATCTTGGCAAATCTTCCATGTGTACTTCAAAAGAATCTGTTTTCTGCTGTTGTTGGTTGGACTGCTCTATAAATGTCAAGTAGTACAAATTGATTGATAGTGTTCAAATCTTCTGTTATCCTTACTGATTTTCTATCTACTTGTTATATCATTTTTCGAGAGGGGTTATTTGAAATCTCCAATTATAACTGTGGATTTGTCTTATGGAATATATTTTCCCTTACTTATATTTTTAATCTATCAGTTATTTATATTTGAAGTATATTTTTCATAGGTAGCATCTTGCTTTTTTATCCAGTTTGACAGTCTCTCTTTTAATTAGGGTATTCAGATTATTTACATTTAATGTGATCATTGATATTTTTAGGTTCAAGGTATAATTTTTCTATGTTTTCTATTTGTGCCATATATTCTTCTCCTTTTCTTATCTCCCTTCTTTTAGATTTACTGAATATTTTTTGTGATTCTGCTTTATTATCCTTTACCGACTCAACAGCTATAACTTTGTTATTTAGTCATTGGGTTAGAGTTTATAGTCTACATCTTTAATTTATCAGTCTACTTTCAAGTGTATCCTCATGTATAGGATAAGAACCTTAAAGTAGTGTACTTCCATTTCTCTCCTCCTGACCTTTGTATTATTGCTATCAAACATTTTAATTTTCCATGTTATAAACCACACATTGCATTATTGTTATTTTTGGTTTAACAGTCAAATCTCTTAAAGATATTCAAGTAATAAAAATATTATATATTTCTCCCTATGAGAATTTCTCCCTATGAGAATGAAAGTTTTTCATTTCTTTGTGTACATCCTTTAGAGGTCTGCTTGATATGAATTCATTCTTTTTTAAGTCTGTAAAAGTCTTTATTTCTCTTTTGTTTTGGAATGATGCTTTTGTTGGATGTACAATTCTAGGTTCTCGGTTTCAGCACTTTAAAAACACTGCTTCACTCTCTTCTCACTTGCGTTTATTTCCAATGAGAAATCTGCTGTCATCCTTATCTTTGATTCTTTGTATGTAACATGTCCTTTTCCTCTGGCTGTTTTAAAGATTCCTCTTATCATCACTGATTTGGAGCAATTTGATCACAATGTGCCTTGGTATAGTTTTCTTCATGGTCCTTGTGCTTGGAGTTCTTTGAACTTGGATCTGTGGGTTTAAGTTTTTCTTCATATTTGGGTAACTTTGAACCAGTATTTCTTCAAGTATCTTTTTTGAACCACCCCGTCTCTCCTCCTTTAGGAACTTCAGTTACACACAGGGAAGGCCACTTGAAATGTCCTACAGCTCTTCTTCTTTCTACCCTTTTTCTCTTTGTGTTTCATTTCGTATGGTTTCTGTTGCTCTGTCTTCAAATTCACTAATCTTTCCTTCTGCAATGTCTTATATGCTGTTAATCCCATCCAGTGGAGTTTTCATCTCTAGAAGTTCAGTTTGTGTGTGTGTGTGTGTGTGTGTGTGTGTGTGTGTTCATTGCATGTCTCAAATAACTGTTTTAGTGTCCTTAGTGTTCTTCCTTCTCAATTCTAATATCTATTCCAGTTCTGGGTTGGTTTCAAGTATCTCTTCATAATGAGTCTCATTTTCCTGCTTCTTTGCATCCTGGCTATTTTTGATTGGATGCCAGACATGAGAATTTATACCTTGTTGGGCACTGGATATTTCTATATTCCTATAAATATTCTTAACCTTTGTTTTGAGATGAAGTTAATTTACTTGGAAACAGCTTGTAGTCTTGCTTTTAAGATTTGTTGGGCAGGATGAGGTCAGTGCTCAGCCTGGATTAATTATTCCCCACTCCTGAAGCAAGACCCTTCTGTGTTCTCTCCCCACTGTCCCATGAATCTTGAGTCTGGCTGGTGGACACTGACACCATACTTGCACTATTACCTCTAATCTTTTCTGGTGGTTATTTTCCCAGCATTTGATAGTTTCCTCACATGCATGTGATGATCAGTATTCAGCTGAACCTGAGGGGGACCTTCTGCACATCTCCAGAGTTCTCTCCTCTTATGTGCACTCACCTGTGAACTGTTGTCTTCTAGCCTCCCGGGACTCCCAGCTCTGGTTTCAAAACTCAGGTTGTCTACCCGGTTCCGTCAGGGTCTCCTCTCCCTGGCTGCAGCCTGGACTCTCTCTCGGGGCAGTAAGCGGAGACATTTGTAGTGCTCACCTTTTTTGTTTCGTGTCTCTGAAGGATCATTATCCTTTGTTGCCTGATGTCTGGGTTTTTGCAAACCATTGATTTATAAGTTTTGTTGGTTTGGGGCTCATGTCAGATAAGAGAGCCAACCTGGTCCTCATTACTCTATCAAGGCCGGAAGTAGAAGTCTTCATGGGAAAGTTTCTTAACTTTTCTGAATATCTATTTCCTCATCTATTAAATAAGAACAACAGCGTTTAGCTCACAGTTTTGCCATGGAAAATGAATAAGACTGATGTTTGTGAAGCACCTGGCACTTGGCAGGTACTCAGCAAATATTTGGGTCTTACCCTGTCTCTGCACCTGGATATTTCTTCCTCCTGAATTCACCCAGTTTATCAACGTGATTCCTGGCTGAGCTGTAGATCAGAGTTTCTACAGATGATCAACCAAAGCAGGTGATCACTCATGGGCCACAGAGATTTTAACTTGATCAATTTCTGAGTTCTGTTATCTAAAGAACATTTATGTACAAACCTCATCCACATTGACCTAGACATTTACCTTCTTTGGCATCACACCAATTTCAGACTACAGGAATTATTTACTTATAGTGAGAATGTCAGTAATTTTTAGGAGGTCACTGATGTGTGGTAGACAGAACTTAAAAGGACCAATGTTATTGGTAATTCCAATATGATTTTGTTGGCATTTTCTACTAGGTCATGAACTTCATCCTTTTATTTCCCTATTTCTTTTTTCTTCAGGTTTCCAAGGAGCTACATGAAGAACAGATGAGTATTTGACAGAACTTAACCACCTCTCCCTTCTCTTGTCTTCTCTCCCTGTGGTAGTGTCTGGAGGTCGCAGCCGCCTGCACCTCATTGACCTCGGCAGCTGTGTGAAGGCTCTTAGCAAAAACCGGGAAGGAGGCTCAGGGCTGTGCCTCTCGCTGTCTGCTCTAGGCAATGTCATCCTGGCTCTCGTCAACGGCAGCAAACACATTCCATACAAGTAAGTGGCTCTTCTACACACGCGGGGTAAGCATGGTGCCAGGGCTGGGCGTGGGACTGCTGGATCAGTGACATCTCGGGAGAGGTGTATCTACCGAGGGACAGTCCGGACTACATTATCAATTCAGTGCCAGAAACCAGCCTTAGCTAACAATCCTGTAGTACATGATCTTCCAAATTCAAAAGCAATGGAAACATTTAAATCTACCGCAATAACTTTAGACTTTTTGAGTCAGAGAAGGGACTTTAAGAAGAAATAGGAAATTATCTCAGTTAAGGTCATTAGTTATGGAGGATTATTGTCACCATCGTTTGGAGATGTATCTGCTTCGTAGTGATGAGAACAATGGGCAGATTGCCTGACCCCTTCTTTTACGTGTACCATTGCCAGAATTAGCCCATCAAAATACAGGAGAGCCAATCAAATTTGAATTTCAGGTTAACAACAAGTAATTTTTTAGTAGAAGTATGTTCCCAATATTGCATGGGACATATGGGTGTCCTGTATTTTATCTGGCAACCCTACTTAGGAGAGCTTATAAGCTTGGGGAATTAGTATGCACTATCTCATGCAAATGTTTATTCCACTTCTAGCATCCTTCCCCTCTTTCCATTACTGCTCCAAGACAATGAAATTGTACATATATATAAGAAATTATACTTATATATAATATAGTATTATATATACTTATATATGAGGTAAGAAATTATGCTACTCCTATGTCTGGCATGGCCTCAGACTTACCGTATCATCTGAATGACCCAGCCCTGGAGCTCCCCCTCACCACCGTCCTCCCAACCCAGCTTTGCCACTGGACAGCGTGGAGAGAAGGGGGTGGTGCTCCACTGGCTGTCCAGGCCCCTGCCTAGGCTCAGCTCTGCTACTTACTAGCTATATAAACCCCCACATCATAGACTGAGGCTTGTAGCTATATACGTTATCTATATCACAAGGATATTGTAAGACTCAGAATGATATAATGTATATGAAAGATTTTTTGTAGACTACAGAGCCCTATGGCCAATAATCAGTAATAATAATATGGTTTATCCTATTTCCTCATCTATTTAAATGGAAATAATACCTACATTACAGAGTTTGCATAAGGATTAAGAAAATATACATGGAATCATTTTTAACCTGCAAAATCCTATAAAATGTAATTTACTATAGTATGGGAAGAAAAAGGTAAGTCATACAGTTCTATAAGCTTCAGAAAGTGTCCATGAGTTCTCCTTGCCGTCTGCCCTAAGTTGATGGCAGGCTCCCCAAAGACAACGATTTTTATTCTCCACCAGGAAGACGATTACTAGACTGACTTTAGGAGCTCAAATGGTAATTATAATCCTGTCTCAATTCCTGAAATTAGAAATCAAAGTTAGATCAGTCCAGAAATGGGTTTTCTGGACCCTCTTCTATGAGAAAAAAATTTCAAGTTGAAAGTTTATAAAGTTTCATTCAGTATCATTTCTGCAGTTGAATATGCTCAACGTGGTTAGAAAGAAAAAAGGTCTAGAGTGTTACCATCAGGGTAGAACCTTAGAAAGAAAGGAAACAGTTACTGGCCCTAATTGGTTTTCCTATCCTTAAGAAGGGAATCTTACCTTTTCATGTGATAGCTTATTAGATCCTGATGTTTATACACTCAAAATACCACCTTATGTGGTCATCAATTGTCTATTTTACTTATATAGTCTTCACATTGTTTCTGTAAAGTGACACGCTTTTATGATTTCAATAAATATTTGTTGTGTTGATCATGGGAGGGATGGTTGAATGTAAACATATGCAATTTTTACCTTAGATATAGTAACTTCCTGTTGATTAGAAATGGGTTTTACTATAAATAAATAGGGAAACATCTTGTGTTTACTAACAGTGCAGGTCTCTTGTTACATTAAACACAGCACCTGCATCAGCAAGCCATACTGAGTGTCCCCCTGGGAGGACCAAGAGAGTATAGAACCTCCCCTCACCTTTCCCTGCAGACACCTGTCGGCTTTAGTTCTGAAATTGCTGTCCTTCCATTCTGATACCGAGGGAGTGATTATTAAAGTGCTTCTATGTCTTAATTAGGCAAGACTTGGCATAGATGCTGTGTCTGCACAAGACACATTATACAGTCGTTCCCTACCATCGTGACTCTGACCTACTTGAGTCACTGGACCCTTGGGTGACAGACTTCTTTCAGCTTCCTTATCCCTGCCTAACCTACGTCATCCAGACCTTACTGGGCTACCCATTGCTCAGTGCCAGGAAACATGGTGGCCTGACAGTCCAGCCAGCTCTGTCCTGCCCAAAATATTTGTTTGCCAGTGCATTTGTAGAATCCAGTTCTGTCATCCCTCAGTCCTTGATACTCATCATTGTGTATAAGCTTTATAAGAACTTTGCTGTAATATTTTCTCAGATTCTCAACCACAGCATCTATTCAGCATTTGGTAACTTGATTTTAACATTTGCAAAGTGATTCAACAACTAGAAACAATTCCCTTTCGAGGTACAGGATGATAAGGCAAAGCTTTACTCAAATCACCCAGCCAGTTGGTGGCAGGAGCAAAACTGCATCACTTTTCACAACTTCAGAGATCTTGGCTGTTCTGAGCCCATGTTGGCAATCCGCTCCCCAGTTCTCATCAAGCTTTGTAATATATTAGCTCTGCACAGCAGGGTTTTCAGCACAGCAGGATGCCCAGATTTCTTTTATCAATTCAGTCAGTGCTCTAAAGCCGCATTACATGCAGCGTTTTGTTAGCATACTAAACACCTTTCACGGTATCAAACCTTGTCTTTGCAATGGATTCCTTAGAGAGAGGAAGTTTCCTGCTTACTTAGAGGGGAAAAACAAACAGAAAATCAAACTTCACATTCTTTACCCTCCTCCCCCATGCCAAAATAAACAAAAACTTACCAGCTCTTCATTTGTCACCCTGGACAGCTCTGTGTTTGGAACCTGCATTACTTGGGCTGGCTTCTGGGAAACTAACTGGAATGTGCACAGAGGAGATATAACCTATTCTCATCTCTTGTCATCATTTTACCAAACTGTTTGTCCTGTGACGAAGCCAGAAAGTGATTTTGGATTCTTTACCCATCCCAGGCTCTTCCATGGGCATCCTAGATGTGCCCTGAATGGTTCTGCCTTTGTAAATGATATTGTCTTCATAGATGACATGCGTAGCCAGCAAACGGGTCCCCAGCCTTACCCATTACATGGCACAGGTTTGCCGGCCAATCCAAGCACCATATTTCAATCTAAATGGTGATGCCATTCAGAAGAGCATGCAGGGAAGGCAGGAAGGACCATCAGAGCTTTCAACTCCCAGTCAGTTCTGCACCAACAGGCTGCACAGGTTACGCTCTAACTATGGGAAACTCGTGTCTGTGGAAGTCTGTCATAGTCCAGAGCATTTTTATGGTGTGTTTGCAGATTTCCTTCTAGTGCTCGTTACAGCCATTTGCTATTTCTTGCCACTTCTTGAGCACCAGGATGATAGGAGTCTTCCCATTTGAAAGATAAAGAGGACAGGCAGGGCAGTGACATGGATTTCCATGCCCAAAACCAGTGCTGTGGGCACACAGCACTGGAGTTGGCCTCCCCAAGGGGCCACCAAAGGGATCTGTCCATGTGAACTTAACTTGGCTGGAGTGCTTTTATGTCCCACTTGGTCTGAAGGACTTTTGTCTCCCTAGAGGCTCAAATTCTAAACACAATCCAGTTCTCTCAAAATAGAATTTTTGGTCCCTTTTAGGCATTGTCTTCTAAGGAGTACAAGCTCTTTGGAAGTACTTCCTTCATTCAGTGATACTTCAAGCCCTGAAGCATTTACCTTAACTTATAACTGTTACTCCACTTGGAAATTAAATTACTTTAGTAGGTCATATGATTTATGAGCTTATTTGCCAACAGGATGCTTGCACTCTGTTTCTAAACATCAGACATTTTATAGCCGTCTTGGCTACCATGCAACCAGAAGACATGGAAAATAACTGTGTGCTCCTCTGGTGTCCTGTCTGTCTGAGAAGCTCTTCCCAGTCAACTTGAAAAACAGCTCTTCATAACAACCCCACGATGTAAGTGATGCCTGATGCCGTTCTTTTATAGGTTTGCTCTGTGGCTCAGACCAAAACCTAATCCTACTTTGTTCAAATCAGTCACTGACGTGCTTTGGGCTCAGGCAGCTGTGCTGACTTCATCATGCCCTCCCCCTCTCTCCGATGTAAAATAACTGCAAGAAAACAGGTGGGCTTTGAGGCAGCCTGTTATCAGAACTTTAGACTGCCAGCCAACTCCACATGCCGAGTCCACTTTAGAGAAGCCCCTATTGCAAAAAAGTAAAGAGTATGCCTGTCATCGGGGTCTGAAACACGACACTTTCCTTCTGAGGCCCTCGTGAGGAGTGAAGAATGAAGGTCATTTTTAAGAACTTAGCAGCATCGGAGCACAACAGTCATGAAAACCAGCGGGCAGCACTAGAAACTCAAAGTCAAGTCAGTTACTATGAGGAAATGACACTTTGTACATACAGCCAGCTTTCTAAAAATGTTGAGGCCTCTTCTCATCCAAGAAAGGTGTGGCACTAGGAACCTGCAGGCAACACCCTCAGCAGCAGGTCTAAAATTCATAAGGATTTTTCAGTACTTGTATCTCTGAAGTATACAGACACTACGCTTCCTTGTCTTGCTTTTTGCCTCTTTTCCATTTAGATATTGGGTTAACCTTTGCTTTCTCAGAGTCAGAAAACTAGTCAAGGTCTAGGAAGCTGGAGAAAGGAGCTCAGGCTCCCAGTGGGGTGATATTAGCGACAGTATTCAGCTTCCCTGGTGAAGACCTAAACTTCACACAGCAGACTTGAATGTATATTATTTACATTTAAAATGAAATTGAATAGATATTTGCCTGGAAAAAAAAAAGCAAAAGAAATATCAGTTCTCCAGATTTACTTAAGATAGCCTGTAATGGGGAGAAGCCGAGTATAAGAATCTTGGTGTGGGTGTGGGTAAGAGAGAAAGAGCGTGCGAAACAGGGATGCATATTTAGTATCCTTTAAATGTGCATTAATGCTGTATTATTGCCTCCTGATTTACAGGGAGAACATCAATTTAGAACTATTTGAGCAAACTCAGGATAATACTTTGTAGCATTCCCTGTTTAGAAATAAAATAACTAAAGTCTCAGGTTGCCAGGCAACTGCAACAATGACAGTCCTTGGTGTTCCTGCTTCAAAAATATGCATTTTTATACATTTTAATGACTGTTAGGATGCACAGAAAGTGAGTTCAGAAAATCACTGGGACAAGTAAGTCCCTTTTCTAGGAGATTTTAGCATTCTTTGCTTTTTTTAGTTTGTCCCTCCTAGCTGTTTGCTTCCCTAGCCAATGACATGCTCATATTTAATTATTATTATTTTTTAATTTTCAGGGACTGTTACTGCTTTCTTAAAAGTTCAGGCAGGAACTGCTAGTAAGTTAACTTTTCCAGGCTCATTACAGAACTGCACAAGTCACTCAGTGAGAAAAGATACCTCCTGGGAATCAGTTGGGAGTCACAAGCCCTGGGTTCAATATTGGTTGTTTTGCCACGTGTTTTTGCCACAAAAATTCTGGCATGTCGTCTTTTTGCTCTCAAGATGACCACTTTCTTCCCCCTTCTCAGAGCCTCACTGAATTGGGAACAGAGTATTAGGCCCCCTACTCAATCATAATCTCTTGGGAGCAAAGCCATGGTTTATGTTTTTCTTTATCCACCACAACAACTCATTGTTTGATAATAGTATGTAACAGTCTGAGGACTGGATAGAAATCAAGAGATTTCTTCATTGCCCTTTTGGCTTTTCAAAAGGTTTTCTTCCTTTATGTTCAGTTTCTGAGGTTACTAATCACACCCTTTTCTCTCCAGATTCTGAACCAATTGACAAAATAGATACAAGAGTAAGACTGGGTATTAAAACCCTCCATCTTCTCAATCCTAGCAGAATGAAAAGAGATCACTTCTTACCCTTCCACACACACAGACCCAGGACGCCTCTGGGGACAGAGTTGCATCAGCTGAGAAGCCACTTACCCAGATTGCCACATGGCTCAAGTGGAGGGGAGAAGGTGTGCAGCCTGCAAGGAGAAAGACAGTTAAGACAGGCAGACAGAGGCTGTATGTGTCCAGAGTCACATTTACCATCCTCAACAGTTGTGCCTTTTTCTTTCCATGAGAAGAAGTGAATAAAGGGGCAGAAAGGAGGGCAGGAACTTATTTCTCCATCTTTTCAAGGGGATGGAGGTTCTACTTTATGGTATTGGAGGAACATAGGGAGAAGAAGAAAATAGTTCCCAATACTTATTTTCTGGTGTTTCGGTTCCATTCCAGGTAGTTAGCTTGGCATATAAATGAACTCCAAATAAGGGTTTTTCACAATGTGAACATAATCATAATAGCTCATAGTTGTTTTCTTATTATGTATCAGGAACCATTCTCAATGCTTTATGGGTATTTAATGTTGACAACCTTATGTCATAGGAACTATTATGATCACACCCATTTTATAGATGGGGAAACTGAGACATAGTGAAGTGAAGTAACTTGTCCAAGATTTCACAGCTAAAAGGTAATAGAGCTACTTCTCTGCCTCCCCGTATATCACTACTACTGGACACAGTGTCTGGAAAGTTGTTGGCATTCAATAAATATTTGTGAAAGAACAAAGAAGGAAGGCAGTAGATAAAATGTATCTGCAAGGCTTAATTCTTTGTAGCTGTAAGTAAAGGTACAGCTCCAAGGAGTGGGACCTGCTGTTGCCAGCTTGAACATTCAGGGTCAGTCTCCGAATCAGTCTCTGGATCTCGCCTTTTCCATGACTCTGAACAGGCACTGACTGCCGGATACTGTGGCGGTGAGGAAGGTGAGATAGGGTAAGATACAGAAGGGAAAGAAATCTCCCTTTCCAAGCCTAAATCTCATCAGAGCTGAATCAGAAGTACCAAACAAGGATGATAACATTAATGAGAATGTTCTGACTTAGAACTTGAGTGAAGGGCTGGGAGAAGGTTAGAAGTGCCGGTCTAGGATCAACATCATTGAATGGCTCCGACTGTCTGAGTCCCATATTCTGGGCACCAGCAGTGGATATTCTCAGCAGATCTCAGCCTATTCTATGAGTCTTTTATAAAGCTTAAAATTTCTTTAACCTTTCTCATGTAAGAGCCTGAAAGTTCATGGAGTCATTTCACATGCCCCGTTAATGGGGATAACTGCAGGCCTCTGTGACGCTGTCTCTGGCTGAGGAACTCACAGCCCTCTTGCTTTACCTGGGTGGGCTCCAGCGTGAGAAGTGTGACCATTTCCCACACCCCAGAACTGGGCACCCAGCACGGCCTACTGATAAGACCAAGTTGACGTCACTCTCCTCCTTCAGCGGTTTCCATTAGGTGCGTTGAGGCATTCCTGAGTGGACAGATTCCTGTCAGAAGAGGAACGGTTATCTCCCAGACTAGGTCTCGAAGTTCTGCTGAGTACAAGAAAAGTGGCAAAGGGATAGGCGAGGGGTGAGAATGACGGCAGGGCTGTCAGAGCTTGAGATAATGAGCTCCCTCAAAAAACATCTGGCTAATAAAAGAAGTGTTGGAGATTTCCACAACTGGCAGATAAGACAGTAAATCTATCAACTGGAATTTGTGAAGTTTCTTCAGACTGAACTCCCAAAAAAGTTGTGCCATCCAATATCTGTGGTGCCTAAAAGAAATGGGCTGCAGCAAGGGCCAGCGGAGCTAATGCTGAGCCGAGCGAGGGGCCTGGCTTCCCGCGTCTGTGTCTCTGCTAACCCTGTCTCCTTAGCGACTCCTTCAGAGCTTTTAATTCCTCAGTCAGCAGCTAAATGAGAATAATCATTCTTTTTCTATGCTCAGAAACATACTATTGTGACCATGTCTGTGATAGCCCCTGTAAAGAAATATGCTTCAAAGGCAAAAATATAATTGTTTTAACATATTTCAAAATATTGTAACTCAGATTAATCTGGCATTATCGTATCTTTTCCTCCATTCTTTGACTTAAAAAAGTATGCATCTCTTTTGGCCAACTCAGTTATTACTCCCTTTTGTTAAAATGGAGCCTGCGTGTGTTTATTTAACAAAGAGTTTGTGGGCTGCCTGTACAGGGATACTGCCTGATACAGATACTTGGATTTGAATTCTCTTCAATTAATTATGCTGCTCAAAGAGGGAAGTAACAATTTAAGGAGGCAAGTGAATCCATCCACCGCTTCACCCACTGAGTCATCTGTGCCTGAGAATGAGCCTGAGGTTAGGGGTTAGATGCGGCTCTATCCTCAACTGTGCCTATGTATCCCACAGTCCAGGGTATAATTCAAATAAAGATGCATGTTTTTCATGTAATAAGGCCTTTAAATGTAAGCCAAGTACTTCTTTTGGTGCTCAGCCAAAGAGACAGTGATGTGTTTCAATGCTGATGTATAACTTGTCTGTGTTGGACTCAGTGAGAGAAGGGTTTTCTTCCAAAGCGGTTTTCCAGGCTGACTTTGATGAGAGTAACTTCACTTTACACTTTAAATCTGCAGTGACACATAAAATTTACCTCCATTGTTCCTAGAACTCAGTGCTGTTCTGATCAGTAAAGAGAATTCTGCCCCAAAGGAACTAGTTGGGGAGTTTAAAGGATTGATTCAGTTATAAGTCTGATTAAGCATACCAAACATATATAGGAAATAATTTAAGAAATATATAGCAAAATATCTATGAGTTCTTTTATTCATTTATTCATTCATTCACTCCTTCCTTCAAAAATATTTGAGTCCCTACAATCTGCAAGGCACCATGCTAGGCACTGGGGGTATAATAGAGAATAACCGAGATGGGCAATTTGCATTCCAGTGGGGGCACAGACATTAAACGGCTAAGTCCAGTACCTGATAATACTGAACACCCGTGATCAACCAGCACCAAGGAAAAAAGGGGCCAGTTGGGGTTGGGGGAATCGGGAGGATTGTTGTAAAGGCTGTCTGGGCGGAGGTGGTGATTCTGAAGTTCTCTCTCATCAACCCTCACTCATCCTCCAGTCTCTCTAATGTGTATCTTCCAAGCCTTTCCGCAGTCCATCCTTTTAATGCCTGAGCCACTCAGAGCTCTTCTGTCAGTCGCTGTGATGATGTAGACATTGTCTGACACAAATCATGATAAACTACCGAGCCAAATGCAAGAGTTCTAATCCATAACTAATCATTGACTTTAATGATGACTAATCACCATATCAGAAGTCGTGTTGCCACCAGAAGAAAACATCAAAAGGAGAAGGGTTTTGGGTCAGTGCAGGGCCAGTGCCCAGAGCTGGAGATGCCCTCGGGCACCCGCAGGACTCCGTGATTATTCAAGGACAGCTTGATTTAGGCATGATTAGGCGTGAGAAAGGATGAGCATACAAACGAGTTGGGGCTTAATTCATTAAAAAAACTGTCTTGAATGTTAATAGAGCTTCAATCGGAGTATCCGACCATAAATTTTCACCTGTTTCACAACAGGTTCAGGCTCAATTGAGCATTAATAGATTTTTTTTTCCATGCAAATGAGGTGATAATTCATTTTGTGTGTAATTAGAACAGTTTTCAAATACTTGCCTTCATGGAGCAGTTAAGTTATACCAAACTGTCTAATGTATTTAGGAATTCCTTTCTTGAATCAGAGTTGAATTTTATTTTGATATAATAGAGACCTGAAGAAACAGAGATGTGTACAGTGAATTTGTTGTTAGATTAAGGAATAGTAGGTTTTAAGAAACTTTACGATATTCAGTCCTTTAGAACAGCAATCACAATTGTTGTTTATTTTCGTTTTTCTCGCCACCCCTTCTTATCTTACTCCCTACCAGTGAAATCAGTTTTTTATTTTCTGGATTTCTAGGTTTGGGGGCAAAAGGAGAAGGTGTTGGGGAAAATCCTGTTCAAAGCCCTCAGTTTATAGGCATATATTTCCTAATTTTGTGCCTTGCCGTGCCAATTTTACCAAGGGCTAAACATGTCTGTCTTTAAAACTCTGTGTCAGCTCTTTCCTGCAAACCACTCACCAAGGCTTATTTCTCTCCTGAGACTTTGCCAGCCTGGCCTCAAGCACCCCAGCTTCTCCCGAGCACAGAATTCCTCACTGAAGACCAATCACAATCGTTGCTTGTATTGAGAGTATTTGTATGTCGTTTCTTGAACAGAGTTCACTGCTCTGTTCCCTAAGGGCAGATGACACATCCACCATTTCCTCTGGAGGATTGTTTTTGGTAAAGGTTGAGAAGATTGTAGTTTCACCCCTCTCCCATCTACCCTGCACACAGCTACCAGAATGCCTTTCTAAACTACAAATCGGAGATCACCCCTATCCTTAAACTCTTCAGGGACCTCCTGTAGGCTAAAGGAGAAGTTCAGACCCTTTTATGGCCTATAAAGCTCTTTCCTTGTTTGGGCAACACCCACCTTGGCAGCCTCATCCTCTGCTGCACGCTGTGTTCTGATCACAGAAAATCAGTCCAGTCTGAGAACGCTCCATGCCCTCTCGTGCTCCCATGCTTCTGACAGCCCTGTTCATTCGTTCATTCATTCGTTTGTTCATTCATTCAATAAATAGCTATAGAGTACATAGTATTTTCCAGTACTGTCCTGGACTTCCTTCTCCATTTAGTAAGTTTCTGCTTTTTTTTTTTTTTTTGTATGTTTTAATTGTGAAATGTGTCATATATACAGATGTGAAAACATCTGCCCAGTTTTTAGAATGACAAATCAAATATTGAGTGCCACCACCCAGGTTAGGAAGTAGAACCTTTCGATGTTGTAGAGGGCCCTCGTGTTCTTTCATGATAGCGTCACCCTCCTGCCTTCCCCAGAGGGGGCCACCATGATGAATTTTGTGTTTATAATTCCCTTGCTTATCTTATACCTTTACTCCTAAATATGTGTTCTAAAAAATATATTGTTTTGTCTGTTTTGGATTTTACATAGAGGACTCATACTCTATGCTTGGCCTTTCTATAACTTGATTCTTTCAATCAGATTCATCCATGTTGATGTGCATGGTGGTAGTTTAGTCATGTTTGTTGCTGTATGATATTCCATTGTAAGAGAAATATTATCACCTCTTTGAAGCCTTCTTTGATCTCCTTTTCCCCCTTTCCCCTCCTGATTCTTTGTTCCAGGAAAATTGTTTCTATCCTCTAATCCCCTATTACATCTCATAGGTATTTCATTATAAGCATTTGTGTTATATTTTGTTTGCTTATCTCTTCTTTCATATGAGCTCATCAAGATAATGATGTGGGATCTTTTTCTTCAGCTTCCTTATTATTTTTGGACCAATTTGAATTAAACCAATGTGCTCTAAACCCTACATCTTTAGTAACAGATACGAGTTACTTTCTTGCCTTCAACTTTGTGGTAGCCTGCCCCAATATCTGGAGTCTACCTGTGGGCCGCCAGACTTGCTTTGTGGTCATCTGAGCACCATGCAAAACTAGTATTTAGTGTATATTTTTCCAGTAATGTCAACTGTTTAGGATGTGGAGAAGCATTGAAGCTAACTGAAGTTATACTTTCTGAATTGGATATATAGCAAAAATACACTCACTGAACCAGGCTATTTTGACAAATTTATGAAGTATCTACGATGCATAAAGTACTATTCTAAGCTGCAGGGCTAGTACAGGGAGCTTACAGACCACTAGGACAGAAAAGACCACTATGCAAATTAAAAGGCAAGGATAAAGTGGTCAAAAGCCACATTATAAAGTACATTCAAGGAAAAGACAAGAGGCCACAATAAATATGCTTTCTATGGCAATAATAATAAATACGGAATATAAATATAGATTCTTATTTACTATTACAACTCTCTAAATATCTAGAATTTGGTAGAAGCAAATCTCTTAGAGTTTACCCAAGAAGTTTAGTCTTGTTACCTCTTTATAATAGTCATTTTTCCATGGCTTTTGAAGTAGGTGTCCCAAGGATATAATTATAGTGAACTTCCAAGAACACATTAGCACACTAAGGAAAGGCTGGTCTTGTGACTAGGTAATGTCTTCAGATTTGGAATGGCAGCTGATCAGTTGATAATGATAAGGAGTTTGAGCTACATCTGGAAGACCACATGCCCTGGTGCCAAGAAGGAGGGTCAGGCTGTGTGTGGATGGGGATTCCTCAGCTCTTATGGTTAACTTTTTGCAAGACTGTTCTGAATAAGTGAGAGTGGAGCCTCTTGTTTAAAGCCCAGGAAAGTGATGAGTTGACTTCCCTGGGCAGCCCTGTAGTCCCTTCCGCTTGTGGTCAATTCAGCCTTGACCTGCTCTAGGGAAACGGACAAATCCACAGCCCAGAGCCCTCCCTTCAGTGGCTGCCTTGGCAATTTAATGCCAAAGAAACAAACTTCCCTGTTAAGATTTTTGGCTGTAATAATGAAGCCCATCTTGGCCACTGTTGATAGTTTCCTTTGGAAAAGTAGAATAGCCACCTTTAAAAACCATACAATTTGAGCTTTCTAAAAAGTCAAAGGTTTTTCTTCTCCAAAGTCATTCATTTGAACCTATAGTTTGTAAATGAAAAGAGTCAAGTGATTATTATTCTAAAAGCCTTTCAGACGGAATCAGAATCGCTCTTTTGGCTTTAAATCCTCTGTTCAAGGACCCATTTAAAGACATACTTCACAAAGTCTTGGAATACTGGGTATCATACAAAACAATAAGAGCAATAAAGCTACACTTTTTGATTGCAAGCCCAGTCTATACAATACAAATATTCTTTTAATCTTTGCATCAACCCTATGACGTGGATGCTATTATTATTACCATTTTGCAGATGAAGAAACTGAGGCGCAGAAAGCTCAAGTAAATTTCCCACCATTACATGTACAATAACTGGTAAGCTAGGATTGGAACTCAAGTTGTTGGGTTTCAGAGCCTACCCTTCCAGTCACTGCCTTATCCACTAGTATGTGGTGTGGCAAAAAGCACACAGAGCTGGGCTAGGAAGACCTGGGTTCAAGCCCCAGCTCTTCACTTGTTGCCTGTGTGACATGAGGATCCTCAGGCTCCATCAGTGAAATGCAGGGACAAGTACAGGTGTGCCATAGGATTAAATGACATATTGCATGTGAGAGCAGTTGGTACACACAAGAATGATGGTGAGGATGACACCCATCTTTCAAATCTCTTCCGGAATCTTTTCTTTTATTGTTGATTGGCTTTGTGTTAAGGCTCTTCTCTGATGCTTGGTTCAACGTATTCTAGATCTTTAGAATAACCTGTGTTTAACTGATCAGATTTTTTTTCAGCTTTCCTTCATCTTTTTCTTGCCCTGGATATGCAGTACAATTTTTAAGATTGCACTCTTTTGTGCAATTATTTCATTTCCAGGAGAAAGCTTCCTTTCCTCTGTTCATTCTCCAGGAATCTTGATCTTTTCTGCTTGTTTTTTGTTTTGCCCCTATAGATTTTTACACTCCCTTCATTGTCTCTAGCTGCTTTTGCCTGGAGGGCAGATTCTTGGAGAAGGGTCACCCCCTGAGAGGACTTTCCCAAGTCAATCTTTCCCAGACAAAACAGGGTCAGGAACCCACAAAGAGGGCACGGACCAGCTCCAAAGTGCCCTGGGGAGGGGAGCAGGAAGGATGTCAAAAGCCACTTTGACAGCTTCCCAAAGCTATGCTTTCCTGTCCTGCCCAGCAAATGCTGCCCTTCATCTAACTTTCCCCCACAGCCCCGGGGGAAGCACTGCACCTTTAAATCTCTACTGCCTCTGTCCCTGTTGGGGGTAGGGTTGAAACAAGAGCTCAGAGCCAGGACCCAGCAATTGTCCTCACTGATCAAAAGCCATGATCAGTGACTGGCCATGCCCATACCTGTTCTTGGAGAAGAGGATTTTTATATCCCTTTCTGTCTCCAGGGAGCTAGCCAGAGACTGGACCCCAGGGCGGTCTGCCGTGAGAGTGGGGGATGGGCACTGGCAGCTGCCATCCAGAGAGAGCGACTCACTGTTCTCCACCATAGTTAATCAGCCTCTTCCTCCTGCTCTTCCCTGGATGTTGTACAGTGTTCTTCTGGCTTCCAGAATCCCCAGACAGTTGTCTTAGGTAGTTCCTGCCTATTCAACAGCAGTCAAGCCAAAGCCTCCCACTCTCACACAGTGTTGCTTGGCAAGAGGCAGGGGTTATCCCTATCCCAACCAGTATTCCAGGGGCATCTATTATTTTTGTATTTTTGTCCACAGGGATGACAGCTTAGAAGCTGCCACAGCTAATGATTCATTCATTTTTCCTGGACAGCAGGGCAGTGAAATGAGCCTTTTAAGACAACTAAGTCAGGTGCCTGAAAGTTAGTCATGCTTTAAGGCTGGACTGTTGTTGTCATTTATTGTAAGGTTTTTTTTTTCTTTTTTGCTCATGGTGCTCCACAGCCGCATTACTTCTCAGAGCTAACCTATGCCCAGAAATCACTTGCTGCGTCGTTGTCAT
The DNA here is from genome assembly GCF_015220235.1 of Choloepus didactylus. Classification (NCBI taxonomy): domain Eukaryota; kingdom Metazoa; phylum Chordata; class Mammalia; order Pilosa; family Megalonychidae; genus Choloepus; species Choloepus didactylus. The sequence goes on from NC_051308.1 coordinate 30,662,179, forward strand.
TATTACCATTGTCAACACCACCACCACCACCACCATCATTGCTGAAATTACACTTGGCTGGCTTTATTGTATGCCAAGCCCTATACTCGATACTTTATGTATATTGACTCATTTCATCCTCATGACAGCTCCTTAGGGCCAATACTAGAAATTGACAGAAGGAAAAGATGTACTCCAAATTTCCTTTTTCACAGCAGCCTTCAGCATGCAGAGCAGCTACCAGAAATCTCTGTAGCCATGCTCGATTGATCACTGTGGAATTGGCATTGGGCAAAATTGTAAACAAAGTTTGACTCCTGTGCTTCCTGTCACCTCTCCACTCCTTCCAGTAAGGGACCCTCCTCCCGCTCTGAAGGTACTTTGTATTTTCATGCTAGCCAGGAATGCCCCGTGCCTGCCCGCTCTCCGCCCTTATCCTGGTCGTACCATCACTGAGAGCCCCCATTGCCCTAGGCCTCATTTAACTCTTTATCAAACCAACATTTAGCTATCTGGTGAGCTATCCCTTCACATTCTGCTTTTTGATAAAGTAATGTGCTGCCTTAAGTCAAATTGAAATATTAATAGCTAATAACGGTCTAACAATATATGAGTTCCCATTGCTTCACAAACTTGTCAGTTCCTATATTGTCTGTTTTTTGGTTTTGGATTTGTTTTTTTTTTTTGTTTTTTTTTTTTTGCAGGGGGAGGGTGGCAATCAGGTAGGTACTTAATGGTATTTCATTGTAATTTTAATCTGCATTTCCATGATCACTAATAAAGTTGAGTATCTTTTCCTATTTGTAGGCAGTTCTTGTTCATGTCTTTTGCATATTTTTCTGTAGAGTTCCTTATCTATTTTTTCTTTATAGGAATTCTTTGTAAATTTAGATGCTACTACTTTGCAAACATCTTCTCCTAGCACCATATATTGAACCTCCACTGATCTGCAATGACCCTCTGTTATAAAACAAGTATCCAAATACGTGGGAATCTGTTTCTGGACTCTCTGTCCCTGTGCCAATACCACACTGATACACAATGTCTTAATTACTTTTGAGTTTGTTAATTTTCTTTATGGTGTATTTGTTTTCCATTTTTATTAATTATTGCTCTTCATTTTTTTCCTTCCACTTTTTTGGGGTTTACTTTGCTGTTATTTCCTATTATGAGATGGGCTAGTTAGTGTAATAGTTTTCACTTTCCTTGTTGTATAATCAAGCATTTAATGCTATTCATTAATATATAAATGCTGCTTTGCCTGTGTCCTCAAGTTTTGATAATGATAAATATTTTCACTATCCTTAGTTCAAAATACTTTTTTTCCTTTATACTTACTTTTTTGATCCATGGTTTATTTAGAAGTATGTTTATTAAGTTATTTGGAATCAGTTGTTTCTTTTCAGTCTTGCTTTTAAGCATTGCTAGGGCAGGTACAGAGCAGTCTAGGGAAAATTTGGCCCCACTACTTAGAGCACTATTCTTCTGAGGACTCGTATCTGATGCCACCTGTATTAGAAGATCTTTCCATGATGTCTGGTTGAATACAAATTTTTCCCAGTTCCACGTGGGCTCCAAGGATTGTTTGGACTGCTCCTTTCCAATGGTCCCTCCTGCAGCCTCAGTGGTTTTCTCATATGCACACAGATTAATGCTCAGCCAAAGTTCTCCTCTATGCTCTCCAACTGTGCCGCTCTCTCCTTTCTCCTATTTTGCTCTGCAAATTTTAGCTGCCTTGGCCTCCCCAAAATTTGAACTTTGCCTGCCTGGTTCTATTTGGGTTCCCTTTCTCTATTCTGTGGCCACAAAACCCTCTCTGGGCAGTGAGCTGGGGCCCTTGTAGGGCTCACTTCATTTGTTTCCCTTCTCTTCGGGATTATTTTCTCTGCTGCCTGTTTCCCAATGTCTGAAAACAATTTTTGTCTTATACCTTTATTTTCTAGTTGTTTAAAGTTGTAGGGTAGATCCAATTCCTGTTTTTCCCAATGTGGCTAGATGCAGAAAATGGTTATTCCTGATAAAATTTTTTTTTTTGCTTTGATTTCTTCTATTTCTTTAGACATCTTAATTTCTTTAAACATGTTAATCAACTTTTTGTTTATTTGTAATGGATGTCTGAAAATATCATTCTGCCATCTGTTGTTTCTGTTGGTTCTTTCTCACGTTGGTACCTTGTTTCTTTGTGTTTATTTTTGCCCAGGGCTACTCATTTTCATTGGCATTTCATTGTGAGAATTCCTTGAGACCTGGGATAAAGATGGTTTATTTTAGAGAGCATTTGTCTTTGCTTCTAGTAGGTGCCTGTATTCTCTACCAGTTCAGGATACTGTACATTTACTGTCAGCATGAAATATTTTGGACCACCCAGATATTGAGAATTAAACCTGCAAACTTCCCTGTGGTTCCAGAGTCTCAGGACAATTTCTTTCCCCTCTGCTCTGTGCCATGTTTCAAGGCAGTTATGTCCCAAATATATGAAAGTTACAGTAGTTGGAGAGGGAGATTTTCCATGTTGGGCAGGCTTTGGGCTTTGTCTTCTATTTTCCCTGCCTTTTGAGCCCATATAAAACTCAGCTGAATATTACCTAGTTAGGCAAATACCTTCAGAGTGAAAACAAGCATCAATGTTCTGCTTACTTCTCTTGAGGTCGCAACTTCACTCACTTCTTAGCCTGAGAATTCCTTACCCTTCTGCATGCCTAACAATGCATTAAATAAGATTTTAAAAAATACCTTATCCACAATGTTTAATTGTACTTGACAGGATGATTTCTTTAGATACTTAGACTACCATATTGCTCTTCTGCTATTTTTCTGCATTTTTTGATTATACATCTTTCCCTCTTCTAAATAGACTATATAATTTATTATACAAACCCAGACAGTTTTAGAGTAATAGGGGGCACTTAAGCAATACTAATGTTTTGAAATGTTTTCTGATTGACAAATCTGTCTAATTATATTGGTGGATATATAAACTAGTCCTATTAAAAATTATTTTCAAAAATGAAATATTTTCTTACATAAAGAAATAAACAGCAATGTAAATCAAAGTTAAAAATTTTTTAACTTCTTTATATTGCTTATCTGAATATTAAAAAAATAAGCTGAACAATTCTTGGTATGTTTTTGCATATTTTAATCATTATCTTAGTCATATGTCTCATACCTCACCAACTCTATTTTTCTGAATACTGTATATTTTTTTCTATTATTATCATATAGTCATAGTACTTTTGTTCTTCAGTTTCTCTAACCATCTACCTATATATTTATATATATAGGTATGTGTGCATGTGCATTCGATAAAAATTTCTATAACTTCAGCTTCTTTTGATCAAATATCACTGTTTGAAAATATGAATTTATGTGCACCAAAACTAATTACAAGTTCATTTCAGTGGAATAAGTTTTTCAACTCAGTAAGCATATCGTATGTTGAAATTTCAAAGGATTCTTCCTACAAGTCAATTTCCAAAGCACAATTACAGAATTTCAAAGTGTAATGTTTATTCTGTTTGAGCTCTCATCATCTAATACTCATTTAGTTCCTACTTTGCTTTTGCCAGGGATATATTTCAGTATCCTGTTTGCAAGTTTTGTTTTTAATAATTGCAATTCATTAAAAGCTTCAAAGGCTGAGATTTTCATGTTTTATTTGTTGAATACTTGATTACAGATTTATAACTTGTGAACAAAATGCAATCAAAATTTAGAGGCTTTGTTTCCAAAATTTCAATACTTTTTTTGTAGGACACTTAGATTGATTTATAAAGTATATTTTGAAGTTAAAAACTTTTGAGTATCAGCAGTTTCATATATCATTCACACTAGTTCTTTAAAGTTGCAAATATTTCTCAAATCCAATTGATGTCAGGGCAGCAAAGAGAGAAACCACACCCTCCCCTGCTGAAATGTTTTTTGTTTTTTTTTTAATTCAACATTAGCTTCATCACACATTTTTTAGAGTTCAGTTACTCTAATGTGGGTGCATATGTATTTATCTATGTATATAGATGTATATGCCTACATGTATAAATATATGTACATACATACAGATTAAAATGCGAATTTTGATAGCTACAGTTTTTATTTCTCTGGGTATAAACAGAACTGTGTTTGAGCGCAGCTATGAGTTGTGTGTGCACCACAACCAATCACAAGTGCATTTCAGCACAGTAAGTCTCTCAGTTTAGTAAGAACATTCCGTCTTAAAGTGTGAACTCTGCTCACTGCATATTTCTCACACTTACTTGATGAGACCATCAAGGTGGAAAGAAAGGTCTACTCTTTTCTTTCCAGCTCAGTCAATGGAAGTCTTAATAATAATATGTTTAAAAAAATGAAAAATCCGGGATAATATAAACCATACGGGACGCAGGACAATAGGCTTAAACTGAGATGTCCTGGGCAAACCAGGATATATGGCCAGCCCAATTAAAAGCCCCATGGAGCAGGGATCACATCTCATATTTGTTTGTGATTCCAGGGCTAGCAGAGGCTTACCTGTATCCTAGGCTCTTAATACATGTTTGTTGAATGAACCACTCAAAAATAAAAAATTTGTTTGAATAAGCCTTTCTGTGTTAGTGCAAAGGAATGAGAAATGGGGGCAGTTTCAGGCTTTCTAACAAGAGCCTCTAAAATCCCACCACATAGGTGGCTGCTTCCCCTGCTTGGGCTTAACTGCAAGCAGAGATGACCCCTTGTTGCATTTTTTTTGAAATATCCGTTCTACCTTTCTAAAGGTATTTAGTTAGACTATACAAACTTGCTTTATCAGCCCTCTTAACCCACACCCTGCCTGGACCAAAAGCATTTGTTCATGAGACCTTCATATTGGGCAGGATCAGTGGAAGGACAGCCCTGGGGTGGTAATGCAGACTCGGCTTATGGACGTACCTGACTTGATCTGGCCATAGACTTCGCCTCAGATTGAAGGCATGTTGGTGTTCTGGCTGGTCCTCTTCGGGAACATCGTGGGGCACACGCCTCCCTCGGTGTATATGTCTCTCTGTGAGGTAGCTGCTCTTGGAGATTGTGAGCTGTGCAGACCAGAGCGGGCTGTGCCTGGTCCTCTGTAACACTGTGGGAAGCTGTGTCTCCTATTATGTAGGAGAGACGGTGAGCCTTGTACAAGGCACTTGGCTGGGCATCTCCTTGGTTTTAGTCAATCAGTAGCTCCTAGGAGGAGACAAAAAAAAAAAAAGGAATACATTGGAATTACAGAGTTAGAAGTTTGGGAGTGACATCTTTTGATGGAGAGGTGCCCATTAGATATTTATTTAAATATTTGTAGAAAGGCAGCTCTATGCTGGACACTGTTAGGTTCTGGATATGTTGGGAGGGGAAAAAAAAAGATCTCTTAGACACAGGCTTTGTTAGGGGAGATTTGGGCCATCTGTCCCACCACTGAGTGCTTTTCACAGCACTTTGCAAAAGCACCCAAGTGTTTTTTGAAATATATATGTTTTTTTAAAGTACCAAAGAAGTGGCATAAGGAAGACATTTGCAAGCTTTGTGTCACTGGCAGGACTTTGAGAAACTATCCAGTTAAGGATCTTGCAGGCATAACAGTCATTAAACTCTGAACTCAGACCACATTTATCCCATGTGAAAAATGAATAGCTATTTGTTATTAAACTATCTTATCCACTTAAAAAGTTGCACAAAAATTGTGCATCAATAGCCGTTTTTTTTTTTTTTTTTCTTTTTAAACAAAATAAATATCCCTGGAAAACTTTAATCCTTAATTTTTTTCAGGAAATATATAATTCCTACATGTCATTCCCCATTAAAATTTCATGGGCTCTCCCTTAAGTTATTAAGTGTATGAATTGTGGCCTCTGTGGTAACATTTTTTTCTCAGACTTGTACCAGTAATGGAAACCATTCTTAAACTTAATTTCCTTTTATCTCCTTCCAGTTACTAAGGACTGTTCTTTGTATCAAGAGCCAATCCAGTTGGTACATTCTGTGAAGACTGTGGGGTCATATTTCTTTAAGCCACACGTGACACCCAGAAGGCATTCACGGGGTTGCCCTCATCACCCTTCTTAAAGTTGGTTATACTTGATTTCAAAAGAAGTTTATCCCTGGGCAGTCCGTGGCACATGTGCTTAACAGTAGCCTTTCAAGTCTTCCCCAGCTGGTGACTGGTTAGGTCTGCATGCAATAAGGACCATATTAGACAAGTATCTTCAGCACAAAATTGCATAGGTAATCCTTGGTCCCTCTTATTAGCAAGGCACATCAGAGGAAAACTGAACATTGAAAGGCTTTGGAACAACAGGTGCCAAAAATTACTCATTAAAAACTGAGACTGATAAAATTTTACCTAAAAATGAAAAGGAAAGTGATCTCCAAGGACCCAAGTCCCTGGGAGTTGCTATTACTGTGCTTTCCTTTTTTTCTCTTTTTTTTTTTAATTGTGATTGTTCACATATCATACAATTATCCATAGATCTGTAGTGTGTAATCAGTTGCCCCTGGTACCATCATACAGCTGTGCATCCATCACTACATTTTTTTTGTCAATTTTTAGAACATTTTCATTACTCCAGAAAAGAAATAAAGACAAAAAAAGGAAACTCAAATCCTCCCATGTCCCTAATCACCACCCCCCATTGTTGACTCATAGTATTGGTATAGTACATTTGTTACTATTGATGAAAGAACATTAAAATACTACTAACTTTAGTATATAGTTTGCAATAGGTCCATACTCCTCCCTTATGCCCCCCTCTTATATGCATTTAGCCTTGATATATTGCCTTTGTTACATTAAAGGAAGCATAATACAATGTTTCTATTATAGTCTCTAGTTTACATTGATTATATTTTTCCCCCATTACCTCCCCTATTTTTAACATCTTGCAAGGTTGACATTCATTTGTTCTCCCTCATGAAAAAACATTTGTAAATTTTATCACAATTGTTGAACACTCTAGATTTCACTGAGTTATACACTCCCAGTCTTTATCTTTCCTCTTTTCTTCCGGTGTCCCACATGCTCCTAACCTTCCTCTTTCAACCATATTCATAGTTATCTTTGTTCAGTGTACTTTCATTGCTGTGCTACCATCACCCAAAATTGCGTTCCAAATCTCCACTCCTGTCTTTTCCTATCTGTAGTGCTCCCTTTAGTATTTCCTGTAGGGCAAGTATCTTGTTCACAAACTCTGTCATTGTCTGTTTGTCAGAGAATATTTTGAGCTCTCCGTCATATTTGAAGGACAGTTTTGCTGGATATAGATTCTTGGTTGGTGGTTTTTCTCTTTCAGTATCTTAAATATATCACCCCACTTCCTTCTTGCCTCCATAGTTTCTGCTGAGAAGTCCACACATAGTCTTCTTATCAAGCTTCCTTTGTATGTGATGGATTACTTTTCTCTTGCTGCTTTCAGGATTCTCTCTTTGTCTTTGACATTTAAGCATCTGATTAAGTGTCTTGGCATAGGCCTATTCAGATCTATTATGTTTGGGGTATGCTGCGCTTCTTGGATCCGTAATTTTATGTTTTTCATAAGAGATGGGAAATTTTCATTAATTATTTCCTCTATTACTGCTTCTGCCCCTTTTACCTTTTCTTCTTCTGGGACACCCATGGCACATACATTTCTGCGTTTCATGTTGTCATTCAATCCCCTGAGATGTTGCTTATATTTTCCCATTCTTTTCCCTATCTGTTCTTTTGAGTGTAAGCTTTCAGGTATCTTGTTCTCCAATTCCTGAGTGTTTTCTTCTTCCTCTTGAAATCTGCTGTTGTATGTCTCCATTGTGTCTTTCGTCTCTTGTGTTGTGCCTTTCATTTCCATAGATTCTGCCAGGTTTTTTTCCCAAACTTTTGATTTCTATCCTATGTATGCCCAGTGTTTTCTTTATAGCCTTCATCTCTTTTGCCGTATCTTCTCTAAACTTTTTGAATTGATTTAGCATTAGTTGTTTCAATTCCTGTATCTCAGTTGAAGTGTAAGTTTGTTTCTTTGACTGGGCCATAACTTCATTTTTCTTAGTTTAGTTTGTAGTTTTCTGTTGTCTAGGCATTTGGTTTCCTTGGTTACCCCAATCAGGTGTTCCCAGGCCAGAAGAGGCTCAGGTCCCAGAAGGAAGAAATATTCAGTATCCAGTTTCCCTGAGGGTGTGTCTTAGAGGATTGACACACTCTGTGAGGCCTCAAGTCACTGATTTTCTGCCTAGCAGTTGGCGCCTATCAGCCTGTCACTCCTGACTGGTGTAAGGAGTTGTGGCCTGTGGCTGTTTTTCTCCAGGCTTTGGGGTCTGGTTCTGAATGGAAGGTGGGTAGTAGATCTGGGCACCACCTCTTTCCTCTTAGGAAAGATATGACCCCTAGGGAGTTTTCATTTGCATTTAAATAGGTTCTTTGTCTCTCTGACTCTGCTATCTCCACCCTTGTCTGGGTCAGAGCCCTTGGAGCTGAAAATGGCTGAGGCTTTCTCTGCTGCAGAGCACTGTGAGCTGAAAATGGCTGAGGCTTTCTCCACTGAGCTGCTCAGGTTGAGAGAGAGGAAAAGGGACAGAAAGCCCCCTTTCAGGGTCAGTCCACAGTCCCCAGTTTCACCCATCAGCCATAGATAGCACCCAGTCCTCTGGGCTCTGCCTCCCAAGACAGAGAAGTCCCCTGGCTCTTCAAGGTGAGTCATCACTAAAAGCCTCTGTCTGCTTGTTGGGGATTTGCACCTTGCATTATCAGTCCACGTTTCCCAATTAAAATCTCATTTGGAGCTGGACTGAGGTATATTTGCTTGTTCAGAGAGTGCTGCTTTCTATCTCAGTGAGGCTTTGCAGTTCAGGCTGCCGTGGGGGAGGGGGCTCGGGTCTGTAGTTTCTACTCACAGATTCTGCGCTGCCATCTCAGGCACTCCTCCCAATCCAGGTTGGTGCATGATATGTGGACAGTCATGCTTGTCCCCCAGCAGTTATTCCAGATCATTTGCTAGTTGTTCCTGGTTGTTTATTAGTTGTTCCAGGGGGACTGACTAACTTCCACTCCTCTCTATGCTGCCATCTTCTTTGCTTTTCTTTTTATTTCTGAATAATTAGTGGATTTGAGCTGGACATGGAAGAAATTCCATAGGCAGAGATTAAAGTGAAGGACATTCCAGGCTGAAAACCTGGGACAAACACAGGTGCAGGAAAGGCTCCCAAAGCCACAGCCTGCTCAAGGAGTCCCAAATGGAGTGGTATGGTCAGAGCCCACAGTGCAGGGAGGGCCAGGCAGGGGGCATCCTACAGCCCCCTCCTCACTTGAAGCTCAGGTCCAGGTCCATGTCCAAAGCCACCAAACCATCTTTATTGTCACACTATATGATAACCAGGAGTCCTTCCAGACTGTCAGGCAGTGAAGTAACAGAGGGATTGTAGCCATGGCTGTGCCAGTCTGCAACCTGTCAGGCAGGCACCCATGGACGCCTGTCTCAAGAACCATTTCATGTTCCTCAGCCAATCCGGGGAAGGACATTGGTCAGGAGCAGGGGGCGGGGATGGAATGAAAGGGCAAGGACGACTCATCCTGACCTGGGCAATCAGAATCCAGTTTTAAGCTCCACTCTGCTGACTTCAAAGAAAGGCCCTTGGCAAAGGGAGAGATGTGAGCACATTCAGTCATCTGATCCGTCCTCCCAAGAACTGGTCTGAATCCTTCTTCACAAGGCGATATTATTGTGCCATTGGCCTCATGAATGAGTCAGTTTCTGTCTCTCAAAAAATGTCCTTGATATACAGTCTGATTGAGCAGAGAGAGATTAGACCTCCCTGCCTTTTGTGTGCATAAGACCACAACAGAGTCAAGCGAATGCAAATGAAATAACTGCTCAGGGCTCATGTTTGCATTTTCTCTGTTGATTTTATTTTTATAGAGAGGATGGAATTGGTTAAATCGAACTCTGGAGACTGGAAATAGTCAAAATTGTAATCAACAAGCCTAAGCCCTTTGCCTAATCCTATCTAATCTCTTTTTAGCCTTTCAGAGAAATGTGGCAGGAGCGAGACTCACCTGGGTTCCCAGAGCTGGGGAATAAAGCTCCATAATTCATCCAATATCCACATTTCTCCATCATTTTAGGGTTTTGCTTAGAGAATAGGTGAAAGAAAAAAGTAGATAAAACTCTTCCAGATGTTTCCCTACCTTTGTTTTTTGTAAAACACATTTCTTTTGAAAGAACTCTAAATACACTTGCAGATTTTCAAATCCCAGATTCTACACAGTTCTACCAACCCTGAAGGGAGCTCAGAGATTCAGCTATAGAAAGAGTCCCCATCAAAATGCCACATCAAACATAAACTTTATGTATGTTTCTTACCTGAAACAAACATTAAAACTCATGGGAAAACATAGGAACGTTCTTAAAATGTAAGCTTATCATGAAGGATAAGGAGAATGGTGTAGGTGGAAAGGCATTGGGAAAGATTTGGGAGAAGGTATTAGTCAAGAATAGGACTAGAAATTAAAGAAGTCATTTGTTATATCAGAAATTCCATTTGTGAACCTTCATTTTCTTTCTTCTTGAGAAACTTTTACAAATCCAAGGAAGAGGAGAGGGGTGAGCAGAAATTGAGGGAGGGACTCTCTGTTACCATGACAACTTGACTGATGATTTCCTCTCTCATCAATCCCCAAGTCCCTTTTATGATTACTACAGAGATCTCTGGCCTTGGGATTAGCACAAGCTCCTAAACCTGAGGATGATTTAAAGTTGAAGAACAGCAAAGTTTCTAAATGCTACAATGAGCTCACCTCTACTCAAAATGTGTGTAATGGTTATAATGCAACATAATTGAGATGTTTCTTTATCCCTCCCCCAGTACAGCTGCTATAAACCATGGCAAGGGCTCTGTAAAAAGTGATAGGCCTATAGAAATGGCTATTGCAAAGCACTGATAATTAATGATAATGGGCTGGGCTGAATAAATTTTTAAAAGGAAGCAAAACTTCACATAATGTAGAAAATGTCAGAGTAGCATTTATATTCTAAATTGCTGTAACAATATAAACATGATTATTTATCCTAATCTTGTACTGCAGGTGGTGTTCAGTAAGTGCAAAGGGTCTTGTCATTGAATCATCAGGCAATCCTTTTCATCATCTTAAACTTCATTAGCAATGTAATTTTTGGCAGTCTGTTGATTCAGGGGAAATCTATGAACCTATTATTTCCTAATTATTTATAAAGTCTACTGATTTACCACCCAAGTTATTGTTACTGTTTTGTTTTGTATTTCATCAATGTGATGCCATTCCTAGCTCCTGATGAATCTAACCTAAATAAAATAAATGTAGGGTCTTTTCCCTTCTATCCTAGAGATACTGAGTCAAACACTGGCTAGGGATTGTAAAGAAAGGTCAAAGTAAACACAGCTCCTGCCCTCAAGGTTCTTAGGATCTTGCTGAGAAAGGCCAAGGCAATTCTGAGCACAGAGGAGGTGCTAAGATGTGAGGTAAGAGGAGGTGGTTAGCGTGAGCTTGGCTCAGCAACCAAATACTTAAAGAGAAATGGAAGGAACATGGAATGTTCCTAAGCAAGAGATCCCTCAAGGAGAGCATGATGATATATGTCTTCAAAAATCTGAAGGGACAGTGTATGCAAAAGGCATTATTCTTACCCTGTGTATCCCTAGAGCTGAAAGCTGGTGCCCACGGGTGAGAAATTGTAAGGAAAATTTTAGTTCAGTATAAGGACGAGCTTTCTAATAATTGAAGCTATTTGAAAATGTTACATAGGCTGCCCTGGGAGATGGTAAGTATCAGTCACTAGAAATATTCAGGCAGAAAGCAGATCACTCGTTGCATTGTCAATTGTTTTGTTAGGAAATGCAGTGATACCTAGGAATCCTTTCAACTCTAATACTCTGTCGTTCTAATGACATTTTTCAATCTTTACTCAGAATTGTATCCTGAAATCAGTGGACTTTCTATATCATGATCTTTATGTGCATTACCTTTAAAACTTCTGATGCTGTATCTGGGTGTTTTGGCCTTAGAATGAATGTACATTTTCCTGAGCAGAACTTAGATTTAGAAAATCTAGAATAATTCAGATTCTACTAAATCTGAGTGGGCAATCGTTTAGACTGGGTAGATGTTTTTCCTTGCACTGGATAGAAGGGAATGAGTTGTTAAACAACTGAATAATGTAAAGATGCTTTCATAGAAACACATTTAATTTATACAAGTGATTCCATGTTTTATAACCACCTTAGTCATTGCAAATGAGTCTTGTTAAATGTCATCAAAGCAGATTGGTTGGGATTTTAACATGGATCCTTCTGTTAGCTATAAATTCAAGTTACATCATATACTTCCTGTTCTAGTTTGCTAATGCTGCTGGGATGCAAGACACCAGAAATGGATTGGCTTTTATAAAAGGGATTGTATTTGGTTACACAGTTACAGTCATAAGGCCATAAAGTGTCCAAGGTAACACATCAACAATCAGGTACCTTCACTGAAGGATGGCTGATGGTGTCTGGAAAACCTCTGTTAGCTGGGAAGGCACGTGGCTGGTGTCTGCTCCAAGTTCTGTTTCAAAATGGCTTTCTCTCAGGACATTCCTCTCTAGGCCACAGCTCCTCTTCAAAATGTCACTCTTAGTTGCTCTGGGGGCGTTTTTCCTCTCTTAACTTCTCCGGAGCAAAAGTCTGCTTTCAACGGCTGTCTTCACACTGTCTCTCATCTGCAGCTCCTCTCTCAGCTTCTGTGCTTTCTTCAACGTGTCCTTCTTGGCTATAGCAAGCTCGCTCCTTCTGTCTGAGCTTATATAGTGCTCTAGTAAACTAATCAAGGCCCATACCGAATGAGCGGGGCCACTCCTCCATGGAAATTATCCAATGAAAGATCTCACCCACAGTTGAGTGATCATATCTCTACAGAAACATCCAATCACAAGTCTCTGACCCAACCAACACCAATGCATTTCCTGCCCACACAAGACTGCATCAAAGATAATGGTGTTTTGGGGGACATAATGCATCCAAACCAGCATACTTCCCTTAAAATATTTTATGGAGACAATACACTGTTTACAGCTGGTCTTTCCCATGAAGTAGGCTGATTTAACATGAATTTTATCTTACTCAGATGAATGAAACTCTGATATCAAGGATCAAATGGAATTCCTGTAGCCACATTTCTTAGACATCACTTTCCTGTGTGTACAGTGTTAAAGTATTAAAGCCATAATTCAGATTTCATTGGCTGTAGCCTATACATGTGATTCAAAACCTCTGGCTTGTGTGAACTGTCCTTCCATCCTATTTTCTGGTGTCCCTTAGGGAGCTCTCATGAATGCCCATGACATGCCTAGTCCAGCAGGGAGCAACCACTGACTCCCCAAGAACCACAGCCCCTTTCAGGCACCATCGCTTCTGTCCTGCCTCTCGTTGGGTACTGCCACCAAAGTTCAAGAGCCCTCATGGTGCCTGTCCTAGACAACCAGGTTGGCATGGGGAAGAACATACCACTTCCATATATTGCCCTGCATCAAAGCATCCCAAAATGGTGCTGTTTGTACCACAGGGTTCCACAACATTGAAAATAAGAGCTCTTTGAGGAACGAGATTAACCTCATCTGTTCTTTTAATGGTTAAAATTTCAGAACCTCCACCAACTGGTGGTCTTAGAATAAGCAAGGCATGAACTCATAACAGGTGGAGTATTGGTTGGTTCCTTCAGCCAAGAGTAGGTGGTTCTCTGTAGGGTCCTCTTCTAAGCTCTTCCCTGATGACAGAACTCATCATTTCCCATGCTGCTAAATAACAGTGCTTGCAGAGGTACCTCCAACATACGTAATGGACAAAGGGAGCTATTTCTGCCAATACTTTGTTAGACTCCTGATTGGTAGACCTGAAAACTGTGCTTCTCTGTCAAGGTTGCCAATATTATGCTGTCACTTTCCCCTCAACTCCACAGAAGAGAGCTGCTCATGCCCTTGGCAGTGCAGATGGCAAATATCTAAAATTGAGCAGCAAGCCCTTTAATGTCATGGCCCTCTCATTTTGAAAATGCCTTTAGGATAGCTTGGCCTGCTCTCCAGTGCCAAAGACCAGATAAGTCGTGCCCTAAAATGTTGGCATCCTTGAGGGGGAACACTGCTGAGGAAAGGCTGCTCCTGCACAGCAGATGGATTCCCCAGAGAAAAAGTGGTATAAAGGCTTCCCCCAAAAGTATGAATATCCATAAAACAGTCATGAAAATGGGGACCATCAAGTCCCTTAAAATAAACAAACTTAAGGGAAGTGATTTTTCCTCTGGATGTATGTGTTTCAGTCTGTCACAACTCGACAGTCACAAATAAAAAATACCTGCTTGGGACCTGGAAGACAGAGGCCCAAGAATGTCTTCCCCCAGTGGGGTCGGGACGCAATCTGTCCTTTACACAGCTCTCTTTCTCATGGTGGGTAAAGAACTGTGCAGATGCTGTCTGCTTTGGCCAGGACCTTTGGGCCACGGATGCTGTGTCTTTGAGAACCTGATCCCCAGCGTTTTGGGATGGCCTCAGAAGGTCACTGGTGACCCTTTAGGCAAAGCAACAGAAGGATGTTCACAGACCAATGTGAATAGAAGGAGGTAGGGTCAGTGGAAGAGAGGGTGTAGGTACCATTTGAGTAGCCAAAAAAATGTTAGTCATCATTTTTATCCTACCTCTTGTCTGTCTTCTTTTCCTTTCCATTCTTTCTTCCTCATCACTCCACTGTCTACTCCTGGGGGTAGATGGGTGGCTGCAGGGGCCTGGAATTTGGGGGCTAAGGATAGACATCCAAATTCTTGGAGTTAGCTTGATAACTGGCGATGTTTGCCCAGCATTTCAAACTTTCTATCAGAGAAGGAGGGTAGTTTTGCCAGTTCACATGTGAAGTGAGTAGAGTGTGGGATAGTTACTGAAATGCAATGTAGTTCCCAGGTCATATCCTTAAGAACATGAATGATATCAATATTTTCTAGGCATTTGAATATTTATTCTCTTGAACTGAACCTCTGGCACACATAAGAATTCTCTCTGTAGTTTACAGTCTTGAATACCAATGGTATATTGCTTAATCTTGCACAAATGCACACTAATATTTCTTTTCTGAAAAAGATCGTGTGTGTGTCTATGATTTATATGTCTTCTTCAGAGCTTACAGCCCTTGGGAATCTTTCTCTTGTAAATCATTCTGGAGCTTAATTAGTTTTCTGGATTAAGCTCCTTTCTTTCAATGTTTTATTAAGAATTGACATAAGTAAAGAGGCCCAGCCTCAGCATGCTTTATTCAGTGACTTCACTGTGTTTGTATTAAAGGAAGCACATAAAAAAAAATAGACCCATGTTTGTTATAAGTGGACATTTTTTGTTCTCTCTTCATGGGAAGCAGGATTTGGAACAAGGCTAGGTCTGTGGTACTGTCGTTAGGTTTTCCACTTTGGAGACTGAGAACTCAGCTCCTTTTACTGCATCGGGAGGACATGCTCAGTAGACACCCTACTTTCTGCTTCCGGTGTCTTTTCACCCCTTTCTCTGGAAAAGAAGTGAATTTTAACAATGCACATGAAAGAATTAGCCTTTTTCTCGTGAACTTATCTGGCCAACATTGTGTGACTCTGAATATTTTATTCCCTTGGGTATATCTGTATGATTTCACCACTTGGGAGTTTTTCCTCTCCTGAGGGTTAGCAAATAATGTGCTACAGATTCCACACTGCTGTTTCAGAAAAAGAATTGGGTCTTTAGAGCTTTTATTTTTTTTTGTAGATGTTTTGGAGACCTAAAGCAAATAAGAGTTCTCTTTCCTTCCTTGAGTGCCTCCTATGAAGGAAAATCATAGCCAAGCAGAGAGAATTGTCTAGAACTGCAGAGGTCTGGGTGTTCTCTGGCGAGACATCCTTGAGGGATCTTTCCATATCATGTGGTGTCTTAGGCTTTTCCTTCTGTCATTAACTTCTATCAGGTGATGATATAAGGAGTGTTTATATATCTGTCTCCCTCCGTGGATAACAGTCTCCTTGGGTTATTAGAAACTGGTGTCTCTTTCCAGCACATTCTGATCACCAGCATGGAGTCTTACTTAGAGTTAGACTCAATAAATGCTTCTCGTATGAGCAGCTGTGTACATTAATGAGTTAATTAATTGAGTGAATATGAGCAGCCTCACAGCCCCTTTGGAAGGACAGGCTCTGCTTTGGCGTGAAACAGGAAATGATTTGGGTAATCAGCGATAGCTGTGGCCTGGTGCTAAAGCCAAGCATTTGGTCCTCTTTGCCTGTCTCCATGGTCCTGACTTCAGCTCTCCGTCCATGAAGCATCTGAACTGAAGGGGAGACAAGACAGATAACAACTATCAAATTAGAAAGAGATGATTGAACAGTAAGGAAGTTAAGACACACCTTGATTCTCTGGTTGATGATTCTTGTCACTGTGCCTGGGCTGACACCAAGTTATGTCGCCACTCTAGAGCAGGAATCAGCAAAGTTTTTCTTTAAAGGACCAGATAATAAATATTTTTGGCCTAGCAGGCCATATCATGTCTGTCACAACTACTCAGTTCTGTTGTTACAACGCTACAGTGCAAAAGCATTCATAGACAATGTGTAAACCAAAAGGCGTGACTGTGTTCCAATAAAATTTTATTTACAAAAACAGGCAGTGGGCCAGATTTGGGGGCAGGCTATAGTTGGTGAAGCCCTGTTCGAGTCTACATACTGTTTCATATTTAAAAAAAATATTAATTAAAATTTGTTCATTATCCTGCTCTTTTTCTGTCATCTTGCTATGTCTAATGAACGAGTTGACTTAGTTTTAAAGACAAGACATTTTTACAGATGTCATTTTTTTAAAATTCAATTTTATTGAGATTGTTCTCATACCATACAGTCATCCAATGTGCACAATCAATTGCCCATGGTACCATTATACAGCTGTGCATCCATTATTCCAGAGAAGAAAAAAGAAAACTCAAATCCTCCCATGCCCTTACTGTTGATGGAAGAATGTTACAACACTACTAACTGTAGTACATAGTTTGCAATAGGTATATTTTTCCCTATATATCCCTCTATTATTAACTTCTTATTCTAGTGTCATACATTTGTTCTAGTTCATGAAAGAGATTTTGAATACTTGTACAGTTAATCACAGACATTGTCTACCACAAGATTCACTGTTACATACATTCGCATATTTTAACCTCCAGCTTTCCTTCTGGTGACATATGTGACTCTGAGCTTCCCCTTTCCACCACGTTCACACACCATTCAGCATTGTTACTTACTCTCACAATAACGTGTTACCATCACCTCTATTTCCAGACACTTAAGTTCACCCTAGTTGAACATTCTGCTCATAATAAGCAACCGCTCCCCATTCTTTAGCCTCCTTCTATACTCTAGTAACTTATATTTCATGTCTATGAGTTTACATATTATAATTAGTTCATATCAGTGAGACCATATAATATTTGTCCTTTTGTGTCTGACTTTTTTCACTCAATATAGTGCCCCCAAGGTTTCTTCATCAACCTTTATGTTCTTTTAAGGCGGTTTTGTTCACCCACCATACATTCTGTCCTTAGTAAACAATCGATGGTTCCCTGTATAATTACGTATTTATGCATTCACCACCATCACCACTACCTATATAAGGACATCTCCATTTCTTCTACAAAGAAGGAGGAAGAGTCAAAGAAGGTACAGAGACAAAAGAAAAAGAAAAAGAAAGAAAAAAATGACAGTTAAAATAACAAAAGGAAAGAGAGAATTAAACTAAAGAACAATAAAAGAGTCAGGCAGTATCACCAATGCCAAGAGTCCCATATCCCTTCCTTATATCCCCCTCTTACAGGTATTTAGCTTTGGTATGTTGCCTTTGTTACATTAAAGGAATCATAATACAATGTTTCTGTTAAGTATAGTCTCCAGTTTGCATTGATTGTATTTTTTCCCCAATACCACCCCATCTTTAACACCTTACAAGGCTGGCATTCATTTGTTCTCCCTCATGTAAAAACATATTTATACATTTTATCACAATTGTTGAGCATTCTAGGTTTCACTGAGTTATACAGTCCCAGTCTTTATCTTTCCTCTTTCTGTCTCGTGTACTACATGCTCTTAACCTTCCTCTTTCAACCATACTCACAGCCATCTTTGTTCAGTGTACTTATACTGCTGTGCTACCATCACCCAAAATTGTGTTCCAAACCTCTCACTCCTGTCTTTTCCTTTCTGTCTGTAGTGTTTCCTTCAGTATTTCCTGTAGCACAGGTATCTTGTTCACAAACTCTGTCACTGTCTGTTTCCCAGAGAATATTTTAAACTCTCTCTCATATTTAAAGGACAGTTTTGTTGGATATAGGATTCTTGTTTGGCTGTTTTCCTCTTTCAGTATCTTAAATATATCACATAACTTCCTTCTTGCCTCCATGGTTTCTACTGAGAAATCCGCACATAGTCTAATCAAGCTTCCTTTGTATGTGATGGATCGCTTTTCTCTTGCTGCTTTCAGGATTCTCTCTTTGTCTATAATCTGATTATTAAGTGTCTTGGCGTAGGCCTATTCAGATCTATTCTGTTTGGGGTACACTGCACTTCTTGGATCTGAAATTTATGTCTTTCATAAGAGATGGGAAATTTTCATTGATTATTTCTTCTATATTGCTTCTGCCCCCTTTCCCTTCTCTTCTCCTTTTGGGACACTCATGACATGTACATTCCTGTGTTTTGTGTTGTCATTCAATTCCCTGAGATGTTGCTCATATTTTTCCATTCTTTTCCCTATCTGTTCTTTTATATGTGGAATTTCAGGTAACTTGTTCTCCAGTTTCTGAGTGTGTTTTTCTGCCTCTTGAGATCTGCTGTTGTATGTCTCCATTGTGTTTTTCACCTCTTGTATTGTGCCTTTCATTTCCATAGATTCTGCCTGTAGTTTTTTCAAACTTTCGATTTCTACCTTATGTTTGCCCAGTGTTTTCTTTATATCTGTCATCTCTTTTGCCATATCTTCCCTGAACTCATTGATTTAGTTTTTGATTTGATTTAGCATATTTCTTTGAAAATGTTTGATTGTTTCATTGAAGTGAAACAATATCTCAACTGGATCTTAATTGAGGTGTAAGTTTATTCCTTTGATTGGGCCATATCTTTGTTTTTCCTAATGTAATTTGTAGTTTTCTGTTGTCTAGGCATTTGGTTTCCTTGGTTACCCCAATCAGATTTTCTCAGACCAGCCTGGGTTCAGGTCTCAGAGTGGGGCTATACTCGGTGTCAAGTTTCCATAAGGGTGTGTCTTAGAAGATTGACAGACTTTCCTGTGAGGTCTCTAGCTGCTGTGCTTTCCCTAATATGCCCAGCAGGTGGCACCTGTCAGCCTGTCGCTCCTGACTGGTGTAAGGAGGTGTGGCCCCTTTAATTCTTAATTTGGGTTGTTTCTGTTTTGACTGTTTTCCCCCAGGCCCTAGGGTCTGAGTTCTGAAGGGAGGGCTGGCACTATAGCTGGGCCCTACCTCTTTCCTCTTAGGGAAGATACACCCCCTAGAGAGTTATCTTCTGCATTTGAATAGCTCCTTTGTCTCTCTGACTCTGTTAACTCCACCCCTCTCTGGGTCAGAACCCTGTGAACTGATGATGGCTGAGGCTTTCTCCACTGAACCACTCAGGCTGAGAGAGAAAAAGGGAAAGAAAGCCCCTTTTCAGAGCCAGTTCATGGCCCTCCAGTTTCACCTGGCAGTCGAGACAGCAACTGGTCTTCTGGACTCCCTTTCCCAGGGCACAGGTATTTCTGGCTCTCTAAGGTCAGTCTCTAAAAGCCTCTGTAGTTTTCCTTCTTCTTTTTTTTATCTTAATTAATTTTTTTTCCCCATCATCCCTACCTCCTCTCCACTGGGCTTTGTCTTTGTTTGTAGCTTGTATTCAGCAGTCCACATTTGTTAATTAAAACCCCAGTTGGAGCTTGGCTGAGCTATATTCGCTTGCTCCAAGAATGCTGCTTTCTCCCTCAGTGAGATCCTGCAGCTCAGCCTGCCGTGGGGGGAGGGGGCTCCCAGTGTGGTTCTGCAGTTTTTACTTACAGATTTTATGCTGCGATCTCAGCCATTCCACCCAATCCAGGTTAGCATTCGATGTGTGGACAGTCACGGTTGTCCCCCAGCAGTTGTTCCAGATTATTTACTAGTTGTTCCTGGTTGTTTATTAGTTGCTCCAGGGGATTAACTAAATTCCACTCCTCCCTATGCTGCCATCTTAGCTCCTTCTACAAATGTCATTTTTAAAAGTGTGTGTGGTTAGGCTGGGGGAGGTGGAATATGTGTACATAAAACGTGGCTACTTAAAAGGGGGCAGAGTCCTTCCCAGGCCCCAGTCAACTCTGCTCTGTCACCAGCCCCTTCCTGTGCATACCCAAGCACATTAAGGTCCCTCCCACATGGTACCCAAGTCTCTGTCTCCCTCCCTCAATCCTGGCCCTGGGGCTGCAGCCAGACCAGCAGCTCTACATTGTGCTCATCTCCTCCTTTTTCTTCACTCTCGATACAAAGGTGTGGGCTGAGTTTGTACTGACCATTCTCCCAGAAACTCTTCTGAACATTTTTTTCTCACCAAAGACACTGGGTTAAACCTGCAGTTTTCAGCCTTTAATGTTCTGCTCCTTCTTTCACCTTCTGTCCCTAACTTACTCCAAGGTAAAGGATGATCTTTAGGTTGAAAAAGCCAAAGTTGTATGTCCACCTTTTTTACTCCTATAAGGACCTGTTTTAGGGTCTAGAAAGGCCCGTGTGAGTCTTGCCATCAGTTTTACTGGCTTTCACTGAGGAGAGTGAAAATGCTGGTTGCTAAGCAACACATGCCACAGCTTCATCCAACAACGTGGATCTTTCTTTCTTTCTTTCCTTTCTTTCTTAACGTTTGTCCATATGATTAACTCACAAGTGAGGGATCATGTGGAAACACCCAGGGCAAACAATTTGATATAGCAATGTTTTATCCTTTTATTCTGTCTTTGGTATCTTTTTCTGGGGACTTATACTAGGTTCCCTTACCGTGGAGAAATCAGTGATGTGTGCCATTATCAGAGTGTAACTGATTAACAAGACTCATCATTAGCAATTCCAGAGTGTATGATCACAATTTAGCCCTAATGGACTCCATCTCCCACTTCCTGTTTTGAAAACGAAGTCCAAGGCTCATCCAGCCAGTGTCTCCCCTGAGACTGCCAGCGAGGATCGGAGCTTGACTTGCCCTGTGGAGTTGTCAGCTCTGGGGAGCCCGTCGTCCTGCTGGATACATCTTGCGGGAGTCAAGTGCTTACAGCTGGGTCCTGCTCCTCTTCCACACATCCCTTCTTACCACTTCCATCACTGATCATGTTTATTAGAGAAGTTGTCAGTTTACAGAAAAATCATGCATAAGATATATTCACATCTTGCATTAGTGTGGTACATTTATTACAATTCGTGAAAAAACATTTTTATAATTGTGCTATTAACTAGTCTCTAGTGTACATCAGGGTTCATTGTGTTGTACAGCCCAATGTTGTTTTTTAAGATTTTTATTCTAGTAACATATACACAACATAAAATTTCCCCTTTTAACCACATTCAAATATACAATTCAGCACTGTCAATTACATTCACAACCATCCATTATGAAAACTTTATGATCAACCCAGATAGAAACTCTGCACAATTTAAGCATTAACTCTCTATTCCCTACCTCCATCCTGTCCCCTGGTAACCTGTATTCTAGTTTCTGGCTCTATGAATTTGCTCATTCTAATTACTCCATGTCAGACATCACTGATTATTTTGCTTGAAGGAAAGCCCTGATATATTTTTTACTTGCCCTGGAACTGAGCCACAGTGAGTCCAACATACCCAAACTGACACCTTAATTGGTCGCAGATGGAAAGGAAAAACTATTGCTATTACACCAGTCTCCCCTCCCTAAAGGCCTGATGCGGGTCACATGTGAAATGGTTTCATCCGTCTCCGTGGTCTCAGCATGGCTGACAGTGACCTGCAGCTCACACAGAATCTGCTGGGCTGGATGGCCGCTCTCTGGGAGCTCTGAGGGGTGGGAGGGGCTGACTAACCAGAGGAGCTAACTGCCCAGAGGAGCTAACTAACTACCCACCCAGAGGAGCTAACTACCCAGAGGAGCTCACCACCTGACATGGGACATGGAGGTGAAGACAAACGCCTTTTACCCAGCGTTATGAACACACCATAGAGACACGAACACAGGTACAGGAAACAAAAGGGATTCCTCAGCCTTCAGGATCAGGGAAGGCTTCACAGAGGAAAGGGCATTTGGCAACAGTGGAGAGGAGTGTGTTGATGGAGTAAGCAGAGGCCTTTTAAAAGCAAGGCAGGAAGAAGATCAGGACAAGCCCAGGAATGGACAAGATAGAGCCATTCTTCAGGTCAAGTTCTTAAAGAGCTGTTTTTAATCTCCTGGGCCTCATCATCATCTCAGGGCACTGACCCCACATGACACCCAAGAAGTCCCCAGAGGAGGCCTTTCTAGAAAGTTCTGCATTCAGTTGCTTGAGTGCTTGGGCCTATGTCTATGTTTCTCCACTTATACTCAGGAATAATCAGGAATATGAATGCCTTTTCCTTCATTATGGTGTAAATATGAGTTAAAAGACAATGAGGCAATGATAATAAAGTGGTTATAACTCCTTGACAAAACAAATTTTGCTCGTACTGTAAACCTACAGATCTTCGATAAAAGTTTATAGTTGGTTCTGTAAAACCACAACTTCTCTAATAAAAAAATAAGTTTATGTTTAGGCAACTACTTTTCGTTGCAGTGATTGCACATGTACAGGAGAAAAGCCGTATGTGGAGCTAGCATGCTGAATCACTGGTCACAGAGCTGTTTTTCTCTTGATCCCTTCCTCCGTTTCTATTCCCAGGCCTCATTATGTGCAATATCTTATGCACAGGCACAGACACACAGGAGTACCCCATCACAGCCAGGACGCAAGTGCCAAGGGAGGTGTTTTGCATGAGTCCCGTCCTTGGGGTTAGAAGCACTTGCTCAGCTGCCAACTACAAATAGCCCCATGCTGGAAAATGATGCTAATTATAATTAGTATGCCATTAAACAAAAATGGAAGCACACACACCACCCACTGCAACAACAAAAAAGCCATGTAGAGACCTGAAGTCATACCCTGACAGCCAAAGTGAAGCATGGCTCACTAATGCAGCCTTAATTCACTTTGTTTTGCAGAGACAGCAAGCTCACCATGTTGCTGCGGGAATCCCTGGGGAACATGAACTGTCGCACCACCATGATTGCTCACATCTCAGCAGCCGCAGGGAACTATGCGGAGACCCTGTCCACCATCCAGATCGCATCAAGAGTCTTGAGGATGAAGAAAAAGAAGACGAAGGTAAGGAGTTTGCAGGGGGTGGGATGGAAAAAGGAGCTTTAGGAGCCCTGCCCTGGTTCAGAGACAGAAAGAGCCATATCAGTATTTCCCATCCCCGAGTGCCAGGGGTGGGAGCACACGTGGCGTTGTTGCTGCTGAGGGGTTTAGTGCTCACCTCAGGGAAGGAGAACCTCAGGCTGATGCCAAAGAAAGCCAGAGGCCATCCACGCAGCTCATGCTTTCCGTGGCATCCAGCCTGCATCCCTAATGGGGACTACTCGGTCTGCTTTAAATCCTACATGTCTATTGCTACTTTACGTGAAAAATGTTGGAGGGACAAAAAATTCGGTTTTTCTCTTGACTGTCTCGGTCTTACGTAGATGAAGACAATGTCCTTCCCACTGACTTCAGAGAGAATGATTCCCTCCTTGCTCACACAGCGCTAATTTCCCCTGCATCTCCAGGAGTCACTTTCATTCTGTTGGGTTTTGCCAGGTGAATTCAGTGGTTTCTGGATGATACTAAGAGTCTGCTAGAACTCACGAACTCACTGGGATCATTTTCTCTGGCAGAGGCAAAACCATGACTGGATAGCTTAACAGGGACTTGAGAATAAACCAAAGTGAGTCTGGCCACTCAGGTCCAGGATCACTTGGTGGTTTGTGGGGCATTTTTTCTCCTTTCTGTATCTTTTTTTTTTTTTTTTTTTTTTTTGTATAAAACAGGGTTTCCAACCAGAGCCCCTTGGCAAAGGCTTCCAGGGGGCTGGATGTGCCAAATCGGTGGTTCACTCAGGCTTTAGGAGGTCCAGCAGGGCCTGGGCTGTTCACCTCCATTCACTAGCAGCCAGGGGGCTGCACGGGGATTATCCTTTATATATGGAGCCCTGATGTGGGAAGAGGGGGCCCTCTGGCGTGGCACACCCAGAATGATGGCCCATGCCCCAGAGGCCAGTGGTGGCTGTCGATAGCCCAGGGCAAGCAGCTGCGTCCCCCACTGGCTGCACCTTAACCGTTCTCCTCTCTCACAGTACACATCCAGCTCCTCTGGGGGAGAAAGCTCCTGTGAAGAAGGCCGAATGCGCAGGCCCACCCAACTGCGACCTTTCCACACCAGGAACGCAGTGGATCCTGATTTCCCGATTCCCCACTTGTCCAGTGACCCCGACTACTCCTCCAGCAGCGAGCAGTCCTGTGACACAGTCATCTACATTGGGCCAAATGGCACAGCTCTCTCTGACAAGGAGCTCACGGACAATGAGGGTCCCCCAGACTTTGTCCCAATTGTGCCTGCCCTGCAGAAGTCCAGGAACGACAGCCAGCCCACCGAGGCAGGAGAGGCTGTGGCCAGTAAGTCAGAGCGGGATTGCCTGAAGTGTAACACGTTTGCCGAGCTGCAGGAGAGGCTCGACTGCATTGACGGCAGTGAAGAGCCCAGTAAGTTTCCTTTTGAAGAGCTGCCTGTGCAGTTTGGAGCAGAGCAGGCCAGCAGATGCCCCTTGGTAAGCCTGACGGCTGGGGCAAGCCCCCTCTCTGAGTCTGATAAGGAAGATAATGGGTCAGAGTGCCAGCTGACTGATAGAGAAGGCGTTGACCTCCCAGTCTCCAAGATGCAGAGGGATCACTCGCCCGGCCCTGCTGCGGCACTCACCAACAACCCCACTCCTGCCTCTCCCAGGAGTGTCCCGGGCAGCAGCAGCCAGCACAGCTCTGCCCAGCTGTTGCAGAGCCGCAGCCTCCAGAGCAGCCGGGAGAGCCTGAACTCCTGTGGCTTTGTGGAAGGCAAGCCCAGGCCAATGGGCTCACCCCGCCTGGGCATCGCCAGCCTGTCCAAGACCTCAGAGTACAAGCCCCCCAGCTCTCCTTCCCAGAGATGCAAAGTCTATACCCAGAAGGGTGTCCTGCCTTCCCCTGCCCCCCCACCTCCCTTGAGCAAGGACTCCGGCATGGCATCCAGTGAGTCATTGGCGCAGCCTGAAGTACGGACCCCCCCGGTAGGAATGAGTCCCCAGATTTTGAAGAAATCCATGTCTGCTGGGAGTGGAGGTTTTGCAGAAATCCCCCTTGATGATGACTGTCAGGCAGCCAGTCCCCCAGATTCCAAGAAGGAGATCTTGAGTGCCACGATGGTGACAGTGCAGCAGCCGCTGGAGCTGAACGGCGAGGATGAGCTGGTGTTCACCCTGGTGGAGGAGTTGACCATCAGTGGGGTCCTGGACAGCGGCCGCCCCACCAGCATCATCAGCTTCAACAGCGACTGCTCCGTGCAGGCCCTGGCCTCAGGCTCGCGGCCCGTCAGCATCATCAGCAGCATCAGCGAGGACCTGGAGTGCTACTCCAACGTGGCCCCCGTCTCAGAGGTCAGCATCACCCAGTTCTTGCCCCTCCCGAAGCTGAGCCTGGATGAGAAGGCCCAGGATGCCGGGAGCAGGCGTTCCTCCATCGGCTCCTGGCTGAGCGAGACAAGCACTGGCAGCAACGGCGAGCAGTCGTGCCATAGCTTCATAGCCCAGACATGTTTTGGGCACAGGGAAGCAATGGCAGAACCTTCAGCCTCGGAGTTTGTCGGCAGCATCCAGAACACAGCCCTGGTGTGCAGAGAGAAGCCCAAGGCTGGCCCTGACAATTTGCTCATCTTGTCTGAAATGGGGGAAGAGGCTTTCAACAAAGCAACTTCTCTTAAAGGCTGCAAAATTTCAACTTTGGGCAAAGCCATGGTCACAATCTCCAACACAGCCAGTCTGAGTGGCTGTGATGGTTACATCCCCATGAAGACCAACATTACGCTTTACCCCTGCATAGCCATGAGCCCCCTGAATGTCCAAGAGACTGAGTCATCCATTGCCACAGTCAGCTCAGCCCCCAAAGCAGCCCAATCCCAGGAGGACAAGGAAACCAGTGCAAAGAAAGAGATGAAGTTTGAGGACCCCTGGCTAAAACGAGAAGAAGAGGTAAAGAAAGACAATGCCTATCTCAATATGGGGATCGGGTCTGAGACTGTGACGGGCCCTGAAAAGCCTGAGGCCAGTCCAGAGCAGGACAGGAAGTCGAGCTCTGGCGACAGGCTCAGCAGCAGCAGCGGGGAGGTGTCTGCCTCCCCCGTGACCGACAACTTCAGGAGGATTGTGGATGGGTGTGAGATGACCTTGCCCACTTTGGCTGCACAGGCCCCTGTTCCTTCCAACAAAAGCCTGAAATCCAGCAGCCTCCCGAGGGCTTTTCAGAAAGGCAGCAGGCAAGAGGAGCTGGACAGCCTCTTCTACCACTGTGCTGCAGAAACCAATGGGATTGGCACAGCAGCAGGTGCCCAGCCCTTAAAGGTGACCCTGGAGAGGAAAGTAGCTTCACCCAAGCATTGTGTCCTGGCTCGGCCCAAAGGGACCCCGCCTCTGCCCCCCGTCCGCAAGTCTAGCTTGGACCAGAAGAACCGGGCCAGCCCCCAGCACAGTGCCTGCAGCAGCAGCACCAGCAGCCCCTTGAACCAACCAGCGACTTTCTTGGCCGGCTTCCCGGATGAGCCCGGCAGCAAGACGAAGGACACCAGTAGCAGCAGCAAGCTCTTCAGTGCCAAACTGGAGCAGCTGGCCAGCAGGACCAACTCTCTCGGCAGGACAACAGTCAGCCACTACGAATGCCTCTCGCTGGAGAGAGCTGAGAGCCTGTCCTCCATGAGCTCCCGGGCGCTCGCGGGCAAAGACAGCACCATGCCCCGCGCGGCTCGGAGTCTGGGCCGCGCGGGGGTCCCGCCCACCCACGCCGGCGCCCCGCAGTCAGCCGGGGCCTCGCCCAAGGCTGGCCAGTCCAAGGTCTCCGCGGTGGGCAAGCTCCTCCTGGCCAGCCCCAAAGCGCGGAGCCTGTCCGCCTCCACCACCAAGACCCTCAGCTTCTCCACCAAGTCGCTGCCTCAGTCCGTGGGCCAGAGCTCCAGCCTGCCGCCCGGCGGGAAGCACATGTCCTGGTCCACCCAGTCCCTCAGCAGGAACCGGGGCTCGGGCGGCCTGGCTTCCAAGCTGCCCCTGCGGGCGGTCAACGGGCGCATCTCGGAGCTGCTGCAGGGGAGCTCGGGCCCCCGGGGCGGGCAGCCGCGGGCGGGCGCGGAGGCCGAGGGCGGGCCCCATGCCGAGGACAAGCCCGCCGCCGCCGTCCCCGCGCTGCCCTCGCCCTACAGCAAGGTCACCCCGCCGCGGAAGCCGCACCGCTGCAGCAGCGGCCACGGCAGCGACAACAGCAGCGTGCTGAGCGGGGAGCTCCCGCCCGCCATGGGGAAGACGGCCCTGTTTTACCACAGTGGCGGCAGCAGCGGCTACGAGAGCATGATGAGGGACAGCGAGGCCACGGGCAGCGCCTCCTCGGCCCAAGACTCCATGAGCGAGAACAGCAGCTCCGTCAGCGGGAGGTGCCGAAGCCTCAAAACTCCCAAGAAGCGGTCCAGTTCAGGTAGGGCCCCGCCCGGGCTGCCAGGCAGACGGTGTGGCTGGCTCGGCTTCTCTCCCCAGAGCCCGTCGTGATTCAGGCTGCAGCCGGGGTCATAAAGCAAGAGGGGCTTAAGGTAAAAGACCTGACTTTTAGTTTTGTGCTTCCTTACAACTTAAGGTCATCGCATGGTGAGAAGGCAGGGGCAGGACAGGAAGCTGCGAGCCAGCCCTGCACTCACTAGCTGTGGGATGGGACTGGCTTTTTCTTCTTTGGTTCCTTCCTTGAGTTCATCTGCTCAGGGACAAAGAATACCTCTGTGGGATCAGGTCAGGGTAGCTACTCTTATGACCGTTTGGCTGCAGAAGCTTGTACGTGAGGTCGGTGGCCTTGAAGCCCCAGCAGCCTCTCTCGGGGACATGGGGTGAAGCATACTTTGTCCCACTGAGAGAGGGGCCTTTCTTCCCTGCCCCCCGCAGATATTCGTAGACAATCAAGTATGCACACCTGCCCCAGGGCCTGAAATGCCTGCACACCCATGCCCACTGCCACACTGCACACAGCACAAACTGCACGTAACCCGCCAGTGTCTAAAAGGTATCTTTGGGGGAAGATCTTTGCCATCTCGTGTCAAAAGGCAGATACTCCAGAAGGGCTAATGTTTAAGGCCCACTGACTTGTTGATCAGAATTTTGGGTGACATGACATTAAATTATGTTGGGCAAAGAGACAAGGACCCAGGTTGGAGCCAGTGGCCCTGGGAGCAGAGATGGGTAAGGGAGGCGAAGGACAGCGAGGAGAGAAGGAGACATACAGAAAAAAAGGCACAAGGAACTAACGACAGCTTATGCTACTTTAGTTGTTTAGAATTTTGCCTGGAATCATCTCTGCTCTCATCTTTCTAAAGAAATTGTTCCTACTCATTCTCTACCATAAGAACTTTTATTCTTTTTTTTTTTTTTTTAAATACTTTCACACTTACAAGACAGTTACAAGACTTACAAGAACTTCATTACCCTACCCCACCCAAAGATGCTCAGATCCACCAATTTTAACATTTTGCCACCTTTGCCATATCATTCTGCCTGTCCATCTGTCTGAATATCTATTTATCAATCTATTTTCTGAAAACTTGAATACAGACTGTACACATCATGCCCCTTGAACACTTAATACTTTCGTGTACATTTTCCAAGAACAAGGATATTCATTCATGTCAGCTGCCTTAAGTGTAGCTATCAAGTTCAGACTTACCGTCTATATTCCAATTTTTTCACGTCCCAATAATATCCTTTTGAGTCTGTTCTCCTCCTTTATTAGATCCCATCCAGAATCATGTATTACATTTAATTGCCATTGTCTCTTTAGTTGCTCGCTCTTTGTTTTATTTTTATTTTTTTATTGTGGGAACATATATACAACATAAACGTTCCCATGTCAGCCACTCCCAAGAATACTATTCAGTGAAATTAGTCACATTTGTGATGTTGTGGTACCCTCACCACCTTCCATTACTAAAATTTCCCAACTCCCCAAACAGAAACCCTATACCCATTAAGCATTAGCTCCCCATTCCCCCTGCCCCTGGCAACCTGTGCTCTACTTTCTGACTCTACGAGTTTGCATATTTTCTGATATTTTCTTTGTAGTTACCATGGGAGTTAAATTTAGCATTCGAAACCTATAACAATCCCTTTTGCTTCATCAACTTAACTTCAATAAAGAACTCTTTTCTTCTTCTCTTTTTTAAATGAAACACAATTTTCTATAGAGCTCCCACGTGCAATTCTGTGCCTTGGTTGAAGCAAGTGGGGGCATAGCCCTGCTCTCTTGGCCTGTCCTTTGCCATCTCGTAGTCCCGGGAGCACTTTTGTGGAACTAGGGGCTCTCCAAGAAGCCCTCAGAAACTACTGTCCTGCAGAATATTGGTGCCACTGACTTATTTTAGAATTAAAAGATGCAGTAAGACCCAGCAGTGGGACCTCCACTCTCCTACTGTTCCAGCAATGGCCCCACAGCTTTTTCCTCTCAGCCTTTTTCTGTACTCCCACCATGGGAAAGCACAAACTCTGGAATGTTCCAACCAAATGTAAGGGTCAACGCACAAAAACCATTTGTCTTCTTCAAATCAAAGAAATAGAATACAAGGGTTGTGCAGTTTTACATCCACATTCGTTATGATTTGGAGAGCCCTAGAGAGCCCCACCTGCCCACCCCCTCGCAGATCTTGAGACATGGTTTTGGTGATGTTACACTCTAAGCATGTACAAGAATCATCTTGGCTGTCAGAACCTTAACGTCTTTATTTCCCAGATGGCAAGTGCTTCCATCTTGGATACACTTTGGCAAGGCACCACATCAGGCCCCCACCTCTTAGAGGCAAAGCAACAGACCTTGGAGCAGACAGGTTGAAAATGAAAAGCCATTCAGTGTAACATAACAGCTGCTTGGGTTCTGTTTTCAGGGTTGAGGGCATTGAAGTGGATTGAACTAAATTATTGTACTAAAAGTTAAAGCCAAAAAAAAAAAAAAAAAAAAATCCGTTGGCTTTCCCAGTTCTTGGTTGATCAGCCTCATTTCAATCCTCCTAGTGCGGGTCTTCAAATTCCAGATGATTGTGTGACATTTGCTGCATGGTCACATGAGTTTTGGTGTTATAAAGTGCTTTTGTGTACTCTAATTTAGTGCTTTGAATCTAGCAATCCATTTTCCTCTTTACATAGCTTTTATTCTGTTTTTCAAGACTTTCATTACAAATAACTGCCTAGAGAGTGGACGGCAGGCTCTGTGCGCATCCTTATTGTGGTGCCCCCTCCTCTCATAGTGCTGTCCTCTGGGGTCTCTTGTAGGGTAAGGCCATTGAGAAAAATGGTATAAAATAAAAGCACCAGGGTAGGATTTAATAGGGGTGCCAAGAGCACTCGACCTTCGTGGTCAGCTGCTGTAGATCCAGGGCTCCGTAATGGATATGGCAGTGCAGAGATGCTCATTTCAGGTTAGGTGACCTTGTCTTGCTTATTTATGATTATTATTAAGAGAAACGCTGGCTGTCAGGCTCGATCAGCATAAATCAAAAGCAACTTCTTCAAGAGAAGCCATAAAACTCCTGAAAGGAAATTCCTAGCTAGATGGATGGATTTTAAAATTACTGAAAAAGTTCGGAACTTCAGAGGAGACAAGCAGTTATCTTTTATCTGAGATAGTTTTTAAATTTGGAAAATTTTAATGCTTTGAGTGGCTCCTTAGTAAACATAAAATCGAATTATATTACTGGGAAGATAATCTTGAGCTCTCAAAGCACATGTGGCAGTAGAAACAACGAAGCATCTCTGTAGTTCTTCTCCCCAGGACCATTCCCGGAGTTCCCTGTTTGATGGAGAGTGCACGGAACTGGGCTTGCTCTGGTGTTCGTAGCACGGTGCTGTGAGGAGAGTACGCTGGAGAGCAGGAGACTCGGAGTCTTGAGCTGTGTGACCTTTAGGAAATAACTGTACCCTCTGGTTGATTGGTTGGTTGTTTAGCAGCATGGTCCTGAAAATTAGCTATTTCTTTTCTTTGTATTTTCTCATATCTTGTCCTTTTGGTGGTAAGTGTTTTAGATGTTGAACCTGGCCTACTATTTCCTTTGTCTTTCTACGCACCATGTACTATGTCTTCCCTTACCTTGGTGCTGGGTGAACATCACTGACTGATGCAGCCTTCTGGGTACCCTGTGCATAGCGGACTGAGGGCCTGGGTTCGGTTCCCAGAGCTGCTGCACGCGTGTCTGTGATTATTCCATTCCTCCAAGGACTTGAGCGTGCCAGTTTGCGCTGCCAGCTGTCTGCTGTTCATTTGGTTCTCTGGTGAGCTCTGTTTTGTTTTAACAAATTCAAGGAACACAGTGGTCAGTGGCTTAATGAAAACAGGGAGGAAGGCAAGCTACTTGCTGGCAGATTTAAGATCTCCAGAGTATTTCAAAGAAAACCCACTGAGAGGTATTTGAGAAAGGGTGCAGACTGAGGGAACCTTTTTGGATATATAGTTGGGAGAGAGGGGAATGAAAAGGAACTCTCTAAGACAACAAGGACGCTCCAAGGAAGCCGAAGGGAGAGGACAGAGGCTTCGGCTGTGCTCCTGGGTAGAAGCTGAGAATCACGGGGGAATATGAGGACACTCAAGTTCTGCGTGGGGGAGAGCATTGTAGTCCTGGGGCATCTGCCTCTTTCTCATTTCTGGTTTGGGAAAATTTACTCTTCAATTAAAGCACCACCAGAGGCAGAAGAGCTAACGCCAGCATTCATCTGGTAAACCGTGGAGCTGGCTTCTTTTTAGTCAATAGAAGCACACATATATTTCATTCATCCTCTGACATCTTCCTCTCAACATAATGCATTATGCTTTTTTATTCACTGTCTTGCTAGTGCCCATATTTTGAGTCAGAATGAAGACAGCAGGTCTTGGAGGGGAAAGCTAAGGATGGTGGATTCTAAGGGCAGCAGTTTGAGAATGGACAGAAGCAAGTTTCCCAGGGAGTATTATGAGGCTTTCCTGACATTTGACCTAAGTGACAGCATCTTCAGTCTTTGCATATGATATACGCACCTCTATTTGAGCTCAGTGACATTAAAAATGGAAGGCCCAATATCAGACTTCTCACCGGGGGCCCTAAGTGCTGCATCAGTGGCCCGTCTTACTGCATGCACGTGGCAGCAAAGCCTGGAATGAGGAGGGGAGAGAGTGGGCCTAGCTTCTGTTTAGGAAAAGGGAACCTAGTTGGAAGTTTCATTAAAATACCAGTATTGACGTTCTCAGGTCAAATTTGGCCCATTTTGTGCAACAAAACTACATTGGCAGTTATTAGGATAAGTATTTTTTTTTACAGTCTTGACTTACATTTATCAAGATTGAGTGTAGGCTGATAAGCAGGGAGTGATTTAGAAGAAGGAATCCTGACGATCGGCATCAGGATGGGGCTGGTTCAGGATGTGTGATCCTGACTCAGACAGACTGTGTCTGGTGGGGCACCACACAACTCCTGCCAGGCTGGGGTGCTCTACTACAGCTTCTTTCCACTGATTCTGCCCTGACCCCCCAGCAGCCCACCAGGAAGGTGGTCACTGGTAGAGACTGGGCTCAGCAGGAAGCTCAGGTGCCTGGAGTGGTGTCTGCTTGAGAGGTGGAGATGGAGGAGCATGCAGATATTCCAGGAAGCCTTATCTACGAGGACCCAGACCTAGGCCCTGTGGTCAGCCATCCCCCAGTGATGGTGTGACATGTGATTCCGCTGCTTCTTGGGCTCTTCTGAGCAACAAGAGGACACCAACTCTGCCTCTGAACTATCTTCACATCATCTAACTGTTTCCACTGGCCTTGACCACACTCCCCCTGCACCAGTCCTCAGCTTTCCCCATCAGCACTTAAGGAAGCCTCGTAAGGCTCGCAGTGTTCCTCAGGTGGGAGACAACCAGGGAGGGGAGGGCTCCTTGGATTGAGGTTCATGAACTGGATGATATCAGTTCATTCATAGAAATGACTTACTGGTAAACAATTTCAAGAAACTGACTGAAAATCCAAGAAACTCATTCATTCACATGTAGTAGAAGCTATGCTTAGACCCCAAACAATAACTAACTCCACATTAGACAGTCACTTCCCACCTCGGAAAGGACTGACATGGTGAGGAAGGTTATCAGAAGGTTGCCAGATAACGTGGAAGGAAGGCAGTGGAAGCTGGTAGCCTTTGGGATATTTCTATTAAGCTACTGTAGCCCAGTGAAATGTCGTTCTCCATTCAGACTAGTTTACTTCTCTCTCTCCTCCATCAGAGTGATCCCATCTTATATGCTGCTTGCAGTGAATACTGGAGGCAACTAGAGGGTGACCCTTGTTCCAGATATTCTCCCTCTGATCACATCCCATCTGTGATAGCCATACTCCAAGATGGCTCACTTGTCCCCACCTCATAGTATTCACTCTCTTGTGTAGTCCCCTCCCACAGTGTACCAGGGTTGGTCTGTGTGTCCAACAGAGGAAGACAGAAGTGATGGTATATCACTTTCTATATTAGGTTATAAAAGACACTATGGCTTCTGTCTTGGGCACTATTTCTCCGTCACTCTCTTGGATCCTGACTCTGGGGAAGCCAGCTGGCATGTCATGATGAGCTCTGTGGAGAGTCCGCATGGTGTTGACCTGAGCTTGCTGACAATAACCATGTGAGGGAGCTCGCACGTGGATCCTCCAGTCCCAGTCAAGCCTTCAGATGCCTGCAGCCCCACCTGAAAGCTTGACCACAACCTCATAAGAGACCCTGAGCCAGAACCACCCAGCTTTGCTATTCCCAGATTCCTGGCTCACAGAAATGTGTGAGATAGTCAGTGTTTGTTGTTTTAAGTTGCAAGGTTTGGGGGTAATTTGTTATGTAGCAATAGATAACTGATACACTATCCCATCCCATGACTGTCCTTGGTTCCTCTTGTATTTCTCATGCAAACAGAGGCTTAGAAGAGTCATCCCAGAATGCCTGAACATGTCTGAGGGTACCCTGCTGGGGCTCAAACACTGCGCTTCCCCTGTTATATATCACTGATTTCACTTTTAGAGGGGGATATTTCCGGACCTTGTTTTCAGGGTAGTCAGGGTAGGTGAGGTGGAAGGTCAATCACCCTCTCTGTGGCGTGAATATGTATTTATCAAATCCAGAGAAAAGGCCATCACAGAAACTGCTTCAAGAATGTTTGCACCCTAGAAGAATGGGAGCTGCCTGGATCTCTAAGGCCACAATCCTCACCCTCGAGATAGTCCAGTCTCCTCCAGGCTTCACACTCCTCCTTTGTCAGCCAGAAGAATGGAACATTCCCACTTACTAGTGTTCATCATTACTCCTTCCCTAGATGTTTTTCAGGTCACCCCATTTTACAGAGGCTGCAGCAGAGGTTCAGACCATTTTTAAACACCTATTGCCTGGCTCATTTCCATTATGAATGTCTTGGACACTAAGGAGACAGACATTTGCTTTGCCCCAGTGTTTTTGTTTCTTAGTTTCTTAAATCAGTGCTTGCAGTTGTTGAAAAATAAATATGGAGTGTGTGTGTGTGTATAATGAAGATCAGGGCTTTAAAAAGTGAAGTTTGATATGAAACCAAGGGAGCTTAGAGGACATAGTAGCCTTTGTAGAGAAAATTAACTTTGCACTGAGAATTCCTCACTGTCTCCTGAAAAAAGACTATGGGTGCCCCTCCTGGCCACGCACTGCTCCCACTACCACTGGGTGTTGGAACTGCAGGCAGAGGCTTTGCACATCCCTAACTGCCTAAACAGTTGGTGAGAAGAAGTCCTGTAGCTTAATCCCCTTATTCTCCACCTAATTCTGGTTCTTTTTTCTCTTGGAGGTTGTGGTACTTTCATTTAAGCTTTCCTTAGCAGTGAGTGGAGCCCTTGAAGTTGGAGAAAAGTACACCTTCTCTTTCTCTGGAAGGGTCAACAGGCTGGGCAGGACACGCTGCCTCAGTACTCAGCAGTTAGAACCTGTGGGAGTTACAGGGAGGATGGGGAAGGAGGATGGAGGTAAGACTGGAGAATAGAGGACATTAACTCCTGCAAAATTCTTGCCTGTACTTCTCCAACTGATCTCCCTAAGAGTCAGGCAGCCCCTGTTATTAATGGTGGCATAGGATTAGTGCTTCTGACCATATGAAGCCCATTAATGAAACGAGCTGTCCTTGTTCTCAGAGGTGCAAGCTCTCTCTTGCTCCCTGCCATTCTCACTCAAATCCTGCTTTGGAAGGGGTTCTGTATCCATTCCACTGAAAAGCAGAGTCGGAGCCAAGCACTAAGTGCAGCTGGAAAAGGTCTTGGGCAAATACCACCTTCTTGAGTCAAACTATAGAGGAGACTGTAGATCATTTCAGAGTTAAATTAGATTCCATTCCATTTCAGAACAGACCTATTGGAATTATGTTGTTTCCCAAACATCCTCCTTCCCAGGAGAAAGAAAGCCTCCTAAATGTCCATTTCCCCTCAGCGGGAAACTCCCGGGAGGGTGTGTCTCAGGAGGAAGCCCCCAAGCTGGCCCGGGTGCTGCAGAGACACCTCAGCCTCCCCTCCGGACAGACGCTTTGTAGTTTCCAAATGGATGGGAAGATTCAGCCCTGTCCTCAGAAGGCGCCGCTGGGTTCCAAGGGACCCTCCTGGCCCTGTGGGTCCTGTAGGCGATTGCTTGCTATAATCCTCTCCAGAAACCTTACCTCTAGGGTTGCCAATCAGCATGTTATTTTTCTACATAAATCCCAAGTTACTTCTGAGTGTTTTTTTCATCTCCCCAAAGAGATTATGCAGTTCTTGAAGATAGGAAATCGAAAGGATATTAACGGTCAGTAAGAACCCACTATGGGCCAGGTTCTTTGTTATTTAAAACACATTCTTTGGGGAAATGATTACCTGATTTTTGTTTTGAACAAAGAAATACTAAGACCTTTTGCAAGTTACTTAAGTTCTTGTACATGAGTTTCCTCTTCTGTGGGAAATACTACGTACGTATTAGGATTGGGTTTGTCTGTGAGAGACAGAAAACACCAAAGAGCAATATGGTGGCTTCTTTCTCATGGAAAGGTGTGTATAGGTGAGCATGTAAAAACCCCCCTGGTGTCAGGGTCCAGGTTCCTTCTCTTCTGCTGTTTATGATCTTCACTTCATGGACCAAAATGTCTGCTCCAACTCAGGCCCATGTTTCATCCAGGGCAAAGGAGAAAGTAGGAGAGGACAAATGCCCACTTTTTACAGACACTTTCTAGCAGTTGCACTTAACCACTTCTTACGTTCCAGTGGTCACATGAACCACACAAGGGAGTAGCCTCCACTGGGGTGGCCGTGGGCCCGCTGGCCCTGCCAAAACTCAGGGACTCTTCCACTGAGGGAGAAGAGAGATGATGAGGCAGGTGACAGTCTTTATCACAATGTATAAAGCATGTCGAACAGTGCTTGGCGTATAATCATCACTTATTACAGTGTTGTTATTGTGGTGATAGGGAGACAGTGTTTTCTGGTTTCTTATAACCACAATTCATATGGTAGGACCTTTTTCCCCTAACGTGACCATCACTTTAATTTCACTGTGACAATGGCCAGTGTGGCTCATGATTCTAGACTACAAGTTTGGGGTCGTGTGTGTGTTTCTCACAAGTGAAAGCTGGGAAATAGGGCTTAAGATACAGACAGGGATTTTCCTGAGCTTCTGTAGGTAAAGACTAAGTGCCAGTTCAGGGGATTGAAATGCTGAAGTGGTGGCTGGAGGTTGGAGTGTTTATGGGGTGCTTGCCATGGTCCTATCTCTTCCATCAAAGAAAATTTAAAAGATGGAAATTCAGAAAGATTAACGTTGGGCTTAATCCCCTCCTTAGGGTCCCAGAGACGGAGGCTCATCCCAGCATTGTCCCTCGACACCCCCTCTCCGGTGAGGAAGCCTGTCAACAGTGCCGGGGTTCGCTGGGTGGATGGCCCCTTGCGCAGCACCCAGAGGGGCCTTGGGGAACCTTTTGAGATTAAAGTCTATGAGATTGACGATGTGGAGCGTCTGCAGCGGCGACGAGGGGGCAGTGGCAAGGTGAGGCCACCTCCTTCCCACACGGTCCCTAAGGCAGCTCTGGGGCAGTGAGCTGAGGAGGAAGGCTCGGAGCCAGAGAGACTTCCTGGCCAGGCATCTGGTGTGGGAGGAGAGCAATGGGGCTTCTGTTCCAGAAGAAGGGCCACTGGAATCTTAGGAATTGGAAAACCTGGAAGATGGTAAGCTTCTTCCAGAGACTTTGGAGAGCTCCATGTTTCTCTGCCCAAAACATCTTAGAAGGCTCAAAGGCAGGGGGAGCTAGTCGTCTCTAACTCTGTCTTGAGGTTTCATACCCCAAGGCAGACAAGCATTAGGCCAGCTTGGAACACCATTTGCTCTCCTTAAGGAAAGGCTGCAATGCTCTTACGTGGTGATCAAGTCACCTGAGCTGGCTGGTCTGTCAAGGCAGAAATGTGGCCAAGATCCCCAAGGTTCCTGCAAGCTTCCCAGTGACCAGCTCCTTTTTCATTGATCATACCCATAAATATTCCTCTCTAGAACACGTTGTATTTGCTGGATTTGAGCAGAAGTTCCTTTTCTCCTTCTCTCCTCCACCCCATCTCCTCTGTGTTCTAGGAGGTCATGTGCTTCAACGCAAAACTGAAAATTCTGGAGCACCGCCAGCAGAGAATCGCTGAAGTCCGAGCCAAGTATGAGTGGCTGATGAAGGAACTGGAGATGACCAAGCAGTATTTGATGCTGGATCCCAACAAATGGCTTAGTGAATGTAAGTCCCATGGCTGATTTCCATCATTGTGACTAAAGTTTTCACCAGCTAAGGGGCTCTGACATGTAGCTGAGGGTGAAATTTAGACAGACTTTCTGAATCAGGGGGCAGATAATGCCTGTCAGAGACCATCTCAGTGAGCGAGCAGTCCCACTCCCCCGGGGCCAGGCAGTGGAGGGGCCACGGGCAGCAAGGGGGTGGGGAGTATCACTCTTGCAAGATGATTTCTTATGTGTCTCAGTCCAAAGCACCTGAAAATTAGTTTTCACCCCACTTGCATGTGGCAGATCACCCAGACATCAAGGCTGTATTACAAATCTGCTCCTAGGCCACAAAATCATGCTGGCATAACTAGCCTGAAATAGATAAGAATTTATAGAGCTCTCAATAGGGTAGGATGTACAATCCTACAAAAGCCTCACAAAGAACCCAGAAAGCAAGATAAAACATTTTCTGAGTGAAAAAATAACATTTATAGTGTTATTTCCATTTAATAGAGAGCCCAGGATGACAACAGTAACCATGTAATAACAATTCAGAACAATTCTGTTCTCTTTGAAAGACGGATTCAATTTGTCTCTTATTTATTTGTTCCTAACCATTCCATTTGCCACAAAATAAAGCTTGAGTCTGGTCCCAAATGTTACAGCAATATAGGAACCAGTGCTGGAAGACAGTGTGTGGAATAAAATACATTACTGTCGTTAAAATCTCCTTTCACTCCCTTTCCTGTCTGGCACTACACTGCTCTTTTCCTCAGCTCCCTCAGCCTCCCTGTACCTCCCTTTCCCCAACATTGCACCTGGCCCCTGGCAGCCAGTGGGGAGAGCACGGCAGGTGGAGTCTGGGGGCTTCAGGTTCAGTTCCACTGAACCCAGCTTTTAAAATATTGGGTGAAATGATACTGAGTAAGAAAAGGCTGTGCCTTGCCACTGATAACAGTATGTCTTCATGTAGTTTCTTTTCCGTAAGAATGAGATAATAGCATCTCCCTTGGGTACCTCATTGGGGTTTTGTGAGGATCAGATGAAATATCGTGTGGGCAGAGCATTATGACCACTTTATGACACATTCTACAACTTTGAGTTGGAGCATTTGTGGTTATGACCCCAGTCACACAGACCAGGTAGGGAAAGTGGCTTTCCCACTTACCAGCTGCCATTCCTTGGATAAAAGCTTAATCTCTCTGGGCCTTGATTTCCATAATTGTAAACTGGGAAAAATAATAGTACCTGCATTGGAGGCTTGTTGTAAGTTCCAGGTGGTCAAGGGCTTAGTTCGGTTGTTTACTAGAAACTTGGACAAAGATAGGAATTCTTCTTCTCCACGGAATTTTTTATCAAAGGCACTAATGGGGCAGACAAGACCTGAATGATACATTGGCTAATACGTGGCCCTTGTGTGAATAGAACCTAACGCTTCTTTCTCTCCCACCAGTGGAAACTCTTTGCCTTCTTCATGAATTCCCAGGCACTTACAAGATTCCAGGGGTGGAGTGTCCTGGTGGTGCTGGGGTGTCCATTCAGGCAGTTCCCCTTCACTTTTAATATTTTCATTAAAATTTTACTTTTTGAGGACTGCTGATGCTCAAGGCAGGCTTGAAGATTGTCTTCATTTTACAGAGTCCCATTTTTTCCCCCTAAGATTGGAACAAGCTTATACATGCAAGTATGTGTGTGTTTAGAAGCTTCTAGGAAATAATCATTTCCTTTCTTGCCTTTGTACATGTCAGGAATCGGTGAGTTTTTGATCCTCAGAAAGGGAAAAAACAGAAGGCTAGATGAAAGGGGAAATACCGATTTTTTTTTTAAAAAATGAGTTGAAAACAAGAGTGAAAAACCCAGCGAGGCTGCATGCTGACTATTCCCCGGGCACTGGTTGTAGGCAGGGTATCAGCATAGAAATATATGTGCTGGGATCCATGTTTATTATTTTTTATTTTGATACCACTTTCAAGGCAGTGCAGTAACATAAACTGATGTGCTTATGGCATGGCATTTTCTGTTTTTTTTTACTATTAGATTGGAGTCCAGGAGCCCTCGGTTTTACTCCCAGTAGTGGCCCTATTAACTTATGTAATTGTGAACAAGTTACCTCTCCTCTAGATCTCAGTTAACTCGTCTGTAAAAAGAAGTCAGATTTGATGACAACCCTTGTGTTTGTTTAGTATGTTACAATTTTCAAATTGCATTCCATTCATTATCTCCTTTTATTTTATTCTTCACAGCAACTTAGGGTAGGTAGGTGTCTTAGTTTGCAGAGCTACTGTACCGATTACCACAAACTGGGTGGCTTAAAACAACAGCGATTTATCGTCTCTCAGTTCTGGAAGAAAGAAGTCTGAATTCCAGATGTGGGCAGGGCCCTGCTTCCCCTGACTGTTCTGGCAGTGTTGCCAGCAAGCTGTGGCGGAGCTCAGTCCCTGCTCTGTCCCAGGGCTGCCTTCTCCGTCTCCTACTGACTGTGTCCAAATTTCCTCTCCATCTAAGGACACAGTCACACCAGATTAGGACCCACTCTAATTAATTCTTGCCCTTGTCTTAACTAATCATATCTTCAAAGATCTCCTTTCCAAATAGGATCACCATTCACAGACCAGAGGTTCGGATTCGAACGGATGGTTTTGGGGAACGCAATTCCATGCATAGAGGAGAGGAGGCAGGGTAGGAATCGTTACTCCCGTTTTCCTGGTAAAGAAACTGTGCCCAGCTGGGAGTCAGTGCGGGTCTCCTGCCATGGATTCCAGGGCTACCTGTGCCACCCTTGGCTGCTGTCACCCCTGCCCCCCTGCTCCGGACCCTCTGCAGCAGCCCAGACACCGCTGGACAAAGTAAGGCACTTGGGGCCAGGATGGGTTGATTCCAGAACCCTCCTCTTGAGGAACTGAAGGAAACTGACTCTTCATTCTGTATAGGCCTGAGCATGAGAGAGGACATGGGGGTCCTAAAACTCAGTTTGTCTTCTGAGTTTAAGGAATCATAGGTCTCAGTATAAATTTGGTCTGACATCATCGTACTTCCCAAATGGCCAGTGAGTATGTGAAACTACACAAGAAAGTGCCAAGAGAAAGGGTCAAGTTTCTCCACCTGCTTGGAGAGGCAGATGCATAAAGATTATGAAGGATAATCAGAGAGGAATGTATTTAATAAAAGTAGGCAGAGGTGTAAGTGTTGCTCAAGTGAGACCAAAAGGAAGGGATTCTCCCCCACCTCAGCTTGAAGGCTTATTTATTTTAAGCTTCCTAAAGAATAATTAATTCCTTTTATTAGATCAATTTTAGGTTTACAGAAAACTTGGGCAGAAAGTACAGATCTCCCATATATTCCCCACTCCACACAAGTTTTCCCTATTGTTAACATTTTGCATTAAGGTGGTATCTTTGTTACAATTAATGAAACAATATTATAATAACTGTAGTTCATATTTATATTAAGGTTCACTCTTTGGGTTGTACAGTTCTATGGATATTTTTATTTTTGTAACAGATATACATCCTAAAGTTTCCCTTTTTAACCATTTAAAGAAAACAATACAGTAGTGTTGATTACATTCACAATGTGGTGCAATTGTCACTACCATCCATTATGAAAACTTTTCCATTACCCCAAACAGAAATTCTGTTTCAATTAAGCTTTAACTCCCAATTCCCCACACTCACTCCTGCCTCTGCTACCTTTATTCTGATTTCTGACTCTGAATTTCATATAAGTGAAATCATAGTTGCCCTTTGGTGTCTGGCTTATTTCACTGAAGATAATGTCTTCAAGTTTCATCTACTTTTTAGCATGATCAGAACTTAATAACTTTTTACAACTGAATGGTGCTCCATTGTGTGTGAGTGTAGTGTATCCATTCTGATGGACACTTAAGTTGTTTCCACCTTTTGGCAATTGTGAAAAATGTTGCTATAAACATCAGTGTGCAAATATCTGTTCACATTTCCTGCTTTCAATTCTTTTGAGTATATAAACTATTAGTGGGATTACCAGGTCATATGATAACTCTATAACTCTCTGAGGAACTGTCAAACTGTCTTCCATAACAGCTGCACCTTTTTACACTCCCACCAACAATGAATGAGTTTACCAATAATTGTTGTTTTTAGTTTTTTAATAGTAGCCATTCTACTGAGTGTGAAATGGTTTCTTATTGTGCTTTTGATTTTCATTCCCCTAGAATCTTTAAGTGTACATACATATTGGCCATTTGTATATCTTCTTTGGAGAAATGTCTATTGAAGTTCTTTGCCCATTTTTAAATTGAGTTGCTTGTCTTTTTGTTGTTGGGTTATAGAAGTTCTTTATATATTCTGGATATTAAACCCTTATCAGATATATGGTTTCCAAATATTTCTCCCATTCTGTAGGTTGTCTTTTTACTTTCTTGATAAGGTCCTTTACGCAAAAGTTTTAAATTTTGGCAAAGTCCAATTTATCTATTTTTCTTTGTTCCCTTGCCTTTTTTTTTTTTTTTTTTTGGTATGAAGTCTAAGAAACCATGCCAAATCCAAGGTCC
Source organism: Choloepus didactylus (assembly GCF_015220235.1). Lineage (NCBI taxonomy): Eukaryota > Metazoa > Chordata > Mammalia > Pilosa > Megalonychidae > Choloepus > Choloepus didactylus. Next base: position 30,704,758 of record NC_051308.1, read on the forward strand.
TAAAGATGTTTCCCTGTGTCATCTTCTAGGAGTTTTATAGTATCAGTTATTATATTTAGGTCTTTTATCCATTTTGATTTGTTTTGCACATGTTGTGAGATGGAGGGTACACATTTATTCTTTTGCATGTGGATAGCCAGTTTTCCCAGCACCATTTGAAGAGATTAGTCTTTCCCCCATTGTATGGGCTTGGCAGCCTTGTCAAAAATCAGTTGGCCATAAATATGAGGGCTTATTTCTGAATTCTCAATTTGGTTCCATGGTTCTATATATCAGTCCTTGTGTTGGTGGATTACTATAGCTTTATAATAAGTTTTAAGATCACTATAGCTTTATAATAAGTTTTAAAATCCTGAAAATCTTCCATCTTCATTCTTTTTCAAGACGGTTTTGGCTATTCGGGGTTCCCTTACTTTTCCACATGAATTTGATGATTGGCTTTTCCATTTCTGCAAAGAAAATCTGTTGAAATTTCAATTGAGATTGTGTTGAATCTGTAAATCGCTTTGGGTAGAACTGACATTTTAACAATATTGAGTCTTCCAATCCATGAACACCAAAAGTCCTTCCATTTGTTGAGGTCATCTTTATTTTCTTCCAGCAATATTTTGTGGTTTTCCATGTACAAGTTCTTTATATTCTTATTTAGATTTATTCCTAGATAGTCAATTATTTTAGTTATTGTTGTAAATGGAGTTTTTTCTTGATTTCTTCTTCTACTTGTTCATTACCAGTGTATAGAAACACTACTGATTTTTAGGTATTGATCTTGACCCCACTGCTTTGCTGAATGCATTTATTAGCTATAAGAGCTTTGTTGTGGGTTTTCCAGGACTTTCTGTAACCAGGAGCATGTCATCTGCAAATAGGAAAAGTTTCACTTCTTCCTTTCCAATTTGGATGCCTTTCATTCCTTTTCCTTGCGTAATTGCTCTGGATAGAACTTCTAGTACAATGTTGAATAACAGAAGTTGCAGTGGGCAAGCTGGTCTTATTCCTGATCTTAGAGGGAAAACTTTTGGTCTTTCAACATTGAGTATGATGTTAGCAGTGGTTTTTCATATAAATGTCTTTTATCAGGTTGAGGAAGTTTCCTTCTATTTTTTTTTCTAATTTTTTACTAAGATTTATTCACATACCATACAGTCATCCGAAGTATATAATCCATTGATCACATTGTCATCATATAGCTGTTCATTCATCACCCCGATCAATTTTTTTAACATTTTCCTTGTCCCAGAAAAAGTGAAACCAAGAATAAAAAAACAAGAGTAAAAACAGAACACCCAAATTGTCCTCCTCCCCCATTCTTCCTTTAGTCTTTTTTTTTTTTTTTTTTCCTTCCCCCATTTTTCTACTCATCCATCCATAAAACTAGACAAAGGTGAGTATGGTCCATATGGCTTTCCCAATCACATTATCACCCTCATAAGCTACATTTTTATACAATCGTCTTCAAGATTCATGGGTTCTGGGTTGTAGTTTGATAGTTTCAGGTATTTACTGCTAGATACTCCAATTCCCTAGAACCTAATAAGGGTTGTCTATATGGTGCATAAGAGTGCCCATGAGAGTGTCCTCTTGGCTTCTTTTGGAGTCTCTCAGCCACTGAAGCTTATTTCATTTCCTTTCACATCCTCCTTTTGGTCAAGATGTTCTTTATCCCACGATGCCGGGTCTACATTCCTCCCCAGGAGTCATATTCCATGCTGCCAGGGAGATTCATCCCCTGGGTGTCAGATCCCACATAGCGGGGAGGGCAGTGATTTCTAGAGAGAGAGGGCCACATCTGAGCAACAAAGAGGCATTCCGGAGGAGGCTCTTAGGCACAATTATAAGCAGGCCTAGTCTCTTCCTTGCAGCAACAGTCTTCCCAAGGGCAAGTCCCGTGGTAGAGGGCTCAGCCCATCAAACCACCAGTCCCCTATGTCTGTGAGCACGTTAGCAACCATCAAGGTGGGGGAAGCCCAACAACCCTACATTCTCCCCCAGAACCTCAGGGGGGCTCTGCATATTTTTTTCATTTTTTTTTTTAATTAACTATATAAAAATTGTTTTTTAAAACATACAATAAAAAAAATTTCAAACAAACCAAAACAAGGGAATAAGAAAAAGATAATTAACCTAAAATAACTACTTTACTTTCAACATGTTCCTACTCTACAACAAGAAAATAACCTAATATAGCAACATTTCTGTGAACTTGTTCCTGCCATACCCACCAGAAATTAACAAACCATAGTCATTCCTGGGCATTCCCAGAATGTTAAATATACCCACAATAGCTTATCTGTTCTTATTGGGTTATCTTTCCCTCTTCACTAATTGCTGTTTATCGTTAGGTCCCCTACATTCTACATTATAAACCATTTGTTTTACATTTTTCAAAGTTCACATTAGTGGTAGCATATAATATTTCTCTTTCTGTGCCTGGCTTATTTCGCTTAGCATTATGGCTTCAAGGTTCATCCATGTTGTCATATGTTTCACGAGATCGTTCCTTCTTACTGCTGTGTAGTATTCCATCATGTGTATATACCACATTTTATTTATCCACTCATCTGTTGAAGGACATTTGGGTTGTTTCCATCTCTTGGCAATTGTGAATAATGCTGCTATGAACATTGGCATGCAGATATCTGTTCTTGTCACTGCTTTCAGATCTTCCAGGATTATACTGAGAATTGCAATTGCTGGATCGAAGGGTAACTCTATATCTAGTTTTCTAAGGAATTGCCAGACTGACTTCCAGAGTGATGAACCATTATACAGTCCCACCAACAATGAATAAGAGTTCCAATTTCTCCATATCCTCTCCAGCATTTGTACTTTCCTGTTTGTTTAATGGCAGCCATTCTAATTGGTGTTAGATGGTATCTCATTGTGGTCTTAATTTGCATCTCTCTAATAGCTAGTGAAGCTGAACATTTTTTCATGTGTTTCTTGGCCATTTGTTTTTCCTCTTCAGGGAACTGTCTCTTCATATCTTTTGCCCATTTTATAATTGGGCCGACTGTACTATTGTCATTGAGTTGTAGGATTTCTTTATATATGCAAGATATCAGTCTTTTGTCAGATACATGGTTTCCAAAAATTTTTTCCTATTGAGTTGGCTGCCTCTTTACCTTTTTGACAAATTCCTTTGAGGTACAGAAACTTCTAAGGTTGAGGAGTTCCCATTTATCTATTTTTCTTTTGTTGCTTGTGCTTTGGGTGTAAGGTCTAGGAAGTGACTGCCTAATTACAAGGTCTTGAGGATGTTCCTCTACATTATCTTCTAGGAGTTTTATAGTACTGTCTTTTATATTGAGGTCTTTGATCCACTTTGAGTTTAGGGTGTGAGGTAGGGGTCCTCTTTCATTCTTTTGGATATGGATATCCAACTCTCCCAGTCCCATTTGTTGAAAAGAGTTATGTCCCAGTTCAGTGGCTTTGGAGGCCTTATCAAAGATCAGTCAGTTGTAGATCTGGGGGGTCTATCTCTGAATTCTCAATTCAATTCCATTGATCTATATGTCTATCTTTGTGCCAGTACCATGCTGTTTTGACTACTGTGGCTTTATAATCAGCTTCAAAATCAGGGAGTGTAAGTCCTCCCACTTCATTTTTCTTTTTTAGAGTGTTTTAAGCAATTCCAGGTGACTTCCCTTTCCAAATAAATTTGATAATTAGCTTTTCCAAGTCTGCAAAGTAGGTTGTTGGAATTTTGATTGGGATTGCATTGAATCTGTAGATGAGTTTGGGTAGAATTGATATCTTAACGATGTTTAGCCTTCCTATCCATGAGCATGGAATATTTTCCCATCTTTTAAGGTCCCCTTCTATTTCTTTTAGTAGAGTTATGTAGTTTTCTTTGTATAGGTCTTTTACATCTTTGGTTAAGTTTATTCCTAGGTACTTGATTTTTTTAGTTGCTATTGAAAACAGTATCTTTTTCTTGAGTGTCTCTTCACTTTGTTCATTTCTAGCATACAGAATCATTACTGACTTATGTGCATTAATCTTGTATCCTGCTACTTTGCTCAATTTGTTTATTAGCTCTAGTAGCTGTATCATCGATTTCTCAGGGTTTTCCAAATATAAGATCATATCATCTGCAAATAATGACAGTTTTACGTCTTCCTTTGCAATTTGGATGCCTTTTACTTCTTGCTCTTGCTGGGTTTCCCTAGCTAGCACTTCTAGCACAATGTTGAATAACAGTCATGACAGTGAGCATTTTTGTCTCGTTCCTAATCTTAAGGGAAGGCTTTCAGTTTCTCACCATTGAGTACTATGCTGGCTGTGGGTTTTTCATATATACTCTTTATCATATTCAGGAAGTTTCCTTTAGTTCCTGTCTTTTGAAATGTTTTTATCAAAAAGGGATGTTGGATTTTGTCCACTGCTATTTCAGCATCTATTGAGATGATCATTTGATTTTTCTCTTTTGATCTGTTAATGTGCTGTAATACATTCATTGATTTCCTTATGTTGAACCAACCTTGCATGCCTGGAATGAACCCCACTTGGTCATGGTGTATGATTTTTTTAATGTGTCTTTGGATTCGATTTGCAAGTATTTTGTTGAGAAATTTTGCATCTATATTCATTAAGGAGATTGGCCTGTAGTTTTCCTTTTTTGTAGCATCTCTGACTGGTTTTGATATTAGATTGATGTTAGCTTCATAAAATGTGTTAGGTAGTGTTCCATTTTCTTCAATGTTTTGAAAGAGTTTAAGTAAGATGGGTGTCAGTTCTTTTTGGAAAGTTTGGTAGTATTCTCCTGTGAAGCCAACTCGCCCTAGCATGGATTTGTGGGAAGTTTTTTGATGACTGATTGGATCTTTTTGCTTGTGATTGGTTGGTTGAGGTCTTCTGTTTCTTCTCTGTTCAGTCTAGGTTGTTCATGTATTTCCAGGAAATTGTCCATTTCTTCTACATTATCCAGTTTCTTGGCATACAGTTGTTCATAGTATCCTCCTATAATTTTTTTTAATTTCTTCGAGATCCACAGTAATGTCACCTTTCTCATTCATTATTTAGTTTATATGGGTCTTCTCTTTTTTTGATTTTGTCAGTCTAGCTAGGGGCTTGTCAATCTTGTGATCTCAAAGAACCAACTTTTGTTGTTATTTATTCTCTATTGTTTTTTTTGTTCTCTATGTCATTTATTTCTGCTTTAATCCTTGTTATTTCTTCTACTTGGTTTAGGATTAGTTTGCTGTTCATTTTCTTGCTTCTTCAGTTGCTCCATTAGTTCTTTGATTTTATCTCTTTCTTCCTTTTTGATGTCTGCATTAAGTGCTATAAATTTCCCCCCTCAGTACCGCTTTTGCTGCATCCCATAGGTTTTGATATGTTGTGTTCTCATTTTCATTCATCTCTGTATATTTAGCAATTTCTCTAGCTATTTCTTTTTTAACTCACTGATTGTTTAGGAGCATGTTGTTTAACCTCCAGGTATTTGTGAATTTTTTAAGTTTCTGATGGTTGTTGACTTCTAATTGTATTCCATTGTGGTCAGAGAATGTGCTTGGAATAATTTCAATTTTTTTTTAATTTATTGAGGCTTGTTTTATGTCCCAGCATATGATCTATTCTGAAGGGTTCTGTGAGCACTAGAGAAGAATGTGTATCCTGGTGATTTGGGATGTAATGTTCTATATATGTCTGTTAAATCAAATTCATTTATCAGATTGTTTAGGTTTTCAGTTTCCTTATTGGTCTTCTGTCTGGTTGATCTGTCTATAAGAGAGAGTGATGTGTTGAAGTTTCCCACAATTATTGTGGAAACATCAATTGCTTCCTTTAGTTTTGCCAGTGTTTGTTTCATGTATTTTGTGGCACCTTGATTGAGTGTATAAACATTTATGATTGTTATCTCTTCTTGTTGAATTGCCCCTTTTATTAGTATGTAGTGGCCTTCTTTGTCTCTCAAAACATCCTTGCATTTAAAGTTTATTTTATCCGGGATTAATATTGCTACTCCTGCTTTCTTTTGGCTGTAGCTTGCATGAAATATTTTTTCCATCCTTTCACTTTCAATTTCTTTATGTCCCTGTGTCTGAGTCTCTTGTATGCAACATTGATGGTTCATATTTTTTGTTCATATTTTTTGATCCATTCTGCCAATCTGTATCTTTTGATTTGGGAGTTTAATCCATTTACATTCAATGTGATTACTGTGAAGGCATTTCTTGAATCAGCTGTCCTATCCTTTGGTTTGTTTGTCAGATAAATTTTTTCCCTCTCTCTCTTATTGTCCTTTGATGAACCAATACTGAATCTCTTTAGTACTGAACCTTTCTCCATCTCTCTCTCTCCTTTCTTTGTTTCTCTGTTGGTAGGGCTCCCTTTAGTATCTCTTATTAGCAGAATCTCTCAGCATTTGTTTGTGAAAAATTTAAGCTCTCCCTCAAATTTGAAGGAGAGCTTTGCTGGATAAAGAATTCTTGGTTGGCAATTTCTCTCTCTCAGAATTTTAAATATGTCATGCCACTGCCTTCTCGCCTCCATGGTGGCCACTGAGTAGTCACTACTTAGTCTTACGCTCTTTACTTTGTAAGTGGTGAATTGCTTTCCTCTTGCTCCTCCTCTTCAGTATTTGACAGTCTGATCAGAATATGTCTTGGAGTGGGTTTATTTGGATTTATTCTATTTGGAGTTCACTAGGCATTTATGATTTATGGATTTATGTTGCTTAGAAGGTTTGGGAAGTTTTCCCCAACAATTTCTGTGAATACTCTTCCTAGATCTTTATCCTTCTCTTCCCCTTCTGGAACACCAATGAGTCTTATATTTGGCTGTTTTATATTATCTATCATATCCCTGAATTCTGTTTCAATTTTTTCTATTTTTCTCCCGTTCTTTCTTTTGTTCTTTCATGTTTTCTTCAAGGTCACTGATTCGCTGTTAGTTTCCTCTAGTCTTGCACTATGAGTATCCAGAACCTTTTTAATTTGATCAAAAGTTTCTTTTATTTCCATTTGATCATCTATTTTTTTATTTACTTTTGCTATTTCTTCTTTATGCTCTTCTAGGGTCTTCTTCATGTCCTTTATATCCTGTGCCATGCTCTCATTGTTTGTCTTTAGCTCTTTGATTAATTGTGCCAAGTATTGTGTCTCCTCTGATATTCTGAATTGGGTGTTTGGGTTTGGGTTATCCATATTATCTGGTTTTTTCATATGCTTTAAAATTTTCTGTTGTTTTTGGCCTCTTGGCATTTGCTTAACTTGATAGGTTCTTTTAGGATATGTAGGCTAATTCAAAGACTAATCTCTAATTTGTGAGATCTACAGCTTGGTGGAGTATACTTTCTCTAACTAACCAGCATGTGGAGTCCATGAGCCACCTGTTCCCCTCAAGCCAGTTCTCCCCAGCTTTGTCTTTGTGGTGAGTGGGGGTCTGAATCTTGTGGGGGTCCAATTGGTGCACCAAGTTTGCATGTGTAGTTGGTGCTTCCTGCCCTGAATGTGGGGCATGTCTGAGCAATTAGGAAGGGAGGGCAGCTTTAATAATCAAACCTCCCAGGTGGTCCTGGAGATTTAAAGCCTTTGCAAGAGTCTAAACCTTTAGTTCAGTCTTGCCACAATTTGTCTCTGCCTCTGACCCACAAGTCCTTGGTATTGGCATATTGTCCCTGGGACTTGTGAGTGGGTCCCTCTTCTAAGCAGTTCCCTCCTAGGACTTCTGAGGGAAGACTGCTATGTCACAAGTGAGCACCATCCCCCAGAGGATCTTCTGGGCTTCAGGGCCATGTAGGAGCGTTCCCAGCCTGCTGAAAGGATGGCTGTATGGGCCATGTTAATTTCCCCATTTTTGCATAGCTCCGCCTGCCTAGCTGCAGGTGCATGAAAGACTGTTGTCCACACCAGATATTGTAGCATGTGCGCATGTTGCTGGAAACACTTTCCCTTGTACTGGGTTGTTTGGCGCAGCTCTGGGCTGTGGCGCTGGGCAGGAGCATTCCCAGCCTGCCGGGAAGATGGCTGTATGGGTTATTTTCCTCTTTTGGCTATTCTCTGCCTTCCTAGCTCCGAAACAATTAACAGCAGGTGCGCAAAAGGCTATCGTCCACACTAGATATTGAGGTGTGCCCACAGGGTTGTGGTGATGCAGTTCCTGCTGTGCTTCACTGTGCGGTTCTCACTGCGGTATCTACAGCTGCTTTTGTGTTTTTAAAACTAGTCCAGGAGGCGCTAAGATGGCGGCATAGAGTGGAGTGGAAGACTGTTAGTCCCCCTCTGGAACAATTCATAAATGACAAAAAACTAGTAAATAACCTGGAATAACTGCGGGGAGACAGAGGTGACTGTCCACTCATCATCCACCAACCTGAATTGGGAGGATTGCCCGAGATCACAGCATAAAATCTGTAAGTAAAACTGCAGACCCGCGCTGAGAGCCAAGAGCCCCTCCCTCACGGAAGCCTCGCGGTGGTAGAGAGCAGCACTCTCTCAGCCCAGCTCCAACTGGGGTTTTAATGTTAACTGCTCAATACAGGCAGTGAATCCTCAAAAAGCAGACAGAGGTTTTTGGTGACAAATGACCTTGGGAGAGTCGGTGGACATATCTGTCTTGGGACGGGGAGCCGAGAGGATTGGGTGCTCTCTCTGGCTGACAGGTGAACCTGGGATATTTTCTGTCCCTTTGTCTGTCTATGGAGAAAACCCCAGCCATTTTCAGCCCGCAGCACTTTGCAGTAAAGACAGCCTCAGCCATTTAAAAATCAATATTGATATGCAGATGACCTCTCTGGAGGGGGCATAGCTTCCCAAGAGGAAAGGGAGGGGCCCAGCTCTACTGCCTGCCTTTCCAGAACCAGACCCCAAAGCCTGGGGGAGGAGAGCCACAGGCCACAAACTCTTAAATAGGCAGTGACAGGCTGACAGGTGCACCTGCCAGGCAGAAAAGCACAGGTGTGTCAATCCTCTAAAAAAAACCATCAGGGAAACCAGATACTGAATATTTCCTCCCTCTGTGACCTGAGCCTGTTCTCGTCTGGGAAAACTTGATTGGGGTGGCCTAGGAGGTCAGATGCCTAGACAACAGAAAACTACAACCTCCACTAAGAAAAACGAAGCTTATGGCCCAGTCAAAGGAACAAATGTACATTTCAACTGAGATACAGGAATTTAAACAACTAATGCTAAATCAATTCAAAAAGTTTAGAGAAGATTTCACAAAAGAGATAGAGGCTGTAAAGAAAACACTGGGCATACATAAGGCAGAAATCGAAAGTTCAAAAAAACAACTATGGAAATGAAAGGCACAACACAAGAGACGAAAGACACAATGGAAACATACAACAGCAGATCTCAAGAGGCAGAAGAAAACACTCAAGAATTGGAGAACAAAACACCTGAAAGCCTACACGCAAAGGAGCAGATGGAGAAAACAATGAAAAAATATGAGCAACATCTCCGGGAACTTAAAGATGAAACAAACTACGAGAATGTACATGTCATTAGTGTCCCAGAAGGAGAAGGAAAGGGAAAAGGGGCAGAAGCAATAATAGAGGAAATAATCAATGAAAATTTCCCATCTCTTATGAAAGACATAAAATAACAGATCCAAGAAGTGCAGCGTACTCCAGACAGAATAGATCTGAATAGGCCTACGCCAAGATGCAATAATCAGAAAGAATCCTGAAAGCAGCAAGAGAAAAACAATCCATCACATACAAAGGAAACTTAATAAGACTGTGTGGATCTCTCAGCAGAAACCATGGAGGCAATAAGGAAGTGGTGTGATATATTTAAGGTACTGAAAGAGAAAAACTGCCAACCAAGAATCCTATATCCAGCAAAGCTGTCCTTCAAATATGAGGGAGAGCTCAAAATATTTTCTGACAGACAATGAGAGACTTTGTGAACAAGCCACCCGCCCTACAGGAAATACTAAAGGGAGCACTACAGAGTGATAGGAGAAGACAGAGTGCATGGTTTGGAACACAATTTTGGGAGATGGTAGCACAGCAATGTAAGTACACTGAACAAAGATAACTATGAATATGGTTGAGAGAGGCAGGTCGGGAGCATGTGAGACAGCAGAAGAAAGGAGGAAAGATAAGAAATGGGACTGCAAAACTTGGTGAAATCTAGAGTGTTCAACAATTGTGATAAAATGTACAAATGTTCTTTTATAAGGGAGAACAAGCAAATGTCAACCTTGTAAGATGTTAAAAATGGGGAGGCATTGGGGGAGGGATGCAATCAACATCAACTAGAGACTGTAACAGAATCATTGTATCATGCTTCCTTTAATGTAACAAAGGCAATATACCAAGGTAAATGTAGATAAGAGGTGGGGATAGGGGAGGCATGTTAGATACTTGACACTGGTGGTGGTGTCTGATTCTTTACTTTGATTTAAGGTTACTTTTCCTTTTGCTACTTCCTAGCTGTCATTTTTTTTCCTCTTTCTTTTGCCTCTCTACCTTCTTTGACTCTTCCTCCTGCCTTGTGGAAGAAATGTAGATGCCCTTATATAGATAGTGGTGAAGGTGGTGAACACATAAATATGTGACCATACAGAGAACCATCGATTGTTTACTTAGGATGGAATGTATGGTGAGTGAACAAAACCATCTTAAAAAAAAAAAAAATGGGTTGATGACAAAACCTCAAGGGCAATATACTGAGTGAATAAACCAGACACATAAGAACAAATATTGCAGGGTCTCACTGATAAGAACTAATTATAACATGTAAACTCATAGACATGAAATATAAGGTACGAGGATTTAGGATGAGGCTTAAGAATAGGGAGCAGTTGCTTAGTATGAGCAGAATGTTCAACTAGGACGAACTTAAATGTTGGGAAATGAACAGAGGTTTCGGTAGCAAGATGTGAGAATAACTAACAGTACTGAATGGTGCGTGAATGAGGTGGAAAAGGGAAGCTCAGAGTCATATATGTCACCAGAAGGAAAGTTGGAGGTCAAAAGATGGGAATGTATAAAACTGAACCCTGTGGTGGGCAATGTCCATGATTAACTGTACAAATATTAGAAAACTCTTCTATGAACCAGAACAAATGTATGACAATGCAACTAGAAGTTAATAATAGAGGGGCATATAGGGAAGAAATATATACCTATTGCAAACTATATACTACAGTTAGTAGTATTTCAATAATGTTCTTTCATAAACAGTAACAAATGTACTATACCAACACTACGAGTCAACAATTGAGGGGGGTTGGTTAGAGATTGGGAGGATTTGAGTTTCCTTTTTTCTTTTTACATCTTTTTTATTTCTTGTCTAGAGTAATGAAAAGGTTCTAAAAATTGGACAAAAATTAAGTGTGGTGATGGATGCACAGCTGTATGAAGGTACCACAGGCAACTGTACACTTTGGATCTTGGGATAATTGTATGGTATCTGAACAATCCCAATAAAAATTAAAAAAAAAACCTAATCTGTCTCCAAATGCCAATGCACAGTTTCCCCACACCGCAGTGCGTCTGACGGATATTTAGCAGCTTACTCACTCGTTTGAGAACGCAGACTCCCAGTTTCACCAAGTGCTTGGTCCCTGTGGATTTAGCAGACCTTGTCCAGCTGGTGCATTGCTGGAACTGGTGTTCTGGGTCACTTTCTGGCTTTTATCTAGTATTTTTCACAGTGATGTTTTTGCCCTCTCTCCTAACCACCATCTTCCTGAAGCCTCCCTTCTATTTTTATGAAGAAGGGGTGCTGGACTTTGTTAAATGCCTTTTCTGCATCATTTGAGGTGATCATGTGTTTTTTTTCCTTCATTCTGTTAATGTGGTATGCCATGGAATTCAGTTTTCTAGTATTATGTTAAGAATTTTTGCATCTATATTCATTTCTTGTATCTTTTTCTGGCTTTGGTGTCAGGGTGATGCTGGCCTCCTAGTATGGGATAGGAAGTGTCCCTCCTCTTCAGTTGTTTTAGATGTGTTTGAGCAAATTGGTATTAATTCTTCTTGGAATGTTTGATGAAATTCCCCTTTGAAGCCATCTGGTCCTGGGCTTTTCTTTCTTTGGGAGGTTTTTGATTACTGATTTGATCTTCTATTTCTTACTTCTGTGTTTCTGGGAATTTGTCCATTTCATCTAGCTTACCTAATAATCATAGCATCTTCTTATAATCCTTTTTATTTCTGTAGGGTCAGTAGTAATCCCCCGCCCCTTTCATTTCTGATTTTAGTTGTGTCCTCTCTCTTTTTTTAGCTGAAGGTTTATTGATTTTATTGATCTTCTCAAAAGAACCAACTTTTGATTTCATTGATTCTATTATCTCTGCTCTGAATTCCTTCTTTCTGCTCACTTTGGGTTTAGTTTACTCTTTTTACTGTTTCCTCCAAATGTGAAGTTAGAAATCAATCTCAAATCAATCAGTGACCTAAGTATTTAAAGCTCTAAAATTTCCTCTGAGCACTGCCTTTGCTGCAACCCATAAGTTTTGTTATGCTTTCATTCTCATTCACCTGAACATTTCCCAGTTTCCCTTGTGATTTCTTCTTTAACCCATGTCGAGTTGTTTTTTTTTTTTTAATTTTCAGTGAATGTTCCAGTTCTCTCTCTGTTACTGATTTCTAGCTTCATTTCATTGTGGCCAGAGAAGATACATTGTGTGATTTCAATATTTTTAAATTTCTTGAGACTTGTTTTGTGACATAGCTTATGATTTATCCTAGAGAAGAAAGTATATTCTGCTGGTGTTGGATGAAGTATCATATATATATATATATATATCTGTTAAGCCTAGTTCATTTATGGTATTATTCAAGTCTATTTCCTTATTGACCTTCTGCGGACATATTCTAGTCATTATTGAAAATAGTGTATTGAAGTCTCCTGCTCTAATGTAGAACCATCTATTTCTCCCTTTAAATCCATCAATACTTGCTTCATATATTTGGGGCTTTGCTCTTAGATGCATATATATATTTATAATAGTTATGTCATCTTATCTGACTAGCCACTTGTTCAGAATATAGCCTCCTCCTTTGCCCTTGTAACAGTTTTTGACTTAGTGTATTTTATCTGATATTACACCAGCTCTCTTTTGGTTACTGTTTTCATGGGATACTTTTTTCCCCTCCTTTCACTTTCAACCTACTTGTTTGTTTGAATTTAAGATGAGTCTCTTATGAACAGCTTATAGCTGTGTTGTGTGTGTGTGTTTTTAAATCCATTCTGCCAATCCTTGCCTTTTCCCTGGATAGTTGAATCCATTTACATTTCATGTAACTACTGATAATTCAGAACTTACTTCTGCCATTTTTCTATTTCATGTTTGTAAGGCTTATACATTTTTTGTTTCTCAATTCTTCCATTATTTGATATGTTATAGTGAGCTATTTTGAGCTCCTTCTCATTTCCTTCTGTGCATATTTTTCCAATATTTTCTTTGTGGTTACCATGGGGCTTATATTTAATATCCTAAATCTATAACAATCTCATTTGATTTGCTACTAACTTAACTTCAAGAGCATTACAAACTGTGTTCTTGTAACCAACTATTCACTCACCTTGTGTTGTTCTTATCACAAATTAAATCTTTATGCTGTGTGTCCAGTACCATACATTTTTCTTTTCTTTTTAAGCTTCTGCATTTTAGATCTGTAAGAAGAAAAAAAGTAAATTATACAATATAATACTGACATTTATAATTATTCATGTGATTACTGGAGATCTCTTATTGGAGGTCTTTTATAATCTTTATGCTGCTTTCACTCATTGTCTAGTGTACCTTCCTGTCTATCTGAATAACTCTAACATTTCTTGTAGGGAGATATACTGGTGATCTCTCTCAGCTTTTGTTTATCTGGGAATATATTTCCTTCATTTTTGAAAGACAGTTTCACTGTATAAAATTCTCAGCTGGCAATTGTTTTCTTTCAGCACTTTAAATAGTTTGTCCCACAGCCTTCTTGCCTCCATGGTTTCTGATGAGAAATTGGGACTTAAACTTACTGGTGCTCCTTTTGTATGGCATGTTGTTTCCCTCTTTCAGCTTCTAGGATTTTCTTTGGCATTCGACAGTCTGATTGTGTGTCTGACAATTGTTCTCGGGTTCATGGGCTTCTTGAGTGGGTACATTCATGTCTTTTATTAAATTTTGGAAGTTTTCTCCCATTATTTCTTGGAATATGCCTTCTGCTATTTTCTCTCTTTCTGAGACTCCCATAAATATTGGCATTCCTGATGGTGTCCCACAAGTCTCTGAGGCTTTGTTCACTTTTCTTCATTCTTTTTTCTTTCTGCTCCTCTGCAGAATGATTTCAATTTTCTTGTCTTCAGGATTACAATTTTTTTTTTCTTCTGCCAACTCCAATCTGGGGAACCCCTCTGGGGAACTTTTTATTTCAGTTATTGTGGTCTTAAACTCCAGTATTTATGTCTGGTTCCTTTTTAGAATTTGTCTCTCTATTGAAATTTTCATTTTGCACATAGTGTTTTCCTGACTACTTTTAGTGCTTTCTACATGTTTTATTTTAGCTCTTTAAGGCTATAAGATCATTTTTTAAAAGTCTTTGGTATATTCAAAGTCTGATTTTCTTTGTTGATGGTTTCTGGACTTTCATCTTGTTCTCTTGAATGGTCATCATTTCCTGTTTCTTTCTCTTGTAATCTTTTGTTGCACACAGGACCTTTTAATATTTTCAAATGTTAACTCTGGAATTTAGTCTCTGAGTTGTCTGTTTCTTAAGCTTGTATAAAATTAGTGATATGACAGATTTCCTTTGTACCAAAAGCTAACAGAAACAAACCAATGTAATAGACATCTTTCACAGTCTTTGCAAATTAGGTCTGTGTTGGCTGGTGCTCTCCTTCAGAGTTTAGAATTCTCCTGTTTTCAGGGATCTGAATGACTTCTCTTCTCTTTATAAAGTGGACTTCCCCACCTTCCTGGGTGCTGTTCTGTATGTCTTAAAACTGGTGATCCTTTGCCCCAAGCCACTTCTATTTGATCAATTGTTATACTGATTTAGGTGACACAAGCTGCTTCTGCCTGTGGGGCAAGTTCTGGGACAGGTAGCCAGAGACAAGTTACCTGGTTCAGACTTTCAGGTTGCTACCTGATTGAGAGTGCAGGCTGGCTCCACATAACACCAGGGTGGGTGTGAAGGAAGGGTTGGCAAGGGTGCCACAAGCTTTTTCTACCACTTAAGTTGCCTTTTTCTTAATTCAGTGCTCACCTACTAATTGCAACACTTTAACTGTTTTCTAGGCCTCTGGGAAAGATGCTCTGCCAGGTTTTTTTGTTCAAAGATTCTATGGGAGAATGAAACCCTGGAGCAACTCACACTGCCATATTGGTCAATTGCTCTTAAAATTTCAAGGATCTAAAATTACAATTAGAATTAAGGGCCATATAAGTAAGTTAACTAGCAAACAATGTTCTGTTGTCCACTTGAGTGAGGCAGAACATCAGGCAGGAAGAAGCACCAATGCTGCTTAAGGCAGGCAGAATGAGACCTTCAAAAAAAGGGGCAGATTTAGGTGTGACCCCTGCATTATGGGCTCAGCATTCAAGTGATGATTCTTCCCCACTTGTTCTGAGTCACCATCATCCTTTTTTTCAGTTGACTTGGAGCAAGTTTTGGAGCTGGATTCCCTGGAGTACCTGGAAGCCCTTGAGTGTGTGACTGAGCGCCTGGAGAGCCGTGTCAACTTCTGCAAGGCTCATCTCATGATGATCACCTGCTTTGATATCACTTCGAGGCGCCGGTAAAGAGATCCGGGTCCCTGTCCTAACCAGTGCCCCTCACTGCCCAGGACTTCACAGAGACAGTCATGCTCACCCAGGCCCTCTGTGTTGGCAGCACTCAAAGACAATAGGATGAGGATGAAGGTTGGTGGCAAGTCCAGAG
Organism: Choloepus didactylus; assembly: GCF_015220235.1. Lineage (NCBI taxonomy): Eukaryota > Metazoa > Chordata > Mammalia > Pilosa > Megalonychidae > Choloepus > Choloepus didactylus. Next base: position 30,720,593 of record NC_051308.1, read on the forward strand.
GGAGCGTTGAGAGGAAGGCGATTTTTCCTTTGTTTTCTGTAGGAAAGGTGCAAACACCAAACACACATGGAAGGAGGAAATGATGGGAAGCCCAAGGGATGGCAAAGCCTGTGAGACTGAAAAAGCACTTTGAGGAACCTTAAAGAACTTGTTTGTACATAAGAACTGCTAGCAAAAGAGACCTCACTCTTCTCTTGCTTCTGTGAGAAAGGGGGAGGGTGGATGTAGGATTGTGGTTGGAAGCTAAAACAAAACAATGCGAAATTACCAGAATGACTGATTAAAGTGCCTTGCAAATCTTTATTATTATCTGAACATTTATGTTCATACCTTCTTGTGTACAGATGGTGCTAGACAAGATTAAACAACACAAAAAGATCACATTTTTGAAATGTATTTACAGCTCATTTTCTCTTGGTGTTTTATCCTATTTCTGACTTGCTATTTCTAAGTAACTTGTATTTGTAGAGATATTTCCTAATCAGTATTGCATATGAATAAATGTTAACTGCCATTTATGGTTATTCTGGTAAGGCCACTCAAACAGAGATTTCATCAGCACAATCCAGTGTTTCCAAAGAAGGTTTTGTGCAGCAGACAATGCTGGATAGTCAGTATGCTGGCCACAGAGCAGGTGCCCTTGAGCTTTGGAGATGGAAGAAGGGACAGGGGCTTGCATCTGTAAGGGAAAAGGAATCAGTTGTGATCCTATTTCTGACTTGCTGTTTCTAAGTAACTTGTAGGTGGGATGTCTGTTCCACATGCTGTTTCCCCTGAGTCCTGACACATGTACTGGTTCCTTTACCCACAAATCCAGGATTTTGATGGCCTCCAAAAAGTTTTCATATTCATTTTTTATTCCAAAGCCTCTGAATTGAATGGCTGAATGAAAGCAATGGAGCCTTATTTTTTGTTTTCATAATTTATTAATTCATAGACTATTCTTCCCTACTCTTTGGTGTTTGATATCTTCCCCAGTTGAGAGACTGTCTCAGACTTTTATTTGCTCAGCGACTCCAGCTGTGTTGCTTTAGGACAAGAAAGGATCTTGGGGTTGCATATGTAATCTACTTTTCTGTTGTCCAGAGTACTGTTTAAGAGGAAGAAGTTCAGTTCTAAAGCCTCCATACCAAGGAGGAATAAAGCTTAGCCCCTCAACCTCAGCACCAGAAGGCAGAGAGAGGTTTCTTCTCCGTAAGTTACATCACCTTGAGTAGGCAGAGTGACTTGGAGCAGAGTTTAATGAATATATAGACATGCAGGTCTTTGTTCCCAAGAATTTAGGACATTGTTCTCAAATTAAGATGTTCATCCCTGCAATGATTTCCTTAGGGATTACCACACCTATACTAGTGACCAAAGCATAAGACACAGAGTGTGGGCAAGGGACTTGCCAGTGACAGCTAAGGAGCTATCCTATCAGAATCCAGGAGTCTTCCGATCTTCCAGGTCGGGGCCAGGGCTCTCTCCATGAGTTCCTCCCAGACTTCCAGTTGGAGAAGGTGGTCTGGGTCTTGTCCGTAAGTACTGTTCAGTTTTCGCCCCCAAATGCAACATATTTTTCTTCCAGACTAGGCAGCCCCTGCTAACCAACTCCTCAGCTCCAGCTGTTCCCTCTGAGCCCTTGCATCACTGCTTCAGGCTAAATACCCAGCTTGGCTCAGCAAACTCAGTACAGAGGAACTGGAGTCTCATGAGCTTCCCATGGACCTGATCCCTTGGTAGTCCGAACAGGACCAATTGAGCTCACTTGTTTTGGAAGTCAGCCCCCTAGATTGTAGCAAGCTCCGTGATCACAAGTCCTGATTGGCACATTCTGTAAGAGTCTGTTCACCTGCCAAGGTGCACACAATCTGCTAGGTAAATGGGCCAAATTATGGTGCAGGGTTACTTGGAAGGGATCACTTTTCCCCTCTATCATATCCTCCAAATTTAACAGGTGTGTCACCTTGGTAAGCAGGGCCACCTCCAGCCCCTCAACTTCATCCCCATTCTGCAGGACATTCCCCTAACTCTGAGCATGCCTCTCAGCTTTGATCTCACGGCACTGTGTGAATGGACTTGCTTAACCATAACATCTTGAAAGCTTCTGGACCCAAGGAATACCAGTTGTTTTAGTTTGCTAACTGGCATCCCTTTGGTTGCTGGTTTGAAAGAGACTGCTTCATGAAAAGCCTTCAATTTGGGGATTTTCCTGATATTTTCCTGGTGAGTATTCTGGTTCTTGTTGGAAACAAATGCCTTTGATTAATAACCAGTGTGTTTCATTCTGCCCTTGCCACTCACCTCCCTAACCCTGAGGTCACTATGCTGCATTTATGTCCTTTACCCACCAACTTCAGAGCCCAAGGTGCCTTTCCTGGAGTGAAACTAAGTGGAGAAATCAATGGATTTAAAATCTAAATCAGAGGGACTTCTCCCAGGCGAGTAGTCTTTAGTTTGCCTCTTGCCTAAATCTACTTTTAGACATTTATAACAATGTTATGAGCTACCAAAAGGGTTGAATGAAACCAAGAGTTACCTTACCAAGTCAGATTGTCTTCCCAAGCTACTGTCGCCTGCTGCTCATGGAACAAGCTCCCAGGGTTCTGTAGACCATTGTGTTGGGCGACTTTGCATGGATGTTGTCCATTCTGGATTTTTTTTCTTTCTTTTGACCTAAATAGGATACAAACACCTTAATTTACCAACTACTAATAAACTCTGAAGAAGTACTGAATTTTAAGCTGTTATGTGCTTGTTCCTGCCTCTGCCCATAAATTGACTATATAGAGGTGATAATCTTTAGGTATAAAGTACAGCAGGCCTGGACAGCCATTGTGAAGAAGTCCCAATAACTGAATAATGCCTCATACGATGACTGGCATGAGGTAGTTCCCGATCTTCTTTTGGTTCTAGTGACAGATAACCCAGTAAGGCAAAGGGGATGACACAGATCCATTTCTTCTTCATTATTCACAACAAATGAAAGGACGAGAAAAATGTTTTTTTGAAATTAACATCTAGCTGTTCAAGCCCTAATTCCTTGTCTGGAATCTTCCCCCCACAAATATTTTAGTTTGAGGTGGGAACATTAGTAGCAGAAGAAAACTAAGATCCAAAAAACGGAAATAGTGATATTCTTTGCCTGGGAGTAAATCCATCTTGCATTTCATGATGGTGTTTCACGCTGAGAGAGAGCCATAGTTTGCTTTATCCTGGGCTTTCAGTCCCCACTGAGAGCTGCAATCTTTGATCTCCTTGTCCTTGAATTCCCCTTGCATCCTGGGGAAGCTGTCTCTAACTTTAATCTCTTCCAGATTTTAAATCAGAACACTCCCGTTGTTTTATCTCTAGTTGCTATGCTGAGCATGGGGAACTTGAAATGCAAATGTAGAGTTAGGTCCTGTATTGACACAGGTGGGAGTCACACAAGGAACCCGAGGAGGGGAGGTGGGTTTCCTCATGTTAGAATCTGGGTGAAAAGCCCCTCACCCAACTTGGGGAATTCAACAGGTGGGAATCTGACCCAGTCTGTCATAAATTCGCCCTAAACTTCAAGTCCAATGCGTTCCTGGAAGGTGGTAGTAATTTAATTATGGTCACATACATCATACAGTGTGGTGCTTCAAAAAGTATTACACACACATATAGACCTCATGTGGGCTGCACTGATTTCTGTTCAAGTGTTGAACAAGAAATGTCATGCCACTTGGGTGTATACCTTACGTCCTTAAAAACCAGCCTTCTTATCAATTTTGGTTAAACCACAAGCCCTCACAGGTGTTACTATTTGAAAGCAGCTGTCTGTCTGACCTTGATTTCTTGGGATATAAGGCAGGGCTGGCAAAAGCCCCACATATGTGTTCAATGCAAACAGAATTGCCTGTGTCATTGGCCGCTATTGACGTGTGACCTCACCAAAGTAGTGATGAATTAAATGTACTTACGACCCATATTAAAAAAAAAAAAAAAAAAAAGATTTTAAACTGTACAAGAAATGACTAAAGACGAGTTAATTTCAAAATTGAAACAGAATAATTCATGAATTTACTCATTCTTTCCTGTTGGAATATTAGCCTACTCTTTAAACATATACAAAGATTTCCAAAATTTTAAAGGCATTATATTTTAAGCCCTGAAACTATGCCAGTAAGAAACAGGATTAAAATCATGTTTGCTATGAGTTGTGCTGAATAAACTGCCCATTCCCACGTCCCCGGGCCTCTCCACCTGTGGCAGTCTGGCTGCGCTCCCCACAACGCAACGAACACTTCCCCCTGCCACCCCTGAGACCTGAGGGCCTGAAAAAAGGCCAGGGCATCCCTGCTTTTCTCTGAGCCACATAAAACAAAGCCAAGGTTAAGTTTCACTGACACTGCCAGTAAATGGGTTCAAATTTCGGGGGTGGAGATGAACAGGTGGTAGAAATATACTGTTCCTTTTAATTATAATATCTCTTTTCCTCCACCAAATATCTGTCAACATTTTCACATAAAAACTCATAAGTTGGATCACTTTGTGTCCCTGACAAAATATATATCTTTTATTACAAATTGTTCATTATTTCCAGATAGAAACTTAATTCCAATTCAAAAAAAAAAAAAAATGCTCTTGTACATTAAACTCGTCTTCTCAAAATCAAACAAAAAACAAATTCTTAGAAGCTAGTTTATCTGTCCCTAAAAAAAACATTCTGCTTTTGGGTGGCCCTACTCAGAAACTGAGATGATGTCACAATATTGGACATCGAGTGGTGCTTGAGGCAGCATCAAGCTTTTATTGCATATAATTAATATTCCCTGAGATAGTTGTTCCCAATGTCCATGTGTGTTGGGGTGAGTACTGAAATACAGGCATCACCCATCTATTTTATGTATTCATAGAAATTACCTTCAAAAATAAAAAAGGCTCATTCCTTCATGCCCCATACTGCTAACATCTCACATTGTCATACTCAATTTATGAAGAAGCTATAATTTATTTGTAAGCTCAGGATGTTGTTTTATAGCATTGCTTGTGTTTTATAATTTATTTGTACATCATGGTTGGAAATGCTATCCAAGTGCTATGCATTGAAGTGTAAGTTTGGTGGCTCTGTCTGTGGATATGTTTTTTCCCCTGCTCTAGCAAAATTGGCTAGTGGAGACATAAGCTGGGAGGAGGAATGATAAATAAACCAGGAGAACAGGGATTAGGATCCAATCCTCAAAGTATAGGGCTTAGTTCAAAGTCTAAGCTGTTTCTATAGTAAGCACCAGAAGGGGAAAAGATCCTTTCCTTTTGAATTCGATGATACTGGGCTTGGAAATCAGCCTCCGCGGGCCTGGGTGAAAGAGGATCCAGCCTCTTCCTACTGGTTCAATACCAAATTTCTAAGAAAAACGCTGACTGTTTTAGGTTTCCACATTTCCCCAAGACCCCATCCCACCCCCGGTGCTCCTGAAGGGGGTTTAGGAAAGCTTCTAGTTTCTTATCTTAAATTTACATAGTATCTGTTTTTTCTGGAGAAGCCAAAGCACTTTAGTGAGTCTTACAACCCATAATGCTTAAGGCATCTTGTCCCCTCACTGCATCCCTGAGTGGCAGGGAGGGGCTGGGGTCAGTAGTCTCATTTGAGAGGCAGCTAAACCTAGGAGAAAAAGCCTTGAGCTAGGAGTAAGGAAACCAGGTGTCAGGCCTGGTTTTGTCACTAGCTATGCAACCTTGGGCAAGTCACTGAACTTCGCTGGGCCTCAACGGAAAATTGGGGGTAATGATAGCTGCCCTTCTGGGATGGTTTGAAGAGAAAATGGTATAAGTGACAGGAAGTGCTTTGAGGAAATTAAAGCTCTATGTAAGAGCTAGGGATAAGCATTTGTAGATGAAGAAACTGAAGTCAACAGTTAATGGTTGGCCTAAGTTCACCTAGAAGTTTTACAGCCCAACTGGGACTAGAATCCAGCACATTGGACTCCCAGGGTTTGCTCTTCCTATTAAATTGCACCAGATGTGTGCATAGGTGAATGCACAGAACAGAAGATGTGTGGCCTGGTGGAAGAGCCTGGTCAGAAAAACATGGTTCTTATCTCAGCTTTGACAATAGTCCTATGGCCTTGGATGCATTACCTAATTTCTCTGAACTCAGTTTTCTAATCTGTAAAATGAGGACATTGTGTTAAATAATCTTTGTGGATCCTTCAGCTCTAGCTCTGACGCCATGATTAGCAATGTATGTATGTATATATAAATGTGCTTATCTGTGGAAATGGTCCCAGTTGAAAATTGGAGACAAGGCCTGCCCAAGTGCATTTATTGTGTAAGAAAGGTCATAAAATTGTTTTAAAATTCGGTGTAGTATTTAATGCCATGGTTTTAAATTCATCGTTTAACTGAGAAAAGGTTGGTGCAGTTTTAAAAATTGACTTCTTAGCTCATAAGTGTTTACTGTTAAGATACTTTCAAATAAAGTTCATCTGTTAAAGTCAGAAATTCACCTATTCTATACTTGGGCAGGTCCCAACAGCCTATTTGCAAACAGGCTGTTTTGTGTGTATGGGCCTTCATATAGCTCTATAAAAGTTAGCTGTTGGCTTGATCATGATAAATGTAAGCAGTTTACCTGGAGAACAGTCCAGAAAAGAGAGTTATAGTTCTTACAAACTGGTGACATGAATCCATTCAGCTGTGTGCCATTTCCAGTGTGAAGACATTGTTTGCTGGCTAAGATCTCTGACTTTCTGTGGCATATGAGGTGTAAAATGTTGTCAAAAAGAATCTGGTGTTTAAAAGAATCAAACTATGGTGGCATTAAATGTTCACTTTTATTCCACCCAGAGTCACAAATTCCTCTCTATCCAATTTATCCTTCTGTAAAGATGAGGGAAAGCAACTCAAGGCCTGGGGTGGGTACCTCTTACTAGAGCTACAAGGCCTGGAGCCCGAGGCTTGCTCCCAGGCCCCACAGGACTTTCCGGGATGAGGCCTGGCCAGCCCACCTGTGGGGCAGGCCGCCAACAAGCTCACATGCTGAGCCAGGCGTGGGGCAGACGAGGGCTCAGTCACAGAGCTCCTGGCAGTGTTCTGTGACCATGAGAGTGGGCCACTGGGCTGGTGAACACACATGACGTGGGTTAAGAAGCTTCATGTTGATGCTGTGATTTCCTTTTGTGTGTGTGTGTGTGTCAACCAGTAATTCAGCCTCATTCCAGTACCTCTGGGGCATGCACAAAATAAGGGCATTCTCAGTCATTGCAGATTGGTTGGGCCTGAACACATAGACCCCTTGTTACAACGATGCCTGTCTCAACTATAAAGGTACATTCAGGCAAGAAAGCAAAACAGATCAGAAACTAGAAAAAGGTCTCCTAGGGTAATCCCCTTCCACGCCCACCTCCTCAGCCAAGGACAATCCCCCCCTCCACTGCCAAACATTTCCCCCTGAGCAGCAATGACGCCCAGTTGGAAGTTGTTGGGCATTTCCTAGACGTTGATACCACATCCATCCCCATCCAGTCAGCTGAGTACTCCACAGTCCCAGGAGACGGGGGACTGGGGGTGAACTTAAAGCAAATCTCCAGTCTTAATTCCTGGCAAGCCTCCTCCTCTGAATCCCTCCTGCTACTCTGCTGAGCTGGCTTGGACAAAGCACACCTCCTGAGCTCCCTGTTGTTCTTCTCCCTAAATCCTAGGCCAGATCTTCTTGGGATCCGTTTGGTCCACTTTAGCAGAAGTCAGGACCTGCCTGACTCTGCCTGGGAGAAGAAAGACCATAAAAGCAGCATCTAGAATTGTTTCTAATTGCCTCACTCCTCCAAATAAAGACTCCATCTCTCAGTTCTTCAGAAGTCTGGCATGGCCTATAATACCATCCTAAGTTCACATCAGAGCCTTTCATATCTGAAGGTGTTGGTGTGAGGACATGGGAAGGGCATATGTGGTCATCAGAAGGTTGGGGGTGGGGGGTGGGATCTCTGCCGAGCATATAATACAAGTGTATTTGTCTCAAGCCATTAAATTGTCAACATTGTTAATATTACTTTAATTATTTTTATTCTTTACAACCCTGTCTTTTAGTCTCCATCTCCCCATGGCCATTTTGCCTACCATAGCCCCACAGCGCCCTCTGCCAGATGTCACTGGGGACTGGAAGGACATACAAAACAAAGCAAGGTGGCACCTTTTCCCAGAACCTACAGGGAGGGCTGTCCCTGCCTAGATGAAGAAATGCCTCTGATTCATTCAGGGCCTGCTGCTGTACTCGACACTTCCACTAGCTCTTCTAGTTGAAGGCATCCTAGAAAAGCTTTACAGACAGAGCACCTGGGGTGTGAGCACACTGACCTGCCAGCAGCAGGTGTACTCCTAGCCTCCAGTAGTTTCTCTTATCCTTCTGTATCCCCAGCATCTAGACGAGAGCCTGCAGCATAAGGGTGCGCTTAGTCAGTATTTGTTGACTGAGTGAATGAATGGATGGATGAAAGGATCTTTTTTAGGAAAAGAGGGAAGGGAAAGAACTTGGGCAGGGGTCTGCAGATGTTTCAATCCATCCTCCCATTTATCTGCCAAGAGTCTGCACTGCGCCCCCAGCCAGGGTAAGTACCTGACTCATAGCAGAATTGGGGCAAGAGGCCCACACTGGGTTAAGCCAATGCCCTTGGCACAAACACACAGCCTCCATCTCCCATCCACTGACAAGCCTTGACCACCTTTTCTACCCAAGAGAAGAAAGAATGGCATTCAAGTACTTAGATTCCTACTCTACATTTATAAGGTAATCACCAAGCGAACTTTTGAACTCTTGCTTTTTCCCAGACACTGTATTGGTTGCTAACAAATAAAACAGATTCCAAACCTCAAGAACCTCAGTTAAGTTGACAAGACTAGCTGACAAACAGAAACCCTATCAGAAACCAGCAAAAAAACACTCTCCCTCACTGTAAAGAAAAGGCTTCCTCCCTCCAGGCCATCCCCCCCACCTGGCCGGGTCCAACACTCTGCACTGACTGCGCTGAACGAGTGCTTTGCGAGAGGTGAAGAGCAACGTGCGGAAACGCAGGCAGCTGAGTTGCCCGGGGTGAGGCTGTCCCTGCAGGAAGGTGACCTGGAGGCACCCCGAGGGAGCCACTGCGGTGAGCTGCTCCCCTGCGTGCTGGGTAAGCACTGTGCTGTTTTTGTTTTCATTTTTAAATTATTTAATTGCCCTCACTCAGCCCAATCTTTGGGCTCCTTCCCTCCCTAGGGGGTCCTGAGTCCAGAAGTGAAAATTACACCACCTTGAGTGTGCTCAGAAGAAAAACTCAAAGGCTTTCCTTCACCAACCAACACATTCAGTTGTACCCTCCAAGGTGGTGAAGACCCTGAGAGAAAAGGGCTTTAAAAACAAACAAAAAACTGGGACCACTGAAGCTGGTGGAAATAGAAAATAAAAATTACCTTTAATCCCACCCAAGAGAGAAATGCTGTTATCATTTTATACATGCACAAAAACATGTATTTTTAGAAATTTTGGATCATCATGGACATAAAGTTTATGAAATCTGGCATTACCCCCTTAATAACTACCATGAACATTTATTTCCCCAGTCATTACTAGCAGTTCTACACATGATTTTTAATGGCTGTGGAATATTCCAGCACATAATAGATTGGCCATTATTTAGGTACTGCTATTCCCTATTATTGAATTTAAGATTACTTCCACTTTTTCACCATTATAAATTACACTGTAATAAACATGCTTGAACATAAATCTCTTTTTTACATCTCTGACAAATCCCTTAGGATAAATCCCTAGAAGTGAAATAGCTGTAACGAGAGGAATAAAACATTATAAGGCATCTTATGCACATTGAGAGTGGTCTTGTTTCAAATTGTTCAACCTGAACAATGCTTAGAAACCTTCCCTGCTAACCCCAGATATAGTCGTCTTTTCTTCTCTCAACTTCTTTCATTGATTCAGTTATTTGTTCATTCAAATATATCTTCAGGAGCTCCAAAGTGGGACAAAACTTCCTGCTGTTAAGACTCACCAAGTTCTCAGTATATAATACTTTGTATTTTCATGCAGGACTTCTAAGTCTGTCCCTAATTAATATATATAATGAATATATAAATATAATAATATATTTCTGGAGAACAGAACCCATTTCTGTGGTCTCCAGAATCTACCACAGTGTTGGGCACAAAGTAAGTGTTAAGATACAGAACGATTTCAACATGAGAGAGGATTGTATTTACATCATAAATACACATAGTTTGGAGAAGCTTTCCTGAGGATTCTGATTTTCATCTCAACTTCTGTTGAGAACTCTTGGCTAAAGACCCACCAGTCCCAGTGCTGGTTTGAGAACTGCCACTTGCAGGTGACTGAGGGAGTCATCGAGCATCTCTGGACCTCACAGAAGTAAAACAATCTGTCTTGCCTGTTTTCCCCTGGGCTTGTTCTGAGGATGAAAGAAGACACTGTATGTGGAGGTATTTCATAATCTGGTAAGTGCTCAAACATGTAAGGTGGTAGAGTAACTGATGTTTGTTTTAATAATTAGAAAAGAGACTCTTAAGGCAGGTCAACACTCCTGCAGACATGCCTGTTGCCCAATGACCTAGGCCAATTTATTCATTCAGCACTTGTCCCATTGTTTGTGAATATCAGTGGACTCCATCTATTAAAAGTAGGTGGGGTGTGGAGAAAGAGGATGGCAGCACAGAGAGGAGTGGAAGTTAGTTAGTCCCTTGGAACAACTAATAAACAACTGGGAACAAATAGTAACAAATCTGGAATAACTGCTGGGGGACAATCGTACACACATCATACACCAATCTGGACTGGGAGGAATGCCTGAGATTGCAGCATAAAATCTGTAAGTAAAGACTATGGACTCAAGCTGGGAGCCTCCTCCCCCCACAGCCTGAGCTGCAAAACCTCACTGTGATAGAGAGCAGCACTCTCTGAACAAGCAAATATACCTCAATCCAGCTCCACCTGGGGTTTTGATTAGCAAACGCGGACTGCTTAATACAAGCTATGAATCCCCAACAAGCAGACAAAGGCTTTTAGTGATGACTGAGCTTAAGAAGCCAGAGGACTTCTCTGTGCCAGGAAGGGGAGCCCAGAGGACTGGGTGCTATCTTTGGCTGGTGGGTGAAGCTGGGGAAACTGTGGCCTGGCCTGGAAGCGGGGCTTGCTGTCCATTTTTCTCTCTCTCAACCTGGGCGGCTCAGTTGGAGAAAGCCACTGCTATTTTCAGTGTGCAGCACTCTGACCCAGACAAGGGCGGAGACAGTAGAGTCAGAGAGACAAAAAAACCTATTTAAATGCAAATGAAAACTCCCTAGGGGATATATCTTCCCTAAGAGGAAGGAGGTGGTGCCCAGCCCTACTACTGTCCTCCCATTCTGAACCAGACCCCTAAGCCTGGGGTAAACAGGTAAAACAGAAACCAAGGACTAAGGGGGCCACACCTCCTTATACCAGTCAGGAACTACAGGCTGAAAGGCACCACCTGCTGGGCAGGTTAGGAAAAGCACAGCAGCTTGAGGCCTCACAGAGTGTGTCAATCTTCTAAGACACATCCTCAGGAAAACCTGATACTGAATATTGCCCCCTTCTGAGATCTGAGGCCATTCTGATCTGGGAATACCTGATTGGAGTAATCAAGGAAACCAGGTGCCTAGACAACATAACATGAAGTTATGGCCCAGTCAAAGGAACAAACTTACACTTCAACTAATACACAGGAATTGAAACAACTAATGCTAAGTCAATTCAAAAAGTTTAGGGAAAATATGGCAAAAGAGATGAAGCATATAATGAAAATACTGGGTGAATATAAGGTAGAAATCAAAAGTTCACAAAAACAACTGGCAGAATCTATGGAAATGAAAGGCACAACACGAGATGAAAGACACAATGGAGGGCTTCCAGAAGATGGCGGCTAGGAGAGACAGGGCAAAAAAAACACCTATGTGAAAAATACTAGATAAAAGACAGAAAGTGACCCAGAACACCAGTTCCAGTGATGCACCAGCTGGACAAGTTCTGCTAAATCCACAGGGACCACACACTTGGTGAAACCGGGAGTCTGCGTTCTGAAATGAGTAAGTAAGCCTGAAAGGATGGCTGTATGGGGCATGTTAATTTCCCCCTTTTCACATTGGCAGCCATGCTGTGGTGTGAAGAAACTGTGGGTTGGCGTTTGGAGTTGGACTAGTTTTTTTAAAAAACCCAAAAGCAGCTATGGATACGGCAGTGAGAACTGCAAAGTGAACCATAGCAGTAATGGTGTCTCCACAACCTGTGGGCATGCCTCAGTATCTGGCATGGATGACACCCTTTTGTGTACCCACTGCTAACTGCCTCGCAGCAAGGAAGGCAGAGGTTAGCCAAACGGGGAAAAAAACATGTCCCTTACAGCCATCTTCCTGAAGGACTGGGAACACTCCTGCCCAGTGCCAGTGCCACAGCCCAGAGCCACGCCAAACAACCCAGTGTGACAGGAAGTGTTTCCAGCAATGCACACACATACCACAATACTGGGCATGGACAATAGCCTTCCACGCACCTGCAGCTAATTGTCCCAGAGCTGGAAAGGTGGAGCTGTGTGAAAAGGGGGAAATCAACTTGCCCCATACAGCCATTCTTTTCTTTCAGCAGGCTGGGAACACCCCTACATAGCCCAGATCCCCAGAACTTCCCTTGAGGGACGGCACACACTTGTGACATAGTAGCAGCCCTCCAACAGCAGAGGCCGTAGGAGGGCAGGGCTTAGAAGATGGACCCACTCAGAAGTCCCAGGGACCATATGCCAACACCAAGGACTTGTAGGTCAGCGGCAGAGACAAACGTGGTGCGACTGAACTGAAGGTTTAGATTCTTGCAACAGCTTTAAATCTCCAGGAACACCTGAGAGGTTTGATTATTAAAGCTGCCCTCCCTAATTGCTAAGACACATGCCCCACATTCAGGGCAGACAGCACCAACTACACATGCAAACTTGGTGCACCAATTGGACCCCCGTGAGAATCAGACCCCCACACACCACAAAGACAAATGTGGGGAGAACTGGCTTGAGGGGAACAGGTGGCTCACTGATGCCACCTGCTGGTTAGAGAAAGTGTACACCACCAAGCTGTCGATCTGATAAATTAGAGATAAGTCTTTGAATTAGCCTCCATAAATAAAAGAACCCTATCAAGTTAAGCAAATGCTAAGAGGCCAGAAACAACAGGAAATTTTAAAGCATATGAAAAAAACAGACAATATGGATAACTCAAACCCAAACAACCTAAATCAAAAGATCAGAGGAGACACAGTACATGGAGCAATTAATCAAAGAACTAAAGACAAACAGTGAGAGCATGGCACAGGATATAAAGGACATGAAGAAGACCCTACAAGAGCATAAAGAAGAAATTGCAAGAGTAAATAAAAAAATAGATGATCGTATGGAAATAAAAGAAACTTTTGACCAAATTAAAAAGATTTTGGATATTCATGGTGCAAGACTAGAGGAAGCTGAACAACGAATCAGCGACCTCAAGGATGACAGAACAGAAAATGAAAGAACAAAAGAAAGAATGGTGAAAAAAATAGAAGAAATTGAAATGGAACTCAGGGATATGACAGATAATATAAAACATCCAAAAATAAGACTCATTGGTGTTCCAGAAAAGGAAGAGAAGGGTAAAGGTCTAGAAAGAGTATTCAAAGAAACTGTCAAGGAAAACTTCCTAAACCTTCTACACAACATAAATACATATCATAAATCCCTGACTTTGAAGCTTATTGTAAAGCCACAGTGGTCAAAACACCATGGTACAGGCAAAAAGATGGAATAAATCCAAATAAACCCACTCCGAGACATATTCTGATCAGACTGTCAAATACTGAAGAGAAGGAGCAAGTTCTGAAAGCAGAAAGAGAAAAGCAATTCACCACATGCAAAGGAAACAACATAAGACTAAGTAGTGACTACTCAGCAGCCACCATGTAGGCAAGAAGGCAGTGACATGATATATTTAAAATTCTGAGAGAGAAAAATTGCCAACCAAGAATTCTTTATCCAGCAAAACTCTCCTTCAAATTTGAGGGAGAGCTTAAATTTTTCAAACAAATGCTGAGAGATTTTGCTAACAGGAGACCTGACCTACTTGAGATACTAAAGGGAGCCCTACTGATGGAAAAACAAAGAAAGGAGAGAGAGATACGGAGAAAGGTTCAGTACTAAAGAGATTCAGTATTGGCTCATTAAAGGACAATAAGAGAGAGAGGGAAAAAATATATCTGACAAACATAAACCAAAGGATAGGATGGCTGATTCAAGAAGTGCCTTCATAGTAATAACATTTAATGTAAATGGACTAAACTTCCCAATTAAAAGATATAGACTGGCAGAATGGATCAAATAATATGAATCATCAATGTTGCATACAAGAGACTCATCTTAGACACAGGGACACAAAGAAATGGAAAGTGAAAGGATGGAAAAATATTTCATGCAAGCTACAGGCAAAAGAAAGCAGGAGTAGCAATATTAATCTCAGATAAAACAGACTTCAAATGCAAGGATGTTATGGGAGACAAAGAAGGCCACTACATAATAATAAAAGGGGCAATTCAACAAGAAGGAATAACAATCATAAATGTTTATGCACCCAATCAAGGTGCCACAAAATACATGAGACAAACACTGGCAAAACTAAAGGAAGCAATTGATGTTTCCACAATAATTGTGGGAGACTTCAACACATCACTCTCTCCTATAGACAGAAGATCAACCAGACAGAAGACCAATAAGGAAATTGAAAACCTAAACAATCTGACAAATGAACTGGATTTAACAGACATATATAGAACATTACATCCCAAATCACCAGGATACACATTCTTCTCTAGTGCTCATGGAACTTTCTCCAAAATAGATCATATGCTAGGACATAAAACAAGCCTCAATAAATTAAAAAAAAAAAAATTGAAATTATTCAAAGCACATTCTCTGACCACAATGGAATACAATTAGAAGTCAATAACCATCAGAGACTTTGAAAATTCACAAACACCTAGAGGTTAAACAACATACTCTTAAACAATCAGTGGGTTAAAGAAGAAATAGCTGGAGAAATTGCTGAATATATAGAGATGAATGAAAATGAGAACACAACATATCAAAACCTATGGGATGCAGCAAAAGTGGTACTGGGGGGGGGAATTTATAGCACTTAATGCAGACATCAAAAAGGAAGAAAGAGATAAAATCAAAGAACTAATGGAGCAACTGAAGAAGTGAGAAAATGAACAGCAAACTAATCCTAAACCAAGTAGAAGAAAAGAAATAACAAGGATTAAAGCAGAAATAAATGACATAGAGAACAAAAAAAAATAGAGAATAAATAACACCAAAAGTTGGTTCTTTGAGATCAACAAGATTGACAAGCCCCTAGCTAGACTGACGAAATCAAAAAGACAGAAGACCCATATAAACAAAATAATGAATGAGAAAGGTGACATTACTGCAGATCCTGAAGAAATTTACAAAAATTATAAGAGGATACTATGAACAACTGTATGGCAACAAACTGGATAATGCAGAGGAAATGGACAATTTCCTGGAAACACATGAACAACCCAGACTGACCAGAGAAGAAACAGAAGACCTCAACCAACCAATCACAAGCAAAGAGATCCAATCAGTCATCAAAAAGCTTCCCACAAATAAATGCCCAGGGCCAGGTGGCTTCACAGGGGAATTCTACCAAACTATCCAAAAAGAACTAACACCAATCGTACTTAAACTCTTTCAAAACATTGAAGTAAATGGAACACTACCTAACACATTTGATGAAGGTAACATCAATCTAATATCAAAACCAGGCAAAGATGCCACAAAAAAGGAAAACTACAGGCCAATCTCCCTAATGAATATAGATGCAAAAATTCTCAATGAAATACTTGCAAATTAAATCCAAAGACACATTAAAAAATCATACACCATGAACAAGTGGGGTTCATTACAGGCATGCAAGGTTGGTTCAACATAAGAAAAATCAATGTATTACAACACATTAACAAATCAAAAGAGAAAAATCAAATGTTCATCTCAACAGATGCTAAAAAATCATTCAACAAAATCCAAGATCCCTTTTTGATAAAAACACTTCAAAAGGTAGGAATTGAAGGAAACTTCCTCAATATGATAAAGAGCATATATGAAAAACCCACAGCCAGCATAATACTCAATGATGAGAGACTGAAAGCCTTCCCTCTAAGATCAGGAATGAGACAAGGATGCCCACTATCACCACTGTTATTCAACATTGTGCTAGAAGTGCTAGCCAGGGCAATCTGGCAAGACAAAGAAATAAAAGACATCCAAACTGGAAAGGAAGAAGTAAAATTATCATGATTTGCAGATGATATGATCTTATATCTGGAAAACCCTGAGAAATCGACGATACACCTACTAGAGCTAATAAACAAATTTAGCAAAGTAGCAGTCACAAGATTAATGCACATAAGTCGGTAATGTTTCTATACACTAGAAAAGAATGAAGTGAAGAGACTCAAGAAAAGGATACCATTTTCAATAGCAACTAAAAAAAATCAAGTACCTAGGAATAAACTTAACCAAAGATATAAAAGACCTATACAAAGAAAACTATGTAACTCTACTAAAAGAAATAAAGGGAGCTTAAAAGATGGAAAAATATTCCATGCTCATGGATAGGAAGGCTAAACGTCATTAAGATATCAATTCTACCCAAACTCACCTACAGATTCAATGCAATCCCAATATAAATTCCAACAAACTACTGCAGTCTTAGAAAACAGTCTTGGAAAGGGAAGATGCCTCGAATTGCTAAAAACACACTAAAAAAGGAGAACAAAGTGGGAGGACTTACACTCCCTGACTTTGAAGCTGTTTTTGACAGTAGTCAAAACAGCATTGTACTGGCACAAAGATAGATATATTGATCAATGAAATTGAACTGAGAATTCAGAGATAGACTCCCATATCTACAGCAAACAGCATTGTACTGGCACAAAGATAGATATATTGATCAATGAAATTGAACTGAGAATTCAGAGATAGACTCCCATATCTACAGCCGACTGATCTTTGATAAGTCCCCCAAAACCACTAAACTGGGACATAACTATCTTTTCAACAAATGGGGCTGGGAGAGTTGGATATCCATACCCAAAAGAATGAAAGAGGACCCCTACCTCACACCCTACACAAAAAATTAACTCAAAGTGGATCAAAGACCTCAATATAAAAGACAGTACCATAAAACTCCTAGAAGATAATGTAGGGAGACATCTTCAAGACCTTGTATTAGGAGGTCACTTCCTAGACCTTACACCCAAAGCACCAGCAACAAAGAAAAAAAAATAAATGGGAACTCCTCAAACTTAGAAGTTTCTATACCTCAAAGGAATTTGTCAAAAAGGTGAAGAGGCAGCCAACTCAATGGGAAAAAATTTTTGGAAACCATATATCCAAAAGAATGAAAAGACTGATAACTTGCATATATAAAGAAATCCTGCAACTCAATGACAATAGTACAGACAGCCCAATTATAAAATAGGCAAAATATATGAAGGGATAGTTCTCTGAAGGGAAATACAAATGGCCAAGAAATACATGAAAAATGTTCAACTTCACTAGTTATTACAATGATGCAAATTAAGACCACAACAAGATACCATTTCACACCACTTAGAATGGCTGCCATGAAACAAACAGGAAAGTACAAATGCTGGAGAGTATGCGGAGAAACTGGAACTCTTATTCATTGTTGGTGGGACTGTATACTGGTTCAGTCACTCTGGAAGTCAGTCTGGCACTTCCTTAGAAAACTAGATATAGAGTTAACCTTCAATCCAGTGATTGTACTTCTCAGTATATACCCGGAAGATCTGAAAGCAGTGCCATGAACAGATACCTGCATGCCAAGTTCATAGCAGCATTATTTACAATTGCCAAGAGATGGAAACAACCCAAATGGCCTTCAACAGAGGAGTGGATAAATAAAACGCAGTATGTACACACAATGGAATACTACACAGCAAGAAGGAACAATGTCATGAAACGTGACAACTTGGATGAACCTTGAAGACATAATGCTGAGCAAAATAAGCCAGGCACAAAAAGAGAAATATTATATGCTACCACTAATGTGAACATTGAACAATGTAAAATAAATGGTTTATAATGTAGAATGTAGGGGACCTAGTGATAGAGAGCAGTTAGTGAAGCAGGAATGATAACCCAATAAGAACAGATAAGCTATTGTGGGTAAATTTAATGTTCTGGGAATGCCCAGAAATGACTATGGTTTGTTAATTTCTGATGGGTATGATAGGTACAAGTTCACAGAAATGTTGTTATATTAGGTTACTTTCTTAGGGTACAATAGGAACATGTTGGAAGTAAAGTAGTTATTTTAGGTTAGTTGTCTTTTTCTTATTCCCTTGTTTTGGTTTGTTTGAAATGTTTTTTTATTGTATGTTTAAAAAAATTTTTATATAGTTAATAATTAATTAAAAAAATAATGAAAAAATATGTAGAGCCCCCCTGAGGAGCTGGGGAAGAATGCAGCAGTGTTGGGCCTCATGGTTGCTGATGTGCTCACAGACATCAGGGACTGATGATTTGATGGGCTGAGCCCTCTACCACGGGACTTGCCCTTGGGAAGACTGTTGCTGCAAAGGAGAGGCTAGGCCTCCCTATAATTGTGTCTAAGTGTCTCCTGAATGCCTCTTTGTTGCTCATATGAGGCCCCTCTCTCTCTAGCTAAGCCAACTTGGCAGGTGAAATCCACCCCCCACAACGTGGGATCTGACACCCAGGGGTGTAAATCCCCCTGGCAATGTGGAATATGACTCCAGGGGATGAATCTGGACCTGACGTCATGGGATTTGAGAACATCTTTTTGACTAAAAGGGGGATGCGAAATGAAATGAAATAGTTTCAGTGGCTGAGAGATTCCAAATGGAGTCGAGAGTTCACTCTGGTGGACATTCTTAAGCACTATATAGATAACCCTTTTTAGGTTTTAATGTATTGGAACAGCTAGAAGTAAATAACTGAAACTATCAAACTGCAACCCAGTAGCCTTGACTCCTGAAGAGGATTGTATAACAATATAACTTACAAGGGGTGACAGTGTGATTGTGAAAACCTTGTGGATCACACTCCCTTTATCCAGTGCCTGGATGGATCAGTAGAAAAATGGGGACAAAAACTAAATTAAAAATAGGGTGAGAGTGGGGGATGATTTGGGCGTTCTTTTTAACTTTTATTTTTTATTCTTATTTTTACTTTTTCTGGTATAAGGAAAATGTTCAAAAAATAGATGGGGTGATGAATGCACAAATATACGATGGTACTGTGAATAGTTGATTGTACACCATGGATGACTATATGATATGTGAATATATCTCAATAAAGCTGAATTAAAAAAAAAAAAGTAGGTGGGGCTATATGCCTCTTGCCCCCAAACCCTGCTCTCAGGTGGTATGACATAATAAACTTAAGTCCCAGGTGGAATCTGCCCCATGTGTAAACATTTATTGGCAAAAAAGCACAACAGTGGATATATGGACTGTTCCTGTGAGCTCAGTGAATTCCTGTTCTCAGGCACAGTGATGAGCACCTTGCATGAAAGGCTCACAGGGAGCCAACTCCGGTGGTAGGAGAAGCCAGTCCTCCGCTAAGTACAGAGGACACATGACCAAATGGTGCTCCAAAGGTGATAAATCACTGGCTTGCTGGGTTCTTATATCGAAGTCATGCAAAGAGGTAGATCTTACGTTATTTTTCAAGTCAACCACATATCTTGAACACCTCTTCTTTTACCAAGAAAAACTATTTCTAAAAGCCTTATGTTGATTCATGAGCCTCCTGGGGGGATTTAGATAATAATGTTTAAAGTGCTTATTGTAGGGAGAGATGGATTAACTCAGAGTCCTTCAGATGCTAACTAACCACTTCTGGATTGTGTATTCCAGATTATTACTTCAGAAGCTAGCTAACCAATCCCATGCAAAGAACTCCAACAACTCAATAAAGAACTCCAAAAACAAAAGACAAAAGACCCTATTAAAAACTGGGCAAAGAAGTTGAATAGACATTTCTCCAAAGGAGTTATACAAATAACCAATAAACACATGAAAAGATGCTAAACATCATTAGCCATTGGGAAAATGCAAACCAAAACCACATTGAGAAACCATTTCACACCTACTAAGTGGCTACTATTAAAAAAACAGGGAAATAACAAGTGTTGGTGAGGATGAAGAGAAGTAGGAACCCTCTTTGTTGTTGGTGGAAACCCCTGTGGAAAACAGCTTGGAGGTAACTCAGCGAGTTAAGTACAGAATCACCATATGACCTGGCAATCCCCCTTCTAGGTATATACCCAAAAGAATTGACAGCAGGAACTCAAACAGATATTTGCATACCAGGGTTCACAGCAGCATTAGTAACAATTACTAAAAGGTGGGAACAACCCAATGGAAAAATGGATAAACAAATGTGGTATATACACACAATGGAATAGTATTAAGTTATAAAAATGGAATGACGTTCTGATACATGCCACAACATGGATGAAATTTCAAGCTGTCATGCTGTGTAAAATAAGTCAGACACAAAAGGACAACTATTGTATGATCTCACTTACGACATAATCAGAATATGCAAATTCAGTCTGAAATTAGAATAAAGGTTATCAGGGGCAGGTGGGGTCTGGAGGTGGGGGAATGCAGAGTTAACACTTAACTGATACAGAGTTTTGTTTTGGTGATGGAAAAGTTTTGGTAATGGATAGTGGTGATGGTAGAACGACATTGTAACTAATTAACATCACTGAGTTGTGTACTTGAAAGTGGTTAAAATAGGAGGATTTAGGTTATATATATGTTACCACATTTTTATAAACAGAAACAAAAACATAGTACTGTACTATTAAATAAAATAAACTGACCACCTGCATTGGGCATTTCCTGAAGGAAACCCTTTCCAGGAGCCAGGTGTTCCTAAACCCAGCTCAGCCTATGCTAAGCAGAACTGATTGACCTGCACCGGCTTTCTGAAAACACGGACCATACCCTAAAAAAACTGCAAAGAGGCAACACCTGGTGATTAACCAGTTTCAGCCCAGGAGAGAGCGCTTAGACTGGACATACTATACTAACCAACGTATACCTGCTCCACACTCCGTAAGACCTCCTGTGTAAAACAGACACCTAACCTTCTACGTAAAACAGAACTTTAACATCACCAATCAGAACATTTCCTTGCTTGCTTCCACGTTTGCCCATATAAGCTTCCCTTTATCCACCCCTTCACTGGAGCCTCCTTCTACTTTCTGAGTGGGATGCTGCCCAATTCATGAATCACTCAATAAAAATTTGAAATCCTAAATTGCATGAAAAGGTTTTCTTTCGACAGTTTAAAGAGTGAACCCTAATGTACATTATGGATTCTAGTTAATAACAAAATAATATTGTTTCGTTGATTGAAACAAAAGGAACCACATTAATGCAAAATGTTAATAGGGAAAACTGTGTGCATGCGTGCGTGTGTGTGTGTGTGTATGTGTGTGGTGGGGATGTATGTGGGAACTCTGAACTTTCTACATGATTTTTCTGTAAACCCACAACTGTTCTAATTTTTAAAAAAAGAAAAAAAAGTTAACTAACCACGCCTAAGGTATACATTAATCACATACACTGTCTCTTGTGAGAACTTTAAATCACCACCCAAATAACGTATGTCTACATTCTGCGGCTGCCACGCTGGAGAGAGGCCCAGCACCCGCACAACACAAGCCCCGCTCCTCACCCTTGTCCCTCAGCGGTGGGTGGAAAAGCCAGAGACCACCACTCCTGCACGGTCCTGCAGTCCCTGTGTGAGGGCTGACCCCAGTTTTCCATTTTCAGTGTTGCAGTGAAGCAGGTGACAACAGTCTTTTTCTATGAAATTATGAATTAGTGATTTAACCCACAAAAAGAAAGACAATACTGCCGTCAAGGAACTCGCGGTCCGTCTGGAGAAACCAGGCCCGTGTTTCTGGAAACAGTATCCATTTAACGTTCCCAGTCCCCCAGGCCAATGCAAACTGAGGCTACTGAGGTTGCTGTTTCACAGAGCTTACCTTTAGTGGTTCCTGAATGTGCAAAGGCGAGAAGATGTACAAGAGATGTGCAAGAGACAATGGGTGGAGAAAACCCTCACCCTCCAGCCGGGGACCATCAGTGACAGGCCCAAACCAGATATCAAAGCCTGGAGCAGGCAGGCTGGGTTAATGGGAGTAGAGAAGAAATTAAGGAGCCAGGTGCTCCTAAACCCAGCTCAGCCTATCCTAAAATATCCCTGCCACAGCCCCACCCCCAAATGTTAACAAGCTCCTCTTTTAAAGTGCAAATGCCCCCTGGGAAAATTAAGTCTCAGTCAGCTGCCCTTGCCACGAATTACTTCAAGGACTGGCTAATCAAAAGGCAATAGACTAGAGCTGCTGCTTTTTCTGAGAAAGGGTGTTTTAACTCAGAAAGAGGAAAAAAATACAGCTTTAGAAGCAGAACTGCCTTGAGTATGTGACAGAGGAGTTGAGGGCACTGATTTTCAAAATAAAAAAGAGGCTGGAGGTGAGAATGGGTTCAAAAGCTGAGAGGAGCCAGATTTTACCTTCTTCTCAACCTTGCTCCTGCTTCCACAATTTTCCTTTCTGGAAGCTTGCAAACCTGAAGTGACTTTACCAACACCCCAATTTCCACCTTCCCAGTTGGTAACTTTTCTCCCTGTGGATGTGTTTGGGGAGCTGGGGATAAAGAATAGTCTCATTTCTCTCCTACTACTCTTCTTTCCTTATCCGAATATATTCAGCATCACGTGATTTTTATAGGCAAGTGGAGGATGTGCTGCAAAATGCTTGAAAAAGCAGTTTAGATAATGGGAGCAACCTAGTTCAAAGAAGGGAGCAACTTAAAAAAATCTCAGGGCTACAATTTCCTGAGGTCATCTGGTCTATCCCTGTCCCCAGGCAGCTTGCTCCTAACCCAGGGGAAGGAAACTTCTCCCTTTCCCTGAAGGCACATTTTAAGTCACGCAGGCGCAGACAGGAGAAGAGACTGGTTCCAAGACGCTGCTCCTGCTGGCAGCCTGCCGACCCATCTCCAGCTCATTGACAGTCCCTCCAGCTTCCCTCCCCTGCCAGGTCCCCTTGTCTTTTATGCATACACAGCACCCTCCGCTCCCCTGCATGGCATCAGGTGAGGTACAGTGAATCCTGGCCCGAAGGCTAGGGCCTCCTCCCTACCGCGATTGTGAAACTCCTTTTTTCTCTAATAAGAGCTCCCTTTGGGAGAGGCCAATAAGAAAAAAAAAAAAACCCTCATTAGAACCTTCCACACGAACAGTGGCTGTGTGAACCCTAATTATGGGACCTGAATTATTCTTTTCTAGTTGCAAAGGAAGGAATCTCTAAGGTCCTTATTAAAACCTACAAAACTTCTAAAGAAGGGTAACATGAGAATATCTGAGTCTTTTTGCATTGACGGGAGCATAAATAGGTCCTGAGGGCATTTGAACCCCAACAAGGTCAGCCTAGCACAGCTTCACCCAACATACCCCTTGGAGAGAAGAAGGAGTGAGTAGCAACTCAGGTTTATAGAGCACTTTATAGTACACTAAGTGCTTTCATATTTATTACTGCCTTTGAACTTCAGCACCACCCTGCTGAGGTAAATATTACCTCACCGCTTTGGACAGGGACGAGTCAGAAAGTGAGAGGGAAGATGGTACAGGCATTTGAAAAAAAAAACAAAAACAGGAAGGACGACCTGGTCATTCATTCATTCATGCATTCATTCTACAACTATTTACTGGTTACCACAATGTGTCAGATGTGGTGCTAGAAGCTGGGGAAACAGCAGTAAATGAGACACATTGGTCCATGCTCTTACGGAGCTTACAGTCCAGCGAACATTTCTTCAGTGCCTGCCCCTGGCAAGGCACTGTTGGCAAAGCCCAAGAGTACGTTAACCCCAGTTTAATGGAAAACTTTTCAGTTTTGAAAGGTACCCCTCCTGTGAGCTGCCCTATCATCTCAAGCTTACCTCTTCCACAGTTAATTACTTCTCTCCCTTTCCATGGTGATTGTCTATTTTATCATCCCCCACCACCCACTGGCTGTTGTTTTAGTTTGCTAAAGCTGATGAAATGCAGTATACCAAAAACGGGATGGCTTTTACAATGGGGATATATTAACTTACAACTTTACAGTTCTGAGGCCGTGAAAGTGTCTAAATCAAGGCATCAACAGGGCAATACCTTCCTCCTGAAGAAAGGCTGTTGGCGATCCAGGAATCCTCTGTCATGGGGGAAGGCACATGCTGGTGGTGGCTGGTCCTTTTGTCTTCTCTCCTAGGTTTTGTTGCTTCCAGCTTCTGGCTTCAGTGGCTTCCTCCCTGTCTTCTGTGGTTTCTTTGCTTCTGTGTGTCCTCCTCTCTCAGCTTCTCTGTGCTTCTCTGAATTTCTTCTCTTATATAAGACTCCAGTAAGAGGTTTAAGACCCACCTGCGACATGCCTCAACTGAAATAACCTAATCAAATGTCCCACCCACAATAGGTCCACACCCACAGGGATGGATTAGCTTTAAGAACATGATCTTTTCTGGGGTCCATAAAGCCTCCAAACCATCACAGCTGGAGAGCTCCTCATGGGCATAATCATACTCCATCCAGCCCAACACAGTGTCTGGCACACAGTCCTTAGGACACATTTATCAAATGATGACCTATACCATGTGCTAAGCATGTGGTAGTAACTGAGCCTACAAAGAGGAAAGAAAGCCAGGCCCTTTCCTGCAGAGATTTGGAGTCTAGCAGGGAGATGGAAAATAAATAATCTATTAATTCAATGTGATACGTTTTCTGGGAAATGTTTGAAAAGATAAAGGAGAATGGGCAGAAAGTTTCCAGGGAAATATGGGGGAAAGAGAGAAGGGTATTCTGAGTAGAGTAAGTAGTCTGAACAGAGAGGTATGAGAGGAGCCGTCTCTGGCTAGTATTGTCAGGGGCTTGAAGTGGCTGGAAGGTAGAGGGCACCTGGCGGCTGGCAGAGATGAGGCCAGACCTGTGTTAAAGGTTTTGGGATGGCAAGCGCTGGGCGCCTGATGGTGGGCATGGGCCAGCAGCACCTGCGGACAGGACAGGATAGATTTTGCCTTTAGTGCCCTTGACCCACATAGTAGAAAATACTGCCCCTCAGACAGAAAATCACAAAAGGTTTGAGCTGGAAGAGCCCTCAGAGATTAGCTATTTGGTCCAGTTGTCACTGGATATGGAGGTGACTTATCCCAGGTCACAAAGCTTATGGTGGAGATGGGACACAGGAATTCTTCCAGTCTGTTTCACCCTATCACTCACTCCCAGGTAACTCCTGTACTTTCGTCTTCTCAGGAATAGCCTTCAATAATCCCTTGTTTTTCCAAAATGCTAACCTCTCTAGCTCAGTTAGAATCATTGCCCAATCATGCATAGATTCTTTCTAGTATGTGGCACAGGTCAGCAACTTAACTCTCAAATAGTTTAGGAGAAAAAGTTTTTTATTCCGTACTTGCAACTTTTCTGGAGAAAAAGTTTTTTATTCTGTACTTGCAATTTCTCTGTAAGTCTGAGATTAAAAAAAAAATTCCAGTAGAAAGAATAGTTCATTTCTTCACTTTCCCACTGCCTCTCTCTTGGGTGTTAATCTTCTGGGGATTAGCTATACAGAGGTCTCCAAGAGGGCCCATGCCCAAGTCTTGAGCACCCAAGAGATGGGTGCTTGGTGACAAAAAGCCCTGTTTATCACACATTGTTTTGCATGATCCAGTGTGTCTTCGCTGCTAGACAGCATGTTCTGAGAGGGCAGAGACAGGGTCTGTTTCCCAGCACAACGCCTTGCAAAAGACAGATATTCAATACATTTTCAATGGATGAATGAATTCAAAGTTATATGATGGGGAATCTGAATTCTTTAAAGAAAGCCAGAATAGCAAAGAACTGGATAATATTTAATCTTTTATAATAAATAGAAATGCTTGTTCTACATAATGGAACTACAAACCCATGGAATGGCATCCCAGAGCAGGGTTTTTAAATGCATCTGGTATGTGATGGGTAAGTGTTCCCTGAAACCTCATAAGATTCCAGTAAGAGTTCAAATTAAATGTATGAAAAAGCTACCTAAAATCCCAAGATAATGTTGCCTGATGGGGCACAATTTTTCTATCTAATGCCTGCATTTATCTCCCAATCACGGTTGTAAATGCATGTGCAGCCACATCAATATGTGGCTTCTGCAATGAATTCTGAAAGGGTAAGAAACCTGCCTGCATTAATGGCATTGTACAAAACTCAAACCATTGCTAGGCACAGGTACATTCAAATCCAGAAATTTCTCAGAAAGAAAAGTATTCTATGGGTGACTCCAGTTATTTTCATGGGTTTGGTTATTGATTACCCAGCCGGGCTTCCTCATGTTCTGGGGTGCTAGAGGCATTGGTTTCTCACATCTAAGATGTAAAATGCCCAGAAAAGAAATAAAACAATCAGAGTGGTTGATCCTAAAAATAAGGAAAAAAAGGAAAGAAAAGTAATTCCGATTCACGCATACTGGGCTGTGCTTGTTAACTCAGCTACGAGGAAATCCCAATTCATGCAAAAATAATTGTCTTCATTTTTCCATAATCCAGTGGGTATCTATGGTAATTTTAACACTCCTTTTTTTGAAAGGAGAAGATCAGTGGATGTATCTAACACATTCCCCTTGGTCTTCCTGAAATGTTGCATGAGTAACTGTGTTTGATTGCAATGTAACCTGGCTCTGCCCCCCTGCTGATGCTCTTAAGGTTATTATTAACATGTATTCCTCCAGGGGCTGTAATTTGGGACTCAATTTGCCATAAAATTGTCCTAAGTGTCACCTTAGTAATCAGAGATCACATGGCCTGTGAAACACATTGAACTGAAAGATGACACTTCTTGGAAATTAATGTCAAATTTTCCCCAATATTAAAAAGGCCCTCTTCACAGAATCTGAAGTGGATTTCACTGTGCCTCAGAGATGGTGAGGGGTTAGGATAAGGGCACACACCCATCCTCCTTGAGCTGGGCCTTCCGGGCCTCAGAGCCCAGACGTCACCCAATAAATATAACTGAGAGCTCAGCATGCAGACTCTGGGCAGCCAACACAAGCAGTCCTCATGTTGATTCTGATTCTTATTTATCCAAAAAAAATCAAGATGTAGTCTAACAAAATATTTTTATGCTGATTTCAGATCAAAAAGCCATTTACATGTCAAATCTGGCAAAAGCAAAAGTCATTAAAATATTAGAATTTCTGGATCATCTTGATCTTGGTTGTTTATATGGTCAAAAAATCAAAATGTGTGAAATCTGAGAATGACCTGGAAAAATCGAGGCTGCTACCTTGTAACTCTGCTATAGGTATGACAGCACAAGGCCAGGATGCTCTGAGGAGAAGAAGGCAGTGCCAGAGATGTGGAGAGAAGGGGAAATGTCCACCTCTGTGCAGCAGCAGAGCATGCAGTGACAACTCGCAGACCTCTGGTCCGATTGCCCTGGCCTCACAGGAAGCCAGCACTCGCACCTTCGTCTATCCCATAGGCTCTCTTGGCAATGTCAGTCAAATCAGCTGTTTTGTAGCCTTACTCTACAGCAGGTGTTTTCATTGTTCCTTCTGTTCCTGGTGATTCTTGGTTCTGTATTTAGCCAAGCTGCATGAGCTGGCCTGCACAGAGAACCTTCCGTGAGTGGTCTTCTCTCTCACTTTCGTCTTCCCTCATCCTGAGCCCCACTTCCAAGTCACAGGCAGCAACATGCCTTCAGGTGTTCTGTGAGAACAAGGTCAATACCACCCTTCCTTGCAAGCTACAGAATGAAAGGGTCTGTTAGGTGAATCTACTATGAAAAAAAAAAGTGCCATGATTTATCTGTTCACCTGGAGGGACTAGATAAAGTGTGATTGTGATGCTTTTAATAAACTTGAGAGTACTACTACTTTTAATGAAGCGAAATCCTCCTGAATGGATATTAATTAAAATTCTTTATCACATTATTGAAGGCATTTTATACTTTAGCATTGACTATCACTACTCTGCCAATTTCACAGACATCATGAGAGGTTGAAAAGCTAAGCAGCATTTTTGACAACTTCATGGGACTAGGAAGCAAAAACTGGAGTCAAGAGCTTAACAAAGGTTGCCTAACAATCCTCTTTACTCTAGGTGGAGACCCCAAAGGGTTACACCCTAGGAGTAAGGTGAACTAGGGTAGACTGAAACTCAGCCAGCAGTCATCTTAATCCTGAAATTGGATTAAGGTAACCCCAGATTGCTAGTTTGCCTAGCCTCATGCCAGAAACAAATACTGATACTCTCTGGAGGAAAATAACATTTTCCTGGGTCTTAATTATCTCTATAACTTTTCACATACAATGTCCAACACAATAACAAAATAATCAGACACACAAAGAGACAAAAAAACATGAATGATAACGTATACTTCAAACAGTTACATAGAAGCTCAGATAATGAACTTAACAGAAAAGGACTGTAAAATAGCTATGCTTAATATATTCAAACATATGAAAGATGAAATTGAGAACTTCTGTAGAAACTTGGCTATTAAAAAACTTGAAAAGAACTTCTATAATTGAAAAATAAAGTAACAAATTATAAACTAAATGATTAGGTCTAACAGCAGATTAGACTCAGCTGAGAACTTATGAACTGGAAGAAAAGTCAGAAATATCCAGTATGAAGTGAAAGTGTCAAAACAGTGGAAAAATAGAAGAGAGGGTAAGAGATATAGGAAAAAGAGAATGAAAGTCTAATATACATGCTACCAGGGGTCTTGGAGACAAAAAGGGAGAATAAATGAGAAACAATATTTGAAGAGCTGTTTGCTGAGAATGTTCTATAACAGATGAATGGCATCAAGCCACTGGTTTGAGAATCCCTACAAACTCCAATTAGGATAAATGAAAAGAAATCCAAAGTTAGACATGTCATAGTAAAGCTGCTGAAAAAAAAACAAAACAAAGAGCCAAAAGGGGAAATAAAACACATTACTATCAAAGGAGCAACAACAGAAAAATAAATGACTTCTTAACAGAAACTGTTAATGTCAGCCAACAATGCAATGTAACATTCAAAGTACCAAAAGAAAAGTATCTGCCAAACTAGAATTCCAATGAAAATATTCTTCAAGAATGAAGGTGAAATGAAGCCATTTTTAGACAAGGAAGAACCAACAGAGTTGTTCAATAACAGACCCACAGTAAAGAAAATACAAAAGGGATTTCTTTAAGCAGAAGGGAAGTGATCACTTAAATGCAGAGTGAAATGAGCAAACAAAGGGTAAATATGTGGGTAAATCTAAATGAATATTCACTCAATAAAACAACAATCTTATGGGATTTAATGTACATATAGAATAAAAATACATGACATAACTTGGTGATTATACCAAAAGCCATTGATTGTATGCTTTGGGTGGACTGTATGGTATGTGAATAAAACCATTTAAAAAACACATGGGAAAGATAGTATGCAAATCAAGAGAAATGAAATAAAGTTAAAGTATTCTAAATTTTTTGAATAGGAGAGTAAAACTTCTGAGAAACATTAGACTTTGATAAGTCAAGGATGCATATTATAATTTTTGAATAACCACTAAAAATGGTATGAGAATACAACTTCTAGCTAATAGAGCACAGGGATGAAAAAAATGGAAAAATTAAAAAAAATTTTTAAAGTAATTTTAAACCCAAATTATCAGTAATTATATTAAATAATGGACCCAATTGCAGACATAGTTATAAAACTGAATTTAAAAAAAACTATGCAGTTTACAAGGAGACATATCTAAACTACAAAGACAAAAAGTTTGAAATTAAAAAGCTGGAAAAAGATAACTAGCTTTATTAGTTAATGACAAACTGCTTATCAGAGTGGTTGTATATATTTTACTTCCTTGTATAGAAGTTTTTGTTACTTTATATCATGCTCCACACTCAGGTTTTTTAAAAAAATTTCAAGCCCAATGAAAATATACTACTATCTTATTGTGGTATAAACGTGCATTTCTCTGCTTACTAATATACTTGAGAATATTTTAATATATTAATTGGCCATCTGGATTTCCTCTTCTGCTTGTTTAAATTTTTTCCACATTTAAAGGGAGTCGTTTGACTTTAAAATTGATTGTAGAGAGAGACGTCTGGGAAGATGGCGGAATAAGGAGTGGCAGAACTCACTTCTCCACCCAAAACACCTAGAGGACAGCAGAAATGGTCCAAAGCAGTTGTTCTGGGGCTCAGGAAACCAGGGGAGCCTGTGCAACACCCAGGCAAGAGTGGGATGAAGAGATGGAGAAACTGTGGTGAGTGACTTGCTTGGCCACGGTTCCTGGTACCCATCTCCCACACTTGAGACAAGCAGATTCTCATCAGTTCAGTTTCTACCCAGCTGGCTGCTATGGACTAGGAGAGTCAAGGAAGCCCTCCTCCCAGGAACAGAGAGGGGTGTGGCACAGTTCTGATCCAACCCTTGGCTGGCAAAATTGGACCTCTGGGTCCCGCAGCCTTGTCCCTTTCCAGACAAGTGCCCATGGCACCCACAGTGCCATTGTTTCCACCTGCCTCAGAAGCCAAGGGGACAGAGAGCTAAAAATACCTGCCTTTGTAGGGCCATGGGGAATAGGTTGGTGAAGAGTGCCATCTGCTGGGCAGAAAAGGAAAGTGCAGTTTGGGGAAGCTGCTTTCCTGACCCCAGGGCCCTATGGAATTGGTCTGCACCCCCTGTGTGGGTCCCTGGTCCTGTTTTGTCTGGGAAATACTGATGAACCAAGTGCCAAAGCATAGCTTTAATATGAAGTCAATCAACAACAAAATCCTAGACAAGAGAGGGAAACCAACCTTCAGAATAATCTCATCAAGATAATTAGATGCCCAGATAACCAGCAAAACATTACAAGCCATACTAAGGAACAAGAAGATAAGGCCCAGTCAAAGGAATAAATTTAAAAGTCAGAGGAGATACAAAATTTGGAACAATTATCAAAGCTCTTCAAACAAATCTCCTAAACCAATTCAAGGAGATGAAGGAAAATGTGGCTAAAGAGATAAAGGATATTAAGAAGACACTGGTGGATAAACAGCTACTGAAAACTACTCTCCAGAGATTCAATGAAAAAAAGGACAATTCTGAGTTGTTTGAAACTCTGGAGGATGATACAGACTGGAGAAGGGCCCTGCAGATACCGAATTGAAGAAAGAGAAGAAATATCAGGTAGGAATCTTCCTTCCAACATCAGCCGGTTGTCTCCTCTCCCCCTCACTCAGTCACCTTGTGGGAAAGGCACAGAATCAGAAGACAGGAACCCTCCCACCAGGGACACAGATTTTAAGATCTTTCACAGCAGTGAGACATAGCCCCACTGTTTGAAGACCTGGGGGAGAGAGGAGGACATTTCAAGGCCCAGGTCAGTGAGAGACAAACAGACTGAGAAAACATGGACAGAAACTATGTTTTCAGCTCTGGGTCTGAACACCCTTCCCCCAGCCTTGAGAGAAGCAAAGCCAGCAGCCATTTCCTTGCCTTGTGAATGGCTGGGGTACTGGGTCAGCTGAGGGAGTCCTCTGCCACAGGTGGAGCCCCACATCAAGCCAGATTGTGACAGGCAAAGTGAGGGCATAGGAATCCCGCAGTTTCAACTTACCTGTATGCACCCTGTGCTTGCAGGCAAAGCAGCCTCTGAGGATGATCAAGTTACTAAACAGTGCCATCTGCTGGACAGTCTGGAAAGTGCAAGGGAAACAGAGCACCAATGGAAGCCAACAGATCTATATTACCACACACAGTGAACTTGCTGGGGTGCCCATTGCCTATCTCCCATCCCTGTGGCAGGCCACGGTAGGTGCCTGATTTGGGGGGAAGACGGGGGCAGAGCCAGTCTGACAACTGGCCAGTGAGAGAAAGAAAGAGATCAAAGAAAGACAAAAAGAGGGAAAACAACCACCAGAATAAACTAATCAAGAAAATCAGATGCCTAGACAGCAAAAAAATCACAAGCCACATCAGTAAACACAAAAGATATGGCCCAGTCAGGGAAAAAACTAACACCTCAACTGAGATTCAAGAGATGAAACAATGAATTAAAGATGTTCAAACAGACCTTCTAAATCAAATCAATGAGTTGAAAGAAAATGTGACAAAAGAGATGAAGGATATAAAGAAGACACTCGGTGATCATAAGGAAGAATTTGTAAGCTTGAAAAAACAAATGGTAGAACTTATGGGAATGAAAGCCACAATAGAAGAGATGAAAAACAATGGAGACATACAAGAGCAGACTTGGATCAGCAGAAGAAAGGATTTCTGAACTAGAGGACGTGAAATCTGAAATCCTACAGACAAAAGAACAGATAGGGAAAACAATGGAAAAATATGAGTAGAGGATCAGGGAACTGAAGGACAACATTAAGCACATGAATATACATGTTATAGGTGTCCCAGAAGGAGAAGGGAAAAGGGGCAGAAGGAATAATAGGGGAGATAATGAAAATTTCCCAACTCTTATGACAGAAATAAAATTACAGATCCAAGAAGTGTAGCACACCCCAAACAGAGTTGATCCAAGTAGACCTATGTCAAGATGCTTACTAATCAGATTGTCAAATGTCAAAGGCAAAGAAAGAATTCTGAAAGCTGCAAGAGAAAAACGATCCATCACATACAAGGGAAGCTCAATAAGACTAAGTGCGGATTTCTCAGTAGAAACCATGGAGGTGAGAAGGCAGAGGCATGATATATTCAAGACACTGAAAGGGAAAAACTGCCAACCAAGAATCCTATATCCAACAAAACTGTCCTTCAAAAATCAGGGAGAGCTTAAAATATTTACAGATAAACAGACACTGAGAGAGTTCATGAACAGGAGACCTCCTTTACAAGAAATATTAAAGGGAGTGCTACAGACAGATAGGGAAAGACAGGAGAGAGAGGTTTGGAGAAGTGTTAAGAAATGAAGACACTAGGAAATAGAAAGAGGGTAAAGATCAGGCATTTGATGCTGAAGGAGTACAGAATGTTCAACAGGATTGATTGTATAGATCCAGAAATGGATGGCACAGAACTGGGTGATGGTTGCACAATATTGTAAGTACACTCAACAAAGATGATTGTAAGTATAGTTGAAAGAGGCCGGCTAGGGGCATGTAGGACATCAGAAAGAAAGATAGAAGGTAAATACTGGGATGGTATAAATTAGTGAAACCTAGAGTGGTCAATGATTGTGATTAAATGTTCAAATATAAGAATGTTTTTACATGAGGAAGAACAAATGAATGCCAACTTTGTGAGGCATTGAAAATGGGTGGGTATTGGGGAAAAAATAAAATCAATGCAAACTGGAGTCTTAGTTAAGGAGTAACATTGTATTATGCTTCTATTAATTATAACAAAAGCAATATACCAAAGCTAAATGTCTATAAGAGGGGGATATAAGGGAGGGGTATGGAATTCTTGGCATTGTTGTTGTCTGACCTTTTCATTGCATTTTATTTTTATTTTGTTGCTGTTCAGTTGTCATTTTTTTTCTTTTTTTTTCCTCTCCCTTTTTCTTTGTGGAAGAAATGGAAATGTCCTCATATAGATAGTGTTGATGAATGCATAACCATGTGATTATACCTGGAACCTTTGATTGTTCACTTAGGAGGGAATGTATGGTGTGTGAATAAAACTTTGAAAATAAACAGAGGGATACAAGTGCTGGAGAAAATGTGGAGAAGGGGGTGTATCTAATCACTGTTGGTGGGGAAGTAGAATGGTGCATCCCATGTGGAGGGCAGAGTGGTGGTTCCACAGGAAGCTAAGAATGGGGTTGCCATATGGTCCTGCAATCCTGTTATTGGGTATATACTTGGAAGAACTGAAAAGAGGAACATGGATGGACATTTGCACAGTGGGCTTTATGGTGGCAGTATTCATAATTCACAGTGGATGGAGGTAGCCTAAGGGTACATCATCTGATGAACAGAATGGCGAACTGTGGTGTATACATACAATGGAATATTCAGCTGCTAAAAGAAGGAATGAAGTTGTGAGGTGACTGGACATTGAGAACAGTAAGTTGAGTAAAATAAACCAGAAATGAAAAGACAAACATTATAATGCATCACTAATATGAACTAACTATAATGTGCAAACTCTGAGAATTCAGTCTGAGACCATAGGTTATCAGGGGAAGGCTTATTGTAAAGGTTCCTAGATTATAAGCTCTTATAGTAGTTACATCTATTCCTGATTTGTAATGACTATTTCTAAATTCTGAGATGCTGAGCTCTTTGTGTATAACCTGGTTGGTCCCTGTAACTTTGGGCATTTGGGTGACACCTGAGACTCAGAGCCAGAGTCTGGCAGCTATGAATGTCAGCATTACCCCATACAACAAATGTTAAAGAGTGTAAAAAGAGATCAGACTTCAAGTAGCGGTATGAATAAAATGGATTTGGTTTGGACTAAGGTAAATCAGACTAAAGGGTAAAGGATGATAGTGATGGTGTTTTAAAACAACCTCTGTGTGAGATCAAAGGAAGAGATGTTTATTAGGTGTATAATCTATAGTTTTTGTAACACACTACATAATTTAACTTATATGGTCAGTTTATTCAAACACCATTACATGGAACTTTGAATAGGGAGTGAAATCTGTACAGTTTGTACAGGTTAGTGTGAAGCCTTGATATGTCCCAGAGTAATTTGGGCAGAGAATAAAAATGTATTTGCAAAGGTCCCTTGAAGGACAAGGGGAAAATGTGGAACTATTACTTTCCCACCTGGAGAATTACTCTCACAAGCCTTGGGGACTACCAATTTATAAAGCCAAGCCCTAGATCTTGGGGCTTGCCCTTATGAAGTTTGTAACTGCAAAGGAGAGGCTAAGCCTACCTAAAATTGTGCCTAAGAGTCACCCCCAGTGATCCTCTTTTGTTGCTCAGATGTAGCCTCTCTCTCTAAGCCCACTCAGCAGGTAAACTTACTGTCTTCCCCCCATGTGGGACGTGACTCCCAGGGGTGTAAATCTCCTTGGCAACATAGGACATGACTCACAGGGATGAGCTTGGCCCTGGCATTGTGGGATAGAGAAAGCCTTCTTGGACCAATAGGGAAAAGAGAAATGAAACAAAATGAAGTTTCAGTGGCTGAGAGATTTCAAATGGAGTCAAGAGTCATTCTGGAGGTTATTCTTTTGCATTACATAGATATCCATTTTTAGTTTTTAATGTTTTGGTATAGCTAGAAGGAAATACCTAAAACTGATGAACTGCAACCCAGTAGCCTTGTGTTCCAGTTTGAATGCTGCCATTATGCAAAACACCAGAAATGGATTGGCTTTTATGAAGGGAATTTATTTGGTTACAAAGTTACAGTCTTAAGGCCATAAAGTGCCCAAGGTAAGACATCAGCAACAGGTACCTTCACTGAAGGATGGCCATTGGCATTCGGAAAACCCATTAGCTTGGAAGGCACATGGTTGGCATTCTCTTGCTCCCAGGTTGCATTTCAAAATGGTGTTCTCCAAAATGTTGCTCTTGGGGGCATTTTGTCTTCTCTTAGCTGCAGCTGTCTCCAAAATGTCACTTGTAGATGCTCTGAGGTCCTTTTGTCTGTTAACTCCTTTATACGACTCGAGTGATCCAATTAACACCCACCGTGAATGGGTGGGGTAACACCTCCATGGAAATTATCCAATCAAACGTTTCACTGACAGTTGATTGAGTCACATCTCCATGGAAAAACTCAAAGAATTCCAACCTAATCAACACTAATACATCTGCCCCCACAAGACTGCATCAAAGAACATGGCTTTTTCTGGGGGACAAAATATATACAAACTGGTACACCTTGATTCTTGAAGATGATTATATAACTATATAGCTTACACTATGTGACCATGTGATTGTGAAAACCTTGTGGCTCCCACCCCCTTTATTCAGTGTATGGACAGATGAGTAGAAAAATGAGGACAAAAAGCAAATGAATTATAGGGAGGGATGGGGGGGTATGGGATGTTTTGTGTGCCCTTTTTTTAAAAAATTTTTATTCTTATTTTTGTGTGTTTGGCAATGAAAGTGCTCAAAAATTGACTGTGGTGATAAATGCACAACTATATAATGGTACTATGAACAATTGATTGTACACCATGGATGACTGTATGGTGATTACATCTCAGTAAAACTGAATTTAGAAATACAAAAACAAGAAGACACTGGGTAAGAATGAAGAAGAATTTGAAAGCATGCAAAGAAAAATAACAGATCTTAGGGAATGAAAAGCACAATAGAAGAGATTAAAAATAGACTAGAGGCATACAACAGCAGATTTGAACAGGCAGAAGAAAGGATCAGCAACCTAGAAGACAGGACATCTGAAATCAAACAGACAAAAGAACAGATAGAGAAATGAATGGAAAAAACTGAGCAGGGTTTCAGGGAACTGAATGACACAAAACAGACAAACACACAGCTATGTTCATAGTGGCAATATTCGCAATTGCCAAAAGATAGAAATGACCCAAGCATCCATCAACTGATGAACGGATAAACAAAATGCGATATATACATATGATGGAATATTATTCAGCAGTAAGAAGGAATGAGTCCTGAAGCATGCAACAACATAAATGAACCTGGAGGACATTATGTTTAGTGAAAGAAGTCAGACACAAAAGGACAAATACTGTATGATCTCACTGATAAGAAACAGTTATAATAAGTAAACTCATAAATTGAAACTCTAGAATATAGGTTATCAGGAGATAGAAAGAATGTAGAGCAGAGGCTTAATGTGTGCAGAATTTTTAACTAGGTTGAATTTAAATGTTTGAAAATGGATAGAGGTGATGGTAGCACATTTTGGTGAGTGTAATTAATAGCACTGAATTATGTGATTGTGGTTGAAAGGGGAAATTTGGGGTTGTGTATGTTAATAGAAGGAAAGCTAGAGGATAAAACATGGCCTGTATAACACAGTGAACCCTGTGGTGGATGATGACTGTGATTAATGGTACAGATATACAAATGTTCTTTCATGAACTAGAACAAATGTATATCACTATTACAAGGAATTAATAACTGTTTTAGTTTGCTAATGCTGACTAAAATGAAATATACCAGAAATTTATTAAATTACAAATTTACAGTTCTGAGGCTGTGAAAAATGTCCAGATTAAGGTATCAACAGGATGATACCTTCTCCCTGAAGACTGGCTACCGACAATACTCAACTCCTGTGTCACATGGCCAGGCACATGGCGACATCTGCTGGTCTCTCCCTTCTCTCTCAGGTCTCGCTGCTTCCAGCTTCTGGCTTCAGTGGCTTCCTCTCTGAGCTTGTGTGTGTGTGTCCTTGTCTCTCAGCTTCTCTGGCTTTTCTCTCTTTTAGCTCTTCTGTGTGTTTCTCTGAATTTCACCTCTTAGTTTCTCTGGGGCTTTTTTATGTCTTCTCTCTGTTTTATCCTTTGATAAAGGACTCTAAAAGAGGATTAAGACCCACCCTGAATGAAGTGAGTCACCTCTCAAGCTGAGACTCTACTCACCAAAAGATACTGCTTACAATGGGTCTACACCCACAGGAATGGATTAGCTTTGTGAATATGATCTTTTCTGGGGTATATACAGCTTCAAACCATCACAATAATAGAGTGGTATATGGGGAAAATATACCTAATGCAAACTATGGACTATAGTTAACAGTAATATTTTAATATGCTTTCATCAACAGTAACAACTGTATCACACCAATGCTAAAGGTCAGTAATAGGTGAGGTAAGTGGTATGCAATGTTTTTTTTTTTTTTTTCTGTAGTGATGAAAATGTTCTAAAATTGATTTTCATGACAAATCTACAACTATGTGATTATACTGGAAACCACTGATTGTATACTCTGGATGGATTATATGGTGTGTAAATATATCTCAATAAAACCACTTAAAATTGATTTTGTAGGAGTTCATCAAACATTCTGGATACTAGTCTATTATCACTTCATGGCTTGTCTTTAGTATGTTTTGAGACCAAGTCTTATCTTCTATAAAAGAATCATATATTGGTCACCGATTCAAAGCACTAATAACATCCATAGGACAGTACAACATCCTGGGCATGTCTCCAAGTTGAAGTCGTAACTGAAACTTCATTAGACCATACCACCATTCTGTCAGCTCAGTTACTTCTGCATGATGGGCACAAGATAAGACCAGTCTATTTCATGGACTTGAGTATGTTTCCATATTTCTTTTGCTGTAAAAATAGTTCCTTAGTTAGTAGCAATGTTGTATAGGATACCAGGAAAGTAAATATGGTATTCTGTAAGCACATGGATAGTAGTTCTGGCAGAGACACTATGGGAAAGACAAATCATATACCAGACATGCACGCTCACACACACATATATAAATATATATGTATCTATAAATACAAATTATAGAATATGTATATATGTCTGTATGTTTCTACTTCAGTAAGGACAAATAATTTCTCCTTCCAGAATGTATTCAATATAATCCATCTCAACCTGTCTCCAGATAGTTGGCTGGTCTCATTAGGGAATAGTGGATTTTGGAGTCAGTTTCTACTGTGACAATCTATACATTCAGCAGTGGCAATATCTAGGTCATCCTTGGTGAGGGGAATTCTACTTTAAGTTCATATATATTCTCCATCCCTGCCTTCATAGCAGCTTTATATATAGTCCACTGATCACACTCCAGGTTGGCTGGAAAAAGAGACTGACATTCAAAAAATAAATTATACTGTTGACCTTATTATTGAGAGCTACCATTGCAGTAGATGTGTTTTGCAGAATATTCAAGTGGGACACAGAAATCTTCACATTCTTCCCATTTCAAAAGGTTCTTCCTATACCTCGCCCCATAATTCTTTGTTACTAATCTTCTATTATCTTGTCAAGTGCCTATCCATGTGGCCTAATCATTAGCTACTCCCCAAAATTAGTGTAGATTTATACCTGAGGCCATTTTTCATCTAGACAAAGTGGAAAGGCAGATGTACATCTTGAAATTCTGTCCAAATGGGAGGGTTTACATTCACCATTGTCTTTCAAGAACATCCTTAAACACAGGCTATAGTACTGCATTCATCCACTTCCAGCTAAGGCCAGCATATCATGAAGAATAATCTGTAAAACAGGCCCATTTTTTCTTCTTATGTCAACTCATCATAAAGAATTTCCTTTGAGGCCAGAAGTGTGAATTGATCAAGAAGTACCAGTAAAGAAGGAATGGATGTCACAGAAGTCTAAGTCACCTGCTCATGCCACTTATTGGTGACAATTATTTGAACCTGATCTCTGTATACAGGCAAACCTTATTTTATTGTGCTTTGCAGATACATTGCTTTTTTTTTTCCTTAACAAATTGAAGGTTTGTGGCAATCTTATGTAGCTCAAGTCTATTGGTGTCATTTTTCCAATGCATGTGCTCTCTTTGTGTCTCAGTGTCAAATTTTGGTAATTCTTGCAATTTTAAAACTTTTTCATTATTATTATATCTGTTATGGTGAGCTGGGAACAGTGATCTTTAATATTACTGTTGTAATTGTTTTGGGGCACCATGAACCTTGCCCATATAAGACAGCAAATTTAATCATAAATGTGTGTGTTCTGACTGCTCCATCAACTGGCTATTCCCTCTCCCTGGACTTCCCTATTCCTGGAGACACAATAATATTGAATTTAGGCTAATTAATAACCCTACAATGGCCTCTAAGTGTTAAAGGAAGATTCACATATCTCTCACTTTAAATCAAAAGCTAGAAATGATTATGCTTAGGAACGCATGTTGAAAGCTGAGATAGGCTGAAAGGCCTCATGCTAAACAGCCAAGTTGTGAATGCAAAGGAAAATTTCTTGATGAAAATTAAGTGCTGCTCAAGTGAATACATGAATGATAAGAAAATGAAATAGACTCATTGCTGATATGGAGAAAGTTTGAATGGTCTGGAGAGAAGATAAAACCAGTCATAACATTCTTAAGCCAAAGCCTAATCCAGAGCAAGGCCCTAACTCTCTTCAATTCTATGAAGGCTGAGAGAGGCGAGGAAGATGCAAAAGAAAAGTTTGGAGCTAGCAGAGGTTGGTTCATGAGGTTTAAGGAAAGAAACCATCTCTGTAACATAAAAGTACAAAGTGAAGCAGCAATTGCTGATGTGAAAGCTGCAGCAAGTTATCCAGAAGAACTAGCTAAGATCATTGATGAAGGTGGCTACAATAATCAATAGATTTTCAAAGTAGATGAAATAGCTTTCTATTGGAAAATTTCATCTGGGACCTTTCATAGCTAGAGAGAAGTCAATACCTGGCTTAAAAGTTTCAAAGGACAGGCTGACTCTTGTTAGCAAGAGACTGATTTCATCCTGTTAATGCAGCTGGTGACTTTAAGTTGAAGCCAATGCTCATTTACCATTCTGAAAATCCTAGGGCCCTTATGGATTATGCTAAACTTACAGCCTGTGCTCTAAACAACAAAGCCTGGATGACAACACATCTCTCTACCACATGGTTTATGGAATATTTTAAGCCCACTGTTGAGACCTACTGTTCAGAAAAAAAAATTCCTTTCAAAATATTACTGCTCATTGACAATGCACGTGATCATCCAAGAGCTCTGATGGAGATGTACAATGAGATTAATGTTGTTTTCATGCCTACTAATACAACATCCATCCTGCAGCCCCTGGATCAAGGAGTCACTTCAACTTTCAAGTTATTAGTTGAGAAATACATTTTGTAAGGCTATAGCTGCCATCGACAGCAACTCCCCTGATGGAACTGGGCAAAGCCAATTGAAAATCATCCAGAAAGGATTCACCATTCTAGATGCCATTAAGAACATTCATGATTGATTGGAGGAGGTCAAAATATCAACAATAACAGGAGTTTGGAAGAAGTTGATTCCAAATATGGTATATACTACTTCAAAAATCCAAAGAAGTCCACAAAGTGCTGGCCATTTTCTTAGTGGTGGGTTGCACAAGCTGCAACAACTCACCATTTTCTTTGAAGAGGCTAACCCAACATTCTCTAGACTATTAGACTTGAGAAACTTCATTTCTATATTGGGTTCCTGAATATTTGTGGGGCTTATCTCTCACCTTCTGGCATTCATAGCCTTACCAAATGAGTCTGTGGGAAGTTAAAATGCTCAAGATTCATGAGATATTAGACCCAAGGCAAAATGGTAAATGTATACTGCTGGTCCTACCAGGTGAATGCAAACTGCTTTGCAAATTGATATAAAGAAAATAATTGCCTGGGGTTGAAAAATTCTGATTGCCCATTTGTGCCTGTTACTGATTATTATTATTATCCCCATCTTGTCTTACAAAACTAAATTCTCCCCCTCCATGATCATGTCATTCCCAATGAAACTACAGAACTCATTTCAATGCTAAAATCTCTCACCATTATTCCTGATTCTGAAAATCACAGCCACAACAGCGTATTACAAGATTTTTGATGCTCACCTAACTAAAGCACTAATATCTGGTAGAGCAAGTCATTCTACCATGATTTTCTTCAAAAGTATCTTGACATTTCTTGAATATTTAAATTCATTTATATATTTCAGAATAAGCTTGTCAGGGTCCACAAAATAAAACCTGTTGGCATTTTGATAGGGATTACATTAAAATTATGAATCGGTTTTGGTAGCATTGACATATTCACAATATTGTCTTTCAAATAATGAACATGGGATCTCTCTCTATTAAGGTTTTATTTAATGTTTATCAGTAAAGTATTATAGTTTTTTTATTACAGCCTTGCATATTGTTCTAGTTTGCTAATGCTGCCAGAATGCAAAACACCAGAGATGCATTGGCTTTTATAAAACGGGGTTTATTTGGTTACACAGTTAAAGTCTTAAGGCCATAAAGTGTCCAAGATAACACATCAGCTATCAGGTACCTTCACTGGAGGATGGCCAATGGTGTGTGGAAAACCTCTGTTAGCTGGGAAGGCACGTGGCTGGTATCTGCTCCAAAGTTCTGGTTTCAAAATATCTTTCTCCCAGGACATTCCTCTCTAGGCCACAGCTCCTCTTCAAAATGTCACTCTCAGTTACTCTTGGGGCATTTGTCCTCTCCTAGCTTCTCTGGAGCAAAAGTCTGCTTCCAACGGCTGTCTTCAAAATGTCTCTCATCTGCAGCTCCTGTGCTTTCTTCAAAGTGTCCCTCTTGGATGTACTAGCTTGCTCCTTCTGTCTGATCTTATATAGTGCTCCAGCAATTTAATTCAGACCCACCCAGAATGGGCAGGCCAACACCTCCATGGAAATTATCCAATCAGAGTCATCACCCACAGTTGGGTGGGGCACATCTCCATGGAAACACTCAAAGAATTACAATCTAATTAATACTGATAGATCTGCCCATACAAGATTACATCAAAGATAATGGCATTTGGGGGGACATAATACATTCAAACTGGCACACATATCTTTGGTTTATTCCTAATACTTAGGGTTTTTCATGATATTGTAAATGGTATTTTTTGTAGAATTGTCACTTTTGATTTATTGCTGATATGCAGAGTTGATATTTATATTAATTTTTATATCTTGTTGAAATCACTTATTAATTATAAGAGTTTATGTGTAGATTTTTTTGGATTTCAATGCACACATTCATATAATTTAAGAAAATCATAGTTTTGTTTCTTCCTTTTTGATTCTAACATCTTTTATTTCTTTTTCTCGCCTAAATACAACCTTTCTGTTCTATTTTCTGTTTGTGTTTGTACAATGCAGAGAAAAGTGTTTTTTACTTAATATCAAAAGCAAAACATTCAATATTCATGATTAAGAATGATGCTTGCTATAGGTTTTTGTAGATATTCTTTGTCATTTTAAGAAGTGTCCACCTACTCATAGTTTTCTAAGATTGCATTTAATCATAAAAAAGTTGTTGAAATTCATCACGTTCTTTTTCTGCACATATTGAGATTCTCATGTGATAGTCTCCTTAATATGTTAATGCGGTATATTACATTTATTGATTTTCCCAGTATTGCATTCCTGGGATAAACCTAACTTAGTCATGATGTATTTGATTATGTATTATCTTTTTTATATATTGTTGTATTTAGTTTACTAATATCTTATTTGGGATTCTTGTACCTATATTCTTGAATGAAATTCATGTGTACTTTTCCATTCTGTACTGCGTGTCTGTCAGGTGTTGGTATTAAGGGGTGGCTGGCCTTAAAATAAGTAAATGAGTAGGAAAGTATTCCTTACGATTGTCTTCCCTGGAAAAAATGTGAAGACTTAAATATTTTCCTTACTTGAATGTTTTGATAGAATACACTAGTGAAACTAACTCAGCTTCTCAGTTTCTTTATTGAAAGAATATGAAATGTTCATTGTTTTTCTTTATTGGTTATATAATTTCTCAGGTCACCTTTTCTTCTTGAATCAATTTTGATAAGCTTTATTTTTCTAGAAATTTGTTCACTATAGTTTTCTTTTCAAAAATTTTTGCACAGTTGTTAACATTCTCTTATCATCTCTTTAATGTTGTATCTGGATTGTGCCCCTTTTCATTACTGATACTAGATATTTGTAATTTCTCTTTTTATTTTTAATTTTGCCACAAATTTGTCAATTTTATTAATCATTTCAAAAGACTGACATTTGTGTTTGTTGATCTGTTCTATCTTGTATTTGTTTTGTATATCATTGAGTTCTGCTCTTATTTTTATCATCTCCTTCCTATTATTGAGTTTTTTCTGACTTCCTGAGATAAGTACTTAGCTCACTTACTTTTAGACTAATTTTGTATTCTATCTATATACTTATGGCTATCTAAATCTTACCAAACAATGCAAATCAGTGATTCTACAAGTTTTTTTTTTTTATTAGAGAAATTGGAGGCTAAGAGTGCATTGTTTAATTTCCACATATTTGTTAATATTCTAGTTGTCCCTCTGTTATTGATTTTGAGCTTCATTCCATTGAGTTAAGATACATTGTATGATTTCAATGTTTTTTAACTTGGGAGTTTGCAAATTCTGAGGATCTACCCCATTAGGTTGCTCCCTGAACTGTTTTTAAGTTTTGCTGTAGCACTGGATATACCTGCTGAGGTGGCTCCTCTTCCTCCCATACGTTTTCCTTTCCTCCTCTTCATCATCAGATGAAGAATCTATGGGATCCCAAGTTTTGGGTCCCACTCTAGATTAGTTAGCATTCTCTGGACTTGAACTTGGAATAATTTTCAACCAAGAGCTCAAGCATATCTACAAGCTAGAGTTTCTAGTTGATCATCCACATGATGCAAGAGCTCGGTTAAGCCATCTTTCTTGTCCACTTGAGCGAGCCATGTGTC
Source organism: Choloepus didactylus (assembly GCF_015220235.1). Classification (NCBI taxonomy): domain Eukaryota; kingdom Metazoa; phylum Chordata; class Mammalia; order Pilosa; family Megalonychidae; genus Choloepus; species Choloepus didactylus. The sequence goes on from NC_051308.1 coordinate 30,765,035, forward strand.
CCTTTCTAATTCTAATTCCTCCTCTAGACAGTGAGCTGTTTTTTTTTTTTTTTTGCTGGCTGTTCTGCCTCTGTAGCCATACATAAGGCTCCCAACAGGGGCCTGGCTATGGCAACCACTACTTGGCCTTCTCCTTTCTTTTTACCAAGATGTATTTGTCCTGCTACCTGTTACAAAACAGTTAGCAACACCACTGGAGTTTTAGGGCATCCCCATATTCTCGCAGCAGTCCCAATCCATCAAAGAGAGCAGCCACCCTTCCCCACACGGACAATGCAGGCCAATCTGGGATTTCCCCCACTGAGTCTCCCTTCTCTGGACTGATGCCTCCTAAAGCTGGCAGCATCTTGGTTTCCTGGCTGGCTTGCCAATTGTTTGGGCCCAAACCAAGTTCATGAAGTGCATGAGTTGGTGCTGCTGCAAGAATGAAAAACACATAGATTCATTAGGACTTATGAACAGGAAAGAGTGGTGGTGGCAGTCTGGAGAGGCAGCACTCCTCAGAGGGGCAGGAGTACAAAGGACAATACATTACATGATTTCAGAATAAAGACATCCCATATAAGGACAAAGGGCATTAGTATAATCATTAAAGGTCTTAAGATCTGATGTTCTCTAAGATTAAATATTTAAGACTAAGATACAATCAGTGCCGTTTTCCATCCATGATTACATTCTTCTCCTCTAGGGAGACTGTTTTCTTTCTTGACCTTTGTTTTGGTCACGCAGGCTGCTACATGCTTGGGGCTTCATTCCTGTTTACGAGAGGGCCCAGGCCCTGGGCCACCACAGTACTATTGTTCAATTCATCCCCACAATTTCTGTTATGCTTCTTTTTCTACTTTCAAATTCTTCTTTATGCTTATTGTGTTCTAATATCCTTTAGCTCTTTATCCATGTTTTCCTTCTTCTCCTTGAATTGATTTAGATTTGTCTGAATGTCTTTGATTAGTTGTTACAAACTCTGTGTCTCCTCTGAAGTTTAGTTTGTTGCTTTCACTGAGCCATATCTTCCTGTTTCTTGGCATGGCTTGTAATTCTTTTGCTGATGTCTGGGCATCTGATTATCTTGATGAATTAACTCTGAGGGTCAGTTTTTCCCTCTTGCCTAGGGTTTTATTTTCAATTGGCTTTGGTTAAGGTTCTTCTTTGACACTAATAGTCCAACTTACTCTAGACCTTTAGAGTAACCCATGTTTAACTGTTGAGATTTTTTTCAGTTCTTCTTCATCTGATTCTTGCCCTAGATATGTGGTACAATTTTTAATATTTCACTCTTTGTGTTAATGTTTCTTTTTCAGGAAAAAACTTCCTTTACTCTGTTTCTTCTCTGGGGATATTGATCTGTTCTGTTTGGTTTTGTGCAGTTTTCTCTCCAGTTCCTATGATTTGTATAAATGCCCCCTTTTACTTATTCAATGCCCCCTTTTCCTTACAGTTTTCAGTCCTGGAATCCTCCTGTTTTACAGCAGTTCAGTTGAACCCCACTTTTTTTTCTGTGAGGCTTTTCTGCATCCAGTTTCTTCCCTCATTGGGTATCCCACCCTAGGGAGCCAGACAGGGTTAACCCAGAGAAGGTGGGTCACTCCAGAAAAGTCCATTTTGCATTTAGGTGGTACAACCAGCAGAAATTTGGTTTAGCAAGCACACCTCTTGTCAACAATTTTGCTATATAGTTCCTCCCCACCCCACTTCATCTGATGATGAAGAGGAAGAAAAGGAAGATGTATGGTAAGTAGAGGAAGAGGAGCCACCCCAGCAGATATGCCCAGTGCTACAGAGCAAAAATTAAAAACAACACAGGAGTGACCTAACAGGGTGGATCTCAGAATTTGAAACCTCCTGAGTGGAAACTCCACATTACCATGAGAGATTATACTGCTGCTGAATTAAGTGATCTCGGACAGTGTTACAGGCAGAAACCCCGGGAGTCATCACCCGATTGGCTTTTTCATTATATTAACTGGAATGGCATTATATTAACTGGAATGGAGATGAGTAAGCTAGTGCCTATTATGATGCATCCATCCCTATGCCAGTGCCTATATGCCTCCCTAAACCATGAAGAAATTGTCTCTTTGTTAGCATGGCTAGTAGCCTCATGCAAGGTTGCCTGGCCCAGTAAGGGAATATCCCACACACTACTCCCCATTGGCAGTCTGGAAGAAATGCAAGATGTTTTGTGGGGTCTTGGGATAAAACATGCACTATATTCTGAGTATTTTGCAGGCCCTAACAATAAAACTTTCACAGTGGGAATGAAAGACACCATTCTGCACACTGCTTTTAATCATTTTTATGGAGCCCTGTGTTCATTTTGAGTCCCTAGTAGGACAGCCCCACTTCAAGAGCTGCTCAAATCATAGCAGATCTCAGGGAATCAGAGTGGTTCTGGAAAAGAGGAGTGAGAACGGTGTGAAAGACTTCCTAAGAACATGATGACCCTAATCAAGTCTCATGTAAGAAAACTGACTAAGAAACCCCCTTCCAAAACACAGGATATCCAACCTCCACACACCTAGACAAGGCTTGGCAAGGCCCCTCTCCCCTTCCAAAGGAAAGGGCTCAAGATCCCAGGTATGAGTGATAACTGGGGACCCTGGGGATCAGAGACCACATGTAGAATTAACTGTCAGTCCCCTACTAACACAGAGTTTGAGCTCTAGGAGACACTGGAGCTGAATGTATTTTGATTTATGGAAATGTAGCCCAATTTAACGGACCTGTGCTGGCCATAGATAGCTATGAAGGAAAGACAATCAGAGCCAAATGATATAATTTGATCTTACAAACTGGGAGATTGCCTCTCCTCCCTACCTACCCCCCCACCCCCAGGAATACACTATATATATTTCTCCTACATCCAAACATATATTAGGAATTGATCATCTCTTAAATTCCACAATACAAACTACCATAGGAGAATTCTGCCTCTGGTGTAGAGAAGTAAAAGCAGTTTTCAATGGGCAGGTGAAATGGTTCCTTGTAAAATTACTTCAACCTTGGAGGACTGTAGCCATTAAACAATATAAGCTCCCAGAGGGACATCAAGAGATTTCTGCAACTATTAAGGAACTAGAAAGAGTGAGAATACTTGTACCAACCCATAGCCCCTATAATAGCCCTGTGTGGCCAGTACAGAAACCTGACAGAACACAGTGCATGATGGTAGATTACCACAAATTAAATAAAGTAACTCCACCTTTGTATGCAGTGGTTCCAAACATTGCCTCTCTACTACAAGAAATTAGCACTTGTTTATGCCAATATCATTTTGTTTTAGATTCAGTTAAGCTTTCTTCAGTATTCCTTTAGATAAAGCAAGTCGACCTGCTTTTACTTTCACCTGGAAAGAACAATAGAGGACTTTCACCATGTCTCCACAAGGTTGTCTGCTGTTATGCAAAATACCAGAAATGGATTGGCTTTTATAAAGGGGGTTTATTTGGTTATGAATTTACAGTCTGAAGGCCATGAAACTGTCCAAATTAAGGCATCAATACACGAGTATACCTTCACTGGAGAAAGATCAGTGGTGTCTGGAAAACCTGTCAGCTGGGAAGACACATGGCTGGCATCTGCTGATCCTGGGTTGTGTTCCAGCTCCACTCTCAGCTCCTGTTCGTCCTTCAGAATGTTGCTCTTGGAGTGTTCTGTCCTCTCTTAGCTTCTCCTGAGCAAAGTGTCAGCAAAAGTCTGCTTTCAATGGCCGTCTCCAAAATGTCTCTCTTGGCTGCAGCAGCGAGCTCCTTCTGTCTCAGCTTATATAGGACTCCAGTGATTAAATAAAAGACTCATGCTGAATGGGTGGGGCCACATTCCCTTGGAAACAATGAATCAAGAGGTCACACCCTAATCAAAGGTGTCACTCACAGTTGGGTGGGCCACATCTCCATGGAAATAATCAAAAGGTTCCAACCTAATCAACACTAATATGTCTGCCCCCACAAGACTGCATCAAAGAACATGGTGTTCTGGGGGACATAATACATCCAAACCAGCACACCAACCATTTGCCACAGCCTAGTAGCAAGAGACTTGGCCAATTGGAAGAAACCCAAATTTGTGACTTTATTTCATTATATTTATGATGATATGTTAACTGGTGTGCCTATGTAGATATATTATGTCTCCAAAAAGTCATGTTCTTTAATACAATCTTGTGGGAGCAGATTTATTAGTCTTTTGATTAGGGTGGAACCTTTCAACTGAGTGTTTCCATGGATATGTGACTCACCCAACTGTGGATACTTTTGATTAGATTGTATCCATGGAGGTGTGGCCCCACACATTCAGGGAGGGTCTTGATTTGTTCACTGGAGCTTTTAGGAGAGAAGCTGAGAGCCAACACAGACCCAGATGCTTGACGATGCTTGGAGATGCTTGGAGATGCAGACAGAAGGATGTTTGGAGATGCTAAGAAATGAAGCCCAGAGTTTGCCCCAGGAGAATCAGAGAGCTGAGAGAAGCTAAGACAGATGCCCAGAGACATTTTGGAGAAAGCCATTTTGAAATACAACCCAGGAGCAAAGGACCAGCAGATGACAGCCACACAACTTCCCAGCTGACAGAGGTGTTCTGGACACCATCAGTCATTCTTCAGTGAAGGTATCCTCTTGTTGATGCCTTAGCCTGGACTTTTCTATGGCCTTAGAACTGTCACTTTGTAACCTAATAAACCCCCTTTATAAAAGCCAATCTATTTCTGACATTTTGCATAATGGCAGCATTAGCAAACCGGAACAACCGGTGATTCTCTTTCAGAACTAAAAGAAGTGTCAGAGACCTTAATATCCCATCTTGAGAGCCAGGGATGGACAATCAACCATGAGAAGAAATTGACAGAGAAGCTGGGGCCTTGTAGCTTCTGCAGTAATTGATAAAGTATAATGTTTTCCTAAGCTGCATATGCCAAAACAATTAATGGCCTTTCTAGGACTACTAAGATATTGGAGACCTTTCATTCCCCATTTAGCTTAAATATTAAAACCATCATATATGCTAATTAGAAAAGGTCACACTTGTGAATGAGAGGATCCCTAGCAGGCTGCTTTTGAAAAAGCAAAAAAGGCAATAGCACAGGCACAAGCACTAAGGGCTGTAGATCCTTATTTACCCTAGCAGCAACATTGGCTTTGGGCAGGGTTTGTGGCAAAGGCAACCTTCTAAACCAGTGCCCTTAAGGTTCTGGTCACAGTTATGGAAGGGGGCAGAATTAAGATACAGCCCCTTAGAAAGGCAACTGTGTGCTGCATATAATGCTCTACTACAAGTGGAAGGTCGGATGCAAAAATGTCCTGTCATCTTGAGGACCACCCTCCCTATACAGGGGTGGATTTGGACATAACCAAATAAGCCATAGTCTTGCAGTACACAACTAAGTACCTTAACAAAGTGGAAAGCTTACCTGTTGCAGTGCAGTATTTCAATACCAGCCCTCTTAGTGCCAAGATGCACAAAATTGTAGGACCATTGTCATATGTAGAAGATTCAACAGCTAAATTGTCTCACCTGAAATAAATGTTGAACCACTCACTATAGAGGGCATAGGAACAATTCCCAAGTCCACTTTTTTTTTTTTTTTCAGCTTTTTTTTTTTCATTTTTATTGAGATTGTTCAGATACCATACAATTATCCAAAGATCCAAAGTGTACAATCACTTGCCCCTGGGTACCCTCATACAGCTGTGCATCCATCACACTTAATTTTTGTTCAATTTTTAGAAACTTTTCATTACTCCAGACAAGAAATAAAGTGAAAGATGAAAAAAGAAAAAAAGAAAAGGAAACTCTAATCCTCCACTATCCCTAACCAACCCGCCTCAATTGTTGACTCGTAGTATTGATATAGTACATTTGTTACTGTTTATGAAAAAATGTTGAAATACTACTAACTGTAGTATATAGTTTGTAATAGGTATATAGTTCTTCCCTATATGCCCCTCTATTATTAACTTCTAATTGTATTGTCATACATTTGTTCTGGTTCATGGAAGAGATTTCTAATATTTGTGCAGTTGATCATGGACATTGCCCACCATAGGATTCAGTTTTATACATTCCCATCTTTTGACCTCCAACTTTCCTTCTGGTGACATATATGACTCTGAGCTTCCCCTTTCCACCTCATTCACACACCATTCGGCGCTGTTAGTTATTCTCACATCTTGCTATCGACACCCCTGTTCATTTCCAAACATTTGAGTTCATCCTAATTCAACATTCTCCTCATATTAAGCAACCACTCCCCATTCTTAAGCCTCGTCCTATATCTTGGTACCTTATATTTCATGTCTATGAGTTTACATATTATAATTAGTTCCTGTCAGTGAGACCCTGTAATAATTGTCCTAATGTGTCTGGCTTATTTCACTCAGTATATTGCCCTCGAGGTTTTGTCATCAACCCATTTTTTTTTTTAATATGGTTTTGTTCACTCACCATACATTCCATCCCAAGTAAATAATCGATGGTTTTCTGCATGGTCATACATTTATGTGTTCACCACCTTCTCCACTATCTATATAAGAGCATCTACATTTCTTCCACAAGGCAGGAGGGAGAGTCAAAGAAGGTAGAGAGGGAAAAGAAAGAGGAAAACAAAAAAATGACAGCTAGGAAGCAGCAAAAGGAAAAATAACCTTAAATCAAAGTAGAATAAAGAATCAGACAATACCACCAATGTCAAGTGTCTAACATTGCCTCCCCTACTCCCCCCTCTTATCTGCATTCACCTTGGTATATCACCTTTGTTACATTAAAGGAAGCATAATACAATGATTCTATTAGTTACAGTCTCTAGTTTATGCTGATTGCATCCCTCCCCCAATGCCTCCCCATTTTTAACACCTTGCAAGTTTGACATTTGCTTGTTCTCCCTCGTAAAAGAACATATTTGTACATTTTATCACAATTGTTGAATACTCTAGATTTCACCAAGTTACACAGTCTCAGTCTTTATCTTTCCTCCTTTCTTGTGGTGTCTCACATGCTCCCCACCTTCCTCTTTCAACCGTATTCATAGATACCTTTGTTCAGTGTACTTACATTGTTGTGCTACCATCTCCCAAAATTGTGTTCCAAACCACACACTCTTGTCTTCTATCACCCTGTAGTGCTCCCTTTAGTATTTCCTGTAGGGTAGGTGTCTTGTTCACAAAGTCTCTCATTGTCTGTTTGTCAGAAAATATTTTGAGATCTCCTCATATTTGAAGGACAGCTTTGCTGGATACAGGATTCTTGGTTGGCGGTTTTTCTCTTTCAGTATCTTAAATATATCACACCACTTCCTTCTTGCCTCCATGGTTTCTGCTGAGAGATCCGCACATAGTCTTATGAAGCTTCCTTTGTTATGAAGCTTTTCTCTTGCTGCTTTCAGGATTCTCTCTTTGTCTTTGACATTTGATAATCTGATTATTAAGTGTCTTGGCGTAGGCCTATTCATGTCTCTTCTGTTTGGAGTACGCTGCGCTTCTTGGATCTGTAATTTTATGTCTTTCATAAGACATGGGAAATTTTCATTAATTATTTCCTCTATTATTGCTTCTGCCCCCTTTCCCTTCTCTTCTCCTTCTGGGACACCAATGATACGTACATTATTGTACTTTGTTTCATCCTTGAGTTCCTGGAGACGTTGCTCATATTTTTTCCTTCTTTTCTCCATCTGCTCCTTTGCGTGTAAGCTTTCAGGTGTTTTGTTCTCCAGTTCCTGGGTGTTTTCTTCTGCCTCTTGAGATCTGCTGTTGTATGTTTCCATTGTGTCTTTCATCTCTTGTGTTGTGCCTTTCATTTCCATAGATTCTTCTAGTTGTTTTTTTGAACTTTTGATTTCTGCTGTATACATGTCCAGTGCTTCCTTTACAGCCTCTATCTCTTTTGCAATATCTTCTCTAAACTTTTTGAATTGATTTAGCATTAGTTGTTTAAATTCCTGTATCTCAGTTGACGTGTACGTTTGTTCCTTTGACTGGGCCATAACTTTGTTTTTCTTAGTGTAGGTTGTAATTTTCTGTTGTCTAGGCATGGTTTCCTTGGTTATCCAAATCAGGTTTTCCCAGACCAGAACAGGCTCAGGTCCCAGAGGGAAGAAATATTCAGTATCTGGTTTCCCTACAGGTGTGTCTTAGAAAATTGCTCCACCCTTTGATGCCTTAGGTCACTGTGCTTTTCTGCCCAGCAGGTGGCGCCTGTCAGCCTACAATTCTTGACTGGTGTGAGGAGGTATGGCCCTGTTCCCCCAGGCTCTGGGGTCTGGTTCTGAATGGAAAAGGCCCCACCCCTTTCCTCCTAGAGAAGACAGACCCCCCCAGGTGGAGGTCATTAGCATTTCAATGGTCTCTCTCTCTCTGCTTGTGCTGTCTCCACCCTTCCCCAAGTCACAGCCCTGGAAACTGAAAATGACTGGGGCTTTCTCCACTGAGCCAAAAAAGAAACAGTCCCCTTCAGACCCAGTCCAAGGCGATCCTCCGGCTCTCCCAGGTCAGTCATTACCCAAAGCCTCTGTCTGTTTTTGAGGATGCGTACCTGTGGTGAGCAGTTCACACTCGCTACTTAAAACCCCAGTTGGAGCTCAGCTGAGCTATATTCGCTTGCTAGGAGAGAGCTTCTCTCTGGTACCACGAGGCTTTGCAGCTTGGGCTATGGGGGAGGGGGTCTCATGACTTGGTTCCGCAGGTTTTACTTACAGATTTTATGCTGTGTTCTCGGGAATTCCTCCCAATTCAGGTTGGTGTATGATGAGTGGATGGTCTCGTTTGTCCCCCCGCAGTTATTCTGGATTATTTACTAGTTGTTTCTGTTTTTTTGTAGTTGTTCCAGGGGGACTACTTAGCTTCTACTCCTCTCTATGCCGCCATCTTGCCCGAGACTCCCAAGTCCACTTTTATATGGATGTATCCACTAGCAGGCAGCCTCCCACAAGGACAGCTGTACATGACTGGCAGTACAACCCAGTACTGACACTATATGGTAGGAGACTGTTTTATGCAAAGCAGTCAATGGGCTGACTTAAGAGCCATATGGATGGTTATAGTGCATAAACCAGGAGACGTGCTAACTGTCTGTACCAGCAGCTGGGCTGTTTGCAAAGGTCTCATGACCTGGATGGCAACCTAGAAACAAGAACAATGGACACTCATAGGTTGCCCCCCATGGGGATGAGAACTGTGACAAGATATCTGGGATTCCTGCCAGTGACAAAAGGTAACACTATACCATGTGCCTGCCCACACTCTTAACATGCTACCTAGGAAAACTGAGGCAGACACCCTTGCTTGAGTCCAAAGCCACACTATTGAAACTTGAGAAGTGGCTGAGTGGCTTCATTGAAAGAGTAGACATGGTCTGTCTGCAGCCCGCTGCGAGCGCCGCCTCCCGCAGCCGCCACAGCTCGACAGCACGCCCGGTAACATGCCAGCCTCTCGCCGCCTGCGCTGACTTTGCAGAGAGGCGCTGGCGACTTGCTGCAGCCCACACGGCGACTTTCTGTGCTCTTGATTCGCGTGCTGCCCATCCTCGCGCATCCGACGCCGCGGACCGCAGCTTTGCACACCCGCCGCTGCGCCCGGGGACCGTCCAGCCGAGTTCTCCCTTCCTTGTGCGGGCCTCTAGGATCCTGAGGTCAGCACTGGTTTAAAAAGAGAAAGGAAGAGGCGGGGCAAGATGGCAGAGTGGTGAGGAGCAGAATTTCGTCTCTCCTCTAGAGCAGCTGGCAATTACCCAAGAACTACATGAAACAGTGTTTTTGGGGTCTCCAGTAACAAGTCACACATTGGACACAAGTTTGGAATTGGAGGAAAAGCTGAGATCGCAGCGAACATTGTAAGTTCCCTGGACCAGGGGTCTAGCGCCCCTCCCCACACAGACCTCACAGACTGTCTTGCTGCCGGCTCCCTGAAAGGGGGGAAAAAAAAATAAAAAAGAGCAATCTGCTGAGGGCAAGAAGGGAGGCTCAACCCAGCCTCAACTGCAGAATTAATTAACAAATTAATTAACTAACTTTGGGAGCTGGGGTGCTAAAGAAGGGCTGGGCTCCAAGAAGTGGGGGCACGTAAAAGTGGGCACCCATTCCCAGACTCCAAAAAAGCCATTTTTTTTTTTCCCTTACATTTTGTCCCTTCTGGCTTCTCACTGATCCCTTATCTTTTTGCATTTCAATAGCCCCCAGCAGGGGTGGAACTGAAGCCGTTGGAGAGTAATTATCAGACAATAGCCCAAAGCATATCTTTAAATGCTCTATTCTGACACTGACAAAACTTCCAGGCTGGGGAAAGACATTTAAAAGAGACTCTTTTTTTTTTTTTTTTTTTTTTTTTTAAATCTAAAAGTAATATATGTGGTTATTTTCTATTGGAAAGCCCAGGTTGAGGGACTAGGCTGGGCTTGAGGGGAGACAGAGTACCCACAGTGTCTTTGAATTCCGTATTCACTACTGAAGGCCTCCAGCCCCGTCTTTAATTGGCAACTCAGGCTGACCAAGGAATCTACCTGGAGAGGCCCCAAAGAGGAGAGAGGAGAAGGTAATAGTGCCCCTGAGAGACAACTGGAGTTCTGAGGATTGGGAGAGTGGAGGGAGGCCCAGCTCAACTGGCAGTCCTCCTTCTGGGAATTCAGACCCCAGGGGCTGGAATTCAGATTCCGGCTTCAGTCAGCCACGCCCCTGACAGGATCAGAGTCACCAGGAGAACTAAAGGCTCCACACCTCCTTACACTGGTGGGGGAGCTGCGGGCTGGCCAGTGCCACCTGCTGGACAGGAGAGGAAAAGCACCAATTCTAAAGGCCTCATAGGAGGGTCTCATTCTCAGGAAAACTCCATACCCTCCCAATGAGACGTGGACCTCACTAGGCTGGGAAAATCTGACTAGGGTCGACCATATCTGAGGAGACCCACTCACAGAAAGGTTACATAGAGGCAGAGCAAGAAACAGAAAAAACAAGAGGGGAAAACTTCTGATCAACTAAATAGAACCTAAGTTAGAGGTCTAGAATAAGTTGAACTGAATAACAGAGGCCAGAGAACAAAGCCAACCAACAAGAAAACCACTAGGTAAAAGACAGAAAACAAGCTCCAAAATAAACTAATCAAGAGAATCAGAAGCCTAGACAACTTAAGATAACAAGCCATACCAGGAAACACGAAAACATGGACCAGCCAAAGGAACAAACTAATAGCTCAGCTGAGACACAGGAGTGGAGGCAAGTAATGCAAAATTCAACATCCTTTCCTGATGAAAACACTTCAAAGGATAGGAATAGAAGGGAACTTTTTCAATATGATAAACGCAATATATGAAAAACCCACAGCTAACATCACACTCAATGGGGAGAGACTGAAAGCTTTTCCTCTAAGATCAGGAACAAGACAGGGATGCCCACTATCACCATTGCTATTCAACATTGTGCTGGAAGTTCTAGCTAGAGCAATTAGGCAAGAAAAAGAAAGAAAAGGCATCCAAATTGGAGAGGAAGAAGTAAAACTTTCACTATTTGCAGATGACATGATTCTATATGCAGGAAATCCAGAAAAATCTAGAGCAAAGCTACCAGAACTAGTCAATGAATACAGCAAAGTAGCAGGCTACAAGATCAACACGCAAAAATCTGTAGTGTTCCTATACACAAGTAATGTGCAACAAGAGGAGGAAATCAAGAAAAAAATCCCATTTACAATAGCAACCAAAAGAATCAAGTATTTAGGAATAAACTTAACCAAGGACACAAAAGACCTTTACATAGAAAACTATAAGAAACTGCTAAAAGAAATTGAACAAGACCTGAAAAAATGGAAGAACATACCACGTTCATGGATTGGAAGACTAAATATAGTTAAGATGGCAATTTTACCTAAACTGATTTACAGATTCAATGCAATACCAATTCAAATCCCAAAAACTTACTTTACAGAAATAGAAAAACCAATAACTAAATTTATTTGGAAGGGTAAGGTGCCCCGAATAGCCAAAAATGTCTTGAGAAAGAGGAGTGAAGTGGGAGGTCTCACACTACCTGACTTTGAAGCATATTACAAAGCAACAGTGCTCAAAACAGCATGGTACTGGCATAAGGACAGATATACTGATCAATGGAATCGAATTGAGTGTTCAGAAGTAGACCCTCACATCTATGGACAACTGATCTTTGATAAGGCAGTGAAGCCGAAGCAACTGGGAAAGAGCAGCCTGTTCAATAAATGGTGTTTGGAGAACTGGATATCCATTTCCAAAAGAATGAAAGAGGATGTCCATCTCACACCTTATACCAAAATTAACTCAAAGTGGATCAAAGACCTAAACATTAGCACCAAGACCATAAAACTCTTAGAAGAAAATGTAGGGCAATATCTTAAAGATCTTGTGAAAGGAGGTGGTTTCTTAGACCTCACACCCAAGGCACGAGCAACCAAAAAACAAATAGACAAATGGGATCTCCTCAAAATTAAACACTTTTGTATATCAAAGGACTTTGTCAGAAAAGTCAAAAGGCAACCTACACAATGGGAGATGATATTTGGAAACCACATATCAGATAAGGGTTTAATATCCTGAATATATAAAGGAATCCTGCATCTCAACAACAGAAAGACAAACAATCCAATTAAAAAATGGGCAAAAGACATGAACAGACGTTTTTCTGAAGAGGAAATACAAATGGCTCAAAAGCATATGAAAAAATGCTCAACTTCACTGGCTATTAAGGAAATGCAAATCAAAACCACAGTGAGATATCATCTCACACCTACCAGAATGGCCATTATCCAAAAAACAGAAAATGACAAGTGCTGGAGAGGATGTGGAGAAAGAGGCACACTTATTCATTGTTGGTGGGAATGTAGAATGGTGCAACCACTCTGGAAGACAGTATGGAGGTTCCTCAGGAAGCTAAATATAGATTTGCCATATGACCCAGCTATTCCATTGCTGGGTATATACTCAGAGGAACTGAAACTTAAGACACAAACAGACATTTGTAAACCAATGTTTTTTGCAGCATTATTCACAATTGCCAAGAGATGGAAACAGCCCAAATGTCCATCAAAGGACAAGTGGATAAACAAACTGTGGTATATACACATGATGGAATATTAGGCAGCTGTAAGACAGAACAAAGACATGGATCATGTAATAATGTGGATGAACCTTGAGGACATTATGTTGAGTGAAGTTAGCCAGAAACAAAAGGACAGATTCTGTATGGTCTCACTAATATGAACAGACATTAATGAACAAACTTTGGGAGTTAAAAGCTGACAACACAGGTGACCAGGAGATAGAAAGGGGGCAGAGATCAGCCATTTGATGCTGAAGGACTACAGAATGTTTAGGATTGATTGCATAGATCCAGAAATAGATAGCATAATACTGTGTGATGGTAGCACGGTATTGTAAGTACACTGAACAAAGATGTCTGTGAGTAAAGCTGAAAGAGGTGGAATAGGAGACTGTATGACACCAGAGGAAAAGATAGATGATAAAGACTGGGACTGTATAACGTGGCAAAAACTGGAGTGGCCAATGACTGTTACTAAATATACAAATATAAAAATGTTTTTGCATGTGGGAAAGCAAATGAATGTCAACCATGTAGAAATTTGAAAAAGGGATGGTATTCAGGAAAAAACATAATCAAAGCAAACTGGAGTCTATGGTCAACAGTAACATTGTAATAAACCTCCATTAAATGTAACAAAGGCAATACGCCAATGCTAAATGTATATGAGAAGGGGATATAGGGGAGTAATATGGGATTCTTGGTAGTGGTGTTATTTGCTGTCCTTAGTTGTATATTGTATTGTATGACATGTTATTTTTCTTTTTATTATTTTTTCTTATTGCTAAAAAAAAAACAAAACAATTTTTCTTGTAGTAATCAGTATGTTCAAATGCTGATTGTGGTGATAAATGTACAACTTTATGGTGATATCATGAACAATTGATTGTACACTGTGGATAAATGTATGGTATGTGAATGTAACTCTATAAAATTGTAGGAAAATATATATATGGAGTAAAAGTGTTGGAGAAAACATGGGTGAGAGGGATGATGCCTCACCAATATGGACTAACTACAATGTGTAAACTCAGAATTGAATCTTAGAACATAGCCTAACGTGGACACAATAATTGTAATAGTCCCTAGATTGTAAGCTCTTACAGCAGTTAACTCTATCCCTGAATTGTAAGGCCTATCTCTAAACTTTGAGATGCTGATCCCCTAGCGTATGTTGTCACAAACATTGGGACTGGTGGTTTGATGTGCTGAGCCCTCGAGCATGGGACTTGCCCTTATGAAGCTCATTACCACAAAGGAGAGTCTAAAGTTGTATGTAATGGTGCCTAAGAGTCTCCCCCTGAGTACCTCTTTGTTGCTCAGATGTGGCCCTCTCTCTCTCTAACTGAGCCATCTCGACAGGTGAACTTGCTGCCCTCCCCCCTACGTGGGACCCGACTCCCAGGGGTGTAAATCTCCCTGGCAACGCAGAGAATGACTCCCGGGGATGAATGTGGACCCGGCATCGTGGGACTGAGAGTATCTTCTTGACCAAAAGGGGGATGCAAAATGAGACGAAATAGTTTCAGTGGCTGAGAGATTCCAAATGGAGTCAAGAGGTCACTCTGGTGGACATTCTTATGCACTATATAGATAACACCTCTTAGGCTTTAATGTATTGGAATAGCTAGAAGTAAATACCTGAAACTACCAAACTCCAACCCAGCAGTCTGGACTCCTGAAGACAATTATATAATAATGTAGATTACAAGGGGTGACAGTGTGATTGTGAAGACCTTGTGGATCACACCCCCTTTATCTAGTGTATGGATGAGTGGAGGAATGGGGATAAAAACTAAAGGACAAATGGGGTGGGATGGGGGGATGATTTGGGTGTTTTTTTTCACTTTTATTTTTTATTCTTGTTGTGGTTCTTTCTGATGTAAGGAAAATGTTCAGAGATAGATTGTGGTGATGAACGCATAACTGTGTTATACTGTCGACAGTGGATTGTATATCATGGATGATTGTATGGTGTGTGAATGTATTTCAATAAAACTGAATTAAAAAAAAAAAAAAAAAGAAAGAGTAGACACTAAGGGTCTCAAACCTTATGGCCTTTAGCTCAGCAGTTCCAACTACCCATCCCATGCCCGTCATTCTCCCTGTGATGACCATCTGATTGCCACCTGTGTTGGTTGATCACAGGCTCCAGTGACCCAGTAGCAAGTGGACTACATCAGCCCCCTTCCACCCTTGGAAGGGGCAAGGTATGTATTCATTGCAGTACATACTGCCACAGGACTTCTGCCAGCTTTTCTGTTCCAAAAAGCTAATCAAAATGCAACCATATGCTACCTAGAAAAGGTTAAGTGCCCTCTACAGGATCCCTACACAAATAGACAGTGATTGGGGAACCCCTTTCACCAGACAAATGACCTAAGCATGGGCTATGGGACCATGATGCAATGTGGACTTTTCATCTACCCTACAACCCCACAGGCAAAGGCCTTATAAAAAGAATGACTGACCTCTTAAAGGAACAGTTAAAATATGATAACAATGGACTAAAAGTCTTTATCAGGCCCTAACCTGCTTAAACTACACTGTGGGCTGCAGCCCCAGCTCCAGTTGAAATACTAATGGCAGGGCCAATGCAAGGGCTAAGAATACAAATAAAAGGGCCAGCCACTTTACAGCATAAAAGGGGGAATAATAATAATTTACTGTTGCCCGTGCCTCAGACCATACAAATGGGAGAAAATGAGGTCCTTTGGCCTTGGTGCTGGCCTATGCAACTGTGCTGGTTAGGAATTTTAGGCCTATGGAGAATAGGAGTCACCCAAAACATTGTAATATGGTCACAATTTATTAAAAAAAAAAGCCTGTTAAAATTTTTATCACCAATCTGGGGCCTCCTATTCCCATGGGAACTTTATGTATAACTATGTGGACTCTTCTTATGCGTAGACTAATGAATGATGTCATGGTGGAGGACTCTCAAGACTTAGAGGGGGAGAGTATCTGGTATTTAAAACCTCCCCACAATGTCCCTCTGCCTGGTACTGATGGAACTCTTGCATGTGTATTATTAGATCAACAAGATTTACCCCTTATTTTCCCCCATAAACATCTTTCTTTTTGCCTGTAGCATTCTAGCAAACACCTTTCTACAGTGGATTTCAGTGGTAACTCATGCCCACAATCCAACCCAATGTTGGGTTTGCACAGACTTGTCATCTTCAGGTGCTACCGGCCTTCCCTGGACCATAGCTCCTGCTAACTGGACTACGTGGAATGCCCTGTTGATGTGGCAGAATTCACCACACCAACAAATCCAGAGTGAGAATTTCCTTTTTAAGACAGAGATGCAATTATCATCTTATAATGAGACTCGAGCTTAAGATTTTTCTCTTATGAGGAAACAAGTAAGTAAGTCCCAGCCTATACTAGGGAATGCTGTACATGATGGGATAGGGTAGCTGACAGCAGTAACTGTATTGCTCCTGTCTGCATGGAACATCTTAATGGGAACTGAGATATAGGGTGGTTACCCTCAGAAGTGTGTAATTTTACTGTTAAGCTACCAAATGATAGCCTTTTCCAATGGCAAAATGCCTCCCACAGACATGGAGCATATGTCTCCCCCTTGCGGTGATTATGGACCTGTAGGCAATATGGATGGCCCTATTTACCTTACAGCTGGACAGGATGCTGCACATGGGGATAGCTGTATATCCCTGCCACATTACATGGTTCTTTACCACACACTCCTAACAATTGGGAAATGGCTAAATCTAGATATCAAATGAAGCATACCTCATGGTGATTTTATTCTTTAGCTGTTCTTCCCCCTGGGGGAAGCTGCGATGGTCACTGAAAAGTATAATACAGCTTAAGCTGATCATACAGCTCATGTGCTTAATGAATCTAGTATGGCAATATCATTGTTAAATGATGAGATCACCAAATTACAGAAAGTAGTCTTACAAAATAGGATGGCTTTAGACATTTTGACTGTAGGACAAGGTGGGCCTGTGCTCTTATAAAATTACAATGTTGTGTATACATTCCTGATCACTCACATAATATTTTATGAGCTTTAAATCACATGCAAGAGCACATACACAGTATTGATCAATTATCTACTTGGCTCCTTCTACTTGGCTTAATTCTCTTACTCAGCCTCAGTGGCATTTCTTTGCAGGATTATCTGCCCTATGTGTTGGATTATTACTATTCTGTTGTCTTTTATATTGTTATTTTTGTATATGAATGCAATGCATATCCTATAGTCAATGCAATCTGTTACATGGGAGTGGATTCGTGGCAGCCCAGGGCCCGGGCCCCCTTCTAAATGGGAATGAAGCCCCAATCATGTAACAATCTGCATGACCAGGACAAAGGACAAGAAAGAAAACAGTCTTCCTAGAGGGAGAATAATATAATCATGGATTTAAAATGACACTGATTGTATCTTAGTCTTAAACATTAATCTTAATAGAACATCAGCTCTTAAGACCCTTTAATGATTATACTAAAGGCCTGATGTCCTCATACTATATGGAATATCTTTGTTCTAAAATCATGCATATCTTGCCCCTTGAACAGCACTACCCCTCTGGACCACCACCACTGGAGACTCTCTCCTGTTTGCAAGTCCTAATAAGTCTATGTCTACTTCAGTGACAGGTATGTTTCCAGTCTTATGGCAGCACCAACTCGTGCACTTCATGAACTCGGTTTGGGCCTGAACAGATAGAGATTAAAAACACACTACAGGGTGGAACTTCTGGAGAAGATGGTGGAGTAGGGAGTTCCAGGACTCATTCCTCCTCCAGATCAGCTAGTGGGCAGGCGGAACTGTCTGAAACAACTGTTCTGGAGTTCTAGAGGCCAGGGGAGCACAATACAGCATCCAGGGAAAAGCAGGAGGAAGACGCTGAGAAACTGTGGTAGAGAACTGTGAGTAGTTCACTTCGCAGTGCTGCTGGAGCCCATTCCCCACTCTCAAGGTGGACTGTCTTGGGTTCCAGTTCATGGCTGGCTGCTATGGATGGAGAGGAATGTGAAGTCCTCTTCCCCTAGAAGATGGTGGGGCACAGCTGAGCACTGATCATGGGTTTTGAGTGGCAAATTCAGATCACTGGGACCTGGCTCTGAGCTGCTGTTTCAGCCCACCCCAGACAGGGACAGCCACAGCCATTGTTTCAACCCTGTCCCTGACAGATGTGGAGTAGTGGAGGTTTAAAGATGCAGGGTCTCCTTAGGGCTGCAGGGAACAGTTTGCTATGGACACCATCTGCTGGGCAGGCCAAGAAATCAGAGCTTTGGGGAATCATCAGTAAGGCTTTTGACATCTTTCCAGACCCTCTCCCCAGGGCTCTTTGGAGCTGGTCTGAGCCTCCTTCATGGGTCCATGGCCCAGTTTTGTCTGGGAAATACAGACATGGAAAAGTCCTGTCCACAGCGACCCTCTCCCAGAATTTGCCCTCCAGGCAAAAGCAGTTAGAGGCAATGAAAGGAGAGTAAAAAACAAAACTATAGAGGAAAAACAAAAACAAACAGAACAGATCAAGATGCCTGGAGAAGGAAAAGAGGAAAGGAAGCTTTCTCCAAAGGTGAAACAATTGCACAAATACTGCAACATTAAAAACTGTACCACATATCCAGGGCAAGGATGAGATGAACAGTTGGAAAAATCTGATCAGTTAAACACAGGCAATTCTAAAGGTGTAGAATAAGTTGAACCACGTGTCAAAGAAGAGCCTTAACACAAGCCAAATAACAATAAAGCCCTAGGCAAGAGGCAGAAACTGACCTTCAGAGAAAACTCATCAAGATAATCACATGCCTAGACATCAGTAAAATATTACAAGCCAAACTAAGAAACAGGAAGAAATGGCCCAGTCAAAGGAACAAATTAAAACTTCAGAGGAAGCACAGAATTAGGAACAACCAATTGATAGTCAAACAAATCTCCCGAAACAATTTAAGAAAATGAAGAAAAATACTGATAAAGAGATAAAGAATATTAAGAAGACAAAAATGGTACTCTGAAGGTTGTCACCTTTTTGTGTGTATGCTGTATTTCACAATGGAGAAATTTGTGAGGCTGTGGTGCTGTGACCGATGGCATTCTTTGAAGTTTCCTGTATGGCTAATTGTTGGGTTGTGCACTGAGGTTGTCACCTTTTTGCATGTATGCTGTATTTTACAGTGAGGAGGTGACTGGGGTTGTGGAAATGTGGCCCATGGCATTTTTTGAGGTTTGCTCTATGGATAGTCATTGGATTGTACATTGGGGGTTGTCACCTCTCTGTGTGTATGTTGTGTTGCACAGTGGGGAGTGGCTGGGACTGTGGAGCTGTAGCCCATGACATTTGTTGAGGTTTTCTCTCTGGCTACTTGTTGAATTTTACTTTGAAAGTTAAAAAAAAAAAAAAATCTATCAGCCTCAGTTTCCTTTTCAGTAAAACTGGAAAAAGTGCCTACCTTTCAGGGTTGTTATAAAGATTAGACATAATGTTAGTACAATGCATGCACAGAGTAGATGTTTAATAAATGGCTGTTTTCATTATTTAAAAAAAAGACACTGGGTGAATATAAAGAAGAAAATTGAAACTATAAAAAAGAAACATAAAAGAGATTTAAAACACTAGAGGCATATAATAGCAGATGTGAACAGGCAGAATAAAGAATCAGTGAGCTAGAAGATGGGACAATAGAAAATCTTATAGACAGAGAATAGATAGGGAAAGAATGGAAAAAATTGAGCAAGTTCTCAGGGATTTGAATGACAGCACAAAGTGTACAAACCTATGTGTCATGAGTATTCCAGAAGAAGAAGAGAAGGGAAAGGAGGCAGAAAGAATATTTGAGGTAATAATCACTGAAACTTTCCCAACTCTTATGAAAGACATAAATATAAATGTCCAAAAAAGCATAACACTGGACAGGATAAATCCTAGTTGGTCATGAAACAAGTCTCAAGAAATTTTAAATGATTGAAATTATACAATGCACTTTCTCTGACCATAATGGAATGAAGCTGGAAATTAATAACAGGTGGAAAACTGGAAAATTCACAATTACATGGAAGTTAAACAACATACTCTGAACCAATCCATGGGTCAAATAAGAAATTGCAAGAAAAATCAGTAAATATCTCGTGACAAATGAAAACAAGAACACAACATAACAATATTTATGGGATGCAGCAAAGGCAGTGCTGAGAGGGAAACCTACAGCCCTGAACACCTGCATTAAAAAAGAAGAAAGGATTTTGCCTGGCACCAGATGGTCACCATGAAGTTAAACCCCTTTGTGACCTTGGAACACAGCAAGAACCACAAATGCCACTTCAATGCTCCTTTGCACGTGCGTAGGAAGATTATGTCATCCCCACTCTCCAAGGAGCTGCAGCAGAAATACAACATCTGCTCCATGCCATCTGCAAGGATGATGCGATCCAGATGGTTTGAGGACACTAAAAAGGTCAAAAAATTGGCAAGGTAGTCCAGGTGTGTAGAAAGAAATATATCATCTACATCAAGAGGGTGCAGCATGAGAAGGCTAATGGCACAACTGTCCATGTGGGCATTCACCTGAGCAAGGCGGCTATCACCAGGCTAAAACTGGACAAAGATTGGAAAAAAATTCTTGAATGCAAAGCCAAATCTCGACAAGTTGGAAAAGAGAAGGGCAAACATAAGGAATAATTTATTGAGAAAACGCAGGATTGAATACATCCTGTTGTGCAACCACAGTTTAACTGTACATTTTAGCCTAGTGTTGTGTTCTTTTGGAACTTTTCAAGATGTTTCTGGAACATTTCCTTTCTAACTAGTTTTGTTATTGATATGTGGCTGTGTAAATCTACTTTTGCAGTTTTGATTAATAATTTTATGAGTAAAAATTGGAAATGTTTCCTTAAAAAAAAATATGAAAGAGATAAAATCAAAGACCTAACTGTATATCTGGAGGAACTAGAAAAAGAACAACAAACTAATCCCAAAGTGAGCAGAAGGAAAGTAATAACAAAGATTAGAGCAGAAATAAATGAAATTGAGAATTAAAAAACAATAGAGAATTAACAAAACAATTCATCTTTGAGAAGATAAGTAAAATTGACAAACCCTTAGGTAGACTGACAAAGAAAAAAAGAGAAAAGATGTAAATAAGTAAAATCAGAAATGAGAAGGGGGTCATTACCACTGACCCCATAGAAATAGAAAAGATCATTAGAGGATACTATGAACAACTGTGTGTCAAAAGATTCGACAACTTGGATGACAGGGACAAATTCCTAGAAACAAACAACCGACACTGCCTCTAGAAGAAATAGAAGATGTCCACAGACCAATTACAAGTAGAGATTGTGAATCAGTCATCAGAAACCTCCCAACAAAGGTCCAGAACCGTATGGCTTCACGGGTGAATTCTACTAATCTTTCCAAGAAGAATTAATACCAATCCTGCTTAAACTCTTCCAAAAAACTTGAGAGGAGGGAACACAACCTAACTGATTTAATGAAGCCAACATCACCCTAACACCAAAGCTGGACAAAGATACTACAAGAAAATTACAGACCAATTTCTCTAATGAATATAAGAATCTTGAACAAAATCCTTGCAAATGGAATCCAGCGGCACATTAAAAGAATTGTACCCATGATCAAGTGTGCTTCATCCCCGGTAGGCAAGAATGGTTCACCATATGAAAATCAATTAATGTAATACACCACATTAACAGTTGAAGGGGAAAAACCACATGATCATCTTGATTGATGCAGAAAACACATTTGATAAAATCCAGCATACTTTCTTGACAAAAACTCTTAGAAACATAGGAATAAAAGGAAACTTCCTCAACATAGAAAAGGACATATATGAAAAACCAACAGCTAACATATTCAATGGTGAAATACTGAAAGCTTTCCCTCTAAGATCAGAAACAAGACAAGGATGCCCACTGGTACCACTGTCATTCAACATAGTGCTAGAAGTTCTAGCCAGAGCAGTCAGGCAACAAAAAGAAATAAAAGTCATCTAAATTGCAAAGGAAAAAGTAAAACCTTCACTATTTTCAGATGACATGATCCTATATTTAGAAAGTCCAAAAAATCTACAACAAAGCTCCTAAAGCTAATAAACAAACTCAGCAGAGTGGGGGGGGGGGGGGTACAAGATGAACAAGAAAAAATCAGTAATGTTTCCATAATGAGCAATCTCAGAAGGAAATCAAGAAAAAAATTCCCTTTACAATAGCAACTAAAAGAATCAAATATCTAGGAATAAATTTAACCAAGGATGCAAAGAATTTGTACCCAGAAAACTGCAAAACATTGCTAAAAGACCTCAAAAGAAGTAAATAAATGGAAGGACATTCTGTGTTCATGGTTTGTACATAAATATCATTAAGATGTCAATTTTACATAAACGACTTACAATTTCTATGCAATACCAAGAAAAATTCCAACAGCCTACTTTGCAGAAATGGAAAAACCAATTATCAAATTTATTTGGAAGGATAAGAGTCCCTGAACAGCCAAAAGCATCTTGAAAAACAAGAATGAAGTTAGAGGATTCACACTTCCTGACTTTTTAAAGCTCTTTACAAGTGAAGTGGTCAAAACAGCATGGTACTGGCACAAGGATAGATATATCAAACAATGGAACCAAACTGAGAGTTCAGAAATAGACCCTTCCCTCCGTGGTCAATTGATTTCTGACAAAGCTGCCAAGTCCACTCAATTGGGAAAGAATAGTCTCTTCCACAGATGTTGCTGGGGGAACTGGGTATCTATTTGCAAAAGAATGGAAGAGGACCCCTTTCTCATACTCTATACAAAAATGAACTCAAAATGGATCAAAGACCTAAATATAAACCAGGAGCATAAAACTCCTAGATGAAAATGTAGGGAAGCATCTTCAGGATCTTGTGTTAGGCAATGATTTCTTAGACTTTACACCCAAAGCACAAGCAACACACTTAAAATTAGATAAATAGGATCACATCACAATTAAAACTTTTGTTCTGAAAGGATTTTATCACTAATTTGAAAAGACAACCTACTTAATGGGAGAAAACATTTGGAAACTACATATCTGATAAGGGTTTAATATCCAGAATATATAAAGAAATCCTACAACTCAACAATAAAAAAAGAAACAACCCAATTAAAAAATGCACAAAAGATTTAAATAGACATTTCTCCAAAGTAGGTTTTCAAATGGCTAAAAAGCACATGAAAATATGATCCACTAGCTATTAGGGAAATGCACATCAAAAGCACAGCGAGATACCATTTCACACCCACAAGAATAACTACTACTTAAAAAAAACAAACAGTAAATTACAGTGTTGGAGAGGATGTGGAGAAACAGGAACACTCTCATTCATTGCTGGTGGGATTGTAAAATGGTGCGGCCACTGGGAAAGACAGTTTGGCAGTTCCTCACAAAGCTAAGTATAGAATTACCATCTGACTTGGCAATCCCTCTACTAGGCATATACCCAAAAGAACTGAAAGCAGGGACTCAAACAGATACTTGCACACTGATGTTTGGAATAGCACTATTCACAATTGCCAAAAATGGAAGCAACCTAAGTGTCCATCAACCAATGAATGGATAAAGAAATGTGGTGTATACATAGAATGGAATATTATTCAACCATAAAAAGGAATGAAGTCCTGATACATGCAAAAACATGGATGAATGTTGAAGACATCATGCTGAGCAAAATAAGCCAGACACAAAAGGACAAATATTGTGTAATGTCACTGATATGAAATAATTAGAGCAAGCAAATTCACAGAGTTAGAATCTAGAATATAGGTTACCAGGGGCTGGGTTGGGGGTAGGGAGTGGGTAGGTAATGCTTGATTTGTACACAATTTCTGTTAGTTTTGGAAATGGATGGTGGTGATGGTAGCCTATTATTGTGAGTGTAATTAACAGCATGGAATTATTTATGTGAATGGTTAAAATAGGAAAATTTAGGTCTTATATGTTACTAGAATAAAAATTAGGAGATAAAACATAGGACTATATTAAAAAAGGTATTGGGGAACGGATAGGAAATAACAATGGCTGAAAATTTTTTAAGAAAAGCATTTCATAGGATGAAAAGACAACTTATTCCCTCAATATAGGAGATGGAAGAGTCAATGATTCTGAGTTTCAGTGCTAAAAAGTAGAAGGATGGAGATGATGCTGACTTAAGTATGAAGGGCAGAAAACAGATGTTGAGGAGATGGTTTCAGTTTTTGAATATGGTGACTGTGAGCCAAAAGCATTAAGATGCTTACAAATATCAAAAAGGTCAAGGAAGTGTCCCAATTTAGAGAGTGGTGATGTTGGTCCTTCTTAACCAGTTTGATCTCACTACTACTATTGATCTAGGGAAAAAAAGAAATCCAGTGTTTTTCTGAAACTTCCCACCAATGATTGCTTGTCATAAGGATTTCATGATGCTTCAAGATAATGGCTGGAATCTTCACCCTATGGAATCTCAGTGGGCCACTCTGAGTGACTGTAACATCACTTCTTGACTGTTCAGAAAAGAATTTTCAAGGACATAACTCAGGGAAGGGCACCCATGTATGGAATTTCTCTTTCATCTCTCCAGTGAAGCTTGACTGAGGAGCCTCTGTGGTTTCTGGCTGTCTGGCTTCATCAGTGTATGGCCACCCTCTTGCTTGCCTAACACTCTTTCTTGGCTAGAGTAAGCTTGTCCTGGGTTTTCACATGAGCAGGCTTCTCAAACTGCCCTCCTCTCCTGTACTCTTGGCATTCATATGCCATGGCTATAAATTATGCCCAGCATGTTCATTTTCAGTTTAAATGGGTTCTCATCCCAGAGGAGCAACTAATGGTGTCAAGCTACTGATGTGAAAAAAGCCTGCCACTACAATGACTATGGATTAATGAGATAGCAGCCATGGAAGCTAGGGCAGCAATAAATCGTCAGTGACTTGTGACATGGATTTTAAATTATGTTCTCTGCTCCCTTCCCCCTTCTCCAAAATCATTTTGCTGTAAAGTTGTTTGGTAAACATTTACCTTTGCTTAAATGTTTGCTTTTTATTAAAGTTAAAGCAGGTATGGAATACTGGAAGTTGGTTGAAAGGGACTTAAAAGCCTATCATGCTTTTTCTAGGGGGCATGAAGGTAAATTTCTTAATCTAGGATTATCATTGACTAATAAATTTTATTCAGAAAATTGGAAAACACAGGATCAGAGAACTCTGCTTATCTGGAGTGTAAGTTACTACCCCTGCCTTCTGTTATGCCTTTTTTTCCCCCCTAATGAATTTAAAATACAGAACCAATACAATTCCAACCCAGTATTTTTAACAGGTGGCAAGTCTATTTTTCATTAAACCATTCTATTTTTACTGAGTCAGGAGTTCAAGAATCCCTGATCCTAAAATCAAATTGTTCATATATATTATGTTTTTCTAGAAAGATGATCTTTGGCTTTCATCACATTTGCTAAATGATCTGTAACACCAAAAAAAGTCAAGGCCTTCTATAGTAGATTGAATAAATGGCCACAATTTCTTGCCTTCTCTGTATCGATGCTCTTCCAATGGGACTTGTAGCTCTTCCAATCAAGAGGTGGAGTCTATTGATTCTAGGCTGGTCTTATGATGGGCTCTGGCCAATGGGACATTAGCAAATATAATGCAAGCAGAGGCTTGAAAAGTGCTTGCACATTTGGAGTTGCTTACTTAACCGTTTCTGGAACCCTGCTGCCATGTGAAAAGCCTATGTGGTCCAGTCACCTCCATTTCCCCACTTGAACTAGCAGCAGACTACAGACAATGATTTAGCCCTGCTGAGATCAGCCTAACCTGGGGAAAACCAGAAGAACTAACCAGCCCAAACTGCTGACCTACATAATCAAGAGCTAAATAAATGGTTATTTTGAGCCACTAAGTTTTGGGATAGTTTGCCATGCAGTAAAAGCTAACCGATACAAATACTATACTGGGCACTGTGTGTTTTTTAGGGCAGGGAGCATGTCTTATTCACTCTTTGTATCACCTTTTCCTAAAAAAATTCCATATGTGTTTGTTGAATTGGGTAGAGTTTGTCTCTCAAAAAGACTGAGATCAAGCCCGTTCCTCAAAGTCACTTAGTAAATCAGGAGGGAATCCAGAAAAACTGATTTAAAACTCCAAGTCTCAGTTTCTTTACTTATAAAATGGGCTCCAAAATACCTATCTTGTTACTACCCAAAATGATTTATAGTTTCAGTGGAATCCCAATTAAATTCCAACAGCCTTTTTTGCAAAAATGGAAAAGCTAAACATTAAATTCATACGGAAGAGAAAGGGGCCTCAAATAGCCAAAAACATCTTGAAAAAGATGAACAAAGTTGGGAGACTCACACCTTCTGAATTCAAAACTTATTACAAAGTTACAGTAATCAAAACAGTGTGTTACTTGTAAAAGGACAGCCATATAAACAACTGGAACACAATGGTCAATCTATGGCCAATTAATTTTTGACAAGGATGTAAAGTCCATTCAATTAGGGAAAGAATAGTTTTTTCAACAAATGGTTCTGGGAATACTGGATATCCACAAGCCAAAGAATGAAACTCAACCTCTACTTCAGACCATATACAAAAATCAAAATGGATCAGTGACTAAATAAAAGAGCTGAAACTATAAAACTCAGAAAAAAATATATGGAAATATCTTCAGGACTTTGTATTAGGCAATGGTTTCTTAGAGTTTATACTAAAAGCAAGAGCAACCAAAGGAAAAAATGGATAAACTGAACTTCATCAAAATTTAAAATTTTTTGTGTTTCGAAGGACAAAATTAAGAAAGTGAACCAAGAGACTAGGAGAAAATATTAGGAAAGCATATTTCTGATAAGGGTTTAATCTCCAAAACATATAAAGAATCCCTGCTTTCTCAACAATAAAAAGACAAGCAATTCATTTTAAAAATGGGCAATGGCTTTAAACAGACAACTCTCCAAAGAAGAGATATAAAAGGCTAATAAGTGCATGAAACAATACTAAACATCATTAGCCATTAGGGAAAGGTAAATCAAAACCACAATAAGATACCACTATTATTTTTAAAATGGACAATATCAAATGCTGGCAAGGATATGGAGAAAAAGGAAACTACATACATTGTTGGTAGGACTGTAAAATGGTGCAGCCACTGTGGAAAATAGTTTGGCAGTTCCTCAAAAAGTTAAACATAGAATTGTCGTAGGATCTAGCAATCCCACTTCTAAGTATAAACACCAAAAAACTGAAAGCAGGCACTTGAGGGGATATTTGTACACCAATGTTTATAGCAGCATTATTCATAATAGCCAGCGGGTGGAAGCAACTCATTTGTCCATCAACAGATGGATGGATAAACAAAATGTGTATATGTGTGGTATATACATACAATGGAATATTATTCAGCTATAAAAAGGGATGAAATTCTCAAACACTCAACAACATGGATGATTCTCAAAGACATCATGTTGAGTGAAATAAGCCAGACACAAAAAGACAGATATTATATGACTTCACTTATGTGAAATAGCTAGAATAGGCAAATTCATAGAGACAGAAAGTAGAGTACAGGTTACTAGGGGCGGAGGAGAGTGGGGAATGGGCAGTCAATACATAACAGGTGTAGGGTTTCTCTTTGGGGTGATGGAAAAGTTTTGGTAATGGATGGTGGTGAGGGTAGCACAACATTGTGAATGTGAGTAATGCCACTGAATTGCATGCTTAAAAGTGGTTGAGATGGGAAATTTTATGCTGTGATATGTTACTGCAACTTAAAAAAAAAAGAGAGAGACTAAAAAGACAATGACAAATACAATATTTGATCCTGGACAGGATCCAATAATGGAGGAACAAATGCCCAAAAGGACATTATTGGGACACCTGAAAAAACTGAACATAGACTGTAGGCTTTATATTAGTATTAAATTTCTTGAACTTGATCACTGTACTTAATGTAGTTACATAAATTATAAATCTTTGTTCTTAGGAAATGTACATGGAAGTATTAAGTGTTTAAGAAGTATGATGTGTGAAACCTACTCTCAAATGTTTAGAAAATGATAGATAAATAGATAACAGAGAGATGATAGATTAGATAGATTGATACAGCAAATGTGGCAAAAAATTAAAAGTTGGTAAATCTGAGTCTCTGGGTAGGGTTTATTTTGGAGTTCTCTGTTTTGTATTTGTATTGTATTTCTGCAACTTTCCTGTAAGTTTGAAATTATTTAAAAATCAAAAGTTTAAAAATACCCAACCTCATTGTGCTATTGTGATTATTTGAGATACTGTATGCATAAGAGGTGTGCTTGATTCCTGACCGATGGTAGCTAAAGCAGAGGCAAGTTTACAAAAGTCTGCAGAACTCCTCACCACACAGGAATATCGTGCACATTTAAATGATCAAAGTTATTACCGTGTTTTCTGCAAGTAGATTCCAGATTCCAGTCTTCAGCTTTCTTTGCTACAAAATATGGTTGGTCTCTTCGGGCTCGATCAAACTCCAGGAGTCCTGATGTGCCTGCTGTCGTGGTGCAGCCAGGTGGTTGGAGGACTTGCCACTCCTGCAGAGACAGGGAAGGGCTCCAGAACAGGAATTGAGGGAACATGAGTTGTTACCCTGGATTCTGCTACCTTTTCCTATACCTCATTTCCTTACCTGTAAGATAAGGTATGGATGCCTGGAAGATGTCTGAGATTCCTTTCAGCTTGAGAAATCCAAGGGCCTCAGCTATCAGCACAGTCTTGATCTAAGCACAAGGGAATATACTGCTATAGGATCACAGAGCCATAAAATAAGGTATCTTTTCTTGGCAGAAGAAAAGAAAAGGCTTCCTTTGGTTCTGTAAAGGAGCAAGTTAGAAAAGAAGGCCATGGAACTGGGAAATAATAAAGAGGAAAAAGAAAAGAAAGCAAGCCTAATTTGAGCTGGTATATAGTTACAGAGGTTTAAGAAGAGTTACTAAAATGATGAAATACTGTCACATATCCTACTTACTGCAGGATAATGGAGCTTTATGCTATGTATAATAATCACATGCTCATACCACAGATGAGAGAAGTTACAGAAAAAAGTTTCAGGAAAACAGATGATCTACAGATAATGAAAAAGATTTACACAAAGAGCTGTGAGACTTTTGGAAAACATTTTTTGTTTTTGCAATAAGACTTCCTATCCTATTCTAATAGTACCTAAAAATGATCTCTTTCTAGGATTTAAGATAACACTTCTTGTGTTAGAGATACATTTGGAAATTAATAATGGACACACACATCATTTCCCATATATATAAAGACAAAATCTGAAAATTCTGCTTGTTGCTAAAACAGACATTAAATTTCTGCTTGGAAGCAAATGTGAAAATATTGATTTTTACTCAATTATCCAAGGAGAAAGTTATAAGCTATATTGTCATGCTTTTGATAGGATTTCTATCTTGAATGTTGAAATCTTAAGCATTAAAACCACTAACGAGTGAGCAAAGAAAACAATTACCAGATGGCGTTTTCAACCAAATTTTTTGTATTTATTGTAATTGTGCTTTTCTACAATAAATGATTCTTGTGGTTTGCAAACCACAAGATACTCCCATAAACACAGAATAGCATTTCCAATAGGGGAGTTCACACAGCGAACAAAGTATAAAATGTGTGACCTCAATAAGGCATTCAGTGCAAGGGATAAGCTGTCTTTCTCTCTGATTGGTTCCCTTAGGATGCTCTTATGTTGGCGTCACATTCTTCTAAGAGCAGAATCAAATCTTCAATCAGGCTGTGCTCTCTGCCATGTGTCACTCTCATAATATCAAAAGCCTAAATGAAAAGGAAAGAAGACAGATTAGATCCCAAGACATGCAGGCCTCTACCTGCTCCCCATCTTTTTCCCTGTGATGCTAATGGCCTTGGGGAGCCCTGCAGGTCTACAGCATGAGCAGCTTCTAATTGGGCTCGCAGCTTCAGAATGTGAAGTGACAAGGGCGATTTTGATCGAAATGTCTGGAAAGCAGATTTACTACCTGAGTCATTCTGGGATGCAGTGATCAACAATGGTCTTGAGGGACTGTTATTGCATTGGTTTGGTGTATAGTTACAGAGGTTTAAGAAGAGTTACTAAAATGATGAAATACCATACTGCTACTGGTAACCTTAACATAAATTTTCATTTTTGCCTGCTGCATTTAATTCTCTTCCATATGCAATGTGATTATGATATTCATATATTTTTTCATTTTATTATTAATATGACATTAGAGCATCAGCATTTTGACCCTCCCTTCCTTTACTCCTCATACACAGTTCATTTCTAAATTTTGTCAATTTTACCTCAAAAATATTTCTGAAATCTGGATGGATATATGACTACTTCAACAATAAGAGAATGGTGGAAGTGACACTATTGACTTCCCAAGTTAGGTCAGAAAGTCCATATGTCCTCTGCCTTGTTCACAAGTACATTTGCTCTTGGAACCATGCCCCTTGATGCTGTGTGGAAACTCAAGCCACGCGGTAAGGGCATACATAGGTGCTTTCATTGTCAGTCCTAGCTGAGCCCAACTTTCAATCATTCTAGCCTAGGCACCAGACAAGTGTGTAAAGGAGCCTCCAGATGATTCCATCTCCATCCAGAAGACAGCTAGATACCAGTCTTTCCAGCTGAAATCCCAGACATGGTGGAAAAGAAGCAAGCCATCCTTATTGTGCTGTGTTCAAATTCCAACCCACAGAATTTGTGAGCATTATAAGATGGTGGTTGTTTGATTCCACTAAGTTTTGGGATGGTTTGTAATGCACCAATAAACAATCAGAACACCCTCAAAAATATTTTTGCAATAAATACATTAAAGATAAACAGTATAATCCTGCAATGCTGCACGAGGCGGGGAAGGAACAACAAACCCATTGTATCTGATGTGAACTGCCTTATGGAGATGCATAAAGATGTGACTCTGGTGCCTGTTAAGCAACCAGCAAAGTACCTCACACATGGTACAGGCTCTCAGCCCTGGCTGCACAGTAGTATATCAATTGCGGGGCTTCAAAAGAAATACCAGTGCTGACTCCAAACATGAACAACTGAAACCTTCTCTCTGGGGTAAGGCCTAGGCTCCAGGAGACTTTAGTATACCAGCAGGTCAGAGAACTTCTGACATAGGAAGCTCTCAACAAAAAACAGCAATGTTCATTATTCAATGTTAATTTATAGGCAGAATGATGATCATTTTAAGGTTGTGTACAATTAATTCCATCACGTTTATATGCCATTATTTACTGAACTTCACCTGGAAATCTAGATCACTTCCAATTTTCTGTTACGATACAATGGAGATCTGTCAAGGTTATGACCTTTTCCCTCCGCTGAATATTTTCTTAAGATAAATTTTTGGAGGTCGGACTCTTGGGTATGAACACCCTCAGAGCCATAGAAATTTTAGAGCTGGAAAGCACCTTGGTGTACCTTTAGTCAGACCCTTTCATTCTATGAGGAAAAGCCTGGAGAAGTGAAGTGTTCATGTCTATGAGTGCTTTCAGCCGGTGTTCCTGGATTCTTTTTACGTTTCTTTAAAAATGTCCCCACCGGGCTGGAGTAAAGGAATGGGCAGACAGTGAGAGTCTAGATTTAGCTCCTGAGAGAGAGAAAAGAGAAAGGAAAAGAAAGGCCCACCTCCTCAGGCCTGGAAAGAACTCTGATCCTGGAGATCTGCTGTGATCCTGCACGTGATCGGGCCCCTCACCCCTGCAACATCCTAGCTGGAAAACCCAGAAAGTGGCTGGGACTGAGATTCTGGGGGTGGGGTGGGGATTCACTTCTTATTAACTGTAGTCTATTTCTGTTGGGTCTGCCCTGAGGGTGCACAGAATCTGTAAGTAAATATCGAGGATGGGGAGTGCCCTGGGAGGGACGGCAGGAGTTGGGAACAGCCCCCATTTTGCAGGCAGCCAAGCTCTGTGAAATTCCTCTAAGCAGAAGATTAAAACCAAATGTTTGATGTCATTCAAGGAGCAAATACCTCATATTTTATTCTCATTCCCCTGCAATGCTCTGGATCCTCTGTTGTTCTGGACATCTTAAGGTCTGAGTCAGAGACCTGCATGAGGGCATGATTATAAAGACAGGGTGTTTCTGGGATCAGAGAGATGTTTCAACTCCTTCACGGGAAATTCTTTATTAGAAAGCAGACTTAGATGTTCTCTTCCCGTCTACTCAGCAGCAGGGCAGATGTGTTTGTGATCTGGCAAAGGAAGATGAATGGGCCTGAAGCACTGACTGAAAAGCTCTGCTGAAAGGGAAATAACCCTCCACCCTGCCCATTAATAAGTCATTAGTCCAGGAAAAGGTCAGGCCTAAACTGTAAGGACTCACTCTCCATCCTTGTCACTCACAGACCTCTGTTGGGTGCAGGCCTGGCCTTGTTTCTCAGGAGAACTCCCAGACCAGTTTCTTTTTGCCCTCCTGGCTATATTTCTCCAAGTTACTCACTTGGGGAAAATATCTATGTTTCTCTGTGAGTTGACTCAGAAGCTAGATTGTAAAGTCATCTTCTTATCACCCTGACAATGTGAAACTCATTTGCTTGCTTTCAAACCCATTATAGACCCCAATCTTCCTTCCTCTCTGCCTTTCTTCCTGTCATAAGTTTCACTTTCCCTCCTTTTCTCGCTTTAAGTATAAGGTCTACACCTCAAGTGCCAAATTGCCATTGATCCAGAATCTTATTCAAGGAGCAGGCCTGCTAGGGCTATAGCAGAGCCAGAACAGGAGGCTCGCAGCCCCACAGTCATTTTGGAGTTGCAGAGCCAGGGCCAGGCTTCACATCCATACCTCATAGCCTGCTTTATGGAAGGGGCCATAAAGATCATCTAGTCCAAAGCCCCCCTGTTATGGAAAGAATCACTTCCTAAGATTGCCTGGACTGAGAGGTGGACTGAGGGTGAGCACCCGGCTCTCGGAACTCAGCTCAGTATCCACTCTGTGACTGCACTGACAGCCAGCACCTGTGCAGAGGGTCTGCAGTGACCAAGGAGAGGAACGAGAGGGTCTCCTGGATGTGGCTTCTGAGACACCCTGAGGAGCCAAAGGGGACTTCCTAGATGCTGCTGGTCATGTCCTGCCTTCTCTTATTTGGTGGTGAACGCAGCACATGAAACAAAGGTGGGGGCACGGGCAACCCCTGGGCATGTATGGGTAGGATTTGACATACCAATATTAAAGGATCTTCTTCACAAAGACTAGAAGCAGAGAGGAAATGGGTATACCTATGGGCATAGGATCAATTTGAAGAAAATGACAAAAAAATCCACATCATTTGTCCAGAAGGTAAAAATAAATACAGGCATGATTAATTAAAAAGTAAACATTATAATTTTCTCTGTGTGATGGGACAGAGGTAGAAGAGAAGGAGAGGAAGAAGAGAAGGAAGAAAGATGCAGGATTTGGTAATGTGTCAAACATGTCAGTTACTAGCTTGTGTGTGTGTACATGTGTGTATGTGTGTGTACATGTGTGTATGTGTGTGTACATGTGTGTATGTGTGTGTGTGAGACATGATATGATTTGATATGATATGATATGATATGAACATTGGGTAGACTGGAAGCTGAAACTCAGGCCTGGTGATGGAGGACATCTGGTCCTTGCCTGGACATCGCCTGGCCCTACAGGTGAGCTGGGGGAACAAGTTACCAATGATGCAAGCAGCGAGTCCCGTGTGGTCCTAGCCACAGGCCAGCTCTCCATGGCAGTCACAGTCCTTCAGCACAGCAGGAAGATGAGGAGGGCTTTTATTTCCCCCCAAATAAAGCTGCAATAAATCTCTGACAAATCAGAGCAAGTGTTTTCCGTAGCTCTGTCTCCTTTCTCTCAGCACCCACCCCTCAACTGCCACACATGCACAATTTTGAGAAGACAATTTTGGTTTAATTTCCTGCAGCAGAATATAAAACAGATTAAGGAAATATAAAACCAGAGCAGGCTTGCGTTGGGAAAAGCTTATCTCTTTCTATTAAATTTTATTTTTTTAATGGTAGCAGTTAAAAAGAGCCTGTACATAATCTTTCACAGAGGACTCTTTGAAGCCTCCAAGGGGGTTGCTGCACCCACATATAGACTCTAAATGTCACACAAGAAATGGCAGCACAGATTGTCTGCCCAGCACATGGTTCACTCAGGAATAATGGAAGGGACCCAGAACTGATTTCAATCACATCACATCAGTTCTTTTGAAAGTAATTTTAGAATTGCGGTCATATATTAAATAAAATGAATTAAATAAAATTATGATTTAAGGTTGGGAGCAATACAACATTCATATTAATTTTTAATACAGATATATTAAGCTTATCAAGGAT
This sequence comes from Choloepus didactylus, assembly GCF_015220235.1. Classification (NCBI taxonomy): domain Eukaryota; kingdom Metazoa; phylum Chordata; class Mammalia; order Pilosa; family Megalonychidae; genus Choloepus; species Choloepus didactylus. Next base: position 30,799,409 of record NC_051308.1, read on the forward strand.
TTCATATACTCTCTACCATCAGCCTGAGGAATCCAATAAATGACTTCCCCAAGCATGATTTAAATATGGCTATAAAATCAGAGGGAAGAAAATGTATGCTTGATAAGGACCTCTGGAATCAGATCACAACAGGGAAAAATGGAAGCAAGCTTTATTTTATCCTGCTCATCTCAGAATGAAAGAATAGTGGGGTGGGGTGGGGGGGTGGAGAGGTGTTCTGGGGCATCCAGAATAGGAATTGCAAGAAGCAAGAGATGCAGTACAATACATTAAGCAGCTCCGGAACCACTAAAAGCCCTTTACAGCGATGGGCAGCAGAAAATTCCAAGCCCTTTGATGACCCACACGAGCTCAGCATGGCCACTGTTCACCCTGCACTCCAACCTTGACAGAACTCTCCAAGTGCAGAATCCGCTGTAAGCATTTGCCTTCACGGAAGGCATAATTTCTTTAATGAAAACATCTATCCATTCATTCACTAAATATTTTCTGAGCATCTATAGTGAATAAGACTTGGCCCTGGCCCTGAGAAGAGCTCTGGCACAGTGAGGGAGACAGAAACATAACTACTACATTCCTATAGCGTGACAGTGTATGATAAAGGGAGATGCCAAGTGCTGGGGCACCCAGGGAAGGGAGGGGCAAGCTCAGTCCAGCAGAGCCTCGGGAGGCTTTACAGATGAGGTAAACTCAGATTTTGTCCCTTCCAGTGGTAGTAACAATTAGGAATAAAAGAGTTACTGTTGACTTACTCTGTTTAATTCCTCAATCAATCCAACACCTGAGAGACCCTGAAGAAGTCATGTCTCCTCTCTGAACCTTGGTTTCCTTAACCGAATTAAGAGGAGATTGGATGAGATAAATTCTAGCAGCAACCCAAGTCCCAATGTGTTGTAGAAAGCACCATGCCAGACACACGAGCTAAATATTGTGTTATTCATTTCCAATTTAATTGGATTCTAAAGACTTTCGTCTATGTTTTCTTCTAAAAGTTTTATAGTTTTCCATTTTACATTTATGTCACGATTCACTTTAAGGTAAGTTTTGTATAAAGTGTGAGACTTAGATTGAGGTTTGATTTTTTTTTTCCTACAGATGTTCATTTACTCCAGCACTATCTGTTGAAAACATTATCTTTTCTCCATTGAACTGCTTTTGCACCTTTACAAACAATCATTTGGGCATATTTGTGTGGGTCAATTTTTGGGGTCTCTATTCTGTTCCACTGATCTTTGTTTCTACCCCTCCTCCAATACCACACTGTATTATTTACTGTAGTTCTATATAGTAAGTCTTAAATACGGGTAGAATGCCTCTCAAACTTTATTCTTCTTTCTGAAATGGTTTTAACTACTCCAGTTCCTTTGCCTTTCCAAATACATCTTGCCTATATACATATGCAAAAAAATGCTGCTGAGATTTTAATAGGAATTGCATCAAAACCGTATATTGATTTGAGGAGCACTGACATCTTTATAATATTGAATCTTACAATCCATGAACACAGCATATCTCTACACTGATTTAGGTCTTTTAATTCCTTCAGCAGCATTTATAAATTTTGGCATACAAGTTCTGTACAGGTTTTGTTAGATTTACACCTAAGTATTTCATTTTTATAAGCTATTGTAAATGGCATTGTATTTTAAATTTTGCATTTAAAATTTCACATGTTCATTGCTAATATGTAAAAATACAATTTATTTTGCATTTAAGTACCTTGTATCCTGCAACCTTGCTTACCACACTTATTTGTTCTAGTTGTTTTTTAAAAAATACACACACACACACACACACACACACACACACATACACATATTTCTGGGGATTTTCTATGTAGACAATCATGTCATCTACAAATAGTGGCAATTCAACTTCTTCCTTTCCAATCTTTATGACTTTCATTTCCTTTTCTTGCCTTATTGCACTGAACTTCTTGAATGTTGAAAAAGAGTGGTAAGAGCAGATAAGACATCCAATCTTGGGAACAAGTACTCAGTCTTTCATCACTAAATACAATGTAAGCTTTAGGTGTTTCATAGATGTTCTTTATCAAATTGAGGAAGGTCCCCTCTAATCCTAGTTTGCTGAGAGTTTTTATCATGAATGTTGTCAAATGCTTTTTCTGCATTGGTTAATATAATCATGCGGGTTTTCTTCTTTAGCCTATTAATATGGAGATGACAATGATTGATTTTTGAATATTGAATTAGCCTTGCATCCCTGGAATAAATCCGGGTTATAGTGCAAAATTCTTTTTATATATTGCTGAATTCTATTTGCAAATATTTTATTAAGGATTTCTGTTCTATATTCATAAAGCATATTTGTCTGTAGATTTTTATTCTCTTTGTTGGTTTTAGTGTTAGGGTAATGCTAGCTTTGTAAAATGAATTGAGAAGCTTTCCCTCCTATATTCTGGGAGAGATTTTATAGAACTCATGGTAACTCTTCTTTAAATGTTTGGTAGAATACCCCAGTGAAACCAGATGGACCTGGGTATTTCTTTTATGGGAGTTTTTAAATTACAAATTCAATTTAATAGTTATAGGGTTGTTCAAATTATGTTTCATACTGGGTGCACTGAGGTAGTTTGTGTTTTTTGAGGAATTGTTCCATTTCATCTAAGTTGTCAAATTTATGTGTGAAGAGTTGTTTAAAGTACTCCCTTATTATCTTTCTGATGTCTGCCGATCTGGGGTGATATCCTCTGTTTGGTTCCTGATATTGGTAATTTGTGACTTCTCTCTTTTTTACTTAGTCAGTCTTGCTAGAAGTCTGCCAATTTTACTGATGTTTTAAAGAACCATTTCTGTTTTATCGATTTTACCTACTGCTTCTTTGTTTCCAATTTCATTGAATTCTGCTCTTATCTTTAGTATTTCCTTCCTTCTGTTGTATTTTCATTATCATTCAGTTCTATGTATTTTAAAAATTTCCCTGGATACTTCCTCTTTGACCTACAGATTATTTAAGGTATAGTAAGTTTCAATGTGTTTGGAGATTTTCCTTTCATCATTCTGTTCTTGATTTCTAGTTTGATTCCACTGAAATTGGAGAATATACTCTACATGATTTCAATTCTTTTTTTATTAGTTGATGGATATAGATATGGTCTATCTTGGTATGTGTTCTGTGGGCACTTGCAAAGAATGTATATTCTGCTACTGTTGGGTAGAGTGTTCTATAAATGTTGATTAAATCCTGTTGGTTGATGATATTGTTGAATTCTTCTAGATCAATGCTAATTTTTTGAATTGTTCTATCAATTGCTATCAGAGGGGAGCTGACGTCCTCAACTATACTTGTGGATTTGTCTATTTCTCCTTTCAGTTCAATCAGTTTTTGTTTCACATATCTTTCAACTGTATTATTTGATGCACACACATTTAGGATTGATATGTCTTCTGGGTAGGTTGATCCCTCTGTCTCTAGTAATTTCTTTGCTCTAAACTCTACTTTATCTGCTATTTATATGGCCATTACTACTTTCTGTTAATTAATCATGTTTGTATGATATATCCTTTCTTCCATGCTTTTACTTTCAACCTGCTTATATCATTATATTTGAAGTCAGTTTTTGATAGACAGCAAATAGTTGGTCACTTAAAAAATTCCATTATGATAATCTCTATCTTTTAATTGGTGTATATAAACCATTTATATTTAATGTAATTATTAATATATTAGGTTTTAAGTCTACAATTTTATTTTTGCTTTCTGTTGGCTTTTTATGTAGTTTCTGTTTTTCCTGCACTCCTGTGAATTACTTGAACATTTTTTAGAATGCCATTTTATAGTGTTTTTTGAGTGTATCTCTTTGTGTAACTTCTGGTAGTTGCTCTAAGTATTACATTATATATACATAACTTATAACACTCTACTGATGTTGTCATTTTACTAGTTCCAGTGAAGTGTAGAAACCTTACCTCACTTTACATCCTTCTACCCTCCCCTATTTAAAATGTAATTGTCTTAAATATTTCCTATACATACATTTCTTAGAACCACATCAGATAGTGTTCTACTTTTTGCTTCAACTATCAAACATAATTTAGAATAGTTAAGAGAGAAGGCAAGTCTACTGTACTTTTGCTTACCTGTTCTTTCTTCCTTCCCGATGTTCCAAAATCCCCTCTTCTATTATTTCCTTTCGTTTTACAGAACTTTCTTTAGCCATACTTTTAGAGTAGGTCTGCTGGTGACAAAGTCTTTTAGCTTTCCTTCATCTGAGAATGTCTTGATTTCTTCTCCACTCCTGAAGGATATTTTTGCTGTATATAGGTTTCTGGGTTAATAGTTCTTTTCTTTCAGTACTTGAAAAATGTGCTACTTTCTTTTGGCCTCCGTAGTTTTTGATGAGAACACTGCTGTCATTCAAGTTGTTTCCTCTTGAAGATAAGGTGTCATTTTCACTTGCTATTTTTAAGATATTTTCTTTGTCTTTAGTTTTCAGAAGTCTGACTATGATGTGTCTTGGCTGAATTTCTTTGGGTAGATTTCTTTGGGTTTATTCTGTTTGAGGTGTGCTCAACTTTTTGTAGATTTTTTTCTGTAGATTTATGTCATTTGCCAAGTTTGGGAAGTTTTCCACTATTATTTCATCAAGTACTTTTTCTTCCCTACTATCTTCTTCCTCTCTTTCTTGGACTCCAATGATATGAATATTAAGTCTTTTGTCATTGCTCCCACAGGTCCCTGAAGCTCTGATTATTATTTTTTCCAGTCTTTTTATTTCTTTGGTTTCCAAATTGGGTAATTTCTATGCTATCTTCAAGTTTACCAATTCTTTCCTTTGTCCCCTCCATTCCATTGTTGAGCTCCATTCTGTTTATTTAGGTTATTTTATTTTTCCATTCTAAAATTTCCATTTGGTTCTTCTTTATATCTATTTCTATTTTTTCATTTGTTTTGAGCATGTTTGTGATTGTTTGCTGAAGCATTTTAATGATGGCTGCTTTAAAGTCTTTGCCAGATAATTCTAATATCTCTGTTACCTTGGTATTGTTATCTATTCATTTCTTTTTTCATTCAGTTTGAGATCTTCTAGGTTCTTATCTGATGTGTAATTTTCAATTGAAACCTGGACATTTTGGGTATTCTGTTATGAGACTGAATGCTATTTAAGTTTTATTAAATTTTATTTCTGTTATAGCTTGCTTCCTCTACACCACTCCAGCAAGAGAATGGGGGTTGCCACCTTATTACTGCTGGTAGAGGTATAAGGCTGGATTTCCCATGTGGTTCCTTGTTACTACTGGCCTATATTTCCTGGTAGGTAAATTTTTGCTTATTTCATTTAATGTGGCTTAATCATATTACTGCATTCTCTTATTACTTTCTCCTGCCTTGGTTCAGGAACATGCTCCCCAAATTAATATTCTCCATTTGGAAGTCAGTAGGGGATATTCATAAATGTCAGGGACAGGGACTTCCAAACAACTCCTTGAAGGTATTGGTGGCAATTATGGCACATCCCCACTGCATGCCCTCCTTCCCTCTCTTTTTTCTGCCTGCCCAGATATTAAGATCTGTTGTCCTTGGCAGGTGAAATCACTGTCCTCCCCACTACATGGGATCTGACACCCAGGGGAGTGAATCTCCCTGGGAACGTGGAATATGACTCCCAGGGAGGAATCTAGACCCGCATCGTGGGATGGAGAACATCTTCTTGACAAAAGGGGGATGTAAAAGGAAATGAAATAACCTTCAGTGGCAGAGAGATTCCAAAAGGAGCCGAGAGGTCACTCTGGTGGGCACTCTTACGCACACTTTAGACAACTCTTTTTAGGTTCTAACGAACTGCAATAGCTAGCAGTAAATACCTGAAACTATCAAACTACAACCCAGAACCCATGAATCTTGAAGATGATTGTATAAAAATGTAGCTTATGAGGGGTGATAATGTGTTTGAGAAAGCCATATGGACCACACTCCCCTTTGTCTAGTTTATGGATGGATGAGTAGAAAAATGGGGGAAGGAAAACAAAACAAAACAAAACAAAAGCACCCAGTGTTCTTTTTTACTTTAATTGCTCTTTTTCACTTTAATTTTTATTCTTATTATTTTTGTGTGTGTGGTAATGAAAATGTCAAAAATTAATTTTGGTGATGAATGCACAACTATATAATGGTACTGTAAACAACTGAATGTATGCTTTGTTTTGTATGACTGCATGGTATGTGAATATATCTCAATAAAATGAATAAAAAAAAGAAATTGGAAAGATTTTAGGAAAAAAAAAAAAGACCTGTTGTCACACATTTAGAGGAGGGCTTTATAACCCAGAGGTTGTGGGCACTTAAGAGAGTCCATGGAGAGCCTTCAGAGGGTCCCCAAAGCCTTCTTTCCCACTAAGTACACAAAATGTTGAGTGTATGTACATATTTTCTGGACAGTTAGTGATTCTCATCAGATTCTTAAAAGAAAACATGGAGGGCAGGGCAAGATGGCGGACTGGTGAGCTGTATGTTTTAGTTACTCCTCCAGGAAAGTAGGTAGAAAGCCAGGAACTGCGTGGACTGGACACCACAGAGCAATCTCCCTTTGGGCATACTTCATACAACACTCAGGAAAACGTCGAACTGCTGAGATCAGCGAAATCTGTAAGTTTTTGCGGCCAGGGGACCCGCGCCCCTCCCTGCCAGGCTCAGTCCCGGGGGAGGAGGGGCTGTCTGCTCCCAGAAGGAGAAGGGAGAACTGCAGTGGCAGCCCTTATCGGAAACTCATTCTACTGATCCAAACTCCAACCATAGATAGACTGAGACCAGACACCAGAGAATCTGACAGCAGCCAGCCCAGCAGAGAGGAGGCAGGCATAGAAAAAAAACAACACGAAAAACTCCAAAATAAAAACGGAGGATTTTTGGAGTTCTGGTGAACATAGAAAGGGGAAGGGCAGAGCTCAGGCCCTGAGGCGCATATGCAAATCCCGAAGAAAAGCTGATCTTCTCTGCCCTGTGGACCTTTCCTTAATGGCCCTGGTTGCTTTGTCTCTTAGCATTTCAATAACCCATTAGATCTCTGAGGAGGGCCCTTTTTTTTTTTTTTTAATCCTTTTTTCTTTTTCTAAAACAATTACTCTAAGAAACCCAATACAGAAAGCTTCAAAGACTTGCAATTTGGGCAGGTCAAGTCAAGAGCAGAACTAAGAGAGCTCTGAGACAAAAGGCAATAATCCAGTGGCTGAGAAAATTCACTAAACACCACAACTTCCCAAGAAAAGGGGGGTGTCCGCTCACAGCCATCATCCTGGTGGACAGGAAACACTCCTGCCCATTGCCAGCCCCACAGCCCAGAGCTGCCCCAGACAACCCAGTGTGACGGAAGCGCTTCAAATAACAGGCACACACCACAAAACTAGGTGTGGACATTAGCCTTCCCTGCAACCTCAGCTGATTGTCCCAGAGTTGGGAAGGTGGAGCAGTGTGAATTAACAAAGCCCCATTCAGCCATCATTTCAGCAGACTGGGAGCCTCCCTACACAGCCCAGCAGCCCAGAAACACCCTGGGGGGACGGCACTCACCTGTGACATAGCACAGTCATCCCTCAACAGAGGACCCGGGGTGCACAGCCTGGAAGAGGGGCCCACTTGCAAGTCTCTGGAGCCATACGCCAATACCAAGGACTTGTGGGTCAGTGGCAGAGACAAACTGTGGCAGGACTGAACTGAAGGATTAGACTATTGCAGCAGCTTTAAAACTCTAGGATCACCAGGGAGATTTGATTGTTAGAGCCACCCCCCCTCCCTGACTGCCCAGAAACACGCCCCATATATAGGGCAGGCAACACCAACTACACACGCAAGTTTGGTACACCAATTGGACCCCACAAGACTCACTCCCCCACTCACCAAAAAGGCTAAGCAGGGGAGAACTGGCTTGTGGAGAACAGGTGGCTCGTGGACGCCACCTGCTGGTTAGTTAGAGAAAGTGTACTCCATGAAGCTGTAGATCTGATAAATTAGAGATAAGGACTTCAATTGGTCTACAAATCCTAAAAGAACCCTATCAAGTTCAGCAAATGCCACGAGGCCAAAAACAACAGAAAATTATAAAGCATATGAAAAAACCAGACAATATGGATAACCCAAGCCCAAGCACCCAAATCAAAAGACCAGAAGATACACAGCACCTAGAGCAGCTACTCAAAGAACTAAAGATGAACAATGAGACCATAGTACGGGATACAAAGGAAATCAAGAAGACCCTAGAAGAGCATAAAGAAGACATTGCAAGACTAAATGAAAAAATGGATGGTCTTATGGAAATTAAAGAAACTGTTGACCAAATTAAAAAGATTCTGGACACTCATAGTACAAGACTAGAGGAAGTTGAACAACGAATCAGTGACCTGGAAGATGACAGAATGGAAAATGAAAGCATAAAAGAAAGAATGGGGAAAAAAATTGAAAAAATCGAAATGGACCTCAGGGATATGATAGATAATATGAAACGTCCGAATATAAGACTCATTGGTGTCCCAGAAGGGGAAGAAAAGGGTAAAGGTCTAGGAAGAGTATTCAAAGAAATTGTTGGGGAAAACTTCCCAAATCTTCTAAACAACATAAATACACAAATCATAAATGCTCAGCGAACTCCAAATAGAATAAATCCAAATAAACCCACTCCGAGACATATACTGATCACACTGTCAAACACAGAAGAGAAGGAGCAAGTTCTGAAAGCAGCAAGAGAAAAGCAATTCACCTAATACAAAGGAAACAGCATAAGACTAAGTAGTGACTACTCAGCAGCCACCATGGAGGCAAGAAGGCAGTGGCACGATATATTTAAAATTCTGAGTGAGAAAAATTTCCAGCCAAGAATACTTTATCCAGCAAAGCTCTCCTTCAAATTTGAGGGACAGCTTAAATTTTTCACAGACAAACAAATGTTGAGAGAATTTGCTAACAAGAGACCTGCCCTACTGGAGATACTCAAGGGAGCCCTACAGACAGAGAAACAAAGAAAGGACAGAGAGACTTGGAGAAAGGTTCAGTACTAAAGAGATTCGGTATGGGTACAATAAAGGATATTAAGAGACAGAGGGGAAAAATATGACAAACATAAACCAAAGGACAAGATGGCTGATTCAAGAAATGCCTTCACGGTTATAACATTGAATGTAAATGGATTAAACTCCCCAATTAAAAGATACAGATTCGCAGAATGGATCAAAAAAATGAACCATCAATATGTTGCATACAAGAGACTCACCTTGGACACAGGGACACAAAGAAACTGAAAGTGAAAGGATGGAAAAAAATATTTCATGCAAGCTACAGCCAAAAGAAAGCAGGTGTAGCAATACTAATCTCAGATAAAATAGACTTCAAATGCAGGGATGTTTTGAGAGACAAAGAAGGCCACTATATACTAATAAAAGGGGCAATTCAACAAGAAGAAATAACAATCGTAAATGTCTATGCACCCAATCAAGGTGCCACAAAATACATGAGAGAAACACTGGCAAAACTAAAGGAAGCAATTGATGTTTCCACAATAATTGTGGGAGACTTCAACACATCACTCTCTCCTATAGATAGATCAACCAGACAGAAGACCAATAAGGAAATTGAAAACCTAAACAATCTGATAAATGAATTAGATTTAACAGACATCTACAGGACATTACATCCCAAATCACCAGGATACACATACTTTTCTAGTGCGCACGGAACTTTCTCCAGAATAGATCATATGCTGGGACATAAAACAAGCCTCAATAAATTTAAAAAGATTGAAATTATACAAAGCACATTCTCTGACCACAATGGAATACAATTAGAAGTCAATAACCATCAGAGACTTAGAAAATTCACAAATACCTGGAGGTTAAACAACACACTCCTAAACAATCAGTGGGTTAAAGAAGAAATAGCAAGAGAAATTGCTAAATATATAGAGACGAATGAAAATGAGAACACAACATACCAAAACCTATGGGATGCAGCAAAAGCAGTGCTGAGAGGGAAATTTATAGCACTAAACGCATATATTAAAAAGGAAGAAAGAACCAAAATCAAAGAACTAATGGATCAACTGAAGAAGCTAGAAAATGAACAGCAAACCAATCCTAAACCAAGTAGAAGAAAAGAAATAACAAGGATTACAGCAGAAATAAATGACATAGAGAACAAAAAAAACAATAGAGAGGATAAATATCACCAAAAGTTGGTTCTTTGAGAAGATCAACAAGATTGACAAGCCCCTAGCTAGACTGATGAAATAAAAAAGACAGAAGACCCATATAAACAAAATAATGAATGAAAAAGGTGACATAACTGCAGATCCTGAAGAAATCAAAAAAATTATAAGAGGATACTATGAACAACTGTATGGCAACAAACTGGATAATGCAGAGGAAATGGACAATTTCCTGGAAACATATGAACAACCTAGACTGACCAGAGAGGAAACAGAAGACCTCAACCAACCCACCACAAGCAAAGAGATCCAATCAGTCATCAAAAATCTTCCCACAAATAAATGCCCAGGGCCAGATGGCTTCACAGGGGAATTCTACCAAACTTTCTAGAAAGAACTGACACCAATCTTACTCAAGCTCTTTCAAAACACTGAAGAAAATGGAACACTACCTAACTCATTTTATGAAGCTAACATCAATCTAATACCAAAACCAGGCAAAGATGTTACAAAAAAGAAAAACTACCGGCCAATCTCCCTAATGAATATAGATGCAAAAATCCTCAACAAAATACTTGCAAATCGAATCCAAAGACACATTAAAAAAATCATACACCATGACCAAGTGGGGTTCATTCCAGGCATGCAAGGATGGTTCAACATAAGAAAATCAATCAATGTATTACAACACATTAACAAGTCAAAAGGGAAAAATCAATTGATCATCTCAATAGATGCTGAAAAAGCATTTGACAAAATCCAACATCCCTTTTTGATAAAAACACTTCAAAAGGTAGGAATTGAAGGAAACTTCCTCAACATGATAAAGAGCATATATGAAAAACCCACAGCCAGCATAGTACTCAATGGTGAGGGACTGAAAGCCTTCCCTCTAAGATCAGGAACAAGACAAGGATGCCCGCTGTCACCACTGTTATTCAACATTGTGCTGGAAGTGCTAGCCAGGGCAATCCGGCAAGACAAAGAAATAAAAGGCATCCAAATTGGAAAAGAAGAAGTAAAACTGTCATTGTTTGCAGATGATATGATCTTATATCTAGAAAACCCTGAGAAATCGATGATACAGCTACTAGAGCTAATAAACAAATTTAGCAAAGTAGTGGGATTCAAGATTAATGCACATAAGTCAGTAATGTTTCTATATGCTAGAAATGAACAAACTGAAGAGACACTCAAGAAAAAGATACCATTTTCAATAGCAACTAAAAAAATCAAGTACCTAGGAATAAACTTAACCAAAGATGTAAAAGACCTATACAAAGAAAACTACATAACTCTACTAAAAGAAATAGAAGGGGACCTTAAAAGATGGAAAAATATTCCATGTTCATGGATAGGAAGGCTAAATGTCATTAAGATGTCAATTCTACCCAAACTCATCTACAGATTCAATGCAATCCCAATCAAAATTCCAACAACCTACTTTGCAGACTTGGAAAAGCTAGTTATCAAATTTATTTGGAAAGGAAAGATGCCTCGAATTGCTAAAGACACTCTAAAAAAGAAAAACGAAGTGGGAGGACTTACACTCCCTAACTTTGAAGCTTATTATAAAGCCACAGTTGCCAAAACAGCATGGTACTGGCACAAAGATAGACATATAGATCAATGGAATCAAATTGAGAATTCGGAGACAGACCCTCAGATCTATGGCCGACTGATCTTTGATAAGGCCCCCAAAGTCACTGAACTGAGCCATAATGGTCTTTTCAACAAATGGGGCTGGGAGAGTTGGATATCCATATCCAAAAGAATGAAAGAGGACCCCTACCTCACCCCCTACACAAAAATTAACTCAAAATGGACCAAAGATCTCAATATAAAAGAAAGTACCATAAAATTCCTAGAAGTTAATGTAAGAAAACATCTTCAAGACCTTGTATTAGGCGGCCACTTCCTAGACTTTACATCCAAAGCACAAGCAACAAAAGAGAAAATAGATAAATGGGAACTCCTCAAGCTTAGAAGTTTCTGCACCTCAAAGGAATTTCTCAAAAAGGTAAAGAGGCAGCCAACTCAATGGGAAAAAATTTTTGGAAACCATGTATCTGACAAAAGACTGATATCTTGCATATATAAAGAAATCCTACAACTCAATGACAATAGTACAGACAGCCCAATTATAAAATGGGCAAAAGATATGAAAAGACAGTTCTCTGAAGAGGAAATACAAATGGCCAAGAAACACATGAAAAAATGTTCCGCTTCACTAGCTATTAGAGAGATGCAAATTAAGACCACAATGAGATACCATCTAACACCGGTTAGAATGGCTGCCATTAAACAAACAGGAAACTACAAATGCTGGAGGGGATGTGGAGAAATTGGAACTCTTATTCATTGTTGGTGGGACTGTATAATGGTTCAGCCACTCTGGAAGTCAGTCTGGCAGTTCCTTAGAAAACTAGATATAGAGTTACCATTCGATCCAGCGATTGCACTTCTCGGTATATACCCGGAAGATCGGAAAGCAGTGACACGAACAGATATCTGCACGCCAATGTTCATAGCAGCATTGTTCACAATTGCCAAGAGATGGAAACAACCCAAATGTCCTTCAACAGATGAGTGGATAAATAAAATGTGGTATATACACACGATGGAATACTACGCGGCAGTAAGAAGGAACGATCTCGTGAAACATATGACAACATGGATGAACCTTGAAGACATAATGCTGAGCGAAATAAGCCAGGCACAAAAAGAGAAATATTATATGCTACCACTAATGTGAACTTTGAAAAATGTAAAACAAATGGTTTATAATGTAGAATGTAGGGGAACTAGCAATAGAGAGCAATTAAGGAAGGGGGAACAATAATCCAAGAAGAAGAGATAAGCTATTTAACGTTCTGGGGATGCCCAGGAATGACTATGGTCTGTTAATTTCTGATGGATATAGTAGGAACAAGTTCACAGAAATGTTGCTATATTAGGTAACTTTCTTGGGGTAAAGTAGGAACATGTTGGAAGTTAAGCAGTTATCTTAGGTTAGTTGTCTTTTTCTTACCCCCTTGTTATGGTCTCTTTGAAATGTTCTTTTATTGTATGTTTGTTTTCTTTTTAACTTTTTTTTCATACAGTTGATTTAAAAAAGAAGGGAAAGTTAAAAAAAAAAAAAAAGAAAAACAAGGAAAAAAAAAGATGTAGTGCCCCCTTGAGGAGCCTGTGGAGAATGCAGGGGTATTCGCCTACCCCACCTCCATGGTTGCTAACATGACCACAGACATAGGGGACTGGTGGTTTGATGGGTTGAGCCCTCTACCATAAGTTTTACCCTTGGGAAGACGGTTGCTGCAAAGGAGAGGCTAGGCCTCCCTATGGTTGTGCCTAAGAGCCTCCTCCCGAATGCCTCTTTGTTGCTCAGATGTGGCCCTCTCTCTCTGGCTAAGCCAACTTGAAAGGTGAAATCACTTCCCTCCCCGCTACGTGTGATCAGACACCCAGGGGAGTGAATCTCCCTGGCAACGTGGAATATGACTCCCGGGGAGGAATGTAGACCCGGCATCGTGGGACAGAGAACATCTTCTTGACCAAAAGGGGGATGTGAAAGGAAATGAAATAAGCTTCAGTGGCAGAGAGATTCCAAAAGGAGCCGAGAGGTCACTCTGGTGGGCACTCTTACGCACACTTTAGACAACCCTTTTTAGGTTCCAAAGAATTGGGGTAGCTTGTGGTGGATACCTGAAACTATCAAACTACAACCCAGAACCCATGAATCTCGAAGACAGTTGTATAAAAATGTAGCTTATGAGGGGTGACAAGGGGATTGGGAAAGCCATAAGGACCACACTCTACTTTGTCTAGTTTATGGATGGATGAGTAGAAAAATAGGGGAAGGAAACAAACAGACAAAGGTACCCAGTGTTCTTTTTTACTTCAATTGCTCTTTTTCACTCTAATTATTATTCTTGTTATTTTTGTGTGTGTGCTAATGAAGGTGTCAGGGATTGATTTATGTGATGAATGTACAACTATGTAACGGTACTGTAAATAATCGAAAGTACGATTTGTTTTGTATGACTGCGTGGTATGTGAATATATCTCAATAAAATGAAGATAAAAAAAAAAATGTAGCTTATGTGGGGTGACAATGGGATTGGGAAAGCCATAAGGACCACACTCCACTTTGTCTAGTCTATGGATGGATGAGTAGAAAAATAGGGGAAGGAAACAAACAAACAAACAGACAAAGGTACCCAGTGTTCTTTTTTACTTCAATTGCTCTTTTTCACTTTAATTATTATTCTTGTTATTTTTGTGTGTGTGCTAATGAAGGTGTCAGGGATTGATTTATGTGATGAATGTACAACTATGTAACGGTACTGTAAATAATCGAAAGTACGATTTGTTTTGTATGACTGCATGGTATGTGAATATATCTCAATAAAATGAAGATAAAAAAAAAAATGTAGCTTATGTGGGGTGACAATGGGATTGGGAAAGCCATAAGGACCACACTCCACTTTGTCTAGTCTATGGATGGATGAGTAGAAAAATAGGGGAAGGAAACAAACAAACAGACAAATGTACCCAGTGTTCTTTTTTACTTCAATTGCTCTTTTTCACTTTAATTATTATTCGTGTTATTTTTGTGTGTGTGCTAATGAAGGTGTCAGGGATTGATTTAGGTGATGAATGTACAACTATGTAATGGTACTGTGAACAACTGAATGTACGATTTGTTTTGTATGACTGCGTGGTATGTGAATATATCTCAATAAAATGAAGATTAAAAAAAAAAAAAAAAAAAAAAAAGAGAACATGGCCCCAAAGAGGTTAAGAATCACTGTAGCAGATTAAGAAATGGGAATTGCATGCTCTGAATCAGCCATTTGGGAAGCTGACAATCAGGGTCTATGCTGGAGTAGAGAGAGATCTGCATGCTTTTGCTTTGAACCCTTCCTGGATGTGCTAGAGTAGCTCCTAGCTGTGCAGCTCTGAGAGAAGCAATGTTTGGGACTTGCTGCATCCATAAGCTGCCTGGCCTGCACTCCATGTTCAGGCCCAGAAAAAGCTAAAAAGATCCCCAAAATGTAAAATGCTTCAACAAAATGAAATGAGAAGGGGAAAAATTAACATATAATGCAAGAAATTTAAATCTGAATAAAAAGTGGTTATTGAGGGGAGGAAGTCTGACTTTTTACAATCTGACTTCACCCAACAAAGTACTTACTAGCAAAGCAGTTACTCTGGGGTCAGGTGAGGGAGCCTGCAGAATGTGGAGTGCATGGAAAACAGGTTCACTGACAAGACAACTCAGATGAGGAGGGTTGCCCTTGAGACCCAAGAAGTCAGATTAGTGGCAAACAAAATTCTTCCAAGAAATAAATATAAAGAAACAAAAGTCGATTAGAGATAGGAGAAAGCAGGAGGGAAGCACTTTGAAAGGACCCCAGGACCATTCTGTGGTGGCAATCAGATGAATTTCAGCTGAGCCCAGTGGAAACGGAAGCCTAAACCAAATCAGAGCTGGGCTAAGTGGATTCCTTTCCTGGGGGAGGCTGGGGCTTAACTAAATCTATAACAAATTCTGTTCCTGAAGCGTTTCTGATTTCCATTTCAAACTTAGCCTTTGAAGCCTTTATTCACGTTATTTCATCCTATTATTTTGAGGGTTTCTAAGACAAGAAAGAATAAGTAGGGGTGCCAGACTAAAGAAAACATCAGTTTCAAAGGGCAGAATATGTCCTCCCTATCTCTTTTCTGAGTTACCTAAGCCCTGAAAGGGCTCAGGAAGAGAGGCTCTGCAGGAAGAAACTGACCTACCTCTAGACTCACCAGTCACATGAGTTCGTGAAGAAAATGTACCTGTTCAAGCAGTCCTTCTGCTAGTAAATGCCAAGCAGAGTGAGAATTTTGGGGCCATTAGTTATAAACATCTAAAAGAAGAGGGTCAAGATGGGACTTTTAAAGCCCTCCATTGATACAAAAAAAAAAAAAAAAAAAAATCCCTCATTCAATAAGCATTTAAGGGAACTTGCTGTGGTTGGGGCATGTGTGTGTTAGGAAGCACCAGGAGATACAAAAGGTACGTAAGTAAGGGTCCCCTAAGGAACTCCCACTCACCTTATGGAAACAAAATATACATGTGTGAACCAGTGGGGAGCAGTTATATAGCATAATTATTCAAGAAGGGGGCCAGAGTATAACTTCAAATTACAAATAAAAGTACCAAAGAGACCAGGTAATGGGTGAGTGATCAGAATGAGGATTCCTATAAAAGTAATATTTCTTTATATTCTCAAAATGCTTGGAGTTGGCAAGGCACTCACATACTATCCCATTTAACTCTCAAACAACTCTACGGGGTAGGTATTGTCCTTATTTGAATAACAAGGAAATTATGTTCAGAGGGATTAAATGACTTACTTTAAATCACAAAACTAATAAGTGGTGGGACTGGAACTTGTACCTACTGATTCTAAATCCAAATGCTCGTTTAAATATACTACTTGCCTGGGATGCACATTTTCTCCTTGGTTGATAATCAAAACCTTGCAAGAGAGTCAGTGACTTTTCTACATCAAACAAGAGGTTCGGAGTAAGGCTACAACTTGACCCCAGGCCTCATGTCAGGCATTCCGATGCTGCTCCCACAGAATATCTTTCATTTGGCAACTACGAGTATCCATGCTTGGGCTGATCTCTGGTATTAGGAACAGGAATTGCTAAAATGATTATCAGGGAAAGCTTCTGGAAGAGGTAGAACAACCTCACAAGAAGGGCATAAAGGTGACAGAGAATGAAAGTAGGCACAAAATGTGTAAAAGAGCAATAAGGGGGTCATCAGAAAAGCTGGTGACACTCCTCCCCCATCAGCCTAGTCCATGTTATCCCCTAAATCTATACTTAGATGCCTATTTGGGTTTATTTAGCAGCTGAGAGCATTAGGTATCTCCTTCAAGAGGTCTTCATGCTAAGGCAATGACTAAAACCTCACATGAAGAACAGAGGATACCCAGATCTCCTCTCATTTCTCTCCCAGAGTTTCCTTTGTCTTTGCATCTGGAACCCAGCTAGACCTGAAGGGATTTCAACACAAGTCTTATTAGAGAGCCTCATTTATTTAGCTGGGCCAGTCTAGAGGTAAAGAACAGAGCCTTGAATTTTAGCCTGGATTTAATGACTTAATATATGCCTGTTCCTTCCACTAAATTATAAGGACAACAATGTGTTTTACTCAGATTAATAGAAGCATTTAGTCCACACATTGAATTAAACTGAACAAACTAGATCTGGCTCTGCCTCAGTGTGACTTCAGATAAGCTCTCGACTATCTCTACATCTTACTAAGCTATTTCATTTCTCAAATGGAGGTAAAAATGCCTGTTACACTGACCTCACAAGGCTGTCATCTATCATCATGTATGTATGAGCAGCATTAATACTTTCCAGTCCCATATAAACATAAGGATTAATATGGTCACTTGTAAAACACCTACTTGTAGGTGATCCTGGGTTAGGTGTGTCATATACTTGGAAAACTTCCTCCACATTATTATTATCATTTTTTTTTTTTTTGTCAAAACTTTCACAAAGTAGATTCTCAACAAATATTTGCTGTCTAATTGATTTGACTGGCTGACAATTACCAGTCATACTAGAAAAGGAAAGTTTTCTCTGAGGCTGCAAGAGACTACTAGGTGTTCTTCTATAGGTCCAGATAAAGACATCAAAGTAAAAAGAATATGAAGGGTTGTGTACCTCCAGTGACTCCTGTTGACCACTGGCTGTTTTCAGGTAGAGATCAGGAACAGGCAACATGGCTAGCATTTAACAAAAACTGGCATTAAGGGAATCTCATTTTTTAAGAACCTCTTAGGCATTAGTCATTTTTCTCTTTTAAATGTAGGTAGCTGCCTGTGTTGTATGATCAGCCTGCCCTGAATACTCCCTGACCAACCCTAATGCATGGCCCTGGATCCATCCACTGAAACTCTTCTATAGACAAGGGCATTGTGGCCCAGAGACCCCATTAAAATGCCAGATGCTCCCCTTGGAGCTCTATACACAGGGTCTTAGAGCACCCACCAGCACCTGGGCCAGGTAAGCACATGAGCCACATTTCCGAAGGCCATGGATTGGGTGAGAAATTGTTCTGCCACAGTGGGAAGGCCAGATGAAGTGCTGCCCCACAGGGCCATCAAGGACAGCAGGGAGCCCTGAGCCCCTAGGGGCAGAGGAGACTCACTGAGAGGGTAAAAATAATTTTCACTATTTTACCAACATATTCCAACATTGACCCAGTTCTCCCACTTACTGCTAGGCTTATACTGAAATTCACCCATCCTTTCCCCCAACAATGAATACTTACTAAGTTCCAGTTCCAGTTACCTTGCATGGCTAACCACAAAGACCCCACAGTCTCCTGGGGAGTGATGAGTATGAAACAACCGCCTATTACAATTTGGTAAGTGCTCACTGACAGTGTCTGTTTATAGGAGCACAAGGAGAAAATAACATTTGAGCTAGGCCTTAAAGGATCAGTAGAGTCCTACCAGGACCAGGGGATGGGGGTGGGGAGGGGACTGAAGGCAGAGGAGGTAGCTTTGTAAAGACCTAAGTGTGAGCAGTTCAGACAGTCTTGGGCAATGGTGGGTGCCACAGTGTATACTTTCTGTGTAGAGAGAGAGGGAGGATGGAGGGCTGTGGAGGCTGCAAGATGGACTGCAGAGAGATGGTCAGGGGTCTTGATTGACATGCAAAGTATCTGGACTGTGTTCTGTGGGCAACAAGTGGGGAGGCACGGAGAAAGGTGATTTGTCCACTGTGGAGGAGGGTACCGGTACAGTAGTATTCTGAGCCAGTTTGCACCAGTTTGTGAGAGCTGACTTAAATTCTCATGAATTTTATAAGCTGGTTGATTTCACATCAGTAGCTCAAAATCAACCACAGTAGGCATATTTACACCACAGAAATTGGCAAACATTACAAATCAGGCCTTTTTTTGTTTTGTTTTTTAGAGCTGGTCGTTAAACATTTACCGGCACACTACTGGCTCATGTATGCATGCACACACACGTGTGTGTGTGTGTGTGTGTTTGTATGTATAGAGTTGTAAAAAATCACAAAGAGGTTCAGTCACAAGTAGAAAAAGGTATACCAAGCAAAGCTACATATGCCCTTGGAACACTCACCAGTCTCAGATTCTTCATTGCTTGAGGAAACATGCCTTGATGTAACTGCAGTTTGCCAACTTTCATTACCTGCACACCTCTGACGGGATGGTTTCCTGGGAAAAATATCCTGGAAGAAACCAAATGGCAAATAGTGTCAGTAGCTCTCACCTTTGTAGTCAGCATTTCATCAATAGATTATGAAAGTGGGAGCAGACACTGGCTGTGAATGTTAATGAGCTACTGAAGGGAAATTAGTTTTGCAATCTAGGAGAATGCCATACTGAGGGGGAATAAAGCACATTATTGATCTCTTGCTCCTAAGAACACCTTTTGCATCAGAAAAAAAATGACAGGTCTGGCTTATCTCTCTAATAAACAGTACAGAAAAAAAGCCAAAATTTGGACCTCTTTATTTATATTTGGTGGGCAAGGGAAACCAGGTATTAATTCCATCCCCCATCCTCTTCCACGAAGCTCCAGCATTTAGCACAGGCCTGCCACAGAAGAATCTCTCAATATATATTTGTTGGACAAATTAATGACACATTTATTATCCACCAGCTAGATGCTCCCACTCCCTCCTTTTAACTTCAAAGCCCTTTGATTGACTCTCAGTTCTAGAGTTTATCATGGTCTACCTTTCTTATAGGCACTTGTATATTCATTTTATCATCCCAACTAATTATAAGTTTTTCTCTTCAGGCACCCTCACCTGTTTTCTCTGTGAGGTCCTGCAGGTAGGAGGTAATACATGACTGACCTCTTTCACATACAGCAGAATAGAATGGGGTATTGTCGTAGACAAAAGAATTAGGACTTAGGGCTATGTTCCAGATGCTCTGAAGAGCTGTATAACTTCAACTCAATCCAACAAGAATTTATTATATTGGGGTCAACAAGATGTGTGCAGTTTGGGCTCTCCTGCCCAACTATTCATGGAGTCTACTGAGCTCCTGCTGTATATGCAGGACTGTTCCTGGGGCTGGGGGAAATACCACTGCACACGATGAGCTTTTTCCTCAAGGCCTAGTAATCCCATTAGACACTGGACAAATATTCATGTAACAGTTAAAAAATATTAAAGGATGGAGCATGATTTAGTGCCCAAATGAGGTCTACCCTCATACATGGTAGATGCCAGTTCAAGTTTGTTGAACTGAACTTGAGAAAATGATATAGGAATTATGAAGAGAAGGTGATTCTTGGTTAGACAAGGAAGGTTACCTACAGGAGGGAAATAGGATTTAAACTGGCTCCTCAAAATTTGAGAAGGCATGGCTAGGTGGGGAGAAGGGTATTACATCCAAACTGTTAAACTGTGTAATTAAGGGCACACTCCAAATGCTGCTTTTCCAGTATATATGGGTACCTGCCCACAGATATCAACAAGATCATCTTAAGAGCCAACACTTACATAGGGCTTGCCATGTGCCAGCCACTGTTTAACTGCTTTTCATTGAGGAACTCATGAACCCACATTTAAGCTCTACTGTGTGGTGCAGATGAGAAAGATTTACCAGGGGAGCCACATATACTCCTTGATATGTGTGCACAAATATGCAAGGCAGTCCCTCTCCCTGAATCTCTACTCTTCTCTCAAGAAATATGATACAGAAACTTTATTTCATGCTCTTAAAAAAGTGGACAGCAGTATGTGGGAGGGAGGTATTTAAATCCATAGAAGGTTAACTGTGCTTCTTTTAAAGAACTGAAAAGGGAGGGAGACGGGCTAAAAACAAAGGAGACACCTGGGTCTTGGATTTTTCTTCATCTCCTGAGTATGCCAAGAGGTCAATCACTTCACCTCTCACCCCTTACAAAATGAACATCATTATCAACCTGTGTGGGAAAGATTTTAAGAACTTTAGACAAAAGGTTTAAGTGCAGGATGCCATTATCAGAAGGTAATTGCTCTGGACACTTATCCTTGAAAAGAACACCTGGATTTTGGATTTTATTTTATTGCTATGAATGTGGCATAATTAAATTTAAAGGCCAGAAAGTAATTTTATACTAGTAATCACTCCACTAAGTGGCTGTCTGTCATGTTAGTTAGCAAGGGGAAATAAAATCTTCGGATCTAAAATGGAAGAGAAATTGGTGCACAATTATGCCATGACAGGTAACTGCCCAGGTCACTTAAAGACATTAAAAAACTAAGTGGAGTTTAATAAGGAGGGGATGAGAAGTGTCTGTGAGAGGATGCTTCGCATATAAATATTTACAGGATGGTTTTGTAGCTCTTGCAGGGGTGCTGATCTTGTGCCTGATTTGCTTCTGGGGGCTTCCCAGCTGACATATGGAATAAGAATCATGATAACTTGTTGGATAACACCCGAAGGTGGACCTCACTCCTACCGGGAGAAGTTCTCCACTGAGGGCAGAGGTGATCATCAACTTTACTGTGAGTGACAGTGAAGAGAAAGAAGAGTTTGCAAGTTGTCTTCAATCACAGAACTGTCAAAAATCAAGGCCAGGCTGGGAGCCTGAACCAGAGAAGGAATTGGGTGTGTTGGAGGAATGCAGAGGACTAAGAAGGGATTTTGAGTAAGAAGGTAAGGGGAAGGTTCATTTCACAAGATGCCAGGTCTGTGTCTAGTGCTGTAAGGGAGCCAGAGAAGTCCAAGGTGAGTTCCTGCCCTTGGTTAGCGTACAGTTTAGTTGAAGAAATGAAGGAACTTAAATTCTGATACAGAGAGTGTGTGAAACCTACCAGACAAAAGGTGCTCGAGGAGCAGTGGGGAGCGTGGTGATCAGGGAAGTGCTTGGAGCAGCAGAGCTTGAGCTGGACTTGGACTGGGGGAGACGATGGGAACCTGGGACAAGCATGTGGAGTATGGCAAGGGAAGGGTAACTCTGGGAATGGCCCAGGAAGCAGAAAATAAAGGCCAAGTGAGCACAGTAGTCTGGCCGGCATTGGAGAAGAGTGGGTAAGGAGTTGCATTTCAGGCCAGGCTGTGTAGCAGTGTAAATACAAAGCTAGGAAGTTTATTCTTCAGCCTGTAGGCAGTGGGACACTACTAAGATAGCTGAGAATTTTTGATCAGAATAGAAAACAGAGAAAATTGGAAAAGAGAGACCCTACAGGGAGAGAGACTTGAAGCAGGATGGTGGCAATGAGAACCAAAAAGAAGGACCTGATGCAAAAGAGGTTATATAGCTGATTCAAAAGGACTTGGGGACTCACTAGGGGGTATGTCAGAGTCAGGGTTGGCTGCAAGATTCAGATATAGAAATGCCTCTTCAAAAAATACAAGCAAATGATACAATAACAGAATCATTCCACAAGGCATTCTACTTATTTTGGAGTTATAAATTTTCTTTTCATAGATACAATGCTAGAAATCATATGCTCCATACTGTTGTGCCTAGAATGGAAAAACTGCTTATGGAAAAAACTCTGTGGTGAATAAGTGCCCAGGAAGAAATGTGTTTAAACAAGAAGACAAGAAATCATATTAGCTTTAACTCAGATCCATAAGCACCAGGATTTTGCTGCCATAATTTACAAGGAGGATATCTGAGAGTCAGGAAGCTGGAATGTCTAATGTTAAAAGAACAGGGAGAAGAAGAAATCTGATGGCAGGACCTACGTTTGGCTTTACTGATGTTTCCCTACATGATACAACTACCAAACAATCACATTGCTTCATTATAGGTAGCAGCTTTGGCATTTACAGGGAAGAAAATACCATTGTTATTCACGACTACTTTTTTTAAGCGCAATTTTATTAAGACATATTCACACACCAGACAATCATCAAAAGTGTACAACAGTGGCTCACAGCATCATAATATAGTTGTGCATTCATCACCACAATCAATTTTTGAACATTTTCATTACTCCAACTTTTTGAAAACTAATTCAAAACACATTACTGAATTTAAAAGGAGAACAAATTATACTCCGGGGAAGCTAACTAGTCTCTAGTGTAAGAATCTTACAGCTGATAAATGTAGAATGATGATGGAATTATAAAAATTACTTGAAGAAATAATTGATCCAGGCAACAATTATCACCAGATGAAGCCATTAGATCAAAGGATGATGGAGAATTTTACAATGAAAAGATCAGGCTGTTACCATCTGAACATACTGAACAATCTTAGCATCACTAAAGTAGGACAACCAGACATTAAGTGCCATCTGATTCATACAACAGGAATTATTCAGCACCACCTATAAAGCGTCTTTGCCATGAAAAAGTTGAAACTGAATCTAATCAAGCCCATAAAGTTAAATTCTACTTTACAGGAAAAGTGAATGATAGAAGAAAAAGTAAAAACATTCTGCTGTATCCAGGAAATGTGAAATTCTATAAGACCTTAACCCAGGATCTTCAAGTCAATGGCATTAAAAAAAAAAAAAAAAAAAAAAAAAAAAAAAAAAAAAAAGGTGGCTGGAGGAGAGGGTAGAGAACACTGTGGATTAAAATAGACTTAAGAGATAAAACAACTGAATATATTGCGCAAACATTGCATGGATCCTAATTCAAACAAAACAGCTTTAAAAAGACATTTCTGAGACAACTGGAGAAACAGGAACATGAAATCATGTTGTGGTTATGTAAGAAAATGTCCATATTTTTCAGAGATACAAACTGAAGTATACATGGATTAAATGATGTAATGCCTGAGATTTGATTTAAATTTCTTCAGCAAGATTTCTTTTTCCAGAAACTGTGGATTAGCTTGTTTCAGACCAACCTCTCTGTTAAGAACAACAAGACAAGCTGGACAATATATATAATCTGTTTGAAGGTATCAAAGAACCATTGAGACAGCAGGATTTTAAAGAATCAAATAATGGAAAGAAAGGAAGCTCAGGAGAGGAGCCTTATATTTGATGCCATTTTCCCCTTTGCTGATTTGAAAGTAGAGACAGAGGGGTGAAAAAGCTGAGCAGAGGTTTTGGCAGTCTCTTAAATATGGGGAAAAAGAAATTAGAGTTTAGGGCTCAAAGGAGGAGAAGGAACTGAAGTAAATGTTTCTGGCTTTCATTTGTAACCCCCCAAAGGTCTACAACCAAGGACTAATGATAATCCAGAAATAGACCAGCCTTCACAAAGAATGAATCAGTAAAAACCCTGATTGGATTAAGGTGTCCTAGTTTGATCCTGACTGCCAAAAGCAAAAGTAAATCCTCTCTGAAGGAAGACGACATCATCCAGGGCCTCATATTAACTCTCCAGTTTTTCTACACAATATCCTGCATTTGATAAAATTATAATCAGATATGCAAAAAGACAAGAACTATCTGAAAACAAGAGCAAAACACAGACAATGAAACAGACTTATAGGACTTCCATATTGGAGTTGTCATACTCAGACTTTAAAATAACTATAAATTTTATGTTTGAGAATTTAAATAGGAAATAATTTAAGTAGAAAATCAGAAATTATATAAGACTAATGAAAATTCTAGAACTGAAAAATAGAAAACTGAAATTAAGAACTCAATAGATAGATTTAACATCACATTAGTCCTAGCTAAAGAAAGAATTAGTGAACTGAAAGGAAAGCATGGAGAGACAATGGAATGGAAAATAAAGAAGGACAAGGCCCAAAGTATTTTTAACTAGAGTTTCAAATGATAGAAGGTAGAGAATAAGGCAGAAGCAATATCTGAAGAGATAATGGCTGAGGATTTTTTAAAATTCAGTTTCATTGAGATATATCTACATACCATACAATCATCCACCGTGTACAATCAATTGTTCACAGTACCGTCATACAGTTGTGCACTGGTCACCACAATTTTGAACATTTTCCTTACTCAAAAAAAAAAAAAAAAAAAAAAAGAAGAAGAAAAATAAAAGTACAAAAGAACATCTAAAGCATTCCATCCCCCCATCCCACCTTATTTTTCATTTAATTTTTCTACCTAGTTTTCTACTCATCTGTCCGTACACTGGATAATGGAAGTGTGAGCCACAAGTTTTTCACAATCACACAGTCACACCATGTAAGCTACAGAGTTATACAATCATCTTCAAGAATCAAGGCTACTGGGTTGCAGATCGACAGCTTTGGGTATTTCCTTCTAGCTATTCTAATACACTATACTAAAAAGGGATATCTTTGTAGCACATAAGAATACCCTCCAGAGTGACCTCTCAACTCCATTTGAAATCTCTCAGCCACTGAAACTTTATTTTGTTTCATTTCACTTCCCCCTTTTGGTCAAGAAGATTTTCTCAATCTTGCAATGCCAGGATGAGGATTTTTTAAACCAATGAAAGACATCAAGTCACAGATTCAGAAATGCTAAGAACTACAAAAAAGGATATAATAAATCAACAAAAGGAAAAAGATGCAGAAAGGTGAGAGCTAGAGTAAGTGTTGCAAAATCTTGATAGTTATTGAATTTGGGTGATGGACACATGAAGGGTCAGTATATTGGGTATGTTTGAAATTTTTCATAATTAAAAAGATAGGACATTAGATCTTACTTCTTTCACCTTCAGAAATAATTTGTGGAGTCTGGTAAATACCTGACTCAGTTTACAGAAGATTTTGGAATCTTACTAAATTCTAAACCTTATATAGAAATAAAATTACATGCACAATGAGTTATGTATATTTTCCTTTCATACTGTTTGAAGATATTAGACATATATAACTTGACAGCTAGAATAACAGCAGAAGTAGCAGCAGCTCACACTCACCATTATGAAGCTTTGCTTTAGGTCTTAAGTCAAGTGTAGAAACCCAAGTGTCTTACACCATGTTTGGCTGGAGACAAGGAAGCATAAAAAGGCAGACAGCACCATCTGATGCTACCCAAACTCTGTTTAATTACAAGGATTTGTTGTGTGGAAGTTATTCATACTTTTGTGGTAGTTTTAGTTGTAACATGATACATTTTTTTTTTTTTTTTTTGCTACTGTTAGTTAAAAAAATCCCTAACATTAGGGACCAACAATAAAGAAAGAAAAGAAAGCCCATACTGCACAAGAAACCACTTAAGAACAGGGAGAACTATTTCTTATCATGACCTTAATTAACCCACACTATTAGTCTAGAGAGGTGCTGTTCCCCAAGAGGACTGGTGAATCATTCTGTCTCCATCACCTCCACCGCTCGTCTCTATTGGTGATAGGGAGATCAGGGTCAAGAATTCTCACTTGTTTCCCAAAAGGAAAGAATCTGGATTCCAGCTTCAGATTAAACCCTAAAATCCTGCTTCATCTATGATATGTGCTATTTGCCCCATAATCATTGAGAAAGATAGATCTGCATTCTCTGCTTCCTGTCACAACAGTATGAGAAAAAAAAAATTCATAATTTTTGTCATAATTCCATCACATGTTACAAAAGGACTTTACAATGTTACAAGATTTCATCTCATTGCAATTGAGTTTTTCTTGGGTTTCTTTTTCCCAGTAAAATTAGTGAGCAGAATCATTTCCTTATACAAAGAATATCTTTACTTCCACCAATAGGTATTTCACTCAAAAGGCTGGGTTTTCTTACTTAGGAGTTTGACAAGGCATATTTGTACATCATCCATTGTTAGAAAGAATCTCTGATCAGATAATGAGAATGGAGCCTCCATTAGTTTCCTAGGGCTACCGTATAAATCACCAGAAATTTGATGGCTTTAAACAACAGAAATTGAGGACTTCCAGGAAAATGGAGGAATAAGAAGAGGGCCCTCTCCTCTCCCAAAAGCAACAAGTAGGAAGGCAGAAACTGCCCAAATCAACTGTTCTGGGGATTTGTAGACCAGGGGAGTTTTGTACAGCATCTAGGGAAGAGTGGGACAAAGAGACAGAAACCATGGTCAGAGGCTGTATTTCTATCAGAGGCTATTGCTGTGGACTGGCATGCCCAAGGGAGTCCTCTGCCTCAGGTAAGAGGGGGACACAGCCCAGTATTGATCCAGCTGTTGGCTGGAGATTTTAGACTGCTGGTCCCACTGTTCTAGCCCACCCAGATCAGTCAATGCCACATCATTGTTTCAACTGTATCAGAGGTGGAATTGGTAAAGGGCCAAAAACAGCCTGCCTTCCTAGGGCTGAGGGGAATAGGTTGCTGAAGACTGCCATCTGTTGGGCAGGTCAGGAAAGTTCACTTTCAGGGAAACATCAAAAAGGAGGTTTAGTGAAGAGTGCTATCTGCTGGGCAGACTAGGAAGGTACAGCTTTGTGAGGCGGAAGCTAAAATAAAAAGGCTTTTTGGAATTTTTCCTGACCCTTCCACAGGGCCCTTTGGATCTGGTCTGTGCCCTTGGCTTGGGTACCTGGCTCTTTTCTGGCAGGAAAATACTGATGAGTTCACTGTCAAAGAAGAGCCTTAACACAAACCCAATCAACAGCAAAATCTTAGAAGAGAGGGAACCAGACCTTCAGATTAAAGCCATCAAGATAATCAGATGTCCAGATATCAATGAAAAATAACAAAGCAACTAGAACTAATAAATGAATACAGAAAAGTGGCAGAGTACAAGATCAACACACAAAAATCAGTAGTGTTTCTATATACTAGTAAGGAGCAACTGGAGGAGGAAATCAAGAAAAAAGTTTCATTTACAATAGCAACCAAAAGAATCACATATTTAGGAACAAATTTAACCAAGGACCCAAAAGATCTATACACAGAAATCTGTAAGAAATGCTACAAGAAATCACAGATGACCTAAATAAATGGAAGGACATACTATGTTCATGGATTGGAAGACTAAATACAATTATGATATCAATATTATCTAAACTGATTTATAGGTTCAATGCAATGCCAATTAAAATTCTAACAACTTACTTTGAAGAAACAGAAAAACAAATAACCAAATTTATTTGGAATTACAAGGCACCCAAATAGCCAAAAATATCTTGAAAAAGAGGAATGAAGTGTGAGCTCTCACACTACTTGACTTTGAAGCATATTACAAAGCTACAGTGGTCAAAACAGCATGGTACTAGCATAAAGATATATATACCGACCAATGGAATCAAGTTGAGTGTTCAGAAATAGACCCTCTCATTTACGGACAGTTGATCTTTGATAAGGCAGTCAAGCCAATGCAACTGGGACAGAGCAGCCTCTTCAACAAATGGTGTTTGGTGAACTGGATATCCATATCCAAAAGAATGAAAGAGGAATCCTATCTCTTGCCTTTTACAAAAATTAACTTGAAATGGTCAAAGACCTAAACATAGCTAAGACCATAAAACTTTTAGGAAAAATAGTAGGGAAATATCTTAAAGATCTTGTGATAGGAGGTGGTTTCCTAGACCTTACACCCAAACCATGAGCTATGAAAGAAGAAATAGATAAATATGATCTCCTAAAAATTGAACATTTTTGGACATCAAAGGAATATGCCAGAAAAGAAAAAAGGCAGCCTCTGCAATGGGAGACAATATTTTGAAACCACATTTTAATATCCAAAATATATAAAGAGATCCTACAACTTAACAACAAAGACAAACAACCCAATTAAAAAATGGGCAAAAGACATGGACAGACACTTTTCCAAAGAGGAAATACAAATGGCTCAAAAACATACAAAAAAATGCTCAACTTCACTGGCTATTAGGGAAATGCAAATCAAAACCACAATGAGATATCCGCTCACACCTACTAGAATGGCAACTATATATGTATATATATAAAAGCAAATTACAATTGCTGGAGAAGATGTGGAGAAAGAGGCACACTTATTTACTGTTGGTGGGAATGTAGAATGGTGCAACCACTCTGGAAGGCAGTCTAGCAGTTCCTCAGGAAGCTAAGCATAGAATTGCCTTATGATCCAGCAATCTCATTACTAGGGATATATTTGGAAGAACTGAAGGCAGGGACATGAACAGACATTTGCACACCAATGTTTACAGCGGCATTATTCATGATTGCCAAGAGATGGAAACAGCCTAAATGTCAATCAATGGACAAATGGATAAACAAACTGTGGTATATACATGCAATGGCATATTATGCAGCTGTAAGACAGAATAAAGTCTTGAAGCATATAACAACATGGATTAACTTTGAGGACCTTATGTTCCACAAAATTAGCCAGAAACAAAAGGAAAAATTGTGTATGGTCTCACTAATATGAAGTAACAATAATGAGAAAACTTTGAGAATTAAAGTTAAGAACAGAGGTTATTAGAAGATAGAGAGTAAAAGATCAGGCATTTGATACTGAAGGAGTATATAATGTTCAACAGCATTGATTGCATAGATCCAAAAGGAAAGATAGAAGATAAAGATTGGGACTGTATAACTTAGTGAAACTTTAAGTGGTCAATGATGGTGATTAAATGTGCAAATATAAGAATGTTTTTACATGAGGGAGAACATGTAACCAAATGAATGTCAACTTTGCAAGGTGTTGAGAATGGGATGGTATTGGGGGGAAAATACAATCAATGCAAATTAGAATCTATAATTAACAGTAACATTGTAATAATACCTCCACTAACTGTAACAAAGGCAATATACCAAAGCTAAATGTCTATAAGAGGGAAATATAAGGGAGGGGTATGGGATTCTTGATGGTGGTGGTGTTGTCTGAACTTTTTAATATATTCTATTTTTTCTTTCATTTTTTAAATTCATCATGTTTTTTCTTTTGTCTTTTTTCTCCTCTTCTACATTTGTGTGTGTGTATGTGTGTGTGTGTGTGTGTGTGTGTGTGGAAGAAGTGGAAATGTCCGTATATAGATTGTGGGAGTGAATGTATAACTATGTGATTATACTGGGAACCACTGATTGTTTACTTTGGATTGACTGTTTAAAAAATAAACAGAGGGATACAAGTGCAGGAGAAAATGTGGAGAGAGAGATATACTTATTGCTACTGGTGGGGAAGTAGAATGGTGAGGCCCCTCTAGAGGGCAGTGTGATGGTTCCACAGGAAGCCATATGGTCCTACAACCTTGTTATTAGGTATATACTTGGAAGTACTGAGAGCAGGGACATGAATGGACATTTGCACACTGGTATTTATGGTGGTAATATTCATGATTTGCAATGGATAGAGGTGGCCTAGGGGTATATTGACTGATGAACAGATTGGTGAACTGTGGTGTTGCATACAATAAAATATTGAGCAGCTGCAAGAAGGAAAGAAGCTGTGAGACATGCAACTAGGTGAATGGATCTTGAGGATAGTATGTTGCATGAAATAAGCCAGAAATGAAAAGACAGACATTATAATGCCTCACAAATATGGAATAACTACATTGTACAAACCCTGAGAATTGAATCTGAGAGCACAGGTTATCAGGGAAAGGCTTATGGCAATGGTTCCTAGATTGTAAGCTCTTACAGCATTACCTCTATTCTTGAGTTGTAAGGATTATTTCTAGATTCTGAGATGCTGAGCTCTTGTGTATAACCTGGTCAGTCCCTGGAACTTCAAGTATCTA
This sequence comes from Choloepus didactylus, assembly GCF_015220235.1. NCBI lineage: Eukaryota > Metazoa > Chordata > Mammalia > Pilosa > Megalonychidae > Choloepus > Choloepus didactylus. The sequence continues at coordinate 30,830,080 of NC_051308.1, forward strand.
TGACACCTGAGACTCAGAGCTAGAGTTTGGTAGTTATGAACATCAACATAACCCCATACAGCAAATGTTAAAGATTCTGAAAAAGAGAGCAGACTTCAATTAAAGATATGAATGAAATGGCTGTGCTTGTTTGAATGCATTATGTCCCCCAAAATGCCATTATCTTTGATGTAATCTTGTGTGGGCAGACATATCAGTGTTGATTAGATTGTAATTCTTTGAGTGTTTCTGTGGAGATGTGCCCCACCCAACTGTGGGTGATGACTCTGATTGGATAATTTCCATGGAGGTGTTACCCCACCCATTCAGGGTGGGTCTAAATTAAATCACTGGAGCCACATAAATGAGCTGACAAACAGAAGGAACTCAGTGCAGCTGAGAGTGACATTTTGAAAAGGAGCTACAGCCAAAAGGGACACTTTGAAGAACACACTGGAACTTAGAGAGGAGCTTCAGTGCACACAGACCTTTTGGAGACGGCCTTTGAAAGCAGACTTTTGCTCCAGAGAAACTAAGAGAGGACAAACACCCCAAGAGCAACTAAGAGTGACATTTCTGAGGAAGCCTAGAGAGGAACATCCTGGGAGAAAGCCGTTTTTAAAGCAGAACTTTGGAGCAGACGCCAACCATCTGCCTTCCCAGATAACAGAGGTTTCCTGGACACCATTGGCCATCCTCTAATGAAGGTACCCAATTGCTGATGTGTTACCTTGGACACTTTATGGCCTTAAGACTGTAACTGTGTAACCAAATAAACCCCTTTTATAAAAGCCAATCCATCTCTGGTGTTTTGCATTCTGGCAACATTAGCAAACTAGAACAATGGCCTTAGTTAGGACTAAGGGAAATCAGACTAAAGTGTAGAGGATACTATTGACTGTGTTTTAAAACTTCAACTGTGTGAGATCAAAGGTAGAGATGCTTATTTAGTAGAAAAGCTTTATTTTCTGTAGCATGGTATACAATTTAACTTGCATGGTCAGTTTACTCAAATACCATAAGTACATGGAATCTTGAATACAGAGTGAGATCTGGTTTGTTTGTACAGGTTAGTGTGAAGCCCTGATACATCCCAGAGTAATCTGGGCAGAGGATAAAAAAGTATTTGAAAAGCCCCCTTGAGAGACTGGGAGAAAATGTGGAAATATTAAACTTACCCACCTGGGGCATTCCTTATATTCTTGCAAACATTATAGACCACAGTTTAGTAGGCTGAGCCCTCAATCTTGGGGCTTGACCTTATGAAGCCTGTTATTACAAAGAAGAGGCTAAGCCTCCTTATAATTGTGTCTAGGAGTCACTCCCAGGGAACCTCTTTTGTTGCTTGGATATGGCCTCTTTCTCTAAGCCAACTTGGCAGGTGGACTTGCTGCCCTTCCTCCACATGGGACATGACTCCCAGGCAAGTAAATCTCCCTGTAATGTGGGACATGACTTCCGGGGATTAGTCTGAACCCAGCATCATGGGATTGAGAAAGCCTTCTTGACCAAAAGGGGAAGGAGAAATGAAACAAAGTAAAGTTTCAGGGGCTGAGAGATTTCAAACGGAGTTAAGAGGTCATTTTGGAGGTTATTCTTACGCATTATATAGATATCTTTTTTTAGTTTTTAGTGTATTAGAATAGCTAGAAGGGTATACCTGAAACTGTTGAACTGCAACCCAGTAGCCTTGATTCTTGAAGATGAGAGTATAACTATATAGCTTATATGGTGTGACCGTGTGATCATAGAAAACCTTGCGGCTCACACTCCCTTTATCCAGTGTATGGATAGATAAGTAGAAAAGTGGGGACAAAAAAGTAAATGAATAATGGGGGTATGGAGGAATGGGTTGTTTTGTGTGTTCTTTTTCCTTTTAAAATTTTGTTTGGAGTAATGAAAACATTCAAAAATTGATTTTGGTGATGAATGCACAACTATATGATGATACTGTGAACAACTGATTGTACACTTTGGATGACTGAATGGTATGTGACTATATCTCAATAAAATTGCAAGGAAAAATAGTAAGAGTCTCAAGCCTGCTAGCAAAAAAATATATAAATAAAAACCACAAGCCATACTAAGAATCAGGAAGATGTGGACCAAAGGAACAAATTAAAAAGTCAAGAGAGATACAAACTTGGAACAACTAATCAAAGATGTTCAAAAAAACCTCCTAAATCAATTCAAGGAGATGGTTAAAGACAGAGAGGATAGTAAGAAGACACTGGGTGGGCATAAAGAAGAATTTGAAAGCATACAAAGAAAAATAAGAGCTCTTATGGGAATGAAAGGCACAACAAATGAAATTAAAAATACACTAGGGGCATACAACAGCAGATTTGAAGAGTCAGAAAAAAGGATCAGTGAGCTAGAAGACAAAGCACTGGAATTTGAATGGACAAAAGGGCAGACAGAGAAAAGAATGGAAAAATTTGAGCAGAGTCTCAGGGAAATGACTGACATTACGAAGTGCACAAACATAGGTGTTATAGGTGTTCCAGAAGAAGCAGAGAAGGGGAAAAAAGGGGGCATAAAAAATATTTGAGAAAATAATGGCTGAAAATTTCCCAACTCTTATAAAAGACATAAATATGCATATCCAAGAGGTGCAACATACTCCAAACAGAATAAATCCAAGCAGACACACTCCACACACATACTAATCAGAATGTCAAATGCTAAAGATGAAGAGAGAATCCTGAAAGCAGCAAGAGAAAAGTGATTTGTCACATAGAAGAGAACTCCAATAAGACTAAGTCCCAATTTCTTGTAAGAAACCATGAAGGTGAAAAGGCAGTGATATGATATAGATAGTTAAGGTACTGAAGGAGAAAAATTACCAGCCAAGAATTTTTTGATCATAGAAAAATTTATTTATCTGGAAAAGCTGTCCTTCAAATGAGGGAGAGTTTAAAATATTAACAGATAAACAGAAGCTGAGAGTGTTCACTAAAGAGGGACCTGCCCTACAAGAAATACTAAAGTGAGTTCTGCAGGCTGACAAGAAAAGACAGGAGAGAGAGGCTTGGAGGGAGGATAGAAATGAAAATTATCACTAAGGTGAACTAAAAGGATAAAAAGAGAGGAAAAATAAGACATGACAAATAATAGCCAAAGGATAAAAATGATTGAAGTAACCACTGCTTCACTTAATAATATTGAATATTAATGGGTTAAACACCCAATTAAAAGACATGGATTGGCAGAATGGATTAAAAAATAAGATCCATCTATATGCTGTTTACAAAAGACTCATTTTACACCCAAAGATACAAATAGGTTGACAGTGAAAGGCTATAAAAAGATATTCCACACAAGCAGTACCAAAAAAGAGCTGAGGTAGCTATACTGATGTTGGACAAAATAGACTTTAAATGCAAAACTGTTATAAGAGACAAAGAAGAGCACTATATATTAATGAAAGGGTCAATCCACCAAGAAGAAATAATAATCAATGATATTTATGCACCTATCCATAGTGCCCCAAAGAACATGAGGTAAACACTGGCAAAACAGAAGGGAGAAATAAACGTCCCTACAATAATAGTTGGAGATGTCAATATACCATTCTTATCAATAGACAGAACATATAGACAGAGGATCAATAAGGAAACAGAGGATTTGAATAATATGATAAATGAACAGACTTAACAGACATACTATACAACATTGCACCCCAAAATAGCAGGATAGACATTCTTCTCCAGTTCTCATGGATCATTCTCCAGGATAGACCAAATGTTGAGTCACAAAACAAGCCTTAATACATTTACAAAGCAAACCTTAATACACTTACAAAAATCATTTTCTCTGATCATAATGGAATGAAGGTGGAAATCAACACAGGCAGAGAGCTGAAAAATTCACAGACCTATGGAGGTTAAACAACATGCTCTGAAACAATCAACAGGTCAAAGAACAGGCATACAAATCAGAAAGGAGAAATCAGTAAATATCTTGCAATGAATGAAAATGAGAACACAACATATCAAAACTTATGAGATTCAGCAAAGGCAGTGCTGAGAGGGAAATTTATAGCCCCAAATGCCTACATTGGAAAGGAAGAAAGAGCTAAAGTCAAAGACCTAACTGAACATTTGGAGAAACAAGAGAAAGAACAGCAAACTAATCCCAAAGTGAGCAGAAAGAAAGGAATAACAAAGATTAGAACATAAATAAAAGAAATTGAGAACAAATAAACAATAAAATCAATAAAACCAAAAGTTGGTTCTTTGAGGAGAGCAATAAAATTGACAAACCATTAGCTGGACTGACAAAAGAAAGAGAGAATATACAAATAAGTAAAATCAGAAATGAGAGGTGGTCATTATCATTAACCCTATAGAAATAAAAAAAAATATCATAAGAGGATACTATGAACAATGATATGTCAACAAATTTGACAACTTAAATTAAATGGACAATTTCCTAGAAACACACGAACAATCTCCACTCACACAAGAAGAAATAGAAGACCTCAGCAAACCAATCACAAGTAAAGAGATTGAATCAGTCATCAAAAGCCTCCCAACAAAGAAAGAACTGGACCAAATGTCTTCACATGTGAATTTTATCAATCATTCCAAGAAGATTAAGACCAATCCTGCTGAAACTCTTCCAAAAAATTGAAGAGAAGGGAACAATACCTAATTCATTTCTAGAAGCCAATATCATCCTAATACCAAAGCTGACCAATCTCTCCAATGAATATAGATGCAAAAACCTCAACAAAATACTTGCAAATCAAATTCAAATGCATATTAAAAGAATAATACACCATGACCAAGTGAGTTTTATCCCAGGTATGCAAGGGTGGCTCAACACAAGAAAATCAATTAATGCAATACACCACATTAACAAACTGAAGGGGAAAAAACAGATGATCAGCTTGGTTGTTGAGGAAAGGCATTTGACAAAATCCAGCATCCTTTCTTGATAAAAATACTTTGAAAGATAGGAATAGAAGAAAACTTCCTTAAAACAAAAAAGGGCACATATAAAAAAACCCACTACTAACATTGTACTCAACAGTGAAAGACAGACAGCTTTCTCTCCAAGATTGGGAACAAGACAAGGATGCCTATTATCATCACTGTTATTCAACATTGTGCTAGAAGTACTAGCTAGAGCAATTATGTGAGAAAACGAAATTAAAGGCATACAAATCAGAAAGGAAGAGGCAAAACTTTCACTATTTGCAGACACATGATCCCATATTTAGAAAGCCCTGAAAAAACTATACAGAGCTACAAGAGCTACTAAATAATTTCAGCAAAGTAGCAGGATATGAGACCAACATGCAAAAATCAGTAGTGTTTCTATACACTAGGAATGAGCTACCCGAGGTGGTAATCAAGAAAAAAATTACATTCACAATAGGAACTAAAAGAATCAAATACCTAGGAATAAAGTTAACCAAAGATGCAAAGGATCTGTAAACAGAAAACTACAAAACTTTGCTAAAAGAAATCAAAGAAAATCTAAACAAATTGAAAGACATTCCATGTTCACGGATTGGAAGGCTAAATATTATTAAGATGTCAATTCTGCCCAAATTGATCTACAGACTCATTGCAATACATTCCAACAGCCTACTTTGTAGAAATGGGAAAGTTAATTATCAAATTTATTTGGAAGGGAAAGACAAGTGGGCATCCTTGTCTTGTTCCCAAAAACATCGCGAAAAAGAAGAATGAAGTGGGAGGACTCATGTTTCCCATAACAAGAGAGTCATCCTGATCTTTGAAGCTCTGAAGCCAGGCATTGACTTCTCTCTAGCTATGGAAGTCCTAGATGGTGGTTATTTGAATATTATAATACTTTAAACAGTTTGTCTATGATTTATATACCCTTTGGAAGGTTTGATTGATTTAATAACAAAAAAAGTTTTAAAGAACCGATTTAACATTCTGTTTTAATTTCTGGGTACAAAGTCAATGTGCAAAGAACAGCTAGGCTTATAGGTAATCTAGGGATTAATGATCTCAAAAGACTGGTTGTTTAAAAAATCAAAATAGAAGGGAACATGGTGGTTTTAAAAATGTATATAACTTTCTCTTGTTTGGAAGGAATACATGGGATCCATAAAAATTAAAAACTAATGAAAAGCTGCACAATCCAGTTTAAAATAGAAGATGAAATAGAGTGTGGCGTCAATAAGCTTACCAGATTGTGTGTCTGTATCTATAATTGTATCTAACAACATTATATGTACAAGTGTTGTTGTTGACATATATTTCAGAAGCATGAATGCTACTTTTATTGAAATCAACTGATACAGATGGCTGATTTTGTATATAAGGTTTTATTGGAATAAAACAATACCCATTCATTTACATATTGCCTATTGCTACTTTGATGTTACAACAGCAGAATTGAGTAGTTATAACAGAGACTCTATGGCTTGTAAAGTTTAAAATAGTTACTACCTGGCTCTTTAAAGAAAAAAAAAATTGCAGATACCTGGCCTACAATGTAGTTTACGGAGGTAAGAGGCTAGAGAAAGGATCTCTTACATAGATAACTATGGATATGTCTTGGAAGTGTTATTTTATAGTTGCCTCTGTCACTAATAAAAAAAATAACGATAATGATAATAGTAGCAGTTAATACATTTAAAGCCCTTCCTCCATGTCAGGAACAGTTCTAAGGACTTCATTTGTTTTATTTTATTTTTTTAATTCAGTTTTATTGAGGTATATTCACATAAACTACAATCATCCACAGTGTACAATCCATTGTTCACAGTACCATAATAGTTGTGCATTTATCACCAAAATCAATTTTTGAACATTTCATTATTCCAAAAAAAAACAAGAATAAAAATGCAAGAAGAACACCCAAAACATCCCATTCCCCCATACTCCCTATTATTCATTTAATATTTTTTCCCATTTTTGTACCCATCTGTCCATACACTAGATAAAGGGAGTGTGAGCCACAAGGTTTTCACAATAGCACAGTCACACTGTGTAAGCTGCATAGGCATACAATCATCTTCAAAAATAAGGCTACTGGGTTGCTGTTTCAGGTATACCCTCCTAGCTATTCTAATGCGCTAAAAACTAAAAAGGGGTATCTATACAAAGGATAAGAATTATCTCCAGAATGATCTCTTGACTTCGAATTGAGATCTATTTCAGCCACTGAAACTTTGTTTTGTTTCAATTCTCTTCCTCCTTTTTGGTCAAGAAGGCTTTCTCAATCCCACAATGCCAGGTCCAGGCTCATCCCCTGGAGTCATGGCCCACATTCCGGGGAGATTTACACCCCTGGGAGTCCCATGCCACATAGTGGGGAGGGCAGTGAGTTTAACTGCAGAGTTGGCTTAGAGGTAGAGGCCACAGAAGAGGTTCTCTGGGGGTGACCCTCAGGCACAATTTTAAGTAGGCTTAGCCTCTCCTTTGCAGTAACAAGCTTCATAAGGGCAAGCCCCAAGATCGAGGGCTTGGCCTTCTAAATTAGTGGTCACTAATGCTTGTGAGAATATCAATAATTCCCCAAGTGGGGAAATTTAATATTTCCCCATTTCCCCAAAAAACTTCATTTGTTTTAGCTCATTTATTTTCAAAACAAACTTATGGATGTAGACTTTGGTAATGATAAGTTATCAGATATTCTCCCCCCCCCACCAAAAAAAATATGCAAATATAAAACTAGACAAAATCACCAAAGGCAACCACTTCAGGGCCCCAGAAATTGACCAAAAGCAGAGAACAAACTGAGCTGGAAAAGCCAAAGATGTAGATTCTTCCCTAGATCCTCCAGAAAGGAAAGCAGCCTTGCTGACACCTTGATTTTAGCCTGGTGATAACTGTCTGATACTTCTGACCTTCAGAACTGTAAAACAATAAATTAGTGCTGATCAATTCACTGTTTGTAGTAATTTGTTACAGTAGCAATAGAAAACTAATACACAAGCAAAAAATAGGAAAGTGGGAACTATACTTAGGAAATTAAAAAACAATCAATAGAAACTGACTCTAAGTGGGCCCAGATGTTAAATTTAGAAGGCAAAATCTTCAAAGCAGCTGTCATAAATATGTTCAACGAGTTAAAGAAAATAAGTTTGAAAAGAAGGAGGATAATGGAATTTTAAGACAGAAATAAAAACTATAAAAAAGAACCGAGTGGAAATTCTAGGATTTAAATTAAAAGTTACTAGAGTGATTCAACAGATTTGATATGGAAGAAGAAAGAATCAGTAACCTGGAAGATAGACCAATAGAAAAGATCAAATCCACATGTTTCAGTTTGCTAAAGCTGGCAGAATGCAATATACCAGAAATGGGTTGGTTTTCAATGGGGATTTATTAGGTTGAAAATGTATGGTTCTAAGGCCATGAAAATGTCCAAATTAAGGCATCAAGAGGTAGATACCTTTTCTAAGGAAAGGCCGATGGCATCCAAGTTTCCTCTGTCACATGGGAAGGCTCATGGTGACATCTGCTGGTACTTCTTTTGGGTTCTGGTTTCAAACTGGCTTTCTCCAAAATGTCTCTCCAAAATGTCTTGCTTAGCTTCTCTGAGCTCTCTGAGTTTCATGTCTTTTATCCTCTCATAAAGGACTCCAGCAAGGGGATTAAAACCCACCTTGAATGGATAGGTCACATCTTCATGGAAACAACCTAATCAAAAGGTCTCACCCACAATAGGTCTGCCCCCACAAGATTGGATTAAAAGAACACAGGCTTTACTGGGGTACATAATAGATTCAAACCAGCTCACCACAGAACAGAGAGAAAAACAAATGAAGGAAAATGAACACAGCATTTGAAGACCTGTAAGGCAAAGTCAGATATTCCAAGGTATATGTAATGAGTGTCCCAAGAGGACAGGAGAGAGAAAAAGGTGCAGAAAAATAATGTCCAAAACCTTCCAAAACTGAATAATAATATTACACAAACACATAAACCTATAGATTCAAGAAGCCCAATGATCCCAAATAGGATAATCACAAAGAAAATCTCACTTATACAAAACACTTGCAAACTGTTCAAAGCCAAAGAGAAAATCTTGAAAGCATCAAGACAAAATCAACTCATCACATAAAGGGAAACAATACAAGTAACAGCATTCTTATCAGAAAAGAAGGCAAAGCAAACAGAATGAAATAATCAAAGTGCTGAATGAAACAAACTGTCAACTAAGAAATCTATATCCAGAGAACCTATCCTTCAAAAGTGAAGGTAAGTATACTAAAGATGTCAGTTTTCCTCATATTGATCTATAGATTTAGTGCAACTGTACTAAAAATTCTAGCATATTTATAGATGTAGGCAAGCGGGTTCTAAAATTTATACGAAAATGGAAGGAACTAGAATAGTCTAAAAAATTCTGAAAAAGAATAAAGTTGGATAACTCTTACAACCTGATTTTAAGATTTACTACAAAGCTACAGTAATCAATAGAGTGTGGAATTGAAAAAGAGATAGATGTATCAAGGGAACAAAAGAGAAATTTGAGGCCCACTCAAATATGGGCAATTATCTTTGACAAAGGCACAAAGACAATTCAACAGAATAAGGATAGTCGTTTGAATCATCCATGGGTAAAAACAATGAATCTTGACCTAATGTCACACCTTTTACAAAGGTCCATTATTAGTCAATTAATTCAAAATGGTTTATAGATCTAAATGTAAAACAAGAAAAAACAAAGAATTTTAGAAGATGACATAGGAGAAAATGTGCATGCCCTCGGATTAAGGAAAGAGTTCTAACATGATACCAAAAACACAATCCATAAAAGAAAAAAATGACAAATTGGATTTCTTCAAAAATGAAAAAGACAACTACAGACTGAGTGAAATTATTTGCAGGACATATATCTGATAAAAAAAAAAACCTGTATCCAAGATATTAAAAACTCTTACAACACAATTACAAGATGAAAAAATTGAAAAATGGGCAAAAGGTTTGAATGGACATTTTACAAAAGAAGATATATAAATGCCAGAAAAGCACATTAAAAGATGTTCAACATTATTAGTCATTATGGAAATATTTTACAATGAGTTCCACTACAAACTCATCAGAATGGCTAAAATCACAGGGACTGAAAATTTTTTTGTGTTAGTAGGAAAGTGATAAAAGTGGAGCCCTCATATATAGCCCTCATAATGTAAAATGGTACAAGCACTTTGGGAAACATTTGGCAACTTCTTAAAAATTTATACAGAAGACAACCCAACTGAACTGGACAAAGGAATTGAATAGGCTGTTCTCCAAAGAAGATAACAAATGACTAATAAACACATGAAAAGATACTCAATGTCATTCATCATTAGGGCAAGGAAGATCAAAACCACAATGAGATTCCACTTCATCCCCACTAGGATGGTTATAATCAAAAAGACATAATAGAGGATTCTGGGAAGATGGCAGCATAGAAAGAAGTGGAAGACTTAGTCTCCCCCAGAACAATTCATAAATGAACAAAAAACCAATAAACAACCTGGAATAACAGCGGGGAGACAAACGTGACTGTACACTCAACATCCACTGACATGAATTAGGAGGAATGTCCAAGATCACAGCATAAAATCTGTAAGTAAAATTGCGGACCTGCGCTGAGAGCCGAGAACCTAGAGCCGAGAGCCCCTCCCTCACGGAAGCCGTGCCGTGCACTCTCTCAGCCCAGCTCCAAGTGAGGTTTTAATAATAACTGCTCAATGCAGTGAATCCTCAACAAGCAGACAGAGGCTTTTGGTGACAACTGACCTTGGGAGAATCGGGGGACATATTCCATCTCTCGCTGTCTCTCTGTGGAGAAAACCTCAGCTGCTCTCAGCCCACAAGGCATTGCAGTAAAGACAGCCTCACACATTCTGCATTCTGAAACAAGCTGAGAGCCCCACGGCACAGCCAAGCAGCCCAGGGCTTCCCTAGAGGGACGGCGCACACTGATGACATTGCATGGCATTCCCTTGGCTGAGGGAGGATTGTGGCTGGGAGGGGGGATCCGCTTGGAGAACCCAGGGGCGCTACGCCAAGTCCGGTGGTTTGTGGGACACCGAGAGAGAACTGCCCATCCTTCCTGGCCACCCATACATACGCCCCACATTCAGGGCGGACGGCTCCAGCAACACACCCAAACTGAGTTCTCCAACTGAACACACAAGAATCATTTCCCCACACTCCGTGGAAAAAAGGTTGAGAACTGACTTGAGGGATATAGGTGGCTCACAGATGCCATCTGCTGGTTAGTTAGAGAAAGTGTATGTCACCAAACTGTGTCTCTGAAAAATTAGATCGATATCCTTTTTTTTTTTTGATACAACTTGAAAGAACCCTATCAAGCAAAACAAATGCCAAGAGGCCAAAAACAACAGAAAATCTTAATGCATATGATAAAACCAGACGATATGGAAAATCCAGCTCCAAACACACAAATCAAGATTTCGGAAGAAACGTTGTACCTCGCAAAATTAATTAAAGAACTACAATCAAAGAATGAAAACATGGCAAAGGATTTAAAGGACATCAAGAGGACCATGGCCCAGGATATAAGCTACATAAAGAAGACCCTAGAAGGGCATAAAGAAGACATTGCAAGAGTAAATAAAAAAATAGAAGATCTTATGGCAATAAAAGAAACTGTTGGCCAAATTAAAAAGACTCTGGATATTCACAATAGAAGACGAGAGGAAGCTGAACAACATCTCAGTGTCCTAGAAATCCACAGAACAGAAAATGAAAGAACAAAAGAAAGAATGGAAAAAAAATTGAAAAAATTGCAATGGATCTCAGGGATACGATAGATAAAATAAAACATCCAAATTTAAGACTCATTGGTGTCCCAGAAGGGGAAGAGAAGGGTAAAGGTCTAGAAAGAGTTTTCAAAGAAGTTGTTGGGGAAAACTTCCCCAACATTCTACACAATATAAACACACAAAGCATAAATGCCCAGCGAGCTCCAAATAGAATAAATCCAAATAAACCCACCCCAAGACATATTCTGATCAGACTCTCAAATACTGAAGAGAAGGAGCAAGTTCTGAAAGCAGCAAGAGAAAAGCAATTCACCACATACAAAGGAAACAATATAAGACTAAGTAGTGACTACTCAATGGCCACTATGGAGGTGAGAAGGCAGTGGCATGACATATTTAAAATTCTGAGAGAGAAAAATTTCCAGCCAAGAATACTTTATCCAGCAAAACTCTCCTTCAAATTTGAGGGAGAGCTTAAACTTTTCACAGACAAACAAATGCTGAGAGACTTTGCCAATAAAAGACCTGCCCTACTTCAGATTCTAAAGGAAGCCCTACCAACAGAGAGACAAAGAAAGGAGAAAGAGATATAGAGAATTTTAACAGACATATATAGTACCTTACATCCCAAATCACCAGGACACTCATTTTTCTCTAGTGATCACAGATCTTTCTCCAGAAGGTACCATAAGCTGGGACATAAAACAAGCCTCAAGAAATTAAAAAAAAAAAAATTGAATATACTTAAAGAACATTCTCCAAATACAATGGAATACAAATAGAAGTCAATAATTTTTGAACTATAACTCCACTATTTACTTCCTACATGATAAAAAATACATAAACTCTAAGGACAAATCAGTGGTTTTGAACTCAATGCAAAATATGTAATTTTAGACAACTATATAAAGGTGGGGGAATGAAGGAGTATAGGAACATAGTTTATGTGCCCTATTGAAGTGAAGGTGGTATCAAAGAAAAACAAGATTGATATGGATTTAAGAGGTTAATTTTAAGCCCCACAGTAAACATAAAGAAATTATCAGAGAATATAACCATAGAGATGAAAAGTAGAGTTTGGGTTAAGAGAAATGGGGGAAGGGGCAATGGGAAGTTAAGAAAGGAGTGTAGGGTTGCTGTTTGAGGTGAAGGGAAATTTCTAGTAATGGATGGTGGGAAAGAGCATAACATCATTCTAAATGTGATTAATCCCACTAATGAAAGGCTAGGGAAGGGGTGGAATGGGAAGATTTAGGCTGTATATATGTTTCCACAATTGAAAAAAGGAAAAAAAAAAAAAGACAGTCCAACTAGACGACAATTGAATGCTAAGGATGAACTTGGATGGGATTGGAGGGTGGAGGACAGGTGGCTTGAAGGGACACAGCTGAGACATAAGGAAAAGGAAATATAGAATGTAAGCTTTGTATCATTGTTGGATCTCTTATACTTCTTAGCTGTGCTTAATGGAATTACATAAAAGAATGTTCTTGTTCATGGGAAGTACATACGTGAATTATAGTGTATGTTCAAGGATGTGTGCAGCTAACTCTCATATGTTCAGAAGACAGAGAAATACATGCTGGATGATAGATAGGGAGGGAAAGAAATAGTGATGTGACAACATCTTAAAGTTGGTGGATTGAGCTATCGGGGGAGGGGGGTCAGGGTATGATGGAATTCTGTGTATGGGGCTAGTATTGTTTTTGCAACTATTCATGTAACTTTGAATTTATTTCAAAATAAAAAAAATGAAAAAAAAAAGACAGAACATGTTGGTGAGGAAGTGGAGAAATTGGAACCCTCAAACATTGTTGGTGGAAATGTAAAATAATGCAGCCACTTTGGGAGAGTCTGGTAGTTCCACAAAACATTAAACATAGAGTTAACATGTGATTCAACAATCCTACTCCTAGATATATATTCCAAAGAATTGAAAACCTATGTCTACACAAAAACCTGTATACAGAAGTTCATAACAGCATTATTCATAAAAGTCAAGAAGTGGAAATAACCCAAATAATCAATTGGTGAATAAATAAAATGTCATATATCTGTACAATGTAATACTATTCAGCAATAAAAAGAAATGATGGAATGAAGTATTGATACATGCTGCAATATGGTTGAAACACAAAAATACTATGCTGAGTAAAAGAAACAACCAGACAAATAAGATTACATATTATATTATTCCATTTAAATGAAATTTCTAGAGAAAGCAAAACTATAAGACAGAAGGCAGATATATGAGGTTACCTGGGGCTGGATATGGTTGTAAGAACTGACTATAAACAGGCACAAAGGGAACCTTTGGAGGTGACAGAAATATTCTAAAAATAGATTGTGGGCTCATTGCACAACTATAAAAATTTATAAAACTCATAGAACTGTACACTTAAAATAGGTGAATTTTATAGTATGTAAGTTATACTTCTATACAGATGTTAAAAAATTAAGCAATATGAGGTAGGTATTATCAACATTTTACAAATGAGGAAATTGAAGCATAGAGAGATTAAGTAACTTGCTAGAAAATGGCAGAACTATGATTTGATCATAGCAAAATAATTACAGAGTTCTTAGCCACTAAATCAAATCCAGTGTAATTTGCTAAGTGTAGAAGTACAGCACTAGGCAGAAGGAGAAAAGTCCTGCCTACTTTCCACAGACAGTCATTTGGTATGATACAAAAAGAGGTCTGACCAGTGAGCAGGTCTTACAAAACTGAGGCTAAAACAAGGAGCTTAGTTCCATTCTCTTTAATCAGCACAACAACGTGTAAGGTAGTTCTTGTATTCTCATTTTACAAATTAGGAATCTGAGGCACAGAAAAATAATTTCTTTAAAAATCACACAGTTAAGATATTGCTGGCTAGAATTTAATACAGTGACTGACTCCAAAAATCTTTGTTACAGTACCGTCCTTTCTCACAAACATGGATTCCTTTTAAACATGCCATTTCCTCATGTGTTAGAAACCACCTGGCCTTTTTATATAAAAACATATAATTTTTTAAAATTAAAAGGCATGTGTTTTTTTAACATTTTCATCCAAATTCCACAGGGTCTATAAGAGAAAATATTGCTCTGTGATACCTGTGTACACAGAACTTCCTTAGCAAGTGGCTCCTCCTTTCACACTGTCTGAAGGCAAGGTAGCACAGTGGGCTGGTTCACTATCCTTCCCTCTGAACCCAAAAATATATCACTCCCTCTAGCTTATAGAAATGTATATGTATATCATATGTTTAATTATATAATCAAATCCCCACTAAGTCAAATTACTCTTTTCCTTTAATCTTGTCTCTAGAAGAGCCTTTTACAGGCATGACTAATCTTTTTTCATGTTTATTTAATTGCAAGATTTTAACAATTTTCACTAATACAGACATTATTTTGCAAAGAGAAGATGAAGGGAGTGTAAATGTTCAAGAAAAGACAGTTTCCTCTCCTCTGGGATCCTGTTTATTTTGCCACTGCTAAAGGGGAAGTGAGTCTAGAATTCAAACACTGACAGGAAAGAAACAGCAATCAGTGTGGGGTATATGGATTTAATTTGATGGCCCAGGGAAAATTCTGGTGTTATTGTTGTTTTCTTCTGAGAGAATAATTAATGACCTGTTTGTTCTTTTGGCAATTTGAAGCAGGGAGTATGACTGCATGTGACAAAATCAGTAATCAGCCAGGGTTAAGTGGAATCAGACAAACCTCTGATACAATAATCCCAAGTTATTACTAAAATTCCAATGAAGACATTAAAAAGATAAAACTTTTAAAAGACAACATAAGAGAAAATCTTTGGGTCTTAGTATTAGGTGAAAAGTTTTTAGTTGTGATATCAAAAGCATGATCTATAAAAGGAAAATTTGATAAATTAGATTTTGTCAAAAATTTAAAAACTTTGCTCCTGTTAAGAGGATGAAAAGACAAGGTACACAATGGGAGAAAATATTTGCAAACCATATCTGACAAAGGACTTGTATCTAGAAAATATAAAGATTTTCAAAACATAGTAGTAAAAACCCATATAATCCAATTAGAAAATTGGCAAAAAAAAAAAAAAAACCCACAAAAACATAGATAACACATTTCACCAAGAAGATCTAAGAGGATCTAAAAGTGAGAAATAAGTGCATTAAAAGATGTTCAAAATCATAGCCATTTGGAAAATGCATATGAAAACCACAATGAATTATCACTACACACTTACTAGAATGGCTGAAAGAAAAAATGGTAATAATACCAAACAGTGGGGAGGATGTAGAGAAACGGAATCTCTCGTACACTCCTGGTGGGAATGTAAAATGGTATAGATACTCTGGAAAACAGTTTGGCTATTTCTTATAAAACTAAAATACATTTACCACATGACCCTGCAATTACATTGTTGGGTATTTTTCCTAGAAAAATGAAAACTTATGTTCACATGCAAACCTGTAACCTAATGATCATAGCAACTTTATTCATAATAGGCAGAAACTGGTAACCACCTAAATGTCCTGCAACAGGTGAGTGATTAAACATGAACTATGGTACATGTATGGTATACAATGGAATAATACTCAGCAGTAAAATGGAAAGAACTACTAATACATGCAACAACTAGGTTAGATCTCAAGAGCATTATGCTCAGTGAAAAAAGCCCATCTCAAATGGTTACATCCATTGTGATTCCACTTATAGAAGATTTCTAAAAATAACAGAATTAAGTGATAAGAAATTAGTGTTCGTTAGGGAATAAGGATGAAGATGGGGAGGAAAATGTGATTATAAAAGGATAGCATAAGTGAATTTCTTGATGGAAATGCAATAACTATCTATTTTGATTGTGGTGGCTGTTACATGAAACTACACATGGGATATATACACACATAGAAGCACACACACCTACACCCACACACACATGAATGCATATAAAAACTGGTGAAATTTGAATAAGTCTTGTACTCTAACAGTATTATAACAATGTTAATTTCTTGATTTTTGATTAAGATTATAGTTATATAAAGTGTTACCATTGGGGTAAGCTCAGTAGAAGGTGCATGACTCTATGAACTAGTTTTGCAACTTCCTGTGAGACTATAATTATTTCAAAATAAAAAGCTTTTTAAAAAATGGGTTGGATGCAGCTAAAGCAGTACTTAGGGGAAAATCTATAGCTTTAAATGCTTATATTAGAAAAGAAGAAAGATCTAAAATTAACAAGCTAAGTTTCTGTCTTGAGAAGGTAGAAAAAGAAGAGCAAATGAAACCCAAAGTAGAAGAAGGAAAAAATAAAGATGAAAGAAAAAAAATCAATGAAATAGAAAACAGACAAAATACATAGAAAAATCAGTGAAAACAAAAGTTGGCCCTTTGAAAGATCAATCAATAAACTGCTAGTTAGACTGATGAAAAAAGAGAGAAATTTTAATCATTCTTCAAAAAGTTAAACACAGAATTCCCATATGACCTGTCAATTACACTCTTAGGTGTATACCCAAAAGAACTGAAAGCAGAGACTCCAAGAGATATTTGTACACCAGTGTTCATGGCAGTATAATTCAGAACAGCCAAAAGGTGGAAACAACCCACATGTCGATTAACAGATAATGGATAAACAAAATGTGATATATTGATATAATTAGGAATGTTACTCAACTATAAAAAGGAATGAAGTTCTGATATATGCTACAACATGGATGGACCTTGAAAACATTATGCTCAGAGAAATAATCCAGAAACAAAGGACAAATATTGTATGATTCCACTTACATGAACATGTAGAATAAGCAAATACATAGAGACAGAAAGTAGATTGCAAGTTATCAGTGGTTGGGGGAAGGTAAATGGGGAGTTAATGATGAATGGGTAAAGAATTTCTGTTTTGGGTGATGAAAAAGCTTTAATAATGGAAGGTGGTGATCACAGAACAACATTGAAAAAGTAATTAATGCCACTGAATTGTACACTTAAAAATGGTTAAAATGGCAAATTTTATGTTATATATTGTTCCAGTTTGCTGAAGTTGCCAGAATGCAATGATCAGAAGAAATGGGTTGGCTTTTACAATGTGGATTTATAGTTTACAAACTTACAGTTCTAAGGCCATGAAAATGTCCTAACTAAGGCATCAATAGAATGATACCTAGACTCCGAAGACTGGTTGCTGGCATCCGGGTTTCCTCTATCACGTGGGAAGGCACATGGCTGGTGACTGCAGGTCCTTCTCTCCCAGGTCTCACTGCTTTCAGCTTCTGGTTCCAGTGTCCCTTTCTGAGCTTCTGTGGGTCCTCTCTTAGCATCTCTGGAGTTTGTCTCTCTAAGTTCTCTGTCTATTTCTCTCTGAGCTCTCTGGGCTTTTTCTGTGACTTTTATCCTCTCATAAAGAACTCTAAATTAAGGATTAAGTCCCACCTTGAACAGGGTGGTCACATCTCAGTTGAAACAACCTAATCAAAAGGTCTACCCACAAGAGGTCTGCACCCACAGGAATGGGTTAAAAGAACATGGCTTTTTCTAGGTACATAACAGCTTCACACCAGTACATATGTTACCACAATAAAATTTTCTTTAAAAAGAGAGAAGACACAAACAAATAATATCAAGAATTAGAGGGTGACATTACTATATATCCTACTGAGAGTAAAAGGATAATAATCTCATGAACAACCTTATTCCAATACATTTGCAACTTAAATGAAACTGACAAATTCTTTGAAAGACACAAACCACCAAAAGTGAGCACATGAAGAAATATGAAATTTGAATAGTCCTTTATCTTTAGATAAATTAAATTTGTAATTAAAAACCATCTCAGAAGGAAAACTCAGGATTCATGGAATCACGGGTGAAATTTGTCATCATTTAAGGGAGAAAACCACACAATCCCATGCAAAGTATTTCAAGAAATGTGGAGGAAGGAATACTTCTCAACTCATTTTATGATGCCAGCAAAACCCTGATACCCAAACTAGTAAGACATAATAAGCAAAAGAAAACTACAAAGCAATATCCCTAATGAACATAGATAGAAAAATCTTTAACAAAATATTTGCCCAATTCATTCTAGCAATATATAAGAAGGGATACTTTATGATTAAGTGAAGTTTATCCAAGGAATGAAAACTTGAGTTAACATTTGAAAATCAATCATTAATTTACCATAAACAGAATAAAAGAGAAAAACATATGATCATCTCAATGGGTACAGAGAAAACATCTAATAACTTTTGACACAGATTAATAATTAAAAAAAAAACAAAACTTTCAGCAAACTAGGAAGAGAAGGGCATCTATGAAAACCTACAGTGAATATCATCCATAATGCTTTTGACCTCTACTCAGCATCATACTAGAGGTCTGAACCAAGGCATCAAGGCAAAAAAAAAAAGACATAAAAGGTCTATAGATTGGAAAGGAAGTAGAATAAAAGATCAATGTACAAAAATCAATTGTATTTCTATATGCTAGCAATGAACAATTAAAAATTAAAAGTTAAAAATACCATTTATAATAGCACCCAAAACCATGAACTATTCAGTAATAAATTTAAAGAAATATGTAGAAGACTTGTGCCCTGTACCCGAGCAACTACAACACAGGGATGAAAGGAATTAAGAACCTGTTAAGTAAATGGAGAGTTATACCTCTTAGTATAAAGGATAGGAAATCACAATATTGTCAAGATGTCAATTCTATTTAACCTAATCTATAGACTCAACTCAATTCCAAAAAAGATTCTAATAGACCTTTTTGTTTTTGGTAGAGATAGACAAGCTGATTCTGGAAGTTTTTATGGATTTAAATGGAAATGCAAATGACCTATAATAGCTAAAACAATTTTGAGAAAGCAGAACAAAATTGGAGGATTTACACTACCTGATTTCAAGCCTTTCTATAGAACTACAGTAATCACAACAGTAATCAAGACCGGAAGCAGCAAGGTCTAGCTCTCTTCCTAGCTCTGGGCATGTTCACTTATCATATCTCTTCCTTGTTCCCAGGTTCCATTGTACCCTGGCGAAGCTAGAGTGGAGGTAATGAAGGGAAGGTATATAAGCATCTATGAGGGCAAATGATTATCCACTTTTACCTGCTGCTTTGTAACAAACCACCCCAAAATGTAGTGCTATAAAATAACCATTTATTATGCTCATATATTTTGCTGGTTAGGAATTTGGAAAGGGTGTGGCAGGGACATTTCTGAGGCCTCAGCAGGATTACCTGAGTGGTTAGAAGTGGCTCAAAATAGCTGGAGCCTGGAACAGCTGGGGTTGGAGGATTTACTGCCATGATGGCGTCTTCACTCACATGGTTAGCGGCTGGGATGGCTGAAGAGTGGACCCACGTAGGGACAGATTGGCCTGAACACATGGATTTTCCATGTGGTTTTAGCTTATCACGATATGGCAGTTGAGTTCTGAGTGCGAGTGCCTCAAGAACGAGCATCTGGAGGATAACTGTGTCAAGAGAACAAGGCAGAGGCTGCAAAGGTCCATCTGCCCCATTCTTGGAAGTCACACTGCCTCACTTCTGCCTCATTCTACTGGTTGTAAGTGAGTCACCTAAGCCAATCCAGATTCAAGAGGAGGAAAATTAGACTCCGACTCTTGATGGGGAAATGGTAACATCACATTACAGAGAACACTGTGGAATGGGAGATATTATTATGGCCATCTTTGGAAAACACAAATTGACACAGTAGTGAAAGCCAAAAAATACAGAAGCATTTTCTGATCCTCCAATAAAGCAATTTCCACTTTATCCATGCATAATGTTACAACTACACAGGCCCTCAATGTCCCTTCATTCAAAAGACTGTAATAGACTCCAGTTACTTACCTGAAGGGATCTACCTGCATACACAACTTTTCTAATTTGCCTTTTTCACACTCCTTTCTAGACTGTCAAAAGGCTTACAAGTATTTCATATGTCCTACCCCATTCCCACCTTCTGATGAGTGGTTCCTCACCATGGGATTCCTCTTCCCCTTCTCCAAACATTTTCCAAAATGTCTTTTAGGATGCCAAGTATCCCCCCATTGTATTTATTTCAATTTGTAGGGATCTTTTTAAGCAATAACTTTCAGAAGTATTAGACATTAAGTATATTACCTACAATCTTATCTTAATGGTTTGGTGAGAACAGAGCTCTGCAAGAATAAGGAATAAGTTGGATTTGGTGGTGGGGAAGGGGGTGGGGGTGATGTTATTTTGATGGACAATTGTGAACTAAGCTCCGTAAGAATAAGCATTAAGCTGGGATTGCTGGTGGAGGTGGTGTGATGGCGGCAATAGGGAAGGCTACAACAAGCCAGGCAGGGTAACAAGGCAACAAAGATTATACCATCGAACTGCTCTTTAAACACCACAAGGCAATTTCATATCCACTATTTCACTGATTACTAATTACAACTCTGTGCAGTTTAGATCTTCATTACACAGACGTAGACCCCAAATTCTAAGAAGGTATGTAATTTGCCCAGAGTGGCAAAGCCAGGAAATGGAGGTGCTGAGGCCCAAACTCAGTATCTGATTGCTGAACCTATGCTCTTTCCAATCCACCTTACTGCCTCACTACATCTAATAGCTTTGCCTTAGCTTAGCTCTGTCCACTTTAACTTTCTTTTAGTACAAATAAAACATTTCCAAACACACAACCATGAGTCTACTGAATACAAACATGCCAGCAGCTTGGCATCACTTCCCACCACCAGAAGCCTACTGGCAAAACCAAATACATCACTTAACTGGGAAAAAAAAAAAGAATGTAGCCAGCGTGTTTGTTTCACATAGAAAACCTGGAATCCAGCATCCGAGTAATAGAAGAATATTGTTACTAACAGCTGTGTTTCCTTTTAAGATACCATTTGTGGAAAATACTTCTTAGTCTTTCATTTTCTTTGTGAAAAATTAAAGAAAACTGAGAAATGCCAAATTACATTGTCTTCAAAAATCCTGTCAAAGAGTAACTCAGTTCTCACAAGCCATTCTCTGAAGCCATTATTGATGTTCTAACCAAGTTGATGGAGTAATAATATCATTTGCTAGCAGGAAAAAGGCTGGCAAATAGAATTGTGTTCATTAGAGCAATATCTTTACAATGCCTTTTTCCATTTTTATTACTTTTCAAGATCACACATCATGTCACAGGGCAGAATGGTTGCCTTGCTATGCCCTGGAAATTTCAGTACTTTTATACTTGGAAGTAGATTTTTAACACTTCTGCAAATTACAGCTATTTTTGCTGCAAAGGGCTCATTTATACTGCTATGGGAAAAACCAATCTCTCTCTCTCTCTCTCCCCCTCCCTCTCTCCCTCTCTCTCTCTGAAGGTCTATGTGGCTTTTATTTACATGCAGATACCATAACCTTAGACTCACAACTTTTTATTGGGGCAACCTTTCCACATTCAATTCTCCATCAAGTCTAGTCCTAGTGCTAGATCAGTGCACATCAAAATTATGAAGTGCCAATTGTCTTCACTCTTTTCATCTCTCCCGTTTCCTGGCAACTTTTCTCTTTCACCAGGGCTGAAGGACTCGTGATGGGTCTCTCGGTGGTGCCTCACAACTGCTGCCTTCCCCAGTGTCCCTCCCCTTGAAAATTCCTTCTTCAATCAAACATCTAGTCCAAGTTTCCTTTAGAAAAGACTGATCTCTTCGGGGTGTTAAAAGAAAGCAGTTTTATTAGATTAAATTACATTGTTAATGACTGATAATTTCACAGATTCATTTGCATTTTGAAGAACTTATTAATCAGAAGAGTTTCTAACAGATAAATTTGAAGCTAGGGGAACTAAGTGATGGATTTTCATCAGTTGGAAGGAAATATATTTGGGGGCACCAGTTCTTCCCAGGATCTTCTAAAACAACCCCCTTAATGAAATGTAAGTAAGACAATTGCTGTGGCACTAGGTCCAAGCCATGATAATGTGCCATCTTTTGGGACCTGGTTGCCAATTATGATACAAATTCCATTTAGAGATGTTTTCAAAAGCAATTCGCTAATAAGGCACATTTCACCATCACCCCTTACCTATAAATGGAAAGCTGTTTGGTCTTTCTAAACCAAACTGGCAGAATTAGGAATTGGCACTAGAACCTAGGGCAATTTAGCACAGACCTGGAACATTGTAAGCAATAGGAAAGCAAGGGTCTAATAAAAATAAATTTTAGCCAAAGGAAAAAGTTCCAGTCAACATTTGATTATTGAATTATCAAATAACTGAGAGAGATCCAGTGATTGGAGTAATTCAAAACAGGGAATGACTCCAAATCATTTATGTTTGCCTCAGAATATTATTTTTATTCACATTTGAGTATAATTATGTGGTCTGTATTCTGAAATTTCATTCAAACTAAATATTAGTGCCAAACAAGTGAAGTCTAGAATGAAGAGCATTTTACAAGCTCTCCATTTTACACATTTCCACCATTTTCCAACTTTACTCAACACTGATAGCTGACTTCTCTTAGTTGCTCCAACAATGTTGCTTGCACAAGGATGCTCTATGGGTGAATGAATTTCCTTGCTCAGGTATTTGCACTTTTTAGCCAGAAAGCACAGCTCCTTATACACTTCTAAACAAAGAAAA
This sequence comes from Choloepus didactylus, assembly GCF_015220235.1. NCBI lineage: Eukaryota > Metazoa > Chordata > Mammalia > Pilosa > Megalonychidae > Choloepus > Choloepus didactylus. The sequence continues at coordinate 30,853,359 of NC_051308.1, forward strand.
ATCTCCATCTTTGACATGGCATACACTTACAGGAGAGGCACACCAGAAGAATCTGTTCACTTATTTGTTCAGGTATTCATACATTCATTCATTCACATAATCATTCAACATTTACTGAGTACCCACTAAGTGCTATGCACTATGGTGATAAAGAAGTAAATAAGACAGACAATGGTTCCTGTCCACTTCCATCACAGTGGTGGAGCCAGACACTGAAAAGTGTTAATAAATCTGGCAAGTACTGGGGAGGTGTCTGTAGAGGCCTGTGGAAGGGGGACCTATGCTAAGCTGGAGGGTCAGGAAAAATTTCTCAGAAGAGGAGACATTTTGGTTGGGGGCTGATAGATAGTCAAAATAGGACAGATGAAGAAGAACATTCTGGGAAGAAGGAACATCAGGTGCCAAAGTCCTAGGGCACCAAAGAACACTAAAAATTCAAGGAATTGTTTAAAAAGTCCAGAGTATCTGAGTATAGAATGGAAGTCATGTGGACATTACTGATTTGCAGTGAGGAAGCAAGGGCATGCCATCCTGCCCCCCGTATCAGCCTATCAACTCACTCCTGGCGATGCGTGGGGCAACCTAAGACTGAGCCCACTCTTATTCACCCACCCACTCATCAGGTCTGAGCAACTGAGTGTCCCAAGAGCCAGAGGTCAGCAAAGCTCTTCAAGAGCAGAACCTGGGTCTTGCAAGCAGATGTGCTTTCTATACTTAGCTCCAAACCAGACATGTAGTCAGCACCCAATAAATGTGAATACTTTCCAAAAAAGGAGAGAGAGACACAAGTACTTAATTAAAGAAGGTTCCTTTTTGGCAAAGGGACAGCCAAATTTTTGAAGAAGGAAATACCACAGACAAGCTGCAATATGAGTAGCATGCTGAAGACATGAGTGTATTCTTTGATTCTTTTGCATCATCTCTTGAATTGTTTGTACTGATACTCCTAATTTGGGGGAGGACAATTGGACATTTTAATGGATCAACCAACATTTGAAGCTTAGCTGAAGGGCCAAATTTGAATCCAGGACTCTGATGGCTCTCTGTTCCATCTAAACAGCAGTGCCATTAGTTTCACTATGACATAAATGAATTTTCTGCTTCATTCACTCTACATTTCTAAGCAGACTGTGTTTTTCAGATTTAACTCAAATGCCCAGGGAAAATAAAGGCAGGTAATACAAATTAACCCATTTTTAAATTATGGATGTGAATTTGGTCTCTGTCAGATGAAATGAAACATGGGAGAAAGGAAGAAAGGAGGAGGCTGCAGTAGAGCTAATCAACCGGACTATGTGTCTTTAATAAACTGTGCCGTTACAAAAGCTACATCCCTCCCAGAGCAGCAATTCCTCTGCGGTGTCTAAGAAACTCAGTCATTTCATCATACTGGCCACTTTCTTCATCATCCACAAATGAAGTTTTTACTAAACTGCCCTGAGCATTTTGTGGGAAATGAAATCAGTTGGGAAGAAGATAGTCTGCTATTTCACCTAGGAAAAGAGGTCTGCCAATCACGGCAAGAGCCTTTCCAAGTCCCTCTTGGGTACCAAAGTACTACTTGCAACACTTATTCATGCAATGGATCAGTTTATTCTGCTAACTCCATGGCACTGTGAAATAGCATATGGAAACGGCAGGAGTTCCAAACTTGGGGCATTGTGACATTGTGTCTCTGTCAGTAACCAAGGTTTATGTGCTCACACTCTGTGTTCTTCTTGAGTGGAGATGTGGAGCAGTGCCCTGTCAGACAGAATATCATTTTCTGTAGTTAATGAGTTTATATGTCTCTTTGGAAAGAAATGAAGGCGTGGTGGGAAAGAGAGAGCACAGGAGGGAGGCAGGGAGTAAGAGGGAGAGAGGGAATGAGATCATGTGTAGCATCTATTTGTTCAGTGAAAATTCAATTTATTAAAAAGAAATTCTGGTCTTTTCTAAGCCTTCAGTCAGACTGCTTCTAACAGCCAGAGGTTACATGTGTTTGGGAGCCACTGAAGAAGCTCCAGCTGAGCACGTTTCTAAAGGGCAGATAGCCTCTCTCCAGTCTCCTACCCTCTTATTCCGCCCCCCCAGAATTTCTGCCTGACTCATTTTTTTCCACAGCATCCCCTTCCCCCATTATCGGCTGTCCTTTCATTCTTTCTGGGTGGTTCTCATTGCCAGGCCCACTGCTACCAGATATAGAACAACTTGATTAGAATGTTTTTTGAAAAGTATACATGTGCATGTACATGTATCAGTGGCATATGCAAATTTCTTTCCAAAAGGCTGCTCTATGGAACGGTTTATATTATCATTCTTGGTTTGTTCTCAAATATGGATAAAAGAATGCTGACTACGTCTAGGGGCCTTATGGCTGTTTGCCCCACCCCCCTTCCTTCCTTCCACAGATATTTACTGAATATCTTCAATTAGCCAAGCACTGCTCTAAGTGCTAGGCTGTAGTCTAGACAAAAATTATCTCAATTTCACACAACAATGTGAGGTAAACATTTTCTCATTTTGCAGATGAGAAAATTGCAGCTCACAGAGGTTAAATAATCTGCCTGAATCACAATTGGTTTGCCCCTAACTTCTGATCTTTTTGAGATGCTACAAAATGCTAGCAGACAGGGACTCTCTTTGTAACCAGATTTGGTAAATTAATATGCCTAATTCTTCATGCCAGAGTAGATCTATTTCTTGATGATAGTCAACGGGCAAGATCCTGATCATTTTGGGAACAAGTCAAGAAAAAGTATTTCTATCCCTCTCAGTAAGCAAGGGATTTGGACATTCCATTCATTTTTTTTTTTTTTTTTCCTTTTATTGGGTGCCAGGCTAATGGGGAGCATAGTGAGTTTAACAAAATATCTGCAAGTCAAGACCTCATTAACAACTGCTTTAATGAACAGGTAGAAGTGTCTATAATGAACATATAGCTTTCTTTACAAACAGTGCACCAGGAACAGTTAAGAGAATTTAACTGTTGGGGTGGAGGTGGGGGAGGTCACAGAGGAAAGAGCAGAAAATCAAAGTTCAAAGACAATCAGTTTCTCTCAGGATTCCATGCAGGCACAGCTCCTTCATCTCAGTGGCTGCCCAGTGGCTGCTGCCATCCTGTACCATAATGATGACAGAACATGCCTCCCTAATTTATAAAACACCGTGTTAAAAGTAATTTTCTGCAATAAGGGTTTGGGTTTCAGAAGACTTGCTTCATAATCTTCAATGCATTTCTAGTCAAAAAATGTCTTCTATCTAAAGTCTTGCTTGTGTATCCTTTGAGGGTGGAAGGCAGCTTGCTAATTTGGCCATGCTTTTCCAGAGTACACTCAGAGTAAGGCTTTGGCTAGTCTGCTGTCCCTAGCTAATCTCCACATTGTCACCCAGAGGTCCACATCTCACTCCACCCTCAGCAGCCCTCTGGCTTCTGTGACACTGCACCTGTCCAGTCCCCTCACCCCCAGGCCTGCCCTACCCCCAAGTGGCATACAGCCAGACAGCTATCTCCTCCAGGGACTCCTGTTAACTTAGGGTGAAACACAAACTCCTAATCATGACCAACAAGTCCCAGATGATCTGATTCACGGCCCACCTCTCTCTTCTGTAAGTAGAGTGGACTTTATCCCTATTAATATTTTTTTTGCCCTAAATTCTATATTGCTTGATAATGATATTGTTACCCCAACTTTCTTTTGGTTAGTATTCTCTTAGTATATATGTTTCCATCTCATTAACCCGAACCGTTTAGTGTGGTTTTCTCATTAAGCAGTATAGAACTGTTTTTTCCCCCTTAATCTATCTGATAATCTCTTTCAATATTTAATTTAAATCTTAATCCATTTGCTTTTTTTTATCTTCATTTTATTGAGATATATTCACATACCACGCAGTCATACAAAACAAATCATACATTTGATTGTTCACAGTACCATTACATAGTTGTACATTCATCACCTAAATCAATCCCTGACACCTTCATTAGCACACACACAAAAATAATAAGAATAATAATTAAAGTGAAAAAGAGCAATTGAAGTAAAAAAGAACACTGGGTACCTTTGTCTGTTTGTTTGTTTGTTTCCTTCCCCTATTTTTCTACTCATCCATCCATAAACTAGACAAAGGGGAATGTGGTCCTTATGGGTTTCCCAATCCCATTGTCACCCCTCATAAGCTACATTTTTATACAATTGTCTTCGAGATTCATGGGTTCTGGGTTGTAGTTTGATAGTTTCAGGTATCCACCACCAGCTACCCCAATTCTTTAGAACCTAAAAAGGGTTGTCTAAAGTGTGCGTAAGAGTGCCCACCAGAGTGACCTCTCGGCTCCTTTTGGACTCTCTCTGCCACTGAAGCTTATTTCATTTCCTTTCACATTCCCCTTTTGGTCAAGAAGATGTTCTCCGTCCCACGATGCCAGGTCCACATTCCTCCCCAAGAGTCATATTCCACTTTGCCAGGGAGATTCACTCCCCTGGGTGTCTGATCCCACGTAGGGGGGAGGGCAGTGATTTCACCTTTCAAGTTGGCTTAGCCAGAGAGAGAGGGCCACATCTGAGCAGCAAAGAGGCATTCGGGAGGAGGCTCTTAGGCACAATTACAGGGAGGCCTAGCCTCTCCTTTGCAGCAACCGTCTTCCCAAGGGTAAAACCTATGGCAGAGGGCTCAACACATCAAACCACCAGTCCCCTATGTCTGTGGTCATGTTAGCAACCATGGAGGTGGGGTAGGCCAATACCCCTGCATTCTCCACAGGCTCCTCAAGGGGGCACTACATATTTTTTTCCTGTTTTTTTTGTTGTTGTTTTGTTTTTTTTAACCTGTTCTTCCTTTTTAAATCAACTGTATGGAAAAAAAAAATTAAAAACAAACAAACAAAAAAAACAAAAAAGAAAAACATACAATAAAAGAACATTTCAAAGAGACCATAACAAGGGAGTAAGAAAAAGACAACTAACCTAAGATAACTGCTTTACTTCCAACCTGTTCCTACTTTACACCAAGGAAGTTACATAATATAGCAACATTTCTGTGAACTTTCTCCTACTATATCCATCAGAAATTAACAGACCATAGTCATTCCTGTGCATCCCCAGAACGTTAAATAGCATATCTGTTCTTCTTGGATTACTGTTCCCCCTTCCTTAATTGCTCTCTATTGCTAGTTCCCCTACATTCTACATTATAAACCATTCGTTTTACATTTTTCAAAGTTCACATTAGTGATAGCATGTAATATTTCTCTTTCTGTCCCTGGCTTATTTCGCTCAGCATTACGTCTTCAAGGATCATCCATGTTGTCATATGTTTTACGAGGTCGTTCCTTCTTACTGCCGTGTAGTATTCCATCGTGTGTATATACCACATTTTATTTATCCACTCATCTGTTGAAGGACATTTGGGTTGTTTCCATCTCTTGGCAATTGTGAATAATGCTGCTTTGAACATTGGCGTGCAGATATCTGTTCGTGTCACTGCTTTCCGATCTTCCGGGTATATACTGAGAAGTGCAATCGCTGGATCAAATGGTAACTCTATATCTAGTTTTCTAAGGAACTGCCAGACTGACTTCCAGAGTGGCTGAACCATTATACAGTCCCACCAACAATGAATAAGAGTTCCAGTTTCTCCACATCCCCTCCAGCATTTGTAGTTTCCTGTTTGTTTAATGGCAGCCACTCTAACAGGTGTTAGATGGTATCTCATTGTGGTCTTAATTTGCATCTCTCTAATAGCTAGTGAAGCTGAACATTTTTTCATGTGTTTCTTGGCCATTTGTATTTCCTCTTCAGAGAACTGTCTTTTCATATCTTTTGCCCATTTTATAATTGGGCTGTCTGTACTATTGTCATTGAGTTGTAGGATTTCTTTATATATGCAAGATATCAGTCTTTTGTCAGATACATGGTTTCCAAAAATTTTTTCCCATTGAGTTGGCTACCTCTTCACCTTTTTGAGAAATTCCTTTGAGGTGCAGAAACTTCTAAGCTTGAAGAGTTCCCATTTATCTATTTTTTCTTTTGTTGCTTGTGCTTTGGGTGTAAAGTCTAGGAAGTGGCCGCCTAATACAAGGTCTTGAAGATGTTTTCCTACATTATCTTCTAGGAGTTTTATGGTACTTTCTTTTATATTGAGATCTTTCATCCATTTTGAGTTAATTTTTGTGTAGGGTGTGAGGTAGGGGTCCTCTTTCATTCTTTTGGATATGGATAGCCAACTCTCCCAGCCCCATTTGTTGAATAGAGCATTATGACTCAGTTCAGTGACTTTGGGGGCCTTATCAAAGATCAGTCGGCCATAGATCTGAGGGTCTATCTCTGAATTCTCAATTCGATTCCATTGATCTATATGTCTATCTTTGTGCCAGTACCATGCTGTTTTGACAACTGTGGCTTTATAATAAGCTTCAAAGTCAGGGAGTGTAAGTCCTCCCACTTCGTTTTTCTTTTTTAGAGTGTCTTTAGCAATTCGAGGCATCTTTCCTTTCCAAATAAATTTGATAACTAGCTTTTCCAAGTCTGCAAAGTAGGTTGTTGGAATTTTGATTGGGATTGCATTGAATCTGTAGATGACTTTGGGTAGAATTGACATCTTAATGACATTTAGCCTTCCTAACCATGAACATGGAATATTTTTCCATCTTTTAAGGTCCCCTTCTATTTCTTTCAGTAGAGTTATGTAGTTTTCTTTGTATAGGTCTTTTACATCTTTGGTTAAGTTTATTCCTAGGTACTTGATTTTTTTTAGTTGCTATTGAAAATGGTATCTTTTTCTTGAGTATCTCTTCAGTTTGTTCATTTCTAGCATATAGAAACATTACTGACTTATGTGCATTAATCTTGTATCCCGCTACTTTGCTAAATTTGTTTATTAGCTCTAGTAGCTGTATCGTCGATTTCTCAGGGTTTTCCAGATATAAGATCATATCATCTGCAAACAATGACAGTTTTACTTCTTCTTTTCCAATTTGGATGCCTTTTATTTCTTTGTCTTGCCGGATTGCCCTGGCTAGCACTTCTAGCACAATGTTGAATAACAGTGGTGACAGTGGGCATCCTTGTCTTGTTCCTGATCTTAGAGGGAAGGCTTTCAGTCTCTCACCATTGAGTACTATGCTGGCTGTGGGTTTTTCATATATGCTCTTTATCATATTGAGGAAGTTTCCTTCAATTCCTACCTTTTGAAGTGTTTTTATCAAAAACGGATGTTGGATTTTGTCAAATGCTTTTTCAGCATCTATTGAGATGATCATTTGATTTTTCCCTTTTGAATTTTTAATGTGTTGTAATACATTGATTGATTTTCTTATGTTGAACCATCCTTGCATGCCTGGAATAAACCCCACTTGGTCATGGTGTATGATTTTTTTAATGTGTCTTTGGATTCGATTTGCAAGTATTTTGTTGAGGATTTTTGCATCTATATTCATTAGGGAGATTGGCCGGTAGTTTTCCTTTTCTGTAGCATCTTTGCCTGGTTTTGGTATTAGACTGATGTTAGCTTCATAAAATGAGTTAGGTAGTGTTCCATTTTCTTCAATGTTTTGAAAGAGTTTAAGTAAGGTTCGTGTCAGTTCTTTCTGGAAAGTTTGGTAGAATTCCCCTGTGAAGCCATCTGGCCCTGGGCATTTATTTGTGGGAAGATTTGTGATGACTGATTGGATCTCTTTGCTTGTGATGGGTTGATTGAGGTCTTCTATTTCTTCTCTGGTCAGTCTAGGGTGTTCATATGTTTCCAGGAAATTGTCCATTTCCTCTACATTATCCAGTTTGTTGCCATACAGTTGTTCATAGTATCCTCTTATAATTTTTTTAATTTCTTCAGGATCTGCAGTTATGTCAACTTTTTCATTCATTATTTTGTTTATATGGATCTTCTCTCTTTTTGATTTGTCAGTCTAGCTAGGGGCTTGTCAATCTTGTTGATCTTCTCAAAGAACCAACTTTTGGTGATATTTATCCTCTCTATTGTTTTTTTGTTCTCTATGTCATTTATTTCTGCTTTAATCCTTGTTATTTCTTTTCTTCTACTTGGTTTAGGATTGGTTTGCTGTTCATTTTCTGGCTTCTTCAGTTGATCCATTAGTTCTTTGATTTTGGCTCTTTCTTCCTTTTTAATATATGCATTTAGTGCTATAAATTTCCCCCTCAGCACTGCTTTTGCTGCATCCCATAGGTTTTGGTATGTCGTGTTCTCATTTTCATTTGTCTCTATATATTTAGCAATTTCTCTTGCTATTTCCTCTTTAACCCACTGATTGTTTAGGAGTGTGTTGTTTAACCTCCAGGTATTTGTGAATTTTCTAAGTCTCTGATGGTTATTGACTTCTAATTGTATTCCATTGTGGTCAGAGAATGTGCTTTGAATAATTTCAATCTTTTTAAATTTACTGAGGCTTGTTTTATGTCCCAGCATATGATCTATTCTGGAGAAAGTTCCGTGAACACTAGAAAAGTATGTGTATCCTGGTGATTTGGGATGTAACGTTCTGTATATGTCTGTTAAATCTAATTCATTTATCAGATTGTTTAGGTTTTCAATTTCCTTATTGGTCCTCTCTCTGGTTGATCTATCTATAGGAGAGAGTGATGTGTTGAAGTCTCCCACAATTATTGTGGAAACATCCATTGCTTCCTTTAGTTTTGCCAGTGTTTCTCTCATGTATTTTGTGGCACCTTGATTGGGTGCATAGACATTTATGATTGTTATTTCTTTTTGTTGAATTGCCCCTTTTATTAGTATGTACTGGCCTTCTTTGTCCCTCAAAACATCCCTGCATTTAAAGTCTATTTTATCTGAGATTAATATTGCTACACCTGCTTTCTTTTGGCTGTAGCTTGCATGATATATTTTTTTCCATCCTTTCACTTTCAATTTCTTTGTGTCCCTGTGTCTAAGATGAGTCTCTTGTATGCAACATATTGATGGTACATTTTTTTTTGATCCATTCTGCGACTCTATGTCTTTTAATTGGGGAGTTTAATCCATTTACATTCAATGTTATAACCATGAAGGCATTTCTTGAATCAGCCATCTTATCCTTTGGTTTATGTTTGTCATATATATTTTTCCCCTCTCTCTATTAATATCCTTTATTGTACCCATACCGAATCTCTTTAGTACTGAACCTTTCTCCAGGTCTCTCTGTCCTTTCTTTGTTTCTCTGTCTGTAGGGCTCCCTTTAGTATCTCCAGTAGGGCAGGTCTCTTGTTAGCAAATTCTCTCAGCATTTGTTTGTCTGTGAAAAATTTAAGCTCTCCCTCAAAGAAGGAGAGCTTTGCTGGATAAAGTATTCTTGGTTGGAAATTTTTCTCACTCAGAATTTTAAATATATCATGCCACTGCCTTCTTGCCTCCATAGTGGCTGCTGAGTAGTCACTACTTAGTCTTATGCTGTTTCCTTTGTATGTGGTGAATTGCTTTTCTCTTGCTGCTTTCAGAACTTGCTCCTTCTCTTCCGTGTTTGACAGTGTGATCAGAATATGTCTCGGAGTGGGTTTATTTGGATTTATTCTATTTGGAGTTCGCTGAGCATTTATGATTTGTGTATTTATGTTGTTTAGAAGATTTGGGAAGTTTTCCCCAACAATTTCTTTGAATACTCTTCCTAGACCTTTACCCTTTTCTTCCCCTTCTGGAACACCAATGAGTCTTATATTAGGATGTTTTATATTATCTATCATATCCCTGAGGTCCGTTTCAATTTTTTCAATTTTTTTCCCCATTCTTTCTTTTATGCTTTCATTTTCCATTCTGTCATCTTCCAGGTCACTGATTCATTGTTCAACTTCCTCTAGTCTTGTACTATGAGTGTCCAGAATCTTTTTAATTTGGTCAACAGTTTCTTTAATTTCCATAAGATCATCTATTTTTTTATTTAGTCTTGCAATGTCTTCTTTATGCTCTTCTAAGGTCTTCTTGATATCCTTTGTATTCTGTACTATGGTCTCATTGTTCATCTTTAGTTCTTTGAGTAGCTGCTCCAGGTGCTGTGTCTCTTCTGATCTTTTGATTTGGGTGCTTGGGCTTGGGTTATCCATATCGTCTGGTTTTTTCATATGCTTTATAATTTTCTGTTGGTTTTGGCCTCTTGGCATTTGCTGAACTTGACAGGGTTCTTTTAGGATGTGAAGACCAATTGAAGTCCTTATCTCTAATTTATCAGATCTACAGCTTCGTGGAGTACACTTTCTCTAACTAACCAGCAGGTGGCGTCCACGAGCCACCTGTTCTCCACAAACCAGTTCTCCCCTGCTTTGCCTTTGTGGTGGGTGGGGGAGTGAGTCTTGTGGGGTCCAATTGGTGTACCAAGCTTGCGTGTGTAGTTGGTGTTGCCCACCCTGTATATGGGGTGTGTTTCTGGGCAGTCAGGGAGGGGGGGTGGCTCTAACAATCAAATGTCCCTGGTGATCCTGGAGTTTTAAAGCTGCTGCAATAGTCTAATCCTTCAGTTCAGTCCTGCCACAGTTTGTCTCTGCCACTGACCCACAAGTCCTTGGTATTGGCGTATGGCTCCTGAGACTTGCAAGTGGGTCCCTCTTCCAGGCCGTGCACCCTCTGGTCCTCTGTTGAGGGATGACTGTGCTATGTCACAGGTGAGTGCCATCCCCCCAGGGCGGTTCTGGGCTGCTGGGCTGTGTAGGGAGGCTCCCAGTCTGCTGAAATGATGGCTGAATGGGGCTTTGTTAATTCACACTGCTCTACCTTCCTAACTCTGGGTCAATCAGCTGAGGTTGCAGGGAAGGCTAATGTCCACGCCCAGTTTTGTGGTGTGTGCCTGTTATTTGAAGCACTTCCGTCACACTGGGTTGTGTGGGGCAGCTCTGGGCTATGGGGCTGGTGATGGGCAGGAGTGTTTCCTGTCCACCAGGATGATGGCTGTGAGCGGACACCCCCCTTTTCTTGGGAAGTTGTGGTGTTTAGTGAAATTTCTCAGCCACTGGATTATTGCCTTTTGTCTCAGAGCTCTCTTAGTTCTGCTCTGTCTTGACCTGCCCAAATTGCAAGTCTTTGAAGCTTTCTGTATTGGGCTTCTTAGAGTAATTGTTTTACAAAAAGAAAAAAGGATTAAAAAAAAAAAAAAAAAGGGCCCTCCTCACAGATCTAATGGGTTATTGAAATGCTAAGAGACAAAGCAATTAGGGCCATTAAGGAAAGTTCCACAGGGCAGAGAGATCAGCTTTTCTTCGGGATTTGCATATGAGCCTGAGGGCCTGAGCTCTGCCCTTCCCCTTTCTATGTTCACCAGAACTCCAAAAATCCTCCACTTTTATTTTGGAGTTTTTCGTGCTGTTTTTTTCTATGTCTGTCTCCTCTCTGCTGGGCTGGCTGCTCTCAGATTCTCTGGTGTCTGGTCTCAGTCTATCTATGGTTGGAGTTTGGATCAGTAGAATGAGTTTCCGATAAGGGCTGCCACTGCAGTTCCCCCTTCTCCTTCCCGGAGCTGACAGCCCCTCCTCCCCCGGGACTGAGCCTGGCAGGGAGGGGCGCGGGTCCCCTGGCCGCAAAAACTTACAGATTTCGCTGATCTCAGCAGTTCGACGTTTTCCTGAGTGTTGTATGAAGTATGCCCAAAGGGAGATTGCTCTGTGGTGTCCAGTCCACGCAGTTCCTGGCTTTCTACCTACTTTCCTGGAGGAGTAACTAAAACATACAGCTCACCAGTCCGCCATCTTGCCCCGCCTCCCATTTGCTTTTAATATTTGTAGATTTATACCCTCCTTAGTACTGCTATCTAGAATTTTAGTTTCATTGTTGTTCTGAAGATAGGGAAAATAGTTATTTTTGTAGTCATTAGTTAATGATATTTACTAATAAGTCAATAATTTCTATGCTCACCATTGTTCCATGCACTTACAATTTCCATTTGGGTTTACTTTTCTTCTTACTATTACACATTCTTTAATAATTCTTGTAGCAAGATTCTTTGTACTTCCTAAAATATCTTTATTTCATTCTTACTCTTGAAAGATAGATTAGCTATGAAAGAATTCTTGCTTGACAATTATTTTCTTCAGCATATTGAAGATATCATTCCACATGTTCTGGTATTGATGGCTGTTGATGAAAGATGTCCTGTCAATCTAATTGAAATCAGGCTTTAAGATTTTCTCTTTGTCCTTGATGTTCTGAAGTTTCACTATAATGTCTCCAAGTTTAGATTTCTTTTTATTGATCCTACTCAGTACTCAGAGTATGCTTCGAGTTTGAGGACTCATGTCTTTTATTTATTCTAAAATATTTAAAATTTGTTGGTCATTTGTTCTATTTTTTTGTTTGGATCTTATTATTAAAAGTATATTGGAGAGTCTCAAAGTATTCTTCATGTCTTTTAACTGTTTTTTTGTTTTGTTTTGTTTTGTTTTAACATATTTTAAAAATCTCTTTGTCTCTCTAAGCTCCATTCTGGGTGAATTCCTCAGTACTATCACTTAATTCAACATGCTTTCTGTTTTTTTTTTGTTTTTTTTTAATTTCAATAACTATAGTTTTCATTTCTAAGATTTCTCATTGATTCTTTAACTATTCTCCTCTTTCTGTTTCATTAATGTCTACCCATCTGCCCACCCTGTGGATATTAGTTGTTCATTTTCCTAATTAAGTATTCAAAATATATTTTAAAATTTATTGCATAATTTTATTGCTATATAGAATGAATTTATTGTCTGGTTGTTGGCTTAACTGGTTCTCTTTCTGGATGTTATCTTTCCTCCTGTGTTTTGGACTTCTGGCATGCAAGCTCATTTTCAGTGGGAAGTTGTCTCTCATCTGTGTCTATTCCTGTCTCTTTCTCTACCCCATCTCCCGAGATGTCTGGGACCCCATCTTGAACTGGTTTTTAAATGGTAGCTCCAGGATTCTACGCTCAGTGATAGGGTGGCTTGGATAAGGCCCTGGTCAGAACCCTGTGTCTGGGATCCTAAACCTCCACAGACACACAAGCTCCCTATAGGCCATTATTCCAGGTCTTTGTCAGCAGCTGCTTTTGTTATAAGTTAGGGTGCCTACTCTCTCTTATAAGAACCCTGTTTTTAAGCAGTGAGCCTGAATCCCCTTCCCACTTATAGACTACATATCTTATCCCTATAGCTTTGCAGGAGCCAAATTACCAGCCATCTGCTTCCCTTATTCCAGAGCCAGGCAGTCAGTGGCTTTAGCTCTGTCCTTGCTTTTCATTTCTCTCCTTTTACTGGTCCATGGAGATGTTTATCTTGCTTTGAGCCTGGCTATGTCTTTTTGTCTTTTCCTTTGTTATATTTTGTTTCTTGTGGCCTAAAGCATGATCTAACAATGCTACCTCATCAAGAAGTCCCTTGACTATATCTCTAACCTCATCTCGCACCTTTGGCCCATATGCTCATGTCACCTTTTTTGGACTGTCTTCGGTTCTCTGGCCAGCCAAGATTGCTCCCACCTCAGGACTATACACATGCTGGGAGGTCAAGAGTCAAGTCCTGAACCCTCCATTGCTGTCTCCCCTTCACAAATACCATTCTCAGCCTTCACATTTCAGTTTTAATATCATTGTCTCAGAAAGACCTTTTCTGACCATTCTATCTTAGTATGCCTCCCACCTCCAAATATTTATTACTGTATCCAGTTAATTTTCTTCAGAGCAAACTTGCAAACATTCACAAGTAATTCAGAAGAGCAGCCACAGGCCACACTCTTTTTGGCAAAACCTACCTTCACAGCTCAAAATCACAGTAGTGCCATCTACAAATATAAGGGTCCAGAGCATACACAGCCATGCTCCAAAAGAAAGCATATTGTTTGGGTTGGGAAATATGATTTTCTTTTTAAGACTTATCTGATGGAACTATCTAGATCTTGGTATTATATCCAATAATCAAAGATTCTATTGCTTAATATTTTATCAAAAAGGAAATATAGTAAAACTTTATTACTTAAGACTAATTGGGGAGCTAAAACTTCTAAATTAACAGACATTTGAAATTTTGGATTCTTTTAGTAAAATGGAGATTGATTTCTTATAAATCTATACACTAACATGGATAATGGCTTAAGAACACTGCCAAATAGAGACCTTGCCTGGATCTGTTTTGTGAACAGAAAGGAATTGCCCATGATTAAAAATGTTTATTTGGGATAGCATGCTGTAAAGCAAGCATGAATGGGCTAGTATTTCCCTTATAATTTCCTATGTGTTCATCATTTGCTTAGAAAACTTTCTTTTTCCCTTCAACAGATTCTGGAAATGTGAACATCAGCTCAAGTCCTCTCCAAATTATCATAAATACAAAATTAGTGAGGTCAGATCAATACTGCATGTTCTGATCTGGATTTGGGAGATAGTACAGTGCAGCCACACTCCACCTCATGGCCGTACCATAGTTTCTGCATCTGCAATAAGCTCTTTTACCAAAAATAGGCCATTGCTCCACTCTACCGTTTTCAAACATACAATAAGTATCTGGTGAAGTGGCAAGTCTCCATATTTCTTTCTCTATTTCTTCCTTACCTTCTCGGCAGACGACATCGATATTCTGAACAGTCTGTCAAAAATGAAAGGCTATGACTTAAGGTGCAAAGCCCTTAAGAAACAGCGATGAATTTGGATGGACAGTACCAGCTAGTGTACACAGGAAACTGATGAAGTAATAATTTGCTTCTTTGGGAGGGCATGAGTGAAAGGTTTTCAATATAGTCATTAAGGAACTTTTTACTAAAGTACCACACTGCGGAATAGAGAATATGAGGGGACTTGACAAATATTTTCCTTTGAACAGGACTTTACTTCAGATGACTGCTATTGTCAATACAGGAAACAGCCAACCCTTAAGGAGATTTCAGGTCCACTGAGCATGCCCCCTACTGGTAGGTTTCAAAACTGTGCCAAGACATTTCCTCTCAATTGCTTCTGGGTTCCAAAAGAGCTGGATCCAAAGACTGTAACGGTTATTACACACAGTCTATTTCTGTGTTCTAGGGAATTGCATTTTTAAAATATGGAAGGCTTTTCATTATGTGAGTTCATGAATGCTCAGTTTCTGAGATATTTAACTCAGGGCACAGAAAGCACATAAAGCCTTGTTCATTAAGAATAAATGTCCAATGTTTCCCAAGTAAATGAATCACAGACAAGAAATAAAAACATTCATACTTTAAAAATATATATACAACTCTTGGCTATTACCAGCTATTTCAAATTCCAGGAAACCACAGAGGATTCTTAAGTCAAGCTGTTGCAGGGAGCACGGTAGCCTCCAGCTCCCCGATTTGTACCCCACCTCCCAGCCTGGCTGTTCCATCACTGGGCAGAGCCTGTGTTGTGCTTGGATCCAGGTGCTCACCCTGCAGTACTCTCTGTGGCAGGAGGCAGCGTCCGGTGTAAGCCAGAGGAGCCCCACCCTGCAGGAACTGCTGTCTGAGGAGCCTTGACTATTCAGTACCAGTCCCCCACCCTCCCCAACACACACCATGAGCCTTCTCCATGCTTAAGGGAGCCACACAGCTTCTCAATCTGCCCACTCCAGGGCAAGCAAGAGAGAGACAAGTCTCAAGAGCCTAGGGCCATGTTTTTTCTGATCCCCAGATGGGTTTTCTCCAGGTTGGGGCTTTTGCTATATGGGGCTGAATAAGAACAGGGCAGTAGCTCTTACTCTACCATTGCTACGTTTTCCCATGATTCTCTTTCACGTTAGTAGATTACCACTCAAAGCTTCATTCCTCATTGGCATTGTTTAAATTTCTTCAGATCACCATTCAGCCTTTACTTCCTATTTTCTACCCACCCCCACCCCCTTCCCTCTTTCATTTTTTTTTCCCCCTGGAAGCATAGTCAGTCCTGTCAGTCCTGTTTTTCTCTCACTTCCCTCAGACTATGCCTGAGTGTCCCCCATCATGCCCTGCCCCCTACACTTCCAACTTCGCTCACACAGCTTCCAACTTCATGCAGCCTGATGTCCTTGACATTTTTATAACACACATATCCATCCATTCCACACACATTCTTCCCCTCTTTCATGTGCTACCTGCACCCTTCAAACTCATCACGGAACAACTGCCAGTCCTTCCCACAGTCAGAGAACCTGCCCACTCCTCCGTGAAAAACAAATATTCCCAAGGATAAATCAGAGCTCTATGTGAGGGCATCCTATGCATTTTAGGTAAGGAGAACCCTCAGGAAAGGACTAAGTATCCAACAGTCAGTCCATCCTCCTCCTTCACAGATGTGCAAGGAGCACAGCAGGGTAATATTCTTCCACACAGAGAGAGAGAGACGGGAGGTCACAAGGAAGAGCAGGAGGTGTGATGCACTGGCAGAATCCTGTCTGAAGTTCTGTAAATTCTGATTCTTCAACTCAGACCCATCCTCAACTGTTTAGGACTCTCAAAACTTATTTCTATAAAGGGTCTGGGAACAGCTCATCCATAAGAATCACCGGGGTTATTATAGGCAGGAGGGGTTATATTCTACCCTAGAAACTCTTCTTCCCTTCTTTCCAATTAAAAGGAAACTGTATGGGTTTGAATTCATGGAGTCTGGGATATTTATGACAAGAAGTAGATTTAGTTACCCTGAAGCAGACTAAATGATGAGTGAGTTGATGCAAATGAACACTTTTATGCTTTGTTGTAAAGCGTAACTAACGTTAATCATCTGAGTACACCGTGCACAGCACACTGTTCTTGTATTTTGGCTGTGGATGCTAACGGAGGGAGGCATCTATTTGTGCTGTTTACTAATGAGCCAGTGAGCCAGAGGAGGGTTCTGGCGGCATCCCGTGAACAGGTTACACCTGACCACCTTCCGCCTTGTGCAGCCCACCTGGAATGCACTCCAACCATGCAAGCAGTTGGCTTCGCCTCACGAACACCCCAAGGTGGTATCTGCACTTCATAACAAAAAGCCTGAGAAAAATACATGCAGCAGTTGGCCCAAAGCTCACGCCCACCTTACCAGCCTCATTCCATGCCACTAGTTGTGCCTCCATTTCCCACCCCCCTAACCCCCCACTACAGTGGCCTTTGTGCAGGTTCTTGAATGAACTGTACACCCATCTGCCATAGGGCCTATGGGCCAGCTTTTTTCTGAGGCTGGCCCAACCCCATAACCAACCACCACCCCTCACCACCCAAGACTAGGTCATGTCCTTCGGTTTTAAGTTCTCCTAACAGGGGTCTTGCCTTCATAGCTCTTAACACAGCTCACAGCTCTATGTTATATTTCTGCAATTATGTGACTAATATCTTTCATGCTAGCTACAGGCTGCCTGGTGGCAGAGACTGTACGTGCTTTTTCACACTATATCTAATAGTGCTTGGAACATGGGAGATAAATATTTGTGAAAATAATGAATGAATGATGGTAAGAATGTAGACACAGAGAATGCAGGTGAGAGAGAAAGAGCACTGTCCTAATATGCAGATATGCCTATTAACTGGTAAATAAGCAACAAACCCTTTTAGAGAGTACTGGCTGAGAAAAATGACTTCTATGTGTAACAACTGATAAAATCTTTGTTCTTAAAGGCTATGTTTTCTAAAAATGCACGAGAAAAGACTAGGAATTTTGGCTATTAGTTAAGGGCTCTAAAGTAAGATGTAACATCCTAGCCCCACCCATGGCAGAATGAGAGACCAAGGCTGTCCTGGACCTGGAAGAAGGATTTGGGCTTGTTAATCTCAGAGACTTTGCTTGGCCACTGTGGCTAAAGACTAGCACTAGCTTCTCAATGGGTTAGAAACAGAAACTAATAGCAGGACGTTTTTGTGGTTAGCTGTATGTAATTGTGCATAATGAATTTTATGTAGTTCTCATTACAGAATGTGGGTTTAGTGATTCTCAACAAATTCTTTGTTTATCATATAAAATTCTGAGTTAAAGAAGCCCTCTCGATATTACTATGTATGGCGCCTGAACTGACAGGGTCCTTTCTGGCTTGTCAAGTCAAGTTTCTGGTAGACAAACCAAATAAGCAGCCCCACTTACAAAACTTGATCTTAAAGGAGTTTATTTTTGTCTGGGTGTGCTACATATTATACCAGAATCAATTATAAATGTTTAAAATAGCTAAACTTTTAAAAATGCGTTTGATGCTTTTATACATAAAAGCGTTTTCAAAAACAATAATAATGTCAATAAACAGAGTATCAGATTTGACAAGGTGGATTAGTTAGTGGTTGAAAAAATTGTTCCCAGAGGATGTTGACTAATCTATCCTTCTGGCCTGGGGGCACTGGAAGCAGGCCATCCTTGGCCTGGATTTATTCAACATTTTTAGCCACGATTTGGACAAAGATATTTAAGACATGTTTATCAAACCTGTAGCTGCTACTAAGCTTAGAGGAAGAGATAATAGCTCTATAATTTTGGCCATGTTGCTTGATCCACTGGACTCTCCATTTCCTCATCTATAAAATGGGGATAATGATACCTATCCCATAGGGTTATTGCAAAGAATTAATGAGTGAAAAGGATGTAAAGTGAAGTAATAAACCTTAGTTATCTTCTTTCACAGAAAGAGGGATGAAATCAGGAATAAAAAACCAAAAATCCCAAGTTGGAAAATGGTTTGAATTATTATACCAAAATAAAAGGGAAATCCTATATTTAGTTTCAAAAAACCACCTATAGATAAGGTTCCATACAAAAGCAATGACATAAAGAAAAGAAATGAGTGTCAAAACACACACATGCACACAAACAAAAAAAACCTTTGGATAATGTTACCAAATCATGTTCTTCTAAATATAACAATGTCATTTGCAGAATCTTGATTAAGTCTGCTATACCAGTCAATCAATCCTGTTTGTTAGAGGAAGGCTGCATGTTTTCAAACTTTAGTACAATGATTCCTAGTGAATTGATGTCAGGAATGTATAAATGCTGCTTCAAACTGATTCCACTCTGTTATAAGATATTTTGGAATAATTTAATTTGTTTAAAATAATTTGAGTTACTTTCAGACAAAATATGCATATGAGCAAAAAATTACTGAAGACCCACAGAATGGGAGAGATCTCACTTGACAGCATTCTTGAGATGGAATTCTGGAAGTTTTCATTGGCCACAAGCTCAGCAGGTGGCAGCTGCTACAAGGCCAACGCAGTCCTTAGCTAGCACTAGTTGTGGAGTCAGAGAGCCAAATACTGGCTACCGCCTGGCCTCTCCTCTCCAAATTACGGGATGACTCTTTCTTTCTCTCTCTCTTTCTCTCTCTCTCTCTTTTTCCAAACTACAAATTAGGAAAATAGCTACTTGATATTAAGATCAAATGATCAAAACTAATTTTATTTTATTCATTTAATCTCTTGCAAAAAACATCACAAATGACTTTTTTCTTAAAGATGATACTCATATTTCACATACTTCCTAAAAGCAGCAGTATTGCTGCACTAGAGAATTCTGTCATGCTTCCCATAACCCAGATGGGTGGTTTCAGACTATAGCCCAGGGCCTGGGCGGTGATGCGATGGGAGGAAGAAGACAGGCCCAGGAACCAAGAGCCTCGGGTCTCCTCCTAGTTCTGACCTTGCACGAGTTACTTAACTCACTGAGACTTGCTAGTCTCATCTGTAAAACAAGGGCCGGCAGCTAGATCATCTTCAAAGCCCTCTCTACTCAAATTCTATGATTCTTTTATCTGCCTTGGCACACTGGCTGATTTGCCTTTTGGGGATTTGCGGACACCTCCCTCCCCCAGTAGTGCCAGAATTTCAGAAAAGAGTTCAAGATTCACAGGTGCTGGCAAAGAAGCCCTACAGCTCCTAAGTTTCTCTTTCCTCATTATCTGATTCACAGAACCTAATTTAATGGAGAAATTATGGAACAGCATGCCAGAACCTCCGACTGTGACATGAAAGATGGTCACTTTGAGCATGGGACTGAGTTACGAATGACTCACCATACGCTCAAATTTGCCTCCAGCTGTTTATACATCGCACTGAGGCATAGGAGAAGTGCCAATAACAAACCATCAACAACAAAAAACAAAACCAAACAAAAACTATTTATGGCTGCTGCTGAGAAACATTTAACATTCCAACCCTGATATTTAAGTTTGAATCATATGAAGTTGCCAGTTTTGCAGATCAGAAATGGTTGACTATCAACAATGTCTTACGGTTATACCTGCACAAATACCCTTAATGGCCAGGGAAGCTGTTCTGTAGTTCTCCTCTGAGTGTGGTGGCAGGAGAAAGAAAATAGATCACAATCCAAACACAAAGCCTGGACATGTGGAGGCTAAATGGTTCTTATGTAACAAAAGGACAATTATGGAAGTGCCTTCTGGAAGTACTAGAATTAGGGGAGGATTTTTAAAGAAAAGAAAAAAAATATTATTTCTAGAGTTACCAAATGTCAGAAAGAAAATGACAAACTCATGTTAACTCACCAGCTTAAAAGAAAATCATTAAAAAACAACTGAAGTTCCTGATTATGAAGCCAACAGAAGGGAAACAGAATAGACAGAGAGACACAGTGTGCTGTCATACCATTTGAGCCCTGGATCCAGCTATGCCTGAAGCTAGAACAGCGCTGGACTTTCCAGTTACATGAGCCAATCAATACATTCTTTCTTTTTAAAACATGTATTTATATATACATAGCAAATAACCATGATACACACACAAGCTTATGGTGCTGGACCAACCTGTCTTAAAATGTTGAATTAAACCATAAAAGGCAGAACCCATTTCATATCAAAAATTCTATAAAGTTTAGACCTCTAGTCTGATTCAAAATTTCACGGGGTCAAGATCCAGATGGCAGAAAACCTGCAGAGAAGAATCATTTTAAGAGTCTCAGTAAAAGAAAGGTAAAGATGCTTCTTGTCAAAACAGGAGAGATGAAAGAGAAGTTTCTCACATTTATACATTCAACAGGTATGTTACTGCCTAATGCAGAGCTGAGAAGGGAGGAATCAGGCTATTTCACAATCAAATCTTCAGAATATAAGATGGGAGCAAGACTACGATGCCTTTTTCGTAGTAAGAAGCTGGAGGTTAGGTGAATGGTATAAAATTGCATAAGCTAAGAGCTAATATTGGATTAAAATTATCAAACTGTTATTAGATTAAAATTATTAGAATATCTTCATATTATTCTAACAATAAAAATGTTAAACTGGTACTCAATGCTCCCACTCAGTTTTGTCTGTTTTCAGGTCTGGTTAAACATTTGCTGATGTGCAATGCATAAAGTAAAAGCCATCTGCTCATTTATGTCCTAACTCTTTCTGTAAGAATTCTGCTCTTTAATTTATCTATTTTGGGCAAATAAAGATTGATTTTAATTTACTGCCAAGATTCATGGCATGGGCAAGGGATAAGTTGGAACCAGAAATTATTTTCCTTTTTCCCATCTATTAGTCACCATTTGGAAATCAATATTCAGTGTTCACCACATCTGTGGCTCCAGACAACCCAAAGAAAATTGTGTTCTATTCCCATTCAGACTGATGATGCATTGTGCCATTATCTTGTGAGCTAATATGAGATTCACTATCTGCTGTCTTACCTGACAAATATGCCTTCAGAATCCAGGCTTGGGCACATTATTTGAAGAATCTGCAGCGAGGACGTTAGCATAATTTATACTCCCAAGACCCTTACTACCATGTCTGTATATGCAGCATATGACTTGAGATGGAAGGATAAAGAGACAAGAATAGTTTTTCTCTTTCTCATTCCATCATTTAATCAGTTCTGGCCATCCCTGTATCCATCTGTTACATATAGAGTGCCTACTATGTCCCATGGAACATGCAAGCTGTTGGGAAGGCAGTGATGAATAAGAGGCTTTCAAGTCTTTCAACTTCTTTGCTACTCATAGGAAACAACAAAGGAAGAGGAAGGAGAAAAGGAAGAATTCTAGACTGGAGAGGCACTAGGAAGTATTCTGAAATCACTCCAAAGTGGGGATGCAGAATTAAAATCTACTAAGGAAAGGAGGGTAAAAGGAATGCCGACCCTCTATCCCACAGACCAGTAATAAAAACAATAATAGTGAGTATTTGTTGAGTGCTTATTTGGTTCCACACATTTTGCTAAGATTATCTCATCTAATCCTTCCTATAACTCTATGAGGTAGGTCCTAGTAACAAACCCACTTTAGAGATAGGAAAACAGAGGCCCAGGGAAGTTAAATCCCATGCTCAATACAACATACCTCAGAACAATGGCGTTATAGCCTAGACCTATCTCACTGAATATCTGATCCCTTAACCACTATGCCATAACAAACTAATTTAGCCCCAAACTTACATCCTATTAATTTGGGAGATGTGGTGTTTCTCAAGGTGAAGTGAACTTTCAACATGGGTTAACAAAATGGTAAGGCGTTTCTTCCAAAGAATCACAAATAAACAAAGACAAAGGAATCAGGATTGCAGACAGGGCCTGATGGCAAGTCTCTGCCACCAATTAAGAGTAGTATGGGTGAAGCTGCTGCTGCTCAGGTCAGGGGTCCCTCCCACCCAACACCTGAAAGCTGCATGGTGCAGGTGGTGGGTGCCAGGCAGTGAGAAGCTGTGGCTTCAGGTGCACTGCGGAGGACAGCAGCCACCATTTCTGGCCAAACAGACCATGCTCCCTCTCCTCAACCCAGACCCAAGCGCTGACC
The DNA here is from genome assembly GCF_015220235.1 of Choloepus didactylus. NCBI lineage: Eukaryota > Metazoa > Chordata > Mammalia > Pilosa > Megalonychidae > Choloepus > Choloepus didactylus. The sequence continues at coordinate 30,875,935 of NC_051308.1, forward strand.
AGGTCTATCTGTGGGGTCACTGGCCTCTGATCAGTAAAAAGTTTTACAAAAGTTAAATTATTTATTAGTACAGCCTTGTAACAGAAACACATTTTTACCAATACAAGAAGGGGTAGGAGGACAAGGAAGAGAGGCCAAGGCCAGGAAGGGTCAGCCAATTAAGCTTCCCAACTTCCGGCCAAATGTTGATACCTTGTTCACTGGTGACAACTCAGGAATGTACCCCAAATTGCACAAAGCTCCTTGAGGGAAGCAAATCTGGCAGCAGAAATATAATTACTGGCATATATTGGTGAGAGCGATAACTGCCAACTAAAAACTTCACTCAAAAACGGCGTTTCGCTCACGGACTGGTAGTTACTTTCTGGTCTCTAAGAGAACAAATAAAATTAAAATGCACCATTAATAAAAAATTATGGTCCCTTTCAGAGACCAATCAGTGACTGCATCTGATCAAAGCTGAATTATTAAATGTCTATAGATTAATCCCATAATTCTCAAGGGCCTAGAGTTTGTAATTTCCCTGGAAAAAAAAAAAAAAAAGAAAGAAAACAGACACAATCTACACCGTGAAAAATTTAATTGCACTTTAATTACCAGTTAAGCTGAATAGCATGAGATATGGGTGCCTTCAATTTTTAATAGTCATTATGATTCCAAGAGAATTTTGAAGGGAAATAATTTAATCTCTCGGGATTATTCTCTTCTTCTGCCACTGCCAAAATCAAAATAAGAACAGAAAAAAATACAAAGGGTGATGCAAATTCTTCCAGATCATAACCCAGGCTGGTCCCCAGCAATAATAAACTAGCCATTCCCAGGCAGCTGCAGTGCACATTTTCATGATATGCTAATATAGGAATGGGTTTGCTACAGTTGAGTTCTGCGACATTAAACAGATAAAGTCTCCTGGCTGGGGCGTTTCTCTTCTTTTTTAAAATCAGATCTAAAGACGCCATACTTGTTCCTTTGTTTTTCAGAGCAAGGTGGCCAATATGACATGCATTCCCCCTAACACACACACACACACACACACAACACATATGCACACACTCACAAATGCACACACACCCTCCCACCTGCTTCCATAATGTTTCAAAAAAGTCATTTCAAAGGGAAAAAAAAGGAAGATGGTAATACAATCACAAAAGTCTTGAACAAAAATGGAAATTAAAAGGTCTCCATAAGAATTCAAAAGGATACAAGTTTAGTTTTCAAACACTTTCATTTTATCACAGAACCAACTGACCGAGGGAAGGTCAGGCCTCCTCAGAGCTAGGAGGGGATGGGGGAGCGGGGCATGGTGAAGTTGAGCGCTTCTCCCGCTTTTTCAAGTGCATGTTTGCCCTCTAAACTTGCCAAGGTTCTTAAAGACTTTTATTATGGAAAGAAATTAGGTTGTCCTTTAAAAAGGCAGACGGGGGTCAAAATATGGCTTTTCCTGAGGTGTGAAAACAGCATAGGGCTCTGTACCACCTCTGGCTCCTGCTACTCACTATTACCAGACTCATCACAAGTACGGACCTTGTTGTTAGTGATCATGTGGTAAATGAATTAAACTTTTATCTGCCAGGAAAACAAGAAAGAAAAAAAAATGCAGAACCATCTGCTGCTTTTCTCTTCTCCAACTCTCTTTTATCAAACCTGCACCAGACACCCAGGGCTGTATTGGGCTTTGGGGGAACTTACATGCATCACTTGTTCTCAGGGACATAAATAGCTGGAGTGAGCTGCTCCTACCCCAGCCACATGGATCCCAACCTACACAGGAAGCAGCACAGGCCAAGGGAAGGAGTGAAGTTCTTCTAGCTCCATGCACCAATACTTAGAGGTACTCCTTCTTGGCGGTGCCTGCTGGTGATTCACTTGGGGGTGGCAACTACTCTCGAGGCACAAAGTGCTAAGGTCAGAAAGAAAGAAGGGGCAACATCAGGAAGTCATTCCTCAGATTACCAAGTAAAGACTACCAACTCGAAGCAATTAGGGGGCAAGATGTATACATCCTAACTTGGGTCAAATTGTGCCCAATTAGAACAACAAGGGGACACTGAGAAGAGGATCCAGCACAGAGGCTTGTTCTCAGAGCCACACTGCTAAGGGCTAACTCCTTAGTGAGCAGGAACTGGGCACTGGTATTAGAAGCTTCTCTATATCCTTGGCAGCTTGTTATTTATTAGCATTTGGAGTAAACTGTAGTCTTTGCTACAGGTGATGAGCTCTCTCATTCTTAGCAAGGCCTTTTTGTCATCTTCACGAAGACCCGAGATAGAGCCCCTCTAGTTAGCTGAAATACATATACCGAGTATGACCACTGGAGCCATGATTTTGGTTTCAGAGGAAGCGAATCTAGGTAAGCAATCCTCTTTGGTGCTATACCTTTCACCACCAGAAGCCAATTTCACCAAGCTTAATAGTTCTCTCTGCCTGGGCAGATGGGGACCTTGCCTCCTTTGGTTAATGTTCTGTGGGTTTATCCCAGAGAGCACAGTCCCTGAGTCAGAGCAGCTCTTTGGCGCCAATACCACCCTTCCTTGCTGAGCACCAAGCCAAGGCCTCTCAGCAGGCTGGGAGAGGCTATTGCTGACTTGTGTTCACAGAACACAGAACTAATACTCTGGTGCTCCTCAAGTATGAAATGTGCTCACCGCACAGCAACCTGTGTTGATGACCCCTTCCCTTGGTGAATAAGGTTGGGCATCCTACTCAAGAGTTTCCCCCAAATCCTCCTTACTCCCTTTCCATAAACTTAAGGGTCCTTACACAAATAGGATTGATACTAACAAGTTTGCAATCTGTTAGTAGTCAGGAAGCCAGTCTAAAGCACCATCTCCCTGTTAATTCACCAACAATTTCTGTCTCCACTTCAGCTACTCCTTCCAGGCAGGTGTGCTGATTTAGGAACTGATCAACCCTCTGAACTGTGCTATCTGACAGTCCATTGTATACAGGAACATTTAGCTGGTGCATGTTGATGGATGTGAGCAACGGTTTTAGGATCAGGGAGTTTGGAAAAGGGAAAGCCCATTATAGCTTATGTCTAGCCTTAAAAGACCTGTATAGATTCTGGAACTAGAACCAAAATGCTGTAATTTGAATTACTGAAACAGGTACTGTGAAAAAAAGGATGACTTTCAAAGAATTTCTCAATGGAAAACTGAAATATGATAGCTGCATGATGCTGCAAGGGAATTAGACTGTTAAAGTCTAATTAGACTGCTAAAGCCTGAAAATGAAGTTGCCACATTGAGGCAGACTAAAAAAACAAACAAAAAACAAACTAAAAAAAAAAAACTAAGATTTTTTTTTTAGTATCATTGAAGTTCTCAGATATTCTGGCCAAAGCCCTGAATGTTCATTTTCCTTTCAGATATCATTTAGTCACCTATACAGGCTCACTGGTTCATTTTCCAATTCAGTGGGGTCTTCTGTCTTTGAAAGAAGAACAAGACCCTTTCAGAATTTAGAAGTGTACAGGCTGCATTTCTGTTGTCACATTCTGGCCTATCACTGATGCTCGATCCTACGGCTTTTCTAATTTCCTGGTGTGATGCAAATGAACACTGTGAAGCAGGTAAACAGAGCCCTAAAGTGCAAAGAACATACTCTTATTTATAGATCAAACACCTGCCATCGATTTAAACAGTAGTTATCTAACTTGAAAGTTTAGAAAGATACTGAATGCCCCCTTGAAGCAAGTAATTTTGAAGCAGCAGTTCATGTATACAGATGTGTTTAAAGCCTACTTCAGAATGCTATAATTATCATCAAAAAGACAGATTCCATTAAATATCTGTTATGCATTTAGTATCTGTTCTCCCAGGCAGATTTAAAATGTTGAAAGTCTTGGGTTTCTTAACACTATACTTTCAACATTATTTCTTTAAAGAACTGGGGCTTAGGCTCTTCAGAATTTGCAAAACCATCTGTTGGAGGGCTTTGGAACTGTTAATGATACAATTTGGCTGTTTCTGACACTTTGCCTCTTTAGTCACAGTTCTATTCCAGCCTCTCTACCAGGTACATAACGAACTTAATATTTGGAGAAAGCTATCGTCTGTAACACAAATTGGTCAAGCGTGGGCACATGACTAATCATAAGCAACTAATAACCACCACTTATAAAACATTAAAAATCAGGTGATGTGTTGTACAGATTCTCTATGGATATTATTTCATTAATACTTTTGCTGAACCTTGAAGGCTGACATTACTATTTCACAAATGAGGAAGACAGTTTCGTAGAGGTTAGTACACCGCCTAGGATCACCCTGCTAGTAATTGGAAGAGTTTGGGTTTGAACATGGGCCTGCCTGGCTCCAAAGTCCCTGTTTTCCCCACCACCTCATACTAACTTCAAAAAAATGCCCCTTATTCTTTGCTTAGCTTGTTTAAAAACTGCTATTCCATTTACAGGGGTAAAGAATGTAATCCTGGAAGTAGGTGATAATGACTTTTCAGTGGCTTGAGAGCTGCTGACTCTTGGCACAGAGGGCAGCGCGTGACGGGACTTGGCTGCGGCCACAGGAGTCAGTCGCAAGTGTGGGCAAGTCACTTTACCTCACTGAAGCTTTCTCCTCATCCAGAAAACCACAAGGTTGGATTAGAGACTTATACAGTTCCTTTTAATTCTAAAATTCTGTGACTCTCTGAGTCTATGAATTGCTTCACCCTCTCCAATGATGAGAACAGTCCTGTGCTCAGAAAGGCCTGTACTACTGGCAGTTCCCTGAATGGGCCAGCCTTCCCCAAGCAGATGTTCCCTCGATGTGTAATACACCCCCCTTACCACCAGGTAACTCAATTGCTGTTTGATCAATGGATGAGGGGATGAGTGCATAAATTCTTGTATATATTTTTCTGGGCTCTGTGTTACAGCCCAATTCAACCCTGAATGATGGAGGTACATTTCTGGGGAAAACATGTTTAGGGTCTGGTCTTGGGAACCATCATCCCCCTCTGTCATAGTAACTTGACAGAGAACATTTGACTTGAATGAGAAACTTACCCAGTAGTAGGAACAGAGAAGAAAAAGGGCATTCACCCAGAGGAGCAGGGTGAGAAAGAAACACTTGCTCACTTATCAGGATATCATAATTAGCAACTCTTCCTCTTTTCTTGTAAAATAAAAACTACTGTGAGTGAATCTTATCCAATGGACAAGTCAGAGAGCTTGATGTGAGCAAAAAATGGAGATGCAGCTAGGGTATAGAGGAAGAGAAGGTACAGAGGAGAAGTAATAAGACAGCTTCTTTCATTTGAAAATGTTCCCTTAGATAAAATTTACAAGGGTTAACATTTAACAGAAGGGGCAAAACTCCCTCAGCCAGGTGCAGGCTCAGCAGCTGGCTTCAAGATAAGAGGAGTTAAATGAATCCAACCCCTTCAATCAGGGAGGATGTCAAGGCAGAAGAATCAAATCTTGTAGATAGGCCAGAAAGGAAGCTATCCCCAGCCTGGGAGCATTTGGGAGAAGTACATGATTAGTAACTATCTAAAAAGAGATAACCAACAAGACCTTAAAAGGGTGAGCCCCAGTCTAACTAATCTACTTGAGGTATACAGCAAGGCTAAAGACCAGGTGGATAATGGCCCTGCATGTGAGTTTACTGTGACTTCAGGAAGCTCCACAGAAGGTCTCAAAATAAGACCAGCGAGCTGGGGAAAGGCTCTGGAAACCACAAAGAACTGGGACTAGTGAAGGAACTAGCAAAAGGGCTTTTGATATCCTCTTGAGAAAGGCAAAAGGGCTTTTGATGTCATCAGAATATTAAATATCTAAACTGTTCTTTAATTTATGGAGCCTTTCCTATGCATAGATGAATCACTGGCTCAGAACAAGCTAAAATATCAATTGTAGTTAGTTTTAGATGATGGGTTTGTGAATTTTATTTTTTCATTTTTTATACATTTTTAAAGCAGTTATAAAAGCATTACTTTTATAATCAGAAAAAAAAAAAAGAAAAATAAACAGAAGGCCAATTGCTGTCTCCCTATATTATGGGTGACACAAAAGCAATGTAAGTCAAAGTTACTGTACTTACAGTCTAGCTGGGGAATAAAACATGACTATTAAATATAGTTCAAACTGCAGTTCTGAGGAAAAGAAATTGTGTTTCTGATATCTTCCTGCTTAGAACAGAAACAATTTAATAATGTCAGTTTGTAGCTAAACTCAAGTATCCAAACCATTGTCTTCATAGAAATATTAGAAAATTAAGGTGGAAAAATACATGATGCAGCAATAAGTATAAGGACAGATACAGCTCAGCTTTTTAAAAGATTTCTTCTTTCTTGATCTTATTTAATTGGGGGCAAAAAAAAAAAAAAAAAGAGGAGAATGCTATTGTTACACCATGTACTTGTTTTAAAATCTTGTCCTTCTAGTACTGAACATGAGCAGCCACAGAGACTTACGAAATAGACGCTGCTGCAGGATTTTCTTTGAACAACATTTTGATCTCCCGTGCTATGTGACTGGCATTACTGAGGAGCTGCTCTTTTTAAAGGACTTGAGGTCACTTAGCTTGAGACAGCTCTGCTGGAAGCTGCAATAAGGAATAACTTTCGGGACCTTCTACTTAACAGAATTTTGGAATTCCTAGCAGGTAGGTTTTCCTCAGCTTCCAGATGATCAGGCTCCATCACACGCTTGCTCTTCACAAAAGAGCCTCCCATCGGGGATAGAGGTAAATGAAATGTGACTCTAGCTCACAGAATCATCAGGTTAGAGAAGGCCAGAGTAGGCCCATGGTCTTGATCCCTATTCCAAATCTCCAGGTACAACAACTTCCAAGGAAAATGACTTTAAGGCAAGAGGCAACTACTCCTATCAAATAGTGGGATATTCAGAGTAAGGAACAGAAGATACCCTTGTATCCATGACCCCCATCCCCATACTCTAAGACCTCTCCTTGACATGTTGGGATGAATGCTCTGCACATGTGCTTAAGAGTGCCCACTGACTTGCCAGGTGTTGAAGCTCTGGTTTTGAATTGACTCCAGTCTTCCCTTTAAAGTTATAAATAGATTCAAACCTGGCAACAGAAACTGGGAGCCCAGTGTTCTTTCTCATCCACAGGTATGACAAGTCAAACACCAGACCAAACAAACAAACAACAACAAAACAGGGACACTATAGGAAGCTATTGCTAACCATAAGACAATGGTGGCAGAGCCAAGAAGAGCTGTTGGTAACTCAGCATGTCTTCTACCCAAAGAGGGTGCACATGGACATTCCACTATTGTCTCCTACCACCTCACACAACCAATCTTCACATTCATCCAGTCCCAGGGGTGCAGTCTAATTTTTCTCAAAGCCTAGCTTAAGGATAACCTGCATCAGAATAGCTGGAGAGCTAATCACACACGGATCCCAGATAAACTGAGATTTTATAGGGTTGGGACCTAGGGATCTGTATGTTTAATCCCCTGGTGATTCTGATACATATTAAAATTTGAGAACCACAGGCCAAGGAAGTACTCAGATCCCAGTTGTCAGTAGTAGCTATAGCCTGATGGATGGTGGCAGATGCCACTGTGCACCTACAGCACCTTCTCTGGTATAGTTGCTGTTCTGCTTGAAGACATTAGACCAGCCTTCATAGATAAGGACAATAACAAAAGGCAATTTCTTTAGCACTTTAGTGTCTGCATAGTTCTTCCACAACCAGTATTTATTGTATCAACCCCTATCAGTAAGAATAAAGTCAGAAATTATGTGCCCTAAAAATGCTGCAGTTACTGACTCCCAGTGGCGTAAATCTCCCTGGCAACATGGGCTATGACTCCCAAGAATGAATCTGGACCCAACATCGTAGGATTCGGAACATCTTCTTGACCAAAAGGGGGATGGAAGTGAAACAAAATAAAGTTTCAGTGGCTGAGAGATTCAAATGGAGTCGAGAGGTCACTCTGGTGGGCATTCTTATGCACTATATAGATATCCCTTTTTAGGTTTTAAGGTATTGGAGTAGCTAGAAGTAAATACCTGAAACTATCAAACTGCAACCCAGTAGCCTTGACTCTTGAAGATGATTGTATAACAATGTAGCTTACAAGAGGTGACAGCGTGATTGTGAAAGCCTTGTGGATCACACTCCCTTATCCAGTGTATGGACAGATGATTAGAAAAATGGGGACAAAAACTAAATGAAAAATAGGATGGGGAGGGGATAATTTGGGTGTTCTTTTTTAACTTTTATTTTTTATAATCATTTTTACTTTTTCCAGTATAAGGAAAATGTTCAAAAAATAGATTGGGGTGATGAAAAGCACAACTATATGATGGTTCTGTGAACAGCTGATTGTATACCACGGATGATTGTATGATATGTGAATATATCTCAATACAACTGAATTTTTTAAAAATGCTACAGTTAGCTGGTAAGCAGCAGAGTTCAGGCCCTGGACGTGAGTCTTGTAATTCCAAATCCTATCATCCTTCCAATTCATCAGAGCTTGCTCCCAGGTGCCTCCTGGGCTCCCTGGTAATTTTTACCTTCCCTGGGTGAAAGGTAGGTGCAGCACAAGATTCTTTAAAAAGAACAGTGCCCCTCCATGGGAGAAGATGGGCCAGGGCACTTCAAGGATATTTTGGTCAAAGCCTTGGCACGGAAGGAGTCAGTGGGTCCAAGGAAGCTCATAAGGAACAGTAAAATACATACAGGGGTTCCTTCCTATAGTCAGCCTCACCCAAATATCCTGATAAATCAAGAATTTTCTACAAATGGACCACAATTTAGCACCTACTCATAAGAAGACAAAATCAAGTCCACTTCGGTCCAGACAGCAGTGGTGCACTCCCCATAGAGAGTGCTCCCCTGACAGACCAAGGGGACAGGGGCTTGCACTACTGTTTGCTGTAATCAAACTCAGCTAAATAGGAGTCTCAAAAAAGCCACCAGGCACAATTCAGAATAGAAGGAATGAAGCAATGCAATATTCAGCTGAGCGGAGGTAAAGGCCAGACAACCCAATTCAAGGCAACCTCTACCATGAAAGTTCTTCATCTTCATCAGGAAACGCCATGCCAGAATGCTTTCAGCTGCTGCCTCAGTCCCAGGCAACCACTCAGGCTTTTAACTGCTGACACTTTATTGTGGCTCCCTTTGCACGATGCTCACTTCCCCAGCTAAGGATAAGGACTCACAGTCATTCCTTTGCCGCGATCCCACTGACCGCTCATCCACTGCCTCTCAAGCGTGGCTCTTCCTCCCGGTCCCCTTGTGCCTGGTTCTCTATGTCTCCTCTTAACCCTTCAATCAAAAGACCTTTTTACACATGTGGAATAAAGTCTATTTTTTTAATCCTCCTACAAAAGACTCTCTTCAAATCTCTTTCAGAACAGGGCTGAGTCAAAGTCAAAGTGAGTGCTTAATAAACAGAACTGGAGAATAACGAAGACATGTTACTTGCCCCTGCTCCCGTCAGTTCAGGATGGGTGAGGCAAAGTGCTCAGATGCTGAAAGGGATTTTCATTCTCTGCCTCCTTAATTATTACATTCTCTGTCTGCCACCCCACAGGCACAAGAGCCCTGATGAGGGAGAGCTTAGTTCTTTGGTGTAAAATACAGAGTGATAGAGGTCATTGGCTTCAGAAGAATAAGGCAGGCAAGAAAGTACAAAAGAGAACCCAGCTAGTTAAAGGAATAGCATTTAAAGGGCCTGATTCATATCTTCTTTCTTTTCTCTCTTCTTTAGGACAATTTCAAAACCCATTTCTCTTTCTTCCCTCCCTCCCTGCCATGCTCCCCTTTCCCCAAGCTTTCTCTCTCTCTCTCTCTCTCTCTCCCCCCCCCCCTTACACACACACACACACACACACTGAGGCTGTAGGTATCTGAACCTAGAGAAACACACCCTTGAAAGGCAATGAAGCCAGGGAAAAATAAGGGCATGTATCCTTTAAAACCTAAACATCTAAACTTGGCCCTGCACATTATTGCAATTTCCTGGGCCAACTGCTTTGTCCAGGCAAAGCTCCCATTTATATCAATAGTCTCAGTGGGATTCATCAAATTCAGCCATATGGACAATTCTCATAGATGTTCATTCAAGAAGCTCTCACTGTTTCTACTTCTACATTATCTGTCTGTCTCTCATCCCTTTTCTGTCTGTCTCTCATCCCTTTTTCCTCCAAGTTATTAACTTCAGTTTTGTGTGACCTTTCGGGGAAGTGTATAAGACAGGGATTTCTGCAGAAGAGAGGACAGAGTCGTGAAAATGCCAAACAAGGAAAGAAAATTGGAAGAACTGCCTGGTTCAGTACCAACCTTGCTCCAAGATAAAACTGCACTGTACCCAAAACTCTGGCAGGGTACCAGGTACCATGGGGTAGGCAAGATTCCCAGATTCAGCTTTCCACAGCTGACTGCACAAGGGAGAGCAGTGTGCTGCTAGAAATGCAGAATGAGGAAGGCATGGATGGCCAAAGTGACAGCAAGTTATCAGATCTTCACACTTAGAAACCCAAAGGCCCAGGCTCACATTTTTTGTTACACATTGGCTTCCTCTCCCACTCAGGAATACAAGGAGTGGACAGGTTTCACCCTCTTTAATCACAGCCAGCCTGGGAGCAGTGTCTGAGAGCACCAGGGTCCATGCCATCTAGCAACGCTCCCCAAAGCAGGTGAGGAGAGATAGTAGCGCCTTGCATATGCTTGGCACCTTGGAGTTTCCTCACAGTCACTGTGCACTTCAAACAGCTGGCAGTTGATCAAAATATATGTCATCACCATTTAGGCAAATGGAATGAAAGAAAAGATACTTCTGAGCAGAGTATCTTTCAATAGTGGACACCCACAAGATGTTGCAAATATAAAGGGAAAAACAGACAAATGGATGACAGGATGAACAAAAGGTATTGTTCTCAAGCAAGCCTATCATTAACTGAATAATCTTTGAAAACAAAGACCCATCTAGTGATCAGTAGGGATCTGGATATGTCACCCTCAAGCAGAACTTCTGAAAACCACCCCATACACACAAGAATCCAGCTTCACCTTAAGAAGCATAATTAAAGGAAGAGATTCTACCATTTCTCCCAGGAACCTATGCCAGCATATGTTATGCATTAACCTTGGGAAGATTTTTTCCTTTTCCTACTTTTTCCTAGACTTGGAAACCCACAGAAGCACCCAATGACCACCTTAAGAAGGCATCAGACCTTCAGCCTGTGGTTCAGGTCTCCTTCCAGCTGCCCTTCCTCTCCGGGTTCTAGGTCTAGAAGGAGACTCTGGCATTGGGAAATCACTTGGATGAATTTACAAGCAGCCTCTTCATCTGGCCTGCTCCCTTATCTCCAGGCCAGTCGGAGCTAACAAGGTGAGTTGGGTCCATACTGGGCCCTCAATGACCATCTTGCCCCCTTCCACTTTTCTTTTTGCCTTTGTGAGTTTTTGTTGTGGATATGTCTTTCTCCTATCTCTTCCATTAGCCTACAAGCTCCTTTGAGAGAGGACTCAATGATGAGAGCAAGAAATAGCATTTATTGAATGACTATATGCCAGCTGCTCTAATTACATTTCCATTGAATTCCTATGACAATCTGTGAGACAGATATTAATCATCCTATTTACAACTACAGAAAACAAAAAATTCAGAAGAATTAAGTAACTTGTCACTGCACCAGCAATGGTGTACCTAGGACTAGAATTCAGGTCTCTCTCTCTCTATAAAAACCTCGTTATTTTCTCTTAATTTTTCCTCCCTGAAGGCAGGGATCTACTCCATCTTAGCCATCTTTGTATCTCTGTTCCAACCTCTAGGACCTAGCATAGTCTTTTATATAGAGTAAATTTTTATATTTAAGTAAATATTTGTTAAATAAAAATTAAAGAATATGCATCCTGTATTAGCTACACTAGGTTTTTAAAAAGCCCTATTTAATCAAGCCATTTCCTTAGAAGCTGAATTTCGTTTAATTCAGCTTTACTCATAGAAGAGTTTTAATAATATGACAACCAACAGTACCATCTGTTGAGCACTTGATCCTCTCACACGGTCCTCATAGCAACCCTTCAAGATAGTTATTGTGGTCTGCAGATGAGAAAACGGAAGCTCAGGGAGATTGAATAACATGCTCAAGGTCACACAGTGCCCAAGTGCAGCAGTCTGGCCCACAGACACTCCTACAGGCCCCCCCTGACTCTCAAGCCTCCTCCCTGCCACTAAACTTTACTCCCTTCCAGAGCTTGGTGGGTCCTTAGAGATGGGCAACTTAATGGACAGGGACACTGAGGCCTGGCACATGAGGTGACTGCCTCAGGCCACACAGCCTGACAGCTGAGAGCTGGAGGAGAGTCCCGATCTTGTGTCCCCGGGCCTGAGCTCTCTGCTCTACCCCACTTGCCTCCTGCCTCACCAGGCCATTCCCCACCTGGGTGATCTGTGCTCCCCTCTCACCCAATCCAAATTCCATGCTTTCTTCAAGGCCCAGTTCAGGATGCACTTCTTCCAAGAATTCTTCCTGGATCAATCAAACCCTCCCACTAGCATTCCCTGTACTTTGCTTCTCCTTTGCTTTGCATGGCTAAATTCAGCTGGATACACACTCTCACATGTAACCTTATGTACTACTATAGATCCTCCAAAGAGGGATGTACATTCTTCCTTTCCAACCCTCCACCTAATAGCATCCTAGGGATGTAGCAGGCCCTTGGTTAAAGCTTTCTGACTGGAGGCACTATAGAATTCTGTAATTTAAGAGCTGGACAGGCCCTTTGGTAGCATCTGCCTTACATTCTTTATTTTCCAGATAAGAAAATAGGACCCAAAGATGTGAAGTGACTTGTCTGGTTACAGAGCTAATTAATGAAGTCAGATCGAGAACCCAGTCTTCTATTCTCCTGCTGGTCCTTTCCCACTGCTCTGGGTGCTGAGCCCCCATCTAACCAGGATTCTTTACGATTTAGCTAGCATCTACATCAGAGTTGTGCCCTAAGGCTCTGTGATGATTTGGAAGTTTTATAGCCCCCAGAAAAAATAATGTTCTTAAAGCTAATCCATTCCTGTGGGTTTAGACCTATTGTGGGTGAGACCTCTTGATTAGGTTGTTTCAGTTGAGGCATGCCCCAGGTGAGTCTTAATCGTCTTACTGGAGTCCTTCATAAGAGGAAGAAGTGGAGAGAAAGGACAGAAGCTAAGAGAGAAGGACACACACAGAAGCTGAGAAAGAAAGGCACAGATGGAGAAGTCAGAAGTTGAAAACAAGGAAACCCGGTAGAGAAGGGAGAGACCAGCAGACCTGCGTGTGACTTGCCACGTGGCAGAAGAGCTGAGGATCACCAGCAGCTTGTCTTCAGGGTCTGGGTATCATCTTGATGATGCCTTGATTTGGACAATTTCACAGCTTCACAATGGTAAGCTTGTAAGTTAATAAATCCCCATTGTAAAAGCCAACCCATTTCTAATATATTGCATTTTGGCAACTTTAGCAAACTAAAACAGGCCCTCAATGGGCAGACACAAGGAAAGAGAGGTTACTTTCAACGTTCGGTCATTTTAAGGGGATATGAAAGTGGTATCATTTACTTTCTATGCGGGAAAAGAAAAAAAAATAGGAATATTGAATAGAAAGAAATGAATAAAGAGTAGCGGAAATTCCCAGTCCTTATCCAGATATTAAATAGCTGAAAGAAAAAAAGATAGTCTCTCTTTCACCTTCTTCCTCTGCCACCTCCCACCCCAGTATTGCTTGCTTTTAAGGAGGGCCAGGAAGGATGCAATTCTCTCCAGGGTAGAGTGTGAAAACCTAGAGAGGGCATTAACATTTTATGACCTCAAAATTCTTTAATAAATTAACTTTATTAAAGGATCACTGACTCCTCAGTCACTTGAAAATGAAATTATACCTTCTAGAAAATACATATTCACCTCATTTGCAAGTTTGCTGTACTGTTGTAGCTATCTATATCTCTCTTTATACTACAGATAAATGGTATTTTATATTTTTCCAGCATTTTACAGTTAACAAAACACTTGTGCAGATAATTTAAATTTTTTATCTTTATAATAATCCTGGGGAATGGATAAATGAGGTATTACTCATTCAATCACGTAACAAATACTTATTGAGAGCCTACTGTGTTCCAGTCACTGGGATAGGCCCTAGGGATACAATAAAAAAAGCTGAGAAAGTTCCTGCTCTACTGGAGTTTATATTCTAATTAGCTCCCCTTTCATGGTTGAGAAAACTGAGGCTTAGACAGGGGATAAGTGACCTGTCCCAAGTTGCCCAGTTAGTGAGCAGCAGGCTGCGGCTTAGACCAGGGGTTAAGACGGCTGGCCAGAGAGCTTTATGCACCAACATATTCCTCTTTTATTTGTATGTTTGTTTTCTTTGAAAGTTATGCCTGCAGGTCCGATGGTTTTGAATGGCCTTGAGTGTGTTACTGTTATGTTTAGAGGCTCAGCTGGAGTGTGTCTATTTGCAAAGCAGCCCCTACTGAACATGGCTAACAGACAGGTCAGGAGAAGAGTGACAGCTGTGTATGGAGCACCTACTATGTGCCAGGCTCCACAATGGGCAGTTTACTTATATTGTCTCATTTTCTCCTCACGAGGTAGATAGCACTATCCCATTTAGAACTCAGAGAAGTTAAGGAACTTGCCTCAGTTACTAGGCTAGTAAGTGTTAGCACCAGAATTCTCTCAGGTGCCTCCAAAAGTTCATGTCCTTTACACCATACCAGCCTGTGCGTTCTGAATTGTCCTGGGTGTCGAAAGATGAGTAGAATCTGGAGGCAAATGAGTTGAAGAGGGTGCTGTCTTCTCTTGGGGGTCAGTGCTCAAAGGGACCTTGGAGAATGGAGTGGAGCACCAGACTGCCTGTCAGCCTCCCTGCTCTGGGGGTGTGTGGAGAGAGCCCCCATGCTCCCTGACACCTGGCCCTCGGCTGTAGGATGCAGCTGTCCAGAGGCAGTCCCTAATGCAACCCGGCAACTGCACAGAAAATGCGCTTGCTTTTCTCTCTTAAAAGGTGATATCTATATCTATATCATATATATACACACACACATACACACACATATATATATATATCTTAGTATGAAGACATACTGAGAGCTCATGAAAGATGACCCCAGCCCTATGTGTGTTAATGAGCAGGCAATGGGCCTGAGTACCAACTTGTCACTTCTTTTCTATAAACCTATAGAGAACAGTCCTCAGGGGAACTTTCTGGACAGAAAATCTGTGACAGGGAGTAATTACCAAATATTGCCCAGACTAAAGCAGAAAGTAGAAAGCTTAATGATAACTGATTTTCCTGGTAACACCCAGCCACTGATGAGATTAACAATCTACCACAGTGGCATTAGCTTTATGTAGATTCATTAACCTCTAAGCCAGAAGCGGCAGATATTTCTTCTTCCTCTCCAAAATTAATCCCCCCGCCCCTCCCCCCCACATGCTGGTACTGAGTTTCAAAATTGGTGTGTGAGTGTGATACAGATGCTTGGTGGGTGGCCTCTTAGCACATGCCCCTGGCCCTTCCCTTATTAGATCACAGCAGCGCTGGCCTGCTTTCTGTCACCACAAACAGCCCTATCCACATTCCACATGCTGCTTAGAAACCAAACTTGAGCTAATCCCAGGTAAACAGCACTTGAACTTCACAAGTCCAGTTTCATATGCTTGTGTGACCGACACACTCCTCAATGGTTTAGCAAGGGCCCACCCTCAGTTATCATTTCCCTACAAGCAGTTCCCTGGAAGGCACCTTGTCTCAGTGAGGCTAATAAATGATTTTCCTTCATACCAGTTATACAGAGGACCTCAACCGATGAATTCGCTGACATGTACTATTCTTTTTATAGCAGTGACTTTAGTCATGAGAGAGATATACAGAAGAAACTGTCTCTTCATCTTCACCACTGTGAAGGAGCAAACATTTGGCCAAGACATCTGATAAGTGCTATGGTCCTCTCAGACACTCTATCCATGTCATTTGGGGGCAAACCATGTGCCTCAGTAACTTTCTTTCTCATTTGTTATTTTGCCACAACAGGGGCCAACTCTGCCCTTTAGGTCCTGTCCCAGAAGAGCCATTAACAGCTTGAAGTTTCCATCAGCTAGAAATGTACCTGTCATGCAGCCCGCCTTACTGCATCACTCACACAATACTGCCAACATTTTCACTGAGTCCAACAGAGTATTTTTTATTTGGTAAGTTGTTTTCAATGTTTTCTTGTTGTCCAGTGATTGAAGGTCAAGTCTGGAGCAGGGGATTATATTAATAAAGCCACTGTGAGGGGAACTGCTGAAATAATACTTTAACTCATCACTGACCAGAGATCAGAAAACACTGGCAAATAACCTTCAAATTGGCCATTAAAAAAGAAATGGTGCTGGTTCTGGAGAAGGATAACAATTACAAGCGTGCATGTGTGTGTGAAGGAAGAGAATCTTGGCTCACATTAAGGAGTTCTGAATTGGAAACCTTGCCAGAGGGCACTTGAGCCTATTGCAAAGGAAAAGAGTTTGCTTCTCTCAGTGACAGATGCAAGTTTCCTAAAACTCACTGCCTTTGTTGGAGGAGGGAGGGAAGGCCTTTGCCAACTACATCTACCTCCATGCTTTTCAGACTTACCTACCAATGAATGGGCAGGTCTGGGGCATCCGTACCACATTCTGTCTGAGAAGGATCTGTCTGTTTCCTCTAATCTAATGCCTGGCTCAGTAAATGTGTGGCAGATCAGGAGGGTGAGTCTCACTCTTCAGGGCTCATTTATACAGGGAGCATCTCTGGGTTCAGAAATTTTCAATAAAATGTCCGTTTAGCACACGAATTCCCGAACTTAAAAGCTACATTCTTGAGTGTCTTCAGGCTGAGAATTCATCCTATAGCAACTGGATAAGAAGCAAACAATGGAGAGCATTCTTTTGCAAAGTGTGCTCCATGGAAACTTATGGTCCCATGAAAAGTTAAATTTGGGAAACACATTCCATCCTGCCTTAATTCTGGAATTCTCGGACATCATCAACTGAAAGTTCCCCATAGACTTAATAACAGTTTTGGGTAGGATGGGGAGAAACACCTGATTAAAAGTATACATACGCTTTGTATGACTGCATGGTATGTGAATATATCTCAATAAAAATGAATTTAAAAAATAAAAAATAAAACATGATTGGTGGTAGATTGAGGAAAAATAAAGTATAAGCTTTGTTTTTAATTAATTGATAGTCTGCATTTATTGGTACTGATACTGAATACTTTCTTCTTCAGTATTCCAGTGACAGTTTATATCCTATCATTCTTTGCCTTCAGAGTCTAAAGATCTTCTGAGTCAATTTTGACCATTGGAAGTTATGTTAAATATCACAGTGACAAATTGCTTTTTATAAACTTTTCATGTTCTTGATATCTTCTGCATCTTTCAGAAAAACAAGGTAAGTTTGAATTCTATAAAAGTATATTTGAGTTTCATGTGCTTTTTCTTTTTGATAAGCTTGTAGTTTCATTTTTCCTTAATTGAATAACATGTCACTGGAAGGTTATCAACATCTTGTAAGTGTCATTTAGAAGCTTTTAAGAGAGAGGTGCTTGAGACTGAGTGACAGTTCATAATAGAGGAATAAGGATTCCAACACCTGTCACACTGTCTTCTCCTAGCTTCGAAGCTTCTACAATTCATTTCTAGAGATTTAGCAATTTCTATTGCCTTTAATTACACTGCCTGGGATGGGATAGGAAATTTGCCTTTAGAATGCTGCTTCATAACATTTAAAACTATATACATTTTATGTTGGAATAATTTTATCTTTACAGAAAAGTTGCAAAGATAGTACAAAGAATCCCTATACACTCTGCCTTACCCAGTCTCCCCTGTTGTTAACATCTTACATTACCAAGGTACATTTATCAAAAATAAGAAACCAAAGTTGGCATATTAGTATTAACTAGACTCCAGACTGTATTTGGATTTCACCAGTGTCCCCACTAATGCCCTTGTCTCCAAATCAGAGCACCACACTGCATTCAACTGTCACGCCTCCCCGGTTTCCTCTGGCCTATGGCATTTTCTCATTCTTTCCTTGACAACCTTGAATAGTACTGACCAAGTATCTCGTACAATGTCCCCAGACCTGGATCGTCTGATGGTTTTCTCATGATTAAACTGGGCTTATGGATTTTTGCAAAAAAAAAAAAAAAAAACCCCACAGAGGTGAACTGCTCACCTCTTCACATCATAGCAGAGGGCACATGACATCACTGGTGGTGCTAACCTTGATTACTTGGTTAAGGTAGTGTTTGCCAGTTTTTTTTTCCCTGCAAAGTATAATAATCGTTTAAAAGACATTTTAAGAGACATGTAAAATGGTAGAAGTTAAAATTCAATTCTAGTGGGGTTCGTACTTTAAGAACTCACCCAAGGTGCCATCAGGTGAACAGGCATCTGTAAAGTCTGGCTAAGTCTCTGCGTCTTACCCAGGCAGAACTGATCTCAGCACTCGGACTCCTCCGCCTGGTGCCAGGAAGTTAATTCCAACCAGGGCCGGGGCAGGGGGCAAGCAAGGCATCGGGGGCACTCACTCTCAGGTTCCCGCTTACACGACCCTGTGAGTATGAGTGCCTCCCTAAATCTTGCGTACTACACGCCTCCCTTGTGTCACCCTAGTCCTGGCTGTGCTTTTGATGTTAATTCTTAGACCTACTCCAATTTTAAAAACACTAAAATGTAAAAAATGTGCTCTTTATTTCAGAATGACTTGTACTATAAAGGTCCTGGGACATCCTGTGGTAACTTTATTTAATCCACTGTTTCCCAAATTAATTTGATCACAGAGCCCTTTCTTCACTTACATTTATTAACACTCTTTGGGGAAAATAGAATAGAAAGGAAGACAATGGATTAGGCTCCCTCTGGAAAGGAATCTACCTCTAGTTCCAGTTGCCTGCCCATGGCTAAGTTCCTCATGCCCCCAGCTTCCTCATAAAGAAATGTTCTACAGAGCCTCTGACATCCTGTGCCACAATTCTGATGCACTTAACTGGATGTCTGTGGCCTCTCACGCAACCCAGGGAAGGCTGTACTTGCATGTGTGCGAGCTGTGGATGGACGTGCTGATGGCCCGAGGGGAGTAACTGACCCTCGTAACAATATAGGGAGTAAAAACAGTCTGGACAGGCAACCAAGCCCTCAAACACTGACCTCAGCTGAAACGTTATCAGAAGTGCTCACTTCATCACCCACCCCTCCACCCCCCACTAACCTTTCTGTCCTTTAACTGCCAGGACCCATACACAGTGCTAAAAAATGGACTCTTTTCTCTGATAACAGGATCTTTAATGTCCTCTGAAGAATACCATACTGGCAGTCTGGTAAGCTGAAAATTTAGGAACCAAATTACAATAGAAATCCTAGCCAACCTCATTTCACAGTTTTGAGTGGCCCCAGTGGAGCAATCTTCCTGTTCAGACGATCACAGCAACATACAGAGTAATCACCAATTCAGCCTATCAGCGGGAGAGCAATGAGGGGGACCAAGGGAGGAGACCCTATCGTCATTTAGACCCAGACTCTTCCTTGGCTATTGACAAGGTGTTTTCAGACACAGGGTTATATTTGTTTCCTACTAAATGACAGTAGCATTTGGTGGACACTACGCATACACAGGTGCAGAGGGCCATCCATCAAATAAACAACTCACGTAGGGGGTCTCTGGGGGAAGCATCCCATATTATAGGAATGTGGGGCTTTTCAACTATATGACAAGGTAAGCTTAGAGATAAATGAGGGCAGCTATTCATTTTACTTAAAAAAAATCTGTCATCTTTTATCAAGAGAAGGGTGTATGATAGAAAATTTATGAGACTTGGTGTTGGATAGCCCCGGGTTCAGGGGCAAGAGGACTTTCAAAGCAGTCTCTGGATTTTATGTCATCGTCAGGAAAAATAAAGAAGTCAGAGCCCTGAAATGAGTCCTTCTAAACAATCCAAAGGCCATCCAGGAGGCCATGGTGTCTCCTTCTCTCTCAATGTTATCAGGATGGTCTTTCTCATCCTTTTCCTGTTCTCTTTCTTCTCATATGGCTTGTTGACATATACTACCCAGTGGGCAGGAATCAAGAGGGCAGCTAATTGTTTCGCCATTGTAGTCATGTCTAGTCTATTCTGAGAGAGGTTGTGAGAGAGAAGGAAGTCAAAACTAGCCAGATTTTCTTTTCCCTTCCCCACAATTGCCCAATGTATCCAGCAATGAACAATATTAGGAGCTGTTCTGATAACCCATCCCTTACACTAAGGTGCCCATAAATTCAACTAAATTCTGCAAATACTTCATGAGAATCATTCATTCAGTTATTTGTTAGTTTCTCATGATTTAAATATTAAAGAAAGGAAAGGAAAAGAAAAAGAGATAAAGAGAAAGAGGGAGAGAGAGAGGAAGAAGGGGAGAGAGGGAGGGGTGGGGAGAGAGAGGAATAAAGGGAGGAAGAGAGCCCAAGAGGGTGTTAAGCACACGTGGGTAGATTAATATGCACACAAATCACTGCTCTGGTCAGTGCCTGGTGCTAGACTGTGATCATCAGAGCTTCATCCATTCAGTTTAAGCCTTTGACCCCTGTTAAAACGCAGCTGTCCCTGGAGAGCCAGCTTCTTGCTTGCCAGTCAAGAGACCCTGGTGGGGCACAAGGATCTGAGAATGGGTTTTTAGAAAGGGCTATAAGGAGAGAAAAGCAGGGCCTTGAGCCCCTGAGAGGCTAGCAGAGAGACCACTGGTGGGAGTGAGTGAGGGAGTACAAGAGGAATGGCACTAAACAAGACGGTGGGATGCCACAGACCACGTTTATGCCACAGTATTACCAGTACAGGGACTGATGAAATTAATTCTTAAATTAACCTTTGAGGATAGCAACAGATTTCAGGTCTTCATCCTGCTCCATTCTTTTGACTCCTTGACCATGGTTATATGTGCATTCTTCTCAGGAACAGGTAGCTCCCTATTTCCAATGGTTTGTCTTCTCAACATATCATCTGGAAGTAAGCTTGTGGCAGTGCCTGAGCCCCCTTTGTCAGGCTCCTTTCTGCCAGAACCAGGAGCTCCCAGCTCCTGCCAAACATTAGCCACTCTGCAGTGTGTGATTCTCATGTTTTTCCTAAAGTTACTGGGAAAATACCTTTTGGTGAAAACAAATTCTACTCAATGTAGTTAGTTTTAAACACTTCTGTGGCTGGGGCTAAAGATGACACTCTTTGGGTTCAATATAAACAGAAGAAGGAGACTGATTTATTAGGAAGAGATGGGATGAAGCCAAAGCTGATTCAGTCCCTGATAGCCTGGCTTCAGCTGAGCTGAAGAGAAACTGAGGCTGACTTCAACCAGGGCTGAAAGTATCCCTGGTTCTCCCTCCTCTCGGCCACTGGGCTTTCCATCTTCTCTCTAGTCTGAGATTGGCCACACTCAATAGCTACAGAATTCAGGGCTAACCATATGGAGCTTTCTTCTTCTTGCAGGACATCTTCTTGAGAGAGGAGTCTGTGTTTATGAAAGTTAATTCCAGGCTCAACCAAAGGCCACCTAAGGCGCAAACTCTCTGAGTCAGTCGGATTTTACATGTTCCATCTGTTGCTGAGTACCTTGCCGTGGTTCATATTTCCAGTCAGTGTACTGTCCGAAACATTTTAAGCTGCTGACAGATTAAAGCTGGCCTTGCTTGTGGCACGCATTCTTCGGTTCTTACATATGCTCTTATAAGGAAGTGGAACTCAGAGAACACTCACTCACTACCATGGAGACTGCTGCTGTGATCACAACGATGCTCTGACTTTGACTCAGGGGTGTCTGCTGTGTCTCCTTTGGAGTCTTTACTGTCACCAGTGTTGATAAAAACTTGACAAAACAAAGCCAAAAGGCAAGCATGCCCTAAAAGGAGGCCTGGAAATTCAACTTTAAATGGATAACTTTGCTTCTAATTTGCCAACAAACCAGGACCTCAAACATGAGCCTATTACCCATTTCAACAGGTCCAAGTGATTAGATATTTTCAGTGGTAGTGGTGAGTTTTCAAAATATTTAATAACCTACAATATGGCACAGTCACTGACCATTTAGAAGATATGCCAGCCATAGTAATGGAGAAGTTCCCAGAAGTTCCCTGCAGTACAAGGCATAAAACTTTCTGGGTTCCTGAATTGTGGGGAAGTCCTAGGAGAAGAGCCTGAGTGACTGAGGCAGAGGGGTGGAGGCAGTGGCTGTTCACCAACTGAGAAGCAAGTATACTAACACTTTAACAAGCAGTAGTCTGCCCCAGGGTTTCTGGACAACTCTCACACCTGTCGGGGGAGCGAGGACACGGTCATGAAAGGAAGGAGCACGGAAGGAAGCCTCTGTAATCTCTGCATTTCTGATCATACCATGTTAATACCCAAAAGAGTCTGGTCCCTCTAAATTGCTACTGGATCGATAACTTTAGGATAAAGTAGTCTTGGGAAGAGCAAAACTCTTCTGGAAGCCAAGTTCCACATTAGCCTGGGGGCTGGCAGGCCTACGGAGGCTCAGCCCTGAGACATCCTGGAGATTTTTGTCTATCCTGGGGAACTCAGTTCAGTCCTCTGAAACACTGAGACCACTTCTCCAGGCACTGCCAGCTCATATTTCTACTCAAAACACATATACTTGTGTCTGGGGAAAGATAAGCATGAAATATACTTCAGTGAAGAGTTGAAAAGCATGGAAGGTAAGTTAATTTTCAAAGAAGAAAGTCAGCAGTACAGTGCAATGAAATGCATGATTCACCTCTGCAGAGCAGACATTGATTTTCCCACCTCGGAACATCACCAAATTAGTTGGCAGTTGAAGCTATGATTTCTGAATTTTTTTTTGTTCCCCTTAGATCCTATGTTTTATTTGAAGACCATGAAACAACATCTTATTAAAAATCTCATTCAGAAACAGAAGTGAAAAAGAGTATTAGGAATTTCTCTTTGTTCAGAGAAAATACTTTCAAAAGTATTTCATAACTAAAACTGAAATGCTTGGTGGGTGGGGTGGGAAAAAAGAAGACGCAGGGGCTTTCCTTGCTTGTTTAGTGTTGGGCAGAGAGACATCCTGTGAACTAAGGGAGACAGAAACCTCTCTGCCATGGTCTCCCCCTGGGCCCAGCCTTTGTGGAGGGATGTCTACAGAATACCCAGGTCCTGGACTGACCCCGTGGCTGGTGCCCTGGCAAAGGCATCAATCGGGAGCCATATATTCACCTTGGGGGGCACAGAGGACAAGTAGTGGGAGAAATCATTCTGGTTTGAAGTGTTCTGCCACTTAACTAGTGGTGTGGCTTTGGGCAACGCAGCTCTAAGTTGGGGCTAACAACTTCTGCCATATTTACCGAGGTAGGTCCAGAGTCAAGCTTTCTCATGCCTGACACTACAAAATATAAATCAGTAGGCCCCCTTTAAGAAAAAGAATGCTAAATTAATGAATACAGAATTGGGAACAGGGCTTTGAAAAGGACTCACGAAAGAGGAGGGCCCTATTTTAAACTTCCTTGAATATCACAAATGAAGTAAGATTTAAGTATGTAAAAGTGCTTTGCAGACTTTTTAAGCATTATGCAAATGTATAACATTGAATTATTCTACAAATATTTAATACTTTCTGTATGACAACCAGTATGCTAGGTGCAGGAGCTAGAACTGTGAACAAGAGAGACATGATCCCACCCTTATGAAACCTAAAGTCTGGTGGCACTGCACTGTCATCTGTGGTAGAATGTCCTCTCAATCCTGAATGCAGAATTGAAGTTGATCAACGTGGAATGACCTGCAACACTAGCCCTTCTTGGGCCTTTCCAAGGTCCTGAACCCCTTACCTGACTTTCTGGGATTTGTGCTCTACTCAAGCTCAACTCTCCCTTCTCCTTCTTCCCAACAATTATCTTACTTACTTCCATTTTGGAAACCCCAAGAGCTACAAACCAGTTTCTCTAATCTCTTGTTCTTGGGGGTGGGTGGTGGGTGGTGGATGGTTGGTAGGATTGGGGGTTGACAGCTAAGGGGTGTGGGTTTTGGAGGCAAGAGGGGTTAATGAAAATGTTCCAAAATTGATTGTAGTGACGGACAACTCTGTGAAAATAATAAAAGCCAATGAATTGTACATTTAAATGGGTGAATTTTATGGCACATGATTTATATCTCAATAAAGTTGTTAAAAAATACATGAATGGGAGCGCATCTTGTACAAGCTGGCTTCAAGGAGCAAGGCCCGCCACTGGGGCACTACATGATGGAGCCCTCGGCTCCAGAGAGCAAGCACAAGTCGTCCCTTAACTTGTCCCTGTGGAGAGGCTTCATGGCCCTGGGGAACAGCCAGCACTGCCACCACGGGCCCAGGGCCCAGTGCAAGCACAAGGCAACGGGCGATGAGGCACCGGAGCCAGCACCCACGGGGCTGTCCCGGGGGCTGTCGCAGCCAGCCAGCTGGCAATCACTGCTCTCCTCCACCATACTCTTCCTGGCCTGGCTTGCTGACTTCAGCTCTCCCCTCTTCACCGTCATCCGCTTCAAAAGCATCATCCACGAGTTGCACCCAATGGTTTAACTATAGATCAATGCATCATCTTGTGTGTCATGGGTTCTATGAATTTTTAAATTGATTTGATGGAAGAGCACAGTATCCACTAGGAAGAATAGTAGGTGATTCTGTTTACCCAGGCTTGATAGTAACAGCTGGCCTTATTCATTGAATTTTACATATATTGAACATAACAGTTCATATAAGAGATGTCTGTGTGTTCCTTGAACCAACTTTTAGTGGCCTGACATCTAAATCTACTTTTCTGCTTACCAGAGAACTTTGGAACCAAGAAGGATTTTTAGCTGCTTGTTTCATTGCTATTGAACGAGTTTATATCTCTCAGTCAGTAGCTAGATCCTTTGATAATGAAGGCATTGCTATTTTTGCACTTCAGTTCACATACTACTTGTGGGTAAAATCTGTAAAAATTGGGTCAGTGTTTTGAACAGTGTGCTGCTGCTTATCCTATTTCTATATGCTCTCTGCTTGGGGTGGTTATGTGTTTATCATCACCCTTATTCTACTGCATGTGTTTGTGTTGTTACCAATGTAGAGATAAAGCCAAAGAGTCTATATATCATATAGCAGTTGTTACATTGTGGGTTTAATATTACCCATGCAAATACCCTTTGTGGGATTCCAGCCAATCTGAACAAGTGAACACATGGCAGCTGCAAGTATATTTGTATTTTGTTACAAGCTTATGCTTCCTTGCAGTATCTGAGAGACCAACTAACAAAACAATAGTTCCAGACCCTTTTCTTTTTGGGTGTTATCACTAACTGCAGGTGCCGTATCCCTTAGTGTCATCTATTTGACTCACACAGGTTACATTGTGCCATGGAGTAGCAGGTTTTACTCATTGTGGGACACTGGATATGCAAAAACACACACTCCAATTATTGCATCAGTGTCTGGGCATCAACTTATGTCTTGGGTGTCTTTCTTCTTTGATCTACATACTCTTGTATATACTTCCCAGCAGGCCTATGGTTCTGCAACAGAAATATCAATGATGAAAGAGTATTTGTTGCTCTGTACGCAATCAGCACCGTCTACTTTGCCAGAGTGATAGTGCGACTAATGTTGACTCCAGTTGTCTGTTTGCTTTCCCAGTCGCCTTCTCAAATATTTTTGAGCGCTATTTGGGGATGATATGAAAAGGGAAAATCTACCTGTAGAAGACAGCAGTGATGAGGATGACAAAAGAAACCCAGGAAATTTGTATGATAAGGCAGTAAAAGTAAGGAAACATGTAACTGAACAGAAAAAAAATGAAGAAAGATTACGTCCTCATATAAAAAGCACTGTCACCATGTGGATGCTGATGTCATTGATGAGTCTGCAGTCCACTGTATCTGGGTAACAAGCAATGCCTACTCCAGTCCAAGTGTGGAACTGGCTTCTTATAATCATAATGGCACCAGGAAAACCTTAGATGATTTTAGAGAAGCTTACTTTTGGCTAAGGCAAAATACAGATGAACATGCCCGAGTGATATCTTGGTGGGATTATGGCTATCAGATAGCTGGGATGGTAACAGAACTACTTTGGTGGATAATAACACATGGAGTAACAGCCACATAAGCACTAGTAGGAAAAGCTATGTCTTCAAATGAAACAGCAGCCTATAAAATCATGAGGACCGTGGATGTAGATTATGTTTTAGTTATTTTTGGAGGGATTATTGGCTAGTCTGGTGACGATATTAACAATGATTAGAATAGCTGAAGGGACCATCCAAAAGATATTTGGGAAAGTGACTATTTCATACCACAGGGAGAGTTCTGTGTAAACAAAGCAGGATCCCCTACTTTGTTGAAATGCCTTTATGTATAAAATATCAGACTGGGAGAAATGCAGGTGGATTTTCATAGGTTTTGACCAAACATGCAATGCCTAGATTGGTATGCTAGTTTGAATCTGCTATGTACCCCAGAAAAGGTCATGTTCTTTTAATCCATTCTTGTGGGGGCAGGCCTATTGTGGGTGGGATGTTTTGATTATGTTGTTTCCATGGAGATGTGACCCACCCAATTGTGGGTGGGACCTTTTAATTAGATTATATCCATGAAGAATTGACCTCACCCATTCAAGGTGGGTCTTAATTAGTTTACTGGAGTCCTTAAGAGAGCTCAGGGAGGGAGAAAGAGAGATTGAGCTCAGAACCGACACAGACCTGACGTTTGAAGATGCAGACAGAAAGACGTTTAGAGATGCTAAGCCAAAAGACGAAGCCCAGAGTTTGCCCTGGAGAAGCAAAGTGAGAACCCAGAGATGCTTAGAGTGAAAACACTGAGATACATTTTGAAGACAGCCATTGAAACCAGCAGCAGGAGAGATGCTAAGAGATTAAATCCAGAGTTTACCCTGGAGAAGCTAAGAGACGACCCCCAGACACTTAGAAACACCCTGGGAGAAACAAGCAAGGATGCACAGGAGCTGAGACAGAGAGAAGCTAACACAGAAATCCAGAGCACTTTGGAGAAAGCAATGGAAACGAGAAGCTAACCCTTGGAGAGGCCCAGCAGACTCTGGCCATGTGCCTTCCTATGTGACACAGGAACCCCAAAAACCCACTGGCCTTTCCTCAGAGAAGGCATCATCCTACTGATGCCTTAACTGAGACATTTTCATGGCCTTGGAACTGTAAATTCGTGATCCAGTAAACCACCATTGTAAAAGTCAATTCATTTCTGGCAGCTTTAACAAAGAGAAACAAATGGAAACAATGACATTAAATTCAAGCATTTGGAGGAAGCCTTTATATCAGAACACTGGCTTGTCAGAATATATAAAGTGAAAGCACCTGATAACACGGAAACACTAGCCCACAAACCTTGAGTCACCAATGTTTCGCCAAAATAGAAATATTTGCCAAAGAATACTACCAAAAGGAAGTATGGCTACACTAAAAATAAGGTAGATTTTTAAAAAAGGCAAGAAAATATCTAAGAAGACAGTTTAAATTCACTGTTCTGGTTCCTAACTTGAAGCACTTGTCCTTCTAAGAACCAGTCTTTGCCTTTAGCCCATGTCATGTTTCACAGTAACAGAAGGTACAGAACCTTCACTGTCCAGGTTAAAGTACAAAATTTTTTGGCAAGACCTGATTAAAAAATAAAATTGGCTTACTGAGAACAGTTGTTTTGATATGTAATGTGTGCTATAAATGTCTAGCAGCAGATTTTTCTTTTATTTGGTACATATAATCCTTCAAATCTGAGAATTTGGACTAATTACACCAAAGAACCATTTAATTTGGTCCCTGGCACATGCATACTTGTCAATGTTTTTATTCTTTTATAAGACTGCATTTCACTTGAATTACCCAAATAGCAATATGTAAAATACAAATGACAAAATGCGTTAAGAGCTTCTTGAAGTAGCAGACTAGTGTGGGTCTGATAAAGAGGTATTAGGAAAGTAATTATACTTCCTTGAACTGTATTTATTTTCAAGTTTCTCCAATGCAAAGGATGTTTCATCAAGTATACATTTTCTATTGCTTACTGTTTGCTCTAAGAAGCAGCTGCTGTTTCACAGGTAAACTTCTGAGTAGTTAACTGATTGAAATGGTATTTTTATGTTGACACCTTACTGCTGCTATCAGCAGTTGTTTTTACCAGGTACTACAGAGCAGATTTCATACATTGTTCATTCAAGGGCTAAATTTATATCCTTCAGAAACAGAAAAGAACGTTGTTTACCAGGATGCAGTTTGGTATCTAGTACTGAGGTCAGCACTATGTTTACATGCAAAAGTTTAAAAAAACAAACAAACAGAAAAAAACCTTAAAGTTGACAGGAATCCAAAGTTCATTTTCTGTGACTCTTCAAAATGACAAAGGACCTGTAAACTTTGCCTGGATGTCTCTCGTTTTTGAAAAGTTTTATCCATCACAATGATTTTGTTTTCTACGTCTTTTTTTAGTTCCTTGGGCATTTGATGAAACACTCTTTAGTACTATATGCATTTTCTTACTTTAACTGAAAATGTGACAATTGTCAAAAAATTCACTAAAATACAAATGGAGATTGAACATATTCACTTTCCAGCTATAGGCAACTTTATACAGACTTGCAAATTTTCTCCAGTTGTTTAGTAAAAGCGAAAGAGAAAGGGTTTTTCCTGCCATAGGATATAACTTTTTTTTTCTATAACAAGCATAACATACACCACTGCTTTTGGTGGAAAAGTGCAGAAAAGTATGTACCTTTTATGAAGAAAAATGTAATTTACAATGTTCAGTGAGAATTTTACTGCTGATTTTTTTTCCAAGGTGTAGAATATTCTTTGATGTATAAAATTCATTTTTGACCTGGGTGATGGTTTTTTTACAGACCAAAAAAATGACTGTAATATTTTCATAAATAAAGTGTAGCTAAATCCGGATTTCTGATACCTTGCCATTTGGGGGATTTTATTTTACTTTGTTGCTTTAAAATTCAATGCAGAGAAGTTGTTGACTGTAGAGGAAATAAAGTTAATTTAAATTTTGTTTAAAAAAATATGATGGGCAGCCAAGAAGCATCTAAAATTCAAGAAAAGTTTACAGCAAGAAAAAGATCAGAAAAAAATATAAAAATTCAATTAAAGCCCTGGAGGATAAAGTCAAAGATATCTCTCAGAACAAAAAGCAAAAGGCCCAAGACATTGGAAACACAGAAGTTTAACAGCTGACTACCAAGATTTTCAGAATGAAAGAACTGAGAAAATGAAGGGAAGGAAATTAAAAAGGAAAAAATAGAGAAAAATTTCCCAGAGCTAAAGGATGACGAGAGTTTCTAAATTGAATATAAATCCAAAAGCATCCTAAAGATATCAGAATTTAAAGTTAATTTAAATATAATTTAACTTCTAAATTGATAGATACACAAATTTAAAGCTAATAAGCCACTTTAAAAGAACATTAAAAATATTTCAATTAAAAAAAGAAAAAGCATATAAAATCAAACATAGCTGAAACAATCTGTTACATACATCTTTGGACAAAAAATTATATTTCAAATATGAATTTTTTCAAATAATGCTGGTTTCTGTTTTGCCAGCTTTCTGGCATTTTTAAGATTTTTAAAAACCTGTATCTCAGGATGCATATCAATATTAGTGCAGTTTATATTTAGAAAAGCATCTTTCTATATCAGTCATCAAAATTGAACATTTCTGACAAAACTGCTACCTCATCACTTAGCATAGCTGGTAAACTGGTCCCTCACAGAACTGATATTGGGTGAATTGGCTTTTGATGACCTGGTTTTTAGTAACGATTTTCAGCAAGTTGACCTAATGCCATTTACTTAAGCCAGCTTTTCCCGACTTCATTTGATTAGGGACCCTCTTTTGTATGGAAAACGTTACCCAAGAGGAACAGAGTTAGGTGCTTGTACTGAGGCCCAGAAGAACAGGAGACCCTGAAAACATCCATCAGAAACTGAGTACAGGGGAACTAGCTGACTTTTAGCCAGATGTTATATATCTGTAAATCTTCAGATTTCATAGTCTATTCATCCATCTCTGAAAGTGAATATTTCCACATTTTACATTAATTTTTCAAGTAAAAATACTATATTTTCAGAGAAAACTCACAGGTGAAAAGTAAAGTTTGCCTTTTCCCCCTTTCTCATGTGTTCTTTGACTCTGTGAAGGCCTTAACTGGAATGCCTGCACACCATAATACTCTTTCTAGCAGGTGGAATAGTGATCCCCAAAAGCTATGTCCATGCCCTAATCCCTGGATCCTGTGAATGCGACCTTATTTGGAAGAAGGATTGTCACAGATGTAATGGAGTTAAGGATTTTGAGACGAGAGGATCCCGGATTCACCAGGTGTGCCCTAAATCCAATTACAAGTTTCCTTATAAGACACAGAAGAGAAGACACAACAGAGGAAAAGGCAATGCAAACACAGAGGCAGAGACTGGAGTGATGCAGCCATAGCTAGGAAATTCCTGGAGCCACCCAAAGCTGGAAAGGCAAGAGAGAATTCTCCCTTAGGTCTTCAGAAGGAGCATGACCCTGCCAGCACCTGATTTTGGATTCCTGGCCTCCAGAACTGTGAGAGAGTAAATTTTTGTTTTAAACCACCAAGTTGGTGGTAACTTGCTACTGTATCCACAGGAAACTAACAGTTTTCCACTCACACTGGCTGCTCTGAGAACTGCCAGCAGAGTGCTAGTAGGGGAACAAAAGGACACTTAGGGCAGGGTTCACACACAAGCCATAAAGGTAGACAGGATGCAGATGAGCGAAGGGGAGTGGTGAGAACTGTGGCAAACTGAGAGTGTGCATGCCAGGCTTACAAAGGCTGCTGCTACGCAACTCTAGCTACCACTGCTTTGGGGATATGGCTCCAATGTCATCAAGTCTTCCGATTTGTCAAGCAAAGCTAGAAATACAGGTTTTTAAAAAATCTAAAATTTTCCTAATTTCTTTAGGTTAGCAACTATTTAAATAGAAAAATGCCACGCAGTTGGAAATATATTTTTCATGTACGTGTGTATGTATAATATGTATAAATGTGTTATACATCTATAAAATAAAGAGATATCACTTACATTATCTTATTCAACCATTTAATAAACTATAAAAAAATTACAAACTATAAAACTATATGTATTCTTTAGGATGTTCTCTTAGAACCAGGCAGAGGGAAGAAAAGGTATGCAACATCCATAATTTAAAGATAATGATAATAGAAGCACTTGAGAATTAGATCTGAGTTGGTTTGTTTTTGTACTTAATTGTTGGCTGAGACTGAAAAGTTTTTGGAGGGAATCTCAAAGCTATAAGGGACAATAATGCTCATTTGGACATCCCTCTCACCCAATAAAGAAATTCTTCTGATAGAATTCCCATAGATGAATTATTACGTAAACACTTCTGGAAATGGGGAATTCACTACTCTTCAAAACCGAAAGTTCCATTATTGGGCCCTTGTCATAAACTGTTCTTGATATCCTGCCAAAAAATGTATCTTCCTCTAAATTCAGTCACAGGTCCTAGTTCCCCTTCTCTAGCCAGGAGAAATACTCTACTCCCTTCCTGCATGACAGCCTTTTAAATACTTGCAAGGCTTACAGCAAGTCTCCCTTTCTTTCATGAAGTCTTTTTACATTGTGATGAAACATCTCCAGGTCTTATCTTTAAGAATCTTCTCATCAGGGTTTCTGGTCAACCGAGATGGAGGTCTAAGATGCTCTAGGATACTGTTCCCTGACAGAATCTTTGAACAACTAGCAAAAACTGACAGAGCTATCTTCTTCAGAACCCTAGAAAACGGTTAAAAGGTTGTAGTAATTGGGTTAGTGGCTAATCAAGAAAATGCAGCTTTGAGAATTGAATTCAAGAGTGCAGGTTTTCAAGGGATAGAATGTGGGCAGACACTGGGCAATTGATGACGCTGGAGTACAGAATGTTCAATAAGGCTTATTGTAAAGGTTCCCAGACTGTAAGCTCTTTACAGCAGTCACATTCATTCCTGAGTTTTAACTGCTACTTAAGAGATGTTTATTTGGTACAAAATTTAAATTCTCTGTAGGACACTATCTAATTTAACCTGTATGGTCAGTTTATTTAAACAACATAATTACATAGAAACTAGAATAGGGAATGAGAGCTTGTCATTCTGTACAGGTTAATACCCTGATACTTCCCAGAGTATTTGGGACAGAAAATAAAAAGTATTTGCAAAATCTCCTTGAGGGACTGGGGAAAAATATGGAAATATTAAACTTCCCCACCTGGGGAATTCCTGATATTCTCGTAAGCACTAGGGACTCCCAATTTAATACTGTCAAGCCCTTGATCTGGGGGCTTGCCCCTATGAAACTTATTTCTGCAAAGGAGAAGCTAAGCCTACTTATAATTATGCCTAAGAGTCACCCCAAGAGAACCTCTCTGTGCCCAGATGTGGCCTCTCTTTCCCAGCCAATTCTGCAAATGAACTCACTACCCTCCCCCCATGTGGGACATGACTCCCAGGGGAGTAAGTCTTCCTGGCAATGTGGGATATGACTCCCAGGGATGAGCCTGGCCCTGGTGTCAAGGGATTGAGAATGCCTTCTTGACCAAAAGGGGGAAAAGAAAAGAAACAAAATAAAGTTTCAATGGCTAAGAGATTTCAATTCAAGTCGAGAGGCCATTCTGGAGGTTATTCTTATGCATTATATAGACATTCCTTTTTAGCTTCTAGTGTATTAGAATATCTAGAAGGTAATACCTGAATCTGTTAAACTGTAATCCAGTAGACTCCATTCTTAATGATGATCGTATAACTATATAGCTTTTATTGTAGGACGTGTGATTGTGAAAACCTTGTGACTGACACTCCCTTTATCCAGTGAATGGGCAGATAAGTAATAAAATAAAGTCAAAAAATATATAAATAATAGAGAGGGATAAGGGGTATGAGATGTTCTTTTTTATTTTTTCTTTATTTTGGAGTAATGAAAATTTTAAAATTGATTATGGCAATGAATGCACAACTATATGATGATACTGTGAGCCATTGATTATATACTTTGGATAGATTATATGGTATGTGAATATATCTCAATAAAATTGCATTAGAAAAAAAAATGCAGCTTAAAAATATGATAGGAGAAGCTCATGGCACCCTTCCTTGACCCTTCCCAACTCCTCTCTGGTACCATGTGGAACTAGCCTCTGCTCCCATTGTAGGTCCCTGGCCCTGTTCTGGAGAGAGGACATTAACCCCAGTGTACTTACTGAGGTGTCTGCATGCCAGTGCCAATCTATTGAATGCACAACTATATGATGGTACTATGAATGGCTGATTGTACACTGTGAATGATTATAGGGTATGTGAATATGTTGCAATAAACCTGTATTAAAAAAAACAGATAACAAGACAAAGAAAGAAACAGGAAATACTGGTCCATCAAAAGGAACAACATAAAAATCCAGAAACCATCAGTGAAGAACACAAGACTTCCAACATGCTGGACAAAGACTTAAAAAAAAAAAGATCCTCAATACATCCAAGGAGAAAATGAAAATATGGAGGAAAAAAACTAAAGAATATCAAGAAAATGATGAATGGACAATATGAGACTCTCAATAAAGAGACAGATATTTTAAAAAAGAAACAAAACAAATACAGGAGTAGAAGACCACAATAACTGAAAGGAAAAACCCCCTACAGGGTTTCAATAGCAGATTTGTGCTGGCAGAAGGAAAAATCAGTGCACCTTAAGATAAGACAATGAAATGATTCAAACTGAGGAGAAAAAATAAAAAAAAAAGAAAGAAAGAAGTGAACAGAGCCTCTGAAATCTGTGGGACACCATCAAGCATGACAATATACACATTATGAGAGTCTCAGAAAGAAACAAAAGAGAGAAAGGGGAAGAAGGAATATTCAAAGAAGTAATGGCAGAAAACTTCCCAAATTTAACAAAAGACATGAACGTACACATTCAAGAAGCCTAATAAACTCCAAACAGAATAAACTTGAAGAGAACCAGGCCTAGACACATAGTAGTCAAACTACAGAATGTCAAGAGCAAGGAGCGAGTTCTGAAAGCTGCAAGAGAAAAGCAATGTGCTTGCTACACAAGGAAGTCCCAATAACATTAACTGCCGATTTCTCATCAGAAACCATACAAGCAAGAAAGCAGTGGGAAGAAATGTTTAAAGGACTGAAAAGAAAACAATTGTCAACCAAGAATTTTATATTTGGTGAGACTTTCTTTCAAAAACAAGGGTGAGAGTAAGATATCCCCACGTTAAAAAAAAAAAAAAAAGGCGAAAAGGTAGTGCATCACTCCTAGAACTGCCCTATTTGCAATGTTAAAGGGAGTTCTTCAGACTGAAAGGAAAGGACACTAGACAGTGGACTGAAGTGGCATAAAGAAATAAAGACCTCTGATAAAGGTAACATATGGTTAATTATAAATGCCAGTATATTTCATTGTATTTTTTGGTATTTAACTCCACTTTTCACTTCTAGCAAGTTCTAAAATGCAAATGCATACAAAGGAATGATAAATCTATGGTTTTGAACATACAATGTATAAAGATATAATTTGTAGCAAGTACAACAAAGAGCTGGGAGAATGTAGGTGCATAGGAACAGTATGTGTGTATGTTTTGAAGTTAATTTTGTATCAAATCAAACATCATTGTTACATATTTAGGATGTTAACTTTAGTCACCATGATAATCACAAAGAAAATATCTGAAAAATATATACAGAAAGAAATGAGATGAGAATCAAAATGATACACTAAAAAAATTCAAATAAATATGAAAGCAGGCATTAAGGGAAGAATGGGAAGACAAAAAAAGGTATACTTACAAACACCAAGTAGCAACATAGCAGAGGAAAGCTCTGCTTTATTAGTAGCTGCTTATATTCAAATGGATTAAACCAGAGAGTCAAAATGAAGACTGGCAGAATGGATTAAAAAAAATGTCCCAACTATATACTGTTTACAAGAGACCCACTTTAAATTCAAAGACAAGTAGGTTGAAAGTAAAAGGATGGAAAAAATATACCATGCAAATAATAACCAATAGAGAGCTGGGGTAGCTACACTTATATTAGATAAAATAGACAAGTCAAAAACTGTTTGGAGGAACAAAAAAGGACACTACATACTCTTAAAGGAATCAATTCAATAAGACATAACATTTATAAATATATATGCACCTAATGACAAAACCCCAAAATATATGAAGTAAATATTGACATTTTTGAAGGGAGAAACAGAATTTCTACATTAATAGTAGGGGACTTCAATACACCACTTTCAATAATGGGTAGAACATTTAGAGAGAAGATCAATAAGGAAACAGAAGACTTGAACAAGACTCTAAACCAATTAGACATAACAGCCATAGATAGAACTCTTCACCTAACAGTAGTAAAATAAACATTCTTCTCTAGTGCACATGGATAATTTTCCAGGATAGATCTTACTTTAGGTGACAAAACAAGTCTCAGTAAATTTAAAGATATTCACATCATACAATGTATCATCTCTGAGTGCAATGGAATGAAGCTAGGAATAATAACAGATGGAGAACTAGAAAATTCATAAATATGTGGAAATTAAACAACATACTCTTAACCAATGGGTTAAAGAAGAAATAAGAAGGGAAATTAGGAAACATCTTGAAGCAAAAGAAAATGAGACCACAACATACCAAAACTTACAGGATGCAGCAAGGCAGTGAGAAATTTATTCTTCTAAATAATAGAATCAACAAAACTAAAAAGTTGGTTATTTGAAAAATCAATAAAAATCAATAAAATCAACAAACCTGTAGCTAGACTGACAAAGCAAAGAGAGGATGCAAATAACTAAAATCAGAAATGAAAGGGGGGCATTACTTTTAACCTCACAGAAATTAAAAGGAGTATAAGAGGGTACTATGAACAATTATATTCCAACAAACTAGATAATCTAGATGAAATGGACAAATTCCTAGAAATACACAAACAACCTACATTGACTCTAGAAGAAATAGAAGGCTAAACAGACTAAAAACAAGAAATGCAATTCAAACTGGATGACAAAAAAAGAGGTATTTATCAGCTTATGTGATTACGTGACTCAAGAGTACAGGGGTGTATTTGGTTTCAGCCAAAGCTTGAACGTGACCAAGACCTGGTTTCTCTGTCTTCATTTCTCACCTCTATATCCTTGCTTTTTGTCTCCATTCTCTTTCTTTGTAGTCTCAAAAGATCTAACAGCCTACAGCTCCTGGGACTTTCTCAATCATTTGCAATGGGAAGGGAAATGTGCTTTCTCAATACCATAAGAAGTCCAAGAATGGACCATCATTGGCCCTAACTGGTTGTCTTGGGTCATGTGGACGTGGAAATGTGATTCTCTTGCTTAAGCTAATTATGGACAGTCCCTGTGGTCAATCACATACAACAATGTGGCTAGGAAATTTGAGTCTCCATTAAGAAAGAGAATGGAGGAATTGATACTACTGTGATAAACAAAAACAATCCACTACAAAATACTAGAAAAATTTCTCCAGCCTACTTATTGAATTTTTAATCCCAAATGCAGAGATTCCCATGTACCCCTGTTTAAGTTCATCCTAGTTATACTGACCAAATGTTTCCAATAAAGAAGGTAATTTTCAGCTTTGGTTCAGACTTCCAAAATATCAAATTATTCCTCTCAGATTCACATCACTTGCTAATCTGTTATACATAACTCCTATGTATTCATTTTATTAAATCTTTGATAAAAATGTTGATTTAGGACAAAGAATGGAACCTTGAGGTATACCACAATATATTTCCCCAAAGGAATCTATCGATCTATTTTCTTGACTATGGTACAGAAACAGCTTAACTGGTATGAATGAACCTCATTATAATGTACCAGGAGATAATATCAACTCCTCCCTGAAATCAAAGTGCACTCTTTCTATAGCATTTCCAAAATGAATGCAGTTTTCTGCCTGTATTCCCTAACACCTGTGGCAGATGTAGGTAGAGTACAGTGGGATTGAAGAATCCTCACAGAATGTTTCACACACTGTCATCAAGCACTCCAGGTACGTACACAACACACTTCTGCCTCAGATAGGGCTTCAGCAGCCTCCCAACCCAACCAACTTTTCTTCCTGCAGCTCAAAGACTTCCTCCCAAGCAGCTCAGTTTTCCAGTTCTGATAGCATGGATCTTGCTGCTGCCTTTGAAATTCCAGGAACCCGCTCTTGGAGAACTTCATTCCTAATGAGTAACTCTAATGGTGCAGAACTTCTCCTTTCTTTCCCATGTCATGGTCTTATTTATCAGCCTTTGCTTTCTGTTTACCACCTTTGAATCTTTCTTTCTGAAATTTTTACTAGACTATTTCTCTCACAGTGGAACTGGTTCTTCTGGTTCATTCAGAATGCACCTGCACTCCAAAGTTTTGAAGCACTTTTGCCACATTCCAACATGTGTTTCCATTGGAAATGCCAGTGCCCAACTCCCTTGGTCCAGGCAGGGTGGGTGTCTTAATTTGCCAAGGTGCTATGACAAATACCACACATTGGCTCACAGTTTCAGAGGCTAGATATCCAAAATCAAGGCTTCAGCAAGGCCATGCTTTGCTGTAGGGTTCTGGGGCCGGCTTCCTGTAATCCTTGGGGTTCCTTGGTTGGTATCTCTGCCTCCTGTCTCATGGTGATATCTTTAGTTTCTTCCTGTTTGGTTTTCTCTGACTTCTGGCTTTTTATAAAGTCTCCAGTAATACAGATTAAGGCCTAATCTGATTCAGTTTGGCCATACCTAAACAGGATCTTAGAAGATTCTATTCACAAATGAGTCCAAACCTTAACTGATAACACCTCTTCAAATGATCCTATTTACAAATGGGTTCACACCCATAGGAACACAGATTAAGATCAAGAACATGTCTTTGTTAGAACACATAATTCATCTACCATAGTGGCATGAGACTCAAAGAGGCCAAAAAAGTCTTTCCAAAGCACACATTTTCAAATTTGGAACTGAAAGGAACAGAACTTTTTCTTTTGAGACACAGAGCTAGAATAATGTGAACTGGGGGCTGCTGGAAGCCACCTTCCATACCACACCATGGGGAAGAATATCCGTTTTAGAAAAGAATGAAGACAACACAGAGCAAGGGGCAGAGCAGAGAAACAGATCCAGGGAAAGGAGGGAAAGGCCAAGACAGAGACACAAAGAGACAGGTGCCAACCTGATGACCTGGACTGAATCCCCGAAATGAGTCACCTCAGATTTGTCCCAGCTTTGCAGCTGTGCAGGCAGTAAACTCCCTTCTATGCTCAGGAAGTCTGAGCTGGATTTCAACCTTGATCAAATTCATGTACTAGGAAGACAGATGGTACAGTAGAAAGACCATAGCTTTCATAACCAAGCAAATCTAAGTTCAAGATGACTCAAATCCTTCTTTTTTTTTTTAAAATTATAATAAAAATAAAATGAATGAACCCGTGACCTGAGTTTGAACCCTGGCTCTGCAATTAAGTAGGCAAGTTACATCACCCTCAGCTCCATCCTCCTCACACAGAAGATGGGGACAAGTTAATTTCCCCCTCATTTTAGTTGTGAGGATAAGAAGGATGCTTGGTCCACAGTAGGCTCTTAATAAATAATAGCAATTACTTTACAGTTTAGGAAAGTTGAAAGGTAGAGGAGAGTTCTTAGAGTCCATTCACCTATTCCTCTAAAAAGATCACATTAACCAATAGCTGGCAGATGCTTTTACAATTGTTGAACCCAATTTATCTTACTTTGGGAGGATATTACGGTGATATTTCCCATGACAAGTGAGAACAGATTTGTTCCTCTTTAATTCTGAAGGACAGTATTATAGTATGATTGGTGTCCTTTGTGTGATAACAGTGATTTCCATCATCCATTTCACTCTTTGCAGAGCAGGGTGCTGTCTCAACTCTCCCTCACTGCTCCCGGGGCCCCCACTCTCTATGCTGTTCGATGGCTGCAGCACACTGCTTTCTTGCCACTCCAGTGGATGAGCAACTTTTCTTGAATATATCTAACTGTAAGAATATTGACACATTTTTTTCCAGCCAATTTATGCTCTTATAAGCTCAAGTACTTTTTACTAGCTAACCAAAAGAATATTTTTCTTGCTCAAAATAGCTTAGCTATCTCAAAACTGGGGAGCTATCATTTGGGGGCCATTTACTCCCCATTTTTCATTTCTTTCAAGGACCTCTTACTGTTCTTTACAAATGCTATCACCATTCTCTATATGCTATCAAATTTATGAGGTCTGACATATCAGTTTTATTTGTGCAATGTAATTGACGGTCCATGCGTCTATCCTTGGAGAATTTCTGAAAACTCAGAATAAATTTCACTCAAAACATAGATAAATAACATGTAAGTATGCCGAGCAAAATTTTACAAGTTCACAAAACATGTACTTTACATGAAATTAAAATTTGTTTTAATCAATTTTTTTTTTATCCTTTCAAAGTTATATCCATCATTTCCTATTTCCTGGGCCTTTCTGATTTTCTGTTGGCTCCCTACAGGGAAAAATGGGGATTTCTTTTTCTATTTTCTATTCCAAGCAATGAGAAAAGGAAGAGAGAGAGCATATCTATGTAGCTGCAGAAGCAGCCATGCAAGAGATTGATTCAACAGGAGAGAGAAATTCAATGCATCCCAAAAGATTCCCTAGGATTTGATATCCTACTGCTCAGGGTACAATTTGTTGTAATAAGAAATGGAAGATTTTCTGTCAGGAAAGTCAAAGTGCTCAGTGATAGCCTGTGAACATTTTTTTAAAAAGTGAACTATATGAAAAATGTTTTCACTGTGGAAATGCTTTCAAAAATAGGAAGACTAAAGACAATTTCTCAGAGCATATACACTGCCTCCGTGTGGGGAAGAAGAGTAACTGTTTCCCTGTGAAGGTGCCCTAGCCCCAGGGGTGGAGGGTGACTCCCTTCTGTCCTGCTCCATGGAGGAGGCTAGTAACTGGGAGTCAGGCAAACTCAACCGAAAAGAAGTATTTTCTGGGACCTGCCCTGGGGTTCAAAAGTCAAGGTAGTTGTGGGAATGGGTGCGGTTGGTCCATGGCTGTAGGGTTTTGAGTGAAGAGGAATTAGTACCCTTGTCCTAGGTAAGGATGGGAAGCAAGCGAGGGTCTGCAATGTCAAGCCCAAGTGAGAGGGAACAAAGAGGAAGTATGTGAACCATAACAAAATATCTCTAAGGCAGACAGGAAAATAACTGGATTCTGAAGACAGAACCTAGAAGCATTGAAGACAGAAAAAGGAAACCTTTAACAAAGCATGGACATCTGTGGACAGGGTGAAAGCTACAGGTAGGGACTTTTGCTTTCCTTGGAAATGCCCACTGAGGGAGGCACAAGAGCTGGGGTCCCTCAAGGTTTGCTTGGAGAAAAAACTTTAACTGGGAAGTTATCCAAAGGTGTGAGGCAGATTCTAGCGGCTCTTCTCCTGGTCTGAACTTTTCCCAGTAGCAAGAGTGGGCCATGCTGTCACAGTAAATCCAGCATTTTCCATAGGACCTGGTCCTTGATTGGGTGCTTGAGTGTTGAAGGAGGGACTCTGAGGATCAGAAGGAGCAGGATTTGTTGAAACACAAATGGAGGAAAGCGGTGACAGATACTTTACATGTTGCTTTAAATAAAGGTTGAGGACTTCCAATTACTTATGAAGGAGTTCAGGAGGCAGATCCTACAACTTCCAGCAGAGGCTGGTAATGTGTATCGTCCAGAAGTAGAGCCGGATGGCATCATCACTTAAATGACTTCCCTGGTACTGATCAATGTGCCACCTACCAGACCATGGACCTCTGCCCAGGTCCTTCCTAGAAGATAAGTAGACATGGATTTGGAGGGCCTTTAACAATACCTCTCAAAACAAAAACATAAGCAGGTAGACAAAGCTGGCAGTTCGGGGGCTGAGTAGTCCAACGAGGCAAAACACATGTTTTTGCAACATGGAATTCCTTGGAACTTGCTGGAAGTAGTGTGGACAGGGGGTTCAGTTCAGAGGTATAACTACTGCTAGGGCAATATCATTTGTGTGCCAGGGTAGCTACATCCCAGGGATGTGCCATGAACAAAAGGGGATGCCTCTAGGCATCCTGATCTAGTTCTTGGTCTGGGTTCAGGTTTAATAGGAGTTAGCAATAATGCAGAGCTGTTAATCATGGTTTGAAACCAGAAGCTCTAATATTCACTGTCTGATGATCACAGAGAAAAGGTATGGATCTCCTGGGTCTTGGCTTAGCCTGGGGACTCAACAGCTTGTGAAGGTTGTGGGAATGAATAGAGGTGATCCACAGCTACGAGGTTTGGGGGTGAAGGGAAATTGACCTCTTTGTCCCAGGTTAAGGATGGAGGCCAGGGAAAGGTCTGAAATGTAAAATTCAAGTGGTATCATGTTGTCACAGATCACCCTGGCCAGAATGTACAGCCACCCAACCTCACACTACAGGCTTTCTCAGCACCACCTCCATATGGTCCTGGGGTTCTCAGAAATGCCACTGCTAAAAGGTGTGCACTTGTTGTTGATACTTAGCCACCTGGGTGAGGGCTGAAGAACTTGAAAATGTTACAGGTAGATTATTTCTCAGAGCAGAGCCTCTATTTTATGCATTATTTTATAATAAAGGTAACTGAGACTTTAAGGATTTGCTTTTAAGGCTACATCAAAATAGATGCGTGAAAAAAGACAATTAAATATTACATTCTCTCATCAGTTTCCTCGGGAATGCCGGCTTCTGGGAGAAGGCATCCCTGATGGCAAACTCTAGGTGTTCACGAACAGTTTCCAGTTGTATTCCCTGTCATTCCTAGAGGTCTGAGCATGTTGGTATTGGCTAATGGATTCCCTTAGAAGGCTTCTGAGCCGGAGTAGAAGCCCTGAGATCAAGAAATTCTTTTTCTAAGCCAGGTAGTTTATTTCCACTGTGTCCAAATTCATGAAAAATAAGTGCAGGGGCAGCAATCCCTGGTACTGGTACTCTCCAGAAATGGAATGGCCTCCTTTGCCAATCACGAGGTAATAGTCTGGGTGGGGTATAGTCAGGTTTAGGTCAGAGTGTGACAGGGTGGCGCTAAATGGGGATTTTAATTGCAAAAGTGCTGTAGGGAGGGGACTCAGGAAACCAGAGACACTAACTCTCTACCTGAGGCATTAAGGCAATAGAATGGTGAATGAAACCTTGAAATCAATCAGTGAACCCCAAGAGGTTTAAGTACTTGATCCATGATGGACTCCTACTCCAGCACTGTTAATAACTTATCCATCACTGACATGGCCCTGATTGGGCCCAAGAATTCCTCCTGAGGTTTTCAAATGCCTGTTTTTCAGGACAGGCCCAAAGGGGACATTAAGCTGGCTGTTGAGAACTGTCTGTAAACTGCATCAGAGATAAGACTTCATCTGGTTTGTTTACCATTGGGCCCAGTACATGGAGTAGGTCTCAATAAATGTTTCTTTGTTTAAAATGAGTAAGTGCCTTGTCTTAGTTCGCCTGAGGTATTATCACAAATAGATTGGCTTAAACAATGGAAATTTATTGGCTCATGTTTGCACCAACTACAAGACCAAAATCAAGATATCAAAGTCTTCCTTTATTCCTGAAATCCGTAGTGTTCTGGTGCAGGTTGCCAGCAGTCTTTGGGGTTCCTTGGCTTGCATTTCTGCTTCCACTGACAGTTCCCATTGACTTCCTGCTTCTGGTGCCTTCCTATGGCTTTCTCTTCATAAAGCCTCCAGTATTCCAGATTAAGGCCACCCTCATTCAGTTGGGTCAC
This sequence comes from Choloepus didactylus, assembly GCF_015220235.1. Classification (NCBI taxonomy): domain Eukaryota; kingdom Metazoa; phylum Chordata; class Mammalia; order Pilosa; family Megalonychidae; genus Choloepus; species Choloepus didactylus. The sequence continues at coordinate 30,918,741 of NC_051308.1, forward strand.
ACTTCAACTAAAAATAACATCTTCCAGAGGTTCTATTTACAATGGTTCACACCCACAGAAATATGGATTAAGATTAAGAACATATATTTTTCTAGGGCATATGCCTGAACTAGGAGCTCCAGATTCCCATTCAAATGAACCGAGGTCAATGCATTCAGGAGACCCTGCTGTAAACTGAGCTATTCATCAAGTATGGGAGATGGGTAGGCATTCCAGATTTCAGTTTGTCTCCTAAAAGCTAAGGCCTATCTAAAAGGTCATCTTCTACTTCTTGGACACAGATAAGATAAGACTGAGGTTCCTACAGAAATCTGATTTCCTAAAGCCCCATACTTACTAGGATTGAACTAGGAGCATATAGACTTGAGGCATCAGGACAATTGCACAGGGGTATTCATGGTGGGGTTAGGAAGAGGAATAATCAGCTTCTTAGCTTTCTTGTCTGAGAAGAAAGTGGTTGTGGACTATATATTTACCTAGTACTCCTGCCACAGAAGTAGCTGGTGGAATAAGGCCCGGCAGAGGATTTCAGCAATATGATCTAGATTGAATGAGGTGGGGTCTTCTGGACCATGGCTGGGGAGAGACCCTCAAGGAGCCAGGAAACATGAACATCAAGGAGCTGTGTGGTCAGGAGGTGACAGAAAGCACAGGGTTCATACATGTTCTGCCATGTGCAGCATGTTGGAGGCAAAACCTGGGTTGTCTTTCCCGTCCTCAGCAGGGGCTATACATGTATCAGCAGCACCCAGTCACTTTGTTTCATCTTTAAGTTAGGTGAAAAATAGTCAAGTTGGACCAAGGCTTGGTCTATGAAGCTGCCAGATGATCTAAGCCTGCTCAGTTCTGTTACCACTCAGAGCATTGCCAGAATTCGGAGCACTGCCAGAGGCCTGAGATGACAGCCATGGCAGAAGAGCTGCTACATTCAGGAGGTCCCTGGCCACCTGCCTTCTCTTTTCCAGAGGGGCTGGAGGGTCACAGCCTTACTCCAGCCCCATACACAGACTGTCCTTGATTTCTCTTTCAGAGACTAAAACCATAAAGCTGGGTCATTCTCATGCAACTAGCAGGTTCATGGCTGGAACAAAGCACAGCTGGCTAATAAATCTGTCTTTACCCAAACATACAGGCAGCATCACAAGCAGATGGTCACGGTGCTCTTAGAGGAGTGAATCAAAGAGCTGAAAGAGAGATATCTCTATTTCTCTGCTTCCCCAGGGAAACTGTAACCAGAGAAATTGTTTATAATGCTCTTCCTTACCCTCTTACCGTAAAGCACACATTAGCTCCAAGTTATCAATACCTGTAAAACCCAGGTAATCAGGTATGAGCTCAAATTAGTGGTTTAGCAAACATGTGTGCAACTGAATTGTAGGTGGTGGGAGCAGAAGCAGCTACTTCTTCCTTCTCCTCCTCCTTCCCCTTCATCACCTTCTTCAGTTGTATTTCTAGATTCTGAATTTAGAAACTTTTGAACTAAATTAAAATGACTTATAGTTAAAAAGTTAAATTTAAAATGCCTAGGCCTCGATGGACCCTCTTCCTCCTATTACCATGCAGTGGCTGCTGCCCCAGTGTCAAGACTGTGGCTAAAAAATTGGTCTTATGACCTGGACGGCCAAACAGAAAGGAGCCCAGTATTTCATACATACGAACAACACACACAGTTCAAAATCTTGTACAGGGTTTCTACTACCAAAGATACTTTAGCTGGAGATTATAGTATGGAATAAAATGGTTAAGTGACTGAGGAATTGCTATCCACACCAATAAGCAGAGAATAAAATACATGTTAATTTGGGAGGGGGGGATAATTCTGTAAACCTCACCATGGGAGAGAAATGGCAAAGGTAACTGAACAGAACACTGGATGAAGTTCAGATACTTATTTCATCCTCTGGGTAGAGGACTGGCTTTGATTTATTCTCTAGCTCCTACTCTGAGAGTGTGGCTGAGGGAAAGTCTAGATACACTAGCCAAGGACCCTGCCCTCTAGGAAGGAGCTTCATTGACAGAATCACTGACAAGCATCCTCAGAGTTAAACTAAAAATTTAACATCTGTGCAAAAGAGAGAGATGTGAGGGAATGGCAAGGCAGACGCAGGTGAGAGCTGGGTGCGTGGCTACACTTGCCACTCCCCAGGTTCTCCCACTATAATGTGCACTGGCAAGTCCTGTTGGCTCCTGTACTGGGATGTCATACTGATTGATGACAAATACTCACAAAAGAGCAATTATAGGTCTTCAAAAGAAAACCCAGCTTGGAAAGAGTAGTAAAAGGTACTGCTGTGATGAAACCTCACATTTTACCAACAACTGCCAAAGTTTTTGAGGGAAAAGTTAAAACATTATTGACAAAATGAAAATTGATGTGGATGCTATGTAATTACTGGCAATCTATGAGTTACAAACACTTACATGTCATGTACACAAACTACCAGCTGCATTTTGCTTCCTACTCTTTCTACCAACCCCCATCTTTTCTGACAACAAAGTACAGAAAACTGCCTGAGCTGAAATCTCACTCTCATTGCTTTCTTCTCTTTTGAGGGGGATTTTGTACCTCTTTCCCCTCTTTGATCATAGTATAGTTGACTTAAGTAATCTCTCCATCACGTATGCACTCATAACTTAAGTCTCTTTATCTTTCTTGTTCTTCAACAAGAAATAGGTTATATCCTATGGATTCAGTCACACAAGTACAGAAAGAAACAAATACATGGATATGAAGCCTAGCATTGTTTGATACAGGAAACATAAATGAAAACAACAGGGGAGTGATTTAAAATTTACAGCATATTCATGAGATGGAATACTATGTATCTGTTAAAAAGAATGAGACAGATAAAGCCAACCCTCATTATTTACAGATTCTACATTTGCAAATTTGCCTATTCACTAAATTTTATTTGTAACCTCAAAATCAATACTTGTGGTGCTTTTGAGGTCATTCGTGGTCATCTCCAGAGTGGATTCTCTGATGTTCAATCAGGAGAGTTATTCGAAGGATTTAAAAAATTTTGAGTTATCAGATATGTGCATTCCCAGCTGGGGTTGAACAAGGTGATGTTCTGCCTTCTTGTTTCAGCTCTCACTCTGTAAACAAATGTTCTCTTTGAGTATATTTAGTGCCATGTTGTTCACATTTTGTGCTGTTCATTGGCCTCCAAGCATAGTGCTGAAGTGTGCTGCTAGTGTTCCCATGTACAAGGCAGCTGTGATATGACTTTGTGGTAAGCTTCATTCAGGTGTGAGTTATAGTGCTGTTAGGCATGAGTTCAATGTTAATTAATCAACCATATACATTAAATAAAGTATCTTTCAACAGAAAAACACACAGCACAAGGTTATGTAATGACTGGTTAACAAAGATGTGATCAGAGGCTCTGGGAACCTAACCCTGTATTTCCCCTAGGAGCAACGGTTCAGTATTTGCTAACTCAGTGTTCACAGTGCCTTTATAGACTATAACTACCATGAATAAAGAGAATCATCTAATCGGCTGTATACAGGGGCTGATTGTGACAGATGTCCACATTCTGTTGTAAAAATGTGAAAAAAAGCAAGTTACAGAACATGGGATCGAGTGTGAGCCCATTCTTTTCTTCTCTCTGCCCACTAAGGAGAAATCTTGGCTTCCCTTCCCTTTTTTCTTTCTCATCACTACATTGACCACCCCGTCCCCCTGCTGCAACCTTACTGTGTGTATTTAGCAGATCAACATGGGGACTGAGTCTCTTCTCAAGAAAGACAAGAAGAAAGAAGGAAAGGAAAGGAGAAGGAAGTGGAAGAGCCCATGTGGGCAGTTTTGAGGGGAAAAGAGGTCAGAGTGAGGGAGGAGAGTCTTTGAGAGTGGGAGAACAGCCGGGAAAACAATAAAAGGAATGAGAGTATGCCAGTTTGGATATATTATGTCCCCCCAAGAAAAAGCCATGATCTTTTAATCCAATCTTGTGGGATATCAGGATTGGTTGTTTCTATGGAGATGTGACCCACCCAACTGTGAGTGACACCTTTGGTTAGGGTGTGACCTCTGATTGAATGTTTCCATGGAGGTGTGGCCCTGCCCATTCAGCATGGGCCTTGATTAGTTCACTGGAGTCTTATAAAGGGGCTCACAAACAGAAGGACCTCAGAGCTGCAACTGAGGGACACATTTTGAAGATGGCCATTGAAAGCTGACACTGACATTTTGGAGAACACCATTTTGAAACACAACCTGGGAGAAAGCAGATGCCAGCCATGTGACTTGAACTAACAGAAGTTTTCCGGACACCAATGGCCATCCTTCAGTGAAGGTAACTGTGCCAGTTTGAATGTATTATGTCCCCCAACAACCATTATCTTTGATGTAATCTTGTGTTGGCAGACGTTATCAGTGTTGATTAGATTATAATTCTTGGAGTGTTTCTTTGGAATGTGTCCCACCCAGCTGTTAATGATGACTCTGACTGGATAATTTTCATGGAGGTGTTGCTCCGCCCATTCAGAGTGGGTCTAAGTTGAGTCACTGCAGCCATATAAATGAGCTGACAAACAGAGGGAACTCAGTGCAGCTGTGAGTGATGATTTGAAGACAAGCTACAGCTAAGAGGGACACTTTGAAGAAAGCACAGGAGATGCAGATAAGAGACAGTTTGAAGACGGCCCTTGAAAGCAGACTCTTGCTCCGGAGAAGCTGAAAGAGGACAAATATCCCAAGTGCAACTAAGAGTGACATTTTTGAGGAACTGCAGCCTAGAGAGGAACATCCTGGGAGAAAGCCATTTTGAAACCAGAACTTTGGAGCAGACACCAGCCACGAGCCTTCCCAGCTAACAGAGGTTTCCCGGACACCAATGGCCATCCTCCAGTGAAGGTATCCAATTGCTGCTGTGTTACCTTGGACACTTTATGGCCTTAAGACTGTAACTGTGAAACCAAATAAACCCCCTTTTATAAAAGCCAATCCATTTCTGGTGTTTTGCATTCTGGCAGCATTAGCAAACTAGAACAGATTTTGGTACCAGGAGTGGGGTGCTGGTGCTGCTGCGTTTGCAAATACCAAACATGTTGGAATGGCTTTTTAAATGGATAAGGGGAAGATTCTGGAAGAACTGTGAAGAGCTTGATAGAAACGGCCTAAACTGCTTTGAAGAGACTGTTTGTGGAAATATGGACTCTACAGATGCTTCAGACGAGGTCTTGAACCGAAATGATGACTGTGTTGTTGCAAACTGGAAGAAAGGTGATCCTTGTTTTAAAGTGGCACAGAATTTGGCAAAATTGTGTCCTGGTGTCAGATGGAAGGGACAATTTGAAAGCGACAACCTGGAATACTTAGCTGAGGAGATCTCCAGAATACATGTGGAGGATGTACCCTGGCTTCTCCTTGCAGCTTATAGTAAAATGCGAGCAGAGAGAGATAAACTTAGAACTGAACTCTTGGGTTCAAAGAAACCAGAAGCTGATGGCTTGGAAAATTACGGGCTTCTAGGGGGTGGAATCCCAGAAGCCACAGCCCAACGTGAGGATGTAACCAAACATGGAACCCAGCTGCCATTTCAGTACAAGCCAAGATTGGAAAAGGAGTTAAGCAGAAAGGATTTGTGGAAAGTCCTATTGTCTGATGGCTTTGACCCGTGTGCTTCATGCAAAGCCAACAGAATTTTTGTGAGATCTTTATAGACAGAGCCATTGCCAGTCTGGACTGGAGGAGACAGACAAGGAACAAATTGAAGGAAAAATTTCTTCAAAGACAGAGCCATGGAGGTTGAGGTCTGGAGTCAACGGGTCTCAGGCTGGGAGAGCAGAGCAGCCCACACGCATGGAAAGGGTGAGTTTGCCCTGGAGGTCGAGGGTGGGCCTTCTGCCTCGATGCTCAGGAAATGTCCTGCCACCCCAAGCCCCAAAGAGGGTGGAGCACATTCCTAGGGAATTTGGGAGAGCCTGGCTGCCACCACACTGTTCTGCAGGGGTTGAGCATGTGCCCCGGAGATGGAAGAGAATCTGGGAGCTGCCCCGATATTTGAGGAGGGTGGGGCCAAGAAGGTGGTCTCCCCACTATGTGGGTATGCTGGAGCACTCACCCAAGTGTTTGAGAGGACAGGGCTGCTGCAAAGGCCCTTAGGAAGGGTTAGACTCCCGCTCTCTCAAGCCCCAAGGATGCAACATCATTCTGTAAATGACTCTTAGACTTTGAAATCTAATGGAGTTTGTCCTGCAGGTTTTAGGAACTGTTTTGGTCCTGTTAACCCTATTTTCCTTACTCTTTCTCTTTATGGCAATGGGAATGTTTATCCTATGAATGTCTCTACTTTGTATATTGGAAGCACATAACTCATTCTAAGTTCACAGATCCACAGCTAAAGGAAAATTATGCCTTAGGATCGACCACATCTATAATTGATTTTGATAGAATTTTGTACTTAACTATTGTTACTGAAATGATTTAAGTTTCTGTGATATTGTTGTGGGATGAATGTATTTTGTATATGGAAAGATAATGTCATTTTGGGGTCCAGGGGGTGGAATGTGCCAGTTTGAATATATTGTGTCCCCCAAACACCATTATCTTTGATGTAATCTTGTGTGGGCAGACGTTGTCAGTTTTGATTAGATTTCTTTGAGTGTTTCTTTGGAGATGTGCCCCATCCAGTTGTGGGTGATGACTCTGATTGGATAATTTCCATGGAGGTGTTCTCCACCCATTTGGGGTAGGTCTAAGTTGATCAGTGGAGCCATATAAATGAGCTGACATAACAGAAGGAACTCCGTGCAGCTGTGAGTGACATTTTGAAGAGGAGCCACAGCCAAGAGGGACAATTTGAAGAATGCGCAGAAGCTGAGAGAGTAGCTGCAGATGAGAGACAGTTTGAAGACAGCTGTTGAAAGCAGACTCTTGCTCTGGAGAAGCTAAGAGAGGACAAACACCCCAAGAGCAACTAAGAGTGACATTTTTGAGGAACTGCAGCCTAGAGAGGAACGTCCTGGGAGAAAGCCATTTTGAAACCAGAACTTTGGAGCAGACGCCAGCCACATGCCTTCCCAGCTAACAGAGGTTTTCCGGATACCAGTGGCCATCTTCCAGTGAAGGTACCTGATTGTTGATGTGTTACCTTGGACACTTTATGGCCTTAAGACTGTAACTGTGTAACCAAATAAACCCCCTTTATAAAAGCCAATCCATCGCTGGTGTTTTGCATTCTGGCAGCATTAGCAAACTAGAACAGTACCCTGTTGTTGATGCTGTAGCTTGGACACTTTTATGGCCTTAAGACTGTAACTGTGTAACCAAATAAACCCCCTTATAAAAGCCAATCCATTTCTGGTGTTTTGCAAAATGGCAGCATTAGCAAACCAGAACAGAGGGAAATGAGTTTTGTTTTTTTATTAACTTATGTCTTGAACCAGTGATCAGTGATATTCAAAGATGTGATCAACGACTTCTCCAAGGAAGAGTGGAGATTCCTGAGGTCATGCTCAGAGAAATTTGTACAATGTTTGTGATTATAGAGAACTATCAGAAACATGGTCTGGCTGGGACTTTCCATTTCTGAACCTGGTGAGATTTCACTATTGAGGCATGAGAAATCACCGTGGACAAAAGGAAAATAAGAAACAAAGGCTGTAGCCAGCCGACATCTCAGTCCAGGTGATTTGTGAAGGTGCAAAGTATAAGAATAAGATAGCTTGAGAAGCAAAGCATCTTCATTCTTCTTTGGATAAAGAGTCAAGTGCAGAGGTTAAGGAGTCTCTGCATGGAAGGGTTTTAATGAAGTATTATCTCACTGTGACATGGTGATAAAATGTACAAAAACGTGGAAATTTCTACTGTTACCATACACACCTTACTCTCCATCAGAGATATTGTACAGGAAAGAAATGCAACCAATGTTCAGATTGTGGGAATCGCCTTACTTATCACTTAGATATCATTCAATATCAAATAATCCACACTGGGGAGAGTCCCTATAAATGTAAGCGAGGTAGTAAATCTTTCAACCAGAGGGCACACGTTATCCAGCATGAGATAATTCACACAGGTGAGAAACCTTATGAATGTAAAGAATATAGGAAAAACTTCAGCCGGATGACTCATCTTACTAGAGAAAAGTCCCATGAATGCAATGAATGTGGAAAGGCCTTCAGGTGTTTCTCAGCCCTTTCTGATTCCCAGAGCATTCATACTGGAGCAAAACCTTAAACAAGTAAGGAATGTGGCAGAGCCTTTGCTCAAAGTGCATAGCTTATCAGCCATCAGAAAAGTCTGATGAAAATTCTGAAGAAAAACTGTATTCATGTAGCACATGTAAGAAATACCTTATATGCTTCTTTTCTTGACTGAACATCACTCTAGACAAAAACCATATCAATGTAAGGTCTGTGGGAAGTCTTTACTTACTTTACACCAGAGAGTTCCTTCTGAGGAGAAACCCTACGAATGTAAGGAACCTGGGAAAGCCTTCATCTGTAGATCCAGTTTTGTTGTTTACAGTGGGGTCCACACAGAGAAATCCCCTATGAGAGTCATATATGTTGGAAAGCCTTCAGTACCCACTCTTCCTGTACTTTTCATAACAGAACACAAAGCAGGGAGCAACCCTATGAATCCCATGCAAGAGGAAGCCCTTTCACCCTTCCTCATCACTTCATCAACATGAGAGAATTCAAACTGGTGAAAAAAGCAATAACCAAAACTCAAAATGTTAATATGCATTTTGGTCAAAACATTATTAAGGTAAAATTCATGTATAATAAACTGCAACCATTTAAAATAACAACAATAATAATACAAAACTCATCCAGAGAATTCCAACATACCCCCAATCTCCAGGCTCACCAATTTTAATATTTTGTTCCATTTGCTATATCATTCTATCTATCCACTTATCTGTCTATTTATCTATCTGTTTTCTGAACATTTGGGAAGAGTTTGTATACATCATGCTTCTTAAAGATATAATACTTTCCTTTCCATTTCCTGACAACAAGGATATTCACTTATGTAACCACCTTAAGTACACTTACCAAGTTCAAGAAATTTAACATTGATATAAAGCTAACAGTCTTTAGTTCATTTTTTTCATGTCTCAATAATGTCCTTTTGAGATTTTTCTCCTCCATTATTAGAGCCTGTCCAGGATAAGGTATTGCATTTAATTACCATTGACTTCTTAGTTGCTCTTTTTTTAAAATTGTGGAAACATATGTACAACAACTTTCCCATCTCAACCACTCCCAAGCATCCCATTCAGTGGAATTAATCCCATTCACAATTCTACAATACCCTCACCACCTTCCATTACTAGAACTTCCCCATAACTCCAAATAGAAACCCTAAACAGAAATGGGGGCTTTCAAGAAATACTGTAGTGTATTATGAATGCAATCCCTATTTATGTTCCTTGAGAGAGTCTGTTAAATGTTAAGGGTTACTTCTTTACTTTCATTTCTCTCTCTCTGACACCATGCTAAGACTGAATTACGTGCAGCTTAGGATATATTCAGATTGGCCACTCACAGAAAATTTCAGGAAAGAAACTTAAAGAACTTTAGCTGTGATTGCCTCTAGGGAGTGGGACAAAGATGATTTGAAAATTTCTGCTATTTTAAAAAGACTTTTGACTAGGTGTGCCTATAATTGTGCCTAAGAGCCTCCTCCTGAATGCCTCTTTGTTGCTCAGATGTGGCCCTCTCTCTCTAGCTAAGCCAACTTGGCAGGTGAAATCACTGCCCTCCCCCCTACTTGGGATCAGACACCCAGGGGAGTGAATCTCCCTGGCAATGTGGAATATGACTCCTGGGGAGGAATCTAGACCTGGCATTGTGGGATGGAGAACATCTACTTGACCAAAAGGGGGAAGTAAAAGGAAATGAAATAAGCTTCAGTGGCAGAGAGATTCCAAAAGGAGCCGAGAGGTCACTCTGGTGGGCACCCTTATGCACAATATAGACAACCCTTTTCAGGTTCTAATGAATTGAGGAGCTGGCGGTAGATACCTGAAACTATCAAACTACAACCCAGAACCCATGAATCTTGAAGGCGACTGTATAAAAATGTAGCTTATGAGGGGTGACAATGTGATTGGGAAAGCCATATGGACCACACTCAAACCCTTTGTCTAGTTTATGAATGGATGAGTAGAAAAATGGGGGAAGGAAAAAACAAACAAACAAACAAACAAACAAAGGCACCCAGTGTTCTTTTTTACTTTAATTGTCCTATTTCACTTTAATTATTATTCTTGTTATTTTTGTGTGTGTGGTAATGAAGGTGTCAGGGATTGATTTGGGGGATAAATGCACAACTATGTAATGGTACTGTGAGTAATCGAATGTACGATTTGTTTTGTATGACTGCATGGTATGTGAATATATCTCAATAAAATGAATTTTAAAAAAAGCCTTTTGAAAATGTTCTTTCAAAATGAAAAGTTCTTTTGAAAATGCCCTCGCATATATTATTCTTACAACAAAAATTAAGTTAAAAGAACATGTGCGAATGTATTGAGAATCTCCTGCAAAACCTCAAAAAATAAGAAAATCAAGTTTAATTAGTATAAGACTTAATTTTTTTAAAAAAAATTATGTTCATTTTTGTTGTTTTCCTCTTTTTTTTATCTCTTGCAAATTTACAGCATACTATTATGGTAGCTGAGTGGAATTTTATGGGCTAGCCTGAGACTTCACCATAATCTACAACAGGAAAATGCATTCCAAGATCCAAATTATGAATGAGCAAACTATCTTTTGGAATCTGACCCATTTTCTGGTTAAGATCTGACTGAATTAAACTTTTAAATACAATTTATGAAAAATCCCTAAATTATTTTCATTCTGTTAATGTTTGTAATGACTAGGTATGTAAAATCACTGATCTATACACAGATGCTCTCAGAAGAAATATTATGATCTAATAATAAAGATCCTACATTTTGTTATACATGAATTATTTCCAACTTGTTTTATGAACCTAAAGAACTTAATATTGTATCATACTATGCAAAGAACTTCCTTCTAATGGGTAAAAATAAAATGACAGTGTAGCACGAAGGGAGCTGAGCACAATGCAATGATTTGGATAAAAGTAAGGACACTTTTTCCTCTAAGGTCAGCAGTTAAAATTTAGCCAAGGTCAGGAGTGACAAAACTACCACTAGAGACTTGCCCAGTGACCTCAATCAAATTGTTGAAAGCAATATATTAACACTGTAAAACTGTTATGGCAGATGGCAATCCAGTCACCTCTTGGTAAATCATGCCTGGCTAACTGTCCGTGTCCTTAGTGAAAGGTGAGCAAAAAGCCCACTAGAGCATTTGCCTGAGACCATGTAGATCAGCAAGAGCACAGTGGGCATTCCGTCATGCACACAGGAGGAGCAAGAACCTTGCTGACTTCCTTATTCCTACTTGATACTCTAGAACTGCAAAAGGGCTTGCAGTGCATCTGATCCATTGGTACGTATTACATTTTTGCCTGAGCTACAGGAGAAAAAGGGCAAAATATGACAGCATCCATTCCTCTTATTTCTCTTAACTTTGCTGGTTCTGGATTATTTATAGTGCTTTTATCTACTAGAACTTTGAAAGCAAAAGGTTCAAATCCCACTCACGTGAAGCAGATCAGTACAGATTAGATTTCTTAAAATACAGAATACTACAGAGCAACTCTTTAACAAGCTCTATGAAAGAGAAACCCAAAGAAGGCTTGGAAATTTGTTACCCAGCATAAAAACAGAGTATACACCTACAGAGAGACTGTGATCAGCCATTGCTAGGAAACTATAACCAAATGTAAGCCAAACACTATGGAGTATATTCTGGTGGACTTGGGCCACACATACAAGAAAGGCTTCTTTGTTTCACTCAAGTTTAAATCAGTCAAACTGTCAGTTGATTAAGGAGCAAGTAATTTAGTGCTTCAGAGAAGCCTTGGTAATTTTGGGGGAAAGAGGATTAAAAAATACATGCCTAACAGACACCCTTGAAGGTGAGCAGCCTTCTTTATGGAAGTGATGGAGCAATTTAAAGTTCTGTGCTTCTGAGTGGACTGAACAGGATGGCCTGGATGTCAGAAGGTTGGGGAGGAGGTGGCAGGAAGAATTGGTGCATGTCCAGCACTAGACAAGAGAGTATGGCTAGCCGGCTGCTGAGGGGGAGGAAGACTTTCTCCGTCTGCATTTCTTGGCTGGAGTCCATCCACTCATCCAGCAACCTGTGGTTTGGCTCCCTGAGACTGAGCCCTGGAGTTCAGAGAGGTAACAGCGACCATCCCCAACGTGTCTCTCATTACAACACAGAGGTCGGAGAATGAAGCCTTATCTCTTTGTATTTGATTCATATTTTCTGAGAATCCGCAAGATTTATCATATGGAATAGACATTTCACTGTTCATGGGAAAGTCTACTGTCTCAGCCCTCAAGGCAATCTCTTACAAGTTTGATTAAAGCTGACTCAGAGTCTGGATTCCAAAGCTGTTCACCCACAAGGCAGGGGAAGAAACCACCTACAGAAGAACTGAAAACACCCTTAGGGTCACCCTGGTGCCATGGCTGCCTGTGGACCTGTGCCATCCATCTGGCTGCAAAGGCCTTTGCCGTCTTCTGGTTCCTTTCTGCCTGCACCAAGTTCCTGGCTCAGGCCTGGCTTCCTGATGAAGTTCCTCACTTCTGGCTTCTTTCCTTTGCTGAACTGATATCCCAGATCCTGGACTAGTTTCTGTTCTTGTCATGCTGATCCTGGTAACGTCCTGTCCCAGCCATATCCTGGGCTCCTCCTCGAGTGGGGAGAGGCAGTACCCTGGGCCCTGCCCCAACCCCCCAACACACACTTCATTTAGAACCACTCCTCTGCCTGTTTTCCCAGTTACACAGGTCTAGACCTGGATTCTTCCTTTGTTTAGCTCCTTTGGGCTGAAATGTTTGAATGGTCTGCAGAACTGGGAAATTCAACATCTGCCTAAAATGGTACCTCTGCTCTTCAGGGACCCCTACCATTCTTGGGCCCCAGTGTTTTACGGGCACCTGCCTGGCAGTGATCTTGTTCTGTGGAAGAGACTGGGTTATTCCAACTTCAGCTCTTGGTTTGGATGTCTCTGGGACCTTTCCTTTGCACTAGTCTTGGGCTCGACTTCTAAACATATGTTCTTAGTCCACTCGCAATCAGGGTCCTACACCCACCAGCTGGTGCACAGAACTAGACTTCAATACCGTCCTCCCCCCACTCCCCCAAAGCTCCTCTGAGTTACAAGAATATCTATAAGCAAAACACCCACTGGTATGGACGAGCTGATGCCAGTCAGGAAGTGATTATCAATATTTCCTTCACCTGTCTCAATGACACATTTGAGCAAGGCTGTTTCCCTGCTTTCTTGCCTAGTAATAGGTGATTATGAGTGCAAATGATTCAAATGAAAGCAAATGTGAACTGTAAAGCACTGCTCAATGGATGGGACCATCCTTGCTGTCAGCCAGACTGAAAACTCCACATGGGCCATCCCCACCTGGATCAGCAGAGACTAATGACACAGCCTCCCCAAGCTAGGTTTTGCCCCCTTCTTTCCCAGCTTCACAGCACCCTGCACTTGTTTCTGTCATTGCAAGCACTGCACTGTATTGTAATCACCTGCTCCACACCAAGGCAGCATCTAATTAATCTTTGTACACCCACAGTGCCTGACACATGGACAGGACTTAACAAATCATGAGTGAATGCATAAATGAACAAAGAAATGCATAAAACAAGATTTTGGTTTTGCACACTGACTGGGAAATAGAAACACTTGATACACTGTAGTAATCAGAATGACTTCACAACATCAGCCCTTTGCCCAAAGTTAAGACATTCTAGCCTTTTCTTTTCCCTCTCCCTGGGACTTACCTGTATGGCTCCATGGTTCGCATCCCATAGAACAACGCCTCCTCCAGCAGACCGAGGCTGATGCAGGCATCCATGGCACAGTCAAGCACCTTCAGCTGGTAGATGTTGATGTCGGGAAGCCGTTCAGAGTTGCTGCTTATGATCGCCTGGCACATAGCCAGAACCTGTTCCCACTCTGTTATTAACATTAGTTAAGGATTCATTGTCTTCATCAAGAAGAAAAAAAAAAAAAACAGTAAAATGAGATTCTCTATAAAGCTGAAGAGCTCCCAGGCGCAGGAGGGAAGGAAGCACCCATTATTTTGCACAGATGAAATGCCTGAAAACCCACTTGAGAAACAAAAACATGCAAGTGGCTTCTCAGCTAAGTAAATTCTGTTTACATCAACAAACCGTCTTCTAACCAAGCCTGTGCTGTGGAGGAATTACATTTTCCAAAGCACCATTTTTTCTTCATACTTTTGTATGTATTCTTTTTAAACTTAGTTATGAAATAAGTGCAGCTGTTTATTAAACTGGACTGAAGATTAAGTTAGTTCAGTTTAAAATGATTTAACTTTGTTAACTTCTGTTTCAAAAGTGATCTGAAATTAAAGGACCCTTAGAGGGATTATTTTTTTAAAAGGGGGAGCTCATGTTTGCTTTTGTGCCATTTGAATTGCAGGCATGCATGGAACAAATACACATACAATGCACACACAAACACAGTGGCAGGAAGCAATTTGAAGAAACTCATTTCCAGTGGATCTCATATATAAGTTTTTTTGATTATAAAGCAAAAGTGATATAAGCCTATAGTTAACTAAGTAAAGGTATTATTTTAAACTCCCCCTCCAAAATATTAAAAACATGTCTTACGCAGATAAACTGAGGGCAAGAGGAAATGATGCTTTAAAAAGGATGGGGAGAAGACCCAATATCCGCTTCTCAGCAACCTTGACTTTCTGATTAAACCATGAGTCAGTAACTTAATCTCATGGAACCTCGGTTTGACCTCCCTTGTTAAAACTGATATTCCCTGTCCTCTCACAGAGGCAGTCAGAAGAGCAAGGTCCCATTGGATGGAGAGTGCTTTGAATCACCTTCAGAGGTGAAGTCCCTTAGAAGCACAGCTAAAGGCTAGAGTAGAGGCACACTATGACCTCATACAATTACTTTCCTATGCTGCTGTGTTAGGGGAGGTAAAGGCCAAAGAGGATGCTGGGCTGGCATTGGCCTTTCCCCCATCCCTGCCCCACTTCTGACCAGAGTAGCTGCAAATTTATCTGCTTTCATAGGTTGGAATTCCCATGGGAGGAAAGGTTTGAAGAGTACCAGAAACAGCATAGCCTTTGACTATAGATAAAGGTGGATTCAGATCTGAGCCAGTCCTGTCATTTGTTAGTTTTGTGGTTCTGAGGAAATCACCTAAGTGCTTTGAGACAGAATAGAAATAGAAATGTGTCACTGCAAGAATAAAACAAGATACTGTATGTAAAATGAAAAAAATTCTGTGTGTGTCCTATTATGAACCAGGCAGAGTTCTGGACATCAGGGATACACTGAGGAAAGATTTAGAGGCATGCACCAAGTACATGCTATGCAAATATTATGTGCCTTCCTCCTTCCTTTACTGTTTCATGACCTCTGAGTATGACTAAACATAAGGAAAATGGCTCAATGGACTGAATTTGATGGAACTTTTCCTCACCCACCCTCCTCTTCACTCCCACACTCCATCCAGACCCTAGTGCTCTTCTGCCCTCCCTCCCCAAAGCCTCCTTCATTGATGTCCTAGCACAGCATGCTATTCTTTGACTAGACAGGCACAAGGTATTACAATGCTCTCTTACCTGTCCCTCCAGCAAAATCTACCTCTTCTTATGTCCATGCTCTCAGGGCACTGCTTTCCAAGACATTAGCAAACACATTTAATAAACCAATCAAGTCACTTGTAGGAGTGCACACTAATATTTTTATCAATTCTCAAGAAAAACATATTTTCCTTTTAGCAGGGGACTGCTGGAGGCATAATCCCTTACCTGAGAGGCATGACTTCCTTGGTGAGAATTTCAAACACCATAATACACTGGTGAGGGCCTTTATAGCACATCCCCTGTACAATACACCATGTAATTTTAGGATAAGACCTGTCTCTGAGGAGTTGATTCTGAAATTGGAAGAGGTATATTTATCAAAGAAGTGAGTTGGGGATTTTCTTTTGTATTTGTCTGGCATGTATGTTTAAAGTTTGTTCCATCTCCAAGAGGCTGAATATATCCCCCAGAGGCCGGGGGAAGTAATATCTTAAGTAATGCACTGATTTTGTAACAGATTGCTGGGCTAACCTCTGTGGCTTTTCATTCCAGGATTAGATATTTGACGAACTGTCAGGAGGAATGACTGTCTCTTACACAATGCTAGACATTTCTGTGGCAAGACTTTGCACTTTATTTTAACATCATGTTGTTTGACCTTCACTGCTATTTATCTGTTCATTTATATATGCTCCAACTCATTTTAAAGAAGTTTGAGTGACAAGTCTTAGAAGTAAAAACCAGATGTGATATTCTGCAGCCACTCAAAGGAATGGATCTACTTTGCTCCCCAGCAGGCTGGAAAGGACCATGTGCCAATTTCCCTTCGTAACACTGGCAACCATCTCCTGGCAAACAAGGCAAAACCTTTCCTGTAAAACACCCCAGTGAGCAAAAAAAATTGAATAATTTTACTAAGAGGCTTTTTTTCCCAAGCTAATGCTGACATGTATTTGCTCAGAGATTTAGTCACTGGCATTTGCTTGGTGTTTACCACAAAGTTGAGCTCTGGATCTAAGCAGAACCGGAAGCCCATCCAAAGAGAATAGATTATATGTGGATGCAATACAGAATATCTTTTTTCCTGAACACTTTTAAATGATCATAAGAGGATTAGGGGAAAAGAGCAAGGTTAGCAAAGTAAATTCACTCAGGAATTAATCAACTCTTTGAGGCTCAGAGACCGCTAGACCACAGGGCTTTTTCTCACCAAATCATCCTGCTCTACTGCTTAAAATCCTTCCATGGTCCCCTTTCACCTATGAAGTCTAATATCTTGTCCATGGCATCTAAGCCCTTGCCATGTTCCTCTCCTCTCATACTAAGCATCTTGTAATTTCTCAAAACCACGCTATTTCACAATCTGCACCTCTGTGCAAAGGTTATTCCTTCTGTTGGACTCCCCCTCATTTATTTTGTCAGGCTGGTGAGCTCCTACTGATTCTCCAAGCTCAGCTGTCACCTCCTCTAGGATTTCAACCTCCCAAAGTTGACTACTCTGCCTTTTGATGCCCCTACAAATATCTATCTTTTCCAAAATATGTATTTGTTTATGTATTTATTACCCCCACTATGTGTGAGAGTTGTGAGAGCAGGGCTGTGTCTTCTTAAACAGCAGATCTTCAGTTCCTGGCACAGAGTGAGTTTTCCATAAAACCTGGCTGAATTGAGACTGAACTGTAGCTGTGTCATCTGTGGGCTCTAATTCTGCGGCCTGTAACCACAGGGAACAAGTCTACTCCTCTTCAGCATAACCATCCTTTGAGCCCATGAACACGACCCTCTTGCTCTCAGAGTCGGCTATTTTCCTAGTTTCTTCCATCCCATCTAAAGACAGGGCTTCAAATTCCTCTTTGATCCTGGTTCCACACTTCAAAGGTTATTTCAATTTTTCTGTACCCCTCTTAATATGTTCTATCCTGACCTGAAGAGAAAATTCTAGATAGATCAGACCAATGCTATCACTGCTCTCATTCTATATTCTATATTTCTATTAATGCAGCCCAAGATTACAGTAGGGGGTGGGAGAGTTTATATCATACTCATAAACATTATTAATTTTTCTTGTTTACTAAAACCCTAAATTATTTCATGTGTTCTGCTAATAATTTTTATGTATATTCATACCCTTGAACTTCTTGACCCAAACAGAATATTTTACATATACCCTTGTTAAATTCCATCTTTTTAGACTCAGACACCATTCAAACCTAGAAGGATATTTTGAGCTTTTCCTTCTATCACACTACCTCTGCCATTCTTCCCATCCATACACCTTTTGAAATTTGATGGGCCTATGTTCTGTATACTCATGAAAGGTATGAAGAAGACTGAGATGAGAACAGAACCCTCTGAGTGATAGTGATCCAATTAACATCACTTTTCCAGTATAGCTATTCAAGCATTTAGTAAGATACCTGGTTACAAATTTATATAGCATAAATCTCTTGACTATTTTTTTTTTTTTTTTGTCAAATACCTTTCTGAAATCTACATACAAGCTTTACGAAAGCAAGGCATGATGTTAACCATAACTCTACGGATTCACTTGCTCTTAGTGAATCTGTACAGCACCCTCGTGTTCACAGCTTTCTTTTCCATTCCTTTAGAAACCAATTCTGATTCTTTACCAAGACTGCTAACATACTCACTGGGCTCTAGATTTCAGAAATTACTTATTTCATCCTCAAGAATAGAAACATTTGTCTAACTACTTCTCCTGACCTTTACAATCCCTTAAACAACATTGTCTGAAGATCAGAAATCTAATTTGCAGGTTTTCTTAGTACCTGGGCTATAATTTACCCAAGGTATCTGGGTGATCTTTCACAATCTTTTCCATCTATCTTAGTCTTCTCTTTCTCTTACCTTGTGGTTTCCTTTCACCACATTTTTGCTCAAGTGAATGCCTCTTCTAGGGGTGATTTCTCTCTGCCTATCCAGTCTGATCCCTGATTCAGGATTCCTCTCACACAACACAACACAAATGGAGCCTTCCCCAGGTTACCTCCATCACAAGGATGTCTCCTTGCTCTGACCTTTGACCCACTTGTGGTCCTTACTATTTATGAAAAAAAAGAAATTATAGTGTAGGAACTCAATGCCATTGTAGACAAGGCTGATTAATATGAAGGTTTCAGATCTGAGGGTCAATAACACTAAATTATAAGGATTATAAACTATTCCTTCCTAGAGATACAGGTGGTTATGGGAGAAAGAGAATCTAGGATTTTGTTACCTTTTACATATGAAGAGAATACTACTCACCAGCCTACTATTACCGGCCAGTGACACTTAAGCTATTTTCTAATGGTAGTGAAGTATTCAGGCTGATCTCACCATAATCTTCACAGGCCTTTATCTGAATTTCTGGCTTGGGTCAAGGATGCAGCCTGTGACCACGGAAGAGAACGAAGCTCACCGGCTCATGGAGAGGTTAAACCCTGTACTTGGCCTCATTAACACAAGGCTCCAGCTGACAAAGAAGCAATCCCAACAGTCCAGCTTAATCCACAGGTAAAAGGATACTCCAATGTGCCTTCAGTTCTTCAATTTTTTTCAGGGATTCTTGAACTTCCTTCCATACTTGCTCATCACCAGTAAGCATATCCGCATCCTGCACAGGCCAAATTAAAACCAGAAGGGAAGAAAAATTCAATATAAAATTTGCCAGAGGATAATGACACCATTCACAATAGCCAAAAGGAAGAAACAACCCAAATATCCATTAATGGATGAATGGATAAAAAAATTGTGGCATATGTATACAATGGAATATTATCCAGTCATAAAAGGGAATGAATTAGTCTTATATGCCACAATGTGAATGAACCTTGAAAACATTATGCTAAGGGAAAGAAGTGAGACACAAAAAGTCACATATTGTATTATTCCATGTACATGAAATATCCAGAATAGGTAAATCCATAGAAACAGAAAGCATACTGGTGGTTGCCAGGGGAATGGGGAGGAGGGTGACAAGGAATGGGGAAAACTGCTTAATGGGTATAGGTTTCTTTTTGGGGTGGTGAAAATGTTTTGGAACTAGAGAGAGGTGGTGGTTGCACAACACAATGAATGTACTAAATGCTGCTGAACTGTTCACTTTAAAATGATTAATTTTATGTTATATGAATTTCACCTCAATAAAAAACAAACTTAAAAAAAAAGGGCAAAGGACTTGAACAGACATTTCTCCAAAGAGGGTACAAAATTGGCCAATAAGCACATGAAAAGATGCTGAACATCATCAGCCATCAAGATAATGCAAATCAAAACCACAATAAGGTACCACTTCATACCTTAAATATAGCTATTTAAAATATAAATATAGCTAAAATAAAAAACACAGATAATAATTGTTGGAGAAGACAGGGAAAAACTGGAACCCTTACATATTAGAAATGTAAAATGTTGTGGTAGCTTTAGAAAACAATTTGGCAGTTCCTCAAAAGCTTAATCATAGAGTTATTGTATCACCAACAATTCCACTTTTAGGTATGTATTCCAGAAAAAAGAAAAAACTTGTACACAAATGTTCATAGCAGCATTACTCATAATAGCCAAATAGTCAAAAATTGGAAACAACCCAAATGACCATCAGCAAGCAAATGGGTTATTAAGATGTGGTATATCAATGTAACTGAACATTATTCAGTAACAAAAAGAAATGAAGTACTGATATATGCTACAACATGGATGAACTTTGAAAACATTATGCTAAGTGAAAGAAACCAGTCACAAAGGACCACATGTTGTATGAGTTCATTTCTATGAAAGGTCCAGACTAGGCAAATCCACAGAGATACAAACAAAATTAGTGGCTGCCTTGGACTGGGTGGTGAGAAGGGGAGAAGAGTGGGGTAAAATTGCGGAATGACTGCTAATGTGTACAGGGTTTCTTTTTAGGGTGATGGGAATGTTCTAAAATTCATTGTGGTCATGGTTGCACAAGTCTGTGAATACCATAAACACCACTGAAATGTACACTTTAACTGGGTGAACCATATGGTATGTGAACTATCTATTGTTCAATTAAGCTGTTTTTAAAAAGGCAAGAAGGGGAGGAGGGTTGAGAGGAAGAATCGTTTGTTAAAAGACTTAGAAATAATATTTTAACTAAATATAAAATTATCAATCAAAATGAGGCTAAAGAAAAGGAAGATGAACATAATTACACCATGTGAACCAACTCTGACTTTTGTAAAAACTGAAAACAAAACAAAAACCTAACAATTTAAAAAGCAATTCAAAACAAAATAAAAATTATGAACTACCACTTCTTAAATGACTGCTCCCATTTAGTAAGCAAGTCCTCTATATCTCCATTTGCCCTTGTATCTCTAGCATCTAGCAGAGTGCTTGGCACATGGTAAGTGCTCAATCGATGCATGTTGAATGAATGATTGAAAACCATGTGCCCAGCACAATGCTGAGAGCTTCACTAATATTGTTCCATTTTATGTTCATATAGCTCTTTTAGGTGCATGAGATCATATCCAGTGAGGTAACACCAGGGGGAGTGAGAGTAATCCACCCTGGGTCAGGCAGTAAGGGTACACTGTCTGTAGAGAATCTAAAAACAGCAATAAAACAAATGGAAAGTAGGTCTTTTATTTTTATTTTTGTTGTTGTTATTGTTATTATCACCATGCAACAACAATACCAAACAATGACAGAAGTAAAATATTCCCCACCAGGTCAGAAGGCTCCCACCACCCCCCTCCCTGATACACCACTACATATCTAATTCATAGATGATGAAACTGAAATGCAGATTAAGCGACTTCTCAAAATCACTAGCTTGGATCAAAGTTAAAGCTAAGTATGCTTGACACCAAAAGGCTGTGCTCTGGTCTTTACACTAGTCTGCCTCCCATAAACGTCCCTCTGACCTCTTTAGCATGTTCAGCAAAGTCCTGGCTCTTTGAAGCTGGGTTGTCCAATATGGTAGCCACTAGTTGCATATGGCTAAAATTCCATTTTTCAGGAATTTTAAAATTCTATTTATTAGTTTCACTAGCCACATTTCAAGTGCTCAGTAGTCATACGTAGCTGTTGCTACCGTATTGGTCAGTGCTGGGTGAGTTCTATTAGACAGCACTGCTTCAAAAGACATTAACCTAGGTATAAGAAACTCTCATCACACACTATTCAAAACCAGGTGTTCAAGATCCTTTTGATTGTGAATTGGTGTCGGGGAGAGAAACCATGCTAAGAGTATGTATCAAATCATGGTCAGTGTGGGGGGTGATGAGAATGGTGAGGGAGGAAGAATTTTTCAGACCACATACAACTCCCTGGAGATTTTTTTTTGAAATTTTTTGAATTCATTTTATTGAGATATAGTCACATAACATGCAGTCATACAAAACAAACTGTATATTCAATTGTTTACAGTACCATTACAGAGTTGTGCATTCATCACCAAAATTAATTTTTGACATTTTCATTACAACACGCACAAAAATAATAAGAATAAAAATTAAAGTGAAAAAGAGCAATTAAAGTAAAAAAGAACACTGGGTACCTTTTTGATTGTTTTGCTTTTGTTTTTGTTTCGTTTTTGTTTTTGTTTCCTTTCCCCATTTTTATACTCAACCATCCATAAACTAGACAAAGGGGAGTGTTCTAGTTTGCTAATGCCCCTGGAATGCAAAACACCAGAGATGGATTGGCTTTTATAAAAGGGGGTTTATTTGGTTACACAGTTACGGTCTTAAGGCCATAAAGTGTCCAAGGTAACACATCAGCAATCAAGTACCTTCTCTGGAGGATGGCCAATGGTGTCTGGAAAACCTCTGTTAGCTGGGCTGGCGTCTGCTCCAAAGTTCTGGTTTCAAGATGGCTTTCTCCCAGGATGTTCCTCTCTAGGTTGCAGTTCCTCAAAAATGTCACTCTTAGTTGCACTTGGGATATTTGTCCTCTCTCAGCTTCTCCGGAGCAAGAGTCTGCTTTCAACGGCTGTCTTCAAACTGTCTCTCATGTGCAGCTCCTGTGCTTTCTTCAAAGTGTCCCTCTTGGCTATAGCTCCTCTTCAAAACATCACTCACAGCTGCAGCTGCACTGAGTTCCTTCTGTTTGTTAGCCCATTTATATGGCTCCACTGATCAAGGCCCACCCTGAATGGGCAGGGCCTCACCTCCATGGGAATATCTCATCAGTTATCACCTACAGTTGGGTGGGGCACATTTCCATGCAAACACTCAAAGAATTCCAATCTAATCAGCACTGATAAAGTCGGCCCACACAAGATTACATCAAAGATAATGGTGTTTGGGGGACACAATACATTTAAACTGGCACAGGGAGTGTGGTCCATATGGCTTTCCCAGTCACATTGTCACCCCTCATAAGCTACATTTTTATACAATCATCTTCAAGATTCAAGGGTTCTGGGTTGTAGTTGGATAGTTTCAGGTATTTACTGCTAGCTATTGCAGTTCGTTAGAACCTAAAAAGTGTTGTCTATATTGTGTGTACGAGTGCCCACCAGAGTGACCTCTCGGCTCCTTTTGGAATCTCTCTGCCACTGAAGCTTATTTCATTTCCTTTCACATCCCCCTTTTGGTCAAGAAGATGTTCTCCATCCCATGATGCCAGGTCTACATTCCTCCCCAGGAGTCATATTCCACGTTGCCAGGGAGATTCACTCCCCTGGGTGTCAGATCCCGCGTAGCAGGGAGGGCAGTGATTTCACCTGCCAAGTTGGCTTAGCTAGAGAGAGAGGGCCACATCTGAGCAACAAAGAGGCATTCGAGAGGAGGCTCTTAGGCATAATTATAGGGAGGCCTAGCCTCTCCTTTGCAGCAACAGTCTTCCCAAGGGCAAGTTCTACGGTAGAGGGCTCAGCCCATCAAACCACCAGTCCCCTATGTCTGTGAGCACATTAGCAACCATCGAGGTAGGGTAGCCCAATACCCCTGCATTCTCCCCCAGCTTCCCTGGAGATTTTTATGTGCCTACTGGGGGAGGCTTATGGAATGTCCCTAGTGAGAATTACTGCCATAATAAACCTGTTACAGGTGGGAAGATACCTAACACACAGGTGTGCCAGAGCAGGAAAAAAAATGAGGGTCACTGAGAAACACAGAGAAGAGACCCCAAGGGTGAGGCAGTGGGTGTGTGTATATGGAGGTATGTGTACTTGTGTGAATGTCTCTGTGTGATATGGCTTAGGGGTCTGTATGCGTGTATGCTCTGCATACATGTAATATAATAAGATAGTTTTTGAAAACACACCCATAAGTGCACCCTTCTTTTAGGGAATTCTAAATGGGTACCAAGTTTTCTGTACATAGACGAGGGGGAAATATCAGTTGCTCTAAGCTCGTATTCCTCTTCCTAAAGCCTCAGTTCAGTCACATCATTCTCCTATTCCAAAGCCCTCAGCAACTCCTCACCACCTCATATTAAATCTTGACAAGTATAGCCATTCATTATTATTTTCCAATTTTATATTTCACTACTGTAAGTTCAAACCCTAGGCTCTGGGCAAACTCCCTATGGTAGACAGAATAATGCCCCCTTCCCCACCAAATGTCCACATCCTAATTCTAGGAACCTATTAATATGCTAGAGTACATGGTAAATGGAATTTAAGTTGCAGATGGAATTAAAGTTGTTAATCAGCTGATGTTAAATCAGGGGAATTATACTAGATTATCTGGGTGGGCTCAGTGTAATCACAACAGTCCTTAAAAGTAGAAGAGAGAGTCAGAAGAGGAAGTCAGTGATGTGAGGTGAGCAGCACTCAACCTGTCTTGCTGGATTTAAAGATGGAGGAAAGGAGCCACCAGCCAAGAAATGTGGGCAGCCTCTAGAAGCTGGAAAAGGCAAGGGAACAGATTCTCCCCTGAATCATCTAAAAGGAACATAGCTCTGCCAACATCTTGGTTTTAGTGCAGTGAGATCCATTTCAGACTTCTGAATTACAGAACTGTGAGATAATTTGTGTTGTTTTAAGCCACTAAGTCTGTGATAATTTATTACAGTAGCAACAGAAAACGAATACAGTCCCTACACATCTCCTGTTTTTCTGGCCATTGGATTTTTGCACATGCCTCTCCCAGAACCTGAAATTAATTAATTCAACCATTCATTTATTCAATTAGTATTTAATAAGTGCCTACTAGACACTATCCAGGCACTTGGGATTCAGCAATAAACAAAGACAATCACGGAGCTTACACTCAAGGAGTAGGAGGAGTACAGGGAGACAGAAAATAAACAAATATACATAAGTAAACATACATATTTGTTAAGAGGGAGAACAAACAGGGAAAACAGATGGGGTGTACCGGCACAAATTTAAACAGGATAATCAAGCAAGGCTCACTGAGAGACGTTATTTGAGTAAGGATCTAAAGGAGGTGAAGGAACAGGACGTAAGAATTCTAGGGAGAGGGAATGGCAAATGCCAAAGGGTTCGGGCAGGAGCACGCCTGCACATTCCAGAAACAGCAAGGAGGCCCATGAGGCTAGTTGTAGTTTATGTGCATGTCATATCTTCCCCCACTTAATTGTAAGCCCCTCAGAGCTAAATATAGGTCATCTTCTTTGATCCTGCCTCTCCCAAATACCAAGCACAGAACCTTGTACATAACTAATGCTCAGCTACATTTCTGTAAAATGGATGTGGAAAAAGAACTAACATTTATTTGGCACCTGCAACGATATGAATGTCTTTTGTTTGTATTTCAATTATTTCCCATAGGGCATTACCACCTGCAATTTACAAAAAAAAGAAAAAGGAGTCCAAAGGCTTAAATAACCGGTCCAAATATCCTACCATCCCTAATTGCTAGAGGTGCGATTCAAACCCAGAACTGCCTGGCTCCAGAGCCCATGCTCTTTCCACTGTCTTCATGTTTAATGTGAATTTGTTTTTCTCCAGGATTTGCTTAAAAGTAAAACATACATCCGTAATTTCATAAATTCAAAATATCTTTGACCCATGGTTCCCAAGATCCTCCTAGTATTTGCACTTTAAACAAGGCAGTAAAATCCCCCAACATGGAACCTACAGCAGATCTTACACTCTTCGAACAAGCACGGTGAGACCATGACCCAGAGCAGAGCAATTTCATAAGGGGATTATATTAACAACTAAATTGGTCACCAGTGAATATAATCTGATTAGCCGTTCTTTTACACTGGCCCTAAGCCTTTATTTAGTTAACAGAAGAGCAGGCAAGCTTTGAAATCACTTCCAAACATTAGAAACAATCCCTCTGAGAAACTTTATGTTGGAGCTAGACAAAGCCACCCTAACTAATGATTAACTGTTAGCCTGCACCCGGGGAGGGCCACTCTGGTGAGCGTCTCCATGCTCAGGTCCCAGCTGGCCTCACTCTCTTCCCCTAACCCCGCTGTTCCCTGCTGTGGCTTCTCCTCACGACCATCCCTACAATGGGTCTGTGTCCCTTCTCCCACAGCATGCAGAAGGAAAGCATGCACTTGCACACATACATAAACAGGACCTATGTATTATATAAACAGAGAAACTACTTAGGGAAGTCTAATTTAAACCTTCTACTTTTCCAATTTCCAAATATGAGTAAATTAATATATTCCTTTTCACAGTTTCTGAGGTATGAATTTATGAAAGTTGTTATGTGTTTATTTTCATTATTTCTTATCCAAACACACTTATTCAAAGACACTTGCTATTTTTCAGGACAAGTTATTTAGGGAAAAAAATTCCCTTTTGAATTTCAGTGATACTATCTAAAAAGGAGCTTGAATGGGAGAGTCTTGAAATTTGTTTTCAGGAGGTGGAAAACATTCACTTTGTATATAAGTTTTAAAAAATCAAATTTACTATTGCTGAGTTTTCTACTAATGATATAAATAATTCAGACTCCCTAATACATTGTTGGTGGGAATGTAAAATGATATGGCTGCTCTGGAAGACAGTTGGGCAGTTTCTAAGAAAGTTAAAGCACACAATTACCATATGACCTGGCAATCCCACTTCCAGGTACATATTCAAAAGAATTGAAATCAGGAAACTGATGTGCTCACCGCTCACCAGTGTTCATACATCATTATTTACAATTGCCAAAAGATGGAATCCACCCAAGCATCCATCAACCAATTAATGAGAAAACAAAATGTGATATTCACACACACACACACACACACACACACACACAAACGATGGAATATTATTTTGCCATAAAAAGGAATGAAGTTTTAATGCATGCAACAACATGGATGAACCTTGAAGACATCATATCGAATGAAATAAGCCAGACATGAAAGGATAAACACTGTATTACCTCACATATAAAATAATTATAATAAGCAAAATCATAGAGTCAGAAACTAGAATTCAATTTACCAGGGGCTGGGTGGGGGTGGGTAATGGGGAATTAATACTTAATTGGTACAGAGTTTCTGTTCGGGGTGATAGATGGTGGTAATGGTGGCACAACATGGTGAATGTAATTAATACCAGTGAAAAGAAATTTTAGGATGTATATATGTTACAAGAATAAACAAACAAACAAACAAACAATTCAGACTATCAGCAGGATTTCTAAGAAAGTTAAAATTAACTCTTTCCTGGGAAAAGATCAAGAGAGTTAGGAACATGTTGGTTCCTAACATGTTGATCAAGAGAGTTATGAACATGTTGGTTTGGGCAGTGACTACATTCCTGCCCTGACTAGCCTTCCTTTTTCTGGTCCTCAATTTCCTCACATTTAGAAGCAGATGCAGATCACCATCTTCCATAGCTCCAGAAAAGTCCTAAGAAAGCTTTTCTTCATTTTAAACAGTTAAAAACATGGAAGTAGTTCATTTAAGGCAGAACTGCACCACTTGCTTTCGGGTTCTGGGTAAGACTGCGTTATCATAATGTCTTACTTCCCTCTCTGATAACTCAAGTCCCTTTACCCTGCCCTAAGTGGCCAAGTACAAACACCCACGATTCAAGAATCAAAGGCTCCCTGGTGGTTAGGCTTCAGGAGTCATTTCTCTCAGTACTTGGTTGGTTCACATTCACCTCCATTCTTCCCTTTCACAGCCCCCCCTCACAATCTGATTCATCCCTGTCTCTCTCTTACTGCTGCTACCCCTACTCTTCCAATTCCCTTTGGATTCTGTCAGGTCTTGAATTGCAGCTTTCTCTCTTTGCTTGGGTCATCACTTCCATTTACTTTTTGGCTTTCTTCCCATTTGTCCTTTCAGACTCAGCCCAAAATGTACTCTACCAGGAAGTCCAGTCCTCCTGAACCACTACAAGCACTCTGCACACTTCTCTCTTAGCTACGAGTTGTCATTAATGACATTAATGATTTACTTATCTCCCCAACCTGCCTCAGAACTCCTTGAGGGACCATGACATAATCATGTCTATTTTCTTAATGCCAGCATGGGACATTCAGTAAATGTTTGGTGATAGAAACAATGAATGAAAAGAGAGCAGTGACCTTCCAATATCCATGGTTAATAATATTACAAAATTAAAACACCTTAAATCCACAACAACAAAACAACAGGGAGAACCCCAACTGTTATGATTTCAGTTGTGTTCACCAAAAAGATATGTTGAAGTCCTACCCCCAGCACCTCAAAAAATGAGCTTATTTAGAAACAGGAAATACCATTACAGATGGAATTAGTTAAATTAAGATAAGGTCATATTGGAGCAGGGCAGGCCCTTAATCCAATCTGACTAGTGTCTTTATAAGAAAAGAGAAGACACAGATACACAGAGGAGAATACCAGGTGAAGATGGAGATAAGCAAGAAGGCCATGTGAAAGTGGAGGGAGAGATTGGAGTGACGCATCTATAAATCAAAGAATGCCAAGGATTGTTGGCAAACACCAGAAGCTAGAAGCAGCAAGGGATGATGAAACCTTCAGGTTTCAGAGGGAGCCTGGCCCTGTTGACAACCCTGAGTTCAGAATTTCAGCCTCCAGAACTGTGAGACAATAAATTTCTGCTGTTTTAAGCCACATAGTTCATGTTACTTTCTTACAACAGACCTAGGAAACTAAAAACCCAACCAAGGAAATAAAAGTATAGCTCTTCTTATTATACTTCATCTCAATTTGATTTTAATATAACCACATCATGATTATGTTGGGGAAAGATATGTTCCCACCATAGCTGTCAATATTTCCCAAAAGCCCAGACACAGGACATAATTTAGAACCTAAATGTGACCCCTACCCCCGGCATAAGGAATCCCAGTGTGGCTCAATTGACTCACCTAGTTTCTACTTCATACATCATCCTGAGCCTCTTTTGGTTCATTTGGTCCAGAGGCCTCTTCCCCTTCTATCCCTGGATCAGTGGAGCCATCTAAGTTCCTTCACACAGAGCTGCTAAGTAAATACTCCAGCATCATTCCCTTAACTGTAAAAATAGGTACCAGATGATACGAGATAATCTCTCTACCATATAAAAGGGTGACACTGAACACAGTTATAAACCTCTGGGTTTCAGATTAGGAAGTACACCCACCAGATTCTAAAGGTTACTGTGAATTACAAAGTTGCATTTACTCAATAGGGGAAGGCTGGAATTGAACAAGATTGACTGGGCATATCCTTAGGAAAGTGACCACTGGCTCTATCAGGCTCAAACATCAGATGCATCCATCCAGATTCCACCTTGCATCTGGAACACTTAAACAGATGTGTTCACTTGGCTCATAAGTGTTTGATGTTGAAATGTTTGCACTGGGGTAGTTTCAGATGGCTCACATTAAAAAGAAAAGGAAAAGGAGAAAGGCAATCTGCTTTCCAGTACTTCCTGTTATCCAATCCTCATGCAAACTCTAATTAGATTGGATTGGAGAGAGATGAATATAAGATGGGAAATAAAATTAGTTAACGTTTATAAACTTTTCCGGTAATTCAATAATTTTAGTGTCTTAAAAGAATGCAAGTTTTTTTTATTTGTTTGTTTTTCTTGTTTTCTTTTAGAGCAAAATGAGGTTCAAATACAGTGTCTGCACTCAGGAAAGAGATTTGGAAGTCCTAAAATTCAAAACCATGAAGGAAACAAAGTTTAATTTGTGGTTCCTTTGACTGAGGTGCTCTGGTTCTCGGATAATATACTGGGACTAATAAATTAATCTACGACATCATTCAAAACCATTATGATAAACAGGAAACATCTCTCCTGGAACCAATTTCCACCTCCACTGGCAAAAACAACTGAAAGCAGTTCAGGTTTAACTTGGGGAAAGTGGCTCTTTCCTAAAGTGGAAAAATAGTGGCTAAAAATAGAACATTCGCTATTCTATCAACCACACACCAGTCAATGAGGTCATTATGGGGTATGGAAAAAGGAAAAGAAGGAATGTTCTTGATTTGACTCACATTCAAACTGTGGTATGTTCTAATTAGCAGTAAATGAACAAATGTGTTCAATTTTTAGGAGAATTTAGTGAAAAGCATACTGGATTTAAAGATAGAGAATGTGGATTTGAATCCCTGCTCCACAGCTATGTGATCTTGTCAAGTCATTTAATTTCCCTGAAGCTAAGTTTCTTCAGTAATAATAATTCTCTGAGTACATGGACCTCCTAACCCTCTCCCTCAGACCCTCCAGAAGCATTAAAATCATGAATGGTACAACGGCCTCAATTTTTCAATTCCCACCCTAAGGGACATGGGCCAACAGGGGTTGGTTGGACTCAGCTTTGTTTGGTGGAAGGGAGAAAAACAGGCTTATCCCCACGAAGGAGGGAGAACACTAAAAGCTAATCAAGAACCAGCTACGCCATGCACCCACATCTCTGCATATCCGGTTGCCTTTGCCTAGAAGGCTCTTCCTCAACTTAGTCATGCAGGAAAACTCCTTCTCATCCACCAAGAACAAGCCCAAATAGTTGCCCCGTGTAGCCTATGACTTCCACAGGCACAGTCATCTGCGCACTTTCCACTGAGTTCCATGAAGCCTGCATTGGTATAACTGTGATGTAGAGGAAAACGATGCCATCAGTGTGCTGTTACCAGTTCACAGATGCGACCAAATTGATTTGCAAAGGCCATTTTTCACCAACTTCATAAAATTATGAGACTTCAGGGTCTACAACAGATGTCCACAGGTAGGATGCAGCAGGGCTCCAAACTCTGAGTCTAAGCAGCCACTTGTCCTCTTGAGAATCCAAAGCCCAGCCTCCTCTCTTCCCAGAGCTGGCCAACACTGGAATGGATGTCCTCTTTTCAGGCTGGCAAGCCTTTCCCAGACAGCCAGTCCTGGCACAGTCTTGGCTCCAGCTTTGGAGCACTTGGGCAGCTAGGAGCACTAAGCCCATAGCAAACAAATGCTGATGCACGCATGAATTGACTTCAGCCACTGTTTCATTTAACTGCCATTTAACTTTCTGTTTCCATTATGGCTGTCAGCATTTGCTAAATGCCCATTCGACTTAATTTCTCAGGAAGAAAGAAGGCTCCACTACAACTACAAACTTCTACAAGCCTGCCCATTCAAACCAAGTGCTGGTGCAAGGTAGAATTTCCAGGCACAATGAATTACCAGAAAGAAGGACAATGTCCCTTTCATGGCCTGTTGGAAAGTGACAGCAGCCTTGAGTGTGGGAGGTCAGAACTTCTAAAAGCACCCAAGGCCTGCAGCAGCTATAACCTGAACACTTTCCTCCTTTTGTGCTAGCTATGTCCATCTTGGTGAATGAAACTCCTTTTCAGAGAAATAAGCTTATTTGCTTATTAAAAGTCAAGTCAATTTAGAGGGAATCAAAAACAGTTGGCATCTACACATTTGGAGCAGTTTAGGAGCCTACCCATGTCAGTGATGTTTGCAGAAAATATGCCTTTAAGTGAGGCATTTTGTAGAAAACTAGCATGAAAGGCTAATAAATAAGTTAGTTTGAAACTGCATGAAGATATTTAGGAAGGAGACACTTCTTTGTACCCTCCTCCCAAACTGGAAAGATATGTTCCTGAGAATATATAATGGAGATGATATGTAGCAGAAGGCTATTGACTCAACTCACAAAAGCACATTCAAGCAAATTATTTTCACATTTGCAGAGAGATTATCAAATAGATGCCTTGTGCAGCTATAAATTCATACTAGCAACTCTTAGCAGAGTCCTGCCAACCTTATAAGTGTAAACAACACAAGGTGCAAGGTTTGAGACTCAGGGAAAAATGCAAAGATTTTACAGGAAAATTGTTCTAATGGCAACAGTCATTAACATGAAGTATGCCCCCAAATTTCAAGGCAGGTTTTGTTTAAAGAAGACCAAAACCACAGCCCTCTTCTCCAATCTGCCATGCCTCTATCTCCATTTTCTTCTCTGGAAACAGCTGCTTTCACTCTCATTTACAAACAGAGAGGAAAATGCATTAAACTGCAGCAAAACAGATTCAAGTTAGGTTTAAGAAGCAATGTCCTGATAGTGAAGATTAGGATAACTGAGACATTCTTATGAAGACCTTGCTCCAGAGCCATTTAAAACGGGTATTCACAGCAGTATGATCTGGGTTCCCTGCTTCTGGCACTGGAGAATGTGTGACAGGCAGTATTGTGAAGTGGAAATAACGAGGCTGGAGCCCAGAATCCAGCTCTCCCACCGGCCAGCGGTGAGACCCAGAGGCCAGCAATGCTGCCTGGCCCAGCCACCCCAGGTGAGAACTTGATTAAGGTTACCAAGAAAATGGGAACTAATCATTCCACTCCATTAGACACTTATATGTTCAGTGTCTGTTGTGCAGGAGGAGAGAACTGAAATTCTGATAGGAGAGACTTTGGGATTTTACAACAAACTGCAAATTCCTTCATTCTATTTTACCTCATAAGTAAAATACATCAGCCAGAATACAGAAGGTACGCAGGGCTGAAGAAAGACCATACCCAACACAGTACCGTGCTCTGCCAACCCAAGAATTTGATGATTATTTAATCCGGATATCCCCTCTAACATTTGTATGTATAATGATTATAGTGGGCAACACTCCAAGCTCAGATGAGAACATGGTATTTGCTTATCTGCTAAAGCAAGCACATCAGATTAATCTGTGGTCCCAAAGAAAGGGAATAGTTTAGTCGGGGTCCACACTAACAATATCAGATAACAAGTCCTGGGACACAAGTCTAGACATGCATTTCTAGGAGGTAATCATACAGGTAACCAAAAGAAATTATTTAATGTGACACCAAAACCTGTCCCTTCATATCAGTTGATACAGTTTCCAATAGCTTCCTCTACCTTTTCAGAGCTGGGTTGCACAAATTCCCCAGTTCTTACTAACACTTTGTAAGGAGGCACTGAAATCTTCCGACCATGTTTCAAATAAGCAAAAAATTCAAAAAGAATACGTCACAGTTTGAAGGAAAGAATTTTCTTCAAGATCTCAGTGCTATTTTCAAAAAGAAAAAGCCCAGAATTGTATTGTTCCTCCACAAAAAAAAAAACAAAAAAACAAAAACAAAAAACTAGTGTTCTTCCAATTATTCTATAAACAATGTTGTAGTCTATGAAATGATACATGCAAAGATCTGTTCCTAGAAGCGGGGGGTGGGGTGGGGGTGGGCATTCCAGTGGGCCATCACTCGGGCAGAGTGGCTGCAGGGAAGATCACATCTTTCTAAGGTCTGGCAGGTGTTGAGAGCTGACCAGATTCCACGTGATGGCTTTTTTTTTTTGCCCCTCCTCATACCCATGAGAAATCCTGCACAAAACCACCAGGGCTCAGAGGCTCTTTCTGGCAACTTTGCATCCTGTAGAAGTGAAGTGCTGGCTGACTGCACAGCCAGCCTTCCTCCCCCCTGGAGCCCCACCAACAGAAAGCACATGTCTGCATTTTATATTCCAGTAAACTCCCATCTGGCCCTTGGCCAGGGGACCTCTTTATAATGTCAAAGATAAAAGCACTGGTCATGTTTGGCACTCTGCCCCCACCTCCATTCTCTTGTAACCATCTCATAAACCAAGCACGCATTACTGTTAACAGAACCTTCCAGACAAAGGTCTGATAGAGCTTCATAAACATTACCAGATGATGGTCAGAGGTGCCCCCACTTTACAGGAAGAGAAAGAGGTACAGGGAGAGGCAAGTGATTCCACTTGGGACATGATGGAAATCACAGGGAGAACTGGAAATATGTACTCAGAACACTTCAGCTCCCAAAAAACTGCTCACTGAGCTGCTCAAATTGTGGGCATCTTCCAATAGCACCTGGCATGATGGAAATCTCGAATCTACCCCACACAGTACAGTATTGATAGAATCTGTGTATTGCTCTTTGATAAGATTCTTACGAAATTTTGGCTATCCTACAAGACGGCATCATTTTCTCTCTTCACATCTCCAGTGTTTTCCCCCATGTCACAGGGAATGCTATAATGGCAGTCACAGGGGATTTGTGAAATTATTAACTCTTGATCAGTTTTTATTTTCTTTCTAAGTCATACTCTATGTGGGTCAAAACTATACAGTGCCATATGTTTTCCTTCAACTGTTCTGTTTTACTATCCAGTTAATTTCCTCAATTACTTTAAAAGTAAAATTCTAATATCAGTAGATGCTCATCATCAATCAGAATATGTAAGGATTTCTCTTCTGGAAATAAACAAATATGAAAATCCCTCTTACTCTGTGCAGGAACAAGTGACAGACAAACCTTCATTCAGAGGGCTTAATGTACAATCAAACCTTAGTTTCTGAGCACCCATGGGAGCTGGCTTATATTGGATATGCTTAATTTTGATGTATCAGAGCTTTAATTCACTTTAGGTGGCTACAGAGTACCTAATTCCTCCTCTACCCCATCAGTAATCCACAAACGACAGATACCCACATATATACCCACATCCACACTCACACATACACACATCCTAAGATTATGCTTTAAAGGATACTGAGGTCTCTGACTTTCCTTTAAATTGCACACCTTTTGTTCCCCCAGTTTAGTTCTCTTCTGTCAAGGTCTAGTGTAAGTGTATGTTCAGAATCACCTAGGGAGCTCTTAAAAATATACATGCCTAGGACCTTATGCAGACAAATGATGTTAGAATCTCTTTAGGGATGGGCCCAGATATCTATT
This sequence comes from Choloepus didactylus, assembly GCF_015220235.1. Classification (NCBI taxonomy): domain Eukaryota; kingdom Metazoa; phylum Chordata; class Mammalia; order Pilosa; family Megalonychidae; genus Choloepus; species Choloepus didactylus. The sequence continues at coordinate 30,953,439 of NC_051308.1, forward strand.
TATTTTTTTATAAGTTCCTCAAGTGATTCTAATGTGCAGCCAGTGCCAAAGGCCAACAGCCTGGTCTTGTTGCCCCAGTCATCATTTCTCACCTCTGTAATCACTACTGTCTTTTTTCATGCCAATACCATTAACATTTCCTATAAGTGCTTACGGTTGTGGCTTTTGTTCCTCCCTTGTCTACCCATCTCAAATTGCATCATCACTGTTCTCTGGTTTCCACAAATTAGTTGGATTATAATGGACACCACAAGTGACCAAGTCCATGGAATTATGAGTAATATTGTACCTTTCAGACTGCCTCAGTTCAATTCATGCCAACATTTCCCAAAGGCACACTAGGGCCAAGCATATCAAATGCGAAGATATAGATGAGACAGGGCCTCAGTCTTGTGGAGCTTACAGTCCAGTGGGGAAAACAGACACATAAATACATCATTTATAAATATAGTATCTGAAAAGACAAAGATAAACCTTGGGGTAATGCAAGCACAGAGACAGGGCTTTTTGCCCCTCTAGCGAAAGTGCTCTACAAAAGATGATGCCTGAGTTCTGTCTTGAAGGATATGGAAGAATTAGCCAAGAGTAGGAAAGGAGGAGGGACATTCCAGACAGAAAGAACAGCAGAAACAGAAGGGTACAGACAGTCCAAGGTACAGGAGGAGACCAAGTGGTCAGTATTCCTAGTAGTTCACAAGTGTGTGGCAGGAGTAGCCATGGGAAAGCGGTCGGTCTATTGCACAACTGTATTTGTAGTTGCATGTGGCTTGGAGGCTGCTTTTTCAGAGTTAAAGGCTTTTGTTTTTTCCTTTGGTCTAACTTGGGACCCAAATTTAGAATTAGTCCACAGACCTGAAAGCATAAAACTATATTAAAGGGTTTAAGTGGGAAGTGGAGAAGGTAAAGGTCCTAGAGATGAAGATGAAGAAGTAGACTGGTCAGATAAAACAGAAAGCTAAGGAGGGTGATTTTGATATTGCATGGGAAATGTGGAGACACTGAAGGATTTTAAGTCTAATTGTTATGTTTTTCAAATTACTATGTGGAAAATACAGTCAGGTGAAGGGACTGAAGGCAGATGGACCAGTTAGGGAGATGTTGCAACAATCCAGGAAAAGATGGCATGGACCTGAATAAGAGTGTCCTTAGGGACACAGACAGAGAGGAAGGGACCAATTTAAGAGAGATTAAGAGGATGATGACTTGATAATACATTGTCTGTGCAGAGTAAAGAAGGAAAGGACACTAGAATGATTGCCAAGCACCTGGCTTCAGTGACTGAGTGCATGATAAAGCTTTCAGGTAAGATCAGGAACACAGAAAAGATGTGTTTAGGGAATGATGAGTTCACATTTGAACATGCTGAATATGAGATGCCTGCAGGGAATCCAGGTACACTGCCCCTTAGACAGTTGGAAATATGAAAGTAGGCCCAGAAGACAAGCAAAGGTGAGAAGTACAGATTTGGAAGTCATTGTCATATAGGTGGAATCTGAAGATACAGGAGTAGAGGAAAATCACCCAAATCTTAGAGAATACCAACATTTAAGGGGCAGTCAAAGGTGGGGAGAAGTGGAGGAGGGCAAGAAGCTAAGGGGGTAGTATTCCCAGAAAGAGGAAAAGAAGGATTGGTGATGTAGAATGCAACAGTGGGTCAAGCAGAAGAGATGCAAAGGAGGCCACTATACTTGGAAATTGGGGGGGGGGGGGTCACTGGTGACAGTAGAGAGTGCAGTTTCAGTGGAGGATGATGGTGAAAGCCTATCAGTCAGGGGTTAAGAAAAGAGAAAATAAAGAAATTGGGACATTAAGTGCAGATAATTCCCTCATCTGGTTTCACAAACTAAAGAGGAAACAGTGGTTCAAGGCAAAAGCTACGTTGTGGAAAGCGTTTTCGTTTTTGATAATAGGAAAGTCATGAGCATGTTTATGATACAAGTCAGGGGAAAGGGAGAGGAAGACCACACAGACAGGGAGTGGCTGGAGGAGGCAGAAGGTGGGATGAGAGCACCGGTCATGTTAGAAGGAGGCAGTGTGGATCTGGCTCTGGCAAGGAAACCACCTTTTCCTTTGAGACAAGGGAACAGAAAGAAGGATGGGTGCACATACAGCTGTATCTGGAAGTGGGAGAGGTGGGAAGTTGGAGGATATTATGCTTGTTGGGTTTCATTTCTGTATTTATTGAAACCAAGGGAAGGAATGAGCTTAGGAGTATGACATAGCATTGAAGGTCTGGGGGTGCCATGGCGGAGAATGAGGAAGGGAACCAACTTAGGACTTGTAGGGCAACTCGGTGTGGTGGGAGCCAATCAAGGGAAGACCCAGAGGTGCCGCAGTGCCCATCTTCAGGATCCTATGATTTTCACAAGCATTGCTGTGCATTACAGGTGCCAAAGGAACAGGAAAACACTGTTGAATTCATCCAAACTTGGGATGGCACAAAAGAGAGAACTGAGGTCACTGGTGAAAGCAAACATGAGGTTGGACAGAGAAAGAGGTAAAGCTAGGAATGAGATTTAAAACAAAACAAACAAAAAAAAAAAACACAAAGAAAAAAAACGATCTGTCTTTTCTTCAACTACAATTTAGCCCGTGAAATCAATGTATTTGATTGTTATTTGTTAACCTCCAGGAATAGCAGTGGCATTTCTGTCATATGGGTTTCATGGTGCCGATAGATTTATTAATTTATACATTCTTGCGACACACATTTCATTAAGCAGTATGTTGGGCTGTGCGGACACAACAGAGAACAAGACTGATAAGACCACTCTTTTTTAAGTAAGCAAATACAAACAATAATAGGCAATGATTTTTGTTGTTGTAATGGAAATAAAGAAGTAGCAGAAAATAATATGGAGAGAGGCCCCTGATTTTGATAGGGTAGTCAAGGATGGTCCTCCTGACGAGATGATGTTTAAGCTGAGAAGGAGCCAGGCAAGCGCAAAGTTACAGGAGGAGTGATTTAGGCAGAGGGAACCCAAGTGCAAAGGCCCCAGGCAGGAAAGATCTCAGCATGTTCCCTCCGTGAGACTGAGCTGAAATTAGAAAGGCGAACAGGGGCCAGGCCATGCAGGGGCCTGTTGGCCTTGGTGGGGAAGCTGGATCTCCTCTGCCAAGTAAACAGGATGCTGCTGAAGAGGTCCCTCCTGCATGCACCCTTCTGACTTCCGTGTGAAAATGGATTGCAGGGTGTCAAAGGGTAGAAACAGGCAAAAACACTTAGGATGCTCCTGTAGTAGCCCAGACTAGAGAGAACGCTGCTTAAGAAATACTCGTAGCATTAGAGTTGTTACTGGAAAGGGAGAAAAGCAAGAAGATAGTCACATGGCCTGATGTCAGTCCTGAAGTCTTGACTTAACCTCATTCTAGAACACTGGCTGGGAAACACTGATTTGGTTTATCAACCCAATCCTGGCTACCCCAGTTTCTGCTAAACCTTCCTCAATTTTACAACAAAAATCTCTGCATGTCTTATGTTTTCTCATTTCTCAGTCACCAAACCTTCCTCTCATCTAACAACAGAGACCATCCCATGGCTTAAAGTTACCAGGATAAGCCAAAACTACTTTACAAATTTGGGTAATGGTCTAAACCTTTTTCAATCCTATGGGTGGTGGTGGTGGTAGATGGTGGTAGAAAAGTAGAGATGAAAAAGAGAACCAAGTTTGGGAAACTTGCAATGAGGTCTCTGAGTCAACAATTTAATGATAAATAAATAAATAAGTAAACAAAAAACTAGATTACCCTTGGGTCCCAGTTCTTATCAGTTACACATCTGTTCTGCAATAGAATGAGGAAGTTAATTACTCGTCTATGATATGTATGAATTTTGTGAGACACCACATTGCACCAGTTAATAATGATCTACCTTCTGTTGACACAAAATGTTTAAATTAATAAAAATCTAAATGATACAACTCACAGCAAAGCATACTTAATTGAAAGGCTGGATGGCAGGAGTAGTAATTTTCCTGGGTAAAAATTATTGAGATGAAATTATGGTAGCATGAAAAGCTCAATCAATAAAGGGACTTATGTAGGCAAACTGTTTTCAAGAATACATACTTTATAGAAAGGGTAGGCGGTGCTTGTTTCATCTCTAATATAGCAGCATGGTGGTTGTTAATGAAAGAAACTGAGAACAATATCCAAAAATTGCCTGCAATTGACAATATTAGTGATTTTACATTTGAACCTGTCGGTTCAACCTTCAGGGTCTGAAATGAAAAACACAAAAAGGGTATAAACAATCTCTTGAAGCTCTGCTATTAATATTAAAAATCTTTCTGCTGTTCGCTATACCCTTGTTAGTTAGATATCAAACCAAAAGCATTATGGAAGCATTTTATTTTTTCCAAACTATATAGTCATATTTGATTACATACCTCAGAAAAATCCAAATACCATCTAAAGTCGGCTCACAGCACTAAGATTGAAGGGTACCCGCTACATAAACTTGACAAGTGTCTTGTTCAAGCCCTGAAACCACCCAAAGAAAAGTCTGAAACCCAAGATACCCATAATAATTTTGCTGTTTTCTACTTATTTTGGTTTAGAGACAAAACAGCCTACCACCTTTCTTTCATTTTAAACTCTCCCTCTCACTCCTCCGTTGACCACTCCATCTTGCTTTATTTAAAAAAAATACAAACAAACCACAAAAAATATTGGGACTGAAATCAAGAACTGAAGTTTATCTCCTGTATATAATTTGTTTCTTTTTGAAGTGCCAAGCCAAAGGGCCTGAAGAGGAGAACTACTTCTTTCTGACCATTAAACACCCTTCCTTTTTCCTTACTGCCCTTCACAGTTTGAAGCAGCCTTCGCCTATTTAGGCCAACAGAAAATCATGTCATGTAGATGGACCCATGGACCTGATAGTCTAAGAATTTAGACACAAACCTAATAGGAATGCAGCATTATCCTTTTCTCATTATTTTCCCCCAATTTTGGCTTGCTTTTCAAATAAATGGGTGTTCTTTTCAACCTTTGAATACATACTAGGTACTCAGTAAATGCTTGTTGATTGTCTGCCATGGGAAGCAACAGATAAAGATGACCCAACCCCAGAATGGGCAAAAAACAAACAAACAACAACAACAAAACAGAAAACAAACAAAAAAGAAGTTTCCTAGAGTAAAGTGGTGTTTTTTTTGGTTGTTTGGTTTTTTTTTTTTATGATAGAATGTCCAGTTTTTGTTGTTATTCATCTCAAAATATCTAACTTATCCAGGGACTTGAATCAAGTCAAAGGATTGCAGAACTGGAAAGTTTTCTTGGGAATTGAGATAGATGGACAGGAAAAAACTATTCGTAGAGAACCCCACAGAGGAAATGCCACCATATTGTTTTAAGAAAAGTCCCTTAGGTCATAACATCTAAACTAAATACCTGCAGTTTTAAGTTTATTTCTATAAGCTTAGTAAAGACTGAAGACTACAGGTTATCTTGCCTGCATACAGATCCCCTTTTTCTGTTGCAGGCTGAAGAGTTCCTGTTTCCTTAATCTTTTCTTACGAGTCTTTATTTTTCTATGGTTCTTCTCTGTGCCCATTAGAGCTCCTCTTTGTCCCTTGAAGTTATGGGGCCACTGGATATAGTGAAATGCAGCAGGAGAAAAAAACAAATGAACACTGCTCTGAGTCTTTTGTTGAGCTAAAAGGCACTGATGATATGAAATTTTGAAACTCAGTGTTCACAATTTTTACAATAATTTTAATTGACCTTATTTACAGGATGAAGCAGTTGTATAAAGTAGATATTCACTTATATGATGTTGAACTAAGGCAATTTTCCTCATCTTCTGAGGGGGTGTTTGTTACCCACCTAGGACACCCTCCCATGTTGAAGATAGCTTAATTGTTTAGGAATAACCAATATGTTTTAATTTCAGTTGTACAAAACAATTTATTAATTGGCTGCAATTTTATGTGTTCCGTTTTAAAAGGCACAATAAATAAGAGAAATTAGCATAAGAAGGCATTGAAGAATGCCAAGACTGAGTAAATTCCAAGAAAAGCAAGATGATTCAAAATTAAGGATGAGTAAACTTATTGCAAAGAGAGGTCTAATGACAAATGTGAAGACAACTGTTTCTTGGGCCCTTAGCTGCAGCTTTCAAATTTTAAGGTTATAAGGCATTATGAATGCGTTAACAATTCCAGAATTCTAATTTACATATCAGAACAAAATACGGAGAAGGCCCACATCTCTTTACTTATTAATTTTCAGATTCTGAAAGTGCCTTGGCAATAAACGTTGAAAGGAAAGAAAACAGAAGATATGCTAATGACTGCAACTGAAGCAATACAATATCCTAATTACCAAGAAGTACAGCTAGTTTAGAGAACTGTTACATCCTCTCCTCAACAATTGATACTCAGTACAATTGGTAAATGTTCTAATCTTTAATTGAAGCACCCAGAAACAACCTGGAAGTAGATGAGTATTTGAAACAAACCATTTGCCATATCGCTGGGTATGAATCTGACCCGATAACATCTCATTCTTTGTGGAGCAGGCAGGGAGGCTGCCATCAAAGATATGCAAAAACAGCTTTCAAGAAGCCCTTCTGGGATGTAATGGTCTGAAAACCATGCTAATTTGAATCGGTTTTTGAATTTCTGATTCTCTTTCCTTGTGCAATAGTTTTGGACTTCTTGGATGCACAAATGCCATTGTATTTTTCTGGCTGCTTCTCTGTATTTTTCTGCCATTGTATTTCTCTATCCTTGATAGCATGGCACCCCTTCATGATGAACATTCAAACTTGTGGCCTGGCATACCTCACTCCTCTTCCCCACCCCCCACCCCTCCAATAGCCTTAGTGGCCTTTATCCTCCAGAAACACTGAACCATTTGCAGTTCTCTAACATACCACATCTTCTCAAACCTCTGAGGCATTTCATGGAATATGTCCCCATATTCCACCTCTATATCTATCTCATTGACAAACTCCCATATATCCTTTACATCTCAAGTCAAAAGTATCCTCCTCTGTGAAGTCTTCCCTTACCAACCAGGGAGATTTTTTTCTCTGTGCTTTCACTGCATTTTGAACAGGCTTCCATAATTATCACACTGAATTTTAACTGTGTGTTTGGGTGTTAGTCTCCACACTAGCATGTAAGCCATTTGCAGGAAGGGACTATCTTTTCATTTTAGGATTTCCACAGTTGGCATATGGTAAGCCTCACCTCACTAAATAGTTGAAGAAGGAAGGATGAAAGGGAGAAAAGAAGGGAGGGAGAGATTCAACAGATTTGCCGGAAGATAGGGTGAAAACTATAATTATGTATGAGTAAATAAGCAAAAAAAGTAGACTTAAGTCAACTTAAGTCCCAAGTTTCAAGTAATATGAGAAGCCTTCTTTCTTGAGGATTAATGCTCAGGCTATAAACAGAAAAGACTTACTCCAATTAATGGTCCTTTTTGGGGAGTGTGATTCAGAGCTTCTTGGACACCCCATCATAGCTGATGCTTTAGTTTTTTCTAGAAGGTGGACCTGGTTTCCTTCTCCCAGGTAATAGTAGCATTAACAAATGCTAGTCTAGGTTCTCCAACAGATATTATTATTATTAATACATGCTAAGTTATTCAGTGATAAATTTAACCTAAATTATATACATTTTCTGTTTTTATTTCTAGAGTTCTACTACCCAAAGGGCTTGAGAAATTGGATAAAGATAATATTTTAAGCACTTAAAAATGAGGAATAAACAAATGGAAGTGATTTTTTGAGGAAAATAGTCAGGGAGGAAATTCTAGACCAATTAATTATTTTAATTATGTGTGTTGCCCACACCAGATACAGTACCCACAGTGTCTGGTCAAAAAAGCAATGCCCCAGAATTAGGGTACTGGATTTTCTTGTCCTGATTGTTCGATTCAGTCAACTAGTGAGTGGCACAAGTCATTTCTCCTTTCTGTAAGCTGAGAGTTTTGAACCAGATGCCTAATGTTTCTTCTAGCATTTCAAATTTAACTGACTCCTCCTGACACACCTCTTAGCCTCTGGGATATTTCTTGTGATATTTCTTGTGCTTCTTCCCATGTTCCAGTAGTGAGGTGTTAGTGGAAGTTTGTGTGACAGAAACCTGCAGGATACCAAAGTTGTGTGAAGTTAAGCATGTCAGATTTTAGACTTGGCACTATGGATCGAAAGTATCAGCCTTCAAGTTCACAGTTGAGCCCAGCAAATAGAAAAGGGTAAATTTATCTAGCAAATAAAAGTTATTATTGAATGGTACCATGTGCATTTAATTTCTGCACAGAGTAGGATAATAAAGGGGATTAGAATACCCCATCCACCCACTTCTGATTTCTGGACAGCCTTCCTATTGTCATTGGAGGCACCAGCCACAGGTTTTAGGCAGAGCTCTCTGCTGCCCATTCTCACTGCAAAGTGAGCCGTTCTCCACCCATCCTGGAGTCCTGAAGCTGTTGAGACCACTGAAGATGCCTGTTTTCAGGTTTAGGGCCAAGAAAGTGTTGGTGACCCCCACACTGTAATGAATAAGGAATGAATGGCAAAGGAAGGCTTGCCCAGTCTCTGTCCCAAGATGTTTCATTATTACTGTTTCATTCAATGTGAGCAAAAGAATCCAAGTATAGTCTCACCTAGAAAGAGAGAGCAATTCTTATTTGGCATACCCTGAAAGAGGCATCAGTCTCATTTGAGACAGAATGTGAGGAAAAAGAGTCCAGCGATGATATCCACTTGGTCCAGGGACCTGGGGGGAAGGGGAAGAATGAACTGGCATGTTACCCTGTGCAGTGTCACTCATGCTGCCCTCTGACTCAGCCCCAGAGGCCATACCAAACCAAGGGAGTTAAGGAATTGTAATATTGGCTGGGCAATGACTTCAAATGAGCAACTCTCCTCTATTTTAAGTCAATCCCTACTACACACACACACACACACACACACACACAAACACACCCTTTCCTCAGTGAGAAGCAATGTCAGGATCTGTAGAGGTAACAGGACAGTATGAGTAGTAATGATATACCTCACCGTCTGGACAAAGGTCAGCTCCCTACCCAAAAAGGAAAGCCCATGTTGGGGGTAGAGGGGATGCCAAGGACAACACAAGAGTGAAAAGCACCAGCCACTCCAACACACTGACTGCAGGACCCTCATAGCAGGTACTGAGAATTTAAAAAAAAAAAAAAAAAAAAAAAAAAAAAAAAAGGAGGGAAGTGAAGATCACTAAAAGTTGGAACAGGGAGACTTTAAAAGCTATTAAGATTATATAAGTAATTCAGGGACATTGACTTACAAATGATGGGATGCTCTATAATTCCCGGAACTTTCCAAATAGACTATTTCCCCAGATCATTTAGGAACAATAATGGCTAGCTACCATTATTGAGTGTTTTACCATCTCCCAAGTGTCATACATGCATTAGCTAATTGAATCCTCAAAGCAGCTTTGCCAGGCATGGATTATTTTCATTTAACACAAGAGGAAACTAAGAATAAGATTAGGAAACTTGCCAATGTCAAATGCTTAGTAAGTCACAGACCTGGCAGTTGAACTCAGGACTATCTGACTCCAACACACGTGCTCTTTCCACTATAAAAGGTGCCTTGTTATGCACCACTCTGATTTTATCTTTCTGGCTAGTACCCTTGGTGTTACAAGCAGATGCTCCAAGACTAGAACCCAGCTTCTATATCTAGCTCTGTACTTTTTTCCATAAAAGGCTTCTGCTTAAATAAGATACTGATTTAACAAATGGCCATATGCAAAAAATTGAACCTCACATCAAACCTTGCACCATCTACAAAAATTAACACAAAATGGATCAAAGATCTAAAATAAAACCTAAAAGTATAAAATGTTTAGTAGAAAACACAGGTGAAAATCTTCCTGCTGTTAGGTTAGGCAAACATTTCTTAGACTGATCCATAAAATAAAAATATCGATAAATTGTACTACATCAAAATTAAAAACTTCTGCTCTTCAAAAGACATTGTCAAGAGACTGAAAAGACATGCCACAGACTGAGAAAAAATATTTGTAAAACACATATCTGATAAAAGACTTGCATATAGAATAAAGAACTCCCAAAACTCAATAAGAAAACAAACAGCCAATTAAGAAAAATTTGCAAAAGATTTGAACAAATATATCACCAAAGAAGATATATGGATGACAAATCAGCACATGAAAAGATTCTCAACAACATTAGTCATTAAGGAAATTAACAACTAATTAAAACCACAATGAGATATGACTACACATCTATTAGAAAGGTTGAAAACACAAATAAAACAGAAAATCGAGGGCTGCCGAGGGTGTGGAACAAGTGGAACTATCATTCGCTGCCAGTGGGAGTGCAAAACAGCACGGCTACTTTGGAAAACACTTAGGCAATGTCTTATAAAGTTAAACATATATTTACCATACAATCCAGCAATTCCATTCCTAGGTATTTGCCCAAATCCAAAAAAACCTTTATGTGAATATTTATAATGGCTTTATTGATAAACTGGAATACTGACAAGAACCCAGATGTCCTTCAACCAGTGAATGAATAAACAACTGGGGTATAGCAATGCAATGGAATACTACTTGGCAATAAAAAGGAACCAGCTACTGAGATTTTATATATATATGCCTGATATTATGTGTGTATATATATGTGTTTGTATGTTTGTGTATAAAATGGATGAAAATCAAATGCATTATGCTAAATGAAGGAAGCCAGAATAAAAGGTTATATATACTGCTTGGTTCCATTTATATGACATTCAGGAATAGCTAAAATTATAGTGACAGAAAGCCTATCAGTGGTTAGTAAGGACTGGGAGTGGGGGTAGGGATTTTTTACAAAGTGGTATAAGGTAATTTTTGGGGGTGAGTAATGCAACTATTCTATATCTTGATGGTGGTGGTAGTCATAGACTACATGTATTTGTCAAAACTCATAGAACTGTACTGTAAAAAGGGTGAATTTTACTGAATGAAAATTATACTTCAATTTAAAAAAAAATAAAAATGAGAAGGTGTATCTCATATTCACAGAATTGTAGCCACAGCATAGTGGAGTGGTTAAAAAGCCCAAGTTTGCAAAACGGGAATAGCTTAACTGCCACCTTCACAAAATAGTGAAGATTAAATAGATGAGGCACACAAAGAACTTATCCAAGTACTAGCACTACTAGTAAGGGCACCAAAGCTTTAGCAGGCATTCTGATTTATAATATTTTATGAAGAAGAGTGGCCTCAATCTTCAAAAACTTTTTGAACACTGTGTGTTATGTGTTGGACTATGAACAGTGCTTGGTATATGAACAGATACTGCCTGTGATCTCACTTGTCTCCTCACATTAGTTGCCATCACTGAATCTGACCCCTGAGCCAGAGCTTTTAGTAGACCAAAAGCCAGTGGAAAAGAATCTTTATATGAGAACTGGGAAGGCTGCAAGATGGAATTCATGTCACCACAAATTGTGAAGAGACCCTCTTTTTACCCCTGGGACAGACACAGCTTGAATCTCAAAACTTCTTTTGGACAAACAGCAACATGAAAAAGCCTGGGAAGCACAGCTGCCTGTTCTCTGGAGAGAAAACAGTGTTAAAAGCACAGCACCCTGTGATGTGGTGAACAGACTATTACAAGGAGAACACAATAGCTACATTGTTTATTTCCCAACCAATTTTATAGACCATGGTACCATGCCCCCAGGCCTCTCCCATTATTTCATGGTAACACTACAGATGTGATTATGTGGTTACGAAGTCAATAAGCCTCTTTCCTCACTCTAACATTAATTCCAGCCAGCACTGTATTCACTCAGGGGAAACCCACTCTTCTGATTGTTTGGGAAAGCAAGACATAGGTAATATACTGTAATGTCAGGTTTTTGGACAGACTCACTGACACAGGACACAGAGACACACATTTCTTCAATCCCTTGCCAAATCTTCCTAATCTTCCTAAAGATAATTTAATTCAGTTATAATGAAAACTTTAGAAACAGGAAACACATTCTGCTTAGATGGTTAAAACTTGAAATATAAAACAATTCAGTCAGTTGGGTTCATCATCCCATCACTATGCAGTTCTGCTTATACTTAATTTAACAAAATAAAGGGAGGCAACAGAAGAAAAAGCTTATTAGTGATCTTTAAGTAATTGCTTATATTTCAAATAGATTCAAGTTACCACAAAAACTTTTCCTTAGGCAGGGAACTCTCATTTCCTTTGAATATAGCTTTAATGCTAACATTCCTTTATTCCTTCTTCAACCATGTTTCTGCCTTTCGTTCAATCCTTCTTCCCCAATTTTCATAGTATAATAGTAGTAGCCTTGTTGAGATGTATCACATATAGGAACTGAGGCAGTTTTCATGTAGCACAAGCACAAGTGATTATTTTACAGGATGCCCAGGTTCTTCAGAGCTTCATAACTCACAGGTATTGTGGAGGGGTTTCAGAAGGGGACCAAAGAAAAGCAATTCCTGATCAGCAACTGAATGGATAAACAAAATGTGATATATACAAAAAATGGAGTATGATTCAGCCATAAAAAGGAATGAAGATCTGATACATGTGACAATGTAGATGAACCTTGAAGATGCAGAGTAAACTAAGCCAGACACAAAAAGATAAATATTGTTTGATTTCACTTATATGAAACATCAAGAATATGCAAATTCGTAGAGACAGAAAGTAGATTATAGGTTACCAGGGGCTGGGATGAGGGACTGGGAGGATGGAGAGTCAATGCTTAATGGGTACAGATTTTCTGTTGGGGGTGATAAAAAAGTTATAGTAATGGATGATGGTGATGATAACACAATATTGCATATGTAGTTAATATAATTGAATTGTACATAGGTAAGTGGTTAAAATGGATAATTTTGTGTTGTAGATATGTTACTACAATAAGTTAATTTTAGAAAAAGAGGATCACTGAAAATAAACTGAAATAATTACTAAAAACAGCAATTAACATTGCTGTATTTCTACAGAAGAAAATAAAATTAGTTTTAGAATAGTTGCTCTAAAGAATGAGAAGTATATGAGGGTTTTCCTCCCCCGACTCCACCCCAAGCCATTTATTAAACTGTTTCCAGAATGAGTACATTTTCAAGATTAATTTACTGAGCTCTCTCTCCACAGAAGGCTCTGTGATAAAAGGAGATACAGATCCTGAGCACCACAGCAAAGCTGGTAGTGGGTGAAAGTGCACACATGCTTGGAGAACCTCAGGAGAATTAGATCATTGTTTGTCCTTACATTTCCTTCCCTCTAAAGATTTGAATTCTTGCCTGTGTACTTAAAAAGAAAACTGGAGAACTCTACTCAAGATGCTGTGGTAAGTTCAGACATTGATGTGCTCTCCATTATTCCAAACTCATAAAAGTGATAGGTAAAATATAAAAAGAGAAACCAACAATAGCTTTGCCAGTTCAAAACAAAGATAAACATCTCCATGGACCTAAAATAGTACAGAAATGCAAAGCAATAAGTAGAGCTGAAACCACAGGACCTCAAGTCTGCCTTAAAGTTGATTCTAGGGATTGAGGTGAGGTTCCCTTTCTTGTAACAAGAGACTGAAAAAGCAGGGCTGATAACCCGCTCCCTTGGGCTAAATATTTATAGGAAGCTGTGAGCCTAGAAGACACAAGTAGAACTACCCCTAACCTCACCCAGGTACTGTGTCAAGGTGCCCACCAGCTAAGTAATAGGAGCTGTATTAGTCTCAGCGTCACTGTGGGTAAGAGAACCAAGGCTATTAAATCCTGGTTTAGAAGTGGGCCTAAGGAGCCAGGTGAAGGCAAGTGCAAAATGCTTGATAGAGGGAACATGCACGGAATGGAAAAAAAAAGAACAAAACCAAAAAACTTTCCACTAAAAATGAGTCAGTCATTCAAAATTCCTAACTTAGCAAAATGCAATGCTAAGGAAGATAACTAATGAAAAACAATCAGAACATGAATTCACTCCAGTCAATGAGCTTTGTGAAATGGATTGACCAAGATTTAAAAGTATGATTAGGATCCTCAAAGATATAAATAACCAAATAGCATGCATCACATATGAATAAAAAGTTATAAACCAAAAATAGAAATAAACACACAGACTGGGAGATATGAAAAAGAATGAATTTTAAATCCTGGAAATAAAAAAGAGTTCTTAAACCAACCCAGTAGCAAAAAGAATCCTTTGCACCTCATTTAAGAGAGTTTTAATTTAAACTTATTTATGGAATAAATGCCAGAATCTGAAAGGAGTCATTTCTGGGTAGCAGGACTTGGCAAGAGCAGGAGTGGAAAAGGTGACAGTTCCGGTTTGCTAATGTTGCCTGTTTGCAAAATTCCAGAAATGGATTGGCTTTTATAAGGGGGGTTTATCTGGTTACAAAGTTACAGTCTTAAGGCCATAAAGTGTCCAAGGTAAGGCACCTTCAACAACAACAACAGGGTACCTTCACTGAAGGATGGCCATTGGCATCTGGAAAACCTTGGTTTGCTGGGAAGGCACGTGGCTGGGGTCCACTTGCTCCCAGGTTACGTTTCAAAATGGCGTTCTCCAAAATGTTGCTCTTGGGGCGTTTTGTCTTCTCTTAGCTGCAGCTCTTCTTCAAAAGTCACTCTCGGTTGCTCTCTAAAATGTCATTCACAGCTGCTCTGAATGCTGCAGTTCCTCTCTCAGCTCCTGTGTGTTCTTCAAAGTGTCCCTCTTGGCTGTAGCAAATTTGCTCCTTCTGTCTGAGATTATATAGTGCTCTAGTAAAGTAATCAAGGCTCATCCTGAATGGGCGGGGCCACACCTCCATGGAAACTATCCAATCAGAGTTATCACCTACAGTTGAGTGGGTCACAGCTCCATGGACACAACCTAATCCAAAGGTTCCAACTTAATAAACACTAATATGTCTGCCCCTGCAAGAATGCATGAAAAAATATGGCTTTTTCTGGGGGACATAATATATACAAACCGGCACAGTGACTAATGTTTCAATTGGGTTATTGTACTTTGAATTTTCGAACTATCTACACAGATTTACTTTAATAAAAATTTTAAAATTAAAATTCCTATTTGCAAGTACTAACATGAACAAAGGATTCCCTGAAGGATGTGTGTCTTGATTTCCTCTATATAGACTAAATTGTAATCTTGGAATGAAGCAAACCATCAGAGAGATATGAACCTAGATCACATTATTTTAATCTGTCTTGTTACTGCTTTATTAAGTTTTAATTTGAGATTATGCCAATCAACTACATTGAGGAATATTATAAAAAGCAGATATTTCAATCACTGTAGAAGTCTGATAAGAAGGTTGGCCATTCAGTCTCATGGGACCCCGCATGAGTGCCTCAGGCCTTGGTGCTAGGAAAAATTATGCTTCTGCTGAGGAATTTATATGTGTGTGTTTGTGTGTGTGTTTCATTTTATGGCCGCTGTGAATTTTGAAATTAGTCTTGACTCCTTTTGATTTTGGCTGCTGTGAAATTTAGAGTAAAGTTGTGACTCATTTGTAGCTACTATATAGGATAACAAAGTATGCATTTTGGATACCAACCTGATTTCATTTTATTTCCTGCCATTCTTATTTCTCAAATTAATATAAATTAATTGCTACTGTATTGTATTTATATTTAACATATACATACATAAATATGTGTGGGGCAAGGGTCTGACTAGATAAAACAAGTAGGTAATTTTGAAAAACAAAAACAGAAAAGAAAAGAAAGAAAGAAAGGTAGATTGGAACTTGGGGTCATGACTCGAGAGGGCACCAAATGCCAAGTTTATCCTGAAGACTAAAGGTAATACTTAAAGCATGAAAAGTTCTGAACAAAGTAACAACACGGAAACAGCAGAGAACACTTACTCTAAAATAGAGTGCAAGGGGGATGAAAGGGAAGAAATTGAGGGCTAGGTGACTCAGGGGTTATTTCAATAATGTAGGAGAGAAGTGTAAAGGACTCAAGTAGATTGACAGACATAGTGTTTAAAAAGAAGAATCAAATATAATAGACTTCAGGAAAAAATATGTGGCATGGCAAGTAAAAACAGATTTTTGCAATAATGTGTATGACATTCAAGAAAGCATGTTGGTACTATACACAAACTTAAGGAAAAAATCAATTATATTTGGTTGGTTCTGCTTCTATTGCCTTGGTTTCTGACCTTGGCAAACCATAGGAGAGTTCAAATCATTTTCAAATCCTCCTCTACAAGGTAAGTTTTATTTCTTCCAGAAATTAAGCTGCTGCTGATTATAAATGAAAACTCATCATATGCAAATTACACCCATATTTAAAAGGACTCCTGCCTTCCTGAAACATGATATCAGGCAAGTCCAGTAACATGTAGATAAAGGCATGTAATAAATATTGCTTGATGCAGAAATCTGGTGAGAAGAATTTTCTGATTTCCAAGAAAAGCTGAAAAATGTTGGAAATTTAAACCTAGGACCTGAAGTAAAATTAATTTTAATGGAACTAATATTGAACTTATGATCTTTGGGGAATGCACTAGGCTGAATTCACCTCTACAAAATTATTTTCTAAGCAAATCAATGGTATAGAGATTTCTCAAGGAATAAATAGTTACTACACAGAACAAAAGTCTAGATGAAGGGAAATATGAAAATTTGAAGAATTTACGGCAAATCAAGTTTATATTCTCATCAGAGTACATATGCTACTCACTTCCAAGAGGAAACATTTCATAGGAACCTGGAATAATAGAGTTGTAAGGGGCCTTAAGACCAATTCCCTTATACCACAGTTTAGTCTATTTTTAACACAATATTAAGTGAACTTTCAGCTCAAGATAGTAAAGAAAAAAGTAGTCTCAATGTTACGATAGATACTGTGAAATGTCCACTCAAAATCCACTGACAACCCTCTTCTTGCATGATCTAAAGGCCAAAAGCAAAATCACGCAGTTTCCTAGGCTCTTTTACTGCAAGGGGTGGCCATGTGACAATATGATGTAGTGAAAAATCCCCGAGAGGGCTTCCCTTTGCTCTTCACTTATTATGCCTTTCTTTTTCTGTCTAGAGCATAGACACATTGAATGAGGGGTGGAGGGCAGCAGTCATCTTGGGACCATGAGGACAACAGCTACATCCTAAGGATAACTAAGTAATATTCAAAGGAAAAATGATAGAAAACTTCCCAAACTTAGTAAAAGATGTGCTATGTACATCCAAGAAGCCCAGAGAATACCAAACGTGTCAAACATAAAGAAAAAAATGCAATCACATACTGACCAATCTTTTGAATGCAAAGAACAAGGAGAGTTCTGAAAGCTGCAAGAGAAAGGCGACCTGCTATACACAAGGAGTCCTGCTTAGACTGCATGCCAATTTCTCATCAGAAACCAAGCAGACACAGAGGCAGCAGGCTGAAATACTTAGCGCTAAAAGAAAATAACTGCCAACCAAGAATTTTCAAAAATGAGGGCGAGATTAAGACATTCTCAGAAAAACAAAAGCCGAGGGAATTCATTACCACTAGACCTGCCCTATGAACAATGCTAAAGGGAGTTCTTCAGGGTGAAAGGAAAAGACACTAGACAGTGAATCAAAGAGGCATAGAGAAATAAAGACCTCAGGTAAAGGTAACCATTTGGGTTTAAGTATAAATGCCAGTACTGCTGTATTGTATTTTTTGGTATGTGACTCCACTTCTTACTCCTTACAAGTACTAAAAAACAATTAATCTATGCCTTTGGAAATACAATGTATAAAGATACAATTTGTAACATTTACTTTAAAAAAAAGGTGGGGGATGGAGAAGTATAGAAACAGTATATGTGTGTGATCTTGAAGTGAAGTTGATATCAAATAAAAAAATGATTGTTGTATACTTAGGATGTTAAATTTTAACTCCATGGTAACTACAAAGAATATATTTAAAATATATAAAAAAAAATGAGAAGGGACTCAATATAGTACAATACAAGAAATCAAATACATATGAAAGTAGGCATTAATGGGTCAAAAAGAAAGGTATAAACCTTGCAAAAACTAAATAGCAAAATGGTAGAAAAGTCTTGCATTGTCAGTAGTTACTTGAAATGTAAATGGATTAAAATCCCTAGTCAAAAGGCAGATATTGGCAGAATGGCTAAAAAACCATGACCCAACTATATGCTGTTTACAAGAGACTCACCTTAAATTCAGAGACATATGGCAGGTTGAAAAGGAAAGGATGGAAAAAAATATGTCATGCAAGTAATAACCAAAAGAGAGTTGGGGTAACAATACTAATATCAGATAAAATAGTCTTTAAGTCAAAAACTGTTACAAGAGACAAAGAAGGCAATTATATATTGATAAAGGGGACAAGAAGATATAAAAATATAAACATGTATGCACCTAAAGTAGAGCCCCAAATATTACAAATATTGAAAGATTTGAAGGGAGAAACAGACAGTTCTATTCTATCCACAATGTGAAACCATTCCACAACCACTAGAATGGCTACTGTTTAAAAAATGGAAAATAACAAGTGTTGGAGAGGATGAGAAGAAATAGGAACACTAATTCATTATTGGTGGGAATGTAAAATGGAGCAGCCACTTTGGAAGATGGTTTGACAACTCCTCAAAAAGTTAATTATAGAATTACCATATGACCCAGTTACAGCAGTTGGAAGCTGTATATACCCCAGAAAATCATGTTCTTAAAGTTAATCCATTCCTGTGGATTTGAACCCATTGTAAGTAGCACTTTTGATGAAGCTACTTCAGTTAAGGTGTGATCAACTTCAATCAGGATGGGTCTTAATCCTATTACTGGAGTCCTTTATAAGGAATGAAATTCAGACAGAGAGAAACCATGGAAGCAAGAAGCTGAAATCAAACCTGGAAGAGAAGGGAGAGAACAGTAGACACCACCATGTGCCTTGCCACGTGACAGAGGAGCCAAGGATCGCCAGCAGTCAGTCTTTGGGAAGAAAGCATCACCTTATGATGCCTTGATTTTAACCTTTTCCTGGCCTCAAAACTGTGAATGAATAAATTCCCATTGTTTAAAACAGCCAAACCATTTCATGGTATTTCCTTAAGCAGCCTAGGAAACTAAAACGCCAGCCGTACCACTTCTAAAGACAAGATTGGCAGAATGGATAAAAAAGTATGATCCAACTATATTTGTTTACATGAGACTCACCTTAAACCCAAGGACACAAATAGATTAAAAGTAACAGGTTGGAAAAAGATATTTCATGCAAACAGTAACCAAAAAGAGCTGGGATAGCTATATTAATGTAGGACAAAATAGACTTTAAATGCAAAACTGCTGTAAGAGATAAAGAAGGAATACACACACACACACACACACACATACACCACACACATACATATTACTAGAAATAATAAATTCAGCAAAGTTGCAGGTAGAAGATGAACAGGTAAAAATCAGTAGTGCTTTTATATATTAGTAATGAGCAATCTTAGGAAGAAATCAAGAAAAAAATTCCATTTATAATAGCAACTAATAGAATCAAATATCTAGTAATAAATTTAACCAAGGGTATAAAGGACTTATACACAGAAAAGTGCAAACATTGATAAAAGACATCAAAAAAGACCTAAATAAATGGAAGGACATTCTATGTTCATGGATTGAAAGATTAAATATCATTAAGATGTCAATTCTACCCAAATTGATTTACAGCTTCAACACAATCCCAGTAAAGAATTCCAATAGCCTAGCTTACAGAAATGGAAAAGTCAATAAATTATCAAATTTATTTGGAAGGGTAAAGGATCTCAAATAGCCAAAAACTTGTTGAAAAAAAGAACAAAGTTGGAGGACTCATAAGTCCTGACTTTAAAACGTATTACAAAGTTACAGTGGTCAAAACAGCATGGTCCTGGCACAAGAACTGTGGACAGATGGAGTTGAAGTGAGAGCTCAGAAATACACGTCCACATGGGTGACCAATTGATTTTTGACAAGGCTGCCAAGTCCACTCAATTGGGAAAGAACAGTCCCAACAAATAGTGCTGGGAGTACTGGATATCCATATACAAAAGAATGAAAGAGGACCCCTATCTCACATTTATACAAAAATTAACTCAAAATGAATCAAATACTTAAATATAAGAACCAGGACTATAAAACTCCTAGATGAAAATGTAGGAAAAGCATCTACAGGATCTTCTGTTAGGCAATGGTTTGTTAGACTATACACCTAAAACACAAGCAATAAAAGAAAAAATAGACAAATGGGACCTCCTCAAAATTCAAAACTTTTGTGCCTTTAAGGACTTTTTCATGAAAGTGAAAAGATAACTTACTCAATGGGAGAAAATATTTGGAAACCTCATATTTGATAAGGGTTTAATATCCAGAATATATAAAGAACTCCTACAACTCAACATCTAAAAGACAAACAACCCAGTTAAAAAATGGGCAAAAGACGTAATAAACATTTTTCTGAAGAGGATATACAAATAACTAAAAAGCACATGAAAAGATGCTCAACATCACTAGCCATTAGGGAAATGCAAATCAAAACCACAATGAGATATCATTTCATACGTACTAGTTGGCTACTATAAAAAAAAATAGAAAATTTCAAGTGTCAGAGAGGATATAGAGAAATAGGGACACTCATTCACTGCTGGTAAGAATGTAAAATGGTGCAGCTGCTTTGGAAGACAGTTTGGCAGTTCCTCAGGAAGCTAAGTATAGAATTACCAGATGACTTGCAATCCTGCTACTGAACTGAAAGCAGGTTCTCAAACAGGTATTTGTACATCAATGTTCACAGCAACATTATTCATAATTGCCAAAAGATGGAAGCAACTCAAGTGTCCATCCATTGATGAATGAACACACAAAATGTGGCATATAGATATGATGGAATATTATTTATCTGTAAAACGGAATGAAGTCCTGGTGCATGCAATCATATGCATGAACCTTGAAGACACTACGCTGAATGGAATAAGCCAGACACCAAGGGACAAATATTGTATGATCTCACTGATACGAACTAAGTATAATAAGCAAACTCATAGGATTAGAATCCAGAATATAAATTACCAGAGGATAGACTGGAGTTAGAGAATGCATAGTTGATGCTTAATTTGTACAGGATTTCCATTTATGTTTGATTGTAAAGATTTGGAAATGACTGGTGGTGACGGTATCACATTATTGTAAGTGTAATTAACAGCACTGAATTATATAAGTGAATGTCCTTGAAAGGGGAGTTTTAGGTCATGTATGTTACTCTGGAAATGTATAATAGTTGTGGATGAAGGACTGGGGTTAATAGCACAAGTATTAGAAATGTTCCCTCATGAATTATGACAAATCACGACACTAATACAAGGTGTTAATAATTGGATGGTATATGTGAAAAAACACCTAATATAAACTATGAACTATATTTAATAGTATTGTTTTAATATTCTTTCATCAATTGTAATAAAGTTTCCACATTAATGCAAGGTGTCAACAATAGGAGGGTATAGGGGAACTATGCATTTTTTTACACTACTCTTCTGTAAACCAACAACTTCTCTAATTAGAAAAATAATAATATAATAAGAAAAGAAAAAATATCCACAGCACTGTACAACACAAACAGTGAACGCTTTGGTAAATTACAGACTACGGTTAATAGCACAATTATAAAAATGTTCTTTCATCAATTGCAGCCAATGTACCACACTGATGCAAGATATTAATAATAGGGTAGTATATGGGAATTCTTATTTTATGCATGATTTTTCTGTAAACCTACAACGTCTCTAATAAATAAATGAAAAGAAAAACACCAGTTGTAGTTGAGTTACCTGTTATTTGTAAACAGACCCCTTCCTAATACTCTGTACTAACCCGTATTATAATAAACAATTATTATAAAAACCAAAAGGGACTATGACCCCAATTTTATTAAAACATAATTACTCATGCATTCAAGAATGTTTTGAGGGTCTATTATATGCATGGTACATAAGATGCACTAAATCTAAGAGCCTTCCTATCCCCAGTCAAGGATGTTGATGGGAACTCTGGAATTCTGGATTACAGTCTGGGTAGGTATCCCAGGGGATCCCTTCTGATTCCTGGCATGTTTGCCAGTGGCACAATATTAACTAGGGTGGACAGAAAAACAGCTACTTTGGAATCTCACAGAGTTATTGGCAGTGGATCTAACATTTTCCATTTAATTCATTTATTTCTAGGTTTTATTTTTTTTTAATGCAAAACTAAGCATATTCACTGACTCCTGCAGCATTTGAATGAACCGATAGTCGTTTTCTTACCATGAAGGCAACTATCTTTCTCCATTAATGTTGACTGGCACCAGAAGTCATCTGTAACTATGATATAGTGGAAGGGCACCATATTTATTCAGAAGATCTGCATGTGAGACTTGGCTCTGCTACTTTTCCCCTTCATTCTGTCTTAGAGGCATCTTTTTCAACCTTTCTGAGTTCAGTTTCCTAATTTATAATTATTGAGATCAAATGATATAATGATTATGAAAGAAAGAAAACAAATGTAAAACACTCTACTGAAGTAAGGTTTCATCAGATAACACAATCGTGGCAAAATAAATAGGTTCCAAGTGAGGAAAGTATATGACTAATATGAGGAAAGTTCATTTATTAGCTTTATGGCATTTATTTTGGCTATCCTTCCTTTCTCAGAAAGTATAAGTTGCTAGATAAGTGACCTCACATGATGAAGTGTTGCAGTAGAAAGACTTACAGAACAAATTTTAAAGCAATAAAACCTAGATACAACTTGATATGTTAACTACTGAGCAATAATTGTTATCAATCATAATGTAATTTAACCCTCCTGCTACATGCTGCCATAGTACTCAGGCCTTCAACATCCTTTTAATTGTATGCATAATGCCTATATTCTCACAAAACTCTAAGCTCCATGGAGCCTCACCTGTGGTTTAACTCATATTGCTTGGTGTCTGATAAAAGTTTCAGGAAATGAAACATATGCAGCTCAATGCATTATCGTATTTACCTTTGTTTCCTACCATGCACTGAAGGCCATTTAGCTTTGGATTAACAAAATAAAAGCAGAGCTGTCTGAAAGATAATTAGGATATCGCCTGGGAGGTATTCCAAGCTGGTTCCACACAACATACTTTGTCCCGGGTTTGGCATCGGAAACAGTCACACTCGAAGCAGTACTGGTCCCTCAGCAGCTTCCGGCGCTCTTCACTGGTCATCAGCATATCCAGGTAGCAGATGGTGAGCTGCGGAGGCCCAGAGAAAGGGAAGAGGTCACATGGATGTTGTATTCTTCTCCTTAGCTAACGGTTATTACTGCTAATTATTAAAGTAAAACATGTTTACTATTACACACTAAAAAGTGTAGGAGAAAAAATACCACTTATCTCTCCACACAAATAAAAATAATCACATGTAAAATTTTAATGTATTTCCTTCCAGTCTTTATTATGTGGTATGTACATGTATTTTATATCTTTATTTTAAAGAATGTAAACAGTATATCAAGAGGTGTTGTAGGACCTGTATTACCAAGATTTGGTAATAAATTCTATAACCATTGGTATCCGAAGAAGTTAAATTATCCTGGGCGTCCAAAGGGGCAGCAGATGATGTAGCCTTATTTCTCTTAAATCATAATCAATTCTGTAGCTGCCTCATGGAATTAGGATCATCCAAATTTGGTATCTTTGAAATTAGGAAAGGAAATAGTACTCTTACTTATGACTAGGTAAAAAAAAATGTGGAATAATTTCCAAAATGGGAATATTCACTATCAAAATACAATCACTGGCAGAGGCTCTTAATTTGACTTCCTTAGACTCTTTCAAATACAGTAACTATGACTTGCCTTGGATGCCTAAGGAAGTGAGAGGGTGTGGATATTCTTAAAGGACTTCACGTTTCTTTCTAGGCCTAAGAGTCTACCTTAAGTCATAGGTCTTTAGGCAACATCATAATTCATAATGTTCAAACATTTCATACTTGAATAGATATCTTATGTACTGAAAGACTAATACAAATATACAAAATGGAACTCCTGATTCCTCTCCACCCGAAACCAATTCCAATTCAGTTGGAACCTTCCCCATCTTAGTTGATGGTAACACAGTTTTGCATTTCCCAAACAGAAACCGTGGAGTCATCCTTGAAAAAAGACACCCCATCCAATCTACCAAGAAATTCTGTTGGCTCTACCTTAAAAATATATCCAAATCCAGCGACCTTCAATTTTTTTTTTACCACTACCATCCTGGTCCAAGCCATCATCATCTCTTGCCTAGAAAATGCAATAGTCTCACAACTGGTCTTCCTGCTTCTTCCCTTGTTCCCCTGAACTCCATCCTCTAGCCAGTGATTCACTTAAAATGTAATCAGACTAGGACTCTTCTCTGTTCATAAACATCCAACAACACCCCCTTTTGCTTAAATATCAAGTCCTTACAATGGATTCCCACAGTGCAACTCAGTATGATCCACTGACTGGTGCCAGTCCATCTGTTACTAGTTGATGATGAAAACATAAAGAAATGTAAAGTGAACATTCAGAAATGTTAATAGTATATGTGGCCCTAATAGAAAGACATTTGGGCTTTTATTTGTGTTTTATAAATTTCATTTTTCTAGTAACTCATTTTCCTTGTATTTTACAAAAGTATTGGTCTGCAATGGATTAAGAAAAATAAAATAAATAAAAAACTGGCCCTTCATCACAGCTAATTTGAGAAGCAGTGGTCAATAAGGCCTCATGTAATCTCTCTTGACCTCATCTACTGTCCCCTCGTTCGTGCTGCTCTAGCCGCCTTGGCTCCCTTGCTCTTCTTTGCACACACTCCACTGCAAGTCCTGTGCACTGGCTGCTTCCTCTGCTCTTCCCCCAGGTGTACTATAGTGACTACCCTCACATCCTCTGAGTTTTGATCAAATCTCACTTTCTCGTCGAGGTCTAATCTGATAACTATTTAAAATACACAACCCAACAACCAACCCACCCTGGCACTCCTGATTCTCTCAACATTTTGTAGTTTTTCTTTTTCTGTAACATATATCAGCTTGTAACATACAGTATAAACTACTCATTTATTTGCTTTAAATGTTGAAAGTAATTATGGGAGTATGTGTGGTGAGGGAAGAAATGGATATTATAAGAGAGAGGAAGAAGGCAGGATTATCCACAGAAGGAGATGACAAAAACTCCTCCGAGTAAACACTCCATGTGATTTTTCTTATACTGAAAAGAAAGCATCTCATATCTACAAAGCATAATCTTACTTTTTGGGGGGACAGGTGTAGGGCAAAGAAGGTGATCTTCTTTGACAGAACATGCAGCTTCAGAAAGAAGGAGATCTGGCCAAGCCAGCCGGATCTGTCATATCAACCACAGTGATCACTGGGATGCAGAAGACACAGCCTAACTTCTCTGTCTGTCAGGCTCTCTACAGATCTATCAGGAGTTAGGGAACTGTAACATGCTAGTCCATACCCAGAAACAACAGTACCTGCCCTTAAAACTTCTACTATGTGCTAGGCACTCACCTAGTGAGGCAGCGAGGGACAGTAAAAGTCAACAAAGATCTTGGATCCAAAAAGAGCTGAGATTTGCATCCAGGTCCTTGATTCAAGCCCGATGCTCCTTTTACAAAATCATAGCCACTCCTTAAACTTCTGGGGGGAGGAGGCTGTTAGAGAGGCTTAAGGAGCAGTAATAGCATCTTCAAACCTGAAATACTGAAACACACACTAAGCATGGATTTCTGTTCTGTGACAACTGGGCTCCATCAGCCGAGACCACAGCAACTTTACAATTCCCCAGATCTTTCTTTTGCATCATTATCTAAAGGCAGGGCTGCCTCTGAGTTGCAAAGAGACATTCATTATTTCAGGCAAGTTCCTCTTATTTCTAGAGAACACTATGTTCCAAATTCCAGACAATCAATTTTTAAGCACACTTTTAAAAAAGCAAATTTTTATTAGAAATGTTGTGGGTTTACAGGCCAATCACGAATAAAACACAGGATTCCCATATACCATACCACCAACACCTTGCTTGGTGTGGAGCTTTGTTATAATTGATGATAGCACTTTTTAAATAATTGTACTATTTTTAACAATAGTTACCTTTGTTACAATGGGCAAAAGATTATTGAAATAGTACTATTAACTATTGCTCAATTTTACACTAGGTATATTTTTTCCTATATCCTACCCTATTACTAAAACCTGTATTAGTGCCCTACATTTAATACAATTCATGAAGGAACATTCTAATAAGTATACTGTTAACTATAGTCCATCATCTACAATAGGGTTCACTGTTTTTTCTCATCCTATGTTGTATCTTTTAATTTTCATTCAAGTAACATGTCTGACCTAAAGTTTCTCCTTTTAAGCACACTCACCTACATAATTCAGTGCTGTTAATTATATTCACAATAATGTGATACCATCACCACCATCCTTTTCCAAACCTTTGCAACCAACCTAAATAGAAAATCTGTACAAATTAAGCATCAAACACCCATCCTCTAATCCCAGTTTATCCCATGGTAACCTATATTCTAGATTCTAACTCTGAGTTTGCGTTATTATACTTAGCTCATATCAGTGAGATTACACAATATTGTCCTTTTGTGTCTGGCTTATTTCACTCAGCATAATGTCCTCAAGGTTCTTCCATGTGGTTGCATGCATCAGGACTCTGCTTCTTTTTACAGCTGAATAATATTACATTGTATGTATATACCGCATTTTGTTTATTCATTCATCAGCAACTTGGGTTGCTGCCATCTTTTAGCAATTGTGAATAATGCTGCTATGAACATTGGTGTGCAACTATCTGTTTGACACCCTGCTTCCTCTTTGGAAAAATATCTATTTAAGTATTTGCCCATTTTTTAATTGGATTGTGTCTCTCGTAGATGTTGAGTTGCAGAGTTTCTTTATATATTCTGAATATTAAAACCTTATCAAATATGTGGTTTCCAAATATCTTTTTCCCATTGAGTAAGTTATCTTTTCACTTTCATGAAAAAGTCCTTAAAGGCACAAAAGTTTTGAATTTTGAGGAGGTCCCATTTGTCTATTTTTTTCTTTTGTTGCTTGTGCTTTAGGTGTATAGTCTAACAAACCATTGCCTAACAGAAGATCCTGAAGATGCTACATTTTCATCTAGGAGTTTTATAGTCCTGGTTCTTATATTTAGGTCTTTGATCCAATCTGAGTTAATTTTTGTATACTTGTGAGATAGAGGTCCTCTTTCATTCTTTTGTATATGGATATCCAGTTCTCCTAGCAATTTGTTAAAGAGACCTTTCTTTCCCAATTGAGTGGACTTAGCAGCATTGTAAAAAATCAATTAGTCATACTTATGTGGGTCTATTTCTGAACTCTCAATTTGATTACAATGGTAAATATAACTATCCTTGTGCCAGTATCATGATGTTCTGACTACTGTAGCTTTGTTATATGTTTTAAGGTCAGGACTTATGAGTCCTCCACCTTCGGTCTTTTTTTTTGCCAAGATGTTTATGGCTATTTGGGGCCCCTAACCCTTCCAAATAAATTTGGTAGATGGCTTTTCCATTTCTGTAACATAGGCTGTTAGAATTTTTATTGGGATTGCATTGAATCTATAAACCAATTTAGGTGGAACTGAAATCTTAACAACTGCGCCTGTTTGGATATATTATGTTCCCCCCATCCCCCCCCAAAAGCCATATTCTTTAATGCAGTCTTGTGGGGGCAGACTTATTAATCTTTTTGATTAGGGTGTGACCTCTTGATTGAATGTTTCCATGGAGATTTGACCCTGCTCATTCAGGGTAGGTCCTTTAAAGGAGCTCATTCAGAGAACAGCTGAGAGAGATTCCTGGAGAGACACTTACTGATGCTTTGAGATGCTAGTCCAGAGTTTGTTCTGGAGAAGCTAAGAAAGGACAAAACACCCAAGAGCAGCTGAGAGAGACTTTTGGAGAGATGCTTGGGAGCTGACAGAGATGTTCAGAGATGCTTGGAGTTGCAGACAGAAGGACATTTGGAAATGCTAAGCTAAGGACATACAGGAGCTGAGAGAGGAGCTGAAACACAACCCAGGTCCAGCAGACACCAGCCACGTGCCTTCCCAGAGGTTTTCCGGACACCATCGGCTATTCTTCAGTGACGGTATCCTACTGTTGATGCCTTAGTTTGGAGACTTTTATGGCCATAAAATGGTAGAATTTGTAGCCAAATAAACCCCCTCTATAAAAGCCAATCCATTTATAGTATTTTGCATAGTGGCAGTATTGGCAAACTGAAACAACCACATTTAGTCTTTCTATCCATGAATATGGACTGTCCTTCCATTTATTTAGGTCATCTTTGATGTCTTTTAGCAATGTTTTGTGGATTTCTGTGAACCAGTCCTTCATATCCTTGGTTAAATTTATTCCTAGCTATTTGATTCTTTTATGTGGTATTGTAAATGGAATATTTTTCTTGATTTCCTCTTAAGATTGCTAATTACTAGTTTATAGAAACATCACTGATTTTTGGGTGTTAATCTTGTATTCCACCATTTTGCTGAATTCATTTGCTAATAGTTTTGTTGTAGATTTTTGGGGGAACTTTCTATACATAGGATCATGTCATCTGCAAGTAGTGAAAACTTTACTTCTTCTTTTCCAATCTGGATGCTTTTTATTTATTTTTTTTCCTTGCCTAACTGCTCTGGCTAGAACTTCCAGTATGATGTTGAATAACAGTGGTGACAGTACGTATCCTTTTCTTGTTACAGCTCTTTCCAGAGGGCAAGCTTTCAGTCTTTCACTTTTGAGTACAGTGTTAGCTGTGGGTTTTTCATATATGCCCTTTTATCGTGTTGAGGAAGTTTTCTTCTATTCCTAGTGTTCTAAGTATTTTAATCAAGGAAGGATGCTGCATTTTGTCAAATGCTTTTTCTGTGTCACTCAAAACGATAAGGTGGTTTTTCTCCTTCAATTTGTTAATGTGATGTGGTATATTACATTTTCTTTTTCTTGCATTGAATCATCCATGCATACCTGAGATAAAACCCACTTGATCATGGTGTATAATTCTTTTAATGTCTTTTGGATTTGATTTACAAGAGTTTTGTTGAGGATTTTTGTATCTATATTCATTAGAGACATTGGTCTGTAAATTTCTGTTCCTGTAGATTCTTTATCTGGTTTTGATATTAACATTGGTCTGTAAATTTCTGTTCCTGTAGATTCTTTATCTGGTTTTGATATTAGGGTGATATTGGCCTCATAGAATGAGTGAGGTAGTGTTTCCTGCTCTTTAAATTTCTGGAAGAGTTTGAGCAGGATTGGCATTAATTATTCTTGGAATGTTTTGTAGAACTTGCCTGTGAAGCCATCCGGTCCTTTGCTTTCTTTGTTGGGAAGTTTTTGACTATTGACTCCATCTCTTTACTTGTGATTGGTCTGTTTAGATCTTCTATTTCTTCTAGAGTCAGTGTATCCTATTCACGTTTTTCTAGGAATATGTTCATTTTATCTAGGTCATTTAATTTGTTTGCTTACAGTTGCTCATAATATCCTCTTTATATTTTTGTGGGGTCAGTAGTTGTTTCCCCTCTCATTTTTTATTTTTTTTATTTGCATCTTCTCTCTTTTTTCTTTGTCAGTCTAGCTAAGGGTATGTCAATTTATTGATGTTTTCAAAGAACCACCTTTTGTCTTTGTTGATCCTCACTGTTTTTTAATTCCCAATTTCATTTATTTCTGCTGCTATTTTTATTATTTCTTTCCTTCTGTTTGCTTTGGGATTAGTTTGCTGTTCTTCTAGTTCCTCCCAGTGTGCTGTTAGGTCTTTGATTTTAGCTCTTTCTTCTTTTTAAATGTTTAGATCTGTAAAATTCCCTCTCAGCACTGCTTTTGCTGTACCCCATAAATTCTGATATGTTGAATTCTCATTTTCATTCTTCTCAAGATATTTACTAGTTTCTCTTGTAATTTTTTCTTTGACCCATTGATTGTTTAAGAGTGTGGTAACTTCCATATTTGTGAATTTTCCAGTTCTCTGCCTATTACTGATTTCCAGGTTTATTCCATTATGATCAGAGAAAATGCTTTGTACAATTTCAATATCTTTAAATTTATTGAGACTTGTTTTGTGACCCACCATGTGATCCATCCTGGAGAATGATCTATGAGCACTTGAGAAAAATGTATATTCTGCCATTTTGGGGTGCAATGTTCTATGTTATTAGGTTTAGCTAATTTATCATATTATCAAAGTTCTGTTTCCTTATTGATCTTCTGTCTAGATGTTCTATCTGTTGATGAGAGTGATGTATTGAAGTCTCTAACTATTACTGTAGAGATGTCTATTTCTCCCTTCACTTTTGCCAGTGTCTGCTTCATGTATTTTGGGGCACCATGGTTAGGTACATAAATATTTATGATTGTTCTTTCTTCTTGTTGGATTTCCCCTTTCAATAATACATAGTGCCCTTCTTTGTCTAGTATAGAAGTTTTGCATTTAGAATCTATTTTGTCTGATATTAGTATAGCTATCCCAGTTCTATTTTGGTTACTGTTTGTGTGGAATATCTTTTTCTAGCCTTTCATTTTCATCATATTTGTGTCTTTGGTTTAAGATGAGTCTCTTGTAAACAGTCTATAGTTGTATCATACTTATTTATCCATTCTGCCAATCTGCATCTTTTGATTGCAGAGTTTAATCCATTAACATTCAGTGTTATTACTATAAAGGCAGTACTTACATCAGGCATTTTATCCTTTGGTTTTTACATGTCATATCTTATATTTATGTATCTGTTTTTGTCTCTACCCTTGTAGTGACCCTTACTGATAATCTTCATTTCTACACTCTCATCCATCCTTACTCTTCTGTCTTTTCATTTTAACCAACAGAACTCCCTTTAGTAATTCTTGTAGGGCAAGTCTCTTGATGATGAACTTTCTCAGTTTCCATTTATCTGTGAATCTTTTAAACTTTCCCTCTCTTTAGAGGGAGATTTTTGCCAGATAAAAAAATTGGGGGTTGGCAGTTTTTCTCATTCAGTACCTTAAATATATCATACCACTGCCTTCTAGCCTCCATGGTTTCTGATGAGAAATCCACACCTAATCTTATCAAGGATCCCTTGTATGTGACAATCCTATTTTCTCTTGCTTCTTTCAGAATTTTCTCTTTTTCTTTGGCATTTGACAATCTAATTAGTATGTGTCTTGGAGCAGGTCTATTAGGATTTACTTTGGAGTATGTTGAGCTTCTTGAACGTGCATATTTATATCTTTTATAAGAGCTGGGAGATTTGGGGCCATTATTTCCTCAAATATTCTTTCTGCCCCCTTTCCCTTGTCTTCTCCTTTTTGCACATTCATGATATGTATGCTTGTGCACTTCTTGCTGACACTGAAATCCCTGAAACCCCATTCATTTTTTTCCCATTCCTTTCTCTATTTGTTCTTCTGCCTGTAAGATTTCAATTGTTCTATCTTTTACCTTGCTGATTATTTCTTCTGCCTATTCAAATCTGCTGTTGTATGCTTCTCGTGTAGATTTAATATATTCTATTGTGCCTTTCTCATCATTTCTGTTATCTTTCTTTTTATACAGATAAATCATCTTCATGCTCATACAGTGTATTCTTAATATCCTTTATCTCTTTGGCCATATTTTCCTTCATTTCCTTGAATTGATTAGGGAGATTTGTTTGAACATATTTGATTAGTTGGTCCAAATTCTGTGTCTCCTCTGAAGTTTAAATTTGTTCCTTTGACTGGGACATATCTTCCTGCCTCTTAGTATGGCTTGTAAGTTTTTGCTGATATCTAGGCATCTGATAATCTTGTTGCATTTTCTCCAGAGGTCAGTTTTTCTCTCTTGTGTAGGGTTTTATTGTTGAATGATTTAGTGTTCAGGCTCTTTTTTGATACTTGGTTCAACTTATCTGGACATTTAGAATAGTCCATGTTTAACTGATCAGATTTTTTCAGCTCTTCTTCATGTGATTCTTGACCCAGATACATTGTTTAATTTTTAAGATTGTACTATTTGTGCAATTGTTTCACCCAAAGAAGAAAGTTTCCTTTCTTCTGTTCCTTCTTCAGGAATGTTGATCTGTTCTTTTTGTTTTTGGTTTCATTCTATAGCTTTTAATTTTCCTTTTGTTGTCTTTTGCTGATTTTGCCAGAAGGGCAAATTATGGTAGGAGGGTCACCCTGGAGAGGAATTTCCAAAGTCTGTATTTCTCAGTCCAAAAGGGCCTAGGACCCACCCCACCAAGGGGGCATAGACTGGTTCCAAAATGCCTTGGGGAGGAGATCAGGAAGGACATCAAACATGTACTTGACAGTTCCCCAAATCTGTGCTTTCCTGTCCTGCTCAGCAGATGGTACTTTTCAGCAAACTGTTCCACATGGTCCTAAGGAGGTATTGTACCTTTAAGTTTCTACCAACTCCTCCCCTGTTGGGGGTGGGGTTGAAACAGAGGCTGCTGGATGCTTTTGCCCTGGGTGGGTTGAAACTCTAGCTCAGAGTCAGGACTCGGTGATCTGAATCTGCTAATTAAAATCTGCTTTCAGTGTTTGACCATGCTCTTCCACTGTTCTTAGGGAAGTGATATTCTTCAGCAAAATGTTCCCTGTAGCTTTAAGAAGGCACTTTCTTTTATGCCCCTTTCTGAAAGCAGCAGCCAGCCAGAGACTGGATCCCAAGGTGGCTTGCCACAGGAGTGGGGGATGGTCACTAGCCACAGGCAGTATGGAGAGTGCTATTCACAGTTCTTTATCTCAGTTTATCATTCTATTCTCCTCCCACCCTTCCTGCTGTACAGTGTTCTTCTCATCTCCAGAGTCCCAGAAGAGTTGTTTCGGACAGTTCCTCGTTGTTTACTAGCTGCCCTGGAGGACAGACTGAGTCTTGGAGTTTTCTACTCTGCCATCTTTCCTCAGTTAAATGTTTTTTAAGGTATTTATGCTGGTTTGAATCTATTATGTACCCTGACAAAAGTCATGTTCTTTCAATCCAATCTTGTGGGTGCGGACTTATTGTGGGTGGGATCTTTTGATTAGGTTGTTTCCATGGAGATGTGACCCATCCAATTGTGGGTGAGACTTTTTGATTAGACTATTTGATTAGAAGATGTGATCCCACCCATTCAAGGTGGGTCTTAATTAGTTTACTGGAGTCCTTAAGAAGCTAAGAGAGAGAGAGCTGAGAACCAACACAGACCCAGACATTTGGAGATGCTAAGTTAAGAGATGAAGCCCAGAGTTTGCCCCAGAGAAGCTAAGTGAGAACCCACAAATGCTTAAGGAGAAAGCCACTGGAATCAGAAGCTGACACAACCCAGGAATAAAGGACCAGCAGACACCAGCCACATGCCTTTCCAGCTGACAGAGGTGTTCTAGATGCCATCAGCCTTTTTTCAGTGAAGGTATCCTCTTGTTGATGCCTTAATTTGGGCATTTTCATGGTCTTAGAACTGTGAATTCTAAGGAGATTTGTTTGAACTTCTCTGATTAGTTGTTCCAAATTGCTTCCTCTGAAGTTTTTTTTAATTAAATTTATTAAAAAATTTAAAAAAAATTACCAAAAAAACATAGCAAAGGAATAAGAAAAACAAAGTGCCAAACAGAGAGACAGAGCAGGATTCTCCTCCATGAAAAACATTAAATAAAGGACAGAACATGCTCCAGAATAGCAGTTCCAGGGTCCCACCGCCTGAGCAAGGACTTCTACACCCATAGTGAGTGCCTACTTGGAGAAACCGAGAAGCTGCTTTCCAAGATGAGTGAGCGTCCGGCCCAGAACGCCACTGAGCCAGCTGACGGCACAGAGGAAGTAGCCTTCCACACCCCAGGCACCCTCCAAAGTACTAGGCTCAGGGGATATCCCTTCACATACCCATGGCCAAGAGCTCTTGTGCCAGGGACTGGTGGTTCAAGCGGGAAGACAACCATGGAAAGGACCTGTCCTTTTAGTTGCTGAATCTCTGGGGAGGTTTTTTCAGGGGATGTCTTATATCAACATGCTGATGACATCACCCCTCTAAGCACTTTTTGAAACAGCCTATTAATAACTTTGGGGCAAAATATACATTCATTTTATATTACCAGGCTCTCTGGGCCTCAGTTTTCTTATATGAGACGAGGTGGTAGGTAAGATAATCTCTATGTTCCCTCTTGGTTAACTCTAGGACCCCAACTTTCAATCTAGCCCCGTGGCTCTGAATTATCAGCCCCAGCTCTCAGATCAACTCAATGGGCAGTAGTTAACTGGGTGATTACAATATGGCCAGTGTGAAACCACCTGTGCCAGTTTGAATGTATTATGTCCCCCAAAACACCATGTTCTTTGATGCAATCTTGTGTGGGCAGATGTATTAGTGTTGATTAGGTTGGTATCCTTTGACTGAATGTTTCCATGGAGATGTGAAATGTTGACTGGATTATTTCCATGGAGATATGGATGCTGCCCATTCAGGGTGGGTCTTGATTTAATCACTGGAGTCCTATAAAGAACTCACAAACAGAAGGAACTTAAAGCAGCTGAGAGAGACATTTTGGAGATGGCCGCTGAAAGTAGACTTTTGCTGACACTTTGGAGATGCTAGCCCAGTGTTTGCTCCAGAGAAGCTAAGAGAAGACAAAATGCCCCCAGATAACATTTTGAAGAACACACAGGAGCTGAAACACAACCCGGGATCAGCAGATGCCAGCCACATGCCTTTGCTAGCTAACAGAGATTTTCCGGACACCACTGGCCTTCCTTCAGTGAAGGTATACTTGTGTTGATGCCTTAATTTGGACATGTTCATGGCCTTCAGTCTGTAAACTTGGAACCAAATAAACCCCCTTTATAAAAGCCAATCCATTCTTGTATTTTAACTAACAGCAGCATTAGCAAACTAGAACAACACTGAATCAAGGACCTGCCACATTGTAGAAACAGGCTTGACTAACCCCAAATTTTATTACAAGGGTCAAAAATCACAAATGAACATGCCAGGCAGTGAACAGGCAACAGGAGACTTGTTCTTTCATTTAACCCCAAGAAACAGATTCATAGCACCCATCAGCATCCTGTAACTGCTGGTAACCATTACCAGGACTATGCAATGGCTTTCTAACTGGCCTCCCTGCTGCTCTAAGTCTACCTTTCATCTACTAATCTGCTTTGAGAAAGAATTTCCTGAAACTCACATCTGATCATGTCATTTCTCTACAGAAGACTCTTCATGCTTTCTCACTGCCTATGAAATAAAGGCCATACTCAGCAAAGCACATGAAGCCTTCCCCAAACCTATCTGCCTTTTAGCCTTAACATCTCTCCCTGCCTCCTATAGCCTATCACAATTATGTAACTTCCTACACCTCTAAAACAATGCACACTATACCAACATCTACCTGGGCATTGCTGCCCTGGCTGGCCATTCCTGTTCTTTCACACTCACCTTATTTAAAGCTCTACCATCCCTCAAGCTTGGCTCAAACAAAGATCTTCCAATTAAGACTGCCCCATAACCTTGGAAAGAGTGAACCATTTTTCCTTTTGTGCCTCTTTTGTGTCACTGAAGTTTGCAAAATACACTGTATCAAAGCTGATGGATTCAATGGCAAAAACATTTCAGTAATATTTTTGAAACAAGAATAGTCAGATTACTAATGGGTAATCACAGCTAAATCATTTTATCAGCCAAAGATAAAAAAACTTTTATTAAAGACTCATTGACTCACCAGTTTTAATGAAGAATCTGTTCACTACATATAGGGCTCATTTAGCAGAAAAATATGGATGAAACTTTGCCATTGATCAGTTGATGCTTTAAAGGCATAGAACAAAATAGCATTAAAATATTAATGCCACTGGCCATTGCTTTGCCACTTTACTGCAGCTTTTATGCAAAATGCAGTAAATCATTCCCAACATTAGAGTAATATCATTAAAGAGATTTGCTGGATCCTGAATATGTTGCTTACTTGAAAATTTTGAGGCAAAATGAATCCCTTTTCTATTAAACCATCTTTTCATTACCTACAAATGAGTGGATAATAAGACAAAATTAAAATTAGACCTTGTTTTCATTTCTGGAACTACTCTATCACAATTACAAATTTTTCTGCTAATAATGGCTCTGAATTGAAAAAACGTTTTCAAAGATCTCACTTCTTTTTAAAGTTGAAACTAAGTGTTATTCTTGTCTCTTCTCTGTCTTCATCAAATCTTGCTAATATTACCTCCTAAATATTATGTTTCCCAGACTTTCCCATCACAAGCCACCACCTGACTTCCGATTGACTTCAGGCCACCATCATCACTTCTGGCCTGGATTACTGTGTCACCCTGACCCTCATTCTTCCAACCTTGCCAACACGTAGAAAATCTGTTCATGTATTCCCTTGCTTAAGATCCTTTAATGATGCTCAATACCTGCCCATCTCTCTTCCACAAATATTTACTGTCTGCTAAATGCCAGACACAGTTATGAAACTTTCTGATCAGTCGAGCTTCTTAATAAGGCCCACAAGGGACTACTTGATGTGGTCACTGAATCTTCCCTCATCTGTTGGTCATGCTCGAATTTGTCAGGCTATTGATGTGAACTGCTTTTTGCTCCTTGAACTCACCATTCTGTCTCTGTGTCTCTGTCTGGAATGCTTTCCCAGCCTCACTGCACTCTAACTCTAGAATCCTTTAAGACTCCAGGAGTCACTTCTCTGGGAGCCTTTCTTAACTCCCCCACTGCCCACCACCACCTGGGTATCTTGGCTCTGAAGTTCTATACCTACGCACATTTATACCATTGCACTTCTCATATTCTACTATTGTTTTCTGTTCTTGTGTCAGTTTCCTGAACTATACCTTCATCTCCTTGAAGACAGGGGTTGGTCTTACTCATTTTTGTATTTCCAATGCCTAACATAGTACCTGCTACCCACTAAGCATGTAGCGAATGCTTGTGAAATGAATTATCGAGTAAGCAAAGAAGATGGAGAAAAGAAACAAACTTCAAATCCCAAAACATTTTAGGTTAAAACTGATATTAGGGATACTGATATGCTTGCTCAGTTTATTCAAATCACATTTCTCCAAATTGATATGACTTCAGAGAACGCTGACAGCCAACAGCATTATTTATAACAGCTACAACTTCTTCTAACCAGGCATTTCCATGAGAGTGGCCTGGACTGCTCAGATTTCTTCCCTGATGCATATTTTATAAGACAGTCAGCCAATAAAATGTATCTAACACTTAACACAACCCTGAAGGGGCAGCTATCAGCAATCTAGCATGTAAGCCATGACTTCAAACCATAATACAAACACCTCTTTGTAGAAGGTGGTGGACATGTGAGGAGACAAAAACAAAAAGAACCAAAAAATTCAACACTGTAAAAGAGAACCCTCAAATAGAAAACTATTAGAAATGGTGCTGATTTGAAAGGAAAAGGTCCAAAGGATAGCTTTATGTGGGAAGAAACATAGCAACCTCTGTTATTCTGAAACCTGGTGCAATTTTCTGGCTCTCCTTGCCAGAAGATTGTGAGGTTTGAAATATTCCTATTTCAAGCTGATGATGGGCTGGCTTTGATGTTATTTTCTTTCTGAGACCTTGGGACACACTTTGAAGATCCCTGGTAGTTCCAAACTGGCTCTAAGATTCTATCCTATCTCTGGTTTGTCTTAGGAAGCCTCATTTATTCATGCAACAAATAGAGTTTGAGGATCTTCTGTGTTGCAGGCATTGTTCCAAACTTCCCTCATGGAAATCACATTCTGGTGCTTACATCTCAGATAGCCCATATTAAAAGTAGTAAAGTCGAAATGTAAAGTTGATGCTATAAAATTACCAAAATTGTCTAAATTTCCTTCTTTAACCAAGCAAATGAAAGATAATATTTCTACAATAAAAAGAGGAATAACCTTTCTTAATCAGTGCTTCATAATGTCTTTTCTCTTAGTTCTCCCTCTTCCTTACCCCTGCCCCAAAGGTTCAGTTTCAAATATGCAGGATGCATTTTAATCACTAGGGGTGACTACAGGAACTATAGCCTGAGCAGCAACTGAGGGCACCAGCCTTCTTCAATAGTCCCACACAAGGAAGAACTGTTTCATCCAGAATGCCACCAGTGTCCCCACTGAGAATCACTGTTGGTCTTTTTAGTATGCTCAAGTTAATTCAAAGTTAATTCAGTGAGGAGTTACTGAATGCCTCCTGAGGGCAAGGTAAAGTGCTGGTACTAAAGGAGATACACAAACAAGTAGGACACAAACACCTGTCCTCACAAAGCTCATGGTCAAATAGAGAAACTACCAGAAGACCCAGAATAAGTTCCAAAGATATATTAATAACCACATAAGGGATATCTTAGAGGGAAATATCTTCATTTAATTTGGGAAATCTGGAAAAGCTTTATAGAGGAGATGGTATTTAAGAGGGCCTTGAAAGGAGTGTTACATTAAGATAGGTAGAAATAGAGGGTAGAGGAAAGGAAAACAACTAGGCTGGGAAAATCATTCACCAAGACATGCATAAGGGGATGGAGAAATTATTGCCTCAACAAGCTGATATAGGAAGGATGTACAGGGAAAAGACTCTCTTTGTTGAGAAGATGCTTTGATAAGTACCATAGGAGGACCTATCTGAGTCTCTAGGGCCTGATGCTGAACAGAACTATTTTGTGTTAATGCAAGAGGAAGGATTTGCTTGTTGCTCTGGAGATGGAAAGAGAAGAAGTGAAAAAAGTGAAATAAGCACCGAAACACAAGGTGTTTTCTCAATTAAATAAAAACCAGCTGAGGAGAATAATTGGCAGCCAAGTCTAAAAATACAAGATATAAGAAAGTTTCTTTGTTGTTTCTGAAACCCCAATTTCAAATCATTTTTCTGTTTTCTTGTCTGTTAATCTACTTTTTTAAATTTTACTAAATCATCATCAACATCATCGACAACAAAAATCACTCCTCAGCCCCCACATCTAGATACCCCTTATCTGTTTTGTAGACATACATGGCCCCAGGAAAAGAAAATCTAAATTCTCAATATTGTTAATGGATATCCAAGTATATGTAGTGCACTGGTCCTAAAAGCTGGAAATTTAGGCTGCTTATTCTGATGCAAATCAGTTTGGACAGAGTCTTATCAAAGTCAAATCCCTGTCTACATAAAATATGATACCTTGAGTTTATGTTTTATTGGGTAAGGGCCATAAATGCAATAAAAGCTTATGATAATCTGTTTTCCTTGCAATAAACATCCACTTTAGCAAATTAGAAGGTAGAGGGAAACTGGATTCTAGAAAGTGTAAAAACCTATAACCCAGAACTGAGCACAGGTGTTAAGTGTGCAAAGCCCATGCTGGTTCAAGGTCAGCAGCCCTGGACTGCCCATTTGCAATTGTCTTGTGAGACCTCAGACTTTTTATAAAGGTTACTCACCAAAAGAGGCTGCCTTGGCTGTCTGCAAAACTATAAGGGTAAAGTAACGACTACTTTATTGGTTAAGGCATTTGTGTGTCACAAGATTAGAAATAAATCCAATAAAATACAGTGGCCTTCCAATTCAGTGAAATTTCTGGGCATCCAATACTGTGGGGCATGTCGAGATATCCCTTCTAAGGTGAAAGATAAGCTGTTGCATCCGGCCCCTCCTACAACCAAAAAAGAGGCACAATACCTAGTTGGCCGCCGGATTTTGGAAGCAATATAGTCCTCATTTGGGTGAGCTACTCCAGTCCATTTACCAAGTTATCTGAAAAGCTGCTAGTTTTGACTGCAGATTGGAACAAGAGGAGGCTCTGCAACAGCAAACTTCTCTGCCACCTGAGCCATATGATCCAGAAGATCCAATGGTGCTGGAAGTGTCAGTGGCAAACAAAGATGCTATTTGGTGCCTTTGGCAGGCCCCTATAAGAGTATTACATGGCAGATCCTTGGAATTTCGGAGCAAAGACTTTCCATCCTCTGCAGATAAATATTCTCCCTGTGAGAAACAGCCTTTGCCCTACTACTGGACCTTACTAGAGACAAAAACGCTTAGCTACAGGCCACCAAGTTACTATGAGACCTGTGTTGCTCACCATGAACTGGATGTTGTTTGACTCACCCACCCATAAAGTTGGGTGCACACAGTAGCACTCCATCATCAAACAGCTATATAGGAGATTGGGCTTGAGTAGGCCCATAAAGCACAAGGAAGTTACACAAGGAAGTGGCCTGAATGCCCATGTCCCCCACTCCTGCCACATTACTTTCTCTTTCCCAGCCTACATCTATGGCCCCTTGGGGTATTCTCTACAATCACCTGACTGGAGAAGAGAAAACTCAGGCTGATTTATAGACAGTTCTTCACATGTATAGGCACCGCCCCAAAGTGGACAGCTGCAGCACTACAGCCCCTTTCTGGACATCCCGAAGGACAGTGGTGAAGGGAAATCCTCCCAGGAGGCAGAACTTAGAGCAGTGTTCCTGGTTGCTCATTTTGCTTGGAAGGAGAAATGGCTGGAGGTGCATTTGCATATTGATTCATGTGGTGTGGCCAATGGTTTAACTGGATGGGCAGGAACTTGGAAGGAACATGATTAGAAAACTGGTGACAAAGAGGTCTGGGTGTCAGGTATGTGGATAGACCTTTGTGAATGGGTCAAAAACATGAAGATATTTGTATCTCATATGTTCATCAGAGGGTGACTTCAGCAGAAGAATATTTTCATAATCAAGTAGACAAGATGATCCATTCTGTGGATACCAGTCAGCCTCTTTCCCTAGCCCAATGGGCTCATGGTGGTAGGAATGGAGGTTATGGATAGGCTTGGAAACATGGTCTTCCACTCACCAAGGCCAACCTGGCTACAGCAACTGCTGAGTGCCCAATCTGTCGAGTGCCCAATCTGCCAGCAGCAGAGACCAACATTCAGTCCCTGATATAGCACCATTTCCCAAGTTGATCAGCCTGCTACCTGGTGGCAGGTTGACTGGACAACTCCTGTCATGGGAGGGGCAGCATTTTGTTCTTATTGAAATAGACAAGTACTCTGGATACAGATTTGCCTTCCCTGAATGCAATGCTTCTGCCAAAACTACCACCTCTGGACTTACAGAAGAAGTAAATGCTCATGGAATTCATTGATCTAAATTATGTTCTCTGTCATCCTGAAGCAGCTGAATTGATAAAAGAACGGAATGGCCATTTGAAGACTCAATTATAGTTCCAACTGGCTGGTGATACCTTGCAGGTCTGGGGCAATATTCTCTAGGAGGTGGTATAGGCTCTAAGTCAGCGTCCATTCTATGGCATGGTTTCTCCCATAGCCAGGATTCATGAGTCCAGGATTCAAGGGGTGGAAATGGGAGTGACATTACTCTCTATTACCCCTAGTGATCCACTAGAAAATTTCTTGCTTCCTCTCCCCACAACCTTATGCTTTCCTGGTCTAGAGATCTTAGTTCCAAAAGGAAAAGTGCTTCCACCAGAAGACACAATTATTCTACTGGAAGTTAAGAATGTCACTGGCCACTTTGGGCTCCTCATGCCTGTGAATCAACAGGTGAAGAAGGGAGTTACTGTACTGGCAGGGGTGAATGATCCTGATTATCAAGAGGCAAAAGGACTGTTACTATAAAATGGAGGTAAAGAAGAGTTTGCCCATAATACAGAAGTTTCCCTAGGACATCTCTTCATACTACCATGCCTAGTGTTTAAAGTCAATGGAAAACTGCAACAACCCAATCCAGGCAGGACCACTAATGGCCCAGACCCTTCAGAAATGAAAGTTTAGGTCACTGCACCAGGCAAAGAACTACTACCAGCTGAGATGCTTGCTGAGATAAAAGGGAATATGCAACAGGTAGTGGAAGAAGGTAGTTATGACTGTGTGACCAATGGCAGAAATGATGACTATAACGGTTATGAGTATTTCTTCCTTGTTTTGTTACAAATAAGTTTGTCTATAGAAACCAAATACTTTTTTCTTCCCTCTCATCCCCTTATCATACAATGTAAGTTGTATTAACTTTATGTTATAGTATATAAGTTATAGGATATCAAGTTTAAGAATGACTATTACCCCAGGACTTGCATCCTTTTCTGGGAATAGGGTTAGTGTGTTTCCAGTTGTATAGAGCTGAAGTACATTAGGTGAAAGTATGGCTATGTTATGGCAAGTTGACAAGGGGTAGATTGTGATGGTTAATTTCATGTGTCCAGTTGTTTGGTCAAGTAAGCATTGGCCTGATTGTAACTGTGAGGTTATTTCATGGATTTAAATCATTAGTTGATTGCACCTATGGCTGATTACATCAATAATCAACAAAGGAGACTGCCTTCAGCAATGAGAGAAGCATGAGAATCCAATCAGTTGAAGGCCTTAAAGTGAGAACTGATGACTTCAGCTGTCAAAAGAAGAATTTCTATCTCTACTCCAGACAGCTGGCTTCTCCTGGGGAATTCAACACCACCTTCACTGAGTTTCTGACTTGTGGCCTGCCCTACAGAATTCAGACTTGCTTATCCCCATGGTCACACGAGCCAACTCCTATAACAACTTTCTTAATATTTACATATTTATATATTCTATCAGTTCTGTTTCTCTGGAGAATCCTGACTAATACAAAGAAGGATAATGAAAACCTGTCCCTCAGGCACAACTGCTTTTAGGGATAGGCAATAGGGAGGGATCTTTGAGGGGAAGGAGGCAAGGCAGTAGGAAGCGTGGGTTCCTTACCTCCTCTCCCACCTCGATGTCTCTGACAGAACGCAGTAAGAGGTGGGGTCCGTTGAATACAATGGAACAGTTGGGGTCGCAGCTGTGGTTGAGCAAAGACATACTGGAGGAAAGGAAAACAAAACAAAACAAAGACTATCAAGGCTCAGCAGATGAGTAAAACAGTTACATTTAATGAATACATGCGCAAAAGAAACCTTAGCTTGGGTACGTTGACAGGGCACCAGTGATTAAGTGCTCTGGGACATTCATAGAAATGCGACCAGTTCACTACAGAAGAAGGAAAATGCTCCCCATCATGGAGGCTAATTAGCGAAGTTTGTTAATAAAAAAATATATTTGGAGTCATTTCTGGGGTTGGAGTGGGTAGGAAGTTGTCTCATTACACACCACCCAATAGGACAATCCCACATGATGGAAAAAAATTGAACTGCAAAGAAATAATCTTGGAGAAAACGAGAAGCAACAGTAATCGCTGCAGCAAAGATACCACTGACCTTTCTGACATAGGATCTCATTTGTTGAGCTCCTTTGGAGGAGCTGCCACTGTGCTACAAGAGCCACAACTAAACTGAAGAATAATTAGGACTACTTTCTTTTAAATAGAATGCTGAGGTTATCTTGCTAACTAGTTCCTGATATATTTTGGACTTCAGTCCAGTGATCTGATTATCTTGGAGGTACATTTTTACTGTCTGGGAAATAGGTCAAATTTAAGCTGCCATCATGAATTGATAATAATTATAAGTGAACACTTACTATGTAGAAAGACTTTCTTAGCAATTGAGTATTATCAAATTTAATCCTCACAACAATCTTACCAGGATCCCTTACAGATAAGGAAACTAATGTAGAGGAGTTACAAGAATTGCCTGAGGCCACACAATTAGTAAGAGGTGAATCTGATTTGAACCAGGTGGTCTGAACTCAGAGAGAGTCCTTGCTCTTTCTATGATGCTGTTTTTTTTGAGAACTACCACCAATAGACCTGACCCTACATCCTAGAGTGCTTTCTAGGATGAAAAGAAGCTGAATTCTTGGATTCGCAAGAAAGAGTATATGTATATTTGGACCCTAACGGCAGAAAAACTAAACGAAACTAGGAGTAACTTTGTAGTGCTCGTGGAAGCACAAGTCATAGAAGCACAATCATAGAAGTTCACCTCAGTGATAGCTGGAGCAAGCCCTTGAAAGTTTACTTGCCTGGAAGTTGTCTTGCCTCCTGGAACAACGAGGCTCAGAGTACACTAACCAAAAGACAAAATGAACCCAACAGGTGCAGTCCAGCAAGTCTGGTGAAATAATCATGTGCTTCAGCCCAGAAGGTTGGGGAATAAGAGTAGAATGACCAAACCTCCATTTATTGTTTTATTAGCACCCACAACCCTCAACTTCTCATCTCAAAGTCCCTCTGAGAGCAAGAATATGTCTGAGGTCTGCCTCTTTGTTAATACCATAGCAGATAATGTGGGGTTATAAAACTGTTTTCTTTAAATTTAACATTAAGTTTAAACTTAACAGTTTCCATTTTCTTGTAATTTATCATTAAGTTTCAAGCTTGGCTTTTAAACCAGCTGCTGCAATAGCCTTTCTAACTATCTCCAAAAGGTTAGGAGGCTGGGTGGGAATTAACATTGTTTCTTTCAATAAATGAAATACCGTTCACTATACCTGGGATATAGGCCAACACCAACTTCCTGCATCTCTGCATTACAGATGGTAAACGAGTTGCAGATCACCTGAAAAAACAAGAGGGAGAAGATCAAGATTACCAGAGTCACTTAGGAAACTTTATAGGCAACCCTTTAGCAGTTGCTTTGGAAAGACCTAAGCCACACACAGATGCTCCTTCATTTGCAAAAGAACATGTATGGGACACACTTTCCATAGGAACACCAGGTGGCTGAGTGCAGAAACACCCACAT
The DNA here is from genome assembly GCF_015220235.1 of Choloepus didactylus. Lineage (NCBI taxonomy): Eukaryota > Metazoa > Chordata > Mammalia > Pilosa > Megalonychidae > Choloepus > Choloepus didactylus. The sequence goes on from NC_051308.1 coordinate 30,998,068, forward strand.
CCTGTAAAAAACCACAGGTTTATACCAGTACAGGGCCTATTAATTTCAATCTAATACCCCCTCAAAAGTTATACAGTTACATGAAATGCTCAAAGCTCAGAATACAAATAAGCTATTTATTGAGAACTAGACTCCTATCATATTACATTTTTCACTCAAACTGCCTGCAGTTTTCCAAATGTCACTGTTTAGCTGATGAGCAACAACAGCCCACCTTTTATTCCTATAAGGAGTGAAGTACACTTTGAGTGAGTTTGTGATCCAAGCTGATGACAGACCACAATGAGCACAGGAAGTCATTCAGTCAAACCCTGGCATTTACTAGACACATGGAACCCCTCACTGAGTGTACGGCACAGCCCTATACCTTACTGGGGGATGGGGACAAAAGAAATAAAAAATGCAAACCAGCAAGATTTGACATTTTTCCTCTAAAATTCTGATAAAGTTGTGATTTCAAATCAGGAAATAAATTGGTATACATATACATATTTTAAACACATACTAGTTAATTGGCTTAGAGGACATCACTTTTGCATTAAGCTGCAACAGTGTACTGCCTATATATACATATAGTATATGTTGGTAAAAATACAGGACAAAAGATCTCGTTTTCATTTTGAAAGTTTAAGCATTTTAAAAATGGGTATGATTTGGAAGGGAAGGGTCAGAGGAAATGTGAATTTCAACACATATTTTTAAAGTATAATCAGGATTTTAGGTGAAGTAATCCACTAACCAAACACCAGGTCTAAGAGTATGAATTTGTTAATTTTTTGAATCAAACCAAAATTAAATATTAATTTTTTTCTGAACAATGAATTAAATTAAAAGTTTTTCCAAAACAGGTTCATTCTGATGGAGTTTTAAAAAGGAAGAGCTAACAGGTGGAAATGTCAACTTAGCTGTCTATTCCTGCTGGAAACTTCCTGATCCCTAGAGTTTATCAATTGCATCATTATTTTCCCATTTACTTGCCCGTATGCAACTAGATTACAAAATACTCAGAGGGCAGGAATACTGTTTCAGTTTACCATGGTATCCTGTTCCTATCTCAATACCCCACACATAGAAGACAGTAGTAAACGTTTTTCAGAGGAATGGATGAATGCATGGGTGTGGTAGGTCTTCAGCATTCCTACAGTATTACCCAGAATAGGTTCAGGGAAGAAGCCAGAAACAAAACTCACAGGTACTCTGGAGTGCAGAGGGGGAGAGTTGAGAGGGGTTATCTGCCATGAAAAGGAGTAGGTAGAAATTAATCTTTCCCATGTTTTGCCCTTAGGCATCCCTGCTTCTATCTCTATCCATTCTTTCTCTCCATTTTAGCTCATTTTTTGTTTCCTTCTCTTTTCCATTAGTCCAAAGGTTGGGATGACATTTCTATCCACCAGACAAGTGCAAGGACTTGTTTAATTTTTTGCTTAATACTGGGGACATGATACATTGTGTACACAATAAATATTTGCTGAATAAATGAATGAATGAATGATAGTTTCCAAATTTCTCTCCTTCCCTTTTGCTTCTCTTGCATCTACTCTTTTATTCTTTACTTTTCTCCTTGTTTTCTTTGTCCTGTTTTCACTATCAAGCAATCTTTACCCTCATCTCTCATTCTGCTCCACTCTACTACAATAAGTAAGATGTTTTTACATTTTATTTAACAAATTCTAAACAATTTCCTCATTTGTATAATTCTGGAAGTTGTTATATGCTAGTGTTATAGAGCCACTGAAAAAAGGTTTAGTTAGATTTTTGCCTACTTTTACTTTTATTAAAAAAAATGTTGGTTCTGTTCACCACTATTTGGATTAAGAAAAACTCTAGAGGAAATATTGTTGAAAATATATCTAATAGCAATAGTAGATGAAGCAGTTCTCCAGTTTTTCCTTTTTAAATGAAAGAATAGGTTCATGTGTGCTCAAATGATAATTTGAAAAGAATTACTCTTTATATCAAGAAGTAAAAGAATGGAAATAAATCCCAAACATAAAAGTTTAAATATTTTCCAAAGTATTCTCATTGAATAAGCAGTTTAATTCTGTTTTAAAAATATTTTTCTTAGGAAATAGCACAGCATAAACAATTAAAGAATGAATACTTGACACTAATATACATTTAGAAAAGCAATTCATGGAATTACATTAACAAAAATAAAAGCAATTACACAATAACCAAAAGGTAGAAACAATCCAAGTGTCCTCAAAATCGAATACTTTGGTGCTTCAAAGGACTCTGTCAAAATGGTGAAAAGGCAACCACCTCAACAGGAGAAAATATTTGGAAACCACATATCTGATAAGGGTTTGATATCCAGAATATAAAAAGAAATCTTACAACTCAATAAAAAGACCAACAACCCAATTTAAAAATGGGCAAAAGATATGAATAGACATTTTTCCAAAGAGAAATACAGATGGCTAAAAAGCATATGAAAAGATGCTCAGCTTCAGTAGCTATTACGGAAATGCAAATCAAAACCACAATGAGATACATCATCTTACACCTACTAGAATGGCCACTATTAAACAAACAGGAAACTACAAGAGTTGGAGAGGATCTGGAGAAATAGGAATCGTATTTACTGCCGGTGGGAATGTAAAATGGTACAGCCACTGAGGAGGGTTTGGCAGTTCCTCAGGAAGCTAAGTATAGAGTTGCCTTACCACCTGGCAATTCCACTACACGGTATATACCCAGAAGATCTGAAAGGAGGGATGCGAACAGATAGTTGCATACCAATGTTCATAGCAACATTATTCACAATTGCCAAAAGACAGAAACAACCCAAGTGTCAGTCAACAGATAAATGAATAAACAAAATGTAATATATACATACAATGGAATATTATTCAGCAGTAAGAAGGAATGAAGTCCTGAAGTATGCAACAACATGGATGAACCTTGAGGACATTATGTTAAGTGAAATGTCAGACACAAATGGACAAACATTGTATTATATCACTGATATAAACTGATTATATGTAAACTCATATATAATAAAATATAGACTATAAGTTACCAGGATAAAGAATGAGGCTAAAGAATGGGGAGTGGTTGTTTAATATGTGAAGAATGTTTAACTAGGTTGAACTTAAACTTTGGAAATGGATAGAGGTGAGGGTAGCACCTTCTTATGAGTATAATTAGCAGTACTGAATGATGTGTGAGTGTGGTGGAAAAAGGAAGTTTAGAGTCATGTACGTCACCACATGGAAAGTTGGAGGTTAAAACACGGGAATGCATAACAGTGAATCTTATGATGGACAATGACTGTGATTAATAACTGTACAAATACAAAAAGGTTCTTTCATGAACTAGAACAAATGTATGACACTATTACAAGGAGTTAATAATAGAGGGGTATATGGGGAAAATGTACCTATCGCAAACTATGGACTATAATTAACAGTGATATTTTAATATTCTTTCATCAACAGTAACAACATCACATCAATACTATGGCTTAATAATGGGGGGCAGGGAGAAAAGGGAAATGGGAGAATTCTGATTTTCTTTTTTATTTTTATTTCTTTTTTGGAGTAATAAAAATGTTCTAAAATTGATCATGGGGATATATCAAGTATATGATGATGCTAATGTGAGCCACTGACTGTACACTTCAGAAAGACCGTATGGAGTGTGGATATATCTCAAAGAAATTGCATTTAAAAAAGCAATTAGAAAAAAATTAAAAACAAAAAATTTTAAACAGCAATTAGGTTTAAAATTATTTTTAAAAAATTACATGCCTTTATTTTTTCACTTATATTGTACAATTATATTACACAAGTTGCAAAAATACAAAAGCCTAATTCATTTTCCATGTCAAGTCAGAGCCAAGTTGCAAAAAAGATAAACAAATGGCACAGTTAATTACAAGAACACGGGTGTCCTGTACAAATGACCCTGCACATCATATGATATAATTAAAACTGTAAATTCTACTGCCACAGGAGGTTCTCTTTGCAGCAGCCACTCCCTAATTCATTCTACAAGGCCAACATCCCCCACATACCAAAACCACATAAAAATACCACAAGAAAACTACAGACTAATATCCCTTATGAATATATACGCAAAATCCTCAATAAAATACCAGCTAACTAAATCCAACAGCACATTAAAAGAATTATATACCATGATCAAGTGGAATTTATCCCAGGTATGCAAGGGTAGTTCAACACAAGAAAATCAATTAATGTAATACACCACATTAACACAATAAAGGAAAAAACACACATGATCATCTTAATGGATGCAGAAAAGGCATATGACAAAATCCAGCACCCCTTCTTGACAAAACACTTAGAAAACTAGGAATAGAAGGAAACTTCCTCAATATGATAAAAGGCTTATATGAAAAATCCACGGCTAACATCATACTGACTGGTGAGAGACTGAAAGCTTTCCCTCTAAGATCTGGAACGAGACAAGGATGCTGACTGTCACCACTGTTATTCAAAATTGTACTAGAAGTCTAGCTAGTGCAATTAGGCAAGAGAAAGAAAGAAAAGTCATCCAAATTAGAAAGAAGTAAAACATTGCTAAATTTGCAGATGATACGATTCTATACACAGAAACTCATGAAAAATCTACAACAAATCTCCCAGAGCTAATAAATGTATTCAGGAAAGTGGCAGGGTATAAGATCAACATGCAAATCTCAGAAGTGTTTCTATACACTAGTATGAACAATCAGAAAAGAAATCAAGGTGAAAAATCCCTTTACAATAGCAATGAAAGAGTCAAATATCTAGGAATAAATCTGACCAAGGATATAAAGAACATGTATATGGAAAACTATAAAACACTGCTAAAAGAAATCAAAGAAGACTTAAATAAATTGTGTTCATGGATTGGAAGACTAAATGTTGTTAAGATGTCAATTTTACCCAAAGTGATTTACAGATTCAATTCAATCTTGATCAAAATTCCAAAAATTTCTTTGCAGAAGTGAAAAAGCCAATTATCAAATTTATATGGAAGGGCAAGGGGCCCCAAATAGCCAAATTCATCTTGAAAAAGAAGGAAGTTGGAGGACTCACATTACCTGATCTTAATCCTTATTCCAAAGCCACAGTAATGAAAACATCATGATACTGGCACAAGGACAGACATCCAGACCAATGGAACACAACTGAAACCTCAGAAATCAACCCTCACATTTAAGGCCAACTGATTTTTGACCAGGGGGCAAAAATCTTTCTCAATCGAGAAAGAATACTCTCTTTACCAAATAGTATTAGGGAAACTGGACCTCCATTTAGAAAAAAAAGATGGACCCCTACCTCACACCAGATACAAAGATCAATTCCAAATGAATCAAAGACCTAAAAATAAGAGACAGAACTATCAAACTCATAGAAGAAAATATCAGATAGCATCGTTAGGACCTTGTGTTAGGCAATGGTTTCTTAGAATTGCTATCCAAAGCACAAGCAACAAAAGAATAAATAGATAAATAGGAACTCATCAAAATTAAAAACTTTTGTACCTCAAAGGACTCTATCATGAAAATAAAATGACAACCTACAGAATAGGAGAAAATATTTGGAAACCACAAATCCTGTAAGTGCTTTATATCCAGAATATATAAAGAAATTCTTCAACTCAACAAGAAAAAGACAAACAACTCAATTAAAAATGGGCAAAAGACTTGAATAGACATTTCTCCAAAGTAAGCATACAAATGGCCAAAAAGCACATGAAAATTGCTCAACATCATAAGCCACCAGGGAAATGCAAATCAAAACCATGCAATACTATTTCACACCCACCAGCATGGGTACCATAAAAATAAAAAATAACAAAATGGAAAATAACAAGTGTTAGATAGGATGTGGAGAAATACGAACATTTCAATCCTTGCTGGTGGAAATGTAAAATGGTGCAGCCTCTGTGGAAGACAGTTTGGTGGTTCCTCAGAAAGTTAAAGATAGAATTACCATATGTCCTGGCAATCTCACTTCTAAAACTGAAGGAATTGAAAGCAGAGTCTCAAACAGATATTTGCTTACTGATGTTCATAGTGGCAGTACTCAGAATTGCCAAAAGATGGAAGCAACCCAAGTGTCCATCAACTGATAAATGGATAAACAAAATGTGGTACACTATGGACTATTATTCAGCCCGTATAAAGGAAAGAAGTTCTGATACATGTGACAACATGGATGAACCTTGAAGACGTTGTGTTGAGTGATATAAGGCAGACACAAAAGAGCAAATATTATATGATCTCACTGATATGAAATAATTAGAATAAACAAACTCATAGTGTCAGAATTTAGAATATAGGTTACCAGGAGATGGAGTGGGGGTGGGGAATAGGGAGTTAAGGATTAAAAATATACAGAGTTTCTATTTGGGATGATAGAAAAGTTTTGGTCATGGTTGGTGGTGATGGTAGCACAATATTGTGATGTAATTAACAGCACTAAATTATATATTTGAATGTGGTTAAAAGGGGGAAATTGTAGTTGTATACATGGTACTAGAATAGAATTTTTTTAAAATTTTTATTAGGAATAACTTTAAGGCCTTAAATTCACATACAATAGAGAGTAGAAATTTTTTAAAAATCCATGGAACTGTACAACACCAACTATGAACCATAAGTTAAACCATGGACTATATAGTTAACAGCAAAATTATCAAAATGTGCTTTTATCAGTTGTAACAAATGTTCACAACAATGCAAGGTGTTAATAATAGAGTAGTACATGCAAATCCTGTATTTTATGCATGATTGTTCTGTAAACCTACAAGTACCCTAATTAAAAAAAACCCAATAAATTAAAAAAAAGCAATTATGTTAAAAATTATTCCTTTCTAAAAGTTAAGTACAAATATTACTTAAAAATATTTCCCAGGGCAATAAAATAAAACAAATTATTTTATAATTATTGAATACAAAGTTGTTTACTTTTCATAATTTTCTTTTAAAACAATTGAAAGCTTTCACAATATTACATTGTAGTCTTTTTAGATGACAAAAATCTAGTGAGCTATTATAATTGGTCGTTGAATTTTTTCCAGAAACAACAAAACTGAAATTTAAAACAGTCGATGAACCAAATTCATATGTCATTTGGTTCACGTTCTATGTCCAAAAATAGTCTCAGAACCTGACATTTGTGTTCTGAGGTTAAAAACTCCTTTGTAGAATAGATACTAATACCAATCAGTATGAAAACACAAAGTGAAACCTCAGAGCCATATATATCCATTTTATATACATTTAAATTTTGTGTTTAAATTTGACATTTTTTCCCCAAATTTTCTGAACTGGAAGCTTTTAATTGTAGCAGAAGATAAGATATTTGAGACACAAGGGGAAAATGCCAACATACTGTTAGCTTGTAATGGCTAAGTTGGACAGTCATAAAAAAAAAAAAAAAAATTACAGTTCCTTCAGAACAGACTATTTTTACACCATAAGGCATGATCCACTTTCCAGCCCCCATCTCCCTAATTATTGAATTCTAAAAAGAAATTAGTCCATGCATAAGTAGCTTAAGGTGGCTTCTAGCCTACTTGAAAGGTTGCTTTTAAAAAAACATTTAAAAAGATGGGAACTCAGTTTCTGAACACAGATATAAAGTAGTTTCCTCAAAGACTGTGTGTCTGTTATAATTTTTCTATTTAAAGCATGAGTAGAATGTTTGGAACACAAGACTTCTGACCAAGTTTATTAATTAGAGGGACTAAAGGGGAATTTTCAAAAGGCAGCTTACTGCTCTCTCTGGACAGAAAGAAAAGTAGTAGGAAGACTTGGTAGGTATGAAAACCAAAAGCAGAATTTTCTCTCATAGAATAATTGCACCCTCTACTTCCCTAGAACTAATAAGTTTCAAATTTTAAAAGAACAATAGTATTCTATCCAGGGTATATTTTTCTCCTTCCATGGAATATGGCATTTTATTAAATATAGAATTTTTCTTTCAGAATCTTCTCATAAACCACAGGGGATTTAAAAATTTACCTCCCAAACTCTCCCATTTGCCTGAAAAAAAAATTATCCATCTTCCAAGACTCAATTACAAGCCTGTCCTAATGTCCAACTCCCTCTTTTGTTCATATACTTAAGATCTTTTCCTAGCTCTCAAGATGAAGGATTTGCAATTTCCAAACAAGAAGAAAAAAGAGGAAGGATCCAGGGCTGAGGAGGACAGTCAGCTCGGGATTGAATAGGGCAGCATTTCCCAAATGATGTTTTAAAAATCTCAGGATTCACCAGAAGTGTTTTCAGAAGGTTTACAACCTTAGCATGGTTATAACATCTGTTTCAATTTCAATTTTTACAAATAAATAAATACAATGATTACTGCAGTATGTTTTCCCATTATCATGACGTGGCTGGAGAGCCTTCATGTTCTATTAGTGAGCATGCTTTGAGGGGATGGGGGAGAAGACGATGCTCATGACTCCATCACCGAGCTGGTTGTTTGCTCCAATGCCAGCCTGTGAGGGTTCGCCGATCACAGTTTTTGTTTTTTTCTTAGTCATATGTTGTTTCATTTACCTACACAATGGACCACCGGTTGAAGACAGAAAGCACAGATGTTGGAAAACAAGTTAATGAGGAACATATAAATGATAATTGTATAAATTTGACTCATGATGCTTCAGAAAATGACTTTTATCTGGTTCAAATTCTTACCTAGCACCTCAAGATGTTTCCACTACTTTAAAAATGCTAAATCTTTCTAGTACATAATGAATATATAATCTTATTTTTAGCAGTTGGAACGAAGACTATTTAAGTCTCTAGTCTGTTATTTGAAATGTGCTTATACTTAGTCATCTAAAACTTTCTGTATCTCATCATTTAGAAACAGAAAATGAATATTAATGTATAATCCAGCCAATTTCTTAAGGAGTAAATTGTAAGAATGTTAAATATCAGGTCATGATAGCATGATGCTATCTAAGGCCCAAACTGAAAGTATTTCATTTAAAAAATTGGGTTGAACAATGTTTTTTGGACAAATTTAAAAGAAATTAACCATATGCACCACTTGTTAAATGGGAAAATTAAAAATTTGTCTTTTTGAATTATGAAATTTATTAAAGATTATGTATATGTACTTTATAATATAAGCTTAATAAAAAATAAAATACTTCTTACTCAAGATAACTTCTGTATCCCATCCCATATAAACACATACTTCCTTCTAGACGCTGGTCCATTCAAGTACTGTCTGCTTCCACTACTGCAATCATGTTTTGTCACATTTCAAGCTCTGACTACTAAGAGATATGCAGTGCACACTAGACATATGAAATACTCAACTATGACTTTCCAAGGCTGAAATCAATATCAAGGCCAATATTGTAAGCAAGGCAATAGCAGTCATAAAATTGTGCTCCCTGTTTCACATTTTTCCCAAGGTCAAACTGCCAAATGTTAGCAAATGAGGATTCACAGAATGAAGTCCATTTAAATAACGTGCTCAGTTCTGAAACCCACCCACATTTTCATTTTCTAAGAGCAGAACATATTATACCTTAAACAATTGTCCTTGACAATAGAAAGCAAAACAGGAATGATATTCACAAAGTTGTTCATTGTTCTTTCCCTGAGGATATTACCTGGTATATTACCTCCTTATAAGTCATCTGATGAAAAAAACATTTACTATAGATGTCTGTCAAATACATCTAAGAGTATAAACCTCCGAGACATGATTTCCATTGTTTAATTTTCCTTCCATATCCTAGGGCTAAAAACTACTATGATATTCTTAAATAATTTATTACAGAATATTGTTGTATGTTCTATAGCTCTGCTTTAAGAATCCTTTCTGTTAAAAATTTCATTTAGTCATGCTCCTATCCAAAAAATTTATTATCACAATGAAGTCAGCTTTCTCCTATAGATCACATTCAGACATTCTTTCGTTCAGCTTGAATCTCCAAAAATGTTCTCTTACATGATAATCTAGTTTCATTATTCTCTTTCCATGCAGTTGGTGCAAAAATCTACCCCCGGGCAGTGCCAGTTTTCTTCAGTGTAATTTGTCATAGTTCCATACTAAATTCCTAAATGAAGTATGCTAGGTGGTATAAATCACCTGAGTTGAATATTTGCCGAGTGTGGCTCAAATCATCTGTGTTTTTCCATCAAGTTAATGGAGAAAAGAAAACTATAGGAAAAATGTTCCATGTGAAAGACAAAATTGAACACTAACCAACTGCTTAATATAATCCCCAAATGAAAGATAAATTCAAATGGGTGCTTAGGTTACTCTCACTATGTAGAAATTAAGGTAAATATTCTCTCCAGGAGAAATTTGGCAGAAAAGGGTTTGTCATACTGATCATGCTTGACATCTCAGGGAGGGAACCCGAGAAGCATAAATTTAGTATTACAGCATGTGACGTGAGCCTGACCTGCAAGCTGCACGGGCCCGTACAAGGGCATTTTGGGGACTTATAGGGCTGTTTCTGGCAAGCAGCGGCAGTAGATGAGGGAGCCCGTTGGTGGGTCATTACTTCTGTGGCTGCCCATGCATACCTAATCCCTGGCCACTGCCTGATGTCCCAAGTGGGCAGGAACCAGGAAGAAAGGACATGGGTCAGGCTGAGAGAGTCACAACTTTAATTTATGTGGTCCAGAGGCTGCAAGAGATTAGGTCAAATTATTGCTCTTGTAGTCTCCCAAGGTCCTCTCCTTTATTTTCAGAAATATAGAAGGAAGTAAAAGAGAAAGCAAATCATAGTGTCATTCCCGTGCTGTACCCCACTCCTTTTTCTAGATGTAGCTCACAATAACCCCTTTCCCTCTTCCTCTAGCCACTCTAGTAGACAGCCAGATACAAAACAGACTGGTAGGATTTCAATGCAAGGATACAGTTTGATAATTTGACTTTTCTCCGCATACCATTTAAAAGTAATCACCATAATGAATACATAAATGATGCTATTCTCAGATTCTTTCCTGACCAGATTCTTAAGTTGGCAACTGTAGAAAACACCAACATACTGCCCTTGGAAAGAATTGCAAGGAAGGACCCTGTCCCCCATTTCGAATACATCAGAATGTGAAGGGTGGATTAATTTGGAAAAGCAGATTAAATATATCTTTTCTTTTGTAATTATACACGGCTGAAAGTAAAGTTTGACAAACTCTTCTTAGCTTGTTAGTGAGAATGTTCTGAGTAAAAAAGCATTTTAGATGCATGGGTTTAAAAAACATAGACAAAACCCTGGCCAAGAGGGCAAATGAGTTTGAGGTGTGGTCCTCATCAACTCTTCCAGTGTCTTCTCTGACCCTTGTCCTCTCATGCTGTCCCCTGAATTTTCCACTTTTCACAGCTTCATGTCTCTGCAGGGCCTACAATGCCTCCCCCTCCTTTTTCCATCTACTGAAACCCTCCTGAACCTCTGAAAGCCCAGCTCAAATTCTCTTGTTGGAGGCCTGCTGACTTCCCCAGGTGGGGGAGGGAAACTTCTTCACCTGTGCTCCCACAGTACTTGCCCTCACATCCACTACCACATTTGGCACAGCACATTACAGTTATTTATAAATGAGCTCCAAGAGGGTAAAGACTTTATTTTATTATTATTATTATTATATTATTATTATCACTATTATTATGGCTCAGACTGGTCTGACACACCATGCTCAAAAGAATGTTTGCTGAATGAATAAAAATGTACTGAGTACATTTATTACCAATGGCTTTGTTAGCCTTTGGGACATTTACGTAGAGTTGTTAACAAGTCAAGGGAACAGTCACTAAGCAACAAAAAAAAGGTTCTCTGAATGTTCATCTCTTCTTCCCTTCCTTGCCTCTCTCCCCATCTCCCTTTTTTACTACCACAACCACTCATTCAGTCACCTACATCTGCCAGGTTTTGGAGACACGAAAAGGTGTAAGGTAAAAACCTTGCCCTCAAGTGCTTTCAGACCCAGCAGGGGAGACTAACATATCAGCCAACAGTAGTGGTCGCCCAGCAGAGGGGTCACTGCTTGGGCTGGGACACATCAGGGAGGGCTTCCTGAAGAGAGGGGACATTTAACACCAAAGGAGGCACCTGGAATCTGGAATCACAAACCTAACTTTAACTTCTTAATCCTTTTGTGACACAGTGGCAAAATATCAACAATTATAAATTCTAAAGACTATTTTTTCCATTTGATTGAAGATAACCGGCATAAACTTAATACCTAGACAGACCAATTTAACTTCCAAAAGTTGAAGTTCATGACATCTGATAATACCAAACAGACATTGCAAAAGTAAACACCAAGAAGTAAAACAATAGGGACATTGAGTTTTGCCACAACAAATGGGACAAAACACCTACCACTTTTCTTCCTTGGTTTACAAAAGGATTAAAGAAGAAAAAAGAGACATTTTAAAGAGAGCTCAGAGAGATGCTTAGAGAGAAAATGCCCAGAGACATTTTGGAGAGAGCTGACACAGACTCAGATGTTTGGAGATGCTAAGCAAAGAGATGAAGCCTAGTGTTTGCCCTGGAGAAGCTAAATGAGAACCCAGACGCTTAAGGAGAAGACCACTGGAAGCAGACACTGAAAGCAACGCAGCCCGGGAACAAAGGACCGCAGACACCAGCCACGTGCCTTCCCAGCTACAGGGGCTCGGACACCAGCGTCCTTCTCCTTAGAGAAGGTATCTACCTCGTGATGCCTTCATTGGGACATTTTCATGATCTCAGAACTGTAAATTTGTGAACTAATAAACCCCCATTGTAAAAGCCGATCCATTTCTGGTATTTTGCATTCCGGCAGCTTAGCAAACTGGAATAGTTTTACTGTCTGGAGGATTTTTCCCAGTGAGGCCGGTTGGGAAATGAAAGTCAATGATCCTCACAAACAAGAGGAAGAGGAGAGCCTTACACAGCTCAGTGGAGCCTTGCGAGCTTGGTTACAAAGAAGCCTCAGCTGAGTCTGGTGAAAGCTGATTACCAGCAGTGATGAGGTCCGTGCTCTGGTCACCTGGGCGGCTGCAGGCTCAAGGCTCCACCCTATTCCCTAAGTGGGGGTGGGGGCTGCCACACCAGAGGCGCTGAGAAATAGAGGCCATGGAAAGGTTCTGGGTGCTCCGGGAGCATCATTTTCTAATAATAAAAGAAAAACCTCCAACATACAAATTTGACGTATTTGGCTCTCAAAGAGTAAAAGAACAGCTTACCTCCAGCAGAATTTGGGTATAAATTGCCAAGTTGATTCCAGAGATGCCTGTGGACTTTTTTCTCTTTGGATGGATTGGAAACAAACAGACACGTATCCTAAAAGCTATGTTAACCACAGCAACAAAGTGTATCAGGCCCCTATCCACCTTATCCCACATCATAATCCAGTTGAGAAACGATCACTGATATTCACACCCTCCAACAAGCAGAAAACACACCAAATCCTGTCGTGCTTCCTCATCTCAAAGTTCCCCAAAACTAATGAACTCATTCTCCCCCCCACCAAAAATTATCAAAATCTTATTGTTTTATCTGCCCAACCTGTTTCTGGTGGAAATAAAAATCCCATGCAAGTAAAAACCTTTCATATTAAATTCATAAAAAAAGAAGAAAAAGGCTTACAAACCTCTAAAATGTGTCCAGTTCTCACTCCGTGAAAAGACAAGAAAAGAAGTATAACAATATAAAAGAAAGTACTGCCTAGAATACCACAATAAATTTTTTTCTTTTTCTGAAGAACAAGAAAGTATAGACCGGAAAGGCTGGACACAGTGATGGCAAACCTGAAGACGGAGCTCTCTGAACAGGGATGATTTCGGGGATGCTGAGAAGCCACCTACCTACACCACTAAACCTGAAAATTGCACCACTAAACCACACTCTTTTCTATCAAAGCAAAGGTCTTCAATAAAACCCAAATGTAATTGCCCAAGAGAGGAATACCTGACATTTCTATGGCACTATACATTTTAAAGCTCTTGCATTCATTATCTCTTCTAGTTCTCCAATCACTTCACAAGGGAGCTATTAGTATAGTATATTCATTTTAAGGATGAGGTAAAGAAGAATAAGAGAAATCAGACTGTTTTAAGACTACATATTCATACACTGTAGCACATCAGCAAAATTTGTTTTGTTATAAAACCATCTTAGCAGAGAACTAGGCCATGAAAGAATCATATACAAGACAGGTTGGGGGAGTGGAGCTAAGAGAAAGGCAAGTTCGGGAACACAGTGTTGTGCCCTGGTACCATCAGAAACAGAGATTTATTCATTCACTTATTACCACCAGGCACAGTGCTAGGCACTAGGAAGAAAGGAGGAAAAACTGTCCTTTTCACCATTTTGCCTAGTGGTCCAGATGAACTAAGAATGTAAAAACTGTCACGTTCCTCTCTAATTCTGACAAATTTCAGTCTTCCTCAGCCAAAGATTATTTTCCTATTGGCTATATTTTCTTGTAAATCACTCTGTCAAAATAGGAGTTTTAACAACGCAGGATGGCACTCTAATGTGCCAGGTTAATTTAGGAACACGAGTCTGCTGCTCTTCTGTGGCCCTAGGAGGTGCACTGGCTTCTGCACACACTACAGTCATCTACACAAAAGGTTGCTAGGGATTACTGAACACAGGCTGGGAGGTGTAAAGTAAAATGGATGGCCTTTGAATTTTCTACTCTCCCGTTGTCTAACTGCAGCCAGTCACCATTCCCAAATTAGTACCACAAAGAGAAATATCATCTCCCCAGGACAGGTTGGAAGGATAATTCAGCTACAAAGGAGCAAGAGGCTAAAGGAAGAAAGAGACAATGGGGCCTTGACATTTGATGATGTGAATGTCATAGTATTCACAGGCATCAGTACATGTAACGATCAGACAGAGCTGAAAAGAACCCGTCCCACCCGACTGGCTTTCTCTTGTTTCATGAGTGCCTCTGTCTTCCCACCTCATTGCATTTAAAAACATTAGGGAATGAGTTGTTTTATGTGGGGTGAAATATGCTAAATTGTGTATTTGCCTGCATTTTTAAAATATTGGCCAATTTGTTTTCATTAGGAAAAACCCAGAAATAAAGTACCAGCATTGACTAGAAGCTATAAATCAAAAGAATTGAGAGGATTAAATGAACTCAAACATGTAGGAAGGCCTCAGAAGAGCTCCTGTCACATAGGAAGCTTAGTAAATGGTAGGAAGATCATTATTATTACAACAGTTTATCAATTATGAGACACGCTCAATAGTAAAATTCACCATTATGTTATGTACACCTAAGAAAAACCATTAACAATTAAACTATGTCATGGTATCAGTTATAAAACAGATTGCAAGTTTGAAGGCATAAAACTGAAAAAAATGTGCATCTTAACAATTAATGAAATACAATATCACAAGTATACCTCCAGGTTCCTGGAACAATGTAAGTTATGATCTTCATAACTGTATCTGGGAACAGGACATTTCTGTCACCATGGCCACATTAGGCCCTGAGTTTCTGATCATTCCTTTGCCTCTTAGATCCCTGCCCACTAAACAGAATGGGTTGCTCTGGCCCTCTCCTTGACAGCAATTCACCATCACTTTCAGCTCCACAGTTCTTTGTTTTCACCATCCTCTGAATCAGTTGTTAGAGAACAGAATACCATAAGTCACTCAAAGCCCAAAACATGACTGTGATATAAAGTTACACCGCTTGTGCCAAGTCAACGGTCTTGCCAAATTTGGTAATCTCTGGAGGGAGGTGACTTAATGCACATATGTTCCCAGCATCTACTTTCAATACTGAGTTAAGCAGTGCAATTTCCCTTGGAACGGAATTTAAATTTGTTTCTTTTCCACCTATCACATAGCTCTCTCTAAATAGCAAAGTGAAAGCACTTATACAGATAGTTTGGGTAGGGGAGCTGGGGATGGATTTCAAAGTCATTCATCATTAGCTTGACAAACCATACAGCTAGGTATTGAACACTCCGGAATCCTAGCTGGCTATTTTTCCTTAAGAGTGCAGGGTCTCAAGACCAGAGAAGATATACAGGAATCTATGAAAGATACACAAAGACATGCAGAAAATATACAGGAACTGAGGAAAAACAGGAGTGTACATTGTTTACGCATCACATATTACTCACAAAACCAAGGGGTGGGCAATCTTCTAAAATACCACCCAGCATGGCTGCCTAATGATGTTCAGTCCATTGTCAACCGTACTTGAGTAAATCCAAAAGCTGATCCTCAGAAGCGAATGAAGAGGCAGCTTATAGTGAGCACCATCGCTGTGTTCACTATTCTGATTAAACTAAATTGAGAAGACTGTGATACTAGCTCTCCAAATATTCTTGTTAATAGCCAGTGAAAGGCACCCCCCCACCCCCGCATGGCTAGCATTCTGAGCAAAAGGAGCACTGAAAGAGGACAGACACTGACAATATGATTCATAGTGCGGTGTAGACAGACCAGGCTTTTTCTAAGCTAAAGTCAGGTATAGCATTGGCTACACACTGCAGCAGAGAGTAGTAAAACCACTTCCTAAAATGATGAGCCTGAATTCCCCAAGCACTCAACTGCACATAGATTGTTGTATTCCAGAAAAAGCCTTTGAACATACCAAACTATTATGTTTCCTTGTGAGGGGACAGTGCATACCTACATGTTATATAAAGGTGAAGACTAAATATTTTCAGTTTTAATAAGACACTAGATTACAAATAGAAGGGTAGTTATAAGACAGAATAGGTAGAAATTAGAGGCAGAGCAGGAGGCTATAAGAATCTAAAGCAAAGGAACTAGGTAGGCATGTAATCCCGAAATCCCCCAAATATCCCAGAAAGTGATCAAAATAAACACCTTTAAGTAAAGTGTTGTTATTTTCCCAAAGAGGGATTCAAGATTGTTAGGCCTCTCTGGCTATGATATAAACTATTAGGTGTATCAGGAGAAAGAAACAAAGCAAGATGAGATCATCTTTTTTTTTTTTCCATGTTTCAAATTTACTACATTGGGAAACTGACTACATATTGATATACTGAACTCCAAATATAAGAAATCTTTAAATCAACTAAAAGTATTTTTCAGGATGTTACTCTGAAGAGGGGGGTAGGGTGGGAGAAAGCAATTTTCAAGAAAACTAGCTAACAAGTAGGATTTAGCTTTTTTAAAAAAATGAACAGCAGCCACAAAAACCCTGTTTATACTTTCCAAAGTATGTTCTGTGATTTGGTTTTTGTCTATTCTTCATCCACAGTCCTATACACCACAAATGAAGGCTGAAAATTCAACAGCAAGTAAGATTAACATGTGTTTAGTAAATTTAAAGTATAACAGAACTTCAGAAAGATCTTCAAAAATTATTCTTGTTGAAATAAAAAGAATTTTCTGTTAAACTATTTTTGAACCCAATAATCCTCTATACCTTGAATAATTAAAAGCAAAAAAAGCAATTGGATGTAATACTTTTAAGTGAAAAGAAATTAACATGTATGGTGTAGTCAACATGTACTGGGCAGTGTATCAGTCACTTTTGCATGTTAACTCATTGATGTAACTCACAGAGAAAAGGCCAATGTCCTGAGAAATCAACTCTGTAATCAGCAAAAGTATGCCTCTCCTTAACCTTTATATCTTTTTCCACGGTATACGTATTCATAATGGTCAAGTATTGCTAATCTTTCTCAGGCAAGCGTTTCAAAAGAGGCTAGCCAAAATGCAGGTGGTAACTCCTTTCCTGAGTCACTATGTGGCAATTATACAAATCAAGGATGCTGATTAAGATGAGACAGACACAGGAGTCAGTAAGGAACAGGCCAAGGCAAAAAGGTAAGAAAAGGTAAGATAAAGAGAGTGGTAGTTCATTCCAAATTCACTTACCTCTCAGGTTATACCAATGAATCACTTATCTCACCAATTCTAGTTCCATTACTGTTATCTGTCTTGGATCTTGATGATTTCTTGCTTGCAACTTTCCAAGCTGGTCTCTCTGACCCCCTGTCTTTTCTTAACCCAGTCTTTAAACTGTCACCAGAAAAATCTTTCTTAAGATCAGATCTGATTTTCCCAAAAAGAAATATGATATCTACCCCATGGTTGCAGAACAAAGACCTTAAAGGCCTGCCATAATCTATCCCCAGCCTACCTTTCCACTGTACCCAATACTCACTGTAGGTTTGAGTTAAATGACTTCTTTGTCATTCCTCAGTCACATTCTGGACTCATGTGGTCCGTATCTTTGTTCATAATGTTTCCTCTTTAAGAAATACCTTTTCTTCCTATCTATGTCTCATAATTTTACTCATCTTTCAAGATCCAGCTTAAATGCTACCTCCTTCAAGAAGCTTTCCTATATCCTATTGATTTTATCTTCTCTATACTCTCATAACACTTTATTCGTACATTAACTACAGTACTTTATCACATTCTGTTTTGAATTAAAGCTAACCAAGTAAAAGACAATCTCTACCACTAGACTGTAAGCAACTGAGCCTTGAACCACATACATTTCTTAAGCATTCTGTGGCATGTATCTGTTTTTTTGTTTCCACTAAATCACAAACTCCTTGAGGTCATGCTCCATATCTTCCTTTAAAAATATATTTAAAAGAAAAAGAAAATATACATTTATAACATAAATATATTATATACATGATATATGATACGTTTATATATTATTATATTATATATAATATTTATAATGTATGTCAAGGTTCTATTTACCCACCATTTACTGAAAAAATAGAAACTACCAATACCTTTGAGTATTGGGAGAACATTACAAATCCCTTGTGTTCCCTCCCATCTCATTGCTTCTCTACCCTCTAGAGGTAAATAAACCTATGCTAATTTTGTTTTCTCATTCCCTAGTTTGTATAATAATAGCCTTATCCCATATGTATACATTCCTATACAATGTATCCTTTAGTTTTACAAGCTTTTGACTTCTTAAAAATGGAATCATACCGTATTTATTATTTTACAACCTGTTTTTGTTTTTATTGGCTCAATATTATGTTCTTAAGATTCATGTATACTGATGCATGTAGCTGTATTCATTCATTTTCACTAGCAAAGAGACTCTCTTGTAGGTGTGCTTCAGGAAGCAGATACAAGAAGAATGTCCATTGCTTGTGTATGAAAAAAAAATCGTAAATTACCCAAATGTTCATCATCAGGAGGCTATATAAATAAATTACGGCATTTTTCTATGCTAGCACTACTAATGTGTCTGGCCCATTGTTGGCCCTCCATAAATATTTTTTTGGATAGATGGACTTGAGGAAAGTTGAAATGTCTGGCTCATCTTGGCCTCCTCCTCCTTAGAGCTCAGCACATGTTCAGATGCTCAGTAAACATCTGAGGCACTCATCCACAAAACCACGTTAACCCTAAGGCTAGCAATGGACTGATTAACTAGATAATCTGAGTTGAGACAACTGAGGGAAAGAAATGGGCACTGTCCTGTCAGTGCCTACTACATACTAGTCAGGCGGAGTGTTACTTTTTGTTGGTGTTAATTATATCTTCTCGCTTTTGTGTCCCTACAAACCACTCTGGCTCACAAGTATCTGCGCCATTACCCCCCTCACCAGACACTAATATACACACACACATAGACATACACACCACTCTTTCTCCTTTGCCATTTCCCTCTTTTGGATGTGAATCTCTTGTGGTATTCCTGAAAAGGGTTTGGGGATAGTGGTGAGAACTGACTTTTTTATTTCCCATCTCTGCCTACCCATCTCAAGCTCGGACTTAGCCTTGTGATAATGACCTTCTGTTGGGCAATGATTTGTTTCTCAGTACATCAACATTTTGCTTGAACAGTTCATCCTAATTTTAAGGCAGTTGAGAGACCCTGATTATTGCCTTTTTAACATATTTGATGTAACCTTCTCAACAGAACAAAAGCCCTAGAAAAATAATTGCCATCCTGGTGATTATTAATATATAATAATAATATAATAACTAATAAATATGTTATTAGTCTATTTCTCATTTTACTGAAATAGAAACTAATCCTCAGGACAATACTGCTGGTGGAGATACAGGGAAAGACAAATTATACCAAACTAAATGAGTATGTGCTTATCTGCAGTATGAGCCAATTACTTTCAAAAGAACTGGTATTGAGGATAATGAAAAGGAATTAAATCTAAACGTAAGGAGAAGACTGTCGACTACAGTCAAGTTTTTCCGTAAAATTGAATATTATTCATAGAAGTTTATCTCACTCTGACTTCATTTTACTATGGTCAAAATTTGGATCTCTTTAGTGTTAAAAAAAAAGCCAATACTCTGACACACCACACATACGAAGCCTCCATATAACCCTTTTCTTCATTCCTATGTTTCCATAATTCAGTCTTCCTCCTTTCTCTTTCCCATCACTCCACTAGACTCACTTTCTCTTCCACATTTATCTACCCTCCTTTGGTAAAGATCTTTGGAGGGGATTAAAGCATGGCCAATCCTCACTTTTCAACCTCAACTTTTCTCTGGGTATTCCTTTATCCTTTCTAATCTGAGCTACCATTTCACTGCAATTAATTCAACTCTTTCTTTTACACTCTGGATCTTTCCTAGGGTTGTTATATTTCTTATATGTGCTTTAGCTAATGTACACCCTCCATACCAGATATATTGCTCCTATATTGCGTAAGCTCAAAATCCTTCCTCAAACAGAATATACCTGTCATATCAACACTATCTCCTCCACATACTTCAATCAAATCCAAAAGCTTCTCTGACCTTTTGAACCAAGTTTTGTCTACTTTTTTCTGTTTCAAGGATCCCCATCATCTAACTCTCTTAGATTGGCCTGCTAAAAACAGAGTATTCACAAAAGCCCTAATTTACCTTCCTAATTACTTTCTCTCTCAACTTTTTTGAATTAATGAGGAAAATCTTTAATTAGGACTTAACTTCACTCCAAAATGCAGAATTGTATGGTTAGGTAAAAATGACAGGATCCTTGCAAGAAAATTTTAGTCTAATGCTAGAATTCGTAACAGCCAAGGTAGGGAATCTGCATGTAATCCTGAAATTATTACAAGGACTCTAAAAAAAGAAGGAAACCTAACATTTAAAAAAATCTCCATTGAAACATGAGGTGCTTTGTATATATTCTCTTACCTTCAGTAAAATTGAGAGAAGTTACTATCATCCTCATTTTACAGATGAGATCAAGACTCAAAGAGGTTAAATAGTGGTACCAAGATTCGAACCCAGGCTCTTCTGATACTTATGTCCCAAAGCAGGACAAGTTAAATTTGAAGCCATCTTAAGAGTGATGGAAAGCTATAAAATAATATTCTGGCAATACAGTCGTACATAATGAAGATAATAATCAACTAAGATCTTTTACAATCTGGCTCCTGCATTCTTTCTGCATTTCCTCCCCCATCATTTGCCATATACTTTCCTTACTCCAACCATATAAAACATTGCACCATTCTCTAAAAGAGTTTGGCTGATTCATCCCTTTGAACATTTCCATAGGTGTTTTTCTTTGTCCAAAATGCCCTTTCCCCTTGCTTTGTCTATCTACTTCCTATTCTAAAATTCAACTCAAGGGTCAGCTCTTTCAGAAGCTTTTCCTCACTTTCCAATCTGGTTTAGATACTACTCCTCCAAAGGAAAGCATATACACCTACCATACCTGTCCCGCTGTACCATAATTTGCTGATTTACTTGTCTGCTTCCCCTATTAGACTGTGAAATTACTCCTCCTCCTATACAGGAGGAACTACATTTTTTTTTTACTTTGTATCTCTAGCATATCATAGGCACTCAGTGGTCCCAAAGAAAAGAACTGGGATCAATGGACAGAAATCATAGGGTAGTATATCTGGGTTCACCATATAGAAAGTCTTTAGAAGAAGGAGTAGTGTGCAAAACTGGAGTGAGATATCTCATGAACCAGTGTTTAAGCACAAGCTGAAAAATAACCTATCTGGAGTGTTGTAGAACTCCTAATACTAAGTGAGGAGTGAGCCTAGGTGAGCTAAAACATCTATCTTAGCTCAGATATTCTTTGGTTCCAGATGGCTCCTGATCAAAATTTTCGGGTAGAAGATGAGCCAACATCTCAGATGCTAATGTGATACAATAATAAGAACTCAGATGTAGGAGTCTAGTCCTGATTGTGTTGTGTGACTTTGGAGAGATAAGTCATTTCATTTCACTTTCCCCATTTATAAAATTATGGGTATTAGGAGGAAAGTTGAGAGAAGTATCCTACTCAGTAGTCTCTAAAGTACCTTCCAACTCTAAGAAATGCTTCCTGTTTGGTTTTCCATCATTCACTGTGTTCTTACATGATGCACCAATGCCTAAAGCAGCTTCTGTCAGTCCATCTTACATCAACAGTTCCCTCTGTCTAATGGGCTCCTGTCTTCTAAGCAACAAAGTAAAATACACAGAGAAAAAAATGAGTGAAATATTATTTTATTGGAGTGCCATGGACAAGATAACTTACTGATAAAAATGTAATAATACAAAATAATGCAGGTAGAATCCAGGTCCAAAGGGAAACTGGTATGGATTTATAAAATTCAATCAGCTGAACTATAGCAGACACTTAGTACTCATGGATTTAACATCTGCATATTTGACTACACTTGATGCTGAAGATCCATGACATGTAATAATTTGTAATTTTATTGAGAAAGATATTTAAATCCTCCTCGTTGTAAAGTTGATATCCATGGGAAAAGAAAGGTCCATTAACTAATGTCTATTATTCACATGCCTTTGTTATTCTTGGCTCTTTATTATGAAAGCAGCAACTTGAGAAAAGTGACAAAAGTCTCTTTTGTGCCTGAACATGATCCTGACATGAAAACCAAATGCCAGTGCTGGTGATAGAAGTCAATCAGTCTAAAGAACAGCCAGAAATTAGCTTTATAAATTACCTTAATCTTGAATTTATAGAATCATTATAAATCTAGAGGGATCATTTAACTTTTTCCATTATACATAACTACATTTTACAGGAAGGGGGAAAAGAGGAATTATATGCTGTCTTGGGGTATACTCCATATGAACGCCAAAGTTCTCCAGTGTAGTATTTGGTCCCTTAAAATCATAATACTTTTTAAAAAATATAAACCACATCCCCTGAAAGAAAAAAAAAAACTCAATTTGTTGATATTTTAGTAGGTCTTTGAGAGTTACTGAGGGAAGGCTACGTTAGATAGGGTTTTAATGCTTGTGGGTATTTGCAAGAGAACTGAAGATAATCAGTGTATAGGTCATCATTTACTCTCAATTCTCCCTCAAGCACTACAACAAAGAAGTTTCTCATACCCCGCTCAGCAGAGCTGCACATGCTCACTCTTTTGATATAAGCAGACTTCTAGGAACACAATTTTCAACCAATTTTACTATGTTTTCCACTTTCTCTCACATCAGCTTGCTACGAGAAGATATCTAAGTTATAATTTCATTTTTACAGGGAATGAGTCTTTAGAGAATACATTTTATCTTGTCAGCACCTTGGATCTAAATTACTTTCTCACCTTTTCACCCTAAAATATCAGTTTGCATAAGACACAAAATAAGACACACAGCTGCAAGTGTTCAAAATGACTGTGGAAGGAAAAGCAGACAAGCCACTCATTAGTTCTCTAAACTGGACCCCTAAACAAAGGAATCATCCTTCTCTCCTACCTGAAGTTTCTTAAAGAGTCTTTGTCAGTAATGGATAATTTAAATGGTCTCATATAATTCTAATTTTTTTCTACTCCAGTTTTGAAGACTGTCCTTGATGTTAAAATGCATGGTCTACTGCAATGGTTTTCACACTATGCTCTCAGGGGCACCTTGGCACCAAGAGGACAGGGGAGGCATAAATAGGAGGCAGTCCGATCTATCCTAAACCCATTTTATATAATTAATATTGATTATACAAATATAAGATCCATGAGAGCAAGGATTTTTTTCTTTTCTCAACAGGGCCTAGAACACAGTACGGTGTTTCATAAACAAATTTTGAATGAACAAATGAAAGAATGAATAAACTGCATGCTGATTAAAGCTGGGAACTTTTCTAGATAATTTTCACAGCACTGCTGTGACAAAGGTACAATGGTTATCCTCACTTTGCAGACGAGGAATTTGAGACACAAGACACCCAGGCAGTCTGGCTCCAGAGCCTCAATCCTAAACTCTGCACTATACTACACAGCCCTCCACAGCATCCAGCAGCTTTCTTTCATTTGCTTTACATACTGGGTTTCCCAACACTTGACTAAAGAAAGGGTTGCTGCTAACGAGAGGGAAAAAATACGTTCAAAAACCACAAACTTAATGCCAAGATCTAAAGGCTGCAAATAACAAATCTGACTTCTTGTACTGTTTCTACCACTATATCCTTGGAACTTTAAGCAAATGGCTTAATTTCTGACTGCTTCAGCTTCGTTCATCTCACTTTATCACTTATCTTGCAAGGATACTATATATAAAACAATTAGGGCATCCTGATGTTGTTAAAAATAAAATTTGCTAATGCTGATTCCAGAACTGTGAAACAGGGAGTACTAGGTGATCACAAAGCTCCTTCTAATGTCCAATGCCTCTGTGATTGAAGACCTTGCACAGTGCTATCCACATGGTTATTTTATCCCTAAATGTCCTTTCCATCTGAACAAGCCATATGGCTTTAGGTTCAGTGGCCAGGCAGTCTGGCCAAGCTTCCATCAACATGTCAGTCAGATGAGGTGGAGAGGAAGGAGAAACAGAACCCTGCATATTGGTTGTATTGGACAGTAAAGAAAAAAAAGAAACACAAAATTCTTGAGCCGAGGTTTGACCTCAACATCTGCAAAACCAATCATCTCTGTATAACTATATTTTTAGAAACATCCATAGAGGGAAAAAACCACAGTAGCACTGAATACATGATAATGTCTCTCATGGGCTTACTTCTGGTACGATATTTTAAATAAGTGACAAAAAAAAAAAGCACCATGGTTTCAGATCTTGCCAGAAATTGGACTTTTACTTGAATTGTAAGGGAAACAAGGGAAGTTGATCAGGAAAGATATGAAGACCTTCTTTATAAGCTCTTATAAGACTAGAAACTACTGTTTACCACACAGTTCCTGCTGCTGGTATTGTGTTAAGGAAAACAGAAATGTTTAAAGCCTTATTTTAAAAACAAGATGGTTTTCAGGGGCCTATCAACTAAGCCTGATAAACATTTTTCCTTCTTTTCTTCTTCACCACAATTATTATTTTTCTACATTACTTTGCTATTTTCTAGCATAAAAATAATATTCATAAATTGAATAAAATATGAAAAACAACTGCAAAAAAGAAAAATAAATCACCAATAGTTCTCCAACCTTAACCCAACCATGACTAAAGGTATGGACTATATCTTTCCAAATCTCTTTTCAGAGATTTTTAAAGCTCTGTTTTAATCAATATGGAGTGTAAAACCTGGCTGCTAATTATCTGGTACTTGGGGATGTAGAGTTACAGAGAATCTAATCCCGCTATCCCCTCCTCACCCCCAGCTTCTGCTGTGCCTGATGTCTGAGACCTCTCTCCAGAAAATACGCTCCGAAGGTGAGGGACCACCACCCCTGGTTGCAGGCGGTTAGAGGGGGTGAACCTTATGCAGTTTCTCGAACACTCCCTCTATTTTAAAATCCCCACATCAAGCCATCTTCCCCAGGACATGGCTTCTTTCATTTCTCAGCCTTTCCAGTATTTGGCAAGGAATCTGCTAGCTTCTCATCAACACTCACTACTGGAGGCACTGAGATCTCACCTTGCTCTACTCTGTTAATTAAGCCATCAGCCTTCCAGTTGCGTTCTGTCTTCATTGTTGATAGATCAATGTTATAGATGACCCCCGGTCTCAACAAAGTAGAATTCGTGTTTCTATTTCTCATTACCCTTGTCATTCTATGGTAAACATGAGTTTTGAGATAAGAAAGAGGCTAAAAGGTCTTTATTCTCCCATAATTCTTATTTAATCTATTCTTGTTCTAGTACCATATTATCTTTATTATTATAGCTTTATAGTATATTTCACTGTCTGGTAGTAATATAGCTATCCCAAATGTGATTAAATGTTTCTGAAAAAATCTTTTTGGTTCATAGGGGCATTTATGGAAGCCGGGGGTTGCTTCTGTAAATCTGCTGTACTATGAGCTTATTTCAGTCTAAGAAGTAAGAAAGGTTAGTCTGTGACCACATCTGGTGTCCATAGGTAGCGTGATGTACACTGGGCTATAAACAATGAAGCATCTGTAACACAGACTTAGCTCAACTGGAAGGCTCACGACTGGGCTGCCCACCATGGGACACAGACTTCTTGGGGCCCTGAGATCTCACGCAGGCATAACCCAAGAATTTCTTTTCAATTAAAGTAACAGAGATCAAAGACCTAAACAGAAGGGTAATGGCAGAGCATTAAATGTAAAGTAAATGCATCATTTCTGGAAACAATTCCATTTGGGATTAATTTACCCAAATGACCACAAAAGAAATGCTCAGGGGAACAGTTGGTATAAGGCAACAGGCAGGAGAGTGGCCTGAATTAATGTTTGCATATTTACATTGCTCACTCACCACTCCTAGTGAATATGTGATTTCTGAGCATCCACCTTGTGGCTTAAGGGTGTTCCTTAATATCCTCAAAACTTGCATCCTTGACCAGTATAGCACAGTATTTATTCACAGCCCTCAGAAATATCTGGAACAAAGTTAATGATTCTGATTCAAAATTAATGGAAATCCAGATTTCTCCAGGTCCTTGACAACGTTTATGGATAACATTACTCCTCCCTCAGGTCATCTCTACTTTATTTCAGTCTATAAACTGATGTCAGAATAATGTTTTTAGAACACAGCTCTGTGCACTTCAATTCTCCACTCAGAATGGCTCCCCTCTGCTTACCACATCCGTACAAACTCCTTGCCTAGGTTTTCACAGTCTTGCCAAGGACTAGGACCCACCTACCCATACAATGAGATCTCTTCAACTTGAAGTACTTTTCATTGCCCGACCAAGACTTCTATGTTCTCACCTCTGTGCCTTTGCCAGTGCTGTTCTTTCCACCTGAAATGCCCTTTATCAGAATATTGAAATCATGCTCATCCTTCAAGGCTCAAACTCGTCTTTAAAGTAAGAATGGCTGGAACTTTCCCTTTCAACAACACGATTCAGAATTTCCATTACATTGAAAAGGACGCCATCCAAAGCAGGGGTGAGGGAAGCGTAAGACCAAATAAATTGTGTTACCATACATGTTAATATAAAGCACTGTGAGGCAAAGCAAAAGGCACGGACTTTGAAGTCAGATATATGTAGGTTTATCTCCTGGCTCTGGCATATTTTAAGTGTGTGGCAAATTATCCAATCTTTCTGAAACTGAGTTTTCTTACCTGTGTCACAAGGGTCAATTTGTAGATGCAAAACATACATGCCCCGTACTTCATTTAATAATTCTATGCTGCCCATGTCCTTCCTCATTTGTAAAGTTTGGGCTTATCAAGTCTGTCTCTTTTTCTCTTGGTATTGACCAGTGGAGGCTTAGTCCCAAGTGTTAGTGGAAGATGTCTCCACAAATTGTTCAGAAGGAAATATCCCCTCTTCCTATTCCTGAGATGAGAGGTTGATAATATTCTGCACCAAAAAACCAAAAAACTATGAGACTTTCAGATTTCAGGGGTTGCTACTTTGTCCTATGAAAGCAACCTCTAAAAAGTATGTAATTCTGATTGCTTTTGTAGTTAATAACTGTGTTGCCCTGGTAATATTTAAACCAATCTATTTTCTCAAAATTATAAATACTTGTGAATTCTTTTTGTTAAGTCAGAAGGGAAGGCAAAATAAAATAAAAATAACTCTGCTAGATGTCTTATTTAAACTAAGAAACGGAGAGCCTCGTATAAACTAGAATTAACACAGAATGGCTGTGAGAATTAATCATGATAATTAATTAATGACTATTCAGGGGATGGAACATAGCAAAGGACAGCCAGTCTTAACATGATCATCGTTAACAATATAACAACTGCAACCACTTTTTCTAACAACAGGATAACAATGTTCTCCTGGAGCTTACAGTAAACATGCTTTTGAGGCCTCAGCCAAATGTTGCTCACCAATAGAGGAAAGCACAATCTCATTTGTCTGAGTCAGCTGAGACTCTTAGCCAGGGTATTTGACCTTGTTTTCCGTGGTGAATTTGCCATCCTGTTGTAAATCAGTCAGCGCGAACCAAGGAACATACCCTGTTCATTTACTTAATAGCACACAAACCTTCAAAGGGCAAAGGGATTTGAGAAAAATCCAAACTGAGGGGGGGAAAAAAGCCCAGGAGTATGGATTCCCCTGTTGAAGATAAATGGTATCTATCAAATGTGCATGAAATCCCTGAATAAATACCAACAGCATTCCTCTGTGTTGTTTTTAAATACAGATTACATTAAGAAAAGAGCAAGGTGCTTTACTTTTTGTCAGACCACTAAGTCTTCACTCTGTCAGAATGCTATTAGCATTAATGGGAGATTTTATTACCTCTCAAAGTGTGTGTAAAAAGTGTCTCAGAAAAAGTATTATTTTGTTGACATTTTTCATAAGGACTATTAAAACAACATATAAAAATGTCAATGTTTTATTTGAATACCTAGTTGCACCCAAACTAGCTATTCTGCAATTTTAGTTTACACAATCTATTAACAGAATACACACTCTAGTCTGATTAGAGTGAATTATTCTTCCTGAGGGAAAAGCTGAGCTTCAGCTGTTAATTTATCTTAAAAAAAAAAAAAACAAACATAAAAAAAACCCGATTAACCAGAATGTTCCTTGAAGGCAAAGAACTCTTTTATTTCTTTCCTTTTTTAAAAGATCATAATTATATTAATGCACAATATTATTTATCTATCTTTTATTTCTGGATATCCAAAGTCTACCTTGGTGCCTGGCACAAAGTCTACAAGTTCATGATTGTTGTAGTTGATTTAAAAATAATAATAGCTACCATTTAATGAGCTGCCACTTTGTGCTACGCTCTTTGCTTATAAGATCCCTAGTACTTAAAACAATGCTTTAAAATAGGTTTACTTAACCCTACTTTACAGATGAGATGTCTAAGGTTTAGAAAGACTAAGAAATGTGTTCAAGGTTATATGCCTGGTGAGTGACTAAAAGGGATTCAGACTCCAAAGCCCTACTGAAGGAAAGTCTGAAATGAACATGGTGCTGTCTTTCTAAGTATAGTCACATGTAATCACTGAATCTCCCTCTTCCTGATGACTACTGAATTTTGCAATATCTTGGCACCACTGACCTTTCACTATAATTGTATGAAGTGGGCAGAAGCAGTTCTCTGAATGCATTCTGACCCTTGGCCAAGCCCTGGAATGTTTTAATAAGTCCCTGATACCCGATGGTTTTGTCATCAGTTCTTTCTCCTGAAAACAGCAGGCAAAAGCAGGAAAATCAGATTTTGATTAAATAGGACTGTCCTATATCTTAATTCTGATACCAGGTCATAACACTTGAGCTGGCTAGGTAAGTCTGGTGATTAGAAATATGCTCGTGAAGCCATGGCAGGTTCATGTACATTTAGTTCCACTGTAAACTCCAAAGGGCTCTACAACAACAATGCAGTGTTCAGTGGCAACATGGTGGTAGAAGGACAGATGTTGGCATCAGTCACCACAGGGTTAGAATCTGTACCACCTGCAACTTACCATCTGGTTGCCTCAGTTAAGTCAAGTTAATTAACCTCTCTCAAGTTCAGTTTCCTCATCTGTAAAATGTACAGAATAATATCTACTTTGTGGGCTGTGGTGAAGACTGGTAATTGTTCATCAACATCTGTTCTCCTTTCTACAGGGCACATGACTGAACCACATTTCCAGGCACCTCCCCAGCCCCTGGAATCAGGTCTGGCCAAATTCTTTCCAATACACATTTTTTTTTTTTTTAAATTAGAGAAGTTGTAGATTTACAGAAAAATCATGCACAAAATACAGAGTTCCCTTATATACCTTATTATTAACACCTTGCATTAGTATGGTACATTTGTTACAATTCATGAAAGAACATTTTAATAATTGTACTATTAACTATAGGCCATCATTTACAATAGGATTCACTGTTTATGTTGTACAGTCCTATGTTTCAGGTTTTGTTTTGTTTTTTAATTCTAGTAATATATATACAACCTTGACGTGAAAGCACTGTGTGCTACTTCTGGGCCTAAGCCTTAAGACAGTGGGTTTGTCCCTCTGGGCTCTCCTTCCCCTTCTCATTGGATGGAGCCTATGACAACATGCTCCTAGGGGACGGTGGAGAAACATGATGGAAGGAATCCAGGCCCCGAAGATGAGCATGGAGCAGAGCCACCCATCAACCTGGAACACTCACATTGGACTACTGGGAAAAAAGGAATCACTTCTATCTCCTTTGAGCTTTTGAATTATTGTTGAGTCCCTTTGTTATTGGCGGTTGGCCTCACCTTAACCGATACAGTGTATCACCCCCTATTACAACGCCTGGCACAAAGTAGGTATCAAGAAATAAATGATGATTCCACTGCTGCTGCACTATCACTACTAACACAACTCTCATGTGAAGCATTTGACTGCACACAGAGGTTAAATGGCTCCATGGCCACAGACCCCACTGCTGACCTTAGCTAACGAAAGGAAAATTAATGAAAGGAGGATGGCTCATGAGAAAATAGAAACAAAAGTTCCAGCCATAGAAGAAACAGCTAAAAGCACATGTCCTATTGAAGGACATAGCACTTTGATAAAATAGCCATAATCTTTGTTGCAATTGCTGAGTATTGTAATTATATTATTTGAGGTAACAGCAGGAAAATTTGTAGACACAGCACCAGCAAGGAATTTCAGGAGGTCATACAATTAGGGGTGTCCATGCTGTGCACAGGGTATTCATCCAATCTGCAAATATTTATCAAACACCAACTAGACACCAGGAGTTTGCTAAATGATGAACATATAGAAATTAACTTCTCCCTCTATTTTCATGAGAGTTTTATCCAAATAAAAGCAGGTAAAAAGAAGTAGCTTATTGTGCATATGTGGAAGGGGAAAAGGGAGCGGAGTGTTAACTACCCACTTTGTGAGGGCAGAGAAAGAACAAAAATAACAAAGAATCTTTTTTATTTTCCCAGTGAAAAGATTATTGGTGTATTTATATGCTGTTCACATAACTAAACCCTATCCAATAGCAGGGGACCATCCCCAAAACAAGGACAATTGTTCCAATTAGCCATGCCTGAGGAAGAGTTCCCCCAATAACATCTATAAATCTGCATAAGGAACTCTATTTATATTAGCCCCTTCCCCCTGCCTTTAAAAAAATTTTGTTCTGGCTCAGAAAATGAACTGTTAGTGCACAAAAAAAAATGAATTTAAAATCCTATAGGACTTTCTGAGTATCAAATTATTTCAATTTCAGAGTATTTTCTCATTTGAATCATTCTGTAAAATAGTCTTCAGCATCATAACAAAATCGTCATCATTAATACCTGTGCTTATAGATCTAAACAGTTTCAATCATACTCTAAACTACGATTGTGCCCCTGTTACAGACCCGCTGACTTTTGCTAAAGGGCTGTACCGTTTTTCAGACACCTTCCTTTCCTCACTGCCAACATCTCTCACGTCGTCTTTCTCTTTCCACGCCCACTCTGAGTGCCCTACTTCTGATTCTCATATACTCAAAAACTGCTTTTCAATGAACATAAATATCCCTTTATGTACTTTTTTAGTTTAGAAAACTAATGCATTTATTTCAGAAAAATCCTAAATCTCCAGATAAGAAAATAAAACAGCTCATAATCCCAATCCTAAGTGATAATCACTATAAACTTTGTGTTGCATTTACTTTTATTATTTTCCTATGAGAAATTTTCTATGAGAAATTAAATATGTGTTTACTTATGCATATCATAATCAGCTTTACTTACATGAATATAATGGCATGGGTTTTATTCCACAGCAACAATTAATCCTCAAAATAGGACTTTTAATGGTAAATCCCATTAATTAACCATACATTGTTAAAACAATATCACACTTGTGGAATTTAAGATTATTTCTAATTTGGCTTTGGCTAGTCATAATAAGATTACAAGAAATAACCTTATATATAAATATTTGTGGAAACAGCTCCTTATATAGTTAGGAAAAATTCCTAAAAAAGAGATTCCATGGGTCAAAATATATGAACAATGTAAAATATATGAAAAATTAAAAAATATATGCTGCCAAATTGTCTCTAGCAGTATATATATTTTTATTTTTTATTACAGAAGTTGTGGGTTTACAGAACAATCATGCATAAAATAAAGGATTCCCATACACCACCCCACCACCAACACCTTGCTTTGTTGTGCAATATTTGTTACAACTGATCATGGCACATTTTTATAACTGTACCATTAATTAAAGTCCATGGTTAACTTAGGCTCACTGTGTAGTGTAGTTCCATGGATTTTTTTTTCTTTTTTTTTTTTTTTTAATTTTTATTGGGATTGTTCAGACACCATACAATTATTGAAAGATCCAAAGTGTACAATCAGTTGCCCCTGGTACCCTCATACAGCTGTGGATCCGTCACCGCACTTAATTTTTGCTCAATTTTTAGAAACTTTTCATTACTCCAGACAAGAAATAAAGTGAAAGATGTAAAAAGGAAAAGAAAAAAAAAAAAAAAGGAAACTCAAATCCTCCCATATCCCTAACCAACCCTCCTTAATTGTTGACTCATAGTGTTGGTATAGTACATTTGTTACTGTCTATGAAAGAATGTTGAAATACTACTAACTGTTTGCAATAGGTATATATTTCTTCCCTGTATGCCCCTCTATTATTAACTTCTAGTTGTATTGTCATACATTTGTTCTAGTTCATGAAAGAGTTTTCTAATATTTGTGCAGTTAATCATGGACATTGCCCACCACAGGATTCAGTTTTATACATTCCCATCTTTTGACCTCCAACTTTCCTTCTGGTGACATATATGATGCTGAGCTTCCCCTTTCCACCTCATTCACGCACCATTCAGCACTGTTAGTTATTCTCACATCTTGCTATCGACACCTCTGTTCATTTCCAAACATTTAAGTTCATCCTAGTTGAACATTCTGCTCATACTAAGCAACCACTCCCCATTCTTAAGCCTCGTCCTATATCTTGGTACCTTATATTTCATGTCTATGAGTTTACATATTATAATTAGTTCTTATCAGTGAGACCCTGCAATATTTGTCCTTATGTGTATGGCTCATTTCACTCAGTATATTGCCCTCGAGGTTTTGTCATCAACCCATTTTTTTTTTAAGATGGTTTTGTTCACACACCATACATTCCATCCTAAGTAATCAATCGACAGTTCTCTGTATGGTCACATCTTTTTATGTGTTCACCACCTTCACCACTATCTATACAAGGGCATCTACATTTCTTCCAGAAGGCAGGAGGGAGAGTCAAAGAAGGCAGAGAGGCAAAAGAAAGAGGAAAAAAAATGAAAGCTAGGAAGTAGCAAAAGGAAAAGTAAACTTAAAGTAGAGTAAAGAGTCAGACAACACCACCAATGTCAAGTGTCTAACATGCCTCCCCTATCGCGCCTCTTATCTGCACTTACCTTGGTATATCGCCTTTGTTACATTAAAGGATGCATAATACAATGATTCTGGTAGTTACAGTCTCTAGTTTACATTGATTGCATCCCTCCCCCAATGCCTCCCCATTTTTAACACTTGCAAGGTTGACATTTGCTTGTTCTCCCTGGTAAAAGAACATATTTGTACATTTTATCACAATTGTTGAACACTCTAGATTTCACCAAGTTACACAGTCCCAGTCTTTATCTTTCTTCCTTTCTTCTGGTGTCTCACATGCTCCCCATCTTCCTCTCTCAACTGTATTCATAGTTACCTTTGTTCAGTGTACTTACATTGCTGTGCTACCATCTCCCAAAATTGTGTTCCAAACCATGCACTCCTGTCTTCTCCTATCACTCTGTAGTGCTCCTTTTAGTATTTCCTGTAGGGCGGGTGGCTTGTTCACAAAGTCTCTCATTGTCTGTCGGAAAATATTTTGAGCTCTCCCTCATATTTGAAGGACAGCTTTGCTGGATATAGGATTCTTGGTTGGCGGTTTTTCTCTTTCAGTATCTTAAATATATCACACCACTTCCTTATTGCTTCCATGGTTTCTGCTGAAAGATCTGCACATAGTCTTATTAAGCTTCCTTTGTATGTGATGGATTGCTTTTCTCTTGCTGCTTTCAGGATTCTCTCTTTGTCTTTACATTTGATAATCTGATTATTAAGTGTCTTGGTGTAGGCCTATTCAGATGTATTGTGTTTGGAGTATGCTGCGCTTCTTGGATCTGTAATTTTACGTCTTTCATAAGAGATGGGAAGTTTTCATTGACTATTTCCTCTATTATTTCCTCTGCCCCTTTTCCCTTCTCTTCTCCTTCTGGGACACCAATGATATGTACATTCTTGTACTTTGTTTCATCTTTAAGTTCCTGGAAACTTTGCTCATATTTTTTTATTCTTTTCTCTATCTGCTCCTTTACATGTAGGCTTTCAGGTGTTTTGTTCTCCAGTTCTTGAGTATTTTCTTCTGCCTCTTGAGATCTGCTGTTGTATGTTTCCATTGTGTCTTTCATCTCTTGTGTTGTGCCTTTCATTTCCATAGATTCTACTAGTTGTTTTTTTTGAACTTTTGATTTCTGCCTTATGTATGCCCAGTGTTTTCTTTACAGCCTCTATCTCTTTTGCGAAATATTCTCTAAACTTTTTGAATTGATTTAGCATTAGTTGTTCAAATACCTGTATCTCAGTTGAAGTGTACATTTGTTCCTTTGACTGGGCCATAGCTTCATTTTTCTTAGTGTAGGTTGTAGTTTTCTGTTGTCTAGGCATCTGACCTCCTAGGCCATCCCAATCAGGTTTCCCAGACGAGAACAGGCTCAGGTCACAGAAGGAGGTAATATTCAGTATCTGGTTTCCCTGATGGTTTTTCTTAGAGGATTGAGGCACCTGTGCTTTTCTGCCTGGCAGGTGCACCTGTCAGCCTGTCAACAGCTGGTGTAAGAGGGTGTGGCCTGTGGCTCTCCTCCCCCAGGCTTTGGGGTCTGGTTCCGGAAAGGCGGGCAGTAGAGCTGGGCCCCTCCCTTTCCTCTTGGGAAGGTATGCCCCCTCCAGAGATGTCATTGCATATCAATAAGTTCTTTGTTTCTCTGACTCTGTTGATCAAAGTGTTTTGATTTTAAAATGGCTGAGGCTGTCTTTACTGCAAAGTTGCAGGCTGAAAATGGCTGAGGTTTTCTCCACAGAGAGAGAAAGGGACAGAAAAGCTCCCACATTCACCCATCAGCCAGAGATAGCACCCAATCCTCTGGGCTCCCCGTCCTGAGACAGATATGTTCCCCGACTCTCCCAAGGTCAGTTGTCACCAAAAACCTCTGTCTGCTTATTGAGGATTCACTGCCTGTATTGAGCAGCTAACATTAAAACTCCAGTTGGAGCTGGGCTGAGAGAGTGCTGCTTTCTAGCACCACATGGATTCTGTGAGGGAGGGGCTCTTGGCTCTCAGCATGGGTCCGCAGTTTTATTTACAGATTTTATGCTGTGATCTCGGGCATTCCTCCCAATTCAGGTTGGTGGATGATGAGTAGACAGTCACGTTTGTCTCCCTGCAGTTATTCCAGGTTATTTACTAGTTTTTTGGTAATTCATGAATTGTTCCGGAGGGGCTAACAGTCTTCCACTCCTCTCTATGCTGCCATCTTAGCTCCTCCGAGTTACATGGAGTTTTAAAAAAATTTTATTCTATTACCATATACACAATCTTACATTTCCCCTTTTAGTTGTATTCAGATACATATTTCATTGCTGCTAATTGCATTCACAATATTGTGCTACCATAACCACCATCCATTACCAAAACATTTACATCATTCCAAACAGAAAATCTGTATATTTTAAGCCTTAACTTCTTATTCGCTATTCCTACCCCATGCCCTAGTATACTATGTCCTAGATTCTGACTCTATGAGTTTGCTTATTTCAAATGTTTCCAAACAGTGAGATCATACAATATTTGTCCTTTTGTGTCTGCCTAATTTTATACAACTTGATTTAAGTTTCATCCATGTTGTCACATGTATGAATACTTCATTCATTTTACTGCTGAATAATATTCTATTGCATGTATATACCACATTTTGTTTATCCATTATTTGATGGACACAGGGGTTGTTTCCATCTTTTGGCAATTATGCATAATGCCACTATGAACATCAGTGTGCAAATATTTGTTTGAGTCCTTGCTTTCAATTCTTTTGGATACATACCTAGTAGCGGAATTGCAGGTCATAGGGGTGTCCTATACTCAGCTTTCTGAGGAACCATCAAACCATATTCCACAGTGGCTGCATCATTTTATGTTGCCACCAACAATGAATGAGTGTTCCTACTTCTCCGCATCTTCTCCAACACTTGGTATTTTCCGTTTTTTTTAAATAACAGCCATTCTAATGGGTGTGAAATCGTTATCTCATGGTGTTGAATTGCATTTCTCTGATGGCTAATGATGTTGAGCATCTTATGTGCTTTCTGGCCATTTGTATATCTTCTTTGGAGAGATGTCTGTTCAAGTCTTTTGCCCATTTTTGATGTGGGTTGTTTGTCTTTTTGTTTTTAAGTTGTAGGATTTCTTTATACATTCTGGATATTAATATTTTATTGGATATGTGGTTTCCAAATATTTTATCCCATTCTATAGGTTGTCTTTTCACTATCATGAAAAAGTCCTTTGAGGCACAAAAGTTTTGAATTTTGATGAGGTCCCATTTATCCATTTTTCTTTTCTTTAGTTGCTTGTGCTTTAGCTGTAAAGTCTAAAAAAACCACTGCCTAACACAAGGTCCTGAAGATGCTTCCCTATGTTTTCTTTTAGGAGTCTTATAGTTTGAGCTCTTATATTAAGGTCCTTCATCCATTTAGAGTTGATTTTTGTATATACTGTGAGATAGGGGGCCCTTCTTTTTTTTTGCATATGGAGATCCAGTTTCCCCCAGCACCATTTGTAGAAGAGGCTGTTCTTTTCTAATTGAGTGGGCTTTGTCCCATTGTCAAAAATCAGTTGGCCATAAATGTGAAGGTTGATTTCTGAGCTCTTAGTTCTATTCCATGGGCCTATATGTTGGTTCTTGTGTCAGTATCATGCTGTTTTGATTACTGTGGCTTTGTAATAAGGATTAAGATCAGGAAGTGGGAGTCCTCCAACTTTGTTCTTTTTCAGCTATTCAGGGTCCCCTCCCCTTCCATATAAATTTGATGATTGCTTTTTCCATTTCTACAAAGTAGATTTTTATTGGGATTGCATTGAATTTATAAGTTGGTTTGGGTGGTATCAACTTCTTAATGATATTTAGTCTCCCAATCCATGAACACAGAATATCCTTCCACTTAATTAGGTCTTCTTTAATTTCTTTTCGCAATGTTTTGTAGTTTTCTGTGTACAAGTACTTCAAATTCTTGGTTAGATGTATTCCAAGATGTTTGATTCTGCTAGTTGCTATTCAAATGGAATTTTTTTTTCTTGATTTCTTCTTCCAATTGTTCATTGCTTGTGCATAGAAACACTACTGATTTTGGGGTATTGATCATGTACCCCACAACTTTGCTGAATTCATATATTAGCTCAAGGAGCTTTATTGTGGACTTTCCTGGATTTTCTGTATACAGAATCATATCATCTGAAATAGGGAAAGTTTTACTTCTTCCTTTCCAATTCGGACGTCTTTTCTTTTTCTTGCCTATGTGCTCTGGCAAAAACTTACAGTACAAGGCTGAGTAACAGTCGTGACAGTCGGCATCCTTTCTTGTTCCTGATCTCAGAGGGAAAGCTTACAGAGTTTCATCATAAAGTAGGACGTTAGCTCTGGGCTTTTCATATATGTCCTTTATCATATTGAGGAAGTTTCCTTCTATTCTGAATGTTCTAAGTGCTTTTATCAAGAAAGGGTGCTGTATTTTGCTGAATGCTTTTTCTGCATCAATTAAGATGATCATTTTCCCTCTTCATTCTGCTAATGTGTTGTATTACATTAATTTATTTTCTTAGGTTGAAATAAACTTGCACACCAGGGATAAACCCACTTGATCATGGTGTATAATTCTTCTAATGTTTTACTGGATTCAGTTTGTTAGTATTTTCCCCCTTGAGGATTTTTGCATCTATATTCATATAAGATTTTGGTCTGTAATTTTCTGTTCTTGTAATGTCTTTATCTGGCTTTGGTATTGGGGTGATGTTGGCCTTGTAGAATGAGTAGGGAGTATTCCCTCCTCTTTGATTTTTTGGAAGAGTTTGAGCAGAATTGGAGTTAATTTTTCTTGCAATGTTTGGTAGAAATCCCCTTTGAAGCCATCCAGTCCTGGGCTTCTCTTTGTTGGAAGGTTTTTGATTACTGATTCAATTTCTTTACTAGTAATTGGTTTATTGAGAACTTCTACTTCTTCTTGAGTCAATGTAGGTAGTTTGTGTGTTTCTAAGAATTTGTCGACTTCATGTAGGTTATCTAATTTATTGGCATATAGTTGTTTATATCCTCTTTTGGTCCTTTTTATTTCAGTGGGATCCATAGCAATGTTCCCCTTTTCATTTCTGATTTCATTATTTGTATCCCTTCTCTTTTTTCTTTGTCAATCCAGCTAAAGTTTTGTCAATTTTATTGATCTTCTTAAAGAAACAGCTTTTGGTTTTGGATTGTCTCCATTGCTTTTGTTTTCTATTTCATTTATGTCTGCACTAATCTTTGTCATTTCCTTCCTTTTAATCACTCTGGGTTTAGTTTGCTTTCCTTTTTCTAGTTCTTCCAGTTTTGAAGTTAAGTTTCTGATTTGAAGTCTTTCTTTTTTATACATGTAAGTATTTAGAGCTGTAAGTTTCCCTCTCAGCACTGCCTTCACTGCATCCCAAAAGTTTCAGTATGTTGTATCTTCATATTCATTTACCTTAAGCTATTTCCTAATTTTGCTTCTGATTTCCTCTTTACCCTATTGGTTGTTTAAGAGCAATTTGTTTAATTTCCAGATATTTGTGAATTTTCCATTTCTCCCTCTGTTATTGATTTCTAGCTTCATTCTGTGTGGTCAGAGAATATACATTGCATGATTTCAGTATTTTTTAATTTATTGAGACTTGTCTTGTGACCCAACATATGGTCTATCATGGAGAATGATCCATGTGCAATCAAGAAGAATGTGTATCCTTTTTTTCTTTTTTTTCGGTGCAGTGTTTTATATATGTTTGTTAGATCTAGTTGGTTAAGTGTATCATTCAAGTCCTGAACTTCTTTATTGATCTTCTGACTAATGTTCTATCCATTATTGTGAGTGGTGTGTTAAAAGTCTCTGTGGTGGTTAGGTTCATGCGTCACTTTGCTCAGATAATGGTGCCCAGTTGTCTGGTCAAGCAAGCACTGGCCTAACTGTTAACGAGAAGACATTTCGTGGACTTAAATTATCAGTAAGTGATTGCATCTATGGCTGATTACATCTACAATCAACCAAGGAGAGTTTCTTCAACAATGAGAGATATTTAACCCATCAGTTGAAGGCTTCAAAATGAGAAGTGATGACTTCAGCAGTCAGAATAGATAACTTTCATCTCTACTTCAGCCAGAGAGCTTCTCCTGGGGAATTCATCAAAAACCTTCATTTGAGTTGCCAGCTTGCAGCCTGCCCTATGGACTTTGGACTCATGCATCTCCACAGTTGCATGAGACACTTTTATAAAATCTTATAATATTTACAGATATCTTCTTTTGCTTCTGTTTCCCTAGAGAACTCTGACTAATACAGCCTCCTATTATTAAAGTAGAACCTTCAATTTCTCCCTTCAAATCTGTTAGTATTTGCTTCATATATTTTGAGGCTCTGCTGTTAAGTGTATATATATTTATAATTGTTACATCTTCCTGTTGAATTGTTCCCTTTATTCATATATAATGACCATCTTGTCCCCTGTAACTGTTTTCGACCTAAAGTCTATTTTATCTGGTATTTGTATAGACATCCCAGCTCTCTTTTGGTTACTACTTGCACAGTATATTTCCCTCATCCTTCACCCTCAACCTACATGTATCTTTGACTCTAAGGATAGACAGCATATAGTTGGGTCATGCTTTTTTATCCATTCTGCCAATTTTTGCCTTTGGCTGGAGAGTTTAATCCATTTACATTTAAAGTCACTACTGATAATACCAGACTTTCCTCTGCCATTTTGCTATTTAGCCTTTGTAAGTCTTATATCTTTTACTGTCCCTCACTTCCATTAAAGCCTACTTTTATATTTATTTGCTTTTTTATGTTGTACCATATTGAGTGTGTTCTCACTTCTATCTGGATATATTTTCATCTATTTTCCTTGTGGCTTCCTTATGCCAGAAACCTGAGAGATATTTTAAAACCCTTCTTCTCTCTCTCAAGACACCCACTCAATCAGAGTTTTTACAATTCTGCTTTCAGAATGTATCTGGAATCTGTTCACTTCTCCCCATTCCCTATGCCACCATCCTAGGGAAAGCCGTCATCTATTAGGTGCTTATTGTAATAGCCTTGTACTCACCTTATGCTCTTGACCTCTCTGATCCATTCTCTACATAGTATCAGAATCATCTTTTTAAGAAAGTAAAAAGGATCAGGTCACACCCATATTTCAGACCTTTCAATGGCTTTCCACAGTTTTGGAATAATAACCAAACTTCTTCAGATGGCCTATTGGGCTCTGCATGATCCAGCCCCAGTCTACTATGCTAAGGTCAGCCCCACTCTTTGTTTTCTTCCAAAGGATCCCTCCCTTAGGGTTCAGCTTAAATGCTTCCTTTGTAGGGAGCCTTCCCTGATCACCATCTAGAGTAGTTTCCCTCTTTAATTTTCTCTCCATTGCATGATAATCTTTAACTTTATTTGTCACAATCTGTAATTATACCTCTACCACTTATCACAATTTGTAATGATGCCTCTATTTCTTTGTTGACCTGTCATTTATCCCTCTGAATGAAGCTCCAGGAAAGCAAGCAGCATACTACTTTTATAGCACTTATTATATGTTAGCCTCTATTCTACCTGTATAGATATATTAGTTCATTTAATCCTCACATAAACCCTATGAGGTAGATATTAATATTATCTCCACTTACAAATGAAGAAATCTGAGGCACAAAGAGAGGTTAAGTACCTTCCTCAGGCCACATAGCCAAGTAAGAAGCAGGGCCAGAATGCAAGCCCAGGCAGTCTTGTTCAGTGTCCATGCTCCTCACTGCCATACAATTTATAACCATTATATAGCCATGTGCCTGGCTCAGCCTAGGAGCTCAAGAAACAGTGTCTAGCTAAATAATGAAGTAAACACTTTTAAGTCTGAAAATTCAGAGAAATTTGATACCTTCCTAGGTTCCCTTACCCATTTCTCATTCTATTATCTGTATTTGTATATATCTCTTCTCACTAATTTATAAGCTCCTGCAGGGAAGTAATCGTGTTTTATTTATCTTCACATCTCCCATCTCCCATAGTACTTTACACAATAGAAGGTACTCAAACAAGTCTGCCTAATGTACGCAGCCATTTAAAAGTCAGTAGAAATTAACCACAATTGAAATAAAAGTTGACTAAGTGATCCTATAAAAAACAAGTACAATACTTACCATTTATTATTTTCATCACTTACAGAGCTGATTTTATTCTCTGTTTCCAGAATTAAAAAGCCATTTTATGGAGTGTGGCTTTGTATTCCATGAGTGGGTAGGAATCGCCTTTATTTAAAAAAAAAAATGAGTAGGGAAAAACTATCCAAAAGCTTTTTTTACTTTTTGTTCTAAATCCTCCAAAGTAGGCTGTAGGGCTCAAGTTCAGCTATCCCACCACAGGCAATTGGGAACTTGGCTAGTACTCCATAAGCCTTTGTGATGAAGACAGACCAACCTTAGCCTCCCAGAGCCTTTCTTATTTCTTGTTATCATCACTACTACCTACATGCCTCTCTCTCTCCTTGCTTCCCCGTCTCCTCTTACACTTTCTCATTGCTGCTTCCCTTTCTTCTTGTTACTTCCAAATTAAGCCAGACTATATGGCTCAATGATAAAAAGTCCTTTCCACCTTATTAATACAGAGCTCTTCCATGGAGAAACACTTTGAATAAGGACTATTTGACAAAATCACAGCCTAATTTGAGATACCCATCCTCTCTCAGTGGGTATTTTTAAAAGCATATGGTTATTGTAATAAACTAGAGGGTCTTTTTATGGAATATGGCTTTCTGCTCCATGAATAGGTAGCAATCATTCTTAGAAAAAGAATAAAACTCCTCTTCATATGGAAGGAAATACAGATGATTGGAGACTTGCTATTCAGCCCCTCCCTCTCACTACCACCACCACCACCAAACAGAAATATCTTTAAGGCATGAGTAGTCAACTCAAAGGCCCTAAGTGGCCAGTGGCAATAGATTTGTGAATCTGTTCTAGGGTAAAAGAAAGAGGGTGGAGATGGAGTAAACAGGAAAACTGTATCCTGTCCAAAGGCATCCAAATTCAGATTTCTAAAAGACCTGTTTTAGCTAAACAACACATCTGTGAGCAAGATCTATCCCCCAGTAACCAGACTGCTTCAAATTTCAGCTCACTACCCAGATTGTAGTCCTATTTTTGTTACAAAAGAAAAATGTTACTTTTTTTTTTTGGCCAAAAAACGCAATCTCCCAATGTTACATACATATCACCATTACTCATAGAGAGTATATTTATCTTCCTAAGTCCAGAGGTTAGGAACATAGGCTCTACAGTCAGATCACCTGGGTTTATATGCTAGATCTACCGCTCACCAGCTTTGCTCTCCATGCTTCAGTTCCCTCATTTGTAAAATGTTAACAATAATGTAACCTGCCTCACAGATGAGTATACAAGGCACACTGGGAATTACGTGGAAGAGAGAAAACAGCATACCAAGCAGTGTGGTCTCTATCACAGGCCATATCACTTGACTGTATTTTATAGTGCATTATTTCCCATTTGCTTTTTTGTGAACTCATCTAGGACAGGTCCTATGACTTGGTCATTCTTACTGTCCTTGCAAATCTGCGATAGTCAAACACAGTTAGGGAACAAAGATAAGAATTTGCTTCAGCTATTTGACTCCTGTGACTGTGAGCTCCCTGAGAGCAGGAACAAAGTCTTGCATCATCCACAGTGCTCAGCACTAGCTAAGTGGCTACACAAAGAGATATGGAAGTCTTTCCACTGGAGGGATGTTTGTGGGTAGATTGCTCTACTCTACCAAGCTGGAAGGGGAGCTGGAATTAACTGCTTCATTCCAAGTTCAGGGTACGGACCTCAGCTTGCTGGTTCCCTTTCTACTTATCTCACACACATAACATGTAGAACAAATCTGGCTGATACTTCCTCACTGGCAATTTGGGGAAAACCTATTAAACCCTCAGTTGAAAAAAACAATTTAAGAATGTGGCAAATGCAGCAGTCAGTAATTTTGCAATAACCAACAAACGCTTGGAAATACACTTATTCTCCATGGCCACTGGAGACTGACTGTAGAGATGCTTTGCTGTCTGGGAAAAAAAATCCTAGTCACAACTGCATGATATGGATGCTGCCACTGGACCACTGCCATTATCTGGACCAAAATCAACAAACCACAGCCCATGACCCAGCCTGCTGCCTGTTTTATAAGTAAAGTTAGATCTGTACAAAGCCCCACCCATTCACTTAATATCATCTACAGTTGCTTTTGTGTTACAAGGGCAAAGCAGAGTAGTTGTGATAGAGAAGGTATGGCCCACAAAGCCTAAAATATTTACTATCTGGTCCTTTACAGAAAAGTTTGTTGACCCCCTAATCTGGACCATCCCACTGTGATTATATTAAATATTTAAGCTG
The DNA here is from genome assembly GCF_015220235.1 of Choloepus didactylus. NCBI lineage: Eukaryota > Metazoa > Chordata > Mammalia > Pilosa > Megalonychidae > Choloepus > Choloepus didactylus. Next base: position 31,041,986 of record NC_051308.1, read on the forward strand.
TAAGAGATCAGAAACCTTGTCTACCTGGTTCAGACCTGTATCTCTGATGCCTAGAAGAATATCTGGCTCATAGTAGGTGCTCAATAAACCTCTGAGTAAAGAATGACTATATGCCCAAATAAATGTTATGATTCTACGACAGGTAGTACCAAAAGCAAACATAGTACTAGTGGGATGCCCCAGATCAGTGTCCAGAAGCTCTGTACCCTCTGGGAGACCAAACTGTAAGTATCTTAGTGCCACAATGGATGTCCATCCCTTGGTTAACTAACTACCTAGGAATCTTCTGTGCACTCCAGGCTGGACAAACACCAGTGCATAATCTTCACAGGAATTCAATAATGCTGAGCTGTCAGGACAGATTAAATTTAACTAAGCAGAACCTTTCAAAATCCCTTTTCTATATATATACATTTACATTAGAAATGTTTTAAGGGAATAAACACTTGCAAAGGAGTTCAAATTTAAGGGTTCTCTTACACAGTTGAACCCAAAACAGCTGTCAGAAGCCAAACATTTATAAACACAAATGCTCAAGGTACTGAATAAAAAAAAAAAGATTTTCAGATCTGAAAGAAAAGGTCCAATCTACCCTGCCATAACAAAAGCAAAGGAAAAAAAGAAAATTCAGACATTTCTGAGAATAATCCTTTAGTGTTAATATTAAAAGCACATGCAAGTTCTGGCTCCAATAAAGTTGTTTATGGTTAGATTTAAAGTAAGAAGGGGTCGTTTCATTTTGAAAATGATCACATAACTCATTGCATAAAGGAAGAATTCGATACTATTTTTCTCTTTCTATGTTTCCTCCTCACTCAAAGAACCACTGCTTTCATGCACATGTCTTCTAGCCAGGCTTCAGCAAGAGACTTTCCCAGTCAGCCCCATCACCCAGCTCTGGGTGAACATATGGTCTCCTTTCTAGGAGGGAAAGAGGCTGTGACTCTTCTACATAATTCAGGCATGTTCTCCCTTCAGATTTTGGGGGACATGCTGGATTGCCATCTTTAAAAGCAATGGAAGTTTTAATTATATACTTATGAGAAGATCAGACTTAGATTTAAATAGAAGTTACAGTTTATTGTCTTCATTTCTGGTCAATATGAAACAATCAAAATGCCAGTTGGAGGGCTGACTTACTGTAACAGTAAAAGGATTATTTATAAATTAAATATTCTGTCAAAGAATTCTCAAAATAACAAAGCTTTTTTTTTTAAACTAATCCCCTCCTAAGCCCACTAAATTCATATTTAATTCATATTCCTCATAACAAAATCCCAGTACGACAGAACAAATATACATGATCCATTGAGTATTCATTATACACTGTTTTTACAATATTAAGAAAATTTATTTATTCCATAGGATGAGCAAAAATTCAAAAAAAGACTGACTCATTGGACTTGCTTTGAGGAATGTTATATTCCATTTAGAAATAGGATTTCTTTATTTCTTTTGCATAGCCACACCACTGACATGTGGTCAAGCATTTCCCACATGTATCTTTAAAGAGCTTGGGCTCTATATCACGGTAGATGATTTCCCAACATGACCTATGCTTGTCTGCCACCAACTGAGGACACCTTAAACTAAGAATCTCACAGAGACAGAATATCTCATTTTCCTTGCCTTATCTCCCTTTGCCTAGACTTCAGGGCATTGTTTTCATCTCTAACTTTTTCACTCTTTCACTCTCGGGGTAAGGGTACCTATATAAGAATTAATATAAATGCATTTTCATCAAAATGAAATAACATAGGAAAAGAAAATTTAATAGCTAACTATAGCAGGATCATTATTTTCTGTAAGAACTAGACATGACAAAATGCTGCTTCTTATAAAAATCTTTCAAAACAATGAAATCATAAAATGAAATGACAACCACTTTTTCATGACCAGCTAGGAAACACAACTGAGGAGATCAAAAAGTCTAGCACGTGGGCCATGGGGAAACCTTGACCAGATATACAAAGCAGATTTTTAAATTGTTTAGGTTTTTCTCTTAAAATCTATGTACTGTTTTTCTCTTACTCATTTCAAACTTTCTGTGTGGGAGTGCTAAAGAAATCTAACATCTGTAAATCTTCCATATCGGTCTGACGGATTCTTGCTCAAATTTCTTTCTTCATTCTGGTTCTAAATGATGTGATTTCAGCAATTTCCTTAAAATTTCCAATGATTAAAATAAAGATTAAAAAACCCCACAGAAACCACAAACAAAATCCCCAAAATACCTAAATATTGAGTCTCCAAACACATGGTATGATGGGATATTTTTAGTTCAAAGGAATCAGTAACCTGTAAGTCCAATGATGTCATTTTATAGATGTGGAAACCAAATCTCAATGAAGTTAGGTGACTAGTGACTCACCCACAGTTATACATGTCAAACTTAAACAGGAACCCAAGTCTGTTATGCTTCTACTTTATACCATTTGTTCTCTCTCTCTCTCACTCTCTCTTTTTCTTTTGCTGTCACTCACTCTCTCTCTCTCTGCCATTCTCTAACAATGTTCAGGAGAAGTGTCAATTTTTACTCACATAGATGACTGTCTAGAATAAAGATTATATTTCCCAACCTCCCTGGCTGCCAGCTGTGGCCATGTGACTAAATACTGATGAATGGGATATAAAAGGAAAACGGGTACAGGAAGTTGCCTTAAAGGAAGAAAATATCTCCTTTCAGCTCCCTTTCTCTTTCCTGCTCTCTTCAACACAGACATGATCGCTGGCGGTCTAGTAACCATGTTGGGCTCTGAAGTGAGAGAATGCATAGTGGATAGAAGAGGAACAAGACAGAAGCAGCCTGGGTCTCTAACGGTGTAGGGCATCTTACCAACCCTGGATGGTTTGCCTCTAGACTTTGGTTACATGGGAGAAAAAAAAACTTCTATCCGTTTAAGCCAGTGTTATTTTGTGTATTCCATCACTTGCAGCCAGAATTAGTTCTTGTTGAATTTGTTCTTCAATGTTAATAAAAACTAAAGCCCTTGCTGCAAATAAAGTAAAAAATCTTCCAAATGAGAAAATAGCTATCAAATATTATAATAATAAAGCTTAGTATATCAGTGCTCTGAAAAGTTCTGTGGAATGCAGAAGGACCTCATAAATATTATTTGATGATACTGATGTTTTAAATAAACAATTGAAAAGTACAGTTTTTCACATTGTAGAAGTATCAAGGAAAGACACACAGTTTTCTCTAGTATTTTGGAAACTTGAAATTTGAGAATAAAGCATTTTTGAAAAGCTATCTAAGGGAGAAGAAATCTTAAGTCAATATGAAACGCTTTTACAACTAAGGATAAACCATTTAAATAACACTATTGGGTTTACTTTCCCTTCCTTGAGGTGATCACTAAACTATCTAGAAACTCTTGTCTTGGGTGTGAACACATACCCTGAAATAGCTGCCTTTCAGGGAATCTGCTGTCATATCTGAATTTCTTAGGTGAACTGGGATACAGAGCAGCCATGTGGCTGCAGGGAGGCCACAGGTTACAGAAGATACAACTATAAGCATTTGGCTCCTTATCTTTAATTGCTGCTGCTAACAATGGAGTCATTGCTAAAAAATGTTTAAATTTATTAGAAGGGTTTTCACTGAAAAGAAACTAAGCTTATCTCAAGTGTTAATAAGAAAATCTGAGTACATTTTCCCCAGGTTCACTTATATCTGATATAATTGATCAACAAAAAATACCACCAAGTATAGAGACTGCTGGACATGTTTAATTTGCTTCATCAGTTTCACACATCTTTGCTTCCTGCTGCAGAGTTTGCTCTTGATGAGAAGGGGCCAAGAAAAGGAAAGAATGGGGGGATGAGAGAATAAAGGTATGCTTCAGTTGAAAATTAATCCTATTCTAGTTCAACCAGAAGGCAACATTTCCAAAACCAAAATGTATGAAAATGACTCTTGAATGGACTCAGTCATCCCTCCTCTTATTCCAGGATCTTTCAGTGGACAAAGCTGCTTCCTGTTTCAAGAAGAAAAATTATACAGTCAGGAGAAAACTCCATCAACTTCCCAACCACCCACCATGATCCTATTTGTAGCTGTACTCTGGAGGAGTGTCTTCCATCCCATGCAAGGTGTATCCACCTGCCAGGGCATTGAGTGTGCATCAGAATCACCTACAGTGCTTTTAGAACACAGCTTGCTGGGCCCCAAACCCAGAGTTTCTGATTCAACAGATCTCAGATGGGGGCTTATAATTTACTTTTCTAACAAATTTCCAGGTGGTAATACTGCTGGCTCCAAACCAGACTTTGAGAATCACTATTCAAGGAAATGCTACATTAATTATTCCCTCGAATCCCAGTATCTTGAGCCTCTCCCTCCATATTGCTTCTTTCCCTCATCATATACACATATTCAAATTTTTCATCATCTTAAAATAGAAAAAAACTTCTTTTAACCTCATAGGGAATAGGCACAGTACATTTTTCTCTCTTTCCTTACACATCCAAATTTTTTTTTTTATTGTTAGAATAATTTACTTTATTACAAGGAAGAACATCCACAGTATCATTTAAATACTGTAGTATTCATCACATACAATTCTTCCCAGCAAACTAATATAATGTAGTCTCCAGACTCAATAAATATCTAAAGGGTACATCACAGTCTCTGCCTCTGCCTGTTTTCCTTTTGAAGATCAGCAGGCTTAGTAAAAACATATTTCCCAAAATAAGCATTATGAGATACAGGGAAGACTGGAAATCAAAAATGATGTGAGCAACTTCCCTTGATTATGACAGGAAGCTCGCATATGTAATCCTTGTAGCGAATAAACATCTTCAGTTTCTAGTATTATATCATTCCAATTCCAGGAAAACATTATCATAACATGAAATAGATGAGAGAGTAAATGGCTATCAGAACTATCTGGCAATGAGAAATTCTAGGCTTTCTCTCCCCTGAGTTAGGGCCGCCTGGCATAGTGAGAAAAGCTGGTTTAAGCAGTCCTGGATTCAAAGCTCAGCGTCTGTGTGGCTTTGGGCAAGTTACTAAATTTCCCTGAGCCTTAGTCCCTCTGACCATGAAGCAGTGGAAATGATCCTTCCTTCCCAAGGCTGGGGTGAGATTTAAATGAGATAAGTACATGTAGCACTTCCTGCTACCCTTTGTCCCTTCCGTTTGGAAATAGCAGCCTACATTCACAGTCTGCTTGTTTTCACCTCCAGTCACAGCTCCTCTCCTGTATTTCTAATAGGGCAGAAAGCTAATGGTTGTTCAAGACTCCTCCTATTCCTTCATTCCATGGGCTCTGAACAACTCCTGAGCCTAATTTGTGTCTGCACGCACTTCATAGTATGTATTTAACTCATGATAGTAAATGCTCAACAGACTAACATTTTCTTGAGGGAAGGAACAGTAGTTTTTATCTCTGGAAATGATATCTATGGAACTGAAGTGAAATATAAAAAGTAAGAGCTCAATCAACCTGTTTGCTTCCTCCCTACTCCCTACATCTTGTGCTCAAGGTGGTGACTTCTGTGGGTTTTGTGTCACTGGCTCTTGTCCTGCCCATCCAACCCATGTAGTGAACTTACCACTAACTACAATAAGAAGCACTGAAAGAGCACTGGGTTCCCCATTTTACGGAGGAGGACCCTGAAGCACAGAGCATTCAAGCCCTTTGCATGAGGTTAACCAACCAATGAGAGGCAGAACCAGGATCCATCTCAGATCTAGGTGAGGTCAGAACTGACACCTAACCATCATACTCTATCCCCTCCTCAAGTAAGTCTGGTCAGTTACGCATGGCATCCCCTGTTTTAGACCCCCCTCTCTACTTAAGTTTCCCTCTCCAAGCCTGCTACTGCTTTTGGTTGGTGTTTCTTATCCCTCTCCCAAAGCACTGTAGTGCTCAATTTGCCAGAGTTGGGCAGAGTGTCTCTTCTTTGTACATTAAACTACGCCAGGGTGGGTATCAGAGCTCCTTGTGCCCTGTATTCTATAGAAAGTTTCAACACATCCAAATTTTAAGAGAATATTGTCCACACACCATTTGCCCCTTCCCACTTATTCCTCACTGCTCTGCAATCTGACATCTGCCTTCTCAATCTACTGACATCATACGGTCCCGTATGAACTTCTAGTTGCCAGGCCAGTGGAAACTTCTTAAGTCGCTGTCTTACTTAATCTCTGTGCTATTAGAACTGCCATTGCTCACCTGCCCAAATGGCACTGCCCCCTGTCTTGGATTTCCTAATGCCGCTAGTCCTGGGTCTCCGACCACCTCCCTCACTGACCTTTTTTGGTCTCCTTTTTTAGGAAGGTCTGCTTTTAGCTATTCCCTGTGTTAGTAACCCCTTAAGCCCAGTCCTTAACTCTCTTCTCAGTATACACATTTTGCCTGAGAATTCTCATCCATGCCTGTCTTTCAACTATCTATATCCTAATGACTCTCAAATCCAGACCTCTCTCTTGAACTTCAAATATATAATCTAGTCACCAACTAGACAATTCTATTTGTCTAATAGGCACCTCAAACTCATGAATGCCTAAAAGTGACCCATCACCTTCTACCCCATTCCTGTTTCCTCTCCATTTTCTATCTAACAAAATGGCTCTACAAATTACTTAATCATGCAAACCAAAAACCATACGTCATTTCAGTGTCCTCTTTTGCCCTTATATCTCCTGCTCAATCATGCGCCGAATAATGTCCAATCCACCTCCTAAGTCTCTCTCAGATCTATCCCTTTGTCCCCATCTCCAAGACCTCTAACCCAATTCGGCTCAGCATTGTTTCACATGGACCAAAGTAATGTCCACAGTTCAGGCCTTCTTACTCCTAAAATCTACCCCTTCTAATATTTACACTGCTGAGAGAGTCATCTTTCAATCACACACGACTAATCCTCTATGCAAAATTCTCCAAATGACTCCCATTACTTAAGAAATAAAGTTTTCAATTCCTCGGCATGGCATTCAGAGCCTTCAGTATTTGGCTCTTCCCTATCGGCCTCACCTGATTTCTCACCATCCCTTCCTCATATTTTAAGCTCTAGCAATATCAAGCTATTTAAATATATCTCTGAACATGTAATGTTCTCTTGCAATTAAAAACTTCTATAGATTCTATTCTCTTTGCCTGGAAAACTACTTATCCTTAAAATCATTGCACAAGTATTTTCTTCTTTCTAGAATATTCCCTCTTAAATTTAGGCCCCTTTCCTTCTTCCATTCTACTTGGAACCGGCCTCTATGAAAGCAGTTATCTATTTCTAATTCTATCACTGCACTAGACTGCAAGGTTCTCAAGGATGCAACCTTGAATCTCTAGTGCCAAAAATAATACCTGGATCAAAAGATAAGCCCTCCTAAAAAGAATCTTTAAATAATATATATATCATTGATTCTGAAAGGGCACACACGCCCCTGGCAGAGTGGTGAGGGTGCATATCATAAATGCGTTGGGATCATTTTCATTTTTAAACTTCAACCCTACTAAATTTACAGAATCAATGCCATATATTTATTTCACCTCAATTTGAAACATTTATTCTCTCACTCACTTCATTTCTCCAAGGAATTGCAGTAGGGAACATTGAAATTGGATTTGAGGATGTCAGGAATCCATTAAGGGAATTTTTTAAGAAATCTCATTACAACAGTTTTTCTACCTCTAGTCATTAGAAGAATAAGGAAGGGGAGCCCAAAGAAGCACGAGCTTAAGAATTTTACATTTTTTGTAAGTGCCTGAGTTTGTCTTCTTTTTTTTTCTTACTGTTTATTATGAAAAAGTTCAATCACATTGAAAAGGAAAGAACAATATAAAAATATTCATACCCATTATACAGATGTAATCGTTTACATTTTGACATATTTGCTGCTATTTTTTTCTAAAGTATTTTAAAGTATTTTTTGACATCATGAAATTTCTTTAGAATGCATCTCTAAAAAATTAAGGATATTCCCCAACTAATCACAGTATCACTATCAGACCTAAAAATTGATTCTTATTTCTTAATATTATCTAATAATCCAGTCCATATTCATATTTCACAATTTTCCCCAAAATGCCTTTTATGGCTAGTTTGTTCAAATCAAAATCCAGTCAAGGATTATGCATCGCATCTCATTGTTGTATCTTTTCAATCACTTTTAATTTTGATTCTAGAACATTTCCTTTCTCCTTTTTTCCTATGAAACTGAAATATTGAAGGGTCCAATCCAGTTGTCCTGTAGAATGTCCCAAATTTAGGCTTTGTCTGGTTCTTTCCTTGAAGTGTCTTTCTTTCCCCAATTTTTCCTATAATGTGGATATTAGATCTAAAGAGTTCTATAGATTCTGATTAAATATTTCTGGAAGAAACACTTCATAGGTGATGCTGTATACTTATTGCATCACGTTAAGAGGCATGTAATATCACCCATTATTAGGGATTGTAAAATCAACCACTGGTTTAGGGAATTGTGGCTCAATCTCTCCATTATAAGAAACATTTTATAATAGTATTTTTCTCCTTGGAACTAGTAAATCACTGAGGGGATGACACTTGGTAGTGGATGTAACTATCCAGTTCCCCATTAAGCTTTTTTAAAGAGCAGTTACTGAGATATATTCACATACCATACAATCCATCCAAACTGTACAATCTGTGGCTCGCAGTATATTAACAGAGTTGTGTATTCATCATCACAGTCAATTTTAGAATACTTTCATTACTTCAAAAAGAAAAACCCCATACCCTTTATACCCCCTTATTATTGACATTAGCATTGGTGTGGTACCTGTGGTACAATCAATGAAAGCATATTAGAATAATACTGTTACCCATAGTCTGTAGTTTACATTAGGAATATTTTTCCCATATACCACTCCATTGTTAACACCTCATAATAGTGATGCATATTTGTTCTATTTCATGAAAGAACATTCTTATATTTCTACTATTAACACCACTCATTGTCTACAACAGGGTTCATTATGTCAGAGTTGCATTCTTTATACTCTAACCTTCCTTCTAGAGCAATACACAGTCCTAAACTTCCCCTTTCAAACACAATCACACACCTAGTTGAGCACTGTTACTCTCAGAATAATATGCTACCATCACCTCTATGCATCTCCAAACATTTTCAATCAACCTAATTAAAAATTCTGTACAATTAAGCATCAGCTCCCCATTTTCTACCCTCATTCTATCTCCTGGTAACCTATATTCCAGATTTTAACTCTATGGGTTTGCTTTTTATAATTAGATCTTATTAGGGAGATCATACAATATTTGTCCTTTTGTGTCTGCCTTATTTCACTCAAGATAAGACCCTCAAGATTCATCCATGTTGTCACATGTATCAAGACTTCATTCCTTCCTGCAGATGAATAATATTCCATTGTATGTATATACCACATTTTCGTTTTCCAGTCATAGGTTGATGGACACTTGGGTTGCTTCTTTTGAAAACTGTGAATAATATTGCTATGAACATTGGTGGGCAAATGTCTGCTTGTGTCCCTGCTTTCAGTTCTTCTGGGTATGAACCTAGTAGTAGGATTGCCAGACCAGGGGCAATTCTATACTTAGCTTTCTGTGGAACTGCCCAACTGTCTTCCACAGCAGCTGCACCTTTTTACATCTGACCAGCTGTGAATGAGTGTTCCTCTTTCTCCACATTCTCTCCAACACTTGTAGTGTTCTGTTTTTTTAATAGTGACCATTCTAGTAGATGTAAAATGATCCCTCATTGTGGTTTCGATTTGTATTTCCCTAATAGCTACTGATGTTGAGCACCTTTTCATATGCTTTTTAGCCATTTGTATATCCTCTTTGGAGAAATGTCTATTAAAGTCTTTCAACCATTTTTTAAATGGGTTATTTGTCTTTTTATTGTTGAGTTATAAGATTTCTTTATATATTCTGGATATTAAACTCTTATCTGATATGTAGTTTCCAAATATTTTCTCCCATTGATTAGGCTACCTTTTCATTCTCTAGACAAAGCCCTTTGAAGCACAAAAGTATTTTAATTTTTATGAGGTCTCATTTATCTATTTTTTTCGTCCATTGCTTGTGCTTTGGGTGTAAAGGTTAAGAAACCATTGCTTACCACAATATCTTGAAAATGCTTACCTACATTTTCTTCTAGGACTTTTATGGTCCAAGATATTATATTTAGGTCTTTGATCCATTTTGAGTTAATCTGTGTAGAAGGTATGACATAGGGGTCCTCTTTCATTCTTTTGGATATGGATATCAAGTTATTCCAGCACCGTTTGCTGAAGAGACTTTTCTGTCCCAGTTGAGTGGACCTGGCAGCCTCGTCAAAAATCAATTTACTACAGATCTACTTCTGAAATCACAACTAGATTCCATTGGTCTATATGTCTATCCTTGTGCCAATACCATGCTGTTTTGACCATAGTAGCTTTTGACCACTGTAGTCAGGAAGTGTGAGTCCTCCAACTTTGTTCTTTTTCAAAGTGTTTTTGGCTATTCGGGGCTCCTTAGCCTTCCAAATAAATTTGATAATTGGCTTTTCCATTTCTGCAAAGTAGGCTATCGGAATTTTGATCAGGATTGTATTAAATCTGTAAATCAATTTGAGTAGACTTGAGATCTTAACAATATTTAGTCTTCCTGTCCATGAACATGGAATGTCCTTCCAATTATTTATGTCTTTTTTTAAAATTTCTTATAGCACTGTTTTGTAGTTTTTTGTGTACAAGTCCTTTACATTCTTGGTGAAATTTATTCCTAGATATTTGATTCTTTTATTTGGTATTGTAATTGGTATTTTTCTCTTGATTTCCTCCTAAGATTGCTCATTATTAGTGTATAGAAACACTACTGATTTTGCATGTTGGTCTTGTATCCTGTCACTTTGCTGAACTCGTTTATTACCTCTAGTAGCTTTGTTGTAGACTTTTCAGGATTTTCTATACATAGGATCATGTCATCTGCAAATAGTGATAGTTTACCTCTTCCTTTCCAATTTGGATGCCTTTTTTTTCTCTTTCTTGACTAACTGCTCTGGGTAGAACTTCCAGCACAATGTTGAATAACAATGGTGCCAGCGGGCATCCTTGTCTTGTTCCAGATCTTAGAGGAAAAGCTTTCAGTCTTTCACCACTGAGCACAAGGTTAGCTGTGGGTTTTTAATATATGCCCTTTATCATGTTAAGGAAATTTCCTTCTATTCCTATCTCTTGAAGTGTTTTTATCAAGAAAGGATGCTGGATTTTGTCAAATGCTTTTTCTGCATTGAGATGATTGTGTAGTTTGCCCCCTTTGATTTCATAATGCAGTGTATTATATTAATTGATTTTCTTGTGTTGAACCACCTTGCATACCGTAGGTAAAACCCACTTGATCATGATGTATAACTCTTTTAATGTGCTGTTGGATTTGATTTGCAAGTATTTTGATGAGGGTTTCTGTATCTATATTCATTAGAGAAATTGGTATGTAATTTTCTTTATTTGTAGTATCATTATCTGGCTTTGGTATTAGGGTGATGTTGGACTCAGAGAATGAGTGAGGTAGTGTTCCCTCCTCTTCAATTTTTTAAAGAGGTTGCACAGGATTGGTGTTAATTCTTCTTGGAATGATTGGTAGAATTCACCTGTGAAGCCATCTGGCCCTGGAATTTTCTTTGTGGGGAGGTTTTTGATGACTGATTCAATCTGTTTACTTGTAATTAGTCTATTGACATCTTCTATTTCTTCTAGAGTCAGGGTAGTTGTTTGCGTGTTTCTAGGAATCTGTCCATTTCATCTAAGCTGTTGAATTTATTGGCATACAGTTATTTATAGTATCCTTTTTATTTCTGTGGAGTCAATAGTAATGTCCCTCCTCTCATTTCAGATTTTATTTATTTGCATTTACTCTCTTTTTTTCTTTGTCAGTCTAGCTAAAGGTTTGTCAACTTTATTGACCTTCTCAAAGAACTTTTGTTGATTCTCCCTATTGTTTTATTCTCAATTCATTTATTTCTGCTTTATTCTTTATTATTTCTTTCCTTCTGCTTGCTTTGCAATTAGTTTGCTCTTCTTCTTTTAGTTCCTCCAGGTGTGCAGTTAGGTCTTTGATTTTAGCTCTTTCTTCTTTTTAAATATAGGTGTCTAGGGGTATGAATTTCTTTCTCAGCACTGCCTTCACTGCATCCCATATGTTATGATACGTTGTATTTTCATTACCATTTGTCTCCAGATATTTAGTAATTTAACTTGCAACTTCTTCTTTGACCCACTGATTGTTTAAGAGTGTGTTGTTAACCTCCACATACTTATGAATTTTCTGGTTCTCTGCCAGTTATTGATTTCCAGCTTCATTCCATTATGGTCAGAGAGAGTGCTTTGTGTCAGTTAAATCATCTTAAATTTATTGAGACTTGTTTGTGACCCACCATGGGATCTATCCTAGAGAATGATCCATAAGCACTTGAGAAGAATGTATATCCTGCTGTTTGAGGGTGCATTGTTCTGTATATGTCTGTTAGGTCTAGTTCATTTATCATACTATTCAAGTTCTGTTTCCTTATTGATCCTCTGTCTAGATGTTCATCTGTTGATGACAGTGGTATACTGAAGTCTCAAACTCCTATTCTGAGACAACTGTATCTTCCTTCACTTTTGCAGGGTTTGCCTTATGTATTTTGGGGTACTGTGGTTAGGTATATAAATATTTATGAGTGTTCTTTTATCTTGGTGGAGTGTTCTTTTTATTAATACATAGTGTCCTTCTTTGTCTATTATAACAGTTTTGCATTTAGCATCTATTTTGTCCAATATTGGTATAGCTACCCCAGCTCTTTTTTGGTTACTGTTTGCAGGAAATATCTTTTTCCAACCTTTCACTTTCAACCTATTTATGTCCTTAGGTTTAAGGTGAATCTCTAGTAAACAGCATGTACATGAACCATACTTTTTATCCATTCTGCCAATCTGTGTCTTCTGATTGGAGAGTTTAATCCATTAACATTCAATGTTATTACTGTATAGGCATATTTATTTCAACCATTTTATCCTTTGGCTTTTATATGTCATATTTTTTTGTCTCTCTTTTTACCCTCTTAGCTATCCTTATTTATAATCTTCATTTCTATATTCTCTTCCAAACCACCCTCTCCACCAGAGTTCGGCCTGCAGAACTCCCTTTAGCATATCTTCTAGGGCAGATCTCTTGTTGATGAACTCTCTCAGTTTCTTTTTATCTGTTCTTCTGTCTGTAAGATTTCAACTATCCTGTCTTCTAGCTTACTGATTCTTTCTTCTGCCTATTCAAATCTTTTGTTGTATATCTCTAATGTATTTTTAATCTCTTCTATTGTATCTTTCATTCCCATTATTTCTGTTAGGTTTCTTCTTTTTTTTTTTTTTTTTTTGTTAGGTTTCTTTTTAAGTTTTCAAATCTTCTTTGTGTTTATGCAGCATCTTCTTAATATCCTTTATTTCTTAAGCCACATAATCCTTCATTGCCTGGAATGATTTAGAAGATTTGTTTGAATACCTTTGATTAGTTGTTCCAAATTCTGTTCCAAAGTTTTAATGTGTTCCTTTGGGCCATATCTTCCTGTTTCTTAGTACGGTTTATAAGTTTTTGCTGATGTCTCAGCATCTGATTATCTTGATGAGTTTACTCTGGAAGTCAGTTTCCCTCTCTTGCCTAGGATTTTCTTGATTGACTTTGTACTAAGGCACTTCCTTGACACTTGGTTCAACTTATTACAGACCTTTAAAATAGTTTCATTGATCAGGTTTTTTCAGCTCTTATGCATCCAATTCTTGCCCTGAATATACAGTACAATTTTTGAGATTGTACTATTTGCGCGATTGTTTCAACCCCAGAGGAAAGCTTCCTTTCCTCTGCTCCTTCTCAGGAATATTGATCTGTTGTATTTCTTTTGTATTGTCCCTTAGTTTTTTAATACTCCTTTCATTTTCTCTAGCTGCTTTTGCCTGGAGGGCAAATTCTGGGAGAATGGTCACCTAGAGAGGACTTTCCCAAGTCAGTATTTCCTAGTCAGAACAGGGCCAGAGACCCATGAAAGGTTGTTGATCAGTTCCAAATGCCCTGGGGAGGAAACCTGGAAGGATGCCAGACTTGCCTTTGATGGTTCCCCAGATCTGTGCTCTTCTGGCCTGCCTAGCAGATGGCACTCTTCAGTAAACTATTCCCCACAGTCCTAAGGTGATATTGTGCCTTTAAGTCTCAACCAACTCTGCTCCTGTTGGGAGTGTGGTTGAAACAGTGGCTGCTGGCTGCTATTGTCTGGCGGGTTGAAACCACAGTACAGAGTTGGGACTCAGCAATCTGAATTTGCTAATCAAAATCACTAACAGTGCTGGACAATGCCCCAACCCCCTCTCCTCAGGGAAGAGCTGCTCTTTAGCAAACAGTTCTCCGCAGCCCTAAGAAGGAGTTGTACTTTAAATCCACCCCCCCACCAATTCCACTTCTGTTGGGGGGCAGGGTTAAAACAGGTTGCCAGCTGCTTTTTGTCCTGGGTCGGTTGCAATTGTAGGTACCCTCAGAGCTGGGACCCAGTGTCCCAAATTCGCTAATCAAAAGCCATGATTGGTGATTGGCTGTGCACTCCCATACCCCTGTTCTTGGGGAAGGGGACTTTTATTTCCATTCAGGGACTGGATCTTGGGGCGGCCTGCCACACGAATGGGAAATGGGCACCAGCCTCCACAGCATGGAATGTTCTACTCACAGCTCTTCACTGCAGGTTATCAGTCTCTTGGTAAAGTGTCATTATCAAAGAGAATAAGTTAAGTGCATCTCAGTGGGCTATGCACTACCTTCACCAAGTGTAAAATGTCATGGTCTTGTTTTACAGACATTTTAAAGAAAATTAGTGCAGGGGATGCAGCAAATGAACATGTATTTGGGAATCAAGAAATGAAAATAAACAGAACAAATGAACATACTTGCATTTTATGTAAATGTCAGTGCACATGTTGTGGGGCAAGTTGACTCTCTGCTGGAGAATACACCTTATTTCAAATTAGTCATCTCCATAGTCAAATAGGAAAATGCTGACAGATTGGTATCAGATAAAACAGATCACAGCAGTCTTGGAAACAACCTATTTTTATGATGAAATCAACTCTCATATTCATACCTCTAACACAGGTTAGCCCTGAAACTATGCTGAAGAATGTCCAAAAAATCTTGAAGAATCCAGATGCTGCTGTAATCAACCACGGACAAATTTCCCAAGAGAAAAGAGCTTGTACAAGGATGGTAAATTCCAAGATGTTTAACTTCCGGAGAATATTTGCATACAGAAAAGCTTCTCATTCAGCCCACAGGAAGTTATAATCCTACCACATTCTGTCAGCTATCTGGAGTATTGTCCTAACATCTGCCCCCTCCCCACCTGGTCTGGTTTGCTAAAGCTGCCGTTAAACAAAATACCAGAAATAGATTGGCTTTTATAAGGGGGAATTATTAGGTTACAAATGTACAGTTCTAAGGCCATAAAAGTGTCCAAACTAAGGCATCGACAAGAGGATACCTTCACTGAAGAAAGGTCAATGGCGTCTGGAACACCTCTGACAGCTGGGAAGGCACGTGGCTGGCATCTGCTGGTCTTTTGCTCCTGGGTTGCATTTCAAAATGGCTTTCACCAAAATGTCCTTCTCAGCTTCTCTCAGCTCTCTGCTTGGTTCTTCTGGGGTGTTTCTCTCTAAGCATCTGGGGGTCCTCTCTTAGCTTCTCCAGGGCAAATGCTATGCTTCATCTCTTAGCTTAGGATCTCGAAACATCTCCAAGCATTTGGGTCTCTGTTGGTTTTGAGCTTCTCCCTGGGGCAAACTCTGGATTACATATCTTAGCTTCTCTCTCAGCTTCTCTGAACTTTTCTCTGTGAGCCCTATTAAAGTACTCCAGTGAACTAATCACTGGATGGGTCTGGTCACATCTCCATGGAAATAATTTAATCAAAGGTCTCACCCACAGATGGGTGAGTCACATCTCCATGGAAACACTCTATGAAAAGGTTCCACTCAACAAGATCGGATTATAACATCATGGCTTTTCTGGGGTCCATACAGTTTCAAACCAGCACACCACCTTTTCAGAAAGCGGAGGAGAATCACATTTTAAAGGGAAACATTAGAATGCACCTAGAAAACATGTCATAAAGAAAAGATGAAGGAACAAGGGAAGTTTGACAATTACTAATATGTAATATCCACTGAACCCTTACTGTGTGCCAAGTATCATGTTAAGTACTTTACAGATGTTTTCTTAATTTACTCTTTACAACAACTTTTTTGAGATGTATTCCATTATTATTACAACTTTATAAATAAACTAAGGCTGAGAGATTCTAAGAAACTTCCCAAAGGTGAATGACTTACAAACAGTGGAGATGGGATATGGAATCAGTATTTCTCATTCCAAAGCCCCAGCTCTTAAAAGCACCACAAGAGCCTGAAGAAGCAAATGTTCAAGGGAGATGTGCCAGTTTGAATGTATTGTGTCCCCCAAATGCCATTATCTTTGTGGTCTTGTGTGGGGCAGACCCTTGGGTGCTGGTTGGATTTGCTTGGAGTGTGCCCCACCCAGCTGTCGGTGATAATTTTGATGAGATGTTCCCATGGAGGCTTGGCCCCACCCATTCGGGGTGGGCCTTGATCAGTGGAGCTATATAAATGAGCTGACTCAAAGAGGAAAGAGAGTGCAGCTGGAAGTGATGTTTTGAAGAGGAGCAAGCTTGCTAGAGAGGAACATCCTGGAGAGAAAGCCGTTTTGAGGCCGGAGCTTTGGAGCAGATGCCAGCTGCCTTCCTAGCTAACAGAGGTTTTCCGGAGGCCATTGGCCATCCTCCGGTGAGGGTACCCGATTGCTGATGTGTTACCTTGGACGCTTTGTGGCCTTAAGACTGTAATTGTGTAGTGAAATAAACCCCCATTTTATAAAAGCCTATCCATCTCTGGTGTTTTGCATTCTGCAGCATTAGCAAACTAGGACAGGAGACATGACAGCAATCTTAAATATTTGAAGGCTTGTAATGCGGAAAACAAAAGAGATTTGTTATATTCTGAAGTATAGGTTCCTAAACCCATTTTTGCTAAAGAATCACCTGTGGTACTTTTTAAAAGTACAACTTTCAAGGTCCCACCATTAGACCCTGATTCTATTGGCTGGGGGTAGAAGCCAGGAAACTGTACTTTTACAGTTCTTCCCCAAAGGACTCTAATGCTCTGTTAGGTTTGAGAACTACTTCTTGAGACCTCAGAATTAGAATTAATGCAAAGGAGTTACTAGGAGGCAGATTTGGCCTTAAATAATTAAACAAATGGACCAACCAAACCAAATAAAATGAAACACACACACACACACACACACTCCAAGCCCTAACAATCAGAGCTTTCCAAATGTAGTAAAAGCTGCCTCCTAGTACATCATAATATAATGGAAAGAGCTTGATCTCCAGAAATAGTTGCCAGTACCATTCCTGGTTTAGCCAGGAATGTGGAGTCTTGATCAAGTTATTTTCTCTCTCTAAATCTCAGTTTTTGCAACTGGAAATTATGGAAGGCTACCTCACAGAACTGATGTAAACATTAGAGACAATTAGGTAAAATTCCTAGCACCGTGGCTGGCATGTGGTAGGTAATCAATAAAAGACATTCTCATCACTACTGTGATGAAGTGATGCCTACCCACTTGTAATTTAACCACCAATCACAGATTCTGTAGCAGGACTCTAAGTAGACAGTATTGGCTGCAGAACATCCATTTCCCTTACTCACACCATTATCCCTCTCATTGAAATGGCCATGCGATACAGGGGAATTGGCTTCAAACCTCAGTTTTAGGAATGGGCCCTCACGGGCCTAATCCAATCAGCCTACTCTTGGACCCCTTGCCATAGTGACAGGCAATAACTAGAACCCAATCCAATCAGCAGATGGTGTTCCTCTGGCCACAAAGGACTGATTTGAGAGGGAAAGAAGGGGTACGTGTTCTAACTTGGGCCAATCAGAATGAATCCAAGGACTTTCGTTTGATAACTGGGGGAAGGAAACATCTCTTCTTCTGGATTGTGAGGCATGTCATTGTGAGACCCTAGCACTCAGCAGTCATTTTGCTACCAACAGTCTTTACTTATATCAGAGTATATTTGAAGCCTGACCTAATTCTGTACTTTTGAGATTTGTAAACCAAAAAATTTCTTTTGTCTTTTAGGTTGGTTTAAGTTTGTTTTTATTACTGAGACTGAAAATAATTGAACTTACCTAGAAACCACTGGATGAGAGTGGTGAAATATAGCCACTTAGACCTTTTCTAATTTTCTTGTTCTTCTCAGACTATTTATGTAATTAGTGCCTTTCTTAAAATTCACATTTATGATAAAGGGTTTCTTCAGCCTGGAATGTCCTCCTGTCCCCTTTCTCCTAAGAAATCCTCTGCACCTTTTAGGGCTCAACTTAAGTGCCACCACTACTACAAGGCCTTTTAAGAAGAAACCAGCTAATCAATCCTCCTCTGCATTCCCACAGCACTTAACTATCCCTATATTTTATCCCTAATTTCATTGTGAAGTTTTCTCATGCCTATCTCCCCCCTAAATTTAGGCTATGAGCACCTTGAAGCTATCATTCCTATCACTAGGCATTATTTTCTTATAGGCAAATTGTAGCAAACTAGCACAAATCTAGCTTATGCATGTTTGATGCCTAATATGGGGCCAGACATGCAGTAGGCCCAATAAATAATACTAATTCATTCACCACCGAGTGGTTGGTTGGATATATAGGAGGAAAGTAACACAGGCAAGGCTTATACATCAGTCTCCTAGATGTAATATCTTGTGCCTTGAAGAAATCAAAGAGAAACATACTCTATCTTGCATCGCTGATTTCCAATTACAAGTTTGTTTCGTTTTTTCAGAGGCTTACAGGTCAGTCTAGGTGTGGTAGGGTTTAAGGTGATAAGATAGTTTGTAGTCTTTTCAAACCTCATTAAACTCACACAGAGCTCAACATCTAGGATAAAGGTAAAGAACTCAAATCCTATAGATGCTTTGACTTTAGTTATAAAAACTCAATTTTTTAAAAAATATTATGCATGCCAAATAAAAAAATTAATTGTGATCTTTGAAAAGTTGTAAGGAAACTATCACCTCTTCTGTAATATATCATAACTTCTTACATTACCTGATGAAGTTGGGAGGCATTTCTCTTAGACTTGCTATATTTAGCTTTTTTGTTGTTGTAGTTAAGTAAGAAAAGAAGTGAGAGAAAAGAACACTGACCTAGTCCTGCTTCCATTTTGTCATCCAGCTATCTGGACTTGGGAACAAAATTTCTGAATCTGACATGGTTTCAAATGGCTGTAATTAGTAAGAAAATACAAAAGCCAAACTAGGAGTTTGTGTTATTCACATCCTAACACTCAGTCACATTCTAAGTGACCAGAATATTTTCTGCAACTCAAAATTCCTCATTAATATAACCATCTTGGTCTGCCATATTTTCATTTAATAAGACTTTAACAAACATATTATAGAGGTATTGATATTATCAGCAGGTGGTCTTCTTTTTCATTCACAATGCCAATTTTTACCTGCCAGTGAAAGCAACTGAACATCCATCACTAGTGTATCCACTTTAACCATGGCAAAAGAATTAACATTTATATTTAACTATTTACCTCTTACTTTTTTCATATGTTGGCTACTGATCTTTTTTTTTTTTTTTCTTCTCTTACTTGCAGAGACTTCCTTTGAAGTAATGGGAAGGAAGGGAAGGGGGTCTAATGATTTTCTCCCTGACTTAGATAGGCAGAATAAAGTCTCCCCCCATGAAAAAAAAAAACGTCCCCACTTCCTAATTCCTGGAATCTGTGAATATTTTACCTCACACGGCAAAAAGGAATTTACAGGTATGATTGAGGGTAGAAGTTGTGAGATGGGAAGCTTATTCTGGATTTTCTGAGTGGACCCAATCTAATCACATGAACCCTTAAAAGTGGACAATTTTTCCCAGCTTCATCAGATGAAGACGTGACTACAGAAAAAGAGTTAGAAAGATGTGATGCTGCTGGCTTCAGTGACAGAGGAAAGGGGCCATGAGCCAAGGAATGTGGGCAGCTTCTAGAAGGTAGAAAAGGCAAGGCAGGGGATTCCCCCTAGAGCCTCCAGAAAGGAATACAGTCCTGCCGACAGCTTGATATTAACCCAGAAAGACCCACGTCAGACTTCTGAGCTAACAGAAACATAAGATGACAAATTTGCATCCCCTTAGCCACTAAATTTCTATGGAAACAATAGAAAACTAATATACTGACTTTCCCATAGAGGTGCTGCTAATTCTGTGGTATCTACAGCAGCCCGTATTATGAATTGAGTGGTAGCATTTAAAAGAAATTGTTAAGTTTATCAAACATGAAGCAGGATAAGTCATGATCATAAGCAAATCAAGTTAGGAAAACAAAGATATTAAATTCATCAAAGACCTGAACAAGATCGTAGATATGAGTATCAAACATTCCTCTCATAGTCACAAAACAGACCTGAATAAGCAGATATTTTAACCAAATGTCTTCTTTTATTGTCTTTCTTTTCTGTCTCTTCTTTATGTGTAAAAAATGCATTCACTCTTTGCTTCAACAACTAATTTATAAAGCCCCTTCCACGTGCTAGGCACTGTGAAGGGTCCTGAGGATTTTCTACACTCAAGATGTTTATAACCTATGTGAGCAAAGACAAATAAGGAAATAAACTTCATACCTTTGTCAACACTAAAATAGGAAATTGGAATAGAATAAAAGCTTAAATGTTATATCAGTGTAGAAAGATACAGCCATACCTCATTTTATTGAGCTTCACTTCATTGTGCTTCACAGATATTGCCTTTTTTACAAAGTGAAGGTTTGTGGCAGCCCTGCATAAAGCAAGTGTGTTGGTGCCATGTTTTCAACAGCATGTGCTCACTTCATGTCTCTGTGTCACATTTTGGTAATTCTTGCAATATTTCAAACTTTTTCGTTATTATTATATCTGTTTTGGTGATCTGTGATCAGTGATCTTTCATGTTACTATTGTAATTGTTATGGGGTGCCACAAACTGCGCCCAAATAAGATGGTGAACTTAATCGATAAATGTTGTGTGTGTTCTGACCGCTCCACAGATGGCAGTTTACCATCTTTCTCCCTTTTCTCAGGTCTCCCTATGCCCTGAGACACAACAATATCAAAATTAGGCCAATTAATAACCTTGCAGTGGCCTCTACGTGTTCAAGTGATACGTTCATTAGGCTATAGCTGCCATAGTTAGTGATTCCTCTGATGGATCTGTGAAAAGTAAACTGAAAACCTTTTGAGAAGGATTCACAATTCTAGATGCCATTAAGAACATTCATGATCCATGGGAGGAGGTCAAAACATCAACATTAACAGGTGTTTGGAAGAACTTGATTCCAACCTTCATGGATGACTTTGAGGGTTCAAGACTTTAGTGGAAGAAGTAACTGCAGATTGGTGGAAATAGCAAGAGAACTAGAATTAGAAGTGGAGCCTTAATATGTGACTGAATTGCTGCAATCTCATGATAAAACTTGAACAGATGAGGAGTTACTTTTGACTGATAAGCAAAGAAACTGGTTTCTTGAAATAGAATCTACTCCTCGTAAAGATGCAGTGAACATTGTTGAAATGACAACAGGATTTAGAATATTACATCAATTTAGATGAGAAGGTAGTGCCAGGGCTTGAGAGGACTGACTCCAATTCTGAAGAAGTTCTACTGTGTGTAAAATGCTATCAAACATCATCACGTACTCCGGAGAAAGCTTTCATAAAACAAAGAGTCAATGAGGCAAACTTCATTGTTGTCTTATTTTAAGAAACTGCCACGGCCACCCCACCCTTCAGCAACCACCACCTTACACAGTTAGCAGCCATTGATATCCAGGCAATATCTTCTGCCAGCAAATAAATTATGAGTTGCTAAAGGCTCAGATGACAATTAGCATTTTTTAACAATAAAAAATTAAGGTATGTACATTGTTTTTTAGACATAATACTGTTGCACACTTAATAGACTACAGTATAGTATAAACCCAATTTTTATATGCACTGGGAAACCAAAAGTTTCTTGTGACTCTCTTTATGGTGATATTTGCTTTATTGTGGCGGTCTGGAACTGAACCTGCAGTTATCTCTGAGGTATGCCTGTATACAGACAGATAGTTAAGTTATATGTATTTGTAATCTATTGTTGCATAAAAAATTAGCAGCTTAAAGCATCAGACATTTATTATTTCACACAGTTTCTGAGGATCAGGAGTGGCTTAGCTGGATGATTCTGACTTGGTGTCTCGTGAAGTTGCAGTTAAGCTGTTAGCTGGGGTTACAGTCATCTCAAGGATGGACCAGGGCTGGAGGATCCGTTTCCAAGCTCACACATGTGGTTGTTGACAAACCACAGCTCCTCACTAGCTATTTGCTGAAGGGTACAGCTTCTTGCTATGTGGATACAACAGATTAAGTTATATACCCCAGGAAAAAAAACGTGTTCTTAATCTAAATCCATTCTTGGGTGTTGTGTTGGTTTGGCTATATTATGTCCCCCAGAAAAAATCATGTTATTTGATACAATATTGTGAGGGCAGACATATTAGTGTTGGTTAGGTTGCATATTGGTATTAGGTTGTTTCCATGGAGATATGACCCACCCAACTATGAGTAACACCTTTGGTTAGGGTGAGACCTTTGATTGAATGTTTCCATGGAGGTGTGGCCCTGCCCTTTCAAGGTGGGCCTTGATTAGTTCACTGGAGTCTTACAAAAGCTCACAAATAGAAGGACCTCAGAGCTGCAGCCAAGACTGACATTTTGAAAAATGCACAGGAGCTGAGAATGAAATTGAAACACCACCTGGGAGCAAGCGGACGCCAGCCACATGCCTTCAGAGCTAACAGAGATTTTCCAGATGCCAATGGCCTTACTTCAGTGAAGGTACCTGATTGTTCATGCCTTACCTTGGACACTTTATGAACTTCAGACTGTAACTTTGTAACCAAATAAATCCCCTTTATAAAAGCCAATCCATTTCTGGTGTTTTGCATAATGGCAGCATTAGCAAACCAGAACAGGTATGAACCCATTGTAAATCGGACCGTTTGAAGCTGTTTTTTTTTTTTTCTGTTAAGGTGTGGCCAACTGAATCAGAATGGGTCTTAATCCGATTACTGGAAGCCTTATAGAGAAGGCCACAGAAAAAGAAAGCCACGTGGAGGAGCAGAATACAGAAGTCAAAGGAACCCAGAAGAGAAAGAAGATGCTGCCATGTGCACTACCAAGTGATGGAAAAGCTGAAGACCCAAGGACTGCATCCAACCAGCCCCAGAACACCACAGTCTTTGGGGAGAAAGCATCAGCTTGCTGATGCCTTGATTTTGGACTTCTCTTAGCCTCAAAACCATAAACCAATAAATTCCCATTGTTTAAGCCAGCCCATTGTATGGTGTTTGTTTTAGCAGCTGGGAAACTAAGGCAGTGGGCCTCTCCATATGGCTGCTACAATGAGACAGGTGGCTTCTTTCAGAGTCCAAAAGAATGAGAAAATGAACAAAACAGAAGCCACAGTGTCTTTCATAACCTAATCTCAGAAGTAATACACTATCACTTCTGTTATACTCTATTGCTCAAACTAACCCTGGTACAAGTCGGAGGAAACTACACAAGGGTGTGAATGTCAGAAGGAGGAGACTGTTAGGGGCATCTTGGAGGCTAGATATTCCACCATGTTCTTCCAAAACATTTCAACAAGAGAAGTCATGTTGTATAGTAATACTTCTACAACAGTGGCCATGAGCTCTGTAGTAGTCATGGAACTGCTACCCTCTAGCAATAGCATCTAGTATGATCTATTAAGGCCTCAGTTTCCATAACTGCAGGATGAGAATGGAGTCCCAATCATTACTAGCATTGGGTAGTAGTTGCATTGCTGCTCCTGTTACTTAACACATGCCAGACACTGTTAGAAGCATCGCACCTTAACTCATTTACTTTTCATTACAACCTTATGAGGTGGGTATAATTTTCATCCCCATGTGATAGCTGAGGAAACTGAAGCATAGAGAGTCTCATCTACTTGCCCAAAGTTACCTCACTAGTTAAAAGGAAGTCAGGATTTGAACCTAGGTGGTTTAGTACCTGATCCATGCTCTAAGCCACTGTGTTCAACTGGCTCTATAACAGAATATAGAAATAAATGCAAGTAAATAAAGTACTTATAAAATCATTAATAATATCAAAATTTAAAATAAGCCATATTTTAAAACCATAGTTCAAATATAGGCAGTAAATTAGAGATTACTGTAGTCTGATATTCCATCCAGAGGTGCATCCAAAATGAAAAATCACACATAGTTAATCACTATAGATATGTGGAAAATAGTGTAATTCCAAGATATGGACAGCAATACAAAAGGACTTGTCTGATCTGGTTGTTACCTCATCTTTCCCTCAACTTATTCTAGCTGCTCTTTTCCTTTCAAAAAATGTCAGGATAGTTTCCTTTACCTTTATATCTCCCAAGTAACGTAAGTAGCAATTTGAAAGTGGAAATCGCAGCCCATTCTTAAACCCAGAGAAAATCTGCCCACAGTATTAAGTGCTTCATAGCCTATACTTTTGAAACTACTCTGTGATTATCATTTCACCTTTCCACAGATGTCTCCTGTGTGTTTCAAGAGTCAACTGCCCCAACAAACTGAAAGCAGAGAAGTCAGCTGAGAGACAACTGAGATTTGGGATAAAGACACACAACAATGATGGCCAGCTGTTGGGGTTCCTTATTAAGCTACTGTTGGGATGTGCCGGCAGATTAGAGGGGATATGGGAAGGTTACAGTCTCTAAGGTCAGCACTTTGGGTTCACATTCTCTCCTTATCCTCGTCCTCTGGAACAGGCACTTTCTCTGGGTGCATCACGGAGGCAGAGGCTCACAACCCACAGCTTTAGCCTCTTCCTCACCACCATGCCATCTTCTACATTTGGGGCAGGAGTTATACCTCCCTATGACATTATTGCCTCATTTCAGAAATGGGGAAGAGATCCTAGCGATAAAACAAGGTTTTAAGCTCTTAGACACGTGGTGTTGTTTAATTCACTAATGATTTCCCTCTATCTTCCACCCATAGGGAGATCACAATACTAGGTGGTATGGAGTGGGATAGAGAAAGTAAAAGATGCAGAAACTTTAAAAAGAAAAAAAATGATATAAAAAGGACACAGGAAAAACTTAACTTTCAAATAAAAATTAAAGTCTTTAAAAATACTAATAAATAAATAAAATACACCATTTACTTTGATTTTTCTAATGCCCACCTAATAAGAAACTGTCATGCTTGTTAATGCTACATATCAGAGGTGGTTTCATACACCTCAAGGCAACCGGGAAAGAAACACTGCACTGCAGGAAAGCTCACTGGACCAGAGTAAAAATAACTGGGTCCAAACTCTAAATCTACCATTAATTCATTTATTAACTGTATGACTTCCACTCACATGACAAGTATTTAACTTAAGCGTATTTACTCATCTGAAAAATGAAGAGAACAGTAATAAACTCATACTACTGCTGTGAGGATTAAATAGAAAATGTATAACAACATTGTTAAGTAAATCTTTACAGATCACACAATATGGACTGTGTTGGCTGGACATTAATTTGTATTTTATTAGTTTGTATTGATACCTTAATTTGTATTTTCCTCCCTGCATTCCCTTTTTCTTTTTCTCCCATGGAGCAGACTCTGCTCAGTGCCTCAGGGGTGGTGGGGCAGTTCAGGGAACAGAAACCATCAGCAAATATGGGATGGGGCGGGACAGCAGTGAGGAAGAGACCACTGAACTCTGGAGGTCCAAAGGAGTAGGGAGGGGCCTGGGGCCTGGTTCTTGGCGGCATTGCCATTCTTGTACCACAGGGTCCCCAGAAGGAAGATCTTGGTTGACAGAGACGCAGGCAACTTCACATGAAATTGAGCTCTAGGAGTGGCAAAGAAGCGTCAGAGCCATCAGACCTTCAGGGATGGGACAGGATGAGCTGACCCAGGCCCCTGACAACTTGGTTCTGAGGATGACACCAGAATCTAGAGAGGGGGGATTTGTTTTCCACCATACTAGTGGAGAGAGGGACCAGAGTCAGAAATTTGGCAGCTTTATAGGAAAAAAATGTGTTATTTCTTGGACACTGGAGTTTTGGGAATCAGATTTACACCCATTACAATTTCCCCAACAACTAATTTCTGTCTGGAAGTTAACAATGCTCAATATAATAAATGTTTAATAATTTTTTTTTACGTTAAGTGTGTGTGTGTGTGTGTGTGTGTGTGTGTGTATATATATACACATATATAAGACATCTTCTTTGATTTAAAAAAGCACAGACATTGAGCTGCTCTAATGATAAGCAATGGTGGGGCGTAAATTCTGAAATGATTTTCTCTATGTTGCTGGGCACATAGAAGATGCTCAATTAAAACCTGCTGGCCAGCTGGTGATCAACAGTCCAAAGCAACTCATAACTTCACCAGACCAGTTACGACCAATGGCCCACACCTGCCAACCAGCTGGCTGGGATTAGGGGTGTATCGTGTTGTGATGAATGGACATTTTCTCTGTGTAATCTTCATGGGCTTGCACAAGTCAGAACTTACCACATGGGTCTTACTTTAGGTGCTGTGCTCTAACAACTTGAGAATGGAACAAATACATATACCCATGAGGGCAGGGCCTTGTTTATCTAGTTACCTAACATATCCCCTGGAGAGGGCAAGGTATATAGTAGGAATTCAATAAATATCTGACCACTGTTGACCAATAGAAGACACAAGACCTTTATCTCCGAGTGTGAAATACAAAGTAGGGATAGCTTCAACACATACAGCCAAACCCAGTATCTAAGAGCCCCAAACAAATCAAGTACAGCATGCAGAACAAGGGCTGGCTGGCTTTCCTGTGTCCTCATCCAAACCAAGGACACCTCCAGAGACACAGTTTGCTCAATGACTGTGGGAGATGGATAGGAAGGAAAGGAAAGGGACTTATTTATCAACTCCAGATTTAAACTCCCTCCAGCTCCTTCCTAATCTTTAGCTTTGTATGAAGAAGTCTGCCCCAGATTCTGAAACCGTGACAAGACCTACATCCCAGAAAAGTTCTGATTTATGAATTGGCACTGAGACTATGTCAGCTGGTGCAGAACACCACAGTGTCTGTTTCTGGAGGATGTGCATATGGAGCATTTTTCTACGGGTGTATCACAGACTGCTCTGATTCTCCTAGGGTTTCTGAACTCAGTTCAGGGCATGGACTTTAATCAGTGAAATGACAAAATGGCCCTATACAATGGGACACTGAATGAATTTATTTAATGATACTATATATGGGGAGTACACTTTAAGTGGAGAAACAAAAGGAACAAAAGAAAAAAGATTTATTAAAAGACATCTCAGAGTGACTGAATCACCTGAGTGTTAATCAAAGGCAATGGGAAGCGAGATGGGTGTGGGTGGGGGGCTGTCCCCTCCCCCCCCTGGAAGGTCCCTAGAGAATGGACTTCAAGCAAAATCAGAAGGCAGTGCTTTCTTTCTAATGGAATTTATCGAGCTTCTCTTCTTCTATGAGCACACGTGGTGCTATGAGACTCTCTTCAAGAAGCTTTTGATAGATATTGCTAATGACAACTAATATTTCTAATTAGAACTGTACTTCATCTCACATGATCTTGTTTAATCTTAGTTATGAATCAGTCACGGCAGGGATTATTTTCCCGGAGAAAACAAAGACCTAGGCTGGGGCAGGGAGTGGTAGGATGGGAAGAGGCGCTGTGCCATAAAGAACTTTCTCTGGGTCACTCAGCTATGCAAATAGTACAGCAAGAGCAAGAACAGCAGCCCACGTTCCTGATTCCCAGCCTTTCCCCAGAACCTAAGATCCTCCACCACCACCAGGGAAACAAGACACAACTCAAGCCAGCTGTGAGTACGTGAGGGTGGAGGAGGAAGTACAAAGGGAAGGGGTGAGGACGCAGACCTTGCAAACCAGGGAGTAATCAGAACTGCTGGGAGAGGGACCAGCCATTATCAAGTGTATCTTCAAGCCCTAAAATATTCTAAAGAGATAATATCTTTCTCTGGCAGACACTAAGACAAGAGGTCATGTGTAGGCACTATCCTGGCAATGCTTAGACAAACCAACCTCTCACTGATCCCAGCTAAAAGGTTTGACAATAACACTCTGTAGACAAGGAAATCCAAAGCATGGAGTTCCTCCAGGGAAAATGTTATTCTGGACCTGGGCCAAGACTGCCAACACCTTTGAACAATTGAATTCCAAAATGTAGAGTCACAGGTTGGCTCCTCTAAGAATCAGCTCACTGTGTTTCATTAAAAGAGAAATGAAGATGAGGAGGTATATTCCTGCTACCAGCCCCCAGTGAGGCAACATTCCACCCATCTCTTAACCAGCTCTGAGAAAGGCAGGGAGATCATTAGGCCTGGGTAAAAAGCATAGGAAAGTTCTCTTTCTGAACATCCAGGGCTTTGGAATCTGATAGCTCCTACAGAGACATGATTCTCTTTGAATAACTAACTCTAAGTCAGTAACCTAACTAGGGACTCATGTCTCAAGTATAGTTTGTCATCTTCAATTTTTAATAAATTTACTTCATTTTATTTAATAGCTTTATTTCTATTCAGAGACTATGTGGCAATGGCACATTCTGTTGTCATAAACTTCATTTCCAAAGGTAGAAAAAATGTATAGGGATAATGATAATAGTAACAAGAGCACTGAATTAACTATATTTTTATAATACTCTATATCAGGAATTGTTTTCAGTTCAGTATATATATATACAGTATATATATATCAAGTCATATAATCCTTCCAATAACCCTTTGATGTAGGCTCTATTATCTTCATTTTAAAGTTAATGATTCTGAGGCACATTTAAGTAAGTTAAGTAACTTACCTAAGGTTGCACAGCTAGTAAGTGGTACAGCCTGGATTTAACCGAGGCAGTCTAGCCCCAGAGTCTATAGTTTTAACAACTAAGCTGCTTCCCGGTATAAAAGACATAAAGGGAGAGTCTAAAAAAGGAGGTTAATGATAAGCATGTATAAATAACTATAGGCTAACTAAAACAAAAGAGATAGATAAAAGGTAATGAAACCAGCATGATCCTCTTATGTCAGAAATAAAAAAACATTAATTGTTGAATAAATACCATAGGATACTACTGACCTTTTAGGCTCTCCCAAGTCTTTTCCAGGAAGATAAAGGATGAAACAGAAACAGCACTGTACTGAAGTTATAAAATCTGGTTATTAAATCACTTATTTTATTTACTTATTCACTTAGCACGCATTTACTGATTATCTGGTAGGTACCAGGCAATGTGCTGGCTAGATCACTCAATGTTTTGAATCCTAGCTCCTCTGCTATGAAATGGGAAAAACTGTACCCACCTCACAGGGTTGTTATGAAAGTTAAATGAGATAAGGCACGATTGCTCTCGATTCCTGGTTGACACTCAATACTAGTTGACTGAATACATTTTCTCTTGCCTAATTCCTCAGAATAGAAAGAAATTCTTGATAATGATCTTGATAAATACACAGAGGTGCTTGTTTTTCCAATGAATGCACTGCGCCTGCCAGGCTATAGACAAATCTACATAAACATCTATCTCAATACTTCTGCCTCACCCTGTTTCTTACCCTTAAGTCAGCCAGACGTGACACATGGTAGGATAGTGATTAGTGTCAGTTCTTTGTTATTATTCCCAGAAGAGGTAGGAAGAAGAGAGAAGAGATAGAAGGAGAATGAGAAACGAGAAAGGAGAAAAACGAAATAGGGTTTAATAATGGAGATGGGATGTTACTTCTTTCCTTCCCTCCTGGTGGTCTGTGATCTGTACGGGCTCCCACCCTCCATTTCCATCTAGGATGTCTCATAGCATCAACCATATGCCACATTGAAGATAACACGAAACTTCTCAGACCCCCAAAACCCTCCTTGGATGCATGTCCAAGCCACAAATCCTCTCTGTCTCCCCCGGCCCCACCCTGCCACCATATACACAATTAAATCATGACCCTTTATTTTGCAACATGGTCAAAGCAGTTATTAGGGAAGTTTCATTTCTAGAGTATTCACTATCCAAGATAACAGAGGTCTACAATACAAGGCCTACAAGGCCGTACATTGATCGTTGGTTAGTCACTGAGTTCATCTTGTCTAATAAACTGTATGATTCTGGAAGGCAGAGAGCATTGACTAACATAACATAGCATCAATGAATATTTGTCAGATTTATATCTTGGTTTATGATTTTATAGTGTTGGAAAACAAAAAAAATTGCATTGCTTAGAAACATATTCTCTATGAACTGAAGGTCTAGATAACTTAAAGACTGCTTTATTTCACCCGAGTAAGATTTACTTAATTTTCAGTTCGGAAGGCACATAGAAAAGCCCACCAACAAACACGGTGGGCTTTTACCCATTTCTTAGGATATGGGGCTGTTGTCCTGCACATCTGACAGAGGAGATGAGCAAGGTTAATACAAATGATATTCCTGAGATCGCCAGACAGAACCACATTTAGGATCATATGGGGCCAGTCCCAAACATCTCAGCTACTCACCTGAGCCTTAACCCCATTCTTGCTTCATTGTAATTTATTAGTGTGAATTAAATGACATCTTCTGACTTGTGAAAATGTTCTGTTTTAATAGATGTGAATCTCACCAAAGAGAAAAACATGTCAGACAAGTTCAAACATGTCTGCCCACCCAAAGTTTGATTCCTATAAGCACCTCTTCCTCTTTCCAACCCATCCTCAACCTTATAGGGTGTAGACATTTTTAAAGTTTCCCCTTGCTCAAGCTGCTATGGAAGAGACTGTTTCTAGCTCCATGTCTAGGGAGATGAGGAATTTATCATAAGTTTGGGAGATGGAGAGTTTTTACATCAGCTGCCCTTGCCAAAATCTAAGAAACATGCCAGCTCCCATCACATGATCCCTGACTTTGCAAAGCTGTGGTTTGAAGACAGAAACAATAATAATTCCATACAGCAATGACTAACACTTTATGGGGACAACTGAAAATATTTTAAATGTTTTCATGATCCTTTTTTGAACTACAGTTGGTAGTCAAACAGAGGTCACTTCAGAATCTTCAGAACTGCAGACCCTACAACAAATAACACTCACAGATGGTTTCTTTCTTTGTTTATCAACATTCTCCCTCTTCACAGCTGGCAGCTACTCAGGATAAAGCACTGAACTCCCAGGAGAAGACCTGGAATTCTCTTGATCTCTCTTTCCTCACTTTAAAATGAGGGGTTTGAAATAGAGGCTCTAGAAGCTCCCTTCCAGCTCTGATACTGGATGTTCCCCAAGGAGATCACAGATACTTTGTACCCTTCCACATTCTACATCCCCATGCCAAAGTCCCTTCTTATGACAGTACCTGCTAGAACCAAACCCATCACTTTTGAGTGCAAATTCATTGTGGGGAAAAGTAGCAAGGCTAACCCACTGAAAAGACTAAGCCAGGAGTAAGGAAGGGTTCCAGTTTAAGTGCAAAATAACCGTCTCCTGTAAAGAACCCTCCTTAATTGGTCCCTCTGCATGGTTCTTACAGAAATATCTCAGTTTACCAATGCACATCTGTGTGTTCTACTTCCACCAAAGAAAAAAGATGTGTTAAGGGTAAGGGAGAGAAGAGGAAGGTTATAGGTAGAGAGGGTTTAGTGGGCAGGCAGGAAGAGAGATATGCTATAAGAGGTAGAAGCAAAGATGGCAAAGGGGCAAAGAAATACCAGATGAAGATGTGGAGAAACACAAAAGAAGACCTGGAACTGGATCCAGAAATGTGGGAAATTTCTAGTATATTACAGGACTCGAATTCACACTTCAGTTGGCTTTGGGGTATCCCACTAGAACACAAAGTTGAGAAACGCTGTTCTTAGCTACTCAAACCCCTAGTGGGGGCATCAGGTATATCCGCGCTACCACAGTGCCACCTAGTGGAGTGGTGGGACTTGTCGTGACCTAACCAGGATTGCCTAGAACTAGGTTCATACTGTAAATACTCAGGAATAAAGAATATGGACAACCGAAGTTCAAAAAGCTTTATGTCCTATGGGTTACCTCCTCTCGTGACAAGTGGAACATAACTTTACACACATTCTTAAAGATTCCGCCACTCCTTTTTTAATCAACTCAGCCATCACAGAAATTCTCTGTAAAAACCACTGCCCTTTAAGAGACGTACCTTTTCTAACAATATAAAATGATCTTCCCTATTTTTCCAATGATTTTTATTTTAAGCAACTCTTAAAATTATAGATATATGTAGACAGATCAATGTTATAAAATACCAAAATAATATAAATATAAATATCTCACCTATATAGTCATTAAACACTAATGTACATTTTTGCTGCTTTTCTTTCTTCAAAGTTTCCCCATGAAATTCCCTTAAGAATAGTTACAATAGTGTAAACCTCAGTAATTCATTGTGCAAATTATTATACTAGGGATATCATAAAGCCAGGACATGGAGTTTCAGCAGAGTTACTGATTTATCTGTGGCCCCAGGTATGAGGTCTGGAAGGCAACATTGGGCGGGGGCTAAAGCACATATTTGGGCTCAGAGATTATGATACCATAATTTTAGGGCTTCCAAAAACATTTCTTCTCCATAAGGCCCCTCAGCCCCACAGTGATACCACAATCTCAGGGCTCGAATTCAGGCACTACAGTTTAATGAGTGACCTTGAGCTTATTATTTAATTTCTTGAATTTGTCTCACTCCCATCTGTAAAATGGAAATGAGAATATTGACTTCATAGGGTTGTTATGAGGATTAAATGAAAATAGTTTCCAAAATGGTCACCACAGTGACCATTTTATCTAGACAATACTAAATACATATTAATTCTTTTCCTGCTATCCTTTCCTGAAGCGATCCAGCAGAGTAATAACAGTTCTCACTTTAGTTGGGCTATCATAATAAGTCTCTTAATCTCTGTTTTTTTTTTTTTCCATAAAAAAATGCAAAGATGCAAAGATACCTCTCTCACCCCAGTTTTCAGTTGAAAATCAACCAATTAATGAGCACTAGAGTTAAGATGGAATTATGCCAGCCATGGTACCTGGGAGAGTTCACAGCATACTTGACTTTAATTCATGTGTACTATAATCCTGTGGGTTAAAGGACCATAAAAGTTGTTCTGGTTTTTCTTATACTTCAAAGGAAGCAATTTAATGGCCATGAATTACAGTCTCCCGATTACACTGTAACTATGAAACACAACTGTTCTGGTATGATTTCCAGCCTGGCTCCTTCACCAAAGGAACTTCAAGGAAAGAATTTAAACACAATAACCTTTCCAGGCTTTCATCCAGCTTCCTCATACAGGACACTCTACCGTTGGAAGCCCAGAGACTGCAAGTGCACACAAAGGCTCATGTAGGGTTTGGGGCCTCAAACAGGGTGGACTGCAGGGTTGAGCTGGGGTGTGAGCAATACAAAAACTGGGGAGCAAGTTAAACACTGTTTCCTGGGGAGATACATAGATGATGGATGTTAACAGAAGTAAAAGAACAGGGAATAATAATCAAATATTTAAAAGGAGGGAAGATTACACTAAGAATGTTAATAAAAAAGAATACTTCACAATCATGGGCTCTTCCTATCTTAAATAAGCCTGACTGGGTAGGCCTAAAACATTCCCATTGCCCTGAGGTTCAGTAGCTAAAGCAGAAATCTTTTTTCATGGTAGGAAAGAAAATGCTTATAGCTGGGAGGCAATTGTGGAAAGAACATTACACTTGGAACTGGAAGATCAGGTATTCAATCCTGTTTCTCAACTAACTAGCTGTCTGACCTTGGGCAACTTCCCTGAATATTGGTTCACTCATCTAAAATAGGGATATTTACCTTCCCCTCTGAAGCACTGCCGTGAAGCTAAAATTATGTGATGTAAGAACAAGAACGTCTAAACTGCATTGCCGTGCTCCATTCTTCGCCATCACTGGAGTAAAGCAGGACCTGGACAATGGGTCCAGTGTCCTGCAACTAGTCAAATGGCCATGTTTTAAAGTTGTAAAGAGGCACCTTTAAAATGCTACTACAAAAATAAAACATAAGACAGCTTACTACAGAATCCTCTCACAAACAGAATTCTATGAAAACAGCCAACCAAACAGACACACACACACACACACACACATACACACACAAAGGAAAGGCAAGAGAAACCAACTTCACACATAAAGAACTTCTCTGGGCAGTGGTCATGCACTCTCATTACCTAATGTCTTGATTGAACTTAGGGGTCTCTGTCGGAACCAGCTCAAGAGTATAGCCTTTGTTAGAGGGCAAAACATACATCTCTTGACTATTTAAAGATGTTTATCTATAGTCTGCCACTGAGCTGGCCCCCGTACAGTTTGAGAATGTAATCATTCCCACGCTCTGCAAATAATTTTTGTGTACTTTAAAGACAAATAGATACTTGAAGGGTGAGAGAAAGGAGAAAAGAGAAAAGGAGAAAAGGGCTACTTGCAATAGCCCCTGAAAGTAAAATTTAAACTTGGAGTTAAAATATATTGTGCAGGAAAATCATGCCTTGCCATTTTGCCTGACTAGTGAGTCGGTGGAGGGGGGGCGGGAGCAGGGTGCTGGAGAAAGTGGGGCAGGAGAGGGGAGATAATCTGTGTGGACAAAGATAGGTCAGCAATGCTATGTCTGGACCCACCTATGTGCCTCTTCCTAGTAAGGGTACTTGGAGCCTGCTCCCCACTTCCAGATGGAAATCCTGGGTGATAATGTGAAATCCTGCATAATAATGAAATGTCTTTCTCTACCTTTTTAGAAAATGTGCAGGGAAATTGGGAAATGATAAGCAACCGTGTATAAGTCTAACTTACTCTGAGAGGATTTCCAGTAAATAAAGAGAGATGGAGAACCTGGGAGAATTAGCTTATTTCTGTCGTTCTTGGGGTTTGTTACAGTTTGATCAATGCCCAGAAGCAACAGGTGATGTAATTGAAGTCTGTTTCCAAGATGTCTTAAAAAAAAAAAAAAATCAAAAGTAAACTGAATCCAGTCACAGCCTTTCTGGTGTCATGAATGAACAGACACTTAAATAGGCAACAGGTGCCAAACATTGACCTGTGTCAGATAACAAAACCCCTGTTTTTCAGCCCAACAAGAACACGGAGGGAGCAAGTATGATATGGAGGAAAGTGCTCTCTGAAGGGGCCCTCTGTGCAGACCCCACAACTACACTGACTATACTTAACACGATGAACACAATGAACACATAATGCAGGGACAGTGATGACTTGAAAATGAACAAGATACAGGATTCTGGGATCTCTAGAACATAAAAGTAATCCAAGAACACAAATAGCCAAAGCTTAAGAAAAATAATGGGAAGGAAACTGGATCACTCTTTCCTGATCCAAAGCCAACAAATGCTACCTCTTTCCCTTTTGCCCTTCCTACCTGCTATCACCGTTATGTACTGAGGTACTGCTGTATGGGGCTTTCCCTATTGACCCAGAACTGAGGTGAAGGCCCAAAAATGAAGACAGAGGTGCTAACGCACCCATGTTCTAAAGAGACTGTGAAAGAAGCTGCTCCAGTTGATGCCAGACACCTTCCCCCAGAAGAACTGTGCTATCAACCCCCCCAATGACCCACGCTTGATCTTCTCAACCTGTAGACGGCAATGATTTGAAAGGTGTGTTTGTTTTGGCCTGTAGGGAGATGTGTCCAAAATGAAAAGGGATTACGTAAGAGATGGGAGAGTGTGCTTTACCAACCCAGAAGGCAACAGTCTGGGGTGTCTATGAGAAAGGGAAGTTCTGTTGTCAGTTCCTTGGTCAAACATCTACTAGGGCAACCAACTTGCAGATCTCACTTCTGTCCACCTGAGCAGGGAATGAGAGATAGGGAGAGCTGACAGGGAAGCAGTGGCATATACCATATGCCCACCATTTTTTTTGTCACAAATACATGTAAATACCATGGAACAGACAGATACCACAGAAGGTAGCTGGGCTTGAGCACCTTGCTGTTGTCTGACTCCAGAAGTGGCCAATAGAGCCAGAGCCAAAGCTTCCACATCCAGTAACTCCACAGTGGTGGAAGGAGAAGAGAAGTGGGTGAACAGGACCCTCAAAATTACCCACATATGTATGTATGAGTCAGCACTGGGATACCTGCCACAGAGAGGGTGTTAGCAGCAGTAACAACCAGAATCTGCCCTTGAAGGAAAACATTTGTCCTCCACCATCCCTCCTCTACGGCACAGGAGCTAGAACCTATAATGAAATGGGAAGAGCATAAGCTATGGAAAAGCCATATCTCATATCCCCTCTACCTCAGCTCTTTGAATTTTAAGTCTAATCTGTGATGGGAAGAGAGAAATTTGACTCAGACATAAGATTAGACTTTTAAACTGGACTGAACTATTTTCAATAGCCAAAATAATGATGAAAAAAACAAGATAGTTGCCCAAAATCTCATTAAAGTTCCAGAAAAGATGAATAAACACAGGACAACTGGTAGCAATAAATTCAAAAAGTAAAACCATTTCAGATTTATGCCCTAAGGAATTTGATGCTCCTTAATAAACCAGATTCATGCATCTAGCACTTTGGGTTTTATGTGGTGGAATGAAGAAGGAGTTAGGGGAAGAAAAAGAGATAAGGAAAGAATGGCAGAAAAGGCAGACGGGTAAGACAAGAAATAAACTCCAGGGCAATCTTTACTCAGAAGTGGAAACAGGATTACATCCATTAGAAAAGAACCGAACTGAAATACTGAGAAATGATAGTAATGAGTCAACTAACAAGCTATTTCCATGTACCAGGGGGTAATTTCATACCCAAAAGGTATAAGTCATGGTCCCTGCCCATAGGAGCTTACAAGAAAGTGATGCCATGAAAAGATGACTGAACTAGAATATTAGCAATCTGGAAGATGTATTAAAGGCATTGCAAGCTGTGTGACAATAATGAAGTCCCTTCATTTCCCTCAGCCTTTCCTTACCTGTAAAATAGGTCAAGAGAGGAAGGTTGAAATAGTCAAGGGTTCCCAACCTTGACAGTAATGAGCGACCACAAGCTATGTTTTTAAGTGACTAGAGAAATAGTATCCTTACTCACATATGCTTGGAGCTGGTGGTAGGGAAAACATCAGTAACTGTTTGCCTATATGATCTCTAAGTGCTCCTTATACATCCTGATCTACACTAATAAGAAATAAAGGTGGCCCCAATGAAAGGAGGCTGCCATCTGGTGTACACCTCCCTCAGACTATTAATATTTCTGTGTTTGCAGCCTAGTGGGATCCTGGAGGATGTAAGGGCTGTATGAATGCCACACTATTTTTCAAGTTTTGAAAAGTAAATACTAGAAGCTCTGGCAACAGTGCTTTGGGAGTAGCTGTACCTCTGAAGTTTCCCTTGCCTTTCTGGAGCAATACCGGGAGGGAGCTGTTTAATGAGGAGCTGCAACACAGGAAACAAAGCAGTAGTGTTTGCACACAAAGTGATGTGCTGGCAATTTTCTAGGTTTCATTTTTTATGAATGCCAAAGTCATTTGTTTTGAAAATAAGAGCCTCTCCTTTGCCCTCAGCATCCCTGTTAGGAAATTAAACCACAGGATTAATTCTGTTTAGACCTGCAGAGTGTGGGCAAATCCTCCAAGACATCACAACAGCCTCTCCAGGCAAAGCATTACAGAACCGGGACAAAGGGTTTGGCTCCAGAGTCAGAGACATCTACGTTCAAGTACCAGTTAGGCCACTTTCTAGCAGTGCAACTTTGGGATAGTCACTTAGTCTCAGTTTCCCCTCATTAGCTTAAAAATAAGGAAATGAGGGTTGTTGTGAAATGCCTGTCCCTACATAGAAAGTATTCAGTAAATTTAATTGTATAAAACAGTGATAAAAGCAACAACAAAAAAATCTATAGGAGAGTATAACCTTGGGCCATGATGTGATACAAGCTCAAAGTATTTTCAAGCAGCATTCTTCATGATACCTAACGATACTTCCAGCTATAGCAGCTGAGTCATAAATACTTCATCAATCTTTGTAATGGTAGAAATACTAATATACAGAAAGTTGAGATGATTTGTTTAGGTTGTATTTGGTGCAGAATGGCCTGAAACTAGAAGATTTAATTAATCTACCCTCAAAGATACCTTTCACTTCTGGGAAGATTCTATCATCCTAATTCTTAATTCATACTCATCTAAACTAGGAGTTTTCACAATTTTTAAAATCATGGAAATATTTATGAATACATATTTTTAGTGGAAACTTGATTACACACACACACACACACACACACACACACGGAAGGGAAATAAAGCAAAAAATAGTACTAGTTTGTATATACATAATATAGCAGAAAGAATATTAGATTCTGAGTTAAACCACCTGTTTCCAATACTGAAAATGGCAAGAATCTTCAAGCAAGTCTCAAACTCTCTAATCAGGTTTTAGTATCTGATTATTTAAATTAAGGAGAGAGACATGAATAGTACCTTTGAAATATTGTTGTGACCCCCAGGAGAATAACTATAAGGAAGGGGAAGAAGCTACTGGAAGTTTATATTCTCTCATATAATAAGGTCATGTATATTATAAAGTTTGTTGTCATAAAGCTCTCTTGGTATTGTCCCCAATAAGAATAAGAGTTTGAAATAATAATTTTTCAAACAATAGAAATAATGGTGTTCCATTCAAATAATGGAGTTCATGGGTGTTATAAGAACTTTCCTTTTTCTGGACTTCAGAATCATATTTTCTGTCTAACAGGGACAACACTTTGGTTGCAGTGGGGAAAAAAAAAATTGGACTTTTAAAACTTGACCTCTGCTTTTCTCTTTTGCTTTCCCCTTACACTAGTTTACTACCAACTGGACACCAGAATTGAAGCTTCTCCACACAGAGAAGTAAGGACCTTAAACTCCAGCACAGTACTCACCAGTAAGTATTGTGCCAAGCTTTTGTGTCTGGACAGAAATGTCTGATAAGCAAGCAGCCAAATCAACATGCGTCTACCCAGAGCCTGTCAGGAAGAGAGCTCAAATGTAATTTTTGCTTTTCTTCATTTTCTATTATTCTGGTTTACTTAAAAATGAGTGTTTGCAGGAGAAATCTGAGTGTATTTTTGGCAAGCAGTTAACTGAATTATCTTTGCCTAATCATTGAATGAATAGTGTGATTCAGAAAATCCAAATAGGCAAGAGAAGGGGAGATGAGGAAAAGCTAATCTGCTCATCTTAAAATATTTCTACATTTAAAAATATTTCTTGGATTAAAAAATCTCATCTATGCTTAAGGCTCAGAGGTCTAAAATAACTGTTCTGAAACACAGCTGTTAGAAGTCACCAGAGATTATTAACTATATGTTCTTTATTGATACAATGTTTGTGTCATCTATTTAGATGTTATATATTATAACTCAAAAATATTAAGTTGAGGGGGGTTAAGAGAAGATGGCATTTCCCCAAGGAAAGCTATGAGTGTTTATCCGAATTTATCTATGAGTCTCCCGGGAAAACTTTAGAGAATTTCCTTCTCTAAAAACTTGTAAAGTGTGCTCAGAATCATAAAGCTAGAAGAGGACTGGAAAGGCCATCTTGTCATCACCCTTTCACCACATGTGATTCAAGAAGGAGAAATCCGCATTTTAAATAGTATTATAAATTAAGAGAGTTAATGATATATTAGCAAGATAAATTTCAAATACATACACAGAATTATAGGTAGAAGAAACCTATAAATCATCTGAACCAAACTTCCCATTTTATAGAGCTCTAAGAGCTTAAGAACTTGCCCAAGGTTGAAAACCAGTCCTCAAATGTCTTCTGCCTCTCAATCTAGTACTTCACAGTGTTTCTATACTTCTTTTGCATTTCTGCCTAAGTTTTGACTTTGTGGAATTTAAAATGGAAATAACAACAACATTGGTTGGTGTCAATATTCAACAAGCCAATTAAAAGTTGGAGGCGGGGCAAGATGGTGGAATAGAGAGGTTTGGAATTTAGTTAGTCCTCTAGAGCAACTAGTAAATAGCCAGGAACAACTGGTAAATAGTTTGGAACAACTGTTGGGGAACGTCTGTGACTGAACACACATCGCACATAAGCCTGGTATGGGTGGTACAGCTGAGATCACAGCATAGAACTGTAAGTAAAGCTCCCCAAACTGCAGAGCTGGCATGGAAGACTGAGCTGAAACACTTCCCTGTGGGAAAAAGCAGGCTATCTGGAGTAGGGAAAGTAACTCAACCAAGCCCCAACTGTGGTTTTAATTGACAAATTTGGACTACTGAACACAAGCTACAAGCACAGATAAACCTGGAGCAAGCTGGAAAGGAACCTGAGGTTCCTCTGGCAGAGAGAAGATAGGGCTGACAGAAAAACAAAACAAAACAACAACAACAAAAAAAAAACATAAATAATTTAAAACAGGCTTTTGAAGACAGCTGAGCTCAGAATACTGGAAAACAGCTGTGTCCCAAGAAAAGGGGCACAGAGAACTGGGTACCAACACTGGTCAACCAGTGACACTGGGGGGCTAGTGACTGCTCTGAAAAGGGACTTTCTCTCTTTTTCCTTTTTTTTCTCTCATCCAAATTAGCTCATTAGAGAAAGCCTCAGACATTTTCAATTGTCAGCACTAACCCAGGCAAGGATGAAGTTAACAGAGTCAGAGAGACAAAGGAAGAATTCAAATGTAGAAGATAACTCCCTGTTCTAGTTTGCTAATGCTGCAGAATGCAAAACACCAGAGATGGATAGGCTTTTATAAAACGGGGGTTTATTTCGCTACACACTTACAGTCTTAAGGCCACAAAGCGTCCAAGGTAACACATCAGCAATCGGGTACCTTCACCGGAGGATGGCCAATAGCATCCGGAAAACCTCTGTTAGCTAGGAAGGCAGCTGGCGTCTGCTCCAAAGCTCCGGCCGCAAAACAGCTTTCTCCCAGGACGTTCCTCTCTAGCAAGCTTGCTCCTCTTCAAAACATCACTCCCAGCTGCACTCAGTTTCCTCTCTTTGAGTCAGCTCATTTATATAGCTCCACTGATCAAGGCCCACCCTGAATGGGCGGGGCCATGCCTCCATGGGAACATCTCATCAGAATCATCTCCCACAGCTGGGTGGGGCACATTCCAAGCAAATCCAACCTGCACCAAAAACGTCTGCCCCACAAAACTACAAAGACAATGGCATTTGGGGGACACAATACATTCAAACCGGCACACTCCCTAAAGGGTGTATCTTCCCTAAGAAAAGGGGGATGGGATCCAGCTTAAGTGGCTGCCCTCCCTCAGAGAATTCAGACCCCAAGGCCTGGGGGATGGGGGGAAACCAGAAACAACTTAAACTTGGGTTCCGACACCCTCAGCCCCTGGCCAGGACAGGATCTGCTGAGAATTAAAGGGACCTTATCTTTTTACACCAATGGGGAACTACAGTCTGATAAGTGCCACCTGCTGAACAGGATAGGAAAGGCACAGAGTCTAGAGGCCTCACAAGAAAGTCTCACAAACTGCTGGGTCTCACTCTCAGGGAATCCTGATACTGAATACAGTCTCCTCCTGAGACCTGGTCTGGGAAAATCTGATTGGGTAATCAAGGAAACAAGACACCTACACAACAAAAAATTATGAATCACATTAGGAAAAACGAAGATATGGCCCAGTCAAAGGACCAAACTTACACTTCAGCTAAGATACAGGAATTGAAACAACTAATTATTCATGAAACAAATCTCTTAATTCAAAAATCAAGAGGGAAGATATGGCAAAAGAGATGAAGAAGATAAATAAGATACGGGACAAACATAAGAAAGTTTGAAAAAACAATTGGCAGAACTTATGGGAATGAAAGGCACAATACAATAAATGAAAAACACAATGGAGACATACAACAGCAGATTTGAAGAGGCAGAAGAAAAGATTCATGAACTGGAGGACAGGACATCTGAAGTCCTACACACAAAAGAACAGATAGGGAA
Organism: Choloepus didactylus; assembly: GCF_015220235.1. Lineage (NCBI taxonomy): Eukaryota > Metazoa > Chordata > Mammalia > Pilosa > Megalonychidae > Choloepus > Choloepus didactylus. The sequence goes on from NC_051308.1 coordinate 31,084,049, forward strand.
AAGAATGGAAAAATATGAGCAGTGTCTCAGGGAACTGAATGACAACATGAAGCACATGAATGTATGTATCATGGGTGTCCTAGAAGGAGAAGAGAAGGGGAAAAGGGCAGAAACAATAATGAAGGAAATAATCACTGAAAATTTCCCATTTTCATTTCATTAATGAAAGACATAAAATTACAGATCCAAAAAGCATAGCATACCCCAAACAGAATAAATCCAAATAGACCTATGACAAGACACTTAATAATCAGATTGTCAAATGTCAAATACAAAAAGAAAATTCTGAAAGCAGTGAGAGAAAAGAAATCTGTCACATACAAGGGAAGCTCGATAAGACTATATGCAGATTTCTCAGTAGAAACCATGGAGGCAGGAAGGAAGTGGTATGATATATTTAAGATACTGAAAGAGAAAAACTGCCAACCAAGAATTCTATATCTGGCAAAACTGTCCCTCAAAAATGAAGGAGATTTGCTCCGGAGAAGCTAAGTGAGAACCCACAGACACTTAACGAGAAAGCCACTGGAATCAGAAGCTGAAAGCAACACAACCCTGGAGCAAAGGACCAGCAGACACTAGCCATGTGCCCTCCTGGCTGACAAAGGTGTTCTGGATGCCATCAGCCTTTCTTCACGAAGGTATCCTCTTTTTGATGCCTTAGTTTGGACACTTTAATGGCCTTAGAACTGTAAATTTGTGTACTAATAAACCCCCATTGTAAAAGCCAAAAAAAAAAGGAAAGTTTAAAATATGCTCAGACAACAGACACTGAGAGAGTTTATGAACAAGATACCTGCTCCTCAGGGAGCACTACAGACAGATAGGAAAAGTAAGGAAAGGTCTGGAGCACAATATTGGGTGACAGTAGCACAATGATGTAAATGCACTGAATAAAGATGACTGTGAGTACAGCTGAAAGAGGAAGGTTAGGGGCATATAGGACACTAGAAGGAAAGATAGAAGATAAAGACTGGGACTGTATAACTTAGCGAAACCTACAGTGGTCAATGGTTGTGATTAAATGTACAAACAGGTTTTTACACGAGGGAGAACAGATGAATGTCAACTTTGCAAGGTGTTAAAAATGGGGTGGTATTGGGGAAAAAATACAATCAATGCAAACTAGAGTTTATAGTTAACAGTAACACTGTAATATGTACGTTTCCATTAATTGTAAAAAAGGCAATATACCAAAGCTAAATGTCTATAAGCGAGGGACATAAGGAAGGGGTACAGGATTCTTGTCGGTGGTGGTGTTGTCTGACTTTTTTATTGTATTTTATTTTAATTTTATTTTTTCTTTTGTTGCTGTTTAGTTGTCATTTTTTTCTTTCTTTTTCTTTTTACTTTTCTCACCTCTTCCTCTTTCTTTGTGGAAGAAATGAATATGTCCTTATATAGATAGTGGTAGTGAATGTGTAAGTATGTGATTATATGAAGAACCATTGACTGTGTACTTAGGATGGAATGTATGGTGTGTGAATAAAACCATCTAAAAAATAAATGGAGGGATACAAGTGCTGGAGAAAAAATGGAGAAAGGGATGTAACTAATCACCAGTGATGGTGAAGTAGAATGGTGCAGCCCATGTGGAGGGCAGTGTGGTGGTTCCCTAGGAAGCCAAGCATGGGGTTGCCATATGGTCCCACAACTCAGTTATTGGGTATATACTTGCAAGAACTGAAAAGAGAGACATGAATGGACATTTGCACAGTGGGGTTTATGGTGTCAGTATTCGTGATTTGCAGTGGATGGAGGTGGCCTAAGGGTACATCAGTTGATGAATGGAATGGCAAACTGTGGTGTATACATACAATGGAATCTGTGCTGCTACAAGGAGTGAAGTTGTGAGGTGAATGGACATTGAGGATAGTGTGTTGAGGGAAATAAACCAGAAACGGAAAGAAAAACATTATAATGCCTCACTAATATAGACTAACTATAATGTGCAAACTCTGAGAATTGAGTCTGAGACCACAGATTAACAGGGGAAGCTTATTGTAAATGTTCCTAGATTGTAAGCTCTTATAGCAGTTACATCTATTCTTGAGTTTGTAACAGTTATTTCTAAATTCTGAGATGCTGAGCTCTTTGTGTATAACCTGGTCAGTCCCTGGAACTTTGGGTATCTCTGTGACATCCGAGACTCAGAGCCAGAATCTGGCAGCTATGAATGTCAGCATTACCCCATACAGCAAATGTTAAGAAGTCTGAAAAAAAAGAGATCAGACTTCAATTGGAGACATGAACAAAATGGACTTGGTTTGGACTAAGGTAAATCAAACTAAAGTGTAAAGGACAATAGTGACAGTGTTTTTAAAACTTCAACTTCTGTGTAAGACCAAAGGAAGAGAAGTTTATTAGCTACAAAATCTATATATTTTTTAACACACTATATAATTTAACTTGTATGGTCAGTTTATTCAAACAACATAATTACATGGAATGTTGAATAGGGAGTGAAATCTGTTGGTTTGTATAGGTTAGTGTGAAACCTCGATACATTCCAGAGTAATTTGGACAGAGAATAAAAATGCATTTGCAAAACCCCTTTGAAGGATTGGGGGAAAATATGGAAATATTAAATTTAGAAGACTGAGTCCTCGATCTTGGGGCTTGCCCTTATGAAGTTTGTTACTGCAAAGGAGAAGCTAAGCCTACTTAAAATTGTGCCTAAGAGTCAGCCCCAGAGAATCTCTTTTGTTGCTGAGATGTGGCCTCTCTCTCTAAGCCAGCTCTGCAGGTAAACTCACTGACCTCCCCACTACGTGCGACATGACTCCTAGGGGTGTAAGTCTCCCTGGCAACATGGTACATGACTCTCAGGGATGAACTTGGCCCTGGCATTGTGGGATTGAGAAAGCCTTCTTGGACCAAAAGGAGGAAGAAAAAGGAAACAAAAGAAAGTTTCAGTGGCTGAAAAATCTCAAAGAGATTTGAGAGGTCATTCTGGAGGTTATTCTTATGCATTATATAGATATCCCTTTTTAGTTTTTAATGTATTGGAATAGATAGAAGGAAATACCTGAAACTATTGAACTGCAACCCAGTAGCTTTTATTCTTGAAGACGATTATATAACTATATAGCTTACACTGTGTGACCGTGTGATTGTGAAAACTTCATGGCTCCCACTCCTTTTATCCAGTGTATGGACAGATGAATAGAAAAATAAATGAGGACAAAAAGTAAATCAATAATAGGAAGGGATTGGGGGGGTGGGGTGGGATATTTTGAGTGTTCTTTTTTACTTTAACTCTTATTCTTTTTTGTGTTTGGTAATGAAAATGTTCAAAAATTGATTGTGGTGATGAACATACAACTATATAATAGTACTGAAAACAATTGATTGTACACTATGGATTGTATGGTATGTGAATATATCTCAATAAGATTGAATTTTTAAAAAAAGTTATCTAGTACTGGTTTACCACAGTCAGCCAAATGAGCACTGCAATTCTGGCCAATATACATGGGAAATTTAGAAAAGGGATATAAGTAAGGGTGAGAATTTAGAAGGCTACCTAGGCCACTAGCTATTCTGGATGGCAATTTCTATTTGCCAAGGCCCCAGTGTAAGCTCCCAAGAATTCAGAATTTTGAAAAATTGTTTTATAGTAACAACAGTTTCAGAGAGTTGAATCCAATGAGGCCATTCCCTTTCCTTGGACTTAGGTTGCCTTCTGACCCAGCTGTCTTTTATTATTATTATTATTATTATTATTATTATTATATTATTATTATTATTATTATTATTATGGAAGTTGTAGGTTTACAGAATAATCATGCTTAAAATACAAGATTCCCATATAGTACCCTACCTCCAACACTTTGCATTGGTGTAGAGATCAATGGATCTAGTTTCAGATTCTACATTGTAACTAACTAACAACAACAACAAAAAGAAAACACCACTTATCTAGTAACATACATACACAACATAAAATTTCCCCTTTTAGGCTATATATATATAATTCACTTCTATTCACAATATTGCACTACCATCACCAACATCCACTACCAAAACTTTTCCATCAACCCACATAGAAGTCTGTACAACTTAAGCATTAACTTCCCATTCCCAACCTAAAACCCAGCCTCTGGCAAGCTACATTCTACTTTCTGGTTCTAAAAGTTTGCTTACTCTAATTATTTCATAAATGAGATCATAGAATATTTTCCCTTTTGGGTCTGCCTTATTTCAATCACCATGATGTCTTCAAGGTTCATCCATGTTGTAGCATGTATCAAAACCTTATTCCTTTTTATGGCTGAATAATATTTCACTGATTGTATATGCCACATTTTGTTTATCAATTCATTGGTTGACAGATACTTGGGTTGTTTCCATCATTGGCAACTGTGAGTAATGTCACTATGAACATTGGTATGAAAATCTCTGTTTGAGTCTCTGCTTTTGGTAAATACATAGAAGTGGGATGGCCAGGCCATATGATAATTCTTTACTTAACTTTCTGAGGAATTATGAAACTGTCTTCCACAACTGCGGCACCATTTTAAATTCCTACCGATAATAAACAATCTCCTTATTTCTCCACATCTTCTCCAACACTTGCTATTTGTTTTTAATAGTAGCCATTCTAGTGGGGGTGAAATGATATCTCATTGTGGTTTTAACTTGCATTTCCCTAATGGCTAATGATGTTGAGCATCTTTTCCTGTCTTTTTGGCCATTTGTAAATCCTCTTTGGAGAAATGTCTGCTCAAGTCTTTTGCCTGTTTTTAAATTCGGTTGTCTTTCAGACAAAAGTTGTATGACTTCTTTATATATTCTAGATATTAAACCCTTATCAGATATGTGGTTTCCAAACATTTTATCCCATTGTGTAGATTGTGATTTTAGTTCTTTGACAATATCCTTTGAGGCACAAAAGTTTTTAATTTGTTGGGATCCCATGTATCTATTTTACCTTTGGTTGTTTGTACTTTGGGTGTAAACAGGTAAGAAACCATTGTCTAACACGAAGTCCTGAATTTGCTTTCCTATTTTCTTCTAGGAGTTTTATATATCTGGTTCTTATATTTAGGTCTTTGATCCACTTTGAGTTGATTATTGTATATGGAGTGAAGTAGGGATCCACCTTCATTTTTTTTCCCAGTATCATTTATTGAAAAGACTATTCTTTCCCAATTGAGTGGAGCTGGCAACCTTGTCAAAAATCAGTCGGCCATAAATGCGAGGGTTGATTTCTGAACTCTCAGTTCAATTCCATTGATCTGTATGTTTGTCCTTGTGCTAGTACCATGCTGTTTTGATTATTGTTACTTTGTAATAAGTTTTAAGACCAGGAAGTGTGAGTTCTCCGACTAGGTTCTTCTTTTTTGAGATGGTTTTGGCTATTTGGGGCTCCTTAACCTTCCATATAAATTTGATGACTGGATCTTCCATTTGAGCAAAGAAGACTGGTGGAATTTTGATTGAGATTGCATTAAATCTATAAATTGCTTTGGGTAGAATTGACATCTTAACAATATTTAGTCTCCCAAGCCATGAATACAGAATGTCCTTCCATTTATTTAGGTCTTCTTTGATTTCTTTTGGCAATGTTTTCTTGTTTTCTATGAACAAGTCCTTTGCATCCTTGGTTAGACTTATTCCCAGATATTTGATTCTTTTAGTTGCTATAGTAAAGGAACTTTTTACTTGATTCTTTCTTCAGATTGTTCATAACTAGTGTATTGAAGCACTACTGATTTTTGCATGTTTATCTTGTATCCCACCACTTTGCTGTTTCACTTATTAGTTCTAGTAGTTCTGTTGTGGACTTTTCAGGATTTCCTGTATAAAGGATCTTATCATCTGCATCAAGAGAAAGTTTCACTTCTCAGTCCCTCAGATGTCTACCCAAAAGACTGGTACTGACATACAAGCACCCCAGTATGCTCACAGGGACCACTCTGCTCCCTCTGGAACAGGGTTCCAGGGACCCACAATAGGAATACAATCTGCCCCCACCCCACATTGTGAAGGGAGTGTAGAAGAGGCCAGCAAGGGCTCCAGGAGCTTCTTCAATGGTTTTTTAAGCTGTATTTTCTTGATTCAGCACTTGCCCAGTTAATGCATCCCTTTAACTCTTTTCTGTTGTTTTGAGGAAGTTATTTTCTATAAGGTTCCTCTGCTGCCTTTGTCCAAGGGGGTTTAGAACAATGGCCCCAGTGGTCTGAAGTAGCTTATTTGAAGCAGTGATCAGCGATCATACCAGACACACCCAGAGTTTGGAAGACTAGTTTTTTACTTCCCACACTGGCACTAGCAAGCTGAACCAGGAGTCCAAGCCTCAGTCACCACTGCTGTCCACCATAAGACTGGGAGATGGGGGATTGTAGCTGCCCTGGGGAGGGTGAAACCCACCAGTAATTATCCTAATTTACCAGCTTCTTCCTCCCACTCATCCCTGAATTCTGCACAGTATTCCACTAGACTCCAGAGTTTCAAAATAGTTGATTTAGACAGTTTCTGCCAGTTCAATTGTTGCTTTTGTGGAGGAACTGATTCCTGGAGATTCCTACTCTGCCATCTTCCCACAATCCTCTCTCCTGGCTGTCTGTCTCCAAAACAGAGTTCTTTAGAGAGGACATCATCATGTGAGGAGAAAGCCAAGGAATGGAAGGATTGCCAGCCAGCCAGCCAGAACACTACCAATCCTAGGAGGAAGCCACCCTCTAGACTCTGAAACCGATGGTGACATTTGGATAAAACTTGAGGATAGTCGGGGAGCAGGCTATGCAGGTGGGAAAAAATGATCCTGGCAGAGGGACCAATGAAGACTGGAAGTCCTACGCAGTGCAATAAGGCAAGAAAAGGAAATAAAAGACACACTGATCAAAAAGGAAAAAATAAAACTGTCCCTATAAGCAGACGACATCATTGTGTATGTAGAAAATCCCAGGGAATCTACGAATGTACTTCAAGAACTAATAAGTGAGTTCAGCAAGTTTGCAGGATAGAAAATCAACATGCAAAAATCAATTGCATTTCTACATAGTAGCGATAAACATGTTGAAAACACAATTAATTTTATAATTGTTAAAAAAATTGAAATACATTGGTGTGTATCTAACAAAACACGGGCAGGACTTGTATGCTGAACACTACAAAATACTGATTGGGGATGCCAATTATCCCCAAATTGATTGACAGATTTAGCACAATTCCTATGCAAATCCCAGAAAAAACTTTTTGTACATATAGGTGAGATTATTTTAAAGTTTATATGGAAAGGCAAAGGAACTAGAATAATTTAGACAATTTATCAGACTATCTTATTTAAAGACCTATTTATACAGCTACAATAATCAGACTGTGATGTTGGCAGAAGGAACATGACAAGCAACCCAGAAACAGAACCACTTGAATATTTTAAACTGACTTTGACAAAGATTCAAGAGCAATTAACTGGAGGAAGAAGCCTTTTCAACAAATGGTGCTGGAGCAATTGGACTTCCAAAGACAAACAAAAAAAAATTAACCTTGACCTAATTACATATGAAAATTAAATCAAAGTGGGTCATGAACTTAAACATAAAATGTAAAACTATAAATCTTTAGAAGAAAACACAGGAGAAGCTTTTTTAAACCTAAGCCTAGGCAAAGAATTCTTAGATTTGACATCAAAGCATGAACCATGAAAGAATATATTGATAAATTGGATTTCATCAAAATTTAAAGACCTTGTTAAGAGGATGGAAAGACAAGCTATAGAATGGAAGGAAATACTTTCACACAACATGTCTGAAAAAGACTAGTATTTAGATTATATAAAGAACCCTTGAAACACAACAGCAAATGAACAAACAATCCAATTAGAAAACGGACAAAAGTAATGAAGAGATGTTCCACCAGAGAGAATACACAGATGGCAAATGAACACATGAAGACAGTCACCATCATTAGCCATTAGGGAAATGCAAATTAAAACCACATGATACATCTTTACACACCTATCAGAGGGGCTACAATAAAAAAACCATGTCAACGTGAAATGCTGCTGAGGATGTGAAGGCACTGTATCACAAATATGTGGCTGGTGGGAATGTAAAATGATGCAATCACTGTTGGAAATAGAATGGCAGTTTCTTAAAACAGTCAATATGCAACTACCATATGACCCAGCAATTTTACTCCTGGACATTTATCCCACAGAAATGAAGACTTATTCACACAAAAACCTGAAGACAAATGTTTATATCTGCTTTATTCATAATAGCCCCAAACCGGAAACAATCTAGAGATCCTTAAACGGGTGAATACTTAACCTGTGGCATGTTCATGCCATGGAACACTCCTCTGCAATGAAGAGAATGAACTGTTGATACACCCAGCAGTCTTGATGAACTTCCAGAGAATGATGCTGAGGAAAAAGCCAATCCTCAAAATTTACATACTGTATAATTCATTTATATAACATTTTTGAAATGATAAAATTATAGATATGGAGAACAAAAAAAAAGTTCTCTGACTCTGTTAAAGCCATTGGATTGTGCCATGTACAGGGAAACTATATAAACAATTAACGTAGAGGGGCACTGGTATCTAGCAATTAAAGTGATCTGGTAACACACACAACTCACTGAAACCTGCAGGATCCCACATCATCTGTCAGAAACTCTTCCTTCTGCATAAATTCACATTTGCCCCATTAGACAAACTAACCTCCAGGTCTTAATTCCCCCAAGAGCTATTCTTTTCTCATTGCAGAAGTTCTGAGCTCCACTGACAGAGAAACTCATCTGATATAAAAATGAATCCAAGTAAGGATAGCAATAAAAGCAACTAATCCTGGCTATTACAAATTGTGGGTGAACTGTTTGTCAGGTGACCATACATGAGCTACTAACACTAGTCCCAAGCATTTTCCCTAATTTTCATCAGTCATTAGCAGTTATAGGGGAGAGATATACCTCTTTTTTTTTTTTAGTTCTTGAGGAAAAAAGCAACAAAGATGGAGAGCCCTAAACTCCAATATGTGTAAGAAAGCATTGAAAACCACATACACCGTAAACAAGGACCCAGTGTATGTTTTTCATTTACATTATCTTCTTCCACACTGTAAAACCCTCATTTGATAGCTCATTATATAACAAATATGCGATTATATATAAGCAATAGGATTTTCCATGTAAGGAGAGAAGAGAAAAGCTCCCTGGATGTTTACACTTAGCAATTGCCCATATATTTGTGCAACAGAACTTCAAGCAATTCTCTGGTTTAAACAACAGGTGGCACTGCCATTTCTACATTTTCCCTGGCAAGAAACCTTTGCAGTTTGTGATTTCGCCTTCCAGGAGGCATTAGCAGTTTTTGTAATCATCTCTATTGAAAGAATGTACATATGTTCCTACTTGGTAAATGCAAATGGAAGTAGGGGAACATAATTTGTGTAGATGCAGTTTTACCAATCACCATCCTTTCCCATACCCATGCCCCTCCCTGCACAAGCAATATTTTCCTCAAGAAAACATCACAGCAGGAAAAACACAGAAGGAAAATGGATTCAGTCACATTTGTTCTGATCTTCAATTATTTCATACATACATACATATATTATGTATGTGTGTGTATTTATTTATAACCTCAGTATCTCTCCCACCCCAGGTATGAAAAAGAAGAGATATATCACAAGGTCCTAGGGCAAATTTGGGGCAGATGACTGAGAACCCTGGGACCTGGGAAGTCTGTTGTGTTTAATTCCCATCAAGAAAAACTGCTCTACTGTCCATTTTTCTTAAGCACTACCTTTACTCTTCCGTACCAAAAGAGCAGGCTTAAATATTTGGAAGGAATGACTAGGTACAGGAATTACATTTCCACAAGGAAAACATAGTATTTAGGACTGTTTTTCAAATGTGCCAAGAAGACAGATTACATTTCATAGGCTTTTTTGTGTGTGCTTTAAATATGAGAAAATTGCCGTTTCAAGAATCTCTCATTCAGAACCTATGCCTCATTTTTTTATTCATGTGCATAATTTTATTAGGCACCAGCAGTTACTATATGAGATCTAGATTATAATGTAACAGTTATTGGTTTGATATATTAAATCTATTTAATTTTGAATTTGTGGGGTTTTTTTCTTCTTTTTTTTATTAAGGCAGTTTAACAATGGAAACCTTTTCAATGCAGCAACAACTGATGAAAACTACAAGCCCAAAGGGAAGCACCAAATTTGAGGCAGTTTAGCATGTTTAGCTGGAGGAGTACTCAAAAACGTATTTGTGAAGAGTGGAGGAGTGGGTATGAGGAAAATCAAACCAAAAAACATAGGCTGTGCTAGAAGAAGATGATGTGCTTTTCTTCAGCTGTCCCTGTGTCCCTGTTATATAGTATCAAATGTTCACACTCTGCTTTCTGAGAACAAAGGGTTGGGAAAATTCTACTCTGGAGGCTTCCTGGTATATAATTTACACTATCTTATTAATATTTTCTTACAGATAGAGAAGGAAAAAAAGAATACAGAAAAAAAAATCAAAATACATCATCTAGAATTCAAAGGCACTTAGAAATTTGGCTTTTATTAATAATTTTGTCCTAAAAAGACAGCATGTGTCCTAAGCCTCAAAGGTGCACTGTAATGTACCCCATACTATGTCTTGGTGATTAAATAACATAGCATTTTTACTTTCTGGAGAAAGTGGGTATTTCATGAAACGGCATGAATTTTGAACCAAGAAACATGAGCTTAATCTTGACTGTACCATTTACTGGTTGGTTAACCACAGTTACTTCTTTAATCTCTCTAAACCTCAATTTCCTAACCTGTCAATTGATGATAGAACAGATATTTTTTAAAGCTATTTTGGATATTTGGAAATTATTATTTGTTTTTAGTAGGTGTTTAATAAATGCCACTTTCAGGCCTTTTAGACTTCAGTAGATACCTTTTTCAAATATCTCATTAAATATCCATGAAGATATATAGAATCTGGCCACAGTACTATCAACTAAAGATAAGAGAAACTCCCATACCCAACAATCTGAGGAAAATTTCTTTTAAGTGCAGCACTGATAGATCAGCGTTCCACCCTCTAACAACTAGATTGCATTTTTTTTAACCTTCATTTTATTGAGATATATTCACATATCACGCAGTCATACAAAACAAATCGTACTTTCGATTGTTTACAGTACCATTACATAGTTGTACATTCATCACCTAAATCAATCCCTGACACCTTCATTACCACACACACAAAAATAACAAGAATAATAATTAGAGTGAAAAAGAGCAATTGAAGTAAAAAAGAACACTGGGTACCTTTGTCTGTTTGTTTCCTTCCCCTATTTTTCTACTCATCCATCCATAAACTAGACAAAGTGGAGTGTGGTCCTTATGGCTTTCCCAATCCCATTGTCACCCCTCATAAGCTACATTTTTATACAACTGTCTTCGAGATTCATGGGTTCTGGGTTGTAGTTTGATAGTTTCAGGTATCCACCACTAGTTACCCCAATTCTTTAGAACCTAAAAAGGGTTGTCTAAAGTGTGCGTAAGAGTGCCCACCAGAGTGACCTCTCGGCTCCTTTTCGAATCTCTCTGCCACTGAAGCTTATTTCATTTCCTTTCACATCCCCCTTTTGGTCAAGATGTTCTCCGTCCCACAATGCCAGGTCTACATTCCTCCCCGGGAGTCATATTCCACGTTGCCAGGGAGATTCAGTCCCCTGGGTGTCCGATCCCACGTAGGGGGGAGGGCAGTGATTTCACCTTTCAAGTTGGCTTAGCCACAGAGAGAGAGGGCCACATCTGAGCAACAAAGAGGCATTCGGGAGGAGGCTCTTAGGCACAACCATAGGGAGGTTAGATTGCATTTTAAAATCTAAGATCCAGAAGCCCAAGTAATCATCTCTTCTAACACGAAGGTGGGTGTCCTGAGCTGGTCAAGGCCAGACTGAGCCGTCTGTCTCTTGCCAGATGCAGACTAGAAACAGAAACGCAGTAACGTGAGTTAGTGATTGTAGTACAAGGGGAAGAGAACATTACGCTAAAGTCACAGAAAAAAGGCATGCATTTGAAAATGTTTCAAAACAGAAACCAGAAGAAATCCTTATGTCCTCAGTAAGACGCAAGAGAGCAAAGCCTCTGTGCAAGAGGAGCACGAGCCAGGAAGAGCGAACGGACTGAAATGAAGGCAGAGTGAGCAAGGCACAGTGAGCTAACTAACTCAAAAGATAAAAGAAAACTAGGAAACTGAAATTGGGTTAATGGAAATAAAATAAATATTAGAAACAAAACAACTTAGCCAATGTGTGCCATTTGGAGCCATCCCGCCTTGAGGGTTTATCACTAAGAATAGTGGGGGAAGGGAAGATTTCCCATTTTTTTCCCAATGGTATTTTTGTACATGGTTAAGAACCCATACCATATACAGGCTGTTAATATGACTTTTCCACTTACCATAAGTATCTTTCTAGACAACGTTTGTTTTTAATCTGTTTACTTAAAGTAGAATCTCCAATAACAGTCTAGATATGAGCATTTTTAAGCATTTGATACATACTGTTAATTTGTTATCCAGAGGGTATTGGACAATTATATATAGCAAAGTATGAGACTATCAGCACTGCCATTATTCATCTTTATTTTTCAATTTTGAAAGAACCCCAATCTTAGAGAAAAGTTGTAAGGACAGGACAAACAACTTATTTTCTTCTAAGCCATTTGTGAGCATTGCCAACCAACACCTCCAAATTGTGTATTTCCTATACACAACACCATTGTACTACCTAACCACAATACAATATGAAAATGAGGAAAATAACACTGATACCATCTAATCCTTAGACTCTATTTAAAATTTGTGGATCATTCTGATGCTAACTTTCATAACAAAAGGATCCAGTTCAGAATCACAGTTTACATTTCCCCGACCTTCATGACCGTGACATTTTTGAGGATTAGAGGCAAGTTTTTTTGTTTTGTTTTGTTTTGTTTGTTTTTTTGTATAATGCCCTTCAATTTGGGTTTGATGTTTCCTCATGAATAGATTCAGGTTATGCATCTTTGGCAGGAATATGACAGTAAGATGCTGTGCTCTCATTATATCCTATCAGGTGGTATATAATTTCAATCAGACACTACTAGCGCAGTTAACTTTGATCACTTGTTTAAGGGGGTGTCTGCCACTGTGAAGTTTCTCATTTTCCCTTGGTAATGAATAAGTATTTTGAGGGGAGGTACTTTGAGACTATGCAAATATCTCATTCCTCATCAAACTTAGACTTTAAACATAGATTATTCAGATCAGTATGAACTTATGAATTCCTATTTTGTTCAATGAGCTTTAATCCATTACTATCATTTAATTTGATGCTCAAAATTACCCCAGATATGGCCAGTGGGAGCCTCTCCAAACTGATTCTTAAGTCCTTTTGATACATTTCCATCATTCTTTGAACACTTTCTTACTCTATGGAACAAGATATTCTAGGCTCCTCTTTTACTTTCTCTGTCCCAGCCCCAGAATTGGACATTTCTCCAGGGAACCATAGCTTCTTTTAAGTGGAGAATAGTATTTAGAAACCAAGATCAAGGCATTAGCTCCCAGGTCCCCTCAGAGGCCAGAGTTAGACAATGCACGTGCGCAGAACACACATACACAAAGATTTACATCTAAATTTACACTACATACATCTCTTAATATGAAAATCATGATTTCATACCAATATCTCCAGTGAACAGAGTTCATTCTAGTTTCCTCCCTTTCCATATTTGTCCCTTCTGTAACAATGAGAAACCCAGCTCCCATTATCAGTAATATTTTTATTTTTTTTGATCAATCTCACATGTGCACCCGTTCCCCCTCCCAACCTGCCTTCCTCACCTCAGGCTCCAAACAGTAAGCCACATCTCTGCTGCCCCTCCTCCCCATCCCACCTCAAAGTGCGGATGTGAATGGTCACCTCACTTCCACATTGTGGCTCTCCTCTCTCCTAACATTCTCCAAACTTGTTCTGCCTCATCTAATGACTTTTGGACAGAATTGTAGAGAAACAGTAAGAACAAGAGACATTATCATTTTTTATGTGAGTGTGAACATCTTATTTATTTGCTGTTCTACTTCTTTGTGAAAATTGTGTTTCATGTGCTTTGCCTATTTATCTATAAGTATCTTCGGTGATTTCTTATTGATTAATTTGAGCTCTTTATAAGGCAAAAGTATTACTACTTTAGCTTAAGTGTTGCAAATAATTTCACAATTTCTTCTTTGGTTCTTAATTTCTTTTTTTTTTAATAGAAAAGTTTTCTTTTGTTAATTTAGGAAGCCTGAATGCTGCTTTTCTACTGCCTTCTGAGTTGCATTTTATTCTGAGCTTTGGGTATTTCTCTCCACACCAGTGGTTCTCAATCAGGGTGATTTTTAACACACACACACACACACACACACACACACACACACACACAAACAAAACACACACACCGCCACCACCGAGATAAATATCTGGATATATTTTTAATTCTCATTACTGGGGGAAGAGGGCAATTGGCACCTACTGGGTAGAGGCCAGGGTGCTGCTAAACATCATATGATGCACAGGGGAGCATCCAAAACAAAGAATTATATGGCCCAAAATGTCAATAATGCCAGGGTGGAGGAACCCTGCTCCATGTTTTCTCAACTGTTTTATAGCTGTTATAAATTTGAGAAAGCTATTCTTTTGATTCATTCCAAATAAGATACTTGAAGAGGAAAGGTTAAAAAGGCAAGTATTCTAATGTAGGCAACAGCTTTCTCCAAATCCTAGGTTTGCTTTACCAAAATTGGTCATCGAGCCTTCTATGTTCTGAAGGCACTGTCTAAAATAAACAAACAAAAACCAATCATTATTATCCCCACAAAGGATTCTCTTAGTTGAGTTCTTGGCATAAAGATGCACACCTACTCCATAAAGTCTTGGAACTATTTTGCCATATTGCCAAGAATTCATATCTATTCTATCTGAATATACTTGCACTATCTTAAACACCAATGAAAAAGGAAGGCAATGAGTTAATTTTGTCAAATCCTATCATGCCAGTACCAAGAACCTCGGTACTTAAAAACAACCAACCATAAAAAACACTGGATAATAGGTATACACTTTAAAATAAATATATATATATGTATGTATGTGTATATATACATACATATATATAGAATAGCGGTAAAAATAAAATCCTTGCTTTCTTGGAATTCAGGTCTTTGAAAGAGAATACTTACACAACAGAATAACATGAAGACATTTAACAAGATATATTAAAAATAAGAGATTTTTAAACATTCTTCTCCACACATATAAACGCATATAGCTTTTTGCTTATAGAATTGTTACTGTCCTGCCAGAATAGTTTACTATCATTTTCACAGGTACTCAATTCTCAAAACCAAGGAATTTCACAAGCTGCACTACCCAATCAGAGCAGTGTCTCATGGTGTCTTTGTCCTAGATCTAACTGAACATAATCCTATCATACTGCCAGATTTGGCATCTACTTCTACCACCGCTACACAGGAATGGAATTGAGTGCTGAATCTAATTAGACTTATCCAGACTCTAACAGCCAGACAAAGAATCTCTGTTGGCTTCCTTTTCTTCAGCACAATATCTCCAAAAAGAAACCAAAGGTAAAATAGTCTTCTCATAAAGTGATTTTTTCACTAAGAAACACTTAAACCCATTAGGGAGACTTCTTGTGATCTTGATTCCCCAATAAGATATGGGAACTTAAATAATGAAGAGAAATCTTCTTGGTCTACTTAGGTTTAAAAAGCCTACAAATTGTGTAAATTCTGTTTCCTTTCCTACAAGCATTAAAACTAGCTTTGCATTCAAAATCTCAACCACTCTACTTCAAATGCTTTAGCCTCTTTGCTGACTGATTATGAGAAGACGACTGTCAAGATGATAAAACAAGTTATTATTAAATAATAACAGTCTTAATAGTAGCAAACGTTTATTGAATCAAGGGCTTACAATGTGCTAGATACTGCTCTAAATGCTTAAGTGTTAATTCATATAATCCTATGACAACCTACAAAGTAGACACCATTATTATAATTATTAGTCCCATTTTATAGATAAAGAAACTGAAGCCCAGGAATTTAACTGACCCCAGAGAAGAACCATGAATTTGGATTCCTACAATCGCAGATTAGCTGCCCAACAATCCAGCCACCCACTATAATATAAGGATCTGTAATGTAGATATAAGGAAAGAAAGAGGTCCAGGAGATGCTTCTTGGGAGGCAAGAAAATTCACCTATCAATCACTATATTATTGAACAGCCTCTACTCTCCCTGATGTAGTAATTAATCACTCTATTGTGAAAAGCATCTCAGTTTTACAATTCTCTTGCTTTCTCACAAATACAGGCAAAAATTTCATACTAAGTTTTTTGTTTGTATATTTTCATTCATTATTTAGCCAATCAAAACCCATTCAAATGGAAAAAAGAAAAAATGAAACAGCTTTTCAATATGTTACTGAGCATCAGCCCCTCACTTTCTGAATGCCATATTACAGTGATATTCTATCTGTGACCTACATGAAGTTTTGGCTCCTGAGGAGTACTTGAAATTATTACATAATCAGGTGTCCTCTCCTACACCTTGAATGACACTGTAGGTTGGAAAAACGAACCCCAGCAGCAACTGACAGCAGGTGTTTCTGAACACAGTCAAAGACTGGTAGGTCATTTGTTAAATAAAAAAAAATCTAATCAGATGGCAAAAGAATTGAAATTCATTGTCATTATTAAGAGAATACATTGCTGAGCTCAAGACCTCAGCCCCTCTCTACAAAGATTACGATCTCTTTGCCTAATATGGGCTAACATGGCTTTTAAAAATAGGTGGGCTCTCAAACGTAAAAAAAAAATACATATATCATGGAGAAATACTCTTACAAGTACACAAAGATCTGTAAGCAAAGATGTCCATTATAGAAATATTTGTTATGGTATAAAATGAGAGGCCACTGCTCATCAGTAGAAGACTGGGTACACGAATTGCAGAACACAGAGAAGGGACTAAGAACATGGGCTCTGGTGTCACATGGCCTTGGTTTAAATCCTGCCACATGCTAAGTGTGAACTTGGGGAAGTTACTTGACCTCCCTGAATCTTGATTTCCATCTCTGTATATAAAGGGCTTAGTAGAATGCCTGATACATAATAAGAAATCAATATATGTTAGCCATCATTATTATATTATATAACCATTATGCTATATATGTGGCCCTTCAAAAACTGAGATAGATCTGTATCTATCAGCATAGAAAGATTATCCAGAGTCATTGTTGAGTAAAAAATATAAGTTGCAAGTTGTGGATAATTATACACATGAATCTGTATGCAAAAATCTGCATGTGTGTGTGTGTATTCTATGAGTGTGGATATTAATAATATCGCAGGGATACATAATAAATTGATAATAGTGGATAAACCTGGGAAAATCAGGATTAGGGGTAGGAGTGAATGCGGAGTAGAAGGCTTTCTTTCACTTTTACACTTTCCATGGTGCCACACCACAAAAATAAATGGCAAAAACAACCTTACCTTTAAATAGTCTCATTTATTTAGAGGGATATTAATATTAAATAATAAATATTAATATATTAATATTAAATATTAATTCTGTGAAGAATTTTCCATTTCCCTTTTAAACATAAGGATGGTAGGATGTAATTTTGGAAGATCAAAGTTACTTGTTAGTTAATTTTTAAAGCAGCATTAAAGTACATCTACTTCTCTACCAAACCATTCCCTAAACTTCCCAACCAGGTGTGTCTCTCCATTTAGGATCCAGGCAGGTTTTTGTTCCTCTCCAACTCACTGGGTAAATGTCCTGGATTCAGTATCCATGATTAATAAGAATAGCTATGAGGCACAAGCACCGGAAATTTAAAAACACCTACTTAAAAAGTAAACTCTTGCTAATCAGTAAGAATACTCTCAAAAACTGATATGCTGAAGGTACTGATGAAAATACTTGTTGGAAATACATGTCTGTGCATAACCATGAACCTTTAAAATTAGCAATTAGAAAACAGAAGATCAGATAATATTGCAAACTCTAGCCAATGAATCAAGTATGTCTTGTTATTAGATCACAAAATTCAAAGATGTGATAGAGGAAATTGAATGTCTGAAAATGACCAAGTGAAGCTACTTGAATCATTTCCTACCCCCCTCACCCACCCCCACACACAGTTTTCACTAGAAAAGTGTCATTCTGAGTCATTTTTCAGAGTCATTGCTAGTTTAGGACTGTCAAGAAAAAAAAGGATACATGTTTTGTTCTTTTCATTGTATGGGATGATACTGAGAATAAATAGTTTCATTTCAAGTTTTAACGTGTTTGGAAAACAAAACAGCGGCTTTCAACTCTTGAGACAAAGAGAGGCAGATAACAGCAGAAAAGAGAGTGTGTTCTGAAGACAAACTGCATTAAGTTAAAATTCTGACTCTCCATCAGAATTTGCATGTGTGCAATAACCTGGACACATGCAATAACATGGACAAGTTATTTAACCTTTCTGGAGCTAAGTTTCTTCATTCTAAACAAGGATACTACTAAAACCCCCTTCATAAGATTGTTGTAAGGATCACATAAATTAATACATGTAAAGTGCTTTAAAAAATGTACCTGGTACTAGTACACACTTAGTAGCCATTGTTTCAGAGAGAACTTTGTGGGTGGTAAATACTATTTAGAAAAATCAGAGAATAATGACAGATCAAGTCCTTCAAATTATTACATAACTACCACAATCCAGTGGGAGGGGATAAAATAAGGAACCATGGAGATCATCACATTTACAGAGAGTCAAATGTCTTAGCCTGGTCATCTAGAGGTGAATTTGAGACTAAAATCAGGTCTCTCATATCAGAGTTCAGTGTTTTTTCAGCCATACCATGTTGGATTCTGCTTTCTGCAATATGATAATGGAGGAGAGGAAATAGGGATTATTCTCTGATACAGTCACAGATATACAATATAGTTTTTTTTTCCAGAAAAGTACACCCTCAGCATAATTTTTGCCTGACCAATGAAAGGTAAAAGGCTACATTGGGTGGGAAGCATCTAGAAAGGAAATCATGGCAGATATAATCTAGAATGGAAAAAAAAAAAAAATAGAGCCCATAGATAGCCCTGAACATGAACGTGCCCATCACAAAGGATCTGTCCCCTCTACCCAAATGTGTGCTGAACACAGAGACCCTATAATGCCCTTCTACAAACGGAAAAGAGCTAGCTATCTGTGACTGCAAGGGTCAGGTTCTCTGGAATTAATCGACTCATGAAAAGAATCATGTTAGGTCAAAGAGCTTGTAACTTAAAAAGAAGCTAAGCATCCTGTACATTCACACAGACTTTCTAAGTGCCTTCAGAAAGAGAGAGTCTTGGGCCTTAAGCTTGGCAAGGTGATAAAGACGGAGAACACAATTTCTCCCTTCTGTCATCTGAGTGGACTTATGATGAAATTATTTACGGCAAAGATATAGATATCTACACAGATACAAACATGTGATGTTACTGACAAGGAGCAATAGATTTTTCAGTGTCCTAAAGAGCTCTATGCTAAGGCCCTAAGTGTTCTAAAGGGAGCCCCAGCCCAGAAAGAAGGTTGACCTTTCTTTAAAAAAGAAATTAAAAAATAAAACCATAGCCCTTCTTCTAAGTGTCCCTGAGTCCTGAAAAATAGACCATAAAGATCTCTTGGATGGAGTACTGTTACTTAAGTCAGTGCTGTACAAGTAATTCCCCATTTATTTATAGGACGTACATGGTTTAATCACAGAGCCTTTAAACACACACTCATCTAAATAAAATTCTAATTTGCCTTTTTGTCTTTGGGAGAACACATGCTGCTTTTTTTAAAAAGTACATCTTTACTAGTCATATAGGTAAAAATCAGAATCCTATAAGGCAGGCAAAATCAAGCTGATACCTAGAACACTCTACATAGTATTCTAGGTAGCTAACCCATTTAAACAGCCTAAAAAGAATCTTATAAAATAGGCTTCTTCAAAGTAACATTGTTGCCAAACTTATCACATGGAAAATCATAAATACGTATCTACACATCTAATTATGTGTTATTTCCTATGTATCGTTGATGACAGAGTCTTAAAAAGACTTATAAATCATCTTGATTTTAGTTTTCAATCTTTCTTGCAGTGGAACTCACGTCAAACAATATATTACATAATCACCAATATATGGAATCTCCAAATTAGACCAATCAGAGATGGTAGAATCAGGACTAAGGCACACGTATGTGTTTCAAGGCGGCAGCGGGGGTGGGGGGTATGGGGCATGAGCAGGCCTGTGTTTGTATGGAGCACACGGGGCTGCTTCCCCAGAACACTGTTTGAAAACCGCTAATGCAGTACAAGCTTCTCAGTCCAGACAAAACTAAATATGTATGTGATTATATCAGGAACCATTGATTTTTACTTAAGATGGAATGTATGGTGTGTGAATAAAACTGTTTAAAAAATAAACAGAGGGATACAAGTGCTGGAGAAAATGTGGAGAGAAGGATGTGCCTATTGACTGTTGGTAGGGAGGTAGAATGGTGCAGCCTATCTGGAGGGCAGAGTAGTGGTTCCACAGGAGGCTGAGTATAGGGTTGCCATATGATCCTGCAACCCCATTATTAGGCATATACTCGGAAGTACTGAAAGCAGGGACATGAATCAGCATTTGCACAATGGTGTTTATGGTGACAGTATTCACAATTTGCAATGGATGGAGATGATCTAAGGGTACGTCAACTGATGAACAGAAGGGTGAACTGTGGTGTGTACATACAGTGGGATATTAAGCAGCTGCCAGAAGGAATGAAGTTATGAGGCATGCAATTGGTGAATGAAACTTGAAGACAGTTGAGTGAAATAAGCAAGAAATGAAAAGACAAATATTGTAATACTGCAGTAATATGGACTACTAACTATAATACGCAAACTCTGAGAATTCAATTCAAGAGTATAGGTTATCAGGGGAAGGCTTATTGTAAAAGTTCCTAGATTGAAGCTCTTACAGAAGTCACATCTATTCCTGAGTTGTTACGGTTATTTCTAAATTCTGAGATGTTGAGCTCTTTGCATATAACTTGGTCATTCCCAGGAATTCTGGCTATCTTTGTGACACCTGAGACTCAGAGTTAGAGTTTTGCAGCTATGAAAGTCAGCATTACCCCATACAGCATCTGTTAATAAAGCTGAAAAAGAGATCAGACTTCAATTAGAGATATGAATGAAGCTGAACTGGTTAGGACTAAGGCAAATCAGACTAAAGGGTAAAGGACAATATTTTACCCTTCAGCTTCTGTGTGAGAACTTCAACTTCTGTGTGAGACCGAAGGAAGAGATGTTTATTTGGTGCAAAATTTATATTTTCTGCAGTACACTATCCAATTTAACTTGTATGGTCAGTTTATTAGAACACCATAATTACATGGAACTTAAAACAGGGAGTGAAATCTGGTTGATTTGTACAGGTTAGTGTGATGCCCTGATATATCCCAGAGTAATTTGGGCAGAGAATAAAAAAGTATTTGCAAAACCCCCTTGAGGGACCGGGGGAAAATGTGGAAATATTAAACTAACTCACCTGGGGAATTCCTGATATTCTTGCAAGCATTGGGGACTACCAATTTAACAGGCCAAGCCCTTAACCTTGCCGTTTGCCCTTATGAAACCCATTCCTGCAAAGGAGAAGCTAAGCCTGCTTATCATCATGACTAAGAGTCACCCCCAGAGAATCTCTTTTGTTTCTCAGATGTGGCCTCTCTCTCTAAGCCAACTTGGCAGGTGGACTTACTACCCTCCCCCCTACATGGGACATGACTCCCAGGGGTGTGAATCTCCCTGGCAATCTGGGACAGGACTCCCAGGGATGAGGCTGGCCCTGGAATCTTGGGATTGAGAAGCCTTCTTGGACTAAAAGGGGGAAGAGAAATGAAACAAAATAAAGTTTCAGAGGCTGAGAGATTTCAATTAGAGTTGAGAGATCATTCTAGAGGTTATTCTTATGCATTATATAGATACCCCTTTCTAGTTTTTGTGTATTAGAACAGCTAGAAGGAAATACCTGAAACTGTTTAACTGTAATGCAGTAGTCTTGATTCCTGAAGATGATTGCTTAACTATATAGCTTTTATAGTATGACTGTGTAATTGTGAAACCTTGTGACTGACACTGCCTTTATCTAGTGTATGGACAGATGAGTAAGAAAATAGAGACAAAAAATGAATAAACAATAGGGGGGATAAGGGGTATGGGATATTTTGGGTGTTCTTTTTTATTTTTATTTTTATTTTGGAGTAATGAAAATGTTCAAAAATTGATTGTTGTGATGAATGCACAAGTATATGATGATACCGTGAACCACTGAATGTACACCTTTGCATGATTATCTGGTATGTAAATATATCTCAATAAAATTGTGTTAAAAAAAAAAACTAAATATGGGGTCACCTCCCAGTTAAGGAGCTTCCTTGTATATAAAATGAGGGGTTTGAATTAATTTTTTCTATATTCCTCTGTCACTAATATTTTATAGACTCTACTATATACTCAGAAAATCATATAAACAAGGCAAGGAAAATAGAAATGATAATTATTATAATAGATAATATTGAACAACAATCTTATCTATCTGCCAAGAAAGAAAGGAGTGAAGGCTTAGTCAGACCAACTTCTGGAATCTTATTTACATACTTATTTATTAATCATTAAATATTGAAATCAGAAACTGAGTGACATGTTAACTGGAGAAACCTGTTATTACAATGGAAATAATACTGACCTCTGGAAGTAAACACTATTTCAGGTTAAAAAGATATTAAATTATGAACATGCTGATTTAAAAAGGCTTTATTGCTGTAAACATAAAATCAGTCATTTCATGCTGGCTTCATCGTAGTCTACGCAGACTGAACTGAAATTAGCCACTTTAATTCCAAAACAATATTTAGGCTGTAGAAAGCAGGGTGATAACTATCCTTTGTTTAAAATATCTGAAACAGAAGATATTTTTTTCCTGTAATTGCATAAATTACAATCATTCTAAAGTTATGTTGAAAAGACCCTTTCACTATTATGGCAATGTGCAATTTCATGATTGCAATTTTTTCAAACTGCTTAACAAAACCCTTTACCTTCTATTAGAAAAAAAAAGAATAAACACAAAATCAATAGTTCCAAAGAGATGTCCAGGTAACATGACTTCACTTATCAGGGCATAAAGCATTAATAATTAACTGTTGGTCAGGCACACTGAGTGAGCACTCCTCTCCCAAAGGACATCTTCCTGACAAGATGTCACCCAGAAACAACCCTTTAGATTACAGGAAGGGGCTACAATTTCCCATGGTTTGTCTAATAACCATAAACACTGTCAGAGTTTCAGTACCTGCCATGATCAGATCATCCAACATCTGGAACTGTCTCGCTCTCCCTCTTCTCCCACCCACATCTTTCCCACAAACACAGCAATAATTGATGGCATCTGTCTTTCTGTGGATCTCCGGTTACCAGCTGCCTGCCTCAGCACTGAGGGATGTCCTGGCTGCAGCAGAGATGGCAACCATACAAAAGAGGGTGGGGATGGAGAGCTTACATCAGGATCCCTGCCTCTGCCTCTGATTTGCTGGGCAACCAGCTTCAGCTCCTCAACCTCTCAGCAAAGATGGCAACAAAAAACTCGCTGCCTTTATTAAAAGGCTGGGAATCCTAATCTGATCATGTCTGCCATGGATGCTGGTGCCTTCTGTACTGACACTTGTGTTTTGCACTTTTGAGGGAAAAAAAACCCAAACACACACATTCAATGGTATGACCATGAAACCACCTCCTAATTTTTAGTGATCAAGACCAGTTGAAAACAGCACCATCAGTTCTCCATTCCAAACACTGTTAAATGTAAAAAACATATATATATATACTACAGAATAGTCCTTGATTGGAAAAGGTGTGTGTTTGAAGGTTCAGACAGACCTCCAATCAAATCTTAACTGCACTACTTACTAGCTATGCAATCTTGGGCAAATTAACTACTTTGAACTTCAGTTTCTTCATCTGTTAATAATAAGAAGAAGAATAAGAATAAGAAGAAGTTCATGTTAAACATGCAGCTACCATAGGACCCAGCAACTACACTAGTGAGCATTTATCCCAGAGAAATGAAAATTTATTTTATGTTCACAAAAAAACCTGTACATGAATGTTTATAATAACTTTATTCATATAGCCCAAAACTGGAAACCCAGATGTCCTTCAATGGGCGGATGATTAAACAAACTATGTTAGATGCATACCATGAAATACTATTTAGCAATAAAAAGGAAGAAACTCATAACACACACAGCAACATCCAAAGAAATATGTTGAGTGAAGAAAGCCGATCCCAAAAGGTTATATACTGTGTAATTCTATTTACATAATATCCTTGAAATGACATAATCATAGAAATGGAGAACAGATTAGTGGTTCTCAAGGGTTAACAAAGGGATGGCGGGGTGTGAGAGGAAAGTGGGTATAACTATAAAAGGGAAACCTGAGGGATTCTTGTAGAGATGGAAAAGTTCTGTATCTTGACTGTACCAGTGCCAATATCCTGGTTGTGATATGGTGCAACAGTTTTGTAAAATGTTACCATTAGGAGAACCTGTGTAAAGAGTACAAGGGATCTCCCTATTATTTCTTAACTGCGTGTGAATCTACAAATTGTCTCAGAATAAAAGGTTTAATTATTTCTTAAAACTGAATGTGTATCAACAATTACCTCAAAATAAAATATGTAGTTAAAATGCATACTTCAGAAGATCATAGCAGGGATTAAATAATATATGAATTAAATAATTATTTAATAATTATTAAATATATAAAAGTGCCTAGCACGGTCTTGGCAATAACAGACAGTGATTAAATGTTAATTTCTTTCCTCTAAGAAGTTTTACATAGGTGAATGTGTTCCAATAGAATTTTGTTTCTGGATCAAACGGAAATCTAACTCTATGAAAGGGGTCTTCCTGGCCCATTTAATCTTTTGTTTCTGTAAATGTGAACTTTGGAGGAAATCTGTATTATTTCATTCTGAATGGTGTCAATCCACAATTCAATGAAAAGACTGCAATTCAGATACCACCAAATTTCTTCTTCAAAAAGATGAATGTGGGGGATGCTGCAGAGGATTATGATCTATGTGCCAAGGGCCATAGTCAGAAGATAAAAATTGTGGCCAAAAATTGATGATTATGTTCTGTTACAGACAATAAAGAAAGAAGAAGGGAAGGATGAAACCTGGTCTCATGTGCTCAACAGTTCACACCTAGTTAAGAAAAGGAAAGGAAAGGAAAAGTCTTATATATGAATGAATCCGAGTCTAACAAGTAAATGGAGAACAAACCATTAGTACCACAAACCCACAGACAAGGCAGAGGAGAGCGTGGGCCAGGGATCAGGAATGTGGCTAGACAGGCCCAGGGAGGGGTGGTGGGTGGGGAACAAGGGAGGACATGTCTAAGTAGAATGCTGACTCCACACAGCACCCAGGAGAACTTCTGGTTCTGCATGACCTCGGCCTTCTGAAACATCCGCAGTGTTCTGTAGCGCTCTGCTGATGCTACAAAGTAATCCCATTTTTCCTGGAGATTTCTGTCACCTGCTGTCTAGGCCCTGCTGCATAAATTAGCTTGTACGATGCTTCTAGTTATCCCAGTGATGGAGGAGCAAAAGCACACACGCGTACACACACACACAGCATCATAGTGTTCTGGCCTCAAAAACAAAATTAAGAACAAATTTTTGGCAGCACAAACATCACCACCTCCTCCTGTAAGTCACTGCCTCAGGACGTATAATTACCAGGTGGCCCTGTTTCAACCTCATAACTCTAAATTAGAGCCTAAAAGGGTCCACACAACATCCAAATAAATTCATGCCAAAATTAATATGGTTAATGTATCTTTATTTCAGTAATAGAAACTTGGCAATTTGCTGATAAACCCCTACTCCATAGCCCATATACTTGAGGAACATATGCTTTAGAATGGCATTTACTGTACAAATGCCATCTTGCTACAAGCCTTCTAGCTAGGGGATTTCCCTTTAAGTTGCTATTCCTGAGTTGAAGCAAATGGAAGGGAAAGAGAGTCATAACCTTGCAGCAGAATTCCCAGGATAACTCCTATGCCACTCACTCAAATGAGTCTTCTGACTGACTCCAACAGCAGGATGGTACTGCAGTTTCATGAGGTGAGCTATTGGCAGACAGATGCATCCGAATCACATTAATTGGAACCTCTTGTCACAGGATAGCAGCATTTCAATTTCTCTATGGATGCCTGTGTGCTATGCATAGTATCTGGCAGGTGTAAGAATCTCATCTCTGATTGCCTATATTCCCAATCTACTTTCTTTGCAAAGCAATTATGGTTGAAAATCAGTTTGCAACATGCGCTCATCCATATTCAGTTCTTTCTACTTCAGGCAAATTTTGCCCAGAAGAAATAAAAAACAAAAGAAGACATTTGAGAAATCCAGACTGGTTCCTATATTTTGCATCTGATTGTCCAAATGTTTACTTGATGGTAATCCACAACTTGCTCCACATCAAAATATATATTCAAAAGATACAGCTCCAAACAACTAAAGCATATATCTATCTTAAGTGAAAAGGAAGAAAGACATATCCATAGAAAAGTTTAAATAATCAATTAATGAATCAGGCCTGAATTAGTTGAAAGTCCAAGTGAAAGAGCATTTTGAAAAATACATAGTTTTACTGATTTTAAGTATATCGAGTAAGACAAAGATTAAAGAGGCAGTAAATGGAACCAACTGACCAAGGTTTAATTTGGGTTAAAGAGGACACAGGGATTTTCCTCTAGTGGTTTCTTGGGCATATCCCAAACCACATTAGGTTCTTTCCTCACTGAAACTGTTAGAGTTATCACATCACACTGGATTTGCCAATCAGCTTCTCAAATCTTTTTGGAGAGATTGTTAAAAGTCAGGGACCAGAATTTTGAGATTTTCCCAATTAAATTTTCAGGTGAAAACTGTGCATTTAAGACTGCAAGTAACTGGTCCACAAAATTATTCCTACTTACCTTTTCTTTATTTTTGAATACATAATACTCTGACATGAATCAGAATTCAAAAGGTTCAAAAAGATGAAAAAGTCGCCTACTTTCCCCATCTCAGTCCTCATCTCCAGATCATTCAATTATATTATCCTATTATATGAATATACAAACAAGTTTATGTATTCTTTTCCTTCTTATTTTTTACACAAATTGCCACATACCTCTCACCCAATTTTCACCATCTCTGTACTCAACAATATAAATTAGTGTTAATTCCATATGAGGACATAAAGAGCTTCCTCATTTTTCATGGCTTCATGGTATTCCATTGAATGAATACAGCATGATTTATATAACCAGTCCACTATTGATGGACATTTAGGTTATTTCCATTACTTTCCTATTACAAACAAAGCTACAGGGAATAGTTTTACACATGTCACTTAATGTATTTGCTAAAGTATCTACATAATAAATTCCTAGAAGTATAATTGCTAAGTCAAAGGGTATACACATTTAGAATTTTGAGAAATAATCCTTCTAACGTAAATGGTGTCTTTCTCCCTACATACTTGCTAACACGTTATCAAACATTTTGCTCTTTGGCAATCTGACTGGTAAAAAAGTAACATTTGCATGCATTTGCACTTGCGTTGCTCTTCCTGTGAATGTAGTTGAGGACTTTTTTTACCGTGTCCTAGGAGGCTGACCCCTAAGGCTCAAATTATAATCTTTCATGGAAAGCTGAAACATAAATAGAGCAAGCACCCTTGCTGAAATAGGAGTAGTACCCTATTTCCAGGGTGCCCCCCGGTAGCTCCCCAGGCCACTGGATTCTAGACCCTAAAAACCAATTCTCTACACTAATACGAAGGGCTTTAGAAATTGGAAAAGTTTTCTATATCATAAACATAAAAATTCCTAGAATTTTTCAATCTATCACCTACAGAGCCAGACCAACCTCCCACCCCCAACATCTCTCCCATCAGTAGCAATACTGTGACATCTTCTGCAGTTCTTATAATTAAGGGATCTGTCAGTGCACCATTTCTACCTACATTTTTGTTCCTTTTTTACCTCCCTCCAGATCTATACTCTTATACTTAGTTTGTAGTGAATTTAGTTTTTGCCTTCTACAAATTAAAAACAAGTATCCTTAGGGAAAATTTTTAAGTGGGACAGAAGGAAAGTAAACATTGCCTACTTAAACACTTGCCAATTGCATATACTAGGCTAAGCTTTTTTTCTTAGGAAAAAAAATATTAAACATCCAAGTCTCTACTGGGGGTTAATATTTTAAAGTCACAATTAGCTTTGCTTAATTCCTCCATAATGGATAAGTAGACACATTTATAGGTGAAACAGCCAAACAAAGAATGTGAAAGTTTGGAGGTTTCAGCATGGATTTGCATCTTAAATAATAATAGCAATGGGTGATAATTTGAAATTTCTCAATTAAGTTATAAAAATAATCCTTGAAATGGTAGTTGATTACTACATTAATGACGGAACAAATGTATTCATATTTAATGGCCTTCTCAGCATATCTGGGCTTACATACACATGTATTTTGATATGTTCATTCAGAAGTAAACATAGATATAGGTTGGTATATGTAGACATATACCAACCTGTCTCACTTACATTGCCTACAAAATATAAATTAGAAATGTATATTTACAAAAGTCAACATACAAAGCCAAAGTGTCCAAGATAAACAGGGGCTTGGAGAACAGGAAACATACAGCTCAATAGTAAGTACAATGCCTATGATGATTTCAGGAAGCCTTTGAAATGTGACCATAATATTGCTATGTTCCGCAAAGGAATAACTGGTATTTACAAACTGGTTAGGGACCTCATGTATCCATTTACTAATTGATCCAATAAATTTTAATAAGCACCTAATGTGCAAGAATACCATATGGAATTAAAAGGGCAGGGGTACTTGATATAGTTTAGCTGAGTCATAAGATGACAAACATCAGTCATATGGTAGTAAAAAAGAGTAGGACTCTCAAAAGAAAAGCTGTGGATGACAGTTTTCTCATTTGATAAGGTCATATTATAACAATGGCAAGGTCACAGGTCCAATATACTTTGTCAATTATCTTTATTTTATTTCAAAGACATAGTCCAGGCTTGAGAATTCTCAACATTGTACCATTAGACCAAATGAGATCTAGGGAGGAAAGAGAGTAGCTGATCCCAAATTCATTCCACGTACTGGGAAAATAAGTTATATTACTACAAGGTAGATCAGTACCATTGCCTTAGTATAAGTTATAGTTAATGTCCAACATGATCCGTGGCTATGCAAAATTAAGTAAGAAATTTCTCCTTGGTAGCATCAAACTGAGATTATACAGTCAACCTACAAGATCCCATAATGAAACAGAAAGTGCATTCATCTTTCAAATGGATGTATTCTAATATTACGGTTTACAATTAATTTTGGGTTCCCTGTGGATATTTGCTGCACTCCCCACATAAGTGAGAATATTAATATACAAAGATGAAAATGGAAGAGGATTTATTTAGCTCTGAGCTAAGGTGTTAAAGGAATGTGAAAATCACATTAAAACTTCTTAGCATTGATACCCCCATCACAGCTTATTCACACCAAACTACTTGTGCTTCATGACCAGAGCTCTGAGAAATGCTGCTGCTTATCTTTTACTGACGCCAATATGAACTTGGGCTTGGAATGGCTCTGGCACAATGTTTCAGTTCTCTCAGACTAAATATCTTAATAAAACTGACATTGCTCTCTGAACACTGCTTTCCATAGCAATTTGCAAAACAAACGCAAACTGCAGCCCTGATGACAGAAATAATCCAAGCCACTTTGGGATAAATCCTTCTGGGTATCACAGGGCTTGTATTAAATCAGTAGTTACAAATTGTGATTCAGAGAAACCCCCAAGTTCCAACAGGCTGGAGTGGGGGACAACCAAAGAAGAGGATCCAGTCCCCCAACAACCATGTATATTATATAGCTTTACTAAAATTACTTATTGGGTTCTTATATCTTCTTTCATTTTGAAAAGGAGTTTTGCAGCTAAAATATGTTGAAAACTCCTGTACTAGCTGATCCCTAAGTTCCTACAGAGCTCTAAAATTTTATGGTCTACACCTCAATGATTGTATTATATCTTAATATTTGCTGCTTAGAATTCTGATTGAAAATCATGTTAAATATTGCACAAAAGGCAAACAACCAGAAGACAGATGGTGTGCTCTCTCCGTCTCTGACTTGTAATTGATGAAGAATTACATGTAGGAACTACTTCCTAAGATATACCTATTAATCTGAGGGTAAAAATAAAATGTTTAGTGTCCCTACTCTGTCAAAAGACTTGGTGCTCTTTACCCCTTCGATGCGTATTTCAAAATAAAAACAATACTAAACATACAAACTTCTGCATATTCTGAAATTAAAATAATATCTTTCTAGAGTTTCTAATAGTAAATTGTGAGTTCACTCTTCAGAGCTGCATTTTTCTGTTTTGTGAAGGAAAGTGCATACAGGTGTGTGTGCCTGAACTCCTATCCCTGTGTTTCTGTGGCCCTAAGCATGCACACAATAAGCCTGGGGTGGGGGGTGCCCATCAAGGACTAGGGAATGATCCTACACTTTGGCCAAACTGATTGCATGGATAAGCCCTGAAGGAGAGAGCACTCTCACAGGTCAATCTCCAAGGACTGGGAAAGGTGTTCTCCTTTCACCTTTTTTGGGTTGTTGTAAGCTCCTGGCAATCAAGGAAAGCTCCGACATAACACTAGCTGGATACAAGCTTAAGGAATATGTGCTTCAGAGACTAAACTCCAGCAATAACACACTAAAATATCAAAATGTCCAGGTTTCAACAAAAGATTACAAAATATACAAAGAAACAGGAAGTGATGGCCTGGGCAAAGGAGAAGATTAAAGCATCAGAAACCATCAATAAAGAGGACCAAATCTGGGACATACCAGAAAAAGACATTGTTTTAAAATGGTCCTAAGTATGCTCAAAGAGGTAAAGGAAATTATGGACAAAGAACTAAAGGTAATCAGAAAAGCAAAAGATGATTACAAAAAGAATACCAACAGAAAGATGGAAATTATGAAAAGGAACCAAACAGAGCTGAAGATCTCAGTAACAGGAATTAAAAATTTCCTAGAGGGGTTCAACAGCAGATTGGAACTGGCAGAAGAAAGAATCAGTGAACTTGAAGATCAGACAATTCAAATTATCTTGTCTGGGGAGCAGAAAGAAGAAAGAATGAAGAAAAGTGAGCAGACCCTGAAGAATCTGTGGAACACCATCAAGCATACTAATATATGCATTGTGGGAGTTCCAGAAGGAGAAGAAAAAGAGAATGGAGTAGAGAGAATATTCAAAGAAATAATGGCAGGAAACTTCCCAATTTTAATGAAAGACATAAATATACTCAACCAAGATGCTTAATGAACTCCAAACAGGATAAACTCAAATAGACCCTTGCTGTGGCATATATAATCTTACTGTCATACTGTCAAATACCCAAAACAGAGAATTCTGAAAGCCACAAGAGAGAAGAAATATATCCCTTACAAGGGAGCCCAATAAGGGTAAGTGTTGATATCCCTTTGGAAACCACAGAGGCAAGAAGGCATGGGAGGACATATTTAAAGTGCTAAAAGCAAAAGAAACTGCCAACCAAGAATTCTGTATCTGGCAAAAACTGTCTTTCAAAAATGAGGGAGAGAGTAAGACATTCCCAGATAAACACAAGCTGAGGAGTTTGTCACACTAGGCCAGCCCTATAAAAGCTGCTCTGCAGGTTGAAAGGAAAGGACAATAAACAATAGACAGAAGCCGCATGAAGAAATTAAGATCTCTGTAAGGGTAATGACATGAGTAAATATAAATGCCAGGACTATTGTATTTTTGGTTTGTAACTCTGCTTTTTACTTCCTACAGGGTCTAAACGGCAAATACATAAAATGCAATCATTATATAGATATTTCTTTTTAGTTTATAGTGTATTAGAGTAGCCAGCAGGAATACCTGAAAATGCTGAACTGTAATCCAGTAGCCTTGATCTTTGATAATGATTGTATAACTAGATAGCTCTTACCTTGTGACTATGCGATTGTAAAAACCTTGGGACTGACACCCCCTTTACTCAGTGTATGGGGATATGAGTAATAAAATAAAGACATGCATGAAAAAAATAAATAAATAATAGTTTGGAATATGGGGGGAAAATGCCCCTACATAAACTACGGACGTAGTTAACAGTACTACTTTAATAATCTTTCATCAATTGTAACAAATGCAACTACTGCTAAAAATACAGTAGAATTACAAAAAAGTGCTATCATCAATTTTAACAAATTTTCCACACCAATGCAAGTGTCGGTAGTGGGGTGGTGTATGGGAATCCTATATTTTAGGCATGATTATTCTGTAAACCCATGACTTCTCTAACAGAAAAAAACAAAACAGAGCAACTAAAGAGACAATGACAAAGACAAAGCATGATTCTGGATGGGATCTAATAAGGGAGGAGAAAAGGTTCAAAAGGACATTATTGAAACATATGAAAAAACTGGAATATACACAGTAAGTTTTATAGCAAAGGTAAATTTCTTGAGCCTGATAACTGTATTTAAGGTGGATACATAAATGAATACCCTTGTTCTTAGGAAATGTATATGGCAGTATTAAGTGTTCAAGGAGAATGAAGCCTACAAATTACACTAAAGTGTTCAGAAAATTCACTGATAAATAGACAGATGGATAGACAAATAGATGGACATATAGACAGACGAAATGAGAGGTTGATGAATAGATAGAATGATAAAACAAATGTGGCAAAATGTTAAAATTGGTGGATCTGTGTAACTAGGGGGACAGCATATGTTGTTCTCTGTATGGGTTCTGCATTATTTTTGTAACTGTCCTGTAAGTTTGAAACTATTTCAAAATAAAAAGTAAAAAAAAAAAAAAAGCCTAACGGGTAATCAGAAATGGTTATGGTAATCCCAAAGGCAGACAAAACACAACATTCATAGCCGGAGGGGTCAAATATACTGGGTATATTAGAAAATCAGAATTTCTGGTCCTAGAAAAGAATTACAGGGATCATAACTTTTTTTTTTCCAATGTATTCAGATACAGCTTTATGTACTCAGTATAGGTAGTATAGAATCTTTATGTGTTGGTTTGGATGTATTATGTCCCCCAAAATGCCATTATCTTTGATGCAGTCTTGTGGGGACAGGAAACATATTGGTGTTGACTGGTTTGGAGACTTTTGATTGGATGTTTCCGTGCAGATGTGATCATTCAACTGTGGGTGAGATCTTTCATTGGATAATTTCCATGGAGGTGTGGCCCCGCCCATTCAGCCTGGGCCTTGATTAGTTTACTGGAGCACTACATAAGCTCAGACAGAAGGAGTGAGCTTGCCACAGCCAAGAGAGACACTTTGAAGGATGCACAGGAGCTGGAAGAGGAGCTGCAGATGAGAGATAGCTTGAAGATGGCCATTGAAAGCAGTCTTTTGCTCTGGAGAATCTAAGTGAGGAAAAACTCCCCAAGAGCAACTAAGAGTGACAATTTTGAGGAACTGCAGTCTAGAGAGGAATGTCCTGGGAGAAAGCCATTTTGAAACCAGAACTTTGGCGCAGACACCAGCCATGTGCCTTCCCAGCTAACAGAGGTTTTCCAGACACCATTGGCCATCCTCCAGTGAAGGTACCTGATTGTTGATGCCTTACCTTGGACACTTTTTGGCCTTAAGACTGTAACTGGGTAACCAAATAACTTCCCTTAAGCCAATCCATTTCTGGTGTTTTGTATTCTGGCAGCATTAGCAAACTGGAACACTTTATTAGGGAAAAAAAAAAGGTATGATCTAACATATATACTTTAATCTTTATTTGTATTCCTAGATGAAATTACCAATGAAAATAGCTACCATTTCTTGAGCCTTTATGAGGCACTTTGTAACACTTTCTCTCTAACTGACTTGCCAACAAAGTTGGTTTTATTACAGTCATTTCATAATTGAGGAAATTAACCATCAAAAAAATTGAGACATTTGTCCTAGGTCATATAACTGATAAAGTGACATTTTGATGGTGTGATCACAGGATCATCTGATTCCAAGACCCATGGTCTTCCAACTATAGCAGGTTGCTGAAGCAGATTATCTGCAGGTTCTGGAATGCACAGCTAAAAAGAAAATGTGCAGCATCTATTTTCCTTCAAACTCTATCCTTATGTAGGCATCTATCCTTAGATAGTGCTAATTAATATTTATAATATGCTCCTCTGATTCATAGATATACATTCAATATTTTAAGATTGGGGAAATTTTAAGATTAAAAATAAATTAATATGACAAGAAAATATTGGGTGGTAGGACCATAATTCAAGAACCAAATAATCATACTCTCTGTAAATTCCCAATTGCAAATGAGGAGCATGGCAGTTTCAACTGGTGTACATTCCAAACCATAAAACATTGAAGGACAATAGTTTACTCTTTGTGGGTATTGTTCATGTATGAATGAACCACTTCTAAAGCAGGCACCTAGTTTCAAATCTTAAGTTCAAAATGTTTCTCCCCTATACTCCAACAAGAAATTAAAGCTGCATTCATCAGTCACTCACATATGCTGTTTTTCTGCATAAAGCCCTCTTCTTCCCTTCTCTACCAAGTTTACTTCATAATCTTCAAGATTAAGCCCAAGGCTCACCTCTTCCCAAAGGCTTTCTTGAACTCCATTTGAGTATGAATGCCCTCTTCTGCTCCACTCAGTGAACCCTATATTTATCTTTATCAAGGCCTTAACTACATATTTCCCAGCTATCATTTCCATTGGTCTAAGTTCCTTGAAGCTATCCCAGGGCTAGGTATAGTGCCTGCTCTTAGTAGATGCTAAATAAATGCTATCCTTAGGGAAAAATGAAAAACCAAATGGCCTAAAACAATACCCAGAACACCGCGGGAAATTTTTCTTACTTTTTTAAGCCATTCTTGCTAGTTATTCATCCTCACTCTTACCTACATACAAATGAATACATGCAAACACATGCATATAGGTACACAGACACACATACACACACACACACACACACAAATATGCCATCCATTCTGTCTTCTCCAGGGCTTAACACCGCCTCATTCACTACCTTTATTGTCAAAAACAGGCAAAGGGGAATCAAGAAATCGAAGCATTTCTGGTAACACACACAAGAGCACATAATCCACCAAAGTCTCACCATGCATGGCCGCAATTCAATTAAACACATATTAATTGAGTACCTGCTATTATGTAAAGCACTAAAAGCAAATCAATTAAGACACAGTTATATATTCTAAACACAAAGTGCTAGAACCAAACCACGGATATTTAGAAAGGTCCACAAAAGCAAAATTAACTATTTCACATATTTAAAATGTACCTTCTGATAGAGCCAACACTACCAAATAAAAGACAATTATTTTAATCTAGAGAATGGCTTGAAACACAGGGAATAACTCACTGGGGCACAGCATGCTCTTAGACTTTGGACGGATAATAACAGGACAAAAATAAACACACATATTCTCCTCCAGGGCATAGGTTTGTGGTGAAGAATCAGTGCCAACTTGGAGCGGAATACCGGATGATAATTTGATAAATGTTGTTTACCTTTAAAATGTGATTAAACAGCATTTATAAGGAATATGCTTAGAAAGATGAATAATGTATCATACGTGCAGTAAAGGATAATATAAAATAATTGTCTGAGGCGGTTGTTTTTCCCTAGCAGCTTCCCAAAGCTATTACAGTGTGTTTTTTTCCCCCAGAAATACTGGGGTTACAGCTCTGCCAGAGGCAAAATCCTGAACACAGAAAGTGGACTGAATAATAATTAGCACCAATGATTTCTGGGATCTTCAGGTAAAAGAAAACCTGTTGAACACTCATATTTAGGAATGTTGATGCCAAGATCAGGATTAAAAATAACTGCTGCAGTATCCTCAGGTGGTTCCTGGTGAGAAAGGGCAGAATTTCTTGATGTGTTTATTTTTCTCCCAGAACTCCATGAGAACCTCTTGCATCTTTATTGTCCAGGACGTGTATTTAAAAAGCAGAAAGAAATCATTCCACAAAATATTCCAATTTTCTTCTAATCCAGTAGTTTTTAAACATACACCAATCTAACTTGAATTGATTCACAGTGTACGGTGTTTTTTTTAAATTCGGGGGAGTTTATTATGCAACAAAAATTCATCACTTGGGTTTGGTTTTTAGTGCAAATTATAATAACTCATGGCTCAATCTATTGGAAATAGGCTGAAATAAGTCCATGTCCAAAGACACCAAAATGACATGCTTTAGGGGAAAACAAGAACTATCTTACAAGATCTCCATTGTATCTTCAGAGAAACGTGCATAGAACAGGTAATGATTATGTTAGTATAAAGAATCCCCTACAAATTGGTGGTTTGGGGTAGAAATTATGTGGGAATATAATGATAGAACAAATTTAGTGATGACTCAGGCTCTGTCACATCTTGACAGGAAGGTTAGAGGTCGTGGGTCACTGAGGAAAACAAAAACACCAGGCAAACTGATTCCTGAGTGACTTCACCAGGCACCCAACTGTATAATGAAGAATTCTTGATTCTGATCAAGGATGTAGAACAGAGGTGATGAGACCCCTATGGAGACTAGTAATATATATACAACAAATGGAATCAATCAATGGGAGTGTTGAATATACTAAAACCAGAAAGATGAAAATTACTTAAACATGATAAAGACTAGTTACCAAAATTTAATAGCAAACTGTATGCTAAATGGTAAAATGATAAAATTATTTTTTATTAAAATGAGAAAGCCAACAAGGATGACTATCGTTACCTTTTTCTTTAATATTGCAGTGAAGGTTCTGGCTGATGTAATAAGAAATGATTGAAATGATTGATAAATGTATGGAATAAAAAAGGAAATAGTCTTTACCTGAAGGTGATAAGACTGCATACTTCAAAAACCCAACTCTAATAAAAATATACTTGAACTAATAAAAGAATTTAGTAAGATGTATAAAGGTAAGATAAAGATTTAAAATCCTTAGCTTTTCTTTATACTACAAATAAACAGCTAGAAATTCAAATGAAAATATCCTACACAAAGTAACAACAAAATCATATGAAATTAGAATAAATTTAAGAAGAAAAATATGTAGGATCTATATTTTAAAAATTGGAACATATTATTGAAGGATATAAAACAAAATACGAAAAAGTAGACAAAATATGTTCCTAAGGCAGGAAGGCCTACTATCTTAAAATGTCAATACCTCTAAAGTTAACATATAGATTTAATTCTATATATTCCAATCAGAATCCAGTGTTTTTGTTTTTACTTTTACTGAGTAAAGTGATTTTGAAGCTCATATGCAATAATGGCTGTATAGAAGAACAGTTAAGGAATCTTGCAAAAAAAAAAAAAAAAATAGTGAAAGTAGCCTTTTCACAAAGATGGTGCCGAAAGCAAAGAAGGAAGCCCCTGCCCCTCCCAAAACCAAAGTCAAAGCAAAGGCTTTGAAAGCCAAGAAGGCAGTACTGAAAGGCGTCCACAGCCACAATAAAAAGAACATCCGCACTTCACCCACATTCCAGGGGCCCAAGATGCTGCGTCTCAGAAGACAGCCCAAATATCCTTGGCAGAGCTCCCCATGAGAAAAAGCTTGACCACTATGTCATCATCAAGTTCCCCCTGACCACTGAGTCAGCCATGAAGAAGACTGAAGACAACACCACACTTGTGTTCACTGTGGATGTCGAGGCCAACAAGCACCAGATCAAACAGGCTGTGAAGAAGCTCTATGACATTGACATGGCCAAGGTCAACACCCTGATCAGGCCTGATGGAGACAAGACGGCATATGTTTGACTGGCTCCTGACTATGATGCTTTGGATGTTGCCAACAAAATTGGGATCATCTAAACTGAGTTCAGCTGGCAAATTCTAAATATAAGTTTTTGACCATAAAAAAAAAAAATAGTGAAAGTAGAATTGTCTTTATCAGATACCAAACTCACTATAAACACACACACACATAAAGTACGGCTGTGACATTGGAAGAGAAAAGCAGAACTGTTGACCAGAGAACTAAAAAAAAAAATCAAATATTTATGAAAACTTAATATATTTCAGAAATGATTTTTCAATTGAATAGGGAAATGATGGTTTATATAATAAAAAAGATATTGGCATAAGTGCGTCTCCATCTAGATAAAAAGACTTCAATTTAAAAATTAATCAATAAAATATTAGAAAATATTTCTTATAACCTTGACATAGGCAAGGATTCCCAAAATGCCATTAAAATACACACACACATACACAAAGTCATATTTCATTGTATAAAAATGTAATATTTTTAGTAACTAAAGTCAAAAGACAAATGATATCCTGGGAAAAACTAACTGGAAAACATTTGACAAAGAGTTGATATCACTTACAAAGAGTACCTACAAATTGATTAGGAAGAGACCAAAGATTCTAAATAAAAATGAACAAAGGATTTACACACACAATTTACAAGAGAGGAAACCTCAAGTCAATAAATATATTAAAAAGCCCTCAACCTCAGAAAAATACAAAGTCAAATTAGACAACAGTATTTATCCAATAGATTGGGAAAATATTTCATTTATAAGATATAGTGTAGGTGAAATAATCCATTACAAACAACATTTTGGGGGGAAATCTGGCAATATCTATTAAAATATAAAATTCACATACCCTTTTCCTTTTTTCTTTTTTTTTTTCTTTTTTCTTTCCTCAAATACCCTTTTGATCAATAAAATCATACTTTGGGGAGTTTTTCCACTAAAAATAAAAGTACCAATGTACAGGGCTATATGCACCAGAGTGTCTATTGCAGCAGTATTTTAGTGACAAAAAGTAAAAACACCCTGAACGTTCATTAGTAGGGGTATGATTGCATATATAAGAGTACAGCCATTCTATGGAATATGATGCATACATTTAAAAAAATATTTCACTCTAATGGGATCCAATATAATAAAGTGGTTAAGAGCTCTGGAGTTTGGGAGCCAGTCAACCCATTCCAAATCCATGCTTTACCACTTAATAACCTTGTGACCTTGAGCAGCTCACTTAAGCTTTCTGCACTCAGGTTCCTCATCAATAAAATGGGGAGAATACTACCTACCTCACAAAGTTATTGTAAGTCTCAAACGAGATAATGTATTTAAATGTACTACAACTTTCCAAGCCTAATTGGCACATAGTATGCAATTAATAAACGTCAGCTAAACTGGGTGAATTCAGTGGACTAGAATTCTGTATGATATGTTCATTGTAAAGCAATTTAGCATTTCAAGTAAAATGGATAGAAGACATAAAATAATATTGTAAAGTGCCATTTTCTAATATATAAATCAGTATATGAGGTTCCTCTTGCACCTACTCAATGGCTCACCAAACCTCTGGAGGAGTAAGCACTGTATAATCCATCTAAATGCTCCAGTAATTAATTACCATTTTAATCTTCTACTCACAAATACTGGCCTCACATCAGGGTTACATTTAAAAGTTTTCAGATAAAAGTACTAAATATTGGACAAAGACAAAGAGAAGTTGATGGTTAATGTCAATAGGCTATACACCCCGATATTAACCAGAGAGCAAGTAGTGAATGTATTAATACAACCAATGGGCAGCCTGTCCCAAATGCAAAGAGGTTAGGGCCATAGACTACAAGTCAATGTTCTTTTCACTTCAAATGACATATTAGACGTTCACTGAAGACTTTTATTAGACCACAGTCATGTCAATAATTTTTATTTCTTTCTTCAATTAAAATGATCATAAAAAAAGCATTGAAATAGTAGTCCCCTGATGGTCTCCAGACAGGTAAACACAGTCCAATGCAAAAACAAACAAACAAAAAACCAAAAATCACAGAGATAATTTTAGCCAGCTATGAATTCAAATAGCCTCAATGTATACTATATTTGTTAAAAGACAGCTGCCAGCTAAACTAACAGGAAGGCATCATCTACAGAAGGCTGGGCAAAAGATGAGGATCTCAAGGCCAAACCAGATTAAGTATGCTGTTCACCTGGAATAACCAGAGGCAGTCTACCTGGAGGAACAATCTTAATAAACTTTGAGGAAGGAAGCAAAAGCACATAATCGGAGAAATGCTTCTGAGTATCAGATTCAAGGTATACGGTGAGGTCATAAAAAGCAACAGGAACTCCTAAATCAGGAACAAGGAAGATCAGGAATAAAGGTGTATGGAGTCAACAAATTGGGTCTTTGTAAGCAGTTCAGAACTAAAACTGTAAACTCTGAGAGGTTGTTGCAGGTACTCTTTTTTGTTGTGCCAGTGCATGACATGTGCATGTGTGTGTGTGTGTGTGTGTGTGTGTGTGTGTGTGTGTGTGTGTTTATGTGGGCACATACATGTCATACAAATTGTAAGGCAGCAAGAGAGACACGGGTTTTGTGGCTTAAAGGAGTTGAGCAAAACCAAGTTCCAACTCAATATTAATCACCAAGTTATATTTTGAGATCACCTCTCACTGAATAACAACTCAGGGTTGCTTGGGATCAACCACAGTTACACTGACAGAATAAATTATCCAAGTGGGGAAAGCTATCCAGAGACACACCTCAAATCAGAAAATATAAAATTATGAAGAGGAAGGAATTCCAAGTCCAATTCTTTAGAAAGATGAGATTTTTGTTAAGTATGGTTATTATTAATTTATTTTTCAATTTCACAGACTAGGTAGTCACAGGGGAGTTGAACATCAGTTTCAAAAGTAAAGATATTCTGAGCATCTTTACATGCAAATTATGTAACTAAAACTAACAAGAGTCATTTTCCTTTTTCAAATCAATTTCTAGCTTAGATACTTGACCCTGACACTGGAAAAATTTAGCAATGAAACAAAAAACCATAAAATTAAATTCTTCTATAGTACAAAAAATACATAGCACACAAAATGTAATGTCATCTCTTTCTGACCTAGATTATGCCAATTCCTTCAGATGTTTTATTTCCCATTATGTACCAAAATGTTCAAATGATACATAAGCTTCTAAGAAGGCTATTGTATCATTCCCAAATGGCACTCGCTTTGAAACAACAAATTTCTCTTATAAATCATTCTGAAAATTATAAGTTCACAAAAAGTGAGCAATATTAGAAGAGCTTTCCAAAAATAAACGACCCAGCTAAATCCAATAGGCAGACTTGAATTTTTGTTTCATCAGGCCTTGCTGGCAGGATCAAAAAATTTAAAAGCCCCAGATGATTCTGCATAAATCTAAATCATTATCTTTCTTATAAAAAGCCCAGCTCTAATGAAGTCCATAATGATCTGGATAAAATATATTTAATTAGATTATAAACTGCAATATAAAACAGCTGTACCATGCCTTTAAACATTTTCCTCTCTGAAGATCAGAGGATTGAAAAGGAGTTATAAAACAACCCATTCATTTTTCTTGTCTTTTAAAAGGGGAGGAAAAGAACCATTAGGCACAATTAAAGTTCCAGGCAACTTTTAACAAGTGAAATGCAAATCTGCTATATTCTGGGACCTCACACACAGAGGATGATGATGGTGCCAGGTGACCAACACATCAATGGAATGGCGCGTGATTAGACAAGTTTGGGGAATTCTAATAATTCATTATGTGATACTAATAGTACAAGGCATATTTTCTGCTTTATGTTGTAGAGAAGAAATAGACAACAGAGGAAAAAATCAAGGCTAATTAAAACACATTTAGAGATAATCCTAACATGGCTTTCTAATAATAAGCAATTCCACTGTGCTTTTCAGATGAACTAAAGATTTATATAGTTATTTATACACTCATATATTTTATAACTTTATTTTGGTAAGGGGAGATAGGAAGTGGGAAACAGGCATAAAACAGTTGCAACAAAATTCTTTATATCTCCATAGTTCCCAAAGATTGTGTCTTGACCACTAGTTGTTAAGAGCATGGTCTCTGAAGTCAGTGACTTTTGTTGGATCCCAGTTAACATTTATTAGCTCTGTGACTCTGGGTAAATGACTCAACCTTTCTGAGTTTCAGTTGCCCCATCTGAACGTAATAAGAATAATACATACCATACTTTATAGGGTAACTACAAGGGTAAGTGTGAAGCACTTTGTACTTGGCCTACCTAGAACAGCATTGAATAAATTAAATTGCAACCAAAAGAAAAAAGCACATTTTGAGAGAAATTAAAGATCTCTTAAACAAATACAGAGGTATACCATCTTCATTGATTGGAAGATTCAGTATTGTTAAGATATAAAATCTCCCCCAAATGATCTATATTCAATAACATTTCAATCAAAATACTAGCAGACTTTTCTTTCAGGAAGGAAAAAAAAAGACAAGCTGAATCTAGCATTTATATAAAAAGGCAAATAACCAAGAATAGCCAAATCAATTAAAAAAAAAAAAAAAAAAGACAAAGAGAAAGAAAAAAGTTAAAGGGTATACACTACCTGATTTCAAGACTTAATAGAAAGCCACCATAATAAAAATGGTGTGGTCTGGGAGAAAGGACAGACATAACAGAAAGTCCAGAAACAGACCCATACATATAGGGGTCAACTGGTTTTCAACAAAGGTACCAAAGTAATTCCATGGGAAAAGGAAAATCTCTTCCACAAATGGTACTGGAGCAATTGGTTATCTGTATGTAATATAATGAACATCAACCCTTATCTCATACCATATGCTAAAATTAATTCAAAATGGATCATAAATCTAAATGTAAAAGGTAAACTATAAAACTCCTAGAAGAAAATCTTTGTGACCTTCCATAAGCAAAGATTTCTTAAATAGAACACAATAAAACATAAACCATAAAAGAAAAAATATATATACTGGATTTTATAAAAATTTAAAACATTTGTTCTTCAAAAGACACCATAAAGAAAACAAAGGCAAGTCAGAGATGAGAAAATGTTTGCAATGCATATTTAATAAACTAGTATCCATAATACATACAGAACTCTTTACAAATCAAGAATATAAAGAAAAAGAATCCAATATAAAATAGGCAAAATGTTTAAACAAATATGTCATAGAAGAAAATATGCAGATGGCAAAAAAAAGCATATGAAAAGATGATCAACAAATTATTAATCAGGGAAATACAAATCAAAACCACAATAAGATAATGCTACACACCTATTACAATGGCTAAAATTAAAAAGATTGAACAAGTGTTGACAAGTATGTAGAGTAACTGGAACTCTACTATACTGCTAGTGGGAAGATAAAATGGTACAACTACTTCAGAAGGTGGTTTGGTAATTTATTTTTATAAAGTTAAACATAAACACTTACCATACAACTTAACCATTCTTTCCCTAGGTATTCACCTGAGATAAATGAAAACATGTCCACAAAAAGATTTGTACATGAACGTTCCCATCTTTATTCATAGTAAACATCCATCAACAGGTTAATGGAGAAACAAAATGTAGTATATCTATACAATGGAACACTACTCAGTAATAAAAAGAACAAATTATTGATATAAGCCTAACATGGATGTATCTTAAGATCACTATGTTAAGTGAAAGACACCAGATATAAGGGTACATACTGAATAATTTCATTTATATAAAATGAAAAGTAATGTAGACTGACAAAAAGGAGATCAGTGCTTACCTGGGGCTGGGGATGTAGGGAGGAATGACGGACTGAAAAAGGGTACAGGGAATCTTTTAGGAGTAATGGACATGCTCTGCATCTTGCCTGTGATTGTATTTTCATGGATGTATATAACTGTCAAAACTTATCCAATTAAATAAATTCATTTTATTGTATAAAATTATTGTTCAATGAAGTTGTGAGAAAAAAAAGGGAGACAGGTATGAGTCATGTTGTGATGTGTGAACTGCAACATTTTCTCCCTCTCTGTAATCCCACCAGCCCTATCATCATTCAGGAGTAGGGTCCTACATATATAAGGGGAAATAATGAGATGCAAACCTATGACAATTGTGTGTTGTCAGTCAAATTAAATCTATGAAAAATAGGTACTTCTGTTCATGTTTAGGGACTCCT
The DNA here is from genome assembly GCF_015220235.1 of Choloepus didactylus. NCBI lineage: Eukaryota > Metazoa > Chordata > Mammalia > Pilosa > Megalonychidae > Choloepus > Choloepus didactylus. The sequence continues at coordinate 31,128,274 of NC_051308.1, forward strand.
TGCAAAGAGTTCCCTGAATTCTTGCCGTTGGCAATTTCTCCTTACTTAAGTCCATCCCTGAACAGTTTAGCAAAGAGGATAAGAGAACAGACTCCACACCTCGGCAGGTGAACTCACTGCCCTCCCCACTACGTGGGACCCAACTCCCAGGGGTGTAAATCTCCCTGGCAACGCAGGATATGACTCCCGGGGATGAATCTGGACCTGGCATCATGGGATTGAGAATATCTTCTTGACCAAAAGGGGGATGCAAAATGAGACTCAATATTTTCAGTGGCTGAGAGATTTCAAGTGGAGTCAAGAGGTCACTCTGGTGGACATTCTTATGTACTATATAGACAACACCTCTTAGGTTTTAATGTATTGGAACAGCTAGAAGTAAATATCTGAAGCTACCAAACTCTAACCCAGTAGTCTGGACTCCTGAAGATGATTGTATAATAATGTAGATTACAAGGGGTGACAGTGTGATTGTGAAGGCCTTGTGGATCACACTCCCTTTGTTTGGTGTGTGGATGGATGGGTAGAAAAGTGGGGACAAAAACTAAATGACAAATAGGGTGGGATGGGGGAGGATGGTTTGGGTGTTCTTTTTTTACTTTTATTTTTTATTCTTATTCTGATTTTTTCTGATGTAAGGAAAATGTTCAGAAATAGATTGTGGTGATGAATGCATAGCTATATGATCGTACTGTGAACAGCTGATTGTATACCATGGATGATTGTATGGTATGTGAATATATTTCAATAAAACTGAATTAAAAAAAAAAAAAAAAAAAAAAAGAACAGGTTCCAGAGTCAGACTTCCTAGGACCCAATTCTGGCTCTGTGACCTAGTGTCATCTCTTCTTGCCTCAATTTACTCAGCTGTAAAATAATAATACCTATCTAAAAGAGCTTTGGTGATGATTAAATGAAATAATGCATGTGTGATGGTTAGTTTCATGTGCCAACTTAGCCAGGTGATGGTGCCCAAGTGTCTGATCAAGCAAGCGGTGGCCTAACCGTTACTGCAAGGACATTTGTGGCTGGTTTATTAGATCATCAGTTAGTTGATTGCACCTGTGACTGATTACATCAACAAAGAGTGTGTCTTCTGCAATGAGAAAATTCGGTCAGCTGGATTTAATCCAATCAGTCAAAGACTTTTAGGGAAGAAGAGAGAGAGCCTTCACTTCTTCAGCTAGCCAGCGTCTCCTGGGGAGTTCGTTGAACACTTTCATCAGAGTTGCCAGTTCGTTGTCTGCCCCACAGAATTTGTACTCGTGCATCTCCACAGTTGTGTGAGACCCTTTTATAAAATCTTATATTTACAGATATCTCCTGTTGGTTCTGTTTCCCTAGAGAACCCTAACTAATACAGCATGTGAGCACTTAACATAATATTTGGGGCCTAATAAATTCACAATAAATATTAGCTTGTCTTCTTCCTCTTCCTATAATAGATACAGGAATGTTGAGTTAAACATAAAAATGAAAATGAAAAAGCTGGTTTCTTGAGTGATGCTTTGGATTCATTGGCGCCTGCCTGCCTGCCTACCTTCTTCTCTCCTCCCGCCCTTCACCCCTCCCTCCCCCCTTTCCTTCCTTTTTCCTTCCTTCCTTCCAGTGCATAATAGTTCCTCAATTAGAGTTTTTGAATTAAAAATGTATATTGGAAACTGCATAATGGAAGTAAACCACAGTCAGTAACTTAAAGTAGCACATGATCTTATGAAAGAATAAATTATTCATTTTTCTTTGGCAAAATTGGGTCTTTTTCCTGCCCTTGTCTTTCAAGGGAAATAAAAATTTTACTCCTTCTCGAAACTTGGAAGATTCCTTTTGAAAATCCAGTAGAGGAAGTCTTTTTATAGTTAAATATAACAGCTGGCAGTCTGAAGGACCATATAAACACATTTTGCTGTTCTACAGAACTTAAAGTGTAGCAGTTCACAAATACAAAAAATATTTCTGTCAAAGAAAAAGTAAAAAATTCTTAGAAATTTTCAAAATCTTATAAAGACTTTCAGTGCGATAAAATAATGCATCAGCGATGCTTGTTAAGGTTAACAAAGGTGCCCATTTGCATATTCAGATCCACATCTCTAATGGACTACAAATTCACTAAAGATAAAAGTAAATGAGAAAGGCAGTGTATCCTTTGGGTATGATGCTATAGCCAAGCACATTGTTGCTAGGTTTTCCAAACCAGTGGGGTCAGGGAAACCAAAACACATTCACTTAGAAAAAAAATAAAGAACTAATCAAATTTAAATGATTGTCAGTATTCTAGAAAAATAGAAGAACTTTTAAATTAGAAGTCATTTATTGTTCTTAAAACTGAACACAGATTTAATGAACAGAAGGTGTTTTCTTCTCCCACAACAAACTGGGCATTAGGATACTCCTACTCTATTTTATCATCAAATATGTTGAGTCAACCCTTGTCATATCAGAGTGTTACACAGTTCTGGAAATCAAAATTAAAAGAAATTTTTCTCAGAAGTTATCAAAAGTAATCTTAAACTTGAGGTGGAGGGAGAGCTGGATTCAAGAAAAAAATTGTTCTTCTAACAGGTTTTACTTAAACTTTTGTAAGAAGCTTCAGGAGAAAGGCAAATAAGATACAATTATTCTGTGGCACAATAAGATTTCATTTTCTGGTACTCAGTTAAGAGAATTAATAAAGAAGAAATGTGTTTCTTGCTTGCAGAAGTCAGCTTAAACTGGTTAAGAGTCTAATTACTAGCAATATTTGTTAAGCAAAATCCAGTAATATCAGAAGAGAAAGTTTTTAAGCATGAATAAGAAAGCTAAAATAAGGAAGACAGTAAAGAATACTTAAGTTATAATTACAGTTGGCAGTTTTAACCAAAGATCACTAAATATATCGCTTTTTTTAAGTTGCTTTTTTCCTTTTAACACTATCTACCTAACAAGATCTGCCAAATACAAATATTTCATTTTGTAGCACTGGTTTAAAATTTTATACCTTTACATGAGAGAACAAGTTGTACTCTACTCTAATCATAACTTAACTCTGAACATTTCTATTTAACCATGAAAATAACATAACATTCCCAAAGTAGCAAAACAGAGTAAGAAATAAAAAAGAAAAAGCAGAAAAGAAACAAATTGACTTCTGTTTAATAAAATTTTATGGTCCCCCAGTCTTTACTACATTTAAGCATATGATAATTTCTCCTTCAGGCATCATTTATAGTGATGAATTTTTATACTTTTCCAGAATGGGTCCTAGCATGGTGTTCTAGTTTGCTAATGCTGCCGGAATACAAAACACCAGAAATGGACTGGCTTTTATAAAAGGGGGTTTATTTGGTTACACAGCTATAGTCTTAAGGCCATAAAGTGTCCAAGGTAATGCATCAACAATCAGGTACCTTCACTGGAGAATGGCCAATGGCGTCCAGAAAACCTCTGTTAGCTCGGAAGGCACGTGGCTAGTGTCTGCTCTGGAGTTCTGCTTTCAAAATGGCTTTCTCTCAGGACTTTTCCTCTTTAGGCTTCAGCTCCTCAAAAACGTCACTCTTAGTTGCTCTTGGGGCATTTGTCCTGTCTTAGCTTCTCCGGAACAAAGTCTGCTTTAAAGTCCATTTCCAAATTTCTCTGTAAGCTGAAGCTCCTCTCAGTTCCAGTGCATTCTTTGAAGTGTCCCTCTTGGCTGTGGCAAGCTCACTCCTTCTGTCTGAGCTTATATAGTGCTCCAGCAATCAAGGCCCAAGCTGAATGAGTGGAGCCACAATTCCAAGGAAATTATCTCATCAGAGTTATCACCTACAGTTGGGTGGGTCACATCTCCATGGAAACACTCAAAGGATTCCAATCTAATCAGCACCAAACATCTGCCCCACAAGACTGCATCAAAGAATATGGCTTTTTCTGGGGGACATAATACATTCAAACCGGCACACATGGGCTGATACCATTCAGCTTGCACCAAAAGAAAAGACCCCCCAGGACCCAGTTAATCTTCTTGTTCCTTTGCTAAGCCAGGCAATCAAAAGCCTAGAAAGGCAGTTCCTCTTACATTTGGCTATTAGGAATACAAGTTGGCTTAGTGTACAATACTGGTCACCTACCCAGCATCCATTTCTTCATTTTCATTTCTAACAGAATTTTGATTTTATTCAGATATACATCCTCATCAGAAGTAAATGTTTTAAACTTCTTAAAATGCTTGATGGTAAAATAACAGGGAAAGACAGTTGCCATAAGATAGATGAATGGGGAGTGGGTACCATATGACTGTGTAAGCAAACAGATATCAACTGGAAAAAAATGTCCCGAGTGAAACTTTCAGGATCAAAGACGTAGTATGACAATTCACATCAAGGCCAATAAGGTGGTAAAAAAAAAAAAAAGTTAAATTTGGTAATATGTAAAAAACTAAACAAACCAAACAAACAAAACTCTGAAAAGCAATGGCTTGAACATTGTGTTTCAATCCATTTGTAAATGAAATGAGAACTGACCTGACAGACTTGCTCTATTACAAAGATGTGCACTGTCTGAGCAAATAGCAGTGCTGCTCAAGAGTTTTTAAACCCAAGTTTGGTTTTTTGCCCCATGGAGGGAAAAAAAGGCCTTAATAAAATTTAAAGACCTGAGGGAGATTGATAAATTGGCTAATTTGACCAATATTTCTTTGGGACCTCAACAACTTCAGGCCAGAACTCTTCATAGTTTTTTTAATGCAATACAAATGAATCCACAACTTACATGAGGAGCTGCTCCATGAGGACTGTTAATCAGGAAAGACTCAGTTCATTTACATGTGTTTTGCATCACTAACTTAGAGGTAACATACAGACAATCATCACTCATTTTCATAAAGGAAGAAAATCATTGGAAGAATGTTTCCCATTTGACAAAGTGACTTGACCTCTTTGCAAGAAAAAGCACCTATCAGCTGTAGCAAGAAAACACTGTGCTGAATTTAGGGCACCTCTCCAAAACGACTATCATTATACAACTCCCACATCATTGAAAAGGCTCTGTGTCTTGGTTTTAAATATATTGTGACATCAGAAAAAGAAGAAAAATTGTCCAAGTCAATAATGAATCTAAAATGTAGTCTGTCCAATTTAAATTAAGTATCATTTCCCCAGTTTCATATACTAGTCATCTTGACCACTGACTAATGCAGAAAAATTTGGGGTTATACTTTTTCTAGTGACAATAATATTTACATATTGAAAAATACATATCGCTATGCCATTTTTCAGAAGCAAATGCTTTATCTTCCCAGTGCAATCATAAGCTCTTTGAATACTTGAGCCATATTCCTAAGCATTGTTACAGCTGTAAAATACCTAAACAGTTTCAAACATTCAAGAAGAGCTCAACAAACATTTGCTGGATGAATTAATGAAAGAAATCATGTTTAAAAATTAGATTTACCTTGTAAATTAATTTTGAATTAGGCAATAAAATAAATGCTAGCTCAAAATAACTCTAACAAAGCAATACAAGCAACCAAATTGGAAAACTCACAGTAGAACTCATCCCTGCTTCCCACTTCCAAACTTGCTACTCCTTTTGCGTTCTGTATCTCCGTATCAATAGGTGACTACCTCAGGAGGAACACAAGACCACCACTGAGTTTAATAATTTGTTAGGAGGACTCACAGGATTCAGCATATAGTCTTGCTCATGGCTATGATTTACTACAGCAAGAGGATAATGAGAAAAATCAGCAAAGGGAAAAGTGCATGGGAGAAGTCAGGGAGAAACCAAGCACATTCCAAGGGTCCTCTACCAGTGGAGTCATACAGGACACACTTAATTCCCCTGGGACTGAATTGTGACAACATGTGTGAAATATTGTCAAGCAGGGAAGCTTGTTCAAGACTCAACACCCAGAATTTTTACTGGAGGCTAGTCATGTAGACAGCCTCTGCCTAACATGTACCAATATTTCAGACTTCCAGAAGGAAAGCATGTTGAGCATGAAGGATATTGCTCGTAGAAACAGTTTAGGCACAGCGCACCATTCTTAACTGTTACTGGTAGGAACGCTCCTGAAATCTGTTTCCAGATTCCAGCCAAGAGCTAATCTTGCAAGCAGGCCTTTTCAAGGATAGCAGTTTAGGTCTGCTATGTTAACTCTTTTCTTCAGAGTGACCATGCCAGAAACTAAGGAGTCATCTCAATGCCCGCTTCTTCCTCTCTGTTAACTCATCTACTCAAGGCCAACTCCCAGTTTTGCTCTTCAATAACTTTTGAACATATCCTCTTCTCTCCATCCTCACTAGCACTACTTTAGTCCAAAAAGCCTGTGTCATCTCTTACCTGAATCACTGCAGCAATATCTATCTAGTCTCCTACCTACGCTCCAGTCTTTTCTCCACACATTCTTCCTTTGCTTAAAACTAATAGCTTCCCATTGCGCTCAATCTTCTTAGCAAAGCAGAAAAAAGTCTTTTCTGATGTGCCTGTTATCTCTGTCTCATTTCTCAACACTTTCCCTTTTGTACTCTGTTCCAGGCATACTGAACTATTACTTGGAATTCTCAGAAGGCCTCACACTTTATTGCCTTTGGGGCTTTGTACAGGCTGGTTGCCTTCTGTATCTGGAACATCATCTATTTTGCCTGGATTAAAACATACGTATTCTTTAGAATGTAGCTGAAGCCTAAACTCCTTCAGAAACCCTCCCCAGAGACTCCCCCACCCCGCCCCCAGTCTGGATTAAGTGCTAAGGAATACTCCCTCCCCTCTGTGGAATTTATCAAACTGCACTGCAATTTCCCAGTCTATCCTATTGATTCATTCTCTCACATGAAACGGTGTACCCTTAAGGACATATAGATTGTCTATCCCCAGTGTCTAGCATGTGAACTGACAAATTGTTCAGGTTCAATAAATATTTGTTGACTGACTGACTGTCATAATTTTGGCAAGGTACTCCTGAGGTCAGCTCCATTCCCAGCCTTTGCAAGGAATAAATTCAGAAAATTCTGGCAGATATTATGAGTGTTGCACTATTTCATGTTACTGTCCTTGCACTGGTCTTCCCCTTGTGGATGAAAATTAAAGCAATTTGTAGACTAATCCCATCTCTGATTGCAACTTATTTTTCCTAATCTCTTATTCTGTTTAATTCACTTACACTTCTTTTAAAATCTTGGTGTTATTTTTTTTCAAGCTTAAATCCTTTCTGGAACAAGGCAGGATATAAATAAATATGTATACAGTCCTAGAGAAATGAAAACACTATCCTATTCTTCTCTAAAGAATGTGAACCTTCAATGTTTCTTGGTAGCACATTCTCTAGCTGAATCCAAAATATCATAAAGCAGAGATCACAAAGGGAACTATTTTCCTTCTGATTCTTTAGCTTAACTTCATGAATCATCAGTCTAATAAAAGGAATGCACAGATGTGCCCATATTTTCTTCCCAGGATTTAGGAGCATGGCTCAAAAAAGTGAATCCAAACATGCGCTATTCTTTATTTATTCAATGTGCTATTGGACAGTTATGTACAAAATGAGTTGTGTAAATAGAATCAAAATTCAAACTTACTGGAGATGCTCACTATTTAAAGGAACACCGTCGCAAATCAATTTTATAAAGGGAATAATCACGTAATATTTATCTATTTTGTAATCCCAGATTTATATATTGAGGCTATTTAAAAGTGTACTATTAGAAAACCCTCCTCAGATTCTATTGTATAAAAATAAGCATTCCTCTTCATTTGTTTCATTTCCAGTAAAGGTAACTCAAATTCAATAGCACTAAGAACAATCAAATTAATATTAAATACTGAAACACAGTTATCAAATTCACACCAGAAATTATTAGCACTTCAAATGTGAGAATGTTCTCAAAGCTCTGTTAATTTTTTTCCCAATTCGACAAATATTTCTTGACAATCCCATAAGCAAAACACTGCACTAGGTATTCAAATGGAGTTCAATATAATTAAGGCAAAGTCCTTGCCCTCAAGAAACTTGTGTCCTACTTAAATGAGTAAGCTCATTCTGTTCCTTTTCCTTTTTTTCATTATTATAAGAATATCTATTACTGCATCAGATATTTTTATTCTTCTTTAATCCACGTCCTTTGTTTTTGTTTTTGTTTTTTTCTTCCTCCTTTCTATCTGTTTTTTTGTTTTGTAACTTCCCAGGCAGGAGATATTTTTTCATTAAAATGCTCTATAAAATTCCTAACAAAAAGCTACAAAGAGAAGGAAACACACACAGAGGGGACAGTACATATACAATTGGAAAAAGCCTTAGAGAAGATTTAAAGCTCTTCACCATGTAAATGTCTAAGCTTTATTAGAAATCTTACTAATTTAGATTACTGAATGAAACCCTTTATGAATTATTTACAGATTTGAATATTTAAAGAAATGAAGTTTAATTTATCTCAAGTACAAGTACAGTAATTCAGACAGGGCTAATAAAATTTGGCCTAGTGAACATCCTATGAGACTTAGTTTTAATGTATTAATAGAAGATGACTTGAAATTAGCTTATCAATAACAAGGGTATAAACAAAACATTTTAGAAAGCATCTGAAAACTATTCTCTAATGTAGGTTCAAAATTAGTATTTCCATATTTTTTACATTACCACTTTTTTACTTCAAACCACTTTTTACAAACAACAGCAGAAAGGTAAATTTTAGCCAATTTCTGCCCCAAATTATAGCAAGTTCTAAAGAAGTATGATCAGATTGAAATAACCTTATAAATGAACTTGACAATTAACCATGACCTAGAAGGAAAAGCAGATAGTGCTGTTTAAGCTGCTCAATAAAATTTAAGCTAAACTCCAAATTTACAAGCAAATAAATACTTCCCAGAACATCTGATGGATAGCCCAGTGTTTAAATATCCCTGTTAACTGTTTAAAGTTTTTATTTCTTTGTTATCTGCCATGTTGGGTGTTATTAACCTACTCACAGATACTTATGCTAATTCATTAGCTCCCTAAGGGTGGGCAGGGCAGATTTATAATCATAAAGCACTGATGCATGGCCTCTGGGTCAGGGACAAATAAATCTGTTAGTATAATTGCATGTTGCTTTTCGTGCCGCTATCTCCCTGCTGGGAAACATGTTAAAATATTTAAGGTTTACTATCCAGTGTGATTGCGGTTTTATAATTAAAGTCTGGGAGAGGAGGAAAGAGTTGCAAAATCTAGTATTTTGTTTCAATAGGACTATTTCCTTGAATCAGTAAACTTTTGAAGACAGAGAGTCAATAAAAATAAAAGTTCTGGTGAAGAAGTGCTGATAGAATCCTTTTAGAAATCACTATAACAGCCATTTGAAGAAATATAATTCAATTAAGACGGAGCTAGAAAGACAAGGGTCTCTGTGTGTATCACAAAGATCTTGATTATCACCAGTGCTAAAATAAACTAAACTCTGATGGGACAACTGTTTTTACATATTTCCATTTTATCTAAATACCAGATGGCCATTGAGGGAGAATTTAGTTTGTTCTTAGTTAGAACACTATTTTGAGCTGAACTATCTGGTTGGTAGGTACGCCAACTATTGCCTCATCCATTCCTCTACCCCTCACACGGCCTTTGCCATTAACCCTCTTCTCTTACCCCCATCTCTTTGACTAAAAAAATCTGGCCAAGAAGTGGGGAGTTGGGAGAAGTGTGTGTGTTGGGGTGAACATCTGGATTTTATCACCTGATATGTCAGGATTTGCAAAATCTACTCAATTTTAAATCTTAATGTTGCTCTGCAGACTTGTGCCTCATGGTACAAATAATACATAACCTTCCATTCACCAAGTTTAGTAAGTTTAGGGTATAAACATGTTATATGAGGCCTTAGGGCTCTCCAAGGAAGTAAAGCCCATAAATAAGGACAACTTGCTCCTGGACATGAATCTAGCAAGCGAGAATATTTTCATTACATACATAATTATATAAATGACTTGATTTAAATCTACTCTATTATTTGGTTTCAATGAAAAGCACATGCGTAACAGCAGCCTGGAAGAGAAACTGGAGCTTTTAGATGGATGTTATTGTATGTGCAGCGTGCCCAGGAGAGATCTAGCTCAGTCAGCCTCATGTGGCAGGAAAACCGCAAACAGTTATGAAGGCCACACACTCCAGCACTGACTGAGCTTCCAGTGCTGCTGGAAGAGGAGCAAATCATCCTTAGCAAGACCCTATTTGAGATGAACAAGAGGCTGTGTGGAGGATCTAATAGAATGAATTTGTGGTTTGCAATTGGCTAGTCAATTCGCAACATAAGTAAATCCAATATGTGTGACTGTTTAGAAAAGCAATTAAGTGCAGCTAAATCTTTCTTGGTTAATTAAGTGGTTTTCATCTGGAGGTGTGGTTGGAAGAAGAGGGCTCCTGGAAACTAGGATCAGAAAGAAGTGTTTAGTGTGAAAGAATCAGTTCCAGATGATTTTGTTTATATGTCTTGTGTTTAAATCCAGACTATTAAGTCTAGACACTGGAAATTAAACTACAGGTCAGCAAAAACAGAACACCCAAGTGAAAAAAAGCTGTCCATTCATCGTTGGCTTTATTTAAAATGTACAATTTGCTTCACTCAGATCTATGTTTTGTAATTCTCTTCTTCATAACAAAACCCTTTCTGATGATACGAGCCATTGAAAAAGAAAAACCAAAAGTAATAATAATACAAAATTAAATGCTTAACCTTAATATGTCTTTCCTGACCACTGCAAAGCTCAGGGAGTTGAAAGGCTATGGGAAAAATTGAGAGCCTGAGACAGAGGCCAGAGCACAGTGTGCCAGCAACTTGCTACCCAAGTACCCATCAATCAGTCAAATCCCCGAGCCACAGTTTCCTCATCGCTGCAAAAGTACACAAGTATTTCAGTGGTAATGAACTACACAAGCATTTGTAGTTGATATACTAATAAAAACTGCAATAATAAATACCACTTTTATGAATGGCAAATCAAAAAATCTCCTTAATTTGGCATCACTGCAAATGGCTCTTGATAGTGAACCAGTTTTGTAGCCATGATAGCCATACAGTTGCAAAATCATCAATCCAGAATTACTACACATATCTCAGCTCCAGCAGGGAAAGGACCATTGTCTTATGTCTGCGGTTGTTCCCACTGCCTCTGCTCAAAAAGTGAATGAAGAGATAATCTCCCTTTCAAAAATAAAACCACCAAAAACCAACATGAGAAGAATTACCAACTAGGATCTATTTGCACAGGAAAAAAGGTGGCTCCCACCTGAAAATAACATGATGGCAAAGACACCAACTACATAAAGTACATTTGGATTATCTCCAGTTTTCTAGATACTGAGGCACAGAGAGGATAAATAACTTGCGTAATGTCACACAGCTGATCAGCCTGGCTCTGGACCCCACGTTCTTAATCATGACATTGTAGCTGTCGCATCTTATTCTGCATGAAAAGGAAAATTTTGAAACAGAAAAGTCTAAATCAAAAAGTTTTAATCTGTAATAAAAGAAAACAAGCTATAAGAATTTGCCAGAGGTGTGAAAATTTTCTTCTGTGTAAAGGAAAGCTTCATGCCAGATACCTTCAACTCAACATTAATATCTAACATATTTCCACATAAAAAATGAACACTGTCATGGTAATTACGCTCTGAAATTAGATTTTTAAAACAACTTGAAAGCAGGTCTATCCTCAGATGTTAATCTGCTAAAATACAATGATGCACTATATTTGCTTTTGCAAATAAACCACGCTAAAGCAAGCATTTAAGGGCAAAAAAATGTTGCCAGGAATTAGGCAGAAAACAAGCTCCTAACTACATGTATTAATCTAATGTTAATAGGCCAAACAAACACAATCCCAAATCAAGAAACAAAACCAATATAAAAGAGAAAGATGGTATTTTATACCAGAAGACATCACCTCAAGTTTTCCATGCTGCTTTCAAACCTCATCTCTGTCCAAACCAAAAGTATGTAGAAACGCCTTTATTTCTTCTGTTCAAGAATTCAACATCTGCCACAAGCTCATTGCTGGGACAAAGGGAGAAGCATTCTCTTACTACCCAAGCTACCTGCTGAGGCTGAATTCTACTTCGGGTTAGGACTGGGTGGTGTGGTAGTTTGGAGCTGCTATGTACCCTAGAAAAGGCCATGTTCTTTTAATCCATTCCTGTGGATGCAGACCTATTGTGGGTGGGACATTTTGGTTGGGTTATTTCAATTGAGATGTGACCCAGCCCATTCAAGATGAGTCATAATCCTTTTACTGGAGTCCCTTATTAGAAGATAAAAGACAGAAAGGCCCAGAAGTTCATATAGAAAAAGCCCTCAGAGAAGCTGAGAGACCTTTGAAGAAAGCCACTGAAGCCAGAATCTAAAAGCAGCAAAATCTGGGAGAGAAGGACCAGCAGGCACTGGCCATGTGCCTTCCCATGTGATGAAGCCAGCAGCCTTTCATCAGAGAAGGTATCCTCCTGTTGATGCCTTAATTTGGACGTTTTCATGGCCTTAGAATTGCAACTTGCCAGCTAATAAATCCCCACTGTTAAAAGCCAGTTCATTTCTGGTACATTGCATCTCAGCAGCTTTAGCAAACTGAAACAGGTAGGAACCATTTTAATTCTTCCCAGGGATGCGTAGGTAGGTGGTGGGCTATGGTATTGCCTCAGACGTCATCATTTCCCCAACATCCTTACCATGTGTGGGAGAAATGAATCACAACACATCCCTTCTTCCAACCCCAATGAAGCATGACCATGTACGTGCTGGCTACTTCTTAGGCCTGAATCTGTACTCAGAAGGAGGACCCATGCTTTGAGAGCTGCTTGCCCTCCCATGTCTAGACTATATTTTAGGCTGAGGGGCATGAGGACTTATAGAATCACAAAGACTACCTACCAATGAAGCACATAGAAAACTAGCAAGGTGAGAATGGGAAATTCCCAAACCACGGCAACATTAGATAGATATCTCAGGTCCTCTTCTTTTCCTTTTCCCCTCCATTCTGAGAGCTCAATGAAAAATATTCACTTTATCTCTTTATGGAAAATAAGAGAGAAGATTCCATAACAAGTGAATATAACTCTCAAAGAAGGAGAAAGAAAAGCAGAATCTAATATTGATCAGTTCCAATTATGCTTTTTGGTGATTTAGTCGAAATACACCTGAGCATTTCTGCAGCAATCTGTAAGAAACTTCATAAATGCATCCATTTCAAAATCATGGGCTTTTAATTATTAGATCTCTGACACATCCCTTATTCATTCTCATTTGTCTTTGGAAAATGACATCCAAAATGATGAAAAGCTTCAGGTTACAGGAACAAGAGAAAAGAATGCCCCTGTATTCCCTTCCCCTAACAACCTAGGAATCAATACCAAGGATAGTACTCCTCATGAAAAGGTAAAATCCTTACCTGGAAATTGATTAAAACCCTAATCAGAAAGCAACAAAAGAAAGTACAATGGTGGGATTGAATGGGAAGGGAACAATTATGTTTAAATTAAAAAAAGCAGAGTCCTAATTAGTGACAAATCTGAGTGAAGAATTATTTTAATGGCATGTGCCTTTTATCACTTTCAAATGCACAGAGGAAGCAGAACAAGTTACAACTTTGATAGATAATGAAACAAAGATAAGAATTTATGTGTAATTGGTACATTTTATGCTGTTGTTTATATTTATCTCCTAGTTTAAAAAATATTCATTTAAGTTATTAATTGTCAACCATAAATTTTAATTCTATTCTTGGACTAATTATCACAAATTTCAAGTAAGTGGGCTCTAAAACAATAAGGCTTTACTGGCTCAATTACAAATATAGCTGAAGGGTTTCATAAAGGGATTTAAAAAAAGATAAATTAATCCTATATATAAAAACACTGGAACACAGTAAAACAAACATAGTAGGTCTATATGTAATGAATATGGAAAGATATCCAAGACATTTTAGTAAGAAGAAATCAGGACATTGCAGGTACATATGCAATATGATGCTAGTTACCAAAAAACATAAAACAATTCTCTATTTTTCTGTGCGCATCTGTGTGTGTATAGTCTTGAAGGTCACATACCAAAATGCTATCACTGGTTACCTCCGGGAAGGAAGGCAGAGCAGGCAGGAAGAGAGGAAATACGGATTGAGTGCAGTGATTAATAAGATTCTTGTTTCGTATGGTATGTTTTAATTTTTTTTAAAGTGGTTGTGTTTAAATATTATTTTTGCAGTTAAAAACTCATCTTAAAATTTCAGATTATACCTCAGTGTAACTAATCACAAGTAGTGACTGCTGAGTGTTGAAGAAGATAAAAGTATTAGAAAAGGACTATACTACATCCTACAGAGGTTCCTAAAGTGTAAGACTCCATTCTTATGCAATCTTACGAGATACAGCTTGCAGGCACAACTTCCCCAAAAGAAATCAAGTGTAATGATTGGCAAATTGATCTTAGCTTAAGTCATTAATACCAGAGGGATATTTAGATAGGATCACACTAAAATAAGAACTGGTCTAAGCTCCAAACACATTTAATTTGACCATTTTTTGCAATTAAAAACAGGAGAAGAAATAACTATCATTCCTGTTTTACAGGTTTGCCAAAAAACTGCTATTACATCATTGAAGCAACAGTTATTGAAAGTTATAAAAAGACTTCTGGTAATGGTGAAGTAGCTCCTATCATACCAACTCTTTCACAAATAATAACTGTAATCTATGGATAAAGTATTAAAAAACACCACTTGAAAGTGTAGGAGAATGACAAAAAGCAGGCAGAAACCAGATAGGTGTCAACAATTGAAATAAAGGAGCAACAATAAGTGAATTTCTTGTTTTATGGCATTTTTGGCTGAAAGAAAGTCTGAGCCATCTGGGGAAACCAAAACTTAAGACAGAAACTTGTAGCTTACTAAAAAAGAAACAGTAGAAAGTGAGAGGAAAAATCCCAAAGAGGACCACAGAGAGTGAACTCGAAATTTAGTGCATACACTATGTTTGAATTTCTGGCTGATGCCTGAATTTTTATGCGTCATATAGATGCTAAGCAGCCCAACTAATTCCGAAAGAACGGAATAGAGATTTCAGTTCTTGCCTTCCACAGGGATGACAAAGTTGGGGGCATGATTTCAGATAAGTAAATACTCTGCTAAAACAAAGTCAACACTCTTGAGAGAAAAATAACAGAATCTAAAGTCTTCCAATGTATTAAAAATGTTCAGAAAAAATCTGAAATTGCTAAACATAAGAAAGAGGAAAAGATAACCCATGTTTATGAAAATCAGCAATGAATGCAGAAAAACCCACAATAATGCAGAGATTAGAATAACCAAATAAGGATTTTCTTAATCAGCTCTCATAACTATGCTCAATGAAAAAAAAGGAAAATATGCTTGGAATAAGTGAACAAATAAGAAATCTCAGCAGATAATTTGTTTAAAACAAACAAACAAAAAGAACCAAACGGAAATTCTAGAATTGAAAGACGCAAAATCTGTGAAGTCAAAGATAAACTGAGGCATTTAAAAACTTTTGTTAAAAGTTTATTTGGTGGACAATTTCCTGGAAACATATGAACAACCTAGACTGACCAGAGAAGAAACAGAAGACCTCAATCAACCCATCACAAGCAAAGAGATCCAATCAGTCATCAAAAAGCTTCCCACAAATAAATGCCCAGGGCCAGATGGCTTCACAGGAATTCTACCAAACTTTCCAGAAAGAACTGACACCAATCTTACTCAAATTCTTTCAAAACATTGAAGAAAATGGAACACTACCTAATTCATTTTATCAAGCTAACATCAATCTGATACCAAACCAGGCAAAGATGCTACAAAAAAGGAAAACTACCGGCCAATCTCCCTAATGAATATAGATGCAAAAATCCTCAACAAACTACTTGCAAATCGAATCCAAAGACACGTTAAAAAAATCATACACCATGACCAAGTGGGGTTCATTCCAGGCATGCAAGGATGGTTCAACATAAGAAAATCAATCAATGTATTACAACACATTAACAAATCAAAAGGGAAAAATCAAATGATCATCTCAATAGATGCTGAAAAAGCATTTGACAAAATCCAACATCCCTTTTTGATAAAAACACTTCAAAAGGTAGGAATTGAAGGAAACTTCCTCAATATTATAAAGAGCATATATGAAAAACCCACAGCCAGCATAATACTCAAAGGTGAGAGACTGAACGCCTTCCCTCCAAGATCAGGAACAAGACAAGGATGCCCGCTATCACCACTGTTATTCAACATTGTGCTGGAAGTGCTAGCCAGGGCAATCCAGCAAGACAAAGAAATAAAAGGCATCCAAATTGGAAAGGAAGAAGTAAAACTGTCATTGTTTGCAGATGATATGATCTTATATCTGGAAAACCCTGAGAAATCGACGATACAGCTACTAGAGCTAATAAACAAATTTAGCAAAGTAGTGGGATACAAGATTAATGCACATAAGTCAGTAATGTTTCTATATGCTAGAAATGAACAAACTGAAGAGACACTCAAGAAAAAGATACCATTTTCAATAGCAACTAAAAAAAATCAAGTACCTAGGAATAAACTTAACCAAAGATGTAAAAGACCTATACAAAGAAAACTACATAACTCTACTAAAAGAAATAGAAGGGGACCTTAAAAGATGGAAAAATATTCCATGTTCATGGATAGGAAGGCTAAATGTCATTAAGATGTCAATTCTACCCAAACTCATCTACAGATTCAATGCAATCCCAATCAAAATGCCAACAACCTACTTTGCAGACTTGGAAAAGCTAGTTATCAAATTTATTTGGAAAGGGAAGATGCCTCGAATTGCTAAAGACACTCTAAAAAAGAAAAACAAGTGGGAGGACTCACACTCTCTGACTTTGAAGCTTACTATAAAGCCACAGTTGTCAAAACAGCATGGTACTGGCACAAAGATAGACATATACATCAATGGAATTGGATTGAGAACTCAGAGACAGACCCCCAGATCTATGGCCGACTGATCTTTGATAAGGCCCCCAAAGTCACTGAACTGGGTCATAATGGTCTTTTCAACAAATGGGGCTGGGAGAGTTGGATATCCATATCCAAAAGAATGAAAGAGGACCCCTACCTCACCCCCTACACAAAAATTAACTCAAAATGGACCAAAGATCTCAATATAAAAGAAAGTACCATAAAACTCCTAGAAGATAATGTAGGGAAACATCTTCAAGACCTTGTATTAGGCAGCCTCTTCCTAGACTTTACACCCAAAGCACAAGCAACAAAAGAAAAAATAGATAAATGGGAACTCCTCAAGCTTAGAAGTTTCTGTACCTCAAAGGAATTTCTCAAAAAAGTAAAGAGACAGCCAACTCAATGGGAAAAAAATTTTGGAAACCATGTATCTGACAAAAGACTGATATCTTGCATATATAAAGAAATCTTACAACTCAATGATGATAGTACAGACAGCCTGTGATGGTTAGGTTCATGTGTCAATTTGGCCAGGTGACCCAGCTGTCTGGTAAAGCAAACACTGGCCTAACAATTGCTGTGAGGACGTTTGAGGCTGGTTGATAAACCAACAGGCTGGTTTATCGGATCATCAGTCAATTGACTGCAGCTGTGACTGATGACTCATCAAAGGGTGTGCCTTCCACAATGAGAGAATGCAATTGGCTGGATTTGATCCAATTAATCAGTTGAAGACTTATAAGCAAGATAGATAGAGGACCTTCACTTCTTCTTCGGCTGCCCAGTGAAGCATTTCCTGAGGAGTTCGTCGAAGTTGCCAGTTCGTTTCCTGAGGAGTTCATCGGACATCTTCCTTGGAGTTGACAGTTTGTTGATGGCTCTACAGAATTTGGACTCCTGCATACTCACAGTTGCATGAGTCACTTTTACAATTTGATAATCAGAGACACCTCTCATTGATTCTGTTTCCCTAGAGAACCCTAACTAATACACAGCCCAATTATAAAATGGGCAAAAGATATGAAAAGACACTTCTCTGAAGAGGAAATACAAATGGCCAAGAAACACATGAAAAAATGTTCAGCTTCACTAGCTATTAGAGAGATGCAAATTAAGACCACAATGAGATACCATCTCATACCAATTAGAATGGCTGCTATTAAACAAACAGGAAACTACAAATGCTGGAGGGGATGTGGAGAAATTGGAACTCTTATTCATTGTTGGTGGGACTGTATAATGGTTCAGCCACTCTGGAAGTCAGTCTGGCAGTTCCTTAGAAAACTAGATATAGAGATACCCTTCGATCCAGCGATTGCACTTCTCGGTATATACCCGGAAGATCAGAAAGCAGTGACATGAACAGATATCTGCACGCCAATGTTCATAGCAGCATTGTTCACAATTGCCAAGAGATGGAAACAACCCAAATGTCCTTCAACAGATGAGTGGATAAATAAAATGTGGTATATACACACGATGGAATACTACGCGGCAGTAAGAAGGAACGATGTCATGAAACATATGACAACACAGATGAACCTTGAAGACATAATGCTGAGAGAAATAAGCCAGGCACAAAAAGAGAAATATTATATGCTATCACTAACATGAACTTTGAAAAATGTAAAACAAATGGTTTATAATATAGAATGTAGGGGAACTAGCGATAGAGAGCAATTAAGGAAGGGGGAACAATAATCCAAGAAGAACAGATAAGCTATCATGGGTAGCTTATACCCATTGCATGCCCAGGAATGACTATGGTCTGTTAATTTCTGATGGGTATAGTAGAAACAAGTTCACAGAAATGTTGCTATATTAGGTTACTTTCTTGGGGTAGAGGAGGAACATGTTGGAAGTAAAGTAGTTATCTTAGGAAAAAAAAAAAGTTTATTTGGGCAAGAAATGATTCAGTAATAGGGTAGAGCCAAACTGAAGGTAGTAAGGAGCTCCACCAAAGGAGGGGGAGGGGAAAACTTACATAGGGCAAATGCAGAAGCAAGCAAGGAAATGTTCTGATTGGTTAATATTAAGTTTCAATTTTACATAGGGGGAGTCTTACAAAACGAGGAGCAGATATACATTGATTATTACGGTATGCTTGTCTATTCTGATAAACGATCTCTATTGGACTAAAACAGGTCTATCACCAGGTATTGCTTATCTGAAATTCTCTAGAGTGCATTCCATTGTTCCATATTCTCAGAAAGCACCTGCAGATCAACTGTTTTTGATTCTGGAAAATCCATTCTCAGAAAAGGGATGTTGACAGCAATGCTTAATGGAGGCAGCCATTTTATTTTACCATTAAGTAAAATAAAGTAAAAAAAAAAAATCCACCGGATAGATTAACTGGAGGTTGAAAATGACGTGGAAAAAAAAAAAGTCAGTGAAACTATCTGTGCCGGTTTGGATGCATTGTGGCCCCCCAAACACCATTATTTTTGATGCAATCTTATGGAGGCAGATGTATTAGTGTTGATTAGATCGGAATTCTTTGATTGAGTGTTTCCATGGAGATGTGACTCAATCAACTGTGAGTGAAATGTTTGATTGGATAATTTCCATGGAGGTGTTACCCTGCCCATTCAGGGTGGGTGTTAATTGGATCACTGGAGTCATATAAAGGAGTTCATAGACGGAAAGGCCTCAGAGCAACTGAGAGTGACATTTTGGAAGAGCTGTAGCTAAGAGAGGACAAAATGCCCCAAAAGCAACATTTGGAGAATGTCATTTTGAAACACAACCTGGGAGCAACCAGATGCCAGCCACATGCCTTCCCAGCTAACAGAGGTTTTCCAGATGCCAATGGTCTCTCTCCAGTGAAGGTGCCCTATGGTTGATGCCTTACCTTGGACACTTTGTGGCCTTAAGACTGTAACTTTGTAACCAAATAAACCCCCTTTACAAAAGCCAATCCATTTCTGGTACTTTGTATTCTGGCAGCATTAGCAAATAGGAACACTATCCAATCTGAAGAACAAAGAGGATAAGGCTGACAGAAAAAAAAAAAAAAAAAAAAAAAAACCAAACCACAAAGGTTCAGGGACATGTGAGAAAACATCAACAGGTCTAATATATGTATAATTGGAGTCCCAGAAAGAATAGAAACAGAGAAAATGGAGCAGAATTATTTGAAAAAATAGTGATCAAAACTTTCCTACATTTGATGAAAATCATAAAAATACATATTCAAGAACTTCAGCAAATTACAAATAAGATAAATAAAAATAAAACCTACCTAGGTGTGCCAGTTTGAATGTATTATGTCCCCCAAAATGCCATTATCTTTGATGCAATCTTGTGTGGGCAGATGTGCTAGTGTTGATTAGACTGTAATTCTTTGATTGAGTGTTTCCATGGAAATGTGACCCACCCAACTGTAGGTGATAACTCTGGTTAATTTCCATAGAGGTGTGGCCCTGCCCCAACAGCATGGGCCTTGATTAGCTTACTAGAGCACTATATAAACTCAGACAGAAGGAGTGAGCTTGCTACAGCCAGGAGGGGCACTTTCAAGAACACACAGGAGCTGAGAGAGGAGACAGAGATTACAGAGACGTTTTGGAGATGGCCTTTGAAAGCAGTCTTTTGCTACTGAGAAGCTAAGAGAAGACAAACACCCCAAGAGCAACTGAGAGTGACATTTTTAAGAGAAGCTGCAGCTAAGAGAGGACTAAACGCCCCAAAAGCAACATTTTAGAGAATGCCATTTTGAAATGCAACCTGGGAGCAAAGGAAGAAGACACCAGCCACATGCCTTCCCAGAAAACAGAGGTGTTCCTGATGCCATCGGCCATTCTTCTGTGAAGGTACTCTATTGTTGACACCTTAGCTTGAACACATTTATGGACTTAAGACTGTAACTTTGTAACCAAATAAACCTCTTTATAAAAGCCAACTCATTTCTGGTATTTTGCATTCCGGCAGCATTAGCAAACTGGGACAAAGGGAAAATGTTGAAGTTAGCCAGAGAAAAACATCACATTAAATACAGGAAATAATGACACAAATAATCGCTGAATTCTCACCAGCACTATGGAGGAGAGAAGATAGAGGAACAACATTTTTAAAGTGCTGTAAGTAGAACACCCAAGATGATCAAGTCTTAATCCTGGAACCTATGAATGTGTTAGTATACATGGCAAAGTGGAATTAAGGTTACAGATGGTATAGAGTTGCTGATCAATTACCATGAGATGGGAAGATTATCCTGCACTATTCAGCTGATCCTGATTTATCACAAGTGTCCTTATAAATGGGAGGAGAAGGCAGAAGAGAGAACCAGAAAGAAGGTATGATAAGGACTTGATGAAGATGGTGGCTTTGACAATGGAGGAATGAATCCACAAGTCAGGGAATGCAAGTAGTTTCTGGAAAAGGCAAAGAAAAGAATTTTCCCCTAGAAATTCCAAAAGGAACACAGCCCTTCCAACATCTTGAATTCAGCCTAGTGAGACCCACTTTGGACCTCTGACCTCCAGAAATGTAAAATAATAAATTTGTATTGTTTTAAGCCACTGAGAGTATAGTAATTTTTTATAACAACAATAGGAAACTAATACGTATGCTACAAGAAAAAAAAACTGTCAACACAGAATTCTCTATCAAACAAAAATACACTTCATGAATAAAGGCAAAATAAAGATATTTTCATGTAAAAGAAAACTAACAAAATTCATTGCCAGCAGACCTGTACTACAAGAAGTGCTAATGGAGATTCTTCAAACTGAAGAAAAATGATACCAGAGGGAAACAGAATTTCATGAAAGAATGAAGAAAATGGTAAATAAATGGGCAAACATAAAAGAATATAATTCTTTAAATTATATATGACTACCATACATAAATATATAATGTGTGTAGGTATTTTTTCAATTGTGGGGTGAGGTTTTTAAATTATGTAGAGATATGACATCAACAAGTTTCTACATTTTACATGAAATGGCAAACCATTAATTCTAAGTGGACTGTGAAAATCTAAGTATGTATACTGTAATTCATAGAGAAACTACTAAAAAGAATGCAAAGAGGTATATCTAAAGGCCAAAAGATAAAATCCAATAAAATACTACTAACACAAAAGAATGCAAGAAAGAAGAAACAAAAACAAAAATAGATGAGATAAATAGAAAATAAATACTAACATAGTAGTTCTAAAAGTTATAATAGCCATAGTAAAGTAAACAGCATTTTAAAAAATACAGAATATTATAAGACAAACAAAAGATTGGCAATAATAGTCCAACCAAAGGAACAAGATAAAAATTCAGAAACCATCAGTGGAGAAGACCAGACATTGTATATACCAGACAAAGTCTTTAAGTAAATGACCTACAATATGCTCAAAGAGATAAAGAAAGACATGAGAAAGAACTAAGGATATAAGGAAAATGATGGATGAACAATATAATAAGATCAATAAAGAAACAGAAATTTTAAAAAGGAATCAAACAGAAATACTGGAGTTGAAGACTACAATAACCAAATTGAAAAATTCCCTAGAGGGTTTCAACACAGATTGGAGCTGGCAGAAGAAAGAATCACTGAACCCAAAGACATGACCATAGACAAAATTAATGCTGAGGAGCCAAAAAAAAAAATGGGTGAAAAAATGTGAACAGAGCCTGAGACCCCGGAGACAGCATCAAATGTACCAATATAAGCATTATTAGAGTCTCAAAAGGAGAACAATGAGAAAAAGGAGCAAAAGTAATAATCAAAGAAATAATGTTGGAAAACTTCCTAACTTTAAGAAAAGAATATACACATTTAAGAAGATCAGTGAACCCCGGTAGAATAAACATGAAGAGAATAGTGGCCAGAAACATAGTAGTCAAACTAGGGAATGCTGAGGATAAAGAGAAGGTTTTTCAAAGTTGCAAGAGAAAAGCAAATTTTTATGTACAGGGGAGTCCCAATTAGATTAAATGCCAATTACATGTCAGAAACAATGGCGGTAAGAAAGCAGTGGGACAAAATATTTAAAGTACTGAAAGAAAACAATTGCCAACAAAGATTTTATATCCAGAGAGACTCTCTTTCAAAAAGGAAGGAGACAAACAAAAGCTGAGGGAGTTCACCACCACTAGACCTTGCCAAAAAGTAATGTCAAAGGAAGTCTTTCAAACTAAAAGGAAGGAACACCACACAATGGATCAAAGCAGTATAAAGCAATAAAGATCTCTGATAAAGGTAACTATTGGGCAATTATAAATACCAATACTACTGTATTCTATTTTTTGGTATGTAACTCCACATTTTACTTCTTACAGGATCTAAAATGCAAATGCATACAAAGTAATGATAAATCAACAGTTTGGGACATAAAATGTATGACATTATAATTTGAAACAAGTAAAACAATAAGGTATCTCAAAACCACATGAGATACCATTTCATACCCACTAGAATGGCTACTATTTTTTTTTAAATGGTATTTTCAGGTGTTGGAGAGGATGTGAACAAATAAGGCCCCTTGTTCGTTATTGGTAGGAATGTAAAATGGTGCAGTCGCTGTGGAAAACAGTTCAGCATTTCCTCAGAAAGTTAAGTATAGAGTTACCAAATGACCTAGCAATCCTTAAGGTCTGTATCCAAAAGAATTAAAAGCAGGGACTCCAACAGATATTTAAACCCCCAATGTACAGAGTGGCATTATTCACAATTGCCCAAAAATGGAAGCAACCGTAGTGTCCATTAACAGATGAATGGTTAAAGC
This sequence comes from Choloepus didactylus, assembly GCF_015220235.1. Lineage (NCBI taxonomy): Eukaryota > Metazoa > Chordata > Mammalia > Pilosa > Megalonychidae > Choloepus > Choloepus didactylus. The sequence continues at coordinate 31,151,909 of NC_051308.1, forward strand.
TAATGTGATACGTCCAGCCAATGGAATATTATTCAACCAATGAAAAAGAATGAAGTTTTCATACATGAGACAAAATGGATGAACTCTGAAGACATCATGTTGAGTAAAATAAGCCATGTAGATACGGGAAAATATTTATGATCTTGTTGCTATGAAATAATTAGAATAAACAAATTTATCGAGTCAGAAACTAGAATATAAGTTACCAGGGGCTGGGGTAGCAATAGAGAATGGAGAGTTTATGCTTCATTGGTACAGTGTTTCTGTTTAGGGTGATGCAAAAATTTTGGTAATGGACATTAGAAACAGCACAACACTGTGAATGTACTAACATCAATGAATTTTATATTAGATTCTGGTTAAAAGTGGAAATTTTACTAGAATAAAAATTTTTTTAAAAAAAACCATAGAACTCTACAACACAAACAGGGAACCCTAATGTAAACTACGGAATATAGTTAATAGTATAATCATAATAATTTTGGTTCATCAAATGTAACAAAGTTACTATACAAATGCAACATGTTAATAACAGGGAATACTGTGTGGGGTTGGGGTGTTATTTAGGACTCTGTACATTCTGCATGATTTTTCTGTAAACCTGCAACTTATCAATAAAAAAAATTAATGCAGAACCTCTCTTATAAAATCTCTAGTGCACCTTTCCCTTCCTGTTGATATTTTCAGTGTCAAATGAAAAACTAATCTTCTTTTCTTTACAGCTTCAAAATTAGTTCAAATAAAATTCCTATATATCACCAATGTTCAGTAAAATATACCTCTGCAGCAGCCTCTTCAAAGTGTCATCATAAAACAAGCAGAACACACACACTTTTTTTTTTTAAACTTTGAGATGATACAAACTTTCTTACTGTAAATCATGTGAGGCATCTATTATTTGAGTCATTCAAACATTCCCTCCACCCACAAGTACTACTTATTAGTCTATTGTTATCTCAGTTTCTCTCTTAGAAGACAAAAGAGAAAGGAATGAATTGACTTACTGACTCAAATACCACAAAAAGGGACCCTGATGCCCTCAATTCCAGTATTCCCTATGACAGTCATTGTTCTTTTTTTTTTTCCTTTGGTCATAGTTCATTTCTAAGGACAACAATAAAAGAACTCTTTCTTAGCTGGTTCTCTATACCGTGCATCCAAGATGCTCTCTTGCCTCTAATATTTAATCCACTTTGGTCTTGAGACTGTGTAAAGCCCATACATCTTTCAAGGTCACATTCAAGCCCACTGCATTATCATTTCACTCATTCCATTCAATATGTATTGCACACAAATTGTATATGTCAGGCTTACGTTAGTTTCAACATAACTAAAACATTGACCTCAAAAGGGAAAGCATTTAAGTGAATAGGCAATTAAAATACAGTAAGATATGGTCCTTAATTAAACAGAGAGAAAATGAAAACACCAATGGAATTTCAAGGGTGGCATGTAACCCAAACTGGGGAGCCCAGGGAAAGCTTCCCAGAAAAGGTATAACCTTGATGGATTGTGGCAAAGAGTGGAAGGGAGACAATTGAGGCACAGAGCAAGAGTTATAGGAATTATCTTGATAACAGAAAACATGGCTAGACTGGAGAACTTCAGTATGGCAGGAGCACAAAGTATAAAATGAGGAGACATCAAAGAGGTTGGATAAGTAAGCAGGGAATAGATTATGAAGGCCCTTGCATTTATGCCAAGCTAAGGATTTTGAACTTTATTATAAGGCAATGGGGAGTAATTAAAGAGTTTAAAGAAGAGAAGAAATTCAATCCACTTGCAGTACTATGGTGCATTAGATGAAAGATGAAGACAAGACTGGACAGCACCAAAACCAGTTAGGAGGCTGTTCTGGTTTGCTAATGCTGCCATTATGCAAAATACCAGAAATGGATTGGCTTTTATAAAGGGAGTTTATCTGATTACAAAGTCATAGTCCTAAGGCCATAAAAGTGTCCAAACAAAGGCATCAACAGTAGGCTACCTTCACAGAAGAATACCAATGGCATCCGGAAAACCTCTGTCAGCTGGGAAGGCACAGGCACATGTCTGGCATGTGCTCTGGGGTTCTGGTTTCTAAATGGCTTTCTCCCAGGACATTTCTCTCTAGGCATCTGGGGGTGTGCTCTTAGTTTCTCCCTGGCAAACTCCAGTCTAGCAAAACTCTACTTTCAATGGCCGTCTCCAAAATGACTCTCTTCGCTGCAGCTGCATTGAGTTTCTTCTGTTTGTCAGCTCTTTTATAAGGCTCCAGTGATTTAATTAAGACCCACCCTGAATGGGTGGGGTAACACCCCCATGGAATTATCCAAAGGTCTTGCCCACAGTTGATTAAGCCACATCTCCATGGAAACACTCAATCAATAGGTTCCAACCTAATCAACACTAATACATCTGCCCCCCACAAGATTGCATCAAAGAACATGGTGTTTTGGGGGACATAATACGTCCAAATGGCACAGAGGCTGATGCAATGATCCATACAATGGTGGCCTGAACTAAGGTGCTGGCAATGGGGATGGAGAGAAGTACTTGGATTCAAGAGAGAACAAGGAGGTAGAACTGACCAGACTTATTAAGTGACTGTGGAGACAAGGGAAAAGGAAACATCAAGGATGACTTTCAGGTTTCCTCTATTCAGGAAATATTCACAAATATTTACTGTGTACCTAGTATGTACCATGGGTCTGGGTTTCAGGCATAAACCAGTGAAGTAAAGAATGCTCATGGCATGTATATTCTAACTGGAGAAGATTGATAATATGCAAATAAAATCCTCCAGGAATTCTCCCCTGATCATTCTGGCCAATACTGATTATTGCCTTCTTATATGTGCCAGATTTCACTATTCATTCTGGAACTAGACAGCATAGAGTAGTCATATCATACACATTCAGATGGATGTAATGGACTCAGCTGGAAGTCTTAACAACATTTATAGTAAAAAGGTGATGAAGCCAATCAAGTCTCAAACAGGTCATTCATGTTGATCTGATAGAAAAAATGCCTGAATGATTTAAAGGATATTTTCCAGTTTCTGGTAAAGAAATAAAATACTGTTTGTACCTTTTGGACAATTAAAGGAATTTTCAAGGTAATTTTGACTATACTTTTTTTCAGTATACTTTATACTTTTGTGTATAATAATTTAAAACCCAATTTATTCTCCAGCCTACCCTAAGTAGACCCCCTGTATTCTTTGCTCTGTTCTCTGTCTAACACAGGTAAATAAGTAAAACTACTTGTGCAAGTTTCCAAGTAGCTTTAGGCTCCTGGAAGGTAAAAGCTGTGCCTTACAAGTCTTCACAACTCCCCTGGACTCTAGCAGAGTACTGAAGTGCTCAATTAGAGAGTAGTCAAGTGCTTAATAAAGACCAACTGAGTAGAAATTGATGAGGCTTAGTATTGGGGACTGAATCAAGTCCTCCATAGAGATAGACCTAACCTCTAGTCCTGTGGTTGTGAACCCATTTGTAAACAGGATCTTTGAAGATGTTATTAGTTAGGGTGTGACCAATCTGAATGGGCTTTAATCCAATGTGCCTGAAGTTTTTATTAGCAAAGAAAATTGGACACGGAAGCAAGGAACCAGAGGAGGAGACAAAAAGAGACAGATTGCCATACGACAGAGAAGAGATTGGGCCAAACTCTACAGACTTCGGAGAAAACATAGCCTGCCGCTACCTTGATGTTGGACTTGTTTAAGCCAACTTATTCTGCGATATCTGTCAAAGTAGCCCTAGCAAACTAAGAAACTCAGTGTATAACCTTATTGGAAACTCTGGTCTCCAATGCAAAAGCAAAAACAAAAACAAACAAACTGAGGGATGTTAGCAATGGAACAAGGAGATGAAATCTACGGTCTCATGAAAGAAAAGAACTTAATAAACACTTTGCACAAAATCCTAAATGTTGATACTAATTTTAAATTATCTTTGTCAGCATAGAATGTGATCTCTAATGACTCATAGTAGAGCAATTTAATGCCCAAATGATCACAAAAGAATGGAGAGGTAGAAAGGGAAGAGAAGCTCAAATAAGGAAAATCAATTTGTAGGGGCTAAGTGGCCTTAATTACAGAACATGTTGTGGCAATTTTTTAAAAAAATTTATTAATAGATTTTATTTGTTTTTAGCTGTTTTTAAGTTTACAGAAAATAGGGCAGACAGTAGGACAGTAGAGTTCTCATATGCTCTTTGTCTCACCTACCCACATTTTTCCATATTATTAACAACTTGCATTAGTGTGATACATTTGTTAACAATTGAAGAACCAATATTGATGTGGTATTACATTATAATTTACATTAGGGTTCACTCTTTGTGCTGTGTAAGTCTATGAATTTTGACAAATGCATAATGTCATATATCCACCATTACATTATCATGGAGAGTAGTTTCACTGCCCTAAAAGTCCTCTGTGCTACACCACTTATCCCTCCTGTAATATCCACCACCCAAACCACTTTGGGGCAATTTCGAACATCAGTACTGCAAATGAAAACTCAATGGCAAGTATCCCTAAATCTATCTTTTATTTCTTTCATCAACTTTTAAGTTAATGCCCTAGGGGAAGCTTACCTTTGTTGGAAAAGTCCTTAAACAAAACTGGAGGAGTTCGAAGGAAAAAAGTGGAAACTAATGTAGAGAACAAGATTCCTAAGGACTCTTTTCTTCTTATCACACAAAGGGGGAAACCTTTAAAATGCTTAAACTTACTGTCCAAATTTAGTGTATTCTTTTGTTAGACAATACACAGAAAAGCCCCAACATTTTATTTCTTTATCTTGTTCACTGTCTATTTCCCCCTCTGGAATGTGACTTACACTAAGGACAGGGACTTTTTTTCTTCCGTTGTTCACTTATATCTTCAATATCTAGAATAATTTCTGACAGATAGGAGGTGTTCAATAGTAGTTGCTAAATGAATAAAAGAATCAAAGCTTAGATGGCTAAACAATCCATTTGTGGATTACATATTTACTTTCAACAGGATAATTAGTATGCATGGAATAGAAAGACATCTATCACCAATGCAAATAGGTTAACCACTTGTTTGATGAGGAACAAACTATAAAACAACAGAATCCACTGAAAGGAAAATGTGAGACATTTAACTCCTGTGACCTTAGCTTTGACAAAGGAGAAATGCCATCCATATCTGTCAGGGTTCTCTAGAGAAACAGAACCAATAGGAGATTATACATATTTATATAAAGAGATTTATTTTAAGGAATTGATTCAAGCAAGTGTGGGGATTGGCAAGTTCAAAATTCCTAGAGCAGCTCGGCAGGCTGGAAACTCAAACAGGAGATGATTTTAAAATCTTCAGTCTGAAATCTGTAGGGCAGGCTGGCAGGCTAGAAACTCAGGCAGGAAACCTTAGTTTTTGCTCTTAAAGTCCTCAACTGATTGGATGAGGCCCACCCACACTGTGGAAGTTAATTTCCTTTACCTCAAGTCAACTGATTGTGGATGCTAATCCCATCTACAAAATGCCTCCACAGCAACATTTAGGCTAATGTTTGACCAAACAACTGGACACTATAACCTAGCCAATTCAACACATAAAATTAACCATCACGCTAAGTAAAATCAGTTGGTTTCCACCTGGGAAGTGTGTATTTTACCCTTAAAATCTGAAGTCAAAACCTAAGACCCTAAGGGCCTTAAGTGCCAAATGGATAACTGCATATGAGCTGCAAAAGAAGATAATTATATCTTACCAGCTATAAGCACAGTTAGATATAAGACTATTTTCTTCTTTTCCTAGCTTCTATTTTTTTTTTAATTATTAGTGTGCCAGCTCAGAGCTGAATACATATTTCCCCTTTCTAGAAAAAAATTAAATTAGATGTACATCTCTCAAGTTGGCCCAAGTGCTAAACTGAGCTTTTGGGTTTTTGAAGAAATTCCTTCAAATTACACAGAGCAAAATCTCCAAACCAGTAACACAGCTGGTCTTGCTTACATCTCAGATAAATCAAAACTATGAGCAACTCCTTTACCGGGTCCCAAGTTCAAACAAACAAAAAAATTCACAAAACACATTTGCACAAAAGTCACAATTTGGCATTTGTTAGGAAAATTTTGAAAAACATGGAAATAAGTCAAAAGGATGATTGCATGTCCTTTCAATGTCATACTGGACTATTGTTTAAAGAGGCCCACTCAAGGATTCTTTATTTCCTGTAGTCTATGGGTTAACTTAGGGTTCATTGTTTGTGTTGTGCAGTTCCACGGATTTTTTTTTTTTCACTTTTTATTCTAGTAACATTACATACAACCTAATATTTCCCTTTAACTACATTCAAATATATAATCCATTGCTGTTAATTACATTCACAACGTTGTGCTATCATCACCATCATCCATTACTGAAACTTTCCCATCATCTCAAAGAGAAACTCTGTACATTTTAAACTTTAACTCACAGAGCCTCAAGTTTGGAAAAGGAGGCCAGGCTCATTGGTGCTGTTGTGTGGCTGACCAGATTGGCCATCCCTGTACACACCTTATAGGGAAGGTCTCTGAGATTTGATACCAGCTATTTTATAGAATATCTTACCTTGGATATTCTAGTGGAAAATGGGAATGCCATGGTATTATTGCACAGTGCACAGAAACATCCATACATCACAAAAGGGCAAAGAACACTGCTGTTGCTACTAGGGCAATGGACGTACCTATTTCCGCTGTGTATCTGCCCACAGCAGCACCAGAAACAAGACAGCTATGGTCACAAGGGAAGGACTTGAGTGTCAGGACTTGGAAGTTGCTCAGTTCCACCCTATAGACATATATGGTTTGGCTATCTTATCACAGAAGGATGCCATGGAGACAGGGGCATTCGTATTAACATTCAAGGCAAAATGTTTATAAAAAGATGTGCTCCATTTGCAAAGGGTCTGGTACCCAGGGACACTGTGAATCATACCATGACTGCGGAAATCCATAAAGGAAGAAGCTGGAACCCTGAAAAGGATCATGTCTATCTGTATTACACCATCTACCCCTGAGCAGATCACACACCTGCCTGGCATTTCTAAAACAGCCATGATCTTCACTGGAGTGGATGTCACCAAAGAGCCAGTCCCTGTGCTTACCACCATGCACTACAACATGGGCAGCATTCCCACAAACTACAAAGGGCAGCTTCTGAGGCATGTGAACAGCTAAGATCAAGTCATGCCCAGGCTGCAATGCCTGTGAAGAGACCATCTGCACTTCAATCCACAGAACCAAACAGCTTGGTGCAAGTTCACTCCTGGACCTGGTTGTCTTTGGTCGTGCGTGCTTCCTGAGCATTGCAGAGTCTTGTAGACCCAGAAATAAAGTTCCCCTGATTAAAGCAAATGCTGGGGAAAAATCTGTCATGAATCTAGACAAACTGAGATATTCTGATGAAGCATAAGAACACAGGAACTACTCAGCATGCAAAAGTCATTGCAAAACCATGCTGCAGTGTCCACCTGGGAAGTCTGCTGCAGGAAGGCTCTGAGAAAATCAGCCAGCTTTATGGGGACTTAAAGCATCTGAAGATATTTGACAGATGAATGGTCTGGAACACTGACCTGGTGGAGAGCCTGGAGCTGCAGAACCTGATGTTGTGTGCACTCCAGACCATCTATGGAGCAGAGGCCTGGAAGGTGTCATGCAGTATTCAGGCCAGAGATTTCAAGGTGTGGATCGACGAGTATGATTTCTCTAAGCCCGATGAAGGGCAACAGAAGAAATTATTTAATGACCATTGGAGAAAGCACACCCTTTCTTATGCTGACATCACAACTGGAGAGGTCCCTCTGGATTACAGACCCATAATCAAAAACACTTCGAAGGAGGCCAACCTGCTATTCGCCACTACTGATGAAACCTCATGTTTATAGAAACAGCTTCTGTTATTATGTATAACAGCTCGTGGCATGTGTTCATAATATAACTGTCTTTTTAAAGTTCTGTATTCCAGTGAATGAGGAATAGTGTTCAAATAGAGATTGCCTACCCAGTGGTCAGTAGCTTGCCAGTGATCCAGAGGCCAAAAGAATTAAGCTTAACTTTGGTCCCTTGCTTCATTCTTGTGAAATGATAAAAGTGGGCACAATTCTTAAATAAAACATAAATGAACAACAACAACAACAACAAACCATATACTCTGAGTACTGGCCCCAGCACAACTGCTGTGTGATTTGTCGTTTTTTTAGGCCATTTCCTGTCTGCCCCTCACCTGGACCTGCCCAGTCCTGAAAGACTAGACAGATTCTCCTGATCTTGACATGGTGTATGGATCTGTGGCATTGTCCCTCTGTAGAATAAAGATTGCTCAGGCCTACCTGGCAAAAATAATAATAAAAATATATGTAAAATAATAACCCAAGGATTATTTTTATAGTTTAGGACAATATACCTTTGTTTGACTTGTTATCTATTAACTTATAGATTTTCGTCCATAGAGATGTAAATGACTTTTGTGTAGTAGAAAAGAGAACCCCAAAGATTACAGTTTTATTGCCTTATAGGACATTAATCAGTTTACTAATCTTACAACCTTATTCCAGCATTCTGTCAATGCCTACATAAACTTCATCTCTGGAATCCTCTTGGAATCAGCTTTACCATCCTGCTGATTTCCTCATTCACTAGGCAAATAGGTTTACAACACACTCACTTTGTATTTGTACAAGAATCACGTTTTTACCTTTTTGAAAAATAGACTTTGATACCTTAAAATTTTTATAAGTTTTCTTCTAAGATGCTGTTCCAGTTTGCTAATGCTGCTGCTTTGCAAAACACAAGAAATGGATTGGCTTTTATAAAAGGGTTTTATTTGGTTATAAAGTTACAGTCTTAAGGCCATGAAGTGTCCAAGGTAAGGAATCAACAACAGGGTACCTTCACTGGAGGATGGCCGATGGCATCCGAAAACCTCTGTTAATTGGGAGGGCATGTGGCTGGCGTCTGCTTGCTCACAGGTTGCGTTTCAAAATGGCATTCTCCAAAATGTCAGCTCTCAATGGTCATCTTCCAAAATGTCTGTCTTAGCTGCAGCTCTGAGGTCTTTCAATTTGGGAGCTTCTATAAGATTCCAGTGAACTAATCAAGGCCCACGCTCAATGGGCAGCATCACATCTCCATGGAAACAGAGGTCACACCCTAACCAAAGGTGTCACTCACAGTTGAGTGGGTCACATTTCCATAGAAACAATCAAAGGATTCCAACCTAATCAACACTAATACCTCTGCCCCCACAAGGTTGCATCAAAGAATATGGCGTGTTGGGGGATACAATACATCCAACCAGCACAGATGCCTATAGAATATAGCAAAGGTAATTTGATATTGCTGTATCATTGGCAACAAAAGAATATAAATAAATTGTAATATTCATTTTTAAGGGGCTGATTATTGATCCTATAGTGCTAAAATTGAGTTATTTATTTTAAAAATCTAGTAAATTACAAATTATCACTGACCATTAGTATTCTTTAGAGCACACTATTTTACCCCTAAAGCTGTACATTACTATTTTATTATTAGAGTATCCAAAAGAAATACTAGAAGAAAGCATGAACTGCTGCTAAATGCTGCATCTACCTGTTTTCCTCTTGATGTAGCTTTAAACCTGTATATCCTACAGAATACTGCATTTTTTCTCTTTACAATCCACTGAATTTTACCCTTCAGCAAAGGCATTGTTACATTGTCAGAAATAATTTTTAAATACTTCAACACAGAAGTATTGACAGTGTGATTTTATATGTATTTTCATTAGTTTCAATTCACATTTCAATAGCTTTAGTTAACATCTCAAGTACCCTAATGAAGAACTACTCCAGTGAGGTTAGTTATCATTTGACATATTCTAATCACATACTGCAAATCCAGAGGTAGCTACAAAAAGGCTTCAATTATCTTTATCTCTGATCAACCTTAACATTTGTTAATTTGCATTACAGATGACAGAAATAATTTTTCTTTGGATAAAACAAGGGATGTTTAAGATAAATGGATGAGTAAAAATAGTGTATAGGTACCTTGCCTTTGCATGATTAGAGTATAAGAATCTAGCATGCCTAATGGTTAGGGTGACTATAGTTTCCAGCTTGCTTGGTACAATCCCAGGTTACACCACTTATCCCAGCATAATTATAAACAGCTTCCCCTTTTGTTCTCAAAGATACCCTGGTTTGGACGATAAATTACATAGGCACCCTAAAATAGCATGTCCTTTTTAAAGGCACTCTAGGCTTAATACTATGAGGGATCCTGTATAGATTTTTCTCAACTGACTATAATCAGGTTAGCTGAATCCTGAAGCTAAAATACCACTGCATCTGCTTCAAATGAATCTCTCAGTGTAAAGGTGCTTGTTAGAGTACTAACAGGACAATGAATTAGGGACTTACAATAAGTTTACAGAACAGGTTGTGTGAATGTTTTTGTATCTGCTTGATAATAAATGTTTGTATCTTCATGTGATTCAGTATAAAAAAACCTACAGCTCTCATTTACCTCTAACTATTGGTGGTTACAGATACATTTCCAAATGATTGGTAACCAATAAATTTACTCAGGTCAGTCTGGAACAGATACACACCTTGAGGACACCATGAAGTTTGTAACTATAAACATGTATCTGAAAGCCATGGAAACCAAGCTGAATGAGGGGGTGGTACATATACAAAAAAGTATAGCAAGGAAGACAGTAAAATGCTTCAGTCCCTAAGACAACAAAAAAACAAAGACACACAAAATGAATGAAATGCCTAACAACTCCAGCTCTGGGAATCAAATCAACCTCTGAGGTGGAAATGCTTATGATGGGCTGGATAATAACAGACTCAAATACAGCATAATTTAGGAACTGCCAAAAATGTTTATAAAAGCTCTTCAAAGGAAATGTTTTATTTCATAAAATGTTTTTCATAAAAAAAACTAAGGAAGTTTTTCTCTCCTTTTTTCACATGGCTGAAGAACATGAAAATGACAGTGCCAAATCCCAGCACCATTTGTTCACTTTTCTTTACTCTCTTCTTTACTGTTATCACCTATAAACACACAGCAGTTTATGCAGATGTGTTTTAAAGGCAACGATAACTCAATACTTTTGTAACTTTTGAGCAATACAGAGAAACAGAATTAATCCAAATTCCTCAGTTTCAGCAACTTTTAATTATATTTTATATTATCACAAACAGATTAAGCTCTATTTGTGTGTTGCCACAAGGTTTAATTTTAGATAGATAAATATGAATGTGTGTCTATAAAATCAGTAATGATGTTGCAGAAAACAAAGAGAGGAATAATATGAATGGAACTTACTTTAAAAAATACTTTATAGAGCCTACAAAATAATTATCACTAATTTTCTTTTCAATATATTTCAACCTATGGGAACAGCTAAGTACAACTTAAAATTCCTCTAGCTACACCCATGTCTAGAGATGAACTTTGCATTAGTTTATGACTGGTATATAATAACAAGCTCTGACAAGTTTTGACAAGCTTTTTCTGGTTAGGGCTCCAAACGAAGCCCACCATAGCGGCTTGGCAGTCCTTGCCCCTGAGCCTGGAATCAGCATCCCTGAGGATTAAGTTTCTTGGTGCAACCTGACCAAAGTAATAAATCATGTGGAACTAAAACTAAAGGATAATGGGGCTGCAGCATGTATAAATCCTCGGTGGCAAAATATTTCCTATAAATTCTCATATTTTAAAAGAAAAATTAACATTTGCAAACTCTCTAAGGAATATCTGTTCAGTGCAGAATAGCATAACAATCTACAAATATATTCTTATATAAAATATCTCTTCTGTCTTCCATAATACATGGAAGGAAAAGAGAGATAAAGAAAACAGAAGTAAGGGAAGAAAGAAAAATTTAGTGAGCATGTACTATTAAACACCTTTTAAATGTCTTCTTTCATTTAATCTCATTTTACATTAGGTACTTTTGTAACTTATTTTTCAAGCAGGCAGATAAGATTATCCTCAGGTCCCAAAACATGGATCATTAGCCAATATTACTTTAAAAGATACCTTTTTTTCTTAATAGGTAGTACTTTCCCAGTGTTGCTCACGATGTCAATTTCAACCATTTTTGCCAATTTACCTGATGATATAAGCTCTCAAAATCTCTTCTCTTCTGAGTCAAATGTTTTAAACAAGGAATAAATCCCTTGCATATTTGCCAAAATAACAAAATAACTTAATATAAATGGAAAGACCCTCAATATCAGTACCCCCCTGTGATCAAATAGAAAACATTCCTTGGAATATCTGTCTTCTCCATACCTACATCCAGACTGCTGAATAAAGGTGGGGAAAAGCCAACAGATACCACTCAGTACCACTAAGCCTTCATGGACACCAATCTCAACTGGCCCTAAACTTTGTCTGGCAACAGTCTTCTCATTCTCTAATGACATTTTCAGGCCTTCCTGACTCCTCAAATTCAAATTCCCCCTTTACCCTGCAATTCCCAACAGATGACTGATCCTCCCATATTTCAGAAAAAAATGGAACTTCTGGCCCAAATTGCCCTCAAATTCTTACCATCAAACCTACAAACCCATGAGCCTGCATCCAGATCCATTCTGTCACTCTGGTTACAAGGGACTAACATCTTTTGCTACTTTTTATTACTTGTCTAGTATCTTTCTTCCCCTGCTAGATCACTCCCTCTGTGATGTCAGGAACATTGTTTTCCTTAACCATCTGTATCTCCCTCGGTTCTAGCATGTTTGGCATGTACTAGTTAGTCAATACATATTTGCTGAAGGCATAAACAAAAGAAGGAAGGACTAGATGTGCTTTTCTGGTTTCTCCTCTGGCCTACAGTCATTGCTTTTCTCCTTTTCAACAGTGGGAAAGCAAAGAAAAGAAAAAAATCTCATGAGTAGAGGCACTTACAAAAGCTGCAGCCAGAGTTTAGGAGTCATTTTCTGTGCCACCCATGATCCTTCCGTAAGCAAGCAATGTATTCTGTCTGGAATACTTTTACCCAATGATATAGCCACTCTATCTGCCAATATGACATGACACCTACTTGTATATCTTGGGTTTAATTTTTAATAACAACAACAAAACACACTGAATTTGAAAAGTAGAGCTCCAACACTGCATGATTCCAAATTCAGATAAAGTACTATTGATGAGGTCCATCTGGATTCAACAAGATTTAAACTGACTGAACCCCATTCCTCAGTGCCCCTCGAACTAAGTAAAACAGCCTCCCAATTTTAACTGACTAAATTTATAGCAAGTAAATGTTTAAATTTAAACCTAGAAGTATCATTTATATCTGTTTTGTATACTGCCTTTCTTAATAAGCTTATATTGGAAAAACAGGTCTCACTGCTAAGAAAAAAAGTTGCAACAACCACTGGTTTAGAACAATGAATTCTATGCTCTTGTTTCTCTATGGATCCTTTGATATGACAGTAAACTTAATTTCTTACACCTCCAATGCCAACTGTTCCTGTCTGATTGGGGGAGAGAGGCAGGGAGGTAACACAAATTCTCAACAAGAAACATCAGTCTGACAAAACCCAGAACTGCGACAGAAATGTAAGCCAGGTAAAGACACAGAAAGACAGGAACACACACATAGATCAAGAAAACACTTTAGGTGTTCTCTATTTATCTCTCCTTCTGGTTTAAAATTCCACAAAAGTAGTGTAATTAAAAGTTTATTTTACCATAGAGGTGAGACTGAGGAGATGGATCATTGCTAATTCATATTTTCAGTACAATATCCCAAAATGTTGTGAAAAGTTAGCCTTGTGTAGGCAACAATATTCTTCCTACATTGCATCCTATTTTAATAATTTCAGAAAAGTTTATAATTTCTATACAAAGTCACATGCTTACTTATTTTATGAATAATACATATATATATATACTATATCCAGAAACATTTTGACCATATTTTCAGTGTCTGAGACTTTGAAACATATGACTATTATCTGAGTAATTACTTGGCCTTATTTAAAATTTCAGTTCATAAAGGCTATATTTCCCTAATACATCTTTTCACGTACAAGCAAAACTCTAGGCATCTGGAAGTCAGTTACATTCTCTGTATTCATGAATAACACCTTATGATTTTTAGTTCCTATTATCTATTTAAATGATAAATTTTACATCAAGAGAATTATTATCTATACTTCTAGCCAGAATCATTTAAACTGCCTCAAAATCGCATAAACTGCTTTTGAGACCTCCAGAAAGGAACATTTAAATCTTCACAAATTCTTCTGAAGGTTTCCAAAGACATTTCTTCAATTTCCAAAGACATTTCCAGTTCACTGAACCTTGATTTCCATCTTACTTTTGTGTGTGTGTGCACACGTGAAAACAGATTTTTGACTATTCAACTCTGTTTGAAAATAGCCCTTTAATCTTATAGTGGTATGGAGAGTACAGGAGGTGTAAGTAGGTAACTGAGCAGTTACCTTTACTGCCTGTCCCCTCCCCAGACATCAGCCAGCCATAGCCACATTTCCTCACCCTTCAAATTGCTAATTCGTTTCCATACTGCTGTATTTAAGACATATCTTAGGAATTAGCACTTTGTGTGGTGGTGGGGGGGGGGGGCACTTTCTACAGGGGAGAGTGGGGGAAATGTGGGTAGGGATAAATTTTCTTTCAAAATTCAGACCCAGTGTCTGAGGCTAGAAAAACCCAGTTGGTTTTTCTCCTGCTCTTTTTTTCCCTCACTTCCCTTGGTACTGCAAGAATTACCCTCAGAGAGTCTTGTTTACATTCTATTCTATCACTGGATAGGGAATTATTTTCCCATCAGTGAAAGGTGAAACTGTCTCAATCCAGGTTAAAATAGCAGATTGACAAAATATTAAAGTACAATATAAAGATGCAGAAAAATTCTACAAAGATGTATACAAATGGCAAAACTAAGCAACATAATAAGCCTTTGTGTTAGCACTCATTATGTTCTAAAAGGAGGAGAAACCAGTTCTGGAAAAAGAAAATCAATATAATCACACACGAGAAATCTCCTCCAGCACCAAAGACAGCTAAAAGTTGGTCACTGAATGGGCACTGGGGAAACAGAGAGAATGGTGTCCTCTTTCCAAACAAAACCCTGATGTCAGCCAACTGAAATCAGTTCTGGGCTCACACTGGGAAAATGTGCTATAAATTTGGCTGTGGTCATTTTCTCCCATGGTCAAGGAAAATATGCTATTCATTTATGCTTTGCATTTCCAATGCACACTGACAGGCAACTCCTTTAAACACATATTTCAGTGGTTTAGACAAAGTTCTGTGTATGACTGTAGCTCCACTAGAAATCCTAATAGTTCCTAGAAAAGTATGAGCTCACTGAGTTAAATATAGTGCCAAGAGGCATGAGTAATTAGCTTGGTGATAACTCTGCAACAAGAATATTAATTTCCTGCTTCATCTTTAATTTTTCTGATTTCAACTTTAATCTAAAAGAATTTTTATATAAATGTTAATCTCCTTAATACCTGTTACCTTTCTATTGGGCATGGAAGACACAATAGACAAGAAAATAAGTGTCTTAACCAAGTTATCATTGTTCATCATTAGCAAAGCTGGTAATAATTACAGAAACAGAAATTTAGATACTTCCTCTAATCATTTATTTTTTTCTTTAAAAGTGTATGTAATGTTTACTCATCTATATTATACAAGATTCTGCGCATGCTATCCATTCAAGTATTACTTCAAACATACAGTCATTTAAGTTAAAGGCCATGGCATTATATTTTATTTATTATAAAATTGGATTAATTATAAAGCACAAATGTGAATCTAATCTTACTTTTTCAGGGTAAGGGTCATTTTAAGTGTCTACTTTTTTCCCAAAAGAGGGAGGAGAAAATGCTGAATCTTTCTACTTGCACAGAGCAACTATGAAGGAGACATAGTTATCTATCTTGGGTAATCTTCAAAAAGTTAAGTAACTTTCCTAAGCTTACACAGTAAGAAATGAGAGAGTGAGGATTTGAACACAAGCCTGTCCCTGTGCTCTCGCCCACTGCACAATACTATATGATTTAAATTTCTAAAATTATGATGCAAAGTATGTGTTCAGATACTTGGAACTTCTCCAGATTAATTCTCTATACAATATTTTCCCTCTCATTGTCCATAACTTTCAGAATTTTAAAGTCCTTTGGGTTGTATAAGTTCAAAGAACCACCCTACAAGGCCCAGGAATGTACTAAAAGGTTCAAAGTAATTGTTCTTTCTTTCCCAAAATGAAACTCAGAGGGTGATTTCTGGCTACCCCTAAGGGATGTGAAGCCACATACTACATGAGCCACACTTCCTTTCTCCAAGTCTAAGTACCCTTCCAGAAATACCAGAAATTTGTATCACAACAATTCTAACATTAATCACAGTTCCAATTTTCCACATCTAATCTGCACCAAAATCTTCTGACAATATCTTGGAACATTTCTCGAATCTAGTGCCTCCTTGCCACCCCTATCTCCCTGCCTTGGTTAGACCTTCCTCTTCTTTGGTCTGGGTATATGGGGCAAGGACCACATTGGAGTCTCTATTAGTCTTTCCACCCCTCCTCCTACCAATGTCTTCTCTACACTACACGAGTGATCCTCTCCTACTCAGGCACCACCTCCTCCAAAAGACTTCTCTGGTCCCTAAGAAGGACAGGATGCTCCTCCTCTGGAGTTCCAATGCCAGCCTTCATATGTCTTCATGCCACTGATGCTCAATATTGCAATTGGTTACCTCGTTTGTCTCCTACCAGACTGCGTGCTTCTTCCTAGAGACAAGCATAAAATCAACACAAAACTTTTCATATCTTTCCTTAATAGAAAGAAAATATAATTTAAAAACATAAGGGTGAGGATGCCCAGGAGAAGGAAGTACCCTTAGTCAGTCATTTAGCATCTCTTATCAATCTTCTTAGGCTTTAGCTATTTAATAATTCACTTAATACTCTTCTGGGTGCTACAAGTACAGAGATGATTAAGACATTGTAGCATACAAAGTAGTAGAGGAGTCAGGGACACAAACTGAGGTAAGTGCAAGGTTCTGTGGGAGCACAGACTGAGAAGACAAATCATGTCTAAAAGAGCTGGAGAAGACTTCACAAAAGCCTGGCCAATTGAGCTGAGGATTGATTCATTAGTAAGAGTTAACCAGTAGGAGACACAAGGGAAGTGCATGCCCATGACACCAAAATCATCAGTCAAATCAATCAAGCAATAAGAGCTTGAATGACCCAGCTGCTTTCCTTTGAGAGAGGAATGGACAGAAACATAAACTTCAATCCTATTATTTTCATATAACAGGACCATCATTAACACCCCCTTTAAATAAGTTATTCAGCCAGAGACACCTTCAATTAGAACATGATTATAGTAGTAATTCCCCAATATTTAGTGGAAATTATGTAAAATACTTTCCCATATGAATACTGGAAAGGTAATTCTGTGAGGATTGAGCAAGTAAACTTGGGTAAATCAAACAGCACTTCTCTACAGTTGAGGAGTAAGCAGAAACATCTTCTGTTTTAACAAATAAGAAAAAAATGTTATGAAAGAATATAGATAAGCTACCATGGGATATGTATATGCACTTAGGCTTATTCTTATTTGCTCAAGGAAAAGCCATTGTGTCTAAGGCTTGCTTTCTTCCATTGGCAAACATAGAGCAAAGAAGAACAGACAATCGGAAACACTAAACTCCTACCTGCCTTTGCCAGTGGGCAGCAGTGGACTTAATAGAAGCTCTGTGTGGACAAGGTCTCTTATTACCCCCTTGTCCAGGTCTCTTCACTGGCAAACAGTATAACTGAATAAACAGAGAGACAAGATCTACAATGCCTCCACATTCAGAAAATTATAGGGGTGGGAAGAATGAAGCCCTGAGGTCTAAATCTTTTAAACAATAATAATCATTGTTCTGCATAAGACATCTGGCAACTTCAGACCATTGTGCTTATGGGAATACTTTTTAGACATCCTGATTAATATAAGCACTCTGGAGCAGGGTCACAAAGACCAAACCAGAATACATGCCAATCCTTAATAACATGAGTTACTAAAAATCTATTGGCCTAAGAAGAGTATATGAAAAAAGACATCAAAACCAGCTTTTGTTGAATAAAAGAGGTCATGGCTGTTAATGCTTATCATCTGAACTCTACTTCCAATCACATGATAATAAATACAGTTTATGTGAAGAGACACTCATAACAACTGCCAAATGATTGTCTACTTTATCAAAGACAAGGAAATGATGGACCCTGTGCCAATGCATGAACACTTTTTATCCAAGTCTTTGATTTGTAGGTGTTCAATCCATATTCTCGCGCAAAATTCAGGACTCCAAGGAGGTTGATAAGTAGTAGATATAGACATTCAATTTACAGTTGCCCTACAGGGCCACTTAAATGATCTTCAATAACAAAGTATTCATTTGTTGAGTTTTTAAATATTTGGAATATTAAAAAGATATTTTCAAACCAAAAAACATCATTTTCATCTCCTTGTGTTTTTCCCCCAGGAAAAATTTCACTTCAACCCATTCCTCTTTATTTTTTTCCTAATCTATGCAAAGCAGTGGGCAGAAGTAGGGAGGGGATTATAAAACAAGTTGATTTCTTGTTCTACGCCTCACTCAGGGTGAGCTCAAACCTCTGAAGGGACAGCAAAGGCAGAAAGTACATGGTAAGGAGCAAGCTGCCTAGAGAGTTCCAAGCCAGCTCACACAGGGCCCTAGGTCAGAGAGCCTTCCCACTTTCCCAGGCCCTCGTTCCTTCCATGAAATAAAGATAACTAATGGCTGTCAATGTGAATATGCAAACCACAGTTGACCTGACCAGAGGTAGCTAGAAAAGCAGCAGGCTGCGGAAGTCAGAAGTTCTCAAAATGACTTGTACCCAAACCCTTCTTCCTTTGTTCCAATCTTAATTCCACCAGGTGGGCTGTACCATTCCCTGGGCAGTGACTCAGCATTTCCTACTTCATGCCCAAAGCAGGCTTAAGCATCCACCTCCTGACCTATTGTATCAATGTGATGTAGAAAAGTATTCGGTGCCCTAGACCTAGATCACCTTGTTTGACACCTGCACTGATCTTCTTCAGTGACATTTATTTCTTTATCAAAGTAAACTTTTGTGATTAAAATTACGCAGAGTCAGAGTTCAGTTTCCATTACATTTTAGAGAAACTGGTTGGCAATAAATTGACCTACTTGTTTTTTCACCAACCTTACAGTTTAGTTGTAGTGTTTGTTTTCTTGTTGCAATCCTGTTTTTCCTTCTTTGTGACTACTTATATCTAAATTACCATTAGACCTGTTTTGATATTTTATTTCCCATCAAAAAGATGAATAAGATACAAATATATACCTTCAAGAAATTGATAATCAATTGGAGGAGACTATACTGACACATGCACCCAGATACTATAATCCAGTACAGGGATAAGTGGCCATAATAAACGTATAAATAAAGAACAGGGGAAAAGATAGGATTAGTTCTGAAACTACTGACCTTCATATTCACCTGCCTCTTGTTTGTCAAGCATATTTCAAATATTTGGTCACTGTAACCTAAGAAAGTCTTAAGTCAAAAGCCCTGTGAGAATGACTTGCATTTCCAGGTATCATGAACCTTTGAGAACCTATTGGGTTAAGAGAGTTCAAATCTTTTATATCTTGAAAATTTAGAAAAAACCTACTATTTGAATGGTTAAATTTTCAAAGCCAATAAATTAGGAGCTATTATTTCCATTAATTTTTTTTTAATTTTTCCTATAACGTTTTATTCCATTTACAAAATAATCAATGAAATGACAAAATATTAAAATGTTTTTCTTTTTAAGTGAGTTATTTTATCTGTACAGTTCTGAATTTTACATTAACAAGAATAATATTAACTTCTTCACTCAAAACAGTATGACATTCTCCAAGTGTGCAGGGCCGTGAGGACCCCTGACTGCCCTACAGGACCTCCGAGGGCGGGGGAGAAGGGGAGGTGCCGCACCGGGGGAGAGCCGGGTTCAGAGTCTCCTTTCACATGGCTCCTTGGACCCACATCAGGGTGTGCACCCCTCTGCAAGGTCAAACCCCAGACACCAAGGCCCAGAGAAGTTGGGTGACAGGGCTAAGGTCACACACCCGGTGGGGAGGCATTGGAATTGGTGCCCAGGGTCCGATTCTGGGTGAGAGGAGGGGATCTGACCTGCCAACGATAGAGGAGCTAAGGAAATGCCTTGTAAGAGCAGGAGAGGGAGAGGCTGATGTGACCAGAGGGCTTCAAGAACACGGTGACTTCTAGGCTGGGCCTTAAGAGACATGTGGAAATTCTTCAGATAGGATTAGGGATTAGAGATGAGGTTGGGAAGGGCCTCTCAGGAAGAAGCAAGTAAAGTGGAACAGAACTATAGGAATCAAAGCCCCCCAGGCAGGATCTAGCCGGCAGCACATTTGCAGGTGCGTGAAACATCTTTTGTCTTCTGGCAGGGGCTGATTCCACAGGCGCCAGGCAATGCTAGCCACTAGGAAAAGCTCTGTCCCACCCCTAGGCATGAGACCAAGAGGACGACTTGCCTAGAATAAAGAGTTGCCACATCTGGATATATCCCTAAACAATTATGGGGAAGACTGCTATTTATGTCTTAATATTTGTCTTCCAAAACAATAAGGTTTTAACTGGGCAATGGGCTGCCTAGAATAAAGAATACACTTCCCAGCCTCCCTTGCAGCTAGGAGTGGCCACGTGACTAAATTCTGGCCAAAGAGACGTGAGCAGAAATAACCAGCAATCAGTCCTTAAAGGCCAGTCCTTAAAGGCCAGCCCCTTCCTCGCCTTCCTTCATGCTTGGCACACAGAATTGGTTGGGGAGGAAGCCATCATTGACCAGGCAAAGAAGGCAGCTGGAAGGGGCCTGGGGACCTGGATGACACCTGGAGCAGAGCTGCCTCTCAAGCCCCAGACCACCTCTTCCCCTACTACAGAGAGAAACTGCCTCGATCAAGCCTCTCTGACTTTGGACTCTTTCATGCAGCCAGAGCTAGAGCCTGTTTAATACAATGGTATATTGGGGTGGGGGATTGTTATATTTTTACTTTAGACTAATGGAATTACACAGAACATCACCTTCTGCAACTTCCTTTATCACTCAACTTCATGCTTCCAAGATTCGCACTCCTACAGCACATGCTGTGAGTCATTCATTCGCCCTGCATTATGGAATTTGTTGCTGAGAATATATGTATCCATTCTCCTGCTGGGAATACCTGCATCATTTCCAATTATTTGCCATTATAAACAAATAATGAGTGAACATTATCATACGTGTCCACTTAATATATAAATATATGTTAGACCTTCTATAGAGTAAATATTCACCCGTGGAATTGCTGATTCAAATATACATATACCTTCGACTTCACTAAGTATTGCCAAATTGCTCTTCAAAGCAGTTAGAAGAGTTCTTTCTCCTTTACACCAGAGATTGGCAAATTTTTCTGCTGAGTCAGATAGTAAATATTTTCTGCTTTGCAGGCCAGTTTCTGTTACAATTACTGAATGCTGCGGTTGTAGTGTGGAAAGAGTCACAGGCAATACAAAGGAGCACATCTGTGTTCCAATAAAACTTTATTTACAAAAACAGAACCCGAGGTCCAGATGTGGTCCAAGGTCATTTGCGTGGACCCCTGCTCTATAGTGTCAGCAACATTTGGTATTATCAGTTTGGCTGATCTGGTGAATAAAATAGAATCTCACTGTAGTTTTAATTTGTTCTCCCTAATTACAAATGAGATTAACCATCTGGTCATATTTATATTGCCCTTTCATATTTCTTCTGTAAAATGCTTGTTCAATTTTGCCAATTTTTCTATTGAGCTCTTTGTTCTTATGGATTTTGAGGAGTTTGTTATATATTCTAGATAACTGATCTTTATTATTATTATTATTATTATTATTATTGTATGTGTGGCCCATATCTTCTCCAAGAAAGAAAAAAACAAAACAAAACAAAACAATATGACATTGTATTTCTTTAGTAGCTAATTTCCTTCATCCTATTAAAATGGTATTTAAGTTCTAAAAATTTTTATACTCAACTTTTCATAAACATTATTATATAAAAATAGTTATATTTCTCTATACACACACACATAAACACACATTTTTAAACCTTTATGCCTTACACATTAACACATGTTAAAAAATTGAAAAGTTCAAAAAAATAACTAAAATGCCACTTGCCAAACTATTTTCAGGCTATCTCTGAGCAAGGAAAAAAGGAATTTCTGGCCAATGAAGGAACAAAAGGTCTCCTAATCTTCTTTTTTACCCACTCTTTACTCAGTCTACCTCTTCCAATCACCCTCAATCTTTAACTAAAGTTGGAGGCCTACATGATTTTCAACTAACAGATTTAATCTATTTGGTTGTGGGCTTGTTGAGTTGAGAATGAAAGGTAAACAATTTACAGGCTGTGATGTTTATGGAGACTGCTGTCAAACCTTCATCCCTCCAAAATGGGCCTTAAAAAGGTAGACATTTCCTCATTTGGCCAATAATCTCAAATTAAACAAGATGGCACTGAGTCTATGCTTATCAAAATGTCTGACAAATTATTTTTCCAGCTCTTAGTTGATTCTGAAAGAGAGCACACATTTGTCATTCATTGCTTACTGAGGTGTCTTGGAAATACTGACGGAGCCTTAAATTGTGAATCCAGACCCAAAGTAAGTACTTGAGACTTGAACAAAAAGTTGTTCTGATAGCTCACATCCTTAGACCTAACAGGCAGGTTATTGTCTCAGAATAATAATCAATTTGGTATTTATTTTGATACAACAATTCTTCTGCTCCATAGCTGGCTATGAAATATGCAAATCACTCTTATTTATGAAGAAAGGGACAGCAATACTCTACCACTTTACCCATCTGCTTGTCTGTGGTAACAAACTGATTTACACGTGACCACGGCAAAGCTATCGGTTCAAAAAGAACAGAAACTACCATACCTTCAACCAGCAATGGAGCAATTACTGAAACTAAGCATGAAGACCCATCACTAACATCCACAGTAATAAAGTTTTAAACCCAAAAAGATGTAAAGAAAATTTAAAACTGACTCTGATTTGGTCCCAGTAGAGCTAAAAAAGACTATTGTCTATTAAACACTGATTCAGAGACAATTGCAGGGAGAAATATAAATTTCAACACTTATGAGGTTAATAATTTCATCTGTAGCAACATTCAGGAAGCTGATTAGATGATTCTAATGGGTGATTTAAAGTGAAAGGAAAAAAGCACCCTTAGCATAATTTAATAAGATCTTCAGACTGAAGTATATTCAAGAGTTTCATGAAAGACCTTCTCCTGGCCTTTTAATAGCTCTTTCTAATTCCAATTAACTTGTTAAATGCCATTTCGCATTACCTCATCAGAAATCCAAAGCCAGCCCTCTCTGATTAAATCATTAAATAACCGTTAACAATACAATGCCTAGTATTTATGGACAGTTCAACACAGATAAGCAACTCTCAATTCTCCAGGCCAATAGAATAGAAAAACTGGAGTGGGTAATTAAAAATAATAATAAATTCTATTCATCTTTTGGATGCATTAGATTACATTTATCTAACACATTTACCCTTCTTAATTGTTTTACTGGGGTTAATATTTAAATTAGCATAACCCTTCTGTAGCTCCTCAACAGAGATGCAGAAATAATGATTAAGAGAGAGTTCATTTACAAGGAAAAGGTAGGTTGGTACAGAAGAAATATGAAAGCAGGTATCAGCTGTGAGCTGTCACTGCTGGCCAACATGAGTTAAATCATTCCATTCACAAACCACTCAAAGGTCCCCTGACTTCTCCACTGAGCACAAAACACAACAGACAATGCCCTATGTCAACACCGTTCCAATAGTCACTGCTTCCATAGTTTTGCCTACAACTTTTGCCTCCCCACCTCCCAAACTGCTGGCTGCCCCTGAGGAATAGACAGACCTGGCTCAAGTGATCAATTAGCACATCCTAGGGTCTGGCTCAAAGTTCAGATATCCCCACCCTCCCAAGACAGAGGACACTCAGTCATTGAGCTGTTAACAGGTCAGCTCTGCCACATCCTCCTCCCCTGGACTTTTTATTTCTTGCATCAGTAAGTATCCCAGTAGTCACCCTCTGAGAAAGTAGATTTGAATCCCCAGAAAAACAAACTAGACACCTCCATCGCTTAAATGTGACAGTGTTAAATTTTACCTGAGCCCTGTGATCCTGGGAAACAGCAAGGGTTAAGAGATCCCCCCCCCACTCTTTGTGTTAGAGAAATCAGCTTAGTGCAAAGAACCATCCTTTTCCATATGACTTAGGTAAGACTCTTGGACAACCCCTCTTGTTCATGGATGACCACTCTTGCTTACCTATGACAAGGCCAGACACAGACCCTCCAAATTCCATTCTTTGTCTCTGTACCAGTTTGTATATATTATATCCCCCAGAAGAAGCCATGTTCTTTGATGCAATCTTGTGGGGCAGACTTATTAGTGGGGAATAAGTTGGAATGTTTGGATTAGGTTGTTTCCATGGAAATGTAGCCCACCCAACTGTGGGTGATGACTCTGATCGGATAATTTCCATGAAGGCATGGCCCCACCCATTCATCATGGGCCTTGATTAGTTTACTGGGGCACTATATAAGCTCAGACAGAAGGAGCGAGCTTGCTACAGCCAAGAGGCATGCTTTGAAGAATGCACAGGAGCTGAGAGAGGAGCTTCAGCTTACAGAGACATTTTGGAGATGGCCTTTGAAAACAGACTTTTGCTCCGGAGAAGCTGAGAGAGGACAAACGCCCCAAGAGCAACTAAGAATGACATCTTTGAGGAGCTGAAGCCTAGAGAGGAACATCCTGGGAGAAAGCCATTTTGAAAGCAGAACTCCGGAGCAGACGCCAGCCACCTGCCTTCCCAGCTAACAGAGGTTTTCCAGATGCCACTGGCCATCCTCCAGTGAAGGTACCCAATTGTTGATGTGTTACCTTGGACACTTTATGGTCTTAAGACTGTAACTGTGTAACCAAATAAACCCCCTTTTACAAAAGCCAGTCCATTTCTGGTGTATTGCATTCTGGCAGCATTAGCAAACTAGAACAATCTCATTTATTGGAACAAAATACTTGTTAACCAAACTTTGGGTACCTCCCAGAAAATAGGGTGTTTCAGCATAAGATATTCTCAGATCTACTATCTAATCATGCCAACCTTTCATCCCACTTAACATCCCAGTTGTTTCATCTCTATAAAATAAAACCCTTTTTGCCTACTGTTGAGAGGCTTTCAGACCTCATGGTCAGAACTTTCTCCCTGTTCCGATAGTCCCCTCCCACTAATGGCAGTAGTCCATTTTCCTCTCACAACAATTCTTTTGAATAAAGTCTCTGCTTACCAAGTCCAGATTTGTTCATGCATTTTGTTTTTTGTTTTTGTTTTTTTATGTTACACAAAGTCTCCCATGGATATTTCTATTTTCTATGCACCCCCCCCCCCGATGTAGTCTTGCAAATAACCACGGGGAAAACAGATTTTGATGATTATTAAAAAAAAAACAAAGAAACAAGATCAATAAAAAAATACCATTTAAGTTATGTTACAGATCACTATGCTGAGGCAAAGGAATTATTATGTTTCAGTCCCTTCTAGAAATTAGATAAATTGCTAAAACTTATTTCAATGAATTTCTTACTAGTAATATTTTGATGTTTCTTATGGAATAAGAAACACTGATACAGTGTAATATGTGAAGTTCTGTGAACTGTTTCCTGAGATGCTAGAACTGGTTCTAATTAGAACTGTACTTCCAATCAGAGGCAGTCAAATATAATATTTGACAATGAAACAAAAATAACTGCAGTGATAGCATAACCCTGTATCTTCCCCACATACCCCATTCCTTCACTTTGGCCATAGAACCAGTCCTCAAATGTATTCCTTCTTGTCAACTCCCAGAGTCATTGCCGTAGCTAAGATCTTCATTATCGCTTACTTAAGACCATTGGATCTATCTCCACTATAAAATGAGAATTCCTTGAAAGAAAAATCAGTAAAATACATATCTTTCAATATTCAGTGCCTAAGACAAAGCCTGAGGCAAAACAAGTACTTAAAAAAATGTTTGCTAAATAATCTGTCTTCATTATATAACAAACTCTCAAAGGCAGGAACAATGTCTTATTCATCACCGAATTTTCAGGAGCACCTAGCATAGCTCCAAGCTCATGATACATTTGTGGAATAAAAGAATGACCCACTTGGTTACAGATATGTAAAACAGATAAAAGAGTTAACATGAAATACTTTTAAAACATATAAGTATTTCCAAAGTGATTTAAATACATTTTATTATTACACTAATATATGATTGCATTCTTACTATGATATAGAGCAGGGCTACTCAGAATATGCCATTGACTGCAAACACTTTGTTATGGGTCCCCTGAAAGATAAAAACCAAAATTCATAGTAAGTATTTAGAAACTTGTAGCAATTTGACTCAGTTGGGACATCCAGTGGGCTTGTCTCACTGAAGAAGGTATTAGTTGGTATGGGACTCGTCAAACTTGTGTGGCTGGTGGCATGTGGGGCAAGAATTGCACATTAATCATGGCTCAAAAAGACCATACATCAGTCCGTGATAGACAAGAAATGAAAAAACAAAAAAAAGTTTTTCACCTGAGACAGCTTGAAAAGCATCATACAACAAACTCCCCAGTACCATGACCAATTTCCTCATAGTTACTTTCCATATTTGCTTGAAATCTTTTCTCTCCAAAACATAAAACATTGCAGAGACTGTTGAAGCCTTGATTTCGACATTTTCACAGACTCAAAACTATAAATTTGTAAGCTATTAAATTCCCATTTAATGGTATCTGCTCTCAGTAGCCTAGCAAATTAAAACACAGCCTATTTAATATATGAAAACCTGGGTTGTGCCCCCTATATGTCACCCTTCAGCCATGACTATCATATCTGAACTCCAAGTAAAGGGACATCTGCTGCTTCAACCTTCAGAGGGACAAAGTCCCTGTTGAAATATCCACAAGTCGAAAAAAAATATGAAAGAGCATATTATAAGGGTTTGGCGGGGGGGAAAGAGAACTGCACAGCTAACCAATTTTCACTAATAAAATAGGCTTTCTAAGAATACTGGGCTGATGAGACTTAACTATAAAAGACACTTACTTCAGTGTTAGAGGTTAGCTTGGAGAAGACACAAGAGAGAGAAGAAACGCCTGAAATAACAGGTGGAAAGTATGGCCTTCCACGGTTAATCAAATGGGCACTGCAATGCCAACATGCCTCCTGAAATTCTAACTTCTATTTTTACATTACTACCAACTCATTTCCAGAACATTCACTGCTAATCAAACTTACTTGGCTGCTTCCTTATTGAAACTTTACAAAGCTTTAATTTCAGCCTCTTGAGCCCTGCAGCTGTAAATTAATTGAATAAAATTTACAAACATTATGCAGTGAGATAAAGCAATTTCAAAGTCTTTTCCCTATTGAGTTGACTTAGCTGCCTAGCATGCTAGTTTTGCTTGACATGAGTTCAGAGCCCCTGGAAACCTTCCTAATCCTACTAACTAGGCCTTGTGCCTATTCATGGAACCATGTTAACCTATATCCGGAAAATTAATAAACCTCAGGTGGGTTTAAGCACTCAGAAATACTCCTGATACTTCTTGGCACTCATCAGGCATCCTTTGCAATGGGAGAATCCTTCTTAAAAGACCACAACAGCAGCAGATAAAATCCCTGAGGTTATAGGCATGCAACAAAATATCTCATTTAAGGTTACTGCGATCTAATGCTGAAGCCAGGAATTAAATTTACTGAAAGTGAAACTGCTTATGCTTTGGTTTAATACAGATATTCCCAAATCTGATCACTGAACTCATCCGTTTTACAATGAGAGTGCAAAAACCATCATGATTTTTAAACAGCAGAGGGAGTAAAATGGATTGCTCTCGTGTACGTCAAGTGTACCAAGTAAGTCAGCCAATCAGTGGTTACATGTCCTTACAGCACGCTGACAGAGAGAAGACAAAAGACCATTAACTTTCAAAGATGAGAAGTTCTAATATGGCATTGAGGTGCCATAATTCATTCATGATTTCCATGGTTACCAAGGAAGACTTGAAATGTCTGCCCTCTGATAATTTTCACAGCAGAACTGTCCCTGTTTCCAACTGAGGTCAAGAAGTTGAGCTTCTGTTTTCATTAGTGATATTATCAGCATCTGGAAGCCCTCTGGCCCATCTGGAGCTGTGGGACAGGAGGAGGAGGTTATACAGCCTCTGTGACTAAAGACCTGGGTTTGAAACAATCTCTGATAGTCCTTGGTTTTGTAAATTCCTCATGCTTTCTGAAATTTACTGTTCTCAACAAGAAAGTGAGGATAGTAATACTCTTCGTAGGGTTGCTGTGAATGTTAAATAAGGCAAAGTACATGCAAGACTGGCACATAACAGAAAACTTAACCAAAAAGGGAGCCAACATATTCCACTGCAGATTGCTCTTTAAATATGTGACCTTATAGCAGAGCTAGGCAAGTTCATAAAGAGATTCTTTTTATAATTTAATCAGGGAAAAGATCAGCAGAATATCATGTTTGATGGTCAGAGAAGTGGTTGCTCCTTCCACCCTCACCTCCACCCCCAGCAAGAAATGGACAGAGTACAGCCTTGAAATAAATGCTCGTCTCTTCCTTTAGTTAATTTTGGACAGTGAGAAAAATCAGCTATTTCAAACAAAGTCCTTTAAATAAATAAAATCCCAACACTTGTCTCTTTAGACAAAAAGCAGATGGAAACAATACAAAAGATTGCTAACGTTTTGGCAAACATTCGTCCAATGCCATTTACAAAAGCCCAGCAGACCTCCAACTGTGATGATGCCATGGGAACCTTCTATGGTAATTATAAGTGCATTTAACTCAAGACCAATATTTAACTCAATACAAAAGAGTACTTTTTAAAAACCTCTCAAATAAATAAATCTGGAAAAGAATTGCTGTTTATATCACAGAACCATAGGTTCAAATAGCCAAGTTAAAAAATTTATACACACACACACACACACACACTTCATCATGTAGTCACTAAACAATAAGAACTTTAGTGAGTTGTCACCAAGGGGACAAACAAATCTAAGCCCAGGCAGTTTCTAGAAAACAGAAGTCCAGAGAAACATGCCCATACAATGAAAATTTTAACTGACTTTCAGAGTTAGTCTTGCTTCTGACAAGAAACAAAAGCCTTCTTGGGCAAAGGAAGAATTCAATAGAGGAAATATGAAGACAGCTGATGCACCCATCCAAACATCCAAATATTTACCAAGCACCTTCTACATACCAAACACAGTGCCACATGCCAGAGACCAAACAAAAACAAAAACAAGTAAAACTAGCCCCTAACCTGAAGAAGTTTATAGTCAAGGAAAGTAACTGACAGTTGTATAAAAGCTATGCCAGAGAGGGGTATAGATTACGCTATGAACACAAGTGCCCCAGAAAATAACCTTAATTACAGTGTAAGTAATTAAAGAGATTATATCCTTCCATAATTAATGCCATCAATATCCACTCAGTCTCTCAAGCTCACCCTCCTATAAAACCTCGTTTTACTGAATTCCAAACTTACCTCTTAAATTGTCACCGCAATTGATTCTGATATCAGTCACTGCCTTCTTCCTAACACTTACCCTATTTTCTATTGTAAGTGCTTCCCAATCAATGTCCCTATTTCCAAGTGGCCACACCAGTCATTTCACTTAACACTTAGCTAATAAAATATTTTTTCTCAAACATAAATCTGATTTCACTCCCTTTCTTAAAAATCTCTAAAAGTTCCTGTTGAGTACAGGATGAAGAACAAACTATTTGGTACAGCTCAGTTCAGCCAGCAAAGCAAATACTAGCTTTATTTACCACCAGCAATCCAAGACAGAGACAACCACAACTCAAGCCTCTTAGGCAAGGCCCTTTCCTCTCATCATTGCCAGCCAATTCTTTCTTTCTTCTAATACAACATCTATTGTGTAGTTTTCTTTGTTTCCAGAAAGAGTTACATCCTTACTTTGTACTTCTAGAACACTCTGCATATGCCCTAAAACTGGACTCATTATATTGGTGTAATTTTATTTGTCTTTTCTCTCCCTACAAGTGATCCCCTTGAATTCTTAAGCATCTTCCAGAATATCTGACACAGAATCTATTTGATAAAAAATTGATGAATGAACTAAGAATTATTAATCCATTCTAACTGAAAGTCTAATAAAGAAAATTACTGCCTATTAGGGTAGACCGTACTATGTTACAAAGATAAAATTATGGTGGGCCTAATAAAGAAATACTGTTATAGTCGTGTTCAACTGCCTGAATGCAAGATGTTTTAAAAATGGATTCTTTACCTTTCAATTATACAAGCCTGCTAAAGGGTGGCCAGTGGTCACTTTGCAGTCTGCAACCCACTTGAGGTTTAAAGAAAGCTCAAGGGAAAATACAATTGGTATCTGACAAACTTACTTTCAAGCTTAAAGTCAGATTTTACTAGGAAGAAAAAAAAAATAAAAACAATGTGTCCTAAAGAAATACAAATAGTTTTTATTGTTGCTGTTGTTGCTCTTGTTGTTCTTTAATACCTCTCTGTAGCTGAAATCTCCAGATGGACAAGAAAACCTTGATTGCCTTACTGGCTACCAGAAGCACCATTAGCTGGCATTTAAAAATTCAGGTTTCACTGACAGCCTCATAGACCATTTATCGCTGGAAAATAAATACAGGCCTCTGACAAGTTTTCACTCACTACCAAACCACTGATTACAGCTCTTCTAATCTCCAAGTTTGTTTGTTCCACTAAAATAAATTCCTCCTGGGGCAGCAGGTACATATCAGGGGTAGCTAATGTGGAAAGCAGAAGTCCAGCCTGGCAGTTAGGATGTAAATTTGCCATCTGGTGGCATGGAGGAAGAAGCATGGGCTCAGGGGCCCTTCTTGCAGGCTTCCAGGACTCTCCACATGTGTTAAGGAAGGCAGAGTTCTTAGGATGAGAGTAGTAGTCGAATCAAGCAGTGGTGATACTGGTTAAGACCACTAGAACTCCAGCTACAGCCACAAGTAATATCTCTTCAACATGTATCCAAGCTATTCGTCATTCAGCAATATACACACACTCCAATGGAGGCAAACTCTCAGAAGTGGCAGACCTTGGCAAATGAGTTAACGGAAACTGTGAATTACATGTTGAGTAAGAGCCATGGGTCTAGAAACCAGAAGTTAGGTTCTTGTCTTGGCTTAGTCACTAACGAGGCCTTTGGGGGCCTCAGTCTGTTCATCTGTAAAATAAGAGTCCCATCAGATGATCTCCTAGGTCCTTCTAGATCTAAGGTTCTATGATTCCATCAAGGATTCTAAACCATGAAAATTAAGATGGTAGGATGTTAGACATTTTCCAAATAGGATTCCAAGACAGAACCCCTTCATTCGGATGTTTCCTCCTTCGTTGCCCGTGAGATAAATCACCAAACTTCCACACAAAGAGAAACAAATGTGAAATACATCAGAAACGACAAGCAAGCCTTACCAAGGACCCTCTGCCATGCACAGTGTCGGATCACAACATGGTATTTATACCTCAGAAACCTACCTTGGGCTTTCATACCTTACCTCCTCCTCCCTACTGCCCTTAGCCTATTACTTTCACCTCCCAAAGAAGACAATTCACATGCTTATGTTTTTCTTAGTTAAGCAAATGCAGGTGTTTTCACCATTGATGCTCTCCAAAGGGCCCCATCTGTTTTAACCAGTTGTACTCATGTTCACACTTACCCTAAGGTCTACTAAATTTAATGTTCTCTGATTTTGACTTAGAAACAAATGATCTCGGCAGCTATCAACATGGGCAGTGTGGCTACATAGCAAGAAATACCTGTGGTAACAGAATTCAGTACAGCCTGAAGAATCTTTAACTCTGCCTTAATACTCTTTTTCATGATATCTTTGCTCAAAAAGAAATGTACTCAGAGTATGTATCTATCATTTCTCTATATAAGCACCTCTGCATCAGGAGAATAAGTTTCATTCATGTGGTAATGTCTCTACATAACTCATGACTAAACTGTATGATCCCCCTTTCTGGGCTCCTCTTGACAAGGGCACCCCATAATGCCCAATATTCACCTAAATGGTGGGCATCCTCTTTGCATCCTACAGAATTCTGCCATTATCAGGAGTGGACCAATGACTACCTTTTTCCAGACTACTTCATCATGTGGGGTGAACAGTATGGTTAGAAATAGGTCTGTTCAGTTTATGATTAGTACAAGACCCTGATTATGACAGACCTTCAAAAGAGCAGCTTATTAATTTGCTCTGTACTAATATAAACAACACAGGAATTAGTTCTGGAGGAATGTGACTTGTTGATCACACTGTGCTTAACCTCGGAAAGGATTCTCTTGTTTTCAACAGAGGGTGTTTACCCTAGATGGAGTAGCTACATTCTCCCTTAAACATGAAAAAATGTTGAGTGCATTATCCAGGCTTCTGAAGTGCCACCACGTCAGCAAGGGGGTATAAATAATATAGTGTATTCTGCCCTGCAAAACAAACTTCTTATTGCTGCAGGGTTTAAGGCATAGCATAATTGACTTATTTTCAGTAGATTGAGGCTGTACTGCGTATTATAACTGCTGAAATCTACATTTGAGAGTTAATCTTTCAAAAGGTAACATAAATTACCAAAGAAAAAGGGACCAACTCTCTCTCTCTCTTTTTTTTTTAGCTGCTAAAACTTGAGCTGTTTTCCCTAGGATTTCCATCAACTGTATGAAAAATTCAGTATTTGTCAATTTTGGAAGAAATTTTAAAGGGGCCAAATGTCCTTATAAATCTATGTTAATATTTTGGTTGTATAATTTTTATATTTGGATTACTTTATTTGCTTTCCCCAAAATCAATTCTCTACTACAGTCTCCCAAATTAGGTTAATTATAAAGTCTTCTTTAAGTGAACCTACTGGTGATACACATACATTACTACTAGAAAAAGGACCAAATTCAAATGGGTCCAGTTTTGCTCTCCTCATGTGCTACATAAAATAACTCTACCGGAAAATTTACACTGTGAATTGTGTGTGCCTTGAAAACCCAACTTAAAGAAGTAATTTTTTAAATTTGATATCAAAATACAAAATAAAGCAAAATTTTAAGAAGATATACTAATATACTTCGTCAAGTATACTTTGAAAACTATTTCTTTTAATGCTACTAAGGAGAATAACAATGAGCCCTAATATATTTTTACAGAAATAGTTCTGCTTCTTGAAGCATAGATAAAAATACTGAAGAAGACCAAACTTTTCACAGTTGTTTCATAGAAAATAAAATAAATATAATAAAAAGAGACAATCCCATTTTCCCTCTAGAATTGTTGCCAAAGGGAATAGCTATTTTAAGGATCAAGGTTTGGAACTGCCCTCCAATTGTTAACAGAATAAAATCCATTAGCAACCAGAAAAATTATATAAATAAACAGCAAATGACAAAGTAATAAAAAGTGTCACATGGAGATAAAGTCATTCTTTGTAAGAAGAAATATTCGAAAATTTTTTCATTTGCCTTATGGTAGTTTATTGATAGAAAATAAAATATAGAGCTTCATTTTCACTGGAAGTACCAACAAAGCACCTGGATGGTACTGTTCTGCTTTTGTTAAAATGATCCAAGTAGTTAAAGAGAATGTCTCTGGCTCTTACAAGTCTTTAAATACTAAGCCATGGTTTATTACATCATATGATAGATTTCGATTTGTGTATTTGTTTCTTCAAGGGACAGCAAGCTTCTCATGGGCAGTGATATCTGCTTTTCACTCACCCTGTATTTTCAAGGACCTGCATGGTCATGACTGGCACACAGAAAGACTCTAAAAGCATAACAACTTACAGTTTCATACTTGAACCCTTTAGAAAGAAGGCATGGGAACAATAAACAGATTTGCTTAGAAATAAGCCTCATCCAGCTCTTTCTTAAATGTCCACCCTGTGCTGTATCATCAACAACAGGCATGGATGTGGCCAACCTCCTAGCACTCTGTGTAAGCCTATTTAGGAATCCACAAAAGGAAAAGAAGTCCACCAAGCAGCATGGTCTATTTTTTTAGGGTGCTATGCAGCTTCTCATGGTGGGGCCTACAACTTAAACTTACACCACTACTAACAGAACCCTATTACAAGGAGGTGGGAAAAGCACTAAGTTAAAATGGGCTCTGCCAGAGGACAGTTTTAAGAATCTAGATAAACATATTTTAGTTACTAGCCAAGATGAAGTAATAGGAATTGGATTTACCCCTCCATATGAAATAATCAAAAAACCTAGACAAAACAATGGTTTTCAAGACACTCAACATTAGGAAATGAAGAATAGTGATCACTGAGAAATGGGAAAAAAAAAAAAAGATAAGCCCTACAATTGCCTAACTTCACTTTAAAAAGTTTCCAGGCCATGGTACAGAGAAGGGGAAGCCAGGTGGATCTAGGTGGACTCCCTGGGTTAAGGAGACACAGCTAAGAGTACAGAGAGACCAAGAAGGCCAGAGTTCACAGGTCAGAACACCAGGGAAGAGAGAGCTTCACAAAGAGAGAACTTCAAAAATCTACCACTGGTTACCCTTGAGTATTCAACACTGATCAGCACATGCACACAAGGACACTACTCAAGGCTGGGGACAGAACCAACAGAAAGGCTTAGAGGTAAGAGTATAGGCACTCAAATAAGACCAGGAATAGCACAGTTCCCATTAGCTGGGGTGGAAAACCTAAAGATTCATAGGGCTTGGATGGAGTACAAAGAAATGTCTTGCTTCAGTAACTTGACCTAAACAAAACACTGCTCCGATCCTACTTAACAAATCCTAAAAGCAAGACCTTCCCTCCTGCTCCCCCAAATGAAACTGTTTCCAAATAACTGTATTCCAGATTAAAAGCTCAAGAATATTTATAGGAATATGAACATATCCAACATCCAGAAAATAGTAAAATTCACAATGTCTGGTATTCAATAAAAAATTATTAGGCCTAAAAAGAAGCATGAAAATACAGCCCAGGGTGAAGAGAAAAATCAATAGAAACTGACCCAGAACTGGCACAGGTACAGAATTAGCAGACAAAGGCATTAAAACAGTATTGTATATGTTCAAAAAGTTAAGTAGACACATGGAAGATACAAAAAAGACACAAATCAAACTTCTAGAGATGAAAATCACATCAGAGATGAAAATACACTGGATGGGATTAACTGTGCATAAGACTCTGTAGGGAAAAAAAAAGATTAGTGAACTTAAAAGACACAGCAATGGAAACAATTCAAAATGAAATACAGAGTTAGAAAAAAATAAATGTTTTAAAATGGAAAGGGAATCCATGAGCTGTGGTACAACTTCAAGAGGACAAATACATGTGAGGGGGAAAACAGTATGGTTTCATTGGATAGTAGCACTTTCACTCAATAGTTATCCAGTAATATGGGCAGGGATTGTGATCTGGGGTCAGAGATGACAGCAAAGGTAACTTTCTTAAAGAAATCAGACCTATTATTTCTGTGTAATTAGCACATCTCAAATAACACCTAACACACAAGGAGAGAACATGGAGAACAAGGATAAGGAGGAGATGGACTAGATGTAACTGCCTTCAGTAAGAATGAATTGTAATCATGTGCCTAAAACACCTTTGAGACTGTAACACACACACACACACACACACACACCCTTTCTGCTAAATACTAGACCACACATACATCCTTACCATCAGAGTACAACTAACACTTAAGTTCTCACTTTAAAATCACATTGAGGCCACTTATTTCACAGCTTATCTTATTAAATAGGGTTATAACAAAGAAATCGATATATTAAATTTACCACAATATAAAACAGCACACATAATGGATTTAGAACAGACCTGCAGCTTTATCTTCATTGGTTCCCTTGCAGAGGAAGACACCATATAACTTTATGATTCCTCTTTTCACTTGTAAATCAGTGAAAAGAGGCACTAGTTACCTGTTAAGCACTAAACATCTTTCTTTATCTTAAACACAGAATAAATCAAAATACCAGATTGGCTTTCAGAGAGAAGCCCTCAGCTATGCTGTTTCACTGTCCTTAATTAAAGAAAAATAATACAGAATATTAAAGAGAAACAGAATATATATAAATAAAATTAGTTAGACAGGGCCAAAGTCATGACTTAAGCCATACTTTAAGGAAAAACAGTATTGCCTCAATTAATTAAATAATACACTTTCAAAGGTCAAGGACATGAAACCAATCAGCCAGCCTAGACTTCATTTCTTTCAACAAATAGGAAAAAATATTTACACAGACAATATTTTAAAAACAAACCAAAACAAAAAATTAGACCACTAACTGCCTCCAAAACCAAAATTCAGTCAAAAGGCATTAATTTCCCTTTGTTGTAGGAAGAAATGAAATGGTTTTCCTTAGAAATTCTTGCTCCAAGGGATAAACATATCAGAAAAAACTGCAAAAACCCATTTGAGCATCTGCTTTTCTATAAACACACAGAATGTCTTGTGGAAAACAAGTCCCCAGCAAAAGCTGCACGGTATTAAATAATCTGTCTACATTTGCTTACCAGATCTTAGAACAACAACAAACCCCACAAATATTATATCCACTTTGCATCAACTATGCAACTAGGCTAAAACTGACAAGTAGAGATCCTAATCATGTCATTTAAAAACTTTTTCTAACCATTTTAATGTTTAAATAAATAAAAGATATTAATTTCAGTTCTCATTTCCTTTTTGGTATATTCGTATTACACAACAGTTTCCATTAGAAGGAAGCAAACATGCATATTGGCTTTTTAATTGGTTACTCTGCTGCCCCCTTCTGCTTCAACAGGAAACCAAGTTAACTGAATACAAAATCCAGACTCTGGCATCGAGGATTGACATTCTGATTTCTTTTTTTTAATAAACAATTTTTTAGTTTTGCAACGTAAGTCATTTCATGTGCATCCTGAAATCTGATCGATGTGTCAAGTTATGCAAATGTGTAATAACAAAGCAAGGCTCCCCAAATTCCTTATTCTGCTAAGAAGGAAGCAACCTAGAAT
Organism: Choloepus didactylus; assembly: GCF_015220235.1. Lineage (NCBI taxonomy): Eukaryota > Metazoa > Chordata > Mammalia > Pilosa > Megalonychidae > Choloepus > Choloepus didactylus. The sequence continues at coordinate 31,189,100 of NC_051308.1, forward strand.
CCATTTTTGTCATGCACACAGCCAGCAACTTCACGAATCTTTTACAGTAAAAAACAATACTACTTTAAAAATCAGCTTCCTTCCTTCCTAAAAAGCTATGGAATAACAATATTTCTCACCATTAGTGAAATGGATATATACTCTCTGTGACAGGATTTCTTTCTGCCAGGAACTTATAATCTAATAGTTATGTCATGATTATTGATGCACCTATACATCTCACTATCACCACAATTTAACACAAACAATTTAAGTTCCCAGGAGATGAATAATAATTGTGTAATTCTGATAATGAACACTTCAATAATAGGGACTACAAGAACAACATGTGGTTTAAAAATGCCTCTATTATATTATCAGTAACCAAGCATATACAGCTGCTACCTGAAGGGCAATAAAATTTTCCAAATAATGATTTTAATTATACACTGGAGAAGAAATTTAAGGGAAAAAAAGCAGCTGAACTCAACCCTGTCTTCTAGTTTACTTTTCCAAAACCCAAACCTAGGGCAGAAATACATACACACAGAAGCAGACATCATATGTGCTACCTTGAAGGCCATATGAAGGGTTAAAAATATATTTAAATAATACAATTTTCTAAGTCCATCGAAAAATGAAATCAAGGAGATATAACTCAAATTTGTCCCTCATCACAAATACACTGAAGGCTCTTGGAGACATCCTGGAAGCCTATGTTAAATGCAGACATCCCACTTGGAGTTATACATGCAGATATCATGTGGTATTTGGTACACCTTCACCTCGATGATCAAAATGGATCAAGCTAAAAATACCACTTATGCCTATTTATAAATGTCAGTGGGAGGAAGGATTAAAAAATAAAAACAAAAAAATCTATGGAGTATTTGTTTCTATCAATTTCATGATGGTTTCAGACCCCCTCCAACTAATCCTCCATCTTCTGCCCAGGAAATCCTTATAAATGCAAAGTTGATGACTCTCCTTCACTTAGCAAAGACTGCTATTTGCCCCAAACATTCATTCTCCCCTCTTCCTTGTAAGAGATCTTTACTTTTTTTCGAGGTATGGTAAATAAAACTGTTATGTGAAACTTCAGGGGAGCTTTCTTAAACGTGCCCTCTTTGTCCCTTCTGTCTTTCCTCCTTCCTCAATGCAAAGGTAATGGCTGGTGCTGCAGCAGCCACCTTGAAATATGCGGAACTTGGGAGACGAAAGCCAAATGCAGCACAGCCAAAAGACAAACTGAGTCTGGACCCTTAAGCACTTTTTGAAGCTACTACTCCAGTCCTAACTTTAGGCTTCTTTTATAGAAAGCATAAACACTTGTATGTGTATGCAATTGTAGTTGGGGCTCTGTTTCTTGCAGCTAAATATTAGATCTAACTAATATGCTCGTTCTTCAATGGCTCTTTATCACCCATCAGAAATCCCAAACCTTGCTGCCTTTCTAGCTTCATTTCCTGCCACATACTAAACTACTTTTCCTAAGAATGCCATCCCTTATCATGCCCCAAATTTTCACATATGCAGTTTCCTCTTCCTGAAACTACATCCCATCTCACCCCCTAGTGGCTTACTAAATTCTTTGTCCCTTTCACCACTTCTAAATTTAAGGATCACTGCTGGTATGCTCTTTGCTGGCCCTCTCTTCTCTAACCCAATTAAGGCTCTTCTCTTCTGTCTTTCTCCTCTCCCTCCACCAGCATCCCATTCATAGCTCTTACTTATTGAATTATAATCATCTGTATATGTGTCTGTCCCCTGCAAATCAATGGACTTTTTGAGAGCAGGGAATATGTTATGTTCATCTCTGTATACTGAGCACTTAGCATAGTGCCTGCTCATAACGACCTCGATCAGATGGCTAATATTTTGATTTGTAAATAATGAGTCATAGCCCAGCCAAGCTTAAAGGGGACTTGTTCTGTGAAATTGTCATCTTCAACTTAACCTCTCCCTCCTGTGTGCCTCTGGAACACTCTGTACATACCACTGAATACTACACTGGGATAAGTTATTTACATATCTGCCTCTCTTGCTAGACTATGAATCCAGAAGGGCAGGGACCATGTATTACACAAGTTTGCACCCCGACCCTAGTACTGCCTGGCTTCTTATACCTGCTCAATAAATATTTACTCAGCATTGACTAAAAGTGACTAAACGAAGAATGGCTTCCTTTAATCTCATGCTCATTGCATACTGTTACAGTGGGGACACAAAAATGAATAAGACATAATTCCTGCTCTGAGAAGGATATATCTTCATAATAACTAGAAAATATGAATACAGTTTTTAAAGCAGAACACAACACTGTGCTTGCAATCTCTAGACCCAATTATGTACTAGTCTTCGAATATTCTGTAATACTAAAGACAAAACAAAAATAATATTTTACTAGGATGTTATCTTAATTCAAGATTTTCTTGTTTTATGTTTATTTTTAAAGTCCAGCAACAAAGAACCATTTGAAAACTATTCATTTTCTTGCAAACTGAGTCAGAGAATAGCTGATATCCTCCCTCATTTTTTTTTCCACTTTTCAGCATTACTATGAACTTTGAAATCCCTCCAATTTTACCAAGGAAAATTGCTTTCCTTATTATTATTCATTTTAATTGTAATCTTTTAAAAATTAAAGAGCACAAAATTATAAAAATATATCTGTTAAAATGAACCCTGACTGGAGATAAAAGGTAGTTTTGTCTATATATTTAACTTGCAGTGTATTCCCAGATAAGTAGCATTGTTGATTATTTTTCTTTCATGTCCTAAAATCTTTAATAGCTGCTAATACCAGACCTCTTTAATGGAAAGATAAAGATTTGTCTTATAAGGTACAAATTACAAAATGACTACTGTAGAAGTAGGAAGAACATATTCTGGAAAGTGGTTCTAATTGACTAATCAATGATGTCATTCTGGGGTAAAGAATACAGTGTTAATGAGGCCATATGGGAATATCGCCCACGAGACGAACATCTCAACACAGAAAAGATATTCACTAAAAGATTTCTAATCAAACAAAATGTCGTGAGCTAATTAATTTTTTTCATGTTTAGAATAAAACTCCAGGTAACACTTATCTCCTCTTTTATAATAACATATATCACTTCCAGTGAGCTAGAATGGTATTCAAAAATATTTGTTTTCAAGGGAAAATCCAATTTTATTCTCCCAAATTTCATAAGTAAACATACTTTATAAACTATCAGGGAAGAAAAGACTAGCACCACAGAAAGGAAGAAAAGAAGAAAAGGAAGTGAGGGAAGAAGTGAGGGAAAGGGAGAGGAGGGATGAGAAGAAAGATGTGAAAATATCAGTGCAATGGGAATTCTGTAAAATTTGAACTTGCCTTTTACTTAATGGAAAAATATGATGGTTTTGAAAGAAGCAGAAGGTAAGCATATTCATAAGAGACTAAATAATCCACCATGGTCTAAAGTCTACTGGATCAATAGCCCCCTCTCACACAGGAGCAGGAACTCAATGTGCCCAACGAGAGGTCTCACATTCTCCCCCCTCCACCATGATAGGGACACTCCTCCAGCTCTTCAAGCTCCCCCTCTTCAGATACTGGAAAAGCACTGATGAGCAGGGCTACTCCCCAACTCTAAGATGCATCTGTTCACTTGGGCCCTGTTTTACTTCTTTGGCTGCTAAACTAAATACCAATCCAATGGGTTGGCTTAAACAATGGGAATTTATTAGCTCACAGTTTTGAGGCTAGGAGGAGTCCAAATCAAGCTGTCATCAAGGCGATGCTTTCTTCCCAAAGACTGGATTCTGGTGCTGGCTGCTGGTGATCCTTGGTCCTGGGCTCCTCTGTTACATGGCAATGCATATGGCGACCTCTCCTGGCCTCTCCCTTCTCTTCCATATTCCGTTGACCTTGAGCTTCTTGCTTCCCATGGCTTTCTCTTTCTCTATCAGTCTGAATTATATCTGTTTATAAAGGACTCCAGTAATAGGATTAAAACCCACCCTCATTAAAGTGGACCACATCCCATCAAAAAGTCCTACTTAGAATGCGTTCACACCTGCAGGAATGCAATAAGTTTTAAGAATACGTTTTTCTGGGGTATATATAGTTCCAAACCACCACAGGCCCCAAAGCAACTCTCCTTGGGCCCAGATTCTCACAACATTCCTCTTGAACAGTTCTATCCACTTCTGCCCCTCCAACCTCTGTTGCTAATGGGGAGCTCAAAACCAGTCCAGGGGTGCCAGAGAGTTAACAATCTTCCTCTTTTCTCCTCTGTCCCCCTCCCCCATTATAGATATCTATGTGTGGAACTTGGAGGGGTGGGGAGGGAAGAGGAAGGAAGTGTTTTCTATCTACCCTAGAATACATCTAAAATTGCCTTGTAATATCATCTAACACCTGGACAGTCTCTGAAGCAAGCACTTTTCAGTTTATGTTTGAACATATATAGGTGGTTTTGTTTGTTTTACAAACTAGAATGATGATTATTAAAGAACTGGAACCCTATCCCAGAGCAATCCACCTAGATACAGGTGACAATTCCCAGTGATGGATCTAATTTCCACTTCCTATTGCTAAAGGAAATCCTGAGAAATCCCAGTGTGTAGAATATAGAGCAGGGCCTCAATGCAAGTCTTTATGCAATTGCAAATATATGTATTTTTATGTATAAGTTATATAAATTCCCTACCGTGTAGATACAGCAAGTAAAATGCAAAACATATACAAAAATGGTAAATAGCAAAATGAAGTAAACATAAATAGACGTTTTTTTATCTTCTTTCAGTATCCCAGTGGATCATTTTGACAACATCTAAAGAGTGCCACACTTTAGACACAACTGCCAAGTACACAGTCTTTATCATTCAAAGTTTATATACAGTTCAGTTCTAATAGAACCCAAAGTTGTACATCTAATAGGAAGCAAAAGAAAGAAATACTGACACTCCCTTAGTAAACAAGTCTTTCTATTCCACTCCACTTTAGTTAGCAACCATTTTCCTCACAGATGCTCATTTCAAATCAAATGCTGATCTTGTAACTTGTGGACCATTATAATAATTCAGGTAATATAACCTCATTCTGAAATGAAATCGCAATTTTTAAATTCATTTCAGTCAGAAGTGAATTTCCAGTAAAGAATTCACAATATTCTATTGAGTCAAGTAAATACAATATCAAGAATATGTATGTATTCATTTCAAACACAAAGCGGCAAACATAATGAAAGTTTATTTATATATGATAGTACTCTAAATTCTGAAAACTATTCCTCACTGCCAAAAATAAACTGCTAAGGTCCCAATCATCTTTCATGTATTTTTTAATGATTCACTAAATATTAATCCTATTAGGTTTTCATGAAATATCCCGTTACCAACTAATTTTCAAAAATGCACCAACTCATCAAAGACTATGTCATTTACTTGACCAAAAGGACATGAAAAACCAACTCTATGACATAGCTGGAACTCAGTAACCAAATGAAAGAGGGCAGTATTTGTGGTAAGCAAGACATACTCAGCTGACATCCTTACTAAGGAAACCAAGCAAGCATGCCCCCTGCTATTCCAGGACTATTTTCATATCTCTACTGAAAAACACAATGATGAATATAGCAATTTTAACGTCAGGCAAATCCAATGACTCCCAGAGGAGACTGAATTTTAAATCTATGGCTCATGGAATTTCTTCAGAGCAAGCCTCCATCAAGGGAAAACATACTTTGAGTGTTTGGGCTTCTACTCTGATTTCCACTGAGCGCCATCTATAATATGTATTGAAATGTATTTAAAGAGAAAGATTAAAGTGGAGATTAGAGATGGTCCTTTACAATGAATTCTCTTCTTTTCTTACCCTATTCTTCCACCAAAAACTGAATAACTTTAATCAAATATGAAGTTCAAAATCACAAAAATCTGAAATTTTGAAGGGCCAGGTCATCTAACAGATGATAACTGGAATTGAATATGGTTCAAAGGAATCCAAAATTAAAGAGAACTTCATGATGCAGACAACTGATGACTCAAACAGAAGAGCCACCTGATGCAATAGCCTCATTCATTCCATATTGCAAAATCATAATTTTCCTAATGTTCTTGGTTTGAGGCTTTATACCTTTGTTCCTAATAAATCCAGATCTACTGAAATTTTATTACATGCCTGTGTTACATATGTCTCCATGAGGTAGTATGTAAGTCTAAAACGCTTAATTAAGCTAAATTTTCTCAGTTTTTTTCTTCCTCTTTAATGTGTGATTTTATATAGGAATCATCAACAAATAATAGCAGCCTTAGCACTAAAGGATGGGACTAGTTCTCTATCTGCTGCCACCTTTCTTCATATCAATTCTTAATGCAGGTCATCTCTGCATCCCTGTCACTATCTTCCGTCAGTCTGTTCATGAATATACCACATATTCTTTATTTTTAAATCTCTCTATTTAAGATCTTTTACAGAATAAAATTTTTGTCTTTGTATATTCCTCACTCCTAATGCTTAATACCATACTTTGTGCATAATGAATAGTCAATAATTTATGGTGAATCATCCTATTACTTTCGTGAAAGTAACAGTTTTTTAATTAATGATCAATAATCTCTTCGAAAGATTCTTTAACCTGTGTCTGGTCTCAGTACTATCATTAACAGGCTATTGATTTGGAGTAAGTCACTTAACAACTCTAAGTTTGTTTCTCCATCTGCTAAATGTGGGGTTGGCCAAAGTGACTTTTAAAGTTCCTTCCAGCAATAAAATTCTATATTTCTATGAGTTAAAAAAAAAAAAAAAAGGCAGGGCTATATTAACTGACAGACAAAGTCTAAAAGTCTTTGAAGGTAATTAAAGAAATGCCATAAAATCCAAAGATGCTTTCTACAAAAAAAGAAGGTAAAGTTTTAGTACAGCCAATTTCCTAGTATGTATTGACCACCTATTAAGTGTAAAACACTGTGCCAATGTAAGTGCAGTCTCTAGGGCTTTCAATCTAATGGGGGAGACAGATAAGTAAAAGACTAACCATAACATAAGGAAGATGACTTAAGTGCTAGAGAGATAAAACAATAGCATAATCTAAGAAAGAAAACAACCAGGTGTGATTTCTAGACCTACAACATGTGTAAGTCCGGCTCACACACAGAGCCCTAGACAGGCCTCACTCCAGGCCACCCAAGACACTGCAATGGAGTGATCTTCTACTTAAGAAAATATATGATACATTTCCCTTAATGGGTTTCTGGTGTCTCAATGATTATGAAACGTTGCTTTAGTTGATAAAGATGTTGATGACAGCACATTTAACATTTTGAATATTTTTCTTAATATTTCATATTTTGAAGTAGAATCCATATCCAATTTTTCTTTTTAAAAAAAACTGTATAACAAATACAATTTAAGTAACTAGAATACAACTTTCACCATTTTTCTCATGAAAATATACTCCCTAGAGTATGTCCTGGCTTTTTACTGCCTTTCATACCAACTTAAAATTCCTCAGATTAGGTCCACCCTGCCTATGTGGTAAATATGGTAAATACACTACAAACGAGAGGTTTCTGCAACAAAGAAAGCTGGGTTTTCTAGAATCAAGCCTTTCAGACACTGCTTGCTTTTGGTAGAGACAGACCAAAAAGGAATAAACAAACAAAATATTTAAAAAAAAAATTTAACATTAGAGAAGCAACCCTGAATACACAGCAATTTAAAAAGTACAGCTGAGGACCATGATTGATGGATGAGACAGAAGAAATACTCTGATCAGGTAGTGACCTAAATAAAGGACACTTGGGTAAAACTAACAGGAATAAAAGAAAGATCAGTAATGGCAACAGCAAGAATGGTGTGATCATGATCAGAAGCGATGACAGAGATTGTGAACAATGAGCAAATATCAGTATATGGCTGTGAATCTTAGAAGACAACAGAGAGGGAAACAGCCCCTCGCCTACCCCCCCCCCCCACTCCAATCCCAACACCAAAACCCAATTCTGTAGTCAGGAAGACGGCAGAAAGGAGTAACAGCTACCAAGCTACTGTATCCCTTGATACACAATAATCTTTGAAGAATCTGTAAGATTTATCTGCAGGAAGGGGCTGGGGATTTAGAGACCACCTGAATAGCATTTCGGTATTCCCAGAAGTCATCAGCTAGCCATCTGGAAAGTGATTCAAGCAGAATAGTTCCAGAGCATTAAGGGGCATCCCTTATATGTGGCACAATGTGGTACCAGGCTAAATCATGAAGCAGCAGAGCACTGCAGCTTGAACATGACCCTTTCAGGGCATAAGCAGTACAGAAGAGCCTTAGACCAGTGGTTCTCAGTGGTACTGGTACCACCCCATAGGGGCCATTTGGAGCATTTTTAACTGTCACAGGGGCATTTAGTAGGATGGAGCCAGGGACAGTCTTGGCCAACAAAGGATTAACGTGCATCCTGCAAGTTTCTCAAACATCCCAACAAATTTTCTTGTAAGTGAAAAACTCCTGTTTATAATTCTCTGAACCTAGAACCTAACTCCATTTTACTAAAAGTCACAAAGTATTTCTTGCACAATTTAATATACACTGAATTTGCAAGGAATGCAACTTCCATGTAAATTGAGGAAGGATTGTACTTTGTTTTGTTTGGAATTTTACCAAGAGTTCTTCACCATTTGGGAAAATCAAGTCACCAAATCATGGTGTTTAAGTTACAAATACAACACACCTGCATCAAATCGGCATTTGTAGATGTTAACATTTATGATGATTCTATGTATGTTTATATATGTATATATGAAGTCCTTATTTCAAAGCTTCAAACATAAAGAAAAAATTTTTGCCAGTATTGAGTCAAATGCTGTTTTATGTGTCTTTAATACAAAGTTATTCACTTGATTCATGAAGTCAAACATCTGATTACTTCCTTATATCTCCTAGAATAGTCTTAGCAAGCACTGACATAATAAGATACATTAAAAGCTGTGTTTCTTTTTTCTTTATATTACAACTATAGCATTATTTTAATTTTTAAAATTATGTGTATAGATGGTTATATTATCTATAAATTTCCTTTCAGAAATAAAGGCATTCCAAAACATGTTATGAAAAGAGGGCATTAACTCTGGTAAGATTGGTAACAACTATTTTAGATGCATCAGGGAAACCCTACAGAGTGACTTCTAATATTCCTACAAAGAAAGGCAAAGGGCAAGAGCATCAAAAGGTGATACTAACATTGAAAAAGAAAACACAACTGGAAAAGTGCAATTCCTTGGCTCTGAAAGGACAGCTTTTCTTGCTCTTTGAGGCTATTCAGTCACTGAAATCGGTAACAATGCACCACAACCCATACCTGCCTGAGTTGGCAAAATATGCAACAGTGAAAGGTCTCAGAATGCCTTTGTTTCTTGTTCACAGAGAAGGCGAGGACTTTTTCATCAACTGAAAATGATAGCTCATGTATTTTCAGAAATACTAGTGTTTTATGAATGATGATACTGCATTGCAAAGTTGGGTTTAGTTGACAAATGACAGCTGGGAAACCCTGAATCTGCAGAAGATTTTTGTATTTTCTGTTTTGTTTTTGGTTTAAAGAACTGATTTCTAAACTAGTCTAATTCCTAAATTCACTGTACTGGGGCAGAGTGAAACATGAAAAGGGGATGGGAGGAGGTAGCTAAAGGGGTTGATAGATATGGTTCATTATAATTTCTATTATTAGTATTAAAATTATAATTATTAGTATTAATTTATTATTATTAATATCAAGTGGTACTACATGTAGTGAAGGCGGAAATGCAGGCACAAAGCAAAACCACAATAACAATACAAAGAAAAATACCTCCAAGTCTTTGTTAAATGTCCCTTTTCAGTGAGGCCTAAAGTGACTACTTAAAATTGCAACTTGCCCCACAATCCTGCACTACTGATCCCTATTATGATGCTCCATATTTTTTCGAAAGCACTTATTAATTTCTAACATGTTACCTAATTTACTTATTTATCATATTTATTGTTGCTTCCCCTAATTAGAATACAAGCTCCATGAGGGAAGGAAACTTTGCCAGCAACTAATACAGTGCCTGAGATAGTAGCAACTAAACAGTGCCTTACTGTTTACTGAATGCTTTCTGTGTGTCAGGCACTTTGATAAGTGCTCTACAGAGGACTGTATTTAATCCTTATTATAAAAGTCTAGGAGGTAAATATTATGAATCCCCATTTTACTATAAGAACAAATTGGAATTTAAAGAAATTAAGTAACATCTTCAATACAGTAGAGTAGTGAGGAGCAGAGCCAGCATTCAAGCCCAGCAGACTAACTTGAAAATCCATCCTGTAATCACAATAGAAACTTCACAAAGCTCAAACACTGTCCTTCTCCCATCAGGGAATGAAACGGGTTCTGGATTAGCTAGACCAACTGTTGATTCCATTTTTGCTCACTAGGATCCTCAGAAAAATATGCAAGATAAAAAATAAAGTCTTAATGCACCTATATATTTTGATACCTCAGTTTTTGGGTCATAAAAGCTTTAAAAGGTAATTGTTGAATTACCTTTAAAACAAAGAAAGACTTGCACCTAAACAATTCATGAAACAAAAGCAAATTTATTCATCAAATGCAGTAAAAATGAAAACTAAGAAAAGAAAAGAACATGGTTGATCTCAACTTAAAAAGTGACATTTTATATTTTCTCATTTGGTCAAACTATCTTTGAGGGACTAACCTTTTGACACTCAGTGCTATTTCCTTTCAACTCACAGCGTCTTCTGCTGCATGTTCACTATTCAAACTAGACCAAAGGGCACAAAGGCAGTCTGCAGCTATTATTTTGCCATTTAATCAAACCTGAATAAAACATTTGTGCATATAAGGAAGGTAAAATGTGTCAAGGAACTCACTAGAGGTTACATAAAAGAGGCTGCCATGGAGAAGACTCATCTGTTCATATGCACTGAATAATTTCTCCATCAAAGTTGAGGAAGTCCTGAAAACAATTCCTTTTCTCTTTTTTAAGATGTGAAAATGAAGATAACAATTCCACAGCACCTGTTAGCTAATAAGGCAAAGACTTCACCAACTAAATTCTTTACACATAAATAATCATGACTCCATAGCAGAAAGTACTTCTTTAACATACCTTTCCCCGGTTTATCTCAGAATTTTTAAAATGTAAAATCCCAGTAATTCAAATGTGCAATTATAGCTATTTCTATTTGCTCCTATTTAAAATTGGAGAACAGGAAACTGAAAACATTAAGTGATTCCATAACTTACAGGATGAGTTGAAAGTGCAAAAAAAGAGAGTATCTCTAGAAAAAAAGCCCTCCAGGGGCACGTAGCAAGTTGTTGGCAGAAATGTACGTTGTGTGTTTCCCTAGCACCACAGAATTCACCACAATCATGAATGGATGGAGCTCATAATTTCAGGAGTCTATGATTTAGGATTAAGTCTTTAATGCTTAATATATAGACAAAACTATCACCAAAAATGTTAAGGCTTGTTTGGCCTTTTTTAAATAGTTCCCAGACCTCCAGATCTTAACAGTGTTATAAACAAAACTAACATGTTCTCAGTTGAGATGCTACTCACAAGTACTATGCCTAGATATAGGTAATTTCCCCAAAAGTGAAAATTTAAAATCACAAAATAGATAACTCAGAGTGACCTCCCAGAAAAAGATTAATTTATGCTAAATTATACTGATTCTTATAGAGTGGCTGCCCTTTTAAAATTAAAAACTGTATCACTCAAGGAAAATTACCACCTATATTTATTATTTTAAAAGAAGCTAGAAACTTTAAGTAAAAACAGTACAGTTTTGCTTTCAAAAATGCAATTGATACTCTCATTGTTAGCAGAGAATTTTAATCTCCTCCTAATTACAAAAAAATACTGTTTGGAATAAAAAACAGTAGTTACGTGCCCCTCACTAACTTCAGATGGTTCTGACCTTTTGCAGGAGACCAATTTTCTATTTTCATTTCTCCTGTCTGCACTATTGCCATCGCTTGATAACTGGTCTCCTTCCTTCTGGTTCCTTGACTCCCTAATCTGTCTTGCATACTATTAGCAAATTATCTGTCTAAATCATCATAATCATATTATCCCCCTGCTTGAAAACTGTAGATAGATCCTTATTTATTACAGAATAAAATCCAAACTTCATACAAGAGCATTCAAGAAACCCCACAATCAAACCTCATCTCATCTCTCAAGTCTCCTACACCACAACAAAGCTCAACACATCCTGTTCTCCAGGACAAAGAACAAACTCTGTCCTTTTCCATGGGTTCCGGTTCTTCTACTGATGTTGCTTGCTCAGTCCTTCCACATATCTGCCACTGAAATTCAATCCAGCCTTGAAGTTTCACTTTTTTTCATGATGACATTCTCTGGCCTCATAATCATAACTGCATATTCCTTCATTTACATTCCTGCTACACCCAGGTTTTACCTCTAGAATGATACTTATTTTATCGTGATTAGTATTATAGTTGGTTGCCTGCATTGCACTTGTTCCCTCTATTACATGAGGTCTAAGATCTTGTTTTGTTTAACTCAATATGACCAGAAGCACATAAAGCACGATGTACATGGTAGTTGCTCAGGGAAGATTCCTCAGTTGAGGAACCCTGCAAAAATAGAAGATTTAAATAAGATCCAGAGTTTCATAACATAATACTCCTTCAGGATAAAACTGAAAATCATTCATTGTACCAACACCCAGGAGTGTCTCAACCAGAATGAGAAAAATAATCAACAGATGCCAGCATGAAATTAATCAGATGTTAGAGTCATCTGACAAAGATTTTGAAGTAGCCATCATAAAATTGCTTCAACAAGCAATCACAAACTTGAAACAAATGAAAACACATAAAGTTTTAGTAGAGTAATTAAAGTCTCTGCAAAGAAACAGACAACATAAAGAAGAATCAAATGGAAATTTTAGTTCTAAAAATACAATAATCAAAATGAAAAAAAACTCAATGGAAGGATTCAACAGCAGAATAAAGATAACAAAGGAAAGAATCACTGAATTTGTAAAAGAACAAAAGAAATCACCCAATCTGAATGCCACAGAGAAAACAGACTGAAAAGTAATGAACAGAGACTGAGGGACTTGTGCAACTACAACAAAAGATCTAATATTCATGTCATGAGAGTCCCAGACAGAAAGGAAAAAGAGGACAGGTGCTAGAAAAGAAATGATGGCTGAGAATTTCCAAAAATTAGAAAAGACATAAACCTACAGATTCAAGACACTGAGTCCCAGTGGGATAAACCAGAGAAATCCACACCAAGACACATCACAGTCAAAATCTGGAAACTAAAGACAAAGAAAAACATCTTGAAACAGTGAGAGAAATGACAATTCACCTATGGAGGAAAGCCAATTCCAACACCATGGATTTTCATCAGAAACCATGGAGGCCAGAAGAAAGTGGCACATTTTTCAAGTGCTCAGAGAAAAGAAATACCAACCAAATACAATATACAGAAAAAATATGCTTCAGGAATGAAGGGAAATAAAAAAATTTAGACATAGAAAGTAAAAAGGCAACCTACATAACAGGAAAAAATATTTGGAAACCATTTATCTGATAAGGGTTTACTATCCACAATTTATAAAGAGACCCTACTGCTTAACACCAAAAGACAAACAACCCAATTTAAAAATCACCGACAGACTTGAATAGACATTTCTTCAGAGAGGATACACAAATGGCCAAAAAGCACATGAAAAGATGCTAAACATCATTAGCCATTCAGGTAACCAAAACTACAAGGAGATACCACTTCACACCTACTAGAATAGCTCCTCTTAAAAAATGGAAAGTAGCAAGTGTTGGAGAGGATATGGAGAAATAGGAACACTCATTCATTGTTGGTCAGCCACTGTAGAAAAGAGTATGGCAGTTCCTCAGAAATTTAAGTACAGAATTAGCATATGATCCAGCAATCCTACTTCTAGGTATATACCCAAAAGAATTGAAAGCAGGGACTCAGATATTTGCACACCGATGTTTACAGCAGTATTGTTCACAACTGCTGAATGATGGAAGCAACGAAGTGTCTATCAACAGATGAATGCATAAATAACTACGGTATTTACTATACAATGGAATATCACTCCATCTGTGAAAAGGAATGAAGCTCTGATATATGTGACAACATGGATGAACCTTGAAGACATCATGTTGAGTGAAATAAGCCAGACACAAAAGGAGAAATACTGTACGGTCTCCTGATAGAAATAGTTGGAAAAAGCAAATTCATAGACTCAGAATCTAGAATACGGGTTACTGGGGGCTGGGGTGGGGATAGGGAATGATTTAATTCTTATTTGGCACAGAGTTTATTTGTGGTGATAGAAAAGTTTTGGTAATGTACAGTGGAGATGGTAACACAACATTGTGAATATAATTAACACCAGTGAATTATATATCTTAATGTGGTTAAAGGGGGAAATTTTAGGTCGTGTATGTGTTGCTAGAACAAAAAATTCAAAACAAGACAGAACATAGGACTTTACATCACAAACAATGTACAATAGTTAATAGTACAATTATAATAATATTCTCTCATCAACTGTAACAAAAGTACCACACTGATGAAAAATGTTAAAAACAGGGGCAGTCTTTGTTGCTCAGATGTGGCCCTCTCTCTCTAGCTAAGCCAACTTGAAAGGTGAAATCACTGCCCTCCCCGCTACATGGGATCAGACACCCAGGGGAGTGAATCTCCCTGGCAACGTGGAATATGACTCCCGGGGAGGAAAGTAGACCTGGCATCGTGGGATGGAGAACATCTTCTTGACCAAAAGGGGGATGTGAAAGGAAATGAAATAAGCTTCAGTGGCAGAGAGATCCCAAAAGGAGCTGAGAGGTCACTCTGGTAGGCACTCTTATGCACAATTTAGACAACCCTTTTTAGGTTCTAAAGAATTGGGGTAGCTGGTGGTGGATACCTGAAACTATCAAACTACAACCCAGACCCATGAATCTTGAAGACAATTGTATAAAAATGTAGCTTATGAGGGGTGACAATGGGATTGGGAAAGCCATGAGGACCACACTCCACTTTGTCTAGTTTATGGATGGATGAGTAGAAAAATAGGGGAAGGAAACAAACTAACAGACAAAGGTACCCAGTGTTCTTTTTTACTTCAATTGCTCTTTTTCACTTTAATTATTATTCTTTTTATTTTTGTGTGTGTGCTAATGAAGGTGTCAGGGATTGATTTAGGTGATGTACAACTATGTAATGGTACTGTGAACAATCGAATGTACGATTTGTTTTGTATGACTGCGTGGTATGTGAATATATCTCAATAAAATGAAGATAAAAAAAAAAACAGGGGCAGGTGTATCAGAATTCTGTACTTTCTGCATGATATTTCTGCAGAAACCCAAAACTTCTCTAATAATTAAAAAAAGAGAAGGAATTCCGAGATAAAAGAATTTAAGCAAATTTGACCAGGAGACCACCTACCATAAAAGAACAGATAAAGGAAGTTTTCGAAACAGAAAGGAAAAGATTAAAAAAGGTATAATGAAACCTCAGGAAGGATAAAAGAACAATGTAAATAGTTAAAACATAGGTAAATACAATACATTGTCCTTCTCTTGAATTTCCTGAATTATTATTGATGGTTTAAGCAAAATTATAACACTGTCTGATATGGTTCTAAATAGAGAGGAAATATTTAACACAATTATATTATAAATGGGAGGGTAAAGGTACAAAAAGGGAATTAAAGTTTCTATACGTCAATCAAATTGGTAAAACATGATGTCAGAGGTTGTAATAAGTTATCTATACATAATGAAATACATAAGCAACCACTAAACAATCTGTACAGATATATACTCAAAACACTATAGACCAATTACAGAGGAATTCTAAAATGTTCCAGTAACCCACAGGAATACAGGAAAAAGAAAACAGAGAAATGAAAATCAGAGAAAACAAACAGAAAACAAAAAAATAAAATGGAAGACTTAAAACCTAAAATATCAATAATTACATTAAATGTAATAGTCTAAACACATCAATTAAAAGATAGAGATCGGCAGAATAGATTGAAAAACATAACCCAACTATTTTCTGTCTACAAGAAACTTGCTTCAAACACAATAATATAGGTAGATTAAAAGTAAAAGGATGGAAAAGGATACATCATACAAACATTCATTGAAAGAAGGCAGGAATGGCTATAGTAATATCAGGTAAAGTAGATTTCAGAGTAAAGAAAATTACCAGAGACAGAGAAGGACACTGCATAATGATAAAAGTCAATCTTGGGTCAATCTACCAAGAAAATACGCACCAAATCACAAAGCTACAAAATATGTGATACAAAAACTAATAGAACTGAATGGAGAGATCTACAACTACTGTTGGAGACTTCAACATCCTTCTATCAACAATCGATAGAACTATACAGCAAATCAGCAAAGATATAGAAGAACTTAACATCATCAACCAAAAAGATCTAATCAACATAGAATGCTTCACCTAATAACAGCAAAATACATATTCAAGTGCCCAGGGATCATATACCAAGAGAGACTATACCTTGGGCCATAAAACACAACTTAAAGGAACTGAAATCACACAAAGTATGTTCTCTGACCACAATGGAATCAAACAAGAAATGAAGAACTGAAAGATAACAGGAAAACATCCAAACACTCGGAAACTAACCCACACCATTCTAAATAATCTATGGGTCATAGAGGAAGTCTCAAGGGATATCTCAAAATAAAAAATACTGAAATGATAAAAATGAAAATAGAACATATCAAAATTCGTGGGACACAGCCAAAGCAGTGTAGAGAAGGCAATATATAGTACTAAATGCTTATATTAGAAAGAGAAAAAAATCAAGCTCCCACCTCAAATATCTAGAAAAAGAAGAGAAAAATAAGCTCAGTGAAAGCAGAAGGAAGGAAATAATAAAGATAAGAACAAAAATAACTGAAATTGAAAACTTAAAACAATGGAGAAAATCAATGAAACCATAAGACAGTACAGTGAAGGGATCAATACAACTGAAAAACACTAGCCAGATGTCAAAGAAAAAAAATAGAAAACACAAATCACAGGTATCAGGAATGAAACAGGGGCTATTACTACAGACCCTGACAGCATCAAATGGATAATAAGGGGACACTACAAACAACTCTGCGCTGTAAGGGACAGTAGTAAAAGATGTCCAGGAAGAGGATAATTAGGAAAGGCCACAGGACTCACTGAGATAAATAAAAGTGAGGAAGACATCTAGTTTGTAGTAGGAAGACTTACAGAGTCCATGATAATTGCCTTTAAATGGAAGGTACAGAAATCAACAGATAATGAGTTCATTTCATTAGATACTATACCAACATGAGTGACAGCAGCACCACTGGGGGAAAAAAATCTATCCTCTATTAAAGTTGAAAAAATACTCCACTGGTTTAATCCCAAACTCTCACCAACACAAAAGCATATTAGTGATATAAAAATAATACCTGACCTACAAAGTGGGATCCGGGTCAGACCAGGGGAATTTTCACATGCCATTAAATGAAAAACACACATACTTCTCTGAGTACTTTAACACAAGTTTAAAATCAAGAGCTGAATGGTTCATCTCTCAGAGAGCTCTCTTGACAGGAAACCTACTTCTACATGTCATTCATAGGCCAACATCATGAAAATGAGAACAGACAAGGACTGTTGCTATCTCAATTATAATATATACAGCAACAGTGGCAACCTATTATAAAAGAAGTGGATCTACAGAATACTAGAATCAAACTCTCTGCAGCTTCCAGTGGCACAACAATAAAATCTGCCTAATGTCTACAATATAGCTCACTGCTTTGGCTATTCCAACAGGCAGATCTTCTAAAGGCCCTCTCCATGCTTTAATGATCTACCTCGCTCCTTCCAAAACCCAGAAAGAATCAAGGCCCGTAGACAAACACACTATGTTCCAAAACAAGCTCTTTCAATCTCCTTGCGTGTCATTTAAATCAACTCACATGGCATGACTGAGAGAAGCCAAAATATTTTGAACATTCTACATCCAGGCTATTGGAGTTACTGAAAATTTCAATTGGCTCAATTCCCAACAAGACAGGAAAGGACGAGAATGTTTTCCATAGCAATCTCCAGACTTTACTAAATGGAGAAGCTAGAAAGAGTATTTTTTTTTCTTAAAAGAAACACTTTTTAAAAGCCTGAATATTATTAAACCTGCTGTCTAATGATAATATCTCATTGTCCCTTCAGTAGCTTTCAATTTAGTTTACCTTAAGAATGTACAAGAAAAGAAGTACCTCAGGGGCCCATCTGCTTCCTTACCTAAAGCCATGATTTTTTATTTTTGTGTCATCACTACTGGCTGCTACAAATGGAAGGAAGATTGTGGCTTTTAGTAGCAGCAGGAGAAAATACCTTCTTAAGGAATTAAAACTTTCTCTTTTGTGAGCATAATTTTTAAAGAGAGAGAGAGAGAGAGCAATAAACTCACTATCAAAAGAATACTTTAAAAAATTCACTGTTTTAATAATAACCATAGCTAAGGTAGTAACTGACACTGTTGCGGCTATTATTAAAATTGAAATTATATACCCTAACTTAAGTTTTAATTTTAAAACCCCACAATTAAATCTTTGCCATCTATATGCTAAAAATACTCTAAAAGGAACATATTCTTGCTATGATCAACTATTTAAAAATGCATTGTATTTGGACCAAAAGAACCCATTTCCATGCACAAGCAAAAATAGCCCTGAGGAAATAACTAGTGAACTTTCAGAAAAAATGATATTTTAGTCTTCCTCCACAAACCACATGTCCTATCTAGTTTCATAGCATATCAGCTCACTTTGTCACTTGCTGTATTGAATTAAGAAAAATGCTTTTATTTTCCTACATCTCTTCTAAATGTGGCATATGACTGACATTTCTGAGAAATAGGCTTTACTTGGAAATATTGTTTTTAAGAAATTGTCCTCTAAAAGTATACTCAAACTCCCTTAAAACATCATTTAAATTGAGCCTTATATATAAGCATGGGTTCAGCTTAGCTAAGTCATTTATATAAAATATAAATAACTTAAAACTTATCAAATTTATGGATAAAATTTTAAATTATATATCTATAATTTTCCTAAAATAAGTTAACATTTACAAGTCCACTGATGTGCTTCAGGATCCATGAACCCTTGGAAATTATATGCAAATTTTTTATGTGTTTGTATATGTGTTTAGCTTTTGAGAGTTTCTCAAAAGAATCTGAAAACCACAAAAGTTAAGAACCACTGGTTTATTCCTAAATGACCATTAAATTCTTATACTATAAGCAGCTCCTCTCAACAGGACACATAAATGCCACTGACTTTTGGGGGGCTTAAGTAACCAGGTAGTTTCCCATTTACATTCTACACTTATACAATGGGTTTACCAAATTTCCTCTCTTTTCCCCCCACCTCTTTTAATGATACACTTTTAATTTCTACTCAAACAATAAATAATACCCAGTTTTATAGAAAGCTTGTTTGCACTTTATGCTCACCTAAAATTTACATCCTCTAGAATACGTTCATAGTGAAACCACAAAGAAAATTTAGCACATATGCTGGAGGGCCCTCTGTTTGGTCCCTTGGTTAACATAATGAAGTAGTCAGTAGGAGACAGAAATGCAAAAGAACTTGTCCGTCTCAGAACTAACCCAATATTTTTGGTTCAAGAAAATTTCTGTTATTTAAAACTCTAATAAATTCACAAAGATTTAAGAGGTAAATCCTTCTTGTATTGTGTTATGTCAAAGAGAGTCAATAGTTCAGTCATCTACCCAAAAGCTTTCAACCCCAAATATTTTTTTTACATCTGTCTTCCCTATGCCTCTGTGAGCTGCTTAAGAGAAGGGCTCTTTGCTTATACATTCTTCTATATCCAGACATGGTACCTGCTAACGCAAGGCAATTCAAAAAGCTGTTTCATGAATTAATACTGTATGATCAAATGATCAAATTAAATCCCGTAATTTGATCTTTTGGAAGCTATCCAACTTCCACAGCTTATGCATGATCTAAAATGATGGAAGGTCATAATTTTAAAAAGCCATTTTAGGGATGTGTCAAATTCTTCCATAGAACTATCACTTCCAGTAACATTCCTTGAGTCATATGACAACTGAGATGCTCTCCTACCATGCTAATAAACACAGAAGTAATTGGGCAAAGAACATAAATTCACTTAAAACACAAGATGAGGAAGGCAGAAGGAAACTGGTGACATAGGGAGTTGTAGGATTTAGTCTGTCCTCCAGGGTAGCTAAGAAATAGCCAGGAACTGTCTGAAACAACCGTATGGGGGACTGCGGGGACCAGAAGCACATCATACACCAGCCATGAAGCAGTGGAAGTGTGAGACTGTTAAATCACAGCAAAGAGCTGTAAGTAAATCCTTCCATGCTGCGGAGGCTGGTGCCCCTCATGCACTGGCACGGGATGCTAACCAGTCACTCCCTGCTGGGTAACAGAAGCCCTCTCAACCAGAAGGAAGGGAATGGGATCTCAGCCAGGCTCCAATTGTAAATTTGATTAATGAATTTGGACTGCTAAATACCAGCTCCAAGCACAGATAAATTTACAATGCAATCAGGAAAGAAACCAGGAGTTCTGTTTCAGCTCTGCTCCCAGAATGGAGGAAGCAGGGCTGTTGGAAAAAAACAGGCTTCTGGAGTTGCCTGAGCTCAAATTGCTGGAAGAGGGCTATGCCCCAAGAAAAGGGGCAGACAGAGCAGGGTATCAACTCCAGTTCTTGACTGGCAAACCTAGAGTGCTGGGGACCAGCTCTGAGAACAGCTTTTTTTGTTGTTTTTTAAGCAGTCTATTAAAGAAAGAGCCAGCATTCGCCATTTTCAGCTCTGCCCCAGGCAGGGGAAGAAGTACAGTTGACTGACAGACAAAGTAACTAGTCAGGTAGTGGAGACAGTTCCCTAAAGGGCACATTTCCCCAAGAAAAGGCACCAGGGGTGGTTAGGGCCCACCACAACTGGTAGCTGTCATTCAGAGAATTTAGATCCCAGGCGCATGGATATCAGCAAAAGTTTCAACCTACAAAAAGTGGAGCCCAGCCTATGTCCCAAACAGACAGGGGCAGAAGTGGGGCTGCTTGAGAGTCACTGTAACTTTTCCCAGCCTTCAATGAACATGGGGATGAAGACCAACTCCTCCCCCAAGAAAAGAGAGAGGGCAAGGCCCAGCACAAGCAGTGACTGATATTTAGAGAATTCATACTGTAGGAGCAGGAAAACAAAGTTTAAGCCCAATTTCCCTCAGCTTCTTTCTCAACCATGTCTCTGGCAGGGGTGGGATCTGCTGAGAATTAAAGGCACAGTGCTACTTTAGGCCTGTGGGGAGCACTGGACTGACAAGCACCATCTTCTGGGCAGGACAGGAAAAGCACAGAATCAGGAAGAATTACCAAACGGGGGAAACAAGAAGAAACAAGTGAAGCTTCGTTTGCTGAGAGATTTCAAATGGAGTCGGGAGGTCACTCTGGTGGACATTCTTATGCACTATACAGATAACCTCTTTAGGTTTTAATGTATTGGAATAGCTGAACTATCAAACTCCAACCTAGTAACCTTGACTCTTGAAGACAATTGTATAACAATGTAGCTTACAAGGGGTGACAGCGTGTGAAAACCTTGTGGATTGTACTCCCTTTATCCAGTGTATGGATGGATGAGTAGAAAAGGGGGGACAAAAACTAAATGAAAAATAGGGTGGGATGGGGGGAATGATTTTGGTGTTCTTTTTTACTTTTACTTTTTATTCTTATTCTTATTCTTTCTGGTGTAAGGAAAATGTTCAAAAATAGATTGGGGTGATGAATGCATAACTATATGATGGTACTGTGAACAGTTGATTGTACACCATGGATGATTGTATGGTAGGTGAATATATCTCAATAAAACTGAATTTAAAAAAGACATGGAGAGACTTTTTTCCAAAAAGGAAATACAAATGGCTCAAAAGCATATGAAAAGATGCTCAACTTCACTAGCTATTAGGGAAATGCAAACCCAAACCACAATGAGATACCATCTCACAACTACTAGAATGGCTGTTATCAAAAAAAAAAAAACAGAAAACTGTAAGTGCTGGAGAGGATGTGACGAAAGAGGTATATTTATTTGCTGTTGGTGGGAATATAGAATGATGCAGCTGCTCTGAAAGGCATTTGGTGTGTCCTCAGGAAGCTAAGTGTAGAATTGCAATATGATCCAGCAATCCCATTACTAGGTATATACTCGGAGGAACTAAGAGCCAGGGCTCTAACAGAAATTTGTACAGTGATGTTTATAGTGGCATTATTCATGATTGCCAAGAGACGGAAATAGCCCAAATATCCATCAGTTGACAAGTGGATAAACAAACTGTGATATATACATATGATGGAATACTATGCAGCTGTAAGAGAGAATAAAGTCATGATGCATGTAACAATGTGGATGAACCTTGAGGACATTATGTTGAGCAAAATAAGCCAGAAACAATAGGACAAATAATGAATGTTCTCATTAGTATGAACTAATTATAATGAGCAAACTCTGAGAGTTAAATTTGAGAACACAGGTTATCAGGAGAAAGTTCTTACATGCACTAGAACAAACATAACGTCACTATTACAAGGTGTTAATAATAGGGTGCTTATGGGAGAAAATACAATTAATGTACAAGGTCTATAGTTAAAAGTACCATTGTAATAGCCTTTCATTAATTGTAACAAAGGCACTATACCAAAGCTAAATGTCAATCCCATAAAGGGTATGGGATTTTCTTTTTTTTTTTTTTTCAGAAGAAGAAATGAGAATGTTCTCATATTGACTGTAGTGATGAATGCATAACTATGTGATTATACCAAGAGCCATTGATTGTACACTTAGGATGGACTGTATGGTGTGTGAATAAAATGGTTTAAAAAGAAACACACCCAATATGATAAATGATCCTAACATCAATCACCCTTAAGCTTCTTAATTAAAATCAAGCTGGCAATTGTAACCAAAAAATATACATGCAGAAACAGACAGAAATGCACAGCTGAAATTCTTTTCATGACCAAATCAAAATGAAATTTTAGATAAAAGAGATACATATAAGTTCACACAACTAGAAGAAATTGCTAGGAGTCTTCTAGTGCAAACTCCTATCTAGCCCTTTACTATCCCAAACAAGTTTTTCTCATGTTTTTAAAAGATTCTAGGATTATATAATGCATTATCAAGTGTAAGGCTTTCCAAAAACATCCTTTGTTCACTTATGCAAAGAGGAAAGAATTAAATGAGAAAAAAAGAGTCCTCAAATCTAGCAATGCCCATTGATGATAGATAGCACTCAGGGCTATTAAATTAGAGAGTCATTGGTACTGGTTTCTCTGCTGTTCATGTCTTGAAATACTCTCAAATATGTCAGGAGTGCATATGTCCCAAAACACCACCTCAACACGGGGCCAACAGATTGGAGTTAACTGTATACAACACAGTCTATTGAGTTAAAATCTCAGGCTACCTCTGGTATATATGTAGATCTTCCTTGATTTGTACCTACTATCCCACAATCTCATTAAAACTAGCTATCCAGGTAAGGAGCAGCTCTTAATTTTTCTGTTTGCTCTCCATTATTGATTCCAAAAGCATAGGTAAACCATGCTCAGATTTGAAAGTTGCAACAAAAGCAGACACTTTAGACAGTCCATGGAAGAGCCCACAGACAGCTGGGAAGAATGAATCTTCTGATGTTACCAACTCTAGATTCCAAGATAGAATCTTCATTTATTTACTGGGCACTTAGAGAGAGGAAATACTGGCCCTACACCAACAAAGGAAAAGTTTTACAGAAGAGGTGGGACTTAAGCAGGACCCTGAGGATATCCAGGAGTTGGAGGAAGAAGATGGGAAGAAGACAGGGGGAAGAACAGCATGGGCTCTGCAGATTGGGTAGAATGAATATACTAATCAGTAGACAATTTCAAGATAAGGAATACCATTTACTGAATAAATGAATGAGAGGATGAATGAATGAATGAACGAATCAACAAAAGAACCAATGAACAAATAAACAAAACAAATGCATAAACAAATAAGTGAATGAGGTAGCTTATAAGTGAATGAGGATGATCAATGGTGAACTGGAACCAAGATGGAGCTGGTCTTAAATCCCAGGCAATGAGTCTGAATTCATCATAAAGAGCAAGGAGAAGGCACCCCTTAGAGTTGTGCAGTGCACAGTCTGCCCACTATACAAACAGCCTTGCCTAAAAGCAATGAGAGAACACTGAAAGTTTTTTATTACTATGAAATAAGTGAGTTAGTAAGATTAATCAAGCAGCAGTAGGTAAATCACAAGAAAAAGAAGTCTTAAAGCAGGTACTAGAACTATAAGCTAAGCCACTGTTTTTGACTACACAAGATCAACATATAATTATGCATATGATAATTTGCATTTTGGAATTAACTTGCTTTTTTGTTGAGATATAATTCACATATCAGAATATTCACCCTTTAAAAGTATACAATTCAGTTTGGGTTTTTTTTGTTTTGTTTTGTTTTTTGTATATGTAAAGTTGTATAATCATTACCAGTACCTAATTCCAGAATATTTTCATCACACCAAAAAGAAACTCTGTATCCACTCCCCATTATTCCCTCTCCCTAGCCCTGGAATTAATGTGTTTTAATTTTAATAAGGATTTCTCCTTTTTTAAATATCTCCTCAGAGTGTATGTATGGAGATCTGCATACAGCAGACTCTCAATAATGGATAAATGATACTCTACTAAAGAAACACTGCCAGAACTCAGGAAGTATCAAGAAGAAAATTTTCCTTTCTACCTACCTGACATGAAATTTTACTTTCACTTGGTGAGTAGCAATTTTCAGGGTTCATTAAGTTTTTTAAAGTATCACTTGGTTTCCCAACTGCAAAAATTTAAGTTGCTTTTTCTCCCCTTTGGATATCATAACAACCTAAATATAGTGGCCAGATCAAAAGATGGTTGGGGTAGATGGTGCACAACTAATCACCTACTTCAGCTACCACAGCCTTAGATCATAACTGATTTTTCCTCCAAGCTACAGAGTGAAACCAACGTTGCATCTAAGAATGCACAGATATTTCTCTTTAAGTCCCTAGATGGAAGTGGTGGGTAACAAGTTAAGTCGATTTTATTTTCCATTTTAAGGTCAACCAGAAATTTACCTCCATTAAATTTTATATATAATTCTACTATCTGTTTTGGGGTGGCTTTTTGGTATTTAGACAGCACATTTTGAAATAAACAAGTTTCCAAATTTCTTTATTTGAGATTATTACCCTGAATTTTAGAAGAAATCTCATTAGGCTTTGTATGTACACACATATACACACTTCTTTGCTCTCTGCATTCTTAAAATGCACAGTATCCTTTTTAAAAAATGAAGTTATTCCTTAAGATAATGAAATCAGGTCAAACAAAAATAAAGTGTGAGTCTTACTCACTTTCCTTATTTAATGAATATGGCCCCTAGAGACTGAATTCACAAGTTAGGTAACTGTTGTATGCAGCCCTCATCTGTTCCATTCCCTACTTTACTCCCAAGTGCTGCACTCTGAGGAAACTAAACCCCCCCTCACCACTTATGGAAAATATTAGTATCCAAAAATTGTTTTTAAATGATATTCAGCTTCTGGGATTAAAAAATTTAAAACTCCAACTAAAAAATACAAAGAATGTGTTTGTGGAGTTCAACTCTTCCTATAAACCTCATAAAAAAAGAAAAAAAAACATATTTTTTAAAAAAAGTTTAAATACCTCCTCTAGTGCCCAAACTCCTTTGATCTGCTCTCTATAGACCAGTATATGTAAAAACTATTTTCTAAAGCATTCAGGCCCATCAGGCTTACTGGGCATAGATGAATACCTTTGTGTTTCCTCTCAACAACCCAGGTCTCCACAGGGCTGTAGGACAGCTGAGACATCAGGGGCCCAGGGGAGGTGGCCTTTAAAATCACAGTAGCCACCAAGCACCTCCTCTGAGCTATTCAGAGGAAAAGGTTTTATCTTCTTCCTTCACAATGCCTGAATACCCTAAAGGGAACCTACATAAATAATGCATGAGCAGCCAAAAGAACAGGCTCTAATCAATAAGGAGTAATGGAAAAACTCACAGCAGGTTCAAGAGGACTGACTGGGTGTTATATTCACATCTGATTAAAGTTTCTTGGAAAATTTAATTTTTCATAGGCCAAAGAACTAAAATTGGCCTTTTAACCTTGTATTTATAAAGGATCTTTCCCAAGGGAACAAAAAATGTTTTAAAAACATATTTAATGAAAAGTAGGAGGCTAAAACAAATATTTGCCTCGAAATTTGCTCAAGATAACAAAGAAAAACAGAATTAGAATTCAGTTTACCTCACACCTTCCCTAAAACATTCCTAATCAGATTATTTAGTGGCATTTTAATGATATTTTCAAGTGTGTGTTATGGGGGCTTTAAAACACACTCTCATTTCTCAACTGTACTCCAGAAAAGGAATTTGGAATACTCTGCACTCTACTTCTCCTTCTTTATTAACCCCTCCTTGTCTATTTAAAGCAAAACAATCAAATCACATGCCATAAATATTAGAGTACTTGAATTTGAAACATTATTAGTTAAAGAAAAATGACAAATTCTAATTTTATGATTACCCATCTATGCATTTAAATTCAAAATTCTTGATATGTGTAGATGTTGCAGTGAAAAACCAAACTGGTGAACAATGGTAGAGTATAGATGACCTAAAGGATAGGTTTATTCCCACAATTTTGTTTTGTTCAAGCTGATGTTCAAAAGAATTTTAATTTTTAAGCACAACCTAAGGGAAGAGGCAGCCGAGAATCTTACTAGCAAGTAGAGAGTGTCTGATCTAGACTTTTAAATATGCCACGGACAACCCTCCAAAAATATGGAAGAATTACCTGCATTCACTATTTAATGAAACAGCTTTCCCCTTCATTAGGCCTTAGAGTCTATTCATTCTTTACTGGTTGATCAGAAGACAAATAAAATACGAGAACTGAATGTTCTCATTCTTTAATTGTATAAGAATATAATAAGCCAAAATCTCTTTTAAAGAGGAAGAAGAAAGAACACACATACATACTAAATAAAAAGATGTGCCAAGTATGATAGAGCTACAAGTTCCAGGTTCTTGCTGAAAAGCTTGGTTGAACATGTAAGAGTGTAGGCTCTGGGGACTGGAAGCATTGGCTTCAAATTCCAATCCACCATTTTTGGTATGTGTCATCTCAAGCAGGAAACTTTTCTCTGAGTCTTAACTTCCTCATCTGGAACATCAGTAATAGGACTGATCTTGTACAATTTTTCCATGATACTAAAAGAGATCCATGCAAAGGACTTAGCACATTTTCTAGTAAACAATATAAGCTCAATAAATGTTAGCTCTTAGTAGTAGTACCAGTACTACTGAAGCTACTGAAACTGTGCAGCAGAGAACTGAAAAGCAGTTATACAATAATGCCTCACGTATCCAGCATCTTCATTGAATGACTTGTTCCAAAGTGGATTAATATCCGTCTAACAGAAGCTTTTGCTTTTAAGCATCAAACCTTTTTTATTCCACCCATTTATAAGAAAATGCTTTTTAAACGTATATCAGAGAGCCCTGTTTACCAGATAGAGAGTACCCTCCTTGGTCAAGCAGGATCCTCAAGATCAACAGCTACTGTCTTAGGTCATAGAACAGAGATGCTATCAGAGGCTACACAAGTGGAAAAGCTTCAGGTGGCCTATCCATTCAACTCTCTTTAACTACTGGGCTTTTCTTGAAGATGGTGACTCTTTGGCAGAAACTAAAACTCAGACAGGTTCAGGGGAAACTAAATTTCCTGGAGTCACACAGAACTAACACATGAAGGAGCAATGACTTGAATCCCAAAGTATCTGGGACAGAAATCAATGCTGTTTCTAGTATGCCATAATGAGCTCAGATGTTAATGAATTCAGACTATAAGCACTGCAAACTCTGCAAAAGAACTATCAGGATTTGAATTCCACAGGATTAAATATTAACGAGGTCCCAGACCACAGCTACAACAAGAAGAATCAACGAATAGTAAAACAAAGACAATTATTTCTCTAATTTTGTCGTTTGTGTTGTCATTCAAAAGAATTTGAATTTCTTAAGAATACCTTGACAGGGGAGGCAGCCTGGAGTCTTGCTTTACTTTAGAGAGAAGCTGACCCAGTAGAGAATTTTGATAATCACTTGATCACTTGATTTCTTCAAGGTTTTACTATCCTCAATTATTGTTTCACTGTTGTGGTAGCTAACAACAGCAATAACAGCTTATGTTTATTAAGTTTTTACAGTGTGCTAGAAACTGTGCTAAGTCCTTTACATAGTCACAGCTCTCTTGAATGTACTCAGAATTTGCAAAGTGAACGATTAACATGCCCATGTAAACACTTGTTTTGAAATCTTCATTTAAATTTATTAAACAACTGTCCAGAATTCATGAACCAATATATACACGTTCAAAATTTACATTTATATTTAGTAAGTTCTCTCTTGGATTCAACACACAGCAAATAATACAGTACTGGTTCCTTTTTAAATCCTGGCTATAGAGTTCTACATTCAGTGGAGAAAGTTTAGCTGGAAGCAACACGGAACTTATTTTGGACATAGTTAAGTTTACTGAAAAGAAAAAAAATCATGCTTAGGTCTATTCTTTCCCTTTTTCAAAGTCTTCTTTCTTTCTTACACTCTCATTTAGGAAATTACCTTTAGACAAAAGAAATGGTGATAAGATACCAGCCACAAATTGCCCAGGCATTGCCACTCTCAATCCTTAAGTACCACCAGATTGCTTCCCCTTCTTTCCTCCAGTACCAAGGGAAACTTTTTCTCAATACCCAAACCAACTCTTCTCAATTTTCTGTCAAAGCCTGCATGCCCAGGTGAGAGTGAGTAATCGATGGAAACCTACTTTCAGTTCTTAGTCTATGTAATTATATTATTCTTTTCTGAACATCCATAAATACAAATTTGCCAAAACATCATGAAGAATGTTGAAAGTGAAGTTAAAGTAAGAGGAATTTAGTAATCTCAGTTTGAATCTTTGGTGGCTTTTTTATGGAGATAAAAAATAGGATAGAATCTCTACCTAGAAGCAAGAGCAATACATTGGCTGTGCAATTAGCCTCTCTTAATCTCATAAGAGACTCAAATGGAATCAACATATGAAAAAGAAATAGCCACAAGAGTACCACAAAATTGCACTAATTTGGGTAAACAGGCAAAAAAAATTACCCTGGATTATAATATGCTTTTTAAAATACATATAAAAATACATATATACACATTTTTATAGTAGAATATAACATATATACATCGAAGTGACAACTTTCCAAGTGCAATTTAGCAAGTAGAGAGCAAATTTCAAAGAATATTATAGGTTACAATTCCACAGTTTCAGTTATTTACTTATTATGAAATATAACATAATAATATGTTTGTTAAAGGAAATATAGCTGTAGTACCTTCAATGGCCACACAGACATCCTCAAATTAAACTATACACATTGCCTAAGGGAGAATGTTGGAGGCCTGCTTGAAGGATAGGAATATTTGTAAGTCAAATACAATTGCATGAAATACATCCACCCAAGAGGCATAAAAACAGGTGCCTTTCTTAGTAAATTTAAATAGTCTCCTTACAGTCTGGATGATATAATGACCTTCTAAATAAGTCTGAATTATGATACATTTTGACAGAAAAAAGTCAAAGTAGCCCTGTAAGAATTCCCATGGATGTCAAATTAGAAAAGTCTAAATTCTCAAGACTTGGCTTATTTATAATTAGGACCCCATAAGAACTTCCCCCAGGCTCTGTTCTTCTCATAAGTTGCACTGGATTTCTCCATCCAGTGAGTAAGGCAACACCATTTATCTAAATGTCTAGAGGAACACTCAACTATATAACCCCACAGAAGGGCACTGGATCAAGAAATTGAACATTTGATTTAATGCAGAAAAGCTAAATTTCCCAAAGCCTTACCCTGTCCAGTCAGGCATTTTCTTCCTCACACAGCACAGCAGCATGGTTAAAAAACTGCTTCTAGAGGCTCCTATAAAGATTTATAACTTTAGCCGGAAGAAAAGCTGGAGATACTCTTTTCCATTCCCTGGCCACTTATAAGCTACTTACTGCAGCCCAGCATGGCTCTCCTTGCCTGAATTGACAGCCTCCCTGTAGAGCTGACAAGTGGTGATGGATATACCCGCCAGAATATAACTGAAGATTTGAGATGCTGCTGTTGCCACTCTCCAATGAAAGGCTTGGACTAAAATGTCTCCCATTAGAAGCAGCAAAAATTCTGAGATGGAGACAGCTTTAAAATCTAACCTACCCTCTTCTCAATTCAATTTCCTACCAGGGCAACATTGAAGAAGCAATGTGTTTTAGTATTTGAAGTTAATTTTTATGTTTGCAATAGTGTCAGTTTGATTGACCCATTATTATTAAACTACAGTTTTTAATGAAATTCCATTTTGCCATTATATCTAAAATATTCCAGCTGAAATTGATTAATTATACTCTAGAAGAAAGTAATAACAGATTTCTCTAGTTCAAATACATAATGGCAAGCTGCTATTTTATTCTTCTAACTACACAAGAATGGACAAAGTAATATACCCTTCCTATCCACAAATTTCAAGACTCTGCTTTTATCTTTTTCTTTTTTTTCTCCAGTCAGAGTCCTTGTTAATGACAGAAGCATATCATAATTTAATTAGCTGACACTGGCTGGCAATCCACCCACTTCCTTTTAATTGGAATCATGTCATAGCACTATCCATAAAGGCCCACTTTGCATAACTAATAAATTTCATAAACAATACCTTTGGAAAATTGCTGACTTTTATAGAAAGATATAAAACATGTGGACATAGTCACTACAGCCCCACTTCACTGAAAACCAGGGAACACAAAATATCCCCTGCAATATTCATAAGTGGCTTGCAATATTCATAAGTGGCTAATTCTGCA
The DNA here is from genome assembly GCF_015220235.1 of Choloepus didactylus. Taxonomy (NCBI): domain Eukaryota; kingdom Metazoa; phylum Chordata; class Mammalia; order Pilosa; family Megalonychidae; genus Choloepus; species Choloepus didactylus. The sequence goes on from NC_051308.1 coordinate 31,220,165, forward strand.
AGCATGAACCTGTCACCCTGGGTAGCATGAAACTGCAAATAAGTCAATTTGTCTGCTACTTCACATAAGCATCACTTGATGACAATATAGTACCTCAGAGATGAGACTTTGTTTGTAAATGCCATGAAAAGTATTTCAGGAGGATGAGCCTTTCACCAACCTATCAAATTTAATTAAAGAAGGAGCAACTGCTTCTTAAAAATATGATGGGAAATGTGGTTATAGCCAAATGTCAATTTTCACGGCCTTAAGATAAAATATATACTTAATCTGTCTGAAAATGGTTTCAGGTCAGTCTCTAGAAAACAATTATTATTCTGATAAATTGAGTTAGGAAAGAGGGTTGCATGACTGTGTGTGGATGCGTGATTCCTGAAAATTGTACAAGAATCCCACTTCAGAAAACAATGCCTTTGGAACTGAAAAATTAAAAAATAATTTTTAGTCAGATCACTCCCTTTATAAAATGTCAGTCTCCTCTGCAGTATATTTTTTAAATAGAAGTATGAATAAAATAATCATTTAAAATATGATTCCATTCTCAACTCATGTTTTCATTCACACAATTTTTTTAGGCATTTGTCTAAGTCAAAATGGTGTTACCAGCAGGTTTTTCCCTCTATTGGATACCAATATTATGGAGGTTTCATTGAGAAAGCATCACACACAGTCAAATGGTCTGGAATCTAGCCAAGGTCCTATTTTATTAGTTGGATAAAGTGGAAAGCACACGGGTTTTGAAATCAGATCTGTGTTTCAATCTGAGCTCCACCACTGTAACTACAATGTGACCTTGATCACTTTAATTAAGTTTACTGAGCTTCGGGTTCTTATTTATAAAATGAAGACAATGACAATAACACCTACCTTGCAAGGTTATCAAGAAAATTGGTTGCAATGTATGGAAGGAGCAAGAAGCAGCTCAATAAATTTATCAGCTTTAGTCCCATTATTATTATGTATTAAATCTGGCTAATAATACCAACCCTCTTAATCTCACAGAACTGGGATCAAATTAGATAATTTTGTATAAGTGCTTACACAATTAAAATGCACTGTAGATATTACTATGGTCACTTAAAAACCCTTGCTTTTTAAAGGCAGGTGAAGTAGGCATCTGATCTTTGTTGGATTACATAAAACAGAATTATTTTTATGTATTTTTATTTGTTTTGTTAAAAGTGTGGTTACTGAAAAACTGCTGTAGTCTCACTAAATGTTCCTGCCTTCTAGGAACCTACAATCTTAAGGCAAGAAGAACAAGAAGTAATAAAGGTTAAGAGCACAGGTTCTGGAGTCACATGACCGACTGACAGTTTCTAACCCAGCCACTTCCTAGCTGTGTGACCTTGAATAAGTAGCTCAAGTTTCTTGAAGCCTTGACTTCCCCATCTGAAAAAAGCAGGTAGTAACATTACCTACCTCACAGAAACTGTGAGGATTAAATGAAACAATTCATATAGACTGCTTAGCACAATGTCTGGCTCTAAGTAAGTGCTCAGTAAATGTTAGCTGTTATTATTATCCAATTAGAGACAATATAAATCATATCTGACACAAATGAGGAACCAAGGCTTAGAAAGGTTCGAGAAGATGCCCAGAGTCTTGCTGTAATTAAGCAGAGGTGGGAATTTTATTCCAGGTTTGTGTGACTCCAAAGCTCATGTTCAATCCTTACACTATTAAGCCAATCTTACACCAGCTAAAACATTTTTTATTAATAAACATTTACTGAGTGTTTACAATGTGCTGAGCAAAATGCTAGGTTTGGGAGATATAATAATGAACAACAGAGAGGGTATCCCTGCTCTCGGAGAACTTACATATCTGGGACAGACTGGAGACAGATATAGTAAGATAGCATGCCATCTGCTCTGACAGGAAAATACATACGAGAGGAACAGGGAGGTGAATAAACATGTAACTTTTTAGAAAACAAGAATCCAGGTAATAAAACTGCTTACATTACCTCACACTTTGACATTTTCTTAACACTAAAATTTCCAGAGACATCCAGTTCAAGACATTTGAGTTTCAAGGACTCAGCTGCAGGAGTGGAAATGCATGAAAGAGAAAGAAAATGCTATGGCTTGACATCAACAGAACAGAAGACTGCACATGCAGGGTAACTTCAAAGATTTTGAGAAAAACTCCCCTGTCCATATAAAATCTTCTTCCCCATCAAGTGCCAACCTTTTTAACAAAGGCCAAAACCTTTCCTTCTACAACTAAGGAAAAGACTTTAAATGCACATGCACCCTGGTAAGGTATAAATGACACATGAGACTTTTCCCTGAGGGTGTTTTTGGGGGAAGACAGAATAAAGGGAACTAAAAGGGAAGCAAGGATGAGGAGACCTAGACTGGAGAAGCAGAGAGAATAGAAAGGAAGTAAACTGGTTGAGGAATCTAAATAATGGGGCTTACACACGAGGATTGTGCAGAGCCACAGAAACCAATGATTAGCAAGATGGAAAAATTCAAGTGCTCTCCATCTGAGCAGAGGTAGGGGAAGGATTGGGAAAGAGACAAAAAAGAGAAAGAGGCAGCTTAAAAATTTCAAGCACCCTCCAAACTATTCCTAATTTAGTGAAGGTTTAATTGCGTTCTCTGTCTAATCACTGAAGAAGACTGACAAAGAGGCCTACAGACTCCTCGGTGTGTTTTTGGAGTTAGACATGGGCCGTTTTCTTGTTAATTTGCACACAGGAACGTCATGCTTGGCAGAGGACAATCTGTTCAAGAATAATTAGAATCCCCTCTCACTTCTTGCTGGGTGGCAGAAGCACCCAATGGATTTAAATATCATATTTTATTTCCATCTGAATCCATATGTTTGTTCATCAGGTTAAAGCTGGATCTGCATGGCACATTATTTCACTGTAAATAAACTTTGCCTCCACAAGCCCTAAGGGAAGGGAGGGAATCATGCTCTCATAATTTCCCAGGCCTACAAAGGCTCGCCTTCAGGAACTTCAACAGCTTGAATGATTTATTGCTGGAGAAAGGCCATACCTCAGAGGATTCATGTCATGAGCTGCAGGTAAAGCCAGGGGAGCAGCCTTCATTTAGTGAGAGAGACTGAAGAGAAAAGCTGGAAATCAGCTCCCATAAAGAATATGCCTTTATTACATGTTGAAAGCAATGTGAATCGGGACATGCTCTGTGGTTGTAATTCCACCCTATGATTTAGAAACCAAGGGTGGAGAAAAGATGGAAGGAAGGAGGAAAAATGGGGGGAAAACTACTTACAGGTACAGAGTGCCTGCTTTTCAAAAAGCCTGTGCTAGGCACTTCACACAGGTCATGTCAAAGAAAAGGTTACTGAGTGACATTTGCAATTAAAAGCACAATTCCCAAGGCTAGCCTCCCAACAACCCACTAGGATCAGCCTTTTCTTATGTTAAAAATAATGTAATAATGTGAGTGTCACAACTGCTACAACAGAGTTCCTGGACCACCTAACCAGCCAGGGCACCTGAAGTCTCTGCCTAGTATCTCAGTGGATAGTGAGGAAGGTCCTACACCCGATGGCAGGTCCCAGGACAGACGCAGATGTTACATAAAATGATGCCTGAGAACTGGATTTAGCAATCTGGTTACCTTGACAGGAATCTTTGAATAGCGTGCTGAGGACCAATGGGTGACCGAGTGAGTTTAAGAGAAAATGGGAGGAAAGGAAGTGGAAACAAGGAATAGAGGCAACTTCTTTGAGAAGCTTTTCTGTAAAGGAAACTGGAGAAATAGAGCAGTAGCTGGAGAAGATGTGGGGTCAAAAGTGGTATGAAAAATAAAGAAGATCTGTTTTACAACACGTCTCTTGCTGTATTTCAACTGAATGATTTAAAAAAAAAATTAGCACTAAGGAGAACCCTGGAGATCCAAATCAAAGCCCTTATTTTCAAGATGAAGAAAATGAGATTCAGAGAGGTTCAGTGACCTCTTGCTAAAGACACACACCTAATGAAAAGCAGGGTAGACTTAGAATTCAGGAGTCCTGTCCATATCACTGAGCCTTGACCATATCCATCACCATGCGATGCCACTCCCCTCATGCTGCTGCTCTGATACCCAATTTTAGTTTTGGCTTCATTTTGCTTTCACTGAGATGTTTCAAAAAATGTCAAAGAAAGAGTTACCAAATTGACTGAAAGAAGTGAATATTTCCTTCCTTTCAGAATAGAAATTTTAACTACCTTCACCAACAAAGGGATTACGTCTGCTCTATGACTGAACTACATTAAAAATAATGAGGCAGATAAAGAAAAGCTTTTATTATTTTAATGAATTCAAAATCTGGAAGCATTACTGAGATGAGCAATGAATTCACGCCCCTAATCCAATGTAATCACATTTTAAAAAATCATTCTGTTTAGGACTTTTTCTGCTACATCAGACAAAATCCAAAATAGCCAAGCAGACAGACTATTAAAATTAAGTTCAAATCCTGAGTGCCCTCAAAATAGAGATCAACAGTATAAAGAACATCTTTGAAAATACCACCCATAAGACACTGAAGGTTCCTGATACCCAAAGATTATTTGTTTCTGTCTACAATTTAACCCATGTCCTAAGAAATTTATGATTCTATACATTCTTTATTTGAATCACCATTTACTTCTATGTGTTCAAGGAAATTCATTTAAACTCTGTTCTTTTGCATCCTCGGCTACAGAAAAAAAAAAAATTCAGTTTCTGACTCAATTTGCTGGAGTTTATTCTAATGAAGAAAACATCATAACATGTACCATAATCATGAGTTTCCTACATGAATGTGATAATCTTTTAAGTCTCAGAAGAAAACATCAAAATCTTTTCTTTCCCAAGTAACTTGCATATCCAAAGAAATGTTGCCCAAAGAAAGTATGACATATAGGGCAGCTATAATAATCCTCCATTCTTTTTCAAAATATATTGCACTTCTTGGCCAGTAGGCTGTCACCACTCTGCCACAATCTTGACACATCAAGCCTAGATATTAGTACTCAAGTAACTGTGGAGAAAAAAATAACCTTGATAAAGCAAAGTTAATTGTGTTTCATTTATTTCAAGGTTTTGTATGTTTAACTATGTCTTATTCATACTGAAAACATTATTTCAACAAAAAAAAGTAAATCACCAATCTCAGGTTCAGCTTTAATTTCAGCAAGAGAAAACAGTATATGTAATAAAACTTAGTAGAAGAGTTCATTCATCTTCCTACAAGTCTGTGATCAAAACCACTCATTCCAGTCAGTATTAGCACATATAGCAATGTTAAAAAAGCTGAAAAAGAGACCAGACTTCAATTAGAAATATGATTGAAGCAGATCCAGTTAGGACTAGGGCAATTGGGCCAAACGGTAAAGGACGATACTGACCGCATTTTAAAACTTCAATTTCCATGTGAGACCAAGGAAAGAGATGTTATTTAGTGCAGGATCTATATTTCCTAAAAAATTTAACTCATACAGTTTGGTCAAATACCATAATTATGTGGAACTTTGAATAGGAAGCGAGATCTGGTAGGTTTGTACATGTTAGTGTGAAATAGCGACACATCCCAAAGTAATTTGGGCAGAGAATAAAAATATAGATGCAGTGACCCCCTGAGGAGATGGGGGGAAATGTGGAAGTGTTGGGCTTCCTCACCTGGATTGTTGCTGATGTTCTCACAAACACTGAGGACTGATGGTTTGGTATGCTGAGCCTTCTATCTTGGGGCTTCCCATTATGGAGCTCATTACTGCAAAGGAGAGGCTAAACCTGCTTGTAATTGTGCCTAAGAGTCTCCCCCTGAGTACCTCTTTGTTGCTCAGATGTGGCCCTCTCTCTCCAGCTAACCTAACTCAGCAGGTGAACTCACTGCCCTCCCCCCTACGTGGGACCTGGCTCCCAGGGGTGTAAATTTCCCTGACAACACAGGATATGACTCCCAGGGGTGAATCTGGACCTGGCATTGTGGGATTGAGACCATGTTCTTGACCAAAAGGGGGATGGAAATGAAACAAAATAAAGTTTCAATGGCTGAGAGATTCCAAATGGAGTCGAGAGGTCACTCAGATGGGCACTCCTACGCACTATATAGATAACCCTTTTTAGGTTTAATGTACTGGAATAGCTAGAAGTAAATACCTGAAACTATCAAACTCCAACCCAGTTGCCTTGACTCTTGAAGATAATTGTACAACAATGTAGCTTGCAGAGGGTGACAATGTGATTGTGAAAACCTTGTGGCTCACACTCCCTTTATCCAGTGTATGGATGGATGAGTAGATAAATGGGGACAAAAACTAAATGAAAAATAGGGTGGGGAGGGGATGATTTGGGTGTTCTTTTTTACTTTTATTTTTTATTCTTATTTTATTTTTTCTGGTATAAGGAAAACATTCAAAAAAATAGATTGGGGTGACGAATACACAACTATATGATGGTACTGTGAACAGTGGATTGTACACCATGGATGATTGTACGGTAGGTAAATATATCTCAATAAAACTGAATTTAAAAAAAAAAACCACTCAATCCAATATCCCAACAACTTGTCCCAGCTATTATCAAATGATTATGCCATATTCAGCAGCCCCCAAAACTTAAAATCTAGTCTAGAATATAGAACATCAGCCTTGGCAAAATGCCAGAACCAAAATTTGTAACAGAATACAGAATAAATTTCAATATGAATATGAATATTATATGAATGATTAAATTTGTAATTAAGCCTTTTGTAATTGGGGATCCACTACCCAGTTTATCACTTCCTAGGTACTTTCATCCTCATTTTCATCTTGTTATCTATAAACTGCTAATGCTGTTGTTCTGAGGTTTCACTGAAATCTCAGTGGGGAAACATATCGTTCCCCATCTTGCAAGCAGGTCTGGTAAGACATTGTCATGAAGCATGTTTTTTCAACTATTGGTTAAAATGATAATTTACTGTTTTGCTAACTCTAGACATAATTCTAATGTTCCTGTTTGCTTGAAGCACCAGAATAACCCCTGTGGACAAACTCGGACCCAAACCAAGAATTTCTTCCCTGCAGCCATGGACGAAACAGACTGAGACTGGTTTGTCCAAGAAAGGAAAGGCCTGACTCAACCATGAAAGGCATTCAAGGCAGGCACACGCCGGAGCGGCCATGGAGGGAGGCCGGACCATGCATGCCACCATGGCTATGTCCCAGTGGCTGGTTTCCCCATCTAAAGCCCTGCCAAAAAATAAAGAATTTAAATATAATGCCCCCAGTTTACCATCCTAAAAGACGCTGGAGGAAGGTGGCTAGTTCAGAAGCTTGGCATCCCAGGTTGAAATGAAATTCTGTAGAGGTTATTACCACAAAATATCCCTTGAGGGGAAAAAATAGAGCCCAGTAAACCCCCATTTTCCACGTGTCATTATTCCTACTACATGCAGAATGGAGTTCCTGTTAGGTAGTGAGTCTTTCTGACATAACAGAAGAAATATGGGATCTGAGGCCAGGCAACTTAACTCAGCCACTTATTTACATATAGCAATGAGAGAGTAACTTGAACTTCTCTGAGCTTCATTTTTCCCCATCATTGAAATGGGGATAATAAATCTACCTTGAAAGACAATTGTAAAAATGAAAAAATAAGACTTGAAAGGGACCTAGTCAAGGGCACATGGTAGACATTCAACAAGAAAAAAGAATATTTGTTCATCTTCTTCCCACAATCCCCACCCATTAGTAGACAGATTCAAATATCACTTGATTAGATAAGCAAACACTTGATAAATTAAGCAAAATTATCTTTAAGGTCCATTTCAACCCAGGGAGTATATTCAATATCATCTGGAGATATTTCTTCAAGAGCTTAAGTTATATTTATCTAAGGGGTGAAACAAAATGACATATCAAGGGACCCAAGGTTCTAGCTGATGCTACACCATTCAGCTCCAGGTGAGGAATTTGCTCCAGTGTGAAATCTGTTTATATGATAAAGTAATTCAGGGCTTAAGTCTTCCAAGCCTCACCCTCTGGTTCACAGTACAGAAGAATGCCCAATGCATATTATAAGGCGTTGTAAATTCATCAAGACTGTTTATATTGAAGTTCTTGTCAATAATCCTCCTAGTTTTCTTTCTTTTAATACAGCCTTAAACCCATTGTTTTCTGCTTTCTTTCAAATACAACAGGAAAGTAATTAATACTAAATTTCTAAGTAGTTATCAGGAAGATTTCCTGAATTCCGAAAGCTCCACAAATTTTGCAACAATAACCACCACAACCTAGAAGGAGCTCTTGATTTATTGTTTCTACACATAATTAATTTATAACAGTGACAATGTATTAAAGAAAGGAAGTTACTACCAAAATGAACATTACATTAAATAGCAAAATGAATTAGCTTTTTTCATCTCAAATCCCCATACCCTAAATGATCCATGCCCCAATGAAGAGATTGAAAGGAATCGAGAAATTTAATAATGAATTATAATACTTATAGTAATAATAATGCATGCTTTGAAATTAAGATTCTGGCAATACTTTAAAAAGGAAAAACTTATTGCTTGAGCTTTAGTTTTACTCCACAAAAAACTTCCAATTTTTTGAGGATATAACCAATATAAGGCAGACCTTTCATTCCATAATTTTCTTGTTTCAAAACAGCAACCCAATAGGAATAGTCCACCAGCTGTTTCTATGTGTTCTGATAAAAGAAAAATACAAAATTTCAAGCCCTTCAATTAGCTCTGCTCTACAGTAATCAAAAACAACTTTCACAATTAAAAAAAGTTATCACAGCAAATAGTTTGACCATCAAATGGTTTCTCATTAAAGCTGAGAAAAAATATAATGATTCATTTACTATTCATCTTTCACCAAACATTTATTGTGCTAGATGCTTGCATACAGAAGTAAATAAGATTCATTTCCTACCTCAAGATTCTCAGAGTCAGGGGGAGAGGCAGAACCAGACACTACAGCATGGAAAAATGTATATATATCCTTTAACTATGGGAGTTCAAAGGGTAGAATTTTTACAATTTATGTTAAGATTTGGGAGGTTTGCCTTGGCTCCTAATTTCAAATACGTAATTTGATTATTATGTACTATACACATTTCTTGGGCCTACTAATCATTTCAAGTATATTGAGCTAATACCCTTTCATCACAGAGCCCTTTGTCACAGAAGTCTGGGAGATACAGCAACAAAGAAAATAAAACAGCAACATGAATAAGACTTTGAAAAACCTGCAGTGGGATATTGATAAGGACAAACAATTCACCACTATACAGAACTAAATTTTTTAAAGAGTTTAAACTCTAAACTTAACCAAGGAACTTTTAGAATGCCATCTGCTAATACTGTAAAGCTTATAACTCTTACTTGGAAATTGAGAACTTATTTTCCAATGAAAATAACTTCTACATCAGGTTATGTTCTCAGGTTAACTCACCATGACCTATTTCTTTGATTCCTTCAATAAACATTAAGTGTCTATTATTTGTGAGGCACTGTGACAAGTGTTAGGGATATAAAGTCAAATAAAACCCAATATCCTGGCCCAAAGGAGCTTAGAGTCAGTGGAGGAAACTAATTAATTAAAAGTTAATGTTTACAGGACAGTGCTATACGTGTTTTACAGACTATCTATGAGTTGTCTGAGGGAGAAAGATGAGGGACACCTAAATCAGACTGAGAAAGGGAAAGTCACAGAACACTTCCCCAAATGAGCACATGTTGGAGCTGAATTTGAAAGGAGAGTAGGAATTAACTACGTGAAAAAGGAGGTAGGAGGTGAAACGGTAAAATAAATCAAATTTGATGGCTAATTGGATGATGGAGATAGGTGACACAAAGGATCCTAGAATGACTTGGGTTGGGTAACTGATTCAATGTGGGCACCATTCACTAAGAAAGAAACCATGGATTAGAGGGAAAAGGTAAAATATTCCTATACAGACCATGCCAAGTTTAAACCTGTGCCTTACATCTGTTTGGAATAGCTGATTATTTCTATTTATGTCAAGCCTGAGGAATAACATGGACTGGGACAAAAGACAAGTGCTGCCCCAGGCCCCACCGCAGTACACAAGCCTTACCTAGCCCCGCATGGTAGCTACTATTTCCACTTTTTTACTTTCGTTTGCAGTTTGCAGTTTGGTCTTGTCAGCAAAGTGTGCATTAGGGAGTTCCGGTTACCCACAGTTTACAGATGAGAAAACTGAGGCACAGAGATAGTAAATAGCTTGCCCAGGAGCACACAGCAGACAAATGGCCCTCTTGTCCCAGAGCCCATGCTCTTAGCCACAAGATGATACAGCTTGTTAGAAGAAACTGCAGCATTTCTTTTTCTTATGAACTAATGTTTTGCAAAGACAGGCTCTCAGTCAGATATCATGTATAAATCATCAATATAGCCTTCAGTTTCCAGGAAATAGATGATAACAGGCACCCCCTCTCAAGTTGTTTCTTTTAATCATGTCCTTTGTTACCAGCAAAAGGCCTATTTTAATACCAGGATTCCTCTATGTCAGTCATAGGCCTACGTGGAAAGCCTGCCCTAAAGCGATATAATACAATCTCCCCTAGCCACAACAGTAAGCTTTGTCTTCTGCTTCTTGCTTCTTTCTTCTTTCTTTTGTATTCTGCTACAGTCTGTTGTGGTGGTTAATTACACAAGACACTAGCACAACTATATCAATCCCTGGTGGCAATGGTTTGAGAATCTGCAAACCTGGCCATATATTACAGGGCTCTCAAATTCTCAGGTGTCAACAGCGCATGCTTCTGATCACTGCATTAATACTCTAGACCCCTAGTTCAGATAAAAGAGGGGCTTTATAAAGAAATATGCTGCCAGTGATATCCCAACAGGTTGACAATTGCCGGAAGCTGAGATACTTAGATTATTCTAGTTAATGGGCTTATTCTCCACTGGTTATGCTCAGCAGATTGAATGGACAGTTGCAGGTGCACACCGAGCAGTAAACAGACTTCTAAATAAGTAAAGAGTCAAGGAGCACTAGCCAGGGAAGCACAGGTTTCAGGATGAATTATTAAAGCCTGTGCAGGTCTTCAGTCGAGGGTATGACTAACTTCTAAGTGAAGACATCTTATCCTGAATGCTACGACTTTAAGGTAAAAATAGATTTCTTATTCCCCCAACTCTCTTTCTCCATCGTTGGTGAAAAATGAAACAGCATTGTTGGTTTGTAATTGATGTGTCTGACACTAAAATATCATTCTATGTACTGCCTCCTTTGAAATGCACTGTAAGGGGAGAAGATAGTCTTGACATGTAAAATACACATTTTGACACAACACCATTGAGATATATGTGACAGAGCATTTCCTACTGGGACAAAAATGCAGTTTCTATTTGAAAGCTTACCAAACATTTCAAATTTCACTTTGAGCAAACATTTTAGGATGAACAAATACATAATGGTTTAAAAAAAAATTAGCTTTACTTTTATTTTTTTTAGAACTACCCAGTAAAAGTAAAGTAAGGTATTTTGCTTTTTTTATGCAAACAATTTATTGAAAAGTACAAAAAAAGGTAGAAAGTGTTGGTACATATCAAGCTCTCAGTTTATTGATTTGCATTATATTTATACATAAATACACACACAAACACAGAATCTATATATATAGATATATAATCTAACACCATTATTTTCCCTTCAATTTATTTTTCCTCTCCCATACTAATTACTGACAAATTAGAAAAAGTTGCTCTTTAATCTAGATAAGACATTTATATTCATTTAGGAAATTTTTACTGAGCGCCTACTTTGTATCAAACACAGTTTTCTGTGCAGATAATAGAGCAGTGAACAAAATACACTGGGCCCTTATTCTAGCATAGCTTAATTCTAGAGAAAGTGAAATTAGCTTGATAGTACCAAGAAGTAAAAAAAGAAACAAGATAATTTCAGATAATGTTAATGATGTAATGGCAATAAAACAGAGTGGTGTCACAGAAATGTGAAAGGAAGAGCTACTTTAGATGGGATGACTAGGGAAGGCCTCTTTAAGGAAGTCACATTCATCTGAGTCTTGAAAGATCAGAAGGAGCTTGCCATGTTTTTTAAAAATGTGGGGGAAGAGCCTGTGTAACAGAATTAAATTCAACTGCTTACAGTGAAATACCAAATAAGATGGCTGCTTGACCCAAAGAGTGGGTTCTTTTCCTTACAGGGGCTCAGAATGACATTAGGGACCCAGCTCCCTTTGCCATCCTAGGCAGCATGGCTTCACTCACAAGAGGGCTGTTCTGCTGCTGAGCAGTAAATCAGCATTCTGGTGAAAAAGAATGGAGAACGGTGAAGGGTAAAAGGCTCACACCTGCTTAGTCAGTATCTTCAAGTCACAGAACAGTAGCTTTCCTGGAAGCTCCACCCGCAGACCTCCACTTGCATCTGCATCCCACAGCTACTTTCAGACAGCCTGGATATCTGCATGTTTTTAGCCAGCACGGGCCTTTTGTGGCTCCCCCTACTACAACCACCACCCACCCTCCCATATTGGCCTGAGAATACCTGTACCTGCTAAAGCATTCCAGGAGGGGCCAGGGCAAGTCTAAGACCCTGGTATGACAACAACCATGGTTTGTAAAAACAGGACCAGATGGACTGGAGTGTAGGAAACACTGGAGAGTGCAGACCAGGAATACTGCTACTGTTAGCAAAATGAGAGAGCCACTACTATTGAGGGCTGTATGTCTTAGATATTGTGAAATGTGAGAAACACGTTACAAACATTTCCTCAATTTAAATCTCCTCACAATCCCATGAAGTGAGTATTACAATTATTTTAAAAGAAGGAAGCAAACTCTGTAGGTTAAGTGACTCACCTAAACTCATAGTTGGTAAGAGGAGATACAATTTTTACCCGTGTTGATCTGGTTCCTAAATTCATGCTCTTCACCCCTGTCTACTGCATTAACAATATGCCTCTGAATATTGAACTGAAAGAATTCATTTGTCAAATCCATCCTGGTCATTACCTACTGTCCTATTCACTCATATTTATAAGAAGTGCTTCTTTATTTGTTCTAATATTTTCATTTACTTGGAAATTCTCAATAGACCTCCATGTGATTCTTAATCCTACATAATATATATTAGAAGAAAAAAGCTGTCTTAAAACTGAAATTGATTGTATTTTCTTCTAATGTTGAGGTCTGGGGGTGCAAAAATTATATTAGTCAGAAAATAAATCTCTATACTGCTTTTTTTTTCTACTTTGAGATACCTTGGAGGGAGAAAAGACTGAAATTTCAAAGCCGCTGCCAGTTCTTCAGTGCTGTGGAACATTAATGAGCTTCTGGCTTTGCAAAGGTGGGCCCAGAGCCTAAGGATGTTTGAGTGTTAAATTGCTCTGCATAATGAAGTAAAGGTAATTGAGTTTCCCAAGGAATAAAGAGCTCTAAGAAAATGGAGAAAGACAGCCATGAAAACAGCTGTTACCTAACTTCACATTACATCTCTCATGATTTCAGCATTACTAGCAACACTGTCACCAAATTCCTGACACAGAACTTCTCCAGAGCTCCCATGTGGGGGAAGAAGTAGCAGCAAGAGAGTATTACATAGAAGACTCCTGTGCTCAGGCACTGGAAAAACATTCAGAGGTCACACCCAAGACAAGCCATTATTTTCAAATGTGGAATGATGAAAAGGAGATGGTGAGTACAAAAGAACCCCACAAGACCTGGCAGACTCCTCCAGTATTCTCGAGGGCAGTGGCAGGCCAGACAGAAGGTGTGGCTGTCTGCTTATTCTCTCATCCTAAACACTGCTACCATGCATGCTGCGATCCCAAGATGTTAAAGATCAGACAAGTTTAGGGTTCTAGCAACTGCTTTGGGTGAACTTCATTCTCTCCCCTCACTCTCCTCAACACCACCCCACCAGGCACCTCAAAACAGAGTCCCCTGCAAGTACACATGCATCCATGTGTATGGGGGTGTGTGGGCTGTGTTCACAGCTGGGGTAGTTCAACTGCAAGCTGCCGAGGATGAGCACGACAGACTATTTTCACAGCAATTAAAAAGGTCTGTTTTTCCCAAGAGGCTTTCAGGGTGAAGTTCAAACTTAGTTAATAGTGTGTTAAAGCTCTTCTTTGATCTGGTTCCTGTCTATACTCCAGTCTCTCACCTGGTGCCACTCCCAACTTGCCACCTGAGCACCAATAAGCCCGAGCTACTTGCAGTTTACTGTATGTGCCATGCTGGGGTATATTCTTCCCCATCTTCAAGCATGATGTTCCTCCATTTAAAATGCCCTCTATTCCAAACTGCACATGTTTTCATTAAATTATCTTCTATGAGTCCCTCAAAAAGCAATTCAGGCATCATCTCTTCCAGAAGGTCTTCACCAACCTCAGACCTCCACATCTGATTCAGGTGGCCCCCTTTATGCTCCCTTAGCACCCTGTGGATGCCTCTAATGCAGCACATCATGCTCTGTTGTAATCTTTAACTTAACTCTATGTCTCCTCCAGTAGCTGTATCCACACACAAAGCCTAGTGCTGTGCCTGCAACAGAGCAGTTGTTCAATAAATTCTTGCCAAATATATGACCAAAAAGCTTTTATTCCAAAAGTCTAAAATAAAAAAGAAAATCAAATACAGGTCTGTCCAGGAAGAGTGTATTTCAAATGACTGTTAGGCAGGAATACTGCTTCCCAAATCCTGACTTTTCCTTCAACATATAGGTATGACTCTTCTGACCTCAGACCCTCATATTACCCTTCCCTCCTTGAGCCAGCAGCAGTCTTCAGATCAGAAATATGAATGCTAATTGGGAAGTGTTACTATTCTTTCATTCAACAAATATTTTTCATGTGTTCATGATGTATCAGGCATGGTGCTAAGTCTGGGAACGCACTAGTAAACAAAACTGGCATTAATGCTACCTTAGTGGAGTTCAATCAATGAATAAATAACAAAATAATTACAATTGTGAGAAGCATTTTAGGATGAGAAATTATAGGTGTTATTAGAGAGTAAAAGAGTTTAATAAGGGTTCATAACCTAGTCTTGGTTGGGACTGGGGGGTTTGCCATTGTGAGTGGATATGAATTAGGATAGGTTCCCTTTGGAAGCAGGAGTTTGCCAGGTAACTGTGTGTGTGTGTGCGTGTGTGTGTGTGTGTGTGAGAGAGAGAGAGAGAGAGAGAGAAGGGGCACTGAGAAAATGAATATTTCAAACAAAGATTTTGCAGTCTCTACAGGTAGCCTGAAGGAGCTTGGGAGAGTTTCAGAAACAGATGACAACAGGGTGTCTAGAGCAGTGAGCTCCAAGTACAGTAAGTGAGGTTGAACCAAGTTGCAAAATATCTGGCAGGCTAAGTTAAGTTAGTTTCTTCCTTAGTGACTCCATCTAACTGCGTAGGCTAAATCTGCGGGTGCAAGGTTTCTAGGAAATACCTAGAAAAGGAAGTTTAAAATAATGCTAGACAGAAAGGACCATCAATTGAAGAGTCAGCATCTCTAAGTTGGCTAGGTAAAGGGAGATTCTTACCTCAGTTACTCCAAAAGAATACTACTGAGCTAAGCTTAGCTAATGAGAATAATATATGAGGAAGGTGTTTTGGGGAAAAGTCTGTCAGAGCAAGACACAAACGACAGCTGGAATTTGCCTCAGAGACAGCCTAGACTGAAACCATATAGAAAAGAATTTCTGAAGATTGTAGCCAAATGATCTGAACTATCTACTGCTACTTAAGGCACATTAATTTTATTTAAACTAAAACAAACAAACAAAACGAAAAAAAAAAAAAAACGGGTATGAATGCTGTTAGATCATTTAAAATTATCCTATATTTATAAACTATAAGAATCTGGATTTTTTACATCTGTTACCTCTGAATCCAAATTTATACAATGCTGAAGTCTCCATGTTTTTCAGGCATCATTACAAAATAACTAGCACTTCGTATCAGCTGGTGGCAGCAAAAATCTGAAGCTTGAGATCAGAGTTCATAGTTACAATGCCTAGATAAGAATTACCTCAGACCCTAAAGTGCAATATAATAAGAGGGTTATTCCAGATGTACAGAGATTACTAGTATGTCAAAATTTCTGTAGAACAAAACAAACTATACCATATAGCTAAATAATGAGCAACTCAGACTTACTACCTAGATGCTATAGTTACAACCTAGGTTGAATTTCTTGTATTACTAGATATTTGTTTTATATAAGGAAAAATGATTTTCAGCTGAAATGGGAGGGTACAACCAGCTTACTTAATACATCTCCTAAATGGATTAGGGGCTAAATACATAATCCTTCTGGAGGTATGCCTCAATTATATTTATCTTATTCTAGCTACTTATTGCACAGTTAATAACCTTCATCTGTATTGTTAACCTGAAGCTCTAAATATTCATACTCCCAGAATACATCAATTAATTTTTGCAATTCTTTCATTTGAGAAGATTGTTGGAACATTAATGGTTGGAGAGATAACAGATGCCATGTTCCTAATATTATAAATTACTATGACTTTTAAACTCAATGACTGGTTGTAACTAGGAAATTCAAAACCACAACCATATTTGACTATAAAATGACAATGAAAATAGTACATTCTATACTAGTAGGCTGCTTGCCATTTTCCAGCTTGCCCTGATTTTATAAAAAGAAATGACCTTGAAAATAATTAAACACATCAAGTGGTAAGGCTGGAGCTCACTGAAATATGACAGTGAGTTCATGTCTTTATAACACTGGTAAGCACTCATGGAATAGAAAGAAATTTTATTGCACTTTAACCAATTTACACTTGTATTTCATAGGCTTTTATGCATATTCACTATAAGGCCATCCTAATCTTCATCTACCTGTATCCCTCTGAACAGGGGGAAAAAGGCAATCAGGTTTCAGTCCTAGGCTGGGAAGCAGATCAGATTTTACCAGAGGCATAAGGATCTGGTTCATTTTTTTCAGTCTGTGTTTAATTAGAGTGCTCTCAACAAAAACACAAATCCAGATTATGTTTCTGTGCTCAATGTTTATTGATTTAGATGCTCTTTAAAAGGGAACATGTAAGCATCTCGATAAACAAATTTAGCTGCTGTCACTTTAAAAAAGAACAAGTACAACTAAAAAAGAAACAGGAAATAGATAATGAGATGGAAGGAAAATAATTGTGGGATCTGGATGCTATCAGGCCTGTTGTGTACAATTGAATGTGCTCTCTACCAGTGTTGGAAAGGGCTCAGGGAAACTCACATTTAGCTGTGCCTTAGGACCTAGGAATAGAGGAGTACTGATAGAGGGGACTAGAAAATCACAATGAAGATCAAATATTCAGAGATCTGAAGAAGTGATCCTCCTTATAAAGGAATACTCAAGAGAGAAGGTACTACGATAAATTTAGTTCAAGCTCTCTGCTGGGTACCCCTCTTTACCCCTACCCTAGCAGAGAGAACTCGCATCACAAAATTTAAATGTGAACAAAGTGTTATCCTGGTTTCTCACAACAGGCCCCTTGGAAAAGAGCTTGAGCTATCATCCCAGGTAAGACACAAGGGAGACTGATAAAAATATGACCACTCTCACAAGGTAAGGGGGTGCCTTAGAGTTCTGACATTTCCAAACATCATCTGGACTAGTCCCATTGATTCAACCCCTTTATGCTTAATTTTTTCCTCTTCCCATGGCAAGAAAGAAAAGAAGGAAAAGAAGGAGGGGAAAGGATGGGAGGGGGAGGGAAAGAAGAGAGAAGGAAGGAAGGGAAGGAGGGAGGAAGGAGGGGGAGGGAAAAGAAACAAACAGTAAAAAAACAAAGAAAGAAAAAGAATCCTCTTGGAAGGGATTCTAAATTTCTACTTAACATAGGCAGGAGCAGCACTGGTGGGACTAGGGTGAAGAAAGAGTTCAATAATCATGGTTCTCAGTGATATCTGGGTCACTTTGATGAGCAGTTCATTTGGTTGAAGAAAAAGTTTCAGTGACCCAGGAAGCCAGAACCATGGAGGAACTATTCCTACACCAGGATCTCTCTGGGTTATCCATTCATTCATTTATTCATATTGAATAAGTGCCTATCATAGGTAAGGCATATTGTCCTTTGCAGTGAACAAGACTGACAATATCCTTGCTCACATGCAGAATATATTCTTGTGAGGAATGACAAATAATTATAAAAAATATTGTGCGCATGCAGATATGTGGGGATGAGGTGGTGTGGGGAGTGATCAGTACTATTAGGAAAATACCTGTCCATCCCTCTGGCTATCCATAAGTCCATTCATTCATTCAAGAAAACCTGAATGCATGCAATATACCAGGCACTGTGCAAGTGGCTAGAGGTATACAATGGTAATTAAAACTCAGGCTAAATTTGGGAGTCAGGCACACATAGACGTAGCTATAGGAATTAAAGAGGTCACTCAGGAAAAAGTGTGAAGAGAACAAAGGAAGAGGGAAAAGGAGTCCACAATTAGGGAAGGCAACAGTGAAGGAGGAAAACTAGGAGAGTATAGTGCCACTGAATCCCAGAGGAAATTGTTTCAGCAAAGGAGTCATCCATAGGACACACATATTTAAGAAATCAAATACAAAGAGGACAGAGTACCCACAAGATTTAGCAACATGGAGATTGTTGGTAACCTCAATTAGAGCAGTTTCGATTGAGTTGTGGACCTGAAAGCCAGACTGTACTGGGCAGGTAGGCCAACGGGAAGTAAGGAAGTGAAGAAAGAATGTAGATATTCTGCAAGTTTTAACTGTGAAAGGAGATATTGATTTAAAGATTATACAAGTAGAGGAAGAGATAGGCAGAAGAGTTATTTTTCCATTTCCTTCTTCCCTTCCTTCCTTCTTCCCTTCTCCCCTTCCCTTCTCCCTCCCTCTCTCCCTTTCCTCTTTCTTTCTTTATTTCTGATAGCAGAGACAACATTTAAAGGCTGAAAGAGAAAGCAAAGAGATAGAGCCTAGATGAAAATAACGGAGAATAGATAGGTGATGTGAGGTCCCTGCAATGATAAAAAACAAAAAGAATGGAATCTAGAAACAAGAGGAGCCACCCTTTTCCTAAGCATTAAAAGAGGGAAAGAAGAAAGACTGAGATAATTTGTTTAGTGGGGGCAGAGGTGGAGTAAGGCACAGTGATAGGGTGAACCAAGATAGAGGGTAAAACGTTGGGGTTGGGAGAATCTCCTTTGTAATGGCCTCAGGCTAGGAAAATTCTCACATAAGATCCACTGCAAAGTGAACAGGCCACAAGGGACCCATAAAAGGCCCTTTATAAAGGTTAGGTCAGTTGATAACTGCTAACAGTGAATGGGGGTGGGGAGGGGTGGAGGTGGGTTTTGTTTGATTATTGAAACCACCTAACAGGAATATATAAAATTTTTCCAACTAGGCAGTAAAGAAATATTGGGCTAACATGATGAGTCACACATTTTTAAGTAAACATTTTCTCTTATTCCAAATCTGGAGGGGAAAAAAAAACTAGATTTGTAGATACTGCTGAATCAACACTTTTATTAACCTAAGAGGACCAAATAGAAGCAAACATATTTACATGTGCACATCTGAGTTGAACAAGTAAGGAATTAAGGGCAGCAAAGGGCATCCTCCAGGACCCACACCTCTGTTTCATAACTTCAGGCAAACGGTTTCACCTCACTGTGTACCCAAAGTTTTCTGTTTTTTAAGAAAAGTACTGTCTGTTTTCTTTCAACCACTCAAGGATACTGCAGAGATGAATGCGGTATATATTTAATGCTTCTGGGCAATTTAGAAAAGACGTATCTTCTGGGCACAGCCCCTTTATCTGGGGCTGCACAGGGTCACACACTGGTGTGTTCCTTTCACATTCACAAAGATAAAAAAGGCACAGATTTGTATAGTGTTCTTTTGCAAGCATTTCTCTCACCTGAATCATTTGTTCCAGTATGCACGACTGAAACCTACCTAATTAGAAGATAATGTCATTCTGTCTGAACATGCATAAAAGTCTGGTAACTCCCTTCTTACTACTCCCTGTGTGAAAAGGCATTTTATCCTTTTGTTGCCTAAAATGTAAGTCCTTTATTTACTAAGTTTCTGCTTAGTGAACCCAAAGCCTTCCTATTTTGTCTGTACCATGTTAATTTTCGGCAGTGGTAGGTTCCCAGAGTCTGAGAACTAGGTCAATCATTGTGGCTGCAGAACTTAAGTACTCAAGATAATGTTTGCCATGACAGTGTTTGTCTAATTTGCTATTTGCCACATGACATGGAAGTATATGCTCAAAAAAAAAAAGCAGACAGATGGCAATAATGCAGGCTACGTGAAACAGGGTATCTTCATCATTGTTAAGCAAGGCACTCATGTACTCCTCTCAAAACATACTTCTTTAAGGAGACAAGATACAAAGCAAAATGTTAAGTGTAGTGGTGAACAGTTTGCACTCTGAAACCAGACTGCTTGGGTTCACTCTGTAACTTACAAGATACATGACCCTGACAAAGCTACAAGATCTCTCTAAGCTACAATACCTCTCTAAGCTACAAGATCTTCATTTGTAAAATGGGAAATAATAATAGTAAACTTTGAGTATGTATGGTATTAAATAATATAATCAATGTAGCATGCTTAAAACAATGGCTGACATATAGTAAGAGCTAAAAATGTTTATAAAAATCAATAAGAGTGTGTATAAGTAGCACCTACATTTAGTTACATATGTATTTCCATAGAAACGGGGAAATGATTGGATCTCTGCTAGACTCAGTCCTGAAAAGGTAAGAAGAACTTAGGGGAAGAAGTCACAATATGTTTCCTCTATGTTAAGGACAAAATGATCTCAAAATAATGAAAAGTATTACACAACATATTGTTTTTGACATCTTTACAACAAAGGAAAAGCATTCTTACAATGCAGCCCATGTAAGATGGAACCCGTCTCTGTGTAGAAAGTTTAGTGGTACAATCACTAAACAGGGACCAAACCTTCTGCCCCACTGCATTATTCCTGGGCACAAAAAAAAAAAAAAAAAAAAAGATGGGAGGAGACTTCCACGGAAGATGGCAGAGTAAGCAGTTCCAAAACTCAGTCCTTCCCCTAAAACAACTACTAAACAGGCAACAAATGTCTGAAACAACTATTTTGAAACTCCGGAGGAAAGAACACTGTATAGCACAAAAACCATCTTCCCCAAGAACAGGGTAGACACAGCTGATCACTGATCATGGCTTTTGATTAAGGAATTCGAATTGCTGGGGGCCTGGTTCTGAGGGCAGCTATTGTTTCAACATACTTCAAGCAAGAGTGGCAGCAGCCATTGTTTCAACCCACCTCAGAAATGGGCAAAGGCAAGTGGAGATTTAAAGATGCAGTGCTTCCTCAGGGCTGCAGGGGACAGTTGGCTGAAGAGCTGCATTTGCTGGGTGGGCCAGGAAAGCTCAGCTTTGGAAAGCCACCAGAAAAGCTTTTGGTGTACTTCCTGACCCCTTCTCCAGGGACCTTTGGAGTCAGTCTGCACCCACTTCAAGCGTTCCTGGCCCTGTTTTGGCTGGGAAAGTTCTCTCAGGGGTGACACTCCTCCCAGAATTTGTCCTCCAGGTAAAAGCAGATCTAGATAACAAAAAGAGTGCAAAAAACTAGAGGCAGACAGTCAGGCACAAAGGTTCACAGAGTCAGAATCTAGAATATAGGTTACCAGGGGACAGGGTGGGGATAGGGAATGGGAAGAAAAGGCTTAAAATGTACAGCATTCCTATTTGCAATGATGAAAATGTTTGGTAATGGATGACAGTGGTGGCAGCACAACACTGTGAATATAATTAACAGCACTGAAATATACATCTGAATGTGATTAAAGGGCGAAATGTTAGATTGTATACATGATAACAGAATAAAATTTTTTTTAGAAATCCATGGAAATACCTTATACCAACAGTAAACCCTAATTTAAACCATGAACTTTAATTAATAGTACAATTATAAAAATGTGCTCTCAACAATTGTAACACACATTCCACACCAATGCAAGATGTTTGTAGGGTGGTACATGGGAATTCTGTATTTTATGTATGATTTGTCTGTAAACCCACAACTTCTCTAATAAAGGGAGGAAAAAAGCTGGAGATAGTTTATAAGTTATATATATTTTATAATTTTGATCTATTTTGAAAGCCTATTTTTAACTGTGATCAAGGAGAATAAAACATAGTATATGGCTAAGAAGCATCAAGACTCTTCCTTTCTCTACACAGATTACATTTCATTGCACTCAAAGGAATCATGTCAAGTAATTCACCTGCTGTGGTCTAAAAGTCAGGAGTATGGTTCTACTAAGTCTAGTTTTGCTGCAATTAAACTTCATGCTGCCTTTAAAAAGGAGCATTCACTGTGCCGGTTTGAATGTCTTATACCCCCCAAACACCATTATTTTTGACATAATCTTGTGTGGGCAGACATATCAGTGTTGATTAGATTGTAATTCTTTGAGTGTTTCCATGGAGATGCACCCCACCCAACTGTGATTGGATAATTTCCATGGTGGTGTTACCCCATCCATTCAGGGTGGGTCTAAATTAAATCACTGGAGCCATATAAATGAGCTGACAAACAGAAGGAACTCAGTGCAGCTGAGAGTGACATTTTGAAGAGGAGCTACAGCCAAGAGGGACACTTTGAAGAAAGCACAGGAGCTGCAGATGAGAGACAGTTTGAAGACAGCTGTTGAAAGCAGCCTCTTGCTCCAGAGAAGCCGAGAGAGGACAAATGCCCCAAGAGCAATTAAGAGTGACCTTTTTGAGGAGCTGAAGTCTAGAGAGGAACGTCTGGGGAGAAAACCATTTTGAAACCAGAACTTGGAGCAGACGCCGGCCACATGCCTTCCCAACTAACAGGTTTTCCAGATGCCATCGGCCTTTCTTCAGTGAAGGTATCCGATTGCTGATATTGTACCTTGGACACTTTATAGCCTTAAGACTGTAACTGTGTAATCAAATAAACCCCCTTCTATAAAAGCCAGTCCATCTCTGGTGTTTTGCATTACAGCAGCATTAGCAAACTGGAACACACTCCCATTCAGCACAACATGTAACACCAATCCAATGTCCATGTACAGTCACGGGCCTCTAAGCTCCAAGGAGGCTCTTTCAGGGTAGGGGTTCAGTATCACCTACTACATACTCTGGTCCATCCAATTAAAATTTCAATTTGTAATATACAATGTCGGGCCTGTAATTCTATCTGACATTTTGACTTGCTTTAATAAGGAATGAAGTCCTTTCTTCACTTGAATTCCTTAGGGATCCTGGGTTTTCTAAAAGCTTGAGTGTTCTTTCCCACATTCCCTACAACCCCCAAATCTAAACTTCTACATGCTACTTAACTTGGATAGCAAAGGATTTGAAAGGATTTGCAAAGACAGATGCCAAGGAAATTGAAGTCATGGGTAAGTTTTTCAGTCTTGGAAAGAACGGAAAGGATGGAAGATGTGGTCAGAAATTACGAAATCAAAGGAAAAATGCCAAAGTTTACCAAGTAGAGAGAAGGAAAACTAGTGAAAGTATGTTACAGAGCAAAAGACTTTCTTTCTCTGAAAAACCTCGAGTACTATGGTATTGAACAAGTGAAATAAGTGAGCTTACCTTTTTAAAAAGACCATGTTCCTGAAAAAGCAAATAAGTACAAAAATTGCAGATTAGTCACCAAAATGCTCTTGCTTGTCCCAGATAACAATTGAAGAAGGACATTTGAGAGGCAGAGTAACATAATGCACAGCACTGAGAGTCCGAGTTTTGAATTCCAGGTCTAAGGACATGGCAAGAAACTATAGGTCTGAAATGTACCAATAAGCTCATCTTTTACAGTGGGGAAAAATTTTGATTTTCAAGTTTAAATGAAAACCAGAATTTGTTGCAGTTTGATTCTGAGTACTGTATCTTTTTCTTCAAATTTTCTGATCATTCTGATCAATAAATATAAAGGAGAAAAAGGGGAACCTGATACACTATAACCTAAGAAAAGTCATATTTTTGGTGTATTGCCTGATTATCAAAGGCAAGAATTAAATAATACATTTTGCATTATCCTAAAATGAAGAATTTAATAGACTGTGATTTCCCCAACCAAAAAAATATGTCTGATTAAAACATGTCAGACTGATGTTACACATATCATTCAGCTAATATTGTACTACGGTTATTTTGCCAAAGTATTAAATATGCTTCACAAGTGTTAATACTCAATGTTTGTATGTAATTTTTCTTTACATTTACTTATAATTTAATTTAACCACTTAATTTAGGTAAATTTTTGCCATGAAAAACAGTAGTACCACTATTAGTTCCAACAAACAATACTGATGACTATTTTTAGAATTATTAAGAATTAATATTTTTAGTCTCTTGCTAAGTATTTCCAATTTAATCTGTCCCAAAATATATATCAACTTATACACACACCTACAGTAGTAATATAATAGTGCCTGCCTTACTATATTCTTGCAAACACTAGAGCATTTCCTGTTGATTTTTGCAAATGGCATCTCACTATTTGCCTTTCTTTGACTACTAGTAAAATAAAATATTTTTTCATAGGCCAACTCTATCATTTCTTCTGTGAATAGCCTATGATTATATGGTACACTAAATTGTTTCTTCATTCTTCCAGATGAAGTTTAGAATACTCTGGAAAAGTTCCTCAAATTTAGTTTGAAAAGAACTGCTATCTTTATAATGCTTAGTCTTATCATCTATAAACATGGTATGTCTCTGCAATTAATCTTCTATATTTCCTGAAGTTTATAGATTTTGTTGTATTTTCTTTGTGGTTTTTATGGCTTCTAACTACTTTACTGAAAGACTTCTCAGAGTTTTTGATATGCAAACATGCAAAATATATACTTTCTAAACCATTCTCCTACCTTCTTTTTAAACCGAAAATTATTTTATATGGTTTCAATCACTATTTTAAAACTATAAACTTTTGGGTACAATTTTGCCTGCCTTCCAAAAATTTTATGGATCTCCATTCTTATTTTCTAAAAAGTTTGGTTTCTACTTTGATGCAATAGTTACATAGTTTCTTAGTTCCCAAACAATGGGTGAGGCTGAACTGATATTGCCTATGTCCAACCAACAATCAGTTTTAGTAAGTATTTCAATGAAAATCGGAAAAAAGGTATATTTTCCTTATGAAAGAAAAATAAAGCTTATTCCATACAATGCTTTTTTACATGAATTCTACTTATATAACATTGTTATTATGAACCCCTCCTTTCTTTTTGTTTTCATTTGCCTGATTCACCTTTACCTATGCTTTTACTTTAAATCACAATATTTTGGATCACTTTGTTTATCACTTTGTAAACAGCTTATATTCGAGAGTCTTTGTCCATTAATAGTGGATCTATTCTAGGGGCTGAAGAACATCTGGCACAGAGCAGAGTCTCAACAATGATTACTTGCTAATTACAATATGTCTGCCTTTCTCCATCATACTTTTATCTGGTGAGGACGTGATAAACTGAAATGAAGTCTTTTTTGATCAGCACTCCCTGGATCTTTGCTACTTTTAAAATTAGTAATGCCTAAAATATTTTAATACTTTCTGAGTTGTTGGAAATGTTTTTTATATTGATGGGAGTGTAGCTTACAAGAATATCTATCTACGTATTTCCAAAACTCATCAAATTATACACTTAAATATGTACATTTTATTGTTTTTTAATTATACCTCAATTTAAAAAACAGTATGGGGGAATTTGTAAGTATGGCTAAAAGAGTAGCTTTATTTATTTACTAGAAGATATAACAGTGAT
The DNA here is from genome assembly GCF_015220235.1 of Choloepus didactylus. Taxonomy (NCBI): domain Eukaryota; kingdom Metazoa; phylum Chordata; class Mammalia; order Pilosa; family Megalonychidae; genus Choloepus; species Choloepus didactylus. The sequence continues at coordinate 31,245,895 of NC_051308.1, forward strand.
GCAGACATAAACAGTAATTTTATTTATAAGGTCACATTTGAATACAAAATAGTAGCGTGACATGATAATTATACTCTTTTTGTCCAAAAAATTAAAATTAGGTTTTAAGATGATTTTCTGTAAATTATGATAAACTTAGCATTTTTCTGTTGATAAATGAACTCCCTCAACTACCTGAGAGAAGTTTACCATTGGAGTAACATAACTGCTTTGATCTTTGAGAATTAGATAACAATTCGCTGTTTATTAAACAAACAAACAAAAAGGTTATTTTTTTCCATAAGTAACCTCTAACAAGATAGTGGTACTCTAAACTTTAAAATCCCTTTGCTAACTAAGGATTAAAACACTTTAAATGTTCATAGCTAACTACTAGTTAGTTCATATGTAACTACTTTTCATCACAGGTCTGGAAGTATTTCATAAACCATCAAGGGATATAGAACGCAACATGGAACATGCATTCACTCCATTGTGGGAAAAAAGTATCTCTAGCCTTACAATTCTGCTAAACAACATTTGCTAGGAGAAGTTTCAAACATTTACTGGAGATACTCCTGTGAAATAGAGGGCAATTAATTACTGGCATGTGTGATTGTCAAGTACAAGAATATGTCAATCACCTAATTACCAACTATTCATCTAGGAGGGCTTTTAAATACATTGTAAATGAAACCTGTAAATTTGCCATGAATTCCAAATGTATGATACTGTATAGAACACAGAACAAAAAGCTTTTACAAAATCATATAATTTATTCAAAGGAGTTTCCTAGCTCAAAAACATCCTCCATGAAAAGCAATTTGTATTACCTCAGGTTACCATATCTTCCAATTTTTTAGAATAGATATTTATTCAAATGCAGCACGATGATGGGAACCAAGTATTATTGTTTAAGTTAATGTTACACAAAAATCACTGAGGTTTTTTTTTTATTCCACTCCAGCCCTCCTTTCTCTTTAATTCCCTCCTCCAAACCTCAATCCAAACCACCTCACCAGTAACCACAAAACAATTCTTATTTTTTCATCATGATACTTAGTTCCAGAAACAAAGTGGAGAGTTACAAAATTGAAATTAAACTGGCAAAATTAGCCTTCCTCAACTGCATAAACGAGTACTGTTGTATAAGAGCATTCCTACTTCCTCCCATTGCTGTCCAGCTCTAAAGAGCAAACCAAAATTTGGGATCATATACAGCTCTTCAGAACCCTTGGCAGAAAGAAAACACAAATACACATGCATGAAAACACCATTACAATTGAATTGATACTGTGAACAAAAGTTATATAATGTTCTAACCATCAGCAAGGGGAAAACATTTTCACAACTTGGAGAATAACATTAATATTGGCCTTTTGAAATAATTCTGATAAATTCTTGCTTTTCCCCATAGATGGTGAGGTTGGTCATTCTTGAGCTAAAAGAACAAATGCTTCAGATGTAAACATACAAATCCTCAAACTATAGACTGCATCCAAAACTGGCGGAAAGAAACAGAAATATAAACACAAAGGTGGAGAAATTTCCAGGTCCATTACTTAAATATTATGGGAGCCACTGTCATTAATATTTGGCCTGAGGTTATGAAAGACTGTTTTTATGTCCGTGACATGGTCAAATCTTTTCATAATGCTCAAGCCAACCCTTCATGATATTAAGAGGTAAGATGATTAGAACCTTCATGCACTCTGCTAATTTGCTGTTCTCTTCAACAGAAAGTACAGGGCCAACTTCCTGGTTATGAGCAAATGTGTAACTTCACGGCTGTCTTAAATTGAATCCCAATGCTCACCATTCTCACATCTTTCAAGAGTTTGAAAAGTTAAAAGAAGAACAAGAACAAAAATTATAAAATCATTATTCGCAAAGGCAGAGTTGTACAACAGAGGTGTCCTGTCAATTGTCTAAATAAATTCTAGACATTGCAGTAGTGTAGAGTAAATGAAAACAATTTATAATCCCAACTACCAAAGACAGATTAACATGATCCTCCCAAAACTTGTTGAGATTTAACTGCTTACACACTATTCACCCAATGAGGATAAAAGTAGCCACACAGCATTTATTATTAGTTTTGCAATGCCTTTACTCTATAATTTAAACAGGTTATCCCTCCCAAACTCTTTGAGTTTATCCCCTCAGTAATTCCATTAAAAAGCAGTTACAGCTGATCTACCCGAGACACCAAGCACCAACCCTAGTCCCCAACATGGCCCCATTTCCGCTACCACAAGATGAAAGAAACTATCACAAACCAAGAGAAACTTGCCAAACAGCAGGCACAAGTGGGCATTGATAGGAAAAGAACTGCTCACAGACAGAGAAGGTGTTTCATAGAACAGCTAGAGCAGATGATAATAAACTTCAGTTCCCTTTAAAGAAAGTAGGAGTAAATAACATCTCTTGAATTAAAGAGGTTAATGTGTTTACAAACCAAGGGACAGTTATCCACTTTACCAATCCTAAAGTTCAGGCATCTCTGGAAGTAAACACTTTCACCGTTACAAGCCATGCTGAGACCGAGCAGCTGACAAAAAGGCTATCCATTATCTTAAACCAGCTTAGTGCAGGCATTCTGACTAGTTTAAGAAGACTGGCTGAAGTTCTGCCTGAACAATGTGGATGGAAAAGTACCACTTGCTACTGGAGAGGATGAAGATGATGAAGTTCCAGATCTTATGGGGAATTGTGATGAGGCTTTCAAGAATGAGTCAAACTGATCAACACGGTGATCTAAGACATGCCCTGGAAAAGTCTCCCCTCTGAACCTACTAATAAAAGGATAAATCTCTAATGTAAACTACAGACTACGGTTAATTGTACAATTATTATATTCTTTTCTCAATTGTAACAAAGGTACCAAACTAATGCAAAGTGTTAATAATAGGGAGGGTCTAGGGAATTTTTTTTACAAGATTTTTTGTAAACCTACAACTTCTCTAATTAAAAAATTACAAAAAAAAAAAAAATGAGGCAAACTGAATTGAGTCAACTTCTAAAGAAGATAGAATCTGAAGTTACTTGGAGTTGCTATTTTACATTATCACTGCTTTTTAAAATTGTTTTGTTTATGGATCTAACAAAATCTATATCTCTAATATTTTTAAGCTCAGGAAAAAAAAGAATTATTAAAAAGCTTATGTGATGATGCTAGGCTAGATACTCACTTAGTTAGGGAAGTGTGTTCATCATACACAGGAGCTCAAAGGAACGAAAAAAAATCAAGAGACCACACAGGCAGTAACATTATTAAGAAGAGTAAACATTTTCATGGCAGAAGAGCAACATCATGTGCACTGAATGGCAAGGAATGAACATGGAGTTGTTGAAAGACTGGATCAGAAAAATCTATGAACTGCTTTCCACATGAAGTCTAGTCCAGCAAAATGTCATGTGGCCAAATTGTTTTCCAGACCTACCTGAAATATGGAAGAAAGGAGATAAGAAAAACATGTAGAGCCTTAAGCAGAGAGTAGATGATAAGTGCATAGATATGCTGTTATTTCTAAAGACTATCCTTATACCAGGCTTCAGGGAGGGAACACTCTTTTGCTTCCTGTTTTCAAAAGGGATGCTGCCTCCACTTAGAGGTGTTTATAAAAATGGCAGCCTTTTCCTATTTCAATGTTAATTACTGTTATGACACACAAGATAATTTAACTTGCTTCAGCAATTTATTCTTCCCTGTAATTAGATGTAGTAATTGGAAAATTTTCCAGAGTGTAACAACAGTTCCAAAGGTGAAATGGCAGAGATAGGGAGTTTTCCCTCAGGATTTCAAATATAAATCTGTGGCTGGGTGTTCAACTGGCAGTCACTCAGAAAAACCAGACCAGGGATTAGAGGTGGTCTTTATAGAAGAAGGTGGCACCCATGATCTTCAGGACTTGGATGATTCGAGAGGAAGGCAAAGCCTCATCAGATGGTTAGAACTACCCTGAGAAGACTACTCAAGAATGAACTTGAAAGAATTCAGGAATGATACCACACAGGGCCACTTTAAGCCCACTAGTGTGGGAGTCATTTATACACATTCAGAGACTCTGCAGAATAAGTTCAGGCCAAAAAGATTCAATGGGGTGTGATGGGCTCTCTCATGGTACTTGCTTTATGAAAGTATTTTTGGGTCTCCCACATCATCCTTTCCCAAGAAATATTTACTGAATACTCAAATAAATGATTGCATGGATAAATGGATAGGTGTATACATGATTTATTAATAATAATAGCCAATGTTAAATTGATAAAACACACCAGTTACTAAGCTAAGCTCTTTATATCTCTTTTTCACCTCTTTCAATTTCCTTTTCACTGTACCCAAGGCCTTATTACATATCTTTACCTAAAATTCTTTTTTTAAAAACATTCTATTACAGATAATTTCAAACATATCCACAGGTAGAGAGACTATTCCATGTACTCTTCTTCCAGCTTCAGGAATGACAGCCACTCTTTCTTCATTTACACCCCCATCTACTCTTCTCCCCACCTTCAGCCTTCCTGTGTTATTTTCAAGCAATTCTCAGATATTATATCATTTATAATATTTCAAGACTTATAGGGCTCATTTTTTTAAAACCTCAATAATGTTATAGTCTCTCAATATAGTAATCATAATTCTTTAATATCATCAATTATTCAGGCAGTGTTCTTTTTCCTCAATTGTATTATAATTTTTTTACATTTTGTTTGTATAAACTGGTATCCAAAAAAGGTCTAAACATTAGGATCAGTTTATATACTTTGTAAATCCCTTTCAAGCTGTAGATTTCCCTTCCTTCTCTTCTTTATTCAGTTACATTTTTTGGTTGATGAAAGTAGGTCTTTTGACCTATATTATTTCCTGAGCCTTGATTTTGTTGACTGCATCTCCACAATGTTTTTTAATTCACTTCTTTTCCTCTCTCCCCTGTACTTCCTGTTAATTGGTAGTCAGAGAAAGAGGCCAGATCAGATTAAGATTTGAAATTTTGGCAAAAATACTTCATTATCTCTGTACTTCATCAGGAGATACATAATACCGGCTGTCTCTCACTGTGGGATGTCAGCAGCCATGGATGCCCACCTTTTGGATCCATTAATTCAACAGGAGTTGCAAAATAATCAATCCTCACTTTCTGAATCTTTATTTTTAGCTGGAGTATTTCTACAAAGAGAAACTCATCAATTATTTGGATAACCTGAGGTACAATTTGTAAAGGAAAGCAAGTTAAATGCTTCATTCTTTCCCTTTGCTTACCAGTTTTCAAAATAATGCCTGGTTCCCTAATACCATCCAAAAAAGTGACCAATGAGGGTTTTATTTTTTAACTCAGAAATTAGTTTGGGAGGAAACATTCTCTACACCTGTAGAAATCCCAAAGTACCCATTATTCAGGGAGTCTAAGTACATTTGGGGGTGGGGTAGGTAAAGATACAACCCACTTTAGAATCATTCCATCTCTCTCACTGGGGCCCTTTAGCAAGCAAGACCTTTTTTTTTTATTTGAACTGCCCCAAGTGAGAAAGTTTTAATAAACAAAATAATCTGTGTCTTTATTTAAGAATATTAAAACTACTTGTTATATCTATCATCCTTCTCTCAACGTCATTTGAGATTGGAAGGTTGATGCAGATGTCTTGCAGCCGGATTTAAGAACCCAGAGGGTCAGAAGAGAATGGGAGAGCAAACACTATAACTAGCTTCCAGCAAGAGATGCCTTCCTTTGCAAACACTCCTCAGAACCAAGATAAACAGAGCTTGAGATATAAAGGAGCCATAAAGAGATGTGATGGGCTTTAAAAGCAACCATGGCAAAGAACATATTCTACTATCTATGGATATTATTTGCTTCCTTGAAATACAGTGATCACTTAAGCTATGAAAATTACTATCACCCATCTCACGACACACATTCCCATCCTTGAGAAGTGGAAGTAAAATGGGCCTACATGATGTGCAAAGAAAATGCTCCAGCTAACAGAAAAGGATAGTCCCTGGATGTTCCATTCCATTTACAGAAATGTGCATGCAAACAGTGCCTCAAGAAAGCAAGGCAGACGCGTGTGTCCCCTAGAATATACTAAAAATATAATACAAATGACCTCAATGGAGGAAAAGTTTTTTCTGTACTCTCCCCACATTTCACCTTCAAACAGACACCCTAGTCTTCAGTCTAGAGGAAAGGAGAGGCATCTTTGAAATTATACTCAATTGTGATATAAGAAATCTGTCCACTTAGAAAAATAATGAAAAGTAGTTCAGGCTATCAACTGATAGCCTCTCCACCCCTCAAAGCTGAGACTGCTTAGTATTAGAAATACATCTGACATCCTATTTGGGACCTAAAAGATTTGGGAAATTCAAGGAAAATATTATGGATTATATCATTTAATGAATTACCAAAGATTTCTTCTATACACAAATATAGGAACTCTTAGAATTTCTGTTCTCCATAAGTATGTAAGTTTTATTGATTTAATTTCATTTGTAAGAGATAGAATTCAAGTTACTGAATTATAAAACATGCCCACAGACTAGAGGTCTGGTTTGGAGATGCATTCTCTAACATAATTTAAAGAAGATGGAGGATGCCCATCTCTGAAACATACTATTACTTCTGCTACATGTGTGCCGGTCTAAAAATCTTCCCTGGATACCCTCATACAACTTCAAGCAGAGACAGAGAGAGAGAAGAAAAACTGGAGTTTAGAAATAGCATATTGATTTCCTGAGTAACTTGCTTAACTATCTTAATTTCTCCATTTACAAAGTACAGATATAGTTAACTGTACTTTGGGGACATTTTTGAGTAACAAAAAGAATTCTTTAAAACTTTCAAAGAAATGGTATATTTTAACCTAATTATGAAGGAGAAAACAGAAACTTAAGCAAACTATCCCAATCCTGACCCTTTAATCCAAATAAAAAAAGAGATCAATTTATCTCTAAGACTAGAAAACATCCATTACTAGGGGCACAAACATTGTCTTTCTTATTCATTCCCCATTAAAACTAAAACCTCTCCTTTCCTCTCCTTTCCTCTTCTTTGCTCTCCTTTCCTCTCCTTTCCTCTCCTTTGCATTTCCCATTTCCTTCCTTCCTCTCCTTCCCTTCCTCTCCTTCCTCTCCTTCCTCTCCTTTGCATTTCCCATTCCTCTCCTTCCCTTCCTCTCCTTTCCTTCCCTTCCTCTCCTCTCCTTCCCTTTTTCTCCTTCCCTTCCTCCCCTTTCCTCTTCTTTGCATTTCCCATTTCCTTCCTTCCTCTCTCCCTTCCTTCTTCCCTCCCTCCCTTCCTTCCCCTTTCTCCCAGCACCATCGTCTTCTCCCATTTACTGCCCGTCACTCTTCTACCTCCCCTATTTTACTCTCTACTCTACAGTTACAACTTTACTCCCACTGTCACCCATAGGAATGCCCTAAAGGGGGCCTTAAGAGTTCTAATCTAGCTCCTGCATTGTAAAAATAGAAAGTTGAGGCCTGAAGTGACAAGTAACAAGCTTGGGGTCAGGTAGCAGGTTATTTGCATAGCTGAATGCACACCCAGGCAGTTTAACTCCCAGTACAGTGCTCTTTACACTCTACCACACTACCTTCAACCTGGGACTATTTACTTCTGTTACCCAAGAAATGGATTTGAGGAATGAGTTATGAACCTCATTGTTCTGCTACCATATAAAGAGCTTAGAGTCACAATTAGAAAAATAAGATAAAACTAACTACAGCAATCAATAGCCATTCTTAAAATCCTGTATCTGAGGGTTCCTCAAAAGCTCAACTTTCTTCACCCTTAATCCATCTCATCCACAGAGTAAGATTCCACAGAAGACAACTCCACAATGACCCTTCCTCAGTCATTCACTCCAGTGTACTCTGGTGTTTAACATCATTTTCCTAATGTAAGAAACAGCCCTTGATTACTAATGACAATATTGAAGCATAATCATAATACAAGGTTTTCAAGAGCTAGTGTGAGAAGGCACTATATGTAAGACTAATTGCAAGCAGGACACTGTTAACTTAAAGAATGTAAGGTACTTTATAAGAGTAAATTGCTAAATTTCTCCACAGTCTTTCTTTTTAGCAGGTTAAATAACCTCAGCCCCTTTAACTTTATCAATCTTTTAATTACATTATTTGACTTTTGTCTGAGGCCCCTTCAAATTGTCCATGTTGTTTTTTGAAGTAGAGTCTAGAACCAAGGAAAGGTTGATGAAGTATTTACTATAAGGGAAGAGTCATCAACAAAATTATTAGAAAATCCATAAAAGGTCAGAACTATCAATGAAAACTTTACACAATCAGGGCAGTAATCAAGATTACAATACTTTTCAAATAGAACAACTTTTGAATTTAAGGAATACCTAGAAAATTAAGAAGAAAACACACAATTAGTCTTCAAAATATTTTCAAGCACAAACCCAAATACAGCATATTAAACTCCATTTAATTTGGAATCTCTAACCATGTAGAGGTTGGCCTTCGATATGAAAATGAGAAATGCCCAAGTTAAGTCCTTTAAATATTGACAGGGTATGGTTAGAAAGGAGCAAGGGAAGGGAATTAGGTAAAATGCAAATAGGAATTCCATTTCCTACAGGGTAAAGAAAGAAAATGAAATAAAAATCATGACTGAGCCAGGAAATGCATTAAGAAAAAAAAAAATGTAACTGGGTATGTGATCTTGATACAAAGTCTTGAAAATAATAAGGCTGCTAAATTGCAAATATCAAGGAAGTGAAATACTAGCTCCAAAGATTATAAAAATTGAGCTTTCCAAACTGAATTTAAAAAGGAAATAGGTAAAAAGAGATTAGGTCATCATAGGCAAGGAAGAAGCTTCTACTATTTGGCTGGCTGTTTTAAATTAATATCCTAGAACATTAGCAGGTTAAAGAGCCCTATAAAAATGACACAGAGGAAAGCAAATGAGGTAGAAATAACTGTGTTTACACCTTGGTAATAGAAAGGTATTACTGAAAGGATTTACAGTGGGCTAACATGACATATATCAAAGTCAAAAAGGCAAGCTTTAATAAAAGATGAGAAAAGGCATTAGACATGGTAGTAAAGCCAGAGGACTTGCAATAACTCCATCTATGCACATACTGGATTATTTTAAACCAAATAAGCCATCCCAAGATCCATAAAAGTTCATGTTTTGTTATTCTCTAAGTGGCAGTATTCCCATTAGCACTGAACCAGTAAAGGCAGTTAGGAAATGTGAAGGGTTGGAAGAATACACAACAATATCCTTTCTGGGATACTACTTTACATGCTGAAAGAATCTGAGGGTATAGCTTGATCCAGAGAGGTTCGGCTCCAGTGGGATTTAATTCCCATGTTTACAATTCAAAATGAAACATTTACCTTTTTTCTCAATAAGATGAGATATCTTAAGATGTAAATACAGGTAATTACTCCCAGCTGACCTAAAGTAAATGAAATACTCTGTTTAAATGTTGAAAGAAAAGAAAAGAAAAGAAAAGAAAAGAAAAGAAAAGAAAAGAAAAGAAAAGAAAAAAGAAAAGAAAAGAAAAGAAAAGAAAAGAAAAGAAAAAGAAAAAGAAAAAGAAAGAAAGAAAGAGAAAGAAAGAGGGAAAGAAAGAAAGAAAGAAAAGCAAGTGCTTTAGAAGGTATTATTTGGAAGATAACAGTTCAAAAATTAGGACAGATCAGTGACAATGAGTCAGCATAATTTAATATCGGCAAAGTCAGCAACCACATTGGCAGCGTCAGCCTCATCAAGGTTTGGGTGATGTCTTCAGCACTGAGCTGGTCTCTTCCGAGGATAATAACACTTTCTGTCATCCCTACTCTGTACCTTAGAAGTGTGATTTCTGCTTCTAAAAGAATCACACCTGTTCTATTAATGTTTAATAGTGACTTCCCAAACAGCAGGAATGATATTTTGAATTTGTTTCTTACATTTTGTAATGCAATGTTCTGTGACACTGGGTGCATCAGAAGTGCTTTTTTTGAACACAATAATAGTTAAGAAATAGCACTGACTACAGTAACACCCACCATTTTCCATAGCACTGATCATCTCACAAGCCAAGATATTTTACAGGCAAACATTTTTTTTTCCTTTCTAGAAGTAGATTTTAAAATACTCACCACCAAAAACTGTTAAAGCAACTGAAGTATTAGAACTCTTTTTGGAGAGAGATAAATACCAAATAAAATATCTTCAGTAATGCTAATTTATGTCCTTATGTGTGCTACAATTACCGCAAAGAACTTATATTGCAATTTTTATATAAGTAAGATACTGCAGTTCATAGATTCTATGCCAATTCTGCTAGATATTAAAAAACTTAAGACAGTACACTTAGGGCCTGGAGAATTATAGAATCAGAGAATCAAAAAATAGAATAATATACTAGAGATCATCTAAGTCAACATTTTTATTTTTTTTATTGAGGAAACCATAGCACAGCAATTTGAGTGCCTTGCTCAAGTTGACATTAATAGATCCTTTAGTTTTTTAATTTAAAAAAGTTTTTAAACCATGACTCCCACCAAAATATAAAATAAACACATGCAAAGGATTTTATTTAACTCATTAATGAGGGAACCAGTAAGAGGTTACAACCTGTTCAAGGAGAATCCAAAGAGCAGACAAATATGTGGGCATCAGGAATGCTACAAAGATTCAAAATTGGCAAAACTGGTCACTATCCATAGGACAATAATCGATTGGGTTCTCTAAACACATTAGCATCTCTATGCCCAAGAATCACAAGCTTTATTATCTGTTTTCTACAATTTACAGAGTTATAAAACAACTCAAAGACAATAAAAGACAGCTATAACCTGGTTAAGTTAGACATAACACCCACTATTTTTTTTTCAATCCCTCCAAAGACTTTCACAATTTTCCTGATAGTCTCTTTCCACGTACAGGTAGTACAAAATGAGAACAGCATGGTGGTGTTCCAAGAAATAGATTTCAAAACTCGTTTTTAGTTGGTAATTTCTGAAAGAAAGGCCTCAGTAAAGGTGCAAGTTTATCTCACGTGTACATAAGAACACAGAGACAATGAAAACTCTACTCATGTTGGTCCAGAACACTGTCTCCCAAAATGATCCCTCTTAATACAACAATCTCATGAAGGCAACAGATTACGAAAGGTAATTCCTCACCTAAGTAATGGTAAAGCCTGTATGTAAACTCAGGTCTTGTTATTCCACGTCCCACACCTTTTCCACAACATTATAGGCTAACTTAACTCACAAGAAAATGTCTCTGAAGTCCCTTAAAATTTATGTAAAAAAAGACCTAAAAGAACACTTTTTCATTGGGCCTGAAGGGATAAAATGTAAAACGGAGAAAGACAGGAGAAGAAATGATTTGCTACACAAACATACAAGTAGGAATTATAAGCTAAATAACTGGATGATATGTTGATCAAGTTCAACTCTGATCCCAGTTCCACAGATCTGGTCGGAAGACCTGCTCTGAAGATACAAGGGGAAGATACATTCCAAACCAGAATGCCGAGTTTCTTAGAAAAGGTATAAAATGAGAACTCAAAAGCACTATGAGGAACAATAACAATAAGGCATTGTTCTAATTTATCGGGTCTAGGCAAACAAAAGCAGGAAATGGAACATGAGGAGAACAGGAAGTAATGATATATATTTTTTAATTTGGTACAATTTTTTTTTTCCAAAATGTTCAAAAGGATGCCTGCAAAAAATGTAACAATAAAGTAAGTAGCTGTAGAGATTTTTTAATAGCTCCACTGTGGCGGGGGTGGGGTGGGGGGCAGTAAACAAATCCTAAACTTATAAGCTTTGAAATTTTTAAATGTCTTAATTAAAATGTTTCCTAATTCAGTTCACTCTTAAACAATACTGCAGCCCTAAAGGGACCACCAAATTTCTATACCTCTTTCTTGAAACAAACATGTACACACTCATGGTTGGAACAGAAAACTATGAATAAAACAAAACAAGCAAATAAAAACGGAGTAATGGAACCCATTCCTTAGAGATAATGACAATGCAAAATGGAAAAATATTCAATTAAGCATTGATTTCATGTGGCATTGATTTCATTCCCACTGATGGAAATATTGCTAGCAATTACCCTTAAGAGTAGCTTTCTTCGTTGTGGTACTAAGAAGAAAAGATATAAAACAGTATATGGGGCTCATATTCCTCACTTCCACTAAGAAGTGACATGATAAAAAGCATCTAGAAGATCACTTGGAGTCAGGCTGTAAACTCTCAACTTGTTTCAGTTTTTTATAAATATTAATTTACAACAAAAAAACTAATCAGTGAAAGGATTAGAAGTCATCCTTGGACTAGCCTGTACTCTACTTGCATAGGAAGCCAGATTATAATTAGAATATTGCTTTGTCTGGAACCACAGCAAGAGCAGTTTAAGTTGCTATGTACAATGTTGAATGATATCAGGTGTCAATTCATTCAAGCATATCCTGTGCTAGCACTGGAAATACACTAGTGAACATGAGAGATCAGACTCCTGGCCTTGTGGCACTTATGATCTTCAGATTTGACTCCATAAAGAGGATCTACTTACCATAAGGATCAGTGCACCATGTTCCAAGCTCCACAGTTCCTCTGGCCTAGATAATATCCAAAGGAGCACTGTGTATATATACCTTTTAAAAATGACACAGATCTCTCTCCTTCTGATTGAAATACTCTTTTTTAAAATATGTTAATATCATTTAGATTATAGGCAGGCCTATGAATTATTCTGGTTCTTTAAGGTACCTATAAGTTAATTTAGTCATTTTGTTTTGATTTTATAATTGTTTCCCAGAAGGCAAACTTGTTTCTAAGCTTTTGGAGAGAAGCACCTTATTGTCACACCATCATCCTCCGCTCAGATACTGCACAGAGGCACTTTCTGATACAAAGTACATTATCTTATTCAACACTTACAAATACCTCAAGACATTATTATCACCTTTATACAGAAAAGGAAGCTGAGGCTCAAAGAAATGATTGGTTTTGCTGAAGATTACTTACTTAATAAGGGAAGAATTCAAGAGTCAATACCAGTTATTCTATCTTTGGTCAATGACTGAAAAATAAATGAATGATTGAATTTGTGTTTATATTAATAATATTCACTAATCTGTGGTTCAAAATCTGAATATTGTAACAAATTTGCAATTAAAAAACACATTCATACAGCAAAAAAAGACATACAAGAAAAAAATAGGGAGGATAAAACCATGTTAAAGACACAGGAGAGGATAAGGAAATGATATTAAATGGATATGTTCTGGGACTACCGCCGTACAAATGGGTCACCTTAGTCAGTTAAGGTGGCTGCCTTTTTCTGAAAGCTGTCAGACATCTCAGAGGGCAAAATAAAGAGAAAGAGCCTATACAGACCCTGCAGTTTACTGGTATTTGTATCATAGTAGCACTCTGTGGTTTTAAGACAAATTGAAACGCAATCACCTGCTGCTTTTAAAAACCAAATGACTAAAATAAAAGCTCCCTGTTATAGCAAAGACAGAATACTATCAGTTCTATGTACTTAGGAGAGGCATATATCTCTGAAAAACAGCATCACTCCTTCCTTCTCTTTTTAAGAAAATTTCTCAAGGAAATGACAAGCTGACAAACACAGAGAAAGTAGGGATAAGTTGAGATTTTGGTTTTTATGGTGCCTAATTTATTTCAAGACATCTTTACTTTTAAATACAATTCCCAACTGAGTAATGGTCTCAAAGGAAAGGGAATATAGAATGCTGCCTAAATGCATAAGCTTTGATGACCAAAAGACCCAAATTTAGGTCTCAGCTCCACCAGTTACCAGGTTACATAACCTCTCTGAGTCTGTTTCCTCAAAATAGTACCCAACTCATAGGTTGACATGAGGACTAAATAAAGAACTGCCTATAAAGTACCACAGATAGAGTCTAGAACACATTAAGAGCTTAATATAAACTTCAAAAAATGTGGAAAGAGGAAAGGAATAGGTGAAACACAGAATTAGTTTCCAGTGTGGAGGCACATTGATTTAAATTAATACTGAACAGGACTAAGTAAAAAATATCAAGGATTACTTTGTCATAAACACACACAAAAGTCAACAACCAAAAACAGTAATTAAAAATAGAAGATAGTCAAGTTCTTAATTTTCAACTTGTTCTCTGTTAATTTTTTCTCACTGCCTATAGACTGTGAGAAAATCTTTTTTTGGACTGAAGTATTTCCAGGATTCAAGGTCAAAGAAGAATAGAAAAAGGTAAGAAAGAGAAATTAGAAATTAGGAGATAAAAGACAATATCAGAAAACTGTAGAAACATTTTCCTCATGATATTAGCAAAGATCACTGTTCTAGTTTGCTAATGCTGCTGGAATGCAAAACACCAGAAATGGATTGGCTTTTATAAAAGGGGGTTTATTTGGTTACACAGTTACAGTCTTAAGGCCATAAAGTGTCCAAGGTAACGCATCAACAATTGGGTACCTTCACTGGAGGATGGCCAATGGCATCCAGAAAACCTCTGTTAGCTGGAAGGCATGTGACTGGTGTCTGCTCCAAGTTCTAGTTTCAAAATGGCTTTCTCCCAGGACGTTCCTCTCTAGGCTGCAGCTCCTCAAAAATGCCACTGTTAGTTGCTCTTGGGGCGTTTGTCCTCTCTTAGCTTCTCCAGAGCAGAAGTCTGTATTCAAAGGCTGTCTCTAAAATGTCTCTGTAAGCTGAAGCTCCTCTCTCAGTTCCAGTGTGTTCTTTCAAAGTGTCCCTCTTGGCTGTAGCGAGCTTGCTCCTTCTGTCTGAGCTTATATAGTGCTCCAGTAATTTAATTCAGACCCACCCTGAATGGGTGGGGCAACACCTCCATGGAAATTATCCAACCAAAAGTCTTGTCCACAGTTGATTGACTCATATCTCCATGGAAACACCCAAAGGATTCCAAAATCTAATCAACACTAATATGTCTGCCCACACAAGAATGCATCAAAGATAATGGTGTTTTGGGGAACATAATACATCGAACTGGCAGAATCACCATGTGATATTCAAAAGGTAAGTTCTGAATATTGACTGACATTGGGTTTGAGTTATTTATCATGCCACTGCCTTATACACTGAACATACAGAACTAGTTCAGGGAGAAATTATGGGGCAGGGGGAGAGAGCACAAATCATTGTTCATTCACACAGAGTTTAAGTGGTTTGATACAACTAAAGAAAGATGAACCGCCAGTTCTTTGTGGAAGCTGCCACATATATTCTTCTTGAAACCAGTGCAGGGTCCTTCTGCCACGATCTGGTGATTTGGTTTTCAGATTCCTTATCCTGGATCATTCATGAACCATCCTTATTTGCTAGACCCACAAATAATGGTCCTGCCTAGAACCATTACCACAAGCTAGAATGAAAAACTGCCAGAGCACTAGGCTAGTGGGTAAATTTTAAAAATCAACATCTTTCCTCATGATTAGCCTTGGGAGAACTTAACAAGTTATATAAGCTCTTTATTTCTACTGAAGGGCATTTTGTTTCTAGAACATTTTCAGGCACAAAAGAATAAGTTTTATCTTTGACAAAGAAGAAAAATTTTAAATATATACTGTAATTAAATGTGAATACTGAGGGGTACATGTCCAAATACATAAAAGGCTCTGGAAAGAAAGAGACAAAACATATCAAATGTATTTTAAATCAGAGAGACAAATTTGTGGTTCTGAACTTTTGCCATGAGCAAGAGAAAACCAGAAAGATCTACATGAGTTCTGGTCTCTGTTTAACCATTAACTGTTTATATGCCATTGGGAAAATCCTAATTTCTTTGAGCTCAGTTTCTTTATTTGTATTTGCCTAATAACTCACTGGGTTCTTATAAAGATCAAATATAATAACACAGTTTTCTCCAACTATGGTCCCCAGACCTGCAGCATCAGCAAGCTGGGAACTTGTTAGAAATGCAAGCCCCACCCCAGACCTACCTGATCAGAAACTCCAGCAATCTATAATTCTAGTGCATCCTAAAGTTTGAGGACTACTGTGGTAACATATATAGAAGCACTCTGAACATCTTAAAACACTAAATATTAAAATGATATTATTATGGGGAAAATTAAGATAACATTTGTTTAAAGATTTCAACACCTTTTGTATATACACAATAGAATACAGATAAGGTTTTTTTAAATCCAAGATTCATATTCAATCAGCTTCTTTAGTAAATGTAACTATAAAATAAACTGAAGTCTGAAATTACGTCACCTATCAATATTAAAATGTACTTTCATTTAGTCATAATCCAAATAGGCTCGGGAAAAGAAATCAATTAATAATCATTATGTATTCTTTTAAAGAGTAAATATCACAATAAATGTATTTAAATACAGTTATTAATAAGTTAAAGAAAGAATTTGAGATTAGCTCTCTTTGGAGGACAGAAAAAAAGTAAATCTTACTAGGATATTTACCTTTACTTGGCAGGACCAATGCATTCATTGCTTTTATAAAGGAAAAATGTGAGTCAAAATAAAAAGAATATGGTTACAAAGGATGCATTGCAACTCATAATGGAGGCTTTTCATGTAATAATTACAAGAAGTCTTTGAGGAATTCTAATTATTAGAACCAAATTAAGAACAAAATGCACTAAGAAAAATAAAAGGTGGTAGTAAGATTGTTTTTTCATTCTACATCCTAGTTATGACCAATAAAACATGTTTAAACAAGCAACGTATCCCTTATTTGCGAAATTGTTAGCTGATATTTATCTTCACATCTCATTTATTGCCTCTAGTTAAGGGAATCCATTACTACAGCCCCGAAAATTAGTGAGGACCTGAGAGTCACATTGGTAGGAATATACACGTCTGAAAAAAATTAGGTGGAAAAGTGAGGAAGAAAGAGATTTGAAGAATAAACTAACATTTAAAATTCAATAAGATCATACAGAAATAACTCACTAAATAAAAATATTTGTCTAAAACAAAAAGTTACTTTCAGAGCTTAAAATTGAGCTAAACTGATTTATCTACCTTCAAAACATATTTGTTTGTCAAATATTTTTAAATGTGCCCTTCGGGTAAAGCTCCAGACTATCCAATGTACTGGACTAGGTGCCTGGACCAGGAGGAAGGAAGTGTCAGCAGTGGCCACGTGCTCTGACTACCATATAGGGAAACAAGGTCACCATATGTACCCCATCCACCAAAATCATATTTGTCCCTCCCACATTCCTCCCCAGACTCCTTTTGCACAGTTTAAACCAGATCCAAGTCCACTGCTACCCAAGGTCAACCACAAGGGCAGGGAGGACATACAATTACATTAGACACAGCCCTAATCATTTTCTTATTTTCTCTGAGATGGCCTCAGGAAGGCACCATCCAGCAGCAGTGCAGCATATTTCCTGCCAAATACACACAATCAGTTCTTCCAAGCTTAACTAGCATAGCACTCTCACCTCTTCAGGTACTTCCCTTTCTTTGTCTTCTTCTTCAATTCTTGGACTTCTTTTCTTTCCTTCCTACTCTATGTCCCTTTCAAACTTTCCTTTTTATTCAAGGAGTGAAAATATACACTAAAATGGCAAAAGTAGCAAAACATCCTAAATCATGCCTACCCAATCTCATGCTGGAGAATAAAATGGATACAAATTTATCATCTATGTTCTCTTTAATTTTGAGATGCACAGGCTTAAGAGAGGTGTATTGTTTTCATGTGACATCTCTATGTTTCCATAGCTCCAAGGATCCCTGATTCCATCATGAAATTTAAGAGGTACATGTATAATGATATTATATTGGAAAAGTTAAAAAAAAATATTTATTCACTTCTGGATTGTTGTATAAAGGGAAGTATCATATGACTCTACACTTTTTGATCATCTTTCACAGACATCTCATGAATAGTCATGATACACATAACTATCAACAGGTACACTAACCAATAAGGTAACCACTAGCCACATGTGACTATTTACCTTTAAAATAAAATTGATTAAAATTAAATTAAATTAAAATTTCAAATCCTCAGTCATGGCAGCCACATTTCAAGTGCTCAACAGACACATGTAGCTAATGACTACCATTTCACACTGTTAGATACAGGACATTTCCATCACTGTAGAAAGTTCTACTGGAACTTTGCTAATCTAGAGCTTTTCTCCTTCATAAAGATTTCCCATGAAAATGTCTGTAAAATTAAATTTGGTCCCTCTGGTACAATGAAGAGCCCCTTACACTAAAGCTGTAACTCGGGTTTATAGCCTTCTTTATGAACTCTCTATAACTACCCATAGTTTTTTCATAACTGCAAATTTTCTACACTATACCTGGCTTGCCGAGTGCCTGAGCCTTTCACCTCTGATTACATCCTAACCTCTCCTGAATGTTTGGAAAATTGGATCAAAAGACATCAAATTATTGCACTTGTGAGATAATATGGTAGTTTCCTGGAAACTCATTGGCCCACATGAAGTGTGATTCCCAGGTCCAAGGGAGAATTAAGTTTATGCTACTGAGATTTTGCTTCAGGATCAAAAAGACAGAAAGGACTTGTGTGACTATAAAACCACTGAATTACCTAATGGTTTTAAAAATTAATGTAAGGTCATTATTAAACAAACAATGCTATATTTCTAATCTTAATTTTTGGTTGGATTTCCTTTAAAGTATCATAGCAGAACTATGGTGCTGGCCCACAAAATGTAATGTGGCACTGGGATATTTTCACAAAGGCTTAAGCACATCTGGACTCTATTCCAGTGACCTATAATGTAATATATCATTCTGTCAGTTGCACAGTCATATTTACTTCCTACCCTCCAAAATTCACAATAGTCAAGGAATTGCTAGACCCTATATCGTTGGAATAAAAATAACATAAACCAAAACATTTTTACAATATCTCAGTTTTCTTCTAAATTTTACCTTCTGTGTTTTAGACTTTCCCTATTACGAAAAAGTTATTCACTAAGGTATTATGCTGCCAGTCACTGGAATCCAGTATCTCATGCCTGAATTATTTTAATGGGTGAAGGGCTCTTCAGTATATCTCACACCAAGTTGGAAAGCTCTTTGCAAACTCTAGTTTTGCTGTATTTTTAAACAAATGGATTCAGTGAGCTGTTGCAGTGGTTGACTGCCTATTATAACAGACTGTTTTTTACTTGAAAGAATGCAGAGGTTTTTAAACATCACCATACAAAGGACAACACCACTAGGTGAAGGCAATTTTCTGTTTCAAAAAAGAAAATACTCTTTTCTGCAGAAATCTCACTAAGATTTTATGCTTAAAAGATTTTTACTTTATATTATTTACAAGCCAATAATTCTCTGTTCCTGGAAGTTCTTTAGGCCTGAGTAGGTCCAGAATGCATGTCTGTCCAGAATGCACCTGACATAGCTCTCCTAGTTCTTTCTGATTCTGACTGATCAATGCCTGTGCTGCCCTGGTTATTAACCAGTCTGAAATATTACTCCTGAGCACAGATACTTCAGTTCATCTTGTTTTCATTGTGTAACTAAGATAGTAACTATCTGGTGAAATGTAAGATTTTAAGGGCTAAATTCAATTCCTGACATATTTGCATTTCTAATTCTAACCCAAATTAAATAAATGGAAAGTCAACTGTAAAAGAAAAGCACAAAAGACTTTTTTTAAAACCACTATCCATGTAATCACTGCTTGTGTAAATCATAAAAAGTTAT
Organism: Choloepus didactylus; assembly: GCF_015220235.1. NCBI lineage: Eukaryota > Metazoa > Chordata > Mammalia > Pilosa > Megalonychidae > Choloepus > Choloepus didactylus. The sequence goes on from NC_051308.1 coordinate 31,265,558, forward strand.
TTTCAAAAATTATAAAGGCAAGTTTACTGAGAAAATTGTAAAATTCTAAGACATGAATGCGAGTTGTTACAAAGTACACATTCTTCATTAATTTTATTTTTGGCAATTCCTATATGTAGCTACAATAGAACATTCTTTCTCCAAAAAAAACCTAATTAAAAACTATTTAGCATTTTTGGTCAATAACATTTAATAGAATTAGTACTGCCCAGAATAGACATTCAAGTAGCTTAAAAAATTAGAGTTAAAATATGTATACAGGGCCTAGAAGCAACAACACCCCAGTAGCAATGAGCAACAACAATAAGCAGAACTTGGTTTCTAAAGCCATTTCCAATAAAAGATACCAGAGGTCCTTGGAGAAATGGCCTTCTCTAGGACTGAAGCAAGAAATACATAAGATGAGCCTTGAGTTTCCGGGAATGCCAAAAAGTAGGAATTGCTCAAGAAAAACAAGAGCAAAACACCAAACTGCAATGATGGGAGTATATAAAAGAGACACCGGAGCTAGCTGAATACACTCCCAACAGCCAAAGCTGGAATCATTTGAGCAAGAAAATAAAAAACAGTATTGGATTATAATGCATAGTATAAAATAAACATCCATATGCCCATGGTAATATAAATAAATGATTAAATAATAAGTAAATAGGGGAGAAGAGACAAATAAGTAAATGGGGAGAAGAGACAAATCTCTCATGTATTATGTAAATACACCATCTTCAAGGAGGAGTAATATAACTCCTAACTCCTCAAGTGCGTACTGTGCATAGCGACTTTCTTCCAGAGCACACAGTGTGGAAAAGACTAACCTTATAGTAAAGAAATCTGACAAACACCACCTCAGTCAGCTTATCAAAGTTCACCTCAATGGTGATAAGTCGTGTTAATGGTATGTGCCCTTGATATGATGAGATGAAAATGGTACTTAAACTCCTTGGTCTTCTCATAAACCTATAACTCTACTCTAATCATGAAAAAAACATCAGACAAATCTTAGTTTTTTTCCAAACAGAAGAACATTCTACAAAATACCTGACCAGTAGTCCCAAAAACTATCAAGGTCATCAAGAACAAAGAAAGCCTGAGAAACTGTCACAGCCAAGGTGAGCCTGAGGAGACAAGATGATTCAGTATAATGTGGGATCTTGCATGGGACCCTGGTACAGAAAAAGGACATTAGTAAAAACTAAAGAAATCTGAAAAAAATAATAGACTTTAGTTACTAATGTAACAATATTGGTTCATTAATTGTAACAAATGAACAACACCACTGTAAGATGTTACCAGGGGAAACTGAGTGCACGATACATGGGAACTCTGCCCTATCTTCACGATTTTGCTGTAAATCTAAACCTGTTCTAAAATAAAGTTTATTTAAAAATTTTATATAATCTTTCGAACATTAATCACACTGCATACCATTTCTGGTTTGTTTTAAAAATATTTATTTGCTTGTTTAACATAATAATAGTGGTTAAGAGTGTGGGCTAGGATCAAACTACTTGGAATTGTATCCAGCTCCACTAGGTAAGCTGATTTTTACTAGTTTTGCCTTTGCCCAGTACATAGCATACAGCTAACATGGGCTTCAGTTATATTCAGTGTAATCTTTGCTTTCCCAACAAGAGAAAAGAAGACAAATAAGGTCCAATCAGCCATTAGCTTCTTATAACAGGGTAGCCATGTCTAATAACAAACAGGATGACATATTGTTCTGAATAATACTGGGATTAAGCCTCTGGCTTACTGGTCCCCTCCCCCTGCCCACCACCACCATCAGAGTCAAGGCAGGGTCTCTTTCCCAAGCACCTATATGATTAATGTCTTTAAGCAAAGTGCAGGACTGATTTTAAGGGCTATGGGCATTTTTACCTGATAAGAACACTACCTATTACAATATACAGACGAGGCTAATGAAATCCTACTTTCTTTCTACAAGCAAAGCTTAATGTAAAAAAAAAAAAAAAAAAAAATTCAGCAAAATGAATTTGATGAAAAATCTGAAGTTACTCTAAATAAAAATGGCCAGGGTTTGTAGTATGTTACTCTCAAAAAAAAAAAAAGGTTACATGTTATAAGATTTACAACTTCTTTCCAACCGAGTGCTTCTCAAATGAATATTCATGCAGCAATTCCAGTGGCTTTTGAGATCTAAGTTAGTCATTAAAAAGCTTGTCATCGCGACCCAACAACGCTTCTGGCACTTCTAAATTATTAGATCTTAGTCTACACTCTAAATGCTATAAATGCAACATGAAACAGAGAAATAAATTACTTGTATGAATAATCAAAGGTCACAATTTTCAGCAAAATCTCAGAATTTTATAGTGTCACCTTTTTTAATATGTAAAATTATTAAGCCCTTTTTTGACCAGCCTGAATAAATTAAAACTTATTTTAAATTCGCTGAAATTAAGTGAAACAAATGAAAAGGCCAAGAGTAATTAGTTATTCCTTAAATATCCTATAATTAACCAGTGGGCATTAAAGTTGTTTTTAACAAAAATTCCTTAATTAAATTTTTTTAGAGTTAGATTAACTGCTACTTTGCCTACTATCAAATTTAATTTTGGATTATGCCTCAGGCTATGCTGCATGTGAATTGCCATCCTGGGCCTGCAAGCCCTGTGTGACACCACTGAACTGGCTGATAGCTGACAGCTCCAAGGGAGCAGGAACTTGATGTGTCTCTTATCCAAATACACTCCAGCACCTAGCACTGTTTGCATAAAGAAGAAGGTACTCAGTAAACATTTGTTAGCTTAAACAAATGAATGAATCTGCTTGTAAAATTATTTCCAAAAAAGTATACGAGTCAGGAGATTTTGCGTGTAAGCAACACAATTTGGCTAACTTAAGTCTGAAAAAAAAAAAAAGGTATTTACTCTCAGGTACCAGAGCAGCTGCAGGGCTCCAAACAGAAGAAACAACTACATAGTCCATCCATTCAGGACACGGTTGATAAATCACCTCTGCTTATTTCTAGTCTTATATCACATTGCTCAAGAGTCAGACTTCTGATTGGCCTTGCTTGGGTGGTATGTTCACCCAGGCATCTTGACTGACAGTCCTACCAGGTCTTAACTCAAAGATGGAGGAAAAGTTGCCAAAAGCAAACTCTATTCTCAGAGAGGGCATCATGGATGGTGGGCAGGTATGAACACAGATGTTCACTATGATGAAGAAAGCAGGGGAAGGAAATCACCAACTGTCACCAGGAACTAGAGTAGATACAGTATTTTGCTTTTCCAATATCTGACTCAATTCTGCAAACTCTCTTGCAAGGTAGGTTTTATGAGCCCATTTTACTAGAGCTGAAACTGAAGTTAACAGTTTAAGTCACTTAGCCAAAGTCACATGGAATCAAACCTAGGTCTTTCCATTCTTTTCTACCTCTCAGCAAAAACAGATGTTTCTTATCAAAGCATCACGATGTGAAATGTTAAATCCATGCAGTCTCAGAAATGCAAGTCTTCCATGAAAATAAGAGCTATTGAAAACAAGGATTTCTTGCCCTTATTTATTTAGGTTCTTTCACAAAATATACTCCAAATCCTTTTCCATTATATGAAAGCATGTTACTTCATTATATGTAAATCTAAAGTTTTCATGGCTAGGGACAGAATATGGTGATATCAAGCTAGCAAATCCAGTTCTTTAGAGAGAAGTCAGTGAACTTGCTGATCTCTACAACCTTGGAATACTCCTCTAATTCTATCAGGCAATATATATATATTGCTGGTAACAGGGAGTCCAGTGAGAATATAGAAAAAAGAATATGCAAAATTTGCTAATTCCTAAAGGAAAATATTCAGTCCTAACAGGGGTTCAGAAGCAGGAGCATTTTTTTTCAAGCTGATGCAAGCCCAGAATTTTTCCACTATTTAGAAAACCTATGTTCATCTCTAGATAAACTTAAGCACATACATGCAATTCAGTTCATTATTTAGGTCATTATATCTGTGACCTAAGCAGATAGGAGATGTGTTTTATGTGAAATATTTAATTAGGCCATCAGGAATATAGGGGTACCAACTGTTACAGCTTGCTGACCTTGATAAAGGAGGAGATATCAGCAAAATAATGATGACAATGTTCAGATGAAAACTGGAAATGGAGCTTATTTGTGAAAATATCAGCTGCACTTGCTTTACCACAATGCAAGTCAAGAAATGTCAGCCTAAGCATAATAATCTGGCTCATATCACTCCCCTTCAGGCCCAATGGGCTTATTAAAAACTATTTTTAAATGATTGGTACTGATACATACCTAGGAAAAACTCTGGAAATATGTCCTTCAAAAACCTGAATGATTGTTATTTCTAGATGGTGAGCTTATGCATGATTTTTTAAAAATTCTTTTTGTTTACCATTATTTTCTACAATGTACTTGTTTAATGCAATTTTATTGAGATATATTCACATACCATACAATCATCCAAAATGTACAATTGCTCACAGTTTCATCATATAGTTGTGCATTCATCACCATAATCAATTTTTGAACATTCTAATTACCCCCAAAAATAAAAATTAGAATCAGAATTTAAAAAAAAGTAAAACGGAACACCCAAAACATCTCACACTCCTCCCCCACCCCACCCCATTATGCATTTACTTTTTGTCCCCCTTTTTGCTACACATCTGTCCATACACTGGATAAAGTGAGTGTAAGCCACAAGGATTTTATAATCACACAGTCACACCGTATAAGCTATATATAGTTATATAATCATCTTCAAGAATCAAGGATACTGGATTGCAGTTCAACAGCTTCAGGTTTTTCCTTCTAGCTATTCTAATACCCTAAAAACTAAACAGGGATATCTATATAATGCATAAAATAACCTCCAGAACGACCTCTTGACTCCATTTGAAATTTCTCAGCCACTGAAACTTTATTTTGTTTCATTTCTTTTCCCCCTTTGGTCCAAGAAGGTTTTCTCAATCCCATGATGCCAGGTCCAGGCTCTTCCTCGGGAGTCATGTCCCACATTGCCAGAGATATTTACACCCCTGGGAGTCATGTCCCATGTTGGGGGAGGGCAGTGAGTTTACCTGCCAAGTGGGCTTAGAGAGAGGGGCCACATCTGAGCAACAAAAGAGGTTCTCTGGGGGTGACACTTAGGCACAATTTTAAGTACGTTTAGCCTCTCCTTCACAGTAACAAACTGCATAAAGGCAAGCCCCAGGATCAAAGGCTTAGCCTGCTACAATGGTAGCAGAGATAATTGCTATAACTCATGAATAGATGTGACTGCTGTAAGAGCTTACAATCTAGGAACCTTTACCATAAGCCCTCTCCTGATAATCTATGCTCTCAGATTCAATTCTCAGAGTTTGCAAATTATAATTAGTCCATATTATAAATTTTATATATTATATAAAATATAATACAGTGAGGCATTACAATGTTTGTCTTTTCAATTCTGGCTTATTTCACTCAACATACTGTCCTCAAGTCCATTCACCTAGGTGCATACCTCACAACTTCATTTCTTCTTGCCACTGCTCAGTATTCTATTGTATGTATACACACCATAGTTCACCATTCCATTTCTCAGTTGATGTACCCTTAGGCCATTTCCATCCATTGCGAATCGTGAATATGGCTGCCATAAACACCAGTGTGCAATGTCTGCTCATGTTCCTGTTCTCAGTTCTTCCAAGTATATACCCAATAATGTGGTTGCAGGACTATATGGCAACCCCATAGTTAGCTTCCTGTGGAACCACCACACTGCTTTCCACCTGGGCTGTACCGTTCTACTTCCCTACCAAGAGGGAATAGGTACATTCTTCTCTCCACACTTTCTCCAGCACTTGTATCCCTGTTTATTTTTTAAACAGTTTTATTCACACACCATACAATCCATCCTAAGTACCCTGCATAATCACATAATTATGCATTCACCACCACAACCTATATGAGGACATTTCCATCTCTTCTGCAAATAAAGAGGAAAGGGAGAAAACAAAATGAATAATAAAAATATACAAGACAGAAGAAAAACAAAAATAAAATAAAATACAGCAAAAAGGTCAGACAACAAGACCACCAAGAATCCCATATCACTCCCTTATACCCCCCTTTTATAAACATTTAGCTTTGGTATACTGCTTTTGTTACAATTAATGGAAGCATCTTACACTGTTACCATTAACTATAGACTCTAGTTTGCATTGATTTTATTTTTCTCCTATACTATCCAATTTTCAGCACCTTGCAATGTTGACATTCATTTATTCTCCCTCATTTAAAAACATTCTTATATTTGTTCATTTAATCACCATCACTGACCACTCTAGGTTTTGCTAAATTATACAATCCCAGTCTTTATCTCCTATCTTTCCTTCTGGTGTCATACATGCCCCTTGCCTTCCTCTTTCAACCGTAATCACACTCATCTTTGTTCAGAGTACTTACAATATTGTGCTATAATCACACACTATTATGATATCCACTCCATTTCTGGATCTATACAGTCAATCCTGTTGAACCTTCTGTATTCCTTCAGTATCAAATGCCCGATCTCTAACCTCTTGCTATCTCCTGATAACCTGTGATCTCAACTCTCAAATTTTGCTCATCAATATTAGATCATATTAGTGAGACTATACAGTATCTGTCCTTTTGTTTCTGGCTAATTCCACTCAAGGTAATGTCTACTGTCTACCAATTTTGTCTTTTGGATTTTATGGCATATCTTATTTTATCCCCCCCCCCGTTTACCTGTACTGATATTCTTCACTTCTACATTCTTCTCCAAACCTCTCTCTCCTGTCTTTTCCTTTCTGCCTGTTGTGCTCCCTGTAGTATTTCTTGTAGAGCAGGTACCTTGTTCACAAACTCTCTCAGTGTCTGTCTGAGAATATTTTAAACTCTCCCTCATTTTTGAAGGACAGTTTTGCCAGATATTGAATTCTTGGCTGGCAGTTTTTCTCTTTCAGTATCTTAAATATATCATACCACTGCCTTCTCGCCTCCATGGTTTCTACTGAGAAATCTGCACATAGTCTTATCAAGCTTCCCTTGTGTGTGATGGATTGTTTTTATCTTGCTGCTTTCAGAATTCTCTCTTTGTCTTTGACATTTGATAAGCTGATTATTAAGTGTCTTGGAGTAGGTCTATTGTGATATATTCTGCTTGGGGTACACTGCACTTCTTGGATCTGTAATTTTATGTCTTTCATTACAGATGGGAAATTTTCAGTGATTATTTCCTCCATTATCGTTTCTGCCCCTTTCCCCTTCTCTTCTCCTTCTGGGACACCCATGACATGTATATTCATGAGCTTCATGTTGTCATTCAGTTCCCTGAGATCCTGCTCATATTTTTCCATTCATTTCCCTATCTGTTCTTTTGTGAGTAGGATTTCAGGTGTCTTGTTCTCCAGTTCTTGAGTATTTTCTTCCGCCTCTTCAAATCTGCTGTTGTATGTCTCCATTGTGCTTTTCATCTTTTGTATCGTGCCTTTCATTCCTGTAAGTTCTGCCGATTGTTCTTTCAAACTTTTGAGTTCTTCCTTATGTTTGCCCAATATCTTCATATTCTTCATCTCTTTTGCCATATCTTCCCTCAACTTGTTGATTTGATTTTTGAATTGATTTAGAACATTTGTTTGAAGATCTTTAATTATTTGTCTCAACTCCTGTGTCTCACTTGAAGTGTAAGTTTGTTCCTTCAACTGGGTCATATCTTCGTTTTTCCTAGTGTGATTCATAATTTTTTGTTGTCTAGACATCCGGTTTCCTTGATTACCCCAATCAGATTTTCCAAGACCAGATGGGCCCTTATCTCAGGAGACTGTAATATGTATCAGGTTTCCCTGAGGATGGGACCCAGCAGGTTGTCAGACTTTCCTGTGAGGTTTCTAGGCTCTGTGTTTTTCCCATCCTGCCCAGCAGGTGGTGTTTGTCAGCCTGCAGCTCCTCACCAGAGTAAAGAAGTGTGGTGCCTTTAATTATTAGTGGACCCTGTCCTAGCCAGGAGCCAAGGTTGTCAAAAGCCAAGCTTAAACTGTTTCGATTCCCACCCACCCAGACCCTCGGGTCAGAGTTCTCTGAGGGAGAGCTGCCACTTGAGATGCCCCCCCCTCCTTTTTTTCTTAGGGACAATAATCCCTTTAAGGAATTATCTCACACTTGAGTTTTCTTTTGACTCTCTATCTTTACTCCACCCTTGCCTGTGTTAGTGCTGACAAATGAAAATTCCTGAGGCTTTCTCTAATGATCCACTTAGAATGAGAGAAAAATAAGAAAAAAAAGGAAAAATGAAAGTAGTCCCCTTTTCAGAGCCAGTCCCCAGCCCTCCAGTTCACCAGGTAAGAACCAGAGTTGGTACCCAGTTCTGTGTGCGCCTTTTCTTGGGACACAGCCCTTTTCCACTATTCTGAGATCAGTAGACTCCAAAAGCCTCTGTTTTTGTTTATTTATGTATTCTTTTTCCATCAGCCCTGCCTCCTCTCTGCTGGGAGAAACCTCCAGGTTCCTTTCCTGCTTATTCCAGGTTTATCTGTACTCATAGGTTCTATTCAGTAGTCCAAATTTGTTAATTAAAACTGCAGTTGGAGCTTGGTTGAGCTACATTCCCATGCTCCCAGCAGGACTGCTTCTTTTTCCCATATGTTCTAAATCAGCCCGCAGTGCCAGTGTGGGAGGGGTGCCAGGTCCGCAGTTTGTGGAGCTTTACTTACAGTTCTCTGCTGCAATCTCAGCTGTTCCATCCATTCCAGACTGGTGTACAATGTTGTCTGGTCACAAAAGTCCCCCTAACATTTGTTTCAAATTATTTACTAGTTGTTCCTGGCTATTTGCTAGTTATTCTAGGGGACTAACCAAATTCTACACCTCTCTACAATGTACTTTAATGATTTAAAATATTTTAAAAATTAAAAAAAAAACTATGATTTATAAACATATAAGTGCCTTTAAACAGTAGATGAGTGCTTTTAAACAGCAGATGAGTTCCTGAAATACTGCTTTGTTTTATCTTATAATTAAAAGAAAAGAACTCTATCCTTTTTCATTTACATTTAAGCAGTTTTCATTTGTCATATCTGGCTTCTCCGATTGGCCTATGAAGGCTTCTAATATCATAGTGCTAAGTTCTTCTTCTAGCCCAATAAGAGGGTTTGTGCTGCTGCAAATCCCATGCTGGGTGGGTCTCAATACTTTCTGCAAAAGCTCTACCAGAACCCAAGTCACCTCCCTCCTTTTCCTCAGAGGTCTTCCCAAAGAGTTCCCCCTCTCCTCAATTTCTCTAATCTACCTTCTCTCCTTGATCAAAGCACAAAGATATGAAGCCTTAAATCAATACACAGTCTCAGAAATGCAAGTCTTCCTTGAAAACAACAGTTACTTACAACAAGGACTTCTTGCCCTATTATCTAGGTTCCTTCACAAAATATACTCCCAATCCCTTCCTTTCAATAAACTTGCTTATATAGAAACCTAAAGTTTCCATGGCTAGTTACAGAATATGGTGACACCAAGGCAACAAATGTAATCAAACAACCTTTTAATTCACAAAGAAAAGAGACCAGAGACTAAGAGTGCCTTCAAGTTTCCTTCCCTTGTCCAAAAGGAATCCTTCCAACCTCTGGGCTTTGTTTTACTCTTAATGGTTCTTCAATTAAATTAATTCAATAAACATTCATTGAGCTTTGAGCCAGAAGTGGCAAGGTAGTGGAGATGTGTCTAGGAATACTCAGACACGGTCACAGCCCTCAAGGAGCCAATAGTCTCTGCTCCATCATTTATCCCCAACCCTCAGTGTCTCACTTAGTGGTGGCTCTTCTCCCTCAGTAAATAACATTCTCAACTCCTTTTCATATTTCAAACACCAAAAGCCTACATATTGGGGACCAAATCATGTCCCCACAAAGGACATGCTCATGTTCCAACCCCTGGTCCTGTGGATATGAACCCATTTGTACAAAGGTTATTATTTAAGGTGTGCCCAAACTGAATGAGGAGGGGCCTCAGTCCAATATGGCTGTAGTTGTTATAAGCAAAGGAAACTGGGCACAGAAGGAGCAGCTATGAGGAGCAGACAGAAGCTGGAAGTCAACAGAACCTGGAAGAGAAAGAAGACAACACCATGTGCATAGTCATGTGACAGAAAAACCAAGGAACAAGGATCACAGTCAGCAAGCCCCAGAATGCCCATCTTTGGGGAGAAAGCACTGTCTGTGACACACTGATTTTGGACTTCTCCTAGTCTCAAAACCGTAAGCCAATAAATTCCTGCTGTTTCAGACAACCCATCGGATGCTATTTGTTATAGCAAGTAGGAAACTGAAACACTGCCCTTAGCCCATGTCTTCCTGAACTAACTGGATGCTTCCCTTCACAGACAAGATGTGAAAATTCCCTGACCTAGGAGTCTCACACTCATATATAGAGAGGCCAGGCAGATAATGAAGTGAGCCAGAGCACATGTCCTATTTAATCATAGAAATTGCTGCCCATCACTATCTGATTTTGTTCATATGTGAAAACAGAGCCTAGTATATTTTGTTCTACTGACATTTAAAAGAATCCAGGAATGCAGATTTATATGAAATTTCCTAAGTTTTACATGCTGAAAAAATTTTAAAAAAATAAAAAAAAAAGCAATAAAACAAACATTAAAAACTCTAGATGGGCCAAATAAAATAGGCTCTCAAACTTACTTTCCCTGTTTCCTAACCTGTGTCATTCATTCATCATCTTTCTGTTACCATCAATTCCTCTTCCCATACCCCACTGAAATAATTATTGCTAAAGCCCTCATGCTTTACTGGCTATTCTTCCACTCTCAAATGGGAGTTCCTTGAAAGCAGATGCTGTGTATTTTATCTCTACGTTTCCAATTTTATCACTATATTCAGTCAGAACTAGATTAAATTACCCAGAGCTCCACTACTGTGTTAAAAAAAGTTACTTAACTTTTCTAAGCCTCATTTCATCGTCTGTAAAATGGGAATAATGTTAATTTGAAAGCCACAAATGGCTGGCAAATATTCGATTGAAGTGGTATGACAAGTTATCTACCTACCATATCTTCACTTCACTTCCCAAAGGAAAAACAAGGCTTCACATATTAGAATTACGATCTCAGCTACGGCTTTCTTTTCAGACTTGAGAAATTACCCTCACCCATGCCTGGTGTGTTATTCATGGTAAAGATCACATTTTCTATCAAATATCATATTCTTCAACTATTCTTAGGACAATCGAATTAGGTGTGAAAATAGTAGGGAAAAAAGAAATATTCTTAAAATGTATTCTACAAAAAACTGGAGATGATTTAAACCTAAACTGAATAAAAAGAAGAAACAGTTATGAAACGGCAAAAAAAAATACTAATTTTATTTGTCTTTTAATATGCTGGGCCTTTGTGGCAATCTGAATTATTTGGCCTCTAATGTTAAGATACCTTCAAAAAAATCAGAAAACTACTTTCGACACAAATTAATATAAAATAACCATCATAAATTTAAAAATAAAAACTTAGGGTCCAGATGGCATACAACTAAACATCAAAATGTGTGTGTGTGGGGGGGGTCTACACTGAACTCAATATTCCACCATAAACCAACATAAATTGTTCCTATAAGAAGAGGAAAAAAGAAGTTCTGATTATCTTTTTTTTTTTTAATCTTCATTTTATTGAGATATATTCACATATCACGCAGTCATACAAAACAAATCGTACTTTTGATTGTTTACAGTACCATTACATAGTGGTACATTCATCACCCAAATCAATCCCTGGCACCTTCATTAGCACACACACAAAAATAACAAGAATAATAATTAGAGTGAAAAAGAGCAATTGAAGTAAAAAAGAACACTGGGTACCTTTGTCTGTTTGTTTCCTTCCCCTATTTTTCTACTCATCCATCCATAAACTAGACAAAGTGGAGTGTGGTCCTTATGGCTTTCCCAATCCCCTTGTCACCCCTCATAAGCTACATTTTTATACAACTGTCTTCGAGATTCATGGGTTCTGGGTTGTAGTTTGATAGTTTCAGGTATCCACCACCAGCTACCCCAATTCTTTAGAACCTAAAAAGGGTTGTCTAAAGTGTGCATAAGAGTGCCCACCAGAGTGACCTCTCGGCTCCTTTTGGAATCTCTCTGCCACTGAAGCTTATTTCATTTCCTTTCACATCCCCCTTTTGGTCAAGAAGATGTTCTCCGTCCCACGATGCCAGGTCTACATTCCTCCCCGGGAGTCGTATTCCACGTTGCCAGGGAGATTCACTCCCCTGGGTGTCTGATCCCACGTAGGGGGGAGGGCAGTGATTTCACCTTTCAAGTTGGCTTAGCTAGAGAGACAGGGCCACATCTGAGCAACAAAGAGGCATTCGGGAGGAGGCTCTTAGGCACAACCATAGGGAGGCCTAGCCTCTCCTTTGCAGCAACCGTCTTCCCAAGGGTAAAACCTGTGGTAGAGGGCTCAACCCATCAAACCACCAGTCCCCTATGTCTGTGGTCATGTTAGCAACCATGGAGGTGGGGTAGGCGAATACCCCTGCATTCTCCACAGGCTCCTCAAGGGGGCACTACATCTTTTTTTTTTTTTCCCTTGTTTTTCTTTTTCTTTTTTTTTTTTTAACTTTCCCTTCTTTTTTAAATCAACTGTATGAAAAAAAAAGTTAAAAAGAAAACAAACATACAATAAAAGAACATTTCAAAGAGACCATAAGAAGGAAGTAAGAAAAAGACAACTAACCTAAGATAACTGCTTAACTTCCAACATGTTCCTACTTTACCCCAAGAAAGTTACCTAATATAGCAACATTTCTGTGAACTTGCTCCTACTGTATCCATCAGAAATTAACAGACCATAGTCATTTCTGGGCATCCCCAGAACGTTAAATAGCTTATCTGTTCTTCTTGGATTATTGTTCCCCCTTCCTTAATTGCTCTCTATTGCTAGTTCCCCTACATTCTACATTATAAACCCTTTGTTTTACATTTTTCAAAGTTCACATTAGTGGTAGCATATAACATTTCTCTTTTTGTGCCTGGCTTATTTCGCTCAGCATTATGTCTTCAAGGTTCATCCATGTTGTCATATGTTTCACGAGATCGTTCCTTCTTACTGCCGCGTAGTATTCCATCGTGTGTATATACCACATTTTATTTATCCACTCATCTGTTGAAGGACATTTGGGTTGTTTCCATCTCTTGGCAATTGTGAATAATGCTGCTATGAACACTGGCGTGCAGATATCTGTTCGTGTCACTGCTTTCCGACCTTCCGGGTATATACCGAGAAGTGCAATCGCTGGATCGAATGGTAACTCTATATCTAGTTTTCTAAGGAACTGCCAGACTGACTTCCAGAGTGGCTGAACCATTATACAGTCCCACCAACAATGAATAAGAGTTCCAATTTCTCCACATCCCCTCCAGCATCTGTAGTTTCCTGTTTGTTTAATGGCAGCCATTCTAACCAGTGTTAGATGGTATCTCATTGTGGTCTTAATTTGCATCTCTCTAATAGCTAGTGAAGCTGAACATTTTTTCATGTGTTTCATGGCCATTTGTATTTCCTCTTCAGAGAACTGTCTTTTCATATCTTTTGCCCATTTTATAATTGGGCCGACTGTACTATTGTCATTGAGTTGTAGGATTTCTTTATATATGCAAGATATCAGTCTTTTGTCAGATACATGGTTTCCAAAAATTTTTTCCCATTGTGTTGGCTGCCTCTTTACCTTTTTGAGAAATTCCTTTGAGGTGCAGAAACTTCTAAGCTTGAGGAGTTCCCATTTATGTATTTTCTCTTTTGTTGCTTGTGCTTTGGGTGTAAAGTCTAGGAAGTGGCCGCCTAATACAAGGTCTTGAAGATGTTTTCCTACATTATCTTCTAGGATTTTTATGGTACTTTCTTTTATATTGAGATCTTTGGTCCATTTTGAGTTAATTTTTGTGTAGGGGGTGAGGTAGGGGTCCTCTTTCATTCTTTTGGATATGGATATCCAACTCTCCCAGCCCCATTTGTTGAAAAGACCATTATGACTCAGTTCTGTGACTTTGGGGGCCTTATCAAAGATCAGTCGGCCATAGATCTGAGAGTCTATCTCCGAATTCTCAATTCGATTCCATTGATCTATATGTCTATCTTTGTGCCAGTACCATGCTGTTTTGGCAACTGTGGCTTTATAATAAGCTTCAAAGTCAGGGAGTGTAAGTCCTCCCACTTCGTTTTTCTTTTTCAGAGTGTCTTTAGCAATTCGAGGCATCTTCCCTTTCCAAATAAATTTGATAACTAGCTTTTCCAAGTCTGCAAAGTAGGTTGTTGGAATTTTGATTGGGATTGCATTGAATCTGTAGATGAGTTTGGGTAGAATTGACATCTTAATGACATTTAGTCTTCCTATCCATGAACATGGAATATTTTTCCATCTTTTAAGGTCCCCTTCTATTTCTTTTAGTAGAGTTATGTAGTTTTCTTTGTATAGGTCTTTTACATCTTTGGTTAAGTTTATTCCTAGGTACTTGATTTTTTTAGTTGCTATTGAAAATGGTATCTTTGATTATCTTTTAAGTAAAAACACTATGAATTCTATCAGTAAATGAACTTGCTAAATAAATTAAACAGGTATTTAGGCATGCTGAACATCTCAGAGGTACAAGAAATAAATTGAATTAGCATCATAAGAAAAGTTTCAGTGTGTGGTAGATAGAATTATGTACCCCAATATCAACATATTCTTAATCTTAACCTACATTTCTATGGATTTGAACCCACTGTAAATAGGATCTCATGAAGATGTTATTTTTAGTTAAGGTGTGGCCAGCTGAAGCAGGGTGGGCCTTAATTTGTATTACTGGAGTCCTTTATAAGCAAAAAAAAATCAGACATAGAAAGAGAAAGCACAGGGGGGAGCTGAAAGCTGGAAGACAATGGAACCCAGAAAAGAAAGGAGAGGGCATCACCATGTGATGTGAGGCAGGGATACAAGTCAAGGAACCCCAAGGATCACCAGCAGTCAGCACCAGAATTTTACAGATCTTCGCGTAGAAAGCATTGTCTTCCTGATGTCTCATCTGACTGACTCCTCCTAGCCTCAAAATCGTGAGCCAATAAATTCCCTTTTTAAGCCAACCCATTTTCTGGTATTTGTCATAGCAGAATGGCAAACTAAGATACAATGGTACAAAAAGCTATGCAAAACTGACAGAGGAAAATGGCACAAAGCTTTTATGCTTTTAAGAAAGATTACACGTCTCTTTCTACAAATGCAAAACAAGCAAAATCAATAGCCAATTTTATTTTTAGATTTTTATCCACTATAGTGCATAAAGGCAATTTGGGCATTGTCTGAAAAGAACTCCTAACTCAGCATCTTCTCAGACAAGTGAATTTGTCATCCCGACCAATATAAATAATCACACTGTGACAAAGAGAGCACTTTATATTTAATGCTTTAATAAAACTTAGAAAAGGTTGAGAAAACCTTTTGACCCTTGCCACTTCAGAACAAGTATGTTGAATTTTAATATAGTTATAGAAACCATATAGCATTTAGGCTGATTTAACAACTACATAAAACTAAATTCACAGCAATATAGTAATCCATACTAATTTACCAATTCACTCTTTAGAAATAGTGACTTGCCAAAAGTGCTGGCAGACTCAGAAGCTTTCTGAAGAAACAAAATTGAGGTCACTAAACACTTCATTACTGGGCATTAGTGGGAATGCCATTCTATGCCACAGCACATAAGGCAAATTTTACAACTTCAGATTGCCTAAAATAAACAGATATACTGAGAATAAAAATTAGATTTGAGTTGTTTACCATACATAGGCTATATGAATACACTGTACAAAATATGAAAACATCACAAAATCTTAGTTCCCAGGTAAAAGTTGTTCAAACATTTTCTCCTCTCTTTCAAATTATTCCTTACCAGGAAGATAAAATTCTCATTACCTATTATCCGAATGTTCTTCCTTTTTTATTTATATTGCAGCTTCTTCCATGTTCATCTTTTTCTTGGCCCACATTATGTTAACCTTATATTATAAACCCTACAGTTTCCAAGATCTGCAGGGTGGGACACCAAGTGTGTGTCCTCTTATTTTAATAAAATACAGCACTGTCTTACGGTCTGGGTGCTATTACAGAAAACTGACATGAAAAACAAATCATACCATAAGAATGTGGCCTAGTGGAAAAGGCTATTTATGATAAAATTTATGAAGAACATTTATATGCAGAGTAAAAGCCAAAGGATATCAAAGGAAAGGAGTAAAATTTTTTAAAAAAGAAAGAAAAGAAAAAGCTCTAACATCTACAAATTAATAACCATGGGGTATGAAGCAGATTTTTTCACTTCAGGTCATGTCTTGTAGGGGAAGGTTTGTTTAAGACAGCTTCTTCATCTAAAATTTGCTTTTTAGGTAGACAGACACTTCTTAATGCTATCTATTATTCAATCTCAAGTTTTTCTCAAGAATCTCATTAGCTAGACTGAGACAGGGACCAAGACACTAAAGAGACTGCAAAACAGTACACTTTGGGAATTATTATTTTGTTTTAACTGGTCTAGTTAAACAAGATACACAAATTAACTCTGGTGATACAGAAGTAAATCTGCATTCTCAAAATTTAAAAAAATGAAAAGTGCCAGAAAAGAATATGTTTCATCTAGTAAAGTCACCTGGAAGAAAAACAGAGTTACGAAAATAGACTAGAAGCTATATTAATAAACACACTCAGTTTAAAATATGAGAAGGATATCGTAAATAGTAAGGGACAAAAGGCAAGCATAGTCAATGTTTTTTGAAACAAGCATCAAATATGATTGAATAGATTTATCTTTCTGTAAGGACTGGATATATTGTACAAACATGGCATGGGTCTACAAAAATTGCAAGCACATTCCTCTGAAAGGAAACCATCTAAAAATGACTTACCATGATCATTTTAAAAAGCCTCTGATACGTATTCCCAATGCAATATTTTTTTTTAAATGGCTCTGAAAAGAACAAAAGCAGAGATGAAGATAATATGAGAAGTCAACAGGTTGAGATGTAAAAGAAGAAGGCTAAGATTTTAAAAGAATAAAAAGAAACTAAATATTCATAATCAAGGCAGTAAAGAGCCAATTGATAATACAGAAAATCAATTCTAGAGAGAAGTCAAATCTGAGAAATTCTCCAAGACTTGAGAGCAAACTACAGCCTGTAGGCACAATCTGGGCTGCTACTTGTTTTTGTATGACCCTGAGCTAAGAATGGTTTTTCCAGATAAATATTTGCAATCAATTAATGATTACAAACTCTGAACCCAATTAGTAAAAAGTTATCCCCTCAAAAAAGAATTCCATTCCTCTCATTAGTATATTTGAATTATAAAAATACTGTACTCAAATTATAGTATACTTCAAATTCTATCAATAAAAAATTTTGTTTTCTGCCTTGTTATATAAATAGCCAGATAATATTCTCATTTTTGTCCCTTGGCCTGCAAAGCATAAAATACTTACTAATTGGCCCTTTACAGAAAAAATTTTCTGGCCCCTGCTTTAGAGAAAAGAGAGAAAGAATTCTATAGGAGAAGATCACGGCTATGCGTGGAGAAGAAACGCAACCTATAAATAATAGGTATTTCTACAGAAAAACCAAAGCAAATGGAATGAGGGTAATAAAGTAAAATATAATTCAAGAACCATTTCTGATCTGAAGAAATACCTAAATCTGATATCAAAGGGGTTTTCAGTTTTTGAGGCAAAACAAATTAAAAGTGACTCACATCTAGACAAACTCGAGTAAAATACTTGAATTTTAAGGTTAGAGAATAAAAGTTCTATGAGCATACAGGTATGATTGGGGGTGGAGGGGGGAGATACAGGTTTCCAAAGAAGAAACAAAAATCAGGCTTGCCTTATACTTTCCCTCTCCAAGATTTACATAATGGAACAACGGAGACAGTTTTACTTTTCTCTTGAAGAAAAGGTTTTGACTCAAGAATTTCACATTGAATTAAACTGATGTTTCACAGAACAAGCAAAGGTTCAGAAAATGTACTACCTACCCGAAAGTTTCTTAAATATGCATGGCAGTGTATTTTTTTTTTTTTTTCAGTGATCTAGAGATGAGGCAGTAGGAGTATAATGCTTCCAAAGATGGACTTTGTAGAGAGGGAGAGATGAATTTATACAAGTTCTAGCTCCAGGAGCTTTGTAACCATGGACAAATAACGTCAGCTCTCAGTGCCACCACTTCTTCACCTGCACAGCAGAGACATTAATAGAATCTACCTAAGAGCAATGTGGAGATTAAACATGGTTAGCCCATACAAAGGGGTTAGCACAGTGCCCAGGGCACTTTGTAAATAGGCTGTTACCTTTGTTGCTGCTCTTATTATCCTGCTGACTACAAAATGAAAAGAAACTTAAGAACCAGAAAAATTGACAAATTTAAAGTAACACCGATGATCAACAATGAAGAGTTAAGCAGCCAAATCTAAGTAACAATTAAAAACATGGTAAAAGTAAAACAATAATTTTTGTAGGAGAAAATATAGTTGAAAAAATAAAAATTCATTAACAATATGGTTTTAGAAGACAGAATTTTAGAAAGTGGGGACAATTAAAGATTAATAAAAATATATTATTTTTTTATCTTATGGTTCTTAAATTTCATAATTAGAGATAATTTCCAAACATAAGAGAACATAAATGCAAACAAAACCAAGTCTGTGTTGCGAAATAGCAAGGACACATTGAACACAGAAAGCATAAAACACCTGTAAGTTGCTAAAATAAATGTAAATTGTTTTAACTGTCCACTTAAACCAACGCAAAGAACCTAAAATAGGTTAAAAAACAAAATGAAATAGCAAGAATAAAAATGAGAGACTGGGTAAAGATATATCAAACATAGTCAGAACAAAAGCAGAGTTAAACAAATTAAAATTAGATAACATAAAATTCAAGACAAAAACAAGGCCATAAATCAGTTTATACTGATACCAATTCTATAATAAAACAACTGTGGGCCTTGGGTAGCCAAATAATATAACATCAAAATATGAAAATCAAAAGCTGTTAGAAACTTAAGAATGTAACAAAAGAACCTAACAACATTAAGAACTTAACAAAAACAAAATTATAGGGAACTCTGTGAAACACAATCAACAATCCAGAAATATGTTGTGGAAGAGTTCACCTCCAAGGCTGAATTATTATGCCAACTCTGCATCCTCCAGATAACACACTTAAACAAAAAAGTCCATGAAAAGTTTGAAAGGCTGATCATTTAAAAAAGAAAACAACAAAAATACATAGAGTGTATTCTGAAAACTAGAAATTAATTTTTGAACATAACCAAAATTCCAACCATTTGAAAACCCAAAAAAGCAGATCTCTAAGAACATATTGCTTAGAAAAGAACAAAAATGAACTCATAGTATAGGTTGCAGCCAACACTGTGCTTATAATTAAATTCATACTCTCAAGATTGTTCATTATCAATTTTTTTAGCAAAGGAATACTCTAAATATCTAAATTATCAAGTTGTGTCAGTGGTGTGTGGCTTAAGTGAAATATCAGTAAGGGAAAAATAAAACATACATTCAATAATGAGAGAGCAGGCCAAAAAAGAAGCATTTTATTATAATGATAATTCTATTAGCCCAAATCTGGAAACAACCTAAGAGCAAAGAACTAAATTAAGTTTAGCATATCTTTGCAATAAGATAATCTTTAGCTATTAAAAACCATACTTACTAAGACATTTTAATGACATAGGATGTTTTTGATACAATGATAAATGAAAAAGCTGCATATAAAATTTCATATACAATTTTTTAACTGAAATAAGACAGACACAAAAGGACAAATATTGTATGATCTCATTTACAGGAAATCATTAAAATATGCAAATTCATAGAGTCAGAAACTAGCATGCAGGTACCAGGATCAGGGATTGCGTTGGGGAGTGGGGAGTTAATGCTTGATGAGTGCAGACTTTCTGTTCAGGGTGATGGAAAAGTTTTGGTAATGGATGGTGGAAATGGTAGCACAACATCATGAATGTAATTAACACTACTGAAGTGTATTCTTGAAAGTGGTAAAAATGAGAATGTTATACATATGTTACCACAATAAAATTTTTTACAACTGATACCAACCATGTAATAACAAAAAGAAAAAAACATATGAGTATAGAAAAATGACTGCAGTTTCCTCTGTAGGTCAAATTATGGGTAACAATTTTTTACACTTTTCTAGATTTTTCCCCATTTTATTTAAAATAGGTACATATTATTTTTATAATCAAGGAGAAAGTCACAATTATTTTTAAACCCGATTGAATGCCCAGCACTAGAATGCAGAAGACTAAAGCTTTAACCTTTCATATTAATGCTATATTCCAGTTGAATTTCTATTTTTAGTACTATTAGTTATGCTTGTACATTTAGAAAAATCTTGAAGCATTTTATAAACTACACAAACATAATTAGTATTAAAAACAGAGATTTGAACTTCAATAATTTAAAGAGCAAGAATTGTGTCATTTTCAAGTTTTCTGAGACAAGTGATATAATTGCCCTGCACCTATTTGTTAAGTCAATGATACATTTCAAATCATTGTCTCACTTAAACACAGTTAATCCTGTACATTCCTTCATGACACTGGCCTTCACAAAAGGCTATGTAGTCAAGATTTCCCAGGTGACTTTCCAACCCAGCTTATTGAGTCATTTATCCTTCAAGATGCCAAATGTAAAAATAAGACCGGCTATTTGGGGGCTGTCATGTTTTATTAGAAAAATTATTATTTCCCTATAAATCTGTGATTTCTAAAGTCTTAAGAGACTTGAAGCATTCTTAAATGTAATATTGCCCATATCTTGGTGTAATGGCTTTTCATCTAGATGAATATCTCTCTAGATATAAAAAGAAACTATGAAGGACAATCAATTCAGTACATAAAAATTCAGGTGACAAAGAACTTCACAAAAATGCATCTTATAAAGTAAGATAATATATATGTATAGCTTATAGTTATATGATGCAAAATAATTATAGAATGATAGTTTTCTTTATATCATTGGCCGACTGAAAGTACAGCTAGCTCTCTGTGTGCACTTTTTGTTTCTGCAACAGAGCCTCTACAATAGTCTTATAATGCAAGCAAATTAAGCAAGGGGACTTTGAAAGACCTGGGCATTGTTAACAAGGCTGAGACTATCCCACTGACTTCACAAAGTAAAATGAATTTCCAGGGAGCTGATATGACTGCAAAATGTGCACAGATACTATTAAGCTGACAAGAATCCAAACATGTGGATAGTCCCCTTCTGACTACCACTTCGTTGATAATACAGTTAAATATTCTGAATGGTTCATTTCTGAGGGATTACTATACTTCTCCAGTACACAGAGTTATCTGTGCATTTTAAGTTATTTGAAAGGTTTGGTAATAACTCCCCAAACATCCATGGCTTGCCATATTCTAAATACTGAATTCCTGGATGCAAATATGCAGTCCCTATTGGTGCTAACGGAAGTTACATATTTGCACTAAGGAAAGAAACATGTATCTAGAAATCTGTTCTCTGTTGCTTACAGGCAATCAGGTTGCATTTTCTCTTGTGGAGAAAAAAACTGCATTGCTATTTATGCAGAACCATTCAGGTGTTATAGGCATTTCTATAACATCCAAGAATGCATTAGCCAAAACCAACTAAAATTGGTTTTTGGCTCATCATCATTCAAGCTGAATTAATAATATTAAACAGCATGTGGGATGAGGGAAAACCAAGTGCAGAGCAAAATTAAAATCCCTTTCCACTCAAGCAAATTCATTTTGATCTTTACTACTTGAATTCAGCTAAAGGTCAATATATACGATGATTTAGATACAGAAAATATATTATTTCACTGTTAAATATGTTCTGAAATGAGGGCAACCAATTTAAAAATGGAAGCAATTTGGAAAATATAAACGTAATAAAAAATGTCTCCATTATAAAGTATATAAATGAAATTCTATTGATTACTGACAACATTTTAAACATCCTTAGTCAAACTGGTAATGCTCTTACTGCAACTTAATTTTCTTCATATTGTGTCTCTTACATTCAGTGAACATCACTCTGGTGAGGGACCAAGAACAAAGGCAGAAATGTTAGTGATAATAAACTACAGACCTAAATAACTTTTGAACAGTTTTAAATATACAAGTTATCTGTAAGTCATTTATTTTGATAGGTGACTGGGTAACAAACTACACAAACTAATAAGAGCCATGTCTTAGTCTATACCACTACCTGGCAAGAAGCTACGATTATATGGTCTAACTAAGACCAAAACTGGGACTTGGAACACATATAAGTGGAGAAGTAACAAAGAATTATTTATTTAAAAAATGTAAAAGCAACAATTACTTGTTAGTTAATGTAAATACTTTATAAGCATACAAGATTTTATTAAAGGATTGGCCAGACTCACAACTGAAAGAACACTGAAATATTGTCAGCTTCAGGTAAAAAACAGGTGAATGGTCGATTCAGGTATTTACTTTTGCTAACATCCACCTAAGGGATATCCAGTGAACAAGATGCAGAGAAGACTCAAACAGGGAGGGGCACAGACTGAACACATAAAACCATGGCAAATAATTAATTAAAATTGACAGGTGGCATCTTGTCTGGTAACAGTGAATAAATATTCACTAATTTGTCTACTTCAGTATTTTTCAAGATGGTCTCCCTACTAGCAGCATCAGAATCAATTGGGAATAAGCTACCTTCTAGAGCTCGGATAATAGGATTGCCAGGAGTAGTGTAGAGAAATCTACATTTCAACAAGATGCCCAGGAGAATCCTCTGTGCCTTAAACCTTGGAAGCCACAGTCCTAGGAGGAAGGCTCCAGAGGCTCTTCATTACACCACATCTGCACTGCAGCAACGGCACTCCTCGTTTTCCACTATCACACCTACGGTGCACATGTCAGCAGAACAAGAGATACCAGGCTCTTGAAAAGCAGCCTAATGCATCAAATATTTGATAAAGGAATGTGTAAACACATGAATGAGTGAATGGATAGATCAAGAATGGGAAAAGTAATGGTATTTCTAAAATAAAACAGGAATTCTGATTCTTTTAGAGTTGGCTTTCCAAATCTATTCACAGCTCTCTAAAAATCCCCAAAGTTCTCTAAATTTTTCAGACTATGTATTCAACCATGTGATCATAACTCCTCAAATATTGATCACAGAATATTGTGAGAAAAGAGGAACTGCAGGACTTTGATTCTGATTTTTCAAAAACGTCACCGTGCTGCCACTGCTGCTTTCTACCCTGCATAGTCTGCTGGCAAACACCACCACTGTCCCATGCACATCTGCTATGAAGGCTGTTGCTTAGCAACAGCAATCAATGTTGTATTTCCTCTTCACCATTTTCCTAAGGATCGAGACACTGCTCCTAGGTATTATTTTCAAATACCTTCTGTTTCATAGGCCAAACATATTTGTTAATTTTTCTTTTATAGAAAAGAAAAAACAAAAAAGCATGAGCCATATCAGCATAAGATTCAAGGGGAAAAAAGAATGAGGGAAGGTCAGTATAGCACAGGGTGCTTTGGGATTTGTTTGATGAAGAAAAATTCTTTGACAGCTCATTGACTTTATTTGCTATACTCTTTCATTCTGCCATTTTAGAATGGATTTTTGCTACCTCATGGGAGATGAAAGTCATTAGCATGAATTATCATTCTAAATGCAGATTCATAAGGCACTGTCATAAAACACACAAAAAACATGATTTTCACAAACTGGTTTAAGACATAATTCACATCTCTGTTAAAGCACGTCTTGGTTAGATTCTTACTAGCCACTAGCAAACTTTTCAATATCTTTCCACTGATAACACAATATACAATTCTTTCAGCTGAGCAATGCTTACCAGCTAAATTACTTATTTATTACCTGTGATGAAAACATATAGACAATACCAGCATTTACTTTAGGAAAAAAAAAAAATAGAAAAGTGCAAGGGGGAAGCCAAATGAATGGGGAAAGGGGTAATAAGAATTCTCATTTTAAACACACTGAAACATCTTACCAAAGACTGAATTCTTCATGAAAAAACAAGAATGGGACCCAAGAACTATATGTGATGTTTTCCAATAAAAGAAGTGAGTTGATTTTGCTTAAAGCAAATGTACACATATGTTAGTAAGTGGTAGAATCCATCAAGAGGGGTATTGTGATTATTATTTTTCATATTTATTGAGCAAACACTCTGCACAAATCCCTATAGCCAGCTGCATAAAGATGAGTAAAATGTGATCCCTGTACAATCTAGTGGTAGAAACTGTCACATACATAAATAATATAGAAAGATGAATATTACCTCAAGTATTTACTTAGTAACAACAAATGTCCCAGTTAATGTGGATTATATCTGCAGAACAGACTGAATGATAAATCAGAGTCCAAAGCCTTTATTTTTTATGCCAATACTCAATGTTGGTAAGGATACAGTAAGATAAACACACTATCATGTACTACAAGAAATATCAGGCTAGTAAACTGAATCAACGTTTCTGAAAAGAATAGGCATAATGTACCAAAACCTTCTAAAATGTGCATATTTTAAAATTTGATATAGTAATTGTATATCCAGAAAACCGTTTTAAAGAAATAATCAGAAATGCTAACAAAATATATTTATTTGGGCCATACATAAAATAGTAAATACTTTGGAACAACTTAAACACTTAATGGTGTAGCTCTATGATGGATGTGTACAATTAAATTATTTTTCAAGAATATTTTATGAAAAGGAAAATTATTATAATATTAAGAGGGAAAAAACAAAAATAACCAATACATAAATGCATAGAAAAAATAATGGAGGAAAATATATTGAAATATGTGAATGCTCTTTATTTTCTTCTCTCTAATTTTTCTGTCTTCCTCATTTATTATATTGACTATGTACTACATACTTTGTAACCCAAAAAAAGTCCCAATAAATAAAGTATATCAGAGTCCTATTTGAACTTCTATGAACAAATTTTTTTATTTCAACTCAGAACTTCAGCCCTCACTGGTTTCTTAAGCACTGACAAGTTGAGTGATAAAGTATGTAAGTTTCACAAGTATTTTTAGATCAATAGCCTTGTATTTCCATAAATTTGGTCAATATTTTCACAGAGGACAGCTACAATAAAAGCATAGAATTTAATTTAATATAAAGAAGGTTATCTTTTATTTATGAATTCAACAAACATGTACAGACTGCAAGGCATACAAAGATGGACAGGACACTCTTAGGGTCTTAGGAATAGATTTCAGTAACTTGTTCTCCTTTAACTACCCTCCAGAAAATACAGGGTCTCCAGACACATTTCTCTTGAATCAGAATGAACAGTCTGTCCACAAAAGGAGTTTCTAGTACCACCTGGTACAGGTGCTCATATTATATACAATTGCTAACTCCCTGCCACCAGACAGCATGGAAGGTCAAGAATGCAGAAAAATAAATTAATTGAGAAAATTCAGTCAAGAGGAATTAGTACTTCATTAAACCTTCCTCTAAAGTCCACATCACATACACACATTAAAACAATCATATGTTCTTTTTCTCAGTTATCTATAATTATGGGTGCTGATAAACACAATTTTCTAAGCCCCAAAATTGACGGTCAGACTTTTCCAATCCTTACACCAGCAGGGTATCTATTAAAGGAGGAAAACGGAATTTTGAATGGTGAAGTTAACTTGCCATAGTCACTGAGCTAATCCACAGAAAGT
The DNA here is from genome assembly GCF_015220235.1 of Choloepus didactylus. Classification (NCBI taxonomy): domain Eukaryota; kingdom Metazoa; phylum Chordata; class Mammalia; order Pilosa; family Megalonychidae; genus Choloepus; species Choloepus didactylus. The sequence continues at coordinate 31,291,349 of NC_051308.1, forward strand.
CAAAACTCAAGCCTAGGTCAGTCTTGACTTTCTGGCACACTCTGGGTTTCCTAGTTTTATATTCCCTTCTGAATTCCTGCTTTCAAGAGCTATGAAGAACTGCCTTTCATATACCTGTCCTGTTTTATGACTCTCTCATAACACCAAAAGTCTCCTTCTAATACCAGGAAACAAAAGATACACTAATTGGTTTTGGGTCAATCTCTTACATACTGAATTAAATATATACTCTCATTCTCCTTCTCCCTACATTCCAGACTCAACCAGACTTTTCAGACTTTTTCCTTCCTTGATCTATCTTTCTTTCTTTCTTTCTTTCTTTCTTTCTTTCTTTCTTTCTTTCTCTCTCTCTCTCTCTTTCTTTTTGAGCAGTGATGATATTCGTCTAAATGGAACATTGGAACATAGTCTTCATAAAAGAGAGTTGTGAATAATAAGGTTGAAAAAGAATGAGATGATGTCTTGAGAGTTTAGATATCACATTGTAAGTCACTAATCAGTAAGGAGGTGATATATTTTTAAATACTTATTTGGTAAAAGCATACAAGACTGACTGAAGAGGAAATAGACAAGTGTCAAGTGTCTCTAGCCTTGAGATGTCTAGTCTGTCCTAGAATAGCAAACCAATCATGAAAGATATCTCAAAAGAAAAATGGGCAAAACTCTCAATTAACAGCATATGGAGTGTAAAATAAAGGAAAATGTCAAGGTTCGAAGTTTGAAACCAATATGCTGATGCTCATAATATCAGCTTATTTATTATAAGATGAAAGATATTATACATTATGGAGGTGCTTAAGATAAAAACCAAGGAATTAAAAAATTAGCAGCTTAAGTAAGTAAATAAACATGTAATAAATATGCCTCCAAGAGGTGTTGCTAAAATAGAAACTGTTTCGGACCCTTGGGCACTGCCATGCACAAGAATGATTTCCTTCTAGCCAACAATTTCCATAACGATCACAGAAAATATCAACAAAAAAATTCTAAGAAGAGCTACTCAGATATTGAGGAACAGGCCTAAAAACCAAGAAACAAAACTTCTGAGGAATGATAATTTACAAAACAAAGAAAGAGAAGTAACAGGGAAGAGAAAAGCAATTTTGTAGCTCAACTATCTGAGCCAAAAATTTATCTGCCATGGTCTGTGTTAGCGATATTATAAAAGTGCATGCATGCGTCTGTGTGTGTAATGAGAGAGACAGAGAGTACTAGTCAGTGGGAAATATGTACATACATACATATATACACACATACTTGTATATATACATGTATGCACATACACATATATGTATATATGGTATATATGGGTCTAAATTCTATTACCACTCTCTAGTAAGTTAAATTTATTTATGGATATAATGTACTTTCTCTCTATCTCTCTTTTTTCTTTTTTAGATTTTTACCTTTTTAAAGAATGCTTCTGCTGAGCTTTCCATTTTTATTCATTCAAATTAAAATGCAATGATTCACACAATATTACCACAATATCCATACACATGTTGAAGAGAATCTCATGATTATAATCTGCACAATTACTGACTGCTAGATAGCATGCCTAAATAGTATTTGAAAAAGCAGCTTCATTTCTGATGGAGATCAGGACAGTAATAAAATGGTTTCACAATCTCTTCACTAAATACATCTTTGTTTGCATGGTCTATGTATATTGTCATGGCACAGGTGCAAGAAAATATAAATATTTAAAATCCTACTGAGCTGCTGTGAAATCAGTGATAAAGAAAAACATAAACATGGTGGCTTCATGCGTGTAGTTAAATACATAAATAATTTAAGATCGTCAAAAGGAAGAAGCACATTCATATTTCTTACTTGGCACTTATTATTATTCAAAAGCATTATATATTATGAATTGTGAGCCATCTGAAAAATATGCCAGACAACACTAAATTTATCGTCTTAAGCCCTAAAGAAAGTTACCAGCAATGAACAGTAACAATAGGTTAGCTTTGCACTTATAAAGAAATTTTTATCCATCTGTCTTCTCCCCCAAAAGAAATCTGGATCACTCTTAGTCTTCATCATTGTCTACCCTATCATTATACAACTAAATAAAGCAGCAGCAGGACAAAATAAGGGGTCAGAAGAATTCAGCAAATCCAGGGACAAACTGGTTCTGTTCTATAAAGTCAAAATGTCTTTAAAATATAGTATGTCCTGGCATGGAATCCTAAATGATGTCAACCCACTTACAAGACAACAGCTAAAATTTATAATTATTTGGATTAAAATCAAGGAGCTAATCACCCTTGTATGTTCCATTTGAGAGGTGCAACTCCTTAAAAAGGGTTTTGGGTGTTTTGTTTTGTTTTTTAACCAAATTATAGTGGTCCAATTGTATACCCAAACAATCATACATTCATGAGGATAATGAAGGGACAGCAAAAGATAGAGGATTTGGGGCTACTACTAAAAACAAAGTAAGTAAGAGGATTATGGAAATATGGCAGGGTAGGAAGCTCCAGGAAACGGTCCCTCCACCAAAACTACTGAATTGGCAGAAACTGTCTGATTTAACTATTTTGGATCCCTGGAACCAAATGGAATACTTGCTATAACCAGGGAAGAAATGGATGAAAATGCTGGTAAGTTTTGGTAAAAAATCAATGAACATCACTGTTGGTGTACTAGATACCAACCCCCACCCCCCAGCCCACAGCAGGCAGTCGGTGGAGGGGGGGAGCTGCAGCCTGGCTTCTGGCAGCAGCTTACTGGTGCCAGGATGGGCAGTAAGGACCATGCCATCCAAAACCCAGAGGTGTAGGGTCTGATTGCTGATGGGTGTTTTTGTCTGATGTTTTTGAGGGGCCAGCACAGAGGGCCATTGTTTCAACCTCCACAGTCATTATCTGCAGAGCACTCTTAGAGTACTTTTTTTCCTCTCTCTCTTTCCTTTCCCTGGTGGGAAGCAAAAAGAATTGGGGAACTTCACAAACTGATGGCTCCAATCCTCAACAAGAAAAACAACCAGCAATCACAGAAGAGTTGGAGAATTAGATTTCCAGAGTTACAACAACATGATACTCAGAATGTCTAGTCTCAAAAAAAATTTAAAAACACAAACAGGAACGCATGGCTCATTCACCAGGAGAAAAAAATCGACAGAAACCATCCCTGAGGAAGCTCACCCATTGGATTACTCAGACACAATTAGTGTGCATGTTTACCAGGAGATAAATACATGAATATTCATAGCAACAAGTGAAATAATTAAAAAAAGAAAACAAACTGTGGTATATGCACTTAACAGAAAACTATATCGCAGTAATACTGAATGACCTGCAGCTACAAGAATCATCATGAATACGATGGTTTGAAGTGGTATGTACCTCAGAAAAGCATGTTCTTAAAGCTAATCCATTCCTGTGGGTAGACCTACTGTGGGTGGAACCTTCTGATTAGGTTATTTCAGTTGAGGCGTGCTCCAGGTGGGCTTAATCCTCTTTCCGGAGCCTTTATAAGAGAGAAGCTAAGAGAGAAAAGTCAGAGAAGCTTAGAAAGAAGGACACACAGAAGTGAAAAGAGAGAGAAGCTAAAAGAGGGAAACATGCAGAAGCTCAGAGAGGAAGCCACTGAAGCCAGAAGCTGGAAGCAGCGAAACCTGGGAAAGAAGAGAGAGACCAGCAGACATCACCATGTGCCTGTCCATGTGACAAAGGAGCTGAGGATCGCTGGTAGCTGGTCTTCAGGGAGAAGGTATCATCCTGTTAGTGCCTTGATATGGACATTCTCATGGCCTCAGAATTGTAAAAGCTTGTAAGTTAACAAATCCCCACTATAAAAGCCAACCCATCTCTGGTATATTGCATTTTGTCACCTTTAGCAAACCAAAACAATAGACAAATCTCAGAATATTAGGCCAGAAAAAGTAAATAGAAGAATAAGCATAATCTGATTTCACTTAAATAAAGTTAAAAACATATAAAATCAAATAAATGTTGATTAGAATACATATGTGAAAAAACTCTAAAGAAAATCCAGTGAATAATAACACAAGATTCAGGATAGTGGTTACTTCAGGGGTAGAGAGGGAGATGAGATAAAGGAGGTTAGGTACACGGAGATTCAGAGCTGGTGGCAACATTCTATTTCTTAGACTAGCTGGGTTGCTTTACAAGTTTTGTTCCCTGTTATTTGTGCCTTATATTTCTAAACATTCTTTTGATGTGTTTATTGATGATTAGAACATACACAAAAAAAGTATATAACAACAATAGTACATGTGGGTGTCCTAGCTGAAAGCATAATGATATGAGTTCTGCATGTGAGAAATACGCCTTACTAAAAGAAGAAACTAACAACACTTCTTTTCCAGCAGGTCACAGCAAAACATCCAGGTGCCTCAACTTCAAGAATATACAGTATACTGTGTGGTAAGTAAATGACCAACCTTGTCAAGTAGACCTCCATCCCAGCAGAGCACCGACAGCAGTCCCTGAATGCCTAGGAGTTGTCAAACCTATCCTCAATCTAGGCTGGTTTCAAGTTAGCTAATTAGTGATTCTTTACCACCACTATTTCTGTCCAATCAATTCCAATTCTAATGATGCCTGTAAATGCAATTTTGGGCATTTCTTAAGTTCCTCTAACCCAGCCTTAACATATAATGAAAGTCTTAAATTTACCCAAATTGATACGACCTTTTTCCACTTCTATTGACTAGGTTATGACTTATATGCTCTGTTACATTGTCTCATCACAATTCACATTCGAGTTGAGTCTGCCATTTTAACAGCTTGTTATGTTTTGGTTAGCAGCTGAACAGATGGGTAGTTTTCCTCTGGTATGAATATCTGCCAACAGTTGGAAGGGTGTAAAATTCATTCTCAAAGAAACCCAAACATAACCACAAGGAGCCTAACAAAGAATAAAAATATCCACTGTTAAAAATATTGGTCTTCACAGAATCACATCAGGTATTCAGAAGTCTTGGTATGAAATGACAGTTAATTAAAAGAACTTCTTGGTAATGATGTTAAGTTATTCAACTAATAATCATAATAGAAGTTGGAATTGTTATAGTTATTGTGTTCATATTCATCTGATCCTTTCCGAGAAATAGATATTGTAGATATTAATAGCCTAATTTTACTATACTCAAGGAATAAAGCATAAAGAGATATCCATGTTATCATAGGAAGTGACTGAACTCAGAAGTCAAATAAGATTTGTGCCTGTCTGTGCCTCTTATTAGCAACACAACCTTGAACAAGTAACTTAATTTCTCAGAACCTCCTGCTCCTCATTTTAAAAAGGCACAATACATAATTCACACGGTTCCTATGAAAATTATATTGACTATTACATATAAAAGTTTCTAGCAAAAGTACCTGTCACAGAGTAAGTCATTAATAAATATTTCCTTCCTTAAAGTCCCAGTTGATCAGAAAAACTCAAAATTCCATCCTTACTCCTTTCAAAAGGAGTCAGAGATGACTCAGATTTAGGGGAAAATAAAAATTTACACCAAAACGTCAATTGAAACTTGAGGTTGCAAGGAACTCTATACATCCTATAATCACAGTGGTTTCTCACACAGATCCTGAAGGAATGGACAGAATCTAATGAGTGAGTTGTTAAATAATTTAGACGGGAGAGTGTTGGCCTATAGTAATGATTGATTGATTTGATATTAAATTGTTTATCATCTAGTATTGTTATTTGTCATCTAATGCATGCATATCTTTTCTATACAATTAAAGAGTGTACTCCATGTTGCGTACAGACAACCCTTGACATTCATTCAAAGATTTCCTTTTTCTGATACTGGTGATTTGTAGATTCCTCCCTGAGCTGTAAGCAAACACCCCTCTGCCAATTCTCCAGTTCATGGCAGGAGAGGGGAGAAGGAATCTCCTCAGGAAGAAGAGTCTACTGGAGCTGGGAATGAGGGAAAAGATGGACATAGGGAAGTCAAGGCACTGCAAATGCACATGCACCCACAATGAGTCAGTAGGAAGATGACAGAAATGTCAGGGAGTGGGAATAGGAGAGTTCTCAAATCAACTATTCAGTATGATATTTTCCAATCTCCATGATTTTAGTTTCTTGTCCTTGTGTTTCCTGTTTGAGGATGACACATAGCACTTCACAAAGCATTGGCTCATTCCACCCCTTTGAAAAGATACCGAAAATGGAGTCACAATAGCTAGAGAGGTTGCCCAGTATCCATTCCTCTCTGATGGACCTAACACTATGTTACAGTATCAAAGGCAATCAAAGATTTGACCTAACCTTGGTGTCATTTTAGTAGGACTGCCCCTTCTATGCCTCCCTTCTCCTCTATAGTTTCCTCTTCCCTGACAAGCACAATTTACTGGAATTTTGCATTTTGAGCAGTTCTTTAGAATATGTAAAATTTCAGTAATTATAATACACTAGAATTGCTAAATTCTATAATCTCATCCAAATGAACTTAATCACATCATAACATTCCATTTGACTTGTTTCCAAAATCAGTTTTGATTACAAACTAAAAAGAACTTAAAAATTCTTTTGGTTGAAAAGACCTTTCATCTATAAGAGGACTAAAATCCTTTTATTTCCAAAGTATTCATCCAAGCATCTTTCATTCAACACATCTTTTTTTGTACACTGCTACTAGAGTGAACAAGACTGGCAAGACTCTGTCCTCATGGAGCAGAGAGATGATAAAGAAGTAAACAAACAAATGAGTAACAAAATTTTAGATAATCCTAAATGATGCAAAGAGAATTTAAGATAGTAGGTTTAATGGGGAGTTTCTTTAGAAAAGCCTTTCTGAGGGAGTGACATTTGAACAGAAACCTGTAGACCTAAGACCTAAACCTTAGGTCTCAGATCTAGGACCATTCCAGACATAGAACTAGCAATTTCAAGGTCCCTGGGACAAAAATGAACTTGGTATGTCAGAGGAAGAGAAAAAAGTCTAATGTGTCTGAGGTGTAGTGACAGAGGGAGAGGAGAGGGATATAAGATGATGTCAGAAAGGTAAGCAGGAAGCAGAATATATTAATACTAAAATAGGATAAGAAATATACATTTTATTCTAAGTGGGAGTCAATGGAAGAATTTGGGAGAAGGAGCAGATATGACCTAATGTTTATTTTAAAAGATCACTCTGGTTGCTGTGTGGGGAAAAAAAAAAAGATTATAGAGAAGCAGGAGCAGAAGGAAGAAGACCAGTGAAGAGGTTACTGTTAATTGTCAAGTAAGAGATGATACTGAGACTACAGTGGTGGAAATAGAAAATAAAAACCAGGTTTTAGATATGTTTTGTTGGAAGTACCCACACCACTTACTGATGGATTGGATGAAGGTGGGTGATGAATAAAATACATGACTAGATTTTTGTACTAAGCAACTGAATGAGGGTAATGCTAATTATTGAGGTGGGAAGATAGGGGAAGGGACAGGTGGGTATGCTTATCAGACATCTAAGTGGAGACGTCCTATAGACAGCTGGATATACAAATCTGGAGCTCAGTGTAGAGGTTAAGGCTAGAGATACAAATTTTTTAGTATACTGGCATAAAAGAGGGTATTTAAAGTCATAGAATTAAATGAGAATCCTCTAAGGAGAGAGTTTAATTAGAATGAAAAGAGAAAAAAGCCCAGTATTGAGGATTTCCAGTATTTAAAGTTTGATCAGAGAAACAAGAACCATCAGAAGACATTGAAAAGAAATGTCTACCCAATAGGAAAAAATCTAGGAGAGTGTGGGGTGCTGGAAGCCGAGAGGAGACTCTATTAAGAAAAAGGGAGTAAGCAATTGTGCTGCTGAAAGGTTAAGAAGACAGGGATAAGACACTGGGTTTGGCAAGATCAAAGGTCTTTACTTAATAAGAACAGTTTCAATGAAGTATGGGGAATGGAAGTCCCATTAGAATGGGCTGAGAAGAGAATGGAAAGTGAGGAAGAAGAAGGAAGAAGGAAGAGGCAATAACTATATACAAACCTTTTCACTATACATAGAAACACACCAGTAGCTGCAAGGACATGTGTCAAAGGAAGTTTGAATGTACTTGTGACTAAGGTAGTTGACAACAGATGTTACTGGAAGAAATGGAGCATAATCCTCTCCCTTTTTTTTTCCCAATTTGAATCAACCCGCTGAAGTCTAATTCTAACAAACCCTTCTCTGAATAAAATATATGAATATCCAACATGTATACTTGTCAAGCCCAATATCTCTTTTTTTCAATCTCTCCAATAATGAAAATTTCCAATAAGGAAAGCAAATCTATGATCCAGTCACCTTTCACAACAAGATAAGCATCCATGATATACTGATTTGCTCTTTTTTACACTCTCTGGCACCCCTCTCTTCTAGAACATTTCCTCTTACCTAAAACAAACTTCTACACATCTGATCTACTAAATTGAACTGAAAATGTAGCATTTCTCTCTCCATAAATAGTTTGGGTACTGTCCTGACAAGAGAAAGATGAGAGAGTAAGTGAACTGTGTGAGCCACTTTTAGTTGCTTCATACTGATATTGAATTAAATGTGTTGCTAATGCAGTTTTCACAGCCTTTGTTTCATTTTTTTAATTCAGTTTTACTGAGATATATTCACATACCACACAATCAGCAACAGTGTACAATAAATTGTTCACAGTACCACCATATAGCTGTGCATTCATTATCATGATCAACTTTTGAACATTTTCATTACTTCAAAAAATAAAAAAATAAAAAAAGAATAAAAATACAAGTAAAGAAGAAAACCCAAAACATCTTATTCCTCTCACCGCCCCCCCATTATTCATTTAATTTTCTACTCATCTGTCCATACACTGGATAAAGGGAGTGTGAGCCACAAGGTTTTCACAATCACATAGTCATATTGCATAAGCTATACAGTTAACACAGTTGTATCCAAGAATCAAGACAGCCTTTCATTAACTTTTCAGGAGGCTTTCTTTTCCACTAAGCACACTTTGTACGAGTTCTTTTTTTTTTTTTAAGTTACATGAAGACAAGTTAATGATGAAGGCATGTAATACAGACTTAATTTATATAGTACTTGGGGTATATTTTCAACAATGACTTGCAAGTATAATTATAAATTATATGAAAATTCAGAGAAAGGTATATTTTGCTTAGATCCCATCTTTATAAGTTTATTACCCATCTCATGAATCTACTAAAAGTTTTTAACTCAAGTCATGGACTGTGGCACCTGTCACCATTTGTGTTAATGTTTACACCTACAGATTAAAAATCTCAAAGTGTTCAATTTTTTTCATCCTCTTAGTTGTTTTAGAAAGGAATTGGGAAACAGAGTGACTTCTAGACTTCTCACAACTGCATTATTTTGATTTTTTAATCCACATTTGGCATAAAGAATAGTAATTTAGTGATAAGAATATCATACTAACCTGTGAATAAACTGGAGACATACTGGTACTCCAAAATAAAGACAATGTAATTAAATATATATATGAAAGATATTAAAACAATGTCTAATAGTTGTCATCCCTGAGTTTTAAATTAGCTCAAGAAGACCTTAAAAATCATATAGTTCATCCTCCTTAGTTTAAAAATCCATTCTTAATTTGTTTAGAATCATTATTATATGAGGTTATTCATTCTCCCTAATTTTCTTTAATATTAATAATTAATATTAATAAATACATGTGATGATGATTGACATCAGATCCTATACCTTGACAATTCAAATCATCTTAGATCATGGGAAATATTAACCAAGTTCAACTTCCCATTTACTCATGGTAAAATGATAGACATTGAAGAGAAATGGGGTAACACTTTGTATATAAATTCAGAGTCTGATGCATATTTTACAATGTCTTCACTTTCTCCTACTGGAGAACGAAGTTTCTATTTTAGGAAATGTTGGTTATGTATTCTACCCTTCTATGCTTTCTTCTCAGCTCATGAACTCATGGATCCTGTCTTAGTTTCCAGGCTGCTATGACAAACACATACATGGAGTTGACTTAAACAAAGGGATTTTATTGTCTCACAGTTTCAGAGCCTGGAAGGATTGCTTCCTCTGGGGGTCAGTAACATTCTGGCTGGCCAGCAACGCTTGGATTCCTTAATTTTCCCATTGCATGAAGATGTTCTCCTCCTATCTCTCCAGCTCAGTTGATTTCCATCTTTCAACTCCTCCCCATGGCTTCCTATTTATAAGGCCTCTGGTCATAGGATTAAGACCTATCCTGATTCAACTGGCCACACCTTACCTAAAAGTAACATCTTCAAAAGATTCTATGTACAATGGGTTCACACCTATAAGAATGGGATTAAGATTAAGAACATGGTTTTTCGGAGGTATGTAATTCTATCTACCATGGGTCCTTGGAAGGATCAGATTAAATAAGGCAAATTTTGGGAAGTAGAATAAGCAGTGTCCTAAGAGGCCAGGCCAAGAATTTTTGAGCCAGATTCTTTAAAAGTTTTGGATACATCTGGAAACCGTATTAACTTTATTTATACCAAGAACAGCAATTTAGTGGCCTGAAATAATTCCCATGAATTATAACTCCAATGTTCTTTTTAAAATCATTAATTATGACTATTATGACTATTGTTCTAAGTCTTTGATTAGTAGTTCATTAATTTAAAAGTTAAATTCATTATAGGAATAAATAATGCTAGAATATCTCCTAATTATCTTTGCTAATCTACCAAAAGTTTACACTATCCTTCTCCTGAGACACTCTACATTTGGTTTTTCTTGCTCAGATTATCATCCTGCTCAAATTCTTTGAAATCCATTTGTCTTGGTATTTAAAAATAGAAGGGATTAGTGTTAATTTAACTGAATCAGCAATAACCTATTGAATAAGTTTGTGATAATAGGTGCTACATTGCTTCAATCTACCTGCCACAGAACAAAATAGTATTAATAATTAACTTAATCCTAAAGAAAATCAACAATTTTTCAACTCTCTTTTTGGATGGATAGTGATTTTAACTGCCCCATATCTATCTCATAAAGATGATGTAAATCTTCCAAGTATTTTGAGCTTCCTAGAAAATCATGCTATTGGGATTATTTCAGTATCTGTGAACAGACTTACGTATATCATCAGCCCTAAAATTGTGGGCCGTAAATGTGTTCAAGCAGGTGGATTCCAAAAGTGAGGCACTAAATTCACAGTAATTATCCAAATACATGACAAATTTCAATATTTAAATGCTAACCTGAGGCATACCTGGGGATTATAATTCACCGAAGCTTTAGGAACCATTGCATTTCTTACATGATGCTGCCTTGTCCAGGACTATATGCTATTCGATATATAATGTTCACATTTTTCTGATTGCTCCCAATGATAAAGTCATTAATTTCACACTACATTTTCCAATTAGTAATAGCAATCCTTTTTAAAAATAGGTACACAAATCAAGGTAGAATGAGAAAGAATATTTTTTCTCTAATCCACACCCCTCTCAGAAAGATTTAAAATAGTTTGTATAAACACATTCAATACAATGAGCTAGCGCAAATATTAAAAGAGTTATATGAAGAAATCATAACAAAAGGAAAATGAGAAAGGAAAGAGGAGTCAGGAGTAGGTTGGTATACAAAATGCATGCTGCTGCATCCTATGCATTGCTAATGGTATGTCACAAATTTCATGAGATCCAATAATGAGTCCACGATACCAGAGAGAAGTTCTATAGCAGAACTGGGGATAGCTTTATGATTTTCAAGTAATTATAAGTTCTGAGACAAAGTTAGTTGCAAAATATTATCTTCACTATTGCACGGTTTTGTTTTTTTCTTAATCATTAAGGAACAGTATCATAGCCCTTGAGCCTCTCTTGATTAAGAAGAAAATCTTCCCCAGAGTAGCACTGTCCTAAATAACGTTCTGCCATAATAGAAATGTTCTATATCTAATCTACTTAACGTGTTGGCCACTAGCCACATGCGGTTGTTGAACACTTGAAATGTGGTTAGTACAACTGAGGAACTTTAAATTTTAATTTAACTTAATTTTAATTAATTTAAGTATCTAAATGTGGCCAGTGGATTTGAAAAACATTTCTAATGCGTGTGTGTGTATATAAATTTCTCTCTCATGGTGGTATATTTCTCAATTCCTCAGCTTTCTAACTCAAAATTATTTTCATATAAGGTATATTTTCACCTAAATAATTCAACTTATTTATATATCAAATTTATTTTATTCAAGAGAATTTTTCAAATTATGGGCTCAGTATTCCTTCGGCAGGTAAATTCTCTGGGTTGTTCCTAAGCATGATATTTTATATGCTCAGATTCTGGTCTTCATACATTCCTGAAAGCAGTCTTTCATTCCCTTATACTCTCAATCATTCTTACTCTGCTCTCACTCCAGCTGACATGCCACTTTCAAAGAGGTATGTGTTTTTTCTTGTTTCCTGCCTTTTTGATATGGTTGTAGACACATGAAGAGTGTAATAAAGATCCTGTCCAGAAAGCAGTTTCTGTAGGCATTGGGCAGTTGAGAACAGCATCAACAATAGATGAATTTAATAAAATAAATAATATATATTCCTACTATAGGCAACAGAGTAACATACAAAATGCAACTGTAATATTTTTACAGTGTTCAAACAAGTTTCAACATCATAATTCTAAACTTGGCATTAAATTTTTGTTTTTGGTACTTATTAAAGTGCATACACAAACACATTAATATAGAGAAAAAAGAAAGTACTGCTTTAAAATTGCAAGGGAAAAACATCAAAATAAGATCATGAGACATTTCATTACATCCTAGAGATAATACCACTTTCATTTCAAAACCACCCTAGTCAGGGAATGATAATCTAATAAGAACAGATAAACTATGGAGGGTAATCTCAATGTTATGGGAATGCTCAGGAATGATTATGGTTTGTAAACTTTCTTGGATATAGTAAGATCATGTTGGAAGCAATAGAGTTATTTTAGGTTTTTTTTTTCTCTTATTCCTTTGTTTTCTTAGGGGTTGTTAATTTTCTTGGGGTATGGCAGGAACATGTTGGAAGCAATGTAGTTATTTTAGATTATTTGTTTTTCTTACTCCTCTGTTTGGACATGGTTTATTAATTTTCTTGGGGTATGGTAGGAACATATTGGAAGCAAAGTAGTTATTTTAGGTTATTTGTTTTCCTTAATCCATTGCTTTGTTTGAAATGTTGTGGGGTTTTTTTGGTTATTGTTTGCCTGTTTGTTTTTAATTTTTTGATAAACAAAGTTAAAAATTGAAAAAAAATCAGTAGAAAAATGGGAGTAAAAACTAAATGACAAATAGGGTGGGATGGGGGGATGGTTTGGGTATTCTCTTTTCACTTTTATTTTTTATTCTTGTTCTGATTCTTTCTGATGTAAGGAAAATGTTCAGAAATAGATTGTGGTGATGAACGCATAACTATATGATCATACTGTGAACAGTTGATTGTATACCATGGATGACTGTAAGGTTTGTGAATATATTTCAATAAAACTGAATTAAAAAAAAAAAAAAAACCACCCTAGTCATCTGGGGCTCCAGGTGTTCATCAGATACAGCATTTGACACACAAAGCCATGGCATAAATGACGATTACTGTTTTGGGTACAAATCCATACAGATCACACACAGGATCCAATACCAGTCAACTTCCCACAGCAAATCAATTTTTCAAATACGCCCAATGTTTATTTTGTGTTAAGGATGGGAAAGCAAATGAAAGGGGAATGAGTGACATTAAAATCTTTATGCTCTGTTTTAGTTTTTCCTTGGGAGCACTGAGCAGATCTTTTTACATTTAACTACTGCAACAGTTATATCACTTGAGATCATACTCTAGGAGAAATGCAGTATTTATTCTCCCATAGAGCACTTTGATCCTCTCATAGTTTGACTTAAAAGCTATACTTCTTAATGCCAGTGAGAATATATATATTGATTTAGGAGTGCCTAGAACACTTAAATTTATAATAAATCCAATGAATTCCTCTTCTTTTGGAAGATCTTATATGATATGAAGCTTATTCAGTGGTTAGAGGGTTAATGAACAAAATGGATCACTGGACTGAAAATAAAAATCAGTATTTAAAAAAAAAAAACATTATGCCAAGAGAATTAAACTCTACATAATACTGTAACCACTGAGAATTCTCAACAGTAAAATAAAGCCTTGTAGTTCCAGCATTTTCATTAGTTTTCCAGTAGCACTGGATGCAGTGTGACTTACAATGAGGTAACGGCTGCTCCTTTTAAAGACCATATACTATATAGAGGAAAAACATTCCTTCAATTCAAATTGTGATGGTGATTGGTCTATCCATACCACTAAGTATTTTAAAGTTCATTATCTTAAAATATTTCATGTAACAGAATACTGCATTTAACCGGCAAAACGATAAATGCTAAACAGCTGATGTTGAACCATGCTGCATTATAAACATTAATTTTAAAATAAAGGAATTTATAAATCAGTTAGAACTTTTGCAGGAAACCCTTATAAGTACACAATCTGGAGCTAGAATTATGTTTGATGTGTCAACTTAAACAGATGAAAAGTAAGATAAGGGTGAACAAACCCATACAAAGGAATGAAAATCATGTTATTACCTATGAGATTATTTCCATTCAAAAGGAGAGGAGGGAGGAAAGGGAGATCATAGTTGCAAAGTGCAACATGACATTAAACTGGATCTTACAATACAGACATATTATACTTGCATTCGGTTCCTATTCTCCCACGTTCATAGATAGGAGGTCTTTTGAACTACTAACTTTGGAGGAGAGAGACAAGCATCTCATTAATAGACCTGTCCTTAAGTGTGAGGCTGAGGCAGAAGATGCATAATCATAGAAGAAAAAACATGAGTTAACACTGTTTTACCCATTGTAATTGGAAAATGTCATAAGCCCTACACTATTTTCTGTCCTGTCATATATTTAATTTCTTCCAGCTCACCGAAATTGAAGAACTATTCTCAATTTTTACCTGAATATGAATAATACATTGCCTTCAAACCAGATAATGATGTCCTCCTTATATATGTAACTAAAGTATTATTTACTGTGGAAGATGCAGAATTATAAAATACAACCCCTACTCTCAAGTTACTTACAATTGGTTAGAAATTTAAAAAAAAACTATACATAAATATAAAGGTAAATTAAATACAGTTGTGGCCCTCAACTAACAACAGCAAAGTTCTGGGAGAAATATATATAGCTAGAGTGGGCCACCTCCAGTCCACAGGCAACATGAGGCTCACGGCAGCTCCAATGCCTACCAAAGCTTGCCTTCCCAGGGTCCCATGGGTCTTTCATACTGCCCTAGAACTTCTACTTGAATTTCTCTTTTAGAGCAAATTCCTAACCTTTAGGCAGGAGAATCCTGAGAAAAGAGCGCCTGGAGTCATTACAAGGGAATCATAAACCTTATGTGCTCTAAGCACCTTCTGTAGCTGTGCTAGCCAACATGGTAGCCACAAGCCACCAAGTGGCTACTGAGCACTTAAATGTGGCTAGTACAACCGAGGAACTAAATTTTTTATTTAATTTAATGAATGTAAAATTAAATAACCACAACCATGAGTGTCTCTCAAACTGTGCCAGTCAGTGCCCATCTCCCAGCACACCTTGTCACATGCCTTTCAAAATTGAGGAAATCAAGGATTTGCTGCTCACAACCAGGTGAAAGGATACCAAATCTGTCAAGACCAAGAAAAACAAGGATAATATGAACTTTTAAGTTCAAAGCAGCAGATATATTTATACCTTGGTCATCACAGACAAAGAAAAGGCAGAGAAACTAAGGCATAGTTTTTGGTAATCATATTTATAATGTGTGTTTAAGCAATCACAAATTCAACAGACCATCATGACAGATTTTTGCCTAGTCTTGTAGTTTAGGAGAAGGATAACTAGAGAAAAGAATAAAAATATATATTAAGAGAGTCCCTGCTAAATTAGTGTTCATGAACAAAATATTTTATTTGCATTATCATCTCTTACTCATGGGGAACATTAATACAATGCACTTTCCTCTTTTTTTATTATACTCTAAACTACACTATAAAAGGGGGTTAGTTTAGTTCATGAATCAGCTATTTATCACTCATCTCCCACACCTGAAACAGTCCAAGGACACTTAAATGCAAATTCATTGCACTTATCACTTTCTTGAGTGATCCTATCTTTTAAGTTCATCTTGGGATTATCTATCTCCATATTAGAATTTTTATTTCTAAAATGCTGGCTCACTTCATTGGAGAAAATGAGGCTCCCACAAAGGAATATGAAAAAAGTCTTGACTTTCTGGTTCATTTTCCCCATTCATTTTCGATAGTACAACCTTACAAATAGGACTTAATGCATCCAAAATAGCAAACTGAAAGCTCCAATGGTACATACTATAATCACTTATTTTAGTATTTTAAGTGCCTTATTATTAATAGCAAAACAGCTTTAAAGTCATCTATGATATATGCTACAGCTAACTCAATTTGTCAGTGAAAGATGCCATGTTGTTCTGTTACAGGAGATATAAAATATACATGATAAGAGAAGATCTTCTGCACAAATAACTAAAATTCTTTTTGCTTCATATTTTCCAGTGTTATAAAACCTGGAATACTGCTTTCACTGGATTTTGTCATAGTGTTTTCTGTTGCCTACTATAAAAATTTAAATATGTTTTCCTTTACTCTCTTTATACTATCAGTTCTCTGTACTGAAACATGTTTCAGTTTAACCATGAATTGGTTTTATGGACTCCATCTAAACCTTATTCATCAAATATTTTGAACACACACAAAAATGATATCCTAATGATCTTCAAAATGCTGAGGTTTCAAGTTTCTACAATCCTGCTGTCGGGCCAGGCAATGCGTTCATCTCTCTGTGGCAGCCTGCCTTTCAGGCATCATTAATGTTTTAGATTTTCATAAATTCTACTATGGCCACACAGACAAAGAACCTGGACTATGTAAATTCCCTGAAGGAATTAAGCAGCTATTAGCTTTTATTTTTAATTTTGGTTATATCTCCAAAGTAAAGTTTAAAAATAAGAATAAAAACTGGGAACAAAACAAATATTTCCATGTTAGAATATATAGCTTCTACTATATTAAGGAAGGAGCAGACACTCAACACACTCAGGATAATCCCAGCCCTGAGAAAAAAGAGAAATATGAAATAGATACTTTTCAAACAAGAACAAAAGTTGAAATACCTCATTAATTTATAGATACATTCATCTAAGAAATTAAAACTTCATATTAAAATAGAAAGTATTTAAAAATGTGTTTCTTAATAAGCCTTACAACTTTCCTGCATCACTCCTGGCTAGAGACCAATTTCCTTGAATTAACATTCATTTTACAATGACAAACCATTTGAAGTCCCTTTTCCTCAAGATTGTAAAGGTGATTCTCATACTTTACTATGAATACTCCAAACTGTATGAAAAATTATAGCTACATTCTTTTTCCCACTCTGAAAATGCAAGTTTTACAGGAACACAACCACAGATAACATAACAGGCCAAGCTACGCAGTTCCTTGCTAACCTGGCCATGTTTTCATACCCAGGAAATTCATTCATTTGTGTAATGGTGATGATGAAAGGATTTTTAAAATTAATTTAATCATTTATTTGTTTCCTTGATTTGGTTATTTAATCATATTTGTGTTCCAGTTTGCTCCATAAAGGGTTTGAGAAAGCTTACAGTAAAATCACATATAATGCATTAAAAATAATCAGGACAAGGAAAATGAATAGAAATTTAAATAGGAAACCAAGACCAGAGGCAACCCAAACTCATACACTTAGGATCTTAAATTCAGCAAGTATTTTGTTATTCTAATAAATTGAAATGTTAAGTGCTACCAGACAATGATTTCACTTTTGCTCTAGTTGCTAGGAAAGTCGGAGCTAAGGTTTATGTTCAATTATTGTGGCCTTCCTTGGTCAAAATTTTTTTTTTTACTGTGGCTTTTTCCTTCCTCTCCCTTTTACTACCTGGCTCTTATCTTTGTCACTGTGGCATCATCCTTGATCCTGTTCTATCTGCAGTTTTTTTGTAAACTGAAGGCATCCAAACACAGCAGTCCCCTATTCTGAGCTCACACCATGGCTGTGAAGTACACAGAGCCATTTCCCTGCTCTGGTGCAGCAGCCCGGTAGGAGGTGCTCAGTATCCAGCGTGGGGGCTGGCAGGGGTGAGACATGTAGAAAGGTACTAGGCCTAGGGACTCCTACCTTAATCCTCACCCCATTCTGTGACCCTTCCCTTCTATATCTCCTTTTTCCTGAAGTGAGTGATATAGTAAATGGTCCAAAATTGCATATAGTTACGAATATCTTACAGTCTTGAAGTCATACAAGTGTTGACTCTCAGCTAGCATATGAGCAGTCTATTTAAGACCCTTGTAAAATTCTAGGGCACAATTAAGTCAATAAATGGCCATTCACAACTAATCCAATTCTCACTTCAATCCAACGTTTATTGTCATTTCTTCAGAGCATGGCACAATGCAGGCCTGATAGGGTAGGATGGGATGAAGGAAAAGACACAAATGTACAATGATAAGTATATAAGGCAGAATAAAAAGGGTGCTAAATTAAAGGCATATGTAATACACAGTAGGACAGCAGGAAAATTCTGTAATTTGGGAAAGGGATCATGAAAAAGATAGATTATGAGCAGTATTGAGAAAAATTTTGACTGCCAGAGGGGACAAAAGCAGAATCATCATAAAAAAGGGATGAAGATTGGACAGTACCTGGCACATAGAGTAGAAATGTCTTAAGATAACCGGCTAGTTTAACAATTTCCCCTTTTCTGGAAATATTTACCAGTGGTCATTTCTGCATTACATAACCCTGCTGACTGATATCTAACCCAACTGGTCCAAAAGAATTACCATTCTAGAGTACTAAGATTTAAAACAGAGACACTCAGAGACAGGGAACTGGTGGAGTGAGTCACACCAAACGTAGCATTCTGGAAAGTGAGCCGTTCTACAAATTCTGGCTCCCAAGGAATTCCTTTGATCCTATAATATATCTCAGGTCCAGCCAACCAATACCCCTTTTACTTATGTAGCCAGAGTTGATTTCCATGGCTTTCAACACAAAGTCTCTTAATTAATTATGCTCCAAATGTTGGGGAAACGGCAGGAAAGGGAAGTTCATGTGGTAGAAGTTGCTGCTAGAAGGGTAATTTGAAGCCAAAGAACTTGAATGTGGAACCAAGGCAGGCTATTACAGTCCAAAGGACAGAATTTAGCCCTGGTTTTATGAGTTTAAAGTAAGAAGGATCCACATAATAATGAGAGGGGCTTTTGGTTTCACTAAGCCTACAGCACATACCCCAATTCCAGAGAAAAACACCTGGCATATCTTTTCAGCCAAAATTCAAATGTACCATACTGGAGCCCCAGTAAAGTAGCATAACCTTGGGGTAATCCTAATCAGACTGCACAGGGTGGGAGATATGGTCAATCTTTACTTGCTTTTCTTTTCTTTTTTTTAATTAATTGCAACATCACCAAAGTTTAAGCAGTTTCTGATTTACAGGAATCCTATGGTACATCTTCCTATGTCACAAATAATTACTCTCCTAATTTAAGTCAAGGATTTTTACGAATGGACATTTTCTCTAGCCAGACATACATATGGAAATTTATACACGCAAAAGTCTTATTTAATGAACCCATCACTGAGACCAAGCTAGAAAAAGAAAGAAGTAATGGCCATCTCTCACTGTTTATGTTTGGTATCACCAGATCTATAATCGGTAGCAAAGATTCACTCCAGGGAAGTCTGTGGCCATGGAGCCTAGCTGATCCAGGCCACATAGGAACTGTGACACAGCAAGTAAAAGAGAAAAAGCAATTCAAGAGATGATAAAGCTTGAGAAGATTACCAAAGGATGTAATTAATGAGAAGGAGGTGGTGGACAATTTACTATGCTTCTCTTGCCAATTTACTTTCCAAAGGAGAAAAGCGTCAAAGGTTCAATTTCATCTATGACAAGATAACTGGGTGATGAGTCTTCAATTAAATTTAAGGGACCAGATTAAATTGAAGAGCAATCTTTTTCACTACATACATTACAAATGACAAAATAATTAGGAAATGGGAGGATTTTTGCTTAATAACCTAAGGGATTTAGAGCACTCGCCTTCTTTAAGATCATATCATCAACTGTGTCCAGTATGAATTACATAATAGTTTAGCATTCTCATTTGAGTTGAAGCATTAATATTGATGAGATGCTCTGACCCAAGAAAGGAGGTTGATTTGAGATCAAAGGAATTTATTTTCCCAATAGCTCAAAAAAAAAAAAAAAAAAGACAACAACTCAGGGTATGACACTCAGTTGAGATGGGACTCCAGTGGGGGCCAGAGGAAGTAAATAGGTACATTTCTTTCTGATAGAATTACCCTTTAATACTGGCACCCAGGGTGATATCAGTCTTGGAGTGGTATACTCAAAGTAAACAGGCCAAGAACCTGGCAGCCACCAGCAAGGGATGAGAGGAGGCCAAGACCAAGATTCCAGTCAGCTAGAGGCCAACACCAACACTCCATTCAGTTAAGAGCTGTGGAACTTGCAGGAGCCCCATGGATTTAAGGAAAAGGAGCTGCTTCCCAGATAACCATGGTATGTAGTCAAAAAAGGTACATCCCCAGTTCACAACCCCCAGCCTACAATTATAATAACTCAGTTTATATAAAAAATATGTTTAACACTATAAAGATATTTACATGTACTTATTATTATATAAGATAAAGGTAAAGGAAAATAAGGAACTTGAAGTGTATTCCATAGAATTTCTTGTTCAACAGTAGTCTCTGTCATAAATAAAGCTTATTAATATAAACTGTAGAAAGAGACATTGAAATATGGTTGCTATATTGATCTGGATATTGTTCTAGTTATTAAAAGGAGATTCTACATGGAGTATAAATATACATTTTTATACCTGGACATTTTAATTGCATTTCAATAGTTAGGGTACCTGTCAGAGTGGAAAGGGCATCAATCCAAAGTAACTAAGTTTCTAAAAAGGGTCTTATTATAAGCAGAGAAGTTCAATCAATACTATGTATTATTTCAGAACAAGCATAAGTTATGAAGGGTGAACGGCTCATATTCTTTGTTATATATACACTTGTGATCAAAGTAGCTTTCAAACTTCTTACTCATAAATGAATAATATCAAATGCAATAAGAATACTAGCTATTGGGTACTTTTCTGTGTACATTAACAGTATATCCATATGATCTTATTGAATCCCCACCTACAGGACTATGAAGTTGTTATTTTTAGGATCCTTCTTCTACAGATGTGGAAACTGAGTCACAGAGATGTCCAAACGACACAGTTATTGAGTGTTTCAGCCAAAATACAAACCAAATTTGCCTAACTCCCAACATTGCCTCTGTTGAATATGATTACAGTATCTTATAGAATGGTGGAAGAATCTAAATTCCAATACTTCACATAATTAAAATGTTTTTAAAGAGAAAATTCAGCATGTATATGTTTTAATATACATATGTTATGTATATTAAAATATCAAGATTACAAATCAAACTACAAAATCAATGAACAGACCAAACACTGTTTTATAAACAACTTCTTTGTTAGGTCTGAAGGTTACAGAGTTGTAAACTCACCTGGCACCTGATCTGAATTCAGGCTGCTGCTCCACAGTCAGTTGTATTGTATGACTTTGCAATGAGCCCCAAAGGAACCACACTGAAAAATTAGCTTTTCAGAATAACAAATTGCCAGATGCTATAGTCAAGCAGGCAATGGCATTTCAAGGTGCATATGCAGCTTGGGAGAAAAATATCTCAGGCCCCAGATCTCAAGCTTTATGTGTTACAAGCACAATACCAAAAATTCAGACTTCATTTCTTTTTACTATACACATGACTTCCGGATTAATAAAATGTCTCTTCAAGGGGGAAAAAAGCTACAGTAACACTTTTTATTTTCTAGCTAAGTGTCACCTGTTTTCTTCACAAAAACTAATTCTCCTAATGGGTTAAAAAGTACTTTGATAAATTTTGGTAGTCTTTCCTTCTAAAAGGATCCAAATAGTACTAGAACCTGGATAATTATTGCCTGGATTAAGTAGCTACTATAAGTATATACAACCTTGGTAGTATGTTTTCATAAGTAATGGGAATATATCCTTTCTTGCTTCTACTGTCCCTCTGTTCCCCTCACCAACTTTCCCCTAAACCAAAATCATCCATGAAATTGTGAAACCCACAGATACAGGAAGAGATTCATTCTTTTGATTTAAGGTTTGGATCCCAATTGAAATAGTTAATGGGAAGGAGGACTCTTTTGAGAGTAGATTTTGTAGTAAAAGATTAGGTCATCATCACTCAATGAGTGTTGAGGGGTACACTGTTTCACAGAACTGAATAACCACAGGAAAATGAGGCTAGGGACAATAAGACAAAAACTGATTGTTTAACAATTCTGCCCAGATTGCTTACTCCTGACCATGTAATCAAATCATGCCCTCTAATCAATATAATACATTCAGGAAAAGTCTGGTCACAAAATAGATGCTGGAAGGAGAGGCTAGGCCTCCCTACAATTGTGCCTAAGAGCCACCTCCCGAATGCCTCTTTGTTACTCAGATGTGGCCCTTCTCTCTAGCTAAGCCAACTTGGCAGGTGAAATCACTGCCCTCCCCACTACAGGGGATCTCACACCCAGGGGAGTGAATTTCCCTGGCAACGTGGAATATGACTCCCAGGGAGGATTCTAGACCCGACATCGTGGGATGGAGTACATCTTCTTGACCAAAAGGGGGATGTGAAAGGAAATGAAATAAGCTTCAGTGGCAGAGAGATTCCAAAAGGAGCCGAGAGGTCACTCTGGTGGGCACTCTTATGCACAATATAGACAACCCTTTTTAGGTTCTAGTGAATTGGAGTAGCTAGCAGTAAATACCTGAAACTATCAAACTATGACCCAGAACCCATGAATCTTGAAGACAATTGTATAAAAATGTAGCTTATGAGGGGTGACAATGGGATTGGGAAAGCCATATGGACAACACTCCCATTCACCTAATTAATGGATGGATGAGTAGAAAAATGAGGGAAGGAAAACAAACAAACAAACAAAGGCACCCAGTGTTCTTTTTTACTTTAATTGCTCTTTTTCACTTTAATTACTATTCTTGTTATTTTTGTGTGTGTGGTAATGAAGGTGTCAGGGATTGATTTTGGTGATGAATGCACAACTATGTAATGGTACTGTAAACAACTGAATGTACAATTTGTTTTGTATGACTGCATGGTATGTGAATATATCTCAATAAAATGAATTAAAAAAAATAGATGCTGGGCTTTGAAACACAAGTTTTGGGATTCTAAGATTTTACAAGTATTTAAAATGTTGCTTTCACAGCCCCAAATTACTCTCCTTCCCAGTGTGAAACTTCTAATGCAGAGACAATCTTTCATCATATATAACTTTATATAATCATATATATAAACATATCTATTCCATATACTTAATTCATCTAAGTCTGAAAACTTAATATCAATTTAGATCTAAATGTATGCTTTCACTATTTCACAAAAACTGCCTCTTCTGCATGGTTTTCCTAATAAAACTTAGCCTAAGTAATCTGTTCCAATATCAATCATGGTCAGTATCTAAATATTTCTTTTCTGTCTTTTCTGTAAGATAGCTTTTATCTAAATAAAGGCTGCTCCTAGGATTCCTTGTGTTCATACTCTCATCCTTGCATAATTACTTCAGAGTCAGGTTCTGAAAGCCTGGATCACATGCCTATGTCTATCATGTAACCTCTCTGGCCACAATCACCTCATCTAAAGAATGAAGAAATCTCCTACTTAATTCAGAGTGCTGTTCTGAAGATCAACTGCGGTCGTGAACAAGAAAGTTCACGACCGCATGAAAAGAAGTTTTCATGTATTAGTCCTTATTTACTTGGTTAAATTGATTCTTTTAGTTGTAATATGAAAACTGTAAAGTGCAATGAAAACTGAGGGTGATACCATTATTAATATTATTCAATATTCCATACAAAATGTAGAAACACATAAAATTAACATAGGAACTATAAAACAATTATGAAAGGTTTAAATTCATTAAAAAGTACCAAACATGGATCCTACATAGTGGTTTTTTCTCCACTTCTCTTTTTTTGAAAATTAGATAACTTGTAGATTTACAGAAAAAGCATCCAGAAAATACAGAATTCCCATATACTGCTCCTCCAACACACCATTCCCTATTATTAAGAGTCTGCACTAGAGCAGAACCTCTGGTAAAATTTCCAAAACGATATCATAAACATAGTATTAACTATAGTCCATACTCTACACTAGGGTTCACTGTCTGTGTTGCAATCACCAGATGCTTTTATTTTAAAATTTTCATTCTAGTAATATTACACATTCCAAAATTTTCCCTTTTAACCATAATCAAATATATAATTCATTGGTGCTAATTACATTCAAAATGCTGTGCCACCATCACTACCATCAATTACCAAACTTTTCCATCACCCCAAATAGAAACTCTACCAATTAAGCATTAATTCCCAACACCCTAATCTTTGTTCAGGTTATCTGTATTCTAGTTTCTGACTCTATTAATTTCTTATTCTAGCAATGTCATATAACTAAGATCATATGACATTTGTTTTGTTTTGTTTTTTTGTCTAGCTTATTTTACTCAAAATGATGTCTTCAAGATTCAACCATGTTGTCACTTATATCAAAACTTCACTCACTTTTATAGCTGAGTAATATTCCATTGTATCTATTTACCACACTTTGTTTACCCATTCTTCAGTTCATGAATATTTGGGTTGCTTTTATCTCCTGGCAATTGTGAATAATGCTGCTATAAACATCACTGTGCAAATATCTATTCAACTCTCTGATTTCATTTCTTTGGGGTATGTACCCAGAAGTGAGACTGCTGGCTCATATATGGTAATTCTACACTTAACTTTTTGAGGAACCGCCAAACACTTTTCCACAGTGGCTGCAACATTTTACATTCTCACCAATAATGAATGAGGTTTATTTCTCCACATGCTCTCCCACACTTGATATTTTTCATTTTTTTTAATAGTGCCATTCTACAGGGTATGAAATGCTATCTCATTGTGGTTTTGATTTGAATTTTCCTAATGGCTAATGATGTTGAGCATCTTTTCATTTGTTTTTTGGCCACTTGTATATCTTCTTTCGAAAAATGTCTATTCAATTCTTATCTCATATTTTATTTGGGTTGTCTTTTTATTGTTGAGGTACAGGATTTCTTTATAGATTCTGGATATTAAACCATTATTAGACATATGGTTCCAAATATTTTCTCCCTTTCTGAAGGCTGTCTTTATAACTTAAGAGAAAGTTCTTTGGTGCACAAAAGTTTTTAATTTTGATGAAATCCCACTTATCTATTTTTTTCTTTTGTTGCACATGCTTTGGGTATAAAGACTAAGAAATCATTACCTAACAAAAGGTCCTGAAGATATTTTCCTACGTTTGTTCTGGCTGTTATATTTAGGTTTATGATCCATTCTGAGTTAATTTTTGCATATGGTGTGAGGTAAGGGTCCTCCTTGATTCATTTGCATATGGATATCCAGTTTCCCAGCACCATTTGGTGAAGAAATTATTCTTTCTCAATTGAGTCGACCTGGAATCCTTGTCAAAAATCATTGGCCACAGGAGAAAAACTAAATGAAAAATAGGGTGGGATGGGGGGGGGGTGGAATGCTTTGGGTGTTCTTTTTTACTTTTATTTTTATTCTCCTCGGAATAAGGAAAATCTTAAAAATTGATTGGGGTGATGAATGCACAACTATATGATGGTACTGTGAACAGCTGATTGTACACTGTGAAGGTCTATATGTCTGTCCTCGCGTCAGTACCTTGGTGTTTTGATTACTGTGGGTTTGTAATAAATTTTAAAACTGGGAAGTGTGAGTTATCCAAATTTGTTCTTTTTCAAGATGATTTTGGCTATTTGCAGACTATTACCCTTCCATTTAAATTTAACAATTGGATTTTCCAAATCTGCAAAGGAGTGTTGGAATTCTGTAAGATGCTTTCAGTAGAATTGACATTTTAACAATATTTAGACTTCCAATCCATGAGCATGAAATGTCCTTCCATTTATTTAGGTCTTATTTGATTTCTTTTAGCAATGTTTTGTAGTTTTCATGTATTAGTCCTTATTTACTTGGTTAAATTGATTCTTTTAGTTGTAATTGCAAATGGAATTTTTTTAATTTCCTCTTCAGAATTCATTACAAGTGTATTGAAACACTACTGATTTTTGTGCGTTGATCTTGTACACTGTCATTTTGCTGAATTAGTTTATTAGCTCTAGTAGCTTTGTTATGGATTTTTCAGGATTTTCCTAAATACAGGATCACATCATCTGCAAAAGGACAAGTTTTACTTCTTGCTTTTGAATTTGGATGCCTTTTATTTCTTTTTCTTGATTAATTGTTTTGGTTAGAACTTCCAGTACAGTGCTGAATAACACAGGTGACAGTTGGCATGCTTATATTCTTCCTGAACTTAGGGGGAAAGCTTTCAGTCTTTCAACACTGAATATGATGTTAGCAGTGGGTTTTTCATAGGTTTATAGTGTCATTCAAGTTCTACTCATTCCTCGTTGGGCTTTTTTTGGATGTTCTATCCATTATTGAAAGGAGGTGTATCGAAGTCTCTTACCATTAATGTAGAACTGTCTATATGTCCCTTCAAATCCATCAGTATTTGCTTCATATATTTTGGGGCTCTCCTATTGCTTTGTCTATTGACCACTTATAAGTATATGGCGACCTAATTTGTTCCTCATAATTTTTTTATTAAAGTCTATTTTATCTGATATTAGTATAGCTACTCCAGCTCTCTTTTGGTTACTATTTGCATGATATGTTCTTTTTCCTCCATTTCACTTTCATAATTCTTGAGAATTTGAATTTAGGGTGAGTCTCTTATAAACAGCATATAGTTGGGTCATGCTTTTTTGTCCATTCTGCTAATCTCTGCCTTTTAATTAAGAGTTTAATTCATCATTTAAGATAACTACCGATAATGCAGGGCTTTCTTCTACCATTCTATTTGGTTTTCTAAGTCTTATATCTTTTTTTGTCTCACAATTCTTCTATTAATGCCTACTTTTATATTTATTTGATTTTTTATACTGTACCATTTTGAGTCCCTTCTCATTTCTTTCTACACATATTTTTCAAATATTTTCTTTGTTGCTGCCATGGGGTATAAATTTAACATCATAAATCTGTAAGAATCACATCTGATTTCATACAAATTAACTTCAATAGCATATACATACACTGTTCCTATAACCCTTTGTCCCACCACATTTTTGTTGTATGTGTTACATATTACATCTTTATAAACTCTATGTAGAGAACCACAGGTTTATCATTACTTTTGATGCATTTGCATTTTAGAACCTCTAAGAAGTAAACAGTAGAACTACATAGCAAAAAATACAGTACAATAGTAGTAGTATTTACAGTTATTCATATGGTTACTGTTATTGAAGTACTTTTATCTCTTTATGCTGCTGTGATCCAGTGCCTAATGTTCTTTCCTTTCAATCTGAAGAACTCCTTTAGCATTGCTTGTATGGCAGGTCCAACGGTGACGAACTCCTGCAGCTCTTGTTTATTTGAGAATGTCTTAAACTCTCCCTCATTTTTTTTTAATTCAAATTTATTGAGATTGTTCACATACCATACAATCATCCAAAGTGGACAATCAGTTGTTCACGGTACCATTATATAGTTTTGCATTCATCACCACTATTAATTTTTTTTCAATTTTTAGAACATTTTCATTACTCCAGAAAACAAATAAAAAGAAAAAAGAAAATTCAAGTCCTCCCATACCCCTAACCACCCCCCACCATTATTGATTCATAATATTGGTATAGTACATTTGTCACTGTTGATGAATGAATGTTAAAATACTACTAACTATAGTACATAGTTTGCAATAGGTATATTTTCCCTCTATATCCCTCTATTATTAACTCACAGTTATAATGTCATACATTTGTTCTAGTTCATGAAAGAGATTTCTAATATTTGTACAGTTAATCATGGACACTGCCCACCACAAAATTCACTGTTTTATATATTCCCATCTTTTAACCTCCAACTTTCCTTCTGGTGACATATGTGACTCTAAGCTTCCCCTTTCCACCACATACACATAGCATTCAGCACTGTTACTTATTCTCACAATAACGTGTTACTGTCACCTCTGTCCATTTCCAAACACTTAAATCCAACCTACTTAAACATTCTGCTCATAATAAACAACTGCTCCCCTTTCTTTAGCCTCATTCTATATCCTGGTAACCTATATTTCATGTCTATGAGTTTAAATATTATAATTATTTTATGTCAATGAGACCATACAATATTTGCCCTTTTGTGTCTGACTTACTTTATTCAATATAATGCCCTCAAGGTTTCTTCATAACCCATTTTTTTTAAAGATGGTTTTGTTCATACACCATACATTCCATCCTAAGTAAACAATATTTCCATGCATAATCACATATTTATGCATTCACTACCATCACCAATGTTTATATTAGTACATTTCCATTTTTTCCACAAAGAAAGAGGAAGAGTCTAAGAAGGTAGAGAGGCAAAAGAAAAAGAAAAAGAAAGAAAGAAAAAAGGATGACAGCTAAAAGCATCCTAAAAGCAATAAAAGGAAAGACAGAATTAAAATAAAGTATAATAAAAGTCAGACAACATCACCAATGCCAAGAGTCCCACGCTGCTCCCTTATATACCCCCTCACAGGCATCCACTTTGGTACATTGCCCCTGCCACATAAAAGGAAGCATAATACAATGTTTCCACCAACTACAATCTCTAGTTTGCATTGATTGCATTTTTTTCCCAATACCACTTCGTTTTTAACACCTTGCAAGGCTGACGTTCATTTGTTCTCCCTCATGTAAAAACATATTTATACATTTTATCACAATTGTTGAGCATTCTAGGTTTCAATAAGTTAAAGAGTCCCAGTCTTTATTTTCCCTCTTCACTTCTGGTACCCCACATGCCCCTAACCTTCTTTCAATCATACTCACAGTCATCTTTGTTCAGTGTACTTATATTGTTGTGCTATCATCACCCAAAATTGTGTTCCAAACCTCTCACTCCTGTCTTTTCCTATCTGTCTGTAGTGCTCCCTTTAGTATTTCCTGTAGAGCAGGTGTCTTGTTCACAAACTCTCTCATTGTCTGTTTGTCAGAGAATATTTTAAACTCTCCCTCATATTTGAAGGATGGTTTTGCCAGATTTAGGATTCTTCATTGGCAGTTTTCCTCATTCAGTATCTTAAATATATCACACCACTTCCTTCTTGCCTCCATGGTTTCTACTGAGAAATCACACATAGTCTTATCAAGTTTCCTTTGTATGTGATGGATCACTTTTCTCTTGCTGCTTTCAGGATTCTCTCTGTCTTTGACGTTTGATAATCTGATTATTAAATGTCTTGCCATAGGCCTATTCAGATCTATTTTGTTTGGGGTATGCTGCGCTTCTTGGATCTGTAATTTTATGCCTTTCATAAGAGATGGGAAATTTTCGTGGATTATTTCCTCTATTATTGCTTCTGCCCCTTTTCCCCTCTCTTCCCCTCTGGGACACCCATGACACTCACATTTATGCACTTCATGTTGTCATTCAACTCCCTGAGACATTGCTCATATTTTTCCATTCTTTTCTCTATCTGTTCTTTTGTGTTTAGGATTTCAGGTGTCTTTTTCTCTGGTTCCTGAATGTTTTCTTCTGCCTCTTGAGATCTGCTGTTGTATGTCTTCATTGTGTTTTTCATCTCTTGTGTTGTGCCTTTCATTTCCATAGATTTTGCCAGTTGTTTTTTCAAACTTCCGATTTCTACCTTTCATTCACCCAGTGTTTTCTTTATAGCCTTCATCTCTTTTGCCATGTCTTCCCTAAACTTGTTGACTTAGGTTTTTAATTGATTTAGCATATTTATTTGAAAATCTTTGATGGTTTCATTAAAGTGAAACAATATCTCAACTGTGTCTCAATTGAGGTGTATGTTTGTTCCTTTGACTGGGACATATCTTCGTTTTTCCTAGTGTGATTTGTAGTTATCTGTTGTCTAGGCTCTGGTTTCCTTGATTACCCCAATCAGATTTTCCCACACCAGAAGGGGCTCAGGTCTCAGAAGCGCCCTGTATTCAGTATCAGGTTTCCCTGAGGGTATGTCTTGGAAGACTGACAGACTTTCTTGTGAGGTCTCTAGCTGCTGTGCTTTTCCTAACCTGCCCAGCAGGTGGCTCCTGTCAGCCTGTTGCTCCTGACTAATATAAGAAGCTGTGGCCCTTTTAATTCTCAGCTTAAATTGTTTCTGTTTTGACTATTTTCCCCCAGGCCCTGGGGTCTGAGTTCTGAAGGGAGGGCAGGCACTAGAACTGGGCCCCACCTCCTTCCTCTTAGGGAAGATACACCCCCTAGGGAGTGATCTTCTGCACTTGAATTACTCCTTTGTCTCTCTGACTCTGTTAACTCCACCCCTGTCTGGGTCAGAACGCTGCAAACTGAAAATGGGTGAGGATTTCTCCACTGAGCCATCAGGTTGAGAGAAAGAAAAAGGGAAAGAAAGCCCCTTTACAGAGCCAGTCCACAACTCCCCTCAGCCAGAGACAGCACCTGGTCTCATTGGCACCCCTTCCTGGGACACAGGAATTTTCTGGCTCTCTAAAGTCAGCTGTATCTAAAAGCCTCTGTATTTTTTTTTTATTTTTTTCCCATCAGCCCTACCTCCTCTCCACTGGGATTGACCTCAGGGTAATCTGCTGCTGGTTAGGGGGCTGCCTATGTTTGTAGCTTGTATTCAGCAGCCCACATTTGTTAATTAAAACCCCAGTTGGAGCTAGGCTGAGCTATATTTGCTTGCTCCAGGAATGCTGCTTTCTCCCACAGCAAGGTTTTGCAGCTCCGCCTCCCAGCATGGTTCCACAGTTTTTACTTACAGCTTTTATGCTGCGATCTCAGCCATTCCACCCATTCCTGTTTGGTATATGATGTGTGGACAGTTGCCCCCCGCCCCCCAGCAGTTGTTCCTGATTATTTACTAGTTGTTCCTTGTTGTTTATTAGTTGCTCCAGGGGGCTAAATAACATCACACCTCTCTATGCCACCATCTTGCCCCTCCTGTCTTCCTCATTTTTGAAAGACAGTCTCACCACATATAAAATTCTTGGTTGGTGTGGTAGTTTAGAGCTATTATGTACCCCCCGAAAAGGCCATGTTCTTTTAATCCATTCTTCTGGGTGCAGATCTATTGTGAATGGGAACTTTCGATTAATTTGTTTCAATTGATGTGTGACCCAATCCATTCAAAGTGGGTCCTAATGCTTTACTGGAGTCCTTTATGAAAGGATAAAAAAGCAGAGACATTTAGAGAGAGAGAGAGACAGAAAGAGATAAAGAGAGAGAGAGAACGCCCTGGAAGTGAGAACCCACAGATGCTGGGAGAACCCACCGATGTTCAGAGAGAAAGCCACTGGAATCAGAAGCTGAAAGCAATGAAACTCAGGAGCAGATGCTGGCCATATGCTTGCTATCTTGACAGAGGAATCCCAGATGCCAGCAGCCTTTCTTCAGAGAAGGTATCATCTTGTTGATGCCTTAATTTCAGCATTCTCAAGGCCTTAAAATTGTAACTTGTAACCTAATAAATCCCCATTGTTAAAAACCAGTCCACTTCTAGAATATTGCATTTCAGCTGCTTTAGAAAACCAAAACAGTTGGCAATTGTTTTCTTTCAGCTCCTTAAATATTTTATCCCACTGCATTCTTGCCTCCATGTTTGATGAGAAGTCAGAATTTAAATTTAATCTTGTTAGAACTGCTTTGTGCATAACATGATGCTTTCCTTTTGCAGCTTTCAGAACTCTCTCCTTATATTTGGCATTTGACAGTTCAACTACTCCGTGTGTGGGCATGGTTCTCTAGGAATTTTTCCTGTTTGGAGTTTCTTGGGCTTCTTGAACATGCCTGTTATGTCTTTCTTTAAATCTGGGATTTTCTCTGCCATTATTTCTTTGATTATTCCTTCTACCACTTTCTATTTTTTCCTCCAGGAATCCCAAAATGTTTATATTCGTATGCGTGATGGTGTCCCACAGGTCTCAAACTATGTTAATTTTTTGTTTGTTTGTTTGTTTCTCATCCTGAATAATTTCATCTGTCTTATCTTCAAGTTCAGTAATTCTTTCTTCTTCAAGCTCCAATCTGCTGTTGAAACCCTGAGGGGAATTCTTCATTTTAGTTATTGGGTCTTCAACTCCAGTATTTCAGGTTGATAACATTTTTAAATTTCTATCTTTCTATTGATATTCATTAGATCTTTCCTTGTGTTTTCCTTTATTTCCTTGAGCATATTGAAGATTATTTTATTAAAAGTCTTTAGTATGTACAAAATGTGGTCTTCTACATCGACTGTGGAATTTTATCTTGTTTTTTTTTTTTTTGTTTTTTTTTTGGGACAGGCCATCATTTCCTACTTGTTTGTTTGTCTTGTAGTCTTCTGTTGCACATTGTATATTTTAAATTTTAAATGTTAACTCCGGAATTTAGTCCCTGAGGTTTCTGTTTCTTAAGTTTGTATCTGGCCAAAAATATGACAGAAATTTGCCTGAGTTCCAAGAATTAATAAAAACAAGCACGCCAACACCAGAATACAGCGCCTTTCACAGTCTTTGCAAACTGGCTCTGTGTTGACTGGTGCCCTCCTTCAGTGTTTAGCCCTGCTATCAAGATCAACCCAAGGCAAATGTGAAGTGCAGAGTCCTTGTCCTGGGCTTATGCTTACTCCTGGCCCTAGGAATTCCCCTGCTTACAGGAATTCATATGCCCCCTCTAATGTATATACTTCATTGGAAGTATACATCTAATGAAATATACCTTCCCCCCTTTCAGGGTGCTCTGTTATATGACTAAAAGCAGATGATCCTTTGCCCTAGGCAGCTTCATCTTAATTGCTTCTTACACTACTTTAGTAGCCTGCAGGCTTCTCTTCCCTGCAGAGCAAGTTTTGGAAGGGCAAACAAGAAAGGAGTATCCTGTTTCAGTCTTTCAAGAGGCCATATACTGGCACCAATATACAGGCACCCCCCATATGTACATAGGGATTACTCAGCTCCCCCTGGAAGAAGGCAAGGGACCCACAATGGGAACACAGGCTAGCTCCACATTGCACCAGGGAAAGGATAGGGGAGGGGCTAGCAAGGGCACCAGAAGCTTCTCCAACCATTTTTAATGCTGCATTTTCTTAATTCATCACTTGCACAGTTACTGCAACCCTTTAACTGTTTTCTAGAGTTTTAAGGAAGAGGCTCTGTCAGTTTTTGCTAATTGTTCAAAGGTTCTGTGGTAGAATGGCACCCTGGGGTGTCTTAAGCTGCCATCTTGGTCAACTGCTAGCCTTCTTTTTTTTACTTTCCTCAATGCACTGGGAGAAAATATTTCTGAAAAACGGTCTATATAAAATCTTCATTTAAAGTCATACTTTAGAATCATGGTACAATACAACAAAAAAATTTTACTAAAGCACATTGAAAATACAGCTTCTCCTTCCCCTTCAATAATGTTTATGTGTGTATGTGTGTTTTGTGTGTGTGTGTGTGACTTTCCAAAACTAGTTTTTCTTATCAGTTAATAAGATAAGGTCACATTAAGTCTATTGCCCTCATCTTTCATTGACCAATATCTACTTTGGCAACTATATCTTAGATAGGATGATCTATGAATTCATAAGTTGTTTCCCCTCAGATAAGTGATCTTGTCCTTTTTATATTAAACTTTTATCTCTTTTCTAGTGGGAGAAGTTTCCCCAGATAGTCAAGTCTGTTCCCATGTTAGCTTACTTTCAAATTGCATCACCTTTGTGACCTGATATCATTAGGGAGCTCATTAATAATTTTAATAACTTGCAGGGTAAATTTGAATGCATTTCTATACTTCCTCCTCTTCTTCATTCCCCTATCAACTCTGCTTTCCCCTTTCTCTTTCTCTCTGAAATATACAGTACTGGTAAAATTACCTCAAAAGTATTATTATGAAAACTAAAATTCAAAAATAAGTTTCTCTACATTCAAATTTTCCCCTTAATGATTATTTTCTTTTAATTGACTTTATTTATCAAAAAATAAAACAAAACATTTCCAAACAAAACAAAGAAGAAAAACAAATATCCTAAAATAACTTCATTGCTTCCAATATGCTCCTACCATATCACAAGAAAATTAATGATCCATAGTCATTCCTGAGCATTCTCATATTGTTAAGATTAATTCTTGATTCTAACACTCTCTCCTCTACAAATAGGACAACATTATCTATCTAATCTATTCTCAACCAGTGACTACTTTGACTCTTTCAAAATCTCATTTTCATAGTCCAATACTCACATCTTCAACTATTGCTTGACAAATTTGGTTGTCATGGTGTATCTACATAAAGAAAAACAACTAAAAACACTATATTCAGTGACTGCAAAACTATAGTACACAATGCAATTTTTCACAAAAGCTAGGTGTAAAGACAGATAATATTCACACTTCATAAGAGAATATTTTATTTCAAAAAATAAATCTTCATCAGACCAAACAGAAAACCAGTTTTCAGAAAGCCAGTAAAATATCACTGCATTTATATAGCACCTTGAAATACTTCAAACACAGTCCACTGATAACAGCAGAAATAGTCAATTGGCCTATAACACTTTCAAAATGGTAGCAGTATACCATGTGTCTACTGAGTAAGAAATTAAATTACAATCAAGCTCCACCTCTTAAAGCTATTTTTATGCATTTAGAACTCTACCAAACAAGTAGGAAAAATGAGTTCAGTATACATCGTATAAAGATTACTACAGAATTTCTGTAAATACAACTTTCCTAATTCTTGAACAAAGAAACATCTTTCAATGATAGTTAATAGCTTTAAGAAATTGATAAACAAAAATTAAAATCCTGAAAGCTAACTCTCTAAGGCCCTTTTAAAAGTTAAATACACAACAACATTTTGAGACTCAAAATGAATTTCATTCAACCCTATGAATTAGTCTAGAAGGTTTTAGATGTGATTTTCTTTATGAAGAAAACCTATAGATACAACCAACAAAGATCTAAGCGAGGGGAAAAACTCAATGTGATTTGGGGGAGATGGAGGCTATGTTGTTTGACTCCAATTGTTGCGGTGGGGTAAGGTAGCTTCACAGGGGAAAAATTTTTTCTGACAAAGAAAGTAACTGCACTGACCTCATAAGACTGTCATTCCTTAGGACACTGTATTTATAGACAAGTTGTAAATACTGAACGCCTTCCATAGAATATTACTATTTTGTGATTAAGGCTCATCTCAGGCACAGCAACATTTAGCCTACATCCCTAGCAAGTCCCTCAAAAAGCGTTCTGATATTTCAGTTGATATGATATAGCTATGCTTCTGTTCCCATTTCTCTACCCTAGTATAGGGCTAATCATACATATCGTATATAATGACAATAAAAGATAACACTTGTGTACTGTTTGCTAAATGTCAGGCACAATTTCAGGTACACTATCAGGTAAGTACTATTATTATACCCATTTTACAATAAAGAAACTGAAGAACAAAGAGATTAAGTAAGTTGCCCAAGATCACACAGATAGCACTGTGAACAAATTGAATATGTAACTGCATCGAGTAAAATAAAATGAAATAAATTTATTCTCTATTAGAGATTTCTGTTTAATTCTGCTCCAAGTAGAAGATTCTATTATTTTAGATACATTTTCTTTGTTTAAAGGAGCTTTTTTTTTTTTTAGATTCATTTATAGCAAGATTTTACTATATAATTAAACTTGTTGATGGGTGCCAAGCCCCTCATTCTAACAAGGCCTGCTTTGGTTACTGTTAGTAATTTAGGATATGAGATAGAGACATCTTTTAATAATTATTTCCTCAATAGAAGAAACACAAAACATATCTCTAAGAAGCTACAGAATTTGTGAAATTCAGTAGTAGATTCCCTCAGAAATAGGTATATTCAGACATGACTTACAAATCATATTTAAATATGCACTAGCAGAGCAGAATCTGTTAATCTATGATAAATACACACACAGTTCTAATACAGAACATAGAAGTCATCAAGCAGAAAATGTTTTTGCCAATAGCATGAAATAAATTAATGTTTAATATTTAATACTATGTGATGGCAATACAAAACCAAACCTGCATTTTAAATTTTATGTTATTTGACATTTCAACTTTACATCAAAAGTACTTCTATAAGTGTTCAAAATGTGTGCCTGAAAGAAGTAATTTTAGTTTAATACATTTTTCTGTTTTTTTAGTACCACCTTATAGTTATAGCAATTTTACCACTGAAAATCCAGTTTCAGAAAATGGGCTTATTTTCTTGCATTACAGACAAAATAATCATCAAACAAAGACATTCAATGAATCTAGAAAAGTCATCAATATGATCTAGGGGATTTAACAATTGTATAATTAAAATGATCAGTTTAAAGATCAAAATCAAGAAAAATGGTTAACGCTGAAGATAGAGATAGCACAAAACATACTATTAAAATATGATTTGACCTTAAGAAGTAAAAACACAGCTTCACATTTAATATACTTCACACTAGCAATTTTTCTCACAAAAGCAGCGACAAAGACCAGAGCAAACCAGCTCACTGTTGTCTAGAAAGAGAAGGAGATTATTTTCTCTGCCTATTAGGAAAAAGAGGGAAAACATCTTTAAAGCAAGTGGCAGTGTACAGGTGGGCACCATCTGCAGCCTATGTTGCATTTGCATTACATCCTTTGGCATCACTCAGCTTTATTTCTGTCAATTCTCAATTAAGAGGAACAATTGCAATAAACCTGTTTGTAAGAACGAAACTGTATACAGAAGAAGTGAGTGAAAATAAGCTCTTGGAATTTCAACACCTACAGATTTCTTTCCACATCCAAAGTTTTATCCAATAATATAATTCTGCCACTTCTGTTCATTTCCACGTTCTCTTATTATTATAAAAGGGGTCTAAATGTAAAAATATTTGATGGTATTAAGCAATAATTTTCTGCAGATTTATTTTAAAGAACAAAAAGAAGAAGAGTTAAATATAAGTGTGTATGTGAGCAGAAAGAGTGTGGGACTGTTTGTGTAGTGTGCTTTCTTCTTAGATTCCAAAACCTTTTAGATTAATAGTGATGCTCGGACACAGAATTTTAAAACACATACAAGGGTATGATAATGGAAGTCCAATTTCACAGTGGTTAAGAATCGTCTGCTCTAAGGCTTGATATTCCTTGAGAACAGGGATAATGTATTACTGTTTTTTCACTATCTGACTAACATTTATTAACTATCAAATATATGCCAGACACAGTTCTGGGCACATTCCCTTATTTTAACTCATTTAATCCCAACAACAATCCCTCTGATGTTGGTTTTATGACCCTGATTCAGATGATGAAACAAGCTTAGAGACATTATCTAATTTTCCCTGTTTAGACAGACCACAATTTCAAATTTGGTCTTCCTTTCATTTAACAAATATTTCTTAAATATCACTGTATGTGACAGGCTCAATGATAGGCACAGTATCTGCCTACAAGTCATTTCTCTATCTACTGTACAGCCAGTCCCCCAGACCCAGCACAGTGCCATATTAGGTTCTCAATGGAGGTTCATTAAATTAGTTGGTTAAATAAGTTACTTGCTCCTACAAAATAAACATTGAAGTAGATATTTGGGTTCAGGCTTATATTATCTTAAACATCTTTCCATTCAGCACTAAAATACGTATTTTAAAAATAATCAAAAATGGAAATTATTTCACTTACGAGCATTCAGGAAGTCCATGTCAGGCGGCAAATACTTGCATTCCAAACTAACACAATCATAGGGAACAAGTGTGACGCAGTGTGATGTGCATTATGACGCACATTACCCCGATCTAGTGTGTAAATAGTCACGTATTAACTAATTGTTTCAAAAGTATATAATTTGAATACCCAATTCAATTAAAACTTCACGCAGGCATGATCTAATGCTTTTTCATGTATTCAAGGCAAAACATGTTGTGCTGGTCAATGTGGTGGTTTCGAGCTGTATGTACCCCAGAAAAACATGTTCTTAAACTTACTCCATTCCTGTGTGCTACCCATTTTAAATAGGACTTTTTGAAGAGGTTACTTCAGTTATGTTAAGGCCCACCTCCATCAGGATGGGTGTTAATCCTATTACTGGAGTCCTTTATAAGCAGAATGAAATTCAGACACATAGAGAGAAAGCCATGGGAAGCAAGAGTTGAAGATCAACAGAATTCAGAAGAGAAGGGAAAGGCCGCTATGGGCATTGCCATGTAACAGAAGAGCCCAGGACCAAGGATCACCAGCAACCAACCTCAGAACCCCAGTCTTCAGGAAGAAAGCATCGCTTTGATAAATCCTTGATTTGGAATTTTTCATAGCCTCAAAACCGTAAGCTAATAAATTCCTGTTGTTTAAGCCAACCCATTGCATGGTATTTGCACGACATGTCAAGTTCACTAATTCATTCCTCTACCTCTTCATATCTGCTATGTGTCTCAAAAATGTTTTTAATTTGATCAACAATATCATGTATTTCCATAAGATCTGCTATTTTTTATCTACTCTTGCAAATTCTTCTTAATGCTCTTCTAGGGTCTTCTTCATGTCCTTTATATCCTGAGCCATGATACTGCTGTTTGTGTATGCTTCTTTGATTAATTGCTCCAAGTTCTGTGCCTCCTCTGGCTTTTTAATTTGGATTTTTAGGTTATCCGTATCTTCTGATTTCTTCACGTGCTATATAATTTTTGTTGTTTTTGGCCTGTTGGCATTTACTTGTCTTGATAGGGTTCTTTTAGGATAGGCAGGCTTATTTGAACATTTACCCATAATAAGGCTTGGTGGAGTGCACTTTCCCTGATCTACCAGCAGATGGCACTTCTGAGCCACCTCTGACCCTATAGCTAGTTCTTCCCCACTTCATATATGCACTGAGTGGGGGTCCAAACTGTATGAAGATTCAATCAGGGCACCTATTTTCCATGTGCAGTGGGGACCACCAGCCCTGTAGGTGGGGAGCATGCCCTGTGCAGTTTAGCAGGGAGTCCATTTCAGGACACAGTGCTCCCAGCCATTCCTGGGGTTGCAGGTGGAGTACTCTGGGGATACAGAGCTGCGCATCTCACCTTCCAGCTCACATGCCTCACAGTCCCTCTCTGTCTTGTGCCTCTGAATCCCTTGGATTGGGGGAGGGCTCCTGGCACTTCCATATGGCACCCCTGCCTTTAGGCTTTGCACACTGCAGGCTTCCATGGAGGAAGAGTGGGTGCCGTCACAAGCCTGCCGAATCCCGAATTCCCTCTAGGAAGCTCCTGGCCGCAGGGCTGTGAAGGGGTGTCTTCCCAGCCAGCTGCAAATATGGCTGCATGGGGCATGGAAAGCCACCCCCTTCTGTGATTGCCTGCCTGCTCCAATGGCCAGTCCCTGGCATGGGGGCTTTTGGCTGTGGGTCCGTGAAGGGTTATCACCCACACCATGTACTGAGGATTATATGGCTGGGGTGTTGAAGGCTGCTCTCCCACAGCCATCAGCTGGCTCCAGCCACCTGTTCCCCAGCAGCGTTCTGGGCAGAACACTTACCCGTCTCTAAACACAGCCTCCCGGTTTCTCCAAGCACACACTCACTATGAGTGTAGAAGTCCCTCCCCATTGCAGAGGTCCGTGTCCAGCCAGTGGAGACCTGGAACTGC
Source organism: Choloepus didactylus (assembly GCF_015220235.1). Taxonomy (NCBI): domain Eukaryota; kingdom Metazoa; phylum Chordata; class Mammalia; order Pilosa; family Megalonychidae; genus Choloepus; species Choloepus didactylus. The sequence goes on from NC_051308.1 coordinate 31,331,217, forward strand.
CATTCTGGAGCACTTTCTGTCTTTTACCTAGTGTTTTTCATGGAGGAGAATTTTGCTCTGTCTCTCCTAATCCGCCATCTTGGATCCCCCTGTCAGGACCTATTGAGATTAAGAATTATAACCACCCCAATCTCACAATTAGAAAAACAAGTTCAAAGCAGTTCAGAACCTTGTCCACAGTTATCTGACTAATAAGTGGCAGATACAGGACTGGGACCAGATCATGACTCCAAAATCCCATGTTCTGCCTTGCCACAACAGTGTCCATTTTATTGTTGAGATTTAAAAAAAAAAAAAGGGGAAGAAAAAAAAAAAGGAGGGGTGGGAAGGAGGCAATTTTCAGAGGTTTTTGAGGACAATAAGTGACAAGATCTGAACTACTTTAAAAAGAAACACTTAGAATATTTCAAAGAATGGATTAAAGAAGAAACACCAGATACAAGATAACTCAAGTAACCCAGATGAGAAATCTGGACCTGAAATAAAACAGCAGCAGTTAGGAGAGTCCAGGGGATGAATGCAAACCTGAGTCACATGATAAAAGTGGCTCCATTGGGTTTGACCCCAGTCAGATATATAAATTTCATCTAAGTCCCATGTCTTCCTCACAAGGTCTTATCTTGATTCTTCTTTTTCTATACTCTCACTACCTTTCTTGTGAGTACCGCATGACTAACCATCTACCAAATTTCATCAAATCTAAAGGGCCATTGATTTTAAGATGCAATATTAATTGTTGTCATTTAAACTATAATATGTCAATGACTTTAAGACACATATTGATTGTAGACATAACAAAATGCGAGAAAAAAGTGTCTTAAAATTGATTAAATATAATTTTTCTATATTTTTTCAATAAAATTTTGTTCTCACATTTCAACAAGATTCTAAGACCAAGTCCTACATGGAATAGCTTTTTTCAGGCCATGGCCACTACTATAATGTGTGCTTTATAATCATTTTCTGGGGATTATATGCACTGTCTCCACAGCCTAAGAGTATGCAGTCTGGACCAAATACTTCTCTGTCCAAAACTTGAAGGGCTTCTGACATTCCTAAGATCTGGCTGCCCACCCTTCTGCATTTCTTGTTAGTGGCTCTGCTGTAAGAGAAAAAGGGAAGGTAAGCATTTACAAAGAAAGTTGATGATAATGACGATGACAATGATGATGATGGAGGTAATGATGACAACAAAAGGAAACTACCATTTATTGAGAGCTTACTATGTTCTAAACACTTTAGATGGACTCTGTCATTTCATTCTCACAATTCCATTATGCATATAGCATCATCAATCTTATTAGATGAGGCAATTCAGTTTCCAACTGAAAATTTTGAAGAAATAAAATTCTGGGGGAAGTGATTTTTAAATCAAAGGTGCTTATGAAGAGAAATAGCCTAATGGAATAATCCCACTAGCTTTTGTTTTTCCTGATTGAGTGAAACATTAACTTAAAACACCAGTTAATTTCTCTTGCATAGTTCTGTATTGGCAGGGGATCAGACTACGGCTTCTGGTCAGCATATCTTTATTTTTATAGAATAAACTCTTATTTAATGAAGTATGAGTCGGCAGAAAGAGAGAAGAGGTAGATTTCAGAGAGCCTGCAGTCCTCAGTCTTAAGAAAACATCTTTCTGGGATGCTAGCTCTTGGTTTATCTGCATATCAGCAGTTGACAATATAAACATAAATCAACAATGAAAAACCAACAAATCAGCAGGAGGAAAAAACATGTCAGACATGGTGGTATTCAATGACCATCACATTTCTGAATAAATGAACCTGTATAAAATGTTCTCCTGTGTAGGCAGTCTAGATGAGCCAAAGGGTCAATAGAAAATACTCCATAGTGCTTGCTTTTTAAAGTAGGATGATGTTAAAGTAAAGAAGAATTACTTGCATTCCCTTACACTGACAATCTTCTAGTTAATGAGAACATGGATTTCCACCCCCAACCCCACCCCACCAGCTATTGGGTTTGAGAAACACCTGTTCTGCATTAGGTAATCTTTCATGAGTGTTTTTAATACTTAAGATACAAATATTTGCTATTATAGGAAAAAACAGATACAACTGATCCACCTCTTTAGAATTTTGAGATTGCAATCATTTGCTCCTAAAGACACCACTAACTTTTCAGTATTCGCTACCCTTTAACAACTCATTCATTTTAGTCCATCCTTAATAGTCATTTAATAAACTTTTTCACAAAATATCAAAACTTATGATCCCTAAAAAGTTCAACATTTTTTTAAAGGACAAGGAGGGAAGTAAATAGGGAATGTCATGCTCTTTCCTTCATAACCCATCCTCTTTTTTCCATCAGCCAACCTTATATTATCCTTCAAGGACCAGTTTAAATATCATTTCCAAACCATCCTAACAGAAGTAACAGTTCCTCTGTGTTCTCAAACTCTTGTCTTCACACTACTACTAGAATACTTAACACATTTATTACAATAAGGTGTTTATATGGCAAAAAAATTAAGTCTATGAAGACAGAAAATTTCACTTATTCATCTTTAGATGTACAAAAAGCACCTGGTACAAAATAGTTACTCAATAAGTGTTTGTTGAATAATTTTATTAATGTGACTCAAATCTCTACCAATAATTTTATTTAGGAAAAATATCATAGTACTAAATATTCTGTAAAATGGTTAATGACAAAAGAAAATATATTTTCAAGTAAAAACTCAAAATGGAGTATAATCCCAAGTAATATATATATATATGTATGTATATGTATATGTATATTGCAGAAAATATTATTTTCCTTTTCTCATTCATTTTCTATGGTTTCTTAATTCCCTTCAATTAAGCTTCTCTTGGGGCAATTTCATTTATGAATAGTCATATCTACTTTTATGAATTTTACAAATGTCTTGCCGCAAAATTACATAATATGTATTCAGTACTGGATAATACAAAATTCACATTGCAACTTTTTATCAGAATATTTGCCTGCTTAATGCAATATGAACAATATTAAAATAAATTTACATAGCCTGAATACAAACCAGCTAAGAGATGGCTGAGTATATGGGTAGTCAAAGGCAGAAGCAGGACCACAATTATGAATTTAACCTAGATAATCTACAAAGCAAGTAATCATGTGCTATCATATGAAGTAAAATATCAATTGATAAAACATTTGCAAATCTACATTCTGGGTCCACTTCTAAAAATAGAAAAAGAAATATGGTTTATGTTATTTGATTATTGCCAGTCCATACACAAATCCAGAAATCTCAAATGAATAATACTTTGGGGAAATTTTTTCAAATCCTCATTTGAACATATTCTTTGTACTCCTTAAATGCCAGTAACCTGGTTCCTGGTATATAAAAGCAGAGAGATCTTGTCAAAGAATTCAACAGAAAATCTGTAATTCCTCTTCTTCCTTCCCTTTTGAAATCCCACTCGTTCCTGAAGGACCAGCTCCAATGCCAAAGGCTTTTGAGACCACCCCTAATTCTCCTCACTAACCAGACATATGTGTATATATCGCAGACCACTCTTTCTGAATCTCTCTTACAGCCCTTGAAACATTCTTCCTAGATTGTGATGCAGAGAGAGATTGTACCTTAGGTATCTAAACATACAGTTGCTTGCTCAACAATACTTGACTTAAAATTAGGCTTTTAAGAAAGTCAACCCTACTTCCAGTTCCTCATTTCACAGGCCTCTATTTCCAGTCCAAGCCTAGCATCCTTCATCTTGGTTCCCTCAATCACTGGAGAAACAAGATCCTCTCTTCTTTTTCAATTAGCATAAGAGAGGGCAGACTCCACATATGCATGATTCCCAGGTGTGGCTTTGTGTAAAATGATACACACCCAGATTTCCCTCCAGATACCTTTTGTTTTCTAGAGGCCTCTATTTCTCTATCATTTCCCATATATTTTATAAAGGTATCAAATATCAATTGGGAATCATATCACTATTAACAAAATCGTCTAAACTTTTGACTAACATCTCTATTAACCTGATAACTTACTTAATCTAAAGTGGCTAAAGAATAAAAAATTATTATCATTACTAAATTAGGATCAGTAAAGACCAACAAGCATGTGTGTCTGAACCTAATGATTAAAATATCCCTGCTGTCTCATGCCCTAAATGCCAGTAATACCACTGTGTTATAATCAATCTAAAATATACCCTTCAAGGTCCAGGGTTACGTTCCACTCCTTCAAGAAGCCTACTAGTTTCCTGTATTCTCTCTTAAACTGATATTACCTTTCCAGATCTCCCACCATACCTGGTACACATATTAATAACACAATGGTCTGTAGTAACAAATCAATAAATATTGAATTAATAGCTTCTATATTATCACTTTATAAGAATTAATTTAATTCTCTTACTATTGTGAAGTTGATCTTATATTCTAATTTTCTAGATCAGGAAACCAAGGCTCAAAAATAAAGTTAAATAACTGGTGGTAAGTGATACAGCCAGAATCTGTAAATCCAGATCTGTCTAATTGATAAGTTCTTATCTTTCTCTCATACTACAGTATGACCCTTGAATTGATTCTGCCATGTATTATTCTTGAGAAACCTTGTGTGTATGAGACTTACCTTCCAAAGAACATGAAAGTTCCTGGAGGGTTTGTTCACAATGCCACGCATAATGTTTTCAAACAAGAAGACACTCAAGTTGGTTAATTTGAACTAATTTTCTCTTTGACTAGGCCAGTCTCAACATACCTCAGTTGGATACATTAATAACAATGGGACTAGGAAGCATTAACTTCAATTCAAATTGAGCCTTATCAGATCTTGCACTCTTGATTCCTGGAAGATCTGGGCTCCAACCCTCCCCACAAAAACATAGTGATTGGATTTTCTTTAAAATCTAGACCAAATATTATATAAATTAATATAATTATACATTAATTTATTCATGCTACTTTGCATTTATAGAAAACCATTCCTTTTTCAAGTCATAGACATATCCATGGTTCTCCTAAATTGAAACTTACTAATTTTTATATTAAATTCCTTATACAATGGTTTACTGTTATATTTCCAATCATATCACACTTTACTCAGATTCTTAACTCCATGATATAATAATGCTGTGTTTTCAAGACAGAGGATACAGGAACGCCAAACACCTTCCTCATGCTCTGCAAGCATATTATTAATGTTTCTTTTCTTCTTATGGTTCTATGAGTCATTAGACACTGTTAAGGACTGACCATGTCCCCCACCAAAAGGCATGTTACAGTCCCAACCCCTGGTCCTGTGAGTGTGGACCCCTTGTAAATAGGATCTTTATTACTTCAGTTAAGGTGTGGTCTAAATGAATCAGGTTTGGATTTAATCAGGATTACTGTGGTTCTTTATAAACAGAACAAAATTTAGACAGAGAGAAAGAGACAAGCCACGGGGAGCAGCCAGAGCTGGAAGTCAACAGAACCCAGAAGAGAAAGAAGGTACCACCACGTACATTGCTATCTGATGGAAAAGCCATTAACCCCAACGATTGCCGAACAGCCAGAAGATACTGATCCCAGGAGGAGGAAAGCCTTCTAGCCTCTGGAACCATGAGACAATAAATTCCTGTTGTTAAGCCAACCCATTGTATGGTATTTGTTTTAGCAGCTAGGAAAGTAAAATAGACACAAAACATGGAGTTTCAAGGTTACTGACAGAGAACATATCAGGATTCTAAGAGTTAATTACTTCCACATTATCTAAGTTTTATAAACCTCTGATGTATTTTTCCTTTGGTTTTATTATTCTAAGTTTCACACTGGGCTTCTTACAATGCCTGCTTTTTATAGAAAGTGCCTAGTTGTGTAATAAAAACCACTGATGTGAGCATATCAATGTTCAACCCAGAACTTTTATTCTGGGGCTCCTGCTTCAAACCACTGGTGCTAAATGGTGTGGACACCATTTTCCAAATGTGTACTTATGTTTCATGATTTAAAACAGCTAAATTTCTATATGGAAAGCAATATAGTGCCTTTTATAAAACGCTATAACTCAGGATTTTCACCAATTCTGTCTGAGAGTCCCTCTATGAAGTCCAAATTCATCCAAATAGTTTGGACTAGCCAGTAAACCCTGTGAAACAAAATGCCTCATCACAAATGCAGGCAGTCTGAGAGTCAATTGATTCCATGGGAACACAATATACAATCTCTCTTTGACAACACAGACAGCCAGCTCTCTGCTTAGATCAGTATTCAATTTTATAAGTGATCTCCTAGAATGTTAAGCCAAAAAAAAAAAAAAAAAAACAGACAACATTGGGGTCAGGACTTGAGTTAAAAAAATAACAATTTTTATGGAATTTATCTCTACATTCATACATTTACACAGAAAGTTCATCGCCTAGTGTTAACTAGAGCACCTGGCAAATGTTACCCCCAAATGAATTTTCATAGTTTTTTTTTTTTGTAGGATGACTTTTTGACAACTGGGAAACCTGAGTTGGCACCTTGCCTTTGTGCCTCTTTCATGTCAGAAGAGATTATTTCTTGGAACCAGACAAGAAAGCAGACACAGATGGAGATAAAATACTTTCACCAAGAGCAGGGGTCAGCAAAGGGCAAGCTTTGTGGATCTCTATCACAACTACTCAATTCCACTGCTATAGCAAGAGATAGCAGTCATTATGTAAATGAATGGTCAGTACTAATTTTGGCCCAGGGCTGAAGTTTGCCCACTCCTGGCCATGAACAAGGACCCAGAGTCAGTTGTCTCAGTTTGGATATTATGTTCTTCATTAGCTACATAATCATAGGCAAGTTATTTAATATCTCTAGGTCTTAGATTCCCATCTGTAAAATGGAGATGACATCAGATTAATCTCATGGGGCTATCACAAAGATTCTACATAAGGCAATGTATGTAAAGTGACTTGTACGCAATCAGTGCTTGATAGATGTTTGCTACATTAATATATGACCAATTGTATAAGAAGGAATGTGCTATTTTATAAAGTTTTAAACATTTGGAATAATGCATTCAGCTTAGGTCACCTTATCTAAAAAGAAGTAAAAGCTTTCATAAAAGAAGATATACTAATGTCCAATAAGTCCATGATAAAATGCTCAGCATCATGCATTATCATGGAAATGCAAATTAAACCACAATAAGATACCACTTCACATCCACAGGGGTGGCTAAAATTAAAAAGATGGACAATATCAAACCACGGTAAAGAGGTGGAATAACTGATACTCCCACAAGCTGCCGGTGGGAATGGAAAATGGTACAGCCACAATGGAAAATAGTTTGGCAGTATCTTGTATATTAAAAAATATAATTGTATGACCTGGCAATTCCACTAGTGAGTGTTTCCAAATAAAAAAAAAAACAACACATGTCCACACATGACTGTACATGACTATAGCAGCTTTATTCATAATAGCTAATTACTGAAGACAAGCCAAATGTTCAACAGGAAAATGAATAAACAAATTGTGTTAGATCCATATAATGGAATACTATGCAGCAACAGAAAAGAACTACTGACACCATCAACAACATGTATGAACCTCTAAATCATTATGCTAAGTGGAAGAAGTCAGGTACTATATACTGTATGATTTCATTTATATGAAATTCTAAAAGAGACAAAACTAATCTATAGACAGAAAGCAGATCAGTGGTTGCCTAAAGCCAGAGATATATAGCAGGTTTGACACCAAAGACACATATGTCAACTTTTGGGGGTGTTTGAAAAGGTCTATTTATCTTGATTGAGGAAGTGATTGTTACATGGGTATAAATACCTGTTAATACTCCCCAAACTACACACTTAATAATGTTGAGTTAAACAAAACAGTGCAAGGAATAGAGAAACAAGAAGGAAGTGGCAATGCAAACAGCCAAGTGTAAAGGGTGAGTAAGTTCAGCACAGATCCAGGATGCTTTTACTGCCTCATGTCAGCCTGGAGGGCCATAAATAATGTGAATGTAAAACCCAGAAACAAATCTCTCTCCACTGGTCACTCTCATGTTTATTTACAACCCTTTCCATCTCATCTCTGAAAAAAACTAGGAAGCTATTTAAGCAAACAGGCTCCAAGTTGGCCCCCCATGGTCCCTGCCTCTGGGTGTTCATTACTTTGTAAATCCACTCCCTTTAATTATGGGTGGGACCTATGACTTGGTTCTAACCAATAGAAAGCGGCAAAGGTATATTTCACTTGCACATATCCATAAAATTATTTAAGACTCTGTCTCGACAGCAGACTTGATCTAGAGCCTTTCCTTGCTGACTTAATTAAATAAGTAAGTAGCCAGGTGGAAAAAGCCCATATGACAAGGAATTGCAGGTGGCCTCTAGCACCTGTGGGCAGACTCCAGCCAACAGCCAGCAAGAAACCAGTGCCCTCAGTCCTACCACTGCATACTGCCAACAATCTGAGTGATACTGGAAGCATATTCTTCCCCAATTAATCCTCCAGACGAGAATGCAGCCCAGTAGACATCTTGATTGTAGCCTTGTGAGACTCTGAACAGAAGACCTAGCTAGCTGTGCCTGGACTCCTGACTCAGGGAAACTGTGAGACAAAATAAATATGTGTTGTTATAAGACAATAAGTTTGTGGTGATTTGTTATGCAGCAATAGAAAATTAATACAGATAGAGAGAGTGACACTTAAATGGCTAAAATAAAAAACCCTAATGCACCCAACAAAACATAAGTGCTAATCAGAGGTACCTGTCTGTTCTCTACAGTCACTTCTTGGTTCAACAAGCAATGTGGCTCTCTGTTCCCTCCATAACACCACTAGAGGATCATGTTAGTCCAGCATCTTCCAGAGCCCTAAATGTTACCGCACATGGATCACAGATAGTGATCCCTAAGAGTCCCTAAGAGAGCCATGTGTTACTATTGTCCTTTGAAACCAGTACCCTATTACCACCAGGAGGAAAAGCTCACAACAATCCCAAAGAGACCATTAACATCAGGATGGGAGATTGCTGTGACCAGTCCTTATGTGCATGGGATTCTACTCTACACTAAGAGGAAGTGGGGAACAAGACAAAAGAGGTTCTGTAATACGTTTAGCATTAAACTCAAACATGCAGAAAACTGAACAAGCAAACATACATTATGAAGAGAGAAAAAAAGACAGCATGGTATCATGGGGAAAGAACAAGATAAATCTCAAGTACTCTGCCAGCAACAGCCCTGCCCATGATGCTTCAGACAACCACTCTACAATAAACACGGGGCTTACGAGCTTTAAGGTGCCTTCCATGTGTAATAGTCTGTAATTCTACAGCCTTAGTCTAAGAATATTCAATTTGACAATTATCATAAATAAAGAGGAACTACTACCTTGGAAAAAATGTATATTAAGGCAACAGGAAAACAATTATTTTATCTAATAAGAGTATTTATTTTCAGTAACTAAGATTAGCAAGCAGATCTCTGAGTTTAACACACATTGTATTCTTAGCATTTGAGAGCCTAGTCTTATAAATGTCAACCTCATATATCTAGGTTGCAGAGAAAAGGCCATTCAAATCCACTAAAATAATCTCCAGAATATATATATATATATTCACAGTGTTGTTTAATTGAATTTTAGTGCACAGAGTAATCATTTCATGTATGGTTCCTATTATAAATATAACTTTGTGAAACACTGACATTTCATATGCAAACTATGACTAGTGCTAGTTTATCTTCATAACCAGATAGGAGAAAAAAAGGCATAAATTAAAGTATTATGTTATGAAGGCTACCAAGTAATAAAGATAAAAGGAATGCATATCGGATTTCCAAACTTTTTTAGCATGTGTCAACACAAAACAGTCATTTGGGAAAATAAGTGCCTAAAAGTCCTAGGGTGCCATATCAGAGAAGAAAGAGATAAACCATCTATCTTCCATAATTTATCTTCTGTCATGAATAATCTTTAGCTTTCATTAAAAATTGTTAAAGATTTCTACCTAAATTTTTGGCAATATTCTTTTTTGCTTTTTTTTTGTTGTTGCTTTTTTTTTGTTGTTTTTTTTTTTTTTTTGGGGGGGGGAGCAATTTTATGCCTTAACTCGAAATAAAAAAGCTTATATTGGGACTTTGAATTTCATTTTGTTTTCTCATTCCAGCTTACAAAGACATAAAAACTATTGTCCCTGCAACTTAAACTGGTATTAAGCTGACCCCTGCTGGCCTCATCTTTTCTGTTTCTGCACTTTTGAGGTGCTACAACACCTAACTGCATTCATTAGTTGAACCAACATTTGATGAGACTGCCATACCAAAAACATAAGAAAAAAATGGTTAGTTCCACCATTACAACTGGAAGGATGCTTTGCTCAGTACTCTGGCTATTTTATTTACAAAGGACACATACAGTAAAATCACACTAATATTCTATAGAAGGGCTTCCTAAAGCCTACCAATTTATTCTACAAAGTCATTCATCAACGGACATATAAGATTTCTGGAAGGCTACAGGGAAGCAAAGATGAGTGAAATTACAGCCCCTGTTGTCTAGGTACTCACAGTTCTTTACAATTCATTGAAAAGATACATTTGAGAATTAAATCCTATCATATAATTGCACACCACAAAGGTGAGAAGGAAGCAGGGCCACCATAAGTCAGTGACATCGCCTGTTTGACTGGCCTCAGGTCACTTGAGATTCATTACTGAACCAGCCAAGGAAAAACTGTACTCCTCCTCCTTCTGAACCCATTGTACTTTATTAACAATAATGACTGTCATTTATTGACAACCTACCAAGGGCCAGGCACTGTGGCTAGGTTCTTTCCACACTACCACATTTACCCCACTCAACAACTTTAGACATGGGTATTTTTATGCTTCTGCATCTTTCATGGATGAGGAAAGCTCTGCTGTAATACTGATCATACTATACCACAATGTTTTCCTTTAAACAGACAGTTCTCCTGGTAAGAGAGTGAGTGCCTTACACACAGGGTATTATGTCACTGCCATTTCTGTATCCACAGAACCTAACATATCCCCAGTACTTGGCAGCTAGTAGGCACTCAAACATGTCTGTGGAATATATGAATGGACATGATATTGAATGAATGTGGTTACTAAATACACACTATGTGCATGATCTGTGCTTAACATTGAGAAGTAGTGAAGGCAAAGAGAAGAAGAAAGATCTTTGATTCCTGAACGTACACATCCATATATAATCATGGCAAGAAAAGAAGAAGTCCTAAGACATGAGAAAACAAAATGCTGTGGTAATACAGTTTAACTCTATTCAGTTGAAAACCAAATAGAAAAAAGAATCTTTTATCAGGGGATGATTTTACAGACAGGTATACTGGAACCTGAAATTTTATTAAGAGGAGGAAAAAAGAGCAGGAAAAGAACTTATTTAAATTTTACTCCATTTTTGTAAACATACCTACACAATAAATTGATTTGAAAAATAATTCTGCAAGATGTGAACTATGTGAATCCAGTTTTGAAGATCCAGATATGTAGAGTATATTAATATAGACTAAGGCACTGGGAAAGAATGCAGAAAATCATGAACTCAGATACAGTGCAGAGACCCCAAAATTCTGTTATGTTCCAAAAAGCCAAAAGTATTTTTCTTTCCCTGTCCTTGCCTACCCTTATTTTTCAACATCTCTTTTCTTGCCACTTCAGACAGATGAAGATAAATGAAGTACAGTAAACTTCATTTGGATACAAATTATCTTTTGTATCAACATTACTGTTATGTAAGCATTTTTAATATTGATTCTAGTACTGAAACTTCTGCTACAGCATATCTTATGGGGGAAAATGTATTCGTGACTAAAATAACTAAACAGTCAACAAAAACTGCCTAGAAAATTATTATAAATCAATCCAGTTTGTTTTTGTTGTTAAACTAAAGTAAACCAAAGATCCAATCCCTCTCCCCAAACAAGAGTGAATAACCCCATAGTCTCAGGATTGTCAATACTTTCTATGTTGTCTTACCCTGCACTAAGCCATTTGCTGTAAGACCATTCCTAAGAGTAACTAGAAAAGAACCTCCTCTTTTACACCTTTACTGGGATAGTAATGGTATGAGTCAGAAGATATAGCTCTAATGGTTCTACGTAACAGTGGTCACCTTAAAAATCTAAAGTTTACTAAGAGAACATGTAGCAGTAGTTAAGATACTGGGCTCTGGACTCAGACTGCTGGGTTCAGATCACAGTTCTTTAACTTTAATCTCAAGCAAGTCCACCTGCCTTTCTAAATCAAATATTTTAAGGTTACATAAATTGTAAAACCATAGTATCATATGTGAAGAGTTTAGTATACTATCTGGAACATAAGTGTTATAAGCACTGCTTATTGAACTATTATTACTACAACCCCTATACTACTTCCCTCCTAAAGTCTTGCCCTCAACTCTGAATCTGAACAGAGACAGGACTTCGGAATCCTTACTCTAGCCAAGCTGAGCTACATTGTTAAATGTGTCCATAGTGTTTTTCTTCCTTCCTTTCTCCTCCCTGTCAATAACGTGTGCCACAGATAAGTTTCCTTTTCTCTTATCTAAATGAAGCTCTCATTCATCTATACTGTACGTATATGTCTCATTATGGTAACCAGAGGACTCAAATTAACCAATAAGGCCCTAATTTCAAATATTCTGCTCCAGTGGTCTCTTAATGACACTTGCTACTATAAGACCAGAAAAAAATAGATAATTGCTGCACCTATAACATAAAAAGGACAGGAACTTACAGCATTCACTGAAACCTACCAGGATCCCAGCTTGCTGTAACTTGAGAATTTATATCTTCCATACTACAGAAACAAAGACTGCAACACATTCCCAGGTTTCACACCGCATGACGAAAGTTTAGTACAACCATGACTTACACATAACCTTCAGATTCATAACAGTTCAGTTTCTAATAAATGATTAAGAAAATAAAAGAGGAGGTGGTTACAACAGATTAATGTCAAGCACTACTTTAGTACATTAATATTTAAGTAAAAGCAAAGCAACCAGTAGAAAAATTAAAATGGTCAACTGTTCATGAAAGAAGACCACATGAATTTCTTAGAAGTGGAACCTTGTTTGGAAGTGCCTTCCATGTCACCTGCTGCTTAAAGTTCATACTACTCTGAGTCAATATCAAAAGCATCAGTGAACACACTGCAAACTGGCATACAAGGCTGTCAGATGCTACATATCAGCACTGTTTTAGCTGTTAGATTAAGACTTCCCAATAGGCAAGTGCTGCAGTACTTCTGCCACTAGCATCTGGCATTGTGTTGCAAATACACAACAAAGAAAGCAGCAGACTCAAATCTTTCTGCTTTCTTTTTTCATCTGCAGTACTTAAATATCTTCCAAGGGTCAGCAGGCTTATAGGTGAATTCTCCCAATAACATGACATGAACAAAATTTCCATATTCTGAGGTTTCTAACTCTAAAGTGAAGCCTCCACCCCACAAAAAAACTTAATTATCACAAGAAAACCTGGTCTTCAGGCACTTGCCAGCAATTTTTTTCAAGCTGACAATCACAAATCACCGTTCTGTCCTCCTTCAATGCCTCATGCAAGCAAATATTTTACATGTCTTGGTCAAATCCAAATTTATTTAAAATTTGCCATACAAATTATTTCCCCAAGTTTTCAATCACTGCAAACTTTTGAGTAGACATAACACCATCACAAGTTCTGTGTTCATTTTCTCAGATTTCAGTGCTTGTTTTCTACAAATTCCCTAAATTTCTGAAAAAAAAATTGTAATTGTTTTAGAAATTTGCACATAGTAATAACTTACCAATAAAACTGTGAGTACAGAGAGAGTATTTTTGTTCATCTCTGTACATTCCGCACCTATATGGAACCTGACACATACTAGGTACTCAATAACTGTTACCAAAGAATAGATTTGCTGCCTCTCAAATGTTTGACAGTCAGACTTTTTTTTTTTTTTTTTAAATGTTGGACCACCTTTATATTCCTGCAATAAATTCCACTTGGTCATGGTGTATAATCCTTTTAATGTGCTGTTAGATATGGATTACTAGTATTTTGTTGAGGATTTTTACATTTTATTCATAAGAGATATTGATCTTAATTTTCTTTTGATATCTTTATCTGGCTTTGCTATTAGGATAATACTGTCCATGTAGAATGAGTTAGAATGTGTTCCCTCTTCACTTTTTTGGAAGAGTTTGAAAGGATTTGTGTTAATCTTGTTTGAATGTTTGGTAAAATTCAGTAGTACAGTCATCTGGTCCTGGACTTCTCTTTGTTGGGAGGTTTTCGATTACTCATTCGATCACTTTACTTGTTATTGGTCTGTTAAGATTTTCTGTTTCTTTTTCTTTCTTTCTTTCTTTTTTTTTAATTTTATTGAGATTGTTCACACACCATACAATTATCCAAAGATCCAAAGTGTACAATCAGTTGCACCCGGTACCTTCATACAGCTGTACATCCATTACCACAATTAATTTTTGTTCAATTTTTAGAACATTTTCATTACTCCAGACAAGAAATAAAGACAAAGAAGAGAAAAAAGAAAGAAAAGGAAACTCAAATCCTCCCATATTCCTAACCACCCCCCTCCATTGTTGACACGTAGTAATGGTATAGTACATTTGTTACTGTTTATGAAAGAACGTTGAAATACTACTAACGGTAGTATATAGTTTGCAATAGGTATGTATTTTCTCCCTATATGCCCCTCTATTATTAACTTCTAGTTGTAGTGTCAGACATTTGTTCTGGTTCATGAAAGAGATTTCTAATATTTGTAGTTAATCATGGACATTGCCCACCACAGGATTCAGTTTTATACATTCCCATCTTTTGACTTCCAATTTTCCTTCTGGTGACATACATGACTCTGAGCTTCCCCTTTCTACCACATTCATGCACCATTCAGCATTGTTGAACACTCTAGGTTTCACTAAGTTACACATTCCCAGTCTTTATCTTTCCTCTTTTCTTCTGGTGTCCCATATGCTCCTAACCTTCCTCTTTCAACCATATTCATAGTTATCTTTGTCCAGTGTACTTACATTAATGTGCTACCATCACCCAAAATTCTGTTCTAAACCTCTCACTCTTGTCTTCTCCTACCAGTCTGTAGTGCTCCTTTAGTATTTCCTGTAGGGCAGATGTCTTGTTCACAAAGTCTCTCATTGTCTGTTTGTCGGAGAATATTTTAAACTCTCCCTCATATGTGAAGGACAGCTTTTCTGGATATAGGATTCTTGGTTGGCAGTTTTTCTCTTTCAGTATCTTAAATATATCACACCACTTTCTTCTTGCCTCCATGGTTTCTGTTGAGAAATCTGCACATAGTCTCATTAAGCTTCCTTTGTATGTGATGGATTGCTTTTGTCTTTGACATCTGAGAATGTGATTATCAAGTGTCTTGGTGTAGGCCTATTCAGATCTATTCTGTTTGGTGTACGCTGCGCTTCTTGGATCTGTAATTTTATGTCTTTCCTAAGAGATGGGAAATTTTCATTGATTATTTCCTCTATTATTGCATCTGCCCCTTTTCCCTTCTCTTCTCCTTCTGGGACACCAATGATACATACATTCTTATATTTTGTTTCGTCCTTAAGTTCCCGAAGATGTTGGTCATATTTTTCCATTCTTTTCTCTATCAGTTCTTTTGTGTGTAGGCTTTCAGGTGTCCTGTTCTCCAGTTCCTGAGTGTTTTCTTCTGCTCTTGAGATCTGCTGTTGTATGTTTCCATTGTGTCTTTTGTCTCTTGTGTTGTGCATTTCATTTCCATAGATTCTGCCAATTGTTTTTTTGAACTTTCGATTACTGCCTTATGTATGCCCAGTGTTTTCTACATAGCCTTTATCTCTGTTGCCATAGCTTATCTAAACTTTTTGAATTGATTTAGCATTAGTTGTTTAAATCCCTGTATCTTAGCTGAAGTGTAAGTTTGTTCCTTTGACTGGGCCATAACTTTGTTTTTCTTAGCATAGGTTATAGTTTTCTGTTGTTTAGGCATCTGACCTCCTAGGCCACCCCAATCAGGTTTTCCCAGACAAAAACAAGCTCAGGTCACAGAAGGAGGAAATATTCAGTATCCAGTTTCCCTGATGGTGTGTCTTAGAGGATTGACGCACCCTGTGCTTTTCTGCTCAGCAGGTGGCACCTGTTAGCCTGTCACCAGCTGGTGTAGGGGAGGTGTGGCCCACGGCTCTCCTCCCCCAAGCTCTGGGGTCTCATTTTGAATGTAAGGCAAGTAAGTAGAGCTGGGCCCCACCTCTTTCCTCTTGGGAAGCTATGCCCCCTACAGAAAGGTCATTTGCATATAAATAGATTCTTTGTTTCTCTGACTCTGCTATCTCCACCCTTGTCTGGGTCAGAGTGCTACGAGTTTAAAATGGCTGAGGCCTTCTCTACCGCAAAGCACTGGGAGCTGAAAACAGCTGAGGCTTTCTCCACTGAGCCGCCCAGGTTGAAAGAGAGAGAAAGGAACAGAAAGCTCCCAGATTCACCCGTTGGCTAGAGATAGCACCCAATCCTTTGGGTTCCCCGTCCTGAGACAGATTCGTCCCCTGACTCTCCCAAGGTCAGTAGTCACCAAAAGCCTCTGTCTGCTTGTTGGGGATTCGCTGTCCTTATTGAGCAGTTAACATTAAAACTCCAGTTGGAGCTGGGCTTAGGTATATTCATTTGTTCTGAGAGTGCTGCTCTCTAGCACCAGGAGACTTCCATGAGGGAAGGGCTCTCAGCACAGGTCCACAGTTTTTACTTACAGATTTTATGCTGCAATCTCGGGCATTCCTCCCAATTCAGGTTGGTGTATGATGAGTGAACAGTCACATTTGTCTCCCCAGAGTTATTCCAGGTTATTTACTAATTTTTCTGTTGTTTATGAACTGTTCCAGGGGGACTAACTAGCTTCCACTCCTCTCTATGCCGCCATCTTAGCTCCTCCTTCCATAGTCAGACTTTTGAATTCCAAACTCAAATGGGAAAAATTTCTTCCATTGACCTTCATTATAAAAGTAGAGCTGTAGATTTTTGGAAAATATTTGACCCCAAAGCATAGCAAAATCACATTTAAAGAAAGCAACAATCATTTTAGAAATTCATGAATTATTAATGATGATGAAATAATAACAGAGCCTCCAAAAGTCTTATACCTAACAGTCCAAAGTTGTTTTGAACTTAGAAAATATTCTCTTATATAAATGGCATTTTGAATAGTGATTAGGTCACATAACCTAATAATTTAATAGTTTCATTAGTTTAAAAAGCATTTACGGTATAGTCTATGATTCAAATCACTATTTAATAATAGTTTACATTTTGTAAAAATGTATTTGGCATTCCATTGATTAAGTTAGGATGCCAGAAGAACTTAACCTCCATGCCCAAACACGGCTAGAGTGAGATAGATTTGATTTAAATTCCAGTTTCTATGTGGCCTTGGATAAGTTACTAAATCATTTCTTTGCCTCAGTTACTACACTTCTAAAGTGGAGATAACCACACTTTATCTCCATCTAAATAATGGGAATATAAAAGATATGTAATAGGAATACTATTTCTTGAAATATATTACTAAATTTTTCTTTTTGTTTCTTCGGACATGGCCCTGCCTATATTCTGCCAGAGGTATCCATTGACCTAGGTGATAATTAGGTTTGTCAAAACAGAAATACCAAGAGAAAGGCTCAATGTTCAATTCTGACACCTAGAAATCAGGATTTTAAAATCAACAGCGAGACAATATTCTTGAAAGTCAAGTTTTGTCAGGAGAAAATGTGCTTTCTAAATTCCTTAAAATATCAATTTAAACAATTAGGGATGAGGAAGGCATCGGAACTTCATTCCTGGGGACTTGCTTCCCTGAAGGTAGCTGCACATTGGGATCACCTGGGAAGCCTTTTTTGCATTCTAATGCCAGGATCCCATCCCCAGAGATTCTGATTGGTCTGGGGTGAGGTACTCAGGATTGTTGTTGTTTTAAAGTGCCATCAGGTGATTCTAATGTGCAGCCTTGATTTAGAAACAGGGCTCTAAGCAAAGTCTCACATTTTGGTTCAAAACCAAGACCAACACAGAATAGAAGGGAAAACCCAGCAGTGCCTCCTGGTCCCCTAAAGCCAAGTGTATATGGTTTGCAGGGAATACTGAACTCTCCTATGAATTGGTGGGGTAACGTAGAGACACAGACAGTATCAGTGGAAGCAGAAGCCTGGGGCCAGGTGCAAAGATAAGAGGCAAAAGGCTGGCCGAGGGACCAGACTAGATAAACCACCTGGGGCAGTAAACTAATCAGGACCAGACAGCAGCGTGGCTCCCACTGTCAAGGAGAGCACATGAAGGAGAAAACGCAAAGAGTTGATCATTAACCTGAAAGAAGCTGAGCTACCCAAAAGAACTTTTTAAACAAGAAGAAACAGAGGCATCCTTTATTGACTGTCCTAGTCATTCTCACCTCACCCACTCCCCATCCCAGTTGAGGTGGAGGCTTATGAAGAAAATTAGCTCAGTTACTGAATAGAAAGAAGCTATTGTTAATTAAAATTATTCAAAATACAAAAAGGAACAAGAAGTGAGGAGGGTTGCATGTTCTTTCAGTGTCATACTGGGAAATGTTAACAGGCTTGCCCAAGGATTATTTCATTCTCTAGAAGAATGTACCTATGTTTTGATTTTGTTATCTACTATTCCATTAGAGCCCAGACACCGTGAAACTATATGCTAACTTGTAGTCTTCTGTCCAATAGAAAGGATAACCCTAAAAGTTATGGTTTTATTTCCTCTAGAACATTACCAGTTTTATCTATAACCTAACAATCTTACTCAAACATTTTTTTTAACGCCTATAAATACTCAGTTCCTTAAACCCCCTTGGAATCAGCATTAACTCTTACTGGTTCCCACATTAGCAGTTAATAAATCTTTGACACATATCATTCTCTATTTCTAGATTATACTTGAACACTATATTTTCTTGGCAAATATATTAGTAATGTAAATTTACTACACTGACATGGATCTCAAATGAGTATTTTACAAGATAATTGAAGTAAAGTGTTTAGCACAGTGCATAAATGTTCAGTAAATGTTAGCTGTTATTATTCATAAAGTGTCCATACTGCCAGAAGCTCCTAGCTACCTGGACCCACAGACAGGGGTCTGAGGCAGTAACTCAGGGTAACGCCAGGCCTGTAGCTACAGGGAAGGCTCCCTCAGTAGGAACCATTTACATTTATTAAGAATCAGCAAGCAACTCTGTTCAAAATAATTCCCAAACTCTCAAGGCAAATGGTGAGAATCATTTGTATATTTATCACAATAAATGAGTGGGCCTATGGGGGGAAAACAATCTTAAGAGCAAAACCAAGTACACTGATCTAAAAGATGTCATCTCCTTAGCAACCAAAATTGTGTTCCCCTACAGTTAAAAGGAATGATTGGGAGATTTTCAAATATCGTGTGGTCGATCTGGGCTACAAGAGAAAAAGCAATACAGCAAATGTATTTCTTATCTGTGAATAGAGAGGAAAATATTCAAAGAAGAACTTGAAAATTCTCCAGCAAAAGCTATCAAAAAAGAGGATATTTAGTGAATTTCTTAAGTTATAAACTCATTAACTATGATTTTTCTATAGGAAGTTTTTTCATAATTGAAGTGCACCTGTAAAAAAACAATAATTTGTCCAACCTTAAAACTGGGCTGATAAGAAACTTCAAGGTTTGGCTTTAATTTATAATTTGAGTGTTTCAGACATATCAACACATTGTCCAGGTCATAGCCATTTGGAGATCCTTCATTCCACTGCTGTTCTTTCAAGTATCTGGAGTAAAGTTTTCCTAATAGCAATAAGCAGTAACACAACTGGCAAAACAGAAGGAATAAAAGCACCTACGCCTTACACAATGAAGTGAACAGCACTATATTCTTTTTTTTCCTCATCTACTCCCTTTTTCTCTTGCCCAGCGTGTGTATAGGGGTGAAGGTGGGGACAGGGAAGAAGGTATCTAGCTTTATTGTGAAATAAACACACACAGTTAGATACACACAATCATCATAATTTACCACAGTGACAATGTCATCATCAGCCACTCTATTACCAGATACAAAGCAACTGAAGGAAAAGCAATACTTAATAAGCAAACTACTGAAGTTATAAACTGTTTTAAAACAAGCCACTTTCCACACTATAAAATAATATACATTCCCTGGTTTAAAAAATAAGACAATTTTTTACCTTGTGATGTTACAATTAAACAAGCTTTTACTTTAAGCACAACAGAAAATATATAGGTTAATAAAGTGATTTTCATGAAAAGAAAAAGAAGATTTGAGAATATTGGCATTTCCACATCTTATAGAATACTGATGACTACATATGGTCAAGATGAGCATTAGTTACAAATTATGTGTACAGCTTGCTAACAAAATAGGGAAATGTTCCTCTTTGGTTTCTTTCCTGACTACTTGTAAAATAATATTCAAACACAAATTTACAATTCAAATTTGATGTCTTATGAGTACATTTTGCAGACCATGCCCTGAGAAGACAGAGAATGAGCTAAGAGTTGCAAGGAAAATATAATTTGCTGCTGGCATTTAGCCAGGAACACTAGACCAAATGTTTTGAGACCATGAGACACCTAAGCAAGCCCAGTGCATCTGGACTTCTCAATACAAGTTGTTGCTATTTATTTATATGTGGACCACAAAATAAAAGACCAAATATAGTAATTTCTTAAATTAATAATTCATGCTTAATAATGTATTTATTTTATTTACAGGGGGAAAGAAAAGGAGACAATTTGAGAACCCCCAGAGAGCATATGTAACCATGCTGAAAGAAGTCCCAGTGATTTAAGCAACATTAATAACCATATGTCTGGACCTATGTTTGGCAGTAATTTACACATTAAATATAAGCTTTTATTTTCATACTTGAGAAAACATGCCAAGTATTCAGTATTTATTTTCACAGTTAACTAGCAGAATAAGGAAGCTAATTACAACAGAAAGAAGAAAATACTGGTCTTGGGAAAAAATGAATTTATCACACAGGCAGGTAGCAAAGGAATCATTACTACCTCCCACAACAAATCCATTACGTCTACCTTAAACTTACTATAACTGTCACATATTAAAATAGATATGATCTCTACACTGGCAAATATATTACTAATAAAAATCCACTCCAACATACCAGTGACTCTAGCACAACAAAATATAATTTTTGTAGGTATATGCTCTAGTAAACCACGTGACACAATAAAAGGAATGACATACTTCAGGTTTTCCTTAAACAAAGTCCTGTGAGCAGGCACTTTCAACTTGACAGTATTCAGTGGCATAATGGTCATGAAATAAGAGGCTTTGTAACAGAAAGCAACATAAGGATCTGAGGAAATGAGAAAGGGAGATGAGGCAGGGAGTGTGGGAGATGTTGAAAAAAATAATAATAAAATAAAGAAGTCAATATACAAACCATTTTCAGGAAAACACTTTTAGTTGATGTTGTGTTAAGATTGTAAATTGAAGCATGGGTTGGGAAAATCTGAAGATGAAATCAAGGAGGAGCCGAAAGAACCATAATCCCAAGACACAATTCAGTGGATAAATGCCAGTCCCTCTTACTCCATCTATACTATGGAAGCACTGTAGACAAATTAGATCATGTAGATACCATTCTATACATAGTGGTACACAAGAAGGTATTGTGAACCCCGAAACTGTATCATATCACCCCCTAAAGTTACAGGAGTACATGACCCAGTGGACTACCTCATCAAGAGTGCACAGCATTGGCATGCCATTTCACAGGTATGTTTGGTTGTATAGTTTGAAAAATAAATCAATCCCTTCTTTTCTCTCTTCTATATGTACTATGCACTTCAGTGGTTTGATGGCACACTCTAAAATACCTGGAGCTTTTCGAACGATATTTTAATATAAGTATAATTAACATACATTTTTAAATTAAACTGTGATTTATTTTAAGCCAACTCTTATCAGAAGGTGAGTTAAAAAAATAGAGGACTGTGACCTCTAAGGAGTAAAATGCATACATTAACATATGCACATAGGCTTCCACATTTGAGGACATGGGGTACTTCGAGGTCTTTCTATGGGTGAGACAACTCCAGGAAACTTTAGAGCCCGCACAGTAGGAAAAAACCCCAACAGTTTCAGCAGAAGGGTTGTCTATCCTCTGATTCAAGGCTAATTCCTATGCTCTCACCTTCTCAGGAATTTCACTTCATCACTAATAACCTACTCTCCCACTTATCTTCAAATTTTCACCTTTCCTGGCTCACATATTCAAATCTCTTTAAAACAAACAAAACCAAAAAACCTACATTCCTCTCTAATTACTACCCATTCTTTTCTTCCATTCATGGCCAAGTTTCTTAAAAAGATCCATCAACCATCATTCTAAGGTACTCTGGCAGAGGTCACAAAAGGATTAGTTACTATGGAATTCAACACTTTTCAGTCCTTAATTTAATTGACCTCTCTGAAGCACTTAAACTGCTCACCTCTTTCTTGAAATGCTTTTTTCTCCCTTGGTTTTTATGGTATCTTTCTCTCCAGGTTTTCCTTCTGTTTCTCTCCCTCTGAACCTTTACTGGCTTCTCTTTTTCTGCTTGCCTCTCCTAGATTATTTGTACTTCCACAGTATCAACTATCATCTATATACTTTCGTAATTCTCAATTTCCTGCCAAAATCTCCCGAGTTTCAGTCCCACATACTCAGCTGCTTTCTGAATACATCCACCTAGATGTCTCACAAGTATCTCTTACTCAACGTGGCCATAATGGAATTCATAATCTACACATGCAACTCACCACCTTCCCTCTTTCTGTATTCATTGTCTTTTTTGAAGGCACCACCAATCTTTCCCCAAGTTTGACAAGTTATAAACATGGGCATCAGCATTGACTTGCTCCTCTCTACTGCCTCACAATGGGCAGTCTCCAAATGCTAGCCATTCTACCTTCTTTATATTTCCTTATTCCTTCTCCCCTCCTTTTGCACCTCTCACTGCTACCACTATCATAGTATAGACCTGCATCATTTCTTGATTTATTTACAGCAGTAGTTTCCTAGTGTCAGTTTTACTCTTCTCTGAATTATCTTCCAAACTGAGGCAAGAAAGAGAGCTTTCTAAAGTGTGTATCTCACTCACCAAATTCCATGTTTCTCTTCAAATTAAAATTCCCTTGAAATGGTTCTCCTTCAAGATAAGGTCCAATTCCCTGGTCTTGCCTATCTTTAGCCTCGTTTCTCACCAATTTTCTATCTCCTGGCTATGCTCTGCCATACAGAATTGCTTAGAAGTTTCCCAGAAGCAACATCTTTTCTGTCTGTGCCTTGGTCTACATATGCTGCTCCTTTGCCTGACAACCGTTCTCCCAGCTTTGCCTAGCTGCTCCTCTGAGATTCAACTAAGCAAGTCCTGTCATTCCTGTGGACTTCCCAGACACCCACAGCCTGGGCTCATTGCTTTACCCAAGTGCTCAAAGAGTAGCAGCCTTCTATGACTACTAGAGGGTACTGAGGCAGCTCATAATTGAGGAAACAAACCAATAGTTAATAATGTTTATACTAAGATTTTAACCAAATATAAGTGGCTAGCATAATGAGCACTGAATAACTGACATCCAAGGAATGTAATGTGAATGAACTACAATTTGTCATGATGTTGGCATTTGGTATAATGCCTGTAGCACCTAACGTGTGTGTGTGTGTGTGTGTGTGTGTGTGTGTGTGTGTGTGTGTGTACAATTATGTTTAGAGCAAGAATACATTTCTTGCTGTTTTTAAGTACTGATGAAGGGGCAAATAATGGATAGTCTCTAGACCTTAATGGCAAAGTTATCTTGATGACGAAATAAATGTTTAATAAACTATTACACAGATTTGAAGAAGTTCATGTACCTTCCAAAGAATTTCACTACCCAAGCTGTCAACCAGGCCATCGGCATTTAGGGTACAAAGACTGTCTTACTCATTTTGCATACCAGAGTCCCCAGCACATAGTATAAACTCAATAAGATCTGAAGAATGAGTGATATAAAGAAATTATAAGAACAACTAGAGCCTACCCTGTCACAGAATTAGCATTAGCAATTTCTACTTGCTTAACTAGCTTGAATTCAACTTATCTATGGTTGAGGGCATAATATCTTTTTCTGGAAGTATTCAGCTCAGTATTCATACATTTAACAAATATTGAGTGCTTTACCATGTACCATCTACCATGATAGGCACAAGAATTAGTGGGAAAAGGATTTGAAATAGAAACAGACAACTCTAGTTCCAACTTCACCTAGAAATTTAACAGATGTTTGAACTGGACAAACCAATTAAGCTCTCTTTCCGTATATAAATTGAGAATAAAACATCTATTTTAGAGGGTAATTGCAGGGATTCAGTGAGCTATATGTAAACTCAATATGGTACATACACATTAGTTATTCCTGCTATCCACTGTGAATAAAAAGCAGTAGTAAATATTTTACATAATACTTTATTAAAACAAGCCCATGAAACTAATAAGGAAGGGTTTAATATTCCCACTTTCAATTTTTAAAGCCAGTCCCAGGGAACCAAAGAAGTTTTCTTAAAGCCACATATGCAACTAATAGGTGGAAAGTTCTTTGGTGTCAGATGCAAAACTGATTCTCTCAGTGTTTCTCTTACAAATTTCACTGGCATCCAACAGTGTAAAAGACCCCACATCAAATAGAGGACTACAGGTAAGAAAGCAAAGGCCTTCTTAATATAACAGCTGAGGAGTTGAGCAAACACAGTGTTTAAATTCACTGTTTTCTTACTAAAGAAAAATACTGTCCTTATTGGACACTGATTAATGCCAACTTATAAGAGACAACTTAAAGTTTTCACAGTCAGGCAAAGGTCCCCAATGTCATAAGTTTTGCTTTAACAAGAAAATTCTAATATTAAAAAACTGTCAGGTTGCCATGGTAACAATCTATTTGCAATCATGATACTAGTGGTAATATGTTATACGTCTCTCAAGGAAAAGTAAACTAGATGTAGCCACGGAATTTAATAAAAGTATCTGCCGGACCAAAAGCCCTGATATGACTGTTTTTACGCAATATGACAAGGATTTAAATATACAATAGGAGACCCTCAGGTTACAATACCAGTTCCATCAAAAAAATTAAAAGATTTTGACCTTGACACCAATACAAGCTGTAGCCATATGATCTGGAAAGTTCAATTTTCTGAGCACAAAAAATAAATGGGTAAACAACCAAGATGACAGCCATGGAACAAGAAAGTCAGAATTTATCAAAAGAAGAACAAAATCAATCCTCAAAGGAAGTTTGAATTATAAAGACTGAATTTCTCACAAATTGCTCAAAGGTTTCATTTTTGTGTTTCGAGTTCCTATGTATGTGTGCATGTCCTAGAGTATACTAGGACATCCTTGGATGATTTAACCTTCCTACTTTTATCTAGAAAACAACGAAAGAACATATTCAAAATAAATTGATCCTAAACTAAAAAGGAGGGAAGTTATTGTAATTAATTAGGCCATTCTGAAGTCTGGACTCACAGACTACTTACGCAGACAGGAACAATTTCAACCAATCATTAAGGCCTTGGTCATGCTCTGACAAATCACAAGGATTTTCTCTCCTATTAGGCTACTTGTTCTACAACTATCTAAGAAATGGTCACATTTTCCCCACAACTTTAGCTATGAGCAAATAATTTCTTTTTAAATTTGCAATGTATTTACAGAATGGTATATGCATGCTGAATGACCTCAAGACAAGGAGAATTAAAATTGCAACTCCCTTTGCTTCAACATTAAATTGGCTTTGCACAAAAGTACCAACATTCATGACAACAGATTTCTCCATTCACTGGCCAGCTCTTTCTTTATCTGAAAATAGCAACAACTTTATTTTCTGAAAACTATTTGTAAATGTTCTATATAACAAGTCAATTTCTCCTTAGATTTTCAGTATAAAATTAGAGAACTGTCCCCTCCCCCCAGCCTACTCCCCCCCACCAAAGGACTGGCTGGATTTTTTTTTTTAATTCAGTTAAGATTTTTTTAAAAACACAGTTAAGGTTTTAAAATCAAGTCTTATAAATTTAGATATTTTAAGTTTTATTAAATTCAGATGAAATATTAACAACTTAAATAATATTTATACCATCTAAAGGCAAAATATTTTTGTTTAGATATTGTTCTTAAAAAAATCATAGAAATGGTGGAAATGTTAAAAATGATTCCAAGGTTTCTAGACTGAGGAACATAGATGGAGAATGACAACATTAAATGATAAAGGAAATACTCAGCAAGTACAGATTTGAGGGAAAGTGCTAGATAATCATTCAAGCTTTAAATAAGTTGGATAATCTGCTGGGGATATATAGTAAATAATAAGCAGTTGGAAATAATGGGTTGGAACTCAAGAAGGCCACCTGGGATAGAAACAAATACAGAAGAGATATCGGTGAATAAGCAATAGTTGAAGCTACAAAAGAAGAGTAAATCACTTAGTAAAACAATGTGAAAAGAGAGTAAGAAAGAGAAGCAAGGCAGAGACCAACATTTAAAGGTCAGTGGAGTTTGAACAAAAAAGCTGACAAAAAGTGTCTTAAAAGTCACGGAAGGCTCATTTGCCTCTGTGCACTATGTCCGGGGGCCTCCTGAAGGCGCTGCACAGTGACATTTAGGCGGAGCTGAGTCCGTATCAGGACCAGCACTTCCGGGGAGACGATGAAGAACAAGAAAAACTACCGAAGAAAAACTAGGCTGTTACGTTGAAAATCTTTCCTTTTATACAACTAAAGAATAAATCTATGAACAAAAGTGGTAACAAAGAAAATCATTATGGGCCTGGACATTATATGTCCTATGCTCTCCATTCTAAAATTAGGAATTTCAGTAAATAATAAATGATTCTGGCTTACATAATAACCCTTCCTAAATGAAAGAAACAACAGCAGCATTTTTTTTTCTTAAAGGCAAGAACTTGAAATTACTAGCTGGTACTGGAAAGCAGCAACTTGCCCTTACAAAAAAAAAAAAAATCCTAGCAGTATAAATACATTTCTTTACAAAAATAGGAATATTTCTTAATCAATCAAATTTCAAAAAATTATTTATTTTCTGATGTGTAAATACCACAGACCCATTCCATTGATCAGAGGATGCTATGAATCCACCAAGGATTAATAATGCTTTTTAATTAAATTAAATGATTTCACCTCCCAAGACTTCCATTTCAGTACAAAAAATACGTGTGATCTCCATTCATCCTTGCCTCCGAGGAGAGGGATCTCTGTCTTTCAGAGGTAGACAGTTTTACTTTTCGGTCTCTGTTAACAGGACAGCTTGGATTTATTGGCCAATATTATTTATGAATTACAACTGTATGAGCGTTTTTTAGTATGATGAATATTCTGTCATCATTAAATTTTATGAAAGAGGATGGGGACAGTATAGCTACTCTTTTCCTTTCTTGCCACCCCTTTTCTGGAAAGCCAATAAATAACATAGGCTTTTTTCTTTGTCTATTCAAGTCAACAGGTTCTGAGACAGTTCTGTCAACTGCCAAAGTGAAATAGGAAAGAATTTTCTGAGAGGCTAAGTATTCATAAAAGGCAAGAACATGTTTACTGAGGTAAAAAATAATAATAATTAGTAGTTATTATGGCAGGCCAAAAAGAGGAATAAACCATAACAGGATACTAATACCAAGCACTGCAACGGCAGTAAATTGAAAGAAATCTAAATATTGAATATTTAACATTTTTTTTCTAGTGGCAGTTATGCTAAAGAAAAAAAAACATAGTAAAGCTTAAAACGCAACCTGATGGGCTGTTTTAAATTCAAAGTTCTTGGATAAAAAAGAAAGCTGTGACTAGTACAGAGTTCTCCTGTGTTTGCAACACAATTTCAGAAGTCACACAGGAGCCGCCACATTTGGTTCCAAGTATTCATTCATAAACTAACAGGAACAAAATCGGAGTCTTGCTCTAACACAGTAAAAGTTATACCTCCACCAGGTTAAAACTTCCTTAAAAAGAAGGCTGTGCCCGAGGATCTGGGGGAAGGTGCGGATGTGTTGGACATCCTCACCTGGACTGGCGTTGATGTTGTCACAAACATTGGGACTGGCGGTTTGATGTGCTGAGCCCTTGATCATGGGACTTGCCCTTATGAAGCTCATTACTGAAAAGGAGAGGCTAAACTTGCATATAATTGTGCCTAAGAGTCTCCCCCTGAGTACCTCTTTGTTGCTCAGATGTGGCCCTCTCTCTCTCTAACTGAGCCATCTCAACAGGTGAACTCGCTGCCCTCCCCCCTATGTGGGACCCGACTCCCAAGGGTGTAAATCTCCCTGGCAATGCAGAATATGACTCCCGGGGATGAATGTGGACCCGGCATCGTGGGACTGAGAGTATCTTCTTGACAAAAAGGGGGATGCAAAATGAGATGAAATAGTTTCAGTGGCTGAGACATTTCAAATGGAGTCGAGAGGTCACTCTGGTGGACATTCTTATGCACTATATAGATAACACGTCTTAGGTTTTAATGTATTGGAATAGCTAGAAGTAAATACCTGAAACTACCAAACTCCAACCCAGCAGTCTGGACTCCTGAAGACAATCATATAATAATGTAGATTACAAAGGGTGACAGTGTGATTGTGAAGACCTTGTGGATCACACCCCCTTTATCCAGTGTATGCATGAGTAGAAAAATGGAGATAAAAACTAAAGGGCAAATGGGGTGGGATGGGGGGATGATTTGGGTGTTCTTTTTTCATTTTTATTTTGTATTCTTGTTCTGGTTCTTTCTGATGTAAGGAAAATGTTCAGAGACAGATTGTGGTGATGAACGCATAACTATGTTATCATACTGTGGAGAGTGGATTGTATACCATGGATGATTGTATGGTGTGCGAATGTATTTCAATAAAACTGAATTTAATTAAAAAAAAAAAATAAGGCTGTAAAAAAAGCTATCACACTTTGTAATGATGACAACTGGACCATCAAAAATATGTATCATTCCCTGTAAATCATAAAGAAGGAAGAAACACCTCTATCTTAAAAGCCAGAGAAAATGTCTGGATCTGCTTAGAATTGTCAAGGCCTCAAAAATTTCACAGAAAAAAAAGAGTCAAAGTCTCACAGATTTATCATGTAAAAATTACAAGATTTAAAACCTACCAGAATCTAATAATTAAAGAAATGAAAACTCAACTTACAAAGAGATATTACTTAAATCATTTGCCAGATGGGCGAGGATTAAAAAATAATAATACCCCATGTTAGCAAGGTTGTATGGAAATAGATACATGCAAACAGTGTTGGTGGGGTATAAATTAGCACAACATATATTGGAATGTGATTGGGCAATATATATAAATATGCAAACTCTGCCTCACCAATTTCATTTCTATTAATTTATCCTATGCAAACAACCTCCTTAGTATGAAAACATACATGTATATTGAGGTTTCCTGCAGTAAAAAAAAAAAAAAAATTTTTTTGGAAATAACCTAAATGCCCATTAATAGAGTACTGGTTAATTAAATTTTAGCATGTCTATACAATGGAATAGTATTTAATCATTAAAAGAAAATTATATGTGTGTCTGCATACAGGTATGTATATACTAAATATAGATTCAGATATAGACCCAACTGTTAACAGTAGTTATCTCTAGGGAGTGGGATTCTGGAGGGATTTGAATTTCTGATCAGTTTTTTTACTTACTTTAATTTTTGTAGCAAACATGAATTTTTTAAATAGACATTTAAACATCTCAGATAAATGATGAGAGTTAGAACAATTGAAAAAATACGTATTTGCATGTATTGAAGACAATGGCTTTTGTTTGTGTTGAAGGTTTAAAGATATTTACAGATATTAAAGGTAATATGATGGCTATCCATACCCTACTGCTATTACAGAAGAAATTTAAAAAACACACAAAATGCACTCTTGGGAATACAGATGAGGAAGTTGGTTCAGCAAATTTTTAATGTATTACCAGAATGTACAATCAGAGTGAAGATACTATCAACTTTTTGAGAGGAAGGGGAGGTTATAAATTTGGGAATTTAATTCCTCTGTGCTTTCCAGATGTTGAGAGCATGGGTTGTATAGTCAGAAACACCTGGGTTAGAGGCTCAATTCTCCCACTATCTACTATATGGCTTTAGGCAATTTCCTGTAATACTGGAATAATAATAAAACCTATCCTATAGAATTGTTTTGAAGATTTAAAAGATAATATATGTAAGGTATAGTGCCTGGCATATGGCCAATATTCAGTGTTAGCTCTTGCCTTCTCAAAGCTCACGAAGTTTTTTTTTTTTCATTAGCAATTACAAAGTACTCAGGAAATCAAAGCCTAATTTCACCGCAAACAAAATAGAAACAAGAGATAATAACTTTAGATTGAATAATAAAAAATACCCAGTCTGTTAGCAGAGCTCATTTTCTTTCTGTAATAATGCTACCCCTCCTAAGGATAGTTTTAGCTTCCCAGAGATATCAGTTCTCTCCAATTATTAATACTGACCCTGCCTTTGTGGCAGATATTAAAATAATACCAGTCCCAAAGTGTACATTTGGTAAGTTGACGAAGGAAACAACCCAAATATGCTTATTAAACATAAATGAGAACTTGAGGGAGAATCTAGACAAACACTTATGAACTAATAAAATATGAAGAGATAGTGAAAAAAGAACTGAATCTAGCCCCATGATCAAAGCACAGACATTTCCATCATTCAACAAATTCAAATCAGCAAACATGCCCTCAAGAATACACAATTCTAGCATAAGTGCCAAAATAAACCAGAGAGTAAACTGTGATACAAGACAGAATGAGATGAGTGCTGAAAAAAATCACCAAGTTCCAGGCCAGGAAAGAGATAATATACTGTCTGCTGGGACAAGGGAGAACGATAAAGCTAGAGTGGGAAAGCTTTTTATGTATGAATACAAACAAGATGGTCACAAATTAAGATTCATTCATCTAGCAAGTTTGAAGTAATGAAACTAAGTTTTAATAAGCCACATGCACAAAAAATTTTAAACAGTAAATTAAGCCTAAGTTTTGGAAAATATTATGTGTTATAAGGAACACAATATTTCTGTTTTACAGAAATAAGCTTTACAATTCTGTTGAGGGATAAATCATACATATTGCATTGTGAACTCCTTGAGGACAACTGATGTGCCTTCTATAAACTTTGTTTTCCCATCACCTTGCACAATACCTGCAACAGAATTGGCACTAAATAAATATCTGCCAAATGAGTAAATAAATGACTGTAACACAAAGCAGAATATTATATGTATCACTGATAATCAATATTAGATAAGTTTAGCAGAGAGACCCAGCATTTCCCCTGTGGTAATCAAGAAAGATGGAAGTATGTACTATTTTCACCATCCAGCATTCACTCCTCATATTCTTTTAGTAACAACCCTTCCCCATTATCCGTCTCCTTGTTTCTTGTGGAGCTGACTTCCCCTCAGCTCCAGGAGTGGTCATGTGACCTGGGAATACCGCATCTCTCTGGTTACAGTGATTGGTTCAAGATGCATAGATGACCCAAGCAATGCCAATCAGATCCAATCACAGCTAATCTTGAGGATTTTGGTTAGACAACCAAAAGGCGAGTTCTTTTTCTTGCTGGATTTAGAGTTGAGAGGAGCCTGAGCTTCTGACCACTGTCTTGCCCAACTAGGGAGAGCCTGTCTAAGAACTGAGGCAATTCATGGAAAACAGATTCTAGCAATGGAGGGAGACTGGATCCTTATGACATCATTTGAGTCCCTGGATGCTAAAGGGAGGCTTTTTTCAGTTCACAGCTAACAAATTCCTTTTTTGCTTCTATCAGTTTGGGCCGGATTTTCTGTCACTTCAGACTGTAAGAGCTTTCATGAAAAAACAGGATTTGAAATCTTCACGGAACACTTAGGTGGGTTATCAACAGGGAGGGGATTCTTAGTGGAAAGAATTGCATCAACAATAAAATACAGCAAGAAAACACAAGACTATTCAGTTATAATGATAAATCTCTAGTTCATCTGAGTTACATTAAGTCTGAAAAAAAATGGACTGGGGTTGGTTAAGTGGGTTGGGTATTGCAAATTAGACTGCTTAATGCCTCACTAAAAGGAGCACTTGCTACCCAGTTCAAGCAAGTTGTTATCACATGGGTACTGAGCCCAGTGGAGTCACATCTCAGTGTTTCAATAAAATGCCAATTAAAATAGATTTAAAAAGTACTGGCAAGAAATTAACAACAACAAAAAAAGACTTGATAGTAATGTAGAGAAAACAATTCTATGGGCAGGATTCAGCACTTGGAGCAGCTGGTTTGTGACTCAGACACCACTCAAAGGGCTGAGAAAGTAAATTAAAATTTATGTATAAGGCAAGTGTCCCCAAGTAAAGGTTTCTTAAATAACAAAGTATGTGTGTCTTCTAAGGAACTCCATATATCAACAGAAAAAAGAAAGAGAATTATAGATACACAGAAAAAGTGCTATGGCACTAAAGCAGAAAAACCAGAAGTTTCCTTTAAAAAAAAAACAAAACTCTGATCTGTTTAAACAATATTCCATTCACTTTTCAGAGGAAAATTTGGGGCTGGGTGAAAAGATGAAATTTTGAATTTTTGGATAGTTAACCATTCTGGGAAAGAAAGAACTTCCTTACTAGTTTTACATTGTTGTTTCCTTGTAAGAGGAATGGTATGAACCTACAGGTGATCTGATTTATTTCTCTTCGCTGGGAAAAAGAATCTATTCCAAGATTTTTAAAATGTGACATTATCTAAAAAATATATTTACAGCCTTCCACTCCCCAGCCCTGAGTATCTGGGGGAAGGTGGAGATGTGTTGGACATCCTCACCTGGACTGGTGTTGATGCTGTCACAAACATCGGGACTGGCGGTTTGATGTGCTGAGCTCTCGAGCATGGGACTTGCCCTTATGAAGCTCATTACCACAAAGGAGAGTCTAAACTTGTATGAAATGGTGCCTAAGAGTCTCCCCCTGAGTACCTCTTTGTTGCTCAGATGTGGCCCTCTCTCTTTCTAACTGAGCCATCTCAACAGGTGAACTCGCTGCCCTCCCCCCTACGTGGGACCCGACTCCCAGGGGTGTAAATCTCCCTGGCAACGCAGAGTATGACTCCCGGGGATGAATGTGGACCTGGCATCGTGGGACTGAGAGTATCTTCTTGACCAAAAGGGGGATGCAAAATGAGACGAAATAGTTTCAGTGGCTGAGAGATTCCAAACGGAGTCGAGAGGTCACTCTGGTGGACATTCTTATGCACTATATAGATAACACCTCTTAGGCTTTAATGTATTGGAATAGCTAGAAGTAAATACCTGAAACTACCAAATTCCAACCCAGCAGTCTGGACTCCTGAAGACAATTATATAATAATGTAGATTACAAGGGGTGACAGTGTGATTGTGAAGACCTTGTGGATCACACCCCCTTTATCTAGCATATGGATGAGTGGAGGAATGGGGATAAAAACTAAAGGACAAACGGGGTGGGATGGGGGGATGATTTGGGTGTTCTTTTTTCACTTTTATTTTGTATTCTTGTTCTGGTTCTTTCTGATTAAGGCAAATGTTCAGAGATAGATTGTGGTGAGGAACGCATAACTATGTTATCATACTGTGGACAGTGGATTGTATATCATGGATGACTGTATGGTGTGTGAATGTATTTCAATACAACTGAAAAAAAAAATGTGACATTATCAACACGTCCAGTTTGTACAAAATACCAGCTAAGAATAAGTGATAATCTAAAGAGCTTCTGCCTTTGGGGACAATAACATTAATTTTAACTTTAAGGGAGAAGAATAAGCATGAGAAACATGACTTCTTTGTGAAAATATAATAGAGTATAAAAATAATGTTTGAAGACAAATAAATTATGGTCAGTTATCTAAATTTTATATTTCACAGAATAGCTAAGATATTGGCTCCTAGGTTTTACCCAGAGAGCTTCTTAGAACCTCTGTGTTCACATTTCATCAGATACTTTTATTATAAGTCTCATAGTGTAATGTAAGTATCTTTATTACTTGCTCTTTCCCCCACCAGTTGGTAAGTTCTCTTGAGAGTAAAAATTGCATCTTCTTTGTACTAAGCTCCTAGCACATAAATACTTATAGAGTAGATGAAAATAATGAATGAGTCCATGCTGTCAAGTCAGGCTTCCTGAGTTGATATCCAGGCTCTGCCATTTTCTAGTTCTATAACTGTAGGCCAAGAGGCCTCATCTGTAAAATACTGCCAATAATAGTGCCTACTTCATAGGGCTGTTGTGAGGAGTAAATGAGTTGACACTTATTGTGGTTGGCAGAATTCTAAGATTGCTGCCCCTAGCATGTATGCCCTGTGTAACAACAAATGGCTATTGTTTTAAGCTGCTAAGATCATAGTAATTTGTTATACAGCAATAAAAAATGAATAAACTTATAAAGCATTTAGAACACAGGCTGCCACATAGAAAATCCTCAGTTAATATTAGCTATTATTATTACAAGATTCCATTAAACCATGTGATATCTGGACGCATTTAAAAATGGGATTCTGATAACAAAAATTCAGTTTTCCCATATCATATTTGCTGGCACAGAAAATATATAAGCATACAGAATTCAGCCAGTCATACAAGGGCAGAGAATTTATAAATATATTTTTATAACACACATATTAAGTGCTACAAAAATGATTATGTAGGAGGAAACTAATTATTATGTTCATATGCTATACACTGGAATCCAGTCAGAATTAAGTTGAGGATATACAATGATAGCCGATGGATCTAAAAATAAAATGTAAAGTCACAGAGTTATTTAAAAAAAAAAGCATACTGGACCAACAAGTACTTAGCAGGAAACAAAGTATAACGATCTTACAGGTGAATGAAATCCCATATCACACACCTAGTATTATATGCACGAATAATGGTACCATATTTCATATGACACTAGTAACGAAGAAAACAAGCCAAAACATAAAACATATTTGAATGGATTCTTATGAGCACATATACAAAACAAATATTAGAGTAAAAATCTGTACAAGCATGCAGCAAAAGATAATAAATTTGAAAAAATTCCTAAGGAGAAGAGCCACAGTACATGTAGAAATACATCTCAGTTAAAAAAAAGAAACTAGTCAAAGCATACAACACAATAATGAATTTGAAAGGATTCCAATGCAATATGCATATACACAAATAAAAGTACATATTTCACTGAGTATTAGGAAATGACAAGCAATAGAAAACAACTGAAAACATTATAATAAAAACATACTTCAATGAATATCGTAACTACATAACAAGCAGAAAACAAACAGTGAGAGAAAATGTATCATAAATGTTTTTATCTTCACCCTCAAAGCCAAGTAAATCACAGCCTCAAAGCTTGAAAACCCACCAACACTGCTGGAATTGAGAGTCTTCTCTTCATCCCTAACATTCACCACATTAGGCACATGGTCATCATTATCTTGAAAATACCACTTTGCAGCCTTGTCACTGTAGAACTCTGTAACATTAAACTTGAACTTAATGTTTCATCAATGTCTCTGTTGATTTTGAGCCATAGATAATAGATTAATAAATTTATATCTGAAATGATAGGGGAATAGCCCTGTGATACATCTATGTGGGCTGTGACTTCTTCTGCCTGTTTGTTAAAAACACCAGTGAGATACGAAACTTCTATCTTTTCTGGAATTTTTTTATGTTCCTGGGCTCCCCCACTAAAATCACCTTCCTACAGCTCACCCAAGGAAACTCTGGCATATACCTGCTTGGCCTTGCATCCCTAAAGTAGGCACATAAGAGGTGGGTTAAAGACGTAGGCTAAATTATGATATCCATTAAGGAACATGGAAAAATACAGAAATATATCTCTTATCTAACAAAATAATTCCATTTTCTTGAGGATTCTTCAAGTTTATATGAGAAAGTGTCCTAAATCTCTCACAATAATTGCTCAATCCAAAAGGGTTCAGAGCTTGCATTTTGAGGAGCACAGACTTCATTTAGTGAAGCAATGATTAAAGATTCAGTTTTACATATGATTCTAAGATCTTAAAAGAAGATACAAAATTGCCCAAAGAAAAAAGTTAAGCTCAAACAATAATTTAATAGAATTACAGAATACCTCATTTCAGTGCAAGAGTTTCCTTGTTATCTTCAATATAACACAAACCATCCTTTTAACATAAAACATTGAGGGTCATAGTAATTTCAGTTTTATTACATTAGAAAAAAATTTTTAATGGACAAGTCAGAAGCCATTTTACCATTTGAAGATAAGGGCTACTCTCTCATAAATATGTTAAGAATGAATATTAAAGAGGAAGATAAAGGAAACAAAACCATTTGAAGAAGATAATTTGAAATTAACATATAAGATTCCATAGTCATATATAGAAGAAAAATTCTAACTGAAGTTTGGCTTTTTATTAATTATCATAGGATTCTGAATCAGAAAATCTAATGAAAGAATAGAAAAAAACTTTAAGCTTCTTCTTCAAAAAGTATACAAAGTTAGCTTGTCCCACGGATTTGCCACTTTATCTTGTCCTAAAAAATGGCTGTGATATTTAACAGTCCAATTCTTCTCTTTAACAGGCTCCTGATAAATAATGGCAGCATTCAACCCTAACAAAGTCAAATTACTATAAAGTTCTTATTACCTTTAAGCTGGTGAAGAGCTACAGTTGATAAGTGAGCCAACTACTCACACCACTGATCTGCTGAACTCTCTCAGCAGCACCTCAAAGCATATTTCTGCTCCTCTTTTAATTACACATCAAAATTTAATGCTTAGACATTTTCTAAGTTGTGTTAAATCTATTCAACAGAATTTACCTTCCTGCTTTATTTTAGGTGTGCCACTATTTTCCTTTAAAGTATTTTTAAACTATAAAAAAGACAACTGAGACAGTTTCCCCTGTTTTAATGCTCACGAATAAAACTATATTCTCTATGATCATTTCTGGACATTCAAACAGCTGGCTACTCAAAATGCCAAAATTTGGTTTACATCTCCTAGATTACCTGCTGGTGAGTGAAATCTTTAACATCATGATGAAACCAGTAACATATATGGCTTTTCATTGGGTAATCATTTTAGTTAGTGCCTTAGTACAATATTTAAAGCACATAACATAAAGAGAAATAAATCCACACCTCTAATTGACTAAGATGTAAGTATTTCCCAAATTAAATCTTTTCAGGTATAATACTGCAAAACTATGCCTTACTAAGGATTAAGTTTGAAGAAACTTTTGCTCAAGTAAAACCATTTTGACTTCCCTTCTTTCTGTTTTTTTTTAATTTCTCAATTTTTGCTCTTTCTTCTAATATAGGCATTTAGGGCATTAAATTTCCCTCTCAGCACCACCTTTGCTGCATCCCATAAGTTTTGATATATTGTGTTTTCATTTTCATTTGCCTTGAGATATTTACTAATTTTTCTTGTAATTTCTTCTTTTACCCACTAGTTGTTTAAGAGTGTGTTGTTTAGCCTCCATGTATTTGCAAATTTTCTGAACTTCTGCCTGTTACAGATTTCCAACTTCATTCCATTATGATCCAAGAAAGTGTTTTGTATAATATCAATATTTTAAAATTTGTTGATACTTGCTTTGCAAACCAACATGTGGTCTATCCTAGAGAATGATCCATGAGCATGTGAGAAAAATGTGTATCCTGCTGTTGTAGGCTATAGCGTTCTATAAATGTCTCTGAAGCCTAGTTCATTTATCATACAATTCAACATCTCTGTTTCCTTATTGATTCTCGGTCTAGATGTTCTATCCATTGACGAGAACAGTATATTGAAATCTCCAACTATTATTGTAGAGATATCTACTTCTCCTGTCAGTGTCACCTTCATGTATTTTGGAGCACTCTGCTTGGTGCATAAATATTCATGATTGTTGTGTCTTCTTGATAAATTGTCCCTTTTACTAACACATAGTGTCATTCTTTGTCTCTTTTAATTATATTACATTTGGAGTCTAACTTATCGGATACTAATATTAACCTGCTCATTTCTGGTTGCTGTTTGCATGAAATATCTTCTTCCTATCTTTCACTTTCAACCTATTTTTGTTCTTGTGTCTAAAGTGAGTTTCTTGTAGAAAGAATATAGATGGGTCCTATTTTTTTAATCCATTCTGCCAGTCTATGTCTTTTTATTGGGGAGTTTAATCCATTCACATTTAGTTTTATTGCTGTAGAGGCAGTAATTTCTTCTACCATTTTGCCTTTGGCTTTTATATATCATACCTTATTTTTTTCTCTCTCTGTTTACCCTTCTTGATAGTCTTCATTTCTGTGGTCTTCTCCAAATCTCTCTCTCCTGTCTTTTCCTATTAGCCTGTTGCACTCCCTTTAGTATTTCTTATGGCCCAGGTCTCTCATTCACAAACTCTCTCAGTGTCTGTTTGTCTGAAAATATTTTAATCTCTCCCTCATTTTTGAAAAACAGTTTTGCCAGATACAGGATACTTGGTTGACAGTTTTTCTCTTTCAGTATCTTAAATATATCATACCACTGCCTTCTCACCTCCATGATTTCTGCAGAGAAATCTGTACATAGTCTTATTGAGCGAGCTTCCCTCATATGTGATAGATTGCTTTTCTCTTGCTGCTTTCAGAATTCTCTTTGTTTTTGACATTGGAAAATCTGATTAGTAAGGGTCTTGGAGTAGGTCTATTGGGATCTATTCTATTTGGGGTATGCTGTACTTCTTGAATCTGTAATTTTATGTCCTTCTTAAGAGTTGGGAAATTTTCAGTGATTATTTCTTCCCTTCCATTATTCTTTCTGCCCCTTTTCCCTTCTCTTCTCCTCTGGGACACCCATAACTTGTACATTCATGTGCTTCATGTTGTCATTCAGCTCCCTAAGACCCTGCTCATATTTTTCCATTCTTTTCCCTATCTGTTATTTTCTGTGTAGGATTTCAGATGTCCTGTCTTCTAGTTCACTCATCCTTTCTTCTGCCTCTTCCAAACTACTCTTGTATGTCTCCACTGTGTTTTTCATCTCTTCTATTGTGACTTTCATTCCCGTAAGTTCTGCCATTTGTTTTTTCAAGCTTATGAATTTATTTATCCATATCTCACATTATCATCACTTAATTGTACAATCCTCATCACTCTCAATTTTAAACAATTCTCATGACCCCAAACACCTCTTAGCTCTTGTCAGCCCTTAATTATTTGTCCCTAGTATTTGTGTGGTACCAGTAAAGTATTCCTATTAATTATAGTCTCTAGTACGCAATAAGGATATTTTTCCCATATACTCTTCTATTTTCAACTCTGTGCTAGTGTCATACTTTAGAAGTACATCACGTAAGCACCTATTTATGTTTGTGATGCTAATCTGTGGAAACATGCCTTTAAACAACCTCTTTCAATCCTATTCACCTTCAATATAGCTCTGATACTTATAATCCCACTAGCAATTGTCATCCCTATCTGTTCCCATACCTTTGAATTCACCATTATTAACATATCTGAACATATTAGATTATCATTCCCTCCATTAGCTTCTATCACTAGGTCCCCAATAATGTACATTATAAGACATTGATTTTACATTGTTCATTGTCAAAAAGAGAGAAGACCCAAATAAACAGAATCAGAAATGAGAAGGGGATAATTACTACAGATCCAGAAGAAATAATGAAAAAAAAAAAAAATCGTAAGAGGATACTATGAACAACTGTATGCCAACAAGCTCAACAATTCAGAGGAAATGGACAATTTCCTGGAAACACATGATCAATCTAGACTGACCCAAAAAGAAATAGAAGACCTCAACAAACCAATCATAAGCAAAGAGATCCAATCAGTCAGCAAAAATCTACCTACAAATAAAAGCCCAGTGCCGGATGGCTTTCCAGGAGAATTTTACCAAAGTTTCCAAAAGAATTGACACCATTCTTGCTCAAACTCTTTTAAAAAATTGAAGAAAAATGACTACTACCTAACTCATTTTATGAAGCTAATATCACTCTGACACCAAAACCTGATAAAAATACTACAAAAAAAGGAATACTATAGGTCAATCTTCTTAATGAATATTAATACAAAAATCCTAAATAAAATACTTGCAAATTGAATCCAAAGGAACATTAAAAGAGTTATACCATGACCAAGTGGGGTTTATTCCTGGAATGCAAGAGTGGTTCAACATATGAAAATCAGTTAATGTAATCCAACACATCAACAAATCAAAAGGGAAAAATCAAATGATCATCTCGATAGACGCCAAAAAAGCATTTGGCACAATTCAATATCCTCTTTTGACAAAAACACTTCTAAAGTTGGGAATAGAGGGAACCTTCCTCAATATGATAAAGGGCATATATGAAAAACCTGTATCTAGCATAGTATGCAAAAAATTCTTCTTTATGGTCATCCAGTATCTTCTTTATATCCTTCATCTTTTTTTTTTTTTTTTTGGCTGTTTATACCATTTTATTCAAACCTGAAGACCCCAAAGAAAACTAATAAACATGGTGAATTGTTTTCCTTACTAATTTTGAATTACTGTAAATGTACAAATTCTGCTAGCAGTTCAACACTTACATAAATTAAATCATCTCTGACACATGGTAGATTTCATACAATGAAAATAACTAAAAGAATTAGTGCAATATACTGAACTGATCAAAATAAAATGAATTTTGGAAAACAAGGCTGCAATACTTATATTACAAATAACAGATACATTGTTTATTATGGCTGTAGCTATGCAGGAACAACTGAAGCCTTTTAAAGGGGAGAGAAGGAAATAATTAGCTGTTTTAGTAACTGTACATTTTGTATATTTTTAACAACTCTTAAATATTACAGAAAATTATTAAACATATATGGAGACTACAGTGTGGTACCCTATTTACAGTACATTTGAAGACTGAATTTAAAACAATCAAGTTTGAATGTAGATAACTGTTAGTTCATTGACTATATTGTGTACAAAGGGAACAAGCCTCCTCCCTTCCCCAAACAAACCCACACTGTGTAAATGGCCAGCAGTGATTAAACAGAAATCACAAACACTGGTTTGTTTCATTTTTGTTGAAGTGTTCACATGTTGCAGGGAACACTATTCATTAAGATATCAGTTTTCATATTCCTAAAACGAGATGGGGTTACATTTGATTTTTACCACCATTTAAAAAATAACAGGCTTGGCTATAATTCAGATACAGCATGCCATTAATGTTCATTTTTTTCCCTGAAGATATGGACTGTCTTCCCATGGCCTTTTTATTAAAATGTGGAATGTACATTTTAAATATAGACACTAGGAGAAATGACTGTTTTTCTGAATACTGTAGCTAAGCATAAATATCTTTAAGACCCTCCTTCTACAAAGAAGAATCTTTCTGAAAAGCCCAAATTAATAAATTCCAAATCTTTTTCATAGATTACTACTCTACCAGTTTGGAGAAACTGGTGGGTTAACTATGGGTCCAGATAGCCATCTGTCTAATCCCTAATGATGAGAAACAATTCCCCTGACCTTCCAACAAAACAAGTATACACACACAGCTCTCATTTTCCCCTTGTACTGCTGAAATATTAGTCAAAGGGATACTTGCATGTTATTAAAAATTAACTTTGAAACACTTAATATAATTCTGTATTAGAAACTTGACTCGATCATAAGTCTCTTCTTTTCAGAAGTCATACTGGGCTTGTTAAATGCCCAATCCCACTGTTATTAACATTTAGGAAGCAGAAGAATATTCCAGCTAGTTCAAATTGAAGTTTCAGTTACTACACTGATTCCTGGTGGGTTGTGTAGGCTCAGTAAGGTCTACCCCTCTTCCTCCAGCAGAACTGGCTCCGGGATTTTGTGGTTCATTCTCTGGCAACTTTTTAGCAATTGCCATGAATATTTCATTTATATTCATTGATGTTTTAGCTGATATCTCCATGAATAATAAACTGTCGTCATCTGCATAAGTCTGTGCTTCCTGGAAATCTACAGCTCTTTTATTTGCCAGGTCAGCCTTGTTTCCTGATAAAGCTATTACAATGTTAGGACTTGCTTGCCTCTGAAGTTCTTTAACCCAGTTTTTTTTTGCTCTTACAAAGGACTCCTTATTTGTGATATCACACACAATTATGGCTGCCTGTGCTCCTCTGTAGTACACAGGTGCTAGGCTATGGTATCATTCTTAACCAGCTGTATCCCACATTTCAAACTTTACTGTTCGTCATCAAGACACACCTCTGGGTTAGAAAAGTAGCCCCAATGGTACTCTCTTGAAATTCATGAAACTGGCCCTTCACAAAACAAAGCGCTAGGCATGATTTGCCAACAGCAGACTCTCTCAGAAGTACTAGTTTTTGAAAAGCATATTTTATTTCCAGTATTTGGCCCATTGGGCCTTGTTGCTTCCTGATTAGCCATGTGCAAATTTGAAAGAAGTCCCTAATTTCAGACTCTTAACTGCACTTCCAGGACACAGGGTGTCAATTTTTTTTTTCTTTCTGTAAGCAGTAACCTGGTCCACAGTGCATGGGACCGCGGGCCGGAGCTTCCTGGCAGTAGGTCCCAGGTGCAGCCTGAAGGACGAGACTAAGACTGAGGCTATGGGTGTGGCTCTGGCAGCGGCAGTGTCTCCTCCTCATGCTGCACCCCTCAAACTGGACAATGTGGGGCTCATGCTGC
Organism: Choloepus didactylus; assembly: GCF_015220235.1. Taxonomy (NCBI): domain Eukaryota; kingdom Metazoa; phylum Chordata; class Mammalia; order Pilosa; family Megalonychidae; genus Choloepus; species Choloepus didactylus. The sequence goes on from NC_051308.1 coordinate 31,373,957, forward strand.
GGGAGCCACCCCCAGTCGGGCTCTGTCTGTCTCTGCCTCTCTCCGCTCCGCCTTCCTCTTTCCTTTCTCCCCCTCCACAGTGGCCTGTGCTCCAGTTGTGGCTACTACTTCCTCCTCCTCCCTCCCCTGCCTCCTCCCCTTAGGCAAAGCCATCGGCTCCCTATATCCTTCATCTCTTTTGCCACAGTTTCCTTCAGCTCATTGATTTGATTTAGAAAATCTGTTTGAACATCTTTAATTAGTTGTTGCAATTCCTGTATCTCAGTTAAAGTGTTGGTTTGTTCTTTTGGCTGGTCCGTATTTTTGTGTTTACTAGTATGGCTCATCATTTTTAAGCTGTCTAGGCATTTGATTTTCTTGATTAGTTTATTCTGGAGCTTGTTTTCACTCTTTTACCTAGGGTTTTCTTGTTGGTTGGCTTTGTTCTCTATCTTCTCTTAGGCTTGCAGTTCAACTTATTCTAGACCTCTAACAGAGTTTCTGTTTAGCTGATTAGAATTTTCCAGCTCTTTTTTTACTGGTTCTTGCCCTGCCTCTATGTAATCTTTGTGTAAGAGGGTCCCCCAGATATGATCGACGCCAATCAGATTTTCCCAATCCAGACAGGCCCAGGTCTCAGAAGGACAGTGTAATCCAGGTGAAGTCTCCCTGAAAATGAGACTCCACAGGTTGTCAGACCCTCCTTTGAAGCCTCTAGACTCTGTGCTTTTCCTGTCTTGTCCAGCAGGTAGCGCTTATCAGCCTGCAGCTCCCCACTGGTGTAGGGTTACAGTGCCTTTAATTCTTAGCAGACCCTGTCCCTTCCAGGGGTGTGGCTGACTCAAGCTGTTTCTGTTATCCAGTCCCTGAGGTCTGAGTTCTCTGAAGAAGGGTCACCTTCCTTATTCTTATTACTTGCATTTCAGAACACAACACGGTCACCAAGTTTGCCAAATCCTAAATCACTGAGACTTTGTGGTTCTGTGTGAAATATTTCAAAACATACTAGCTGATTTTCAGGCCAAAGAACTGACACAGTAATATAGACATAGGTAAACACTATCTTCTAACACAGAGGAGAAGTTTTTTCTAAGAATGAGAAAAAATAACTCTGCTTTTGATTAGAAACAATACATTCTAAGAAACAACTTATTTTCATAAGGAAACAAAAGTTGGGTGATACCCCAACTTCTATTATAAAATAAAAAAGATAAATTCTTCACAGTTTTGGTCCATATGAAAAAATTAAAAAGCGCCAGTCAATTTCTAATGGTTAAATTCAATTCTGAATTTATTACTCCTTAATTTCTCTGTATGTTTATACGTTGGCCATGTTCTTCTTTTTGAAGCTTTCTTCTTACATGGTTCTGAAACTATCTGACATCACAGCTCTGGAGACAGTTGAGGCTACTCTTTGTCTTCATGTCTTTCTTAAGATCTTTCTTGGTTTACTTTGAAAAAAAAAAAAAGGAAACAAAAGGAAACAAAAACAAAAAGGAAAGTAGAGAAAAAGCTACAGTCAAATTTCCCATTTGAAAAACAGTATTATCATGAATAAGGGGATTCCAAGCAATATCATTAAGAGCATGTGGCATGCTGTAGGCTCACATAATACCTCACTGGAACAGACCAAAGAAGAAGTTTCAAGAAAAATCTTAAATCAAATGCTCCTAACCAAAAATAGCTCCATCAAACATAAACAAGCAGCAAAAATAACCTTGGACTGAGAGGCTAAACCTGCTTATAATTGTGCCTGAGTCTCCCCTGAGTGCCTCTTTGTGGCTCTCTAACTACGCCACCTTGGCAGGTGATCTTGCTGCCCTCCCCCCTATGTGGGACCTGACTCCCAGGGGTGTAAATCGCCCTGGCAAGGCAGGATATGACTCCCAGGGACGATTCTGGACCTGGCATCGTGGGATTGACAACGTCTTCTTGACCAAAAGAAGGATGTGACATGAAATGAAATAAAGCTTCAGTGGCTGAGAGATTTCAAATGGAGTCAAGAGGTCACCCTGGTGGACATCCTTAAGCACTATATAGATAACAGTGTTTAGGTTTTAATTGTATTGGAATAGCTAGAAGTAAATACCTGAAACTACCAAACTCCAACCCAGTAGCCTTGACTCTGGAAGACGATTGTATAATGATGTAGATTACAAGGGGTGACAGTGTGATTCTGAAAACTTTGTGGATCGCACTCCCTTTATCCAGTGTATGGATGGATGAGTAGAAAAATGGGGACAAAAACTAACTGAAAAATAGGGTGGGATTGGGACGATGATTTCGGTGTTCTTTTTTATTTTTTTATTTTTATTTTTTATTCTTATTCGATTCTTTCTGGTAAAAGGAAAATGTTCAAAAAATAGATTGGGGTGATGAATGCACAACTATATGATGGTACTGTGAACAGCTGATTGTACACCATGGATAACTGTATGGTGTGTGAATATATCTCAATAAAACTGAATTAAAAAAAAAAATCTATCCTTGGATTGCTTATTCCTTTGGTATAATTCTTAGTTCTAGTGTCCCCACTGGTCTATTTCGAACTGTGACTGCTAAACTTTAGCAAGTCAGCACTGTCTCTTCCACCTAGAACACATCCCATCTCTGCATTAAAGGCCTAAATCAAATTATTTTCCCACCCCAAATCTCCATCTCAGGACTATGATCGCAGTTATCACAGTTTGCTATAAAATATTCTGAGCAACTACAGTGTACTAAGCTTGGCACCCAAAATTTAAAAAATGAAGAAGAACAAGTCGTACTTTCAAGGAACATTCAAAATAATCCTTAGTTATTTATATATTTCTTTTATTTTTCCTACCAGACAGTGAGTTCCTAGAGGGCAGAACTAAGTCTTAATCATCCTTCATTTTCTACATATAGCAGTGCATACAGAAAGTCAATATAAATTTGTTGAAATGAAATGTATTAAGCTGGCTCTTTCTGACCCAGAATATTTAAGAATTCCACTGCTTTATGTTAACATTATTTCTCCACTTCTTCAACATGTTCTAAAAATAAAGGGAGATCAGGAATGACTAATCAAACCAATTCTTACCTACTTCTTTACTGCCATAATATAGTATTAAATAGCATAATGACATACAAGGCAAGGAGAAAGAGCTCAGTCCCAGAAGAATGTTCTCCTAGCCAACTACAATAGCAACTCTTGAAAAACTACCTACCAAACTGAAAAATTCAAAACAGCAATAGCATATGACACTTAAGGAGAAAAATGGTTCACATTTAAAATGTATGATAGCAAAAAGGCCATCTAGAATTTTATGTTCAATGTACTAAACAAAAAGCAGCTGTTAGGCACAGAACAATTAAATGACTTCAGTATGAGAGAATTAATCACATTTTCTTATACTTTGAATCCCTCAGTCACTTGAAAATAAAGATGAAAAGGACTGTAAAGTTAAAAGTCTTTAAAAAACATCAAAACAACCACCCAAACTAGTATTCATCTAGAAGAAATTTATACCTAAGATTTTAAAAACTTAATCACACTAAACATTTTTCAGAAGTAGCCATTCAATATCAATCTAATTGATGAAACATAAAAGCTGTTTTTAAAATAAACATGCATTTGTAATTAGTCAAAAAAAAATTAACATTAAAGAAGTACTATATATTGGCCTACAATCCTCCCAGACTTCCCATTAAACAGAATAGTCTCAAATTCTAGTAAACCAATGTTATTTATCAAAACATGTTATCACATTATGACACGAATGGGAAAGCAGAAGTATAAAACATGAGCAGATAAAATATAAGAGCAGGCACTTTGACTACTATATTTTTACAGTCAGACACTAGTATAGTAAACCGGCCTGTTTATCACAAAAGGGAACAGAATAGTCAAATGCTCCAATACGGGAAATACATCAGAATTGAATGATCCAGAAGATGAATGCAACGTGAATACTACCTTTATTTCATTTATTTACCAGGTAGAATGTTTTCAGAATTCTATTTTGTGTCACATGCTCTGTGTCTACTCTGATCAATCTAAAAATCCAAAATTCTTGGGCTTTAAAATTACATATAGAAAAGAGCAAGCTGGACTGTGGAGTAGATACCGTAATGTTTCTAGGGACCCTAACAAGGTTTGGAAAAGAGGAAGGAAACCCCTTGCTGAAACATTGCCCTGTGGCCAAGAGGTTTCAAGAATCAGCCAATCCAGTAGCACTCTTCCTATAAATTACAACTGAACAAGGCAGATACCATACAGCTCTATAAATGCAAATGGGTCCCCAAAAGTTTGTTGAAGTTTTTTAAAGAAACGATAAGGAAGGAAGGAAGGGAGGGAGGGAGGGAGAAAAAAGGCAGATTTAACTGATCACAAATGCATCCCTCCTTTAGAAAAAACCAAACACTATAAGTGAAAATTCAGGTTTTTAAAACAAAGGAATAAGCTTACCAAAACAATTCTTATTCTACAAAAAGATTCATAATAGGACCTTGCTAACCTTCAAATTTATGTAACCTGATATTTATAGAAATGAAATTTACAAGCAAGATTTTCAAAAACAGATAAACTGTAAAACATAGCATGTAATTTCTATGTTTATCATATCACTATAAAGTTAATTAGAGTAATTAGTAATTTGGCAGCTCCACTGAACAAGATGTAATTTTTCAAGAACCACTAATCCTTTGATTGTTTATAAAGGACCAGAGACAAGACTACTTGAAAAGAGAAAATGCATGAATGGACTGGGAGGAAAGATTTCTAAAATGTCAAGATGTGAGATACTGCCACTCATCTTTGGCCGTAATTCAATTCTGATGGACTAGAGCTTTTGGCTATTCCCTTTTGTGATAAACTAGCCAGTTCATGATACTAGTACCTAGCTGGAGGAGCAAAATAATGGAAGCACCTGCTCTTATTTTTCTCCACTTACACTTTATACTCTACTTTCCCACTCATGTCATAATGGGATATGTCTAAAGGAGTTAAGAAAGACTTCCCAGAGAGCAGGTATATAAAGTGGATCTTGAAGGATGAAGAGGAATTTATTGGGAAGAACAGAAGGAACTGTACATGTAAAAATTGGAATTAGGAAAGGAATTTTGCACATTAGGAAAAAATGACAAATGGCAAAATCCTAGAGCACTTTTAAGCCTACTAAACTAACGCTAATGACTAGTAGGAAATACGTGACGTATCAAAATGATCACACACACTGACAGTACGGTATAATTTTCTATTGGAAACATGAAGTTGTTTTAAAAAGAACATTTAAATACCAAAATCATCCAAGTTTAACATTCCTTGTTATGTGGAAAATACCCTTGTACTCCAATAATCTAAAAGATCATTTTTAAAACTATATAGCGCATAATACCTTACTTTCAGGAAACGCAACAGAATTTGCAAGCTTCCCTCTGCTGCCTCTGAGGAAGTAGCAAGTGACAAACTTCACTGATGTGATACAAAATATTTTCAGCATAAAAAAAAACTCGATAGTAACCATCACTGCTCTAAAGAAAAAGTGAGAAGTCTGCCTGGCAACCATTAGCACACACACATAGATATCTTACAGGAATAGATTTCCAAAATCTGATCACATCCTTGTAATTAACTAATTATCAAGCCCATCAGTGTTGACAAAGCAGAAGCCCACTCAACTACTGCTGATGATTATTATTCAGCAGTTAAACTTCCTCTACCAAATCAGAATGACTTATAGCAGCCAAGGGAACACGACTGCCATACTCCTCACTTACACACACACACACAAACACACACAAAGGAACCATAACCAGGCCTTGCTGACTTATCACTGGCATTATGGCCTCCCTCTGTGTGTTTTCATATACACAGGTAGCTTTACAAATTGGCTCAAAAATTCCTCAGACTGCAAAAAACAGTCCCCTGTCCAGAGAACACACCCACCCTCTCTACATTTATTTGCCACTGTCATAGCAATAATGCCTCAAATACCATCAAGCTTTGGTAGCTTGTAGAAACACACTGACAACACAACAATGTAAAAGAGTAAAAGCATATATTGATTGAATCCCTGAAAGGTGCTAGGGAAATGGTTCCAACCCTCAAGTTACTTATAGTCTATCCATGCAGACAGCCAGCTCCAGAAAAGTAGCATGGGATGAGGCTGGCAGAATCCTCAAACCCCATATTTCAGAGCTTAGATTTTGTGCAATAGGCACGAGCAATCAAGAGACATTTTTAAGAAGAGGTTTCACATGATCAGATTTAAAATATATATATATATATATATATATAGTGGCAAGTCTATAAGAATGGGTTAGGATTCAGGCAGAGAGATTGAGGCAAAGAAATCAGAGGCCACTGAGGTATGATGAAAAGGGCAGTGGCGAAAATATATAAAAAGAAAAGAACACAGTCAAGAGATTTTTCAAAACCCGCACAAGATGGGCCTATGGAAGGAAAGAGAGAGGGAAGAATCGAAGGTTTCGTCTTGGCTGGCGAAGGAGACTGTAAATTCCCAAGAGAATAGATAGAAAAGGCAGAGAAGAAGCATGTTTTATTGTGGAAAAGATAAAGATTTAAGTACTAGACATAATAAATCTGAAGTTAAAACATCATGTAGGTAATGATTTTGATTAATAAGTAGAAAACATGAGATTGGAGCTCAAGAAATGTCAAGGCTGGAAATGAAACTTTGGATGTCATCAACACACAGGCAGGCAACTGAAACAATGGCAATGGAATGCTGTCTTTCAATTAGAAAAGAGAAAGAACTAGCAAATAATATATTTTTTTTTTGGTGAGAGAAGTAGGAGAACCAGAAGAGGATCATGCTACAGAATCTAATTAAAATATTTCTAAAGATTGAACAGTATCACACCTTAAGATCTGCATACTTGAAATTTAAGTGGATACTGTTTTACGCACTCTTGGACAAACAGAAAACAAGAATATCTACAGTATAGCCACCTCCTATTACTAAAAATTTCTGGGCTACAAAAACAACATACCTTACGAACTTCTACTCTAAACCTGAAAGACCATGAACCCCTCGAAAGGCTTTGAAGTATGAAACAGGCCACAGGACACCAACCAGCCAGTCACAAGGGCCTCTCCAGAGGCTGTGTTAGCTCTCCTATTTCAATGAAATGTTCTTCATAAACTGTCCCTTAATAATTTTTTTCTATAAGCATCAAAATTAAAACCAAATGTTAATTAAAATTGGAAATAGGCCCATGATTGCCAAATGTGTGTTAAAAAATTTTTTTAAATAATTTGTCTGTTATTAATATCAGATTTAAATTTTTAAAGTAAGATAAATATTCCTAAAAGAAAAAGAGATGTGAAGGCCAAAGAGAATTTTCTTCCTATAATGTATATACATCCTGTTGCATTCTAAAATATTTCAGTCTGTTAATGGCTATATCTAGAGCATTTTAAGAAACAATGCATCCAACAATGGTCTGGAAATAAAAAACGCCCATGCTGGGGGTCTCTTGATTAATTAATGTTTTAACAGGCAGTACTTCAAGGTTGTGGACTCCAGATTTCAAAAAGTAGCTCAAAGCCATGCCAATTTCATTTCACTCACCGTCATTTTCACAGAGTTGTGGCAACATCAATTCAAAACCATTTGATACACAAAACCCACCCTCCTCCCACCCAGCCAGCCCTTATTTATATTTAAATATATGAAGAGAGAGGTGTGTGAGACATGATATACCTCCTGTATAAAAAGAGCCGGAATTCCAATTAAGTAATTCAAGCTTTGCCTATAGCCATATGTTAGTAACAGTAATAGGCATCTTATCAAATATTCTTATTGTTCTCATATGGATTTTGCTCCTAAAGGTTACAGCAATTCATAATTAGACTCCTAATTCAAAACTAACAGCACAGAATGCAGTATGGTGGAATGGAGGAAAATAAGGAATCAGAAGACAAGACAGCCATATTAAAACCCTGGCTCCTTTACTTAAAAGCAGTGTGACCTTAAAATTTCTTCATCTACAAAAGGGATAATAACTCAGAGGACTGTGGTAGGAAATAAATGTGATTATATACGTTAAAGTACTTTGTAGAGTAAAAAAATAAAAATAAAAAATAAAATTGCAGTAACCCAGTACTGGGAAACTTGTGATGAATCCCTCAATTGTCTTCTGATCTACTGATATAAGACGAAGACTAGTGTCTAATAACCATTAGCCTACCAGTGAGTAATGGAACAAAAAAATGGGGAATACAAGACAAAGCCACATATTGTCAAGTTTTATGAAGAGAGAGTGTCCAGCTGGTTTGGAAAACCACAAAAATTTAAACACTGTCATAGAGAATCTTTGAAATTGAAACTCATCATAGAGACAACCTAACCTAGCTGTAAATGCTGATAAGAACTATTATGTGGTTGTGAAGGTTAGGTTCATGTGTCAACTTGGCCAGGTGATGGTACCCAGGTGTCTGGTCAAGCAAGCACTGGCCTAACTGATACTGCAAGGACATTTGTGGCTGCTTAATAAACCAGACAGCTGGTTTATTAAATCATCAGTCAATTGGCTGAAGCTGTGTCTTCCACAATGAGATAATGCAATCAGCTGGATTTAATCCAATCAGTTGAAGACTTTTAAGCAAGACAGATAGAGGACCTTCACTTCTTTGGCTAACCAGTGAAGCGTTTCCTGAGGAGTTCATCAAAGTTGCCAGTTCGTTTCCTGAGGAGATCATCAAACACATTCCTTGAAGTTGCCAGTTTGTTGCCTGAGGAGTTCATCGAACATCTTCATTGGAATTGCCAGTTTGCTGCCTCTCCTACGGAATTTAGACTCATGCATACCCACAGCTGCACGAGACATTTCTATAAATCTTATATTTATAGATATCTCTTGTTGATTCTATTTCCTATAAACCCTAATACAGTGGTATACTTTATTCTTAATTTTCTGGATTTATACAGATAATGTTTGTTATATGAAAAACATTCCTGAAAATGTTAAGTTCTGTTTGCTGTATTACATTTTCAATTCAAATTAGCAGCTAGTTATGAGCACTTGGGCATCAACTAGCAAAAAGATCATTAGGCTGAGCTCAGAAGACCTAAATGCTAGCCTTGGTCCTGTCACTTGGTCCCTGGGTAACTACATAAGCTTCTCTGAGTTGATGCATCATGGAGAGATGGACAGGAGAGTGGGAACACTACCGGACCAGATCAGTTCTGTGATCATTTCCAGCTCTAAAATTGTATGGTTCTACTAATCTTAAGGAATGAATTAGGCACACATGACTCCTGTATTCATAAAATTTACAATCTAAATGGAAACATAGCAAATAAAGACATATAATTAATAAAAATAGAGAATATGCATAGCAACCCAATAGTTAGCATAAAAACTACCAGTATCTACTGAATTTCACAACAGAGGAATATCAATTTTAGTCAGGTGGATTTCAATTTAAAGATAAGCAGGCTCTGGATAGAGACGATGAGGGAAGATACACATCTCTTTATGATATACCACGATTATCACAAATTCACAGACTCTTAAGAGCACTCTACCTATCACCTAGCCCTTACTCACACTCAGTGAAGAGAACCCATTCTGACACATGCGTCTATGAAACTCTTCTAGGAAAAGGTTACTGGCTGCTTAACCAGAGCAGTCTAATACATTGTTGAACCACTCTAACTATAAAGCTCTTCAAGATACCGTGTATCTGTTTGCCTAATACGTCAAGGCTTTCTGTCCTTTCTTCATCATGATTTATAAATGAACACTTACTTGAATAAATTTATCTTTAAACATGAAACATTAGAACATAAAAAACTGAAAAGCAGATTGACCCTTACAGTCAGGACTGATGCAATTTTGTCTCTTTATCAGGAAACAATTTGTATCTGGCTTCAAGAAGTTATTCACAAATTCTCCTGCTTGTCTTTACAATATAACAAATCACCTTGTTTTCCACAACAAATAGAAAAGTCTGCTATCTGTCATCAAGAATATCATTGTTTCTGCCTGTTATATGATTTAACAGAGAAATTTATCACAATTTTTCATCACTATTAATATTAAACTCCTAAAATATTTCCTTATTTCTTCCACAAGAAAGGTTCTTCTTCTTCATAGTAGAAATAACCAAACCACAATGTCAAGTCTGACAGCAATAATTCATATCTAAGATCTGAAGAATCAAACAAAAGCTGTGAAACTGACTTTTATGGCCAAAATATTTCTACTATAAAACTGCATCTTTACTTAAATTCTGTGCTGGTTTGAATCTATTATGTTCCCCACAAAAGCCATGTTCTGTAATGCAATCTTGTGGGGGCAGCCTTATTAGTCTTTCGATTAGGGTGGGACATTTGATTAGGTTGTTTCCATGGAGATGTGACCCACCAAACTGTAGGTGAGACCTTTTAATTAGATCATATCCATGGAGATGTTACCCCACCCATCCAGGGTGGGTCTTGATTAGATCACTGGAGTCCTTTAAGAGAAGCTAAGATATGTAATCCAGAGTTTGCCCCCAAGAGAAGCTAAGCACTGACACAGAACCAGATGCTTGGAGATGACTGGAGATGCAGACAGAAGGACGTTTGGAGATGCTAAGCTAAGAAATGAAGCCCAGAGTTTGCCCCAGAGAAGTGAAGAGAGGACTCCCAGATGCTTAAAGAGAAATGCCCCAGGAGAACCAAGAAGAGAGCCGAGAGAAGCTAAGAGAGACAGAAGCCCAGAGACGTTTTGGAGAAAGCCATTTTGAAATGCCATCTGGGAGCAAAGGACCAGCAGACACTGACCACATGCCTTCCCAGAAGACAGAAGTGTTCCGGACGCCATTGGCCTTCCTTCAGTGAAGGTATCCTCTTGTTGATGCCTTAGTTTAGATACTCTTATGACCTTAGAACTGTAAATTTGTAACCTAATAAATCCCCTTTATAAAAGCCAACACATTTCTGGTATTTTGCATAATAGCAGCATTAGCAAACCGGAAAAAATATATTTCAAGGAAAAAAAAAACAAAATGTAATGCCTTTAGTTAAAAACCCCAAAACAAAAGATAACAGTTTTAAGTACATAAGACATTATAAAACAAACTATACACTTTTTTCTCTCTGATAATTTTATTTCTTCCTTGTCATCAGTGAAATAACTGCATTTCTTCTACTATATAACTAAATTGAAACATTTCTAAGTTATTAAAGTAAAATACCTTGGAGTGAAAAAATAATGAACTCAAAAAACAATTACTGTATATTTAACTATCCTCACAAGTGTGACTGGCAATTTAAGACTATGGAACTAATGGCTTAATAGAAGGTGTAGTGGGTTGAACTGGGGACCCCAAAAAATATATTCCAAGTCCTTGTCCCCAATACGTGTGAATGTGACCTTATTTGGAAAAAGGGTCTATGCAGATGTAATTAAGTTAAGGATCTCAAGATGCCATCATCCTGGATTAACCAGGTGGGGCCCAAGGGAGAGTGTTTTTACAAGAGACAGAAAAGAGGAGGAAAAGGCCAAGTGAAGACAGAGGCAGAGACTGGAGTTACAAAGTCACAGGCCAAGGATCACCTGGAGCTATGAGCAGCCAAAACAGGTAAGGAAGAGCCTCCCAAGAGCCTTTGGAGGGAGTGCAGCCTTGACAACACATTGATTTCAAACTTCTGGCCTCTAGAACTGTGAGAGAATAAATTTCTGTTGTTTTAAGTCCCCAAGTTTGCGGTAATTTGTTATAGCAGACATAGGAAACAAATACAGAAGAGCTAAAATATTTCCTATACATTTTTTTTTCTTTTAATTAGAGAGTTTTCTAATAGCACATTCTGTTTCCTACTTTGCACAAAACAACCTTCTGGCTGAGAAACTGTAATTCATGGTTCACAAAAAATAGCCTGCAGGCCAAATCTGGTCTGCCGCCTGCTTTTGTACAGGCTGCAAGTTAAGAATTATTTATTTGTTTGTTTATTTATTTCACATTTTTAAATGGTTAGGGGGAATTCAAAGAAGACTACTTCGTGACATACGAAAATTATATGAAAATCAGTGTTCAGCGTCCGTAAGTAACATTTGATTGGAACACAGTCATAACCATTCATTTAGGTTGTCTATGGCTGATTTCTCACTACAATGGAAGAATTAAGTAGCTGCCAGAGAGACCACAGTGGCACTCCCATCCTGCACTACAAGTCATCATGATACAGTTATAATTAACATTTGCCTCTTGGCTGCAAAGTCTAAAATATTTACTATCTGGCCTTTTGCAGAAAAGTTTGCCTACCCCTAGAATAATTAATGCAATGATTCATCATTCCTTACGGAACTTGGGATAATGGCAGTTTCTATGATTCTGAGTTCTCAACTGATTTATCAAACTTCTTGAATTTTACCATGATAGTAAAGATTTCTTTTTTGCCTATTCTTGAGTGTTCAGAGTGATTTATTAATTTTTAAAAAAGAATTAACAAAGTTTTTCTCCATAAAACCAAAAATGAATAGTTTTCATACATTCCTTCAGTTAATAACTAAACACCTGCTATGTACCATGCAGTGCTAGGGATTCAAAATAAATAAGATGCAATCCCTGTAATCCCCAGCTCCAAGAGGGAGACACAATGATCCAAAACTCTAATAGAGCTTTTTGACACTAAAGGGAAGGCCAACCAAAGGAATGACAGTAACCTCTGCCATTTCACAACATGCTGTCATTTAAAAAATATTACCTTCACCTGATTAATGGCAAGTTATACACTCAAATAGATAAGGCAATAAAGCTTGGCAAACACGTTTACCCATCAACAGTTTTAATCAAAGCATTAGCCCTTACATAAGCAATTAACCTTGACCAACACAGGTATTAAAAAACAAACAAAAAAAAAAAAGCTGTTAAAGAATTTACTAATTATCCTTCCCCACTTCAGAAGTTAGCTAGCATCTGGTCTTTAACTATGATAAACATATACCAACTCATCATAAGTTATTTACAGATAAACGAAGAGAAATATTAACTGCAGAGCTTAAAATGAAGAATATGGTAAAGACCATCATTAAAAATTCAAACAAATGACTTGTGCTGTTTGGAAAGCCCAAGTGTCCTACAAATGTCACTTTAATTAAAGGTAGAAGAACATTTTTAAGAATGATTGTCTCTTGGATCAACTTAAGAAACTCAATCTGTTGTAATAAAGAAATAACATAAATCATAAATACATCAGCATTTCATAATTAGAATGCCAGGATCTGCATGCAGTTAAGTATCTTGGCTGTACGCCTGCTTTACTAAAAACAAGGAGAAGTAAAATCCCCAAAACTAAGTATTCTAGCAGCTGTTCTGTGCAGACATGTGAGGTGTCTCATCTAGCAGCTACCCTCAAATGTACAGATGCACACACCCCAGTGATTACAGGTTAGCAATCCTGGTGTGTCTGCTCGCTTTTTGTATTAAATATTTAATGGCATACTTTTCCTTAATGGAACCCAGGCACATCTGATCAGTCACTAGGATCATTTGGTAATGCAGTCAAAGTTATCATAATGCTATTTCACATCAACTTTGTAATTAGATAATTCATCACTTTATTAATTCAAAAGATTGCTTTCTTTACGACTTTGTAGCATGCTACAGTAGTGAAACCCAACTGAGCTCATCAACAAAAAATCTCTAAAATTTGTTCCTGCATGAACTTGAAACCTTTAAGTGGCAAAAACACACACACATGCTCCTGACCTTTCAAAACAACCACAGAGGTAATATTCTTCCCACAATTTAGACTTCAGTCACAGAGCACTAGTATATCCAGAATGAGACGGCAAACAGAAATGAAAATTCAAGATTGAAAACTGAACATTAGATCAACTTTGTGTTGCTTTATAATGAAGTACACCATTCTTTAGCAAATGAAAACGACCCAAAAAGAGGTTATTTAGTAATTTTTTCCTCCATGCTGATTTATACACTTAATTAAAATTATGAAATTATGGCAGAGCATCACACAGGTTATTTATTAACACTCTAAATCTAAAGACAAATACCCATACCAACCAGATGAGAATGTGTAATCCTGAATATAATGTCATTATGGCTTTCTTTTATTGTATTTCTGACATACTTCAATCAAAAATATTAAAGCACTGTTTATCGTCATATTATTAATTAGCAAGATTCTTATTTTAATACATTCTGCACTGCTTCTCCAATGAAAAGGAATTCTCTCCCAACAAAAAAAAATAATTTACTTAGAATAAGCTGAAAGTACCATAGAACAAAAAAAACATTCCTAAAATCTTCAGTTCCAAATTTAGACAACCACAGTGTGTATAATAAAACCCGCGGCTGCTAATAGATTTTGGAAAAACAAGCTCTGGGGGTCACATATATGCCCTAAAGAATAAATATAGTATGCTACTGGGAGAATTATTAATTGTTTTGAAAGAAAGAGAGAAGAACATCCTCTCAAACAGTTGTGGAATTTCTAATAAAAAAAAATTCTGTGACAGTTGCACAACATTATAAAGTTAATAAGTACTTTGCAGAGGCCTGGAAATGCTAACAATGACTCATGTTTTGTGGTCAGGAAGGTCAATTTTATTCTTGTTGCTTCCAATTTAATGTCTGTGTTTGAAATGGTATATACAACAGTTTTCTACTTTATAGCTCAAATCTTACCTCCTTTTCTAATCAGTCTACCAAGTGCTTTTTTAGAAAAGGAAGTTATTATTCCAGAAAAAGTTAAAACCATTTTTCTAAAACTCTATACACCAATCCCTAAAAAGCTTCTCTGTGCATAGAAAATAAGCTCAAAACCAGATATACTGAAATTAAGTTTAGTCTATTAATAACCATTACCAATAATCATCAATGTACAACTTGAGGGATGAAATAAAGAAATATTATACATTTCCTCTCATTTCAGTGAGTTACCATAATAACTAATGCATTCATAATTTTATTTGCATCCCTTTAAGATTCATGTATGAGAGATATTTCATTCATCCTAGGAAGCTTATTTTTGCATTTCCTACATGAAACTGCAAAGAACACCTTTGAAATCATGGAGTTGCTATGAATATAGCAACAGTAATTATTTCTGTCCACAATAGCTATGGGTTGAAAGCAAACCAGTTATAGAGGAAAGATATTTCCTATCTACAAAATTTCTTCTCAACATGACAGGTAATTCTCAACACTGGGCATATCTATAAGCAACCATCTGAGATCTGGTTTACAAGCTGTTGCAGACTGTCCTCTTGGCTATATGACAGCACAGGGAGACATAAAACACTGAAGTTTTATATGCAAATACAAATAAAGATGGGGATGGTAGGGCCAAAGCAGTAGAAACTAGTATTTGTCTTACTATGTGTCAGACACTCTAATAAGCACTTTATATTTAATCCTTGCTTCTATTTATGAAGTAAATAAAACATTGTTATTCCCATTTACAGGTGAGGATATTGATATTGAGAGAATTTCATTTACTTGTCTGGCATCAGCTACTTAACTTTTATACTATTCAGCTTCCCATTTAAATTTGACCTCCTGCAAACTCTAGTTTTCAGATCTGCAAAAGTTTATATTTATTAGTACATACATTTACTATATTTGTAGCAGATGTTAAGCACATAATCAGTAGTTCTCATGCCAAGATAAATACATTTCAAAATCTAACCAGAAATTCTGATTGAAGGCAGAAGTGGAAGAACCAAAAGTGTGGGACGGGAGAGGCTTGTAGAGAAGTATACATAAGTCTTCTCTTCTCTAAACAATTTGGATAGCAGAGATTAACTTAACCTCTATTTTCTGTGAATATATAAATAATCATGTGTCTCTGGTATTGTAACAAATATCTCCAGAGCAACTTCTACTCTTTGGCTACCTTCATTCCTGTCAGTGGCAATCACCCCCTTCTAGTCCTCACACCCTATACTTTAATTCAGCCATATAACCTCAAGGAACAAAGTTTAACAACAAACAAACTGCTATGCAAATGAAACTTCAAGTCAACTGCTCTAGCCTCTCCATCCAACCAGATCATCACTCTGAAGGCCCCTTTATACGGAAATTCTTGAGCTACCACTACCCTTACTAATTTTCCATTACTACCTAATACAAAACAAACATTTTAAATACCAAGCTTTTATTCAAATCCTTACAGTAACTACTTAATGCAACTGTAACATGTATTTCACAGATAACATTTCAAGCCTTTTCCAGAAGAAGTTAATATATTTTCCTCAGCTCAGGAGGATTCAGCACCTCCTCACTCCTCACCTGCATTTCTAGACCAATGTCTATAACTGTTTACCAAGACCACACTCGCTTCTAAAATTCATGACATTAATTTTTACTTCCTATATGAAGTCCTCCTTGATACCTTCCTCTAGACAAATCTCTCCTTCCAATGTCTCTTGCTACTAAATCTGTACAGCCAGGCAACAAATCCATAAATGGACAGTACATATTTATACAGCCAACTCCAAAAATCTAAACCCCAATTGCTATTTGTGTGTGCAAGCACCTGTGTGTGTGTGTGTGTGTGTGTGTGTTTGTGTGCATTTATGAGGGGAGAGAGGGACTAACAGTGGCCTGAAGGAAGTGGAGGAAAGGGAGGAACAATGGGAATGTGACCCAGAAATTGACTAAATAGTACGGACTTTGGAGTAATGGGGGGAGAGGGGAACTTTTCCACATACTGCCAAGACCTAAGCAGCAGAAGCACATTTGGCACTGAGAACCTCATTCACAGGAAAGGTATACTATTTTTTCACTAGAACCCCAGAGTGTTCAAAATATAAACTGCCAACTTCTCAGGAATTAATCACGCGCTTCTATTAGAAAAAGTTATCAGCTCAGCGCAGAATGAAACATTCTCTCAGGCTTAAGAACATTTCATCCTCCACTGACCCTTTTCTTTCTAGGCAAACACAAGTTTGATAAAGCTATGCATATTCCCAGTAAGACTTTTGACCTTGCCAAGTTTCTTACCTTGCTAGATAATTTTCATATTTAAAATTAGCCACATATTTCCATAGCCCTTTATCAAAAGGTCTTTGAACATAGTGGTCCTGCAGCACTCATTATACCAGTCTCTCTACTTTTAGTATTTTTGAAAATATCCATAACCAAAAGGGAAAAAAATTACAATACAAACAAATTTAGAAAAGAAGTTCTCAAAATTCCATATGCTTTCAATGACAATAACATCAGCTAAGTTAAGTTGAGCATATATAATAATGCACAGAACCTGAATGAATGTGCACAAGGGGGACCAAAAGTAAAACAGAAAACAAGGAGCTTATTTACTGAGGCCAGGTAAAGCCAACCTTCATTAAAGCCTGAATTCAGAAGTTAGTTCATTAGGTGGAAGGCATATCAACATAGAACTAAACCTGACAGTTTGTGCATACAGAAGCAGTGACTACAGTGTTTATGCTATGGGGTGCCCATTTCTTCTCTTTGATTAATTCTATTCCAGTAAAATGGTGAGAGGGAGAGAAGGTAGGGAGAAAATTATCTTCCCAGTGCTCTCCAACTACTCCAGTGTGCTTCATGTGATCTGCATCATCACACCCTTGCCACATTAGGAGCTCGGTGGTTCAACCCTGAGATTTGCAGAACACCAATTAGCTTAATTTAAAACTATTCCATTCTTTAAAAATAAAAAAAGTATACTCTCCTCAAGGACAAGCATAAAAGCAGAAATAATCCACAAATCACAAAATATAAAAAAAATTTACAAATAAGTACAGGAGCCCTAGGTTAACATTGCTTCTTCTGATTATTAACCTACATTTTGACAGAAATCTCAAACCTGAATCCAATACCCCTCAAAATCTTAAAAATGTATATGTTCTACCTTTGTAACAATAACAAATAAAAGTATGTGGGGAGGAACACAGTATGTTACTTGAAATTTGTCAGCCTAAACAGAGAGACAAAATTTCTCCCCTACATAACATTGACAGAATATCATTGAAAGATACATAAGATTAAAATTGGTTAAAAAGGAACAA
Organism: Choloepus didactylus; assembly: GCF_015220235.1. Classification (NCBI taxonomy): domain Eukaryota; kingdom Metazoa; phylum Chordata; class Mammalia; order Pilosa; family Megalonychidae; genus Choloepus; species Choloepus didactylus. The sequence goes on from NC_051308.1 coordinate 31,391,909, forward strand.
GACAAATAGGATAAAATTTTACATTTTACATTTAGCAACAGAAAGTATTTTTAAAGTATTTTTCATGAGCATTAATAACAGCCGTAATTAGCACTAGAATATTTTTAAATTATTCCAATAGCATTGTCTCAGAATAGCCACAGACTTAACACTAGGAATGAAGTTACAGTCATCATATGATGTATTTTTATCTTTCAGCAAGTGTTGCTTTTGATAGTGTTTAAAAACAAGCTGTGTTCTTTGTACCCATGGTACTCCTATAGGTTATAATTTTGGAAGTATATCAAATAAACATGAAAAACTTCTCAGATGCATTTTAAGCAACCATTATATTTGGAACTCTGTTTTAAATTATAAATAAACCAGAATTTAATACTATGATGACATAATAAGAAAGTCATACACACATACCCCAAAGGATAAAAATACATTTAGGAAAATCTCTAAGGATAACACTAATCACAATTAAATTCTTAGAAAATAGGCAGATTTAAAAACTTACCTTGAAAGTACTCAAAGGATAACTAAGTCATTAAATGTATGTTCATAAGTTACAAAGGAAGTGGCAAAAATCATTCTGAAATGTGAAATTTTACTTGTTATTAAAATGTGATCAATGTTAAAACAAACCCAAATATAATATGAAAGAGCAAGTACAGCAAATACACAGCAGTATGGGTGGTATATCTGACTCTTCTTCCCTTTCCCAGGGTAGATATTAAGAATCAGTTATAGTGCCCTTTATCCTTGGGCACAAACAAACCCTCAGAATCATTTTCATAAAGAACACTTCAAGTAGCCACTACCAACAGATCACAGATGAAATTCTAAATGAAACCTGTTTTCTATGCCTGGTGGAGGACTTTATTGACCTGAAACATCTAAACACATTTTTAGACAATTATTTTCAAATCAAAAACAGTTATGTTTTTGGATACTTAAATTCACTTAATCAGAAATGGATTTAAATAAAGTTTTCACTTCAAAGACATTTATACTGAAACAACCATCACAAAACCAAATTAATACAATGGAAAACTTAAATTCATTAGTAAGAAATAATGGGATATGCTACTTTCTTTTGAGAAGTTCATGAACGTACTCAGGCCATTAATAAGAATACTCATGAAACAGAAAAAGTAATACCCTTCTCCATATAGGCAACACATTCTCTCATTCTCCATTGTTTTTTGTTTTTTGTGTTTTTTTTGAGGTAGGGATGTGATAGTGATAGGGCGTAAAGGGCCTGGATTTTCCAGGGAGTTTCAAGACTTTTGTGTAATAAACAACACAATAGGAAATAAAAAGTTGATTTATGGCATCAACAAAGATACCAAACTTAATACTTACTTTTGCAAAGGCTTCAAAAACGTCAAAGGAAGGTGGCAGCTGAGAAGCATCCTGCATTTCTTCTCTCATGAAATGCTGAAATGTCACTGCAAGTTGCCTGAGGCCCTCTTTCTTATCTTCAGTGAGTTTGTTAATATCTTTTTGAAAGAGAAAATAAATAGTGCAATCACAAAGTGCACTTTTAAGGGACAATTTTCAGGGATTCAATGGCAGCTTTTAAGCCAGATATTTCCTACCCTAGACTCCATTCTGACATACAGCAAATACATCTCTTTTTATTTTTTGACAACTATGCTTCATAATAAATACTTTATTAAATAAATTCTACCAAACCACATCTACAATATAAGATCAAAAGCCTATCAAAACAAAATAAATGCACATATAGATGCAAAAACATTAAAACCAAAATTAGTAAAGGTGTGTGTTACCAGATTTTCTACAGCATCCTGTACACATATCCAAAACATCAAAAGTTCTTAAATCAGTGAATTTAAGCAAAGTTTTCCATGAAGCAATTTACATCACCATCTCAAAGGCAAAAAAGACAGAAAGTGAGAATTAAAAAGTTCAGTTAATTTCAAATAATTGAAATTAGTCACATAGAAAGTACGACAAGAAGAAAATATGGATCAACTACAGAAATCTCAACTCCAAGTTATTTTCAGGCTGAATAAATAATCCACAGACATAGAAGTTCCAAAGCCACTATTACCTGTTTTAAAAACTCACTTTAAATTATTCCACAAAGAGGCAAGAGTTACATAATTCAATTAATAATGTTTGTATCTCACTTTAAGCAGAATATATGGCATGAGCAGGACTAATGTTAATAGTCAAAGTCTACTGTAAGACATGTTAATTACCTAGCAGCAATATAACAAGACAATATGACTAATTACTTCTATATTAAAACCTGAAAAGATACATCAGGTTGAACTGGAGCATAGCTTTGTTGCTAATGTCAGGTCTGCAGATTTTCTTTAAATTACTTGTTCAACAGAACAATTAACCCAATGATTTCTTAAATAATAATGTATTATCATTGGCACATATGATCCCATAACCATAAATCTGTACAAGATCATCATCTTACTTGGCCTCCATCCAGAAATATTAAACTATGTGGCAAATTTTCTCTATGCAGAGCTCTGGCTAGTTTGAGGTTGAAGTTATTTACAACCTCAGTGAAGAAACTCTGTGCCCATATCAAAGCAGAGTACACCCTACATTTGTTTAGCACACATTTAGAAAGCCTTTTAGTCATCCCAGCAGCTAGGCCACCCACCAGGGTAGTTTAAGGGGACAACTCGCAAAGCTGTCATTTAAGTCATCTGTAATTTCTACTTTCCTCAATGCCTAAAGGACCAGTGAATCTTAAAGCTCCCTGTAACTCCCTGTTCACTACTTCACTTCACTACTTCACTGTTCTTTGACATCAAAAAGAAACCAGGAAAGAAAACTAAGAAAAGGAAGAAAGGAAAGAAGGACAGAGATAAAGAAGAAAAAATTATTTTTGTCAGTCTGACTAAGTCTTACACTCCCCAGCCACCTAACCTGACTACATTCATGGCACTTCAAAAACTCCTGTATGACAAAAGCTACACCGGAGTTATTTAAATAATTTAACATATCTGTAGCATACAAAAACATTAAAAAGTTCTTTAAGTTTTGTCCCACTGAATAAAGAAACAGAAAAACAAAACTATAGAATAAAGCAGTTCATAGTTAAGCAAATAATGGTACATATTTTTTTTTGTATGCTGATAGATAATCACTTACTTGACTCCAGATCATAAAATGAATAAAGTTTCTCAGATTCAGAGGGTGTTTCTTCCATCTGTGAAGGCAAGGAAGAAAACACCAAAAACATTTTCAAGTGTTCTAATATATAAATGAATATCAATTTGAATACCTTTAGATATTTAAAAGAAATTCTACTAAAAAGACAACTTTCTAATATTCTTTCTCTTCATCACTTTTGTAAGGTTGAATTACTTAATCTATAACAACATTAAAATAAAATCTAAGTTGCAACTTAACCCACCAGTTTAATTTCCAAATGCAAAAGTTTTTACAAGAAGTTTTCATATATCTACAGTCTTAAAGCTCTCTTACTTATAAAATCTTTAGGCTGCACACCCCCCTCCAGTAAACAACAGGACAGAACAGAGCTGAAGCCTGCAATAATTTGCAAAAGCGATACTGATGCTAAAGCCTAGCAAAACAAAGTCTGTTATAAAAGAAGATTCCACAGAATCCACCAGCTGTTTTGGCAGTATAAGGAAAGGGCAGAAGAAACAATTTCAATGAATCTGGGATCTAAATATATATATAAGCACTATTCCATTTAAGATTAATTCTCTTCCCATTAAAATCTTACTTGAAGAAGCAACCAAAAAATTGTATATTTACCCTGTGCATTAATTCACAGTAGAAAAGTTATAAAGGCACTGTAATGGACATTATCAACATCTAATACCCAAAACACAGGCCCTTAAATCTCTATTCCCAGTAGGAGATAAAAGGGCCTTCAAAGAGGGACTGTGGACTTCATCACTGCCATTGATGCTATAATGCACAGGAAAACAGCAAGTTTTTCTCTTAAGATAATCCCTAGAATAACCACCTTCTACCTTAGCATAGGTTTAATTTCAGCCCTAAATATGAATAACGATTGCAACTACAAGTGCTTTCGTTAAATTAAACCTTGAGCATATTTCATGAGTTTTATACTCACAAGTCTGACGACTACTCTGCCAAGAAGTCGTACAGAGTCTGGAGGATATCTGGGTTTGCAGCTTTTTAGGCATTTGCATTCCCGCTTGTGGTCCGGCCAAGCTTTCTTCTGTTAAGACAGGAGCAGAGAAGGTATACAGCGCATAAAATTTAACTTTCCTTTACACTGGTTTTAAACATCGAGAGTCATCAACAGTAATTTCATTTCAACAGCCCAAATATAACTTCAAAATAGAAAATGAAGGCAATATTCTGATACCGTTAATGACCCAGGATTCAGTCTTTACCAAGTATGCAATAACCAGGACATTAATAGTGTCAGCTTCACCTCTGTCCTTTAATTCACCCCGATTATTACCTGGCTAGTGCAGTTCAAAGAAAAAACCATTATTGCTTATTGAATAATCTAAACACAGTCTTTTAACTGATTAAATAGGATTCAATAATAGACAGTGATTTTGAATGTAAAAAGAAAATCTCACTCCAAATTAGAAAATGAAACACATGGTTCAAGAAAATCAAAATAGGGGAGATACCTTTCTGAACTTCTATGATATAACAAGTACAGATGTATCAGAAGGGCTAATATGTACCCAAAACTATAAAACCTTTTTGTTCTTGAAGGCAATATAGAAAGGAGCCATTAGCTAAAATGACCAAATGTCCAGTTTGCCTAGGCCTATTCCAGTTCATGCCTGTTCTCCTGGCTTAATCAGTAAAAGCAACCCTTTTCACTCCCCAAAGTATCTGCTTTGGATGATAAATTATATGGTCCCCTAAGCCATGATCCTAGTCATGTGCTGGTGTGGCTGAAGAGACCAGTGAGTCACCAATCTTGCAGTGCTAGAGGTAAGTGAACTAAAGGGAAGGACATTCTATCCCTGTCCCTTGAACGAGAAATGTCACGTTCCCTTAAATGGGATCTCTTCCATATGAAAACAAAACCCAGCACATCTAATATTTACCTCTGGTGAATGGGGAGCAGTAAGTCCAATGTCTAACATGTTCTATTGCAAATGACAGTTGGAAGTTCCATCACAGAAATGCCTGATGTCCCCTCTCTTTCTTGTTCAGAAATTGTATATTTGCCTTCCTAACTTTTGAACATGTAAAACCTTCTCAAGTATATCTCTCTCCTTTCCACATGCAGTACAAACAAGCAGCACAAACAAAAATTTCAAAATAACTACAGCTACTCCAAATGACTCATTTTCAAGTTCAAGCCAGCATTTTTCTCAGAAAGACTGCCCAACTCACATTGTTGATGATAGCCTGGAATATCTGCTTTTGTTTCCTATTAAGCCAAATCTAGGAAACAATGTTAACAAGTAGTACATCACTCCTTCCATCAACTCTACTCACGTTTACCTCACTTCATTCCTTCACAACCACTGTGGCAACTGTTCTTTTTTTTAAATCATGGACATATTTTTTAATAGTGTTTAGAGATCCATTATACAGGCATAAAATCATTTTTTTCAAAAATAATAGACAATTTCCCAGTACAGTTTTAAATTTACATAATAATTGAGCAGATATATATAGAATTTGTTCCATATATCCACCCCATTTCCCAACTTCCCACCCTTGGTGTATAGCTTCCCCTATTATTAACATCGTGCATTAATGTTTACAACTGATGAATAACATTGAAGCATTATTATTAACTATAGTCTACAGTTTACATTTAGGTTCACTCTTTGTATTTTTCAGTTCTATAGGTTTTGACAAATGCATAATGACATGTATTCATCATTATAACATCACACAAAATAGTTTCACTATCCTAAAAATATTTTGTGTTCTGACTATTTATCCCCTCTCCCCCTTGAGTCCCTGGCAACTACTGATCTTTTCTTTCTTTCTTTCTTTCTTTCTTTTTTTTTTTTTTTTTTTGGTTGCTTTTTTTAAACAGAAATGATACAAATTACTCAGTTAACACAAGATAATAACAATAAATCCACTGTAGTTGGTGGTTTCATTCCTCCTTATCTTTGTTTATTCCTCAATCTTGAGGTATTTGCGATGATGACCACTCTGGCTGCTTCAAGCTGAGGAGGGACGTATATATTATGGGCAGAGGAATGGAATTATTTTACTCGCTGTTGAAGATACTTCTTGCTTTCAGGATGGGGCTGATCCAACCTTATCTTTCTGTTAGTGTCCAGGGCAGGCCAAAAGGACTGGAAAGTGAGAGTTGACCACCTATCTGATAGGTTTCAGGGTTCAACTGGCATAGGCACAATCTGGAGGCTTAAAGTCATGGAGAAATAAACTTAACAAGTACAGTGAAACTTACAGATTCAAGTAAAAGAAGGAGAAGAATCATGGTTATGGGACTTATAAGTGAATATAACTATATTATATTGAAGAAATAGCTTTTCACAGATTCCCAGATAGAGCCCTTTGAGGGAGTATTGATTTCAAGTACCCATGTGGCATGCCTATGTTGTTCGGACATCCCTAGGGCCCTTAGGAGCACTGTTGTTTGAGACTTTGCAGACTAGGGCAGTTTGTGAAATCTGGCTGAGACCTGCATAAGAGTAACCTCCAGAATGACCTCCCAACTATTTGAAATCTCCTAGCCATAGAATATGGCAATTGTTCTTAATGTGATGTTTGTAATGGTCCCATCTATATTTTTAGTATTTATACTTCAGTTGATTCTAAAAAAAAGGAAAAAAAAAAAAACCTGAGTTAGTTGGCTTCAAAGTAAAGATGTATATGAAATATGGTTTTAAAATTTGAAACAAAAATATTTAACTCATGGGAAAAAACGAAAGCCTCCTAGGATTTACTTAGCATTCTATAATATAACAAATGCAGGGCTAAACAATTAACAAAGGACATTTCCTTTGATTTTCACAATAATAAGTGGTAGGTGTTATCCTTACATTAGAGATGAAGAAAGTAAGATTCAAGAATTGGGATCTAACTACCAACCTACTTAATTATACAAGGAGACAGTAAAAATTCTTAACATGCTAAACATGAAGGCCAAATAATTACTGCATTTGAACATTACATTTATTTAAGATGCCTTATAGGCAAGGAAAAAAGCGAAGCATAATTGTTATATAATTCTCATTAGACAGAAAAAAAAGAAAACATAGCTTTACCTAGTATTAATTACAGGACGAATTTTATTACAAGAATGCTAATCAGTATACTGGACAATATCATCAACAATAATTTACAACAAATGCATAACAGCTTTATATATGACCTCTCCCAATGTCAGTACTCATTGAAAAGCATAATATTAAAATACAACTCATTGAAAGAAAGTGTTTCTTTTGTTTAAGGTGCTAGTCTTGGAGTAGCAACTAGGAATTACTAACATGTATAAGATGCCTGAAAAAATACGGTTCTATTGTCAAATAAGTTTGGAAGACGCCATACCATGTAGACCCTTTCTTGGAGATGCAAAACATATTTAACTTACTAAAAGTTCTAAAAAGCTCTGCAATAAAGAAACATGTATAAATTGTTTAACTCAGAGTTTTCCATGATTGTTACTGCCATCCTTTGAAAGTATAGATTAGTATATATTGATGCAGACATACCTATAGACTTCCTTTCAGCTGGACTTTGAAGGAGAAAGGGGTAGGCAGACAAAATTCACAGCCATTCACACTGACAAGAAACTAGAGTGTTTTGATTACTGATTGAAGGAAGAAGTATGACTTTGGTGCAGGAGTTTTCATTTGGTTATAAAAATTTAGAAACCTAACAGATGCTTTCACCAGACAGACTGTGTGGGCAGAAATGAACCACACAGTGCCACTGGGTTTTTAAGAAAGCAACTTTGGCTCTTCTCAAATGCCTGAATTAGTGTCCAGCTGAACAAGAATCATACCAGGTAAAATAGGGCAGAGATAATTGGGGCCAGAAGTTCTTAAGAACAGATTTTAACCCATGCAACTCTCAGCTGCAAGAGCTAGCTTATCCATAGCTGCTTCGTTAAAATCTCCAGTTTTAACAGGCGTTCAGTGTCCTGGTAGCCTGCTAAGGAGAGGTAACTACAAAATGTACTGCCAAATAATGAACGAATTGATCCTTTAGATGACATTATTCAGAATTAAACCTGCAAAATCTGGAGAATTCTTGTCAAAAATGACTGAAAGTCCTTAACATAATTAATATCAAGCTCTACTTTCTCAATTAGAAATCAGACAAATGTTTCTTAAGCCTATTCCCTAGACCACTGCATAAAAACATCAGATAAGACACTTATCTTCCCATTTGCCTCAGTCAAAGATATTCACTCTTTTCATCTAAAAGCTGAATCAGATCTATAGGTATAAACATAGAAAGCACAGCACATGCTTGAAAGTGGGATCTATTGTTCAATTTCATCCATCACATCTTACCATAAAGCTTACAAACATAACCACACCACAGAAACGGCTTACAAAGAAATCTTTTAAGTACCTGCATTTGACTTTGAAGTAATACCTGCATTACTGTTTCACAATCATACAAAAAAATTAGACATTATCTTCACTGTACAAACTTTAAATTTTATCTAGACTTTGATGGCATATTTGTCTTATATTACCTGCCAATTTCTCAAAAGACAACCTTTGTGATTTACTTTTTCCTATTTTCTCCCATTGCTGCAAATACAGGATGTAATTAAAATTGTATTTGCAATACTGGATGCTTGTAATGCTTTCTGCTCTCAAAGCTGAAAATCAGCAATGATGCACAATGTGCAAATTGGCACAGAGACAAAGGAAATTAAAATACTGTATTAAGAAACAAGAACCATGGGAGATAAGAGTTTTAGATCATAATAAGCAGGAAATGAAAATGTCTAAAACACAATTCCAAGTGACAGTACACGAATGACTCAAAAAACAAATTATTATAGAATCTACATATTTCTACACATTTTACAGTATGTACAGCAATTCAAAACATAAATGAATTATCTAAACCAGTGGTTTTCAATGAGGGTAATACCAATCCTAAGGACTGTTTGCTAAGTTTGTGGGAGTATGTTTGCCACAATGCTTGGGGAACACAACTAGCATTTCACGGGCAGGAACTCAGGATGCCAAACATCCTGCATGAGGCAGTTCCGTACAATGAAGAGTTGTTCCATATCCCACTCAACCCTCAAATGTCCTATTAGACATTATACAACGGTGAAAAATTTGTTAATAATTATCGGGGCCTAGAGATAAACCTCCTTTTACATATAAAAACCAAGATTTTTGTTGTGGGAAGGGAGGGGTGTTGCACAGTATTGATAGCATAGAATTTTCTAGGTAAACTGAAGTAAGACTGCATTTTTGTTTTAAGAACTTTATCTAACGTTAATGTTTCATAAAATCATACCACAATGGTAATACCATATCCAGTTTCTGAGTTCCATTACAACATATCATCTCATCTGCATTTGTAGCTTAGCTTCTCACAAGGATCCTATGTATAGGTGCAAACACAGAACTAGTTAATTATGTCTTCAAGTCTAGTCATGCCTGAGCAATTACATTTAAAATATATGTTATTTTAGTATAAACTATGTTAATTTTCTTTCTTGTTTATATTCCAGTTATGACATTATGTTGATATTTTGAAAACATGCAAATACATTATATTACCCACAAATTTCATTTCAAGATAGCAGAGACAAAAATATCTGTCATTAAAAAAAAGTGGCACTGGGTCTGAGAAAGCTCTAAACATCAGATATGGAACAATTCTAAACAGTTACATATACCACACACATGCAGTGCATAAATATATATTTTTAAATACACAGCCTTGACCCCACCGCAGAGATTCTGAAAGTACCAATGAGATAGGATAGGGTGCTGAAACTGTTCTCAATTGCTGCAGGGGATTCCATGTGCAGCTAAGGTTAAAACACCACTGAGCTATACTAAATTACAAAGAAGTTCATCACACATATTACATCTTGAAACAATAAGATATTCTATAATTATCACTGAACATTAACCCTATAAGAAATAACCTTTTACAATGCTGAGGTAGGGAAAGTGTTTCTAATCAAGATATAAAATCCAGAAAGCATAAAGTAAAAGATGAATATATTAAACTATATAAACAAATAACTTCTATACATCATGGAGAAGAAAACCCAACACCACAAACAAGGCTGAAAGATAAAGCACAAACCAGGAAAAAAAAATCTAAAACATGTGTACAAGACATGGTGTTCAAAGTCTTCAGCACACAAAGAAGTCTTACAAACAACTAAGAAAAGGATGAATATTATAATTTTTTAAAAATCAAGGACATGAATATGAAATTCATGCCCCAAAAAGAAAAACAAACAAAAAATACAAACCACACCACCAGGCCTCAAAGAAATGTTTACAGAAATCAGATAACCTAGATGATGCATTAGATTAGCAAAGACAAATGAAACTAACAGTATTTAAAGGTGTACTTGATAGAGTATGGAGAAGTGAGCATTCTCTAGCTTGATTGGCAGAATTGGAATTTGCTCCAGCCTTTCTGAATGGCTGTTTGGTAATAATTTTCTATCAAAAAATTTAATGTACATATTGTTGGTACAGAAAAAATATCCATAAAGTAATTTATCCTTAAAAATTTAAATGATGTACACAGATAAGTACAAGAATGCTGATTTAACATATGAAGAAACTGGTAATAAATTTTTCACCTTTTCCAGATGTGTATATGTTTGAAAATCTGGTTGAACTCAAAGCATGGCTTAAATGCATTAATTTTTAAATGTTAAAAACGCTTCAATGAATCCTTTTGTAATACTGATGAAATCTCTGTAATACAAAGGTTCACCTGGTAATTTGTTTCATCAGTTTACCTTTATTTACATCTGGTTTCCTAAAATGAGTATTCTACCATAAGGTGCATCTTGCATGTAACCAATGTTCAATAAATATCTGAGGATTTATTCTAAAACCAGTACTATTTAGGAAATATAATATACTATATTTTTATCACTGATTATCTGAAATTAAGGCCATAAAAAAAAAAGGATGCACAAACAAAACAAATAAAGAAAAGCAAATCTCTAACAATTCCTTCTTTGACCAAACTGAAATGGTCCTGATTCCTTGATTATGAAAGGAGAGGACTGATAAGATGTTACAATAGAAAGAGAAATTCCAATTTATTTCTTCTTTCTTACTCAAAACAAGCTTTGCACTGTTATAATATTTCCCTCTCCTCCTGGGATACAAAATCACTATGACTCAATAACCCATTTAAATACTGTTACATATTGTATTTTGGTTAGGATACTTATTTATTTACCATTTACTATTTATTTAGGATACTCATTCATTTACCATTACTGTACAGGTTGGAGTATGGTAAGGTCATAGCATATTGAGCCTACTGAGCCTGGTCTGGGGGAAACCCATCTAATTCATTACCTGGGCTCACCAGGAATTTATTCTGTAAGAAGACTGGATTCAATGATCTCTTAAGGCAGCCTTTCAATGATAAAATTTTATGGCTCTGTGATATCCATTCCTAAACATCTGAATTGTGTCAAAATAGGCTTGAAGCCTGCCCAGGTTGGGCTTCCCTAACACTGAAAGTTTGCAATAGTATTTTCCTCAGATTTTGAATCACTAAGGATAAAGAAGCTAGTTTAAAATACATAAAAAATAAAACAAATTATTTTAAAAGCCAGCTTACCCAACAATTTCATGTGTGACAAATAACTACCATTAAGTAAACATCTTTTATGTGAAGTATTGTCACAATAAATATTTTTCCTACATATTCATGATTCAGTCTACTCACAATCTTCTAGAGAGATTCTTACTGGTAAAACTTAGGATAGTTGAGCTGCCATGCAACTTGCAGGAAAGATATGAGACTTGACAGTTTTCCATTCACTTCCAGACTGCTTAATAGAAATAAAGAATACCTCTTCCTTTATGCCCAAACTGTAATCCAATATTAAATTACAGGTTGTCAGATACATGCAGATCTGAAAAGCTGGAATCTGGGAAAAGAAAACTGGAAGGCTAAGCAGGTTGTCTAACACCTCCAGCTGACTGACAGGTATTGATTAAAATCTTGCATAAAATCTCCATAGAGCATGCTGGAGATTCAGTGATAAACATTAAGACTTATCACTTGAAAAGGTTACTGAATGTTGTATAGAAAGTAGAACATGAGCACTTTCCCACTAGCCTTATTCAAATTAGACAGAAGTAAGGTAGGAAAATAAATGGTCATAGGGTATAAAGCTGACAAAATAAAAGAAACAATAATAAATTATTACTTCTTAGGAAAATAGGAATTATAGTCTCCTGGTTAACTGAGGAACCATAAAAGAAGAGGTAATAATAACATTAATCCTCCAAAGTAAGACAATCATCATCTAATGAAGGACTCAGCAAACTACGGCCCATGTATCAAATCCAAACTGCCACTTGTTTATGTGACGGTTTACTGGAACACAGCCACACTCATTCATTTATACTGATTTGTTTCATGCTTCAACAAAAGACTTGAGTAGTTATGACAGAAACGGAAAAGCAAAACCATTCACCTCCATGGACCTTCAATTTGATTTTAAAGAAAATTCCATGCAAGATTAATCAAAATATCAACTCAGGGTTCTAGTTCAACATGGCAGACTGGACACATGCATCTAATCTCCCCAGTACAAGTAATTTTCAAGTTTTTAATTTTTGATGTGAACTGGAAAGGTCATCAATGGAAGAGGGATTTAACTTCATTTCTGTACATCAGAAAGTGGCTCTAGGAGGGCAGGCAGATAAAGCAGAGCAGAGGAGGCCACAGCTAAAGGAGAGCTGTTTATGAGAAGGAGCCAACCTGCCTAGCGGAACTCCAGAGAGGATCTGGAAGGCATGTCAGACAGAGAATAGGATTGAAAAGTGGCTAAAAAAGAGAGAATTAACCAAAGGTCTGAATACCAAAGTCTCAAAACATCTCCTTACTATTGGCATGATTTTAAGTAAGCAGTGACCTTTAAATGGATACTCCAATTAGATGTGATACATGGAACATCTCTGGTCCAGACCAGTGGTATAGCCTTCTACCTGATCTTCCTGCCTCCAATTTTACCCTCCTATAATTGTTTCCTCAAACATCAGTCTCATACTTTGAGTGGTTTGAAGGTTGTGATAATTGTATTACAGAGAAAGAAATGCAATTAGTGTGCATTTACTGGCTCTGCAGTCAGCATTATTTATTTATTTTTTAAGATACTTTCTTCAAGTGTCTGATAATCATTGATTATATACTCATATTTAAGAGTAGAACACTAAAAAGCTATTTGGAAGTTTTGAGTATGTTTGTAGGATTTTCTAAGGAATTTCTCTGCAGGATGATAGAGCATTATTTTTTAAACTTATTGAGGTATATTTATATTATAATACAATGTACCAGTTTAAGAGAATAGTTTGATGAATTTTGAAAAATATATATATAGCCATGTAATCCATGCAAAAATTAAGACTCAAAATGTGTCATTATTCCCAAAGTTCCTTTTTGACCCTTTACATCAAGCCCTCCACCCCTACTCCAGGCAACAAGAGATCTGGACTCAATCATTATAGATTAGTTTTGTCTGTTCTAGAACAGTATTATTTTTTGTATCTAGCTTTATCCCCTTTGTATGTTTGTGAGAATCACTCATACTGCTGTATATATCAGCAGTTTGCTCCTTTTTGTGGCCAAGTAATAGTATCTTGTAAATCATACCAAAAGAATGTTTATTCATTCATCTGTTGTTGATGTACATGAGGGCTGTTTCCAAGTTTTGGCTATTAAAAATAAAGCTGCTATGAATGTTCATGTACAAGTCTTTTTGTAGACATATGTTTTCATATCTCTTAAGTAAACACCTAGGAGAATTGCTGGGTCATTTGATAACTGCACATTAACATTAAAAACTGCCAAACTGTTTTCCAAAGTGATTGTAAAATTTTACATTCTCACAAACAAAATGTGAGAATTCCAGTTGGCCCACAAGATTGTCAGCACTTGGTATGGTCAGTCTTTTTAACTTTGATCATTCTAGTGGGTGTATAGTGATATCTCATTGTTGTTTTAATTTTCATTTTCCTGATGACTAATGACCTTGAGATCTGTTAATGTATATCTTCTTGAAGTATCTATTTGTATATCTTCATGAAGTATCTGTTCAAATCTTCTGCCCATTTTATTTGGTGTCTTATTATTGAATTAAAAGAGCTCTTTATAAATTCTGGATTCAAGTCCTTGGTCAGATATATAAGTACTGCAAATATTTCTCACAGTTTGTAGTTTGCCTTTTTGCTTTATTATTGGTATCTTTCAAAGAGTAGAAAGGTTTAATTTTGATGAAGCCTAATTTATCAATTTTTCTTTAATGCTAAGTATATTTTGTGTGCTGCCTAAGAAATCTTTACCTATCCCAGATTCAAATATTTTCTCCTGTTTTCTTCTAAAACTTTTACAGTTTTAGCTTTTAAGATTAAGCATATAATCTATTGCAAGATAATTTTTTTATATGATGTAAAATAAAGGTCAAGGTTCATTTTTTTTTTCCATGAGCTTATTCAGTACAATCTGTTGAAAACTATCCTTTCACCACTGGATTTCTTTGGCACCTTTGTTGAAAGTCAATTGGTCATACAAGCGTGAGCCTATCTGGAGTCTTCTATTCCATTCTATTCTATTCTATTAATCTATTATGTCTCTCCTTACGCCAATTTTACACTGTCTTGATTACTGTAGCTTTTTCATAAAGAACCTAGTCTAAGTCTTTCACGTTTTCATATAAATTTCAGTCAGCTTTTCAATTTCTGGGATTTTGAATGGGTTGCATTGAATCAGAATCTATTGATCTATAGAGTGATATTTTAAAAATCATTTATTATTACTGATTTTGAAACTTCAGAATTAACTAATAGACAGGATTTAGTTTTGTGTTATCAAACAGAATGTAAATGTCATCAATTTGACAATATAGAAGTGAAGGTACAGTTTACAAATAATAGGAAACAGAATAATAAGAGATGGAGCAGAGTGGGAATACTAACATCTTCAGCTGAAAATACAGGGAATGAAGAGTTACCATATACCAGACATGCACGTATAGTTCAAGGTTATGGACACCAGAAGAAGAACTGAAGTCTAACAGGTATATAATAGTCATCTCAAACCTAACATGGCTACAGCAGAATTTTCCCACCTAAAACCAGGTCTCTTACACAGCAACCCTCTGCCCCATATCAGTAAATGGGATAATCATCAACACATGATTCTTCATGCTTCTCTTTTTCTACCTCCCCACATTCAATCCACTTTTATTTCTATCTCCACTCCCAGCTCCACACAGTATATCCAGTTGCCTATTCAACATCTCTATGTACATGTTAAAGAAGCACAAATTCAAAATTTGTAAATTAGGATTCTCCTCTCAGAGCCTGCTCTTTCCCAAGATTTCTGTAACTCAGTAAGAGGCACCACCATTCACACAAAGTTGCTCAAGCCAGGAACTTTTATTTCTGACTTCTTGTGCATTACCTCTTACATCTAATCTATTGGCAAATTCTTTCAAGTATACCTTCAAAATATGTCTCAAATCCAATCATTTCTCACCACCTCTACTGGTATCACCCTAATCCAAGCCACCCCAGAGCTCTTGACTATATCAGTGTTAGTACATACTAAGTTCTCAACAAATACTTAAGTTAATCAATCAATCAATAACCAATCAATCCACAATCTAATAGAGACAGCTCTTCCTTCAAAAGATATCCCAAATCTAATCAATTTTATCTTTACCGCTACTATTCTAGTCACAGCCACCATTATATCTGGAAGAGAATACTGTAATAACCTTCAAACTTGTTTCTTAGCCTCTACTCTAGCCTTTCTATAGACCATACTGCAGCAGATAGAAAGATCCTTTTAAAATCTAAGTCAGATCATAATATTCATCCCTGCCCCCACCATTTAGAATCCTTAATAGCAGCCTATGATACATAAAATAGACATAAATTCTTTTTCTGTCTGTCTGTCTGTCTGTCTGTCTATCTATCTATCTATCTATCTATCTGGCTATCTATTTTCTAAACATTTGAGAGTAGTTTGTATATATCACGTTCCTTAACACTTAATATTTCCATCTATATTTTCTGAGAACAAAGATATTCATTACTATGTTAAGCACTTTTATCAAGTTCAAGCAATTTAACATTGATATAAAGCTTATAGTATATATTCCCATTTTTTCTTATGTCCTAATAATGTCCTTTGAGGCCTTTTCTCTTCCATATTAGTCCCAGTCCAGGATATAGATAGTATTTAGTTGTCACTGTCTCTTTTGTCACTCTTTTTTTTCAATTGTGGAAACATGTATACAACGTTAACTTTTCCATCTCAACCACTCCCAAGCATTCCATTCAGTGGGATTAATTACAATCCCAATGCTGTACTACCTTCACACCAGCTATTACCAGAAAAGTGTAAATTCTTAATCATAGAATATAAGGGCCTCGAATCCTGGCCTCTTCTCTCTCTCCAACCTTATATCCTACAACTCTCCTCGTTGCTCACTCTGATCTACCATACACTTCATTTATGTTTAACCTGATACCCTCTTCACCCAGATTTTCACATATCTCAATTACTTCTTTCAGGAGTCCACTTAAATGCCAACTCTTGAGAGGTCTTCCTTTCCTTCCTCTATTTTCCTTTCCCTTTCCCTCTGTCTGTGTGTGTGTGCGCGTGTATGTGTACATATATAATGGCCTCCCAATCCATATCACTTTCTATTCTCCTACCGCCTGTATTTGAGGTATAAGAATTAGATGATAATATATATTGTAATGAAATTGTAATTGAAAATTCAATTGTAATTGAAGACGTCACCTCCATGAGAGCAGGGATTTCTGTGTCTTACTCAGTAATATTGTACTAGAGCCTAGAAAAGTGCTAGAAAAGTGCTGGTAGTGTCACTAATATTTGTTGAATAAATTAACAGATAGATGAATCCACAATAAAATCAACATTTACTTCACTGACCTCATCTCCAACCACCCAGTCTTCCTTTTTATTCCTCTATTATGCCAAGCTTGTTCCTACTTCAGCACCTTCATATTTACTGTTCATTTTATGTAGAAAATCTGTTCCCAGATCTTTCCACAGCTGGCTAGTTTTGTCTTTTAGATTTCTACAGGAAGCCCTTCTCTAATCACCCATTCAAAGATGAGTCCTTGCTCACTCTACCACATTCAATCACATAATCAAGGGCATTTGTTACTGTCTCCCTACTCCATACATAAGCTTTATAAAAGCCATGACCTTGTTTGCTTGTCCACTGATCACCACCCACTACCCCAACCCCCAAAAAGTACGGTAGTACCTGTCTAGTAGGTACTCAATAAATATCTATAGAATGAACTCTGGATGAATGGAGGATTCTGATAGGACAATATAATATAAGCAAAGGCAGGGGAAGTGGATGTTGGAGAAGATGAGCTAAATTGTCTATCAGAGCAGAAAGTAAGTAGATAATGCCTATACTGAAGAATCCAGGAATATTACTAGGGGCACATTATTTAAAGATGCTGTAATTTTTTTTAAATGTAAGTAAAGACAACAAATATCACTAATGAATTTATTCTTTCATTTAATCAATAAATTATGCTACATCAGGATACACCAGTGATACATTATGATACATTGGGATACTGCACAGAACATACACTCAAGGAGCTTGACCATCTCATTGCAAACCACAGGCACAGAAACCGATTATTAAAATAATTAAGTTTCTGTATGAGACAAACTATTCTCAGGGATTTAGGGAGGAAGTGACATTTAATCACAGTCCTAAAGGATAAATAGGAGTTTATGAGTTAAGGGAGAGGTCTGCGTCCAGGCTGAAGCTCTAACCTAGCCAAAGGCCTAGAAATCAAAGGGTGGCAAAGTCACAGAGTTTGAAATTCATTCTGAGGGCAAAGAGGGCCACAGAAGGGTTTTTAGCATCGGAGTGACAAATCATATTTGCATTCCAAAATGATCACTTTTGGCTTGCTCCCATGTAGAATGGAAGCTGGCATGAATGTGAGCAAAGAGTGCAGTTAATCTAGCAAAGAGATCATGGTCATGTGAACAAGAGTAATGGAAGAGACACTGGAAAAGAGTGAACCAATTCAGTAAATATTTAGGGGGTAAAATCAGCAAAACCTGGTGATTAACTGGATGTGGGGGCCTAGAAAGAATGGGGATCAGTGAACACATCCAGACAACTTGGACAGCTGAGTAGCTGAAGAAGTTATTCACTAAGGCTGAAAAACATGAGGCAAAGCATTTTGGGGGGAAGATAAGTTCAGGTTTAGGCAGATGGCATTTGAGACACATGTGCAACAGCCAGATGGCAGTGTGTAGTAAGTAACTGTAGATATGGGTCCAATGCTTAGGACAAAAGAGAAAGTTGAAGATAGAGTCTCAAGAATCATTAATGTATAAATGACACTTTAAGTCATGGGAGTTGATGATCTCACTCGGAAGGCTGACAGTGAAAAGGAAAAAGCTCAGGGCTCCAGAAATTCATGGAGGTAATAATTTAAATGTGATCAAAATTTCTTTTACCTTTATGCAGTACTCCCTTTTTCTTTACAATGAGATAAAAGTAGACTTCTTTACAGAATACTCAGTTTATGTTCTATTTAACATCAGTCTAAAGCCTGGCACAGAACTATTTATGAGATAAACAAAGGGCCTGGCTTCCTTCATTATCACCACCTTTGGATACATATTCTAGAAAATAACTTATTAATCACCATTAAGTGCTTGCTAAATTGGAATTAATTTTCTACCCATCAAGAATGAATCAAATTATTTTACAACTAAGCATAAAATGTAAAACCAAAACTATGATTCACACTTTTTAAAATTATCGACCAAAATAGAGCCTCTCATTGCTAACACAGTATTTTTAATTATATAAATTACCATTTGATACAGTGCCCAGCTACTTATTTTGCTCAGCAATTAGTTCAATTAGGAATACGCATATTATGAATCAAATTGAATCAAGTAGAGGTGAAATAAAATTGGTGAATTTGATTAAAATTGGTTCACTTAACTATTAATATTGCTGCCATTTTTTAAAAATTTTGAGAATGCTTTACATGAGAAGATTTAGCCTGTTCCTCCTCTTTGATCTTATCTTTTGTGATGATCTGAACATACCAATAAAGAAATGCAACTGCTGTCCATACATAATCCTTCTATTATATTAGATGAAACCTCATAATAAGGTATAGACAGAGAAATACAAGCCACTGATGACTAAAACGTTTTGGTTAGTATCAGAAACAATAATGTATGTAGCAGTAAATATATATCTATCTTTGTATATTATGTATGAATCATAATAGAGTTTGGTATATATCTTTTGCTCACAAAACAGAACTCCGGGATTACCTCGGATTACAGACACAGGAGTAGAGGAAGGAGGCAGGCAGGAGACAGACTTTCACTTTTTACTCTGTATGATTCTATACTGTGCTAATTTTTATAATGAAAATAATTACACTGTGCTAATTTTTATAATGAAAATGTATTATAATGTATTATAATGAAATTGGGAACGCCATCTTGATCAAAATAGGGGAAAAGAAATTAAACAAAATAAAGTTTCAGTGGCAGAGAGATCTCAAATAGAGTTGAGAGGTCATTCTGGAGGTTATTCTTATGTATTATATAGATATCCCTTTTTAGTTTCTAGTGTATTAGAATAGCTAGAAGGAAATACCTGAAAATGTTGAATGGTAATCCAGCAGACTTAATTCTTGATGATGACTGTATAACTATGTAGCTTTTACAATGCGAACCATGTGATAGTGAAAATCTGGTGACTGACACTCCCTTTAACCAGTGTATGGGCAGATGAGTAATAAAATAATGACAAAAATATATAAATAATGGGGGGGGATAAGGGGTATAGGTTAGTTTGGGTATTCTTTTTTGTTTCTTTTTTATTTTCTTATATATTTTTCTTTATTTTGGAGTAATGAAAATGCTCAAAAATTGACTGTGGTGATGAATACACAACTACATGATGATACTGTGTCACTGATTGTATACTTCGGATGGATTATATGGCCTGTGAATATATCTCAATAAAATTGCATTAAAAAAATGAAAGGTGAGGAAAAAAAAATAAATGTGAAAACTGATGGCACTTATACAGTCCTTTTAGGCACAAGGGAGAAATCACACCCTATAATATCCCAATAGCCTGTCTCAGACAACTCAGTTGATGCCACAGTCCCACTCATCAAATGCTAAGCCAATAAACCAAAATTATATTCCCCTGGGGTACATACTATAGATTTCATGCTATAAATTCATATCCTACATATCAATTTACATTCCAAGTGTTTTGCCTCCTGCTTATTACTATTCATAGTTCAGGTGTCAGATTAATTTTGTGCTGCTTTGTAGGTATCCACAATAATTAAAATGTTTAATGCTTTACTTCAATGTTGAGCTAAACAAAGCAGTTTAAATGCATATGTTTTGGCCAATCTTTGATTCTCATCCCATCTTATACACTTGCTTCCCACCCACCCACTCCATCCCCAAACACAAAACACACATACTAGCTGGTGTAATACATGATACCTGGCTATTCTCCCATTACCTTCCAAAGTATATCTAATGATGATATTATTATTGATTCTGGAATAAACAGCCAATATATATAGTAAACATATACGCACTTGGAGAATGAAAATGACATACCCACCTGCCAAAGTCCCTCCACTCATTCTAATCAGATAAAGGCTTTTCCCCCTTTAGTGTATGTACTACAAAAGGAGGAAACAGCATTGAAGAAAAAAAAGATTATTTATTAAAAAAAGGGAAAAATGAAAGTAAATGTTTCAGTCATTGAGATTAGAAAGAAAGTTCACCGAAACGATGTGTCAGAAGTAATATGATAACTTTTGGATTCCACAGGTAGTCTTCTTAACTTGAAATTCCCTGAATCCATGCAGCTCAGTTTCACAAAATAAAGTAGCTATAGAGTCACTACAACCTTTCCGGAATTTATCCTGTAGAAAAAGCATGAGTTTTTGTTTTTGCTTTTTGTGATTGTTGTTGTTAATGATATTACATATATTCGGTATAATGAGTTAAAAACAATTCCATTAATACAAACAGTGCTTATTTTTCCCAGGAAAGTTTACTACTAACTTTCTATTTTTGTTTGTTTGTTGTTGTTTCTTGGAAATAGAGAAACAAATAAAAAATATAATAGATCACAGAAAAATAGACCTAATCACACTATGAGAGCAAGGGTAAAATTTAGGGCTAGAAGAGAAGTTAAAATTTTGGAGTATTACTACCTGGGTTCATTTTCCAAAGTCCAGTGCTCATTAGCCTGTAGGAATTTCAGCAGGTTACTTTCCTCTCTGCACCTCA
Source organism: Choloepus didactylus (assembly GCF_015220235.1). NCBI lineage: Eukaryota > Metazoa > Chordata > Mammalia > Pilosa > Megalonychidae > Choloepus > Choloepus didactylus. Next base: position 31,413,431 of record NC_051308.1, read on the forward strand.
GTTTCATTAGTAGTAAAACAATCATAATAAAAGTACTTAATCCTCACAGGATTCGCATAAAGATTAAATGGAATGTTACAATGCCTCGCACATAGTAGATGACTAATAAATATTAGCTATTATTTGTAGTACAAATTAGGAAACTGAGGCCTGTAAAGTTTAATGGTTTGTTCCAGGATACTATAACTGGCTAATGACAGAATTAGCACTAGAACATGGGTCTCTTAATTTTTTTTACTTTTTTAAATTTTGGTTAATTTTTCCTTACAATCATTCTATCAGTAGTCTGGGAAAATTACCTTAAAAACAGACTATCTCAGATAAGCATGGCCGAAATAAAAAGAAGGAAACACAAACACATATGAACATACACACATACCACACACAACAACAAGGATGGCTAGAGGATGGGGGGCTAGTGACAGACACAAAACCTCCAATTAGATTTTCTAATATGAGGCAATTCATTAAAGGTAATTCATAATTACATTTAATATGAGGTAATTCATAATTACATTTCTTATTAATGGTTAATCATAAGGTTAGAAGAAAAGGTCATGTCAAATGTTAATTATACATCCTTTAAAGAATTTCAAAGATGTTAAAGAAGGTACTCTCATGGACTATCCATAGGTGTAAATTAACTCAAACTCTTGGAAGGTAATTTGGCATTATCTTTAAAAGTTACAGATCTTTTCACTAATCAATACCACTTGAAGGAGTTTATCCTATAATTAATTTGCAGAAGTTTGCAAAAATCTGTACAAAAGAATGCTTGGTGCATTGATGGCCAATAACAAAAACTGAAAATAATTTAAGCATTCATTAATGGGGAAATCATGATTATGATGCACTCTATAGTGGAATATATGGAATGATTCCTCTAGATAGATTATTAAATGAAAAAGAAAATCAAGGTATATAAGAACTTGTGCCAGAGAAACCTATATATGTTTTTTTTAACAACAGATATAGATACATGAATGTCTTTGCACAAGAAAATGCTGCAAAGACACAGAAGAAACTTAATGGTTATCTCTGGGAAAATGGGATCGGGGTCAGGGGGCAAGAAGATGGAGAGAAAACATTTACTTCCCTTTGGGTATACAGTTTTTACCTTATATATATATACTGATTTTTAAATTGAAGGAAATATAAGTTAAAATAAATCAAAGATTGTAAAGAAACAAAAATTGGCTAACAGGCAAATTTTAAGAGTAGCAAATTTGAAGATTCACTTCTAAAAAGCTGAACATTTTTACCTGACACTTGGCACTACAGTATTTGGCAACACGGCATTGAGAGCATCGCAGAAGCGTTTCCTTCCTGTTAAAAAAATAAATTCCACATAAGAAAATGTGTAAGTACTGTATTTAGTGGAAGAAAAAAAACCATAAATCAATATATTAACGCAAATATATTCTCCTCAGTCCGTAAGTGTGGTCCCTTAAAATTTAGAATTTCATACTGTTAAATACCCTCTTTCCCCTTTAATGTTAGACATTTATATAATAACTAATGTTCTTTTAACATAAATTTAATTAAAATACAGAGATTCCCAATTTGTGATGGCTAGGTTCATGTGTCAGCTTGGCCAGATGACAGTGTCAAGAGTCTGGTCAAGCAAGCACTGGCCTAACCTTTACTGCAAGGACATTTGTGGCCAGTTAATAAACTAGAAGGCTGGTTTATTAACTCATCAGTCAATTGACTGCACCCGTGACTGATTACATCAACAAAGGGCATGTCTTCCGCAATGAGATAACTCAATCAGCTAGATTTAATCCAATCAGTTGAAGGCTTTTAAGCGAGACAGATGGAGGACATTCGCTTCCTGTTCAGCTAGACAGCATCTACTGACGAGTTTATTGAACACCTTCATCGGTGTTGCCAGTTTCCTGCCTGCCCTATGGAATTTGGACTCGTGCATCCCACAGTTGTATGAGACACTTTCATAAATCCTATATTTACAGATATCTCTTGTTGGTTCTACTTCCCTAGAGAACCCTAACTAATACAGCTTGTATATTCTTGAGAAATAGAATCTTAAAATGGACTTTTACAATTGGTTTTCTACTCTGATTAGATTCCATTTCCAATAATCAAGATGGCACTGACAGTCCATGCTGTGAGTTGGCAATGGAGATGAGCAAAACATCACCATATGATTCTCCTAATCATACCCTTGTACAAAGAAAGGCTCTGGGTGACAGTGTTTTCGACACTTTAACAGAGTTTTGCGGAGTTAAGAGGTATAATGATATTGGCTGGTTGCTCTTAGATACAGTGGATAAAGTTATAAGAGAAAGGGACTAGCTAAAGGCTTCAAATTTGAAACTTAGGCACCATTGACAGATGTAAAGGTTTCTATGTGTGCCCTGAAAAAAATCTTATTTCCTGTGGCTGCAGACTTGAGATTTCTGAAAACCAGACCCAGAGTCTCATGATGCAAGTAGCAGATTTATAATGTAAACTAAAATCTCAACCTGGCAGGGTATCTAGTGTTAAAGTAAAAGATTACTTTGACTGGAAAAGAATGGGATCCTGAAACTTGGGATGGGGACATATGGATTGATAATAATGGCAGTGAGGATATTGGAACCCTGGATTCTGCTGAGTCTTTGCTAGATACACCTGTAATGGTCTGCCCTGAAGAAACAGCCCCCCACCCCCACTTCCAGTCTGCTGTGAGGAGACAGCTACCAAACCTCTACTCTGCTTAGAGGAAACAGCTTTCCCATCTCCAGTCCACCCTGAGGAGCCTGCCACCCAACCTCCACCTAAAGAGATTAACCCTTCACTGCCTGCTAAAACTATAATCACCTCCCCTGAGGAAACAGCCCTCACTCCTCTGTCTGGAGAGATTAATCCTGATTCACCAGATGAAAATACAATGGAAATGCCCTCAGGTAAATGGCTTGAGGGATACTTCTAATTCTTTTCATGACCCATCTCCATCACCACTCTTTGCTTCAGGACCTATAATTAGACTAAAGTCCCAACAGACCCAGGAGAGTGAGGTAAAAAGTGTGACCCATGAGGAAATAAGCTATATTCCAAAAGAACTGCAAGAGTTTTCCAATTTATTAAGTGCAGAAATCAGGGGCGTATGTGTGGGAATGGATATTAAGGGTGTGGGAAAATGGTGGAAGGAATATAAAGTTGGATCAGGCTGAATTTATTGATACAGGCCTACTAAGCAGAGATTCTGCATTCAATGTTGTAGCTTGAGGGATCAGAAAGGCGTTAACAGTTGTTTGGGTGGTTGGCTGAAACATGGATCAAAAGTTGGCCGAATTTACCTGAGATCGAAATGCCAGAACCGTCCTGGTATAATGTAGAGAAGGGGATTCAAAGGCTTAGAAAGATTGGAATGTTAGAGTGGATTTATCATGGAAGACCTCCTCACATATCCCTGGAATGTCCAGAGGACATACCTTTTACCAGGACTGTGAGGCATAAATCTGTGAAACTACTCCATCAACCCGGAAGAGCTCTGTAGTAGCCATTCTCTGTAGGCCAGATATTACTGTGGGAACTGCTATCACTGAGCTGGAATCCTTAAACACAATGGGGATAACTGGATTCCAAGTTGGCAGAAGTCACGTGGGCAGCAGTTAGTTAATCACCAAAGACAAGGTGGGCATGACTACCATAACGGAAAACAGGTTCAAAGCAGCAGTCAAAACAATCTGACTCGCAGAGACTTATGGCATTGGCTAGTAGATCATGGAGTACCTAGAAGTAAAATAGATGGGGAGTCTACTAAATTCTTATTTGATCTGTATAAGCAGAAGAATTAAAGTTCAAGTGAACAAAAATCTAACCTGAATTACAAAAACAGAGTCACAGCCCCTTAATCAATTTCCAGACTTGAAACCATTTACAGACCCAGAGCCCCTGGAATGAGGAGAAGGCCAGGTACCCTTGGGGAAGGACCCTGTTACACTATCAAAAATTTATACTGTTAATCTTCCTCCTAGCCCTCCCCAGGGGGACCTACGGCCTTTTACAAGGGTAACTGTGCATTAGGGAAGAGGAAATAATCAGATATTTCAGGGATTATTGGACCCTGCTCATAAATGACATTAATTCCAGCAAACCCAAAATGCTTTGGTACACCAGTCAGAGTAGGGGCTTATGGAGGTCAGGTGATCAATGCAGTTTTAGCTCAGCTCCATCTCACAGTGAGTTCAGTGGGCAGACCCATTCTGTGGTTATTTCCCCAGTGCCAGAATGTATAATTGGAATAGACATACTCAGCAATTGACAGAATCCTCACATTGGTTCCCTGATTTGTGGAGTGAGGGCTATTATGGTAGGAAAGGCCAAGCGGAAGCCACTAAAACTGCCGCTGCCTAGCAAAATAGTAAACGAGAAGCAATACCAGATTCCTGGAGGGATTGCAGAGATTAATGCCACTCTTAGGGACTTGAAGGATGCAGGGGTGGTGACTCCTACCACATCCCCATTCAACTCTCTTATTTGGCCTCCACAGAAAATAAATGAGTACTGGAGGATGACAGTGGATTATCGTTAAGTTTAACCAGTGGTGGCTAAAATTGCAACTGCTGTTCCAGATGTGGTATCATTGCTTGAACAAATCAACACATCCTCTGGTACCTCGTATGCAGCTACTGATCTGGTAAATGCTTTTTTCTCAATAGTAAGGACCACCAGAAACAGTTTGCATTCAGTTGGCAAGGCCAGCAGTATACCTTCATTGCACTACCTCAGGGATACATCAACTCTCCAGCCCTATGTCATAATATTGTCTGCAGGGACCTTGATCACTTCTCCATCCCACAAGACATCACACTGGTCCATTATATTGATGATGATATATTGATTGGACCTAGTGAGCAAGAAGTAGCAAACACTTTAGACTTATTGGTGAGGCATTTGCGTGTCAGAGGATGGGAGATAAATCCAACAAAAATGCAGGGTCCTTCCACCTCAGTGAAATTTCTAGGTGTCTAGTGGTATCAGGCATGTCAAGATATCCCTTCTAAGGTGAAGGATAAGCTGTTGCATCTGGCCCTTCCTAGGACCAAGAAAGAGGCACAACACCTAGTTGGCATCTCTGGATTTTGAAGACAACATATTCACTTGGATATGCTGCTCTGACCCATTTACCTAGTGACCAGAAAAGCTTCTAGTTTTGAGTGGGGACCGGAACAAGAGGAGGCTCTGTGACAGGTCCAGGCTGCTGTGCAAGCAGCTCTACTTGGACAATATGATCCAGCTGATCCAATGGTGCTGGAAGTGTCAGTGGCAAATAGAGATGCTGTCTGAAGCCTTTGGCAGACTCCTATAAGAGAATCACAACACAAGCCCTAAGGATTTTGGAGTAAAGCCTTACCATCCAGAGAACCTAAGATGGTGGCTAGGTGAGACAGGGGAAAAAAACACCTTCGTGAAAAATACTAGATAAAAACCAGAAGGTGACCCAGAATACCAGTTTCAGCGATGCACCAGCTAGACAAGGTCTGCTAGAACCACAGGGGCCGTACCCTTGGTGAAACTGGAAGTCTGCATTCTGAAACAAGTAAGTAAGCCGGCTGAAAGAACCGTGGCCGTGCTGCAGTATAGGGAAGCTGGAGGTTGGTGTTTGGAGACAGACTGGTTTTTTTTTTAAAAAAAAAAAGGAGGGGGGGACCCAGGAGCAGCTGCAGTTGCGACGGTGGGAACAGCACAGTGAAGCACGGCAGCAGTGGGCAGAGCCAGCCTCTTGGTATCTGGCGTGGAGGATAGCCCGCTGCAGATTCCCCCAGGGCCAGGGGAGCGGAGAGGAGAGGAGGAAGGAGAAAGAAACCCCACTGCTTGAAGCTGGCTCCCCGGCGGGCTGGAGACACTCCTGCCTGGGGCCATGCCCACAGCCCAGAGCCCCGCCAGTTGTCCCAGAGCTGGGAAGGAGGAACTGTGCGGGGGGGTGGGGGGTGGGGGAGGTTGAGATGCCCCATTCAGCCATCTTTGCATCAGGCTGAGAGCGCCCCTGCACGGCCCGGCTGCCGGGGGCTTCCCTTGAGGGACGGCATGCACTGGTGACGTAGCACGGCACTCCCTCGGCAGAGGTCCTGGAAGATCACAGCTGAGAAGGGGGGCTACGTCAATGCCGGTGGTTTGTGGGTCAGCAATAGAGAGGGTCTGGGGCTGAAATGAAATGAAGGCTTAGAGTCTTGCAGCGGCATTGAATCTCCGGGAACACCTGGGGGGTTTGAATATTAAAGCTGCCCTGCCTCCCTAGCTACCCGGACACACGCCCCACATTCAGGGTGGACGGATGGCTCCAGCAACACACCCAAACTGAGTTCACCAACTGAACCCCACAAGAATCATTTCCCCACACACCACAAGAACAAAGTTGAGGAGAACTGACTTGAGGGGAATAGGTGACTCGCAGACGCCATCTGCTGGTTAGTTAGAGAAAGCGTACGCCACCAACTTGTGTTTCTGAAAAATTAGATTGGTATTTTTTTTTTTTACACCTTGAAAGAACCCTATCAAGCAAAGCAAATGCCAAGAGGCCAAAAACAACAGAAAATCTTAATGCATATGATAAAACCAGACGATATGGAGAACCCAATCCCAAACACCCAAATCAAAAGATCAGAAGACATACAGTACTTGGCACAATTAATCAAAGAACTACAATCGAGGAATGAAAACATGGCAAAGGATTTAAAGGACATGAAGAAGACCATGGCGCAGGATATAAGGGACATAAAGAAGAACCTAGAAGAGCATAAACAAGACATTGCAAGAATAAATAAAAAAAGTAGAAGATCTTATGGAAATAAAAGAAACTGTTGGCCAAATTAAAAAGACTCTGGATACTCATAATACAAGATTAGAGGAAGGTGAACAACAACTCAGCCTCCTCGAGGAGCACAGAACAGAAAATGAAAGAACAAAAGAAAGAATGGGGAAAAAAATAAAAAAAATAAAAATGGATCTCAGGGATACGATAGATAAAATAAAATGTCCAAATTTAAGACTCATTGGTGTCCCAGAAGGGGAAGAGAAGAGTAAAGGCCTAGAAAGAGTATTCAAAGAAATTGTTGGGGAAAACTTCCCAAACCTTCTACACAATATAAATACACAAAGCATAAATGTCCAGTGAACTCCAAATAGAATAAATCCAAATAAAACCACTTCAAGACATATTCTGATCAGACTCTCAAATACTGAAGAGAAGGAGCAAGTTCTGAAAGCAGCAAGAGAAAAGCAATTCACCACATACAAAGGAAACAACATAAGACTAAGTACTGACTACTCAGCGGCCACCATGGAGGTGAGAAGGCAGTGGCATGACATATTTAAAATCCTCAGAGAGAAAAATTTCCAACCAAGAATACTTTACCCAGCAAAACTCTCCTTCAAAATTGAGGGAGAGCTTAAATTTTTCACAGACAAACAAATGCTGAGAGAGTTTGCCAATAAAAGACCTGCCCTATTTCAGATACTAAAAGGAGCGCTACCAACAGAGAAACAAAGAAAGGAGAAAGAGATACAGAGAATTTTAACAGACATATATAGAATCTTACATCCCAAATCACCAGGACACACATTTTTCTCTAGTGATCACGGATCTTTCTCCAGAATGGACCATACACTGGGACATAAAACAAGCCTCAATAAATAAAAAAAAAAAAAAATTGAATATATTCAGAACACATACTCTGACCACAATGGAATACAAATAGAAGTTAATAATTTTTGAATTGTAACTCCACTATTTACTTCCTACATAATATAAAATACACAAACTCTAATGACAAATCAGTGGTTTTGAATTCAATGTAAAATATGTAATTTTTGACAAGAACTACATAAAGGTGGGGGAATGGAGGAGTATAGGAACATAGTTTATGTGTCCTATTGAAGTTAAGTTGGTATCAAAGAAAAACAAGATTGTTATGGATTTAAGAGGTTGATTTTAAGCCCCAAAGTAAACACAAAGAAATTATCAGAAAATATGACCATAGAGATGAAAAGTAGAGTATGGGTTAAGAGAAATGGGGGAAGGGGCAATGGGGAGTTAAGAAATAAGTGCAGGGTTGCTGTTTGAGGTGAAGGGAAATTTCTAGTAATGGATGGTGGGAAACAGACAGCATTACAACATTCTAAATGTGACTAATCCCACTAATGGAATGTTAGGGAGGGGGTGGAATGAGAAGATTTCGGCTGTATATATGTTTCCACAGTCAAGAAAAAAAAAAAAGACAGTCTAAATAGATGACAATTGAATGCCAAGGATGACCCTGGATGGGATCTGAGGATGGAAGACAGGAGGCTCAAAGGGACACAGTTGAGACATAAGGGGAAAAAAAAAAAAAAGGAAATACAGAATGTAAGCTTTGTATCAATTGTTGAATCTCTTGTACATTTTAGCTGCGTTTAATGGGATTGCATAAAAGAATGTTCTTATTCATGGGAAATGTATATGTGAATTACAGTGTTTGTTCAAGGATGTGTGCAGCTAGCTCTCATACATTCAGAAGACAGAGCAATAGATGATGGATGATAGACAAGGAGGGAGGGATGGAAAGAAATAGCGGTGTAACAGAATGTTAAAGTTGGTGGATTGGGGTATCAGGTGAGGGGGTTCAGGGTATTCTGGAGTTCTGTGTATGGGGTTTGTATTGTTTTTGCAACTGTTCCTATAACTTTGAATTTATTTCAAAAAAAAAAAAAAAGCTTTACCATCCTCTGCAGGTAACTACTCTCCTTTTGAGAAACAGCTTTTGGCCTGCCATTGGGCCTTAGTAGAGACAGAATACTTACCCATGGGCCACCAAGTTTCCATGAGACCTGAGTTACCTATCACAAGCTGGGTGTTATCCGACCCGTCAACCCATAAAGTTGGGCATGCAGAGTAGCACTCCATCATAAAATGGAAATGGTATACACGAGATAGGGCTTATGCAGGTCCTGAAGGCACAAGTACGTTACATGAGGAAGTGGCCCAAATGCACATGGCCTCCACTACTGCCACATTACCTTCTCTTTCCTAGCCCACAGCTATGGCCTCTCGGGGAGTTCCTTACAATCAGTTGATTGAGGAAAAGAAAACTCAGGTGTGGGACACGGATCCAGGGAATCAGCCTGACCCTAGCATTAAGGGTTTGAGAATGCCTTTTTGACCAAAAGGGGTAAAAGAAAGGCAAAAAAATAAAGTTTTAGTGGCTAAGAGAATTCAAATAGTCAAGAGGCTGTCCTGGAGGTTACTCCTATGCAATCTTCAACTAGATATGCCAAATGACCACAATACGATAAGCCCAAGTCAACAGTAGTCCTGAAAACCTTAAAGAACACCTAGATCCCTATCTGAAATCTATAAAAGTTTCACTCACTACGTTTATTCTTCAGAAACTTAAATCCTCCAGAGAGCTCCTATGCCAACTAAGTCCCAAAACCCAGAGGCAAGAGCCTCTTCATGAACATCAACCAGATTGTCCCCTTTTCCCATAATGTCAACACACCTTTTCAACATGAACAAGTTAGGCTGGTCACTGCCTAGACATCCCTGAAGATTGGGAAAGTGATTAAACTACAGGAAGGGGTAGCAACAGATAAGATGGAATTTAACAAAGAATTATGAATACTGAATCTCTATATAATTTTCTTTTTCTTAGTTGCTAGGATGCTAGAATAGCTAGAAGGAAGGAATTGAAATGGTGGAACTGTGACCCATAGCATTCTTTGAAATTTTCTCTATAGCTATTTGTTAAATTGTAATTTGAAAGTTATCACCTTTTTGTATATATGTTATATTTCACAATAAGGAAATAACTGAAACTATGGTACTGTAACTCATAATATTTTTGGAAACTTCCTATGTAACTACTTGTTAAATCATACTTTGAAAGTGATTACTTTTTGCATATATTTCACAATAAGGAAATAACTGAAACTGTGGAACTGTAACCCATAACATACTTTGAAATTTTGCTCTCTATCTACTTGTTAAATTGCATTTGGAAAATCATCACTTCTATGTATATAAGTTATAGTCCACAATAAAAAATATGATTAAAAAAATTTCATTATAGAACCATGTCTTAGATATTCTAAATTAAGATGCTTGAAAGTTATTTCCCTATTATCAACTGAGCAACAACAGAAAACAGAAATGACGAAAAATCTGAACTATAAAATATAAAATTAAACCTAAATTAACCTCTCCCCTACATGCGATGAGCCCCAGAGGAGTGAATCTCTCTGGCAACATACGACACGACTCCCAGGTATGAGCCTGGTCCTGGCATCAAGGGATTGAAAAATGCCTTCTTGACCAAAAGGGAGAAAAGAAAGGTTAACAAAATAAGGTTACAGTGGCTAAGAGATTTCAAATAGAGTCGAGAGGCTGTCCTGGAGGTTACTCTTATGCAAGCTCCAGCTAGATGTCACAAATGGCCATAGTATGCCAAGCCCTAACCAACAGGTGTCCCGAAACACCCAGGTCCCTATATGAGACTCTTTAAAAGTTTCACTCACTAAGTTTATTTTTTAGAAACTTAAATCCACTAGAGTGTTTCTATGCCAGACAAGTCTTAAAACCCAGAGGCAAGAGCCTCTTTAAGAACATCAACCAGATGCAGCCCTCCTCCCCATAATGTCGACACCCTTTTTTAATATGAACAAGTTAGGGTGGTCACTGACTAGACACCCCTGAAGATCAAGAAAGTGATTAAACCAGAGGAAGGGGTAGCAACAGACAAGATAGGATTTAACAAAGGATTACAAATACTGAATCTTTATATATATTTATTTAGATGCTAGGGTAGGAAAAAAAATTAAATCTGATGATATAATTATAGTGACAAAGAGCATACAGTATACTGAACACTTTCAAAGTCCAAGAGCACTGTGTCGGTTTGGATGTATTATGTCCCCCAAAATGCCATGTTCTTTGACAAATATTGTGGGGGCAGACGTCTTAGTGTTGATTAGGTTGGAATCCTTTGATTGAGTGTTCTCATGGAGATGTGACTCAGTCAACTGTGGGGGAGAACTTCGATTAGATAATTTCCACGGAGGTCTTAAGGGTGGGTCTTGATTAAATCACTGGAGGTGTATAAAACAGTTCACAGACAGAAGGAGTTTGGGGCAGCTCAGAGAGACATTTTGGAGACAGCCGCTGAAAGCATACCTTTGCTGACACTTTTGGGATGCTAGTCTAGTGTTTGCTCCGGAGAAGCTAACAGAGGACAAAAGCCCCAAGAGCAACATTTTGAAGAATACATAGAGCTGAGAGAGGAGCTGGAACACAACCCAGGATCAGCAGACACTAGCCAAGTGCCTTACCAGCTAACAAAGGTTTTCTGGATGCCATTGGCCTTCCTTCGCTGAAGGTATACTTGTGTTGATGCCTTAATTTGGACATTTTCATGGCCTTCAGACTGTAAATTTGTAACCAAATAAACCCCCTTTATAAAAGTCAATCCATTTCTGGTATTTTGCATAATGGCAGCATTAGCAAACCAGAACAAGCACTACAAGTCAAACTATAACACCAACATCAATGACAAAACAAGAACAACTTGTACAAGCACTCCTGATATGCCAGGCACTATTAAAACTTCTTTATATCTATTAATTCACACTAAATTTCCAACAGTCCTGTAAAGTAAACAGTCTTATTATGTCTATTTTAGGGATGCTTCATTACATTTTTAGGGGATAAAAAGTAGATGGAGTAATGCAAACTGACTAAGGAAGCTCACCATAAAGTGCATGTGGCAGTAATACTGAAAGGATAACAGAATCCCAAAGAGAATCAGAACTTGAATTCACCAGGTACCTGGGAGAGCAGCGGTAAGGTATACAGTACGAAATATGGTGAGAGGATAAAATCTCTAAATAAAGCAAAGGCAAACTGCCTTCCATCCCCAAGCACAGAACTCCAGCAGCGAGATCGCAGAACACCAGGCAACAAACCAAACCCAAACAATCTGGTCCTGAAGTTCTTGCTCTTAACCACCACACTATACCACCACTCTTGATTAAAATTAGATTAAATAAATGTACCCACAGGCTGTTTATGAAACATGGTTAAAACAAAAGAGCATATAAAATGTAGGATGGAAAAAATATTCCAGGCAATTATTAATTAGAAAAAAAGCCTATGTAATATTTTAAAAAACAAAATAGCTGCCTGCATTGGGCATTACCAGGAGAAGACCCCCTTCCCAAAAGAGCTTGTCCAGAAGACAAAAACAACTGACCTCAAGGATTTTCCCAGAAAACAGAACATACACTATAGAATTGCTGATAAGGAAAACCTTGTGATAAACTAGTTTCAGTCCAGCAGAGACAGTACATCAGAATGGACAAGCATCCATCCTAATCAATGTATATCTGTCCCCCACTTTGTAAATCCCCCAAGGAGAAATAGAAACTTAATGTCAGCCAATCAGAACATTTCCTCACTTGCTTCCATGTTCACCCTATATGAGTCTCCCCCTCAGTGGAACTCCTTTCTACTTTCTGAATGGGATGCTGTCCAATTCATGAGTCACTAAGTAAAGTTCTGAGATCCTAAATTGTATGAAAAGTTTTTCTTTTATCAGTAACTATATCAATATCAGAAAAAAAGAGACATTAGGGTTAAAATATCATTAGATACAAAGGTCAATATACAATGATAAAAGATTCCAATCACCAGCTATACACCTAGTAATACAGTCTTAAAATATATAAAGCTTAAGCAACAGATCTATAAGGAAAAATGACAAATATACATAAATTAACTCAAGTAAGGCCCTTAAAAATTGTGCCTGGAATATAGCAAGTATCACATAAGTATTATCTATTACTATAAAAAGATATTATAAACTCCCTTTCAAGAATTGATAGATCAAGCAGATAAAGATTAAGAAGCACTGTAATTTACTTGATCTCACTCATACACAGAACCCTGCACTTGTTACGTGACTATGTATTCACACATTCTTTTCAACCAGTCATTGGACATTTACAAAAAGTGACCACATACTAAGACACAAAGCAAATCTTAAAAATCCCAAAGAATCAAAGTCATATAGATCATTTTCTTGAACCATAAAGGAATTAAATTAGAAATCAGTAACAAAAGCATACTTTCATGAAACAAAAGCATACTTCCATGTAATTCAAGAGTCAAAGAAGAATTATAACAAATTAGCACAAATATTAGGACTGAATAATGAAAAAATATATCAAAACTTGTGAGATAGAGCTAAAATAATTACAGGAACATTTATAACCTTAAACGGATGTTATAAGAAAGACTGAAAATAAATGACGTACACATACAAATCAAGAATTTAAATTAAAATATAATAGAATACCAAACAAAGCGAAAGTAGGAAATTATAACAATGAGGCAAAACTAAAATACAAAGATACAATAGAGAAGATAAACACAGCCACTTCAAATAAAATCAACAAAATGTCTTGTAAGATTACTTAAGAAAAAAAGAGGGCATTCTCAAACAAATATTAGGAATAAATAGGAATAAAACTCAAAAAAAAAAAAAAAAAAGAGAAAGAGAATTCTGGGGAAAAAAAGACAGCAATAGTATAATTTTCAAATCTCCCTAACTCTTCCCATTAAAAAAAAAAAAAGAACAAGTGGGACAGCAAAAACTAACCACCACACCCCACCCTGGAAAATGTCTACAACAAAACCCAAAATATGAGTAGGCGGGGAAAAAACACTAATAGCTCCAAGAGGTGCGTTAAATCAGTGTATTTCTGGGAAGAAACAAAGAAAGTAATTGGGCTTCCAACAGACCTGAAAACAAGAGAACCCCCAAATTGTCCAAGGAAACCCAGTAGAAAATGTGTCAAGCCAATCTGAGAACTGCAGTGAAAATTGGGAGAGGCTTCTTTCCACAGCAACCCCCCTGCAGATGAGACCTCTTGGACTTCCTTGAATCCTGCCTACCTTAGGCCAGGCTGCCCAGATTTTCCCTCACTTCCTTTCTTCGCACTTAAGGCATTTAGTGGCTGTTTCTGTTGCTTGCATCTGTGTTTGCTCTCAATATTAATCAAGATACATAAAGCCAGTGATGAACATGTTAGCAAGTATCAACATTTTTTTGTTCTCCTCCTTCCTCGCACAGCTACCAAGCAGAGACTTTATTTAATTTTTACATAGTACTTGAACAAACTAAATAGCCAGAAGATTCAATTTACTTGAGTAATTGAGTAGTCATTTAATGTATTATAGAAATTCCTTAACATCAGTTATTTAAACCTTTGAGGTTATTTGTACATATTAAATGACTAAAATAAATTTAAGTTTTCAATTTTCAAAGAAAAGGTCAACTGAATCTAAGAAAAATTTATATGCGCTAAATCGATTAGACCAACCACTGAGTCTATGAAGAGTTACTGCTTTTCTCTTTGGAGTAAGAGAAAAACTTGGGCAGATGTAAGAGAGGAAAAGAAGCATAGAAACACAGTCACCAGACAGTTCATGAAAACATTCATCTCTCTTTACAAAGATGATTCTTAAAAAAAAAGAAAGAAAAAAAGAAAGATCATTTCCAATTTTGAAAGACAAAGTTGCAATGTTTTTAAAAGCAACAAGAAATGTACATAACAAATCAAAAACAGAGTTAATTAGTAGTTATAGGGAAAAAGGATCACTTATTTTGGCTTGTTCCAGAAGTTAAAACAAATACTGAACAGAATTTAGAGAGGGACAGATTTTGTCTACCTTTAAAGAAGACTTTTCTGGAAACAGTAACTACTCAAAAATCAAATAAAGAGCCTTGAGAAGTGTGGAGTTCCCAAGCCAATGTAAGTATTCTAGGAAAATCTAGTAGGAACAATTAAAAGACATGTAATAAAGGAAATTCCAGCACTACAAAAGAGAATGAATTAGATAAGTTTCCTTCCAATTCCGTAACTATTTGGCTCTATTTCTCTAATGCAACCAGCAAATGTAAACTAATTTGAAAAAATGACAAAAGTTGTGCATATTATAAGGTAAAGCATGGTAGTGTCAGAGTAGTAGAAAAGTGATGAGTACACATTTTCACATATTGAAGAAACCTCCTATTTGCAAAGTGATTATCTTCAGAATCCATCCAGAACTGGACTTCTGAATCAAAAGCAATCTAAAATAATAGGTTAGGAATCAGTATCAGTTAACAAAAAAAAATGATCAATTTTTACCCATGTTTTTCCCCTCAACTTAAAGGTAAACGGTAGTATTCTACCTCCAAATGAGAAAAGACATTAAAACATTCTATAACAAAATAAACAGAAATTTTAACCACCCCCTCCCCCAAAGAAGCAACAAGGAATCCCTATTGCATGTTCATACAAAATGTTACAGAACAGAATGTCAAATCCCAGAAAATTCTCAGTACCCCAGATACACTGGTTCATAGAGTAAAATAAGGTATGTCCTCCCTTCAAAATAAACATTTGGCCATAAATAGTTTCTCTAACAGCCTAAGTTAGTGAAATATGGAAAAGAAATAAAAATGGAGCAAGATTAATTGTTCTGGTACACAAATTTAAAAGTTAGATATGGATATAGTAGGAACCATTGCCTCTAAGTAAATCAAAGAGGAATAGGGAATAATTGGCGCCTTCACATCCCAACAATGGAGGAAAATTTAAGAGATCATCTCTTTATCCTTCATAGGTATCTAGGAGAAGGGAAAATGTATATGGGTGTTCAGAAAGTGTGCCCTAAAATATGACTGATCAATAGGCAGAGGGAAAGAAGTTTCCTGGAATGATATAGAACATAAAGAAATCCTAATGACTCCAAAATTTTCCCTGGTCCTGACCCTTACAGAATCCATTTTAAATTTCCTATTGAGAAAAAAATGCATCTACAACACACTCATAGATATTATACTTACCATGTAAGACTCTTTCTTGGTTATGCATCTTGATGCCCTGAAAGTCTCCTAGTGTACCTAGCATTTGAATCTCATTCAACGGTCATCCAAACAACAGAGCAACAGGCTCACAGTTAACCATCTAATCACCGCTAATCACCGTGACTTTTAGGAAGAAATCTGAGCTGAGAAAAAGACCAGATTATATTAGCTAAAGCCTGCACCACTTAACAGTGGCTAAAGATAGTATTTTGACTTACTGGAAGTCTGGTTTGGTGCCCAATGCCTTCATATAAGCTTTCAGGGAGATTCTTTAAATATAATCCTTAAGAAAATACTTTTTCACATATCTAAGACATAAAACGCTGTAAGGGACTTCCTGTCTACTAAGAAGGAGGCATAAAACACTCCAGGGATCCATTCCCCCACAGAATCACTGAACAACAAGCAAAAACTGGCAGAGCCATCTTCCTCAGACTTCCGGAAAACAGTCAAAGGGTTGTAGTAAATAAACAAGAGGCAACTAAAGAAAACACAATCTTAAAACGGTAGGAGAAGCTAGTGGCATCTGTACTAACACCTCCCCCACTGCTCTCCAGTGCAGTGTTGAGTCAGCCTTCATTCTCTTTGTGAGTCCCGGACCCTGTTAAGGAGGGAGAAAGTAAAGCATAGGAACATATTGGGATGCCTGTACATCTGTGCCAATCTACTGGAAGGCAGCTGAACAAGGAAACTTCTCTCTGGCTAGCCATCCCAGAATTGACACAGCATGCAGAAGGAGCTTGCAGACAGCTAAAGCAGTATAAAAAAACAATCAAATCTACCATGAACAACTGATTGTACACTGTGGATAAACGTATGGTATGTGAATATAACTCTATAAAATTGTAGGAAAATATATATATAGGAGTAAAAGTGTTGGAGAAAACATGGTGAGAGGGATGATGCCTCACCAATATGGACTAACTACAATGTGTAAACTCAGAATTGAATCTTAGAACATAGCCTAACGTGGACATAATAATTATAATAGTCCCTAGATTGTAAGCTCTTACAGCAGTTAACTCTATCCCTGAATTGTAATGCCTATCTCTAAACTTTGAGATGCTGATCCGCTAGCGTATAATCTGATTGGTCTCTGGAACAATGCATATCTCTGAGACACCTGAAAATCAGAGCTGGAGCTCGGCAGATATGAATGTCAGTATTAGTGCATACAGCCACTGTAAAAAAAAAAAAAAAAAAAAACTGAAAAAGAGCCCAGACTTCAATTAGTGATATGAATGAAGCAGGTCTGGTTAAGACCAGGGCAAGCCAGGCCAAAGGGTAAAGGTTGAAACTGATTGTGTTTTAAAACTTCAACTTCCATATGAGACCAAGGGAAGAGACATCTATTTGGTACAGGATATAAATTTTCTAAACGGTACAACTCTACAGTCGATTTGTTCAAACATCACAATTGCATGGAACTTTGAATAGGAAGTGAGACACGGTAGGTTAGTATAAGCTGGAGTGAAATAGTGACACATCCCAGAGTAATTTGGGCAGATAATAAAAAATATATTTACAGCCTCCCCCTCCCCAGGCCCGAGGATCTGGGGGAAGGTGCGGATGTGTTGGACATCCTCACCTGGACTGGTGTTGATGTTGTCACAAACATTGGGACTGGCAGTTTGATGTGCTGAGCCCTTGATCATGGGACTTGCCCTTATGAAGCACGTTACTGCAAAGGAGAGTCTAAACTTGCATGTAATTGTCCCAAAGAGTCTCCCCGAGTACCTCCTTGTTGCTCAGATGTGGCCCTCTCTCTCTCTAACTGAGCCATCTCAACAGGTAAACTTGCTGCCCTCCCCCCTATGTGGGACCCGACTCCCAGGGGTGTAAATCTCCCTGGCAATGCGGAATATGGCTCCCGGGGATGAATGTGGACCCAGTATCGTGGGACTGAGAGTATCTTCTTGACCAAAAGAGGGATGCAAAATGAGACAAAATAGTTTCAGTGGCTGAGAGATTTCAAATGGAGTCGAGAGGTCACTCTGGTGGACATTCTTATGCACTACATAGATAACACCTCTTAGGTTTTAATGTATTGGAATAGCTAGAAGTAAATACCTGAAACTACCAAACTCCAACCCAGCAGTCTGGACTCCTGAAGACAATTATATAATAATGGAGATTACAAGGGGTGACAGTGTGATTGTGAAGACCTTGTGGATCACACCCCCTTTATCTAGTGTATGAGTAGAAAAATGGGGATAAAAACTAAAGGACAAATGGGGTGGGATGGGGGATGATTTCGGTGTCCTTTTTTCACTTTTATTTTGTATTCTTGTTCTGGTTCTTTCTGATGTAAGGAAAATGTTCAGAGATAGATTGTGGTGATGAACGCATAACTGTGTTATCATAGTGTGGACAGTGGATTGTATACCATGGATGATTGTATGGTGTGTGAATGTATTTCAATAAAACTGAATTTAATTAAAAAAAAAAAATCAAATCAAAGCAGTCTGAGGCAAAGGATTACAGGCTTTATTATAAAAAATGGAGCACCCAGACAGGGGTGGGGGTGGGGTTCTATTTCATAAGGAGTAGGGGGGACTTCAGATCTCTGTAAATGAGGAAATTCCTAACGCCACATGCACAACCCCAGAAAAGAGGCATGCTCAAAAAAGTCAGAAAGGACCAACCTCACATGTTCACCTTAGGCAGATCTCCTTAATAGGAACTTCTGAAGGAAAACACCAGCCAACACAGATCCAATTTACAAAGACTGTGAAAGGTGATTTTTGTCTTTGTTTCTTTGCTTTTGTCATAGAAATCAAAGAAATTTCTGTCATATGACTAGCTGGATATAAACTTAAGGAAAAGACAGCTCGGGGAGAAAACTCCAGAGTAAACAAACTAAAATATCAAAATGTGCAACAAAAGATTACAAGACAACAAAGAAAGAGAAAATGATGGCCCATCAAAAGGAACAAGATTGTGCCGGTTTGAATGTATTATGTCCCCCAAAGTGCCATTATCTTTGATGTAATCTTGTGTGGGCAGATGTATCAGTGTTGATTAGATCATAATTCTTTGAGTGTTTCCGTGGAGATGCACTCCACCCAACCATGGGTGATGACTCTGATTGGATAGTTTTCATGGAGGTATGTCCCCGCCCATTCAGCATGGGCCTTGATTAGTTTATGAGAGCACTATATAAGGTCAGACAGAAGGAGTGAGCTTTCCACAGGCAAGAGGGACACTTTGAAGAATGCACAGGAGCTAGCTGAGAAAGGAACTGCAGTTTACAGAGACATTTTGGAGAGGGTCTTCAAAAGCTGACTTTTGCTCCGGAGAAGCTAAGAGAGGACAAATGCCCCAAGAGCAACTGGGAGTAACATTTTGGAGAGAACTGAAGCCTAGAAAGGAATGTCCTGGGAGAAAGCCATTTTGAAACCAGAACTCTGGAGCAGACACCAGTCACGTACCCTCCCAGCTAACAGAGGTTTTCCGGACACCATTGGCCATCCTCCAGTGAAGGCACCTGACTGCTTATGCGTTACCTTGGACACTTTATGGCCTTAAGACTGTAACTGTGTAACCAAATAAATCCCCTTTTATAAAAGCCAATCCATTTCTGGTATTTTGCATCCCGGCAGCACTGGCAAACTAGAACAAAGATAAAACCTTAGGAAACATCAACAAAGAATTTTTTAAAAATTATCTTAAATATGATAAATGATCTAAGGAAAACATAGGGAAAGAACTAGAAATAATCAGAAAAATGATAAATGAACAAAATGAGAATCCTCATAAAGTTACAGAAATTATATAAAGGAACCAAAACACAACAATGGAATTGAAGACTATAAATAATGAAATAAAAATTTCCTACAGGGGTTCAATAGCAAATTGATGCTGGCAAAAGAATCAGTGAACTCCCATATAATATAACTGAAATGATTCAGGCTGGGAGCAGAAAGGAAAAAGAATGAAGAAAAGTGAACAGAGCCTAACAGAGCTGTGAGAAACTATCAAGCATACCAATATACAGATTATGGGAGTCCTAGAAGGAGAAGAAAGAAAGGGGCAAAAGGAATATTCAAAGGAATAATAACAAAAACTTAACCAAATTTAACCAAGTACATGAATATACACATTCAAGAAACCTAATGAACCCAAAAAAGGATAAAGAGGAGGAGAACCACACCTAGACTTTATAATTACACTGTCAAATGCAGAAGACAAAGAGAGAATTCTAAAACCTTCAAGAGAAAAGCAATGCGTTACATACAAGGGAGCCCCAATAAGATTAAGTACCAATTCTGCATTAGAAACCATACAGACAAGAAGATAGTATGATGAAATATTTAAAGCACTGTGCTGGTTTTAATCTATTATGTACCCCAGAAAAGCCTTTGTTCTTTTAATCCAATCTTGTGAAGGCAGACCTATTGCATGGGTAGGACCTTTTGCTTAGGTTGTTTCCATGAAGATGTGACCCCACCCACTCCAGCTGGGTCTTAATCCCCTTGCTAGAGTCCTCTATGAGAGTATAAAAGGCAGAGGCATTTTGGAGAGAGCAGAGAGAAGCTAAGAAAGGAAACACCCAGCGAGAAAGCCATTTATGAAAACAAAACCCAGGAGAAGAAGGATCAGCAGATGTCACCATATGACTTCCCATGAAAGAGGAACCCCACATGCCATTGGCCTTTCCTCAGAGAGTGTACCTACCTCTTGATGCCTAATTTGGACATTTTCATTGGCCTTAGAACTGTAAATTTACAACCTAATAAATCCCCATTGAAAAAGCCCCAACCCATTTCTGGTTTATTGCATTCCACAGGTTTAGCAAACCGAAACAGACACTAAAAGAAAATAATTTCCAATGAAAAATATTTTATCTGGCAAGACTGTCAAAACTGAGAGAAAGATTAAGAAATTCCTCGATAAACAAAAGTCGAAGGAGTATAAAACTATTAGACGAGAGTTCTTCAGATAGAAAGGAAATGACACTAGAAAGTAGATCAAAGAGGCATAAAGAAATAAAAATTACCAGTAAAGGTAACCACATGGGTAATTATAAACATGAATATCAATGTATTATATTTTAAGTATGTAACTCCACTTTTTACTTCTTTTAAGTTCTAAATAAAAATGCATAAAAGTAATTATAAATCTATTGTTTTGGACACACAGTGAATAAAGATATACTTTGTAACAAGTATAGCAAAAAGGTGAGGGTATGAAAGGATATAGGAACACAGTTTGCTTATGATATGAAGCTAAGTTGGTAATACCTCAACTGTGGTCATTATACGGAAGTTAAATTTAAGCCCCAGAGTAATCAGAAAGAAAACATATGAAAATTATACCTAGAAGGAAATGAGAAGTGACTCAAAATTGTACAATGCAAAAAATCAAATAAATATGAAAGTGGGTAGTAACAGAAGAACTGAGGGACACAAAGGGTAGAGACTTACAAAATCACAATACCAGAAGAACAGAACATCTTGCGTTATCAGTAGTTAGTTTAAATGTAAACGGATTGAACTCCAGTCAAAAGAAGAGACTAGGGGAATGGATTTATACTTGATGGAATGGAGTTATACTTAATTCAAAGATACGAACAGGTTAAACGTGAATGGATGCAAAAAAAACATTCTATGCAAACAGTATACAAAAGAAAGCTAGTGTAGCTACATTAATTTCAGATAAAATAGACTTTCAGTCAAAAACTGCTAAAAGGGACAAAGAAGGACACTATATACTAATAAAGGAGTCAATTCAACAAGATAAAACAATTATGAAAATATATTTTCCTAGCAGCAGAGCCCCAGATATACAGCGCATATAGTGACAGATTTGAAGGGAGAAATAGATGGCTCTTCATTAATAGAAGTCATCAATATACCATTTTTAATAATAGATAGAACATCTAGACAGAAGATCAAAAAGGAAATAGAAGACCTGAATGAGACTACAAACCTCCTACACCTAACAGACATATATAGAACACTTCACCCCAGAATAGCAGAATATACATTCTTTAGTGCACATGGGTCATTCTCCAGGATAAACAACATGTTGGGTCACAAAAAAGTCTCAAAAAATTTAAAAGATTGAAATCATGCAACGTATCTTCTCCTACCACAATTGAATGAAGCTAGAAATCAATAACATAAGGGAAACTAAAAATCAAAAAAATGTGAAAATTAAACAAGATAATCTTAACCAATAGGTCAAAGAAATTGCAAAGGTGATGAGGGCATATTTTGAGGCCAATGAAAATGAAAACATAACATACCAAAACATATAGGATATAGCAAAGGCAATGCTCAGAGGGAAATTTATAGCTCTAAGTGCTTCCATTAAAAAAAGAAAACAGATCTCAAATCAGAGACCTAACCAGACAACTGGATTATCTAGAAAAAGTAGAGCAAACTAAGCTCAAAGTGAGCAGAAAGAATTAACAAAGATAAATGAGTTAGAGAATTAAAAAGTAACAGAGGGTATCAATGAAACCAAAAGTTGGTTCTTTTAAAAGATGAATATAATTGACAAACCTTTAGCTACAGTGACAAAGGAAAAAAGGAGAGAGGACACAAAGATCTAAAATCAGAAATGCAAGCAGTGACATTACTGTCCACCCCACAGAAACACAAAGGATTATTAGGATACTGTGAACAGTTGTATGCAAACAATTCAACAACTTAGTTGAAATGGACAAATTCCTAGAAACATGTGAACTACATATATCAACTCAAGAAAATTTGATGATATCAACAGATCATTAACAAGTAAAGAGACTGAATCAGGAATCAAAAATTTCCCATCAAAGAAAAGTCTAGGACCAAATAGCTTCACTGATGAATTTTACCTACCATTCCAAGAAGAATTAACAATTGAAGAGGAGAGAATACTTTCCAACTTATTCTATGAGCCAGCATCACCCTAATACCAAAGCAAAGCATCAGAATAAAGAAAATTACAGACCAATATCTCTTATGGATATAAAAACAAATATCCTCAACAAAATACCAGCGAACTGACTCAAACAGCATATTAAAAGAATTATACACCATGATCAAAAGAGATTTATCCTATTAATGCAAGGGTGGTTCAATAAAAGAAAATCAATTAGTTAATACACCTCATTAACAGAACAAAAGAGAAAATTACTTGATCATCTCAACTGACACAGAAAAGGCATCTGACAAAATCCAGGACCCTGTCTTAATAAAAATGTTCAGAAAACTAGGAATAGAAGGAAACTTCCCCAACATAATAAAGGGCATCTATGAAAAACACAGAGGTAATATCATCTTCAATGGTGAAAGACTGAGAACTTTCCCCCTAAAATGAGGGAAAAAAACAAGAATGTTCACTATTACCACTGTTATTCAACATTTTACTGGAAATTCTAGTCAGAGCAATTAGGCAAAAATAAATAAATAATTAAAAATAAAAGGCACCCAAATTAGAAAGGAAGAAGTATAAATTTCCCTATTTGCAGATGATACGATCTTATACATAGAAAATCCTGGAAAATCCACAACAAAGCTATTAGAGCTAATAAAAATATTCAGCAAAGTCATGGAGTAGAAAATCAACAGCAAAATCCGTGGCTTTACTATGCACTATTAATGAACAATCTAAGAGGAATCAAGAAAAATTCCATTTACAATAGCAACTAAAAGAATAAAATATCTAGGAATAAATCTAACCAAGAATATAAAGGAACTGTACATGGAAAAGTACAAAACATTACAGAAAGAAATTGAAGAAAATCTAAATAAGTGGAAGGACATTCTGTGGTTATAAACTGGATGGAAGACTAAAGATTGTTAAGATGTCAATTCTATCCAAAGCGATTTACAAATTCAGTGCAATTCCAATCAAAATTCCAACAGCCTTCTTTTAACAAATGGAAAAGCCAATCATCACATTTATATGGAAGGGTAAGGGGCCCCAAATAGCCAAAACCATCTTGAAATAGAAGAATGAAGCTGGAGGACTCACACTTGCCAATTTTTAAATTCACTACAAAACTGCAGTAATCAAGACAACATAGTAGTGGCACAAGGACAGACATATGGAATCTAACCAAGAGTTCAGAATTAAACCCTTCCATCTAAGTCCAAATGATTTTTTGACAAGGGTGCAAAGTTCTCCCAATGAGAAAAGAATAGTCTCTTCAACAATTGGTGCTGGGGAAACTGGATATCCATAGGCAAAAGAATGAAGGTGGACCCCTACCTCACATGATATCAAAAACTTATCTATAAATAGATCAAAGATCTAAATATAAGAACCAGGACTACAAAACTCCTAGAAGAAAACATAGGGAAGCATTCAGGACCTTACATTTACAATTGTTTCTAAAATATTAAACCAAAAGCACGAGCAACAAAAGAAAAAAATAGATAAATGGGACTTCATCAAAATTAAAAACTTTTGTCATCAAAGGACTTTCTCAAGAAAGAAAAAGGTGACCTATATAATGGGAGAGAATATTTGGAAACCATTACTGATAAGGTTTTAATATCCAGAATATAAAAAGAACTCCTACAACTCAACAACAAAAAGGCAAACAACTCAACTGCAAAATGGACCAAAGCTTATATAGACATTTCTCCAATGTAGATATACAAATGGTCAATGAGCACATGAAAAGATGATCAAAGTCATTAGTCACTGGGAAAATGCAAATCAAAATCACAACATACCATTTTGCACCCACTAGAATGACTACCATAACAAGTGCTGGGAAGAATGCAAAGAAATAGGAACATGTATACATTGTCAGTGGGAATGTAAAATGGTGAGCTTCTGTGGGAAGCTGGTAGTTCCTCAGAAAATTAAACATAGAATTACCATAGGACCCAGCAAACCCACTTTAAGGTATGTAGCCTAAAGAATTGAAAGCAGGGACTCAAACCCTGCTTTTTCATGCCAATGTTCATTGTGACATTATTCACAATTGCCAAAAGATGGAAGCAACCCAAGTGTCCAATATCAGATGAATGGATAAAATGTGGTATATGCATACAATGGAGTATCATTCAGCCATAAAAAAGAATGAAGTTCTGATACGCATGACAACATAGATGAACACTGACAATATCATGTTGAGTGAAATAAGCCAGACACAAAAGGACAAATATTGTATGATCTCACTGATATGAGATAATTAGAATAAGCAAATTCATAGATTTGAAAACTAGATTATAGATCACCTGGGGCAGAGTTGAGGATGGGGAATGGGGATTTAATGCTTAATTAAATCCAGTTTGGAGTGATGGAAAAATTTTCATAATGGATGGTGGAGATGGTAGCACAGCACAGTGAATATAATTAATGCCAGTGAACTATATATTTGTTAGTGGCTGAAATGGGAAATTTTAGGTTGTATATATGTTGTAGAATTAAAATTTTGTAAAAACCTTAGCACTATACAACACAAAGATGTAAACTATGGACTACAGCTAAATTTATAATTATAATAATATTGTTTTTTAGAGAAAAAAGTACCTACAGAATACTGAATGTCATGACCGGCAAGCTCTTAAGAATAAATTCCATGGAGAAGAACATATCCTTTTATATGGAGAAATCTAAAATAACTAAGTGAATGAAGTCTAAATATAATTTTCAAAAAAAAAGAAACCACAGGAATATTTCTTTGCAAAATTTTTGTGTTTGTAAATATCTTTGAAATCTAAGTATCCTGATTCATTAGATACGTTAATCCATGAAACCAAGTACTTGGCTCTTTCACCACTTAATTTTCAAAAGCAAATGAAATTCAATAGTATCACAAAAAGATTATCCTAAATAAAAACACTTTATTCTATCTAAGGGTAGCGCAATTACTTTTACTCTAACCAAATAAAATACTCTGGAAAAGGTTGAACACAGACCTCCCTTTGGCATAAATATTCATAATAATACAGTAAAGGGATTGTTCCGGTTTGCTAATGCTGCCATTATGCAAAATACCAGAAATGGAAAATACCAGAAATGGATTGGCTTTTATAAAGTGGGGTTATTAAGTTACAAGTTCACAGTTCTAAGTGTCCAAACTAAGGCATCAACAAGATGATACCATCACTGAAGAATGGCCAATGGTGTCTAAACACTTCTGTCTGTGGGAAAGCACATGGCTGGCATCTGCTGTTCCTTTGCTCCCAAGTTGTGTTTCAAAATGGCATTCTCCAAAATGTCTCTGGGTCTCTCTTAGCTTCTCTGGGGAAAACTCTGTTTCATCTCTTAGCTTAGCATCTCCAAACATCCTTCTGTCTGCATCTCCAACCACCTCTAAGTGTCAACAACATCTGGGTCTTGGCTTAGCATAGCCCAGGGCATTTTCATCTCTCTGCTCTCTGTGCAAGTTCCTTTTAAAGGACTCCAGTAAACTAATCAAGACCAACCCTGAATGGGCAGGATCAAATCTCCATGGAAATATTCAATCAAGAGGTCATACCCTAATAAAAAAGATTAATCAATCTGCCCCCACAAGATTGCATTAAAGAATATGGCTTTTTCTGAGGAACATAATGTATATAAACTGGCACAGGGATCTTCCATCTTTGTTTCAAGATGGTACTTATGTTGGTTTGGGCCCAAAAACCTTTTTGTAAAATTAAAAAGATTCACATTCCCCACTCACCTAATTACCAAATGGTTTTTAACAGAACACAGCAAATATGATGAAAATATTTAGAATCATACAATGGGAAAACAGAATTGCTCTGATCTTCCATATTCCCTATCACTTTATTTCATATTTATAATAATTCAAATACCATACAAGAAGATTTAATTGTTAATTTCTCAGGGATTGAATCTATGATTCACCAGCACCATAACTTTCCTAGAAGAAACATAGGCAATTTAAATCCATATTACCACTTAGGGGAAAGCACAGCAAAATCTTTAGAAAAAGTTAGTCACTAGATGCAGGACATCTACCTGGGTACTCCCCTTTATATCCCCCTCAGTTTCCTAAATAAAAGCTATTATCCTCGTGGAGGCTGAATCATCTGATGAACACGAACTCCATCTGTTAATTCAACAAGCCACCACTTGGCCATCACTGTATAAGTTCCTGAGTGATTTACTGAGGTGAGGGCAATACAACCACTGTTTCGGGAGCTAACAATCAAGGATGGCAAATCAACACACTTGCAGAACTAGTTACTATACAAAACAGTGTTTTGAGAAGTGGCACAGACTATAGGACCCAAGTTTAGATGAAAGAAAAGTTACTTCCTGACAGATAAAGAACAAGAGAGGATAGTAGGGCAATTCTGAGGAAAAATGAAGTCCCCATATCTAGAAGGGAAAAGTTTTAGCATTTTAGAATTCCGATCCAGCAATTTAAACCCCACTCCTTACTAGTAGTGTAACTCTGTAAACTCGCTTAGCCTCAATTTCCTCATCTGTAAATTGAGAACAAGTGACTACTCATAAGACTGTTACATGGACTATATAAAATAATCTGTATAAAGTGCCTGCTACCACAATGCCAAGCAAAGCATTTAGCACAGAGCTAAAACTGAAGCTGCTGAGTATATTTTCAAAGCGATCAAGGTAATGTTTTCTATTTCTATGCTATATCTGAAAAGAGTTTCTTGTATACCTCTTCCTTGATTGCTAAAAAGCAAAACCCACATACATCACAACTCTTGTCCTTTCAATGCAGGCATACAATTTACCAGTGCCGTTTTTCAAAATACACATGTACCCACTGTACTTGGCTCTAATTTCAAATTTGACTAGCATCATATGTTTCATGGCTCAATCTACAGTCACTGAAAAGATTTTACTCCTATTATTTTTAATTTGATTGGAATGATTTTCTTCAAAGTGGTCTGACTCAAGAAGCTATAACTTTGAAGTAGTATGAATGTTTTTTTTTGAAGGCTTCACTTGTGGAAATTAAAGTTAGAAAAAAAACTTACATCCTGAATAATATTAAAAAGCAACTACCACTCCTAACATTCTGTGTGCATTATGCAAGGTAATGTCTACTACAAGTGAAGGAAAAAATTAACATTTTATAAAAGCACAAATTTCCTCATTGTATTAACAACGTTTCTCAACAAAACTGTACGTTGTGAGCTGTAGGTCACACTAACATCTAATAATTGAAAACTGGTTATTCAAGGGTGAATATTAAAGTGCATCCGGCTTGTTTTTCAGGCAGAGCACACACAACTAGACTGAAGAAAGCTGTGACAAAAATGAATTGCTGAAGAAGGAACTGTTCTATTGATGATATTTGTGTTTCTAAATAGGCAATTTATTATATGATTGCCTATGATAACTGTAAGAGAGAGAGAGATTCAATTTCCCTGAGTAATCTTCTTGAAATCTAAAATATAAAAACATGAGGAAGAAGAAAAAAAACATGATGAAGAAAAAAACACAATTTTTGCCCAAGATTTAAATCAGTATTTAATTGCATAATTAAGTATGTAAATATTGTAAATACAAAAATCACAGAACATGTAAAAATAAAAGTACCACTGGTAAAATTTCCAACTGGGTATAAGAATACTTTATCAATATTTTCATCAATACTCTTTGACCTAAGTCTTTAAAATGGCAAAAATGTTCATCGTACGAATACAGTTCTTATGAATTCACACTGGGTGAATTATCTAGTTAGAACGTGTCCTCTAGTTAAAAAATGGTTTTTCTAGTTTAAAATATTTTAACTTTAGCTGCTAGAAAACCAGGCACCAAATTCACTATTCAATTGTAGTAATCTGCCCATCTCAGAAGCCTGGCAACATCAAGTTCGTCTACGTATTTTAAATATTTGCTCTCCTATTTTACAATTAATATTTTTAGTTAATTATTTTACTTGTAACTTTTTTTCCTTATCAGAAAAATTATAGTTTTACAGAACAATCATGCATAAAATACAAGATTCCTATTAACCACCCTAATATTAACACCTTGCGTTGGTGTGGAACACTTCTTAGAATTGAAGAAGGCACATTTTTATAATTGTTCTATTAACTATAGTCCATGGTTTAACATAGGGTTCACTGTCTATACAGTATAGTTCCATGGATTTTAATGTTTTAATTTTTATTCTGTTACTCTATATACAACCTAACATTTCCCCCTTTTAACCACATTCACAAACATGTACTTCAGTGCTGTTAATTATATTCACAAAGTTGTACTACCATCACCACCATCCATTACCAAAACATTTCCATCATTCCAAATAGGAACCTGTACATTTTTGGCTTTAACTTCCCATTTCCTATCCCCATTCTGTCCCTTGGTAACCTGTAGTTAGCTGATTCTATGAATTTGCTTATTCTAATTATTTCATAACAGTGAGATCATACAATATTTGTCCTTTTGTGTCTTCCCTATTTCATTCAACATGATGCCTTCAAGATTCATCCATGTTGTCATTCCTTTTTATGGCTGAATAATATTCCATTATGTATACATATATACCACATTTTGTTTATCTGTTCAAAGGCTGATGGACACTTGAGTTGCTTCCATCTTTTGGCAATTGTGAATGATGCCACTATGAACATCAGTGTGCTAATATCTTTTTGAGTTCCTGCTCTCAATTCTGGTTGGGTATATACCTAGTAGTGGAATTGACTCTTAACTATAAATTGCTCCAATCCTCTTGGAAGTCCTCTTGGAGAACAAAATGATAAATAATCAGAGTTTTTATGTTCATACACCATTCATGTTTTCTCCTGTGTGAACTGCCTGTTCAAACATTGTCCCATTTTCTACTGGGTTGCATTTTTTCTTATTGAGTTTAATCCCTAGATAAGTGAATCTTTGTAAATTAATTTCTCTCTATGTCTGTATTTATTCCTCAAATGGATACTACAAGAGAATATAATACAGAAATTAAATCATTGGCACTGGAGCCATAGGACTTGAATTAAATTGCAGTTTACTACTTAATAGCTGTGTGATACTAAGCAATTTAACCTCTCTAAGCTGCTGAATTAAAGTGAGAATAATAATAGTACCTACATTATATGACTGTAATGAGAATTAAATAAACATGTTAAAAACAAACAACCTTAATATCGACTTGGTTCATAAGTAGGGCTATGTAATCATTACCCTTATTATCATCCCATTATTATTATTCCTTAAGAGATTTTATTATGGTAAACTCTCAAAAGAAGTTTTTAGATACCATTTGAAATATATCAATGCTGGGAAGAAATATATCATTAAACATTTCAGCCATTTTAGAAACTCGGAATTTCATAAACCCTTGAATGTTTATAAACTCTTGGAATATTTTTCCCAGTTATGTTTAGGTCTTTCAGATATCTATCTCTGAAAAATTATTGGACCAAAAGTGCAATAACAGTACAAGTATTAGCTGTTTACTGAAATAAATATTCATGGGTATAATTAAATGGTAATTACTTCTTAGCCTGAGAGCAACCAAACATGAATGTATTAACAACGAAATCAGTATTCTTGGAAAAATAGTCAACATAAGTTTCAAAAGTTCTAGAAGGTCAACATTACCTTTCAAATAAATGGAAACTTTAAGGTAAACTAACCCATTTCACTGAAACACAAACTCTGTTCATAGCTCATTTATAATAATCCTCAGAAAATGGAAATTTGTTAATGATCATCCTTGACTTAACTAAAAAAATCCCAATGGCAATAAAATGATAGCAGCTATTTTCCCCCAGAGAAAATGATTAAGAAAATAATTTTTGAAATGTCATTACTCAGGTGGTTTTAAAAAATTATGAGATATTTTAAATGACAAATTTTAATGATTTTTTCTAAAACGAAGATCTTTTGAATGCCACATCCTTCCCATTGCTGCTCCTCTTCATTTTACTGGGCCCACAGATATCATCAAGGACCTGCTGGTACCATGGATTATGGAAGGTTCTGGAGATACAGGGCAATAAGATATAGCTCTTGCTTTCAAGGACAGTTGATGCTGAAGCAGAAGCTCAAGAGCAACAACACCAATAATACTTAATAAGCATCTATTTAATGTCAGGTACTGTGCTAGATATCTGTAGGAAATCGAGATTTCAGAAGTAATACCATTATTGGTCATCACAGGTTCCAGAGTATGACACTGGGAAGAGACAGTACCTACAGAGGACTAAAGGCAAAGATAATTAGAAGTGGAGACATTACCAAATGGAGAAGTCAGGTATTAGGCAGATGTTCAGTTCACTGAGAATGATGATGAGAATGATGATGGAGAAAGAGAGAGCCAGAAGCTAAAATCCTCATTGAATGTAAGAGAATGACTAGAAGGAAAAGTAATGAGGGGTACAGTAAAAATGCTTCAGAGGACCTAGTATTTTTGAAGAAGACAAGAAATGGTTTAAAAGAAGCAAAAGGAATAAGAATGACACCCTCTGTTTCACTAGGCCCTGAGGTACTTGAGATATTAGAGGAAAACAGTCACTACTAGTGTGTGTATCTTCAAGAGACAGCCAGAGTTCAGTTAGAACCAGAAGTGAACAGAACACTCAGAGAAGACCTCGAGTATATGGCTGTTTTGCTGGTAACAGACCAGGAGGTCTAGAGGATACACAAGAAAAGACAGGGGCATTGAGAAAGGATGGGGGATTGAGTCCAATTAGGGAAGACACAGAGGCATGGGGGGATAAGAGTCTGCTATTAGTGTGTGGCTTCAAATGTACCTGATTTCAGAAGTCATACTCATTCCACTACATGCTGCTCCTAAAATACCCTTACTGCAAGATGACAAATCTTACAGTCAAAATATATAACAAAGATGCAGGAAAACTCAGGAGAAGAAAAGAGAGCTTGCCAGAACTGAAGACATGTAAGATGATCAGCGAAATTAGACCTACAGGATGGATAAGAATTTGTCAAGTGAATATGACTAAGGGGGGAAGATTCCCATTCCAGAAGACAGGAGCTGCATTTAAGATGTACAGACACCAGTCATAGGGCAGCCCTTATGACTGCTGCACAGGGTATACAAGAGAGAACATTATAAAAATATGAAGAAGTCAGGCATAAATAGCCAGCATATCCTAAAGGCATAGAATAAGAGAAATAATGATGGCAGTAAAAATAAATAATTTCAAAATAGGTTGGCTATATATAACAGAAAATCCAACATTAGTGGCTTGAACACTTAAGATTCTATTGTCTCCCTCATGTGAGATGATTTAGGAAGTTGCAATTTTCAACCTGGAAAAGTACCTATGTGGTGATTAAGTCATCCAGTTCCTTCTGATAGTCATCAGTAAATCCAAGATGACTGCTAGAGTTTCAGCCAATTTATCCATATTCCAGATAGCAGGAAAAAACAAGGGTAAAAGAGATGCACCTTCCACCTTGATTAGCTCCCTCTAAAGATCCATCATATAAATCCATATGCAACTTAGGCTCACATCTCATTGGCAAGAACTAAATCACATGGCCACATAGATGCAAGGGATATAGGAGAATGTTATTGTTTAGCTGGACTTCTTGCCACAACAAATAAAAATGGGATTCTGCTATTAAGGAAGAAGTGCCCAATGGACATTAGCTAGATAACCCCCAATTATATTTATTTCCATAAAAAAAATTATAAAACCTAGTATTTTTTGAGCACATATTAGGAATCAAGCATTATACATGCATTATGTTATTAAATGCTCATGACAACAGTTTACAGTATATATCCTTGTATTATATGTATTTACAAATGAGGAAATTGGGACATACAGAAGTCAAGTAATTTGACCAGGCTCATACTTCAGGCTTGGATCCCATCTGATTACATAGCCTACACTTTGCTATATTGCCTAGTTATGAGCCTCCTCAAACAGGCAACGGGTGACAAGACTTGGATAAAAGCAGGGAAAATAAAGACAAAGATGGGAAAATGGCTTTTAAAGATAATCAAGAATGATAGTGGTCAACCAAGATAGTGGTCTAAGACACTCCAAGGTGCCATTCCCTAACAGAATATTTGAAACAGGCAGAGCCATCTTCCTCTAAACATCAGAAAACAAAAGGGTTGCAGTCACTGGGCAAGTGCCTTATCGTGAAAATGCAGCTTTAAAAATGGCAGAAGATGCTCATGGCATCCTTGCTAGCCCCTCCCCATCCACTCCCCAGGGCAGTGTGGAGCCAGTCTGCACTCCAGTTGTGTGTCCCTGGCACTGTCCCAGATGGAGAAGAGTAACTCCTATGTGCATACTAAGGTGCCTGTATGTCAGTGACAATCTATACCCTGGAAGCCTGAAAGACTGAACCAGGACACCAGAGGGTTTTATGGAGCTATATTGGAGCAAAGCCACTATATTTTACAGAATTAAGTCAGCTTGTCTACAAAGCCTTTCTTGAATATTTCACCTATGTTCTCACCACAGCTTCCACATAGCTACAGTAAAGCACTCATTGCTCTGCAATTATCATTTGGTGTCTGTCTCTCCAGACTTCTTAAAAAAAGGAACCATAACTTTTTAAATTTTGCATTCTCAGCTTCTAGCACAGCATTTCTTCATATCTCAGCATAATAAGTGCTGAATGAGGAAAGAATGAACAAACATATATATGAAAGACCAGCATTGGCAGAACTGGGAGAAGTTGTTTATTTGTCACAACTGCCATTAGATAAATTAAAATATATTCACTAGGAACCATCAAGCACTAGCGATAACAATAATAACCAACATTCATGGATAATTTACCAGATGTAAGGCACTTTCCTAAGCATTCTACATATATTAACTGTTTAATCCTCATAATAACTCCATTAGGAAGGTAAAAGCTTTATTGCCATTTTAGAGATGGGTCAAAAAAAAACAAAAAGTTCATTAAAATTTTCCCATTGTAGGCAAAGAAAATATGCAAATGGCCAATAAGCAAATAAAATGATGCTAAACATCATTAATCATTTGGGAAATACAACTCAAAATCACAATGATATACCATTTCACACATGATAGAATTCTGTAATCAAAAAGACAGATAATGATAAGTATTGATGAGAATGTAGGAAGAATGGAAGCCTCATATATTGCCAGCAGGAATGTAAAATGGTGCAACCACTTTAGGAAACAGCTTGTCATTTCCTCAAAAAGTTAAAGATAGGAGTTACCATCTGACGCAGCAATTCTATTCCTTTGTATATACCCAAGAGAAACAAAAGCATATATTCACACAAAAACTTGTAAATGAATGTTGAGAGCAGCATTATTCGTAATAGCCAAAAAGTGAAAACAATCCAAATTTCCATTAGCTGATGAATGGATAAAGTATGGTATATCCATACAATGGAATATTATTCAACAATTAAAAAGAATGAAGTACTGTACATGCCACAACATGAATGAATCTTGAAAACACCCTAACTGAAAGAAGAGAGTCACAAAAGATTACAAACTTTATGATTCCATTTTTATAAAATGCACAGAATAGGAAGATCTATAGAAACAGAAAGATTAGTGGTTACCAAAGGAAGGGTGGAAGAATAGGAAGTGACTACTTGTGCACAGGGTTTCTCTTTGTTAAGACAAAAGTGTTCTATACTCATTAATTGCTGTGGGAAAGTAAAATGATGTAGCCACCATGGAAGACAGCTTGGCAGTTCCTCAGGAAGCTAAATATAGACTTACCGTATGACCTGGCAATCCTGCTAGGAGGTGTATAACCAGAAGAACTGAAAGCAGGACTTTAACATATATTTGCACACTTATGTTCATAGTGGCATTATTTACAGCTGCCAAAAGGTGTAAGCAACCCAAGTGTCCATCAACTGATGAATGGATAAACAAAATGTGATATATACATACAATGGAATATTATTCAGCTATAAAAAGGAATGAAGTCCTGATACATGCAACAACACAGATGAACCTTGAGGACATTATGCTTAGTGAAATAAGCTAGGCACAAAAGGGCAAATATTGTATGACCTCACTGATATGAATTATAATAAGCAAACTCACAGAATTAGAATCTAGAATATAGGGTTACCAGTGGATAGACGGAGGTGGAGAGTGGGGAGCTGATGCTTAATTTGTATAGAATTTCTATTTAGGTTGATTGTAAAGGTTTAGAAATGGTTGGTAGTGATGGTAACACATTATTGTGAGTGTAATTAATTGCACTGAAGTACACATACATGAGTGCAGTTGAAAGGGGAAGTTTTGGGTCATGTATGATACTAGAATGAAAGATAAAAGATAAACACATGGGACTGTATAACACAGTGAACCCCACTGTGGACAATGGACTAGGGTTAGTAGTACAAATATAAGAACATTCCTTCATGAATTATAACAAATGCACACTAATACAAGGTGTTAATAAAAGGGTGGTATATGAGGGAAAAATATACCTAATGTAAACTATGGGCTATAGTAATAGTACTATTTTAATATCCTTTCATCAAATGCAAAGTGTCAACAATAGGGGGGTATATGGGAACACTGTATTTTTTGCATGACTTTTCTGTAAACCTACAATTTCTCTACTTAAAAAATAATAATTTTTAAAAATGCATTATGGTAAGTGAAAGAAACCAGGCACAAAGTAATACATATTGCATGATTCCATTTTATATAAAATGTAAATACAAATAAATCCATATAGAGAGAAATAGATTAGTGGATATGTAGGGATGGGGAAGGCCTGAGAGGTGACTGCTTAAGGGGTATGGGGTTTTTGTTTTTGAAGTAATGAATATGTTCTAAAATTGACTGTGGTGACGAATACACAACTCTGTGAATATACTAAAAGCCACTGACTATACACTTTGGATGGATTGTACGGTATGTGAATATATTTCAATAAAACTGCTTTTAAAAACAAACATTTTTCTAAAATTACATTGTAGTCATGGTTACAAAACCCTAAGAAAATGCTAAATAACAATGAATTTTACACTTTAAATGGGTGAACGATATGGTATGTGAATTAAATCTCAATAACACTATTAAAAAACTAACAAAAATAAAATTAAAAATTTGCCCACTGTAATACAGTTATTAGATGACAGAACTAGAATTTGAAACCAGGCAGTCTGATTATGCACCCTGGATTCCTACATTCTTCACAGAATCAATAAGAGAAGCATTGCACTTAGCTTATCTTCAAAAAGGACTTCATCTAAATATTTAAACCAAAGCTGACAATTTTTAATATGAGAATTTTTCTATGGACAATATTAAAATACATAGCATGAAAACAACATTTATGGTACTAAAGAAAATTCTGAATGAAACAGTTATTTTATTTCTGAATTATTTTCTGTACTTTGTGACATCCTATGGTAAAGATTGAAAAATAATATTACCTGTTGAAAGCACATGATTTTTCCATATAGATTCTCTTTTTCCTAGCTTTACCTTATTTCACAAATAAAAAGCAAGGAAAAAAGAAAAAAAGAAATGAGTATCAAAAAAAAGAAAGACAAAAACAAACAAAAATGAAAAGAAAACAAAAAAAAAGAGAGAAAAGGAAAAAAAGGAAAATCTGATCTGTTATATTATTCCACCCCAATGTGTCACATTTGAATAAATAACTGTTATCCTGTGTCCTTCATAGAGGGGACTACACTACTTAATGGCAAATAATATGTTTTCTGATCTCTCTTATTTTATTTATCTAAAACATTAAACTAATTCATAGAATACTCATGCATAACATAAGTAAAACAGATAAAACCAAAGGTATCTAATACATCTGAATCTGACTTCTGATTTCTTTGAAGAATGGAATCCCAACAGCTGTTTCTGAATAATGTACACTGAGAGAACTCCCAAGCACCTTCTCCCCTAATGAAAGGAAGTTTAACCCCACTGTATACAAACCTGACTGAGGAGACAAGACCCTTATATGAGAACACCAAAACTGAGGGCATTACAATGTAAACATATAATAAGGCAGTACAGCACCTGAATAACTATTGTTTAGCAGAAGCAGAGCCTTAAGCATTTCCACCAACCTTTGGAACTCAACTTTGAATCTCACTGGCTTTGGGTACAGAAATCACAGTATTTCAAAATAAACCACCAATACCACGTACGAAAGCCTAAGTCTCATTACCATAAAGAGACTGAACAATAAACATAGCAGCAATCAACAATTCACAAATTTAGTTATGCTTCTTTATGCAAGAGTGACAATTTGGTTACTTGTTAGGTGGAACCAGAGTGGGTTACCTGACACCAAGAAAGGGATTCAGAGTCCCTCCATTTTTAAACAAATAGAAAACTGCATTTCTACTGCCATCCCCTAGCAGCCCATCTAGCCAAGTAGAATGGATCTTAAAACTGCTTGAAATGAGGCAGACTCTAAATATATTAATATACAAATCCATTTAAAAAGCCAAAGTCCAAGTACAGAAAGGTGTCCTTTAGCTCCATCCCTGAAATATTTCAAAGTCATTGGAAAAGCAACTTCAATGCCAACATCACGCATTCAGTCCTATAGGGAAATGTTTTGTTTTTTCTATTTCCTTTCAGCCAGAGAAAAACTGTCTCTTTTCAAAACATTTGAATTGCCTAAAGGGGTTCTCTAAAAGTAGACAGGGCCAAATCACTGGCTGTCATGTGCCTTTGAAAAGTAACCCCATTTTCGTAAGCGGACTAACTGTATCACT
The DNA here is from genome assembly GCF_015220235.1 of Choloepus didactylus. Taxonomy (NCBI): domain Eukaryota; kingdom Metazoa; phylum Chordata; class Mammalia; order Pilosa; family Megalonychidae; genus Choloepus; species Choloepus didactylus. Next base: position 31,450,898 of record NC_051308.1, read on the forward strand.
ACTTCACAGGGACCACCAATGCAGGACGGGCAGTCACTGCCCCTACACTCTGCCACCACCTGAAGAATATGAGCAAGAATATCACACATAAAAAGTCTGCAGCGGTCAAGTCACCTTTGACAGGTGTGTGAGAAGGTAGAAGTGACTTTTAAAACTTGATTTTAAAAGTTGAAGGAAGTAAAATATGTGTTAGTCTACCAGGGAAAAGGAAGATGTGTGGAGGAAGATCTTGGTCAAGAGTGGGAGTGGGAGAGGGGTTACTGTACCTCATTTTGCAGAAGGGCTTAGCAACATATCCCAAAATATTCCAATGGGAGCCTGAAAAATACTTCTTAATTTATGCTTGGAATAAAAGTAGAAACTGCCTGTACATAAATAACTGACAGATGTTAGTTCTGCAAATTGAACTTTACAGGCATATTTTCATCTATATATCATTGGTACAACATGTGTCCATTTTTCTTGATTCTGTACTTTTCAGGAATTTTAGTTTTATCTTCTCGGTTAGCTAATTATTTATTATTCAAACATTGCCATTCACACAGGCTCACTTACTAATTACATCACAAACCATAAGTTTTCTGAATTTCTGCTTCCTCCTTATCACCCTAATTATTTGGAACATCAGAGAGCTTCTGAATCAGACTTGGATATATATCATCAACACTTACGAATACTCCATTTTCTGAATATTCATGAACCAATTCAGGATACCTTTCATAAAACCAAAGAACAAACTATTATGAAATCTCAGTTTATTTTGACATTTATGAGATAACCAACGATTTCATATACTCAACAAGTATGAAAACTGCACTTACCTAGGTGAATAGGTAGAAACAATATTTCTTTACCAAGTTTGGCTGACGATAAGGGATGTGTTACTATGTTGTTAATCTTCAAGGAGATTATTAGCAATCCTTGGAATTTATGCTCTCTTGGCAAAACTGTACAGTTCTTTGCCTTTTGGATTATGAAATTTTAGGAGACAGTCCATAGCATATAATAGCTCTATGATCTTCTCAACTACTTGAGATGGTACTTTTTGTGGCCTGAGTTGGAAAAGTATCTCAAAAGACAGGAGCCATTCTAACACATGTGCTAAATCCCTCACTTATTCATACATTCAATCAATAAATACTTATTAATGCCAGTCCCCCAAGACGCTCACGGACTAGTAGACCTATATATAAACAACTGTAAACACATTTAAAAAAAGCTATAATACAGATATGTTCAAGACAGAATAACTGAAGCATAGAGCATAAATTGGGGAACATTGGTAGTTGAGGTTAATCAGATAATCAGAAGCAAAAAAAGGAAAGAAATAGGAAGAGAAAAATTGAGAAGGAAATATGCATAAGGGAAGAGGAAAAACAGGTGAGTTCATGCACAGAAGGCAAAGGAAAAGAAAATTCAAGAATTATAAAGTCTGAACCCAGCTATGTAAAATAGATTTAATCAAACTAGATCTAATACCTAGCTCTCCTTTTACTATTAATAAAAAGTCTGGTTCACACATGGTCAACTGCCTAGCATAACCTGTCATACCGTAAAGGAGTAATCTTGAGATGTCAGTAGACTTTCTTTGTACATTTCAATTATACTCATTTTTAAATATATTTTAAGTAACTAGTATTGAAAAATGGTACTCTGAAAGGGAAATAAAGATGAGAAAGATACATGCCTACCCTCAAGGACCTTTTATCCCACCACATTACAAAGTAGGCCTTATCCTTATGGATTTATAATGACATGTTTTCCTATAAACTTTACTACAGAGACTATACATGAGATATTCTATGTCCATAAATAAGATGCATTAATACAAATTTCAAAATGATTTATGTGGACAAACATAAAATCAAATGTAACAATTTTCAGTCAAGCTTAGGACTTAATGATTCAGACCTAAAAATCAGTAAATGTAATTATGAACATATGTAATACTCTCATTCCATCCAAGGGCTGCAAAGCTCTAACATTACTAAGCCATTCAACAAGACCATTAAGATTACAATGTAGGGAGAGGGGCAAGATGGCATAGAGAGGAGTGGAATTTAGTCTCCTGGAGCAACTAATAAACAACCAGGAACAACTAGTAAATAATCTGGAACAACTTCTGGGGCAACTGTGACTCCACACATCGTACGCCAACCTGGATTTAGTGGAATGGCTGAGATTGCAGCATAAAATCTGTAAGCAAAAACTGCAGAATCACGCTGGGAGCCACCTCCCCCCACAGCAGGCTGAGCTGCAAGACCTCACTGTAGGGGAAAGCAGCAGTCCCAGAATAAGCGAACACAGCTCAGCCCACTTCCAACTGGGTTTTTAATTAACAAATGTGGACTGCTGAACACAAGCTACAAACACAGACAAACCCCTAACAAGCAGACAGAGGCTTTTAGAGATGACTGGCCTTAAAGAGCCAGAGAACGCCTGTGCCCTAGGAAAGGGAGCCCAGAAGACCGGGTGCTCTCTCTGACCAATGTGCAAAACTAGGGGGCCATAGACTGGCTCTGAAAGGGGGCTTTCTTTCCCTTTATCTCTCTTTCAACTTTAGTGTCTCAGCGGAAAAAGCCTCAGCCATTTTCAGTTTGCAGCCCTTTGACCCAGACAGGGGTGGAATTAATAAAGTCAGAGAGACAAAGGGGTAATTCAAACGCAGAAGGTAACTCCCTAGGGGGTGTATCTTCCCTAAGAGGAAAGAGGTAGTAGGGCCCCAGCTCTAGTGCTGGTTTTCACTTCAGAACTCAGACCCCAGAGTCTTGAGGAAAACAGCCAAAACAGAAAAAACCAAAGCTGAGAACTAAAGGGGCCACACCTCCTTACACCAGTCAGGATCAACAGGTTGACAGGCACCACCTGCTGGGCAGGGTAGGAAAAGCACAGCAACTACAGGCCTCACAGGAAAATCTGTCAATCTTCTAAGATACACCCTCAGGGAAACTTGAAACTGAATATAACCCCATTCTGAGACCTGAACCTGTTTGGTTTGGGAAAATCTGACTGGGGTAACCAAGGAAACCAGATGCCTAGACAACAAAAAACTCAAATTACACTAAGAAAAACAAAGATATGGCCCAGTCAAAGGAACAAACTTACACCTCAATTAAGATACAACTGAGATATTTTTTCACTTTAATGAAACAATCAATTAAAGAGTTTCAAAGAAATATGCTAAATCAACTGAAAAACCAAACCAATGAGTTCAGGGAAGATATGGCAAAAGAGATAAAGCATACAAAGAAAACACTGGGTGAACATAAGGTAGAAACCAAAAGTTTGAAAAAACAACTGGTAGAATCTATGGAAATGAAAGGCACAACACAAGAGATGAAAGACACAATGGAGACATACAACAACAGATCTCAAGAGGCAGAAGAAAACACTCAGGAACTAGAGAACAAGGCATCTGAAAGCCTACACACAAAAGAACAGACAGGGAAAAGAAAGGAAAAATATGAGCAACATCTCAGGGAACTGAATGACAACATGAAGCACATGAATGTACATGTGATAGGCGTTCCAGAAGGAGAAGAGAAGGGAAAGGGGAGAGAAGTAATAATAGAGGAAACAGTCAATGAAAATTTCCCATCTCTTATGAAAGACATAAAATTACAGATCCAAGAAGCACAGATCTGAATAAACCTACGCCAAGACACTTAATAATCAGATTATCAAACATCAAAAACAAAGAGAAAAATCCTGAAAGCAGCAAGAGAAAAGCGATCCATCACATACAAAGGAAGCTTGATAAGACTATGTGCAGATTTCTCAGTAGAAACCATGGAGGCAAGAAGGAAGTGGGGTGATATATTTAAGATACTGGAAGAGAAAATCCAGCAACCAAGAATCCTGTATCTGGCAAAATTGTCCTTCAAAATATGAGGGAGAGTTTAAAATATTCTCTGACAAACAGACAATGACAGAGTTTGTGAACAAGATACCCGCTCTACAGGAAATACTAAAGAGAGCACTATAGACAGATAGGAAAAGACAGTAGTTAGAGGTTTGGAACACAATTTTGGGTGATGGTAGCAAAGCAATGTAGGTATACTGAACAAAGATGACTGTGAGTATGGTTGAAAGAGGAAGGTAGGAGCATGTGGGACACCAGAAGGAAAGACAAAAGATAAAGACTGGGACTGTATAACTCAGTGAAACCTAGAGTGCTCAACAATTGTGATAAAATATACAAATGTGTTTTTACATGAAGGAGAACAAATGTCAACCTCGCAAGGTGTTACAAATGGGGTGGTATTGGGGAAAACATTACAATCAATGCAAACAAGAAACTATACTTAACAGAAACATTGTATTATGCTTCCTTTAATGTAACAAAGGCAATATACCAAAGCTAAATTCCTATAAGAAGGGGACATAAGGGAGGGGTGTAGGACTCTTGGCATTGGTGATGTTGTCTGACTCTTATTGTACTTTAGTTTAATTCTATCTTTCCTTTTGTTGCTTTTTAGCTGCCCTTTTTTCCTTTCTTTTTCTTTTGTCTCTCTACCTTCTTTGACTCTTCCCTCCTTCTTTGTGGAAGAAATGAGATGTCCTTACATAGATAGTGGTGATGGTGGTGAATTCATAAATACGTGATTATACAGGGAACCTTCAACTGTTTACTTAGGACAGAATGTATGGTGGGTGAACAAAACCATCTTAAAACAACAACAACAACAACAAAAAAAAATGGGTTGATGAAGAAACCTTGAGGGCACTATACTGAGTGAAATAAGTCAGACACATAAGGACAAATATTGTATGGTCCCACTGATATCAACTAATTATAATATATAAACTCATAGGCATGAAATGTTAAGTTACCAGGATATAGAACTAGGCTAAAGAATAGGGAGCGGTTGCTTATTATGAGCAGACAGTGTTTAACTAGGTTCAACTTAAGTGTTTGGAAACAGACAGAGGTGACAGTAGCACGTTATTGTGAGAATAATTAACAGTGCTGAATGGTGTGTGAATGTGGTGGAAAGGGGAAGCTTAGAGTCACATATTTGAGTCACCAGAAGGAAAGTTGGCGGTTAAAAGATGGGAATGTATAAAACAGTGAATCTTGTGGTGGACAACGCCCGTGACTAACTGTACAAATATTAGAAATCTCTTTCATGAACCAAAACAAATGTATGACACTAAACTAGAAGTTAATAATAGAGGGGCATAATGGGAAAAAATATACCTACTGCAAACTATGTACTACAGTTGGTAGTATTTTAACATTCTTTCATCAACAGTAACAAATGTACTATACTAATACTATGAGTCAATAATGGAGGGGGAATGGTTAGAGATATGGAAGGATTTCAGTTTTCTTTTTTGTCTTTATTTCTTTTCTGGAGTAATGAAAATGTTCTAAAAATTGAAAAAAAATTAATTGTGGTGATGGATGCACAGCTGTGTGATGGTACCGTGGGCAACCGACTGTGCACTTTGGATCTCTGGATGATTGTATGGTATGTGAACAATCTCAATAAAATTAAATTAAAAAAAAATTACAGTGGTATTTTTATGCTACAATTTTCATCTTTGTCTTTGTTTTCTTTATACTACTTTTTCAAAAGAAATAAAAGGCAAATAAACCCATCTAAGATCAAAAGCTATATATTTAAGATACATATTTCTAAAAAATATTCAATTGCTAGTTTACTAATTTTCAGATGTTTTCATAAGTTTAAGAATTCTTTCACTCATTTAGTAATCTAACAAATATGTATTAATCTTTGTAGCCACACTAGCAATTACTTGCATTTTACCACTTCCTGTCCATGCCAATGTAGCACGATTGGAGACATACTATAGGCTAGCTTCTTACAACAAAAAAACACAACAAATAATTAGTAGACAGTCCATCTTTCCAACAATAACCTCCCCAACAACCTACAACCAGCTCAGGGATTCAGCTTGTTGAGGGGAGTGGTTGCTCTGAAGTCTCCCAAATGAGATGAATGCAATGGCATCTTCAGGGCACTCACTGGACACATTTAACTTGATTTCAAAAAGCATTTCAGTGCAGCAGGGAAAACTTTCATTTCAAATCTCATTTTTTAAAAGTACAGACATAACTCATTTTATTGCACCTTGCTTTACTGCGCTTCACAGATATGGCATTTTTTACAAATTGAACATTTGTGGGCAACCCTGCATCAAGCAAGTCTATTGGCGCCATTTTTCTAACAACATGTGCTTACTTTGTGTATCTGTGTCACATTTTAAGGTATGTACATTGTTTTTTTTTAGACATGATGATATTGCACACTTACTTAACAGACTACAGTATAGTATAAACATAACTTGCATATGCAGTGGGAAACCAAAAAATTTGTGAGGCTCACTTTATTACAATATTTGCTTAACTGAGGTGGTCTAGAACCAAACCTACAATGTCTCCAAGGTATGCTTATATTTGAGATATCTAAACAACTTTCAGAAACAATATCACGACTAGCATCATTCATTAATTGTGCTATTTTATGACTTCCAGTATTTTAATACAATATAGCTTCCTGATCATTTCCAAAAGAATACTCCTAACACCCGTCCCTCCCCAAAGGCACTTATGTCTGAACTAAAAATATCAAGAGAATACACTAATTTGCAATCATAGGTTAACACTTCACCGATGGGAGAAGAGAATCTAAGTCACTTTCAATAGTGGTGAACACTAAACATAAACAAGTTTCGATTTCCAATAAAGCAAGGTAAGAGTATATATCTCCTTCATAACCTAGTGCTGCTGAAACTGTGTTCCTCTATCCTCTGTACTGACCATAGGAAGACGGTTTCATTAGCATTTGTGTGTATATGAGGGAGACAGACAGAAATTTGGAAGAAGAGGGGGGATATATGGGAGAGTAAGATGCAAATTTAGGAACCTAGAAAAGACAAAAAGAGAATACTTATTATAAGAAAAGAGATCAGAATTCTTTGTGAAATGGTTTTGGATATTTTAGGTTACTATATTCCTTTATTTTATTAATACTGGGTGACAATGATTGAAATTTTAGGAGGTATCCTAAATGGAAGTAGTTAACAATCTACTTCAAACAGCATATCCTGTAATATTACTCTAAGCAGTTAGAGAAGATAACTAAGAATGAGTAAAAACTTAGAGGTATTTAGTCATGAGCTCTTAAGAAGCAAATGAATAAAGTCAAACGCTTATAAAATTCACACATGTAAAAAGGGCAAATAAATATTTCATTCCTTTTGAAAAGAAAATCGTGTCAAGCCTAGCTTACGGAATTAGCAGACTAAAACTTATTCTACCCCTCAAGAAGTACGTCTCTGGTTTTAAAAAAAAAAAAGATGCAAAGGAAATGCATTTAGTCTTTCAGGCCACTGTAGTAGAGATGCAAAACCTGGTAAGATATGTTAACAAACAAAACAAAACAAACAAATAAACAAAAGAGTCATAGCCAATAATATTAGCCACTTAATAAAAGATCCAGTACACTATAATTTTATTTAATTATCCTATGCACTCACAAAAAAAAAGTCTATGAATTACATGGTATGAGGGCATGTATTCTTTGGAAAACAATGAAAAATAAAAACATTCACAGGAAAAGAAATTATTTCTGCTGTTGTCTTTTCTTCCAGAAAAACTTATAATTCATAGATATAATAATTTAAAATACAAAGTTTATAAATCAAAAAGAAATTGGTCATACTCCATAAAAACAACATTAACTTTAAAAAGTGAGGCAGCAGAACAACATCACAGTATGTTAAGACATATATATTAAATTCAATGATCATTTTTAAAGCAAAGCTTTCTTTGAAATCTGACAGAAAATTTCTAGGAACCAAGGAGAGCCACTAAAATGGAAAACACAGATGATATTAAACTCTAAAAATAAGGCATGCAAAAATTATATAAAGTTTTAAAAATCCCAGTAATAACGTTCTTAAAGCCCACTAACTGAAATGCTATTTTGAGATTAATCATAATGCATTCTAGCCTAGGATAAGAATAGCCATCTATCTCTAAACAATACAACATACTACCTTCTTCCTTTCTTTTCTCTAACGGAGTGGCAAAAGACAGAGTTGAAATATTTTTATTGCAATCATAAGAATATTAATTCAATATTTATGGGTTTAATACATCAAACATTGGAGTAAATATCAAAATACATATATTTTATTCATCTGAACAAATTTAAGATTAGATTTCCTGATGAGCTATTTTTCAAACTTATGAAATACCATAAAAAATGTGAAGCAAAACTGTTCAAAACCAGTTAAACTGAAACTTAGTCTACTAAAATGATTAACACTATCTTAAAGATGATCCCATATCTGAGCGCATGATACCTCTATGATTTCAGGGCACAAATCCCTCCATCCATCAAACTAAATGGAAAGGTTAAAGAGGTTAATAGAGACAGAGTATCTATAATAGACTTCTGCATTTCATTCTCCATTCAATATACTCCAATGATCATTGAGCTATTTGTAATGTTCTTCTGAATCAATTCTCCCTTCACATTCAAGACAGAAGCTAGGAGCCACTGTGTGGAGCAATAAAGCTTACCTTTGCAAATCCTCATCAAGCTGATCTAATGATTAAATCTATTTGGGGCTTCATAAACAATTGAAGAGCAGGCACAACTTTAATTAGAAGCTCAAAAGGCACTGCTGAAACACCTGAATAAAACATGAGCAAGTACAATGGCCACCTGCAAAGAGCAATGCCAATTTCCAGCCTCTATTTACCATAAAGAGGTTTTTCTCTATTCAGCTGCACAATTACTTGGGATGTATGAGCCCTTGGCTAGAAGTAGCAGTCAACAATTTAAAATCACAGAAATAAATTCTGAATATATACTAAAAGTCTATTATGGATTGTATTAGTAGCAGACAAAAATATTATAGACTGAAGAAAAGAAGTCCTCGCCTTTGCTAGGCTGGCATCCCAGCCCACCTTAATTCTCCATAAAGATTCAAATGGAAGAATGTTGATAAATTAAGGTCAACTTAATTTATTTGTGTATGATTAAGGGTAATCTGAGACCACAGGCTTTTTTTTTTTTTTTTTGCCTTCCCTGACAGAAGGAAAATTACTAGAAAAATAAGGACTACAGAGCTAACATTAGTCCTTATTCCTATTCATAACCCAAGACAGAATGTTTAAGGTTCTCTAATCTGAAATTTCTTTTTTTTTTTTTTTTTTTTTGTTGCTCTGGGCCATGTTCAGTTTTAGAAAGTTATTTTAAGGCAGAGAGACTAAATGAACTTCTTTCCATTTATACTTATCTCTCTTCATGGTCATATGATTCTGATTGCTCTAGTCAGCATTTATTGAGAACATCAAAGATTCTGTAGTCAGACTCATGAACATTCAACTCCACCCACCAGCTGGGTCATCTTAGAAAAGTTACTTGTCCTCTGTGTATGCCTATTTCTTCACTTATTAAATGGAGATAATAAAAGCTTTCACATGACTGTTATGAGACAGCATAGGTGATGGTTCCAAGCACCCAGAAAATAATGTATGTCAGTTCCCTTCTCTTTTCCCCATTTTAAATATATTCTATATCCCTGGCCCCTCATCCTTCTGGTCCCCACTTCTATTAGATATACGTAATCTGTCCCCTATCCTTGCTGCCTTCAACTAAGAACGCAATAGAACATATAATCCACTGTAAGAATATTTAACTAGGAAGTAACACAGAAGCCCACTGGCAGGATGGTGGATAAACAGTGTAATATATTCTACAACAATGGAGTATTACACAGCAATAAAAAAAAAAAAAACTATAGCTACATGCAATAATACAGATGTATCTTGAAAACATAATGTTGACTAAATGAAAGATAAATCCCAGGAAACTACATTCAGCAATGATACCAATGAGGTCAAAACTTAGGAAGAAATATATATCTATGTTTAAGCACACATACATTTGTGACAAAACTAAGCACAGAACGATCTCAGATACCTTGATTCAAAGTCAGTATTCTTATATAAATTTATCCAAGTTTGGATGTACACCTGGATTGCAGTGTGTACTGTTATACATACATGGACACACCAAAGACAAACAACCTGTTATTCTAATGCTGTTGATTAAAAAAAGAAGGCAGTCAGACAACATATGCTACCCTTCACTTACCTACCTTGAATTCAAATCAAGATGACGGCTACAAATGGAAAGGCTTTGATATAAAAGCTTTACACATACCATGGCAACCATAGCTGTTGAGGTCAGCAGCATCACTGGCAGCTGTGAAGGGTTAGCAACTTATGTCTTGTTTGTTGAGGCCTCAGCTGAAGATTCCGTATGTGCTGACTTCAGACTAAAGGGAATAAACTTCCTCCAAACTGAAAACTGAAACATATGCTGCAATAAAGATTTCTTGAGCCAGTTCAGCAATATCAGATATGCTGAGACCTGTGAGGACTTCACACGGGGCACCCACTTGCTAGACAAAGGATGCTTCTAAAGACATGGCAACAAGGCCTTTGTATCCACAAAGGCAGAAATGAGTTCCATTACCTATATATATTATTACAATACCTTATAGCAGACTCAGGCTACTGTTCAAATGCAGGGTGGGGGGTGCGGGGGTGGGGGGTGGTTACAAGTCTAGGAGATAGAAAAGAAACACAACTGCAACATTTACAAGGCCCTGGTAAGCACTTTCTCTTTTATATCCTCTTTATTTTATCTTCCTGTGCTGTCCATTACTATAGCCACTAGCTACATGTGGTCATTTGAATGTAAACAAATTAAAATTTAATTAAATTAAAAATTCATTTCTTCAGTCTCGCTAGTCACATTTCAACAGCCGCATGTGATTAGTGGCCAGTTACTCTACTGCTCAAGGCAAATGTAGAGTATTTCCATCATTACAGAAAGTACTATTGGACAGTTCTGATCTGGACCCTATTCCGCTTTCAAACAAAACCAAAATCTCCACCAACATGCTGAACATTAAAATCCCAGAATCAACCAGGAAATGTTAAGGATTAGTCACCTAGCACAATTAATCCGAGATTGTTCACAGGTTTGAATGGTTGAAGCTTCCCTTGAGTGTTACCTTTATTTGTTCAATTCATTGTTTAGTGTTGTATAGTGATTAAAAGAATGGACTCTAGAGTTAGTTGGTTTGAGTCTGAATCTCTAAACTGTGACATCCTGAGTTAATTATTCAGCCTCTCTCATTTTCCTAGCTGTAAAAAAGGGTACAATAATACTAGATATCTCATAAATTTATTTGAAAATTAAATGATATAATCCTTGTAAACCTGTTAGTTCCATGCTTGGCACATGGTAAGACCCTCAAAATCATTAGCTAGTAACCATGTTATCATTGCCAAAAAGGAGGAGAAGGAAATTTCATTGCTGAATGTTATCCATTAAAATTTATTTAAAGCTCCCATAAAGATTTGCTATGAGAGAAAATCAAAATACATGATCTTCTTAATTTTCTGCATTGTGTATTTGTAATTTAATCATTTCCTGTCTTACCTTTAAAAAGCCTGACCTTGCCTTTTCACTCTTCTCTCAGGCTTCTATTTCACATACTGCGTGCACCGTGCTGTGTGTCAGGCACTATTCAAAGCACGTTACACATACCAGCTTATTAAATCCTCACAATTCTAGGAGGTAGATACTCAATGTAAGTATTTATTTTCAGATGAGAAATTAGAGACTGAGGTGTGAAGTAACTTGTGCAAAATCATACAACTAGTAAGTGGCAGAGCCTGGATTTGAATCCAGGCAGCCTGAATCCAGAGTCCCTTGCTCACAGCCATTGTGCAATACTGCCTCAGTATCTCAGAAGAGCTCCCTGCAAAAAACAAAAACAAAAGCAAAAACAAAAACCTTTCTAAGCTATTTATTTTATTAGAAATAGACAGTTTATTTAATGAGTTTAGCAAAGACAGAAAAGGGAAAATCTCTTGGGATTTGGGGTGTGGCTATCATGGGTCCAGTCTTGTGACCCTTGAGGGATGTGGGTGGAATCAAGCTCTGCTTCTCAAAAGGGTTAACTCTGGGTCCTAGGAGGTGTGGTGGAAATTTCTAAGGGTGGTTTGGTTTTCACAAGGATTGGAGGGCACAATCAGCATTCACTCTGAAGGAGACAAGACTGCTTACATCCAACAATACACATCACAAGCCCACACAACTTTCAAATTTAGGTCTAGAATCTAATCTCCTTTTACATATAAAAAAAGTATTTTTTGTTTCACTTTAGTACATTAAATATATACTGAATTTTCCAGGATTGCAATTACCATGTAAGTTGAAGGAAACTGATATTTTTTTTGTTCAAAACTTTACCAAGGGTTGTTCATTATTTCAGATGATCATGTCATAGTATTTGAATCATCAACACAACACACCTATATCATCAGTCTCCATTATAGCTGACATCTACAGTAATTCTTTGCTATGGCTTCCAGTAATGCCTAAACATTCATATTTGATAACATACACTACTTTATAATAACTTTCCATTTATTTATTCTTTATATTATCATGAGGGCACTATATATTGAAATTGTGTGAATAAGTAGTTTAATTATCTAAGAACTTGTGTTCAGGATAGTAAACATGTATGTGTGTGTGTTTCAAAATACAGGTTTATAAAAAAAGAGACATTGTGCCCTCTAGGATTGATGTTCTATGCTCTACATCTCTAAGATAAACTGATAGTTAAGGAATAAACTTATGTTGTACCATCTGACTTTATATATCCCACCAATATTTACTATACAGGAAAATAGGAGCACCATGTCCCCAACATCTGCATTCTGACTGCCCAGGAGTAATAACCAAAGGGAAATGAAACTTATGAATTCTCCATAGAGGCCTGGCCCTTCCCAACCCTAATCCCTACCCGTGATGCAAGTCTTTTGAGGAATAAAAGCTACTATCTTTCCTCCTTCCATTATTACTGCCCCCTGCCTAAGTCAACTTGCTTTGAGCTAACGACCATTCTGAGCAAAACCAGAAGAGGTTGCAGAAAAGGGCAACAATCTTGGCTTATTTACTATCAGAACATCTCAAATCTCTCATCATCATTACCCCTCAGTAAACAAGAATGACTTTCATAATCCCTGGGGTAGTTCCTACAGTCCTCTTCAGCTTGAATATGTTTCCTAATGCAAATCAAAGACAAAACCAAACTCCTATCTCATTCACGTAACCTAGGTGGCATATCTTTAGTTTTTTACCTCATAGCTTTTAATGAAAACAAAACTACATTGTCTAACCATTCTTTAGAAATAAAACCTTAGTGCTCTTTAATACTTGCTCATTTTTCAACCTCCTCTATTTAGTTACTGCAATTCAGCCCCAAAATAAAGCAGAAATTGAAAAAAAGATTCCAATAAAATTAAACAAAATGCACTAAATGACAACTATTCAACATGTTTTATAGAAGAATACTAGCTGAATTTTTTTTTCAGGGAATTTAAAGGTTTTCTAAATTTGGAGCACTCCTAAACTGAACAAAAACTGGAAGGGAAAAAAAAACATTAATAGAACAGCAGTTTTTAAATTTTGGTATGTACTAGATCTTCCCAATTACCTGATAAGGAAGATTTTGCTACCTAAAATTTATAGAGTGAAGAAATCAATACAGAAAGGTCAAACAGTTTGCTGAAGGTCATGTATAGAGACACCTGTATCTCCATCCCAGTGCTAGTATAATAACACGTTTGTCTAATTCCATAACACCATGCTGCCTCTTAACAATAACAATTATAACTAGTGCTAACTATGTACCAGAAACTGTGCTAAATAACTCATTTAATCTTCATAATAACCTGATGAGGTAGGTACTAAATTTAGCCCCAGTTTACAGAATGAGAAAACTAAGCCTTAGAGAGAGTAAGTTAAGTTGCCCAAGTCACAGTAAATGGTGCATCTTATATTCAAACCCAGGCAGTCCAACCCCAGAACCAATGCTCTTAACCAATAGGCTATACTCTCTGCAAGCACCAAAATTTTCTAGGCAAAAACCGCCTAAATGGTGAATTCTCATAAGTAAAAAGTACTGATGAAATTATAACCGTTCTATCTATTTTGAACAGAATGGTTTATTTGTTTAACAGTAGCTATCTTCATGAGGATGCATTTACAAATCATAATGGGAATTTTTTTACTACTACAAATGATTAACTCTAAAAAAAATAACCATTAACCTTAATAATTAAACATCTTATTTTAATGTGCTAATATAAATACTGAACATGAAGTGGATTAAAGGATAATTCTCCATAACTGCTATTTGTGGGTGAGAAGAGGGGTATATAATGGTATGACACAGAAAACATCTTCCTGTATCTGCCCATTGGGAAATCCATTTTCTCCTTGGACCCCAGGCTCCTCCTTACCACTAGAGGAGTCAGAGAGAAGCAGCTACCGAATACAGAGTACTCAGTCTTTTGAAAGAAACCAACAGAATAGAGGTGTCACATACTGTTCTCACACTGTAACTCAACAGCAATGAGAAATGTGAAGGACACGTTAGAAGAAAGCAAAAAATTCTAAACAAATCAGTTAATAAAAATAGTATTTGAAGATTGTTTTTGGAAAATATGTAAGGAAAATCTAAGAACACTATTTGATAAGTTAACAAAGCCCTGAAGCAGGAATTAGACATCCCAACTCAGCAATGCAAGACACAGAGAAGGATCCAGACAGAACTAAAACCATTCTCTTCTCCACACTAGTTAAGGTTCAGCACAAGTTTCTTAAGAGAAGAAATGAGATTCATAATGTGAGTTATCATGTAGACAGCTCTCACTGTCATCATTCTAAAGGTTAATATGTCTTTTTACGTGTGTGCAGTATATATATTCACATATTTTTACTTGTATATATATATATGTGTGTGTATGTATATATATATATATATATATATATATATAAATAAATGAAAATAAATATATATCTGGACCAGGTAAACCATACCTGAAAACTGAAGTCAAATTTCTGATATCCGCATTGGGCAAATCCTGGTAAACAGTATAGTACTCCTTACAAAATGTCGTCTTAATTTAAGACTATTTCAGTTTAGATGTGTCATGTTACTCTAACATAAAACAAATAAGCCCTCAGAATTGATAACACAGAGAGATTCTCAATAATTTTTAGCTTAAAACTCCCATGCCAGGCTACATGATTTTTTCTTCTCTGAACTCAAATAGCATTTACTGTCTCTAGACTTAGGACTCTACAGATGGAAGGAGGGAGGAAGATGTGGACATACCCCCCTCTTCTCATATAACTGCAATATTAATAGAAAAACTTTATTTAGTACTTAGAATTACCAGACTGTTTCAGACAAGACTCATCAACTCCATTAATTTTAATTCTTATAATAATCCTATTATTAGTTCCATTTGCTAATAAGAAAACTGGCCTAGAGTTTAGGTAAATAGTCCCAGGTCATATATCCAGTGGGCAGAACTGAGTCTGGAATCTCTGGCCTCTAGCACTAAAACATCTTTGCTCACTTTTATCTGTTTTATATATCTGGGTTTGGTTTAAGATTTCATTTGGGGAAGCAAATACATAAAATGTGTAGAAGAGTGTATGGCACAAAGTCATTCAATTAAGGTGAATTGTACATGACCTCTCAGACTCAGTTTCCTCAGCTATAGAATGAGAGACTCATTTACTTTACAGAGCAGCTGCCAGGACTAAATAAACTTCTCTATGGAAATGTAAATGATATATACATTGAAATATATGTGACATAAATTAAATAAGCGTGACTCATAAGACAAAATCAAAATACAACTTGACCTTTTTTCTTTGACTGTCCTTTAAAAATTTATGCACTGGGGAAAATTCCTCATGTCCGTTGAGGAAACCAACTGCTTTTCTTAAGGTTGTAAAAACACTTGTTAATTTAATAAATTTAAGTTGCTTAGACCCTGTGCCAGTTTGGTTGTTTTATGTCCCCCAAAACGCCATGTTCTTTGTTGCAATCTTGTGGGAGCAGACATATTAGTGTTGATTAGGTTAGAACCTTTTGAATGACTGTTTCCATGGAGATGTAACCCACCCAACTGTGAATGACACCTTTCATTAGGGTGTGACCTCTTGATCGAATGTTTCCATGGAAATGTGGCCCCGCCCATTCAGCATGGGTCTTTGATTAGTTTACTGGAGCCCTATAAGAGCTCAGACAGAAGGAGCTCAGTGCAGCTGCAACTTAGAGAGACATTTTGGAGATGGCTGTGGAAAGCAGACTTTTGCTGATGCTTGGGAGATGATAGCCAAGAGTTTGCTCCAGAGAAGCTACGAGAGGACAAAACATCCCAAAAGCAACATTTTGAAGAATGCACAGGAGCTGAGAGAAGAACTGGAACACAACCCAGGATCAGGAGACGTCAGCCACGTGCCTTCCCAGCTAACAAAGGTTTTCTGGACGTCACTGGCCTTCCTTCAATGAAGGTATACATGTGTTGATACCGTAATTTGGACATTTTCATGGACTTCAGACTGTAAATATGCAACCAAATAAACCCCCCTTTATAAAAGCCAATCCATTTCTGGTATTTTGAATAACGGCAGCATTAACAAACCAGAACAGACCCATAAAAAAAACTTCATTTTGGGCAAAAATACTTATACTATTGAAAATAAAAATATTGACCACCACTAGTCTGTATAGTTTCACTTAGCTATCAATCCTCATCCTCTGATACCCCTTCTATTGTGGTCCTGACACACTATTTAATTCCATGTTGTTGCTTTAACTTTTGCATGTTTGTGATAAATAGAATTAGGTCTTGAACTGCATTCACTTGGATATAAACTCCCCACAGAAAAGTACACAAGTCTGAAAGTTTCTGGAGAATTAGATTTCTTTGTATCTCCTATGTGGCACCCAGTCCACTGCCTTCATATATAAAACCTTTCAACAAATAAATATGATTTAACTGGTCAAAAAATTCCTGGGGGACACAATTTTAGTTTGGTATAAAATATGTAAATTTTTATTTACCAAAAAAAATGATAACCATGAACAATCTTGAGAAATTCATATAAGCATAGCAGTTATGTCACACCCTACCCCCAATTTCTTTTCTGCACAATCAATTTATAGGTTGGAACAAGAAAAAGTTTTAAGCTATAGAAGTAGTAGAGCATACTTTCCCTACAGAGGGACCACAATATGATTTGTGTATTCTAATTAAGATTTTTTTGAAGCTTAGCATTCAAATCTACATTCTCACTTGATGAATATTCATCATCATTATTTTTATGCAGATCACATGAAAAATGAACCCTACATGCCAGGATAACTTGCAAGAAATTACTATTCATCAGCATGACTCAACAAGCCTAAAATTATAACAGTATCCACTGGGAAAAGTAAAAAAAAAGCTGTTACTTAAAGTCATAGCATATGAAAGAAAAGGGAGAAAAGTAAAGAATTCATTTTTGTATTGAAAACCATACAAATATTTCAAGAGAAAATTAATATGGATATCCAAGATCAAAAACCTATATAAATTATTCAGATGGAAATTTAAACTTTTTCTTCAATATGTGAATTAAGAAAGTAAATATAATTTCATACAACACTGGACCAGGCCACACTGACAGCCAAGGGCATACTCTCTGCCTGTGAGTACACCCTGTATGGCATGCCTCAGAGTTTAATGAGAGGCTGGGAGACCCATGAGGTCAATCAGGTGGACAGAGAAATCAAACAGCGAACAGTTTCTGAGAAATTGTGGGTTGGGAGAGGAGCTGGCTGACCGAGAGTAGGAGACCAAGACGAAAACTTGCTAATTTAAGGTCTTAAAAGGATGAAATGGTGGAAGAAAAAGAAAATGGTTACAGGCAATGGTAAAGAAACAACTTCAGATGTGCAGTGGAAGAGAACAGCTTGCCTCGGGGAAGCTGGGTTGCTTCCTCTTCCGTGCTCCTAAAGTACTATAGCTGTTCCTTTCTTTTCCTCTGTGAGTCTTCTTCCTGCACTAGAGGGATAAACACTTAAAAGACAAATATGAAAGACAGAGACCAAAACAAACTAAAAGAAAAAAGGAACCTGGAAGGAGAAAAAATGAAAGAAGAAAACTGAAAAAATAAAAAACTATCCTATTATCCTTAAGAAAGAAACAGAAGTTACTGCAAATATGCTTTAAGAAAAATAGTAAACAAGTATTCTTGAAAATTAAAAGCACAATAGCACAAGTGAACTGTTGTAAGTAGAATAATGCATTCTCCACATCCTAATCCCCAGAACAGGTGAATATGTTATCTTACAAGGTAGAGGAGAGTAAAGGTTACAGATGGAATTAAGGTTGCAAATCATCTGACCTTAAAATGAAGAGATTATCCAGGATTACCCAGGTGGGTCCAATGTAATCACAAGGGTCTTTAAAGATGGAAGAAATATGCAGAAGGTCAGAGCGAGAAAAAGATTTGAAGATGATACACTGCTGGCTTTGAAAATTGAGGAAGGGGCCACAAACCAAGGAAGGCAAGTTGCCTCTAGAAGCTGAAAAAGGCAAGGAAATTGATTCTCCTACAGAGTCTCCTCTAGAGCCTATAGAAGGAATGCAGTCTGTCAACAACTTGATTTTAGCCCAGTGAGACCTATTTCAAACTTCTGACCTCCAGAACTGTAAAAAGTTGGTGTAATTTGTCACGGCATCAATAGGAAATTAAAACTTGAACTCAATAAAAAGGTTAGAAAATAAACTAGAAGAAATTTCCCAGAAAATACAAAAAAAAAAAAAAGACAACTCTGATTCCAGAATGCAAGTGACTACTCCTAAAGCCTGGGGCTGGAAGTAAACAGAACCATCAAAAGGCACAGGAACCTCACAGCCACAGAATAAACACTCATTAAGTACCTACTTCCTACAGTGCACTGCAGTAAGTGATAAGTCAGAATATAGTTAACTTGGAATTGCCATTATTCAAGGTTCAATAGTAAATAATTTATTTTAAGAAGCTGTACAGGAAGGGGAAAGAACAATTGTTTTATTTTCAATTATCTGTTATCCTATCCTGAGATGATCTTATGAACGGACAGAAGAGAATGTACTTGGTATAATTTCTAAGGGAACTGAAAGATTCAGCTGCCTAAAAACTATCTGGCTTACTCTAATATATCAAATTCCCACTGGGAGAAAAAATTCAATATATTATGTCTTCAGAAGGAGTATTAACATGGAAATGTTAACAGGAAGATTAGTGTCCATTAGAATTTCAGCACAGGTTAAGGAAGAGAAATTGTCCTGGAGAAAGGCAAAGTCATTAATTGAAAAGATAACCAGCCCAATTTGGTGGGATGAATGCAGCAACTGATGAACTTTACTATTTTCTTTTACTCAATTCTCAAATGTGCTCCCTTTTATAAGACACATGTTTCTAGGTAGTCCAGTTACTGTCTGTCAAGAAATGATCAGATAAAAGTATGATAACTATACAGAAATAAACTCTAACACCTCAAATATTTATTCTTCTCCAATTTTCATTCTGTTATATCAGAGGGGTAAGGGCCAACTCAATTTGCATCAACTGACAGGAAGTAATTTAAATTACTAATCTGATTTAATTTGTCCTATATTAATGAAACAACAAATGTTTAGGATGAAGTCTCTCAATTTGTGCCATTACATTCAATATTTCACTGTATTAAACAAAACTACCAATAAGACTAAAGTAGATAAAAATTTTTATTTATCTTACAAAAAAGAATAGTAAATGGCTTGATAATTCCTTTTGGTTTTAAAGGCACCTTTACTAGTGTCTGAAAATCAGTAAAAATTACCAAAAAAAAATTAAATAAAATGTCTCAAGAGAGGCTCTTTGTATAAAAACACTAAAGGCAATAAAATGTAATAAAATAATTAAATCTAAAAGGCAACCTTCAAATCCATGAGAGAAATGGGGGAAAAAAAGATGACCTTAAAACTAAAATTCTAACGTGATTTTATTATTTTTTGAAAGTCAGAAAACCACACGGTTTATATTAAAGGCAATCATGTAATAGCTAAAATACTAAGTAAAAAATACTAAAAACCATCTTAAAGAATTTAAAGCTATCTGAAACTAATGCAGGATGATAAAAGTAATAAAATAGAAAAGTAAGAGGTTTTTAAATCTGGAAAGGAGCTAGGAAGGGTCAATGGCTGAGGCTGCTGCTCAGGTAAAGGAAAGCCAGAGTGCAAAGCCCCAAACATCAGGAGTAAAGAGAGAAATAGAACAACCTAACACTGGGGGAGAGCTGATGGTATCTCCAAAGGAAAAAAAAAAAAAAAAAAAAAGAGGGGAGGTGTTAAAAAAAATTAACTTTGCCTGCTTCACAATTTTATCTTCAGCCAAGGTTATTGTACTACACCAATTTATTCACCTATGTCAAGAAACAATGTTTGAAATTCTTTAAGTTTTGAGGCCCAATTATCTGCTACACACATCACAATAATACCTCATTTCAATACAACATAAAAGAAGTCATATTAAGAAACAATCACATTTAATTATTAGCATTGATGAAGAAGACAGCATTTGATATTAGCCATGAAGGACAGGTACAATTTCGACAAAAAAAGAATGAGAGGCAGTAATTTGTAATGGAAAGAACAAAAGAAACAACTAAGAAGTAAAGAAAATGCTGTCTCAGAATGTGATATAATTTATGAAATGTACTAAGGAATGGAGATACAGAAAGCTGGAGACAGGATAGCATCATACCATGAAGGCTCTTTAATGATGGACCAAGGATCAAAGACTTCTAGAGCAATGGAAAACCAATAAAAGTTTTATGAGTAGGAAAATGGCATAATTAATCTCCCTGCTGCACATTTAACATGATTATAATGGGCTTTCGCAGAGAGGACTAACAAGGAGGCATCGGTAGGAACTTAACCAGAATTAAAAAATATTATAGTCAGAAAAGACTTCAGAGATCCCCTGACCCCATTTCTCCATTTATCAGGCTCAGAAAGTGTGATCTGCTCATGATTAGCTGAAGAATTAGTAAGAGAAGGTACAAGAGCCTCAGGTCTTTTAATTTCCATACAATGTACCCATAAGCACCCTTACATTCAGTATGATTTTTTTATTCCTATTTATTGAGATATATTCACATACCATGCAGTCATACAAAACAAAGCATACATTCAATTGTTTACAGTACCATCACACAGCCATGCATCCATCACGAAAACCAACCTTTGACATTCTCATTACCACACACACAAAAATAATAAGAATAAAAATCAAAGTGAAAAAGAACAATTAAAGTAAAAAAGAACACTGGGTGCCTTTTTCTCCTTTTTTGTTTTCTTCCCCCATTTTTCTACTCATCCATCCACAAACGAGACAAAGGGGAGTGTGATCCACATGGCCCTCCCAATCACACTGTCACCCCCCATAGCCACATTTTTATACAATCATCCTCAAGACTCATGAGTTCTGGATTGCAGTTTGATAGTTTCAGGTATTAACTACTAGCTATTCCAATTCATTACAACCTAAAAAAAAGGTTGTCTATATTGTGCGTAAGAGTGCCCACCACAGTGACCTCTCGGCTCCCCCAGGAATCTCTCTGCCACCAAAGCTCACTTCATTTCCTTTTACGTTCCCCTTTTGGTCAAGAAGATGTTCTCCATCCCACAATGCCAGGTCCAGATTCCTCCCTGGTGGTCATATTCCACGCCACCAGGGGGATTCATTCCCCCGGGTGTCAGATTCCACGGAGCCGGGAGGGCAGCGACCTCACCCGCCAAGTTGGCTTAGCTAGAGAGAGAGGGCCACATCCGAGCAACAAGGAGGCATTCGGGAGGAGACTCTTAGGCACAATTATAGGGAGGCCTAGCCACTCCTTTGTAGCAACAGTCCTCCCAAGGGCAAGTCCTGTGGTAGAGGGCTCAGCCCATCAAACCACCAGTACCTACATCTGTGAGCACATCAGCAACCATCGAGGTGGGGAAGGCCAACACCCCTGCATTCTCCACCACCTCCTCAGGGGGGCTCTGCACATTACTTTCATTGTTTTTTTCTTTTTTCAATTAACTTTTTTTTTTAATCAACTATATAAAAAAACATATTTTTTTAATAACATACAATAAAAAAAAACACTTCAAACAAACCACAACGAGGGAGTCCAACATGTTCCTACTCTACCTGAAGAAAATAACCCAATATAGCAACATTTCTGTGAATTTGTTCCCACCACACCCACCAGAAATTAACAAACTATAGTCATTCCTGGGCATTCCCAGAACATTAAACTCACCCACGAAGCTTATCTGTTCTCATTGGGTTATTGTTCCCCCTTCACCAATTGCTCTCTATGGCTAGTTCCCCTACATTCTACATTATAAACCATTTGTTTTAGGAGTGTGTTGTTTAACCTCCAGGTGTTTGTGAATTTTCTAAGTCTCTGATGGTTACTGACTTCTAGCTATATTCCATTGTGGTCAGAGAATGTGCTTTGAATAATTTCAATTTTTTTAAATTTATTGAGGCTTGTTTTATGTCCCAGCATATGGTCTATTCTGGAGAAAGTTCCATGATCACTAGAGAAGAATGTGTATCCTGGTGATTTGGGATGTAATGTTCTATATATGTCTGTTAAATCAAATTCATTTATCTGATTGTTTAGGTTTTCAATTTCCTTATTGGTCTTCTGTCTGGTTGATCTATCTATAGGAGAGAGTGATGTGTTGAAGTCTCCCACAATTATTGTGGAAACATCCATTGCTTCCTTTAGTTTTGCCAGCATTTGTCTCATGTATTTTTTGGCACCATGATTGAGTGCATAAACATTTATAATTGTTATTTCTTCTTGTTGAATTGCCCCTTTTATTAGTATGTAATGGCCTTCTTTGTCACCCATAACATCCTTGCATTTAATATTGCTACTCCTGCTTTCTTTTGCCTATAGCTTGCATGAAATATTTTTTCCATCCTTTCACTTTCAATTTCTTTGTGTCCCTCTGTCTAAGATGAATCTCTTGTATGCAACATATTGATGGTTCATATTTTTTGATCCATTCTGCCAATCTATATCTGTTAATTGGGGAGTTTAATCCATTTACATTCAACGTTATTACTGTGAAGGCATTTCTTGAATCAGCCATCCTATCCTTTGGTTTATGTTTGTCAGATATATTTTTTCCCTCTCTCTCTTATTGTCCTTTAATGAACCAATATTGAATCTCTTTAGTACTGAACCTTTCTCCATATCTCTCTGTCCTTTCTTTGTTTCTCTGTCGGTAGGGCTCCCGTTAGTATCTGACATAGGGCAGGTCTTTCATTAGCAAAATCTCTCAGCATTTGTCTGTCTGTGAAAAAATTAAGCTCTCCCTCAAGCTTTGCTGGATCAAGTATTCTTGGTTGGAAACTCTTCTCTCTCAGAATTTTAAATATGTCATGCCACTGCCTTCTCACTTCCATGGTGGCCGCTGAGTAGTCAATACTTAGTCTTATGTTGTTTCCTTTGTATGTGGTGAATTGCTTTTCTCTTGCTGCTTTCAGAACTTACTCCTTCTCTTAGGTATTTGACAGTCTGATCAGAATATGTCTCAAAGTGGGTTTATTTGGATTTATTCTATTTGGAGTTCGCTGGGCATTTATGCTTCGTGTACTTATATTATGTAGAAGGTTTGGGAAGTTTTCCCCAACAATTTCTTTGAATACTCTTTCTAGACCTTTACCCTTCTTTTCCCCTTCTGGGACACCAATGAGCCTTATATTTGGACGTTTTATTTTATCTATCATATCCCTGAGGTCCACGTCGATTTTTTTTATTTTTTTCCCCATTCTTTCTTTTGTTCTTTCATATTCTGTTCTGTGGCCCTCGAGGTCACTGATTCATTGTTCAGCCTCCTCTAGTACTGCACCATGAGTATCCAGAATCTTTTTAATTTGGTCAACAGTTTCTTTTATTTCCATGAGATCATCTATTTTTTTATTTACTCTTGCAATTTCTTCTTTATTCTCTTCTAGGGTCTTCTTCATGTCCTTTATATCCTGTGCCATGCTCTCATTGTTTGTCTTTAGTTCTTTGATTAATTGCTCCAAGTACTGTGTCTCCTCTGATCTTTTGATTTGGGCGTTTGGGTTTGGGTTATCCGTATCATCTGGCTTTTTCATCTGCTTCAAAATTTTCTGTTGTTTTTGGCCTCTTGGCATTTGCTTTACTTGATAGGGTTCTTTTAGGATATGTAGGATTATTCAAAGCCTAATCTCTAATTTGTCAGATCTACAGCTTCCTGGAGTACACTTCCTCTAACCAGCAGATGGCGTCCGCGAGTCACCTATTCCCCTCAAGTCAGTTCTCCCCAACTTTGTCTTTGTGGTGTGTGGGGGTCTGATTCTTGTGGGGTCCAATTGGTGCACCAAGTTTGGGTATGTTGTTGGTGCTGTCCGCCCTGAATGTGGGGCATGTGTCTGCGCGGTTAGGGAGGGAGGGCAGCTTTAATAATCAAACCTCCCAGGTGTTCCTGGAGATTTAAGGCTGTTGCAAGAGTCTAAACCTTCAGTTCAGTCTCGCCACAGACTGTCTCTGCCACTGACCCACAAGTTCTTGGTATTGGCATATGGTCCCTGTAATTTCTGAGTGGGTCCCTCTTCCAAGCTGTGCCTTCCAAGGGCCTCTGCTGAGGGAAGGCTGTGCTATGTCACAAGTGCGCACCGTCCCTCAAGGGAAGTTCTGGGCCGCCAGGCCGCGTAGGTGCGTTCCCAGCCTACTGTAAGGATGGCTGTATGGGGCACATTAATTTCCCCCTTTTCACACAGCTCCTCCTTCCAAGCTCCAGGACAATTAGCTGTGGGTGCACGAAAGGCCACTGTCCACACCAGACACTGTAGCATGTGCGTGCATTGCTGGAAACCCTTCCCATTGCACTGGGTTTTTTGGTACAGCTCTGGGCTGTGGCTCCGGCGCCAGGCAGGAGCATTCCCAGCCCACCAGGAAGATGGCTGCAAGGGGCATGGTTATGTTCCCCTTTTGGCTCAACTCTGCCTGCCTCACTCTGAGACAATTAGCAGCGGGTGCGCGAAAGGCTATCATACACACCAGATATTGAGGCGTTCACACAGCCCGTTCCTGCCGTGCTTTACTATGTGGTTCTCGCTGCTGTATCTGCAGCTGCTTTTGGGTTTTTTAAAAAAGAACTAGTCTGCCTCCAAATACCAACCCATGGTTTCCCCACACCGTAGTGTGGCTGCCAGACATTCAGCAGACTTACTCATTTCAGAAAGCAGACTCCCAGTTTCACCAAGTGCATGGTCCCTGTGGATTTAGTAGACCCTGTCCAGCTGGCGCATCACTGGAAGTGGTGTTCTGGGTCACTTTCTGGCTTTTATCTAGTATTTTTCACGGAGGTGTTTTTTTGCCCTGTCTCTCCTAACTGCCATCTTAGGTTCTCCTGACCACCATCTTTTAAAAACCCATTCAGTATGATTTTAAGACTAAGGATAGCTCTTTCTTATTACCCAAAATTTCTTCCACCAGTCCTTATTGAACTAAAGTCTTTCATTCACTCATTCATTCATTTCACAAATGTTTACTGAACCCGTAACATGTGCCTGGCACAGTTCTAGAAGATAATTACAGAATTAATTCTTTTCCTAGTTGGATCTAAAATTCAATAGAAAAGAAAACAAGACAATAAAAAAACAAGTAAACATATAGCATGTCACAGAGTAGTAAGTGTTATGGAGAAAATAAAACAGGGTCAGAGGGAAGAAAAGTACAGTGTGAAAGTGTAGCTGAAAAGAGCAGTACCAAGGATGAAACAATAAATGCAAAAACCTAGAGCAGGAAGGCACTTAGCCTGTTTTGAACCATTAAGAGAGGAAGAAGGAAGAAATAAGATCAGAGAGAAACTTTCAGATCATGGAGGACCTAATAGGCCATGTTAAAGATTCTGCCACAAAAAGAGCCACAGAAACAATACAAGCCAGAAGATAATGACGCATCTTTAGTGTTGGGGGAATGTAGGGGTGAAGAAGCTGTCAAGCCAGAATTCTACACAACCAGTGAAAAAATCATTAAAAATAAAAGAAAATAATTTTTCAGACAAATGCAGAGAGAATTCAGTACCAGCAGACCTGAACTAAAAATGTTAGAGGAAATTCTTCAGGCTGAAGGAAAAGGATACTAGATGGAAACTCTGATAAATACAAAGAAAAGCAGAAGATTGGAAATGTTAAATATGTGGGCAAATATATAAGAACTTTTCTTTTCACATTTTAAAAACGTATTTGAAAGATCATTTACTGTTTAAAGCTGAAAATAATGACAATGTGTCATGAGGTTTATAACAGGTACAAGTAAAAACAAAAATTGTGCAAAACAGGAGAGGGAAATGGAACTATACTATTGTAAGGTCCTTATATTATACGCTAAGTGGTATAATATTATTTGATAGATTGTGGTGAGTTAGAGATGAATATTTTAAATTGTAGAGCAACCACCACCACCACCACCCACACACACACACACAAAGAAACAATGAGGTGGAGCTAATAAGCCAATGGAAGAGATAAAATGGAATACTGAAAATACTCAGTTCAAAAGACAGGAGCAACAATAACAACCAAAATAAAAACAGAAAATAAGTACACTTAATAAAACGTGTCAAGAAAAACACCTACCAAGCAACATGTTTAAGCTACTCTGCATTACTGCATCTATTGGGAATAAAGCTGAAAACCAACATCTTTACTAATGGATATAAATGTCTGCCTGAAGGTTTCACAGATGATTTACTATAATACAGTCATTCTGACTGTTTCCCTTCAATCTGCCACAAAATATCTGTGCATGATTTCTAAAATCAAGAGATACTTTTAATTAGCCAACTGGTTTACTGATAATGACTTCTCATTCAAATAAGCTTTTTGAACTAGCAGGCATCATCAAATAAAAATAGTGGTGAAGGAATTGTAAGAGGAAAAGAAAAGTAAAATACTGAATTAAAATGGTTATTTTCAAAATCATTCTGCCATATTTGGTTCATAAAATTATGTATCTTATTACAGAGTATATAACTTCTTAATCAACAATCAAAAAGTCGTCGCATCAACATATCTGTTTGTAATAATGCAATTACGTTTTTCTTATTTCATCCTGTAATAACACAGGTAAATGACCAAATACTCTGGAACTCATATTGGCAGAGTTTAAGAAACTATATATATAGTTTATTTTAAATAAATATTGCAACTTATCCTATTTGATGAAATTTAATCAGCAAAAAACCCAAACAATCTAAAACTGGTCACAGCAAGAATAGCTCAGTTCCCTTTCCAAGAGCCAGTTCAGACATCTGAGTGAGCACGGGCAGAACACCCCTGAACAGGCCCTGATGGTGGAGGAGTCCCCAACTCTTTACAGCACAAGAAAATGCAAAACTGCTCCCACCATTCATCTGAAGTCCCATTCAGAGAAGAACATAGCTCTCCAGGTACTGAAGATATGACACCAACATAGACAACAAAGGCCACAGAGTACATCTGTCTCTTTAAGTTTGGTGTGACAATGGAGTATCTTCTGCAGCTGGGCAAACCCCGGTTCTTTGGAATGCCACCATTCCCTTACATGCCTATGGCTTTCCATTGCAGGCCACAGGTACTCTGCTGAGAGTGTTCCCTAGTGGGGAGTTTGGCTGAAAGGAAGAAACCAGCTACCAAAGCAGGACAAGACTTGGTGAATAAATACACCAGTTTCTTGGCCCTCAGGTGAGACAACTCTGAGGTGGATTCCCTGCAGTTTCCCAAAAGTCCCCATTGGGATTCAGCTTGAGTTGCCCTCAGTGGTAACCCAAGAATTAACACATCCTGAATTGGCTTCATTCCCATCCTAGCTTACCTCCCCACTCCCTTACAGGTGTTTTCCTAGGATGATCTTAATAAACTGCTTGTACTCAAATCCTTGACCTCTACCTAAGCCAGCCACTTAATTGGTTGGAGCCCTATTAAAGTTTTGAATAACAGACCACTGGTGAAACCAAGATATCACCTAGGGAAGTCAGTTCACTAACTACTGAGAAGCTTCTCAGGTTAGCAGTGTCTTAGAGTATTTACTACCTAGTCTGAGGTCTGATACGCAGTTTTGCAGGCACAGAAACTCAATTCGGTCACTCTCCCAAACTGATAAAGGACAACAACTCATATAAATAATGCTTACAAAAGAATGATATATAAACTAGAATGTCTTTTTACTAACTACTATTGAGAAACATAATTGCTAAGGGACCAGATACTCTTGCCCAGAACATCTCTCCATCTCGGAAAGCTGTATGGGAAGCCAAATCATAATCAGAAGATGATGAGGAGCATGATAAAAAACAAATTCAAATATTATAATCTTTAACTATGATAGTAGGATGTGTCCATTCCCAAAACAGGCCTGTGCCTGCCACCATGCCTGAAGAGCCCTCCTCCCTAGACCATACTGGCCATTCCCCTAACAGAGATCCACTGCTTACCTGTCTACAAATCTCCTTTTCCAACACACCCATTACTGACAAATGCCTTTTTGATGGTCAAATAATTTTAGGAAACATCAATAATTTTAATCATCAAAATTCTATTCTATCCTATGATCTACTCTGTTTCTTTCAAATGCTTTTGCATACCTCTGATTTGATCCAATATATGTTGATTTGGTAGTTTTCTAACTTTTCGATTTAAAAATAAGCTCAAACTTCCAGAACACTTGTAAAAGTTAAACAAAACTCCCACATGTAGATATACCAGTTACTAAGTTTATTCCATTTGCTTTTTTGCTACCTCCCTCTTCCTCTCTATTCCTTTGCTATCACTCTCTATAAATACACATAGACATAAGAACAAACACACACACACACACACCTCATACACATTCTATTTTTTTCCCTGAACCATTTTAGAGTTAGTTGTAAACATCATGATCTTTTTTATTCCTAAGTACTTCAGCTTACATTTCCTAAGAATAAGGACTTCTTCTAAATAACCATAATGCAATCATAAAATATAGAAAATTTAAAATTGATAACAGTATTATCAAATTTTAATGTATTTAATGCATTTAAAACAGTTATCTAGCACATAGTAAAGGCTCAATAAATGCTGTTTTGCTGCTAAAAAAAAACTTTAACGTATATGTGAATCACCTTGGGGAACTTGTTAAAAGGCAGATTCTGATAAGTAAGTCTGGAGTGGGGCCCGAGATGCTGCATTTCTAACAAGTTATGTCTATGATACTGGTGAGTAGCAAGGATCTAACGTACAGTCAGTATTCAAATTCTACCACTTGTCCCTTATAATAATTGTATCTCTGATCTTTATCTCAAAGATCTAGTCTAGGATCATGTGTTGCTTTTTGATCATGCCTCTTTAGTCTCCTTTAATCTGAAATAATTCTTCAGCTTTTATCTTTCATAACATAGTTTTTTTGAAAAGTACAAGCCAGTTGCTTTGTACAATGTCCTTCAATTTGGATTTGTCTGATGTTTGCTCATGATTATATACAGGCTATACATTTTTGGGCGGGAATAGTAAGCTATCTTGTATACTTTTCAGTACATCATACCAGGCAGCACAAGATGACAGCTTGTCCCAGGACTGGTGATATTAACATTGACCACTTAATTATGTATATATATTTTTAAAATCATGAATTCATACCAATTCTTATAATTCCAACCAAACACCACAAGACTCTCTCTTGCTTCCCCCATTCTATATTTTTATCACCATTCTCACATTTGGCTCCATCCTACAATACACACAAAATAATTTCAGAAATGCTACATCTGGATAAGCCACTTCTGCTTCCAAGCAGTTCATACAAGGATGCACAATATTTTTATTTCCATGGCAAAAACAAGAAAAAATCTAAACAAAATGAAAGCAATATTTTTCTATGGGCAATCGAAGCACAGTGGAAGCAACGAAGTCTTGATGAACTGAACTGTGGAGAGAAACAAACCTTCAAAGGCAAGTAGCAAGTTAGCAACTTCCATACCTGGGAACGGACGCTAGAGAGAAGAAAGACTTTGCACGGTCAAGGTGAAATCACACGAGCCTTAGACCCAGACAAGAACATTACAAGAAAAGAAAGTTACAGAGCAATATGCCTCATGAAAGAAAAAATAAAAATCCTTAAGAAAACATTAGCAAATTAAATACAGCAATATGTTAAAAAAGATAAAAACATCATGATCAAGTGAGGTTATCTCAGGAATGTTAAGTTGATGTAATATTAGAAAATAAAATTCACCACTTTCACAGACTAAAGGAGAAGAACCAGATGATCATGTCATAGATGCTGAACAAACATATAATGCAATACCATCCCTATCATGATAAAAAAAATTTTTAAAAACCTCCCAGCAAAATAAAAATAGAAGAAAATGTCCTAAATCTGATAAAAGGCATCTACACAAAACCCAGAGTTAAATCGTACTTAATAGTAAAATATTGAATGGTTTACCCCTAAGATTGGGAACAACCCAAGAATGTCCATCCTTACCAATTCTATTCAACAGTGTACTGTAGTTCTCAGCCAGTAAGAAGTAAACTAACTTTAGAAATTAATCTAGGGAAAACTTACAACTTTATAATGTTGAGTCATTCTATCCAAAAACAAGTTATGCCTTTACTTTTGTTCAATTCTACTTTTTAGGTCTTTCAGGAGTGTTTAACATTTTCTGCATATAAGTTGTGCACATTTTAAAAGTTTATATCTGAGTATTCTTTTTTTGTTATTTTTGTAAATGAGATTTTCTATTCGACTGTATCTTCTAAGTGGTAACTGTTTATGTATATACAGGCATTTGATTTTAGTATGTTAATTTTATACCCTACTACCTTACTGAACTATTCTACTGTTTGAATTTTTTTTATTTTAACAGCCTTATTAAGAAATAATTTACATACCATAAATTCAACTCATTTTAAGTGTACAGTTCAATAGGTTTTAGTATATTTACAGAGTTGTGTAGCTATCATCACAATCTAATTTTAGAACATTTTCCATCACTCTGAAAAGAAACTTCACACCCATTAGGAGTCAATCCCCATACTCACCCCATCTCTAGTCCCAGTCCTTTACTGAACTTTCTGTCTTATGGATTTGCCTAGTCTGAACATTGCATATAAATGGAATCACACAATATATGATCATGAAATCACACAATATATGGTCTTTTGTATCTCATTTCTTTCACTTTGAAGTTCATTAAGTCAGTTTTATCACTGATTGACAAAGGTTTTCCAAGTAAAGAAAGTTACAGACCATATCAACTGCAAATAAAGATAATTTTCCAATTATGAGACCTCTAATTGTTTTCTCTTGTCTAACTGCATTTGTTAATATTTCCACTAGAATGTTAAACACTAAAAGAGATAGAGGGCACCCTGGCCTTGCTCTGGATCTTAGTAGATATACCTCTAGTGTTTTCCTATTAAAGTGAGATGCTGGTTACCTGATAATTTAACTCTGAGAAGACAATCATATTTCCAAATATATCACCTTTCACACTTTATGTATCAACTAGAAGCCACTGTTTCTTCTTCTACAAACAGGTAAAAGAAATCACTGTCCTATGTACTTTTCAGAGATACAAAAAAAAAAAAAATAGGTATGGAAACTGTAAAATAGAATTTTCTATACATCTATGTTACAATGGCCATAAAAAATAATTTTTAAAACTACTGAACTCCTTTGAAAGTATAAGTTTTTAGCAACTACCAAGGAGTGGGAGAGGTTTTAGATAAGAAACAAGTAAACCAGATTCCTCAGCCTTGCAAATACGTATTTAAAAAGAAGAAGAAACCTAGCTACAGAAAGCAAATATTGCATTGGAATATACTGAGTTTTCTAAATGTTCCTCAGAATGACATAGCCTGTTTTCCTTGTTTCTTATATAAACCAAATAACAAAATAATAAACAACCTATAATCACAATAGATGCTCTCCCCAAAACACATCTACAAGGCAAATTTTTGTAAAATGGAATTGTTTTCAAATGCAATAGGGAAAGTAGTTTTTCTAAAGGTTTCTTTACAGAAGTCAGTCAATATCCCTAATTAGCTTTTAGATCATTTGAGAATTTGGCATATGAGACTTATTAAAATGATGTTGCCAAGGGTTACCTTTGGTTCACTTGAAGTGTTGAACATTATTCCAACCCAATGTAGTTTAGAAAGAAAGAAAAAAAAAAAGCAAAAGAGTTTCCATGTTCAATAAGTTAAAATTTAGAGATGTATTTGAAAGATTAAAAGATTTTAAAATCCTTAACATATTATATAGAGATTCCAAGTTTAGACATGAAAATGGGTAAAACAGCATCAAGGGAAACAGCTGAAAGTTTCTGCTCTTCTACTCAATGAAACTTTCAAATATAAGAAAAAATCTTAGAAATCTCTTTATAATGTAGGAGCTGATAGCCAAATCATTATTAATGCTTATTTGTTAAAATGAGGAAAAGGAAGAGATATTTCAGTTTGTTCTCCTAAAATCCCTAGGATAATTTGTCCAGTCCTCGACAAAATTAGTCTGTAAAATAACAATTCTCACATTTCTAGAGTTCCTTTATCTTATTGTGTGTAAGTATGCAGTGGTAAGGAAGTCAAACTATTTAGTTAATATTTACTTTTAAACTAAATTCAAAGCAGTCTCAGAACTTTTACTTAACCTATACACCAGTTAGGGCATTTTTAAGTCACAAATAACAGAAAACCCAAATCAAACTTGCATGAACAATAAAAGAAAGGCCAGAGGAAGAGTAGGTTTCAGAACTGGTCAATAATAACAACAAGATCAACAACAGCAAACACTATGTGCCAGATAGTACTCTATTTTTCATATATTAGCCCATTCATTCCTTGCCACAACTGAGAGCTGTTAGCCCCATTTTACAGATGATGAAATAGAGGTACAAAGAGGTTGTGTTACCATACTTATCCAGAGTGCCACAGTTAGTAAGTGGCAGAGCCAGAATTCCAACCCATGAAGTATTGTCCAGAGCCCGAACTTTTAAGAGCTAATGCTCTCCTGCCTTTTTACAGTGTCTAGGCTGCAGCTCCTTTCTCTCCAATTCTCCTGGCTCTACCTCCTTACATATCTCAACTGATGCTCAGGATGGCTCCTCTCGTGATATTATGGCTGCCAGCAGCTCTTGGGTCTACAGACTCCCATCTTCTCATGTAGAAAGGGAAAGATCAAGTGTTTCTTCTCATCAATCAAAAGCCTTGAGTCTCACTTTCATTGGACATACAAAGGTACTGGGCACAGCTCAGAACAATCCTTGTAGAAAGATAATGAGGTTGCCCTGAGTTATCTATGCCAACTGGGACCCACCACGAGCAGGGGGTGAGGGAAGTCCACACCATCTGATCTGCAAAATTGCTCTGTAATGCGGCTGGGTTAGAAAGAATGTTGACTACAATGTCCACTGCAACCTATTACACCCTTGGGTGGCACAACTCTAGGAATGGAAATCATTATGTAAACTCATAATATAATTTACTAAATTTCAGCATACCTAAAATGCTATGCATTGTACACCATTATGAAAGGTACACCTGACAAGAGTATTAACACTGCCAATTATCACTGTAAGATGCATCAGAACTTCAGAGATGTTAAAATGTGTGAGGGTTGGGAGGAGTACATCTTAGAATAAAAAAAAAAAAAAAACGGTAACTCCCATCAGGCAGAGTTCTAAAAACTCACAACTGCTTCTCCATTTATATTCTAGCATGAGTCTATGAATCTGACTCCACAAAAAGGCTAAGAATTAGACCAGAAATCAATCCTTCTATGTGCACAGAACTTCATATAAATGATAACCAAAAGCACTGACAAAAGCATCACCTCTTAACCTGTTAATCAAACAAAGACATGCCCACCACATGACAGGTGCACTGTTTGGGTCCCATAAGGGAAAAAAAGTCTTAACTCCCAACCTCAAGTATATAACAGACTAGTGAGAGAGATAAGACAAGTTCTAAATAATTATACAACAGGCATACCTCAAAGATATTGTGGGTTTGGTTCTAGACCATTGAAATAAAGTGAATATAGCAATAAAGCGAGTCAGGCAAATTTTTGGTTTCCCAGTCATATAACAGTTACGTTTATACTACATTGTAGTCTATTAAGTGTACAATAGCATTATATCTAAACAACAATGTAAATATCTGTATTAGCTAGGGTTCTCTAGGGAAATAGAATCAACAAGAGATATCTATAAATATAAGATTTTATAAAAGTGTCTCATGCAACTGTGGGCATGTACGAGTCCAAATTCCGTAGAGCAGGCAGCGAACCAGCAACTCTGATGAAGGTGTTCGATGAACTCCTCAGGAAACATTTCGCTGGGTAGCCGAAGAAGAAGCGAAGGTCCTCTAACTTTCTCACTTAAAAGTCTTCAACTGATAGGATTATATCCAGCTGATTGCATTCTCTCACTGCGGAAGACACACCCATCACTGATGTAATCAGTCACAGCTGCAGCCAATTGATTGATGATTTAATAAATCAGCCTTCTGATTTATTAACCAGCCACAAATGTCCTTGCAGTAATGGTTAGGCCAGTGGTTGCTTGTCCAGACACCTGGGTACCATTACCTGGCCAAGTTGACACATGAACCTAAGCATCACTAAGTTTAATCATTTCTGCTTTTGATTTAAAATGAGAGATGTGAACTCTTCCTTTCTCTTGAAAACTTAAGCCACTGTACATTAATGACTGGTTTAAATTCAGTATTGTTGTGTCTCAGGGAATAGGGAGACCCAAGGAGAGGACTGGGGAATGGCCAGTCAGTGGAGCACTCAGGACACACACAATATTTACCCATTAAGTTCACCATTTTGTATAGGTGTGGTTTGTACAGCTCAAAACAAATTACAATAGTAACATCAAAAATCACTGATCACAACTGTTAAAAAGAGATCAGACTTCAATTAGAGATATGAATGAAGCTGATGTGGTTTGAACAAAGGCAAATCAGAACACAGGGTAAAGGATGATACTGTCTGCATTTTTAAACTACAAAATCTGTGTGAGACCAAAGGAAGAGATCTTTATTTTGTCCAAAATTTAATTTTCTGTAGCATACTCTCTAATCTAACCTCTCTGGTCAGTGTATTTAAACAACCTAATTACATGGAACCTAGAATAGGGAATGAGATCTTGTTACTCCATACAGGTTAATGCAATACCCTGATACATTCCTGAGTATTTGGGGCACAAAACAAAAGAGTATTTGCAAAGTCCCCTTGAGGGACTGGTGAAAAAAATGTGGAGCTAGTAAACTTCCCCACATGGGGAATTCCTAATATTCTCTCAAGCACTAGTTTTTAATAAGCCATGCCCTCCATCTTGAGGCTTGCCCTTATGAAACTTATTTCTGCAATGGTGAAGCCTATTTATTATTATGCCTAAGAGTCACACCCAGAGAACCTCTTTTGTTGCTCAGATGTGGCCTTTCTCTCTAAGCCAACTCTGCAAATAAACTCACTACCCATCCCTCTATGTGAGACATGACTCCCAGGGGTGTAAGTCTCCATGGCAACATGAGACACGAAAGGTAGGGATGAGCCTGGTTCTGGCATTGTGGAATTGACAATGCCTTCTTGACCAAAAATGAAAAAAAAAATGAAACAAAATAAAGTTTCAGTGACTGAGAGATTTCAAACAGAGTCGAGAGTCATTCTGGAGATTACTCTCATGCAAGCTTTAACCAGATATTGCAAATTGCCACAATATGCCAAGCCCCAACCAACAGTTTTGCTGAAAACCGTAAAGAATACCCTGAGCTCTACATAAGACTCTATAAATGTATTACTTAGTAAGTTTATTTTTTCAGAAACTCAAGGTCTCCAGATTGTTCCTATACCAGATAATCCCTGAAACCCAGAGATACCAGTCTCTCCAAGAACATTAACCAATTCCATTCCTCTACCCCATAAGGTTGACACCCCTCTCCAGCACGAAGAACCTAAAATGGTCATTGCTCAGATATCCCTGAAGATTGAGAGAATGATCAAATGAGAGGGAAGAGGTGTAATGAAAAATTAGGATTTGACAAATGATTATGACTACTGACTCATCATATAGATATTTCTTTTTTAGTTTCTAGTGTATCAGAATAGGCAGAAGGAAATACCTGAAATTGCTGAACTGTAATCCAGTAGATTGACAATGATTGTATAACTATACAGCTTTTATCATGTGACCATGTGACTGTAAAAACCTTGGGACTGACACTCCATTTATCTAGTGAATGGGTAGATGAGTAATAAAATAAAGACAGACATGAAAATAATAAAAATAAGTCAGGAATATGGGGAAAAAATACCGCTACATAAACTATGAACAATAGCAACAGTACTACTTTAATAATCTTTCATCAACTGTAACAAATGTAACTACTATTTTAAAAAATAGTAGAATTACAAAGAAAGTGTTATCATCAATTATAACAAATATTCCACACCAAAGCAAGTGTTGGTGGTAGGGTGGTGTATGGGAATCCTGTATTTTTTGCATGATTGTTCTGTAAACCCACAGAATGGAAGGAAGGAGGGAAGGAGGGAAGGGAGGAAGGGAGGAAGGAAGGAAGGAAGGAAAAAAAAATCACTGCTCACTATTCACCATAACAGATATAATAATAATGAAAAAGTTTAAACAGTGAGAGGATTACCAAAATGTGACACAGAGACACAAAGTGGGCACATGCTGTCAGAAAAATGGTGCCAACAGACTTGTTCAATACGGGGTTGTCACAAACCTTCAATTTGCAAAAATCTTAGTATCTGTGAAGTGTAATAAAGCAAAGCGCAACAAAACGAGGTATGCCTATATTAGCAGAAGAAAGTAACATGATTAAATGGATATCAGTAAAATATAAAGGTTCAGAAAAAGGAAAAATCAATGCAGTTTAACTAGAGCAGGGAAAGTTTCAATATCAACCTGGCATCAGAGCTCTCTGGGCATCTGTAAGAGATGCAGATCTGTTTAAGAGACACAAGCAGGAAGCAAGAGAACATAACAGGGATGTGGGTAACTTCAGGGCAAACTGATAGAAAGCGGAGTATTTTAGCTTAACTAGAGCAAAGGCTATTTGTGGCACAGTAACGTAAGAAGGTAGAAATATAGCTTGGAGCCAGAGCATTTAACAGGCAAGAAGAGACACTAAAAGTTTTCAAGCAGAGAAATGACATAACCAGAAAGAAGAAGAAAAAAAGAAATCCACAATGAAGTATTTGGAGACACTGGGCTTAAGAAGCATGTGTGTCATCCTAATGACTTTTCTCATTGGAACTGCCAAGAAGACAGCTAGGTATGAGTCTGGAGTCCAGGAGATCTGGGTTGGAAATTTTTAAAGACATCAGGATCAGGTGATAGTTGATGCTTTGGAATAAATGTCATTTCTCAGCAAGGATTTGACACCTAAGATAAGAAAGGAGCTAGCAACATACCTACAGGAATGTCATCAACCTTTGTGGAACAAGCATAAAGGCTCACAAAGAATATGAAGCAGCAGCCATATAGGTAGAAGGAAAATCAGAATAGGAAAAAAGGGAGAAGTCAATTCCACAAATGGCTCAGCAAGATGGAATAAGATTAATAACTGAAACATGTCCCCTGGGATTTAGGTTGTTCACAACCCAGTTGAAAGAATTATAAGTGAAGTATCAGGAATGGGGCTGGGGGACACAGAGAGATCAGAAAGGGATGCCCAGAAATGATTGCCCTTGAGCTGAGTTGAAGTTAGCCAGATGGTCAGGGAAAGTCATCTGAAAGAAGGAAAGGAAAATAGTACCTGCAAAGGATAGGCTGGATCCAATTCAAGGATGTTTAGCCTAAAAAAAAATGGAAGAAGCTATAAGCACATGCAAAAAGATTTTCAAATTTAACAGGCATAACTAATTTGTTATTTTGTTCAAATTAATCTCTTGCTTTAATGACAATGCTAACTTTTTGATAAAAAGAAACCAACAAAAAATTTCGCAAATACACTTGTCAACAAATTTTGCTAAGAAGGTATGAAAATGAGGTCACACCTTTTACATGTTCTCTTTCTACCAGAAGCAAATTTATGTATATACGCTACACAAATTACTCGCCAATTTTGCCACAATCTGTTCAAACTCACTTTAGGCAACTGAAATGCAATCTTCAAACCTCGGGTTTACTCAGTTCCTCTTTTCTTACAAAGGCATTAATATTTTACAATAGAAGGAACCATAAAAACTCAGAATTTCCTTTACTTATTGGAATTGAGAAAATCCTTCAATTCCTGAAAACCCATATCACTTGCTATATTCTGGGAGAAAAAAATACAGCCAGAATTTTGGGTCATAGAAACAAATTTCTTCTAAAGAAATCAGCACAATATGCATGCCCGCTTTTAGTTTTTTTGGGGTTTTTTTTAACCTAACTTCATAATTACAGCTGAGACACAAGGGTAACGTAAAAGTTATGTCAAACTCAGATTGGACTATAGATGTGAAAAGACTACCTTCTCTAGCACTTTCTCCACGGAAACTATCAGAACTGTTTATTTGCAACTGCTTGTATGTAGCAGGGCTATCAGTTGTGTGATGACCTATAAAAAGACAGACACAATTTCTAATTATATTCATTCATTCATTTTAATTACTCTAGAGAGTGATTATATATTTAACTTGGCTATTTTAAAAAATTAAGTTGCTTTAATGGAAGTATTGTAGATAGCTATACGACCATACATCAATTAGAAAGTTAATCATTCTGCTTGTTCTCACAAAAAAGATTTTAGAGGAGGTGGGGAGATGGGAGTGTTTGGTACGTTTTCAAAAGTTAATTAGAGGGCACAAGTAAGAGAGATCATCCAGGAAATAAAGTTTATCAAAAACCTAAACACCGTAATCTGCAAAGAGTCAAGAAACAGCAAGAGATTCTCTTTAGCGAGTTTACTCATGTGCACTTGAAGAGAAAATTTTCACTCCACTGTGTCAGGCTTATTTTTCAATATGCTGTGATACTTCACTATTAATAAAATGACTACTCTAAAATTACATTTCTAAGACACAGAGGGCAAACAAAATTATAATCTCTAACAATGCTCAAAAATAGCTCAAAAACACTATAAACTATAAATGAGAAAAGTTTCATATAATAGAATGCAAGATATTACCTCTCAGCAGGGAAATCAAGTGCTGCAACTGCAGTATCCATTTCACCCATCCTAGATTCATTAATAATAAAGTAATTTATTTCTATACATGAGTACAGCATCTTAAAATGTAAACTCATTATGGTTATGTGTAGCGAAAGTGTCACCTCTAACATTTAGTGTTAGAGGTGACTTTCAAAACATACTCACAATCATATCTTCCAGAGCCTAACAGTCCTCCCTATATGATATCCCACACAAATTTTATTCCATTCTTTTCCATTCTTCCATGACCTTCCATAACCCCACTAGTAACTCTTAAAATACTAATTCCGATTTCCCAAACACCTCTTTTCTCAAGACAATCCAGCCCATACAACAAAACGGTATTGCGCCAGAGCTATATTTCAAAACCTCATTTAACTAAATAAGATCAAATGAGATATGCATAAGAGAGTGCACTGCACAGTCTGTCCCATAGTAGATGTTTAATAAATATTGATGGACTCTGAACTCAATGCAAACCCTCTGACATCAAAACATTAAAAATTAGAAGGTTCACATTTTTTAACATGTTCCTACCATACCCCAAGAAAATTAATAAACCTTAATCAAACAAAAGTATAAGAAAAACCAAATAAGCTAACATAACTACAGAGTTGAACCTAATTTTTTAATGCAATAGTTTTTTTTAACTTTATCAAAGAACTAAAAAAAAGAATTTAAACAAAATAAAACAAAGGATTAAGAAAAATAAATAACGTAAAATAACTGTATTGCTTCCAACATGTCCCTACCATACCCCAAGAAAATTAACAAACCCTAACAAAACAAAGGATAGGAAAAACTAATAATCCAAAACAGCTACATTGCTTCCAACATGTTCCTACCATACCCAAGAAAGTCTGCAAACCATAATCATTCCTGAGCATTCCCTTAACATTGAGATTACCCTCAATAGTTTATCTATTCTTATTAGATTATCGTTCCACTTTCACTAGTTGATTCTATCTCTGTTACCTACATTCTACAATATAAAATATTTATTTTACATTTTTCACAGAGTTCACATTAGTGGTAACAAACAATATCTCTCTTTTTGTGTCTGGCTTATTTCACTCAGCATTATGTCTTTAAGGTTCATCCATGTTGTCATATGTTTCACGATCTCATTCAGAAGGTTCACATTTAACATCAAATTAGGCCAATGTTATAGCAATAGCATAAAGGCAAATGGAACAAATCAAGAGTGGAGAGTTGGGAAGAAGTAAAATAATTTGACCTTATTGCATAACTGCAGGTGAGATGCAGTATAAAAGATTCCCCAGATCTATCAATCATCTTTGATTTACTCATTGAGCTAAAGGAAAATGAGAAGGGCATTCTCTAGCTTGGACTTGGCTGCCTTACTCAAGGCAGACTATTTTCTAAGTCATATTCCTGCTCTGAAAACAGCCTTCTACTTTACAGTGATCCTCCAATATGCCTTCACAGTCAGGGAAAAACCAATTAGAAACTTTGATGTGAATAGGGATTAATTTACTTAGGTCCCAGGATTACAAGAACAATCTGTGTACAATCTCAACCTTCTTCCAAAAAAATCAGCATTACAATACCTTCTATAGTCTTTTTTCATAAGTTTCTTGTTTGAGTGATCATAATCACCCTTCCCAAATTATTTACTAAGATGATAAGAACTATGCCAAGCAAGATAAGTTGATACTTCATTTTGCCCTAACTCGTAGTTCTATATTCAGGGTCAAGCTTCAGTGAAAACTGCTGATTACCTGAAATTATTGCAAAAATATATTATACATTTTGTTACAAAGGGGGGCCACAGGTTTCATAAGTTATATTCTTATTTCATAAATAGAATATGGAATAAACAAAACAAAGCAGGAAAATTTTTAAAATATGTCTTTTAAGAATAAGTGGAGGGAAAAAATAATAAGTGAAGGCCTTATATTTCTACTTTAAAGTTTGTTTGGTAAGAGTAGTGTATTCTGAGTAACAGCAATACCAGATAAAATACAGCCAGGGCAAAGAGCAACCTCTCTTCCCGACATTAGGAAAGCCATTAGTAACTTTTAAGAATTTTAACACTGTTTGAATGAGGAAAGTTAAAAAAAAAAAAAAGGAAGAATAATAGTGTTAAGATTCTAAATGATAGAAGAATGCCAAGCAGAAGGTACAAGGAAATTAGAGAAAGCATGTTCAATGAAATCACACTGATTAGAATGGCCACATGACACTGAACAATCCTCTACTACAGTTTTTTCCATAGTCCCCAAATAAATGCAAGTTCTTCAAGGGTAGGAAACCTACCTTAATACTTAATAGTCTCTGTGTTCATGGGTCCCAGCATGGCACCTGGCACATAGTGTCACACAACATTTTATGAATCAGTAAAGAAAATAAGGGTTGGAGTAGGTGCTCAGTTTATTAAAATTCTTAAACCAGAAGCTTTTGGTGAGTAATAGTTACATGTTCTGGTTTCCTTCACACCACTTGAAAGATAAAATGTAAAGGTCCTAAAATACTTCAAGAGAAAAGCTATTCATAAACCATTCTTCCTCATTTTAATAAAACTATACAAAATAAGAAGGTGCTGAAAAATAATCTAGTCCTTGCTGATTGTTTTCTTTTAAATTTAGATAGAGTAAAATTCACTCTTTACAGTATACAGTTCCATGGGTACTAATAAATGCATGAAATCATGTACCCAT
The DNA here is from genome assembly GCF_015220235.1 of Choloepus didactylus. Lineage (NCBI taxonomy): Eukaryota > Metazoa > Chordata > Mammalia > Pilosa > Megalonychidae > Choloepus > Choloepus didactylus. The sequence goes on from NC_051308.1 coordinate 31,492,749, forward strand.
CACTATAGTCAAGATACTGAATAGCTCCATAAACCCCCAAATTCCCTCATGTTGCCCTTTAGAAGTTTCAATCCCTCCACCATCCCCAACCTCTGGTAACTCCAGGTCTGTTTTCCCTTCCTACAGTTTTGCCTTTCCAGTTTAATTTTTTTTTTTAAGTTGGTTTACAGTCTTCCAAATTACACATACATTAGACTGGCTGATGTTGTCCCACAGTTCTTGGATGCTCTGTTCCGTTTGTGAGTGGGTGTGGGTTTTCTTTTCTTCCAAATCTTTTTTTTCTCTTTCTGTTTTTCCTCTTTTTCCTTTTTCAGTAATTTCTGTTGACCTTTTCTGAAGTTCATTGTTTCTTTCCTCAGCTCTGTCAGGTCTATTAATGAGGCCATCAAAGGTCTTTTTCATTTCTTCTGCTTTTTCACATCTGGTACTTATATTTAATTCTTTCTTGTAGTTTCCATCTTTTTGCTAAAATCATCTGATCTAGCATACTGCTCATCTTTTCATTAGAACTTTTAACATAGTAATAATAGTTATTTTAAATTACCTGTAAATTTCTATATCTGTATCATATCTGAATCTGATTCTGTTGATTGCTTTGTCTCTTGGCCTCCTAATTTTTTTTGAAAGCCTGACATTGTGTAAAGGAGAGGAAAGACTAAGGCAATACTTTATGTGCCTGCAAATGCCTTTAGAGTGGGGTTTAAGTTAATCTAGTCAGAAGTTGGGCTGAGTTTAAGTCTACCATAGGCTTCAAAGTCCTCTAGTGATAATGTGTTTAGACTAGGGGATGGTTTGTGAGAGGGTTTTTCTCAGTATCTGCTATACCTTCAGCTTTAGGTTTTCCCTGTGTCCTATACCTCAGAGAAGATCCATCATCCTTGTCATTATCCCAGGAGTATTCCACTGTTACTTGTTACTCAATGCTTTTCACTCTGGTGATAGGAGACAGAAAGAAGGATTTCAAATTGTTTTAATTAACATCAGCCTTAGGCAGGCACTCTATCCCGAGGTCTCAAGGATGTGGCCTTCTCACTGCTCTTGTCCCTTCCCTAGCTCTGGTTCTGGGCCCAACAAGCTCCCCAGGGATGGAAAGTTTGCTTCTGTTCCTTTCCCCAGGCTAATGGGTTTTCCCCAACACCCTAAGAATGTCAGGTTTGTTTTTGTTTTTGTTTTCGTTTTCGTTTTCATTTTGTTTTGTTTTGTTTTGCCCTTCCCCATGCAGGTTAAGGCTTTCATTCAGTAGGAGAGACAGGGAAGGGTCCTGCCAGAGTCACGTTCCACCCACAAAAGCGACTGCTCTTCTACCCCTTTCCTTCATCACCAAATGATGCTTTCTCACATGTCTTTTTGTGAGCACCTGGTAGAGTTTGTGGAGGAAAGACTGAAATGGGTAAGAACTGCTCCCGTATCTGCAGATACAAGTAAGCAAGTCTCCCTGAAGGCAACTGTCTCTCCTTAGACTGCTATCTAGTAGACTGCCCTGTAACCTCAGACCTCTAATGGTTTAAAAAAAAGACATGAACTTGTAGTTGTCCACCTTTTTTGTTGTTGTTTAGTTTTATTTTAAAGGTAGAAGTGATGCTCTTTCCACACCACAACTTCATTTTTATTAATGCCTAAATTTTTTTGTTAAAAGATGAGATTTTGAAACCAAATTTAAGTTTATTGAAAAGGCAACTTAAAAGCAACATTGCAAATTCCAAAGTAAAATATTCTAATATAATTTATAATAGTAAAACCTAATTAGAGTTTCCATCAATGTGATTTTTTTTCTGCTGATACATCATAAAGAAAAGTTTCACTATTTTTCCAAACAAAATCAAATCTAAACTACAATAATGTATTTAGACATAAATTACACTAAGAACTCAGCCTAATTAAAAACACATAACAGCTTGACAATGATTTCTTAAAAGCATTTACTTCAAGTTTGATGGAATGCTTTGAGAACTCCAAATGTGAATTCATATTCCCTATAATTTTACAAAATTATTTCCTCCAATCTCTTGGGAGATTACTACACGGTTAAAGGCTGTCTTAAGATCAAAAACAGAAAAAGAAAAACAAAAACTCTGTCTACTACTAACAGCTCATTGATCTTTCCCATCTGCCATGCAAAAAAAGAGGAAAATGTTACGTTTGAAAAAACAAGACCTTTTAAACTAGAAATGACAGTAAACTGATTCTGGCAAAGGTTCAGAGAAAACTTTTCTATAAGAGATCCAACTCCTCTTTGCCAAAATATAAATGATGTCAACAATAGGAAAATAAAATCTAGTCAATTACTCCTACTTATATCTTTCTTCTTGCATATATATCACATGATCAGATTTCTATTGTAAAACCACACACAATAAATGAATTTCAACCCTCAAGAAAACTTTATAAGCACTCTGTGCATAAGGGCGAATGACTAGAGATAGGTGGAGCAAAATACTGGAATATTTTTTTAACAAAGGCCCATAAAGATTACTTTCCCTGTATAGGGTAATAATTCAAGAGTTTCCCTATACTTCCCTTTTTGTAAAAACCTAGAAGACCTGTCCTATGTCTTCAACTTGGAAACTATTAAGAACGTCCCAGGAGGCAAATGATATGTGACATTTTAGAACAGAATGAACACTTTTAGTATCCGCAAATACTCAAAAGTATACCTACAATTATGGTCTTTGTTATCTGTCAAAAAATTCTAGAATCAGATCTGATTCATTCCTTGGTGTCCTTTGTCCTCTTTCTTCTCTCAAAATAGATGTCTAAAACGGGTGAGTTTTATGGTATATAAATGATACTTCAACAAAGTTGCTTAAAAAGAAGAAAAGGAATATTAATGGATCAAATGTTACAGAATCAATGGGTGAATCTACAAATAATTCTCATTTTTCTTCTTACATATATAGCTGCAGATCTTAAAAACGTGGACTAGGGAAAGAATAGTCATCAAAAATGGTAATAAGACAACTGCATATCCACATGCAAAAAAATGAATGTGGACCCTTACCTCACACCATATAAAGAAATTAATCAAAATGGATCAAAGACCTAAATCCAAGAGCTAAGTTTATAAAACTCTTAGAAGGATATGCAGGTGTGTAAATCTTCATATTGGATCAGACAACAGTTCCTTAAATATGACACAAAAAGCACAAGCAACAAAAGAAAACATAATAAATTGGACTTTACAAAAATTAAAAATTTTTGTGCACTGAAAGGCATGATCTAAAAAGTGAAGACAGTTACAGAATTGGAGAAAATATTTTCAAATCATATCTCTGACAAGGGTCTAGTATCCAAAATACATAAGTAACTCTCACAACTCAACAATTAAAAGACAACTCAATTTTGTAAATGGGCAAAGGACTTGAATAGCATTTTTCCAAAGGAGATACCTGAAAAGACACTCAGCATCACTAGTCATTAGGGAAATGCAAATCAAAACCATAATGAGATACCACTTTACACCCATTAAGATGCCTATAATTAAAACAATTTTTCAGAAGGTTAAGTGTTGACAAGGATTGGGAGAAAATGAAGCCCTCATACATTACTGGCAGAAAAAGAAAATGGTGCAGCCACTGTGGAAAACAGTTTGGTGGTTTCTTAGTTAAACATATAATTACTATATGACCTAGCAATTCCACACCTAGATATATGCCTAAAAGAACTGAATATATATACTCAAACACTTGTACACAAATGTTCAGAACAGCACTGTTCACAATAGCCAAAAGGTGAAAACAATCCAAGTGTCCATCAACAGATGAATGGAGAAACAAAATGTGGTATATATATTCAAAGGAATATTATTCAGCCATAAAAAAGAATGAAGTACTGACACATGCTACAACATGGGTAAACCTTGAAAACACAGTGCTATGTGAAAGGAGCCAGTCACAAAAGACTGTATCGAATTATTCCATTTATATAAAATGTCCAGAATACTCAAATCCATAGAGACAGAAAGTATATAAGTGGTTACCAGAAGGTGGGGGAGGCAAGAACTGGGAGATTTTGGGTTTGTTTGTTTTTTTGAGGTGACAAAAATTTATGGAATTAGACAGTGGTGATGGTTGCACAAAACTTTTAAAATAATAAAAACCACTGAACTGTAGGCTTTAAAGGGCTAAAATTATTTAATACTATGTGAATTTTATCTAAATTTTTCAAGTGTGAAAAAAAATAATGGAAGAAGTGGGGGTGGTAGCCAGATGGTAATCAGCAAAATGCCCCTTAGTGTGGCTCTTCCCTGGGATCACTATAAACATCCAGTCACAGGAGACTGGTAAACCTTATGCCATTGTAAGGGCTTTATATAGTTAAGCAGCATTAGGAAGTGATAGCCAAAAGGATCTAACAGGAACCAGAGTTCACAACTTTACCAACAGGAAGTAAACCTGTGTTTAGACAGTGAATAGTGGCCATAAGGAAGAATACATATAGTATCAGTTCTCCAACTAGATGGAGGAAGCAAGGTCCATCTATAAGCAACTACCAAACTTTGAGCTCTTTCTTGGAGATGAGTCTAGAACAGAGTTTTCAAATAGCCAGCTGCAACCTATCAGTGAGTTATAAAATCAGTTTAGTAGGGCATTATCAGCATTTTTCTAAGTGAGCTAAACAGGATTAGAAATCAGTGGAATACAACATATACTGAGTCACATACAGTAACATATTATTTCTTGGCTTCAGTTATAAATATATGTACACTTGTACTAAGTCAGGACGTAAATATATTTTGCAAATCCCCCTCTAAATAAATCTGAAAACAACTAGTCTACAATTACTAGTAAAATTCTCTGCTGTGCCCCATTAATATTATATAGATATAAATCTATATATTAAATTCTTCAATAAGTAGGATAAAACATTTACATATTCATTAGCCCATACATGTGCAAAAAATTACATCTAAAGACAAGTGTTACATGAAACACCTACAAAATAAATTACTGAAATTAAAAATATCCATGTGATTATTATTTTCCTACTAACTTTCCTGTTCTTGGAGGAAACAAAAAGTCTCAAAACCAACCAATGCCCATGCTTTGGTACTATTCATCAGAAAAACCCAAAACTTTGCTTTACAGATGGAAAAGATACTAATTTTTTTTTCTGTGTAAAAGTAATTTTATTTTTTTCACTTTATATTTGAAATACTTTCAAGTTTACAAGACAGTTACAAAAATAATACAAATCCTATAAAAAGAACTCTGACATTCCCTTACCCCTCCCCCAAAAACACAGATCGACCGATTTTAACATGCTGCAACATTTGCCATATCATTCAATCTATCCATCCTTTCATCTAGTTGTCTATCAATCCATTTTCTGAACACTTAAGTACAGGTTGTATACATCACATGCCTTTAACATTTAATACTGCCATGCACATTTCCTAAGGACTAGAATATTCAATTATGTAAACACCTTAAGAGGAATTATCAAGTTCAAGAAATTTAACATTGAAATAAAGTTTACAGTTTGTATTTCAATTTTTTCATATGTCCCAATAATGTCCAGTTGAGCCTTTTCTCTTCCCTGCTGGATCCCATCTGGGATCATGTTTTGCATTTGTCACTGTCTCTTTAGCTGCTGTACCAGTTTGTATATATTATATCCCCAGAAAAAGCCATGTTCTGTGATGCAATCTTGTCGGGGCAGACATATTAGTGGGGATTAAGTTGGAACATTTGGATTAGGTTATTTCCATGGAAATGCGCCCCACCCAACTGAGGGTGATAACTCTGATTGGATAATTTCCATGAAGGTGTGGCCCCACCCATTCAGCATGGGCTTGATTAGTTTACTGGAGCACTATATAAGATCAGACAGAAGGAGTGGGCTTGCTACAGCCAAGAGAGACACTTTGAAAATGCACAGAAGCTAAGAGAGTAGCTGCACATGAGAGACAGTTTGAAGACGGCCGTTGAAAGCAAACTCCTCCTCTGGAGAAGCTGAGAGAGGACAAACACCCCAAGTGCAACTAAGAATGACACTTTTGAGGAACTGCAGCCTAGAGAGGAACATCCTGGGAGAAAGCCATTTTGAAACCAGTACTTTGGAGGAGACGCCAGCCACGTGCCTTCCCAGCTAACAGAGGTTTTCTGGACACCATTGGCCATCCTCCAGTGAAGGTATCTAATTGTTGATGACTTACCTTGGACACTTTATGGCCTTAAGACTTTAACTTTGTAACCAAATAAACCCCCTTTATAAAAGCCGATCCATTTCTGGTGTTTTGCATTTTAGCAGCATTAGCAAACTAGAATAGTTGCTCTTTCCTTCTTTTTTTTTTTTTCAATTGGGAAAACATATTTCACAAACTTTCCCATTTCAAACACCCAAGCATACCATTGAATGAGTTTAATCACATTCACAATATTGTAGTAATCTCACCATCTTCCATTACTAGAACTTTCCCATCTCCCCAAACAGAAATCCTATATCCATTATGCATTAACTCCCCATTCTACCTACCCCTTACCCCTGGCACTTGTGCTCTAATTTGTGTCTTGCATATTCCCTGATATGTTTTTTGTAGTTACCAAGGTGCTTAAATTTAAAATCCTAAATCTACAACAATCTCATTTTCCTTCATATCAACTTAACTTCAATAGTATACATATGTTACTATACTAAATTCCTATACCCCTGCCCAACCCCACCTTTACATAGTTCTAGTCACAAGTTACATATTTATACAAGTCCAAAGCCAATGATTTATCATTATATTTTGTATATTTGCCTTTTAGATCCTATAGGAAATATAAAGTGGTATAACAAAACAAAAATACAAGAGTATTGGCATTTATATTTACCCATGCTGAAACCCTCCCTGGGGCTCTTTACTTCATACAGCTTCAATCTACTGTCTAGTGTCCTTTCCATTCAACCTGGAGAACTCCCTTAAGCATTTCTTCTAGAGCTAGTCTAATGGCTACAAAGTCCCTCAGCTTTTGTTTATCTGGGAATGACTTAATCTCTCCATCATTTTGAAAGTCAGTTTTGCCAGGTACAGAATTCTTGGTTGGCAATTTTTTGCTATCAGCACTTTATATATGTCCTCCCATTTCCTTCTTGCCTTTATAGTTTCCAAAGAGAAATTGGCACTTAATCTTACTGAGGCTCCCTTGTGACACATTGCTTCTCTCCTGCAGATTTCAGAATTCTCACTTTATACTTTGCATTCAGTAGTCTGACTGCAACATGCCCTGGCATGGGTCTGTTTGGCTTTTATCCTGTTTGGAATTTGTTGAGTGTCTTACACGTATACATTCATTATCTTCTGTTAAATTGGAGAAGTTTTCAGCCATTATTTCTTTGAATATTCCCTCTACCTCTTTTTTTCTTTCTTCTTCTGGAACTCCCACAATGTGTATATTGGTATGCTTGATGGTGTCCTACAGGTTCTTCAGGGCCTGTTCAGTTTTCTTCATTCTTTTTACTTTCTACTCCTCCGGCAGAATAATTTCAATTGCCTTTTATCTTCAAGTTTGCTGATTCTTTCTTCTGCCAAGTCTACTCTGCTACTGAACCCTTCTAGAGAATTTTAAATTTCTGTTATTGGGGTCTTCATATCTGTTAGGTTCCTTTTCATAATTTCCCAGGCACAGTATTATATGTCTTACAACCAGCAATCCCTTGCCCCAGGCAGGATGACATGACTGCTCTCCCACAGTGTTCTGTATGAGAGCTCAGTGAGCCACATTCTACATTTGGCGCAAGTTCTGGGACAAGAAGTCCCTCCAAGCACCACCCTACAGATTGGACCAGACATTCATGCTTACAGTATGTGCATAAGGGTTGGTTGCTCTGTTCCCTCCAGAATCAGGATCAAGAATCCACAAACAGGCTGGCTCCATGAAGAACCAGTGAGGGGTGGGGAAGGGGCCTTCCAGGATGCCAGGAGATCCTACCACTTATTTTTTTAATTCAGTTTTATAGAGATATATTCACATACCCTACAATCATCCATAGTGTACAATCAATTGTTCACAGCACCATCATATAGTTGTGCATTCATCACCAAAATCAATTTTTAAACATTTTTATTACTCCAAAATCAATAATAAAAAAATAAAAATAAAAACAAGAATAAAAATAAAAGTAAAGAAGAACACCCAAAACATCCCATTCCCCCATTCCTCTCATTATTCATTTAATTTTTTTTCTATTTTTCTACTCATCTGTCCACAGTGGATAAAGGGAGTATGAGCTCACAATTGTACAGTCACACCATGTGAGCTACATAATTATATAATTGTCCTCAAAAATCAAGGCTACTGGGTTGCAGTTCAACAGTTTCAGGTATTTCCTTTTAGCTATTCCAATACACTAAAAACTAAAAAGGGATATCTATATAACACATAAGAATAACCTCCAGAATGACTTCTTTACTCTATTTGAAATCTCTCAGCCACAGAAACTTTACTTTGTTTCATTTCTCTTCCACTTTTTGGTCAAGAAGACTTTCTCAGTCCCACAATGCTGGTTTCAGATTCATCCCCGGGAGTCACATCCCATGTTCCCAGGAAGATTTACACCTCTGGGAGTCATATCCCATGTAGTGGGGAGGGCAGTGAGTTTACCTGCCATGATGGTTTAGAGAGAGGCCACATCTGAGCAACAAAAGAAGTTCTCTGAGGGTGACTCTTAGGCACAATTATAAGTAGACTTAGCCTCTCCTCTGCAGTAACCTGCTTCATAAGGGCAAGCCCCAAGAAAGAGGGCTCTGCCTTCGACATCGGTGATCCTCCCACTTTTTTTTTTTAATTTTTATTGGGATTGTTCAGATACCATACAATTATCCAAAGATCCAAAGTGTACAATCAGTTGCCCCTGGTACCCTCACATAGCTGTGCATCCATAGCCACACTTAATTTTTGTTCAATTTTTAGAAGCTTTTCATTACTCTAGACAAGAAATAAAGTAAAAGATAAAAAAGAAAAAAAGAAAAGGAAACTCGAATTTTCCCATATCCCTAACCAACCCCCCTCAATTGTTGACTCATATTGTTAGTATAGTACATTTGTTACAGTTTATGAAAAAATGTTGAAATACTACTAACTGTAGTATATAGTTTGCAATAGGTATATATTTCTTCCCTATATGCTCCTCTGTTATTAACTTCTAATTGTATTGTCATACATTTGTTCTGGTTCATGGAAGAGATTTCTAATATTTGAACAGTTAATCATGGACACTGCCCACCATAGGATTCAGTTTCAAACATTCCCATCTTTTGATCTCCAACTTTCCTTCTGGTGACATATATGACTCTGAGCTTCCCCTTTCCACCTCATTCATGCACCATTCGGCACTGTTAGTTATTCTCACATCTTGCTACCAACACCTCTGTTCATTTCCAAACATTTAAGTTCATCCTAGTTGAACATTCTGCTCATACTAAGCAATCGCTCCCCACTCTTAAGCCTCGTCCTATATCTTGGTACCTTATATTTCATGTCTATAAGTTTACATATTATAATTAGTTCCTACCAGTGAGACCCTGCAATATTTGTCCTTATGTGTCTGGCTTATTTCACTCAGTATATTGCCTTTGAGGTTTTGTCACCAACCCATTTTTTTTAATATGGTTTTGTTCACACACTGTACATTCCATCCTAAGTAAATGATCGATGATTCTCTGAATGGTCATATATTTATGTGTTCACCATCTTCACCACTATCTATATAAGGGCATCTACATTTCTTCCACAAGGCAGGAGGGAGAGTCAAAGAAGGTAGAGAGGCAAAAGAAAGAGGAAGAAAAATGACAGCTAGGAAGCAACAAAAGGAAAAATAAACTTAAATCAAAGCAGAGTAAAGAGTCAGACAACACCACCAATGTCAAATGTCTAACATGCCTCCCCTATCCACACCTCTTATCTGCATTTACCTTGGTATATTGCTTTTGTTACATTAAAGGAAGCATAATACAATGATTCTGTCAGTTACAGTCTCTAGTTTACATTGACTGCATCCCTCCCCCAATGCCTCCCCATTTCTAACACCTTGCAAGGTTGACATTTGCTGGTTCTTCCTCGTAAAAGAACATATTTGTACATTTTATCACAATTGTTGAACACTCTAGATTTCACCAAGTTACACAGTCCCAGTGTCTATCTTTCCTCCTTTCTTCTGGTGTCTCACATGCTCTCAACCTTCCTCTCTCAACCGTATTCATAGTTATCTTTGTTCAGTGTACTTACATTGCTGTGTTACCATCTCCCAAAATTGTGTTCCATACCACGTACTCCTATCTTCTCCTATCACTCTGTAGTGCTCCCTTTGGTATTACCTGTAGGGCAGAAGTCTTGTTCACAAAGTCTCTCATTGTCTGTTTGTCAGAAAATATTTTGAGCTCTCCCTCATATTTGAAGGACACCTTTGCTGGATACAGGATTCTTGGTTGGAGGTTTTCCTCTTTCAGTGTCTTAAATATATTACACCACTTCCTTCTTGCCTCCATGGTTTCTGCTGAGAGATCCGCACATAGTCTTATGAAGCTTCCTTTGTATGTGATGGATTGCTTTTCTCTTGCTGCTTTCAGGATTCTCTCTTTGTCTTTGACATTTGATAATCTGATTATTAAGTGTCTTGACATAGGCCTATTCAGATCTATTCTGTTTGGAGTACGCTGCGCTTCTTGGATCTGTAATTTTATGTCTTTCATAAGAGATGGGAAATTTTCATTAATTATTTCCTCTATTATTGCTTCTGCCCCTTTTCCCTTCTCTTCTCCTTCTGGGACACCAGTGATACGTACATTCTTGTACTTTGTTTCATCTTTAAGTTCCCGGAGACGTTGCTCATATTTTTTCTTTCTTTTCTCCATCTGCTCCTTTGCGCGTAGGCTTTTAGGTGTTTTGTTCTTCATTTCCTGAGTGTTTTCTTCTGCCTCTTGAGATCTGCTGTTGTATGTTTCCATTGTGTCTTTCGTCTCTTGTGTTGTGCCTTTCATTTCCACAGATTCTATTAGTTGTTTTTTGAACTTTTGATTTCTGCCTTATGTATGCCCAGTGATCTCTTTACAGCCTCCATCTCTTTTGCGATATCTTCTCTAAACTTTTTGAATTGATTTAGCATTAGTTGTTTAAATTCCTGTATCTCAGTTAAGTGCACGTTTGTTCCTTTGGGCCATAACTTTGTTTTTCTTAGTGTAGATTGTAATTTTCTGTTGTCTAGACATGGTTTCCTTGGTTACCCCAATCAGGTTTTCCCAGACCAGAACAGGCTCAGGTCCCAGAGGGAAGAAATATTCAGTATCTGGTTTCCCTGAGGGTATGTCTTAGAAAATTGATTCCTGTGATGCCTCAGGTCACTGTGCTTTTCTGCCCAGCAGGTGGCACCTGTCAGCCTATAATTCTTGACTGGTGTGAGGAGGTATGGCCGTGTTCCCCAAGGCTCTGGGGTCTGGTTCTGAATGGAAAGGGCCACACCCGTTTCCTCTTAGAGAAGATAGACCCCCTAGGGGGAGGTCATTAGCATTTCAATGGTCTCTGTCTCTGCTTGTGCTATCTCCACCCTTCTTTGAGTCACAGCACTGGGAACTGTAATGGCTGGGGCTTTCTCCACTGAGCCGAAAAAGAAACAGATAGCCTCCTTCAGACCTAGTCCAAGGCAACCCTCCGGCTCTCCAAGGTCAGTTGTCACCCAAAGCCTCCGTCTGTTTTTTGGGGATTTGTACCTGTAGTGAGGAGTTCACACTCGCTACTTAAAACCCCAGTTGGAGCTCAGCTGAGCTATATTTGCTTGCTGGGAGAGAGCTTCTCTCTGGCACCACGAGTTTTTGCAGCTCAGGCTATGGGGGAGGGGGCCTCACGACTTGGATCTGCAGGTTTTACTTACAGATTTTATGCTGTGTTGTCGGGCATTCCTCCCAATTCAGGTTGGTGTATGATGAGTGGACGGTCTCGTTTGCCACTCCCCCCGCCCCGCAATTATTCTGGATTATTTAGTAGTTGTTTCTGGTTTTTTTTAGTTGTTCCAGGGGGACTACTTAGCTTCCACTCCTCTCTATGCCGCCATCTTCCGCGGATCCCGATCCTACCGCTTTTAATTAGCCTTTTTGATTTGGTGCTTGCCCTGCTACTGTAGTCTTTTAACTGCTTTCTGGAGCTTTGAGAATAGACTACAAATGTCCATTTTATTTTACAAATTGAAGACAGTAAACTATAATGACTTGGAGACTCAACCTAAATTCAATCTTACTTCAAAATTCAATTTTTATTTCACAAATTTAAGAAGAGTATTTCTGTGATGTCTCTCAAATTTATGAAGTGAAAACTCATTTGTTAATAGGTAAAAAGCTTTGCCATACTTCCAATGCATTCTGAGGGGCAGTATAGCATAAGGAAGGAGGCACCTGGGGTGCTGGTGACACTGGGTGATCAGTGCGTAAAAATTCATCGACCTGTAACTTACATATATGTTCTTTCTTTCTATATGCTATAGCTCATTAAAAAGATTTTTAAATTGATTTTGTTGTAAGTAAATCTTTTTGTGGGTATTTGAGGTTTTTCTCAAGAATATATTGGTGCTGTTTTGTTTTGTTTTTGGATGGGTTTCTTTACTAATTCTAAATTTTTATCTTCAGAAGTAAAGAAAATTTTTCTGGCTTCATGGTTTTATTCAGCAAAACATTTCCACAATGAGACACTGCAGTTTTGATATACTTACCTCAAGTAGGCCACATAATAAACAAGAATAATGTTTTATACCTCTAGCCCGGTGCTGTCCAATAGAACTTTCTGCAATGGTGGAAATGTTCTGTATGTGCACTGTCCAATACATGAGCCACTAAGCATCTGTGGCTATTGAACACTCGAAATGCAATATGACTACTGCAATTTAAGTACTGAAATTTTTTATTTAATTTAAAATACTTCAAATGTAAATAGCAACATGTGCAACTCTAGAAAACACCTAGCATTTTCTGCCTTGCAGATACCAAGCTGTGCTTCATTTTTGTTAGTCACAGATCATTTTGAAATAACTGACAAACTTACTTCAACAATCCAAAGAAGAAAAGATCTTTGCAAATTTTCCCCTCATATTTGAAAAATATCATTGTTTCATTAGTATCTGAAGATTACAGTTAATAAGACTATACATTTAAGACTAAAATAAGAAATGAGAAGGGACTCAAAATGGCATAAAACAAAATATCAAATATACATGAAAATAACATTAATGGAAGAATTTAGTTCCCTAAATTGTAAGAAAAGGTACAAACTTCGCGAAGAACAAATACCAACATGGTAGAATAAAGTCCTGAATTACCAGTAGCTATTTTAAATGTAAATGGATTAAACTCTCCTGTCAAAAGACAGAGATTGGCAGAATGGATTAAAAAGCATGATCAACCATATATTGTATACAAGAGACTCACTTTAAATTCAAAGAACCAAGTGGGCTGGAATCAAAAGATGGAAAAATATACCATGCAAATAGTAACCAAAAAGAGCTGGGGTGGCTATAATAATATCAGATAAAATAGACTTAAGTCAAAAACTGTTACAAGAGACAAAGAAGGACACTATATACTGATAAAAATGTCAATTAAACTAGAAGACATAACAATTACAAACATATATGCATCTAATGGCACAGCCCCAAAATATATGAAGCAAATGTTAAAAGAATTTGTCCTAGAAAGTCACACAAAATTTACTCAAAAAAGAAACTGAAGAGGGGGGCAAGATGGCGGCATAGAGAGGAGTGGAAGCTAAGCAGTCCCCCTGGAACAACTACAAAAAACCAGAAACAACTAGTAAATAATCCAGAATAACTGCAGGGGGACAAACGAGACCATCCACTCATCATACACCAACCTGAATTGGGAGGAATGCCCGAGAACACAGCATAAAATCTGTAAGTAAAACCTGCGGAACCAGGTCGGGAGACCCCCTCCCCCATAGCCCGAGCTGCGGAGCCGCGTGGTGCCAGAGAGAAGCTCTCTCCCAGCAAGCGAATACAGCTCAGCTGAGCTCCAACTGGGGTTTTAAGTAGCGAGTGTGAACTGCTCACTACAGGTACACATCCCCAAAAAACAGACAGAGGCTTTGGGTGACGACTGACCTGGGAGAGCCGGAGGGTCGCCTTGACTGGGTCTGAAGGGGACTATCTGTTTCTTTTTCGGCTCAGTGGAGAAAGCCCCAGTCATTTTAAGTTTCCAGGGCTGTGACTCAGGGAAGGGCGGAGACAGCACAAGCAGAGAGCGAGACCATTGAAATGCTAATGACCTCCACCTGGGGGCTCTGTCTTCTCTAGGAGGAAAGGGGTGGGGCCCTTTCCATTCAGAACCAGACCCCAGAGCCTGGGGGAACACGGCCATACCTCCTCACACCAGTCAAGAATTATAGGCTGACAGGCGCCACCTGCTGGGCAGAAAAGCACAGTGACCCGAGACATCAAAGGGTGGAGCAATTTTCTAAGACACACCCACAGGGAAACCAGATACTGAATATTTCTTCCCTCTGGGACCTGAGCCTGTTCTGGTCTGGGAAAACCTGATTTGGATAACCAAGGAAACCATGCCTAGACAACAGAAAATTACAACCTACACTAAGAAAAACAAAGTTATGGCCCAGTCAAAGGAACAAACGCACACTTCAACTGAGATACAGGAATTTAAACAACTAATGCTAAATCAATTCAAAAAGTTTAGAGAAGATATTGCAAAAGAGATAGAGGCTGTAAAGGAAGCACTGGACATGTATACGGCAGAAATCAAAAGTTCAAAAAACCTACTAGTAGAATCTATGGAAATGAAAGGCACAACACAAGAGATGAAAGACACAATGGAAACATACAACAGCAGATCTCAACAGGCAGAAGAAAACACTCAGGAACTGGAGAACAAAACACCTGAAAGCCTACACGCAAAGGAGCAGATGGAGAAAAGAATGAAAAAATATGAGCAACGTCTCCGGGAACTCAAGGATGAAACAAAGTACAGTAATGTACGTATCATTGGTGTCCCAGAAGGAGAAGAGAAGGGAAAGGGGGCAGAAGCAATAATAGAGGAAATAATTAATGAAAATTTCCCATCTCTTATGAAAGAAATAAAATTACAGATCCAAGAAGTGCAGCGTACTCCAAACAGAAGAGATATGAAGAGGTCTACGCCAAGACACTTAATAATCAGATTATCAAATGTCAAAGACAAAGAGAGAATCCTGAAAGCAGCAGGAGAAAAGCAATCCATTACATACAAAGGAAGCTTAATAAGACTATGTGCGGATCTCTCAGCAGAAACCATGGAGGCAAGAAGGAAGTGGTGTGATATATTTAAGATACTGAATGAGAAAAACCACCAACCAAGAATCCTGTATCCAGCAAAGCTGTCCTTCAAATATGAGGGAGAGCTCAAAATATTTTCTGACAAACAGACAATGAGAGACTTTGTGAACAAGACACCTGCCCTACAGGAAATACTAAAGGGAGCACTACAGGGTGATAGAAGACAGGAGTGTGTGGTTTGGAACACAACTTGGGGAGATGGTAGCACAACAATGTAAGTACACTGAACAAAGGTAACTATGAATACGGTTGAGAGAGGAAGATGGGGAGCATGTGAGACACCACAAGAAAGGAGGAAAGATAACGACTGGGACTGTGTAACTTGGTGAAATCTAGAGTATTCAACAATTGTGATAAAATGTACAAATATGTTGTTTTACGAGGGAGAACAAGCAAATGTCAACCTTGCAAGGTGTTAAAAATGGGGAGGCATTGGGGGAGGGATGCAATCAGCATAAACTAGAGACTGTAACTAATAGAATCATTGTATTATGCTTCCTTTAATGTAACAAAGGTGATATACCAAGGTGAATGCAGATAAGAGGGGGGGATAGGAGAGGCATGTTAGACACTTGACATTGGTGGTATTGTCTGATTCTTTATTCTACTTTGATTTAAGGTTATTTTTCCTTTTGCTGCTTCCTAGCTGTCATTTTCTTTTTTTCCTCTTTCTTTTGCCTCTCTACCTTCTTTGACTCTCCCTCCTGCCTTGTGGAAGTAATGTAGATGCTCTTATATAGATAGTGGTGAAGGTGGTGAACACATAAATGTATGGCCATGCAGAAAACCATCGAGTATTTACTTGGGATGGAATGTATGGTGAGTGAACAAAACCATATTAAAAAAAATGGGTCGATGACAAAACCTCGAGGGCAATATACTGAGTGAAATAAGCCAGACACATTAGGACAATTATTGCAGGGTCTCACTGATAGGAACTAATTACAATATGTAAACTCATAGACATGAAATATAAGGTACCAGGATATAGGACGAGGCTTAAGAATGGGGAGTGGTTGCTTAGTATGAGCAGAATGTTCAATTAGGATGAACTTAAATGTTTGGAAATGAACAGGGGTGTTGGTAGCAAGATGTGAGAATAACTAACAGCGCCGAATGGTGTGTGAATGAGGTGGAAAGGGGAAGCTCAGAGTCATATATGTCACCAGAAGGAAAGTTGGAGGTCAAAAGATGGAAATGTATAAAACTGAATCCTATGGTGGGCAATGTCCATGATCAACTGAACCAGAACAAATGTATGACAATACAATTAGAAGTTAATAATAGAGGGGCATATAGGGAAGAACTATATACCTATTACAAACTATATACTACAGTTAGTAGTATTTCAACATTTTTTCATAAACAGTAACAAACATACTATATCAATACTAGGAGTCAAAAATTGAGGGGGGTTGGTTAGGGATAGGGGAGGATTAGAGTTTCCTTTTCTTTTTTTCTTTTTTCATCTTTCATTTTATTTCTTGTCTGGAGTAATGAAAAGTTTCTAAAATTTGAACAAAAATTAAGTGTGATGGATGCACAGCTGTATGAGGGTACCCAGGGGCAAGTGATTGTACACTTTGGATCTTTGGATAATTGTACGGTATCTGAACAATCTCAATAAAAATGAAAAAAAAAATGAATAATAGGGAGGGGTGAAGGAGATGGGATGTCTTGGGTATTCTTTTGTACTTTAATATTCTTTCTTTTTTTGTGTGTGGTAAAGAAAATGTTCAAAAATTGATTCTGGTAATGAATGCACAACTATATAATGGTACTGTGAACAACTGATCATACACTTTGGATGATTGTATGGTATGTGAATATATCTCAATAAAATTGAATACAAAAAAAAAAAAAAGAAACTGAAGATCTCAAGAGACCAGTAAATAAGAGAGATTAAATCATTTATCAAAAACTTCCCAACAAAGACCAGGACCAGATGGCTTCACTGGTGACTATAACCAAATATCCCAAGAAAAATTAACACCAGTCCTGCTCAAACTCTCTCAAAACAATTAAGAGTAAGAAATATTTCCTAACCCATTCTATGAGGCCAACATCACCCTAATACCAACCCAAATAAAGATACCACAAGGAAAGAAAATTACAGACCAATATCCTTTATTAATATAGATGCAAAAATCCTAGCAAAACTCTAGCAAACCAAATCCAGCAGTGTATTGAAAGAATTATGCAGCATGATCAAGTGATACAAGGCAATAAAAGGTGATTTTCAACATAAAAAAATCAATTAAGTAATATGCCAAATTAATAGAATGAAGGAACAAAACCACCTTATCATCTAAATTGAGGCAGAAAAGTCACTTGGCAAAATCCAGCACCTCTTCTTGATAAAAACATTTAGAAAACTAGGAATAGAAGGCAACTTCCTCAATGTGATAAAGGGCATATATGAAAAACTCATGGTTAACATTATTTTCAATTCTGAAAGACTGAAACCTCTCCCATGAAGTTCAAGAACAAGACAAGGATGCCTACTGTCACCACTGTTTTTCAACATTGAACTGAAAGTTCAAGCCAGAGCAATTAGGCAAGAAACAGAAATAAAATACATCCAAATTGGAAAAGAAGAACTAAAAGTTTCCCTATTTGCAGATGACATGACCCTATATATTAAAAATCCTGAAAATTCCACAACAAAGCTCCTAGAGCTAATGAAGAAAAGCAAAATGGTGGGGTACAAAACAAATGCACAGAACTCTGTACTGGTTCAATACACAGTACTGAACAATCAAGGAAAAAAATCCATTTACAATATTAACTAAAAAAAATCAAATATTTAGGAATAAATTTAACCAAAGATGTAAAGGAATTATACATGGAAAACTACAAAATATTACAGAAAGAAATCAAAGAAGACTTAAATAAATGGAAGGACATTCTGTGTTAATGAACTGGAAGATAATTATTAAGATGTGAATTCTATCCAAAATGATTTACAGATTCAACACAATCCCAACAAAATTTCCAATAGCCTTCTTTGAAGAAATGGAAAATCTGATCATCACATTTTTATATGGAAGGGTAAGGGGCCCTGAATAGCCAAAACCATCTTGGAAAAGGACGAAGTGGGAGGATGCACATTTCCCAATCTTAAAACTCATTACAAAGCTACAATAATCAAGACAGCACGGTACTGGCACAAGAGCAGAAATTTAGGACAATGGAATCAAATTGAGAGTTCAGAAATTAACCCTCATATCTATGGCCAACTGATTTGTGACAAGGGTGCCACTCCACTTAATTGGGAAAAACCATTCTCTTCAACAAATGGTGCTAGGAAAACTGGATATCCATATGCAAAAGAATGAAGGTGGACCCCTACCTCACACCATATACAAAAATTAACTCAAAATGGATCAAAGACATAAATATAAGAACTGCAATTATAAAATTCCCAGAAGAAAACACAGGGAAGCATCTTCAGGACCTTGTGTTAGGCAATGGTTTCTTAGACTTTACACTGAAAATATGAGGAACAAAAAATACATATGAATAAATGAGAATTCATCAAAATTAAAAACTTTTGTGCATTAAAGGACTTCATAAAAGTAAAAATAAACCTACAAAATGGGAAAAAATATTTGAATACTGTTTATCAAATTATGATTTAATATCCGAATACATGTTAAAAACCCTACAATCAAACAACAAAAAGACAACTCAATTAAGAATGGATGAAAGACTTGAGCAAACATTTTTCCAAGAAAGATGTACAAAGGGCCAAAAAGCATATGAAAAGATGCTCAACATCATTAATCATTAGGGGAATCCAAATCAAAGCCACAATGACATACCATTTCACACCAACTAGAATGGCTACTATTCAAAAAATGGAAAGTAACAAGTGTTGGAAAGGATGTAGAAAAATAGGCACAATCTTTCATTGTTGGTAGGAATGCAAAATAGTACAGCCACTGTAGTAAAGTTTGGTGGTTCCTCAGAAAGTTAAGTATAGAACTACCATATAACTTGGAAATTCCATGTCTATGTATACACCCAGAAAAATTGAAAGCAGGTTCTTGAACAGATATTTGCACACCGATGTTCACAGCAGCATTATTCACCATAGCCAAAAGATGGAAGCAACTTTAGTGTCCATCAACCAAAGAATGGATTAAAAAAATCTGTTATACACATATGGAAGAATATTATTCAGCTGTAAAAAGGAATAAGGTTCTGATAAATGCAACAACAGGGATGAACTCTGAAGACACCAAACTGAGTGAAAAAAGCCAGACACAAAAGAACAAATACTGCATGATCTCACTGATTGAAATTATTAGAATAAATAAATTCATAGAGTCAGAAACTAGGATATAGGTTACATGGAGTCAGAATGGGTATTGGGAATGGGGACTTAATGCATAACTGGTACAGAGTTTCTGTTTTGGCTGATGAAAACGTTTTGCTAATGGACAATGGTATAGGTAGCACAGAACTGTGAATGTAATTAACACCACTAAATTATATACTTGAATATGATTAAAGGGGGAAATTTAGGTTATATATGTTACCACAAAAAAATGTTTTTAAAAACCCATAGGGGAGGGCAGGGCAGGATGGTAGCATGGAGAGGTGTGGAATTTGGTTGTCCTCTGGAGCAACTAGTAAATAGCCAAGAACAACTAGCAAATAGTCTGGAGCAACTGTTGAGGGATATCCATAACTGAACACACATCGTGCATTGTCCTCGAATGGTGGAATGGCTGAGATCACAGTGGAGAACTGTAATTAAAGCTCCCCAAGCTGCAGAGCTGGAGCCCCTCCCCCACCTGAGCTGAAACATCCCCTGTGGAGAAAAGAAGCAGGTTACCTGGAGTGAGAGAAAGTAGCTCGGCCAAGCTCCAACTGCTGTTTTAATTAACAAATTTGGACTACTGAAAGCAAGCTACAAGCACAGATAAACCCAGAGCAAGTCGGAAACTACCCTAAGTCACTCCTGGCAGAGAGGAAGTAGGGCTGACGGAAAGAAAATGAATGAATGAATGAATGAATGAAAACAGAGGCTTCTGGAAATGGCTGAGCTCAGAATACTGGAAAATGGCTGTATCCCAAGAAAAGAGGCACAGGGAACCAGGTACCAACACGAGATGACCAGCAAAACTAAGGGGCTGGGGACTGGTTCTGAAAATGGGCTTTCTCACTTTTTCCTTTTTTTCTCTCTCATCCTAAGTAGCTCATTAGAGAAAGCTTCAGGCATTTCCAATTGTCAGCCCTGACCCAGACAAAGGTGGAGTTAACAGAGTCAGAGAGACAAAGGAAGAATTCAATGTATACAATAACTCCCTAAAAAAAGCACAAACCCATTTGTTCTTGTTTGCTAATGCTGCCAGCATGCAAAACACCAGAGATGGATTGGCTTTTATAAAGGGGGTTTATTTGGTTACACAGTTACAGTCTTAAGGCCATAAAGTGTCCAAGGTAACACATCAGCAATCGGGTACCTTCACTGGAGGATAGCCAATGGTGTCTGGAAAACCTCTGGCATCTGCTCCAAAGTTCTGGTTTTAAATGGCTTTCTCCCAGGATGTTCCCTCTCTAGGCTTCAGCTTCTCTCCAAAAACGTCACTCTTAGCTGCACTTGGGGTATCTGTCCTCTCTTAGCTTCTCTGGAACAAGAGTCTGCTTTCAATGGCTGTCTTCAAACTCTCTCTCATCTGCAGCTCCTGTGCTTTATTCAAAGTGTCCTTCTTGGCTGTAGCTCCTCTTCAAAATGTCACTCACAGCTGCACTGAGTTCCTCCTGTTTGTCAGCTCATTTGTATGGCTCCACTGATCAAGGCCCACCCTGAATGGGTAGGGCCATGCCTCCATGGAAATATCTCATTAGAGTTATCACCTACAGTTGGGTGGGGTGCATTTCCATGCAAGCAACCTAATCCAAATGTTCCAACTTAATCCTTACTAATATGTCTGCTCCACAAGATTGCATCAAAGAATATGGCTTATTCTGGGGGACATAATACATTCAAACCAGCACATTCCACTCCCTGGACCCCAGAAAAACATACTCTTTCCAAATACAAAATACATTCATCCCACAACAATATCACAGAAACTTAAATCATTTCAGTAACAATAGTTAAGTACAAGATCCCATCAAAATCAAATATAGGCATGGTCAGTCCTAAGGCATAATTTTCCTTTAGCTGTGGATCTGTGAAGTTAGAAAAATTGACGTGCTTCCAATATACAAAGGAGGGACATTCATAGAATAAACAGTCCCATTGCCAGAAGGAGAGAGAGTAAGGAAAACAAGGTTAATAGGACCAAAACAGTTCCTAAAACCCGCAGGACAAATTCCATTAGATTTCAAAGTCTGAGAGTCATTAACAGAACGAGATTGCATCCTTGGGGCTTGAGAGAGCAGGAGTCTAACCCTTCCTAAGGGCCTTTGCAGCAGTCCTTTCCTCTCCAAACACTGGGGTGAGTGTTCCAACATATGCACACATTGGGGAGACCACCTTCTCGGCTCCACCCTCCTCAAACATCAGGGCAGCACCCGGATTCCCTTCCATCTCTGGGGCACACGCTCAACCCCTTCAGAAGAGTGTGGTGGCAGCCAGGATCTCCCCAATTCCCTGGGAATGTGCTCCACCCTCTTTGGGGCCTGGGGTGGCCAAACTCTTCTGGAGCACTGAGGTGGAATACCCACCCTCGACCTCTGGGGCAAACTCACCCTTTCCATGCATGTGGGCCACTCCACTCTGCCAGCCCAAGGCCTCTTGACTCCAGACCTCAACCTCCATGGCTCTGTCTCTGAAGAAATTTTTCCTTCAGTATGTTCCTTGTCTGTCTCCTCCATTCCAGACCAGCAGCATCTCTGTCTATAAAATCTCACAAAAATTCTGTTGGCTTCACATGAAGCACGCAGGGGTCAAAGCCATCAGACAATAGGACTTTCCACAAATCCTTTCTGGATAATTCCTTCTCCAATCTTGGCTTGTACTGAAATGGCGGCTGGGTTCCATGTTTGGTTACATACTCACGTTGGGCTGTAGCTTCTGGGATTCCACTCCTGGAAGCCCATGATTTTCCAAGCCATCAGCTTCTGGTTTCTTTGAACCCAAGAGTTCAGTTCTAAGTTTATCTCTCTCCACTCGCATTCTACTATAAGCTGCAAAGAGAAGCCAGGGTACATCCTCCACATGTAGTCTGGAGATCTCCTCAGCTAAGTATTCCACATTGTCGCTTTCAAATTCTTCCTTCTATCTGACACCAGGACTCAATTTTGCCAAATTCTATGCCACTTTAAAACAAGGATTGCCTTTCTTCCAGTTTGCAACAAAATATTCATCATTTCTGTTCAAGGCCCCATCAAAAGTATCTTTAGAGTCCATATTTCCACAGTCTCTTCAAAGCAGTTTAGGACTTTTCTGTCAAGCTCCTCACAATTCTTCCAGAATCTTTCCCTTATCCATTTAAAAAGCCTCTCCAATAAGTTTGGTATTTGCAAACTCAGCAGCAAAAGCACCCCACTTCTCTGGTATCAAAATCTGTTCTAGTTTGCTAATGCTGCTAGAATGCAAAACACCAGAAATGGATTGGCTTTTGTAAAAGGGGGTTTATTTTGTTACACAGTTACAGTCTTAAGGCCACAAAGTGTCCAAGGTAACACATCAGCAATCGGGTACCTTCACTGGAGGATGGCCAATGGTGTCCCGAAAACCTCTGTTAGCTGGGAAGGCATGTGGCTGGCGTCTGCTCCAAAGTTCTGGTTTCAAAATGGCTTTCTCCCAGGACGTTCCTCTCTAGGCTGCAGTTCCTCAGAAATGTCACTCTTAGTTGCGCTTGGGATATCTGTCCTCTCTTAGCTTCTCCAGAGCAAGAGTCTGCTTTCAACAGCGGTCTTCAAACTGTCTCTCATCTGCAGCTCCTATGCTTTCTTCAAAGTGTCCCTCTTGGCTGTAGCAGCTTGCTCCTTCTGTCTGATCTTATACAGTGCTCCAGTAATTTAATTCAGACCCACCATGAATGGACAGACCAACACATCCATGGAAATTATCCAGAGTCATCACCCACAGTTGGGTGGGGCACATCTCCATGGAAACATAGTCTGCCCACACAAGATTACATCAAAGATAATGGCGTTTGGGGGACATAATACATTCAAACTGGCACACCATTTTTCTCCCCCCAAAAGAGAGATGTCATAACCATTTACCCCATGTGCACAAGGAGGAAAACCGACACTGGTGCACTGCAATTTCAGGCTATCTGAAGTGCGAAACAGAACCCACAGCATCATTGCCTGATCTGAACTTGAACTGAGATGCTCAGGGGCACAGTGGGTGTGCCCCACCCCCAGCTATGCCTGGAAGGTTGTCCTCCCTTTCTCCTGGCTCACACCCACATTTCATTCAGGCTCTGATCTAAAATTAAATGGCATCCTCCAACACTTTATCCCCTGAACCTGCATCCTTTCCTCCATGGAACCTATGACTATCTGGCATTAAGTTATATATTTGCTCTTCTGGTCCTGTGTCCCCTTCTAGAATGTAAGTTCCATGAAGGGTGGGATGCTGTTTTGTCCCCACTGTATTGAGAATAGCACCTTGCACACAGTGGGCCCTCAATACGTATTTGTTCAATGAATGAACAAAAATGAATGATGATCTCAGTCAGTCACAAAACTTGGTCCAGGCTTACTTTTGGATTTTAAATTGCTCCACATTTACTTTAAAACTGAGAGAACAAAGAAATTATGTGACATATAAAAAATAGGTAGATGTTTTAAAGACATACATGTACAATGTGGATATACAGAATATAGAAAATAAATTATAAATGATATGTAAAAAAAAGATAACTCCCTAAAGGGTGTCTCTTCCTTAAGAAAAGGGGGGTGGGACCCAGCTCAAGTGGCTACCCTTCCTCAGAGAACTTAGACCCCAGGGCCTGGGGTGGGGAGGGGGACAACTTAAGCTTGGCTTCTGACACCATCAGCCCCTGGCCAGGACAGGGTCCCCTGAGAAATGGAGGGACCAAACCTCTTTACACTGGTGGGTAGCTACGGGCTGATGGGAGCCACCAGCTGGGTGGGATAGGTAGGGCACGAAGTCTGGAGGCCTCAAAGGAAAGTCTCACGGTCTGCTGGGTCTCACCCTCAAGGAAACTTGATACTGAATACAGCCTCCTTCTGGGACTTGGGCCCGGCTGGTCTAACGGAGTCTGACTGGGATGGTCAAGGAGGCCAGATGCCTAGACAACAAAAAATTATGAATCACATTGGGAGGCGCAAGGATGTGACCTGGTTGGAGGAACAGACTTGCACTTCAACTGAGATACAGGAGTTGAAACAACTAATTATTAATCAAACACATCTCCTGGATCGGTTTGGAATTCAATTCGACAAGTAGAGGGGGCATGTGGCAAAAGAGATGGGGGATGTGGAAAGGACATTGGGCAAACATAGGGAGGAACTCAAAAGTTTTGAGAGAGCAGTTGGTGGGGCTTGTGGGAATGGGGGGCACAATGCAGGGAGTGGGGGAGAAAGTGGAAGCAGGAAGCAGCAGATTTGGGGGGAAGAGGGAAGGATTCATGGGCTGGAGGACAGGACATCTGAAGTCCTGCAAACAGGGGAGCAGATAGGGAAAAAGGTGGACAGGTGTGAGCGTCATCTAGGGGAATTGGGTGATGACATGGGATGCATGAGTGTACGTGCTATGGGTGTCCCAGGGGAAGAGGAGAGGGGAAAAGGGGCAGAAACAATAATGGAGGAAATAATCACTGAAAATTTCCCATCTCTTATGAAAGACATAAAATTACAGATGTAAGAAGCACAGAGTACCCCAAACAGAATAGATCTGAATAGACCTATGCCAAAACATTTGATAGTCAGATTGTCAAATGTCAGGGACAGGGAGAGAACACTGGGGGCAGCGGGGAAGGGGCAGTCCATCACACACAGGAGAGGCTCGATGAGACTGTGTGCATTTTTCTCGGTGGAGGTCATGGAGACGAGAGGCAGTGGTATGATATATTTAAGATACTGAGGGAGAGGGGCTGCCAACCAGGAGTTCTGTGTCCAGCAGGGCTGTCCTTTGAAAATGAGGGAGAGCTTAGACTGTTCTCAGACAAGCAGACACTTGGGAGAGTTTGTGAGCAGGATGCCTGCTCTACAGGAAGTACTGGAGGGAGAGCCACAGAAAGATGAGAGAAGACAGGAGAAAGAAGTTTGGAGCACACTATTGGGTAATGGTGGCACAATGGTGCGGGTGCACTGAGAAAAGATGTCTGTGAGTGCAGTTGAGGGAGGAGTGTTGGGGGCATGTGGGACACCAGGGGGAAGGGTGGAGGATGAAGACTGGGACTGTGTAGCTTAGGTGAAACCTAGGATGGTCAGTGGTTGTGATTAGATGTACAAATATGTTTTTACATGAGGGAGAACAAATGAATGTCAACTCTGCAAGGTGATGAAAATGGGATGGTGTTGGGGAAGAAATGCAGTCAATGCAAACTAGGGTCTGTGGTTGGCAGTGACATTGTGGTGATTGTGGCAGGGGTTGTGTGCCAGGCTGGAGGTATGTAGGAGGGGATATGATGGAGGGGTATGAGATTCTTGGCATTGGTGTTGTTGTCTTTTTTATTTGTGTTATATTTTAATTTTCTTTTTTCCTTTGTTGCTTTTCTGTTGTCTTTTTTTTTCTTTTTTCTTTTTACTTTTTTCACCTCTTCCCCTTTCTTTGTGGAAGAAATGGAAATGTCCTTATATAGATAGTGGTTGTGAATGCATAATTATGTAATTATACAGGGAGCCAATGATTGTTTACTTGGGATGGAATGTATGGTGTATGAATAAAACTGTCTAAAAAATGAACAGAGAGATAGAAGTGCTGAAGAAGATGTCGAGAGAGGGATGTGCCTGGTCACTATTGATGGGGAAGTAGAATGGTGCAGCCCATCTGGAGGACAGTGTGGTAGTTCTGCAGAAGGCTAGGTGTGAGGTTGCCATGTGGCCTTGCAACTTGGTTATTGGGTGCCTACTTGGAAGAACTGAAAAGAGGGACATGAATGGATATTTGCACAGTGGAGTTTATGGTGTCAATCTTCACGATTTGCAGTGGATGGAGGTGTTCATCTTTACTAGCTATTAGGGAGATGCAAATCAAGACCACAATGAGATACCATCTCACACTAGTAACAATGGCTGCCATCAAACAAACAGGAAACTACAAATGCTGGAGAGGATGTGGAGAAATTGGAACTCATATTCACTGTTGGTGGGACTGTAGATTGGTAGCCACTCTGGAAGACAGTTTGGTGGTTCCTCAGAAAACTAGATATCAAGTTACCCTATGATCCAGCAATTTCACTTCTCAGTATATACCCAGAAGCTCTGAAAACGGTGACATGAACAGATATTTGCACACCAATGTTCATCGTGGCATTGTTCACAATTGCTAAGAGATGGAAACAATCCAAATGTCCTTCAACAGAAGAAAAACTACTCATTGCATATTAATGACTATACTTAATAGGAATATCTTACCAAGACTACATTTATTCTAGGGATGAATAATTAGCAGCTCATAAGAGCTCTGGGATGTATTATGTTATAACTGTTTCAAGTTGAGAGTGATGGTGATTGCACAACTAAGTGAAGATAATGTAAGAAACTGATCATTAATCTTGGGATAGAATGCATATTAAGTGAAGTTAGGAACCCAGTACTTAATAAATCAAGCCCTTGACTTGAGGCTTGGTCTTGTGAAATTTAAGGTTTTAAAATAGGAGGCTGAGTCCTCCCATAATTATGCCTAAGAGGCACCTCCAGGGAACCTCTTTCGTTGCTCAGATGTGGCCTTTCTCCCTCTAAGCCCAACTCGGCAAATAAATTCATTAACCTCAAGGAAAAAAAAAAAATGAAATGTATCAATGTGGAACTGTAGACCAATGGAGGTGAAGTTAAAAACACACTCACAGTATATACTATGTTTACCTAACCTCAGGTTACCTTCTCTACCTTCCAGGATTCTTGCTTACCAACTTGCCATACAAAGTTCTCCAGGCACTCACCTTCAGACTTTACAGCTCTACTATGTTTAAAATTTCTTATTTAGATGGAGGGAAAAAAAAAAAAAAACACCTCATAATAACTCTGTTTGCTTTGGGTTGTAAATTCCTTTTGCTAATTTTTGGCTTTTCACTCTTTTATTTCTTTCATTAAGTCACCCTTTGGTTCACCTACACGTAAGAAGTTTTGCTCAATATTCTCTTGCCAATCAGTTTTACTGGTTTCATCAAGGAATAAAATTATAATAAATGCTAATCTCTCTTTAATGCCTTTGAGTTTGACCCTCAAATTGGACATTTCTCCATCTCCTACAAGTACAATATTCACCAAACTCTCTAACAGAACTTGATACCTAGAGAGACATTAATAAAAGTACTTGACAGTCTCCTATATAGCCAATGGACAAATAACATTAAGAAGCAACCTCTAATGTAGACCCGGCATCGTGGGATGCAGAACATCTTCTTGACCAAAAGGGGGATGTGAAAGGAAATGAAATAAGCTTCAGTGGCAGAGAGATTCCAAAAGGAGCCGAGAGGTCACTCTGGTGGGCACTCTTACGCACAATTTAGACAACCCTTTTTAGGTTCTAAAGAATTGGGGTAGCTGGTGGTGGATACCTGAAACTATCAAACTACAACCCAGAACCCATGAATCTCGAAGACAATTGTATAAAAATGCAGCTTATGAGGGGTGACAATGGGATTGGGAAAGCCATAAGGACCACACTCCGCTTTGTCTAGTTTATGGATGGATGAGTAGAAAAATAGGGGAAGGAAACAAACAAACAAACAGACAAAGGTACCCAGTGTTCTTTTTTACTTCAATTGCTCTTTTTCACTTTAATTATTATTCTTGTTATTTTTGTGTGTGTGCTAATGAAGGTGTCAGGGGTTGATTTAGGCGATGAATGTACAACTATGTAATGGTACTGTGAACAATCGAATGTACGATTTGTTTTGTATGACTGCATGGTATGTGAATATATCTCAATAAAATGAAGATAAAAAAAAAAAGAAGCAACCTCTAAGGAAAGCGACTCAAAAATTGATATTAAAGTACTTCAACTACATAAATATCTAATTTAAAATCTCTTGGACCACCTCACAATAAAACAAGAAAAATATAACAACAAAAAATCTGATCCCACAGAAATGGGAACCCCTTATACACTGTTGGTAGGAGTGTAAAATGGTGCAATCACTGTGGAAAACACTTTGGCAGTTCCTCAAAAAGTTAAACAGAAAGTTACCATATGACCCAGCAATCCCACTTCTAGGCATATACCCAAAAGGACAAAAAGCAGGGACTCAGCCAGATACCTGTACACCAATGTTCACAGTAGCAATATTCACAATAGCCTAAAGGTGAAAGCATCCCAAATGACCTTCAGTAGACGAATGGATAAACAAAATGTGGTGGGTGGGTGTGTGGGTGTGTGTGTGTATGTGTGTGTAGAATATTACTCAGTTTTCAAAGGAAGGAAGTCCTGATACATGCCACTACATGAATGAATCTTGAAGACAGGCTGACTGAAATAAGTCAGACACAATGGGACAGATATTGTATGACTCCACTTATATGAAATAGTTATAATAAGTAAACTCACACAGACAGAAAGCAGAGTACAAGTTAGGGAGGGGAATGGGTAGTTAATGCAAATGGGTATAGGGTTTCTGTATAGGGTAATGGGAAAGTTCTGGTAATGGATGGTGGTGAGGGTAGCACATTGTGAATGTGGTTAATCCCACTGAATGGTATGCTTGGGACCGCCTTAGATGGGAAAGTTTATGTTGTATATATGTTTCCACAATTAAAAAAAAAAAAAAAAAGCAACCAAAAAGACAATGGCAGTTAAATGTAATCCATGATCCTGGACTGGATATAATAATAGAGGAGAAAAGGCTCAAAAGGATATTATTGGGCATATGAAAAAACTACAGTATAGACTATAAGCTTTACATCAATTTTAAAGCTCTTGAACTTTATTAAAGACTTTGAAAGAACCAACCAGGAGGCTCACTGGAAGATTTCTAAAGGGTTATCACTGGACCATGTGTACTTAAGGTTATGTAAGTGAATACCATTGTTCTCAGAAAATGTACATGGAAGTATTAAATGTTTAGGAAGTTTGATGTGTACAACCCATTCTCAAATGTTTACAAAACAGATACACAGATGAATGGATAGACAGAAAGATGGATAGATAAATAAAATGATAAAGCAAATGTGGCAAAATGTTAAAACTGGTGGAAATGGGCATCTGGTGGGGGAAGTAAGTGTTGGCATTCTTTCTATGGGTTTTATATTATTTTTACACCTGTGATGTAAAGTTTGAAATTATTTCAAAATAAAAAGTTTGGGGATAAAAAAAAAAAAAAAACATTTGGAGGAAATGTGCCCTAATCCCTTTCCCAGATAAGCAGGGATTCTAGACAGTCCTAGCAAAGGAGTGTTAGGCTTGTGTGGGGATAGGTAAGATGAACACAGTGATCTAAGACCATGATCCTCCATTTTTTTTGCTGTGTACTTCCTAAAAAATATTTTGAAAAATCTTGTACTGCTCTGACATTTTCATTTGACATCTTAAGTTTTTATCATAAATTTAACAGAGGCAGAGAATATAATTCCCAGTACAGTATAAATGTATTTTAAATATATTATTGTTACAACCCTGGGAGCTGCAGATTTCACTCATTTGGTTAATGAAAAATGTCCACCAAATAATCTAATTGCTAAGCTTGTCCTTACTGTCAAATCAATCAACCAAATCAACTTACTTTCTCTCAGAAAAGCCTGGCTTCATTTTTTCAATTCAAATAAATGTGCTAATCTGCCTCTCCCATAACTCACCCCAACCCCATCCACCCCAACAAACACACACACAGGACAATCAAGAACAATTCTAAAAGAGATAAGGCATGAAGTCCTACCGTGCATTTGTTACCTGGATGAAACACAGTTCTGCCACATCTATGATTCTGACCAAAGCCCTCTTTGTTTTGCTGTTTTCTAATGCTCAGTCAGGAGGTAAGGATTCTTAAATGGTTCCTTTATTGGGTGAACCTAAGGTTTTTAGTCCCTGAGGCAATCAACTTTTCTAAGATTCCTGACTGATTTTGTCAAGTAGAAGAAAAGCAATTGTGAAAGTGGAGGTAGGAAGGGAGACTCAGCCAGTCACAGGTGATCTTGGCAACCAATTTTAGGAAAGAGTAAATATGGATATGTTGAGCTTCTAAATACCCTTAAAATTATCTGCTCATGAAAAATCCCTAGAAAGTTTCCATGTGCCCCTAGGCAAACATATACCCCAGTTTGAAGAATACTAATCTGAGAAATAACTCCATAGCTACACTCAAAATTGAAAGCTAGGTATGCAAACCACAAAAACTGTCAATCATAATGTTCTAAGCATAGAAGCACAGAATCAAGAAACAAGGCAACATGATGAAAGTTCTAGGATTTGTAAATTCATCATGGGCATGGTGATGGTTAATTTCATGTATCAACTGGGCTAGGTTATAGTGTCTAGTTGTCAAACACTGGCCTACTTGTTATTTTTAAAGTATTTCCTGGATGGGATTTGCCTCTACAATCAGTTGATTGCAACTATAATCAACAAAGGAGACTGCTGTCAGCAATGTGGGTAATCTTCTCATCCAATCAGTTATAGGTCTTAAAAGCCAGAACTGAGGGTTTCAGGAATAAGAGAAAGAATTCCTGCCTCAACTTCAATACTGACTCTTGCTGGAATTTCTAGCAAGCTACCTTCTCCTAGGGAATTCAGATTAAGGACATCAACATCACCTTTATGGGAGTTTCCAGCCCGTGGCCTGCCATGCTTACCAGCCCCCATGGTCATGAGAGACAATTCCTGTATTTGTGCACACACACATGTACACACACACCCTATTGGTTCTATTTCTCTGCAGAACGCTGACTAATACAGGGGGTGCAAAACTTTAACTTGGAATTAGAAAATCTGGAGGTTTGGATTCCAGTTTACCACTTACTAACCATGTCACTCTGAATAAACTTCTTTATCTTCTTAAAACTCACTTTCCCATCTACAAAATAGGGATGATGATGATGATGGTGATGATGACGATGATACGATAACAGTAACGGTATTAATAGTACTCTTATTTCACTCAACTTTTGAGGATTGGAGGAAGGACATAAGGTACTTTGCATAAAAAATAGAATGTAGTAAATATTCAATAAATGCTAACATAACAAGAGGGTTCACACATTAGAAGGTAAAGAGTCTCAGAGACCCCGAGGGTATATTACTGCACATATTTGCCAGCAGTTTAGGCTATGAGTAAGAAGAGTTTGTTCTTGTGGCTCAAACTCCCGTTATCCAGTGCACTGACAGATGAGTAGAAAAATGGGGACAAAAATCTAAATGAATAATAGGGAGGGATGGCAGGATGGGATATTTTGGGTATTCTTTTTTAATTTTTATTTTTATTTTTATTTCTTTTTTGGAGTAATGAAAATGCGGTGATGAATGCACAACTATATGATGATACTGTGAACAATTGATTGCACACTTTGGATGACTGTATGTATGTGAACATATCTCAATAAAATTGCTTTAAAAAAAAAGAAGTGGGTTGTTAACGGGACCAAGCCAACTCAAACAAAATGGAGATGTATTTTCAATTACAGGCCTATCCTGTGTCCCTAAAATTGCTTCCCATGAATCTAACTCTAATAAGCACACAGTTTAGGGCAGAACACAAGAATTTTCCCTTCTTACTACTGTCCCAAGGGAAAAAGAGCCCTAAGAAGACTCTGCTGTTTTTAAGCCACTCTCAAGTCTTTATGTGAATTTCAAATAGTGTTTATGGTGCCCAGAGCCTAACAGATAAGACACAGTTAACAAAGAAAATTAACTCAAGGCATTAGTAACTTAATTTGTGCAAATATGGAGGGGACTTCCAGTCATTTGTCTGGAAAAGCTTAGTACAAATAAGAACTTAATGCCTGAATGACCTAGACTTAATTCGCAATCATTTGCACCTCTGAAACAGGCCTGGAGCTTTGCCTTTGAGTGGACATCACAGATAGATAGATGAGATGATAGACAGACAGACAGATAGATAGACAGATTCTGAAAATGAAGGAATTAATGTAATGAACTTATAAAAAAGTAAGGCATTACTAGACATCTGTTGAGACTGAACACCATATGAATACATAACTAATGAATTGCCCCACAGATTATATTCATGTAAGATCACAAGCAGTTAATTCCAGTTTATACTTTTAAAACTTTGTGATAACTGTTTTGCTTTGTAATCTTTACCTTCCCATTTGATAAATCAGAGGATCCAGGATGTAATCATATCAATTACCTCTAAAAATGAAGACCAAATGTTTAAACAGTAAAGAGGATGCTGCATCGTCTCCAAATGCTTTTGTGGGAGCAGAGCCCAAAATCATTGCTCATTTTACTAGTGCGCAAACTATGAAACAGAGAATATCACTACATGCAGCAAATAGCAATTAAGCAGATCATCAGGGAATCCCAATGCTACAACCATAAGATGAACTACCTCCTTTGTCCTGAAGATAACTCCAGAAATAATTCTACTTCTCTAGCAAGAAAACACATAACAAAGTACTAAAACAAGATGACATAATTCTTTAAAGATTATCAGAAATGAAAAAGCTAAATTATCCAATGAATTCTGTAATCTGGGAGAAAAAAATGTATAACACTTTAGTAAATATAACTTCTAAATTGGAGACCTTCTCTAAAAGGTTCTGTTTTTCTATATCCATTCAAGCTAGCTCTTTTCAGCTTGCTTGCAACAAGATCTCTGGCCATGAGAGTCTTGATTTCTAAAAATTCAATTAAAACTCATCTATGATTTATACTGGTACCATGGGGAAAATTTTTATGACCCCTTGTAAGCTGAAGCATCTGATTACTGCACTAGTAAAAGGAATTTTATATTACTACAGTATCATAAACAGAAATTTAAAAATGGTATCCTAGGTCATTTTATTGTACCATAACAAAGCAAATTTTATATATTGAGTTATATAGCTTTCAAGAAGCAATACCATATACTATAAATGAAGATTTTATTAAATTGTTAAGTGCATTATCATCATTATGATGTTTCTATTAGAGACTAGATTTAATTGTAAGGTAACCACTGATGTTTTTGCCTTTTTCTGAGAAATTGGGTAGGTGATTAAATAAATGAATTAGTGTCATTATGCTTTTTTGGTCCCATTAACTTTCTTAATGTTGAGTAACAAAATATGGTATGAGAAAAGAATAATTATAAAATCAGTACGATTATACAAATGATTGCTACTAAACAGAAAAATTAATTTTTTCTACAAAATTCAGAGGAAATTTTCAGGCTTATGACAAGATGAAATATAAAATAAAAAACATTTTATATTTGAAAATGAAACTCAACTTCAGAAGTTTCTCGTGCAAAATCTAAAAAAGAGAGAGAAAGAGAATCATAAGCCAGATACCTGAATTTGTTTCACCTGTCTTTTAAGATTGATTCCCTCAATGCAAGGGACAATTGTCTTTCCTATATTTCCTTTTCAAACTTACAGCACCCACAAAAGGAAACCTAGGAATATACACATATATCATAAATCACAGTGGACAGGTCAGCTCCGTGCTTAGTCAATTCTTCATTCAATACTCTTTCCCAGATCAAGGCACCCAAATATCCTCTAGGGAATTAACTGCTATGTAATCATCAGCTGGATTATTAAGAACTTTTTCAATTCCAACATCTTAAGAGGACTATTTTTCTAGTTTTCAGCTCAATTTTTTCAAACAAGAAAGTTGAGGGGGGTGGAAATACAATAATCACTAATATACCCTCCACCCGATTCAACTTTGTTAACAACTAACCATGTCTGCTACATCACCCTATACATATATACATATATAAATATACATACATATATATATATTGCTCCCCCATTTGAAAGTTGCAGAAATCATCATGAATACTCACTCATCCCTAAAACTTCAGCATGCAATTCCTAAGAATAATGTAGTTGCTTATAAGACCACACTACCCCACCTAAGAAAATTAAGAATTCCATTACATTATCTAGAATGCAATCTATATTCAAATTTCTCCAACCGTGAAAGAATTGTTGTTGTAACAACCCCCATCAACATGGACCCAATTCAAGTTCATATATCACAAGGAGAATTATGTCTCTTTAGTTTCTTTTAGTCTAGAGAGTCATCTCTCCAAAACACACAAATCTCTTGTTTTTTATGACAATGACTTTTTGAAGAATCCCAGAAACTTGTCTCATTAAATGCCTTGCTTTTGAATTTAAGAGACTGTTCTCCTCTTGGGGCTGTTTACCTTGTTTCTCTATCTTCTGTGTTTCCTAAAACCTTGAAGTTTGGTACAGGCTTGATTAGATTCAAGTTAAACATTTCTGCAAGAAAACTACAGAGCAATACTATGTTCAATCACAATATTGCAATTCATATTGCATCACAACAGGAAGCACATAAAGTCAGAATCTCTTGATTAAGGTGGTGGCCATCAAATCACTCCATTATAAAGGTAATGTTTCCCCTGCAATTTTGGCACTATGCAAATATCCTGTTCTCCAAAAATCTTTCACCCAATATTTTGCATCCATTGATCCTTCCGTGAATCTATCATTACTTTGGGTATTACAAAAGAGTGACTGTCTATCATTCATCTTTATTTTTTACAAGACATTCCTTTATAAAAGAGAACTTGGCTTTTTGTTTTTCTCTCTCCTCTTATCCCTCTCTGCTCAGCCTTTCTGAGTACCACTATGCACTAATGGACTTCACTTATCCAAAATGTTACAATCAAGAGTTATTCTTCATTCACAATGTTGTGCTACAATCACCGTCATCTACTACCAAAACGTTTCCTTCACCCCAACCAGAAATTCTGTACCTTTTAAGCAGTAACTCCCCATTCCACATTCCACCCCAACCATGGCAACATGTAATGTGCTTTTGGCCTATAAATTTGCATATTCTAGTTATTTCATATAAGTGAAATCAAACAAAATCTGCCTTTTATGTCTGGCTTATTTCACTCAACATGATGTCTTCAATTTTCATCCATCTTATAGCATATATCAGAACTTCATTCTTTTTTACAGCAGAATAATATTCCACTGTACATACATAACACATTTTGTTTATCCATTCCTTTGTTGATAGACAGCTGGGTTGCATCCACCATTTGGCTATTGTAAATAATGTTGCTAAGAGCACTGGGGTACAAGTTATCTGTTTGGGTCCCCTCTTTCAATTCTTTAGGGTATATATCTAGAAGTCAGGATTGCCAGGTCATATGGCAATTCTATGTTTAAATTTCTGAGGAAATGCCAAACTGTTTTCCACAGCGGTTGCACCATGTTATAGTCCCACCAATAACGTACAAGAGTTCCTATTTCTCCACATTCTTGCCAACACTTGTTATTTTCTGTTTTTTTAAAACAATAGCCATTCTACTGGGTGTAGAGTGGCATCTCATTGTGGTTCTGATTTGCATATCCCAAATGGCAGATGATGTTGAGAATCTTTTCATGTGCTTTTTGGCCCTGTATATATCATCTCTACAGAAATGTCTATTGAAGTCCTTGGCCCATTTTTCAATGGGGTCGTTCGCCTCAAATTGTTCAGGTGTAGGAGTTCTTTATATATCCTGGATATTAAACCCTTGTGAGTTACACAGTTTCCAAATAGTTCTTCCATTCTTTTTGCTTTATTTATAATGTCCTTTGATGCACAAAAGTTTTTATTCTGATTAAGTCCAATTTACTTGTTTTTTTCTCTTTTTTTGCTCATGTTTTTGGGGTAAAATCTAAGAATCCATTGCTTTAGTCCAAAGTTCTGAAGATATTTCCCTTGTTTTTATTTCTAAGAGTTTTATAGCTTACCTCTTTTATTTAGGTTATTGATCCATTTTGAGTTAATTTTTATATATGGGGTGGGGTGGGAGTCCACTTACATTCCTTTGCATATAGATATCCAATTTCCTCAGCACCATTTGTTGAAGAGATTATTCATTCCCCATTGAGTGGACTTGGCATTCCTGTCAAAAATCAATTACCAATAGATGTGTGGATTTAATTTTGAGCCTTCAATTCTATTCCATTAACCTATGTTTTGGTTTGCTAAAGATGACAAAATTCAAAATACGAGAAATGGATTGGCTTTTATAAAGGGGATTAATTAGGTTACAAATTTACAGCTCTAAAGCCATAAAAGTGTACAAACTAAGGTATCAACAAGAGGATACCATCACTGAAGAAAGGCTGATGGCATCTGGGGTTCCTCTGTCACAATGGAAGACACATGGCTGGAGTCTGCAGGGCTTCTCCCGGAGTTAGCTTCTGGTTTCCACTGCTTTTTCCAAAATGTCTCTGGCCTTTAGTCTTAGCTTCTCTCTCTCAGTTCCGGTGTGTCTTTGCTTGTTTTTCCCTGGGTGTTCTCTCTAAAGCATCTGGGGATCCTCTCTTAGCTTCTCTGGAGCAAACTCTGGATTTCACCTCTTGGCTTCTCTCCAAACATCTTTCTGTCTGCATCTCCACGCATCTGGGTCTATGTCGGCTCTGAGCTCACTCTCTCTCTCTCTCTAAGAACTCCAGCAAACTAATTAAGACCCATCTTGAATATGTGGGGCCACATCTCCATGGAAATAATCTAATCAAAAGACCCTGCCCACAATTGGTGGATTGCATCTCCATGGAAACAACCTAATCAAAAATCCCACTCACAATAAGTCTGCACCCACAAGATTGGATTAAAAGAACATGGCTTTTGTGGGGTACATAATAGATTCAAACCAATACAACCTATATGTCTGTCCTTGTGCCAATACCGTGCTGTTTTGATTACTGTGGTTTTATAATAAGTTTTAAAATCAGGAAGTATTTGTCCTCCAACTTTGCTCTTCTGTTTCAAGATGATTTTGGTTATATCCTAGAGAATGATTTGTGCGCACTCAAGAAGAATGTGCATTATGCTGTTGTCAGGTGAAGTTTTCTATGTATGTCTGTTACAACTAATTGGTTTGTTGTATTTTTCAAATCCTCTATTTTTCTATTGCTCTTCTATCTAGATGTTCTGCCCATTCTTGAAAGTGGTGTATTGATGTTTCCAGTTATTAATGTAGAACTGTCTATTTCTCCCTTCAAATCTATCAATGTTTGTAATATATATTTTGGAGCTCTGCTATTAGGTGAATATAATCTTCTAACTGTTATATCTTCTTAATGAATCGGCACTTTTATCAATATATAGTGTCCTTATTTGCCCCTTTTGACTTAAAGCCTCTTTTGTCTGATATTAGTATAGTCACCTACTCTTTTTATGGTTACTTTTTTATTCCCATCCTTTCACTTAAAAACTATTAGTGTCTTCGAATTAAAAGTGAGTCTCTCATAAACATGATATAGTTGGGTCATGCTTTTTTATCCATTCTGCCAATCTCTGTCTTTTGACTGCAGAGTTTAAATTAACTACTAAAAATGCAGGTTACTTCTGCCATTTTGCTATTTGGTTTTTGTTAAGCCTAACACCTTTTTTTACCCTCAATTTTCCCATTACAGCCTTCTTTTGTATATAGTTGATCTTTTATCATGAACCATTTAGAATCTCTTCTCACATCTTTCTGTGCATATTTTTCAGATAGTTTCTTTGTGGTTACCATGGGGCTTACATTAACAACCTAAATCTATAACAATCTTGTTTAATTTTAAAACAGCTTAACTTCAATAGCACACGCAAACTATGTTTCTATAATACTCCATCCTCCCACCTTTCTGTTGTTTTGATCACACTTTATCACACTTTATACATTGTGTGTCCAAAACCATAGATTTATCATTGCTTTTCGTGCATCTGCATTTAGATCCTGTGAGAATTTAAAAATGTAGTTACAAACATGAAATATATGGTACTGGCATTTATATTTACACATGTAGTCACCTTTACCAGAGATCTCTATTTCTTCATGCAACTTCAATCACCCATCTAGTGTCCTTTCGTTTAAACCTGAAGAACTCCCTCTGGTGTTTCTTGTGAGCTTTATCTAGTGGTGACAAAGACCCTTAGCTTTTGTTCATCTGGAAATGTCTTAATCTCTCCCTTGTTTTTGAAAGACAATTTTGCCAGATACAGAATTCTTGGTTGGCAGATTTTCTTTCAGCCCTTTAAACACATTATCACACTGTCTTTTTGCCTTCATGGTTTCTGGTAAGAAAGCAGCACTTAACCTTATTGAGGCCCCTTTCTAAATGACGAGTTGTTTCTCTCTTGCGACTTTTAGGATTATTTGTCTTTGGCATTTGGCAGTTTAATTATAGTGTATCTGGAACTGCATATCTTAGAGTTCATGTTGTTTGGAGTTTTTGAGCTTCTTGGATGTGTATATTCATATATTTCATTAAATTTGGGAAGTTTCCTGCCATTATTTCTTTTACTATTCCTTCTGACACTTTCTCTCTTTCTTCTCCTTCTGAGACTTCTATATGCATATATTCATATGCCTAATAGTGTCCCTCAGGTTTCTTAAAGGTTCTTCACTTTTTTTCATTCTTTTTCTTTATCTGCATCTCCGAATGGATAATTTCAATATTCCTATCTTCATGTTCACTGATTCTTTCCTCTGCCAGCTCCAATCTGATATTGAATCCCTCTAGAGAACTTTTTATTTGGTATTCTGGTTTGAAGCTGCATATACCCTAGAAAAGCATGTTCTTCAAGCTAATCCATTCCTGTGTTTGTGGGCCCATTGTAAACAGGATCTTTTAGTGAGTAGGATCTTAAGTTGAGATGAGGCCCACCTCATTCAGGGTTAGTTTAATCCTTTTACTGGAGTCCTTTATAAGAGGATAAAAGACAGTGAGAAAACACAGAAACGGCCCCAGAGAAGCTAAGAGACGAAATTCAGAGAAGCACACAGAGAAGCTCAGAGAGAAAGAAGAAAAGCTGAGTGAGAAGGACTCACACAAAAGCTCATAAAGAAAGACAGAGATGGAGAAGCCAGCAGCCAAAAACAAAGAAACCTGGGAAAGAAGAGAGAGACCAGCAGACATGACAGTGCCTGGCCATGTGACAGAGGAGCTGAGGATCGCTGGTAGGCAGTCTTTGGGGGGAAAGCATCACTTGTTGATGCCTTGATTTGGACATTTTCATGGCCTCAGAATTGTAAGCTTGTAAGTTAATAAATCTCCATTGTAAAGGCCAATCCATTGCTGGTATATTGCATTTTGTCAGCTTTAGCAAACAAAAATAGATTTCCGTAGCAGAAGAGTGGGGTTCTGCAATTGCAAATACCAAAAATGCTGGAATGGCTTTATAAATTAATAAGGAAAAGATTCTGGAAGAATTGTGAGGACCTTTATAGAAAATACCTAGATTGCTTTGAAGAGACTGTAGGCAGAAATATGGATGCTAAAGATACTTCTGATGAGGCCTTAGACAGAAATGACAAATGTGTCATTGCAAACTGGAAGAAAGGCAACCTTTGTTTTAAAGTGGCAGGGAATTTGGAAAAAATGAGGTCTGGTGTAGGATGGAAAGCAGAATTTTAAAGTGATGACTTTGGATATTTAGCTGAGGAGATTTCCAAACTAAAACATTTGGTTATTGTTTTCTTCAGCTCCATTATTTGTTTGGTTCCTTATTATGATTTCCATCTCTTTTTTTGAAATTTGTTTTTTGTTCATATATCATTTTCCTAATATCATTTAGTTCTTTGTCCATGGGTTCCTTTACCTCTATGAGCATAAAATCATTTTTTTAAAGTCTTTAGCTGATAAGTTCAAAGCCTTGTCTTCTTCATTGATGGTT
Organism: Choloepus didactylus; assembly: GCF_015220235.1. Taxonomy (NCBI): domain Eukaryota; kingdom Metazoa; phylum Chordata; class Mammalia; order Pilosa; family Megalonychidae; genus Choloepus; species Choloepus didactylus. The sequence continues at coordinate 31,532,959 of NC_051308.1, forward strand.
TCTGATATTTTATCTTGCTTCTCTGAATGGGCTACCATTTCCTGTTTCTTTGAATGTTTTTTAATCTTTTGTTACACACTGGACATTTTGATATCTAATGTGATTACTCTGGAATTTAGACCTTGAGCTGTCTGTTCCTTAAGTTTCTACCCAGCAAGTGTTGTGACAGAGATTACCTTGAATGCCAGTAGCAAACAAAAACAAACAAACAAAACAAAACATCTTTCACAGTCTTTGCAGATTGGCTCTGTGTTGGCTGCTGCTCTCTTCTGAGTTGCCATACTAACAGTGAACCTGAAAAGCAGCCCAAGGTGAAAGCACACAGTCCTCTCCAGTCTTTTCTGAGCATGGGCCTTGTCCTGGCCATGCACTTGTGGCCTTATAAAATTCCCCTTTACATAAATCCAAATTCCCCCCGAAATAGTCTTCTTGGTCCCAGCCATTCTGCTGTATGACTAAAAATGGTAATCCTTTGCCCCAGGCCACTGTGATTTGATTGTTTCTTACATTGATTCAGCTGCCCCAGGAATTGTTTCTACATAAGGGCAAGTTCTGGGATGATGGGTAAGAGGCAAGTCTCCTGGTCCAGTCCTACAGTCTGCCATTAAACAGAATGGTATAGGCAGATATGCACCCCACTCTGTGCATAAGGATTTTAATCTGTTCTCTCTGGAACGGGACCAGAGACCTGAACTGAGAGCATAGGTTGGCTTTGCACAGAGCCACGGAGGGAGTGGAGGAATGGCCAGCAACAATAACACAGTTTTCCTATCACTTTTAAGTTGACTTTTTCCTGATTCAGTGCTTGTTGCAACCCTTTAACTGCTTTCCAAAGCTCTGGGAAAACTGGTTCTGTCAGTTTTAGATTGTTGTTTAAAAATTCTGTGGGACAGAACTCTGGAATGTCTCACTTCACCATCTTGGTGACATCACTCTCATAGAGACAAATAAATAGACAAATAACTATATAATACACAGGACAGTGCTAAGTGTTTCGAAGAAAAATAAAATAGGGTATGGGATGGAGGATGACACATAATTTATATTTTAGATAGAGTAGAGAAAAATAGAGTCCCTCCAATAAGATGACATTTGAGCAGAGATCAAAATGAATTTGAAAGAGCAGACCTCGTAGCATCTGGAGGATGAGAGATGCAGACAATAGGAACAAGTTGAAGGCCCCAGTCTGAGGAATAGTAAAAGGGCAGTTTGGCTGAAGTCCAGTGTGCTAGGGGTAGCTGTAGGAAATAATATCAGAGAAGGATCTACCCTGGAATCCTCATATACTCATTTTAGAGTTTAAACATGATTTGGCTTTGTTTTGTATTTTTACCATACAGTAAGAATTTTTCACTGGAGGACTGAGCACAGTTTTTGTAGTGGTCCAAAAGGTGGTTCTCAAAATTATGTGTCCTTCTCATAACACCTCAAACCTGTGAATGTGACCTTACTTGGGGGTGGAAAAAAAAAAAAAGGTCCTTGCAAATTTAATAATCTCAAGATGAGATCATCCTGGATTATTTGCATGTACCCTAAATCCAATGACAACTATCCTTATAAAAGACACAGGGAGAAGAAGAAAAGGAGATGTGAAGGAGGCAGAGATTGGAGGCAGCCACAAGCCAAGGAACAGCTCAAGCCACCAGAAACTGGAAGAGGGATGGAAGAGTCTTCCCTAGAGCCTTTGGAGGGAACATGACCCTGCCAACACCTTGATTTCAAACTTCTGGCCTCCAAAACTGTGAGAGAATAAATTTCTGTTTGTTTAAGTCACTAAATGTTAAGGCAGCTCTAGGAAATTAATATAGTTTTGTTTATTTCATTTTTTCATTGAGGTAAAATTCACATAACATAAAATTCAACTGAACATGAGTTTTATAGTTAGACTGGCCTGAGTTCCAAACATGCATCTATAAATTCCAGAGCAAGCTGCCATTCTGGACTTTCATAATTTTCTTACCTATAAAATGGGGATATAGTGTAACCTGACTTGTGGTTATTAAGAATCTGTGATATAAAGCACTGGTTCTCTACTTTAGCATATATCAGAATCAACTGTAGGGCTTGTGAAAAGATAGATGCTGGGCCCACACACAGCTTTTGATTCAATAAGTCTGGTATAAGGTCTGAATTTTGCATTACAAACCAGTTCCACAAGATGCTGAAGGCAGATCTGTACAAACATAGATGTACCCCACTATGTGCGTGAAGATATTAATCTGTTCCTTCCAGAACCAAAAGTAGAGAGACTGACTATCAGTGCACAAGCTGGCAATGCACAGAGCCAGGGACACAATGGGGGAAGGGCCAGCAACAGTGCCACAATGTTGCTTTAGCAAAAATTACCAAGCCTCAACCCATCTAGAATGATAAAATAAGTTAAAAGCCGCCTTTAATTTTGTGGTATCTTTGCTCTGTAATTTAAAATTCCTTCTTCTGTGACAGCATGGCATAGTGGAGAAAAACCTGCTTTGGAACCAGAAAGGCCTGGATTCAAATCTTGACTCCTCTGGCTGCCACTCCGAGCAAGTTATATAATCTCTTTAAACATCAGTTTCCTCACTGATGTTCTTAATGGAAGGAATAATAATCATCAACCATTTAGTGTTGCCAGAGAAGAGAAGATGAATACAAAGAACACAATGTCTGGCACACAATAAGTTTTCTAGTAGTTAGCTGCTTAGATTCAGCTGTTTTTTAGCTCTGAAACATTCTAATTCTAAGGTTTTAAAACCTGTATCTATTAGGTTTGGGAGTTATTTTTTTGTTTTGTTTATTTTTTAAGCTATTCAGTTGGGAGTATGGAATCAAGTTCCTCATTTTAGAAAGTAAAGAATAGGTATTCTAAGATGGGCTCTACTTATTAGAGGCAACAGAGAACCACCAAAACTAGTTCATGCAAAGTCTAATGGTCAGAACCAAACTGTTATCTAAGACTCACAGTGACTGAATTTGAACTAATAAATAGTAAGCCAAGAAACCAGGATACTCTCAGGGAATGCTTGGTTTTATCATCGCCACTCCTCTCAACTACAAGTAAGCAAGCTTCCTTGCTTATGGCCCTTTAAAATGGCTACTCCACAATGGTAATGATCTATAATTTGATAGGATTTGAGTTACATGGGTGTATGCATTTTTCAAAGCTCATCTATGGTACACATAAGGGATGTATTTCGTTGCATACAATGGATGTCTTTTCATGTCTGTCTCTCTCATTAAATTGCAACATGTCAAGGATAAAGAAGGAATCACATTCAACTCTGAATCCCCAGCACAAGGCCTAGCTGTAGCTGGATCTCAATAAATGTTTCATTATTAAACAGAGGAAGACAAACTCACGTATCCGAGAAATTTTATTTCTTGGATTCATTCTGGAATATGTTTAAAAGTTCTCATTAATTAACCATTACATTCTAGTGAACTGGTATAAACAGATTAAAATTTTACTATAAAAAGAACTATATTAGTAAGCAGTTAGGGACAATTCCTATGAATGGTTCAGTTTACGTGACTCTACCACCACCTAGTGGAAATAAACGCACATAACCACATTTGGAAACTGGCTCTTAAAAAGGACAAAGAATCTCCAAATGGTTTGATGGATCATGAGCATCCACACTTCAAACATTCACCAGGCACCTGTTGGGCTCTGGAAGCTTTGCCAGCTTCCATGAGAACAACATAACTCATGAGTGTTTTGATCCCTGCCACATTCCCAGAGCCTACGAAAGTGACAAAGCACATAGTACAGGTTTTCAAAAAATATTTTTCAGTTGACTGACTAGGTTGTAGGAATAAAAGAAGAACGAGATATCATCTTCAGAGAAAACATTCAACCATTTAAAAATCATTAATAAAACTTTTTTTACTCTGACTTTAGATAGTAGAATAAGCAGGCCCAATGAGTACATCAGAAGTATGATGTTGTCTTTAATTAAAATGCCAAAATAAATGCTCAATAAATGTTGCTAATCTCCACAACATAACCCCAATCCCTTAACTCTTACTCCTAAGTAGCTGCCACAAAGTAACTAAGAACAAGTCACTATTACCTCAGCTATAAAATTTAAAGAGCTAGACTAAATCTCTACACGCCCTTCCTAATTTAACATTCTTTAAATTTTAAAATAATAGATAATAAATCTTAAACTTTTCTAGAGCATAAAGGAAACCTGTCAAATATTTACAGCATCACACTGACACCAAAATCTGATAAAGCATATTAATAATTACTGCCAAATCTCATTTATGAACATTAATGAAAAACTTACACTAAGTAAACACCACAGAGAACTCAAAAGCACATTAAAAAAAGGATAAGCTATAAGCACAAAGTGTTTATCCCAGTGATGCAAGGTAGTTCAATATTAGAAAATCTACTCACATAAACCCGAAAATGTCCAGATTTCAATAAAAGATTACAAAACATAAAACAAATAGGAAGTTTCTCCAGGCAAAAGAGAAGATTAAAGCATTAAAAATCATCAGTAAGAAGGATAAGACCTGGGATATTCCAGGCAAAGACTTTTTATATGGTTAAAAGGAGAAATTTTAGGTTGTATATGTCTTACTAGAATAAAATTAGAAAACAAACAAACAAACATACAACTGTATAACACAAACAGGGAACCCAAATGTAAAAAATGTATTACAATTAATAGTACAATTATAATAATATTCTTTCATCAATTGTAACACATTTACCACGCTAATGCAAAATGTTAATAGTAAGGAGGTATACGGGAACTCTGAGTTTTCTGCATGATTTTTTTGTAAACCTACAACTTCTCTAATTAAAAACAAAAAGGTCATAAATATACTCAAAGAGCTAAAGGAAAACATGGACAAGGAAATTGGGAAAACAACAGATGAACACAATGAGAATATCAATAGAGAGAAATCATGAAAAGAAATCAAACAAAGCTGAACACCACAGTAACAGAAATTCAAAATTCCCTAAATGGGTTCAATAGCAGATTGGAACTGGAAAGAAAGAAAGAATCAGTGAACTGGAAGATAAGACAAATGAAATCATTCAGTCTGAGGAGCAGAAAGAAGAATGAAGAAAAGTCAACAGAGACTGAGGAACCTATGGGACACCATCAAGCATACCAATATATGCACTGTGGGAGTCCCAGGAGGAGAAGAAAGAGAGAAAGGACCAAAAAGAATATTTAAAGAAATAATGTCTGAGTATTTCCCAAATTAAACGAAAGGCATGACTATACATAAGATGCTCAACAAACTCCAAACAGGTTAAACCTAAACAAACCCACATTACAACATGTTATAAAAATGTTGAATGCCAAAGACAAAGAGAATTCTGAAAGCCTTAAGAAAAAAGCAGTGTGTCCAGAAGAAAAGATAAAGGATAAAAACTGGTTTTGTATAACTTAGCAAAAACTAGAATGGACAATGATGGTGATTAAATATAGAAACATAAAAGAGTTTTTACATGAGGGAGAACAAGTGAATGTCAACATCGCAAGCTGTTGAAAATGGGATAGTATATGGGAAAAACATAATCAATGCAAACTAGGGTCTATAATTAACAGTAACATTGTAATATTCTTCCATTAATTGTAACAAAGGCAATACAGCAAAGCTAAATGTCAACAGAGAGAGATATAAAGAAGGGGTATAGGATTCGTATTGCTGTTTCTTTTTTTTTTTTTTGTATTCTTTATCCTTTTGTTTTTTTTTTCTTCTTTTTTGCAGAAGAAATAGAAATGTTCTATATAGACTGTGGTGGGAAAAGCATAACTATGTGATTATACTGGGAGCTACTGATTGTTCACTCAGGATGGACAATATGGTGTGCGAATAAAACTGTTTAAAAAATAAACAGAAAGATACAAGTGCTGGAGAAGATGGAGAGAAAGATATATACCTATACACTGATGGCAGGGAAGTAGAGGAGGGCAGTGTGGTTCCACAGGAAGCAAAGTGTAGGGTTGCCATATGACCCTGCAACCCTGCTATTTGGTATATACTTGGAAGAACTGAAAGCAGGGACACAAAGGCATTTGCACACTGGTGTTTATGGCAGCAGTAGTCACTATTTGCAATGAATAGAGGTGGCCTAAGGGTACATCCATGGGGAACAAAAGGGTGAACTGTGGTGTATACATACAATGGAATCTTGAACAGCTGCAGAAGGAATGAAGTTGTGAGGCATGATACAAGGTGAATGAACCTTGAGGACATTATGTTGAGTGAAATAAGCCAGAAACAAAAGGAGAAATATTGTAAGGCCTCACTAATATAAACTAACTATAATGAGCAAATACTGAGAATTGAATTTGAGAGAGAGGTTTCAGGGGATAGAACATGGGCAGAGATTGGGCAATCGACGATGCAACAGTACAGAATTCTCAATACGGCTTACTGTAAAGGTTCATAGATTGTAAGCTCTTACAGCAGTCACATCTATTCCTGAGTTTTAACTGTTATTTAAGAGATGTTCATTTGGTACAAAATTTATATTCTCTGTAGCACACTATCTATCTTAATATGTATGGTCAACTTATTCAAACAACATAATTATATAGAACCTAGGATACAGAATGAAATCTTGTTATTCTGTACAGGTTAATGCAATACCCCAATACATCACAGAGTTTTTTGGGCAGAAAATAAAAAAGTATTTGCAAAGCCCCTTGAGGGACTGGGTGAAAATGTGGAAATATTAAACTTCCTCACCTGGAGAATTCCTGTTATTCTCGCAGGCCAACGCTGGGGACTCCCAGTTTGATGAGTCAGGCCTTTGATCTTGGGGCTTGCCCTTACAAAACTTATTCCTGCAGAGGAGAAGCTAAGCCTACTTATAATTATGCCTAAGAATCTGCCCCCAGAGAACCTCTTTTGTTGCTCAGATGTGGCCTCTTTCTCTCAGTCAACTCTGCAAATAAAGTCACTACCCTCCTCCCTACATGGGACATGACTCCCAGGGGTGTAAATGTCCCTGGCAGTGGGGGACATGACTCCCGTGGATGAGCCTGGCCTTGGCATCGTGGGACTGAGAATGCCTTCTCATCACTAGAGCCTCAGAAAAATAAATTTGCAGACAAACATACAATGAAATACTGTATAGATATTAAAAAGATGGAAATCTGTATTTAATTGTAAGGGAACATGTCAATAATATGTTAAGTGGGAAAATTACACAATAGCATTATAGTTGACTATAATTTTGGAAATGTATATTTGCATTGTATTTACAGAAGACTATGCATATTTGGGTAACAGAATTATGTATGATTATTTTCTACCTAATATCTTTTTATAGTCTGAATTTTGTATTAAACACATCATTTGTAATAGGGAAAAAGTCTGTTGATTTTTTTAATCAGCAAATCAATTTTCCATATATCATTTCAAAATGCAGCTGGCTTATCAGTAAACATCAACTCCAGATTTATAGGAAAAAAGATATTCAAAGGTGTGGATGTGGCTCAAAGGGCTCCTCAGGAGCCTAAGTAAAGTTGCCAGAGTAGAAGCAAACCAACCCAAAAAGGCCACTTCTCCCCTCACCCACCTGGATCAGGTGAGCTCATGGAAGGCAGATGAAGTTTTGTCAGCTAACCCTTTAATACCCAATCCCTTAGACCAATCCTCAGCAAATTTAATTTCTTGTTTTACCCGCCCAAGAACACGGACAGGATATGAAGTAAGAAGCTCATCTGCAAAGTACTAGTAAACCTCAACTGTACTCACACAGCAATCCATATTTTAACTATTAAATGAGCACCAACTCACCCAACAGGGGAAAAAAAATCTGATAGAACAAACAGATCTTCTAATGGGTTTCTATTCCAATCAGAGGTCTTGACTAAAGTTTAGTAGTCAATGTATAAATGAAGATCAAGGGACTAAGAGATTATTTAGGTCATGTGTGAGGAAATTGTTCAAACTGCAAAAAGAAAAATCCTAAATAAATATAGGGAGAAATGCTCCCTAAAAAGTAAGGATCATTCAACTATGAAATGAGTTAACAAGGGAAGCTGGAATCCTCTCTAGGAAATATTTTTGTGGGACAAATACTCATCTGTAAAGAAAGTGCTCTGCAGTGAAACTGCTTTCACCATCCCAGTCAGCCCGAGACTGATCAGTCAGCTAAGAAACCAATTAATTATTATTTATTGAATTCCTACTATGTGCACAACTCTGTAGCAATTATAATAAAATGTAAGAAATGGTTCCATCAAGAGAAATATTTTATGGTTGGGGAGACAAAATACACACATGAAGAGAACACAAAACAATACATGAAAAGAACACAAAACAATAAATGAAAAGACGTAAGGCAAATTAATAATGGAAGATTTTCTCTTTTTCTTCCCAAACATGTTTTAGGAATAAAAATACAAGAGTCAATCAGAACATAATTTTATTTCCTCCAACTCTTAAAAGCTGAAAGGTTTGGGGGTGCTTTTAAAATGTACATAGGTAAATAAGCTATAGCAATGGTAATAACTGATCAGAGATTATTTAAAAATACTAAAACCTAAAAAAAGAAAAAAAAAACAAACCTCACCGATGTTCACTCTCCTGCTTCATTAAAGAATTATCACTAATTAATTCAACTAACCATTACTATGTAGAAGCTATTGTGCAAACGCTTAATGAACGAGCCAAAATGGAACAGATAAAAATAAAGAATTCTTATGTAAAGCAACAGGGCTAGAAAATCCAAGAGCAGCTCTCTAACCATGAAAGAATTGGAACTGAAATTCTGAAATTTGTAACTGAAAATGAGCACATTTAGGTGTGTGATCACCTCTGTTTATACTGCTAAGAAAAAACCCACATATGGGTTAAATTAGTGTCTTCCCATCTGCAAGATAAAACAACAAATTTATAATTGAGGAATTGGGGATGATAGTTCACATTAATTCAATTCAACAGACATTTACTAAGTTATGATACTGTACTCAGTGCCTGAAATGCAAAGATAAATAAGGGTTTTTGTGCGGTGGTGTTTTTTGTTTGTTTGTTTGTTTTTAATAAAGATGCAGTCAGTCCCTGACCTGAAAAAAACCTCATGTTATAGAGTTCTTTGTTGGGCAAAAAATAAAATAAAATAAAATAAAAATAAAAATAAAAAAATAAAATACTAGTATCTCCTTTAACAAGTAAGGTTCCTTAAAACTATCATGTTTTTCTAAACATTACCTAACCAAGAGGCTAAGGAGCTGGAAAACCTTCACACTTTAGTTGTAAGAACTGAATGGAATACGAATTGGAAATAAAAATCAAATGTCTCTAAAATTACAATGCTGTACTGATTCTATACATAACTATGACTCCCTATATCAAGAAATTTTATTTACACCTTTGGGTTAAAAAATAAACGTAATCTAATCTTAAGTAAAGCAATATGTAACCAGCTAAATACTTCACTGAGATATTAACAAATTTTAAGGGGTTTGCTAGTAAAAAATGTGCTCTATTTAAAGCTTTAGGGATACTGAACCACCAAATCCTGTAGAAAAGGCAGATACTGCCTTCAGGCAAAAATGCTAGGAAGTGACAGAATGCCTTCTTTACAATTTGCAGCTAGGTTATTGCCTGTGATAAATTGGTAACCATTCATTAACTTTGAGAGCAATAGACAACTGGCAGCCTATTTCATGCCTCAAAGAATTTATGGCAAAACTGATAGGTGACTGAATTCAGAAAATAAAATGGATTCTTGGAAATTGTTACTTTCATGCTTTATTTCTTTTAAATAAACTTGGAGGCAGATACAGGTATTTGACTTAAAGGTCATAATTTTTCACATCAGTGATAAAAGGATTAATGTTTATTAATTGTGTCAATCTATCAATCATCAGTGTATATATGTGAACCAGGCACTTAAGGTATATCCTGATATATGATCCACTCAGGGTCATAAGAAGGAAAATGATGCAAAGCATGCATTAACACCCTAAATTAAAACAGGGTGCACTTAAGAGTTAGGGATTATGTTTGCAGATACTCCTTTACTGGCAACTCCATACTGCCTAACACAATGTTGGTGTCCCCCACCGTTTTTGTCTGATTCTATTTTCTTCTCGTAATCCCTGTTCCCCAAATAGATCTATGCCTAAGGCTTCAACTACTTCACTGTCTCCAAGAAAATCCTCTATCCTGAATTACAGTAATTGTCATATCAGGCTGCACATCAGCATCACCTCAGTCATTTTTAAAACATAACAACCTGGGTCCCTATCCCACATTAATTAAATCAAAATCTCTGTGAGTAGGAAAGACCACAAAACATGGTTTTGTGATCAGTTGTGATGATTAGTTTCCCTAACAGAGAGTCAAGGTTGAGCCACTGCTCTTCTAGATCCATCATTCCAACCATCTCCTGATCATCTCCACCTGAATATCCCACAGTTACCTCAAACTTCTCTCCTATCTGCTACACCTACTTATCCACCAAGACTAAGCTAGAGCATTTTCTCCTCCTCTGCCCTAACTGCCCCCAGAAGCATTAGGCAGTCCTCCTTCTTGGCTTCCACAGTACTCTTTCCATGCCTCCATTAAACCATTTATCACCATTTACTGTAATAGATTGTATATAGCTATTTCTTTCACCAGACTGTTGCAGTTTTTTTCATCTTAGCATCCAAAGCACACACAACTAGGTAGCACCGGGAGTGAGTGATAGCCAAAAGCCAAAGAAGCAAAGCCAAATTTCTGTAACTGCAAGATTGGAAAATTAGGGACACAGCTAAGGAATGACTAACCAGGTAGACACAGGATGGGCATCATGAAGGAAGACACAGGGATGGGGATGGTAAACCCAACACTCATCCTCCAGTACACTAAAATTGACCAGATTGATTTAAGACCCTGAGTTGGAGCAAACAGTCCTGAAAAGCCTACCTCCCTCATATCAAATTTAAGTACTCTTTTTCACCCTCACAGAATTTTAAAGATGGAGCCTTTGTCATCTTTTGCCTAGATTTTTAAAATAGCATCTTAACTCAGGTCCATAATGTCCATCACTTTTCACTTCAAGCTAAGACTGCCTACCAAGTTAACTTTTAAAAGAACAAATCTCTTCCTGTTACTCCTCCATTGGAAAATCTCATGTAGCTCTTACAGAATGAAGTCCAAATTCTCTACTATGGCCTATAAGGCTTTTCTCCTTCTGGCTCTAAGCTATCACTTCAGCTATTCTCCCATCATATAATCAAAACTACATTCATACGCAACCTTTCTCCATCAGTTCACAACTTATTTCCTTTACATAAGCTGTTCTTACAGCAAAAATGCCCAATCCTACCTACCTACCTACAGATCTTACACAAATCAGCTCCAATATTATCTCTTCAGTGAAACTGCTTCTAAATCTACCTGATGGACTCCCCCATTCATTTAGCAGTTCTTTCAAAGAGCTCTTCCAGAGGCACTAGTATGCAACAGTCACTGGCATAAACATTTCTATAGAACTTTGCTCAAACTTGAATTATGACACAATAATGCCATATTTAAAATAGGTGTGATTTTATCACCCCCATCAGACTGTGGGTTTCTTGAAGAGAAGAACCATATTTTCTGGTCCAGCTGTCTTGTTTTTCAGGCTTGGCCAAAAGGGGCTCAGGGTGCCAGGCCATGTCTAGTAAAGACTGCCTTGATGGCAGTTCACAGTTGTAGAAATCCCTGGGTCAGGCTACAGGGACTGATATTGTAATAAAAGCCTGATCCAGAAGTAGAATACAAATAATGAACCAAAAAATGTAGAAGAATCAAAAGGAAAGTACTGATCAGGCAGGTTTCCTAGATGGGAAAGATAGAGATGAAAGTGAGAAACAGGACACGCAGAGATCAAACAGGTACAGAAAAACTGAAGACATCACCAAGACTGCTCATCTATGCATGACTTGGTACACTTAGCTGAAACAAGGACCATAACCTCAGCATAGCAGAACCATTGTACATCCAGTCTACTCATCTTTGTAACCATCTGTTCTAGTTTGCTAATGCTGCAGAATGCAAAACACCAGAGATGGATTGGCTTTTATAAAAAGGGGGTTTATTTGGCTATACAGTTACAGTCTTAAGGCCATCAAGTGTCCAAGGTAGCACATCAGTAATCGGGTACCTTCACTGGAGGATGGCCAATGGTGTCCGGAAAACCTCTGTAGCTGGGAAGGCACGTGGCTGGCGTCTGCTCCAAAGTTCTGGTTTCAAAATGGCTTTCTCCCAGGACGTTCCTCTCTAGCAAGCTTGCTCCTCTTCAAAACGTCACTCACAGCTGCACTGAGTTCCTTCTCTTTGAGTCGGCTCATTTATATGGCTCCACTGATCAAAGCCCACCCTGAATGGGTGGAGCCATGCCTCCATGGGACTATCTCATCAGAGCCATCACCCACAGCTGGGTGGGGGACATTCCAAGCAAATCTAATCAGCACCAAAACCTCTGCCCCACAAGATTGCATCAAAGATAATGGCATTTAGGGGACACAATACATTCAAACTGGCACACCATCCTCAGGTATAACCTAGTGTGAGGAACGTGTGCTGAATTAATAGACACTTTTGCTAATAATGATTATACACATACACACATGATATATAGTCTTATGATTCAGAAAGTAAACAACGGCTAATGGAAACACCAAATTTTAGAGCAGGATATCACAGGAGATCTAATCTAAAACAAGTGACTTGACTTGAAACTATTAATACCTTGTACACAGGCTATGTCAAAAGACTAATTTACCACATATAAGTCACATGCAATACTAACAGCTGAACCTATAATATAAAATCATGAACTCTGGGTATAAATGGTCTTTCATGTAGACTGATGATCAGAAGAAACGATTCTGCAGCAAGAAAAAATAATAACAAGCAGAGATGAAAAAGTTCATAATAACATGCCTAGATCCCTAAAGGCTTTCTAGTCTCTAGTTTCAATCCCATCCCAAGATCCAACATACCCTGCCTTCATTCTATGAGACACCCCTAAATCCTTTTACCATATTCCTCTTTGCCTAAGCTAGCTCAAGCTGGTTTCTATCACTTGCAACCAAAAAATCTTTTACCAAACTTAAGTACCAGATGTGCTTTGCCTCTGCTGCCTTTCTCACATCCAGAATTTCATTGCCAAAAACATGGTACTCCTTTTATAACTCTTATTTTACTTCCTTACTCTTCCTTCCAACCATCAATTCATTCAATTAACATCTATTGAGCTCCTATTAAGCACCAAGCACTGTGCTGGCTGATGGCAATAGAAGGATGAATTAGTCATGGTGTCTGCACTGAAGCTCATAATCTAGAACAGCATTTTTTCAAATTGGGGCTCTTAATCAATTTGTAAAATCAATTAAGGGGATCCCAAGTGGCATTTCTTTAAAATTTGAAACATAAGAAAAAAAATAGAGAACATCACAAGAGGTAGAGATTACTACTGTTTTCTACAACTTTTGTTTCAATTACATGTGTGCATGCAATAGATAATATAGACAGCAATGTAATATGTATTTCTTGCTATTAGTCATAAGCAAGAAAAGTCTGAAAAATCCTAGTGGGTGTCTATTTCCAAATAACCTCACAAACGTAATTTTTATTCATCTCAAATAAGTTCATTAATACTACAAGGAACTACAAAAGCTGTGTTTTAGAGAATCCACTAAGTGCATTAATTAATTAAAAATAATTTTAATTGGCATATCTGTAGTTTGTGTTGATTTTATGTGTCTGAAAACAGTTGTTGATTTTATTCAAGTACATTAAACATTACTTTTGTTTCTACTTTTAATTAGCTAAGCAACTCCTATTCTCTTTGCCTTCCTTAAACAGAACAAAGAAAATTCAAACCAACATGTCAAAATCATTATAAATTCCTAGTATAGTACTAATTATTAAGTTTCTAACTTATTTATATAAAATGCTGACTGGGCTAAACCCTAATCATCATCTGGATAACTATCAGCTACATGCCATGATAAGTTAGCATGGAGAAAAGAGAAGACTCATAAGGCAGAAGACAGTTGTGTTCAAATATTATTAAATATTATTAATTAAATAATATTACACAATGACTCAAAATGGTTAAGGGAACTTCTGAAAAAACATTAATTGAAGAGAATGTGAGAATAATATATCAAGGAAGTATGGGGCATTTTCTAGTATTCCTGTATTTTCCAAGTGAATTTGACTTCATTTCAAGGAAAATGAATTCAAACAAATTTATTATTGAATTTAAAGGCAGCCAATCATTACCAGATTGCAGAAGTCAAGATACTCTTGAGAGTCAACAAGAATATTAATTGAACACCCAGTATAGGCTGCATCCAGGCATTATGCAGTAAACCAGGAATAATGTGAAACATCATGAAATACTGATATATTTAAATCCATCGTAAGAACTTAGAACAATTTTAATGGCAGAAATGATCATATAACAAGTATGTTTCTGAAGAAAAACAGCGATCATACAGAAAGGTACCATATATGGAAAATTCTAAGCAATTTTCCTTTGCTACTTATTCATTCATTCTGTTAGTGAGACACAGGTAACTAACAGTTAAGAAAAAATGTGTGGAAAAAATCCAAATTGAGAAATGTATTCATAAACAAATTTTTTTCTCTGACACAGTGAAAATACTGCCATTATTTGATGTTCACAGTGGTACATACTTCCAGTTCACAAAGCAGGCGTGTTTGTGCTTTCATTCTCATTTATTCTCAATTAATTGTGTGTCTTCCTCATTTTAGGGACAAAAAGATGAAGGCACATCTTTTTTTCTTTTATAAAAGAAGCAAACACATAAACTTAACTATAATTTAATCTTGAAAGTGCAACACAGAGGAAGAGTATCTAATCCACTGTGGGATGGTAGGGAGGGCAAGGAAGGCTTCCAGAAAGAGCTGAGTCTAAAACAAAAAGTAGGCAGTATCCAGGCAAAGGCAGTGGGGGGAGGGAGGAAGCCTGCCATTTTTTGAGTATAGACATGGAAGAAAGAATCAGCCTGTTTGTGTGGAGAGAGCAGGAGAATCACCTTTGAGTAATCCGGTGTAGCTGAAACAAAGATAAAGGCAGAGACTATCAAGAGATGAGCCTGGAGTCAAAGAAAGGGCAGAAATGGAGGGCTATATAAACATACTAAGGATCTTGGACTTCATGCAGGATCCACAGGTAGGTTTAATGTTTGGGAGTGACAGGTTGGTAAAACTTCAGATAAGATCACTCTGGTGGTTAACAGAAGGTAGACTGGTGAATAAAAAGTCAAGAGGCAGCAAAACTACTTTTAAGAGGCTATGGCTGAACTTGAAACGTGAAATCACTGCCCTCCCCTCTACATGGGATCAGACACCCAGGGGAGTGATTCTCCCTGGCAACGTGGAATATGACTCCCGGGGAGGAATGTAGACCCGGCATCGTGGGATGGAGAACATCTTCTTGACCAAAAGGGGGATGTGAAAGGAAATGAAATAAGCTTCAGTGGCAGAGAGATTCCAAAAGGAGCCGAGAGGTCACTCTGGTGGGCACTCTTACACACAATTTAGACAACCCTTTTTAGGTTCTAAAGAATTGGGGTAGCTGGTGGTGGATACCTGAAACTATCAAACTACAACCCAGAACCCATGAATCTCGAAGACAACTGCATAAAAATGTAGCTTATGAGGGCTGACAATGGGATTGGGAAAGCCATAAGGACCACACTCAGCTTTGTCTAGTTTATGGATGGATGAGTAGAAAAACAGGGGAAGGAAACAAACAAACAAAGGTACCCAGTGTTCTTTTTTACTTCAATTGCTCTTTTTCACTTTAATTATTATTCTTGTTATTTTTGTGTGTGTGCTAAGGAAGGTGTCAGGGATTGATTTAGGTGATGAATGTACAACTATGTAACGGTACTGTGAACAATCGAATGTACAATTTGTTTTGTATGACTGCGTGGTATGTGAATATATCTCAATAAAATGAAGATAAAAAAAAAAAAAAAAGAGGCTATGGCTGGTCAGAGAGAAAGCCACAGGAAGCAAGAAGCTGATCATCAAGGGAACCAGGAAGAAAAGGGAGAGACCAGGAGATGCCTAAGCCTGTAGGAGTCAAAATAATACAGGATGGAGAAAGGAGAGGACACTACCACGTGACAGTGGCAGAAGGAAGCCAAGGAAACCCAAGGATTGTCAGCAGCCAGCACAAGAATGCTACAGACTTTGGGGAGAAAGCATCACCTTGCTAATGCCTTGATTTTGGACTTCTAACCTCAAAACTGTGAGCCAATAATTTCCTGTTGTTTAAGCCAACAACAACTACAATAATAATACCAGGTATGGTGAAATGTATATGAAAGCCCTGTAAAACTGTAAAACAAAACAAAACAGAGATCAGAGATCCTTCTATAACCTTTGTGCTGTGCTGGATCCAGGGTCGCTTAGGAATTCTGCCTGCATTTAAGGTATAACGCCACTAGTGGTGACTCTGTCCAGGCCACAGCTGCCTATTCTTGAAAGACTACCCAAAGGACAATCTCAAATGTCCTCTCTTTTCATACTTTGAAAGGCACCTCATCAAGTGACCCACTGAGCCTCAGTTTCTTCATCTGTAAAATGGGGATAATTGTAACTAAATAAGATCATGCATATAAAATCCTGCTGCACATAAGTAAGACTCTCAATAGACGTTTGATTTATTTCTAGCTGTGTCATTAAGAGCATGGCTTTTGGAACCAGACTGCCTGGATTTGAATCCCAGATCCATCACTTATCAGCTGTATGACTTGGGCAAGTTTCCGAACCATTTCTGGCCTCAGTTTCTTTGTCCATAAAATGGGGCTTATAATCACACCTCCCCCCCGGGATTTATGTGTAAAGTACTTAGAACGATGCCTGGCCCTGGGAAAGTGTTCTGTGTTTGCCCTGGGGTGGAACCCTCTCTCGAGAGCAGTCTGAGTCTTGGTCCTGATTGGGCACTGTCCAAGACTGAGGGGCTTGTCAAGGCAATACGCCTTCAGGGCAGTTTTAGCTCCCTGCCTGAGTCATGGACAGAGAAAGCCACAATTCTGAGACTCCCAACACCCTGGTCTCCCAGATTCAGGGCACAGCTAGCAACAGCCTTTGCTCCACCAGGCAGGTGATGGAACCCAATTTGCAAGTGTGAAGCCAGCTGGTGGGAGGATCAAGAGAGTTCATAAGGAACTGTGAGCTCTTTTTAAAAACACTTTAGTCCCTGGCAGGGGGGGTGGGGGGGTGGGGGGGGGTTGTTCTGCTCTCCTCTGTGCATGCTATTGGGAGGCAGCTGAGAAAAGAAAACAGTGTGGAGCTACTGAGCCAATCGCTTTCCTGCTCCTTCCTGCCCCACACATTTGCAGGGGAGGTAGAGGAATCCCATTACTACAGCACCTGACCAGCAGTCAGAAGACCTGTTTTTAGCCCCAGCTCTGTCACTGATGTGCTGCGTGAATTTGAATGAATCCATTCCCTCTCTGGGCTTCAGAGTCTTCCTCTGCCCAAACTGGGACACAACCTTTGCCATTCCTTTCCAGCTAGAGATGTGGAGAGAACAGAGAAACTCCTTGAAACCTCACCTCCTCCTTGAAGCCTTCCATGTTGGATGAACAAAAGGAAGTCCAAAGCCTTCCCTCCTCCCACAACTCTCCCAGGCTTGACATGCAATATTAATTACAGATATATTACTCAAAAAAAAAGAGGCTATGTCTGGGATGAAATCCAGGTGTTCTACTTTGCTAACGCTGCCGGAATGCAAAACACCAGAAATGGATTGGCTTTTATAAAAGAAGGTTTATTTGGTTACATAGTTACAGTCTTAAGGCCATAAAGTGTCCAAGGTAACATCAGCAATTGGGTACCTTCACTAGAGGATGGCCAACAGTGTTTGGAAAACCTCTGTTAGCTGGGAAGGCATGTGCCTGGCGTCTGCTCCAGAGTTCTGGTTTCAAAATGGCTTTCTCCCAGGACATTCCTCTCTAGGCTTCAGCTTCTCTCCAAAATGTCACTCTCAATTGCTCTTGGGGCATTTGTCCTCTCTCAGACTCTCTGGAGCAAAAGTCTGCTTTCAACAGCCATCTCCAAAATGTCTCTGTAAACTGCAGTTCCTCTCTCAGTTCCCGTGCATTCCCCAAAGTGTCTCTCCTGGCTGTCGCCCCTCTTCAAAATGTCACTCTGAGCTGCACTGAGTTCCTTCTGTTTGTCAGCTCATTTATATGGCTCCAGTGATCTAATTTAGACCCACCCTGAATGGGTGGGGTAACACCTCCATGGAAATTATCCAATCAGTCATCACCCACAGTTGGGTGGCGTGCATCTCCATGGAAACACTCAAAGAATTACAATCTAATTAACACTGATAGTCTGTCCACACAAGATTACATCAAAGATAATGGCATTTTGGGGAACATAATACATTCAAACCGGCACAGCAGGTGAGGTAAGGAGGGACTGAATAGTTAAGGAGGTAGTAGGATGAAAAGAAAGAAAATTCAAGAAAATTTTAGTAATACAGTAAAATAGTCTGGACTTGTTGATTGACTAGAATTGGAGAGGAAAGAAAAAGGTCAAGAAGTGGTTCAACATGAGGTAGATAGGGGCATGCAGCATAGTAAGGATTTTGAACTATATTTATATTAACAACAAAAGATGGTAGGAAACAAGAATGGATATCAGGTGACTAGTTAGGAGACTATTATAGAATTCAAGGCAAGAGATTATGGTATGATTGTTCTAACTAGAATGATGACAGTCGAGAAACAGAGCTATACATATATTTGAGAAATATTCCATTGCTAAAATCAAAATGACTTGCTGGCATGTAGACGAAGACAGGCAGAGAGAGAGAAGATGTCAACGATGCCTCCCAGGTTTCTCACAATGGGAAAATGGTGGTACCAATTACTAAGTGGGAAGACAAGTAAATTGAGAAAGGAAGATTGAGAATACAGTGTTTTAGACATGTTAAATTTCAAGTACTTCTGAGATATCCAAGCGGATATCTCAAGTGTTTTAGACATGTTGAATTTCAAATACTTCAGAGATATCAAGCAGACAGTTGAATATAAAGGTCTAGAATTCAAATCAGAAGTCAGTTTCGACTGAAAATATAATTTGGGAAATCACTAGTATATAATTAACTGTGGCCATGGGAGTGGATGAGATCATCAAAAAGATGAGGAAGGGTATGGACCAAAAAGATGGCCAAGGAACAGGTAATGAAAAGATCTAAAATCTAAACTTTAGATGCTAGAGAAGAAATTTAGATACTTTTGAGACATATGAGAAGAGGAAGAGATGGTACAGTAGCCCTAAAAGGAGATGTGAGGGCATTGCCTATGGGAATGAAAAATGGTGCAGCTGCTGTGGAAAACAGCCTGGTGTCTCTCAAAAAGTTAAACAAAGAACCACCATATGACCCAGCAATTCTACTCCTAGGTATATACCCCAAAAAACTGAAAACAGGGATTGAAACAGATACTCATACATCAGTGTTCATATCAGCATTGTTCACAACAGCCAAAAGGTAGAAACAACCTAAGTGCCCTTCAACAGATGAATGGATGAACCAAATGTGGTAAATATATACAACGGAATATTATTCACCCAGAAGAGGAATGAAGTGTTAATATATGCAATGACATGGAAAAAACCTCAAAAACATTATGCTAAGTGAAATAAGCTGGACACAAAAGAACAAATATTGTACAATTCCACTCATGAAATAACTAGAATAAGCAAATTCACAGAGACAGAAAGTAGATTAGAGTTTACTAAGTACAGAGGGGAGAAGAAATGGGGAATTATTGCTTAACAGGTACAGAGTTTTGACTCTGGGTGATAAAGTTTTGGTGATAGATGCTTGTAATGGTAACACAACATTATGAATGTAATAAATACCACTGAATTGTATACTTACAAACATATAAAGGGGCAAATTTTACAGTATAATCATATACATGCTATCACAATAACAATTAGTTTTTAAAAAAGGAGATGTGAGGCTAAAGAAGAGGTACCGTTTGTTTCTGAAAAGAAGGTAACATACAATGTTTAAGTGCTGGTGGGAAAGACTCAGTAGAGAAAGGTTAAAGATACAGAAACGGAGGAGAGGCTCAACAGCACAAATTCCCAAGAAGGGATCCAGCACCTTATGAAGGAAAACACTGGGATCCAGCTCCCGTATGGAGGCACTGGCCTCTCCTCACCAAGATGAAGTCTGTTTAAACAACAATTTGTGGGACTTTGTAGCAGTAGTTGAAGTGGTCTGGGAGCCACAAAATATCCTCTAGATTCTCACAGTTCATCCAGCTAATTTTGTTAAGGCTCGTCTGGACTTACCAACTAAATTGATGATCACTGAAGTACAACCTGTCCCAAGTAGACTTTTTTTTTTTAGGGGATCTGTGAATATTGACTTATTGTTATAAATGTCTTACTTGGTTCTGTATGTATTCTTGAACAAAGATAAGAAAATGGTTTTGTTATATAATCTTTTAAGCTTGATTTAAGGGACCTGAGATTGTCATTTGGTACATCCTTTTGCTTTAAGAAATAATTTCCTCAAAACTAAGGAGCACAAATTACAGGGATAAAATATAAATAAAATAAAAACCTCTCAGCTAAAAAGCTTATTTTTGTTTCCCAGATGCTATATCTTCCTGGTTGGTAATGAAGAGAAGATGGAAAATGCTCAAGGACCAGTTGGTGGCTTCTTGTCAAAATCTGTTTCCTCAGACCTTATGGAAGTAGCAGGAGAGAGAATTCTACCAAATAATTTGGATTCTCTATCTAATGGCTTGAATTGTTGCAGAAAAGATGGACTGGTTCACAAATTTGGTAATAATGACTCAAAGGAGGAAAAATAAACTATAATCACTCTGTAGATGACCAAAACATAATAGCATCATCTACTTCTGGAACTATGCCAAATACAATGCTAATAACTCCTTCTGTGGCATAGGAAATCCAGGCTGATAATAAAACATAAATTAATTATGGACATTCATTACTGAAGGAACAAGTACTGAAAGAACATCTGTCAATAAAGCAAAGATAAGTTGCTATCATTCTATTAAGATAAGATAGAGCCATCATTTGGCAGAATCGGGTTTTCATACCCTCTAGGATGGCTCCTCTTTACCTTGACTAAAACACCCAATATGCCTTTTAAAAAAATTTACATACAATAAAATTCACTTCTTTGGTTTACAAATTCTATGATTTTTAACAAATGCATAGATATAGAACAGTTTCATTACCCAAAGAAAACCCATGTCACCCCTTTATAGTCAATCCCATCTTCTGCCCCCAAAGCCCTGCCAAATGGCCTTTTAGGACACTGTGCTCACATATACTAACAAGGTCCACAGTCCCAGTAATTTAGCTTCAGTCATTAAGTCTCTATACATAGTAGTCTTTTCATCCTCAATTCTGGCTACTGACTACCCAGGATTCAGTATCTCCACATTCCATCACTAGAGCAAATGGGAACTTCTGGATCCCCTGATGACAAACACATGCCATAAACAACCAGGGGTATTGCCATATTTAGCCAATTCCCTTTGCCACCCATGAGAAAGTAGCCAAGGCCTCTCTGCTGTTGACCAACTTCTCTCTACCATCACCACCACCACCTGCCTAACATACAAACCAATAGGGAAAGACTCACCAACTGCATCTTCAATCTGGGTCTTCCTCATCTTCCTACAAGTTTCATTGGTTGGGAAAAGTTCTGAATTATTGTAAATTTCACTATCTTGTAGTCCAGGCTTGATTTAATATATAAATACAAGCTAAAGGAATTAAGAAAAATGGTTGATTCTAGGTTAGGGAAAGAAGATACAGATAATCTTTTTTTTTTTTTAAGAATTTTTATTTAGATTGATATTAAATGTTTGGAAAAGGATAAAGGTGATGGTAGAATACCCTGATTATAATTAATGACACTGAAATATGTTTCTGAAGGTGGATGAAAGGCAAATTTTAGGTTGTGTATATTACTAGAAGGAAAGCTAGAGTTTAAAACATGGAACTGTATATAACATAGTGGACCCTGTGCTGGATGATATCTATGGTGAATAGTACAAATATAAGAAGGTTCTTTCATGAACTATAATATACATATGTCACTAGTACAAATTGTTAATAATAGGGTGTAATGGGAAAATACATCTAATGTAAACTATGGACTATATTAGTAATATTTTAGTATTCTTTAAATGTAAATAAATCCAGAGCACAGAATTATATTAGTGGTAATATAGTGCTGGGTAGGATAGGTCAGAAAAGTGACTGCTAAGAGATATGGACTTTTTTCTTTTTTGGAGCAATGAAAATGTTCTAAAATTTATTGTGGTGAGGAATGCACAACTCTGTGATTCTAAGACACTGACTACACACCTTGAATGGATCACACGGTATGTGAACACATCTCAACAAAAGTGCTTTAAAAATACCCACAATGAAGTAACCATTCATGCCACTAGAGTAACACTAGGTACTACCTAGCCAGGAGGCAGACACTAGGGTGGCTAATATTTTTAAAAATAACAATTCTTGGAGAGGATGTGGAAACCATATAAAGCGCTCCTCTTCCTCTTGTTTGTTTGGATCATTGACTTCCACTCAACTTTATTTCTTTATGGTTCATGTTAGAGCATATATCAGAACTTCATTCTATTTATGACTGAATAATATTCCATTATATGTATATACCACAGTTTCTTTATATATTCTTTATATATTGTGAATGGGAATGTAAAATGTATTCCATTATATGTATATACCACAGTTTCTTTATATATTCTTTATATATTGTGAATGGGAATGTAAAATGGTGCGTGGTTATAGAAATCAGTTTGGCAGTTCCTCAGAAATTAAGTAAAGGTTACCATGAACAGATGACAGTGCAAGCATATATCCAAAAGAATTAAAAGTCAAGATTCAAACATATATTTGCACACTGATAATCACAGTGTCATTATTCACTATTGCCAAAATGTGGAAGCAATCAAAGTGTGCCAGTTTGAATGTATTATGTCCCCCCAAAACACCATTATCTTTGATGCAATCTCATGTGGGCAGATGCATTAGTGTTGATTAGATTGTAATTCTTTGAGTGCTTCCATGGAGATGTGACCCACCCAACTGTAGGTGATAACTCTTGATTGGATAATTTCCATGGAGATGTGGCCCTGCCCTTTCAGTGTGGACCTTGATTCATTTACTAGAGCACTATATAAGCTCAGAAAGAAGGCGAGAGCTTGCTACAGCCAAGAGGGACACTTTGAAGACCGCACAAGAGCTGAGAGAGGTGCTGCAGTTTACAGAGACATTTTAGAGACAGCCTTTGAAAGCAGACTTTTGCTCCATAGAAGCTAATAGAGAACAAACAACCCAAGAGCAACTGAAAGTGACATTTTGGAGAGAAGCTGCAGCCTAGAGAGGAATGTCCTGGGAGAAAGCCATTTTGAAACCAGAACTCTGGAGCAGTCGCCAGCCATATGGCTTCCCAGCTAACAGAGGTTTTCCGGACACCATTGGCCATTCCTCCAGTGAAGATACCTGATTGTTGATGACTTACCATGGACACTTTATGGCCTTAAGACGGTGACTTTGTAAACAAATAAACCCCCTTTATAAAAGCCAATTCATTTCTGGTGTTTTGTGAAAAGGCAGCATTAGCAAACTGGAACACCAAGTTTCTATCAAAGGAAGAATATATAAAGAAACTGTGGTATATACATATAATGGAATATTATTCAGTCATAAATAGAATGAAGTTCTGATATATGCTCTAACATGAACCATAAAGAAATAAAGTTGAGTGGAAGTCAATGATCCAAACAAACAAGAGGAAGAGGAGCGCTTTATATGGTTTAGTAGGGCCTTGCATGAGTTGGTTGCAAAGAAACCTCAGCTGAGTTTCATCAAAGTTGAGTACCAACAGTGATTAGACTCAACAGTTAACTTCAGTGTCTGTGATCTGGCCATGCAAGCCTCTGTATGCTCAATTCTCTACCCTTTTCCCCAAGGGAAGAGAGTCCGAGCCCTGGGCTGCCGCAATCCACCTCCACGCAGCAGTCTGCATTGACCACAGGGCAGACATTGTATCTATATTGCACAACAACAGTATAAGAGATAACAGAACATTAGGAGACCCCACCACCACCACCAACAGAGATAACTTCACAATGTGATGCCGCCATGGCAAAGAAAGGGAATTAAACCAGTCTACTGGTAATTGATAAGACCTGTGATTTCAGTCTTTCTTTTCAAAATTTTCTGATATGTTGGATTCTGTCAGCAGGGTACTCCATGCAGTCCAACTCACAGGGGTCAGAGTCCAAAGCAGACCACTGGCACCTGACGATGGTAGTTCTGCATTGAGATTTATTGTGCACATAGACTACTGCAGAAACCTACTGCAGAAAGACATTTGCTACAATGCATTGGGTAACCAGGATCTGTTCAAGGCCAATGTGACTTATGCTAGTGAGGAAGAATTCACTTCTGGTCATTGCAGCAAGCAGAAGAGGCAGGCATCCACAACATCTTTCAGCTATTGCCTCATGATTTGCAACTGGAATTGCCACACCAGCTTCCAGAGTCTGGTGTCCTGGGTGTCCTGTTTTCCTATGTAATCATTCAGCAGCCTCATGTGATGTTGGCTCCAGGCTACAAACTTTTACTAATGGCACCTCATTGGGAAATGGAAGTCAATGATCCACCAATATAGATAATCTTGAAACATTTTGTTGGGACAGAAAGTGTTCCAAAAAATTATGGAAGCAGATCAAAAGATACAGAATCCAGTTTGAAGGGGTTCCCACTAACCACGTGTAGGTTATAATCCATTGAATAAAACAGAAATCCACGAGTCCATACTAATAATAAAAAAATAAATAAGGGATAAGGGATTTTCTTCCATAGAAGAGAATAAAGATTGCTAACTGTGAAGGAAGTAAAGAACTTGGAAAATCATCATTTTACAACCACAATAAAGATCAGTTCAGGCAAAACCTAGTCATAAACAGGTGCTAAATCTATGGAGAAAAAAAATGATAAGGAATAAGATATTTGCATGGTCTAAAATTCTCTTTCCATAGATTAGCTTATTAATTGCAAGGGGGAAAATACTAACTATACAGACCAGGCAGTACCTTGACCAGGTGATCAAAATTTCACCAGTGAGGAGCAGATGGACACTGTTTGCCTCCTGATGTGACACCCGAAGGACACAACATCTCTTATATAGAATTCTGACTGGGGATGCATAACCCGAATCTAATCATAAAGAAACATCAGACAGTTCCTAATTTAAGAACATTCTATAAAATAACCAGCTTGCACTCTTCAAAAATATTAATGTCATCAAAATGTTAATGTCATAATAGACAAAGAAAGGCTGAAGAACTATTCCAGATTAAAGGAGACTAAAGAGACATAAAGAGAAATGTGATCCTGGATTTGATGTTGGAGTGGAAGAAAAAAATGCAACAAAGGACATTATTGGGACAACTGAGAACACTGGAAATATGTACCATGATGGTTTAAAGCTGTTATGTACCCCAGAAAAAGGCCATGTTCTTTTAATTCATTCTTTTTGGTGCAGACCTGTTATGGGTGGGACCTTTTTGTTACATTATTTCAATTTGAGATGTGACCCACCCCATTCAAGGTGGGTCTTAATCCTTTTACTGGAGTCCTTTATGAGAGAATAAAGGACAGAACAAGCAGAGAGAGCGCTTACAGAAAAACAGACCTGGAGGAGCTAAGAGAGGACCTACAGAGGAAACCATTGGAACCAGAGCTGAAGGCAACAAAACCCAGGAGCAAAGGACCAGCAGATGCCAGCCATGTGCCTTCCCATGTGTGCTGCTTTGAAGCTGTTATGTACCCCCAGAAAATGCCATGTTCTTTTAACCCATTCCTGCGGGGGAAGACCTATTGTGGGTAGGACCTTTTGATTAGGTTGTTTCAATTGAGATGTGACCCACCCAATTCAAGGTGGGTCTTAATCCTTTACTGGATTCCAAGAGAGCTGAGAGAGAGAAACACCCAGAGAGCTTAGAAACAAAAGCCCTGGAGACACTAAGAGAGGACCCACAGAAGCTCAGAGAGGAGGCCACTGGAACCAAAAGCTGAAAGCAACAAAACTGGGAGCAAGGACCAGCAGACACCAGCCATGTGCTTTGCTAACCAAGAGAAGAACCACAAATGCCAGCAGTCTGTCTTCAGAACCCAGGTATCATTCTGTTGATCCCTTAATTAGGACATTTTCAAGGCCTTGGAACTATAGATCTGTAAACTAATAAATCTCCATTGTAAAAGACAGTCCACTTCTAGTATGTTGCATTCCGGCAGCTTTAGCTAACTGAAACATGTACTATAGATTAAAGTATTGTACGAATGTTAAATTTCTTGGATTTAATAAGTGTACAGTGGTTATATTAGAGAATATCCTTCTTAGGTAACACACTCTGAAGCATTACGTAAAGGGACATTATATATGCAGCCTACTCTAAAATGGTTCAGAAAAAATAAATAATAATATTTATGCATGTATAGATAGATTACATAGATAGAAGACAGGGAGGGATGGAGGGAGGAAAACTATGATAAAGCCAATGTGGCAAAATGTTAAAATTTGCTGAATCTAGATAAAGGGCACACTGAGAGCACTTGGTACTATTCTTCCAATGTTTATGTAATCATGAAATTATCCCAAAATAAAACTTTTTTTAAAAATGGTTTGACAATTATAAAACATTTTAAATATAAGAAGGCATTTACATTTTGTCTTCAGTTTCAACCATAATTTAGTAAGCTAACAAAATATACCTTCCAGTGGAAAAGATTCAAACATCAAAGAGATATAAAGCATATATAAATATTTTATGAAAGGATTAATGCTTCAGTTACCACAGCAATTATGCACTGATGCTCAGCTTATTGTTCCTCTTGGATTTCATTTTGGGCTTATCAGGGATCCCCTGAGTAAAATTAAAATACTTTATCTCTTACTTATAAATAGAGCATTACATTTGAATAAAAAGGTCTATAAAAATGTAGGAAGACTGCTCCTAAAGTCACCTAGGTACCAAATTTGGCTGCTAATCTCATCAGCCTTTACAAGCTAATTAGTAGGAAACACAATATGAATATAGAAAATGGAGGACATTTAAGACCAATGTTGAGGAACAAAAACCTAAAGAAGAAGGGAACAAAAATATTGTGATATATTATGCTCTGGATGATTCTATAAAAAGTAGGTAAGAATTCAAACAAAATATTTGGTTTTAGTTTTCCAATGATTCCTGATGTTCTCTAAGTAATAAGCCATGAAGGACTCAGAAAAACACACATATCACCTGCCTATAAAACCACTCAACTAGCACCCATAAGGAAACAGACATAAGTAACTACAATAATCAGAGGCTTTTAACCTTGTGAAAAATAACCCAGAAAAGTGACAGGCAGCTCTTTCTTCAAGATGATACAGTCATATACCTCCACAATAGATTGAAGCAATTTTATTTTTTTTTTTAATTTTAATCAAAGTAATATATGGCATTTGGTTGAAAAATCAAACAATACAAAGGGATCCCTTGTCCTGCTTCCCAAATGTAATCCTATTTAACTATTTCATTTCTTGGTTCTACTGGCAGTTACTCTCAAATTTCCAAATAATATGCTTTTACCACTATTTCTTCATTTATCACCTTTAAATATCTATGAGACATTTTAGTTCTTCTTTGGTTGCTTTCACAATATACTTCTACTTTGTATTTTTGTTCTATCAACTATAAAATATCTTGACCCCCCTTCACAAAATAAGGTATCAGAACCTGTACCTTTTCTTCTACAACTCCTCCCAACTTCTGTCAGCTATACCTTTTATTTTTTTAACTGTTGTCAAGGTTTAATAATTCACATTCACATTCCATTATGTAACCATAATTATATAATTATATAAGCCTTTCATACCTTGTCTGTGGTGGTGGTTCTTAAACTCCAATGTACATCAGATCACCTGGAGGACTTGTTAAAACACAAATTGACAGGCCCAACCCTGAGTTTAGGGTTCAATAAGTCCAGGGTATTGCCTAAGAACATGCATTTCTAACAAGTTCCCAGGTGATGCTGATGCTGCTGGTATGAGGACTACACTTGGAGAACCACTTCTCTAACGCATGATTCTAAAGGTAATAACCAATAAAGAACATTGCTCACCAGAGGACCAAATAGTACGTTAACATTACATTTCTTTATCTATAGTCGTAATGTCACGATCCTTTTGCCACTTAAAGAATGTCCCTAGTGCCATGATCAAAAGCAGTTTCCTTTCTGCATCTCTGTCAACTGCTCAAAATCACACCATCTTTCACCTTGATTCTATTTGGATCATGATTTCATGTACTATTTCCCTTTTAGAACTTGTTTTCCTTTACGATTTTTGTGGGCTTTTTACTCATTTTATCTATTGCTTAGATTAGGAAAACTAATGGCATTTTTTTCTAATTTGAACCAACTGAACTGTAGTCATGTAGCAAGCAATCGTTCTACAATTTCATTGCACTAAAAAGTACTTTTATTGTTTCCTGGCGCTCAAGGGAGAGATTGGAACTGGAGATATACATTTAAGAGTCATCATTTAACACAATATATTTTAAGACATGGCCAAGGGTTATCACTCAAGGCACAAACTTGGTAAACAGATTCCTTACCTTTTGATACCACATTAAACATACAAACTCATTTATTATAGCCACCCATCTGTCCTTAAACCAAAGGAGAACAGAGTGAAGATCTTGGTCAAAGGCAGGCCCTAGAATCTCACATAACCAATAACAGCACACAGAAAGGGGAGGAGAGTAGGCCATGGTCTCAGCAGCCTGTGAGTCACCTGTGACACTGGCACCCCCTTTTCTGGTCATATAAGAAACACCTCTTTGTCAAATAAGGAGGTCTTTACAGGTGAGCAAGTTCCCAGGTGCCCTAGAAAAAAAAAGCTAAGAACTTCTAGTTGCCACCAAATGTATCCAAAAGCTTCCCTCTCCATTCTACTCATACTACATACAACTCATCCAAAGTTTAAACCAACACTTAGAATACCATAACCAACTGCTCTTGGTTTTATACCCACAGAAATCTAATTTGGTCAGTCATCTGGTGATCATCTTAAGGGAGTCTCAATACATCATACCTAAAAGCCAAGGAAAATGGAGGCTTAGAAAAACTTCCTCCCCTACAGAAGGTATTTAAAAGTATGAGATCAACCTAAGGAAAGAACAGAGAGAAAAGATGACCCCAAACTGTACCCTGGGGTAATCCATACTCACAGGGCAGAAAGAAGAGATGGAGTCAACAAAGGAGACTAAGAAGTAGTCAGTGAGGTAAAAGGGAAACCAAGAAAGTGTGTTTTTATGTGGAAGTCAAGAGAAGTAGGTATTTCAAGAATAAGGAAGACTTTAGCCATCAGGGAAATGCAAATCAAAACCACAGTGAGATACACTTCACACCCACCAGAATATCTATAATCAAAAAAGACAAATAACAACAAATGTTAGCAAGGATATGGAAAAACTGAAAACCTCATATATTGCTGGTGGGGTTGTAAAATGGTGCAGCTGTTTTTAGAAAACAGTCCGGCAGTTCCTCAAGCAGTTAAACATAGAATTACCATACGATCCAGAAATTTCACACCTAAGTAAATGCCTGTTGTGGATTGAATCATGTCCACGAAAAAAAGGCATGTTCAGGCCCCAATCCCTGGTCCTGTGGGTGTGAACACATTTGTAAATGGGACCTTTGAAAATGTTATTAGTTAAGGTGTGCCTACACTGAATGAGGGTGAGCCTTAATCCAATATGGCTGCAAGTCCTTAAATGCAAAAGAACTTGGACCTGGAAAGAGAAAA
Source organism: Choloepus didactylus (assembly GCF_015220235.1). Taxonomy (NCBI): domain Eukaryota; kingdom Metazoa; phylum Chordata; class Mammalia; order Pilosa; family Megalonychidae; genus Choloepus; species Choloepus didactylus. The sequence goes on from NC_051308.1 coordinate 31,562,846, forward strand.
GCTACCAGAGAAGCAAGAAGCCAGAAGTCATTGGAAACCAGAGAAAAAAGGAAAAGACTTTTCCATGTGCATTGCCATATAACAGAAAAGCCAAGGAACTCCAAAGATTGCCAGACAGCCAGAATATACCAACCCTAGGAGGAAGCAAGCCTTCTAGCCTCTGAAACCATGAACCAATAAATTCCTGTCAAGCCAACTCTTTGTACAGTATTTGTTTTAGCATACTAATAACAATAATACAAACTAATACAATACCCAAGAGAAACGAAAACATATGTCCACACAAAAACTGTACACAAAAATTTTCATAGCAGCATTACTCATAATAGCCAAAAAGTGGAAACAACTCAAATGTCCATCAATTGATGAATGGATAAATAAAATATGGCATATCACTACAAAGGAATATTATTTGGTAATAAAAAGAAATGAAGTACTGATACATGCTACAACATGGATGAACCTTAAAACATTATGCTAAGTGAAAGAAGCCCATCACAAATGACCACAGATCATATAACTCCTTTTATATGAAATACCCAGAATAGAAAAATCTATAGAGAAAGAAAGACTAGTGGTTGCCTTGGGCTAAGAAGAGAGGTTAGGATGCAGGATGATGGCAAAGGAGTGAAGGTTTCTTTTGGGGGTAATGGAAATGTTCTAAACTTGAGTGTGGTGATAGTTACACAACTAAAAGCCACTGAACTGTACACTTGAAAGGGGTGAATTATTTGGTATGTAAATTGTATCTCAATAAAGCTTTTTTTAAAAAGGGACTCTTCTGCTTCCAGTGTCCTCTACAGCCATGGCCACTGCCACCACTGCCACCAATAATTCCCAGGACGAATTATTCCCAAAGGGCAATGCCAAGAAGACTGAAGAGGAGCTCGAAGAGGACGAGTATGAGGAACTAGATGAGACTGTCAGAGAGACCGTGGGGTCTGATGGAGAGGTTCCCAGAGAAGAACCTGTCCGCAGCTGGAACCACTTTTGACCTCTTCCTCTTTGTGGCTCAAAAAATGTACAGGTTTTCCAGGGCAGCCTTATGGATTGGGACCACTTCCTTTATGATCCTGGTTCTTCCAAGATTTTTTTGAGACTGAGACGTTGCAATAGCAATTGCAGCTGCAGCTGATACTTCCAGGATCCAACACAGGGCTGTCAAGAGGAATGCCAGGGGCTCTACCTTTTCTTCCTGGAAAGACCTAGATTGTTACTGCTATATTTGAGCTGCCTTGGTGGAAGAAATTTGAAATTCACTAGTAATTGAACTGCTGATTATCTGGATTTTTTAAACTAAACTTTCACACATTGATCTATCTAAACCTAGTGGGGAGAATTCTTCATACCTTCTCATAGAGAGCCTCCCAACTTGTGACTGTGTCTTCCACGCTGTCTGACTTATCTCTGTCCTCACTCTAATACCACAATGCAGCAATGCAGTCGGCTGTGTCAGCACTGGCCATCCCACCCCTTTCACTAAACTGCTCCTAACCAGAAGATCCCACACTATCACACTGTGAGGAAGGAACTGATGCCAGTGGGAGGGATATACCCCAACCATTAATGACTGTTTTTGTTTCAGTTTTTGTTTTAGACTGGAAATTTGGGGGAGAGACATGCACACGGTTTATGACTTTATGAAACAGACAAAATGCAGTATAGCTGTAATATGAAACAACCACTGTGAATCCCTAGGTATGTTGGGGAGGAGGGGAAAGGGGCCGGCAGCAACCTCAACCACAGGATGGGACTGGGAGCAAGCTAATTTCCTCTGTACATTTTGGCTGTTAGACCTTCGTGTGTTTAAAAAAAAAAAAATCAGTGGGCTCACTTTTTATATTTAAAAATTAAAAATGATTCTAACTAGAAAAAAAAAGTGAGAATCTCACTATGCCATCTAACTCTCACCACCACTCCCCTCTCACACAACCCCCAGGCAAGTACTTGCAGCTTCACAATCCGGAATGTTTGGAGTTCTTAATGAAAATAGGCATCTCTCTGTCACAGGACTCTGGGATAAAATGGGCTACAGCTTCCTTCATTCTGCTTCTCTCCACTTGCTTTCAGAAAGATGTCAAATTACCTTGTCCACTGGATGCCCTTCCCACTTTCTTTTTACTTCTGCAGATTTGTATTATCCCTTTGCAATCATTTTAATATGGTCCCAGGAGGGAAAACACAAACACCTATAATCAGAATATCATACTGACTAAACTGAACATACTCTTAAATATTCATTCTTATCTCCTGCGTTCCTCTCCATCATGGAGATGGTCATGGCCTTACTTTCTAATCATCCTTTTAAGCTCTAACTCAAGTCCTACTATCCCCACCATCATCCCAAGTGACTACTATTTACCAGGCAGTATATACTAGACTGACCAGGCTCCTGCCCTTATACAGTTGATATTCTAGCGGGAAAGGAAAACAAACACATGAACAAATTAAAAAATAAAATAGTTACAGAATTAGTAAAGGACACAAAGCGGAAAACATTTAAGCTAAAGGATAAGAATGAGCCAGGTGTGGTAGAGAACTGGGGAAAGAATATTCTAGGCTTCAGGCTGGCAAACTATGGCCTGCAGGCCAAATCTGGGCAAACACGGCCACATGCAACACTACCATGTTCATTCCTTTACATATCATCTAGGGTTGTTTTTAGGCTACAATGGCAGAGTTGAATAGTTCTGACAGAGACCATATGGCCCACAAAGCCTAAAATATTTACCTTCTAGCCCTGCACAGAACAAGTTAGCCAACCTCTTCTAGGCAAATGCCAAGATACCAAGGGATAAAAAGCTTGGCATGTTCTAAACACTAACAAAAGGTCAGTTTTCAGCACTGGGAAGTGTGGGGTAGGGCTGAAAAGACTTGAGGCTGTAGAGGTAGGCAGGAGCCATTTGTGCAGGGCCAAGGAGTTAAGATTTCATGCAAAGTGAAAGTAAAGTCACTGCACAGTTTTAAAAATGGCAGTATCATGATTCAATATATATTTATAAAAGATCAACAACAACACATTAACAAATCAAAAGGGAAAAATCAAGTGATGATTTCAACAGATGCTGAAAAAGCATTCAACAAAATCCAGCATCCTTTTTTGATAAAAACACTTCAAAAGGTAGGAATTGAAGGAAACTTCCTCAATATGATGAAGGTCATATATGAAAAACACACAGCCAGAATAGTAGTCAATGGGGAGAAACTGATAGCCTTCCCTCCAAGATCAGCAACAAGACAAGGATGTCTGCTGTCACGACTATTATTCAACATTGTGCTGGAAGTGCTAGCCAGAGCAATATGGTAAGACAAAGAAATAAAGATGCATCCAGATTGGAATGGAAGAAGTAAAACTGTCATTATTTGCAGACGATATGATCTTATATTTGGAAAACCCTGAGAAATCAATGACACAGCTACTTGAGCTAATAAACAAATTTAGCAAAGCAGCGGGATACAAGATTAATGCACATAAGTCAGTAACGTTCCTATACACTAGAAATGACCTAACTGAAGAGACACTTAAGAAAAAGATTCCATTCTCAATAGCAACTAAAAAAATCAAGTACCTAGGAAAAAAACTTAACCAAGGATATAAAAGACCGATACATAGAAAATGACATAACTTTACTAAAAGAAATAGAAAGGGACCTAAAAAGATGGAAAAATATTCTGTGATCATGGATAGGAAGGCTAAATGTTATTAAGATGACAATTCTACCCAAACTCATCTACAGATTCAATGCAATTCCAATCAAAATTCCAACAACCTACTTTGCAGACTTGGAAAAGCTAGTCATCAAATTTATTTGGAAGAGAAAGATGCCTCAATTTCCTAAAAACATTCTAAAAAAGAAAAATGAAGCAGGAGGACTTACACTTCCTGACTGTGAAGCTTACTATAAAGCCACAGTAGTCAAAACAGCATGATATTGGCACAAAGATAGACATATTGATCAGCGGAATCAAATTGAGAATTCAGACATAGACCCTCAGATCTATGGTCAACTGATTTTTGATAAGGTTCCCAAACCCAATGAACTGGGACATAACAGTCTCTTCAATAAATGGAGCTGGGAGACCGGACGTCCATATCCAAAGGAATGAAGGAGGACCCCTACCTCAAACCCTACACAAAAATTAACTCAAAGTGGATCAAAGACCTCAATATAAGAGACAGTACCATAAATCTCCTAGAAGATAATGTAAGGAAACATCTTCAAGACCTAGTATTAGGACATTGCTTCTTAGAACTTATACCCATAGCACAAGCAACAAAAGAAAAAACAGATAAATGGGAACTCCTCAAAATTAAAAGCTTCTGTACCTCAAAGGAATTTGTCAAAAAGGTGAAGAGGCAGCCAACACAATGGGAGAAAATATTTGGAAAGCATGTATCTGACAAGAAACTGAAATCTTGCTTATATAAAGAAATCCTACAACTCAACAACAATAGTACAAACAGCCCAATTAATAAAATGGGCAAAAGATATGAAAAGACATTTCTCTGAAGAGGAAATACAAATGGCTAAAAAACACATGAAAAAATGTTCATCTTCACTAGCTATTAGGGAGATGCAAACTAAAACCACAATGAGGTATCTCATACCAATTAGAATGGCAGAGTGGAGCAAATTGGAAGATTTAAGAGTTATGTATGAAAAGAACTCATGAGAACCTGATAATGACTGGGTATGTTAGATGAGGGAGAAGCAACATTAAGAGTTGATGCCTAGCTTCTAGCTTGAGCAGTTAAGATATGAACAGAGGAGGAGGAATGGATTTGAGGAAAAGATAATGAATTAAATTTCAGGCTGAGTCTTAAGTGTCTATGGAGAAATGACCAAAGGGAAACGGAAAATATGAGCTTGGAGCGCAGGGGAGTTATATGGAATACAGATAAAGATTTAAAAGTCATGGGATCCAAAGAGAATTGAAAACATGTATCTACATAAAAGCTTGTACACCAGTGTTCATAGCAGCATTTTTCATAATAGTAAAAAAAAGTGAAAACAACTCAATGCCAAATTAATAAATGGATAAACAAAATGTGATATATGGGAATAATATCCTGATGCACACTATCACATAGATGAACCCTGAAATCACTGTGCTAAGGGAAAGAAGCTAGACACAAAGGACTAAATATTGTATAAATCCATTTATATGAAATATCCAGAATAGGCAAATCCATAGAAATAGAATGTATATTAGTGGGGGGGGGGGGGGGAATATGAGGGGGAAGGGTGATCAAGAGTGACCGGTAATGGATATGGGATTTCTTTTGGGGGTAATTAAATGTTCTAGAACTAGATAGCGGTGATGCTTGCAAAACTTTGATAATATACTAAAAAACACTGGATTGTACACCTTTAAAAGGTGAATTTAATAGTATGTTAATTATATCTCAATTTAAAAAAAGAAAGAAAAAAGTCATAGGCAATGGTCATGTACTTCCTATTGAAGAAGCTTCTGGCTAGGATTATTACTGAGTCGCTAAGAGGCCTCATAGGGTTTAAAAAATATTCTTCGTGTACTAAACTTGCCCTCTCCCATATCAGACAGACACTGGACTGGCAATTCAAAAGCCATTTACGACCTCATTTTACCTTGCTCTTCTCTACTATTCTGGGAAAACAAAATATTAACCTTCACAAACAGGCAGCCAGGAGAGGCCATGTAACAGCTCTAGCCAATGAGATATAAAATGAAGTCACTGCGTGGGGCTTTCAGAAACTATTTTAAAATGGACAAACTCAGTATTCCTCTTTCTAGCCTATTGCCCATCACCACCTCCCCAGCCCTGTCAACACAGATGTAATGTCTACAGACACTATGGTCATCTTATTCATAGCACTAGAGTAGAGTTTTCCATTATATGTAGCTGAACACAATGCAGCTACACCAACTATTTGATATTCCTGCTTCCACTCTTACTTTTTTTCAATTTATTCTCCACCCAAAAGCCAAGGTGATTTTTTAACGTAAATAGAATTACTTCATACCCCTACTTAAAACTCTGTAATGGCTTCAGATTGCACTTAGAATAAAACCTAAACTCCTTACCATGTCCTTCAAAACCATGCATGATCTGGTTCTGCCTACTCCTCCATACTTAATTCACACTACCGTTCTCCACGTCCACTCATACCAACCAAACTGCCCTTTCTTCTACCCCATGAATATGCTTAACCTAGTTCTACCTCAAGGCCTTTGTGATGCTGTTCCCTCAGCCTGAAATGCTCACTGCACAGCAATTCCCAAAGCTGTCTCATTTCCAACCCTCAAGTTTCTGTTCAGATGTTTCCTCTTCAGAGAGGCCCTTCCCTGACCACGTATCTAAAGAAGCCTCCAATTTCTGTCCCAGACATTCTCTAGCACATAACCCTGTTTATATTTCTTCATGATATTTATCAAAACCTCAAATTTTCTTCTTCATTTATTCATTTATTTATTGTCTGCCTCTCCACTAGAATGTAAGCTATCTGCCGGCAAGGAAAACCTTCTCTTATCTAGAAGATTCTCCAGTACCCAGGAACCCACACCAAGCACAGTGACTATCTCATAGCCATTCAATAAACATATATTGAATGAATGGATAAAGTTTACAAGTTGAAGTCAAAGACCTACTTATTTATCTGTTCTACTTTTGTTCTCCATTTAAAACTCTAGATGGTGAGCCAAGAGGTCACTCTGGTGGGCACTCTTAAGCACAATATAGACAACCCTTTTTAGGTTCTAAGGAATTGGGGTAGCTGGTGGTGGATACCTGAAACTATCAAACTACAACCCAGAACCCATGAATCTTGAAGACAATTGTATAAACATGTGGCTTATGAGGGGGGACAGTGGGATTGGGGGGGGGCCATAGGGATCACACTCCCGTTTGTCTAGTTTGTGGATGGATGAGTGGACAGGTGGGGGAAGGAAACAAACAAACAAACAAACAGACAAGGGCGCCCAATGTTCTTTTTTACTTTAGTTGCTCCTTTTCACTTTAATTATTATTCTGGTTATTTTTGTGTGTGTGGTAATGAGGGTGTCAGGAATTGATTTTGGTAATGAATGTACAACTATGTAATGGTACTGTGAACAATCAAATGTATGATTTGTTTTGTATGACTGCATGGTATGTGAATATATCTCAATAAAATGAATAATAAAAAATAAATAAAATAAATAAATACATAAGTAAACCTCCAAGAAAATGAAAAAAAAAAAAAAAACTCTAGATGGTGACTAATAAAGCTAAAACCAACTTTTAATAAAAGATCACTAAGATCACTCATTCAAAATAGGCTTCAGTGCCCTTTCAGAAAAGCACAATAACTCTCCATTTATTTATTTATCCTAATTTACATTTTCAACATTCACAGTACTTTTTTTATATTTGGAAAGTTCCTGTATAAGGAAAACAAGACATTCTAGGATAACAGTCTGAATTATGGATATAAATAAAACGGAAAAATTATGGATATAAATAAAATGGAAAAATTAAGCAAAATGTTCTGTTTAACAAAGACATCAATGGTATAAACTATTTTGTCCTATAAATCTCAAGTGACTGTTTGTTGTCTCATCCTGAGTAAGTATGCAGCAAAACAGGCTTCCTGAACACACATCAACATCTATTATTTCTCTATCCTCAAATCAACTTCTCCATGGGATCCTCCAGGAAAGATCTAGATACATTGCCAAGTTATATCCATGCAGGGGTTTGATTTTGAAGTCAGTGCAGACAGCAAAAACTGTGGATAGTCAAAAGTACCCTTGAAAACACTTGAAACCCTATAATGTCAGTATCATAACATGGCTTTGTGTACATACTCATATGCAACTCTATGCCAGTTCCTCTAACTCTTGGTCAGAGTTTTGAATGAGTGATCTTTTACTAAAAGTTGGTTTTAGCTTTATTAGCCACCATCTAAAGTTTTAAATGGAGAATATAAATAGAACAGATAAATAAGTAGGTCTTTAACTTGGAAACTTTATCCGTATATATCAAACTAAGGAAAATCTCCCCTACCTTCCATCCCAACCTCAAAACTATAGGGCCACTCAAACTCACTATACCTTAGAACTACCAAAAGTTACCACAGACTTATTCTAAACTGAATCCTACACATGCTTAATCACAGTTAATACCTAAGTAAATTAATTGGAACAGAATATAATATTTCCTAATTCTAAATTAGGGTTCTTTCAGCTTTTATCTAAACTTGTTAAGTCTGTAATATTCCTCACCAGAATAAGAAAGAAACTTGGTATCAGGCAGCTGTTATAGAAATTCAGGAGTAATAAGGCTTATTCTTTTTTTTCTAAAGCATTTTTTTATTGTGAACTTTAACATATAGACATAACAGTGATAACTTGCAAGGTATGATTTAACAAGTAGTTAGAGAACAGATTTCAAAGAATGTCATGGGTCACAGTTCCACAACTTCAGCTATCTCCATTACTGTAAAATACAACATACATACAGAAATGTGTTAACTTTCAATGTACAGCTCAACAAGCAGTTATATAGGTAATTTCAAAAATTGTTATGGGTTACTGTTCCATGGTTTCAGTTCTTTCATTACCATGAATATAGGGTATATACAGAGAGGTGAAGACTCCCAAAGCACAATTCAACGAGTAGTTATAGAGCAAATTTCAAAGGATATTATAAGGTACGGTTCCACCATGTCATTTACCTCCTTCCAGCTATTCAAATACCTCAGCATCTAAATATATATATATATTTATATAAAGTTTCAGTATACATAGACCTTTGTTAAATCTTATCTTGTTTGTTACTACCCCTTTATCTCACTTAATCTTTTTCTCCATCTTCAGGGGTGTCTAGGCAATGAGCACCCTAACTGGTTCCTATTGAAAGAGTGTGTTGGTGGTATGGGGAAGGGGGCCGCATCTGATAGTTGATCTTAAAGAGGCTATTGCCTCTGGGTTTTAGGACTTGTCTGGTGGATTTAAGTTTCTGAGAGAGAAAACTCAGTGAGAGAATCTTTTCTAGAAACTCAAGTAGGATCCGAGGTATTTGGGGGCTACTTTTGATGAGGGAATGGCATACTGTGGCCATTTGTGATATCTAGCTGAAGCATGCATAAGAGAAACTTCCAAGACAGCCTTGCGACTCTATTTGGGATCTCTCAGTCACTGTGACCTCAGCTTGTTACCTTTCTTTTTTCCCCATTTTGGTCAAGTATGCATTTTCAATCCCTCGCTGCCAGGGCCAGGCTCATTCCTGGAAGTCACATCCCATGTCACCAGGGAGATTCCTTCCCCTGGGAGTCATATCCTTTGTTGGGGGGAGGTTAATGAATTTATTTGCCAAGTTGGGCTTAGAGAAAGAAAGGCCACATGTGAGCAAAAAAAGAGGTTCCCTGGAGATGACTCTTAGGCATAATTATAGGGGGGCTCAGCCTCCCATTTACAACCCTAAATTTCACAAAAGCAAGCCTCAAGTCAAGGGCTTGATTTATTAAGTAGTGGGTTCCTATTTCACTTACTAGACATTCTATCCCAAGATAAATGTCAGTTTCTTATCTTCACTTAGGAAGATGTTGTACAATCATCACTCTCAATTTTAAACAATTATCATAACATAATACATCTCAGAGCTCTTATCAGCTGCTAATTATTCATCCCTAGTATTAGTGTAGTGTTGGTAAGATATTCCTATTAAATATAGTCTTTAATATGTAATGGGTAGTTTTTCCACATACCACTCTGTTGTTAACCCTCTGCACCAGTGTCATACCTTGTAAGTATATCACGGTAACACTAATTTAGGTTTGTGGTGTTACTCTGTGGGCTACATGCCTTTAAACAACCATTTACAAACATGTTTGCCTTCAATGCATCACTGATACTTACAATCCCATTAATGAACCATATTCACACCTACTGTTCACATACCATTAAGTTCCCCGTCATTTTCATATCTGTATATATTAGATTATTATTTCCTCTTAATAAACTTCTACCTATCTCTAGGTCCCCTATATTGCACATTATAAGACATTTATTTTACATTTTTCACAGATTCACATTAGTGGTAACACACAGTATCTTTCCTTTTGTGTTTGGCTTATTTCACTCAGCATTATGTCTTCAAGGTTCATCCATGTTGTCATGTGTTTGAGGACCCTGTTCCTTCTTACTGTTGCATAGTATTCCATCATGTGTATATACCACATTTTGTTTATCCACTTATCTGCTGAAGGACATTTGGATTGTTTCCATCTCTTGGTAATTGTGAACAATGCCGCTATGAACGTGAGTGTGCAAGTATCTGTTTGTGTCACTGCTTTCAGATCTTCTGGGTATATACCGAGAAGTGAAATTGCTGGATCCATAGGATAATTCGATATCTAGTTTTCTGAGAACTGCCAAACTGTCTTCAACACTGGCTGTACCATTAAACAGTCCTACCAGCAATGAATAAGAGTTCCAATTTCTCCACATCCTCTCCAGCATTTGTAGTTTCCTTTTTGTTTAATGGCAGCCATTCTGGTTGGTGTGAGATATCTCACTGTAGACTTGACTTGCATCTCCCTCACAGCTAGTGAAGATGAACACTTTTTAATGTGTTTTTTAGCCATTTGTATTTCCTCTTTAGAGAAATGTCTTTTCATATCTTTTGCCCATTTTATTAATTGGGCTGTTTGTACTATTGTCGTTGAGTTGTAGGATTTCTTTATATAAGCAAGATATCAGTCTCTTGTCAGATACATGCTGTGCTGGTTTGGATGTATTATGTCCCCCCAAACGCCATTATCTTTGATGCAGTCTTGCATGGGCAGGAAACATATTGGTGTTGATTGGGTTGGAGACTTTTGATTGGATGTTTCCGTGGAGATGTGATCACTCAACTGTGGGCGAGATCTTTCACTGGATTATTTCCATGGAGGTGTGGCCCCGCCCCATTCAGCATGGGCTGTGATTAGTTTACTGGGGCACTATATATGCTCAGACAGAAGAAGCAAGCTTGCTACAGCCAAGAGAGACACTTTGAAGAATGCACAGGAGCTGCAGTTTACAGAGACATTTTGGAGACGGCCTTGGAAAGCAGACTTCTGCTCCGGAGAAGCTAAAAGAAGACAAACACCCCAAGAGAAACTGAGAGTGACATTTTGGAGAGAAGCTGAAGCCTAAAGAGGAACATCCTAGGAGAAAGCCATTTTGAAACCAGAACTCCGGAGCTGACGCCAACCACGTGCCTTCCCAGCTAACAGAGGTTTTCCAGACACCATTGGCCATCCTCCAGTGACAGTACCTGATTGTTGATGCATTACCTTGGACACTTTATGGACTTAAGACTGTAACTGTGTAACCAAATAAACCCCCTTTATAAAAGCCGATCCATTTCTGGTGTTTTGCATGCTGGCAGCATTAGCAAACTGGAACACATGCTCTCCAAATATTTTCTCCCATTGGGTTGGCTGCCTCTTCACCTTTTTGACAAATTCATTTGAGGTACACAAGCTTTTAACTTTGATTGAGTCCCCATTTATCTATTTTTTCTTTTGTTGCTTATGCTTTGGGTATAAGGTCTGAGAAGGGACGTCCTAATACTAGGTCTTGAAGATGTTTCCCTACATTATCTTCTGGGAGATTTATGATACTGTCTATTTTTTACCTTTAAAAGTTTTTATTTCAGTTATAATATTAAGTCAACGGATTACAAGTATATCACAATTCTTTACTTACTTACATACTGTCATATTTTAAAGTTCTGGGTGCATTATTTTTACATTAAAATATAAGTTTTTTATTTTAAAAATTTAATTTTGTGTAAGCCAAAAAGGTAATTATAATTTCTCAGTCCAACTTACAATCATCCTCCAAAAGGTATTCTCTAGGCCTCTGAAATGTTTCTATTTGCAAACTCAATAGCAGAGTCAAGTAAAACATGACAAGTCACCTTTTATCCAAAGGGTTTTCAAAATTGAAAAATTTAAGCAATGAATAATACATTAATTATACCAGTCCTAACAACCCAATCCGCTATTGCTTTTCAACCTCCTGGTGACACTATTGGATAGGATGTTATAATCAAGTTGGTGAGATCCTTGGAAGAAATAGTGTCCTTTGGAGTACAAGACTGCATCAATTTTAGGTCCAATTCCTGGAAAGTTTTGGTAATCAATTTGGGATAATTGGGGTCCATGAGTTATCTCCTCTCATCATACCTCCAATACCAGTTATCTACAAAGAAGTAGGTCTTGTAGAGAAGTGGGTGAAAAACGGCTGCATCAATTTTTTTCACAGAGTCAGGGAAACCCAAAGAATATATGCTCTTGGGATAGTTTGGATGTGTTCTTAAATTGCTGACTAACCAGTACTTGTCATCTTTAAAAAGAAAAACTTCATTTCTAGCTCCAATTTCATAAGCAGCTTGAATACCAGATGGCAAAATTGGCCATAAGTTAGAAATTAAAATAACACTGATCTTAGGTGTCTCAGCATGCTTCCACTGGAAGAACCTGACTTTGAAGAAAAAGATTTTATTTCCAACTGTAGCAACAGCATCGAACCTCAAATTAGGGTCACAGATAGACAGTTCTGTACTGTCGGGATCTGGCTTGGGTTGGTGCTGTTCTGGGCCTCCATAGAGGAAACAAGTGCCATATATGTCATCAGTAGAGAGGCTAAAGGTATGGGGGTCAGTATAACTGTAGGTGGCAAACATTAAGGCCCTTGGGTCGTTGGAATGGTCAAGACCCAAAGCATGGCCAATCTCATGAACTGCAACACTTAAGTTGATGCCTCTGGAGATTTTAGTCCAGATTTCATCCTCATCAAAAGACGCATCTACGCCAACACCAGCTCCAGGTCCAAAAGCCTGGGCTAAAACTGCACTTTTTCCATCAAAAGGGTAGAAGTCTCCATGAGCTCCATGTGAAAAAGAGATCATAATGTCAGCCTCACCTGCATTAATCCTTCTGAATTTCAGGGGGGGTAGTCAAATCACTCCATGCTTGAAAAGCCTTCTGGATGGCGTAGTCAACATCTGTATATGCCAGGTCGGAGTGTAGTTGTTGATTCTGTAAGTGATATAACATTTCTTCTATACTGGCCACCATCTCATTGGCTTGAAATGATGAATGTCTGGCACTCCACATCAGAGCGTGTGCATCATTGCCAGAGTAGATGTGTCCAGTTGCCCAGTCATTTTTAACCCCAAGAACTGCTGCATTTCCTGGATTTTATTCTCCATGAGGTTCCCACTGGTTTTTTTGTCATTGAAAGGCTTTCCATGTAGAAGTCATAAAAGGCTCCCAAGTACCTTTGGGCAAACAACACATCATTGTCTTCTGCATTTATATCTCTGGTCAGAGGAACTGATTCATAAGCAGTAACTTGCAGGACCAGAATCAATAGAAGAACTTTCATTCTCAATTTCTCCCGAATGGTTTAACCCCATTTACTCTTTCCCATTTCAGGTACTGTTTCTTATATTGAGGTCTTTGATCCACTTTCGGTTAATTTTGGTACAGGGTGTGAGGTAGGGGTCCTCTTTTTATTCTTTTGCATATAGATATCCAGATCTCCAGCCCCATTTGTTGAAAAGACTGTTCTGTCCCACTTCAGTTGATTTGGGAGCCTTATCAAAAATCAGTCAACTGTCGATTTGATGGTCTATTTCCGAATTCTCAATTTGATTCCATTGATCAATATGTCTATCTTTGTGCCAATACCATGCTGTTTTGACTACTGTGGCTTTATAGTAAGCTTCAAAGTCAGGAAGTGTAAATCCTCCTGCTTCATTTTTCTTTTTTAGAATGTTTCTAGGAATTTGAGGCATCTTTCCCTTCCAAATAAATTTGATAACTAGCTTTTCCAGGTCTGCAAAGTAGGTTATTGGAATTTTGATTGTTATTGCGTTGAATCTGTAGATAGTCTGGACAGGATTGACATCTTAACAACATTTAGCCTTCCTATCCATGAAAACAGAATATCTGTCCATCTCTTTAGGTCCCCTTTTATTTCTTTTAGTAAAGTTATATAATTTTCTGTGTAGAAGTCTTTTGCATCCTTGGTTAAGTCTGTTCCTAGGTACTTGATTTTTTTAGTTGCTATTGTGAATGGAATCTTTTTCTTGAGTGTCTCTTCAGTTAGGCCATTTCGAGTGTATAGGAACATTACTGATTTCTGTACATTAATCTTGTATCCTGCCACTTTGTTGAATTTGATTATAAGCCCAAGAAACTGTGTCGTTGATTTCTCAGGGTTTTCCAAATATAAGATCATATCGTCTGCATATAATGACAGTTTTACTTCTTCATTTCCAATCTGGATGCCTTTTATTTCTTTGCCTTGCCACATTGTTCTGGCTAGAAATTCTAGCACAATGTTGAATAACAGTGGTGACAGCAGCCATCCTGTCTCATTCCTGATCTTAGAGGGAAGGCTATCAGTCTCTCCCCATTGAGTACTATGCTGGCTGTGGGTTTTTCATATATGACCTTCACCATATTGAGAAAATTTCCTTCAATTCCTACCTTTTGAAATGTTTTCATCAAAAAAAAGGATTTTGTCAAATGCTTTTTCAGCGTCTATTGAGATGATCATTTGATTTTTCCCTTTTGATTTGTTAATGTGTTGTTTACACTGGTTGATTTTCTTGTGTTGAACCACTCTTGCATGCCTGGAATGAACCCCACTTGGCCATGGTGTATGATTTTTTTAATGTGTCTTCAGATTCAGTTTGCAAGTATTTTGTTGAGAATTTTTGCATCTGTATTCATTAGGGAGATTGGCCTGTAGTCTTCCTTTTTTGTAGTATCTTTATCTGGTTTTAGTATTGAGTGATGTTGGCTTCGTAAAATGAGTTAGTTTGTGTTCCATTTTCTTCAATTTTTTGAAAGAGTTTGAACAGGAATGCTGTCAATTCTTTTTAGAAAGTTTGGTAAAACTCCCCTGTGAGGCCATCTGGCCCTGGGCTTTTATTTGTAGGAAGCTTTTTTTTTTTTTTTATCTTCATTTTATTGAGATATATTCACATACCACGCAGTCATACAAAACAAATCGTACATTTGATTGTTCACGGCACCATTACATAGTTGTACATTCATCACCTAAATCAATCTCTGACACCTTCATTAGCACACACACAAAAATAGTAAGAATAATAATTAAAGTGAAAAAGAGCAATTGAAGTAAAAAAGAACACTGGGTACCTTTGTATGTTTGTTTGTTTGTTTCCTTCCCCTATTTTTCTACTCATCCATCCATAAACTAGACAAAGTGGAGTGTGGTCCTTATGGTTTTCCCGATCCCATTGTCACCCCTCATAAGCTACATTTTTATACAATTGTCTTCGAGATTCATGGGCTCTGGGTTGTAGTTTGATTGTAGGAAGCTTTTTGATGACTGATTGGATCTCTTTACTTGTGATTGGTTTGTTGAGGTCTTCTGTTTCTTCTCTGGTCAGTCTAGGCTGTTCATGTGTTTCCGGGAAATTATCCATTTCCTCTAAATTGTCTAGTTTGTTGGTGTACAGTTATTAATAGTAACCTCTTATGATTTTTTAAATTTCTTTGGGATCTGCAGTAATGTCCACCCTCTCATTTATTATTTTCTTTATTTGAGTCTTCTCTCTTTTTGATTTTGTCCGTTTAGCTAGGGGGTTGTCAATCTTGTTGATCTCAAAGGACCAAAATTTGGTTTTATTTATTCTCTATATTGTTTTGTTGTTGTTGTTCTCCATATCACTTATTTCTGCTTCTTTTCATTTGAACTGAAGTTTAATAAAACAATACCAGTATATATATATACTATCAACAACTACATTATATAACATAGGTTTTTACTTGCTTTTCATATATTTCTGCTTTAATCCTTGTTATTTACTTCCCTTAGGATTAGTTTGCTGTTCATTTTCTATCTTCTTCAGTTGTTCCATTAGTTCTTTGGTTTTAGGTCTTTCTTCCTTTTTAATGTATGCATTTAGAGCTATAAATTTCCCCCTCAATACCACCTTCACTGCATCCCATAAGTTTTGGTATGCTGTGTTCTCATTTTCATCTGTCTCTAGATACTTAGCAATTTCTCTTGCAATTTCTTCTTTAACCCACTGATTGTTTAGGAATGTGGTGTTTAACCTCCAGATATTTGTGAATGTTCTAGATCTTTGATGGTTATTGACTTCTAGTTGCATTCCATTCTGGTCAGAGAACATGCTTTGAATAACTTCAATCTTTTTTTAATTTATAGAGGCTTGTTTTATGCCCCAGCATGTGATCTATCCTGGAGAAAGTTCCATGAGCACTAGAGAAGAATCTATATCCTGGTAATTTGGGATGGAATGCTCTGTATATGTCTGTTGAGTCTAATTTGGTTATCACATTGTTTAGGTTCTCAATATCCTTATTGGTCCTCTGTCTGGTTGATCTGTCTATAGGACAAGGTGGTGTGTTGTAGCCTCCCATGATTACTGTGGAAACAAATATTGCTTCCTTCAGTTTTGCCAATGTTTGTCAATGTTTGTAGCAACCTGATTGGGTGCATAAACATTTACGACTGTTATTTCTTCTTGGTGAGTTGTCCCTTTTATTAGTATAAGGTGCCCTTCTTTGTCTCTCATGACATCCTTGCATTTAAAGTCTATTTTATCTGAGAGTAATATTGCTACCCAGGCTTTCTTTTGGCTGTAGCTTGCGTGGAATATTCTTTTCCATCCTTTCACTTTCAATCTCTTTGTGTCGCTGGGTCTAAAATGAGTCTCTTGCAAACAGCATACTGATGGTTCATATTTTTTAATCCATTCTGCCAATCTGTATCTTTTAATTGGGGAGTTTAATCCATTCACATTCAGTGTTATTACTGTGATGGCAGTTCTGGAAACAGCCATCTTATCCTTTAGTTTTTAGTTGTCAGATCTATTTTTCCCTTGCTCACCTTACTTAAGTTACCCTTACCATTTCAAAATTTCTTATTTTTTTCACAATTCATTCTTTTGTGCTTTCACATTCCATCGTTCTGTGCCCTTCTCCAGATCTATCTCTCCTATCTTTTTTTCTCAGCTGGTAGAGCTCCCTTTAGTGTTTCTTGTAGGGCAGGTCTCTTCTATACAAATTCTCTTAGCATTTGTGAAAATTTTAAGCTCTCCCTCAATTTTGAAGGAGAGCTTTGCTGGATAAAGAATTCTTGTAGAGCAATTTTTCTCTTTTAGAATTTTAAATATGTCATACCACTGCCTTCTTTCCTCCATGGTGCCTGCTGAGTAGTCAGTACTTAATCTTATGTTGTTTTCCTTGTATATGGTGAATTGCTTCTCCCTTGCTGCTTTCAGAACTTTCTCCTTCTCTTCAGCATTTGACAATCTGATCAGAATATGTCTTGGAGTGGGTTTATTCGGATTTATTCTATTTGAAGTTTGTCGAACATCTTTGATTTGCATATTTATGTTGTTCAGAAGGGTTGTGAAGTTTTCCCCAACAATGTCTCCGAATACTCTTCTTCGTCCTTCACTCTTCTCTTCACCTTCTGGAACACCAGTGATTCTTCTATTTGTGCACTTCCATTTCAAAATTTTTTATTTTTTTCACCATTCATTCTTTTGTGCTTTCACATTCCATCGTTCTGTCTTCAAGGCCCCTAATTCGTTCCTCTACCTCTTCAAATCTGCTGTTAAGTGTCTCAAGAATATTTTTAATTTGATCAACAATATCTTTTATTCCCATAAGATCCACTATTTTTTTTATTTACTCTTGCAAATTCCTCTTTATGCTCTTCTAGGGTCTTCTTCGTGTCCTTTATATCCTGAGCCATGATACTGATGTTTGTGTGTACTTCTTTGATTAATTGCTCCAAGTTCTGTGTCTCTTCTGGCTTTTTAATTTGGATGTTTGGGTTATCTGTATCTTCTGGTTTCTTCATATGCTTTATAATTTTCTGTTGTTTTTGGCCTCTTGGCATTTGCTTATTTGATAGGGTTCTTTTAGGATCTGCACGATTATTTGAACATTAATCTATAATTTGGCAGAGCTACAGCTTGGTAGAGTGTACTTTCTCTGATCTAAAAGCAAATGGCGCTCTTTAGCCACCTTTTCCTCTCAAGCCAGTTCACCTTCAATTTCATCTATGCACTGAGAGGGGGCCCAAACCATGTGAAAATCCAACCAGTGCACCAATTTTCTATGTGTACTGGGGACTGCCATCCCTGTGGGTAGGGAGTGTGCCCTGCACAGTTTGGCAGGTAGTCTGCTCCAGGACACAGTGGTCCTGCCGTTCCCTGGGATGCGAGTGGAGTACTCTGGGGATGCAGAGCTGCACTCTCATCATCCAGTTCAAATGCTCCACAGTCCCTATCTGCCATGCACCCAAGATTCCCTGGGATTGAGCAAGGGCTCCTGGTACTTCCGTGTGGCATCCTCGCCTCTAGGTTATGCACACCATGGGCTTCCACAGAGGAAGAGTGGATGCCGTCATGAGCCCACTGAATCCCCAGTTCCCTCAAGGAAGCTCTCAGCTGCAGGGCTGTGAAGGGTCATCTCCCCAGCCAACTGCAAAGATGGCTGCACAGAGCATGGAAAGCTGCCCCCTTCCGCGCTTCTCTGCTGCTGCAACTGCCGGTCCCTGGCATGGGGGCTCTTGGCCATGGGTCTGTGAAGGGTTAACACCTGAGCCAAGTGCTGAGGAGGGTGCCCGTGGCATAGAAGACTGCTCCCCTCTGCGTTTGTCAACCGGCTTCACAACCCGCTCCCCAGCAGCATTCTGGACCGAACACTCACCAGTCTTGAACACAGTAGCTCAGTTTCTCAAAGTACATATTCACTATGAGTGCAGAAGTCTCTGCCCAGCTGGTAGAACCCTGGAACTACTGTTCTGGAGTGCTTCCTGTCCTTTATCTAGTGTTTTCCACAGAGGAGAGTTTTGCCCTATCTCTCCTAATCCGCTGTCTCCCCAGAACTTTTGACTATTCTTTTTAAAAGTAGTATCTAGGACAAGAACCTAAGATGGCAGCTAGGTGAGACAGGGCAAAAGAAAATTCCGTGAAAAATACTAGATAAAAGCCAGAAAGTGACCCAGAACACCAGTTCCAGCGACATACCAGCCGGACAAGGTCTGCTAAATCCACAGGGACCATGCATTTGGTGAAACCAGGAGTCTGCATTCTGAAACGAGCGAGTGAGCTGGCTGAAAGTCTGGCAGCCGCACTGCGGTGTGGGGAAACCACGGGTTGGCGTTTGGAGATGGACTAGCTCTTTAAAAAAAAAAAAAAAAAAAAAAAAAACCCGGGAGCAGCTGCAGATACAGCAGTGAGAACCGCACAGTGAAGCACAGCAGGAGCGGGCTGTGCCAACACCTCGGTGTCTGGTGTGAAGGATAGCCCATCCCACACCTGCTGCTGATTGTCTTGGGGCTAGGGGGACAGAGGGGAGCCAAAAGGAGAAAGAAACGGCACCCCTTGCAGCCATCTCCCCAGCGGGCTGGGGACGCTCCTGCCCGGGGCCGGAACTACAGCCCAAAGCTGCGCCAAGGGTGCCAGTGTGACAGGGAGTGTTTCCTGCAGCACCGCGCACACACCACAATATCGGCCGTGGACAGTGGCCTTTAGTGCACTCACAGCTAATTGTCCTGGAGCTGGGAAAATTGTCCTGGAGCTGGGAAGGCAGAGCTGTGCAAAAAGGGGGAAATTAACACGCCCCATTCAGCCATCTTTACAGCAGTCTGGGAACACCCCTGCATGGCCTGGCAGCCCAGGGCTTCCCTGGAGGGCCGGCATGCACTTGTGAGGTGGAACAGCCTTCCCTCAGCAGAGGTCCTGGAAGAGCACAGCTGAGAAGGGGAACCCACTCAGAAATCCCAGGGACCCTACACCAATACCAAGGACTTGTGGGTCAGCGGCAGAGAAAATCTGTGGCAAGACTGAAATGAAGGCTTAGACTCTTGCAACAGCCTTAAATCTCTGGGAACACCTGGGAGGTTTGATAACTAAAGCTGCCCTGCCTCCCTAACCACCCAGACACACGCCCCACATTCAGGGCGGACAGCACCAACAGCACACCCAAACTTAGTGCACCAATTGGACCCCACAAGAACCAGACCCCCACACACCACAAAGACAAAGTTGGGGAGAACTGACAAGGGGAACAGTTGACTCGCAGACGCCATCTGCTGGTTAGTTAGAGAAAGTGTACGCCACCAAGCTCATAGACCTGACAAATTAGAGATAGGTATTTTTTAAATCCTGAAAGAAATCTATCAAGTAAAGCAAATATCAAGAGGCCAAAAACAACAGAAAATCTTAAAGCATATGATAAAACCAGACGATATGAAGAACCCAAACCCAAACACCCAAATTAAAAGATCAGAAGAGACACAGTACTTAGCACAATTTATCAAAGAACTAAAGACAAACAATGAGAGCATGGCACAGGATATAAAGGACATGAAGAAGAACATGGCACAGGATACAAAGGACATAAACAAGACCCTAGAAGAGCATAAAGAAGTAATTGCAAGAGTAATTAAAAAAATAGAAGATCCTACGGAAATTAAAGAAACTGCTGGCTAAATTAAAAAGACTCTGGATACTCATAATACAAGATTAGAGGAAGATGAACAACAACTCAGCCTCCTCTAGGACCACAGAACAGAAAACGAAAAAACAAAAGAAAGAATGGGGAAAAAAATTGAAAAAATCGAAATGGATCTCAGGGATATGACAGATAAAAGAAAACGTCCAAATTTATGACTCATTGGTGTCTCAGAAGGGGAAGAGAGGGGTAAAAGTCTAGAAAGAGTATTCAAAGAAATTGTTGGGGAAAACTTCCCCAACCTTATACACAATATAAATACACAAAGCATAAATGCCCAGGGAACTCCAAATAGAATAAATCCAAATAAACCCACTCCAAGACATATTCTGATCAGACTCTCAAATACTGAAGAGAAGGAGCAAGTTCTGAAAGCAGCAAGAGAAAAGCAATTCACCACATACAAAGGAAACAACATAAGACTAAGTAGTGACTACTCAGCGGCCACCATGGAGGTGAGAAGGCAGTGGCATGACATATTTAAAATTCTGAGAGAGAAAAATTTCCAACCAAGAATACTTTATCCAGCAAAACTCTCATTCTAAATTCCAGGGAAAGAGTAAATTTTTCACAAACAAATGCTGAGAGATTTTGCTAATAAAAGACCTGCCCTACTTCAGATACTAAAGGGAGCCCTACTGACAGAGAAACAAAGAAAGGAGAGAGAGAGAGAAAGAGAAATTTAACAGACATATTTAGAACATTACATCCCAAATCACCAGGACACACATTCTTCTCTAGTGATCACAGATCTTTCTCCAGAACAGAACATATGCTGGGACATAAAACGAGCCTCAGTAAATTAAAAAAAAAAATTGAGTTTATTCAAAGCACATTCTCTGACCACAATGGAATACAAATAGAAGTCAATAACCATCAGGGACTTAGAAAATTCACAAACACCTGGAGGGTAAAAATGAGGGGGAGATGAAAACATTCCCGGATAATCAGAAGTTGAGGGACTTCATCACCAGTAGATTAGTCCTATAAGAAATGCTAAAGGGAATTGAGCAGATGGAAAGGAAGGGACACTAAACAATTGACTGAAACCACATGAAGAAATAAAGATTTCCAGTGAAGATTACATGGTAAATATAAATACCAATACTACTGTATTTTTTATTTTAACTCCACTATTTACTTCCTACAGGATCTAAAATACATAAACTGTAATGATAAATCAGTGGTTTTGCACTCAATATGTAATTTTTGACAAGAACTACACAAAGGTGGGGGAATAGAGGAGTACAGGAACATAGTTTATGTGTCCTATTGAAGTTAAGTTGGTATCAAAGAAAAACAAGATTGTTATAGATTTAAGAGGTTAAATTTAAGCCCCACAGTAAACACAAAGAAAGTATCAAAGAATATGACCATAGAGATGAAAAGTAGAGTAGGGGTTATGAGAAGTGGGGAGAGGGGCAATGGGGAGTTAAGAAATGAATGTAGGGTTTCTGTTTGGAGTGAAGGGAAATTTCTAGTAATGGATGGTGGGAAGGTGATGGCATTGCAATATTCGAAATGTGATTATTCCCACTAATGAAATGCTAGGGAGGGGTTGGAATGGGAAGATTTAGGTTGTATATATGTTCCCACAATCGAGAAAACAAAAAAGTCTAAATAGATAATGACAATAAAATGCTAAGGATGATCCTGGATGGGATCTGAGGATGGAGGACAGGAGGCTCAAAGGGACACAGTTGGGACATAAGGGAAAAAAAAAGGAAATATAGAAGGTAGCTTTGTATCAATGTTGAATTTCTTGAACTTCTTAGCTGCGCTTAATGGGACTGCCTAAAAGAATGTTCTTGTTCTTGGGAAATGTATATGTGAATTATATTGTTTGTTCAAGGATGTGTGCAGCTTGCTCTCATATGTTCAGAAGACAGAGCAATAGATGATGGATGATAGGGAGGGAGGGAGGCAGGGAAAGAGAAATGGTGGTGGGACAGGATGTTCAAGTTGGTGGATTGGGGTATCGGGGAGGGGGGTCGGGGTATGCTGGAGTTCTGTGTATAGGGTTTGTATTGTTCTTGCAACTGTTCCTGTAAGTTTGAATTTATTTCAAAATAAATTTTTTTTTAAAAAGTGATATCTAAACAATTATTGGCAGTAAAATGTCATTCTAACTATAGAATGAGAAAATATAGGTGTCAAACTTGTTTTTTTAAACTCCAACATGTACACAGGATTCCAACAGTTAAAGCAGAAGTCAGCAACTCTCCAAGGTTAATGACAGGGAGAGTGGAAACAGGAAAAGGAGACAGAGGGTATTGTTGCCTGCAGGTCATTCTTCCCTTGGCTTTCCATTACTTCCCTTTTCTCCCTCTCCCTTCCCCAGACCCCTTTCAAAGAAGTTGCTATTATAGAGGCAAGTCAGTCAAGTAGCAGCAAGGGTACCAGATAGGATCTGAGCCTCAGAGCCAGGATTGGTCAGAGAGAACTAAGGAAACCGGTCCTACAGGTACTACTAAGAAGAATTAAGGTGCTGCCCTTGGTACTTTTGAGAAAGATGGTCAAATCCTCAACTACACTCTTACAATGATTTACAGCATATTAAAATTTTTTACTTTGAAGCAATAGCTTGAATTGATTTTATTCACACTTAAAACAAAAGTCGTAAGTTATCTAGATTTCACTTTATTCTGTGACAGCTGATACAGAAAAAACACACAGAAAGATAATGCTAGTATAGGATCCTAAAGCTATTTGAAAAAAAAAACTATATCAATAACTTAATAGTGAGGTTCATCCTAATTAATATGGGCATTTTATCTGTAATTGTACATCTAGAGTATACATTGCACTGTACATTTTTAAATCTCTTGCTAATTCTTATGGAGCACTTCCTATCAACTACACTCTTCTAAAAAAATGCACATGTACTACCATTACTCCTGTTTCACAAACCCAGAGACTGAGACTTCGGAGGTTAAATCACTTACCCAACATCACAAAGATAGTAAATGTCAGACTCAGATTCAAACACAAGTAATCTGGCTCCATAATTCATGTTCAACCAGCATTTCTCAAACATTAATACACATGCAAATTATCTAGAGCTCTTGTTAAGATGCAGCCTCTGATTAAGCTGGTTTAGGTTAGGACTGAGATTTGACATTTCTAAAAGCTGCTAGTTACTCCAATGCTGCTGGTTCACAATCACACTTTCAGTAACAAAATTCTAAACCATCTTGCTCTGCTGCTTAACTAACCACTAAGAAGATAATTATATTTAACTTTAGAACTTACTGACCTGAGCAAAAGGTCAGGTCCTAAATTCAAGAACTAGACAATGTTGCTGTTTTCAAGTTTCAGTTTACAATGAAGTTCAAGACCCACCTAAAATATACTTGATTTGCAGAATGTCCTTTTCTCTACTCAAAAGACAAAAACATTTTTCCTTCTCCTCATGCAAATACACAGAAGAAAAACAATTCTACTTTTTTTTGGCACACAACAGCTTTTCAACTTGGTATCTGACTGAATAATACACATAAAAACAAGACACATCATCATTAGGACACAAAACTTTTGACTATTCAATTCTTAATTATGGCACAAAAAAGCTGCAAAAGACAGCTTGTTTCTGGATTACTCCAGCTCAGAAACTTTTTAAAGGAGAATTACTAAAAGAAATTGTTCCAACTAGTCATGCTTCTCTATTAAAAACAACATGCTTTACGCCCTTGCATTTAAAGACATCTCTGATGTGACATGAAACCGACTTGCTTGTTGGAATTTAGACCAACATTAAAATATGGTTAATTCCTAGTGTATGTAAACTACATTTCTCTTTCTCAAAATCAAACTGTTTCTAAAAATTATCTTGCACAGTCCCTTTTAAGAACTATTAAAAATTTTCTTTTGCACTCTATTTTTCCTCCTTATGTGATCCTTGAACAGATGTAATCAGGAATTTATTAAGCTTTGAAAATAAAAAATCATTCTTATTGAAACAAAATCAATCATAATAGCTTTCTCCAAAAAATACCAAACCTTTAAAAAAAAACCCACGTTCTAAAATCACCTCTTAAAATTACCATATTCTAATATATTTTTTTTTAATCTAGAAAAACTACTTTAAAGGAAAGAGTAGAAGGAAACTATTATTTATGGCATACCTACAGTTGGTAGGCAAACCTGGGTTAAATCTGATTCTGACCCTTAGTGTCTCTGACATACTAAACATACTGGCATACTGTGCCATAGCTCTTTTTTTGCATATAGTAAATACTCATTTACACAGTAGTTATTACCACAGAACCCTTTAAATAAAAGAGAAAATTAAAGCTAATAGAATTAATGCAACTTGTTGAAGGTCACATATAGTCAAGTTAGCTGATTACAGCATTTTATTCAAGACACCAAAATTCTGCTGCAGGAAAGAGGCCAGATCTTTCAAAAATAGTAGCAGCTTTGGGGTTCTAGGGAAAGCAGACAATTTTTATAGGTATAAAAAGTAAGTTAGTTTGACTCCTATTGACTGGTCCAGGGTTTGTTCCTCTTACAGGGGTGGATTTAGGGCAAGTGGGCTTTATTTTGTATTGGGTCAAACTTAATGAACTATGGGCTTGATTGGCTATCTAGGTTGGCTGCTGTGGTGGTTTGAAGCTGCATGAACCCCAGAAAAACATGTTCTAAAATTTAATCACTTCCTGTGGGTGTGAACCCACTGTAAGTAGGACCTTTTGATGGGGCTACTTCAGTTAAGGAGGTGTGGCCCACTTCTTGACCAAAAGGGGGATGTGAAAGGAAATGAAATAAGTTTCAGTGGCAGAGAGATTCCAAAAGGAGCTGAGAGATCACTCTGGTGATCCACTCCGGTGGGCACTCTTACATACAACATAGACACCCCTTTTTAGGTTCTAATGAATTGGAATAGCTAGCAGTAAATACCTGAAACTATCAAACTACAACCCAGAACCCATGAATCTCGAAGACAATTGTATAAAAATGCAGTTTATGAGGGGTGACAATGTGATTGGGAAAGCCATAAGGACCACACTCCACTTTGTCCAGTGTATGGATGGATGAGTAGAAAAATGGGGGGGAGGGGAGGAACCCAGTGTTCTTTTTTACTTTAATTGTTCTTTTTCACTTTAATTTTTATTCTTATTATTTTGATGTGTGTGGTAACAAAAATGTTCAAAAATTAATTTTGGTGATGAACACACAACTATATAATGGTACTGTGAACAACTGAATGTACACTTTGTATGACTGCATGGTATGTGAATATATCTCAATAAAAATGAATTTAAAAAAAAAAGGTGTGGCCCACCTTGATCAGGATGATAGTTAATCCTATTACTGGAGTCCTTTATAAGCGGAGTAAAATTCAGATAGAGAAAGACACAAGAAGCAAGAGGCTAGCCCTGGATGGAACCAGAAGAGAAGGGAGAGACCAGGAGATGCCACCATCTGACACGTGACAGAGGAGCCAAGGAATACCAGCAGTCAGCCCTAGAATGCCACAGTCTTCGGGAAGAAAGCATTGCCTTGATGACACCTTGATTTGGACTTTTTCCCAGCCTCAAACCATAAGCAAATAAATTCCCACTGTTTAACCCAACCCATTTCATGGTATTTGCTTGAGCAGCCAAGGAAACTATAACAGCTGATTCGGTGGGGATTTTAAATTGCAAAAGATATCAAGAGAAAATTCAAGAGGGAGTTCAAAGAGTACTGAAGTAGGGAACAGGTTTGTTTTTGTTTTTTTTGCTCTGAGGGATCCCCAGGGCTTTCTCTATATAATTTTATCACATAACAACTGGAAAAACTGGCATTTGAATCCAACTCCATCTGACTCCAAATCCCAGAATTTCTACACCAAGCAATATATTGTCTTCCTAATGGGGAGTCACTGATTGCTTAACTGAGATAACAATATTCTCCATACATTCAGAATAGATCTTTAATTTAAAGAAACCTATGCATTCTTGTACTGCAGTACAAAAGCCACCTACATCAAGACACCTACACTATTGGTACTAAAAAAAAACAATTATCAATATCAACAAATCAGAAAAAAATATAAAAGTCAATCTCTGTGTGCCAGTTTGAATGTATTTGTGTCCCCCAAACGCCATTATCTTTGATGTACTCTTGTGTGGGCAGACGTTATCAGTGTTGATTAGATTTCTTTTAGAGTTTCTTCGGAGATGTGCCCCACCCAGCTGTGGGTGATGACTCTGATTCGATAATTCCCATGGAGGTGTTCCTCCGCCCATTTGGGGTGGGTCTAAGTTGATCAGTGGAGCCATATAAATGAGCTGACATAACAGGAGGAACTCAGTGCAGCTGTGATGTTTTGAAGAGGAGCTACAGACAAGAGGGACAATTTGAAGAAAGCACAGGAGCTACAGATGAGAGAAAGTTTGAAGACAGCCGTTGAAAGCATACTCTTGTTCCAGAGAAGCTGAGAGAGGACAAATATTCCAAGTGCAACTAAGAGTGACATTTTTGAGGAACTGCAGCCTAGAGAGGAATGTTCTGGGAGAACACCACTTTGAAACCAGAACTTTGGAGCAGACACCAGCCACGTGCCTTCCCAGCTAACAGAGGTTTTCCAGACACCGTTGGCCAACCTCCAGTGAAGGTATCCAATTGCTGATGTGTTACCTTGGACACTTTATGGCCTTAAGACCATAACTGTGTAACCAAATAAACCCCCTTTTATAAAAGTCAATCCATCTCTGGTGTTTTGCATTCTGGCAGCATTAGCAAACTAGAACACTCTGTTAACCTAAGAAATTCACATGTAGCCAATGAAAAAGATAGATGACCGAGATTAGCTGCTTAAGCCCTCCCACTTTTTCATTCAAACCTCTACTGAATACTTACCATGAGAACATGGTGCCATACCCAGTTATATTTTACCAAACATTATGACAAGGATTAAAACCAAAGTCTAGGACAATTTCATACAAAAAAAATAAACTAACCTAAACTAAACTAAGAGTATCAAATAACTGATGCTTTAATAATAAGAGATTTCATTTAATTGCATCTCAAGACATTCACCTAAAAGTACAGCTAAATACTAAGGATATTCTATAAAAGCATCAGTGGATGAGAAAGCATGTGTCTATGTACATGCACATCTGTCCCCTACTCTGGAGGCAGTACAGGGTCATGGTTCATAGCTGGTTCTTGGGGACAGAAAGAACTGAGTTCAGTTCTTGCTGGTGGTTCAGAACTTCTGAGGGGGGACAGAGCCCTGGAGGGTCTCATTCCACTATCTTGATCCCATTTAACACACTTTTATTGAGGGTATACCTTGCCATCTGGCATTATGCTAGGCACCATGGAGGAGATACAAAACTGCATTTTATGTGCCTAGCATGTGTCAAGACCAGAGCAGGGATTTGTGTCTGCTTTATTCACTGAATATCTAGAACAGAGACTGGCGTGTAAAAGGCTTATAATAAATATTTATTAAATGAATAAATTAGTGTTGTGTGGGCCAGAAACTACCCTCCCTAACCCTTGCTTCAATTCCACCTTCTTGAGTATTCACATTTTTAAGCATGCCTAAAAGAAAAGTCCAAGTCTCTTTCCTTTATTTTTAATAAGTTAGAATCAAGATCCTGAGACTTCATAAGAGACTTTCTGTCACACATGTTTAAAGTGCTTTTCCCTCATGTACTCATCATCAACCAGCTTCAACAACTATCAACACATTTTTTACTCTATTAAAATGTTTCAAAAAACCTTAGCAAAGTGAGATTATAAGCACCTATCTATTCAAGTAGACCTCTTAGCTTCTATTCTAAGAGAAGGGGGGTGGGTAGAATTATGTCCTCTGATAACAATGGTGGCTCTCTCATCAGTCTCTTACAAGATGGCATTGCACATCAAAAATAAATTTTACCAGCCACAAGCATTCAGGAAAAACATAACAATACACACACACCTATTCCCTGATAGTTTGGGCCTTTTTGATAGAAGGAAAGCAATGAAATCCAAGCAATTTTTTTTAAAAGATCTATTTATATCTCTACTTAAAAACAGCTGATGGGAAAAGAGTGCCTGACATAAATTATGGATATAATAAATCTGCCTCCAAATACCTTCAGTTCAATATACCATCTTCTTTCTGGTGAACTAAAAAAAATTCCATAACTTCTATCATCAAAGTGATTGTCAGGTTGCCATAACAGGTGACATACTGGATCAGTTCAGGACATATAATCTTTACACTAATGGTGTTACCCAAGGACATTTTTTGTAAAGCCATGACAGTCCCCTTCACTGACGCAATCCTCGATGCCACAGATGCATTTTAGGCCTTTCTTATCAACCCTATAAATTAATTCATCATGTGTCTTTATCCTCAATTTCTCCGTAGCCATAAGCATCCATGTGGCATAAGCTGGTATGTTATCCCCCAGATTTTCAGCTATGTTGGCTCATAGAAGCCACCCCATCCAGATCAGGACAAAGTAAAGCCCTCTCTGTCACCTCAGATTAGCAGCCGAGGTGAGCTCTCCAGAACCCTCACTCAGAGGCACCAGTACCCATGTCCTTTCATACACACACATTGGAGGATATACAGCTACTCAATCTCAGTAAAGCACTTTTTTTCAAAAAAGTAACCCAGCCTCTGAACTAACATGCAAATAATTTTGGCCAATAAAATTGAGGTAACAAATTCCATGTTTTTATAAACACAGTAACTTAAGAGCTAGTTAGAAACAATTAATGCTCCAATTTCAGATACAAGGAAATCAGGTATTTCCCAGTCAGGGAAAATGTCCAGTAAGAACCTGGAAAACCACTACTCAAGGACAGAGAGGGAAACAATGCACCACAGTCAAGGATGGACCAGGAAGCTCTAGGAATTCCAAAAATATTTCATGCAAGCTACAGCCAAAAGAAAGCAGGTGTAGCAATATTAATCTCAGATAAAATAGACTTCAAATGCAGGGATGTTTTGAGAGACAAAGAAGGCCACTACGTACTAATAAAAGGGGCAATTCAGCAAGAAGAAATAACAATCGTAAATGTCTATGCACCCAACCAAGGTGCCACAAAATACATGAGAGAAACACTGGAAAAACTAAAGGAAGCAATTGATGTTTCCACAATAATTGTGGGAGACTTCAACACATCACTCTCTCCTATAGATAGATCAACCAGACAGAAGACCAATAAGGAAATTGAAAACCTAAACAATCTGATAAATGAATTAGATTTAACAGACATATACAGGACATTACATCCCAAATCACCAGGAAACACATACTTTTCTAGTGCTCATGGAACTTTCTCCAGAATGGATCATATGCTGGGACATAAAACAAGCCTCAATAAATTTAAAAAGATTGAAATTCTTCAAAGCACATTCTCTGACCACAATGGAATACAATTAGAAGTCAATAACCATCAGAGACTTAGAAAATTCACAAATACCTGGAGGTTAAACAACACACTCCTAAACAATCAGTGGGTTAAAGAAGAAATAGCAAGAGAAATTGCTAAATATACAGAGACGAATGAAAATGAGAACACAACATACCAAAACCTATGGGATGCAGCAAAAGCAGTGCTAAGGGGAAATTTATAGCACTAAATGCATATATCAAAAAGGAAGAAAGAGCCAAAATCAAAGAACTAATGGATCAACTGAAGAAGCTAGAAAATGAACAGCAAACCAATCCTAAACCAAGTAGAAGAAAAGAAATAACAAGGATTAAAGCAGAAATAAATGACATAGAGAACAAAAAAACAATAGAGAGGATAAATATCACCAAAAGTTGGTTCTTTGAGAAGATCAACAAGATTGACAAGCCCCTAACTAGACTGACAAAATCAAAAAGAGAGAAGACCCATATAAACAAAATAATGAATGAAAAAGGTGACATAACTGCAGATCCTGAAGAAATTAAAAAAATTATAAGAGGATACTATGAACAACTGTATGGCAACAAACTGGATAATGTAGAGGAAATGGACAATTTCCTGGAAACATATGAACAACCTAGACTGACCAGAGAAGAAATAGAAGACCTCAACCAACCCATCACAAGCAAAGAGATCCAATCAGTCATCAAAAACCTTCCCACAAATAAATGCCCAGGGCCAGATGGCTTCACAGGGGAATTCTACCAAACTTTCCAGAAAGAACTGACACCAATCTTACTCAAACTCTTTCAAAACATTGAAGAAAATGGAACACTACCTAACTCATTTTATGAAGCTAACATCAATCTAATACCAAAACCAGGCAAAGATGCTACAAAAAAGGAAAACTACCGGCCAATCTCCATAATGAATATAGATGCAAAAATCCTCAACAAAATACTTGCAAATCGAATCCAAAGACACATTAAAAAAATCATACACCATGACCAAGTGGGGTTTATTCCAGGCATGCAAGAATGGTTCAACATAAGAAAATCAATCAATGTATTACAACACATTAACAAGTCAAAAGGGAAAAATCAATTGATCATCTCAATAGATGCTGAAAAAGCATTTGACAAAATCCAACATCCCTTTTTGATAAAAACACTTCACAAGGTAGGAATTGAAGGAAACTTCCTCAACATGATAAAGAGCATATATGAAAAACCCACAGCCAGCATAGTACTCAATGGTGAGAGACTGAAAGCCTTCCCTCTAAGATCAGGAACAAGACAAGGATGCCCGCTGTCACCACTGTTATTCAACATTGTGCTGGAAGTGCTAGCCAGGGCAATCCGGCAAGACAAAGAAATAAAAGGCATCCAAATTGGAAACGAAGAAGTAAAACTCTCATTGTTTGCAGACGATATGATCTTATATCTAGAAAACCCTGAGAAATCGACGATACAGCTACTAGAGCTAATAAACAAATTTAGCAAAGTAGCGGGATACAAGGTTAATGCACATAAGTCAGTAATGTTTCTATATGCTAGAAATGAACAAACAAGAAAAAGATACCATTTTCAATAGCAACTAAAAAAATCAAGTACCTAGGAATAAACTTAACCAAAGATGTAAAAGACCTATACAAAGAAAACTACATAACTCTACTAAAAGAAATAGAAGGGGACCTTAAAAGATGGAAAAATATTCCATGTTCATGGATAGGAAGGCTAAATGTCATTAAGATGTCAATTCTACCCAAACTCATCTACAGATTCAATGCAATCCCAATCAAAATTCCAACAACCTACTTTGCAGACTTGGAAAAGCTAGTTATCAAATTTATTTGGAAAGGGAAGATGCCTCGAATTGCTAAAGACACTCTAAAAAAGAAAAACGAAGTGGGAGGACTTACACTCCCTGACTTTGAAGCTTATTATAAAGCCACAGTTGCCAAAACAGCATGGTACTGGCACAAAGATAGACATATAGATCAATGGAATCGAATTGAGAATTCGGAGATAGACCCTCAGATCTATGGCTGACTGATCTTTGATAAGGCCCCCAAAGTCACTGAACTGAGCCATAATGGTCTTTTCAACAAATGGGGCTGGGAGAGTTGGATATCCATATCCAAAAGAATGAAAGAGGACCCCTACCTCACCCCCTACACAAAAATTAACTCAAAATGGACCAAAGATCTCAATATAAAAGAAAGCACCATAAAACTCCTAGAAGATAATGTAGGAAAACATCTTCAAGACCTTGTATTAGGCGGCCACTTCCTAGACTTTACACCCAAAGCACAAGCAACAAAAGAGAAAATAGATAAATGGGAACTCCTCAAGCTTAGAAGTTTCTGCACCTCAAAGGAATTTCTCAAAAAGGTAAAGAGGCAGCCAACTCAATGGGAAAAAATTTTTGGAAACCATGTATCTGACAAAAGACTGATATCTTGCATATATAAAGAAATCCTACAACTCAATGACAATAGTACAGTCGGCCCAATTATAAAATGGGCAAAAGATATGAAAAGACCGTTCTCTGTAGAGGAAATATAAATGGTCAAGAAACACATGAAAAAATGTTCAGCTTCACTAGCTATTAGAGAGATGCAAATTAAGACCACAATGAGATACCATCTAACACCAGTTAGAATGGCTGCCATTAAACAAACAGGAAACTACAAATGCTGGAGGGGATGTGGAGAAATTGGAACTCTTATTCACTGTTGGTGGGACTGTATAATGGTTCAGCCACTCTGGAAGTCAGTCTGGCAGTTCCTTAGAAAACTAGATATAGAGTTACCATTCGATCCAGCGATTGCACTTCTCAGTATATACCCAGAAGATCGGAAAGCAGTGACACGAACAGATATCTGCACGCCAATGTTCATAGCAGCATTATTCACAATTGCCAAGAGATGGAAACAACCCAAATGTCCTTCAACAGATGAGTGGATAAATAAAATGTGGTATATACACACGATGGAATACTACGCGGCAGTAAGAAGGAACAATCTCGTGAAACATGACAACGTGGATGAACCTTGAAGACATAATGCTCAGCGAAATAAGCCAGGCACAAAAAAGAGAAATATTATATGCTACCACTAATGTGAACTTTGAAAAATGTAAAACAAATGGCTTATAATGTAGAATGTAGGGGAACTAGCAATTAAGGAAGGGGGAACAATAATCCAAGAAAAACAGATAAGCTATTTAACGTTCTGGGGATGCCCAGGAATGACTATGGTCTGTTAATTTCTGATGGATATAGTAGGAGCAAGTTCACAGAAATGTTGCTATATTAGGTAACTTTCTTGGGGTAAAGTAGGAACATGTTGGAAGTTAAGCAGTTATCTTAGGTTAGTTGTCTTTTTTTTACTCCCTTGTTATGGTCTCTTTGAAATGTTCTTTTATTGTATGTTTGTTTTCTTTTTAACTTTTTTTTCATACAGTTGATTTAAAAAAGAAGGGAAAGTTAAAAAAAAAAAAAAAAAGAAAAACAAGGAAAAAAAAAAAGATGTAGTGCCCCCTTGAGGAGCCTGTGGAGAATGCAGGGGTATTGGCCTACCCCACCTCCATGGTTGCTAACATGACCACAGACATAGGGGACTGGTGGTTTGATGGGTTGAGCCCTCTACCGTAGGTTTTACACTTGGGAAGACGGTTGCTGTAAAGGAGAGGCTAGGCCTCCCTATAATTGTGCCTAAGAGCCTCCTCCCGAATGCCTCTTTGTTGCTCAGATGTGGCCCTCTCTCTCTAGCTAAGCCAACTTGAAAGGTGAAATCACTGCCCTCCCCCCTACGTGGGATCAGACACCCAGGGGAGTGAATCTCCCTGGCAACGTGGAATATGACTCCCGGGGAGGAATGTAGACCGGGCATCGTGGGACAGAGAACATCATCTTGACCAAAAGGGGGATGTGAAAGGAAATGAAATAAGCTTCAGTAGCAGAGAGAGTCCAAAAGGAGCCGAGAGGTCACTCTGGTGGGCATTCTTACGCACACTTTAGACAACCCTTTTTAGGTTCTAAAGAATTGGGGTAGCTGGTGGATACCTGAAACTATCAAACTACAACCCAGAACCCATGAATCTCGAAGACAGTTGTATAAAAATGTAGCTTATGAGGGGTGACAAGGGGATTGGGAAAGCCATAAGGACCACACTCCACTTCGTCTAGTTTATGGATGGATGAGTAGAAAAATAGGGGAAGGAAACAAACAGACAAAGGTACCCAGTGTTCTTTTTTACTTCAATTGCTCTTTTTCACTCTAATTATTATTCTTGTTATTTTTGTGTGTGTGCTAATGAAGGTGTCAGGGATTGATTTGGGTGATGAATGTACCACTATGTAATGGTACTGTAAACAATCGAAAGTACGATTTGTTTTGTATGACTGCGTGGTATGTGAATATATCTCAATGAAATGAAGATTTAAAAAAAATAAAATAAAATAAGAATGAAATTAAAAAAAAAAAAAAAATTTAAAGGAGTATAGGCCTAGAGGAACATAATACTGTTCGAAAAGGTTGTCCCCTGGATGTACAAACAAGGCAGACGATTAATTCGTTTCCAAATTAATTATCTACCTGCACTAAAAGAAAATAAATGAAATATGGCCTAGAACCATTCTGAGGAATTTAGTATACATAAACAAGGAAGAAGAGCAGGAATTAGTAGGTACTGGTGGTACTACCAAACAAAGTTTCTGCATCCAAGGGCTTCCAGAGAAGATAGAAAATTATTTAATAAATATTGGTTAAATAATTAATGAAAACATAATGTGATAAGTGATATAAAAGATGTGTGGTATGAGAGTGTGGAAGAGAGCACTACTCTAAACAAACAGAGGGTGATAGAGTAGTTTTTTTAATCCATAGAAAGAAAAAGGAAAAAACACAGGAGAAGTAATTACAGGAGGGAGGAGTCATCCTGCTGTAGAAACCCATGCTTAGTTTCTAGTGTAGGGTCCACTGATTTTTCTTTTTAACATTTTCTATGCATAGTAACTAAACAAATCATTTAAGCATTCAATAAACTGATCTTCAGCAAATGCATTGCATATTCTACTCATTAAATATTGGGCCCCAAATTATAATTAAATCCATTTAATAATTTAAATCCATTATATGATGATAAATGAATGATTAAAAGTAGTTATTACGTGGTTTGTTTCATGCAAAAGAAGTCTGGGCACTTAAAAATAGATGTCCAGAGTCATCTTTCAGCTTAAGTTATGTATCTTGACTGAAACCAACAAAAGAAAGCTCTCTGATATAGTAAGGGCCTTTTCAGGAAATTCAGTCAAAAAGCAAAATTAAAACAGAAGAAAGTGAAGCTTGCTAAGAAAAAGTTCTAGCTAAGCTTAGAAAAAGAGTAGAGGCTCTAAGCAGGGTATTACTGAGAACTGCTACAGTTATTCATATTCAACTAATATTTATTTGGCCCTATCTTTTCAAACTTTAATACCAATAAGAACAATAAAGTAAGCAGAGAACAGAATGTGAAAGGAACATATGTCTGTCCTTCAGATAAGCAGGTCTCAAAATTTGGCTGGCATAAGCATCACCCAAGTAGCCTGTTAAAGAGTGTGAGTTCCTGTGCCTGAAAGACTAGAGATTCTGAAGAAAGACACAGGAAAACACATTTTTAATATGCTCCTCCCTCTTCCAGCCCCCTGTCCCTAACCCCTCCCCCAACTAATTCTGATGGAGCAAATGGAGGATCACTCTTCCAGAAACAGTGCAATGTTCCAGGCACTCTCCTAGGTACTCTCCTATGTATTCTCTCACTTAATCCTCACAAAGATCATGTAGGATATATATTACCCCTATTTCATGAATGAGGAAACAGAAGCCCAGGGGTTAAGATGCCCAAGATTAAACAATTAGAGGGAGAGAAAAAGAACAAAAGGGAAATTTGCTTTATTAGATATAGATTTCCAACTAGCCTAAAGAATCTTCTGAAGAAGAAGGAAAAAGGAGGGAGGAAAGAGGGAGAGGGAGGAAGAAGGAGGAAGAGGAGGAAAAGGAGAGAGTGAAGAGAAGGAGGAGGGAAGGAGGAGGGAAGGAGGAGGGAGGGAGGAGGGAGGGAGGAGGAGGGAGGGAGGAGGAGGAGGAGGAGGGAGGAGGAGGAGGAGGGAGAAGGAGGAAAAGCAGCAGCAGCAGAAGACAATCTGAGACTTCATTATATCGTAGCATTCAAAGATACAGAGAAGAGAAAGGTCAATACTGAAAAGTTTAAATAACTATTTAAATAAGTATTTAAAATGTAACTCAAGTGTTAATAGCCTGACTATGACAGAGAATCAAAGTATACTAGTGGAAAGTTACTTATGTTTGAAATTGGCATTATTTGAGCTTTAATCATTTTTTTAAATTTTTATAGGTGGATTAAATACTCATCTATAAATATTACTTCAATATAACCTTTTTAATGACTACTTGGAATTACAGTTTTGACATGAAGAACTCAACCTGTGGCCCAAGTTATACCAACTGTCCAAGAGTGGCAAAAAGGAAAGGAAAGGGAAAGTTTCAAAATGTATCAGGAAAATCTCCCAGAGGTTATCTGTAGGTACAGTTTTACAGTTTTACTAGGCTCTGATAACCCTGCCAGTCTCGGCTATTCAAACTTTTATTGAGCATCCATGGGAGCTCAGCACTGTCCTAGCCTCTAGGAATATACAGAAAATAATACAAAAATAAGTCCCTGTCCTCAAAGACACTAAAACCAGAGGGGAAATAACTATAAAAGCCTAATAACAATATGGGGTTATCTATTATTAAGAGCTAATTAAGACACTTCCAGGGAAGAATGTAATATTACCTAAATGCCACATGATCAATGAAGAAAATCAATGAGAACTAAGTTGAGCAAGGGAAGAATATTTATTAAGTATGAGTGCCTACTACATTCCAAACACTTTTACATTTATCTCTTTTAATCCTCAGAGTAACCATCAGAGGCAGAGTTCAAGTTGAAGAAAACAAAGTTCAGAGTAATTTAAGTAGCTCACCCCAATCACATCACTCTAAGTGCTGTATCTGAGAATCAAACCCAAATCTGAATTACTCCAGACAGAGAAGGTACTACAGGTAAAGAAGATAACACAAGGGAAAGCACCAAGGTAAAAGTAAGTATGACTGGTTCCCAGGCATTAGGAAACCGTCTGACTAAAGCAGAGGGCAATAAACTAGGCCAGAGCTGGACGAAATTGGAGAGGACCATTGCTTATGTTTGATGAGATAAGATTGTTTATATTTGATGAAATAAGAATCAGTCATTAAAAGGATTATTTAAGAAAACTAATCTGGCAGCACTTCATAGAACAGAAGTAGGGAAGATCTGTAGATACATATCATCATCTAAGAAACCATTTATATAATCTAGAAAGGTAATGAGAAGGAAAAGAACTGTCCCTGACGGTCAAGCGGCTCTGGCACTATCAGCCATGCCTTGGTGTTACTAGGTGCTGGCCTGGTACTCACAGCCAAGCCATGGTATTCTCCTGTTGAACAGAAAATTTCAAAGAACACTAACATCAGACAAGGTCACTCTGTATCCATGATGGATCGAGACACAAACCAGACCATTCCATAATCACAAACACTAAACAAAACATGAACATTGTCCAAGCCACAAAAATGACAAAGCATCCCCATCCTGACTAATATAAGTGACTGCTGCTTCTGTAGCAATCACAGTTTTAGCTTCACTTCATTCCTCTTGCTTTCTAGATAAGATTTATTAAGGCACCCAATCACAGAATTACCCCACTTCCCGACAGCATCCAATCCAGAGCAAATCCCTTCTTACTTGAATCCTACAGGAAGTCACCTAACACAAGCCCAAATCCTATAATAAATCCCTTCTAACATCTTCTTACTGAGACACCAAACAATTCCCCATGGTGTGTGGGTTCCCTCCTTTCAATGGGTTAATAATCCCAGCTCTGTTCAACTACAGATGAGTTCTTGGTGGTCTCTGACTGGAGGGCACTGACAGAAATGACAGCATGTACTAAAATGATGGCAGTGAGAATGGAGGAAAGAAGGAAATAAGTGACATTTCCAGGTAAGAATTAAAAGAACAGGCAATTTAAGAGAAAAAAAAAAAAGTCATGATTCATATACCACTTGGGACAGTAGAGGGCATCTGACTGAAATATTATGAACTTAAAGTGGAACTAGTTAAATTAGCTCTTTTTTAAGGACTGCATAAAAGATAAAGGAAGACAGATAAATGTTTAATAGATTATTAGATTTAAAACAATAAGGCCTGGGTCCCACCCCCAGAGCTTATGATTTAATCATCTTAGGTACAACCTGGGCATCAGGGATTTTTTAAATCTCCCCCAGGTGACTCCAATGTGCATCCTAAGTTGAGAATCACTATCATACAGAATGCCCGTGGCTAGGAGGAAAAAGGAAAAGCAATGGAACAGGTGGAAAGAGATCCAAGGAAGTACTGGGGCACAAAACTAAATGGAAAAAAACAATGGTTGGGTGACAGAGTGCTCTAGGTGATTCCCAAATACATTGAGAGTGAGGAAAATGATGAGGGGGTCACTGTACTTAACAAATGATAAACAGAAACCAGACAGGAATGTTACAATAGGGTTAGATGGCTGGAAAACATGACCAACTGGTAAAGATATTACTCTGCATTAGCTGAATCTTCAAGAAGGAAACTTTCTATCTATGGCCCTCTGAGGCTGTCTGGATAATAGCTACACCTACTACTACAAACAGATCTAATTTTGTACAGCTTGTATCTAAAATTGGAGGATCTTCCCCCCTTTTCCTACCTTGTATTTCCACACTGCCATCTAGTGGTCAGGATAGCAAAGCGCTGCCTTAAATTGGCAGTGATTTCTAGGTAGCTTAGTGAACTCTGTTATTTAGACGGCAGATGCTAAACAGCCTAAATTCAAGGGTTTCATTCTAATGTTTTCCTCTGATTGATTAGGGTAGAGGATTTCTCTTGGGGGTGAAGAAAATGTTCTAAAAT
This sequence comes from Choloepus didactylus, assembly GCF_015220235.1. Taxonomy (NCBI): domain Eukaryota; kingdom Metazoa; phylum Chordata; class Mammalia; order Pilosa; family Megalonychidae; genus Choloepus; species Choloepus didactylus. The sequence continues at coordinate 31,601,769 of NC_051308.1, forward strand.
TGATTGCGGTGATGGGTGCCCTACTCTGTGAATATAATAAAAACCAGCAAATTGTACACTTAAAAAGAATGAATTGTACCATAGGTGGATTATATCTAAATAAAGCTGTTACAAAATAAAAACACACCCTTAACCATAGCAAGATGCCCCTCAAATACAAAAAAAAAAAAAAAATGCTCTCAAGAACTGTAGAAAGAGTCTAAAAAGGGTGTCAGAAATCATTCAATCATTTCAAACATCCTTTAAAAAACAGAAGAAAGGTTAAGATTGAGGTTCTGAGAGATTAAATCATTTACCCCACTCACTAGAGGGTAAAAACTAGGCTATAAAAAGGGAAATATTAACTTATTTAAAAGTTTTCTCTTGTCTCCCAAACCTGATAAGTGATTTTTCTTAAGCTTGGCCCTCAGCAGTGCCATCTTCATCTACTTAACTTATTACCCGGACTCTCACGCACACCAGTGACTTCAAACAGCAGTAGCAGTGCTATTATTCCAACAATTCTAGCTCAAAACACTGCATTCATCCTTCAGTACTTCACCATCCTTTTATCAGTCAACAAAATGGGTCAATTCTTCTCTCAAAAGGACTGGCTTTGTTTCCAGGCCCTCTGCCATCCACCTAGCTCATGCCTTCATCGCTTCACACCCCAAGTAAAGCAAATTTGCTCTTATCTGGAATCCTCATCTCCAGTCTTTCCACCATTTTTCCCTTATCACAAAAGTTACCCAACCCAGTACTCCTGCACTAATCTATAATTTTGTGCATGGCATACTGCTACTCAAAAATCCTTATGGGCTCCTTAATACCTACAAAATAAAGTTCAAATTCTTTAGCCTGACCATCAAGGCCCTCAATATTCCAGAATCTATTCCTACTTTATCTCCTATAACCTCTTGGACAAACTTAACATTCCACTGCAGTTGGGATGGTCTACTGAACAATATATATGCATTTCCCAATAATTATTCAACACAGTTATTATTTATACCACTTATTTGATTATTATCACGTTCATCTTTTCTTTTTCCCAAAAGTTCTCAACCAGTCTAAGGCATCAGCATTACCTGTGGAGCTTTAAAAAATTATAGGATCTTTAAGGATGTGGCCCAGACAACTGGGTATTTATATATATATAATAAATTTGTATAACAGGTGAAAAACATTTGATTCATGGACTTAAAGAATGTCTTTCTAAGACTTTTTCATCATCTGTCCTGAGTTCAATGATATGTTCAAATCCTAACTCCCAGTATCTGAGAATGTGGCCTTATTTGGAAAGAGTCATTACAAATGGAATTAGTTAAGTTAAAGTGAAATTACACTCTTGTATACTGCAAGCTATGAAACACTGCTGAAAGAAATTAAACAAGGACTAAATAAATGGAAAGACATCACGTGTTCATGGATTAGAAGACTTAATATTGTCAAGATGTCAGTACTACCCAAAGCAATTTACAGATTCAACACAATCAACCAAAATTCCAGCAGGTTTTTTCACAGAAATGGAAGTCAATTGCCAAATTCATATGGAAGCCTCTTCAACAAATGATGCTAGGAAAATGGGATATCCACAAGCAAAAGAATGAAAGCAGACCCCTACCTGACACCATATACAAAAATTAACTCAAAATGGATCAATGACTTAAATATAAGAGCTAAAACTATAAAACTGTTACAAGAAAGCACAGAGAAATATCTTCAGGAACTTGTATTGGGCAATGGATACTTAGACTTTATATTGAAAGCACAAGCAGCAGAAGAAAATATACATTATTAGAGTTTGTCAAATTTAAAAATTTTGTACCTTAAGGGACATTATCAAGAAAGTGAAGAGACCACCTAAAGAATGGAAAAATATTTGGAAAACGTATATCTGATAAGGATTTACTATGCAGAATATATAAAGAACCCCCAGAATGCAACAACAAAATGACAACTCAATTTTAAAAAGGACAAACACTTGAAAAGACATTCCTCCAAAGAACATATACAAATTGCCAATATGCACATGAAAAGAAGCTGAGCACCATCAGCAATTAGGGAAATGCAAATCAATGCATTTCCTCACTCTCATTACAATGGCTAATTTTTTTTCTAATGGAAAATAAGTGCTGGTGAGGATGCAGAGAAATGGAACCTTAGTACGTTATTGGTGGGAAGGTAAAATGGTGCTGTGGAAATCAGTTTGGCAATTCCTCAAAAAAGTCAAACATAGAACTACCATATGAACCAGTATTATCATATCTGGGTATATATCCAAAAGAACTGAAAGGAGGGACTTAGATATCTGTGTACCAGTGTTCACAGCAGCATTATTCCCAATAGCCAAAAGGTGGAAGCAACCCAAGTACCCATCAACAGATGAATGAATAAATAAAATTTATCACGTAGAAACCATGGAATATTATTCAGCTGTAAAAATGAATGAAGTTTTGATACATGCTACAAGGGATGAACCTTAAAGACATCACACTGAATGAAATAAGCCATACACAAAGGACAAATATTTTATGATCTCATTTATATGAAATAACTAGAATATGTAAAATCATAGAGACAGAAAATAGAGTACAAGTTACCAGGGGTGAGGAGGAGGGGGCATGGGGAGTTAATGCAAAATGGGTATAATGTTTCTGTTTGGGGTGATGGGACAGTTCTGGCAATGAATGGTAGTCAGGGTAGCACAATCTTGTCAATGTGATTAATCTCACTGAATGGTATGAATGGTGGGAAGTAATTAAGATGTGAACATTTATGTATACATATATATATGTATGTCCCACAATTTTTAAAAGTGACTAAAGAGACAATGACAATTGTTCTAGTTTGCTAATGCTGCTGGAATGCAAAACACCAGAAATGGATCAGCTTTTATAAAGGGGCTTTACTTGTTTACACAGTTACAGTCTTAAAGCTGTAAAGTGTCCAAGGTAACCCATCAACAATTGGGAGGATGGCCAATGGCATCTGGAAAACCTCTGTTAGCTGGGAAGGCATGTGGCTGGCATCTGCTTGCTCTCAGGTTGTGTTTTAAAATGGCTTTCTCCAAAATGTCTGGATCAGCTTCCAACAGGCATCTCCAAAATGTCTCTGTAAGCTGCAGCTTCTCTCTCAGCTCCTGTGCTTTCTTCAAAGTGTCCTTCTTGGCTGTAACTCCTCTTCAAAATGTCACTCAGCTGCACTGAGTTCCTTCTGTTTGTCAGCTCATTTATATGGCTCCAGTGATTTAATTTAGACCCACCCTCAATGGGTGGGGTAACATCTCTATGGAAATTAACCAATCAGAGTCATCACCCACAGCTGGGTGGGGCACATCTCCGTGGAAACACTCAAAGAATTGCAATCTAATCAACACTGATATGTCTGCCCACACAAGATTACATCAAAGATAATGGAGTTTGGAGGGACATAATACATTCAAACTGGCACAACAATTAAATGTAATCCATGATCCTGAACCAGATCTAATAATGGAGGAGAAAAGACCCAAAAGGACATTACTGGGACACATGAGAAAACTGGATTATAGACTATAAGCTTTATATCACCGTTAAATTTCTTGAAACTTGATAACTATATGTAAGGAGGCTATATAGTCAATATCTTAGTTCTAGGAAATATATACAGAAATATTGTGTTCAAGAAGCATGATGCATAAAATCTACTCTGAAATGTTTAGAAAACAGATAGAGAGATGACTAAATAGAAAGATTGTGACATTTAATTTCATGTGTCAACTTGGCTAGGTTGTCCCATGGTATGGTAAAGCAAGCACTGGCCTGACTTTTACTGTGAGGGTATTTCATGGGTTTAAATCATTAGTCAGTTAATTACATCTATGGCTGATTACATCTAAAATCAACAAAAGAGACTGTCTTCAGCAATGAGAGAAGTCTCTTCATCCAATCAATTGAAGGCCTTAAAGGGAGAACTAATGATTTCAGCAGTCAAAAAGAAAAATTTCTATCTCTACTCCTGACAAGCCAGCTTTTCCTGGGGAATTCACCATTACCTTCATCAGAGTTCCCAACCTGTGGCTTCTCCTAGGGAAATCAAAGTCACCTTCTTTGAGTTTCCAACTTGTGGCCTGCCCAACAGAATTTGGACTTGCCAATCACCATAGTCATATGAGCCAATTCCTATAATAAATTTCTCAATATTTACATATATATCCTATTGGTTCTGTTTATCTGGAGAACCCTGACTAATACAGTTTTTGGTACTGGAAAGTAGAGTGCTGCTATTACAAATACTTAAAATGTGGAAATAGCTTTGGAATTGGATAATGGGTAGAAGCTGGAAAAACTGGGAGGCACTTAATAGAAAAAGACTAGATTGCTTCAAACAGATGTTGGTAGAAGTATGGCTTCTGATAAGGCTTTAGAAGGAAATGATGGCTGTATTATTGGAAACTGGAGGAAAGGTGATTCTTCTTATAAAGTGGCAGAGAAATTATGTTCAAAAATTATGTTATGGTGTCAGATGGAAGGCAGAACTTGCAAGCAATGAACATGGATATTTAACTGAGATTTCCAAGCTATGTGTAGAAGGTGCACACTGGTTTCTCCTTGGAGCTTATAGTATAATGCAAGAGGAAAGACATAAGCTGAGAATTAAGCTCTTAAGCACAAAGGAACCAGAAATTGATGATTTTGAAAATTCTCAGCCTATCCAGATCGTGTGTTCTGAGACTATGACCAGAAGCAGCTCTACCAGGAACCTCCGTGAGCTTCTAGGAAATGAGCCTCCAGAGAATGAGGCTCCATGTGAGGGTTTAACTCAACAGCTCTTTGCTAAAGAAGGTGTGACTGAACACGAATCCAGTCAGTAATTTCTGTAAAAGTCAGGATTGGAAATGCAGCTATCCAGGAAGGATCTGCAGAAAGTTGTACTGTCTGATGGTTTGGACCTGCTTCAACTACGTGCAAAGCCAACCAGGTTTTTGCAAAATTTGTACCAGCAGAAGCCCTACCAGCCTGGACTGAAAGGGATAGAGAAGGGACAAACTGAAGGAAGAATGACTTCAAGGGCAGAACTGCAGGAGCAGAAATATCTCTTCAGGCCAAGAGAGCTGGCCCACCCACGTGTGTGGAAAAGGCAGATCTGCCCCCGCACTTGCAGGGGGCAAGCCTTCTGGCCGAGTGCTTTGAGTAGGCAGGCCTTGCACCCCACTGTTCAGAAAGAGTGGCTCCACTCCACTGCTTAGACACGGAGGAGCCTATGCCCCAGTGATCACACAGAGCCCGGCCGCCATTTCAATGCCCTAAGAGTGTGGGGCCCACACCCCACTGCTCAAGGAGAGCGTAGCCACTGCACTCCAGAACTTGGGAGGGGTGGGACTGTCATTCCATCAAGCCGGGAGGACAAAGCATCAAGCTTCAGATGGCTTGCAGACCTTGAGATCTAAGGGAGTTTGCCCCATTGGGTTTTGGACTTATCTGAGACCAATGACCACTGTATTCCTTTCTGTTTCTCTCATCTGGAATGGCTACATTTATCACATGCTTGTCCTGTGATTGTAAACTGTTGGAAAATAGCTTGTTTTCTAGGTTTCACAGGACCATAGGCAGAAAGGAATTCTGCCCTACGATGGACCACACCCATAAATGATTTTGATGAGAGTGTACTTAGCATTATCACTGAAATGATTTAAATCTTTTGGGATTCTGTGATGAATGAATGTATTTTGCATATGGGAAGAACATCTCTTTTGGGGGTCCAGAGGGCAACCATGATGGCTTGAATTGCTGTATCCCAGTTTGGACATGTTCTTTCTCTTGGTCTGCATTCTAGTGCACCCACTGTAAATAAGATCTCTTGAAGATGTTACGTCAATTAAGATGTGGCCCACCTTAATCAGGTTGTACTTTCAATTCAGATTACTGGAGTTCTTTATTAGTACAATGAAATTCAAATATATAGAGAGAAAGCCACAGGGAAGACTAGAAGCTAGAAGTCAATAGAACTCAGAGGAAAATGGAGAAGACATCACCATGTGAATTGCCATGTGACAGAAAAGTCAAGGACCCAAGGATCACAGGCAGCGAGTACCAGAATGCCACAATCTTCAAAGAGAAAGCATTGCCTTGCTGACACCTCGATTTTGGACTTCTCCTACCCTCAAAATAGTGAGCTGATAATGGGTTTGAGTCAACACATTGTATGGTATTTTTTTTTAGCAGCCAGGAAACAAACAAATACATACATATGTGATGATAAACAGATATGTATGTACATGGATGGATGGATAGAATGATATGGAAAATGTGGCAAAATATTAAAAGTTTGTGGATATGGGTGTCTGGTTGGAGTTCTCTGTATGAGTTTGTATTATTTTTGCAACTGTCCTGTAAGTTTGAAATTATTTCAAAATAAAAAGATTTTTTTTTAATTCACATGGAATGAAAAAGAATAAAATTTGAGGAATTACACTTCATGATTACAAAACTTACTACAAAGCTACAGTAATCAAAATGGTATGGTACTGGCATAAGGGCAGACAAATAGACCAATAAAATAGAATTCAGAGTTCATAAATAAATCCACACATCTATGGCCAATTGACTTTCAACAATGGTGCCAAGTCCATTCAATGGGGAAATAATAGTGTCTTCAAAAAATGGTGCTGGGAAAACTGGATAGCTATATGCAAAAGAATGAAATTGGATCCCCACCTCATACCATACACAAAAATTAACTCAAAATGGATCAAAGACCTAAATGTAAGAACCAAAACTATAAAACTCTTAGAAGAAAATTTAGTGGAAACATCTTAGAGGAAAACACAGGAAACATCTTCAGGCCCTTGTGTCAGGCAATGCTTTCTTAAGACTTTACACCAAAAAAACAACAAAAGAAAGAATAGATAAATTGGATTTCTTAAAAATTAAAAACTTTTGTGCATGAAAGGACGTAATAAGGAAATTGAAAGGAAAACCTACAAAATGGGAAAAAAATATTTGGAAACCATGTATCTGATAAGGGTTTAATATCTAGAATATACCAACAATTTGTATAACTCAATAACAAAAAGACAAACAACCCAATTAAAAAGAGAGCAAAAGACCTTTACAGACAGTTCTCCAAAGAAGATACACAAATGGCCAATAAGCACATGAAAAGATGCAAGACATCATTAGTCATTAGGGAAATGCAAATCAAAACCACATGGAGATACCACTTTATACCCTCTAGGGTGGTTATTATTTTTAAAAGGTGGAAGAATGCTTGGGTTGGTGAGGATGTGGAGAAACTGGAACCCTTGTGTGTTGTCGATGGGAATGTAAGACAGTACAGCCACTGTGGAAAACAGTTTGGCAGTTCCTTGAAAAGTTAAGCATAGAATTACCATATGACCCAGCAATTCTACTCCTAGATAAATGCCCAAAAGAACTGAAAACAGGGACTTAAACAGATACTTTGTATATGAATTTTCATAGCAGCACTATTCACAATAGCCAAAAGGTAGAAATAACCCAAGCAGCCATCCATAGATGAATGGAAAAACAAAATGCGGTATAAACATACAATGGATTCAGCTGTAAAAAAGAAAAAGTGAAGCTCTGATACATGCTAAAACATGAATGAAACCTGAAGACAATATGCTAAGTGAAATAAATTAGACAAAAAAAAAAAAATATTGTATGATTCACTTGTATAAAGTATTTAGAATAAACAAATTTCATGGAGACAGAACGTAGATTAGGGGTTACCAGGGGCTGTGGGAAGTGGAAAGGGAAGCTACTGCCTAATAGGTAAAGAGCTTCTGTTTGGGGTGATCACAAAGTTTTGGTAATGGATGGTGTTGGTCATGGCAGCACAATAATGTCACTGTAATTGATAACACTGAATTGCTCTCATATAAATGGTTAAAATGGGAAATTTTGTGATAAATATACATATAACCACAATTTTTTAAAAAAGGTCATACTGGAATATGGGTCCTTAATCCAATATGACTAGTGTCCTTCTAAGAAGAGGAAATATGGACACAGAGAGACAGATGAGGGAAGAATGACATGTGACAACTGAGGCAGAGATCATAGATTACTGGCAAGCCAGGAGAGAGACATGGAACAGGCTTTTCCCTATCGACATGAGAGGAAGTATGCCCCTACCAACAACTTGATTTCAGACTTCTGGCCACCAGAATCGTAAGACAATAAATTTCTGTTGTTTGAAGCCACCCAATTTGTGGTACTTGGTTATGGCAATCCTAGGAAACTAAGGTACTACTTAAACTGAGTATCCATATCCACTATTATACAGTCAAAAAAATAAAAGATTAAACTGCCTAGGAAAACTATTAACTAAATATTCAAGCATTCTCTTTTCCTAAACACATGTACAACATCAATTTTGCCAATTAACATCTACTTCCTAATGAGGTAAACAGAGTAGTTGAAAAATGCTAACCAAAATTAAATTTTGATATACCCATCAAATTCATTTGAGAAATATCACAAGTATTCAAATTCAAAATTCAACAAAACACCAAACATATGATAATCATTTAAATGTGACTAGAACATGCTAATGTAAAAATGTCCAGTCCTTTAAAATTCAACATGCAGAATTATTTATGGATATCATAAGTAGCTTGAAAAACTCAACAGTGGCAATTTCACCTTAGCCCTTGAATATACAGATGCAGAGAAGGGAGTCAGTTAAGATGAAGAAGAAAGATGGTAGCTGTCAACCCATGCTGCACATTATAATAACCTGGTGAGCTTTTAAACTTTCCATGCCCAAGCCAAACTCCAAATCAATTAAATCAGAATCTCCAGGGTGGAACCCATTTATCAGTAATTTTTAAAGCTCCCCAGGTGCTTCCAATGCATAGTCAATGTAGAAGAAACAATGAATTTGAAGACAATCTCTCCATAGAGAGAACCAAAGATCAGAGAAAAAAAAAAGAGAAAAAACAAATCCCAGAAAGTAGGTATTACTTCATAAGTAGGTGGTCTTCTCATTAATTTATGAGTGATTTTTATTGATTAAGGATAAGTCTTTTTTTATGTTGCAAATATTTTTCTTGGTTTCTTGGCCTTTCTATTTTAAGAAGGTTCTTTGACATTCAAAAACATTTTAACTTCTATGTAGTGAAATTTGTCAATCTATCAATCTATCTTTTCCCAATTGTAGTACCTCTTATTATTTTTGCCTCAAGGCTAATAATAACAATAATAAAATCAGAAGACTCCTGACATTACAATTCACAGCCAAAGTAATGAATTAAAAAATCAATACTGACCTAGAATTGTAAATGTCCTTACTGTTTAAAACTAAACATGAATAGGCCATCTGTAAAATAGTAAACTGGCAACAAGTTAACTCTAGAAAGGAAACATTCTTGACTCTACCATATTTAAACAAGTAAAATAATGGCTTTACTTTGTTAATTTTTACTTTCAACAAAATGTCAAAAATGTTTGTCACATGCGTATGTGCCTTTCAGGAACTGTTGAGAAATACAACTTGAGATGGGAAAGCAGTCATTCAAGTTCTAAGATTAGACAAGGATAGAAAAGACAAAGTTATTCCACCCAGTCACATTTATTTTTTTCCTCCTACCAAATAATTATTATAGCAAAAACTAAGAGAAAAAAAACATTTCCACAAAATCTTTCTTAGTAATAAATTCCATTGTACAATTTTTCCCTGAGTTGGCCCAAAATTTAAATGTGGGTAAGTTTTAGACATAGTTTTTGACACCTATTGTGAAAAAAAAAAAACTGGTATTATTAACAAGACATTGTAACCATATGAATTTAACCAGGGCTTTTTCATTAATGATAGTGAGTTTTATATAGATATTTATGACAAAATTTGAGTCGCTTTTTTTTCGTGTGTGTCAAATTCAAAACAAGAGTTGTGTAAGTGTTAGATGCTAAGAATAGTTTGGTTCACAAAGGTAACTGTGGCATTTTGTATAAATTATGTCCCCCAGAAAAAGCCATATTCTTTAATGCAATCTTGTGGGGGCAGATTCTGATTAGGGTGTGACCTCCTGATTGTTTCAAAGGAGTGTGACTCGCTCAACTGTGGGTAATACTCTTGATTAGATTATTTCCGCAGATGTGTTATCCCACCCATTCAGTGTGGGTTGTAATTAAATCAGTGAGCTCCATAAGTGCTCAGACAAAAGGAGCTCGGTACAGCAGGTTAGATACATTTTGGAGGTAGCCATTGAAGCAGACTTTTGCTAGTCCAGAGTCTGCCTGGGAGAAACTAAGAGAATACCCTCAGACGCTTAGAGAGAAACATCCTGGGAGAAAGCCATTTTGAAACCAGAACCCCGGAGCAGATACCAGCCACGTGCCTTCCCAGCTGACAGTTTTCCAGATGCCACTGGCCGTTCTTCAGTGAAGGGCATGTACCTCATTGTTCATGTCTTAGTTTGGACACTTTTATGGCCTTAGGGCTGTAACTTTGTAACCAAATAAACCCCCTCAATAAAAGCCAATCCATTTCTGGTATTTTGCATAATGGCAGCATCAGCAAACTGGAACAGTAACCTGAACTCAGGGGTATTACTTTTTAATAGGTGAAAACTAAATCACTCTTCTGAAAACCGTCTGTGTGCTTTTCAGGCCATTGTCCACCAGAGGGAGTATTATATCTAATTAAGACCCTACAAGGAACTCCCAGATGGAAATGGGAAATATAAAACTTTATCTGCAAAAATCTTAGATGTAACATATATAGAATTAAATGTAAAATTAAATCATGGAAGGAGTCTCATACACAGCTGTTAGCAATATAAAATGGCATTTCTTTTCTGGTGGACAATTTAACAGTATAAATCAAAAGCCTGAACCAGTTTATGCCACTAGACCCTGTAATCCCACTTTTGAGAATTTTATCTTGAGAAAATAATCAGAGGTGTAAATAAAGGTTTTTGTACAAAAAAACAAAAAAAATTAAATCATAGGACCCCAAAAGAATATCAAATGAAGTATTTGTCAAATAACTGAGTTGTTGAGAAAAAGTTTAAAAGTACTTACAGAAATCAGTGCTCTCAGTTTAATGCACATACAAGTTACATGGTTATCTTAATGTATGTTAAGTAAGTCTATGATGTGGCATAAAATTCTGCATTTCTAACAAGCTTCCAATTAATGCCGATGCTAATTCACAGACCAAACTTGGAGTGGCAAGGACTAAATTATTATGCAAATTTAATTTCTAACCTCACTTTAAACTCTTATATAAAGTTAGGGAATTGACTGGGAAGGAGTGGAATGCAAACATTTGGGCAGAAAACCATGAAGGTTGGTACCTTGAACCCCTAAATTCCCAGGAAAAGCACTCTGAGAAGGTTGGTCTCCCTTATGACTTCCCCTACAGTTACTGCCTTGCAGAGAACCACTGATCCTCCTCAGGAACTAGCCTCTCAGCTTCTCATTGTCTCTAGATTCAAGACTACACTCAAAGCCTGGCAGGTCCCCAAAGATAAAGTTAAAAAGTGTGACCCTTGAAGAAGTGCATTACATACCAAAAGAATGGAAAGATTTTGCCAATTTATATAAACAGAAACTGGGAAACTCATGTGGGAATGAGTCTTAAGAGTGCTGGATTACGATGGAAGGAAGCTAATGTTGGATAGAGCTGAATTTATTGATATGGGTACACTAAGCAGAGATGGTGGACTTAATACGTTAACTTGAACAGCAGGGAACAGCTCAAACAGTTTGCTTGGTTGGCTAACTGAAACATGGCCTCCACTAAATGCAGCCGAAATACCAGAACTTCTGTGATATACTGAGAAAGAGGATATCAAATGGCTTAGGCAGCTAAGAATGCTGGTGTGGATAAGCCCCTACCTGCTTATTCACCCCTTAACCATGTCCCCTGGGAGGATCCAGATAACATTCCATTCACCAAGCTATGAGAAATACATTCATGAAGGGAGCCCTGGCATCCTTTAAGAACTCTGTGGTGGCTATTCCCTGTAGAACAGGAATAAAATTGGAAACTACTGCTACCTATGGTCCCTGAATTCAATGGGGATGAATCCTGTGATGGCAGGGACTAAGTGGTAGCACTTAATCAACAAAGACAAGGTGGAAGTGGATATATAATGGGCAGCCAAAATAGGTATCAGAAGGGAGGCTTTGAAATGCAGAGACCATTGACACTGGCTAAAAGATCAGTGTTCCCAGAACTGAACTAGATGGGCAACCTACTAAAATCTTACTTGATAAGTGTAGGTGGAAAAGCTCTGGGTCTGGTAAACAGAAGCCTGACTTGAATCACCAAAATAAAGAGTTGTGGTCTGTATTAGTTAGGGTTCCCTAGGGAAACAGAATCAATGAGAGGTGTCTCTGACTATCAGATCTGTAAAAGCGACTCACACAACTGTAGGTATGCATGAGTCCAAATTCTGTAGGGCAGTCAGCAAACTATCAACTCCAAGGAAGATGTCCAATGAACTCCTCAGGAAACGAACCGGCAACTTCGACGAACTCCTCAGGAAATGAACTGGGATCTTCAACGAACATGTTCGATGAGCTCCTCAGGAAACGAACTGGCAACTTCGACAAACTCCTCAGGAAACGCTTCACTGGGCAGCCGAAGAAGAAGTGAAGGTCCTCTATCTGTCTCGCTTATAAGTCTTCAACTGAGTAACTGGATTAAATCCAGCCAATTGCATTCTCTCATTGTGAAAGACACGCCCTTTGGTGAGTCATCAGTCACAGCTGCAGTCAATTGACTGATGATTTAATAAACCAGCCTATTGGTTTATTAACCAGCCACAAACATCCTCACAGCAATTGTTAGGCCAGTGTTTGCTTGACCAGACAGCTGGGTACTATCACCTGGCCAAGTTGACACATGAACCTAACCATCACATGGTCCATTTCCCAATTCCCAGATTTGAGCCATTTCGCAGATCCAGTGCATAATGGATGAAGGGAAGCAGGTCCTCTTGAGAAAGAACCCTGCCACAGAGCCAAATATGTATACTGTAAATCTTCCTCCTCAGCTTCCCAAAAGGGGTTTATAGTCATTACAAGGGTGACTGTGCACTGGAGAAGAGAACATAAACAGACTTTTGGTGAATTACTGGGCACTGGCTTATGAACTAAAGTTTATTCCTGAAGACACAAAATGCCACCATGGTCCACCAGTTAAGAATAGATGCTTATGGAAGTCAGGGAAACAACAGAATTTGGGCTGAGATTCACCTCAAAGTGGGTCCTCAAATCCACCCTGTGATTTTATTCTTCAGTTCTAAAATGCATAATTGGAATAGACATCATTGGCAACTCTCAGAACTCCCTTATGGAGTCATGGCAATTATGGTAGAAAAGTCCAAGTTGAAACCACTACAACTGCCTCTACTTATCTAAATAGTAAACCAAAAGCAGTATTGCATTTCTGGAAGAATTAATGCCACTATCAGTGACTTGAAAGATGCAGAAGTGGTGATTCCTCCCACATCCTTATTTAACTATTTGGCCAATGCAAAAGATAAAAGGATCTTGAAGAATGATAGTGGATTACGGGATATCATAGGGGCAATGTGTCTCAGCTAGAAGTGGAATAAACATCACCTAAAGATGGATAAAGGGATTTTGTATACTCTTTTGAGTAGAGGCTTAGTATGTTTTGATTGCACAAAGATAGCTAGATGGGAGGATGATTTTGTTATTGACCTTAAGCAAGGTTACAAAGAGATGTGTATAGTTAACAAGGGATAAACTGTGTACTCTATCAACATAGCAAGCTGAAACTACATTTCCCAGAAGTTTCTTCTCTTATATGGTTCCAGGTTAGGGCTGGCCACAAAAGAAATGTGTGTGAGATCTGGAAAGCGTACATGAAGCAGCTGTCATTATGTTCTGAAGGTTCTGTGTAGGTCAGCAGGTACTGCTATAGCGGCATTCACTGTCACTGAATAACTGGCTCACTCAAATAATAGTTTGCATAGAGCAGCAGCCAAGCCCTCAGCTCCTCCATCTCCCACTGGATGTCTTCCTTAACCTTCAAGTCCTGTCCCTTTGTGGCAAAAGGCACTGGCAATTTTTGCAGCTATCAACATCATTGAGATAGGAAGCAATGAGGGACAGTTCCAGTGTGTCTTCATTAGTTCCAGTTATATTCCAGTTGTTCTTGCTTCCCCCACCCCCACTTCACATCCAACTTTTCTTCCCAACTGCCAGTTCTGCTGACTTACAGTGACTTCAGGCCCACCACCAGATGCAAAGGAAACAGCAGCTTTGCCAACTCTCACAACTGTGTAAGATCTAAGCACTGTAATTCTTATCCTTTCTCCTTCAGTGAGTCTATTTCTCTGGTCAAACCCTAACTAACAGAATCCCTTCCTGGAAAAACTGACCAGAACCAGAGAATAACCCTGCCGGGTGGCAGAGAACCAAATGACCATAGACAAGAATCTGTACAAATGCCCAAAGTTTTTTGTTTTTTTTTTTTAAAACTGAAATCTTTTTAATGTCTCACTCTTAAACTGACTAGCCAAGGATGACCAGACACTTGGGAAATATCCCTTTTTCCTTTTATCATAGAAATTTTCAAACAATCCCAAAAGCAGAGAAAATAGCATAATGAAACCACATAGTTTTAGTGTCTCCCCACAAAAATTAGTTGGAAGTCCCCTTGAGGGACTGGGAAAAAAAGTGGAAATATTAAACTTCCTCACCTGGGGAATTCCTGATATTCCCACAAGCCTTAGGGAATACCAATTTAATAAGTCAAGCCCCCAATCTTGGGACTTGCCCTTATGAAACTCATTCCTGCAAAAGAAAAGCTAACCCTACTAATAATTATGCCTAAGAGTCACTCCCAGAGAACCTCTTTTGTTGCTGTTCTTTCTCTCAGCCAACTCTGCAAATAAACTCACTACCCTCCCTGCTACGTGGGACATGACTCCCAGGGGTATAAGTCTCCCTGGCGATGAGGGACAGGACTCCCAGGGATGAGCCTGGCCCTGGCATTGTGGGATTGAGAATGCCATCTTGACCAAAAGGGGGAAAAGAAATGAAACAAAATAAAGTTTCAGGGGGCTGAGAGATCTAAAATAGAATCAAGAGGTCAATCTGGAGATTATTCGTATGCATTTTATAGATATTCCTTTTCAGTTTCTTGTGTATTAGAATAGTTAGAAGGAAACACCTGAATCTGTTGAACAGTAATCCAGAAGACTTGATTCTTGATGATAAATGTATAACTGTATAGCTTTTATTGTGTGACTATGTGATAGTGAAAACCTGGTGACTGACACTCCCTTTAACCAGTGTCTGGACAGATAAGTAATAAAATAATGACAAAAATATATAAATAATAGAGGGGGATAACGGATATGGGATGATTTGGGTGTTCTTTTTTATTTCTTTTTTATTTTGTTATATTTTTTCTTTATTTTGGAATAATGAAAATGTAAATTGCGGTGATGAATGCACAACTATATAATGATACTGCGAGCCACTGATTGTATACTTTGGATGGATTAAATGGTGTGTCAGTGTATCTCAAAAAAATTGCAATTAAAAAATTAGTTGCAATGGTGGAAAATGATACACAGTGGAGAAAGCAAACAACAGCTTGACTGATTGATCAAAATTAACAGTATCAAAAAGGTAGTTGGACATCATGAGTCTCCAGATGTGATATCCTGAGAAGGATACATCATACCCTATGTAGCATTCCATCTGAAAATGTGTAATCTGAATCTACCCATGAAGAAACATTAGATAAACCCCAAATGAAGAATCTACAAAAATTAAAAAAAAAAAGAGGACTAGACCCTTCAAAAATGTTAGCATTGCACATAACAAAGGAAAGTTGTAGAAATGTTCCAAACCAAAGCAACAAGTATAATATCTAACCCTAGACAGGATAATGGAGGAAAAATATGTTATTAAGAACTTATTGGGTCAACTGACAAAAATGGAATACAGATGGTAATGTACTGTAACAACGTTAAATTTACTAACGTTGATAACCATATGTGCTTATAGAGGAGAATTTACCTATTCTTTGGATATGTACATTCAAGTATTTAGGAGTAAAAAGCCAGGATATATGTAATGAACATCTTCAGAAAGAAGAAATTTTGTGCGTGTGTGTGTGTGTGGGTGTGGGTGTGTAGACAGATATGGGAGTGCAAGGGAGGAAAGAGGAGAGAGTGTGCATAAATGACAAAGCAAATGAGGTAAAATGTTAATAGCTTAATTTGGGCAAGGAGTACACAGATTTTTTTGTACTATTCTTGCAAATTTTCTGTAAGTTTGAAATTATTTCTAAATAAAAGTCTTAAAATGTTTAAAAATTTGGGTGGGAAGAGATTAGATTTTCCTTCCATGGAGGTAAGTAGAGGAGCATATTACTATTTCAAATACCAAAATCATGGTAATTCTAAGGGGTAAATGTTCAAACTGATCTTAAAAAATAACTCCAGGTTCTAATTTCATACAATGTTTTACACACATACTACTAAAATGAAATACAGTCCATCATATATAAAAGACTACAATGCCCTACACACCTCTACAGCTTCATATTAAAAAGGTGTACCTAGGAATAATTTAAACATTTGATTATATATAACTCCTAATTCCTTTTCATCATATCTAGTGCAGTTTCAGGGATACTATAATCTACATTTGATAAGTACTTACAGTGGGCTATATGTCATCTCACCTAACCCTTTTAAAAGTCTTTGCTACTCATATTTGATCAGTAAACCAGCAGCATTAGCACTACCTGGAAGACTGTTAGAACTATAGAACCTCAAATCCCAATCCAGACCTTACACAATCAGAATCTGTACTGTAACAAGATCATCAGGTGATTCATATGTACCTTAAAGTTTGAGAAGCACTGCTCTAAGTGATTTAGATCAACAGAGGTTTATTTCTCGCTCCCACTAAATCTAAGGCATGTAGAACACCATGAGGACACACTGAAGAAACTGCATTTCCAGAGAGAGATACATAAAACAGGACTGAAAAGGGACACTTCGAAGGGATTCATGATAGACTTACCAATGGAGCCCACTGCTGCCCAGATGGGCAGAGGGGCCCCTGGGAATCCCCAGCCCCACTCTTTTACCCACATGGGTGATTCCTGCATGAACATGATACCACAAGAACAAGGGGATCACAGCTTTCCATCTCAGATTTCGGGACCTCTGATGAACAGAATGGCCCCAGAGAATCCCCAGCCTGCTTTTATCAGCATGGGTGATTCCAGTATGAACTTGATACCACAGAATCCAGCTGATCCCATAACCCTGATGAACAGAATGCCCCCTAAGACTCCCTAGCCAGACCGTTTTATCAATATGCACGGTTCAAGCATGCACTTGGTACCTCAGGATCAAGCCAGTTCCTCAATTTGGAGGAAGCATCATGACTGTACCTCATTCTCACAAACAGCATGAAGAATTGGAGTCTCTATTCAGCTAGACCATGTTTCCAGATAAAAATATCCAGAAGAAACTTGCTTTGAAATTCAACATAGAGGAGTCAAGAGTGAAGATTTGGTTCAGGAACCGACAATCCAAACTGAGGAAGCAGCAACAGCAACAACAGCAGCGATCACTAGAGAAACCAAGCCAGATCCTTCCAGCCAAGGAGAATGTGCCCGTCTCACCCAGAGCAAGCGCCAATCCTTATTCTTTTATTCCTGTGGTTTCACATTCCTACAGCTTCCTTCCACCTCAGCCATTAGGCCCTTCCAATTGGGCACGGGACTCGGACTTCTCTGGGAATCCCACAAGTGAAACCCAAACGCATGATCGAGAGTTGGAAATGCTTGTGACCTCAGTTCCTGCTTTGTACTCCGATGCTTATGACATACCCCAAATCATGGAATTGTACAGTCTTCCTGATGAGAATGAGATATCAGCTCTTCCTTAAGCTGTCTATATCACTATCTCTCACCCACAAGACCTCAGCCAGAAGGACAGGGTAAATGCACAGCAACTTTGCTGGTCCAGCTGTAGGACTAGCTCCAGAGCGAACATGGTCCAGTGGGATAAGCCAAGGCTTTGAAGCCTACTGTCTAAGATACAGCCTGGAATTCCAGAACCCCTCCAGTATGGTGGACTATGGATTTCCATATCAGAGTAATAGCAAATAGTATAGGCCTTATAGAAGTAGGGTCTTCCCACCCCTTGCACTTGCCTCTCTCCACTCCTTTGTCTACACTTTAACTCAAATATCATGGAAATCTTGTAAAACCTAGAGATTTTCCAAGTATAGCTCAGCATCACACAATCAGCCCCCACAACTCTTCCTGGGGAAAGGCCTTCCTGGTTCCTCAAGTGGCCAATAAGACTCCAAAATGTCCTCTTCCCAAAACTATCTTGTACTTTTTAAAGGAGTGATATAAAGACTGGGGCATTTAAGGGTCATTCATTTTTTTTTTTTAATAGATTATTTTTTACAGCAGTTTTAGGTTTACAGAAAAATTGTGCAGAAAGAGAACAGAGTTCCCATATAACCTCTCTCACCCCCATCCCCTGCACAGTGTGGTACATTGTTACAATTAGTGAACCTATATTGATAGAATATTATTACCTGAAGTCCATAGTTTATATTAGGGCTCGCTCTTTCTGTTGTATATTTCTATGGGTTTTGACAAATGCATAACATCCCTTACAGCATCATACAGAATAGTTTCATTGCCCTAAATATGACCTAGGCTTCACCTATTCATACCTTCGCCCATACTTGGAACCCCTGGCAACCACTGGTGTTTTCACTGTTTCTATAGTTTTACCTTTTCCAGAATGTTGCATAGTTGGAACTTACAGCATGTAGTCTTTCCAGATTGGCATCTTTCACTTTGCAATATTTATCTAAAGTTCCTCCATGTCTTTTCATGGCTTGGAAGGTCATTTCTTTTTATTGCTGAATGATATGTTCCATTACACAGATTTACCACAGTTGGTTGATCTATTCACTTACTGAGGACATCTTGGTTGCTTGCAATTTTTGACAATTATAAACAAAGCTATTATTAAAAAAAAAAAAAAAAAAAAAAAGACATGTAGAACAATTCTCCAGAGCAGCTCTCCTCCATGATGTGACTCATGCTTTCTTATGTTTCACCATCCCAACACATGGTCTCCAGTCATCAAGGCTCGGTTAAGAGAGAGCAGGGAACATGGCATGGAATATTTTATGGCAGGACCAGAAATGACTTACATAACTTCCAACCCACACTCCACTAGCCAAAACTCAGTCACAGGGCCATAATCCAACTGCAAGGAGGCTGGAAAATAGAGTCATCTTGTCTGCCCAGAGTGAAGAAAATAAATAAAAGTTTATTAAGGGATACTGGAGTCCCTCAAAAATACCAAGGAAAGGTTGAATAACAAGGTTTGAGCATGAGTGGAGCAAGGGAAATTATGAATACCATCACCAGCAGAAGTTCTTTCTCCCCCAGTCCCAAATTCTGGAGCCAATGCCAGCCAATGAACTGCCTCACCTCATGTCAAGTGGTTCGTTCTTGGGAAAATCAGCTGGCAATTCCAAAATAGTGGATATAAACTGGGAAACATTTCAAAGGCATCTTCACCCTAAGTTGCACACACATTTCACACAATTCCAAATAAAACAAAATATAAGAAAGACATTCTCAAAGTTTATTTAAATCTCTAATTACAAAAATGATACATGCTGGTTTGGGGGAAAATACAAAAGACATAAAATTCAAAAGGTTATCTTCCCCTCTCCAAATCCCACTGTCTCCCTAAGTAATCACATTATAATTTTGGGGTGTATTTCCAGACCTTTTCTATATATACAAGTGCTTAATTACATACAGAAATATTTTAAGTAAAACAGGTTACACGTTGTTCTACAACTTAATTCGCCCAGCAATGTTTCATGGACTTCCATCCACATCTGTACAAACAGATCCACCTCAGTCTTAACAGCTGAACAGTATTCTCTAAAATGGCCACACCATTATTTTACAAGTCCCCTATTAATGGACATAAAAATTCTCTCTCCTTTTTTTTTTTTTCAATTACCAAAATGTCATGCTAAATATCTTTGTACATCTTTGGTATTTGTATTTTGATCACAGTCCCAAAAGTAAGGTCAAGATAACAGTCTTCAATTTTGATAGTTACTACCAAATTCCCTCCAAAGGAGTAGTATCAATTTACACTCCTATAGCAAGTATATGAATGCTCTCTAGTCCATATTTACATTTATGAGAAACATAAAAGCACTTCTTTAGGCCTGTTGCAAGAAATAAATGAGTTTGTACACATGCTAAAGCACTTAAAATCATACCTTGCATTGTTCAATTAGTGATAATAAATATTATTTAGTAATAATAATAGATTGTCATATACTGTGGTAACAAGTAAATGGAAAGTGGATCTCTTAGTTCCCCATGATAATCAGGGTCAAACACCATATCATATTTGGCCATACCCAATTCAGTGGAACATCTCTCCTCTGACTACTAAAAAACTAGAACCAGTCCAGAGTTGAAAGACGAGGAAAAAAAATTGAGGGGGTCATCATAACTGAAAGGCACTAACTCCATGCTCTGGTTCCTGGACCCATACATAGTGAGAGGTTATGAGAAAACCTGAACCAAATGTTATTCACTGCTTCAAAACATATATTATAGGAAAAATCCCAACCTCTCAAAATGATATAAAAGGCAAATCCATTGTTCTATAAAGTGGTTTCTCAAAATCTGGTCCAGGGACCCATGGAGCCCCCAAGGCCTTATTATGGGTCCTCAAAGTGAAAAGTTTTTCATAATACTGTATTTTGTGCCCTTTTTTACTGTCATTCTTTCATGAGTGTACAGTGGAGTGTTTCAGAGGCTACAAGATGTGGTTTTATAACATAATGAATGGAGGACTAGTCATGAGAATCCAAGGGTCTTATAGAGATATGCAAAAATGTAGAGCAATGCAACTTTTCTCACTAAATTTTCTTTTGCTTTGGAAAATGTCATTATTTCATAAAATAATTTATGTTAAAATGTAATAAATTTATTATTTTTAAAAGATATTTTTAAAACTTAGTTTTGATAATTTTTTATTTGGTCCTGAGACCAAAACATTTGAGAACTACTGGTCTATAAAATCAGCTGCCTCCTATGACAGGGTATGTCCACTCCTATGACAGGGTATGTCCACTGCTTCAGTTCGCTCTGGGAAGGTAGAGCAACTTTGTGAGAAATACCACAGCACTACAGAAGATTTTCAGGTCACAGAGACAATTGCCCAGGCAGAGAAATGACAAGAAGAGAAGACAAATTCAACTGCAAAAAAAAAAAAAAAAAAATTGGTATTCCAATGATAAAAAATCACTGACCCCTCCATGACAAAAGGATCTAAACTAATCAACATGACACCAGGTAGCTGACTGGTCCCAAATGTGCATCGCCATTTGGGGAACTCAGGATCAGTTACCAGTGGTAGCAAACTTGGCACTCTGTATCAGTGGAAGCCACATTGGCCATGGTGAAGGGAAGACTGTACTGTTGAATTCCAGGCACAGCCTCCATCCCTGCACCTCGGCTGCTCTGTTCTTGAGCCCTTTGAACAAGCATAATGCTGTCTGAAGCAGGAGAACAATGTATTGCTGTCCACAAAGCAGGTCATCCTGTCTGATTAAGAACGTCCTCTGTTGTGGCATTCATATGGACCAAATGTTTTCAGGCTCAGGACTCAGCCATATAGCCGTTCCCCAAACCTCCTTGCAGAAGAAAAGGAAGAAACAAAAGAAACAGGAATTATAACTCCTACTTTAAAAGAAAAAGAGATGTCATATCCATAGAGTTCTTTCCCAACCCACCTTATTATCAATCCATCCATCTTACTTTATTCCAAGTCCTTAACCCCCAGGTGAAGGACTAACCATTACCTAGGAATCCACAAATCTTGACTTCAAGCCATCTCAAGGTTCTTTCCTTTGAGAGGATTTCCCTAGTCCTTTCACCTTCACGATCACCCCAGCTAGAAATTGTAACAGTGCAGCAGTTCACCTTACCTGAGGCTAAAATATTTCACAAAATCAGAGGTAAGTGCAAGAAATTGCCTTTTCTTTATTAAACAGGGGTGAGTGCCTCCCTATCTCCACTTGGCTCTTTCTACTCTAAAAGCCCTTAAACCTGAATTCTGCCTTTGCTGAAACTATCCATTCCAATGCCTAACATTCTTGGTAACTTCATTTATTTAGAAAACCATCCAACACCTCATTTTCTCAACTCCCTGATCATTTATTTCAACAATCTTTTCTTACTACCTACCTCAGCCACTTTCCACCATATCCCAAACCTCACTGTACCAAATGTACACACTTCTAAAGCAAATATATTTCAAGTCATCCCATTCTCTGACCACTTCAACCTTTCTGTAACCACATCAGGATCTCTAATCCATTGACCCTACAGCATTTCACTGTCCATCCTCCTCATGACCTCATTTCCTAGGTTAGAAACCACGTTCCATTATTACACCCTCCCTTGCCTACAACCTTCTCTCTTTCCATCACACTAACCTGGAAATCCTAGGTAAACCCAATTCTCACAACCAAGCAGATGACCATTGGTAGGGAAAAACGCACTACCCTGTTAACCACTCTAACTTAAATAAATGAACATAAGTTTTAAGTAAATCCTCAGCACTTCCCAGAAATCCTACTATATTTCACTCTTTTCTCCTAGAGAAATATTTCAAACTTCAAACTTCCTCCTCTCTACAACTGAGTCACTTAGCAACCACTTCTCTAGTTGACCTCGAATCTTTTAATCACTGATGCTCTTGCCTTCTCTGGCATCTCTTCCTCTTACTCCAATATATGAAGGTATTCCCTCCTGCCTCTACCCCAGATTCAATCTTTAGCCAAGATGGATTCCATCATCACACCAAATACAGCATTCCTTTTTTGGCCGGTCACATTTATGCACGCTGCAACTCAACTGTAGTTGCTTTGTTTTCTTTAATTGATCTGATTTGTCATAAACATGTGGCTATTGCTTCCAGAATTAATATAATCTTCCTCATTAACACCCACCCTAATGAATAGGCAGGAAACTTAAAACATGCCAAATAACATCTCAATCTGTTCCAGTTAATATTCAGACATTTAAGTTTAACTCATTACCAGGGCTAGTTTAAATAGTTGTTTTCAAAGTAGATTTGCCTCTAAGATTTTCTCCAAGCTTACAGGATATCCTGAAGTAAAGGTGGCAAGAAGACTTTGGAGCTTTGATGTCTTTCTGGGTCCTCACTACTCTCTGCTGCAAAGAGACGATGAGGTCCAATGGCTGGACTAGTGCCATCTCACCTTTTGGGATGGCAGGCTGGCTCCCATCCCTGTTATCCATGATCCTGACCTTTAGCCCACAATCCCTCAGTCCTCTGTTATGACACCTGTTGTTCCACCAGGCCTCTCATCTCCTCCACATCACTCACAGTATGAGAGCGTTTCAGAATCTCCTGCTACCAGAGGTTCATCTCTCTAGCCACTTCCTTCTTCCACTGCTGTGCAACAGTCCTCAATGTTGGCACAGTGCCAACCTGCACAGCTGTCCCCTCTCGTAATTCCAAATAAAAGGCCCTCTACTTTTGACTTTCCCCTCCACCCATTTAACACCCCCATCCCAACCCCAGAAATTTGACCAGACAGGGAAGGTCAAAACATACACTTCTCATAATCTGTTTTCCCTACATTCTCTCCATTCTTCCCCTAATCCACAGGGCTTACAGAGATAGACTTTCCATTTCCAATTCATTCTCCTTCCTCCTTGAGGCACTAAACCTCAAGCTTGGCATTAACAATGGAAGAGATCCTTTTTACCCTACATTAGAAACTATCATTAGAATCTGCCAGGGGTAACCCTTGGTATGGAAGCTGAAGGCACTTGGAACCTAAGAAAACCAAAGAGAAACATACAGTGACTTAAAATACCCCAAAATATTATCCCTTGATAACTCCAGCAGTGCGGTCGCGGTTACTACTTCTAGGGGGAGAGGCGGCCGGTAGCCGAGCCCTCAGCTCTCGGGGCTGCTCAAGGGGTACCGGCGGCGGGGGCTCTTTCCCGGAGGCGAGGGCGAGGCGGAGGACGTGGCCGGGGTCCTCGGCGAGAGGCGTGCAAGGAGGGCGGCGATAGGGACAAGACACTCTTCATCCAGTAGGAGTATGCGCCAAAGAGATTTATTCAGGGGTGATTACAGGTCATATAGGCTGGTAAGAAGGGCAGGGCTGGAAAGGAGGTGAAGTAGCCTTAAATGGCAATACTGAAGGGATAGGGGCTAGGATTGGTTCTGAGAGAACGCCGGAACTGTTGCAGCGGGGCGGGGGTTGTTCTGGCCACGGGCATGCGCGCTGGCGGTGGCAGGAGTGGCCTTGGCACCAGGGAGTGAGTGGGTAAGATAAGGAAGTGGGGAAAGGGCAGTTGGGAGAAAGGCGGTTTCCTCCGGCAAGCCTCCCCTGCCAGTGGCAATTTGGGTGAGGAAAAGGGAGCTGCCTTGACCTCGCTCCCCAGGCTCGGGGGGGCTGCAGAGGGCACTCACGCCCGTACCTACTACCCTCCCCAGGGGGTGATCAGGTCCCCTGGCCCAGGCCTGGCAAGCCGAGGTACAAGCTCAGACACCCGCAATTCCCCTTTCTTTTCTAATTAGAGGAAGAGGCTTTACCGGAGAGGCCCACTACGGGTGAGGGAAGGGGGAGGTTAGGGAAGGGAAAAAGGGGTTGACGGTGGCTCAGCGAGGCTGGAGCTCAGTGTTGGTGTGGTGCCCGGGCGCTTGACAATGGCTTCGCTGCAGCGGGCTGGGCGAAGGTGAGGGGTTTAAAGTTCAGGGGTTCAGAGAAGCTGGAACTCGAGGTGAGAGCGATGTTCAGGTGATTGAGAAGGGCCTCGCGGTTGGCGAGTCGACCGGTGGCGTTGAGGTTGCGGAGGGTTGGCTGTCATCTTGGAGTGGGGGGCGTCAGAGGTGGCGAGTCGCTGATACTGGATTTGCACGAACGAGGAAAAAATGGCATCCGTTTGTTTCCTTACAAGCTGGACAATTTTGCGGATGAGTCAGGGTCCTAAGATGAGAGCTAGAATAATTATTAATAGGGGGCCAAGAAAAGGAAGGATGTATGGGAGGATGGGAGTGAAAAAACTGGACCAATAACTGGTGGCTTCACGATCTCTTTTACGCTTTTCCAGTCCTTCTCGGACCCTTTTCAGGCTGTCCTCGACGAGACCTGTGGAGTTGGCATAAACACAGCACTCTTCTCCTAGGGCGGCGCAGAGGCCTCCTTCTTTGAGGAGGAGAAGGTCAAGACCTCGGCGGTTTTGGAGCACTACTTCAGAGAGGGAATTGACAGAATTTTTTAGATGGTGAATAGCGTTTTGTAAGTGATGAATGTCTTCGTCAACAGCCGCCCTGAGGTGAGATAGGGCGGAGCCTTGACTGGCTAGTGCAGCGATTCCGGTGCCAGTGCCGGCAAGACCTAGGAGGGAAGCAATTGTAAGGACGGTGATGGGCTCTCGCTTTTGCAGTGGGGCAGGAGCTGCAGTTTTTTCCAGACGGAGGAAGAAGTTTTCTTCGCTGTGGTATAAGACCCTAGGGATAAGGACAATTAGGAGGCAAGTTTCTTTATATTCATTGATGACATTCGTGCTGAGACAGGGGGTAAGTCCTGTAGAGGAGCAGAGCCATTGGGAGGAGTTATGAGGAATAAGAAATTTGGCAGAGCTGCTGGGAGATGAATAGCTGGCACAGGCAGTGAGGTCGGGAGAGTTACTGGAGCGAGGGCGGACGCACTTTCCCGTATAGGAGACTGAATGAAAAGTCAGGGGGACGGCAGAGGTATTCCAATTGCATTCCAAGGGGCTGTTTTCTGTGCTTTCTGAAAAGGAGAGGTTGGAGGCAACGGGCTCGTATAGAGAGGAAGAGGTGGAGAGGCAGAGCCAGCAGGATGAGGTAAAATTGGGGTTGGAGGAGTTTACTGAGGCAAAGGCGGCTTGGATGAGGCTGAGGAGGGGAGAAGAATAACGAGAAGGGGGCAAAGGAAGCTGGGGTGGTGGGGTTTGAGATGTAGTTGAAGTGCGTTTAGCCGGAGCTAAGATGCGGCTGGAGGGCTGTGGAAAAGGAGGGTTAATGACTTGGTTGGGACCTATGCCAGAGGGTGTTCTTAATGCAGTATTTTGGTATGGTTGGCTTACAGCCTTTTTTTTTATAAGAATAAGTGATCCTCGGTCGGTTCCTTTCTCATAGATTCTGAAGCCTCAAGTTTGACCGAGTAACCAGGAGGGATCAGTGGGGAGCTGCACTGTAAGATTAAGATGTGTGCAGGATCCCTTACTTTCTTGGCCAAGCCAGTTAACAGTAGGGAGTTTGCACCCTGTAGGGGCCCACTTTAGGGTAAGGTAATGATCAGGAACAGGAGGCTTCCAATTAGTGGTTAGTGTTTCACACCCCCAGTATGCACAGTAGTACTCGTTGGGGGAATTACAGTACGATTTTCCAGGATTTGAGGATGGGCACATGTAATATTGGGCCTGGGGATCACTTACCTTTTGAGCGCAGGTTTCTTCGACTCTGGAGACAAAGGTGGTGAAAGGCTTACTCGGCTCCTGGAAGAGCTTGGTGAATTTATTAGGCCGACAGGCAGAGCAATTGGCAAACGCGCGCAAGGCGATTCCCCAAAGGATAGGCCAAAAGGTGGCAGGTGCATTAATATAAGCAGACGCATTTAGAAATGCTCCAGTGCCCAAATAGGCTTCAGGGGGATGATAGACTCCAAGGGCTGCGTCTTGCTCACTTTGTTGAGCTGCTTCTGCCTGGAAGTGAGCACGCCAGTCAACAAACTGACCGGGGTTAAGAATGGAACGGGCAAGCGAGGCCCAGTCTTGGGGGATGCAATAGTCCATGCCGAGATCCTGCAGTATTTGGGAAGCGTATGGGCTACCTAACCCGTCCTCCTTGACGGCCCTGCGAAGCTGCTTGATAGTATCTGAGTCAATGGGATACCAGTCATACGGTTTCTGTGGGGTGGGCGCAAGGTTAAGAGGAAAGCAGCGAAAAGCACGAGAGAAAGGAGGACGCGCTTGAAGAGCGCTAGGCACGGGAGTGAGGGTAGGGGGAGCGTTGCCCCAAGGGTTGCCTTGAGGTGTAGAAGGCAGCCAGGGGTTGTTAGTCGGTGGGGTGGAAGGAGCGGCGGCAGCTGCTGGTAGCGGCTCCGAGGGGGAGCTCGCCGAAGGGGGAGGTGGGAGTGGGAGGCCCCAAGCGTCGCAAGATGGCGGCGCGGTGGGCGTGGCTAAGACACAAGATGGTGGATCAGCCCCGCCCTGTGAAAGGGTGGGGCCCAAGGCATAAGATGGTGGACTAGCTCCGCCCTGTGAAAGGGCGGGGTAAAGCATATGCGGTTTCCGGCTCAGCTTAGGGCTGATGTCATCGCTTGGATTTAACGGGGCCTCGATCAGGGGGGAGGGAGCCTTGAAGGCAGGAGCGGATGGTTATCAAGGTGGGGAGCAAGCCGGGAGGGAAGCGCTTGCTCTCATGTTCCATGGCATTAGTGACTCGATCAATAAGACGATCATAAGTAACAGGGTCCCAAAGATGGCAAGTGGTGAGCCATGGGTTAAAAGGCAGCAGGAGGTCCCAGTACACCTGCAGCTGCCGGACAGACACTTTACAGCGATGCGTGTCTAGGAGACCCGCCAGAGCACGAACTTGAGGTGCCTGACATGTAGATATACGATTACCCATAGCTGAGGGGGGAGGAGGGGGGATTGCTCCCGAGCCGGGCCGGCCGGCTGGCAGGGAGGAGGAGGAGGAGTTGTTTATCGAGCAGAGAGAATGAGATAAGCTGTGGCCGCAAGGCCGAAGGAGACGGCGAGAGCGGAAAGCAGTGCCCTTTGGCAACGGGAGCAGTTGGGGGGGGCGGTTGCAAAGAGGCACACGGCGCCAAATGAAGAAATAAAAATACAAAGAACTACAGCAAAGTAATGGAGGGGAAGAGGGAGAGTGTTAGGAGGAACGGGGGTCATAGAAGTGCGCATACAAAAGGACGAAGAGAGCGTGGGGGAAGGGAGGAGTTCCTACTGGATGAAGAGAGCGTGGGGGAAGGGATGAGCGGCTTCGGAGCAGGGAACCTCCCACGGCTCCAGAAGCGGCGAAGGAGAGGCGGCCCTACCTTGCAGGCGAGGAAACGGGAAGCTGGAGAGGCGTCCGGGCGAGCGATCGACCTGCTGAACTGTTGTGTGGAGACGTTTCCTCACACGGGGCACCAGTTGCGGTCGCGGTTACTACTTCTAGGGGGAGAGGCGGCCGGTAGCCGAGCCCTCAGCTCTCGGGGCTGCTCAAGGGGTACCGGCGGCGGGGGCTCTTTCCCGGAGGCGAGGGCGAGGCGGAGGACGTGGCCGGGGTCCTCGGCGAGAGGCGTGCAAGGAGGGCGGCGATAGGGACAAGACACTCTTCATCCAGTAGGAGTATGCGCCAAAGAGATTTATTCAGGGGTGATTACAGGTCATATAGGCTGGTAAGAAGGGCAGGGCTGGAAAGGAGGTGAAGTAGCCTTAAATGGCAATACTGAAGGGATAGGGGCTAGGATTGGTTCTGAGAGAACGCCGGAACTGTTGCAGCGGGGCGGGGGTTGTTCTGGCCACGGGCATGCGCGCTGGCGGTGGCAGGAGTGGCCTTGGCACCAGGGAGTGAGTGGGTAAGATAAGGAAGTGGGGAAAGGGCAGTTGGGAGAAAGGCGGTTTCCTCCGGCAAGCCTCCCCTGCCAGTGGCAATTTGGGTGAGGAAAAGGGAGCTGCCTTGACCTCGCTCCCCAGGCTCGGGGGGGCTGCAGAGGGCACTCACGCCCGTACCTACTACCCTCCCCAGGGGGTGATCAGGTCCCCTGGCCCAGGCCTGGCAAGCCGAGGTACAAGCTCAGACACCCGCACAGCAGCACCTCCTGTATGCTAAGGCCTCAGGATATAAAGAAGAATTAGACTTCCTTGGGGAATGGGAAGACCTACAAATAAATATAATTACAATGGAATTTTATGTGCTCCATTTACCAAAACAAACAGAAAAGAAAATACATGCATTCCCTAAGTCAACCAATCTTTCCTATCTCCATTAAACTAAAATATTTGTGCAACAGCAAGGAGAAGGATAAAATAAATGACTTTAAGTCACAATTTCACTTTCATTTAATCATTCTCCAATTTTCCCATTTCATTTTCTTTTCCACTCACAAAATGAAAAACAGAAGCCGCTCCTTAATGGGAGGGAAAAAGCAAGAGAAACCATGAAGCATGTTCAAGTTTTCCCATTAATAAAACTAAATATGCAGAACTGAAACACTAATCAAAACAGTGTAAGGCCAAAGAAACAGAACCTTATAGTAAATATTAAGGTTCTACAGAAAATAGAATCTTACTGCAATACATCATTTGGAATCTAATGAAGTAATTATAATAAATACCTGCTTTTCTATTCCATTTTGATTTGTCCCCCTCCCCAAGGAACTATTAATTGTTACAAATGAATATTTTCATTTCATTACTTAATTCAAATGGAAAGCTGAGGGGAAGCAACAGCTAGGAAGACAATTCTGCGAGACTTTCATACTACAAACTAAGGACCCACTGTGTGCTAGGCAATAGGACTACAAAATTGAAAAATACAATATCTACTCTCAAGAACCTCACAATTGACAGTGGATAAAAAGAAATAAATTTTACTTAGAAGATGATAAGGAATGCAGAAACTGTCTCTCAGTGATGGGCCTGCAATAATAGTAGAAAACTGCATGAAACAATACCCCAATTTTCGATTTCCCTAACACTATTTGCAAGATGCAGTGATTCTCAACTATGCACTTCAGACCTACTACCACAACACAAGTGAACTATATGTTGGCAATCCACAATAAGTACATTATATTTTTTGTGCAAAGTACTAATAAACAAGTATCTCTTAGTATGAAGTATCCATTTGTTTGTTTTAGTTTGTTTTGTTTGAATGCTTGGCACATATGCCTTTTCCTATCTTATGATTGGTGATTTCCCCACTGTAAGAATAGTATTGGGAAGCAGGGCCTGCCTCCTATCTGAAGATGAAAGGGCTAAATACCTTCTCAACTTCCCTTGCAGCTGGGGTGCAGGCAGTTGACCTAAACTCAGTCAATCGAAGACACCCACTGAGGACTTTAAATCAGAAGCTAATGTCACAAAGCTTGGTTGAGAGAGTTCTTCCTGATAGCTGCTACAACAGCAAGAAGCAGTTTTTCAAGGAGCAGCAGGGGCAACAACAGCAAAAGCAAAAGTGGCAGCAGCATAAGGTCCAGTGTCCACAGTACATGCAGAATCCAGTATCACCAGGCAGCAGAAGAGAAGTCCCCCACCCCCATCACCAACCAGTTCTGCAGTGCAATTCTGACTTGGAGCTTCCCTTGGTTCCCGATCATTCTCAGAGCCTGGATTCTTCAGACTTTACAGGAATACTTAGAATACCTCAATACCCTTTCAAGAAATTCCTTTTTTGATTAAATCACTACAGTTCTTGCAAAAAAGAAAAATGAGTGATAGACAACAGTAATCAAACAGAATGGTAAATCAAGAGACATCCCATTCACAATGTGATGGGTTTGTGCAGTTTACTCTGGGTACTGGACATGGGTCAATGGATCAAGTTCAGCTCTGATAAATCAGTTATTAATTCATCAGTTATTACTTCATCATCACTTGTTCATTCCAAAACTTTTCTATTCAGTGTAGAATTTGATTTTATCTGTGAGATAACCCACATCTCCATCAATTAGTATTATAGGACTTAGAAAACAAGTTCTCTGGAGAATTTATTAAAACTCTGCTCCTCCCCCCCCCCCCACCCTGACAAAGGATTTAACAGGTTGAGGAGCCCAGCTTTTAATCTGCCTGAATGAGAACCAAAGATCTATGTCTCTAAATGCAGGAGCTTTCAGTAAAAGTCATATTGAAAGGAATCAACTGTTTTCCATGGTTTTCCAAAAATGGTAAGACACTCTCTTTTCAACAGATTTTTGTCATTACTTCAGGAAGCAACAGATACAATTATTATTTGGTAACTTAAAATGCAAAATCAAATAAATTCCTCAATTTTGAATCACATAAAGATGCAATGAGATAAGTGGTCAAGCTACAAATTTAAGTTTGCAGTTAACCTCCCCATCTTCACCCACCCCAATCCCAAAATGATAAGTCTGGAAGAGCACTAGGAAACAAAATCATCCCACCCATTTCAAAACAGAGCTCATCTCCCCAGCACATAATAGAGCCTAACTATTTGTTGGTTGAATCCAATTCCTATGACTATGCATACGCATTACACATTTACACAAATTTCTTTTGCAAGGTGCTCTACACAGGCATGGTGATTTGAAGTTTACAAAACACCTTCGTATGAATTCTTGCATCTAGATAGATGGTTAAGAGTTGGAATTGCCTGCAGAACCATTAAGCAGCAAAGCTCACGCAGAATCCCATTAAGTTATACTCCCACAGCACATTTGCATCTCTATTTCAGCTCTCCTGTTACACTGCAATTTTCTCTCTCACTAGATCTGCTCCTTAAGGACAAGGCTCTGTCCCGTTCATCTTGGTATCCCCAAGACAAACAGCTCCAACATCACAGAATGAGCTCCGTTTAAACATCAAGATTCCAAGCCCCATCTTTTCCCTGCAGGGCCTCAATCATGAACCTGATTTACACACACACACTCCTGCTCCCACCCACTCCCTAATCCCCGCTGCTTGTGATTTCCACAGCAAGACCAATGAAGCTTTTCGCTCAGTGAAAGTATCCAACTAGTTTCCCCTGCCCACGCCATCAGTTCCCCCAATTCTTACCACAACCCGAGGTGATAGTAGGCATGCAATGCTCGGATGCAACTCCCTCCTTCCTAGCTGCAGGGGCTTCGCCTGGAATTCCCAAACCCAAGCCCAGGGGGCCACAGGAGCAGCTGTGCGGGGCCTGTCAGCCGCGACCCGCAACAGGGAACACGCGCCTCAAAGGGAGTGCAGAGCCCCGGCGCGGGCAGCCCAGCCTAGCTCCACTGCAACCCCGCCCAGGCGGGGGTCCCGAGGACGGGCTGCCCGCTCGTCGCCCCCAGCACTCCTGTCCCCGCGCTGCTCGGGAATCAGGTGCGCGAGGGCGCTCCGTACATACCCCAGTAAGCATCGGTCACAGACGACGCCACGACTCCCCTTGCACACCGTGTACGCCAAGGGATCCGAGCGGAAGAGCAGCTCTCCAGGGCGCAGCGGCGCCAAGGCACGCAGCCCGTTTCCCCTGTCGGCAGTCCTAAACTTTTCTACCTTCGGCGGCTCCTCCATCCTCGAACAACCCCAGCACCTCAGAAGTCCACCGCGTCGGGCGTCTAGTCGGCTGCCAGTCTGCGCGCGCTTGCGCCCTGCGCGCATACGTACGCGCGAAGGACGGGGGCGGACGCTGCCGGAGCCTCTGCGCATGCCCAGACGGTGTCCCTGGGCGTCCGGGGTTGGAGAAGGCGACGTGAGACCGAGTTTCTCGGCTTCTCAGGCGTGTAGCAACCAAAACATACCGCCGAGGAAGGACAGTATTTTTTTCCCCCTTTTTTTCTTTACATTTTATTTTGAAATAAATTCAAAGCTATAGGAACAGTTGCAAAAACAATACAAACCCCATACACAGAACTCCAGCATTCCCTGACCCCCCATACCCCTATCCACTAACTTTAACATGTTGTCACACCGCTGTTTCTTTCCCTCCCTCCCTCCCTATCCTCCATCATCTATTGCTCTGTCTTCTGAACATAAGAGAGCTAGCTGCACACATCCTTGAACAAACACTATAATTCACATATACAGTTCCCATGAACAAGAACATTCTTTTATGCAATCCCATTAAGCACAGCTAAGAAGTACAAGGGATTCAACAATGATACAAAGCTTACATTCTATATTTCCTTTTCCTTATGTCTCAACTGTGTCCCTTTGAGCCTCCTGTCCTCCATCCTCAGATCCCATCCAGGGTCATCGTTGGCATTCAATTGTCATCTGTTTAGACTGTCTTTTTTTTTTTTTTTTTCCCCCTCAATTGTGGAAACATATATACAGCCTAAATCTTCCCATTCCACCCCCTCCCTAGCATTCTATTAGTGGGATTAATCACATTTAGAATGTTGTAATGCTGTCACCTTCCCACCATCATTACTAAAAATTTCCCTTCACCTCAAACAGCAACGCTACACTCATTTCTTAACTCCCCATTGCCCTTTCCCCCATTTCTCTTAACCCATACTCTACTTTTCATCTCTATGGTCATATTCTCTGATAATTTCTTTGTGTTTACTGTGGGGCTTAAAATTAACCTCTTAAATCCATAACAATCTTGTTTTTCTTTGATACCGACTTAATTTCAATAGGACACATAAACTGTGTACCTATACTCCTCCATTCCCCCACCTTTATATAGTTCTTCTCAAAAATTACATATTTTACATTGAGTTCAAAACCACTGATTTGTCACTAGAGTTTGTGTATTTTACATCATGTAGGAAGTAAACAGTGGAGTCACAATTCAAAAATTATTGACTTCTATTTGTATTCCATTGTGGTCAGAGAATGTGCTTTGAATATGTTTAATTGTTTTTTTTGTTTGTTTGTTTGTTTTTTAATTTATTGAGGCTTGTTTTATGTCCCAGCATATGGTCCCTTCTGGAGAAAGATCTGTGATCACTAGAAAAAAATGAGTGTCCTGGTGATTTGGAAAGTAAGGTTCTATAAATGTCTGTTAAAATTCTCTATATCTCTTTCTCCTTTTTTTGTTTCGCTGTTGGTAGGGCTCCCTTCAGTATCTGAAGTAGGGCAGGTCTTTTATTGGCAAATTCTCTCAGGATTTGTTTGTCTGTGAAAAATTTAAGCTCTCCCTCAAATTTGAAGGAGAGTTTTGCTGGATAAAGTATTCTTGGTTGGAAAATTTTCTCTCTCATGCCACTGCCTTCTCGCCTCCATGGTGGCCGCTGAGTAGTCACAATTTAGTCTTACATTGTTTCCTTTGTATGTGGTGAATTGCTTTTCTCTTGCTGCTTTCAGAACTTGCTCCTTCTCGTCAGTATTTGACAGTCTGATCAGAATGTGTCTTGGAGTGGGTTTATTTGGATTTATTCTATTTGGAGTTCGCTGGGCATTTATGCTTTGTGTATTTATATTGTGTAGAAGGTTTGGGAAGTTTTCCCCAACAATTTCTTTGAATACTCTTTCTAGACTTTACCCTTCTCTTCCCCTTCTGGAACACCAATTACTCTTAAATTTGGATGTTTTATTCTATCTATTGTATCCCTGAGATCCTTGTCGAATTTTTTTATTTTTTTCTCCGTTCTTTCTTTTGTTCTTTCATTTTCTATTCTGTGGACCTCTAGGACAGTGAGTCGTTCAACTTCCTCTAATCTTGTATTATGAGTATCCAGAGTCTTTTTAATTTGGCCAACAATTTATTTCCATAAGATCTTCTATTTTTTTATTTAATCTTGCAATTTCTTCTTTATGCTCTTCTAGGGTCTTCTTTATGTCCCTTTTATCCTGCTCCATGGTCTAATTCATGTCTTTTATATCCTGTGCCATATTTTCGTTCCTCGATTGTAATTGTTTGATTAATTGTGCCAAGTACTGTGTCTCTTCTGATACTTTGATTTGGGTGTTTGGGATCGGGTTCTCCATATCATCTGGTTTTATCATATGCATTAAAATTTTCTATTGTTTTTGGCCTCTTGGCATTTGCTTTGCTTGATAGGGTTCTTTCAAGTTGTAAAAAAAAAAAAATACCAATCTAATTTTTCAGAAATACAAGTTGGTGGTGTACACTTTCTCCAGCTAACCAGCAGATGGCGTCTGCAAGTCACCTGTACCCCTCAAGTCAGTTCTCCCCAACTCTGTCTCTGTGGTGTGTGGGGAAATGATTTTTGTGGGGTTCAGTTGGTGAACTCAGTTTGGGTTTGTTGTTGGAGCTGTCCGCCCTGAACGTGGTGCGTGTGTGTGGGTGGTCAGGGAGGCAGGGCTGCTTTAATATTCAAACCTCCCAGGTTTTCTCAGAGATTCAAGGCTGTTGCAAGAGTCTAAGCCTTCATTTCAGTTTTGCCCCCAATTTTCTCTGTCGCTGATCCACAAACCACCGGCATTGACATAGCATCCCTGGGTTCTCCTAGCGGGCCCCCCTTCTCAGCTGTGATCTTCCAGGACCTCTGCTGAGGGAAGGCTGTGCTACGTCACTAGTGCGTGTTGTCCCTCGAGGGAAGCCCCGGGCCGCTGGGCTGTGCAGGGCCACTCTCTGCCTGATGCAAAGATTAGTCTATAATTCTTGACTGGTGTAAGTTCTGAATGAAAGGCAGGTAGTGGAACTGGGCCCCACCCCTTTCCTCTTAGAGAAGATAGACACCTTATGGGGAGGTCATTAGCATTTCAGTGGTCTCTCTCTGCCTGAGCCACACCCTTGTCTGGGTTACAGAACTGGGAACTGAAAATGGCTGAGGCTTTCTCCACCGAGTCGAAAAAGGAACAGAGCTAGTCCGAGGCGACTCTCCGGCTCTCCAAGGTCAGTCGTCACCCAAAGCCTCTGTCTACTTGTTGGGGATTCGTACCTCGTAGTGAGCAGTTCACACTCACTAATTAAAACCCCAGTTGGAGCTCAGCTGAGCTATATTCACTTGCTGGGAGAAAGCTTCTCTCCAGCACCAGGACGCTTTGTAGCTCGGGCTGTGGGGGAGGGGTCTACCGATTTGGATCCGCAGTTCTTACTTACAGGTTTTATGCTGTGATCTCGGGCAGTCCTCCCAATTCAGGTTAGGGTATGATGAGTGGACGGTCACGTTTGTCCCCCTGCAGTTATTCCGGATTATTTACTAGTTGTTTCTGGGTTTTTTTTAGTTGTTCCAGGGGGACTACTTAGCTTCCATGCCTCTCTATGCCGCCATCTTGGATCCTCTCTCCCCTCTAACTTTTATTATGAAAATTTTAATGCATATGGAAAAGTTGAAAGAACAATGCAGTGAACACCTGTATACCCTCGACTCAGTTCAAAACTTCTTAGTATTTTGCCATTTCTGTTGGTTCACTTGCTCTGTGTGTACATATATATATATATTAGGATTGTAGATATGGGCAAGAGCATGACTTGTCAGGGGGCCCTGAGGCCTTGATTGCATCTGCCTTCAGAGACTGCAGTGTACTGGCTGTGCACCAAGGCTGTGTGGGGAAGGCAACTTTTCTCCTGTGAGGCCTAAGGTCAGGCTTAAAAAATCACACATA
The DNA here is from genome assembly GCF_015220235.1 of Choloepus didactylus. Classification (NCBI taxonomy): domain Eukaryota; kingdom Metazoa; phylum Chordata; class Mammalia; order Pilosa; family Megalonychidae; genus Choloepus; species Choloepus didactylus. The sequence continues at coordinate 31,638,036 of NC_051308.1, forward strand.
AGGAATTTGGCTAGGACCAGCCATCTCATATACTACAGATAACATTGTACACTTCATACTACATCACATCACATCAGGAGGTGCTTAATGTCAGGTTGTCCCACTCAATGAAACTACATTTCATCCATTGTTTAAACTGTAACTGTTAAGTCTCTTCATTGTAAAGCTACATTTTCCCTTTTCAACTAGTACATGATCTGTGAGGTGACACACTGGCCCTGTGAAAATAGCCTGATTCCTACAAACTGGTAGAGGCAGATTTTTGACACTTTCTGGAGTAGTCCAGAAGTGGCTGTGGGGTAGAAAAAAGAAGAAAGCACCAGGATCCAAAGACAAGGATTTGAGTCCCAGTTCTATACTGTGACCTTATGTAACACTGAGCCTGCTGTATTGTCTTTATAATGAATATGATAATTCCTTATAGAATGATGAGAGTAAGTCCTATGAAAGTGCTTTGAAAAAATGTTAATGTGCCACTAAAAAATGTAAGGAATCATTCTGAGTTAAGACTTTTAAGTCTAAGTACAGGATAATGCCTGCATACTGCATTTTTTTTTCCAATTCAGTTTTATTCAATTCACATACCCTACAATCATCCACAGTGTACAGTCAATTGTTCACAGTACCATCATGCATACTGCATTTTAACCAGTGCTGCCACCTCATACTAGTGCTAACATTAAGCATGATGATACATAGAAGGAACTCAACAATTGTTTACTGAACTAAATAATATGTAATTAAGAATTCCAGGAAACCAGGGTCTAAATCTATCATAGACTATCCCCGATTACTAAAGACTGGGAGAAGAGTTCATAGGGACAACATGCTGGACTCCAGACTAAGATGGGCAGATCCAATCTTGCCTGTTCCAGGATGTGATTCCAGTTTACCAGATATGACCCATTTCCCCTAATATATGTCTTCTTGCCCTTCTGCACCCCAACTCAGCAAGCTAACTGCCTGAAACTATAGAGGAATGTCCCATTCCTTCAGTTTAACTTTCTTATACTTTGTTCTCTTTGTCATTTCCCACTGGCTAAAGCTTGAATGGAGGCACAGTGGTGTTGGTGGACCATCATCCATCATGAACAAGAAAGCAGTATCCCAGAGGATGGTGAAACAATAAAGGAAAAACCCTGCACCCTGGATTTTTCACCTGCTTGGACTTTTAGATGACAGAATCATCTTGTTTAAGCCACCCTTATTTTGATCTACATTAAAGAGGCTAAATAAATAGCATCACTTTCCAGGCACAAAACCTGGCTCTGCCTACCAGACACACCTATTGCATATTTGTGGGGCCTTGAGGGCTCTGGCAGTTCTGGTTGGCAGCAATGTGACCAATGTGTCCCTACTAGACCAGTTCCGAGGCTAGAGTTTAGCTGTTATTCAAACTACATGATCCCAAACCTTGTTCTCCATCCCTCCTGGCATTCTGTGTGCAACAATCCACCTGTTTAAGAACTTCCTTCTCTGCTTAAGTCAGCCAGCACTGCCCTTTTTTGCTTATAAAAACCCTGATAGCATCATACCACGCTGTACCCTCTCCTAATGCCCAGCGATGCTAGCCTTGTTTCCATTCCTGCGGAAAGCCACATTCTTTCCCACATCAGGGCCTCCCCAGGCATAAACTACTCTTGCATGTGAGTGTGTGCACACACACACATCCAGTCTCGTGGTTGGCTCCTTCTCATATTTTAGTTCTTATCTTAAATGGCTCTACTCAGAGACCTTCCATGACCACTCCTTCTAAACTCAGTGCCAACTGCATCCTCTAGCAAAGCATCCTTTCCTTATTTTATAACTTATAACTACTTGCAATTATTTTTTGCTCTCCTGGCATGAGGTGTCTTGATCCTAGACCTTAACTTCTGTGTTTCTGCCTTTGAAGTCATTTTTTCCTTCAATGTGTTCCTCTTCTGTCCCTTTTAGTCCAGGCTGGCTGTGTTTCCATTCATACAGATCTCACAAATATATATATATATATATATATATATATATATATATATATAGTCAGTTTTGCTTGCAGTACACAGGGGTCCCAACCATCAGACAATAGGATTTTACACAGGTCCTTTCTGGATATCTGCATTTCCAATTCTGACTTGTACTGAAATTGCTGACTGTTCCATATTCAGGTAAATCCTCACATGGGGCTCTATTCTCTGGGGACTCACTTTTCAGAAACTCAGAATTTTCCAAACCATCTATTTCTGGTTTCTTTGTTCCCAAGAATTCAGTTATCAGCTTATCCCTTCCTTTTCGCAATTTACTATAAGCTGCAAGGAGAAGCCAGGCTGTACTTTTCCCATTTAATTTGGAAAGCTCTTCAGCTAAATATCCAAGTTCATTACTTTCAAATTCTGTCTTCCATATGACATCAGTACTCAATTTTGCCAAATTCTCTGCCACTTTAAAACACTAATTGTGGTTCTTCCTGTTTGCAATGACAAATTCATCATTTCTAAGGCCTCACCAGAAGTACCTTTAGCATCCGTATTTCTACCAACAGTCTCTTCAAAGTAATCTAGGCCTTTTCTATCAAGCTCCTCACAATTCTTCTGGAATATTCCCCTTATCCATTTTGAAAGCTGTTCCAGCATTTTTGGTATTTGCAAATCACAGCACCCCACTCCTGATACCAAAATCTGTTTTGGTTTGCTAAGGCTGCCAGAATACAACATAACAGAAATGAGTTGTCTTTTACAATGAGGATTTATTAACTTACAATTTACATTTCTTAGGCCATGAAAATGTCTAATTCAAGGCATCGACAGGACGATATCTGGAATCTGAAGGCAGGCTGCTGGCATCTGGGACACCTCTCTCACATGGGAAGGCACATGGCTGGCATCTGCTGTTCCTTCACTTCTAGGTTTCACTGCTTTCAGCTTTTGTTTCCAGTGGCTGCCTCTCTGAGCTTCTGTGTGTCCTCCCTTAGCTTCTTCAGGCTTAGCTTTCTATGAGCTTCTCTTAAATTCCTCTCTCTGCTTCTCTCAGGCTTCTCTGAGCTCTTATCATAAAGGGCTACAGTAAAAGGATTAACAACCCACCCTGAATGAGGTGGATCATATCATTGAAATAACCTAATCAAAAGGCCCCACCCACAATAGGAATGGACCAAAAGAACAAGGCCTTTTCTAGGGTACATAACAGCTTCAAACTACCACAAACCCTTAGAAGAAAACATAGGGAAATTTCTTCAGGCACTTGTATTAGGCAATGAATTCTTAGACTTTATACTGAAAGCAGGAGCAGCAAAATAGAAAATAGATTTGACTTCATCAAAATTAAAAATTTTGTAAATCAAAGAACATTATTAAGACAGTGAAAAGATATCAAACAATCATGGTTTGAAGGCTTTTCTTGCCTTCTCCTGTTCCCTCCCTCAATACAACTCTTGCCCTCCTAATCCCATGTTGATATCTGCTTCTTTGCAGACACAAACTAACACAGAAGACAAAGAATTTGAAAGTATCAGGCAGAAAGTGGTTGGAATAATGAAGCAAGTGGTAGAAAGACAGGTTTTAAATCATTTAAACTCTGGTATTAAGATACCAGAGGTGGAATGGTTCCTGGCGAAGACAAGGTCCAGCACCAAGTAGTTAAAGGTTAAGCACTTACAAAGATAATTTACCAAAAGACCTGTCATTTTTGCCGATGGCTGAGGACAATGGAAGTTCATCTGCTTGGTCTGGATCTCAAAGACCTGATGAATTTAGCAGACTATCATATGAAATATGGGAACACAGCCTAGAATCTCTGGAATGTTTCACTAGGAGAGTGAAATAGCTGTCCATACAGTTAGCTCTAGATGAGCCCATGGTAGTTAAGAGGTGGCTAGGGGAGTTAAGGGCTTGAGTTATTACAATAGGAGAATCCTTCAGTGCTATTTAAGGATCAAATATGTTTTTGGAATATTGATAACTTGTCAATAAGAAAGTAAATGTATTTTTCCATGATATTTATGAATGCAGTGATCATAAATTCAGAGGATGATTGGAACCAAAATAAGCATATTCTATATTAGTCAATAAAAAATGTCCTGTGGTGTTATTGTAAAATGTTACCATTTGTAGCATGGCATTTAGGAGGTTACTTTACTTATCTGGGCCTTGGTTTCCTCACATTCAAGATGAAAAAGATTTAACAACACGGTCTCCTTACCTGTGAAATTCTATCATTATCTGACAATATATTATCTGAACTGTATCTCCTATGTGGAGGAAAATTTCTCCTTGGTATACCACATGAGGAAAACCTTCTGTAGAATGAAACCAACATGGAGAAAACAGAGCTAACACGTGGAAATGCAGAGATAATGTTCTGATGACATCATTTGCACTCCTTCATCCAACCATGTGTGAAACCATACATGTGCCCAAAGACAAACAGATGCCTAAAGCCATTACATTCCCTTTGTTGTTTAAATTATTTGGGAGATTGTGGCCCTAAACCACTTCTATGTGGAAATTCTAAACTGTTTGGGTATGCATTTCAATTCTCTCACTGTCAACCAAGAGTCCTATAAGTAATATAAATACTGTCTTAATAGCACTCATCAATAGCACCCCATTCATACATTCCCACAGGGAATCTTCTGAATGTATCTTCTGAAAAGTAACACATTCTTGAAGTGATGACTTGGGTTGGTGGCCTCCAAGCCACAAGCCTGGCCCCTTTAAATAATAGAGAAGGAAAGGTTTTATAGTTCCATGCCCTTTAAGTATATTATTTGCGCCATTCTAAGGCTTGAAAAAGGCTAGACTGGACATTAAATAGACTCTTAAAATAATCTAGTAATTCTTGGTTAAATGTTCATCCATTTTATTACTAAAACTGTTGGGTAATTCTGTATTAAACATTTATAGCTAGTACTTAATTTACCTCTTGCTAATAAAATAGTGTTTTAAACTTTCAATTAGGGTTTATGGGGAATTGAGGCACAAAATTCTATGCTCTTCTTGGTTTTCATGTGTTCATTAAAAGCGAGAATGTGAAAGTAAAAGAAAAATTAGAGTGAAAAAGCATTGATTTTCATGTATTTTTGTTTTATTCAATTTAGATTCCTGGTGAAAGCTAATTATAAAGCAAATGAGTAAGGATTTTTCATTAGAAACATCAAATATTCTCTAAGACTTGGAGAAAGATAGTTTCAAGGTCCTACCCAAAATTTCCTTATTTGTAGTACCCCTGCTTCATAAACCATGAACATTTCTTATCATCTTCTAGTTCTCTTTACAATATGCTTCTCCTTTTATTGTTTTCATATAAGAGAAATCAGCCCACAAGAATTCACTGAGGGTGGGGCGGGGCAAGATGGCGGACTGGTGAGCTGTATGTTTTAGTTACTCCTCCAGGAAAGTAGGTAGAAAGCCAGGAACTGCATGGACTGGACACCACAGAGCAATCTGACTTTGGGCATACTTCATACAACACTCATGAAAACGTGGAACTGCTGAGATCAGCGAAATCTGTAAGTTTTTGCTGCCAGGGGACCCGCGCCCCTCCCTGCCAGGCTCAGTCTTGTGGGAGGAGGGGCTGTCAGCTCCGGGAAGGAGAATGGAGAACTGCAGTGGCAGCCCTTATCGGAAACTCATTCTACTGATCCAAACTCCAACCATAGATAGACTGAGACCAGACACCAGAGAATCTGAGAGCAGCCAGCCCAGCAGAGAGGAGACAGATATAGAAAAAACAGCACGAAAAACTCCAAAATAAAAGCGGAGGATTTTTGGAGTTCTGGTGAACATAGAAAGGGGAAGGGCAGAGCTCAGGCCCTCAGGCTCATATGCTAATCCCGAAGAAAAGCTGATCTCTCTGCCCTGTGGAACTTTCCTTAATGGCCCTAATTGCTTTGTCTCTTAGCATTTCAATAAACCATTAGATCTCTGAGGAGGGCCCTTTTTTTTTTTTTGTTTTTTTTAATCCTTTTTTTTTTTGTAAAACAATTACTCTAAGAAGCCCAATACAGAAAGCTTCAATGACTTGCAATTTGGGCAGGTCAAGACAAGAGCAGAACTAAGAGAGCTCTGAGACAAAAGGCAATAATCCAGTGGCTGAGAAATTTCACTAAACACCACAACTTCCCAAGAAAAGGGGGGTGTCCGCTCACAGCCATCATCCTGGTGGACAGGAAACACTCCTGCCCATCACCAGCCCCATAGCCCAGAGCTGCCCCACACAACCCAGTGTGACAGAAGTGCTTCAAATAACAGGCACATTCCACAAAACTGGGCATGGACGTTAGCCTTCCCTGCAACCTCAGCTGATTGTCCCAGAGTTGGGAAGGTGGAGCAGTGTGAATTAACAAAGCCCCATTCAGCCATCATTTCAGCAGACTGGGAGCCTCCCTACACAGCCCAGCAGCCCAGAACCGCCCTGGGGGGACGGCACTCACCTGTGACATAGCACAGTCATCCCTCAACAGAGGACCAGGGGGTGCACGGCCTGGAAGAGGGACCCACTTACAAGTCTCAGGAGCCATACGCCAATACCAAGGACTTGTGGGTCAGTGGCAGAGACAAACTGTGGCAGGACTGAACGGAAGGATTAGACTATTGCAGCAGCTTTAAAACTCCAGGATCACCAGGGAGATTTGATTGTTAGAGCTACCCCCCCTCCCTGACTGCCCAGAAGCACGCCCCATATACAGGGCGGGCAACACCAACTACACAGGCAAGCTTGGTACACCAATTGGACCCCACAAGACTCACTACCCCACTCACCACAAAAGCAGAGCAGGGGAGAACTGGCTTGTGGAGAACAGGTGGCTCATGGACGCCACCTGCTGGTTGGTTAGAGAAAGTGTACTCCACGAAGCTGTAGATCTGATAAATTAGAGATAAGGACTTCAATTGGTCTACACATCCTAAAAGAACCCTATCAAGTTCAGCAAATGCCAAGAGGCCAAAAACAACAGAAAATTATAAAGCATATGAAAAAACCAGACGATATGGATAACCCAAGCCCAAGCACCCAAATCAAAAGACCAGTAGAGACACAGCACCTAGAGCAGCTACTCAAAGAACTAAAGATGAACAATGAGACCATAGTACAGAATACAAAGGATATCAAGAAGACCTTAGAAGAGCATAAAGAAGACATTGCAAGACTAAATAAAAAAATAGATGATCTTATGGAAATTAAAGAGACTGTTGACCAAATTAAAAAGATTCTGGACACTCATAGTACAAGACTAGAGGAAGTTGAACAATGAATCAGTGACCTGGAATATGACAGAATGGAAAATGAAAGCATAAAAGAAAGAATGGGGGAAAAAAATTGAAAAAATAGAAACGGACCTCAGGGATATGATAGATTATATAAAACATCCTAATATAAGACTCATTGGTGTTACAGAAGGGGAAGAAAAGGGTAAAGGTCTAGGAAGAGTATTCAAAGAAATTGTTGGGGAAAACTTCCCAAATCTTCTAAACAACATAAATACACAAATCATAAATGCTCAGCGAACTCCAAATAGAATAAATCCAAATAAACCCACTCCGAGACATATTCTGATCACACTGTCAAACACGGAAGAGAAGGAGCAAGCTCTGAAAGCAGCAAGAGAAAAGCAATTCACCACATACAAAGGAAACAGCATAAGACTAAGTAGTGACTACTCAGCAGCCACTATGGAGGCAAGAAGGCAGTGGCATGATATATTTAAAATTCTGAGTGAGTAAAATTTCCAACCAAGAATACTTTATCCAGCAAAGCTCTCCTTCAAATTTGAGGGAGAGCTTAAATTTTTCACAGACAAACAAATGCTGAGAGAATTTGCTAACAAGAGACCTGCCCTAGTGGAGATACTAAAGGGAACCCTACAGCAGAGAAACAAAGAAAGGACAGAGAGACCTGGAGAAAGGTTCAGTACTAAAGAGATTCGGAATGGGTACAATAAAGGATATTAATAGAGAGAGGGGAAAAAAATATATGACAAACATAAACCAAAGGATAAGATGGCTGATTCAAGAAATGCCTTCACAGTTATAACATTGAATGTAAATGGATTAACTCCCCAATTAAAAGACATAGATTTGCAGAATGGATCAAAAAAAATGAACCATCAATATGTTGCATACAAGAGACTCATCTTAGACACAGGGACACAAAGAAATTGAAAGTGAAAGGATGGAAAAAAATATATCATGCAAGCTACAGCCAAAAGAAAGCAGGTGTAGCAATATTAATCTCAGATAAAATAGACTTTAAATGCAGGGATGTTTTGAGAGACAAAGAAGGCCACTACATACTAATAAAAGGGGCAATTCAACAAGAAGAAATAACAATCGTAAATGTCTATGCACCCAATCAAGGTGCCACAAAATACATGAGAGAAACACTGGCAAAACTAAAGGAAGCAATTGATGTTTCCACAATAATTGTGGGAGACTTCAACACATCACTCTCTCCTATAGATAGATCAACCAGACAGAGGACCAATAAGGAAATTGAAAACGTAAACAATATGATAAATGAATTAGATTTAACAGACATATACAGAACATTACATCCCTAATCACCAGGATACACATACTTTTCTAGTGCTCACGGAACTTTCTCCAGAATAGATCATATGCTGGGACATAAAACAAGCCTCAGTAAATTTAAAAAGATTGAAATTCTTCAAAGCACATTCTCTGACCACAATGGAATACAATTAGAAGTCAATAACCATCAGAGACTTAGAAAATTCACAAATACCTGGAGGTTAAACAACACACTCCTAAACAATCAGTGGGTTAAAGAAGAAATAGCAAGAGAAATTGCTAAATATACAGAGACGAATGAAAATGAGAACACAACATACCAAAACCTATGGGATGCAGCAAAAGCAGTGCTAAGGGGAAATTTATAGCACTAAATGCATATATCAAAAAGGAAGAAAGAGCCAAAATCAAAGAACTAATGGATCAACTGAAGAAGCTAGAAAATGAACAGCAAACCAATCCTAAACCAAGTAGAAGAAAAGAAATAACAAGGATTAAAGCAGAAATAAATGACATAGAGAACAAAAAAACAATAGAAAGGATAAATATCACCAAAAGTTGGTTCTTTGAGAAGATCAACAAGATTGACAAGCCCCTAGCTAGACTGACAAAATCAAAAAGAGAGAAGACCCATATAAACAAAATAATGAATGAAAAAGGTGACATAACTGCAGATCCTGAAGAAATTAAAAAAATTATAAGAGGATACTATGAACAACTGTATGGCAACAAACTGGATAATGTAGAGGAAATGGACAATTTCCTGGAAACATATGAACAACCTAGACTGACCAGAGAAGAAACAGAAGACCTCAACCAACCCATCACAAGCAAAGAGATCCAATCAGTCATCAAAAACCTTCCCACAAATAAATGCCCAGGGCCAGATGGCTTCACAGGGGAATTCTACCAAACTTTCCAGAAAGAACTGACACCAGTCTTACTCAAACTCTTTCAAAACATTGAAGAAAATGGAACACTACCTAACTCATTTTATGAAGCTAACATCAATCTAATACCAAAACCAGGCAAAGATGCTACAAAAAAGGAAAACTACCGGCCAATCTCCCTAATGAATACAGATGCAAAAATCCTCAACAAAATACTTGCAAATCGAATCCAAAGACACATTAAAAAAATCATACACCATGACTAAGTGGGGTTCATTCCAGGCATGCAAGAATGGTTCAACATAAGAAAATCAATCAACGTATTACAACACATTAAAAATTCAAAAGGGAAAAATCAAATGATCATCTCAATAGATGCTGAAAAAGCATTTGACAAAATCCAACATCCGTTTTTGATAAAAACACTTCAAAAGGTAGGAATTGAAGGAAACTTCCTCAATATGATAAAGAGCATATATGAAAAACCCACAGCCAGCATAATACTCAATGGTGAGAGACTGAAAGCCTTCCCTCTAAGATCAGGAACAAGACAAGGATGCCCGCTGTCACCACTGTTATTCAACATTGTGCTGGAAGTGCTAGCCAGGGCAATCCGGCAAGACAAAGAAATAAAAGGCATCCAAATTGGAAAAGAAGAAGTAAAACTGTCATTGTTTGCAGATGATATGATCTTGTATCTGGAAAACCCTGAGAAATTGACGATACAGCTACTAGAGCTAATAAACAAATTTAGTAAAGTAGCGGGATACAAGATTAATGCACATAAGTCAGTAATGTTTCTATATGCTAGAAATGAACAAACTGAAGAGATACTCAAGGAAAAGATACCATTTTCAATAGCAACTACAAAAATCAAGTACCTAGGAATAAACTTAACCAAAGATGTAAAAGACCTATACAAAGAAAACTACATAACTCTACTAAAAGAAATAGAAGGGGACCTTAAAAGATGGAAAAATATTCCATGTTCATGGTTAGGAAGGCTAAATGTCATTAAGATGTCAATTCTACCCAAACTCATCTACAGATTCAATGCAATCCCAATCAAAATTCCAACAACCTACTTTGCAGACTTGGAAAAGCTAGTTATCAAATTTATTTGGAAAGGGAAGATGCCTCGAATTGCTAAAGACACTCTAAAAAAGAAAAACAAAGTGGGAGGACTTACACTCCCTGACTTTGAAGCTTAATTATAAAGCCACAGTTGCCAAAACAGCATGGTACTGGCACAAAGATAGACATATAGATGAATGGAATCGAATTGAGAATTCAGAGATAGACCCTCAGATCTATGGCCGACTGATCTTTGATAAGGCCCCCAAAGTCACCGAACTGAGCCATAATGGTCTTTTCAACAAATGGGGCTGGGAGAGTTGGCTATCCATATCCAAAAGAATGAAAGAGGACCCCTACCACACCCCCTACACGAAAATTAACTCAAAATGGACCAAAGATCTCAATATAAAAGAAAGTACCATAAAACTCCTAGAAGATAATGTAGGAAAACATCTTCAAGACCTTGTATTAGGCGGCCACTTCCTAGACTTTACACCCAAAGCACAAGCAACAAAAGAGAAAATAGATAAATGGGAACTCCTCAAGCTTAGAAGTTTCTGCACCTCAAAGGAATTTCTCAAGAAGGTAAAGAGGCAGCCAACTCAATGGGAAAAAATTTTTGGAAACTATGTATCTGACAAAAGACTGATATCTTGCATATATAAAGAAATCCTACAACTCAATGACAATAGTACAGACGGCCGAATTATAAAATGGGCAAAAGATATGAAAAGACAGTTCTCTGAAGAGGAAATACAAATGGCCAAGAAACACATGAAAAAATGTTCAGCTTCACTAGCTATTAGAGAGATGCAAATTAAGACCACAATGAGATAACATCTAACACCTATTAGAGTGGCTGCCATTAAACAAACAGGAAACTACAAATGCTGGAGGGGATGTGGAGAAACTGGAACTCTTATTCATTGTTGGTGGGACTGTATAATGGTTCAGCCACTCTGGAAGTCGGTCTGGCAGTTCCTTAGAAAACTAGATATAGAGTTACCATTCGATCCAGCGATTGCACTTCTCGGTACATACCCAGAAGATCGGAAAGCAGTGACACGAACAGATATCTGCACGCCAATGTTCATAGCAGCATTATTCACAATTGCTAAGAGATGGAAACAACCCAAATGTCCTTCAACAGATGAGTGGATAAATAATATGTGGTATATATACACGATGGAATACTACACGGCAGTAAGAAGGAACGACCTCGTGAAACATATGACAACATGGATGAACCTTGAAGACATAATGCTGAGCGAAATAAGCCAGGCACAGAAAGAGAAATATTACATGCTACCACTAATGTGAACTTTGAAAAATGTAAAACGAATGGTTTATAATGTAGAATGTAGGGGAACTAGCAATAGACAGCAATTAAGGAAGGGGGAACAGTAATCCAAGAAGAACAGATAAGCTATTTAATGTTCTGGGGATGCCCAGGAATGACTATGGTCTGTTAATTTCTGATGGATATAGTAGGAGCAAGTTCACAGAAATGTTGCTATATTATGTAACTTCCTTGGGGTAAAGTAGGAACAGGTTGGAAGTAAAGCAGTTATCTTAGGTTAGTTGTCTTTTTCTTACTCCCTTGTTATGGTCTCTTTGAAATGTTCTTTTATTGTATGTTTTTCTTTTATGTTTTTAAATTTTTTTTTTCCATACAGTTGATTTAAAAAGGAAGAACAGGTTAAAAAAACAAAACAAAACAACAAAAAAAAAAAAACAGGAAAAAAATATGTAGTGCCCCCTTGAGAAGCCTGTGGAGAATGCAGGGGTATTGGCCTATCCCACCTCAATGGTTGCTAACATGACCACAGACATAGGGAACTGGTGGTTTGATGGGTTGAGCCCTCTACCATAGGTTTTACCCTTGGGAAGGCGGTTGCTGCAAAGGAGAGGCTAGGCCTCCCTATGGTTGTGCCTAAGAGCCTCCTCCCGAATGCCTCTTTGTTGCTCAGATGTGGCCCTCTCTCTCTAGCTAAGCCAACTTGAAAGGTGAAATCACTGCCCTCCCCTCTACGTGGGATCAGACACCCAGGGGAGTGAATCTCCCTGGCGACGTGGAATATGACTCCCGGGGAGGAATGTAGACCTGGCATCGTGGGATGGAGAACATCTTCTTGATCAAAAGGGGGATGTGAAAGGAAATGAAATAAGCTTCAGCGGCAGAGAGATTCCAAAAGGAGCCGAGAGGTCACTCTGGTGGGCACTCTTACGCACACTTTAGACAACCCTTTTTAGGTTCTAAAGAATTGGGGTAGCTGGTGGTGGATACCTGAACCTATCAAACTACAACCCAGAACCCATGAATCTCGAAGACAATTGTATAAAAACGTAGCTTATGAGGAATGACAATGGGATTGGGAAAACCATAAGGACCACACTCCACTTTGTCTAGTTTATGGATGGATGAGTAGAAAAATAGGGAAAGGAAACAAACAAACAGACAAAGGTACCCAGTGTTCTTTTTTACTTCAATTGCTCTTTTTCACTTTAATTATTATTCTTATTATTTTTGTGTGTGTGCTAATGAAGGTGTCAGGGATTGATTTAGGTGATGAATGTACAACTATGTAATGGTACTGTGAACAATCGAATGTACGATTTGTTTTGTATGACTGCGTGGTATGTGAATATATCTCAATAAAATGAAGATAAAAAAATAAAAATAAAATAAAGGTGGGGGCATGGAGGAGTATAGGAACATAGTTTACGTGTCCTATTGAAGTTAAGTTGGTATCAAAGAAAAACAAGATTTTTATGGATTTAAGAGGTTAATTTTAAGCCCCACTGTAAACACAAAGAAATTATCAGAGAATGTGACCATAGAGATGAAAAGTAGAGTACGGGTTACAAGAATTGGGGACAGGGCAATGGGAAGTTAAGAAATGAGTGTAGGGTTGCTGTTTGAGGTGAAGGGAAATTTCTAGTAATAGATGGTAGGAAGGTGATAGCATTACAACATTCTAAATGTGATTAATCCCACTAATGGAATGCTAGGGAGGGGGTGGAATGGGAAGATTTAGGCTGTATGTATGCTTCCACAATTGGAAAAAAAAAAAAAAAATGACAGTCTAAATAGGTGACAATTGAATGCCAAGGATGATCCTAGATGGGATTTGAAGATAGAGGACAGGAGGCTCAAAGGGACACAGCTGAGACATAAGAAAGAAAAAAAAAAAAGAAATACAGAATGTAAGCTTTGTATCAATGTTGAATTTCTTGAACTTCTTAGCTGTGCTTAATGGGATTGCACAAAAGAATGTTTTGTTCATGGGAATTGTATATGTGAATTATAGTGTTTGTTCAAGGATGTGTGCAGCTTGCTTTCATATGTTCAGAAGACAGAGCAGTAAATGATGGATGATAGGGAGGGCGGAAGGGAGGGAGGGAAAGAGAAATGGCGGTGTGACAGCATGTTAAAGTTGGTGGATCAGGGTATCGGGGGAGGGGGGTCAGGGTATGCTGGAGTTCTGTGTATGGGGTTTGTATTGTTTTTGCAACTGTTCCTGTAACTTTGAATTTATGTCAAAATAAAATTTAAAAAAAAAAAAAAAAGAAAAGAATTCACTGAGGACGAGGTAAGACTGACAGCTTAGGGATTCTTGGCTGCTTCTCCCATGATACATCTAAACCATAATATGATCCCAAGCAATTTTTTAAAACGGTAAGTCAGCCATCATTACAGTTTCTAAGCATCTTTACCATTTAGAAAATTTGGAATCTAATGTTTGTGATTTTCCATTTAGGAAAATCTGGAAAGCATAACATTTCCATTTTATAATAGTTAAACGAATCCCTCATTTGTTAAGAAATAAAACTAAATAATCCTTCTGTTACTGAATATGTGTGATTCTCATAGTAGGATGATAGGAATATTGTATTATTAATAGGAAGTATTATTCGATTGGGAAAGTCCAGGTTTTCTGGGCCAAAGGCTTGGCTTATACATTTTGGGGATCCCTCTTTAAGAAAAAGAATACAAAACTACAAATAAAAAAATTAAGTATGAAAGTGAATATTTTGAATGAGAAAAGAAATCACAGCAAACTACAAATTTTATAGAGCTAGTAAATATTATAAACATCACAAAATCCAGAAAAATATTATATTATTATTATTAATTGTGTAGACCTCAGTAGTACTTGTCCTTGAAGACCCTGGTCCTCCCCCACTCCCCACACCCTGCCTCTGCCAAGTTGGTCCTGAGTTGGTGGATGAAGTGGCCGTGAAGCCTGGGTCACAGTGGTCCCAAGCAGTGGGTCATTTATATCCTTCTCCTTGGGATCAAAGATAAACTCCAGATAATAAGTGAGGTCCACCAGGGACAGGTAGCCACAGAGGGCTACTGGTAGTGCCGGTAGCCTCAGAACTACCCCTCGGGAATAGAGGGTGACCTCTAGGCTGGAGCAATGTTCCAAGTCGCCCATGTACCTGAGGCAACTGCTTCCTTCCTGTGTCCCCCAGAGACAACATACAGGACCTTGGAAAGGGCCTTTATAAGTGAGCTACAAAAATGTTAAGATTCCTCAGCTCTGTCCATTGAACTAAGTAAAGGACGGTGAGTGACCTGGCTTAGTAGGAAAGACACTATGCATTGTATTAATATTAATTCCCAAAGTGCACAGCCCTCTTTCTCCCCACAGTTGGGGCCCAAAGAGCCCCTAAATCGGGAAGACTTTAAGTAATTCTGATCTCGTATTCTGGGGCTCAACATCAAGTTATCCTAGCTTCGCATAGCCATCTCAGTAACAGAAATCCTACCTTCTTTTTATGTCTCAAACCTTCAGTTGGGGAGATCATGCCTTCTGTAGCTGGTGCACTGCAAACAGGCACACAGCACCACCGTCAGATTCATGAAAGAGACAACATAGGAGGGTAGGGAGTGAGACCCAGCCATTCACTCATCTGTCAAATCTGTACTCATCTGTAATGATTATGAGCAAAGCATGGTTAGAAAGCACAGGAATATAGGAGTTCCCATTCCTGAACCTCTCCCCTATGTGTGTAGATACCTGCTGATGGACCTTCCTGATGCCCAGTGCCTACTTCTGAGATTCAAAGTCCTGGGCTGCTGTTGTCAAATATGAGTTCAAATAGAGGCCTATTATTGCCACAGCATTTTGGACCCTGAGTTTTTCTGGCCAGTGTAGATTGCCTCTGCTAAGCATAAGCAGCTGGATCAGAGCCTCTAGCTCCCCTCTGCTCTGCTGAAAGGATCTGATCCAAGGTACAGATGTCTCCTCTGCCCTGTGTCTTCCAATTGTACCTCCAATGATGACAATGAGCATAAAGCCAAGAGAAAGAAAAAACCCTATGGGCAACTAGACAAAAACAACAGTCATTTATTAATACATAAATAAAATTAGAATATTGTCATATTTTTTAACAGCAACTTTATGCTGTTAAAGCATAAAGAAAAATGCTCCATAAAAAGAAAAAATGGAGTAATATATTTATGGTACTCAAAGAGCTAAGGACTTCATCCAGCAAAACTGACTTTCAAATATGAGGGGACAAACTATTATCAACATGCAAAAACTCAGGGAATATTGATCTCATGAATCCATAAACAACCAAAGTGACTAGAAAGAAAACAACATAAGGACTAGCAGTGAGAATTAAACATCTAGGGAGAGAATACAGTATGTAATGGCTGAGGCTGTATGCTCAATATGGGTATAGTACATCTAGAGCAAATAAAAATATTTTAACTGTTTTAATTATATTTGTTCTGGTAATATTCATTTTGTTATTCTGAGACTGCTATATGTATAACACGTAATAAGCAATTATGAGATATTTCAGTTCTCTCATTTGCCTTTGTCCTTAAGGACCAATATTCTCCAATGAAGAACAAAAAAGATACACATGTAATATAGAAAAGGTTAAGTAGAAAACCTGTAGTACTGAATTTAAATTATAAGGTAAAAACTTATATCTTGTAAGGTATTCTATCTCAAACATATAATATCTAAGTTATCTAGGGAAATAAATGATCATTCAAGTAATAATTAGCATCCTTAGTCTTGTCAGTTTGAAGCTGTATGTACCCCAGAAAAGGTCATGTTCTTTTTTTTTTTTTTTGAAATAAATTCGAAGTTATAGGAACAGTTGCAAAAACAATACTAACCCCGTACACAGAACTCCATCATACCCTGACCCCCCTCCCCCAATAGCCCAATCCATCAACTTTAACATGCTGTCACATCGCTATTTCTTTCCCTCCCTCCCTCCCTATCTATCATCCATCATCTATTGCTCTGTCTTCTGAATATATGAGAGCTAGCTGCATATATCCTTGAAAAAACACTGTAATTCACATATACACTTCCCATGAACAAGAACATTCTTTTATGCAATCCCATTAAGCGCAGCTAAGAAGTACAAGAGATTCAACAATGATACAAAGCTTACATTCTATATTTCCTTTTCTTTATGTCTCAGCTGTGTCCCTTTGAGCCTCCTGTCCTCCATCTACCAATCCCATCTAGGTTCATCCTTGGCATTCAATTGTCATCTATTTAGAGTGTCTTTTTTTTTTTTTCAATTGTGGGAACATATATACAGCCTAAATCTTCCCATTCCACCCACTCCCTAGCATTCCATTAATGGGATTAATCACACTTAGAATGTTGTAATGCTCTTTCCCACCACCCATTACTAGAAATTTCCCTTCACCTCAAACAGCAACCCTACACTCATTTCTTAACTCCTCATTGCCCCTTCCCCCATTTCTCTTAACCCAGACTCTACTTTTCATCTCTATGGTCATATTCTCTGATAATTTCTTTGTATTTACTGTGGGGCTTAAAATTAACCTCTTAAATCCATAACAATCTTGTTTCTCTTTGATACCACCTTCACTTCGATAGGACACATAAACTATGTTCCTATACTCCTCCATTCCCCCACCTTTATATAATTGTCTAAAATTACATATTTTACATTGAGTTCAAAATCACTGATTTGTCGTTAGATTTGTTAAATTTGTTGTGTATTTTATATCATATAGGAAGTAAATAGTGGAGTTACAATTCAAAAATTATTGACTTCTATTTGTATTCCATTGTGGAGTGAGAATGTGCTTTGAGTGTATTCAATTTTTTTTTTTAATTTATTGAGGCTTGTTTTATGTCCCAGCATATGGTCCATTCTGGAGAAAGATCCGTGATCACTAGAGAAAAATGAGTGTCCTGGTGATTTGGGATGTAAGGTTCTATATATGTCTGTTAAAATTTTCTATATCCCTTTCTCCTTTCTTTGTTTCTCTGTTGGTAGGGCTCCCTTTAGTATCTGAAGTAGGGTGGGTCTTTTATTGGCAAACTCTCTCAGCATTTGTTTGTCTGTGAAAAATTTAAGCTCTCCCTCAATTTTGAAGGAGAGTTTTGCTGGATAAAGTATTCTTGGTTGGAAATTTTTCTCTCTCAGAATTTTAAATATGTCATGCCACTGCCTTCTCACCTCCATGGTGGCCGCTGAGTAGTCACAACTTAGTCTTATGTTGTTACCTTTGTAAGTGGTGAATTGCTTTTCTCTTGCTGCTTTTGGAACTTGCTCCTTCTCTTCAGTATTTGAGAGTCTGATCAGAATATGTCTCAGAGTGGGTTTATTTGGATTTATTCTATTTGGAAATCACTGGGCACTTATGCTTTGTGTATTTACATTGTGTGTAAGGTTGGGGAAGTTTTCCCCAACAATTTCTTTGAATACTCTTTCTAGACCTTTACCCTTCTCTTCCCCTTCTGGGACACCAATGAGTCTTAGGTTTGGATGTTTTATTTTATCTATCGTATCCCTGAGATCCATTTCAATTTTTTTGATTTTTTTCTCCATTCTTTCTTTTGTTCTTTCATTTTCTAGGACACTGAGATGCTGTTCAGCTTCCTCTAATCTTGTGAGTATCCAGAGTCTTTTTAATTTGGCCAACAGTTTCTTTTATTTCCATAAGATCTTCTATTTTTTTATTTACTCTTGAAATGTCTTCTTGATGCTCTTCTAGGGTCTTCTTTATGTCACTTATATCCTGGGCCATGGTCTTCTTGATGTCCTTTAAATCCTTTGCCATGTTTTCATTCCTCGATTGTAGTTCTTTGATTAATTGTGCCAAGTACTGTGTCTCTTCTGATATTTTGATTCAGGTGTTTGGAATTGGGTTCTTCATATCGTCTGGTTTTATCATATGCACTAAGATTTTCTGTTGTTTTTGGCCTCTTGGCATTTGCTTTGCTTGATAGGGTTCTTTCAAGTTGTAAAAAAAGATAACAATCTAATTTTTCAGAAACACAAGTTGGTGGTGTACACTTTCTCTAACTAACCAGCAGATGGCGTCTGCGAGTCACCTATACCCCTCAAGTCAGTTCTCAACCTTGTCCCTGTGGTGTGTGCGGAAATGATTCTTGTGGGGTTCAGTTGGTGAACTCAGTTTGGGTGTGTTGCTGGAGCCGTCTGCCCTGAATGTGGGGCGTGTCTCTGGGTGGCCAGGGAGGAAGGGCAGCTTTAATATTCAAACCCCCCAGGTTCCCAGAGATTCAAGGCCACTGCAAGAGTCTAAGCCTTCATTTCATTTCAGCCCCAGACCCTCTCTCTCGCTGCCCCACAAACCACCGGACTTGGCGTAGTGTCTCTGGGTTTTCCAAGTGGGCCCCCTTTCTCAGCTGTGATCCTCCAGGACCTCTGCTGAGGGAATGCTGTGCTACATCACCAGTGTGTGCCATCCCTCAAGGATGCAAAGATGGCCAAACAGGGCATTTCAATCCCCCCCTCCTTGCACAGTTTCTCCTTCCCAGCTCCGGGACAACTGGCGGGGCTCTGGGCTGTGGGCACGGCCCTGGGCAGGAGTTTATCCAGCCCTCTGGGGAGACAGCTGCTAGCTGTGGGGTTTCTTTCAGCTTCTGGCTCTCCCTTCCACTCCCCTGCCCCTGAGGGTATCTGCAGCGGGCTATCTTCCAGGCCAGACACTGAGAGGCTGGCTCAGCCCCCATCTGCTGTGTTTTACTGCGTGGTTCCCACTGTCACAACTGCAGCTGCTCCTGGGTTTTTCCTTTTTTTTTTTTTTAAAGAACCATTCAGTCTCCAAACGCCAACCCTGGCTTCCCCACACTGCAGCGCGGTTGCGGGTCTTCAAGCCAGCTTACTCACTCGTTTCAGAATGCAGACTCCCAGTTTCACCAAGTATACGGCCCCTGTGGTACTAGCAGACCTTGTCCAGCTGGTGCATAACTGTAACCGGTATTCTGGGTCACTTTCTGGTTTTTATCTAGTGTTTTTCATGGAGGTGTTTTTTTGCCCTGTCTCACCTAGCCGCCATCTTAGGTTCTCTCCAGGCCATGTTCTTTTAATCCATTCTTGTGAGTGCAGACCTATTGTGGGTGGGACCTTTTGATTAGATTGTTTCCATAGAGATGTGACTCAGCCCATTCAAGGTGGGTCGTAATCCTTTACTAGAGTCCTTTACGAGAGGATAAAAGAGACATTTGCAGCAAGAGAGAAAAATGCCCTGGAGATGCTAAGAGAGAACATAGAGATGCTCAGGGAGAAAGCCACTGGAATCAGAAGCTGAAAGCAACAAAACCTGGAGCGAAGGACCAGCAGACATTGGCCATGTGCCTTGCCATCTGACAGGAATTCCAGATGCCAGCAGCCTTTCTTCAGAGAAAATATCCTCTTGTTGATGCCTGAATTTGGACATTTTCATGGACTTAGATATGTAACTTGTAACTTAATAAATTCCCATTGTTAAAAGCCAACCGATTTCTGGTATATTGCATTCTGGCAGCTTTAGCAAACTGAAAACTAGTATACCCAAGTTGTGGTCTTGAAATACCATTTCTCCTTAAAAGGAACTAGGACTTCCTGCAGAAATGGCTGATTCTAGGTCTGAGTGAGAAATATACAAGACGAGTTTAATACATCTTGTCATACTAGATAGTAAGGAAGCTAGCTAAGACTACTTAGAATCATGTCAAAAGGACTCAGAAGCTAACTTGGAGAAGCTTCCACTGGTCAAAGATGGGACAACTGAGATCCAAAAATGTAATAATTGCACTTGATTGAAACATTTTTATACTCAACATTTTAAACTCAACTGAGGAGTTTGCCTTCCAACAAATGAGAGAAGTTTCATCCAATCAGTTGAAGGCTTTAAAAGGAGAAGTGATGGTTTCAGCAGTTAGAAAAGAGAATTTTCTTCTCTACTTCAGCCTGCCAGCTTATCTTGGTGAATTCTTTGGAAATCTTCATCAGAGTTCCTAGCTTGCAGTCTGCCCTACAAAATTTCGATGTGTGCATCCCCACAGTCATGGTAGACAATTTTTATAAAAATCTCATATTTATAGTTATATCCTGTCAATTCTATTTCACTAGAGAACCCTGACTAATAGAACCATCCATAGTCTTGTCAAAAGTATTAATCTTTAATCTGATTAAATCTCTGGATCCAGCTGCCAATTTTCAAGAAATAAAGAGGAAAGAGGAATATGTTGTACCGCACCATGAGTAAGCAAACACTGAAATCCAGACTGTGGGAAGCCCTATAGGTTAAATGCACTGGGTTCTTCAACAGATAAATTATAAGGAAAAGAGGAATGGAGGTGGAACCTTTAAACGAGACTTAACACATAAATTTAACAAATAGGTAAGTCTATAGTGTCTAGGGATACACAAAGTAAAGATTTATAAAGAAAGAGAGGGAAAATAGTATAAAATCAGGATCAATGTTATATCTGAGGGAAGGGAGGGTGTTCTGGTTTTCTAAGTAGCTGGAATGCAAAATATCAGAAATGAATTGGCTTTTACAATGGGGTTTTATTAGTTCACAAATTTATAGTCCTAAGGCCATGAAAATGTCCCAATTAAGGTATCAATAGGATGATACCTTCTCTAAGAAAGGCCAATGACATCTGGCATCTGTCACATGGGAATGCACATAGCCGGAATCTGCTGGGCCTCTCTCAGGGTTACCTTCTGGTTTCCATTGCTTTCTCCAAAATGTCTGTGGACTTCTGTCTTAGCTTCTCTTTCTCACCTACTATGCATCCTTGCTTGTTTCTCTCAGGGCATTTCTCTCTAAGTGTCTGGGGAGTCCTCTCTTAGCTTCTCCAGGACAAACTCTGGATTTTATCTCTTAGCTTTTCTCCAAACATCTTTATGTCTGCATCTCCCAGCATCTGGGTATATGTTGGCACTCTTAAGGACTCCAGTAAACTAATTAAGACCCACCTTGAATGGGCAGGGTCCTATTTCCATGGAAATAATCTAATCAAAAGATTCCACACACTATAGGTCTGCCCCCACAAGATTGGATTAAAATAACATGGCTTTTGTGGGGTTCATAATAGATTCAAACCAGCACAGAGGGGCTTGAGATTGGAACAAGAAATATGTAGGGGCTTTGGGAGTGGCTGGCACAGTTCTAGTTCTTGACTAGAGTGGTGGTTTCAAGGGTGTCTGTCTCATATTAACTCATCAAGCATCATTTGTTTTGTGTGACTTTCTGTATTATCTATGCATTATTCTACAACAAAAGTTTAAAAATGCAGCATCTAATGAAGTAATGGAGGTAGGTGGTTGTGTCAGTTTGGATGAATTATGTCCCCCAAAATGCCATTATCTTTGATGCAATCTTGTGGGGGCCAATGTATTAGTGTTGATTGGGTTGGAAATTTTGATTGGATATTTCTATGGAGATAAGACCCACCCAACTGGGTGATGACTTTGATTGGATAATTTCCATGGAAGTGTTATACCACCCATTCAGGGTGGGTCTGAATTAAATCACTGGAGCCACATAAATAAGCTGACAAACAGGAGCAGAGCAACTCAGATTAACATTTTGAAGAGAAGCTGCAGCTAAGAGAGGACAAAACCCCCCCAAGAGCAACATTTGGAGAATGCCATTTTGAAGCACAACCTGGGAGCAACTGGATGCCAGCCACATACCTTCTGAACTAACAGAGGTTTTCCAGACACCAATGGCCAGACTTCAGTAAAGGTACCCTGTTGATGCCTTACCTTGGACACTTTATGGCCTTAAGATTGTAACTGTATAACCAAATAAACCCCCTTTATAAAAGCAAATCCATTTCTGGTGTCTTGCAAAAGGACAGCATTAGCAAACCAGAACAGTGGTAATCCTCAACGGTTGCTAAAACTATTACTTGAAAAACTGATGAGTACTTTACAATGGATGGATAGGCTAATCCCTGAACTAATTTGTTGCACTTAAGCTCACAAAAGAAAGCCAACCCATAGTATATGCCTCACTGATGTGATGCAAAAGAAAACACAACACTATCTATGATGTATTCCTGCCAAAAATTGAATCTGATTTCCTCAAGCCTCTGCTAATGCTGCCATTACACAAAATACCAGAAATGGATTGGCTTTTATAAAGGGGATTTATTAGTTTACAAATTTACAGTTCTAAAACCATAAAAGTGTCCAGACTAAGGCATCAACAAGAGGATACCTTCATTGAAGAAAGGCCGAAGGTGTCTGGAACACCTCTGTCAGCTGGAAAGGCAGGTGGCTGGTGTCTCCTGATCCTTTGCTCCCACGTTCTGGTTTCAAAATGGCTTTCTCCAAAATGTCACTGGGCTTCTGTCTTCATTCCTCTCTCAGCTCCTGTGTCCTTGCTTTTTTCTCCCAGGGTGTTTCTCTCTAAGCATCTGGAGGTCCTCTCTTAGCTTTTCTGGGGCAAACTCTGGGCTTCATCTCTTAGCTTAGCATCTCCAGATGTCCTTCTGTCTGCATCTCCAAGTGGCTCCAAGTGTAAGTGTCTGTGTCAGCTCTTGAGTTCTCTTAAGTACTCCAGTGAACTTATCAAGACCCACCCTGAATGGGTGGGGTACACACCGCCACAGATATAATTTAATCAAAGAGGTGTCACCCACAGTTGGGTGGGTCACATCTCCAAGCAAACACTCAATCAAAAGGTTCCTTCCAACAAGATTGGATTGAAAGATCATGGCTTTTCTGAGGTCCATAACAGTTTCAAATTAGCACAATGCTAAAAGACAATTTGGCCTTGAAGACATCATGTTGAGAAAAATAAGCCAGATGCAATAGGAAAATATTGTATCATTTCATTGACATGAATTAGAATAAGCAAATTCATAGTCAGAAACTAGAATATAGATTATGAGGGGCAGGGTGGGGTAAGAAATGGGGAGTTAATGCTTAAATGATACAGAGTATATACTTGGGATGAGGGGAAAGTTTTGGTAATGGATACTGGTGACAGTAGCACACGATTGTGAACAGCAATAATTTTTATTTTTAATTAAGCAATCATTAACAGCACTGAATTATATTTTTGAATGGGTTAAAAGGGAGAAATTTTACATTGTTTTTATATATCTCTACACAAAAATTTTCTTAAAACACAGAACCGTACAACACAAAGTGAACCCTAATGTACACCATAGACCCCAGTTAAGAGAACAATTGTAGTAATATTCTTTCTCCAATTGTAACTAATGTACCACACTAATGCAAGGTTTTAATAATAGGGTAAATAGGAACTGTGTATTTTCTGCATTACTTCTCTGTACACCCACAATTTCTCTTATTGGAAAAAAAAAAAAAAGACAACTGGGCAATACAAGGAACAAAATCCAGAATGTGTGATCTATATGATGCTTGACTTGGTTTCTTTAATGAATAAATTGAATGTAAAAAAAAAAAAATGGGGAGGGGGAATCTATGGATTATAAAATATTGAAGAAATATATTAACCAAATGCCATGTGTAAACTTAATTTGGATTCTGAATAAAACAAACAACTTTTAAAAAAAAGCTATCAACCATATGGGGCTATTAGAGGAATTTTTTTTTTAGGTACAATGATGGTGTTTTTCCCCAAACATTTCATTATGAAAAATTTCAAAATACAGCAAAGTTGACAGCACTTAGAGTGAACACCGTATACCACCACCTAGAATATGTCTTTAACATATTACTATATGTATTAGCTTTATTATATACATATCCATTTATTCATCCCTTTAACCATCCATCAATCAATCTTATTTTTGGTGCACTTCAAAATAGACTGTAGACATTAGTACAGTTCCCTCTAAATAATTCAGTGGCATATTATTAACTAGAGTATAGTTGTTTTTTGGTTTGATATAATTTACATTGAATTAAATGTGCAAGTCTTATGTGTACATTTTCTGACTTTTAATAATTGCACATACCCAAGCAACCTACCTGTGTAACTCTATCAAAATACAGAACATTATGATCATCCTAGATAGTTCTCTCATGCCACTTTCTGGTCAATCCCTGTTCTCCATATAGCTCCAGGTAAATGCAGTTATATATGTATAACACACACACAAAGATGAACACTTAAGTATCTATAGACATAATGATACAATGTCTGGGATTTGCTTCAGAATAATGCTGTAGAAATGAGATACCACTTTACACCCACTAGGATGGCTATTATCAAAAAAAAAAAAGGGAAAATAACAAGTGTTGGTGAGGATGTGGAGAAATTTGAACCCTCATGCATTGCTGGTGGGAATGTAAAATGATGCAGTCTCGCAATTCCTCAAAAATGTTAAACACAGAATTACAATATGGCCCAGCAATTCCACTATTAGTCATCAACAAAATGCAAAGAATTAAAAACGGAGTCAAACGTACTTCCCCCAATGATCATAGCTGTACTATTCACAATAGCCAACAGGTGGAAGCAACGCAAGTGTTCATCAACAGACAAGTGGACAGACAAAATGTGGCATATATATTCAATGGAATATTGCTCAGCCATTAAAAAGGAATGAAGTTCTAACACATTGTATGACATGGATGAATCTTGAAAAAACAATGTGCTAAGTGAAAGAAGCCAGACACAAAAAACAAATATTGTGTGATTCTACTTATATGAAATATCTAGAATAAGCAAATCCATAGAGACAAAAGGTAGATTAGAAGTTACCAGGGAGGGATTCTGGGGAAGGAGCAATGGGGAGTTATTTGTTAATGAGCATAGGTACTGTTTGGGGTTATAAAAACATTTTGAAAATAGAAACATAGTTGCACAACATTGTGAATATAATTAATTAATATCACTGAATGGTACATTTAAAATGGCAAAAGCTGTATTATACATATTTTACAACAATTTAAAAAAAAAACTGGGGGAAGAGGGAGAAGTAGGTAGGGATATAGATAAAATAGATTGGCTTTGTATTGATAATTGTTGAGGCCAAGTGATGAGTATGTGGAAGTTTATTATACAGGTTCTTCTTCTTTTATATATATTTGAAAATGTTTACAACTAAAAATGTTTTTAAATGAATGTAGTAAACCCAATAGAAAAATAGGCACTTTACACAAGATGATATGCAAACAGCTAATATATAAACTATGAAAAGATGTTCAACCTCATTAGTCATCGGCAAAATGCAAATTAAAACCCCAATGAGATCCCATTTAACACCTGTGAGATGGCTAAATTTAAAATGACTATCAATAACAAGTAGTGGTGAGGGTGTGGAGTAACTGGAACTTTCAAACACTGCTAGTGAGAGTGTAAATTGATGCAAACATGTTGGGAAAACTGTCTGGCATTATTAAAGCTGAATATACATTTATTCCTTGACCAACAATTCCACTCCAGGGCATATATCTAATGGAAATGTACAAAACTGACAGAGCAGAGTTATAAAATAGCTCTAAACTGGAAACAAGTCAAATGATCATCAACAGTAGATTGGACAAATGGATTTTGGTATGTTTATAAAATGAAATATTACTCATCAATGACTATGAATGAGCTACAGCTAAACACAACAACAAACATTAATGAGTGAAAGAAGTCAGATACTAAAATTAGGTACTATTTAATTCTATGACTATAAAGTTTAAAAACAGAAAAGCCAGTGTAAGGTGTTTGAAATCAGGATGTTTACTTTGAGGATGAGGGAACTGTGACTCTCCTGGGAGGCAGCATGAGGGGGATAATATTCTATTGCCCATGTTTACATGGGGATATTCACTTTAAGATAATTCCTCGAGTAGCACTCTTAGGAGTCCTTTTCTGTTTGAATGATATACTTCAAAAAAATATGTGACGTGGCAATTCTGTTTGTTCTAATATGAAAGATTCTCTAAAATATATTAAGTGGGGAAAAAAAACCAGGAGCACTAAAACGTGGATAATAATCTAAGATTTTCCTTAAAAAATAAATACATATTTGTTTATACATAAAACAATCTCTAAAAGGATATAAAATAAACTTTTATTATATACCTTTAAAATTTTGTATGCTGTACTTGCATTACTTACAAATGCACCAAAATTCAGCTTTGCCTTACTTTTTTTTGGCCAAATCTACTATTCAACTTTGGTCTTGGTTTTGGAATTCCAGAATTATGTGCAATTGATAACTGTGTGAATTCATGGGTTATAATCATACATAATCAGTGGAACTATTAATATGAACAAGGTCTTATTTGGATTAATATTTACAATTCCTTTTCCAGTATAAGTAAATTTCCTAGAATTAACTTGGCATGAGAAATATCTTCATATGCTTTATATATTGAAACACTTTCAGTTAATTTAAGTATAGACATATTCATTATTGCAGTGGAAAACAGACTGTAAATTCTTAGTTAACTTAGCTGACCTCTACTGAGGTCAGTGCTCTGGGCACTCGACCTCTCGGGGTTTTTACTATGTAACTAGAAGGCCAACTGTGATGGTTAGGTTCATGAGTCAACTTGGCCAGGTGATAGTACCCAGCTGTCTGGTCAAGCAAACACTGGCCTAACAATTGCTGTGAGGAAGTTTGTGGCTGGTTAATAAACCAACAGGCTGGTTTATTAAATCATCAGTCAATTGACTGCATCAGCTGTGACTGATGACTCACCAAAGGGCATGTCTTCCACAATGAGAGAATGCAATTGGCTGGATTTAATCCAATTAATCAGTTGAAGACTGATAAGAGAGACAGATAGAGGACCTTCACTTCTTCGGCTGCCCAGTGAAGTGTTTCCTGAGGAGTTCGTCGAAGTTGCGGGTTCGTTTCCTGAGGAGTTCATCGGACATCTTCCTTGGAGTTGACAGTTTGCTGACTGCTGTACAGAATTTGGACTCATGCATACCCACAGTTGCGTGAGTCACTTTTACAATCTGATAGTCAGAGACACTTCTCATTGATTCTGTTTCCCTAGAGAACCCTAACTAATACACCAACCTTAATTCCAAATTCTTGGGAGGCACCTTCATCACCATGAACAACTACCTACACGTTAACTTTCATTAATTATTTATGTCTTTCTGTAAATGAGCAACTGAAATTTTTTTAATTTAGTTTTTTGTATGAAGAACGAAGAGCAAAAGAGGCCTCTTCCTCCTTACATAAGAGGGATGGGAGAGGATATAAATTATACCAAAATTTATAAAATAAATATAAATAAATATATTTATATATATTATATATAAATATAAATAAATATAAATAAAAATTTATAAAATAGCTATTTCTCTTCCACTTTCTCTTCTAAGCTCTTTCTTCTGTTAAATCATTTACTCCTTCTGACAGTAATCCTATGACAGATGTTTATTACCCTTTTAGAAACCAAGGTTTAGAGGTCTCCTAACCCTTAGCACTAACAGTTTTTGATCAAGAATCTATAGCAAAGTAGATGTTTTAGAAAGATTAATAGGGCAGAGATATACAAGATGGATTGGAAGATGGAAGGGAGGAAAAGAAGCTTCAGGAGAAATCTAGGTTACAGTATAAAGAGTAAAAACCAGGGAGGAAACAGTGAGAAGGAAGACTGAATAATAGTAAGACAAACCAGATTTGGTAGTTGCAGGGTAGGTATTCCAAGAAAACTTAAAATGAATTAAATCTGATCAAATCCACAATTTACTGAAATTTTTATTTATTCAGTTGTGAATAAAATAGCAGCCATTGTTCAATCCAATATCAAATGGTATCAGCTTCAGAAGAAATCATCTGTCCAGTCTATGCAAAACAGAAAGTTATTTTATGTTGAAAAGACATGAGCTTTTCAAACTTACTTCTTTTTGTGTCATAATTTCCAAATGAATTGCTCCAACTAATGTGGTGGCATTCTATTTCCCTATATGATTCTGTTCTTCCATGATATCATTACATACCCATTTATAGGTATAATCTTTGGAATACTCTATAATTTCAAAAAGATTCTTAAAGTCCTGAGGGTACAAATTGGTTATTTTCACTTTGTCATTTTTTTTTGCTTGAGTCAATACATCCATTGCATCAACTGCACTCAAAGAACTGCAAAGGAAATAAAAAGCAAATTTGTTAAAGTCATTTTCATAACAACTTTTGGTTAACAGTGATAGAGATGGCTTCTAAGCCCAATTAAAAATGCCTAATTTATAACATATAATTGATCTTATTCAATGTTAAAGCTGTGTATATTATTTTTTTCTCAAACTATACACAAGGAGAAGTCAGTATTTTGAAGAAATATATGAGTGAAAACATGGTGCCTTAGTCTGTGAATCAAGATATAAAAAAATAGATCTCTAACATGAAAGGATAATTCTCACAATAAATTTCTACTTTTACACTTGATTTTGTTCTTTTTACTTACCTTAAATGGTCTATTAGCTTGGCATTGCGCTTCCCAAAACACTGCTTTAACATGTGAAAAAACACGTCATAGTTAATAGGTGTTAAGTTTTCTGTAAATAGATTTTTACGAGGAGTCATTTGAATAAAATACAAGTTTTGTTGTATTAGTTCTGATTCCTGGAGAGAAATAAAAATTGAGTTAGTCATAAAATATTGTCAGAGCAAAACACTGTTTACTCATCATTCATTCATTCATTCCAGCCAGCTGTTGGAAGAGGCAAACACAATAGACCCTGAGTGTCCCTGTAAGTTCTTGTTGGGTGAGCCATTTCTCAGGGTTGTTTTCAGAGAGCAACCTTGAGGAATAAGGTAATGCTGCCTCCAGGAAAAAGCATGGGCTTACTTAATGTTTGCTATAAAGGAGGTGGATTCCCCGTTCTGTGTTCCCCAGCTGCAATGCAAACCCACTGTATGCACTGCATCCACCTGAGCCATACCACATCACCCATGGGAATTAAGGGCAAAAGGAACTAAAACAAATATGCTGATGCTCTTGCTGCATGCTGTGCCATGAGTAATAAAGCCCTTTACTTGACCAAGGAATCTTGTGTCTTTAGCCAGCATCAGTCAAGCAGCAATATGTCAACTTATTAGCTTATAAGTAGGGTAAAATCAAATCCCAAACATGTACTGAGTCCCTGCTATATTTGAGGTACAACACCAGATCTGAGGATAAAAATACAGTTTGCTTACAATTTTTAATTGGATACTTAAAAACTCAGTAATTCTCTAGAACAGGGGATGCAAACTACAGTCCATGGCTTGTTTTTGTACAGTCTATGAGCTAAGAATGGTTTTTATTTTTTTAGCAACTTCATCATAACAATTTGCAATTCACCCAAGAATAATGTATCACTAACCTCTATCCAGTTTTTTTAAAAATTTGAGAAGTCGTAGGTTTATAGAAAATCACACAGAAAGTACAGAGTTCCCATATACACCACCCTACCCCCAGTTTTCCCCAAAATCTATCATTCCTTTTCTATTCTGTGAGAGTATGTAAGTTTTCTTATGAATAGTGAAATGTAACTAAAATCACGATGACTGACATCTCTAAAATTAGACCGTCTCCAAATTGATCATTTTCTTTACCTTTAGCATCAAGAGTGAGAAAGAAAACGAAGCAAGCAAATGGGATTTTTGGACTGAGCTGGCATGCTGGGATTAGGCCTCTTTAACATTTAATCATTCAGTGAAATTTCTGAATTGAATCCAAAAATTTTTTCTGACATTCCACTATTTTATTAGAATTTCACTACAAGTAGCCCTGAGATAAAATTAATGAAGGCTCAATCTATAACACCACCATTTTGGTTCTTTAGAAAATAAAAACAAAATAAAAGCCCCACCACCTGGGCAAGAACCAAGATGTACCTGTTGGTGAATTCAACCATAAAATAAGTAGTAGTATTACAAAATTTCTGATTTTCTAAAAAGGCATATTTTTATTTTTAGTTTATCAAATTAGTTGAATATTAAGGTGACTGTATTTTCTAAATTTGAGATGTATCTTCAAAAGACTGAGTTTCTGTTTAAGCCTATTACTGTTCTAGCATCCACTGTATAACAGATGACAAATACAACGCTCCTCTGAAATAATTTCAATTTATGAAAAGGGGTGCGATGTGTTTAAAGAATATTTCTAGTTATTCTAAATATGAAAATTTAAATGAATACTGAATTCCACATGATCTTAAAGATAATAATGGGTGTACGATTTAGAGGAAAAAAGGAAAGGTATTCATTCACTTTACCCTGGGATTTGGCTTTTCCAATTGTCCACTTTGGGTGTAAACATCAAATGACGACCAAGGCTCCTTAAGGGCGGAATGGGGGGGAACAAAAAATAAAACATCACTGCTTTTACTTTTCTTTCCTCAAAGTGTCCCAAATTATTAATGCCTTAAACAATTTTTACCTAAACAAACACAATGAATTAAATCCGGGTACTCAATATAATTGGATTCGAGGAAAACAACATGATGGCTACATAATACACATCTCTCTTCTTGTATTTTTTGGAAAATGATAAGGAGGAGCTATTAGTAATTCTGTATCTTAGATAAAAGAGAGTTACCTTTAATGTATTTATGCAAATAAGTTGCTAAATTATTATTTTAAACAGCCAACAAAGCCAAATTTCCACATGGTACTCAGAATCAGCAGTTTCAGGGCTATCAGATCAATATTGAAGAATGTTTTGCCCTACCTTAGCAGAAAAGCACATAATTCAAACTAATTTGAAATGTTAGGACATATAAGGAGTTATATACAAATAAAGATATTCATGTCAACTTTTAAATTTTTATTTTGTAAGCAGTTTCATTCACCTACCATACAATACATCTAAAGTGTACAATCAATGGTTCTCGGTATCACGGAGATATGCATTCATCACAGTCAATTTGAGAACATTCTCATTTCTCCAGAAACAAAACAAAAACCCCATACCTCTTATATCCCCCTATAGCTAGCACTTAGCATTGATACAGTACCTTTGTTACAACTGATGCAAGAATATTACAATGTTACTAACTACAGCCTACAGTTTGCATTAGTTGTATTTTTTCCCCATATACCACCCTATTATTAATACCTTGTAATAGCAACACACATTTATTTGGTTTCATAGAAGAACATTCTTATATTTGTACAATTAACCACAGTCATTTTCTACAACAGGGTTCACTATGTTATATGGTCCCATGTTTTATCCTCTAGCTTTCCTTCTAGTGACATATATGACACAAAACTTCCTCTCTCAACCATAATCACACCCATAATTCAGCACTTAGTTACCTTTACAGTAATGTGCTGCCATCACCTCTATCCATTTCTAAACATTTATAATCAACCTTATTAAAAATTCTGCAAAAATTAAGCATCAGTTCCCCATTCTGTACCATCTTTCTATCTCCTGGTAACCCATATTCTGGATTTTAATTTCGAAAAGTTGTTTATTAAAATTAGTTTGTATTAGTGAGAACATACAATATTTGTCCTTTCGTGTCTAGCTATTTTGCTCAACGTAGTATTCTCAACGTTAATCCACGTTGTCACATCAGGACTTCATTTCTTCTCACAGCTGGATAATATAATCCATTGTATGTACATACCACATTTTGTTTATCCATTCATCAGTTGGTGGACACTTGAGTTGCTTCCATCTTTTGGCAATTGTAAATAATACTTCTATGAATATTTGTATGCAAATGTCTGTTTGCATCCCTGCTTTCAGTTCTTCTGAGTATATACCTAGTAGCAGGATTGCTGGATCATATGGCACTTCTATACTTAGCTTCCTGAGGAACCACCAAACTGTCTTCCACAGCAGCTGCACCCACCATTCTACATTCCCACCAACAATGAACAAGTACTCCTATTTCTCCACATCCTCTCTAACACCTGTAGATTTCTGTTTTAATAGTGGCCATTCTAGTAGGAGTAAAATACTATTTCATTGTAGTTTTGATTTGCAATTCTCTAATAGTGATTTTGGACATTTTTTCATGTGCTTTTTTTTTTTTTTTAATAATAAATTTTATTTTGAAATAAGTTCAATCTTACAGAACAGTTGCAAACACAATACAAACCCCATACATAGAACTCCATCATACCCCGAACCCTCTCTCCCAATACCCCGATCCATCACCTTTAAGATCCTGTCACACCACTGTCTCTTTCTTTCCCTCCCTCCCTCCCTCCCTAATACCCATCATCTATTGCTCTGTCCTCTGAACATATGAGAGCAAGCTGCACATATCTCTGAACAAACAATATAATTCACATATACCTTTCCCGTGGACAAGAACATTATTTTATGCAATCTCATTAAACGCAGCTAAGTTCAAGAAATTCAACATTGATATAAAGCTTACATTCTATATTTCCTTTTTTTTTTTTCTTTCTTCTGTCCCATCTGTGTCCTTTTGAGCCTCCTCTCCTCCGACCTCAAATCCCATCCAGGATCATCCTTGGCATTTAATTGTCATCTATTTAGACTCTTATTTTTTTTTTTTTTCAATTGTGGAAAGATATATATAACCTAAATCTTCCTATTCCACCCCTCCCTAACATTCCATTAGTGGGATTAATCACATTTAGAATGTTGCAATGCTATCACCTTCTGACCATCCATTTCTAGAAGTTTCCCTTCACCCAAAACAAAAACCCCACTCTCATTTCTTAACTCCCCATTGCCCCTTCCCCCACTTCTTAGAACCCCTACTCTACTTTTCATCTCTTTGGTCATATTCTCTGATACTTTTTTTGTGTTTACCGTGGGGCTTAAATTTAACATCTTAAATCTATAACAATCTTGTTTTTCTTTGATACCAACTTAACTTCAATAGGACACGTAAACTGTGTTCCTATACTCCTCCATTCCCCCACCTTTATGGAGTTCTTGTCAAAAATTACATATTTTACATTGAGTTCAAAACCACAGATTTATCATTACAGTTTATGTATTTTAGATTCTGTAGGAAGTAAATAGTGGAGTCATAAATCAACAATACAGCAGTACTGGTCTTTATATTTACCATGTGATCTTTACTGGAAATCTTTATTTCTTCATGTGGTTTCAGTCAATTGTTTAGTGTCCCTTCCTTTCAGCCTGCTTAGGACTGATCTACTGGTGATGAAGTCCCTCAGCTTTTGATTATCCGGGAATGTTTTCATCTCCTCCTCATTTTTATCCTTCTGGTGTTTGTGAATTCTCCGAGTCTCTGATGGTTATTGACTTCTATTTGTATTCCATTGTGGTCGGAGAATGTGCATTGAACAAATTCATTTTTTTATTTTTTATTTTATTGAGGCTTGTTTTTATGTCCCCGCATATAGTCCATTCTGGAGAAAGATCCGTGATCACTAGTGAAGAACGTGTGTCCCAGTGACCTGGGATGTAATATTCTATATATGTCTGTTAAAAGTCTCTATATCTCTCTCTCATTTCTTTGTTTCTGTATCGGTAGGGCTCCCTTTAGTATCTGAAGTAGGGCAGGTCTTTTATTAGCAAACTCTCTCAGCATTTGTTTGTCTGTGAAAAATTTAAGCTCTCCCTCAAACTTGAAGGAGAGTTTTGCTGGATAAATTATTCTTGGTTGGAAATTTTTCTCTCTCAGAATTTTAAATACGTCATGCCACTGCCTCTCGCCTCCATGGTGGCCGCTGAGTAGTCATTACTTAGTCTTATGTTGTTTCCTTTGTATGTGGTGAATTGCTTTTCTCTTGCTGCTTTCAGAACTTGCTCCTTCTCTTCAGTATTTGACAGTCTGATCAGAATTATGTCTTGGAGTGGGTTTATTTGGATTTATTCTATTTGGAGTTCGCTGGGCATTTATGCTTTGTGTATTTATATTGTGTAGAAGGTTTGGGAAGTTTTCCCCAACAATTTCTTTGAATACTCTTTCTAGACCTTTACCCTTCTCTTCCCCTTCTGGGACACCAATGGGTCTTAAATTTGGATGTTTTATTTTATCTATCATATCCCTGAGATCCATTTCAATTTTTTCAATTTTTTTCCCCATTCTTTCTTTTGTTCTTTCATTTTCTGTTCTGTGCTCCTCGAGGAGGCTGAGTGTTCACCTTCCTCTAATCTTGTATTATGAGTATCCAGAGTCTTTTTAATTTGGCCTACAGTTTCTTTAATTTCCATAAGATCTTCTATTTTTTTATTTACTCTTGCAATATCTTCTTCATGCTCTTCTGGAGTCTTCATGTCTTTTATATTCTGTGCCATGCTCTTCTTCAAGTCTTTTATATCACGTGCCATGCTCTCATTGCCTGTCTGTAGTTCTTTAATTAATTCTGCCAGGAACTGTGTGTCTCTGGATCTTTTGATTTGAGTGTTTGGGTTCGGGTTCTCCATGTCGTCTGGTTTTATCATATGCTTTAAGATTTTCTGTTGTTTTTGGCCTCTTGGCATTTGCTTTACTTGATCTTTAATTTGTTAGAATTGCAGCTTGGTGGCATACACTTTTTCTAACTAACCAGCAGATGGCATCCATGAGTAACTTATTCCTCTCAAGTCAGTTCTCCCCGACTTTGTGGTGTGTGGTGATCTGATTCTTTTGAGGTCCAATTGGTGCACTTAATTTGGGTGTGTTGTCGGTGCTGTCTGCCCTCAATGAGGGACGTGTGCCTGAGCGGTTAGGGTGGAAGGGCAGGTATAATAATCAAACCTCCCAGGTGTTCCCAGAGATTTAAGGTTGTTCTCTGCCGCTGACACAAAAGTCCTTGGTATTGGCTTAGGTTCCCTGGGATTTCCGAGTGGTTCCCCTCTCCCTGCTATGCTTTTCCGGGACCTCTCCTGAGAGGGGGAGGGCCGTGCCACGTCACAAGTGAGCACCGGCCTCCAGGGAAGCCCTGGGCCACCGGGCTGTGTAGGGGCGTTCCCAGCCCACCTCAAAGATGGTTGAATGGGACGCCGTTAACTGCCCCCTTTCCACACAGCTCCACCCTCCCAGCTCTGGGACGATCAGCCGTGGGTGTATTCAAGGCCACTGTCCACAGCCGATATTGTGTCATGTGAGCAGTCCTATGGGAAAGATTCCCTGTCAGGCTGGGTTTCTTGGCTCGGGTCTATGCTGTGTGTTCAGCCCCAGGCAGGAGTAGCCCTGCCCGCTGGGGAGATGGCTATAAGTCGTGCGTCTCCCCTTTGCTCCCCTGGACCCGAGACAATCAGCAGTGGGTGTGGGAAGGGGTATCCTCCACCCCAGACACCAAGGCGTTAGTCCAGACCGCTCCCTTCTTATCTGCAGCTGTTCCCAGGCTTCTTTTTTTTTTTTTTTTAAACGCCAACCCACCGTTTCCCCACACCACAGCGTGGACGAGGGACTCAGCCAACTCACTCACTCGTTTCAGAATGCAGACTCCTGGTTTTACCAAATGCACATTCCCTGTGGCTTTAGCAGAACTTGTCCGGCTGGTGCTACTCTGGAAGTGGTGTTCTGGGTCACTTTCTGGTTTTTTATCTAGTGTTTTCCACGGAGGTGTTTTCTTCTCTGTCTCACCTAGCCGCCATCTTAGGTTCCTCCTCTCATGTGCTTTTTAACCATTTGTATTTCCTCTTTGAAAAAATGTCTGATCAGGTCTTTTGCCCATTTTTAAATTGGGTTGTTTGTCTTTTTATTGTTGAGTTGTAGGATTTCTTTATGTATTCTAGATAGTAAACCCTTACTGGCTATGTGGTTTCCAAATATTTTCTCCCATTGAGTAGGCTGCTTTTTCACTTTCTTGACAAAGTCCTTTGAAGCACAAAAGTATTCAGTTTTGAGGAGGTCCCATTTATCTATTTCTTCTTTTGTTCCTTGTGCTTTGGATGTAAAGTCTAAGAAACAACTGCCTACCACAAGACCTTAAAGATGCTTCTCTACATCTTCTAGGAGTTTTATGGTCCTAGCTCTATTACTTAGGTCTTTGATCCATTTTGAGCTAATTTTTGTATATGGTATGAGATAGGGGTCCTCTTTCATTCTTTTAGATACAGATATTCAGTTCTCCTAGCACCATTTGTTGAAGAGACTACTCTGCCCCTGTTGGGTAGGCTTGGCAGCCTTGTCAAAAATCAACTGACCATCGATGTGAGGGTCTAATTCCTGAACTCTCAATTTGATTCCATTGCTCAGTATGTCTATCTTTATGCCAGTATCATGCTGTTTTGATCACTGTAGCTTTATAATATGTTTTAAAAGTTAGGAAATATGAGACCCCCCCACTTCATTTTTCTTTCTCAAATGTTTTTGGCTATTCGGGGTCCCTTGCCCTTCCAAATGAATTTGATGACTGGCTTTTCCATTTCTGTAAAGTAGGCTGTTAGAATTTTGATTGGGAATGCACCGTGTCAACTTTTAAAAAGAATATTACTTTTTTTGTATCTAACTTTTGTACATACGATTTTATACATGAAGTAATTTTTTTGTTTTATTTTAATTTTTTATTTCACTATTATTTTTTTACATGAAGTAATTTTAAAAGTTGACCCAACTAAAGTTTTTTCTGCCAAAATAATATACACATTAAGTCCCAAAATAAGAGTTGCTTAAAACAGCTTCCAACCTAAACTTAGGTCAGACTTAGCTGTAAGACTAAAATTTACAACAGTAACCTTTAGGTTTGAAAGCTTACTGTAAGAAATGGTAATTTATTATTAACTACAATGTCGATGAAAGTGGAATGAAAAATGAAATTTTTCTACGAGGTCTAAGAATATTAATAAATGGAGCAAAGAAAACCACTGGAAGTAATACATTGTGGACATTGCAGTTTTGGACACACTCAGTCTATTCAGAGCATTTTACAGCATGGCACTGGGAGCAGAGGAGACCTGTATCTGTCTACCAAAGCCACAGTAGAGGAAAATCTGCAGGGCCTTAGGAATTGAGTTTAGCAAATTACTCTCTAGTTGTAGATATACAATGGAGCAAATGCTGAAACATTTTGGGGCTTCAAAAACCCTCTTGTTTCTGGAGGATAAATATATGGCAAAATGCAACATAGGGCTTTTGAAAAAACATGGTGAGCAAGAAAAATAAAACATTATCCTGAAAGCTAAAGTCCTCAGGAAACCTCTATGAAGAAATTGGCTTAAAGCCAGAGGGGAGGTGAAGCTGAGATGAAAAACCAACCGAATGGGAGATCAGTGAGGTAAGAATGGATTGAAGAGAAATCAAGAATTACAGAACGAGATTACAATCTATCGTGCAGGCAGACAACAGGATCAGTGATGTGAAGTCTAAGGGTGAAAAGATTCTAGGAATATAGAAACACAATGAGAACATGAGAGATATGAAAGACAAAGAAAACATATACAACCTAAGAATCTCAAATGTTTTGAAGGAAAAAAAAAATAGAAGTGGAACAAAAGCTAAAATTAAGTGGGCTTTTCAGCAACTAAGACCAAAAGGGATACACACTGAAAAATTTTAAAATTATACTACTACACCCTTGGAATAGCAAGGGCTTATAAAAATATATAATTTATATGCCCCCCAAACTATTTGATACATACTCTAACATAATAAAATAGATAAAAAATAAGGGACTGGTATAAAAGAAATAACATTTATCTTACAATCTAGCCCTGTGCACTCTAATATGGTAGTCACTATTCATGTGGGGCTACTGAGCACCTGAAATATGTCTAGTCCAAATTGAGATGTGCTGTAAGTATAAAATAAATGTGGATTTCAAAAATTTAATATGAAAAATGGAATATATAAATGTAATTACTATTTTTTAAATATTGATTTCACACTGAAATGATAATGTTTTGGATTGACTGGGTTAAATAAAATACAGCATTAAAATTAATTTCACCTGTGTTTGTGGGTTTTTTTGGTTTGTCTATTTTTTTACTTTTTATAATATGGCTAATACAAAACTTTAAAATTATTTATGTGGCTTGCATAATATTTTCATTAGACAGCTCTGACCTTGCCTGAGGACATTAGACTAAACCAAACCAGAATGCAAAGAAAGATTCATTCAAAGATGTTCACAGAAACATTCTTTACAAAAGTACTAAAAAGGAGAATGCTCAATAATGACAATGGAAGAAAGTTTATGATTTACTATTAGACAAAAAAAAACAAGAAATAAAATATAATCTCCACTATATAAGGAAAAAGAAAACCACAGGGCAAAAAAAAGAAAAGACAGAAAATATGCCACAAATGTCAAAAGTGACTGCTGGGTGGCAGAAGCATAGTAGTGATACTTTTCCTTTTACATCAACTTTATTGACATAATATTCATGTACAATAAAATAAATCCATTTTAAGAGTGCAGTGTAATGAATCTGACAAACCTATATTCCCTTGTAATACCACTGCAGTCGAGATATAGAACATTTCTACCCGTCCCATAAGTTCACTGGAGCCCTCCTTTGTAAAAATTGTGATTAACACATATAACATAAAACTTGCCATTTTTAACATTTTTAAACTTATAATTCAGTGGTATTAATATGATATTGTGTTATCATCACCATCTTCCATTACTAAAACTTTTTCATTATCCAAAACAGAAACTCTTTACTCATTAAACAGTAACTCCCCATTCCCTGTAGAGGTGATTAAAAAAAAAATTCTGTTTTTCCATATGTTTCATATTTCTTACAATGAGCATATATTATGTTTATAATCAGAGAAAAATATTTGTGACAAAAAAAGTCTTAGCACAAAGTTTCCTTGCTCTATTACTAAAAAGTTATTGTTTAACAGTTTGGAAACATGATAAAATTAATCTTTAGTCTTTCTCCATTTACTGGTCACAGAAATGTAGCCTATTTGAAAACAATGAGGTTCTTTGTGGAGATTTGAAGGATTTTACTCACCACGTGCAGAAGCTTAATGTTACAAGCTACTTGCCAGAGCACACTTAATGCTTGATACAAGCTTGCCTTTCTGGGATTTGCCGTTAGTTTCTAAAATAGGAAATAAAACTCCACATTATATACAATTATAATAAATCAAAATTAAATGCTGGATCCTGATAATAATATCTCAACAGTATCTAGAAATTTAAGTAAAAATTAAAATTATAGGCAAACTTGTCACTTAAATTGTTTTAGAGAAAGTCTTTTTAAACTTCCATGTTGAATATATATCATCATGTACACTTCAAATCTAATATATTTGAGATTGATTTCC
This sequence comes from Choloepus didactylus, assembly GCF_015220235.1. Classification (NCBI taxonomy): domain Eukaryota; kingdom Metazoa; phylum Chordata; class Mammalia; order Pilosa; family Megalonychidae; genus Choloepus; species Choloepus didactylus. The sequence goes on from NC_051308.1 coordinate 31,677,818, forward strand.
TTTTGACCATATTGCATATGAGGGGGGAAATCTGATTAAATTAAAAAAAAAAAAAGGAAATAAATGCATAATAACTAACATTTAGCTATGGAAATGAACAAATAGGCACAATTCATGCCCTTCTGGATATTACAACTTATCAGGGTAGAAAAACATTAACTAATTACATGAATCATTAATTAACTTGTGTAATGTACCGTGGAAAAGGACGTGTGTTAGAAACATGTATCAGGTGAGCCAACTAAAGTTTGAGTTCAGAGTTTTTTAGGCTGACAGGAAAGGATGTGAGGTTACCTCAGTGAATGAGAGGGCAGTACAGAGTAAGGAAACCAGATGTGAAAAGATCCATGGTAAAAGATGTGGCTCATTAGAACATTTTCCTACAAACAAGATGAAACCTGATGAAACATTTCCTATTTCTCCTGCTTTCATTCTTTTATTCATATATATGTATAGCCTCAAGCTTCTGAGCTCCCTGCTCTCCTTCCAGGGTCAGTCACTATTTACTCACTATTTGGATCTGGTGAATAAATTCTCTCTTCATTTCTTGCCTTAGCTTTCTTCTGTACAAATAATGATAAGCATTTCCTGTTGCATTGGAGCAACAGGTTAATAAAATGAAGCACTCTGTGCAGAAAGGAAACATCACTTTCGATGCACTATCAAGGACCTCTGGATGCCCTCCCATTATGGAGAATAAAAAGCACAGACCAAAGAGTGTACTTATAGAAAGTTAAAACAATCCTAGTACTCTCAAATATCATGAACTCTAAATTAAAATTACATAGATTCAATCTACTCAGAGAAAAATTAAAGAACTCTTTTAAAACAAAAAACACATCAAGTACTTGTTAGTAACCTACCTGATATTCTTTTTCACTAATAAACATATATAGTTCTACTCGTCCATATCTATATATAGAAGTACAGGAATACAGGTCATATAAAAGTTTCCAAAGTGCCTTTCTTTCACTTTTAAATGGGAAGACTCCAATTACTTTTAAGGGGACACCTGTTAGGAACACAAGCAAAAATATCTGAATAACTATTTCTTAGTTAATGATTTATATGATATAAAGGTAATATTTATTAACATTTTTTCCTATGGATATTAAAGAACAAACTATATTAATGTTACTTTATTTCAGTTAAGACCAAACTTCAGCATCCCTCCTTGATAGGGAATTTGCCTTAATGTCATATTCATCTTAAGAACATCTGCCCATAATTTGTACAATATAAATTGTACACAAATCTCTTCAACACACCAGTTACTGAAAAAGAAAGATGGAAAATCGTAAGGCATTTGCTTTAGTGAGTGACAAAAATTACCTGCTGACCAAGGACGTGCTTCTATTCCCAAATTTTGAAAAAGCATCTGTGAAATCATAGAGGGTGATCTTAGTAGACCACCACTTTTAGTGTCCAGTTTAAAGAAATCACAGTGGACCACTTCTAGTCGTCCATTCAGATTTTTTCCTAGGGACTAAATAGAGATAACATGTTTAAAAGTTTCAGCGTTATGCAGACTTGGTAACAATTCAAAGATCTACTTCGAAAGTTAATTCTTATAAAAATATTATCTCAATAAAGCCGTAAAGAAAATATTACTAACATACCCCAAAACTTTAACAGAGGAAATAAAAATCAATCAACCACTAAAAAGTGATGAAAGTACAATATTACCAAGAAAAACCCCCCAAACCAAAAAACTAGCAACAAATTTTACGTGTCCTTTTATTTTCTTTATCTTAATGACTTCATTGTTCAAAAAGTTTCTTACACTAATCATTAATTGCTTGCCTGGAGCATTGTTCTGGTCATGGGAAGAAATTAAGATATTTCACAGTAGAGAAAAACAATAAAAATATTAAAGTGAAAGGCAGATGGATTCAAGAGAGTATCTTTTTTTCTGGGGGAGTTTAGTCAACTACCAAATGAAGTAAGCTCAATATGGAGGTCACTCTCCACTTTTAACTTACTGTTTTGTTTTGTTTTTTAAATATTCATTTTATTGAGATATAGTCACATACCATGCAGTCATACAAAACAAATCATACATTCGATTGTTCACAGTACCGTTACATAGTTGTGCATTCATCACCAAAATCAATCCCTAACACATTCATTACCACACACACAAAAATAACAAGAATAATAATTAGAAAAAGAGCAATTAAAGTAAAAAAGGACACTGGGTGCCTTTGTTTGTTTGTTTTTTTTTCCTTCTCCATTTTTCTACTCATCCATCCATAAACTAGACAAAGGGGAGTGTGGTCCTTATGGCTTTCCCAATCCCATTGTCACACCTCGTAAGCTACATTTTTATACAATTGTCTTCGAGATTCATGGGTTCTGGGTTGTAGTTTGATTGTTTCAGGTACCTACTGCCAGCTACCCCAATTCATTAGAACCTAAAAAGTAACCATTAGAACTCTTACATTGTGAGTTAGAGTGCCCACCAGAGTGACCTCTCAGCTCCTTTTGGAATCTCTCTGCCATTGAAGCTTATTTCATTTCCTATTATTTCCCCCTTTTGGTCAAGAAGATGTACTCCATTCCACGATGCCAGGTCTACATTCCTCCCCTACTGTTTTTAAGAACAGAAACAAGAAAGCTCCTTGACTGCTGGAAGAGATTTGATATAACTGTCTTTTATACTGCTTATCTTACAGCAGTGCTAGAGAAGAGTAGCAGTGAGAACAAGTACAGACTTGCTACAGACTCCCTAAAATTAATCTGTTGTTATACAAAATCAATTAGAAGAGGACCGTATGTTTTTGATGTGTATATGGAGATTCTAATGCACAGAAAATTCTATTGGCAGTTTTATCAAGGTTCAAAACAAATTGTGACCTTTCTGATCAAGATGATGGAGTGAGATGTTCCAGAGCTCCACCCCATCATGCCCCACAGAAGCTCTGAACAACTGGCAAGAATGACAGAAACATGTTTCTCAAAGCTCAGAAAACAGTTAAAAGGATTGCAGTAACAGAGCCAGAACTGAATCAAGAAAAAACCACTTAAAAGTGGTGGGATCATGTGGCACCCTGGCAGGCCCCTCCCTTACCCCTCACTGACTCAGCAAGGAGCCGACCTGCATTCCCAGCATGGTTCCCTAGTCCTGGTTCTGAAGGGAGCAGAGTAGCCATTGTGCCCATACTAGGAGTATTTTTGTGTGGTCCAATCTATTTGGTGGAGGCTGAGACACTCATTGTTCCAGAGCTTGCCCTGGATGTAGAAAGTGGCTCACAAGAGCTCTCCAGGATTGATGTGGGAGAGCAGTTGAGTGGCTGCCTAGAGCAAGGGACTCCTGGCTGTAGGACATACAGTACAGTGCCCAGGAGTATGTGGAAATGGTTTCTTAGGAAGGAGGGAACATTTGTATCCATGTAAATGGGGGAATTCCTAGGACCTTATGCGCAGGCATAAGAGAAGACACATGCACAGAAAGGATCAGGTTGGCCTCTAAGTATTAGCCTTAAACTATTCTCTAAATTGATTGCATAGATAACCTCTGAAGGAGAGTATTCTCTCAAATCAATCTACAAATATGGGGAAAGGCATTTTCTTTTTTTCCTTCTTTTTGTTTTTGTTAGCTCTTGGCATTTAAGGAGAGCTCTGTCATCACACTAGCTGGACACAAGCTTAACAAACAGACATCTCATAGTCGAAATTTCAGGGATAACAAATTAAAATATTAAAATGTCCAAGTTTCAAGAACAGATTACAAAACATACAAAGAAAAGGAAGTGATGACCCAGGCAAAGGAGAAGATTAAAGTATTAGAAACCATCAGGGAGGAGGATCAGAGCTGGGACATTACAGAAAAAGACTTATAAAAAATGGTCCTAAACATGCTCAAAGAGTGAAAAGGAAAATATGGACAAAGAACTAAAAGAAATCAAGAACAATAGACAAAGAACTAAAAGAAATCAAGAACAATTAAAGAAAATATCAGTAGATAAATGGAAATTATGAAAAAGGGACCAAAAAGCTGAAGACCCCAGTAACAGAAATTAAAAATTCCTTAGGGGGGGTTCACCTGTAGCAGATGGGAGCTGGCAGAAGAACAGAGAACGTGAAAATAAGACAATTGAAACCATTCAGTCTGAGGAGCAAAAAGAGACAAGAATGAGGAAAACTGAACAGAACCTGAGGAACTGTGGGACACCACCAAGCATATCAACATACAAATTGGGGGAGTCCCAAAAGGGGAAAAGAGAGAGAGAGAGAGAGGAAGAGCCAGAGAAAATATTCAAAAAAATAATGGCTGAAAACTTCCCAAATTTAATGAAATGCATGTACACATCCAAGATAATCAATGAACTCCAAACAGGATAAGCCCAACTAGACCCGTACCACACCATGTTATAATCAAAACAACACAAAGAACTAGCAGCTGAAAGTTCAAGGTGAAAGAAAACTGTAAGTGCCAAGGCTCTAAATCAGAGATGAGTTTGGCATATGTGCTGGAACAGAGTAAGTTAGTAGTGTGAGATGAGGTTAGTGGGAGGGAGGGACTAGTTCAAGTTGAATCTTGTAGAGCACAGCAAGCTTGGATTTGCATGATGGAATGTACTGGAAGGTTTACAGGGGGGTGATGATGAGCTAGTTTATACTTCAAAATGATTACAGATCTCTGGATTCTGTGTAAAGAATGGACTTAAAGGAGGTGAAAGAAGAAGGTGAGAGGGCAGTGAAGAGGTGCAGTAGAAGGCTTTGATTAAGATGGTAGTAACAAAAAAAAAAAAGAGAAAAAAGATGCATTCCAAATATATTTTAAATTATAACCAACTGGATTTACAGATGGATTACTGGATATGTAAATGAGGAATGGTGACAGAAAGAGAAGAATCAAGGATGACTCCTAGGTTTTTGACTTAATCATCTGAGAGATGGGAAACACTAGGGAAAGGAACAGTTTAGAAATCATGTATCTTCAGTAAAGTTAAGTTTGAGATGTCTATTAGAAGATCCAAGTGGAGATAACAGGTAGGAGGATGGATACCTGAATGGGGAGCTCAGTGGAGTATCTGGGTTGAAAATATAAATTTGGGGGAACTTCTGGGGAAGATGGCAGAGTAGAGAGGTAAAGGGCACACACATCCTAACAAATAGCTAGTGGATAGGCAGAAACTGTCTAAATCAACGGTTCTGGGGCTCTAGACATCAGGGAAGCACTGTACAGCATCCAAGAAAGGGTGGGATGGAGACTGAGATGCTGCAGCAAAAACTGTGAGTGAATTGCTCCTGCGGCACTGCCTGGCACGTATCCCCCACACTCAAGGCTTGCCTTGGATACAGTCCACGGCTGCGGATGGAGAGGCACATGAAGGCCTTCCTTCGTGTGAATGCAGGGGGTGGATGGGTGGAGTGGATGGGGGAGGCACATGGTGATGTACTGAGCATGGCTTCTGATTGGTCAGTCTGGATTGCTAGGTTCCAGCTCTGAATCACAATTCTAGCCTACCCGGAATAAGGAACCCTGTAGCCACTGCCTGGTGGAGGTTGAAAAAATACCTCCCTCCTTTGGCCTGCAGGAAAAGCAATGCCAAAGAGCACCACCTGCTGGGCATGTCAGGCAAGTGCAGCTTCAGGGAGTTAAAAATAAAGAAACAAAGAAAGGCTTTTTGGTGTTTTTTCTGACCCTTTCCCAAGGGTGCTTTGGACTAGTCTGTGCCCCCTTTGTGAGTCTCAGGCCCTGTTTTGATCAGTTAAACACAGGCAATTCTAAAGCTCTAGAATAAGGTGAATCAAGTGTCAAAGAAAAGCCTAACAAAGATCCAAACAACAATAAAACCCTAAGTAACAGAAACTAACCATCATACCATCATACTAAACACATCAAGATAATCAGATGCCTAGATAGCAGCAAAAAATTATAAGCCATACTAAGAATCAGGAAGATATGACCCAGTCAAAAGAACAAATTAAAAAATAGGAGGAGGCACAACTAATCAAAGATGTTTAAACAAATCTCCTAAATCAAATCAAGGAGATGAAGGAAAACATGGCTAAAGAGAATAGGAAGAAGACACTAGGCAAGCATAAAGAAGAATCTGAAAGCATGCAAAGAAAAATAACAGAACTTATGGGAATTAAAGGCACAACAGATGAGGTTAAAAATATACTAGAAGCATACAACAGCAGATTTAAATGGGCAGAAGAAAAAATCAGCAAAGTAGAAGATAGGACAATAGAAATCTTACTGACAGAAAACAGAGAAAAGAATGGAAAAAATTAAGGAGGGTCTCAGGGAATTGAATGACAGCAGGCAGCACAGAAACATATGCGTCATGGATGTCCCAGAAGGAGAAGAGAAGGGAAAAGAGGCAGAAAGAATACTGAGGAAATAATGTCCAAAAATTTCCCAATTTTTATGAAAGATATAAACATCCACTTCCAAGAAGGGCAATGAACTCCAAACAAAATAAATCCAAAGAGACCTAGTGCAAGACACATACTAATCAGAATGTCAAAGGCCAAAGATGAAAAAAAAAAAAAAAAAGAATTCTGAAAGCAGCAAGAGAAAAGCGATTCATCACATACAACGGATGCTCAATAAGACTAAGTGCCAGTATCTCATCAGAAACCATGGAGGTGAGAAGGCAACGTTATGATATAGTTAAGATACTGAGAGAGAAAAACTGCCAGCCAAGAATTCTTTAACCATCAAAACATGCTTCAAAAATGAGGGAGAGTTTTAAATATTCACTGATAAACAGAAACTGAGAAAGTTTGTCAATAAGAGACTAGCCCTGCAACAATTACTAAAGGGAGTTCTGTAGGCTGAAAGGAAAAGACAGGAGAGAGAGGCTTGGAGGAGAGTGTAGAAATGAAGATTATCAGTAAGGGTAACTGAAAAGGTAAAAAGAGAGACAAAAATAAGATATGACATATAAAAGCAAAAGATAAAATGGTTGAAATAAGTACTGCCTCTACAGTAATAACATTGAATGTTAATTGATTAACTTCTCCAATCAAAAGACACAGAATGGCAGAATGGATAAAAAAACATGATCCACCTATATGCTGTCTACAAGAATCTTCTCTTAGACCCAAGGACATAAATAGGTTGAAAGGGAAAGGCTGAAAAAAGATATTCCACGAACAATAAGAATTAGAAAAAAATAGACTTTAAATGCAAAACTGTTTTAAGACACAAAGCAGGACATTATATATTAATAAAAGGGGATATCCACCAAGAAGAAATAAAAATCATAAATATTTATGCACCTAACCAGGGTGCCCTAAAACACATGAGGTAAACACTGGAAAAACTGAAGGGAGAAAAAGATGTGTCTACAATAGTAGTTGGAGACTTTAATATGCCACTCTCATTAATAGCTAGAACATCTAGATAGAAGATTAATAAGGAAACAGAGAACTTGAATAATATGATAATTGAACTATACCTAACAGACATATACAGAGCAGTGTACCCCAAGAGAGCAAGGTATATATCCATCTCAAGTACTCATGATTCGTTCTCCAGGATGTACCACGTTTGGTCACAAAATAGGTCTCAATAAATTTCAAGATTTGAATTATACAAAGCGCTTTCTCTGATCATAATGGAATGAAGCTAGAAATCAGTAACAGACAGAGAACTGGAAATTTCACAAACATATGGAGGTTAAACAATACACTCTTTTTTTTTATATTCATTTTGTTGAGATATATTTACATACCACGCAGTCATACAAAACAAATTGTACATTCGATTGTTCACAGTACCATTACGTAGTTGTACATTCATCACCAAAATCAATCCCTGACACCTTCAAACAATACACTCTTAAACAGTCAGTGGGTCAAAGAAGAAACTGCAAGAGATATTAGCAAAGTTCTCCAGATGAATGAAAATGAGAACACAACATACAAAAACTTACGGGATGCAGCGAATGCAGCACTGAGAGGGAAACTTATAGCCCTAAACATCTACATTAAAAAGGAAGAAAGAGCTATAATCAAAGACCTAACTGCACACCTGGAGGAACTAGAAAAAGAAGAGCACACTAATCCTAAAGCAAGCAGAAGAGAAGAAATAATAAAGACTAGAGCAGATATAAATTTAATAGAGAGCAAAAAAAAAAGTAATAGAATCAAAAAAAACAAAAGTTGGCTCTTTGAGATCAATAAAATGGACAAACCCTTAGCGAGAGCGACCAAAAAAAAAAAAAAAAAAAAAAAGATGCAAATAAATAAAATCAGAAATGGGGGGGGGAGACATTACTACTGATCCCACAGAAATAAAAAAGATCATAAGAGGATACTATGAACAACTGTATACCAAAAAACTAGACAACTTAGATGAAATGGGCAATTTCCTAGAAACACACAAACAACCTACATTGACCCTAGAAGAAACAGAAGATCTCAAGAAACCAATCGCAAGTAAAGAGATTGAATCAGTTGTCAAAAACTTCACAAAAGAAAAGCCCAGGATGAGATGGCTTCACAGGTGAATTCTACCAATCATTCCAAGAAGAATTAATACCAATCCTGTTCAAACTCTTCCAGAAAATTAACTGATTCTGTGAAGGCACCCTAATACTGAAGCCAGATAAAGATACTCAAGAAAAGAATATTAGAGACCAATTTCTCTAATGAATACAGATGCAGAAATCTTCAACTACATACTTGCAAATCAAATTCAACAGCATATTAAAAGAATTATACATCATCATCAAGTTGGTTTATCCCAGCTATGCAAGGGTGGTTCAACACAAGAAAATCAATTAATGGAATACACCACATAAACAAATCAAAGGGAAAAAAACCACATGATCATCTTGATTGACTCAGAAAAGGCATTTAACAAATCCAGCATCCTTTCTTGATAAAAACACTTTGAAAGATAGGAATAGAAGGCATATATGAAAAACCAACGGCTAACATCGTATCAATGGTGAAAGACTGAAAGCTTTCCCTCTAAGATTAGGAGTAAGACAAGGATGCTCACTGTCACCACCATTATCAACATTGTTCTAGACGTTCTAACTAGAGAAGTTAGGCAAGAATAAGAAATAAAAGGTATCCAAATAAGACAGAAAGAAGTAAAACTTTGACTATTTGCAGATGACATCATGCTATATTTAGAAAGTCCTGAAAAATCTACAACAAAATTACTGGAGTTAATAAACGAGTTCAGCAAAGTGGCAGGACACAAGATCAACATGCAAAAATCCTTTACTATTTAGAAGCAAGCTTAAATATGCCTTTAGGTTGGTAGAATTGTCTGCTATGAACCCCATTTTCCATCCTTGACTTTGGGCCACAAAAGTTCTATTTAAATAATTACTTCTCTTTTATTCTGGCAAATAAAGGAATTCACATAAAACTTTATTTGATTGTGTTTTTGCTTTCTTGTAACAATGATTGATAAAATTGAAGGAACATGTTCTAAGGGCTGAGCTCAAGTTAGTGTCGGTGGTGATGAGAAAAACATAAAAGCATTAACTGAAGTAAAAACTAGTCCCAATTAAAGACTGGATTTAATCTACCATGTTTAGATTTTTAGTTTACACATATAGCTTCAGAAACATTTTATTACTGATATTCCTGTATGAACTATTATGTGTCTAAAATTCCCTAATTCCCAATCCTCTTTCTCATTGAATCAGTTGTTTTTTAAATGAAGACCATTGTTATCTTGAAGATCTTATAAAAGATATCTTTTGAGTTACAGGATAACAAAATGTAAAGAGCATCACAAACATTTTAATGTCACTTAATTATCTTGTGAACATATAGATTATTTCAAATCTAGGCCTTTTTCTAAATCAGGATAAAACCACTTTGTTGTTGAAATTACAGATGCCTATGTTTACGGAATCACATTCATGACCATGAATCTTTGAACAAATTTATACATTCTTTCTCTCTTCGTGTTTTGAAATTATAGATTTATTAACAATTAACCTGGCTAAAACGCTGGACTCTTTTCAAAGTAGTCAGTTTTAGAATAATGTTAATCTCAGACTCATATTTTTATTTTAAAAAATTAGACCACTGGATTTGTTGTAACACTGCACTTTTAGATAAAGTCATTTTATCATGGTTTCAGCAAGCTGTATAACTGTTTCCTAAATTGAAGCTAGAGCGGGAGAGAAAGAAAAAAAGAGCCTGGCCAATAATGTAAGGACTCTCCACTTCTCTACTGTTAAAGTGAACTTATCTGCTATATAAGCAGTATTCACTCAAAAATCCATTTGATTGTCTTCACCCCATGCAATTGTATTGGACTATACAAACCTTTCTTGCCTTTGATATACTAAATTTAGAGATTGCATAATCCCATTAACCTAATTTTAGCATTATTATTAGATTCTAAGCTCACAGAAGGAAGGGGCTCAACAGAGCCTACTGCAGAAGAAGAAATAATGCTAGAGAAACCAGTTATACACTTTGCTCAAAGATAGTCAACTAGTCAGTAGCAGGGCTAGAACTAGAAAGCAAACTCAGAACTCCCAATCTTTTAGTTATTCATTCAATAATCATCAAATGCCTACCCTGTTCTAGTTACTGGGGGTAACAAGATAATTAAGACACAGCCCCTAAAAGAGATTCTATGAAAATAAACCACGGGCTTAATTCTACTTCCCTAAACCACTCAAAGGTAGTTGATTGAACAATACATTTTTCTTGGAAAACATTTTCAGAAACTAAAAATATACCTCCAAATGTGGAATAAAAGTTTTGTCGCTTTCAAGGGCAATCACTCTGGCACCAGTTTCAAGTAATGCTTGAGTTAGGATTCCAGGACCTAGTATAATAACAGGGAAAAGTTTATTTGCAAAAGAAACAACACAACCTCTTTGAGTAATAGCTTACAGCAAAATTTGATGGATGTTTTACACGTATCATTTCATTTTAATTCTCCAACATCCCCCAAAAGTAGTTATTACTCTCCTTATTTACATATAAGGACACTGGGGATTAGAGAGGGTTATTTACATCCAGCATCACAACTGGTAAGTGGTGCATCTTCGACTTGAATCCATTCTGTCAGTGACTCCAAAACCTGCACTCTGTTAATCACCACTTCTCAGAAGAAGAAAAACAAATAAACAAAAAAGGATGCCTCTAGCCTACCACTTACTTATAAACTATCCGGATGTTTTAGCCACCAAAGATATTGCCAAACTTAAGCAGAATTGACTCCCCTTAAAAGGAAATGGTGCCTTGTAAAATTATTCTTCAAAAAGCCTGTAAATCTTGTGCTTTCAGCATCGTACTATTGACTATAGGAGATGCCCGGAAGGGTAAGATAAATTTCTGTTTTTCAGGCTTGCAACTTTTTTGGGGAAACGGTAAGATTTGAGAGCATGTATTATATAAAAATATAGTGTAAAGTGCAAACTGCTACAAAAATATTTCGTGGTGTCACTATTAATACAGCCCATAAAGGTACGTTGTGGGTAATCTCTCCAAGTAAACTGCTTGAAGGCAGGGCAGTGACCACGAGCGGTCAGTAACGGTTTACAGAAGTGAGGAACATCCAAGAAAATGCAATTCACACGGGACTCACCTGGATTGCACTCCAGGAATAGCTTGCAAGCTTTTTTTCGTTGCCTCTGAAGGATCCCTGCCAAGGTCTTAGCCAATTTCCGACTGGTTACGTAGCGCTTGGAATCCAAGCGGCACTTCGGCAAGCACGACGACGGCTCCCCGAAATCTGGACAGAGCAACGGCTGAGGGAGGGAGTCAGACAAGGCCCTGCTAGAAACCATCGGCAAGTCTTTCCGCGTCACCGTTCCAGACCCAAAAATGCAAAAGCGACCAGGGCTGGCCAAGGCTGAGAGTGTCAGCCGCACAGGATGCCCCGCCACGGGTCCCAACATCCTGCCCGTCCCAAGGATCACCCAGGGTCGCTACTTCAGCGAACCCGGTGTAGGGTATCCCACGTGCACTATCTTCTTGCAGTCGAAACAGTCAAGGCGGAAGTAAACACCACACACTGCGCATGCTAACGACCGCCCTTTCTCGCCTTTCTCCCCCACTTCCGCTTCCGTCCCGGCACAGCAGCCGGAGGATCGTGAGTGGACTGGTGAGTACAGAGAGAGAGCGAGCGAGCGAGCGAGCGAGAGAGAATGAGAGAGAAAGACAGACCATCCGGGTTGTGTCCGGACTTGTACTCTATGGTTGCCAGCCCTCTACTCTTCCTCTCTAGCCGCTCGCGCTCTATGCTCCGCGGTCGCGGGCTGCCTGCCTCCAGCCTGGGTAGCCGCGAGGGGGTGCGCAGAGGGAGGCGGGGTGGGAAGGCTAGAGGTGTTTCTTCCACCAGAGCCGCGGGAGACCCTAGCAGGCTCTGTGACAGCTTGTCGGCCGCCATGTCAGCGAGTGGAGCTGGAAACAAACCCGGCGCCCAGCGGTAGCCCTCCTTTTGCCTCCAGTTCCCAGGTGAGGAGAGGAAGAGCGGGATGCGGGGAACCGCCGGCTGTCGGCCGAGTGGGAAATCCTTTCGGAAACCCCTCGCGCCTCCTCAAGTGTTGTCCTCCTCCAGCAACGCCGCCCCTTTTCTCCCGCGCCTCTGCCCTCGAGGTATAGCCCCGTTCCCTCACCTCCTCTTCCTCTACGGTCTCCTGTTTTTCTCTCTTTTCTCCAGCCACTGTGGGTGTCCTAATCCTATGCATCGCGCCAATTTCTCTTTACCTAGGGAACTAACTAGCGCCAGAAGTCGTTCCTTGCCCGGCTTCCCGCGGAGCCTGCTACTTCCAGTAAACCCCTTTTCTTTTCTGTCCTGTTATCCGCAACCCGGTCTCTACACCTTTGCAGATGGTTTTCATTTTTTCCCATACCTGTTTCCCCTCCGCCTTGGGGTTGTTAAGAACCGCCTTGTGTCTCTTTTCCGTTCCTCCCTCTGGACCAATATCTAGCTTAATTCCTATTTCTATTTGCGTATTTAAAAGATTCCTTTCTCGACTTAAAAAATCAAGATCTTGGGATGCTAATTTTGTTCGCTGAATAAACTTAGTCAAGCAATTCCACAGTGGAATGCAATTTAAAAGACCAATTCCAAAGACTCTAAAAATAGCATCCTGTGATGGAAATTTTGGCAGTCTTTTTACCTATTGGACAATGTAAGAAAATCCAATTCTTTATGAATGATTTTAGTGTTTAAGGGTCATTCTCAGAAAGAGCTTCATCCGTTTGTATCTACCGAGGCACGAAACTTCAACTAATCGACTTCCTATTTTGAAATTTGTACAGTCCTTTCTGCTTACTCTACTGGGAGTGGAATTGAACTTGGCATTTAAATGCACAAGGAAAAGATTCTAAGGAATATATCCCCTAGCATATGATTATACTCAGCTGATGAATCTCAAACTGATTTTAAATTCTATAAGACTTGACAGCCAGACATGGCCTTTCTTGGATTATAAATTTGTTAGAACACCATAGAAAATATCTAATCGCTTTTGAGTATTTTTGTATTATGTCAACTGTTGTGGAAGTCCTGGGAACTCATTGGTCTGAATTTTCTTAAATTCTTTATTTTTTTTAATGCAGTTTCCTCATTAACAATTTTCTGGAACTTTTGCATCATCTGAACACCTGAGAAAGCTTTTATCCCTATCCTTTAGTGAGCTTTCTTTCTTTTCCCTTTAAACATATTTTGATAGATTAAAAAATACACTGGATTTTCCCCCAAGAGCCCTAAATATTTTTAAATCAAATAAAACAGATGATGTACTATGGTAGAGGAAGACCATGGTTCACTCATAGAAATCTGTAATTAAATTTCTCACTTTTAAGATAAACTTATTTTTAAATATGCTTTCTTGTTTCATAGTCTTTGGACCAAAGGTAACCCGGCAAAACTGATGTAATTTTTTATTTTGATTTTGAGTAATGTGTCATTTTCTTTTGGTTTTGGAAAAGAAAATTAGGTTATAGTAATTATTTCCCCTTTTTTTGGTTGGTTGGTTGTTGTGGAAGGTGCTTGAATAATAAAGAGCCAGAACCATATACATTTTATTTTTCTGAGGCCCCAGATGCAGGAGACGAAAAACTATCCATTTCGCTTTAAAGATGAACCTTAGAATCAGCACTTAGGCATAGTTTATCAGAAAAACTTGGTTTGTGTATTTCCCATTTTATTTTCTGAAGAGATGTGGTTTGTAACTGTGCTGTTTTTGCCTTTTTGAAGTAAAATTATCTTTAAATTGGTGCCAGGACAAAGGGCTGATTTTTTGTTGTCTTTGGGGGTTTTTGTTGTTGTTGTTGCCGTCATTGTTTTTAACACAATCACTTACTAGGATATTTTTCAAATTGGTGAAGTAGAAAAGGAAAAAATACTGCTTTTTCCTTTGGTTTCAAATGAGAATTGTAACTAGGAAATACTAAGTGATAGTTTTTGCTTGCTCTCAGTATTGAGTCTGTGAATGTATATAGCAACACTGTCCAATAGAAATATAACACAGACCACATTACTAATTTAAAATTTTCTAGTGGTCGTATTAAGGCAAGAAAAGGAACAGATGAAATTAATTGAAATAAGTTTTATTTAATCCTATATATAATATATATAATTCCAACATGTAATAATATAAAAACTAATTATGAGATATTTTACATTCTTTTTTTTTTTTTTTTTTTATCAAATCTTTGAAATCTGGCATGCAGTTTACAGCACATCTCAGTTTGGACTAGCCACCTTAGAAGTGCACAATAGCCACATGTAGCTAAGAGTTACCTTACTGGGCAGCACTTATTTAGAGGATTACAGTGTAATTCTTCAGATGTCTTCCTTTCCTGAGAGTCTGCTTCTGTTCTTCTCCCTGAAATGCTGCGATATTGAAACCTAGAAGTTTCTGTGCAGGAAGAGAATTCCAAGAAGTCTCTTCCTCTTAGTATGACTGTATTAACACTGAGGAGGATGAGCAGGTGCCCAGTGCTTGTGTAGTGAGGGTCATAAGATGAATAGAGTGCTCAGTCATTTCCTGGGGTGTCATTGTTACAGTTGTTTATATCTGCGTGTCAACAGTGTGTCCAGTCACTGTGTGAGTCTTCGTCAGCTAAATCTGCTGTTATGAAGTACTGAGAACTTGACCTAAAAGAAGACTGAAATTTATTGCCAACAGGTAGAGTACCTGCTATTGTAGAGTTATATTCTGAACCAGTTTCAGATATAGCTAAGACTTTTATAAATGTACTTCTCTTTACCATGGCATTTCTTATGAGAAAGATCATATCTGTTTAGCAAAAGTTAGAAAGGAATATGGTGGATTTTATGAATTGAAACACTGAAAGCCTAAGTAGTAGCAAACGAGTAACACTAGTTTATGGTGGCTTAGGGGGAATTAAAAGGAAATATAGCAGTTTTTATATAAAATTACTGACATTCTGCCTGGGCATGTGCTTTAAGTTTTTACAACAGGGTTTGGTGATTTGAATGGAACCATCTCTTATTCAAAGCTGTTGTAACTGAAAGCAGCTGTTGGAGAGATTACTATTAAGCAACTGACCTTAATGGGGATCAGACCCATCCTTGTTCGTATCTTGACCCCTGTGCTCTAATAAACTTCCCTAAATACTTTAGCTGCTATGTGTTACAGCTACAATTAAAATAAAAATTCAATGTCAAAATTAGCCAGAAGAGCTGATTAATATTCAGTGGAATTTAATATGAGACAGGCCCTCCTCCCAACCTTTATAGTATAAAGATAATTTAAATGACCTCATCAGTAATAAAACTCCCCCTGTAAAATCTAGTTATTATAGATGTAATACAGTGTAGACAGTGTGTGGAGTATTAAAGGATCAAAGACAGAATGGGGGGTGACAACTGAATGTTGCATGTTTTGTGAGAGTTGCATACATGTTATATAGGAAAACAGAGTGTTTTCATTTGTATTTAAATCTAGATGGCTGTCATTTGGCACCATTTAAGTTGGATAAGAAAGACAGTACATTAGTTGGTTCTTAGTCTTCACGAATTTTTATTTTAGTTATAAGAGGAAGAATAATTGATAGTCTGGCAATCTTTAAACTTTTGAAAAAAATTTATAAAATCTAAATCGTCTCTACAAGGATTATATTTTTATTGAGAAGTTTTACACAAAATTATATGTATACCTTGAAACTGTTATGTAACATTTTCTCTATTTTAGGGCCTTGAAGTTCACATGAATACAGGATTTTCTTTATTGGGAATCTTTCCTGTGGGAGAAATTGTATTTCCTTTCAACCAGGGAATACTTTGTTTTTCAAGCATTTGAAAAATAGTTCATTTGTAATAAATATTCATTAAAGAAATACACCAGTAAAGAATTCTGAAATCTTATAAAAGCTTGAGATTTCAGAAATTGTTTTAGTTTGTATTTGGGGGTTTTGCTCTTTACCATATTTGGAGAAGGACACTTTTTGCCTTTGTGCCACTCCACTCTGCCATCTCTTAGGACTTCCCATTTTTCATCATCATTAGCCATGTGGAAAGGAAAGATAGTGTGTATCTGTCAAAATATTGAGAAATCAAGATTTTTTTCCCTTCAGATTCTAGGAAGAATTCTGAAGCAGTAAGTGATAAATTAAGTTACCTTTGTTTATTGGCATTTTGGTTCTTGACAATTTAATTGATCGTATCTAGGAAATTTTAGGAATTAAGATATTTTTTAGTTATTACATGTATTAAACTCTCTTATGAGAATACTTAGCCTGTTTTTCCTGAAAAAACTACTACCCGACAAAAAAATTACATTTTTCTCCTATGTTAGCTGCATTTTGGAAACCCAATGAATTAAGTGGCTGCAGTTTTCTAATTTGAATAAAGGGAAAGTAACCTTTTAAAACACTTTTTATATTACAGATTTTGAAATGAACAATTTCCTTAAAATACGTGAACATTATGATAAAGTAAGGAATGCTGTTGTTCCTGTGGTATTTGAATATATAGCACTTATATTTTGATTTTTTTTCATGCATTGTCCTTGTTCACTATTTCTCTCTTCTGTGGGTATTATTGCCACTGTATACAACTAAACCTTAAAAAGAATTTTCAGATGAACTGAAAAACATTGCTTAAGATTTTTTCAGTGAGGACTGACTTTTGTGAAAATATATTTTATTTATTGAAGCCTGATGAAGTTACTTATTTGTATTTTATGAGGCACCAAAGATTATTTTAGAATTTTTTTACTTGTGTGACATGAAAAAAATTTCTTTAAGTTGGATCTTTAAAAAATTCATACCAGGTAACTAACATAATTTCCTCCCTTAAATTCAGTTCAGATGAAAAGGAGTACAAGTTTGTAGAAACTATGCTGCTTAGAAAATTATTAAATTTTGTTTCCTGAAGAAGAGACTTTTACCTGTTTGTGATATTTTAATCCAAATTCAGTTATCAGGCTTCATTTCTTCAACAAATAACAAAATAACCCCTAGGTTCTTTCTGCTCCAACTATTTTTTTTTCAATTCATTACCAATTAGTTATACCTGTAGCATTGGGTAAGCATTGTAAAGAGCCAAAATTAGAAGCAATGTCATGTGACTTCCTATTTCAATCATATAGTAAATGTTTTTTGACTAAGGAGAGAAAAGATGGTTAGTCTCATTAGTATTGTATTTGTACTATACTTTAAAAAAATGATTCAATAGGTCTTATTGCCACTAAAGGTCATGTTATCACTACCTTTGAGAAGGTCTATTTCAAATTAACCTCCAGTAAAAAAGTATATATTTACTTCAGGAGATTAGTTTTTATTATGTCAAGTGGCATCTTGGTTGATCCTAGTAATGTGGATTTTAAGCTCTGATGCTTACAGGTTTTCTGTCCTTCCTTTCTCTTTGTGCTTGGGGAAAAACCTAGGAATTCCCTAGGGAACCCCAACAGGGCTTTGACTTTTGTGTATATTGCTTACCTTCCTTGAAAGCCTCAAAGAGTATAACTTCATGTGCAAAAAGCTTGTAAACAAAAACTCTGGGCTTTGTTGTATCCTACAATGGAATTTCAGCCATCAAAAGAATAGAGTGCTGATATATGTTACAACATGGATGAACTTAGAAAACATTATGCTAAGGGAAATAAGTTAGACACAAAAGGACAAATACTGTATCATTCCACTTCAATGAAATATTTAGAATAAGCAAATTCAGAGATACAGAAAGTAGATTAGGGGTTACCAGGGGCTGGTAAATTATTGCTTAATGGATACAGAGTTTCAGTTTGGGGTAATGACAAATTTTTTATAATAGTTGGGAGTTATGGTAGCAACACATTATAAATGTAATTAGTGCTACTAAATTGTATATGTACAAATAGTTAAAATGGCAAATTTTATGTTACTTGTATCTTACCACAATAAAATTGGGGGAACAAAAAAAGATATCCAGAATGCTCCTGTAGTTGGTATTCAGAATATTTCTTTAGGATAAATCCCCAGAAATAAAAGCACTAGGATTTAATGTTTTAATATTCTTTCTACATATTTTGAAATGCTTTTCTGGTAAGCTGTGCCAATTTACATTCCTATTGAGCAGTATCTGACTGTGCATATATCATTGAAACCTTGTTAGTATTACATATTCTCATCTTTTAAAATTCTTGTTAAGTTGAAAGGCAAATGGATTGCCCATTTAGTTAGTGAAGAAGTTTTATTCAGGAGACCAATAGGAAAAAGTTAGAAAGACAGTTGCTGAGAGATGGTAGAAGGGCTTAATAGGTTAACACTTGTTTCGAGGGACATGATGGTGGTGGGCCTCAAGGTTCTCCAGGGTCCATAAGGACTTGAACTGGAGTTGGGGAAGTGTGAATTTAAAAGGCAACTCCGGTAGGCCTCCAGGTACTTACTTATGCATTTACCATCCAACCAGATTGGTGGTGCACTCAGTTTTTTTTGCCTATACTGAAATACCTGTCCCATACCCCCTCTTTTCTTTTCCATCTACTCTTTCCTTTTTATTATAATAATCCAATTCCATCTCCTCTGTGTCTTCTCCTACATTGGAGACCTGCCCAGATACAACAGCTTAGCTGAGCAGAGTGTGTTCTCACTTGCAGGAGAAAAAAGTTGGGTGAGCCAGTCAAGCCTAGGAAGAATTACCAAATTTATCAGATAAGCCGTTCTACCTCTCCAGAGATGGATGGATACAGGAGTACATTAGGATGAGTAAGAGTTCTCCACTTACACAACTCTCAGTATACATATAAACTGTATAGAATTTTTAGTGACTTTTCTGAAAATACTGTTATGTTCAGTGCTCTTTGAGAGTTATTTCTGAGTATGAAAATAATTTGGTGCTACTCTTTTTTTCCCCCTTCCACACCCAGGCACTTCACTGACAGACTTCTGAAAACCAAAGTTTAAGAGAAAATCTTGAAAGAGGCTAGAGAAAGAAAACATAGATTATATGAAAGGCAAAAATGTTAAAAATGATGGCTAACCATCCATTGGTAAGAATCCAGCTTAGGAAATTACATTTCAATTGAGGAAAAAAAGAAAAGCATTGTAATGTCAGGTTTGTGATGTATATGTTGTTGGCATATGCATATGATATTTATGTTGTTCTAGTTGTAGAATAATGTGTACACATGTGGGATAACTTCTTAACAAGTAGTCCCATGGAAAGGTCACACAGCTCTTCACATACTAGCCATTTGTGTGGCCAATGTGCATGCTACTCTTAGAACTCAATATTAAAAAGACAAATAATTTAAAAATGGACAAAAGGGATCTGAATAGGTATTTCTCTAAAAGATATAAAAATGGTCAATAAGCATATGGAAAGATGCTCAACATCATTAGTTATGAGGGAAATGCAAATCAAAACCACAAGAAAATACCACTTCACACACACTAGGATGGCTACAATTAAGGACAAAGAAACCAAAAAACAATATATTGGTGAAGGTGTGGAGAAATTGGAACCCTCATACATTGCTGGTGGGATTATAAAAAAGTGAAGCTACTGTGGAAAACAGTTGGGCAGTTTCATAGGAAGTTAAAGATAGAATTACCATATAGCCTAGCATTTCCACTCTTAGGTATATACACAAGAGAAATGAAAAAATCAGTCCACACAAAAACTTTTACACAGATCTTCATAGCATTATTCATAATAGCCCCAAAGCAAAAACAACCCAGCTGTCCATCAACTGATGAATAGAAAAATGAAATGTAGCCTATCCATTCAATAGAATATTAGTAAGCGATAAAAGGAAGTGCTGATACATGCTACAATATGGAATAACCTTCAAGACATTATGCTAAGTGAAACAAGCCATTTGCAAAAGACCACGTATCTTGTGATTCCATTTATGTGAAATGCCCAGAATAGGCAAATATATAGACAAATAAAGAAAGTTCATTACTTGTTACCTAAGGCTGAGGGCAGGGAGGTGGGAGTGTTGGTATAAATAGGGAGTGACTGCTAAGGAGTTTGGGGTTTCCTTTTGGGATGATGAAAACGTTTTAAAATTGATTGTGATGATGGGTTGAACAACTCCATGAATATACTAAAAGTAATTGAATTGTACACTTTAAATGGGTTAATTGTATGGTATGTGAATTATATCTCAATAAAGCTGTTATTTAAAACACAACAGGAAAAAATATATTGCTTGTTTATTATAGAAAATGTGTAAAATACAGAAAAGTAGAAAAGTGCCATTTATCAGAATTTTTAAAATTCCTTATTTTTATTTCAGTGATAAGCTAAAAGAAAATATATGCACTTATTCAACATCATCAAGATCAACATTCATAACAACATTCTGATGTGGGATTTCAGTGCCCAAGTTTGCATTTCTGTCTATAATTGCGGGGATGAAATTAATAATTGTACTTATTAATTATAATTATATAATTAATATCTTAATAATTTATGCCTTTCAGGCAACATCACAACATGTACAAACAAAGGTTTGTTAGTAGTCAATAGAGAAAAGTCATGGGAGAATTGCGTCCTCACCTGCCCTTGATAAATAGGGGTGCTAAATTCAAAAGAACCTATGCAGTCAGAATTTATATCATATTCAATTTGTGAACAGAAATTTAACTTCTACAGAGCAGCATCATGTACCATGTTAAATTAATATTATAATTTTTATTGATGGTATAGTTTTTCTTTCTAGTATTAGTTTGCAAATTTGTTTTGGTTTGATAGTTGTGTTAGAGTTATAAGCACATAGAAATTCAGTCTTTCAATCTTTTAAATGACTTTGTTTTATTTCTTTTAGTAGAGCTATTCAGGAAAAATAGTGGCATAAATTGTTAGGATTGAAAGAGACTTTAAAGATATCTATCCAAACCCATGATTTTTTGCTGAAGAAATTGAAGCTCTATTAATAGAGCTTGAATTTCTATATTTGCAGCCCAATGTTTTTTTCTTATGCTTTATCACTTTCTTCTTTTCCCTTACTCTGGCTTACTAATAGCTCACATTTTACTGTTTGTTCCTTGTATGTGTGCTTTGCCTCATCAGAGTACTTTTGAGCATGTTATACCTCTTAATTCTTTTTATCTTATTCCCCTTTCTCCTCCCACCCTACACATATACACTGCTTTGAGCATACTGGTATGTACATAGTAGGTACTCAGTAAATGCTTAATAAAAGACATTGATTTTTTTTTTTCACTTTTAAAAAATTTTATTAAGAAATATATTCACAACCATACAGTCATCCAAAGTGTGCAATCAATTGTTCATAGTACTGTCATATAGTTGTGCATGTCCCCTATTTATTTTTTGAACATTTTCCTTGTACCAGAAAAAGTGAAAATAAGAATAAAAAGTAAAAGTAAAGAAGAACACCCAAATCATCCCCCCCCACCCTATTTTTCGTTTAGTTTTTGTCCCCGTTTTTCTACTCATCCATCCATAACACTGGATAAAGGGAGTGTGATCCACAAGGCTTTCACAGTCACACTGTCAGCCCTTGTAAGCTGCATTGCTATATAATCGTCTTCAAGAGTCAAGGCAACTGGGTTGCAGTTTGATAGTTTCAGGTATTTACTTTAGCTATTCCAATGCATTGAAACCTAAAAAGGGTTTTGTTTTTGTTTGTTTGTTTGTTTTCTGGCTTTTATAAATGGGATTTATTAAGATACAAATATACAGTTCTACAGCCATAAAAGTGTCTAAACCAAGGCATAAACATGAGTATACCTTCCCTGGAGAAAAGCCATTGGCATCCAGAAAACCTCTGTTAGCTGGGAGGGCATGTGGCTGGCATCTGCTTGCTCCCAGGTTGTGTTTCAAAATGGCATTCTCTGAAATGTCTAAGCATCAGCCAACATCAGGTGTCTGCAACTCCAAGCATCTCTGAGCTAAGGCAACAAGTGTCTAGGTCTGTGCCAGTGTTTGTTTTGTTTTGTTTACATTTTTTTGATAAGATTTATTCACACACCATACAATCATCCAAAATATGCAATCAGTTGATCACATTACCGTCATATAGTTGTTGATCACCCTGATCTATTTTTTTAACATTTTTCTGTACCAGAAAAAGTGATAAGAATAAAAAAAGAATAGTGAAAAAAGAACACCCAAATCATCCCCCCCTGCCCTATTTTTCCTTTAGTTTTTTTGCCCCCATTTTTCTACTCATCCATCCATAAACTGGATAAAAGGAGTACGATCCACAAGGTTTTCAGAATCACCCTGTCACCCCTTGTAAGCTACATTGTCAGACAATTGTCTTCAAGAATCAAGGCCACCGGGTTGGGGTTTGATAGTTTCAGGTATTTACTTCTAGCTATTCCAGTGCATTAAAACCTAAAATGTGTTATCTATATAGTGCGTAAGAATGTCCACCAGAGTGACTTCTTGATTCCATTTGAATTCTCTCAGCCACTGAAGCTTTATTTCGTTTCATTTCGCGTCCCCCTTTTGGTCAAGAAGGTGTTCTCAGTCCCACGATGCCGGGTCCAAATTCATTCCCTGGAGTGATACCCTGCGTTGCCAGGAAAATTTACACCCCTGGGAGTCAGATCCCACATAGGGTGGAGGGTAGTAAGTTCACCTGCTGAGTTGGCTTAGCTAGAGAGAGAGGGCCACGTCTGAGCAACAAAGAGGTTCTCAGATGCAGGGGTATTCGCCTACCCCACCTCCATGGTTGCTAACATGACCACAGACATAGGGGACTGGTGGTTTGATGGGTTGAGCCCTCTACCATAAGTTTTACCCTTGGGAAGACGGTTGCTGCAAAGGAGAGGCTAGGCCTCCCTGTATTTGTGCCTAAGAGTCTCCTCCTGAATGCCTCTTTGTTGCTCAGATGTGGCCCTCTCTCTCTGGCTAAGCCAACTTGAAAGGTGAAATCACTGCCCTCCCCCCTACGTGGGATCAGACACCCAGGGAAGTGAATCTCCCTGGCAACGTGGAATATGACTCCCAGGGAGGAATGTAGACCTGGCACCGTGGGACGGAGAACATCTTCTTGACCAAAAGGGGGATGTGAAAGGAAATGAAATAAGCTTCAGTGGCAGAGAGATTCCAAAAGGAGCCGAGAGGTCACTCTGGTGGGCACTCTTATGCACACTTTAGACAACCCTTTTTAGGTTCTAAAGAATTGGGGTAGCTGGTGGTGGATACCTGAAACTATCAAACTACAACCCAGAACCCATGAATCTCGAAGACAGTTGTATAAAAATGTAGCTTATGAGGGGTGACAATGGGATTGGGAAAGCCATAAGGACCAAACACCACTTTGTCTAGTTTATGGATGGATGTGTAGAAAAGTAGGGGAAGGAAACAAACAGACAAAGGTACCCAGTGTTCTTTTTTACTTCAATTGCTCTTTTTCACTCTAATTATTATTCTTGTTATTTTTGTGTGTGTGCTAATGAAGGTGTCAGGGATTGATTTAGGTGATGAATGTACAACTATGTAATGGTACTGTAAACAATCGAAAGTACAATTTGTTTTGTATGACTGCGTGGTATGTGAATATATCTCAATAAAATGATGATTAAAAAAAAAAAAAAAAAAAAAAAACAAAACAAAACAAAAAAAAAAAAAACAAAAAAAAACAAAGAGGTTCTCAGGGGGAGAGTCTTAGGCACAATTATAAGCAGGTTTAGCCTCTCCTTTGCAGTAACAATCTACATAAGGGCAAGTCCTGTGATAGAGGGCTTGGCACATCAAACTGCCTGTCCTCAATGTTTGTGAGAATATCAGCAACAATCCAGGTGAGGAAGCCCAACACCACTGCATTTCCCCCCAACTCCTCAGGGGGCGCTGCATATGTATTTTTATTCTCTGCCCACATTACTTTGGGATGTGTTGCTATTTGACAGTAACCTATGCAAACCTACGAGGTCTCACTTCCTATGGTATTTGAACAAACTGTACAAGTTAAATTGTTTAGGAAATATAGATCTTGCACAACTAAGCATCTCTTCCCTTGGTCTCACATGGAATTTGAAGTTTTAAAAAATTATCAATATTGTCATTTACCCTTTGGCCCAATTTGCCCTAATCCTAACCACATCTGCTTTGTTCAATATCTATAGTTGAAGATACTGATTTCAACTGATATTGATAGTTTCAGATATTTACTTCTAGCTCTTTTAACCTTGTCTTTTCATTTTGTAAAATGATTCTAAAAGACATTGATTTTGTTTTTAAGAGATGCCTGGAAACTTGGCCCTCAAAGCACAGGCAAGTGCCAGAGTGGAAACGTTTGAATTCTTGTTCTTACATGTTTTTACTTAAAAAAATTTTAAATATTGAATTTTTACCTTTTTTGAAATCATTTGGCCCTCATTTTTTGTTTTTGCTGGGAAATTACCAAATTATAGTTTTTTGAAGATTGCTAAGGTGAACATATTTCATTTTAGTAAGGAAGAGAACATGTATAAGGAAATCATTCTAATGAGAATTTTTTGTTGTTAAAATATCTTCAAAATTGAGAATTCTTAAAAGTTTAAACAGTACAACCAAATCCTGTTGTACTTTGTTGTTCTTCCTCTCCCACTTTACTACCCCTATAGCCTCTTCCCTCTCCTCTTTACTTCCTTATTCCAGTTCTCTCTTTCTGGATCCTCATCGTTTAATGGGTGCCTCTCTGTTTCTTCTTATTTTGCACTTCGGACTAAGGTTATCTCTGAAACTCTTGCACTCTATCCACTGTCTTATACCAGTTAGTCAAATTATCGTATGTCTTCGCTTTCACTTGGGCACCTGAAACCTCTACTATTACTTTAGTCTTTTATCTTTAAATTTTCAAGACAGTCCTATTGTTAAAAAATGTATTTTCTTAATTTCTGTAAGAATGGTCATAATTTTGACTGGAACTAGTTTATTCCATTTGTTTTTATAAGTGAAATGTGTTCATTTTGTCTTACAAATGGTCATGGAATTATTTTTAATGTTTTTCTATAGTGGATACATAGTCAAGAATGTTTTTGAGAAAGTAAACCTTTCAAGAAGTAGAATTGTAGTTGAAACAAAAATGAAAAGATGAGGTTAAAATAAATCTGACCTTGGTTTGATTACATTTCACTCATCTCCCTTTTAGAAAAGTATTGTTTTAAAGTTCTTCTGTGTTTTCTTTGAATATTTAAATTTTATCCTCTAATGTGCACTTGGCATGAGCAGCAAGGATTTGTAGTTACAGATCCAGAATTTTCTCACAGAAGGTAGAGGGAATCCATTTAATTCATCTGCTTTTTAAATTCATGCCTTTTTTTAGAATTTGCTGACTTGTCCTTATCATATGTAATCTTTGACAAAAAATTCTCTCTGTTTTTAGATTTCCCCTCTATTTCTGTTTCCTACAAGATAATATTTGTGGGTTTTTGTTGTTAACTAAATTTTAAATGTCATCTTATGCGATTTGACTGTTTTACTAAACCCTTAGGTTAGAGGTAGTGAAAGAGTTACTTTAGTATTTTAATTCAATAGGACAAAGCACCTGTTATGCACCTAGAGCCATGTTAGGTAGTTGGGGTTGCAAAAGAAGTAACAGACACATTCTTCTGCTGCAAGCATTTGAATGCTATTTAGGAAATTGTATAGATGCATGAAACAACTTGAGAAAAAGCTCAAAGCAATAAATAAGCATATTCGAGATGGTATCCATTGGATACTTTAGAAATTACAGTGCTTGTTTAAGAAACAGGTCTTTGACAGTGTTTTAGTTTAGATTCTGTATTAGCTATTGGCTCAAATTATGATTGCAATTTTCTAAGGCCAAATAATTTTAAAGATCCTGGCAATTCTCCTTCCTCCTTGTCCTAACTCTTCATCTTTGACACTTAGCTCAAATTTTACTTCGTCTGTGGAATCTGCCCTATCATGGGCAGCACAGGTCTGGAACCAGACTGCCTAGGTTTGAGTCTCAATTCCAACAGCTGTGTGACATTATATGAGTTTCTTAACCTGTCATTGCTTCAGTTTGCTTATCTGTAAAATGGGTATGCTAATAATGACTACCTAGTAAGATTGTTATGAGGATTAAATGAGTTAATGTATGCATAGCACAGAGTTAGCACTGTATAAATGGTATTATTCTCTTTTACTTTGTCAGTACTTCAGTAAGTTCTCCTGAGAGCAGATTTAAACATAGATTTAAACATTTCTTTGAAGTCTTTTATTTGAACCCACATTTTTTTTTTTGCAATTTTATATTCTATTCCCTAACCTCTGTTTCCTTTAACATAAAAATAGTGTCTGCTTACCCCTTTAATTTTTGGAGTCAATTGTTATTACCAGAAAATGTACATTTATCATCCTGTAACTTTGCAGATTCTTGGTCAGCTTTTATTCTTTCTACTTGTTCTGATTTGCTAAAGCTACCATTATGCAAAATATTAGAAATGGATTGGCTTTTATAAAGGGGCTTTATTAGGTTACAAATTTACAGTTCTAAGGCCATAAAAGTGTCCAAACTAAGGCATCAACAGGATACCTCCACTGAAGAAAGGCGGATGGTGTCTGGAACACCGCTGTCAGCTGGAAAGGCAAACGGCTGGCGTCTGCTGGTCCTTTGCACCTGTTCTGGTTTCAAAAATGGCTTTCTCCAAAATGTCTCTGGGCTTTTGTCTCTCTTAGCTTCTATCTCTCTCTGCTCCTGTGCATCCTTGATTGTTCTCCAGGGCGTTTCTCTCTAAGTGTTTGGGGTCCTCCCTTAGCTTCACCAGGGCAAAGTCTGGGCTTCATCTCTTAGCTTAGCATCACCAAACATCTTTCTGCCTGCATCTGCAAGAGTCTCCCAGCATCTCTTTCTCTCTGAATGGATGGGGTAGGGGTGGGGGGATCACATCTCCATGGAAATAATCCAGTCAAAAGGTCCCACCCACAATTGGGTGGGCCACATGTCCATGGAAACAATCTAATCAAAAAGACTCACCCAAGAATAGGTCTGCCCCCACGAGATTGGATTAAAGAACATGGCTTTTTATGGGGTACAAAACAGAGTCAAACCAACATACTACTTTACTTCTTCCGTTACATACTTATTCATTGTTTTGTTGCCTGTTGGTTCTCCATGTGTGCTCTCCAGTACTTACAAGCTCTTTTCAGGGAGAGATCCTGTCTTGATGATAATCAAGATGTTTATGGCTACAATAATATGTAACATTTATTGAATACTTATGCCATGCATATTACTAATGCTAGAAAATGCATGATCTCACAAATAGGCAATGACAGATATTTTAAGATAGTTATTCAGCTGTCTAACATAACCAGAATGACCGTCCAACTTTTTTTCTACTCTTAAAACTTTCCAAATACCTATTTGTTCTCAGGCTTTTCCTTAACAAATTTACACACTGAAGGAGAATGTGTTTATTCAATAGACATTACTTGAGTGACTACTCTGCATCTAGCACTTGCGAAGGCACTAGGAAGAAATTTTAGAAAGGCAGTATCTAGTGATTAACACTTCATGCTCTAAATTCAGACTTTAGATTTTTTAAATAATCTTGTCATCATCTTTTGAGGCCTATATGTGGATTTCATTCTTGATGTGAATATTAAGGTTTTTATAGCACTTAAAGTATATTAAATCAGAAATTAAATAAATGCATAAAAAATACTGTTATCTTTTTTTTAGTCAGCTCTAAAAATTATCTCTACACAGCCAGCAGGACATTATTTTGCCATTTTAACAGTATACTTTTTTACATACCTTAAAGAATAGGGAAAAAGTAAGAACAATTACAAAATTGCTCTCCTCCTATTTACAAAAATTAATTCAGGAGTACTATCTTTCTAAAAAGATTCTTTTATCTTTATTGTTCTTCACACATAATAGAATTTCAAATATTTGAGGGAAAAAGAGCTATTTTTAGTCCTTCTTTATTATTGTTCCTAA
Organism: Choloepus didactylus; assembly: GCF_015220235.1. Lineage (NCBI taxonomy): Eukaryota > Metazoa > Chordata > Mammalia > Pilosa > Megalonychidae > Choloepus > Choloepus didactylus. Next base: position 31,706,086 of record NC_051308.1, read on the forward strand.
TTGAATTATTTTCTAAAGATTGAGCATATTAATTTTGAGAACATTGGTATCTTTCTGAAGTTTTCTTTATAGTATCCTTTCTAAAAATTTAATTCATCAAAACATACACTCATATCCTCATACTTCCCTGGGTAGTTTCCTTCTGCCTTTAGGTGCTATTTCTTTCTCTTTATTGCTTCTCTTTTATGCTTTTCTTTAATCCCTTTCATGGATATGGTAAACAACCACACTGGATACATCTTCATCTGGTATTTACATAGTGTGTCTCCATCCATCCCAATCTATCAGAAAAATTATTCTGGGCCTTTGTATAAAGTACCTTGTTGATTAAATGTACTCTTTGAGCTACTGACTAAAGAGAATAGCACAGGAGGTCAGGCTATTGATCTTCACTATCAGAACATAGAAAATATCCCCTCACCATACATCCAGTTTTCCTTACATAGTTTATGTTGTTCTCTCTGTGCCTTTTTTTTCTTAATGCCAACCCCACCGAGTACACATATATACATACACACACACATATTTTTGTAAACACAATTTTCTTTGCCAAGTTTCTTCTAATCCCTGTGAAGATTTTTTAATATGAGAATAATTCAAAGAAGATTGCATGTAGTGGGAGCTTCTGGTTACACTTCTGAAATCTTCTGGGAATAAAATTTTCTAAGTGGAATTTACTTGTAAAGGAGTTATGGGAAGATCAAAGTTCTATAAATTATTTAAAATTAGATAAATTCATTTAGCTATAACTATGTTTAAGGTATGTACTTTCACTTGAGGAATAATTTAGTCTTAATATTGTTAACAATTGACAGCAGATTGAGCATTTGTGGAAAAAATAGTTCATTCCTACATAGTTTAGTAGAAGATGTAGGACAGAATTTAAAATGCATTTTTAATGTTGAAAATTATGAGTGAGACTGTCACTGATTCATCTAGAATAAAATATTCTAAAAATAAAATTATCTTTTTTAAAGGTTGCCAAAAATAAACAAATTGGAGAAATATGAAGTTTGGGGGTTAATTTTTTATTTTAAGATGGTTCCATACTTATAGAAAAGTTGCAAAAATAGTAAAAAGAACTTCCATTTGTCCTTGAACCAAATTCACCAATTGTTTATAGTTTGCCTCCTTTGCTTTATTATTTGCATTCTCTCACTCTGTGTTTAAATATATGTATGTGTGTTACACATATGCAGACATTGAGGGCATATCAAGTCTTTTACCCCTAAATACATCAGAGTATATTTCCTAAATGTAAGGACAGTCTCTTACATAATCACAAGTGTGATTATCAAAATTGGGAAATTTAACATTGATACAATAATATTTAATCCAAAGTCCATATTCAAATTTTGACAATTGTCTTTGTAATGTCCTTTATAACTCTCCTTTTTTCCCCATTTTAGGATCTTATACAGGATCATACGTGGGGTTTTGTTGTCATGTCTCCTTAGTGTCCTTTAATTTTGAACATTCCTCAGCCTTTCTTTGTCTTTATTGGCCTTGACATTTTTGAAGAAGACAGAGCAGTTACTGTGAAGAATGTCCCCCAGTGATTAGATTTAGTTATGCATCTTTGGCAGGAATACCAAAGAAGTGGTATCAAATGGTATCATCATCTTTTTTTTTTCTTTAAATTTTTTAAACAGTTTTGTTATTGTGGAAGCCTTAAACCAGACTACAGTGAGCATTACAGACAATCCACAAATGAAAATCCGCTAAAACAGAAATAAATCTCACCATTTTACAAAGCCAAGGAGATACACGCTTTTGAATACGTATTCTGATGATAAATAAGAACTTAACACTCATGTAAGAGGACTTGAAAGCACCATTTCTTAACATAAAAAGAAAAACACAGAGGAAAAGTGCCCTTCTTATCATTTTATATCAAGATTCAATGCTTTCAAGATGATGTGACTATTGATGTTAATCTTTATCACCCTGTTGCATTAGTTTTGGTCAGTTTATCCACTGTAAAGTTACTTTATTCTCTCCATACATATTGTTTGTTCTCTTTGGAGGAAAAAGGCTATACACAGGCTATGCATAAAGAAAGGGAAGCTGTGTTCCACCTCCACGTCATGAAAGCTGGAACAATTATTTCAAATTATTCTCCATGGCATTTTTGATTCTGCTCCATATATTTTATTATCCAGTGATTTTATATCAACCAGGACTCATGCATATGCATATTATTCCTTGAGTCATAATCAAATATTCATTTATTTATTATTTTACCTTTGAACCTTTATTGAGATGTGATAACATGCTGTTCACTTCACCCATTTAAACTGTACAAGTCTATGGCCTTTAGTATAATCAGTCCCCTGGTTAAAAAAAAAGCTTTTTCAACTAGAATCCGGTACTTATGCACAGTTCCATATATGTTTCATCTAGCAGGGTCTACTGATTTCCAAAAGTCATTTGGTTCATCACCACCACCACCACCCACTCAACAGCAGTGAACTTCATTAATACATTTGTAATTCTTTTGTCACTTTCTGCCTTCCATCCTGGAATCCACTTATTTGTCAATGATTTTTTTCGATTTTTTTGTGAATTAAGATTCAACCTTTATGTTGTAGAATTTTATACATTTTTTCTCTTATATAGTGAAAGGTATCCACCATGAAAATATCTCAGAGAAGCTTCACCAGTTCAACTCTCCTGTCTCCACTAAAACCTTGGCAAACCCTAATCTGTTCATTTTCTCTATAGGTTTGTCTTCCCCAGAATTTGAACGATATAATACAGCATGTAGACTGTTCAATTTTGGCTTCTTTAACTTAGAAATATCCATGTGTTTACTTGGCTTGAGAGCCCATCCATTTCTATTGCTAAATAGTATTCCATTGCATAGATATATCTCAGATTCTTTAACTATTTAAATATTGTAGGACATTTTGGTTCATTTCTGTATTGAGTGATTATGAATAAAGCTGCTATAAAATTTTATATGCTGATTTTTATGTGACATGATCTTTCAAACCCATTTGGTAAATTCTTAGGAGTACTGTTGCTGCACTGTATGGTAAGGCCCTGTGGGTTTTTCAGAAAGTAAGTGCCAAAGTGGATCTACCATTTTCTATTCCCACAAAACAAAATGAGATCTTTTTTTAAAATTATTTTTCAGTTAGAGAAGTTGTAGTTTTACTGGAAAATCACGTTACAAATTACAGCATTCCCAAATATGCCCTTATGTTGACACTTTGCGTTAGTGTGGTACCTTGGTTACAATTGATGAAATATAGTTTACATTAAGTATATTTTCCCATATTCTGCCCCATTTTTAACACCTTTTATTAGTGTTGTACATTTGTTATAATTCATAAAAGAACATTTTTATACTTGTACTATTGACTATAGTTCATCGTTTACGATAGGGTTCTCTGTGTTATATAGTGCTGGGTTTTCATTTTTTTTATACAGTTTTATTGATATATATTCACATACCCTACAGTCAGCCACAGTGCATAATCATCTATTCACAGTGCCATCATGTAGTTGTGCAATCATCACCAGAATCAACTTTTGAACATTTTTCTAAATAAATAAATAAATAAATAAATAAAAATAAAAGTAAAAACACCCAAATCATTCCATCCCCCCATCCCACCCCACCTTTCATTTAGTTTTTGTCCCCATTTTCCCACTCATCTGTCCATACGCTGGAAAAAGGGAGTATGAGCCATGAGGTTTTCACAATCACAGTCACGCCATGTAAGCTACATAGTTATGCAGTTGTCTTCAAGAATCAAGGCTACTGGGTTGCAGTTTGACAGCTTCATTTATCTCCTTCTAGCTATTCCAATACACTAGAAACCAAAAATAGGTATCTATATAGCACATAACTATACCATCCAGAGTGACCTCTCGACTCCACTTGAAATCTCTCAGCCAGTGAAACTTTCTTCTATTTCACTTCACTTCCCCATTTTGGTCAAGAAGACTTTCTCAATCCTACGATGCTGTGTCCAGGCTCATCTGGGGTTCTCTGGGGGAAACTGTTAGGCACAATTGTAAGTAGGCTCAGCCTCTCCTTTGCAGCAACAAGCTTTACAAGGGCACGCCCCAAGATCCAGGACTCTTCCTCCCAAACTGTCAGTCCTCAGCGTTTGCAAGAGTTTATTCTGATAACATATATACTACCTAAAAATTCCTACCACATTCACATATATAATTCAGTCCTCTTAATTATGCTCCCATAATGTGCTATGATCAAAACCATCCATTTCCAAAACTTTACAACCAACCTATTATTGAAGTTGATATATCAAAGTCTCCCACTATTATAAACCTTTCCAGTTCTTTTTTTTTTCCCTCATATATCAAGAAGTGCATGTCAGCTTGTCCCATTATTGATGATTTAACTTTAATCACTTGCTTAAGGTGGAGCCTGTCAAATTAAACCCACTGATTTTAATATATATTAATGATTCTTGTCTGAGCCCCTTATTAACATGATGGTTGGAATGTGGTGATTTTTCAATGTGGTGATTTTTCTGTATCTGTTCCTTCTATGTGTATTAGTTGGCATTCTACTGAAGGGAAAGCATTTTCTTATGTATGTATATATGTATGTATTTATTTATTTTACTTACCTACCTACCTGCCTGGACTCATGGATTCAAATTTTTTTTTAATTCAATTTTTTTGAGATATATTCACATACCATGCAGTCATACAAAGTGTACATTCAGTTGTTCACAGTACCATTATATAGTTGTGCGTTCATCACCAAAATTAATTTTTGAACATTTTCATTACCACACACACACAAAAATAATAAGAGTAAAAATTAAAATGAAAGAGAACAATTAAAGTAAAAAAGAACACTGGGTGCCTTTTTTTTTGTTTTTTACCTTGTTTGTCTACTCATCCATCCATAAACTAGACAAAGTGGAGTTTGGTCCTTATGGCTTTCCCAATCCCATTGTCACCCCTCATAAGCTACATTTTTATACAACTGTCTTCGAGATTCATGGGTTCTGGGTTGTAGTTTGATAGTTTCAGGTATCCACCACCAGCTACCCCAATTCTTTAGAACCTAAAAAGGGTTGTCTAAAGTGTGCGTAAGAGTGCCCACCAGAGTGATCTCTCGGCTCGTTTTGGAATCTCTCTGCCACTGAAGCTTATTTCATTTCCTTTCACATCCCCCTTTTGGTCAAGAAGATGTTATCCGTCCCACGATGCCAGTTCTACATTCCTCCCCGGGAGTCATATTCCACGTTGCCAGGGAGATTCACTCCCCTGGGTGTCTGATCCCACGTAGTGGGGAGGGCAGTGATTTCACCTTTCAAGTTGGCTTAGCCAGAGAGAGAGGGCCACATCTGAGCAACAAAGAGGCATTCAGGAGGAGACTCTTAGGCACAAATATAGGGAGGCCTAGCCTCTCCTTTGCAGCAACCGTCTTCCCAAGGGTAAAACTTATGGTAGAGGGCTCAGCCCATCAAACCACCAGTCCCCTATGTCTGTGGTCATGTTAGCAACCATGGAGGTGGGGTAGGCGAATACCCCTGCATTCTCCACAAGGCTCCTCAAGGGGGCACTACATCTTTTTTTTTTTTCCTTGTTTTTCTTTTTTTTTTTTTTTAACTTTCCCTTCTTTTTTCAATCAACTGTATGAAAATAAAAGTTAAAAAGAAAACAAACATACAATAAAAGAACATTTCAAAGAGACCATAACAAGGAAGTAAGAAAAAGACAACTAACCTAAGATAACTGCTTAACTTCCAACATGTTCCTACTTTACCCCAAGAAAGTTACATAATATGGCAACCTTTCTGTGAACTTGTTCCTACTATATCCATCAGAAATTAACAGACCATAGTCATTTCTGGGCATCCCCAGAACGTTAAATAGCTTATCTGTTCTTCTTGGATTATTGTTCCCCCTTCCTTAATTGCTCTCTACTGCTAGTTCCCCTACATTCTACATTATAAACCATTTGTTTTACATTTTTCAAAGTTCACATTAGTGGTAGCATATAATATTTCTCTTTTTGTGCCTGGCTTATTTCGCTCAGCATTATGTCTTCAAGGTTCATCCATGTTGTCATATGTTTGACGAGATCGTTCCTTCTTACTGCCGCGTAGTATTCCATCGTGTGTATATACCACATTTTATTTATCCACTCATCTGTTGAAGGACATTTGGGTTGTTTCCATCTCTTGGCAATTGTGGATAATGCTGCTATGAACATTGGCGTGCAGATACCTGTTCATGTCACTGCTTTCCGACCTTCCGGGTATATACCGAGAAGTGCAATCGCTGGATCGAATGGTAACTCTATATCTAGTTTTCTAAGGAACTGCCAGACTGACTTCCAGAGTGGCTGAACCATTACACAGTCCCACCAACAATGAATAAGAGTTCCAATTTCTCCACATCCCCTCCAGCATTTGTAGTTTCCTGTTTGTTTAATGGCAGCCATTCTAACCGGTGTTAGATGGTATCTCATTGTGGTCTTAATTTGCATCTCTCTAATAGCTAGTGAAGCTGAACATTTTTTCATGTGTTTCTTGGCCATTTGTATTTCCTCTTCAGAGAACTGTCTTTTCATATCTTTTGCCCATTTTATAATTGGGCTGTCTGTACTATTGTCATTGAGTTGTAGGATTTCTTTGTATATTCAAGATATCAGTCTTTTGTCAGATACATGGTTTCCAAAAATTTTTTCCCATTGAGTTGGCTGCCTCTTTACCTTTTTGAGAAATTCCTTTGAGGTGCAGAAACTTCTAAGCTTGAGGAGTTCCCATTTATCTATTTTCTCTTTTGTTGCTTGTGCTTTAGGTGTAAAGTCTAGGAAGTGGCCGCCTAATACAAGGTCTTGAAGATGTTTTCCTACATTATCTTCTAGGAGTTTTATGGTACTTTCTTTTATATTGAGATCTTTGGTCCCTTTTGAGTTAATTTTTGTGTAGGGGGTGAGGTAGGGGTCCTCTTTCATTCTTTTGGATATGGATATCCAACTCTCCCAGCCCCATTTGTTGAAAAGACCATTATGACTCAGTTCAGTGACTTTGGGGGCCTTATCAAAGATCAGTCGGCCATAGATCTGAGGGTCTGTCTCCGAATTCTCAATTTGATTCCATTGATCTATATGTCTATCTTTGTGCCAGTACCATGCTGTTTTGGCAACTGTGGCTTTATAATAAGCTTCAAAGTCAGGGAGTGTAAGTCCTCCCACTTCATTTTTCTTTTTTAGAGTGTCTTTAGCAATTCGAGGCATCTTCCCTTTCCAAATAAATTTGATAACTAGCTTTTCCAAGTCTGCAAAGTAGGTTGTTGGAATTTTGATTGGGATTGCATTGAATCTGTAGATGAGTTTGGGTAGAATTGACATCTTAATGACATTTAGCGTTCCTATCCATGAACATGGAATATTTTTCCATCTTTTAAGGTCCCCTTCTATTTCTTTTAGTAGAGTTATGTAGTTTTCTTTGTGTAGGTCTTTTACATCTTTGGTTAAGTTTATTCCTAGGTACTTGATTTTTTTAGTTGCTATTGAAAATGGTATCTTTTTCTTGAGTGTCTGTTCAGTTTGTTCATTTCTGGCATATAGAAACATTACTGACTTATGTGCGTTAATCTTGTATCCCGCTACTTTGCTAAATTTGTTTATTAGCTCTAGTAGCTGTATCGTCGATTTCTCAGGGTTTTCTAGATATAAGATCATATCATCTGCAAACAATGACAGTTTTACTTCTTCTTTTCCAATTTGGATGCCTTTTATTTCTTTGTCTTGCCGGATTGCCCTGGCTAGCACTTCCAGCACAATGTTGAATAACAGTGGTGACAGCGGGCATCCTTGTCTTGTTCCTGATCTTAGAGGGAAGGCTTTCAGTCTCTCACCATTGAGTACTATGCTGGCTGTGGGTTTTTCATATATGCTCTTTATCATGTTGAGGAAGTTTCCTTCAATTCCTACCTTTTGAAGTGTTTTTATCAAAAAGGGATGTTAGATTTTGTCAAATGCTTTTTCAGCATCTATTGAGATGATCAATTGATTTTTCCCTTTCGAGTTTTTAATATGTTGTAATACATTGATTGTTTTTCTTATGTTGAACCATCCTTGCATGCCTGGAATGAACCCCACTTGGTCATGGTGTATGATTTTTTTAATGTGTCTTTGGATTCGATTTGCAAGTATTTTGTTGAGGATTTTTGCATGTATATTCATTAGGAAGATTGGCCGGTAGTTTTCCTTTTTTGTAGCATCTTTGCCTGGTTTTGGTATTAGATTGATGTTAGCTTGATAAAATGAGTTAGGTAGTGTTCCATTTTTTTCAATGTTTTGAAAGAGTTTGAGTAAGATTGGTGTCAGTTCTTTCTGGAAAGTTTGGTAGAATTCCCCTGTGAAGCCATCTGGCCCTGGGCATTTATTTGTGGGAAGATTTTTGATGACTGATTGGATCTCTTTGCTTGTGATGGGTTGGTTGAGGTCTTCTATTTCTTCTCTGGTCAGTCTAGGTTGTTCATATGTTTCCAGGAAATTGTCCATTTCTTCTACATTATCCACTTTGTTGCCATACAGTTGTTCATAATATCCTCTTATAATTTTTTTAATTTCTTCAGGATCTGCAGTTATGTCACCTTTTTCATTCATTATTTTGTTTATATGGGTCTTCTCTCTTTTTGATTTTGTCAGTCTAGCTAGGGGCTTGTCAATCTTGTTGATCTTCTCGAAGAACCAACTTTTGGTGATATTTATCCTCTCTCTTGTTTTTTTGTTCTCTATGTCATTTATTTCTGCTTTAATCCTTGTTATTTCTTTTCTTGTACTTGGTTTAGGATTGGTTTGCTGTTCATTTTCTAGCTTCTTCAGTTGATCCATTAGTTCTTTGATTTTGGTTCTTTCTTCCTTTTTAATATATGCGTTTAGTGCTATAAATTTCCCCCTCAGCACTGCTTTTGCTGCATCCCATAAGTTTTGGTATGTTGTGTTCTCATTTTCATTCGTCTCTATATATTTAGCAATTTCTCTTGCTATTTCTTCTTTAACCCACTGATTGTTTAGGAGTGTGTTGTTTAACCTCCAGGTATTTGTGAATTTTCTAAGTCTCTGATGGTTATTGACTTCTAATTGTATTCCATTGTGGTCAGAGAATGTGCTTTGAAGAATTTCAATCTTTTTAAATTTACTGAGGCTTGTTTTATGTCCCAGCATATGATCTATTCTGGAGAAAGTTCCGTGAGCACTAGAAAAGTATGTGTATCCTGGTGATTTGAGATGTAATGTTCTGTATATGTCTGTTAAATCTAATTCATTTATCATATTGTTTAGGTTTTCAATTTCCTTATTGGTCCTGTGTCTGGTTGATCTATCTATAGGAGAGAGTGATGTGTTGAAGTCTCCCACAATTATTGTGGAAGCATCAATTGCTTCCTTTAGTTTTGCCAGTGTTTCTCTCATGTATTTTGTGGCACCTTGATTGGGTGCATAGACATTTACGATTGTTATTTCTTCTTGTTGAATTGCCCCTTTTATTAGTATGTAGTGGCCTTCTTTGTCTCAAAACATCCCTGCATTTGAAGTCTATTTTATCTGAGATTAATATTGCTACACCTGCTTTCTTTTGGCTGTAGCTTGCATGAAATATTTTTTTCCATCCTTTCACTTTCTGTTTCTTTGTGTCCCTGTGTCTAAGATGAGTCTCTTGTATGCAACATATTGATGGTTCATTTTTTTTGATCCATTCTGCGAATCTTTATCTTTTAATTGGGGAGTTTAATCCACTTACATTCAACGTTAAAACCGTGAAGGCATTTCTTGAATTGGCCATCTTATCCTTTGGTTTATGTTTGCCATATTTTTCCCTCTCTCTATTAATATCCTTTATTGTACCCATTCCGAATCTCTTTAGTACTGAACCTTTCTCCAAGTCTCTCTGTCCTGTCTTTGTTTCTCTGTCTGTAGGGCTCCCTTTAGTATCTCCAGTAGGGCAGGTCTCTTGTTAGCAAATTCTCTCAGCATTTGTTTGTCTGTGAAAAATTTAAGCTCTCCCTCAGATTTGAAGGAGAGCTTTGCTGGATAAAGTATTCTTGGCTGGAAATTTTTCTCACTCAGAATTTTAAATATGTCGTGCCACTGCCTTCTCACCTCCATGGTGGCTGCTGAGTAGTCACTACTTAGTCTTATGCTGTTTCCTTTGTATGTGGTGAATTGCTTTCCTCTTGCTGCTTTCAGAACTTACTCCTTCTCTTCTGTGTTTGACAGTGTGATCAGTATATGTCTCGGAGTGGGTTTATTTGGATTTATTCTATTTTGGGTTGGCTTTTATAAAGGGGATTTATTAGGTTACAGATTTACGGTTCTGAGGCCGTTGAAGTGTCTAAACCAAGGCATCAATGAGAGGGTACCTTCACTGAAGAATGGCCAATGGCATCTGGAACACTGCTGTCAGCTGGGAAGGCATATGGCTGCTCTGGTGGTCCTTTGCTACCATGTTCTGGTTTCAAAGTGTCTCTGGGCTTGTCTCTCTTAGCTTCTTCATCTCTTGTGCATCAGGTTCCTCTCTTAGGTTCTCTGGAGCAAACTCTGGGCTAGCATCTCCAAACATCTCCAAGCATCTCAAAGCATCAGCAAGCATCTCTCCAAAAGTCTCTCTCACCTGCTGTCAGCTGCTTCTGGCTGTGAGCTCTCTTAGGACTCCAGTGGTTTAATTGAGACCCACCCTGAATGGGCAGGGTCCTTACCTCCATGGAAATAATTTAATCAAAGGTCTCACCCACAGTTGATTGAGACTCAGTCAAGAGATTAATGTCTGCCCTCAGAAGATTGCTTTAAAGAATATGGCTTTTGAGAGACACGATATAACCAAGCCAGCACAGGGGTGTCATTGCTTCTAGTCTTTCTCTGCACACAGAGCTAGGAAATATTTATGTATGTGTGTACACACACATGCACCTATCTTTAAAAACCATGAGTTCACAGTAATAATCTTTAATTCCAACCTAATATCACAGGATTTTTCCTAGTCTTCTTTCTTAGTATGGATTTTTTAATTCTTTATTAATTATAACTGTGGCTGAATTTAAATTATGGAAAGCAACACATAAAGATGACTTATTAATTGTTATTTTTCATGAGATATCCTTTAATTTTGTACAATCTTAATAGTTGAGAGATTTTTTTTATTTCTTCTGAGACTATTACGAAATGGAAACCTTTCTGTTGATCTTGTCAGATGAGCATTTAATGTGCACAGATGGTGTAGGAATGCAGTTGTACATTATTTATAACTTTTCACTCAGTCCTTAAATACAAATTGGGGCTATCCTTAAATAACATCAGAGCCCAAAAAGCAAAGCTTGTTCTATCACTTACTGATAATAATTATGGAACTTCTTTAATACTTTACTTTCTCTAGACACTAAAGACATTTTCATTTTAACCAGAATACACTCTCTACAATATGCTATATGTGACAGTTTCTCCTGTTTGGAAGCTGTAAAGGGCATGAGTCCTGAACCCTAGGTTTGAATCTTGGCTTTGTTGTTTACTAGCTTTGTGACCCTAATATTAAACTTCACTGCCTCAGTTTCTGCCTCTAAAAAATGGAAATAATTATATGTTCTTCATAGAGCAGTTCTGAAGATCGAATGAGCTAGTTATATAGACTACAGTGTAGTGCCTGGCACACTGTAATTCCTTTTATTTAGCTGTTACTAATTTGCAACTAAAGTTACTGTGAAGTATTTGAGCATGTGCTTTTTTCTTTTTTCTTTTCTTTTTTTTTTTTTTTGTAGAATGCTCTTTTCACATCAAAGTATCTTTCTACTCATAGCCCATAAGAAGTTTGTAAATTTGTTCCCCTTAGAGGATTGTTTTAGACATCATGTCTAAAATGACATTTCCATACCTGAGTTTGAAGACTTGGGTCTGTAAGTGTAAATTACAAGTTTAATATCTTGTGGTATATTTTTCTTTACCCTGTTGAAAGAAGATTATTTATTTAGAAACTAATAGAATAATAAGGATAATAGTGAGAGAAAAGGCAATCATAGGATAATAAAAATAATTGGGAAACATGGTTTTGTGTTGATAAAAATTTGTGATCATTTTTTTGTGGCAAGATCATAAAACAGATTTTGAATGTTATTTTTATATTCTGGTAGAATTATAAAATATTGAGGGTAAAAAGCACATAAAGTAGAGAAGGGCCTAAAAGGAGAAATATTGGAGAATTGAATAAAAAAGAGCAGTGTAAGAAAACTGACCTTACTAGGATTTTCCAGGGAAGGCCTTCATAAAATGTCATTTCTCCTTTGAGCAATCACTTCTGTTTTCAAGAGTTGTTTTCCTCTTGCAGTCCCAAGTGGACATTTTCATTTACACTTTTACATTTCGTATAAGCTTTTATCAAAGTGATATGAAAAATTTTTTGGTTTTTAGTTCTGTTACAAGATAAAACTTTTCTTTATGATTTTGGAGAATTATTACTTGCTTAGCTGTTTTCCTCTGATAACAGTGTACTTACTGCTTGGTTTATCTTATTTTCATTCATCTGTCTGAGAGAAATGTTTTATAGGCAAAATGTTAAGAGCAAAAGTATTTTTACAATGTGTATTGGTTCTCATAATTTTAATGGTATCCAGTATTTTTTAAAATTTTTTAGTGCAATTGTATTGAAATTATTCATATTCCATACAATCATCCAAATCCAGTGTGCTTTAATGCCCTTTTAAATTCATAGAGGTGTTTTTTTGGTTAAAGTTTTACAAGATAATTGCAAACTCTTGTTTCAGTACAGTATGGAATTGTTAACATCTTATAAATACCCCTTATTTTTAGTGAGACTAAACTTTTAGATACTTATGTTACAAATTTCAAATAATTGACTTTTCTGACAGAAAATAACAGTCTTCAGCAAAATCAAAAGGTTATACTATGCACAATTTTATTGTTGCTGTTTGTCTTTCATTTATCTTCTCCCACTGTAACCTATCTTCCACCACCAATTACTGACAACTCAAGGAAAGAGGGGCCTGTATCTGGAGGAGAGGGGATAGTCAGCTGCAGAAACTCTGATTGGGAAGAAGGTGCCTGGTAAATACAATAGTTCCTCCTCCTGTGTTCTCTCTTTCCACCACTGTCTACCAGACCCCTGGGATCATATCTAAGATGTATCTTGAATTCCTTACTCTCTTACTTTCCACATTAGTCAGTAGTACAAACTGTTAATTCCACCACCATAGTCTTATTTATGTTTCCACCTCTGATATCCCAGATCAGGATCTCATCTAATTTCTCCTCTTCTGACCAACTATGTATCCCACCATCAGGTTAGTTTGCATAACGCATAATTCTGATGCCCTGACCACCCTGTTCAGAAGTCTTGCATGGCTTCTTTATGTGTATATATCAGCATAATGAGCAAACTTTTTTTTTCAGTGTCCATAAATAAAGTTTTATTGGAACACAGCCATGCCCATTCATTTACCTATAATCTTATGACTGCTTTTGTGCTACAGCAGCAGAGTAGTTGCAAAACCATATGGCCCACACAACCTAAAAATTTACTATCGGGTCCTTCACAGTTTGCTGTCCCCCACATATATGGAATGTTCAGAGGCTGTTTAAAAAAAAATACACGTGATTTCAGCCTGAGATAGAATTCTAGCTGAAGAAGAGAGTATAAGATTTAGATCTTACAGATCTTGAAGTGATTGGTAAAATTTGGAATATCTGCGATGGGAAAATATAGAAAAGAAAAACTGCTTTATTACCATTCATGCTCTGGTATTTCAATTCTCATGGCACAGCATAATTTTCAGATTGGCCAAAGATTAAAGATTTTAGAATTTTTGACAAAGAGTAAAGAATAGAAAAGGAATTTGTTTTTAAGCGGATATATGATGGGTCAAGTGTAAATATACTACTAACAAATTCTAACAGCCCAAGCATTGAAACAAAATTCCATTTCGTTTTTCCAAGATGCAATGACATGAGTTTATAAATTTTAGAACTAATCAGGAAATCCTTTGAATTTAACAAAAAAAGAAAGAAAATTCTCCATATAAGCAATCTTTACTAACACCAAAATAAAACATACAGACACAACACACACAAATCGAGGGGGCAAGTTGGTATGTTAGCCATCATGGGACATTTCATGCCTCTTCTTCCCCCCATTTAATGGCTTCTTGATCTCAGCCACCAAAAGGTCTACATCAGTGCTGCCCAAATTGTGGTTCTTGGTCCAGTGACATCCACCAACTGTTTACAATGATATCAGCCCAGAAATTGAGAGGAATTAGAAACTTAAGTGCTTTGATAGGGTAAATTGTATCTGAATGTAATAATTTTCAAAATTGGGTTAGTGCTTTGTATGTCTTCTCCATTCCACACATCCCCTCCTTTTTTTTTTTTTTTTCCTTGTAAATGCTTTATGGCCTACTGGAAATTAAAAAAAAAAAAAAATAGTAAGTCTTTCACAACAGATGGTTTGAGTAGCACTGGTCTAAATCCCTTTGTCTTCATGATCAAGCCCTGCCTAGCCATATCAATCTGCATTACCTGCTACTTTCCTACAGCACTCCTATTCCAAAGTCCAAATATCTGCTGTTCTTAAAACACACCCTGTATTTGCCCACCTTTTTATTTTGCTCATGTTTGTTTTCTTCTCTTGAAATTGCCTCTCTTCGCACTTAGGATAGGATACAAATAGGTGGAAGGACTATACCACCTGAAATCTGGGTTACACGTCTTACATGTCCTGTCCCGTTTTCTGCTGTATCTGCATTCCCTAGTCTGGTTTGAGGACCAGAGTTGAGGATGAGAAAGGCAGCTTAACAGACTAAAAGTGCCTGGAGCCAGCACCTACTTGTTCTGTCAGAGAAATACAGGGAACAGTACACTGGCCAATGCTCTTGTCTGCTGTTAGCTTAGCAAGCAGCTATGGATTTCATCTGTAGTTCTTGGGCAAAGGGCACAAACCACCAGTGGACTCATTTGATACCTCATGAATATCAGTGCTTCATGAATATTGGTGTCTCCTGTATGATGGCATGAATATTTGGTGGTACTGGGTTCTTTAGTTCCTTCCTATCTGTGTTTAGCACATATATATACCCTACTTACTTTTTCTGTATCTAACATCTCACAAGGTACTTCTGTATTTAGTTTCATCTCTCTTCCTTATTTGTTTCTCTTATTTTCTATAATAGTCTTAATTCTGTATATTCTTAAAAATTCACACATTATACCTCTCCCATAAGTAAAAGGTATTTTTCTTCTATGAACCCTCAACTTGCCTGCCATTCATCACATTCTTCTTTGTAGAAAAGGCTTTTTTACAGAGGAAGAAGGTTAGGGCAGGGTGTGTAGATGTGTCTTATAATCCATTCCTGTTAGAGTATAAACTCTTAAGGGTAAGTTGTGCCTGGTCTACCTCTCTTCCCCGCTGTATCTAGTAAATACAGCTTGTTTGTAATACGTAGTCACGATTGATCACATTGGCATCTGGTTAGCTCAGTAAAAGCACTAAATTTCTGAGGTCAAAATTTAGTCTCCATGTGGACATTTACTTGTTTTTTTCTTGTCTTCATTCTAAATCTTTAATGCTGGCCAAATGTGTCCTCCTTTTTACAAAGAGCACTGAATAAAAGATAAAAACAAAGAATTAGCACCTGTATTGCATAAATAGTTCAAAACCAGTGTTCTTCCTGCATATGGGACAGGAGAATCACTGTTCCCATTCACAGGGCAACATTATATCATTGTTTTTCAAGATACGTGTGATGGTTTGAAGCTTTATGGACCCCAGAAGATCATGTTCTTAATCCATTCCTGTGGATGTAGACCTGTTGTGGTTGGGACCTTTTGATGAGGTTATTTTAGTTGAGGTGTGTCCCAGGTGTGTCTTAATCCTCTTACTGGAGTCCTTTATAAAAGGATGAAATAGAAGAAAACAGCCAGAAGCTAAGAGAGAAGGACACATACAGAAGCTGAGAGAGAAACACACAGAAGTTCAGAAAGAAAGCCACAAACAGAGAAGCCAGAAGCTGAAAGCAGCAAAACCTGGGAGACAAGAGAGAGACCAGCAGAACTGCCATGTGCCCTGCCATGTGACAGGCAGGAGCTCGCAGCCTGTCTTCAGAATCTAGGTGTCATTTTGATTATGCCTGGGTTTTGACATTTTCACAGCCTCAGGGCTATAAGCTTATAAGTTAATAAAATCCCCATTGTAAAAGCCAACCCATTTCTAGTATATTGCATATCAGCATCTTTAGCAAACTACAATAAGGAAAGGCAGATACTAAAGGTGGCAGAAGAAAATGTCTGAGTTTGTCTGTAGGTTTTCTTTATAAGTAGGGAACAAGAGATTGCAGCTCACATTCATAAGGAACTAAAAAGTGGCATTTGTTTTAGACTTGAAGCAATGAAAGAAAAATGTCAGAGAATTTGGGACCTAATAACTAGAATCATCAAATGTTAAAGTTAGAAGGAATCTTAGAGGAAACTAAGTCCCAGGAGATGAGCTAATGTCAAAACTCACGTTTTCTGATACTCTTAAGTCAATATGTTGGCTTCCTTATATAGGTACAAGAATTTAGTTTTATGTCTATGTTAGAAAAATCCTAAAATGTTAAGAAGTAATAACTTAAGATGGATTTTGAAATTTACTTCAACAAAAGAAGTGGCATTTTAGAATTACAGTGTTTCTAAATCATGCAAGCACAAAAGATTAATGGACAGCATTGTGAGATCTAAGTGACAGGTTAAAAGGAGAAGCCATGATTCTTTTACATTCTGGCATACATTTGAGTACAATTACAATGTAAGTCAGGTTTTAAAGAATTCATTCTTCTAAATGCTAGAGCCAAGAATTTTAGAAACTTCATTCAGTATTCCACATAAAGAAATAGGAAGAAGAATGGCAGAGCTATGCAAGATAAAGGATAAGAGTGAGTACTAATGAAAATTGGGTTGATATAGACTGAAGAAATATCTCTCTTTCCATTCCAGCATATCTGTTGATACTTTGGACTCATGTAGAAGGTTTTGGATGAAAGAATCTCCTTTCAGCTGCTGTTTTGAGGTTTATTTGCACCATGAGATTGATTTGAGGGCAATATATAACCAAGCAGAATGAAAACTATGAATTTGTAGTGGAACTAATTTTGATTAACCCTCCAGCAGCCATACAGTCTTCCGTATCTGCCAAATCAGATCTTGTTCCCATTTCCCCACACTGTCTATTTCAAACCTTTCTGTGCTTCACAGCCCCTGCTTGGAATGTATGCCCTCCTTAATCTCAGCACATATTTTACCTCCTACTTCCCTGAGAAAGATACGTTATGAAATGGGAATGCCTCCCACTTAACTTGCATCTTCCACACATCCTGCCTCCCACTCCTATCTTTTCTGTCACCATAGAAAACATGCCTCTTACCCTGTTTAAGGGTAGTCCCTCTGTCTGTCCTGGGTGCCATTCCACTTCATGCATTATTGCATCATCTTTTCTTTAGCCCTCTGTCTTCTCCTGTAACCTGTAACTTCGTCTTAGCTGGACCTTTCCTTTCCGATAAATATGTTTGTTCTCTCCCATCCTGAAAAAAGGAAAAGAAACTTATTAGAAATCAACAGGAGTGACCTTTCTAATGTGTAAACATGATCATGTCCCTCCTTGGCTTAAAAATGCTTCAAAGTTGTCCTACTGATGTATTTAATGATCACCAGACTTTGGAGCTATGGTTTTATTATAGCTGTGAGCCGACTTCTTTTTGTCTTCCCACCTTCCCCTGCAAAAGTACAGTACAGCATTTACTCATTTGTTAGAAGTTGAATGCAGTGAATTTTCTCAGACATTTTGAATATAATTTTGTATTTTTTAGCCATTGCTATCATTGAATCCAGTGTTAGTTCTATTCATTGTCTTAGGAGCTGCAAAATAAACCATGGATAATATTTATTAAACATCTAAGAGATTTGAGATCAATAAAGAAACAAGTTAAACACAAGGCCTTGTTAGCTATATGTCAGCTCTCAAATTGCTCCAGACTTTTGATGGTGGCACAAAGAATATATAGGTTGATATGCTTGTGTAAAAGACAGTATATGACTATTTTTTAACACCCACACTAATTCAGTTACAACTTAGAAGTTTGTGACTATAAGTTCTTATTCAGTCTCATATTTATTTTAAGGAGAGAAAATATTCATGAGTAACTGTGACTCAGAAGTGGATATTGTAGGTAAAATTTGTTCATGTTGGTGAATTGTGTTTAGCCAGGCCTCATGCAAACCAGTGAATGGATTTTAAAAATAGAAAATAGAGTTCAAAAAAATTACTCTATTTTTTTCCCTTAGCAACTCATTTAAATGAATTTTTCTTAAATTATTTAAAAACTTGTTAGACACCCTTTTGAGTACATTGAAAAGCTATTAGATACCTCTTTCTCCATTGTTCTAAAATCTTGTTGAAATTTAATAAATAAGTGCTACCCTTAAATTCTATATCTGGAGTAATTTCAATTATTAATTTTTTAGGTCTGGAAAATCCATTTGGCTTTTTTTGTAATGTTTTCTAATTTTCTTCTGAAATTTTCTCTCCTGTGCACTTAATTCCTTGATTTTAATAATGGTTACTTTAAAGTTCCTGTAAGTTAACTCCAATATATGATCTCCTATGATTCTGTTTCTGTTGAGTTGCCCTCTCTCCACCACCCCCTCAGTTTTTGGTCAAATCTTGATCTCTTGTATGCCTGGTTATTTTGGATTTTATACTGGATATTATAGATGAAACCTTGTGGAAATAATTTGAACCTTTGTTTGATTTCTTCTTCAAGAAAGGATTTACTTATGCTCTGGCAGGCAACTAGGTTAAGGGCAGTTCCCCTTCGTTCAGCCAGAGATGAGATGATTTTGCTGGCTATAGTCCCTGGGACAGCTGGTCTATTTCATACTTTTCTTCTAGGGAATAATCCTTTAGGTCTCACCTGAAAGTCTAGGGTCCCCTTCCTAACAGACTGAACTCCAGTTTTCCCCCCAGCTCTGTGAATCTGCAGAAAGTTCTGCTCAGCTGTTTTGGCCTCCAAATGTAACTTTCTGTCAGCTTTTCTAGTTGTTATCAGCGAAAGAATTTGTCCTAAAGCAGCTGATCTGCCATTGCCAAAAGTAGAAAATTTTCATTGTTTTTTAACGTTTATTTTTGCATATGCTTAAAAATGAATGTACATATTAATAGAGTAGCACGTGCATATAATTTATGAATATAAATATACTGGATGTCTGGTTGATTTCTTTATTTGTGGAGAGTACACTAAGTTTAGAGACTCTTGCACTTTATTCCCTCTTCTCTTCAGCTGTGATGTTACTTCAATAAATAGATGTGTCCTGCCTAGTAGCAATTACTCTATGTATACAAGAGTACAAATTAAATACCTAATAATGACTTCTAACAGGGATGCTATGTAGATTAACATGTAAACCGAAAGAAATGAGTTCATCACATTTAAGGAATACAGCAAATTAGTAATCTTAATTGGCTTCATAACTTGTTTTTCTAAATTCTATTTAACTGAAGAACATTTCAAGATACTTGAAAATTTTCATATTGCTGTGTCCTTAAATGTAGCAATGTGATGTTTGAAAAGTATGTATCCTATGGGATCTGACACCCAGGGGAGTAAATCTCCCTGGCAACGTGGAATATGACTCCCGGGGAGGAATCTAGACCCAGTATCGTGGAGTGGAGAACATCTTCTTGACCAAAAAGGAGATGTGAAAGGAAATGAAATAAGCTTCAGTGGCAGAGAGATTCCAAAAGGATCCAAGAGGTCACTCTGGTGGGCACTCTTAAGCACAATATAGACAACCCTTTTTAGGTTCTAATGAACTGGAATAGCTAGCAGTAAATACCTGAAACTATCAAACTACAACCCAGAACCCTTGAATCTTGAAGACGATTATATAAAAATGTAGCTTATGAGGGGTGAGGTGACATTGTGACTGGGAAAGCCGTATGGACCACACTCCCCTTTGTCCAGTGTATGGAGAGATGAGTAGAAAAGTGGGGGCAAAAAAAAAAAAAGGCACCCAGTGTTCTTTTTTACTTTAATTGTTCTTTTTCACTTTAATTTTTATTCTTATTATTTTTGTGTGTGTGGTAATGAAAATGTTCAAAAATTAATTTTGGTGATGAACGCACATACACTTTGTATGACTGCATGGTATGTGAATATATCTCAATAAAATTGAATTTGTAGTTTCCTGTTTGTTTAATGGCAGCCATTCTAATCGGTGTTAGATGGTATCTCATTGTGGTCTTAATTTGCATCTCTCTAATAGCTAGTGAAGCTGAACATTTTTTCATGTGTTTCTTGGTCATTTGTATTTCCTCTTCAGAGAACTGTCTTTTCATATCTTTTGCCCATTTTATAATTGGGCTGTCTGTACTATGGTCATTGAGTTGTAGGATTTCTTCATATATGCAAGATATCAGTCTTTTGTCAGATACATGGTTTCCAAAAATTTTTTCCCATTGAGTTGGCTGCCTCTTTACCTTTTTGAGAAATTCCTTTGAGGTGCAGAAACTTCTAAGCTTGAGGAGTTCCCATTTATCTATTTTCTCTTTTGTTGCTTGTGCTTTGGGTGTAAAGTCTAGGAAGTGGCCGCCTAATACAAGGTCTTGAAGATGTTTTCCTACATTATCTTCTAGGAGTTTTATGGTACTTTCTTTTATATTGAGATCTTTCATCCATTTTGAGTTAACTTTTGTGTAGGGGGTGAGGTAGGGGTCCTCTTTCATTCTTTTGGATATGGATATCCAACTCTCCCAGCCCCATTTGTTGAAAAGACCATTATGACTCAGTTCAGTGACTTTGGGGGCCTTATCAAAGATCAGTCGGCCATAGATCTGAGGGTCTATCTCCGAATTCTCAATTCGATTCCATTGATCTATATGTCTATCTTTGTGCCAGTACCATGCTGTTTTGGCAACTGTGGCTTTATAATAAGCTTCAAAGTCAGGGAGTGTAAGTCCTCCCACTTGGTTTTTCTTTTTTAGAGTGTCTTTAGCAATTCGAGGCATCTTCCCTTTCCAAATAAATTTGATAACTAGCTTTTCCAAGTCTGCAAAGTAGGTTGTTGGAATTTTGATTGGGATTGCATTGAATCTGTAGATGAGTTTGGGTAGAATTGACATCTTAATGACATTTAGCCTTCCTATTCATGAACATGGAATATTTTTCCATCTTTTAAGGTCCCCTTCTATTTCTTTTAGTAGAGTTACGTAGTTTTCTTTGTATAGCTCTTTTACATCTTTGGTTAAGTTTATTCCTAGGTACTTGATTTTTTTAGTTGCTATTGAAAACAGTATCTTTTTCTTGAGTGTCTGTTCAGTTTGTTCATTTCTAGCATATAGAAACATTACTGACTTATGTGCATTAATCTTGTATCCCGCTACTTTGCTAAATTTGTTTATTAGCTCTAGTAGCTGTATCGTCGATTTCTCAGGGTTTTCTAGATATAAGATCATATCATCTGCAAACAATGACAGTTTTACTTCTTCTTTTCCAATTTGGATGCCTTTTATTTCTTTGTCTTGCCGGATTGCAGAAAATGGTATCTGTTTCTTCAGTAAGCATTTACATTATTTAATTAAGTAATAATAATGCTTATAGCCAGGAAATAGTAGAACATAACTTATATTAAGAAAGAATGTGGAATGGAGTGATTCACCATGAGCCATGATGAATTCTGGAGGCAGTATGCACTCTGGAAGCAATATCATAAAGAGTAGCATTGTCCAATAGAAATACAATGTGAGCCACATGTGTAATTTTGTTTTCTAATGATCATGTTTTTAAAAGTTTTTAAAATGTGAAATGAATATTAATATTAGAGTTTTAAAACCCAACATATCCAAAATATCATTTCAACATGTAGCCAATATTTTAAATTATTAATGAGATATTTTACTTTCTTTTATTCCTACTAAGTCTTTGAAATCTGATGTGTATTTTATAAACTTAGTACATATTAAATTGGACACTAAATTTTCATTGGAAATGCTAGATCTATATTTAAATTTCATAACATTTATGTTTGAAAAAGTAGATTCACATATGAGTTGTTCCAAACTTAAGTAAGCTTTCAGTAACTGAATTGAATATCTGTTTTTTAATTGAAATTAAATAAAATTTCAAATTTGCTTCCTTGGTTGCACTGTTCATATTTCAAGTGCCATATGTAGTTAATGGCTACCATATTGGACAACATAGTATAGAATGTAACTGACAGCTGAAGTTGTCAGCTAAGGGACACTGCAGAGAGGTTTTAGCTATGTTTTAAGGTGACAGGAATGATATAAAATAGCAAAACATGCTGAAATTAAAAGGACAGTATTTTAAGCAAAGCTTATATGAGTTTTGTATGGGGTGCATTATTTTCAGAAAACAATTTGGAGATAATTGCAAAGTCTTCTGGTTCTCAGGGGGTGGTCCTCAGGTTGAGATACTATTAATTCCCAGAAAGTGCCTTATACCATATTGCTGTGGTCAGTACGCATTAATGGGATACAAAGTCAACGCTGTGGGTCTTGACTGGCATTAAAACAAACAAACAATCAAAAACACCTACTGCTATTGAATTGAATGGAGAATTTCTGAGTGCTTCACATGTTAAGTTTTGTGAAACCTTTGTTTCAGCTTTATATGTGTGTATATTTTGCATGTACACGATCTCAGTGAAAAATGAATTTCTTCTGGGTCACAAAATTTTTGAGAACCACTCCTTTGAGTCCTACTTTTGAATTGCTGAAATGCTGAATATTGCCTGCAGGTATATATTTCTCAACAAAGATAGCTAATCTCAGAAAACTATAGATTTAGCACTAAGATACAAGTGGTAGTGGCACATGTCTAGCATGTAGCTTGCTGCAGGTGTATGAGTAAAATGGTGAAGGTGATCGCTATGATAAGAAAAACATGGATTTGGTGACGTTTTTCCTCGATTTTGAATTGACTATGAGTAGCTAAATTTGAATCTAGGGTTAACAGAATACCTTCTTGGTTTGGTAATTGTCTTCTTCTAAATTTTGGTTTGACTCAATCACCAGATTTAAACTTGGGTTACTTCTCAAGAATCTTGTCTTTTATAAATGAAAGTACAGTATTTAGGCCTAATTTATACGGATTATAGAAAAATGGCATCCCTAATCTCCTTAAAACATTTGAATAAAATAAGTAGTATTTTATATTTAATTATCCTTATAAATTAATTTTTTAGTTTAGTAATACTTTATGTTTAATTTTATCAGACACCCACCAAGATATATCAAAAATGAAGTCAAATCATACCTGGGATTGAGATTATGCTTTTAATAAATTGTAGATTTCTTTTTGTTAGTCTTTTAGTCCTCAAAGATCTATGGTTTTTCAAGTTTTGTATAAGCTTCACTCGAATACATTTGTTTGAAATTCTTCCATACAGAGTCAACAAGTCAAATAACTTTTGTACAATGTACATATTTGGAATGCTACACCACAACAGTCTGGAAACTTGGGCAACACTGATTATCCTGCTTTTAAAAGGCAAAATATGCCAGAGTCTGTGCTGTAGCAGTGATTGCAGTGTGTCACTGTTTCTTTTGTGAGAATTGGTATAGATTTAAGGACTCTTATAGGGTAGACATACAGTTTAGATAGAGCAAATAACTTTGTGAACTCAAATATACTTGAACTCTCCTGGGTTCCATACAGTGTTAGCACATATCTTACAAATATCATGTGCTAACTGGGCCTCTTTCTTGTGATTTTCTCTTGTCCAAATGCCTTCATATAGTGAAATATAGTATGTACCTAACGATCAACCTATTGAAATGCTGTTGGTGACACCGAGGGAAAGTAAAGAGAAAGGAGAGACAAAAATAACACTGTTTCCAAAAATTTGTAGGGCTATACTGATTAGAAATCCCATTAAGGAAATTATCCTATTGCTTAAATTAAGGTTTTCCAATTGAAATGTGTTAGAAATGCAGACCGAAGCCAAATATTGTGTAATAAGCCGCTTTACTTCTCAGAGTAAGAGCAGTGGAACAGATGGGATCCATGTGCCTGTCTGTTTCAGACAAAAACTGTAGAAAATTGGTTCCCTTATTCCTTCATCTATCCAATAAGTTCAAAGCCCAGGGCTTGACATTATGAAGAATAAAAATTTTCTGTACCTTGGTTATGGGTATTCAAAAGGCTTATATCTCATAAGACACATCAGCAGAAATATATAACACAGAACAGTATTTGGGGAGGATTTTATGAGTGGTACAGAGTGCTGTAGAGGAAGAGTATGTTAAATGTGGATTTTGGGGTGATGGGGAAGTCAGGGAAAGCAAACTGGATTAAGTGACTTTCAAGGCAGGCCTTCAGTATTGGTAAATGTCTTCTAAAAAAAATTATAGCATGTTCACACCTTGGAAAGAATGTAAGAGTGAGCTTAGAAAGTACCTTTCAAGAATTAAACTATGCCATCCCAAAATAGTTGAAGCAGAATGTGTTGAGGTCCAAAGGAAGGAATAGCTACTTAACATAAATAGCATATTTTCCCTCCAAAAGTCCTCACCAAAAGTAGGTGGCCAATATAGGAAATGACTTAGAGATCATATGGACATTGTGCAGATCCAGCAGTACCCAAGGAAAGAGAGAAGCACTTCCAGGGACTTCAACTTCCTGGTCAAAAGAGATGTGTCCTTTGCTTGAGGGTGGAGGTGCTTCATTGTGGCATACCATGGAGGGAATGAAATAATCTTTCAGTTACTTTTCCCCCATTGTCCAAATAGCATAATGATAAAATGTATGGCCTCAGGATCATAACTGTTCCAAATTCTATTTCTGCTACTTAATACCTGAATGACCCTTGACAAGGTATGAGCCTTGATTTCTTTACAGTATAATGAGACTAATATTGCTTATCTGATAGTATTATTGTGAGACTTGAATAAGAGTGTTGATGGAAACTTTAATTCAGGGCCTGGTACCTGAACCTCAACAAAGCTGCAAATGTCATCTGTAATTTTATATTACTGAGGAGCTTCAATTACTAATTTCTAGATATCTTAGTCATCTGAATCAGGGTACTTGGAATCGACCCTGAGACATTCCAAGAAGTGAATGTGATATCCCCATCATATCTTATGTCGCAGCCCATGAGGGCCATGCCAGTCCAGAGGCCAAAGAAGGCAACGAGCATTTTCTGATACATGGACTTTTATTCAGGGCTTATTGACAGGGTGAGAAGTCTTGGAGAGAGCATGACGTCTCTCTCAGGCCAGGCAGGCATCGCATTCACAGGGAAGTCGACCACGCAATGCGAAGAGGACAGCAAGCCATTTATAAGGGTTTAAGACAAAGGCATTCCTAAGGGTGGGGGAGCATAGATGCTGGAACAGGTCACTGTGATCTGGGGGGTGGTGCAGGAAGGGAAGAATTATAGGATGGGGCTTTGTAAATAACCACAAGAGTGTTAACACTTGGGGGCCAGGAAGCAGGTAGACTAGATTAACATTGTTGCCCTTTTGTGAAACCAGAAGCCTCTCACCTCCTGTCTCCTTCCCGTTTCACATTTTAAAGTTACATTTTAAGGTCAATTTACCCTTTTTCTCTTTACTGGCTTACAAAGACAGTAGATTAAGCATTATCTGCCTGGGTCACACAGACTGCTGTGCACCAAGATCTGCAGGCCTGTTTTGCTCAGGCCACGGGCTGCCACATCTTAATACCTTGATATTCTCAAATAATGCTAGTTAACACCAGTCTGTCATTAAGAATCTAATCATTTCTGCAAGGTCTGGCAAAGTTTGGTTTCTGAGCCTGCAATAAGGCTGAGGACTCACTCGAGTAAACTTACCCATGCTTAATGCCAGCCTGTGAGATTTCTAATCACATGGTTTTTATTGAGCATTTACTGTGTGCCGGGCACTCTGCTAAGTGCTTTACCTGCATTCTTGTCTAAGCTTCAAAAATGACTCTTCGAGATAGTTATTATAATTATCCAGTTTTAAAAATCAGAAAATTGAGACTTGGAGATTCAGCATAACTTGCTGTGCCAGTTTGGATATATTTTGTCCCCCAGGAAAAGCCATGCTGTTTAATACAGTCTTGTGGCAGGGCAGAGTTGTTAATCTTATTGATTAGGGTGTGACCTCTTGTTTGAATGTTTCCATGGAGATTTGACCCTGCCCATTCAAATTCAGAGTAGGTCTTGATTTGTTTACTGGAGCCCTTTAAAGGGAGCTCACATAGAGAACAGCTAAGAGACATTTTGGAGAA
The DNA here is from genome assembly GCF_015220235.1 of Choloepus didactylus. Taxonomy (NCBI): domain Eukaryota; kingdom Metazoa; phylum Chordata; class Mammalia; order Pilosa; family Megalonychidae; genus Choloepus; species Choloepus didactylus. The sequence continues at coordinate 31,732,363 of NC_051308.1, forward strand.
AGCCATTTTGAAACCAGAACCCCAGAGCAAAGGATCAGCAGAGGCCAGCCACAAGCCTTCCCAGCTAACAGATTTTCTGGATGCCATCAGCCATTTTTCAGTGAAGGTATCCTCTTGTTGATGCCTTAATTTGGACATTTTCATGGCCTTCGGACTGCAAATTTGTAACCTAATAAACCCCCTTTATAAAAGCCAATCCATTTCTGGTATTTTGCATAATGGCAGCATTAGCAAACTGGAACACTTGCCTAAGATCACACACACAGCTTGTTAAATGGCAGAGCTAGAATTTGAGCCTACTTCTGTCTGCCTGTGTTCTCAGCCATTATGCTTGCCATACTGCATAGAATTCAAATTCCGAAAGACCTGGTTTCAGAAGCAGTTCTACTTCTTTCCAGGAATATGATCTTAAACAAGTTATTTTCCCTCTCTGAGCCTCAGATTATTTATCTAAAACAGAACATGAATACCTTCCACATAGGCTTGTTTTTTGGATTAGAAATAAGGTATGTAAAGTGCTTGGCACAGTTTCTGATGTATGATAGAGCAACTCAGTGAGAGGTGGTTGTTATTATTTTGGGCTTTTCTTTTTCTTACAGTCTCCCTTGACATGTGACCTATTTAGCTTTCATAGGTAAAAGTAAAACCCTAATACTTTAAACTGCGTATATATGTCAGAATATCATTTAATGTATTTAAATTAGGAAACAGCCAAGAATGTTACCAGTATTATAGGCTGACAATTTTGTTCTGTTATAATCACATAGATTTTAAAAGTCATTTGAATTCTCTTATGATAGTGATCTTAAAGATACTTCATTAAAATAATAATGTTTTTAGGTGATATAGTTTATTTAGAATTTCTTTTAGGGCTAAACTAAGGTATTCTAGATCAAGGTAAATCATTTTACTTTTCATATTGCATATCTATTAATAGATATATATATTTTAAGAAATATGATACTAGCCAGATTTAGTTTCTTTTATGTTTTCCATTTTATTGTTTGTTATCTGAATCAAACACAATATTCCACTTGTAAAATATGTTGAAAACATGTGACATAATAAGCATAGGGTTAATATTGTATTCTTTACTTTGTTTTCATGTTTTTTCAACAATTTTACATTATTTACATATTTCTAAAGAGTAACCATTTCTACTTATTAATTTGAAGAATTTTAAAAATCCTATCATTACATTTCCTTAAAATGTAAGGTATTTCTGGATGATATAAGGAGATAGAATATGATTGATAAAGGGCTTGGAATCTATTTTATAGAACTTTAAAATGTTAGCAGTATACATGGAGTAGATTTAGATATTAATAATATTTTTCCTTATTTTAATAGTGTGTAAGGGGAATTTGTTGACAGTTTGTAGGCAACTTGCTTTTCATAGCTTATTTTTAGGAAGTAAAATATGTAATGAGAATATAGTATAAAAATATATTGCTTAAATGTCTCCACTATTTGCCTTTAAAAAAATTTTTTTTAATTGTAATTTTTACATTTGCAAATTTGCAGCTGTTAGTCCAGAGAAGAATTTTATAACTAGCTTTCACTTGTCTGGTGTAAGTGCCCAGAGATAAATATGAGTGGTTGATTTCAACAGATAACTTCATTTAACCAGTAATTTCTTCCATTAAGGCAGTGATCCCAATCTTGATATACATACAAATCTCCTAGCGAACTTAAAAATAAATAAATAAATGCCCATGTTCAGTCCCAGAGATACCAATTTAATTGATCTGGGATAGAATCTGGGCAAGCTCCCTAGGTAATTCTAACATGCAATCAGGGTTGAGAACCACTGTGTTAAAGGGAGCACTAGGTAAGGTTGGGGAGGGTTGTGAGTGGGGAAAGGGGAGTAGGAATGAGCTTTAGTCATTTCGTTCTCTTCCCTACTTAAAGTAAAATGACCCAAGAGAACAGGAAAATCAAAGATCAGTGAGAATCCAGATAGAAAATAAAATACTTTTTTTCCCTATCATTTTAGACATGGAAGGACTTTAGTGAAATTTGAAGAGTTCAACAAAGGATGCTCTAATGGATGACAGCGAAACTCCTACAGATAACCTGCATATAGAACCACAAGATGTGTGTCATCCTGGTGACAGTGTGGAAAGTATAGTAAAACACTTACCTTCTCTATCAGATGAAAATGAAAATCAACTTGGTGGGAATGGGCATGAGCGTCTAACTGACAGCAACAGTGCAATGGGAAAACCGGAGGTGTTGGAACAAGACAGTCTCAACAATAATGAAGGCTGCACATCAAGGTGTGAGGTGTCTGCAAGTGAGAACTCAGATAACACTCCTTGTGAAGGCTCCAAAGACAGACAGGCCTTCTTGGGAAAGGACAAAAAAAAATCTGGAAAAGGAAGTATAAGAAGCAAAAAAGGTACTGCTAAGAACATAACATCAGGTATTTTTTTTTTAAAGTAATCATTTATACTTTTTATTCTTTAACTAAAAATAAACCTTCTTCCAATCCCGTACTGTGTACCCTCTCCTGCACTTTGCTTCTCTTCTCTTAATATATCCTGGAGCTGGTTCACATATAGATCCAACAAGTATGTATTCCGTGCATGTGGTATGTCTCCACAGTGTTCCATTGTATGAATGTACCATAGTACATTTGGCTGTTCCTAGTATTTTGTTATAATAAAGAGTGCTGAAATTGACATTATTCGTATATGTTTTCACAGTAGATACTTTATGTATAGTCTTTTTCCTTTATATATTAGACTATTTTCTACCAATATCAGCCTTAAAATTTTCTTTCTATCATTACTGTAGCTTTGATCTCCAACCTCTAAGTTTATGTTCTAGCATAATCTTCCTCAACCTTTTTATAGGATCTTTCCAGCTTATTCTAGATGAATAATATACATTAATATATCTTAATATTACTTCATAACAATGTAGAATAACGCCTCAAGTTTTAATTATCTGTATCACTTTGGTCACAAAACAATTCAGAGTATTTGATAGATAGTTTTGGTATATAGTTTGGCAGTTAAAGTTTAGAGCTATGAGTTTTTTGCCTGAGTTTCACGGTACCCTTGGTTAATTTTGATCGGAAACATGTGGTACAAAAGAGTTCTGGTACATCCTAGACTAGGATTCCTTAGTGTAGCACCATTTTACCCAAGTCAACAAACTTTTCATAATATTCAGTGAATGAAGAACATCTCCTTCCATCTTCTGTTCTTCTTTATGTCTTTTATTGAATAGAAATATAGTCAATTTAGAGTAAAATATGAAAATTTCCAGTTTCTACAAATTAATTCCCTTAGTAGACTTAAAACAAAATAAAGTGATTTTGAACAAGGGATATGGAAACATTTTCTTAAATGACCTGAGGGGTAAACAGTACTATATGTATATAAGTTGATTTATTCTGTAACTGTAATTCAAGGACATACCATTTGACTATGCCTCTCCAGTCTGGCTTTCTGATGTTTTAAAGAATTGAGTCCTAGTTGCATATCTCTAAGGGTAAGTCATAGCTTCGAGATTATGGCTTCTTCTACTTCTCCCTTCCATGGCTTTATTACAGTTTCCCTAGGTGTGATTATATAATTTAATGTTGTTGAGTACTTATTATCCAGTGAGCAGATATGTATAGAATTATTATCCCCTAATGCATTTGAAATATGTGGTTTATAAAACTTAGGAACAGTCTTCATACAGCTTATTTTTAAAATTATTTTGCCTATTTTATATAAAGTGAGTTTAAGTGGAAAAAGAAAGCTGAGTCAGAAGTCCAAAAATTTAAGTTCAAATCTTACTTCTGGTTCTAGGTCACTTGGTAAGACAACCATTCTAAATTATAAAATTCCTTTCTGAGCTGTGAATTTCTAAATAGAGATTATATAGTATAAATGCAATTAAAATTTGTTGATTTTCCTCTAATACATCTGTATAGTGTTTTATATTTAAGGGACACATTTTGCTTTGTCCTTTAAATTTTGTTGTTAAAAGAAGGCATGGGTATAGGTAGGCAAAATAATTTTAATCTGAGTGGAATGATTCTTTTGAGGGTAGAATCATTCTTTTCTAGACCTGGAAGGGACTACAACTGGGAAGATTTAGGATTGCTTGGGGAACTTTCCTCAGAGTTTACTTACTGGGCCTCCACCCCTGAGAGATCACTTAATCCTGTTCTCTTTCCATATCCTTAATCACCAAGTCTAAATCGTTGTATTTCCCTGTGATCATTCTAGTTTGTCTACTTCCCTACATCTCCATTACCGCTATCATCATTTAGCATCATTATCTTTAGCTGGATTACTGCAAAAGTCTCCTAAAGATGTCTCCTGCCTTGCTTCTCACTAATCCATTCTTCATGTCAAAACAACAGTGTGAAGAGTTTATGCTTAGGGGACTAGACAGGGACATATTTACTACTATTCTTTTTACTGTTAAATTCTAAGGTCCTAAGATAATAACATTTCAAAATTTTGGAGATGAGTAATTTTCTAATAAAAGATTAGCTTTTTAAATGTGAAATGGCATATAAAACAAGATATTCAATTTTAAACCAGAACTAAGTTTGTAGGTGCTCTATTCTTACTTTTTGAGAGTAAAAATTTAGGTAAATTTATTCTTTCTATATTCCCTTTCCTAGTTAAAGTAGTTATTTTTCATGTGTTCAAAGGCTAGTGCTGGAATAAAGTGTAGGGTAATGATATTAGGAGACATGTCACTGTTTATCAGTTTCCTGGAGGCAACATTTCTATAAACCTGCTAAAACCTTGAACTTGGCCCCCGGGGAAATCCAGTTATCATATGCTTTTTTTTTTTTTTTTTTTTATAACTTAAGGGAATTGAAACTGCTTGATAAAGTCAACTGTTCAGGGTTTCAAGCTGCATCACATCAAGTTTTCACAGTAGTTAAAACTGACAGAGCATTTGGTAAATATTATCCTAAAAACTAAAGAAAATTAGCCCATGTATTTGTAAAAGCTTTATTGAGATATAATTCACATGGCATGTAATTCACCCATTTAAAGTGATTTTTAGTATATTCAGAGTTGTGCAGCCATTACCACAATCAATTTTAGAACGTTTACATTGCTCCAAGAAGAACACCCTATTTCCCCTAAAAACTCCCATTTCTAGACAACCACTTATCTACTTTTTTATCTGTAGATTTGCCTATGCAAGATATTTCATAACAATAGAGTCATGTAATACATGGTCTTTTCTGACTGGCTTCTTACACCTAGCATGTTTTCAGGGTTCATCCATGTTGAAGTATATATATCAGCACTTCATTCCTTTTTATGGCTGAATAATATTTCATTGTATGGATATACACATTTCATTTATCCATTCATCAGTTGATAGGATATTTGGATTGTTTCTACTTTTTGACTAATATGAACATTTGGGAACAGATTTTTGGGTGAACATATTTTCATCTCTTCTCTGTATATACCTAGGAGCGGGATTGCTAACTCCTATGGTAACTCTATCTTTAATTTTTTGAGGAACTACCAAACTATTTTCCAAAGCGGCTGCAACATTTTATTTTCCCACCAGCAATTTATTAGTGTTCCAATTTCTCCACATCCTCATCAACACTTATCTTTTTTATTATACCAGTTTTTTAATTGAGCTGTAATTCACATACCATAAAATTCACTCTTTTAGAGTATATAATTCCGTGGTTTTTAGAACATTCACAATTATGTGACCATCACCAGAATCTAATTCCAGAACATTTTCATTACCCCCCAAAGAAACCCTGTACCTATTAGCTGTCACTCTCCATTCCTCCCTCCTCCAGCCCCTGGCAACCATTAACCCTTAAATTTTGTGCGATTTTAAGAATCAAGTTCAGATTAAGTATCTGGTGGTTGTCATAACAACGTACTTTATTTATTCAGCACCAGTCACCATAGTATCAAAGCATTTGACCAAACAGTTCAGCAACTGGCAGGAAGCCAGATATGCACAACAGATGGAAATTCGGAAAGAAATACCATTCCTTATTAACATGACCACAGACATAGGGGACTGGTGGTTTGATGGGTTGAGCCCTCTACCGTAGGTTTTACCCTTGGGAGGACGGTTGCTGCAAGGGAGAGGCTAGGCCTCCCTATATTTGTGCCTAAGAGTCTCCTCCTGAATGCCTCTTTGTTGCTCAGATGTGGCCCTCTCTCTCTGGCTAAGCCAACTTGAAAGGTGAAATCACTGCCCTCCCCACTACGTGGGATCAGACACCCAGGGGAGTGAATCTCCCTGGCAACGTGGAATATGACTCCCGGGGAGGAATGTAGACCCGGCATCGTGGGACGGAGAACATCTTCTTGACCAAAAGGGGGATGTGAAAGGAAATGAAATAAGCTTCAGTGGCAGAGAGATTCCAAAAGGAGCCGAGAGGTCACTCTGGTGGGCACTCTTACGCACACTTTAGACAACCCTTTTTAGGTTCTAAAGAATTGGGGTAGCTGGTGGTGGATACCTGAAACTATCAAACTACAACCCAGAACCCATGAATCTCGAAGACAGTTGTATAAAAATGTAGCTTATGAGGGGTGACAGTGGGATTGGGAATGCCATAAGGACCAAACTCCACTTTGTCTAGTTTATGGATGGATGTGTAGAAAAGTAGGGGAAGCAAACAAACAGACAAAGGTACATAGTGTTCTTTTTTACTTCAATTGCTCTTTTTCACTCTAATTATTATTCTTGTTATTTTTGTGTGTGTGCTAATGAAGGTGTCAGGGATTGATTTAGGTGATGAATGTACAACTATGTAATGGTACTGTAAACAATCGAAAGTACAATTTGTTTTGTATGACTGCGTGGTATGTGAATATATCTCAATAAAATGATGATTAAAAAAAAAAAAAAAAAAAAAAAATGTAGCTTATGAGGGGTGACAGTGGGATTGGGAAAGCCATAAGGACCACACTCCACTTTGTCTAGTTTATGGATGGATGTGTAGAAAAATAGGGGAAGGAAACAGACAGACAAAGGTACCCAGTGTTCTTTTTTACTTCAATTGCTCTTTTTCACTCTAATTATTATTCTTGTTATTTTTGTGTGTGTGCTAATGAAGGTGACAGGGACTGATTTAGGTGATGAATGTACAACTATGTAATGGTAGTGTAAACAGTCGAAAGTACGATTTGTTTTGTATGACTGCGTGGTATGTGAATATATCTCAATAAAATGATGATTAAAAAAAAAAAAAAAAGAAATACCATTCCAAGTTGACTTGTCACTATTCAGTGCCCTGACTAGTTCCACTAGAGCCTTTACAATTGTGGCTAGTTGGGAGATGACAAAGAGGATGTGAAAATTACAGGAAAACAAACCTTGGAAATGGATAGATTGTGGTTGATAATGTGTGGGCTGGAGTCAGTCTTATATAGTGAGAAGAACAGACTTCGGGTTTAGATCTTGATTCTGGTTATTCCTACCCATGTGACTTTAGGAAAGTAACTTATTTCCAAGAGACTCTTTCCTTACTGTTATCTGTAAAGCAGGGCTGGTCCTACATTTCTTGCAGGGTTGTCCTTAGAATGAATTTATAGTGTATGTAAAGCACTTTGTAAAATACCGGCATAAGATAGGTCCTTCTAAGTGGTAACTGTTACTTTATTGTCTTACAAGATTTGTTTTCACAACTTGTTGATTTTGTCATCTCCATCTACAGACCCTGTTGGTGTAAGATTTGGTCTTTATGTGGTTGATCATTCCTCTATAGCCTCTCCTGTAGACACAACAGTTAGTTCTAGGTTTCTGGGTTTTGCTGTGCTCTGGGCCTTACTTGGCAGTGCTGGAGTTCTCCAGGGGTCTCTTGTTTCTACTCTGTTTCTTATTTTGATTCAGTCTCTTCAGTAGTGATAATAGATGAATATCGTTGGCTTAATGGTCTCTTACACTTTCTTGAGTGGGCAGTGGATGTTTCAGAGGATTCTTTGCCTGAACATGCCTGAAGGGATATTTTTAGACTTTTAGTTGTCATCTGCACCTCGCTACTGTCTTGCAACTTGGATAAATGGGATCTTTTGTCTTCTTTGTTTCTTGCATGCTTGGGGTTGGTTGTTCTGTGCTTGTGGTTGGTTGTTCCGTACTTCAAAGATTATTTCTTAGGGACATGACTAGGAACAACATTCAGCAAAATTAAGAAATTTGTTGAATTTGACTTTGAGTGCATCATACCTCTTTTGTCTTTACCTTTTTCTCGTCTCCTGGGGTCTTTTTAATTCTCTCTCTTCAGGTTTACCTATCCCTACCCCTCTTCCCTAATGTAAATTCCTAAAAGCATATTTCCAGCCTTATCCTACTATAATATCAGGTAATCCCTGCTGGCATGTTAACTAATATTTAAAGTAATAACTCATAGTGCCATTAAGTATGGGTCCTCTAGGCATATTTGCATTTTACATACCTGTCTCTGACCATAGCAGAACCTTTAGAGCTGGGCTCTAAATGAATGCCTAGCAGAGCCAGTCAGATAATATATATGTAATATATATTGGTAGTTCTGGCTAGGACTGTAATAGTAGGGATTGATGGGGGCTATAGTGAACAGGAGTGTGCATATTTGACCTAAGTGCATTTAAATAAAAAATTTAAAAAGCCTAGCTAAACCCTGTAAGAGGAATGATAGGTACTGAAATTGATGTTTTGGTCTTGTAACCTATCCTGTTCATTAGGGGGGTAAATGAACAATTTAACTCCCTTACAGACTATATTCTAAACTTCCATAATTCTGAAGTCCTGGTTTACCTTATCTTTGCTCCTAGAAGATATGTTTCCTTTAAACTAAAATTTCTTTGGAAAGTAACCTGCAGAAATGATAGCCTTCTTTTTACTCTTCTCTCATTAAGGGATTGATCAATGAAGATAGAACATATTGCCTGTGAAAGGTAGCTATTCCTTATGTAAGAAAAGAATAAAATAAAGGAGTTTCTGATTTATATAGATTCAGATAATTTTAGAATCAGAAGGGACTTTAAGGTCAGTGGTCAAAACTCCCTTAAAAAAAAAAATAAAGACACCCCAATATGAAAAAATGCATTAGTTTGCTATTGCTCTTGTAACAGAGTACCACAAAACTTAGTGACTTGAAACAGCACATTTATTACCTTATAGTTCTGAGGTCAGAAGTCTGATCTGGGTCTCGCTGGGCTAAAATTATGGTGTTGGCAGGGTTGCATTCTTTTCTGGAGGCTCCAGGAGAGAATCAGTTTCCATCCCTACCTTTACCAGCTTTTAGAGATTTTCCCTATTCTTGGCTTGTGGCCCCCTTCCTCCATCCTCAAAGCCATCAATGCTGTCTCAAGTCCTCACAGGACATCACTCTGACTGACTCTTCTGCCTCCCTCTTCTTTTTTTTTTAACTTTTTATTTTGAAATAATCTCAAACCTACAGGACATTTACAAAAATAATACAAAACCAGGGAAGATGGCAGAGTAGGGAACTACAGGAAACACAAGTCCTACAAAAACAGCTAGTGGACAGGCAGAAACTGTCTGAATCAATGGTTTGGGGGCTTTTGCAACCATGGGAGCAGTTACAGCATCCAGGAAAGAGCGGATTGGGGAGACTGAGAAGCTGCAACAAAAACTGTGAGTGAATCACTCCCATGGCAGTGGCCAGTGTCCATCCGCCATCCTCAAGGCTTGCCTTGGGAACAGTCCATGGCTGGCTGCCACTGGGGGAGAGGGTCATGAAGGCCTGACTCCCTGGGATTGGGGTGGGGTTGGGAACACAGTCATGTGCTGAGCATGGCTTCTGATGGGCAAGTTGGGGCTAATGGGTTCCAGTTCTGAAGGACAGTTCTAGCCTGCCTGGAACAGGTATCCCTGGGGCCATTGTGTCAGCACCATCACTCCCTCCTTAGGGCTGTGGGGAGAAGATTGCCAAAGAACACTCTCCGCTGAGCAAGCCAGGAAAGTGCAGCTTCAGGGAGGCAGGAAAAAAAAAAAAAAGCTTTTTGGCATCTTTTCTGACTCTCTCCCCAGGACCCTTTAGAACTGTTCTGCACCCTCTTAGTGGGTGCCTGGCTCTGTTTTGATCAGTTAAACATGGGCAATTCTAAAGATGTAGAATAAGTTGATCCACGGGTCAAAGAAGAAACTTAACACAAAGCCAAACAACAATAAAACCCTAGGCAAGAGAGAGAAACTAACCATCAAAGTAAACACATCAAGATAATGAGATGCCTAGACATCAGCAAAAAATTACAAGCCATGCCAAGAAACAGGAAGATGGGACCCTGTCAAAGGTTCAAATTATAAAGTCAGAGGAGATAGAGAATTTGAGACAATTAATCAAAGATGTTCGAACTAATTTCCTAAACCAATTCCAGGAGATGAAAGAAAACATGGCAAAAGAGATAAAAGATATCAAGAAGACACTGGGGAAGCATAAAGAAGAATATGAAAGCGTGCAAAGAAAAAAAAAGCAATTGAACACATATAAGGGATGCTCAATAACACTGTCTTAATTTCTCATCAGAAACCGTAGAGGCAAGATAGCAATGTTATGATATAGTTAAGAAATTTAAAGAGAGAGAGAAAAAAAAAAGTGCCAGCCAAGTATTCTTTATCTGTCAAAACTGCTCCCAAAAAGGGGGAGAGTCTAAAATATTCACAGATAAACAGAAACTGAGAGGGTTTGTTAACAAGAGATTGGTTTTTAACAAGGCTGCCAAGACCACCCAACTGGAACAGAATGGTCTTTTCAACAAATGGTGCTGGAAGAACTGGATATCCATACCAAAAAGAATGAAAAAAGACCCATATCTTATACCTTGTGCCAGTTTCAATGTATTGTGTCCCCCAAATGCCATTATCTTTATGGTCTTGTGAGGAGATGTTTTGGTGATGGTTGGGTTTGCTTGGAATGTGCCCCACTCAGCTGTGGGTAATGATTCTGATGCGCTGTTCCCATGGAGGCATGGCCCCGCCCATTCGGGGTGGGCCTTGATCGGTGGAGCTATATAAAGGAGCTGACTCAGAGAGAGGGAACTAACTGAGTGCAGCTGGGAGTGATGTTTTGAAGAGAAGCTAGCTTGCTGGAAAGGAACGTCCTGGGAGAAAGCCATTTTGAAGCCAGAGCTTTGGAGCAGATGCCAGCTGCCTTCCTAGCTGGCAGAGGTTTTCCGGACACCATTGGCCATCCTCCGGTGAAGGTACCCGATTGCTGAGGTGTTACCTTGGACGTTTTGTGGCCTTAAGACTGTAACTGTGTAGTGAAATAAACCCCCATTTTATAAAAGCCTATCCATCTCTGGTGTTTTGCATTCTGCAGCATTAGCAAACTAGAACATACCTTATACAAAAATTAACTTGAAATAGATCAAAGACCTACATATAAAAGCCAGAACCATAAAACTCCTCCGGAAGTAGGGAAGCATCTTCAAGATCTGGTGATATGAGGTAGTTTCTTAGGCATTACATCCAAAGCACGAGCAACAAAGGAAAAATAGAATACTTCTATGCTTCAAAGGTCTTTGTCAAAAGGGTGAAAGACAGCCTACTTAATGGGAGAATATATTTTGAAAACCATATATCTGATAAGGGTTTGATATCCAGAATATATAAAGAAATCCTACAACTCAAGAATAAAAACAAAACAAAACAAAAAAAAAAAACACATTTAAAAAATGGGCCAAAGACATGAATAGACATTTTTCCAAAGAGAAATACATACTGCTAAAAACCACATGAAAAGATGCTCAACATCACTAGCTGTTAGGGAAATGCAAATCAAAACCACAATGAGATATCAGACCTACTAGAATGGTTGCTATTAAACAAACAGGAAACTACAAGTGTTGAAGAGGATGTAGAGAAATAGGAACTTTTATTCACTGCTGATGGGAATGTAAAATGGCACAGCCACTGTCAAAGCCAAGCTAAGTACAGAGTTGCATTATGACTTGGCAATCTTGCTACTCAGTATATACTCAGAACTGAAAGCAGGGACATGAACAGACATTTGCACACTAATATTCATAGCGAAATTATTCACAATTGCCCAAAGATGGAAACAATCCAAGTGTCCATCAACTAATGAATGAGTGAACTTAATGTGGTATATATATATATATAATGGAATATTATTCAGCAGTAAGAAGGAATGAAGTCCTGAAGCACATGACAACATGGATGAACCTTGAGGACATTATGTTGAGTGAAATTAGACACAAAATGAGAAATATTGTATGATGTCACTAATATGAACTAATTATAATATGTAAACTCATTGACATAAAATCTGGAATATAGGTCACCAGGAGAATAATGAGGCTAGAGAATGGGGAGTAGATGCTTAATATGTGCAGCATTTTAAATTAGGTTGAATTTAAATGTTTGGAAACATATAGAGGAGATGGTAGCACATTATTGTGAGTATAATTAACAGTGCTGAATTGTGTGTGAATTTCATTGAAAGGGTAAGTTTAGTCATATATGTCACTAGAAGGAAAGATAGAGGTTGAAACATGGGACTGTATAACATAGTGAATCTTGGAGATGACGACTGTGATTAACAGAACAAATATTTAAAAGTTCTTTCATGAACTAGAACAAATGTACGGCACTATTACAAGGAGTTAATTATAGAATGGTATATGGGAAAAACTGTGAACTATGGTTAACAATATTTTAATATTCTTTCATTAATAGTAACAAAAGTACCACACCAATGCTAGGAGTCAATCATAGGGGGTGATAAGGTATATGGGATGTTTTGGGTTTTCTTTTTTTGGGGGGAGGGGGAGTAGTAATAAAAATGTTCTAAAATTAATTGTGATGAATGTACAACCATGTGATGATACTGTGAGCATTGATTGTATACTTTGGATGGATTGTATAGTGTGCGAATATGTCTTAGTTAAATTGCATTTATAAAAAAGAAAAAGAAAAGCCCAGGACCAGATGGCTTCACAGGTAAGTTCTACCAGTCATTTTAAGAATTGGTACAAATCCTGTTCAAACTCTTCTGAAATATTGAAGAGGAGGGAACACTACCTAACTCATTCTAGTGAAGGGAAGAATAGACATCTCTACCATAATATTTGGAGACTTCAGTACCCCCACTTTTATCAATAGATAGAACATCTAGACAGAGGATCAGTAAGGAAACAGAAAACTTGAATAATAAAGTAGAACTTAACAGACCTATACAGAACATTGCACCCCAAAACAGCAGGATAGACGTTTTTCTTAGTGCTCATAGATCATTCTCCACAATAGACCACGTCAATTTACAGATTCAGTGCAATCCCAATCAAAATTCCAACAGCCTACTTTGCAGAAATGGAAAAGCCAATTTATTTGGAAGGGTAAGGGGCCCTGAATAGCGAAAAACGTCATGAAAAAGAAGAAAGAAGTTGAAGGACTCAGGCTTCCTGACCTTAAAGCATATTACAAGGCCACTGTGGTCAAAATAGCATGTACTGACATAAAGATAAACATATTGATCAATGGAATTGAATTGAGAGTTCAGAAACAGACCCTCACATTTCTAGTCTGTTGATTTTTACAGGGCTGCCAAGACCATTCCACTGAGACAGAACAGTCTCTTCAACAAATGGTGCTGGGAGAACCGGATATTCATATCCAAAAGAAAGAAAGAGAATCCCTGTCTCACGCCTTATACAAAAATTAACTGAAAATGGATCAAAGACCTAAATATAAGAGCCAGGACCATAAAACTCCTAGAAGAAAATGTAGGGAAGCGTCTTCAAGATCGTGTGGTAGGAGGTGGTTTCTTAGACCTTACACCCAAAGCAGAAGCAATGAAAGAAAAACTAGATAAATGGAACCTTCTCAAAATTGAATAGTTTTGCACTTCAAAGAACTTTCTCAAGAAGGTGAAAAGGCAGCCAACTCAAGGGGAAAAAATATTTGTAAACCACCTACCCAATAAGGGTTTACTATCGAGAGTACATAAAGAAGTCCTGCAAATCAACAATAAGACAACCCAAATAAAAAATGGGCAAAAGAGGAGATACAAATGGCTAAAAGCATGTGAAGAGATGCTCTACTTCACTAGCTATTAGGGAAATGCAAATCAAAATCACAGTGAGATACCATTTTGACACTTAACTGGAATGGCCACTATTAAACAGAAAACGACAAGTGTTGGGGAGGATGTGGAGAAATAGGAACACATATTCACTGCTGGTGGGAGTGTAAAATGGTACCGCCACTGTGGAAGATAGTTTGGTGATTCCTCAGGAAGCTAAGTTTAGAACTGCCCTTTGATCTGCCAGTCCTACTACTAGATATATACTCAAAAGTACTGAAAGTAGGGACACAAACGTTTTGCATGCGGATGCTCACAGCAGCATTATTCACAGTTGCCAAAAGATGGAAGCAACCCAAGTGTTCATCAACTTATGACAAAATGTGGTATTTACATACAGTGGAGTATTATTCAGCTGTAAGAAGGAAGGAAGTCCTGATGCATGCGACAACATGGATGAACCTTGAGGACATTATGTTCAGTGAAGTAAGTGAGACACAAAAGACAAATGTGGTAATGTCTCACTAATATGAACCAAATATAATGAGCAAACTCATTGAGTTAATAGAATGTACGTTACCAGGAGATAGAATGATGGTAGAGAATGGAGAGCTGATGCTTATTTTTGTGGGATTTTTAAACAGTTGATTGTTAGTGTTTGGAAATGAATAGAGGTGATGGTAGCACATTATCATGAGTGTAATTAACAGTGCTGAATTGTGCATTTGATTGAAAGGGGAAGTTTAAGGTCATATATGTAACTAGAAGGCAAGCTAAAGGATGAAACATGCAACCTCATAACATAGTGAACCCTGTTGTGGATGATGAGAGTAGTTATAGTACAAACATAAGAATGTTCTTCCATGAACTAGAACAAATGTATGTCACTATTACAAGGTGTTAATAATAAGGTGGGATATGGGAAAAATAAATCTAGTGCAACATATGGACTATAGTTAACAGTAATATTTTAATATTCTTTCATCAGTTGTAACAAAGGTACCACATCAATGCTAAGTGTCAACCAATGCTAAGTATGGAGTTTTTCTTCTTGGAGCATTGAGAATGTTCTAAAACTGATTGTAGTGATGAATGCACAACTGTTGTGATTTTATTGAGTGCCGTTGATTGTATACTTTGGATGGATTGTATGATGTGTGAATAAAACTGCTTTAAAGCAAATCTATGTAAAGAATGCCTATCTACCCCATCCATAAACCCAGATCCTCCAGCTTTTAAAATTCTGCCATATTTGCTGTATCATTCTATCCTTCATCTGTTAATCTATTTACCTGTTTTCTAAACATTTGAGAGTATGTTGTGTATAACATGCTCCTTGAACCCTTAATATTTCCATGCATCATCTAAGGACACTTATGATTACATCAGGCCCACTCAAATAATCCAGGATAATCTCCCTATTTTAAGGTCAGATGATTAGCAACCATACTTTCACCAGCAACCTTAATTCCTCTTTGCCATGTAATGTAATATATTCACAGGTTCCAGGGATTAGGTCATGGACACCTTGGGAGGCCATTTTTCTGCCTACCACAAAAAAATTTGAACTTAGATAAATTAAATGTTAACTTTATGTTACAGAAAAACTTTTCCCTTTATAAAATTTTTCATCACATTATTTTGTAGAACATAGTTACTTGGTCAACAGATATTTATTGGCATTGTATAACAGCCACTATAAAACTGCTGGTGACCCTGCCTTTGTGTTTTGTATGATTGAATAAGGGAGACAACCAAGTAACTAACAAGAGCAGTCTAGCAATATGAATGTCATGACTGGGGATAAGTAAGCACTCAGCTGTGAAAACGTCTTAGGACAGTTACAGAAGGCTGCCAGGAGGAATTGATCTCTAAGGTGAAATAGTACAAATAGGAGGTAGTCAAGTAAAGGAGGAAGGAATAAAGGGGAGAGGAAGGACATTAGTGGTAGCAGGCATACCATGTTCTAAAGCTAAGAAGACAAGTGAGAGAGCACCCTAGGTTTTGGCAACTACCAGTATTTGGTTTGGCTTGAACAGAGTACAAGGGAAGTGTGAACTGCAGAAAAATAGTAGGCAGTAGAAAGATTGAGGCTCAATAGATTAACAAGGTCCAGATTATAAAGAAATTTTGTGTTATATTAACCAGCTTGGGGCCTTACCAACTGGTTTTGAACAAGACTGTGATGTGATGTCAGTTGTATTTTTTAGAAAGATTGTTCAATCTGCAGTATGGGGAAGGGTTAGAGCAGTGCAAATTTGGAGGCAATGCAGCCATTGAAAGAGCTTTTGTAGTAATCTATAAAAGGGATGTTGGTGATCTATCCTGAGGGAGCTGAGGGGCTGGAGTGAAATAAGGGGGTTCAAAGTTATTAAGGAGGTGGAACTGAGAAGCTGGATGGTTGATTAGGTATGAAAAGGGGTTCAGGATAATTCCCAGTTGTTTGACTTACGTACCAGGATGCATGATAGTACCACTTACTGAGGGTAGGAATAAAGAGAAAGAACAGATCTGTGGAAAAGACGGCAGAAGACGAGTTATGTTTTGGAATATATCAGGTGTATATGGGATTCCTGTGTGATATCCAAGTGGAAATGTTGAATTGACAGTTGGACCTGTAGGTCTAGATCTAAGGACTGTGACCATGGCTAGAAACATAGATTTGGGAGAGCTAGAAGTACCTTAAAGATGACCTGCTCTAACCCATTAATTTTTACAAATGAGGAAGTTAAGTTTTAATCTGGAGAGTGCCTTGTCTGTCTTTGCAAAAGAGAGTGCAAGAATTAGAATGCGAATCCAGGGCTCCTAGTGAGCCAAAATGTGTTTTCTTTGCAGAACAGTCCTACTTCTCCTTCCAAACAGTGCAGTTCTCTTAACTAGGATTAATGAGTGATAGTGATTCACCAACTTTTATTTTCTCCTATAGAATTATTTGCTAGGCACTAGGAATACAGTAATGACGTGATAGATCTCGCCCTTACTCTCATGGAGTCTAGTGGGAAGGCGGGCATTAAGTAATAAAATTATTATGAGGGTGCATGATGCTTGATGTGATTTCAGAGAGTTATGCCTTGGGGAAGGTTCCACTCCTTGCTTATGGAACTGACAAAAGTTCCGTGTGTGTGGAATGGAGAGAGCACAGTTAGAAGGATGGTAGGAGATGAACTTGAAGTATGATCTCCTGGGTGTTCTGACTGCTAATCAAGAAAACCCTTTAGTGGAAAGCTAAGTTAGGGATTGATACTTTGGGAGTAACATATCACTTACTTCTAAGGTTGACCATAACATGATAGGTAGAAGATAGAAATGTGTGCCTTACTATCCTCTAGCCCTTTCCAGTAGACTGCCCCATTTCCAGGAATATCAGGTCTGGTATTTGGTGCAGTTGGAAACACAAGCATGTGTGTGAAGGGAAAACAATATAATGAAAAAGCAGAACACCAAAACATGTTTGCCCTAGGTATTAGTATCTGTTGCTGCCTAACAAAGTTTCCCAAAACTTAGCAGTGAAAACTACAAACATTTATTATCTTACGGTTTCTGTGGTAAGAAATCTGGGCATAACTTAGCTTGGAGCCTCTGGCTCCAGTCTCTCATGAGGCTGCAGACTAGCTGCCAGCTAAGCCCACAGTCATCTCAAGGCTCAACTGAGGCTAAAGAATCTGCTTCCGAGATCATTCACATTATTCTTGGCAAGCCTCAGTCCCTCACCATGTGGCCTCTCCACAGAGCAGCTTCATCACATGATAACCCAGGTTCCTCCAGGGCAGGCCATCCAAGAAAGCAAGAGAGAGCACGCAAGATAGAAGCCATATTTTTTTTTTTTTTACATAATCTTTGAAATCTTTTCTTTCAAATTCTGTCTGTTAGAAACAGGTCACTGGGTGCAGCCCATACTTCCTGGGAGGGGATTAGACAAGGACATGAGTACCAGGAGGCAGGATCGTTGGGCGTCATCCTAGAGGCTGCCTACTACAGTCTGTCAGGAGAATGTCGGTCTCAGATCATACCCAGGCCCAAGAGAAGGTAACAGCAGTTCTAGTCACTATTCCTTTTGTCTGAGTGCCGTTCTCTGAGATTGCTGGTAGGACCCAGGATATCTGGTGGTACGGACAGGCCAGTCAGACAATTTTCTACTCCTTGTCTAGTTATTTTTTCATGATTTCACTCCCGTTCTCAAAATGCGATATTTATATGGAAAGAAGGTGAAAAAAGAAGAAAATTACTGTCAATCCAGCCTTTCAAATTCTGTCTAGAAACTAGTATTTTCCATCACATCCCAGTAATGTGATCTTTTTTATATAAGAAAAATTAAGAAATTTATACTTTCAAATTCAAATGTGTGTGTGTAATTTGTGTTAATGCATATACATTAACAAAGGTGAATGAAGAATTTTATGGGTTTTTTTACTAAGAATTTTTTTATTGATTTCACAGGACCCAGTTTAATGGAAGCTTTAGTTGAGGTAGGATGTTTAGGGACTTTGTCTTCTCAGTTCTCTACTGTTAAAGTCAAACTTTCCAATCTGAAATATTTTCCTATTTCTAGTTATCACCTTTTTTATATATATATTCCAACTTTTTACTGGATCATGATCCCCACAAAAAGTGGTTGTCTTATTCTTATCTTCATTTATTTAAAATAATGATGTCTAAGTTTCACTTAAGGTCAAAACCACAGTTGATTAAAAGGGTTTTTGTTGTTGTTTTGTTTTTTAACACTGTATTATATGCATCCAAGACTCTTAATTTTGAAAAAAAAGACCCATAAAAGTGAACATTTGAAAAATGCAGTTACACCAATCAAAAGCAGGTAGGGAGTCTATTCATACTATGGAATAGTATTCAGCAATAAGAAGGAATGACGTACTTATACATGTTACCACATGGATGAACCTTGAAAACCTTACACTGAATGAAAGAAACCAGACGAAAAAGTACACATATTGTATAATTCCATTGATGTGAAATGTCCAGAATAGGCAGATCTATAGAGAATTAGTAGTTGCCTTGTGCTGGGGGTGGGTGGAGGGAAGGAGAGTATTGGCCTATGAGTGTGAGCTTTCTTTTTGGAGTAATGAAAATGTTCTATGATTGATTGTCATAGTTGCACAACTTTGTTAATATACTAAAAGCCACTGACTTTTACACTTAAAATGGGTGAATCATATGGTATGTGAATTATATTTCAATAAAGATATTTTTTTAAAAAAGCAGATGGGGGGACTGTAGTTGGTTTGGTGATATGAAGACACAGTTGGGATTTAGTCCTTTGCAAAATTTAAAGATTACTGGTGTGATAGAATTTGGGTTAACAATTTTCTATAGGCTTTACAATGAAATTCCATTCTACATGTTTCTCTGTGCTTTTTTTTATTTTAACTTATTGTAAGTTCAGAATTAACTTCTGGTTTTCTAAATCTTCTTGTCTTTCATGATTCTGTTAATGCAGAGAGAATCTCTGATGTTAGTAACTTTTAGAGAATTATAAATTATTAAAAAGGGAATGCTCTTTGAAGGACAATTTAGTAGTTTCATTTCCTTTGGATACCTAGGTTCTCCCCCTTCCTCCACAAATAGATCTATTTTAAAATTTTGAATTTGTATATGCTTTTTTTTTTGCTGGAGAAACAGAATACATGTATTTTCAGACTTATAAGAAGATAGTATACTTTAAGGACACATAAAATTTGAAAACTTTACTTACTTTATTTATCCCAGAGAAGCAAAATATATTTTATATTTAATAGCTCATGAGTTCCTTGTGCTTAGAATGAACTGGAAAATATGGCAAAATTTAGCCATTTTGATGGTAGTAAAGTTAATGTTCTTCTAATGGAAAAACAACCTATTAATTGCATTTGAAACTTTGGTGACTGAGTATATCTGTAGTTCTGGATAAGTTTTAAACTAGCATAACTAATTATTTACATGCTTAGCATATTTTTAGTTTTTAATAAAGCATGTTAAAAGTGTAATATGCCTAATCAAACTTCTAAGAGGAAATTAGGGGATCCCACATTGGTGCTAATTGACATGTTGTTCATAATTTAGAATCTAAATCCCAGCAGTGTTTATGTATACTAATTGTGACTTGAATATGAACTGAAAACAAAATGGAGCAAACTTTAGAAAGTGATGAAACTTGAGGGAATAACTAGAAATCCTCTGACACAAAGGGTGTAACTACCTATGGGTTACCTACTTTTACAACCTAAGGACTAATGAATGTGGAGATTCTGGCCTTAAACAGCCTATGGGAGCTCTCATTGGCATGTATTTGTTAAATTCCCTTTCAGTTTCACGAAGTTCATTTCTCAAAGTCCTTTTTCAGGTCCACTGTGTGTCTAAAATCTAAATATTAAGTTTAGTGTACTCTGAATACACAAGTTTGCTTTAATCAGTGAGCCTTTTATACATAAGGAGAAAACAAAAGATTTTCTTTGGGTTCAAGACAGTCTGGTTGGAGGCAGAGGTGCTTAATTAATAAGGTAGGTTTATAGATATAGACAGTGGTTCAGTTATGGTTTATTTAAATTTGAATAATTAGAGCTCTGCTTTTTAAATAGCTCGACAAAGCAAACAAATTGTAAAAAGAATTTGCTCCCTCAACTCAAGAAGAGTGCTTTTTGTGGTTTCTATCTTGCAAGAAAATAAAAATATTCTTTTTTTAATTAATTTTTAAGTTTTTAATTTTTTTTAGTTTTTATGGAGATTGTTCACATTCCATACAACTATCCAAAGATCCGAAGTGTACAATTAATTGTCCATGGTACCATCATACAGCTGTGCATCCATCACCATAATTAATTTTTTTTTCAATTTTTAGAACATTTTCATTACTCTGGAAAAGACATAAAGACAAAAAAAGGAAACTCAAATCTTCCCATACCCCTAACCATCCCCCCCTCCATTATTGATTGATATTTTCGGTATAGTACATTTGTTACTGTCAATGAAAGAATGTTTCAATACTACTAACTGTAGTATGTAATTTGCAATGGGTATATATTTTTTTCCTATATGCCCCTCTATTAACTTCTAGTTATAGTGTCATACATTTGTTCTAGTTCATGAAAGAGATTTCTAATATTTGTACAATTAATCATGGACATTGTCCAACACAAGATTCACTGTTTTATACATTCCCATATTTTAACCTCCAACTTTCCTTCTGGTGACATACATAACTCTGAGCTTACCCTTTCCACCACCTTCACACACCTTTCAGCACTGTTAGTTATTCTCACAATGTGCTACCATTGCCTTTGTCTATTTCCAAATGTTTAAGTTCACCCTAGTTGAACATTCTGCTCATAATAAGCAACCACTCCCCATTCTTTAGCCTCGTTCTATACCGTTAACTTATATTTCATGTGTATGAGTTTACATATTATAATTAGTTCATATCAGTGAGAACCTGCAATATTTGTCCTTATGTGTCTTATTTCACTCAATATAGTACCCTCAAGTTTTCTTCATCAACCCATATTTTTATTTTTATTTTTTTTTTTTAATCATCATTTTATTGAGATATATTCACATACCACGCAGTCATACAAAACAAATTGTACTTTCGATTGTTTACAGTACCATTACATAGTTGTACATTCATCACCTAAATCAATCCCTGACACCTTCATTAGCACACACACAAAAATAACAAGAATAATAATTAGAGTGAAAAAGAGCAATTGAAGTAAAAAAGAACACTGGGTACCTTTGTCTGTTTGTTTCCTTCCCCTACTTTTCTACACATCCATCCATAAACTAGACAAAGTGGTGTTTGGTCCTTATGGCTTTCCCAATCCCATTGTCACCCCTCATAAGCTACATTTTTATACAACTGTCTTCGAGATTCATGGGTTCTGGGTTGTAGTTTGATAGTTTCAGGTATCCACCACCAGCTACCCCAATTCTTTAGAACCTAAAAAGGGTTGTCTAAAGTGTGCATAAGAGTGCCCACCAGAGTGACCTCTCGGCTCCTTTTGGAATCTCTCTGCCACTGAAGCTTATTTCATTTCCTTTCACATCCCCCTTTTGGTCAAGAAGATGTTCTCCGTCCCACGGTGCCAGGTCTACATTCCTCCCTGGGAGTCATATTCCACGTTGCCAGGGAGATTCACTTCCCTGGGTGTCTGATCCCACGTAGGGGGGAGGGCAGTGATTTCACCTTTCAAGTTGGCTTAGCCAGAGAGAGAGGGCCACATCTGAGCAACAAAGAGGCATTCAGGAGGAGACTCTTAGGCACAAATACAGGGAGGCCTAGCCTCTCCTTTGCAGCAACCGTCTTCCCAAGGGTAAAACTTATGGTAGAGGGCTCAACCCATCAAACCACCAGTCCCCTATGTCTGTGGTCATGTTAGCAACCATGGAGGTGGGGTAGGCGAATACCCCTGCATTCTCCACAGGCTCCTCAAGGGGGCACTACATCTTTTTTTTTTTTTTTTTTTTTTTTTTTTTTTTTTTTAATATCTCAAATGCTTTTAATACGTGCTTACAGCCTGGAGCATTCTGGCAGAGGTTTTAACCTCAAATAACATCACCATCTCGAATGTTCTTTTGGAAAACGCTCTCTTCCCACCTTGTATGGGGGTATAATCTCATTAAAAGCCCACGGCACACCAGTGTGTCCCAGACGGAGGCAGGGAGCTGAAGGGAGTCGCCCACGGACAGCCCAGGTGGCCGAGATGCTTTGCAAAAGGGCAGGGACGACAGACGTTATAACCAGTATGGCAACCATTTCACTACGACTTTGCCCAAACACAGTATTTCATAATATAAAGTGGCTCCTCCTGGTTGTTTTCTATTTGCATTCCTTGGAGTCATCGGAATATGGATGCTATGGTCTGCACTGGCTTTTTTTTTTTTTTTTTTTTTTAACTTTCCCTTCTTTTTTCAAATCACCTGTATGAAAAAAAAGTTAAAAAGAAAACAAACATACAATAAAAGAGCATTTCAAAGAGACCATAGCAAGGGAGTAAGAAAAAGACAACTAACCTAAGATAACTGCTTAACTTCCAACATGTTCCTACTTTACCCCAAGAAAGTTACATAATATAGCAACATTTCAGTGAACTTGTTCCTACTACAACCATCAGAAATTAACAGACCATAGTCATTTCTGGGCATCCCCAGAACGTTAAATACCTTATCTGTTCTTCCTGGATTATTGTTCCCCCTTCCTTAATTGCTCTCTACTGCTAGTTCCCCTACATTCTACATTATAAACCATTTGTTTTACATTTTTCAAAGTTCACATTAGTGGTAGCATATAATATTTCTCTTTTTGTGCCTGGCTTATTTCGCTCAGCATTATGTCTTCAAGGTTCATCCATGTTGTCATATGTTTCACCAGATCGTTCCTTCTTACTGCCGCGTAGTATTCCATCGTGTGTATATACCACATTTTATTTATCCACTCATCTGTTGAAGGACATTTGGGTTGTTTCCATCTCTTGGCAATTGTGAATAATGCTGCTATGAACATTGGCGTGCAGATATCTGTTCGTGTCACTGCTTTCC
Source organism: Choloepus didactylus (assembly GCF_015220235.1). Classification (NCBI taxonomy): domain Eukaryota; kingdom Metazoa; phylum Chordata; class Mammalia; order Pilosa; family Megalonychidae; genus Choloepus; species Choloepus didactylus. Next base: position 31,755,896 of record NC_051308.1, read on the forward strand.
GATCTTCCGGGTATATACCGAGGAGTGCAATCGCTGGATCGAATGGTAGCTCTATATCTAGTTTTCTAAGGAACTGCCAGACTGACTTCCAGAGTGGCTGAACCATTATACAGTCCCACCAACAATGAATAAGAGTTCCAATTTCTCCACATCCCCTCCAGCATTTGTAGTTTCCTGTTTGTTTAATGGCAGCCAATCTAACCGGTGTTAGATGGTATCTCATTGTGGTCTTAATTTGCATCTCTCTAATAGCTAGTGAAGCTGAAATTTTTTCATGTGTTTCTTGGTCATTTGTATTTCCTCTTCAGAGAACTGTCTTTTCATATCTTTTGCCCATTTTATAATTGGGCTGTCTGTACTATTGTCATTGAGTTGTAGGATTTCTTTGTATATGCAAGATATCAGTCTTTTGTCAGATACATGGTTTCCAAAAATTTTTTCCCATTGAGTTGGCTGCCTCTTTACCTTTTTGAGAAATTCCTTTGAGGTGCAGAAACTTCTAAGCTTGAGGAGTTCCCATTTATCTATTTTCTCTTTTGTTGCTTGTGCTTTGGGTGTAAAGTCTAGGAAGTGGCCTCCTAATACAAGGTCTTGAAGATGTTTTCCTACATTATCTTCTAGGAGTTTTATGGTACTTTCTTTTATATTGAGATCTTTGGTCCATTTTGAGTTAATTTTTGTGTAGGGGGTGAGGTAGGGGTCCTCCTTCATTCTTTTGGATATGGATATCCAACTCTCCCAGCCCCATTTGTTGAAAAGACCATTATGGCTCAGTTTGGTGACTTTGGGGGCCTTATCAAAGATCAGTCGGCCATAGATCTGAGGGTCTATCTCTGAATTCTCAATTCGATTCCATTGATCTATATGTCTATCTTTGTGCCAGTACCATGCTGTCTTGGCAACTGTGGCTTTATAATAAGCTTCAAAGTCAGGGAGTGTAAGTCCTCCCACTTCGTTTTTCTTTTTTAGAGTGTCTTTAGCAATTCGAGGCATCTTCCCTTTCCAAATAAATTTGATAACTAGCTTTTCCAAGTCTGCAAAGTAGGTTGTTGGAATTTTGATTGGGATTGCATTGAATCTGTAGATGAGTTTGGGTAGAATTGACATCTTAATGACATTTAGCCTTCCTATCCATGAACATGGAATATTTTTCCATCTTTTAAGGTCCCCTTCTATTTCTTTTAGTAGAGTTATGTAGTTTTCTTTGTATAGGTCTTTTACATCTTTGGTTAAGTTGATTCCTAGGTACTTGATTTTTTTAGTTGCTATTGAAAATGGTATCTTTTTCTTGAGTGTCTCTTCAGTTTGTTCATTTCTAGCATATAGAAACATTACTGACTTATGTGCATTAATCTTGTATCCCGCTACTTTGCTAAATTTGTTTATTAGCTCTAGTAGGTGTATCGTTGATTTCTCAGGGTTTTCTAGATATAAGATCATATCATCTGCAAACAATGACAGTTTTACTTCTTCTTTTCCAATTTGGATGCCTTTTATTTCTTTGTCTTGCCGGATTGCCCTGGCTAGCACTTCCAGCACAATGTTGAATAACAGTGGTGACAGCGGGCATCCTTGTCTTGTTCCTGATCTTAGAGGGAAGGCTTTCAGTCTCTCACCATTGAGTACTATGCTGGCTGTGGGTTTTTCATATATGCTCTTTATCATGTTGAGGAAGTTTCCTTCAATTCCTACCTTTTGAAGTGTTTTTATCAAAAAGGGATGTTGGATTTTGTCAAATGCTTTTTCAGCATCTATTGAGATGATCAATTGATTTTTCCCTTTCGAGTTTTTAATGTGTTGTAATACATTGATTGTTTTTCTTATGTTGAACCATCCTTGCATGCCTGGAATGAACCCCACTTGGTCATGGTGTATGATTTTTTTAATGTGTCTTTGGATTCGATTTGCAAGTATTTTGTTGAGGATTTTTGCATCTATATTCATTAGGGAGATTGGCCGGTAGTTTTCCTTTTTTGTAGCATCTTTGCCTGGTTTTGGTATTAGATTGATGTTAGCTTCATAAAATGAGTTAGGTAGTGTTCCATTTTTTTCAATGTTTTGAAAGAGTCTGAGTAAGATTGGTGTCAGTTCTTTCTGGAAAGTTTGGTAGAATTCCCCTGTGAAGCCATCTGGCCCTGGGCATTTATTTGTGGGAAGATTTTTGATGACTGATTGGATCTCTTTGCTTGTGATGGGTTGGTTGAGGTCTTCTATTTCTTCTCTGGTCAGTCTAGGTTGTTCATATGTTTCCAGGAAATTGTCCATTTCTTCTACATTATCCACTTTGTTGCCATACAGTTGTTCATAATATCCTCTTATAATTTTTTTAATTTCTTCAGGATCTGCAGTTATGTCACCTTTTTCATTCATTATTTTGTTTATATGGGTCTTCTCTCTTTTTGATTTTGTCAGTCTAGCTAGGGGCTTGTCAATCTTGTTGATCTTCTCAAAGAACCAACTTTTGGTGATATTTATCCTTTCTATTGTTTTTTTGTTCTCTATGTCATTTATTTCTGCTTTAATCCTTGTTATTTCTTTTCTTCTACTTGGTTTAGGATTGGTTTGCTGTTCATTTTCTAGCTTCTTCAGTTGATCCATTAGTTCTTTGATTTTGGCTCTTTCTTCCTTTTTAATATATGCGTTTAGTGCTATAAATTTCCCCCTTAGCACTGCTTTTGCTGCATCCCATAGGTTTTGGTATGTTGTGTTCTCATTTTCATTCGTCTCTATATATTTAGCAATTTCTCTTGCTATTTCTTCTTTAACCCACTGATTGTTTAGGAGTGTGTTGTTTAACCTCCAGGTATTTGTGAATTTTCTAAGTCTCTGATGGTTATTGACTTCTAATTGTATTCCATTGTGGTCAGAGAATGTGCTTTGAATGATTTCAATCTTTTTAAATTTATTGAGGCTTGTTTTATGTCCCAGCATATGATCTATTCTGGAGAAAGTTCCATGAGCACTAGAAAAGTATGTGTATCCTGGTGATTTGGGATGTAATGTCCTGTAGATGTCTGTTAAATCTAATTCATTTATCAGATTGTTTAGGTTTTCAGTTTCCTTATTGGTCTTCTGTCTGGTTGATCTATCTATAGGAGAGAGTGATGTGTTGAAGTCTCCCACAATTATTGTGGAAACATCAATTGCTTCCTTTAGTTTTGCCAATGTTTCTCTCATGTATTTTGTGGCACCTTGATTGGGTGCATAGACATTTACGATTGTTATTTCTTCTTGCTGAATTGCCCCTTTTATTAGTATGTAGTGGCCTTCTTTGTCTCTCAAAACATCCCTGCATTTGAAGTCTATTTTATCTGAGATTAATATTGCTACACCTGCTTTCTTTTGGCTGTAGCTTGCATGAAATATTTTTTTCCATCCTTTCACTTTCAATTTCTTTGTGTCCCTGTGTCTAAGATGAGTCTCTTGTATGCAACATATTGATGGTTCATTTTTTTTGATCCATTCTGCGAATCTATATCTTTTAATTGGGGAGTTTAATCCATTTACATTCAACGTTAAAACCGTGAAGGCATTTCTTGAATCGGCCATCTTATCCTTTGGATTATGTTTGCCATATTTTTCCCTCTCTCTATTAATATCCTTTATTGTACCCATACCGAATCTCTTTAGTACTGAACCTTTCTCCACGTCTCTCTGTCCTGTCTTTGTTTCTCTGTCTGTAGGGCTCCCTTTAGTATCTCCAGTAGGGCAGGTCTCTTGTTAGCAAATTCTCTCAGCATTTCTTTGTCTGTGAAAAATTTAAGCTCTCCCTCAAATTTGAAGGAGAGCTTTGCTGGATAAAGTATTCTTGGCTGGAAATTCCTCTCTCTCAGAATTTTAAATATATCGTGCCATTGCCTTCTCGCCTCCATGGTGGCTGCTGAGTAGTCACTACTTAGTCTTATGCTGTTTCCTTTGTATGTGGTGAATTGCTTTTCTCTTGCTGCTTTCAGAACTTGCTCCTTCTCTTCTATGTTTGACAGTGTGATCAGTATATGTCTCGGAGTGGGTTTTTTTGGATTTATTCTATTTGGAGTTCGCTGAGCATTTATGATTTGTGTATTTATGTTGTTTAGAAGATTTGGGAAGTTTTCCCCAACAATTTCTTTGAATACTCTTCCTAGACCTTTACCCTTTTCTTCCCCTTCTGGGACACCAATGAGTCTTATATTCGGACGCTTCATATTATCTATCATATCCCTGAGGTCCATTTCGAGTTTTTCAATTTTTTTCCCCATTCTTTCTTTTATGCTTTCATTTTCCATTCTGTCATCTTCCAGGTCACTGATTCGTTGTTCAACTTCCTCTAGTCTTGTACTATGAGTGTCCAGAATCTTTTTAATTTGGTCAACAGTTTCTTTAATTTCCATAAGATCATCCATTTTTTTATTTAGTCTTGCAATGTCTTCTTTATGCTCTTCTAGGGTCTTCTTGATTTCCTTCATATCCCGTACTAGGGTCTCATTGTTCATCTTTAGTTCTTTGAGTAGCTGCTCTAGGTGTGTCTCTTCTGGTCTTTTGATTTGGGTGCTTGGGCTTGGGTTATCCATATCGTCTGGTTTTTTCATATGCTTTATAATTTTCTGTTGTTTTTGGCCTCGTGGCATTTGCTGTCCTTGATAGGGTTCTTTTAGGGTTTGTAGACCAGTTGAAGTCCTTATCTCTAATTTATCAGATCTACAGCTTCGTGGAGTACACTTTCTCTAACTAACCAGCAGGTGGCGTCCACGAGCCACCTGTTCTCCACAAGCCAGATCTCCCCTGCTTAGCCTTTTTGGTGAGTGGGGGAGTGAGTCTTGTGGGGCCCAATTGGTGTCCCAAGCTTGCGTGTGTAGTTGGTGTTGCCTGCCCTGTATGTGGGGCGTGTTTCTGGGCAGTCGGGGAGGGGGGGTGGCCCTAACAATCAAATCTCCCTGATGATCCTAGAGTTTTAAAGCTACTGCAATAGTCTAATCCTTCAGTTCAGTCCTGCCACAGTTTGTCTCTGCCACTGACCCACAAGTCTTTGGTATTGGCGTATGGCTCCTGAGACTTGCAAGTGGGCCCCTCTTCCAGGCTGTGCACCCCGGGTCCTCTGTTGAGGGATGACTGTGCTATGTCACAGGTGAGTGCCGTCCCCCCAGGGCAGTTCTGGGCTGCTGGGCTGTGTTGGGAGGCTCCCAGTCTGCTCAAATGATGGCTGAATGGGGCTCTGTTAATTCACACTGCTCCCCCTTCCCAGCTCTGGGACATTCAGCTGAGGTTGCAGGGAAGGCTAATGTCCACGCCCAGTTTTGTGGTGTGTGCCTGTTATTTGAAGCACTTCCGTCACACTGGGTTGTCTGGGGCAGCTCTGGGCTATGGGGCTGGTGATGGGCAGGAGTGTTTCCTGTCCACCAGGATGGTGGCTGTGAGCGGACACCCCCCTTTTCTTGGGAAGTTGTGTTGTTTAGTGAATTTTCTCAGCCACTGGATTATTGCCTTTTGTCTCAGAGCTCTCTTATTTCTGCTCTTGACTTGACGTGCCCAAATTTCAATTCTTTGAAGCTTTCTGTATTGAGCTTCTTAGAGTAATTGTTTTAGAAAAAGCAAAAAGGATTTAAAAAAAAAAAAAAACAAAAAAAAACGGCCCTCCTCAGAGATCTAATGGGTTATTGAAATGCTAATAGACAAAGCAACCAGGGCCATTAAGGAAAGGTGCCCTGGGCAGAGAGATCAGCCTTGCTTCGGGATTTGCATATGCGCCTCAAGGCCTGATCTCCGCCCTTCCCCTTTCTGTGTTCACCAGAACTCCAAAAATCCTCTGCTTTTACTTTGGAGCTTCTCGTGTTGTTTTCCTTCTATGCCCGTCTCCTCTCTGCTGGGCTGGCTGCTCTCAGAGTCTCTGGTGTCTGGCCTCAGTCTATCTATGGTTGGAGTTTGAATCAGTAGAATGAGTTTCCGATGAGAGCAGCCACTGCAATTCTCCCTTCTCCTTCCTGGAGCTGACAGCCCCTCCTCCCCCGGGACTGAGCCTGGCAGGGAGGGGCGCGGGTCCCCTGGCCGCAAAAACTTACAGATTTCGGTGATCTCAGCAGTTCCACGTTTTCATGCGTGTTGTATGAAGTATGCTCAAAGACAGATTGCTCTGTGGTGTCCAGTCCACGCAGTTCCTGGCTTTTTACCTACTTTCCTGGAGGAGTAACTAAAACATACAGCTCACCAGTCTGCCATCTTGCCCCGCCTCCCCAACCCATATTTTTAAAGACAGTTTTGTTCACATTCCCATACATTCCATCCTAAGTAAACAATCGTTGGTTCCCTGTATAGTCACGTATTTATGTACTCAGCACCATGGCCACTATCTATATAAGGACATCTCCATTTCTTCCACAAAGCATGAGGAAGAGTCAAAGAAGGTAGAGAGACAAAAGAAGAGAGAGAGAAAAAAAAATGACAGCTAGAAAGCAACGAAAGGAAAGACAGCATTAACCTAAAGCAGAATAAAGTCAGACAACATCACCAATGTCAGGAGTTCCATACCCTTCCCCTTTGTTCCCCCGACCCCACCCATATGCATTTAGCTTTGGTATATTGCCTTTGTTATATTACAGTAAGTATAATACAATGTTTCTGTTAATTATAGTCTCTAGTTTGTTTGATTGTGTTTTCCCCTCAATCCCCCCCCTATTTTTTTTTTAAATCATCATTTTATTGAGATATATTCACATACCACGCAGTCATACAAAACAAATTGTACTTTTGATTGTTTACAGTACCATTACATAGTTGTACATTCATCACCTAAATCAATCCCTGACACCTTCATTAGCACACACACAAAAATAACAAGAATAATAATTAGAGTGAAAAAGAGCAATTGAAGTAAAAAAGAACACTAGGTACCTTTGTCTGTTTGTTTGCTTCCCCTACTTTTCTACACATCCATCCATAAACTAGACAAAGTGGAGTTTGGTCCTTATGGCATTCCCAATCCCACTGTCACCCCTCATAAGCTACATTTTTATACAATTGTCTTCGAGATTCATGGGTTCTGGGTTGTAGTTTAATAGTTTCAGGTATCCACCACCAGCTACCCCCAATTCTTTAGAACCTAAAAAAGGTTGTCTAAAGTGTGCGTAAGAGTGCCCACCAGAGTGATCTCTCGGCTCGTTTTGGAATCTCTCTGCCACTGAAGCTTATTTCATTTCCTTTCACATCCCCCTTTTGGTCAAGAAGATGTTCTCCATCCCACGATGCCGGGTCTACATTCCTCCCCGGGAGTCATATTCCACGTTGCCAGGGAGATTCACTTCCCTGGGTGTCTGATCCCACGTAGGGGGGAGGGCAGTGATTTCACCTTTCAAGTTGGCTTAGCCAGAGAGAGAGGGCCACATCTGAGCAACAAAGAGGCATTCAGGAGGAGACTCTTAGGCACAAATACAGGGAGGCCTAGCCTCTCCTTTGCAGCAACCGTCTTCCCAAGGGTAAAACTTATGGTAGAGGGCTCAACCCATCAAACCACCAGTCCCCTATGTCTGTGGTCATGTTAGCAACCATGGAGGTGGGGTAGGCGAATACCCCTGCATTCTCCACAGGCTCCTCAAGGGGGCACTAAATCTTTTTTTTTTTTTTTTTCCTTGTTTGTCTTTTTTCTTTTTTTTTTTTTTTTTTTTTAACTTTCCCTTCTTTTTTCAAATCAACTGTATGAAAAAAAAAGTTAAAAAGAAAACAAACATACAATAAAAGAACATTTCAAAGAGACCATAGCAAGGGAGTAAGAAAAAGACAACTAACCTAAGATAACTGCTTAACTTCCAACATGTTCCTACTTTACCCCAAGAAAGTTACATAATATAGCAACATTTCAGTGAACTTGTTCCTACTACATCCATCAGAAATTAACAGACCATAGTCATTTCTGGGCATCCCCAGAACGTTAAATAGCTTATCTGTTCTTCTTGGATTATTGTTCCCCCTTCCTTAATTGCTCTCTACTGCTAGTTCCCCTACATTCTACATTATAAACCATTTGTTTTACATTTTTCAAAGTTCACATTAGTGGTAGCATATAATATTTCTCTTTTTGTGCCTGGCTTATTTCGCTCAGCATTATGTCTTCAAGGTTCATCCATGTTGTCATATGTTTCACCAGATCGTTCCTTCTTACTGCCGCGTAGTATTCCATCGTGTGTATATACCACATTTTATTTATCCACTCATCTGTTGAAGGACATTTGGGTTGTTTCCATCTCTTGGCAATTGTGAATAATGCTGCTATGAACATTGGCGTGCAGATATGTGTTCGTGTCACTGCTTTCCGATCTTCCGGGTATATACCGAGAAGTGCAATCGCTGGATCGAATGGTAGCTCTATATCTAGTTTTCTAAGGAACTGCCAGACTGACTTCCAGAGTGGCTGAACCATTATACAGTCCCACCAACAATGAATAAGAGTTCCAATTTCTCCACATCCCCTCCAGCATTTGTAGTTTCCTGTTTGTTTAATGGCAGCCATTCTAACCGGTGTTAGATGGTATCTCATTGTGGTCTTAATTTGCATCTCTCTAATAGCTAGTGAAGCTGAACATTTTTTCATGTGTTTCTTGGCCATTTGTATTTCCTCTTCAGAGAACTGTCTTTTCATATCTTTTGCCCATTTTATAATTGGGCTGTCTGTACTATTGTCATTCAGTTGTAGGATTTCTTTGTATATGCAAGATATCAGTCTTTTGTCAGATACATGGTTTCCAAAAATTTTTTCCCATTGAGTTGGCTGCCTCTTTACCTTTTTGAGAAATTCCTTTGAGGTGCAGAAACTTCTAAGCTTGAGGAGTTCCCATTTATCTATTTTCTCTTTTGTTGCTTGTGCTTTGGGTGTAAAGTCTAGGAAGTGGCCTCCTAATACAAGGTCTTGAAGATGTTTTCCTACATTATCTTCTAGGAGTTTTATGGTACTTTCTTTTATATTGAGATCTTTGGTCCATTTTGAGTTAATTTTTGTGTAGGGGGTGAGGTAGGGGTCCTCTTTCATTCTTTTGGATATGGATATCCAACTCTCCCAGCCCCATTTGTTGAAAAGACCATTATGGCTCAGTTCGGTGACTTTGGGGGCCTTATCAAAGATCAGTCGGCCATAGATCTGAGGGTCTATCTCTGAATTCTCAATTCGATTCCATTGATCTATATGTCTATCTTTGTGCCAGTACCATGCTGTTTTGGCAACTGTGGCTTTATAATAAGCTTCAAAGTCAGGGAGTGTAAGTCCTCCCACTTCGTTTTTCTTTTTTAGAGTGTCTTTAGCAATTCGAGGCATCTTCCCTTTCCAAATAAATTTGCTAACTAGCTTTTCCAAGTCTGCAAAGTAGGTTGTTGGAATTTTGATTGGGATTGCATTGAATCTATAGATGAGTTTGGGTAGAATTGACATCTTAATGACATTTAGCCTTCCTATCCATGAACATGGAATATTTTTCCATCTTTTAAGGTCCCCTTCTATTTCTTTTAGTAGAGTTACGTAGTTTTCTTTGTATAGGTCTTTTACATCTTTGGTTAAGTTTATTCCTAGGTACTTGATTTTTTTAGTTCCTATTGAAAATGGTATCTTTTTCTTGAGTGTCTCTTCAGTTTGTTCATTTCTAGCATATAGAAACATTACTGACTTATGTGCATTAATCTTGTATCCCGCTACTTTGCTAAATTTGTTTATTAGCTCTAGTAGGTGTATCGTTGATTTCTCAGGGTTTTCTAGATATAAGATCATATCATCTGCAAACAATGACAGTTTTACTTCTTCTTTTCCAATTTGGATGCGTTTTATTTCTTTGTCTTGCCGGATTGCCCTGGCTAGCACTTCCAGCACAATGTTGAATAACAGTGGTGACAGCGGGCATCCTTGTCTTGTTCCTGATCTTAGAGGGAAGGCTTTCAGTCTCTCATCATTGAGTACTATGCTGGCTGTGGGTTTTTCATATATGCTCTTTATCATGTTGAGGAAGTTTCCTTCAATTCCTACCTTTTGAAGTGTTTTTATCAAAAAGGGATGTTGGATTTTGTCAAATGCTTTTTCAGCATCTATTGAGATGATCAATTGATTTTTCCCTTTCGAGTTTTAATGTGTTGTAATACATTGATTGTTTTTCTTATGTTGAACCATCCTTGCATGCCTGGAATGAACCCCACTTGGTCATGGTGTATGATTTTTTTAATGTGTCTTTGGATTCGATTTGCAAGTATTTTGTTGAGGATTTTTGCATCTATATTCATTAGGGAGATTGGCCGGTAGTTTTCCTTTTTTGTAGCATCTTTGCCTGGTTTTGGTATTAGATTGATGTTAGCTTGATAAAATGAGTTAGGTAGTGTTCCATTTTCTTCAATGTTTTGAAAGAGTTTGAGTAAGATTGGTGTCAGTTCTTTCTGGAAAGTTTGGTAGAATTCCCCTGTGAAGCCATCTGGCCCTGGGCATTTATTTGTGGGAAGATTTTTGATGACTGATTGGATCTCTTTGCTTGTGATGGGTTGGTTGAGGTCTTCTATTTCTTCTCTGGTCAGTCTAGGTTGTTCATATGTTTCCAGGAAATTGTCCATTTCTTCTACATTATCCAGTTTGTTGCCATACAGTTGTTCATAATATCCTCTTATAATTTTTTTAATTTCTTCAGGATCTGCAGTTATGTCACCTTTTTCATTCATTATTTTGTTTATATGGGTCTTCTCTCTTTTTGATTTTGTCAGTCTAGCTAGGGGCTTGTCAATCTTGTTGATCTTCTCGAAGAACCAACTTTTGGTGATATTTATCCTCTCTCTTGTTTTTTTGTTCTCTATGTCATTTATTTCTGCTTTAATCCTTGTTATTTCTTTTCTTCTACTTGGTTTAGGATTGGTTTGCTGTTCATTTTCTAGCTTCTTCAGTTGATCCATTAGTTCTTTGATTTTGGTTCTTTCTTCCTTTTTAATATATGCGTTTAGTGCTATAAATTTCCCCCTCAGCACTGCTTTTGCTGCATCCCATAAGTTTTGGTATGTTGTGTTCTCATTTTCATTCGTCTCTATATATTTAGCAATTTCTCTTGCTATTTCTTCTTTAACCCACTGATTGTTTAGGAGTGTGTTGTTTAACCTCCAGGTATTTGTGAATTTTCTAAGTCTCTGATGGTTATTGACTTCTAATTGTATTCCATTGTGGTCAGAGAATGTGCTTTGAAGAATTTCAATCTTTTTAAATTTACTGAGGCTTGTTTTATGTCCCAGCATATGATCTATTCTGGAGAAAGTTCCGTGAGCACTAGAAAAGTATGTGTATCCTGGTGATTTGAGATGTAATGTTCTGTATATGTCTGTTAAATCTAATTCATTTATCATATTGTTTAGGTTTTCAATTTCCTTATTGGTCCTGTGTCTGGTTGATCTATCTATAGGAGAGAGTGATGTGTTGAAGTCTCCCACAATTATTGTGGAAGCATCAATTGCTTCTTTTAGTTTTGCCAGTGTTTCTCTCATGTATTTTGTGGCACCTTGATTGGGTGCATAGACATTTACGATTGTTATTTCTTCTTGCTGAATTGCCCCTTTTATTAGTATGTAGTGGCCTTCTTTGTCTCAAAACATCCCTGCATTTGAAGTCTATTTTATCTGAGATTAATATTGCTACACCTGCTTTCTTTTGGCTGTAGCTTGCATGAAATATTTTTTTCCATCCTTTCACTTTCAGTTTCTTTGTGTCCCTGTGTCTAAGATGAGTCTCTTGTATGCAACATATTGATGGTTCATTTTTTTTGATCCATTCTGCGAATCTATATCTTTTAATTGGGGAGTTTAATCCATTTACATTCAACGTTAAAACCGTGAAGGCATTTCTTGAATCGGCCATCTTATCCTTTCGATTATGTTTGCCATATTTTTCCCTCTCTCTATTAATATCCTTTATTGTACCCATACCGAATCTCTTTAGTACTGAACCTTTCTCCAAGTCTCTCTGTCCTGTCTTTGTTTCTCTGTCTGTAGGGCTCCCTTTAGTATCTCCAGTAGGGCAGGTCTCTTGTTAGCAAATTCTCTCAGCATTTGTTTGTCTGTGAAAAATTTAAGCTCTCCCTCAAATTTGAAGGAGAGCTTTGCTGGATAAAGTATTCTTGGCTGGAAATTCCTCTCACTCAGAATTTTAAATATATCGTGCCACTGCCTTCTCACCTCCATGGTAGCTGCTGAGTAGTCACTACTTAGTCTTATGCTGTTTCCTTTGTATGTGGTGAATTGCTTTTCTCTTGCTGCTTTCAGAACTTGCTCCTTCTCTTCTATGTTTGACAGTGTGATCAGTATATGTCTCGGAGTGGGTTTTTTTGGATTTATTCTATTTGGAGTTCGCTGAGCATTTATGATTTGTGTATTTATGTTGTTTAGAAGATTTGGGAAGTTTTCCCCAACAATTTCTTTGAATACTCTTCCTAGACCTTTACCCTTTTCTTCCCCTTCTGGGACACCAATGAGTCTTATATTCGGACGTTTCATATTATCTATCATATCCCTGAGGTCCATTTCGAGTTTTTCAATTTTTTTCCCCATTCTTTCTTTTATGCTTTCATTTTCCATTCTGTCATCTTCCAGGTCACTGATTCGTTGTTCAACTTCCTCTAGTCTTGTACTATGAGTGTCCAGAATCTTTTTAATTTGGTCAACAGTTTCTTTAATTTCCATAAGATCATCCATTTTTTTCTTTAGTCTTGCAATGTCTTCTTTATGCTCTTCTAGGGTCTTCTTGATTTCCTTCATATCCCGTACTATGGTCTCATTGTTCATCTTTAGTTCTTTGAGTAGCTGCTCTAGGTGTGTCTCTTCTGGTCTTTTGATTTGGGTGCTTGGGCTTGGGTTATCCATATCGTCTGGTTTTTTCATATGCTTTATAATTTTCTGTTGTTTTTGGCCTCGTGGCATTTGCTGAACTTGATAGGGTTCTTTTAGGGTTTGTAGACCAGTTGAAGTCCTTATCTCTAATTTATCAGATCTACAGCTTCGTGGAGTACACTTTCTCTAACTAACCAGCAGGTGGCGTCCACGAGCCACCTGTTCTCCACAAGCCAGATCTCCCCTGCTTAGCCTTTTTGGTGAGTGGGGGAGTGAGTCTTGTGGGGCCCAATTGGTGTCCCAAGCTTGCGTGTGTAGTTGGTGTTGCCTGCCCTGTATGTGGGGCGTGTTTCTGGGCAGTCGGGGAGGGGGGGTGGCCCTAACAATCAAATCTCCCTGATGATCCTAGAGTTTTAAAGCTACTGCAATAGTCTAATCCTTCAGTTCAGTCCTGCCACAGTTTGTCTCTGCCACTGACCCACAAGTCTTTGGTATTGGCGTATGGCTCCTGAGACTTGCAAGTGGGCCCCTCTTCCAGGCTGTGCACCCCGGGTCCTCTGTTGAGGGATGACTGTGCTATGTCACAGGTGAGTGCCGTCCCCCCAGGGCAGTTCTGGGCTGCTGGGCTGTGTTGGGAGGCTCCCAGTCTGCTCAAATGATGGCTGAATGGGGCTCTGTTAATTCACACTGCTCCCCCTTCCCAGCTCTGGGACATTCAGCTGAGGTTGCAGGGAAGGCTAATGTCCACGCCCAGTTTTGTGGTGTGTGCCTGTTATTTGAAGCACTTCCGTCACACTGGGTTGTCTGGGGCAGCTCTGGGCTATGGGGCTGGCGATGGGCAGGAGTGTTTCCTGTCCACCAGGATGGTGGCTGTGAGCGGACACCCCCCTTTTCTTGGGAAGTTGTGTTTAGTGAATTTTCTCAGCCACTGGATTATTGCCTTTTGTCTCAGAGCTCTCTTAGTTCTGGTCTTGACTTGACGTGCCCAAATTTCAATTCTTTGAAGCTTTCTGTATTGAGCTTCTTAGAGTAATTGTTTTAGAGAAAGCAAAAAGGATTTAAAAAAAAAAAAACAAAAAAAAAAAAAAACGGCCCACCTCAGAGATCTAATGGGTTATTGAAATGCTAATAGACAAAGCAACCAGGGCCATTAAGGAAAGGTGCACAGGGCAGAGAGATCAGCCTTGCTTCGGGATTTGCATATGCGCCTCAAGGCCTGATCTCCGCCCTTCTCCTTTCTGTGTTCACCAGAACTCCAAAAATCCTCTGCTTTTATTTTGGAGTTTTTCGTGTTGTTTTTTTTTCTATGCCTGTCTCCTCTCTGCTGGGCTGGCTGCTCTCAGAGTCTCTGGTGTCTGGTCTCAGTCTATCTATGGTTGGAGTTTGAATCAGTAGAATGAGTTTCCGATAAGAGCAGCCACTGCAATTCTCCCTTCTCCTTCCTGGAGCTGACAGCCCCTCCTCCCCCGGGACTGAGCCTGGCAGGGAGGGGCGTGGGTCCCCTGGCCGCAAAAACTTACAGATTTCGCTGATCTCAGCAGTTCCACGTTTTCATGAGTGTTGTATGAAGTATGCCCAAAGACAGATTGCTCTGTGGTGTCCAGTCCACGCAGTTCCTGGCTTTTTACCTACTTTCCTGGAGGAGTAACTAAAACATACAGCTCACCAGTCTGCCATCTTGCCCCGCCTCCCCCCCCCTATTTTTAAAACCTTGTGATGTTGATATTCATTTGTTCTTCCTCATGTAAAAACATATTTGTACCTTTTATTACAATCATTGAGTACCCTAGGTTTCACTGAGTTATACAGTCCCAGTCTTTATCTTTTGTCTTTCGTTCTGGTGTCCCACAAACTCCTAACCTTCCTCTTTCAGCCAAATTCACAGTCATTTTTGTTCAGTGTACTTGCATTGCTGTTCTACTATCTCCCAAAATTGTTTTCCAAACCTCTCACTCCTGTCTTTTCCTTTCTGTCTGCAGTGCTTCCTTTAGTGTTTCCTGTAGGCCAGGTATGTTGTTCACAAACTCTGTCATTGTCTGTTTGTTAGAGAATATTTTAAGCTTTTCCTTATATTTGAAGGACAGTTTTGCCAGATATAGGATTCTTGGTTGGTGGTTTTTCTCTTTCAGTATCTTAGATATATCACCCCACTTCCTTCTTGCCCCCATGGTTTCTACTGAGAAATCCGCACAGTCGTATCAGGTTTCCTTTGTATGTAATGGATCGCTTTTCTCTTGCTGCTCCTAGGATTCTCTCTTTATCTTTGACTCTTGATAACCTGATTATTTTGTCTTGGTGTAGGCCTATTCAGATCTATTCTGTTTGGGATATGCTGGACTTCTTGGATCTGTAATTTTATGTCTTTCATAAGAGATGGGAAATTTTCATTAATTATTTCCTCTATTATTGCTTCTGCCCCTTTTCCCTTCTCTTCTCCTTCTGGGACACCAATGACATGTACATTCCTGCATTTTGTTTTGTCTTTGAGTTCCCAGAGACATTGCTCATGTTGTTCCATTCTTTTCTCTATCTGTTCTTTTGTGTGTGTAGGCTTTCAGGTGCATTGTTCTCCAGTTCCTGAGTGTTTTCTTCTGCCTCTTGAGATCTGCTGTTGTGTGTTTCCATTGTGTCTTTCAACTCTTGTGATGTGCCTTTCATTTCCATAGATTCTGCCAGTTGTTTTTTCGAACTTTCGATTTCTTCCTTGTGTACACCCAGTATTTTCATTATACCATTCATCTCTTTGGCCATATCTTCCCTAAACTTTTTTGAATTGATCTAGCATTAGTTGTTTAAATTCCTGCATCTCAGTTGAAGTGTAAGTTTGTTCCTTTGACTGGGCCATAACTTCGTTTTTCTTAGTGTAGGTTGTAGTTTTCTGTTGTCTAGGCATCTGATTTCCTTGGTTACCCCAATCAGGTTTTCCCAGACCAGAACGGGCTCAGGTCTCAGCAGGAGGCAATAGTCTCATGTCTTCCTGAGGGTTTGTCTTAGAAGATTGGTACACCCTTTGAGGCCTCAAGTCACTGTGCTTTTCTGCCCAGCAGGTGGCACCTGTCAGCCTGTAGCCCTAGACTGGTGTAAGGAGGTGTGGCCCGTGGCTATTTTCACCCAGGCTCTGGGGTCTGCTTCTTAATGGAAGGCGGGTAGTAGAGCTTGGCACCATCTTCTTCCTCTTAGGGAAAATATACCCCCTAGATTGAGGTCATTTACATTTGAATAGATTTCACCTGTGTCTGGTCAGAGCACTGGGAACTGAAAATGGCTGAGGCTTTCTCTGCTGAGCCAAAAAAGAGACAGTAAGCCCCCTTCAGGGCCAGTCCGCAGCCACCCTCTGGCTCTCCAAGGTCAATCATCACCAAAAGCCTCTGTCTGCTAGTTGGGGATTCATATCTTGTATTGAGCAGTCCACGTCTGTTAATTAAAACCCCCGTTGGAGTGCAGCTGAGCTATATTCGCTTGCTCTAGCACCAGGAGGCTCCGCAGTTCAGGCCATGGGGGGAGGGGGCTCCTGGCTTGGAACCACAATTTTTACTTACAGATTTTATGCTGCGAACTTGGGCATTCCTTCCAATTCAGGTTGGTGTATGATGAGTGGACAGTCAAGTTTGTCCCCTGCAGTTGTTCCAGATTATTTACTAGTTGTTCCTGGTTGTTTATTAGTTGTTCCGGGGGACAAACTAGCTTCCACTCCTCTCTGTGCTGCCATCTTCCTACCCATCCCAAGAATATTCTTTTGAAGGTTTATATGTTGCTGTCATCCACAGTCTGTCACGATGGCATATTCCTACTAAAGTACTTAAAACAGATAACTTAGCTGATGAAAGGAGTGGTCTTTCAGCCTTATCTGAATCCTGTCCTTCAAAACAGTGATAAAGCATACTAATAGTAATTTTCAAGATGCTACCTAAAGTCAGTGTTTTGTTTTGTTTTTTTTTTTTTTTACATCTTTCCATCCTATTATTGACTTTAAAATTATTTAACCACTGTACTCAATCAAGAGCATAACACTGCCACTGTGATGCCTACTAAGTTCTGGGGATGCTTTGTATGTTACCTTATTTAATGCTTAGGCATTAATTTATGAGAAAACAAGTTTAAAAGAGTCAGGTCACTTACCTTAGGTCACAGGGCTGCTTGACTGAAGCCTCAGCTCCTAAACTACAGCCATGCACTGCTCCCTCTGGCAGCAGAGCCACTGGAGAGAATGTGCCAAGTTGAGCAAATAGTAAATATATTGTAATTACATAATAGGTCTCTGGGCCCAGGTCAGGTCAGAAGGAAATGGCCTATTTTCAAATTTACAATACTTATAATACCAATATCTAGTGTTGAGGAAAAGGAAGGAATAGTTCCTCTTTACCACCTACATGTGTTTAGCTAACGTTTGAAGACATTTGAACAATAGGCACTCCTCCTATTTTCTTGGCACTATCCAGCACTTTAGAGTGGTGAAATGTGAGAGTCAGAAATGAGCAAGACACAAAGTCAAGCATAGGAACTATAGAAACTGTGCACCAAAAAATTAATTCTATTCTGGTACCATATATACAACCTAACGTTTCCTCTTTTAACCACATTCAGATACATATTTTTGTGCTGTTAATCAACGTTCACAATGTGCTACCATCACCGCCATAGAATAAGAAAAAAAATCCATGGAATTACACTACACAAACAGGGAACCCTAAGTTGAACCATGGATTATGGTTAATAGTGCAGTTATCAAAATGTGCTTTCATCGTTTGTAACAAATGTATCACACCAATGCAAGGTGTTAATAATAGGGTAGTATATGGGAATCCTGTATTTTATGTATAATTATTCTGTAATCCCATGACTTCTTTTAAAAAAAAAAGAAAAAAGTAAACCCTCAGGAGCTATTGGTAGAGGACTACTTAAATAAATTATGGCATATTCATACATTGGAATGCAAGATAAAATTTCTGATTCATCTCAAAAATATTGTCAAGATATGCATAAGGTTGCATAAAAGAGTATGGGGATTTGATGAATTAAGATATAAAATGGCTTAAAAATTGTAACATGAAATCACAGAACTAAAAGCCTTTTAATTAAAAAAAATTTTGGTATCGTATATAACATAAAATTTCCCATTCTAAAGGCCTTTGGAAGTTCTCAATAGGAAGAACTATTCCCAGAGGCTCTAAAGAATACTACTATTTGGTATTTTTTGTATGATGACATCTTTTAGATAAAGATGTTCTTGATTTAGAAACATCAACCCATTTATCTTTGGGAAATGACATTATATCTTAAAGAAATGGAGAAAAAGTACCATACATATTAAAGCCTCAGAAGAAGACAGTGGTTGAAGTGGATTTAAAATCATAGAAGCCCAAATTCAGAGTTAGGGACATATAGAGCATAATTTGATTTCAGTTGGCTAAGGTTTAAAACAAAAGTTTCTGAGAATTTACTAGGCACTGTGGTACATACTTTGGCTTCCCTCATTTAATCCTTACCATAACTTTTTTAGGTAAATACTACAATTAGCCCCAATTTATAGATGAGGAATCTGAAGCACAGAGAGATTAAGTAAACTTGCCCAGTGTCTTTATGAATAAGTTGTACTCTTAGAATTTCATCCCAAGATAAGCTGACTTCAGATTCTGAGCCTAATTACCCCATACAATTTTGCTTTTGCTGAATTTTAAAATGTGTTTAAAGGAATTATGTTTCATTCATATTTGGCTTAGCAAGATTTGCCAGAGAGCCATTATCGTACGTGTCTTTTCTTTGACTGTATTGGTAGCCATGTTTCTGTAGAACTGGTACTGCTACCAACCTCAGCAAGATGAGAAAGGGTAGGAATGTTCACTCCTAATGGAAGTGGCGGAATTCGATTTGTTTTAATAATTGTCTGTGAATGATAGTATAACTCTCCCTCATTATTTATTCAATCTAGTCTTCATGCTGTGAAAGGAACCTTCAACACTTGAGTCAAAGAGAGTATTTTTTATAAAAACAGTGAATATAGTTTGTTTCCTAATGCCTTCTAACAACTTAGTGTTCTTATTTGAAATGAGAGGTAGCTGAATTGTGGATAAATAGAACAGTCCCCTACTGTATTTATTTAAATGTAATTTCTTGGGAGAGTCCATAGACAGTATCCCTGTTTAATAGATGGGAAATTAAGGTTTAAAGAGATTGACATACCCAGAGTCTCAGAGCTAGAAAACAGCAGATTTAGGACTTAAACTCAGGCAGCCTGATTTTGGAGCCCATGGTCTCATTTAACCTCTTTGATGAATTTCATTCGCTTCATCTATAATTTCCAATATCTACTTCATAATGTGTGGATTAAGTGACACAGTGTATGTGGGCTTGTAGTCCATTCCATAATAGTCATTTAATCAATCAGTTTTTTTCTCCAGATGTATTTGAGTACCTGCTCTGTCTCAGGCACTGTGCTAAGTTCTGAGGTCACAACAGAGGCCATGGTGGTGAATCGTAAGCCTGCTCTTTAAAAGCTGATGGTCCAGACAGAAGGAACAACATAAACAAAGGTAGATTTTTTTTTTCCCTAGAGCCACACAACCCTGCATACAAGATAGCATAATGATCCTCCAAGCAGTAGTAAACAGTATTTGAAATATATTAGGCCTTCAAATAATGCTTCCCCATCCCCAAATATCCCTATCAGGTTAGCTTACATTATCCCTGTCACCATCATTGTAAGTCTAATCGTTGCCTCTGTCTTTACCTAGACCTCCATGTCTCCTGTGTGGCATCTTTCAAATCTGTCTTTTATCAGGATAGAATGGGGACAGAGATTGGGCATGTCATTATATTCTCCCACAAAATATCTAAGTTGAATAAATCATTCTGTCAAAATCCACATGTTCACCGAGTCTGAAAAGTGAACCTTGGTTTCCTCCATGACAACACAGAAAACAGGTGGTATGATGCTGAACTCTTTGTGTATAACCTAGTAGTTTCCTGGAAATTTGGGTATCTGTGTGACACCTGAGACTCAGAGTTAGAGTTTGCAGCTCTGAAAGTCAGCTTTACTCCATACGGCAACTGTTAAGGAAGATGAAAAAGAGATCAGACTACAATTAGAGATATGAATGAAACGGACTTGGTTAGGACTAAGGTAAATTAGAACACAGGGTAAAGGATGATACTGACTGTATTTTAAAACTTCAACTTCTATGTGAGACCAAAGGAACAGAGGTTTATTTGGTACCAAATTTATATCTTCTGTAGCATACTATCTAATTTAACTTGTTTGGTCAGTTTATTTAAACAACGTAATTACATGGAACCTAGAATAGGAAATGAGATCCTATTATTCTGTACAGGCTACTGTAATACCCCAATATATCCCAGAATATTTGGGGCAGAAAATGAAAAAGTATTTGCAAAGTCCCCTTGAGGGACCGGGGAAAAATGTGGAACTATTAAACTTCCTCACCTGGGGAATTCCTGCTATTCTCTTAAGCAATAGGGGCACCCAATTTAATAAGCCAAGCCCTGATCTAGAGGCTTGTCCTCATGAAACTTAACTCTCCAATGGCAAAGAGCTAAGCCTACTTATAACTATGCCTGAGTGTCACCCCCAGAGAACTTCTTTCTGTGCTCAAGTGTGGCCTGTATTTCTAAGCCAACTCTGGAAATTAACTCACTAACCCCCCAGGTAAGGCATGATTCCAAGTGGTATACATCTCCCCAACAATGTGGGACATGAGTCCTAGGGATGGATGAGCCTGGCCCTGGCATCATGGGCTTGAGAATGCCTTCTTGACCAAAACAGGGAAAAGAAACAAAATAAAAGTTTCAGTGGCTAAGCGATTTCAAATAGAGTCAAAAGTTCATCCTGGAGGTTATTCTTATGCATTATATAGATATTCCTTTACATTGTAGTATAGACTAGCTAGAAGGAAATACCTGAAACTGTTGAATTGTGATCCAGTAGACTTGATTCTCAATGATTGTATAACTATACAGCTTTTATTGTGTGATCATGTGATTGTGGAAACCTTGTGACTGATACTCTCTGGATCCACTGTATGGGCAGATTAGTCATAAAATAAAGGCAAAAATAAATAAATAATAGGGATAAGGGGTATGGAATATTTTGGGTATTCTTTTTTATTTTATATTTTGAGGGGTAATGAAAATATCTAAAATTGATTGTGGTAATGAATACACAACTATATGATGATACTATGTGTGACTAATTCTATACTTTGGTTGTATTATATAGTATGTGAATGTATCTCAATAAAATTGCATTTATTAAAAAAAAAAAGTCACAGTCAGTGAGTCAGCACTAGAACCAAAAGTTAGGACCCATGAATTTGACTGTCACAAATGTACTTATACTTGTAAATAGTATCACTGAGTTGCTTAATTGGTAGTTTTAACTCTTTGACTCACTTGACTTTCACAGATGAAAATAATAGAATCTTTTGTTTAGATTCAGATCTGGTAAAAGAAAGCTTCATTTAATTGAATAAGACTTTGTAGTGAAGGGAAAATTACATGTGGCAATGTATGTTTTGATTTGACATTTCCCCTTAACTATAAATACCTTTATCAGAAACCTTTTTATGTATCAAGAGACATTTTAATACTAATTTTGTTACTAATTTAATAGTAATTCTTTATAATAATGAAATATTATTAAGGTTTATTTTTTCAAGGAAAATATTTGTAAAGACTCATGTG
The DNA here is from genome assembly GCF_015220235.1 of Choloepus didactylus. NCBI lineage: Eukaryota > Metazoa > Chordata > Mammalia > Pilosa > Megalonychidae > Choloepus > Choloepus didactylus. Next base: position 31,777,388 of record NC_051308.1, read on the forward strand.
ATGTCTAAAGTAAAGACATCAAAATTATTTTGCAATCCACAAGGAAAAATATGAAACTTCCATGTTATATCATGAATGCTTTAGTTTTTTAATGCATTTTTTATTGTAAACATATATGAATAACAGTGATAACTTTCAAAGTACAATTTAGCAAGTAGAGAACGAATTTCAGAGAATGTCATGGGTCACAGTTCCACAACTTCAGCTATTTCCATTATTGTTACATATAACATACATACACAAAGGTGTTAACTTTCCATGTAGAGCTCAACAAGCAGTTATATAGGTAATTTCAAAAATTGTTACGGGTTACAGTTCAACAGTGCTGTGCTGTCCTTATTATACAATATAGGGTATATACAGAAAGGTGAAGACTTTCAAAGCACAATTCAGTGAGTAGCTATAGAGCAAATTTCAAAGAATGTTATAGGTTACAGTTCCACCATGTCATTTACCTCCTTCCAGCTATTTCAACACCCCAGCATCTCAAAAAAAAAAAAAAAAAATATATATATATATATATATATATATATATATATATATATATATATATATAAAATTTCAGTATTCTAGACCTTTTGTTAAATCTTGTTTGTTGCTACCCCTTTCTCTCACTTCATGTCTTTCTCCATCTTCAGGGGTGTCTAGGCAGTGAGCACCCTAAACTTGTTCATATTGAAAGGGGGTGTCGACAGTATGAGGAAGGGGGCCGCATCTGATTGTTGTTCTTAAAGAGGCTATTGCCTTTGGATTTTAGAACTTGTCTGGCATAGGAACACTCTGGTGGATTTAAGTTTCTGAAAGATAAATTTTAGTGAGTGCATCTTTTATAGAATCCCAGGTAGGGACCTAGGTATTTGGGAACTACTTTTGGTAAGGGCATGGCATACTGTGGCCATTTGGAATGTCTAGCTGGAGCTTGCATAAGAGAAACCTCCAGGAAGCCTCTCAACTCTACTTGGGATCTCTCAGCCACTGTGACCTCATCTTGTTGCCTTTCTTTTTTTTCCTCATTCTGGTCAAGTATGCATTTTCAATCCCATGTCGCCAGGAAGATTAAATCTCCTGGGAGTCATGTTCCTCACTGGGGGGAGGTTAATGAATTTATTTGCCGAGTTGGGCTTGGAGAGAAAGGCCACATCTGAGCAACAAAAGAGGTTCCCTGGAGGTGCCTCTTAGGCATAATTATAGGAGGGCTCAGCCTCCCATTTACAACCTTAAGTTTCACAAGAGCAAGCCTCAAGTTGGGAACTTGATTAAGTAGTGGGTTCCTAATTTCATTTAGTATATATTCTATCCCAAAATCAATAGTTTCTTACATTATCTTCACTTAGTTGTACAATCTTTATCGCTCTCAACTTTAAACAATTTTCATAACAGTACATCCCAGAGCTCTTAGCAGCTGCTAATTATTCATCCCTAGTATCAGTGTAGTGTTGGTAAAATATTTCGATTAAATTTAGTCTTCAATATGTAATGGGTAGTTTTTCCATACCACTCTGTTTTTAACCCTCTGCACCAATGTCATATCTTATAAGTATATCATGCTAACACTTATTTAGGTTTGTGGTGCTACTGTATGGGTTACATGCCTTTAAAAAAACCATTTACGAACATGTTCACCTTGAATGCACCACTGATACTAATAATCCCATTAACGAACCATAGTCACACCTGACCATAGTCACACCTGACTAGAGATTATGCTACTTTTTACTTTCTTTATTGAAAACATTTTCAATCATGTTCAAATCGTCAATGTCGATGAATAATAAACTAAGGAATTTAATGCTCCAAAGTACTTCTTATAGTTCCTATGATTCTCCTAATTTCCATGTCATTCTTCTTCCAACTCTTTGGCAATAGATTAATTTCTAAAATGAGTTACCCTATTAATGACATTAATATAAATGGCCTCATATTTAATAGTTTAAAATTAAACTAGTTAGAGTATGACTAAATGTTGTTTTCGTATTGAATTTTATAAAGTATGTCCTTCTCATTTAACAATGTATATAATCATTTTTATGCTTATTTAAGCCATAATAGAATTATTTACCTAAAAGCTCGACAGTGGTACAAACAGAAAACTACTCTTTGTCATGGAATGTTGTGGAGCTCTTCTTATAAGGTGATTCAGTTTATTTTCTTGCCTTTAAATGTAATACGCTACCATTTGAGCAATCCATAATTTATGCAAAAAAGGAGACATGGTTAAAAAGAATATTGAGAGGGGAACTAGGAGACACTTGTATTAGGCTGGTAACCAGCGTTAACTTCAGTTTTCCAAAATAATTGTCCCAACCTTGTTTACAATGATATTGTACATTTCTTAAGCACCAGAATCTCTATGTAGATTTTCAGGGTTTTTGATGGGCAGGTGGTTTTGTTGTTATCTCTGAAGTTCATGATATCCATAGCCTAGAGAAAATCCTTTTGTAGTATGAGTCTTGCAAGTTTTGCTGACCTCTTACCTAGCCAGAATGACTCATCTAAATCTAGTTCATATTTTCCTAACCTCCCTGTACTTAGTGATTAAAATACTGTGTTCTTCCTAATTGTTCATCTTAGCCCTTTTTGGCTCTTGGAATCCCAAGACTTCTGTAGACTGTTGGGTCTTCTGTTAGTTTGGGTTTTGTTTTTTGTTTTGTTTTGTTTTGTTTTAATTTCTTTAAACTTTTTATTTTGAAATAATTTCAAACTTACAAGACAGTTGCAAAAATAATATAAAACCCATACAGCAAACTCCTACATACTCCTCACCATATACCCAGATCCACCCATTTTAACCTTTTGCCGTATTTCTCTATCTATAATCTTATCTAGTTTTGAAACATGACAGTAGGTTTTATACATCATGCTCCTTGAGTACATAATACTTCCATGTATATTTCCTAAGAACAAGAATATTCACCTATATAACCACCTTAAGTACAGTTATCAGGTCCAAGAACTTTAACATTGATGTAAAATTTACAGTTTATATTCCATTTTTTTCTTATGTCCCAATAATAATGTCTTTTGGGGCCTTTTCTAGATTATTAGATCGAGTCCAGGATCTTGTGTTGCATTTAAATGCCATTGTCTCTTTAGTTGCTCCTTTTTTAAATAAATTGTGGAAACATATGCAACATAAAATTTCCCATCTCAACCACTCCCAAGGATAGCATTCAGTGGGATTAATCACGTTCACTGTGTTGCGCTACCCTCACTACTATCCATTACCAGAACTTTCCCATCACTCCAGACAGAAACCCTACACCCATTATGCATTAATTCCCCATTCCCCCTCTCCCCATCCCTGGTAACTTGCACTTTTTCTGTCTCTATGAATTTGCCTATTATAGCTATTTCATTTAAGTGGAATCATGCACTTTATATCCCTTTGTGTCTGACTGGTTTCATTCAATATGATATCTTCAAGGTTCATCCATGTAGTAACATGTGTCAGAACTTCATTCTTTTTCAAGGCTAAGTAATAATTCCATTTTATGTATATATCACATTTTGTTTATCCATTCATCTTCTGATGGGCATTTGGATTGCTTCTACTTTTTAGCTACTGTGAATAATGCTATTATGTACATAGGTGTGTAAATGTGTGTTCAAGTCCCTGCTTTCAGTTCTTTTGGGTATATACCTAGAAATGAGATTGCCAAGTCATATCATGGTTTCTGTGTTTTGAGGAACTGCTAAACTGTTTTCTGTAGTTGCTGTACCATTTTACATTCCCACCAACAGTGTGTAAGTGTTCCTATAATAGCCATTCTTGTGGATGTGAGGTGCTTGTTATTTGTGTTTTATGATTAATATTCCTCTTCTGTTGAAATTCATTTGTTGTCTACATAATTATATTTACCAATGTCTTGCTTGTTTATAAATTGTACATATCAGTAACACTGATTATTAAAATGATTTAGAGAGAAAACTGAATCTAGCAGGAAGCTTGACTAATATGAATCTAGACTGACTAAGTGAGATAATTAGAATTCAGGTTTCTATTGCCATTATTTAGTACCCTTCTCTGACCTCCTCTAGATAAGGAATTATAACTTTTGTCCTTTTTCCTTTCCTTTGCGAGTCTTGTCCTTCTGTGATAATATGCTTCTGGCAATTTAACTTCCTTTTACTGAAAATTAGTATTATAAAACTTCAGTATTTTTTTATAAAGAAGAAGCATGGAGTAATATTTAATAAGTATATGGTAAGAATTTAATCAGTGGAAGAATAGAATTTGGGAGGCTGGCCTTATCACAGTATATGGGATTAAATATCTTGAGCATAGTAATAAGGCTAGAGAAAAGGGAAAGACAACAGTAAGAACATTGCTTGGTAGTTCTCTATGGAAAGCTCCTGTTCCTGCATTGGCACTCTGAGTCTTGCTAGCATTGTGGATAGAAAATTAGAAAACAGTGGAATCATCCATATTTTCACAAATACCATTCCTCAAATTGGCAGGCCATCCCCTTGTCTTTCCAGAGGCCTGCTGACATAAAATTCATAGAGGAGAATTCTCTAAATTAGAAGGAGCCACTAATTTGAATGATTTGGAACAAAAAGAAAAGCACAAGACTTGGAATTTTCATTCCTAAGACTGGATGTAATTGGAATACCATTGTGCATATTTTATTTCTGAACTACAGGAACTGTGATCCAATAGAGCTGATACATTGAGATCTTTACACCACTTATTTTAATGCAACCCAGCATAATATAAGGCCATATACAGGGTCAGAGGAAAGTGATTTACTCAGACTCATGATAGGGAAGGCATAGGGTATAACACAAATAACCATATATGGGAGGAAAATATTCCAGTGTTAGAATCTGTAATTGCTCCAAAAGGCACAGAATATTTTACTAGGGAAATGAAGAATGGACTAGTCTGGGCAGAGCAGTGGGGTTTTTTAGAGAGTAGTAGAGGCAGAGTTTGGGGCACGTTCTAAAGAGCTGGGGAGGGCAGCTTCATTCCTGGGTGCGTATGCACTAATTTACTAAAAAAGATCATTTCTGACGCAGGCTAGCTGAAGGTATATACAGATACAGCCTGTCTATTCAATTTAGACATGAAAATTAGAGTTGATACTGAGATGTCAGTGATAGGTGGAGTTATAATTTATAAAGATTAGATTTTCCAAATTTGGTGCATTGTTTCAGGAACTTTTATTTACTGATGATTTTTAAAGAAGTGTTACTTAACTTTTTTTTAATAGGAAAAAAGTTTCGATGGCCATTAGCTGTGGCATCTGAATTCCTGTGCTCTCCTGGGATCCAAAAGTAGTCCCAAAGCCATCAGACTAGAGTTTAAAGAAGAAGGTTCAGCTTCTTTAGCTGTTTCAAATGATAAATGCATCTTTTCAGTTCTGTTTCATTTCAGGCAAGCCAGGACTTCGAATTACAGCTAATCCATTTTTCCTTAGGGAGAATCAGGTTTCTGGTCAGATTTTATCCTTCATACTTTTCTTTGGATTCCTTTTTATTAATACTCATAATTATAATTATGCAAAAAATGTTTTATGTGTGTGCTAACAGAGGTAATTAGATGTCAGCACTATCTTAATTTAATGAGGACAAAAATTTGTGGCTTCTGTTTTTTTCCATATGATTACTTTTATTTAAAAGTTTTATGGCCAACGAATGTAATTGTTTTAAGGTACTCCATCATGATGAGAATTTATCCTAACCTAGGCATTTTATTTACTTCTTAAAGGACTTTCTTCAGGGGATATTACACCTTTAATGCAAGAAAAGATAGTGAGTGCAGCCACACATGCTGTTGGTGATGAGGAGACTGCTGAAATAAATGCTTATGATCAACCAGAAGCTCCAGAGCTAGTTCTGCAATCTCTGTTCTCCCTTATACGTGGTGAAGTTGAGCAGTTGGATTCCAGAGCACTTCCCCTTTGCCTTCATCAGGTACTACAGTAAAACCTTCATTTTAACCACATTAAAAGTCTGGTACCAGTGTTGGAATAATCTAAGATCCAATTCTCCCATCATTAATTCAACCTTACCCAAGATTGATGAGCCCAGGGGCATGTAACCCTGGATCAGTGTCTTGGGAAATTTGGATCAGTGTCTGGTAGCCACACATTGGAGGTCTTGGGTAATCCATAGTTCAGACAATAGCTAACTACTTTTACATAGTTATTAAAGCTGTGTGCAAATAAGAGTCAATGTAGTGAGCATTTAGTAAGCACCAACTAGGTGCCAAGAACTGTGCTAGACACTGGGGAAATGAAGATTACTTAACAGAGAGCCACTGTGGAATAGGAGAAAGAGTTATGTAGATAAATCATTGTAGAATTCTGCATTAAGTATTAGAGTAGACAAATATTTAAGGTTCAGAGAAAACACAATATGAGAGATTAACAAAGAAGGGGACTCAAGTTGGGTTTTGAAGGACGTACTCACAGGGTCACCAAAGCAAACTATACAAGATCAGCCTGTACAAAGCCATGGCTGGGATATTGTTGGAGATTTAGATTGAAAAGGAATAGAATGTGAGGGACTGGAAGTTTTTAATTATGGGAGTACCCGAATCAGATTTGAATTTTAGTAAAATAACTCTTTCAGTATAATTGGGAGAGTAAATTAGGAGATGAGGCTGGAGACTGGGGAGGCTTTTTAATTTTTTTTTTTAAAGAAGCTTTTTCACACAAATACTAATTCAGGAAATAGTAAAGTATTTATGAACTGCTTTTTATTTTCACATGAAAATAATTGGTACATGGGAATGGGGTAAGTTTCACTTTTTATTTCATTTATTTTTGTTTCATTTTAACTTTTGCAATAGGCAGTGAGTAGTTTTTAATTTTTAAAAAGTTAAATAGCTTGTATCCAAAGAGAGGAAAATGTATTTTCTTAAGAATGTCTATTACTTTCTTTATTGACTTAAAGAATGCCTTGTAGAAAATGTATACTGCTTTTTAGCCACTAACATGTACTGATTTGTCATAGTTGAGAACTACCAACACCAAGGCAGATTCTAATCCTTTAGCCCTCTGTTTTGAGTTTGCAAAGGGTATTCAACATCCATTTTTATTTCATCTTCCAAATAACCCAGAGAAGTAGGTATTACTGATGTTTTTAAATAGGGAAAATGAGACTCCCTCAGAAATTAAGTTCCTTATAACACTGGAGCTAGAATTACTTTATTCCATTCAATGCATTTGTTTTTGGAGCAACTTAGGGGAAATTTGAAGGTATGTTAAATGTATATATATAATAATATTACTGTATCAGTGTCCAATTTCTTGAGATTGATAGTGATATTGTAGATTATGTAAGAGAGTATCCTTGTTCTTAGGAAATACATGTGCAAGTATTTAAGGGTAAAGTGTCGCAATATGTGCAACTTACTTAAAATGTTTCAGTGGGGGAAAAGGGGAGAGAGAGTGCAAATTTAGCAAAATGTCAACAGTTGACAAATCTAGGTGAAAGAGATATAGCTGTTGATTTTATTGTTCTTTGAACTTTTCTATAGAATTTCAGTAAAAATATTGGGGAAAAAGATTTGGAATAGAAGTGGAAATAGCAAATATAAACAAATCTTTTTAAGGAGTTTACATAACTGCACTGTTTTTACATTAACAGTAAGAAAAATGCTTTTTCCTGTTGGTAGGTAATCCTACAGCAGAAGCAGATCTAATAGAAAAATCACCTTTTTAGTCAGTAATATGATAACAATCTTGATTAGACCTGAAGATTATATAACTTTTTTGTATCTCAAAGTCAAATCTCACTTCATCCCCCAGTAACACATCAATTTTCTGAGTCCTGTAGATTATGCTTCCTAAATACTTCAGCAGTCTGTTCTCCCCTAAGAAAGGAGTTCAGAGAGTGTGTAGTGGTGGTTTAAGAGCATAACAAGGTAAGTGGCTTTCAGTTTCTTCTGCTGTAAAGTTGTAGAGGATTAAATGAAAATGCATGTAAAAGCACTTAGCATAGTGCTTGGTACACAGTAAAAGCAAAATAAATATTACACATTATAACTGTAGTCTCACTGTCACTATTCAAAGATTGCTTGTTGGAAATGAAAGCTGGGGATCAGCAAAGAGTTATTGTAGCCTTCTGTAAATTGAGACATCAGGGTGTCCCAGAAGCCCAAGAATAAAAACAATTCTATTACCTCCAGGAGAAAAACACAAATCAAGGTGGAAAGAGTTATATTTCATTCATTTCAGTAATTCCCAGTACCTTACATTGCTTTTCACCTGGACTCACCAGTTGTTGACATTTTGCCAAATTCGCTTTCTCTCTCTCTCTCACACACACATACACGTATTTCCACTGAAACATTTTAAAGTTGCAGCAGTATGACACTTTATCCCTAAATACTTTTGCATATGTCTTCCAAGAACAAGCACACTCTTCTACATAACCTATGATGCTATTATTAACCCCAAGAAATTAGATATTGATACAATAATATTAATAAATATGCAGCCCATATTCAAATTTCCCCCAAGTTGTTCCAAAATTGTTCTTTACAGCTATTTCCCTTCCAATCCAGGATCCAGTCTCAAGGATCAATCATTGCATTTGGTTGTCAAGATTCTTGAGTCTTTTATAATCTGGAACAGTCCCCTCTGCATTTTTTGACTTTCATAACATTGACCTTTGTGAGGAGTCGGGGAATTCTTGTAGAATGTCCCATAATCAGGATTTGCTTGATTACTTCTTCATGATTTGTTTCAGGTTAAGCATTTGGGGTGAGAATTCTACTCAGATAACATTCTGTACCCAATTCTCTCTTGAACTCACTCCAATCTGGCTTTTGTCCTCACTATTTTACCAAAATTGCATTGTAAAGGTCACCGGTAACCTCCATGTTGTCAAATCCAGGGATTAATTCTTGGTTTTCATTTTACTGCAGCTGTAGAAACTTTTGACTAGTTGATCTTTTGCTCTATTTTGAAGCACCTTCTTTTTTTGCATTTTGGGACTCTTTACTTTTGGCTTTTAACTCTTACCTCACTGGCCAAGCTCCCTCAAGCTCATTTGCTGGTCCTCCATATTTTACTAATTTTTAAACAGCGGAATGCTTCAGGTTCAGTTTATGACTCTTCCCGTTTTACATTCATTTTCTGGTTGATTTCATCCAGTCCTATGGCTTTTGTCCTCTTTCTTTCCTGAAATCCAGACTTAAATATCCAATTGACTGAGATATTTAATAGATCTCTCAATCTTTAGATAGACAAAATCAAACTTTGATTTTTCTCCCAAATCTGCTGCTTTCTTAAGTCTTCCTTGTCTTTTAAATGACAATTCCATACTTCTATTTGCTAGACCAAATATTTTGAAGTCATCCTTTATTCATTTCCCACACCTGAATTCAATCCATCAGGAAGTCCTGAAAATCTACTTCAAAATATATCCATAATTGATTTCTTACCGTCTTCATTGCTATTATCTGAGTCGAAGACATCATCAAATCTCACCTGGATTCTTGCAGTAAATCCCTCACTTCCAAAACATCCCTGCTTTCACTTGTGTTTCCATTTGGTTTTTCCCTCTACATAGCAGTCCTTGTGATCCAGATAAAACCCAAGTCAGATCATATCACTTCTCTGCCCAAAACTCTCCGATGGCTTCCCTTCTCATTCAGAATACAAGCCAAAATCTTTACCATGGCTACAAGGCCTTATGTGATCTGTCCCTGATGTCTCTCAGCCCATAATTTCTGAAACTCTCTTTTTTACTCACTCCTTTCCAGGTATACTGTCCTCCTAGCAGTTCCTCAATTATATCAAGTGTCTTTAGTATCGCCTCTATATCCTTATGTGTCCCCTCAAAACAGGGAGTAAACCAAGAAACAGGAAGATGTGAAATACAGGAGACTGGAATCCCACCCAGGAGAGAGGCAAAGGGAATCTTTAGGATATTGGTGAGGGGAGAGTATAAGATGACAGCTATGTACCAAGGAGAGGGTGACTAGTTCTATTTAGAGTAAATCATTTTTCTGTTTCTGAATACTTGATGTGTCAGAATGTATTGAGAGAAGATTTAGACAATTGGCAGAGTGTTTTGGAGTAGTATGAGTGATAAATACATGGAGAACTATGCTTAAAATGAAACAAAACAAACTCCAGAGAAAACAAAATGTTATGCAAAAAGGAAAAATAATCATAATCACTACATGGATTGGTTCATAATAAGGTAAACACTAAACACTGATCCAACCATTATTACAATATAACAATATTGGGGAGCAGGGGAGTAAGAGAATGAATATATGTTTGTAGGTTTGGAATGGGAGAGGAGCAAAGGACTCAATCCTTCCAAAAAAAATCAAGAAGTAGTAAATATAAGTATAAAATCTAGAGATATGGAGGTTTGGTTTTCATTTTGTTTTGTTTTGTTTTGTTTTTTATTTTTTGCTTTTATTTAAAGCATGTAAAAGAAATCTAAGTGCCTGCTCCTGAAGAAGGGGAAATAAGGCTAGAGAGGCAGAGGCTGCTATCTTTCTTTAAAAACCTTATAGAACTATTTGACTCTTTTAACTATGTATAATTTTGATGAAAATAAAAACTAAAAGAGGACAGTTATAGTTTAAGAATAAGGGAAGTGAAACATCTTAGCAAAGGCAATAAGAGTGAAAATGGAGAGGGATGAATTTGAGATCTTTGGAAGGAACAATCACTAGGACTTGGTGATGTATTTGTGAAAAGGGAATGAAGGAGAAGTCAGAGATGACTCTAGGATATACAGTTTGGGAGATTGATAGTGCCATTTACAGAAGTAAGGATTTAGAGAGAGAGAATTAATTTGGGGAATATTAAGATTTTTAAAGTGATATTATATGGATAAATATGTGCTGAAGTCCATTGTAAATATGATTCCTGTTACTCTGGATACATACTTGTATTTTTAGCTCTTGGAACTCTTAGAGATTCCACTTAATAATTCTTGTTCTTGATTATAAGTAGTCATTCACACAATGGCTTATTTAATATGAGCGTAGGAAAGCTTTAGGCTACAGATCACTACTGAAAAATATCAAGTAGTGTAATCTGTGTTCAGTAAGTTTATACTGAAATTATTGTTGGACTTAGGCAGGAAGTGGATCCACTGGGAACCTTGAAACCACTGTGTGAAAACAGAACCAAAAAATAAACCTTCCCAATTCCTTTCTTTGGTCCTGGTCCTGGTAGGTAAAAGAAGTCTGAAACAGGGTAACCTTAGAGCCATTGCCCTCCCAAAATGGTTTTCAACTTCTTCACATGATTCTACTCTGTATCTTACGCTTCTAGTTCATACTCAGACTCCAACACCATTTTAAGCACTTGCTGCTGTGTCTTGGCCATTATGCTAGATACACATTCTCTCATTCAATCCTTACAACAACATTGTCTCATATAGTTGTAGGTGTTATTGTCCCTGTTTTACAGATAAAGAAGCTGAGGCTTGAGAAGTGAAATGACATGTCCAAGGTTACACAGCTGGTAAGTGGCAGAACTTGGACTAGAACACAGTCAGGTCATTCAATTCCAAACCCCATACTCTTTCTGCTCTACCAGCCTGTTTCTCAGTTTTAGACATATGGGGCTTCAAGAAAAAAAAAATCGTATCTTCTCTTGCCCTTCTGGACTTGATAGGTGTAGTTTTTTTGAGGGAAATACTCTGTATATTTATTTTTCAAGCTACCCTTTCACTTGGAAACTCCTTTTTCTCTTGCATTTGGTTTCATCAGCCTCTCTTTGTGGTTGCTGTATGGTATTGGAACTGCCATAGAAACCTGAGTGCTAAATTAAAATTATATTTCTACCCTGCCAGAAACTCTGGTTACTTAATAGGTGTATACCCCATCAAAACTTCTTAAATGAGAGCTACTTATAAATATCTGGGCCAATGGTGCACAGAAACTGAAAGGCAAGTAAAATAGCTTTGAAGGACATTTTATTTTAATGAGCAACCTGAAGCCATATCTCAACTCCCATATAGTAGGAAAACTGTGCACTTCCATAAATTTTTCACTGGAAGGTAGTTGATGAAGAGTTGTCATTGATTTCTAGTAGGTGTGACCCAGTGGCGTGCTAGAGCCTGCTAATGAGAGAATGTGCTTATGAGAGCCACATTGATTGACATCTGTCATGTTGGTAGCTTGAAATTAGCCATGGTGGAAGTTCGGACACCAGAAATGAGCAAACACTACAAATTTGGGCTCTCCCCCTACCCCACAGAGCCAACTGCTCAACATCTATCAGCACACTACTGTTTAAACCGTATGAAATTCCCATTATGCAGGTAAAAAATTGTTAAATATTAAAATTTGATTTGGTTCAAATAGTACTATTATAACAACAAGCTAATAAAAGAAAATGAGAATCTTGAAAATCTCCCTTCAGACTCCTCAGAATATAAAATAAGTATGAACTCAATCTTGAGATTAAACTGAAAGTTTACAGAGAAGTGGTAGGGTCCAGTCATCTGTATTGCTTATAGAAAAATGTTAGATCTATAAAATATATTTTAATTAGGCATATATTTTCCTCTAAAAGTATGCTGTTTCCACCAACATTGGGAATTTGGGAGAAACCATTCCTATGATACTTTATTGCTTCCTTTTTATTGCCAATTTATAGGTTCAACAAGTACTTTATTGCTCTTTACATTGGCAGCTACTCGAAAAATGGAGATAGTGATCTCCATTTGGAATCTCCAAATGGATTCCTTTTTTACTAACGACCTAGTAAAAATCAGTGGAAACTGTTTTAAAACTGTAAAGTACTTACATGAAATATTCAAAATATGACAAGTCAGCTTATCCAAATATTTATCACTGAATACTTTTGGTTTTACCGTTCTGTTCTGAAATGCTGTATCTTAATAAAGATATAAATAAAAGATCCCAAAGTAATTAGAATGGAGGAATTTTTAAATTTGAAATTTAGTGTCTTAGAATTAATTTGGTACATGACAGGCTTCGACTGGGAGCAGATCCTGCGTTTCTGGACTTCTCACCTAGTGCTCTTTACAGTGTGCACCATTCATGATTTGTACATGTTCCAAACATCATTGCCCAACTGTTAGCAGTTGGCCCGGCCTTTTCTTAACATCAAAACAGAACCAAAAACTCAGGGGTCCCCTGAGGTTTTCAGCTAATAGTTTATGAAATAGAAATGAAATGAATGTGGTTTTAAGGTCTCATGTGACATAACCTATTTCAACTCTCTTAATGTACAACAAACAGTCATGTTTTCACTATTATTCTTCCGTTATAAACTTCTGTAGCATTTTCCTCATTCTTTAGAGCTGTTACTCCTAAATTAATGATTCAGGGAAATCTTCTTTGACTTAGAATAGGAAGTATGAGGTCGTGTAAAAACCAAAGAATTTCTACATTTGCTTTACTTGAGATGAGTGGCTTCAGAATTGTGTCCTGTGCCTAGAGTCGTATTTCTTCTGAAGTGGTGAATGTAATTAAATAAACATTTTCTTAGTTTGACATTGAAGACTTTCAGAATTTCAGGGTCCTAATTTCTTCCAATTTTGTCTTTTCATACAAATGTTAATTTAATTTCCTCTGGTTTTTGTTTTTTTGTTTGTTTGTTTTTTTTTAAACAGATAGCAGAGTCATATTTCCAGGAGGAGGACTGTATCCTTTTCTTAATTACAAGAAGAAATTCATAGAACTCTTAAAGAACCACCATTTTTAAAAACTGAGATATAATCTACATACAGTAAAATGTGTGCGTCTTAGATGTTTGTGGGTTTTGATGTAACCACCACTTAAAGCAAGATAGAAGAAACCTCTGTCAATCCAGAAATTTCTGTTATTCCCTTTAATCATCCAAATTTGACCTTCCATAAACAAGTCCTAATTTGACCAAAACCTAAATATTTGTTGGTCCAAGGGGAAAAGACAAAAGCACGTATTGCTGAAAAACAAAAAGTAAAATATGTGTTAGATTTTCTTTCTTTTAAATTAGAAGTACAAGTCAAGTAATATAATATTCATATGGTAGAGCACATCAAGTATATCACACAGTAAATCTTGTGACTGTCCTAACAGCTATACATCTCCAAAGGGAAAATTGAATTCTTCTCTAGTGAAAAATAGAATAAATAGTGTCAAGTGATATCCAGAATATTAACTTCTGTATAGGAAAGATTTCTTCCCTTGTTTTTTCAACTTCTCTTTTTTTTAATTGCTTTTCCTTTGGGGAGATAGCCTAATATATACTCTGTAGAGATAATATGTCATAAACAGTCTCTGACCAGCTTGAGGGGTAAGCATCTTGAACTCTGTCAAGCAAACTGTGGTACAATTTCAGACAACATAAGGTCATTTGCTAAATATGTTGGAATATAATTCTTAGTGGAAATGAAAATAGAACTTTTTTTTTTCTTAAAAACTAAATAATGAGCATGATGCAGTCTAGTACAGACTAACAGCATCAGCATTCCTGGGCGCTTGTTAGAAATGCAAATTAATGGGCCCTACCCCAGCCCTAGTGAATCCAAATTCTTGGAGATAAGACCCATGAATCAGCATTTTAACAAGTTTTTCAGATAATTTTCATGATCAATAAAGTTTAATAAACACTGGAGCACCTTATGTCACAGGCAAAGGACAATGGAATTATTTCTGCTTCTCCCTGGCCTATTTTATGATCCCTGAAATATCTTTAAGATTAAAAATGAAAGAGAGAACTGAACCTCTGAGTGATGATGGGAAGGGCAAAAAGCTCAACAGTGAGGTTTTCACTTCCTTCCTTTTGGATCAACATTTAGAACATTGTCCAGAGCAAAGCAGGCAGTCAGGCAGTTAATCAGGACCACTCACAAATATGTGTGATACATATGAGAAGATGGAAGGTCACAAGAAGATCTAAAAAGTGGAATCACATGATAATTATGAAAATCACTGTGGGGAGTAAATTAAATTTTACAAAAATCCATATAATTTTTTGTCTTGTCATTGTTTAGACATGTGCTCCTTTGTTCTTGAGGGAGAAAAGGTGCTAAAAGCATTTAGTGGGAAATCAGTAGGATCCAGGTGAGTTGAAAACAGAAACAAAGACTTGACTAGAGGGTAACATGGTTGCTTGATAACAGGTAATTTAAAGGGAGAACAAAAAAGGGGAACAGACTCCAGGATTCCATTTGGGTCCTATTTCCAATTAAGTTACTTTTAATTGACCCTGCTAGAAATATATTAGCAAGCAGGCAGTCCTTGAGGATTAAAATCTTTTAGTTTCTGATGTTTGCTACTGCATATTATGCTACGTTAAAATTTACTTACTTCAAAACCCAGAAATGTTACTTTAGAAATGTTTACATGTAAAAATATTTAGAGCCCTCTAATTTTCTGGTAAGCCACAAATTTCTCAATTTAAATAGGACATTCCTCTTCAAATATGGGGCTAAATGTCAATACAAATAAATTTGTTAGTCTGGATTCCCGTTTTCCTCAAATTTTCTATTCAGATGAGAAAGCAATGAAATTCATTCAGCTTGAACGATTATATCATGAGCAATTGCTTGCAAATCTGTCTGCCATTCAAGAACAGTGGGGTAAGTACAAACTAATATCAACTGTGTAATTGTCAGTAATCTAACAAATTGCTATCTAGAAAGTTAACATATTTGACCTGATTTTGTAAGTCAGGAAATAGACATTTCTACAATCAATTTAAGTTGCAAAGAAAGTAGCATTTTTACTGTAACCCTGTGTCATTCTGAGAAATTTTTTTCTTTGCTATCATATCAATGTCAAGAAAGGATTCATTTCTTCTGATCATTTTGCATGCTCTAGTCACTAATTTATCCTCTGAGGTGATATTTGCTTATATTGAAAAGTAATCACTTACCATTTAATAATTGTGCTAATTTTTAAATTGTCTCAGAAGATAATTATGCATACTAATCTTTATTAGTGATGCCAGTTAACTTATTTTTTTCCCTCCTAAATATATTTGGTAAGAGTCAATGAATAACAAATATTTTAAATCTAGAAACAAAATGGAGAACTATACAACCACATACAGTTACATCTCTAAGGAATTCGGAAAAAGGATTTAATGGTGAAGATTTTGAACGGCTTACTAAATTTTGCACAACACATCAAGAGTAAGTATATCAGTATTTAGTTAGAATAAGCATTGTAGCATTTAATATTTGAAATGTAAGATCCATTTCTCTACTTGTTTCGTTAATGTTTTCAACTGGAAATATTAAAACTAGTAAAATAAAATTATTTTTATTACGTTTTCAGCTTTGATCTCAATTTCTTACACTGAACTCAGTAAAAGGTTGACTTTACATAGGTTTAAAGAATCCTTCTAATTAGAAAATTTTAAATATAACTTCTAATTTTGATCTTTCTTTGGTTAACAGATTGGGCAGTTCAGATTAACTAAATTGAGTATTAGTTCTTTTATTCTAATTCTTTGTATGAAGAAATTGTATAGTATGTTATACTGAAAACACATTTTTAAGAGTAGTCTATTGCTAAAAAGCAAATAAAATACAGCTTAACAGCAGTGCTGCTGAAGGAAAACTGTATTTTAAGTTGCTTGATTTTTTTATCAAGGAGTTGGGTTTTTAAAATTAATTAAAGCACCTAAATAATTTTTTATCAGTATTTATAGACTCAGAATTATGAAGGTGAGATTAAACTAGTGCAGATTTCCAGGATTTAGAACATGAATCCTAAACACAGAGGCTGAAAGACATAACATTCTATTGATAACTTTTATTCCTTTTCTCTCAGAATCACAAACAGTAACATTCTATTGTTAATTGTAGATAATGAAATACTGCCCAGTAATTGTTGCTTAACCCACTCTGCAGAAACAGAACCTGCTTTTGGGTCTGATTGAACCTGCCTTTAAAAAATGATTCCAGTTTCAGAGGTGTATTCTCATTCTACTCTTATGATGACAGTTTTCTTACTGTACACAGTTTGAACCTTTGAAGCATTATTATCAGGGATTCTGAATTAAAACCTTAGCTTTAATGATGGGTTGAGCCCTCTACCACAGGTCTTGCCCTTTGGAAGACTGTTGCTGCAAATAATTGTGCCTAAGAGCCTCATCCTGAATGCCTCTCTGTTGCTCAGATGTGGCCCTCGCTCTCTAGCTAAGCCAACTTGGCAGGTGAAATCACTGCCCTCCCCCCTATGTGGGATCAGACATCCAGGGGAGTGAATCTCCCTGGCAACGTGGAATATGACTCCCGGGGATGAATGTAGACCCGGCATCATGGGATGGAGAACATCTTCTTGACCAAAAGGGGGATGTGAAAGGAAATGAAGTAAGCTTCAGTGGCAGAGAGATTCCTAAAGAGAGATTCCAAAGGGAGCCGAGAGGTCACTCTGGTGGGCACTCTTAAGCACAGTATAAACACCCCTTTTTAGGTTCTAGTGAACTGGAGTAGCTAGCAGTAAATACCTGAAACTATCAAACTACAACCCAGAACCCATGAATCTTGAAGACGATTGTATACAAATGTAGCTTATGAGGGGTGACAATGTGATTGGGAAAGCCATATGGACCACACTCCCCTTTGTCTAGTTTATGAGTAGAAAAATGGGGGAAGGAAAAAAACAAACAAAGGCACCCAGTGTCCTTTTTTACTTTAATTGCTCTTTTTCACTTTGATTATTATTCTTGTTATTTTTGTGTGTGTGGTAATGAAGGTGTCAGGGATTGATTTTGGTGATGAATGCACAACCATGTAATGGTACTGTGAACAATAGAATGTACGCTTTGTTTTGTATGACTGCATGGTATGTGAATATATCTCAGTAAAATGAATTAAAAAAAAAAAACCTTAGCTTTAAACCAATTTTGAGGTAATCTGTGGAAACTGGTTATTTAAAATAGCAATTTCTTAGCATGTGAAATAGGTTAACTTTTTATTTCACAAGAGAGTTTAAAAATAGGTAAGGAGATAATTTTCTAACTTTAAAAACATTCAATACAGACATCATCCCACCACAGAACTAATAGCTTCTTAGTATGTTACAAAAGCTTTAATCACTCAGTAGACAAATGTTTATTGAACATAATATAAACAGGGCATTTTTATGCTTTAAATTGTGGATAATCCTCCCAAATTATTACTCTTAATTTTTTAATATTTAAAAATATTTTTGAGTTAAAACACACATACAGTAAAGTATACAAACTTGATGAAATTTAACTTATGCCTATTTAATTACCGCTCTGATCAAGACATGGAACATTTCCAGCCCCTCAGAAAGCTCCGTCATTCATGTTCCAAGTCTTTACCCATCCCCCAAGGTAACTACTTTCTGAGTTTTATAACAATATATTGGCCTCTTCTGTAATTTCATATAAATGGAATCACACAAAATGTAGATTTTTGTTTGTAGCTTCTTTCACCCATGATGATGTTTCTATTAGGTGTTGTTACTTGTATCAGTAGTTTATAACAGTAGTTTGTTCTGTTTGCTGTGCAACAGTTTACTTATCCATTCTATTGTTAATAGACATTTGAGTTGTTTCCAGTTTTTGAATATTATGAATAAAATGGCTATGAACATTCTTGTGCATGCCTTTTGGTAGAATATACATTCTGTTATTTTGTATATTCCCTAAAATGTAATATTTAAAATTTACTTTTTTGTTACTGTTTTCATGGATAATGCCCATAAAATTATCTTCTACCATACCTGTTTTAGATCATAATGACATATACTGAAATTTTTTTAAAGAATTAATATATGTGAAATATTTTTAAGTAGAGTATTAGCAAAAGTTGGCATTCTTTTTTCTTTTTTCTTTTTTTTAGATTTTAGCATTTGTAAGTTCTTTGGAGATTTTCATAGTACTTGGCTGTCCAAGGAAATTAACACATGATATAGCTTCACTTTGAACTATGTAAACCAGTGGTAATGTTTCAGCACTGAAATGTTCTGTGCTAATATTAGAATTCAGAGAAGCTCTATTTCTTGTTTACAGCCATTTCAGTGACATTTGTTTGGAAGCATATTGTGGTATAATTTTTTAAAGTTCATTTTCTTCTCTTTTTTTCTACAGCCCTCTTTTATCCAAACAAAAGGTAAGAGATCATTTCTTTTAAAAATGTTTGTAGGAAAACGTTACCATCATTTATCTGTTGTATGCACTGTCTTAGATAATAACGAAACCTTTTCCAAATTATTTTCAGCTTTCTAATTTAATGCAACAGTTTCCAAAAGAGTTTTTTCTTGTTTTTTTGGTAGTTTGTTTTATTTTGTTTTGTTTTGTTTTTAACTCTTAGATAGCAGCCATAGAAAAATCCCTGGGAAGGAAATGCTTTATGCAGTTAATAGTGTCTGAAGATCCAAAAGAAAAAGGAGCTACAGCCAAAGAGTCAGGTATGTTTGTAAGTAAGACAGCAATGTAAAAGATACCTGTCCCTTAGGATATTTTGCAAATGTTATATCTGAATTACAGTGAAGGGGTTTTTTTTTGCATTTACATTTTTGTACATATATTTCTCCTAGAAAAATAGTAAAGCAAGTTTTCTTACATTGTGTAACTCCATTTTTAGATAACTAGAAATTATAAAATCTAAATTCTTATAAAAACTCAGAATTATTCCCATGTTTCCATTAGGTGGTTATATGTATCTAACAGAATATGGGAAAGTTGCACAAAAATACTCTGAAATAGAATTGATTTTGATGTATTCAGATGTCCTTTTCTGTTTAAAAACCAGCCATTACTATATGGACTTTACCAGAAATTTGTTCTGTATATCTAGATGTATTTTCTTCCCTTTTTGACTAACATATGGTATACTTTATGTTGTGTATATAAATTTCTAGAGCATTTGTAATATATTTTATACCACCTTATGCCTTATGTCAAAAGTTAAAGATTTTTAGAAACTTTTTTTCTTAGGTGTAATGTATGTTCATTATAAAAGCTTTGGAAAATAAAGATAAGTAATATCATTTTAGATTTTTTTTTTTTTTTCCAATTTATGGTTTTAGTATTAATTTATATTCCTGGTCCTGGGAACCCTGATATTAAAGAGGAAGTATCAGGTGATTTGGACTGTTTGCCCTAAAGAGATAAGATGATGATGATGATGACTATGTAATGATGATTATTATGCTGTCACTGCCGCCACCACCACCTTCAATTTAATTAGCCTTTAATTCTTTACAAAGTTTTTTTTTTTTTTTTTTTTTTTTTTTTTTTTTTTTTTTTTTTTTCCACTTTTAAATCTTTTCTCCCACTTTCCTCTTATAAGGCAAATTAGGGATATTGCCTTGGGTCAATCCTATTTTATCTTTTCTTCCCTTTTCTTCTTTTCCAGTCATTTTTATGTCAGAAACTTGAGTAAAATGACCTTCGTAACTATCTAAAGAGGGAAAAAGTGACCAAAAAGCCACCTAGTTTAAGTGTAGATGCATCTCCATGCCATGCATGTTAGAGAGAGTGCTATTATGGGCTATTTGAATTTGAGACTTAGCACTGGTTGCTGCCTAGCACTAGCTCTGCACTACCAATGCTGTGGAACTCCTCTGCTGTGAGATAAGTGGTACAGATGGGAAAACTGTGGCATCAAGTTTGACATCTACTCACTGCTTAGATTTGAAACTAGAACTTGGGTCTTCTGGTTTCTTATTGAATGCAGCACTCTTCTGCTAAGTAAATTGTATGAATTATCAAGGTTTCAATATTCCATACATACTGTTAATAAACATTTTATGAAGGGATGTGGACTGAATTCAGGAGAAAGAAATCTTGCCCATGTGTGTTAAAACAAATATGTTTTAAAAAGAAATGTCAGATTTCCTAGAATTAATTAATCTCCTCAGATTGGTTATTCTTACCAAATAATGTGAGGTAGGCTGAATCATTATAACAAACTTAAAGAAGCTAAGTGACTTGTCCAGGTCACAGTTAATTAGCAATCAAAGCCAGACCCTAGTTTTTGTGACCCTGCAGTCTATGAATATTTTAATACTTAAAATTTAATAATTTAATTTCAATTTTTAAATACTTTTTATTATGCAATATTTTACATATAAAAAATAATGTAACAAGTGTAAGTTATCACAAATGATAATAAAATGAAGGCCTGTGAACTTAAGTAGTCAACTAAAGACTAAACTGTTGTCAATTCTGTTTCATCTACCTTTGTGTTTCTTTCCTATTCCGTCCCTGCTTTCATCCCATCTGAGATAACTATTATCCTAAATTTATCTTTATCATTGCTTCCCATTTTTATCAGCTTTATTGAAATACAATTTCCATGCAGTAAAATGTATTATTTTTAAGTGTATAATTTAAGTTTCAAAAAAAGTGTATACTCAAAGTAACCACCTCCCCAATCAAGATACAGAACATATCCATCACTCCAAAATCCTCCCTCAATCCCCCATTATAGTCAGTGTCTTCCCATCTCCAGTCCCAGGCAACCCATTGCTTTCTACTACTGTAGAATAGTTTTGTCTGTTGTAGAATTTAATATAAATGTATTTGCTCAGCATACTGTTTTTGAGTCATGCATATTGTTTTTTGTACCATTGGTTCATTCCTTTTGATTGCTGAGTAGTATTCCGTTTTATGACTGTACCTCAATTTGTATATTCATTTACCTGTTGATAGACATTTGGGCAGTTCCTATTTTGAGTTTGAGGCTATTATGAATAAAACTGTTGTGAAGTCTTTTTGTGGGTGTATGTTTTTATTTTTCTTGAGTAAATAACTAAGGGTAGAATTGCTGGGTCATAGGATAGGTATATATTTAACTTTATAAGAAACTGCCAAGTACTTTTCCAATTAGTTGTACATTTTGTACTCCCGCCAGCAATATATGAGAATTCTAGTTGCTCCACATACTTGCTGACATTTAATATTGTAGTCTTTTTTTATTAGTCATTTTAGAGGATATGAAATAGTACCTTATTGTGGTTTTAACTTGCTTTTCCCTGATGTCTGGAGTATGTGTATTTTTAATTTTGAATTACTCTCTGTAGAAGCTATATGAATTTATAGTCCTATCAACAGTTCAGAATTGGTGCGAGTATTTTTTTTCAGTTTGCTAAAATATTTACCATGGAAATGTCTCTTTCAAGCCTGATACCACTCAAATATTTGTACTTAGTGTTAATTAATAAGATATTCAGAAATTATAAGAAATAGGTGTTAATTCATTTTAATCTCTTATCATAAATTGTGTGGAGAATTTTTTGCCAAAAAGAAATCAGGTGGGGCTTGGGGGAAGACATGAAAGAGAATAATTTAAAGGCATGTATATTTTTGCACAGCATGAATTAGAACTTAGATTTATTCTGATATCCTCCTCTCATTTTAGAACTATCTCTGATTCTTTAATTCAGCATATATTAAATTATCTAACATGTACTCAGCTATTATTTCCATTTTTATTTCATCAGAGTAGGGCTGCTTTTTTTTTAAGTATTTGTGAATTTAATGCACTAGAGGGAAACAAACTTACCTCACTAGATCTTTGTGTTCAGAAGAACCAATTAACAGAAAGCCATGTTAATATTAGCAGAAACATTAAGAATAGTACGTTTTTTTAGTGTAATATATACTTGTGGACAATTCAGAAAATATTTTTAGTTAAATGTAACACATCGAACATTTACCCCAACCTTTTCCTGGAACACCATTAAAATGTCCACAGTGACAAAACTGGCAAGGAAACAGCAGTAGATGAGACCTTCAGAAAAGTTCAGAAGCTAGAAAGCAGACAGATGGCAACTGGCTTAGCAGACAAGAGAAAGCTGAAAGCTGAGTGTCTACAGGGAAAAAGTTGGTTTCTGCCTGGAAATATTTGGAAATAGGAAGCACAGGGGGTACTTCTAAAGTCAGGGATGCAGAGTTGGACTAAAAACAGAAGGCTGGCTTGAAAGAGTTTACAAGAAGCATGTAGACCTTTTGATTTCCTCCCTATCAAGCAGAAGACTACAGGCTTATATTTCAGAGAGCTTGAATTAGAGGGATTGTGGACTCAGGCATCAGGCAAAGCTCAAAGGAGGGGTATTATATAGTAAATGGGGATTGAATGAAAGTGTTAAATACTGAATGCTGAGATCCTTAGCCCACTTTATGTATTTGGCACCCAGAACTGTGACAGCTAGATCTCTTCCTTCCTATCTGGGAAACTGGCTACTAGTCTAGGAGATAAGACATCCAGATATTTTCATTTAAGGCCTCCTAATGAATGACCCAGGCTTTCTTTATCCCACACTGAAGACTGCTGAATAAGGCTTACCTTTAATCACAGAGTTTTCATCAGCTTCTCATTTCGTCATTTAAGAAAACCTCAAACAGGAAAGACAAAAACCAAAACAGATAGACAAACAAAAAGAAACTCAAAGGAAACAAAATGCAGAGACCAAATGAAAACTTCAAAAAAGTTAATGAATATTATCACAGAGATTAGGAAAAATATTGCCTATATTAAAACAAGAATGAGATGCTATAAAAAAGGAACATTCAGAGAATAAAAAAGAAAATTCTTTGAAATCAACACTAATGGCCAAAATTAAAAATTAATTAGAAGAGTTGAAGGCTAATATTAAGACAGTATCCCAGAAAATTCAAACAAAGACAAAGAGATGAATAGTATGAAAGAAAGAGATAAATATGGTCAGTCCATGGGGTCCAGAATCCTAATATAAGTATTCTAAAAGGAGAGGACAAAAAATTACATGAAATTATCAAAGCAATAATACGAAAAAAATTTCTGAGAATTAAAGGTCATGAGTTTCCAGATTGATAAGTCCCACCAAGTGCTCAAAAAGATGAATGAGAAGCTTCAGGGAGTTTGAGGACACCAGATATAAAGCAAGAAGACTAAATAGAGAAAATATACATTACAAGGGATTCAGTTTGGTATGAAGCTTCTTAACAGCCATACTGGAAGCTAGGCAATATGAGCAATGCCTTCAAAATTGGGAAGAAAAATAATTTATAACATAGAAATCCATACCTAGACAAAGTATTAGACAGATGTGAAGAAATTAAAACTTTCAGATGTGAAAGATCTCAAAAAGTTTACCTTTCATGCACCCTTTCTTAGTAAATAGTCCATCAAAAGAGAATAAACAAAGAAAGACCTGGCATTCAAAAAAGCCAGGTTCCAACACAGAGCCAAAGGGAATTCCTAGGATCACAGTGATAGAAAACTCTAGGACAAAACTTGTGTAGCAGATCCAGAGAGCAGCTAGTGCCAATTGGAAAGGTCAAGGATTCAGGTGGGATCTTTGAGACAAAAAAAATTCAACTGATAGATTCTCTGCACATCATAGTTGTACGTCTATCAGAATTCAAAGGTATATAGGTAAAAATAAAACAAACACAAATATGAAGTAATAAAGCAATTGTCAACCCCAAGGAAAATAAAACAAATGAGAAAGAAAAATTAATCAGAGTACACAATGTGGATTAGTTGTCAATAATATTTATAAAATCATAATAATATAAACATTGAATATTGATTTGCCCCCCAAATTATATTGAAGTCTTATCTAGAAATATAGAGGGTAAATATGAGAGGAGACCACTAACCGGACTGAAAAGTGGTTGCCCCTAGAGAGCAAGAATCAGAGGTAGAGAGGGTAATGCAGAGGACTACTGTTTTTCCTTATCTGTGAAGACAGTTTCTAGCTTTTCCCCACTTAACCAGTTAAACTTAATTTACTTGACTAGTGTAAAGAAAATATAACTTGGCACAACAAATTTTAAATCAGCATATATCATGGATCATTTGGCAAGTGAATATATGTTAAAAAATGTAACTTAAAAAAAGTAACTTAAATTTTGTATGACTTCAAAAATAGACTGCAACTATTTTTATGATCTAGCTCTTTGCATCTTAAATTACCTACTTTTTTCATAACTTTTTGTATTATTTCTAAGTAATGGAATGAAATAGCCATGTTCAAGCTATTTTGTAAGTAATATATTGTAGCTATGGATACTCTTACTGCACACCACTTTAGTGATCTCAGTTCACTTAATGCAGTCCCTAAAATGACTGTGTTTTGCCTTCTAAATGCAGTCACCATCTTGCTTCTCACTCATCTAATGATATCTCAGTCTGACTACAACTTTTCAGTCATAGCTATTAAATAGCATTATTTTGATTCATTAGGCCTTTGTCCTGTTCAATTCAAAACTTCATTTTAACTCTTAGTCATTTTATTCAAAGCTCTTCTCTGACCTCCAGCCTCCCATGAGCTAGGAATTTGGTCTGCTCGCAGTTGAAGCATTCCATTAGTGCTTATGACTAAACCCAGATTGGGTTCTATGGGGCATGCATGGTGGCTTCAGCAGGAACTGCTGAGGAGGGGCTTACTCCCAAGTAACTCTCCTAGATGTTTGAAGTTCTTTAAGTAACTGACCCTCAGCTGGGGACAGAACACCCCATTCCTTTGATGTGGGGCCTCTGCCCTTTGCTTTAATGATACCTGTGGGAGTGTGGCCCTCAGTCTCATTTACTCTGTAGCCTGTGGGCATGTCTGAGGGTGTTCTGAACCTGTGGGTACTGGGAACATGTGGAACAGAGGCTTACCTCCCTTTCCGCCTGGCTGTGGCCCTCGTTGCTCTCCCTTCCCCACTGTAACAGAGAAGCGGGCCATTGGCTACGTGGACACCCTATGGGGAGTGAAATATTTTTTTGCAGTCTCCCAAACTTTATGTCATTCTTTGGGGTGGGGAGAGGGAAGGAACCCTGTACTCTCCCAAAAAGTGGTTTCTTTCATCTCCATCTGATATTTGAATCAGGATGTAGGAGAAGGTAGTACAAACTCCACTGAACTGGTACCTCTCACCAGTCCTGAATTGAGGTGACTGACCTCCGTCCCTGATTCTCTGAAATCAGAAAGGGATACTTAAATGTTTTTTCTTTTGCTATGGGTCTCAATTGTCAATTGTTAATTATTAAATAAAATGAAAAACTGGACTATAATTATCACTATATTTTATCTTTTATTTCTACTTTTGGACTATCAGTTTGTCTTAAATTAAACAATATATGACTATAAAAAAAAGTTAAAACCTCTGTGGTAGTTAGGAGTGCCAAATAGAGTGATATACTGAGAGTCATAAACTAATTTTTTTGTTGTTTACCAATTTTCCTGTTCATTCCTATTCAGTGTATTCACAGTGGTTCTCAATTGTTAAGCTTTAAAGTGAAAGAAAAATATTTTATATTGATTTTATTTAAAATAGAAATTTAAAGAAATGTCAAAAGTCAAACTCAGATCTATGGTACCAAAGCTTCAGCTTTTTACTGCTACTCTTTGTTGCCTCCCTTTAAGAAATTGCAAGTAATTTGCAGATTCATAGATTTAAGGATATTATGTACAAATAAATTTGAATAGAACATATTTATGTTCTCTAGTTTAGTCTTAGTAGATCAGAAACTATTTTCTTTTTTACATTTTAAATTGAAAATGCATTACTATGGTGTGTCATGTAAAAATATTTACTCAACATGCCATGTCTTAAAAATATTGAAAATAATTTTTTAAACTTGAAAATATACATTTAAATATAAAAGGCCAATAAAGTTCAGAGAATATCTTTTAAAATTGACTTTTAAAATTATAATGAAGACTTAATGATCTATTTATACTCTTAACATGTTTCTTAATAATCTCTATTCATTTTTGTTTGTAAAGGATTGTTTGCTGAATGTTTAGAGTATTTTCCTCTACCTAAAGACACTATCTTCCAACAGGTAGAAGTTCCATTTGAGAGGGTTAGAATATTGTTTTTCATGTGTCCCCTCTCTCCCTTCCTGTAGAAAGTGTCATTTTTGAATCTTAAAACAACTTCTTTTTCCTGTCTTTAGAGTGTGAAACCTGTCTTGACGAGGAACCAAGTAAAGAAAGCCAATATAAAGAAGAAATCAGGGAGAGCAGTTTCTGCTGTAATCAACGCAACCAGCTGGCAGATTCCCCGAGCCTTCCAGTAACTGCAGGGAAGCTCCACATGGAGGAGCCGCTCCGCAGCGCTGAAGCCGCACTGGAGCTCCACGCCCAGTCCCCAGAGACAGCTAGGAGCAGGTCTGGGCCAGACTCCTCTGATAGCACTTGTGAGGATGACAGCCACTTGCAGCTGGCTGAAACAGAGGCATGCAAAGATGTGACCAAAATTCAGGGCATTTTTGAGGATCCTAATGTGTTCCTTTCCAGCAAGTTAATGATAGAATCATTGACTTTACCAGGCTGTGACCATATACCTCCTGCGTTGATTTCTGAGGGTAAATATTCCCAGACTGAAAGAAAACAACTCCAATTGCCGCTTCAGGCTGAGGCGTTGCCCTCAGACCAACTTGAGAACAATGAAGTAAATGAGCTACAGCAACCTGATCTCACAGGCAGGGATGGAAAATCACCACAGGGTTACAGTGACTCAGATGGCTCTGAGCTAGCACTTTGTGAAAATAATAAAATATCTGACCTAAGCGCAGTGCTTCCAGAGGTGTGTATGGCCCCAGAGGAAAAGGGAGATAAGGACGACCAAATCAGTAAAGAAACAGAAGATTATTTGAACAGCCTTTTAGAAGGATGCTTAAAAGATACTGAAGAGTCCCTTTCATATGAAGATAACCAAGAGGAAGACTCTGATCTCATTCAAGATCTTTCTCCTGAAGAAGCATCCTATAGTCTACAGGAGAATCTACCTTCGGATGATAGCTGTCTTTCTCTTGATGATCTTGCAAAAAGGATAGAGATTGCAGAGGTAAATTAGATATTTAATAGAAGTAAAATGAAATTTTAGAACCGTATATATGTACTAAATATTACCTTGTTTTTGTTAGTTTTCCCTGATCTCAAACACAAGGGAAAATTTAAATTAACTTGAATGTTTAATCATTAGTAGTTGTATTTCTT
Organism: Choloepus didactylus; assembly: GCF_015220235.1. Taxonomy (NCBI): domain Eukaryota; kingdom Metazoa; phylum Chordata; class Mammalia; order Pilosa; family Megalonychidae; genus Choloepus; species Choloepus didactylus. The sequence continues at coordinate 31,805,238 of NC_051308.1, forward strand.
TATGTGTTGAATAATGTGACTCTTAATGATTATACTGTTTATACTTCATGAAGTTGTATTGCATGCCTCCAGATTCAGTAAACATTATGAACACTATATTTTATATTTCTATGACTTTTCATATGGCAGTCCCAGATATTATGATCAAAACATGATTAGTCATATTCTTATGAGGATATCTCATTTTAATTCTGTTATGTCTGGAAGATAAAATGTAATACATACTTACTGTTTATTCTTATTGTTAATATATATTTCTTTAATTCTTTAAAACAATATAAGAAAATGGAAGAAACATTGTAAAATACAATAAGACTAGGAGATGCTGGATGAATTCTTAAACTGTTGAGTTGCATGATGTAAGTTTTCTCTTATGGAAATGATTTTTAAGCTCTAGGTTTAAGCAAACTTTTACTACTTAATGTTTGACTGTCATAATAGTATAAATAATTCAGTTTTAAAGTTTCTCTAAAGAAAATAAAACTAACAATAATGAAACTAATCAAAACAAACAAATGTCAAGATGACCATTCTCCTTTGTTCAGTAATACAATTAAAAAGTTCCGCTAAAATAAATAAAAGCCCTACCAAAACTGCAGCCCCTGGGGAAGGTTGCCTGGTGTATTGGAAAGAGCAGGCTTTCTTTAGAATCAGATAGCCTTAGTTCAGCTGCTGACTCAACCAGTTACCAGCCTCGTGAAGTTACTTTTTACCTCTCTAAGCCTCTGTTTCCTCATCTGAAAATTAAGATGCTAGCTGCCTTTCTTCTACATCTTATTCATTTTCCAAATTAGCTTTAAAGCCCATTTATACCCATTTTCTAGCTCGTCATTTTTATTGAAAAATATAACTTCAGAAGGGAAATTGGAAAGTAACAAATCCAAAGCAGATAAGAAAATATATGTAGAAATAGAATTCTGTGAAAAACTTTTTAAGGTTTTTCTCTACCCATAAAGGTGGAGGTAAACTGTTGAATTAATATCATTGTTGTATTGCAATCAAATGGAGTATCTCTCCTCAAACTCATAGCATCATGTCAGTTTTTCTTACTCGGCTAACAGCTAGAGGTAGAAACTATATATGTTTACATTTTAAAGATGTCTTTTGCATGAAATTGCTTTTTATACATGGTGGTCCCCTTTCCTAGAATGTTATGGGTCTGAGTTAAGCTGCTTTAAGCACCCCAAAAGCTGTATATGATCAACAAAACTTAAATATACTTTCCTATGATAACTCTAATCAGACTGTTAAACATTTACTTTCTGAATACTTAACTCCCTTCTCCATTCTGAGAAATATATTTTATTAAAATCCGCTTAACTTTGTCAGGAAAAGAGTTTTTAATATTTCATAACTAAAAATCACTTTACACCGTTAAGTAAAGTTTTGGGCTCAGTAAAATTTCCAGGTGATAGTGGATTTGCTTCTAGGTGAAATTTTTATTTTTCTTTTAAATCCAAGCACTTGAGCAAAAGAACAAAAGTCAAAAATGAAAAATAAAAATAAAAAAATAAATCCAAGCACTTATTGTTTCATACAAAAATTTTTTAAGGGTCTTCCACGGGTTGGGTGCCAGGATACAAGGAGGAATCACATAAAGTTCTTGGCCTTTTGGGAATTTTCTGCTGCTACAGTTGGCTGATTTTGCTGGAATTGTTTTTGAAGTATTTTTTATGCTTTTCCTACTTTTGTGAACAGAGGATACAAAATATACTTTCATCATAACTAAATGATACTTAGAGTAGTACTTTTCATGGCTATAGTATAGTATAGCATAGCCATGCCCTCAGGAACCATTGTGGCCCATAAGACTACTTGCTTCAGTATTGCTGTGTTGTCCTGGTTAGGTCTTCTCTGTTCTTTCATCCCATGTCCGTCATTGCCACCGCAGTGTATCTGTCTGCTACCCTCTTTGTTTATCAGTTTTTCACTTTTTTTCCTGCCTCTCTGCTTTCATTTTCTTGCCACTTCTGCATTGCTCAGTCATGTGCAGCTTGGTTTTGATAATAGTTACCAGCCCAAAATGAAGCATTTGTTTTGATTTTCAAACAATTAGGTACATCACATTAAGTGAAATAAATTACACAAAATCTCATAGAGAACTAAAAATTTCTGTATTATTATAATTCATTAATATAAATACATGGATAAATGAAACTTTTCTAGGTTTGGGAAGCTTTTTCAGACCCATGAATGATTTTGCTAAGTAAAGAGAGAATTTAATACCTGAGGCATTGCTATTCTTTCTTATGCAGAAAACGGCATGACACATTATCAACAAAAGTATAATCTCTACTACTTTAAAAAAGCATCAGAAAGAATTGTACTTAGTTCTTAGATTTTTAAGGAGAAAAAAATTTATCACTTGTCCACTGTCAGACAGCAAGTTAGAGATTCACTCATGTATTCACTCATTCAGTAATTTTTTTAAAAATTTGTTGCAGTAAAATATATATAAAATAAAATTTATCATGTTAATCATTTTCAAGTGTACAATCAGTGGCATTAATGACATTCACAATGGTGTGCAACCATCACCACCATCCATTGCCAGAACTTTTTCATTACCTCAAACAGAAACTCTGTACCTATTAAGCAGTAACCCCCTATTTCCCTTCCCCTAACCCCTGGGATCTCTAATCTGCCTCTGTCTCTGTGAATTTGCCTCTCCTAAATATTTCATGTAAGTGAAATTATCCAATGTTTGTCTTTATGTCTGGATTATTTCACTTACCACAATTTTTCAAGTTACCTCCATGTTGTAGCATTTATCAAAATTGTATTCCTTTTTATGGCTGAATAATACTCCATTGTGTATACATGTCACATTTTGTTTATCTGTTCATTTGTTGATGGGCACTTGGGTTGTTTCCTCCTTTTAACTGTTGTGAATAATGCTGTCGTGCACATTGGTGTACAAGTATTATTTGAGTCCCTGTTTTCAATTTGGGGAGTAGAATTGGTAGGTCATATGGTAATTCTGTGCTTCACTTTTTAAGGAAATGCTAAACGGTTTTCCATAACCGGTACACCATTTTACATTCCCACCAACAATGAGTGAGAGTCCCAGTTTTTCCACATCATTGTCAACACTTATTATTTTCTGCTTTTTTAACGTAGCCATCCTAGTGGATGTGAAGTAGTATCTTATCATTTTGATTTGCATTTCTCTAATGGCTAATAATGTTGAGCATCTTTTCATGTGCTAATTGGCCATTTGTAGATCTTTGGAGAAATGTCTAAGACCTTTGTCCATTTTCTAATTGGGTTGTTTGTCTTTTTGTTGAATTGTTAAACCCTTAACAGATATATGGCTTGCAAAAATATTCTCCCATTCTGTAGGCCATCTTTTTACTTTCTTGATCATGTCCTTTGCATAAAAGTTTTTAATTTGCTAAAGTTCCATTTGTCTATTTTTTCTTCTGTTGCTTGTACTTTTGGTGTCATATCTAAAAATCTATTGCTAAACCCAAGGACATGAAGATTTACCCCTATGTTTTCCTCTAAGAGTTTTATGGTTCTAGTTCTTGTATTTAGATCATTGATCCATTTTAAGGTAATTTTTGTTTATATTGTATATGGTGTAGATAGGTATCCAACTTCATTCTTTTGTGTGTGGAAATTCCATTTCCCTGGCACCATTTGTTGAAGAGACTCTTCTTTCCCCCAGTGAATAGACTTTCATTCATCAATTTTTGAATGCCTTCCATGTAGTGCCACTGAATTACAGATGCAGTGATTAAAAATACTGATAAAGGCCTTACAGGCATGAAGCCTGCAGTCTAACAAGTTGTCTGACTTCAAGTGTTTGATCTCTTGGCTGAATTTGAATATCCCAATTTTTGGCAAGAGTTGAAATTGTATTTCAATACTAATACAATACTGAGATCATTATTTTAATGTTAGAACCCTAACTCCTTTCACCCAAAGAAGTCAATCTGATAAAAGAAATGAAATGGCTTAGGTATAGAGTTTTAGGGAGAAGGGTCCCATGTCTTGTCTAGTTATTCAGATTTTTAATACTCTTAACACAGATTGAACCAAACACATCTGAGGGGCTGGATCTAACACACAGACCATTAATTTACAGTCCCTGCTATAAAACGTTCTTCACCTTGTTGGTCTTTGCCTTCCCAGGGCTTCTTTTGGCTGGCTTGGTATGCAGGACACTTGTAATCTGGCCCACTCTTACCTTTCTTACATCATCTCCCATTGTTACTTTGTTCTCAGCCTATACTGTAATCAGACTAGCCTCCTTGCTCCCTCCCATTTACACCTTGCACATTCTCATCTCTGAACTTACCTTCTGTGTTAGCTATGCTCTGGAGTGACAAACTTCCTTTCCACATACTTATTTCTACGCAACCCTTAAGATCTAGGGCATTCCTTTTCAGCCCGTACAGTGTAAAGTGCAGGCCTGGCATTATTCCTTATAATATTTGTTCCTTTTGAACTACTCCATTGAACCTCAAATGAGGGGGGAGCTTTAAGCATCATTCCCCTTGGACTCCTTTTTTTTTTTTTAATGCAATTTTATTGAGATATAATCACATAACATACAATCATTCAAAGGGTACAATCAGTTGTTCACAGTATCATCATATAGTTGTGCTTTCATTACCACAAACTTTGAACATTTCCATTACTCCAAAGAATAAAATAAAAATTAAAATAAAAAAAGAACATCCAAAACATCCCATTTCCCTCCTCTCCCTGTTGTTCATTTACTTTTTTTTATTAAGATTTATTCACACACCATACAGTCATCCAAAAGATACAATCAGTTGATCACATTACCATCATAGAGTTGTTCATTGATCACCCCTATCTATTTTTTTAACATTTTCCTTGTACCAGAAAAAGTGATAAGAATAAAAAAGTAATAGTGAAAAAAGAACACCCAAATCATCCCCCTCCTCCCACCCTAATTTTCCTTTAGTTTTTTGCCCCCATTTTTCTACTCATCCATCCATACACTGGATAAAAGGAGTGCAATCCACAGGGTTTTCCAAATCACCGTGTCACCCCTTGTAGGCCATATTGTCATACAGTCGTCTTCAAGAATCAAGGCCACAAGTTGGTGTTTGATAGTTTCAGGTATTTACTCTAGCTATTCCAATACATTAAAACCTAAAAAGTGTTATCTATATAGAGCATAAGGATGTCCACCAGAGTGACCTCTCAACTCCATTTGAATTCTCACAGCCACTGAAGCTTTATTTCATTTTGCATCCCTCTTTTGGTCGTGAAGATGTTCTCAATTGCTTGATGCTGGGTCCAGACTCATCCTGGGGAGTCATATCCTGCGTTGCCAGGGAGATTTACACCCCTGGGAGTTGGGTCCCATGGAGGGGGGAGGGCTGTGAGATTACCTGCCAGGGTGGCTTTGAACTACTTTTTAACTATAATGTTCTCTTGTTATTATAAGACACAAGTATTGCTTTCTGCACTAAACTGCACACTTCTTAAGAGTAGGGATCTTGTTGGATACATTTTTGTGTTTTCTACAAAACCAACCCAGACCACAGTAAATATCAGACATCCATACACAGTGTTAAAACTTTTCTTGCAGTTTAGGAACATATAGCCTTATTGAGTGACTGATGAATCAGGCAGCATCCCATTCAGAAAGTAGAAGGGAGCCCCACTGAGGGAGTGGAAGGGGAAGCCTTGTATAGGGCAAACGCAGAAGCAAGTGAGGAAATGTTCTGATTTGTGGACATTAAGAATCCATTTTACATGAAGGCGCCTTAAAAAGTGAGGAGCAGGGATACACTAATTAGTATGGTATGTTTGTCCATTCTGATAAGCTGCCTCTATTGGACTGAAACTAGTTTATCACCAGGTATTGCTTTTCTGCAATTCTATAGGGTGTGTTCATTTTCTCGGAAAGACTCCACAGGTCTGTTGTTTGTGTCTTCTGGAAGATCCCTTTTCCAAAAGGAGTCCCTCCTGGCAATGCCCGGTACAGGCAGCCATTTTACTTTACTTAACAATAGTTAGGTTTCTTTTTTTCCAGTTCACTTAGAAAAATAAACAACCTTTAAAAACAGATTTGATTTTGATTATTTTAGGGGAAAAAGCTGTTATTCAAATAAGTGTATGGTAGGTGCTGTCCGTATATAAATTACACAGTCATACACTGCTTGGGGTATTTATTTTAAAACTACTGTAGTCTAGGCACTGAGAGACACTAGTGGTCACAGATCAAGTTCCTGCTCTCATGAAGCTATTTTCTAGAGGGAGAGGCAGGTAATAAACAAGTCCACATAAAAATATGTAATATTGTTTCAGACTAGTGTCTCAATGTGTAAGGGCTGTGAAGAAATTTAAGCTGGTTAAGAGGGTATAGAGAGACTGAACTGCAGGCGGAGTGGAAGAGTAGGCTGCTTGAATCGGGGTGTTGAGGAAGGCGTCTTGGCAACTGGAGGAAGAGCGGGAGGGCCTGGGCGACTGGAGCCCAGTGAACAATGGGGAGAATGGGAGGAGGTTCAGGTGGAAGAGGTAGTCCAGAGCTGGGTCAAATAGGCCTTGTAAGCCAAGGTAAGGAGCTAGAATTAAATTCAAACTCTGTTGGAAAGCCACAGTTTTGAGCAGGAGCATGATGTGACCTGATTTGCATCCTGGCATCTCTGTGGAGACTAGTATAAAGGGGGGAAGGGTCCAAAGAAAGGAGACCAGTTAGAAGGTTATTGCAGTTATTCAGGTGAGAAATAGTGAAGCGTAGGATTCAGTTAGTAGCAGCAGCTATGGCGAAGATATATTTTTGAAAGGGGAACTGCCAAGACTTGTTAATGAATTAGATATCTAATTCATTAACAAGTCTTGGCAGTTCCCCTTTCAAAAATAGTTATCGAGAGGAAGAGAATCAAGAGTTCTCTTCTGAAATCTACCTATTTAAACAATTTTCTGGGAATTAAAAAGTAGGATGGTATCTTAACATTCTTATCATTTCTTTTCCTAGTTTATATTTATCAAAGTATCCCTTTAAGAAAGGAAAAACAAAATTACAAAAATATGAGCCAATGCTTAATCTAGAAACTTAGACACAATATAAACTTCCTATTTAAAAAAAAAAAAAAAATTCCTTTTTTAACTAATCTTTTAAAATTCAACCTTTGTCATACTTAATTATAATTCATTTTTTTCCCATATGGATCTGTTTTGACGTTGCAGTGTTCTAAATGGCAGCATTATGGGGCCTGAGCTCGCTGTCATATTCTTTCTGGAAGATGGCTTTCCTTCATGTAGCGGGCCCCTCTTGCTACAGCTGTGACTTGTTACGTTAATTTGTTGTACTAATAGTTATGACATTAATCTACTTCCAGATTAATTGAATGATACACATGTCTTTCTTCTTTCCCCTCCTCAATGTCTCTAGATTGTCAGATTTCTGAAAGTTTAGTAATTAGTTTAAATATCTTTTTAATTGGGGTGATACATAACATAATAATTTGTTGCTAGAGGTATAAACTACTTTCAAAAGCAAAAGAAACTTATTAAGTTTATTTTAAAGTTCTGTTCATCTCACTTTAATTGTAATATATATATTATAACATGGCACCAAATGAAAATTTAATAGTCATAGAAAAGACCATTTCAGTTAGGGTAATGACAAGAAGTTTAGTCTTGTGTTTGTATTCAAACTATGCCAGTTACTGGCACTGAACACTTCAACAAGTCACATAAACTCTCTAAGCTTAGTTTTTTGATTTTTGTTTTTTGTTTTTCATCTTAAAAATGGGGCTTATAATACCTTTGTAAGAAAGTTGTGAAGATTAAATATGACATTCTATAAAGGTCTTTACATAAAGCATACACATTCACTAAATTATAGTTCTTATTATGAAGCCCAAATCTGCAGGAAGAGATAGAACATCACTTGTTCTTTCAGTGAAGATTAGGGATAAACTTGACATGTGCTTTTACAGTGAGATCTCTGGCATTTTTAATATTCTGCTACGATTCATGAATGTTAATTCTCAAGTTAGTTGAGAACAAAGCATGTGTTCTTGTTCAAAATTTTCCTGACCTTGAGGTTTTTTCTGGATTGAGTAAAGCCTACATCATTAAAAGAATATTTTTTCCTTTAATTTTTTGAGACGACAATTCTAACAGCAATGCTTCTCTGAATATCTTCCTAGTCACAGAAGGATTTAATGTGCCAATAGAATTGCAAAATAATTGTTTGTTTTTACAACCAATTCATTCTTAAAATGCTATTTAATATGATCATTGATGTTTGAAAGGAAGTTCTGGAAGAACAATATATTCACAGATACAGAAGACTAGGCCAGATGACTACATATATAGAACACTGCAAGTAACAATTACATTAATTATAGCTAAATGGTCTTTTTGTTCTCAGTGGAAGGGCTTGGTAAATTTTGTTTGGGTAGGGAAGAAATTTGGTGATTGAAGTAGAAAATTAAATTTACTTTTAACTTTTTTTTAAAAAAAGATTTTTAAATTCTTAGCCTTTTAATGCTGACATTATGGAAAAAATAGAAACAAAAACAAAAGACACAGAAATGTGGTTTTATTTTTTAAGAGAAGTTTTAGGAGACACATTTCTATATGCCCTAAATCAACCTCTCAATCTATTTAGAAACACTTGGCAGTCTTTTGAGTGAGACACTAAACTAAGACTGTGATCTTTTTTGGCTCACTTGCCCTTTTACCATAAAAGTAAAGCAAATTCTACCGAAGTTGTTTCTTAAGCTCTTTATGTCTAACTGTCCTGATGTGGTAAGTAGGAATTCTCTGTTGTGGGTAGGTTCTAAGACCTCTGCCCAGAACCCTCACAGAAACAGAAAGGATGAATTTTCATATCCACCATGCCCACCTGTCGTCTAAGAGTTGCCCCCTTGGCTTACATCTCCTGTGCTTAAGCTTGATCCCACTAGCCCCTGTTGTCCATCTATAGAACCAAAGGGCAGTTTTGAAGACAAACAGAAAAACTTGGAGAAGGTTCCTGAGCAAGACTGAAATTTTGGAAAGAATATAATCTTTTACTTTAGATACTGGGACAGGCCCTGCTTGAATAAAAGGTTTTTAGTGGGAGAGAGGAAGGAAAAGGAAACATAAAGATGTGGTTAGATTTTTAAAATTAAGGGATGGAGTGGGGGTCAAAACAAAATGTTGGTCCATTGCACACAGTTTCTTAAACTCTCTGCTTCTTCCCTCTTTCAAAAAGTTCGTTGCCGCACATTATAAATAAGGCGAGGCCCCCCAGTATGGCTTATATCCCTTAATAGCATGACTCCAGAGCCAAACACCCAGGATTGGTGTGAGCAGGAGCTAAGGTAGGAGGCTAACAGCTACTGCACTAGGATAGCTTCTTGGTCTTGAAAGCATGTTCTTTGCCTTTCTGTATAACTTCAGTAGTTTCTTTCAGACTTTCCAACATCCATTTATTCATATTTGCCATGTCTTTTGATTTATTTATAATAATATGCACTTAACAGTAATTCCACTGTAGGGCTCATCCTGGGAACTGTTCTTTATACGATTGTTATTTCTAAGTAGTTAAAGCAACTGAAAACGCCCATAGTGGATGAATTCTCTGTTGGTAAATGTACAACTTCATTTTATGGAGAAAATAGGGAATAAATCTATGAAAAATCCATATTTTTCTTACCTTTACTAAAAATAAAAAGAATAGCAATGATGCATCTTAAATTAGTAGTAATATATTCATTAAAATTAATTTCCATTTTCCATCCCTTGTTCTCTAGAAATTTTTAGGACTTCTTTCCCTGTCAGGTCCAGCAAGGTCTTATAAAATCATTTTTCTGTGTGGCAGAAGGGGCTCTGAAGGTTTGAAAAACTATTCCTGTGCATATTTGTCCTTACCATCGTAACATCATCGAAGTGCTTTGAGTTTCTCAGAATAAGGACATCATCTGAAATACATATTTCCTATAAAAAGAATAAATTGCTGACTTACTATTGATATTTTTTGAGATAATGGGTTTTTTAGACCCATGTCCAGGGAAGCCAGTAGAAGACTATAGTGAGTTATTTGTCCCTAAAATCTTGAATTATAAAAAGAACTAATAGAATCTAATATTTATGCATAGCACATTTTCAGAGATGGCTGGCTGAAACTGAAAATCATATTAAGTATTTTATGCCATTGAACAGATAAGTGGCATTACAGGCAGTCCTCAGCTTACAGTGATCTGATACCTGCGAGTCACTGACATCTACAGTGTTAGGCCCACAATGCCTACCTATGTCATCACCAAATCTTGTAGCAAGCAGGCACAAGTTAAATCCTGTGCATAAGTCTCCTGCTTAGGGGCCTGGGTCTACTAAATGATCTTCTCTTTCTTCCTACACTGTGGAGTTTCTTAGTTCCTAAATGGCAAGGCTTTTTGTTTTTTCTTTTAAATAAGGGGAAGGGTGTAGGCAAGAGAGAGGTGGCCCAAGTGAAAACCAGAAAGCAAGAAAGGAGTAGAGGTGAGGGATTGAAGAGATATTGGACAGCATACTTCTATAAGGGCCAAGTAGTAAGTATTTTAAGCTTTGTGGGCCGTATGTTCTCTGTTGCTACTACTCAGTTCTGCCATTGTAGCCCAAAGGCAGCCATAGGCAGCAACTAGATAATGGGTTTGGCTATGTTCCAAATATATTCTATTTCCAAAAATAGACAGTGAGCCTTTGGCCTGCCTTCCATAGTTTACTGACCTCCATATGCTACAAAGTAATATATCCCTAGTAAGCTGGCTCCAAGAGAAATTTTAGAAAAGAAGTCCTTAAAGTATTTTGAGCAGTAGAGTATTATTTAAGTACATAGCTTCTCAGAGGAACTGAGGACAACTCATACTGATGTTCAGTGTTTGGTATCAGATATTTTTAAAATCTCACATGTTTATTTCTTAAAATTTACTGATGAATGAAAAAAAAAAAAAAAAACAGTGGCAGATTATGAGCCTCTCTTATAAAGCAAAATGTGGCACTAATGATTAACAAAGAGGAGCCATAAGTGAACATGTTACAAGTTAAGAGGAAGGTTAAGTTATAAAGCAAGGTAGTTAAAGTTGCTTGATCTTTCATGATTTCCAGTCCACTGCACACTGTCACACTGCCTGTCCCTGGAGTTAGGTCAGGGATTTAGAAAAGCAGACAGGACTTTAGAGTTGTATATTTGGCAGTCATCTGCATAGAAGTGAAAGTTTTATTCTGTTAGATTTTAATGATTGTGATGTTTGTTTCTGTAAGAGTTGGATACACCTATAATAAAAACTCAAGTACCTTTTGAATTGACTTGATCTTTTTACACAAAGAAGTAAACTGTCACTGATAATTCCCGCCATATAACAAATGGTTCTTATAATCTCTGGCAGGTGGTTCCTACTGAAGGCTTAGTCTCTATTTTAAAGAAGAGGAATGATAGTGTAGGAAATCATCCTGTCCAAATGCAACAGAAAACATCTAAGCGAAGAGTGCGATTCCAAGAAATAGAAGATAACTTGGATCAAGGTAAACTTCTCAGCAGTGTGCCTTGCACAGAGTTGTCAATGCTGCCTGAAAGAATGAATTAATGTGTGATATGATGCTTGGTAACAGAATTTAGAAAAAAAAAATATGGGCTCTTAGGCACTTTAAGTTCCACAAGAGAAACACAGAGAATCAAACTATAATCAGTACTTAAAGTATTTGTAACCATTTTGTTTGCTCAAATAAGTAAGTTGCAAAATTCAATTCATGGCCTTCCTATCCATTAGATAGTCCTTGATGCTGAGAACTCACTTCATTTTCCTTCTTTAGTAACTTCCTTTTTCCTAGTGAGCCTACTATTTTTGTCTTCTTTTCAGTGCCTAATTAGTACTCCTCCTTTATTGGTATGGAAAATATTTGTGGATTACAAGTAGATTCTCTTTGGTGATCTCTTCTTGACTCTATAAGGCAAAAAGGGTGTCTCAATAGTAGCAATATAACACATTCTTAATATTCTTTGACCTTTTCTTCCTGAAACTATACTTTAAGTGGTTATGTGTAGCAAACAGTGCAGCCTTGAAGTATGGTCACAGTAGGCTTACCTAAGGCGTAGGTAAATAAGGGTAAATGGAAGTGTAGCCAAGAACCTGTCGATAATGCTTCTTGTATTAAAAAAAAAAAAATGCATTGTTTAAAAAAAAGAAAACGAAAACTGTAAATATGTAGCTATTCTTTCTAAGCATGACGTAAGAAAGTGATAGCAGTAGAAGTTTCTGAATTTTTACAATTATAAAGTTAGTAGGGGCCTTGGAAATAATCTGTTCTAGTCCCCTCATTTTACTTCTGCACCTTACTTGTAACTTTTACATTCTTCTCCAGATGAAATGCTCAGTTCTTTTTTTTGCACTAACTTGAACTGAATCATTGCTCAGTGAGGGTAACCCTGAATTTAGGATTCAGTGTTACAGTCTATTTCTCTTAGTAGCTGTCTCATCTTGGACTAAGTCATAGTTACTCACCGAGATATCTAAGCCTTGAGCTTTTAACTTGTAGGAGGCTCAGTTTCATCATCTTTAAAATAAGGAGAATAATACCTGCCCTACATACCTCATGGGGGCTGAAGACCATGTAAAATACTGAGTATTAATTCATTTTGAAAATTATCAAACTTCATGTAAGTGGTTGGTGATGGTGACGGTTTATTCCTAAACTCTATAGCTTATACAGTGTTTTTCATAAACCTTACATTCTGACAAAATCTTCCTTAAGGGGCCAGTTCTTCCTCTAAATCAATATTCAATAGAAAAATATTGTGAGCCACATATGATTTTAACTTTTCAAGTAGCAACATTTAAAAATTAATTTTAATATATTTTATTTAACCCAGTATATCAAAATTATTATTTCAGTATGTAATCAATATAAAAAATTGCTAATCAAACTTTTTACCTTCTTTATTGCACTAAAGTCTTCAAAATCCAGTGTGTATTTTACTGTTATAGTAAATTTGAACCAGCCACATTTTACATGCTTAATAGCCACATATGGCTCCAAACTGGACAGTGCAGGTCTAACAGTTTCAACACATGTAGATAAAATAAAGAAAATCGATGTTTTTAAATAGTTAAACTGTATGATAACAGGGAACAATAATGGAAAAGTACAGTATCCAAATTGTTAACATAGATTAAGGGGGTGGGAGGAAGCCAACCCAAAAAAGAAAAGGCGAAAAGACTGAACTGACAAAAACAGCAAGAAAAAAGCACAGCATGAATAATATAATCATATTTATTAATTTATATAAAAATATATGTGCATACATAAGTATAGATTTCTAAAAATGTAAGTCACAGACCAATATGATTATATAATCCTATTTGTATAAAAATCCTGAAATAGTATGTTTGTTCTGGAAGGATACACACCAAATTTAACAATGTGGGTGGAAGGGGAATCTGAATGGGAAAGAGATAAGGTGGGGGTGGGGGTCCCTTAAAACTCTGAGATACTCTTGTGTTTGAATTTGTCCATGGAGAATATATGCATGTAATACTGTAAAATCTTCCAAATAAATTCTATTTGGCTTATAGTTTGTAAAATTTGTTTTTCATAAATGTAATATATGCTAATCATGAAAAAATTCAGACAGTAATGAAGTAAAAAGTGTAAGTCCCTCAGGCACATATGTATGCATTTGTGTTATATACACTGACATGTATGTGCATATTTTTATTTTAACACACATGGTTCATAACATATTGTTATATAACTTCTTTTGTAATTTAACCATGAATCTTGGAGATCTTTTTGTGAGAGAACATATTAAATTTCCCTCATTATTTTAAACAATTACATAGAATTTCATTATATGAATGTTCCTTGGTTATTTAACTATTCTGTTGTAAACTGGACATTTCATTTATTATCAACATTTTATTATAACTGCTGCAGTGAAATATGCTTGCATATATGATATCATGCATTGTGCAAATCTTTAGGCTAATTCCTAAAAGTAGATTTGCTGGACTAAATGTTAGGGACTCTGTGTCCCAGTTTGCCTGGTCAGTACTGGTTTACACCTATTGGTCCAGCATTACATTCAGTTGACACATTCTTTTACTCTCAAAAGTGTTCTGGTTTGCAAGATAAATTACTTTTAAATTTTAATAGATACTGCCAAATTACCTTCCAGAAAAGGCTTCTATGTATCATCATGCTGCAGATTATAAAACTTTTTAGTCTTTTCCAAAATTTTTTTAACTTTTCTTTTATTATGAATATCATCATTAGGCTTTTCACCAAAGAATATTTTCTTCAATATAGAAAAACAAACATGCCAGAGTTGTTGAACAAAATAAAAAGAAATCATTGCATTAGCTAGAACTTTACTGTTCTATTAAATATTAAGAAAAAAAATTGAGTATTACTAAAGATAAATGAAATCCCACCCAAGGGCTTTTTTATTGTTTCATATCAAATTAAATTCACTTTAAGGTGGTCCCATGATGCGAACTCCCAATCCATACTATAAAATAACACTGTGAACACATCAAAGAATTGCTATACTTTTCTTTTCCTTTATCACAGAAGGAATTATATATGTTGTATAAATGAGCTAGTTTTAATGAGGAGTTTCAAAACTCCAGAAATATGTATCTTTTTGGTAACTAAAAAGTAGGTTTTTGTAGAATTATTAGTTGCACTGGTTTTCTGTCAATAACTGTAGTCCATAGAGCACTAAAAGTAGAAATGTCTAATGTTAATCATGTGCTAGGATTTCCATTTTTATGTCATTTTAACCTCACTCAGTTCTCTTGTTTCTTTTATGTGTTTGCAGATGAAGTTGGAAATGGTTCCTGTATTTTACTAATCTTGCTGTACATAGTAACTGTTTTCCTTAGTATTGGAGGAACTGCATTATACTGCACTTTTGGTGACCTGGAGTCACCTGTTTGTACAGATTTTGCAGACAACATGGACTTTTATTACACTAAGTTACTGCAGGGAATGGCAGGACTTAAACACTGGATCTACCTCTCCTAGCAGCATTCAAGAGAGACAGGCATGCTGGTAGTGAGAGTAGAAGATGTGAAACTTACTATACAGCTTTTTTTCAGGAGTCCTGTAACACCCCCACTATCATTCACCCCCATGAGGAACCATGGACATCAGAAATGAAACATCAACGTTAAACGGCAATCCAGAGAAACGCTGTTAGAATAATCCTCATAATAATGCAAATATTGATCTCAGCATTGTGGATGGAAGGGATGATCTTTGAGAGTGTATCTGTCCTCATAGCTTCCTGCTGAAATGAGGCACACTGAGCAGAATTAAACAAGGCAATCTTGTAGCCACAATATTTTTAGCCACCTTATCAAGTAATGGTTAAAAGACACTTTTGGTTTACATTTGTTGGTCCAAAGATAATGCTTCCACCATCATGCAATAAGTTTTGCATAATCGAAAGGACTTACCTTATGATTTTAATGTAATTTAGGTTTTGTGCATTATTTCCAGATTCTGTTCTCCATCTGTGAAATGTATGTGTGTGTGTTACAGGTATTTATCATAAGCAAATACCCAACATAGAACAAAAAATTATTTTTATTCTTTTAACTTGACTATTATAGATGTACAGGCACAAATGTTTTAAGATGGCTTAACTTTGGAATAGATGAATTTTAGATATCTTAGCCCTCAAAATGAGAAACTGTGACAGATCTATGGCAGTTAACCTGATCAATTCAACAGAAATCAGTCACAGACCTAGGGGTGGCATTAAAGAGCTCCTCCTAAGTCTTGGGCATCCAGTTTCATCATGGATTCATTGCTTCCTGATATATGGTGAATGCAGGACTCAATTCAGCATTATTGAGCACCTATTATGTTCCATGAACCAGAATATAATGATAAACAAGACATAGTTCCTACTCTAGATGTTTTAATTTTGGTCTTTCTTGTATAAAATAAACTCACACTGTGGCAAGCAAAATTAAATCACCATATATAATTCAGTATTAATAGATCATGCATTCTGATGTTTCCATGTGCTTTCACATCATGGGCTTGATTTAGACCTATTATGGGGTCATTAAGCGAAAATTCAATCATATCTTAAATAAGCGAATGTCTGATTTTTGTTTAAGTCTGCCAGTAAGGTGGCATATCCTTATCTAAGGTATAGTGGTCTAACATTTAGGAAGCCTTGTGTTGACTTTTTATATCTTAGGCAGCATTTAAAAAAACTCATGATTATAGTTTTCCACTAGTGATGATTATTTCATTTTTTTCTGTTAGGATCGTATGAAAGAAAAAGGGAGAAATTACTTTCTAGTTGTTACTGGCTGGTACAGTACCTCCCTTTGTATTTCTGCTTATTTATTTAGATGAAATGAATTTCAAAGGGCTTTTTATAAGTTGAAAGTCTGTTGCTGAGCGTGCGTTCAGTTATCACAATGCTGGATGTTTAATTACCATGTATTTAGTATTTTGATTTTCTTTTATTTGAGTTCAGTGTGGTTTTAGGCTTGTTTATTTTTAAATTGATGTTTTATTTTCACTTATAAAACTGTTTAACTTGTCTGCATCATGTCACCATAAACTGTAATATTTTCAAAGATTATAGATCAAAGATATTTATTTAGAAGTGTATAAGATTGAAATTTAGATTCCTTATACTTAAGGCTGATTTTATTAGAAGATTATTTTAATGTTCTATTATAAATTTTAAGAGTTTGTATTCAAATTGTATGTAAAATATGTAAATATTGATGGTACCAATACTTATGTGGTTCTATAAGATATTCACAAGGTCTACTGTGAGGGGCATCTTGGTCATAGACAAACCTCTTCTGTTTTACCCTCATAATTTCTAGTTATAAGAATTTGGTGAAGCTGATTTCTGCCAATTTTATGTCGAGATAAATCAGAATTTCCTTGTGTCCACCTCTTTTAGGTCACTATTGGAGTCCTGTGTAATCTTTGAGGTTTTATATATTTCTATACCTACAAGGCCACTTCTTCTGAAACTGAATATTTCCTGGGAACCTTTGCACTGACATGAAAGGAAGGAGATAATACCTTGGTAAACAGGGGTCCTTTTGAGTCTCAAAAGAACATATGTGTATCACTGCTTCCCAGGGGAGGGTGAGGTGAGCTCAGGAACATATTGCTGTCATGACTTAAAATAGGCATGAAGTCTCAACTAGAAAAATTAGGACAACTTTTTAAAATGTAATAGTCATTTATTGCATGAATTGGAGTAATTCCACCTCGTGGTGAAAGGATTGTTATCCAACATAAATTCATCTAATTTTACTAAAATGTAATTTTTTTTCTCATTTGAAAACTGACAACTATTTGTAACTAATCTTATCTTCCTTAAGAACTGTATCTGAGGGTATCAAACTGAGCTTGTAATTTAAAATCTATAGCAACAAAATTGTCTCTGAGAATTTATTTGAACTCTTGGGTGCTGAGAAAAACTGCACTGCAGTGAAAGTAAAATGATTTCAGAAGATGACCTGGCTCCACAAAGTAGATAGCCATCTCTTCTGGGAATGTCCCTAAATAAGGGCTCCTTTGCCTGTAATATGCCTTCCACACCTGCCTGACACAGTTCTTGAAATTTCCTCTAAAAATCCATTCCTTTAGACTTAAAACTCAAAATCCTCTGAGAGGTTTACCTTATTGAGCTATGAACTTGGGTATTAGATGCAGAGAGGGTTTGATATTTGAAGGTGGGGCTTATTTTGAAAGGACAGATGTGAATTGGGTCCTGCTGGGATCACAGGAGGGTATAGAGGGGGGTGGTGGTGGCAGGGGTGGACAAAGAGGTAACAGTTGAAGAGTTAAAAGAGGGAAGGTGGGAAAGAGCAAAGAAATCCTTTATTGACATGCTTGCTGTAGCTGGACTTGTAGACTTTACTCCTAATCCAGATAGAAACTGATTTTTTTCTCTTTCCACTGACATAAGCTATTTTATAATTCTTCATTTCTATGGGCTCAATTAATATTAACTCACTGTTGTAGACTGCTTTATATGTATGTGATATTTTCACATTTATTCATTTGATGCTTATGTTGGTAAACATACATTCAAGTCCAAGTCTTGTAACTCCCAATCCATTGTACTTTCCATTCTATGTTTCCTACATCCTCAAGAAGAGTGATTCTGGGCTTTATGGCACAAATTCTAGTGTCATCTGCTGTTGTATGATAAACATTTATTGAGCCCCAAATACAAAGCCATTAAGAGCTAAAGTGAGATTTAAAAATAAAAATAAAAAATATTCCTTAAAGAACTCTGGTAACATTTAAATCTCTCTGAGTTTAGTCTACTGAGAGAAAAAGTATGGGCATCTCTTCTCCCTAGTTCTAAGAAGAGTTATTTTACTCCCAAATACAACTGTTTGTCTGTTATGCTAAGATCAATGCAGAACCACGAACACAAGTTTCAACAAACATTTGAATGCTTGCAGTGCGCCTAGCACTGCTAGCTGTTGGAAATCCAGAAACAAACAAACAAACAAACAAAATGGTCCCAGCTTAAAGAAGTTAGCACCTGGTGAGGGAAATATGTTTGTGAAGAAAGAATAAAAATGAAGAAACCAGGAAATATGCTACTCATGAGGGTGGAAACTTGGGCTCATTCTCTCCTACTATATGTCATTCACTATTAAGAATAAAAGTAAAATTCTAACTAGGCCATTTGCATAGCAACTTGATAGACAGAAACGTGTTCTCCCTGTCAAAGGTCTAGTAAGTATTCCCTTTTACTTCTAGTTTGCACTTGTGGCATTAACAACTGGCAGACTTGAGAACAGTAGAAAGCTCTGCAAGTCTTCTTAAAAGTAGAAAGTCTGGATAGCACAGTTTAAAACCACAAAGAAAATGCCAGGCCCAGATGGCTTCACCAGTAAACCATTTAAGAAATAATGCCCATCCTACAACAACTCTTTCAGAAATAGGGAGAGAATACTTCCTGATTCATTTTATGAGACCAGTATCACTCTGACACCAAAACCAGACAAAGACAATAAGAAAATTAAAGACCAACATCACTCATGAATATAGATGCAAAAATCCTTAAAACATTGGTAGATCAAATCTAATAATATATAAAAAGGATAATACACCATTCATGACCAAGTGGGATTTTTCCAAGGAATACAAGGTTGGTTTAACATTCAAAAATCATACTCAATGTAATTCACCATTTTAACAGACTAAAAAAGAAAAACCATATGGTCATGTCAATAAATGCAGGAAAAGCTTTTCATAAAATTCAACATCAACATAAACTTAATGGAGAAAGACCAAATGGTTTCCTACTAAGATCAGGAACAAGGTAAGGATATCCACTCTCACCACTTGTATTCAATATTGTGCTGGAGGTCCTACAGAAAGAAAAATAAAATAAAGATTGAGAAGAAATAAAACTTTTTTGCAAGCATCATTGTTTATAAAGAAAATCCTGAGGAATCTATAAAATGCTATTATAACTGAGGTTAGCAAGGTCATAGGATGCAAAGTTAGTATTTTTGTATACTAGCAACAAAAAATTGAAAAGTGAAATTAATAATTCACTCCATTTACAATAGCATCAAAAAACACAAACTACCTAAGGACAAAATTAACAAAATTTAATGAATCTATAAAACATTTGGCAAAAAAAAAGATTAAATAAATGGAGAGATGTATTCTCCTCATAGTTTGGAAGACTTACTATTGATAAGATGTAAGATCCCCTCCAAATTGATCCATAGATTTGATACAATCCTAATCAAAATTCCATCAGACATTTCTAGTTTTGGAAGTTGAGGGGCTGATTTTAAATTTTTTGCACAGATACCTAGAAGATAGCCAATGAAATTTTTAGAAAAGAACAAAAGTGGAAGGCCTAGACTATCTGGTTGAAATTCAAGACTTAATACTACAAAAATAAAAAAATATGGTATGCAAAATTATAGAGTCCAGAAATAGACCCACACATATATGTTCAACTGATTTTCTACAAAGGTGCTGTTTTAGTTTCCTCATTGCTAAAGCAAATACCACCCAATAGATTGGCTTAAACAATGGGGGTTTATTGGCTCACGGTTTTGAGGCTAGGAGAAGGGCAAATCAAGGCATCATCAAGGCAATGCTTTCTTCCTGAAGACAGGCTTTCTGGGGCTGGCTGCTGGTGATCCTTAGTCCTTGGCTCTTCTGTCACATACCAATGCACATGGTGGCCTTTCCCAGCCTCTCCCTTCTCTTCTGGGTTCTGTTGACCTCCAGCTTTTTGGGTCTTGTGGCTTTCTGTCATATGTCTAAATTTCATTCTGCTTATAAAGGACTCCAGTAATAAGATTAAGACCCATTCTGACTGAGTTGGACCACACCTTAACTGAGTAACCTCATCAAGAGGTCCTGCTTACAATGGGTTCACACCCAGAGGAATGGATTAAGAACATGTTATTTTCTGGGGTACATAGCTCCAAACCACCCACAGGTGCCAAGGCAATTCAGTGAGGGAAAGGGAAGTTTTTTCAAAAAATAGTGCTGAAACTACTGCATGTTCAAATGGAAAAAAGTAAGCATAGACCTTACCTCAGACCACACACAAAAATTAACTTGAAATAAATGAATCTAAGTATAAAAACTAAAACTACAAAACTTCTAAGAGAAAACATAGGAGGAAATATTTGCAATCTTAGTATGCAAAGATGTCTTAGAAAGAACACAAAACACAAAGTATAAAAGAAAAAGTGATAAGCTGGACTTCAAAAATTTGTGTACAAGCCAAAGATGGGGAGAAAACATTCATATTATGTTTACCTGGTAAAGAAAGGTCTTGTATCAAGAGTATGTAAAGATCTCATACATCTCAATATTATGACAAAGAACCCAATTAAAACACTGTGAACACACTTTACAAAAAATCGTTTTGAATGGCTAATAAACAGATGAAGAGATGCTGAGTATCAGTCATCAAGAAAATGCAAATGAAAAAAATGAGATACTGCTCCACACCCACTAGATTGGCTAAAATAAAAAGACTGACATTACCAAATGTGGTGCAGATGTTGAACTATTAGACTTCTCATACACAGCTAGTGAGAATGTGAAAATGTAACACTTTGGAAAAGTTTGGTAGTTTCTGATAGAAAAATTTTTTTAAACGGTAAATACACTTCTTGACCCAGCAATTCTACATCTAGGTTCCTATCTAAGAGAGATCAAAACATGTCCATACAAAATCTTTCAAACAAATTTTCATAGTGGCTTTATTCATAATTGCCAAAAAATGGAAACAACCCAAAGTCCATAACCAATACAGTAGAATACTATTCGGCAATAAAAAATAATGGACTATGGATTCAAGTGACATGGATAAATCTCAAAGTAATTGTTTTGGGTGAAAGAAGCCAGAAACAGAAGAGTGCATATTACATGTTTTCATTTACATAAAATTAATCCATAGTGACAGAAAACTGATCAGCTGTTCCCTAGGGGTATCGTATGCAAGGAGATTGGACCACAAAGGGGCACAGGGAAACATCTGGGATTGATGAAAATATAATGTATCTTGATTGTGGTCATAGTTTCACAGCTATATACATCTTTCAAAACTCACTAAATGGATGCAGATATGTACATAAATTATTCCTCAACAAATTTGTTCTTTTTTAAAAGTTGTTTGCAGCTTCATGGCATCTCAAGGGAATAGGGACAAAGGAACCCCTACTGCCATCAGAATACATCATTCTCTATCACTGTTGTGGCCTAATGGACTAGAAAAAAACCTTTGGTGACTTCCAAGTACCATCTGTCATTTGTACAAGACTTAACTACTTAACAAACTAATAGTGTTGTAATAAACTCACTAGTTCAAATGCCTTAATTTCATCCTTATCCTGTTCACAGCTTTTAGATCCCTCTAGTTCCTTTTGAAATATTGACTTGGTGGTTTTAAACTATGTGGGTTTTTTTTTTTTTTTCTTTTCTTTTTGATGCAGCAGTCCAAATCCCAAACCCCATCTAATTATAGATATTCTGTAGGGACAATCTGATCTCCCTCTGGTCAGAATGCATTGATGAAAAGTGAGGTTTTGTGATTTTATTGCTGCTCTTAATTGCCTTAGATCAAGGGTCAGGAAGGAGATATGCACTTAGGGAGCAGAGGAAACTCAGATGATTCATCAGAATGATGGCAGCCCATAAATGACAGCTGGGGGTTGTCAAGATCTGTACAAACTAAACAAGGAAGGAAAAAAAATCCAAGCTTAAGGTTCCAGTCTGGATGGGAATTTGGTCCCAAAGGTGATGGTAAAAGTAGACAATTTGCTTTTTTTTTTTAATTTTCATTCTTTCTTGATTGGTAAAACTGAACTATTGGAGTAAGAATAGTAGTTTGGTCAGCTCTGGAGAGGAGACTTTCAGGACAGAAGATAGTTTGGTGGTGTATGAACCAAAGCAGGGAGGCAGACCCTAGGATCATAATCTCCGTGATGAATGTGATCACACAGTTTAGCCCCTTCTCTGGGCTTCTGTTTCCTATCTATTCAATTTCTAAGATAACTTTAAAATCCTCTGATTCTTTGAATCTCTAAAAGTATTCTATTTTCCATCACTAGGAAAAGAGAACTTGGACATCTGCATTTGGTGAGTGAATGTAATAGTTGGATTGGGTCAGATGGGGATTCTTTTGAAGCTGTATGCCAGGAAAGAAGGATGAGGTAGAATGTACTGATTGATCCATAAGACTAGCACCCACTGTGCCCATAGCCCCTTTCTGAGGAAAGCCTGCCATAGGTGTTCCTTCTCTGTAAGTTGCTGCTCTTTGTGTCACGTTATCCTGCAACCCTGGCCGCAGTTGATTAGATTGGGAAATGGATGCCCTAAGCTGATGCACTATTTGAAACCTGAATGCAAGGGAGGATGGTGTCCTGGATGAGAATGGGTTCTTCGAAGAGTTTTCAGTCTCCAGAACAACACAGAGTAAAAAATTCTAGTCGCTAGTATCTGCCCAAGCAGTTCCTCTCTCAGATAACCTAAACATGGGTCATAAAGTCTGCATCCAGTTACAGGCAGGAGCAAAGGAAGCACCCAAGCATCAGCAAGAGCCTAAGGCTGGAGAGCCCCAGGAAGAGCAGAGCCACTTTGAGTGGAGGACTGGAAAGGCTTGCTCTTGAGGGTCACCAAGACCTATAACCCAAAGGAAAACTTTCCAGTTCCAGAAGGCCTGGCACTGGAAGGATATCTTTTATTCTAAGTGTTCCTAACCTGAGGTGATCTAGTGAAGAACCTATTCCCTGTAAATCAAAAGAAACCAGCTATACAACAGATCTTGTGTGTAAGCATTGCTTGGCTCTTTAAAATAGGTTATTTTAGAGTTACTAGGCAGTGTAGACACTGTCTAATTTGCCCTGTTGTTTTAGAAATGAAGCTGAGGTCCAAGGAGCTTCAGTGACTTCCTTTAGGTTAAGAGCAACAGAGCTAATGAAGGATTTTCCATTTCTAAATGAGAAGTCGGAAATACCCGTAGGGCAATTTTCCTGGGGTCGCCACTGCACTCTTCTCCTGGTGTCCTTTCATTTCCCAGAACTTTGAACCCTTGAGCACTGTTATTCTGAGTCTTACATATGGCAAAAGATAGTAGAGACAGTTACTTCATATCTGCAAGCCACAAGCACTGTAGACAGTTGGTGTGTGGGTGCCCTGTGTTCATGTGAAGTCTGCTGGGGGATCCCATTAGAAGAGAGCGAGCCACCCTGGCAGAACACCTATGTGCACACTCAGTGCCTACAGCTGCCACATAAAATACAGGATTTCCACTTATTGCATGGGACATACTTATACAAAAACATCTTTGTTGTTCACCTGAAATTCATATTTAACCAGTCATCCTGTATTTTTGCTTGCTAAATCCTGCAACTCTATCAGTGTCACAATATGGAACAGACACTGAGGATGAGAGGAGAGAGAGTTATCAGGTCAAAGCAGCAGAGAGGTTTGTCAGGAGGAGTATGGGAGAATGGTTTTCAGCTTCCCTTTCTGGATTTCCTAAGTATTCCCAAATTTTGGGTCAGTAAAAAAAGAAGACATGGCATCAGCACAACTGTGAGATCAATAGGTCTGCAACAGAGGAAGAATGTGATCAGAATCTGTTGGCTTTTGTACTATTCAGAAGTCTGAGTCTATAGAATTTAAACCATTTTTAATCTTTCACAAAAATGAGACTTTATTATACCTTAGAATGTAATGAAAAACAATTAATTTAGTACTTCACCTGAAGTCAGAAATCTTCCAAATGAGGTTCTCTGTGCTGTTTATCTGATAATGCTGGTCATACACAGTGGTCCGAATCCATAGTGTTCTGTTTTTTCTTCCTGGTTTTCCTTTTTTCAGATAGCATCAGGTAAAAAAACAAATGTGAGATATATTTCCTATAATACCCATTTTGTTTTAGCTCTTAGATCATATTTTTCTATTCATGCCTTGTTCTGCATATGAGATTTCTGGCTCTACCTGGCTGACACTAAATTATTCATTTGTTCCTCTTGTGAAAGAGAAAGAAGATGGCTTTTAGTTGGTTTATCCCTAAGCTTAGCTTTCTTTTGCCACTGCTTTTCACTAGCAAATGTCAGCCCTTCTACCCTTTTGTTTCCACTTGGTGGAACCAGCTCCTGGTGAGGAGTGTTTTATTCTTCTCTGCCTGACCTTCTCTTCAGGACAGCAAACCCCATTTTGTGTTTTATAAAAAAAGAAAACATCACTCACAAAAAGAAGTGCATCAGTATTAGCTATGGCCAAAATCCATCTGGCCTCTTGCCTTTTATGCGGAGTGATAAATTGGCAAAAGGGCAGGAAAAGAAAGGAAAGGGCGTAGGCGAGGCCTGCCACTGCACAGACTGAGCTGCTGTGTGGATCAAAAAGTACCTTCTCCTAGAGCTCCTTGGTCAGAGAGGGAAACGAAAAGTAGATTCTAATACAAAACATGGTAAATGTCATGTTTGCCTACAAGTCTACAAGGCATCCTGAATTTTTCAGAGGGAAAAAGCAGGTAAGAATAGAGTTTCAGAAATCACCCATATTGATGAGTGCATGTGTATTTCTCCGCTTTTAACTGGTTACTACTCAGTCTGGCAGGGCAAATTAAGGGATCAATAAATAACAATAAAAGCAAATGGAAAATTTTGAAACAGAAAAAAAAAAAAAAAATCCCGCAATGGAAGCCTGGGAGAAGGCAAGGTAAGGAGGGAGACACCAGGTATCTTCATACAGAGGGGATGCTGAGAGCCAGCCTCCACACTTAGTCCCAGTGCCCCCCTTCCCCAGAGGCCCAGAAGCAGTTCTCCTGGGGAACCTTCCACAACAACCCTTCTGTGACCTCATTTACAGATTATTGTCTCGGCTGACTGGGGTGAACAGCTCGCCCAGCCAGCTGGCCACTGTTATTTCTGGGGTTTCTTAGGAGATGTGGACCTTTCCTTGTCTTTCCCTTAACTATTCCAGGTCCTATTTCTAATGGTATTGCTTTTTTCCCTGCATAGTTTTTGAATAGTATTTTTAGTTTTTCTGTGGACTACTATGGTAAAAATGAAAAGAAAAATTTTCTTTTTCCAATAACGACAAATTGGGACAAGTCAGAAGCCTCAGAAAACCTCAACAAGAGCGAAATCTCATCTCAGAACCCTGCAATCTTCAACTCCTGTATGCCTGTCTGAGACTTCAGTTCTTGCCTCAGAGTTACAAAACGGAATGTTTGTTGCGGATCCACGAATCTGAGTCTAAGACCTCGTGGAAGCCCATAGTCTCCTGGAGAGTAGAAGCTGGGGCTGAAAAGGACGTCGCGCCGCGTCTTCAATAATCAATTCTGCATTTTCCAAAGTTCAGTTAAACCAACTGGAGGCCGGGTTTTGGAGAATGGGTCTTCTGTCTTTCTGGACAGAAAAGCCACTCATGACAATGAAGAAGTGATGAGCTTTTTTTCCAGAAGAATTCCAACAGAAATGCTGACACACCGTTTTAATGCAAATCATCTTTTCTGCGTTCACTGACAAGCTCGCGAGGAGCGAGCTGGGTCCTCGCCCTTGAACAAGTTAGGACCCGCGGAGGATCTCCCGCTTGTCTCTTGACGGCCCTCCGGGGACAGGGCGGGCCCCCACGCTCGGGCGGGGTGGGGCGGTGGGGGTGGCGGAGCGCAGAGAGAAGGCTTGCAGCCGGCGATGCGAATTCTCAACCTGACTGGCAGCTAGGGAGAACCCCCCGCCAATCGGGGTCCGGCGCCCCTGTCCTCTCCTCCAATCAGGGGTGCGGACAAAGAGTGAGCGCATCGTCAAACCCAGCAAGGGTCACCACGTCTCCAAGGCTGATGACGTATGTTTGCATGGAAAGCTGCCTCCGGGTCTTTGTTGCTATGTTCTTAGTGTTTAGTTTTGTGAAACGGAGAGAAGGAGAGAAAGCGCAAGAGGGAGGGAGAGAGGAAATGTTTTGGATTTGGATTTAATAGGGTAAAAAAAAAAAAAAAAGGTCCCGTCTGTGGGTCTTGAAAACATAGTGTCGGGTAGAAGAGACGAGGCAGGTGGGAACCGCCCCTCCCCGCCTGCAGCTGTGGTTCGAGCGCGCTGTGTCAGGAGAGCCCGGAGTATCTGGGTTTTGCCTCCCCGGCATGGTGCGCACTCTCAGCCACTTGCCAGAATGACATAGACCTCCTGTTTTCTCCTTCCAGCCCGTTGTATTGATTGTTTTGCGGAGTGATTTGGCTTCCCTCTGAATCCCACTTCTTCTGCAGGAACATTATCTTTCAGATTCCCCCTTGCCTCCTCAAAGTTTAATGGAGAGCCCGCCTGGCAACTGACCACTTCACGAATCAATAAGGGTCTAAAACGTTACAGGAATGAATCGAAAATATGATGCCACTTTAACTCAAATGTTCACGGGACTCCCTACACAGCAAGTAAATGAATGTTGTTCTTAATCCTGTTTAGTCAAATAAAAATCTCTAATTTAAAAAAATGGATCCAATGTAGTCTCCCCTTCAAAGGCTCCATGTGTATTGCCTAACAGTTTGCACAAATGGAGTTTTGTTTTGGTGGAGCTTGAGGAAGACAGGTGAGGGACCATGCAGCAGTTGTGAACAAAAAAAATCTAAATTTTCATTCTAAGAAAATCAGTTTCATAGCTGGCTTTGGCTTACAGGACTTCTATCCACTGGGAGTCCAGGCCCCCTTCTTCCCTGGAAACCGTGGAAGAAGTTTCTGCATATGTGAAAATGAATTAAGGTGTTTAGTGGACAGCTCTTCATAAGCCAATAGTGATATGTGACACCATAAGTTAATAGTAGTTGGTAGATGGACTACATGTCCTCCAGAGACCCTTCCTATATCAAGATCATAATATTCCAAGATTTATTTTATCTCAGCACACATTCTGCCCAGTGTTATAAAAGACCAAATTCATTTGAAATAAATAACCAGATAAGACATGGTTGGCCAAGGCTATATTTGAAGGAACAATCATGCCATAAGAGAACTTTGCTGAATAAGTAGCCAGTGAGTAACGTTTTAAAATAATGTTGCTTTCCTAAATCCTGTAGCTACAAATATCTACTCTGCTTAATCTAGGTATCTAGGTATCTAGATAATCTAGGTAATCTTAACATTGGGCAAGAACTATCCAGAGCACACACACATATTTACACCAAAGTGTGTTCACACATAAATACAGACTCCATACCCAAGGAGCAAGGGGGGGGGGGGGTGCAGCTAGAAATAATAGGATAACTGGATTTTCTGGGGCTAGTATTTGAGCACAAAAAGAAAAAGGCTACTATGATGGTTTTTCCTCTTTTTAGTCACTCAATATTCATTTGCACACTCATTCATTCATTCATCTATTCTAATAATATTCACTGAGTTCCAGTTACATGGAAAGCATTGTGCTAATTGGGAAGAAGGCAACATTGTAAAAAAAAAAAAAAAAGCAGAATCCCACCCCAAGGAGGGAACATTTGTTAAAACGTATCAGGTGTACTCCAGTATTGACGATGCCATAAAGCATGGGCTTTGTTATCATCACAAAGAGGCAGGCTCAAGGCCCACCTCCATCCTGCAGCAACGGCAAAAACTTGAGCAAGTAATACAACCTCTCTAAGCTCCAGTTTCCTCATTTGTGAAATGGGGATAATGATAAAACTTGTAAGTTGGCATCACTAAATGGTGACCTGGGGAAGCTTTGCTCCTCATCTTCCATAGCTGCCATCAGCATCCTCCAAAGCCACCTTGAATAAATAAGAAATCTAAATAAAAACAGCATGTTACTGAGCACTTGCACTTCCCTCTTCCAATTAGATTGCAGCGCTAAAGCTCCTCCTATATAGAAATCTTTGAGCTACCACTCTGCCTCATAGTCTGTGGAAATTAAATGAGGCAATGCATGCAACATTCTTTGTCATGTAAATGCTCATTAAATGTAAGCCATTATTAAGGTGTTAGGTGGTAAGTACCAGGAGGTTAGAGCGACCAACTCATCCCAAGAACTCCTCTTGTTTGTCCCAAGCAAGCCTACATAAGGATGTTAAAGGATGTTATGTAAATGACGTAAGAATTAAGAGGATGAAAGGGTCACATATGATTTTTTTTTTAACAGAAAGGGATGGTTTTGTGGAAGATATAAGATGTAATCTGGTCTCTGAAGGATGGATAAGATATGGCAAGTCCAAGTAAAGACTGACATAAACAAAGGTGTGTAGATGAGAAAGTGTAAGTAAGACATGTTCACATAATTGGTAAGTGTCCCCATCCAGATGAAACATGGGATCTTTGCTGGGGTGTGGTAGGAATGAAGGTTAGGAGGGAAGATTGGGACTACAGTCCAGCATTCTTATAGGACAGGCTGAAGAAGTTGTACTTGGTATTCTGCAGTCAATGAGGAACTACCGACTCACTGTAAGCTGGTGAGATGATCACCAGTGCCTCAAAGAGATTGCTCAGGTAATGGTATGGGGAGTGTGGGGTGAGTTAGAGAAGGGAAAGATGGCCCCAGGAGACCAGTATGGAAGGAGGTGATGCAGTTGTTTAGAGGAGAGAGGATGAGGCAGTGGCCATGAGGTTTGCAAGAAGGATGTCACTGGGGAACCCCCAGGAAGACATTCTCCAGCAAGGCTTGGTGGACTGTGGTGGTAGGAACAAGGGGAGAGATGGAACCAAAAATTTCACGGCCACTCCAGCCACAGAGAAAAGGAGAAGTAAGGAAGAGGGGCTTGGAGGTAGAGGGAGACCTTGAATTTAACAGGAGTTGTGAACAAGAATTGATGAGGTGGCCAGAAATCCAGGAGACACTCAGCAGACACAGAAACAGTCCTGACCTCAGGATGGAATCCCTATCTAGAACTGTGAACTTGAGAGCAGCCACAGAGAAGTGCGAGCTGAAGCTGGGGCAGAGGAGATGGAGGTGGGTATGTTTTTTCATTTATTCATTTAAATATTATTACTATCTAATTGGCACTTTAGATATTCAGAGATCTGTAAGATATGAAGTTCCCTGTAAGGAGTTTGCAGTCTAGTCTCTCTTTGGTTTCCTGCATAGAAACAAATGCTCTGTTCCATCTGTATCACCTCTCCCACCAATACCACAACTCCCCAAGCCACCTCTTCCAGTGCAAACTAGCAAGGATTCATTCATTTCAGCATCTGGGTCAGAAAGTTGGGGTGAGTGTTATTCACCCTCATTGAAAATAAAGGAAGTGGGTTTTGTGAGAATTTTTGAAGTAGTTCTTGGAATTAAACCCAGAGAGCCCCCACAACTCTGGTGTAGAGCTCCTACCATCTGTCCCACTCAGCACTAGCCTGGGATATTTCAGTAAATGTTAGCTGAATGAATAAATGATGCAATAAAATATATGCCTGCATGAACTTGGCACACACTATTGTACATTGTTACTTATTTTTCTATGTCTCCTCAACTAAATTAGAAGTTTCTTGAGGGCTGGGAGCCTGGCTGTATCACCTTTGGAACCCGCCTCCTGTCATCCCAGTGGGTGTTCACTAAGGATATCACAGAACTTTCCTGGGAAGTAGCCTCCAGCTCCATTTCCCAGGGCAGCACACACACATACCCTTGTCCCTACAGTCCTGCAGGCAGTCTCAGACATTACCCCTGCCAGCTTGGTGTCTCCAGAGGATCTCCCCCCACCCCCCACCCCCCGCCAGAGGGTCCGAGGCAGGGATACATGCAATGAGCCTTCCTAACCACTAGAGAGCAGGCTTACCTTGAAACACAGGTACGACTAAGGGGTAGGATGACCATGTAATGTCTCATAGAAACCAGAACACTTTGGAGCAAAAATAGGGAAGCTATATAATTAAACCAGAACAGAAGTTGTGATCATGGACTATTCCTAGTAGGACTGGGGTGATGTCTGATTACCCTACTAATGGGTCTAAGGGTCTGAAAAGAGAAAATAGATATTTTGAGGGAGGTGGAAACCTCTCAAGTTTGTGACTGGGGCAGTTCACTTGGCCAGGAAAGCCTCCTGTGATGACCACTGGGTGCCTTCCAAATAGTTCACAGTTGTCTGGGGGCCTGAAATAAGAGGAAGGATGTTGTCTGTGAATATTGGACTTGTGGAATAGCTTTTCTCAGAGAAATGTGCAGCTCTTCATGTTTACCACCTCATCTCTCCTCATGAACCTAGAAGAGAGACAAGGGTACTACAGATTTGGGATTTGTAAGGTTTCAGATTATATAGACACGAACCCTGGAGGCCTTTTGGGAGAATGGTACAACCTAGGAGAAGGTGTCCCCGTCTTCAGACCATGGCTCAGAAGAAGTCTATGCAAACATACTTGAAAACATACCCCTACCTCATGAGGGTTCAATCACTGCAAGAGGGTGAGGAGCTCTGGCTGCTGTATTCTGTGCACGTATGTGCCATCAGGGCTTCCCCACTATACTCAAGGGGTACCCTTAGAAGACCGATAGGCCATTGCCCATCTGAGTGTTTGACTTCTCAGCAGCCCGGCTCCCAACTCCTGGCTCCATGTTCATGGCTTGACTTCTCACCTCATAAGAGTAGAAGATCTCTTATAAGCTCCAAGAGTGCCCAGGCCAAATTTTAATTTAACTTATAAAAATTCACATTTAAACAACTTTGGAGGAAAACATAAGTAAAAATATCTGCTTAGCTTATCATGGAAATATTTTACATATCCCTGTGGATTCATTTAGTCTTTCTAAAAAATTGAGATGTACTTCAAAAATGCAACTAAGAAGCCCACCCCCACCAAGATGGTAGAATACGATGTTTTAGGACTCCATCCCCTCACAGAAGCTTTGAACAACCAACTTGGAACTGCCAGAAACAACTTTCTCAAAGCTCCAGAAAACAGTTAAAGGATTGCGGTAACAGGGCAAACACTGAATCAAGAAAAAGTCTACTTAACAGCAATAGGACCTCATGTACCCTGGCTGACCCCTCTCCCACCACTCACTGACTCTGCGTGGTGCTGGCCTATGCTCCCAGTGCAGAACCCTAGTCCCGGTTCCAGAGGGAGCAGAATATCCCTCGTGTACATATTGGAAGCATGCATGTCTGGCCCAATCTGTCTGGTGGTAGCCTGAGGGACTAGCTCTTCCAGACTTGTCCTTTATGTAGAAGGGGATTCACAGAACTCTCCTACCCAAAGTTGTGAGAGAGCAGTCAAGTGGCTGCCTGGGGCAAGGGATTGTTGGCTGTAGGACATTGTGATGGTTAGGTTCATGTGTCAGCTTGGCCGGGTGATGGTACCCAGCTGTCTGGTCAGGCAAGCACTGGCCTAACCACTGCTGCCAGGACATTTGTGGCTGGTTAATAAACCAACAGGCTGGTTTATTAAATCATCGATCAATTGGCTGCAGCTGTAACTGATGACTCAACGAAGGGCGTGTCTTCCACAATGAGAGAATGCAGTTGGCTGGATTTAATCCAATCAGTTGAAGACTTTTAAGCAAGACTATAGATAGAGGACCTTCACTTCCTCTTCCACTGCCCAGTGAAGCATTTCCTGAGGAGTTCGTGGAAGTTGCCAGTTCATTTCCGAGGAGTTCATCAAACACCTTCATTGAAGTTGCCAATTTGCTGACTGCCCTACAGAATTTGGACTCATGCATACCCACAGTTGCGTGAGTCACTTTTGTAAATCTTGTATATTCATAGATATCTCTCACTGATTTTGTTTCCCTAGGGAACCCTAACTAATACAGACATACAGTATAGTGCCCAGGGGACTGTGAGAAAACTGTTTCCTAGGAAAGAAGGGACATTCATATCTATGTGAACAGGGGAATTCCTAGGGCCAAATGTGCATGCCCAAGACAAAACTCAAGCCCAGAAAGGATCAGGTAGGCCCCAACACTTTGGCTTAGAGCTATTTTCTATTTTCTAAACTCACTGTATGGATAAGTTTTGAAGGCAGCACTTACACAGGTCACCCTTTCTTTCTTTCTTTTTTTTTTTTCTTTCTGGCTCATTTCTGGCATTTAAGGAAAGCTCTGTCGTAACACTAGCTGGATACAAGCTTAAGGAACACATTAAATATTACAATGTCCAGGTTTCAACAAAAGATTACAAACCATACAAAGAAACAGGAAGTTATGGCTCAAGCAAAAGAGAAGATTAAAGCATTAGAAGCAATCAGTGAGGAAGACTTGGAGCCATTCTAACAAGGACTTGGTCCTAAATATGCTCAAGCTAAAGGAAAACATGGACAAAGAATTTAAGGAAATCAGGAATATAAGAGATGAAACCAAAGAAGCTATCAATAGAGAGATGGAAATTATGGAAAGGAAACGAACAGTGCTGAAGACCACAGAAACAAATTAAAAATTCCCTGGAAGAGTTCAGCGGTGGATTGGAGCTGGC
Organism: Choloepus didactylus; assembly: GCF_015220235.1. Lineage (NCBI taxonomy): Eukaryota > Metazoa > Chordata > Mammalia > Pilosa > Megalonychidae > Choloepus > Choloepus didactylus. The sequence continues at coordinate 31,838,074 of NC_051308.1, forward strand.
AGAAGAAAGAATCCGTGTACTTGAAGGTAAGACAATTGAGATCATCCAGTCTTAGGAAAGAATGAAAAAAGTGAACAGAGACTGAGGAATCTGTGGGACACCATCAAGCTTAGGGGAGCAGAGAGAATATTCAAAGAAACAATGGCTGAAAACTTCTCAAATTTAACAAAAGACATGACTGTACACATCCAAGATGATCAATGAATTCTAAAGAGGATAAACCCAAGTAGACCTGTACTGCTCTGTGTTACAACTAAACAGTCAAATGCCAAAGATAGAGAATTCTGAAAGCTACAAGGAAAAAGCAATGTTATCACATACAAGAGAGCCGATTTCTCATCAGAAAACAGTACTATTGTATTTTTGATTTATGACTCCACTTTTTACTTCATACAGGATCTAAAAGGCAAATGCATAAAATGTAATGATAAATCAATGGTTTAAGACTCATAATGTATAAAAATGCAATTTGTGAGAACTACAAACAGATGGTAGGAAGAAGGATATAAGAACATAATTTGTGTATATTATTGAAGTTAAGCTGGTATCAAAGCAAATGAGATTTTTATAGATTTAGGATGTTAAGTTTAAGCCCCATAGTAACCACAAAGAAAATATCAGAGAATATGCAAACTCACAGAGACAGAAAGTAGGATGCAGGTAACCAGGGATGGGGCAATGGGGAATTAATACAAAATGAATGCAGTGTTTCTGTTTAGGGTGAGGGGAAAGTTCTAGTGATGGATGGTAGTGAGGGCATTGCAACATTGTGAATGGGATTAATCCCTCTGAATGGTATGCTTGGGAGGGGTTGGAATCGGAAGATTTATATTGTATGTACATTTCCATAATTAAGAAAGAAAGAAAAAAACTAAAGAGATAATGACAATTAAATGCAATATATATGGCACAGGATGAGATCTAAGAATAGAGGAGAAAAGGCCCAAAAGGTCATTGTTGGGACATAAGAAAAAAGTGGATTGTAGAATGTAAGCTCTATTTCAATGTTGAACTCAATAAATGCAATTAAGGTGATTATTTAAGTGAATATCCTTGTTCATAGGAAGTGGACATGGAAGAATTACGTGTTCAAGGAGTATGATGTGTGCAGTCTGCTCTCAAATGTTCAGAAAATAGATGAGATAGTATAGATAGATGATAGAGCAAAGGTGACAAAATGTCAAAATTGGTGGATCTGAGTATCTGGAGGGGTGGGAGTATGTTGGAATTCTCTATATGGGGTTTGTATTATTTTTGCAACTGTCCTATAAGTTTGAAATTATTTCAGAATAATTTTTTAAATTTAGATATAATTCACATACCATAAGATTTATCATTTAAAATGTACAATTCAGTGATTTTTTGTGTATTCATTTAGTCTTATGTATAAAGATTTTCCCCCACAATTATCATGGTATATAAACAATTTTCTGCTCTGTCTTCTTCATTTAGCCTAATTTAATCCTCATGTTCCAGTGATTCCATATAGTTGTCACATTTATCGTTTTAACTTTGAAGGGGGGGGATAATATTCTATCATGTCAGTATCCCTTTGCTTACATAACCATTCTCTAATTGTTTGACAATTGGACTTTCTACTTTTTTCTGTATAATAATTAATGGTACCATAAATATTAGTGTGCAGATAGATCTATATTTTTAATTATTTCCTTGGAATTATATTATACTTAGAGGTTTTGGGCTACTGAATAAAGGGATGTGATTATTTTAAAACTCTTGTTTCATTATTTTCCTCCAGAAAAACTGAACCCCAGCAACACACTGAAGACAATGATTTTAAGTGTCTAAAAAGACTTCGTGTGGCAGAACTGCCTTCATCATATCACACTACTGCTCAGAAATTACCTATGGCACCTTATTCCCTTTTTAAAAATTTTTTTATTGTGATAACAGGTACGAAATATAAAACTTCTCATCTTTACAAAGTTCAAGTACACAGCTCAGAGGTATTAATTACATTCCCAATGTTGTGCTCCCATCACCACCGTCCATTACCAAAACCTTTTCATCATCCTAAACAGAGACTACCCACTAAGCATTAATTCCCCACCCCCCATCCCCATCCTGGTAACCTGTAATTACTTTCTGACTCTATGAATTTGCCCACTCTAGTTATTTCATATAAGTGAAAGCATACAATACCTGTCCTTTTGTGTCTGGCTTATTTCACTCAATGTGATGTCTTCAGGGTTCATCCATGTTGTTTCATGTATCAGAACTTCATTCCTCTTTGCAGCTGAATAATATTCCATTGTATGGATATACAGCATTTAGTTTATCCATTCTGTCGATGGACACTGCCTTATTTCCTTTTGATTCAGTTCTAAATAACACAAAATAAATGCTAGATAAATACCTGTTGATTGTTTGGTGACTTCTAAATCTGGACATTGTGCCAACAGAGAGTCATCTTAGGTATTGTGATGGTTACCAATTTATCGACTCAGCTCCAAATTCACTCTTTTGGACTACTCTGTGAAAATGCATTTGGGCCTTGAAATATATGTTTCCTATACAGAAAAGACATTGCAGGAGAAAAAGGGGCTTTTTGCTTTGTTTTGTTTTGTTTTGTTTTTGCTTCCGGGTTCCAGGGTGGTCAGCAGTGTATGCCCTCACAGCTTCTCCAGCAACCAGCACCTGCAGTGCACAGCCGCCAACATCTCTTCTGCCCCAACTGGGTTACCCACCCACTCCTACCCCCACACAGCGGAGCACCTGCAGGATTCAGACACCTCCCAGTGAACAGCATGTCCCGGAACCCCAGAGGGCAGATTCCAGTGAACCTGTCACGTGGCACCACAGAGACTTCTCTGTCATTCACTGAGTCATGGCTGCCCCCTCTCCAGGTCTGGATCCCAGCCCTGGAATGGGGGTGCTCTCTCACAGCCCTTTATTTCTATATTTTGTTAGAGGTCTCTGAATTTCTTACTTGTCCATCATCATAACATTGTAGTTAATAATTATTTATATTAAACTTTCCCTATTCAAATTACTGTTTTTTTTTCCTCTGTCCAGATTTGACCCAGACCTAGAGGCATTCTTTCTGAGAAAGAACAGCATGTTTAGCTATCATCTGTATGTACGTCTTGGACAGAATTAGGCACATTTTGATGAAGCAGGAAGTCAGCCTTGGGCAGAGGACTTGAGGTCATCAGAAGTAGCCCTTCCCCACTGCACTCGTGTGATTGTTGTGTGCCCAGTTTCTTCATCTCAGCACCCAGTTGTGCCATCTTGCCCACTTCCCTGAAGGCAGATGCCCCAGAGGCAGCTCTTCCATGCGGAGCCCAACAGAACCCACCTGGAAGGATTTCATCCTGAAGCCAGCGTCTCTCTCCCTGGCACTGAAACAGAGAGAATGTCACTTCACAACTGTCAGTAGTCACATCCCTTGCCAAGAAGGAGCCTTGGAGTGTGAGGTCTATACACAGACACCAAGATGAGATGGCAAACCAGAGAGATTCCTAATGCTGCATGTGAGTTCCTGAATATTTTCAGGGCAGTTTCAGCCCTCCCCACTTACATAAATAATGAATTTTTTTTTTGTTTTGCTTTGTTTTGTTTGTTTTACCCAAACTTGGTTGACTTGGGTTTCTGCCTCTGGCAACTGAAAAGAGACCTAAAGTAAAATCTCATAGACTTCACCAGAACCAATTCTTGATGCATTAGTAGATTCTGCATAGCCAGAAAAGAGAAACAGAAACATTTCCAAGCTGGGTGGAGGAAAACTTTTTAGCCTTGTTCATCCAGGTGAAGACAATCTCTATTTTTAAAAAAGCTCACATCAGAGTAAGTTCAGGTTCTCTTCTAACTGAGAAAGCTAAGATTCGGCACCTCTGCTGGTTTCCATGACAACCATCAGCAGCTGTGACAGGGCCAAGACAAGAATAAGAGGAATTGGTGATTTTACCTTTATTTTGGGACCAAGTTATTGCCAATTTTAAAAGAAAATGCATAGTCATCCTAACTCCTGTCTCTCTTGTGTCTTCAGTTCTTTCGCTCTAATGTAGGTGGATTAACAAGAGGCAGCGGCAGAGCTGCCCTCTCATCTTCCCAAGTTTGTGTTTCCCTTCTCAGATGCATTTCTTCCAACTGTGGTGAGATTACTGGTTCCAGCCACGCAAGTTGGGCTATTAATTATTTCTGGAAATGGTTGCTCAAAATAGCTCTGTGAGTTTATTTCATAAATAGGCTGCATGCAGGCTCACATTGTTTTTCCCCAAAGAAGACATTCTAAACACCAGGCTTTGACCGAGAGCTTGCTTCTTTAAAGATGGGTGGGTTTAAGGCTGGGGCAGAGGACACACAGGTATCTGTCTCTCAGGAACACCGGGTTTAACTACCAACTCCTTGCATGGTTCTTCTCTATTCCCCTTTCCTTCCTGTATTCTCCCCTAGGAAGCAGATCTCCTGGGCACATTGTGCCTGGTGATGACATCTTTGTGTAAGGCACTGCATGCTTGGATAAAGAACTGCAATATCCCCTTCTCACTTCTTACACAAACCACAGTTCTTCCAGATGCTCAGTTGGAAAATCCTCAATTGTCTGAGCCTTTTCTACAGTCCATTAGAACTTTTGACTGGATAGGGTATCCATTAAAGGCAGAGATAAGGTTTTATATCCATCCTATTCAGTACAAGGCCTGTTTCATCCTAGGCTGAGCAGATGCACCTCTTGATTGAAGGAAGAGAGTTAACTTTTATTGAGTGTCTATTATGTGCCAGGCACTCTATGAGGGGCTTGCATATATGTGGGTTACCTGGACAGCAATATGGTAAAGTGGTTATGGGCAAGAGCTCCAGTATCAGAAAGACCTGGACTTAAATCCCAGGTCTCCCACTTAATAGTTGGGTGAACCTCTGCTCATTGCTTAACCTCAATGAACCCATTTCTTTTTCTGTAAAAATGGGACTATTAATAAATCACCTCAAGGTTGTTACGAGGAGTACACAAGGCAATGCATATGAAGTACAGTATCTAGTACATAGTAGGCATTTAATAAAGGTTAACTATTAAATAATTATTAGAAGTCTGCGTTAGTGTAGCATTTTTCCCATGCCCATATCATAGCACCTCATATGATAGAACATTGTTATACAGAAAGTTTAAATCCTGAAAATAAGTTCCAAAATTTGGAGGCCTGCACATAGTAGCTCCTCAAATATTGACTGGATCAATGAAAGTGCCAAAATCTGCATTTCCCTGAATTGGTTCTTGGCATGGAGATTTGTTTATTCTGTGCTTACTTTGTGTTGGGCACGGTGCTAGGCAACAAGATCCAGGACCTTAAGAAGTTTAAAATCTTGTTGTGGAGACAAGGCCAACAAACAACATTTGTGAGCAAAGATAGGATATATTGCTTAACTATTTCTTGTAGTAAATGCTATGAATGTTATGAGGGAAAAAGTAACAGTAATTGAGTACTCACTATGTTTCTAGACCCACGATTAAAAATATCACCTTATTTAGGTTTTAATTAATCCTATGAGGTAGATATAATGTATCCATATTAGACATGAAGAAACTCTGACTCAGCTCCAGCAACTTGCCCAAGGACACAGTAAGTAGCTGACAGAACTGGAGCCCAGGCCTCCTGGCTCCTAATCCCAGTCTCAAACCGTGCAGAATACCCCTCCCAAATTAAAGCAGTTATCATCAACCCCATCTTCTAGAAGAGGAAACTGGAGGCCACCTGTCCAAGGCCACTGAAATAGTAGCTGGCTGAGCTGGACTTTAAAGGCAGATCTGTGCATCCGCCCACGGTCCATGTTCCCAGGCATTTCCCTCACACCTTGCAGCCTTTCCTGGGCACCCTTCTGTTATGACAGAGGAGGGCAACCACGGTGAAAAATCCGAAGAAGTGGGCATCTTAGCTATTGCCTGTAATGAGAAGAAGGGGGTGGGCCTGCGGCGCTGCTGCCCCAGAGGCCCTTCCCGAGATGCACACGGGCTCCGGAGGAGAGCCAGCCCCTCGTTTTAAGATGAGGAAACGGCAGTCCAGAGAAGCTCATTCAGACGGCTCTCCTCACGGTGAGCTCCACCCTTCTGTCTCACCCACAAAGTCCTCATCTTCCCACCCACCTATAAAAACCTACCCATTCCTCAAGACCTCGCGTTTCACAACATCTCCGGCTCTACCTGTGGCCTGGTAGCTACTGAGGTATCTGCTGTCGGCGGTCAAGTACTATACCGACTATCATTTTCCATTTGTTGGCTCCTGTTAACACTCTGTAAATGTTTGTCGAACAGATGGATAAATCAATGAATAAACAAGAGCACCAGCAGACAGGCAGGTGAGGCTGTGCTGGGGGTTTAGATGAGATAAAGGGTTATCCCCCCGCCTGGAGACCCGAGGTTTCTCTCTGGCCTGGACTCCTCAGCAGCGCCATCTGGCAGGCTCTTTAGGAACTGCACCAGTTGGACTCCGCGCATGCCCGGGAGTGACTCACGCATTTGAAGAAGGGAAGAAACGAACAGGAAACCTGAGCAGGAGCGGGCCTGCTGCCTCATAAACCTCTCCTAGAGCTCTACCATCTGGCCTATTTCCCACTACTACTTTATGGAGGTCCCCAGCCTCACTGGAGGAACATATTGTTGACAGGTGAATAAAAAGGATTTTTTTTCCCATCCCTCAAGGGGAACGTATAGAATCCTGCAAAAAATCCAAAAGGAGTCTATACATCCAGGGACTCTTACTGGCGTTAGAGAAACAGACGATATCCTCCGGACCAGTTTTTTTTTTTTTTTTTTTTTTTTTTTTTTTTTTTTTTTAAACATCATTTTATTAAGATATATTCACATACCACGCAGTCATACAAAACAAATTGTACTTTCGATTGTTTACAGTACCATTACATAGTTGTACATTCATCACCTAAATCAATCCCTGACACCTTCATTAGCACACACACAAAAATAACAGGAATAATAATTAGAGTGAAAAAGAGCAATTGAAGTAAAAAAGAACACTAGGTACCTTTGTCTGTTTGTTTGCTTCCCCTACTTTTCTACACATCCATCCATAAACTAGACAAAGTGGAGTTTGGTTCTTATGGCATTCCCAATCCCACTGTCACCCCTCATAAGCTACATTTTTATACAACTGTCTTCGAGATTCATGGGTTCTGGGTTGTAGTTTAATAGTTTCAGGTATCCACCACCAGCTACCCCAATTCTTTAGAACCTAAAAAAGGTTGTCTAAAGTGTGCGTAAGAGTGCCCACCAGAGTGATCTCTCGGCTCGTTTTGGAATCTCTCTGCCACTGAAGCTTATTTCATTTCCTTTCACATCCCCCTTTTGGTCAAGAAGATGTTCGGACCAGTTTTAATGAGCTCTCAGGGCTCTGAGACAAACCCCACATTTGTCATCTGAGATGAGTAAACACGGGTCCAGACACAACACAAAGGTCAGCATGCCCGTTAGCCCTGCCCCCCACGCCCACCCCCAGTCCCACTTCCTTCCAGAATTAGCGAGGAGGAGGCAGCACAGGGCGAGGGAGAGGAGGGCTCAAGGGCCCTGGCATCGCAGGCTGAGTAAGCAGAGTATACTGAGAAGCATAGGAAGTGATATATATGACAAAGCCACTTCCACTCAGCCCTAAAGTAAATGCCTGCTTTCACAGATGAGTCCAAGGTCCCCTCGGCCTCATCCTAATCCAATTCACAATCTTAAGAGTCAATTCATGTGTTTATTCTTATCCTTATTTAAAATTCATATATACAAATAGACGCTTGCTGTGTAATTTGATGATTTAAGTCTCAAGATAGCTAGTAAAGATGCTTTGTGGTGTCTCACTTAGAAGAACCTGCCACGAACATTATTTTCTCTACCTTGATTCTGATAAATGCCGCTGGAGAGAGAGAATTTTGCAGGAAACAGTTCTAGTGGAATTGTGAGCCAAGGAGAATGACATTATTGTTTTGCCCATATACTCCTGACCATGGGTAAGAATCTAGCTCAAAGGCTAGACAACAGTACAATTATTTCTTCGCTGTTCTTCATTGGTAACCTTTCACTCTGTGCTCAGACCGCAATGGGAGGGCACTTCTTCCCCCCCTTCTCTCCCTCTGTGCCCTTCCAGCTTCACCTCCCACAGGATCTGCAGTCCAGTCCTTCCGGCTGACATTTCTGTTTGCCCTGGGCCCTCAGGTACTTCGGAGAGGCTCACCAAGAGCACACACATATGAAATTATGTGTGGACAAATGGGAGAAGCAACAGTAAGAAAAACGACAACTGTGGCTCTCGGTGCTTGCGTCATATTCCTGCGTCCCACAAATGTCCCTTAAGGAGTCGCACACTTATAAACGAGAGAAAGGCTAGGGAGTCTCATAATTGGTAATTGTTTCTGCTGGTCTAAATAAAATGCTTCATCTGTTTATGAGAATGATCTCAGGAGGAGAGTAAGACACAGATTCGGTCCGTCTCCTGAGTGACTCCAGAGGATTCAAACAGGGCAAAGACTAAAGACAATGACTATTTATAGCCCAAACAGTGGGAAGAGTTATTATGAGAATGCCCAGGGGTGCTTTTTTCCAGGGAGCACACAAGCCAATCACAATCTGCAGCCTTTGGGCAAACAGAACCAAAGAGCACCATCTAGCAAACCCCACAAGTTCTTTTTACTTCTGGAACCTTTCAGTAATGCGATATCAAGATCCATCTCTCACAGAATGTGAGAACCAGAAAGAGACCTAAGGCCTTGAAATTCAACACAAGGTGCCAGCGGGTAGTGTATAAGACCTTAGATGTGTAAAACGGGAGTCAGGGTATTCACCCCACAAGGTTGTTTGATAATTAAATGAGTTATACACTTTTTCTTTGAAATGATTTGTGTTCATAAAAGTGGCAACTAAATAAACATCGTTAATTTAGGAATCCTAGCCCTTATGTGATATATTGTGTGCCAACGTGTGTATCATGGTATTGTGAGTTGCATCATCTTAATTTGTGAGTACAGAATATTTATTAGTTGAGATGTTCCAGTTTACAGTAATTGTTTTGTTTTATTTTTTAAAAATCTAGAATTTAGGAATGAACCTGTACAAATCAATGCTACTAGTTTCAGAGAAAATGTAGAATACAGGAAAAAATTAATCAAAACTAGTTTGAAAATTAAATTTATATATGTGTGTGCTCATGTGTATGCATGAGAGAAGAGAGGAAACAAAGAAATCAAAGATGCAAGAAATAGGATCAAACAAGTCCTAAAACCACACAATCCACCATTTCCTAGAATATTTATAACAGTTTGATGGCCTTAAAGTATATCCTATGGGACACAGTCAAACCTGGGTCTGGATAAGACCAAATCTGGATTCCTTTTGTATCTGCATATATTCCTGGAAGGCAGAGACAAGAACTATCATCAGGCAACCAAACGCTGTCTTCCCTGATGACTCTGAATCACCTCATGTATGGAATTTGGCAACCCCATATGCAGGCAACAGATGGCAACATCAAAATGAATGTGTCTGACAGATGTGGGAGTGTAATTCCCTGGAGTCAATACATGATGAAATCAGTATATATTATTAGATGCAACTTATATTAATCCTCCCTATTCATCTTGCAAATGTTTAATTTTCATAACAAAATCATGCACGTTATAAGAAATAACTATCACATTTGGAGTGCAAAGATGTTTTAACTTTTGGTGCTAATATATATCCTAGATTATTTTGAAGCAATCTTAGACATCATATTATTTTACCTATAAAAAGTTCATAATGTATCTCTAAAAGGTAGAATTTTAAAAATTTAACCACAATACCATTATTACATCTAAAAAAATAACATTAATTCTTTAACATCATCAAATATTTAGTGTTCAAATTTCCCCACTTGGCTCATAAAATTATACAGATGCTAAATTTTTATAAATTAAAAAATAGATCTATGTATTCCAACAAAAGTTGATGGAATAGTTGGATATTTGTAGGAAAAGAATTAATCTTGACACCCTGTTTCACACCATATTAAAAAATTCAAGATGAATTCAAAATGAATCATAGACCTAAATGTAGAAGATAAAAAATATTTTTGAAAGAACACATCTATTTGGGGTAAGCAGAGATTTCTTAAATGGAAAAACAAAAGGCACAAACTTGCCTTTCGCAAAAAATGCTAAATTGAATGGCATTAAAATTTAGAAAAGTTGTTCATTAAAAGACACCATAAAGATAGTCAAAATCGAAGCCACAGATTGGGAGAAGACTTTGCATCCAACAAAGGATTCATAGCAGAAGGATATAAAGAGTTTCTGCAAGTCACTGAGAAAAAGACATACCACCTGCAGTGGTTATGTTTATGTGTCAACTTGGCCAGGTGATGGTGCCCAGCTGTCTGGTCGAGCAAGCACTGGCCTATCTGTTGCTTCAAGGACATTTCATGGACTTAATCATCAGTACATTGATTGCATCTGTGGCTAATTACAACTGCAGTTGGCCAAAGGGAGTGTCTTCTGCAGTGAGAGACATTTAATCTAATCAGTTGAAGGCTTTTAAGAGGGAAGTGATAGCTTCAGCAATCAGAAGAGAGAACTTTCATCTTTACTTTGGCCAGCCAGCCTCTCCTGGGGAATTCATTAAAGACCTTCATCGGAGTTGCCAATTTGCAGTCTGCCCTATGGACTTTGGACTCATGCATCCCAACAGTTGTGTGAGAAACTTTTAAAAAATCTTATGTTTACAGATATCTCCTGTTGGTTCTGTTTCCCTGGAGAATCCCGAGTAATACAGCTTGGTACCAGAGTGGTTCTTTTTTATTTATTTATTTATTTTTTATAGGTTTTATTGAGCTATATTCATATACCCCACAGTCATCCATGGTATACTATCAGCTATTCACAGTACCATCATATAGTTGTTCATTCATCACCAGAATCAACTTTTGAACATTTTTCTTACTCCAAAAAAATTAAAAATAAAAGTAAAAAAAAACACCCAAAACATTCCACCCCCCCATCCCACCCTATTTTTCATTTAATTTTTGTCCCCATTTTTCTACTCATCTGTCCATACACCAGACAAAGGGAGTGTGAGCCATGAGGTTTTCACAATCACACAGTCACACCATGTAAGCTACACAGTTATGCAATCGTTTTCAAGAATCAAGACTACTGGGTTGCAGTTCCACAGTTCTAGGTATTTCCTTCTAGCTATTCCAATACATTAAGAGCTAAAAAGGGATATCTATGTAGCGCATAAGAATAACCTCCAGAGTAACTTTTGACTCCATGTGAAATCTCTCAGCCACTAAAACTTTGTTTTCATTTTGCTTCCCCCTTTTGGTCAAGATGACCCACAATGCCATGTCCAGACTCATCCCTGGGAGTCATGTCCCACTTAGCGGGGAGGGTAGTGAGTTCACCTGCTGCATGGGCTTAGAGAGAAAGAGAACACATCTGAGCAACAAAGAAGTTCTCTGGGGGAGACTCTTAAACACAATTTATAAGTAGGCTCAGCCTCTCCTTTGCAGCACAAGTAAGTTACATGAGGAAGTGGCCCAAATGCCCATGGCCCCCACTCCTGCCACATTACCTTCTCTTTCCCAGCCCACAGCTATGGCCTCTTAAGGAGTTTCTTACAATCAGTTGACTGAGGAAGAGAAAACTCAGGCCTGGTTTACAGATGGTTCTGCACAATATGCAGGTACCACCTGAAAGTGGACAGCTACAGCACTGCAGTCCCTTTCTGGGATGTCCCTGAAGTACAGTGGTGAGACGAAATCCTCCCAGTGGGTGGAACTTCCAGCAGTGCACCTGGTTGTTCATTTTGCTTGAAAGGAGAACTGGCCAGAGTTATGTTTGTGTACTGATTCATGGGCTGTTGCTAATGATTTGGCTGGATGGACAGGCACTGGGAAGAAACATGATTGGAAAATTGGTGACAAAGAGGCCTGGGTAAGAGGTATGTGGATAAACCTTTTTGAGTGGACAAAAAAAACATGAAGATATTTGTGTCACAAGTGAATGCTCGTTAGAGGGTGATTTCAGCAGAGGAAAGTTTTAATAATCAAGTGGATAAGATGATCGATTCTGTGGAATTGTAACCCATAACATTCTTGGAAATGTTCTGTGGAACTGTAACCCATAACATTCTTTGAAATTTTCTATATAGCTACTTGTTGAATTGTAATTTGAAAGTTATCACCTTTTTGTATGTATGCTGTATTTCACAATAAGGAAATAACTAAAACTATGGTAACCCATAACATTCTTAGAAATTTCCTGTATAACTACTTGTTAAATCATACTTTGATAGTTATCACCTTTTTGCATATAATATTATACTTCACAATAAGGAAACAACTGAAACTGTGGAACTATAACCCATAACATTCTTTGAAATTTGCTCTTTACCTACTTGTTAAATTGCACCTGGAAAGTTATCTCTTCTATGTAAATATGTTATATTCCACAATTAAAAAAAGACATTTTGGAGACTTGAAACTTGAATATGAACTGGACATGAGATGATAATAAGGAATTATTGTTAATTGTGGTGGTACCTTGGGGCTTAAGATTTTAAAAAAGTCCTTGCTGACACAGGAGCCAGTGTGAAGGAGTATCCACTGGCTAAATCTGGGGCAATTTGGTCAGAATAAATAATGATAGTAACAGATTTTAACCCATTGAATAAAATAAAAGTTCACGAATCTGACTGATAATGATAGTGTATACTGTGTGTGTGTGTGTGCATGTGTGAATGTGCGTGCATGCTTTGATAGAAACCCAACAAATAAATATGGAAGAAATAATAGAATCAGAAAATCACCATTTGGCAACAAGTATAGCCATAATGGATTGAGAGAAAGTCATCAGTTGATGCCAAAACTAGTGAGAGAAGGTTTGATGAGTGTATATATCCTTGAATTGTATATACCCCAGAAAATCGTGTTTGTAAACCCAATCCATTCCTGCGGGTATAAACCTATTGTAAGTAGGACTTTTGATGAGGTTACTTCAGTTAAGACATGGCCCAGGGTGGGCCATAATCCTCTTACAGGAGTCCTTTATAAACAGGATGAATTCACAGAGAGAGAAAGTCACAGAAGCAAGAAGCTGAAAGCATCAAAATCTGAAAGGGAAGGGAGAGGCCAGCAGACACCGCTATGTGCCTTATCATGTGGCAAAGTCAAGGATTGCTAAGAGCTGGTCTTTGGGAAGAAAGCATTGTCTTAATGATGCCTTGATTTGGACATTTTTTTTCTCAGCCTCACAACTGTAAGCTAATAAATTCCCATTATTAAGCCAACCCATTTCATGGTGTGTGCTTTCAGCAGTCTAGCAAACAAAAACAATGAATAACAGGATATTTACATAGTCCCAAAGAATTTATTCATAAAGAAAAATAGTAACCATACAGTAGAGAAACCTGGCAGACACCACCTTAACCAAGTGACCAAAGTTACTATCACCAGTAATGAAACAAATCAAAATCATGGGCCTCCTGAAATTAACCATGAAGAAGAAGAAAACATCACTTCTGGTATTTTTCACAAAAATGGATATCCTAAATCTATTCATGATGAAGCACTAGACAAACCCAAATTGAAGGACATTCTACAAAATAACTGGCCTGTGCCATCAAAAATGTTAAGGTTATGAAAGACAAGGAAAGATTGAGGGTCTTTCTAAATTAGAGGAGACCAAAAAGACATGACAACAGAATGAATTTATGATACTGGATTTTATTTTCTTTACCTATAAAGGATGTTATTGGGACAATTAATGAAATTTGAATGAAGTTTGTTGATTCATTAATAGCTTTGTCTCAGTACTAATTGTCTAAACTTGATCATTGTCCCGTGGCTATGTAAGAGAAAGTTCTTGTTCTTAGGAAATACCCACTGAAGTATTTAGGGTTAAAGGAACATTTTCGCAACTTTCTCTCAAATGGTTCAGAAGAAAAAAATATGTATCTATGAGAGAGAGAAAATGATAAAGCAAATGTGACAAAATATTAATATTTGGTGAATCTGGGTTAAAGGGCATGTAGGAATTCTTTATATTGTTCTTGCAACTTTTCTGTAAGTCCTTAACTATTACAGATATACCCTAAATTGTCTATGTGTGAATTAATATGATGTCTTGGATTTGGGAGAAGATATTCTAGCAAAGAAAAATCATGAGACAGCATTGATGGAATAGATTGGCAAGAACAGTGATAATTTTTTAAAGTGGGTGATGAGCACTTGGACTTCAGAATACCATTCGCTTTAATTTTCTATAAGTAGTAAAAGTCCACAATGAAAGTTAAAAATTAACTGTACTTAGATGCTATATAAGTAAATAGATTATTTTAAGCTATAAAGATAACAATAGAGGAATTAAAAATAATGCTATACAGCACAGTGAACTCTATTGTAGACAATGGACTATAGTTAATAGTAAAAGTATAAGAATGTTGTTTCATGGGATATAACAAACGTATGACAAGGTGGCAATAGTATAGTGATATCTGGGGGAAAATACACCTAAGGTAAATAGTGGACTATAGAACTATTTTAATAATGTTTTATCAATAGTAATAAAGGTAACTATTGTTAAAAATAACACTATAACCATGTATGTTGGAAGGCTGGAGGAAAGAGGAGTGTAATTTAATTTTTATCTGTCATAGCAGGAAGGTAATAGATAATGATACAATTGATAAATCAAGCTATAGAGGTTTAAACATAATATTTAGAGTTACTGAGGTGAAAATTACTACAAGAAATAGCTGTAATAGTTAATGGTGGCTGTCTCTAGAGCAGTCCTCTGTCCCATGCTGTAACCCTACGGCAGTCAAAGGGTTCACTCTGTTGGTTTCTACCTTCAGAAATCATAGTCCTACGCTACCTGTTTTCCATTGTCCAAGATTTATTATTTCATATATTTTGCCCTGTTTTCTAGTTATTTATGGTGGGAGAACAATGCCCATGGCAGTTAATCCTTCCTGGATGGAAGCCCTTTGGTATTGGATTTTTGTAATTAATAAACTTTATTTTCAGAGCAGTTTTAGGTTTACAGAAAAATTGCACAGAATGTACAGAGGTCCCCCACTCCACACACATGGAACTGGATTTTAAGTGAATGTATCAATATGAATTTCTGATTAAAATGTGTGTGTGTCCCTCTTCTTCCTCTTCCTGAACAATACAATCCAAAGTCCTTAGTTGGGGCAGAGCAAGGAAGACATCTCTGTCAGCAGGGGTGGAGGGAGCTGCAGTGATCCAAATTATGCATCAGAGCCCAGGAGATGAGGACAGAATCCCCACAGAGGAACCGTCTGCACTGGGGGATTAGTGCTTGAGCCAGGTGAGGAGGGTATCCACGCAGGAGGGGTGGCAGCCTGGAATGGGGAGCCCAAGCGGGCTGAGGAGGGCATCCATACATGGAAACAACCACCATGGAGAGTCTGAATCCAAGCAGGGTGAGGAGGGTGTCCCTTAGGAGGGGCAAACATAGTGTGTGGGTCAGCGTGGACGGGGTGAGAAGGACATTCCTGTGGAGAAGTGATCTGGTGGGGGTATCAGAGCCTGAGTAGGGTGAGGAGAGTATTTATATCTGGAAGTTACCTGCCATGGGAATTCAGAGTCAGAACAGAGAGAATGAGACCCATCCACTCATTGGGGTGGCTGTGTGGGATGTCAGGGCTTGAGCAGGGTGAAGAGGGTGTCCACGCTGTGTGGCAGCCTGAAGTAAGGAGTCAAAAGACTACATTAGTTTCCTGTGGCTACCGTAATAAATTACCACAAACTTGGTGGCTTAAACAACTTAAATTTATTCTCTCATAGTTCTGGAGGCCAGAAGTCTGAGATCAAGGAGTGAGCAGGGCCTTTGCCATGAGCTGGTGGAAACTCACAGGCTGGCTGGCTGGTGGGATGGCAGATGAGGAAGGAAATGAAGAAATTAGAAAAGGTGCAGATGGTGGACAGTGTAAAAGAAAGAGACTTTTTTCTAAAGAGTTACAAGTGTATAATGTAAGAATCTGGGGATGACCAGTATCCTTATACTGAGTCAGGGGATATTCTTTGGCATAGAGTTCATCACTGAAATTACTCACAAAGCAATGTCAATTGGAAAACAAGGTTGAATACAAGTTGAAGATATTGCCCTCTTGATTTGAAAGGACCCAAGGAAATTTGCTGGGTTAAAGACTTTACTTACTATGAATGAAAAACTGAAATGAGCTAGAAAAGCATTTGATGAGGCAAACTATGGATCTTGATACTTTCTGTATTTTCTGAAACTCCTTATCTTCTGGGGCAACTATATGTAGTAACTGCATATTTCCTATAGTAAGGCCCTGATATCTAACCATGAAAATGAAAGTTGGAGAAACACACCATTTTCAGCCTTTATTTTCATGTCTTTGATTTTAGAGTATTCGAGCCTTTAATTGCCTGCTTTTGTATTGCCATACTTCAATTACTTATCGGGTTTTTAATGACCATATGTAAGTTAAAGTATCTTGCAATTCATTTAATTTCTTCTGACTTTTGACTATCTAGATGATGAAGTAGTATTTATGTGTTAGGTGTCTTTTTGCCATTGTAGGTTATATTGTAGCCATTTAATATGTCACACTGAATTAGTCAGGGTTCTTTAGGGAAATAGAACCAACAGGAGATATCTGTAGACAGTATGAGATTTTATAAAAGTATCTCACACAATTGTGGGGGATGCACAAGTCCAAATTCTGTAAGGCAGGCTACAAGCTGGCACTCTGATGAAGGTCTACGATGAATTTCCCAGGAGAGGTTGGCTGGCTAAAGTAGAAATGAAAGTTCTCTCAGCTTTTAGCTGATTAGATTAAACCTCTCTCATTGTGGAAAACACTCCCCTTAGCCAACTGCAGATGCAATCAGCCATAGATGCAATCAACGTATTGATGATTTAAATCCACGAATTGTCTTCACAGCAACAGATAGGCCAGTGCTTGCTAGACCAGGCAACTGGGCACCATCACCGAGCCAAGTTGACACATGAATCTAACCATCACAGAAACCTAAATAGCACTTTTGATCCTATGATAGCTGAGACATGTGTTTTATGTTTTCTCAACTTTCTACACAAAAGTAGTCTATGAGATTGCTAATGACAGTGAACTGGTTGTGTTTCTCTTAAGTAGAAGATAATATAGGAAAATACAGTTTTTTTAAAGCATGTTTAAGTGTCTTAAATGTTAATTTATTTTAATTTTCTTCAGATGGCAGGAGTGTTTTTTTTTTTTGAGAAATTGTAAGTTTCATGTGAATGTCTCAATGTTGGAAGACTTTTCAAAATTTAAAAACTTTGGGGCTTGTACATACTATTTGTCAAGTTTTAGGAGAACGAATTTTCCCAGATCAGATTGAAACTTCTAAAAATGAATGCTTTCAGTAGCATGAATGGTATTGCTTAAGAAGCTGATGGCAAGATAAGCATTCAGGGTAGCGTATTATTAACATATTTGTTAGTAGTTGTTCACTGTGGAAACATGTAACTGACTAAAACCATATGTGGTCATGGAAACCAATTATAGATTGAGATATACAGGTTGCATGTATATTTAGCTATGTTGTATTAAATTATTATTGTATTTAGTTTCAAGATAAGGATTGAATTGCATTTAAAGGGATCACTGAATGTTATTATCTGTGAAACTGAACATTTTGCATGCCACTTATTCAGATTATCTATAAATCAGTACTTGGGAAAATTCTACTTTCTTAACCTATTGGTGCAGAAAATAAAGTATGAAAAATTAAATAGAAAAAAAGGAGTCGGCAGGGGCATTCTCTCTCCTGAAGCTCTAAACAAGAATCAGTTCCTTCCCTCTTTCAGCTTCTGGTGTGAACACATCACTCTAGTCTCTGACTCTGGAGTCACATTGTCTCCTCTTCTATCTGGCAAATATCTCTCTGCTTCACTCTTAGAAGAACACTTGTCATTGGGTTCAGGGCCCACATGGATAATGCAGAATGTTCTCTTCATCTCAACATCCTTAACTTAATTCTGCAAAGGATCTTTTTCCAAATAAGGTAACATTCACAGGTTATAGGAATTAGGATATTTTGAGGGGGCAGGAAGGAGGGGAACACCACTCAGCCCACTACAGAGACTAAGCAGAGAGAGGAAGGAATCTGCAGGGGAAAGTAGCGGCAGTGGCGATGGGAGATTGGTTAAATAAAGGAGGATTAATGCAATAAGTAAATATATTAAGAATAATGGGGGGACTTCTGGAAGATGGCGGCTAGGAGAGACAGGGAAAAAAAAACACCTCTGTGAAAAATACTAGATAAAAGCCAGAAAGTGACCCAGAACAGCAGTTCCAGCAATGCACCAGCTGGACAAGGTCTGCTAAATCCACAGGGACTGTGCACTTGGAGAAACTGGGAGTCAACATTCTGAAATGAGTGAGTAAGCCCACTGAGTATCTGGCAGCCACGCTGCGGTGTGGGGAAACTGTGGGTTGGTGTTTGGAGTCGGACGGGTGCTTTTCTAAAAAACCCAAAAGCAGCTGTGGATACAGCAATGAGAACCACACAGTAAAGCGTGGCAGGAATGGGCTGTGCCAACGCCTCAATATCTGGGGTGGACGATAGCCTTTCGCACACTGGCTGCTAATTGTCTCAGAGCGAGGAAGGCAGAGAGAAGCCAAAAGGGGAAAATAACCATGCCCCTTACAGCCATCTTCCTGGTGGGCTGGGAACGCTCCTGCCCAGTGCCAGACACAGCTCAGAGCCGCGCCAAAAAACCCAATGTGACAGGAAGTGTTTCCAGCAACACGTGCACACGCCACAATATCAGGCGTGGAAAATAGCCTTTCGTGCACCCACAGCTAAGGAAGGCAGAACTGTGTGAAAAGGGGGAAATTAACATGCCCCATACAGCCATCCTTACAGCAGGCTGGGAATGCAACTACACGGCTGGCGGCCCAGAACTTCCCTTGGGGGATGGCGCTCACCTGTGATGTAGCATGACCTTCCCTCAGCAGAGGCCCTAGGAAGGCACAGCTTGAAGGAGGAACCCACTCAGAAATCCAAGGGACCATACGCCAATACCAAGGACTTGTGGGTCAGTGCCAGAGACAATCTGTGGTGAGACTGAACTGAAGTTTTAGACTCTTGCAACAGCCTTAAATCTCCAGGAACACCTGGGAGGTTTGATTATTAAAGCTGCCCTCCCTCCCTATCCACTCAGACACATGCCCCACATTCAGGGCTGACAGCACCAAAAACACACCCAAACTTGGTGCACCAATTGGAACCCCACAAGAATCAGACACACCACAAAGACAAAGTTGGGGAGAACTGGCTTGAGGGGAATAGGTGGCTCACAGATGCCACCTACTGGTTAATTAGAGAAAATGTACGCCACCAAGCTGCAGATCTGACAAATTAGAGATTAGTCTTTGAATTAGCCTATATGTCTTAAAAGAATCCTATCAAGGTAAGCAAATGCCAAGAGGCCAAAAACAACAGAAAATTTTAAACCATATGATGAAACTAGACAATGTGGATAACCCAAACCCAAACACCCAAATCAAAAGATCAGAAGAGACACAGTACCTAGAGCAACTAATCAAAGAATGAAAGATGAACGACAAGAGTATGGCACAGGATATAAAGGACATGAAGAAGACCCTAGAAGAGCATAAAGAAGAAATTGCAAGAGTAAATTAAAAAATAGACGATCTTATGGAAATAAAAGAAACTGTTGACCAAATTAAAAAGATTCTGGATACTCATAGTACAAGACTAGAGGAAGCTGAACAATGAATCAGTGACCTGGAGGAGGACAAAATGGAAAATGAAAGAACAAAAGAAAGAAAAGGGAAAAAAATCTAAAAAATCTAAATGGACCTCAGGGATATGATAGATAAAATAAAACGTCCAAATATAAGACTCATTGGTGTCCCAGAAGGGGAAGAGAAGGGTAAAGGTCTAAAAGAGTATTCAAAGAAATTGTTGAGGAAAACTTCCCCAACCTTCTATACAATATAAATACACAAAGCATAAATGCCCAGCAAACTCCAAATAGAATAAATCCAAATAAACCCACTCCAAGACATTCTGATCAGACTATCAAATACTGAAGAGAAGGAGCAAGTTCTGAAAGCAGCAAGAGAAAAGCAATTCACCACATACAAAGGAAACAACATAAGACTAAGTTGTGACTACTCAGCGGCCACCATGGAGGCGAGAAGGCAGTGGCAAGACATATTTAAAATTCTGAGAGAGAAAATTTCCAACCAAGAATTCTTTATCCAGCAAAGCTCTCCTTCAAATTTGAGGGAGAGCATAAAATTTTCACAGACAAATGCTGAGAGATTTTGCTAACAAAAGACCTGTCCTACTTCAGATACTAAAGGAGCCCTACTGACAGAGAAACAAAGAAAGGAGAGAGAGAAATGGAGAAAGGTTCAGTAATATATTTCTGGATTTGATTTGTTAATATTTTGTTGAGAATTTTAGCTTCTATATTCATAAGAGGTATTTGTTTGTAGTTTTCCTTTCTTGTAATGTCTTTATCTGGTTTTATCATCAAGGTAATGCTGGGACTTGTGTAACTTCTCCCCTTCAGTCTCATCAAATATATAATTGGGTTTAAACAATAGGTGCTACCTCTTTAGGTTATTATGCAGGTTAAACCACTAAATACATGTAAAGCACCTATGACAGAGCCTAGTACATAATAAGTACTAAATATATATTTTTTAAAGTATTGCTTTCTTGGAAATAAATTCTGCATGGTTGCAATTCACTATTCAATTACCATGTTGTTAGATTTCATTTGTTAAATGTTTGTTTATGACTTTTTCTTTGGTGTTTGTAAAGTGATTTGCTTATTATCTTCTTTATATATCCTGTTCTTGTCCCACCTTTGGTATCAGGGTTCGGCTAACTTCCAAAAGTGAGGTGAATAGCCATCCATCTTTTTCTATGCTCAGGAAGTGTTTATATAATATAGAAAATCATCTGGGCCTGGGACCTACTTTTGTATTAGTTATATATTACTGTGTAACAAATTACCCCCAAAACTTAATTGTTTAAAACAACAAACATTTATTATCTCATAATTTCTGTAGATCAAGAAACTAAGCATGGATCTCCCACAGGCTGCAATCAAGGTGTTGGCTGGGATTTCAGTCATCTTAGGGCTATCTAGGGGGAGGACACATTTCCAATCTCACTCACGTGGCTGATGGCAAGTTGCAGTTTCCTGTGGGTTGTCTGACTCAAGACCTCAGTTCTTCATGGGCTGTTGGCCAGAGGCCCCCTCAGTTCCTTGACACATGGAACTCTCCCCAGGGCAGCTCACAACTTGGCAACTGGCTTGACTAAGGGAGACAGTCATGTAGCAAAACAGGAGTGACTGTCTGTTTTGTAACCTAACCTTGAAAGTAATATCCCATCACTTTTGCTGCAGTCTATTGGCTAGAAGAAGCCAGTTGCTAGTCCAGCCACCCTCAAAGGGAGAAGATTACACAAGGGTGTGAATACCAGTAGGTGCTATTATGGGCCATTTTAGAGGCTGTCTGCAACAAATTTTTCTTTTCACACTTTTGTTTTTTAATCTGAGGTACACAGAACAGAAAGTAAAAATAAAGTATCCAATATACTAAGATTATTAAGAAAAACAGTAAGAAACGTGCTACAAGAGACAAAGACAAGGAGTAAAAGGGGAAGTGAAGGAGGATGACTATTAGTACTCACCTTCAAAACTGAAGTATGGTTTTTCCTTTTCAGAGAGAAAAGATTAGGAATAAATAGGTGAAAACTGTCATATTAAAAAAAGGCCAATAAGAAATACATGGGGTCTCTGCCTATCTGGGTAATTAAGAATAACCAAACTGTGGTTTAAATAAAGGTATACTTGCAAGAATGGGCTAGATCTGCACTGTCCAACAGGGTGGCTATTTAATTAAAATAAAATTAAAAATTCAGTTTTTAGTTGCACTAGCCACAGTTTAAGTGCCCAAAGGCTAACGGCTACATATTAGTCTTTGCTGGATGGCACAGATACAGAATATTTCCATCACTGCAGGAAGTTCTACTGGGTAGCACTGGGATAGGCTCAGGTCCTGAGAGTTTCTACAATGTAAAGAAATAGTTTGATTTTCCCTAGAGCTTTTGGTTTATCCATTCATTTAATTATTTTACAGAAATGAGGCAAAACCTTGGTAAGATGAAAATCTACCTTTTGTTTTTTGTCATGTCCATCCATGTTTACATCCATGTACATGGTTACATGGATAGACATGACAAAGTGCATGTAGTTTCAAAAGAGAAACAGAATGTACCTCTATAGAATGGTAGCAATTTAAAATATTTCACTCTTTATAATGCTTTCTTTAAAATTTGTAAAACTGTTCGAAACGTAACAAATATATAAAACTATTACAGCCTGATATCATTTGATGTAATTAGTGAAGTACTAAATATATATTTAATTTCAAAACACATATTCAGATATACTATGGTTAAAAAAATAAAACTATTTTTCTAAATTCACTTAAAATCAAGGAGATATAGTGAAGAAAATACCAAGTGAAATTAATGGCTGTAATAGTGTATAATAAAAATCAATTAAAAATTGATATAAAAACTTTTTTCAAACATGCTATTTAGAACATTTGATTCAAATGAAAAAAAAAAAACCTAAAAAATCCTCTTGTATTAAAAGAAATACATGAATAAGGATATTTAACCTGTACTTGAAAATTAAATGGTCCAATTAAAAACTATTTAACTCTAAGAACAATACATTAAATGCAATTCACATCAGAATTAACAGTATTAATAAATTTCTGGATAGACAGCAATGGTACAATCTGAATTGTCTTATGGAAATCATAAGAAATTGAGTGGGTCAACACAATATTTTAGAGTAAAACAAACTAAAGAAATCTCACAAATAATTTTACAAGTTATTACACAGTTCTTTTTGTGACAATGTAATCTTTAACATACCAGCTATTTTCTAATTTTTATACATTATTTCTCATAACTATTTAGCATCTTTTCCATATTTAGAATTTATGCCAAGCATCTTTAATGCAATAAAAAAGTTATTAAAAATCACTGATTTTTTATTTTGTGATACTTTAGAGGAAAACTTCTCTAGCTATATCATACTTTCTCTTTTGTTATTAATAAGTGTATTTTCAAATTAATCTTTAGGATTGTTATATCAAGAACATTTGATTTAAAAATCCAAATAATCACAAATGAGAACAAATGATACAAGCAGAAGAGCACTGAAAGCAACTAAGGAAAAGGAAAGAGACTTGGAAAAGATAATGGAAGTTAGGAATATTCTGATGTATGAACCAAGAAAGCTTTAAGCAATGTATTAGTTAGGGTTCTCCTTGGAAACAGAATCAATGAGAGATGTCTCTTATTATCAAATTGTAAAAGTGACTCACGCAACTGCGGGAGTGCACAAGTCCAAATTCTGCAGAGCCGTCAACAAGCTGTCAACTCCAAGGAAGAAGTCCGACGAACTCCTCGGGAAACGAACCGACAACTTTGACGAACTCCTCAGGAAACGAACCGGCAACTTTGACGAACTCCTCAGGAAACGAACCGACAACTTTGACGAACTCCTCAGGAAACGAACTGGCAACTTCGACGAGCTCCCCAGGAAAAGCTTCACTGAGCAGCTGAAGAAGAAGTGAAGGTTTCTCTAACCGTCCGGCTTATAAGCCTCCAACTGATCACCCGGACCAAATCCAGCCAATTGCATTCTCTCACTGTGGAAGCACGCCCCTTGATGAGTCATCAGTCAGCTGCAGTCAATTGACTGATGATCCGACAAACCAGCCCGTAGGTTTATTAACCAGCCTCAAATAGCCTCACAGCAATCGTCAGGCCAGTGCCCGCTTGACCAGACAGCTAGGCCACCTAGCCAAGTTGACACATGAACCCAACCACCACAAGCAATAAAAGCCAGAAACAGAAACGGAAACTTAAAAAAAAAACAAATTTGTATTCAAAAGACCAAATAAAAACATGCATCAGATCAAGTTCTTTACTAAATTAATTAGATATTAACTTCCTATTATTGTGGAGTCAAGAATTACCTCTTTGGAACTCCGCCAATTGATAAATACATCAAAAATATCATTAGATTACAAACTCCCAAATGCCGTAATGTCTATATACTAAGATTGACAGTTTCTGGACTTAATTTTCCACCACTTAAACTGTGGATCATTGCTATCATATGAGAGTGTTTTTTTAACTCCTCTTGCTGAAGCTTCACCAAAGACTCTCTCTCTTCCAAACGACCTTCTAATTGTGCCTTTTGAACCTCTAGAGAGGACGCCTTAATGCTCAACTCTTTCCTTATCTGTTCTGTTCTGCTTAATTCTTTCCTAAGGATGTCAATAGTTTCTTCCTTATCTTCCCTTTCTTTTTGTAAGACTTTAATTTTTTCTTCTTGTACTGTTGTTTTCTGTTGCAAGTTTGAGAGCTTACATTCTCTGTCTACTAGTTGGCTCTGTACTTCTTTTCTTTGTTCTTCTTTGTCTATTAATTGGGCAATAGTTTTTTCATTTTGTTGCTTGAGTGATTCATTCAACTTTTTCACTGTCTCAATTTGCTTATTCAGAGAATCACATGTGATCTGTAAATTTTTATTCTTCTTTTCTGTTGGTTCATTCCTCTGAATAAGTTCCATATAGGATTTTGTCAGTATTTCATGTTCTTCAGCCACAGACTCTAACTTCCTATTATGTTGAAAGAGATGTTCAATATCACTCTGGGCTTTTTCTGATTCAACCTGCTGTGACTTTAGCAACACACTCAGCTCTTCATTTTTTCTCTCAACTTCTCTCAACATACCAGCAAGTGTCTGTGCCTCTGTCTCAGCTTGAGTTCTCTGACAGCGATATTGAGCAATCAGTCTATCAGCCTGTGCAAGGGCTAGAGCTTTCGCTTCCAAGAGATCTTGTAGTCTGCTTTCTTTGGAAGCTAATGTGGACAATTTCATTTCATATACATCCATTATGTCAGATATTCTTACATCACTAATTTGATCTTTTACCACTACTCCAGACTGAAGTTTCTCTATTAATTCCTCAATGTTCAATCCAGGAATGCTATCTTTCAAATGTGGAGGAGTTAAACACTTTACAGATGTTGGAAAACTGTGACTTAATGATTGCAAAGGCATTCTTCTGGGCATATGTTCTGTTTCCTGTTGTCTATAAGCATTATTTGCTGCTATACTTTCTCCAAGTACCAAAGCAGGAAAATCTGGCAGTGGTGCAGCTTCCAATAATATTCCCAATCCAGATTGTACTTGTTCTCTATTATCTGATGTTAAAGCAAAAGCTAAAGGAGTAATCAAACGTGGATCCTGGAGGATTTTGTAGAAGCTCACTTCCATACCAGGAACCAACTGTTTAAGTTTGTTCATTAAATCAAGAGTTTTCAAAATTACATCACCAGCAAGTTTGCATAATTCAGAATCTGCTACCTTTGTTCCAAACCCCAGGTCAATCTTGCCATATGTAAACTGTTGTTCTATCAGAGTGGTACATTTGATAGTAGTTAGAAGTTTTGCAATGTGCATTTTGAGTATCATCTCCACAAAGAGTTAATAGAACTTCAATGGCCTTGACCATCCTTTCACATTTTTTTCTTGTTAAGGCCTCGTCTAGATTTTGTTCTGTGAACTGAAGCTGATCAAGGATTGTAGGCAGTAGAAGGGCCACAAAACGGTCAGCTGAGGAACAGTTTGCAGTATCTATGACATCCTCAAATATTTCCTTGAACAATTCCAGTGCTAAAATAGAACAACTTTCTGATCCATCCAAAGGTTGGTTTGACCAACGAAGTAGAGCCACAGTAGGTTCTAAACATTTAGGACGGCTTCCCAGAATGGTGTTGCCAGATGCAGGTGGTTCAAATATCATTTTAGTGAGCACGTGGCGCAGCTGAGTCACTGAACAGAAGGCAAGAAGTAATTCTAAAACCTTTAAAGAAGAATCAGGATCTTTCCCATTAAGAAGACCTAATACTTGATTAAGACATGAAGAAAAATGCTCATACCTTATCTCCAACCTCCTCATTTAATGTCAAACTGGACAATATTGAAAGTGCAAACACAACCACAGTTAAGCTACTATGGGCCAAGAAGGTTGTAAGAGTTCGATAAAAAGATTTCACATTACTATGTGATCTATCAGGAATGTAATCAATTCATCTATATTGGCACCAGAATGGAAAATTTTGACGTTATAAGTTAATCTCTGCAGAAGCTGAATGCACTGTAAAAATACTGAATCATTGTGGCATGCACTGTTCCGACAAACCACTCCTGCAAGTACACTATTCAGACTATATGTATTCTGAAGAAAGTCTCTGGTTTCATTGTCTAAAGCTAGTTGAGACAGCAAACTGATAATACTTAAGATCAGTGGAGTACTTATGTTTGGGTCTTCGAGTAGCTCTACAAGGCAAGTCAAGCACTCACTTGGTAATATTTGATTTGATGTAAACAATCGTGTGAATTTCTGTCCAGAAATTACCTCTAAGTGCCGCAAAAGCTGGATGGTGTTCGCCTC
This sequence comes from Choloepus didactylus, assembly GCF_015220235.1. Lineage (NCBI taxonomy): Eukaryota > Metazoa > Chordata > Mammalia > Pilosa > Megalonychidae > Choloepus > Choloepus didactylus. The sequence goes on from NC_051308.1 coordinate 31,864,637, forward strand.
CGACTTAACGGCTTTGTATTGACTGATGGTGAGAAGCAAGGATTTCAAGCAGCCGGTGGAGTCCATCTGGACCGATCAGAATTCCACCTGACGACCACCACTGCTCTGTCTCCTCCAGTCTCCAGCTTTCGACGCGCTTTTTTTGATTTTCGGCCCCACCCCCACGCTCCAAGGAGCTTCCGGTTCCGGTGAGGCCCCGGAAGTTTTTCTCTGCAACAAATTTTAAAGGTAGATCTGACTACCCTTCCACCTTCTTCTATGGCTTTTGGTCCATACTGGTCCTACAACTTTTCTTACACAATTTTGGTAATTTATGATTGCCTACCAAATAATTATGTTTCTGTTTTGAAAATTTATTTGTTAAAAATCTAATCTGGAGCTGAACTTTATTCCTATCATTATTTATGTCTCCCCTCTCTTTTTCTTTATCAGAAAGAACATTTGTCTAATTTGTTGCTCATTGCAAAGAAGCAGTTTTTTGTGTATTGCTCAACTCTATCTTTTCTATTTTCTTTCATTGATTTCTGAGTGTATTAATTACTTCCTTTACTTTTATTTGAGCTTATTTTGGGTGCTTTCACCTAGATTCTTGAAAGCTTGGTTTCTTTGTTTTCAATTTTGATTTCTAATAAATGCATTTAAGGCAAAATTAAAAAAAATAAAAAGAATAATGGAAGCCAGATTTGTCACTGATAAAGAAGCTAGCCACAAATATAAAAAGGTAGAATCCTGGGGTATTAAACTGGACTTTGCTATATTGGAGTAATATATGCATATTATATAATGTGTGTGTGTGTGTGTGTGTGTGTGTGTGTGTGTGTGTGTGTGTGTATTATCAGTGATTCTCAATTGGGGACAGTTTTGTACCTCAAGGGATATTTGGCAATGCCCGGAAATATTTTTCATTCTTTTTCTCTCAACTTAGTTTTGTCTTTGAATTTAAAGTGTATCTCTTATAGACAACATATAATGGGATTTAATTCTCTTCTTTCTTTTTTTTATTTTAAAGTTTTTTTCTGTGGTTGCCTTAGGCATTACAATTGACATGTAAACTTAAAACAATCTAGCTCCAATTAATACCAACTTAATTCCAATAGTATATGAAAACTTTTCTCCTGTATAGCTCTGTTTCCTCCACCTTCCTTTGTGCCATTATTTTCTTGCACATTGCATCTTTATTCATTGCATGACCATAACAGAAATTTATAATTATTGCTTTATGCAATAAATAAGAACCTAAGCATCTTTTAAATAAGATGAAAAAAAGGGATTACAATTACATTTACTGTCTAGTGTCCTTTCATTTTAGCCTGAAGGACTCCCTTTAGTATTTCTTGTAGGGCAGGCTTTCTAGAAAAAAATTCTCTGTTTTTGTTTATCAGAAAATGTCTTAATTTCTTCTTTATTTTTGCAGGGTATTTTTGCTGGATATAGAATTCTTGACTGAAGGTCTTTTCCTTTCAGCACTTCAAATATGTCATCCCTTCTGGCCTAGATGGTTTCTAAGATAAATCAACTGTTACTGTTACTGAGGTATCCCCTGAACATGATGAGTCATGTCTCTCTTGCTGCTTTCAAGATTCTCTTTTTGTTTTTGTCATTTACCAGTTTATGCTTCTGGGAGTTGAATGAGCTTCTTGGATGTGTAGCTTCATGTCTTTTATCTCTTTTTCATGTTTCATGATTTTTGGTTGAAAATGAAATTTTAAATAATATAATGTGGTAACTCTGGAAATCTGATTCTCACCTCTCCCCAGGGTTTTTTTGCTTTTTTGTTTGTTTGCTTTCTGTTGTTGCTGTTTGTTGTTGTGGTGGTTTGTTTGTTTCGTGACTTTTCTGAACAAATTCTGTAAACTCTGCATTCTTTGTCATGTGTAGCCACTGAAAATCTCTGCTTAGTTAGCTTAGTGTCAGCTAATGATTGGACAGAGAATTCCTTAAGTGCCTTCCAAATTTCCAGGAATAGGTCAGAGCATTTCAAAGTGTTTAAACTTTTGTGTTAGCTTATTTTTTTTTCTCCAATTCTTATCCATTACCTTGGCCAACTGCAAATCTGAGCATTTGCCTCAAAGTGTTTTTGATAAATGCCTCTTGGAAAAGGCTTTTTTCCCTGCCTGAGCTCTAAGTAAGGTCAAATAAAGGTAACCTTGCAAGTGGGATCTTCAAGCGAAACCCCAGCCCCAGACAGGCCAAATAATGACAGTTCTCTGAGAATGTGGCATTGCAGGAGCTTCAACCCTGTTCTGCTTGTCTGGTGGCTATGAGGCTGCTGGTTTTCACTGTGATCATAGGCTATTGGTTTTCAAGGCTATTACATAGCTGGAGAGGAGTGAATGGGAATACAGCAAGATGTAAATGCCACAAAGCTTGCTGTTCTTACCCAGATTCAGCTGTTCTTCTTGAATATATGCTCCCTGGATTGCTGCAAACCTTTGGTTAATTTCAAGAGCTCTGGAAAATTGATTCTGAGAATTTTTGCAGTTTTCTTGTTGCTTTTATGGAGAAGAGCATTTCCTTACTCTGCCATTTTCACTGATGTCATCCACATATTCTGAATCTAATCATAAGGAAAAATGAGGCAAACCAAAATTGAGGACATTTTAAAAAATAACTAACCTGTAATTTTCAAAAGTGTCAGGGTTATAAAAGTCAAGAAAAGACTGAAGAACTGTTTCAGACCAAGAGAGACCAAAGACACAAGAAAACTGAATATAATACATGGATTCTGACCTGGATCCATTTGCCATAAAAGACATTTTTTGGGGACAATTGGCTAAACTTGAATGTGATCTAAAGATTAGATGGCAATGATGGATCAGTGCTATTTTCCTGAGTTTGATGGTTTTATTGAGGTTATGCAGGAAATGTTCTTGTTTGTAGAAACCATACACTAAAATATTCAGGGTAATGTAGCATCCGGTTAGCAAATTATTCTCAATTGGTTCAGGGGAAAACAGGTCTTTGTATTATACTTTTCTAAAGGTTTGTTATTTCTGGCCGGTGAAAAGGCTTAGGAACAATAATACCTTGATAGCAAGATCTTGGTTTCTAAATATTATAACTCATGGAAAGAAATAGAGGTACTTGGAGAAATAGCTGATTCCAAGGTTGGAGCAGAGAAAATGCAAGATGAACCTAAAACATCTTCTTGTGCCAGAAATCAAGAAAATGCAGAAAGACTAATGGGGACACAGTAAAAGAACATAGGAAGAACAAACAAAACTAATTTGTGATGGTAGAAATCAAGAATAGTGTTTGCTTGTTAGGAAATGGTTGATTGGAAAAAGGCAATAGGGAAGTTTGTGGGGTGACTGAAATATTCTATGTCTTGTTTAAGTGTTGGTTACCTAAGTTATTTAGTGTTTGAAATTTCAAAATGTACCTAAGATTTGCACACTTAGTATTTGTGCATTTCACTGTATAAATGTTACCTTATTAAAAATAAGAAGGTACAGAAGTTGGTTTAAAAAGGCATGCACTGGCCAAATTTGGGGCAATTTAAGCATAAAAATGATTATACTAGATTATGGTGTATTTAACTAAAAAGTAATCCATAAATCCTTAGTCATGCTAAAAAAAGTTGCAAGGAGAATGTATATATCTTTGTAGGAGGATACCAGCTAGTAAATATAAAACAAACAATTTAGAATCATTATTTTGCAAACACCAGTGTAGGAATGGATTCAGGCAAGAATCATTAATGGATGCTAACACTATTGAGTGAAAAGTGAAAGGTCCTTGGAGAACAGGAGAGTTGCATAGTCTCTACATATTACCTCTTAATTACATATTAATTAATATACACTTTTAATACACATTACATATAACCTCTTAATTACAATGGGAAAAATGTACGTTTAACCAAGTTATGATTTTAGCATCACCAGTAATGAGATGAACTAACATTGTGTTCCTTCTGGTGTGCTGCAATGACAATGAAAAGCACATAACATAACTGTGTTAGTTTTCCATTGCTGCATAACAAACTACCACAAACTTAGACGCTTAAGGCAACATCCATCTATTAGCTCATAATTCAGTAACTCAGAAGTCTGGCAGGGCATCTCAGGGTTTCACAGGCTGAAATCAAGGTGTCGATCAGGCTGAGCTCTTGTCTCAAGGCTCTGGGAAAATGTGCTTCTAAACTCACTCTTGTTGGAAGAATTCAGTTATTTGTGGTTGTAGGAATGAGGTTCCTGTTTCCTTAACGTGGGTCTGTCAGGAGCCACTTTCAGATCCTAGAGGCTGCCTGCAATCCTTGCTGTGTGACCTCAACCATCTTCAAGCCAGCAAAGACATATGGAGTCCTTCTTGTGATTCAAATCTCTGGCTCCCCCATTTCTGACTTCAAAACCAGGATTTAAAGGGCTTGTGTGATTAGTTCAGGCCCACTTGGATAATATCCCTATTTTAAGGTCAACTGATTTGGGACCTAATTCCATCTGCAAAGTCCTTCTTGCTATAGACTGTAACATCGTCACAGGAGTCCTTTTCTTCATGGGTTCTGCCCACACTCAAGGAGAAGAGATTATACACAGACAACCGTCATCAGGATCATTTCAGAATTCTGCCTGCCAACATCACCAACCTAGTATTCTTGCCAAAAATGTTTAACCTGAATCCAGACTGAATCTTCAAATGCAATCAGAGAAATCCAGACTGTCTGACATTCTACAACAGGCCTATACTCTTCAAAAATGTCACTCTCATGAAAGATTTTTGAAAAAAGGTGAGATAACCCTTACAGATAAAAGGAGATTAAAGAGATTTGACAACCAAATCCAATACATGATCCTTTATTGGATCCCTGATTTTAAAAAATCTTATGAGACATTTTGGGAACAATTGTGAAATTTGAATATGCCCCAAATATTAGCTAATGTTATTGTAACAATGTTAACTTTCTTGGGTGTGATAATGGTATTATGGTTATGCAGGAGACTGTCTTTGTTCTCAGGAAATAGATATTGAAAAATTTAGGAGTGAAGGTCACTATATCTGCAACTTACTTTCAAACAGTTTGAGAAAAAAATATATGGAGATAGAGGAAAATGTGACAAAATGTTAACAATTGGTGAATCAAGGGTATATTGGTGTTCATGGTATTACTATTCTTCAATTTTTCCCTAGATTTTAAAAATTAAAATTAAAAATAAAGTTGAAGGAAAAGAATCTTAATGATAAAATGATAAAATAATCATTAAAAAAACCTTAATGATAAAATATTTTCCTGTCTAAAAGATTTAATTAAAAATATCTCTTTCTATAGTGAAATAATGTGGCAGGTAAGTTGAACAATTTCAGACAATGCCTAAATATCTTACAGGAGTGAAGTAAAATATGAGTCAGAATCTTTTTTTTTTCTGGTTAGGAAGGATAAATAACCAATTTCTCATTGCTGCAATTCATATGTGAAGAAAGACAGTACTTGCCTTCCCCCTACTTATCAAAACATGATCTAATAGAAATTCGGAAACCATGCACATGCATCAAGATCTTGCTTTTGGTAGACCTTTTATCCTAGCAGTGGCTGTAAAAAGCTGTTCAGGCCGGTGCACCTCCCTGGACTTCCCCTGGGGATGAGCAAATGCTGCCTCCCATCTGGCTGTGGAGGATCACCGCCCCAGCTAATCGCCAAGATTCCCTTCAAGCTCAGCTTATCAATATGGGTGTTATTCCTACCTTAGTGAAATTACTGGGCATCCACTGCCTAAATGTGGCCTTTATAGAAACATGCCTTGTTGCCGTTGGCAATTTGGCAGAACTTGAGTCAAGTAAGGAACAGTTTGTCAGTACAAACATTGCTGAAGAGCTGTTGAAACTCTTCAAAAAACAGGTGGAACTTGATATGTTGGAAATGAATTTTGAAGTTCTTGCACCATTGGCAGAAAATCAAGCTATTAAACTACAGTGGTTGAAGCAGGTGTGGTAGAATGTCTACTTGAGATTGTTCAGCAGAAGTTGGATAGTGACAAAGAGAATGATATTGCTGAGCTCAAAACTGCTTCAGATCCAATGGTTTTACTACTTCTTGGAGATGAATTCATGTGGAAATTTTTTGAAGGAGAAAAAGGAAATGTGTTTCAAAGGGTGCTTTCTTAGATTCCATCAAATAACCACCAGCCACAGCTAGCTGGAGCATTAGCAATTGCAAATTTTGCCAGAAATGATGGAAATTGCATCCATATGATAGACAATGGAATTGCAGAAAAACTTATGGATTTACTGGACAGACATGTAGAAGATGGAGATGTAACTGTACAGCATGCAGCACTAAGTGCCCTCAGACACCTGACTATAAAGCAAGAATGTTATCAGCAAGAGTCAGAGGTAGTTTTGAAATACCTTAAATATGAAATGCCTTCAGTTCAGTTTAAACTTCTGGGGACTTTAAGAATGTTAATAGATGCACAAGCAGAAGCTGTTGAACAACTAGGAAAGAATGTTAAATTAGTAGAGCATTTGGTGGAATGGTGTGAAGCCAAAGACCCTGCTGGTGTGATGGGGGAGTCAAACAGACTACTCTCTGCCCTCATACAACAAGTAAATCAAAAGATGTAATTAAACCATTATGCAGAGTGTGGCATCAAGCATCTAGTTACCATGGCAACTGATGAACATGTAATAATGCAGAATGAAGCCCTTGTTGCTTTGGCATTAATAGCAGCTTTAGAATTGGGTACTACCAAGAAAGTTTAGAAAGTGCTAAGCTTGTTCAGATTTTATACAAACTGCTAGCAGATGAGAGAAGTGCTCCTGAAATCCAATGTAATTCCATGGTCCTGATCTGTGCTCTCATGGGATCTGAAGTATCAAAACTTTGCAGTCATGAGAACAAAAGTGTTGCTCAACAGGCTTCTGCACAGAGCAGAGACTTACTGTGGAAAGCTGAAAACTGCCCCTTCCTGATACACAGCATCATCCCGTCTCTGATTTCCCCTTTATCCTCCATCCAGTTGCCTCTTCTGCTTCATTCTCTACCTTATCACTTGTGCATGCATGTAATGTTTCAATACCAGTTGAAGAACTGCTGTAGGTGCTTGCCAAATAAGATTTCTAAACCCTCAGTTAGTGTGAACATGAATTTATCAAAACCAAGTCTCCCTCCCAGGAATAAACCTGGACCTGGCATCGTGGGATTGAAAAAACCTTCCTGACCAAAAGCTGGTAGAGAAATGAAACAAAATAATGTTTCAGTGGCTGAGAGATCTCAAATGGAGTCGAGAGGTCATTCAGGAGGTTATTCTTATGCATTATATAGATATCCCTTTTTAGCTTTTAGTGTACTAGAATAGCTAGAAGGAAATACTTGAAACTGTCAAACTGCAATCCAGTATCCTTGATTCTTGAAGATGATCATACAACTATATAGCTTATAGTGTGATTGTGAAAACCTTGTGGCTCACACTCCCTTTAACCAGTGTATGGACAAATGAGTAGAAAAAAGGGGGACAAAAAGTAAATGAATAATAGGGGGGAAAGGGAATATGAAATGTTTTGGGTGTTCATTTTTACTTTTATTTTTATTTTTATTTTTATTCTTATTTTTTGGAGTAATGAAAATGTTCAAAAAATTGATCGTGGTGATAATGCACAACTATGTGATGATACCGTGCACAAGTGATTGTACACTTTGGATGATTGTATGGTATGTGAATATATCTCAATAAAATTGCATGAAAACCAGACAACGACAAAATGTCAATACAAATATACAGACAGACAATCATTTATTAGAAGCCATGAAGTACTACACAGGAAACAAACAGGTTCTATGATAGAGAATAACTGAGTCTCAGAAGTGGAATTTCTGGGTCAGAGATCTGTGCAACAAGATATTCATTGCACATACTGTTTGTAAGAGCAGAGAGTGAGAAACCACCATTCCATCTGTTTAAGTGATAGAAATATAAGAATAGAGACACAGCAGCATGTTACTCATAATTTTACCATTTTGGTGCTTTACATACTGGTCTTTTTTTCTTATACTTTTAAAGTAATAAACATCCTGAGATCATATGGTAAAAAAAGTCTCCACTCATAACTGTTCTCTTGTATTCCTGTTGCTTGAGCTACATTAAGTAGAATGTGCATTTTGTAATCCTATGATGATGTGAACTTGTTGCTATATAATGACTTGCTCCTCATACTCAGTGAACTGCATAATAATGTTCTGATAAATTAGAAATGTAGAGGAACGCAGCAGGATGTGTTTGGCTTATTAAAGATAGAATTGAATAGGAAAATAGCTCCATTTTTTGGTGCTTGGAAAGCACAGTGACCAAAAAACTGTATGGCTGCTCATTCATTAGTCTTACCTACTAATATTAAACCCATGGTAACTAGAGTTAAATAAAATTCCAATGCCCTCACTCTTAACCCTATGGCTTCTCCTTTATCTTTACTGCACAGAACAATTGAAACTGCCACAAACTTGACAAGACTTCCTGAAATTTTGATTCCATATTTAATTGGCTGCCATCAGTAGCCCAATTTTGAAAACATTTGTAGTTTTCAATATGAAACTAAGGGACTGAAGAAACCCTATTACACTAGTGCTTCTTGTTTTTTCCTATGTTTTAGATTCTGAAATATGTGCACTTTGACCTCAGAACTTCTTCCATCAATTTATCTGCATTGTCCAACATTTGTCTTTAGAAGTCACTTGGCACCTGTTTTAACTGAGGAAATTGGGTATAGCCCATTGGAGAATGGAGAATGGATAATTTTTTTTTGCCATTTTTTTCATTGTTCAGCTTGAAAGGGAAATATTTCATCTTTCCAAGTCTAAAAAGGACTATGAAAGGATTAAAAAGAACTTCTGTTAGAATTAGCAGGACATAGGAGGAAAGATTAAGAGATGGTGAGAGGAAGGCAGGTTATAAAAGCCGTAGTAGCCAGTCCAGTTCATTCTGAAGAGGGCCACTTACCAGTAGCTGATAGTTTTCCACTTCTCCTTTCCCACTGAGAACTACCATAGGTCTTAAAGGTGTGAAAATGTGAAAGGGCCAAGACTCAAGAGATGACGACCCCCTTGGTGACATATAGTTTACTTTTTATTGCTGCTACCACCACCAAATGAGTTTTTACAGCTCTGAAACACAATCTGTGTAAATTAATCAAAATATCTCAATGACATACCTGCCTTCTCCCTATGCCCAAGTTTGACAACTGGCTTAAAGGCAAGATGGGATCCATTATGGAACAACTGCAGGGCAGTAGAATGGGCTGCCAAGGAGTGTCAGAAGCTCCTTCTTCTCTGACATAAGATGCTGCACATCTCTATGGGGTGATCTAAGTGGACTTTTGACTCCAAAACAGCTAAAATTTGAGAAAGTTAAAACTCCAGCGGAGGTAAAGAACATTTTGACTGATCGTTCCCTTTGATGTCCAAGAAAGGGACTTTTATAAGTATTTATGCTACAGTAACCATAAAGAATGATCTTGTTTGTCTTCTCCTGGGCTGGATAGTGGGCTATATTTTATTAATAGGTTTTGAAAGACATCTGTAATGTTACATAATAGACTGTCCATGTGATAACCAACTAAATAAATAAATAGTATATCAAACTAAGAAGAAAAAGCTGTTCAGATTCATATAAACAGACAAAGCTAAGTTGCATTCACTGAGCACCCTTGATAAACACAGCACAGATACAATATCAAGAGTTTTTGACTCAGTAATCTCAGGTCTGGAAATTTACCCTAAGGAAACTATTCAAAAGAAAGAAAAAGTTATATCAAAAGGATGTATACAGTAGCATTATTCATAATAGTGACAGATTTGAAATGATCTAACTACACCTAGGCAAGCACTTAAGTTATATTTATCACTATTATGCTGAATTTTTTCATAAATTTGAATATAACGTGAAATCACACCCAAAAAATGATCATCAAAAAAATGTTAAGGGAATAAAGTAGAACACAAAATTGTATTCACATTATAGTTTTAACCATGTGTAAACTAGCAGCATATGTGGATAAAGATAAGAAAGGATGAAAAACAATTGTTTTATATCCTTGTGGTATTGTGGGTATAATTATTTTGATAATTAAAAGTTTTACTATTACTTTTCCTTCCTCTAGACTAGAAATTTATGAGATCAGGAACTGTATCTGTCTTGCTCATCTTTGCATTCCCAGGCCCTACAACAGGACTTGAAGTACTTATTTAAGGAATGAATGAAAGAATAAAATATTTAAAAATAAAATAAAATTGTAAAAATGGGGAAAATTTCTCATAGGTGCAAGGAGCTTGGAAAATTCATGAATTTCAGAACCTGAAGCCACCAGGTTAAAACATTTTAAAAGTTCATAAAATAATGTGACATGAAATAGTCCTCACTAATGTTGGGTTTTAAGAACAATATCATTTATTGTTACCATGCAAATCTTTCAATGACTTCCCAAAATAAAATGTGAAATCCTCTGCTGCCTTTCTCTGATCTCATTTTCTTCTTCCCTTCTCCTGGCTCACTTTGTCCCACCACACTGGCCTCCTTGCTGTTTCTCAAATACTGTAAATAAGACCCTATCTTGTGTTTGTTCCTGCCTCTGCCTAACACCAGATACCAGATACCCTGAGGCTCAAGGCTCACTGCTCCACCTGCTACAGGCTCAGATGTGGCCTTGTCAGTGAGCCCTTCTCTGGCTCATGCCCTACTTAGAAAGTAATTCTTCTTCCTCTCCATGCTGGCACTCTTACCTAACTGGTTTATTGTTTGTCTTTGTGCCCCACCCCTCCCCTGCCCAAACAAAAACTTCATTAGGGTTTCGAGATTGTTTGTTGTCTGTTTAGCTCAGTGCAATATTCCCCATGCCTAAAACAGAGCCTAGCATACAATAGGTACTCAATATATTTTTTTTTCTGGAATGAATTAATGGAAAAAGCAAGGCAGGCACTGAGCATACCAAAATGATTAAGACATAGTCCTTAATATGCTTAAGAGATGTGTAATGTACTGGCAAATATAGCAAAATATATGTTGGGGTTCTTCCCAGCCTGGTTTGGGATCTAATTTAGAGATCAGGAATGGAGTCAGACAGATGGAGATCCAAATAATCAACTTAATCACTAGTGAAGGCTGGATGTGTGGCCACAGTGGGCATCCTTATCCTTCATTCCTGAACTGGACAGACTTTGTCATCCGGGCACCAGCACAGTTCGATGTGGCAGAGAGCAGCAAATCCTGCACAGGCAAGTCTGAAAACGGAGAGGAGAAAGGGCTAGGCTGAGCACTCCCTGTTCCTTCCCCCACCTCACCAGTCAGGTGAGCTTTTCTCCTCTTCTGGGAAAGAAGTGGGAAGGGAGGCAGGGATGTTACTCTGGGGAAACTCCCTCCACGTGGAACCTGAAGACCAAGTTAAAGAGGTACCTCCCTAATGCTACAGACAAAGGTGCTTAGAGGGTATGATGGGAACACAGATGAGGGACTTCTGGTGCATTCCAACCTAGGGGTTCAAAGAAGTCCGAGTTATGCTTTGAGGTCAGAGTCACTCAGGAAAGAACAGATAGAAAGGATATTTTGCAAAGAAGGAACAATGTGGGCAAAATCAAGAAGGCATGAAATAACATTGTGAGCTTGGGGGCCTGCAAGTATTTTAATATTATTGAATTGTAAAGCATGAGGGAGGAAGTGGTGGGCCAGAGATTTGGCAATGTATATAGGGACCAGGTGATGGATGATGGTGTTGACTCAAAGGGATCTTGTAACAGCCCATAGTCACTTGTCAAGAGGGTAGAGGTAGAGGTAATGATGGGGAGAGGGCAGGGATTGTGTCCATTTAAAAAATACACCCAATGCCTAGCTTGGTGCATGTACCTAGCAGATGCTCAATAAATGATTATTGTATTGAAATAATTTAGCACTTTCGGATGAGAGATTCTGATGAGTGTTAGAAATGTAGTCTCTAGTGTTTGTTCTATCTAGTTTTTCTCTTGAAGCAATCTTCTATTGCAGTCATTCTCAGTGTGTAGTCTTGGACCAGCCACATCAGCTTCACCAGGGAACCTGTTGGAAATGCAGATGTTCAGGCCCCACCATGATCTATTGAATCAAAAACTCTGGGAGTGGGGACAGCAATCTGTGTTTTAAAAATACTCCGGGTGATTCTGATACAGGCTTAAGTTTGAGAATCCCTGGTCTATAGGTATGTCTGCTTAAATAGCACCATGGATACCCACCCTGAGAAATTCTTTATCTGTTATCTGTACATTATATATTGAGATTCATCTGGCCTTTAGGGGCCAACAAGTTTCTTGTTCTGAAATTTTTATCATGGGCTCTAATGGTTGTTATGGGGGACTGTACTAAGATACCCTTGCCTGTTGGCTCACATAAAGTTAGCAAAGTTCTCTTTGCAAACTTAAGCCTTCCAGGTGCCGTCTGTGAAAAAAAAAAAAAAAAAGATACTTTGCTGGGTCATCATGAGAAGACTAATAAGTATACAGAGGGTGCTTCTTAGGAAATCTAATTGAGTTGATTCAAACAAGCCACACGTGAGTAAAACCAACAAACAATTGGAAAACCTGAATTTCTGCCCTGAAAATAGTTGTGTGATAACTTGAGCTCTTGTGCAATTAAGAACCTGGCTTCAGAGACTCTACCAGTCTGGTAACTTTCTATTAAACTGGACTTCCCCTTCCATCTGGGCCCAAACCAGAGTCTGGATACTTCTAAGGAGGCCAGGTGTGTGCATTTACCAATCCCCCTCCACTCCTCTTCTTGCTGAGCACTGTCAAGAGGTGGGTGGCAAAAGTAGGCCATTATTATCTATTTAAGCAAGCAAAGAATCATAACTAACCTATGTCAGTTTAAGGGTCTACTTAGCAAAGTCATTTTGTGTTGCAGCAGATGGCCCATAGAAATGGTCTATTGCTTTATCTTTGTTCCACAACTTATTCTTTAGAAAAAAATCTGATGGAATAGATGCGTATCTAAGTCCTTCTCCATGCAGTAGTCTATTTGGTTAATGAAAAAGTAATTATTTTTCAAGCTGATCTTCAGTTTTTCTACTGAAGCCATATTTGCTTGAGACTCCAGAAGAGCTTGAACTGGAGAGGGCTGGCAGATTGAGGCAGCCACCTAAAAAATACGAGTGTATGTGCAGCACCAGAGGCTGCCTGTTGGGAGTAGAGTGAAGGATGTGGCATGGTGGTTGGGAGATTGCCAGAGGCAGCTAGGGACAATAAAGCATGCATTTAGACAGGTGGTTCTTTCAACTGAGGGGCGTTTTTGCCCCCTAGGGACATTTGTCAAAGTCTGGATAAATTTTTGATCGTCACAATTGGGGGCTACTACTGGTATCTAGTGGATAGGGGCCAGGGACGCCACTACAATGCACAGGACAGGCCCCACAACAAATAATTATCTAGCCCCAAATGTCAATAATGCCACGGTAGAGAGAACCCCATATAAACTTAAGGGGATTTATACATTTTAGATACTTTATAAGCAGATTGAATTTACTTTACTGGATGATGCCATTTTCGTCTCTTTCTTCCCAAAAAGCTGAAGCCCCCAACCTACTTAATTATTTTATTTGCCTATATATTTAGTCCAATACATGACATCAACAGATGTCCATTTAAGTGTGATTTTGAATTTAAAGAAGGTTGGTGTTTTGCCAGGTTGCTAAGCATACCAAACCAAAAATTTCTCTCTACCCATTGTCTGGGTAAAGAGAATCACAGAAAACTAAGCTCATCTCTGTTAAAGCAGGGGAGATGAGCACACATTTGTGACTATAATCATTAGACAGCACCTCTTGCTTCATCACCTTCCTGAGCTGAAGCCATAATTCTACTTAAATCCAACTCTGAATTTACTCAACAACAGAACTGTGCAGCTAAACATGGCTGAGGAAATACAACCATGTCTTAAATTCATGATCACTGCTCTGAGGAGGGTGGTCATACTGTCTTTCCCTAGTCCAATTGCTCTCCTACTCTCCTAGATGACTCCTTCCTTCTTGATTGTCTTTCTTCAAACCTCACTCTCAGTTGGAGGTTCAGCTTCCTACTTCATCGCCCAAAATTCAAGTAACCAGAAAAGAACTTTCACAAGCTCTCACCACCACTGCACATATCCATCTACTTGCATTTATTGTCATCTACTGTAACTTTTCTCCTGATATCATGGATACCCTGTCTGGGCTTCCCATGTACAATTGATCTCATTCCTCATCCTTTATTTAAGGACAATCCTCCAGCAATTTTCCCTTTTCTCTCCTCAATCATCAGTTTATCTGTCTCTGCTGGATGGTTTTCATCAGCGTATAAACATGCTATTGTTTCTCCCATTTAAAAACAAACAATCCAAAAAAATTTCTCTTAACCCTCTTTCTTCCTTCAGCTATTGCCCTTTATCTCTTTCTCCCCTTTACAATAAAATGGCTTGAATTCACCATGTAGGATTTTTTTCACCCCCATTCTACAGAAACCACCCTTGTCAATGTCATCAGTGACCACCACATTGCTAAGCCCATGGTCATTTCCTCAGTCCTCTTACTCTCTGACCTATCAGCAGCACTTAATATAGTCAACCATTCTCCTCTAGAAACAGTTTTTACTTGGCTTCCAAGACAGGACACTCTACCAGTTTAACCTCTCCCCTTATAGTTGTTATTTATCATTCTCCTTTGCTGGCTCCTTTTTCACCTCCTAACCTCTAATTAGTGCTGTCCAATAGAACTTTCTGTGATGATGGCAGTGTTCTACATCTGGGCTCTCCAACACAGTAGACACATGTGGCTATTGTCCACTTCAAATGTGTCTAGTATGATTGAGGAATGGAATTTCAAATTTGACTTATTTAAATATTAATAGCCACATGTGACTAAAGACTACTGTATTGTACAATGCAGCTCTGAGTAGTAAAATGCCTCAGGCCTCAGTTCTTAGAGGTCTTTTTTTTCTATTTACACACATTCCCTTAACAATATTATCTAGTCACATGGCTTTAAATAGCACCCATATACCCATAATCTCAAATTCATAACTCTAGCCAGACCCCTCCCCTGAGCTCCAAAAGAGAATAGTAAAGTACCTACTGACTGACGTCAAGTTTTGTAGACATTCCAAACTTTACAGGACTGATATCCACTCCAATCCCAAGTCACCAAAAACCTTCCCCATCTTAGTGATAATCCATTCTTGCAGCTGCTCAGGTCAAATAACTTAGAGTTGTCCTTGACTCCTCTCTTTCTCTCAATGCTCCTTCCCCATCCAGTCCACCAGAAATCCTACTTACTCTACCTTTAAAAGAGATCCCAAACACCCTACATGGGACATGACTCCCAGGGATATAAATCTCCCTGGCAACATGGGACATGACTCCCAGGGATGAACCTGGACCCAGCATCATGGGACTGAGAAAATCTTCTTAACAAAAGAGGGATGCAAAATGAAACAAAATAAGGTTCCAGTGGCTGAGAGAATTCAAATGGAGTCGAGAGATCACTCTGGAGGGCATTCTTATGTGCTATATAGATATCCCGTTTTAGTTTTTAGTGTACTGGAAGAGCTAGAATTTGAAACTATCAAATTCCAACCCAGTAGCCTTGACTCTTGAAGATGATTGTATAGCAATACAGCTTACATGGTGTGACTGTGATTGTGAAAACCTTGTGGCTCACACTCCCTTTATCTGGTGTGTGGACAGATGCATAGAAAAATGGGGACAAAAACTAAATGAAAAATAGGGTGGGATGGGGGGATGGAATGTTTTAGGTATTCTTTTTTACTTTTATTAAGTTTTTTTTTTTTTTGGAGTAAGGAAAATGTTCAAAAACTGATTCTGGTGATGAATGCACAACTATATGATGGTGCTGTGAATAACTGTACACTGTGGATGATTGTAGGTTATGTGAATATATCTCAATAAAACTGTATTACAATTTTTTAAAAAATATATCTCCCCAAAACAAAACAAAAAACAAACTAATGCCAGCTCACTATTTTGAAAAAAATCTAGAAAATTGTAAATAAGATAATAAAAAAGCATTCATGATACACTTAAAAAAAAAAAAGATATCCAGACTTTGATCACTTCTTACCACCCTCGTGTCAACATCCTACTCCAAGTCACCATCACCTCTCACCTAGATTATTGCAAAACCTTCACAACATTTTCCTGAGTCTGCACTTGATCCCTGTTTATTCTGAAAGCAGGCATTTACAAACCTATGTTAGCTAGAGAAGTGACTCCCATTTCACTCAGAGTAAGGTTCCTTACTGTGACCTGCAAGCTCCCACATGACCTGCCCACCCATCAATGGTCCAACTTCATACTAGAGGCAATGTGTTGTGGTGGAAATAAGGTTTTGAAACTAGAGAGACCTGGGTTCATGTTCTTACTCTGTCAATTATATGCTTAGGTTTGATGAGGTCACTTAAAAATCCTTGAACCTGCATTTCTATTATGAGATTTAAATGTGTAACTTGCAGAGTTGTGGATATTTAAAAGTGGCTGATATATAATGGGTGCATAATAGGTAGCTATTATTACCATGAGTCAGTTGAAAATGTGGAATGAATCTCATATCTAACTGCCCATCCTGCCAGGAAACTGGTATCGAGGTGCAGTTTAGAGTTTCCTAACAGGCAAGTGTTTCCAAATTTGGTCTATGTAAAGCAGGTCCAAAGATTGGTTGGAGAACTTGTTTATACCACAACTTAATAAAATCAAGTCTCTATGTTCTGGAAAAAATAGCAGTATCTATGATTGACTTGCATGTTTCCTAACACATAGTGGGCACTCAGTTTCACAAAAGTTAATTTTTTGGTGTGTTTTAAAGATACTGTATTCACTGAAAATAAGGAATAGCAGTACAGACTGGATTTAATAATGGAGGAGAAAATGCCCAAAAGGACATTCCTGGGACAACTGGAAAAAAATGGAATATAGACTGTAAGATCTATATCAATGTAAGATTTCTTGAACCTGATAACTGTACTTAATGTGGTCACATAAGTGAATTTCCTTGTTCTTAGGAAATATATATGGAAATATTTAGTGTTAAAGAAGCAAGATGTGTGCAACCATTCTCAAATGTTTATCAGATGATAGATAATTAGATAGACAGACAGATGCAATAATAAATGTGGCAAAATATCGAAAGTTGGTAAATCTGGGTATCTGGGTAGGGGCATGTTGGCATTCTCTCTATTAGTTTGTATTATTTTTGCAACGTTCCTGCAAGGCTGAAATTATCTCAAAGGAAAAAGTTAACAAATGAACAAAAAAAGAATAGCAATATAAAACTATCAATATAGAGCTCATTATGGATATTGTGCTGGTCTCCACAGGCCTTTGCAGGAATATCACACTGTTTGGTGAAGACAAAAAAGTCTTTGAGATGTTTCTGCTGGAACCTGATAGCACTGAAGGCTCAATGTTTTTAGAATGTTTGAAGAGTGAAAAGCTATTTGACTTTTGTTGGTTGGAAGATAAGTAAGAATAAAAGAAAACAATGCTTTTTGAAGGAATAAGTTTTTGTGCATGTTGAAAGACTGCGATATTATATCTTGCTGCTTCATAGGATCACATCTCCACAAACTTTTGTTTTTAAATTTAGAAATAGATTTGGGAAAGACTATTCATGATTCCTCGGGTCATTATTTGAGGATGGTATTGCCTAACCAAATTATACCACTTACATGATATATATTAATTTCATAAGTGAAAATTATTACTGCTTAAATATATGTATCACTTGTTAGATTTTTAGTAAAATAGGGTCTTGTCATCAGGCCCTATTATCTTTTTATACAGAAGGAAACCAAGAAAACAAGAGGTTAAATAATTTGCCTATATTGAAGTGAATTGACAGTCAGGAAAAAAGAGTCCTTTCTCTATTAAACCAACTTTAAATTTTTAAAAGAGCTTTTTGCAAGCTTCTCCTGCTTTCCACAAAATTCCTGATTCTTTTTTTTTTTTTTTTTTTTTTTTTTTACAATGCCTCTAGTGGTTAACAACTAGTTCTCTGGGGGAAAAGTCCTGAGTTGTAGTGTTTGCCAATTTCTGTCGTGCTACCCTTCAAGCTACCAATGTGATTTCGAACTGCTCACAAAATTCCTGAAAATTTTAAATTTGCTTCTGTGAGCCAGGTTGAGTGGACTCCATCATGCCATTGGATGCCTTCTTTGTTAAAAATAAAAATGTATGATAAAATATAGATTTCTGGTAATTTCTTACAAAGAATTTTTATTTATTTATTTATTTATTTATTTTGTAAACTAGAATGCTTTATTCAAATATTAATTCTTCCTAGCTTTTAAAAATTATTCTGAATATGAAAAAAATCCCTTGATCGCTTTGGATAATTTATGACATTGTGTATCACAGGGCTCAGTTCATCTGTGCTTCTGGAATGTTTCCTTACTCTGATGTGGATTTGATTTTTTGTTGTTGTTGTTAAATTCAGTTTTATTGAAATACATTCACACACCATACAATCATCCATGGTATACAATCCACTGTCCACAGTATGATAACATAGTTATGCGTTCATCACCACAATCTATCTCTGAACATTTTCCTTACATCAGAAAGAACCAGACCAAGAATAAAAAATAGAAGTGAAAAAAGAACACCCAAATCATCCCCCCCATCCCACCCCATTTGTCCTTTAGTTTTTATCCCCATTTTTCTACTCATCCATACACCAGATAAAGGGGGTGTGATCCACACGGTCTTCACAATCACACTGTCACCCCTTGTAATCTACATTGTTATATAATTGTCTTCAGGAGTCCAGACTGCTGGGTTGGAGTTTGGTAGTTTCAGGTATTTACTTCTAGCTATTCCAATACATTAAAACCTAAGAGGTGTTCTCTATATAGTGCATAAGAATGTCCCCCAGAGTGACCTCTCGACTCCATTTGAAATCTCTCAGCCACTGAAACTATTTCGTCTCATTTTGCATCCCCATTTTGGTCAAGAAGATACTCTCAGTCCCACGATGCCGGGTCCACATTCATCCCCGGGAGTCATATTCTGCATTGCCAGGGAGATTTACACCCCTGGGAGTCGGGTCCCACGTAAGGGGGAGGGCAGCAAGTTCACCTGTCGAGATGGCTCAGTCAGAGAGAGAGAGGGCCACATCTGAGCAACAAAGAGGTACTCAGGGGAAGACTCTTAGGCACCATTACATGCAACTTTAGACTCTCCTTAATTTCTTACAAAGCATTTTTAAGCAATGAATATATTTTGAGTTTAATAGAAAAAAGAATATAATACATAAAAGGGAAGAAAAAAGAGATAGAAATAGCTATCTTAACTGAAAAAAAAGAGCTTTTTGTTTCTGTTGCTTTCCTAAAAGTGCAGCTGAGACTACTTCCTTTTCACTGAGCCATTCTAGCATGACTAGCAGAGTTTGGTAGAACGGCCAAGTATCTGGAGACAGTCCTGTGTTGTCCTACTTTACCACTTTCAGAATTTTGAGACCACAATGTGTCCTAAAATGTGGCAGCCCATGATGAAATTTCTGACTTGAAATAGCTGCTTTCCTTGCTTCCTGTTTCTATTTAGAGGCATGGTATTATCCAGCAGAGATCAGTAAATAATTCTGGTAATCAAAAGTTGCAAAATAAAAAATTCATAATAGTTCCTAAGTGACTCCCCCTGATTTCTTCCCTTCACATCAGCCATGATTGTTATACCCATAAGTGTGGGTCATGCCCTCGCCTGCTTTCTCAGGCTCTGCAGAGCTGCAGATTTAGTTCCCTTCTCTTTCTGCTTCAAATGGACATGCAGAGCTACCTGGATGTTCCTTTATTTATCTCTTTCTGATTTTCTAGTGAATGTTCACAGCAGTCATCCCAGGCAGATTCTTCTCTCTGCTCTTAACCCTCAAGCCTCAGAGGGCCTCCTCTCTGACTTTGAGAAGACGGTGGGCAGCAGCCTCTGTCCACATGTGAACCTCGTCCTCTCTTTACGAAGAGGGGTCTTCCCTTCTCCTTGTGCCGACCTTAGGGTGAAAGTGAACCTCCATGCTGGCCCCTGGAGAGAATGACTTCTTCAAATATCTTTCAGATGGAGAATTATTTCAAGAAGGGCTAGACCTTCTGGGACCACATCACACAAAAGCAAATCCTCCCCAGACAGCTGTCACCATAGATTGGTTTTACCTGTTTGAACTTTAGATAAATGGAGCCATAAAGATTTACTTTTCTTTTTTGGGGGGTGGGTGTGGCTTTTTTTTCCTTCTCAAATTAGTGTTTGCGAGAATCATCCATATTGTTGTTGTGTTAACAATGGACATAAAATGGGCAATATATTACAGTGTAACATATCAGTCGACTTTTGGTTTGTCTGCAGTGTTTGGCTATCATGAATAAACTGCTATGAACGTTCTTGTACACATGTTTTGGTGAACAATTTGTGTATTTCTTCAGGGTATATATCTTGGCATGGAACTAATAGGCCATAGGGTAAACTGAAGTTCAGCGTTAGTAGATATTTCCTGTTTTTCAAAGTGATTGTACAAACTTAACACATTTACCAAGCAGTACAAAAATATTATGGGGTTATGGCCACCTCCTACGGCCCTCAGCAAAAAGGCAACAATTTTGGGCAGAAGATGAGGACAGTCTCTGAGACCATCACAATTGAAAAGACATTTGAAAACCAAGCATATGGGCTCAGCCAACTACAGCCTGCAGGCCAACTCCAGCATGGCACCTGTTATTGCAGTATTATTAGTACACAGGCACGACCATTCATCTGTGGTGGCTTTTAAGCTACACTGCAGAGTTGAAAAGTTGTGATAGAGACAAACTGTAAGATTAGTATATTTACTCTCTGGCCATGTATTGTGAAAGTTCACTGACTCCTGATCTAGAAGATTGTTTATACATAAATTCAATTTAGGAGAAGGGTTTTATTTTTTTAAATTCAGTTTTATTGAAATATATTCACATACCATACAATCATCCATGGTGTACAATCAACTGTTCACAGTACGATCATATAGTTATGCATCCATCACTACAATCTATTTCTGAACATTTTCCTTACATCAGAAAGAATCAGAATCAGAATAAAAAATAAATGTGAAAAAAGAACACCCAAACCATCCCCCCATCCCACCCTATTTGTCATTTAGTTTTTATCCCCATTCCTCCACTCATCCATACACTAGATAAAGGGGGTGTGATCCACAAGGTCTTCACAATCACACTGTCACCCCTTGTAATCTACATTATTATATAATTGTCTTCAGGAGTCCAGACTGCTGGGTTGGAGTTTGGTAGTTTCAGGTATTTACTTCTAGCTATTCCAATACATTAAAACCTAAGAGGTGTTATCTATATAGTGCATAAGAATGTCCACCAGAGTGACCTCTCGACTCCATTTGAAATCTCTCAGCCACTGAAACTATTTCATCTCATTTTGCATCCCCCTTTTGGTCAAGAAGATATTCTCAATCCCATGATGTCAGGTCCAGATTCATCCCCGGGAGTCATAGCCTGCATTGCCAGGGTGATTTACACTCCTGGGATTCAGGTCCCATGTAGGGGGGAGGGCAGCGAGTTCACCTGCCGAGGTGGCTCAATTAGAGAGAGAGAAGGCCACATCTGAGCAACAAAGAGGCACTCAGGGAGAGACTCTTAGGCACAATTATATGCAAGTTTAGCCTCTCCTTTGCAGTAATGAGGAGAAGGGTTTTTTTTTTTAACTGCTATTAAATAAAAATGCACTTAAAATGTTGTCTATTTAGCTTAATCTCATTCTAAACTAGCTTAGATTCCACTGCTGTAATCATTCCCTTTTACACACCAGCATTTGCTATTGTCGATTTTTTTCAGTTTTTCTACTAGGGAGTGTAAAGTGGTATCTCTTTTAATTTGCGTTCCTTGATGACTAATAAGGTTAAGCAATTTTTGTATTTGAACATTTTGATTTTCTGTTTTGTGAAATGCCTGTCAGAGACTTTTGCTCATTTTTCTATTGGATTATCTGTCTTTTAAAAATTGATTTGTAAGGGTTCTTTATATATTCTACAGACAAGTTTATGTTGGATATGCTTTGAAAATATCTTCTTTCTGTGATTTGTCTTTTCATTTTCTTAGTAGTCTATTAACAGAAGATTTTAATGAAGTGAAATTTGTCAGTTTTTTTTCCTCTTTGTGGTTAGTGCCTTCTATGTCCTCTTTAATAATTTTTTGCCTATCCCAGGGTTGTAAAAATATTATCCTATATTTTCCTCTAGAAGCTTTTTCCTATTTTATCTTTCACATTTCGATCTATAACCATCTCAAATGAGTTTTTGTGCATGGTGTGAAGTAGGGGCTCAAGAATTTTTTTCAAATGTATATTTATTGAAAAGCTTTCCTTTCCCTGTTGTGCTGCAGCAGTATCTCTATCATAAAGCTAGAGTACTTTTGTTACTGATAGAAAACCCGGTTTTAGGTAGTTAGGCCCGCCTGATCCCGCATTAAACAGAGAAACAAGTCTCTTTCTTTGGTGAGAAGGTGAGTTTATTGAAGATATATCAACCAGGAACTGGAGGAAAGAAAGACCTTTTAAGCCCAGTTCTGAGTGAGAAGAATTATTTGGGCTTTTATAACCCCAAACAGACAAAGAAATGGCCAGAAGCCAGAAGCCAGAAGAAAGCAGAAAGGAAAAAAAATAAGAGAGAAAGCTGTTTGGTCAGCATCTTCTTGTTATCTTCAGGTCCTCCCCTCATTTAGGCTTGTTTTTCAAGGTACTGATCATGAGATCATATGGTCACATCCCTCTTATCTTACTGCAGACAATGCTGGGAAAGTTCCTGGGAGCAGAGAATAACTTTTTGTCCTTGAGATTAGAGCAACAGCAAGTTATTTTAACAAGGGCTTTTCATGGTCAGAATAACTCAAAGCTGTCTGAGTGAAGTGATCTTAATAAACAGTATTTTTTCCCTCTATTGGCTACTGAAGACTATACTAACCATTTTCCAGCTAAAGAATTATATTGAATATTTTCTACTTATCCAGCTATCACTTTTGATGACAATTGTACCACACTGCCTAATGTCTTGACGATAAGAATCCAATGTCTCCATGGTGCCCTGGTGGTAACAGGTACATTTCCTCACTGGAAATGGCCAGAGTGGCTGAAGTAAGATGATGAGGGGTGATTCTTATAGCTGCTCCTCAGCCCCTTCTACAAAGCCCTGTTCCTTTTTTTTTATTATAAAAGTAATTATATTGGTTGTTTAAAAAAAAAAAAAAGAAGCTTGAGCCATAGAGAAATGTAAAAAATAAAAAATACCGGTCCTTTTCCTCTTGCATAATTCATTCAAGCCTATTTCCTAGTAATAATCCTATTACCGAAAATGACCATTTCTTGAACAGTTGCTATGTATAAGTCATGTTTCTAAGCATTTTATATTTATTGCTTTATTAAAGTTTATCATATATTCTCTCCAGCATTTTGCATACATATACTCATATTCTTTTCTTCTTTAATGAACAGTTTATACTCTTTTACTGTTAGAAAACTTGCTCCTTTTCAGTTCCATCTTGGACAAATTTCCATGTCATTATGCATAGACCTACTTTATTTGTTTTAACTGCATAGTTTCTGTTGAATGATAGGATACCATATGCATTTATTAAGTCCTTAGACAAAGGACATTTCAATTGTTCCTATTTTTTTTGTTATTATAAATAATGCTGCAATGAGCATTCTTGCATAAATATTTTTGCAAACTTGCACATGTCTATAGGATTATTTTTTATTAACTGTCTACCACACTAGAATGTAAATTCCATGAAGCCAGCAGTTTTGTTTTGTTTATTGCACTATCTCCAGTACTTTATCCTCAAACCTAGTATATAGAAGATGTTCAGTCAGTACTTGAACATCTATCATTTTACACCTATCAGAGGACAAAACTTTCAAGTCTGACAATACCAACTGTTGACAAGGATGTGAAGCAACAGAGAATTCTCAAATCCTACTAAAGAGAGTGTAAATTTGTATATTTGATTTGGAGAGAAATTTGATATCTCAAACGTGCATATTCTAATGCCAATTGTTTTCATTCCTAAATATATATTAAAGATACTCTTGCACATGTGCTCAAGGAGATAGGTATGAGAATTTCATGGCAGTATAACACATAAAAGAAAATTTTGAAACAACCTTGTGCCAGTTTGAATGTATTATGTCCCCCAAAATACCATTATCTTTGATGTAATCTTGTGTGGGCAGATGTATCAGTGTTGATTAGATTGTAATTCTTTGAGTGTTTCCATGGAGATGCACCCCACCCAACTGTGGGTGATGACTCTGATTGGATAATTTCCACGGAGGTGTTACCCCACCCATTCAGGGTGGGTCTAAATTAAATCACTGGAGCCATGTAAATGAGCTGACAAACAGAAGGAACTCAGTGCAGCTGAGAGTGACATTTTGAAGACGAGCTACAGCCAAAAGGGACACTTTGAAGAATGCACTGGAACTGAGGGAGGAGCTTCAGCTTACAGAGACATTTTGAAGACAGCCTTTGAAAGCAGACTTTTGCTTTGGAGAAGTTAAGAGAGGACAAACACCCCAAGAGCAACTAAGAGAGATATTTTTGAGGAGCTGAAGCCTGGAGAGGAAAATCCTGGGAGAAAGCCATTTTGAAACCAGAACTTGGAGCAGATGCCGGCCACGTGCCTTCCCAGCTAAGAGAGGTTTTCCGGACATCACTGGCCATCCTCCAGTGAAGGTACCCGATTGTTGATACATTATCTTGGACATTTTATGGCTTTAAGACTGTAACTGTGTAACCAAATAAACCCCCTTTTATAAAAGCCAATCCATTTCTGCTGTTTTGCATTCCAGCAGCATTAGCAAACTAGAACAAACCTGAAGTTCTTTCAATAAACCAATGGATAAATGACATATATATAATACATTGGAATGAAGAAGAACTATGTGTATTAACATGAATAAATTCCACAAGTATCAATAATCAAAAATAAGAAAGTTGTGAAGGATTAGCACTTCTAAAAAGTTAAAAATACACAAAACAATATTATAGTGTTAGAAAAACAAGCACATATAGCAGGAATATGAAGATAGGAATAGGAATTATAAACACAAAATTCAGGCTAGTGGCCACCTCTGGGGATAGGGAAGGAAATGCATCCATGGATGGGTACTAAGAAGCCTTGCATTCTAGAATATTTTTCTTAAGCTGTGTGGCTGGTATATATATATCTCAAAAAAGGAAACATCCATATATTCTTGTTTTAATGAGAGTTTAAAATATCATGAATGCATGTTGAATTTTATCAAATGCCTTTTTGCTAAGATACCACTTTACTTGAAAATCTGACTCTGGTTTCTATACCTGGTACATATTACACACAATAAATGTTTATTAACTGAATAAATGAATATCTGCCCCTCTCTGTATTCTTCTATATCTAAGCCCTACTAATTTAAGTCAAGGTCCACTTCCTCTCAAACAGTCCCTAGTCAGTGAACTCCTAGAGCTTTTTGAGACAAGAGCTGTACCCATTATGTACACTCAGGGATATCAAGCAAAGGGTTGGGTACCACCAACTGGTTTTAAATTGGGTCAAGTGCCTTCTCATTTATGCTGCCCCAGAGTTAGTTTGTCTCCCCACTTGCCGCAAATACTGCAATTAAACTGTCCCCCAATTACAGAGGGCATTGTGTCCCCAGCATCTATCTCAGGATCCAACACATAGCTCTCTGGAAATGTTTGCTAAACAAGATTAAGTGAGACAATGTATTTGCATGTGTCTGATGCAAATGCACTCTGATGGTTTTAAATATATATATATATTTTAAATTTTAGAACAGCTTTAGATTTACAGAAAGGTTGAAAAGATAGCACAGAGTCTTTCCTCAGACCGCTCATCTGGTTTTCCCTATTGTTAAGTCTTCCACTACAATGTACTTTTGTCACAAATGAAAAACCAATATTGGTACATAACTGTTAACTGGACTCCACACTCGGTTCTGATTTCACTAGCTTTTCTCTATTGTCCCTTTTCTGTTCCAAGGTCCCCTCCAGCACACCACATTACATTTAGTTGTCACGTCTCCTTAACCTCCTCTAGTTTTTGACAGTTTCTCAGACTTTCCTTGTTTTTGATGACCTTGAGTTTCGAGAAGTGCTGGTCAGATATTTTGTAGAATGTTCCTCCTGGTTGGACAGGGGTTAATGGGTTTTCGGGGAGGAAGGCCACCCCAGTGAAGTACCATTTTCATTACATCAAATCAAGTTTACATGCTATTAACCTAACTTACCACTGATGATGCTGACCTTGACCATTTGGCCAGGGAGTATTTGCCAGGTTTTTCCACTGTGAAATTACTCCCCCACCTCTTTTCATATTCTACCTTTTGGAAGCAAGTCCACTAAGCCTATGAGAGGGCAGTCAGCAGTGCCCAACAAACCATGGGGTGCAGCTATAGGTCACCTTCAGCTCATGCCAGGCCTGAAAGCAGATCCACTTCCAAAGCCTCAGCCACTGGCAAACTCCCAGCTGGTGCCTCTGGGTTAAGAGGTATATGCCTGAAAGAACTGAAGGCAGGGAAATGAATAGACATTTGCACACTGGTGTTTATGGCAGCATTATTCGCGGTTGCCAATGGGTAGATGTGACCCAAGGGTACATCCACTGAGGAGCAGAAGGGCAAACTGTGGTGCATACATATGATGGAATATTGTACAGATACAGAAAGGAATGAAATCATGAGACATGCAACCAGATGAATGAACCTGTGAGGACATTATGTTGCGCAAAATAAGCCAGAAACAAAAGAACAAATATTGTATGGTCTATGATATTGTTTGTATGTTAAAACTTCAACATCTGTGTGAGACCAAAGGAAGAATGTTTATTTTGTCCAAAACTTAAATTCTCTGTAGCATACTATTTAATTTAACCTGTCTGGTCAGTTTTTTTAAACAACATAATTACATGGAGCTTAGAATAGGGAATGAAATCTTGTTATTCTGTACAGGTTAATGTACCCTGATACATTCCAGAATATTTTGGGCAGAAAATAATGAAGTACTTACAAAGTCCCTTGAGGGATTGGAGAAAAAAATGTGGGTCTATTAAACTTCTCCCCCTGGGGAATTCCTGATTTTCTCTCAAACATTAGGGACTCCCAATTTAATAAGCCAAATGCTTGATCTTGAGGCTTGCCCTTATGAGACTTATTTCTATAATGATGAAGCTAGGCCTACTTATAATTATGCCTAAGAGTCACCGCCAGAGAACCTCTTTTGTTGCTCAGATATGGCCTCTCTCTCTAAGTCAAACTTCGCAAATAAACTCACTACCCTCCCCACTATGTGGGACATGAGCCCCAGGGGTGTAAGTTTCCCTGGTAACATGGGACATGACTCCTAGGGATGAGCCTGTCCTTGGCATCATAGGATTGACAGTGCCTTTTTGATGAAAAGGAGGAAAAGAAATGAAACAAAATAAAGATTCAATAATGAAGAGATTTCAAATAGAGTTGAGAGGCTGTTCTGGAAGTTATTCTTATGCAAGCTCCAACCAGATATTGCAATTTGCCACAGTATGCCAAGCCCCAAGCAGCAGTATTCCTGAAAAGCCTAAAGAACACCCTGGGCTCTATCTAGGACTCCATAAAAGTTTTACTTATTAAGTTCATTTTTTTCAAAAACTTAAAGCCTCCAGATTGTTTCTCTGCTAGATAAGCCCTGAAACTTAGAGGTACCAGGCTCTCCAAGAATATCAACCAGTTTCATTCCTCTACCCCATAATGTCAACATCCCGTTTCAGCGCAAAGAAGTTAGAATGGTCATTGCCCAGATACTCCCAAAGATTGAGAGAATGATCAAATGAGAGGGAGGAGTTGTAATGGAGAAGTTAGGAGTTAACAAATGATTACGACTACTGACTCATACAGATATTTCTTTTTAGTTTCTAGTATACTAGTGTAGCCATGGTACCATGAGAAAACACAAGCCAAATAGTCAGGGCTGCCTGATCCCGCATCAAACAGAGAAACAAGTCTTTTTGTTTCAGTGAGAAGGTGAGTTTATTGAAAATGCATCAACAAGGAATTGGAGGAAAAAAAAAACTTTTCAAGACCAGTTCAGAGTCAGAAGAGTTGTTTGGGCTTTTATAACCCAAAACAGACAAAGAAATGGCCAGAATTCAGAAGAAAGCAGAAAGGGGAAAAAAAAAAGAGAAAAAGCTGTTTGATCAGATTATCCTCTTATCTTGAAGTCCTACCCTCATTCAGGCTTGTTTTTCAAGAAGATATTATCAGACCATATGGTTACCCTCCTGTGGGCAATGCTGGGAAAGTTCCTGGGAACAGAGAATAAGTTTTTTGTTGTTGTTGAGATTAGAGCAACAGTAAATTATTTTAACAAGCACTTTTTATGCTTAGAATAACTCAAGGCTGCTTGAGTGAAATGATCTTAATAAAGTTTTTTTTTTGCTCTATTGGCTGTTGAAGACTATACTAAGCATTTTCCAGCTAAAGAATTATATTGAGTATTTTCTGCTTATCCAGCTATCAACCAGAAAGAAATATCCGATAATGTTGAACTGTAATCCAGAAGCCTTTGAGCTTTTATAATGATTTTATAACTTTTATCTCATGACCATGTGATTATAAAAATTTTAGGACTGACTCCCCCTTTATCCACTTAGGTAGATGAGTAATAAAATAAGGACAGGCATGGAAAAAAAAAAAATACTTCCATGGCGGCAGATGCAGCCAACTGGCCCTAAGTAGGTGGGCGTGGCCATGGGCGGGGCCCTTGCGTAGACGCGCGTGCCGTTGCCCAGAGCGCGTCTTGCGAGCGGCGGCGGCCGTTGATGCGGCGGGTGTTGCGGTCGCTTCCTCAGGCGCAGGCGCCGTATACTTAACTCGCCCAGCGTCTCAGCTGGCTGTGTATTCGTTATGGCGACCCAGCAGCGGCCCTTCCACCTGGTAGTGTTCGGCGCCTCTGGCTTTACCGGCCAGTTCGTGACCGAAGAGGTGGCCCGGGAGCAGGCTGTCTCAGAACGGAGCTCCCGACTGCCCTGGGCCGTGGCGGGTCGTTCCCGGGAGAAACTGCAGCAAGTGCTGGAGAAGGCTGCTCTGAAACTGGGTAAAAGGTTGCGGGGTGGCAGCGGGGCGACTCGCCCTTCGCCACTGCTGCTCTTATCTCGGAGCCGTGAGCGAAGAGTTAAAATGGCCTGAAATAGAGCCTTTGCTCTGCAAGAATTCGCTCTTTGATTTCCCCCAACCTTTGCTTGAGGACAGGAGGAGGAGAGCGATGTTTCACATAATGTCGTGGCATTGTTCCTCTCCCTAAGTTTTTTTTTTTCTGTTCTTTTCTTTTCTTTTTTCCTCTTCGCCTTTTGAATTTCTACCTTAGTCTGGTCAGTCCCCCTCCCCCCCCCCACCACCCCCGCATCTCTGTGGAGAAATAGTTTTTCTTTTCTCTACTCCGCTCTAGATCCCAGGGTAACGGGTAGGTCTGGAGTTTTCTTGGTATTTCGTCGGATGGGAAAGTAGGGCGTTGGCTTGTTAAACATTTTACTCTCCCCTTGCCTTGCGTTTTGGGGATGGAAGAGCAAGACGACTGCATAAGCTTCAGGCGATTTATTGATAACGTTGTTGGGTTTTTTGTTTGCTTGCTTGCAGTCCTTCTCCAGCTGAGTCTTCATTAAAAAAAGAGTTTCTGGTTGGACTTTTACTTATTCGGGCATCATTCATCCACCGTAAATTTACTGAGTGGTCTTTTCTATGCTAGGCCCTGTTCTGAGTGCTGGGGATACAAATGTGGAAGACGCACGCACACTCGCGCACAGACAGACACTGCCTCCCCTCGTGGGGGAGGCATCTAATTTAGGACCAGGCCTTTAAATTTGTCTATTAATCCTCTACCTTACACTCTCCTTATGCAGACAAATAGGACCTGTTAAAATTCTGGTATATGGCATACTTTATTTAATCTTCATTTTGCTTCCTTATAATTATACACAAAACCTTGCTTTGTGGGAATATAGACTGTTTGGTTAGTGGTTATGTAGGAAAGATACTATGTAGGCTTGACTGTCTTACAATACACAGAATCTTGACCAAAAAGCTTTTAGTTTTTTTTTTTTTACTTTTCTGAAAATTTAATTTCACCGTTAAAATATGTTCATTTTCCATTTTTTCCCTGTTTGACAAGACTATACAAGTACAGTTACCTACCATTTGTAAAGCCCAGATCAAGTTATTGTTGGCTGTACACCTTGATTATCTGAAACCTGCCTTGCCCTAGGGATTCAGTTAATTCCAATTATTACTTTATTATGAGCCTAGGTGTTCTTACCTAGACTGCTTTTCACCTCAGGGTCCTCTTTAGTTCTCATGAAGTTGCTTTTAATTCCCCCCCTTCCCCATAATTGGATCATGTATAATTGTTTAGCACTTGCTTAAGAAACGATTTTTATCATCAAAATCTTTTTAGAAGAGGAAATCAGGACAGTCGTCCACTCAGCATCTAAACTTGATTTTAAAATTGTCTTATACGTGATTATCATTTACACATTGTTAAATAATTTTTTTAAGTTACTAATTTTTTTTAGTAACACTTAGTATTAATTCCATTATCCTTATAGCCCTTTTTAATGAAGTGGTTAAGAACAATTTTTATCTTTTGTTTGAGAATTAGCTTTCAGTATATTTAGTAAATTTGCTGTCACTGACAAGTACAAAAAGACCTGGAAGATCTAATATTGTACCAGGATTTGCTTAAAATGATTTCTTTCTTATTTTAGGACGACCAACACTATCGTCTGAAGTTGGAATAATAATTTGTGATATCAGTAATCCAGCCTCACTTGATGAAATGGCTAAACAGGCAACAGTTGTCCTCAATTGTGTAGGACCAGTAAGTAAAACTCTTCTTTGTATCAGAACAAACAACCCATTCATTTCTAGCAAAATCTGATATTTTTAAATTCCAGAGGAACATAAGGCAGGGGAATAAGAGTTGGCTGAAGGCCTTAACCCCACATGGCAACTTTTCATTCTTGGGAGGAGCAGATAGATATGACCAAGGGAGGGAATAACAGGCTCTCAGTGACATTGTACTCAAGGAATATGTGCTGGTTTGTTCATTGATTAGAACTATATTGCCAAGTTTTGTTTTTTTAATTGTATGCCCCTTTGGTAAACAGTGTTTGAGCATGTACCTCCAATATATTTTCATTTATTTATGAATTATATTCTTGTATTACTATACAAATATGTATTAAAACATGTACACAAAAATAGAGCATAAAAGTATTCATTTATTCAATAAATATTTATTACATGCTTACTGTATGTAAAAGGGACTGTTCTGGGCACCTGAGACCCAATGGTGAACAAAACAGAAAATCCCTCCTGGAACTTATATTCTAGTCGGGCAGACAAAAAAAAAATTATAATATTAGGTGGTAATTAGTCATTTAAAGAAAAATAAAGCAAGGTAAGGAGATAGAGATTGTTCATGCTATAATAGATTAGTGGTCAGGAAAGGCCCCTATTTTACGAATTGATATTTGAACAGAGATATGAATGAAGCAAGGAACAAATCAGAATAATTGAGGAGAAAAGTGTTCCAGGGAATGGCAAGTACAGAAGTCCCAAGATGAGAATGTGCTTGGCAAGACTGAGAAATGTGAGAGGCTAATATATCTCAAGCCCCATAAGTAGGACAGAGGTGGGAAGTTAGTTGGAGAGGTAACTAGGAGCTAGATCATGTAGGGCCTTATGGGCCAAGGTCAGGATTTGGATTTTCTTCTGAATATGATAGAGCCATTGGATGGTTGAGAGCAAGGGCAGGTTCTGATTTACAGTTTTGAAATCCTTTGACTTCTGAGAGGAAAATAGGGGAATAGTCCAAGCAAGACAACACCAGAGTAATAGTAGGAAAGGTGGTATGAAGTAGTTGAGTTTCAGAGTATATTTTGAAATAATAGTTTATGCTGTTGTACTGGATGTGCAAGAGGAGTCAAAGATGACTCCAAGACTTAAGGCCTGTGGAACAGGGGTGAATGGTCGTGATGTTTACTGATCTGGGAAAACCATGACAATTGTCAAGACATTTGAAAAAACTAAGCCTCTAGGAGATTGTTAATAAAAATAAAAAAAATTTTATTGAAAGCAAAGGGTTTTTTTTTGAACTATTAGTAAATAAAAATGTATTTAAAAATCTTGGTTATTTAGATTAATTCTTAACCAGCTTCAGATTCCACAGTCCCTTTATAATCACTTTCTTTTATACACCCCAACCAACTCTCTTACCCTTGCCTCCCCAGTACTTTGAAAAAACCCCAACCCTGGTTATTCTCACTTCCTGCTTATTCTTCACATGTACATGAATAGTCTAATACGACTGTAGAAAAGTGCATCACATGCTGACTGGTCTTTAAAGTTGTGGTTTCAAACCTCATTGGGGCCTTAGCACCTCCAGTGATTCTGCTACATTTTCCTGGTCTATTCCTTTTCCTACTCTGAAGCAACAGTTTCACAATTTCTTTTCCCTCAAACTTTTAGCATCCTATCCCTCTCTCCTCACTCCTATCTGATGATTTTTGTTTCTTTTTCTACTATTTAAATAGAACCTGTCAAAAGAGAATTTCTTCATCTTCTGCCACCAGGTCTATATCTCCAGACCTGCCTGCATTATACCTGTGATCTGCCTTACCTCTTGTTACAAAGAAATGTTGCCCTTGCTACTATTGGGCACAGTATTCAAGACTTTTTGTCTACAATTACACACTTTCTTGTTATCATCAATTTTTCCATCTTTACTGATTTTTTCCTATGAGTACACAAATATGTAATAATATCCTATCTTAAGAAAACTTCCTTGACTCCACATACCCTTCCAACTACTGCTTCATTTTTTCTGTGTGCCTTTTTAGCAAAATTTGAACGAGTTATTATCTTTACTCACTATCTCCACTTTCTCACCTATTCTGTTCTCATCAGGCTGTTTTATTCTCACTACTCCAGTGTCATCTGTCAATGTCCATCTGTCAAATCCAGTCATCATTCTCAGTCCTCAAAAAAGCAAACCTTTCAGCTTTTGATCCAATTGATCACTTTCTCCTTTTTTCACCTGACTTCTGGATCCTCACTCTCTCTTAGTTTTCCTTCTGCCCACAAACTTTGTCTCAGTCTACTCTGTAGGATCCTTTTTTCCTCTTCCCTGTAAATGCCAGAGGTCTCCAGAGCTCAAGCCTTAGAAACTCCCTTATGTATACTCTCTGAGCCAAAATTTTTTGAACAGTGGAATGTGAAATCAATTTATTGGGCTGAGATGCAGCATTAAAGAAATCCAGTAGACTAAAACAGAAAATAACAGGGTACATCACACATAATATGGGTAAGTATTGGGTTCATGAAACTTTTGTATCAGATGTATTTTTGTTTGGGTTGTTATGTGAATGAATTTCTTATCATGGGTTGTGGTCAGAAAGGTTTGAAAGTAAAAAGCCTTTTTTTAAAAACAAAAACAAAAACAAAAAAAAAGCCTTGGG
The DNA here is from genome assembly GCF_015220235.1 of Choloepus didactylus. Lineage (NCBI taxonomy): Eukaryota > Metazoa > Chordata > Mammalia > Pilosa > Megalonychidae > Choloepus > Choloepus didactylus. Next base: position 31,898,157 of record NC_051308.1, read on the forward strand.
AAAAAAAGGTTTTAAAGTCATGGCTTTAAATACCATCTGTATGCTGATGATGCCCACGTTAATGTATTTCCAGTGAGGACTTCTTTAAACTCCAAATTGGTAGATCTAACTATCTTCTTTTTGATATCTTCAGTTGAATGGCTCATGGATTTATCAGTCTTTAAATTATTGTTCCCCAAACCTGCTCCTCCCTCATCTTTAATGTGCATATGAGTCCCTTGTGAGGACTATTTAAAATGCAAGTTACTGGAGTCTACCCCAGAAAGCCTGATTCAGGAGTTCTGGGATGGGACTGAGTAACCAACATGCAAGTGTTCCATGTGATTCTGAAACAGGTGGAATACTGGTCAATTGAGGAACTTTGGGGTAAAATAACCAAGAAAAGGGCCAAAGGCAGCTCTGATAAGTTTCAAAGTAGGTCTGTATACAACCCAAGAATTGCCCAACATGATCCATTGAGGTAGAAAGAAAATAGATCTTTAATTTCTATTTATTTTAATCTCAACTTTATTTCTATTTTTAATATGTTTAAAGAATATTATCAGTATATTAAGTATACTGTAAGTATACCATGTAAGTGATATAAGTGAATTCATGGTGTAAACTTGTATCTCTCTTCCTAGAAAGCCCATATATTTTCTATTGTCACATTGCCTCAGAACTTAAGTGTTTCAGTAATTTAAGTGGTTGGTTAATGGCAGAGGAGAAACTAGAACTTAGTATACTAGTACTAAGTCTAGTAATTCCAATGTCATTGCCATTCTTAAGTGGGGGAGGGTAGTCTGTGGAAGTAAGGCTCTAAAGTTGATGTTTGGGTTGAGAAGATAGCCCATTTGACGTACTTGAAAGATTAATCCTTGCATTGCCTTGACTTTTCCTAAGTATTCCTCTACCCTGTTTCTTAAAAGCTGGAAGGAAAAAATGTTCTCCCTCCATCTTTTGCTCCCAGGAATGAGAAAATGTGCTTTTCCATACCGTGCCTTCACAAAGGGAAAGATCTATCATAATTCCTTTGAAATGGGACTGAATGATGACTTAGTAAATATTTTACATTTAGATTTTTAATTTCTTGAGTTTGAGAAATGAATAATTTGGGAGATCCAATATTGTGCAGACACAGAATATCTTCTTGCCAAAACATTCTCTTCCTCCTGTTTTCTTTATTTTGGCAAAGAGTATCACCAGCCATTGGGCCCCCCATCCAGCCAATCAGAAGTCCAGGTTTTCTGCCTTTTTAGTAAAGCTCATCCTTAGTATATCCTGGCACTTCCTTAGTTTGGTTCTTCATTATTTATCTGCCTCCTGTTTTGTTCACCAAGACTGCAGAGACAGAGTAATATGTCTGTACTATAGATCTTACAGCACTGTCCTGTTTAAAATCCTCCAGGAGAGCCTAATAATCTGGAAAAGATAAAGTCTGAACTTCCTAGAATGTCACTCATGGCTCTTCCTGACCTGGCCCTAGCATTTATTTACATACCCATCTCTTGTCACTCTGCTGTCACTTACCCTGTGCTTCATATATCCTGGACGGCTTGTAGTTTCATTTATGCCCTTTTCTTTTCCCTTTATCTGGATTTTTCTTTTTCCTGGCAAATCCTTACTCTTCCTTCTGGATTCAAGTCAAATGAATCACCTCTTCTATAAAACCTTCCTTGTCTTCTATTTGAGGTAAGCACACATTCCTCTGTCATTCCATCATACCTTACTTATTTATACTGTTAGAGGTGGTATGGTACAGTTATGTTGTTACTCTCAATTTATCTTTAGATTATTTTATTAACGTTAGATTTCTTAATGACCCATACTTTACTTCCAAAACTAAATGGTGTTTCATTCATTTAAACTTGCTGTGTAGGAGTAATTAAGAGTAAACTTGGTTTTCTTGATTCCCCAGTATCGATTTTATGGAGAACCTGTAGTAAAAGCATGTGTTGAAAATGGTACTAGCTATATCGACATCTGTGGAGAACCTCAGGTATGTAAAATGGAAAAGGCAAAAACATAGAATTAATAACCCATGATTTTCCTTTTGATGAAGTGGAAAATATTTAGTACAATTTTGTAGACATATTTTTGAAGTTGATGACTTCTTTCTAGTATTGTAGAGATGGATTCCTATAAAAGTAGAATTGATAGCTTGAAGGAGAGTACTGACGGTAAGGATTTATTTTCACTTTTCTTGAGTTTTTCCCTTCTCTACAACCTCATTTATTTCTGGTCCTTTATATTTGGAATATGCTGATTTTTATAGCTAGTGCATGTTATAAACTGAATTAAAATAGGTGCTCTGTGTAATTCTCAGAATCACACTCTTGTAACTTTTTTGTTAGAAATTTCCTTTAAAAATCACGTATCTTCACAACGTTTACAGAAAAATAAATGTAAAGTCTCCTCAATCTAAAATGTTTGAATGTTCTTATTTATTGAATATTTACCACATGCACGACACTGCGCTAAGCACTTGTGTGACTTTTAAAATTATTCCCCTCAACATTCCTATGAAGTAGGGGTCATCTTCATCCCAATTTTATAGGTGAGGAAATTGAAGCTTAGCTAGGCTAAGTAACTTGCTCAAAGTCATGCAACTGCTAAGTAGAAGAACTAGGATTTCAATAGAAGTTTGTTGGACTGCATGAATGGTGTGTTAATAAGCACTAAGCTGTGCTTTCTCCCTTGAAACTGTAAACTTGTACATCTCTTATATGGATTATCATCAGTGTGTCAGTATAACACATACTAGAGTTTATCAATGAGAATAAATATTGGAAATACTAGGAAAATGTAAATTACCAAAATTGGTTCAAGAAGAGGTAGAAGACATGAGTGAAACAAAAAGCCAATTCTATGTTATAAAAATATTCTGGAGCATAGAAAACAGTGAAAACCTTTTAAGTCATTTTGTAAGCTACCGTAAAAGTGATATTAAAACCTAATATCCAGAATATATAAAGAACTCTTACAACTTGATAATAGAAAGAAAACAGAGAGAAATAATAGAAAGATAAATAACTTTAGTTTAAAAATGGGCAAAAGAGAGAGAAGAGACAATCTTCTGTGCAGAAAAATTCTAAATAATTTATGTAGCTACTCTGCTGTCAGGGAGGGAGGAGCATAACTCCCCACTCCTTAAATGTGGGCTGTATATAGTGACTTCCTTCCAAAGAGTACAGTGTGCAAAGGAGGGGAAGAAAGGTAACTTTACAGTGGAGATACCTGACAAACACTACCTCAGCCAGATGATCAAAGTCAGCATCCACAGTAATAAATCATGTTGACAGTACATACACTTGATGTGATGTGATAAAAGTGGCACTTTACCTCTGTAGTCTTCCTCCCCCAAACCCATAACCCAGTGTCATCATGAGACAAACATTAGATAAATTCTAGTAGAGGATCGTCCTACAAAATACCTGACCAATGCTCCTCAAAAGTATCAAGGTCATCAAAAACAAAAATCTGATCAACTGTTGACAGCCAAGAGGAGCCTATGGAGACATGACAACTAAATGTAAGATGGTATCCTTTATGGGATCCTGGAACAGAAAAAGGATATTAAGTGAAAACTAAGGAAATCTGAATAAAGTATCAACATTAATAATCATGTATCATTATTGATTCATTAATTGTAACAAGTTAAAAGAAGTTAATAATGGAGAAACTGGGGTATATGGGAACTTTCTGTACTATCTTCTATATGTATAAATGTGTGTCTGTAATGATGTTCATCTGGATAATATGATTTGGGGTAAATTTTTTTTGCTTTCTTTGTATTTTTCTACATTTAAAATTTTAATAGTGAATATTTTTACTTTTAAAAGTCATTGTAAAATTATTGATAGTACCATTAAGTCAGATCAGCATATTTCCCATATTACCTGAACATGATAGGTATATAGTAAATATTTGCTGAATACATGAAAAAAAATTTAAGTTATTTTCACTGCAGAGCCATATTGGTTAGCATTTTCGAAGTTTATTTGCTTTGTATTTAAAGTTAAAACATTTAATATTGGTATGGGTGTTCTATACAATTCTGACTCAGATTTTTGTCTTGGATTTTTTTAGTTTCTGGAACTAATGTATTGGAAGTATCATGAGAAAGCTGCAGATAAGGGGGCTTATATCATTGGAAGCAGCGGCTTTGACTCCATTCCAGCAGATCTGGGAGTATTATATACCAGAAATAAAATGAACGGTAATTATTGATTAATAAGCAATAATTTGAGTGTATTAGTGGAACAGTTTCATGTTTATAATTGTGATTACTTAAAATTTAATTGGGAAAAGAAACGGCTCTAAATGGATAATTTTAAAACACAGGCTTTAAAAAACAAATCTATACTTCCAATAAAATGTTATTGACACTATTGTTTTTTGAGACATGTCTAGTACCATAAGTCTTCTAAAATTCGTTGTCCCAATTTAGTTAAGGTTAGAGCTGTGCAATTTCTGGAAAAAAAGCTTGGCAGGCATTATAAATTCAAACTTGCTATCTTTAGGAATTAACACATTTTAACATAACTTATACAGATATTATAGTTAAAAGGTTTAAAATTTTTTAACCGACAAAGCTAGAAAGTATTTAACAAAGAATTTGACGTCTTTTTTACTGTTTATAAAATGCAGACAATAATTTAAGAATGGAAGAAGTCTTCAATATTATATTTTAAAAAAAATGAAAATTACTTGTGTCATGCATATTTCAAAAGTGTCCATTTAGAAAATACGTGAAACAGATAATTCCAATACCATATGAACTGTTGTAGAGCTTATAAAGATGGAAAGTGTTCCAGTTTATATTAAAAAGTTAACTGTGAAACCAAAGCGCAAAAAAGCACAAAAAACAGTCTTGTCTGTGAAATTTGAGGTACAAACATGCTAAATAAAATTTAAAGAAATATCCATTGGCATTTTTTTTTTCTTGCCACAATGGCATTTTCAAAGAATAATATGTCAAGGCCAAGATTAACTATTAGGAAATTACATAATCATCATTTCGGAAGATCAGAGATGAAAAACTATAAGCCCATCTCAATAAGTGATTTGAAAATTCATGCCATTTACTCACTTCAAAGTCTTAGGAATTTAGGAATAGAATACTACTTAACCTAATAAATGTCAGAAAGCAAAAGCCAACATCTTACTTAATAGTGAAACATTAAAGTCTTTCGCATTAAAAAGAGGAATGTAAGTTGAACATTTTACAAATATTTCATTTTCATATCCATGAACCATAGTATATGTCACCATTTATTAAAAATTCCTTCTAAGTCTGTAAAGTTTAGAAGTTTTCTTCATGATAGTTCCACATATTTTTTATTGATTATTCCTAAATGTTTAACAGTTTTTGTTATTCTGAATAGGTCATTTTTTTTCTTCTTAAGGGAGAAATAAGGTTTATTCAAAGTTTTTTTTTTCAGATACTGAAATCCAGGAATCAGCATTTTAACAATTATCCCAGGTGATTTTTAATGCATGTAGTCCACATCTTATTCCATTCTACTTTAGGTTGTATTCTTTCCTTGAACAAGGGTTGGCTCACAGAGCCACATATGTAGGCTACATTCTCTTAGTAACCATCAGCATCATCTTCATCACTGAGTTCCACTTTAATGATCTGTTCTTGGATTTCAACAGTAGTTAGACTGGCAACATTTTCATGGCTATAGTTACCTGCTGTAGCATCATTGTGATGATGTGGTCATTTATCATTTTGCTAGTGCCAACTCTGTAAGGCCCCGTGTTTTCTCTAGGAATTAAAACCAGGAAAAGTCTCTCTTAAGAGATTAACATATTTCAGTTTATCAGATTGAACAGTACAGTGTGCTTCTTTTTTGCCTTAATACGCTCAAGAAATGCAAATATTAATTTAATACTTAACCACTAGTGTATTAGTCCTCATGATTAATATAATATATATATAATTGATTTCTCTTCTTTTTCTTGTGTTGGTTTTCTATTTTTATTTTATTTTAAAAGCCTTAACTGTTTTGTAAGCAAACACTAAATCTATTTTGATAGCTTTTTCTATACATTCATTGTGACTACACATAAGCCTTCTTGAAAGTTGTCATACTGAAAAGCAGTTCAGAACCTTAGAATAATTCCCATACATCTAATTTTTTTTAAAATTCAGTTTTATTGAGATATATTCACATACCAAACTATCATCCATGGTGTACAATCAGTTGTTCACAGTACCATCATATAGTTGTGCATTCATCACCTCAATCTATTTTTGAACATTTTCCTTATACCAGAAAGAATCAGAATAAGAATAAAAAATAAAAATAAAAAAGAACACCTAAATCACCCCCCCCCACCCTATTTTTCATTTAATTTTTGTCCCCATTTTTCTACTCATCCATCCATACACTGGATAAACGGAATGCGATCCACAAGGTTTTCACAATCACAGTCACCCCTTGTAATCTACATTGTTATACAATTGCCATCGATCTAATTTTGAAAGCTGTATCTTGATAGATTTTCTAGAATGAGTGAACCAAAATTGTTGCCTTATTGAGGAAGATTTTTAGTGTTGTCAGTTCAAGTACTAGGAAAGATTTTGTCAGTACTAGTAAAGTTTATGCTAAACTTTTCTTCCTGACAATTTACCTGGCCTCAACTGCTGCTTAAATCTGTTTACAATAATATAATAAAACTGCATTATCACTGCAGACTTTCTGATTATATCAGCTGCAGGCTTAGTAAAAGCAGTTCTTAAATGAATCAGAATAGTTTATTATTACTTGTCCTAGATATATTGATTTTATTTGATTTCACCTTTACCATTCTCCTACTCTTTTAGGTACTCTGACAGCTGTGGAAAGTTTCCTGAGTATAAATTCAGGACCTGAGGTTAGTTTTTCCATTTGTCAGGTGTTTTTTAAAGCTAATATTTTAGAAATAATATTTTAGAAATGACACATGCCTTAGAAATATGAGATTTATGAAATTTTATATATATTTGTAATTTGTGTATGATAGTCACTGTTTTTACTTAAAAGATATGGGATTACTGAGAACTGTTTTGATTTAAATTATAATTTATTTAAAAAACAACTGCACAATTCATTATATTAGAATGAATTGCCATAATCCCAACACTTTGTAATAAATGTTGTCAGCCAAGAAAATTAGTAGTGCAAATTTGTGCATTTTTATTGTGTGCCTAACTCAGAGTATGGTGCTGTGGTGGCTGCAAAAGAAATGTATGTCATGAATCTAGTCTTACAGAATTTGCAGTCTACTTGGGAACATAAGTTGGTCTTATTTCTGGGAAAGGACGATGTTTTAAATAGTACTTTTATTGCTTGTGTGGCATAACACACTTGTAGTTCTTTACTTAGGGCTTCATAAATATGTGTTCTCTTTAAAATAATTTCGTTTAACAAGTATTTAAAGTAGTACAGATATATATAGTAGTTCAAGATAATGTGACATACAAATGAATAATGTATAAAACCTGCTCTTAAAGAGGTAATAATTCAGTTGGGCAGGATCTAGAAGGTGCTATTAAAGAGATAGATGAAATATGTAAGATTTTGAAATTGGAGAGTACATCTAGCAGGGAGGACGGGAGTAGGAACTCTGAAGAATCTGAGAGGTGATATAAATTTCAAGGCTGGTTAGGGTCTGGTGCTGTGGAGAAAGGAGAGGAAATAGTATGAGCAAAGACACAAAGGTGGGACAGTGCAGAGCATATTTAGGTAAGAGTGGTAGTTTCATTTGTCTGCATTGTGGGTTGAGATTAACACTAAAAGCTATATACAATATGCAGAATTTGTGGTTACAGAGAATATGTACTATAGAGTATCAGAATAAAGGAATGTGATAGTGGGCCTGAGTGATTTGGGAATGCCTCACAGAGGCATTGATAAGTTTAGCTTTGAAAAGTGAGTAGCATTTGGAATGTCAGAGGAAGGAACCTGAACAAAGGCTTAGAAACAAGTTCTAGGCACGGAACTCTCAGTAGCATGTGTGAGAAGCCCTACTCAATCAACTTAAACCAGCAAAACAAAAAGGAATTTATTGATTCATATAACCAAATGCCTGTAAGTAAATGGTATGGCTGGATTTAGATTAAAATGATATTCTCAGAGCTCATTTTTTTCTTTCATCTTTTTCATTTTCTTTGGTTTCCTTCTGTAAGACTCTCTTGACATGGCAGGCAAGGTGCTGGCAGCCCCAAATGAACATTTTCCAACTTCATGATTTCCTGGGAAGAGCTACCAGAGCTTATATACCAAATGATAGCAAAGATTAGTATTGTGTCATTTAGCCATTATTGAGCCAATCATTGTGACCTGGGGTAATGAAGTAATCTGATTTTCCCTTGTCGTGGGCCCTGGAAGAGGAATCAATCCCATTTGAACAACATGGAATAGGTTCCAAATAGAGAGGGGGTTTTTAAGCAGAATATGGGGTAGGGGGCTGCAGGGGTTTAATGCAGGACTGAAAAAAACAGATGTCCACCACAGGGCATTAATAGAGCTAGAAAAGAAGCCTCTTTTGAAAGAGCAGCAGGAGAGGCAATTGGAAAGACCAGGCAGATCTAATAAAGGTCTCTCCCCTTCTCTAGAAGCGATAAATGAGTTACTGAGTGAATGGTTCTTACAGAGTCAAGAATCTTTTTGCAGAGTACAGTGGTTACAAGTGCAAGTTTTGGAATTGGATTGCCTGGGTTTTAATTCTGGTTCTGCCACCTAGTGATGTGACCATGGACAAGTTACTTACTCTCTATGTGTGTCAATTTTGTCTTCATCTATAAAAGGAGATCTATTAGTATCTATTTCATATGGTTGCTGTGAGGATAGATTAAATTAGTCAATATATATAAATCAGAAAAGTGCTTGGCACATAGTAATTACTCAATAAGTGTTAGTAAGTATGTATGTATGTATATATTATTATTATTATATGGACTCAAAGTTGGGGTTTAACTCAGGAGAGTTGAAGCATCCACATCACTGCAGCTCCCCTGTCGTATTCCCCTTAAAGCGCAATACAGAGGCTTAGTTTCACAAGGATGGAACAGAAAGAATCCCCTTGATTTTTGTATCCCTTGGCACTAGACTGTTATTGTTCTCTTGCCACTCCTTATCCTATTTCTCCCTTTAGGCTTTTTTATTTTCCATAAAAAAACTGAATCATACTCTATATAATGGGCATAAAGCAAAGAATTTCAGAGGATCAAAATCATATACCCTAGATAGTGCTGTTAATAACATTTTCAACAATGATGGTAATGTTCCATATCTATTATATGGCAGCAATCATATAGGATAAGGTAGCTCTAGAGCAGGGGCTAGCCCACGGCCTGTTTTTGTATGGCCAACAAGCTAATAATGTTTTTTTAAACATTTTTAAGGTATTGTAATAAATCATGAAGAAGAATATACAGCATAGACCATATCTGGCCTGTAAAGCTTCAGATAGTTACTCTTCAGTCAGTTTGCTGAGCCCTGCTTTAGCAGTGCGTTTATATTAGCGATGCCTGAAGAGGTAACAAGAAATCACTATATATTTGGAGATTAAGAAATGTATTCTAAATTTATGTTATAGCCCAGAGCTGTTTCCTGAACTCCAGCTTTAAGATATCCAGTGCCTAATTGACATCTCCACTTGAACATTGTTAGACATCTCAAACCCTATGTACCCGTAACTGAATTCCTGCTTTTCTTTTCTAATGTGCTCTGCCCACAGCTTATCCATTTAAATTTCAGTTGATAGTGACCTCGTCTTTCCAATTGTTCAGGCCACACATCAGGGTCATCCCTGACTCCTTTCTCTGACAACTCACATTCCATCTTTTGGGAAAAACTGTTGATTCTGTTTTCAAAATATCTCTAGAATCTGACCAATTTTTGCCACCTCCCTTGCTTCCACCCTCCTCTGAGCCACCTTTGTGTCTCATTTGGATTACTGAAATAGCCTTGTGACTAGTCTTCCTTCTTCTCTTTTCCTCTAAGTCTGTCCTCAGCACAACTGCCAGGGTGATCCTTTACAAACGTGACTCAGATCATGTCACTCCTCAACTTAGAAATTTTTCAGGGGTCCATTTGTATTCAGAATGAATGCCAGTGTCCTAACAGCTGCTTACAAGGTTATAAATGATCTGATCACATATACCTCTCCAGCCTCCTCTCTCACATTGTTTCTTTGGCTCATTCTGTTCCAGTTCCACTGACCTCTGTGCTGCCTTTTTTTTTTTTTTTTTTAAATTTTATTTTGAAATAAATTCAAAGTTATAGGAACAGTTGCAAAAACAATACAAACCCCATACACAGAACTCCAGCATACCCTGACCCGCCCTCCCCCTATACCCTGATCCACCAACTTTAACATGCTGTCACACCACCCTCCCTCCCTATCTATCATCCATCATCTGTTGCTCTGTCTTTTGAATATGTGAGAGCAAGCTGCACACATCTTTGAACAAACACTATAATTCACATATACAATTCCCATGAACAAGAACATTCTTTTATGTAATCCCATTAAGCGCAGCTAAGAAGTTCAAGAAATTCAACATTGATACAAAGCTTACATTCTATATTTCCTTTTTTTTTTTTTTTTTCTTATGTCGCATCTGTGCCCCTTTGAGCCTCCTGTCCTCCATCCTCAGATACCATCCAGGATCATCCTTGGCATTCAATTGTCCTCTATTTAGACTGTCGTTTTTTTTTTTTTTTCAATTGTGGAAACATAAGTACAGCTTAAATCTTCCCATTCCACCCCTTCCCTAGCATTCCATTAGTGGGATTAATCACATTTAGAATGTTGCAATGCTATTACCTTCCCACCATCCATTACTAAAAATTTCCCTTCACCTCAAACAGCAACCCTACACTCATTTCTTAACTCCCCATTGCCCCTTCCCCCACTTCTCATAACCCATACTCTACTTTTCGTCTCTGTGGTCATATTCTCTGATAATTTCCTTGTGTTTACTGTGGGGTTTAAATTTAACCTCTTAAATCCATAACAATCTTGTTTTTCTTTGACACCAACTTAACTTCAATAGGACACATAGACTATGTTCCTATACTCCTCCATTCCCCCACCTTTATATAGTTCTTGTCAAAAATAACATATTTTACATTGAGTCCAAAACCACTGATTTGTCATTAGAGCTTATGCATTTTATATCTTGTAGGAAGTAAATAGTGGAGTTACAAATCACAAATTATGACTTCTATTTGTATTCCATTGTGGTCAGAGAATGTGCTTTGAATATATTCAACTTTTTTTTTTTTAATTTATTGAGGCTTGTTTTATGTCCCAGCATATGGTCTATTCTGGAGAGAGATCTGTGATCATTAGAGAAAAATGTGTGTCCTGGTGATTTGGGATGTAAGGTTCTATATATGTCTGTTAAAATTCTCTATATCTCTCTCTCGTTTCTTTGTTTCTCTGTCGGTAGGGCTCCCTTTAGTATCTGAAGTAGGGCAGGTCTTTTATTGGCAAAATCTCTCAGCATTTGTTTGTCTGTGAAAAATTTAAGCTCTCCCTCAAATTTGAAGGAGAGTTTTGCTGGATAAAGTATTCTTGGTTGGAAATTTTTCTCTCTCAGAATTTTAAATATGTCATGCCACTGTCTTCTCGCCTCCATGGTGGCCGCTGAGTAGTCACTACTTAGTCTTATGTTGTTTCCTTTGTATGTGGTGAATTGTTTTTCTCTTGCTGCTTTCAGAACTTGCTCCTTCTCTTCAGTATTTGACAGTCTGATCAGAATATGTCTTGGAGTGGGTTTATTTGGATTTATTCTCTTTGGAGTCTGCTGGGCATGTATGCTTTGTGTATTTATATTGTGTAGAAGGTTTGGGAAGTTTTTCCCAACAATTTCTTTGAATACCCTTTCTAGACCTTTACCCTTCTCTTCTCCTTCTGGGACACCAATGAGTCTTAAATTTGGATGTTTTATTTTATCTATCATATCCCTGAGATCCATTTCGATTTTTTCGATTTTTTTCTCCATTCTTTCTTTTGTTCTTTCATTTTCTGTTCTGTGGTCCTCTAGGACACTGAGTTGTTGTTCAGCTTCCTCTAAGCTTGTTTTATGAGTATCCAGAGTCTTTTTAATTTGGCCAACAGTTTCTTTTATTTCCATAAGATCTTCTATTTTTTTATTTAATCTTGCAGTTTCTTCTTTATGCTCTTCTAGGGTCTTCTTTATGTCCTTTATATCCTGTGCCATGCTCTTCTTCATGTCCTTTATATCCTGTACCATGCTGTCGTTCTTTGATTGTAGTTCTTTGATTAGTTGTGCCAAGTACTGTGTCTTCTCTGATCTTTTGATTTGGGTGTTTGGGATTGGGTTCTCCATATCGTCTGGTTTTATCATATGCTTTAAGATTTTCTGTTGTTTTTGGCTTCTGGCATTTGCTTTGCTTGATAGGGTTCTTTCAAGTTATAAAAAATACCAATCTAATTTTTCAGATCTACAACTTGGTGGTGTACACTTTCTCTAACTAACCAGCAGATGGTGTCTGTGAGTCTCCTATTCCCCTCAACTCAGTTCTCCTCAACTTTATCTTTGTGGTGTGTGGGGAAATGATTCTTGTCAGGTTCAATAGGTGCACTCTGTTTGGGTGTGTTGTTGGTGCTGTCTGCCCTGAATGTGGGGCGTGTGTCTGGCTGGTTAGGGAGGCAGGGCAGCTTTAATAATCAAACCTCCCAGGTGTTCCCGGAGATTCAAGGCTGTTGCAAGAGTTTAAGCCTTCATTTCAGTTTTGTCACAGATTGTCTCTGCCACTGACCCACAAGTCCCCAGCATTGACGTAGAGTCCCTGGGTTTTCCAGGCAGGCCCTGCTTCTCAGCTGTGATCTTCCAGGACCTCTGCTGAGGAAAGGCTGTGCTGCGTCACAAGTGCACACCATCCCTCAAGGGAAAGCCCCAGGCCGCCCGGGCCGTGCAGGGGCCGCTCCCAGCCTGATGCAAAGATGGCTGAATGGGGTGCCTCAACCTACCCCCTTTGCACAGCTCCGCCTTCCCAGCTCCGGGACAACTAGCTGTGGTGGTGCAACCCAAGGCCCACTGTCCCACAGCCGATATTGTGGCATGTACGCGGTACTGTGGGATACATTCCCCGGCACACTGGGTTTCCTGGCACGGCTCTGGACTGTTTGTCTGGCCCCAAGCAGGAGTGTCCCCAGCCTACCAGGGAGCTGGCTGCAAGCAGTGCAGTTTCTTTCTCCTTTTGGCTCTCCCCTCTGCCCCCCAGTCCCTGAGGGAATCAGCAGTGGTCTGTCCTCCACGCCAGACACCTAGAGGTTGGCACAGCCTGCTCCTGCAGTGCTTCACTGCGCAGTTCTCACTGTCGTAACTGCAGCTGCGCCTCGGTTTTTTTTTTTAATTTTTTTAAAAAGAACTAGTCTGTCTCCAAATGCCAACCCCCGGTTTCCCCACACCGCAGCGAAGCCACGGGACTTTCAGCTGGCTTACTCACTCGTTTCAGAATGCAGACTCCCGGTTTCACCAGGTGCATGGTCCCTGTGGTTTTAGCAGATCTTGTCCAGCTGGTGCATTGCTGGAACTGGTGTTGTAGGTCACTTTCTGGTTTTTATCTAGTATTTTTCACGGAGGTGTTTTTTTGCCCTGTCTCACCTAGCCACCATCTTAGGTTCTCTGTGCTGCCTTTTGAATATGCCAGCATACTTCTGTCTTAGGGTTTTTGTACTGGTTGTTTCTTTTGCCCAAGTGTAGCCATGTGGCCCTGGTCTTTTATTGATAGGAAGGTTTTTGATGACTGATTGGATCTCTTGTGATTGGTTTGTTGAGGTCTTCTATTTCTTTTTGAGTCAGTATGGGCTCTTCATGTGTTTCTAGGAAATTGTCCATTTCCTCTAAGTTGTCTAGTTTGTTGGCATACAGTTGTTTATAGTATCCTCTTATCATTTTTTTTTTTTATTTCTTCAGGGTCCATGGTAATGTCCCCCCTCTCATTTCTGATTTTGTTTATTTGCATCTTCTCTCTTTTTGACTTTTTCAGTCTAGCTAAGGATTTGTCAATCTTGATCTTCTTAAAGAACCAACTCTTGGTTTTATTGATTATTTTTTTTTTGTTTTCTAGTTCATTTATTTCTGCTTTAATCTTTGTTATTTCTTTTATTCTTCTTGCTTTAGGGTTAGTTTGCTGTTCTTTCTCTAGCTTTTTCAGTTGTTCAGTTAGGTCTTTGGTTTTAGCTCTTTCTTTCTTTTTAATGTATAGTTTAGAGCTATAAATTTCCCTCTCAGCACTGCCTTTCCTGCATCACTTAGGTTTTGATACATTGTGTTCTCATTTTCATTCATCTCCAAAGAATTACTGATTTCTCTTGCAATTTCTTCTTTGACCCACTGATTGTTTAAGAGTGTGTTGTTTAACTCCATATATTTGTGAAAGTTTCAGGTTTTTTGCGTGGTTATTGATTTCTGTCTTCATTTCGTTATGGTCAGAGAAAGCCGTTTGAATAATTTCAGTCTCTTTTAACTTACTGAGACCTGTTTTGTGCCCCAACATATGATATAGTCTGGAGAATGTTCCATAAGTACTAGAGAAGAATGTATATCCTAGTGTTTCGGGATGCTGTGATCTATATATGTCTATTAAGTCTAAGTCATTTATCACATTGTTTAGGTTCTCTATTATCTTTATTGGTCTCTGTCTGGTTGCTCTATCTATAGAATAGAGTTGTGTATTGAAGTCTCCCACTGTTACTGTAGAGACATCTATTGCGCCCTTCAGTTTTGCTAATGTTTGCCTCGTGAACTTTGGAGCTCCTTAGTTGGATTCATAAGCATTTATGATTGCTATTTCATATTTTATTAATATGTCCCTTTTATTAATATATAGCTTCCTATTTTTTTATATATTCATTTTATTGAGATATATTCACATACCATGCAGTCATACAAAACAAATTGTACATTCGATTGTTCACAGTACCATTACATAGTTGTACATTCATCACCAAAATCAATCCCTGACACCTTCATTACCACACACAAAAATAACAAGAATAATAATTAAAGTGAAAAAGAGCAATTAAAGTAAAAAAGAACACTGGGTGCCTTTGTTTGTTTGTTTGTTTGTTTCCTTCCCCTATTTTTCTACTCACCCATCCATAGACTAGACAAAGGGGAGTGTGGTCCTTATGGCTTCCCCAATCCCATTGTCACCCCTCATAAGTGACATTTTTATACAATTGTCTTCGAGATTCATGGGTTCTGGGTTGTAGTTTGATAGTTTCAGGTATTTACTGTATATAGCTTCCTTCTTTGTTATAAATTAAATGTAACTATTTATGTAATATAGAATTAAAAATCCCACCTAGAAGTTGGGATATAAGGGTCAGCACTATGACAATAAATTTAGCGATTACATCCTCACCTGTCCTCTCCTTTCTGTCACTCATTTCTAATTGGAGTTGGAGGAAAGGGTTGTGAAAAGTGTAATTTTGTTGGAAATATGGAAGACACTGAGCTTAGATCATATGAAAGGAATTAAAATAGGTGGCTGAATGAGAGTCTAGGTGAGAGAAAGCAAATAGTCAATCTGTACTAGTTAATGTCCCAAAAATGAGAGGTTATGAAGAAATTAAAATTGAAATCATTATACTGATTCTTTTTAAAAATTATTTTAATAGAATTTTGAGGGAAAACAAGCTTCAGACATAGAATTTGGGGCTAGGATAAAAGGTATTAGAACCAGGTACAACAAGGAAAAAATAGAATAAGAGTATGTTGTGTATGTGTGCATAAATGATCAGATGAAAATATCTAGAAATCGGAGGGATCAGCATATCCTAGGTATCGGATTAGAGAGGCTAATCTTGAAGGAATATGGTCAGTTAGTTGAGTAAAAATGTTGAAATGAAACCAAATGTCTTATTACAAAGAACACAAATAATGGTAGAAAGGAAGAAGAGAGGGCTTATGTTTATGAAATATGATCAAGGTAATCTTACTCCTGCCTAGCATCTCATGAAAATTCATCTATACGATTATTGATTAAGGGATTATGCCTTGCTCAAATAAGATAGTGTTCTTTTAACACTACGTAATAAGTTACCTGGTTTTATATTTTAGTAATTACTCCTTAAGACATTTCTTTATCTCTTAAAATATTTTATTAGGGATTGTGCATTCATGATGGTACCTGGAAGTCAGCAGTTTATGGTTTTGCAGAGTCAGAGTAATTGAGAAAACTACGAAAAGAAGCAAACCTGAAGCCTGTTCCATTCATTGGTCCAAAATTGAAAAGAAGGTATATAAAACTCAAAATCTATTATTTAATTTATCTAGTCTAAGTATTTTGATGTTGGGCTGGCTATTAATAAAGAATGCTACTTAGAAAAGCCTGGAGACTGTTTTGTGGTAATTAAGTTCAGTTTCCAAAGACAAATAAAATATAATTGATACATTATCCTAAACTTAAGTGCTTCAAAGATGATTGTGGGAAGATAGCAAAGTAGGAAGCTTCAGAAATCAGTGTCTCCATCAAAACAACTATTGAACTGCAGGAACTATCTAAATCAACTGTTTTGAAATCTGGAGTCTAATGAATACTGTGCAGCATCCAGGAAAGAGCTGAAAGAAGAGGCTGGTAAATTTTGGTAAATACTGGTGAATTCGGTCCTCTGTCTAGCAGCTACCATCTGTTGTCCCCCAGCCACTTTGCAGGCAGCAGCGGGCACTTGTGTAGCTTGCTAATGCCAGCATAGGCTAGAAAGACCTAGTCCTGCAAAATCCAGGAGTATGTTGTGTCTGATCACTCACTGATTATATCACTGTGGGGCCAGCTCCAAGGACAACCATAGTTCCAACCACCTTCAGGCAAAAGCATCAGAGGAATCATAAAAGAGGCTCTGTGTGTGTGTGTGTGTGTGTGTGTGTGTGTGTGTGTGTGTGTGAGTGAATTTCTTCTTCTTCTTTTCTCTTTCCATTCCCTGTTTTGGAAGCAAAAAATAGTTTAAAAAACTCACAGATTGACAGCTCCAGGTCTCAACATCAACCACGACCACCCTTAGTACTCCCCCACAGGTGTGAGAGAGAACTAGAGTTCCAGAGTTAGAACAACATAAGTCTCAAAATGGCCAGTTCTCAACAAAAAATTACAAAACACATTAGGAAACAGGAAGGTATGGCCCATTCAGAAGAAAAAATTTGTCAGAAACCATCCCTGAGGAATCTCATACTTTGGTACTATCAATCAAAGACTTTAAATCAATTGTCTTAAATTTGTTCATTGAGCAAAAGAAATTGATAAACAAAGAATAAAAAGAAACTAGGAAAATCTTTTTTGAAAAAAAAATTAAGAAATGGAAAACTTGAAAGGAACCAAACAAATTTTGGAGCTGTAAAGTACAGTACTTGAAATGAAAAGCGCATTAAATGGATTCAACTATAGATGTGAACAGGCAGAAGAAAGGGTCTCTGACCTTGAAGACAGGACAATTGAAATTATCCAATTTAAGGAGCATAAAGAAAAAATAATGAAGAAAAATCAACAGAACCTGTGGGACACCAGCAAGTATACCAACACACTCATCATTGGAGTCCCAGAAGGACAGGAATGAGAAAAAGGAGCAGAAAAAGCATTTGAAGAACTAATGGTTAAAACTTCCCAAATATGATGAAAGACATGAATATTTATATCCAGGAAGGTCAATGAACTCCAAGCAGGATAGACTTAAAAGAGAGCTACAAAAACACAGTGTGGTGAAATTGTCAAAATCCAAAGAAAAAGAGGATTTTGAAGCAGCAAGTGAAAAGCTACTTCTCACATTTAAGGGAACCCCAATAAGATTAACAGTGGATTCTTATCAGAAACCATGGAGGCCAGAAGATAATGGGATGACATATTTAAGGTCCTTGAAGAAAAAAAAAAAAAATTGAACCAAGAATTTTACATCTGGCAAAATTATCTTCCAAATAAGAGGGAGAAATTAAAACATTTACAGATAAAAGCTGAAAGAGTTTATTATCAGAAAACCTGCCCTGTAAGAAATCCTAAAGGGAGTCCTTCAGGCTGAAATAAAAGGACACTAGACAGTAACTCAAAGCTGTAGGAAGAAATCACATTGGTAAAAGCAACTACGGAGGGAAATATAAAATCCTGTACATTTTGGTTTTTAACTGTTTTTCCCCCTATGTTATTTAACATGCAAGTGTGTAAAATAACATTTTAAATCTGTTATTGTGCATACAGTGTATAAAGGTAAAATCTGAGACAATAATAATATAAAGGGGAAGGGATAGAGATATATAGGAGAGGTTGAATACTATTGAAACTAGGGTAATTGGTCAAACAAGGTTGTCATTAGTTTAAGATGTTTGTGGCAATTAAAAAGGTAACCACTAAGAAAATATCTAAAAAGTAATAGAATGAAGGGGGAAAAAACACGTGATCATCTCAATTGATAAAGAAAAGCCATTTGATAAAATACATCTTTTCATTATAAAAACACTCAGAAAACTTGGGATAGTAGTAACTTTCTTAACCTTTCTTAACAAGATAATGGGCGTTTATGAAAAACCTACAGCAGATATCATACTCAGTGGTGAAAGAATGAAAGCTTTCCCCCTGAGATCAGGAACAAGTCAAGGATACCCATTATCACCACTGTTATTCAACATTTTACCAAAAGGTCTAATTAGAGCAATTGATCAAAAAAAGAAAAGGCATCCACATTAGAAACACAGAAGTCAGATAGTCAGAAGAAGTCAGGACAGAAGTTACTCCTATTCAAAGATGACATGATTCTATATATGGAAAATCCCATAGAATCCACAACAAAGTACTAGAACTAATAAATGAATTCAGCAGAGTTGCAGGAAATAAGATAAAATATCCAGAAGTCAGTTGAGTTTCTATATATCAGTAATAAACAATCTGAAAAGGAAATCAAAGGTAATTAAATGTATAGTACCACCTAAAGGAATAAAATACCTAGGAATAAATTTAACCTAGGCAGTGAAAGACTTCCCTGAAAACTACACAACATTGCTGAAAGAAATTAAAGAAGACCTAAATAAAAAGGAATCCCATGTTCATAGATTGGAGGAAGACTTAATGATATTAAGATGTTAGGACTGCCTGAAATAATTTACAGATATAATGCAATCCTCATCAAAATTCCAGCAGCTTTTTTTGCATAAATGGAAAAACTGGCCTCAAATTTATATGGAATTGCAAGGGACCCTGAATAGTCAAAACTGTCTTGAAAAAGAAATAGAAAGTTGGGGGACTCACACTTCATTATTTTAAAACATTCTACAAGGTACAATAATTAAAACAGTGTGGTACTGGCAAAAGGATAGATATATAGACCAATGTAATAGAATTGAGTGTCCAGAGATATATCCACATGTCTATGACCAAAAATTGATTTTTTCACAAGGGTGCTAGCCAACTTTGTTCAATGGGGAAAGAATAGTCACTTCATCTAATGGTGCTGTAACAACTGGATCTCCATATGCAAAAGAATGATTGTGGACCCCAATCTCAGATGAATCAATGACCAAAATATAAGAACCAATATGATAAAACTTTTACAAAAAAACAGGGAAGTTATCTTCAGGACTTTGTATTAGGCAATGATTCTTAGATTTTATATCAAATGCACAAGCAACAAAAGAAAAAAGTAAATGGATTCCTTCAAGATTAAAAACTTCTGTGCATCAAAGGACATTATCAAAAAAGTGAAAGACAGCCTCCAGAATGAGAGAAAATATTTGAAAACTACATAATCTGATAAGGGTTTAATATCCGGAATACATAAAGAACTCCTACAACTGAATAGCAAAAAGACAACCCAAGTATATGACTAGACATTTCTCCAAATAAGATATTCACATGATCAATAAGTGTATGGAAACATGCTCAACTTCATTAACCATTAAAGAAATTCAAATTAAAACTACAATGAGATATTACTTCACACCCACTATGATGGCTATTATTTAAAAAACAAAATAAGTGTTGGCAAGGAATTGGAAAAATAGGAGCCCTCATACATTGTTGGTGGGTATGTAAAATGTTGCAGCTGTGGAAAACAGTTTGGTAGTTTCTAAGAAATGTAAACATATAATTACCATATGACTAGCAATCCCCTTCTTAGGTATATACCCAAAAGAATTGAAAGCAGGGACTTCAACAGATATTTGTACAACTAAGTTCATTGCAGTGTTACTCAATAGCCAAAAGGAAGAAGCAACCTGCATGTCCATCAACAGATGAATGGATAAATAAAATGTGGTACATCCATACAATGGAATATTATTCAGCCATAAAAAGAAATGAAGTGCTGGTACATGCTGAAACATGGATGAACCTTGAGGTCATCATGTTGTGTGAAATAAACTAGACACAAAAGAGCAGATATTGTATGATTTCTCTTATGTGAAATATTTAGAATAAGCAAATTCATAGAGACAAAAAGCAGAATAGTGGTTATCAGGTGTTGGTAATGAGTATAAATTTTGTTTTGGGATGATGAAAATAGTGTGGAAATAGAAAGTAGTGAATGTTACATAGTTTGTCAATGTATTTAATGTTAAATGTCCACTTAAAATGGTTAAAATGATTTTTATATTTATTTTACCACACAAAAATTAAAAAAAAATAAATGTACAATGGCAAAATAATGTAAGTACTTCATGTATCATAACACATCTGGATGCTGGAAAATTTTCTTTTATGATGTCTTCACTATCAGTGTGAAAAATCTTGATTAAATGTCATGCATTAAAATCCACCATTTTAAAGTGTGATGATACTGTGCCGGTTAGAATGTATTATGTCCCCCAAATGCCATTATCTTTGATGTAATCTTGTGTGGGCAGACCTATCAGTGTTAATTAGATTGTAATTCTTTGAGTGTTTCCATGGAATGTGCCCCACCCAACTGTGGGTGATAACTCTGATGAGATATTCCCATGGAGGTGTGGCCTCACCCGTTTAGGGTGAGCCTTGATCAGTGGAGCCATATAAATGGGCTGACAAACAGAAGGAACTCAGTGGAGCTGCAGCTGAGAGTGACATCTTGAAGAGAAGCTACAGCCAAGAGGGACACTTTGAAGAACGCACTGGAACTGAGAGGAGCTTCAGCTTACAGAGACATTTTAGAGATGGCCTTTGAAAGCCGACTTTTGCTCTGGAGAAGCTAAGAGAGGACAAACGCCCCAAGAGCAACTGAGAATGACATTTTGGAGAGCAGCTGAAGCCTAGAGAGGAACGTCCTGGGAGAAAGCCATTTTGAAACCAGAACTCTGGAGCAGACACCAGCCATGTGCCTTCCCAGCTAACAGAGGTTTTCCGGACACTATTGGCCATCCTCCAGTGAAGGTACCCAATTGTTGATGTGTTACTTTGGACATTTTATGGCCTTAAGACTGTAACTGTGTAACCAAATAAATCCCCCTTTTATAAAAGCCAGTCTATTTCTGGTGTTTTGCATTGAGGCAGTATTAGCAAACTAGAACAGATACAATGTAAATTAATTATCTCCTTAATAGCATTTTTATATGAGAACTATGAAATTAATGTGGTTTTTTTTTTCATTGTCTATAGAAATTGGTGAGGTAAAACACAAACTATTGGTTGGGTGCCCATAATGTGAAGAATACAACTCTGTTCTACTTGACACTTGTTTTAGTATAATTATAGAGAACAAAGGAAGAATACTGAAATAATTTTTAGTTAGGAGCAGATCTGCCATATTCATTGTTATTGCCTCAAGAAAAGTTACTAAAAAAATATCCAAAAATTTACTAGCTGAAGTTGTAGTCAGTATAACTGGAAAATACAAAATATTCCTGGGTTTGTCTTGTAGGTGGCCAATTTCTTACTGTAGAGAACTCAACACATATACCATTCCTTTCTTGGGAGCTGATGTATCTGTTGTGAAACGAACTCAGCGCTACTTGCATGAAAATTTAGAGGAGTCACCAGTAAGTATATATGATTTATGTATTTATGAAGAATGCTGTATGATTATTACAGTTCTTTTCTCTGTTTAATATAGGATTTTTATGTTATAAAGCAAAAGAAAAGAGAGCCAAATAATGCGTGTTTCAGTTTCTAGAAATTTAGGAAGCTCCAGGGTAAAGTATTTTTCATTTTATAGGGGTTTAATAGTCTCACCCCATGATTCAAATTTGGCCTACTGAATACCTTTTTAATGTAAGGCAGCAACAGTAAATTCAATGTACTCTCTGCCCTGTTCAGAGTTTATAGCTGCTAGAAAAGTTGGATTCTTTGTGGAGCTATCTGGGATCCTCTTTCTTTTCTTAACTCTGAAATACTATCCTGCACCTTTTGGTTAGAGAAGTAATGACTCCCACTGCTGAGGCTTCAAGAGGAAACTGTATCTCAAGGTAAAAGGTGGAGGGTATTTTCTCATAGGAGAAATTTTAAGTGAAGTGTCTGTTGTTTACACTGTATTGCTAATTTTGGTGTATTAAGGATTATATAGACATTCATGTTTAAATAGGGGAAGCTAATTACCATTTGTAACAATTTTCTTTAAAAAATATATGCTCCCAATATTTGGTTGCTGAACAGGTTTTCAGAACATAACGCGTTCATAGCTTGGCAGCTGCTTTTATTTCATAATTATGACTGAAAAGTAAATTATAATTTGCTAACATTCTTGTATTACTTGGTCTAAAATGTAGGGAGTAACATTCTAACTTTATATTCTTAACCTAGGTTCAATATGCTGCTTATCTCAATCTGGGAGGCATCACCTCTGTTATTAAGCTGATGTTTGCAGGACTTTTCTTTTTGTTGTTGGGGAAGTTTAGCACTGGAAGGCAACTTCTCATAAAAGTAAGTCATATTTTATGAAATTATATCTTTGTATGTATTTTCCATGATTAAGAAAAATGACTGAGGCTTTTTGTTTTGTTTTGTTGTTTCCTTTTAGTTCCCATGGCTCTTCTCCTTTGGTTATTTTTCAAAACAAGGCCCAACGCAAAAACAGGTAATCTTTTCTTTTGTATCCAGGTCTCTAAAATACTTTTCTTTTTTTTGCTTTTATTCATATTTAGTACAGTGACAATAACAGGTAAGACTTGATGACACTTAACATGTTTCAGACACTCTTTTAAGCACCTTATATAAATTAGATCATTCAATCTTCTCGAACATCCCTTGATGTGGTATTATCTCCATTTTACAGGTGAGGAAAGTGAGGCACAGGAAGACTGAGAAACTTGCCAAGGTCCTAGAGATAGTAAATGGCAAAGCTGGAATAAGAACACAGCTTTCTGGTTCCAGAAACTATATTTTCTCTGCTTCATAAATATTCTAAAATATTTTTACTCCATTTTTCCTCTCAGTTTTCTCTTCCTTTTTCCCTCTCCCGACTTGCACTTCCTCTTCCACATAGCCTAGATCCCCATAATAGATAAATTTTATTGCTATCTCTCTAGTATTGTCAACAGTATGACTTCCTTCTTTCCCACTATTTGGCTTACAGATCCCAGCCCTGGATCAGGTCTTGGATTATTTAGCCTTCATGTCCTGTATACCTGGCAACCAAGCTCTGCTGGGGAAACATCCCACTGCTGAGTAGATGGTACCACCCCATATTCATGTTTTCTTGTTTGAGTGGAGGTTTTAGCATCACTTACTAATCCTTTTACTTTCAATTAGCCATCTTACCATCTCCTTTCAGTGTTTTTTTTTTCAAAATCTATCCAAACTCAACTCTTTTTTCCTTATCTGCAAGTGACCACAACTCCTACTTGAGTAAAAGAATTGAGAACATCCTTTTTGTATCCCCATCAAATTCCTTTCCTTAGACCTGTCATTGCTCCCATCTTCCCCTTTTTTTCTCTTCTCTCAGAGAGGTATTGTCTTCTTTGAGACTAATCCTATTGTCTGTGCTCTTTAAAAAGCAAGTATTTATTGTGTTGCAGGTGCTAGGCTAAGTGCTTTGAAAAAATTATCACATTTAGTCCAATAACCATAGAGGTAAAGGTATTAATGTTACTGACTTTTTACAGTTGAGGAAATAAACACTGAGAGAGGTTGTTGCTTGTCTAGCTAGGATCACATAGCTAGAACGTGGTGGATCCTAGATTCAAACTCGCCTGGGTCTTAACCATAAATGCAGCTTTTGATTAGATTCTCTTCTGACTTCATCAGTCATTTCTTTTCTCTCTTACAGATTCTACCTTCACCACTCTTTATATGTTTTTTCATTTCATCCCATCAGTCTATCTTTCCCAACCTGAAAAAGAGCCTTTCATTCCTTCCTTCATCCTACATTGTCCATTGCTAAAGTCACCATTGACCTTACAATTGCTAAATGCATTGAATAGTTTTTAAGTTCTTATTTAGTCTCTGTTAACTTTGATATCATTCTCCTCCTTGAAATTCTTATATTGGCTTCTGAGATAATTGCTTTTCCAGGTTTCCTTTATGAGTTCCTTCTCTGCCTTTGCTGTGACTATATATCCTCATCTTTCTATTCCTTAAGTATTGATCATCTGTGGGGCCCATCCTTGGCCAATTTTTTGTTCACTCTTCCTAAGTTATCTCAGCAGTGGTCTTAACAGGGACATTTATGTCTCCAGATTTACATGTCCACCTGTTTTTGTTTTTTTTTTTATATTAAATTAAAATGTTTTTTATTCTAATAAAAAGGAGATTTAATGAAGTTGACAAACTGACTATATCACTGAAAACATTCCAAAGTTTTATGGTAGGGTGGGACATTTGTACTGTGCAGCATGAGCAATTCTATCCAGATTTAGTGCTACATTAAAAGGAAACTATGGAAAAAAGATTAACAAGTTCACAAAAGATTGGTTACTTGCAACCCTATTTGTTATTTCCAGTTATCACTAGCTCTTAGAAAAGAGAACTAATATACTTTAATAGGTCCTACAGACTTTGACCAACCAAAGTAGCACAAGGAGATCTAAAAGTTACAGAGTACAAATGTATAGCTAAGCTATGCCTGCTTTACGGTCACTAAACCTTTCTTTCAAGATGTCCACCTGTTTTATTAGGCATATTGACCTGTTTCCCACAAGTACTTCAAACTCATCTTGTCAAAATCCAAATTTTTTTTCCCCATACCCTCTTCTTCCTTTTTATATTTCCAATCTCACTTGCTGGCACTATCATCTGCTCATCCAGAAAACTAGGCACATTCTAGATTTTTCTCCAAACCTATCACAACTGCCTTGTTTCAGGCCCTCCCTTATCTCATGGCTGAACTTTTCACACCCTTCCTACAGGTTTCTTTCCAATCATCTTCCCAGTGCTGTCTGAGAGATCACTTAAAACACAAATCTGACTTAAGTAATTGCTTTTTTTTTTTTTAATTAGAGAAGTTATGGGTTTATAGAACAATTATGCATAAAATACAGGATTCTGATATACCACCCTATTATTAACAACTTGCATTGGCATTGTACATTTTATACAATTGATGAGAACTCATTTGAATAATTGTACTATTAATTGTGGTTCATAGTTTAACTTAGGATTCACTGTTGGTGATGTGTAGTTCAGCGGAATTTTTTTCCTAATTTTTATTCTGTTACTATGTATACAATCTTACATTTCCTCTTTGAACCACATTCAAATATATAATTCAGTGCTGTTAATTACATTCACAGTGTTATGCTGCCACCACTAGCAGCCATTACCAAAACTTTTACGTCATTCCAAATAGGAAGAACCCTGTACGTTTTAAGTCTTAATTCCCTATTCTCTACCCACTTACTTCCTGTCCCTGGTAACCTATTTTCTAAGTGCTGACTTTGTGAGTTTGCTTACTGTAATTATTTCCTATCAGTGAGATCCACTTATTGCTTGATAGACACTTGGGTTGCTTCCATGTTTGGCAAGTATGAATAATGCCTCTATTAACATTGATGTGCAAATATGCGTTTGAGTCCTTGCTTTCAGTTCTTTTGGGTATATACCTAGAAGTGGGATTGCTGGGGAACTGCCAAACTGTCTTCCACAGTGGCAGCGCCATTTTATATTCCCACCAGCCATGAATGAGTGTTCTTATTTCTCCATGAACTCTTTAAAATTTTAATTTTCCATTTTTTAATAGTACTCATTCTACTGAGGCTGAAATGGTATTTTGTTGTGGTTTTGCTTTGCATTATTTCCCTAAAGGCTAATGATGTTGAGCATCTTTTCATGTGCTTTTTGACCATTTTTGTATCTTCTTTGGAGATAGGTTTATTCAAGTCTTTTACCTATTTATTAATTGGGTTGTTTGTCTTTTTGTTGTTGAGTTGAAGGTTTTCATTACATAGTCTAAATATTAAACCCTGTTGTATATGTGGTTTATGAATATTTTCTCCTATTACGAAAGTTGTCATTTTACTTTCATGATAAAGTCCTTTGAGTCACAACGATTTTTAATTTTGTTGAGGTTCCATTTATCTGTTTTTTCCTATTTGTTACTTGTGGGTTGGATGTAAAGTCTAAGAAACCATTTCCTACCACAGAGTCCTGAAGATGTTTCCCTACATTTTCTTCTAGGAGTTTGATAGTTCTGGCTCTTATATATATAGGTGTTTGTCCATTTTGAGATGATGTGTATGGTGTTGGGTAGGGGTCCACCTTCATTTTTTGCAAATGGATATCCAGTTTTCCCAGCACCATTTGTTAAAGCTGCTATTCTTTTTGAATATAGTGATGTTTGCTCCCTTGGTAAAAATCATTTGGCCGTCAATGTCCAGGGAAGACGGCAGAGTAGGGAGCTCCAGGACTCAGTCCTTCTACAAAAACAACTGTTAGACAGTCAGGAACTGTCTGAAACAACTATTTTGAAACTCCAGAAGCTAGAAAAACACTGTGCAGCATCCAGGGAAGAGCAGGAGGAAGAGGCAGATAAATTTTGGTAAAAAACTGTAAATTGCTTTCCACGCGATGACTATTGGCACACATCCCCCACTCTTGTGGCAGGCCACCATGGGGTTCAGTCCCTGGCTAGCTGCTGGTGACAGAAAGGGACATAAAAATTCTCTTCCCCAAGAATTGGGGTGGGCATGGCCAATCGCTAATCAAGGCTTTTGAATGGTGCATTCAGATTGTGAGGTCCTGGCTCTGAGGGCAGCTGTTGTTTCACCCTGCCCTGGACAAAGGCTGCAGCAGCCATTGATTGAACCCTTCCCAGACAGGGGTGGAGGCAGTGGAGATTTAAAGATGCAGCACTTCTTTAGGGCTGCAGGGGACAGTTAGCTGAAGGGCTGCATTTGCTGGGCAGGCCAGGAAAGCTCAGCTTAGGGGAGCCATCAGGGAAGCTTTTGGAGCCCTTTCTGATCCCCTTCTCAGAGCACTTTGGAGCTGGTCTGCACCCTCTTTGTGGGTCCTACCCTGTTTTGACTGGGAAAAACTGACTTGGCAAAGTCCTCTCTGTCATGCCCCACCCGTCTCAGAATTTGCTGTTCAGGCAAAAGCGTGAGACAATGAAAGGAGTGTAAAAAACTATAGAGGCAGACAGTCTGGGACAGAGGCCTGTCAGCATTGAACACCTGGGAGAGGGAAGTCTGTCTCCTGTGAGAATAGACAGGGAATAACCAGACTCCTGTAAACAGGGGAACTCCAAAGCAACTAATAAGCAAAAGCCCAGGACAAGACGGAGGTTCGGAAAGACAGGGAAAACCATGCACACTGCATTTGTCTTGGCCAGACCTTCCTGATAGAAGGACTGAAGCTCAAGAAAATCTTTGTATTATCACCAGTTGGTTACAAAACCAAGGACCAGACATCCCAGGGAGTAAATCCCGGAGTTAACATTTTAAAATAGTAAAATGTACAGTGTGCAACAAAAGAATACAAGACAAACAAAGAACAGGAAATGATGGCCCATCCAAAAAAAGAGGAGAAAAGTCCAGAAAACACCAATGAAGAAGACAAGAATGTGGACATACCAAAAAAAAAAGTCTTTTTAAAAATGATCTTAAAAGTGCTCAAGGTGGTATAGGAGAGTACAGAGAAAAGATATCAGGAAAACAATGAACAGTATGAGAGTCTAAGTAAAGAGAAGTTTTTAAAAGGAACCAACAGAACTATTGGAGCTGAAGATCACAATAACTGAAATAAAAAATGCCCAGGAGGGTTTCAAGAGCACATTGGACCTGGCGGAAAAAAAGAGTCAATGAACTTGAAGACAAGACAGATTTTAAATGAGTCAAGCTGAGGAGCAGAAAATAAAAGGAATATTAAAAGCAAAATACCTTGAGACAGCTAGGAGACACTATCAATAGCACAAATACATGCATTATCAGAGTCCCAAAAGGAAAAGAAAGAGATAAAGGGGCAGAAGGATTAATCAAAGAAATAATGACAGAGAACTTCCAGAACATAGCAGAAACATGAATATGCACATCCAAAAAGCTCAGAGAACATTAAACTGAATAAACATGAAGAAAAATATACCCCATGTTATATTGATTACACCGTCAAATGCAAAGGACAAAGAAAGAGTTCTGAAAGCTGCAATAGAAATGTGTTATGTATATGGGAGTCCCAATTAGATTGAATACTGATTTCTCATCAGAAACTATGGAAGGCAAGAAGACAGTATATTGAAATACTTAAGGTGCTGACAGAAAACAACTGCTAGCCAAGAGTTTTATATCCAGCAAGACTCTTTCAAAAATGAGGGAGAGGTTAAGACATTCTCCGAGAAACAAAAGCTGTGAGGAGTTCGCCACTACACAGACCCTACAAGCAATGCTAAATGGAGTTCTTCAGACCAAAAGGAAAGGACACTAGATATTGGTTCAAAGCAGCATAAAGAAATAAAGACCTGCAGTAAAAGTAACCATTTGGGTAATTATAAATGCCAATATCATTGTATTTTATTGTTGGTGTGTAACTCCATTTCTTACTTCTTCCAGGTGCTAAAAGGCAAATGCATAAAAAGTAGTGATAAATCTAGGTTTTGGACATTTCATGTACAAAGTTTTAAGTGGTAATAAGTACAAAAAAATGGTGGGGGGACAAAGGGGTATAGGAATAGTGTATGTGCATGCTATTGAAGTTAAGTTGGTATCAAACCAAATTTAGGGTGTTAAATTTTACCCCATGGTAACCATGAGGAAAATAGATGAAAAATATATCCAGACAAAAGTGAAAAGACACTCAATATGTTACAACACAAAAAAGCAAATAAATGTAGGCTTTGATGGAAGTAAGGGACCAAAAAAGGTACATACAGTTAGCTAAAGAGCAAAATGGCAGAAGAAAGTCCTGTAATAATGTAAATAGATTAAACTCTCCAATCAAAAGGCAGCGTTTGGAAGAATGGATAAAAAAGCATGACCCAATTATATGCTGTCTGCAAAAGACACCCTGAAGTTAAAGATACAGGGAGGTTGAGGGTGAAAGGATGTAAAAAAATATACTATACAGTTAAGAACCAAAAGAGAACTGGGGTGGCTACACTAATCCTGGATAAATAGATTTTAAGTAAAAAACAGTAATGAGGGACTAAGATAGTCATTATATAATGATAAAGGAGACAATTCAACAGGATGATGTAACAATTATAAATATATATGCACCTAAGAGTAGTGTCCCAAAAATACATGAAGCAAATACAGATTTCTAGGGAAAAATTGATGGTTCTTCATTAATAGTAGGAGACTATAACACAGCAACTTCAGTAATGGATAGAATATCTAGTCAGAAGATCAATAAGGAAATTACAGGACTTGAATGATGCGCTAAACCAACTAGACCTAAAAGAGACATATAGAACACTGCACCTAATGAAAACAGAATATGCTTTCTTCTTGAGTCCACATGGATCATTCTCCAGGAGAGACCATATCTTGTGTCAGAAAACAAGACTCAGTAAATTCAAAAATATTGAAATCATACAATGTATATTTTCTGACCCACAGTGGAATGAAGCTAGAAATCAAAAACAGGGAGAAATGGAAAATTCACAGATATGTGGAAAGTAAACAGCATATTCTTGAACAACCAATGGGTTAAAAGTGAAATCAAAGCAAAATTAGGAAATATCTTGAGGTAAATGAAAATACAACATATGAAAATTTATGGGATATAGCAAAGGCAGTGCTGAAAGGGAAACTTATAGTTCTAAATGCTTATGTTAAAAAAGATGACTTCAAATCAGAGCTCTAACCTCAAAATTGGAAGAACTAGAAAAAGAAAGAAATAACAAAGATTAGAGTGGAGATAAATGAAGTAGAAACCAAACCAAACCAAACCAAACAAAAAAACAATCAACAAAACCAGAAGTTAGTTCTTGGAAAAGATCAATCACATCGACAAGCCTTCATGTAGACTGGCAAGGAAAAAAAGAGAGGAAACAACAAAAATCAGAAATGAAAAGGAAGACATTACTGCCAACCCTACTGAAATAAAAAAGTCTGTAAGAGGATACTATGAACTACTGTACACCAACAAATTAGATAACCTTGATGAAATGGACAAATTCTTAGAAGCATACAGACTACCTACATTGACTCAAAAAGAAAAAGATCTCAACAAACCAATTACTAGCAAAGAGATCGAATCAGTAGAGTAATCAAAAATCTCCCAACAAAGAAAAGTCCAGGACCAGATGGCATTGTAGGGGAATTGTAACAAACATTCCAACAAGACTCAACTCTAATTCTGCTGAAACTTTTCTGAAAAAAAAAAAATTGAAGAGGAGGGAACCCCTCTGTAACTCAATCTACAAAGCCAGCATCACCTTCATACCAAAGCCAGATTAAGATACCACAAGAAAAGAAAATTACAGACCAATATCTTTTATGAATACTGTTTTAGTTTGCTAATGCTGCAGAATGCAAAACACCAGAGATGGACTGGCTTTTATAAAAAGGGGGTTTATTTGGCTATACAGTTACAGTCTTAAGGCCATAAAGTGTCCAAGGTAACACATCAGTAATCAGGTACCTTCACTGGAGGATGGCAGACGGCGTCCGGAAAACCTCTGTTAGCTGGGAAGGCACATGGCTGGCGTGTGCTCCAAAGTTCTGGTTTCAAAATGGCTTTCTCCCAGGACATTCCTCTCTAGCAAGCTTGCACTTCTTCAAAACGTCACTCACAGCTGCACTCCGTTTCATCTCTGAGTCAGCATGTTTGTATGGCTTCACTGATCAAGACCCACCCTGAATGGGTGGGGTCACACCTTCATGGGAGTATCCCACCAAAGTCACCACCCACAGCTGGGTGGGGCACATTCCAAGCAAATCTAACCAGCACCAAAACGTCTGTCCCACAAGACCACAAAGATAATGGCATTTGGGGGACACAATACATTCAAACCGGCACAAATACAGATGCAAAAAACCCTAAAAAAATACTAGAAAACCAAATCCAACAGCATATTAAAGGAATTATGCACCATGATCAAGTGGGATTTATCCCTGTTATGCAAGGGTTTTTCAACCAAGAAAATCAGTTAATGTAACATACCACATTAACAGAATGAAGAAAAAAAAAACCCACATGATCATCTCGATGATACAGAAAAGGCATTTGACAAAATATAGACTCTTTCTTGACAAAAACACTTAGAACCCTGGGAATGGAAATCTCAACATGATTAAGGGTATATATGGAAAAGTCACAGCTGATATCGTACTTAATGGGGAAAGACTGAAAGCTTTCCCTCTGAGAACAGGAAGAAGACTAGGATGCCCACTGTCACCATTGTTACTTAACTTTGTACTGGAAGTTCTTGCTAGAGCAGTTAGGCAAGAAAAAGAAATAAGAGGCAGCCAGTTAGGAAAAAGTGAAACTTTCCCTATTTACAGATGATATGATCCTATATACAGAAAACTCTGAAAAATCCACAACAAAGCCCTTAAGAGCCAGAACTGTTAAACTCGTAGAAGAAACTGTAGGGAATCATCTTCAGGACATTGTGGTAGGCAGTGGATACTTAGACTTTAGAAGATATATATGAATGCCTGAAATGAAAGATTCTTAACCTCATTTGCCATTGGGGAATGCAAATCAAAACCACGAAGAGACTTCAGACTTACTAGAATGGCTACTTGAAAAAAAATTTTTTTGGAAGTTACAGGTGTTGGAGTAGATGTGGAGAAATAGAAACACTCATTCATTGCTGGTGGGAATGTGAAATGGTGAGTTATTGTAAAAAATAATTTGGTGTAGAATTACCATTTGACCTGGCAATCCCAGTACTAGGTATACACTGAAAAATATTGAAAGCAGGGACCCAAACAGATATTTGAACATAGATATTCAAAGTGGCATTATTCACAATTGCCAAAAGATGGAAGCTACCAAGTGTCCATCAACAGATGAATGGATAAACAAAATGTGGTGTATGCATACAATAGAATATTAAGCCATAGAAAAGAATGAAATGCCCTGATACATGTGACAGCGTGGATGAACCTTGAAGACATCATGTTGAGTAAAATAAGCCAGACACAAAAGAAAAAATATTGTATGATCTCACTGTTTTGAAACCATTAGAATAATCAAACTCAAGAGTCAGAACCTAAAATATAAGTTATCAGGGGATGGGTAGGATAGGGAATGGGAAGTTAAGGTTTAAAATGTGTAGGGTTCTTCCTGTTTTGGAACAATGGAAATATTTTGGTACTTGATGGTGCTGATGGTAGCATAAAATTGGGAGTATATATCTGAATATGATTAAAAGCGGAAAGGTTAGATTGTATATATGGTAATAGAAAAAAACTTTTTTAATATCTATGGAACTACATTGTACAGTGAACCCTAAGTTAAACCACAGATTTTAATTAATAGTACATTTATAAAAATTTCCTATCAAAATTGTTAACAGATGTTCCCCACCAATGCAAGAGGGTGGTGGTGGGGTGGTATATGGGAATCCTGTATTTTATTCATTATTGTTCTGTAAGCTCATAACTTCTCTAATAAAAAAGAAATTTAAAAAAAATCACTGAGCCATAAATGTGTGAGGGATGATTTCTGAGCTGTCAATTCAATTCCATTGGTCAGTTTGTGTGTCCTTGTGTCATCAGCATGCTGTTTAGATTTCTGTGGCTTTCAGTAAAGATTGGGAAGTGAATTCTCCAGCTTCATCTTTTTAAATATGGTTTTGGTTATTTGGGGCCCATTGCCCTTAATGTATAAATTTGATGATTGGCGTTTCAATTTCTACAAAGAAGGTTTTTGGAATTTTGATTAGGATTGTATTGAGTCTGTAAATCACTCTTGATAGAATTGACATCTTAACAATATTTAGTCTTCCAAGCCACACATGTCCTTCCATTTACTTAGGTCTTCTTTGATTTCCTTTTGTAATGTTTTGTAGCTTTCAGTGTACAGGTTCTTTACATTTTTCACTAGATTTATTCCTAGTTATTTGATTCTTTTATTGCTATTGTAAATGGATTTTTTTTCTTGATTTTATCTCCCGATTATCGCTAGTGTATAAACACACTACTGACTTACAGGTTGATCTTGTACCCTGTCACTTTGCTGAATTTATTTATTATTCCTGGGAAATTTGTTGTGGATTCTTCAGTATTTTCTGTATATAAGATCATATCATCTGCAAATAGGGAAAGTATTACTTCTTTTCCAATTTGGATGCCTTTTATTTCTGTTTTGTGCCTAATTGCTCTGGTTAGAACTTCCAATGGAGTGTTGAATAACTGGTAACAAAGGGCATCCTTGTCTTGTTACTGATATTAGAAGAGGGACAGCTTTTCAGTCTTTCACCATTAAGTTTGATGTTAGCTGTGGGTTTTCCATATATGCCCTTTATCATATTGAGGAAGTTCCCTCTATTTCTAGCTTTCTATCAAGAAAGGGTGCTTGATTTTGTCAAATGCCTTTTCTGCATGAATTGAAATGATCATGTGGTTTTCCTTCAGTTAATGTAGTGTATTACATTAATTGCTTTTCTTATGTTGAACCACCGTTGCATTCCTATGATAAATCCCACTTGATCATGGTGTGTACTTCTTTGAATGTGCTGTTGGATTCTGTTTGTTAGTGTTTTTGAGGAGTCTCTAAATTCATAAGAGATCTTGGTCTGTACTTTAATTTTCTTGTGGTATCTTTATCTGGCTTTGATATGGGAGTGGTGGTGGCTTTATAGAATGAATTAGGGAATGTTCCCTTCAGTTTTTTGGATGAGTTTGAGCAGGATTGGTGTTAATTCTTGGAATTTTTGATAAAATTCCACTGTGAAGCCATGTGTTCCTGGACTTTTCTTTGTTGGGAGGTTTTTGATTATTCAGTCAATCTCTTTACTTCTGATTTGTCTGTTGAGATCAGTTTTTTCTTGCATCAGTGTAGGTAGTTTGTGTGTTTCTTGGAATTTGTTCATTTCATCTTGGTTATCTAATTTGTTGGTGTACAGTTGTTCATAGCATCCTTTAAAATCCTTTATATTTCAGTGGGATCAATAGTGATGCCCCCCTTTTCATCTCTGCTTTTAGTTGTGTCCTCTTACCTTGTTTCTTTGTCAGTCTAACTAAAGGTTGTCTATTTTGTTGATCTTTTCAAAAAACCAACTTTTGATTTTGTGTATTCTCTTGATTT
This sequence comes from Choloepus didactylus, assembly GCF_015220235.1. NCBI lineage: Eukaryota > Metazoa > Chordata > Mammalia > Pilosa > Megalonychidae > Choloepus > Choloepus didactylus. Next base: position 31,932,689 of record NC_051308.1, read on the forward strand.
TCTGTTTTCTATTTTATTTATTTCTGCTCTAATCTTAGTTATTTCCTTTCTTCTGCTTGCTTATGGTGTAGTTTGCTCTTCTTTTTCTAGTTCTTCCAGTCTTGATGTTAGGTCTCTAATTTGAAATCTTTTTCTTTTATAATGTAAGCAGTTAGAGCTATAAATTTCCCTTTCAGCACTGCCTTTCCTGCATCCCATAGATTTTGGTATGCTGTATTTTCATTTTCATTTGCCTCAGGATATTTCCTAACTTTCCTTCTGATTTCTTCTTGACCCATTGGTTGTTTGAGAGTGCATTGTTTAATTTCCACATTTTTGTTTATTTTCCATTTCTCCCTCTGTTGTTTTCTGGTTTCATTCCATTGTGGTTTGAGAAAATACATTGTGTAATTTCAATACGTTTTAATTTTTTGAGTCTTGTTTTGTGACCTAAGATATGGTCTATCCTAGGGAAGTATCCATGTGCACTTGAGAAGAACTTATATTCTGTTGTTGTTGTGAGAAGTGTTTTACATATGTCTGTTGTCCTAGTTAGTTTACAGTATTGTACTGTCTTGTATTTCCTTACTGATCTTTTTCCTAAGTGTTCTATCCATTATTGAAAGTGGTCTATTAATGTCTCCTACTATTAAGGTAGAGCCATCAATTTCTCCCTTCAAATCTATACTTGATTTATTTGGGGCTCTCTTGTTAGGTGCTTATATAGTTATAATTGTTACACCTTCTTGTTGAATTCACCCCTTTATCAGTATATAATGACTGTCTTTGTCTCTCATAACTATTTTACTTAAACTCTATTTTATCTATTAGCATAGCTCACCCAGCTCTTTGTTATAATTTACCTAGTATATTTTTTTCCATCCTTTCACTTTCAATTACTTATGTCTTTGAATTTAAGGTGAGTCGCCTGTAAACAGGATATAGTTGGATCATGTTTTTTTTTATAAATCCTGCCAGTCTCTGCATTTTGACTAGAGAGTTTCATCCATTTACATTTTTTTTATAATAAATTTTATTTTGAAATAAGTTCAATCTTACAGGAACAGTTGCAAAAACAGTACAAACCCCATACATAGAACTCCATCATACCCGACCCCCATCCCCCGATACCCCGATCCATCACCTTTAAGATCCTGTCACACCACTGTTTCTTTCCCTCCCTCCCTATCATCCATCATCTATTGCTCTGTCCTCTGAACATATGAGAGCAAGCTGCACATATCTTTGAACAAACAGTATAATTCACATATACCTTTCCCATGGACAAGAACATTATTTTATGCAATCTCATTAAACGCAGCTAAGAAGTTCAAGAAATTCAACATTGATATAAAGCTTACATTCTATATTTCCTTTTTTTTTTTTTTTTCCTTGTGTCCCATCTGTGTCCCTTTGAGCCTCCTCTCCTACGACCTCAGATCCCATCCAGGATCATCCTTGGCATTTCATTGCCATCTATTTAGACTGTCTTATTATTTTTTTTTTCAATTGTGGAAAGATATATATAGCCTAAATCTTCTATTCCACCCCTCCCTAGCATTCCATTAGTGGGATTAATCACATTTAGAATGTTGCAATGCTATCACCTTCCCACCATCCATTTCTAGAAGTTTCCCTTCACCCCAAACAAAAACCCTACTCTTATTTCTTAACTCCCCATTGCCCCTTCCCCCACTTCTTGGAACCCCTACTCTACTTTTCATCTCTTTGGTCATATTCTCTGATACTTTCTTTGTGTTTACCGTGGAGCTTAAATTTAACATCTTAAATCTATAACAATCTTGTTTTTCTTTGATATCAACTTAACTTCAATAGGACACGTAAACTATGTTTCTATACTCCTCCATTCCCCCACCTTTATGTAGTTCTTGTGAAAAATTACATATTTTATGTTGAGTCCAAAAGCAATGATTTGTCATTAGAGTTTGTGTATATCATGTAGGAAGTAAATAGTGGAGTTACAAATCAAAAATTATTGACTTCTATTTGTATTCCATTGTAGTCAGAGAACATGCTTTGAACAAATTTATTTTTTTATTTTTTATTTTATTGAGGCTTGTTTTTATGTCCCCGCATATAGTCCATTCTGGAGAAAGATCCGTGATCACTAGTGAAGAATGTGTGCCCCAGTGACCTGGGATGTAATATTCTATATATGTTTGTTAAAAGTCTCTATATCTCTCTCTCATTTCTTTGTTTCTCTGTTGGTAGGGCTCCCTTTAGTATCTGAAGTAGGGCAGGTCTTTTATTAGCAAACTCTCTCAGCATTTGTTTGTGTGTGAAAAATTTAAGTTCTCCCTCAAATTTGAAGGAGAGTTTTGCTGGATAAAGTATTCTTGGTTGGAAATTTTTCTCTCTCAGAATTTTAAATACGTCATGCCACTGCCATCTCGCCTCCATGGTGGCCGCTGAGTAGTCACTACTTAGTCTTATGTTGTTTCCTTTGTATGTGGTGAATTGCTTTTCTCTTGCTGCTTTCAGAACTTGCTCCTTCTCTTCAGTATTTGACAGTCTGATCAGAATATGTCTTGGAGTGGGTTTGTTTGAATTTATTCGATTTGGAGTTCACTGGGCATTTATGCTTTGTGTATTTATATTGTGTAGAAAGTTTGGGAAGTTTTCTCCAACAATTTCTTTGAATACTCTTTCTAGACTTTTACCCTTCTCTTCTCCTTCTGGGAGACCAATGAGTCTTAAATTTGGATGTTTTATTTTATCTATCATATCCCTGAGATCCATTTCAATTTTTTCAATTTTTTTCCCCATTCTTTCTTTTGTTCTTTCATTTTCTGTTCTGTGGTCCTAGAGGAGGCTGAGTTGTTGTTCACCTTCCTCTAATCTTGTATTATGAGTATCCAGAGTCTTTTTAATTTGGCCTACAGTTTCTTTAATTTCCATAAGATCTTCTGTTTTTTTTATTTACTCTTGCAATATCTTCTTTATGCTCTTCTAGAGTCTTCTTTGTGTCTTTTATATTCTGTGCCATGCTCTTCTTCAAGTCTTTTATATCCCTTGCCATGCTCTCATTGCCTGTCTGTAGTTCTTTGATTAATTCTGCCAGGAACTGTGTGTCTTCAGATCTTTTGATTTGAGTGTTTGGGTTTGGGTTCTCCATGTCGTCTGGTTTTATCATACACTTTAAGATTTTCTGTTGTTTTTGGCCTCTTGGCATTTGCTTTACTTGATCTTTAATTTGTTAGAATTGCAGCTTGGTGACATACACTTTTTCTAACTAACCAGCAGATGGCATCTGTGAGTCACTTATTCCCCTCAAGTCAGTTCTCCCCAACTTTGTGGTGTGTGGGGATCTGATTCTTTTGGGGTCCAATTGGTGCACTTAATTTGGGTGTGTTGTCTGTGCTGTCTGCCCTCAATGAGGGGCGTGTGCCTGAGTGGTTAGGGAGGAAGGGCAGGTTTAACAATCAAACCTCCCAGGTGTTCCCTGAGATTTAAGGCTGTTCTCTGCCACTGACATAACAGTCCTTGGTATTGGCGTAGGTTCCCTGGGATTTCCGAGCGGTTCCCCCCTCCCTGCTGTGCTTTTCCAGGACCTCTGTTGGGGGGGGTGGGCCGTGCCACGTCACAACTGAGCACTGGCCTCCAGGGAAGCCCTGGGCCGCCGGGCTGTGTAGGGGCATTCCCAGCCCGCTTCAAAGATGGTTGAATGGGACGCGTTAACTTCCCCCTTTCCGCACAGCTCCGCTCTCCCAGCTCCGGGACAATCAGCCGTAGCTGTATTCAAGGCCACTGTCCACGGCCGATATTGTGTCGTGTGAGCGGTGCTGCGGGAAAGACTCCCTGTCAGGCTGGGTTTCTTGGCTCGGCTCTGTGCTGTGTGCTCGGCCCCGGGAAGGGATAGCCCCACCCTCTGGGGAGATGGCTGCAAGTCGTGCGTCTCCCCTTTGCCCCCTGGACCTGAGACAGTCAGGAGTGGGTGTGGGAAGGGGTATCCTCCACCCCAGACACCGAGGCGTTAGTCCAGACTGCTCGCGTCTTATCTGCAGCTGTTCCCGGGCTTCTTCTTTTTTTTTTTTAAAAACGCCAGCCCACCATTTCCCCATGCCGCAGCGCAGCCGAAGGACTCTGCCTACTCACTCACTCATTTCAGAATGCAGACTCCTGGTTTTACCAAATGCACATTCCCTGTGGCTTTAGCAGAACTTGTCTGGCTGGTGCTACTCTGGAAGTGGCACTTTCTGGATTTTTATCTAGTGTTTTCCACGGAGGCGTTTCTTCCTCTGTCTCACCTAGCCGCCATCTTAGGTTCCTCCTCATCCATTTACATTTAATGTAATAACTGATAATGCAAGACTTCCTTTTGTCATTTTACTGTTTCGTCTTTGTATTTCTTAATACTTTTTTTGCCCCTCAATTCTTCCGTTAATGCCTATTTTCATAATTATTTGATTTTTTTGTATTGTACCATATTGAGTCTTGATTTAGTTTCCTAGGCTGCTCAAAGCAAATAACATGAAATGGTTTGGCTTAAACAGTGGGAATTATTCACTCACAGTTTGAAGCTGGCAAAAAATCCAAATCAAGATGTCATGAAGGCAATGATTTCTCCCCAACACTGTGTCTGCGGCAGTCCTTGGTTCCTCTGTCAGATGGAAATGCACATGGTGCTGTCTCCTGGTTTCTTCCTTCTCTTCTGGTTTTGTTGATTTCAACTTCTTGCTTCTGTAGCCTTCGCTGTCTCAGTATTCATTCTGTTTATAAAGGACTCCAGTAATAGGATTAAGACGCCACCTGAGTTTTTGGGTCATACCTTAAGTGAAGTATCCTCAACAAAATGTGCTACTTAAAATGGGTTCCCATCCACAGGAATGGATTAACTTTTAGAACATGATTTTATGGGGTACATAAAATTCCAAACCACCACAAGTTACTTCTAATTTCTATCTGCATATTTTTTTCATTTATTTTCTTTGTGGTTACCATGGGGTTAAAATATAATAAATATATAACAATCATATTTGATTTGATACCAACTTGATTTCCATAGCATACACATACAGTGTTCCTATACTTGGCCATGGGTTCACCTTTTTTTGTTCTTGTCACAAATTACATCTTTGTACATTTTAAGTCCAAAACCTTAGATTTATCATTACTTTTGTACATTTGCATTTTAGCAGTGTAGGAAGTAAGAAGTGAAGTTATATACCGGTAAATAAAATACACTAGTACTGGCATTTATAATTACCCAATTGTTACCTTTACTAGAGGTTTTTATTACTTTATGAACTTTGAACTACTTTCTAGTATCCTTTCCTTTCATCTGCAGAACTCTCTTTAGCATTGCTTGTAGGACAGGTGCAGTTGTGATGAATTCCCTCCAGCTTATGTTTATCTAGGAATGTTTTACTGTCTTATTTTATTAATGCAATTTTATTGAGATATATTCACATACCATAAAATCATCCAAAGTATACAATCAGTTGTTCACAGTATCATCATATAGTTGTGCATGTATCACCACAATCAATTTTTTGAACATTTTCATTACTCCAAGAAATAAAAATAAGAATGAAAATAAAAATCAAAGCAAAAAAGAACACCCAACCATCTCATACCCCCCACCATTACTCATTTACTTTTTGACCCCTTTGTGGATATACACCACAGTTCACCATTCCATTTATCAGTCGATATATCCTTAGGCTACGTCCATCCATTGTGAATTGTGAATGTGGCTGCCATAAACACCAGTGTGCAATGTCCACTCATGTCCCTGCTCTCATTTCTTCCAAGTATATACCCAGTAACAGGGTTGCAGGACCATATGGCAATTCCATAGTTAGCTTCCCATCACCACAGTGTCCTCCAGCTGGGCTGCGCCGTTCTACTTCCCTTCCAAAATGGAATAGCTACATCCCTCTCTCCATTTTCTCCCACTTGTATCCCTGTTTATTTTTTAAACAGTTTTATTCACGCACTATACAATCCATTCTAAGTAAACAATCAGTTGTTCCCGATGTAATCACATAAGTATGCATTCACCAACACAGTCTATATGAGGACATTTCCATTTCTTCTGCAAAGCGGAAAAGGAGAAAAAAAAAAGAATAAAAATATAAAAGATAGAAGAAAAATAAAAATAAAATAAAATAAAATGAAAAGGTCAGACACCACCACCACCACAAGGAATCCTGTTATCACTCTTATATCCCGTTCTTGTAGGTATTTACCTTTGTTATATTGCCTTTATTAAAATTAATGGAAGTATCTTACAATGTTACCATTAATTATAGACTCTAGTTTGCATTGATTGTTTCTTTCCCTTATACCATTCCAATTTTCAACACCTTGCAATGTTGACATTCATTTGTTCTCCCTCTTTTAAAAACATTTTTGTATTTGCACATTTAATTACCACCATTGGCCACTCTAGGTTTCGCTGTTATACAATCCCAGTGTTTATCTTCTGTCTTTCCTTCTGGTGCCATACATGCCCCTAGCCTTCCACTTTCAACCCTACTCATACTCATCTTTGTTCAGAGTACTTAGTTTTGTGCTACCATCATACAGTATTATGCTATCCATTTCTGGAGCTATACAGTCAATCCTTTACAACCTTATGTACTCCTTTATCATGAAATGCCCATTTTCTAACTTCTTTCTGTCTCCCAACAACGTTTTCTCAACTTCTTTCAAATTTCACTCATCAATGTTAGTTCATATTAGTGTGTCCATAGAGTATCTGTCCTTTTGTTTCTGGCTAATTTCACTCAATGTAATGTCTAATAGCTACCATTTTGTCTTTTGGATTTTATTTGTCATATCTTACTTTTATTTTTTCTCTCTTTTTACTTTTTCATAGTCTTTATTTCTATTCTCTTTTCCAAACCTCTCTCTCCTGTCTTTTCCTATCTGCCTGTAGTGCTTCCTTTAATATTTCTTGTAGAGTAGGTCTCTTGTTCACAAACTCTCTCAGTGTCTGTTTAAAAATATTTTCAATTCTCCCTCATTTTTTTTTGTGGTTTTACTTTTTAATTTTACTCATTTTAACAGGTTTCTTGAGTTATAATCTACATGTGATAATTTTTAGTAAAATAATACTATAATTTAAGTATCCCCATATCCAGTTTTAGAACATTTCCATCACTCCCAAATGTTAAGCCCATTTGCAATCAATCCTTATTCCTACCTTCAGCCCTGAGTAATCATTGATCTGTTTTCTGTCTCTATATGTCTTTTTTTTTCTTTCTAAATTGAGACTGTTCACATACCGTACAATTGTCCGAAGATCCAAAGTGTACAATCAGTTGCCCCTGGTACCATCATACAGCTGTGCATCCATCACAATTAATTTTTTTTCAATTTTTAGAACATTTTAATTACTCCAGAAAAGAAATAAAGACAATAAAAGGAAACTCAAATCCTCCCATATCCCTAACCATCCCCCCTCCATTGTTGACTAATAGTATTGGTATAGTACATTTGTTACTGTTGATGAAAGAATGTTGAAGTACTAGTAACTGTAGTATATAGTTTGCAATAGGTATATTTTTTTCCCTATATATCCCTCTATTATTAACTTCTAGTTATAGTGTCATATGTTTGTTCTGGTTTATGAAAGAGAATTCTAACATTTGTACAGTTAACCATGGACATTGCCCACCACAAGGTTCAATGTTTTATACATTCCCATCTTTTAACCTCCAGCTTTCCTTCTGGTGACATACATGACTCTGGACTTCCCCTTTCCACCATATTTCATGCACCATTCATGTTCTCACAATGTGCTACCGTCATCTCTGTCCGTTTCTAAACATTTAAGTTCAACCTAGTTGAACATTCTGCTCATAATAAGCAACCGCTCCCCATTCTTTAGCCTCGTTCTATATCTTGATAACTTACATTTTGTGTCTATGAGCTTACATATTATAATTAGTTCCTATCAGTGAAACCATACAATATTTGTTCTTATGTATCTGACTTATTTCACTCAATGTAGTGCCCTCAAGGTTTCTTCATCAACCCATTTTTTTAACAGTTTTGTTCACATACCATACATTCCTTCCTAAGTAAATAATTGATGATTCCCTGTATAGTCATGTATTTATGTATTCACCACCATCCCACCACTATCTATATAGGGACATCTCCATTTCTTCCACAAAGCAGGAGGAAGAGTTAAAGAAGGTAGAGAGACAAAAGAAAAAGAAAAAAGAGAAAAAAAAAGACAGCTGGGAAGCAACAAAAGGAAAGATAGCATTAAACTAAAGTAGAATAGTCAGACAACATTACCAATGCCAAGAGTCCCATACCCCCTCCCTTATGTCCCCCTCTTGTATGCATTTATCTTTGGTATATTGCCTTTGTTATTTTAAAGGAAGCATAATACAATGTTTCTGTTAATTATAGTCTCTAATTTGCATTGATATTATTCAGATGGTTACTGCCTGTTTAATAGTTGTTCTGGTGGACGGACTAATTCCTGGCGCTTTCTACGTCTTCCTCCATCTTCCCACAGTCCCTCCGTTTATTGTCTTATAAAAATTCTTCCCTAATTAACAGCTTTGACAAGGATTCTGACCTGCAGTTTTATACACCAGGTATACCTTTTGGCTTTTTTCAAATGTACATGCCCTGACCCTGCTTCTGGACATTTTGATTTGGTATGTCTGAAGTGGAGCCTTAAAGTAATAGAGCATTGATTCTCAACTTTGGGATAGGACTCAAAACTGAAGACCAGCAGTTGTGGCTTACTGATCTGGAATGTGGCCTTGGCTTTGAGGTTTGGTTGGGAATCAGTGATTTAGAGTTAGGAAGGTGCTATATCAGGTTTAGTAAATATTAGTATGCCTGCTGTGCCTTGAAAATGTATCTCGGGTGGTTTTGGTACACAGCCCTAGAGCAACCCTGGCCTGAAGTCCGTCTGTGTGTAATGCCTTCCTGAGTATTTCATGGTCTAGTCCTAATTGGCAGATACGTTTTATTTTTCTTGTCAACTTGGATTAATTTGTAATGGTAGCCTGGAATTTCTGTTAAAAATAGTTCTAAAGTTGAATGTGCTGTTTTAATATGTTTCCTAGGTGCTAATACCAATACCATGCAGTGAGTTGGCTTTAGAACAAGAATTTATTGGCTCACAGTTTCAGGGGCTAGAAAGCTTGCTCTCTCCTGGGGTTGGTATTTTCTGGATGTCTGGTAGTCTTGCAGTTCCTTGGCTTTTCCGTCACATGGCGTATTAGTAATGATTCTCCAGAGAAACCAAACTGATATATATATATTGATTTATTATAGAAATAGGCTCATGTGTTTGTGGGGATTGGCAAGTCTGAGTTCCATAGAGTCTAATGAACTCTAATGAAGAGTTCGATGATTCCTCAGAAGAAGCTGAGGTAGAGATAGAAATTCTTCTGACTGCTGAAATCATTAATTCTCCCTTTAAGGCCTTCAGCTGATTTGATGAGACTCCTCTCTGACAAGGCAAACTCCCTTGTTGATTGTAGGTGTAATCAGCTATAGATGCAATTAATTGACTATTTAAATCCATGAAACACCCTCACAGTAACAGTCAGGCCTATGATTGCTTAATCAAACAACTGGATACAAAACATGGCCAAGTTGACACATGAACCTAACCATCACAGTCCATCCCTTGTTAACTTAGCATCCATATGCATCTCTTTAATTTCTAAATAAAGACAGTAACATAGTCATACTTTTGCCTAACATAATTCAGCTTTCCTGTGTATAGCTAGAAATATACTAACTTTCTCCGTAAGAGGATGCAAATCCTTGGGTAATATTCACTCTTAAACTTGATGTCCTGTAACTTAAATGCTATGACATAAAAGTTAATACAACTTACATTATATGATAAGGGGATGAAGTGTGGAAGAAAACAAAGATTTGCTTTATGTATATATGCAAGCATTCATGACAAAACAAGGGGAAATATTCATAATAAACACTATAGTCCTCATTTCTACAATTGGTCATGTGGCCATAGCTTTTATTTATACCTACTTTCTTCCACTGCCCATTGTTTATTGCCTTTTCCCTTAGGAAGCACGTCAGCTGGTCATGGTTCTTTGCCTAGTGGGGTGACCCAAACCTTCATTCTTGAAGGGTCTGTGCTATTAGTCCTGCCTGGATTGGGTTGTTGTAGTTTCCAACTGACTTTAATCACAGGGCATGATAGTACTAGGAGATATCGTAAGGGATCTCCTGTATTCCAGGCACTTTCTTCTTTACCTCCATTGTGTTGTAGCAGTTCTGTTTCCCAGTGATAATCATGATCAATCACTCTACCCAATAATTCCCTTCTTTGCCTGTTGATTCAAAGGCATGAGGAGCCCATAGGGGCTTGATGGCAGTCTTAACTTCCAATTCCGTGGAATCATTGTTTTCTCTCCTTTGGGAAGTACTCCTCCTTTTGTAAATAAGACCTTTTGACCAGCAGAGAGAACATAAGGTCATGGGGACAGGAAGCAAAATTTTTTAGTGGATCACTGGGGGTAGTAGTGCATGGTGCCATTCTGATTTTCACTCCTTGATTCCTAAACCTGTGAAACAACACCATAGAGTAGACACTTATTTAGAGGCTCTTGGGGAACATTGTCCCAGCCCTGCAAGGTATTATCATGTAGTTGGTATACCATTCTAGGATTTTTTTATATATGCAAGGTATTAGTCTCTTATCAGATACATGCTTTCCAAATATTTTCTCCCATTGTGTTGGCTGCCTCTTCACCTTTTTGACAAATTCCTTTGAGAAGCATTTGATTTTGAGGAGTTCCCATTTATCTATTTTTTCTTTCGTTGCTTGTGCTTTGGGTGTAAGGTCTAAGAAGCGATCTCCTAATACTAGGTCGTGAAGATGTTTCTCTACATTATTTTCTCTCTTTATATTGAGTTCTTTGAACCACTTTGAGTTAATTTCTGTATAGGATGTGAGGTAGGGATCCTCTTTGTTTCTTGTGGATATGGATATCCAGTTCTCCCAGTCCTATATGTTGAAGAGACTGCTCTGTCCCAGTTCAGTGGATTTGGGGGCCTTACCAAAATTCAGTTGACCTCAGATCTGGGAGTCTATTTCTGAACTCTTGATTCAATTCCATTGTCTATATGTCTGTCTTTGTGTCAATACCATGCTGTTTTGACTACAGTGGCTTTATAGTAGGCTTCTAAGTCAGGAAGTATAAGTCCTCCCACTTCGTTTTTTCTTTTTTAGAATTTTTTTTTTTTGAAATAATTTCAAACATATAGGACACTTGCAAATACAATACAAACCTCATACAGAGAACTCCAACACCCCCCACCCCCAGATATCCGTATCTACCAATTTTACATTTTGCTATCTTTGCGGTACCTTTCTTTCTCTTTCCTTCCTTCCTCTCTCCCTCTCTCCTTCCCTCTCTCCCCCCTCTCTCTTTCAACTATGTCTGTTATCTTTCTATCAATTATCTATCTACCCATTTATCATCTTCTGAACATTTGAGAGCAGGTTGCATATATCATACTCCTTGAACTCATAACACTTTGTGTACATTTCCTATGAACAAGGATATTCACTTATGTCATTAACTTAAGTGCAGTTAATTCAAGAAAATTAATACGGATATAAAGCTTAAATTCTATATTCCAGTTTTTCCTTATGCCCCCTTTGAGCTTTTCTCCTCCATTCTTAGATCCACTCCAGTATCATATATTGCACTGATTGTCATTAACTCTTAATTCTTTTTTTTAAATTACGTATATAAAAAAAATATTTTTTTAAAGATATGCAATAAAAAAAATTTCAAACAAACCATAACAAGAGAGTAAGGAAAAGACACCTAACCTAAAAAAACTGCTTTACTTCCAACATGTTCCTACTCTACCCCCAAAAAATAACCTAATATAGCAACATTTCTGTGAACTTGTTCCTACCATACCCATCAGAAATTAACAAACCATAGTCATTCCTGGGCATTCCCGGAGCGTTAATTTACCCATGATAGCTTATCTGTTCTTATTGGGTTAATGTTCCCCCTTCATTAATTGCTCTCTATCGCTGGTTCCCCTACATTCTACATTATAAGCCATTTATTTCAGGAGTGTGTTGTTCAACCTCCAGGTATTTGTGAATTTTCTAAGTCTCTGATGGTTATTGACTTCTAATTGTATTCCATTGTGGTCAGAGAATGTTTTTTGAATAATTTCAATTTTTTTGTTTGAGGTTTGTTTTATGTCCCAGCATATGGTCTATTCTGGAGAAAGTTCCGTGATCACTAGAGAAGAATGTGTAGCCTGGTGATTTGGGATGTATTGTTCTATATATGTCTGTTAAATCCAATTCATTTATCAGATTGTTTAGGTTTTCAATTTCCTTATTGGTTTTCTGCTGGTTGATATACCTATAGGAGAGAGTGATATGTTGAAGTCTCCCACAATTATTGTGGAAACATCCATTGCATCCTTTAGTTTTGCCAGTGTTTTGTGGCACCATGATTGGGTGCATAAACATTTATGATTGTTATATCTTCTTGTTAAATTGCCCCTTTTATTAGTATGTAGTGGCCTTCTTTGTCTCTCCTAACATCCTTGCATTTGAAGTCTATTTTATCTGAGAGTAATATTGCTACTCCTGCTTTCTTTTGGCTGTAGCTTGCATGAAATATTTTTTTCATCCTTTCACTTTCAATATCTTTGTGTCCCTGTGTCTAAGATGAGTCTCTTGTATGCAACATATTGACGGTTCATATTTTTTTGATCCATTCTAACAATCTGTATCTTTTAATTGGGGAGTTAATCCATTTACATTCAATGTTATTACTGTGAAGGCATTTCTTGAATCAGCCATCTATCCTTTGGTTTATGTTTGCCAGATATATTTTTTCCCTCTCTCTCTTAATGTCCTTTAATGAACCAATATTGAATCTCTTTAGTACTGAGCCTTTCTTCATATCTCTCTCTCCTTTCTTTGTTTCTCTGTCAGTAGGGCTACTTTTAGTATCTGAAGTAGGCCAGGACTTTGATTAGCAAAATCTATCAGCATTTGTCTGTGAAAAATTTAAGCTCTCCATCAACTTTGAAGGAGAGCTTTGCTGGATAAAGTATTCTTGGTTGGAAATTTTTCTCTCTCAGAATTTTAAACATGTCATGGCATTGCCTTCTTGCCTCCATGGTGGCCACTGAGTAGTCACTACGTAATCTTATGTTGTTTCCTTTGTATGTGGTGAATTGCTTTTCTCTTGCTGCTTTCAGAACTTGCTCCTTCTCTTCAGTATTTGACAGTCTGATCAGAATATGTCTTGGAGTGGGTTTATTTGGATTTATTCTCTTTGGAGTCTGCTAGGCATGTATGCTTTGTGTATTTATATTGTGTAGAAGGTTTGGGAAGTTTTCCCCAACAATTTCTTTGAATACTCTTTCTAGGCCTTTACCCTTCTCTTCCCGTCTGGGACACCAATAAGTCTTATATTTGGATGTTTTATTTTATCTATCATATCCCTGAGGTCCATTTTGATTTTTTCGATTTTTTTCCCCATTCCTTCATTCTTTCATCTTCTGTTCTGTGGCCCTCAAGGTCACTGATTCATTGCTCAGCTTCCACTAGTCTTGTACTATGAGTATCCAGAATCTTTTTAATATGGTCAACAGTTTGTTTTATTTCCATAAGATCATCTATTTTTTTATTTACTCTTGCAATTTCTTCTTTATGCTCTTCTAGGGTCTTCTTCATGTCCTTTATATCCTGTGCCATGCTCTCGTTGTTTGTCTTTAGTTCTTTGATTAATTGCTCCACGTACTGCCTCTCCTCTGATCTTTTGATTTGGGTGTTTGGGTTTCGCTTATCCATATTGTCTGGTTTTATCATATGCTTTAAAATTTTCTTTTCTTTTTTTTTTTTTTTTTGTCCTCTTGGCATTTGGTTTACTTGATAGGGTTATTTTAGGATATGTATGCTAATTCAGAGACTTCTCTCAAATTTGTCAGATCTACAGCTTGGTGGCGTACACTTTCTCTAACTAACCAGCAAATGGCATCTATGAGTCACCTATTCCCCTCAAGTCAGTTCTCCCCAACTTTGTCTTTGTGATGTGTGGGGGTCTGATTCTTGTGGGATACAACTGGTGCACCAAGTTTGAGTGTGTTGTTGGTGCTGTCAGCCCTGAATGTGGGGTGTGTGTCTGAGCGGTTAGGGAAGGAGGGCAGCTTTAATAATCAAACCTCCCAGGTGTTCCTGGAGATTTAAGGCTGTTGCAAGAGTCTAAACCTTCATTTCAGACTCGCCACAGATTGCCTCTGCTGCTGACCCACAAGTCTTTGGTATTCGCATATGGTCCCTGGGATTTCCAAGTGGGTCCCTCTTCCAAGCTGTGTCCTTCCAGGGCCTCTGCTGAGGGAAGATTGTGCTACATCACAAGTGCGCACCATCCCTCAAGGGAAGTTCTGGGCCACCGGGCCATGTAGGTGTGTTCCCAGCCTGCTGTAAGGATGGCTGTATGGGGCGTGTTAATTTCCCCCTTTTTGCACAGCTCCACCTTCCCAGCTCCGGGACAATTAGCTATGGGTACACGAAAGGCTATTGTCCACACCCGATATTGTGGTGTGTGCGCATGATGCTGGAAACAGTTCCTGTCATGCTGGATTTTTTGGTGCAGCTCTGGGCTGTGGCTATGGTGCTGGGCAGGAGCATTCCTAGCCTGCTGGGAAGATGGCTGCAAGGGGCATGGTTTTTTTCCCCCTTTTGGCTAACCTCTGCCTTCCTCGCTCCAAGACAATTAGCAGTGGGTGCATGAAAGGCTATCTTCCACGCCAGATATTGAAGCATTTGCATAGCCCGTTCCTCCCGTGCTTCACTGTGCGGTTCTCCCTGCTGTATCTGCAGCTGCTTTTGGGTTTTTAAAAAAAAGAACTAGTCTGCCTCCAAACGCCAACCCATGGTCTCCCCACACTGCAATGTGGCTGCCGGATATTCAGCGGCTTACTCACTCATTTCAGAATGCAGACTCCCGGTTTCACCAAGTGCACGGTCCCTGTGGATTTAGCAGACTTTGTCCAGCTGGTGTATCACTGTAACTGGTGTTCTGGGTCACTTTCTGGCTTTTATCTACTATTTTTCATGGAGGTGTTTTTTTGCCTTATGTCTCCTAGCCGCCATCTTAGGTTCTCTTTTTTAAGAAGGTTTTTAGCAATTCAAGGTCCCTTTCCCTTCTGAATAAATTTGATAACTAGCTTTTCCAAGTCTGCAAAGTACTTTGTTGGAATTTTGATTGGAATGCATTGAATCTAGTAGGATTGACATCTTAACAATCCCTATCCATGAACATGGAGTATCTTTCCGTCTCTTTAGGTTCCCTTTTATTTCTTTTAGTTAAGTTATATAATTTTCTGTGTAGTGGGCTTTTCCATCCTTGGTTAAGTTTATTCCTAGGTACTTGATTATTTTGGTTGCTATTGTGAATGGAAGTTTTTTCGTGATTGCCTCTTTAGTTAGGTCATTTCTAGTACATAGGACATTCCTGACTTGTGTGGATTAATCTAATGTCCCGCCACTTTGCTGAATTTTTTAGCTCAAGTAGCTGTGTCATTGATTTCTCAGGATTTTCCAAATATAATATTGTATCATCTGCAAATAATGACAGTTTTACTTCTTCGTTTCTAAATTGGATGACTTCTATTTATTTGTCTTGCCAGATTGCTCTGGCTGGAACTTCTAGCACGGTTGGATAACAGTGGTGACAGTAGGCATCCTTGTCTCGTTCCCGATCTTAGGGGGAAGGCTTTCAGTGTCTCACTATTGAGTACTATGCTGGCTGTGAGTTTCTCATTTATGCCCTGCATCATATTGAGGAAATTTCCTTCAACTCCTGCCTTTTGAAGTGTTTCTATCAAAAAAGAATGCTGAATTTTGTCGAAAGCTTTTTCAGCATCTATTGAGATGATCATTTGACTTTTCCCTTTTGATTTGTTAATGTATTATATTATATTGATTGATTTTCTTATGTTGATCCACCCTTGTAAGCCTGGGATGAACCCTGCTCACTCGTGGTGCTTTTTTTTTTTTTCCAGACTTTTTTTTTTTAATCTTCATTTTATTGAGATGTAGTCACATACCACGCAGTCATACAAAACAAATTGTACATTCAATTGTTCACAGTACCATTACATAGTTGTACATTCATCACCTAAATCAATCCCTGACACCTTCATTAGCACACACACAAAAATAACAAGAATAATAATTAGAGTGAAAAAGAGCAATTGAAGTAAAAAAGAACACTGGGTACCTTTGTCTGTTTGTTTGTTTCCTTCCCCTATTTTTCTACTCATCCATCCATAAACTAGACAAAGTGGAGTGTGGTCCTTACGGCTTTCCCAATCCCATTGTCACCCCTCATAAGCTACATTTTTATACAATTGTCTTCGAGATTCATGGGTTCTGGGTTGTAGTTTGATAGTTTCAGGTATCCACCACCAGCTACCCCAATTCTTTAGAACCTAAAAAGGGTTGTCTAAAGTGTGCGTAAGAGTGCCCACCAGAGTGACCTCTCGGCTCCTTTTGGATTCTCTCTGCCACTGAAGCTTATTTCATTTCCTTTCACATCCCCCTTTTGGTCAAGAAGATGTTCTCCATCCCACGATGCCAGGTCTACATTCCTCCCCGGGAGTCATATTCCACGTTGCCAGGGAGATTCACTCCCCTGGGTGTCTGATCTCACGTAGAGGGGAGGGCAGTGATTTCACCTTTCAAGTTGGCTTAGCTAGAGAGAGAGGGCCACATCTGAGCAACAAAGAGGCATTCGGGAGGAGGCTCTTAGGCACAATTATAGGGAGGCCTAGCCTCTCCTTTGCAGCAACCATCTTCCCCAAGGGTAAAACCTATGGTAGAGGGCTCAACCCATCAAACCACCAGTCCCCTACGTCTGTGGTCATGTTAGCAACCATCGAGGTGGGGTAGGCCAATACCCCTGCATTCTCCACAGGCTCCTCAAGGGGGCACTACATATTTTTTTCCTTGTTTTTCTTTTTTTTTTTTTTAACTTTCCTTTCTTT
This sequence comes from Choloepus didactylus, assembly GCF_015220235.1. Taxonomy (NCBI): domain Eukaryota; kingdom Metazoa; phylum Chordata; class Mammalia; order Pilosa; family Megalonychidae; genus Choloepus; species Choloepus didactylus. Next base: position 31,949,687 of record NC_051308.1, read on the forward strand.
TTTAAATCTTTTTCAAATGAAAAAAAATTAAAAAAAAAAATACAATAAAAGAACATTTCAAAGACACCATAACAAGGCAGTAAGAAAAAGACAACTAACCTAAGATAACTGCTTTACTTCCAAGCTGTTCCTACTTTACCCCAAGAAAGTTACCTAATATAGTAACATTTCTGTGAACTTGTTCCTACTATATCCATCAGAAATTAACAGACCATAGTCATTCCTGGGCATCCCCAGAACATTAAATAGCTTATCTGTTCTTCTTGGATTATTGTTCCCCCTTCCTTAATTGCTCTCTATTGCTAGTTCCCTACATTCTACATTATAAACCATTTGTTTTACATTTTTCAAAGTTCACATTAGTGGTAGCATATAATATTTCTCTTTTTGTGCCTGGCTTATTTCGCTCAGCATTATGTCTTCAAGGTTCATCCATGTTGTCATATGTTTCACGAGATCGTTCCTTCTTACTGCTGTGTAGTATTCCATCGTGTGTATATACCACATTTTATTTATCCACTCATCTGTTGAAGAACATTTGGGTTGCTTTCATCTCTTGGCAATTGTGAATAATGCTGCTATGAACATTGGCGTGCAGATATCTGTTCGTGTCACTGCTTTCCGATCTTCCGGGTATATACCGAGAAGTGCAATCGCTGGATCGAACGGTAACTCTATATCTAGTTTTCTAAGGAACTGCCAGACTGACTTCCAGAGTGGCTGAACCATTATACAGTCCCACCAACAATAAATAAGAGTTCCAATTTCTCCACATCCCCTCCAGCATTTGTAGTTTCCTGTTTGTTTAATGGCAGCCATTCTAATCGGTGTTAGATGGTATCTCATTGTGGTCTTAATTTGCATCTCTCTAATAGCTAGTGAAGCTGAACATTTTTTCATGTGTTTCTTGGCCATTTGTATTTCCTCTTCAGAGAACTGTCTTTTCATATCTTTTGCCCATTTTATAATTGGGCTGTCTGTACTATTGTCATTGAGTTGTAGGATTTCTTTATATATGCAAGATATCAGTCTTTTGTCAGATACATGGTTTCCAAAAATTTTTTCCCATTGAGTTGGCTGCCTCTTTACTTTTTGAGAAATTCCTTTGAGGTGCAGAAACTTCTAAGCTTGAGGAGTTCCCATTTATCTATTTTTTCTTTTGTTGCTTGTGCTTTGGGGGTAAAGTCTAGGAAGTGGCCGCCTAATACAAGGTCTTGAAGATGTTTTCCTACATTATCTTCTAGGAGTTTTATGGTACTTTCTTTTATATTGAGATCTTTCATCCATTTTGAGTTAATTTTTGTGTAGGGTGTGAGGTAAGGGTCCTCTTTCATTCTTTCGGATATGGATATCCAGCTTTTCCAGCCCCATTTGTTAAAAACACCATTATGACTCAGTTCAGTGACTTTGGGGGCCTTATCAAAGATCAGTCGGCCATAGATCTGAGGGTCTATCTCTGAATTCTCGATTCGATTCCATTGATGTATATGCCTATCTTTGTGCCAGTATCATGCTGTTTTGACAACTGTGGCTTTATAATAAGCTTCAAAGTCAGGGAGTGTAAGTCCTGCCACTTCGATTTTGTTTTTTAGAGTGTCTTTAGCAATTCGAGGCATCTTCCCTTTCCAAATAAATTTGATAACTAGCTTTTCCAAGTCTGCAAAGTAGGTTGTTGGAATTTTGATTGGGATTGCATTGAATCTGTAGATGAGTTTGGGTAGAATTGACATCTTAATGACATTTAGCCGTCCTATTCATGAACATGGAATATTTTTCCATCTTTTAAGATCCCCTTCTAGTTCTTTTAGTAGAGTTGTGTAGTTTTCTTTGTATAGGTCTTTTACATCTTTGGTTAACTTTATTCCTACGTACTTGATTTTTTTAGTTGCTATTGAAAATGGTATCTTTTTCTTGTGTGTCTCTTCAGTTTGTTCATTTCTAGCATATAGAAACATTACTGACTTATGTGCATTAATCTTGTATCCCGCTACTTTCTAAATTTGTTTATTAGCTCTAGTAGCTGTATCATCGATTTCTCAGGGTTTTCCAGATATAAGATCATATCATCTGCAAACAATGACAGTTTTACTTCTTCTTTTCCAATCTGGATGCCTTTTATTTCTTTGTCTTGCCGGATTTCCCTGGCTAGCACTTCCAGCACAATGTTGAATAACAGTGGTGACAGCGGGCATCCTTGTCTTGTTCCTGATCTTAGAGGGAAGGCTTTCAGTCTCTCACCATTGAGTACTATGCTGGCTGTGGGTTTTTCATATATGCTCTTTATCATGTTGAGGAAGTTTCCTTCAATTCCTACCTTTTGAAGTGTTTTTCTCAAAAACGGATGTTGGATTTTGTCAAATGCTTTTTCAGCATCTATTGAGATGATCAGTTGATTTTTCTCTTTTGACTTGTTAATGTGTTGTAATACATTGATTGATTTTCTTATGTTGAACCATCCTTGCATGCCTGGAATGAACCCCACTTGGTCATAGTGTATGATTTTTTTAATGTGTCTTTGGATTCGATTTGCAAGTATTTTGTTGAGGATTTTTGCATGTATATTCATTAGGGAGATTGGCCGGTAGTTTTCCTTTTTTGTAGCATCTTTGCCTGGTTTGGGTATCAGATTGATGTTAGCTTCATAAAATGAGTTAGGTAGTGTTCCCTTTTCTTCAATGTTTTGAAAGAGTTTGAGTAAGATTGGTGTCAGTTCTTTCTGGAAGGTTTGGTAGAATTCCCCTGTGAAGCCATCTGGCCCTGGGCATTTATTTGTGGGAAGATTTTTGATGACTGATTGGATCTCTTTGCTTGTGATGGGTTGGTTGAGGTTTTCTATTTCTTCTCTGGTCAGTCTAGGTTGTTCATATGTTTCCAGGAAATTGTCCATTTCCTCTGCATTATCCAGTTTATTACCATACAGTTGTTCATAGTATCCTCTTATAATTTTTTTAATTTCTTCAGGATATGCAGTTATGTCACCTTTTTCATTCATTATTTTGTTTATATGGGTCTTCTCTCTTTTTGATTTTGTCAGCGTAGCTAGGGGTTTGTCAATCTTGTTGATCTTCTCAAAGAACCAACTTTTGGTGATATTTATCCTCTGTATTGTTTTTTTGTTCTCTATGTCATTTATTTCTGCTTTAATCCTTGTTATTTCTTTTCTTGTACTTGGTTTAGGATTGGTTTGCTGTTCATTTTCTAGCTTCTTCAGTTGATCCATTAGTTCTTTGATTTTGGCTCTTTCTTCCTTTTTAATATATGCGTTTAGTGCTATAAATTTCCCCCTCAGCACTGCTTTTGCTGCATCCCATAGGTTTTGGTATGTTGTGTTCTCATTTTCATTCATCTCTATATATTTAGCAATTTCTCTTGCTATTTCTTCTTTAACCCACTGATTGTTTAGGAGTGCGTTGTTTAACCTCCAGGTATTTGTGAATTTTCTAAGTCTCTGATGGTTATTGACTTCTAATTGTATTCCACTGTGGTCAGAGAATGTGCTTTGAATAATTTCAATCTTTTTAAATTTATTGAGGCTTGTTTTATGTCCCAGCATATGATCTATTCTGGAGAAAGTTCCGTGAGCACTAGAAAAGTACGTGTATCCTGGTGATTTGGGATGTAATGTCCTGTATATGTCTGTTAAATCTTATTCATTTATCAGATTGTTTAGGTTTTCAGTTTCCTTATTGGTCTTCTGTCTAGTTTATCTATCTATAAGAAAGAGTGATGTGTTGAAGTCTCCCGGCATTACTGTGGAAACATCAATTGCTTTCTTTAGTTTTGCCAGTGTTTCTCTCATGTATTTTGTGGCACCTTGATTGGGTGCAGAGACATTTACGATTGTTATTTCTTCTTGTTGAATTGCCCATTTTATTAGTATGTAGTGGCCTTCTTTGTCTCTCAAAACATCCCTGCATAAAGTCTATTTTATCTGAGATTAATATTGCTACACCTGCTTTCTTTTGGCTGTAGCTTGCATGAACTATTTTTTTCCATCCTTTCACTTTCAATTTCTTTGTGTCCCTGTGTCTGAGTCTCTTGTATGCAACATATTGATGGTTCATTTTTTTTGATCCATTCTGTGAATGTATATCTTTTAATTGGGTAGTTTAATCCATTTACATTCAACGTTATAACCGTGAAGGCATTTCTTGAATCAGCCATCTTATCCTTTGGTTTATGTTTGTCATATTTTTCCCCTCTCTCTATTAATATCCTTAATTGTACCCATACCGAATCTCTTTCGTACTGAACCTTTCTCCAAGTCTCTCTGTCCTTTCTTTGTTTTTCTGTCTGTAGGGCTCCCTTTAGTATCTCCAGTAGGGCAGGTCTCTTGTTAGCAAATTCTCTCAGCATTTGTTTGTCTGTGAAAAATTTAAGCTCTCTCTCAAATTTGAAGGAGATCTTTGCTGGATAAAGTATTCTTGGTTGGAAATTTTTCTCACTCAGAATTTTAAATATATCATGCCACTGCCTTCTTGCCTCCATGGTGGCTGCTGAGTAGTCACTACTTAGTCTTATGTTGTTTCCTTTGTATGTGGTGAATTGCTTTTCTCTTGCTGCTTTCAGAACTTCCTCCTTCTCTTCCGTGTTTGACAGTGTGATCAGAATATGTCTCGGAGTGGGTTTATTTGGATTTATTCTATTTGGAGTTCGCTGAGCATTTATGATTTGTGTATTTATGTTGTTTAGAAGATTTGGGAAGTTTTCCCCAGCAATTTCTTTGAATACTCTTCCTAGACCTTTACCCTTTTCTCCCCCTTCTGGAACTCCAATGAGTCTTATATTAGGACGTTTTATATTATCTATCAGATCCCTGAGGTCCGTTTCGATTTTTGCAATTTTTTTCCCCATTCTTTCTTTTATGCTTTCATTTTCCATTCTGTCATCTTCCAGGTCACTGATTCATTGTTCAACTTCCTCTAGTCTTGTACTGTGAGTGTCCAGAATCTTTTTAATTTGGTCAGCAGTTTCTTTAATTTCCATAAGATCATCTATTTTTTTATTTAGTCTTGCAATGTCTTCTTTATGCTCTTCTAGGGTCTTCTTGATTTCCTTTGTATCCCGTACTTTGGTCTCATTGTTCATCTTTAGTTCTTTGAGTAGCTGCTCTAGGTGCTGTGTCTCTTCTGATCTTTTGATTTGGGTGCTTGGGCTTGGGTTGTCCATATCGTCTGGTTTTTTCATATGCTTTATAATTTTCTGTTGTTTTTGGCCTCGTGGCATTTGCTGAACTTGATAGGGTTCTTTTAGGATTTGTAGACCAATTGAAGTCCTTATCTCTAATTTATGAGATCTACAGCTTCGTGGAGTACACTTTTTCTAACTAACCAGCAGGTGGCGTCCACGAGCCACCTGTTCTCCACAAGCCAGTTCTCCCCTGCTTAGCCTTTGTGGTGAGTGGGGGAGTGAGTCTTGTGGGGTCCAATTTGTGTACCAAGCTTGCGTGTGTAGTTGGTGTTGCCCGCCCTGTATATGGGGCGTGTTTCTGGGCAGTCAGGGAGGGGGGGTGGCTCTAACAATCAAATCTCCCTGGTGATCCTAGAGTTTTAAAGCTGCTGCAATAGTCTAATCCTTCTGTTCAGTCCTGCCACAGTTTGTCTCTGCCACTGACCCACAAGTCCTTGGTATTGGCATATGGCTCCTGAGACTTGCAAGTGGGCCCCTCTTCCAGGCCGTGCACCCCCTGGTCCTCTGTTGAAGGGTGACTGTGCTATGTCACAGGTGAGTGCCGTCCCCCCAGGGCAGTGCTGGGCTGTGTAGGGAGGCTCCCAGTCTGCTGAAATGATGGCTGAATGGGGCTTTGTTAATTCACACTGCTCCACCTTCCCAACTCTGGGACAGTCAGCTGAGGTTGCAGGGAAGGCTAATATCCACGCCCAGTTTTGTGGTGTGTGCCTGTTATTTGAAGCACTTCCGTCACACTGGGTTGTCTGGGGCAGCTCTGGGCTATGGGGCTGGCGATGGGTAGGAGTGTTTCCTGTCCACCAAGATGATGGCTGTGAGCAGACACCCCCCTTTTCTTGGGAAGTTGTGGTGTTTAGTGAATTTTCTCAGCCACTGGATTATTGTCTTTTGTCTCAGAGCTCTCTTAGTTCTGCTCTTGTCTTGACCTGCCCAAACTGCAAGTCATTGAAGCTTTCTGTATTGGGCTTCTTAGAGTAATTGTTTTAGAAAAAGAAAAAAGGATTAAAAATAAATAAATAAATAAATAAAAATAAAGGACCCTCCTCAGAGATCTAATGGGTTATTGAAATGCTAAGAGACAAAGCAATTAGGGCCATTAAGGAAAGGTCCACAGGGCAGAGAGATCATCTTTTCTTCGGGATTTGCATATGAGCCTCAGGGCCTGTGCTCTGCCCTTCCCCTTTCTATGTTCACCAGAACTCCAAAAATCCTCTGCTTTTATTTTAGAGTTTTCTGTGTTGTTTTTTTCTATGCCTGTCTCCTCTCTGCTGGGCTGGCTGCTCTCAGATTCTCTGGTGTCTGGTCTCAGTCTATCTATGGTTGGAGTTTGGATCAGTAGAATGAGTTTCTGATAAGGGCTGCCACTGCAGTTCTCCCTTCTCCTTGCCGGAGCTGACAGCCCCTCCTTCCACGGGACTGAGCCTGGCAGGGAGGGGTGTGGGTCCCCTGGCCACAAAAACTTACAGATTTCGCTGATCTCAGCAGTCCGACGTTTTCATGAGTGTTGTATGAAGTATGCCCAAAGTCCGATTGCTCTGTGGTGTCCAGTCCACGCAGTTCCTGGCTTTCTACCTACTTTCCTGGAGGAGTAACTAAAACATACAGGTCACCAGTCCGCCATCTTGCCCCGCCTCCCAGTGCATGTTTTTTTAATGTATATTTGGATTTGATTTGCAAGTAATTTTTTGAGAATTTTTGCGTCTATATTCATCAGGTATATTGGCTTGTAGTTTTTCTTTATTGTAGTATCTTTATCTGGTGTGGGTATTAGAGTGATGTTAGCTTCATAAAATGAAGGTAATGTTCCATTTTCTTCAGTTTTTTGAAAGAGTTTGAGCAGGAATGGTGTCAGCTCTTTATGGAAAGTTTGTTAAAATTCCTGTGTGAAGCCATTTGGACTTGGGCTTTTATTTGTAGGAAGCTATTTGATGACTGGTTGGATCTCTTTACTTTTAATTGGTTTGTTGAGGTCTTCTCTGTTTCTTTTCTGGTTGGTCTAGGCTGTTCATGTGTTTCCAGGAAATTATTCATTTCCTCTGAGTTCTCTGGTTTGTTGCCATACAGTTGTTCATAGTATCCTCTTATGATTTTTTAAAATTTCTTCAGGATCCACAGTAATGTCACGCACTCATTTATGATTTTGTTTATTTGTCTAGCTAAGGGTTTGTCAATGTGTTGATCTTCTCAAAGAACCAACTTTCGGTTTTATTTATTCTATTGTTTTTTGTTGTTGTTGTTGTTCTTCATATCATTTATTTCTGCTTTAATCATTGTTAATTCTTTTCTTCTGCTTGCTTTAGGTTTAGTTTACTGATCATTCTCTAGCTTCTTAAGTTGTTCTGCTAGTTCTTTGATTTTAGCTCTTTCTTCCTTTCTAATGTATGCATTGAGAGCTATAATTTTCCCCCTCAGCACTGTCTTCACTGCATCCCATAGGTTTTGATATTTTGTGTTCTCATTTTCATTCATCTCCGGATATTTAGCAATTTTTCTTGCAATTTCTTCTTTGACCCATTGATTATTTAGGAATGTGTTGTTTAACCTCCACATATTTGTGAATGTTCTGGATCTTTGATGGTTATTGACTTCTAGTTTTATTCCATTGTGGTCAGAGAATGTGCTTGGAACAATATTAACCTTTTTAAATGTATTGAGGCTTGTTTTATGCCCCAGCATTTGATCTATCCTAGGGAATGTTCCATGAGCACTAGAGAAGAATGTATATCCTGGTAATTTGGGATGTAATGCTCTGTATATGTCTGTTAAGTCTAATTTGTTTATCACATTGTTTATGTTCTCAGTTTCCTTATTGGTCCTCTGTCTAGTTGTTCAGTCTATAGAAGAGTGTTTACTGAAGTCTCCCATGATCATTGTAGAAACATCTCTTGCTTCTTTCAGTTTTTTTAATGCAGTTTTATTGAGATATAGTCACATATCATAAAGTCATCCAAAATGTACAGTCAGTTCACAGTATCTTTATATAGTTGTGCATTCATTACCATAATCAATTTTTTGAACATTTTCATTACTCCAAGAAATAAAAATAAAAAAAAATAAAAGTAAAAACACCCAAAACATCTCATACTCCTTTTCCCTTTTAAAAGTATATTATTCATTTACTTTTTTCATCCTCTTTTTTCTACTCATCTGTCCCTACATTGTATAAAGGGAGCGTGGGCCACAAGGTTTTCACAATCACAAAGTCATACCATGTAAGCTATATAGTTATACAATTGTCTTCAAGAATCAAGGATACTGGATTGCAGTTCAACAGTTTTAGGAATTTCCTTCTAGCTATTCTAATATACTAATAAATAAAATGGTAAATCTGTAAAATGCATAAGAATAACCTCCAGAATGACCTGTCGAATCCGTTTGAAATGTCTCAGCCACTGAAACTTTATTTTGTTTCATTTTTCTTCCCCTTTTGGTCACGAAGACTTTCTCAATCCCACAACGCCAGCTCTAGGCTCATCCCTGGGGGTCATGTCCCACGTTGGGGATAGCTGTTTCCAAAATGTCTCTCTCAGTTGCTCTCCAAAATGTCACTCATAGCTGTTCTGAGTTCCTTCTGTTTGTCACCTCTTTTATATGGCTCCAGTGATTTAATTAACACCCACCAGAATGGGCAGGGTAACACATCCATGGAAATTATTCAACATTTCACTCACAGTTGATTGAGTCACATCTCCATGGAAACATTCAATCAAAGAATTCCAAACTAAGCAACACTAATACATCTGCCCCCACAACATTGCATCAAAGAACATGGCCTTTTCTAGGGGACATAATATATACAAACTGATACACTTAACCCTCTCCTTTGCAGTAACAGGCTTCATAAAGGGAAGCCCCAAGATTGAGGGATTGGCCTACTACAATGGTAGTCCCCAGTACGTGCGAGAATATCAGGAATTCCCCAGGTGGGGAAGTTGAATATTTCCAGTTTTTCCCCAGTCCCTCAAAGGGGCTTTGCAAATACTTTTTATTCTCTGCCCAAATTACTCTGGGATGTATCGGAGTTTCATGCTAACCTGTACAAACCAACCAGATCTCCCCCCCATTCAAGGTTCCATGTAATTATTTGTTTGACTAAAGTGACCATACAAGTTACATTATATAGCATGCTACAGAAATATAGATTTTCCACCAAATAAAAGCTCTCTTCCTTTGGTCTCACACAGAAGCCGAAGTTTTACAACATAGTCAATATCATCCTTTTCCCTTTAGTCTGGTTTACCCTAGTCCTAACCACATCCATTTTGTTCATATATCTAAAGTCTGATCTTTTGCAGCTTCTTTAACATTTGCTGTATGGGGTAATGCTGACATTCATAGCTATAGAACTCTGTCTCTGAGTCTCAGGTGTCATAGAGACACCTGAAGTTCCAGCTTCCTTCAGTTTTGCCAGTGTTTGTCTCATGTGCTTTGGAGCACCTTGATTGGGTGCATTAACATTTTTTATGATTGTTATTTCTTCTTAGTGAACTGTCCCTTTTATTAGTATATATTGTCCTTTGTAACTTCTGTGGAATATTTTTTACCATCCTTTCACTTTCAATATCTTTGTGTTGTTGGGTCTAAGATGAGTCTCTTGTAAACAGCATATTGATGGTTCATACCATTTAATTCATTCTGCCAATTTATATCTATTAATAAGGGAATCTAATCCATTCACATTCAGTGTTATTACTGTGAAGGTAGTTCTTTAATCAGCCGTCTTATCCTTTGGTTTTTAGTTGTCAGATGTATTTTTCCCTCCCTTTATTTCCTTTAAGTTACCCTTATTAATACTCTTCACTTCTGTGTTCTCCAGGCCTCTTTCTTTTTTCATTTTTGTCTCAGCTGGTAGGTATCTTTAGTATTTCTTGCAGGACAGGACACGTGTTAACAAATTATCTCAGCATTTGTTTGTGAAAATTTTAAGCTCTCCCTCAATTTTGAAGGAGGGCTTTGCTGGATAAAGAATTCCTGGCTGGCTATTTTTCTCTTTTTGAATTTTAAATATGTGATTATACCACTGTCTTCTCACCTCCATGGTTCCTGTTGAGTAGTCAGTACTTAGTCTTATGTTTCCCTTGTATGTGGTGAATCGCTTCTCTCTTGCTGCTTTCAGAACTTTTTTCTTCTCTTCAGCATTTGATGATCTGATCAGAATATGTCTCGGAGTGGGTTTATTTGGATTTATTCTGTATGGAGTTCATTGGGCATCTTTAATTTGTATATGTCTTTTAGAAGGATTGGGAAGTTTTTCCCAACAATGTCTTTGAATACTCTTCCTTGCCTTTTTCTCTTCTCCTTCTGGAACACCAGTAATTCTTACATTTGTATGCTTCATATTGTCCATCATTTCCCTGAGATCCATTTCAAATATTTAGATTTTTTTTCACTATTTGTTCTTAGGTGCTTTCTTACTCCATTAGCTTGTCCTCTAGTTTGCTAATTCTTTCTTCTGCCTGCTGAAATGTGCTGTTGTGTGTCTCAAGTATATTTTTAATTTGATCAGCAGTATCTTTTATTTCTATAAGATCTGTGACTTTTTTAATTTAATCTTCCAAATTCTTCTTTATGCTCTTCCAGGGTCTTCTTGATGCCCTTTATGTCTTTAGCCATCTCTTTGAAGTTGTTTTGTAGGTTTGTGTTTACTTCTTTGATTAATTGTTCCAAGTTCTGTGTCTACTTTGGCTTTTTAATTTAGTCATTTGGGTTGTCCATATCTTCTCATTTCTTCATAGGCTTTATAATTTTCTGTTGTCCTTATGTCATTTGCTTATCTTGACAAGTTTATTTTAGGATTTGCAGGATTATTTGAACATTTATCTGTAATTAGGCAGAGCTACAGCATGGTGGGGTGCATTTTCCCTGTCCTTTCAGCAGATGGTGTTCTTGAGCCACTTCTTACCTTCAAGCTAGTTTTCCCCCAACTTCGTCTATGCACTGAGTGGGGTCCAAACCAGGTGGAAATCCAATCAGTGCACCAATTTTCCTTGTGCACTGGATCTGCCTGCCCCATGGGAGAGGAGTTGGTCCTACCTAGTTGGGTAGGCAGTCCACTCCAGGGCACGATGGTCCCGGCAATTCCCAGGGCTGCCGGTGGACTACTCTGGGGCTTCGGAGCTGTCCATCTCACCTTCCAGCTCAAATGAACTGCAGTTATTGTCCGCTGTGCACCTGCAAGGCCCTGGGGTTGGGGGTTGGGGGGCGGCTTCTGTCACTTCTGTGTGGTGCCCTTTCCTCTCAGCTGGGTACACAGTGGGCTTCCATGGAGGAAGAGTGAGTGTGGTCATAAGACCGCCAAATCCTGAGTTCCTTCGGGGGAGCTCAGCCAAGGGGTTGGGAAAGGTCATCTGTTCAGCCAACTGCTGAGATGGGTGCATGGGGCGTGGAAAGCTTCCCCCTTCTGTGTTCGTCTGCTGGCTCCAACTGCCTGGCCCTGGCAGCATTTTGGGCCAAACACTTATCTGTCCTAGGTGCAGTCTTTTGGCCTCTTCAGCTGGGTCCTCACTATGTGGTGTAGAAGTCTCTGCTTGACTGGTGGCACCTTGAAACTGCTGTTCTGGAGCGCTTTCTTTCCTCTATCTAGTGTGTTTTTCACGGAGGAGAATTTTGCTCTGCCTCTGCCAATCCGCTGTCTTCCCAGAAGTCTCACTTTTTTTTTTTTTTTAACCAGTGGAGTTGTTCCACAGCAGCTTCATTCATCACAGTCCTAGATCATATTAAGTCATTGGTATGTTGTCACCTTTGAAAGATTTCCAACCACAAACCTCCACTGTTTTCATCCCATGTGACACAGGTTCTGGAATGCCAGGCAGTTTAGTCAGGCCTTAAACATAGGTTCATCTATGATTCTCATTCAAAACATAGGCATCCCTGGGCTCACAGATTTGAGGCTTTGTGAAGTCCAAAATCACAGTGTCAGCAAGTCGATGCTTTCTCCCCCAAAGTCTGTAACATTCTGGTATTGGCAGCCAGTGATTTCTGGATTTTGTGTCACATGGTGGTGGGTTCTCCTTTCTCTTCCAGCTTCTGATGACTTCCTTGGATTTATTTTTGTAAGAAAAAAATGCTGCCTTTACCATGATGTATGTGGTCCGATTTAGTCAGCCGTAGATACTATGCTGGTTTGGATGCATTATGTCCCCCAAATGCCGTTATCTTTGATGCAGTCTTGTGGGGCAGATTGATTAATCTTTTTGATTAGGGTGTAACTTTTTGCTTGGATGTTTCCACGGAGCTATGACCCACCGAACTGTGGGTGATCACTTTGGTTGGATAATTTCCATGGAGGTGTTACCCCACCCATTCAGTGTGGGTCTAAGTTAAATCACTAGGGCCATATAAATGAGCTCACAAACAGAAGGAACTCAGTGCAGCTGTGAGTGACATTTTGAAGAGCAACTCAGTGACATTTTGAATAGAAGCTACAGCCAAGAGGGACACTTTGAAGAATGCACAGAAGCTGAGAGAGTAGCTACCGATGAGAGACAGTTTGAAGACAGCTGTTGAAAGCAGACTTGCTGCGGAGAAGCTAAGAGAGGAAAAACACCCCAAGAGCAACTAAGAGTGACATTTTTGAGGAACTTCAGCCTAGAGAGGAGCATCCTCGGAGAAAGCCATTTTGAAACCGGAACTTTGGAGCAGATGCCAGTCATGTGGCTTCCCAGCTAACAGAGGTTTTCCAGACACCATTGGCCATCCTCCAGTGAAGGTACCGATTGTTGATGACTTACCTTGTACACTTTATGGCCTTAAGACTGTAACTGTGTAACAAAATAAACCCCCTTTATAAAAGCCAATCCATTTCTGGTGTTTTGCATTCTGGCAGCATTAGCAAACTAGAACAGATACAATCAACCAACTAATGATTTAAATCCACAAAATACCCTCACAGTAACAAACAGGATGGTGCTTGCTTGATCAAACCTAACCTACCCATTTTGACACATGAAATTAACTATCACACATGGCATTGCACATGTCATCTTCTGTATTCTCTTACAGGTTCTCTTGACTTCCAGCTTCTTGTTCCTCCCTATGGCTTTTTCTTCACTGTCCAGTTTCTTTTGTTTATAAGGACTTGAGCAATACTGGATTAAGGCCCACCCTCACTCAGTTTGGGCACTGTTCTAGTTTGCTAATGCTTCTGGGATGCAAAACAGCAGAGATCGATTGGCTTTTATAAAAGAGGGTTTATTTGGTTACACAGTTATAGTCTTAAGGCCATAAAATGTCCAAGGTAACACACATCAGCAATCAGGTACCTTCACTGGAGGATGGCCAGTGGTGTCCGGAAAACCTCTTTTAGCTGGGAAGACATGTACCTGGCATCTGCTCCAAAGTTCTGGTTTCAAAATGGCTTTTTCCCAGGATGTTCCTTTCTAGGCCACAGCTCTTCTTCAAAACATGACTCAGTTGCTCTTGGGGCGTTTGTCCTCTCTCAGCTTCTCTGGAGCAAGAGTCTGCTTTCAACGGCTGTCTTCAAACTGTCCCTCATCTGCAGCTCCTGTGCTTTCTTCAAAGTGTCCCTCTTGGCTGTAGCTCCTCTTCAAAAGTTCAGTCTCAGCTGCACTGAGTTCCATCTGCTCATCAGCTCATTTATATGGCTCCACTGATCAAGGCCCGCCCTGAATGGGTGGGGCCATGCATCCATGGAAATATCTTATCAGAGTTATCAGCTACAGTTGGGTGGGGTGCATTTCCATGCAAACAACCTAATCCAAACATTCCAACTTAATCCCCACTAATATGTCTGCTCCCACAAGATTGCATCAAAGAATATGGCTTATTCTGGGGGACATAATACATTCAAACCAGCACAGGCACCTTAACCAAAAACATCTTCAAAGGTCCTCTTTACAAATGGGTTCACACCCACAGGAGTAGCAATAGGGGCCCGAACATGCCTTTTGTGGGGAACATGATTCAATCTCCAACATGTGCCTAGCCTGAAAGAGGGTTATGACGAGTTAGAATATGCGCCCCAAGCTGGGAAGGGCTTCGGAAGGGCTGCCATTTGTGTCTGAAATTTTCCCAACCTCTGAAACACTAGCTCCAGCCCCTGTTCCTCTGAAGTTGTGTATTCTAGCATTATTAAACTGTGATACATCATTTTACTCTATCCTTTCTTGTTCTTTAATTATTAATGTTTTCTCCTTTCTGATACCCACCCTATTTGCTTTGTAATGGACTGCTATTAAAATGTGTGCGCGCGCATGTGTGTGTGTGTGTGTACTCTCATTGCAAAACCCTGTTCTCCTTTCCAGTAGATTTAATAATGTCCTCTTCCTGTATCTTCTAGTTCATATTTCATATTATTTACGTACATATATGTGTTTTTTTTAATATATATGTTTACATATCTCTGTTTTATTTGTGTCTTGGGGCATAGCACAGTATGTACACTTAGTTGATACTTAAAAAAATTTGTTGACCACAACTGAATTCTTTATTACCTTATTTTTAATTTTAGTGCTTGTGAAAGATATTAAGATAGGTACTCTAGAATTTAATTTTTTAATCGAATTTTTTTATCTGTAAGTGGAGCAATTATGTATCTGTGCCCCAGGCCCATATTTACATTCCTTGCTACTTTTGTCTCATTATCTCAAATGAAATGTCTAAAAGCAGACTACCATTTTCCATTTTTCCTACCCAAATAAAAACTGCATCCAGCATTTCTTTTTAAACTGTGTATTTTAATGGTGCTGTCCTTCTTTAAGCCATCACCTAAGAACCATCTTTATACATCCCTATCCCTCACTACTTCCTTCCCCTTCCCTGCAGCATCACACCAGTCATCAAAATGTATATTTTCAAAGAATTAATTTTTCCCCAAGATTAAAGGATAACAGGATGTTCTGTCAGAAGATTGATATTTTTATCTATTGAAAATGCTTCATACGAGGTATAGAATGACAGATTTATTGTGTTCAGAAAGGAAATGACATATTAAATGAGCCCTTTGTATTCTCTTTCACAGATTGATGCCTCATCATTTACAATGATGTTCTTTGGTCAAGGATATAGCCAAGGCCTTTGTACTGATAAGAGCAAACCCAATATTAGAATCTGTACTCAGGTGAAAGGACCAGGTATTTTGCTTCTGGGAGTTTTACATTATCATAAGTTACAGAACAGTTCTACAATATATTCTATTTAAAGCTTAATTGTTTTAGGAATACATTTGCACAAATAATTTAGGTAACTATTTAAATTTATGCATATATAATTATTTAAAATTATATATTTTATAAGAGGAAGGAGTGAAATTATTAGTATAATTGTTTTTTATCAGTGTATCCTTTCCTCTGGTTTTCTTTTTCAGTATGACTCAATAATTCAGAATGGCAAATTTTAATTAGTGTTAATAAGAATAGGGGATGGTTAATGCCTAACTGCTTTATTCTCATAATCAAGAGCCACTTTAAAGCAATGTAATTGTAAGGCATGTCTGTTGTCTAAAGTTTCTTTGGACTCGGTGAACACCCTTGAAATTGTAAAATGTGTGTGCACATGTGCATTTTTCTGAGGAGGGTAATGGCTTTTCATAGATTGTTAAAGGGATGTAATTCCCCCAGCAGTTCAAGAACCTTTACTGTAAAGTTTTAGAGAACTGTATAGACAGTCCCACTTGTGAATTATAGCATATTATAAATTTCCATCATCTCTGATATATTGCAGGGGGTCTGTTTTGCAATTTTGATCAAGCCAGAGGGCAGTTGTATCTTTACATCTTGTCTTCTTTTCCAATTCCCAACTGGCTTTTTAAGTTATTATTTGACCGATATATAACACTGCTGTCTCACTTGCTTATAGACTTCTAAAGTTACTAAGGTTTGTCAGTCAGTCGTTTTTCGTTAAGAAATTAAAGAGATGTTTTTTAAGTGAAATATGTGCATGCAGATCAGTTTAGTGTATTAGAGAAACAGAAAACCTAGGATTGTTGGCTTCCCTTACTGTCAGGAAGGTGGTGCAGAGCAGGAGGTTAAGAGCATGGACCTTGGAGCTGGCTGCCTAGGTATGATTCTGGCTCAGCCACTTTCTGACTTCGTGAGTTTTTGAAGCAAGTCACTTAATCTCTCTGTGCCCCATCTGTTTTACAGATAAAATAGTACCTCATATAATTGTCAGAATTAAATGAAGTTATAGATTTCAAGCAGTTAATACAGTTCCTAACACTAAGTAGTGCTATTTGTTATTGATTGACTAGAGCATATATTGTAAAATTCTGTGTACCTAGAATTAGATATAAAATCTACCATTTGATTTTTGGGTGTCAATGAATGCGAACTTCATAAATATTTTCTCTCTTCTTGGTTGACTCTTTTGCAGAGGTTGCCTATGTAGCTACCTCCATAGCTATGGTGCAGGCAGCCATGACGCTTCTGAATGATGCCTCTGATCTTCCTAAGGTGTAAGTGTGTTTTTCTTCTGCTCTAATTAGAATAGGTTTTCTTCTATTTATATTATATTTTAGCTTACTCTGATTTGATTTTCAGGCTTTATATCTGCACATAAGCATTTATTGTTCATTTGATCCAAAGATATAGTGTAAATTAAAAGTATGAGTTGGACAATTCTCTAACAATATTGGGGAAAAATGCTGAGGTAAATGAAAGGAAGCCGAAAAGTTTAAGCCACATAAATTGGCTTTACTTGCTTAAAAATTGCTCAGATTCAGAGACAGCCACTGAAAAATAGGTCCTTATTGTTAAATAGTAGTCACTTGAGATTAATAGGTGTCTCTTAGTGCTGAATGATACTCAGGTGGCAGTGGGAGCTTGACACCCAAGAGTAAATTGAATTATGGGATCCTGACTAGATAATTATCTAACGGACTATCTTAATGGAGTATTTAGCCGTCAACATAAAACTAGGCCAATCTTACAAAGAAATATAGACTTACAGGTTTAGAAATAAATACATTAGGCATGGCCTAAAATGATATAAGGTTAATAAAAATAAAAGTTTTATATAATAAAACCTAATTAAATTTTCTTCAGATATCTGTCTAACCTTTGAAAATATTTGACATTTTAAAAATGTTAGCTATTACATTTAAAGAAACTTTGTTTTCATGCAAAGTCCTGTTTATACTTTTATAATAATTGATTTCCTAAGTTTATTTCATTCAGATCATTATTTAATCCTCCTATGTATGAGGGTTCTCATTATGAACAGCAGCAGTTATTTGGATTGATGACAGTATGCCCCTCTAATGTACTAGGATTGGTGGAAATCAGTCTTTCTAGGAACCAAACCAACCTAGCTGGCATTGGTTGTGGCACTGGTTTCTCCTGAATATAGCTACCTACTCATACAGCTCACTTTAGGAATGGAACCAAAAGTAGTCCATGACAGAATCAAGAATCAGGTTTTCATAAATTCTGAGGTGATTTGATAACTAGTCTGATAGCAGGTCATACCAGAGAAAAGGGCTAGAGATTGGTCATGTGCACTGTTTTATCTTGTTGTTTTACAGGGGTGGGGTCTTCACACCTGCAGCAGTCTTCTCCAGAACGAAGTTGACTGACAGACTCAACGAACGTGGCATTGAATTTAGTGTTATTAGCAGTTCTGAAGTCTAAAATTTGAAGAATTAACCAGTCATAAAACGCATGAATTAGCAGCTTCTGTATTTGATATTTGAAATTCTTCTATAATCCTGCCTGACTATATGTGGAAAAGATTGTGAAATCTGAAATAGCTACAAATTAAAAGCAGGACATTTAATATATAATAGCTTACCCTAACTCAAATCGCAGCTGATCTTGTGAT
Organism: Choloepus didactylus; assembly: GCF_015220235.1. Lineage (NCBI taxonomy): Eukaryota > Metazoa > Chordata > Mammalia > Pilosa > Megalonychidae > Choloepus > Choloepus didactylus. The sequence goes on from NC_051308.1 coordinate 31,967,651, forward strand.
TTTATTGCTTTGGAGAGAGAGCTAATATTTGACTTACTTTTTCATTGAAGAATTAATGATAAGTTTTTATAAATGAGCTGGCAGATCAGATGGTAGAGTAAGTATCCCTGTCTGCGTTGCTAACAGCAATTCCTCAATGAGGGTACCCTGGGCTGGCATTTGTTGAGGGCAGTAACTGCTACTTTCCTTGTCATGATGTTGAATGGAATCACATTAAAATGGAAACCAGTGAGTTTCTCTACATGTCGTGTGGGTCTTTGCTAAACGAAACTGTACTTTTTGGCATCTTGGCCAAGTTTTTCACCTGTCTACACTGACTGATTTCGGACTGCTACGTAAGTTAAATAATAAAGGATTGTCAGTTGAATGGTGGTTTTGGGTATGGACTTACCTAGATATTTCAGTAGTGGTAGAAATGTGCTTATAAGTGGTTTGACCTGTTTACTGCTAATAATTGGGCTGGTCATTCTTTCTTTCTGTAATTTGTACTTTAAGAGTACAGCATATGCATTTCTATTGATTTTCATTGCCTAAAAAAAACTTTTCTCTAATTTACTTTTGTATTTTAACTAGGTTTTCCACTAAGTCCTAAAATTAGACAAAGCCCTAAAATAAGACAAAAGGACTTTTGCTTTTGCAAATGCAACAAAAGCATATACATAGTGTTCTGTGCTGTTCATTATGTAAAGAAGACAGCCCCTTACCTTCATGGAATTTCCACTCTAAAATAAGAAGCATAACATACATAAGAATACATTTGTGTGGGGAGACCTCTCTATGCTGCCTATATAGAGAAAGAGGGTATTTAATTTGAAGAGGGATTTTCTTGGAGGTAGTGCTATTCATTCTAACTTTGCTTCCTCTACCCCTGCCTGGTAGTACAGAGGTCACGACCTAGTCATCAGGAGATAAGGATTGGTCTCAACTGTACCCTAACTTGTGGGTCCTTAGAAAAGGTTTTATCATCTCTAAAATTAGGAAGACAGGCACAACAGATCTCATGACTAGCTGTATGTCAGAATTACAAAACAACAGTAGGTTCCCCAGTGGATCCTGGAGATTTAGATTCAGGAGAGCTGGTGGTTGGGGCCTAGGAATCTGCATTAGACCTGTGCTTGCTAGCTACTGAACAAGGCTCCATGTTCTGTATGGTTTCCTTCCAGCTTTTCAGTGTATGCTTTGGCATTTTACTGTGTTCTGCTCTAGCACTGACACTGATCTATGAAGATGGCATTGTGACCCTGCTCTCTAGTGAGAGTAGTTGCATCTTAATTTTCCTTTTAATTCCTGGAGTCTCCACATGTACTCATTTGCGGTAAGTGTATTATCCTCTTGAGGCTTCCCTATACCCAAATTGTTCAAAACCTTGTTGCTTGATCTAAAAGGTAGAAACCAGTCTGCTTCCCACAGCCAGGCAGAAAACTGGAAAGTATGACCACCCTCTACAGTTTCTGCTTCTCAGAGGCTTTCCAGGATTTAGGGATGCCATTGCTGCTGCTGTCCCTGCCATCACTATGTGGAGCTCCACACTTGGACTCCAAGCTACAAACCACTGTTAGTTTACATGTACATACCCATTCAGGACCTGAGCTGCAGGCAAAACCCAGGCTTCCCCTATAAGCCCTTGGACCCTGGTATTACAGTGAAATTACCAGCCCAGGTTCTCCCACCTTCCCATGGAGACATTTTTTTTGGAGCCCTTGATAGCCTTTCCTGCCAGTAAAAATTCAGTGTCATCTCATTTGATTTCCCTAACAACTTCAAATCTTAAGGAGCAAAGATTGGGGTATCACCTCTTGTTTCCTCCTAGAAGTCGTCTTAGGAAAATTCAGTGCAGCCTCTCCACAGGCACAGTTCTGCTTATTAAGGCAGCAGGCCCTAGTGGTTCAGAATCCATTCTCCAGAATCAGTGCCATCTTTGATGACCTGAATAAGTTATTCAGCTTTTGCAGCCTGAAAATGTGGGAAATAATACTGCCAAACTCACAGAATTATTGTGACTGTTAAATGAGTTAACACTTAATATCTGGCACATTTAAGCACTGGGTCAATCTCAACATTATTACTCCTATTGTTATTATGAGGAATCGCTCTTTGACCACAAAAGTTTCTTTATGGCCTTTCCCCAGAGCATTCAGTGCCTCTCAGTCCTTAACTCAGGAAGACCCATCAATGAATTTTTCTTGGAATCAAGATTGGCTTCAGTATTGATTAATTCCAGGCTGATTTTCTCTCTAACCATCTTCTTACTCTCTGCCATCCCAGGCATCTGCACTACCAGGTCCTGTATGACATATATTGCTTAGTGAATTGAACATATTTGAAATAAGCCTATGAAGGGAAAAAGTGAATGGAGCTAGAAGTTAAACTTGTTCAAAACAAGGTTACAAATACGAGGGGCATATAGTAACCACTGTCTCTAGGTCTGGCAGCAAGAAATTAGTTGACAGCAAGAAAAAGCTTCATTTGAGGTTCAAACGTAAAATAAAAATATTAATGACAAATGTGTCTTGATTGCTTCTGTGTGCCAGGAACCATTCTAAGTACTTTATATTGATTAACCATCTGGGGTAAGTACTGTTATCATTCCCATATAACAGATGGGGGAAGTCATTTGTCCCACATCACACAATTGGTAAGGACATAACCCTAGGCAGTCTGATCTAGATCTCAGAGTGTTAACCATTCCCAGGATCTACTATCTCACCTCCACCTCGGATATAGATTGATTTTTATGTGATTTTTAAATCAAATTGAAGGAGAGGAGTTTTGCTTTAAAAATTATTTTTAAAAATAGGCTGAATAAGTAGGAAATAAAGGTTGACTAAGTTGACTGCACAATTCAGCTCTGAAAACCAAGTTAATTAAGCCCATTAGGTGCACACATAATTTGCACAAACTCAAGTTTCAAAAGTCAGTTTTCAGTTGTTGTACCCTCACTATTTCATATGCAATAAACATTCTCTCTTCTTTTTCACTATAAGAGGAACATCATTTTTCAATTTTCACAAGCTCGATTCAAGTAGGTCCCCAAAATCCTTTAACATTTGTGACCATTGGTGTACAAATGGTCGAAGCCCTTGATTGTCTTCCTAAAAAATAAGGGAAAAAAAAAACGATAATAAAAAACCTTATGCCATTCAAGTAAAAATATTGTGACTTCTTCTTCAGCTGCCCAGTGAAGCATTTCCTGAGGAGCTCATCGAAGTTGCTGGTTCATTTCCTGAGGAGTTCATTGGACATCTTCCTTGGAGTTGACAGTTTGCTGACTGCTCTACAGAATTTGGACTCATGCATACCCACAGTTGTGAAAGTAGGTAGAAAGCCAGGAACTGCGTGGACTGGACACCACAGAGCAATCTGACTTTGGGCATACTTCATACAACACTCATGAAAATGTGGAACTGCTGAGATCAGCGAAATCTGTAAGTTTCTGCGGCCAGGGGACCTGCGCCCCTCCCTGCCAGGCTCAGTCCTGTGGGAGGAGGGGCCGTCAGCTCCGGGAAGGAGAAGGGAGAACTGCAGTGGCAGCCCTTATCGGAAACTCATTCTACTGATCCAAACTCCAACCATAGATAGACGGAGACCAGACACCAGAGAATCTGAGAGCAGCCAGCCCAGCAGAGAGGAGACAGGCATAGAAAAAAAACAACACGAAAAACTCCAAAATAAAAGCGGAGGATTTTTGGAGTTCTGGTGAACATAGAAAGGGGAAGGGCAGAGCTCAGGCCCTGAGGCACATATGCAAATCCCGAAGAAAAGCTGATCTCTCTGCCCTGTGGACCTTTCCTTAATGGCCCTGGTTGCTTTGTCTCTTAGCATTTCAATAACCCATTAGATCTCTGAGGAGGGCCCTTTTTTTTTTTTTTAAAAATCCTTTTTTCTTTTTCTAAAACAATTACTCTAAGAAGCCCAATACAGAAAGCTTCAAAGACTTGCAATTTGGGCAGGTCAAGTCAAGAGCAGAACTAAGAGAGCTCTGAGACAAAAGGCAATAATCCAGTGGCTGAGAAAATTCACTAAACACCACAACTTCCCAAGAAAAGGGTGGTGTCCGCTCACAGCCATCATCCTGGTGGACAGGAAACACTCCTGCCCATCGCCAGCCCCATAACCCAGAGCTGCCCCAGACAACCCAGTGTGACGGAAGTGCTTCAAATAACAGGCACACACCACAAAACTGGGCGTGGACATTAGCCTTCCCTGCAACCTCAGCTGATTGTCCCAGAGTTGGAAAGGTGGAGCAGTGTGAATTAACAAAGCCCCATTCAGCCATCATTTCAGCAGACTGGGAGCCTCCCTACACAGCCCAGCAGCCCAGAACTGCCCTGGGGGGACGGCACTCACCTGTGACATAGCACAGTCATCCCTCAACAGAGGACCCGGGGTGCACGGCCTGGAAGCGGGGCCCACTTGCAAGCCTCAGGAGCCATACACCAATACCAAGGACTTGTGGGTCACTGGCAGAGACAAACTGTGGCAGGACTGAACTGAAGGATTAGACTATTGCAGCAGCTTTAAAACTCTAGGATCACCAGGGAGATTTGATTGTTAGGACCACCCCCCCTCCCTGACTGCCCAGAAACACGCCCCATATACAGGGCAGGCAACACCAACTACACATGCAACCTTGGTACACCAATTGGACCCCACAAGACTCACTCCCCCACTCACCAAAAAGGCTAAGCAGGGGAGAACTGGCTTGTGGAGAACAGGTGGCTCGTGGACGCCACCTGCTGGTTAGTTAGAGAAAGTGTACTCCACGAAGCTGTAGATCTGATAAATTAGAGATAAGGACTTCAATTGGTCTACAAATCCTAAAAGAACCCTATCAAGTTCAGCAAATGCCACGAGGCCAAAAACAACAGAAAATTATAAAGCATATGAAAAAACCAGATGATATGGATAACCCAAGCCCAAGCACCCAAATCAAAAGAGCAGAAGAGACACAGCACCTAGAGCAGCTACTCAAAGAACTAAAGATGAACAATGAGACCATAGTACGGGAGACAAAGGAAATCAAGAAGACCCTAGAAGAGCATAAAGAAGACATTGCAAGACTAAATAAAAAAATAGATAATCTTATGGAAATTAAAGAAACTGCTGACCAAATTAAAAAGATTCTGGACACTCATAGTACAAGACTAGAGGAAGTTGAACAACGAATCAGTGACCTCGAAGATGACAGAATGGAAAATGAAAGCATAAAAGAATGGGGAAAAAATTGAAAAAATCGAAATGGACCTCAGGGATATGATAGATAATATGAAACGTCCGAATATAAGACTCACTGGTGTCCCAGAAGGGGAAGAAAAGGGTAAAGGTCTAGGAAGAGTATTCAAAGAAATTGTTGGGGAAAACTTCCCAAATCTTCTAAACAGCATAAATACACAAATCATAAATGCTCAGCGAACTCCAAATAGAATAAATCCAAATAAACCCACTCCGAGACATATACTGATCACACTGTCAAACACAGAAGAGAAGGAGCAAGTTCTGAAAGCAGCAAGAGAAAAGCAATTCACCACATACAAAGGAAACAGCATAAGACTAAGTAGTGACTACTCAGCAGCCACCATGGAGACGAGAAGGCAGTGGCACGATATATTTAAAATTCTGAGTGAGAGGAACTTCCAGCCAAGAATACTTTATCCAGCAAAGCTCTCCTTCAAATTTGAGGGAGAGCTTAAATTTTTCACAGACAAACAAATGCTGAGAGAATTTGCTAACAAGAGACCTGCCCTACTGGAGATACTAAAGGGAGCCCTACAGACAGAGAAACAAAGAAAGGACAGAGAGACTTGGAGAAAGGTTCAGTACGAAAGAGATTCGGTATGGGTACAATAAAGGATATTAATAGAGAGAGGGGAAAAATATGACAAACATAAACCAAAGGATAAGATGGCTGATTCAAGAAATGCCTTCACGGTTATAACATTGAATGTAAATGGATTAAACTCCCCAATTAAAAGATATAGATTCGCAGAATGGATCAAAAAAAATGAACCATCAATATGTTGCATACAAGAGACTCATCTTAGGGACACAAAGAAACTGAAAGTGAAAGGATGGAAAAAAATATTTCATGCAAGGTACAGCCAAAAGAAAGCAGGTGTAGCAATATTAATCTCAGATAAAATAGACTTCAAATGCAGGGATGTTTTGAGAGACAAAGAAGGCCACTACGTACTAATAAAAGGGGCAATTCAGCAAGAAGAAATAACAATCGTAAATGTCTATGCACCCAATCAAGGTGCCACAAAATACATGAGAGAAACACTGGAAAAACTAAAGGAAGCAATTGATATTTCCACAATAATTGTGGGAGACTTCAACACATCACTCTCTCCTATAGATAGATCAACCAGACAGAAGACCAATAAGGAAATTGAAAACCTAAACAATCTGATAAATGAATTAGATTTAACAGACATCTACAGGACATTACATCCCAAATCACCAGGATACACATAATTTTCTGGTGCTCATGGAACTTTCCCCAGAATAGATCATATGCTGGGACATAAAACAAGCCTCAATAAATTTAAAAAGATTGGAATTATTCAAAGCACATTCTCTGACCACAATGGAATACAATTAGAAGTCAATAACCATCAGAGACTTAGAAAATTCACAAATACCTGGAGGTTAAACAACACACTCCTAAACAATCAGTGGGTTAAAGAAGAAATAGCAAGAGAAATTGCTAAATATATAGAGATGAATGAAAATGAGAACACAACATACCAAAACCTATGGGATGCAGCAAAAGCAGTGCTGAGGGGGAAATTTATAGCACTAAACGCATATATTAAAAAGGAAGAAAGAGCCAAAATCAAAGAACTAATGGATCAACTGAAGAAGCTAGAAAATGAACAGCAAACCAATCCTAAACCAAGTACAAGAAAAGAAATAACAAGGATTAAAGCAGAAATAAATGACATAGAGAATAAAAAAACAATAGAGAGGATAAATATCACCAAAAGTTGGTTCTTTGAGAAGATCAACAAGATTGACAAACCCCTAGCTACGCTGACAAAATCAAAAAGAGAGAAGACCCATATAAACAAAATAATGAATGAAAAAGGTGACATAACTGCAGATCCTGAAGAAATTAAAAAAATTATAAGAGGATACTATGAACAACTGTATGGCAATAAACTGGATAATGCAGAGGAAATGGACAATTTCCTGGAAACATATGAACAACCTAGACTGACCAGAGAAGAAATAGAAAACCTCAACCAACCAATCACAAGCAAAGAGATCCAGTCAGTCATCAAAAATCTTCCCACAAATAAATGCCCAGGGCCAGATGGCTACACAGGGGAATTCTACCAAACTTTCCAGAAAGAACTGACACCAATCTTACTCAAACTCTTTCCAAACATTGAAGAAAAGGGAACACTACCTAATTCATTTTATGAAGCTAACATCAATCTAATACCAAAACCAGGCAAAGATGCTACAAAAAAGGAAAACTACTGGCCAATCTCCCTAATGAATATAGATGCAAAAATCCTCAACAAAATACTTGCAAATCGAATCCAAAGGCACATTAAAAAAATCATACACCATGACCAAGTGGGGTTCATTCCAGGCATGCAAGGATGGTTCAACAGAAGAAAATCAATCAATGTATTACAACACATTAACAAGTCAAAAGGGAAAAATCAACTGATCATCTCAATAGATGCTGAAAAAGCATTTGACAAAATCCAACATCCCTTTTTGATAAAAACACTTCAAAAGGTAGGAATTGAAGGAAACTTCCTCAATATGATAAAGAGCATATATGAAAAACCCACAGCCAGCATAGTACTCAATGGTGAGAGACTGAAAGCCTTCCCTCTAAGATCAGGAACAAGACAAGGATGCCCGCTGTCACCACTGTTATTCAACATTGTGCTGGAAGTGCTAGCCAGGGCAATCCGGCAAGACAAAGAAATAAAAGGCATCCAAATTGGAAAAGAAGAAGTAAAACTGTCATTGTTTGCAGACGATATGATCTTATATCTAGAAAACCCTGAGAAATCGATGATACAGCTACTAGAGCTAATAAACAAATTTAGCAAAGTAGCGGGATACAAGATTAATGCACATAAGTCAGTAATGTTTCTATATGCTAGAAATGAACAAACTGAAGAGACACTCAAGAAAAAGATACCATTTTCAATAGCAACTAAAAAAATCAAGTACCTAGGAATAAACTTAACCAAAGATGTAAAAGACCTATACAAAGAAAACTACATAACTCTACTAAAAGAAATAGAAGGGGACCTTAAAAGATGGAAAAATATTCCATGTTCATGGATAGGAAGACTAAATGTCATTAAGATGTCAATTCTACCCAAACTCATCTACAGATTCAATGCAATCCCAATCAAAATTCCAACAACCTACTTTGCAGACTTGGAAAAGCTAGTTATCAAATTTATTTGGCAAGGGAAGATGCCTCGAATTGCTAAAGACACTCTAAAAAAGAAAAACGAAGTGGGAGGACTTACACTCCCTGACTTTGAAGCTTATTATAAAGCCACAGTTGCCAAAACAGCATGGTACTGGCACAAAGATAGACATATAGATCAATGGAATCGAATTGAGAATTCTGAGATAGACCCTCAGATCTATGGCCGACTGATCTTTGATAAGGCCCCCAAAGTCACTGAACTGAGTCATAATGGTCTTTTCAACAAATGGGGCTGGGAGAGTTGTATATCCATATCCAAAAGAATGAAAGAGGACCCCTACCTCACCCCCTACACAAAAATTAACTCAAAATGGACCAAAGATCTCAATATAAAAGAAAGTACCATAAAACTCCTAGAAGATAATGTAGGAAAACATCTTCAAGACCTTGTATTAGGCGGCCACTTCCTAGACTTTACACCCAAAGCACAAGCAACAAAAGAAAAAATAGATAAATGGGAACTCCTCAAGCTTAGAAGTTTCTGCACCTCAAAGGAATTTCTCAAAAAGTAAAGAGGCAGCCAACTCAATGGGAAAAAATTTTTGGAAACCATGTATCTGACAAAAGACTGATATCTTGCATATATAAAGAAATCCTACAACTCAATGACAATAGTACAGACAGCCCAATTATAAAATGGGCAAAAGATATGAAAAGACAGTTCTCTGAAGAGGAAATACAAATGGCCAAGAAACACATGAAAAAATGTTCAGCTTCACTAGCTATTAGAGAGATGCAAATTAAGACCACAATGAGATACCATCTAACACCGGTTGGAATGGCTGCCATTAAACAAACAGGAAACTACAAATGCTGGAGGGGATGTGGAGAAGTTGGAACTCTTATTCATTGTTGGTGGGACTGTATAATGGTTCAGCCACTCTGGAAGTCAGTCTGGCAGTTCCTTAGAAAACTAGATATAGAGTTACCATTCGATCCAGCGATTGCACTTCTCGGTATATACCCGGAAGGTCGGAAAGCAGTGACACGAACGGATATCTGCACGCCAATGTTCATAGCAGCATTATTCACAATTGCCAAGAGATGGAAACAACCCAAATGTCCTTCAACAGATGAGTGGATAAACAAAATGTGGTATATACACACGATGGAATACTACGCGGCAGTAAGAAGGAACGATCTCGTGAAACATATGACAACATGGATGAACCTTGAAGACATAATGCTGAGTGAAATAAGCCAGGCACAAAAAGAGAAATATTATATGCTACCACTAATGTGAACTTTGAAAAATGTAAAACAAATGGTTTATAATGTAGAATGTAGGGGAACTAGCAATAGAGAGCAATTAAGGAAGGGGGAACAATAAAAAAAAAAAAACATTGTGCATTCAGGAAGGGGGTGACCAGCAGAGCTTTAGTTGATAGTGGTTTGCACTGCAGAGACAATAAGTTACCTGAGAACACGTTTCAGGAAGGCTCGCCAGAATGGTGCTTTAGTTGTTGACAATAGGGGAAACTAATGAAATAATCCAAATACCTCAGATTGGAATGTTATTTATTTTAATACTGTAGAAGTTCTGAGGGAGGCAAAGGAACCCGTGGGCATGGGGACTCTCTCATTGGTAGGTTTTGCTGATGTAGCCCTTGCCCCATGGAAGCAGGTACTTCTGAGACTGAGAAGTGAATGTGGGGATGCCCGTGGGCCAAAGAGTGCCAGTGATGATTAGTGAGAGAAGTGGCGGCATGCAGAGAGAAGCTTGTTTTGTGGCATCTCATTTTATATTTCTCTGATTATTAGTGAAAGAACCTGTGCTCATTTTTACCAGGGTTTTTTCCAACATGTCTTTTTCTTATTTTAAAAGGAATTGTTTTTATGTTCTGAATATCAGTCTTTGATGATGAATAATACAAATGTATGCTTCCAGGCTGTGGCTTATTTATTTATTTTTTTTAATGCAGTTTTTGAGATATATTCACATCACAGTATCATCACGAAGTCAATTTGAGAACATTTTCATTACTCCAAAAATCACCACCACAACAAAAAAACAAACATCCCTTACCCCTAAAGCCCCCCATTATTGACCTTTAGCATTAGTGTGGTACATGTTACTGCTGATGAAAGAATATTGAAATGTTATTGTTAACTATAGTCCATAGCTTGCAATAGGTGCATTTCCCCCCATATACCACTCTATTATTAACTATTATATTTGTTCTATTTCATGAAAGAATTTTTTAATATTTGTACTGTTATTCAGTCATCTTCCACCACAAGGTTCACTGTGTTCTAAAGTTCCACGTTTTAATCTCTAGCTCTCCTTCCAGTGACATATATATATGACTCTAAACTTGCCCTTTCAACCACAGTCAAACTCATAATTCAGTGTTATTAATTATATTCACCATAATTAATATTTACATAACCTCTATCCATTTCCAAACATTTAAATTCAACCTAGTTTTTTTCTTTCTAATGCAATTTTATTGAGATATATTCATACACCATACAAACCATTTGAAGTATACAGTCGTTGGCTCACAGTGTCATCACATAGTTGTGAATACATTCCCATGATTAATTTTAGAAATTTTCATTACTCCAGAAAAGAAATAAAAAGAAAAAAGAACCCAGGCAAGATAGCAGCATAGAGAGGTGTGGAATTTAGTTAGTCCTCTAGAGCAATTAGTAAATAGCTAGTAAATAGTCTGAAACAATTGTTGGGGGACATCTGTGACTGTTCACACATCATACACCAGTCAGGAATGGGTGGAACAGCTGAGATTGCAGCATAAAGTAAGTAAAAACTGTGGAACCATCACCCCTCCTCACCAGCATGGCAGGCCAAGCTGCAAAACTTCACTGTGTGAGAAGGAAGCAGTCCCTGTCAGAGCAGAGAGGGGTAGCTCAGCCGAGTTCCAATTGTGGTTTTAATTTAACAAATTTGGACTACTGAAGATAACATACAAGCACAGATAGGCACTGAGTAAACAGGAATCTGTGGTTCCTCCTGGCAGAAAGGAGGCAGGGCAGAAGAATAAAAAGAAATACATACACACACATAACTAAATAAAAACAGGCTTCTGGAGACAGCTGAGCTCACAGTTCTGGTGAACGGCTGTGTCCACAGAGAACTGGGGGCAAGCTCCGGTTAACCAGTGAAACTGAGGAGCTGGAGACAGGCTCTGAAAAGGGGCTTTTGCTCTTTTTCTATTTTTTTCCTCTCATTCTAAACAGCGCATGAGAGAAAGCCTCAGACATTTTCAGTTGACAGCAGCTGACCCTGGCAAGAATGAAGTTAAGAGGGTCAGAGAGACAAAGGAGGAAGTCAAGTGTAGAAGAGAACTCCCTATGGGGTGTATCTTCCCTAAGAAAAGGGGTAAGGCCCAGCTCAAGTGAGGGCCCTCCCTCAGGGAGCTCAGATCCCAGGGCCTGGGGGAAAAGAAACAAGCCAGAAATAAGCTTGGCTTTTGACACCCTCGGCCCCTAGTGAGGACTGGGTCCACTGAATTAAAGGGACTGTACCTCTTTACTCTGGTAGGGAGCTGCAGGCTGAAAAGTGCCACCTGCTGGGCAGGATAGGAAAAGCACTGAGTCTAGAGGCCTTGTGAGAAAGTCTGACAACCTGCTGCTCAGGGAAACTTGATACTGAATACACTTTCCTCCTGAGACCTGGGCCCGTCTGATCTGGGAAAGTCTGATTGGGGTAATCAAGGAAACCAGATGCCTAGATAACAAAAAATTATGTGTCACATTGGGAAAAAAGAAGACACAACTCAGTCAAAGGAACAAAGTTACACTTCAAATGAGATACAGGAGCTGAAACAACTAATTATTAATCAAATCTAAATAAAAAAATCAAATCAGTGAGTTAAGGGAAGATATGACAAGAGATGAAGGATATAAAGAAGACATTGGGCAAGCTTAAGGAAGAAATCAAAAGTAAAAAAACAACTGGCAGAACTTACGGGAATGAAAAGCACAATACAAGAGATAAAAAACACAATGGAGACATACAACAGCAGATTTAAAGAGGCAGAAGAAAAGATTCATGAACTGGAGGCCAGAACATCTGAAATCCTACACACAAAAGAGCAGATAGGGAAAAGAATGGAAAAATGTGAGCAGCATTTTAGGGAATTGAATGACAACATGAAGCACATGAATATACATGTCATAGGTGTCCCAGAAGGAGAAGAGAAGGGAAAAGGGGCAGAAACAATAATGGAAGAAAGAATCACTGAAAATTTCCCATCTCTTATGAAAGACATAAAATTATGGATCCAAGAAGCACAGTGTGCCCCAGATAGATCCAAACAGATCTACGCCATGACAGTTAATAATTAGATTATCAAATGTCAAAGACAAAGAGAGAATTCTGAAAGCAGCAAGAGAAAAGTGATCCATCACATACAAGGGAAGCTCGGTAAGACTATGTGTGGATTTCTCAGTAGAAACCATGGAAGTGAGAAGGCAGTGGTGTGACATATTTAAGATACTGAAGGAGAGGAGCTACCAACCAAAAATTCTGTATTTGTTGAAACTGTCCTTCAGAAATGAGGGATAGTTTAAAATATTCTCAGACAGATAGACACTGAGAGTTTGTGAGCAAGATACCTGCTCTGCAGGAAATACTAAAGGCAGCACTACAGACAGATAGGAAAAGACAGGAGAGAGAGGTTTGGAGCACAATACTGAGTGGCAGTAACACAATAATGTAAGTACATTGAACAAAGACGACTGTAAGATTGAGGGAGGAAAGTTAGGGGTAGGTAGGGTGACGGGGGAAGGAGAGAAATAAAGATGGACTGTATAACTTAGTGAAACCTAGAGTGGTCAATGATTGTGATTAAATGTACAAATGTTTTTACAAAAGGGAGAACAAATGAATGTCAACTTTGCAAGGTGTTTAAAATGGGGTAGTATTGGAGGAAAAAAATGCAATCAATGCAAACTAGAGGTTATAGTTAACCATAACATTATAATATGCTTCCCTGATTGTAACAAAGGCAATACACCAAAGCTAAATGTCTATAAGAGGGGGGATATAAGGGAGAGGTATGGGGATTCTTGGTTTTGGTGGTGGTGTCTGACTTTTTAATTGTATTTTAGTTTAATTTTATTTTTTTCTTTTGTTTTTTAGTTGTCACCATTTTTCTTTCTTTTTCTTTTTTCTTTTTTCACCTCTTCCTTGTTCTTTGTGGAAGAAATGGAAATGTCCTTATATAGATAGTGGTGGTGAATACATAACTGTGAATACACAGGGGACCACTGATTGTTTACCTAGGATGGAATGTATGGTGTGTGAATAAAACCATGGAAAAAATAGAGGGATACAAGTGCTGGAGAAAATGTGGAGAAAGGGATGTACCTAATCACCATTGGTGGGGAAGTAAAATGGTGCAGCCCATCTGGAGGACAGTGTGGTGGTTCCACAGGAAGCTAAGCATGGGGTTGCCATATGGTCCTGCAACTCAGTGATTGGGTATATACTTGGAAGAACTGAAAAGAGGGACACAAATGGATGTTTGTACAGTGGCGTTTATGGTGTCAGTATTCACGATTTGCAGTGAATGGAGGTGGACTAAGGAAATTAACCCTCACGTTTGTGGCCAACTGATTTTTGAAAAGGGAGCAAAGGCAACTCAATTGAGAAAGAATAGTCTCTAACAAATGGTGCTGGGAAAACTGGATCTCCATTTGCAAAAGAATGAAGGACCCATACCTCACACCTTACACAAAAAACAACTCCAAGTGGACCAAAGACCTAAATATAAGAGCCAAAACTATGCAGGGAAGCATCTTCAGGACTTGTGTTAGCTAATGGCTTCCTGGCACCCAAAGCACATTCAACAAAAGAAAAAATAGCAAAACAGGACCTCATCAATATTGAAACTTTTGCACCTCAAAGGACTTTATCATGAAAATAAAAGGACAACCCACACAATGGGAGAAAATGTTTAGAAACCACATGTCTGATAAAAGTTTAATATCCAGAATACATAAAGAAATCTTTCAACTTAAAAAAAGGCCAACCCGATTAATAAATGGACAAAAGAATAGTCTCTCTCCCAAGAAGATACACAAATGGCCAAAAAGCATATGAAGAGATGCTCAACATCATAACCATCAGGGAAACACAAATCAAAACCACAGTGGGATACACTTACATACCCATTAGAATGGCTGTTTAAAAATTAGAAAAGTGTAAGGTTTGGAGAGTATGCAGAGAAAAAGGAACACTCATTCATTGCTGGTAGGAAGGTAACATGGTGCAGCTTCTAGGCAAGGCAGATGGCCAGTTCCTAAGATGGTTAAGTAAAGAATTACCATATTACCCGGCAATCTCACTTCTATGCATATACCCAAAAGAATTGAAAGCAGGGAGTCGAACAGATATTTGCACAATATTAATAGCACCATTATTCATATGCCAAAGATGGAAGCAACCCAAGTGTCCATCAACTGATGAGTAGAAAAAAAGAAATGTGGATTATACATATTTAGAATATTATTCAGCTGTAAAAAGGAATAAAATTCTGATAACATGCGACAATACTGATGAACCCTGAACACATCAAGTTGAGTTAAATAAGCCAGACGCAAAAGGACAAATATTGTAAGAACTCACTGATATGACATAATTAGAATAAGCATA
The DNA here is from genome assembly GCF_015220235.1 of Choloepus didactylus. NCBI lineage: Eukaryota > Metazoa > Chordata > Mammalia > Pilosa > Megalonychidae > Choloepus > Choloepus didactylus. The sequence continues at coordinate 31,982,743 of NC_051308.1, forward strand.
CTCAAAACTTCAGAATCTACAATATAGGTTACCAGGGGGGATGTGATGGGGATAGGAAATAGGCAGTTAAGGCTTAAAATGTACAGAGTTCCTATTTGGAAAGATGTAAACATTGTGGTGATGGGTGTTGGTGATGGGAGCACAACATTGCGAATGTAATTATCAGCACTGAAATATATATCTGAATTCTGAGAAAAGGGGAAATGTTAGGCTATATAATAGAATAATTTTTTTTTAATCGATGAAACTGTACCATACAAACAGTAAATCCTAAGTTAAACCATGGACTATGGTTAATAGTACAATTATAAAAATGTGCTTTCATCAATGTAACAAATGTACCACACCAATGCAAGGTGTTGTTAACAGTGGGGTATATGGGAAATCTATATTTTATGCTTAATTGTTCTGTAAACTCACAACTTCTATAATAAATTTTTTTAAAGAACTGTATAAAGGTGGGATGACAGAGGATTACAGGAACACAGGTTGTGTGTGCTCTTGAAGCTAACTTGGTATCAAACCACATGAGACTGTCATAGATTTAGGATGTTAAATTTAAGCCCCATAGTGCCCACAATGTAAGTAATAGAAAAGTATGCAGAGAGGAAATAAATTGTTCTAGAGGATTCACTACAAAAGATTGACTAAATGTAAAAATAGACAGTAATGGAAAAATTAAGAGACAAAAAAGGTGTAAGACTTATGAAAATCATATAGCAAAATGGTAGAAGAAAATTCTGCATTACCCATAGTTACTTTAAACATAAGTGGATTGATCCCTCTATTCAAAATGCAGAGATTGACCTAACTCTGCTGTTTATAAGAGATTGACCTTAAATTCAAAGACACTAGTTGGCTGAAAGTGAAATGTTGGAAAATAATATTCCATGCAAATAGTAATAAAAAGAGAACATGGATGGTCATATTAATATCAGACAAAGTGGACTTTAAGTAAAAAACTGTTAAAAGGGACAAAGAAGGGCACTATGAAAGGATAAAAGAAGAGTCAATTCATCAAAAAGACATAATGATTATGAACATATATGCATTTAACTACAGAACCCCATATGAAACAAACATTAACAGATTTAAAGGGAGAAATAGACAGTTCTACATTAATAGTAGGAGACTTCAATGCACCACTTTTAATAATGGATATAACATCTAGACAAAATCAATATGGAAACAGGACTTAAACAATACTATAGAACAAGTAGACTTAGTAGACATATATAGACCTCTTCATCCGACTGCAGCAGAATACATGTTCTTCTCAAGTGCCTGCAGACCATATGTTAGGCCACAAAACAAGTCTCAATAAATTTTAAAAAACCAACCTGTTAAAAAGTATCTCTCCAACTACAAGAGAATGAAGGTAGAAATCATTGACAGAAGGAGAACTGGAAAATTCAGGAAAATATGGAAAGTAAACAACAATACCCCTAAGCAGGCAATGGAGCAAAGAAGAAATCACAGGGAAAATTAGGAAATATCTTGAGGCAAATGAGAACAAGAACAAAATATATCATAACTTATGGGATGCACCAAAGGAAGTACTCAGATGGGTATTTATTGCTCTAAATGCCTACAGTGAAAATAAGAAATATATTAAATCAGTAACTTAACCTCACATCTGGAGGAACTAGAAAAAGAAGAGGAAACCAAAAACCCAAAGTGAGCAGATAGAAGGAAATAATAGAGATTAGAGGTAAAGAGGTAGAGAATAAGAAAACAGTAGAGAGAATCAATGAAATCAGCAGGTGATTCTTTGAAAAGATTAATGAAAGTGACAGACCTTTAGCTGGACTAACAAAGAGTAAAAGAAGATGTAAGCAATAAAAATCAGAAATGAAAGGGGAGGGAATTAGTACTGACCTCACAAAAATGAAAAGGATTGTGAGAGGATAGTATTAAAAACTGTCAATAAATTAGACAGCCTAGATGAAATGGACAAATTCCTAGAAGCACGTAGACTACTTACACTGACTCAAAAAGATATAGAAGATCTCAACAGACCAATTAAAAATAAAGAGATTGATTCCATAATGAAAAACCTCTCAGCAAAGAAAAGTCCTGGACCAGATGGCTTCACAGGGGAAATTTACCAAACATTTAAAGAATACCAATCCAACTTAAGCTGTTCCAAAATCTGAAGAAGAAGGAAGATCCCCTAATTCATTCTGTGAGGCCAGCATCACCCTAACATCAAAGCCAGATAGAGATATGACAAGAAAAGAAAATTACAAACTAATATATTTGAATAATAGAGTTATAAAAATCCTCAACCAACTACTAGCAGACCAAATTGAACTGTACATCAAAAGGATTATACAGCATGATCAAGTGGGATTTACCCCAGGTATGCAATGGTGGTTCAACATACGAAGATCAGTCAATGTTGTAATATACCACATTAACAGAATGAAGGAAAAAGACACAACACATTATCATCTCAACTGATGCAGAAAAAACATTTAACAAAATTTAGCACTCTTTTTTTGATTAAAAAAAAAACTCAGAAAAAAAAGGAATAGAAAGGAGTTTCCTCAACATGATAAAGAACCCACAGCTAACATCAAACTCAACAATGAAAAACTGAAAGTTTTCCCCCCGATCACGAACAAGAGAAGGGATAGTCTATCACCATTGCTATGCAACAGTCTACTGGAAGTGTTAGCCAGAGCAATTAGTCTGAAAAAGAAACAAAGGATATCCAAATTGGAAGAGAAGAAGAAAAACTATCCCTATTCACAGATGACAGGATCCTATATCTAGAAATCCAGAAGAATCTACAAGAAAGCTACTAGAGCTAATAAACCAATTCATCAAAGTGGCATCGTACAAGAGTAACACACAAAAATTAGTGTTGTTTCTATATACCAGCAATGAACAATCTGAAATGGAAATCAACAATACAATTCCATATATAATAGCAACTAACAGAATAAAATGTCTAGGAATAAATTTAACCAATGACATAATTTGTACACAGAAAACTACAATTCATTACTGAAAGAAATTAAAGATAACCTAAATAAATGGAAATATAATCCATGCTTATGGATTAGAAAACTTAATAGCATTAAGATATCAATACTATCAAAGTGATTTACAGATTTAATGCAATCCTGATCAAAATTCCAACAGCCTTCTTCACAGAAATGGAAGAGCTAATCATCAAATTCATATGGAAGGGCAAAGGACCCCAAATAGCTAAAACCATCTTGAAAAAGAACAAAGTTGGAGAACTTAGCTTTCCCAATTTCAAAACTTATGACAAAGTTACAGTAATCAAAATAATGTGGTACTGTACAAGGACAGACATGAGACCAATGGCATAGAATTAAGAGCTCAGAATTAAACCCATACATCTATAGTCAATAGATTTTTGACAAGGGGGCCAAGGCCACTCAACGGGAAAGAACAGTCTCTTCAACAAATGCTACTGGGAAAACTGAATATCCACATACAAAAAATGAAAGTAGATCCCTATGTCATACCATATACTGTACAAAATGAACTCAAAATTGATCAAAGACTTAAATATAAGAGCTAAACTATAAAAATCTTAGAATATTACACAGGGAAATATATCTTCAGGACCAAATATTAGGCCATGGATTCTTAGATTTTACAACAAAAAGAAAAATAGATAAGTTGGATTTCATCCAAATTAAAAACTTGTGCATCTAAGAACACTATCAAGATAGTGAAAAGACAACCAAGAGAAAGGGAGAAAATATTTGGAAACTACATATCTGATAAGGGTTTAATATTCAACACTACAACCAAAAGACAAATAACCCTATTTTTAAATGGGCAAAAGACTTGACATTTCTTCAAAGAACATAAAGGGCCAAAGGCACATGAAAAGACACTCAACATCAACATCATTAGTCATTATAGAGAAATGCAAATCCAAACCACAATGAGATAGCATTTACCCACTAGAAGTCTACTAGTTAAAAAAATAGATAAAAATTGTTGTAGAGGATGTGGAGATATAGCAACACTTGTTCATTGTTAGTAGGAATGGAAAATCGTGCAGCCACTGTGAAAAACAGTTGGGCAGTTCCTCAGAAAGTTAACTATAGAATTACCATAAGACCTGGCAATCCCAGTTCTAGATATATGCCCAAAAGAATTGAAAGTAGGATCTTGAACAAGTATCTGTACACCAATGTAGCAGCATTATTCACAATAGCCAAATGATACGAGCAACCCAAATGTCCACAGAAGATGAATGGATAAACAAAATGTTGTATATACATAAAATGGAATATGACTGAGCCTTAAAATGGAATGAAGTTCTGATACATTCCAATATATGGATGAATCTTGAAGATATTGTGTTCAGTAATAAGCCAGTTAGAAAGGGACAGATAGTATATGATTCCACTTATATGAGATAGCTAGTATATACAGATTCATAAGACAGAACGAATATATGTTACCTGCAGTAGGGGTAGAGGAAATGGGGAGTTAAGGCAAAATGGGTGTAGAGTTTCTGTTTGGGGTGATGGGAAAGTTCTGTTAATGGATGGTGATACAGGTAGTGCAACATTGTGTATGTGATTAATGCTTGGTAGTGGCTAAGATGTGAAAGTTTATGTTGTGTATATATTTACATAATTAAAAAATAAAAAGCAACTAAAGAGAATGAGCTCTTGTATTTTTTTGGAGTAATGAAAATGTTCAAAATTGATTTTGTTGATGAATGCACAACTATATGAGGGTACTGTGAACAACTGATTGTACACTGTGGATGACTGTAGGGTTTGTGACTATATCTCAAAAAAATTGAATTGGAGGGAGACAGAAGATTGTACACTGGATGACTGTAGGGTTTGCGACTATATCTCAAAAAAACTGATTTGGAGGGAGACAGAAGAAGATGGTGGCATAGAGAGGAGTGGAAGCTAGTTTATCCCCCTGGAACAACTAATAAACAACCAGGAACAACTAGCAAATAATCTGGAATAACTGCAAGGGGACAAACATGACTGTCCACTCATCATACACGACCAACCTGAATTGGGAGGAATGCCCAAGACTGCAGCATAAAATCTGTAAGTAAAAACTGCAGATCCAAGCCAGAAGCCCCCTCCCCCCACAGCCTGAACTACAAAGCCTTGCAGTGCTAGAGAGCAGCACTCTCCCAGCAAGCGAATATAGCTCAGCTGAGCTCCAACTGGGATTTTAATGAACAAATGTAGACTTCTCAATACAAGATAGAAATACCCAACAAGCAGACAGAGGCTTTTAGTGACGATTGATGTTGGAGAACCGGAGGGTGGCCACGGACTGGCCCTGAAGGGGGCTTTCTGTCCCTTTTTCGGCTCAGTGGAGAAAGTCTCAGCCATTTCAGTTCCCAGCGCTCTCCCGCAAGGGTGGAGATAGCACAGGCAGAGATTATTCAAATGTAAATGACCTCTCCCTGGGGGTGTATCTTCTTAAGAGAAAGAAGGTGGTGCCAGGCTCTACTACCCACCTTCCATTCAGAACCAGACCCCAGAGCCTGGGGGCAAACAGCCATGGGCCACACCTCCTTACACCAGTCTGGATCTACAGGCTGACAGGTGCCACCTGCTGGGCAGAAAAGCACAGTGACCTGAGGCCTCACAGGGTGTATCAATCTTCTAAGACACCCTCAGGGAAACCGGATACTATTCCCTCCTTCCAAGACCCAATCCTCTTCTGGTCTGGGAAAACCTGATTGGGGTAACCAAGGAAACCAGATGCCTAGACAACAGAAAACTACAACCTACATGAAGAAAAATGAAGTTATGGCCCAGTCAAAGGAACAAACTTACACTTCAACTGAGATACAGGAATTTAAACAACTAATACTAAATCAATTCAAAAAGTTTACGGAAGATATGGCAAAAGAGATGAAGCGTATAATGAAAACACTAGGTGTACCTAAGGTAGAAACTGAAAGTTTGAAAAAACAACTGGCAGAATATGGAAATGAAAGGCACAACACAAGAAATGAAAGACACAATGGAAACTTACAATAGCAAATCTCAAGAGGCAGAAGAAAACACTCAGGAACTGGAGAACAAGGCATCTGAAAGCCTACACACAAAAGAACAGATAGAGAAAAGAATGGAAAAATATGAGCAATGTCTCCAGGAACTTAAGGACAAAATGAGATGCAGGAATGTACATGTCATTGGTGTCCCAGAAGGAGAAGAGAAGGGAAAAGGGACAGAAGCAAAAATAGAGGAAATAATCAACAAAAATTTCCCATCTCTTATGAAAGACATAAAACTATGGATCCAAGAAGTTCAGCGTACCCCAAACAGAAAAGATCTAAATAGGCCTACGCCAAAACACTTAATAATCAGATTATCAAACATCAAAGATAAAGAGAGAATCCTGAAAGCAGCAAGAGAAAAGCGATCCATCACATACAAAGGAAGCCTGATAAGACTATATGTGGATTTCTCAATAGAAACCATGGAGGCAAGAAGGAAGTGGAGTGATACATTTAAGATACTGAAAGAGAAAAACCACCAGCCAAGAATCTTATATTCGGCAAAACTACTCTTCAGATATGAGGGAGAGTTTAAAATATTCTCTGACAAACAGACAATGACAGAGTTTGTGAACAAGATACCTGGCCTAAAGGAAGCACTGCAGACAGAAAGGAAAAGACAGGAGTGAGAGGTTTGGAAAACAATTTTGGGAGATAGTAGCACAGCAATGTAAGTACACTGAACAAAGATGACTGTGAGCCTGGTTGAAAGAGGAAGGTTAGCAGTATGTGGGACACCAGAAGGAAAGACAAAAAATAAAGACTGGGACTGTGTAACTCAGTGAAACCTAGGGTGCTCAATGACTGTAATAAAAGGTGCAAATATGTTTTTACATGAGGTAGAACAAATGAATGTCAACATTTCAAGGTGTTAAAAATAGGGTGCAATTGGGGGGAAATACAATCAATGCAAACTAGAGACTATACTTAACAGAAACATTGTATTATGTTTCCTTTAATGTAACAAAGGCAATATACCAAAGCTAGTGCATATGGGAGTTGGGGGCATAGGGGAAGGGTATGGGACTCCTTGCCTTGGTGATGTTGTCTGACTTGATTCTACTTTAGTTTAATGCTATTTTTCCTTTTGTTGCTTTCTAGCTGTCATGTTTTTTTTTCTCTTTCTCTTTTTTCTTTTTCTTCTGTCCCTCTACCTTCTTTGACTCTTCCTCCTTCTTTGTGGAAGAAATGGAGATGTCCTTATATAGGTTATGATGGTGCTGAATACATAAATATGTGACTATACAGGGAAACGATTGTTTACTTAGGACTTAAGTGTTAGGCCTACGTAACAAAACCGAGTCAAAAAAAAAATGGGTTGATGAAGAAACCTTGAGGGCACTATATTGAGTGAAATAAGACAGACACATAAGGACAAATATTTCAGGGTCTCACTGATATGAATTAATTATAATATGAAAACTCATAGACATGAAATATAAGTTATCAGGATATAGAACAAGGCTAAAGAATGGAGAGTGGTTGTTTATTATGAGCAAAATGTTCAACTAGGATGAACTTAAAGTTTGGAAATGGACAGAGGTGATGGTAGCATGTTGTGAGAAGAACTAACAGTGCTGAATTGTGTGTGAAGGTGGTGGAAAGGGTAAGCTCAGAGTCACGTATGTCACCAGAAGGAATGCTGGAGGTATAAAGATGGAAATATATAAAACAGTGAACCCTGTGGTGGACAGTGTCTGTGATTAACTGTACAAATATGAGAAATCTCTCTCATGAACTAGAACAAATGTATGACACTATAAGTAGAAGTTAATAATAGAGAGGCATATAGGAAAAAATATATACCAAATTGCAAACTATATACTACAGTTAGTAGTACTTTAACATTCTTTCATCAACAGTAACAAACGTACTATACCAAAACTATGAAACAATAATGGAGGGGGGGTGGTTAGGGGTATGGGAGGATTTGAGTTTCCTTTTTTTTGTCTTTATTTCTTTTCTGGAGTAATGAAAATTTCTAAAAATTGAAAAAAAATTAATTGTGGTGATGGATGCACAACTGTATGATGGTACCATGGACAACTGATTGTACACATTGGATCTTTGGATAATTGAATGGTATGTGATCAATCTTAATAATAATAAATAATAAATAAATACATATATACATACATACATACAACTGAATTGGAAAAAAGAGAGACAATGAGAATGAAAGGTCATACAAGATCCTGGACTAGATCTAATAATAGAGGAGAAAAGGCTCAAAAGGACATTATTGTGGCTTATGAAAAAATTGAAGTATGGACTATAAGCTTTATATCCATTTAAACTTCTTGAACTTGATAACTGCACTTAAGGTGTATATACAAGTGAATATCCTTGTTCTTAGGAAATGGACATGGAAGTATAATTTGTTCAAGAAGTATGATGCGTGAAACCTGCTCCCAAATGTTCAGAAGATAGATAGAAATATAGATAGATAGATAGATAGATAGATAGGTAGATAGATAGATAGGTAGATAGATAGATAACGTGGTGTGATGGTTAAGTTGTTTGTCAACTTGGCCAGTGTCCAGCTGTTTGTTACTATGAGAGCAAGGAAGGAAGGGAGGGAAGAAGGGAGGAAGGAAGGAAAGAAACAGTAGGCTCGTGCTGTTACCAGGCCTCCACCTGTTCTACTGCTTAAACACACACAAACCCAAGCTCAGGAAATGCAGTTTTATCAACAAAAAGAGATTCCTTTTGCTTCTAGGATTCTTTTTTACTTACGGGAGGTTTACAATGTCTCAACCTGAGAAACTGTCCTCTTGCCATGTTCATGCTTTGGTAGAACACCTTAAGAGCCTTGGCAAATTCTCCATGGTAGCTGACTCGCTGTGGGCACAGCTGACTGGCTGATGGCAGTTGTGCTGTCATCCCAGTTATTTTCAAGGTATTGGAAGACTTATGGGCTGAGACAGAAACAAAGGGTAATATTTATTTATTCAACTATTTATTTATTTTGGTGGCATTCTACTATATCAGCATTTATTAGGCAGCAATTTGGACCCACCCAAAGAAATCTTACAGGGCAAAAGAAAAATCTATGTATTTTGTTGATGAAACAAAAGAGCAAGCACACATCCCAAATGTAGGAAGTTAAGGGTAAGCTAAACACCCAAAATATCCAAAACCTGAGTAGCCTCTCACCTTGCCGACCAGAACCAGTTTTCTCAAGTGATTCTCTGAGAAACACATTTTCCTCTCTTAGGGTTCTGTTAATGTTTCTGAGCAATTCTGTCTCCTGTTTTAACTTGAGCAGCTTCAGATAAAGTTCTGATATCTGGTCTGTTGTAGTCTACAAAAAGACATGTCAGTTTAGTCTTTTATTGGATTATATCCATATCCTTTGAGACTGGCAGTTTTTGCTACCACATGAAAACTTAACTGGAGGGGGCTTAAACCTTACTCAGGCACACAGGAGTAAATCAAGAAAACATTTGGAAAGTGGGAAGGAAACTTGATGATCCCCAAGAAGCTGTCATCTGAAATTTTCTAGTCACCTGTGAAGTCCATTTTAATGTCAATTAAATGTACACACCTGGACTGTTTCCATCCCAGTGGAAGTTTTCTTGGTGTCCCACCATGATGTGGCCTTCACCTGTGACCATGAGGCCCAGCTGAGAGCAGCTCAGTTCGGCACAGCCTTCTACAGTGTGTGGGAGACCAGCAAGGAAAGAAACATCTCAGTTGTTCAGCCCCAGCGCTATGTGCAGATTTTAAACCACATCATCTCATGCTGGACTAGAAAGATCCCAGGAACCCAGGGGAAGATGGTTCCTTGGCCACTGCCATCCTCTCTGACCCTGACCACCTCTCTCTCTGTCTCCTCTGCAGCCCTAGATATACTGATATTTTATCTGACCAAAGAATGCACCATGCAAAAGGTACCTTGAAGAGGTAAATCAACAATTAGAGCATTTGTCTGTAAATAATTCAGAAACTCCTGAGATACATTTAAGGCTGCAAATTGGACAGTCTCTTCAATTTGGGGATTCATGATTTTCCATATAGCCTTGGTATATAAAGTGTTTGGAAGATCATAAATTCTGTAACTGAGAAAAGAGCATAAAATGTACATTAAAGCCAGAGGGACACTTTTGTAAAGAAAAGGATCAGATGAAAAGAAATAAAGATTTACAGCCCATGCATTGGTTAGTTGGTAAAAGATGACCTATAATTGATTCTCGTGATTGCCCCTACAGTTTCTTAGCTATTCAACATGAGTATCATCACTACATGGAAAATATTAAATGTCTAGCAAAAAGAGAACAGGATTTTGATTAATTCTTTCTACTTATGTTAATTTTTTAAATAGCTAGTTGGTTGGTTGATTTTTGTCCTTCAAAGTCTCCCTTTCTTTACTGCTTTATCTTAATATCCTTTTAGCCTAAATAGTTGAAGCCTATCTGGTGTTTCTACCATCTAGTAATACAGCTCTTCCTTTTCCAATTCAAAAAAAAAAAAAAAAAAAAAAAAAAAAAACCTATTCTACTTAGATAATACAGTTTTACTGGATATTCTTTCTGATAATTAAAATGTCTGACTCTACTGCTTAAATCGCTTAAAAGGATCAGTACACACTTCTCTATTAAACAGATGGGTAGAAATAGTTATTTTGGGGTTGAGGAAACAGAGAAACTTAAGAACATTTCATGTATATGCATTTTAAAAACTTCAAGGACGACTCCCTTCCATCAGGGATCATAAAGTAGGTGGTTTGTGAGAAGCAATTCTGCAGTGCAGGCTAATACCCAATCTGAATGCCCCGCTTTGCATCTTCCTTTAGCCACTTGATGCCAAGGCACCGAACAATGTGAATCTGGAAATTGATCTTCTTGCCCAGCAACTCCAATGGGTCAATAACCACAGCTTCCTCACCATGTGCTCTACAAACAGAAAAAGGTTAACACTGATGGCTGGTTAGCCTGAGTCCAAAAAGTTAGGATCTTGATGTCTAAGAGAATTAAATCAAACTCTTAAGAAATAGTTAATTTCATTGAAGAAAGGGTAAGTAATATTACCCGTTGCAGAATTCATACATTCATTCATTTATTCAAGAGACACTTAATGGGAACCCACTCTGCAGGCACTTCAAGGTATGATACGGACCTTCTTCTCAATGAACTCACAGCCTGGAGGAGGCAGGAATATAAACAGCTTCATGTAATAAATGCACCCAAATGTGGGTGCTAAACTAGCCTTGCAGATTTAGGTAAGTGTCCAGTGGACAGAGGGGTTTCCACCTGGGAAGTCCAGCTGGCTGCCCAGATACGTCCTCTTGTGTCATTTTCCTTGGTTAATTCTTTATAGTCCAGAGTCAACATCAGGCCTACAAGTTCAGAAACCAATTTGGACAGCTCTCTGGAGAGGATCTTTCTCACATCAGCCAAGCTCACAAAGACTGAAACCTATAAACTAGAATGCCAATTAATTAATTTGCAAGGGGAAATATAACTATCAGGCAGCCTAGGAAGCCTTAGTAGCCAAATAACCACAGCATTGCTTGGTGAGCATGAAGTCCTAATAAAGACAAGGGATTGTTAGTCAGCTTGGTGTCTCAGTTTCAGAAGCTTGAGGTTCCCTTACTCCCTCTTAAGCCTCAGTTTCCTCTCCAGAAAGACAAAAGTTTCCACTAGGTGCCTATGAGCGCTCGGGTACCCAGACCAAGCCCCCTTCCAGACTTTTGCTTAGAATTTTGTGAGACATTAGCTTTTGTAAAAACTTCCCACAACCTGAAGAGAGAAAACAAGTAGATCTTGGGAGGAGGGATGAGATTAAGCCTTGGTCAGAGATAAAGGAGCAGAGTTTAGGAAAGTTGCTGAAAGGTTAAAACAAAACCTGTACCCACAGGAAGGACACATAACAGCACAGAAAGGCCAGGTAAGGAAAGAAAGACATCTCAGTCTCTACCTTAAGAAAGGGAACAAAGAAACCATCACCACCTATATGAGGGATGGAGAAGCAGTGAGCTGAATAATCAGTTTTCATCTGGCTGTTGGGTCTCAGCAGGAATGGGATTTCCTCCACTAGCATGGGAAAGAGCATGCACATGTAGCAGATGTCAGACTTTGCAGGTGCTAGGAAAGTGCTGGGGGTGGGAAGGTCCTACACATTCGCTTTCTCCATGCTCAAGGACCATTGTTTGGAATCAACCCCAGGCCTTTTGGTTCTGTCCCACAGTTCCTTCTACTCCATCCTCCTTGTTCTTTAGGTTCCCCAACATAATACCAAGCTGACTCAGATTTTGTTGGACATGGGATTTAAAATATTTCAGGTTAGCTGATGTGGCTGTCATACCAAAAGTCAGATTTGATGAGGCCAAATCTTGAGTGAATGAGCTCATTCGTCTCCTGAACGAGCTCTTCAGGGTACCAAGTTGACCATTCCTTCTTTAGAAGACCTCAGGCTTGCTATGAATTTTCTGTGTATGACTACTTAGAATGGATTTGGGCCAAGAAAGAGGGAGAAGTGAGACACGCACTGTCCTGTTGTGGAGCAGGGGGTTATGTGGATGTGCAAAAGTGCCTCCTCCAGCCCCTCGCAGTTCAAAAACTCCACTTGCTCCTCAAACTTCATACAGTAGGCAAGTAACTGGAGCCAGATATGAGCTAAGCCCAAGTGCACAACCTCCACAGGGTCCCAGAAAGGGTCATCTTCTTGAGTCACATGGCTGTCTTCTCCATCTAGGAAGTGCTGGTAAAGTTCCTCCATTAGGAATTTCCTATTGATAAACTTGGCTTTTGACCAAATCCACACCTGGAAACACAAAGGTCAGTCACCAAATTTTATTTCATCTGCTTCTCAGACAAATTATGTGATTTTCCCCAGCATGCTCCCTCTGATGGGCTGAGTTAAGGGTAGATCTAGCCCACATAATGCTCTCATCAAATTTAGCTTTATTGGCATCCTTCAAGAATATCATTCATTCCTGGATCTGTTACTTCAGCATTGCTGGAGTCCAGGAAATGACTTAGAGATGATGAAGGAATTAGAAACAGACCCTTGAAATGAAGGTTTGGGGGCTGTGGTAGGTAGAATAATGAACCCTAAAGATGTCCACGTCCTAATTCCTGAAACTTGTGAATGTGCTACTTTACATAGCAAAAGGGAATTAAGGTTGCAGATGGAATAAAGGTTGCTAAATTGGTTAATCTTAAAATAGGAAGATTATCCTGTATTATCCAGATGAGTCCAATGTAATCACAAGTGTCCTTAAATGTAGAAGAGAGGCAGAAGAGAGGGTCAGAGAAAGAGATGTGACAAAGGAAGTAGGGTCAGAGAGATACCATATTGAACACTTTGAAGATGGAGGAAGGGGGTTACAAGCCAGTGAATATAGGTGGCCTCTAGAAACGGGAAAAAGTGAAGAAACATTCTCCCCTAGAGCCTCCAGAAAGAAATGCATCCCTGCCAACATCTTGATTTGCACCCAGTGAAACCTTGTTAGACTTCTAATTTACAGATCTGTAAGATCATAAATTTGTGCTTTAAGTCACTAAATTTGTGGTAATTTGTTACAGCAGTCACAGGACACTAATACAAGGGTATTATGCCTGGGGAAAAGAAAGCTGAGAAGTAGCTTCCCAGTGATTATCAAATTATACAATGTGTGCCTATCCATGAGCTCAGGTGATATTCACCACAAACATGTGAGGCAAACAGGACAAGTAGTATTATCTCCAATTTGCAGAGACCTTAGATGGTTCCACTCCTTGTTCAGGGATTTGGAACTAGTGAGAAGCAAACCCAGGACTAGATCCTATTGTTCTCTACCTCTTCGCTATGTGAAGGAACAGGGTCTCGGTATCAACACTGGCCACTGAGAGAGTGGAAAAAACTTTAAGCTGCAGTATGAGGGATTCAAGTTAGAAGACTTCTTGACCATAAATGACACATCAGAAGTGGTTCCCAGGTGGAAGTAGCAACTGCTTTTCTGGGTAATTTGAGAAATATAACAACAGGTAAGTCATTCTTCTCCGAGTGCTATATGTCTTCACAAAAAGGTTACCCTCAAGACACTAAGACAGGCTCCCTCCTTTTTCCATTTGCCTTGAGTAAAGTGAAAAATCAGTTGTTACCTCACAGGGGCCTCATAAAAAGGAAATGAGGATATGGCTAGGGCACATATTATGGGTGGCAGAGTACAACCAGAATTCTTGCCATGATTTTTTCTAAGGCTTTTAGACTAAAGATGTAACATTAAGACAATAAAATCAGTGGACTGCTTCATTACTTGTGGATATCAAATCACAGGTGCTATGACAGGCAAGATTTGTAGTAAAATTGTAGTATAAAGGGAGAAATGCTGGTTGGTGAGGCTTTGTAGGAGAAGCAGGGATACTTGTGCTGATTCTGTCCCCACTCCCCTCAGGGTCCCTCAGCTGGAAATGCTTCTTACCAGAGCCAAAAGATGTTGGGCAGGTAGAGCATAACAATAATTGGAGAAGATGGTGGAGTGGTGAGGTGTGGAATCTAGTTACTCCTCTATGGCAGCTGGTAAAAAGCCATGAGTTTTATGAACAGCCGTTCCAGGGACCTCTGTGACTGGTCAAGCATCATACACCAATGTGGAATGGGTGGAATGGCCAAGATCGCAGCAAAATACTCAGTTTCCCCAGCCAGAGGGCCGGCGCCCCCCACCCCCCACCCCCAGGCATGGCAGGCTGTCTTGAAGCTGGTTCCCCAAGGGAAAAAGAAACAGTCTTTGCTGGGAGCAAGGAAGGGGGCTCAACCCAGCCTCAACTGCAGAATTAACAAATTTGAACTGCTGAATAAAAGCTCCAAGCATAGATAAACCGGGAGCGGGCACGAAAGGAGCCAGGAGGAATTAGTCTGGTAGAGAAGAGGCAGGGCTGACAAAAACAACAACTACAACAGCAACAACAAAAAACAGAGACTGGAGTTGGAGGTGTTCAGAAAACTGGAAAAGGGCTGGGATCCAAGGAAAAGGGGCATAGAGATGGGTATCAACTTGGGCTCTGGCTTCCAAACCCGGGGAGCTGGGGTATGGCTCTGAAAAGGTTTCTCTTTTTCTTTTTTTCTGTTTTTTTTTTTTGTTTGTTTGTTTGCTTTTTTTCTTCCTTTCCTTTCTTGCTCTCTGACTCTGACTCTTTATCCTTTCACTTTTCAACAGCTCATCAGAGCTCCTGCTCCAGCACTGCCCCAGGCAAGGGTGGAATTAAGAAGTAAAGTTGTCTGAGAGTAACTATTCAGGTGAAAGAAATAATAGCTTACAGGCTTATCTTTAGATAGTCCATGCAGGGACTGACAAAACTTGGGGGGTAGCGCAAGGCCTTAAAAAGGGATTTCTTTTTTGTTGCTGTTGTTTTGTTTTTTTAAATAACTATTCTAAGTAGCTCATTACAGAAAGCCTCAATGATTTGCAATTGGCTGCTGGACCCAGGCAAGGGCAGAGATAAGATAGGTCTGAGAGACAAAGCAATGAGTAGAGTGGGGGAGACAATTTCCTAAAGGGCATAACTTCCCCAAGACAAGGTGGGGATGGGGCCCAGCTCAAGTGGTGCCCCTCCTTCAGAGAACTCAGAGCCCAGGGTCTGGAAAACAGAAACCAGCTTGAGTCGGCCATGCCCCCGGCAAGGACAGGGTCTGAAGAGAATTAAAAGCACCTGTGGCACCTCTTTACACTGGTGGGGAGCTGCAGGCTGACAAGTGCCACCTGCTGGACAGGATAGGAAAAGCACAGAGTCTAGAGGCTTCACAGGAGGGTCTGATAACCAGCGGGGTCTCATTCTCAGGGAAACTCCATATCTTTCTCCTGAGATCGGGGCCTGTCTGGATTGGGAAAATCTGACTGGGGTCAATCATATCTGGGGAGACCCTCTCACAAAAAGGTTACACAGAGGCAGGGCAAGAACCAGAAAAACAAGAGGTGAAAAATTCAACAGAAGTTAGGTTAGAGGTGTAGAATAAGTTGAACTGAATGCCAAAGGATAGAGAACAAAGCCAACCAACAAGAAAACCGTACGTAAAAGACTGAAAACAAGCTCCAGAGTAAACTAATCAAGAAAATCAGATGCCTAGACAGCTGAAAATAACAAGCCGTACTAGAAAACATGAAAGTATGCACAAGCCAAAGAAACAAACTAACACTTCAACTGAGAATTGAAACAACTAATTAATAATTGAACAAGGGAGATCCAAGATAGCGGATTAGGAGAGACAGAGAAAAATTCTCCTCCATGAAAAACACTACATAAAGGACAGAAAGTGCCCAGAACAGTGGCTCCAGGGTTCCCCTGGCTGTGCAGGGACTTCTACACCCATAGTGACTGTGTACTTGGAAAGACTGAGAGGCTCGGTTAGTAGATGGGTGAGTGTTCAGCCTGGAAAGCTGCTGGGGAATGGGCAGCTGGAGCCACAGACGAGTACAGTGGAGAGTACCCTTCCACAGCCCTGGGAACCCACCTCAGTACCTTGCATGGGTGATAAACCTTCACAGACCCATGGCCAAGAGCCCCCATGTCAGGGACTGGCCGTTGCAGCAGGCAGATGATCACAGAAGGAGGTAGCTTTCCATGCCCCAGGCAGCCATCTTTGAGGTGGTTGGTAGACACCCCTTCACAGTGCCTTGGCTGAAAGCTTCCTTGATGGAATTTGGGATTAGACAGGCTTGTGACAGTGTCCACTCTTCCTCCATGGAAACCCGTGGCATGCACAGCAAACTTTGAGAGTCAAAAGCTGAGAACACAGGTCATTTTGAGATAGAAAGAGGGCAGAGATCAGGCATGTGATGCTGAAGGAGTATAGAATGTTCAACAGGATTGATTGTATAGATCCAGAAATGGATAGTACAATACTGCGTGATGGTAGCACAATACTGTAAGTACACTGGCCAAAGACGTCTGTGAGTAAAGCTGAAAGAGGAGTGCTAGGGGCAAGTATGACACCAGAAGGAAAGATAGACGGTAAAGCAGGGGACTGTATGACTTAGTGGAACCTAGAATGGTCAATGATGTTGACTAAATGTACAAAATAAATGGAGATAGGAACAGTGTATGTGTATGCTTTTAAAGCCAAATTGGTATCAAATCAAACATGATTGTTATATATTTAGAATGTTGTTTTAATCCTATGGTAACTATAAGGAAAATATATGAAAAATGTATCCAGACAGAAATGAGAAGGCACTGAATATGCTACAACACAAAAAAATCAAATACGAAAGCAGCCATTAATGGATGAATTAAGGGACAAAAAATGGTGTAACACTTTCAAAGACTAAATAGCAAAAGTGCATTATCAGTAGTGACTTTAAACATAAATGGATTAAACTCTCCAGACAAAAGACAGAGATTAGCAGAGTGGATAAAAAAAGCACGACTTAACTATATGCCGTTTACAAGAATTAACCTTAAACTCAACGACACAAGTAGGTTGAAAATGAAAGGATGGAAAAAACATAAACCATGCAAGCTTTAATGAAAAGAGAGCTGGGGTAGCTATACTAATAGGTAAAATAGACTTTAAGTCAAACAAGTTATGACAGACAAATAAAGTCATTATTCACTGATAATCAGTTCAACAAGAAAAGTACAATTATGTATTTTGCACTTAACAAGAGAGCCCCAAAATAAATGAAGCAAATACAGACAGATTTAAAGGAAGAAATAGACAGTTCTACAATAATAGTAGGAGACATTAACACACCACTCTCAAAAATGGACAGAACATCTATACAGAAGATTAATAAGGAAATACTATACAAGACTTGAGAGATACTCTAAACCAACTAGGACTAACAGATATATATAGAACACTTCACAGAATACACTTTCTTCTCAAGTGCACTTGGATATTTCTCCAGGATAGACAATACCTTAAGTCATAAAACAAGACTCAGTAAATTAAAAGCTTTTGAAATCATACAATGTATCTTCTCTGACCACAATGAAATGAAACTAGAAATCAATAACTGAGGGAGAAATGGAAAATAAACATATGGAAATTAAACAATGCACTTATAACAACCAATGGGTGAAATAGGAAATCTCTTGAGGCAAATATAAATGAAAACACAACATACCAAAACCTATAAGCAGCAAAGGCAGTGCTAAGAGGGGAAATTTATAGCTCTAAGTGCTTACATTAAAAAGAAGAAAGATTTCAAATCATAGACCTAACATCAAAACTGGAAGAACTAGAAAAAGAGGAGCAAACTAAACCAAAAGCAAGCAGAAGGAAGGAAATAACTAAGATTGGAGCAGAAATAAATAAAATGGAGAACAGTAAAACAATAGAGAGAACAAACAAAATCAAAAGTTGGTTCTTTGAAAAGATCAACAAAATAGATAAATCTTTAGCTAGAAAAGGGAGACATTACTACTGACCACACTGAAATAGAACGGACTATAACAGGATGCTATGAACTACTATACACAAACAAATTAGATAACCTAGATGAAAAGGACAAATTCCTAGAAACACACAAACTACCTACATGACTCAAGAAAAAATAGAATATCTCAACAGACCAATTAAAAGTGAAGAAATTGAATCAGTAATCAAAAATCTCCCAACAAAGAAAAGTCCAGGACCAGATGGTCTCACAGGGGAATTTTACCAAACATTCCAAGAATTAACACCAATCCTCAAACTCTTCCAAAAGATGGAAGAGAAGGGAACACTCCCTAATTCATTCTATGATGCCAATATCATCCTCATACCAAAGCCAGGTAAAGATACCACAAGAAAATAAAAGGTACCTTGCCAGTTTGGATGTATTATGTCCTCCAAAAGCCATGTTCTTTGATGCAGTCTTGTGGTGGCAGACATATTAGTGCTGATTAGGTTGGAATCCTTTGATTGAGTGTCTCCATGGAGATGTGACTCAATCAACTATGGACAAAAATTTTGACTGGATAATTTCCATGAGGGTGTTACCCCACCCATTCAGAGTAGGTCTTATTTGAATCACTGGAGTCCTATAAAAGTGTTCACAGACAGAAGGAGGTGCTGCAGCCAAGAGAGACCCTTGGAAGAATGCACAGGAGCTGAGAGTGGAGCTGGTACATAACCTGGGATCAGCAGATGCCAGCCACATGCCTTCCCAGCTAACAGAGGTTTTCCAGATGCCATTGGCTTTCCTTCAGTGAAGGTATACTTGTGTTGATGCCTTCATCTGGACATTTTCATGGCCTTCAGACTGTAACTTTGAAACCAAGTAAACACCCTTTATAAAAGCCAATCCATTTCTGGTATTTTGCATAATGGCAGCATTAGCAAACTGGAACAAGTACAGACCAATAATTATTATGAATATAGATGAACAAATCCTCAACAGAATACTAGCAAACCAAATCCAACAGCACATTCAAAAATTATATGCCATGATCAAATGGGATTTATCCCAGGTAAGCAAGGTGGTTCAACATAAGAAAATTAATGTAATGTACCACAACAGAAGGAAGAAAAAAAAATCCACATGATCATCTCAATTGATGCATAAAAGGCATTTGACAAAATCTAGCACCCTTTCTTGATAAAAACACTTAGAAAACTAGGAATAGAGGAAACTTCCTGAACATTAAAAAGGGCATATATGAAAAACCCAGAGCTAACATCATTCTTAATGGTGAAAGACTGAAAGCTATCCCTGTTCTGGTATGAGGAACAAGGCAGGGATGCCCACTGTCACTACTGTTACTCAACATTGTACTGGAAGATCTAACCAGGGAAATTAGGCAAGGAAAGGAAATAAAAGGCATCCAAGTTGGAAAGGAACAAGTAAAACTTTCCCTATTTGCAGATGTCATGATCTTATATAAAGAAAATCTTGGAAAACCCACAACAAAGCTCTTAGAGCTTATAAATTAATTCAGCCAAATGGTGGGATACAAGATCAATGCTCAAAATTCAGTGGTGTTTTTCATTACTAGTAATAATCAATCCGAAGAAGACATCAAGAACAAAATTCCATTTACAATAACAACTAAAAGAATCAAATATCTAGGAATAAATCTAACCAAGGAGGTAAAAGACTTGTACACAGAAAACTACAAAACACTGCTAAAAGAAATCAAAGAAGATCTAAGTAAATGGAAGAGGGTTCTGGGTTCATGGATTGGAAGACTAAATATTGCTAAGATTTCAATTTTATCCAAAGTGATTTATAGATTCAACACAATTCCAGTCAAAATTACAACAACCTTTTCTGTTGAAATGGAAAATGCAATCATCAAATTTATGTGGAAGAGTAATGGGCCCAAAAATAGACAAAGTCATCTTGAAAAGGAAGAATGAATTTGGAAGACTCATACTTCCCAATCTTAAAACTCACTACAAAGCCACAGTAATCAAAACAGCATGGTACTGGCACAAGGACCGATAAGTAAACCAATGGAATTTAATTGAGAGTTCAGAAATCAACCCTCACATTAATGGCTAACTTATTATTTTTTTTTTGGTACTAATCTACATGTATTTATTCACAAGTTTGATTAAAACCTCACAGTTAGGAATGAGATCATTACAATGACAAAAATAACTGTACAGACAGACCCCAAGTGCAGAGTCAAACTGCCATGAATCAGAACATAGTTCACGTCTGACTCCTGAGTACCTACCACACACACAACCTTCATGCCACCCATCCACACCCCAACAACCATGTGTGCTAAGTTTGGACATAACCCAGGACTATTCTGTCAGGATCTGGGGATCAGAAGAGAGAAATGATCAAGGAAAAGAAGCCGGGACTCTCAATATATCTCTCTGCTCTGCCAATGACTCAGAGAGGGCAAAAGATTGAAGCACTGGGGCTTTTACTTCCTTGGCACAAAATTTAACAGGCAACAAGGTGGTCAAGGAAAGGCTTAAGTTAGTCTCATGTTTATGTCCCTTTTTCAGGGCCACAAAAGGATAGCAAGCCGGGACAAAAAGAAAAATCCTGCCATTTAAATTCTAGGGAAAAAAGGGAGGAAAGAAGATTTAAAATGTGATCCCTATTCTCAACAGACTGGCATGACCTGCAGGCAAACCAGCTAAACCAAGCTGACACCATCTGAACATGACCTCTTAGGAAAAGCATAGCTTGTTTTTATTTTTAGCTGTGAAGGGAGGAGGAAAAACTTTTCAGAGAAGCAAGAAGGTCATAAACTACATTCCTGTTGTGTTAGTATTTGGGCAAGATCATATCTACTCTTTCCCAGTCGGTCTATGGCTCTGAGGGCTTGGAGGGGGTGGCATGTGCCCATTCCTCTGCCTTTAGCCTCTGAGAAGGCAAGCGTGAAGTGTGAAAAATAACAATGGAAATCAAAAGAAATCCCATTCAACTCCCTAATTCCTTCGTTTTGATACAAAGATTAAAAACAACACTAAATTTAAATATGCTGTTTCTAGCATCTCCACTGATCCTGTCGAACCACTGAAAACACAGAAAGCTACTGTCTGAAAGGATTCACTTCCAGTGCTCTTGCTAAGCGGACAAGGATAGGAAGGAGGCAATGCGCCACCTGAATACATCATGTGAATATGAAAGAAAACTAGTCAGATTCAGAGTAGTTAGTGGTGTCAGATTCAGACACCACAGGTTAGGGTGAGTCAGTGGGTGATAGTGACATCTGAGGAGTGGGGAGGGGTATTTACTGTACAAATGCTATGTCCCTAGAGACTGAAACGAGGGGAGGACAAAGCACTTACACTGCACAGTGACCATTCACATCCACTACACCCACAGCCTGTTACCAGGAACATACCCCAAAAGTCCTCATTGGAAAGCTCAACCGGCCAACACGCTTTCCAGTTGCATCTTGAGAACTGAAGGAAATCCAAAGCAGTGTGGAACCAAGTGGGAACTGGAATGTTGGCAAAGGAAAACACTCAGCGGAAGCAAAAGGAAGTTGTCCCCTTCTGGCTTGAGGGGAGAAATCTGTTGCAGATTAGCTCAGTGAAATACTGAATTTCACAATGCTTAGCCTGAGAATACAGTGATGTCTCCCCTGGATGCCTCCTCCTTCTCCATGTTTTGATAAAGAGCAGTAAGAACTCTGAATGAAGTCAGACACCAGTTACTAAATTATCTTGCTCTGGTGATCACAGCAGATACCGTCTAACACATCTGTCTTGTCCCCATTCCATAGCAAAGTGATATGGGACTGAGATGGGGTAGAAGCAGCCTGTGTCGTTTTCTCCCAAAGCCTTTCAGGCATACTCAATTGGGGAAGGGCTCCGACTACCACCATCACCCTTCCTCTCAAAGGACTGGACAGTGGCCTTGGCTTCACTACCCGTTTCCAGAGGCTTAGCTGAGATGTAGTCCTTTACTTTGATCTTAATATTCTTGGCTTCCAGAGTGGCCATGTGCAGCTTCTCCAGGAAATCGGGCATGCCACTGGAAACCAGCCAACTAACACAGTAGCGAGGAAACACAGTCTGTGGATAGTCACTGTGTATCAGCAAGTAGTCAAAGCTATTCTCATCAAATGACTTGTGGGGATCGATAACCATTTGGGATTCATATGATCTGACCCTGACGAATTCCAGAAACTGGCAAACTGGGCGCTCCACAGCTCGTGACGCTAATACCATCACATTGTTTTCCTCATCCACACTACACCGCCGAACATAAACATAATCCCGCGAGTACGTCAGATAAGGAAAATGGGTTACCCAGTGGAGAACCTCAGAACCACTAACCGCGACTCTCTCCACCACCTCCAGCTTGTTTACCAGGGCGTCCTGCTTTTTTCAATACTCTGTATCCAGCTGAACACTGACGAACTGCCGGGGTGTCACAATCGCGTAGGTTCCAAAAACTCGATACTGGTAAAGGTGGGTGCCTGTAATTGGGCGCCGCAATGGCTTAAAATGTTTCTTATCCATCGCCATTTCCCATGGCTGCTCTTGGCTGCCTGAATTTTCATTCCCTTCTGTTTGGGATTTTGGTTCTGGGGATGGCACTCGACTCCGGAGCTCTGAAACATGCTTGACATTTCCTCCAAGCGCTTCACCTCATCAGTGGACCCTGCAGCATCTCCTCCTGGATCTGCTCCTCTTGCACATGAAGACACGGGCCAGAGCCCCCATCAAAGCCGAGGCATGGCTGGGAGGCCGCTCCGCCAGCGCCAGAGACTGCCAGAGAGGACGCGGCGGGAGCTGTGGGAGCAGAGGCTGCGGTCTCTGCCCTGCGCACCGACGCCCACGCCCGTCACGAAGCGGCACTGATTGGCCAGCAGGGCCAGCAGACCCCGCCCCACGCTCCCGCGCGCCCCGCCTGCCAGGCCGCCAGCGAGGCGCCTACGTGGCGGGTGGCTGCCGCGAGAACAAGGCGGCCCCACGCCCAGTGAGGCCTCCCTCCGGAGCCGCCCGCATCCCGCATGCCCAGACCAGAGAGGCCTCCCTCTGCGTGTGCCGGGCCACAGGTGGCCTTCCGCAGACCTCCCTAGCCAGCCGGCGCAGAGCCCATCTCCCTGTCCCGAGGCCAGGAGCCTCCCCTCCTCTCCGCACAGCCACGACTGAGGAAAGGGCGGTCGCTGTGGAGGCCATGCCGGAGGTGGTCCTGGTCCCGGGCTGCGAACTGGCCAGCCCGCTCCCCTCCACCCTGCAGGACCGCGGTGCCAGGACAGCTGCAAGCGAGGAGGCCAGGGCCTGACCGCTAACTGATTTTTGACAAGGGGACAAATACCACTCAATTGGAAAGGAATAGTGTCTTTAACAAGTGGTGCTGGGAAAACTGGATCTTTATATGGAAAAGAATGACGGTCAACCCCTACCTCACAGCATATAAAAAAATCAACTCAAAATGGATAGAAGATCTAAATATAAGGGCCAGAACTATAATACTACTAGAAGTAAACATAGGGAAGCATCTTCAGGATTTTGCTTAGGCAATGGTTTCTTAGACCATCTCTTAGATCCCCAATTCACAAGCAACAATAGAAAAAAATAGATAAATCATACCTAACCAAATTTTAAAACTCTAGTTCCTCAAAGAACTTTTCATGAAAGTAAAATGACTTATACAATGGGAGAAAATATTTGGAAACCACATAACCCAAAGGGGTTTAAAAATCCAAAATATGTGATTAAATCCTTCAACTCAACCTCAAAAACACAAACAACCTAACTTAAAAATAGGCAAAAGACTTGAGTAGACATCTCTTAAAAGAAGATATATAAATGGCCAAAAAGCACATGAAAAGAAATTCAACATCATTAGCCATCAGGGAAATGCAAATCAAAACCACAATGAGATACCATTTCATACCTACTAGAATGGCTATTATTAAAAAATAACAAGTTTTGGAGAGCATGTGGAGAAATAGGCACACTTATTCATGACTCACGGGAATGTAAAATGGTGTAGCCACTATGGAAGACACTTGGGCAGTTCAGAAAGTTGATACAGAATAACCATTTGTCCTAGCAATCACGCTTCTAAGTTACATAACCAAAGAGAATTGACAGTAGGGACTTGAACAGATATTTTCACACCAATGTTCATAGTGGCATTACACACAATCACCAAAAGATGGAAGCAACGCAAGTGTCCATCAACCAATGAATGGATAAACAAAATGTGACATATACATGCAATGCAATTTAGCATTTTTCATTGTTTTTAGCAGAAATATTCTTCAGCTGCAAAAAGGAATGAATTCCTTATACATGCAACAACATGGATGAACCTTGAAGACATCATGTTGAGTGAAATAAGCCAGACACAAAAGGACAAATATTGTATGATCTCACTGATAAGAAATGATCAGAATAAACAAACTCATTGAGTCAGAATCTAGAATATAGATTACCAGGGGACAGGGTGGGAGTAGCAATAGGGAGTTAAGGCTTAAAATGTACAGAGTTTCTATTTCAGACGATGGTAAGCTTTGATAATGGATAGTTGTGATGGTAGCACAACATTGTGAACATAATTAATACTGAATTACATATTTGTGGTTACAAGAGAAATTTTAATATACATATATGTTACTAGAATAAAAATTAGAAAAAAAAATTCTATTGAACTGCAACACCAACAGTGAATCCTAAGTTATACCATGGACTATAGTTAATAGTACAATTATAAACATGTGCCTGCATCAATTGTTAACAAATGTACCACGCCAATGCAAGGTGTTAATAACAGGATAGTATATGAAAACCTATATTTTACGTATGATTGTTCTATAAACCCACAATCTCTCTAATAAAAAAAAAAGTAACTTTGTAAGGAAAAACAGGACTTATTGAGAAAAATTTTAAGAAAGGAAAAAAATGTATCCAGGCTCACAGCTCTCCCATTCAACATGCTGAAAAATGAAATACAGAAACACTGCCTGGAGTTCTAGTTCTGTTAAAAGGCTGTGTTACTCAGGTACCTTTTCCGCTAGAAACAATGAAAAATGCTAAATAAAATATTTTAAGTCACTTTAAAATATAATAAAATAATGAGCAATAAAAAACAGAATAAAATGGAAAAAATAATTTAAAATATCCTTACACACAAGGCCTGAGAAGACAGTAGGGAACTACCAAACTAAATTATGGGGAGAAGCCTTAACTCAGAGTGGCCTGTGAAATACTGGGCTACCAAAGCTGCTTTGGTGCTGATGCCATTTGCCAGAAATTAAACAAAAAACACATATACATGGTGAGATGAGTCTGAAGTCTTCACAGACATGGCATAAAAGCCAAGGCCTGACCTCCTCAAGGTGTGGGGTCTTATTGGAGACCCTCCCCATATCACACTGGGAGCTATATGGGCAGTGCAAGGTGAGCCAGCATCAAAATAACCTCTCTTTCCTCCAGCCCTAGGAGATGTAGTGGAGGGAGATATGGCACTGGCAGAGGAGAGGAAAAAGGAAAGAGAAGTCTCTGAGAAGTTTTGGCTCCAGAATGGCCTCTGCTCAGACTTGCTTCCTGGGTCCTCACAGCCTAGGATGCCAGGTAAAATCAAGCCGTGATCTTGGTGGCCTCCACCACCTGGCAGACACAACTGTAAAACCCCTTCAACTGGGTGGTGGGTATATGGGTTTCAGCAGATATGTTTTATACTCTTTTATGTGTTGTTATATTTCACAATTTTAAAAAGTTTTTTAAAAAAATTGGTCTTGACCCAGAACATTTTGGCACCTTTAGGGCAATGAGCAGAAAAATTAAACCCAGAGAAGTTATCAGTTAGTTGCCTAGTAGAGCAGATGATGGAAAGTGGCCAACATGGCCAGCCCTTCCTCCAGCGGCATGCCTGCGCAGGGACTCTGCTGCTAGGGAGGGGCCATGTGTACGCTGAGTATTTTGGAGAAAGCTGCCCACACGGTTCGTCTGAGAACAAGATGGACACCCTCTGCGGTCAGGCTAGGGACCAAGTGTTCAGCTGGAGGTGGAGTCTGAGGGCTACTCCAAAGGCACAACGTACACTAAAGGGACACTAGAAGATAGGCCAGCTCTTCTCTGTTTCCTCCTATGGAAGGAGAGGGAAAGGAAGCAGGATCTTAAGTTCCTGACACTGAGCAGTGTCAAGCATGGGAATGGATCAACCATTGGAGTTTGTGAAATGACCTTTTCTGGAGTCTTAATAAGAGTGTGGGTTTTCTCATTGCTTCAGAACAGCAGCTCGCTCGCTCTCCCTCACTTTCTCCACCTCTCCTCCTCTCTCACTCACAACACACTCATACACATACCCACACTTACACAAAATATGCACTCATACACACTCACACTTTCACTCCTATACACACATATTATAACCACCTGGATGAACTTTTGATACTAGACTCATGTTAAAAACGGAGAGAAAATGCACAATGCTGGTGGTTAGGAAAGATCCCAGAAATTGGCAGGAGGGGAAAATTGAGAAGGGTTTTCCTTTCCCTATAGTCTATCCCCTAGGATCCCAGGCTTCCTGTCATTTTGCTAAGTCTCCCCAGGCAGTAGGTGGTAAAAATAACATTTGACCCTCAGAAACCACTTGTGGAGGCCCACCCCCACCCACAGGCGCAAACCTCACCTCATGAGTCCTCTTGTGGGTCACCTTCACCATGACCTCCTTTTGTAGGTCGTAGCCCCTGGAATCTGATGATGCTAAATTCTTCACTTTCAATTCCATTTTAAGTCCCTGGGAAAGGAAACATTTCTCACCAAATAATCCTACAATCCAATATTTATCAGCCCATACCATCTCTGCAATTTCTTTTTCATTCTCCCTACACTCAGCAATGATTCAGACTTTCTAAAAAATAGATGGCCCAATGCTTACTCCTCGGAATTCCAAATGAGAGAAATGATTCAAGACCAGAATGTCTCAACAATATCCTGGAACTAACACTTGGATATTTATCAAAGTGACTGAGTCCCTTAAAAGTTTCCTGCCGGTCTTTTCCTGTGTCACCAGGGAGCTAGCCCCAGCCCAGTCTCCAGGTATAGGAGACATCGGGGTCTAGGAACCAGGACCAGAGAGGCCCTTTTGGTGAATAACCTGAGGTGGGGGTGGCTGTGGCCTGCAAATGTTGCACCTGTGGGGCACAGGTGGAAGGAAGGGCAATTGGAGCTGGACCAGGAAGGTCTGGGCTTTTCCAAGGATCTGCTGCGAGCTTCCCGCAGATCTCAGGCAAATCCTCTCACTTCTCTGGGCTCTGCATTTTCATCCACACGCAAAGCCAGTTTGGGGCAGTGGGAGTGAGAGAGGTGTTGAACCTCTTCTCCAAGGTCCTTTCTGGATATGCCATTGTGTGACTTTCTGGTTCTTGATAAATTACCTTCTTTAGCTCTTTACTGATTTGATTTGCTTCTGCTACCAGTGGCATCAGTTTGATATAATCCTGGAACACAACCAGGACACTGGGGCCTGCTTTCCCATCTCCGTTGTTCACAGCACCTGTAGAAAATAAATCAGAATGAAAATGAGAGTTGGTCACTTGTTCTATGATACTTTTCAGCCATGAATAAATTTGTATGTTCATTCGTTCATTCATTCAGTTGTTCACTCAATTGGTCATCAAATCCCCACTGAACCAAAAGGTGCACGGATTGAGACAAGGTGATGATATGGCCCTCGACCTCAAAATATTCACAAACTGTGTCATGCTTTCCAGTTTCAAAACCATTTTCTCAACCCACAACAATACTGGCAAAAGGACACAAAAAGGTGCAGTGTGCCCAAGGAATGTATTGTGTAGCATTCCAATATTGAAAAATTGGAAGCTTACTACTGGGGGAATGATTAAATAAACTTTCTTCTATCCATAGCACATGATCCTATGGGGGCCTTTAGAAAGAGAGAGAAAAATTCATATGCACTGGCTTTCAAAGATGGTCATAATAGGTTAAGTGAAATTGCAGAATTATATGGAGCATATGATCTCATTTTTACTTTTAAATGTATAAATTTATATAATTCATACAGAGAAGTCTGGAAGGATATCCATCAAGAAAATAAATAGCAGTTGCTGCTGGGGAGATAGGCAGGGAAAGGGTTCAAAGGATTTTTTTCTGTACTATCTGCTTTTTAAAAACACTAGCATGTGATTAAAAAAAATTATCCATGGGACAAAAACAAAAACAAAAAGCTAAATAAGTGGGGGAAAAGAAGACACTGGCTTTTACTCAAGTAGTCACGCATTTCAACCCATGGACGTTGGTGGCACCTCCAGTGAGAACTGGCTCTCCGCCTCTAGATCTCACACTTAGTCTCGGGGTCCTTGACCCAAGGTGGTTCTAGACTGTGGGAGGAATGGGGGGAGGCAGATCGGGTTGGTTAGAAAGAAGGTCTGGAGGTTTTTCTTGAAGCTGCTGTCAGCACAGCAAACAACCTGGTTTGACATCTACTGAATTTGGTGTGGCTTCTTGGAGATCTCGACAGAACCCAGGTCAGCAGTGGCCTACTTCTTGTCAGGAACTCTCAACTCTTCAGGGACTCCTTGCCATGGGTTAAGGGCAGCCCGTGGCTCTGAGGCCTGACCCTTGGAGCCACCCATGTGGCTTCCCTGTTGAGGGCCCCAAAGTCTTCACTAGGTTCCCAGCCCGTGATCCTGGCCTGCAGCTTGCTCGACTTCCTGCACACACCAGCTCTGAGCTAGAAGGCAGGTATGCAATCAACCCTTGTGAATAAATGCATAAATAGATGGATTACCCAGACTCAGAACTATAGAATTTTACTTGTTTTTGATTAGGAACTTTAGCAGAAGATGAGCAGGGAGGTGAATTTCAAATCAATTTATTTTGCTAAAATACTGAGAGAAAAAAAAAAAATGGTCTAAAGAAAAGGGAGGAACTATTTGGCATGTATGTGCGTTTATCCCACTGCACATAACCCATGGTTTTATCAAGGCAAGTTCACATAGAGTTTGTGTATTGAGAAAAGCATGAGTGATGGTACCTGTGAGGGGCCCCTCCTGGGAAGCCCAGCATATCACAGAGTGGGGACCAGCCCCACCGTGTGATGGGGGAGCCCTTGTGTGGCAGCTACCCTGAGTGAAGTGTCAGGGCCTGGGGATAGGAAGTGGGAGAAGGGGGTCAAAAGCATCTATCTGAGGCATAGGCAGAGATGGGCAAAGGAGATGTCAGAGTTTTTGAATGCTCTTATGGACAAAAAATCCCAGATTATTGCTGGGGAATGGAGGATGGGTTGAGAGGAGAAGGGAGACATCTTTGACTCAGAAACCCTGAGTTGTAAATTCTTCCAGGCAGAGCTTGGATTTTGTTCATTCCTGTACCTACAGTTCAAAGCAGGCTCCCAATCAGTGTCCTTATTTGTTGGGCAACAGCTTCTTTAGGCCCAGGAACCACCTGGGTGGGGTTAGAAGGTGAATGAGGAGCACAGACTCCTGGCCTGCCCTGGCCTGGGAGAAACGTGCTGTCCAGGGCAGGGTGCGCTCACACAGAGCAGAGAGGGGATATGCTCATGTTTAGCCTTTGATCATGCACAAGTGCACAACTAAGCTTCTGTGGGAGGAATGATTTGGTTAATCTCATTCCTTCATTCAACAAATATTTATTGAGGACCCACCATTGCAAAGCAGTGTTACCAGCCTCTGGGGATTCAGAACTGAACAAGCTCCATGTCCTCTCCATGACAGTAGGACACTGCTTGGTTCACTGCTGTACTCCCCAGGCTTACAACTCTACCTGGCACATAGTAGGAGCTCAGTAAATACTTGTTGAATGGAAGGAGATATAAATTAATGGAAGAATAATAGAAAAAAAATTATCTTGGAGCTTACATTTTCATGTGGATAAACAGATAATAAATAAATTAATAAACCAACAAGATAATTAAAATTTGTGATAAATGCTATGAAGAAAATACAGTTAATTGAGAAACAATAACTAGACGAAGTCAAGAGAAGGGAAGATCTATCTGAAGAGGTAACATTTGAGCTGAGAGCTGGATGATGAGAATGAGCCAAAGATGCAAAGAAATATAGGCTGCAAGTGCAGAGATCCTGAGGCAGAAAAAGACTTGGTGTGTTTGAGGAGTAGAAAGGAGACCAGCAAGGATCAAAGTGAGATGAGAAGAAAGTAGTGTAAGAAGAGATTGAAGAGAAAGCATGTGGTAGATCATATAGGACCTTCAGGGCCAGGATAAGGAGTGTGAATTTTATTTTAGGAGCAGTAAGAAGGCAATGAACTAAAGCAGAGGCTAAGCCTATAGATAATTATGCTTAAGAGTCACCCCCAGAGAGCCTCTTTTGTTGCTCAGATGTGGCCTCTCTCTCTAAACCAACTTGGCAGGAACCCCAAAGATTGTCCACGGCCAGCAGAATCCTAGAACCCGGGGCGGGGTGGGGGGGTATGCAAGCCTTCTAGCCAATGCCTTGATTTGGACATCTGGCCTCTACAACTGAGGAAGATGTTTTCAGTGAATCCAATTTTCTCAAGCTACCTGCATTGCTTTATTTGAAGATCTCCAAAAGAAACAGCAAATGTCAAAGAAACCATCAAAAGTCATAGCCCATGGAAGAAGAGACCATGAAAAACCCTGATTGAATCTGCAAATGCAATCGAATCAGAAACACAAGGATTAACTTCTTAGCAAAACAACCCAGTTCTTTTAGAGATAAGCCCTAGAAGCTTTGCTTTATGTCACTGACACTAGCAATGAGAAGAGTGAGAGAGGATCAATGGAATGAAGTGCTAAAAAGAGGAAACTGTCTCTTGTCTTTATAATTCCTGGGCATCTTCACTCATATTAAGACATTTCTTTTGGAGAATATGGACTGTGGGAAGTTAAACACTGTCACTCAAGAAGATCAATCTCTTTGACTCAGACATATGATACCTTAGATTTTTCTAAATAAGCTAGACACATTAGCTGAGACTTATCTTAAAACCACTAGCAAGTGACAAGGTGATACTGACAGCAAATTTTTAAAAATCTTTATATAGTATAAGGAAGACACTTGTTTTAAAATCATGCTCTTTAACTCCCCTACGGTGTTACAGAGATTAATGAGTCATGTTACAGCTGCTTTCACTCACAAAATGAATGTCTCTATGTAGACAACTGGGGCAGCAGCTTTTTTTTTTTTTAGGTGAGACTCAGAAGTGATTAACAGAATAAGAAAATTAGATGTTACCCATATACGGCCAAAGACCCAACTACATTTCTCAGACTCTTAAGCATAGGTAAACTGTAAACTTATATTATTAAGATGTTAAGCAATTAAGCAAAATGTCACCATTTTTTGATGTAACAAAGTCCTAATTTTTCTAATCATGTATGTCTTTCAGCTAGTCAATAGAAAATACCATGTATTATGTACATCTGTAGCTATTCTATTTATTTATTTAGTTGCTGAGGTAGATTGAATTATGTACTCCAATTTAGACATGGTCTTAATCTTAATCCACATTCCTGTGGATGTGAACCCATTGTAGAGATAATTTCTTGTAGATGTTATTTTTAATTATGCTGCGGCCCAAATGAATGAGATTGGGTCTTAATCCAGATTACTAGAGTTCTTTATCAAAGAAGAAATTCAGAGAAAGCCATGGGGAGGAGCTGGAAGCCAGAAGTCAGCAAGAACACAGAAGAAAAAGGAGAGGACATTGCTGTGTAAAGGGAAACCAAGGATTTAAGGATTGCCAGCCAGCCAGAATGCTATCAATCTCAGGAGGAAACAAACCTTCAGCCAATGCCTTGATTTGGACTTCTGGTCTCTGAAATCATGAGCCAACAAATTCCTGTTGCTTAAGCCTGCTCGAGAGACAGAGAGAGAGAGAGAGAGAGAGAGAGAGAGAGAGAGAGAGAGAGAGAGAGAGAGGGAGAGAGAGAGGGAGAGAGGGAGAGAGAGAACAAGAGAAATGTGGCAGTGGCTAGAGGAGGATGTAGGTCAAGGCAGGGTTTTTGTTTGTTTTTATGATGGAGGATACTGTAGCATGTCTGCCTGTGACAGGAATGATCCATGGAGAGCATCTGATGATACAGGAAACAGAGAGGACTCTTTAGGAGCAAATGCTTAAGAAGATGAGAGGGGATGGAATCTAGAGGACGACTAGAGGGCTGGCCTTTTGATAGGAGTGGAGACGCTTCCCACAACAGGGGAGGAGGCAATGCAGGTGGGTTTATAGATAAAATAAGCCCATTTTACTATGGAGAAATATGGGGCATATATATTTCACTGAAAGTTTCCCCACCAAGGGAAGACTAGAAAAAGCCCTGTGGTGTTGAGCTGGAATTGGAAGTATCAGTATGAATTTAAGGTTTTATAGATTTCTTTAGTGGAGTAAAATAGTATTTATAAATCAAGAGCTGGTGCTAGGTATGTTCATCGATCTGTGTGTGTATAATCTATCTTCATAACAAAGCAAACATAGTGATGTGTTAAAACTTGGAAATCTGAGTGAAATGTATATGAGAGTTCTACATACTACTCTTGAAACTTTTCTGTAAGTTTCAAGAAATTATTTCAAAATTAATAATTACTCACAAAATATTTCCTTGCCACAGCAACAGGTTCCAGGGAACTAGGACAATATGTGTGAGCACTGAGGACAGGCTGGCTGACAACTGCTGATTTCCTGCCCAAGATGCAGTGGAAACTGTGCCTATGAGAGGGCCACATGATGACCAGAAATAAAAGGGTTCAAGTGCAAAGAGAAGTTCTCAAGAAAAATTACCCAAGACATGACCATAAGGCAAAAGGATGGCTGTCCTTTTAATGTCCCACCAGAGCCTGGTATACACATAGTGTTCAGTCCTCGAACATTCTGTAGTTGACCTCCTACTCACTACTGATTAAGGCCCAGCCTCTGAGAGGTTAATTGGGAGAAGATTGGCAAATTACAATCATCTGTTTCCAGTAGATGACTGCCCGGTAGGCCAACCTTATTTCATCATTCCTTCTTCCATCTGCTGTATACAATAGTCCCTTCTACACTCCTTGGAACCATCTTCACCCAAATTAATGAGGGGTCCAGATTAGTGAGTTAAACAAATCTTCGACATGTGCTCAGTATAGATTTGGATGGAAATCGTATTTTAACTTTCTAAAACTAGTAGTTTGACACAGTAAAAGATGATTTCCTTAAGAAAAGCGAAGAGGCACAGCGGAAGCAGTTGCTTTCAGATCAGCACGTGGAAAATGCCGGAAGCCAGGGCCCAGGGCCACTCACAGAGCTTGTCCACGCTCACCCCCTCCACGGCTGCTTGCTCCAGCTGGAAGAAGTCGTAATCGAATCTGCTCACATCCTCACAGCCTCGCTCTGAGGGAAACCCGATGTAGAGGTAGGCACTGTTGGATCCCAAAATAACGCGATCCTGGGGAGGAATGATACTCAGACATAGGAGGATGCTGCCCTCCCAGCGGCTCCGGAGGCGACAGGGGTGAAGGCAGCCTCACGCCAGCGAGAAGCTGAGGCCTTGTGCCCAGCCCAGCCTTGCTGAAAGATCTAAGAAACGTTCTTCCTGCACAAATCCCCCCAAACAGGGAAGAGATCCATAAATGAGGAGGCAAGGAGGCGGCCTCTTCCTTTTGCATGAATGCTTCATGTATTTCCTCATTTATTCAACAACACTGAGCACTGACTATTAGGCACTGGGTGGCAAGTAAACAGACCCAATCCCCTCTCTCAAGGATTTTATGAAATACTGTGTAATTACCAACTGGAAAATGCTGGGAAGGAATAGGTTTTTCCACAGCGTGTACAAGGGGCCTCCTTTAGATCTCCACTCTGAAGATGTAATCTTTAAATTGAGACTTCAAAAGGTTTGGTAAGGCAGCAAAGGCTGCTGCTGAAGAAAGCCTGGGAGTTTGGGGCACCTAAGAAAGGTTGGTGTGATTAGGGGGAGTGCTTCAGGGCAGTGATGCCAGGGGAAGCTGGAGGCCAGCAGGCAGATCACTCGCAGATGCTACAGGCCATGGTTGGGAGGGAGGTCACTGAAGGAATTTTAGAAGGGGAGTGAATTTCTAAAAGGTTCTCTGCAGCTACAGAGTGGAGAAGGGACTGGAGCTGGTGAGAGAGCTGCAGGAAGGCTGTTTACAAGCCACAGTGGTGGTGGGGCTAGGACTCGTGTGGTAGGAAGAGATGAAGGAGACTGATGCTTGCCAGGTGTTGTGGAGTCCCTCTCAAAGACAGGGCTTTTAAATCTGAAATGTCATACAATGTTAGAGCAGGAAGGGATCTTGGAAGTCGTCTAGTTCACCCATCTTTGTTTATAGGTAAGTTCTGAGAAGTGAAGTGACTTACCCAAGAACACACAGTGAGTTAATAGCAGGTCTCCTGGCTCTGACAGCTGTGCTCTCCTCGTTGCCTGGATGTGAGGAAGAGGCCATGATAATATCACAGCACCAGAGCAGATGACCCCGACACCAGTGAGCACCCAGCTCTAACCAGCCCTTGCTACAGGCCCTACATGGGCCATCTCTTAAGAACCTCCTCTCCTGAACACTCAGATAGGATTTATGAACTTCAGTGGCCCCGCAGGAGAGTTTACCAAGTGCTGCAGCTTTGTCTTTGCCGTGGTCAGCACCCCATTTACAACAACCTTGCAATTGTTGTGTGGAGTTACTGTCACTTTACCATCCACATTTGTGAAGGAAGCATGTTTATCTGAAATTCTGAAAAGACAGAAAAGCTTGTCTAAATGACCAAATAAGTGGTGATGTTAGTGAACAGTTTAGGCAGTTCTTTCTCTTTTGCAAAATAAAGCAAGACTACAGTGGTTAAAGAACAGCATGAAGCATCTGTTGGGGACTTCCTGTGTGCCGTGGCTCACAGTGAATAGAGGTAGAAAAGCAGAAGGTACAGGAGCCTGCCCTTAAGGGGCACAGAGAGTTGGGAGACAATGAAGCAACTTCATTAATGGAACAAATACCAACTTAGGGCCTGTAGCTGGAAGATGCCAGGAGACCCAGAGATAATAGCTAGTCTTCAAAACTCGTAGTCCAATGGGATTGGGTGGTGGGGAAAATAAAAGCCACAATGTTAGAGAGTAGAGACTTGGGAGGGTGGCTAAATAATGAGCCTTAAAAAATACAGGTAAGTTTAGTTCTGTTTCTGGGTCTCTAGCTATACAAATTCAGATCTTATCAGTTACAAGATGAGACTGGATGTCAGAGGTGCCAGATTGGCTGCCCCCTAGATGTCATCTGTGTGCTCTGAATGAACGGCTTCCTAACTTAGAATGTTCCTGGACTCCCTGGCTGTCATGGAATTTTCCATGTGACACACATCCATCCACATCCCTTGTTTGTATGGACCCAGGGGTCCTGTGGGAAAGGTTTTAATCTCAGATCATTATTGGAGCTCAGCCATTTACAGACTGGTGTGTTGGACTCAGGGTCTCCACAGGAAGTGGTCTGGAAAGTGGGATGTGGGGAATTACCAGGGGAGAAGTCTGAGAGGAAGGTCCTGGAGGCTGCGCCAAGCATCCCCTCACTCAGCACTGTCCCTTTCCCACCCGCTTCCACAAGGGCCTGTGGGCTTTGGCTTGGAGAGGGCTGGGATATACATGGGTTGAGGGGGAGACTGGTCAGTAGGGCCTCCTTCTGGAATTGCTGATCGTGTCTGCCGGCTGGACAGTGGTCCTGGAAGGAGGAGAGAGAACCTAAAGCAGTGTCCTCTCAAGCAGAGAGGTTACAGGGCTGGGGAAACAGCTCTGTTTTTATGAAATCTGCCATAAGGTTTCATAGGAACTCCTGTAGGGAACTCTTGAGGGAGTCCTTGGGGAGGGGGAGCACCTCCAAGTTCTGAGCTTTCTGCTAATCTGTCAGCGAGGACTCCAAGCACAGAGATCAGAGGATGCCTTTTCAAAGCTTTTAGTGGTGAGTCCCTGAAAGACAAGGGCCACCCGTGGTGGGCTGATCTTTTTAATGCTCCATGTACTGGCCAGACCTACTTGTATTTATTTGAGAAGAACTGTCATACAGTATAGCACTCACTTTCCCTTTTCTCCTAAAATTAGAACCAAGAAAACATAACACGATCACAGCAAAATAGATTTCAGTTAGAGAGAGAAAGCACTTCCCCAAAGCTTTGTTAGAGCTGTCATTGAAGAAGGTCAGGTAATCTTCTTGCTCTCAGTTGTCCAGAAAGATCTGTGGACTGGCCTGATAATATGACTTTTGAGAATCTCCTCTGGATTCAGTAGTCATGATTTTCTAATGCTGGACAAAGATGCTGAATCACATACACTTACCCCAAACCTTGAAGAGTGATAGCATTCGAAGCACAGCGACCAGCATCATATGAACCTGAAAAGAATTAGAACTTATTTTCAAAGTTTTTCAGGGTTTATCCTTAATAAGTTAACATGTCTGGTATTCTGGAATCGACATTTAATCTCCAGTAGGATCATGTGAAGGGATTTCCCTTTTGGATTTTCAATCATAATGACTTGGACATCAAATTACATTTGGGATCGGTTTCACTTTCTGCCTTATTTCGTGGGACTCCAAACTTTTTAAAGGTCTACCTTCTTCATGGGAATTCTAGAGGAATTATTGTTGAGTGTAGGCCTTGGGAGATACATTTAAGACTGGTTCCAAGGGAAGTGCCAGTCTTTAAAGCTCTGTCTATTGACTGATCCTGTGGAAAGTGGCTCTTTCGGCTGGGGCTGGCCCTCTCCTCCCACCCACACCGCTATCCTTTGACATCCCACTCCTGTCCTGGGTGCTTAGTGGTTAGAGTGAGGCGAGCCAGATGTCACTACAATACTGGGTGTCGGATTCTAGTGGGCTCAGTATTCAATTACATCAAGAAGCAATTTCAAGGACTGATTGTTCCTCCCAAACCACAAAAATGTGGTAATAAGAAAATGCCCATGGGGCTTAAGTATGAACTTTGAGAACGAGTAAATGAAAAGTACCAGCTTGAATGAAGTACTTGAGAACTCCAGTGAGCTGTGGGTCCTTGTTGACGTTGAGAAGGTAAGGGGATGTTTTCATCATCTGTCGCTCCTGAAGGAGAAAGAGAGATGGTGCTCTTCACCAGACAGGGTCAGCTTACTCAAGAGAACAGTGCTCCTTTCCTATCACCAAAGCCATTTTTCATCAAGTCATTTGTGCATCTTATCAAACAGACTGATAAAGCAAACCCAGAGGACAAAAGCTGAGTGGGGCTGGGGGGCATCACTGTTAGGGAGGGTGAGACCCTTCGGGCAGGTCTACTCTCCAGGGCCTGAACGTATCTGGACAGCACTATCCCTAGGCACAGTCAGTTTCTGGCCCTGTCCTCTCCAGCTGTCCTGCCATTGCCCCCTTCTACCTTCACATCTACCTTTACCATTTTCTTCAGACCCCTGGAGTCCTCAGGCTCCCTGTCCCCAATTCTCCTGATACCCCAGTTTGGTGCCCCACCTGGGTAATCCTTCCCTGGGTCTCCATTAAACTTGTCACTCCATCTCATTCTCCTGCTGGCTAGCTAATTTGATAACCAGATGTTGATGGCGAAAAACAGCAAGCTGGATTACCCCCTCCTGGTTACCTAAATTCATTTTATTCTTTAATACAAATATTAACTGGCTTTGTGCTTATAGAGGATTGGTAGGCAAACAGAACTGGTGTAAACTATGCAGGCAAGAGAAAAACTTTTAAATCTTGAAAATCCTTCTGGTAAAGAGTAAAAAGGATGAAAATTCTTCCAATTGTTACTGTTCATGCAGAACACAAAATCCTGTGTTTCTGCTCTTTGAATCTGACTTGACCCTTGCAGCTAAGAGTTTCAAACCCAGCCACCCCTTATACAGAATGTTACTTTAATAGTGCTTCCTGCTGTTGGGTGTGTCCTGTGTTACACCCATACCTTTAGAATCCTTAGACCCAAACTTGATCTGGTTTCCTGATGCTTTAGACCCCTGCCCCTCCCACCGCCCAAGTCCCACATCTACTCTAGGCTTCTTGAACCTGCCAAAATTCAGACTTAATCTCTCCCACCACTCCCAAGAGATTCCAGATCTGGTCCATGACCATGGGATTTGTCCAGAGCCTCACAGCTTCTGGAAATAAGGTGGGGTGTGGGCAGAAGAGAGGACTTCTCCCTCACCCATGTGACAAATTCAATCATAGCTCATTTACTATCTGAGATTGGCAGTGAATGGCAGGAAAGACACCGTAGTTCATGGTCACACCATACAATCCCCAGAAGACAGCTCACATTCCCTCAAATTCTCCCCAAACTCTAATTATCAATGGCTTTGAATTTGATCCTCAGCCCACTTGTCAATATACACCAATGCTCCACTGCCTCCTTCCCTTTCATGCCCTGCCCCCACTGTCCCCCAACACTGGCAATAATATTGTATTTTATGTCACATATCACATTTTACATAGTGCACAGTTACTAAAAAAAACCTCCCAGAATTGCCCACCTGACCACAGCACAGTCAGCAGCGTGTGCTGGGTAGGAGGGAAGGGGGTCTGCCCCTGAGGGTGGAGGCAGTGGAGCTCACCTGGGTAAGGGCCATGCACCGCTGCTCCCATTCTTGGCGCACTTGCTCCAGCTGGTGTGCCCAGGTCATCTGACCCGTACGAGTCCCAAACAGGTTTTCTGCCAAGAAACACACTGTCTGCTCTGAAAGGCGGGAGATATCGTAAGTGATATGTCAGCAGTGTTGAAAGTGAGGCACAAAATAACAAGAAGTCGTCTCGACTCAGTTCTCAGTCAAAACACAGATTCTTAGTAGGAGTGGGAAACTGAACTACATCTATGTGTGAAGAAATCACTTTATAAGTCCTACAAGTAGCATCACCTTCTAATTCATAAGAAATTAGAGCAAGAAGGTCCTTTAAAGGGAGGCACTAGGCTCAATGTATTCTTTTATTCATGTAGGCACATGAAAGTATTTCATTTCATACCATCATAACAAGGAATTACCATAAGACCAGGGATTTCAGGAAGAATCACATATTTATCTCGCATTATTTTTAAAACATTCTGTGTCCTTGCCTATAAACAATGAAAATTACATACTATATTTTGGTCAACATCCAACTCGTCATGTTAGTTGGCAACTAGCCAGAGCCAAGCAAGGCCCAGCTGTGTGCACTCACTCCAACTTAGCAAGTGTTTGCTAAAGCCTTAGTGAGTCCAGACATGGTCTCCATGAACCTGCCCTCTGTCTAAGAAAGGCACCAAGGTGGGGCAGGGGCTAGTGGGGCCAGGTCAGGGTTGGGGTTGGGGTCGTGAGGCCCTTCCCCTGACAGAGAGCCTTCTGGAGCAGGAGGCAGCAAGGGGCCTGAGCTCCGCTGAGATGGGGTTAGTACAAGGAAAGACCATGGAGTTCATGCTCTGTTAAGGAGTATGTTTTGGACCTTTTGAGGTTGTTGTTTTCATGCTGAACACTTTTTTTTTCCACTGATTTTACTTCAGTAGTTTTTTACTTTGCCTTTTTCATCCATCCCATTCTAAATCATCAATGGGCATAAAATTATATATACCTTTATGCTGCAAAAAAAAAAATCTGGGGCCTTAAAGCAGTAGTTCTCACTCTTTACTTGCACATGAGAATCACCTGGGGAACTTAAAAATTGGCTGCTGCCCCCAGGGATTCCAACTCAATCGGCCGGAGTGGATCCTCCACAGCCAGGGTTGAGCCTCATCTAAAAGAGGATGCTGTTGCTGGTGCTTCCTGGGTTTCTGTGAAGCACAGGTTCACAAAGGGTACAAAGCCATCAGCAGAATAAATGTCAGACGGCTACAGCCCAAATCCGATGAGGAAAAAGTAGTCCGGTAGAAACAATGGCCTCAAAACAAAAATAGCAATAAAAAATGACACTAAAATGATCATTTGAAAAGGTCAGGGCATTATTTTTTACAGCTGCATGAAAATCTACATTTCTCTCAAAATAAGAGTTTTGGTTTTTCTTTTTAAAGATTCTAACCCAGTTTTTTTCTCCCCCAGCCCGCTTGGGGACGTGGGGGAGTTCAATTCCTCTCTCCCTCCCTTCACAGATCAGATTGCTTCTTCTTGCCCCTAGCTTGGACTCAGTTTTGACTCCTGACTCAGTTTACCTGTCATTCCAGAATTTCCACATGCAAGCAGCAGTTTGTTCTCTGTCCTCGACTCGCTCATCAGTGTCTAGGTATTCATCACTGCTTTGTTCTGGATCTTTTTTGCCCTTTCATGCACAAAGATGAACCCACTCTCAGTCCCTGTGCCCTGCTGTAGTTGAACAGGCACCACCTGAGCAGAGGCCAGAACCAGGACGTGCTCTGACCTCAGACGGTCAGAGTGGGAACCTTTTTCATGCTCCGGTGACTCAAGATGCCACGTCAGTTTCCTCTAAACCATTAAGACCAAAACTGAGTCAATGACCTCACGGTTCAAATATCTGCAAATCAGCCATGGCAGAGAGCACGGCCCTTGCCGTGAACACACACAGTTAACTGGGCTGGCTCGGATAATTCAAGAATCTGTTCAATCGCTGTTGTTACCTCAAATCATGGAGACTGCCAGCAATTGCTCTGCCATGTACATCAGGCTAGGAGGGATCTGAAAGATTATCTGGTTCACTCCCTTCTAGTGTTGCCAGATAAAATATGAGATGACCCCAAATATTGCATGGGACATATATACACTAAAGGTTTATTTGCTTTTTATCTGAAATTCAAATTTAACTGGGAATTCTGTACTTTTTTTTAAAAGTCCATTTGTAAAACTTTTATTTCACTTCAATCAACTTAATACGTGTTCTTAACAATTATGCTTGAATTGTTCATGAAAATTTCATAAGATATTAAACAAAGCTAGCTATCATCAAGTAACTTCCCTGTTAACTATTTTTACAGCACATGCAAGTTAGGTAAGTATCAAAAAAAATCACAAAAGCAAAAAACCTTAAAAAAGTTCAATACATGGATTTTTTGTTTTACTGCTGTGCTTGATAAACATGAAGTAATGGATATCAAGCAACTCTTTTTTTTTCTTTTGTTATTATTACAGGAAACATCTGTACTCACTGAAGTACATTTTTTTAAACTTTTTGTTTGAAAGAATTTCAAACTTACAGGACAGTTGCAAAATAATACAAACCCATACAGGAAACTCCACCATACCCCCGCCCAGATACCCAGATCCACCAGCTTTTAGCATTTTGCCGCTGTACCAGTTTATATACTATGTCCCCCAGAAAAAGCCATGTTCTTTGATGCAATCTTTTGGGGGCAGAATATTAGTGGGGATTAAGTTGGAACATTGGATTAAGTTGTTTCCATGGAAATGCGCCCCACCCAACTGTGGGTGATGACTCTGATTGGATAATTTCCATGGAGGTGTGGCCCTGCCCATTCAGCGTGGGTCTTGGTTAGTTTACTGGAGGCCTATAAAAGCTCAGACAGAAGGAGCTCAGTGCTGTAGCCAAGAGAGACATTTTGGAGACAGTCATTGAAAGTAGATTTTTGCTAGTCCAGAGTTTGCCTGGGAGAAAGAATCAAGAACACACAGGAGCTGAAAGAGAAGGAGCTCAGTGCTACAGCCAAGAGAGACGGCCATTGACGGCAAACTTTTGCTGACACTTTGCTCCAGAGAAGCTAAGAGAGGACAAAACATCCCAAGAGCAACATTTTGAAGAATACACAGGAGCTGAGAGAGGAGCTGAAACAGAACTCGAGATCAGCAGATACCAGCTATGTGCCTTCCCAGCTAGCAGAGGTTTTCCAGATGCCACTGGCCTTCCTTTGGTGAAGGTATACTTGTGTTGATGCCTTAATTTGGACATTTCATGGCCTTCAGATTGCAAATTTGTAACTAAATAACCCCTCTTTATAAAAGCTAATCCATTTCTTGCATAACAGCAGCATTAACAAATTGGAACAACCTCTGTTGCTCAGATGCGGCCTCTCTGCCTCTAAGCCAACTCGGCAAATGAACTCATTGCCCTCCCCCCCTAAGTGGGACATGACTCCCAGGGGTGTAAATCTCCCTGGCAACGCAGGACATAGCCTGGACCTGGCATCATGGGATTGAGAAAATCTTCTTGACCAAAAGGGGGATGCAAAATGAAATAACATAAAGTTTCAGTGGCTGAGAGATTTTAAATGGAGTTGAGATGTCACTCTGGAGGGCATTCTTATGTGCTATATTCATATCTCTTTTTAGTTTTATGTATTGGACTAGCCAGTAGGAAATACCTGAAGCTGTTGAACTTCAACCCAGTAGCCTTGATTCTTGAAGATGACTGCATAACTATGCAGCTTACATGGTGTGACTGTGTAATTGTGAAAACCTTGTGGCTCACACTCCCTTTATACAGTGTATGGACAGATGAGGAGAAAAATGGGGACAAAAACTAAATGAAAGAAGGAATGTTTTGGGAGTTCTTTTTTACTTTTATTTTTATTCTTATTTTCATTCTTTTTGGAGTAAGGAAAACGTTAAAAAAATTGATTAGGGCAATGAATGCATAACTATATGATGGTACTGTGAACAGATGATTGTGCACCATGGATGACTGTATGGTTATGTGAATACATCTCAATAAAACTGAATTAAAAAAAAAAAAAAAGCTGTCTTTGCAAGAGAGCAGACTTTCTCCAAGGAGTTCAGAATCTCATAATAGAACACAGAAAGTTAAGAGCTAGACCCAATCTGATAGGATGCACTGGTTCCATTTCCTTTTTGCTGATTTCAAATGCTTTTTGGTATGCTTGTTGTTGTGACTGATCCATAACCCCTTTCTTGTCATCACCAGCAGTAACCTCAGACAAATTTCAAATAGAAGACTTTGCTGTTTGCTT
Source organism: Choloepus didactylus (assembly GCF_015220235.1). Lineage (NCBI taxonomy): Eukaryota > Metazoa > Chordata > Mammalia > Pilosa > Megalonychidae > Choloepus > Choloepus didactylus. Next base: position 32,025,926 of record NC_051308.1, read on the forward strand.
ATGAGGCACTGGAAATCAAGCACTTTTCCAGAAGAGACAGCACATCATTGCAGATATCTCTTAACTTGGTTTCAATTTTCTCTCTGTATTCTTGAGCCATCTGCTGGTTTTTCTGAGCGCCTTCTGTCTTTTGCTCAATACTTGAGATAACCCTCCAAGATGACCTAAGAGCTCCTACAACACTTTTACAAGCAACTGAGAGAAGATTCCTCTCTTCATGGATGATTCAGCTCCTTGCTCAGTTACAGACTCCATGCAGGCTGCCATGTCACCATATCGCTCAGCCTGCTGGGCCAGTTTGGCCTTCTGCACCAGCTCATTTTTATCCATGACTGGATGTTCTGGCTGGCCCAACCCAGCAGGGCCTCAGCTCAGAGCCTGGGCTTGGGCCTTCTCCCTCCCTTCGAGGGGCTCTGCAGCCCCCGGCCCTTCCTGGTCCTTCCCGGTCCTTCCCAGCCCTTCCTCGTGGCGCTGCAGTGCCTAGGAGGAAGGGAGGGGGACACTGCCTGTATTTTTATTTGCGAAATCTAGGACCCTTTATCCTTTCATTTTGTACAAGGGAGATGGAGGAATAGAGAATTTACAAGGCTTAACCCAAATCATAGTCAGTGGCAGACCCGGGTATAGAACCCAGGACTTCTGAGTACCATTTTCTCTTTCCTCTGCATTACACAGTCCCTCATGTAAAAACCTGCTAGCAACAGATTTGCATCTGATAATCATGGAGAAAATGAATATTCTAGACACCACTGGAGACAAAATTTGACTTGAAGAGCCAAACTTGTGGTTCAGATGTTGGAAGAAAATGTCTAATGGGGTAAATGATATTGAGGCAGTGCAGTGGAATAAAGAGAACAAACGCTTTGTCATTAAAATGCAAGAGATTGCCTCACTGAGAAGAGTGCCCAAGGAAAGACCAGAAAGAGAGGCAATTACTCAGTGGTATAATAATACCTACTGTTTTTAAGCATAAACTGTACACCAAGAAGAATTTTGCTAGGGACAGTTCATTGATTTTCTCATATGGTCCTCACCCTGACTCTGTGAATGCGTTACCATTGCTTTCAACGCATGAGGTAACTGAAGGTCAGGAAGGTTCAGTGTCTCACCTAAGGTCACATAGCTGGTAGGGCCAGGACTCTGTCCACAGACTTGACAAGTGACATATTAGGGTTGGCAAATAGGTTTCATTTCATATGCCAGCTCCAGGTGGTTGAAAGTGGCTGCCTGGAACGTTGGCCCGAGAATTCCAAGTTCACATCTGGATCCGATGGGAAAGCTTCAGTGGTGGGTGATCACTGTCTTCCCTGGGTATAGGAAGGAGGAGTGGGGCACCCTCTCCCCATACCCTTCACTTTCTTAAAAGGTTCAGGAGAAGCAGGCTCAAGAGGCTCCAGATGCCTGCTCTGATAAGCGCGAACGTGGCTCAGCAACAGCCTCCCGCTGGTGTTAACCAGGAGTAGGCTTGTTTCCTGTGCCAGTCACATGGGAAGGAACCCAGCAATTATAACCACTCCCTGGTGACGAGATATCTACTTGTGACCTTCAGGTCTCCTGTAAAGAATATGATCGGTTGTATGGGCCTGGGGAAATGAGATAACCAAAAAAAGGGGGATGCTGATATTGTGTGCAGGGGCTGCAGAGCTGCTGAATGGTCTCCAACCTAAGGAGCTGTCTCTTACATAGCTCATTTTTATTTATTACTAGTTCAAAAATCTCCTGCCTGGCACTGTCCTCTACCCATGTCCCATATGACTAACAGAGTAATCTGTGAATGACCATGCTATCTAGCAGAAAAATCCAGGTAGACAGATACTAACCACATCAGGCCTGGTATCCAAGCCTCTCCCACTGATTTGAGCCCATGGGTTGCTCCTATTCAGGATTCAGTGACAGGATGACAGTTTGGGAGTGCCTGGCACCTCCAGTTCCTTCTCCTCTTATTTGTTTTATTCCCTCTCACTTCCCCCAAATGCCAACCCTTCAAGTATAAGCGTACTGGAAGAGTTTGCCAGATTTAGGACGTAAAACCATAATCGACAATAATTATTCATCAACATACCTTTCAGCATATCTTAATGTTGACAGCATTTCCTCATAGCAGATGTCAGCTGGACTTATGGCTGCTATCTGTAAACATATCCATTTCAGATTTTGTGTTTTATATGGAGGATTATTTTTATTGTGATTGCTATTATTAAAACAGCTAACATTCATAGGACAGTTTTGCATCTTGTAATTTCCAGTGTTGTTTAAACCTTACAACTCAGATGGAAAACTGAGGCTTAGAGAAAATTAAAAAGCCTAAAATCACAGAGATAATAACTGGCAGAAGTGGAACTTGAACCAACATCTGACTACCTGTTAGCCCTTCTGCTCCACTGCCCCCTGATTAGTGGGGCCTCAGATTTACTCAGGGATTTGCATGACAGGTTAATGTTAGTTAGCATTGCTATGTCAATACAAAGTGCTATATTAGTGGCTTATTGAGAATAATCTTAATAATAATAATAGCAATAGCTGAATTAGTCTAAAATATTTTAAGGAAATCATTTTACCAAAGCAGTTCTGCTATTGCCACCCAGAGCTGACTGGAGTAGTTTTGTCAGAAGAGAATCTCTGTAGGGGATGTGCAAGACTTTCTTTCCCATAGCTGCATCAGCCAGAGCACTGGATGAAAAAAAGAAAATACAAAACAACAAATTAAAATAATGTATCAAGAAGATATCTGCCTCACTGGGGATAAGTCAGAAACACGTCTCCAGTCACCTCTGTGACCCCACAAACCTGACAGAGGATTCAAAATAATACCCAACAGTGGAGGTACCTTCTGAACGAAGATGCTGAAGACGACAGCTAACCAGCACAGGATGCTGACTTCCTCTCTGAAACCAACCCTAGAGAAACCGTAACAGAGAGCAGGGACCCCAGATGTGAGCAGCTAACACACTGAAACCTGTGAGGAAAACTCTGAAGAGACTGTGGCTGTGGTAAACTTGTGTGTAGAGAGGAAACGGCAAGCTGGGGAAGAGGGTTGCAGGAAGACAGGCGTGAGGAGTGCGATGAAATCCTTTCCTTGCCTCTCTACCACAGTGCCTTAAGACGATCCCACAAAGTCAAGACCCTGCACGGCTACAGACTCAGGATAAGAGTGAATGAGAAGTGGACATCTAACTGCCCACCCTGCCTCCAGAGGACCAGGAAGACATCAGTGGCATTGACGAGGAGAGGAGAAGAGGAGAGAAGAAGCCCCATTTTTCAGAAATAATCATCACAGAGAAAATAAATGTACAAAATAAATCTAGAAGATTTTGAAAAGAAACAAAGTGACCTTCTGGAAATGAGGAAATACAATAATCATAATTTAAAACACCATGAATGGGTTGAACAGCAAATTAGACACTGCTGTATTTGGAATTAGTGAATTAGATAGGTTAGAAGAAATTATCCAAGGTTCAGACTGGAAATAGAGATGGGAAATAAGAAAGAAAGGTTAAGAGACATGGAGGACAGGGTGAGAAGAACTAACATAGTATAACTGAAGACTCAGAGGAGAAAAAGGAAAAATAATGGGACAATTTGTGAGAGATGATAGATGACAATTTTCCAGAACTGATAAAAATCATGAATCCATAGAACTATAAAGATCAAGGAACTCCAAGCTAGATAAATAAAACAAAATTCATACTCAAATGAAACAGAGAGAAACTGGACAACACAAAAATGAAGAGAAGAACTTAAAAACAACTAGGGAAGAAAGATTATCTTCAAGGGAATGACAATCAGAAAAAAACAGTGAAATGGAATCCTTAATGAGCTGAAAGAAAATACTACCCATCTACTATTCTATACCAGCAAAAATACTGTTCAAGAATAAGGATGAAATAAAGACAAAAACAGAGTTTTCTATCAGCAGATCATCACTAAAAGAAATTCAACCAGAAGGAAATTTATTTTAGGTTGCAGCTTTGAGGTAAAACAAATAATGAATAAAATAAAAAGGATGTGAATGAATACTATATAAAATAGTAATGATAATGTCTTTTGGGGTCAAAAAAGAATAGAATTAAAATGCATATCAACAATTATTATGGATGGTAGAGGGATGGAGATCCTTGTATTATTCAGTGGGAGAATAAAATATTCATTATATTTAGACTTTGACGAACTGAACAAAGTAAAGAGCAGGGAAATAGAGTTATGCATACATTGAATTTTGATATATTACAGAGATAGCATTGAAGACCACTGGGGACAGCAGGAACTACTCAACAAACGGAACTAGAAGGATTGGTAATTTAAAAGGAAAAAATAATGAAAAAAGGATGCCTACCTTACACCATACACAGAAATCAACCCCAGATGGATAGGAACCTTAATATAATATATGTGGATAGCTTTCTGACTTTAATGTTCTTAAATAAGATGCAAAAAAATGCAAAATATAAACCATAAGTTTTGTTTACCAATGGACACTTTAAAGAATGTGAAAAGACAGGCTGCTAAATGGGAGAAGATATTTACAATAAATGTGACAATACAGTAATATCAAGAACACGTCAAGAATACCTACGAGTAAAAAATATATAATAGTAAAAAAATAATGAGCAAAACATAAGGGCACCATTTCACAGAAGAGGAAACATATTGCTAATAAACATATCAAGAGATGCTCAACCTTGCTAATAACTAGGAATATCAAGACCATTATAAGATACATTCACACCCATTTAATTGATAAATCTCAAGAAAACTGACAATAACAAGTGTTAGAGAACATGTGACTCAGTGGGATATCTTATACATTGTTGCTGGGAATATAAGTTGGTCTAGCTACTTTGGAAGACAATTGGTTGTCATCTTATAAAACCAGGTATTCAAACACCTTACGACTCAACAATTTCACTTCCACATATATACCCAAAAGAAACTTTAATATATTGATATCCAATGATTTCTACAAGAATTTTCATAGTAGCACTATTTGTAATAGCAAATGAACAAACAAACAAAAAACCTGGAAACAACCCAAATGCCAATCAACAGGAGAATGAATAAACTGTGACATATTTCCACACTGAATACTACATAACAATGAAAAGAACTAGAAATTGCCGTATGCAACGTGGATGAATTTCATAGACGCAATGTTTAATGCAAGAAGTGACAAAATATGAACTATAGCTGTGTATAACATGGACAGATCTTGTTAATAATGTTAATACATTACTGATATTGATAAAACAAGAAAAGAGGAGAAGGAAGGAAGGAAGGAAGGAAAGGGAGGGAAGGGAAGGAAGAAAGGAGGGAGGGAGGAAAGAGGAATGGAAGGAGGGAGGGAAGAGAGAGACAGAAGGAGAGGAGAGAGGGAGAGAGGGAGAGAGACAAGATAATGGTACCTCCAAGGGGAGAACAGGAGAGGAAAACCTCGGGCAGATGTAAGTTAATTGGTAATATACGTGCTCTTGGGTTGGGTGGTGTTTTTGTTAGTGTTTATTTTATTAAAAATAAATTATTTAATTTAAAATAAAATAGAATAAGAGGGCCAGTCATGAACTAAAGGTGACAGTCAGCTGTGAGCCAAAAATTATGATTAATCTAAGTTTTGTATGTAAGGTCATTTTATGGCACTAATACCTGTTCACTGATTATTTACCTGATAACATTTCCTAAACTGGTTAAACGTAAGTTAACTCGTGATCCTTCCTTCAGTCTGTCCCCTTCAGATCCTGAAGATTTCTGCCTTTCACTTCCTGCTAAATCCACCAAATTAATACTGGATTGTTTGGTAAGGTTTCTGTCTAGGAAAACCTGTAGAAAAGAACCACAAGTCATGTTATTAAGGTGGTAGAAGGATATATATTAAGTCAATCTAGATTACATGTTTAAATGTTTCTTCTAAATGTATTTCATATTCAAAGACATAATAAAATTTACAAATTAAAATGCCACTCTCTTGGACTTCCAGAAGATGATGGTTAGGTGAGACAGGGCAAAAAAACACCTCTGTGAAAAATACTAGATAAAAGCCAGAAAGTGACCCAGAACACCAGTTCCAGCAATGTACCAGCTACACAAGGTCTGCTAAATCCACAGGGATCATGCATTTGGTGAAACCTGGAGTCTCTGTTCTGAAACGAGTGAGTGAGCTGGCTGAATATCCATCAGCCACACTGCAGTGTGGGGAAATTGTGGGTTGGCATTTGGAGTCAGACTAGTTCTTTTTTAAAAAACCAAATGTGGCTGCGGATATGGCAGTGAGAACCACACAGTGAAACATGGCAGGAATGAACTGTGGGTACACCTCAATATCTGGTGTGAACGATAGCCTTTCACACACTCGCTGCTAATTGTCTCAGAGTGAGGAAGGCAGAGGTGAGCCAAAAGGTGAAAATAACCATGCCCCTTACAGCCATCTTCCCAGCGGGCTGGGAACGGCTCCTGCCCAGCACCAGCGCCACAGCCCAGAGCTGCACCAAAAAACCCAGTGCGATGGGAAGTGTTTCCAGCAACACGTGCACATGCCACAATATCAGGTGAGGACAATAGTGTTTTGTGGACCCACAGCTAACTGTCCCGGAGCTAGAAAGCTGGAGCTGTGCGAAAAGGGGGAAATTAACAAGCTCCAAACAGCCATCCTTTCAGCAGGTTGGGAACATCCCTACATGGCTCGGCAGCCAGAACTTCCCTTTAGGAACAGCGCGCACTTGTGACATAGCAAAGCCTTCCCTCAGCAGAGGCCCTAGGAGGGCATGGCTTGGAAGAGGGACCCACTCGGAAATCCCAGGGACCATATGCCAATACAAAGGACTTGTGGGTCAGCAGCAGAAACAATCTGTGGTGAGACTGAAAGGAGGGTTTAGACTCTTGCAACAGCCTTAAATCTCCAGGAACACATGGGAGATTTGATTATTAAAGCTGCCCTCCCTCCCTAACTGCTCAGACACATGCCCCACATTCAGGGCTGACAGCACCAAAAACACACTCAAACTTGGTGCACCAATTAGACCCCCACAAGAATCAGACCCCTACACATCACAAAGATAAAGTTGGGGAGAGCTGGCTTGAGGGGAATAGGTGGCTCCCAGACCCCAGTGCTGGTTAGTTAGAGAAAGTGTACCCCACCAAGCTGTAGATCTGACAAATTAGCCTACATATCCTAAAAGAACCCTATCAAGTTAACCAAATGCCAAGAGGCCAAAAACAACAGAAAATTTTACAGCATATGAAAAAAACAGACGAAATGGATAACCCAAACCCAGACACCCAAATCAAAAGATCAGAGGAGATTCAGTCCTTGGAGCAATTAATCAAGGAACTAAACACAAACAATGAGAGCATTGCACAGGATATAAAGGACATGAAGAAGACCCTAGAAGAGCATAAAGAAGAAATTTCAAGAGTAAATTAAAAAACAGATGATCTTATGAAAATAAAAGAAACTGTTGACCAAATTTGAAAGATTCTGGATACTCATAGTACAAAACTAGAGGAAGCTGAACAATGAATCAGTGACCTGGAGGACGACAAAATGGAAAATGAAAGAACAAAAGAAAGAATGGGGAAAAAAATTTTAAAAATCGAAATGGATCTCAGGGATATGATACATAAAATAAAACGTCTAAACTTAAGACTCATTGGTGTCCCAGAAGAGGAAGAGAAGGGTAAAGGTCTAGAAAGAGTATTCACAGAAGTTATTGGGGAAAACTTCCCCAACATTCTACACAATATAAATACACAAAGCATAAATGCCCAGCGAACTCCAAATAGAATAAATCCAAATAAACCCACTCCAAGACATATTCTGATCAGACTCTCAAATACTGAAGAGAAGGAGCAAGTTCTGAAAGCAGCAAGAGAAAAGCAATTCACCACATACAAAGGAAACAACATAAGACTAAGTTGTGACTACTCAGCGGCCACCATGGAGGCGAGAAAGCAGTGGCATGACATATTTAAAACTCTGAGAGAGAAAAATTTCCAACCAAGAATACTTTATCCAGCAAAACTCTCCTTCAAATTTGAGGGAGAGCTTCAATTTTTCACAGACAAACAAATGCTGAGAGACTTTGCCGATGAAAGACCTGCCCTACTTCAGATTCTGAGGGGAGCCCTGCTGGCGGAGAGAAAGGGAAAGGAGAAAGAGATATAGAGAATTTTAACAGACATATATAGTACCTTACATCCCAAATCACCAGGACACTCATTTTTCTCTAGTGACCATGGATATTTCTCCAGAAGGGACTATAAGCTGGGACATAAAACAAGCCTCAAGAAATTAAAAAAAAAAAAATTGAATATACTCAAAGCACATTCTCCAACCACAATGGACTACAAATAGAAGTCAATAATTTTTGAACTGTAACTCCACTATTTACTTCCTACATGATATAAAATACACAAACTCTAAGGACAAATCAGTGGTTTTGAACCCAACGTAAAATATGTAATTTTAGACAACTATACAAAGGTGGGGGAATGGGGGAGTATAGGAACATAGTTTATGTGTCCTATTGAAATGAAGGTGGTATCAAAGAAAAACAAGATTGGTATGGATTTAAGAGGTTAATTTTAAGCCCCACAGTAAACACAAAGAAATTATTAGAGAATATAACCATAGAGCTGAAAAGTAGAGTACGGGTTAAGAGAAATGGGGGAAAGGGCAATGGGGAGTTAAGAAATGAGTGTAGGGTTGCTGTTTGAGGTGAAGGGAAATTTCTAGTAATGGATGGTGGGAAGGTGATAGCATTACAACATTCTAAATGTGATTAATCCCACTAATGGAATGCTAGGGTGGGGGTGGAATGGGAAGATTTAGGCTGTATATATGTTTTCACAACTGAAAAAAAAAAAAAAAGACAGTCTAAATGATGACAATTGAATGCCAAGGATGAACTTGAATGGGATTGGAGGATGGAGGACAGGTGGCTCAAAGGGACACAGTTGAGACATAAGGAAAAGGAAATATAGAATGTAAGCTTTGTATCATTGTTGAATCTCTTGTACTTCTTAGCTGCACTTAATGGGATTGCATAAAAGAATGTTCTTGTTCATGGGAAGTGTATATGTGAATTACAGTGTATGTCCAAGGATGTGTGCAGCTAGCTCTCATATGTTCAGAAGACAGAGCAATAGATGATGGATGATGGATAGGGAGGGAGGGAGGGAGGGAAAGAAATAGCGATGTGACAGCACGTTAAAGTTGGTGGATTGGGCTATCGGGGGAGGGGGGTCAGGGTATGATGGAATTCTGGGTATGGGGTTAGTATTGCTTTTGCAACTGTTCCTATAACTTTGAATTTATTAAAAAAAAAAAAAAAAGAACTCCCAAAACATCCCATTCTCCTCATTCCTCCCTATTATTCATTTGCTTGTCCTCATTTTTTCTATTCATCCACACACTGGATAAAGGGAGTGGGAGCCACAAAGTTTTCAGAATCACATGGTCACACAGTGTAAGCTATGTCGTTATACAATCATCTTCAAGAATAAAGGCTACTGGGTTGCAGTTCAACAGTTTCAGGTATTTCCTTCTAGCTATTCCAATTTGCTAAAAAGTAAAAAGGGATATCTATATAATGCATGAGAATAACCTCCAGAATGAGCTCTCAACTCTATTTGAGATCTCTCAGCTATTGAAACTTTATTTTGTTTCATTTCTCTTCCCACTTTTGCTCCAAGAAGGCTTTCTCAATCCCAAGGTGCCAGGGCCAAGCTCATCTCCACGAGTCATTTCCCATGTTGCCAGAGAGATTTACACCCCTGGGAGTCAGGTCCCACATATGGGGGAGGGCAGTGAGTTCACCTGCAGAGGTGGCTTAGAGAGAGGCCACATCTGAACAACAAAAGAGGTTCTCTGGGGGTGACTCTTAGGCACCATTTTAAATAGGCTTAGCATCTCCTTTGCAGCAAAAAACTTCAAGAGGGCAAACCCCAAGATCTAGGGCTCAGCCTTCTAAACTGGTAGTCCCCAAAGCTTGTGAGAATATCATTAATTCCCCAAGTGGGGAAGTTTAATATTTCCATATTTTCCCCCAGTCCCACAAGGGGGCTTTGCAAATACATTTTTATTCTCTACCCAATTACTCTGGGATGTACTTGGGTTTCACACTAAGCTGTACAAACCAACCAAATTTCACTCCCTATTCAACGTTCCATATAATTATGTTGTTTGAATAAATTGACCATACAAGTTAAATCGTACGGTGCGTTACAAAAAACAGAGATTCTTCACCTAATAAACATCTCTTCCTTTGGTCTCACACAGAAGTTGAGGTTTTAAAAACACCATCAATATTGTCCTTTACCCTTTAGTCTAATTTACCTTAATCCTAAACAAGTCCATTTCATTCATTTCTCTAATTGAAGACTGATCTCTTTTTTCAGACACTTTAACATTTGCTGTATGGGGTAATACTGACATTCATAGCTGCTGGACTCTGGTTCTGAGTCTCAGGTGTCACACAGATACCCAAAGTTCCAGGGACGACCAGGTTATACACAAAGACCTCAGCATCTCAGAATTTTGAAACAGCCATTACAACTCAGGAATAGATGTAACTGCTGTAAGAGCTTACAATCTAGGTACCTTTACAGTAAGCCTTCCCCTGATAACCTATGCTGTCAACCTCAGTTCTTAGAGTTTGCCCATTATAGTCAGTCTATATTATTGAGGCATTATGATGTTTTTCTTTTCATTTCTAGTTTATTTCACTCAACATATTGTCATCAATGTCCGTTCACCTCACAACTTCACTCCTTCTTGTGTAGCCACTCAATATTCCATTGTATGTATACACCAGTTCACCATTTTGTTTATCAAAGTACCCTTAGGCCACCTCTATCCATTGCAAATCATGGATACTGAAACACCATAAACCCCACTGTACAAATGTCCATTCATGTCCCTCTTTTGAGTTCTTTCATACACACACACACACACACACACACAATATATATATATATATATATATATATATATATATTGTATATACCCAACACAAGTTGCAGGACCATATGGCAACGCCATGCTTAGCCTCCTATGGAACCACCACTGTCCTCCAGATGGGCTGCACCATTCTACTTCCTCAAAAAGGTGATTAGGTACATCCCTTTCTCCACATTTTCTCCAGCACTTGTATCCCTCGGTTTATTTTATAGACGGTTTTGTTCACACACCATAAATTCCATCCTAAGTAAACAATCAATGTTTCCCTGTATAATTACATAGTTACGCATTCACCACCACTATTTATATAAGGGCATTTCCATTTCTTCCACAAAGAAAGAGGAAGAGGCAAAAAAAAGAAAAAGAAAGAAAAAAATGACAACTAAAAAGCAACAAAAGGAAAAATAAAATACAATTAAAAAGTCAGACAAAGAACCTAAGACGGCGGCTAAGTGAGACAGGGCAAAAAAACACCTCCGTTAAAAATACTAGATAAAAACCAGAAAGTGACCCAGAACACCGCTTCCAGCGATGCACCAGCCAGACAAGCTCTGCTAAATCCACAGGGAATGTGCATTTGGTAAAAACAGGAGCCTGCATTCTGAAATGAGGGAGTGAGCCGGCTGAAAGTCCCGTGGCCATGCTGTGGTATGGGGAAACAGTGGGCTGGCATTTGGAGATGGACTAGTTCTTTAAAAAAAAAAAGCCCAGGAGTGGCTGCAGATACAACGGGGAGAGCCACACAGTGAAGCATGGTGGGAGCGGGCTGGGCTAACTTCTTGGTGTCTGGCATGGAGGATACCCCTTCCCACACCCACTGCTGATTTTCTCGAGACCTGAGGAGCAGAGGGGAGCCAAAAGGAGAAAAAAAACCCACATTTCTTGCAGCCATCTCCCCAGCGGGTGGGGGACGCTCCTGCCCGGCACCAGACCCACAGCCCAGAGCCGCGCCAAGAAACCCAGTGTGACGGAGAATCTTTCCTGCAGCACTACATACAAGCAACAATATATGCCACGGACAGTGGCCTTTAATACACCCACGGCTGATTGTCCCAGAGCTGGGAGGGAGGAGCTGTGCGAAAAGGGGGAAGTTAATGCGTCCTATTCTACCGTCTTTGAAGTGGGCTGGGAACGCCCCTGCACAGCCCAGCAACCCAGGGCTTCCCTGGCAGGCTGGCGTGCACTAGTGACGTGGCGTGGCCCTCCCTCAGCAGAGGTCCTAGAAGAGCACAGCTGGGAAGGGGGAACCACTTGGAAATCCCAGGGAACTTACGCCAATACAAAGGACTTGTGGGTCAGCAGCAGAGACAATTGGTGTAAAGACTGAAATGAAGGCTTAGCCTCCTGCAACAGCCTTAAATCTCCAGGAACACCTGCGAGGTTTGATTATTAAAGCTGCCCTGACTGCCTAACCACCCAGACACACACCCCACATTCAGGGCGGACAACACCAGCAACACACCCAAACTTGGTGCACCAATTGGACCCCCCAAGAATCAGACCCCCACACACCACAAAGACAAAGTGGGGGAGAACTGATTTGAGGGGAACAGGTGACTCACGGACGCCATCTGCTGGTTAGTTACAGAAAGTGTACGCCACCAAGCTGCAGTAGTGTCAAATCAGGGATCAAGTAAAACAAATGCCAAGAGGCCAAAAACAACAGAAAATCCTAAAGCATATAATAAAACCAGATGATATGGAGAACCCAAACCAAAACACCCAAATCAAAAGATCAGAAGACACACAGTACTTGGCACAATTAATCAAAGAATTACAGACAGGCACCAAGAGCACGGCTCAGGATATAAAGGACATGAAGAAGACCCTAGAAGAGCATAAAGAAGATATTGCAAAAGTAAATTAAAAAATAGAAGATCTTATGGAAATAAAAGAAACTGTTGGCCAAATTAAAAAGATACTGGATACTCATAATACAAGATTAGAGGAAGCTGAACAACAACTCAGCATCCCTGAGGACCAAAGAACAGAAAATGAAAGAACAAAAGAAAGAATGGGGAAAAAATCAAAAAAATAAAAAAAATCAAAATGGATCTCAGGGATATGATAGATAAAATAAAACATCCAAATTTAAGACTCACTGGTGTCCCAGGAGGGGAAGAGAAGGGTAAAGATCTAGAAAGAGTATTCAAAGAAATTGTTGGGGAAAACTTCTCAAACCTTATGCCCAATATAAATACACAAAGCATAAATGCCCAGCGAACTCCAAATAGAATAAATCCAAATAAACCCACTCCGAGACATATTCTGATCAGACTCTCAAATACTGAAGAGAAGGAGCAAGTTCTGAAAGCAGCAAGAGAAAAGCAATTCACCACATACAAAGGAAACAACATAAGACTAAGTTGTGACTACTCAGCAGCCACCATGGAGGTGAGAAGGCAGTGGCATGACATATTTAAAATTCTGAGAGAGAAAAATTTCCAACCAAGAATATTTTATCCAGCAAAACTCTCCTTCAAATTTGAGGGAGAGCTTAAATTTTTCACAAACAAATGCTGAGAGATTTTGCTAACAAAAGACCTGCCCTACTTCAGATACTAAAGGGAGCCCTACCGACAGAGAAAAAAGCTGAGGGACTTCACCACCAGTAGATCAGTCCTATAAGAAATGCTAAAGGGAGTTGAGCAGGCTGAACAATTGACTGAAACTACATGAAGAAATAAAGGGTACCACTAAAGATCACATAGTAAATATAAATACCAATACTACTATGTTTTTGATTTGTAACTCCACTATTTACTTCCTGAAGGATCTAAAAGACATAAACTGTAATGATAAATCAGTGGTTTTGGACTCAATGTAAAATATGTAATTTTTGACAAGAACTACATAAAAGTGGGGGAATGAGGGAGCATAGGAACATAGTTTATGTGTCATATTGAAGTTAAGTTGGTATCAAAGAAAAACAAGATTGTTATAGATTTAAGATGTTAAATTTAAGCCCCACGGTAAACACAAAGTATCAGAGAGTATGACCATAGAGATGAAAAGTAGAGTAGGGGTTCTGAGAAGTGGGGGAAGGGGCAATGGGGACTTAAGAAATGAGTGTAGGGTTGCTGTTTGGGGGTAAAGGGAAACTTCTAGAAATGGATGGTGGGAAGGTGATAGCATTTGCAACATTCTAAATATGATTAATCCCACTAATGGAATGCTAGGGTGGGGGTGGAATGGGAAGATTTAGGCTGTATATATGTTTCCACAATTGAAAAAAAAAAAAAAAAAAAAAGACAGTCTAAATAGATGACAATTAAATGCCAAGGATGATCCTGGATGGGATCTGAGGATGGAGGAGAGGAGGCTCAAAGGGACACACAGATGGGAGATAAGGGAAAAAAAAAAAAAAAAAGGAAATATAGAATGTAAGCTTTGTATCAATGTTGAATTTCTTGAACTTCTTAGCTGCAGTTAATGGGATTGCATAAAAGAATGTTCTTGTTCATGGGAAATGTTTATGTGAATTATATTGTCTTTTCAAGAATGTGTGCAGCTTGCTCTCATATGTTAAGAAGACAGAGCAATAGATGATGGATGATAGGGAGGGAGGGAGGGAGGGAGGGAAAGAAAGAAAGAAATGGTGGTGTGACAGGATGTTAAAGATGGTGGATTGAGGTATCGGGGGAGGGGGATCAGGGTATGGTGGAGTTCTATGTATGGGGTTTGTACTGTTTTTGCAACTGTTCCTGTAAGTTTGAATTTATCTCAAAATAAAATTTATTAAAAAATAAAAAGTCAGACACCACCACCAACACCAGGAATCCTTTCTTATATCCCCTCTTATAGACATTTAGCTTTGGTATATTGTCTTTGTACAATTAATGGAAGCATATTACAATGTTACTGTTAACTATACACTCTAGTGTGCATTGATTATATTTTTCCCCAATACCACCCCATTTTTTACACCTTGCAAAGTTGACATTCATTTGTTCTCCATCATGTAAAAACATTCTTATATTTGTGCCTTTAATTACAATCATTGTCCACTCTGTGTTTCACTAAGTTATACAGTCCCAGTCTTTATCTTCTATCTTTCCTTCTGGTGTCCTACATGCCCCTAACCTTCTTCTTTCAACTGTACTCACAGTCATCTTTGTTCAGTGTACTTAGATTATTGTGGTACCATCACCCAATATGGTGCTCCAAACCTCTCTCTCCTGTCTTTTCCTGTCTGCCTGTAGTGCTCCCTTTAGTATTTCCTATGGAGCAGGTATCTTGTTCACAACCTTTCTCAGTGTCTTTTTGTCTGAGAATATTTTAATATCTCCCTCATTTTTGAAGGACAGTTTTGCTGGATAAAGAACTCTTGGTTGGCAGTTTTTCTTTTTCAGTATCTTAAATATATCATACCACCACCTTCTCACCTCCATGGTTTCTACTGAGAAATCCGCAGTCTTATTGAGCTTCCCTTGTACGTGATGGATTGCTTTTCTCTTGCTGCTTTCAGAATTCTCTCTTTGTCTTTGACATTTGATAATCTTATTATTAAGTGTCTTGGCATAGATCTATTTGGATCTATTCTGTCTGGGGTATTCCCCTTCCTCTAGTTTAATCACTTCCCTGATCTTCAGGGATGTCTAGGCAGTGACCACCCTAAACTGTTTATGTTGAAAAGGGAGGTTGACATTATGGGAAAAGGGGACACATCTGGTTGATGTTCTTGAAGAGGCTATTGCCTCTGGGTTTGGGGACTTAGCTTCTTAGCATAGGAGTTCTCTGAAGGATTTAACTTTCTGAAGAATAAACTTATGAGTGAAATTTTTATAGAGTCTTAAGACAGGGATCCAGGTATTCCTAAGGTTTTCGGGACTACTGTTGTCTTGGGCTTATCACACAGTGGTCATTTGGCGTATTACTAGGTGGAGCTTGCATACGAGTAACCTCCAGGACAGCCTCTTGACTATATTTCAATTTTCTTAGCTACTGAAACCTTATTTTGTTGCCTTTCTTTTCCCCCTTTTGGTCAAAAAGGCATTCTCAATCCCTGGATGCCAGGGTGGGGCTCATTCCCAGAATCCATGTCCCACATCACCAGGAAGACTCATTCATCTGGGGGGTCTTGTACCACATTGGGGGGATGATGATGAATTTATTTGCAGAGTTAGGCTTAGAGAGAGAAAGACTACACTTGAACAACGAAAGAGGTTCTCTGGAGGTGACTCCTAGGCATAATTATAGGTGGGCTTAGCCTCCTGAGGGCTGGACTTATAAAATAGGGGTTCCTAAATTGATATAGCATATGTTATATCCATGATAATCCATCTATCTCACATTATCATCACTTAGTTGTACAATCTTCATCACTCTCAATTTTAAACAATTCTCATGACCCCAAGCACCTCATAGCTCTTGTCAGCCCTTAATTATTAGTCCCTAGTGTTTGTGAGGTATCAGTAAGGTATTCCTATTAATTATAGTCCCTAGTATGGAATAGGTAGATTCTTCCCATTTACCCTCTGTTGTCAACTCTCTGTTCTAGTGTCATACCTTTGAAGTATATGATGCAAGCACTTATCTATATTTGTGGTGCTGATCTGTGGGAAATATGCCTTGAAAAAACCCCTTTCAATCCTATTCACCTTCAATACACCTTTGATACTTATAATCTCGTTAACAAACAATCATCACCCCTTTCCATTTTCATACCTTTGAATTCAATCATTAACATATCTGAACACATGAGACTATAATTCCCCCTCATTAGCTTCCACCACTAGGTCCCCAATATTCTACATTATAAGACAATGATTTTACATTTTTCAGAGAGTTCATAGAAGTGGTAACAAACAATATCTGTCCTTTTGTGTCTGAGTTATTTCACTCACAATTATATCTTTAAGGTTCCTCCATGTTGCCATGTTTCAGGACCTTGTTCCTTCTTACTGCTGCATAGTATTCCATTGTATGTATACACCACATTTTGTTTATCCGCTCGTCTGTTGAAGGACACTTGGATTGTTTCCATCTCTTGGCAATTGTGGAGAGTGCTGCTATGAACATTGGTGGACAAATGTCTGTCCATGTCACTGCCTTCAAATCTTTTGGGTATATACTGAGAAGTGGAATTGCCAGATTGTAGGGTATTTCAATATCTAGTTTTCTGAGAAACCACCAAACTGCCTTCCACAGCAGTACCATTATACATTCCCAGCAGCAATGAAGTTGCAATTTCTCCACACCCTCTCCAGCATTTATTATGGTGACCATTCTTATTGGTGTGAGATAGTATTTCAGTGTGGTTTTGATTCGCATTTCCCTAATAGCTAGTGAAGATGAACATTTTTTCATGTGTTTTTTCGCCATTTCTATTTCCTCTTTGGAAAAGTACCTTTTCATATCTTTAGGCCATTTTATAATTGGACTGTTTGCACTATCGTTGAGTTGCAGGATTTCTTTATATATGCAGGGTATCAGTCTCTTATCAGATATATGGTTTCCAAATATTTTCTCCCATTGAGTTGGCTGCCTCTTCAACTTATTGACAAAGTTTTTTGAGGCATAGAAGTCTTTGATTTATCTATTTTTTTCTTTTGTTGCTTGTGCTTTGGGTGTAAGGTCTAAGAAGCTACCGCTTATTATGTAATCCTGAAGATGTTTCCCTATATTATCCTCAAAGAGTTTTATTGTGCTGTCTTTTATATTGAGGTCTTTGATCCACTGAGTTAATTTTTTGTATAGGGTGTAAGATAGGGGTCCTCTCATTCTTTTCGTTATGACTATCCAGTTCTCCCAGTTCCATTTGTTGAAGAGACTGTTCTGTCCCAGTTCTGTGGATTTGGGGACCTTATCAAAAATCAGTCAACCATATATCTGGTCCATTGATCAATATGTCTATCTTTATGCCAATACCATGCTGTTTTGACCACTGTAGTTTTACAGTAGGCTTTAAAGTATGGAAGTGCAAGTCCTCCCACTTCATTCTACGTTTTTTAGGATGTTTTTGGCAATTTGATACCACTTTCCCTTCCAAATAAATCTGATAACTAACTTTTCCAGTCTTCAGTAGGTAGTTGGAATTTTGATTGGAATTGTGTTGAATCTGTAGATCAGTTTAGGTAGAACTGACATCTTAATAATGCTTAGTCTTCCTATACATGAGCACAGTATATTTTCCCACCTATTTAGGTCCTTTTCTATTTCTTTAATAAAATTTTATAATTGTCTTTGTAGAGGTCTTTTACGACATTGGTTAAGTTTATTACTGGGTACTTGATATTTTTTTAGTTGTCATTGTGAATGGAATTTTTTTGATTGCCTCTTCAGTTAGGTCATTACTAGTATATAGGAATATTACTGATTTCTGTGCATTAATCATATATCACGCCACTCTGTTGAATTTTTTTATTAGCTCAATTAGCTGCGTCGTCATATTCTCAGGATTTTCCAAATATAAGATCATATTATCTGCAAATAATGATAGTTTTACTTCTTCTATTCCATTTTGGCTAGAACTTCTAGCACAATGTTGAATAACAGAGGTGATAGTGGGCATCCTTGTCTCATTCCTGATCTTAGGGAGGCGGCTTTCAGCCTTTCACCATTGAGTACTATGCTGGCTGTGGGTTTTTCATATATGCCCTCAATCATATTGAGGAAGTTTCTCTCAATTCCTTCCTTTTGAAGTGTTTTTATCAATAAGGGATGTTCAATTTTGACAAATGCTTTTTCAGCATCTATTGAGATGACCATTTGATTTTTCCCTTTTGATTTGTTAATGTGTTGTATTCCATGGATTGATTTTCTTATGTTGAACCACCATTGCATGCCAGGAATGAACCCCACTTGGTCGTGGTGTATGATTCTTTTAATGTGCCTTTGGATTCAATTCTCAAGTATTTTGTTTAGGATTTTCACATCTATATTCATTGGGGAGATTGGCCTATAGTTTTCCTTTTTTGTAGTATCTTTATCTGGTTTTGGTATCAGAGTGATATTAGCTTCATAAAAAGAAGTAGGTAGTGTTCCTTTTTCTTCAATTTTTTGAAGAGTTTGAGCAGGAATGGTATCAAAACTTTTTGGTAAGTTTGGTGAAACTCCCCTGTGAAGTCATTTGGCCCTGGGCTTGTATTTGTACATAGATTTTTGATGACTGATTGGAACTCTGCTTGTGATTGGTTTGTTGAAGTCTTCTATTTCTTCTTGGGTCAGTCTAGGTTGTTCATGTGTTTCTAGGAAATTTCCATTTTCTCTAAATTGTCTAGCTTGTTGGCATACAGTTGATCATAGTATCTTCTTATGATTTTTTTATTTCTTTGGGATCTGTAGTAATTATCCCCATCTCATTTCTGATTTTGTTTACTTGGGTTTGTCTCTTTTTGACTTTGTCCATCTAGTTAAGGGTCTATCAATCTTGTTTATCTTCTCAAAGAACTAACTTTTGGTTTTATTTATTCTCTCTATTGTTTTTCTGCCTTCAAGCTCATTTATTTCTGCTTCATTCTTTGTCATTTCTTCTACTTGCTTTTGGGTTAGTTTGCTGAACATTCTCTAGCCTCTTCATTTGTTCAGTTAGGTCTGTGGTTTTAGCTCTTTCTTTGCATTTTGATCTATGCATTTAGAGCTATAAATTTCCCTCTCAGCACTTCCTTCATTGCATCCTACAGGTTTTGATATGCTGTGTTCTCATTTTCACTTGTCTCTAAATATTTAACAATTTTTCTTGCAATTTCTTCTTTGACCCACTGGTTGTTTAGGAGTGTGTTGCTTAACCTCCATATATTTGTGAAAGACCTGGTTCTTTGGGGGTTATTTATTTCTAGTTGTATTCCATTATGGTCAGAGACTGTGTTTTGAATAATCTCAATCTTTTTAAATTTGTTAAGAGCCCCAGAATATGATCTATCCTGAAGAATGTTCCATGGGCACTAGAGAAGAATCTATATCCCAGTACTTTGGGATGTAATGATCTATAAATGTCTGCAAAGTCTAATTCATTTATCATATTATTTAGTTCTCAATTTCCTTATTGATCCTCTGTCAAGTAGTTCTATCTATAGAAGGGAGTGGTGTATTGAAATCTCCCAATATTATTGTAGACATGTCTATTGCTCCCTTCACTTTAGCCAATGTTTTTCTCATGTATTTTGGAGCTCCTTGATTGGGTGTGTAAACAATTATGATCGTTATTACTTCTTAGTGAATTTTCCCTTTTATTAATATATAACGTCTTTCTTTGTCTCTTATGACATGTTTGAATTTAAAGCTATTTTGTCTGATATTAGTATAGCTACCCCAGCTTTCTTTTGGTTGTAGTTTGTCTAGAATACTTTTTTCCATCCTTTCACTTTCAGTCTCTTTGTGTTGCAGAGTCTAAGATGAATCTCTTGTAAGCAGCATATCAGCAGGTCATACATTTTAATCCATTCTACCAGTCTGTATCTTTTAATTGGAGAGTTTAATCCATTCACATTCAAAGTTATTACTGTGAAGGGAGTTCTTGAATCAGCCATCTTAACCTTCGGTGTTTAGATGTTAGAACTATTAATTTTTTCCCTCTCTCTTTTTTTTTTCCTTTAAGTTACCCTTATTAATACTCTTCAGTTCTGTGCTCTTCTCCAGACCTCTCTCTCCTTTCTTTTTTTCTCAGCTGGCAGAGATCCCTTTAGAATTTTTTGCAGGCAGGTCTCTTGTTAATAAATTCTTTCAGTATTTCTCTGTGAAAATTTTAAATTCTCCCTCAATTTTGAAGGAGAGCTTTGCTGGATAAAGTATTCTTGGTTGGCAGTTTTTCTCTTTCAGAATCTTAAATATGTCTATTGTATGCCTTAAAGCAGGTAATCCTTTGTCTCAGGCCATTTTGACTTAAATGTTTCTTACATGGCTTTGGCTGTCTGCAAGCTGCTTTTTCCTACAAGGCAAGTACTAGGAAGGTAAGCCAGATCAGAGTCTCCTGGTTCAGTCTTTCAAGCTGCCAAGTGAAAGACTGGCATCAACACACAGGATCCCCAGTATGCCCGTAGGTATTACTCCGCTCCCTCTGGAACACAAGTCAGGGATCCACAATGGGAGTGCAAGCTGGCTGCACACCATTCTGCAGAGGGGTTAGGGGAGAGGCCAGCAAATGTGCCACGAGCTTCTCACATTGTTTTTAAAGCTGTGTTTTCTTGATTTGACACTCACCCAGTTACTGCAATCATTTAACCATTTTCCAGAATTTTAAGAAAGACAGCTCTGCCAATTCTTGACAGTTGTTCAAAAGTTCTGCAGGGTAAGGAGAGGCTAGGCCTCCCTATGGTTGTGCCTAAGAGCCTCCTCCTGAATGCCTCTTTGTTGCTCAGATGTGGCCCTCTCTCTCTGGCTAAGCCAACTTGAAAGGTGAAATCACTGCCCTCCCCCCTACGTGGGATCAGACACCCAGGGGAGTGAATCTCCCTGGCAACGTGGAATATGACTCCCGGGGAGGAATGTAGACCTGGCATCGTGGGACGGAGAACATCTTCTTGACCAAAAGGGGGATGTGAAAGGAAATGAAATAAGCTTCAGTGGCAGAGAGATTCCAAAACGAGCCGAGAGGTCACTCTGGTGGGCACTCTTACGCACGCTTTAGACAACCCTTTTTAGGTTCTAAAGAATTGGGGTAGCTGGTGGTGGATACCTGAAACTATCAAACTACAACCCAGAACCCATGAATCTCGAAGACAGTTGTATAAAAATGTAGCTTATGAGGGGTGACAATGGGATTGGGAAAGCCATAAGGACCACACTCCACTTTGTCTAGTTTATGGATGGATGAGTAGAAAAATAGGGGAAGGAAACAAACAGACAAAGGTACCCAGTGTTCTTTTTTACTTCAATTGCTCTTTTTCACTCTAATTATTATTCTTGTTATTTTTGTGTGTGTGCTAATGAAGGTGTCAGGGATTGATTTAGGTGATGAATGTACAACTATGTAATGGTACTGTAAACAATCGAAAGTACGATTTGTTTTGTATGACTGCGTGGTATGTGAATCTATCTCAATAAAATGAAGATAAAAAAAAAAAAAAAAGTTCTGCAGGGTAACAGCACCCTGGCACATCTTAAACTGTCACCTCGGTTGGCTGGAAGCCCCACCACAAATTTTTGTATGATCTTCATGCTAAGAATGATTTTTATCTTTTTAAGTGGCTGACAAAAATCAAAAGACAAATATTTTTTACTTTACACATGAAATTTCAGTATCCATAAATAAGTTTTGATTGGAACACAGTCATATTCATTTACATATTGTCTAAGGTTGCTTTTGTGCAACAATGGCAGAGTTGAGTACATGCAATGTATGACCCACATAACCTAAAATATTTACTATCTGGAATTTCACATAAAAAGCTTGCGACTTCCTGTTCAACACAATGCTGACAGAAGCCATCTGCTTCAGGACATACAGAGGACCAGATACTTCAGCTGGACCTTGAAGTTTAGTGATTTCTTTAAGGGCAGAGAAAGCAGGAAGTTTTCCAGCCAGAGAAAGCATAGCTGTGTGAAAGAATGACACATTCTTGGAAGGAGGAATATTCTATGTGGCTGAAGCATAGAGTGTGTGGAGACAAGAGATATAAAATGAAGCTGGAGAGGCAGGTAAGGGTTGAAGAGCTTTGACTTGATCTATAGGATAAGAGATGAGGAGTGGAGATCACTCAGATTCATGTGTCAGAGAATGTAATCACTGTTACCTGTTCACTGTAAATTTCCAGCATACTGAATGTAACCTGTGTAGAGAAGAATATAAAATAAATAAAGATTCTCTTGAAACAATCATCTTTGGGAGGAAAAAAGGTGATATGTAAACAATGCAAATGTCTGACAGTGAAAAATTAAAATTTAGTTCTATTTCATATGTAATATGTAATATGAGGTTCTCAAAGAATTTTAATGATATAAAAGATATAAATTAAAAACAGATACAAAGCAGAATAAATACATACACACACACACATACAGACATGTATGTGTGTATGTGTCAATCTCAACTGGGAACAGGAAAATGTTGGTATTTATTGCTCACTCCTCAATACTGACGTATGTAGAGAAAAAAGCCTGGTCTTTACCCTACTATGCTTTCGGAACGTGGCTTAGCAAGCTACTACTGCTGGGGCAAGACACTGGAGGAATCTTCTCTCGGGAAACTGAAAGATACTAGTCTAAAGAAAAGACCTTGAGAGACTGGCATTTTTCCACCCACTCCCCCAAGAAGATGCTGGCCTGTCGGTTAGTCACCCCATGATGAGTCTTGCCAGTCAAGCCTCACAGAGCTTCTAACTAGCTGAAGCGTATCTCATATTTAAAAATAAACAAATGACCAAGGATTAACAGACAAGAATGCCTGTGACATGGAAGCTGGATCAAAACAAAGAAGTAGAGAAAATGACCTCAGAGAAAAGAGTGCAGAGAGTAGAATAAAACATTTTAAAAGCCCTATAATTAATAAGCCCAGAGAAATAAATAATAGTATCCATGAAAAAACAGGATGATATCAGAGAACAAGAGTGCTTGGAAATTTAAACTCAAAAATGATAAACAAAATAAGAAGTTAATATAAGAGTTATAAAATACAGTTCACGGAGTCTTCCAGAATGCAGAGTAAAAAGATCAAGAAGTAAAAAAACGAGAGGAAAAACAAAATAAAATTAGATTTGTACAGAAGATCCAAAATTCAATTAATAGGAGTTCCAGAAAGGGAAAACAGAAGAAACAAAGGGAAAAAAACTTATAAAAGAAATGAGAAATTTTTCCATAATTGGAGGACAGGAATCTCCAGACATTGAGTGCCCAGCAGGATGAATAACAATGGACTCATATTAAGGTACATCAGAACATTAGGGATAAAATGAAGATCCTAAAGGCTCCTAGAGAGAAACTGACAATCAGAAAAAGTCACATGCAAAGAACTGGGAATCAGAATAGTACCAGATTTCCTATCTGCAGCATCGGAAGTTAGAAGATAATGCAATATCTTCCCTGTTCTGAGAGAACTAGAATTCTATTCTAGGTAAATTTCAATCAAGTGTGGAGGTAAGAAGGTATTATCAGCTATTTGATGATGCAAAAAAATGTACCCCTGATGCACCTTCTCCAAGGAAGTTGTAGCCAAGGAGAGAGCAAACCCAGAAAGACAAATATACTGGCTCTAGAGGTCACCGGTTAGGGGAGCCAACAAAGAAGAACTTTGAAATAAAGTTCCATAATGACAGTTTTGTAGTAGACCTGGAGAACCACTGCTGTAGGTTGTAGCAGGAAATGAAGACTCCTGCTGAAGAAGACCCAAGACAAAAAATGGGACTGAGAAGTTTAGATATATGAAAAATATTAATATGAATGTGACACTGATTTGGAGCACTTAGAAAAGCATACAGAAAACTATAAAACAAGACATAAAAAACAAGGCAATTTAAAACACCAAGAAAAACCAGAATAGAAAGGATGCATGTGTTACATGCCTCAGCAGTGGCCAATATTTGCACAGCGAAAATATTAAACACTATTGAGTTAACCGAATCTTGTAATATGGCTATGCATGGGGTATGTGGAACAAACGTAGGGGGTGTTAGTACAGCAGAGTTAAATCCTCTTCTACAATGGTGAGAAGATAATAAGTAATGTCCCAAATAGCTTTTCTGAGAAGAGAAAAACCAACGTTATTTATAAAAAGGGAGGCAGATACTAGGATCTACTGAAGAGCTGTAGATGGTAACCCATAGGGAGCAAGCAGGAAGAGGAAGAGGGATGAGCAGGAGACTGGGCAAGAGACTGATGGTTTCCATTATAAGAGTTTCAGTACCATGTGAACTTCTTAACAGCTTTATTAAGATATAATTCACACACTATACAGTTAAACTATTTAAATTGAACAATTCAATGGTTTTTAGTACATTCACGGAGCTGTGCAGTCATCATCACTATTTAGAGCATTTTTGTTCTCCCCAAACTTGAAAGTTGTGGAGCTGACCCATGACATTCTTTGAAATGTGCTAACAACGTGTGAAATCATACTTTGAAGGTTATCACTGTTACGTATATATATTAAAGTTCACAATAAAAAAAGAATAAAAATAAAAGTAAAAAAGAACACCCAAAGCATTCCATCCCCCTGCCATCCCACCCTATTTTTCATGTAGTGTTTGTCCCCATTTTCCTACTCATCTGTCCATACACCGGATAAAGGGAGTTGAACACATTACTTTTAATATCAGAAAAAAAAATTAAGATAAAAAGACTTGCACTGAACTTTTATAACACAAATTTAATCTCTTTGCCATTAGAGGAAGAAGAAACATATATGCTTACAGGTATTTGTTGACAGCTTACTGTCATTTTTATGAAGCTAATTATGTTAATGGTCGGTCACTATTTTAAAAATGTCACCAGTCTTCAATGAATCTAAAATTTAGTCTTAGGACTTCTATCCTAGGGCTAGGAAGAAGCTACGCTGGGTCAGATAAGAAAGTAAATGACATTATTTAGAAGTAAAAATAAATTCTTAAGATGAAAACACACCAACAACCTTGGTAGAAGAGGGCAGCAAAGGAAATCATAGAATTGTATCAGCTAAGGTTTTGTATCCTAAACCTCAATAATAATCCCTTGTTAGAATTAGCAACTAAAGTGTCTATTTTTATGATATCCAAAATGCCTTTTAAAAATATTTCCTTGAGTTTGCCGCCACAGAACCAGAAAAAAAACCTCAACATTTTATTTAGCTGGAATATGGTTTTTTAATCATGAAAACACTTTGGTATGAGAAATTAATATTATCCTAAAACAGAGATGTTGATAATTTCCAATGGGTGAGTGAGAGGTCAAAATGAAAACATACGGTTCCTCGAAGAAGGGATTCTAGAATAATACATACCTGCTATTCTTGATTTCTCTTCCGGTTTTCAATTGCTTGAAAGAGCTCTTCACACACATTTGGAATGATGCCCTTGTTTGCACCAAACCCAATCATGGAACAGCTTTTTCCTGATCCAGTCTGGCCATAGGCCAGGAGAGTAGCATTACAGCCTTGCTGGGCACTGTCCAGAATTCCCCTGCCAAGATCGTGGAAAACATCTCTCTGAAAATAAGATCACAGGTGTTCTGTTCAGCACAGGCCAGTGGGGTGTATAGTTATTCTTCCCTAGTTTTTCACAGTATTCCTAAAATCTAATATCCTGGTTTCAATAAATTCCACCTTAATGAGTATCCTATAGATCTACTTGAAATATGACTCACATGCTTTCTTAGAACCAGGGGAATAAAAGTGGAAACCAAAAGGGGATTTACTTTATCCTAAGTGTCAAGCTAGAAAACCTTGATCATTTACATACATGGATCACACAGTGTATTTATCTTGAACTAGCTAACATCCATCAATAATTCATTTGTGTATTTTACAGCCTTGCTGAAATCAGGCTAGGTCTTAATAAAATTAAGCAATGAGACAGGAAACTTCAAGGCATCAAGGAATAGAGATCAGTCAGAGGGTCTTCATTCAATACCCTTTTTCTTTAACCCTAACAAAAACATCACAAAACAGCCACCCTATTTTTAGCCCTCTGCTGGTGAGCTCTTTTTTTTTTTTTCCACAGTGAGCTCCATTGTCCATTGATTCTGGAGCCTTTTTCCAACACACACGTGTACATACATACCCCCCCCCCAACTTTTTTTTTTTAAGTGGAAGAGAAGCTTGTTCCCACAGTTGCTTCAAAGAGGGGATGTAGTCTGGCTCCTTTTATTATCTGGGCCACGGTCATAGCAAGCGATAATTCTCTTATTTTAGGATTTTTCAAAAGGTACATTCTCTATATTCTCTATTATCAATATTAAAACAGTAAGGATTACATGTTCCACTTTATTTGCAATATATAGTTATATAATTTATAGAATTTATATTTCTGGGAAAGATGCACACACCGAGTGTGATTTAGATTAAGGACAACAGACAACAATAAATATTCTTATACCATTTGTTTCTCATGAGGAAAGAATACAAATTACTACACTGCAAGGGTTGGGGGAGTTTCTCATGAGGAAAGAATACAAATTACTACACTGCAAGGGTTGGGGGAGCTTGACAGGGGAATTCTGGACAGTGCCCAGCAAGGCTGTAATGCTACTCTCCTGGCCTATGGCCAGACTGGATCAGGAAAAAGCATAGAAAAAAAAAAATCCCAGAACATTGCGATCATACTTCTAGGGGAAAAAATGGAACCATGTTTACGAGCTTAGTAAAGCAACTCTTTTTGCTGTCTTTTCTTCTCAGTGCTATTAGGAGATTAAGAAAAATTTTGTTTTTAATGGCCTTAATTTTTATAGATTAAAAACTTCAAATAACTAATACAGAATTTTATTAAGTAAATGAAGTATTAGGTAGAGAATAGAATCAATACATAAAATTTGTTAGTTATATATTTTTTCCCTGTAGTTTCCTATAATCCATGACAAAAAACATTTTCCTACACTATAGTATATGAAACAATAATTCTGCAGTTATCTTCAAAGGTGGTCAAGAAAAACTCATTTGGGGGTAGAAGGAGAAGCCATTAAAAGAGTTAAACAGATTTCTTTATAGCATACTTCTTGTAGCCTTTTAAAAATATCTTTAGTGAAGTAAAAATAATATTTTAATTCACTGATTTAAAGTATACAATTTGGTAAGCTTTGCCAAATGTATCCAGACATGTGACCACTACAACAAACAGAATATAGAATTTTTTAAGCATCTCAAAAAGTTCCCGTGTGCTACTTTGCAGTCAGTCCCCTCCTCCTACCTTCAGTCTCTGACAACCCAGATTTACTTTCTTAGCTCCAAGAAGCAAAACATAACTGACCTGACAGCCATTTCTTTTTCAAGCCATGTCAATACATCAGCAAGTCAAACCGATTTGGGTGCCTGGAAATAATTCAGGCAATACCCACATTTTTGGACCTCACATTAAGCATGAAAAAAGCATAAATATTTAAAGTAGAGACAAACTCTCATATGAAGGCATATTTTGAAACATGCTTACATAAAAAATTATCAAACTGTGAACACTTGATCAAAAAAAGGTGTCATTAAAATTTGTTTTAAAGCACTTTACCTGGCCTGCAAATTTTCTGCTAGGATTAGCTGAAATAAGCACACCATCTTTATCCTTTTGAAATCCACTGTGAGACCAATATGCCCAGTCAAAATAAATGTCTTCACATGCTCTGGATTCTTGGGGTTCTGTATAGTGGTGGTGGTGTTGGAATGCATGGAAATCACACATTTTCTCCTAGAATCCTTCTCTCTCTATAGTCAAATTACAAATTCAGAGTCAATCATTATCATTTTTCTTTGTCATCCAAGTTAACTGTTCTTCAAGTCTTCATACCTAGTAAGAAATTAAACCAGGAACTCACCATTCATTTTGTTCTATAATTGTGTTATTCTTAGCAGCTATTATGAGAAGTAGTTGCTCTTACACTCCCTCAGAATTTTTGACAACTTGGCTGTAGTCATATTAACTTTCTGAGAACAGCCTGTTATCTAACGCCCATCTCTAAATACTAATACCAATAACAATAGCAGCAGGGAAATCAACTTCTGGCATGACAGCATGAGAAACTCTGCTAACCTGCTCCCCAATGAAACCGGTGAAAATCATTAAAAACGAAAACAAACATTGAAATCCTCTGGAAACGGTCCTAAGGGCAAACACCGAATAAAGCAAGTATCTATTCAAGAAAATCTATGAAAATTCAGTAAGGCAAGAGATTGTGGTACTTGAACAAAGACCCCTGCGACCTTCTCCCTCCCAGCACTCCACTCCAGACTGCTGCAGCCAAAAAGACAAGACTACCTCTTCCCTGGGTCCCAGCCAAAGGGCTTTCTTTCTGGCAGGAGCAGGATGTCAGCATTTCTGATCTGGCTCCCAGCTACCTGTCGCTAAGTCTATGTCCCTAGTGAGTGGGGGTGAGATAGGGGCTCCCTCTTATGTACAGCGGAGCGGTGGCTCTACCTTGAGGGTGGCCTACTGAGAATACGGGAGCCCTGATCACACCTGCCTCAGTTCATGAGGTGGTGGTTCCACAACAGGAGAGGCTGCTATGCCTCCTCCACTGAGAAAGTCAGCTTCTAGAGCAGGGGTGTCATGCAGAGAGAAACTTCCCACTGAACCCACACCAGCTCCATAGCCCTGATTTAGAGATTCTGCCTGAGGATAGAAGCAGGCTGTAGAGTAGATGGCTCCTAATCTTTTCTCAAAGGAACTGACTTCATTTGCAATGAGTGTGGAGAAGTTCAAGCCTAAGGGTAGTCTCAAGAACAGTGGAGGTTGTGGTGAAAGTCATTTGGGAGGAGAGGGAACCAGGGAATAAGACAGCTGGGAGAGGCCCTTCTGGGTCAGTACAAATATCAAACATTTTAATATCTCACAAATATTCCTTCAAATGAGCCTGATTTTGACTGGATTCATTTGTAGGGCAATTTAGGCCCCAAAGCATTGTTGGAAACAAAAGTTCAATCAGCTGGAAATTAGTGAAGTTTAACAGTGGGTGTGGTCAGAAAAAAAGAGGAAGGGAGCTGTATTAAAACCACTGCCGGAGGAGGCGGGGCAAGATGGCAGACTGGTGAGCTGTAAGTTTTAGTTACTCCTCCAGGAAAGTAGGTAAAAAAAGCCAGGAACTGCGTGGACTGGACACCACAGAGCAATCTGACTTTGGGCATACTTCATACAACACTCATGAAAATGTCGAACTGCTGAGATCAGCGAAATCTGTAAGTTTTTGCGGCCAGGGGACCCGCGCCCCTCCCTGCCAGGCTCAGTCCCATGGGAGGAGGGGCTGTCAGCTCCGGGAAGGAGAAGGGAGAACTTCAGTGGTAGCCCTTCTCAGAAACTCATTCTACTGATTCATACTCCAACCATAGATAGACTGAGACCAGACACCAGAGAATCTGAGAGCAGCCAGCCCAGCAGAGAGGAGACAGGCATAGAAAAAAAAAAATAACGCGAAAAACTCCAATAAAAGCAGAGGATTTTTGGAGTTCTGGTGAACACAGAAAGGGGAAGGGCGGAGCTCACGCCTTGAGGCGCATATGCAAATCCCGAAGAAAAGCTGATCTCTCTGCCCTGTGGACCTTTCCTTAATGGCCCTGGTTGCTTTGTCTATTAGCATTTCAATAACCCATTAGATCTCTGAGGAAGGCCCTTTTTTTTTTTTTTTTTTAATCCTTTTTTCTTTTTCTAAAACAATTACTCTAAGAAGCCCAATACAGAAAGCTTCAAAGAATTGCAATTTGGGCACATCAAGTCAAGAGCAGAACTAAGAGAGCTCTGAGACAAAAGGCAATAATCCAGTGGCTGAGAAAATTCACTAAACACCACAACTTCCCAAGAAAAGGGGGGTGTCTGCTCACAGCCACCATCCTGGTGGACAGGAAACACTCC
Source organism: Choloepus didactylus (assembly GCF_015220235.1). NCBI lineage: Eukaryota > Metazoa > Chordata > Mammalia > Pilosa > Megalonychidae > Choloepus > Choloepus didactylus. The sequence continues at coordinate 32,056,265 of NC_051308.1, forward strand.
TGCCCATCGCCAGCCCCATAGCCCAGAGCTGCCCCAGACAACCCAGTGTGACGGAAGTGCTTCAAATAACAGGCACACACCACAAAACTGGGCGTGGACATTAGCCTTCCCTGCAACCTCAGCTGATTGTCCCAGAGCTGGGAAGGTGGAGCAGTGTGAATTAACAAAGCCCCATTCAGCCATCATTTCAGCAGACTGGGAGCCTCCCTACACAGCCCAGCAGCCCAGAACTGCCCTGGGGGGACGGCACTCACCTGTGACATAGCACAGTCAGCCCTCAACAGAGGACCCGGGGTGCACGGCCTGGAAGAGGGGCCCACTTGCAAGTCTCAGGAGCCATACGCCAATAACAAAGACTTGTGGGTCAGTGGCAGAGACAAACTGTGGCAGGACTGAACTGAAGGATTAGACTATTGCAGCAGCTTTCAAACTCTAGGATCATCAGGGAGATTTGATTGTTAGGGCCACCCCCCCTCCCCGACTGCCCAGAAACACGCCCCACATACAGGGCAGGCAACACCAACTACACACGCAAGCTTGGTACACCAATTGGGCCCCACAAGACTCACTCCCCCACTCACCAAAAAGGCTAAGCAGGGGAGAACTGGCTTGTGGAGAACAGGTGGCTCGTGAACGCCACCTGCTGGTTAGTTAGAGAAAGTACTCCACGAAGCTGTAGATCTGATAAATTAGAGATAAGGACTTCAATAGGTCTACAAACCCTAAAAGAACCCTATCAAGTTCAGCAAATGCCACGAGGCCAAAAACAACAGAAAATTATAAAGCATATGAAAAAACCAGACGATATGGATAACCCAAGCCCAAGCACCCAAATCAAAAGACCAGAAGAGACACAGCACCTAGAGCAGCTACTCAAAGAACTAAAGATGAACAATGAGACCGTAGTACGGGATATGAAGGAAATCAAGAAGACTCTAGAAGAGCATAAAGAAGACATTGCAAGACTAAATAAAAAAATGGATGATCTTATGGAAATTAAAGAAACTGTTGACCAAATTAAAAAGATTCTGGACACTCATAGTACAAGACTAGAGGAAGTTGAACAACGAATCAGTGACCTGGAAGATGACAGAATGGAAAATGAAAGCATAAAAGAAAGAATGGGGAAAAAAATTGAAAAAATCGAAATGGACCTCAGGGATATGATAGATAATATGAAACGTCCAAATATAAGACTCATTGGTGTCCCAGAAGGGGAAAAAAAGGGTAAAGGTCTAGGAAGAGTATTCAAAGAAATTGTTGGGGAAAACTTCCCAAATCTTCAAAACAACATAAATACACAAATCATAAATGCTCAGCGAACCCCAAATAGAATAAATCCAAATAAACCCACTCCGAGACATATACTGATCACACTGTCAAACACAGAAGAGAAGGAGCAAGTTCTGAAAGCAGCAAGAAAAAAGCAATTCACCACATACAAAGGAAACAGCATAAGACTAAGTAGTGACTACTCAGCAGCCACCATGGAGGCGAGAAGGCAGTGGCACGATATATTTAAAATTCTGAGTGAGAAAAATTTCCAGCCAAGAATACTTTATCCAGCAAAGCTCTCCTTCAAATTTGAGGGAGAGCTTAAATTTTTCACAGACAAACAAATGCTGAGAGAATTTGCTAACAAGAGACCTGCCCTACTGGAAATGCTAAAGGGAGCCCTACAGACAGAGAAACAAAGAAAGGACAGAGAGACTTGGAGAAAGGTTCAGTACTAAAGAGATTCGGTATGGGTACAATAAAGGATATTAATAGAGAGAGGGGAAAAATATGGCAAACATAAACCAAAGGATAAGATGGCCGATTCAAGAAATGCCTTCACGGTTTTAACGTTGAATGTAAATGGATTAAACTCCCCAATTAAAACATATAGATTCGCAGAATGGATCAAAAAAAAATGAACCATCAATATGTTGCATACAAGAGACTCATCTTAGACACAGGGACACAAAGAAACTGAAAGTGAAAGGATGGAAAAAAATATTTCATGCAAGCTACAGCCAAAAGAAAGCAGGTGTAGCAATATTAATCTCAGATAAAATAGACTTCAAATGCAGGGATGTTTTGAGAGACAAAGAAGGCCACTACATACTAATAAAAGGGGCAATTCAGCAAGAAGAAATAACAATCGTAAATGTCTATGCACCCAATCAAGGTGCCACAAAATACATGAGAGAAACACTGGCAAAACTAAAGGAAGCAATTGATGTTTCCACAATAATTGTGGGAGACTTCAACACATCACTCTCTCCTATAGATAGATCAACCAGACAGAAGACCAATAAGGAAATTGAAAACCTAAACAATCTGATAAATGAATTAGATTTAACAGACATATACAGGACATTACATCCCAAATCACCAGGATACACATACTTTTCTAGTGCTCATGGAACTTTCTCCAGAATAGATCATATGCTGGGACATAAAACAAGCCTCAATAAATTTAAAAAGATTGAAATTATTCAAAGCACATTCTCTGACCACAATGGAATACAATTAGAAGTCAATAACCATCAGAGACTTAGAAAATTCACAAATACCTGGAGGTTAAACAACACACTCCTAAACAATCAGTGGGTTAAAGAAGAAATAGCAAGAGAAATTGCTAAATATATAGAGACGAATGAAAATGAGAACACAACATACCAAAACCTATGGGATGCAGCAAAAGCAGTGCTAAGGGGGAAATTTACAGCACTAAACGCATATATTAAAAAGGAAGAAAGAGCCAAAATCAAAGAACTAATGGATCAACTGAAGAAGCTAGAAAACGAACAGCAAACCAATCCTAAACCAAGTAGAAGAAAAGAAATAACAAGGATTAAAGCAGAAATAAATGACATCGAGAACAAAAAAACAATAGAGAGGATAAATATCACCAAAAGTTGGTTCTTTGAGAAGATCAACAAGATTGACAAGCCCCTAGCTAGACAGACAAAATCAAAAAGAGAGAAGACCCATATAAACAAAATAATGAATGAAAAAGGTGACATAACTGCAGATCCTGAAGAAATTAAAAAAATTATAAGAGGATACTATGAACAACTGTATGCCAACAAACTGGATAATGTAGAGGAAATGGACAATTTCCTGGAAACATATGAACAACCTAGACTGACCAGAGAAGAAATAGAAGACCTCAACCAACCCATCACAAGCAAAGAGATCCAATCAGTCATCAAAAATCTTCCCACAAGTAAATGCCCAGGGCCAGATGGCTTCACAGGGGAATTCTACCAAACTTTCCAGAAAGAGCTGACACCAATCTTACTCAAACTCTTTCAAAACATTGAAGAAAATGGAACACTACCTAACTCATTTTATGAAGCTAACATCAATCTAATACCAAAACCAGTCAAAGATGCTACAAAAAAGGAAAACTACCGGCCAATCTCCCTAATGAATATAGATGCAAAAATCCTCAACAAAATACTTGCAAATCGAATCCAAAGACACATTAAAAAATTCATACACCATGACCAAGTGGGGTTCATTCCAGGCATGCAAGGATGGTTCAACATAAGAAAATCAATCAATGTATTACAACACATTAAAAACTCGAAAGGGAAAAATCAATTGATCATCTCAATAGATGCTGAAAAAGCATTTGACAAAATCCAACATCCCTTTTTGATAAAAACACTTCAAAAGGTAGGAATTGAAGGAAACTTCCTCAACATGATAAAGAGCATATATGAAAAACCCACAGCCAGCATAGTACTCAATGGTGAGAGACTGAAAGCCTTCCCTCTAAGATCAGGAACAAGACAAGGATGCCCGCTGTCACCACTGTTATTCAACATTGTGCTGGAAGTGCTAGCCAGGGCAATCCGGCAAGACAAAGAAATAAAAGGCATCCAAATTGGAAAAGAAGAAGTAAAACTGTCATTGTTTGCAGATGATATGATCTTATATCTAGAAAACCCTGAGAAATCAACGATACACCTACTAGAGCTAATAAACAAATTTAGCAAAGTAGCGGGATACAAGATTAATGCACATAAGTCAGTAATGTTTCTATATGCTAGAAATGAACAAACTGAAGAGACACTCAAGAAAAAGATACCATTTTCAATAGCAACTAAAAAAATCAAGTACCTAGGAATAAACTTAACCAAAGATGTAAAAGACCTATACAAAGAAAACTACATAACTCTACTAAAAGAAATAGAAGGGGACCTTAAAAGATGGAAAAATATTCCATGTTCATGGATAGGAAGGCTAAATGTCATTAAGATGTCAATTCTACCCAAACTCATCTACAGATTCAATGCAATCCCAATCAAAATTCCAACAACCTACTTTGCAGACTTGGAAAAGCTAGTTATCAAATTTATTTGGAAAGGGAAGATGCCTCGAATTGCTAAAGACACTCTGAAAAAGAAAAACGAAGTGGGAGGACTTACACTCCCTGACTTTGAAGCTTATTATAAAGCCACAGTTGCCAAAACAGCATGGTACTGGCACAAAGATAGACATATGGATCAATGGAATCGAATTGAGAATTCGGAGATAGACCCCCAGATCTATGGCCGACTGATCTTTGATAAGGCCCCCAAAGTCACTGAACTGAGCCATAAAGGTCTTTTCAACAAATGGGGCTGGGAGAGTTGGATATCCATATCCAAAAGAATGAAAGAGGACCCCTACCTCACCCCCTACACAAAAATTAACTCAAAATGGACCAAAGATCTCAATATAAAAGAAAGTACCATAAAACTCCTAGAAGATAATGTAGGAAAACATCTTCAAGACCTTGTATTAGGTGGCCACTTCCTAGACTTTACACCCAAAGCACAAGCAACAAAAGAGAAAATAGATAAATGGGAACTCCTCAAGCTTAGAAGTTTCTGCACCTCAAAGGAATTTCTCAAAAAGGTAAAGAGGCAGCCAACTCAATGGGAAAAAATTTTTGGAAACCATGTATCTGACAAAAGACTGATATCTTGCATATACAAAGAAATCCTACAACTCAATGACAATAGTACAGACAGCCCAATTATAAAATGGGCAAAAGATATGAAAGGACAGTTCTCTGAAGAGGAAATACAAATGGCCAAGAAACACATGAAAAAATGTTCAGCTTCACTAGCTATTAGAGAGATGCAAATTAAGACCACAATGAGATACCATCTAACACCGGTTAGAATGGCTGCCATTAAACAAACAGGAAACTACAAATGCTGGAGGGGATGTGGAGAAATTGGAACTCTTATTCATTGTTGGTGGGACTGTATAATGGTTCAGCCACTCTGGAAGTCAGTCTGGCAGTTCCTTAGAAAACTAGATATAGAGCTACCATTTGATCCAGCGATTGCACTTCTCGGTATATACCCGGAAGATCGGAAAGCAGTGACACGAACAGATATCTGCACGCCAATGTTCATAGCAGCATTATTCACAATTGCCAAGAGATGGAAACAACCCAAATGTCCTTCAACAGATGAGTGGATAAATAAAATGTGGTATATACACACGATGGAATACTACGCGGCAATAAGAAGGAACGATCTCGTGAAACATATGACAACATGGATGAACCTTGAAGACATAATGCTGAGCGAAAAAAGCCAGGCACAAAAAGAGAAATATTATATGCTACCACTAATGTGAACTTTGAAAAATGTAAAACAAATGGTTTATAATGTAGAATGTAGGGGAACTAGCAGTAGAGAGCAATTAAGGAAGGGGGAACAATAATCCAAGAACAGATAAGCTATTTAACGTTCTGGGGATGCCCAGAAATGACTATGGTCTGTTAATTTCTGATGGATATAGTAGGAACAAGTTCACAGATATGTTGCTATATTATGTAACTTTCTCGGGGTAAAGTAGGAACATGTTGGAAGTTAAGCAGTTATCTTAGGTTAGTTGTCTTTTTCTTACTCCCTTGTTATGGTCTCTTTGAAATGTTCTTTTATTGTATGTTTGTTTTCTTTTTAACTTTTTTTTTTCATACAGTTGATTTAAAAAAGAAGGGAAAGTTAAAAAAAAAAAAAAAAAGAAAAAAGACAAACAAGGAAAAAAAAAAAAAAGATGTAGTGCCCCCTTGAGGAGCCTGTGGAGAATGCAGGGGTATTCGCCTACCCCACCTCCATGGTTGCTAACATGACCACAGACATAGGGGACTGGTGTTTTGATGGGTTGAGCCCTCTACCATAAGTTTTACCCTTGGGAAGACGGTTGCTGCAAAGGAGAGGCTAGGCCTCCCTGTATTTGTGCCTAAGAGTCTCCTCCTGAATGCCTCTTTGTTGCTCAGATGTGGCCCTCTCTCTCTGGCTAAGCCAACTTGAAAGGTGAAATCACTGCCCTCCCCCCTACGTGGGATCAGACACCCAGGGAAGTGAATCTCCCTGGCAACGTGGAATATGACTCCCGGGGAGGAATGTAGACCCGGCATCGTGGGATGGAGAACATCTTCTTGACCAAAAGGGGGATGTGAAAGGAAATGAAATAAGCTTCAGTGGCAGAGAGATTCCAAAATGAGCCGAGAGATCACTCTGGTGGGCACTCTTACGCACACTTTAGACAACCTTTTTTAGGTTCTAAAGAATTGGGGTAGCTGGTGGTGGATACCTGAAACTATTAAACTACAACCCAGAACCCATGAATCTCGAAGACAGTTGTATAAAAATGTAGCTTATGAGGGGTGACAGTGGGATTGGGAATGCCATAAGGACCAAACTCCACTTTGTCTAGTTTATGGATGGATGTGTAGAAAAGTAGGGGAAGCAAACAAACAGACAAAGGTACCTAGTGTTCTTTTTTACTTCAATTGCTCTTTTTCACTCTAATTATTATTCTTGTTATTTTTGTGTGTGTGCTAATGAAGGTGTCAGGGATTGATTTAGGTGATGAATGTACAACTATGTAATGGTACTGTAAACAATCGAAAGTACAATTTATTTTGTATGAAAAAAAAAAAAAAAGAAAAACAAGGAAAAAAAAAAAAAGATGTAGTGCCCCCTTGAGGAGCCTGTGGAGAATGCAGGTGTATTCGCCTACCCCACCTCCATGGTTGCTAACATCACCACAGACATAGGGGACTGGTGTTTTGATGGGTTGAGCCCTCTACCATAAGTTTTACCCTTGGGAAGACGGTTGCTGCAAAGGAGAGGCTAGGCCTCCCTATATTTGTGCCTAAGAGTCTCCTCCTGAATGCCTCTTTGTTGCTCAGATGTGGCCCTCTCTCTCTGGCTAAGCCAACTTGAAAGGTGAAATCACTGCCTTCCCCCCTACATGGGATCAGACACCCAGGGGAGTGAATCTCCCTGGCAACGTGGAATATGACTCCCGGGGAGGAATGTAGACCCAGCATCGTGGGACGGAGAACATCTTCTTGACCAAAAGGGGGATGTGAAAGGAAATGAAATAAGCTTCAGTGGCAGAGAGATTCCAAAACGAGCCGAGAGATCACTCTGGTGGGCACTCTTACCCACACTTTAGACAACCCTTTTTAGGTTCTAAAGAATTGGGGTAGCTGGTGGTGGATACCTGGAACTATCAAACTACAACCCAGAACCCATGAATCTCAAAGACAGTTGTATAAAAATGTAGCTTATGAGGGGTGACAATGGGATTGGGAAAGCCATAAGGACAAAACTCCACTTTGTCTAGTTTATGGATGGATGTGTAGAAAAGTAGGGGAAGGAAACAAACAGACAAAGGTACCCAGTGTTCTTTTTTACTTCAATTGCTCTTTTTCACTCTAATTATTATTCTTGTTATTTTTGTGTGTGTGCTAATGAAGGTATCAGGGATTGATTTAGGTGATGAATGTACAACTATGTAATGGTACTGTAAACAATCGAAAGTATGATTTGTTTTGTATGTCTGCGTGGTATGTGAATATATCTCAATAAAATGATGATTTAAAAAAAAAAACCACTGCCACGCCAGGGTGACTGGGGGCATACCCAAAGCTGCACTTCCAGAGGAGCAACATTCAAGGCTTAACATTGTGTGCGTGTGGGAGAATAGACTTCACTAAAATAATCCAGCCAGTCACTAAACAAGTAAACTATCAAATAACAATAATAATCCTGGCAAGGGTGGGGGTGGGGGTACCAATAACCAGAATTGCTACAACATATTGTCTAAACTGTTCAGTTCCCAACAACAAAAAAATATGAAGAATGCAAAGAAATAGGAAAGTCTGACCCATACACCCAAAAAAAGCAGGCAAGAGAAACTGCCTGTGAGAGCAATTAGATTTCATGTTTATGGATTTAACAAAGATTTCAAAGTAGCTATTATAATTATGTTCAAAGAGCAAAAGCATGCATGATTTAAAAAGTAACGGAAGATATGATGACTATTTTGCTTCAAATAGATAAAATTTATAAAGAGAAGTAATAAAAGAAAGAACTGAATGGGAATTCTGGAGTTGAAAAGTACAATAACCCGAATTAAAAATTCACTAGAAGAGCGCAACCGGAGATTTAAACTAGGAGAAGACAGAATAAGCAAATATTATATAGTCATAGAGATTAAGCAAGCCAAAAAACAGAGTTAAAAAAATGAAGAAAAATGAAGTGCGCCTCAGAGAAATGTGAGTTACTATTAAGCAAACCAACATGTGCATAGTGGGAATACCAATAAAAGGGAAGGAAAGGAGAAGAAAAAATGTTAAAAGAAATAATGGCCCAAATTAATGGAAAAACAATAACCTACACAGCCAGAAAGCTCAATGAACTCCAAGGGGGATAAATGTAAAGAAATCCACAAACAGAAACACCACAGTAATAATGATGAAAGTCAAGACAAGGAAACAATCTTGAAAGCAGCAAGAGTAAACGACTTAATACTTACAAGGGAACCCTGATAAGATTAGTAGATGACTTCTTAGGAGAAACAATGGAAGTGAAAGGCAATGGGAAAACATATTCAAAACCTCAAAGAAAAACAACAACAACAAAAAAACCCCCAAAACTGTCAACCAAGAATCCTGTATTCAGCAAAGCTATCTTTCAAAAATGAAGGCAATTAAAGACCTTCCCAGATAAATACCAAGAGAATTTGATGCTAGCATACCAACCTTACAAGAAATACTAAAAGAAGTTGTTCAGGCTAAAAGCAAATGGCCCAGATGGTAATTCTATCCCACAGGGGAGTGGGGACAAGAGCTCCAGCATAGATAATAATGTAATTTTAAAAGACAGTAAAAATGTGTATTTTCTCCTTTTTGCCCTTAACTGATTTAAAGAGCACCTGTATAAAATAATATGTATCTAATGTATTTTTAGACATATATAAAATATATGTGTAATATATTTAACAAGAGCACAAAGGATGAGGATGGGAGTAAAGCAGTAATGAGCTATAGAAATGACCAGAGATGGTAAATTTATAATTACAACAATGTATTGTTGGGTTTGTAACATTAATACATGTAGAATTCTTCACAACAATATATAAAAAAAAGGGAGGGATAGAGCTATATAGGAGTAAAGTTTCCAAATACTGCTGGAATGAAGTTAATATAAATCTGAAACTGATTATAAGATGTACACGATAAACCCTAGAGCAACTACTAAAAATAAAGTTACTAGAGATAAAGAAGGATATTCTATAATTCTAAAATGGCTACCATATCATGAAGAAAAAACAATAATAAACACACATGCACCTAATAATTGAAGACAAAATACATGAAACAAAAACTGACAGAAATAGAGAAATAAACAATTCAACAATAATAGTTGGTGATTTCAATACTCTACTTTCAACAATGGATAGAACCACTACATAGATCAACCAAGAAACAGAAGACTTGAAAAACACTATAAATCAACTGGACCTAACAGACATCTATAAAACACTTCATCCAAAACCAGAATATACATTATCTCCAGTGCGATGGGGCATTCTCCAAGATAGACCATTTGCTGGGCCATAAAAAAAAGCTCAATAAATTTAAAAGGATAGAAATAAAGTATGTTCTATTGACCACAATGCAATGAAATTAGAGATCAATAGCAAGAAAAAAATTAGGAAACACAAATGTGTGGAAAAACAAACAACACATTCTTGAATAACCAATGGGTCAAGGCAGAAACCAAAAGAGAAATAAAAAAATACTTTTAGATTAATGAAAATGAAGATACAACATACCAACTTATGCAGCTAAAGCAGTGCTTAGAGGGAAAATTATAGCTGTAAATGCCTACATAAAGAAAGAACATCTCAAATCAATAATCTAACCGTTCACCTTAAGACTGCAAAGAGCAAACTAAACCCAAAGCAGCTAGAGAAAAAAAATAAACCTAAAGAAATAATAAAGATTAGAGCAGAGATAAATGACATAGAGAATAGAAAATAGAGAAAATAAATGAAACCAAAACTGCTTCTTTGAAATGATCAACAAAATGATAAACATATAGCTTGACTGACCAAGAAAAAGGGAGAAAACTCAAATACTAGAATCAGAAAGAGAAGGCATTACTACTAACCTTACAAAAATAAAAATCAAAAATACTAAGAAAAATTGTAAGCCAACACATTAGGTAACTTAGATGAAATAGACACATTCCTAGAAAGGTGCAAACTACCAAAACTTACTCAACAAGAAATATACAATCTGAATAGACCCATAACAGGTGAAGAGATGAAACAGTGATAGAAAAATTATCCACAAGGAAAAGTCCAGGACTGGATGGCTTATGTGCTGAGTTCTAACAAACATTTAAAGAAGAGTTAATAGCAATTCTTCAGAAATTCTTCCAGAAAAAAACAGAACACTTTCCAACTCACTTTATAAGTCCAGTATTGCTCTGATAACAAAACAAGATAAAGATATCACAAGAAAACTACAAATCAGTATCTGTTACAAATATGGGTGCAAAAAACCTCAAAATACCAGCAAAGCAAATCCAGCAATATATATAAAAAGAATTATGCACCGTGACTAAGTGGGATGTATCGCAAGGATTCCACGTTGGTTCAACATCCAAAAAATCAATTAACGTAATACACAATACATCAATAGAATAAAAAACAAATGGCTCTGGGCGAAGCGCTAACTTCCATCTCTCCCAGAAAGCCACAACCCGGAAACAAACCACATATCCTCTTGCTTCATGCACTTCAGGACAAAAAAAAATGAGGGCAAAGGGCTATAATTCTCAAGAAATAGAGCATAAAAATGATTGTTGAGTAGTCACTGCAGATTAAGAGGAAAAAGTAAGTTCCCTTACTGAAGCATAACAAGAATGTGTTCTGCAGGTTGATTTTATAGTAATTTTCAAATTAATGTATCTACTGCATTTCTTAGGCCAATATATTGCAAAAAGTATAGAAAAGAATTAAAGGAAATAATGCAAGAAAAAAAGGATTAAAAGGAGAATACCTACCCTGCTCATCAGAAGTTTCTCAGGTGGGAGGGGCTCATTGAACAAGGTAGCATAAAGACCTGGGGCATTCAAAAAGATGATCTTAAGTAGATAAAGTTTTCTTTCAAGTTTCCTCCAAAACTAGGGATATTTCAGATAAATTTAGGCAATTGGAATCCGAAACATCTAAGTGAATTATGTGTTTTATGGCTAGTTAAGCAGTAGAGCCAGGATTCACTCACAAACTTCTGTCTCCACATGTAATTTTTTGGTATGTTATACCCTACAGATTCAGGATCTGAAGCTGAGGACAAAAGGGAGTCATACTGCCGATTTAGTGGACCGAGCCCTCCATCAGGAGAGGCTAAGCCTTCTTATAATTGTGCCTAAGGGTCTCCCCCAGAAAACCTCTTTGTTGCTCAGATGTGGCCCCTCCCCAAGCCCACTTGGTAGGTGAACTCACTGCCCTCCCCCTTATGTGGGACATGACAACCAGGGGTGTGAATAACCCTGGCAATGCAGGACATTACTCCTGGGGATGAGCCTGAACCTGGCATTCTGGGATAGAGAATATCTTCTTGACCAAAAGGGGGAAGCAAAATTAAACAAAATAAAGTTTCAGTGGCTCAGAGATTTCAAATGGAGTCTAGAAGTCACCCTGGAGGGCATTCTTATGTGCTACATAGATATCCCTTATTAGTTTTTAGTGTATTGGGATAGCTAGAAGGAACTACCTGAAACTGCCGAACTACAATCCAGTATCATTTTCTTGAAGATGACTGCATAACTATGCAGTTTACATGGTGTGACTGTGATTGTGAAAACCTTGTGGCTCATACTCCCTTTATCCAGTGTATGGAGATATGAGTAGAAAAAATGGGGACAAAAATTAATTGAAAAATAGGGTGGAATTGGTGGGGGGGGTGGTGGAATGCTTTGGGTTTTTTTTTTTTTTTTGGAGTAAGGAAAATGTTCAAAAATTGATTGTGGTGATTAATGCAATTATATGATGGTACTATGAACAGCTGATTGTACACTGTGGATGACTGCATGCTATGTGAATATATCTCAATAACACTGAATTTAAAAAAGGGGTGGGGGTTATAGGCTACTGCATGGTAAAAAGAATATGCTTGAAAGAATACCAGATGTGACCAAACAGCTGAACATGTTGAATTTTAACACGAAGCTTAAAAATGCTATTGATTTTTGTAATCCTAATCAAATACAGCCTCTGAAAAATAAAAATTATCATGCATGCTTTTGCTTTTAATTCTCAAAGTCAAAAAATCTGTAGGATTATGTATCCCTCAAGGTTCAGAAAATTAAATGATAGGGTTTTACTTTAAAACGGTGAAATCCATATATTTTAAGTCATTTGCGATACAAAAGTCAAGGAGAAACATAAACGTATCAAACATTGTAGTTTTTTTCAACCATAAATCCTCAAGTTTCAAACTTTCTTAAACAACAATAAAGCAGAAAGCATCCATTAAAAACAAAACAAAACAAAAACAAACCAAAAAAACCCAAACGGTGCTGGGATAACTGCAGTGCCAAATACAAAAGAATGAAATTGGACCCTTACCACAGACCATATACAAAAACAAAACAATTAGATTAAGCAAATTCGTAGTCAGAAAGTAGACTGTTAGTTACCAGAGGCAGAGGTGGTGGTAGTTCATGGGGAAATAATGTTTAAATTGTACAGTTTCTATTTGGGATATGAAAAGTTTGGGTAATAAGAGTGGTGATGGTAACACAACATTGTGAATGTAATCAACATCAGTTGATTACATTGGCCTGCAATTAAAAGGTGATATTTTAGATTGTACATATGTTCTAGAACAATTTAAAAAAATCCATAGGAACGTACAACACAAACAGTAAATCCTGAAGTAAACCATGGACTATATAGTTAATAGTACAATTATAAGAATGTTCTTTCATCAAATGTGTAATAAATGTACCACACTAAAGCAAAGTGTTAATAAGGTGGTATTTTGAAACTTTTTGTTTTATTTTTCTGTAAAACTACAACTTCTCTAATTAAAAAAAGAGAGGAGGAAAAAACTCCACTATGACCTATCACCTCACACCCACTAGGATGGCTATAATAAAAAAGCAGATGGTAACTGTTGGCAAGGAAGTAGAGAAACTGAAACCCTCATCCACTGTGGTGACAATGGTAAATGGTATAACTGCTTTGAAAAGTCTGGCACTTCCCCCAAATGATTAAACATAGTTAGTATATGACCCAGCAATTCCAGTCTTAGGTATATATTCAAGAGAAATGAAAATGTATGTCCACACAAAAAGTTGTGCGCTAATATTACAATAGTATTGTTCATATTAGCCGAAAGGGGGAAAAACCTAAAGAACCACCAACTAATGAATGGCTAAACAAAATGTGGAATACAGTCATACAATGAAGTATGATTCAACCATAAAAACGAATGAAATACTTAAACATGGTACGACATAGATAAACCTTGAAAACACTATGCTAAGTGAAAACAGCCAGTCCAAAAAACCACTTATTATATGATCTCTTTCATAGAGATGTCCAGAATAGGGAACTCTATATACAGAAAGCAGATTAGTGGTTTAGAGCTGGGAAAGGGAAGGGCAGTAGTGATATGACAGTAAAGGGTAGTTTTTCTTTTTAGGTGATGACAATATTCTAAAATCGACTGTGGTGATGGTTGCACAATTTTATGAACATACTAAAAACCAATGAATTGTACACTTTAAATAGGTAAATTGCATGGTATGTACATTATATCTCATAACAGTAATTATAGCCAAAAACACACACAAAACCAAAAAAAACAAAAACAAAAACAAAAAACAAAAAAACACAAATGCAAAACCATTATAGTGTCTAAATACAGATAAATACAGAGAACTTATGTTCCAGGCACTGTGATCACTGACTTACACATACTGTAGCATTTAACCCTACAAAAGCAACCCTGTAAGGTCATTTTACCAATAAGGAAACTAAGGCTCAGAATGCTTAAAAACTTCTTCAAGGTTACAGTGTTAAGTAGCAGTCAGGTTTTGAACACAAGTTAATGTCACTTCAAAGGCTATGTGTGCTTCAAAGGTTCCTGAGAATATGCTCACCTGTAATTACAAAGGTCCCATGGAAGTGGTTCTCTGATCCCACAATGAAGACAGGCTTAATATGGGGTTAGAAATTTAGGCAGTGTCCAGTTCACCCTAGGATTTTGACAATCTGTATAAATTTTATTTTTAAGCAATTGGAAGGTTTTGAGAAGGAATTGCAAGGTTTTCTTGTACTTGCATGTATAGAATGGATTGGGAGCAGCAAGAACATGTAGGAGATACTGCAGTTGTTCAAGTAGACTTCTCGTCAATTGTATCTTGAATTCATCCTCTTTCCACCTTACTACTGCTCCAGTCTAAATCAACTTTGGTGCTGGATGTGAAAAAAATAGTCTTTTTGTTAAGGGAGCCAAAAGGCTCTATAAATACAGAACTGTTTTATTGCTTATTTTGACAAATTCTTCCATTAGCTGTTAAAAATTTGGAATTAGTTTCCAAGGCAAAAAAAGACCTCTGAAATACCCATATTCAGTGTGTTGAATTAGGTTATTAAATGATTTTATTTCCTCTCTTTTGGCCAAAATATTTGATGCACTGGTCACAAGCTAATTCTGTGACATTGCTTTTTTTGATCACTTGCCTGAGAAACAATGATACTTTAGAAGCCTTAAATAGGTGCTACACTTATTTAGTTACACATAACTAAATTATCTAGTTATACATATAAACTAAACTTACCTTGTATAATTGTACAATGTACAATTGCATGGCTGTCTGGTTGCTGAAATATTTTACAATATAGGTGAATGTCAAGGAATGGGACAAATACATATTGAGAAAGCACTAAATCACATGAGTAGGAAAAACTTCACACAAGTTCATCATTACATTGCAGCCCATTCAGGATCAATTATTGTCAAGGCTTTTGCATGCTGTTATCTAGCATGGTTTTATCCAAATGTTATTCTTTATAGTCACATATCAAATGCTACCTCCAGAGGCCTCTAAGAGCTCACCTAACAGAATTAAGTACACCTGACATTCCTTTGGGCACCAAGAAAATTTCCTGTGCTACTATGTTATATACGGCTATAAATTATTTACTTACATAAGACTGTAAACAAAATCCTTTTGGAACAAAAGGATTTTGCTTTGTATCTTCTGTATGTAGTACAGTGTTTGATCCATAGCAAACAGTCAAAAGTTTGCAGAACGGGTCAATCGTTCAGAATTATCTTAAAATTTAACCAATGAATAGATAATCAAAGATACATGATTGCTAGAAAATTTTAGAATGAGTAAAATTCATGTTTTTTCCCCTAAAATATTGTAGCAATACATTTTAATGATCAGTGTTTTTAAAAAGTTATAAAAATACATCTAATGCATTTACAATATGAAGAGTTCAGAACTGGCAATTTATGATATGGTGGGGATGGGGGGGAGTGAATTTATTAAAAATAGATACCACACATCTATTTATTTCCCAAAGTGCGTTGGTTTAAAAAATTATTAACTTGACAATATATTTCTCTCATCATTTTTTTATTGTGCTACTTGCGCAAAAGGAATGAAATTTGTTTACTGAATTATGTTCAGATCTTTACTCATTTAACAAATTCATTTAAATAAGTTTAATATTCCATAAATGAAAAGCAGCTTAAATACAAGTTTGGTAACTATCATTAAAAAAGTAATAAAAGTAAAGTCATAGGCAAATTTCCAACAAGGCAATGTAACATTTATCACTAACCTGACTAAAAGGCCACACTCACACTGCTACTTTCACACTGTCAATACTTGGCATAGGCATTTTCATCATTTTCTCATAATTCATATTGTTGTATGATAGAAAAATAACATATAAAGCAAACTGCTTCAGCATCACACTAAAACTTTAAAAGCTTAGCCAACAAAAGCAGTTTGTTACTATACGATCAATTATTAAATTGTCCATTCATTACACACTATCAATTACCTGCTATAAATTATTTCACAACACTTATTTATTGATGAATTTTATAGCCTACATCAAGTATCACCACTTAATTGCACACAGTCATATTGCAGAGACCAGGATTTTCTTCTTTTCCTGTTTCCACATCTACCCACACTCTTCTTTCATCCGCAATAGTCTGTGCCTGAGGTCCTGTGAGGATTTGTCTGTTTTAAAAACCTGAATATTAAAAGATTTCTGTGATTTAATAGCAAGCTCCTACACAGCAAGAACCATATAAAATTCATTTGGATTTCTCATTGTTCCAGTATCAGGCACATCCAAGGTGCACTGAATATCCATAAAACAGATTTATTTTACATTTCCCTATCTTCTCATACCTTTTTACGAAGTTGCTAGTGAGCAGTGAACCGGTCAATCTAACCTGGATAATTAGTCTCTGAATAATTAAGAGACTTTAAGATAAATACCCTTGAAGCTTGCTGAACAAGAAATGCCAATATTATAGTTAACCAATCCATTACTTGGAAAAGTACTCATTTGAGGTAGATTACATAAAATTTGTTAACTACAAATGGGTGGTAAAATTACATGCCCATATTTCAATTTCAACATAGTAACAGCCAGGAAAAAAAAAAAAAAAAACCACCTTTATGATTAGAAATATTAATCACAGAAGCAAAGTGCATAAATTATAAACTAGCAACTGTAAAAAAAAAAAACCCAATCCTTTCTAAGATTCTAACTGTAGAGAAAGAATGGGATCAATGCCTACTAGCATACAAAATCATTATTAAATCAGAAATCCCCTTTCAAAAATCTAACAGACACAAACTATTGTAAAGTATACACTTTATTTAACATTCCAATAGGTTGTATTTACATATTATATAAATGTATGAAGTTTTAATATAAAATAGAAAAAACTGCCTGTGACTAAAAGAATCATACTCCATATGGAGTTACTTTACTTATTGAAAACCTTCTGTTTACAAAAATTTACAATAATTTATATAAATTATTTTCTTCCAAATTAGATGATTCTTAATAATCCACACAATTCTGATGACTTTACAAACAGGTGTACATTAAAAACCTGAAAAAACTACAGCATTTTTCTGCGTAAAACTTGCTTTGGAAAGGAAGACAGTTTCTTTCTGCTTCTTCCAAGAGCTTTTCCTGTTACTTCTGCAGGCTTTCTTGGTTTGCTCTTTACTCCATCGATTGGGCTTGCTAAAGGAGAAATAAGCTTAATTTCTACTGGAGGAGGTGACCAATAACCTTCTTTTTCTAAGTTTCTGCAAGAAAAATGTAATAATTCAAGTAAGAATAAACATATTATATTATAAAAATATAATTGGACTCCCAACATTTTGACAGAAATCTTAGGAATTACCTTGTCTAGTGCTTTCATTTTATAAGAGATAATGGTTTCAAGAGAAGTGAAGTAAAGCTTTAAGTCATATAAGCAAATTAGAGGCAGAGTTAGTATTAAAACGGTTTTACATTAGGGAATGTTTTCTTCTGAAGTGGATTTTTAAATACAATCACTGCTGAATTTTCCTTTGAACAGTTCATATGTATTATAAATACTGCTGGGTTACAGGGATGGCCAGGTACTAGTATTCAGCCCATGGAAGAAGAGCCCATAAGGCCATAAAGCATTTGAAACTGGCAATTCTCAAACAACCAAAAATCAGAAAATACATACATAACTTCACAAACAGGAAGCTGTTTTCCACACATATAAAAAGCAAATTTATTTGTAAAGTGTTACTAATTATGGTTAATAATCTCATTAAATCAGTTTTTAAAAAAAGATAAAAATAGATTATTCTGTACTTTTATTAAATTCAATCATGCCTAAGCACAACATGACCAAAATAGTGTGTAACAAATGTATCTGACATGGAGTAATTTCCTGATGGTGGCAGTTTTATTACTACTGAGTGAAATAACTGCAGGATTTGTAAGTTTATAACTTTATACTAATAGTCGCTCATATTAATTAAAAAGTTAGTGAATCATCCCTCCCCTATCCACTGCACAAACAGAAAGATCCATTAAGTATTAGACTACCTTACCCCATGCCCTTCTAAAAAGGATGAATGGGTTTTCATGCCATATAGAGAAATTCCCTTCAGCAATGAAATTTAATAACGTAAAGGAGCCAGGGCTCCTGTAAGGCCCCTAATAATCCTTTTCTTAGGAGCTTAACTTCACTTCTTAAAGTAGACTCTTAATTCTCAATCTAATTTTGAGAAACAAAATAGATAAAAATTTACAGATAGAAAAAGTCATACTTGCTTGCTTGTTTTGTTTTTGCAGTCCTGATTCTTTTTACTTTTTGATTTCCCACAGTTTCTATTGATTTTGGATCATCTTCCTATGGGTTAAAATTTTTTAAAAGTAATTAAACACATGAAATCTAAATCTAAAATGCTCTATCCTGAGCTAAAGAATACAGCCAAACAGCTCTAATGAATTAAAATTCAACAAGTCTGAAACCTTGGTCAGCTAGGCCTGCTCTTTATGCCTCATTCCCACCCACTGACTCAACTGTTCCCCAAGTCTTGCCAACTTTATTTGAATATTTCCAGTTGTCCATTGCCCTTCTGTTCTCATTGCCTCTGTTCAAACCCAGGTCTACCCATCTCATATGGATTAGGCTGAGACTATGTTTTCCCTCCCCAGAATTCATCTTTCATTGAAACTACTTAAAATATACAAATAGCCATTTGCTAGTTCATCAACACATCCCACGCATTTTCATCCCTCTGTGCCTTTGCATTTACTATTTTCTCTGCCAGAAATGCCTGTCTCCCCTACCTTCTACCTACACAGGTATTTGAGTATAACTGATTGTTATCACAATATGAAATAACTGTTTTTCCCTGTTCAATTAAACTGCAGGCTCCTAAAAGGGAAGGCTCTTTCCTGATCATCTGTGTTAACTCCTTGCCTTTGCCTAGTACCCAGCATATGGCAGATAATTACAAACATTTGTGAATCAACGTTGTTAAATTTAAAGGGTTCACACTCACACTTAATCAGTGAAGTATTTTTATTTTTAGAATTATATGCACTTAGGTGATGAATCAACTCTAAAACAGTGTCTCTCCAAGTAACAGACAAGGGGTTCAGAAATCTACATTTTAAACAAACACACCCAAATAGTTTTGGACACTAAAATTTAAAAACTTTTCCCCTAACAGGATTTAAACTGCAGCTTCCAATAATATACAATTATCAACATATCAAAGACCTGTCTTAGAGGATAGGTTCTTCAAAATTGTAGACAACGCAATTTTGGGCTTTTAGTATAAAAACTATCTTTAAATTAGTTTATTTAGAAGACTTTGCTTAAATAAGAAAAAAGTATATTTAAACAAACATATAAATAAAATCATACATTCCATACCAGTTCATCTACAAGCTTGGACGTACTGGATGTGTTTTTTCGCCTGGTCCTCAAAGCAGGAGGCGAGAAGACAAATTGAGAAGATAAATCTGAAACTAATTCTTTCAGTTGTGCAGGAGCCTCTATTTTTTTAGCTAAAGAAAGGTTTAAAAAAAAACAACAACCGTGTATTTAAATCTGTAAGTAAATTTCAACAAAAAGCTTGGAACAAATGAAGCACATTAGAAAGATGCAAACATACCCAAATCTGTATTGATTCAATTACCCATGTTAGGAGAGGGAAATGTCAGGAAAATTCCAAACATCATTTTAATAAACCAAAAGCTAGAGTATAAAGATAGGACTTAAAGGCATGCACAAACATGTATTATCATTACTGCTAGTTTTAATCCTTACGGCTCCTCAAACATTTCGGTGGAAGGAAAGCAGCACTCTCATACATAACCTGAGCTAGTTTGTATCATAATTCATAGTATTCCAGAAACAAGGTTTTTAGCTACAAATTAAGTGTTTTATTTACATAAGTAATTTTATTTACAAAGAAGAGATTTAAACCCTCTTTTCTTCTATCTAATTCTGAACTACTTGTTCCAGTCAAGAGGAACAACAGACAAGTTCACATCACAAAAAGAAAAAGTTGTTCAAAAGACCTAGATTCAAATCTATTCGTGTGCTGGTAAATGGCTGGGACAAGGAGAGCCCTGATTTATAGCACTTGCTGATTTTTGAGGTGAGAATGCTCCCAACATGGCCACTTTCAAAGTACCAAAGGCTGGCTTGCAAAATTCCTGAATATTTTAACAATTGGCTTTCACCAGCCAGGAGGAGCCCATTACAGGACACTTTTATTGATTTATTACATAACTGTTATGATTTGGTGCTCACTCACTGAACTTTAATTTCCTCATCGTGGAATGAAGGAATAATAGTACCTACTTCACTGAGTTCTAGTGAGAATCAAATGAATTTGAATTTAATTATGTAATATATCTGTTATAGCCTCAGCCATATAGCAGACCCTTCTTACTAATTGCTGTAATGTAACAGAAATTAGAGAAAATCCAATGAAATGTCAAGCTTCACCTTCTTAGTTATCTAGTGAAACAACAAAATAAAATTTTAAGATACCTTGTTTCTGACAGGTTTCAAACAGAGGACTGCCTCCTGCCTTCCATCTATATAATATTTGTTTCCACTGTTATTCACTTCTCACTGCCCCTCTTTAAAGGAGCCTTAAAAATATAATTTAAATAATCAGAAAAGACAACAGATATTAAACTAAGAATATAGAGAAACTATAATCTGAGGTGGCAAAGAAAGACAGGCACTAATGGTATCCTATGGCTCAAACTGTTTTGTTAAACCACGAAACAATCACAAGAACCCTATGAATTAGGCATTATCATCTTCATTTAAAGATGAGGAAATGTAAGGCACAGATGCTAAATGGCTTTCTACCCAGCCAGTAAGTGGCAGAAATGTGAGATCTCAAGTCTCTCATCTTCTTGAATCTCATCATCTCACACTGGAGGGTTACCTATTTTAAATACCAGAAAATCTGAAAATAATTAAAATACCCAAGAGAATGTTTAAGCAACCTGTGACATATCACTGTCCTGAAATTTCACATGTATAAAAACAAAAACAAATAAAAAAACCCACAAACATACATGCCACTTGGGTTTTCTGAGGAATATTTATGAGTATCTGAAAATATTCATGAAGTGGATGAAAAAGAATACATACATATGTATATATATACACACACCTCAGTTTTCTTAAAAACAACAACAAACTAACCATATGCATACAGAAAAAAAGAGCAGCATACAGAAAAAAAGACCAGAAAGATACTCAAGAAAATGAAACAGTGGTTAGTGGTTCTCTAGGCTAGATTACATATTTTTAATTTCTAGTTTTCTATGGTAGGTGTATATCATTTTTACTAACAAAATAATTATAATAAATAGGCATACAGGCGACAACTACATAAAAATAACAAGATCAAAACTACTGCGATATGTTTGCTATGCTGTACCACAGTAACCCATGAATTTTGTTTACTACACTTCTCTGAGTCCCAAGGAAAACAGAAGTTATGTTAACGACGTTCTTCTGCAACTCTCACTGTTTTTTTTTATATTACTTCTAATATAGCAAAGTGAAGGAACAATAAAATTCATATTTAAAATTGAGAACCCAACCCAATAAAATCATGAAGATTGTAATTTTTTTTTTAAAAAAAGGGAGGTTTAAATAAAATCTAAACAGTAGTCTTTCAGTTCTATGAATTTTCATTACTTTTCTTCAAGTATTATGTGGAAAAGAACAAAAAAAGAGTCAGTTTAACTCCCTAAATCTAATAAAACTTGGTTAGAAATTCTAGCAAGTGGCTTTTCTGATTTAAAAATATAGTTCTGCCTTATTTTAAAAATTCAATCACCTAACAAATGATATATTTACTAGCATATTTACCCTACTCTTTAAATATGCAAATTCCCTCGCTTTTCCAATCCCTAGCAAAACAAAATTGTTTATAATTCACTATGTGCTTAATAAAATTAGCTAAAATCTCATACACTTTGTTATTTATACATTAATTTCAATCCATGCAAAGTATAGGCATAGCCACTCTTTCCTAACACCAAGAAGAAAATGAATCATACAGTACTACCAAATCAAAGACCTGATCAAAATTGTTTTATGAGGGGAGACAATCAATTTTATCGGAAAGGACCTTCTTCCTGTGCTCAGGAAATTACTGCATAAATACAAAATATTTAAAGAGGTTTTTGCACAGTGAATGTTCAAGATAGAATATTTTGGTCTGAAGATTTTTAAATGACTTATCTTTCTCTTGGCCTTCAAGTCAGGAGGGAGATCTAGGACTTTCACTAATGCATGTTTAAAAGTTTAAATATATAGAACAAAGTCACATATTTTGTTTGTAAGTCCTGAACTGCACTGCTGAAATTTAAAAGTTAAACCATAACTTAAGTAAACAACTACGTTATGTTTACCTATTACTTTTACCAGTTCCCTTTACAAAGACACATCCAATGGGATCTATTCAGGTATTTTTTTTACCATTATTGCTTTTTTGGACATTTCCTCCAATTCAGTCCCCAATGAAATTTTTAACCCTTATGAAATTTTAATTCTACAGATATACCATATATCTGTTTATTTATTGTACACTGTATGCTTATCTGTGCTTTATACATAATAAAAGTAAGATATTTTTGCCTACTTGGAAGTAATACAGCTCCTGTTGTGAAGGTATGAGGTACACCAACCAAACAATATAATCATTAGCTAATCAGTGGTAATGAAAGAGGTTAGGTGTGTAATAGTGTCAGTTTATGGAGCAGTAATGAATATGGATTTAAATGTGTATCTTAATCCATAAAATTCTAAATTTGTTTTCTTTCCGAAACAATTTGGGGTTGTATCACCTGGGACATGAGTCAAATGCAGTGGTACTTAAGAGATTAAAAATGCTGATTCTACATTGGTTTCTCCAAAACTGAAAGTCACTCAGGAGGACAAAATAACAAGAAATGATCCTATCCTAGAAAATAAAACTGAAGTCAAGTGAATTATAGGTTTTAAAATGTCATGTTGAACCATAAAATTCTTGAATCCCACCCCCAACCCCAAAATCTGAAACATACAATCATTTAATTTTATTATTAAAAATCTTTAAAAAAATTTTTTAAAGGAGGGAATCTCTTATAACTACAAATAATTTTGAGGACAAATAATCAATTAGTACCTTAAATCAAACAAATAGTGCCTTAAAATAATCTAATTTTAAGCCAAACACTTTGAATGAAGTATAGACTATGCTTTGAAGTAGAAATAAAAGTACCTGTCTCTTTCTTGGGAACTTTTGACACAGAAGGAGAAAACAAAAAAGGCTCATTTTTTGGTTCAGAAATGTCCGGCAATAAAACAGCCTTGCTAGATCTAGTCCTTGTGCTACGGGCAGATTTAGTCAAAGTAGCTGTGGCAAGCAATCTTTCTTGGTTATTTGGTTCTTTGTGTGTCATTTCTTCATCCATGTGTTCTTCTAATATTGAATGTAATGAACGTTTTTGGCTTTGATTTTCAGTCCTTTTTGTAAGCTTCTTCTGAGAGCTAATCACCATGGTAAGTTCCTCAGTTGGCAATACAACTGATTTTTCTAAAGCCGGGTTTCCAACATCCATATTTTCACTTTTAGCGGGGGTATTTCTTGTAGATCTCCTTTGGATGCTGAGCGTTTCTCTCTTCTTTGGATCTCTCTCAACAGCCTTAGGTCCTGAATTTTCAGATGGATTTATTTTTCTTGGTCTACCACGTTTCCTAGGTGTAGCAGGCAGATCAAACTCTGCTTGAAGAGTCAATTGGGATGAGTCAAGCATAGAGTGTTCTATCACATCTGATGCACTAATTTCTTTCTCTTTGACTCTTCTACTATGTCGAATGGACAGTTGCTGGTCACTGGATTTCTCATCTTTTTTGTATCCTGTATTTTTAGAAGCTTCTAAATCAGTACTTCTCAATTTTCTGATACTTCTTCTAGGACTTGCCACTTTATTAACTTTGGGATCATTTATAATTTCAACAGTTTCCTGATTTTCTATAGATTTTTTAATTCTTTTAGGAGTCCTTTTTGTAACAGATGAAACCTTAACTTCTTTGCTAAAAGAAGTTTCTTCAGTTGCTGGTGCCAACAGCTGGGATGATTTTAATCTTAATTCCCTCCCTCGAGTGACCTGTAATTCTTGTTCTGTAGAGTTCATACTTTTAAGTGTGTCTTGATTAATTTCTCTTTTTCTCCTCCCTCTCCTAGGAGTAATAGAATTTTGAGGTATTTGCTTGTTCTGAGATATTTCTTTGACACCAGAATAGGCACTTTCGGAAACCTCAGAAACTTCTTTCGTTTTCCTAGTTTTCTTCATAACTGAAAGCCCTAGTATCTCAGGAGTAGCAGCATTTGTGGACTCTTCCTGTTGTGATTTGACATTCAGGTTTTGGACACGACGTCCTCTCGTGCGAGTTCTGGAGGAAACCATGTCATCTACCTGGCTGACATTTATAGTCATTGTATCTGTCTCTGGGACAGTCTTGAATGTAGACGTAACTAACTTCGTAGAACACATTACCTTTTGGCTTATTAAAGGTATGTTTTCATGAATGGAATGTCCCATTGTGTCTGAAGTAATTTCTTTACTTCTCGTATCTTTAATTACATCTAATAAATTTTCTGCAATAGCTACTTTGATTGGTTCAGGCACATATGGTAATGTCTCTATCTTTTGGGACTCTTGATCACTAGTTATGATATATGGCAAATTTGCAACATGTCCAGGATTATCATTTTCCCCAATGCATACATGTTTTTCCTCAGATGCTGTGTTAGCTGCTTTAGCTAACACATTAGATGCTGCAGAATCACTCGTCTCAACTTCTCCTTCTTCACCTTCCAATATCAAGGTAAAGTTGCTCTGTGTCACAAAAAGTTCCCCATCTACTTCAGCAATGTCGCACTCAGCAGAGTCTTTATTATCAGGCAAGTCACAAAACTGTTGTTCAATGGTATCAAAATTATATTGAAGCTTAAGAGTTCCTGAGGGATATAATTCATTAAATGAACGATTTCTAGTCTCTTCTGAATCTTGAGCTTCAATCTTTTCATGTTCAATCACCTAAAATGAATCGAAAAGATTATAGAATTTTAATGTATATATTTATTTTAGCCTATAGCAAAAAAATTTTTAATCACAACCTCACCCTTGGTGTACGTCTTTTTAAACATAAAATACATTTGATATGGCATACACTTAAGGGTTTATGTTATAAAATATCCATTTAAGCAAACAGACTTTCTCGCTCATTCAAAACAACAGAAAAAGATTTTGAGATAATGACTGGAGATAAAATAGAAATTCTACGTCTTCCTGACTAAAAAAGACAGTCATAATAAAACCTTGAAAATTATCATGATGCTAACAGTTGTGAGATGAATTAAGGACTTAGTCTATTCTCACCCAAGAAAAAAATTAAATGGAGAAAAACAACCCCCAAACTGTGTTTTAATGATAATCCCCAAATTACCTAACTATTCACACTTTTCTAAACAGCATGATCCCCATAAGGTTGAAGAAGAATTCACCTACATAAGCTCCCTTGGGCTAGACTCAATCCTCTTCCCTTTGCTGGGGCTGCATAAACCATGAAATTCCTAAGGCTTTCAAGTTCAGTACCTCTCCTGCAAGGGTTTGGTGGAAGAAGGAATGGTCCTTGCATTTACCTTTTGGTAAGGGAAGGGGAGAAAAAGGAGGAGGTAGAAAGTAACAGATAGATCTCCTGACCAAGAAGGTAGAACATTACCACCCGCCTACACAATGACATTTTCCCACTCCCCAAACATTCAGTGAGACGACAGATTAACACCTAGAAATGAGGATTCCCACTCATACCATACCCACAATTTTTATTAGCTTCCCAGATGAAAGAAAAGGGACTTTATCCTTCTATTTCAGAATGAGAATATTCATAAATATGAATATGGATAACGAGGACATTTTATGAGTTAAGAAACTTCCCAAATTCTATTTTCATGTTTCTATAAGTATTATTAGAGGACTTGGTTGGTCTTTATTCTAAATTCATATATCATATAACAGTTTCCAGTTGATAATAAAAGAGATTTGGTGGAATTTTTAGGAACCATAAGTCACACTTAGTATCCAACAACAACAAAAAAGGGTTGGTCAACTCCAACCAACTATCATTCTCCCACAAATACACACGGGAAAAGACTGTGTTTAACTGTATTTGATTATTTTGAAATATAATGCCATCAATAGTCTAAATGTCATATTTATCTCTGTATCAGCCAATACACTTTCTTAAGGCTAAAAAACCTTTTTATTTGAACCAGATACTAAACAAAAAATTGTGGCTTCTTTTAATACAGTCTTTTGGTTTTTGTGAAAACCAATTTCTTATTTAAAGGATGTGTTCTTTTATATTCCACAAAATATTTAAACACATTTTTTTAAAATAGATTTTTAAAAAGAAGTGATTTCAGAGCAGACAAATAAATAACAGATTTGAACTACGGTTGTCTATCTAAAGCAAAACTGAAAAACTGAAAAAGGAGTGAAAAATTAAATTTTTTTACATGAATTTCTTGAGTATCAGGAGGACTGTCAGAAATTGGAGATTTTTCTTCTGGTAAGTCACCGCTTTCATCAACTTCTATTTCATGATCTTCTTTTAAAGTCAATGCTATTTCTTGGTCAAGCCTATGTTCAGAGATAATACGGCTTTTAGAGATAACAGGTCCAGAGCTTCCATTATCACCATGGACATCAACCGTAGCTGGAAAAA
The DNA here is from genome assembly GCF_015220235.1 of Choloepus didactylus. Lineage (NCBI taxonomy): Eukaryota > Metazoa > Chordata > Mammalia > Pilosa > Megalonychidae > Choloepus > Choloepus didactylus. The sequence continues at coordinate 32,083,446 of NC_051308.1, forward strand.
AAAAAAAAATCAGAGTTAATCTTCTTCATTTTAAGCTAAAAAATATCATGTACACACAATTTGGAAGAAAACAAATGGGAAAAGCTGGACTGAACTTGAGAATATTATCTTGATTAATTGTCATACTGCAAAATATTGTGTAACATCTTAAAGGGGAAAAGTCTAAAAGAATTTACAGATCAATCCCATTTTCTTCATATCCTATCATTCAGTTTCAACAATACATATTTGCTTTCCATAAAGATAAAACACAGAAGATAATTTCACATTAAAAAACAGAACAAAACAAAAAAACACTGGTTTCTCTCAACAGGAATATGATTCCTGCTGTAAGGAGCTCAGAACATTTCTTCCTTATTAAATTAATCAGAAAATTACACTCTCCAGGTAACTACTATGCAACCAATTATCCTTGTTGAGCTGTTACAGAATTATTTGAGGGACATGCAATCTGGGCTTTGATCTGGCCAGGAAAAGGACTGGCTGTCTCTTTTAGCTCACTTAAAAAAAGAAAAAAAAATTCTCCTTTCCTTATGCTTCAACTTTCTCTTTGCCAAAGTTTTATATGTTAGTACTCATAAGCCATATTTGGGTTTAGAGTTTGTGAATGACACAAAACCTAAAAAGACCTTTAACTTAATTAAAAACCCTTTAGTGTTTAACAGAAATCAACAAAAAAGTAATAAAAAAAACAACTAGAAAAACTATGTTGTCTCATTTTAACAGATAATGGGACTAATATCCCTAAGTTTATAAAACAAAATGAAAAACTCCTATCGGTTTGACAAAGAGAAGTGGGAAACAGGCACTACCTTCCAACCATCACTGTATGAAAGTAATATACAGCCTTTATTGGAGGAAACAATAAAATGATAAAAAGTCTGTGCACGCTCTTTGATACACCAAATCCATGATTAGGAATCTACCCGACAAATATTCTGACATAGAATGTGCAAAGGTATATACACAGGAATGTTCACTGCAGAACCCAAATAGCTTACCAACCAAACAAAAACCACTCAAAGAAAAATGGTGATTGGCCCAAATGTCCACCGATAAGGAATTAATTAAGCATATAATAGAAAATCCATACAATGGAATACTATTACAACCATTAAAAGAACAGGATCAATCTATTACTATTGGCATGGGAAGACGCCTTACATAAATTGTTTAAAAAAAAAAAAAAAGTCACTTTTTTGATAATCATAAATAATAACTAATGATGTATAATAAGAGTTAACATTTATTGAGCTTTTATGCTAAGCTCTGTTGAAAACATTTTACATGCAATGCACTTAATCCCAATAATTTTATGAAACGGGTATTATTAAGATTTCTATTTTACAAATAAAGAAGCAGAGATTGAGTGTTTAAGAAAATACTTATAAACTAGTAAGTGCTAACTGTGTTATGAACCTAAGCAGTCTGGTTCAAGCCCATGTGCTCTTTAGCAACCATACCTATCTCCTCTTACAATTTATGGGGGAAAATATGTATGGGAAAAAAAATCCAAGAAAAAGACACTTAATTTTTAATAAAAGATCCCTAAGATGCGTAACCAAGTTTTGGGGATTCTTACTTTACACATAAGATGATTTTCTCTTGACTATTTTATAATAAATATTATATTCAAATAAGGGAAAAAAGCAGGATGCTCACCCTGTCCTAAGCCCTGTTCATAATTTGATGGGCAAAAAGGTACAAGAGTAAGAGCATGGGATTTAGAGCCAGATGTCAGAGCACACCATTGTTGTGAGGAGTAAACATATTAATACATGTGATACGCTTAGACAAGTTTTGGCTACACAGTCGGCATTCAAGGTGTCTGTGTTCCCTAAACCAAACTGTGAGCTCACTGAGTGGGGAAAGAAAAAGGTATTTTCCTCATCTCTGTATACCTGGGTATGGCTTAGAATACGCACACACACACACACACATAAAAGTTCACTGGATAAAAAATAAAATTAATTCCACGTTTATTCATTTCCCTGAGGTAAATTCAGTCATTTGTGATTCTTTTCTAATACTGAAAAGCCAATCTTAGCCTTAAATTATCACAAACAGAATAAAATGGGAAGTTGCTTCCTGTAGATATCTAAGCCTCAGATCAAAAGGCAGGTATGCAATCTGGCTATGAAGTGGTAATGTACTTTGCTCCTTTTTGACGTTGCAAAGAAAAGTATGTCCATGAAAACTATTTGAAGACATCCACTATCAGAGCCACAGAGTGATTTGCAAGCAACCCACTGTTTAGATAGCAAACAAACTTGCTTATAACACTACTTTTATGCCAGGGAAGCTACACAGAGACAGTGTTAGAGTTGAGAAAACAAAATTTGGATAATAGAAACCTTTGTTCTCAAAAATAAAAGAACTCTTAAAATACTAAAATGAAATAATTCAAAGGAAAATAATACATACATTTATTATCTGCTCTAATCGTGGCAGTACAGCTTTCAACAGATACTAGTTCTTCTTCCAAAACAGGTATCTTGGACTCCAAGGTGAGGATTTTCCTTTGGAAACAGAAATATATATTTGAGTGTAAAAGGATCTCATCTGCTTTAACCTTACCCCTTTACCTTTCATTTTGATGATGAAAACTGAAGTTCAGAGAAAAATTATTACCATTCATGTACATTTTATTAAACACAATGAAATTTTAAATGAATTTAGAAACAAGTAATGCTAGACCTGCTATTCTTGTTTCCTGATATTCTACCTTTATGGCAACAATGGCAGGGACTTAAATTATAAACAAAATGATTTTAAAATGCTGGCAGTGCTGATAAATTCCACAAGACAAATTTAATAATTTGTGGCTAAATTCTTCAAATAAGTTTGTCAAGTTATTATGGAATAGAATATTTCCTATCTACTCAGTAGAGTTAGGTTCAATATTTTAATGTTAATGGCAAAGAGTATGATGAGTGACTCAGTATAGGAGACCAATGGGAGACATTTATATTAATCCATGTGATGAAAATAAACTGACAGTGGCGCCTTACAATTCTGGGCTGGCCTTTCCCTCAAATTTAAGTACACCGACTTTTAAGAATGGGACAAACAAAATTAAAAAAGTAAATTCAAGGAAAAGCATGTATTTTAATATATACACATTTATCTATTTACTTATGTACATATTCGTAAGAATTATTTCAATCACAAGCCTATACTAGGGATAACAGAACCAACAATAAATCTCCACAAAATTTCAAATAAGTTTGTATTTTAAAAAGGAACTAGCTTTCCAAGATGGTGAATATTCACCTAGATTGTCACTTATGACCACAAAGTTTCTTCTCATGTGATTATTCTTTGCTTTGTGATTGTTTCAATTATCCATCAAACCCATTGCAATAAATAACATTAGTTTACATTAAAATTCACAAAACAAACATTAGAACTAAACAATAAAGCAACTTGGACAGTGCTTTCATATTAGCCTCTCCCACTTCCTATTAAGCCCTGGCAAAGAATCCAGCTAATCAAGCTCAATGTACAAGTGACTATTAGATAGTGGTGTCTGTGGTTAGTTGGTGAAGTCATTCTCATTACTTATAATGAACCATTTACAATACCTTAAATTATCATAGTAAATTACATTTTCTACTTCTTAATAATTGAAGCTATCACATTTTTTGTATTCTCTACAACAATACTTATCAAAGTGCTGAAGTGCTATGTGAATCAATTACTTCTCTAATCATATTGTTTACTTCAGCTGACTTTCACTAAAAGAAGTAGTGCACTGATTTATGTTCTAATACAAGATGCTTATCTTCTTGCAGATCATAAATAGTTAGGGAACTGGCATCAATCCAAAAGACCACACTTTGAGTAGCACTGCCTTACCTCATTAATACAGTGCATTTCCTGGCACAGAGTGCTCAGTGAAACTAATTGGAGCATAAAGATTAGTTACTGAAAAACAAACAAGAAAAACTTAGGTCTTGTATCAACCAATGGTAGGTAATAAAATGTCTGAGCCACCCCCCATAGGCTCCATTATGGTGCTATAGGAGATCTGTACCTGATCATCCTGAAATAACTGAAAATGAGAGGGCATGGAGGAATGCATGGCTATGAAATGTATGGTTTTAAAAAATAGAAAACAAAAATAAAAACAGAAGCACCAAAGAATATAAGAGTTCTGCCTTAATTTATCATGTTGCTGTATATTTAGGAAATGTCTAGTGCCATTCTAAGATTTCACAACTACTAAATAAAACACAACTGTATAATAGAACATTTTCCATATCAGACACCATTACCAAAATGGAAATGTTAAAGATCTAAATGAGATATAATCTATGCACAGAAGTATACTACTGTAACGGATTCAGTTTCATTAAACTCTTAAAAAATAAATATATGATTTTTTTTCCATAAACTTACCCTTCTGGGGTTAATGGTGCACAAGGAGGAGCTTCAATTCCTTGAATGGGGCTTAAGTGATTTAATTCTGAAAGTATCTCCTCTGAAACTAAAGGATGCTTTGTTTCTGTTTCTGTTAAAGTGCCTATAAATGACAAAGATAAGAATATTTACAATTATTTATGTTAAATGTTTGAAAATTACTCATGGTCTTGGGCTACCACTTCTCAGAAAGTTCTTTGGTCCGCTTTTTTGTTCTTTTAGGTTTACTCCCTTCATGTCAGACTGTCAGCAATTCCTTCTTCTAATTCTCTGAGCCTAGCCCAGGAGACCTTCCCATCACCTCTCACTTCTCTATTATTGACTTAACAGGCACTGTTCCAAGTGCTTTACATGTATTAGCTCACTTAATCCTCAACATCCAAAGAGGTACAACTACTATCCTCATTTTAGAGGTGAGAAAACTGAAGTATAAGGTTATGATGCTTAGTATAGACCACAAAGCTAGTAAGTAACTAGGATTCAAATCTAGGCTATTTGACTATAGAATCTGTGCTGCACATAAGTATCATTCCCCACAAAAAAATCAGAATTTCTATTCAAGACTGCTTAAACACTGTAATAATCACTGAAGATAATGCCATGGACATTTTCACCTAACAGCTGCCATTCAAATATTTTAGTGGAACATGGCACATCAAAAGAGCCATGTGAGTTTACAGACATGTCATTTTTAAGCATAGCCCCAAAGTTCTAAAAGTAATTCATAATGCCTATATCTACTAAATAAAAACATTATAAGCTCAAATTTCAGTGGTCTCACATTTTTAGAAGCCTTAGTTACTTCAGCCTAGGCAGAAAGCTTTTCCCAAAAGGAACCACTTATGACACAGATTTTCATGTTTTTGTTTTGTTTGTTTGTTTTCTTTTCCTTTTTTTTTTTTTTTTTTTTTGTTAAAACAGATTTAAAGATAGTTAAAACTATGCCTGGGGTAAGAAACATAAAAAAAAAAACAGTGATCTTTCTGATCGGCCAATTCTAAGCCTTCCACCTTCCCTCCTAGTATTATTCTAGCCCATTCTATATCCCCCCGAGAGCATTTATCGTACTGCACTAATAATAAAGGCCACTAAGCTCTAAATTTCATGTGGCCAGGTGCCAGGTTTAGCTTACTACTCATGGTATGATCCTCAACACCTAATACACATGCAGTAGGAGCACTCCTGGTCACTACCTTAGGGGCTCAAAAATTTTTTTTTGATAAATAAAGAAAATAAATCCATGGGCCTTTGGACATTACTTTCATTATCCAGTGATGGACAGGAGGAAAGGATGGCAAGTAATGAATTTTCTGGTTTCAGAGCAGCAATCTGGAAAGTTGAGGGTGCTGGATAAATTAAAGATTATAACAATCTAGTCTGTAAAGTCAGTACTATTATTTCTCATAGCTATAGGAAGGCCTTAAAAAGAAAACAGTAGATGGTGAGAAGATAGTAGAGTAGGAAATTCCAGGAATCATCAGTCTGTCCAACAAAAGAGCTATTAAGCTGGAAGGAATAGTCTTGAATCAACTATTTTCAAACTTCAGAAACTGGCAGAACACTTTGCAGCATGCAAGAAAGAGCTGAATAACTTTGAATAGGAAGTGAGATCTGGTAGGTTTATATAGGTCAGTATAGGTCAGTGTGAAACAGCGACACATCCCAAAGTAATTTGGGCAAAGAATAAACATATATATGCAGGGCCCCCCTGAGGAGCTGGGGGAAAATGCATAACCGTTGGACTTCATTACCTGGATTGTTGCTGATGTTCTTACAAACATTGAGGACTGACAATTTGGTAGACCAAGCCCTCTATCTTGGGGCTTGCCCTTATGAAGCTCATTACTGCAAAGGAGAAGCTAAACCTGCTTATAATTGTACCTAAGCGTCTGCCCGAGTACCTCTTTGTTGCTCAGATGTGGCCCTCTCTCTCTACCTAACCCAACTCTGCAGGTGAACTCACTGTCCTGCTCCCTATGTGGCTGACTCCCAGAGGTGTAAATCTCCCTCGCAACGCAGGATATGACTCCCAAGGATGAATCTGGACCCGGCATCGTGGGATTGAGAACATCTTGATCAAAAGGGAGATGCGAAATGAAACGAAATAAAGCTTCAATGGCTGAAAGATTTCAAATGGAGTTAGAGGTCACTCTGGTGGGTATTCTTACGCACTATATAGATAACCCTTTTTAGGTTTTAACGTACAGAAATAACTGGAAGTAAATACCTGAAACTATCAAATTGCAACCCAATAGCCTTGACTCTTGAAGACAACTGTGTAACAATGTAGTTTGTGACAGTGTGATTAAGAAAACGCTGTGGATCACACTCCCTTTATCCAGTGTAAGGATGGATGAGTAGAAAAATGGGGACAAAAACTACACGAAGAATGGGGTGGGATGGGGGGATGATTTGGGTGTTCTTTTTGACTTTTATTTTTTATTCTTATTTTTATTCTTCCTGGTATAAGCAACGATCATACACCACAGATGACTGTATGGTGTGTGAATATATCTCAATAAAACTGAAAAAAAAAAAAAAGAAAGAAAGAAAGCTGAAGGATGAAAATGGTAAATTGTGGTAAATATCGGTGAATTTCACTCTCCCTGCAATGGCTCCCATCTTTCCAGCAGACAGCAGTGGGGTCCATAGCCCCGGCACAGTAGGGTGGTGCCAGGGTTGAATATTCACAGATTAAAAAAACCTGGTGGAGGTTGTCACCACTAATTCTGCCTCCTAGGCAACACTAAAGGGAGTTCTTCAGACCGAAAAGAAAGGACACTGGAGAGTGGACAGAAGTGATGGAAAGAAAGAAAGATCTATAGTATAGTTACCAAATGGCAACTATAAATGCCAGTACTACTGTAGTATTTTTTTGGTATATAACTGCACATTTGACTTCTTACAGGCTCAATCAGGCAAAGGCATAAAAGGTAATGATAAATCTATGGTTTGAGTAATACAAGTACAACAAAAGGGAGGGAGGGTGGACAGAGGGATATAGGAACAGTGTATGTGTATAATATTAAAGTTAAATTGGTTTAAATCAAACATGATTGTTACAGATGTAGGATGTTAAATTAGAGCCCCATGATAACCAAAAAGAAAATGCATGAAAAATATATACAGAAAGAAATGAGAAGGGATTCAAAATCATAAACTACAAAACTTTGAGTAAATATGAAAGGAGGTGTGAATGGAAGAACTGAGGGACAAAAAAAGATGTAAGACTTAAAAAGACCAGGTAGCAAAAAGTCACTTCAAATGTAAATGGATTAAACTCTCCAGTCAAAAGGCAGAGATTGGAAGAACACATAAAAAAGGCAGGACCCAACTATATGCTGCTTACAAGAGACTCACTTTAAATTCAAAGACACAAGTAGTCTGAATTTAAAAGAATGGAAAAAATATATACAATGCAAACAGTAAACAAAAGACAGCTGGAGCAGCTGTATTAATATCACATAAAATAGACATCAAAACTGTCAAGAGCGATAAAGGTCACTATATACTGACAAAGGGGACAGTTCTACAAGAACACATGACAATTATAAATTAACAGCAAAGCCCCAAAATAGATGAAGCAAATATTGACATATTTAAAGTAAGAAACAGTTCTATGTTAATAGTAGATTTCAATACATCACTTCCTATATTGGAAAGAACATCTAGATGGAAGACCAATAAGGAAAGAGAAGATTTGAGCAATACTATAAACCAACTTGACCTAAAAGACATACAGAAAAGACTTTACCCAATAGCAGCAGAATACACATTCTTCTCTACTGCACATGGATCATTTTCTAGCATATACCATATTTTAGGTCACAAACTAGTCTCCATAAGTTAAAAAATACTGCAATCACACAATACATTTTTCTCCAACCACAATGGAGTGAAGTTGGAAACCAGTAACAGAAAGAGAAATGGAAAATTCACAAATATGTGGAAATTTAGAACTTGCAAATAATGGGTGAAAGAAGACATCAAAGGAGAAATTAGGAAATATCTTAAAGTGAACAAAAATGAAAACACAACATACCAAAACTTATGGGATGCAATGAAGGCAGTGCTCAGAGGAAAATCTATAGCCCCAAATGCTTACATTAAGAAAAAAAAAGATCTCAAATCAAAGACCTAACCTCACAGCTGGAAGATCTAGAAAAAGAAGAGCAAACTAAACCTAAAATAAGCACAAGGGAAGTAACAAAGTTAAGAGCAGAGGTAAATGAAATAATAAACACACACACACACATGAGAAAATCAACAAAATCAAAATTTGGTTCTTTGAAAAGAAAGATAAAATTGACAAATTTTAGTGGGACTAACAAAGAAAGAGAGAGGGGGGGGAAAACAGGTAATTTCAGAAATGGGGAGGGGGCATTTCTACACAATCCCACAGAAATAAAAAGGATTATAAAAGGATACTATTAACAACTGTCACCAACAAACTAAATAACATAGATGAAATGGACAAATTCCTAAGCATATACAAATTCTTCAAAAGAAGAAACAAAAGATCTCAACAGACCAGTAACAGGTAAAGAGACTGAATCAGTAATTAAAAAAAAAAAAAATCTCCCAAGAAAGAAAAGCACAGGACTGGTGGCTTCACTGGTAAATTTTACCAAACATTCCAAGAAGAATTGACATCAACCCTGCTCAAACTTCAAAATATTGAAGAGGAAGGAACACTATTTAATTCCTTCTATGAAGCCAACATCAACCTAATACCAAAACCATATAAAAATACCATAAGAACACAAAATTAGAGACCAATACCCCTTGTGAAAGTAAGTGCAAATATCCTCAAAAAAACAGCAAAACAAATCAAACTACACCATAGGGAAGCAGCTTCAGGACTTTGTGTTAGGCAATGGTTTCTTAGACTTGACACCGAAAGTATAAGCAACAAAAGAAAAAACAGTAAATTGGACCTCATCAAAATTGACTATTTTTGTGCCTCTAAGGACTTTCATCATGAAAGTAAAATAACCACCTACACAATGAGGGAAATATTTGGACACCACATCTCTGATAAGGGTTTAATATCCAGAATGTATAAAGAAATCCTTCAACTCAACTACAAAATACACACAACTCAATTAAAATATGGGGAAAGGACTTGAATAGACATTCTCTAAAGAAGATATACAAATGGCCAAAAAGCACACGAAAAGATGCTCAACATCATTAGCCAATAGGGAAATGCAAATCAAAAACCACAACGTGATACCACTTCACACCCACTAGAAGGCTACTATTTTAAAAACAAAAAATAACCAGTGTTGGGAAGGATGTGGAAAAACAGAAACACTCATGCATGGCTGGTGAGTGGGAATGTAATATGGTGCAGCTGCTGTGGAAGAGAGATTGCAGTTTCTCAGAGAGTTAATAAAGAATAGAATTATCATTTGTCCCAGCAATCCCATTTCTAGTTATATACCCCAAAGCTTCGAAAACAAGGACTCAAACAGTTATTTGCACAATGTTCACGGCAACATTATTTGCAATTGCCAAAAGGTAGAAGGAACCCCAGTGTCCATCAACAGGTGAACGGATAAACAAAATATGGTATATACACACAATGGAATGTGCATATACAAAAAGAATGAAGTTCTGATACATACAATAAAGGATGAACCTTGAACACGTTGTGTTGAATGAAATAAGTCAGACACAAAAGGACAAATTTTGTATGACCTCACTGATAATAAGCAAATTCACAGTGAAAAACCAGAATAGAACTTTCCAGGGCTGGACTGGGGGTAGGGAACGGGGAGTTAATTCTTAATAGATATAGTTTCTATTTGGAGTGATGGAAAAGTTTTAATAATCAATGGTAGTGATGGTAGCACAATATTGGGAATGTATTTAATACCACTGAATTATTTATCCTAATGTTGTTAAAAGGGGAAATTTTTGGTGGCATATACATTACTAGAATAAAAACAAAACAAAACAAAAAATTCAGGACTTTACAACACAAAGAGCAAACTCTAATGTAAACTATGGTCTATGGTTTAGTTAACAGTACAATTATAATAATACTCTCTCATCAACTGTAAAAAAGGTACCACACTAATTCAAAATGTAAAGATGGGCAGGTATTATGGAAACCTTCTGCATGATTTTTCTGTAAACCAGCAACTTCTTTAATAAAGAAAAAGAAAACAGTAGTCAGGAGTCAGACTATGGCATCTGAAATTTTCATCCTTAAAGATTACTTGTCTTTTCCAAATTTCATAGCCAAATAAAAAGCATACACTGTTACCATCCCTCTCAACTTCAATACTTATAATGTAGAACAAAGTCCATCTGGCATACTTACATAAACTGAAAGAATAAGACTTTTGTTAGTATTTTATCTCAATGCTCTTCTTGAATGGTAGGGAAAAAATCTACTGCAAATTTTATTTAGGGACATCAATGGCAATTTTGGATATTTTGAAAATGACTTCTTACCAGTTTGTTTCTCCAAATTTGGAGGAATTACTTCTGATTCAAATACATTTTTATCACCTTCCTTCTCAGTTTGTTCAGTTAAATTAGTAATTAGTTCGGTGGAAGAGCTTGCTTGCTTAGAGGTTATGAAAATAATATCTTCAAAGTCTTCCGGTGATGGTGCATCCTGATACTCCAAGGTAGTCTGGTCTGATCTGGTTGAAGCATTGCTGTTTTCTTTGCTCACATCCAATTTCTCCAAACTCTGAGAGGGTGTATCTTGTGACTTCACATCCATTTCTTCATGGTCGTTCTCAGGATTATTCAGGGAAAAAGATGTCTTGTCTTTACTTTTAAGCCATTCGGTTTCTGCTGGAACACCACATTTATGGAAAGGTGTAGAAACAAATACTTCTGTGTTGCTGTCTTCAGCAACCTGTTAAGTGAAAGAGTTGAAAAGAAAAAATTTTACTAGTAAAACTCACAGTCAGGTTTAGCACTAAACTACCAAACCCAATCTTATCCATCCCCTCCCTATTTCTCCAAACTCTCTCTTCAATCAAAAATTCACTAGTTCTAAATTCATTCTCTTCAGACACATGACTAAAACCTAATGGTTGCTAATATGCTTCCCTAATGGGTAATAAATTGGTATTTTTAAAAGACAAACAGGTGAGATAACCAACAATCCCTGAATGGGGTCCTATTAACAGTGGAGTTCTGGAGACACACCCTCCTTAATAGACAACCAATTAGGGATTAATCAAGAGAAACACACAATATAGGTTAAAAAAACAAGCAAGCAAAAATAGGGAAGAATTAGGAGATCTAGAATCTAATCACATTTCTGCCACTAAATCACTACAGGCAACTCCCTTGCTGCTTCTGAGACCTACTTTCTAAAGTGTCTTTCAGATTTAATATTTCTTATTCTGTGATTATCTGGCAATACTGTATACAAAAATCTAGAAATACTGTATACAAAAATCTACAGTGGTTATCATTTAAGTGGTTTTTACTTGATAGGAACTAATATATTCTTAAATTTTTCTTTTTTCCAATTATTAAACTTACTCCAGCCGTCCATTTTGTGGTCACACCTTCTTCCATGAATGAAATTCTAGTTTCTTTAAGTCGAAAAGGAGGAGTAAGAGACCTTCCAGGTGATAGAGAGGGAGATGCTAAAGGTGTTGTTCGAAGACCAGACCTTAAGATGGATTGAGGAGTGAACTCAGCAAATCCAGAGGAAGTAACTGACATGGCCAAAGTTTTAGCTTTCTATGAGAAAGACCAAATGCAAGTCCACCATTAGTGTGTGTTTGTAAATATAATTACTTATATAAGACTGGATCAATCAATATTCATTTTAGTAGTGAAAATTCTCTTATTTCCAATAAAGACATTCAATCCTATCTAACATAAACCATGAATAAAAATTTTCATGACAGATTACTGGAAAGAAAATATAAAATTCTACTCAGAGATTTCTGTATGAAAGGCTACAAAACATGAAATTGCATTTATAATCATGGCAAAGGCCATGATTATTTACAATTTATTCAACTTAAAAAAACAAAATGCCAATTAGTAAGTTAAGTTATTTAACTAATGCTGGTAAGCTTCATAAACTTTAGTTGGATGAAAGAGGTGATCGCAAGGTGATTATGAGCACAACCTGAGGCGATTTAATTATAGGAAGCTAATCTGAATTAACAGTAAGACTGACTTTAAGAATGTTTTTGAGTAAACAAAATTTCATCATGTAAATCCAATAGTAACTGAATTGCTTATTAGAATTCTCTGAGGATTTTTAATAAAAATAATCTGTAAACTACTTAGTAGAAATAATTTCTTCACTTAACTTCCCTTCTAAAGGACTGGTAAATAGATTGTTGAATTCTGTCAGATATGTTACAAGATGATACTGATTCTTCTTTTAAACTATGAAAAGAAGAACAGATTTTGAGGAGCAGCTGAAGATTATTCCCTGATTTCATTTCCTTTGAACCCAGATGTAGAGAATACAAAATGTCATTTTTTTTTGATTGATGAAGAAAAATTTTAAATATTAGGACTAGCATTTATTGAAGCACCTTTTATTCAACTTGAAAAATAAAAATTTCTTAGTTTCACTGTAAATGCAGTATATCTAGACTAGAGCACCCAGTAACCAATTATCACAAGTGTAGTTTTATAGTTTCTCAACTAATAACCTAAGACAGAGTGGAGGAAAGGTAATTTAAAGACTATCAATAGGAAGACTGGTAGGAAGGAGTAAGAGTTTACAGTCTCAGCTAAGGAGTCGGAAAATTAAAATAAGTAAAAATAAATCTAAGAACCCAAAAGCATTTGTTAGAAAGAAAAAATAACAGTTTACTGGTAACAGCACAGGAATTTAAAAAACAAAACAGAAAACCCTCAAGAACTTGAAAGCATCTTGCAAAGGAAAAAGGCCAACTGATGATAACCACACAGAGCCCGTGGACATTCAGGACAACCCAGTGATTGATAACCTTAAGTATAATTTGAGTGGGCAGGAAAGGATAAATTTAGTGAACAGTGTCAAAATATATTAAGCATTTTAGAAAGACATCTACTAAAACAAAAAAAGGGGGGGGGGGAGGGAAGAAGCTTTAAAGTTGCCGGTTATCCGGAATGTCAGTTACAAATAGCACATTTTCTCCCTGATATCTGAAAAACAAAGAATGCTGGATATGCAATACTTACCTTAACTATAAGAGGGGTTTCAAGTAAATCTAATTCTGATGCTCTTGTGGTGTTCTGATGTGATCTTTTTAATTGCGGACTCACTGGCAACGAACTAGATGACAGGTACAAAGGAGATTTGGGGAGGGTTTGCTGAATAAACCCCAAACACTGAGAAGGCTGGGGGTCAGGACAAACAACAAAATCCAGCAGTCTGTAATCAGAGCACACATATGAACAGAACAACTCAGATTATTTATTTACTGAGCTACAGTGAACAAAAGAATTTACATTTAATTATTCAGAACATCTATATCCACTAGTAAATATGATAGCCAAATGAAAATATAAATTCAGTCATGTATAATGTAATCCAAACTGCTACCATTAGTTCAAAAAGTCAGAAAATTATGAAGCAGCAAGAAAGAGAATTAGGAATTCTAGACAACTGATTCAAAAAAAAAAAAAAGAGTTCTAGTCCTCTTCCCTCTCTTTTTACCAATATATACTGAATTTCTACTATGTGCCAGACACTTATTTTCAAATGAAGATAAACTGCTAAATGATTTAAAATATTAAAGAAAAAAGGATAGTGCTTCCCTGCAATTCATATCCTACAATACACTGTCATCCCACCTAAAAAAATCCTTTCACCTATATTATTTACATAATGAATAAGTCACCTTGAAAAATTTAAAGTATGGTTTATTTTACAGTTCTAAAAGCAATAAAGAATAGACTAGCAAAAAAGCTACTTTTTAAAAATTAATGAGTTTGATGATAAAATGGCATCTCAAACTTCTAGTGAATGGTTTTCCATGTCCTGGAATCAGATCATATCAAATTTATACAAGTGTTATTACAACACAATAAACCCTATTGTAAACGATGAACTATAGTTAACAGCATAATGACAAAAGTGTTATTTCATAAATTATAATGAATGTACCACACTAATGCAAGGTGTTACATGGAAACTCTATTTTATATGTTCTGTGTACTACATTTCTATAAACCTACAACTTCTCTAATAAAAAAATTAATAAAAAAGTGATCTCGAGGAGGCGGGGCAAGATGGCAGACTGGTGAGCTGTAAGTTTTAGTCACTCCTCCAGGAAAGTAGGTAAAAAGCCAGGAACTGCGTGGACTGGACACCACAGAGCAATCTGTCTTTGGGCATACTTCATATAACACTCATGAAAATGTCGAACTGCTGAGATCAGCGAAATCTGTAAGTTTTTGCGGCCAGGGGACCCGCGCCCCTCCCTGCCAGGCTCAGGCCCGTGGGAGGAGGGGCTGCCAGCTCCGGGAAGGAGAAGGGAGAACTGCAGTGGTAGCCCTTCTCGGAAACTCATTCTACTGATCCAGACTCCAACCATAGATAGACTGAGACCAGACACCAGAGAATCTGAGAGCTGCCAGCCCAGCAGAGAGGAGACAGGCATAGAAAAAAAAAAATAACACGAAAAACACCAAAATAAAAGCATAGGATTTTTGGAGTTCTGGTGAACACAGAAAGGGGAAGGGCAGAGCTCAGGCCTTGAGGCGCATATGCAAATCCCGAAGAAAAGCTGATCTCCCTGCCCTGTGGACCTTTCCTTAATGGCCCTGGTTGCTTTGTCTATTAGCATTTCAATAACCCATTAGATCTCTGAGGAGGGCCCTTTTTTTTTTTTTTTTAATCCTTTTTTCCTTTTCTAAAACAATTACTCTAAGAAGCCCAATACAGAAAGCTTCAAAGAATTACAATTTGGGCACGTCGAGTCAGGAGCAGAACTAAGAGAGCTCTGAGACAAAAGGCAATAATCCAGTGGCTGAGAAAATTCACTAAACACCACAACTTCCCAAGAAAAGGGGGGTGTCCGCTCACAGCCATCATCCTGGTGGACAGGAAACACTCCTGCCCATCGCCAGCCCCATAGCCCAGAGCTGCCCCAGACAACCCAGTGTGACGGAAGTGCTTCAAATAACAGGCACACACCACAAAACTGGGCGTGGACATTAACCTTCCCTGCAACCTCAGCTGATTGTCCCAGAGCTGGGAAGGTGGAGCAGTGTGAATTAACAAAGCCCCATTCAGCCATCATTTGAGCAGACTGGGAGCCTCCTTACACAGCCCAGCAGCCCAGAACTGCCCTGGGGGGACGGCACTCACCTGTGACATAGCACAGTCATCCCTCAACAGAGGATCCGGGGTGCACAGCCTGGAAGAGGGGCCCACTTGCAAGTCTCAGGAGCCATACGCCAATACCAAAGACTTGTGGGTCAGTGGCAGAGACAAACTGTGGCAGGACTGAACTGAAGGATTAGACTATTGCAGCAGCTTTAAAACTCTAGGATCATCAGGGAGATTTGATTGTTAGGGCCACCCCCCCCTCCCCGACTGCCCAGAAACACGCCCCACATACAGGGCAGGCAACACCAACTACACACGCAAGCTTGGTACACCAATTGGGCCCCACAAGACTCACTCCCCCACTCACCAAAACGGCTAAGCAGGGGAGAACTGGCTTGTGGAGAACAGGTGGCTCGTGGACGCCACCTGCTGGTTAGTTAGAGAAAGTGTACTCCACGAAGCTGTACATCTGATAAATTAGAGATAAGGACTTCAATAGGTCTACAAACCCTAAAAGAACCCTATCAAGTTCAGCAAATGCCACGAGGCCAAAAACAACAGAAAATTATAAAGCATATGAAAAAACCAGACGATATGGATAACCCAAGCCCAAGCACCCAAATCAAAAGACCAGAAGAGACACAGCACCTAGAGCAGCTACTCAAAGAACTAAAGATGAACAATGAGACCATAGTACGGGATATGAAGGAAATCAAGAAGACTCTAGAAGAGCATAAAGAAGACATTGCAAGACTAAATAAAAAAATGGATGATCTTATGGAAATTAAAGAAACTGTTGACCAAATTAAAAAGATTCTGGACACTCATAGTACAAGACTAGAGGAAGTTGAACAACGAATCAGTGACCTGGAAGATGACAGAATGGAAAATGAAAGCATAAAAGAAAGAATGGGGAAAAAAAATTGAAAAAATCGAAATGGACCTCAGGGATATGATAGATAATATGAAACGTCCAAATATAAGACTCATTGGTGTCCCAGAAGGGGAAGAAAAGGGTAAAGGTCTAGGAAGAGTATTCAAAGAAATTGTTGGGGAAAACTTCCCAAATCTTCAAAACAACATAAATACACAAATCATAAATGCTCAGCGAACTCCAAATAGAATAAATCCAAATAAACCCACTCCGAGACATATTCTGATCACACTGTCAAACACAGAAGAGAAGGAGCAAGTTCTGAAAGCAGCAAGAGAAAAGCAATTCACCACATACAAAGGAAGCAGCATAAGACTAAGTAGTGACTACTCAGCAGCCACCATGGAGGCAAGAAGGCAGTGACACGATATATTTAAAATTCTGAGTGAGAAAAATTTCCAGCCAAGAATACTTTATCCAGCAAAGCTCTCCTTCAAATTTGAGGGAGAGCTTAAATTTTTCACAGACAAACAAATGCTGAGAGAATTTGCTAACAAGAGACCTGCCCTACTGGAGATACTAAAGGGAGCCCTACAGACAGAGAAACAAAGAAAGGACAGAGAGACTTGGAGAAAGGTTCAGTACTAAAGAGATTCGGTATGGGTACAATAAAGGATATTAATAGAGAGAGGGGAAAAATATGGCAAACATAAACCAAAGGATAAGATGGCCGATTCAAGAAATGCCTTCACAGTTTTAACGTTGAATGTAAATGGATTAAACTCCCCAATTAAAAGATATAGATTCGCAGAATGGATCAAAAAAAATGAACCATCAATATGTTGCATACAAGAGACTCATCTTAGACACAGGGACACAAAGAAACTGAAAGTGAAAGGATGGAAAAAAATATTTCATGCAAGCCACAGCCAAAAGAAAGCAGGTGTAGCAATATTAATCTCAGATAAAATAGACTTCAAATGCAGGGATGTTTTGAGAGACAAAGAAGGCCACTACATACTAATAAAAGGGGCAATTCAGCAAGAAGAAATAACAATCGTAAATGTCTATGCACCCAATCAAGGTGCCACAAAATACATGAGAGAAACACTGGCAAAACTAAAGGAAGCAATTGATGTTTCCACAATAATTGTGGGAGACTTCAACACATCACTCTCTCCTATAGATAGATCAACCAGACAGAAGACCAATAAGGAAATTGAAAACCTAAACAATCTGATAAATGAATTAGATTTAACAGACATATACAGGACATTACATCCCAAATCACCAGGATACACATACTTTTCTAGTGCTCACGGAACTTTCTCCAGAATAGATCATATGCTGGGACATAAAACAAGCCTCAATAAATTTAAAAAGATTGAAATTATTCAAAGCACATTCTCTGACCACAATGGAATACAATTAGAAGTCAATAACCATCAGAGACTTAGAAAATTCACAAATACCTGGAGGTTAAACAACACACTCCTAAACAATCAGTGGGTTAAAGAAGAAATAGCAAGAGAAATTGCTAAATGTATAGAGACGAATGAAAATGAGAACACAACATACCAAAACCTATGGGACGCAGCAAAAGCAGTGCTAAGGGGGAAATTTATAGCACTAAACGCATATATTAAAAAGGAAGAGCCAAAATCAAAGAACTAATGGATCAACTGAAGAAGCTAGAAAATGAACAGCAAACCAATCCTAAACCAAGTACAAGAAAAGAAATAACAAGGATTAAAGCAGAAATAAATGACATCGAGAACAAAAAAACAATAGAGAGGATAAATATCACCAAAAGTTGGTTCTTTGAGAAGATCAACAAGATTGACAAGCCCCTAGCTAGACTGACAAAATCAAAAAGAGAGAAGACCCATATAAACAAAATAATGGCTGAAAAAGGTGACATAACTGCAGATCCTCAAGAAATTAAAAAAATTATAAGAGGATATTATGAACAACTGTATGGCAACAAACTGGATAATGTAGAAGAAATGGACAATTTCCTGGAAACATATGAACAACCTAGACTGACCAGAGAAGAAATAGAAGACCTCAACCAACCCATCACAAGCGAAGAGATTCAATCAGTCATCAAAAATCTTCCCACAAATAAATGCCCAGGGCCAGATGGCTTCACAGGGGAATTCTACCAAACTTTCCAGAAAGAACTGACACCAATCTTACTCAAACTCTTTCAAAACACTGAAAAAAATGGAACACTACCTAACTCATTTTATGAAGCTAACATCAATCTAATACCAAAACCAGGCAAAGATGTTACAAAAAAGGAAAACTACCGGCCAATCTCCCTAATGAATATAGATGCAAAAATCCTCAACAAAATACTTGCAAATCGAATCCAAAGACACATTAAAAAAATCATACACCATGACCAAGTGGGGTTCATTCCAGGCATGCAAGGATGGTTCAACATAAGAAAAACAATCAATGTATTACAACACATTAACAAGTCAAAAGGGAAAAATCAATTGATCATCTCAATAGATGCTGAAAAAGCATTTGACAAAATCCAACATCCCTTTTTGATAAAAACACTTCAAAAGGTAGGAATTGAAGGAAACTTCCTCAACATGATAAAGAGCATATATGAAAAACCCACAGCCAGCACAGTACTCAATGGTGAGAGACTGAAAGCCTTCCCTCTAAGATAAGGAACAAGACAAGGATGCCCACTGTCACCACTGTTATTCAACATTGTGCTGGAAGTGCTAGCCATGGCAATCCGGCAAGACAAAGAAATAAAAGGCATCCAAATTGGAAAAGAAGAAGTAAAACTGTCATTGTTTGCATATGATATGATCTTATATCTAGAAAACCCTGAGAAATCAACGATACAGCTACTAGAGCTAATAAACAAATTTAGCAAAGTAGCGGGATACAAGATTAATGCACATAAGTCAGTAATGTTTCTATATGCTAGAAATGAACAAACTGAAGAGACACTCAAGAAAAAGATACCATTTTCAATAGCAACTAAAAAAATCAAGTACCTAGGAATCAACTTAACCAAAGATGTAAAAGACCTATACAAAGAAAACTACATAACTCTACTAAAAGAAATAGAAGGGGACCTTAAAAGATGGAAAAATATTCCATGTTCATGGATAGGAAGGCTAAATGTCATTAAGATGTCAATTCTACCCAAACTCATCTACAGATTCAATGCAATCCCAATCAAAATTCCAACAACCTACTTTGCAGACTTGGAAAAGCTAGTTATCAAATTTATTTGGAAAGGGAAGATGCCTCGAATTGCTAAAGACACTCTAAAAAAGAAAAACGAAGTGGGAGGACTTACACTCCCTGACTTTGAAGCTTATTATAAAGCCACAGTTGCCAAGACAGCATGGTACTGGCACAAAGATAGACATATAGATCAATGGAATCGAATTGAGAATTCAGAGATAGACCCTCAGATCTATGGCCGACTGATCTTTGATAAGGCCCCCAAAGTCACCGAACTGAGCCATAATGGTCTTTTCAACAAATAAAAAAAAGAAAAAAAAAAAAAAAAAAAAAAAAAAAAAAAAAAAAAAAAAAAAAAAAAAAAAAAGATGTCAATTCTACACAAACTCATCTACAGATTCAATGCAATCCCAATCAAAATTCCAACAACCTACTTTGCAGACTTGGAAAAGCTAGTTATCAAATTTATTTGGAAAGGGAAGATGCCTCGAATTGCTAAAGACACTCTAAAAAAGAAAAACGAAGTGGGAGGACTTACACTCCCTGACTTTGAAGCTTATTATAAAGCCACAGTTGCCAAAACAGCATGGTACTGGCACAAAGATAGACATATAGATCAATGGAATCGAATTGAGAATTCAGAGATAGACCCTCAGATCTATGGCCGACTGATCTTTGATAAGGCCCCCAAAGTCACTGAACTGAGTCATAATGGTCTTTTCAACAAATGGGGCTGGGAGAGTTGGATATCCATATCCAAAAGAATGAAAGAGGACCCCTACCTCACCCCCTACACAAAAATTAACTCAAAATGGACCAAAGATCTCAATATAAAAGAAAGTACCATAAAACTCCTAGAAGATAATGTAGGAAAACATCTTCAAGACCTTGTATTAGGCGGCCACTTCCTAGACTTTACACCCAAAGCACAAGCAACAAAAGAGAAAATAGATAAATGGGAACTCCTCAAGCTTAGAAGTTTCTGCACCTCAAAGGAATTTCTCAAAAAGGTAAAGAGGCAGCCAACTCAATGGGAAAAAATTTTTGGAAACCATGTATCTGACAAAAGACTGATATCTTGCATATACAAAGAAATCCTACAACTCAATGACAATAGTACAGACAGCCCAATTATAAAATGGGCAAAAGATATGAAAAGACAGTTCTCTGAAGAGGAAATACAAATGGCCAAGAAACACATGAAAAAATGTTCAGCTTCACTAGCTATTAGAGAGATGCAAATTAAGACCACAATGAGATACCATCTAACACCGGTTAGAATGGCTGCCATTAAACAAACAGGAAACTACAAATGCTGGAGGGGATGTGGAGAAATTGGAACTCTTATTCATTGTTGGTAGGACTGTATAATGGTTCAGCCACTCTGGAAGTCAGTCTGGCAGTTCCTTAGAAAACTAGATATAGAGCTACCATTCGATCCAGCGATTGCACTTCTCGGTATATACCCGGAAGATCGGAAAGCAGTGACACGAACAGATATCTGCACGCCAATGTTCATAGCAGCATTATTTACAATTGCCAAGAGATGGAAACAACCCAAATGTCCTTCAACAGATGAGTGGATAAATAAAATGTGGTATATACACACGATGGAATACTACGCGGCAGTAAGAAGGAACGATCTCGTGAAACATATGACAACATGGATGAACCTTGAAGACATAATGCTGAGCGAAATAAGCCAGGCACAAAAAGAGAAATATTATATGCTACCACTAATGTGAACTTTGAAAAATGTAAAACAAATGGTTTATAATGTAGAATGTAGGGGAACTAGCAGTAGAGAGCAATTAAGGAAGGGGGAACAATAATCCAAGAAGAACAGATAAGCTATTTAACGTTCTGGGGATGCCCAGAAATGACTATGGTCTGTTAATTTCTGATGGATATAGTAGGAACAAGTTCACAGAAATGTTGCTATATTAGGTAACTTTCTTGGGGTAAAGTAGCAACATGTTGGAAGTTAAGCAGTTATCTTAGGTTAGTTGTCTTTTTCTTACCCCCTTGTTATGGTCTCTTTGAAATGTTCTTTTATTGTATGTTTGTTTTCTTTTTAACTTTTTTTTTCATACAGTTGATTTAAAAAAGAAGGGAAAGTTAAAAAAAAAAAAAAAAAGAAAAACAAGGAAAAAAAAAAGATGTAGTGCCCCCTTGAGGAGCCTGTGGAGAATGCAGGGGTATTCGCCTACCCCACCTCCATGGTTGCTAACATGACCATAGACATAGGGGACTGGTGGTTTGATGGGTTGAGCCCTCTACCATAAGTTTTACCCTTGGGAAGACGGTTGCTGCAAAGGAGAGGCTAGGCCTCCCTGTATTTGTGCCTAAGAGTCTCCTCCTGAATGCCTCTTTGTTGCTCAGATGTGGCCCTCTCTCTCTGGCTAAGCCAACTTGAAAGGTGAAATCACTGCCCTCCCCCCTACGTGGGATCAGACACCCAGGGGAGTGAATCTCCCTGGCAACGTGGAATATGACTCCCGGGGAGGAATGTAGACCTGGCATCGTGGGACGGAGAACATCTTCTTGACCAAAAGGGGGATGTGAAAGGAAATGAAATAAGCTTCAGTGGCAGAGAGATTCCAAAACGAGCCGAGAGGTCACTCTGGTGGGCACTCTTACGCACACTTTAGACAACCCTTTTTAGGTTCTAAAGAATTGGGGTAACTGGTGGTGGATACCTGAAACTATCAAACTACAACCCAGAACCCATGAATCTCGAAGACAGTTGTATAAAAATGTAGCTTATGAGGGGTGACAATGGGATTGGGAAAGCCATAAGGACCACACTCCACTTTGTCTAGTTTATGGATGGATGAGTAGAAAAATAGGGGAAGGAAACAAATAAACAAACAGACAAAGGTACCCAGTGTTCTTTTTTACTTCAATTGCTCTTTTTCACTCTAATTATTATTCTTGTTATTTTTGTGTGTGTGCTAATGAAGGTGTCAGGGATTGATTTAGGTGATGAATGTACAACTATGTAATGGTACTGTAAACAATCGAAAGTACAATTTGTTTTGTATGACTGCGTGGTATGTGAATATATCTCAATAAAATGATGATTAAAAAAAAATAAAATAACCATGTAAAACCAAAAAAAAAAAAAAAGTGATCTCACTGATGACTTGTACTAAATTTGCACAATCCAAATAAGCTTCTGAACTTAATTTACAGATAAATAATTTAAATTCTAAAATGAACCTTTCAGTTAACAATTTCTGCTGAACATATTACTCCTCCTTCCCCAATTTCCTAAGTCTTTTGTAGCAGTAGCAAAAATACCTTTTTACTTTTCCAAAATGCCAATGTGGCTCAGCTGAGAATAACCAGAAAAGTGCAGCATGCTTTGTTGCCCAGAAATAGACTCCAGTTGCTTTACCTTCCTTGTAATTCTATCCTCTATGTTCAGATGAGATTTGTACTAGTGTGGTGGTAGACTGACAAAAGTCATAGCTGCTTTAAGATTCCATCGATTCCCCAGTGGGGAAATATTTAGTGGAAGCTGTTTCTTAATACAGGGTCTACCCATTTGTTATTCTGTTCCAAGCACAGCTTTGAAATTTTCACCAAATTACTTAGAGATCCAGATATCTTTTCAAGAATATCCAATCAGACAGGTAGGCATTTCTTTTCATATATTTTATTCCAATTCTTCCCTTCCTTCTGTACCGTATTTGCATTAAAAAATGTTTCCTAATTTTGTATTTATAAAATATTGTTAAATTTATATATTATATATTTTATATATCCCCAGTGTATATTAGGTTAAATGCTTTGCTTCATGTTAATATTTTAAAGTCTAAGATGTGTACTTATGAATGACTGCTTCCCCAAAGCAGGGCCTGTGCAACAAATGGCATCTAATGCATGAAAGCAAAATTCTTATACTAAGAAGACTTAATAGTTTAAGTTATACTAAATAAAAATTATTGAAATAAAATATTTTTTGATTGTTATTTTCAAAAGGAAAAGATCTGACATACTGCATTAGGCCTTAGGATTTCTGCAATGACTGATGCAAAAACTTCTTTGACCATGATCCAAATAACAAATACATTTGAGATCACACAAATAAACAAAACATAAATTATACAAGGCAGCAATTACCCTTATATATGCAGTGCCCACTGATATTATCTGCTCTATTTCATTGAAATATGCTAGTCAGAACACATTAAATGTATTTACTACTCATTAACAGAAACCAGTTTGGAAATTCAGAATTAGGGAACAGAACAATTTTATAAAAAGTAAATATTCATGCCTCAATCAGCTCTCTCCCATCTGCGTTAACACTGGCTTTCAAGGATTCTCAATGGACACAATACTTCTTTATTGAGCCCTTTAGACCATTACTAAAGAGTCTAAAAACTTTTATTATTCCTACTTCCACAAACCCCAGATCTATTCAAATACAAACAGACCAGGAAAAAGCGACTTTGAGATAAAAATTATTACTTTGATACAAAAAAAGGATGTTAATAACAATGATTTCCATTTAAAACTATCCTCTTATCATCTCATGAAGGTAATTCAAGACAAACCACCTAACTATATCTTTTCTAAAGAAGGAAAGAGCTTTTCAAGTTTCAAAATATGCCCATTATGCACTTTTTATTTTATTATTTTTAACAACTTCATTTTATATTTTGTTTCCAATACCCTTTTTTATTATAGTCAAAATTCTGTTGGACTTTTTCTTTTAATAAACAAATCTTCTTCCTTCTCCTCCACCCCCCCCCCCTTCAGTAAGCTCTAGTCTGCTTTCTATTTGAGAACTTCCATTATGAACTTTGTAAACTGCTTTGGCTTCAACTTAATATAAATTATTAAGTTATCCTGAGTATCTTAACCAGAGTATCAAAAATACGTATCATTTTATTCACACATTTTTATCCTTGATAAAACTCAAATCATGGGTATATTACTAAGGACAAAAGACTGATATATATCAAGAGTTACTAGTTTGTCCTCTGCTACTGATGATTATAAGCACTTTTCAACTATCCGTTGTTCTTAAATAAAAGTTATGATCAAAATTTTATCTTGAATGTTTAGCTATTTACTGTCCTAACACCATAGGTAAGATGTAAAAGTAACATCACAACTGGATCTAATAATAGACAAGTAAATGTCCAAAAGGAATTACTGGGACACAGACTGTAAGTTTCACACCAGTGTTAAATTTCACGAACTTGATAACTGTACTTAAGGTGGTTAAAATAGTGAAAGTACATGGAAGGATTAATTGTTCAAGGAAGATGAAGTACAAAACCTGCTCTTCCATGTTTAGCAAACAGATTAAAGGACAGATAAACAGAATGATACAGCAAATTTTGTAAGTTGGCAGATCTGGGTGGGGGGAGTACGATGGAATTCTCTTTACGGGTTTGGATTATTTTTGCAATTGCCTTCTAAATTTGAAATTATAACAAAAGAAAGTTATTTTTAAAAAAAGTGCAGCTGCATCTGAAGCTACTTAAGACATTTTAGTATGCTCTGTTCCACAAGATAAAGTTTCAAGATAAGCCAACCAAAATTAATTAGGAATTAACTATGAAGACAACCTTCATTCAGTGGTCAACGAATGAGATAATCTTAAACAAAGTAAACAGTTTGCAATGCTCAAGCTCTAAAAAAAACAGCTTGTTTCTCTTCTCTAAACTATCTGGTATCTTTCTTTAAGCAAAAATTTTTAAGTACATTACCAGCTCAGTAAAATGTCGAAAACTACACTGCCCAAAGTACAAAATAAAAGCAAGCATTAAAAAATTCAGTCAAGAATTTTAAACTATTACTTGTAAAATTTTAAACACAAGCAAAAATTATAGTTGTAATTGTTGTTTAACAATGTGCCTTTAAATATGATTTAACAAATTCTTACCTAGAAATTTTTTGTGATGTTTTTGAAATTGGTGTTCCAATAAAAGCCTCAGGCATTTCTGAATCGGGGAGAGAATATTTTATAGATGGTTCTTCTCTGTTAGGACTACAAAGAAAATAAAAATTTAACTTTTGATTATGCATTACAGGCCCATTAAATAGAAAAGGTGGTATTGGATGGAAGAGAAAAGGGCTTTCATTTTTCACTTTGTACATTTCTGCATTACTTACACATCCCTTTTAAATGTAAGATTTAAAAAAAATTCTTGTAATGAATATACCCAACATAAACACACATTAAGGCAATCAGATTGGGTTGTTTATGAATGCTCCCGATGTCTAGGAAATATTAATAAGTTACACAATGATAAAAGACATAAGAGAAACATACCTATTGTAAGGTGAGATGCTAGTTTTAGGTTTATTGCTTGCCCAAACTTCTCCAATTTTAGATAACACATTATTGATGAAAGCAGATCTTGTTAACACAGTCCCTGTTACAGCTTGCTTTGGAACTGCTGATAATGGTTTGGGTCTAGACACTGTGAAATTAAAAATGTAGGATTTAATTTCATCTCTAATCATCAAGGAATTTATTAAAAGGAGAAATAATATTAGAGAACGGTTGAAAAACAAGGATGACAAGATAAGAGTAGCAAGAATTACAGTTGGTTTAGCAATAGCTAAGCAGAAATTTAGTTTGGGCTCTTAGAGATGGTGATAAAATTAACTACATGTTCTCTATAAGTTAGACAAGTCACCATTTGAAAGAAAAACATTCTTTCATTCCGCACTACATTACTAAGTAAATTGTAAAACTTCCAAGAAAGCCTTATATTTCTTGAAGTACAGCAGCCAGTAAAACAACCACTACATGGGATGAATATTAGCAGAAGTGAACATACACAGCATTACAATGGTTATCAAAAAGGTAATCATTCAATATCTTTCCAACCCCAATAATTCATGAAATTCTTCAATGAAATCTTACCTTCTCGAAGAACTGATGATGCTGACAGATGGTAAGGCTTAGCTCGCTCAATAGCTAATTTTCGCTGAACTCTAGGAAGGATTTTCCCATATTGTTCTAATATAGAATTTCGTGCCACTGATCTTTCCCGCAAATGAGGGTCGCGATCATTCTATAGAATATACCATAATTGAAAAATATGATCTTAAAGAAATGTTAGGTACTATGCTTATATAATCACCATTTAAAGTATAATTATGAATATTCAAGAATATCTTCTTCGTCCATACATATGATTTCTTAAAACCAAACCTGCATCTAACTGCTTTAACAACACTTTGCTGTCAATAAATTCCAAGTCTCTCCTACCAAGCACTGATTGTTCATAACTAATAAAAACAACAGCTTTCATTTATTAAGCATTCCATGTGTCAGGCAACATGTTACTTCACATACACCTCTCTGCATCCTCACAGCATCCTCACAAAGAGGGTATTATCCATTTCACAGAGGAGGAAACCAATACCCAGAGAGGTGGAGTGCTGAGTCCTAAGAGCACAGAGAAAATTAAGAATTAGTCTGACTCCTGAAGTCCATGCTCCGTCCACCAGATAATCCCTCCTGCTGTCCTCTACCTCTTCCTCTCAATTTTCCTGAGTGAAGTGTTTGCCTGGCAAAATTGTAGACAGATATCTGAACATACAAGGCATACAAAGGCATGTATAGAAGAATCAGATAAGTAAAAATGGCCTGTTACCAATTATGCCACAGAATTATACAGATTATAATAGATTGTATAAAGCACAATGGTTAACAAACTGCAAGTTCTCACATAACAACAACAACAAAAAAGTTCCCAGTTCTTATTCTCTTATCCCCCATAATATACAACATTACCATTAGATTAATCTTCAGAGTTTGGTTCAGCTTCAAGGCAGGTATATAATTGGCACGCTGCAAATGGTGAACTAAAAGGAACTCATGATTGTGAGCACTGGTACTGGACTGCAAAAATTTCACTAAACACTCCTAGAGAGAGAAAAATAGACTCATAAGCTATCAATTTATAAATCTGTGTTTCAGATACGTTTACATTGATAACTCATTACCTGCTCAGTGTCGGTAAATGGTAACTTCAATAAATCCTCCATTAAGCCCATTTCCTGAGAGACTTCATATGTGTGCTTTAGCAACTCCTCTATGTTCATCCTATTAGAGTGTTGGCGCAGTAAACTCCATGCCTCAACCATGCACCTGAAATCGTTTGTTAAAGTATAGTTTTAGAAAATCTATTAAAAATGTTCAAAAAGCAATCCATTTAAAGAATTTCAAAGATATTTGTACATATAATTTTAAAGTATTTTAAAAATTTATTGAGTATTAATTGCTATATAATAAATCTGGGTAATAACACCAACAGCAAGACAAGGCATGTTTCAGACTCAGTTTTATGCTGGTTTGTATCATTAAGATTTTGAGTGTAAAGTAATTGGAAAGTAAGTACACAGGAGTTCAAACAAGACAAAAAACAATGTGCTCTGTATGGAGTAGCTGAGAACTGGAAGATGTGTTGAGTATGACAGAAAAATGAGGACTTCAAAAAAGTGGCCCTCAACATGAGAAGTGTAGAGAAGAAAATGAGCAACAACCTATACACAGAACACAAACATACTGCTTTGATGGGTATGTGGAAGGTATAGTTTGGTAGCAGATGATTTGGGCTGTTCTATAGCAAAATGTGACGGGAGAACTTGGTTCAAATTAAATAATGCCCTGTGGAGGTGATGAGAAGGTCATTTAAATGAAGCAGTATTTCCTAAATATAAGTCTCCGATTCCCAGAATCAGACAGGAATTATGGAAACTTTAAAAATGCCAATATTCAACTCTCAAACCCCATAAACAGGAGTGTCTTGATAAATATTTCCAAGTGGTACTCCAAAAGTAAAATTACATATAGGCTATGACTAAACAATTACAACGCAAGGGATATAAGCCACAGAAATATTAGCAAAAATGCATAAAGACTTACGTGCAAGAACATACATGATATAGTGGACTACTATGTAGCCCTTACATGAAGCAGGTATAAACTAACTTGAACAATCATTATAGACTGCTAAGTTTAAAAAAAGCAAGTTTAAACCAGTATGAATAGGTGGGAACGTGGCAGAGTAGGAAATTTCAGGGATCAGATCCTCCACCAAAATAACCATTGAACCGGCAGGAAATGCCAACATAAACTATTTTGAAACTCTGGAGTCTAGTGGGACACTGTGCAGCATCCAGGAAAAAGCTGGATGGAGAGTCTGTTAGTTAAAACTGTTTTTCCCTCCATGCAGTGGCTACCATCCTCCATCCACCAGCCACACGGCAGGCAACAACGGGGACTACAACCTGGAATCCTCCAAAATCCTGGGGTGTGTGGTGTGGTCCAATCACCAATCACTGCTTTTTGATCAGCTACTTCAGATGCTGGGGGACCAATTCTGAGGGTGGTCACTTTTCCAAGCCCCCTCAGACAAAAGTGGCACAGGAGCCTTAAAGAGGCAGTACATACACATTTTTTTCTCTTTTCTCCTTCTATTCTCTATTTCGTGGCAAAAATAGTTTGGAAAACTCACAAACTGATGGCTACAGGCCTCAATAACAACAAATAAACAAGAAAAAAGCTAGCAATACCAAAATAAAGGAGAAATAGATTTCCAGATTTATAACAACATAATACTCAAAATGTCCAGTTCGCAATAGAAAATTACAAAACACACAAAGATACAGGAAAGTATGGTTCATTCACAAGAAAAAAAGAATTTGCCAGAAACCATCCTCAAGGAAGTTCATACACTGGCACTACTGATCAATGGTCTTAACTATGTTCAACAAGCAAAAGGAATCCACAAAGAACTAAAGGAAATTAGGAAAACGTTCTTTTAACAAAATAAAGAAACGGAAATTATAAAAAGGAAATAAACAAATTTTGGAGCTGCAAAGTACAAATGAAAAGTAATTAAAATGAAAAGACAGAGGAACTTCCGGAACATGGCAGTTAGGAGAGACAGGGCAAAAAAAAACACCTCCGTGAAAAATATTAGATAAAAGCCAGAATGACCCAGAACACCAGTTCCAGCGATGCACCAGCTGAACAAGGTCTGTTAAATCCACAGGGAACGTGCACTTGGGTGAAATCCGGAGTCTGCATTCTGAAATGAGTGAGTAAGCCTGCTGAATATATGGCAGCCACGCTGCGATGTGGGGAAACCGTGGAGTGGCGTTTGAAGTCGGACTAGCTCTTTTTTAAAAACCCAAAAGTGGCTGCAGATACAGCAGCGAGAACCACACAATGAAGTGCGGCAGGAACGGTGTCTCCACACCTATGGGTACACCTCAATATCTAGTGTGGACAATAGCCTTTCGAGCACCCGCTGCTAACTGTCTACAAGCATGGAAGGCAGAGGTTAGCCAAAAGGGGAAAATAACCACACCCCTCACAGCCATCTTCCTGGCGGGCTGGGAAAGCTCCTACCCAGTGCCAGTGCCACAGCCAGAGCCACGCCAAACAACCCAGTGTGATGGGAAGTGTTTCCAGCAACACGTGCACACGCCACAATATCAGGTGAGGACAATAGCGTTTTGTGGACCCACAGCTAATTGTCCTGGAGCTGGAAGGCGGAGCTGTGCAAAAAGGGGGAAATTAACATGCCCCATACAGCCATCCTTTCAGCAGGCTGGGAATGCCCCTACATAGCCCAGCAGCCCAGAACTTCCCTTGAGGAACAGCGCACACTTGTGACATAGCAAAGCCTTTCCTCAGCAGAGGCCCTAGGAGGGCACGGCTTGGAAGAGGGACCCACTTGGAAATCCCAGGGACCATATGCCAATACAAAGGACTTGTGGGTCGGCGGCAGAGACAATCTGTGGCAAGACTGAACCGAAGGTTTAGACTCTTGCAACAGCTTTAAATCTCCAGGAACACCTGGGAGGTTTGATTATTAAAGCCGCCCTCCCTGCCTAACTGCTCAGACACGCCCCACATTCAGGGTGGACAGCACCAACTACACATGCAAACTAGGTACACCAATTGGACGTCCACAAAAATCAGACCCCTACACACCACAAAGACAAAGTTGGGGAGAACTGACTTGAGGGGAATAGGCGGTTCACGGACGCCACCTGCTGGTTACTTACAGAAAGTGTTCGCCACCAAGCTGTAGATCTGATAAATTACAGCTAAGTCTTTGAATTAGCCTACATACTCTAAAAGAACCCTATAAAGTTAAGCAATTGCGAAGAGGCCCAAAACAACAGAAAATGTTGAAGCATATGGGAAAAAACAGACAATATGGATAGCCCAAACCCAAACACCCAAATCAAAAGAGGAGAGGAGACCCAGTACTTGGAGAAATCAATCTAACTAAAGACAAACAATGAGGGCATGGCAAAGGATATAAAGGACATGAAGACCCTAGAAGAGCATAAAGAAGAAACTGGAAGAGTAAATTAAAAAATAGATGATCTTATGGAAATATAAGAAACTGTTGACCAAATTAAAAAGATTCTGGATACCCATAGTACAAGACTAGAGGAAGCTGAACAACAAATCAGCAACCTGGCAGATAACAAAATGAAAAATGAAAAAAACAAAAGAATGGGGAAATAAATCGAAAAAATCGAAACAGACCTCAGGGATATGACAGATAATATAAAATGTTCAAATATAAGATTCACTGGTGTCCCAGAAGGGGTAAAGGTCTAGAAAGAGTATTCAAAGAAATTGTTGGGGAAAACTTCCCAAACCTTCTACACAATGTAAATACACAAAGCACAAATGCCCAGCGAACTCCAAATAGAAAAAACCCAAATAAACCCACTCCAAGGCATATTCTGATCGGACTATCAAATACTGAAGAGAAGGAGTAAGTTCTGAAAACAGCAAGAGAAAAGAAATTCACCACATACAAAGGAAACAACATAAGACTAAGTAGTAACTACTCAGCGGCCACCATGGAGGTGAGAAGGCAGTGGGATGACATATTTAAAATTCCAAGAGACAAAAACTGCCAAGCAAGAATTTTTTATCCAGCAAAGCTCTCCTTCAAATTTGAGGGAGAGCTTAAATTTTTCACAGGCAAACATGCTGAGAGATTTTGCTAATAAAACACCTGCCCTACTTGAGATACTAAAGGAAGCCCTACCAACAGAGAAACAAAGAAAGGAGAGATACGGGGAAAGGTTCAGTATTAAAGAGATTCAATATTGGTTCATTAAAGGACAATAAGAGAGAGAGGGAAAAAATATATCCAACAAACCTAAACCAAAAGATAGGATGGATGATTCAAGAAATGCCTTCACAGTAATAACACTGAATGTAAATGGATTAAACTCCCCAATTAAAAGATACAGACTGGCAGAATGGATCAAAAAAATATGAACCATCAATATACTGCATACAAGAGACTCATCTTAGACACAAGGACACAAAGAAATTGAAAGTGAAAGAATGGAAAAAGTATTTCATGCAAGCTACAGCCAAAAGAAAGCAAGAGGAGCAACATTAATTTCAGATAAAGTAGACTTTAAATGCAAGGATGTTATGAGAGACAAAGAAGGCCACGACATACTAATAAAAGGGGCAATTCAACAACAAGAAACAACAATCATAAATGTTTATACACCTAATCAAGATGCCACAAAATACATGAGACAAACATTGGCAAAACTAAAGGAAGCAATTGATGTTTTCACAATAATTGCTAAAAACACTTTAAAAAAGAAAAACGAAGTGGGAGGACCTACACTCCCTGACTCTGAGGTTTATTATAAAGGCACAGTATTCAAATCTGCATGGTACTGGCACATAGATAGGCATATTGATCAATGAAATTGAATTTAGAATTTGGAGATAGACCCCAAGATCTACGGCCGACTGATCTTTGATAAGGCCCCCCAAAGCCACCGAACTGGGACATAACAGTCTTTTCAACAAATGGGGCTGGAAAGTTGGACATCTATATCCAAAAGAATGAAAGACAACCCCTACCTCACACCCTACACAAAAATGAACTAAAGTGGATCAAACACCTCAATATAAAAGACAGTACCATAAAACTCCTACAAGATAATGTAGGGAGACTTCTTCAAGACCTTGTATTAGGAGGTCACTTCCTAGACCTTATACCCAAAGCAAAAGCAACAAAAGAAAAAATAGATAAATGGGAACTCCTCAAGCTTAGAAGTTTCTGTACCTCAAAGGAATTTCTCAAAAAGGTGAAGAGGCAGGCAACTCAATGGGAAAAACATCTTGGAAACCACGTATCTGACAAAAGACTGATATCTTGCATATACAAAGAAATCCTACAACTCAATGACAATAGTATGGACAGCCCAATTATAAAATGGGCAGAAGATATGGAAAGACAGTTCTTTGAAGGAGAAATACAAATGGCCAAGAAACACACAAAAAAATGTTCAGCTTCATTACCTATTAGAGAGATGCAAATTAAGACCACAGTGAGATACCATCTCACACCAATTAGAATGGCTGCCATTAAACAAGAGGAAACTACAAAGGCTGGAAAGGATGTCGAGAGATTGGAACTCTTATTCATTGTTGGTGGGACTGTATAATGGTTCAGCCACTCTGGAAGACAGTCTGACCGTTCCTTAGAAAAGTAGATACCGAGTGATCTTTAGATCCAGCAACTGCACTTCCTGGTATATACCCGGAAGATCTGAAAGCAGTGACGCGAATAGATATCTGTACGCTAATGTTCGCAGCAGCATTATTCACAGTTGCCAAGAGATGGAAACAACCTAAATGTCCTTCAACAGATGAGTGGATAAATAAAATGTATATACACACAATGGAATACTAAGCAGCATTAAGAACGAACAATGTCATGAAACATATGACAACATGGATGAACCTTGAAGACATAATGCTGAGAGAAATAGGCCAGGCACAAAAAGAGAAACATTATATGCTACCACTAATGTGAATATTGCTGGGGGAGAATGCAGGGGTTTTGGGCTTCCCCACCTCAATGGTCGCTGACGTGTTCACAGACATTGGGGACCAATGGTTTGATGGGCTGAGCTCTCAATCACAGAATGTGCCCATGGGAAGACTGTTACTGCAAAGGAGAGTCTAGGCCTGCTTATAGTTGTGCCTAAGTGTCTCCTCCTGAATGCCTCTGTTGCTCAGATGTGGCACTCTCTCTCTAGCTAAGCCAACTTGGCAGATGAAATCACTGCCCTACCCCCTACGTGGGAACTGACACCCAGGGGTGTAAATCCCCCTGGGAAAGTGGAATATGACTCCCGAGGAGGAATATGGAGCCGGCATCGTGGGATGGAGAACATCTTCTTCACCAAAAGGGGAATGTGAAATGAAATGAAATAAGTTTCGGGGGCTGAGAGATTCCAAAAGGAGCCGAGAGATCACTCTGGTGGCACTCTTATGCACTATAATACAGATAACCCTTTTTAGGTTATAATGACTTGGAATAGCTGGCAGTAAATACCTGAAACTATCAAATTACAACCCAGAACCCTTGAATCTTGAAGACGACTGTATAACAATGTAGCTTATGAGGGGTGACAATGTGATTGGGAAAGCCATAAGGTTCACACTCCCCTTTGTCCACTCACTGTACAGATGGATGAGTAGAATAACAGGGACAAAAAAAAAAAAATCATTAGTTTATATAAAAGAGCTTTTGTCCTTGCCCCACTTTATTTTTTTTCAATTTCTAATTAGAGTTTTTTGTGTGTGTTTTTGGTAAACAGGCTATTTTAGAATTACTATTTTTGTTAGAAGCTATTCACTATTAATTGAAGAATGTAACCCTTCCCTCCGCTTTTTTTGGGTGGAATCCGGGAAAAAATTCTTTAATGTGCTTTTCGAAATGTATAACCTTTTTAAAGAAAAACCTTCTCTTCATGAAAAACAAAAAATGAAAAGACAGATTCTACAGCGGATTTGAAGAGGCAGAAGAAAAAATCAGAAGCTTTAAAGACAGGACCATTCAAATTATCCAGTGTGAGGAACACAAAGAAAAAATAATGAAAAAAACTGAACTGAGCCTGAGAGACCAGTGAGATTCATCAAGTGTACCAATATATGTACTACTGGAGAACCACAAGGACAAGAGAGAGAAAAAAAAAATAAAGAAACAACTTGTCACACACAATAGATCCACACTAAAATTAACAGCGGTGGTCTCATCAGAAACCATGGAGATCAGAAGACAGCAGGATGTTATAATTAAAATCCTTAAAGGAAAAAACTGTCAACCAAGAATTCTATATCCAGCAAAATTATCTTTCAAAAATGAAAGAGAAATTAAGACATTAACAGAAAAACAAAAGCTGAAAAAGTTCATTACCAGAAGAGCTGCCTATAAGAAATATCCAAGGGAGTCCTTTAGGCTGAAATGAAAGGACATTAAAAAGTAACTTGAGAAAAATGCCTGCATGGAGAGGGACCCTAAGATGGTAGCTCGGTAAGACAGGTCAAAAAAACACCTCCGTGTAAAAAACTAGGTAAAAGCCAGAAAGTGACCCAGAACACCAGCTCCAGCAATTCACCACCTGGACAAGGTCTGCTAAATCCACAGGGACCGTACATCTGGTGAAACTGGGATTCTGCATTCTGAAATGAGTAAGTGAGCCAGCTGAAAGCCCGGCAGCCGCGCTGCAGTGTGGGGAAACCGTTGCGTTCGCGTTTGGAGACGGACTAGTTCCTTTTTTTTAAAAAAAAACAACCCGGGAGCGGCTGCATTACTATGGTGAGAAACCGTGCAGTGAACATGGCAGCAACAAGCTGTGCCAATGTCTCGATGTCTGGAGTGGAGCATAGCCTGCTGCTGATTGTCTCGGAGCCAGGGGAGCAGAGGGGAGCCAAAAGGAGAAAGAAACTGCGCTCCTTGTATCCATCTCCCCAGCGGGCTGGGGACACTCCTGCCCGGGGCCGGAGTTATAGCCCAGAGCTGCGCCAAGGGTCCCAGTGTGACAGGGAGTGTTTCTCGCAGCACTGTGCACAGGCCACAATATCGGCTGTGGACAGTGGCCTTCAGTGTACCCACAGCTAATTGTCCCAGAGCTGGGAAGGCAGAGCTGTGCGAAAAGGGGGGATATTAACACGCCCCATTCAACCATCTTTACAGCAGGCTGGGAATGCCCCTGCACGGCCTGGTGGCCCAGGGCTTCCCTAGAGGGCCGGCGTGCACTTGTGATGTGCCACAACCTTCACTCAGCAGCGGTCCTGGAAGAGCGCGGCTGAGAAGGGGACCCACTCGGAAATCCCAGGGACCCTACACCAATACCAAGGCCTCGTGGGTCAGCAGCAGAGACAATCTGTGGCAAGAGGGAAATGAAGGCTTAGACTCTTGCAACAGACGTAGATCTCTGGGAACACCTGGGAGGTTTGATTATTAAAGCTGCCCTCCCTCCTTAACTACCCAGACACACGCCCCACATTCAAGCACCAACAACACACCCAAACTTAGTGCACCAACTGAACCCCACAAGAATCAGATCCCCACACACCAAAAGACAAAGTTGGGGAGAACTGATCTGAGGGGAATAGGTGACTTGCGGACACCATCTCCTGGTTAGTTAGACAAAGTGTACACCACCAAGCAGTAGATCTGACAAATTAGAGAACGGTATTTTTTCTATCCTGAAACAACACTATGAAGTAAAGCAAATGCCAAGAGGCCAAAAACAACAGAAAATCTTAAAGCATATGATAAAACCAGATGATACGGAGAACCCAAACCCAAACACCAAAATCAAGATCAGAAGACACACAGTACTTGGCATAATTAATCAAAGAACTAAAGACAAACAATGAGAGCATGGCACAGGATATAAAGGACATGAAGAAGAGCACGCATGGCACAGGATATAAAGGACATAAAGAAGACCCTAAGAGAGCATAAAGAAGAAACTGCAAGAGTAAATAAAAAATAGAAGATCTTACAGAAATTAAAGAAACTGTTTGTCAAATTAAAAAAGACCCTGGATACTCATAATAAAAGATTACAGGAAGTTGAAAAACGACTCAGAGTCCTCAAGGACCACAGAACAGAAAATGAAAGAACAAAAGAAAGAATGGGGAAAAAAATCGAAAAAATCGAAATGGATCTCAGGGATATGGTAGATAAAACAAAACGTCCAAACTTAAGACTCATTGGTGTCCCAGAAGGGGAAGAGAAGGGTACAGGTCTAGAAAGAGTATTCAAAGAAATTGTTGGGGAAAACTTCCCAAACCTTCTACACAATATAAATACACAAAGCATAAATGCCCAGGGAACTCCAAATAGAATAAATCCAAATAAACCCACTCCAAGACATATTCTGATCAGATTGTCAAATACTGAAGAGAAGGAGCAAGCTCTGAAAGCAGCAAGAGAAAAGCAATTCACCACATACAAAGGAAACAACATAAGACTAAGTTGTGACTACTCAGCAGCCACCATGGAGCAAGAAGGCAGTGGGATGACATATTTAAAATTCTGAGAGAGAAAAATTTCCAACCAAGAATACTTTATCCAGCAAAACTCTCCTCCAAATTTGAGGGAGAGCTTCAATTTTTCACAAACAAATGCTGAGAGATTTTGCTAATGAAAGACCTGCTCTACTTGAGATACTACAGTGAGCCCTATCAACAGAGAAAAAAAGAAAGGAGAGAGAGATATAGAGAAATTTAACAGACATATATAGAACATTACATCCCAAATCATCAGGACACACATTCTTCTCTAGTGATCACAGATCCTTCTCCAGAACAGACCATATGCTGAGGCATAAAACAAGGCTCAATAAATTAAAAAAAAAAAAAATTGAATTTAATCAAAGCACATTCTCTGACCACAGTGGAAAACAAATAGAAGTCAATAACCATCAGAGACTTAGAAAATTCACAAACACATGGAGGGTAAAAATGAGGGGGAGATGAAAACATTCTCGGATAATCAAAAGCTGAGGGACTTCATCACCAGCAGATCAGTCCTATAAGAAAAGCTATAGGGAATTCAGCAGGCTGAAAGGAAGGGACACTAAACAACTGACTGAAACCACATGAAGAAATAAAGATTTCCAGTAAAGATCACATGGTAAATATAAATACCAATACTACTGTATTTTTGATTTGTAACTCCACTCTTTACTTCCTACAGGATCTAAAATACATAAACTGTAATGATAAATCAGTGGTTTTGGATTCAATGTAAAATATGTAATTTTTGAAAAGAACTACATAAAGGTGGGGGGAACGGAGGAGTACAGCAACATAGTTTATGTGTCCTATTGAACTTAAGTTGGTATCAAAGAAAAACAAGATTGTTATAGATTTAAGAGGTTAAATTTAAGTCCCACAGTAAACAAAAAGAAAGTATCAGAGAATATGAACATAGGAAAAGTAGAGTAGGGGTTATGAAAGTGGGGGAAGGGGGCAATGGGGAGTTAAGAAATGAGTGTAGGGTTTCTGTTTGGGGTGAAGGGAAATTTCTAGTAATGGATGGTAGGAAGGTGATAGCATTGCGAAATTCTAAATTTGATTAATTCCACTAATGGAACATTAGGGAGGGGTTGGAATGGGAAGATTTAGGCTGTATATATGTTTCCACAATTGGAAACAAAACAAAACAAACAAAAAAAGACAGTCTAAATAGATAATGACAATTAAATGTCAAGGATGACCCTGGATGGGATCTGAGGATGGAGGAGAGGAGGCTCAAAGGGACACAGTTGAGATATAAGAAAAAAAAAAGGAGATACAGAATGTAAGCTTTGTATCAATGTTGAATTTCCTGAACTTCTTAGCTGCGCTTAATGGGATTGCATAAAAGAATGTTCTTGTTCAAGGGAAATGTATTTGTGAATTATATTGTTTGTTCAAGGATGTGTGCAGCTTGCTCTCACATGTTCAGAAGACAGAGCAATAGATGATGGATGATAGGGAGGGAGGGAAAGAAAGAAATGGTGTGGCAAGATGTTAAGTTGGTAGATCAGGGTATTGGGGGAGGGGGGTCAGGTATGCTGGAGTTCTTTGTATGGGGTTTGTATTGTTTTTTGCAACTTTTCCGTAAGTGTGAATTTATTTCAAAAATAAAATTAAAAAAAAAAAAAAAGTAACTTGAAGCCAGGAGGATAAGCACATTGGTAAAGAAACTATAGAGATAATGTAAAAAATACTGAATATTGTAGTTTTGTTGTTTAACTGCCTTCCCCGCACCATATGATTTAACAAGAAAAGATATAAAATGACATTCTAAATCCTATGTTAATGGGCAATATTAAGTATAAAGATATAATCTGAGACAACAACAATATAAAGGAGGAAAGAATGAGATATAAAGGAGTAGAGTTTGTATACTACTGAAACTCGGTGTTGACTTCTCAAACTAGGTTGTTAGTAGTAGAAAATGTCAATCATAATCACAAGGTAACCATCAAGAAAATAGCTAAAAAGTATACAGAGAAGAAAGAAATAAGAAGGGAATCGAAGTGGTTCATTACAGAAAGCGAAACTGGTTTCCAAGGGTGGGGTGGGGGTGAAAAGAAGTTATTGCTAAATAAGAATTTGAGTTTTGGTTTGGTACAATGAAAACTGTCAAGAAATAAATAGTGGTAAAAGTTATGTAGTATTGTCGAAGTACTTAATAGCAAATAATTGTACATCTAAAATGATTTTATGCTATATTTAACCACAACTTATATTTAAATAACTATAAAAACAGTATGAGTAGATTGTAATTTTTAAAAACTAACCTAAATACAACCTATAAATGCTAAAGAGGTAAGAATACAAAACGGCAAACAGATAATAACATCAGAAGTTATTTTCTTAAAAAAATAATTCTTCTTAATAGGCCAAAAATAATTTTCATTTCAATAGATATCTTAACAATTTAGAAGCCAGAGTATGATTTTTATTGAAATTATCATGAATAGTGAAATAAAAACTTGGAAATTAAAAGCTGATACATATAAAAAACAAAGAATATGTGAATATATTACAGCATTTAGTATTGAAGATGAAAATACATCTCAGACAATTTTGGTAGCATTATCCTTGACTTCCTGTAGCTAACACTTCACACACAGAAGCAAATACTGGCAGGCTAGGGCTTACATTTCCAGACTTTGAAGTCTACTAAAAAGATAAAGTAGTCAAAATGGCATGGTATTGG
This sequence comes from Choloepus didactylus, assembly GCF_015220235.1. Classification (NCBI taxonomy): domain Eukaryota; kingdom Metazoa; phylum Chordata; class Mammalia; order Pilosa; family Megalonychidae; genus Choloepus; species Choloepus didactylus. Next base: position 32,123,299 of record NC_051308.1, read on the forward strand.
CATAAAGACAGACATATTGACCAATGGAATTGAATTGAGAATTCGGAAACAGACCCCCAGATATATGGTTGACTGATTTTTGATAAGGCCCCCAAATCCACAGAACTGGGACAGAACAGTCTCTTCAACAAATGTGGCTGGGAGAACTGGACAGCCCTAACAAAAGGAATGAAAGAGGACTCCCACCTCACATCCTATTCAAAAATTAACTCAAAGTGGGTCAAAGACCTCAATATAAGTGACAGTACCATAAAACTCCTAGAAGATAATACAGGGAAATATCTTCAAGTAGTAGTAGGGGGTCACTTCTTAGACCTTACACCCAAAGCACAAGCAACGAAAGAAAAAGAATAGATAAATGGGAACATCTCAAGATCAAAAGCTTCTATACGTCAAAGGAATTTGTCAAAAAGGTGAAGCGGCAGCCAACTCAATGGGAGAAAGTATTTGGAAACCATAGATCTGATGAGAGTAATATCTTGCATATATAAAGAAATTTTACAACTCAATGACAAAAATACAAACAGCGAAATTATAAAATGGGCAAAAGATATGAAAAAACATTTCTCCAAAGAGGAAATACAAATGGCTAAAAAAAAAACATAAAAAAATGTTCACCTTCATTAGCTATTAGGGAGCTGCAAATCAAGATCACAATGAGATATCATCTCACACCAATAAGAACGGCTGCCATCAAAGAAACAGGAAACTACAAATGCTGGAGAGGATGTGGAAACACTGGAACTCTTACTCATTGTTGGTGGGACTGTATACTGGTACAGCCACTCTGGAAGACAGTTCAGCAGTTTCTCAGAAAACTAGATATTGAATTACCCTATGATTTGGCAATTCCACTTCTCCGTATATACCAGAAGATTTGAAAGCAGTGACACGAACAGACATTCGTACACTGATTTCATGGGGGCATTGTTCACAGTTGCCAAGAGATGGAAACAACTCAAGTGTCCTTCAACAGACGAGTGGATAAACAAAGTGTGGTGCATACATATGATGGAATACTATACAGCATTAAGAAGCTACAAAGTCTTGAAACATAGAGCAACATGGATGAACCTTGAAGATACAATTGTGAGTAAATAATTCAGACACAAAAGAAGAGATATTGTATGTTAGCACCTCTATGAACTATCTCACAATGTAAAATCAATCTTAAAAGAATATTGGGGACTTCATGATAAACAGTAGCTAGTCAGGGGGAATGATAATCTATTATGTTCAGATATGTTAATGATGGTGAATTCAACGGTATGAAAATGGAAAGGGGTGACGATTGTTTGTTAATGGGATTGTAAGTATCAGAACAGTATTGAAGGTGAACAGGAATGAAAGGGGTTGTTTAAAGGCATGTTTCCCATAGATCAAGGTATGACACCAGCAAAGAGAGTTGACAACAAAGGATACATGGGAAAAATCTACACACTGCATAGTAGGGACTATAATTAATAGGAATACCATACTAGTATTACACAAATACTAGAGACAAATAATTAAGGGCTGACAAGAGCTACGGGATGTTTTGGGTCATGGGAATTGTTTAAAATGGAGAGTGATGATGACTGTACAACTGAGTGATTATAGTGTGAGATATGGATGGATTATCATGCATATAACATATGCTATGTGAACTTAGGAACCCCCTACTTTATAAGTCAAGCCCTCGATATTGAGGCTTGCTCGGGTGAAACTTATGGTTGTAAAGAGGCTAAGCCAACCTGTAATTATGCCTAGAAGTCACCTCCAGAGAACCTCTTGCTGCTCAAATGTGGACTTTCTCTAAGCCTAACTCTGCAAATAAATTCATCACTCTCCCCCCAACATGGGACAGGACCCCCAAGATGAATGAGCCTTGTCGGTGACGTGGGACGTGGATTCCAGGAATGAGCCTGACCCTGGCATCTAGGGACTGAGGGTCCCTTTTTGACCAAAAGAGGGAAAAGAAAGGCAACAAAATAAGGTTTTAGTGGCTAAGAGAATTTCAGTGAAGTCAAGAGGCTGTCCTGGAAGTTACTTTTATGCAAGTGTAGTTTGTATATATTATGTCCCCCAGAAAAAAAAGCCATTTTCTTTGATGCAATTTTGTGGGGGCAGATGTATTAGTGTTGATTAGGTTAGAACCTATTGGTTCAGTGTTTCCATGGACATGTGACTCACCCAACCGTAGGTGATGGCTCTGACTGGATGATTTCCATGGAGGTGTGGCCACACCCGTTCAGCGTGGGCCTTGATTGGTTTGCTAGGGCCTTATATAGATAAGCTCAGATATAAGGAGCTCATAGCTGCAACTTAGAGACATTTTGAGGATGGCTATTGGAAGGTGATGCAGACATTCTTTGGAGAACGCCATTTTGAAACACAACCTGGGAGCAAGCAGACACCAGCCACATGCCTTCCCAGCTAACAGAGGTTTTCCAGATGCCAATGGCCTTTCTCCAGTGAAGGTACCTGTTGTTGATGGACACTTTATGGCCATGAGACTGTAACTGTGTAACCAAATAAACCCCCTTTTATAAAAGCCAATCCATTTCTGGTGTTTTGCATTCTGGCAGCATTAGCAAACTAGAACAGCAAGCTTCACCTAGATATGCCAAGTGACCACAATATGATAAGCCCAAGTCAACAGTAGTCCTGAAAACCTTAAAGAATACCCAGAACCCTATTATCTGAGACTCTATAAAAGGTTCACTCACTGAAAGTTTATTCATCAGAAACTTAAATCCTTCAGAGTGCTCCTACACCAGCTAAGTCCCCAAACCCAGAGGCAATATCCTCTTCAAGAACATCAACTAGATGCATCCCCTTTGCTCAAAAAGTGGACACACCTTTTTAACATGAACAGGTTAGGATGGCCACTGCCTAGACATTCCTGAAGATGAGGAAAATAATTAAGAGAGATAAAGGGATGGCAAGAGACAAGATGGAATTTGACAAAGGATTACGAATATTCAATCTTTATATAATTTTATTTTTCTTAGTTGCTAGGGTATTGAGAGTAGTTAGAAGGAAAGAATTCAAATGGTGGAACTGTGCTCCATTGCATTCTTTGAAATTTGTTCTATAGCTGCTTGTTAAATTATAATTTGAAAGCTATACTTTTTGTATATATATTTCACAATAAGGAAACAACTGAAACTATGTTACTATAACTCATAATAACTTTGGAAATTTCCTATATATCTACTTGTTAAATCATACTTTGAAGGAGATTACCTTTTTGTGTATAAGTTGTATTTCATAACAAGAAATGACTGAAACTGTGGAATTGTACCCTATAATATTCTTTGAAATTTACTCTCTACTTGTTAAATTGTACTTTGAAAGTCATTACTTTTATGTACACATGGTATTCTACAATTAAAAAAATGATTAAAAAAAAAGTGGGGGGGGAGGCAATGAGGAACAGCAGCAGCTCATGAAGCAGCTGAGGAATGAGCTGTGATTGGAAGAAGCCCAACTTGCTATCAACGAAACTAAGACATAGTTAGCTACAGAAAGAGCGTGGGGTCCAGAAGATTCCAGTTGTACCAAATGCAGCATCTACTGTCCAGCTATCTCCTATCCATGTGGGACAGAAGAGCTATCCAAACTACCTACCTAACCTGGGGCCCAAGGAGTTGAACCTCAAAATCTGAGATTACAGGGTCAGCAACCAACACCGCTCTCCCACACATGTTGATGTCTCAACATGTTATTGGACCAAACCCAGCCCGGCTGCAAGGTATCGGGGCCCATCTAAACCTGGCCTTGTACATACCACAACTCCCAACATTAATCCTGCCATATATTACTAACTGCAGCCAAGCTCTTCTGTTCCATCAGCGCATCCTCATCACTTCCTAGCCCCAGCACCATGATTGATGCTGCCAATTCACAGGATGCAGCCAAACTGCTCTTCACAAGAAGCTGGATCTAGATATAGCAGATAATTTTTTTTAAAGACACAGAGATAAATGTTTTCCTGCTTTGGTTACCTTTCCTTTTTGCTTTCAAAGGAATGTTACAGAACTGCTTTGTAACAATGCTTCCTGAAATTTTACTTTTGTTATTCTCCCCAAGCACTCCCTTTTCTCCCCACTCCTCAACAAGGCATAATCCTTCTCTCCACACCCCCTACCCACCTCAGTCCTAGGCTCCCTCCCCCTCCAACAAGATCTTCATTAGCTTATATTTGCTGCCAAGATGTTATAACAAGGGCTTATTCGTGTATGTAAGCTATTTCTTTTTTTTTTTAAATCTTCATTTTATTGAGATATATTCACATACCATGCAGTCACACAAAACAAATCATACATTCAATTGTTCACAGTACCATTAAGTAGTTGTACATTCATCACCTAAATCAATCCCTGACACCTTCATTAGCACACACACAAAAATAACAAGAATAATAATTAAAGTGAAAAAGAGCAATTAAAGTAAAAAAGAACACTGGGTACCTTTGTCTGTCTGTCTGTTTATTTGTCTCCTTCCCCTATTTTTCTACTCATCCATCCATAAACTAGACAAAGGGGAGTGTGGTCTTTACGGCTTTCCCAATCCCATTGTCACCCCACATAAGCTACATTTTTATACAATTGTCTTCGAGATTCATGGGTTCTGGGTTGTAGTCTGATAGTTTCAGGTATCTACCACCAGCTACCCCAATTCTTTAGAACCTAAAAAGGGTTGTCTAAATTGTGCTTAAGAGTGCCCACCAGAGTGACCTCTCAGCTCCTTTTGGAGTAAGCTATTTCTTGATCCATTTAAAAGGAATTGTACATTATGCAGAAAAAAAAACAAAAAACAAAATCCTAGCCATGGTTGGGGGAGGGGGGGTACTCAAGTGAGTTCTGAAGGTTGAAAGGAAAGGACAATAGAATGAAACCATATGAAGAAACAAAACTACAAGGGCAATTACGTGAGTAAATTAAAGACGCCAGTTTTTTTGGTTTATAACTCTACTTTTTACCTTCAGGATCTAAAAGGCAAATGCATAAAAATGTAATGATAAATCAGTGGTTTTGGACTTGTATAAACATGCAGTTTTTGACAAGAACTACATAAAGGTGAGGGGACAGAGGGGTATAGGAATGTTGTTTGCGTATACTATTGAAGTTGAGTTGGTAACAAAGCAAATTAGATTGTTACAGGATTAGCATGTTAAATTTAAGCCCCGTGGTAACCCACAAAGAAAATATGAGAATATGCAAGCTCACAGAAAAAGAGAGTACAGATTGCCAGGGGCGGAGAGGGGTGGAATGGGAAGTTAATGAATACAGGATTTAGTGTTTCTGTTTAGGGAGATGGAAAAGTTTTCATACTAGAAGGTGGTGAGGGTACCACAGTATTCCCACTGAATGGTATGCTTGGAAGTGGTTGAGATGTTGAACATATGTTTCCACACACAAAAAAAGAGCAACTATAAAGACAACGACAATTAAATGCAGTATGTGATCCTGGATGGGATCTAATAATGGAAGAAATTGGAATATAAAAAAATTTAATAAACTATGTAAACTTAATAAATTATATAAACTGTGTATCAGCTTAGTAAACTATGTATCAACGTGAAATTTCTCGAACTTGATAACTGCACTTAAGTCAGTTACATAAGTGAATAACCTTGTTCTTAGGAAATGTACATGTAAGTATTAAGTGTCCAAGCATGACAAATACAACCTATTGTCAAATGACCAACAGACAGAAAGATTGGTGGATGGCTAGATGGGTTGAAATGGATAGATAGAATGATATAGCAGAAGTGACAAAATGTTAAAATTAGTGGATTTCGGTGTCTGGAGGGATGTGGTATTTTCACGCTCTGTATGGGGTTTGCATTATTTTCCCAGCTATATGGTGATTTTGAAATTATTTCAAAATAAATAGTTTAAACAAAAAAGTACAGCAGGAAAAACCTACAAAAAGTAAAAAGAATGAAGACAATTATTATGCCTATTTAAGAGGATTTTTCAGATCTATTTAACATTATGATACTAAGATTGAATAACTAATATCTAACACTGATATTCTAACGATTTGTTTACCACAAGTTGATCACTGTACTGTGTGTCATAGTTGATTTGGGAGCAAAACAAGCAAACATAGTTACAATGGTATGCCCGTAAGTACAGATCATAAAACTGAAAAGCTGTCAGCATAAAGGTTTTAGAGAAAGAGAGAGATGATGTTAATAAAGAAAAGGTAGTAGAGACCAGAGTCAGGAGCCCAGCTGGAAGGTTTAATAAATGATGATGATGATGGTTTAAAAAAGAAAAAACAAAAAACAAAAAACCATACCACCATTCACTAATGTTTTACTACTTGCCAGGAATTGTTTTAGGGCTTGTGCCATTTAACCTCAAAATCATGAATTTTACCCTCAAAACCCACAAAGCACCAGTTTAAGCATTAATAAAAATGTATTTTTTTTTTTTTTTTGCAGCTGAGCATCTTTGCTACAATCTGTGGCCATTCAAATAATATTACTTCTTAAAAGGTGCAGATTAATTAATAAATAATATCATTAGTAATGTAAATTAAAATAACAGAAAATACAAGAATCATCTCATTTATCTGGCATGGGGTAAGTTTAGGAGAAGGGGTTAGTGTTCTAATGATTAGAATACTGAAACTTTTCCAGTCATTTAAAATTACAGCTATGCAATCACAGCACCTGGGTGCTAGAAAGACCATCAAGTAGCCTAACCTCTCACAATTTTAATCCATACTTTCTGAACTTAACCTTTATCCATGGTTCAAGGACATTGTGACTAATTACTCTATTGGACTAGACATGCAGATATTTCAGGGAAATCAGTTGATTATGCACTGACCACAGTACATACCCTGGAACCCTGCTTTCCTGAATAAGTCCCTACAAATCAGCTTTTTTCTTGTCATTTGTTTCTTTCTCAAAAATTAGAGTACAGAATATATAGCTGTATGCCTCCTGGACAATGAAATGTGGCTGCCTAACTGCAAAATTATCCAGTCAACAACTAAAGCACCTTTCTCCTACGTTGTTTTCTTCCTTTCTATAAAAACCATCACATCCACTGCCTTAAAAGTATCCTTTGACTTTTTACCAATAGTCAAGTCATTCTCTACTTTTAGAACCAGTAGTTATTTTAAACACAACCTATCTCACAAATGGCACTGAGTGTTCATTTGTTTTATGTATGTACTTATTGTACAGGACACATTGTGGTGCTAGTTTTCTGCAGACTGGATAATGGAAGCTTTATGTACGTAAAAGAAAAAAGGCTTCCATTATATGGTAAGAGAAAGGAAAGGAGAACCTAGCAAATCACAGAACCTGCCATAGATGAAAAGATGGACAACCGAATTGAAAGAAGAAAAACCAAGCAACCTTTCATTCAAAGATTTTATTCACAAGGGTCCAATACTTGCTCTTCTAATGTAAGACTGATAATAGAGCAAGTATCAATTTTTAAAAGTCACTGAAGAGTGAGAAGATACCAGGCTAAATACAACTAGAATATCTCAGAAAAAAAATTTGATTCAGTGTTTATTCCAGATTTATTCAGCTAGCCAAATACTTTTGCTAAGCCAAATCATTTCAACAAGTACTTCCTAATTCACTAGTTTTGAGGACACTGAAAGTTTCTACATTACATATCTAATCAACTTATTATTATACTTCAGAAATGTTCTTCTGCCTGGTATTTGGGGACACATCCCCTACTTGGAAATACATTCTGTTTCCAAAGAGTGAGAAAACTTTCTCTACTTACAAGAAATATCTTTCAGGATACTGACACTGCAGTGGGAATTGGTTCATAAATGACAATTTAGGGTGAGTGAAGTGAATGATTTCTAAACACATAAAAATAACTAACCAATAGGGCTGTATAAAACAAAGTGGGTTGTATGAAAGAGAATCTAGTAGGAAATTTCAGCTCCAAGCAATCTCCCCACCTAACTTAGTTAACAAGAAAAATCCATTAACCAGACCATATTTCCAATCATGTCATTTAACTTAAGTGATAGTGATGTATATATACATAAACTGTAAGCATATCATATTGATTAGAGAACCTAAAAATAATGCAAAGGGAAGAAAGAAGTAATATAAAGATACCACTCGCTCAAATCTGGTTAAAGTATAAAGACTTGAAAACCAACACTTTCTTAAGTCATTTAAACAGATGCTTCAAGATTTTCTTTCTATGAGGATGCAACGGCAAATGAAATGACAAAAATCAAATGCAAAGAATTATAATACCCACGATGCCAATATTAACTTAAAATTATCAGAGCACCATCACTGCAATAAAGCCTCAAAAAACATAATGCATAAACTCCATATGACTTCATTCTTGCTCTCAATTCCTGGCTCCATTTCAGCATAGCCGATCCTCAATTGTACATGCAGTAGACTGTCAATGTTGTCAATTATCAACAGATACAAAATTTTAAATATCAGTTTGGTTTCCTCTTTTACTCAAGGTACTTCTTAACCATCTTATTCTAGATAAAATGTGCTGTGCAGTTTTCTTAATCTTGAAAGATCAAAAATCATAAGAATATATAATGTAAATCAAAATAAAATATCTACTTCATTAATTCCATTTTATTAACATACATGATCAAAAGTCTGACTATGATCTCAAAGATTTACTACTTACTTATTAAAAAGCAAAACGGTGAGGTGAAGGATAATATCACTACTACTGGACACTGGTGGCTTCATCGCATGAATATATCTGAGGGCTTGTCTATGCTCACCCTGACTCATAAAGGCTTGAATAATCTTTGAATGTTGCCATAATGCAGGTTTTGCAGTAGCTGGGTGAAACAGGAGATCCAAAGCACTCTGCAAAAATGATGAAAAAAGTGCTAAACACAAATATAAAGCTTTGCATTCAGGCAAAGCAGCTAACCATTAAGAACAGATGCAATACTAAAAACTATAATAGACAATACAAAAATTCAGAGAAAACCAGGTCAAATATAAACTAAAAGATCTACTGTAATATTTGCTATATTTTAAAGCAAAAAATTCTTATCAAAAAGCCTCATACTTTTGAGATTTTGTTTAGCTACTGTACTAAAATCTTTCCATCATGAAATCCATTCATAAATGTCAATCCTGCTTCTTTCTACGGTTCACCCAACACCCCAAACATTTCTCTAATATTAACAATCACCATATCTGCACTCTTAGCAACTGTTACTTATTCATCTCCTTCTTTAGAAAGTAAGGAACCTGGGTTCTGAACTGTTTTATCTTCATAATCTTCCTGCTTAATATAATGCATGTTGAAGGTACTGATTATTTGTTTACAACTGAATCTTTATGAAATTACTTCTAGATGTAGACTGCATTGTATCTTTAATACCAATTTTAATTTAGTTATATATTTTTCTAAAACTCTCATTATTTGCAAAAAATTTCACATTCTAAAATGAACTATTGTAACAGACTTACCTCATAGTCATTATGATCTAGCAGCCAAAAACCTTGAATAAGTTTAACTTGGCCCCAAGAAATTGCAAAGGCAGTTGGAAAAGATTCAATTGAAGTATCCGTTTTATTTGGAAAGGAATACATAATATCAAGCAGCAAATAAATAGTCTTTTAAAAAAATACAGGATTAAGGACAAAAAACAAAGCCAAACTCCTACATATACGTGTAGAATAGGTAGCATAGAATGCAGCATAAAAGAGGGTTCAAAAACTTCTTTCTAGCATTCAGAAAGTTATCATGGACATCCAGCTATAGTAGTACAGTTTTATGAAACGTGGGTGCAGCCAAGTCTCACAACCAACTTCATTCTTTCCCAACAGTATCATCACAAAGGAGATGAACTAAACCATACTTTCTTCACGAAGTCACTAGCTTAGCAAATTTAAGAAACAAAGCAACAGGTAAAATTCAGCAAAAGCTGACAGCTCAAGCAAACACATCAGGTATCTTATAAACTACAAATGGAGCTACATTTTCAGACTAAGAAGCTGAAATTGGCATAAAAATCTTATCTCAAAGACCACAAGACTCAAACGCAATGACTAAAGTATTATTAAGCTAATTTATAACGTATTCATATTCAGCACAAGTTAAACCGACTGAGAAGGACCAATCACCAGCAATGTTTTAGAGCAGTTATTCTTAACTTTTTGAGTTTCTTAAGCACGTTTGAGAATCTGATCAAAGCATGAAACCTATTTCTAGAAAAATAAGCATAAAACAGAAATTTGCATAGAATTTCAGGTTAACCACAGAAAATCTGAACCCAACCAAGGGATCCTGGATTAATAAAAACTCTTCTTTTAAAGAAATTTAATTGAAAATAGATTAAATGATGTAAGGAAACTTCTAATCTAAAATCTTATGATTTTGTGAATGTATGAATTATTTGATGAATTTCAAAAGGATACAACAGAATGTTTGTTTGATTCAGTAACGTTGTCTAGTAGGTATATGTCAAGTAGTGCCTATAAAAGAAGTAATAAAAACTTCAGTGCATTTTATATATTCATTCACTCATTCATGCTCCTTGCTTTTCCCAAGTCTGGGCCAGGTTTAAATACAGATAAGCATGCTTCCTTCCTCCCTCCCCAAATCTGTATACTCTTGAAAGCTTTGAATGATATGTTACTGCAAACCTACATGTAGACTAGTAGGTGGATATTTTCCTGTGCCTCCTTCATCCCGTTTCCACAACTTCTCTATGCGATCTCCTAACTGAGAAACCATTCCATCAATCATCAAGCAATCAGGGTTCCACTTCCCCCTGCAAATAAGGGTAGCATTAAGGATTTAATAGAAGTTTAATTATTATTACCAAAACAAGCATTGTACTTTAAAAATACTCGCAGCTACAAATTTGGGAAGAGTTGAGAACTGGACCCTATTTGGCATGTAAGAACTTGACATCAAGGAGAGCTAGTAAATAAACCATAAAGTTCCTTCAAGTTATGTCATCAAGAAGCCAAACAGTCAAGGTTAAGTCCTTGGAGGGACAATGGACCAGCCAGCCAAATGATCAAGACTATTTTTCATCATGCTGAGCAAATTATTCTAGAGTATGGCAACCCAGTGCAGTGAAAATTATATTGTGCTTCAAATCAGAGTTTTAATTTCAGTTTCATTACCTGGGCACTTCATTTAACTTTAATAATTGCTTCATTCAAAAAACTATTGAGCACCAAAAATATGATAAGCAGATACTGTCCTACCTGTTTCCCCACCTAATATAATAACAGCAAGGAGCAATCAATACTTACTGAGTTTTTTCTATATGAGTCATGGATTGTAATATACATCCATTGTATGTATTACCTTTAATCTTTACACTGAACCAGATCAGAAAGCTTAGCAAACTGGCCCACTTAGTAAATAACAGATCAAAAATTTTAAAACATGTAACCAATCTTCCAAGTAAAATAAGCTCACCATCATAGATTAAGTCTTCTAACACAGTGTTTCCTAAAATTTGCCAAATATCATAATACATCTGGCACAGCCTTTTGAAAGTACTGATTTCCAAGTGATTCTAATGTTGGTGAATCATTGTTCTAAATGCTATGTGCTGTTGTACAATTCTGTTATGCCATTTTAAGGAAGGATATTTAATCAGGGCCAAGGCTCTACAAAATACTCTTTCTTCTATTAATTCTACTTTTTATTTCAAAGGAGTCAACTAGGCAAATTTTCATGAATATGAAATAGGAAAAGGTAAGAGAAAAAAATTTTAAAATGATTGTAATTTTGACATGCAAATGTTATAGAAAGAATGCAAAATAACTAACTGAAGATACATGTTATACCTTTTAACAATAGCTTCTAGCCTTTTCAAATACAAATTTTCAGGAAAAAAAATGCTTAAATTACTGAATCTCTTCTAATAAATAACTCATGGTAAAGAAGTTCATTTAGGAAATAATGGGTAGCTATACTCAAATTCTAAAATAAAGGTGCCAAACATTATAACTAAAATAGCAATGCTGGTAACAATTTCTGATACCTTACCAAGAATTCCACCCATTTAATCATTTTGTAACATGATGAACTCTATTACCTGGCCTATCTGACCTCTTATAGAAGTAGTTTCTAAAATGTGTTTTGAAGTTTCTGGTTGTACTATACCTTGACAAACGCTCACACTTCTGTCGACGACTGGTGTAATAGTTCTGAATTATAGGGTAGTTGTAGCATAATCTTGACAACTGCACAGCATCATCTAGATTTTTTTTAAGAGTTGAAAAAAAGCTAGTAATGTTTCCAAAATATCCCAACAACAGTTAAGGTTATACATGTATATATTTTACTCTAATTTATAATGAATAATTTACAAGCCTGTTAAATTTAAGCAATAAAAATATAAACACATTCCTTTATATACAGATGCATAACTGAGAAAACTGAGTCTCTCATGAAAGTCTATAATCAACAAAGATGCTGGCTTAAAGCCTTGGAAAGGCTAATTTATGTAATGATTTCATTCCTTTAGGGACAAGTGATAATTTGAAAGCAAGCAATGTTCATTCTTTGTTCAAGTCAGTATCTAAGAAAACTATGAAAGAATAAGATCAACAGCAATTACAGGCACAATGGCAGAAACACTTCTAAAACTCTAATGTGCTTCCTGATCCAAGAAGTTGGAGGCTTTAGAAATGTGTTCTAAAAAAATACAGTAAAAGGCAAATTATCTAATTCTTAGTACTGGCATAAATCATTAGATAAAAGGGGACATTAATTGATGGCAAAAGAGCTCTAAGAGAGAGAGATGAGGAAATTAAATTATAAAAACCATAGTTCTATGGATCGACTATAGTTGGTGATACTGTTGAACCCATTTTTAGAAGCCATGTTTTCTCAAATTTTCCTTTCCTTCTAAATGTTACTCAATTCAATAAACACGCAGGCACACCTTCTGTGTAGCAGGCATGAGCTGAAGCACTGAAGAAGATACAAAGTAAGGGAAGAATATAAGAAAAGAAGGTAGGATTAAGAAAAAAACACACATAAGGAGAAAGGAAACCTGAAGCATTAGAACAGAGTAAAACAATTATAAAAGTTTAAGAATGTTTCAATTAATATTTACAGATTAAGTAAATATTTTACCTAAGCTCTCTGGTAAAAGTCCAGAATGAGAGAACCAAAGAACCACCTGCGCATATTGACAGATGAGCTGGGTAACCATACACTTATTACTTAAGTCCATCAGACCTGTAAAGAATTAAACATCAGTTCTTTAATTTTCAATTTATCAACCAAAAATGAAAAACTAATATACTCAACAGTTTTCAAAAACTAATTATTTGGGGTTTTTTTGTTTTTTGTTTTTTGTTTTTATCTTTTTAACAATATGTATGTGTGTGTACTTTAAAATTGAGCTTGCATCTATTTTTCTTCAGTCCAAAATGATGTCAAGCAAATCTCCACAATGCTAAAATGAGTCACTGACTAAAGTAGACATTTTAGGAAAATATAATTCCATCTTAGCTACACTTCCACTTAGCTAATTTCAGAAATCAAATTTATACAATACAAACTAGCACTATTATCGTTAATACAGGCTATTCAAAACAAACCATGCCTTTAAAGTGCTTTTTGTTTTGTTTAAATGAAAAAAAGAGGGGAAAGTACAACCACCTCTGTGAATATACATATAATTCTATAAATTTAAATTGTACTGGAAGTACACTACCTTAATTTAGTTTAACTCCAATATTTTCCAAGCTTATTTAAGCATGGGCTCATGATGTATCTAATAACATCCATGGCTTTTCATTAAAAAAAAACTAGCATTTTAAAAATGGTTTCTTGACATGATTCATATAAGACATAGGACCTTCAGTCTTTCCCTCAATCAAGAAGAAAAATTTAATAAAATACACATATAAAACAAAGAGCACACCTCTCTCAGTGACCTCTTGGGCCTCTGTTGCAAAACAGCTCAAGACTGTATTAAGGTTGCTAAGAAGCAGATGACACTGCTGGATAGACTGTGTGGTTTGTGGATCGATGAAACGACATGAACCATCAAATAATGGGGCACCTTGCAAGGATAAAATATAAGGTTAGTTTCCACACTATATATGAATGAATTAGAATCACAAATGCAAAATTTCTCAAATTCCTACTACCCATAAACATTATTCTATACATTATGAAATTTACAAAGACAAAGTAGAAATGGTTCAAATACCCTCAAGAACCTAGAAAGGACAGAAAGAAATTACAAAAATGTAGAATGAGGAAAGCAATGAAATACAAATTGGCAACACAGAGGAAAAGTTATAAATTCCACTTTAGACTCATTAGATAAACCAGTAATATTCATAAAATGCTTCTTCGAATAAATCTATCTTATATCACATCTTCTAAATAACTATGTTGTTTCACCATTAATATTTTTTAAGAACTCTTTCCACCACCTTCAATCTTGAAAAGGGAAAAAATAAAGATTCAGATAAAAACTTATAATAAAACTGCATACATTCTGTAAGTTATTGTAGACTTTGTCCTTTCAATTAAACTCAAGACTGAGTATAACAAATTCATTTTGGGGGAAAAAGATATTTTAGTTGCTGAAGGTGGTTATATCTTTCAGAAAAATTATACCAAAAAAGACTCTAATGTCAGGGACATTTTAATAGGAAGAAATCCAATTTTACTAGAGTTCCATTTAAAATCTGGTCCTAAAAAGGACACAGTCATGGTTGTATTAAGGACTATTTGTATTTTGAAAAGGTCCCTCAGGAGGTTTTTGTGTGCCTTTAGGATGCAAACCAACAAGCCAAAGTGAAATTAGTTAAAAATAGTAATAAATATTGAGCATTTATTAATTGAGACTTCATAGAGATTAATTAACTCATTCAGTTCTTCAAAACTACTCTGTGAGGCAGGACAGTTATCCTGATTTACAGATGAGTTATTATGATAGACCAAAAAGTTAGGTAATTGCTCTCAATATAAAACTAGCAAGAGTAAAAATGAGGATCTGAACAACCTAGAGCCCATCTTCATAGGGGATTCACCTTACTGACAAATTTAATTACATTAATATTTAATGTGTAATTAATCAAGAAAAAAGTTCCTAATTCCAAAACCCATCCTCAAAACAAATTCTCATTTGATTTACTTCCAATACATTAAAAACACTTATTTAATTATTCCTACAGTTTTCTTAAAAAAATCTCCATTTACCAGTTTGGAGGCTCAAGAAAGCTACAATGGCTAAGTTATCAAATTGAACCCTGTTACAATACATTATGCCCAAAGCATAATAACAGACATAGTGAGCTGAACTTAATTTTCTTTTTACATAACTTCTATAATCAGCCCTGCAAAAACATTTTCCTCTTAAAAACACATATACATTTTACCATGTTCCAAATTATCAAGAGTACCACACTTCAATTCTATTACCTGATTACTGAAATATCTAAAACTAATAAATTATTTCATGTTTATATTTATACAAGTATGCCCTAAAAATACTGTAAAATCATATCTTCCTATCAAATTGTGTCGATTTAGAAATTTTTTACTGAGAGTAACTTTGGTTATGAAAAGTCATTTATAGTCAAATGTCTTCCAAAGTCCCATTTGTTCATTCATCATTATATAACAATAGCAATAACCCAAACAAATACCATTTCTATTATTTGTATTTTAACATTATTTTTGCACTAATTGGTTTTTAATATTCACAGTATACCTCAAAACTCAGTCAAAGTATACAAAAGACTATCAAGGTTTGACAAGATTGTCAAGAAAAATGACATCATGTTGGTGGAGGGCAGAGGTGATGAGTTTTTACCCCACCATTCAGCTTCTTCATATCTGTGAATTTTAAACTGAAAGTGCTTCTGAATGAGCTTCTGACTTACCTGGCATAGTCTCCATCAGTATTTTGTAAAATAAACTACCAAGACAAAAAGATAAGTGCAATTCTCAAATGGGTTATTGTGGGCATAGCATGTTGCCAGTTTAACTGTATGTTACAAAATCTTGGTTAAAAATTTTGTCACTTTAATATAGAGAGGTTTCTTCTAGGACTTCTTAAAATTTTAAGAGCTATCTACTTCAAAAGAATTATTTACTTAAAATATAAACCGAGGTTCGTTTTTTAGCATTAAGTTCTGCTCCAAATCCACAGACTTATAATACTTACATTGTCGGTCAAATTCTTCTTTTGTGAGAACCACTTTATTCCACGTCCATTCAAGGACAAAACGCAAGTTAGCAGCAGAATTTGGTTGTTCTTATTTGCCAATAGAAAAGAAAAAAATTGCAAATGAACAACTAGTAATTTTGTAGTGGAGAAACCTGGCAGACACCACTCTACTCAAATGATCCCCACCATTAACAAAGATAAACTGATCTAAGGTTTCCTCCTCAGTGCATCATGTCATCTGCAGTACTCACATCAAAATGGAAAAACTGAATCTAATCATGAGGATATATATTGAAACCAAACTGAAAAACAGTCTACAAAATAAAAGGTTAGTACTCTTTAAAAAATGTCAAATTGTTGAAAGACAAAGTCTAAGGTACTGTACCACAGTAACTGAGACTGAAAAGTCATGAAACTAAATACAAAGCTTGATTCTGGATTCTGGATTCCACCCCCCTAAACACCTGCAAAACTGCTATAAGGGATATTACTGGGACAGCTGGTGAGGTTTCAATAATGCGTCTAGATTAGATAACATTATATCAGTGTTAATTTTCTTGATTTTTTAAATAGCAAAGTGGTTTTGAAGTAAATGTCCTTGTTCTTAGGAAACACAAACTGAAATATTTATGGGTAAAGAAGGAAGATACCTTCAACTTATTCTCAAATGGTTCAAAACAAAAAAAATAATGTGTGTATAGATAGTGATACCTAGAACAACCCGGACGAATCCCCAGAGAATTATGCTGAGTGGAAAAAAAAGTCAATCCCAAAAGGTTATATACTGTATGATCCCATTTACAAACAAAACTAAGAATAGATTAGCGAACACTAGGGGTTAGGGATGAGAGGAGGTAGATGTGGCTATAAAAGGATAACTTGAGGTGACAGAAATGTTCTATGTCTTGACTATATTAATGTCAGTATTCTGGTTGTGATATTGTTACAGATTTGCACAACATTACCACTAGAGGAAACTAGGTTAAAAGTACAGAGGAACTCTCTGTATTATGTCTTACAACTAACTGTAAGTGAATCTACAATTACCTTAAAATAAAAAATTTAATTAAAATAACAGTGAATTTCAATTAAAAATATATATAATAAAATTTTTAACTGTTGAAAATCAGAACAATACCTTCTGTTATCCACCTTTTGATACATCCAGTCAAAAGTCCCAGGGAACTTGTCTGTATTGCTGCTGACAAAATGGCTTCTAACTGTTCTTCCTAAACCATACATTTAAAAAAAAAAAAAAAAAAGAGGATATGAGATCACAGACTCAGATGGCTATAACAAAAAGTGCTGGCAAGGATGCAGAGAAATTGGAACCCTCGTGTGTTTCTGCTGGGAAGGTATAATGGAACAGCAGCTGTGGCTAACAGTTGGGCAGTTCCTCAAAAAGTTAAATATAGATTTGTCTGCATAAAAAATCCTAAAGGATTACCTAAAAAGCTATTAGATCATGGGATATAAAGTCAGCATACATTTGAAATTAATTAACTTATAAACAGACATAGTTTGTTTTACTGTATTTCACTCTTTTGCACTACACACAACTCTGTTTTTTCACAAATTGAAGGTTTGTGGCAACTGTGCACTGAGCAAGTCTATCGGCACCATTTTCCCCCACAGCATGTGCTCCTTTCATGTCTCTGTGTCACATTTTGGAAATTGTCACAATATTTCAAACTTTTCCACTATTATTATATCTGTGATCAGTGTCCTTGGTGTTACTACTGTAATTGTTTTGGGGTACCAGGAAATATGCCCACATAAGATGGCAAAACTTAACTGATAAATGTTGTGTTTTCTAACTACTACACTAACAAATGGAAATTGTATTGCTGGTAGGAAGGTACAGCCACTGTGAAAAACAATTTGGCAGTTTTTCAAAAAGTAAAATACAGAATTATCAAAATGATCTGGAAGTTCCATTCCTAGGTATAAACCCCAAAGAACGAAAGCAGGGATTTGAACAGCTATTTATATGAATGTTCACTGCTGCATTACTCACAATAGCCACTTGAAAAGACCCAAGTTGGTGAAAATAACCCAAGTGTTCACCAACAGATGAATGGATAAACAAAATGTGGTGTATTTGAACCCTGAAAACATTATGCTAAGTGAAATAACATACATACAAAAGGACAAACATTGTATGATTCCACTTACATGAAATATCTGGAATAGACTAATAGAGACAAAAAGTAGATTAAAAGGTTACCAAGGGCCAAAGAGAGTGGAATGGAGAGTTATTGCTTGCGTATAGAGATTCTGTTGGAAGTGATGAAAAAGTTGTGGTAATAAATGGTGGTGAATATGGCACAACATTGCGAATGTAATTAATGCCGCTGAATTGTATACTCAGAAATGACCATCCACAAAGGAATGTGGGGAAAATGTTCTATAATAAACAGTAACAAAATTTGAAAATGTTTAGAGATAAAAATAAAAAGAAACCATTTCTAAAAAACAAAAACGAATTATAAACTCTCACAATGGACATAAAACATAAAACAAGCCCTGAAAAAATGGAAAGATATACCATTTAACCTTGGATGAGAAGATTTAAGATTATAAAAATGCCAATTCTTCCCCAAATATAATAAATTCCAAAAAAAATACTACAGGGAGTACTGGATAAAATCATCTTACAACACAACAGAAAAAATGCTTATTAATTGCCAAAACAATTACAGAAAAAAAAAGAATTGCATACCAAATATCAAAGCAGTATATTGACATGGCATCAAAGTAGATAAATAGATCAGAAGAACAAAATAAAACACACAGAAAGAGAACCCAGTACATATGGACATATGATAAAAATGGTCTTTCAGTAGCATGAGAAAAGGATGTTCTGCATTCTATTTCATAAATGATGCCAGGACAGTTGGCTAATAATCTGAAAAAAAGAAAAACTGAACCTTTAACGGATTCAACACACAAAGATGAATTAAAACCATAAATGTTAAAGAAACCTAAGAGTTAGGGAGTTTTTATACCAAAAGCTGTAAAATATATTTAACTATAAAAACATTAATTCATTAATAGAGTAACATAATCAAGGGAAAACAACAGGAAAATAATCTAAAACACTATTACAAAAAGGGTAAATATCTTACAAATACAAATATAGAAAGACAACCCACTAATAAAAAAGGCAAAACTTGAATATGTAATTAATAAAAGAGCAAATCCTGATAGTCCAGTTAAGTATATGGAATTGTACATATGGTAGCATCCTTTTCAGCTGTATGGAGAGATATATAAAGAGATGCATAAAAGAAGAGTCAACAAAATGTTAATATTTACATGCTTCATACACTTTTATTAATTTTCTGAATTCAAATTATTTGTATTATTTATGTAACCAGAAAAAAAATCAAGATGGTTTGGATCACTGAAATTTAAATATTTATAGAAAACAGATTAAATGTTTTTATCAATATTATTGAATTAACGTGATTTTTTTCTCATTTCATTTTTCTTTTAAAAATACTAGACATTATTTCTTTCCCTAAATTTAAAAATTTATAATGGGGGGGTAGTATTGAGTTCCACAAAGTTAAAACAAAAAAAAACAGGGCAAAGAGCACTTTAGGAGGACCCAAGTCCTTGAGGATGATGAAGAGTTCCTTCAGCCACCATCCATCTGGAGCCTCCGGCTGAACAATCTGGCCAGTGTCAATCCCTGCCCCAAGGGACCCTATGAACAGGGCATTCAGCAACAATCACCTGAGATTTTTTAATGAACATAAATCAGAGCTGCATAAAGTTATTTTAAATCTTGAATTTTCACCTTGGTTTTATTTCAGGGGGATGGTGGGGAAACTGTAGCAGGGAATGGAGGCTTAGTAGCCTAAATGCATATCGCTGGAAATCAACAGCCCATAATTACCAAACACATCTCTCAATATTATTCTTGGCCCATTAAAACAGAAAGAACAGATCCCTTCTGAAAAATGTGCTAACCACCTCTTTTAGAACTCTCTACCAAGTACATGAGCTAAAGAGACCAAATTACTCACAGTGAACAAAAGCAACCAAATATAAGTTTTAACATTTTATTAAAGAAAAATTCTCATTTGTGGATAAAGATGGAACATTTATCTCCTGCCCCAATATCACCTTCACAAGAGCTCAATAAATGACCATAAGGAGTAAAGAAAAGTATTAATTAACAAGGACAAAGAGAAGAAAAGATAAGGCATCATGGGATAAGACAGCTCCACCAAATTTTTGTAAAACAGTAATGAACAGAGGAAAGACTTAGCAGTGTAAAGGAAATCATGTCCTAAACACAGAGGAGAACCAGATGACAAGAGAGCAGTTTGACTCTCAGAATCTTACTAAGGCTGTTTTTGGAGAAACCAGGTAAAAAGTGAAATAGGAGGAAATGGTAGACAAACATGGGGCTAAAAACAGACCCGAGGTTAATAGGCAGCATAAGGAACAGATGCGCAAACCCTCTCTGTTACCCAGCAACAAAAAACCAGCCTGACAGATCTCTGAAAAAATTGAATGGCCTCAGAAAAAAACTGTGGCACCTGAGATTTCTCTACTGGAATGGTCCACATCAACTCTATCAACCTAAAGTAAAGGATGCCTCTGGGTGAATTCTACCCATGCAAAAGAGAGCTTATAATCTGTTACTGACTCATTTTACAAATGAACAGACAACAAGGATCTACCAAACCTTTGAGTATACCCACTGACATAAAAAAAACCAAAGTAATAAAAAGAAAAATTCCTCCAGAGAAAATAGACAATGCAGAGAACTCAATAAAGCTTTAGACAAAGAAGATATTAAGCCCATAAAAAAACAGACCACTATGATAAGAGGATGATCAAAGTATAAGAAACCATAGAAATTTTAAGTGAGGGCCAAAACTTTAAAAATCGAGTAGAAAAGAAGGATGATAAAGATAATGAACTCTTCAGAAAGTCAAATCAGAGGCAAAAGACACCAACAATTGAAAAGTAAAGATAAACTATTTGATCAACTGGGGATACCAAACATTTGTCTAATAGGGATTCTAAAGATAAAAGAGCAAAACTAACGAGAAATAAAAATTAAGACTGTATAAATGATAGATTGGACAAAAGGGGAAAAAAAAAAACTCTTAAAAACTCCAGGATAAACAAGTGATATTTACTGTATGACTACATGGTAAATAATATTTACATAGGTACAATAATATAACAGGAGGGGGAAAGAAAATAATAGTTTTAAATAGTTCTCTTAATTCATATGAAAGTAAGTACTAAACCAACTGTGGGCATTAAATCACCACCAAAAATATTTAAATTTCATCCAATATTTAAAAGGAATTTTTTTTTCAGGAATTCATTATGTCACATATCTCTAATCATTTAAATAACTTAACTCAAATATTTCTTGATGATAAAGAGTTAACAAAATCTTTTCTCTTTCTCCCCTTTCTCCACAGGAAAATAACTTGGCATTCACCTTCTAGCACTATTTCACTGGCAAATACTGAATTAAAATGAAGTTAGATTATTCACTGTATCACCAGGAAATACTGTTTATTGGAACAGACTCTCCTAACTAGTAAAATGAATTGGGACTAACAGAACTGTGAATAGATTATACATACCCACGGAAGTTAAGATTTTGGCCTCCATGACTGAATTTGACTTCAGTAACCAATCAATCTCTTACTGCAGGAACCTGGTATCTTCACTAAAAGGTTTTCAAAAATACTGGTTTCTGTAGAGCAAACTGTGGTTCGCTTACAGAATCACCTTGAGGGCTTGTTAATACACAGATTGCTGGGCTCTATCCTCCAGTTTCCAATTCAGTAGGTCTGTGCATTTCTAATAAGTTCCCAGGTGAATCTGATGCTGTGGACCACACTTTGTTACTAAAGAACATCAGATTCACCTAAGCCAAGATGGTTTTCACTCAAGTGATGTCATTCATTTTTTTATCTTTTCTGTTCCCTCTGGGGCTGGAAAATAGCCCCCAGACTGGTAAAGAGGCTTCATCTAATGAAATACCTAACGGCAGTCATGCTGCCATGCTGTTAATTCCTGTCTTCCATCGTTCTGCATAGCTAAGTAATCCTAGTGCCAGGTTGTAGCCCGTTGGGTCCTGGGAGTATGAACTTTAGGCCAAAACCAAGAACAGAGCCACAAACCATGCACAGTGAGCACGACAGTATTTCACCTACTTTTGCAGAAATTATTTAGTTGATTTTTCATTATAATGGAAAGCTATAATATTTGAAACAAAAAAATTATCTCATTTGTTATCATCAAATGTACAAATGTTCAACATCAATGCAAGATGCTATTAATAGGGTGGCATATGGCAATCCTGTATTTTAGGCATGACTGTTCTATAAATCCACAATGTTTTTAATAAAGGGGGAGAAAATTATGTCACCTGACTTAAACTGGAAGGCTGAATATCAATAAGTCTTGGTGACAGAAGACCAGCCACAAGACATCGATTATAACCATCAGGAATGAATTCATTAAGAGATGGTCCTGATTTCTTTAAGAAAGTCAAGGTCTGCAATAGATAAATAAGACAATCAATGCTCAATTTAAATAATCAAATTTAAGAACAATTAATAAACACATTACCCTATTTTCACTTAACATTTTAATTAAAACTAAATTCAAGAATGGAAATCACTGAAGACTACATTTTTGTGCTTCCTCCAAGGAAAAGAATTTATAGGTTCTTGAGCTAAACCAATTCTCACTAGTTATAAATGATAATACTACCAATAAGGGTATTTTGGTAGCTTACATGTTTTTATGAAAAGTAATCCTGTACCTTCTTTTTACCTTCTCTAAAGCTGACAGACTTTGACAAATCCGAGCAAAACAAACAAAAAACTGTACAATTTATTCCTCTTGGTCTAATTTGAACGACATGATGATGATATGATGTTTAAACATCTGATATTATGTTTAAATATGGCATTCATCCACATCTGGCTGATTATCATTTAAAAGGTCTGCCATCTCATGTTTCCCTGGAAATATTTTTTCAACATAGTCACTACCCACCATGTTAACACTGTTA
This sequence comes from Choloepus didactylus, assembly GCF_015220235.1. Classification (NCBI taxonomy): domain Eukaryota; kingdom Metazoa; phylum Chordata; class Mammalia; order Pilosa; family Megalonychidae; genus Choloepus; species Choloepus didactylus. The sequence continues at coordinate 32,146,514 of NC_051308.1, forward strand.
TCATAGTACTGGGTACAATATTTTCATCATTTTATTTACTCATAAGATGGATGAATAGCTTCAGAGAAAGAAGAGAACTAAGAGAAAAGAGAAAGGATAAAGAATTATGGGAAACACTGACTTAGTTTGCTCTTTTCCATTGGATTCAAGTAGCTAACACACAAATAAAGCTACTAAAAAAATATTTCAATGCCTCCTCTGTAGCATCAATAACTGATGTTACTAGCTGTTAATCTCATAAACCCAGGAGAAGCCACCATTCACCAGAAACAAGTTTATATAATACTAAATAAAATTTACATCCATGAATCAGTATTTCCCAAGATCTGACTTCAATTCAATAAGAAACTATCAGTCCACATCACTAGTGATTACCTACCTCTTTCTGAAAGCCAGTACAAGTTATATGAACAACTCCTGAGTTTAACAAACAAGTGGCACCTAAAAAAAAGATTTTAAGAAATCCACTTACATAACATATTTAAAGGGCATTATTACAACCAAATTTATCCTGCTATCAGATTACTAGGCATGATGCCAAATTATTACATATAATAAATTAATATTTTTTCCAGGTGTTTTCATCCATCCTTAGAATAAGTAATAAACTTATTACAAATGCACTCACTGTGAAACAGCTAATATCTGCTCCAGAAAATTCAAAATAATAGTGATAATTTCTTTATAAAAATTTAGTATTAAATTTCTTAAGTACATATATGAAATTAATTTCCTAAGTTATCCATACGTTAACAGTAGTAACATAAGACCAATATAACACTATATATTCACAAAAACACACACAACTACATTCCTTTCCATTTTACTTTTCTCAAAAGGTAATGTTAAGGAAATACATACCAAAATTATAAGTACTTGGGTTAAAAAACTGCTCAGGAGGTGGATACAAAGGAGGAACTCCTCGACTTAAAGTTCTCTCATGTACTAATATATCCAAGATGTAATGTGGAGAAGTCCTACTTACAACAGAATCCAATGACCACAGTGCAAAATAAGAGCAATTATGTAGATATTCTCCTGATCTAAAATAAAAATTTACAAAATTTATTAAGTCATTGATCTGCTACACACATACATACCAAGAGGAAAAGAAAAAGGAAACAGAAAAAACAATCATACCTTAAGGAATCTGGCATTTGTGCATGATACCAACGATTTATGTCAAAAAGCCCCAAATATACAGAAGGCTTTCCCTGTCCATATATATTCACCTGCCAGGTAAAGACTGAAACACTGGTGTCAGGAGATAGAGCTGAAACATAAAAAGATAATTAAAAAAAAAAAAAAAAAACAAAAAAAACAATCTCAAAGTAAAATTCTCCCAAAAGAATTATAGCAAGATTTTCTCATAAAATTAAGAGGTTCAATTCATATTTTGATTTTTCAAAACATCTTTCATTTGTTCTATAAGAAGAGATTTATTCACTTGATCTTGACTGTTTAAAGTCATAGAAAACTTACTAAAAAGTACTCATCAGAAAAGTTATATCCTGGCTAGTTTTCACTTAACACTTAAACAACTCTGAGGTAAAGGAAGCGGAAAGTGGAAAATCATTTGAATGAATATTCTCTCAAAGATGGCACATAGCACCAGAGAAGCTAATACACTACCTTCAATGATGCCTTAGGGCATAAAGGTTTACTTCTTTAGCAGAACGCTGGTGAAGACTGATCTAGCTACAGGGTTGAGGAAAATACTTGGATGGTGACTGTGGGAATGGAAAGGAAGGAACAGATTAAGAGACTCCAATAGAAGAACCAGATAAAATAAAAGGATGGGAAAAAAAAGGGAGTAAAAATCTGAGACACCACTCATGGGAAACAGAAAAAGGAAGATGTAGGTGAAGAATAAGAAGCAAGCAAGCAGGATAATTTCCATTTCTGACATGTTTAGTTGCATATGAAAACTGGACCACAAATAGAGATGTGGCAACTATTATAGAAGGGATCCAGGATGGATGCGCTCACCAAGAGAAAGAAAACCAGTAAGAACACAGAAACAACCAGGGCCCTGGTAAACAGTTACAGAACCCAAAAAAGCCTAACCTAGTAAGTGGCAGGCACTATCACCTCATTTAATCCTTTCAATCACCCCTTTAAAAAGGTATAACTGTATTATTCCATTTATGAATGGGGAAACAGAAGCTCAAAGATGTTAAATAATTTGTCAAAGGTAGCTAGTGCCAGAGCTGGGGTTGAATCCATGTTGAATTCCAAAATCTACAAAATTTTTACTATACAAGGATGTTTCTCAGGAAGAAGGGATGACACTAAAGGAGACAGAAAAAATTCAAAACAGTTAAGGCATGTTTGCCATATATAGCTAAAAAAATACAGAGAAACATTATTCAGAGACTAAGAGACATTCCTCAGCCTCTAGTGTAATCCTTAGTACAAAAACAGGATGATACAGAGTTTTAGCATAGATGTTCTCCTTGTTATCTCATACTAGCTAAGACTAAGAGACCATTTTTGCTTGGAAACCTGGATTAAAAATGCAAGGGACATGCCATTACCCTAATCAATTGTTAAGGTCCATGTGGCAATCCAAACAGTAAAAAATATCAAGTATTTCATACAGATTTGAATAAATCCCATAATTAGTATTGCAATTTTTTAGCTGACAGAAGTATGAGTTCCAGAAACCAATAAACTGTCATAAATCATATATCCATGTACATTATATAATAAAAAGTACTTTTAACCAACCTTCATTCATGCCTTCCTCCCTGTCACCATGAGATCGAAATTTCTCTATACTCTGGCATCCCAAAAGTTTGGTATTACTAGTCTGTCCCCTCAAAGGAAACATGCCACCTGTAAGGTCCAGTGTATATCTTTCTTCACAGTACTCTAATCCCTGAAACATAAAATGTACACAAATTTGTATTTTTGGATTCTTAGCAAAAAGTCTCTCTAAAATTAAACATTCTCCAAATTTAAAGATTTTTCATGTAATACAAAGAAAACAATATAAAGATTGAACAGCACAATTCCCTGCAAGAGGCTCTAAAATTTTATATACCATTAAAAGAAATAAAATGCTAGATTAAGTCTCACACAAATAATTACCAATAAATTTTCTAAAACTGTTATTAAACATGGGAACCCTCATGCACTACTGGTTGGCGTGTAAACTGGAATAACCACTGAAATTACATATGCATATACCCTAGGTCAGCAATCTTTTTCTGTATTCTCACAGAAATTCTTCCTCTAGAACAGTTCTTAAAACTATTTTTTTTTGTTCATTGATTCCTTTAATAATCTAAAAGCCTTGAGTCTGTCCCCAGAAAAATGGATGATCATAAAAATTCCAAACATAATTTCAGAGACTTTATCGATTCCCTAAAACCCATACATAAATCCCACAAATACTAAGAAATCATGTTCTAGAAACAGGTATGTGAGGATTGGCAAAATATGCTGTTAGCAGCATCCCACTGTTTCCTCAGGAATTCAGCCAGAAAAAAAAGGTAAGTCCTCTCTGAAAGGCTACCTTCATATACTCTCTCTCTTTTTTTTTTTAAATAATTCAATTTTATTAAGATATAGTCACATACCATACAGTAATAAAAAGCGTATGACAATCCGTTATTCACAGTACCACCATATAGTTGTGCATCCATCAGCAAAATTAATTTCTGAACATTTTCATTACCACACACAAAACTAATAAGAATAAAAACTGAAGTGAAAAAGAACAATCAAAGTAAAAAAGATCACTGGGTGTTTTTTTTTAGCCCCCATTTTTCTACTCATCCATCCATCCCCATTGGACAAAGGGGAGTGTGATCCACATGGCTTTCCCAATCACATTGTCACCCCTCATAAGCTACATTTTTATACAATTGTCTTCAAGATTCAAGAGTTCTGGGTTGTAGTCTGATAGTTTCAGGCATATACTCTCTTTTACAATAGTAAAAAAGCTATTTATAAAGTTGTTTATGGCTATTTATAAAGTTATCCCACGGCTTACTCCTTGATATTTAGTCAAAGCAACAAAGTGGGGCCATTTTTTCCTGGCTACTAAGTCAAGTCTAGTCCAATCCCTTTATTTTAGGGGAAAATGATACCTAGTTCAGTCAAGATTGCCATCCAGGTAAAATAGCTAAATCTCCTGATCTCTAATCTAACATTTCTTCCACTACATTATGAAAAACTTTTCAATATCTTAAAACAAAGACAACACATTTAAAATAGGGAAACAATGGGTAGAATGGTAATGTGAAGTCACATTACCATTACCTTTTACCTCATATAAGATTTGTCCTGATGCCAAACACTTTCTATCACCAAAGGCCAGCTGAAGCAGATGCAAACTCAAAACATCCCCTTCACTGAAAGAAACAGAAATTAAGTGAGGAAACACATTAAATGTATTACATTAAACATCTGTTACTCTCCAATTAAATTTACATTGTATATAATACTGAGTACATGTGACAAAAACTAAGGTCACTATGAAGAAATTAGTTTTATTTAGTTATTTCATAAAATGTAGTCCTTTGAAACAATAACTTTAACATTTTATTGATGATAACTAACTTAAACTCTGTTTTTTACACACTTTAGGTGATACTTTATATAGCAGAGAATATCATAAACCATTTGGCCCAATATTCTTTCTCCTCTTCTTCAACAGATACTAAGTCAGGCACATGGTTGCCCAAATATATATACTACATTTTCCAGCTTCCTTTGTAGCTAGATATGGTAGCCCTATAGCCAAGTTCTGGCCAACAGGATGAAAGCAAAATGACCCCATGACAATTACAGGGAAACTTCCTTAAGAGCCAATTATGTCCTAGGCTTCTTCCTAATCTTTTCTTCCACCTGCTATGCTTTTATCTAATATGAAGAAACTGTCCAGGACCATGAGGATGAGGGCTCTACAACAGGGGTGTAAAGCAAAGATACGAGTACAGCTTGAAGTAAGTATTAGGAGCACAGATTCCATCCTCTACCCTTATTGGCCTTCTTGCTTTGCCTTGAAATAATTTTTCTTAAAGGCCCTTGCACCCTTCTCCCCAGATCTTCCCTTGGCTTTTCCCATTCCCTGACCAACTACATTCAAATCTCACCAACTGAGATTCTAAAATAGAAGGCCCCTTACTCCTCCATACACTAAATCCCTTTTCCCAGCTTTTTTTTTCAATATTTAACATCATTACCTGAAATTAAATCAAATATATCAACTAGTGTATTTTCTTACCTATTTATTTACTGTCTCTGGCTTTCTCACTGTTATATAAGCTCTAGAAGGACAGAAAGTCTATCTGTCTTATGCACTGCTATATTCCCTATTAAATACATGGCCATGAAACAAAGACAAGTAGCCTCTAAAAGCCCAAATATTTAACATTATAGACTGCATTCAATCAACAATAAAGGGAATACTAGTCAGGTTTTCAATTTACTTTTCTCCATATTACAGAACTAAATGCTGCTTTTATTATAATTGACAAGAACAATGGCAACAACTTAAAACTATTTTTATGGTGGTATATATCTTCTAGTGATTTTCTCTTTTTTTTCCACTTTTATTTTGTTCTCTGACAAGGGAATAAAAAGACACCACCTTCTTCCTAATCTAATCACTAAGAATTGACTTATAATACCATTAACGTGCTGGGAATTCAATGACAAAAAAGGGACATAGTTCTATTACAAACCTCTGTAAATTAATAAATCAGTCTAAAAGTGATTTAAAAACAGGATTCCTGACTTGTGGTCCATGGGTAGACTCAGAGCAGTAGGTGAGCCCCTTTAAATTATATACAAGATTATTTATATTTGAGTGTGGTAACATAGATACATACACACACACCCATATCACAGTTTTCACCAGAGTCTCAAAGAGATACATGACCTACTAATTTAAGGGTCCTAATCAAAAATTCAAGGTTCACAAAAATACCAGCTCTCAAAAATACCTCGTATCAATAACACTGGCAAAGGCAAAATAAATCTTTTAGGAATAACCCAATTTGGAATCAACTGAAATCTGTTTTTTAAGAGTACTAGAAGGTAGTTTAAAAATCATTAAAGAATTGTTCCCAGGTATTTATCGTGATGTATAGAATAAGGATAAATAAATACTGGGCATCACCATAGTCAAAACAGGAAATACTACCTTGCCCATATTTAAAACCATGATTCGCCAATGCTTAGAATGCATGTATAGTTCTGAACATAACCTTCCAAAAAGACCTAAGGGAACTGCATACAGTCAACAAGGATTTTTTAACAAAATCAGCACAGATAGTCCATACAGGTTAATGTTTGTTAAGAATAGATACCACTTAAGAAACTAAAAACACTAAAACTCTGAAAAATCCATAAAATCAACAGCGGAACAATGAAAGTGAATGCAGTCTTATTCACTGAGTTCTAAAATGAGAAAGGAAACCTCTTTAAAGTTTAGTACAAGAAATTTAGAAAAAGTAAAAGATTCCCATCACACCCCAACCAGACACAGCCTTTGCAAAGCACATTCCTCAAGCTACTGCTGGTCCACATTACAACCAAAGGGATGGAATATGGATTTGATTCAGAGCAGGGAGTCCCAATAACTGTCAAACTATATTTTCATTTCAATTTTTCTTAAGCCCAGGATTGACGAATTTCAAAACTGGCAAGCCAATTCTTCATTCTCACGCTCACACTCACTAAAGTGTGGGGTAAGATAAAACATAAAAACAGTAACATCCAATACAAAGACCCAAAATCCCACTGTTTAGGTACCTAGCATCTACAGTAGGCTGGACTTAGAAGGAAAGAGTCCTGGGCTGTTAAAGAACAGAGCACTGATACCACAAATCTAACTGTTCCTTCACCAAAGAAAGAACTAAACATCAAAGAATAAGAAGGGATACTCAATACTTATGCAGTTGTAGTATCTGAAATGAACAAACTTAACTAGTGAGAAATTAAACTGAAAATTTCTCACCAGCTACAGGTGGAACAAAATTAAAGCTTATGACAGACGAACAGGGAAAGAATAACCAAATTAATACCAGGAACATATTGTAAAAGGCAAGTCAAAGGATTAGCAAACAGAGTGGGGATAAATAAAAATGAAAGAGAGGAACAAACAACAGAGAAAAAGAAACAATGACATTAGAGAAAATAGGTAATAAAAATTGCCTAAGGTAGTCAAAAGGTTGCCTACTTACAAACTGTGCATACTTACTTTTTGAAATAACATTAAAACAAGTCAAGCAAAAACAATTTCTTCTTTCTGATTTATCAGAATTACTCAAACATATAGAAAAAAATCATTTAGTGATTAAAATCATTTCAATTACCACTCAACTCACTAAAAGAGACAACATAGTACAGTTTTACAAAACAATTGCTGTTACATTTTTGACAAATATTTTTTAAAACCACATGTATCACACTTACCTATCTTGTGTAGACTGAACAACCCACAAGTAACAGCAATTACGAGGATCATTCTCAGGTTCTTGAAAAGTAACAGCATATACAGGAACTCTTCCACCTTCTAGTTGTGTATAATATCTATATCAGCGACAAAAAATGAAAACATTTCAAACTTTTAAATTATAACTAATTTTATGAAAAAGAAAGGAAGGAGGTATTTGATGTAAGAATTTGAGTTAGAGCAACCATTGTTCATATGATCCCCAAAATTGAGTGATCCAGGGCATATGGCCAGGTTGTTTTATCTTCAAAATACAGAGGGCCTAAGATACCAAGACTATGGCCATGGCACCCACTCCGAATTACCAAGATACATACATAACGTATGTGTGAATTAATTCTTCCAGTTGTATAAATATATACCATCAAACACTTCTCCCATTAAGAAGTTCCCTAGAAAGGGATGAGATACTGTCACAATGCTCAGCCACTTTGAGTTTAGAACTAGTTTTCTCACAACTAAGAGAGAAAAAAACAGATAGAAGCCCTGAAGATTTCCTATAAACCTTGGGAGGGGGGGGACATAATTAGCTAAGAGATGACACTACCTAGAGAAAACACTGCAAAAGCAAGGATCTCCAGGAACTCCTTAGGACCAATTCAAAGACAAGAACAGATTAACAAGGATATCAGCAAAGAGAGTTGAGATGAACTTCCCACAGGATGGTACTAGCAATAGCATAGCCTCTTCATCACTAGTACTTTGGAGAAAAATTGACTTTGAGGACGTCCAGGGACATCCAGTGTTCATTTAAGGGACATGTAATAATATCTTGCGATTTTCCGTCTTTTATCTCCATATTAAACACAACAAACATTTATAACCAAACCCAGTCAAGCAGGAACTAATTTGCTGGCTAAACTAATTGAGAAGAAAGTTTGAAAGGATCCTATTTTTTTATACTCTTATTTGTAAGATAAATTACTTAAGAAAAAAATATCAATGTCTTGGGAAAAATAAAAAAAGTAGACATTAAACTGACAAACATGAGTGTCAAACAGGCATCTATTTAAATTCCTCTTAATAGAGATCAACAAAAAAAAATCTACAATGCCTATTTGTTACTTCCTTCAATAAAGGGTTTAAGTCATCAGCAATTTTTTTAGACAGTTTTATTCACACACCATACATTCTGTCCTAAGTAAACAATCAATGGTTCCCTGTATAATCACATAGTTACGCATTCACCACCACTATCTATATAAGGACATTTCCATTTCTTCCACCAAGAAAGAGAAAGAGGTGAAACAAGTAAAAACAAAAAAGAAAAAGAAAGAAAAAAATGACGACTAAAGAACAACAAAAGAAAAAAAAATAAACTACAATTAGAAAGTCAGACACCACCACCAATGCCAAGAATCCCATAGCCCTCCCTCATATCCTCCTCTTACGGAGATTTAGCTTTGGTATATTACCTTTGTTACAAGTAATGGAAGCATATTACAAAGTTACTGGTAACATAGACTCTAGTTTGTATTGACTGTATTTTTTCCCCAATACCACCCCATTTTTAACACCTTGCAAAGTTGACATTCACGTAAAAACTTTCTTATATTTGTACCTTTAATCACAATCACTGACCACTCTGTGCTTCACTAAGTTATACCGTCCCAGTCTTTATCTTCTATCTTCTATCTTTCCTTCTGGTGTCCTATGTGTCCCTAACCTTCTTCTTTCAACCATAACCACAGTCATCTTTCTTCAGTGCACTTACATTATTGTGCTACCATCACCCAATATTGTGCTCCAAATCTCTCTCTCTCCTGTTTTTTCCTTTCTGTCTGTAGTGTTCCCTTCAGTATTCTCTATAGAGCAGGTATCTTATTCACAAACTCTGTTTGTCTGAGAATATTTTAAACTCTCCCTCATTTTTGAAGGACAGTTTTGCCAGATATAGAATTCCTGGTTGGCAGTTTTTCTCTTTCAGTATCTTAAACATATCGTGCCACTGCCTTCTTGCCTCCATGATTTCTGAGAAATTTGCACATAGTCTTATTGAGATTCCCTTATATGTAATGGATCCCTTTTCTCTTGCTGCTTCCAGAATTCTCTTTGTCTTTGACATTTCATAATCTGATTATTAAATGTCTTGGAGTAGGTCTACTAGGATCTGTTTGGGGTATGTCTTGGAGTAGGTCTACTAGGATCTGTTTGGGATATGCTGCACTTCTCGGATCTGTAATTTCGTGTCTTTTATAAGAGATGGGAAATTTTCAGTGATTCTTTCCTCCATTATTGTTTCTGCCCCTTTTCCCTTCTCTTCTCCTTCTAGAACACCCATGACACGTACATCCATATGCTTCATGTTGTCATTCAATTCCCT